>NC_080408.1:42730000-52730000 GCF_030265065.1 Corythoichthys intestinalis | reverse complement strand
TCTTTCTTTCAGAAAGACCAAGGTAATAAGTATAATAAAGTTGCACAACAGCATTACCTTGGCCTTTCCAAAGGAAAGACCCAGGTAATAATAAAGTTGTAGAATAACATAACCTTGTTCTTTCCTTTGGAAAGACCAAGGTAATAAGAATAATAAAGTTGCACAACAGCATTACCTTGGCCTTTCCAAAGGAAAGACCCAGGTAATAAGTACGATAAAGTTGCAGAACAGCATTACCTTGTTCTTTCCCTTGGAAAGACCAAGGTAATAAAAGTGAAAACACTCATATAAAGCTGTCGCAACACGAGGGGCGAATGAGGAGGACACTGGGATACACAAATACACATACAGTCGAGGTCTCTTGGTTCTTACCAATTGGATTCCAGGAAGATACTAGGCATTGGCCAATGGCAGAGCACCCATAGTTACATTAAGCGAGGAGCAGCCCATACTGTATTTTTGCCTTTTGTATCCTGAAAGTTATTTCTAACAAGAGGCAAGATTTTCCAGTTGAGGTGTGTCATAACCTGAAAATTCTGTATGTAGAGACTTTCGTAAGTAGAGGTACCAGTGTACATTTTAATGAAATACTCCTTTTTATTTTTAAAAACTGAGCATCAAGGAGTTGCTGATCCCTGCTCTAGGATATCAGAAATAAAATAGTAATATAAATAAATAAATAATAATTCATTACAAATCAAATTTACAAGATTTTTAACATGAAATATAAACAAGTCATAATATAATAATTTAAATTTTTGCTTAAATATTTTTAGTTTCAGTACTTTCAATGTACCAGATGGTTATAATGAAGTTCTCTTTCATTTCTTGCAGTTCAATGGAGAGCCACATTCGTACACACGTTTTAACTTGACCCAGAGCATGGAAGGTGACAACAGTCACGTGGAGATGAAGCTGTCATCGGACATGGATGAAGAAGTTGGAGGAAATGGAGTGGGAATTCACTTGAATCATAACTCCAAGCACAAATCCCATATGATTTCAAAATTAGGACGGACATCCAAGAACCTTTGCTTTATGGTAGCTAAAATCCTCCTCATCTTTCTCATCGGTAAGTAGAGATTGGTGACTGGAGAAAACTGTTTTTCCATTTGTCGTAGTCATGCTGTTTCATGTTCACGTTTTCCCCATCAGTTGGTATGTGATCAGAAATATGCAAGATTCATATACAGTACTGTCTCTTACATCCTAATCAAATCGGTCAATCGTGCTGTCTTTCTTCACTGAGGTATTTGGCTTTTTGACTAAAATGATATATGTATTATGGATATCCTGATCACATATTTTTGCACCCAAGTCACCTGATTTTGAGAATCTCCCGATACCGGACAGTGCCACGCCTGCTGGAGCCTGCATCTTAATTCACGCACTCCTCACTTTGCACTGTAAATATCTTTCACCCTGGCATCTACATACTCATTCATTCCTCCTGGGAGAGTTGGGACGGGGCCATACAGTCCCCGCCTGGCTCCCCCTTGATTTAAATGCATTACACACTGAGGTTGTGGGATGGCTGGGAACTGTTGGGGGAGGGTGACATCATGGTTACCTCCTTACGGCAGGTCCAGCCATTCCCACACCTTTTTTTAACACACCACACATATCATACTCCAAGGGGAAGCGCCGGCAAAGGGCGGTGGGAGGGGATGCTGGGTAGAAATTCCATGCAGCGGTACCACTGCCCCAAGCCAAGTTTTCCTATTTTAATGCATACCTTGCACTACCCTCCCCACACAATCCCATCACGGTGCTGGGTAATGGCTGCTAGCCGGGGACCTGGCAGCCACAGTAATAGGCTGGTAGGTGGGTCCCACACTTTTTGTCGATGGCATGGCTCCCGGAGCGCGGCCTCCCCTCTGCCTGGACTGCCGGCCGCGGGAGTGGGAGAAGGTCGGGGCACCGATCTCGCGTCGCCCTGCGGTGGCTCCTCGCCATTCTCCTGCTTCCGCCTTCCCCTCTCTACTCTGCCTGGTTATCTGCCCTGCGCTCCATCGCGGGTCGCTGGCTGGACGCCAGTGTGTCGGCTCGATGTCGCCTGCTCCAGCGGGTGACCCTGCCCTGCCCTGGTGGGCCATTGGGGGTCCCGTGGCGTGCCGGTTGGGGGTCTGTGGCTGTGGCTCGTGGGCCGAGTGGACGTAGGGTTGGTGGTGCGTCCCCTCTTCGCATTCCTAAAGGCCGGTTGACAGGGGCGCGGGTGGCCCGGGAGACAACCCTGGATCCCGGGGGGGGGGGGGGGGGGGTTGGCTGGGGGGTGACGATGGCATCTTTGCTGGGCTGCGGGTGGAGAGATGGGCTGTGCTTAACCCCCCCAGGCTGCCTGGGTGGGGGCTGTGGGCCTAGGGTGGCGCGGCGTCTCCGCCCGTCTGCGTGGCTGTCGCGTGTTTGGTGGGGCTCGCGAGCGGCTGGACGTGATTGGGCGCGCTCGATTGGAGGGCCCCAGTGCTGGGATTGGCGATGGGACAGCGTTGGGCGTAGAGCTGATTTGTGTACATTCCACCCCTCCCAATCACTTATCCTATAGACTCCCCCCCCCTTTTTTTTCCCCCTGGTCAACAGGCCCCCCACATGGTGTCAACCAGAAATACATCTAGTTGATGATAGCACCACCACTCATATTTTAGTGTAGGCGTTCAATGTATTTCATTTTGTCATGTTTTTCTTTCCTTTCTTTTCTTGTTTATTTTCTTTTCTTCTGTTCCCCCATAACCCTTTCCTGTTCGCTGCTATGTCATCATTAACGAGGTATGTTAAATGATCACAATGGGAGTATGTCAGACTCTCAATGTGAAACATTAAAACTCTTCAGACCAACACTTAGGCTAGGTTCATACTACAGGTCATAATGCACGAATCTGATTTTTTCGTGTTTTTCCGAATCGAGTCAGGCATTAACTTGACGGTCTGAACGAGACAAGTCGCATAGAAGTGGTCCATTTCAAATCTGATCTGAGTCACTTTCGTATGTGGTACAAATCTGATCTGGGCCACATTTTTTCAGAACGTGACTGGCGGTCTGAACTGTCAAGACTCCAAATCAAATTCATGCAGCAGTTATGTCAGCAAAGAGCAAGAGGCGCGGAGGACGGCAGCCATGGAGGCATTAGCGCCTAGCTTGAACCCTGCTTTTAAGCACGAAACGGGCTTGACCACAGTCATAAAAAAATAAAATGAAGAAAAGAATAAGCCTTACAATTTTCGATTTTGATTCTGTGCGCCGAATGAGCAATATTTAATTATTGCACACATGACGGCGTCGGGGCAAACTGACGCACCCACGTCATTTCACGCTCACACGTCAAGGCTTATGTGTGTGCGTATATGCGTTCTGTCAGTCCATATAAACTTTGAATACTGTATTAGACTAAACAGGGATTCTTGATGTCTGTTATTTGTGTCCTCTTTTTGGAAATCAAAATATGATCACTCTGGAATGACACACAGCTAGCATGTGTAATTTGTTTTGATGCTTCTGCGCATGCGGGTCTCTTTGCTGAACGCATCTCGGACTGCGAATTAGTGCGCATGCGTGATACTTTAACGGTCTCAGTGGACAAAGGCAGTCTGAACGGGCACGCCAAAAAAAACAGATATGGCAAAAAATCGGATTTGTGCATTAAGACCTGTAGTATGAACCTAGCCTTAGACTTCCATTCTCCTAGAATCTGCCAATACCGAGTCCCGATCCGATACTGAAAAAAAGGTTTTTTTGCTTTTGTACTTTTTACAGTACTTCCCCTTCCGCTTTTTCCGGGGCTGTTATATTCCGGAGAATATATACCTGTAAATAAAACGTATACAGTAAATTTTTTGGCAGTGCCATTTTCTTCTGGATTATTTTGTTACGTTTCAGCCCTTAAAAACTAAAAAAAAAAAATAATTAGGCCTAGATGATTTTGGAAAAAATTAACATTGTGGTGTAAATTGCCAAGGCTCCACACTTACTTTTTGCATAGGTTGCACCTAATTTTTTTTCTTCAGGTGCACCAACAAAAAATATAGGCGCACAGATCTGTGAGGTGGACGTGCTAACCACTGTCCCACTGTGCCACCTTCATAATATGAATTCTTTTTCAACAAGAATAACGTAGAAAAATGCTTGTCTTTATTAAATGCTTCATTGAGTGAGTCCAGTCACTCTGACGCTCACGCTGCAGAGAACAGCATCCCACTTGAATGAGTTGCCATAGACTGGTGTGTAACAAACTAAATGACAATTGACACATCGAAGCCTTTAATCATAGAGCTACCAAGCCTTCTCTCGATAGATGAAAACTACAAACCTGTCAATCATTGGTAACTTTAAGTACAAACAACAACCGCATGGTTGAGCAAGAAAAACAGCAGGAGGGAGGGTGAGAGGCTGTACGAGCATGAAATCAAATAGTTTTTAAATTAAAAACCCTTCTTTTCCATCTGATTATGAACTTCTGAAAAATGGCACGATTGGCCTGATTTCCGATCATGTGATTTGGACATTCTTAATATGTATGCTAAGCTGGACTGAATGAGGTTTTCAAATCTTCTGAGTGTGCAATTTTTTATCTGGTTGTTTGGTGATGCAGGAACATTTTTAATCACATGCAACATCTGGTTCTTTCAGGGTACTTGATTGGCTACTTGGTTCATCGCAAAAAAGATTTGGCTTACAGCTGTGAAGAAGCCTCCACGCAAGGGTATGACGAGCCTTTCATCCCAGATACCGGAGCCGCTCCTATCATGGCCTGGAATGATGTCAAGAATGCATTTGCTCAGAAACTGACTTCATCAAACTTCCAAACGGCCTTCCGGTAAATGTAAATCCCATACATTCCTCGTGCACAGCTATAGTAAATATAAAAAATGTCGTAAGACAAAATACACCAGTTTGCCTAAAGAAGATATAGCGGAAACACTCAGATGACTTGAAGTTCCGCTCTGAGACCCCCAATTTGACCAACTTTCAAAATTGTCCGATATGCATGTGTGATACATCATTGGAAAGCTTAAAATCTCAGTTTTTTGGGGGAAGAAAATTTTTAAACAGGATGGCATTTAAAAAAAAAAATTAAACAGCAAAACCCTAACTGGAGGTGAGAGCACGCGTGAGCAGAATTAAAGACGCCATGACTTTAACGAGATATTATCGCGTACTTACCTTGTTTCGATCCAAAATCTCTATGTAGCATGTCACTGAGTGTCAAGACACAGCTGTGAATGGCCACAACTGGATTTTTGGGGGATTTTATGGGTGAAACATGGGTTGCGATGCAGAAATCGCAGACACCAAGGATTGGTCGAGATTTTCTTCTTCATACATTTACCCTTTTAAACGTTTTTTTTTTCTTTTTCTTTGTTTCAATCGATTATTTATCATCGAACATATCAGAGAAAATGCGACAGTAACAAAAAAAAACAAAAAAAAATACAATTAAGCGATAGTTATGAGCTAGATATCCGTGACTTTTTTACAGACACCATTTTTTTTCATTGTGATGTAATTTGTGTAAAAGTTTAAAATATGCAAGTGAAAAAGTTTTTTTTTAAAAACGGAATATTAGACATCAATTAATAATTCTAAGATAAAAATGACAGACATTTTGAATAATAAATATAATTAACTACCTTCGTTTTATAGCTGGGTTGAAACGAAAGCGGTTGCGCGACGTCTGTAAATGGGGGTTTCCAGAGTAAAATGGACAAATTAAAAATAGTTTATGGGCTTAATGCGTCATGAATCTGCTATGGCAGCATATAGACATATTGTTCTATCAAACACAACAGTTCTTTTGGCTTAAAATACAGCAGTTTTTAATATAAACAGTTTGCTGAAGACATGTCAACAAAGCACATGGATTACTGGAACCATGTCCTATGGTTTGATGAGGCGGGCAGGCTTTCTTGTGTACCGTCCTCAGAAGAGGCTTCCTCCTGGGGTGACACTAATTTGATGTAGAGTGCGGCGTATGGTCTGGTCACTGACAGGCTGACACCCCACCTCTTCAATCTCTGCAGCAATGCTGACAGCACTACTGTAATGAGTCACATGACATTTTGGAGGGAAAATGACAAGCAGCACTCAATTTGGACATTTAGGGATATGTTTTTTTTCAAAGGGGTGTACTCACTTTTGTTGCCAGGGGTTTAGATATTAATGGCTAAATTTGGAGTTATTTTGAGAGGAAAATAAATGAACTCTGTTATATACAGGGTGACCCAAAAAAAAGTTTACACTGCCATAATACAACTTAAATGCCATGTTTATTCATCTTAGAATTAGAATCTAATCACAAATTATACATTATTGTAAAGAACATGTACAGTACACTCTATTTTTCAATGTGTCCTCCCTTAAGTGTCACAACAGCCTCCAGGCGCCTGCGGAACGCTTGACAGGTCTTCTTTATGTAGGATGCTGTCATCTTTTCCCAAGATCTAACAATGGACCTCTCCAAGGCTGCCACAGAAGTTTGTGGCTTCTTACAGGCACTGTCCTCCACAGTTGCCCATATGCTATAATCCAGGGGATTGAGATCTGGACTCTGGGGTGGCCACATATCACCTTGTCAATCAACTTTTTGGTCCGCACAGATCGGCACTTCCAGACCCAGGTTTTCGTGAGGCTGTTCCAGTATCTTTAAGCTTCTTTTTAACTTTGTAGACTGCACATCTGGATATTCTCAGATTTGCTGCAATCTCAGTAGGTGTCAGACCGGCACGCAGCAATTCAGGTACAGCTAAAGTTTTCTTCATTTTCAGCAGAAGCACAGGAATTGTAGAGACGAGAGATTACCAGCTGCATTGAGTGACCTTAATGAATCACTTAAGCATGACAACCTATTTAGATATGTTTCAATAGCCACGTTTACATGCTGACTTTTATTCATACCGATTCAAATCATTCCGAATGGAAATTTCATATCAGCTGTTTACATGTCACTTCATCTATTCCGATCCAGCGTTTACATGTGACTGCCTTTATTCCGAAAGGACGTTTGACAACTGCCGTCTGACATGCGCAGATTAATCAAAACAAAGCGTCACGTTGCAAAACATGAAGATCGATCGTCAGATCAGCTGCTGTTTTAACTTTTCGAGTGGAAACAAAACTTCAGAATGATACGCCGTTCATTTAAAAAGTTGTGTGGGTGCGCTGTGCGTGTGCTTGGAAGCCATGTTGCAAGTGACGTTACTTACGTCACCAAGTGACGTCACCACGTCAGTACGGAGCATGCGCAGAAAGAACGCAACCAGACACCATTCCGCTTCCCTGTTTACATGATATAATTTTACTTCTAATCGGTTTGGGAAAAGGAATATTCCACCCCTGTGAATCGGAATGAAATTCCATTCGGTTTGGGCCTGTTCATTCCGAATGAGGTGTTTATATGGAACACATTTATTCGGTTTGAACAAATATTCCGATTGTAATTGGAATATTCCGATTGTAATTGGAATATTTGGCTCCATGTAAACGTGGCAAATGGCTTTTAAACAAGCAGTCAACTGAGTGTAAACTTTTTTTGGGTCACCCTGTAAGCTGCACACAGACTACTTGTCGTTGTGTCAAAGTGTCATTTTGTCAGTGTTGTCCCATGAAAAGATATACAGTTGTGGTCAAAAGTTTACATACACTTGTGAAGAATATAATGTCATGGCTCTCTTGAGTTTCCAGTTATTTCTACAACTCTGATTTTTCTCTGATAGAGTGATTGGAACAGATACTTTGTCACAAAAAACATTCATGAAGTTTGGTTCTTTTATGACTTTATTATGGGTGAACAGAAAAAAGTGATCAAATCTGCTGGGTCAAAAATATACATACAGCAGCGCTAATATTTGGTAACATGTCCCTTGGCCATTTTCACTTCAATTCGGCGTTTTTGGTAGCCATCCACAAGCTTCTGGTTGAATCTTTGACCACTCCTCTTGACAGAATTGGTGCAGTTCAGTTAAATTTGATGGCTTTCTGACATGGACTTGTTTCTTCAGCACTGTCCACAAGTTCTCAATGGGGTTTAAGTCAGGACTTTGGGAAGGCCATTCGAGCCATTCCATTACCACTTTTGATGTGTGTTTGGGGTCATTGTCCTGTTGGAACACCCAACTGCGCCCAAGACCCAATCTTCGGGCTGATGACGTTAGGTTATCTTGAAGAATTTGAAGGTAATCCTCCTTCTTCATTATCCCATTTACTCTCTGTAAAGCACCAGTTCCATTGGCAGCAAAACAGCCCCATAGCATAATACTACCACCACCGTGCTTGACGGTAGGCATGGTGTACTTGGGGTTAAAGGCCTCACCTTTTCTCCTCCAAACATATTGCTGGGCATTGTGGCCAAACAGCTCGATTTTTGTTTTGTCTGACCACAGAACTTTCCTCCAGAAGGTCTTATCTTTGTCCATGTGATCAGTAGCAAACTTCAGTCGAGCCTTAAGGTGCCGCTTTTGGAGCAAGGGCTTCCTTCTTGCACGGCAGCCTCTCAGTCCATGGAGATGCAAAACACGCTTGACTGTGGACACTGACACCTGTGTTCCAGCAGCTTCTAATTCTTGGCAGATCTGATTTTTGGTGATTCTCGGTTGAATCTTCACCTTCCTGACCAATTTTCTCTCAGCAGCAGTTGATAGCTTGCGTTTTCTTCCTGATCGTGGCAGTGACAAAACAGTGCCATGCACTTTATATTTACAAACAATTGTTTGCACTGTTGCTCTTGGGACCTGCAGCTGCTTTGAAATGGCTCCAAGTGACTTTCCTGACTTGTTCAAGTCATTGATTGTTCAAGTAAATAATCACTCACAAGAAATTGTTAATTCGTGTTGCTGTATGTATATTTTTGACCCAGCAGATTTGATCACTTTTTCTGTTCACACATAATAAAGTCATAAAAGAACCAAACTTCATGAACGTTTTTTGTGACAAAGAAGTATCTGTTCCAATCACTCTATCGGAGAAAAATCAGAGTTGTAGAAATAACTGGAAACTCGAGAGCCATGACATTATGTTCTTCACAAGAGTATGTAAACTTTTGACCACAGCTGTTCTTAAATATCTGCAGAAATGCGATGGGTGTACTCACTTTTGTGATACACTGTACATATATTTCCCACTGTCTCAATTTGATAATTATGTTTTTTATTTTTTAGTGATTTTTCAAAGGTCAACCATCGGGCTGGTTCACCAGGTGATGATGCTTTAGCAGACAAGATCATCAAGACGTTTAAAAAGTATGGCTTAAAAACCTGGTCCGACGAGCACTTTATCAAGGTTCAGGATCGGCCACGTTCTGGCTTCAACAAAATTATTTTCAAGAATAGCACCGAAGAGCATCCAGAGGGATTTCTGTCCTATAGTGCCAATGGAAATGTGGAGGTAATCAACTAACTATAAATTGAAAGTTACTATAATGTATGTGGTAAAAAACAAAAACTGAATGTGATACCATAGTAGTAATAATAATACTGTATGTATTTTTGGTTCATCCAGGGAGCTGTCCTGTATGCACACTATGGCCGGGAAAGTGACTTTAGACTGCTGCAGAACTTAAACATCAACATGAGTCGCAGAATTATGTTGATCCGAGCTGGAAAGCTCAGCTTTGCAGAAAAGGTGGGTTGGTGCGTCTTTTACTCGTTAAATTTTGTTTTGTAATTGTCAGTCAATTTTACAGTATATAAATCAAAGGGGGGTAAAGCAGCCAAAAATTTTACTGAAGTAGGAGTAGCATTACTTGCAAATAATATAACTCAAAAGTAAAAGTACGACAGTCATCCAAAAATTAACTCAACTGCATGTAAAAAAAAATATTCGTTGAAACAATACTAAAGTAATGAGTAACATTTTGAGTAACTGCTTACAATGTCTGATTTAGATTTTTTTTTTTTTCTCAGCACTTCATCTTTTTGAACTGTTATTTTTATCCTGTACTATAGCCCAGTGGTCCCCAACCTTTCTTGCATCACTGACTGGTGTCACATGCGCGTTTTTTTCCCATGGACTAGCAAAGGGTGGCATAAATTTACAGTAAATATAAAATAACATCACGGGGCTAAAAACGAACATTAAGTGCAGGATAAATGTAACTCACTATAAGCTGAATCAACCTTTCATAACAGTGGCCTTTCCTAAAACTTGATGGGAAATATTCTTAGTTGCAGGCGTAATGAGTTCTTATCCAATTGTGAAAGATTTCATGGCTTTAGCTATATGGTTCGCCACGAGGTATGATGCTCTCAGTGCATTCGTTTTTGTTGCTTTGTTTGCTAGTTTTTTGCCACAAATAAAGCAGAAGGGACTTGGTTGTAGGCTCCTCTTCTGGCATGCAGATGGCCTTTTCCCCCGTAAAAAAGCTGTCCAAAGAAGTCTGTTTTTCAGTCAACATCACTAATCAATGGGCTTATTATTTCCAGGAACAAATCTGATGTGCACTGACAAGCGCACATACAAACCGGATTCGGTTGAAGTTTGGAAATTGTGTAAAATGTAAATAAAAACAAAATACAACGATTTGAAAATCATTCTCAACCCATATTCAATTGAATACACTACAAAGACAACATATTTAATTTTCAAAATGATAAACTTAATTGTTTTTTGCCAAATAATAATTAACTTACAATTTCATGGCTGCAACACGTCCAGTAGAAGTTGGGTGGGAAAGGTGGCAAAAAATACTGAGAAAGCTGAGAAAAGCTTATCAAACACCTATTTGGAACATCCAACATGTGATCAGGCTAATTGGGAACAGGTGGGCACCATAAAAGGAGCCTCCCCAAACATGCTCAGTCATTCTCAAGCAAGGATGGGGCGAGGTTCACCACTTTGTCCACAACTCCGTGAGAAAATAGTTGAACAGATTAAGAACAACATTTCTCAAAGGAAAAGGCAAGTAATTTAGGGATTTCAACATCTACGGTCCATAATATCATCAAAAGGTTCAGAGAATCTGGTGAAATCAATGTACGTAAGCGCCACGTCCGGAAACTGAGACTGAATGACTGTGACCTTCGATCCCTCAGACGGCACTGCCTTAAAAACCGACATGAGTGTGTAAAGGATATCACCAAATGGGCTTAGGAAAACTTCAGAAAACCACTGTCAGTAAATACAGTTCGTCACTACATCAGTAAGTGCGAGTTAAAACTACCATGCAAAGCAAAAGCCGTTTATTAACAGCATCCAGAAACGCTGCCGGGTTTTCATATAAAATGGACTGATTCAATTCAATTCAATTCAATTCAATTTGTATAGCCCTCAATCACAACAGAGGTCTCAAAGGGCTTTACAGAGGCAATATGATACACAATTAGAAATGAAGCAACAAAGATGAATAGATACAGTTCAAGTCCTGGGTATCCCCTATCCTTAAGACCCTCCATGCCGGCAAGGAAAAACTCCAAAAACTCCAGAGTCAATTGGGAGAAAAATGAGAAACCTTGGGGAGTACCACAGTCAGGAGAGATCCACTCCCAGGACGGATAGACAGGAACCCCAGAACGGCTAATGGGAATTAGCAAGCGAAATTGTAGTCCGTAAAAATACAGTGGAGTAAAGGAGCAAGAAGAGGTCCCTCTGGTCAGATGAGACGGGGGTAGCAGCGAGGACGTCAATCCAGCCAGGGGTCCGGACAGTCAGGAGGCTGCAGCTGAAAAATAGCCCCTCCCCAGAGGGGAGGGGGGAAAGGGGACACCGGGTGACTAGTGATGAAGAGACTAGACAACTAGATATTAACATTGGAAAATAGAAATAAAGTAAGACAAGTGGTAGGTAGAGTAAGAAAAGGAGATAGAACTCAGCGGCTGCACTGCCCCCAGCATTATAGCTTCTAGTGCAGCTTAAACTAAACTGTGAGTCTACTCCGACTTCAACTAGCCTAACCATAAGCTTTGTCGAATAGGAACGTTTTTAATCTAATCTTAAATGTGCAGACTGTCTCGGCTTCTTTAATACTAGCTGGAAGCTGATTCCATAAAACAGGGGCTTGGTGGCTAAAGGCTCTAGCTCCGACAGTACTTTTATAAACCCTGGGAACTACCAGTAGACCTGCATTCTGAGATCGGAGTGTTCTGTTGGGGCGGTATGGAACGAGAGCATCGGTGAGATAAGATGGCCCCAACCCATTAATGGTCTTAAATGTAAGAAGGAGTATTTTAAATTTAATTCTAAACTCGACCGGAAGCCAGTGAAGTGCCTGGAGCACAGGGGTGATGTGCTCTCTTCTATTGGTTCCTGTTAAAAGTCTTGCTGCTGCGTTTTGGACTAGCTGAAGACCTTTTAGAGAGTTTTTAGGACAAGCTGCAAGTAGGGAGTTACAGTAATCCAATCTCGATGTAACGAACGCGTGAATTAATTTTTCTGCATCGCTTTTAGATAAAATATTTCTAATTTTGGCAATGTTGCGCAGGTGAAAGAAAGCCGTTCTACAAGTTTGTTTAATGTGTGCTTTAAACGATAAGTCAGGGTCAAATAAAACTCCTAGGTTTTTAACTGTGGCGCTGGAGGCTACACTTACATTGTCCAGAGTGACTATCTGGGCAGATAAAGACTGATGCACAATGGAAAACTGTTTTGTGGTCTGATGAGTCCACTTTTCTAATTGTTTTTGGAAACACTGGACGTCGTGTCCTCCGGACCAAAGAGGAAGCGGACCATCCGGACTGTTATCAACGCAAAGTTCAAAAGCCAGCATCTGTGATGGTATGGGGGTGCATTAGTTCCCATGGCATGGGTGACTTACATTTCTGTGAAGGCAACATAAATGCTGAAAAGTACATACAGATTTTGGAGCAAAATATACTGCCATCCAAGCGACGTCTTTTTCATGGACACTGCTGCTTATTTCAGCAAGATAATGCCAAGCCACATTCTGCACGTGTGATAAAAGCGTGGCTTCGAAGTAAAAGAGTCCAGGTTCTCCCCTGGCCCGCTTGCAGTCCAGACCTATCTCCCATTGAACATGTGTGGCGCATTATGAAGCGTAAAATACGACAGAGAAACCCCAGACTGTTGAACAACTGATGCGGTTCATCAAGCAAGAATGGGAAAGAATTCCACATGAGAAGCTAAGAGAATTAGTCTCCTCTCTTTCAAAACGTTTGAGTGTTATTAAAGGGTATTAAAACACTAAGGAGATGTGAGATATCAATAGAACCGTTATGTGGCAAGATAACAAATATTAATAAAGTTGACAAAAAAATAAATCATATTCATGAGCAGGGGTCCCCAAACTACGGCCCGCGGGCCGGATACGGCCCGCCTACACATTTGATGCGGCCCCCTGAACAAAAAAAAAAAAAAAAAAAAAAAAAAAAAAATTTCTCCCCCATGTATGTGTATTTATATTTGATAATAAAGTTGGACTTTTGCAATAAAATGTTCCTTAGTTATGAACTATTTTCATTATTGACTATTAGTTCGTAATTATCTTAATATACACCCATATAACGTGACATTCTGTTCCATCGTTCTGCAGTCTGTGTCCCTATCTGGCAACCCTCAGTAAAAAAATTCCTAAACCCGCCCCTCTCAAAAATAGAGTGGAATAATGGCGAAAAGATTAGGTAAGAGAAAAATTGATTCAGAATGCAGGGTATTTAACCTGCAGTAGACAAAAGATTATTTTTTTGTTCAATTCAAAGAAAAGGCTGTCTGTCTCATCTGTCAAGAGGCGGTGGCAGTATTCAAAGAATACAATCTGCGGCGACACTATGAGTCCCGTCACAAAGACAGGTTGGATATCTTGCAAGGCCAAATGCGAGCAGACAAACTCGCAAAGCTAAAAAGTGGACTGTTCGCTCAGCAGAGTGCATTTGTACGCCAAGCTCAGTTGAACCAGTCATCTGTTCGGGCTAGCTTTCGGGTTGCCCAACTGATAGCAAGCAGCGGTAAACCTTTCACTGATGGCGAGTTTGTCAAGAAATGCATGAACGCTGTTGCAGAGGAGGTGTGTCCCGAAAAGAAAGATATCTTTAATGCTGTGAGTCTATCAGCGAGTACAATCACCAGACGCATTGAAGAAAGCGGAAGTAATGTATATGCCCAGCTGCAGCAGAAAACGAAAGAATTTGAATTTTTTTCATTAGCACTGGATGAGAGCACAGACGTGCAGGACACCGCTCAGCTGCTCATTTTTATTCGTGGAGTTAGTGCAAACTTTGAGATGTGCGAGGAGCTGGCAGCCCTCCAAAGTCCGAAAGGGACTACGACGGGGGAGGATATTTTCGGCAAAGTGTACCAAACCATGGAAGAGTTGGACCTGGACTGGTCAAAGCTGGCCAGCATCACAACTGACGGGGCTCCTAGTATGGTAGGCATGTCTCGGGGTCTAATAGGACGCATGAACCGGGAGATGGAGGAACGGGGTCTCACCGCCCCGCTACAAGTGCACTGCCTAATTCACCAGCAAGCACTGCGCTGCAAAGTATTGACGTGGGATTCTGTCATGAAGGTTGTGGTGTCATGCATAAACTTCATCAGAGCAAAGGGACTTAAACACAGGCAGTTCCAAGAATTCCTGTCTGAACTGGAATCTGCGCACGGAGATGTGCTGTACTACACAGAGGTCCGATGGTTGAGCCGTGGCAGAGTTTTGAGGCGTTTTTACGAGCTGCTCCCTGAAATTAACACATTTCTTCATTCAAAAAACAAAACGGTGCCAGAGCTGACTGACCCAGAATGGAAATGGCACCTCGCATTTTTAACAGACATGACAGAAATGCTGAACAGCTTTAACTTGCAACTACAAGGCCAGGGGAAACTCATTTGTGACATGTATTCCCACATAAAAGCATTTGAGGTGAAACTAGCACTGCTTTTGGGACAAGTGAAAAAACACAGCTTCCTCCAACTCCCTGCTACACAGAACCTCTCTGCAGAGAACCCAGCGGTCCCGTTTCCAGCTGAAAAGTGTGTGGAAGCACTGGAAATGCTGAAGGCGGAGTTCGGTGTGCGATTCCGTGAACTACATATATATGCAAAAGAAATCCGTCTTTTCCAGAACCCATTTGTTGCCGAAATTAATGAAGCCCAGCCTTCTTTTCAGGCATGCATTTATGGATAAATGATGGAATATTAGCATTTCCCCAGGTGTTGTCATACCTTTTAAAAGGAAAGGTGATGTAACGAAGTGGTAAACATGCCCTTTCCCAACCCATGAAATTGTAAGTTAATAATTATTTGAAAAATGAAACAAAGTTTATGAGTTTGAGCATTAAATATGTTGTCTTTGTAGTGTATTCAGTTGAGTATAGGTTGAAAAGGATTTTCAAATCATTGTATTTTGTTTTTATTTACATTTTACACAATTTCCCAACTTCAACCGAATCCGGTTTGTACATATAAAATATGCTAGATGGCCTTTTCCCCTTAAAAAAGCTGTCCAAAGATGCCTGTTTTTCAGTCATCTTCACTAATCAGTGGGCTGATTATTTCCAGGAAAAAATCTGATGCGCACTGACAAACGCACATACATACAAAATATGCTAGATGGCCTTTTCCCCGTTGAAAAGTTGTCCAAAGATGTCGCCGCCCGCAGCACAGAGCCAACAGCAGCTAACGTTACGGTGTACATTGGGCTGGGCTGCTATTGGTTTTCAAACACCCCAGTAATGGTTGCCAAACACTAGAGTGTGATTTACACCAATCTCTACTCGGATTAGTCAAGAGAGTAGACAGGGATATTGATGTGTCAAGAGGTACAGGGCAGATTGCAGTTGTTAACAAATCATTTATTATTTCTCTATGGCCCGGTAGCAAATGCGCCACGGACCGGTCCCGGTCCCTGGCCCGGTGGTTGGGCATCACTGGTATAATGGAGTCATGTGTTTATTGTTGCTACATCTCATTGGTGAAACTTGTAGCGCTACTGTCGGCATCTCTGGCAAAAAAAACAACAACAAAAAAACAGTCAATATGTAAAGTAAAGAGGAAAAATGAAACCAATGTAAGAGTAGTGCAAATCTACTCAAGTAAAAGTAAAAAGTATGGTGTTTAAGAAGTACATTTTTCTCAAGTAAATATAACGGAGTAAATGTGACACGTTCTACCCACCTCTGCTATAAATACAGTGTAGTGTATGTACTGTATATATATACTAGGGCTGTCAAAATTATCGCGTTAACGGGCGTTAATTAATTTTTTAAATTAATCACGTTAAAATATTTGACGCAATTAACGCACTAGGCCCGCTCAGACAGATTTAAATGTCAGTACAGTGAAAGGCCAACTTGCTAATTGTGTTTTATGGAGTTTTTCCGCCCTCTGCTGGCGCTTGGGTGTGACTTGCATATGTTATGTGGCGTAATGTCGCCCTCTGCTGCCGATTCAGTGCAGCTGATTATTTGGGTTTCGGCGCGCTTTTCTGACGTGATTATACGTCGACGCGAACTCACACTAATAGACAGTGCTATTCAGACCAGCTAACGTCCGCATCCAGTATTCAGTGGCAGTTCTCATAGCCCCATCACACTGTTTGTGTCTAATACATGCATCGCTTGTGAGTTATATTCCTCCTTTGTTTATATTCATGAGTATTAGATAGTTATTGATGATGTGTATTTGAATTTGTTCACATATAAGGTGAAATGCAGTTAAATTGTTAGATGCTTGTGAGCTAATTGGCTAGTGCTACTGCTCAAATGGACACGTGTGTGTACATTTTATGTTATTTTGTGATTTATGCAAGTTATTGACACATTGCCAAGAAATGTGCTCCTGTCAAAAAGAGATGACTTCAGTAAAGCCCATGCAACTTTGCCACACCGTCTGATTTCTTTTTGGAACTTATGTTCGCTATCTGTCAATTTGTGTACTCACACACATTGAGGACAGAATAGGGCTACTAGTTTATTTTTTGATTGAAAATTTTACAAATTTTATTAAAACGAAAACATTAAGAGGCGTTTTATTATAACATTTCTATAACTTGTACTAATATTCATCTTTTAAGAACTACAAGTCTTTCTATCCGTGGATCACTTTAACAGAATGTTAATAATGTTGATTTATTGTTATAATAAACAAATACAGTCCTTATGTACCATATATTGGATGTATATATCCATCTTGTCTTATCTTTCCATTCCAACAATAATTTACAGAAAAATATGGCACATTTTATAGATGGTTTGAATTGCGATTAATTGCGATTAATTACGATTAATTAATTTTTAAGCTGTAATTAACTCGATTAAAAATTTTAATCGTTTGACAGCCCTAATATATACATTTTATTCATAGTAGTTGAAACTTTCATTCATTCATTTATTCATTCATTTTCCATGCCGCTTTTCCTCACGAGGGTCGCGGAGGTGCTGGAGCCTATCCCAGCAAACTACGGGCAGAGGGCAGGGTACACCCTGAACTGCTTGCCAGCCAGTCGCAGTAGTTGGAACCTTCAAATGTGCTGTTTAAGAAACAATAATGGAAATTTCCTTTTTTCAACATTGCGTCCTTTATTTGGCATATTACTGTACGAATGCATTCTTGAAACCTGCTGTTGAGATTGACTGCTGCGACATCTGGAATACTGTGAATTTCATCCAGAGTTCACCATGGTTACTAAAATGATTAACTTTAGCTGTCTGTCAATACGCATTTAATTTTTTTTTTTTTCCAACAATAACAACAACAACAAAATGCATTCATTCAGGAGGACGCCTTTTATAGGTCATCATTAAAAAAAACAATACAGAATTGTTTCTTAAATGACATGTGTTAAATTATTAATTTATTTTTAAAAAAATCTTTGTTCTCACTTTGGTTTAATTGCATTGTTAAAAAGTTCCCGGTTTTTGCAGTCAACCACTATAAATGTATATGGCGGAAAACACTCAGATGACTTGAAGTTTCGCTCCGAGACCCCCAATTTGGCGAAATTTCTAAATTGTCCTATGTGCATGTGTGATACATCATTGGAAAGCTTAAAATCTAAATTTTCTGGGGGAAGAAAATTTTTGAACAGGAAGGCATTTAGAAAAAAAAAAAAAAAAATTTAAACAGCAAAACCCTAACTGGAGGTGACAGCACGCGAGAGCATAATTAAAGACGCCATGATTTTAACGATATTATTGCGTAGTTACCTTATTTCGATCCAAAAACTCCATGTAGCGTGTATCATCGAGTGTCAATATACAGATGTGAATGGCCAGAGCCGGACTTTGGGGGGATTTTATGGGTGAAACATGGTAATATAACAAGAGTCGCGATGCAGAAATCGCAGACATCAAGGAGTGGTCGAGATGTTCTTCTTCATTTACCCTTTTAAATGTTTAAAAAAAAATTTTTTTTTTCAAATTTTCTTTATTTGAATCGATTATTTATCATCTAACATATCAAGGAAAATGTGACAGTAACAAAAAAAAAAAAAACAAAAAAACTAAGCCATAGTTATGAGGTAGAAATCCGTGACTTATTTAGAGACACAGTTTTTTTCATTATGACGTAATTTGTTTAAAAGTTTAAAATATGCGAGTGAATAATTTTTTAAAGTTGTTTTATTTTTTTAAACGAAATATTAGACATCAGTTAATGATTCTAAGCTAAAAAAAATTACTTCCCTTCGTTTTATGGCTGAGTTGAAACCAAAGCGGTTGCGCGACGTCTGTCAACGAGGGTTTCCAGGGTAAAACAGACCAAATTAAAAATAGTTTGGGGGCTTAATGAGCCATGAATCTGCTATTGCAGCATATAGACAAATTGTTCTATCAAACACAGCAGTTCTTTTGGCTTAAAATACAGCAGTTTATTTTAAAGAGCAGAAACTGCTTTTTTAGTCTTGTCTGTGTTTTCCGCCATATAAATATTAGGGGTGGGAATCTTTCACTCAAAAAGCGATTGGATTCATAGCTCTATTCATCCATTTCTCTGTCTGTCTGTATGTACCAACTGTTTTCGTTTGTGCTAACAGGTAGCCAATGCTGCAAAAATGAACGCTTCTGCTGTTTTGATCTACCGAGATGTTGATTTTCCTTCTGAAGGGACCACTCAGCTGTTCGGACATGTGAGTTTGCACACACGTTTTTTGGGATGTTTTTTTTTTTTTTTTGTTATCTGTTCAGCTGCTTAGACATGGATTGTGGTCAATCTTAGTGTCTTTATAGGCTGAAACAGATAAAATCCGCATGGGAGTTTGTTGTACTCCTATTGCGGTTGTTTATTTTGTCTTGTTTATGGACCGTTTCCACAAAAAATAAAACAGAAATACGTCATCACTGGAGGGCTCAAATTCTGGTCAATGTACGGTGTATTTATCAAATTAACAGACGTAAGAAAAAGATGAAAAAATGCCCAAAAGTCAAGTTTAGCAGCGTTATTAGCTATTTCTTTTGCGTGGTTCTCCAAAAGCTTGGGGTAGCGGAACAGACTGCCTTTAGCGCAATCAATCACAGATTTCCTGACACGAGCCGGTTATTGAAAGGCAAAATCCTTGGAACAGCCTTGCGTTTCAGGCATCTAACACACCAGATCACATTAGGCATCTATCTGTAAGAAACTCTGAAAATTCATCTAAGAAGCCTGAGTACAGGCCAGGGGGACAGTATTTAAGAACAATAAAGAATGACACCGGCGTTACGGCTGTCTTACTGAGAACCTCAAATGCTTTTAATTCTTTATGACTGCTAAGGCTAATGTTGAGAGCAGATTAGGTGATGAGGGAAACACACCCACCCTTTCTAAGAGAGCTTGTAAAGTTTGAGCGGAGTTTGGTGGAGATGCTTTATTGAGCGGTAAAAATTCATTGGGTTTTTACTAGAGATGTGACCGAAAATTCTGCAGCACTTCCGGCCAAAAATAACTAAAACTGCATTTTCAGTTTTCAGTTAAAAGGCCCAAAAGTGTGAAGAACCTCATGTGCTTTCAGAACTGGCACCTTTTGAACTTCTTTAATTTCTCAAGCCTCCGGGGTTTTGGAACCAATTCCGAGGCAAAGGGCAGTAATCTGAAAATAATGATTTTTATTTTTTTTTACTTCATCATACTTCCAAACGGCCTTCCGGTAAATGTAAATCCCATACATTCCTCATGCACAGCTATAGTAAATATAAAAAATGTCGTAAGACAAAATACACCAGTTTGCCTAAAGAATATATAGCGGAAAACACTCAGATGACTCGTAGTTCCGCTCTGAGACCCCCAATTAGGCCAAATTTCAAAATTGTCCTATTTGCATGTGTGATACATCATAGGAAAGCTTAAAATCTCAATTTTCTGGGGAAAGAAAATTTTGAACAGGAGGGCATTTAAAAAAAAAAAATCACAGCAAAACCCTAACTAGAGGTGAGAGAGCGCGATAGCATAAATAAAGACGCCATGATTTTAACGAGATATTGTCGCATAATTACTCCATGTAGCATGTATCACCGAGTGTCAAGACACAGCTGTGAATGGCCACAGATGGATTTTTGGGGGATTTTATGGGTGAAACATGGTAATATAACAAGGGTCACGATGCGACATCAAAGAGTGGTCGAGATTTTCATTTTCATATATTTACCCTTTAATTATTATTCGTTTTTTTTTTCAATTTTGCTTTGTTTGGACCGATAATTTATCATCTAAAATATTGGGGAAAATGTGACAGTAACTAAAAAAAAAAAATGCAATTATGCGATGGTTATAAGGTAGATAGAGGTGACTTTTTAACAGATGCTATTTTTTTCAATGTGACATAATTTGTTTCAAAATTTAAAATATGCGAATGAATAATTTTTTTAAGTCGTTTTTTTTTTTTTTTTTTTAAATTAAATACTAGACATTAATGAATGATTCTAAGCTAAAAATGACAGTTTTTTTCTTTTCTTGCGTTGCTAAGCACAGGGCAACAAATGATCATTGTCATTACCGTATGATTCACAAGTAATATTTCATTTAGACCGGGCGAAAAGTTCACGCCCTGAAAATCCAGGGTCATTTCACCACCAACGACCCCCGCCACATGTTGACGGGCATTAAGTGCATCACGGGCTACAACATCTAGGATGCACAATGCCTGACAGACCCATCTCTGCCAGACACCCTCAATCAGTTCTACGCCCGCTTTGAGGACCCTGACCCCCCCCCCCCCCCCCCCACCACCACCACCACCAGACTCACACCACCACCCAGTGACATAACCCTCAGTGTAACCACAGCAGACGTGACGAAGACCCTTCAGGGTATCAACCCCCATAAGGCTGCTGGCCCAGATAACATCCCAGGACGGGTACTGAAGGACTGTGCACACCAGCTGTCTGGGGTGCTGACGGACATCTTCAACGCCTCCCTGCAACAATCATCCGTTCCCACCTGTTTAATGATTGCCACAATCATCCCCGTCCCAAAGAGCCCCACAGTGACAGGCCTGAATGACTACCGGCCCATAGCCCTAAACCCGGTAGTCATGAAGTGCTTCAAGAGGCTGGTGATGACCCACATCAAGGACTCCATCGATATCACCGTGGATCCTCACCAATACACGTACTGTATAGGAAAAACCGCTCCACAGATAATGCCATTTCATCGGTGGTCCACACAGCCCTTAACCATTTGTAGAGCAGGAACTCATACATCCGGCTGCTCTTCCTGGACTTTTCTTTAGCCTTCAACACCATCAGGCCACAGACCCTGGTGCAGAAGCTCTCCACACTTGGACTGGGTCCCACTTTGGGGAACTGGGTCCTGGACTTCCTGACAAACAGACCACAGACTGTCAGGATCAACAACACTGTCTCCTCCTCCATCCCCCTCAGCACCGGCTCACCACAGGGCTGTGTGTTGAACCCCCCCTCCTGTTCACTCTACTGACGTATGACTGCTCGGCAAGACACCTGAGCTGTCATGTTGTCAAGTTTTGCGGACGACACAACAGTAGTGGGACGCTTGCCTGGTACACCAGAATCACCGCTGTTCCAGCTATTGAGTCTGGCCACCATTCAGCGGATACAATTTCCAGGGCGGAGCAAGCCACAGCAAACAGACAGCGGAGTGGACCAATCAGTGGACCAATCAGCGACGGGCAGACGTGACGTTAGTAAAACGACGAGGGCAGGACGAGGGACTTGCGCACGGAAGTAAACATAAGAGGAGAGCGGAGTTTATTCAACATGGCTAGCGCCAGACAGACTGTTGTCAATGACTCGTGTCGATGTGTTTTTGGTAATTTAAAACTGATTTTACCGTGGATTGGAACATATTCTCGGCTCTCCTGTTCACCATCTGTGTTGTTGTGGAGACGACTTCCGACGCGCAAGAGTGACGTTGCTCGTTAAGGAACATGTCACGCAAATAAACGAATCTGATTTGTCGATTGATTTTGTACCTGCTTGAGAGGCCATTAATGGGCTGGTTCCCAGACTTTTCTCTCAGTGTTTGAAAAATACAGGGAGAACAGTCTGGCCGTGCCAGGCAAGTGGGACGCATAACCGACAGCGATGAGTTCAAATACAAAGAGGAGGTGGAAGACCAGTTGGAGTGGTGTTGAGAAAATAACCTCTGCATCAACATACAAAAGACCAAGGAGATGGTGGTGGAATTCAGGAGGGACAGACACACTCCCTCTCCCCTGTACATCAGAGGAGTGGCTGTGGAAATGGTCTCCAGCTACAGGTACCTGGGTGTGCACATATCTGGAGACCTCACCTGGAGTACCAACACTTCCCATCTGGTCAGGAATGCCCACCAGCGCCTGTACTTCCTCAGGAAGCTGCAGAGAGCTGGACTCAGGAGCTCGTCCTCACGAGCTTCTACCACTGTGCGGTGGAACGTATCCTCTGCACCTGTATCACCATGTGGCACGGCAGCTGTACTGCTGCTGAGAGGAAGGCTCTGCAGAGGGTGGTGAAGGTTGCACAGAGGACTGTAGGGGAGCAGCCTTCCCAACACCACGGACCTCTACACCTCACGATGCAGAGGCAGGGCCCTCCGCACCATGCAAGACGCCACCCACCCTGCTCACAGTCTGTTTCAGCCCTTCCCCTCAGGCAGGCGGCTGAGGAGTATATGGAACAAGACTACCGGGCTCAGGAACAGCTTCTTCCCAGAAGCTGTCAGACACTCAAATCACTTGATGATCATATCCATATACCTCACATGCATTTTAGCACTGAACAAGCCTGAATAAGCCTGTCAGCCAACTGCTAAATTCTTTTAGTAGTTACATTTTTTTAATACTTCTGTTTATACTGTTTTCTTGTCATTTGTTGTTGTTCGTCTTGTCTGTTATGTTTTTGCAACTTACAGTTTTGCCCTTTTATACTGTATGCGCTTTGTATTTATATTGGTTTTTAAAACGGGACCTGAGTTCTATTTTCTCACCATTAACATGTAAATGTGAACTGATGAGACAATAAAAAACTTTGAATCCTTGAAGTTCATCAAACAGTGCTACCTCAGTACAAAGCCTGTCAGTCTGAAACAACATGTAAGACATGCTGGGCAGTACTGTTGAGTCAGCAGTCCAGTCTGTTGACGTTTGCAATGATCAACATTTACAATCAAAAGCATTTTTTCAATTGACACCTAGTCGAACGTTTCCATCACTAACAAATGTGAAAATCCACATACACACACACACAAAAAAACACGTGAATTAATTCACAAGATGTTTAATGTTAACGGTAATCTGCGGTGATATTGACCATCACGATGACTGACCGCATGGGATTTCTGAGATTTCAAGCACAAAGCCCTCTATCGGTTGGTTTGGTTCTGCATGTCAAATACACACGTCTGAAAAAGAACAAAGATTAGTTTTTTTACTTTGTTCGAGGCAAACCAAGATGGCCGTGTATTTTAGCTTAAAGAAGGTGGATAATGGGTTTGATTTCTTCTGTCACATTGTGTAGTAACAGGCTTAATTGCGGCCTTCCTAGAGATTTAAAATTCTAAAAATTGAAGATCTGAAAATGTTGAAGCAGGTTTTGTGTTTTTTGATTATTTTATTTCTTTCATTTCTGCAATTTGAAGCGTTGACGAATGAACAAATGAAGGTGATTGAAAAATCAAAACCCTGTCTTTCTCACTCTCAGGTCCATCTGGGTTCAGGGGATCCCTATACCCCTGGCTTCCCCTCATTCAACCACACGCAATTCCCACCTGCTGAGTCTTCAGGTCTGCCCAGTATCTTGGCTCAAACTCTCACAGAAAGCCAAGCAACAAGGATTCTTAGGTAACTTTTACTAATCAGTTGGCAAAATGTAATTAAAATAGATTAGTCAAGTTGATTTCTTTGGTCGGGGGCGTCACTAGACCTAATACAATGCCAGGGAACAGCGGGGCACTGGCGAGTGAGCAAACATTTTGTTTTTAGCACTTATTTATTGTAAACAGTCAGAAATAGCACTTTAATCTGTGTATGATCAAACCAAAAAGCAGTTTCTGTAAAAAAACGTGAGATTTTTTCTTTTCAGCCGTCAGTATTCAAAATCAAAATTGGGACATCTCTTGTTGATAGTCACTTCACCTCTGCTCGTGTTCATCAACTTCCCATCTCCTTCCCTTCTTCTATTTATCCTTGCTACGAGCAAATAACTTTCTAATATCCATTTGCAAGAGTAATGCTGTTTGAGTCAAATAGAAATAAAGAGATAAGACATCTTGTTACAGATTACAGGGTCTGTAGTAACAAATAAAATGCTTGTAAAACAGCTCATAGTGATGATGAGCACACATACAAAATGATTAGAGGTTATATCCCAAAGATGGAGAATTAATTCTTAAAAAATGGTTCTCATTTTGGTCATATAAACAAACAGTCATAAATAGGATCAAAATTGATACAGTTCACGTACCACATATCATATGAACACAATGTTAGACAAAGCTAATTAATTGTCATTGTATTCATAGCGAGCAAGCTAAAAGACAGCTGCTAATCTGCTACTTCAATTTGTGACCAGAGTAGTTTACCGCAGTTAACTGCCTGAATTTAAATGATCATTTAAATCTAAATGATCATTTAAATTCATGGGAATGGGCGACCCAACAAACATCAACCACAGAGGTAAAAACAAACAGCAAGGATGGGCAGTTTATCTGGCACTTACCTGCAAAGTAGGTGGAAAGATGTCATTTAAACCGTCGACTGATTGGCAGTTTGGCACACCCACCATCACTTTGATGCTGCATTCGTCGAAAAAACTATTCTCTATTACATGGTGTCTAAAAAAAAGCAGCCAACTTGTAATGTATCGTTGGAGCATTAAAATAGGCTCCTCTTCTTTGTAGCAATCATGTCTTTATCACACATTACGCTTTACAACACATCAGAAAAATTTTCCAACATGGGAACTCAGATCTCTCGACACACTTGAACGCAGCATATTTCCCGAAGGTGCTTCGCGGAAGCGTCAATTCACATGCCTATCACAGCCAAAGTTACGTGCATGAATGACAATACACTAGAACTACCAAGGTTGGGTCAGTTGATACAAATCACTTTAGTATCCATAGAACGGTCATGAGCATTGAGGTCCTCATTAGTCATTCCCATTCACACTTGCAAAACTACAGGATTGGATGGCTCCAATTAGCATCTTGAGTGTTTGCAGGGCAGGGCTGCATGTTTGCAGAGGGCTGTCTAACATTACAGCATTGAGAAAGAACAGCTGTCTCAATCTCTCTGAATATTTAGTTGCACTGTTTCTTGTATGTATGGAGCTACAATTGTCATATTGCTGGCGATGGACAAGACAAGTCATTTTTTGCACAAAAACGTTTTTTTATTAAATAAAGAAACGTATGTGAACAAACTTGCCAAAGTCGTTAGTGAGATGAAAAGGTACAAGCTGGATATATCAACTTGTATTTAATTATTTCCACATGTATTTATTCCTATATATATATATATATATACTGTATATACAGTGGGGAGAGCAAGTATTTGATACACTGCCGATGGGTTTTTCCATTGGCAGTGTATCAAATACTTGTTCTCCCCACTGTACATACATATACATATACTGTATATATATATATATATATATATATATATATATATGTGTGTGTGTGTGTGTGTGTGTGTGTATATATGTATATGTATATATTAGGGATGTCCCGATCCAGGTTTTTGCACTTCCGATCCGATACTGATACTAGCCAATACCGATACCGGCCTATCTGAGCATGTATTAAAGTTTAAAGTTATTTAGTCTTCTTACTTAGTTGTCAGACTCATGTTGAAAAGGGTTCTAGTACTCTTGATAAAAACTAGCCAGCTGAATTAGGTGAGTTGGAATAACACACAATGGTTGATAACAAGACACTGACCTGTTTATTCAGTGAAAAACACAAAACATTCTAAATAACAAACAGAAATGGCATAGTCAGTCAGTAAAACGTGCAAATAATATGGTAAACTGTCAGTGGAAAATCCCACAAACTTCCCAAGCTATTAGATGCTTTTAATGTTTCGTGCATTAGTTACAAAAATTGTATAAAAAGCCTCTCAGGTTTAAATAAACGACTATTTCAGTATCAAGTTAACATTTTAAAACAGTAAATAAAATACTCAAGTCCCCATTCTGTATCAGCAGCTTTAAACGTTTAATAGTAACGTTTAAAGCGTTATTCCATAATTTCCCTTCTGTCTACTTTTGACATGTGAAAGTTTTAAAACTGTTTTGAAGATAGATTCAAGGGTAAAGCGGACAAATTAAAAATAGTTTGGGGGCTTAATGCGCCATGAATCTGCTATGGCAGCGTATAGACATGTTGTTTTATCAAACACATTTCTTTTGGCTTAAAATACAGCAGTTTTTTTCAAAGAGGGGTGCAAGAGCAGAAACTGCTTTTTCGGTCTTGTCTGTGTTTTCCGCCATATGATATGTATATATGTATATATGTTTGTGTGTGTATATATATATATATATATTTTTTTTTTTTTTTTGAGTTGATCGAGTTAAGCTATTACTCCTCCCTTCCCAACATGGCTGGGCTGGCTTGACCATGGTAAAAAGCCAAACCGCTGTGTTTTGTAAGCCACATGCTCAGGGTCCAAATTTACTGCGTCAACATGTTCTGCCAAGTCTAACATGTCCGTTATTAAATCCTGAGAGACCTCATGCAGAACCTCAGCAATCGCTGCCATGTTGGGAACTCACCTCAAACCATGCCCGCCACCGAGTTTGATGAGCTAATGACGGATAAAAATTATTTCCCGCCCACCGAGTTTGATATCAGATAAAATTAGTTCATGCAGTGACAAGGGGAACGAGAAAAATGTAAAAATGAAATAAATAAAAAGTGAAATGTAATTAAATGTAAATAAATGTTGAAATAAATAAATATATATTGGAATAAATAAATAAATGTTGAAACAAATTAAAATGGAAATAAATTGAAATAAATAAAAAGTGAAATATGTAAATAAAAATAATATATAATAAATATATATACATTGAGATAAAAAAAAAAGTGAAATAAATACTTATTGAAATAGAAGCATTTTAATGATGCATTTAATATTTTAGATGATTGCGTATTTATTTATTCGCTATTTGCACTCCTGGTCCTCCATAGTGACAAGTGGATTGTTAGGAATATATATATAACTGCTGGAAAACCTAATCAAGGTATTAGTACAATACATAATAATTTCGTTGTTAAAGATGGAGGAGCATGAAGTCAACAGAGGGCAAAAATGAGGTCTTGTTTCACTCACCTGCAGGTTTGGTTTTTCACGAAGGCTGTACCGAAAGCAAAATTCTTGGCTGAAACAAAAAATCGAATATTGAAAACACCTGGCCGAAAAACTGAAACCGAAAGGCCAAAAACATATTTCATTATTTTACGAAAAATGACCTTTGCCTCGGTATCGTTTCTACAACCCCGGAGGCTCGAGAAATTTACTTTGAAAGGTGCCGATTCTGACATAGGCGGGCGCGGATGTACAAGGGGTGTAATAATTAGTCGATGTGGATCAATACTATATCAATGAGTTTAGAACAATTTAATGTAATTCAATCAAAATGCAAAATGATTATCATTTGAATATCTTGTTGTGTTTAAAAAGTTTTCTTCATTGAAAAAACCTGATGTTTCATCAACAAAATCGTCATACAAATAAAAACTAATTTGTATTTTTTATTTCTTTATGTAAAGTTTTATGCTGTGAGTTTGCTGTTTCTTTGTGTTAGTTAGCCATGTTAGATGTGTTATTCTGTTTGATCTGGCCTGTATTTCTCTTTTGCGAATAAAGCCAATACATGTTTTTTGCCATCATGTATGTAATTTTCTCTTCTGTGCCACAACAGCAAATTTATAGGACTCCCCCACTTGCCAAATACCAGTACTCTTTATGAACAAAAGAGCTTGTGCTATATGATTTTTTAACAACAGCTTCTTTTGTCCCTCGCAGACACCGGAGCTCTGCCTCATCTCCTGCGTTTAACATAAAATATCAATGCAATGATAGAGTGCCCTCTGCTGGTAATATTTAAACATATCAGGACATCAGTTATTATCTTTATGCCGTTCACTGCAAAATTTTGGCTGGCAGGCCAGAGTTTGGATAGCATTGGTGTACATTGTGCTGAACAAATCAACTTCATTCTCCCTTACAGACAGCTGGAGGGTGAAAATGCACCAAAAGTGTGGGGAGTTTTCCACAAACTTGGTAGTGAGAGGGATGTCATTTCTGTGGAGGTGAAGAACGTTCTTTCTGAGAGAAAGATAAACAATGTCTTTGGGGTCATCGAAGGCTTTGTGGATGCAGGTATTTATGATTTTTTTTCACCAACAGGGACATTTTGAAAAACAGAAAATAGTTACTATAACATATGTACCGTATTTTTCGGACTATAAGTCACAGTTTTTTTCATAGTTTGGCTGGGAGTGCGACTTATACTCAGGAGCGACTTATGTGTGAAATTATTAACACATTATTGTATCATTTCACATGTTATTTTGGAGTTTTGAAGTGGCCCTGATGGTTTGGTAAACTTGTTAGCATGTCCTTTATGCTATAATTATCTGAATAACTAATAATAGCTATGTTACGTTAACATACCGGCCACGTTCCCATTTGGTTGTTCATGCACCATGTAACATTATCATACTGTACACTTATTCAGCATGTTGTTCTCTATTGTATTTTTATTTTAAATAGCCTTTCAAGATGACATCTGTTCTATGTATTGAATTTTATCAGGTAAATTTCCCCCAAAAATGCGACTTATACTCCGGAGTGACTTATATATGTTTTTTTCCTCTTCGTTGGGCATTTTATGGCTGGTGCGACTTATACTCAGGTGCGACTTATAGTCCGAAAAATACGGTATTCAAATTTGAATATGAGAAAGGACTGTTTTTATACCCGTGTCTTGGTTATAGATCGATATGTGGTTATCGGTGCCCAGAGGGATGCCTGGGGTCCGGGTTTTGCTGCATCGACTGTTGGCACTGGCGTTCTGGTGGAAATGGCTCGTTCAATCTCAGATATGCTCAAAAAGGGTAAGTTGTTTTGACCGCTGTTTTTCAGGTGAAAGACTTGTCACATTGTTCTGGTATTCTTTGAATAGATGGGTTCAAGCCAAGAAGGAGCATTGTTTTTGCAAGTTGGAGTGCCGGAGAATATGGAAGCATTGGCGCTACTGAGTGGCTAGAGGTGAAAATTGCATTTGACGCTTTGCCTCTCCAGCTCTGTTGCCAAGTTATTAATAAAGGTTCTGCAGTGATCTTAACATTTGCTATGATGATCTATTTCTTGTTTTCAGGGCTATCTTTCTTCTCTTAATATGAAAGCCTTCGCTTACATTAACCTTGATGGAATTGTGACAGGTAAATACTGTAATTTTAAATTTGTACCACTTTCATTCCTTTGAAGACCTTTATTCCGAGGTGGGTAGTAATGCATTACATTTATTGTTCTTGAATAACTTTTTTCAAAGTTTCTTCTAAGACTAGTTTTACCATGTCATACCTTTTTTGTTCACTTGAGTAGATTTGTGAAGGAGAAACACTACTTTTAGTCCACTACTTCAGGCTACACTGGAGTCATTGAGTATTTCCTCCTTTTTTCTTCATATTAGAGTGACTCTACTGTCCAGGCCAACATTTTGGACACATCTCATTCAATGCAACACAAATGAAGGTCCCAACCCCATTAATAAAGCAATAAATTCCACTAATTAACCTGAAAAGGGCAAGACATACATGTGAAGTCAGAAACCATTTTAGGTGACTCCCTACTCAAGAGAATGGCAAGAGTGTTCAAAAAAATCATCAGAACAAAGGGTGGCTACTTTGAAGATACTAAAATATTATATGTTTTTAGTTATTTCACCTTTCTTTGCTAAGTACATCATTCCACACATGTTCGTTCGTAGTTTTATTACCTTCAGTGAGAATTTACAATATAAATAGTCACGAAAATGAAGAAAACACATGAATGAGAAAGTGTGTCCAAACTTTTGGCCTGTACTGTATATTTTTTTAAGACAGTGGCTGTACCAATTTCACCAATGAGACATTGTAACAATAATCACATGACTCCATTATACCAATCAGATGTTACAATACAGTCACATGACCTATGTCCTATGATGCCCGGTCAATCACATGGCGGCTTTAAAGCGCCATAAAAATTGAATTATCTCACGTTGCCAGCAACATTACTCGAAAGCGCTTATTTCAACCTCCATCCATTCATCATTCATCTGCTGCTTAATCCGGGGTCAGGTTGTGGGGGCAGCAGCTTTAGCAGGGAAGCCCAGACTTCTTTCTCCCCAGCCACTTGAACCAGCTCCTCTGGCGGGATCCCAAGGCGTTCCGAGGCCAGTCGAGAGACATAGTCTCTCCAGCGAGTCCTGGGTCATCCTTCTGGTGGGACAAGCCCGGAACACCTCGGGATTTCAACCTCACTCTCAGTTTTTATGTGGCACCTGTAGACCACAGGAAGCGGAAGATGTGATTGTTCTGATTTCACGTAGGAAATGAAATACACGCTGCCCAACTCCCTATGCCAGGGGTCCCCAACCTTTTTTGCACCACAGACGGTCTTTTTTTTCACGGACCGGTGTTCCGTCAAATTTTGCTCCCTTCGAAAATTTTGCTCCCAAAGCTTTTGTGGCGGTGATAAAAGTCCTCTTTTATATTCAGTTGGACTCTCAATGTCATCTAACGGTGCTAAAAATTTTTTTACATTATAAACATACATGTGCAACATGAAAATGGCGTAAATTAATGCTTAATGACACGGCGAAGTCGTTAAGTGAGAGAGCTGCGTGCAGTTGTTTTGTGCAGCTAACATGCCAATTGTTAATATCCCTTTCTTCAAAGAAAGTTCGTAGTGTGTACTTTGGAATCGCTGCATTCGCGGTCATTTTTAACGTTACGTAGGCCTGTCGCGATAACACATTTTAGTGGGCGATAAATTCTTTCATAAATTATTGCGCCCCCCCCAATTTTTTTTTTACCAATTTACAATAACACAGTAAGAATACAGTATATATTAATATTACTAAGTAATATTAAGTACACCCATTTAAACGCAATACTCGTTACCTCTTAAATTCAAAAATACTTAAGAAATCACAACTAAAAACAATAGACCATGCCTCTTTTAAGTAAAAGACAACAATATCAATACCGCACAGATACACAGAATAACTTAAATGTCTTTTTCAAGGAAAGATACAATTGCAATTGCAATAAAACAATTGCACTTCATCAACAATAGGGAAAAATAGATTAATTAAGCAGCAGTAATAAAAATTTGGCTTCACTAAGGCTAAGTTCATACCGCAGGTCTTAATGCACAAATCCGATTTTTTGGCATGTCTGGTTTTTTGGCCTTTGTCCATGGAGCCCGTTCAAGTATCACGTATATGCACTAATTCGCAGTCCGAGATGCGCTCAGCAAAGTGACCCCATGAGCAGAAGCATCAAAACAAATTACACATGCTAGCTGTATGTCATTCCAGGGTGATCATATTTTGATTTCCAAAAAGATGACACAAATAACAGACATTAATAATCCCCGTTTAGTCCTTTATTCAAAGTTTATAAGGACTGATAGAACGCATACATGCAGGTACATAAGCCTTGACTTGTGTGCGTGACATGACGTGGGTGTGTCAATTTGTCCCGTCTCGGCCATGTAAGCAATACTGAAATATTGCTCATTCGGCGCATAGAATTAAAATCGAAAATTGTCAGGCTTATCCTTTTCTTTATTTATTTTTTTATGACCGTGTTTAAGCCCGCTTCGTGCATAAAAGCAAGACTTCAAGCTAGAAGCTAATGCACAGCTACATCGCTCCCGTCCTGCCTGCAGCTTTTGCTTTGCTGACGTCATTGCTGCACGAATTCCGATTCGGGAGACTTGAAAGTTCAGACCGCCAGCCACATTCTGGAAAAATGTCTTTTTGTGCCTTTTTGAGCAAAATTCTTTTGCACAAAAATTGAAACGTTCAACATATTTAATTTAAAAATATTGTTAAAACAGTAAATTAAAGCCAACATTCCGCCATATTTGCTGTTTTTAATGTTTAGTAGCACAGCTGCGCACGCCCAATGTGACGTGTACGAGTGCTGATGTTGACAGCGCGGTCTCGCGCCGCAGGAGCCTTTGATATGCATGCCGAGGAAGCCCCCCTCAACCCGCCGCAATCGAATTGTTCCACTTTGGAGGCAGGATTCAGAATTTTTCGTCTTCGCCGACACCATATGCACGCGAGGCGAGTCCGCAACTCAGTCATTGCGTCTTTGTGTCGCAGGGTCGCCATGTAAACTGCCCCTTAGACCACATACGAAAGTGACCCAGATCGGATTTGAAATGGTCCAGTTCCATGCGACTTGTCACATTCAGATCGTCAAGTTAATGCCTCACTCAAGTCGGAAAAACACGAAAAAATCGGATTCATGCATTAAAACCTGTAGTATGAACTTATCCTGCTAGGTTCAAATGTGTAAAACAAACATATCCAGAAGCAGTGCTTATTTTGTAAATCATAAGGTGCCAGAACGCAAAGTAGATATGACAGCGCAGTGATGACGAGACGGACACAGGTCCCAGAATATAAGCAGAAATGGTGCTGAAACAACATGCAAATGCCCACTTGCCATGCTGTGGGACTTCTAAGCCTCAATTTCAGATAATAATAATAATATTACATCTTACTTCTAGAGCCCTTTTCAAGCCACACAAAGATGCTTCACAAGAGAAATGGAATCATAGTACCACCAAAACAATCATAAAAAAATTAAAAGCATAATATGCATTGTATGAATGTTATGACAACAATTTAGAATTATTTAGGCTATACTCTGCTCAGCACGGGCAATTGTCCACATAACCACAGGTGGGACAGGAGTCAGCAATTAGTTTCTCAACAGGTCTCACTTAATGACGTAACATTTTTATAAACAACATTGTTACCAGCATCTTCAAGGGGCCGCTGTCCTGTTTCAATGTGACCGGCATTGCCAATTTGGTGTAGAAGAAGAAGTGGGTGAGCGTATGGGGGAGAGAAAGGAAGCGTGGTGTTGACTTTTTCTATAGTTCGGAGTTGAAAGCACCGATGACCAAAAGTGCTGATTGGGAAGAGCATGCAATTCTTGTGATATGTTCTGTAAATGAATCTATGCATCTTAATATTTTATCCCTGCGACCCGACCCCGGAGCAAGCGGAAGAAGATATATGGATGGCTGGACATTTTTATAAAACATTTTATATTGTAGCATCACTGGGGCTGTCATCAGCACGGTAATTTATGCGTCAACGCGGGGCTCCTATTGGTGCGCCAGCGTGACGCTCCAATTGGTGGACTGCATAGCCGCCCACCAGTGACTTGTTTGTTTTACATTAGGGTGGCAGAAAGAAGAATAAAATGAGGGGGTAAAAAGCGTCAAGGTTCCTGTGTTATTTTTGCTGCCAAGCTTTCACTTAGCAAGCGTTACAATTTAAAGCGACTGTTTTCTCTTCAGCCCAAATGCTTGATGAAAAGTTTGGGCAACCATGACTTTAAAGTGGTGGTTTCCAGTGTTGTGTAATGTGTGCTCCGTTCGGCAATGCGCAGCGTTTCGTGGGGTGATTTATTGTAGAGGGCGCTAGCGTAGCAAGGGACGATGATGAGTTCATCGCCTCACATTATCCGGCATGATATTATCATTAATATTTACACTCAAAAGGTGCCAGATCGGACTAAATAAGTCCCGGAACACGTGGAGTCCAAATTCAAGTGGTACCGGAACATGTTCCGGCATGACCCAACTCAAATTAACCCCTGCCCAGAAGTCAATAAAACAGAATGAATCCTCATCACAGCATATAGCGCTTTTGGTAACAAGGAAGCCGAACTTTTAACAGCACGTCCACCGCACATCTGCTGCACACGCACGCACGCACGTATGCACGCATGTGAGGCGATAAATCGCAGTGGGAAAATTACCGCCTTCCATTTATCGCACGATAAATGAAAATATTGCATATTGCGACAGGCTTAACGTTACATGCATGCCAAATTTGTGAGAACACCGGCAGTATGCGGCACAAAAATGCAGCAAATATAAATAACATTTGTTTTTAGCCCCATCGTGTTATGTGCAGGGAAAATACAACTCACCCGCTGAATCAGTGGGAGGCCTGAGCTTGTTTCGTTGAGACGAGATGGTCCCGAGATGGGAGAGTGAGAGAAGCCCGCTTCACAAAGATACGATGTTGGAAATTGTAGCACACAGGGTACCCGCGGGTTATTAAAAGTATTAAAAAAGCATTGAATTTAGTTTTCCATTATTAAAGGTATTAAAAGTATTAAATTAGCTGTTGTAAGTCTGGAATTTTTTCACTGTGGTCTTGATTTTCAAGAAGATCTCAGTGCAACCTAAATTATATCCGTAACAAAGTTTTTTTGTTTTTTTTTTAATCCATAACGAAGATGACGCATAGAAATTTTACGATGCACTGCACTACAAATCGAAATGCAACTCGTGCGTGCCAAACTACCACAACCGGCAAAACGGAGAATCCATCCACCTCTGCATTGGGAATGTGTCCGTTTGTCGGTGGAACGAAAGCCCTGCAGGCAGAAGTATTGTGGATTCTGAACACCAAAACAGACCACCATTCATATACTTCAAATGAGTCCATTGGTGTTCTCTTTTGGATATTACGTCATTTTTGGTCGGCATCGGCTGTCACAATGTTGGTCATATTGCGTTTTGTTCCAGAGGGAGCGTTCCCCATGTCTTAACTGTCTTTTGAAACGAATTTTCAGTTGGCAGAAAAAAAACCGCACATTTTCTTAATGTTTAAATAGTCTACATATTTTTATGACCATTATAAATGCATTAACACAATGAAATAACGCTGGAAAAGTTTGTTAAACATAATTTTGCTCAAATCGTGTTTTTTTTTTCAGAGGGAGCATTCCCGACTTCGTAACTGCAGCCAGTTTAAGCTCATCAAGACTTTAAGATAGAGGTAAAATCGGGTCTAAAAAGTCCAGCCCGACCCGAACTGGTCCGCGGGTATTAAAGCCCGACCCGCGTTTTGTGTGATAACATTTGTGACGATGTCTGCATAAAAGCTTGTCTTTTATAACGAATTCTCAGTTGGCAGAAAAAAACGCATATTTTCTTAATGTTTAAATAGGCTACATATTTTTATGATCATTATAAATTTATTTACACAACGAAATAACGCTGGAAAAGTTTGTTAAGTATAAATAAACAGATGCGGTTTTGCGGACTCGCAGAGGGGATGATTAAAAAGGGCGTATAGGCAGCTCTGGCTCTGCAATGACCATACAGTGCCTTCTTTTTTTATCCAAATTATTTATTTTATAACAGGTATTCCTTAGTTTATCATTCATACATCGTTAATATATAGTTATTTCAAAAAGTTAACGAGAAAGAACCCTGGCCCGGCCTGACGTAATAATTGACATTTTAATTTTGGTCATGTTTTCAGTTTAATTTAGCTGTTTCCAGCTTGCTATGTTTATAATTGCGATGTTTGTTTCCCGCTTTTCCTCTTACTGCGAAGAGGAAGTTACATCGGCCGCCGCTATGATATTTAAGTCATCAGCCATCTGCTGTGACCCGGGAATTCAACGCCTGCTTTCACGCACACTGCTTCCCATGTCAGTCGACACGGGAAATTGTTTTCACACACAACTGCTGCATGGTTCAGTCTCGCGATATTCCCGTTGTTTTGGAGTATGTGATAGGGGCACAAGTTACATCCAGATACTTAAGGTTGCAGTTTATGGGTCATGCGAAGGCAGTGGACCTGCTTAAACATTTCGGTTTGCCTTTCGAATGAATGTGAATCTTGCCGTTTTAACTCGAGAGTTAGCCATGTTCACTGGGGTCTTGGCAGGTGCACTAGCCTGTTACAGAAGATGGCTGGTCTGAGTCCTGCCCTCCTCCTCTTTTTGTCCATAATTATTGTGTGCGTGTGTGTATTTAAAAAAATTCTGACAGACTTTATAATGTTACTTTAAATGTGTTTTAATTGTATCTTCAATATATGTGCATTCTTTTGTCAAACACACTTGGTAATTGAGGTTAAATTTGATGTTCAGTGCTTTATTTATTTAATATGATTCAATATGATCTAAATAATGGGTGCGAGAAAAGTATTAATTTTCAGTTGAAATGGCATTAAAAAAGGTCTTAAAAGTCTTGAATTTAGATTTATCAATCCTGGGGGGACCCTGAGCGCAGTTTTCAGTGCTCTCCTAGCGATGTCAGGATATTCCGAAATTACTTTAATCTAGAACCTCGGTAGAGTTGTTGTCTCAAATGTACGTTTGAGGTCGCCGTGATTTGCAATCTCTACAAGCTGATATTCCTGTTGCACAGACATGTTCGAATCACTCAGTTTTTCCACATACGGGTCACGAATCCACTCCTTTGCAGTTCGTGGGTCTTTAGTGATTGGGAAGTAGCGTAGATTTTGTTTTCTCCCAGGTTGTAGGCTCATCTTCTGGCTCGTCAGCTGCCCTTTTCCCTGTAAACAATTTGTCCAAAGACGTCTGTTTTTCAGTCATTCTAGTGTGGGGGCTAATTATTTTGAGGAACAAATGTGATGCGGCCACCCTACGTCATACATCATTATCGAGGACAAGCGCACATAGATATACTGGACTGTCTCAGAAAATTAGAATATTGTGTATTCTAATTTTCTGAGACAGTCCAGTATTGTTCTGTCAAACACAACAGTTGTTTTGTCTTAAAATACACCAGTTTCTTTTAAAGAGGAGTGCAAGAGCAGAAACTTCATTTTCAGTCTTGTCTGTGTTTTCCGCCATATACATATTTAAACAATAAAAGGAAAAAAAAGAAAAGCAGGGGCGATGATTAACTCGTTGGCTGCCATTGACAGGGAGATGTCCAATCTATTTTTCAACTGGAAGCTAGCAACTCATGATTGCTGTCAGATCTCCCAATCCTAATTAATCGGGCGTCTATAACCATCAATGGCTGTCAATGAGTTAATCTGTCTTTTTTAAGAAACCCTGAGTCTTAACTAACCTTGATAAAGTATCTTGAATGGAATCGAATTTCGACTGCTAGGTCGTACGTTGTCAACATTTTAAAGGTCACGTCTTGAGAAGTATCCACATTGCAAGTAAAAACCTGTCCTCTGATGCAAATAATTGCATTTTCTGAGCTACTGATTTTTTTTATGGGCTTGACATCGAACTGTCCTGGAAATTGCATTAAATTCATTTCAAAATGGCCTTGAAATGGTCTTTAAAGGGACCCACGGATAAAAGGCTGGTAGTTCTTAATAGATAGTTATTATGAGGTAAAATAATTTGATATTGGAACCCCGCTTGATTTTTTTCAGTTTTATACAATTTGTAAAATTTGTTCGACTAGTAGGTCGCCATTGTTGTTAACGTCGCAGGGTGGTGACGTCACATGGTTACGCTGCCGGGCTTTCAGAGTATGACTAGCGACATAAACATGCCATCTGTTCAACTCTTTTAAGATGTTCGAAATGAACATTAATGAGCATGACAGCACTGCCGTTATTTCACAAAACGAGCAGCAAATGCAAAATGAACAGGAAAGACGGGATGAGACAAGAGGAGAGTAGCAAAAAAAAAAAGTGTTCTGCCAAAATGTGCTAGACTGGCGAAACGTCCTACAAGAGGCGAATTTGACACCTAAAGTAATACCGTGCACTTTCAGCTTGTTTTGTTTAGATGCATCCAGACAGAACATACTAAAGATGCATTAAGAAAATACTTAAATGTAGTAATATCAAATAAGGTTGGTTTAAGTATGCGACGTGACTAATGTGGTCAACGGATCAACAATCTGCTTTAAAGCTACCACAAGAAAATACAATGCTTTAAACTGAGAGTCCAACACAAGCAAAAATATTTTGAGGCAATGAAAAGGTAATAAAAGACTAATTAAAACACAAATAGTAAGTACTCGCCGCTTTTAACCTACGAGTGCATGTGTTGGACGTCTTGCCATGTATAAGGAATTGCAGTAACCCGGTAGTATTTGTCGAGTGACAGTGACAATCTATGTCATCACCCCGAGCTTCCATAATACATGGCAGCCTCCGTAGGTCAAAACATTTACTAAATATGATAGATTTTTAAATCAATGGCAATATGTTTTATGTGTTTCTAATAACATATTTTAGTAAAAGAGAACAATTGTGGCTTATTAGAGCCTACAAGTCTTTGAATCCGAGGTTCCCTTTAAAAGTCTTAAATGTCACTTATTGAAACCTCATAGGAACCCTGTTTTTGGTTTGGTATGGTATGGTATGGTATGGTATGGTATGGTATGGTATGGTATGGTATGGTATGGTATGGTATGGTATGGTATGGTATGGTATGGTATGGTATGGTTAAGTAAGGTAAGTAAGGTAAGGCACCTGCTCCACTACCATACCGTACGTATGGTAGTGGAGCAGGTGCCAACGGTCAGGAAGCCCTGCATCCTTCTCTTAAGTGTCGCTCCCACAGAGTCCACAATCCTCCTCTTCACAGAAACACACCTCCCGATCAGCCAAGACAACATGGCAACTTCCTCAAATCAAAAGCCTGAGCCTCCTCAGGAAATGGAGCCTGCTTTGTCCTTTCTTATTTATGCCCTTAGCCTGTACACACCTGTCCAGCTTGTTGTCAATATACTGGACTGTCTCAGAAAATTAGAATACACAATATTCTAATTTTTTGAGACAGTCCAGTACAAAACAAGATGTACTGCTAGCATTCCAATCAGTGGATTTCTATGACGACATTCTATCCTGTAGTATTATATCTAGAGTAGACAGGGATATTGGTGTGTTAAGGGGCACACGCCAAAGTTACCGTATTTTTCGGACTGTAAGTCGCACCTGAGTATAAGCCGCACCAGCCATAAAATGCCCAACGAAGAGGAAAAAAACATATGTATGTCGGAGTATAAGTCGCATTTTGGGGGGAAATTTACTTTATAAAATCCAATACACAGAACAGATATGTCATCTTGAAAGGCAATTTAATATAAAAATACATTAGCGAACAACATGCTGAATAAGTGTACGGTATGATAATGTTACATGATGCATGAACAACGAAATGCAACTATACTGTCCTCACCAGGACGCTACGGCTCGGTCCTGGCAATCCAGCGAGATAAACTCCCAAATGACGATGCTGGACGTCCGTATAATTTGCTGACTTTATTTTGGCTGTCGTTATGACACCATCATTTGAAAAGTGAAAATAAAAATAATACAAATCAATTTCGTCCTCGATACCAAACAGGTTCGCATCAACGTAAATAAATGATAATTAGCTGCTATTACAGCAATGACACAAACGGTTAGCATGCGCTCGCTCGCATTATCACATCGTTGAAACAACCACATAACTGGCTCTAAGTGTCCGATCGCGGGTGGAAAACACACAACAACGACAGAAAAGATGATACACGCAGGTGTTGCCTCTGTAGAGATATTTTACAAGCATAAACAATGAACATAGGTTTGTAGCCGTGTTTCTGTCTCTCGCCCACTCGCTCAGACGCTGCGTAGCTGTCAGTCTTCTTCTGGCATGTGAGCGTTCTTCTTCGCGTAAACAAGTGCGAGTGTGCCCCCACTTGGGCGTGAAAGTGCCACAGACTAAAATGCATTTAAATATAAAAAGTCAATAATACAATTAAACATACATTGCCAATGGCAGAATGTGAACGTGGCCATAGCTACTAAGAGTTATTCAGATATATATATAAACTATAGCATAAAGAACATGCTAACAAGTTTACCAAACCATCAGTGTCACTCCAAAACACCAAAGTAACATTTGAAATGATATCATAATGTGTCAATAATTTCACACATAAGTCGCTCCTGAGTATAAGTCGCACCCCCAGCCAAACTATGAAAAAAAACTGCGACTTATAGTCCGAAAAATACGGTAATTTGGCCAGAATGCAGTGGTTAATAAGTTAATATTTCTGTGCGGCCCGGTAGCAAATGTGCCACAGACTGGTAACGGGCTGCGACCCGGCAGCTGGGGACCCCTGCCCTTCTACCAGACACAGAGCCGCTGCTACTCTTCGTATGCCTGCTTACCTGCCTTATATGACCACCATTCTTCGTGAAAAACATGCCGATCACATCAGTTTCACCACGGACATTTTAGCAAGTGATTTTAGTCAAGTAAGCATGCTTAGCATGACAGCATGTTGTTAGATGATAATTTCAACATGCACCAAACCCCACTCCACTGACAAGATCTGCCTGAGGCAAATAATGCTCAGTACACTGCAAATAAAAACGTCTTCATCAGATTTTTTCCCTTAAACCTAGTCAAACAATTTTCTCCATCTTGTTTTGATTGTTAAGGACTACCGTAATTTTCGGACTATAAGCCGCTACTTTTTTCCCCTCATTTTGAATCCTGTGGCTTATAGTCCAGTGCGGCTTATTTGTTGATTTATTTGGGTAAATAGCTAACACTTTATTTGACAGCGGCATCATAAGACTGCCATAAGACCGTAATAATTATGACATGACATTATATTGGCCATTCATGAATGCTTATGACAGATGTCATTCAATGTCATTCGGCAAATTATGTCCCTAAATCCATTTATGTCCAGCTCGGATCTTTTACATCCTTTTAAAAGGGAGATAATTTGCTGGATGCCACAAAATGACATCTGTCGAGAGCATTCATTAGTGCTAATGGCAGTGTCATGTCATAATATTATGGTCTTATGACAGTCTTATGGCGCCACTGTCAAATAAAGTGTTAACAAATTCCATATCTAGCAATTAATGAAACAACTAGACCAGTAACTGAAGAAATAATTAACATAGAACATGAAATTTTATTTATTCACATCTGTAGCGCTGTAATGCATGCTAGGAGGCATGTTGGATGACAAAAGTGTTGACAGCAGGTGGCAGCAGAGGTTGACTGTCTCCCCCAAGAGAACAGTGATGGCCAAATTGAAGCTTCTTGAACCAATGTAGCAATGGTGGTTCATTTGGTCTTATGATGCCGCTCTCAACTAAAGTGTCACCAGTTGATACATATCTTTTTGTGTAAATATCTCATAATACAGTGAGGACAGCTGCAGCTTATAGTCCAGTGCGGTTTATCCACGAACAAATGCCGTTTTCGTTTCAGATTTGGTGGGTGGCGGCTTATAGTCAGGTGCGGCTTATAGTGCGAAAATTAGGGTAGTTAACAGATGAATGCGTCAGATTATTCTACTTGAAGTCAATATTACTATTTGTTCGCATTAAGCCCATACATCTAAAAATTCGTAATTTTTCACACAGATCAAGAAAAACTTTCAAACAATGTTTTGAACCATATCTATTCTTGAATAAAGAACATTTTTGACAAGTTTTTTTTTAAGATTAAATATAATTTATTTCTTAAAATAAGGGTGTTAAGCTTATTTTCAGCTAGCTATTTTTATTATTTCAAGAAATTTGAGAGAAATTTAGTTGAAGTTCTGGAAAATAATTTCACTTATTTCCAATAGATTTACACTGAAAACAAGGGAATGTAACTAGTTTTAATAGGTGTGTTTTTGCAGTGTAGTAATGTTATATATGTTAGGAGTGGCTTAGTTTCAAAGGCATTTTTGTGCGTAGGTATTTACTCTAGAAGTAATTGTTGCCAAAAGTTTACCTTTACACAATGTCAGACAATCTGTCATTGTTTGGATGTTGGAATTTACTACGTGTTCACATTTGATGTGGAAAAAAATAGCAATAAATTCTATTTTTGCATGGTATGCTTTATTTGCTATAAGTTCTACATATATCTCATTGACTTCATTATGTAATTGACGGGACACTGGGCGCGGGGCCGATAAATAGGGGGCCTGCATTGTTGGCGAGGCCGTCAAAGCTGACCGAGTGGAATCGCAGACAAAGAGCTTTTTTTCGTTGAAAGTTCTTGCTTAAATCCCTGAATTCCGTATAGATATGGACGTAAAACAGTCTCGATTCTTGGTTAAAAGCAAAAGAAACCTTGCAGGTAGCTCTTATTTTATGTAAATATGTCGAATGTGTGGCATGTCTTTACGTTCACTGTGGCGGCGCCTTATCACAACAAAGAGCTTTTTTACGTTGAAATTCTTGTGACTAAATGCTTAAATCCCTGAATTCTTTATCGATATGGATATAAAATAGTCTTGATTCTTGGTTTAAAGCAAAAAGAAACCTTGCAGGTAGCTCTTATTTTATGTAAATATGTCGAATGTGTGGCATGTCTTTACGTTCACTGTGGCGCTGCCTTACCACAACAAAGAGCTTTTTACATTGAAATTCTTATGAATAAATGCTTATATCCCTGAATTGTTTATAGATATGGATGTAAAACAGTCTCGATTCTTGGTTAAAAGCAAAAAAAAAAAAAAAAGGTGCAGGTAGCATTTATAATATGTAAATATTGCGAACTATGATGCCAATGCCTTAGCGGCTAATTTCTCCCATTTTTTCACGTTTCAAAATGCATGCAAGGTACGAAAAATATAATAATTACCTTGAATCGGCCAACAAATCACTCCTGAAACATTCCTTCCTTGCTTTTGTACTTTTTGAACTGAAATCCACCGTTAGTTCGCTGCGTGCATGTGTTTGTGAATAGCTCCTCTTGATGTGGGCGTCCCCCTGCTTGAAGGAGTTGTGCAGTGCATGTCTGAGCTGACCCATCAATAATGATGATGTCTATGTATATCTTTAAATAGAATTATTGGCTTGACATTATCGGTTATCGGCTGGAAGGAGGAGGAAATTATCGGTATCGGTTGAAAAATTTATTGTCGTGCATCACTCATCACGAGGTGTGGGTAGTGACCGAAAGAACAGGATCCCAGATTAAGCAGTACATAATGGATGGATTGAAATAAAATATGTTTTAATCACTAGAGGGCACTCATACTCATGTTTGATGTTGATGATGTTTCATTCCTGTAGATTTTTCCAGTCGCAATTCAATGGTTTTTGTGCACTTTTTTGGCATGTAATTGTACAGTATGATAATGACGGTTCATATAGATGACGTTGACCTGAGAAAAAATATATTCCATTCTTTAAAAAAAAAAAAAAAAAATCAGACATCGTAAGCAGGTACACATTACTTGAGTGTTCATTTCACCAAACACCTTTTTACTTGTACTTGAGTAAATTTTCTGGAAGACTACCTTTACTTGAGAATAATTATCTTTTTGAAGTTACGCTACTATTACTCAAGTTAAAGTGCCTCTGACAGCAAAAAGCATGTGTATTTCATATTTCACGCGGTATTTTATGTTCCTGAATGAAATGGACCGCTTGGATGTGTGTGGAAGCGATCGATATGTTTAGTCACTTTTTGAACCCCACGCCATAAAAATGAGTGACTTCCTTCACGAAGAATGCAAATGTGACGGCAGCGGGCTAATCATCTTCATTATACAGCCAATACTACAGTATGCAAAACGATTGCGGATTCAGCAGATTTTTTGGATTATTTAGTTTATTTTTCGCATCATGCCAGCCCAATGTGCTGCAGGCTTTTGTTGCTGCACCGGGGAAATGCGTGTGAGTCTTTTTGGGTTTCAAAAAATTCTTGTTCTCTGAGGATAATGGCCAAAACAAGTCCGAAAACTGGGGGGCCATTGGACCGACGAGCAAGTAAGCTATGCGTTTTATATTATGTCAAATACTGGGATCCTGGCACACGTTTTAATAAGGAGATGGCTTGGAATTTTTGGGAGACAATGCTCATTGTCCACCGAGAAGGCCACTCGGCCGACGAGCGGTGGCTTGTCACACACCATGGTCACTTCTAGCCCCTCGGTCCTCTTCGTGTGGCCGCCAATAGACCACTATCCTCGGCTTGGTCCCGGAGCCCTCCCCCCTCCGACGTCGGACGGTTTGTCCTCTGAGAATGCGCGAATTTTGTGAATTTCCGGCGTTCATTCCCTTCTCTCCCCTCTCTGCCTGCCCACCAGAGCCGCAGCAGAATGATGAGCTGTAACTTGCTCGCCGCTGATCAGTGAAGACAATCAACCCCGCCGCCGTGTGTGACATGGTCGGCGGGGTTTGGGGGATTTTTCGTTTTCGAAAGGCGAAAATAAGACTTGGAAAAGCTGCTCAGTTCGGGTTAGCATGTCGGCTAGCTGTCATGCCTCCTGTTTTGTCTACGCTCTTTCCTCAGTCTCCGAAGCTGGGGCAGGGAAATGACAAAAGCCGGACTAAGTCCGGTGGCATAAAATACAGTTCGGGAGAGAACGAAGTCGGACGTTTTGACCATTATGCAAGAATGTTCTCCTGTCATACTGAATAAATGCATTTTTAATATTTCATATTCCACTTAGCAAAAGACTGTTATTCGTCATGACCATACCATTTATTTAGCAATTGGGGAAAAATACTTAGATTAAAAAGAATATCCTGTAAAAATATTTGTGTAGAGAGATTGAAACAATCATGACATTTTGCTGCTCTCTGTTGCATTTTCCCCATTCTGAAACTTCCCCCTCAATGGGCTGAATTCTAAATCAAATGAAATCGTTACCCTGCCGACGTCATCATCCAGCTGGGGACGCTAGAGCACTATAATAACCGGCATGGTAAACGGCAGATTAAAAAACTAAATTTCTCGTCATCTGGGCTTTGCTAAATTGTTGTACTGTATATAGTCGAATCGTCTCAAAATTTGATCGAATTCACATAATTAATCTATTTAAGATTTTTTATATGCTGTCACAGGCACTATAAAGTTTTCTACCCACCTCTGTCTTGGTTTATAAATGACTACTTACTATGCATTTTTAATTCATTTATTTTTGTTAAATAATGATTAAATCAATCCCTTTCCAGGACATAATGGGTTTAAAGTAGCAGGAAGTCCTATGATGCACAGCTTAATTGAACGCACTCTCAAAGAGGTAAAACTATTATAGCAATACAGATGATTTCAAGAGTGCAATACATGACATTAGAACTGTATAAACAACATTGTTTTCTCAGGTTGGCCTCCAGAATAATGCCGTGTCCCTCTTTTCTCGCTTTGGAAAGGACAACTGGGAATCTAACGTGTATGTTTGTTTATAAATTCCTGTCTGGGATCACAGTGTTATTGGCATTTGCAATGTGTTGGCTTGCTGTCTTGATTTTCACATTGAGAAATCTTCACATATATTCAGGTTGGAACCTCTGAAGATGGATAATGCCGCTTATCCTTTTACTGCCTTTACTGGCATTCCATCCCTGTCGTTTCGATTCACTTCTGACGATTTAGTAAGTATTTTTCCTGGTGCTACCCAAAACATACACTGCTGGCCAAATGTACTGGCACCGCTGCAATTCTGTCAGATAATGCTCAATTTCCCCCAGAAAATGCAATTACAAATGCTTTGGTAGTAATATCTTCATTTATTTTGCTTGCAATGAAAAAACACAAAAGAGAATGGGGGGGAAAAAAATAAATCAATATAATTTCAAACAAAACTCCAAGAATGGGCCAGCCAAAATTATTGGCACCCTTTGAAAAATCACGTGATGCTTCTCTAATTTGTGTAATTAACAGCACCTGTTACTTACCTGTGGCACATAACAGGTTCTGGCAAAAACTAAATCACACTTTCAGCCAGTTAAAATGGATTAAAGTTGAGTCAAGCACTGTCCTGTGTCCTTGGTGTACCACATTGAGCATGGAGAAAAGAAAGAAGACCAAAGTACTGTCTGAGGACTTGAGAAGCAAAATTGTTAGGAAGCATGGGCAATCTCAAGGCTACGTCCATCTCCAAAGAACTGAATGTTCCTGTGTCTACCATGCGCAGTGTCATCAATAAGTGTAAAGCCCGTGGCACTGTGGCTAACCTCCCTAAATGTGGACAGAAAAGAAAACTTGATGAGATACTTCAACGAAAGATTGTGCAGAACCTCGACTAACAAAAAAAAAGTTCAAGTTGTCATGCAGTCCAAGGGTACAACAGTGTGAACCCGTATTATTTGTCGACGTCTGAATGAAAAAGGACTTTATGGTAGAATACCCAGGAAGATTCAATTCAATTTTATTTGTATAGCCCTATATTACAACAGGTTTGTCTCAGATGGCTTTACAGAGTATTTTTTTATATACACAGTCAGATAAAGTAGATGAATGAGATGAGTCCATGTCCTGGGCATCCCCCATCCTTAGACCCTCCATGGCGGCAAGGAAAAAAAAAAAAAAAAAAACATGGGAAAAAAGAGAAATCTTGGGGAGAACCACAATCAGGAGAGTTCCACTCCCAGGACGGATGGGCCCCACTTCTGACCCCACGGAAGACCCCACTTCTGACCCAGAGACAAAAAAAAGCCAGGCTGGAGTTTGCCAAAACTTACATGAGATAGCCAAAAACGTTTAGGAACAATGTTCTCTGCTCAGATGAGACAAAAGTAGAGCTTTTTGGGAAAAGGCATCAACATAGAGTTTGAAGGGAAAAAACAAGGCCTTCAAAGAAAAAAACACGGTCCCCACAGTCAAACATGGTGGAGGTTCTCTGATGTTTAAGAGTTTCTTTGCTGTCTCTGGCCCTGGACTGCTTGACTGTGTGCATGGCATTACGAAGTCTGAAGACTGCCAAACAATTTTGCAGCATAATGTGGGGCCCAGTGTGAGAAAGCTGGGTCCTTCTCAGAGGTCATGGGTCTTCCAGCAGGACAATGATTCAAAAAGCACTCGAAAAGGGTTTGAGAGAAAGCACTGGAGACTTCTAAAGTGGCCAGCAATGAGTCCAGACCTGAATCCCATAGAACGCCTGTGGATAGATTTGAAAATGGCAGTTTGGAGAAGGCACCCTTCAAATCTCAGAGACTTGGAGCAGTTGGCCAAAGAAGAATGGTCTAAAATTCCAGCAGAGCATTGTAAGAAACACATTGATGGATATGGAAGCGGTTGTTCACAGTTATTTTGTCTAAAGATTATGCTACCAAATATTAGGATGCCAATACTTTTGTCCGGCCCATTTTTGGAGTTATGTGTAAAATGATAATTATTTAACTTTTTTTCCATTCACTTTTGTGTTTATTCATTGCAAGCAAAATAAATGAAGATATTACTACCAAAGCATCAGTAACTGCATTCATTTTCTGGGAGAAATTGAGCATTATCGGACAGAATTGCAGGGCTGCCAATACTTTTGGCCAGCAGTGTAATTTAAACATACAGTTGTGGTCAAAAGTTTACATACACTTGTGAAGAACATAATGTCATGGCTCTCTTGAGTTTCCAGTTATTTCTACAACTCTGATTTTTCTCTGATAGAGTGATTGGAACAGATACTTCTTTGTCACAAAAAACATTCATGAAGTTTGGTTCTTTTATGACTTTATTATGGGTTAACAGAAAAAGTGATCAAATCTGCTGGGTCAAAAATATACATACAGCAACACGAATTAGCAATTTCTTGTGAGTGATTATTGACTTGAACAATCATTGACTTGAACAAGTCAGGAAAGTCACTTGGAGCCATTTCAAAGCAGCTGCAGGTCCCTAGAGCAACAGTGCAAACAATTGTTTGTAAGTATAAAGTGCATGGCACTGTTTTGTCACTGCCACGATCAGGAAGAAAACGCAAGCTATCACCTGCTGCTGAGAGAAAATTGGTCAGGAGGGTGAAGATTCAACCGAGAATCACCAAAAAGCAGATCTGCCAAGAATTAGAAGCTGCTGGAACACAGGTGTCAGTGTCCACAGTCAAGCGTGTTTTGTATCTCCATGGACTGAGAGGCTGCCGTGCAAGAAGGAAGCCCTTGCTCCAAAAGCGGCACCTTAAGGCTCGACTGAAGTTTGCTGCTGATCACATGGACAAAGATAAGACCTTCTGGAGGAAAGTTCTGTGGTCAGACGAAACAAAAATCAAGCTGTTTGGCCACAATGCCCAGCAATATGTTTGGAGGAGAAAAGGTGAGGCCTTTTAACCCCAAGCACACCGTGCCTACCGTCAAGCACGGTGGTGGTAGTATTATGCTGTGGGGCTGTTTTGCTAACAATGAAACTGGTGCTTTACAGAGAGTAAATGGGATAATGAAGAAGGAGGATTACCTTCAAATTCTTCAAGATAACCTAACGTCATCAGCCCGAAGATTGGGTCTTGGGCGCAGTTGGGTGTTCCAACAGGGCAATGACTCCAAACACACATCAAAAGTGGTAATGGAATGGCTAAATCAGGCTAGAATTAAGGTTTTCGAATGGCCTTCCCAAAGTCCTGACTTAAACCCCATTGAGAACTTGTGGACAATGCTGAAGAAACAAGTCCATGTCAGAAAGCCATCAAATTTAACTGAACTGCACCAATTCTGTCAAGAGGAGTGGTCAAAGATTCAACCAGAAGCTTGCCAGAAGCTTGTGGATGGCTACCAAAAGCGCCTAATTGAAGTGAAAATGGCCAAGGGACATGTTACCAAATATTAGCGCTGCTGTATGTATATTTTTGACTCAGCAAATTTGATCACTTTTTTCTGTTCACCCATAATAAAGTCATAAAAGAACCAAACTTCATGAATGTTTTTTGTCACAAAGAAGTATCTGTTCCAATCACTCTATCAGAGAAAAATCTGAGTTGTAAAAATAACTGGAAACTCAAGAGAGCCATGACATTATGCTCTTCATAAGTGTATGTAAACTTTTGACCACAACTGTATCACAGCCACTATCCAAATTCAATGCATCCTTGTGCAAATCTGTGTTATTTATTGGTGAATTCAACTCAATTCCCTAGGATTATCCCTATTTTGGCACTTTGCTGGATACCCAGGAGAAGTTGATCTCTGTGACGTCCAACCAGTACCTGCAGTTGGCTGAAGCAGCTGCCAAGTTTGGAGGTTACATAGTTCTGAGGCTGGTCCACGACCATCTGCTGCAGATGGACCTGTCAGAATATGACAATATAATTCGTTCTAACGTGGCTCAGCTCAGTTTGAAAATCAATAATGTACAGAGGGTAGGTGTCCTTCTTTTTTATTAATTATTTGCTGATTCGAGTGGAATTAATAGTGAATTTCTTGTACTAGCTTTAAAGATACAACACCGCGTATTTGGAAAGTCACTGTGTACTTTTATTTTTATTCAAAAGTATGGTCAAACAGAAAATACATGCAAAACTTTATTTGCTATTCAAACCTGCCCGCTAATGTATACGCAGATTGCATTTTTGTTAACGACAACAGGTGTCAAGCATCCTTTCTTTTTTTCCCCCCTTTTTGATCTTGTTAAGCTTGTTTACAGTACAAAAAAAAGATTACTTTTTCCATTCTGCACGGTTATATAATATATGTATATTTTAAAAATATGAAAATAAATAATAAATAAATACAGTGGGGTAAATGAGTTTAGTCAACCACTAATTGTGCAAGTTCTCCCACTTGAAAATATTAGAGACGCATGTAATTGTCAACATGGGTAAACCTCAACCATGAGAGACAGAATGTGGAAAAAAAAACAGAAAATCACATTGTTTGATTTTTAAAGACTGTATTTGCAAATCATGGTGGAAAATAAGTATTTGGTCAATACCAAAAGTTCATCTCAATACTTTGTTATGTACCCTTTGTTGGCAATAACGGAGGCCAAACGTTTTCTGTAACTCTTCACAAGCTTTTCACACACTGTTGCTGGTATTTTATTCCATTCCTCCATGCAGATCTCCTCTAGAGCAGTGATGTTTTGGGGCTGTCGTTGGGCAACACGGACTTTCAACTCCCTCCACAGATTTCCTATGGGGTTGAGATCTGGAGACTGGCTAGGCCACTCCAGGACCTTGAAATGCTTCTTACGAAGCCACTCCTTTGATGCCCTGGCTGTGCGTTTGGGGTCATTGTCATGCTGAAAGACCCAGCCACGTCTCATCTTCATTGCCCTTGCCGATGGAAGGAGATTTTCACTCAAAATCTCGATACATGGCCCCATTCATTCTTTCCTTCACACTTCATCCTCTTTCCTATATCAGGCGTCCTGGTAACTTTGCAGAAAAACAGCCTCAAAGCATGATGTTTCCACCCCATCCTTCACAGTGGGTATTAGGCCTGAACGATATTGGAAAAAACTATTGTTGCGATTTTTTTGAGGTGTGCAATATATTGCGATATTATATTGCGATAGTAAAAAAAAAAAAAAAAAATATATATATATATATATATATATATATATATATATATATATATATATATATTTTTTTTTTTTTCTTAAAGAAATTTTCACTAGATGACTTGAATAGCTGTTTGGAAATACTTTGCATGACACACCGTGACCACAGTGTATTCATATAATACCGTTTCATTTGTGAATGATTAAGATTGCTGTATTATTATGAAGGGATCCAAGAAGCAATGTCTGCACAAAATAGATAATTTATTGAACACAATATTTGACACTTCAACAGCAGCAAATACATTAAATGACAAATAAAAGAGCAGGTGCATTCGTCCCCTAAGTTTTTGACAAAATATAACAATAAATAAAAACTTCTGTAAAATAACAACAAAGTTGTAAACATAGTTGAACAAAAATATTAAATATGACAAATAAGAGTTGTTCACAAACTATAACAATAAATAAAAACCTCAGTAAAACAATAAAGTTGTCAACATATTTGAACTTAAATATTAAATCTGTCAAATAAAAGTGCAAGTGCATTAGTCCCCTGAGTTGTTTACACAAAATATAACAATATAAAACTGCAAAACTGCAACAAAGTTGTAAAAATATTTAAAAAATATTAAGTATCAAAACTTTACGTGCAGCTGTACTATAGTTATTTGAAAAATACGATTTACAATTAATTTAAATATAAAAGAAACAGAAACTCAATTGAACTTGTAAATAATTGAACTGAATAACAGCAAATAACTGATGAATAACAGAACCATTTTAACTCCCAAATTTCCTGCCTTCCTGATAGCTGTCACATGAATAAAAAGAAGAAAAGACATTCCTGCAGCTGTGTTATGTATTTGTCTGCATATCGTCCACCTTCCTTGCTCAGCAATTCTCAACTGGGTCTCATAGGTTTTTGGCCAAGACTACTAGTTTATCCACCATTGCAGGCTTGAGACAACAACGTTGGCACGTAACAATGTTCCCACCTGTATTAAAAAGCCTCTGATGGGAAGCTCGTAGCAGGAATGCATAGATACCTGCGTTTTAAATGGTCCCACATGTTCGACGGATTACTTCTTGTTGAGGCAACCATGGCGAGGCACTGTCAACAGGGCTGTTTTTTGTTCCTTATATTCTTGTCGATAGCCAAAATACTTCCAAAACTCCTTTTGGAGACAGTCTTCCCTATTCAACGTGTTGCTTGCTTTCACTTTGAAAACGGCCCCTCCTCCCTCCGCTCTGCTGTTCGGCCCCTCCTCCCTCCACTCCGCTGTAGCAGGGGAGGGGGAGGAGCCGATGACTGCGAGTTGGAGGGAATGAGAGGCTGTGCGCTCTCCTTCGCACTCCTTCCTCAAAACAAACGTTTGTGGATTTAAAAAAATGGAATGAAAAAACTATCGCACGTCCTTGCGATGGGACTATTGCGCATGCGCACATCGCGATGGCGATGTTTAAACGATATATCGTTCAGGCCTAGTGGGTATGGTTTTCTTTGGATGCAATTCCGTATTCTTTTTCCTCCAAACATGAGAACCTGTGTGCTGTGTTTCTACCAAAAAGTTCTATTTTGGTTTCATCTGGCCATAGCACATTCTCCCAGTCCTCTTCTAGATCATCCAAATGCTCTCTAGCAAACCGCAGACGGGCCTGGACGTGTACTTTCATCAGCAGCGGGACACGTCTGGCAGTGCAGGATTTGAGTCCCTGGTGGTGCATTGTGTTACTGATAGTAGCCTTTGTTACTGTGGTCCCAGCTCTCTGTAGGTCATTCACTAGGTCCTCCCGTGTGGTCCTGGGATTTTTGCTCACTGTTCTTGTTATCATTTTGACACCACGGGGTGAGATCTTGCATGGAGCCCCAGATCGAGGGAGAGTATCAGTGGTCTTGTATGTCTTCCATTTTCTAATAATTGCTCCCACAGTTGATTTCTTTATAACAAGCGTTTTACCTATTGCAGATTCAGTCTTCCCAGCCTGGTGCAGGTCTACAATTTTGTCTCTGGTGTCCTTCAACAGCTCTTTGGTCTTGGCCATAGTGGAGTTTGGAGTGTGACTGACTGAGTTGTGGACAGGTGTCTTTTATACAGATGATGAGTTAAAATAGGTGCCATTAATACAGGTAACGAGTGGAGCCTCGTTAGAAGTTAGACCTCTTTGACAGCTAGAAATCTTGCTTGTTTGTAGGTGACCAAATACTTATTTTCCACCTTAGTGGAAATAAATTCTTTAAAAATCAAACAATGTGATTTTCTGTTTTCTTTTTTCCACATTTTGTCTCTCGTGGTTGAGGTTTACCCATGTTGACATTTACAGGCCGCTCTAATCTTTTCAAGTAGGAGAACTTGCACAATTGGTGGTTGACCAAAATACTTATTTGCCCCACTGTATGTATATGTATATATATAATTTTTTGCCCCTGTATCTGTACTTTTACTTAAGTAAAAAAAAGTGAGTACTTCATCCACCACTGCAACCAGGGGTACACGAGCAGGAGTTAAAGTAGGCCCGGAGCCCTCCAGAGTCAAGCTCCGCCACCCCGGAGCCGAGCTCCACCTCCATTGTCATATAAACAAATAATTAAATTCAAACTGGCAGTAGCGCCCATAGACCGTATATAGCGCTGTATATAGACTACATATAATTTCGCATGCATAAAAATATCAATGTATTGAATAATACAGTACCGTCTGTTGGTAACAGTAATAATTTAAAAATTAGGACATCAATATTTAACTTCATGCCACTCACTGGTTGGAAGGTAGGGGTTAAAGTAAGCCAGAGCCAAGCTCCGCCAATTAGAAGTCTAACTCCTTCGTCAAATAAACAAATATTTCAATTCAAACTGGCAGTAGCGCCTATAGACTGTACAGTGGTATGAAAAAGTATCTGAACCGTTTTTGGAATTTCTCACATTTCTGCATAATATCACCATCAAATATGATCTGATCTTTGTCAAAATCACACAGATGAAAAAACAGTGTCTGCATTAACCAAAACATTTATAGGTTTTCATATTTTAATGAGGATAGTATGCAAACAATGACAGAAGGGGGAAAAAATAAGTAAGTGAACCATAACATTTAATATTTTGTGGCCCAACTTTGGCAGCAGTAACTTCAATCAGACGATTCCTGTAGCTGCAGATCAGTTTGACACATCGATCAGGACGAATCCTTGCCCATTGTTCTCCACAAAACTGCTGTAGTTCAGTCAGATTCCCGGGATGGCTGGCATGAATTGCTGTCCTTAGGTCATGCCACAGCTTCTTAATGGGGTTCAAGTCTGGACTTTGACTTGGCCACTCTGGAACGTGCATTTTGTTTCTTCTGAAACCATTCTGAAGTTGATTTACTTCTGTGTTTTGGATCATTGTCTCGTTGCAGCATCCATCCTCTTTTTAGCTTCAACTGTCTGACAGACGCCCTCAGGTTTTCCTGCAAAAATCCTGGTAAACTTTTGAATTTATTCTTCCTTTTTATGATTGCAAGTTGTCCAAGCCCTGAGGCAGCAAAACAGCCCCAAATCATGATGCTCCCTCCACCATGCTTCACAGTGGGGATGAGGTGTTGATGTTGATGTTCCATTTTTCCTCCACACATGACGTTGTGTGTTACTTCTAAACAATTCAAGTTTGCTTTCATCAGTCCACAAAATATTTTGCCAAAACTTCTGTGGAGTGTCCAAGTGCCTTTTTGTGAACATTAAATGAGCAACAATGTTTTTTTAGTCGGAAGTGGCTTCCTATGAGGAGTCCTCCCATGAACACCATTGTTGGCCATTGTTTTGCATATAGTTGATGTGTGCACAGAGATATTGGACTGTGTCAGTGATTTCTATAAGTCTTTAGCAGACACTCTAAGGTTCTTTTTTACCTCTCTGAGTATTCTGCGCTAAACTCTTGGCGTCATCTTTGGTGGACGGTCACTCCTTGGGAGAAAAGCAACAATGCCAAACTCTCTCCATTTGTAGACAACTTCTCTGACTGTCGATTGATGAACATCCAGGCTTTTACAGATGGTTTTGTATCCTTTCCCAACTTTATACAAATCAACAATCCTTGATCGCAGGTCTTCCGACAGCTCTTTTGACCGAGCCATGATGCACATCAGACAATGCTTCTCATCATGACAATTCTTACCCGGTGTGTGTTTTATAGTGAGCAGGGCAGCTTTAAACCACTCATCAGTGATTGGGCACACACCTGTCATATGATGCCCCTGACAAATAAAGTGTTACCAGTCAATATCTTTTGGTGTAAATATCTCAATACAGTGAGGACAGCTGTGGCTTATAGTCCAGTGTGGTTTATCTATTAACAAATGTGGCTTATAGTCCAGTGCGGCTTATCAATAAACAATTGTGGTTTTTGTGTCAAATTTGGTGGGTGGCGGCTAATAGTCAGGTACGCCATGTAAGTGTGAAAATTACTTTATTTTATGCACAGAAATGGTTTTGGTGGTGGGAAGCCGGGGGGGGATTGATCACTGTAGATATACAGTGTATCACAAAAGTGAGTACACGCCTCGAATTTTTGCAGATAATTAAGTATATCTTTTCATGGGATAACACTGACAAAATGACACTTTGACACAATGAAAAGTAGTCTGTGTGCAGCTTATATCATAAAGTTAATTTATTTTCCCCTCAAAAAACAAGCACTAACAGGCTGACCCGACCTCTTCTTTCTCTGCAGCAATGCTGACAGCACTCCTGTAATGAGTCACATGACATTTTGGAGGGAAAATGGCAAGCAGTACTCAATTTGGACATTTAGGGATGTACGTTTTTTCATAGGGGTGTACTCACTTTTGTTGCCAGGGGTTTAGATATTAGTGGCTATATTTTGAGTTATTTTGAGGGCAAAATAAATTCACTCTAGTATATAAGCTGCCCACAGTCTACTTTTCATTGTGTCAAAGTGTTGTTCGATAAAAAGATATACTTAAACATCTGCAGAAATGCGAGGGGTGTACTCACTTGATCCACATTGATTAATTGTGACACCCCTATTGTCAACATATGGCATTTCTGCAATAGGGGGAAAAACAGCCATTTTATTTGTCATTGAGGTGGATTTGGAAACAAGGTGGTTCATTTATTATGTTATGAATTCTTTAAGCATGTTACAACAATAACTGTTTTGGTGAGTAATAAGATTGAAAATTGTACTTGCTCCTGGGTTGGCCGAAGGCCGTCTGTGACTAATTGACCAGCCGGGAGAACATTTATAGCCGCAAAGTCAAATGCCTAGCAACACAGTTCAACTACAATAACACTGTTATTTAAATATACATGTCTTGATAAAGAGTTAAATAAGGTTTTACCTCTTTTTTCTTGTTTCATAAATGTCAAATTGCCTGGAGCCTTTCTTTTTATTCATCAGTGCCAACTGGGGTGGCAAGCCTGTCTTTTAGGATGTCAATTGCTACCCCATGCCACCCTGGTGAATCAGCCTCTGCCTGAGGGTTAACAGACCTTTGTCAATATAGAATACAGGGCATACTACATGATATGTTTTATAATAAAAGACATATTTTGATTACAATATAAAAGACACAGTACCTTTCAAAAAATCCGATATGAACCTAATTGAGAATAATGTATCTCGTGTGTCCAGTTGCATCCTAATCTGGTCCCCACATCAGTGCAGTGGTTGATCTCAGCCTCTGGGTCCTACAGTCGAGCCTCTCGTGACCTAATGAAAGACATTCAAAACAGTGACTTGAATGATGTAGAGATGTGCCGCATTTACAATGATCGCATCATGTCGGTAAGATTTGCTTAGTTGTAGCTCCTTGCTAAGCTTTTATTAGTGAAATGGAATATCTGAATATGAAAATTGTCACGTTAACAAAACTCACTACTCCTGTGTGTCTTTGCTGTCTACAGGTAGAGAGGAATTTACTCTCTGCATATGTGTCGGCCAGGGAAAGTCCTTACCGCCACATCCTGCTCGGCTCTGGTCCGCACACACTCGAAGCACTGTCCGACTATCTAGATGGCGTCAAAGTAGACAGCCCAAAAGCTTATGTCGACCACTTCCGCAACCAGTTTGCATTGGCGACCTGGACAATTCAGGGTTGTGCCAACGCATTAGTAGGAGACATGTGGTCATTTGATAATGAAATCTAAATTATGTTCACTCCGGGTCTTCCCTTGGTAAGAATCTGGGCCAAAACAACGCTGTCTGATAATCAGAACTGATTTTAAGGATAATTACAATAATACAGTGGACCCTCATGATGCGAGCATCATCACGAGAGAAAATGAGTCTAATTATGCAAGCTAATTTTCAGGATACAAGCAAAATCCAGAAAAAAACCCTTGTCTCACGTGGCGTGTCTGAGTCCCTCGGCGTCCCACAGGGAGACTTGAAAGGACTCTCTTTTGTTTTGTCTCCCCAAGCGTTTCGGCATCCCGCGAAGGCATGGGTGTCCAGACTATTCCACAAAGGGCCAGAGAGGGTGCGGGTTTTTGTTCAAACCCATTATGTGGACACCTTTTTACCAATCTGGTGTTTTACAAGTGCAGTCTGGTGCTGCTAGTTTTAGCAGGAACTTCACTGGTTAAACTGTCTGTGCTCGATTGGTACGAACAAAAACCAGGACCCACAGCGGCCCTTGAGGACTGGTTTGGACACCCCTGCGGTAAGGAGCATCTCGTACCAACAGAACACCCCATCTGCTAACCTCTTGCTCATCCTCGATGTCTCCAGTATTGAAGTGCATCTGAATCATCTGTGATTACAAGTGAACATTAACCATATCCTCCAGGAAAATGGCGACCAAAGACTGTAATGAAAAATAGAAAATAATTCTCAGGATTGAAACAAAAGCAATAAATAATAAGAAATCATGAAAACAGTGTGCATGTTAGCGATCTTTGTAAAACGTCTAAGCGTTTTTCGATAGATTATTTAGCCTAAAAAATGATGCCTAGAAATAATATTTAGTGGTAACATGGGGCGTCATTGGAAGTGTTGCAATCATTAATTGGAAATGGTTACACTTTATTTGAACTTGGTGTCACAAGACTGTCATAATGATGACATGCTACCTGAATGAGGGCTTATGACAAATGTCATTGAGTATCATTTTATAAATTATGTCACCTTTGATGCAATGTTGAGATTTTTTCAAATGTCAGTTTAGGAGCTGTGTTAAGAGTTAGGACACAATGACATATGTCGGAGTTAAAATACTGGAGAGTCTTTACCTAGAAATCTTTTAATATGGAGAAAAATCTATTCATGATACAAGCACATTCATGTTATGAGCTTGGTCGTGGGACGGATTGTGCTTATATCATGAGGGTCCACTGTAACATTAATAATAATCATTATTATTATTATTATAATACAATAATTAATACCAGGTCAAAGTTGCTTCAACTCACTTAGTCTTACATTTGAAGCTGTTGAAGAAGTTTTTTACATCTACAGTATATTTGCAATTAATCACAGTCATTTACTCTAGGGCTTTCATAATGACTTTCAAATGCTAATATTACTGGTGGTAATGGTCAACATTGAAAAATCATTTAAAATTTTGATGGGAATTCTTTATGATCTATTGGGCAATATGAAATTGATTTGCATTCGATTCAATAGTACAATTCAAAACCATAAAAAATCTAGTCAGACCTATTTGATAGCTATATTTTACTGTAATGCTTTAAAGTGAACTCTTCAGTAAAATTCCTTTTTTGTTTCTACATGTTTTATTTCAATGTTAGTAATTCATCTATTATATACAGCCTTTGAGAATAATTTGCCTTTTAATATAATATTAAAAACTTTAATTCTGCGCAAGTTTTCGTTGTTGTTTACGTTGCCTAGTGGTGATGTAAAAAGTTACTGCCTGCTGTCACGATGAGCTCGCAACCAAGCCTTTACGGTTTGAGTCAATGCAAACAAAAAAGGTAAAAATCAAACTGAAAATGTGGACAACATCCCGGGGTAGTCTTTAGTTCGTCACATGCCATGGGGCATCTGTAGTAAATATTCACTGATGCCAACGCAGGTGAAAATTCACCAGAAGGGTCGTGTCGAGCGGCCCCGTGGGTTAGCGCTAGTCAACCAGACTCGCAGAGCTCCACTTTTGACTTTTTGACTCATAACAAAATAAATTACTTATGGAAGAAAGTACATTTGGGAACCTCCACCCTCTACTGAAGATATACGCTCCTCAGCGTCGATTTAGAATCTTAATAGTGAAATCGAAGTGACACACCAGGAGCAAGGCTTAGCAATTAGCATAGCTTACACTAACTTTACACAGCAAAACAGGGCTATCACTTCAACACATACTATCTAATATGACAAATAAAGATAACACAAGCACGTAACATGGCTGCCACAAGGCAGATATATACTGTAGATGAACTTACAGAAGTAGGTGCCTGCGCAAGACAAAGATGAAGTATGTGTGCAGTACTTTTACAGGGGAATAGATTTCTCCCTAGTAGGAAAACAGATTTTTTTTTTTTAAATGAGTCAACACTGTCCTCTGGTGGATATACTTCATACATAATACAGTGGTACCTCGCCATACGAACGTATCAACATACGATCCTTTCAAAATCTGACATAAAATATGACTACTGTAGTCATTTGTCTCGACAGATGACGGTATGCTTGAAATATTTTGCTGCAAGACCGCAGCACGGCAGATTTTCTTGTGAGAGAAATCAACTTGGGTCCCAAGAAGGTTAGTGCAGATCGTGAAAAAAGCAAAAGGTGAAGCCTAGCATTGAGATTAAGATGGAAATGATAGAAAAATATGAGTATGATGGCTATCAATCGAAACAAATTAACCTTCAGCCCATCAAGTGTGCAGTGTCTTGCTAGCTGGACACAGGTGCTCTGCTCAGTCACAATCTCTTCCCGTTATAATTTTCTTTGTGGAAGCGTGCCCCAATTTCAAAATAAAGTGTTTCAAAACAAACCAAAACTCAATCGGAAGTTCTTTACATTCTTCATAATTTTACAATAAAAGATATCTCTGGCTCCGACAAGAGCGTGGCGTGAGCGTCAGTGAACTGGCTCGAATATGTCTAAGATGTCAACGGTCCTCCTCTGACCTCTGTTCACCAGTCTGTATAAGTTAAGGTGACAATTATTATTATTGTAACATTGTAAGGAAATTGCCGGCTTTGTCAGGTTTTTAATCATTCATTTTAAAACTGGTGCAACAAAAGACGGCTACTGTCCGCCGCAGCCGGCGGCAACAACAGAACACGAAAACTGAAAGTAAAAACTTACCAGTCTTCCAAACCTCCCTCACCTGAGTCGTTAGTCACACGGTGCGTTCAGGAACAGCATGCAAACCACATTTGCCACATTACAGCCTGATTTGTTACCTTATGATTTTATTGTTATTACAAATCCAATTTGTATTTATAGTTTACTTGTTTTGCTGTTTGTAATTGTACTTGCAGTATTCATGAAGGATTTAGCATTGGTTTTTGTGCTATGGAACGAATTAATGGAATTATAATGTATTCTTATGGGAAAATCACGCTCGACATATGACCATTACGACTTAAAAACCAGGTCCTGGAACGAACTAAATTCGTATGCAGATGTAGCCTTGTATTCTCCAGTTGTCGTGTAAAAAAATGAAACACAGCAACGAATAATTGTCCTAGCGACCTTAAAGGAATATAGTCTTGTTAATGCATAACATAATGACAGCGGCACCGTTTGACATCACCGCATTGCAATGTAAACAACAATGGCGACTTGCCTTGAAATAAAGTTAACATTGCATTAAGATGCAAATTATTTTCAAAGGTTGTATATTACAATGGTCTACATAATTAGGGAAATATCTGCTTCAGAAATGAAAACTAAAACTAACTGAAATATTATCAGTTTTACAAGTTGCTATATTTGATGAGATGTGTGCCACCGCTTATGAAATGTGTCTACATTTTCCTCCTTATTCTATGTGTTAAATTTTACTTTTTACTTCTTTTTTTTTTTGCCAGCAACGCCAACAGTAGCGTTACCAGTTTCACACATAAGATGTCGCAACAATAATCACAAGCTTGCCCTTCTTTGATCACGCCGGCCTGTTCAATCACGTGGTGTATTTAGAACACCATAAAGAATTCAGTATTTGACATAGAGCGCCCCTGTCAACGAAACTTGAAAGCGCGAATCTTAATCTCCCTCCTGGTTTTAATTTGGCACCGATTCATCACGGAAAACCGAATATATGATCCTTTTAGTTTCATAATAATAAATATGATTTTGCCACTGGAGGGCACTCGTGCTCATTGGACGAATAATGCTTAATTTCTGCAGATTTTTTTTCTTTTGTATTTCTTTGTCTTAATGTAATATGTATATAATATATCGTACAGTTTAGTATCGTACAGTATAATAATAACAGTTCATATAGGTAACTGTGCTTAGAAAAAAATACAATTGTTTAAAAAAAAAAAAAAATCAACCATCTTAAGAAGTTATTTACAATGTTACTCATGACTTGAGTATTCTTTACCCACCTCTCTCCATTTTAATGAGAACTCATTTTTGCCTAAATTTCTCATTTTTTTAACATTTCAGCCAGATACTGTATCTGAAAAACTATAGCCGAATGACACTTTTGACCTCATTTTTCTTTTTTAGTGACCCAAATTTTGTAAAGTCTAACTACTTTTATCCATGAAGCATTTTGATTGTAGACCAGTGTAATAAATGAGTTACAAACATTAAAACAAAGCATACAGAACCAACATGTCATTTTAATCTGGGTTTCTTTTAAAGTGCAGATATATCCTCATAATAGCAGGCTTTGTTGAGAGGACATGTACAATGTACAATAGGTAAAGATCACAACAATGATATTTTGCATTTATTAGGAGGAGTTCTGGTCTCTCCGCTTGGGTCATTTTTTTTTTTTTTTTTTAAATGGGGTGCCATTTGTGTCGTCAGTGTAAGTTAAGCTATATTTTCACTGAAGTTAGACATGCTAGTATATTCATTCAATTTTTTTGTCTATTATCACTAGACGTCGATTATACATTCAAGGATACAGGCCCCTAAATTCTTTTTTTTTTTTTTTTTAATTTTTTTAAATTTAATTTACTTCTGGTTTGTTATGGAATTTGCTATGTCCCTTTTGTGTCTCATTCAAGTTCAGCCTGTGACATAACTAATATATGTAAACAAAAATCTTAACTTATTGTTATCATGTCCTGGATAAATGATTTTAATCATGTGTTGTTTTAAAATAAAAATATATTATTTAATTTTAAAAATGAAAAAAAAAAAAAAAAAAAAGGGGGGGTTTTTTGTCCGCTGTGTCAATGTCCTCTCTGTCATGTTGTGGCAGTGTTTCTTTAATAAAATTCCCCACTCATTAATGACATCACTCTTCAGCGACAATATCACACCAGTGGCGAGAAATTCTCAATACAAAATACAGTGGTACCTCTACATACGATCACTTCGACACACGATCTTTTCGACATCCGACGTAAAATTTGAGCCGCCATTTGTTTCTACATCCGACGAGTTGCTCGAAATACGACGACATGACAGCACTGCAAACGAACGCACGGTGGATTTTCTTGTGTGAGAAATCAACACAGTTTTCAAAAAAAGTTGATACAGTTGGAGAAACAAGGAAAAAAGTGATGCTTACCTTTGAAATGAAGATGCAAGTTATAGAAAAATATGAGCTTGGTGTGCGCGTCCCTGAACTGGCTCAACAATACAGCTCCATGGTCCTCTTCCGACCACCGTTCGCCACTATTTATAAGTTAAGGTGACAATTATTATTGTGGTAACATTGCCAAGGAAATCGCCAGCTTCGTCACGTTTTTATCATTTATTTAAGAACTTATCCAACACAAAACGCCCATTGTCTTAAGCAGTTGACTGCTCTCAAGAAAACGAAAGTATTATCTCTACCGCACCGACCTATCTCACCGTGACGTCAGCTTCGCGGTGCGTTCAGGGACAGCAAAAAGTGTCCGCCATATTAGAATCCAATTCGTTACATTATTTACAGGAATAATTATTAATTATTCTTCTTCTTCTTATATTATTCTGACTTATTTATTTATAACTTATTTGTTTTTCTATGTTTAATTGCCATTTGTAACAGTGCCAGCAGTATTTATTAAGAATTTAGTGTATGTTTTTAGGCTTTGGAACGAATTAATGGAATTATAATGTATTCCTATGGGAAAATCCTGCTCGACATACGACCATTTCGACTTACAAACAAGGTCCTGGAACGAATTAAATTCGTATGTAGAGGTACCACTGTAGTTTAAAAAACAGATTTTACAGTTTTATGAAATAGTGTATGTTCAGTGTGGTTGATCATCAAGTGTCCACTCTGTCAAAGATATACATCAAAGAAATGAGAGGTTTATGTGTAAAATGACAGATTTCTCATCAAGTATCCGAAGTCATGTTAGCTATTATGCTACCAAAGCCTGGCTAAGGGCTAACTTTGGCACAAAATGTCCTTTCTGTTAGTGTCCACTCTGTTATGTCCAAATGGCACCCTATCAAAAAAGAAAAAAAAAAAAAGACCCGCTTGCCTTTTATTCAGGCAATCTGGATAAATCTCCCACTCGTCATTAAAGATAAACCTCAATAATATTAAACAATTCTGGGGAAATTAACATGGGGCAGACGGGAAAGGGCGCTTTACCAAGTGACACTGAAAGTATTTATTGTGTTATTTATTTATCAGTGACAGGGTTCACTATAAATATTTCTCTAAATGATTTTTATAGAAAATGTATAATTATCGGAAGCAGTGCCTTCCATAATTATGACAGTTATACTGTCGAAATGAAAAAAGCAGCATCTGCTAAAGAAGTGTAAACCTACCAACAACGTTCACTGAGCGCGCATAAAGAGTTTTCTTTGGAGCGTGGGTGAAAGCTGCCCGTGCTGAGGTGGACTTCTCATCCTACCACCATTGTGGGGAGCAGCGTTTTCCATCATGTGGAAACGGGGAGAGGTAGTTTTTGCCTACCAGTGTGTGTCTGTATCGGAGGCAGTGCCCTCCATATTTCACTGTAGGGGTGGATTATATTATCGGGGACAGTGTTTCCCATAATTTTTGTATATACATAACAACAGTACAATGCACCCTTTCTCAAACTCTGATCTTTTTCATGTTTTATTGTAAATGTATTGTATTCTTTCCAATGTACCTACAGTTTCCGAAAACAGTATTTTGTAATAAGGAGAGAGACCTGCATGGAAGAGTTGCACTATGGGTTCTGGATAGCAGCCTTTTTGTCCTGATCTGAGGTGATGGGATTGCTCCAAATTTGGAAGACAAACTTTAAAAATGTGTCTGTACCAAGGGCGTAGGTATGGTCTCAACATTGGTAGGGACGATATAACCCCAAAACCTGCATGTACACTTTTTGCTGGGGATGAGACATTAATAAGACCCTACAGATTGGGTAAACAGAAATCAGGGCTACATTTCTCACAAACATGAACCTAATTAATTGATAGGTTAAATGATCAATGCAAAATTAATTTTTATTTACTTTCATATGTATTGGTTCAGGTGATATACTGTTCGATTCAAACCTTTGTTTTAAAAACTACGAAAGAAACACTTTGAAAACTTCAAGAATAACAGTCTGGAGTTTTATAACAAATTTAAATTAACATTTTTGAACATAAATTATATTAACATACACAATAAATGCAAACTTGTTAATAATCTCCTAACTATCCAGGAATGCAAAATAAATATTTGTCTTAAGAAAACTCAACATTGTCTGTCTAAATAAAGAAATTAAATATAACTGAAAAAAAACTTCTTAGTCAGGAAATAATTAAAATAAATACAAACTGACACTTCTTTCAGGTAAAACACTACTGCGTTTGTCCACAAAAACAGCCTAACTCAACAAAAAAATAAAAGCTCATCTGGGCTGCTTTAATACCACATAAATAAAATAAAGGTTAAAACTGGGGGGTAAACATCGGTTCACTACATTTCTCACAGTTTAATTACCCTTAACAGTCAAAAACACATACAGGAGGACACTTCTCTCTACACATTCCTACTCGAGTTTTGCAGGTTAGCAAATTCAGATTCACACAGTTTAATGTTATGCTAACGCGGATGCAGGTTGGACTGTCAGTAGCAAAATTTGTGGCGCATTCCCCACCTCCACAACATTGACGTCTTTTTACAGAACTTACAGTGGCTGCTGCTGCTGCTGGCTGAAAAAAACTTCTAATGTCCCTTCTCTTTGAAAGGGGCGGAGGAGGCGGCATGTTGTCGAACCGTGTATTTCTGTCGGGGCTGTGTGTGTGCGTGTGTGGGCGCGGCGGGTAGTCATCAGCCAATCAAACATGCTTTTGAGGGGGTAAAAAATGGACAGGCGCATTCAGCAAATGAAAAGGGGTTAATGTAAGTGAACATAATGAAAATAATTCACTTAATAAAAGTAGGGTTACTTCTATCCTTACAACATATGTGAAAAAAATCCTAACTACTTATATAACTGAAGTCATTATATAATGCAAATAAGATTGCTTAAAAATTGGTAGGGATAATTTAAGCATCCTGAAAAGTTGGTAGTGTTATGTCCCTACCGTCCCTCTGCAAACCCACGCCCTTGGTCTGTACCAACAGTAGCCTATCTACAGTATATTTGTGACCTTCCGTTTGCATTCATGTTTAAAGGTGCTATGAAATACTACAGCAAGTGACTTTCATATGATAGCAGAAAATATTTTGAAAACAAATCCATCCAAGGAATTGATAGAAAAGCTTCATAATGAAATTAGATCCTAATTACTCTTCCTTCCTCAGCTGCCTTTGCTCCGCCCACTAAAAAAAATCACCAAACAGAAGGTGTCACACCCAGAATGAACTGCAGATTTTTGCAGTCTGCTAGTATAATATCCATAGGCTTTATTTTATCTTGCTGCCGTGTGACCGGTTTGTCATTGTCAACATGTACTAGCTAGTGCAGCACTCGAAATCTAGAAATGATCATTTCTGGTTGTGATGTCACAACCAGTATTGCTGAAAGGTTGACGTTCCCTGATGCATTGGTTTGGGTGGAATAAATATCAAGTGTTGAATATGGAATGGCACATTTGTTCTCTACATGTGAAATTACATTAATCGTTTTCCTTTTTTGACATAATCACAGTTTCTTAGCACCTTTAAGGAGTCACTTTTTCCTTATGTTATTGCTTCTTCTCTACCAGTGGTTTTCTTTCCTCCAAGTGTGTAGAATTCTGTTTTTTTGTTTTTTTTTTATTCTTTTTTTACATGCATCTCTAGGGATGGGGGTTCATGCCTGTACTGTCTAAATCAAAGTGATTGAAGAACAATGTCATCACACTTTTTAATGTTATGTTCATGATCAGAGTAGAAAAACAAATGATTGTGATTAACATACAGAAAAAAAATATGTGGCACATAATTTTGCCATTGTTTTAGCCCACTAATTTTAAAATGATTTGGTGTTGAGCGTTGAATATGAAAAATAAAAGGATGTTTTTAATGGCTTCAAAGTAACTATATATCTTCTAAATGTATGCAAGTTGTGGCATTTCACATTTCTGCAATAAACAACCACATAACTCTTCATGTTGTCATTTATTTTGAATGAGTGGTATATGACTAATGTGTGAACAATGAATGTGTGAACAATGAGTTATCTCTGATCTAGTCCATATCCATTACATTATGACTCATTAGCTGAAAAGGGGATTTCTTCTAAATGTAATTGCTGCAAAAATTCCTAAATACTGTAGTAGATGCAAATACAGGGTGACCCCAGAAAACACAAAACAGGCTTTAAATTTAGACAGGCGTCAATTGATTTTGTTGTTGTTTGTTTGTTTTTTCGAAATAAAAAGGGACTGTGGCTGTGACTACTAGGTCATTTTTTATAGGGTGCCATTTGTAAATAACAGAGGGGACATTTTGTGTTAAAGTAAGCCCTCAGTCTGACTTTGCTAGCCTAAAAGCTAACACGGCTTAAGATGCTTCATGAGAAATATTCATTTTATAAATAAAGCTTTTGAAATGATTCAATTCAATACATTTCTTTGATTTATAGCTTTAATAGAGCAGACACATTATGATTAAACACTAGCACACTGGGGATGACCAGTTTTTTTTTTTTTTTTTAATTAAATAATATATTTTGATTCAAAAAGGGTAACGCTTTAGATTAAGGTCCTATTAATAAGCATTTATAAGAGTTAATAATTGTTAACAAGTCCTTTATATGATGCTTATTAACATTAATAACCCCTTCTTTTTCGATGCATTCTCCTTATAAATGAAAAATAATGAACAACCACCATGGAAGTATATCAAATTACCATGTGATACATTAAAGCTATTCAGACTATAAGGACACAGAGATCCTTATCGTCTCCAAGCAGTTTAACGGTAAAAAAAAAAAAAAATCTAATTATAGATAAATTTGACGTCACATCCGGTGAGTGTATCGTTTGTTTGTTAGCGCTGCTACTAGTCGCTAATCTCCTAGTGCTCCTCAATTTGTTTTATCCCACGGACACATCGGAGAATCGATCCTAGGCTGGTTCGGCTCTCCTAGTGCTCCTTAATTTGTTTTATCCCACGATTTAACAGGTCGTGGGTTAAAACTACTCTACTCTCCTCTTTAGCTCTATCTTGCTAGCCTAGCTTATCCGAGCTATGGCTAGCCCTCTGCCTTCTTCCTCCCGTCTTTTCTGCTCAGTGTGCTGTATGTATAGCGAGCACCCTGGCTCCTTCGTCGAGGACAGTAGTAGCTGTAGGAAGTGTAGCTTAGTCTCAGGGTTGGAGACCAGGGTTTCTGAGCTAGAAGCACGGCTCTGCACTCTAGAGACGAAAGCTAGTCCTAGCTATAGCCAGGTAGTGGCAGGGCCCGCAGGTCGTGCTTGCAGTAGTAGGATTGCTAGCGCAGTTAGCCCCCCAGCGAGCCCCGTGCAGCCGGGGGAAATTAAGGACGGATTTGTGACTGTACGGGGGAAGCGCAGTGGTAAACGCACAACCTTAGTGCACCAGCAGCTTCACGTCAGCAATAGGTTTGCCCCCCTCAGCGACACACCGGCTGAACCAGACACTCTCGTAATTGGAAGCTCCATAGTTAGAGACGTGAAGCACCCGGCGGTGTCTGTCAGGTGTTACCCAGGGGCCAGAGTCGGTGACATCGAAGGAAACCTCAGGCTCTTAAAGCAGAGTAGGAAGAGGTTCCGCCGTATCGTGATTCACGCAGGCGGTAACGACGCCCGGCGGAGACAGTCTGAGGTGCTTAAATTAAACGTAGCCTTGGTGTGTAAACTTGCTAAGTCGATGGCGGACACCGTAGTTTTCTCTGGTCCTCTGCCTAATTTGGTCAATGATGAGATGTACTCTAGATTCTCATCATTTAACCGCTGGTTGTCTAGATGGTGCCCAGAAAACGATATAGTCTTTGTTGATAACTGGCACGCGTTTTGGGGCAAGTCCGGGCTCATGCGCCGAGACGGCATTCATCCGACTTGGAACGGTGCTGCTCTCTTAACTCGAAATTTGGCCGCCAAACTAAGTCTCCCAAAGTGACACTTCAGAGTGGGGGCCCGGGCGCAGTGTTGTAGTGTAAAACACAACTCTGTTAGTAGTGACCACTCGCCTCTTTCCGAGCTGTCACAAATCAAAAATTCAGGACAGAAGATAGAGACTGTGTCCGTGCCTCGTATAGTGAACAGGGGAAAACAGAGTACTATAGGAACGAGACCAAAGAATTTAATACATATAGCCCCTGATAGCAGTGAAAATAAAATAGCTCTTAATAAATATATAAAATGCGGATTATTAAACATCAGGTCAATCTCGCCCAAATCTCTGTTAGTTAATGACTTAATTGGGGATTATAATATTCAAATTTTGGCCCTGACTGAAACTTGGCTTCAGCAGGATGACTTTGTTAGACTTAATGAATCCACACCCCCAAGTCACGTGAATTTTCACACAGTTAGAAGCACGGGCCGTGGAGGGGGGGGTGGCAGTAATATCACACTTTTGTTTAGGTATGAGCCCAAAAAGTAAATCTAATTACATTTATAACTCCTTTGAAAGTCTAGCGCTATCAATTATAGACGCTAACTGGAAGAACAAAAACCAGTTCTTTTCATAGTGGTTTACCGTCCCCCTGGTCCCTACTCACAGTTTTTGTTAGATTTCTCTGACTTTTTATCTAGTATTTTGCTAAACTGGGATAGAATTATAATTGTAGGGGATTTTAATATACATGTTGATGATGAAGGTGACTCCCTTGGTAAGGCCTTTAATGACCTACTAGATGGGACTGGCTTCATTCAAAATGTAAATAAACCAATTTTAACCTTCGGTACGGAGATTAGTGATCTTAGTGTCCATCCCCACAACCCCGTATTGTCTGATCATTTTCTAATTACCTTTCAGTTTGTGCTTCAAGATAATCCGCCACTAGTGACTAGAACTCAGATGAAAAGGACATTAGGTGATCGCTCTGTTTCAGAGTATAAACAGATAATTCAGCCTATATTTGCCTCCATGTCATCTAATTATGAAGGAATAATGTCCGGCCTTGCTGTTAATGACGAGTTTGTTGATCGTGTTATGTTTACGCTTCGTACTACCCTCGATGTCGTCGCTCCCTCCAAATTAAAGTTTGTCAAGCCGAGACGAGCCTCTTCCTGGTATAATGCTGAAACACGCTCTCTTAAACAATCGACACGTAATTAGAAAGACTTTGGCGCCGTTCCAACACAGAGCACACCCACTCTGCCTGGAAACACAGCTTAGTGACATATAAGCAGGCCTTGCGTACGGCTAAAACCAGATATTACTCATCCTTAATAGAGGAAAACAAAAATAATCCTAGGTTTCTGTTCAGCACTGTAGCAAGGCTGACAAACAGTCACAGCTCAATAGAACCTTATATCCCAACCACCCTTAGCTGTGATGACTTCCTAAAATTTTTTAACAATAAAATCGCAACTATTAGAAATAAAATAAATGAATCACTTCCAGTTATTAGATCTGATAAAGTGCAGACAAAGAATTCGGAATCTATAAACCCCTCTAAAATATTAAATAACTTTACCACTGTAGACCAAATTGATGTAATTTCAATTATAATGTCCTCCAAACCATCAACGTGCCTCCTCGACCCAATCCCAACCAAACTTTTTAAAGAGACCCTGCCTCTAACTATTGACACTATCTTAAATATAATAAATACCTCATTAGTTACTGGCTACGTGCCGCAGTCCTTTAAATATGCAGTTATTAAACCGCTCTTGAAAAAACCTACTCTTGATCCTGAAATTTTGGCCAATTATAGACCTATTTCTAACTTACCATTTCTCTCCAAAGTCCTTGAAAGAGTGGTAATCAAACAGCTCTGTCAGCACCTACAGGACAATAGTTTATTTGAACAGTTCCAGTCTGGCTTTCGAGCTCATCATAGCACTGAAACCGCATTAGTTAAAGTAACTAATGACTTGTTACTTGCCGCTGACGTTGGATTAGTCTCGATCCTGGTTCTGTTGGACCTGAGCGCAGCCTTTGACACAATCGACCATAATATCTTATTGCAGAGATTAGAATGTGACATAGGCATTAGAGGAGCAGCCCTCTGCTGGTTTAAATCATATTTATCTAATAGGTACCAGTTTGTCAATGTAAACCAACAATCATCATCGTACTCTAGAGTTAGTTATGGTGTGCCGCAAGGATCTGTCCTCGGGCCCATCTTGTTTACGCTGTATATGCTTCCTCTAGGTAATATCATCAGAAAACATAGCATTAACTTTCATTGTTACGCTGACGACACACAACTGTATTTATCAATTAAACCTGATCAGGTCAGGCAAGTAGAAAAACTAAGCGCCTGTGTCCGAGATATAAATACCTGGATGAGCACTAACTATCTTCTACTTAACCCTGAAAAGACAGAAGTCCTTATAATAGGCCCGAAAAGTGTTAGAGACTCTTTAGCTGCCCAGATAGTCACTCTGGACAATGTAAGTGTAGCCTCCAGCACCACAGTTAAATACCTAGGAGTTTTATTTGACCCTGACTTATCGTTTAAAGCACACATTAAACAAACCTGTAGAACGGCTTTCTTTCACCTGCGCAACATCGCCAAAATTAGAAATATTTTATCTAAAAGCGATGCAGAAAAATTAATTCATGCGTTCGTTACATCGAGATTGGATTACTGTAACTCCCTACTTGCAGCTTGTCCTAAAAGCTCTCTAAAAGGTCTTCAGCTAGTCCAAAACGCAGCAGCAAGACTTTTAACAGGAACCAAGAGAAGAGAGCACATCACCCCTGTGCTCCAGGCACTTCACTGGCTTCCAGTCGAGTTTAGAATTAAATTTAAAATACTCCTTCTTACATTTAAGACCATTAATGGGTTGGGGCCATCTTATCTCACCGATGCTCTGGTTCCATACCGCCCCAACAGAACACTCCGATCTCGGAATGCAGGTCTACTGTTAGTTCCCAGGGTTTATAAAAGTACTGTCGGAGCTAGAGCCTTTAGCCACCAAGCCCCTGTTTTATGGAATCAGCTTCCAGCTAGTATTAAAGAAGCCGAGACAGTCTGCACAATTAAGATTAGATTAAAAACGTTCCTATTCGACAAAGCTTATGGTTAGGCTAGTTGAAGTCGGAGTAGACTCACAGTTTAGTCTAAGCTGCACTAGAAGCTATAATGCTGGGGGCAGTACAGCCGCTGAGTTCTATCTCCTTTTCTTACTCTACCTACCACTTATCTTACTTTATTTCTATTTTCCAATGTTAATATCTAGTTGTCTAGTCTCTTCATCACTAGTCACCCGGTGTCCCCTTTCCCCCCTCCCCTCTGGGGAGGGGCTATTTTTCAGCTGCAGCCTCCTGACTGTCCGGACCCCTGGCTGGATAGACGTCCTCGCTGCTACCCCCGTCTCATCTGACTAGAGGGACTTCTTCTTGCTCCTTTACTCCACTGTATTTTTACGGACTATAATTTCGCTTGCTAATTCCCATTAGCCGTTCTGGGGTTCCTGTCTATCCGTCCTGGGAGTGGATCTCTCCTGATTGTGGTACTCCCCAAGGTTTCTCATTTTTCTCCCAATTGACTCTGGAGTTTTTGGAGTTTTTCCTTGCCGGCATGGAGGGTCTTAAGGATAGGGGATACCCAGGACTTGAACTGCATCTATTCATCTTTGTTGCTTCATTTCTAATTGTGTATCATATTGCCTCTGTAAAGCCCTTTGAGACTTCTGTTGTGATTGAGGGCTATACAAATAAAATTGAACTGAATTGAATTGAATAAATATATAATGATTTTTACTAACCACATTTTTGGCACAGCTTCACTGACACACCCAAAACCGATTCCCACATTTGTTAAATCACGAAAAAAAAAAAAAAATAGAACATGTCGGTGAAAGGGATATTAAGTTGATAAAACTTCTAAGATCTAACAGTCTGAACTAGGAAAAATTGTCGCTGTTGAGTAGAATTTATTCATCATCTAGCAACGTAAACACGGTCTGAGCTCCTCCAGCTTTTATTTACCGTATTTATCGAACTATAGGTCGCAGTTGTTTTCATAGTTTGGCAGAGGGTACGTCTTATACTCTGGAGCGACTTATGTGTGATTATTTATGGTGGGTCGGGCCGACTTCTCTCTCGTTAACTTTTTTAAAATAAATATATATTCATATATTTATACTAAAACTATGTAAAGATGTTAAATAAAATAAACAATTTGGATAAAACAGAGAAGGCGCTGTGCATGCCTGCGCACGTGAACTCAGTGGCTCTCTTTTCAATCTTCCCCTCCCGTGCCCCGCGGCGCCCTCCGCAAGCATGCTGGTATTTCCTTTTCGATATGGAGCAGCTATAGTGAAGAGTGAAAAACAAACTAAAGACATCGGAATTGAAAAGCAAACAATTGCGGTAGGAGTGGGTTATGGAAAGGATTAAAATTGTTGAAGATGCTATACAGAAACCTGTGTCTGCTTCGCTGAATGTAAACGAATGTGGCGCTTTTGTCTCATACGAGAAATATATTTAACAAACTTTTCCAGCGTTATTTCATTGTGTAAATGCATTTATAATGATCATAAAAATGTGTAGACTATTTTAACATGGAGAAAACTTTTTTTCTGCCAACACGGGGAGATTAAAATACATGTCAAATCCACTATCCACCTGTTAGAACAGACACACACATATAAAATATATAAATGTTTATTGAATGTCAATCTTACAGTCTTGTTTAACTGGGAGAATTCGTTACAAAAGACAGGCTTTAATTTGTTATCATTATGCATATATGCGCTGGCATCGTCACAAACGTGATCACACAAAACGCAACCACGCATCGCATCCCCGCATTTCATCCTTCGGCTGAGTCCTCACATATAAAACTTTTTTTTTTCTTGGGCTTGTGCCTACAATTAAAACATAAAATTTCGGGGGTTTTCGAAGTCGGGCACGCAAATCAAGTTAAGTGATCGGTCTCCGACCGCGTCGGGCTTTAACACCCGTGGGCCGGTTGGGTCGGGCTGGATTTTTTAGGCCAAATATAGCTTCTAGCGTCATGTAATGTTAGCATACCGTACACCTATTCAGCCTGTTGTTCTTTCTCTATTGTATTTTAAATTGCCTTTCAAGATGACATGTCTGTTCTTGGTGCTGGATTCTATCAAATACATTTCCCCCCAAAAATGCGACTTACAATCCAGTGCGACTTACATGTTTTTTTCCTTTTCATTGCGCATTTTTGGCTGGTGCGACTTATACTCAGGTGCAGCGTATAGTCCGAAAAATATGGTACTTACTTACTAACGTACTTATTTGAATTTGCATATTAGCAAGATATTTAGTTTCATCTGTTTCAAAATTTAGGATTTGGATAAAACATTCAGATTTAGCATTTATACAATTATTAAATCAAAATAATATATGTATGAGATTTAAATTATTTGATTCTAAATTTATACATTAAAGGGTAACACTCACACTTAAGTAAACTTCCTGCCTAAGGAGACTTAAAGAGCAATTGAAACCAATTTTTACCAAACTTTTTAAGTCAGGTGTGTGCCCAATCACTGATGAGTGGTTTAAAGCTGCCCAGCCCACAATAAAACACGCACTGGGCAAGAATTGTCTTGATGAGAAGCATTGTCTGATGTGCATCACGGCTCGGTCAAAACAGCTGTCTGAAGACCTGTGATCAAGGATTGTTGATTTGTATAGAGATGGGAAAGGATACCAAACCATCTCTAAAAGGCTGGATCGTCATCAATCGACCGTCACAGAAGTTGTCTACAAATGGAGAGAGTTTTGCACTGTTTATTCTCTCCCAAGGAGTGGCTGTCCACCAAAGATGACACCAAGAGTTCAGCGCAGAATACTCAGAGACATAAAAAAAAAGAACCCTGCGTGTCCACTAAAGACTTACAGAAATCACTGGCACAGTCCAATATCTCTGTGCACACATCAACTTTATGTAAAACAAAGTCCAAGAATGGTGTTCATGGGAGGGCTCTGTGGAGGAAAAATGGAACAGCTCACCAACATCACCTCTTCCCCAATGTGAAGCATGGTAGAGGGAGCATGATGATTTGGGGCTGTTTCCTGCCTCAGGGCATGGGCAACTTGCAATCATTAATGGAAGAATGAATTCATAACTTTATCAAGATGTTTTGCTAGAAAACCTGAGGCCGTCTGTCAGACAGTTGAAGCTAAAAGGAGGATGGATGCTGCAACAAGATAATGATCCAAAACACCGAAGTAAATCAACTTCAAAATGGTTTCAGAATAAAAAAAAGCATGTTCTGGAGTGGTCAAGTCAAAGTCCAGACGTGAACCCCATTGAGATGCTGTGGCATGACCTAAAGACAGCGATTCATGCCAGACACCCCAGTAATCTGACTGAACTACAGCAGTTACTGTATGTAGAGAAGAATGGGCCAAAATTAGTCCTGATCGATGTGCCAGACTGGTCTGCAGCTACAGGAAGCGTCTGATTGAAGTTATTGCTGTCAAAGGTGGGGGGAGGGGACACAAATTATTAAATATGATGGTTCACTTACTTATTTTCCCCCCTTCTGTCATTGTTCCTCCTCATTCCTCATTAAAATATTCATTCATTTCCCATGCCGCTTTTCCTCACAAGGGTCACGGAGGTGCTGGAGCCTATCCCAGCTAACTACGGGCAGTAGGCAGGGTACATTGGTTGCCAGCCAATCGCAGGGCACAAGGAGACATACAACCATTCAAGCACACACTCATACCTACGGTCAATTTAGAGTGTTCAATCAGCCTACCATGCATGGTTTTGGGATGTGGGAGGAAACTGGAGTTTCCGGAGAAAACCCACACAGGCACGGGGAGAACTTGCAAACTCCACACAGGAAGGCCAAAGCCCGGGATTGAACCCTTGATCTCAGAACAGTGATGCAGACGTGCTAACCACTCAGCCACCGTGGCACTCATTACAATGTGAAAACCTATAAATGTTTGGGTGGTTTTAGTTAAAGCAGACACTGTTTTTTCCATCTGTGAAATTTTGACAAAGATCAGATCACATGTGATGGGGATTTTATGCAGAAATGTGAGAGATTCCGGACGGGAATCGGGAAAATGGGAGATCTAACGGCGGACTGGTGCCCTTCTGCAGTGTTGCGGACTCTGCACCGGTCCGTCATGGTGAAGAGGGAGCTGAGCCGAAAGACAATGCTCTTTGTTTACTGGTTGATCTACGTTCCTACCCTCACCTATGGCAGTGCTTCTCAATTATTTTCTGTTATGCCCCCCTACAGGAAGACGTAAACGTTCCATGCCCCCCCCAACTCTCGCCGCCACTGTAAATATACAGTACCGTAGTATCATTTGTTTAGAAAAATTCTTATTACATTATTGGCCCGAATATGAGACGATGTTTTTTGCATTGAAATAAGACTGAAAAAGTGGGGGTCGTGTTGTATTCGCGTACTAGACGTTAAACCCATTCACGATGCTAGATGGCACCAGATATCATTTAAGCGATGTTCTGTCATGACAGATCTCAGCTACTCTCAAGTTTAACCAGTTTGCATTATGTTATTGCAATGTTTTTCCTTAATCAGATTTGTTTCAAGACTACGGTTACAGTTAGACTTCACTTTGATGGTTAATGCAGTTATTTCAATTTTTTTGTTTCTGGTTTTTAAAATGTAAGTAAACCATTCATTTACGAATGTGATTGCACTTTAGTTTACATATTTAAATGTTCAGATATTAAGATTTAATGAGGCAAAATAACATGCTTTTTCTCTCAAATATATTGTTATAATCATTTGTTACAGACGTACTGTAATTATTTTCTGTTAAAAAATTAATTTGGTGTTTAAAAAGTATTTTTTCAAACTTGAGTCTTGAAAAATCAGATTAAAAATCAATTATAATCAGGGCCGACTTATATTCGGGCCAATACGGTATTATAATATAAGTACACCTCTGCATAACATTGTGTCCTTTTTAAAATTAAAGAAGAAAAAAAAAAAAAAGTATTAAAAAAAGAACACATCCATATTGTATCCATACTGTAAAAATAGACTCAAGATACATTTTTTGACCGTATGATACTGAAAAAAAAATAAAAAAAAATAAAAAAAATAATCATGAAGTCAAATTGATCAGCAAAATTAACTCGAGGACAATATGCCAAAACATTAGACTGAAAAAACAAAAATTAATAGAACTCTGTCATTGGACAGAGAGACAAGTTTTCATTTTTGCTGCAGGCAGTATCAGCTCCTTTGCTGTAGTGTTGGGTTATTTTTCATTGAGCAACTTGGTATGCCACCTTATGTCATGCTGACAGTTCTCGCTGGTTTGCTGATGTAACACTGACAAAATATTCGGCACCTTTTCGCTGAAAAAAAAAAAAATCCTGCTGTACGCTGCGAACATTTTTAGACAAAGTAAACAGACTGGTCTTTCCTCGTTTCCCACTGTACTAAAAGTCAAAAGCCAAATGGTACATACACTTTGTCATATTTCTTTGTCTTAGCTTTTCATATCTCCAGTGCTCTTTGCTGTGTCATATTTCTTTGTCTTAGCTTTTCATATCTCCAGTGCTCTTTGCTGTGTGCTCTTGTTTGGTTCAAAAATACTGCGCACATGCTGAAGATGAGAGCGCCACTGCCAACTACTCAGCAGACGAGCGATTACACTTTATTCTAGTTCGGCAAAAAAGTATGTTCCCCAAGGTCACATGCGCCACCCTCAGCATCACTTTGCGCCCCCCTGGGGGGGCCCGCCCCACTATTTGAGAAGTAGTAAGGTCACAAACTGTGGGTCGTGACCGAAAGAACAAGATCACGGATACAAAAGGCCGAAATGAGTTCCTTCCGTAGGGTGTCCGGGCTCTCCCTTGGAGATAGGTGAGAAGCTCGGTCATCCGGAAGGGGCTCGGAGTAGAGCCGCTGCTCCTCTGCATTGAGAGGAGCCGGATGAGGTGGCTCAAGGACGCCTCCGGGGCGCCTCCCTAGTGAGGTGTTCTGGGCACATCCCACTAGGAGGAGGCCGCTGGGCCGCCCCAGGACACGGTGGGGAGACTATGTCTCCCAGCTGGCCTGGGAACGCCTTGGGATCCCGCCGTAGGAGCTGGATGAAGTGGCTGGGGAGAGGGAAATTCAGACTTCCCTGCTAACTTCCGTGACCCGATCATGGATAAGCGGCAGAAAATGTATGTATGTATCTTTGCAACGCCGTTATCGTGACTGAGGATGTGAAGGTGTGCATTACAACAATTTGGTTGAATGACGCGCGTTGTGACGCCGTTGCAAACGCAATGCTAGGTGACTCAAAGCGTTAGCATCACATTCACGTTCTCGCTAGCATTAGCAAATAACGTGGCGCGCATCATCATAAACTCTCGGGCAACTTTTTTTTTTTTTTTTTTTTTTTTTTAGATTTTTACAGTTCGTGTGGCGTTCAGGTGGGTACAATTAATTGAAAATAATGGCCTGTTTTCCTAAGTATGTATTATCATCAACCAAGTGGGCGTTGTCCTCGTAGATGCTACAATGTAATAATTTTTGTTTTTTATCAACAAAAACAGTCACTGGCCCTAAACCTTTCTTGAATGACGTATCCATGAACCCCTGTGTGATTTTTTTAAATCAATCTAAACAACTAGAGCAGGGGTCCCCAAACTACGGCACGCGCGCCAGATACGGCTCCTCATCAGAGAAGGGAAAAGTTATGTGGCCCTCACAGGAAAAAGTTTGGGGACCCCTGAACTAGAGCAAAGATAGGAGAGGGGAGAGATTCAGAGCTTCATCTGCATTTTGAAAAAAAGATATCTATAGATATTAGGGGTGTGACAGTACACACAAGTCAGGGTTCGGTGTGGGTTCAGTACAACAGGAAAAAGGCTTTTTTCTCACAGAATTTGAAAGTTAGTTTGTATACCATTACACTCTTTTGAGCCCCCCCTATGAGCCATCACCTTATCGTGGTGGTGGTGGGGGGGGTTGTGTGTCGCTATGATCCTAGGAGCTATATTGTCTGGGACTTTGTGCCCCTGACAGGGTCACCCATGGTAGACAGGTCCTAGGTGAGGGACCAGACAAAGTATGACTCAATAGACCTTCTATGATGAGCACCAATATTGAACTCCCCCTACCTCATCTGGCTAGATGGACCCTCTCATGTTCCCTCACCCCATTGCATCTCTACGAACTGAAACTCCTTCTGCTAATACCCATCATCAGTCCTGGTGCATCTATAGACTCTACTCACCTACGTCACAAAATGACGTGTCGCTGTCTCCGGCCGCCATATTGTCCGTCATTTTTTAGCCCTATTCTCAATGGTTTCAATTAGTCGTGCAATTTATAGAGCAATTCATGGATGCCCTGGTGTTATCTGACGCTGTAAACTCATTGGATGCGTTGCATAAAAGGCGTTATGTGGAAGAGCTTCAGTTTATCCATTCGCCAGATCCATATTTGACGCCTAAATCAATGTTTTTCGACCCGCTGTCTTCGCCGTCTCTGCCTGACATCTGCTACCCTGATATTTACAACGAACTATCTTGTCCACACAAAATCAGCCTATTCTCACGAAAGTTTGAAAAACTTTAAGAGCTTGGAGGCTTATAAGTACTTTGTTGCTGGTTGGGTGAAACAGGTCCTCATCCACGAAAATTCGGCAGCAATCTATCTATTGCTCGGGAAGGTGAGTTACGAAATTTTCAATTCAAAATCTTTTGTTCTTGCTAACATCCACTGTCAAGTCTAATGTATTTCATGTCATTTGTCAATGGAGCTAGGGCTTTTAATGTTTATATGGTTTAGCGATAGCACTCTCACGACATACATATATAATATGTAATAAATATGAAGTGCGATAGCACTACTCCAGATTGTCCCTAGTTGAATTTATTTTTTGGCTTTTGACCTCAATAGTGAAATTGTAAATTAACTGTATGACAACTGTCTTATTATCCCCTTATAATTATATATTTTCAGGTAGTTCATTCACAACGTCTGAGTGTATGTTGTCGGCAATTAGCCTAGCAATGATCTTAATTGTGGTTGTCAGCCCAAAACCCTCTAAATATATATTAAATGCATCTTACCAGATACAAAATGACTACTACATAATCTGTGGTAATCGTTTGGAGCCCAGTTTTCTCGTCGAATTGCAGCAGCCCATCTCCCTCTCCTCTCCGGGTCTCTCGGAATCCGGTAGAACTTCAAGTCTCTCCATCTATCTTCTCTGTTATTGCAACCGACCGCCACATACGCCTTCACCATTTTGATTATTAATGTTAACGAGCAGAAAAACACGCCATAATAGGAGGAATTTACGTAGCGGTAATGCATCAACAGTGACGAGTTGACGGACAATATGGCGCGGGGGCGTGGTTGTGACGTCATGTGAGTAGGGTCTATTGCCTGTCCGTCCTGGGAGTGGATCTCTCCTGACTGTGGTTCTCCCCAAGGTTTCTCTTTTCCCACTGGGTTTTTGGAGTTTTTCCTTGCCGCCATGGACGGTTTAAGGATGAGGGATGCCCAGGACATGAACTCATCTAATTCATGAACTGTATCTGACTGTGTATCATATTGACTCTGCAAAGCCCTCTGAGACAACCTTGTTGTGATTCAGGGCTATACAGATAAAACTGAATTGAATTGAACTCAGTTTTCCCTCGCCCAGACACAGGTCACCGGGGGCCCCTCTCTGGAGCCAGGCCTGGATGTAGGGCACAATGACAAGCGCCTGGTGGCCGGGCACAGCCCGAAGGCGTAACATGGGTTCTTTTTCCCATGGGCTCACCACCTGTGGGAGGGGCCAAGGATGACGGGTGCACAGACTGTTGGGTGGCAGCCAAAGGAGGGGTCCTTGGCGATCTGGCTTGGCTGCAGAAGCTGGCTCTTGGGATGTGGAATGTCACCTCTCTGGTCGGGAAGACGTCCGAGCTTCTGCGTAAGGTTGAGAAATTCCGACTCGATGTAGTCAGGCTCAACTCCACACATGGCTTGGGTTCTGGTACCAGTTCCCCTGAGGGGGGTTGGACACTATTCCATTTTGGAGTTGCCCATGGTGAGAGGTGACGAGCAGGTGTGCGTATACTTATTGCTCGCCGATTCGCCGCCTGTACATTGGAGTTCAACCCGGTAGACAAGAGGGTAGCCTCCCTCTGCCTTCAGGTGAGAGGACGGGTCCCAAATGTTGTTTGTGCTTACGCACCAAACAGTAGTTCAGAGTACTCACCCTTTTTGGAGTACTCGAGGGGGTACTGGAGAGTGCTCCTTCTGGGGACTCCCTCATTTTACTGGGAGACTTCAATGACCACGCGAGCAATGAAAGAGAGACCTGGAGGGGCGTGATTGGGAAGCACGCCCCCCCCGATCAGAACCCGAGTGGTGTTCTATTGATGGACATCTGCGCTCGTCGCAGATTGTCAATAAAGAACTCCATGTTCAAGCAAAAGGGTGTCCATATGCGCACTTGGCACCAGGACACTTTAGGCCGCAGTTCGATGATCAAATTTGTAGTTGTGTCATCGGACTTACGGCTTCATGTCTTGAACACTCGGGTGAAGAGAGGGGCGGAGCTGTTTACCGATCACAACCTGGTGGTGAGTTGGTTCCCATGGTGGGGGAAGATGCCGGTTTTAAGCAGCAGATCCAAATCTGAGACATTGTCCTCAGTCAGGAAAAGGTATTCCACCTTTTTCTTCTCCAGGTCAGAGATGAGATCCTTCACCTATGGCCACGAGCGCTGGGTCATGACCAAAAAAACAAGATCTCGGATACAAGCGGCCGAAATGAATTTCCTCTGCAAGGTGTCCGGGCTCTCCCTTAGAGATACAGTGCCCTCTGTATTTATTGGCACCCCTGAAAAAGATGTATTTTTTAGCTTTTAATAATTTTTTAAAAATTCAAATAATATGGGACCTTAATGGAAAAAAACAGAAAAATCCAAACTTCAATACAAGTGCATTCATTCAGTGGGGAAAAAATCCCACATAAAGAAAAAATTATTTGACATCAAATAATGTGTGTCACAATTATTAGCACCCCTGGTGTTAATACTTTGTACAACCCCCTTTTGCCAACAAAACAAGATCTGGGGACTGAGATGGCCATGGGAGGAGCTTGATTTTGTGTCTGGTGAACCATTTCTGTGTAGATTTGGCCATATGTTTAGGGTCATTGTCTTGCTGAAAGACCCAGTGATGACCCATCTTCAGCTTCGGGCAGAGGGCAACAGATTTTGATTTAAAAGTTTCCGGTATTTCAAAGCATTCATGATGCCATGCACCCTAACAAAGTTCCCAAAGCCTTTGAAAGCGAAACAGCCCCACAGCATCACTGACCCACCCCCATACTTCACAGTGGGTATGAGGTGCTTTTCAGCATGCGCATCATTCGTGGCACGCCAGACCCACTTAGAGTGTTTGTTGCCAAAAAGCTCAATCTTGGTCACATCTGACCAAAGCACACGGTCCCAGTTGAAGCCTGGGACCGTGTGTGTTTTTGTGTGAGACCAAGATCGAGCAACATAAGAACACTGCTTATGAGGCACCTTCGCATATTTTAAGAATAATATTAGGTAACGAAGGTTAAATAATACCGTACTTAAAGTTAGGTTTGCAGCACCCAGTGACTCACAGAGCAATGTTCCCAATTGGAAGAATATATTCACTTAGTCGGATTAGTACACATTAATAACTGTGTATTAATGCACTAATGTATATGTAAATTAATGTTAAGTATCGCAGTATATTATTTCTTTAATGTAGGGTGACCAAACCTGCTCTTTTCCCCAGACAAGTCCTCTTTTTATGTCTTATTTTTACCGTCCGGCCGGGTTTTATAAATTCACGAAAATTCATTTTCATTATTTTTCACGGGACCAATTTGCGCGTGATAAAATTGACGGGCACCACGCACAGAATACTATGGTACTCTGCTGCGTGTGACGTGTTCCCAGAGAGCCTGCCCACTGGTTGGTTCTACTATGCTCAGTAGCAGATGAAACAGATATCAGAGCAGCGCAGTCCACCAAAATTCCTAAATGCAAGTGCACCAATCCCGGGCTACTGCCTTCCTGTGTGGAGTTTGCATGTTCTCCCCGTGCCTGCGTGGGTTTTCTCCGGGAACTCTGGTTTCCTCCCACATCCCAAAAACATGCGTGGTAGGCTGATTAAACACTCTAAATTGTCCGTAGGTGTGAGTGTGTGCGTGAATGGTTGTATGTCTCCTTGTGCCCTGCGATTGGCTGGCAACCAGTTAACGGTGTACCTTGCCTACTGCCCGTAGTTAGCTGGGATAGGCTCCAGCACCTCTGCGACCCTCGTGAGGAGAAAGCGGCATGGAAAATGAATCACTGGCACCGCCAAAAAGTTCAGTAGTGCTCGCCATTGTGAATGGCGTTATAGCGCCCTTCTCTGTTGAAGTCGCTCATGAAACCCTCAAAGAAATCCAGTACTGTAGTGTTTCCACAGACGGGAATAACCACGGAGCAGTGAAAATATTCCCAGTCATAATCCAGTACTTTGACTGGAAGAAGGATGGTGTACAAGTAAAATTAATTGAGATTAAAGACACACCGAATGAGACAGCAGAAACCATTGTACAATATCTCACAGAAACGCTGGCAAGAAACAAATTATCTGAAAAATTTATTGCATTTACTGGTGACAACTACAACACAAACTTTAGAGGAATCAGGCGTGATGAAGTGGGAAAGAATGCGTTTGCATGTTGAAGAGGATGCTGCACAACAAGACTCTGATTGGTGTCGGTTGCCCAGCACACATACTGAATAATTGTGTTCATCATGGGGCAGACACAATAGATGTTGACCTTGAGAATACTATGTTCAAAATCTACCAGCAATTCCACATTTACACTGTGCTCACTGAGAACCTGAAGGAGTACTGTGACTTTGTTGACACTGAATACAGAAGGATTGTCACAGCAAGACAAGGTATCTGTCATTGTTCCCAGGCATTGAGAGGATGATACAGATGTTCCCAGCTTTAAAGGCATTCTTCTCTCGCAGCAAAAGCCACCGATAGTGATCAAGTTTTCTGAAAATGACCAGTGAGATCTATCACTGGCAGATGCACTCACTCATGTTTGTGTTCCACACCCACATTCAAGTCATGGAAAAGGAGAACAACTCAGTTATGGAGGTGAAGAAAATTCAGAATACCATCCACACCATTTTCCTTGAACGCAAGAGCAACAACTTCACGTCTTTTAAAGTGAAGGGACTCCTAGTACAAAAGTGCAGCGATGAACTTGGTAAGGCCTGTGACCGGTTCTGTGCTGATGTGCCTGTACAGTGCATGCCTGGAGTATCGGGAGAAGTGGATGATGCCAATGGAAGAGTTCTCAAAATTCATGTGGATAGATCTGAGTGAGCCAGCAGATCGGAATGATGTGGAGGTATGCATTGAGTACCTAGGAGAAAAGGGGTTCCTAATTGATGATGTCAAGTTTTTTGACCAGGTTGTCAATCTGAGGAAATTCACAGGAAGGTGCAACATTGATGATGAGTTCAATGGCTTGCAGGAGCAGCAGAAGTGGACAAAATATTTTGAGAAGGCCAAAAGCACTGCGGGTTACTCAGAACTCCTGAAGATTGAACAGTTTGTCTTTGCACTTCCTTCTCATAATGCCAATGTTGAGAGGGTTTTCTCGTTGATTGAGCCAGTGGACCAATGAGAGGAACAGGCTTTCTGTTGAGTCACTGAAAGTGATTCTATTTGTGCAATGCAATTTCAAAAACACTTCTTACAAAGACTTTCATTCGTATTTGTTGAGCAACACAAAACTGCTGGGACAGATCAGCACTACATCAAAATAAAGATGGGCAGACAAGAAGGATGAAGAAGAAAATCAGGGAGAATAAAACAAGTATGAAGAAAAAAATGAAAGACAAAATTTATGTTCAAGTTTGTTAAATTAGTATTGTTGCGAGTCTACTGTTTGGTTAAGTTAAATTATTTCACCTCTTTTTTTGTTAAAGCTGCAAGAGGTATTATTTAGAACATTATTTCACATTATTTATTTGTTCATTAAGAATGAAAGCGACAGCTATTATTTTGTTCAAGGATGATTCAGGAATACAGAAGAGGCATTATTTTCTTATTATTATTATTATTATTATTTTTTTTTTAAGTTTATTGTTCTATAATTTAGGAATAATAAAGCTTGTTGAGTAACCTCTAAGAATTTGAATTTGTGTCTTTGTTTATGCAGCTTTTATTTTCTTATAAAACTTAATTTTCTATCCATACGGAGGAGGCATATTTAAAATATATTAAAGCTATATGACATCTTTGAGTGAACTTTGAGTAGAATTTAAGTATCTCGTGGCCGAACCGAGTGTCCTCTTTTTTGGAAATCAAAATATGGTCACTCTATTTAATTGCACTCAACCATTACTTTAGTTACTTAGTTGAAAAGTGTTACCAAAAACAAAAAAAATTATTCAATTTATTTCTTTGATATATAGCTTTAAGAAATTGCACAAATTATGATCCACACACTGCATAAACTTCATAAAACTGATTTTTAAAGGAGGTAAAAAATAAAATTGTTTACCACAGTTAAATTTCCCTCCACTGGTGCGAGTGATGTCATTAATAAATGGGGAATTTTCTTAAAGAGGAAATATGTTGCATTCAGAAAATCAGTTTGTTTTTCTGTCATTATATAGTGCTTGTAGAAATAACCTGTCACGCTCCTTAAATATTTTCCGTACTTAGTGAAGAAAAGCTGATTTTACTTACCCACCGTGGCTAATCATTGTTTGCTAGCTGCTGTTACGTAACGGGTGGGAGTGTGTATTTAGACAGCGGAACATACAAACAATGTTTTTTCTTTAGCGATTCAGACATCGAATCGAACGAAAGTGTTTTCGTTTTCGCGGAAGACGGTTTTGAGGACAATTTGTGTGTTGATGATGGTTGAACTCTTCCCAATATTGCTCACCACACACGTATGGCAGACGATGCGATCGCTGACAGTAAAGTTGAAGAAATCGACGTCATCATTCTGGAACATTTGTTCTCATCTCCTAAAAACTCTTAACCTCCTCTCGAGACCATGATTATTTGATTCATGCATGTTGGAGGGGGGAAACCTGGAAAACAGGTTGGATTGAGGCTTACGAGGACCAGACTTGGCCACTGGAAAAACGCATTGCAAAAAAATAAAAACAAAAATAAGAAAGCTTGGGTCTCAGGAAATTTCACAGCAAAACTAACACAACAGAGTGAACAGTGACATTGGGGACGAACACAAATCCTTTTTTAATTTTTTTTTTTAATTAAAGAATAAATTCTAATTAAAAAAACACCACGTGATAAAAGATTGTCCAGGTCAATAAAATCATAACAATTATTTAGGAATTTCTTCAGTTTATATTAGTTATAGACTGAATTTAGATTAAACACACTGGGGACATAGCAAAATTCCATAAATGGTGTTATACTTGTATAGCTCTTTTCCACATTTCATGGCGCTCAAAGCACTTCACACTACATCGCCATCTACCTACTGGTGACGCAGCACCAGGAGCAATGTGGGGTTCAGTATCTTGCTGAAGGATACTTTGGAGAGTTAATCAGGGCAGAGAATCAAACCCACAACCACTGGCTTGCGGGACAGCTACTCTTCCACTGAGCCATGCTGCTGCACTATGATGTTAGAGCAAAGTAAGGCGAAGATAAGCCAACCAGCGCTGAGCTCGCAGAAAGTAAGCCCAAGTGAGGCCATAAATAAGCCAATCAGCGCAGACCTCATGCGCACGCGCAAATCGCGGCATGGGCTGGTGGGAATATTTGTCTCTGCCGTCATGACGTCGCTTCATTCCTAATTGCAAGTTATCGGGACAACTGCTCTAGTGAACGGTAAGTTTGAAAATATCTCTGTTAACAGATAAATGTGTAATGCTTGCTGTTTTACTCATTAATGAACTCGTTCAGTCTCATAGCTCGTGAGTAGAGTTCGTGCTTGGTGTTCGGCCGCTCTTGTCTCTTTTAACTCTCTAGTGTCCCTGTAGTTATATCAAATAAGGATGGTTTTAATACGCTACGTGACTAATGTGTAGCGGATGATGTTGGATGAGTCTCGTAGCTCGTGAGTAGAATTCGTGTCTCATGTTCGGCCGCTCCTGTCTCTTCTAACGCTCTAGTTTCCCCCCGGAACACAACATTCCCCACATAAATTCCATAGGTGAATTCTGTTATGAGGTAGTGGTCACTACAGTCTCATAATATCTATATGTACATCTCCGTTTGGTTCAGAGCGCCAAACGGTTTAGCTAATGAAGGGGAAAAGATATCGTCATCGCACACACCATTTAATTGTTTGCATTAGTCTAACACATATATAGTCTAACACATACATATGTTACAGGTTCTCGTAGGCACCGTCTAACTGTTTGCATTACTCTAACACACGTAATATAATTAATCAGGAAATAGTATCATTTTCATATTTATGGTAGGACTACACTACTAATATAAAATAAATAGCACACCATAGTTTGATGAGAAGAAATAGAAGAGATACACAATGCCGTCTTATCACAAGATTGACGCACCAACTCTTGCAATCAGCTCTCCCAGCAAACTCCAAGGACAAAGCGCTTTGTCCTAAAACAAGTACAAGCCAGCCCGGACAATAAAGTTGATAGCGGGCATCCCATCCGCGCACGAACCTAAGCCGCCCAAAACCGGCCACAGAGGGGAAGACCCAAAAACAACGCCAAGGCAAACTTTCGGACACACCTTTGACACGGCCCGCTTTAGCAAAGACTTTAAAAAGACTGGACACTGAGTTAACAGAGATTTTTGCTGCTCGGAAACATGTAACCTTGTTTTGGATCCAGAATTGTCCCTCCGTCGTCTGTTTTTGCCTTGTTTTTACCATTGTCGATGAATAAATTGTCAACCTGCTTTCGGCGAGTCTTTTTCAAACTTGTGGAGCATGGAGTCAGTACAAAGGGTTAATGTCAGAGAGAACGCGCGAAGTTCTGCCTTCCCGGTTGGCGCGCGCGGGGGCAGCGTCAGCCGAGCGGCACTTGTTTTGGCTGTCGCTGTTACAGAATACAGTACATTGATCGCAGTACTGTCATTTTATTATCATCAATGCTATATTGTGTGCATTGCATAATTCTATAATGTCATATATTCCACCCAAAATAAAGAAAAAATGTACCCAATATTATAAAAGCAAGTGCCATTTTTATTAATAACTTGACGTTATTACTTAATGAATTCATATTCTAAATATTACAGTATGTGTGATATATACGTGTATAGTTGCGTGTGTGTGTGTGTGTGTGTGCGTGTGTGTGTGTGTAATAGGTTAAGGAATGAAGTTGTCTGGATAGTGTAATTGTGTGCAATATTCAATGCCTTCACTGTCAACTGCTGCTACTTCACTTCAATTATTTGCACTGCCTGAACATAGGACTACCTCCTACATATTTTACATTTATTTAGATTTTATACTTTATTCTTGCAAGCCACTTTGAAGATTTTTTTTTCTTGTCCTGCACTGTAAAGGGAGATTTCATTGTACAACCGTATAATGACAATAAAGAGCTATTCTATTCTAATGAATGAAAAGCAAATCAAAAGGGGAAAATACTTCATTTATCTAAGAGGTAAATTGCTATCCAGGAATCAATTGAAACAAGCGAGGAATCTGAGTGTATGACACAATCTGAATGTTCTAAAGTGAAAGAATGTGCTCTCCGATGAGGGACTACGTGACGGATACATTGCGGAAGATGACGTAAGAACGGCGCGCACCCGGCATTTTAAGGTGAAGGTCGCGGGTTCGGCACAGCCCCGCGGCGTGTGCGTTTTGACTAATCTGTAAAATACAATGCGCCAAAATGTCCTCCAGGCGTCCTCCATTTTACGAAAAGTCGAGCCACCACGCGGCTTTTCCGCCGCTTCGGCGTGTGCGGGGGAGCTCAAAGATTGTTGCGCAAAGGATGAGGCCCAAAGTTTTATCAGAGGTAATGTTACATATGTTTGAAAAACAGAATTTAGGAGCATCCTTGTGATCCTGCCAGAGGAGCTGGTTGAAGTGGCTGGGGAGATGGAAGTCTGGGCTTCCCCGCTAAAGCTGCTGATCAGGCGACCTGACCCCGGATTAAGCGGTAGACAATTGGATGGATGGATGGATGGATGGATGGATGGATGGATGGATGGATGGATAGCCTTGAATTTAAAATAGATGACAATTGATAATTAAAAGACGTTTAATGAATATTTGTCCAACCTTAGTGAATATATACTTCATATATACTAGGGACACAAATGGCACCCTATAAAAAAAGGACCCTTTTCTTTGAAAAGCCTCTCAAAAAATCTTTCCCTGCCTTGACTTGCTTTCCTTAGCCCTCTTGTTTTCATCCCCCACTTCACTCCCTTTCCTCATTGTTTTTATACTTTATTTTGTTTTCCAGAGCCTCTTCCTCGATGTCCTCAACCAGCAGTGGTAATCAAGAGTCTCTTCGTAGCTACTCACCCATTGTTCCTGCCCTCTCTGTTGCCCTCTTGCTCCACTCTTCAAAGGTATACCTCATGTATTTTTTCTCTTGTTTGCTTAGTGTGCAATGACTCTGCCATTACTTTTATCTTCCATTCCATAACATCTTTGTTTCTCTTTTCCAAACACTGAACCCTGCCATCATGTGCCCTTGCTTTGCACTTTGTATTTTTTGTGGTGTGAACTCGTCTTTAAGTCTCACAAAAGTAATGAATTATTTTGCACATTTCTCCCCTTTGAGCCTTGTTATGATCCAGTGTATCAGGATGAGGAACTGAACATGTGCAGGACTGAAGAGAAGGTTGTTTCAGGAAACCATCCCTTTCAAAAGCCTCAAACTTTGACCAATGGCCTGGGTACCAACCGGGAAAGACTTCTAGATCAAGCCATTACCACTGAAAAAAGAGATCTAATTGTTGATATCTATTGTTTTTATAGTGTGGATCGGGTGTTACTAAATTTAGAATTAACCATTAAACCTGTTTTTGAAAGTTACATAAAAGAAAGACTTGATTCAATCCAATTTTGGAAGTTTTAGATCGTGATGGGTCTGGTGACACTGAAACTACGGCTAAGCATGAAAATGGGTCAGGGGTTAAAAAGGTGAGAAGGTTGTAGAGGAAATATGTTCCGGTACACTGTACAACTACGGCTGTCCCAAATGACCAATTTTCTCCCGATTAGTCAGCTGATTATTTTTACAATTACCTAATACCCCCCCCCCTTTTTTTCTTCTTCTTTTTTTTTTAATTTTATAAATAATTTAGCAATTACATTTTTGATGACGCTTATTAATTCATAAATACATTTTGGAACACTTAAATTCTTTATTCAACTACAAATAAACGCGTAAATAACAACAATAAATCACAAATAAACAAAGAGGTCAAATGCTGATAGCATCATGCAAAAGAATGGAATGTAAACAGATTCAGAACAGTGAGTTCGTCTTTCTAACATAATTCAAAACAATTCTTTAAAAAAATACCTGGCAATAATATTATAGTATGCTACTATAAATAATAGTATTATAATCATTGTCAATTAGATTTTTCATAAAGGGTGTCATTTTAAAGCTATTCTTAGTGTAGAATCTGAATTTTGAAGTATGTGGGATAAACTCCAGAAATCGTTATTTAAATGACGAAAATGACGTGTTTTTAAAAAATGTTCACCGGAAGTACTTTCGCTAAACCACTAACCGTAAACTTTACACTCTGCAAATAAAATCTCCTTTTGTCATTGCATGTGGTGTCAATAATCTTTTTTTTTTTGTCGTGTGCAAATGCTGTTAACCAGGGGTTTTTCATGTTTGAAGTGTCACCTTTTAACCACAGGTTTGCGTTTTGGAGAAGACTGCCAATGTTTTATAGCAGATAAAAGTAGGTTGTCTTTTTTCCCCATTAGCCTCAATGTAGCAATGGTAACATTTACAGTGTTTAATATAGATGTGTTTCCTTATTTTGTATGTCTGAACTTTAATTCTACGGCTTGTTAATGACCAATTAACATCTGTGAAAGGGACTGGAGTCTCATATGCCATCAACACGCACGCACAAATGTATGCACGCACGCACGTGACGATAAAACGCAGTCGTGAGAATTACCGCCCTCATTTTTATTTACTGTGCAATAAATGGACTTTTTGCATATCGCGACAAGCTTAGCAACTTCAATAAAACATGTCAATAGTTAGATGGACTTACAATCTGCCAGCTTGTTAATTGTCTCTCATCGTCTTCCAAAATTACAACTGGTTTTAGGTGTTTTAGGTGGTTTTAGATTTAAGGCTTTAGTTGTTCATTCACGGCCGACGTGCAGCCAAACTCGGCATTGAATAGACAGGACACAACAGTGTACCCTCTTTTATTTCATTGAAATAAGTCAATGTTTTGGCCACACTGGTGCGCTTTTTTGGCTTTGTGCTACTTTCCCCGCTTGCACACCAAGTGCCCGACATTAAAAAAATCTCCCGACCCCCACCCCTTAAAAAATTTCTCCTCGGATCTACACAGTTCACAAAGGTCACCCTTTTTGACTTTAAAATGGTGAATTTCACCGAAAGGTGAAGAGATTTTCATGCCTGTACGGCGCATGCGCCAGGCAAACCGACTGACATAGTTCCTATTACTTTGGTCGTGGAAGCGCCAAATTGTGCTTTTAAGGGAGACAATGTGTTGATACGTTTGTGGGATTTGTTACAGGGAGAGTTTTTATTTATTTAAATTGTCTTCAATGATCCCCTACAAAACCTCTCAAAAATGGTCACAAAATTCTAATTTGAGAACAAGAAGAACAGAATTAGTCTCTCCAACCTGCAGGGAAACAAACAAGAGGGGGACTTACATGCTCCCAACTTCCAACATGATTATATAACAAATTAAATACAATACCTCATTAAGTGGTTATACTTTAACACAGAAAAACAGTCAGGGCTGGAATTAGAGCTGGCAAGCCCCCCCTTCATGAATTCCAACGTCAAGCGACATATCTGCCTCAAGAATCCAATGATAACATGCACCTTGAAAGCCTGGTGGAAAGGATTGGAAATCACTCATTCACAATTGGCGATGTGTAAATTTTTTACCAATCTGGCACAACCCAGACCACAACCCAAGCCTTGTAATTTCTGGTCGGCGGGTCCCCGCCTGTGGGAGCCTGCCTCTTAACTCACACACTCCTCACTGCACTGTACTGTATCTTTCACTTTGGGTTCCTACACACTCAATCAGGTCTTTGGGGAGAGTCGGAACGGGGCCTTATAGTCCCAGGCTGGATCCCCCTTGATTTTTAATGCATCATACACTGAGGATGGGAATGAGGAAGGGGTTGGTTGTGTGTGTGTGGGGGGGTGTCACATGAAAGTTGCCTCTCCGGCACTGGTCCCGCCATTCCCGCACCCTTTTAATATACTACATACATTATACTCCACGGGCAAGCTACGACATGGGTAAGAGTTAATGGTTTACTCATACTTTATTGTATCAATGACCTGTTTGCATTAAAATCACTACACTGCTGTAATTATTTTACTCTGGCTAATTAAGGGCTATTGTTTACTATATAATTTTTTTGTCCAAAAACAACATTATTATTTTTTTTTCCATCTAGGTAAAAGGTCTTTGTGTTGCCGACTGGCTCCCGGGCCAGTTCACCGCCCCCCAGTCCACCCCTGATACACAAGCGTTGTCGTTTGATTGTGTGGTCACAAAACGACAGTGGGAAGCGAGCACGGAATCTCGGATGGATTATCAGAAGCAACAAAGAAAGTGTGTCAAAAAGCAAGATTAAAAAACAATCTGGAATATATCTGGGAAGAGACTCAAAAATAAATTGCTTATAGTTGTATTCAGAAGGATTCAAATAAGCAAAAACAAATGAGCGACACACAAAACAATCACGTAAGCATCCAAAATAATTCTTAAATGAAATAATGATAATAATATTAATCCAATAATTGTAATAAATAATCAAATTAACTTTTTTAAATTTGATAAATATTTACACTCTCTAAATAGGACAGGGATCAAATGACCCAAGAATGCGGAATTCAGAGCAAGGTTTATTTAACTATTTCCGCGACAGGAAGAAGCCCTGTCTTTCGCTGACGCCTGGAGGGTTGTTCGAGGTGGGGAGACAAGCAAGGCAAAGGCCCAGGACGGTCCGGTCCTTGTCACACGTTGTGGGTCACCGAAATACAGACAAGAGGGCAGAGGCACAGACAAGGTACAGGCTAGAGGCAAAAAGTCAAAAAGGTGCATCAATGACCGAGAAGGCAAGGTGACTGGAAAACGCCTACAAGTTGCTGTAAGGGTTAACAAACTCGCAATGAAGCAGAGGGCTGTGGGTGTACTGGTATAAGTAGGCAGAGGCGTAGCGTCCCATTAGGCATACGCAGGCAATTGCCTCGGGCCCCCAGCCAGCAGGGGCCCCCAGAGGGCCAACAGATTTGGTACACAAAGATTTAGCATACTCAGCTTCACCGCACTGTCGTAGCTACAAGTACTGGGAGTGATTCAATACCATTGTCATGTCCCCTGTCTATCTGGTTCACTCATTTACTTTTCCCGCCTCTCAGCTGGGCACAGCTGCTACCAATAATCGTTTGGGGAGTGTTTAAGTGGCAGACTCACTTCACTTCATTGTCTGATCGTTCTAGCACACAGCTTCACGTCCTGAGACCTCCTTCATGTGATATCCTGCCTGCTCTTCTTGACGGACTCCCAACCACGCCTGCTTTCAAGTAATCTGGTCTGCATCTTGTTGCTGTTCCTACATTCTGCTGCTGATTGCAATAAACAGCCTCCTGGCCAAACTTTCAAGCCTGTTGCCGAATCTGCATTCTGGTTCCAACCCTCACCTGACTAATCCTGACAACCATGGAATAATTTGGCAGATTATCTAACAATTCTGTTATCAGTCCCAATTAACATACATGTTTAAGCAAGTCCAATCAGTTTTAATACTGCATGTATGTGCAAAGATTGATTTTCCAAGAACTTTATGAAAAGTCCTTGTTGTAGTATGTTACGTTGGTTTTCACATTATTATCATCATTATTCATGTGACTACTTAAAGAAATGGTGATTTTTCCAAGAAAGTCTATTAATGGGTCTTCCTCGTTGAATACTCTATAAGAAAAATCTAACATATATGCATCTAAAATAATCCTAAACTATTTTATTAGCAATTTTAATACTCCTTTTAGCAAGGTTCCTTGGGTATGCGGTATGCCGCTGCGTACATTCCACTAGGAACCAGTCCTGTTATTGTCCTACGTCACAAGCGCTGCATATTCTGAGAACGAGAATAGGCGTAAGCGTAAGGTGCGCATTTCGAGCAGAGGACGGCCACCCCACCTGTTAGACTGAGGATTAATCTGTGCGTCCATGAACGAATGTTAGTATTTCCTCTTAATGCCATAAAGTTCTTATGATAAGTTAGAGACGTTATCAGCGCGACAGTTTCGTGTTTTTCCTGTTACGTCGGCTGGTTGATCCCACTCATTCTCGCTGCATCGAGGAGAGCGTTCTTTACATTATATTTGCATTGCATTTAAGAGCATTTGCTTTAAGAGGGAAGGTGTTAGTTTACCATCTTAAATTGTTGTTGATGTTGTACATCCATATGAGTATAAAGTGCTTAATTTTCGGCACTTTTATGGCCAAGATGACCGCACGCAGTGCGCACTCGAAACCCCCACCCCCACCACCTTCGTGTTAATTTTACTGCGCAAGTACGTGTGTCACGTGACTCAGAGTGAGAGTGGGCGGCGATCGGGCCTTTTTTTAATTGGCAAAATGAAGAGAAGTTATCCGTCTGGAAATGAAAAAAGACAGGAAAAAAAGGAGAAAAGGAAGCAAGACAGCGGTGAGTGTTCTATGTTACTGTAGTTTTATGTCCTAATGTAGTCGAAGCACTGCAGACTAGTACTAGTTGTAGTATTTTTATGTCCTAAACCAATTAACTGCCTTGACTTGTTGTAACTAGCTTGTTAGCATTTGCTAACAGCATTGCAGCACGCTAGTTTCTTCATATATAAAGATGTTACCTAGAACATTAAATCAGTGTTTGGCTGATCAGTGTGTATGGCGATTCTAAACTGATAAGATGTTACATGATTCACTTCTGTGCCAGAATGTTATCCTTGTTAAGTAAAAGCAATATAACTTACCAGCTAGTCAGTAGAATACGGTATGTGTAATGGTATGTGTACTAAGCACAATAATAGTAATAATAATCTGAAGTACATTTTGTTTATTATTAAGGCAAATGTGTGTAAATAATTAAGGATAGTGTGAAGTGAATGAATAATCAATTGGTGGGGGGGGGGGCACTTTGAGTGTCCTAAAAAGCGCTCGAAGAGAGCGAGGAGTTGTTAGACTTTAATTAAATATGCTATTGCTCCAAGTCCAACTGCCCCCCTTACTTGCACATGCTCAAAGGGCCCCCTGTTGCCTGGGGCCCCCGGGGACCCTTGCTACGCCTCTGCAAGTAGGGAGACTATGATGATGATCAGGTGTGCAGAACAGGTGGGTGGAATGAGCGCTAATGACTGGGGGGAAAAAAAGGAAAACCATAGTGGCCTGCTGCGGCGCTCTATTACCCCCCAAAAGGCATTAAATAGACAGTTCCCCAACCCAAATGCTGAAAATACATTAAAAAGTTACCATTTACAGCACGAAAAACAGTGAAATAATCAAACATGTTGATGAGACTTCAGGGTTATACTTCCACTGGGGAGTATCAGCGTGCCACCATACACGTGGACTCTTTCTCTCTGTTCACTTTGACCTCCTTTTAACGTTCGCCTTATAGAACGCCTCACGACTGGCACTTGAGCATAATAAAGTGTACAGTGACACTTACGGGGCACGGTTTGTAAAGCAGCACATGCTGAAAATTGCAACAACATTTTCTCACATTTAGCACCACACAGTGTTTAAAATGTGTAAAAAATTTTAGAGCCTGTTTTTTTGCACATTTCCAACACTATTTAGCAACATTATATATATATATATATATATATATATATATATATATATATATATATATTTTTTTTTTTTATAATAAGTATTGGACCTTCCCCGACCCCACACACACTTACTCACTGGCCGCTGTATAAGTGTGTGTCCTCTCCAGGCTTTTGCGAAACATGTCAGGTGTTCTTGGTAATTTTTTTTCTCATCTTGGCTAGATATGCCATGTTGCTTTAGCGTTTAAAAGGTCTGATGAGTGATCATCATACAATAAATGTTAACTTGTTCAGTTAGCATAGCATTCGCCTTGGCATTAAGTGTGGTAAGTGCTGTCATAAACACTTGGAAACTTTTTACATATAGTTTGTGGTGTCAGGGTGATTTTAGGCAATTGAAAATAATGAAATAATGAGTGTGTATTATCATCACAAAGATGGTGATGTCTTTGTAGACTCTCCATTATGTGCTCGTCAATGATCATTCAAAATTGTTGGAAACCTTTATAAAACCATTTTTAAACCAGTAATAAACCATTATTTATTCATGGACTAAAAATGAAGTTTACAAACGAAAACATTTTGAGTAGATGTCGACTAAAACTAGACGAAATATGTCTTTCGTTGACTAAAACTCAGAAGACAACAGACATCTTATCCAAACCTCTTTCAACTGGCAAAGGAATTCTTATGCATGCCAGCATCGTCGGGTTCCCTGTAGGCATGTGCCGGTATGAGATTTTCACGGTACGATAACCGTGAGCAAAAATACCGCGGTTTCACGGTATCACGGTATTGCAATTATAGCTCCAAAATTTTGAGATGTATGGGTTTAAAAAAAAAAAAAAAATCCATTGAACAGGATTTTTTCAAAACATATTTGCAAATTGGAACATGAATATAATGTGAAAATAAATAAATTAACAAAAAATAACAAATATTATATAAAATTAAAATAAATAGAACCTAGACTATACCCACAGCCACAGCTCAAGTTGCTCAATATTAGAGTAAGAACAAAATAATTGCCATAAAAAGTAAAAACACTTCTAAATAAAATTAAAAATATATACTGTATGACTTTGAGGGGGGAAGCTCAAGTGAAGTTTCGCCATTTTCAGCCACTGTGTCAACTCTAGTCTACATGATGCCATGCCTTTGTGTTAAAAAGAACAAAGAATTCATAAGTTAATAAGTTAGTTAAAAATGTATAAGTTAGTTTTATAAATGAGTTAAAATGTAAATATTGTTGAGGAAAGGTTTCATCTTAAAAAAAATAAAAAAAAATAAAATAAAAAAAGTGAGGAGTGAGACCTCCTCTCTCAATTAGCGATCTTTGACGCGATTCTTTTTCTTTCCCCCCTTCATTCAAGCTTTTCTCTCACTCAGCGGCTGTGAGACATAAAAGAAGCTGCTCTCCCAGTTTAGCCTAGGCTAACATTCGTCTTTGTAAGTTTTAGTTAGTTTGTATATTGAATTTGAAAGGAAAATGTGTGTTTTGTTTTTGGCGAACTTTTTAATGGTGCTACTGCTATCCTGTTGAACCTAATCACACGTGGAAAAATACAATTGTACAACGTTTTAAATGCATTTATTTGTATATTTCACCACGATTTGCGAGCTCAATAAATTGAAGAAAAGTACGCCTTGTGTTTGGAGGATTTGTTTTTGGGTTTGCTGGCTGTTTAGTGACACTCACGGCAACAAACGGGAAGGGGTGAGCGGTGCCGCACCAAGCCACTTCGGCTGCATTTTGGCACATGAAAAATAGCGAATACCGTACTAAGGTATGACGGAAAATTTTAGTGGTTTTGAAACCGCGACGTTTTCACACCACGGTAAAACGTGAAACCGGTAACCGGCACATGTCTAGTTCCCTGTGAGCGTCTCCACAGCAGAAGAATTTTTTTTTTTTTTTTTTTTTTTTAAAGGAACTGACTAGATTTGAAAACATTGGAAATACATTTTTTTGATGAAGATGTATAATAGCAACAAGCATCCTCATTCACATCCTGATAACTTAGATTTTCACATTATTCAAAAATATGGACTAATATGAATGCAAAGACTTGAGTTTATTGTATATATTAGGTCACAAATGAGTCAGTCTGTCAAGTGGATTGCTTACAGATATTTTTCATGTCCAGCAGGCATCAGTATTCAATGGAACAATAACAACACAGTGTGTCGACAGCTTCATGACGCCTCAATGACCCATCACTTGGATAAATAGTCCATGTTAAAGTTCCGCTGCTTGCCGGCTGCATATGTGGCTCTATTTGTGTTTTAATATCAGTCTGTGTCACCGTTAGTGACAGTCCTGTCTTGTCTCTTTTTAGCTTTACCAGCCACCTGTACCAGTCAGTCAAGTCTAAAGTCCTGTTGACGGACAAAAGGTTCAAGTAGAGAAAAGCACAGTTTTTTTCAATTAAGATTAAACTAATCAGAAATCTCAGAAACTCTATACATTATTAATGTGGCAAATGACCATTCTTTCTGCAAATGTCCGGTTTTTAGTGCAATATCTACATAGTTGTATAGAGGCCCATTTCCAGCAAACATCACTCCAGTGTTCTAATGGTACATTGTGTTTGCTAATTGTGTTAGAAGGATAATAGATGATTAGAAAACCCTTGTTCAATTACGCTGGCACAGCTGAAAACAGTTTAGCTGGTTAGAGAAGCTATAAAACTGACCTTCCCTTGAGTGAGTTCAGTATCAGAAGCATCACATTTGTGGGTTCAATTAAACTCTCAAAATGGCCAGAAAAAGAGAACTTTAATGTGAAACATGACAGTCTATTCGTGTTCTTACAAATTACGGCTATTCCTACAAAGTGGTGGAAATGTTGTGATATTGTGTTAATGTTGTGATATCAAATGTTCCTCTCACATGGAACATCTGATAACAGAAGAACCCGCCACTGAGAGTTCAACACTCCACACTCATGCGACACTGAGGCTGGCAAAATCCTCAACCCCTGTCGCCCTGACAACAGTGGCGCACGAACTTTACTGCCCGATCCGCAACAATTACTCTAAACAACGCTCAGACACACCCTTTTCCGTCCCTTAGCCCACCTCACAAACTTTCAAAAACTGAATTATTTAGCTAGCCTGTGCTTTCTCAGGAATCTTTTGTTTACCTGTTAAATTGTTGACCCTGGATCAAGCCTTCCTCTTCGTCTGGGTCTGTTTGCTGTTTTTGCCTTGCTGTCTGATTGCTGTCGACTTGGAATAAAGTGTGAACTTATGTTTTGAAGCCTTTAACCAGCTTTTAAAATGGAGTCAGTACAAGGGGTTAAAACTAAGGTGAACGTGTGAGTTTGGCCGGGTTGTTGTGTTGTGCCGGCCTGAGTCGTTGGAATTGCGCGAGCGTGTTTCTGGCGATTTGGCTGGCGTGATTCTGGCAATCTGCCTAAAAGGTCAAATTCCAAACTAACTATGACCATTATGTAGGATGGGGACCACTCAAAGGTTTTTACTGAGGTACATTATTATCTGAACTGTTTTTTTTTTTTTTGCTCACAAATGCTCTTGGAAAATACTCGCTCACAAGGTATACTGTAGATCAGGGGTCAGCAACCTTTTTGGTGTGGCGTGCCACTTTCAAATTTTCTTGTCAATCAGTGTGCCACACCCAGATTAATGACGCACATCCGAATTTTTATATCCAACAGAGCTGTAATTTTACTCCAAACAAAACAACATGAACATACGTTGAAATCTTACAACTACCATTCTTCTTTATCAAATAACTAAAAAATAAAAGTATATTGTAGAAAATATCAAAACTTGAGCATCATCTTATGTAAACATATCACACACACACAACCCAGCAAGAAAAGGGGAACAAGCGTGATTCTCAGTGCAGGTCTCTCACAGTACAGAGCGGGCTGTTTTAACCTTCGAAGTCAGAACAGGCGACTACTTTGTCTTGTTCACTAACAGTGAATTCTACGCACAATTTTAGATTTTATATAACAAATACAAAAGATGCCTACCTTAATGTGATCCCTGGCCCTGTTTTCCATGAATTTCATGTTTTGTCCGTAGTGGCGTTTGACACTTGTTGTGCGACACACACACAACGCTCTCGAGGCATAATGCACAGAGCAAGCGGAAGTAACCAGCCAAAAAGTTGTTACCGGCACCCCCAAGGGGCCGCTGTCCCCTACAGTATGACCAGCTTACTAGTTAAGCGTAAGAAAAAGAGAGGCAGGGAGCAAGGGGTTGAGAGAGAGTTGTGCGAAGAGCGCCATGAAAAGTGGCTGTGTCCCATGCTGGTTTTAGTTTTGTTAATAAAAGTCTCCAGCAAAATACCATCCAACGTGTCACTGTGTTTTTATACACATCACCACCTCTCTGAAGTAAGCACCGGGCGAATCGACCACAACAAGCCACGTTAATCGCCTGTCCACTTCACACTATGGTGCAGAGTTGCAATTATCAAAAAGTGCAATTGGTAACACAGTGTACTTCCGCCAGCTCTCTGATTGGTCGGCTTCGTGACATGTTTGTAGCGTGGGCTGAATTAAACGCGCAGAGAAAAAAATCCGACAAGCGCAGGAGTCGAGAAATTGGGGAAGAGCTGGAGGTGTGCTCAAAATCCATTATTGCTCGCATATAACGCCACAGGCAGAGTGGGTGAGAGGGGCGGTCCCGTAAAGCCCCTAAATAACAGGGCGCGCAACTGAAAATGCCTTAATTTCCGGTAAAAAAAAAGGCGCATTGTAAATGGGCTCGCTTCCGCTATCCAAACAGCTAAACATGAAAAGGTTCACACTCTGGATGTTTTCAGTAATCCTTTATGTGTCTCTTTTCTTTTTTGTGAAACTAAAACAATGAAAAAATACACGCAATCAGCAACAATTGTTACGAACGGCAAGCCGTTAATGTGGATCCAAAACACAGACCAGGAGATCAGAGAGCGAATTTAGTATTTAATGAGTACAACAAAGGGAGCACGCTAAGTAACGCGAGTAAGAAAATACAACTGAGAGAGCACGCTAAGTAACGCGGGTAAGAAAATACAACTGAGAGAGCACGCTAAGTAACGCGGGTAAGAAAATACAACTGAGAGAGCACGCTAAAACGCGAGTAAGAAAATACAACTGAGAGAGCACGCTAAGTAACGCGGGTAAGAAAATACAACTGAGAGAGCACGCTAAAACGGCGTGAATACAACAGTACAAAATTACAATTACAAAATCCCAATAAAACACAAAAGTAAATGAGATCAAACCAGAACACGATCGAAGAATGTCGGGAAGCACCAAGGGTGACGATGAGCACACAGAAGTAAGCAAAGCCGTAACAAGCAAATGCAATAGTCCGACACTCGCAGACGGTGACAGGAGTCCTTAAATAATGAGCGCTCCTAATGCGCCACAGGTGTGCGGCCACGGCCCCGCCCATCCAGCTGAATCAGATGCTGGAAAGAGAAAACAACTGAGAAGGCATACAGATATGACAGAACCCCCCCCCTCAACGGACGCCCCCTGGCGGACCACCTGGTTTCGAGGGATGAAGGGAGTGGAAATCCCGCAGAAGCGACGGATCGAGGATCCAGGAGCGGGGGACCCATTGGCGCTCCTCAGGGCCATAACCTTCCCAGTCGACCAGGTACTGCACCCCCCTACCCCTCCTCCTAGAATCAAGAATGGCACGCACCGTGTACATCGGCCCACCGTCGATCACGCGAGGAGCAGGAGGAGGCACTGATGGAGGGTTCAGGGGACAGGTGGAGACCGGCTTGAGCAGAGAGACGTGGAAAACTGGATGAACCTTCATCGAGCCGGGAAGTTTCAGCCTGACAGTCACAGGGTTCACCACCGCGTCAACCGCAAAAGGACCCACGAACCGAGGGCCCAGTTTTCTTGAAGTCCCAGCCAGGTGCAAATCCCGCGTCGAAAGCCAGACCATCTGGCCTGGGCGATAGACTGGAGCGGGCCGTCGGTGGCGATCAGCTATCCGCCGGTTGCGGGCCGCCGTTCGGACTAGTGCAGCCCTTGCGTCTCTCCAGACCCTATGCGCCCTCCGCAGGTGCACCTGTACAGACGGCACGACGACCTCGGCTTCTTGGGAAGGAAACAGTGGAGGCTGGAACCCGTATGCAGTCATGAATGGTGACCTCCCAGTGGCAGAGCAAACGAGGGTGTTATGTGCATACTCCACCCACGGGAGGTGTGACGACCAGGAAGCCGGATGCAGTTCACAAACACAACGGAGGGCGGCCTCCAGCTCCTGGTTGGCCCGTTCCGTCTGTCCATTGGATTGTGGGTGGTAACCTGAAGACTTGCTTGACGTGGCCCCCAAAGCTTTGCAGAACGCTCCCCAGACTCGTGAGACAAACTGGGGCCCTCTATCTGAGACAAGGTCACACGGGATGCCATGAGCACGAAATACATGGGTTACCAGCAGGTCGGCGGTTTCCAGGGCTGAAGGCAACTTGGGGAGTGCGATGAAATGTGCCATCTTGGAGAACCGGTCCACCACCGTCAAGATGACCGAATAACCCCTGGATCGTGGAAGACCAGTGACAAAATCGAGCGCCACATGTGACCAGGGGCGAGCTGGAACAGGCAATGGATGGAGTAAGCCCGCTGGAGCACGATGGACTGGCTTGCCCCGAGCGCATATGGAACAAGCGGAGACATAGTCCATGACGTCCTTGCGCATGCCTGGCCACCAAAACCTCTGGGACACGAGGAAGAATGTGCGGGACACCCCCGGGTGGCAGGCAAACTTTGAGGAGTGGCCCCACTTCAGCACTCCTGCACGTTGAGCAACTGGGACGAATAACTTGCTGGCAGGGCAGCCCCCAGGCACCCTAACACCTCGTAGGGCTTCCTCCACAAGACGTTCAACTTCCCATCGTAGGGCGCCAACGATCAGATTCCCAGGAACAACAGACTCCTCTGATGGCCCCTCCTCAACCGGCTCATGGATCCTTGACAGCGCATCGGGCTTCCCGTTCCTTGACCCTGGACGGTAAGTAATCAGGAAGTTGAAACGGGTCAGGAACAATGCCCAGCGGGCCTGGCGTGAGTTGAGGCGCTTGGCAGCACGAAGGTATTCCAAGTTCTTATGGTCTGTTAGTATCTGGAACGGTACCTCGGTGTCCTCCAACCAGTGCCTCCATTCCTGCAATGCCTGGACTATAGCGAGCAGTTCCCGGTTGCCGACATCATAATTTGCCTCGGCAGGGCTGAGGCGGCGGGAGTAGAAAGCACAGGGGTGCAGCCTCTGGTCGACTGTAGACCTCTGGGACAGGATGGCCCCCACTCCGGAACTCGACGCATCTACCTCGACAACAAAAGGAAGATCGGAGTCGGCATGAACAAGGACAGGTGAGCTCGTAAACGCTCGTTTAAAGCTTAAAAATGCGGCCTCTGCCGCCGAGGACCAAACAAATGGCCGCTTGTTAGAGGTTAACCTGGTGAGGGGCTCGGCCCTCATACTATAATTGCGGATAAAACGTCTGTAAAAGTTAGCAAACCCGAGGAAACGTTGTAAGTGCTTACGTGAAGTGGGGGTGGGCCACTCTGCCACCGCCTGAATTTTTGCCGGATCAGGCCTTAGCTGCCCTTTCTCCACGATAAAGCCAAGAAACTGCATTGACTCACAGTGAAACTCACATTTCTCGGCCTTAACGAACAACCGGTTTTCCAAAAGTCTTTGCAGAACTATGCGGACATGTTGGCGATGTTCCTGCAAGCTTCTGGAGAAAATTAAGATGTCGTCCAAATAAACAAAACAGAACACATTTAGCATGTCACGCAATACATCATTGATGAGGCTTTGGAACACTGCAGGTGCATTTGTTAGACCGAAAGGCATGACCAAGTATTCAAAATGCCCAAGCGGGGTTTTAAAAGCGGTTTTCCACTCGTCTCCTTCACGAATCCTGACCAAGTGGTAAGCGCTACGCAAGTCTAATTTGGTGAAAATGGTGGCTGATTTTAACGGCGCGAAAGCCGAATCCAACAACGGTAGCGGGTATTTATTTTTAACAGTAATATCGTTGAGACCCCGATAGTCGATGCACGGTCTAAGACCCCCATCCTTCTTGCCAATGAAGAAAAACCCCGCCCCCAAAGGAGAAGACGAAGGGCGAATGAGGCCTGAAGCCAAGGAAGAGGAGATTTATTCCCTCATAGCTTCCTGCTCCGGTTTAGAGACTTGGTATAAGCGCGAGCTGGGTAGTGGGGCATTGGGCAGCAATTCAATGGCACAGTCGTAAGGTCGGTGCGGTGGCAGGGTACTAGCATGCTCTTTACTAAATACACGCTGGAGGTCATGATACTCGACGGGAACATTCTTCAAATTAACTGGCTCGGTAGCCATTTTTGCTTCACCGGGAAGTAGACACGCCGAACGTAAACAATGTGCATAACAAAACGTACTCCAAGCAATTATTTGAGTCTTTGCCCAATCGATATTAGGATTATGCACTTTTAACCAAGAGATCCCCAGCACGACGGGAGCAGATTTGCACAGCATAACCAAAAAGCTACGGGCCTCAAAATGATTCCCGGACAACTTTATTTTGAGCGGGGGCGTAATAAATTTCACGTCCGCCAGGGGTCGCCCATCGAGATCTAAAACCCTTTTAGGTCTAGCAAGTCTTATTAATGGACATTTAAGAGCGTCAACAACACTCTGGTCCATAAAACAGTCATCTGCCCCCGAATCAATTAGAGCAGTAAACTTAACTTGAACCCCACCATGCGAAACTTCTCCCGGCAATTGCAGTCTCATTTCAGCTCGAGTTTGTTTTAGTTCATTCAACTCGCTGCGAGGCAATTCATTCGACTGATTGCCATTATGTACGAACCTGGTCCCCCCTCGGGCGAGGGGAACCCCAGGAGCCGAAGATCCAGGACGACGTGAAGGGATCGCGTCACAGGTGGCGACGTGGTGCCCCGGCAAGCCGCAGTAAAGACATAAGCCTGCCTTCATCCGTCTCTCCTCCGCAGAAAGACGACCGCCACAGAGTTGCATTGGCTCCTCCGCCGTCAGGACCGGGCTCCACGTCGGCGTAGAGGCAGATGGTGATCCGACGAAGCCGTCCGCACGCAGCGCTGCTGGGCCGTTCCGCAACGACGACCCACGACGACCCCGCTGCTCCAAGGCTCGTTCCCGCTCGCGCTCCTTCAGTCGATTGTCCAATTTCACGGACAAAGAAATCAGTTCTTCCAAGCCCGAAGAATCCTCCCGGGCCGCCAGCTCGTCTTTCACCGCAGACGACAGCCCCCGTCGAAAAATTCCACACAGCGCAGCCTCGTCGTAACCGCACTCCGCGGCCAAAATTCGAAAACGAATGGAGTAGTCCGCCACGCTAAGATCGCCTTGAAAAAAATCCAGCAGGCGGCTGCCTGCCTCCTTGCCTCTAACCGGGTGATCAAAAACCCTCACAAACTCTGTTTTAAAAGTCTCGAATGACTGACGGATTGCGGGATTAGCGTTGCTTACCGCCATTGCCCAAGTTGCCGCTTTACCGGCGAGGAGACTCATAGTATACGCTACACGGGACCTGTCACTCGCGAATGTATACGGCTGTTGGTCAAATACAAGGGAACACTTGTGCAAAAATTGTTGGCAAGCGCCGGGTTCTCCCTCATAACGATCTGGGTGTGGCAACACCGGCTCCCGAAAAGAAGACTGTGGAACAACCGGAGGCGGGGCGGAGTGATCGGGCGCCGCGGCTGCGTTATCAACACCACCGGACTGAGCAGGTGGGACCATATTTTCGATTCTAGTGGTTAGCGCGGTGATCACGGTCAGTAATTCATTTAATGATTGTTCATGCTTGCTGATCATATGGCCATGACCGGCAAGCGCATGGCGAATAGCCTCGGAGTCTGTGGGATCCATGGTCGGACTATTCTGTTACGAACGGCAAGCCGTTAATGTGGATCCAAAACACAGACCAGGAGATCAGAGAGCGAATTTAGTATTTAATGAGTACAACAAAGGGAGCACGCTAAGTAACGCGAGTAAGAAAATACAACTGAGAGAGCACGCTAAGTAACGCGGGTAAGAAAATACAACTGAGAGAGCACGCTAAGTAACGCGGGTAAGAAAATACAACTGAGAGAGCACGCTAAAACGCGAGTAAGAAAATACAACTGAGAGAGCACGCTAAGTAACGCGGGTAAGAAAATACAACTGAGAGAGCACGCTAAAACGGCGCAAAATTACAATTACAAAATCCCAATAAAACACAAAAGTAAATGAGATCAAACCAGAACACGATCGAAGAATGTCGGGAAGCACCAAGGGTGACGATGAGCACACAGAAGTAAGCAAAGCCGTAACAAGCAAATGCAATAGTCCGACACTCGCAGACGGTGACAGGAGTCCTTAAATAATGAGCGCTCCTAATGCGCCACAGGTGTGCGGCCACGGCCCCGCCCATCCAGCTGAATCAGATGCTGGAAAGAGAAAACAACTGAGAAGGCATACAGATATGACAACAATGCTGCAAATAACAAAAATGCCATCCATATATGCAAGCACAATTAGCCTGTATTCAGTAGTTCTTAATTAGAAATATCAAACAAATTTCCCCTCAAACATGCAACCTAAAGACAATATAAAGAGTGTAATTCTCAATTTGACAACAAAATACTCACAGACGTTGCTCTAAAGAACACAAATGCCACTCAAGTTGTGAGTGTGGAGCTGCCATGTAACACATTGAATCACATTTGAAGAACTTCCTATTTGCATTTTTCTTCTACTGTTTTAGAACCAATAAATAAAACGGCCACAAGATGGGGCGCTTCAGCAACTGATAAAGTTACAACCGACAATAAACATAACACGCATTTTTTTTTTTTTTTTTTTTTTTGCCATGCCCTCGCGTGTCACTGGTTAACCCTTCGCGTGCCAGTGCTGACACGCGTGTCATAGGTTGCCGACCCCTGCTGTAGATGATGCTCGCGTGCATAAGAATGTTTTGCTAAGTGAAACAGATGAGTGTACATATTTTGATGATTTCTGCTCTTCCCTGTGGTGGATCAGTAAAGTATCGTCTCATCTGCTGAGACGTTCCTTGACCTCCTGGTAACAGAAGCATCTCTGTCCAAAGTATCTATAGTGAACTTTAATTTTGTTAGCTACGTAACTTTTTATAAGGACATTACTTAAGGTACGTGCACTGTCTATAAACACGTAACATATCACAAACGATCAGATTATCGTGTTCCCACATTTCAGAACGACCTCTTTTCCTAACTTGCTTGTTAAAGATCAAACAAAATAGATCTCTCAATAAGTCAACAACAAAAATGCAGACGGACCATGATGACACCAACCAAGAAAATTTCACATTTCTTAACGCAGTTATGAAGTAATGAGATGGCCCATTACCTCTACCGGCCCCTGGAGTAAAGAAGGATTAATTCTGACATGGATTTAATTTCATTTATTATTATCTTTTAACTCAAACGTACAGTATTCACGGTTAATATGTTTATTACCTCCCTGACCATAGTTACTTCATCAGAGTATTTTCTATATGCACATAGTAAACATTAAACAACAACTAAAAATACACACGAGCAAAGTGTATAAAGATGGTCTACTTTGTGAATTAAGATGCCTGTCATTGAGTTTATGTGTATGCTAACAGTGCAGAACACCCAAATAAAGTAAATGTATTCACAAATGACATCACAATAGTGTGCTATAACTATTTCCATATAGCATCCAGGAACCAGTAAGGCTGTTGGATCATTGCATGACTTAAAGCTCATTGCATGACATGTGGAACTAATGACCAATGTTTCAGTCGGGAATGTCATCTTGATATATTGGCACTATATAGTATATATGTGTTAAGAAGGCTGCATAATAAGGAACATCCCAGTCTCAATTCATATGTCCTGGGACAGTGGAAACGATGCAAGTGCTCAAAGACTGTCAGCTCTGTCATTTGTCAAACGTTTCACAGTTAACCAAAGCAAATCCCATACGTTATAGGAACTGGAGTCAATGCTGGGCTGTACCTGGACAGTTAAGTTAGCTTTAGAAAATAAAGACCCAAGGTGAGACGAGTATAAGCTCGAGAAACTGAAGAACTCATCAAACATCGAGAGAGGAGGAGAATTTACATGAAAATTAAGCTAATGGCACATGGAAACACCTACACTTTTGGCAGTGATAAATATTATCTGACAGGTACTCAGCAAAGGTAGAATCGATCCTCCAAGGACAGTGCTCGGGTACAGGCTTTGATATGACTGTGGGACTGTCCGGTGTCTCTCAGGGCTGAGCGATGGATGCCAGATAGAGGCCCAGTTTACTGAGACATGGCAAAATCCCAAGAGTAGAAACTGAACACTGCTAAGCGTAGATAACCTTTAACCTGTGATATATAAGGTATGTGCTGTGAAGGATCGAAGTTAGCAGCAATGGGCTCCATCAGTCATTTGGCGTGAAGAAATATTGGTTCTTATATGAGTTGACATTGATCAAGGCGATCGTCACTGGAGGAATGCTTTAACGTGCAGTGTTTCTAAACTGCCTCATGGGCCAAGACAGCAATATCTTTTTCCACTCGTGCGACTGACAGAATCTCAATTTCTTGCTGACATTGGCACAGCAGCTCACCATTGTAATACAGTGTACTGTACAGCAAGGTGGTCCGTTTAGAGAAAAAAACTTTCAGCTGCAACGAGCAACTTGTTTTTTTTGGCATTTGTTTGTGAGCTGAATCATGCAATAACTACAGAACAAATTTTGGTAAACTTTTGGAAGTTCATATTGGCAGAAGATAAAAAGCAAGATAAAAAGCTGTATATCCAAACACAATACATCCCTACATCCAATATAGCTGGCCGAGACATAATCAGCAGTGCTGAACTACAGTTACAGCCTCAATTTCAATATTTCACTTTTTTTTTTGCTATGAAGAAAGACCAGAAAGGCGTCAAATGACCCTGATACCAAACTGACTACTTGGCTTTGTCAAACAATAGACCACTCAAACAAGGAATCAAGCAGACAACCCCCTTGAACACTCCTGTGGAGTTTCTGCCTAGGTGTGAAGGGGGGGTTCATTCTGTACGGCTGCAATTAGCATCTTGAATGTTTTCAAATCTAGGGCTCCCTTGGCTTTGTCAAACACTAAGGAACACAGAGATGGCCAGTTGCCGTGTTCAACAATATGATTGACATGGCAGCACTGAATGCATGTGTGTTGTATCAGGCATTCCCTGGAAGGCAAGAGAGACGTGTGGACTTCTTGGTGTGTATTGTAAAGGAATTGGCTCACTCTCATGTGGGCGCAAAGAAGGCGCAGAAGTTGTTGGTTGAGTTGATTTCAACAAATTCAATACGTTTGCAAGTTATTTGTTAGTTTCAGGGCTCCGAAGTGGCAAAGCTAATGCGAGTCAATGGCACCTTCCTAGCATGCCAATAAAAAAAACAAAAAAACGATACGGATCTACGAACATATTCAGCATAGTCAAATAAATTCAAAACACATATCATTCTTCTAAAACACCCGTGCGGCCAAAACAATGTCACACCAAACTGCTGTAATTCATTTCATCCAGCAGCACAGTTTTTTTTAGATGCGTAATACAGTACAACCACAATAGAGAGGAGTGCTTCGACAACTCGTGCTCACGCTGCATTCGAGAAAGGGGGGAAGTAGGATTTATCCCGCTCGGAGGGTACCAGTTGCGACCGCAAAGCAGTCCAAGCGAACATAAACAGCAAAGATGGCTGATCAGGACAAGTTGTTTTTTTTTACTTTTCAAAAGACATTTTTACCTCCAACAAACCTGCCTTCTTGTAAGCGATCAAATAGTGGAAGCGTTCCAGTTATATTTTTCCATAACGGAAGTTGGAAACTCTGTCTTCCCACCTTCCTTGAATGCAGCATCAGTCTGCTGAGTTAACTGACGGCCGGCAACATGGCGAAATGTGCATTTAGAGGCAGTGGAAACCGACAGAGGAAATGGGCAAAGGAAAGTTTCCACAAATTTCCTATAAGGAACAAGGAACAATTTAAACTGGTTACTTGCTGCTGGCTACGACACACACACACAAAAAAAAAATCAGTGGTGAAAAACCGATGTGATATCACTCTGCCATGCTCCTCTGCAGAGCTTCTGGATTACAAATGTTGTTGTTCATACTGCAATGATTGACATTCAATGGTAAGTTTTAATAACTTTATCCTGAAAACCTAGCCAACACTATTGATTGCATGGGTCATCGATGATTTACATGTGTGCATATGTTGTTTAGCCACTCCAGCGCCTTGAAACTAACAAATAACAAACAAACTACACCGAATTTGTTGAAATCAACTCCACCGACTAACTAAACCCTTGCTAACTGGAAGATTAAGCCTGAAGACAAAAATCCTGAACTTCCCCTTTAAATTCTGACGTATCAGTTTCCGCCCATATATTCAAACATATACATTCTTATTTAACACAAGTACAATCCCGCCATATATTCACGCTACATGTTACATATACACAAATGTTGCAAAAGCATAGTCCATACATCAAACCCAGAAAAACATACTTAAATAGATAAATAAATAAATAATCTGAATATCCCTTTTTACAGTATGTGTCACAATTGTCACAACACACCTTGTTATTATCCATATCTCCTGCATCCTTATATATTTTTTTTAAAATCATACCTTTTATACAGTTTCTTAAATAGTCCCATATTTGTACATTCTTTTAAATCCACACTAAATTTCTTCAGTAGTCTCACCCCACAGTGATAAGAAAAAACTTTTTCTTGTTGTCCGAAATGTGGGTTATTTGAAGTCCCAAAATCCCCATTAACTTGTAACATTTTTCATAGTTTGTAAACAACTGCTAAATATTCTGAGGTAATATTTTTTTTTCTAGCTTTGAACATTATTTGTGCTGTTTGGTATTGTACGATATCAGGGGGAAAAAACTGTTTGTATGATCCTGATAACCAGCTTTGTGAATGATCCGTAATGCCCTTTTCTGCAGTACATATACTGAATATAGCAAAGTTTTGTAATTATTGCCCCAAACCTCGGCACTGTATTGCAAATAAGGAGGGACGAGTGAACCGTAGGGAGTGTGGAGTGATTTGCAATCTAATACGCCCTTTGCTTTATTTATTATTGCAGTGTTTCGTGAGATTTTGCCCTGTACAGTATATATTTGATATGTTGTTTCCAGTTGAGTTTTTCGTCAATAATTACCCCCGAAACCTAATTTCATGAACTCTCTATTTCAATCTCTTCTACTATTATCTTCAACTGTGCATTCTGTTTACAGCTCCCAGATAATATAATGTTTGTCTTCCCTAAAATTAATAATAGCTTATTCTTCCGGAACCGTATTTTTATTTTGTTCATTTCTGTTGTTTTTTTCCTCCTGCAATTGTAATATGTTATCCCCTGAGGGAAGAATATTAGAGTCATCAGCAAATAACACAAAGTGCAATAGCTTGGAAACCTTATACATATCATTTATATACAGAATTTAGGGCCTAATTGTCCCCTGGGGGACACAACACACAACATCCAAACATGACGAGGAATAATACCCCAATGGCGTACCGCACCATGCTATTTTTAGACTGTGATGTCGCATCGTAAAGCGGAAGTAAAACAGAAGTGGGACATTATAGACCCGCCCTCGCATAGAAACCATGTTAATTCTGCTACTTTTCACCGGTAATCTTTCAAAAACGAACATGCTAATCACACATTGCTTTTTTGGAACTTGTAGAAACAACTCTAGACATTACGACAGATGAAGGATGTTTTCTTCATACGTTTCCCGAAACCAAAAACTCGGAGGAAAGAATGTGAAGAATGAATCAACTTGCGCTGACTTTGAACGGCAGCTCGGTGAATCCATGCACATTTCATATGCAGAAAACATTTTTTGGGGTTGGCATGGTTTTTCAGAGGACAAAGAGGTATGTCATTTTGATATTTTTAACTTATTTTTTAAAGTGACGTTGTGCCGTGCTGCTTCTGCCTGATATTGAATGACCTGAAAAGAATTAAAATGGTATCTGACTGGAAGTTACCTTTTCTGTTGTAAAAAAAAAAAAAAGAAAAAAACAACAACTTTAGTAAGGGGGAAGTGTAAATAAATTATAGAATTAAGATTTGTTATCAATGAAAAAATGAAAAGTGTTCGTTTGCTGTCACTGAGTAGCATTTGCGATCGGTCCACAAAAATAACAATATAAATCACCCCCAACAACCGTCAGAGACGTAGGACAACCAGAGGGTATTACTGTATATATAACAAAGACAGGGCTGGTGGTAAAGGGTAGCTTGTTGAAAAAGGAGAATGTCATTATCAGTCGCGTAAGAAAAAGGTGTTGTAAAAAGCTAAGGCTAATCTTAGGTCGGCTCGTTTTTTTTCCGTCTTTTTCAGCCCTAAACACTCAAGCCATCTCTTTAACTGAACATTTTTATGTTCTTCCACATCTTTTCCAGTGAATTTGGCACCAGGGACGTCATTTTCGGTGAGAATTGGTAGGTTTAGCTCTGTAAACATCTCCTTCGTACACGATTTCCATTCATTTACTATCGGGGACAAGCTCCTGTTTGTCCCCTACATAACAACAGTAGCTAACGCCATGAATATTAATGGCCGGAAGTGACATGTTGCTTGCGGTACGCCATTTGAACAACTGCTATCTCCCCCTAAAATAACTTTTTACCCATTCAAAGACTATTCATTCCATTCAAGGATTATTAATCTAATACCATATCGTTGGAGTTTCAGGAATAGTGCTTGAATAGGTAAAAAGTTTTTGGGGGATGAGGGGGTTGGAGCAGCAGTTTGTAGTTCATAAAAAGATAAATAAATAATTATATAAATTCGGGCTGCAACTAGTGGTTATGTTTTATAATCGATTAATCACACAAAGATTTAAACGATTAATCAAATAAACATCACTTTTTTCCCCCAATTACATCCATAAAAAGTATTTTTAGGCACGTTTTAAGTACTATAACAATGAAGACAAAATGGATGACCATTTCCTTCAAAAATATTTTATTACAGCTTACTGACTTAAAATAGTAGTTCTGACTACAGTTAAGTACACAAATAGTGTTAAAGTTTTTAATAAAGGTTCTGTGTATGAAACATAAAAAGGATCCTCAGGAATTTATTATTTAAAAAAAAAAAAACTTGCGTACGTTGAATTTTTCGCTACCTGTGTGGTGTTATCGGAGAAGAGTGATGTCATTAATAAATGGGGAATTTTCCCAAAGGGACACTAACACGACTTAAGAGAGAGGACAGTGCCACATTTAATTTTTTTAATTAGATAGTATATTTTAATTTAAAAACGAGACATGATTAAAGATAGTTAGTTTATCCAGTTATCAGGACCAAAATATCATATCAATTATTTTTTTCCTACTCATATTATATCTATAATATTATTATCATATTTTATAGACCGATTTTGAATGAAAAACCCTGGGGACATACCAAAATTCCATAACAACCTTCTGCCAGACGTAATGTTATGTTTGCCTGGCTCTGCCATACTTTTCTCCCTGTATTTTTCAAACACTGAGAGAAATAGTCTGGGAACCATCCCATTAACAGCCTTTTCGAGCAGGTACAAAATCAATCGACAAATCAGATTCGTTTATTTGCGTGACGTGTTTTTAACGAGCAACGTCACTCTTGCGCGTCGGAAGTCGTCTCCACAACAAAGCTGAACAGGAGAGCCGAGAATATGTTCCAATCCAAGGTAAAATCAGTTTTAAATTACCAAAAACACATCGACACGAGTCATTGACAAGTCTGTCCCGCGCTAGCCATGTTGAATAAACTCCGCTCTCCTCGTACGTTTACTTCCGCGCGCAAGTCCCTGGCCCTGCCCTCGTCGCTTTAATAACGTGACGTCTGCCCTGCCCGTCGCTGATTGGTCCACTCCGCTGTCTGTTTGCTGTGGCTTGCTCCGCCCTGGAAATTGTATCCGCGGGAATGGTGGCCAGACTCAATAGCTGGAACAGCGGTGAGTCTGGTGTACCAGGCTAATGTTATGTATGTTTAAAAAATAGAATTTATGAGCGTGTACCCTTGAATTTATAATACACAGCAATTGATAATACAAAAAAAATTATAATTAAAAATATAATAATAAGCTGAAAGAGTATTTGTCCAACTTGAGTGAAAATACAGCATCATTTATACCCCTCTGGGGAGGGGCTATTTTTCAGCTGCAGCCTCCTGACTGTCCAGACCCCTGGCTGGATGGACGTCCTCGTTGCTACCCCCGTCTCATCTGGCTAGATGGACCTCTTCTTGTTCCTTTACTCCACTGCATCTTTACGGACTGTAACTTCGCATGCTAATTCCCATTAGCAGTCCTGGGGCTTCCTGTCTATCCGTCCTGGGAGTGGATCTCTCCTGACTGTGGTACTCCCCAAGGTTTCTCATTTTCTCCCAAAGACTCTGGAGTTTTTGGAGTTTTTCCTTGCCGACACGGAGGGTCTAAGGATGGGGGATACCCAGGACTTGAATTTATTTATTCATCTTTGTTGCTTCATTTGCTGTTTCTGATTGTGTATCATATTGCCTATGCAAAGCCCTTTGAGACAACGTTGTTGTGATCCAGGGCAATACAAATAAAATTGAATTGAATTGGGGATGCAAAAAAAATGACCCAAATAGTCAAGACTGTATTTTTACATCTTTTACTTTGAGTGCTCAATGTTGGCTATATCTACTTGATGGCTTCAGAACAGCAACTTACAGTATACAATATAGCTTAGAATGAATGAAGAATGATTGGTAGCTCAAGTCCAGCACTTAATCAAGATACCGTCATCTGCAACAAATCGTTTCTTGTGATAGAACAGCAAATAGGTCATTAAACCTAAAAATACAATTTTATTTGTATATAACCTGCAATGTGTAGAAATGTAAGAACAGGGTACTCACACACAGCTCTGTTAAATGTGCTGTTTAAAGCAAACTGAATGAAATATTGAGCCCACCTGAGTGTATTGCGAGCTAACACACAGAGCTTGTATGTACCAAAGAGAGACGATTGTGTTAAGCATTGTCTACTATCCATCCACACCACACTTTCACCCACAACCTAAGGAGAAACACATATTCCGAAGGAACGCTCACACTACCGTGATGTTAAATAAATCAAAAGGCCATTACTTTGATGTATGAATACTTTGTCCATCCCTTTACACACAAACCCCTGCAGACCCTCATTATAACTAATCCTGTCAATGTCTGTCTTTTGGAAACTATCTGACTTGTGCTTGAATTAATTGCACTGAGGTCACTTCTCTTTCAGCTAAATATACATCAACATCCTTCACATAAACACAAGTCTGTAGTGAAAATCAATTTGTTGAGTTGTATGCCTAATGGGGAGGAGCTACAATGCATATTAATATAGGCTGAAGGCCTGTCAAGTCACCACTCAAGTAGTTGTCATTATTCTCTTTGTGAAAACTAATTTTGAAGTCCTACTCCTCTCTTATTTGTGAACCGATGTAACTATTGGTCCTCGGAGCTCGTGTTTCAAAGAAAAAAAGAAAAAAAGTTTAAAAGGGTAAACATTTGAAAAAGAAAATCCCAACCACTCCTTATTGTCCGTGACTTCCGCGTAGCGACCTTTGTTATATCACCTTGTTTCATCCATAAAATCCCCACAAGGTCCGGCTGTGGTCATTCACAGCTGTGTCTTGACACTCAGTGATACATGCTACATGGAGTTTTTGGATCGAAACAAGGTAAGTACGCGATAATATTTCGTTAACTGGAACTACTGGGTTTTTTGGGCTATAAAGAAATACCAGAAAGGCGTCAAATGACCCCGGTACCAAACTGACAACTGGGCGTTGTCAAACAATAGACCACTCAAAGAAGCAATCAAGCAACCAACACCCGCAACCTACACACTCCTCTGTAATCGCTGCCTAGGTGTGAAGGGGGGAGGGGGGAGGAGTTCAGTCTGGATAGCTGCAATTAGCATCTTGAATATCTGCAAATCCAGGACTCGCTTGGCTTTGTCAACCAATAGACCACTCACCATTTTGGGAGTTTTGTGTACAATGATAATGATTTTATTTGTGTTTCTCATTCTTTTTTTTTTTTGGTTTTTTTTTTGTTTGTTTCTTCATTGCAAGCAAAATAAATGAAGATATTACTACCAAAGCATTTGTAATTGCAATCATTTTTGGGGAAAAATTGAGCATAATGTGACAGAATTGCAGGGGTGCTAATACTTTTGGCCAGCATTTTTTTCATTCGTTTTTTTGTTTTTTCATTGCAAGCAAAATAAATGAAGATATTACTACCAAAGCATTTGTAATTGCAATCATTTTCTGGGAGAAATTGAGCATTATCTGACAGAATTGCAGGGGTGCCAATACTTTTGGCCAGCAGTGTAGGCAAACTGCAGCTTTTGGAAGATGTAAAAAGGTTGTCCGCCCGATTGCCTGCCTGAGCGGTCCACTGTCCACTGATATGTTCCCTTCATGCATATGGAGCCTTTTATTCTCAGTCTAAGCAGTCATGCATTCACATTCTTTAATCATAATTGAAAAAAATATTTTAAAAGCCCATTGCAAAAATTAAAATATTATGGTAATGGAATTTAACCCCTGAAATTTCCCTGGAAATGTTTTTTCTTTGCACAGATTTAAAATCATGCCAAATAAAAAAAAAATGTATGCAGTAAAGTTATCATTAACTATACAGTTACAGTAACTCCCCGTTTAGACATGTTTATTTACAAAAATTACAAAAACACAGGGCTAAATGAAATCTACATTAACTCACACACCAATTTCCTTTTTATTGTACATCCGCTCACATGTCTTAGTGCATGCATATTTGATTATCAAAGACTTGAGAAGACAAAAGGGGATTATTTTGAAGTGTTCGTTAATTATTATGTACTAGGATGGATGTCCAAAAGCTTTTTTTTTAAATGAGGAAAAAAAGTCTCTCAAAAATGTCTATTAAATTGATTTGTCTATTTACAGTACATACACATACTCCGTTAATAGATTTCATGCTATTTCATCTCATTTCAAAGTGCATTTTCGTTTGCAAGGTTTATAATCAGCTTCACAAAAAGATTCAACATTAAATTGCCACCAATGTAATTTAATCTAATGCAATGCTACATTGCATCTCACTCCACTTTTCGATTTTTATGTGCGACATGCAGGTTGAATTTTAGTCAACTAATTTGGAGATACTTTAATTCACACCCCAAAATATTTTGTTTCCTATGTAGCATATTGGCCTCTGTATGCAGATGAGGATGTTTTTTTGTATTATGTTGGGAAAATAAGGTTGAGCGCTGGCATGGCTGTGCTGCTGGTTATGAATGGCTTTGCCAGTGATAAATATATCCGTTACACATTGCAAGTTGGTAGTGGGGGCAATAATATCTCCTCATAATGATGTATTGACTTCAGGAAAATGAATCATAAATGTTTGCTCTAGGTAATGTCCACCCTTTAATGATATTCCAATAACATCGTGCACAATTCTCAGATGACCAAAGTTAATATACAACATTATTACCCTCGTTATTGATTTGTGATGTTGACCTTGAATTGCTTTGTAAAAAAAAAAAAAAAAGGATGTAATGTAATAGTCTCTTTGTTATTCTTCAGTATCTTTTTATTATATTTGAGCACAGTAGTGATCCCACCGTTTGCCTTTAAATGCCTAAACGTGATTTATTAACCAAGATGACAGTGAGATTGAAGTCTAGATAGGGATTCATTCATACGGTATTAATCAGGACAGGAGAACACAATGCTGGGGAGGACAAAACTGTATACATATAGCCTTATCAGAGACACAGGATATGACAATGAGATAATGAACCGAACAATTTCCATTCAACTGTGCACATGACATGAACATATACTGTATAAATAGCAAGAGGCGTAGTCAGTGTGGACCTGGAACAAGAGAAACGATGCCGATGGGGTGATATGGATGATGAATACTTTCTCCTCTGCCTTCTCCCAGGGCGGTGAGACAACCAGGCCACAAGCTGGTCAGAGGCAGAACATTTAAAAAAAAAAAATCCCTTCTGGTTTGATGTTCAGATGTCTTATGTGATGAGCTGATTGATTGGCCAGAAATAAACACAGCCCGACTGAGTGCCTGGGACTCAAGGGTCTATCTGACATGTTTTGTAAGTGGCCAAGCCCTTTGATTGATGATTCTTATTTTCCTGTCAACCCGCGACTACTTTTATTTTCAACTTGATATCATCTTGATAGGCTTTCATTATCCAGAAGAGAACTGAACAGGTCAGAACATCAGACAAGAGGGGTGAGTAAAAGGCAAAAGGAATGGGGATGGAATACGATCAGAAATGGTACTGAGCTGATTAGCCACTATAATTGTTCCCTCAAAGTGTGCAGATTTGATTGTTTAATACTGTATGAAAGAGGCACTCGCTGTTAAAGGGCAGCTGAAGAGCTTTTCGGATATCGTTCTTGAGTGTTTTACACAGTTGAATTATATTAAATGCATCATTTGCTGTCTCAAAAAGTCACATAAAAAAATAAAAAATTGACCACGTAGCTTTTGAGTTATGGCCATAGCAACACCTTAGCAACGAGGGATGCGCCGCATTGCTGACGTAACTTCCAGGGAGCCTCGCCACCACTCTGAACACGGAAATATAGCACCACGTTATCCTCGCCATATATTGCAGTTTTACATTTTCTGGGTTTTACTTAGATTTGTCAGGCCATCACGATGTGTAGCGATGAATTGCTTACAGGAAGATTCGAGACTCTATGAGTGGTCCAAAAAAACTTCTCCTGCAAAGGTTTGGACCATTTTTGTGAGTATGCATACAGGTCCCCAATCAGCTCATTGTTTACATCATTTCAGCGACGACAGCTTTGAAAACCTACAACAATGCAACCTTGGTTTTACGAAGACATAAGTAGACCCTTACTGGCTTTTCTGATTCTAAAATCTTATGCACTTCTGTTGATAAACTAGGGGAAATCCTACTGCCTGTTTGTTGAAGTGCTGCATTTTTTGTTGTTGTTGCTGTTGGCCTGTCATAAGTAGATAGGTTTGCTGACAGGTCGTCTACTCATGTGATTTTATTACTATATCAATAGGTATTATGTAAATTCAAATGTCCCCAGCACCAAATAGGTCCTTGGCTAGTTATTTTTTGGCTTGTCACAGGGTAAATATAAAGCCTATATATAAAACAATTTCACCTGCCAGGCCCTGATATACCAAATACATCTCAATAAAACAATGACTATTGTACTACTTGCCTGGTACACCAGACTCAAAGCTGTTCCAGCTATTGAGTCTGGCCACCATTCAGCGGATACAATTTCCAGGGCGGAGCAAGCCACAGCAAACAGACAGCGGAGTGGACCAATCAGCGACGGGCAGACGTGACGTTAGTAAAACGACGAGGACAGGACGAGGGACTTGCGCGCGGAAGTAAACATACGAGGAGAGCGGAGTTTATTCAACATGGCTCGCGTGAGAAAGACTGTTGTCAATGACTCGTGTCGATGTGTTTTTGGTAATTTAAAACTGATTTTACCGTGAATTGGAACATATGCTCGGCTCTCTTGTTCACCATCTGTATTGTTGTGGAGACGGCTTTCAACGCGCAAGAGTGACGTTGCTCGTTAAGAACACGTCACGCAAATAAACGAATCTGATTTGTCGATTGATTTTGTACCTGCTCGAGAGGCCGTTAATGGGCTGGGTCCCAGACTTTTCTCTCAGTGTTTGAAAAATACAGGGAGAACAGTCTGGCCGTGCCAGGCAGTTGTACTACAGCATCAACATCAAGGTCTGCCTATTTGAAGAGGGAACAATAGTGTCAAATAGATGCCGCTTTAACTGGGGCATTATTATTTGAGCACCAAGAAAGTATTATTAAAAATTATGACTTTAAAATTAGGATTCATCCTATATTTCATGCTGCTGTGATTTTTTTTTTTTTCCCAGGAAGCCAAACATAAAAAATTAAGCGACGGAAACCCTCAACACGATGAAAAAACGTTGCAAGACAGTGGCCACCCAGTTTCCCCAAATCAAGAGTGAGTGGGTCGAGTCATGCGATGACCCAAGTGATGCGGTGTCTAGCGATGACGACAGAAGAGATCCTGAGGCCCTCCGGATGCTAAATTTCTTCCGTCTGCGACATCAGATGACGATGACTTAGGAGAAATAAATGTAGCAAATTTTGATTAAATGAAATCATAAACTAGTCATATATACAGCACATATTTTTAAAAGAAAAATCTAGTTACCTTCATGTTTTAATAATTATAATGATTTATCTTTGTATAGAGAAGACACTTAACGCTACAGAAAAGAGTATATTTTTTTCCCACTCTAAACTGCTCCTCAGTCTTTTGCTATTATCATTTTTCAATGTTGCGCTACTCCGTTTCTATCCTAACTTTATGTTGCTAATGTGTAGTTTATGTTCTTTGATGTGTGCCATTGTTTGCTTGGTATAACGTAGCCTTCTATGTTGTGTCACAATCTGACAGTGAAAGCTGATGCTGATTCAACATAAATCTGGTGGTATTGTTATTATTGTGGCCTATTGAATATTGTTTCAGAATGTAATATATTTACATTATATTATATACCAATATAATACATTAATCAGTCAACAAAATATGTCAATGTTGTTTACAATTTATGGTTTTATTATTTTTTTTATGTAATTCATGCCCCTGTCAGTGCTTCAGCCTCCTCAAGTTTGGCTCTCACATCTGGGATCTCCTGACGACACAGGCATTCTCTTGGAAGGGTAATTACTTGAAGGTTTACTGCAACACCTGGAAAATAAAATTGTTTTGTCATTTATTTTGAAAAATCAATACCATGAATAATTTATTTAGCCACATTTCGGCTAGCTTTACCATATTTAGATGGGTAGGAGCTGTCCCATAACCTAATATCCAGTTTCAGCTATGTGGAGAGCATGGAAAATATATACAACCATGTAATCGCATTCTCTCAAATAGAAAAATCACGATCCTGGACATAGGCTTACCACTCTCCCGTTCGTGAAGTCTCGAGCTGTCAAATGGCGTCATGGCGACGTCTGCTGTGTCAAGTAAATGGTCGTCATCTGACGCCTCAGGTTCAAACATGTAGGGATTGATTGTAGATCGTCTTACCCGAAAGCCTTTGCCATTGATAGCGTCACGAAAGAGCGATCCTGAATGGTTAGCTTTGGTGGAAATATCACTGATATTGTTGTTGCTGCTGTAGCTTTGGATAGTCTTCTGTTGCCTACGTCACACTTCCGGGTTTGGAAAGGGACCATTAACTAAGTGCAAAAAAAAAAACTAAAAAAATAAAAACGCAAATTATCCTTGCAATTACGAGTTAATGACATGGTTGTTTTGACGAACTCTTCCAAAGTTTATATTAGTAAAATTACACAAAATCCGAAAAGCTCTTGAGCTGCCCTTTAACCTGGCATGCCATATTGATTGTTCCATATATCTGCAGCAAATATAGTGTCGACCTCACTTGCTTCAGGGTTTCGGACACATCAATTGAGCCTCTCCTTAAATACTTTGGTCGACATCCAGGACTTCTCCATCCCTGTCTCCACCACAGATAACAGGAGATGGTTGGCCTGGTCAACCAGGTGGCCAACTATGCCCAGTTGTAATTGCAAAATGTTAAAACCTTTTCTCAGCCCACGCTGCAAGTTCTCGTGGGCCCCAGAGCGGGAGGAGGCCTTCCAGCTGTCCAAGAAGGCAATCATAGAGGCCATCCGTGAGAGCGTGGAAATCTATGACATGCAGAAGTGCACAAAGGATACAGGCCTGAACCCATCTGTTTGTGTTTTATGATAGGTTTCCTTCCGGGTTGATGGGCCCGTGGGGCTGGGGGGTTTGAAGGAATGCTACCGGCTCCTAGGGGACAGCGTCTTTCATTATTAATTTAAATTGTAAATCCTACGCATAGACATAATAATTTACTTGAGTCACTTGAGGTATTCCCCACCTAGCCCGTAGCGGGCTATGTGAGTCAGCTTCATTTGAGCCCTTTGAGACCACCTCGTTGTGATTTAGGGGTATACAAATAAAATTCGATTGAATTTATTAGAAGTAGGTGGGAATGACTATCACATATGCTGTGTTTGTGTAACAAGGTGGAGAGTTGGGGTGCCCAATTTTCCCATAGTCTCAAACGCATCATGCTCAGTTGACTGCCACTCCTCCAGCAGGCACTATAAATTGGCTCAGGCTCAGCACCTGTGCATGAGCCAGTTTATTTGCCTTTTGTCCTGGGAGATACGAGACCTGCTGAGAACCAGCTTTTGAGCAGAGCTGGCTGTATGAGGTACTTTTACATTTTTTTTGAGCTCATTGTGTTGAATATTTTAACCTATTGTTGTTAACAGTGGCCACCTGGACTGAGAGCGGATTCGGCCACTGCTGTTAAATTTAGTTCCCTTTTTCTCTGTTTAATTAAGTTCCATTTTTGCCAATCAAATCGTTTTAAAGAATTTAACTGGGCGTATAACTTTAGTTGGAATTTTCCTTTGTTTTGCCTTTCTTGATTTGGGGTATTTTCACTTGAGTTGTTTGCAGTGATTTTGTTTTTTTCCAAATATTCACTGATTTTTATGACGTTTGAATTAAAGTGTGTTTTTTATTAATGATTTGTTAAAATAAATTCACCAAACCAAAATAAATTGTTCATTGCTGCCACCACATCTGCCTCATTAATTTTGCCAGACCTGTGTTTTATTTGTTACCAAGGGGCTTGCCTTGCCCGACCCGGTTACAAAGTGGCGTTGTTGGCAGGACTGGCAAACAAAGCAGAGTGTGGCTTCATTTAAGGATAGAACACAATTTATTTTTTTTATTAGCACAGTTTGAGTCGATAGTGGTAGTGTAAGGGAACTTTATTAAACAGTAGTTGGCACGCCGTGGGACACCGCTCGAAACCCCTGGCTTTTGAGTTCCGGTATCCACCCCGATCCTGGCCATGGCAGAGGAACTGCAGCAGCTGCAGGAACGAGTCCGCGAGTTGGAGGCTGAGCGAGATGCAGCCCAAGCAGGACCGAGCAGAGGTGGACGAGCAGAGCACACCGGGACCCTTGACCGCATCATCTACCTGCCTCGAGAGAGGAAGTGCCCCATCTTTCGAGGAACGCACGGTATTGGCATTGATGAGTGGGTCGAGGAGATCCGTGCAAGCATGCGTGTAAGACATGTTGGGCCAGTAGACCAGGCCGGGTTTATCTTTGATCATTTGGAGGGTGAAGCGCGGGATGAAATTAAATACAGAACTGTTGCTGAACGTGAGGACCCTGAGACTGTGTTCACTATTTTAAAACTTTATGGATGCCAAAAACCTTATATTTTGTTACAGGAAGAATTTTTTTCTAGAAACCAATTAGAGGGTGAAACATTACAAGAGTTTTCACACGCACTTTTTTGTTTAATGGAAAAAGTTGTTGCCAGTGCTCCATATAGTTACAAATTCGCCTGTGTTACTTCGAGATCAATTTGTTGAAAATGTGTACAATGCTAACCTGAGAAGAGAGCTAAAACGCTTAGTTCGAGAAGACCCGAATTGTACTTTGCTGGATGTTCGGGCGGCAGCTATTAACTGGGAACGTGAGGGAGGTGTGGAGAGTAGGGCAAATTTCCATTCAGTGCCTACATTATGTGCTACTCAAAGCGCAAATTTACCATTGACGAGCACATGTCCTACTGACACGGCCACCCAGTTAGCAGCCCTCACTGCGATAGTACAAAAACAACAGGAACAGCTAGCACAGATTACACAGGCCCTGGTCGCTATGCAGTCACCCTCACCGCAGCTTTCACACCCAGATTCTGAGGTTTGCTACCGCTGTCAGCAACCAGGCCATATTGCGCGCCACTGCAAAACCAGTTTTCTGCCTAGGCCAAAACCTGCTCAGTCATCCCAGGTCGTACCCACCACTAGCATGCAGCCATCGGAAAACTACCGCCCCCTATTGTCATGAGCCAGACAGTAGGGCAGGCGTCAGGCTCGATAGGTCCCATGGTGAATGAAGCAATCGAAAGTTTGGTAGCTCCTTGCCCTCAAGTGTCAGTTAAATTGGCTGGTGTTCCCATTCAGTGTCTTTTAGATACTGGGTCAATGGTGTCAACTATTTCAGAATCTTTCTTCAGGCAACATTTCCAGGACAAATTAAAGCCATGCCATTGGTTAGCATTGAGGGCTGCTAATGGGCTAGCTATTCCTTATCTTGGTTACCTTGAGCCTGATATAGAAGTGGGTGGGAAAGTAATCCCAAAAAGGGGAATTTTAGTCGTTAAAGAGCCGCAAGGACAGGCCAACACAACCTCCACGCCAGGTATATTAGGCATGAACGTGATAAAAGCAGTGTATGAGCAACTTTTGCAACAATATGGTTTACATTTGTTTCACACAGGCATATTGAGCACCCTGACTCCCTAGTTACCTGCTTTTCAGTTATGCCAAAAGGCTGAGGTAAAAAGTCCAAAAAGCGTTTTGGTAAAAGTTCGTGGTCGCCGATCGGTTGTAATTCCCCCTAGCAGTACTAAAATGGTGGCAGCAGTACTAAAATGGTGGCAGCCACTTGCTCCATGTTGACCTCTTCGGGAGCTACTTTCGCTGAGCCCTTGGGCAATGGTTTTAATCTTCCGTCTGGGCTGGTGGTGGCGCCCTCTTTGGTAAATGTCGTCCGAGGGACTACTTATGTTCCAGTTGTAAATATCAGTGCATTTCCCATTACGTTAAAATCTCGTTGTCCCTTGGCCTTGGTAAGCCCAGTGGAGGTAGTGAGTTTACCCTATGGATTGCATGAAGTACCTGACGAGCGCATTTCAGGAGTTGCTACAGTTCAATCGCATACAGCAGAGGGTTCAGTGCGGGAGAAAATAGAGGGGCTCGATTTGTCAGTATTACCAGCAGCAGAGCAGTTAAAAGTCAGGTCATTATTGACAAAGTATGAATCGGTCTTTTCCGCATTTGAAGGTGACCTCGGTTGTACTGGGCTTATATCTCACGATATCCCCCTTTTGGATAATGTACCCGTGCGTCAGCGTTATAGACGAATTCCACCATCTGAGTACGAGTCTGTCAAAGCCCATATAAATCAGCTGCTAGATGCACAGGTGATCCGGGAGAGCAGCAGCCCCTCCGCTTCCCCCATTGTCATCGTACGCAAGAAGGATGGCAGCCTGCGCTTGTGTGTAGATTATCGTCAGCTGAATAAAAAAACAAGGAAGGATGTGTTTCCGCCGCCCCGCATTGAGGAATCATTGGACTCTCTATCAGGGGCTCAGTGGTTCACCACCCTGGACTTGGCCTGTGGCTACAATCAAGTGCCAGTGACCGAAAGCGATAAGTAAAAGACTGCTTTCTGCACCCCCTTTGGCTTATTCGAGTTTAATCGAATGCCCTTTGGACTGTGTAATGCGCCCGGAACTTTCCAGAGACTCATGGAGCGAATGTTTGGTGCACAGCACGGGCAGTCATTAATGCTTTACTTGGATGATATTATTGTCTTCTCTTCCACCGTCAATGAACACTTAAAGCGGCTAGAAGTTGTTTTAAGCCGCCTGAAGCAAGAGCGACTAAAAGTAAAGTTGGAAAAATGCGAGTTCTTTAAAAAGGAAGTGCAATATTTGGGACATCACATTTCAAGGAAAGGTGTGTCAACCGACCCTGAAAAGATATGTGCAGTTTCAAATTGGCCCCACCCTACCACGGTGACGGAGCTGCGGTCCTTCATTGGCTTTGCCAGCTACTACCGACGGTTTGTGGATGGCTTTGCGAAGCTGGCTGCCCCCCTCCAGAGTGGTCGCAGAGCTGTCTGGCTCCAACAGGCAGGGGAGACAGAGACCCAGGCTCAAGCTGGGTGATGCCTGGTCAGAGGAATGCGAGAGGAGCTTCCAGGAACTGAAGTCTCGTCTAGTAAGTGCACCTATCCTTGCTTTTGCTGATTTTTCTCTGCCCTTTATTCTTGAAGTAGATGCCAGCCACTGGGGATTTGGAGCAGTCCTCTCACAAGAGCAGGGAGGAAAAGTAAGGCCTGTGGCCTATGCCAGTCGGTCTCCATCCTGCTGAGAAAAACTATAGCTCCATGAAATTGGAATTTGCTGCCATGAAGTGGGCAATGGCAGAGAAGTTTAAAGATTACCTCTGGGGCCATCACTGCATTGTGTGGACCGACAACAATCCTCTGAGCCACTTGGAAACGGCCAAACTTGGAGCGACGGAGCAGCGCTGGATTGCCGAACTGTCAATCTTTGACTACACAGTGAGGTACCGTCCAGGCCGTGTAAATAAGAACGCAGATGCTCTTTCCAGACAACACAGTGCCTGTCCAGTCAAGAGCCAGCTAGAGCGTTACCTCCCTGGGGACCCAGCTTCCGGAGTCCCTCATAGAGCATGTGGGTCAGCAGCTACCAGAGGCCACGCAGTCAGCCATCACTGCCCTCCCATCCCGCAGCCTAGAGGACTTGAGCATCCTCCAGAAATCAGACCCTTCCATTGCGGCGTTCCTAACTTACTGGAGCCAGCAAAGAGTGCCAAGTCGAGCAGAGCAGGAAAAGTTGACTCCTCAAGCACGGGGTCTCGTGAAGCAGTGGCAGCGGATTGTGCAGAGGGATGGGCTGCTGTATCGTCGCCTGCTGAGGCCAGATGGTGGTGAAGAGGTCTTCCAGCTGTTGTTACCGGACAGCCTGCAGGAAGAGGTGTTCCGGGAGCTGCACCAGAACCATGGCCATCAAGGGATTCAACGGACAACAGAGGTGGTGCGGCAGCGTTGCTATTGGCCAGGGATGGATCACACCATTAAGGAATGGTGCCAGAACTGTGAGCGCTGTGCAGTGGCTAAGAGCACCCAGCCCAAAATCCATGCTCCCCTGGGCCATCTAATGGCAGCCAGACCAAATCAAGTGCTCGCAATTGACTTGACATTGCTGGAACCAGCCCATGATGGACACGAGTTGGTAATGATCATGACGGACGTCTTCTCAAAGTTCACGCAGGCGGTGCCCACCCACAATCAGAAAGCCCACACGGTGGCAAAGACATTGGTCAGAGAGTGGTTCTATCGATTTGGCGTCCCAGCACAAATACACTCTGACCAAGGGAGAAACTTTGAGAGTGCATTGGTCCAACAGCTGTGTGCCCTCTATGGCATCGAGAAGAGTTGCACCACGCCCTATCACCCGGAGGGCAACGGCCAATGTGAAAGGTTCAACCGCACCCTGCACAATCTGCTGCGCACCCTTCCGCCTGATGAGAAGAGGAACTGGCCCAATCACCTTCCACAGTTGGTGTTTAATTATAATGCCACCGCTCATCAGTCGACTGGCGAGTCACCCCATCTGCTCATGTTCGGACAAGAGCCCAACTTACCTGTTGACTTTCTTTTAGGGAACCTACCAGTACTGGAAGCAGGGAGAGTGTCTGACTGGGTAGCAGAGCATCGACGACGCTTAAACTTGGTCATGGGTGTCGCCCAGCACCGATTGGAGGCTGCAGCCAAGCAGAGGAAGGACAGGCATGACAGCAAGCCCCTGTGCGAACCATTAAAGGAAGGTCAACAAGTGTATCTGCATGACGTGGGTGTCGGCCGCAGAAAAATTCAAGATGCCTACAGTTCAATCATCTACAAAGTGGTGAAGGCTCCTGGTCCAGGCGGTGTAGTCTACTCCATTGCCCCAGCGGACAGGCTCCATCAGGTGAAGTAAGTACATCGAACTGCCCTGAAACCTGTCCTTCCTGCTGCAGAAGTGGACCAGGCTGTTCGGCCTGATGGTGAATCAGTCAATCACCCCTGTGACCTTGATAATAATGATGAGGAGGAGGAGGAGGAAGAAGAGTTGGGTGCTGGAGCTCTGTTGCTGGTCAGGGAAGCGGCCAGTGTATTATCCACACCCACAGAGCCTGCTAGTCAAGACCGTTCCATCGTACAGACTCCCCCTGTTGCCAGAGTCACATCTGAGAGTGCTGGTCCTGCCCCAAGAAAATCAACTCGCAAAACCGCCGGCAAGCATTCCAATCCTCATCACCTTCCTGTATCCGTCCACAATGAGGGGAATGGGGCTGCTGCCTCTCTGATTCAGGGCACTAGCAGCTCAGTAAGTGACATCTTTCGTCCCTGGTCGTAAGTAGTTTGCGAATCGGTGGGACACAGATTTATTTGTGGGGGGGGGGAGATGTAACAAGGTGGAGAGTTGGGGTGCCCAATTTTCCCATAGTCTCAAACGCATCATGCTCAGTTGACTGCCACTCCTCCAGCAGGCACTATAAATTGGCTCAGGCTCAGCACCTGTGCATGAGCCAGGTTATTTGCCTTTTGTCCTGGGAGATACGAGACCTGCTGAGAACCAGCTTTTGAGCAGAGCTGGCTGTATGAGGTACTTTTACTTTTTTTTTTGAGCTCATTGTGTTGAATATTTTAACCTATTGTTGTTAACAGTGGCCACCTGGACTGAGAGCGGATTCGGCCACTGCTGTTAAATTTAGTTCCCTTTTTCTCTGTTTAATTAAGTTCCATTTTTGCCAATCAAATCGTTTTAAGGAATTTAACTGGGCGTATAACTTTAGTTGGAATTTTCCTTTGTTTTGCCTTTCTTGATTTGGGGTATTTTCACTTGAGTTGTTTGCAGTGATTTTGTTTTTTTCCAAATATTCACAGATTTTTATGACGTTTGAATTAAAGTGTGTTTTTTATTAATGATTTGTTAAAATAAATTCACCAAAATAAATTGTTCATTGTTGCCACCACATCTGCCTCATTAATTTTGCCAGACCTGTGTTTTATTTGTTACCAAGGGGCTTGCCTTGCCTGACCCGGTTACATTTGGAATTACCTTCAAAAAGTACGAAATCTGGAACTCATTCTCTCAACAAGGATTGTCTAAGGAGTGATTTGTTCGAGGATTCAAGGTAATCATTATATTTTTCGAACAATGCATGCATTTTGAAATGTGAAAAAAATTAATGGAAGTCACTGGCGTCATTCTTCGACAAATTTATGTAAAATAACTGCCTGGTTTTTGCTTTTAACCAAGAAGATTTAAGCATTTATTCACAAGAATTTTGAACGGAAAACGCCATTGTGGTAGCCCCCTTATCATAACAAAGCTAACGGACTAGCTTAATTCTTCGACAGATTTAAGGTTAAAGTGAACTCAAACTGCCTGTTTGTTTTGCTTTTAACCAAGAATCGAGACTGTTTTATGCCCATATTTATAAATAATTCAGGGATTAAAGCAAGAAGTTCAACGTAAAAGGCTCTTTGCTATGGACTTGTGGTAAAGCGGTGCCAGAGTGATCTTAAAGACGAGATGCATGTTCATTTTATTACGTTTTTCACGGCCCCCTGAAAAGGGTTCGTCACTCAGCACAAATGGATTACTCGCTATGCACACTTTCGTACTTCATTGAGTACAGCAGTGCACAGCAGGTAATAACCAGTGGGGTCATTCTGGTGACGAGTGCTGCTGATTCGTACTGAAATCAGACGCCGGTGTGCACTAATATGCGTGACCGTAGCGGTCACCTGTCAGTGGCAACCCCGCCCCCTTCTGACACCCGAGTTAAATCCAACACCTCCCACTTAAGTTCCGGATGTTCCATCTAAGGAATTTACACCAATGATCAAGACACCCCCTAGTGACATCAGTTCAATGAACATTACTTAGTGGCTTTGTTTTTTTTCTCTATACAACTTGTCCAAAAGTATCCATCCTACTAATGCAGTGCTGCGTACAACTTCCTGATGAAGAGCATAGTCCCAGAGTCAACCATGACCCTCTGGTGATGCGAGCCAGGGTCAGTGGTTTTATGGAGTGTGGATGCTCATCTTCGTGTATGTACTGTGTGCAGTGTGTAGGCATGGCGGCAGCGATCCGCCTACACCAACCAGCCGTAAAAAACAAACGGGGTAGTTTGGTGTTTATTTGGCCGAGCGGTGGGGCAGGATCATGGAGTTGCTGCTGGAGTCGAATCCTCTGCTGGGATCAGCACGATGAGTCTCCTTACGTTCCTTCGTAAGATGATAGTTGGCAAGAGTTGTTGACTTGCCCTGGCTCTTTTCTTTGTGTTTGTAGCTGGAAGGCCGACACAAACTTTGACGTCTCTGACAACTCCATGCCTGTCAGGTCTTGTAGCTGTGACTCAGCCCAAGCGGAATTGCCCTCTCATGGCGTTGGGGTCCACGATCCAGACAATGTCCCCTTCTTTGACATTCCTCTCTTTAGTATGCCACTTCTCACGGACAAAGAGATGTGGACCAGCTAGTTCATTCCATTTGGTCCAGAATCTGTCGACAAGATTGTGGACGTTCCTTAGCCTGTGCCAGGGGTGGGTGCAAGGCCGGCCCAGCCTATACGCAGACTATGCAACTGCTTAGGGCCACCACTAGGGGGCCCCAATCTGGCAACCTCATTTTCGACGTTGTTAATAGAGCATCGTGAATAATGTGGCGCGCATTGCCGTTTATCAATGCAAACATTCATTTTCTTGTCATTACAATCTGGCAACCTGGGGAGTTGAACCTGCGTTGCCATGATTGGTGCTCAAACTTGCTTGGAAAATAGATGCACGAATATGTCGAAGAGAATTTATCCTTCTGGAACAGAGAAACGAAAGAAGAAAATCGAAGAAAAGAAACAACAGTATCAAGGTAATAGAGCATGTTGTTGATGTTGTTGTTATTGGTGTGCAAGACACTCCGACTTGAACGTTGTTGTCAGTTGAGCTTGTCAATATGTCGTATTGGTAATTACCATTAGCTGCAGGGCGAAGCCCCCGGAGCTAATCATGTAAAGCCGAGCAAGTTGTCACCTGTCGGCAACGGCAAATGTACGGCTTCCGCTGATTGTAGTCAAACAAAATATTGGCATAATATACATTTGGACTGGAGAGCGTAGATATAGGCTACGTCCACACTAGGACGGATGATGTTCTTAAACATGAAATTACTACTATTAATTAATACTATACTATACTATACTATACTTACTATAACACATGTCGGCTACACTAGTATGGATTAGTTGTTAGACGGTTAATGTAGGCACCCGCCTAATATGGACTGCTGTCACCGTACAACATTTGGATACTCAGCATGGGACGTCATGCTGTCGCTGTTTTTAGTGCGGCATGACAGCATCGTAAACAATGGAGGCGGATGATAACGACGCGGCATTCCTGCTCTTTTTTTTTTTCCACACATTTTTCTTGAACCTTCAAACTACGTCTCAATAATATGCTTCAATTCAGTGCCCATTTGGGGTCCTCCCATCGCGGATGAGATGGAGATGAGGGTTTTTTAGAGCTCGTCTCCCGAGTTGTCTCCGATCAGCCTGCTGCGGGGCTGGCCCCTCCCAACTCAATGCCAACCGAACATGAGTACTGTATATAAAAATGCATTGAGGAAAATTAAACCCCGAAAAGTGACCTGCGTGGTACCCCCAGTCAAAGAGGCGCGCGATTAGTTTTTTTCCCCAGACATTTCTGCCTGTCAAAACTGTTGCCACTTCCAGGATCGCCACTTTTATGCACAAGCAGCTTGGTTGCGGCTTCCAGCCACCCAGCGCTACAACATATGCTTCTATTTGTTATTTTCCAAGTGGTGAGAGCGCAACTGAGCATCGATTGTAACATCCCAAGTAATGATGTCAGGCTTCCGTTTTTATATAAAGATTTATTTCAATCACAACACGGTGCCTGCACGTAAAAGCAGAGTTTGCTCTCCCTTCCACTCTTGCGCCTGTGTGATGTGTTTAATTGCGATCATGAAAAAAACCAGTGATCACAAAATAATGACAGTCGAGAACAGGGGTCCCCATCTGCCAGGCCGCGGACTGGTACCGGTCCGTGGCGCATTTGCTACCGGGCCGCACAGAAATAATAATTTAATAACGACCGCATTCTGGCTGAATTAACCCTGTGCCCCTGCTTAACACACCAATATCCCTGTCTACTCTAGATATAATACTACGGGATAGATTAGAATGTCGTCATAGAAATCCATTGATTGGACTGCTAGCAGTACATCTTGTTTGTGTATATGTCTATGTGCGCTTGTCCTCGATAATAATGTATTGTTAGGCCGTGGGCGCAGCACATTTGTTTCCGGAAATAATTAGCCCACACACGAGCGAAGATGACTGGAAAACTTACGTCTTTGGAGATATTTTTACGGCGAAAAGGGCACCTGACGAGCCTACAGCCTCGAAGACCCATGAACTGCGAATGAGTGGATTCGTGACCCGTTTGTGAATAAACAGAGTGATTCGAGCATGTCTGAGCAACAGGAAGATAACTTGTAGAGATCGCAAATGACGGCGACCTTATTAAACGTACATTTGAGACAACAACCCTACCGAGGTTCTGGATTAAAGTCATTCTGGAATATCCTTACATCGCTACAAGAGCATTGAAAAGCTTGCTACAATTTCCAACTTCGTGTCTTTGTGAAGCGGGCTTCTTAATTAATGGTTAATGACAAGGCGAAGTCGTTAATGGTGAGAGCGGTGTGAAGTTGTTGTGTGCAGCTTACATGGCAGGATGTATCTGAGGAGAACTTTTCTACAAGTCTATGATCAAACGTAAGTTAATATTCCTTTCTTTCAAGAAAGTTTGTAGTGTTTACTTTGGAATCGCTGCATTTGCGCATTTTGCGGCTATGTTTAACATTACCCGCATGCGCAGAACTGCATCGTTAAAATTTTTGATGGGTTGCAAAATTTGTAAGAACACCGGTCCGTGAAAAAAAGACCCAAATAACACCGGTCCGTGGTGCAAAAAAGGTTGGGGAGAAGATGGTCTAGAAGGAGTAGCAATTTCGAAATTTTCCGTGGGCTAGGAGTGGGTTTCCGTTTCAGAGATAAACCGCGAGGGCGATGACGTAACACATGAGGCTTCTCCTTTTTATGCATGCGTTGTTTGTGCAAATGCAGACGTACCTTGCAGAAGCGGGTGGGCCTTAAACGCACCTTAAACGAAGTGTGGACAGGTATAAAAAATAGTCGGCAAAATACCCTGGAGAAAATTAACTGTCCTAGTGTAGTCATTTCATTTATATCGGACATTATTATCAAGTAGTATGTCATGTATCAGCCTATGGTGAATCTACTTAATTAGTTGCGCACTCCCCACACGTTTTTGTTGACGAATATTTTCCTGGGCTAAATTTTGTTCCATGTAATCATATTTTGTACTTTGGAGGATTCAAAGGAGCTATTGAGAAGTATCTTGGAATTGGAGGTGGAGTGCAGTCCTCTTCGGAAGATGATGATTTCCCCAAATCAAGGTAATGCTTGGCAATGTCGTGTACATAGTTATGAGATAAAAAATCAAGAAAAATGCACATTAAGTTACAATTTTAATACATTTTTACAAAAATATGGGCCCCTTGGCATTATTTTGCTTAGGGCCCCCCAAATGGCCTGGGTGGGTGACTAGATCAAGTCCATCTGTGTCTCCTCCCATTGAGGACCGTCCGAGGATGAGAGAATTTGGAGTGATGTAGTCGATTGACTCCTCTTGCTCCTGGGCGTGAGCGTCCATAGAGCGCTCGTTTGTCAGGTTGGCTGCTTGGAACAGTAGAGTCTGGAACTCGCCCCAGGTGAGAGAGTCTGTTGCTCCTTACAGAATTGTGAGGGCATTTATCACTCTTTTAACTATTCGACGGCCCGGTGTTATCCAGGCTCTTTTCCAAGTACTTACGAGAGTTGCAGCAACACCCTCGTTGTTTTTGTCATGAGCTTCTTGGGTTGGTAATGTGGCCAGTCTTGACTGCATCGGGATCAGAGGAATAGTTACTTTGCTTTCATCTCAAGACTGGATACGTCCTCTGCAGAGCAGGAGTCCGGTGCCCTCATCTGTTCGGACCACTAGTCGATTCAGAGTAGTGACCTGGAAATCCATTCCATCCTGGGCTTCAAGGGCAAGGTATTGGAAGGCCTCCGCTCTCTCAACAGCCGAAAGGCTGGGTCTTCCCTTTCTGTCGAAAGTAGCTCGGCAATTGCTACCCAACCAGGGTTCCACTGCACGACGAGCCCAGGCAACAGCCCCACACAGCCTTGTGAGGGAGCTGAACCTCCCAGGCTCAATGTGACGCACAAGGGCTATGGCTTGCACCCGTGGGATCGATAGAGATGGAGTGATCATCGGACCCCCAGGGTCAGGAGGCTTCATCATGCCTTCACTCTCCCTTTTCTGTCGCCTTGTGACCACAGCAGAGAATGCACGTCTTTGAAGTCTCTTGATACTGCCGTCAGTAACAATGGCAGCAATATCACTAGCAGTCTTTACCGGCCACTCACTTTCAGGTCGCTTGAGGAACTCAGGCCTGGTCTGCCACTCAGTCTTCTTTCAGTTCCTCAGAGGTTGCTCCCCTCGTAAGGATGTCAGCGATGTTATGCTTTCTGGATTTCTCCGATTCAGTTTGCGAAGGAGGTCTGGTATCTGTAGCTGTCTGTTTGGATCGCACCAAGGATTGTATGGCTGTCTACTATGTGTACCCAATGGTCGACTTGGAAGCGGCAGTGCCTCTCGAAGTATTTCTTCAAGCGAGTAGCAATTACGGCGCCACATAGTTCAGCCTTAACGCCATCTCCCTTTTGATCGAGAGGAGTGAGCTTGGCCTTCGGCTCCACCAGCCTCACGATGACTTTACCAGGCTCTGTTTCCAAATGGAGATATAACACAGCCCCGTAAGAGGCCTCACTCCCATCAGAGAACGTGATCCCAACAGGTGGTCCTATGGCTGCAGAGGATGTGAGACTTCGGTCGAACCTTATTTGGCTGAGTCTGACATATTCCTCAAAAAGTTGGACTGCAGCTTCCAGGAGTCTGGGTGATAGTGGGTCATCCCAAGTGTCTTTCATCGGACTACCTTTTCTTGCTTCTTGGAAGGACTCCCTCACGAGTATTATACCTTTCTGTTTTGCAGGCGAGACCAGACCAATGGGGTCATAGAGTCTGCCAATCTGGCTGAGAAGCACGCGCCGGGTCAGTGGTTCAGGAGTACTGCTCCTGACGTCTTCTTCTCTTAAGTCAAGCCTAGTCCTCATCTTTCCTCTCTTCTTTGAGAAGTTGATTGTGGCAAGGACGTCTGGACCCTTGTGGAGGAGGTCATTTAGGCTCCAACCCTGGAACTCCTGGCTACTATTTCACACTATCCTCACTGGGGTTGATGAACAATGGGGGTTCGGTGCGACCAAGTGACTAATGTACCACTTATGTCCTCATCTCTTCTTCAGACAGCCTGATCGCCACACCTCTTTTGACCATGTTGTGAATTTGTTCACTGCTTTCCAAGCGGGCTCTCGTTCCAGCCTGGACTCTGTTCTCCTGAAAGTAGAACAGAGTAGTGGCCAGAGTTAGTAGTGACTTTAAGTAGCATCATTAGTACTGGGTATTCTTTCGGCACATTTCCAGCTCCGGTGCAAACTGCTGTGGAGATCTTGTTGGAGAAGACTTTCCTGCACTCGACCCTCTGTTCCGGGGTTGGCGTGGCAAGGAATTTTTCTTGCCGGCTAGTTAGGCCGAGAGGCTTTTTTATCACCTTTCCTGGTTCTTTAGTGCACCCGTCCTTTTGGGTGGTGACCCTGGGGCAAAGCAGGTAGTGGTGAGCCTCGACTTGCCGGCAGTCCGCTTTCATGCAAAGGAACCCAGAGTTGCACCGGCCATCCTTGGTGTGAATGCTCAAGCACCGGTTGCAAACCCCATGGGTCCTTAAGTGAGACTTCCTTCTAGCTAGGTCCAAGTCCCTAAACGTTTCGCACGCAAAAAGCCTTCCAGAATTGCATCGCCACAGGCAGAGCATGCTGCTAGCAACTTCCCAGGAGAACCTCGTTGACCTGCAGTGACTCTGGAGAAAGCCTTCTTTGTCCTCTTCTCCGAGGCTTCTGACAGGCATTTCTCTGACGGAAGTTTTTCCGCAAGACCCATTTCTAATTGGTCCAGCTCCTCAAGGATGAGTTCCTGCCTCTTCAGAAAGTGGAGGAGACACTCAAAGTGGTTCTGCTGGGAAAAGCCATTGGTGGGCTCATTTTTGTGAGCCACCCACTTTTCCTTTAGGAAGTGTGGTAGCTTGCTCTCCAAAGACTGCGCCACAAGGCGGTTCTTCACAATGTCCTCTTCACCCAGGATAAGCAGATTGCTCAGGGCCCTTTCCACTGTCTGTCTCTCACCAAGAGTCTTTCCTGAGGTGATTTCCTTTAACAGGGGCCAGGCCTTGCACTTCACTATCAATCATTTGGACAATCCTTGCCTTGTTCACGTATCTGTTGTCCATGCGTTGGAACATTTCCTCAGCGGACGCACAACTGGATAGGACAGGTCCTTTTTCTTTTTGTCACTGAGGCTTGCTAGGAGATGGAATCTTGTTACACCTGCTGTCCTCAGTGGGTTCCCCAACTGCTCCAGTTCTCCCCACTCATTCTCCCAACGGTAGTAATCTTATGTCAAAAGAAAGTGGTTTCTGTACCCTCCAGGATAAATATCAGGGACACCTTGGGGAGCACTCAGGTTCATCAGAGGTGTGCTAGAGGCGCTTGTTGTGGTTCCGGTGCTGCCACCAACTGGTCTACTGAGAGCCTGAATTCTGGGACCAGAATTGGAGAAGGATGTTGGAGGGGGATTAGGTGGAGCAGGTTGAGTGATGTCATGTGAAGAAAGTTCTTGTTTAAGGATAGGACTGCTGAATGGAGGTGCTCCGCGGCCGACCGGATTTTGACCACGTTTTTCGCCTTGGCATCCAAATCTTCCTCCAACGATTCTTCATATCTTGGATCTTTCCAGCTATCCTCAAAGTGTCTCACTCGACGCCACAAAGCTCGGATCCTCTCCTTGAGTATGTTTGTGTTGGTATATCGGATTAGCGTATCCCAGTTACCGCATCTTTGCTCAAGATCATCCATCCTTTCCCTCAGTCGATCTCTGGTGAGCTCGAAATCGGTTCGTTCCAACTTCTCTATGTTGCAGCTCGAAATACATTCTCCAATATCATCTGCTTCAAACTTAACCCAGATTGTTTCTTGGACGAGCTCAACGGTCTCTGTGTATTTGCGGAGGCACTCAGCAGTCTTCTCCGCTATGCATGCTGCTTCTTCCACCAGTTCCTCTTCATCCTCGGTTCCTTTAACCGCAGTGAGGGCTTCAGCATAGTCGTCTCCTGCATCACTGACCCTCGCATAGTCGACCTCAAGGGCCCTCAGCTCATCGATCAAAGCCCTCTCTCCCAGCAGGTTGACTCTGGAGGACAATTTGTTAGCCCTCTTGGTGAAAGAGGGTTGCGCGGCAGAGCGCCTCCCTCAGAGGGCTTCAAGTACAGGTGTGTCCATTTTCCTTATCCTTTATTCAACCGACCAGGGTTTATTTCACCAGCAGGGTCCTTTCCCTCCAAATGGTCGCGCTCCTTTTGGTTAATAATTAGATAGATACGGTGATTTGCTTGTAGAGTGAATTTCTTCTTCTTCAAGGCTTGTAACTCATTGAGGGGAATCTGTTGGCCAATTTCAACCTCATCCAACCCGGTGGTTATTACTGTTCAGTTTATTCCATTTTTCACGGCCCCCTGAAAAGGGTTCGTCACTCAGCACAAATGGATTACTCGCTATGTACACTTTCGTGCTTTATTGAGTACAGCAGTGCACAGCAGGTAATAACCAGTGGGGTCATGCTGGTGACGAGTGCTGTTGATTCGTACTGAAATCAGACACTGGTGTGCACTAATATGCGTCACCGTAGCGGTCACCTGTCAGTGGAGACCCCGCCCCCTTCTGACACCCGAGTTAAATCCAACAATGCACATTCGCCAATTTTAAGTGTAGTAAGTAAATGCTTCCTGCACGGTCTCTTTTGCTTTTAACCAAGAATAGAGAATGTTTTACGTCCGTATTTATAAAGAATCCAGGGATTTAAGCATTTATTCACCAGAAATCCAACGTAAAAACCTCATTTTTTTGCTACGGCGGCCATGTTGGATTTTGAATCTCTAGATTTTACTTTAGACATTTCTGCGTCCATATTTAAAAACAATCAGCTTTTACGTGTTTTATTTTATGTAATATTTTAATCTAATAACTTTCAGTAAAACACCATGGTCCTACGCCGACAGCAACAGGCAGATCTTCATCTACTCTGACCCCGTGCACCTTTGGAAGAACATCTACAGCAGCTTCTACAACAATGGCTGTATGGTTCTGCCGAGGTGTCCTGGGGCTGAGGTAAGTGGCCAGCATTATTCACTTTATAAAAAAGATGAATCAAAACACCTATCTTTCTAAAACAAGCATGTTTTTTAGGAGCCTGAGAGAATTAGGGCGGCCTGATTCTTGAGCCGGAAGGTGCTGGCCAGGTGGGAGAACTAAAAGTGTCATGGCCGGCTACAAGTTGACCTAGAAGGTGCTGGCGCCCTCTTCGATCGAGAAGCAAAGCGTCGGGCTCATCATGGCGGTGGTCAACCCCTACACGGTCGCCGGGCTGAGGCTCCTCTCCATGACCACAGGCAAGGAGGAACACAGGGATATGGCTGACGTTCAGGAGATTTTTCAGAGGATGATCTCTGTGATGAACGTGTGCGGGCCGGGGTAGGACGTGCGCTGGAATGATAACTACTGATGTGTGCTGCGGCCAAAAGCAGGTGATAGGGACGGCCTATCAGAGTACAGGTGCCAGGAGGGGCACAGGCTGGTAAACACCATTTCGCCGCACATCAGCAGGTCCCTCTTGCGAACTTCTCCAAGGATGTGACTTCCGAAGCGAGGACGTACAAGGCCTTAGAGTGGCAGACAGGCAGAAAGGAGATGGCGAGGAACAGACTTGTACAAGTCAAGGAAGCTGACTGGAAAACACAGCAATAGTCCAATATTCATTTGCATGCATATTCTACATTCAGTACTTTCTCACCTATAATATTCAAAGCATTAACTTTCAAACTGCTGCTATATTTGTCTATTTAAATTTTATACTTGCAAGTCACTTTTGAGATTTTCATTTACAATGCACAGTAAAGGGAAATGCTCCACAATTTAATTGTACACAATAAAGGGCAATTCTATTCAATTATATTGTATAATAAGTTGTGATTGTGTATACAATTTATTAATAATCTATTTATGTATTATTCATAGTTTATTCTGCATGTTTTCATCAAGTATTAAGTTTCTGATGTGAAAATTGAGTGAATTATTATCTGTTGAAAACTTGCAGTAAATAAAAAAAAAAAAGTTGCTATTTTGGGTAAAAACCTATATGATATGTTTAATATTGCTATTGATTTTGAAAATATAGGTGATTATCTCTGCATTTGGTGATTTTTGTGCATCTAGTGTAAAATCTGAGAATTTTATAGACATTTTAAGTTTTGTTATACTTATATAAAAAAGAAATTATTCGGAATTTTATAAGGGAACGACTTTGAATTTTTTGGTTTTAGATTGGTAGCAGCTTTGGTTTTGAAAATGTTTGAATTTCAAGTTTTTGAAAATAGCCCCCCGACGGATCGGCCCTGTTCCCCGTGACCTGTCAAGTATTATGAAGTTTATGTCCTACGAGTAAGGGGGAAATTAGTGTTTATCTCATACGTTTATGCTGTTAGAATAGAATAGAACTTTCTTGTCATTGTTAGCAACAAATAAACATTGCCTGGACCAAAATTTGACGTGGCACTACAATACAAAAATATGTGTTTGATTAAAATAAAATAAATATATAGGAAAATAGTATGTACTCCAGGGCTATAAGTGAGTAATTATAGCTTGCTTAGACTGAAATACTACATGTGCAACACATAAATAGTGCAATATGGTCCAGAAGTTACCAGCACCATTTGTGCAATACAAGAATAAAATATGGATAAAAACTTTCTATAAATCGAAAAATGGTCAGAGAAATGTGCACATAGTTAGTGAGGTTACAAACACCAGTTGAAGAGCGTTTATGGGGACTTTACAGTTTTTTGTGCTTATTTAGGGTAGTAATGGCCAAGCCCGGATCTAGGTTTACCCACCAGAGTGGGCACTAAGAAATTTTGAGGGGGCACCCCCAATTCAGGCTTTTTTTTACCCTCTGCATTTCTCCGGCCTTGGGACCAGAGCAAGTAGGACACTGGCTTGTGTCCCGTTGAGGCTGCATTAATTTTTCTTTTTTCTTTTTTCATCCATCTATCTACTTATATCTACCTAACTATACCTACCTATCATCATGTCTCTCTATTATCACATCTGTCTGTTTGCCTATCATATCAATCATGTTCATACTGTATGTCTGTCTATCATCTTATTTGTATGTATGTCATTATATCTATGATATACATCTGTCTGCCTGTCCATCCGTCACTTCAGTTTCACTCCTGTATCATGTCAATCACATTCTATCACACCATCTGTCAATCACATTATGTCAATCACTGTCCATCAATTACACCTCTATCATGTAGCTGTCTTTCACATACGTTTCTGTCCCGCACACATGTCTTCTCCAACATCAGCCTTTTGTTTACCATCTATAGCATCAGTCTTCTGTTTGACTTGGCAAAAATTCTAACAAATTCATCCATGTCTAATTTACTTGTTATTGATTTCTCATGAGCCAAGATAACCAAATGTCTTTTTCTGTCGTGCAACATGGTGCGGCGGTAGGGAGTTAGGACACGTGCCAGTGTAGAGAAGGAACTTTCACATGCAGCTGAAGACACTCCGATCACAACGGCTGTCAAATACAGTTTGTGCAACACAGGATAAGCTGCTAACTTACTTGCCGATTCAAGGCATTTACACAGAGTGGACAGGTCTGTTTCATTTGGACATTCCCTGAGAAACATTCGCTTTGCAACAAGAACTTCATTTTTCAAAGTCTCAAAGTCTTCACTTGGTCCACGAGCAGCAAGTGCGTAGAGAGGCTGCAGCACAGTGGGGTCCAGAAATTCAGCAGATGTAGGGACAAGGCTAGATATGGCTTTAATAATGTCTATATTCTCCTTTGCAAATCTGCTCTCCATTTCAGAATGGCCCTGTCAAGAATGTGGAGCAAAGATCTTTGCAGAGACTGAGAGGGGGTGATTGTGGGGTTGTCAGAATCAGTATGGCACACAGTTGACAACACAACACTCTCACCAAGATGTTTACTGAGGGTTCTCATTCTTTTGGGGGGATGCGACACATCCTCATCCTGTGCATCTTTGCGAATGTCTTTCAGGACCTCCAGTGATTCAGTAATAACCTGACCAGCACCACACATATCCAAAGACTTAGACTGTAGAATGTCATTTGCTGGTTTCAAGGCACCAAGAACCTGATATAGAAATTTGCCAATCTCAAAGAAATGCAGTCTCTTCATTTGAATGAAAAGGTCTAATACCTCAGTGCACAAGCTCACATCAGCCTTATCATCCTCTGAAACCTGTGACAGAATAGAGCAAAGAGATTGTTCATTCTGCACAATGCACCTTGCCACCTCATAATGGCTTGTCCAGCGAATGTCTATTAGTCGTCTGAGACTAGGCCCATCATAATTTTTTGCCACGTAGTAGTGATGGAAGAAGTGATACAGGGAATTGCAGAGTTCAAAAAACTTTTTGGCACATGGCTCACCCTGCATAGCATGCACAACCACTAAATGCAAACTGATGGTTGTAACAGAAAACATACGACACATCTCTTCCCACCTTCTGTGACAGCAGGGCTTGCACACCACCTCGTACTCCACTCATAATTGAAGCACCATCATAACACTGGCTAACAATGTTGTGAGCACTGTAGCCAGCATCAGAGAGATGTTTCAATATCTCAGTGCTGATGTACTCTTAAGTTCATGCAGGTGGAGTAAACTGATCAAGTGCTCCTCTGGTACAGATTTGCACACAAACCGTATTATGATGGACAAATTCTCAATATTACATCTATTCCTTGTCCCATCACTTTTTACACAATATCCTGCTGATTCAGCCTTGGAATACCTCGCCCTGATCTCTGCTTGAACCATGTTGGCTAGTGTATGTTATTTTGGATAGTATGAGATGTGTAGATATCATTTTTTGGGATGTTCTTAGCAACAGTTGCCAGCCTTTCATCCATCTCTAAGGTATACATAAACAACTTCAAAAAGAGACCAGCGGCAACATCCTCACAGTCAACTACATTGCTGCTGTCACTGGGACTGTGGTCGGAGTGGGACAGAGACTGGCCAAATTCTTTTGTCCTACGGAGTGCCAACTCATTAACACAAAGAAACTTAACAACTTCACCAATACTTTTTATTTAATATCTTTTTCAATAAAAGAAAATGCAAAATCGACATTAAGGGGTGTTTCTTAAATAGTGGCTTCCTGGTCAAGTCTCTAGCTCCCGTCGAAAGCGACCAATCCAGATGAAGCTACAGTATGACGTATTGGTTCTCGGAAGAACAAAAACATCCTCTTTGGTCCTTGTGGAACTCCAGCCCGTGACTATCCGCTTCCATTTTGTCTTATTCTGTGCTGCATGTTGTGCCTTGCCCAATGTCAGTTAAGGAATGTACTGTAATGAAGTAAAAGTACTTCTTTACAGTACTTAAAATACAGATACACATAAATGTATTTATTTGAGTACAAATATGAAGTGGCACTTTTTACTCTTACTTCACTACATTTACAGCAGGTATCTGTACTTTTTACTCCACTACTTTTCAAATTGTCGGCTGCGTTACATGTTAATTTTGTTTTGACGTCTTTTTTCCTCATTGTGAATTGATAGCTTCGTTTTCATGCCTGTAGCGCAATAGATAAGCCCCGAGCCATAACTAACCACTAGAGGCAGCAACACGAGTACAAGCAGGATTAGGCAGGTGAATAAGATATTGACAAATAAAAAACACCACCTTCTTGTACAGTAGGTGGGGGTATGCACCTGATAGTTATTTACAATCCACCATTAAGCAAAGTTTTAGAGTTTTTGAGCTTGTTAAAGGGTATTACAACTGGGGAAATGCTAATATTCCATCATTTATCCATAAACGCATGCCTTTTGGATTCCTATCATGCCACTTTGTGTAATTACACACATAGCAACACCAAGAAAATGATATAAATTTGGATCGATTGTGAAGCTAAAAGGACCCGCCCCCGAGATCCCGGAAATCTAGCATATTGTGTGCGTGACGTCACTACAAGGAACCAACCGGCTCAGTGTTTAGTACTGAATGGCGGTGATGATGGCGGACAATTTTTTTTCTAGTTGCAGCGACGAATCCGACGCAACGTACATTCTTCTAATGGTGACGAGGAGAGTTATGAACCTTTCTTTGGTGTTTTGGGTTATCAATTTGAGGCCAAACGAAAGCCAATCCAGCCTAAAGAAAGGATCATTGAGGGGAGCAATCACACTGATGCAACACCGGCAACATATCGTGTGGGAAACACCGAATGGTTTGTTTTGCATTTCTTTTTGTGAAGTTCATGCACCGTGACCGCAAAATAAAGTAATTTATAGAATAATTATTATTTCTTGTGCTATCATAGGTTTTCGCTCTGCCAACAGACACAAATATGAATGGGATTAGAGGATTTGTTCTATATATTTTACGAGCAATAATTTATACATGTGTCCAGTCCTTATCCAATGCGTGATATGTTTTTTGTTATAAAAGAGTACTCACTCTGGCCATTTCGAGCTTGGCTGCTCCGCTCCTTTGGTTAGCCTGGGGTGGTCTAATCAGAGCCAGTCATCGTGCTCTTTCTTGATATCTTGGGACATTTAGGTGGCTGCGCGTGTATGGTGGGCACCTCATCTGCTTTCATCAGCAATTTCTTAGCAAAACCTGATTTCATTTGTCCATAATTTGAATAGCTTTCAGGTGTAAAATGCGCACCACACAAAACCGTGCCGGAGGCTGGGTCTGCAAAATTAGCCCTCTTAGCACGGACTAACTTTACTCATTGTCTGCGTAGTCCAGCTCTTTTTCTCTCGTTCGGGAACTCATGGGTACTACATTGCGACAAATGGCTATTTGTACACCACATAGCATGACAGGTTTGAACCATTTTAGCGATTTTTTGATAAAACATGAACGCATCTCTCTCGTCGCTAAACAACGATGGCACCTGCCTCGACCTTTTGTTTCCTTGTTGTGCCGTCTCCGCCCCATTCGGCTGTTTCTGGAATACTTTCGGTAATGTTCGTCATTTGCGAGCTATTTTCGATAATTGCTCATGAATGTGATTTATAATTTGATTTATTTATTTTTTGTTAACTTTATTAATATTTGTTATTGTGCCACATAACGGTTCTATTGATATCTCACAGCCCCTTAGTATTATAATACCCTTTAAGCTATTGTTCACATTGCAGGCAACTTTATTGCTTGTTTTTTCCATTCTGCACAGTTTTAAATAAAACAGAGCAATCAATGAATTTTATGGTTCTTTCTTTGAATATTGACTCAGATCTCTGGTTGGGAGTACAGGTAGATGTAGCCTGCTGAGCATAACTGCTTGTCGCACCTCCGACAGTGCCAGTAGGCCCGCTGCAGGGTCGTCAGCCGGGAGCCACCCCTGATTGATGTTTCGTCCATTTCATCCCGGAACATCTCTGGGTTGTGGGGCAGTGTCAAGTACGTCTCCCTGCCACTCCCTGCAGCTGGCTTGTGGACTGAGCCCCAATGGACTATGCATGGCAGGGGAGTCCAAGTCCCTGAGTCAAGTGCAGGCCTGACCGCATACCGGGCAAACTTGGAGGTCCTACACTGCTTGTTTCCCGCACGTTTGATTTTTTTCCTTCGGAGCCAGAAGCTGCCTTGCTCTGCTTCCTTTGCCAGGTCCTTTAGGGCTTCCCTCAATTTCGATCCCGTAACTCCCAGTGATGCCATGAGCCTATGGGTGGAGGTTCCTGTGAAGCCTCTACACCCGACCTCTACTGGGAACACGGTTGCCTTCCAGCCTGCTTGACGGCATTCAGCTGCCAAGTCAACATATTTCTCCTTCTTTCTCTCGAAGGTGGCGTCCATCCCCTCTTCCCATGGAACTGTGAGCTCCAGAATGATGACTGTCTTCATGGGGACCGACCAGAGGACGATGTCCGGCCGAAGGGTGATAGCTGTTATGACCTGGGGGAACGTGAGTCGGCTCTCATGTTCCACTCGCCTCTGGCGGAAAGGAGGGACCACTTCGTGGTGCTACTACTGAGACTCTTGCCTCCTTGCTGGATGAACTGAATCCTCTGCCGTTGTGTTAGTGGGCTAGTGTTGTTGGCTTCGAGCCTACGGGTTCCCATGCGGTGTACTCACTTTAGTTGCCAGGGGTTTAGATATTAATGGCTATATTCTGAGGGGAAAATACATTAACTCTATTATATAAACTGCACACAGACTACTTTTCATTGTGTCAAAGTGTCATTTTGTCAGTGTTGTCCCATGAGAAGATATACTTGAATATCTGCAGATATGCGAGGGGTGTACTCACTTTTGTGATACACTGTATGTATGTACTGTATATTTAATATATATACTGTATATGCATACATATATTACATCTTTGCATCGGGAGAAAATACTTTTACTTTTTATCTGTAAAATAAATTTAAGGCAAGTATTTTTGTCCTTCTACTTCAGCAAATTTATTCTTAGCGACTAGTACCAACGTATTTTTTGCACCTGCATTTGTACTTTTACTTAATTTAAAAAAAAAAAAAAAAAAAAAATTCCTTCATCCACCACTGTCTTTAGTTCCGAGTTCACTGTTCTCCGCCATGTTGTCTTTCGCCTTCCTTGCTTCTATCTTCCTCTTGCCAGGTGTAGTCCATATCAAGGCTACTCTTGAAATATAGTCCTGGTCTATTCGGAAGACATGTCCAAGCCATCTAAGCCGGCGATGTTTTATTTCCTGTATCACGTTGCGGCAGTTTGTTTGTTATACAGGTCTTTGTTTAAAATCTTATCTGGCCAAAAGATTCGGCATATCTTCTGGAGACATCCGTTGTGATAGGCATTGATCTTTTTCATGTTGCTCTCAACCACTCTCCAGCACTCCGAGCCACAGAGCAGGACTGATTTAACATTGCTGTTTTATATCTGAACTTTGGTCATAAGGCTATACTGCTTGGATTTCCATATGGTCAGGAGGCAAGCAAAGGTGCTGCGAGCTTTCCCCAGTCTGTTGTTGATGTCCCTTCCACATCCTTTGTCCTTACTGAGGAGACTTCCCAGATATGTAAACTCCTCGACATAATCGAGAGGTTTATTGTCCACAGGGATCAGTACATGTGGTGTTGAATTGATGCACATCTCTAGGGTTTTGGAAGTGTTCATATCTTTCTCGCAAATCTTTTCATCCAGTTAGCCTGAGTGTGGTTGGTGAAAATAGTGGCAAGGTCATAAGCATAATTAAGATCTTCTAGCTGAGAGTGAAGAGTCCACTGTATTCCTTTGGGCTTGTCCGAAGTGGTCCTTCACATGGTCCAATCAATAGTGATCAGGAAGAGTATGGGGGAGATGATAAATCCCTGACGTACACCAGATTTCACAGGAAACCTTTCGGTGAGCTTACCATTAACAATGACACTGCATTCATATTTATCGTGGAACATCTTTATCAATGCAGTAATCTTTCGGGGAACGCCATAGGATTCTACGATCTTCCAAATGTCACGGTGTAAACTGTTAAAGGCTTTCTGAACGTCCAAAAAGTTGATGTACAATTGACTGTTCCATTCAAGGTATTGCTCAATGATGATTCATAATGTAAATATCTGGTCTGTGCATCCTCTTCCTTCCCCAATACCTGCCTGTTCCTGTCTCAACAATTGCAGTGTTGATTCTGCCCAACAAGATTCTGCAGAAGACCTCAGATGATATGGACAGCAATGTTCTGCCTAACCAGTTATCACTATTTCGGAGATTGCCTTTTTGTGGGATTTTGGTGAGCAAGTCTCTGGTCCAGTGTTCAGGAATGACATTTTTGTCCCAGATGTTCTTGAACAGGTCAGTGAGGATTAGGGTTTGACTAAGATTTTAAGGTCAGCATTCAGCATATTATTGTTTTTCTCTGTCATAACAATGACTGTTGTCCAAAAACAAGTAGAAAAGACTGAAGAGATTGTGCTACCTTCAACAGCAAAAATTATTACATCATCAGAAGGTAATTGATCTGGAACAATAACTGCTCTGGTGTTGCTAAAAGCTGAAAGTTTTTTTTTTTGTTTTTGTCAGAAATAAGAATATTTGCCCTCACAATGTCTTTCAAACGGATGATCTAAAAATACATGTAGCCACATTAGTCTGAGTACTTTTAACAGACTAATATGCAGGGCTTCTAAAGTATCACTCTGATGATCCATACTACAATTTCCCTCTTATTTATTTCTCCAAATGACTTTCACAGCATGGATGACCGAAGTAGACCCAGAGAAGGCATGAAAGTTGTTCAGAGAAGAAATACTGCAGCATAATAAGAAACTCGTGCCTCTCTTCCTGGTTCCTGGATGTGTTGTTATGTGTAGCTTTAATACATGACCCACGGCATCATACGTGATTCGGAAAGTAAATATAGAATGATGGACAGTAGGCAGTAAAGTTGGAGCATCAACCCACGCTGACTGTGTGTGTCTTTCCTTTAATGCACTAGACAGCGTAACAGTCGACATGTTTGATGCGAAAGAACAGGACAATTCATTGATTTCCGTCTATATGCAGCATCATGTTAACTGGGCTGCCCCACTAAACTTGCAAATTGAGAGGTATTAAAAAGTGTACCATTTGTATTAATGGACAGTAATTGGGAATGTTTTAATGGTTTTTCCACTTAAAATTATGGGAGTGGAAGTTTCTTCATGATACATTCCCCGGTTGATTGCAATGTGTTCATTTCAAAGGAGACGCAGCAGTTGGTGAAGGCGTTAAAAGACATGTTTTGTCGATGGCAATGGAGAAACTCAACACTGGCTTCGCCATAAATTTCAGTTTGTATGTGTACTGCAGAGTGTACACAGTACTTCCCAACATTTCCTCCATTTCAAAATATGCAGTGTTTATTGTAGCGGATTGCTTTAATACTACTTTTTGTCAAATTTTCAAAATGATATGAACACAAAATCATTCAGCTACATTCATTGTACATAATGCAACACAGTAGTCAGTCCATTCTTTGATACTGCAGTCCAGCCTTTGCAACATCTGACCCGAGGGGAAAAGCAACATACTTGGTGTACAAGAAAAAAATGTGTTGAATATGCAACAATTATTATTATTTTTTTTTAAGACTTCAACTTTTACAAATATTTTTGAAGGGGGAAAAAGAACATCGAGTTCTCTCTGTGGCTGCTGTACTTTGGAAAGCAGCCAATTTACGACAGCAGGTCGGATGATGGGCAATTTTTTCATGCATGGTGGTATTACTCTATCAGGACTCAGTCTGCCTGTGGTGACTCTATTGACTGGTGGGGGCACTGAAGGTGCTGCAGCAGCTGTAACCCTACAGGACTGTCCAGATATTGATCATCGGGAAACTATTGGTTTTATGAGTACTACTCTTTCATGACTTTGTCCTTGGATGTTTACATTAACATAAGTTGCAAAGCTTTTCCTGTCTTGCATTAAAGTCTAGATTGTAATTATTTATATTGCTACCTCCAGCTTAAAGGAAAAATTAAAAATTAGCTATTATTAAATTAGACGATACCTTTACTCTTAAACTATTACTAAATGTTAATGTGTGCCTTAGCTCAGGCATGCAGAACTTACTGTAGCAGAAGTTACCTGTGTGACTGAAGGAATCTGGAATCCCGCCACTTATTTTAGAAAGACCAGATGTCCATTCCATAGTTTTCCCATTAGAGGTCAAAGAAGGGCTTAACTCGCAGGTCAGTTCCATCATGTCTGTTGGATTGGATATGGGATTTGAAGACTGTATCCTTGCATATTTGGTGGCCATGTTTGTGTGCTTCTCTGGGAACAACCACCTTATCAGAAACTGTGCTTTTGACTCACTGTTCGTACCAGCTAGCACCGTCTCTCAAAGTTTCAACTTTTACGAGATCACAGCCCTTGCCTGAATCTGATTTGTACCCAGAATATTCTGCGATAAAACCTTCGAGGGAAAACTGTTCATCTCCAGCTTCTAATTTACCAGCATTCTCACCACCAGAAATTCAACGAACACGCGAAGGACGAAAATGGCGTCCTTCAACAGATTGTATTGCAGACAATTATTTAATGAGTCTGCTACAGATGAGTGCAAATCTTTTAGTTGGTACTTTTTAACATCAATCTACAGCCGTCTGAATCTGTAAATGAAAAACATTTGTGTTCAATCTCCTGTAGAGGGTAATGCAGCATATTGTCTGGCCACTATACAACTCTAACAGTAATGAGGATGAGATTGTTCCCCTGGAGAAAATAGTCTCATCACTGAATTTTTGAGGAAGTTCATTGAAGGGGGTAATACAAAGTAGTAGTAGTAAGAACATTACCTTTATGTTGAGGTTGTAACCAGGAGTGAAAGTGGCTAGAATTTTTTGCAGGAACTCCTCGACGTGAAGGTTGCCATCGAGCCAGAAATTTTGTTTATTTTATGTTTTTATTTATTTTGGGGAGGGGGGGTGGGCCCCCCCCCAAAAACAACTGAAATGCAAAGAAAACTGTTTTGGCACAGCTATTTCTATGACACATACAAAAACTGATTTTCATTCAAAATTGTATTTTTTCAATGATTTGCAAAATAAAAGTTAACAAAAACAGCAATAACCCCAACCTACATCTCTTAATTTTTATTTTCCCTCATTTCCTCACATACTAAATGCCAAATCTAAATTTTAACTACTTAAGAACACATAATGTATATTGAAATTGAAGTTAATGTCAACATTTACTTTTGCTTTCTTTTTATTAATAATAAAGATATAAGTAACATACATTCAGAAAAATACAATTGACTTATTATTATTTTATTTATTTATTTTATTTTTATCATATTATGCAGAGTGAAATGGAATATATTTTGAAGATCGCGCATTGACTTTTTAAAATCATAATGAAATGAATAAGTAGCCTAACATAAATGAACAAATATAAGTCCAAAGTGCACATTGACAGCTAAGATGTTCTAAACCTCCCCATCAGAGTAAATAAAACTAAATATTATAAATAAGCCTTCTCAACTTTCCTTACTCTTAAAGATTTCATCCATTTACTGTTGCATCGCCCTTTTTTTGTCGCATCAATTCAAAAAACTTTTTTTGTTGTTGTTGCTGTTCCAGAAAACATGCACTAGCTAGCTAAATATCTCTGCTGATCACATGTCAGTATGTCAGCCAAATGAACGGATAAATGAGTCAAGGCGTTTTGCTTTGCTGTGTGCATTCGCACATTTACGTGACTCATCATCGTCAGACTCGGATAACTGCTGCAGCTAGGGAAACCTCCATGCCATTTGCGGAATAAAATAAATAATAAATATAGGTGGAAACGGATTACACTACACAAGCACTTTATTATGCCTGTTATTAACATTTGTGCATGTAAATCTGATGTTGATAGATTGTTTTCTTCTTAGAGATGAAATGCATGTGTGGCAGCTCAGCATTTAAAAATTTTTTTTTACATAACGTTTTGACAGCTGCCGTCATATTTTTGGTATCGAAGCACCGTGTACCGGAACGGCATTCCGGCCCTGAATCTTATACCGGAACTGCGTTCCTGCCCTGAATTCCTGCGTTCCTGACCGTTCTGGCCCACTTTCACCCCTGGTTGTAACTTCAACCTACCCAGGGGCTCAAACCTGCTTTTTCAAATTGAAGCTATCACTACCACACTTACACAATGTTCCATCATGATTTGATGATGGACCTTTAATTAGTTCTGGCTTTAGGCTGGTGTAAGGCAAACATATTAGCTGTGTTCTACACAGAAGTGAAAGTGGACCGGAACGAGTTTATTAGGCGGAACTGCCCGGAGAGCTGCTTTAAACCCGCAAATATGACGGCAACTGTACAAACACTGTTAAAAAAGAAAAAAAAATAAACCCTGCCACGCTGCTGCACACGCATCTCCAAAAAGAATCTACTAACGTCAGATTTACATTGGTGTTAACAACAAGCCTAATAAAGAGCTTGTGTAGCGTCATCCATTTCCACCGATATCATCAGAGACCACCGAGATCATTCATTTATTTCTTCAACGTAGTTCGTTCCAGTGTCTCTCTCTCTCTCTGCCTCTAACAAGTCGCATCGCAGGCAGCAACAAAAAAAAACAAACAAACAAACAAACAAACACAAAAAAAACATGGATTCTGCTGTCCGTACAATTGGCTGACATACTGACACAAGATGAGCAAGGATAGTTATCTCTGATTGGTTCAAATGCACGTTCTTTCCCCCCAAGAGAGTTGGGTGCAAGAGTTGGGACTGAGATGAGCGGAAGAGGAGCCTGAGAGGGGCGGTTTGCAGCCAGAGCCCTCTCTGTTTTTTGGAAACAACAAATAGAGGGGAAAAAAATAAGCTTGTTGAATTAAAGGAGCTATGCAATGGATAATTGATCAGATCTTTAAGAGAAAGGAAAAATTGATGAGTTTTGTTTTATTTTAATCTTCCATGTGCACTTTGGACTTATTTTTGTTGATTTATATAAGGCTAATTATTTATTTCCTCATAATTAAAAAAAAAAAAAAAAAAAAAGTTGCTTTGTCTTCCAAATATATTCCATTTCACTGTCCATAATGTATGTTATTTGTACTTATTTTTTTTTGTAAATGTATGTTACTTATATCTCTATTATTTAAAAAACTGAATGGTTACATTGTCTTCCATTTTAAAGTGCATCATCTCTTATTAAATAGTTAAAATTGATGTTTTGCTTTTAGATTTGAAGAAATAAAAAACATAGTATTGTTGGAACTCCAATCTGAATTTCGTTGTTATCTTGACAATGACAAATAAACTCTGAATCTGAATCTAGAAAAAAAAAAAAGGGGAAAATAAAATTAGATGGAGTTTTAGATGGTATTTTGTAAATCAGTGAAAAAATACAATTTGGAATGGAAATCCGTTTCTCATTGAAACGCCTTGTTCCAGTGTAATGCGGTAGCCTAATGTATGCGTTAAACCTTTTATTTATTCATTTTCTGAGCCGCTAATCCTCACGAGGGTCACGGGGGCGCTGGAGCCAATCCCAGCTAACTATGGGGAATATGTGGGGTACACCCTGAATAAATTGCAAGCCAATCTCAGGGCACAAGGAGACGAACAACCATTCGTGCACACAGTCATACTTAGGGACAATTTAGAGCATTCAATCAGCCTACCATGCATGTTTTTGTGATGTGGGGGGAAACCGGAGTACCCGGAAAAACCCCACGCAGGCACAGGGAGAACATGTAAATTCCACACAAGAAGGCCGGACCCCGGGATTGAGCCCTTGATTTTTTGCATTTCGGTGGTGTTAGGAGGTTTGATTGAATTTGTTATGTCAATAGTCAAGGAAAGAAAGATGTGTCCAAACTTTTGGTCTGTATTGTACATACATCTTCACCTGCTTATCCAGGGTCGGGTCGTGGGGGCAGCAGGTAGAGCAGGAAAGCCCAGACTTCCCTCTCCGGGGCCTCTTTGTCCTTTTCTTTCGAGGGGATCCCAAGGCGTTCCCAGGCCAGCCGATAGACAGTCTCCACAGTGTGTCCTGGTTTGACCCTGAGGCTTATTTCCAGTGGGATGTGTCTGGAACACATCACCGGGGAGACATCCTATGTATACTGTGTGCCCGAGCAGTCTCATGGGCTCCTCTTGATGCGGAGGAGCGGCAGCTGTACTACAAGCCTCTACTTGATGACTGAACTTCTCACCTAAGGGAAAGCACCCTGTTGAGGACACTCATTTTGGCCGCTTGAATCCGAGATCTGGTTCTTTTGTCTCGACGTACAGCTTGTGACCATATGTGAGAGTAGGAACATTAATCGACCGGTAAGTAGAGAGCTTCACCTTTCGGATTCGATCCTTCTTTACCACGAAGGACCGATGCAGATTCCACATCACTGCAGACGACAAACCGATCCACCTGTTCATCTCCTGCTTCATTCTTCCCCCACACGTGAAAAAGACCCCAAGATACCTAAACTTCACCTTCTCCCTCACATTTTTGTGACCGAGGGCCATGGACAATTTGGAAGCGCTAATTCTCATCCCAACTGCTGTGAACCCCTCTAGTGAGACTTGGAGATCGTGGCTTGATGAAGCCAACAGAACCACATCTGCAAAAAGCAGAGATGCAATACTGAGGCCACCAAACTGGACCCCCTCAACACCTCGGCTGCACTTCGATATTCTGTCTATAAAACTCTGAACAGAATTGGTGACAAAGGACAGCCTTGGCAGAGTCCAGCCCTCACTGGAAACAAATCCAACACACATTTTCAACAAGATTAGTCCTTTTAGGATTAGATTGTCGTGGGACCATCAGACATATCGTGTTGTCTGTAAAATGTGTCACAGCCTTGCAGTTATTAGAAGATGTTCAAAATTCTTACCTGAATATATAATCTCACGTGTTGTCCAGAGTATAATTCTGTCACATTTGGATTATTGTTCAGTCGTTTGGTCCAACACTTTTTTTAACGAAAGTTAAAAAAATAAAAATAAAAAAAAAGTACGGTTGGTGCAAAACAAAGCTGCACGGGTGGCTCTAAAATGTTCTTACAGAACTAGTGTAGCAAAAATGCATAAAACCTCTCCTGGCTGTTGGTGAAAAACAGATGGTTGTATACATTAACTGACTTTTTAAGGAGTATTATTACAACTCAAACACCATCTGTTGTATTTCTGTAGAAATAGAACCGGCTACCTCACTAAAAACTCTGAAAGGCAGTGTCTCACTCTGCCGAAATGTAAAACTAGTCGGAGCAAGCGTAAGTTCTGTTTCGAGCCATGCAGGAATGGAATTCCTTACTTTTGATGATAGAACAAAAAGAAACTGGTTATGAATTGAAGAAGCTACTCAAAGTATACTATGATAAATGAATGCTCATAGTTGTACATTCTATTATTGTTGTTCTGTATTACCCCTCGTGTCTGTAAATATTACTCTTTGTTCTGTAAGTGTGTGATGCGATACGACCCTAGGAAGAGTAGCTGTAGCGGTGCGCTGCTTCTCAGGGTGTGAGAGGAGGCATTCCTGAGCAGGAATTGAATTGGAGGAATTGATGCCAGAAAGATTCTGTCATATATCCACTGATGGTGTTATATTGCTGCCTCTATTCTAAACGAGCAGTAATGGATTTTGAGCACACCTCCTTTTTGAGCACAACTGCTCTCGCTCAATTTCTCGACTAATGCGCTCGTCTTTTTTTTTTTTTCTTGCTCTGCGCGCTCAATTCAGCACACGTCACTAGCTAGCTAGCGAGAGCTAGCGGAAGTACACTGGTTGTCTGTTTGCCCTCCGCTAGCTCTCTGATTGGTTCTCTGGAATTAAGGCATCCTGAAGACGGAGTGTGTGTACATTTAATACAATCTTTGAAAGAATGTCCTTTTTTGGAAAAAAAAAAAAAAAAAACTTTGTCGGACACCTTCCCATAGAGTTACATAGAAATACTGTGTGGTTGTGACCTAAAACATATTTTTTTGTAACGTTAGATGGTTTAATGCTGTGTATGGGATACCTGTAATTCTGACACCCGGTACTCTGAAAGATTGGGTTGAGGAATTTTTTTAGTGCCTTTTTCATTGCATAAAAGAAGGCTCGCCAAATGCATGCTATATGGATAAGGCTCTGTCGTCGACCGCATAAATATCTGAATGTCACGGCATTTAAGGAAACTTATGCTTGCTCAAAGGTAAGTTAATGAGCGACTTGTGAAAAAAAAATGTAGACTGAACTATTACCTATTTGATTTCCTACTTGTTTACTAGTCTGTCACCACAAAATGTAACTAATTGAAGCTGTCAAGACCTCATCACTGAGAGTCCAAAGTAGACACAACAAACTTTCTACAAAAAACGAAGATGTATTTGTAACAGACAGCGGGTATTGAGGTTGTGGCAAACTCTGTGCCAGCATGAAGCCATCTCCCCAAGTGTTCCTAATCGAGGCTACTGAACACCTGGACAGGTTGATTGGCTGAAGGGAAGTATGGTCGGCTACAAATGCGTTGTGACCAGAGTACACAAGGACGCTGGACCACCCGGTCTGCGGCCGGGCGCTGCATGGAGAGACGACCGGCTGCTTCCTGGACGTACGCGACATTTTGAAATTCGACATCACACTGAGCGAGACAAGGAAGACGAACGCAGGTTAGCCATAACGCTACGACGCGGATTTCACTGAATGCACCGTTTCCACACCTATCAGAATTGGAAGAACGCACTCATTGCCGCAACTCGGACGGACGCCAGGATGCCCCGTCCCAGTACGCTGTCATTCACGACATCGAGCCGCACCAACGTCACGGGATTTCCCCCACGCCTCCCTGCCCTAAGGTCAAAACTGCACTAGTCAATCGAGAGGGGAGGAGAGCCAGTGGACAGAAGAGACACATTTTAGTAGGGTGCACACCGTTTGCGTGCTGTGTCAAGAGCAGTGCCGTCTTCCCGGGGAGCCCAAACCCCACGCAGTCCAGTCCAGAAGTGACTCTCGTTTTCGCCAGTTTTTTTTTTTTTTTTTGAAAATAAAGTATTCCTGTGAACTGAAAAGCCTGATTGACTTAAATGATCCACACATGTTCTCAATCCACCTCCTCATAGCCCAACCAATAGCACTGCTTCACGCAAAAATTAACCTGTGTATTCAATGCCTTGATCTTCAGTTCCACTCTGTCAGACTGTCTGCGAAGCCTTCCTGCTACCTGCCTGCCTAGCTCTCTGAAGCTGACCCTTGTTGCTGAATCTGAACCTCCCTGACTGCTGCCTTTTCTCCTGCCTTGGTAACTCTACCTGCCTACTGTTTTTGGAAACCAGACTTCTGCCTAGCCCTTATCTGTGCTGCTGCCGTCTTTTCAACTGCCCTGCCCTCAATAAACTGTTGAAAACCTGACGCATTTGTGGTCCTCCTCTGTCGGGTCCATGACAATGATGAAAACCTTGCAACCTCAGCGTAAAGTAAGTTACAAGGAAAACTTTATGCTCAAGAATACAGGAAGTTGCAAAGAACATGAAGTGCAGAATGAGGAAAAAATGGAACAATGTGAACTATGTTGCCACGACAACAGAGTGCTGGTGCCAGACTACGGAGCTACTTAGGCGTCACCTGTCATTGGATAGATAACACACCTCTAGAGAGGTGTTCCGCTGCACTGGCTTATAGACCTCTTAAAGTGATCCTCTAGTTTTAAGACAAGTAATTCTTAAAAGATACATCTTAGTATGAGTTATAATAATTTGACATTAAATCCCCCTTAATGTTTTCGTTTTAATAAAATCTGTAAAATTATTTTAACTGATTGTTCGCCATGGTTGTTGACGTCGCAGTGCTGTGACGTCACAAATCCCGCTGCCGGACTTCAGCGTGTCATTCATTAGTTATCCCAACATGTCGTCGGTTCGTCCCTTCCAATTTGAACCAGAGCGGAAAAGTGAAGAGCAGAACAGCACTGTCGGTCGTTCACAAGACGAGCAGCAAAGGCGAAATGCAGAGCAAGAAATACCTGATGAGGCAAGAGTTGGGCTAAACTTCTGGTGTACTTGCGGCAAGTGCATCTCGATGACAACGGAGCGAGAGAGCGTATGTTGTCGAGAACTCAGGTTTTTGTCAGCAGATCTTCAAGGTGAGTTATTGCGTCATCAAACTCATTCCAATATAATTGTGTAGATTGTTAGCATCCAGAGCTGTCATATGCTTTTCATACAGTACAGGCCAAAACATCTTGGCATTCGTGCCTTTTTATTTTCTTGACCATTGACATTATAAACTCTCACTGAAGGCAATAAAACTATGAATGTGTGGCGAGCTAGGGAAGGAGGCGGAGTATCAAACCACGGAGCTAATCCGCGTTGTTTTATTGACATTTAGGCTGCAAGAAATAGCAATGTCTGTCTGGCATGCGACCCGCGGAAGGTAGCGTTATTTCCAGCCGTTCCCTTCACAAAGTACCCCCCCCCCAACCACACAACGTGCCAACATAATTCTCGCGATGAGCTTTCAGAGGAGTCCCCTAAAATGGATTTTGACTTCACATGTATGCCATTCCGGCGATGAGAATTTATTGCTTTATCAATGGGGTTGGGACATTTGTGTTGCATTGAATGAATTGCATTGGACGTGCTTTGATCAGTTTGAAAGGCAGCATCACTCATATTAGCTGAATACTGAACACACACACTTACTGCCTGATGAACTGACAGTAGAGGTGAATTATTAGCTTCCTCTGTGACTAGCGGTACGCCCGAAGGTTCGCCTCCCGCTGTAGCGACAGGAGCGGCTTGGGTGCTTAAGAGGGCGGCCAGAGTGTCTCGTCCGTCTCGCTTCATTGCGCGCATTTCACTCGATATCCGAGCAGGCTGAGGCTTCTTGTGCGGGAAAATAGTTGGAACAGCATTTGGTTTTAGTCTGCGCTTTTATCTAGCCGCTCCGGTGAGATCTTTCATTAGTTATCTAATCATCTACTAAAATCCTCAAACGCGGTAGGAGAAAAATGGCGACAACAAAGCCTTGGTTGTTTGAGAAGATTTTCTTGTCTACAGGCATTTTCCCAAACCTTTCTCCTCTTCCTGTCAACTGGAAATTTGTGGAGACTCGCATCACTCTCCTTGTTTCCATTTGACTCGAAATTGCATCCATAAGCAGCACATCGTGGAATTTTACTTCGCGAGTTAAGCCAGTAATACACAGTTGTTGTACACACGCTACACGATTGGAAAAATATCATCTACGTCATCACTCCGCGCCCGCAGAACATGGCGCCAACTATCTGTCAAAATATGCACTAAATATTATAAAATATTTCCATTGATTTAACATTTTATGTGTTTCTAACGACATATTTTAATATAAGAGAACAATTGTGGTTTATTAGAGCCTACATGTCTTTAAAATCGAGGATCACTTTAAAGGCTCACACACATTTGATGTCCTTGCTGCTGCTTTAGACGAACACGTTCTGAGTATCAGAACAGGGACAACGTGACCAGGACGATAACGGACAGCGGTTCAAGTTTCTTGAAAGCCATTCGACTGTATGGTGACAAAGAGGAGGAAGCCACTGAGAGACAGGAAGATGACGAGTCTCTCCTTAATGATGCAACAGATGAAAATGAGTTGGAAGTGGAATATCAAGATGTGTCTTCTGTTTTGAATGACAACTCATGTTTTGGGTACCAGCTTCCACCACACCAAAAGTTTGCATCTCATCTACTCAATATGATCACAACAGTTGACGCCACCACTGCTGGAGCTGCCAATGAAACGTTCAAAAGGCTGTCTTAGGCTGCTTTAAAAAATGTTATGCTTTGTGGAATAAAACATCCTCCAGCGGGAATCATCTGTGCACATGGGCTTCTTGTTGCCAATACTTTATCAGTTACAGGAAAACCTGAAGAGGCTGGAATCCTCGTGCAAAATGTGTCTTGTTGATGCTCTGAAAGAAGGGATCGAAAAACGTTTCGCAGACGTCATGAAAGAGCCCGAACTGATTGCAACAGCAATACTTTTACAGAGGTTCAGAACGTCCTGGACTGCAGATGAGAGCATAAAGGCTGGTAAATATTAAAGGTGTAGGAAATTTAAGATTTGAAAACAATTCAAAAACATCCATATTCCGATTATTTGAATATGCCAAGTAAAGCGGAACTGAAACACAGTGAGCACGGTCTTAGGGATGCAATGAGGAACGGACTGAGAGTGCACATCCACAACTCATGCCGCTAGTTACAAAATGGCAACAAGCATGGCTGACCTAAACAACCAACCTCCCGCGAAATCAGACCTCCTCCCATAAATTTAAATGCAGACTTATTTTGGACTCTACGAGAAAATCTTTTAGAAAATAGGGTATTTCATAGAATGTTGAAAGCAAGCCGAGGTAATGGTTGAGCTGCTAAGGGGAGCTGCTAAGCGGTGCTGTAAATGAATAGAAGATAGCTACGCCCACAAGCTGAGCCGTGATTTTTCATCTGCAGGAGTCAATGCCCAGCACAGCACACTTTCATCTGAATGCATTGATGAACTCCTGTTCTGATACAAGAACATGGAATTTTCTCATTAGCTAAATACATTTGACCTGTCCTCCATATATTGTTGAGGGTCGTTTCCAAAAGGACTTGAGGTTTTTTTTTTTTTAATTATTTGTACCTCAGGGAAACCCGTTGATGTTTACATGTTCATTTTTACACAACTTAAAGCAGAAAAGCACACTTTTGAGCCATTTGTATTGAAGTAGTAGTACACGTCTTCTTTCACTTATACCTGAATTCACTTTTAGTTGGAAAAAAATATATTTCTGCAAAATGCTACAATTTATTCTGTTGAAGATTGTAGTTATAAGCTGCTGAATGGGGACCTGAGTATTTTATTTACTGTTTTGAACAGTTAACCTGATACCGAAATAGTAGTTTATTTAAGCCTGAGAGGATTTTTGTACTATTTTTGTAACTAATGTACGAAACTTTAAAAGCAGGTAATAGCTGAGGGGCATCAATAAGTAGCCACGTTTACATGCTGACTTTTATTCACACCGATTCAAATCATTCCAAATGGAAATTTCAGATCAGCTGTTCACATGTCACTTCATCTATTCCGATCCAGCGTTTACATGTGACTGCCTTTACTCCGAAAGGACGTTTGACAACTGCCGTCTGACATGCGCAGATTAATCAAAACAAAGCGTCACGTTGCAAAACATGGAGATCGATCGTCGGAGTGCTGCTGTTTTAACTTTAACCCACTTGTTGTGTTTGTGGGGTCGTATCCGCTTCTGCTGTTTTGCTCTTTTGCCTTGTAGTAGCCGGTTTTCCACCGGTTTCTAATCTGGTCAACGCTCCGGTCTATTCCGGCTTCGTGTAACCTCTCGTGAACTTTTTTAAATAGTTCACTGTTCCTCGTTTTACGCCCGTCTAAGCGAGTAATCATATTCAATTCTTTTAAAGTTTGAATTAAATACAATCTTTCCGCCGGACTCCAATTAGGTGCGCTGTGCTTGGAAGCCATGTTGCAAGTGACGTTACTTACGTCACAAAGTGACGTCACCACGTCAGTACGGAGCATGTGCAGAAAGAACGCAACCAGACACCATTCCGCTTCCCTCTTTACATGATATAATTTTACTTCTAATCGGTTTGGGAAAAGGAATATTCCACCCCTGTGAATCGGAATGAAATTCCATTCGGTTTGGGCCTGTTCATTCCGAATGAGGTGTTTATATGAAACACATTTATTCGGTTTGAACAAATATTCCGATTGTAATTGGAATATTTGGCTCCATGTAAACGTGGCAATTGATTTATAATCAAATAGTAGCCTCTCAATTGTAATTGAATCATGAGGTGCCCCAAGATTCCCACCTTTAGTAAATATACTATTCATTAATAGTTTCAGAATTTAATATTGAGAAACTAAACAATGACATACATGTATCTTTATAATGTTACTGCTAGGGGTGTGTGAGCGGGGGGGGGGGTGGGGCATCCTAAGGCAGACAAGGCAGTAGTGGTGAATAATGATTTATTAGTGAACACAAGATGGATGTGAATGATCTGAGAGCCAAGGCAGAAGGCGGGTGATGTTCAGTTCTGAGTAGTTTAGCCGGGAGGCAATGATGAGGCTCGGAAGGAGGCAGGCGTAGGATCCGACAATCGGCGCACATAAGACAAGAGCGAAAGAGAGCAAAAATAGTAAAAAACTGGTAATCAAAACGATGTATCAAAAACTGCAACATGCATCTGATGGAAGGAACCAGACGAAGTGATCGGGTAACAAGGTGGTGGCGTCCACAGGCTTTTAAAGATGGCTGATTGTTATTGGCCGCACCTGTTGCCATTCCACCCGTCAGACGTCCCAACCTGTAATCAGATAAAAACATGTCCAACTGCTCAAGGGAGGAGGGAGGGGCAGAGACCCTAACAGTTACTATCATGTAAGATTAGTGTGTCAGTGATAAAACCTCAGAGTAGCAAGCTGGAGCGCCGTATAGGGGGGAAAAGTGAGACTGATTCTAAGGGCCCATGCCCTGATGGGGGGCCACAAAGAAAATTAGAACATTTGTTAACTGTTTGCAAATTTAAATATTTATCATTATAATTTTAATAGAAATAAAACAAAAGTTTTCGTTTACTTGTTTTGTTTTTGGCAAAAAGTAAACACCCATAGAGCATATGTATTGCCAGCCAACGCCCCCAAACCCCCGTATTTTCATCAAATGGTTTGGTCCGCCCTTCCTTCGATCAAAATGCGAGCAGCAATGCACACAGTCAATGACTCGAAGCGCGCAGAGCGCGGTAATGCAGAAATGTTTCCAAAACAAAAATCGGGTTTTCAAAAGAGGAAATAAAAGAGGGTAAAACAGGAGATGGGTAGAAAAGGCCAACAGGACGTGACAAAGTACTTTACAAAGGAAGGTTGGTGTCTTGTGTCAGTGTAGTGCTGAAAATTAACCTGTTGTCTTAGCTTTGAAGCGAGGTCCCAGCTGACTCCGTAAGAAATACGGGATTTTCCCAGCCTCAATGAGTGACATGCACCTATTCAAAAACATGAATTCCAAATCATGACAGCATTTTTTGGTAACCTACAGATGTTGAAAGTTGGTGTGGAAATATACTTTTTTAAAATCGGCTTAAATCCAGTTTGTCAAGAATTTATCGAATTTAGTTTGTCATCAATTGAATTTAGTTTGTCAACAAGGGACCTCGCTGCAGCCTATAGACCCTACCCACCGACGTCACAAAACCACGTGCTCGCTGTATGGTTCCGCCCACTTGTCCGTCATTTTGTCTCTGTATTAGCATTGGTTTCAATTGATCGAGGAATTTAAAATGCATTTCATGGAAGACCCGGTGCTTTCTGATGCCGTAAACTCACTGGATGTGTTGCATAAAAGGCGTTATGTGGAAAAGCTTCGTTCTATACAGTCGCCAGATCCATATTTGATGCCCAAATCGATGTTTTTCGACCCACTGTCTTCGCCCTGTCTGCCTGACATCTGCTACGCTGATATTTACAATTATCTTGTCCACACAAAATCAGCCTATTCTCACGAAAATTTGAAAAACTTCAAGAGCTTGGAGGATTATAAATACTTCGTTGCTGGTTGGGTGAAACAGGTCCTCGTCCACGAAAATTCGGCAGGAATCTATCTTGTGCTTGGAATGGTGAGTTACGAAATTTTCAATTCAAAATCTTTTGTTATTGCTAACATCCACTGTCAAGTCTAATGTATTTCATGTCGTTTGTCAATGGAGTTAAGGCTTTTAATGTTTATATGGTTTAGCGATAGCACTCTCACTACATACATACGTGTATGTTGTCGGCGATTAGCCTAGCAATGATCTTAATTGTGGTTATTTGTCAGCCCAAAACCCTCTAAGTATATCTTAAATGCATCTTACCGGATATAAAATGACTACTACATAGTCTGTGGTGATTTTTTGGTGCCCAGTTTTCACGTCGAATTGCAGCCGTCCATTTCGCTCTCCTCTTTGGATCCCTCGGAATACGGTAAAACTTCAAGTCTCTCCCTCCATCTTCTCTGTTAGTGCAACCAACAGCCACACACGCCTTCACCATTTTGATTATTAATGTTAAGGAGCAGAAAAACACGCCGTAAATAGGAAGAATGTACGTAGCCGTAACAGGTTAACACTATGTTTTGACGGACAATTGGGCGGTACCATTCAGGAGAGCGGAGTTGTGACGTCACGTGGGTAGGGTCTATAGTGGAGATCGCGAATTTCCAAATGAGGCTAAGCCTACTCCATAATGAAATACTGTAATTGTTTGCTAGCTAGTGTTTTCTCCATTGTTAGCTTACATTTAATCAGTACAGCAGGCAAATCCTTAGCAGTCTCTCCATACTTAAACGGTTGTATACTGTATAGCTACTGTAATGTATAATGTAGTCAAGGGCGTAGGTTTGGTCTAAACATTGGTAGGGGTGATATTACAGCATAACCTGCATGTACACTTTTTGCTCAGGATGGGACATTAATAATACCAAACAGATTGGGTGAATGGGGATCAGGGCTACATTTCTCATGAATATGAACCTAGTTAATTGATACACTAAATCATGGGTGCTCATGACGTTGATCACGATCGACCAGTCAATTACAAAGCTAGTGTGGGTAGCTCGCGGCCCCCCCCCCCCCCCCCCCCCCAAAATACTTTTTTTTTTTTTTTTTGTAATGTACATAATTAGTTATGATTGTTGTGTGGATGTTGTGTTGTGTGAGCTACGTGTGAGGTTATGCAGGTTATAAAAAAATATTTGAGAATCAGAAATTCGCATTTGAACACTTTATTTTTCATTCAAACTGTTTTCTTTGATTGAAGCAATCCTTTTTGTGTTTGAGCCACATTATGGGTAGGACATTTGTGTCTAAATCATTCAAATCAAATCAAAAAAACTATTTTTAATCAAAAAAATCATTTGCAAAAATAATTTTTTTGAATTTTTTTTGGGGGTGAAATATATATATATATATATATATATATATATATATATTTTTTTTTTTTTAAAATGAATTGTCACTTTTTTGAAAAGCATAAAGTTTTAAACTTTTTTTTTTTTTTTTAAGTGGAAAAAGTTTTGGACGCACTTTTTTTTTTTTGAAGTGGAAAAAGTTTTGACGGCACTTTTTTTCGATTTAATCATTTTGACACAAAGATGCAACTTCAACGCTACTTCCGACATGTTTGAGTGGCAGGTGACTACGTGAATGGCATAAAAGTATGAAGCAAGAATAATGGCCACCAGGGCTCCATCCAGCCAATGGACTCTGCTGGAGTCAAGCCAAAATTAGGGCACCAGTACAGGGGTGTGACATCGGCATCCCACCGGAGTGCCCGCGATGGTACGGTGCCCTGCTGCTTAATGTGATTCAACTCGGCGAACTTCACCCGCTGCCCTGATGTGACGGTTGGCAATTGGTTCCAACCGGTGTGTCTGCGCCGCGCCGGTACGGGAGGTCGGCGAGTGGCATGACACTAGCCTGCCCAGTAAGCGAGTGGACTAGCGGCGAGTCCGCCGGCGGCCGGGAGCCCCGTCGCTTCAGCTTTGAATGAGTGTCGTGTCCACTCGACAGCCGGCCTCCGCGCCTGGGGGGTGATATCGGGGTCCAAGTAGTGTGCCACGACAGGGCAACATGCCGTCGCGGGTATTCCGGTGAGATGCCGATGTCACACCCCCGCACCGATGCCCTATATTCGGCTTGGACTCCAGCAGAGTCCGATGGCTGGATGGAGCCCTGGTGGCCATTATTCTTGCTTCATACTTTTATGCCATTGGCGTAGTCAACTGCCACTCAAACATGCCAGAATTAGCGTTGAAGTTGAATCTTGTTGTCAAAATGATTCAATCGAAAAAAAGTGCCTTCAAAACTTTTTCCACTGCAAAAAATAAAAAGTGCGTTCATAACTTTTTCCACTTTAAAAAAAGTTTAAAACTTTTTACTTTTCAAAAAAAGCGACACTTTAATTAAAAAATATTTCCAAAAAAAAAAAAAAAAAAAAAATATATATATATATATATATATATATATATATATATAAAAAATTTGCAAATGATTTTTTTCTTTGATTAAAAATATTTTTTTTTGATTAAAGCAACTTTTATTGCGATTGAATGATTTAGACACAAATGTCCTACCCATAAAGTGGCTCAAACACAAAAAGGATTGCTTCAATCAAAGAAAACAGTTTGAATGAAAAATAAAGTGTTCAAATGCGAATTTCTGAGTCTCAAATATTTTTTCACATTCAAAACTTTTTTTCTACGATTGAATTTTGTTTATTTTTGATTGAAGTGATTTTTCTTTTGAAAATATATATTTTTCTGTTTGAAGCAACTTATTTTTTGATTGAATAATAAAGACACAAATGTCCTAGCCAAAATGTGGTCCAAACGCCAAATTACATGACTTCAATCAAAAATGTTGTTTCAACAAAAAAAAAAAAACTTGACTTAAATAGAAAAAAATTCAAAGTAAAATAGTTTTCAAATATATTTTTTTGAGTTTCAAATTTATTTTTGCATTCTAACCCATTTTTTTGATTGAAGTGACTTTTTCTTCGATTGAAAATATATATTTTGATTGAATAATAAAGACAAAAATCTACCTCCATACAGGTTGACGGACCAGAAAATAGACCTCGTACTTATTTTAGTTTTGACGGATCGGAGAGGCGGACTCAGACGCATCCGGATCGGAGCTGGGCGGATCATGTGGACCACCTCATATTGACAACAATACAAACGTATTTGTTGCGTCGTTCGGAACGGAGCTGAGCGTAGCGCGGCGGACTGTGTGTTTCGGCCTTAAAGAGTTTTTCATGTGAAAAAGCAGCCCAGCAACCAAAAGTAGAAGGGTAAAAATAATGCACAGGCCTATGTACTATTTTAAAACCTATTTCTTTCGACTGGCCTTGACTTAATCAGACAAGACTTATGCTGCTGGCCAAAAGTATTCCCTGCAATTCTGTCACATAATGCTTAATTTCTCCCAGAAAATGTTTGCAATTACAAATGCTTTGGTAGTAATATTTTCATTTATTTTGCTTACAATGAAAAAACACAAAAGAGAATGAAAAAAAAAAAAAAAATCATTATCATTTTACACAAAACTAAAAAAATGGGCCGGACAAAAGTATTGGCACCCTCAGCCTAATACCCGTACTGGCCCGAATATAAGACGGCCCTGATTATAAGACTCAAGTTTGAAAAAAGACTTTTTGAACACCAAATTAATTTTTATACAGAAAACAATTACAGTACATCCAAAACAAATGATTATAACAACATATCTGACAGAAAAGCATGTTATTTTGCCTCATTCAAATCTTTCTGAACATTTAAATATGTAAACTAAAGTGCAATCACATTCGTAAATGAATGGCTTCTGGTTTTTGAAATGTAAGTAAGCTAACATATTGTGATAAAACAACAAAATTGCATTAACTGCATTAACCATCAATGTGAAGTCTAACTGTAACTGTAGTCTTGAAACAAATCTGAATAAGGAAAAACATTGCAATAAAATATGCAAACTGGTTAAACTTGAGAGTAGCTGAGATCTGTCATGACAGAACATCAGTTGGTGTTATACTTATATAGCGCTTTTCCACCTTTCAAGGTTCAATGATATCTGGCGCCATCTAGTGTCGTGAATGGGTATAATGTCTACAATGCGAATATAAGACGACACCCACTTTTTCAGGCTTATTTCAATGCAAAAAACACCTTCTTATATTCGGGCCAATACAGTACTTGGTAGCACACCCTTTAGACAAAATAACTGCGAAAGACTGCTTCCTGTATCCATCAATAAGATGCTTACAATGCCCTGCTGGATTTTTAGACCATTCTTCTTTGGCCAACTGCTCCAGGTCTCTGAGGTCTCTCCACAGGTGTTCTACGGGATTCAGGTCTGGACTCATTGCTGCTGTGGAAGTCTCCAGTGCTTTCTCTCAAACCATTTTTAGTGCTTTTTGAAGCGTGTTTTGGGTCATTCTCCTGCTGGAAGACCCATGACCTTTGATGGATACCCGGCTTTCTCACACTGGGCCTCTTTTGTTTTTTCGTTACAAGCAAAATAAATGAAGATATTACTCAAAATCGAGCATTATCTGACAGAATTGCAGGGGTGCCACTACTTTTGGCCAGCAGTGTAGACACAGAGCAGGACGATGTCAGTACAAGCAGCCATTCTGATGAATATGGTTTCTTTGCATCTATGAAGTGAGGAAAACCACATGCAGGAGAACTTGATAAATACTTTACACATCAGCCCACTGACAGTATGGATATATTACATGCCTATCCTCATGTAAAGAAGCTTTCCCTCAAAATCATCGCTGGTCTTCCGACATCTGTAGTATGTGAGCAACGTTTTAGTCATGCAGGGCTTCTGCTCACAGCCTCAACGGTCACAGCTTCACTGCAAGAAACTAGAGAGCCAGCTACTGCTAAAGCTTAACTGTGACTTAACAGAGTGAAGAACAATCATGCTGTTTTGCCAAACATGCTTACATACTGTACTTTGAGACATTTTTAGTTTGAGATTTCTAGCATGTACACAAGCTGCCTTGATTGATTGTTGTTTTGTGACTGAGTCGAAGTGAAAAACAGATTTTATTGTTCCTTGATGGGTTAATTTAAGAATTCCAGAATTTGCACTATTTTTGGCCTGTTGAATTTATTGTTACTTAATGGGTTAATTTAAGAATTCCAAATTTTGCACTCTTTTTGCTGTCTGAGTATGTTTACACACACACACACACAAAGACACTAGCAGTTACTCAGTACTTGAGTATTCTTTTCACTGAGTACTTTTTTACTTGTACTTGAATAATATTATTTTGAAAAAACGCTCCTCTTATTTAAGTAAAATTTTTGACTACTCTACCCACCTCCGCTAATAGAGCACCACAGACTACTTTGCATCTGGCATTGTAGTTTTGATTGTAAATACCAGTGAGTCCAGTAAGTTGAGATCAAATAGTACCAAAAGAGGTAAAGTTGTAAAATGGAAATTTTACCTGTAAAAGGAAATTTTCCAACTTGTAAAAAAAAAAAAAAAAAAAAAAAGAAATTGTATTGGCGGAAAACACAGACAAGTCTGAAAAAGCAGTTTCTGCTCTTGCATCCCTCTCGAAAATAAACTTCTGTATTTTAAGCCAAAAGAACTGTTGTGTTTGATAGAATAATATCTCTGTATGCTGCCATAGCAGATTCATGGCGCATTAAGCCCCCGAACTAGTATTAATTTGTCCGTTTTACCCTGAAACCCCCGTTTACAGACGTCGCACAACCGCTTTTGTTTCAACCCAGCCATAAAAAGAAGTATTTATATTTATAATTCGTGTCTGTCATTTTTAGCTTAGAATCATTCATTTATGTCTAATATTTCGTTTAAAAAAAAAAATTATTCACTTGCATATTTTAAACTTTTAAACAAATTACATCACAATGAAAAACTTGACGAAAATGGTGTCTGTATAATTAGTCACGGATATCTACCTCATAACTATCGCTTAATTGCATTTTTTTAGTTACCGACGCATTTTCCCCAATATTTTAGATGATAATCGATCCAAACAAAGAAGAATTGAAAAAAAAAAAAAAAAAAAAAAAAAAAAAAAACGTTTAAAAGAGAGAAAGTATTGAGGCTGGTGAGGCGGCCGCCAGCCCAGCAGCCATTCTGTGCTCCTCCTAAATGCACATATGACCAGTCGGCCTATGGGCCAACAGAAGTGAGGGTCAGGCCCCAGGCTGGGCAAGTGAGTGGGTGTGTCTGTCATGCCATTACAGGACCAGCACCTGACAGGTGGCGGGGGCAACGACAGGTGTCAGCAATCATCAACTGCCTACATAAGTCAGCCAAAGCTCCACCGCGTCGTTGGATTGTCTCTTTCAGTTCGCTGATAATGCTGTCGTGCTTTGTGAATATTTCTGACTGTTCAGTCTCTGCTGATCATCAACATTTTTCTAGGATCTCTCCTACGTCTCTTATCTATTGGTACTAGGCCCTCCATGCCAGGACCCCAGGGCTCTGTATTAAATAAACTGTTTGACTTCCTCCCCTCGCCATCTCATGTGCCTGGTTTGGGGTTCTCTGCCCACGAACATAACAGTAAGACATTCATTTTTCAATAGCGCTAGCTACTAACACAGTGAGAGGAAATGCAACTCCCTCCATACCTTTACTGGCAGCAAGAGCCCAAGAACAGAAGTAATTTTGAAAATATCTCTATTTTTTCAGTAGCATATTGAAATGTACTTGATATGTTAGAGAATATTCGGGAGGCATAGCAAGGGTATTTTTGTCCCCCCCGAAGCAATTTGGCACCCCTCCATTAGATGGCGCTGTAGGCAACCGCCAAGCTTGCCAATGCTGAGAGCATCGTGTCGGTGAAAAGAGATAGAAAAAGAGCACAATACAGTGGTGAAATGTCATAAAGTAAAAGCAATTCGTTACTGTACCTAAGAACAAATATGAAGTGGTACTTTTCACTTTTACTTCGGTATATTTTACAGCACGTATCTGTACTTTTACTCCACTACTTTTCAAATTGTCACCGGTGTTAACACGTTACTTTTGTTTTTAGTTTTCTTTCCCTCATTGTGAATTAATAGTTTTGTTTTCATGCCTCTGGTGCAATTGATAAGCCCAGTGCATCTATACCATAATTGAGCACTAGATACATATACTGTATATATTTATGTATATGTATGAATTTAGTTAAAAGGGACATAATACCGTGACATGAAAGCTGGCTGCAATGTCCAGCCATGACAGTAGGCGGAAGCATTAGCCTGTCGCTTTCGGTATAAAATGCACTCGGGTCTGAGGAAGCGGGGAAATCCGATAAGACGCCATTCTTGGATGTTTCCTGCAATGGCAACATATGAGGGGCAGTACAAGACATTTTTCATTCTGGTCCACTCACACACATATATATTCACTCTGACACACATATATTTTTCTTTCACATACATATATATTCACTCTCACACTCATTCATTTTTAATCTCACATACATACATACATTCTCCTCTCACGTACATATATTCTCCTGTCACATCCATACATTCTCCTCTCACATACATATATATGCACTCTATCACACACACATAATTTCTCCTCTGACATCCATGTATTCTCCTCTCATATACATATAAATTTCACTTCTCACACACACATATGCCATACTGACTAGCTTCAAACTTCAGTAGCTGTGAGGTCTTTTGACCCCAAACCAGTGCAGGGTGAAGTACTTTACTTGGAGATGAAGGAACACCTCTTAATTTTCCAATTTATCTATTCATAATTTTTTTTAATGATTTTTAAAATTTGTTTAGTAACTTCAATTTCAATAGCTCCTAGACCTTTTGACATTTTGGGGACGGGGTTGATTCGGGATTTTTTTTTTTTTTTTTAATATCGGATGCTTGGTATGCAAGCGGGGAAAGCGGGACAAAGCCAGAACAGCGCACTAGAGTGGCCAAAACATTGACTTATTTCAACGAAACAAAGGAAGGTACCCTGTTGTGCCCAGTCTCTTCAATGCCAAGCTTGACTGCACGTCGGCTGTGAATGAACACCTAAAGCGCCGTCACCCAGTTGTTATTTTTTGAAGACGACAGGAAACAGTTACAAGCTAGCAGATTGTAAGTCAATCAAATTAACTAACAACATGTTTGATTGAAGTTGCTAAGCCTGTGGCGATATACAATGAGTTTTGAGATGTATTATTGCAGGGTAAATAAAAATGAAGGCGGTAATTTTCATGGCTGCAGAGGTAGTGGAGGTTCAGGCAAAAACTTTATTTTGAAAACAGGTTCTTCCGCTGGCATGCGGGAATGAGAAAAAAGTACAAACAAAAAGCTTTCCAACGGAGGAATAAGTCAGGGCAACTACAATCAAAATTCAAACAAAAATGCACTCCAAAAGGGAGGAAAGTCAAAAACACAACACGCTCCAAATGGAGGAAAAAGTCAAAATGGCTAAGATTAGTGATGTCAAGAGGTGCGCCGAGTCTTCGAAGCGTGTGTCGAGTAATGAAGGGACTTTTCCGCGAAGCGTGACCGAGGCTCGCTTCATTTAGGGGAGGTTCCGAAAATGATGACGTCCGAAGCCTCGCTGCCCAGCTGTACCACGTGATTGCTTCAGGGAGTGCTTTAGATTTGCTGCGCGGGTTGACAGCTCGCTACAGTCTATGAACACCTCTGGCTGCATTCAAAATGTGGGTGTTTGACAGATAGTTGCGATCAGGTGAGAGTTTGGATGTGGTTTGGAGAGTGAAAAGACTAAGTGAGTTAAGAGAAGGGTACAGTAGTTGATACTAGGATGGAACCAGCAAGAAAGAGGACTTCCTCGCTGTGGATTTTTTTTTTTTAATAAAACAGAATGAAAATCCCCACCATCCTGTAGCTACATCAATGTCCAAATTACATAATCAGTACTCTTTTTCATGTTACGCAAACACGTTTACTGTTCTCTCCCTGACTGCGTGTAACGGGTACCAGCAGGTCCGCGTGTGGAAACCTCCCTCCCGATGCCTTAATGTGGGTGCACTGGTAGGTGAAGGTGGTACCCTGGCTTCTGGCTTGGTGGTCAGAGCATCCGCCTGCCATGGTGGACGCGTCGTGCGCGTGGGTTCGACCTCTGTACTGGGCAAGGTGGACAGCTCGCCTTGCATAGCGCAGATCCATGCAGCACCGCCATACGCATTTTCAGAAAAAACACATTGCACAACCAGCTGACACATTATGATAATACGATCTATGGAATCAATTTTCACACATACACACACTACATTAAAACACATTATTATGAATGTGACTGTATGTGGCCACTCCTTTTCCTGGACCCAAAAGTTCATGCGTTTATTCTGTATGTATGATTTGTTATACGTTGATTTTTGGGGCTGCTGTCCTGCAGGAGACATCGCCATATCATCATATATTTTTATGACTGTGAGGTACTGTTTATGTTTATGTGTACGTTTTTGTTTCATATGTATAGGTCCTTTTTTTTTTTTTTTTTTTTTCATTTTGATTCAGGCGGCACTGCCCCCCCCTATACATTATGGTTACTCAGGTTATGAGTTTGATCCCATTGCTGAAGATATGCCAAATTTAACTTGTGACTGGAAAACAATGAAAAGAAAATTGAAGAAAAACTATATATAGTTATGTGATAATCTATGTACATCGAGGATTTGGTCAGACTTATTTTGCTAAATAATACCTTCCCAACAGACACACACACAAAAATGAATGAATCACTCATGAGGTTGGGAGACAAATCACTGTGATTATACACTTAGCCAGTAGGTGGTTTCGTGGACACATGAAGCTCCCAGAAAAATCAACCCTTTCTTGAACCAATTGGCTCAAGTGGTGCAATGCCTCATGAGGCTTCATCTCGCCATCACTAGCTAAGATCAAAAAGGTTCAAACACAAAGCGCTCCAATGGAGGATAGTATTCAGTAAAAAAAAAAACTATGATAGGCTATGGCGAGAGGCTGACGTGACTGACCTTGGACGAAAGACACTTCTGCACAAGACAAGGGGAACTAGGGCATTATATACACACAAGGTTATGGGGAACAGGTGGAAACAATAGACCCTACTCACGTGACGTCACAGCCACGCCCCCGCGCCATGTTGTCCGTCTACTCGTCATGTTAACGCATTAACGCTTCGTAATTCCTCCTATTATGGCGTGTTTTTCTGCTCGTTAACATTAATAATCAAAATGGTGAAGGCTTGTGTGGCGGTCGGTTGCAAAAACAGAGAAGATAGACGGAGAGACTTGAAGTTTTACCGTATTCCGAGAGACCCGGAGAGGAGAGCGAGATGGACTGCTGCAATTCGACGAGAAAACTGGGCTCCAAACGACTACCACAGATTATGTAGTAGTCATTTTATATCTGGTAAATTGCATTTAATCTATATTTAGAGGGTTTTGGGCTGACAACCACAATTAAGATCATTGCTAGGCTAATCACCGACAACATACCGTTTCAAATTCAAGATGCTTATTTGTGCCACCATCTTTATTTTTTTAATAATATTTAGCTGGTAACAAGTGAAAGAAGCTGGCCTCGTCTACGGATCATCGGTTAAACAGGGGTGTCCAAACTTTTTGCAAAGGGGGCCTGATTTGGTGTGGTAAAAATGTGGGGGGCTACCTGGGCTGATTTACGTAGAACAATACATTTAAAGAAATTTTAGCAAGCCCTTCTGTGTGTCACATTTGCTTTATTATTTTTTTTTTTAATACATAATTTGAACAATCTCGCCTTTGTGCCGTTCTCTTTCGACCCTCGGGTTCTTGCGAAATACTGCTGCTGTGAAATTAAATTAGCTTCAAGTTGCTTTAATTTCTCGTTGCGTATCTTCCGCGACTGTCTCTTTGCAAATGAGGCAGACACAGTTGTGTATTTTATTGAAGAAATAGTCCAATATGCACCTATCCTTGACGCGTCGCAGTCACCTTTTTATTTTTTTTTTTATTGATTGTCGCCATTTTAGAAAATTGGAAGTAAAGGGTCACACGGGGTAATGTAATGTTGCTTAGAGTGCTGCTCTTAAAGTTTTTCAAACTTTTGTGAGAATTGGCTGATTTTGTGTGGACAAGATAGTTGTAGATATCAGGGTAGCAGATGTCAGGCAGAGAGGGCGAAGACAGCGGGTCGAAAAATATCGATTTAGGCATCAAATATGGATCTGGCGAATGGATAGACTGAAGCTTTTCCACATAACACCTTTTATGCAACGCATCCAGTTTACAGCGTCAGATAACACCGGGGATCTATTGCTCTATAACTTGCACGACTAATTGAAAACAATGAGAATAGGTCTAAAAAATGATGGACAATATGGCGGCCGGATACAGCGACATGTCATTTGGTGACGTAGGTGAGTAGGGTCTATAGGTGATTAGATGACAGGAGGAAGGGGAAGTACGCGACTATGAAGAGGGTGAAGCCTTCAAAATAAAACAGGAAGCGACATGGCATGACACCCCTGACCCATTTTCATGCCTGAAATAAGTGGTGTGCATGTGTCTAGTCGTCGTGACTCGGGGTGGTCTCAATTTTATTCTGTACGGCATTATACACGGTAATCTAAAGCCACTCGATCAAAGTCAAAGGAAGTCATTTTACAGGGGTGGGACGGGATGGGATTTACTTTTGACTCAACACTGGGTTTGGGAAGGAATGAGATTTTTTACTTGGGAACGAAAGTGAAGTCCACTCCCAGTTCATATTCTAGTACGCATCTGATAGTGGCTTGCAATCCGCCATTAGGCAAGGCAAGGCAAGGCAAATTTATTTATATAGCACAATTCAACACAAGGCAATTCAAAGTGCTTTACATCACATGAAAACCATAAAAATTAAGGTAAATGTTGGGCTTGTTAAGCTTCTGTTTGCAGTGCAGTCAATTTTATTGCTTGCTTTTTCCATTCTGCATAGTTTTAAACAAAATTGAGCAGTCAATGAATTTTCTACTTCTTTGGATATTGGCTCAGATCTCATATCACATTTTTGCATCGGGAACTTTTACTCTATAGCTACTTGTAAAGTAAATTCTAAAGCAAGTACTTTTGCACTTAAGTATTTTTTTGCCCATGTATCTCTACTTCAAGTGAGTACTTCATCCACCACTGGTACAATAGCATACAAAAGCAGAACTTATTACAGTTTTGTGCATTGGCTCACTGCATTTCCATGTTCACATTTACATTTGTAAATTAAGAAACTTGAGTTTCTTACATTCTTAACTACTCCCTAGTTTCTTACATTTTTCGACAGTTGTATCTTGTATTTCTTTCTTATTTAGAAAGCTCATCTAAATAAGTAGTAGAATTATTGCATATGTCTATGACAAAGAAATACAGATTTAAAACCACACTGAACATGTGTGTTGCTTTAAAAATTATAATACATGCGAAAAGCTAGCAGCGGGAAACTTTCCATATATGAGTCCTGGTTGTCTCGCAGCCTGAAGGCAAAACATAATTAACCTGCTGTGTGAAGTCTCTTGTGTGGTGAGTGTACACTTGGCCATAACCGTGTGCATTCACAATGCACTGGGAATTGAAGGTGTGTGTGGGTCAACAGAGAGTTCATAGTTCATATTTGCCCTTGGGCAGCCTCGTGGGTTTATCCACAATAATAAAAAACATATTAATAATAGTATTGAGAAGCTCTTTGTCCACATTCCTGCTCTGTACAGTTCACTTTTTTGGTCCTCTTGGTGGCCAGAATAGGTTTGCAAAGTCAAACAAATGCCCAATAGATGGGGCCGTACAGAAATACTGCAGATAATTGAGCAGGCAAGCCAAGTAATGAGCTCCCTATTCAATTATTATCATAACATACTGTGGTTCCAGGTTGACTTGTTAGCTTTCAATTGTGTACTGATATATTATTTATGTTTTCAGGTCTTAAATTGACAGCGACTACAGAATCTTTGCTTGACAATAAAGAAAGGTAGAATCGTGTGGTGACTACATTATGGTTTAGAAAAGAAAAAAATACTGATTGAAAAATCTTTGAATTCAGTGAAATTTGCCTTTAAGTAACATCCACATTTGTTTTTCCTTAGGGTTATGTAGGCTTATAATAACCATTTACCCTCCAACTGCAGTATTACACCAAAACAGTGTCATTGTGTGTGGGTGTGCATGTTTAAAGTGGGCAGATTTATGTATTCTAAACTGATTTACCACTTGTACATACAGTATTTCAACTGTCAAGAAGAGGTAAATAATGCCCTGCATTTAATTCATCATACTCTATACACTGGTGTGAAAAAGTATCTGAACCCATCATGTGTGGATGAAAAATTAACAAAACAACTCACTAACGCCATCACCTCATTCCCACTGTGAAGCATGGTGATTTGGGGCTGTTTTGCTCCCTCAGGGCCCGGACAACTTGCAATCATTATTGGGAGAATTAATTCATAAGTTTTGCAGGAAAACTTCAGGCCGTCTGTCAGACAGTTGAAGCTGAAAAGAGGATGGATGCTGCAACAAGACAATGATCCAAAACACAGAAGGAAATTAACTTCAGAGTGGTTTCAGTAGAACAAAATACACGTTCTGGAGTGGCCAAGTCAAAGTCCAGACTTGAACCCCATTGAGATGCTGTGGCATGACCTAAAGACAGCGATTCATGCCAGACATCCCTGGGCCAAGATTAGTCCTGATCGATGTGCCAGACTGATCTGACAAACGTCGTCCCATGGCATAAGTGGGTCGGTCAGATTCTGATGACGAGCCAATCAGGTGAAAGACGCGAGAGCTGCAGATGTGACTAAGAAGCAGCTATCTGCTTGAATGGTATGACAAAATGCTAACAGCTTCTTGTATATAGATCAATTTCCCAGGTTTTGTCTGAAATACAATATACTTCATTAAAAGAACATCACTAAAAGCTTTATTTTTGATGGAAAACAATGTTTTTACGAGTGTGACAAATATCCCATTGTCCAATCAGTAACCGTATATTTTTTTAAGGTTCCTACTCCCATCTTGCCCAAATGGTTTTGATATTTATATGATACGTACTTATGTTGTTGTTTGTAGCATATATATGGAATAATCAATCTGACCTGCCAGGTTAGAGGAAATCTGGAGCCAAAGGGATTTTTGAAAATAAAAGGTACATAGTATAAAAAACCATTTAATTACAGCTTTCTGAAGAACCGCTCATCAAAACAGTTGAAACTTAATACAGAACTTATATGAGTCCCTAGCAATGCACCTATCAAAAGTCAAACAAATGCAGTTTTAGGTTTATTGATGATTGTATATACAATACAAAAGTGTGAATGGTGGTCATTTTGAAATTCCCTTCATAGCATAATGAAGTTTAGGGAAATTCGTTTTCCCCCACTAACCTTACCAATTAATCATACTGGCACAAGCTTCCTGCATTAGTTCAGTGGAAATCCTTCAACAACCTGCAATTTTACTACATGCAGTTGACATCCACTAATGCTACTGGTGAACGATAGAGTCCTCCAGTATTCTGTGTATTCAGCAAACGCGTCTTTCTAGCAAGAATAATAAATGGGATGTCACAATTTTGCAGCCTCTACAATGCTTTTGCTGATCTGACATTCCAACGCCTTAAGGTAAAGGCTTGTCATAAGCATCTCCTCAGTGCCGCTCTCTACGCTTCCATTCATCCTTTTATCTTCAGTCCAGTTGCTCTTCTCAGGAATGAAAAATTGGAAAGGGTGCATCGGAAGCAGAGCGGGCGAAGTGTCTCCAGCCTCAGTCAGTCGCTAATGCTTCATTAGGTACTCAGCGGGGACATTCATTGCTGCTATCGCCTCGCCACAACTGGCTCCCTCTGTTGTTGCCTTCTCTTCACATGCACTTGCATCTCTTCATTCACAGTCACACAGCATAATCTTGCACCTTCAGATGCACAAAGACACGTGCATACACACACACACTGGCATCATGAACCATACTGGACCATCCGTGTCGATTAGTACCTGCGTAGGTTGGCCCATTCAATGGCCTGACTTCAACAGTTGAATACATGGAATAAATCATTAGTTTAATTAGTCAATATAACAATCAGATAAAAGTCCGATTTAATATCATTCGGCTTAATGATACACTGCAATTTGTGTAACAAGGCCATTTATTTTACTCCTATTCATTCTCCCTAATTTTCTCCACACAGATCACCCTGCTGAGCCGGATCATCATCAGTCTGCGTAAGCCAGCCTGATGATGAACAGTAGGTCCTACCTGCTGACAGCCGATCACATTAGTTCAGTTATTTCTTTGTTAGTCTTATCATATGTTATCATTTTTTCTGCAATCAAGTCCTTTTGCTCTCCTTGATTTTTGTTTGTAATAAATCTTTGTCTGTTATGGACATTGTTGCTGCAACCTGCTATCACTACCTTCATTTTTATCACAAACACGTACAATGCACATAACAATGGACCTATTGCAAAACCATGCCCCTAAATAACATAAGTCGGACACCTAGCCGTAGAGTTGCATAGAAATACTGTGTAGTTGTGACTTAAAACATATTTTTTGTAACTTTAGATGGTTTAATGCTGTGCATGGGATACCTATAATTCTGACACCAGGTACTCCGAAAGACTGGGGTGGGGATTTTTTTAGTGCCTTTTTCAAAGCCTGAAAGAAGGCTCGCCAAATTAACGAAATGGATAAAGCTATGCTGTCAACCACATAAATGTCAAGACAGTCACCCAAGGACACTCATGCTTGCTAAAATGTAAGCTAATGATTGATTTGTAAAAAACATAAAATAAAATTTAAAAAATGATAGCATGTAGTGAAAATGTAGACAACTATTAATGTTAGGTTGCTAGCATTTGACTGAATACTTGTTTACTAGCCTGTCACTACACAAATAGAATAAAATATAACTAACCTAAGATGTCAAGACCCCAGTAATGAAACTCCAAAGTAAACCACACAAACTTTCTATGGAAAAAGGAAGATGTACTTACGTTTGGTCACGGACGCACACGCAGGAAAAGGTCTTCTCACGGTCAACTCAAATGCACATTGTTCTCTCAACGTTGGGCATTTATTCGCGTCGCATTCATGTTGCACATGTATGTTGATGATATAAGTTGATTATTCAAAACCTCTGGATAATATTGAGAATACAACTGAATGTGAAAAACTGCTTCTTTATCGCCATAAAGGCTCCATGTGAAAAATCTGACAGAAGACATGACATAACATTACTAAGTAGTTAACGTTATAGCTGGACAGATATTCGCCCTGCCTGGTTTCTCATTTTTAATTTGTGAGTAGTAGCATTTCACCTCGATTGTAATGTATCCACTCTGTAAAGTTGAATACCATGGACATACCCCTTAAGTTGGGGGCTTTTGTTGCTGATCCTAAGGTTGTGGTGTTTGACGGCTGTAAAAAGGGTGATTTGGTCGCGATCGCTGAACACTTCGATGTTCCTGCTTCAGTGGAGTTGCGCGTTGATGAGTTATATTATGTTTTGGGAATTTTAGCTTTGTTCGTGTAAAGCGATCTCGTCTGTGTGGGTGCGACAAAGGGGGAGTGCTGTGGGGTCAGGGGGGCGCGGAGGTGCAGCTGTCTCCTGCGGATGATCAAGCAGTGGGAGGCATGGAGGATAGGCCCTACGTGCCTGCCAGTTTGGCGGACTCTTTCCCTACATATCCCCGCCTTAATGTTTGTTTAACCTGTCTTGAAGTTCAGAAGGAAGACAAGGACAGGGAGTTTCAGCTCAGACAAGAAATCTAGTTGAAACGGGTTCAGATGGAAGCAGAAATTCAATTTAAAAATTTGGTGGCTGAGTATGTGTTGCAAAGGCTCACAAATGCTGAACGGTTTTGGCTCATAGCGGCCCAGGTTAATTGGCTCCTTGGACTCCTTTGACTTGACCAAAAATATTCAGCTTGTTTCCGTGAAACTGAGGTTTTGCATTTTTGGAGCGTTTGAACGCATTGTGTCCACCCTGCATTGGCCAAAAGATATTAGGGCTTTCAGTGCAAACTCAGTGGCAAGGCTCTGGAGAAATGCGCTTCGCTTTCTGTGGCTGATAATTTAAGTGATGACAAATTATAAGGCTATTTTGCAGGCCTATGTGCTTGTTACAGGGCTTCCATACAACGTCTCAGGGGGCTGAATAAATCACGTGACCAGAGCTAGAGACCGGTGGTGCTCGGCAAGTGAGGTTCATACGTTGGCTGCTTTGCGTGAGCTTATATTAGTGGAAGAGTTTAAGAACTTTCTGAGCGCGCTAACATCTCTTTAAATGAGTTGAAAGCGCCGACGCTCCAGCAAGCTGCTGTTTTGGCTGACGAATTTGCTCTTACACATAGGGCTGTTTTTAAACGGGATCCTACGCCCTTACAAAAGGAAAGCCCCGGTGAAACGCTTTCCCAGCCAAATTTACCTTCTACCTCTTAATTTGAAAAACCAAAACAATATTTTTATTGTCATAAGCCTGGACACCAGGTGGCGGACTGTGAGGTGCTGAAACGTAAGCAATCATTGTAGAAACCAAGGAGTGTTGGACATATTAAAACGGTTCCGCTTATCAGTTCTTATTCTCCTGCCATTCTTTCCAGTCTTAGTCCTGACAAATGTGTTCAGCCTTTTATCATTTCGGCTTTTGTGTCGGTGACTAGAGAAGCCAGGCGGCGTGTGAAGGTCTTGGATGTTACCCGTGGCTCCCAGACCTTAATTCTGACTGGTGTGTTGCCTCTGGGCTCTAATGACGGACTGTCATTCCAGTGCTATTGTGAAGAGTATTGGTATGTGTTATGTGCTAGCTGCTTTGCAAAAAATCTAAATTCAGTCTCAGTTGGTCAGTGGGGTGTTTCCCCTGGCTGATCGTGATGAGTTTCCTGTAGATGGGGTTAAAGTAATTATTGGATACGACATTGCTGGTGGGAAGGTGTGTGCCTCTTCTGAAGTAGTTGACCAACTTATTGACTTTGACCATGACTAGTTGCCGAACATTACCCGAGAGTGCTTACAGTCAGTGTTTTGACAGGAGCGCAGTCCAAGAAGAGTGAGGTGGATTTGGGTGACTCATTATTGGTTCCTATACTTAGTGAGAAGAGTGTACTCTTTTGTGGGACCACTGGGAGTATTGGTAAAGGAATTTGGATGACTCATTATTGGTTCCTATACTTAGTGAGAAGAGTGTACTCTTTTGTGGGACCACTGGGAGTATTGGTAAAGGAAAATCTAGTGTGGTGACAATGTCTGTCTCCTCTGTGTCCCCACTAGTTAAAAGTGAAGCATTTATTGAGGCTCAAAAGGCTAATTAACTGTCTAAATATTTTTTCACTCTAGGAGGTGAGGGCGAAAAATAGTTCCTTGTTGAGGATGGAACCCTGATGCGGAAGTGGGTTCCCAGGGCATGTAACCAGTCTGGTTATGACAATTGGTGCACAGTTTTTCAAGTTGTGGTCCCCACAGGCTCTTGACAGCATGTCCAATCACTGGCTCATGAGCACCCATGGTCTGGGCACCTTGGCATGGCTAAAACCTATAATCGGGTTTTACAACACTTTTTTTTGGCCAGATTTGAAGAGAGATGCGGTTGACTTTTGCAACACCAACCTGCCATGCTGTGGGAAAACCAAACCAAGTTGTTCCACCAGTACCACTATGCCTGTGGTTAGTGAGCTTTGTGACCATGTTATTGTTAGCTGTGCCCTAGTGCCAAAAATCCAAGTCAGGTAAATCAGTTTTTTCCTAACTGCCTTGTGTATAATTCCATTAGGTTGCCTGAGGCTCTGCCCTTGCGCCACATTACAGCTCCTGCCAATTCTAAGGCTCTTTTGAAACTCTTTACTGTATTTGGGCTTCCTAAAGTAGTGCAAACAGATCAGGGCATACATTTTCTATCCAAAGTCTTCAAGCAAACGCTGCAGTCAGTTGGAGTGTGGTGACCCATTCAGTTTCCAGTGCTTTCCATCCTGTCTCTCAGGGTGCCTTGCGCTGGCATCAAACTTTTAAAGTCTATGTTGAGCAAGATTTGCTTTGAATCTGGAAGAGACTGGGATGAGGGGGTACAGTTTTGTGCTATCTGCAATCAGGGAAGCCACACAGGAATCTCTAGGTTTCAGTCCCTCTGAACCCGTGTTTGAACATAATGTCCGTGATCTTCTAAAAGTTCTCAAGGAACGCTTTTATCACTGACCTTGCCTACGGTTAGGGTATGAGACTTAGTGGAAAAGTGTAAAGAGAGGATACAAACGGCTACTTCCCTAGTTAGGGAAGCTCTTGCTTCCTCCCAAATGCCTAGGAAGACGTTTTTTGACCTGAAAGCTGTGGTGCTAACCTTTCAAACTGGTGAAAAATTCCTGTTTTTGCTTTGTGCAGTTGACTCTGCGTTGTCAGCCCTTTTTTGGCCCATATGTGGTGGTTAGGAAGGTCTCTGACACGGATTATCTTATTCTGACTGACTGATCATAGGAGAAAAACTAGATTGTGTCACATTAACAAGTTAAAAAAGTTCCATGAGAGACAGGAATGTTCAGAGCAGGCTGTGCTAACAGAGTCAGCAGATGAATTATGTCAGCAGTTCCCTCTGAGTGTCCACTGGTGGAGGAGGGCTTGGAGGAGTCGTGTGCTGCTCATCAGTGTGGTAGGCTTACTAACTCTGCAGTAATGGTTAGTATTGAGTCTCAGCTGTCTTATCTGCCTGCTGAGCAGTGTAATTTCATGGTGGCCCTACTACAGTCATACCCTTCACTGTCCACAACTGTTGAAAGTTATTTCATTCGAATGGGGGACAATCTTTTCAAGTGTTCAGTGTGCGTGTGTGGGGGGGAAACTGGGCATCGCTTAGTGATAAGCTATACCGTTTGAACATTTGATGTTACAGAGTTGTTGACTGATGGAGGTTTTTTTTTGGTTGGTTTGTGTTTTGTATATACAGTATCTCACAACACACTTTTGCCAATTCAAAAAGTGGTACACACTTTCAGACCGCACGTATTCTGAGTGGTGTAGTGGTGACAAATCTAAATTTCTAAACGCACTAATGTCCCTGTGCAGGAGAACATGGAGATAGATCACTGTGGAGCTCGAGAGGGGTGACCCGCTTTCTGTGATGTTCGATGCCCTGGTCAACAGGGGAGAGCTGGAGACGGGTCTGGCGGTCCTCAAGCGGCCATCTCTCCCCATCGCCCACATGGCGTGCTTCAGGATGTCGCTCTGGGACTCAATGATGTGCAGGGAGGACAAGAAGGAGTGCAGGGTTAGGTTTTTCTCCCTTGCCATGCGTCGCAGGGATGGCTTCAGCTTAAGTTTTTATTTGGCACTGATAGACCACGCCAAACCGCAGATTCGATGGTTTTAATTTCATAGTAGCAAATATGTTTCCCTCACTAGAGGGCACTAATGCTTTTTGGATACGTAATGTTTAATTTCCATATTTTTTCTTGTCAGAATTCAATGATATTGTCTTATTTGTTTTCAGCCTCATATAATGGGTTATAGTACATTGTAATAAGAAAAATTCATATACAGTTGTCGACATTGTACAAAAAATAAATACAGTTGTTAAGAAAAATAAGACAGACAGTGTCAGCAGTTATTCATTTCTTTATTCTTTTCACCGAATACTTATTTTTACTTGTACTTGAGTAAAATTATTATGAAGAAAAAAACACTCTTACTTGAGTAAAATTTCTGGCTACTCTACCTATCTCTTTTAATGACACAGATCTTATTGTTCCAAATATTCAAAGTTTGTTGTAAACATGTTGTTGGGAAGGCATGTGGAACCTGCCCATGTGCTTTGCTGACCAAGTGCCCTTGCGTAAGACACTGTACTGATAAACCTTGCGGTTCATAAAGAAGGGACCCTGAGCATTGGGTTTAGCCAGAAACGTTTGATTCCACATTTTTGTTATACATGCAGAAATATTTAAATACAATGTAAAGATGTAAAAATAAAACGTACAAAGTTTTTTAATCTAGCCACCGAACATTACCAAAGGTCACTATGAAAATAAATATTCTATTTGCATCATCCAAACAGAGATATGACTGGTAAGTGCACATGCATACCACTCAGGTATTTAATGATTCAAACACTTGCAAACATGCATTTTAAAATCACTATTCCCTCTTAATGCTGCTTATATGGAAGCTGTGCTACATATAAAGCTCATAAAGTAATATAACAAAATGCCAATTCAGAGAGCTTTAATGTATTTTCATAGTGCAAAGTGATCTATTCAAGACAAACTTGCCAGAAAGGCATTGAGTTGAAAGTTATACATTCTTTGTCATTGTCTGCCTTTTCTTCGCTGGATTTATATGATTGCAATACATGAAACTAGACTGTAGGCCTCTTTCTTACATTCACTTCTGTTATTTTACATATGCTAATATTATTTGAAGTAGTACATAGACAACTACCCTCCCAAAAATGTTTACTTTACTGTACTTCTTTACTGCCTTTTTTGAATGCCCTGTCAGATCTAAAAAGGAGACTACCAATATCCTTTATCACTGGTGTCAAACCAATTGACCTTTCACAAACTCTGTTTCCTAAACAGTCACCGACCATCATACGCAGGGGTGGACTGGAACCAAAAAATGGCCCAGGCATTTCTGTCCTGGGCAGCTCACCTTGTGTGTGTGTACTAGTATATATTAAGCTATAAATTTTAAACATTGTGGAAATAATAGCTATAAACTGTAGCACATGCAAACTGACTTTATAGAAAACTAAAACACTGTAAATTACTGGAGAGTCTAGGCTACTCATATATATTAACATATACTGCAATATATTATAGTTTCTCTCTTTAATAACACTTTAATTACTCTCTCTTTATGTGTATCACTCTAGCTTTAAACACAACACGTGGCACCGCTGTCACTTTCGTGACAGTGCCTGTCGACATACCCGCTTTTGCTGACGCTGTACAGTGTTTTGTGTGAGTAAACATATCAGTTATTCTTTAAAATTTCGGCGCATCAACCTCTAGGCTTCTCACCCACGTCTCTGCGCCTCCCTCTCATTCATTTGCGTCTCAGTTGTTCGGGGCGCGGGGTGAGCGGAGCACTGAGATATTTTATTGAACTCACAAAAATAAAAAAAAAAGAATGGGTCGCGTGCGTGAAACTTTTTTTTTCATTAACCCTAAAATGTGTGTCGGCTAGAGATAGACGGTTATCGGCGGCGATACTTGAAAATTTGACATACTGTATATCGGTATCGGCCTTTTTTTAAAATCCACTGGCCAATATGAAAAAATAAATTTAAAACTGGGTTATTTTGGTTCAGATGCAGCCTGTCTCATCTGCCTGCTGTCTCTTGCACTTGTATTCACTTCGTCCTCTGATTGGTTAAGTGGTTCCCAAACCGGTCCTCAAGGACCCCTGTGGGTCCTGCTTTTTGTTCCTACCGATCGAGTACAGACTGTTTAACCAATGAGGTTTCTGCCCAAACAAGTAGCACCTGACTACAATCAACCCATTACACTTGTAAAACACCAGACTGCTACACATGTGTCGTCCTGTTTTGTTGGAAAGAAATCCAGCACCCACAGGTGCCCGATGTGGAATAGTTTGGGAACCTCTGGGTTAAATGGTAATGGTAAATGGAGTTCCACTTGCATTGCACCTCAGGCACTTCTGGAGCTATTATTTTCTATTTGTGGGATTTAATAACCATGCTTGAGGCATTTCAATTACAAGCAGTGTTTGCATTATTTATTTATTTATTTTTTTTAATTTTACACGTTTACTGTAAATGAATATCTGCTCCAGAAATCGGTTATCGGCCCCTCTAACTACTAATGGTCGGTATATCGGTCCTGAAAAACCCAAATTGGTCAACGAATTTCGGCCCACAGGAAAGTGCCCGGTAAGCCCGATGGCCAGTCCACCTCCAACCCTAGAGACATTGTTAAGTGAACATGATCCGACCTCTCGGACACACCATTGCCTTACTGATTGATTTGGTGGTTTTGGGATTGCCAACTGCCATAAAACTTTATGGAATAAGACGAAAAGGCTTAACAAACTGCGGACATTGAAAAGGGCGGGGCACTGCACCTATGGAATATCTAAATTGGAAAATTCAGACACCAGGAGTATATCAGTATGAATGCGGTTCTTTCCCTTCCCAAAGTTGAAAGAACAACTGGCTTCCACATGATTAAACAATCAGAATGTACGGCGACACTCCCAAATAAATGTCTCCAAATTAAACAAGCATACAAACATGTTCTGTTAATGTAAGATAAAGCCAACGCCTAGGGTTGCCAACTCTGTGACAAAAAAACATCAGGGACACATCATTTGGTAGAGCCGACCGGATAACCGCCACCCTTTATTGTTTTTTTGTGTGTGTGTGAAAAGTGATTTTTTTTTTTTCTTTTTAAATTATAATATTATAATAATTTTACTTAAAACCTAATTAATTATGTACATATTTGAGTGATATGAGCACATGGAAAAAAAAAAAAAAGATCAGCAATGTATTTTTAATACAAAAAATACTACAATAAAATTAACATGTGTCCTGCCAAATTTAAAATTATAATGTAACCCCATTGGTCCTGAGCCTTTTTTGTGTCTGTTTTTGGCCATTAAATTACTTTTTCAAAAAGTCCAAACATAAACTCTGAGTAAACCCTTTTTTAACAGCAAAAACAATTTAAAAAATGATTACTCCTCATATATTGTGGAAATACGAACGAAATTGACAAATCACAAATATATAATTACAATTACTAAAAATTGACAGAGAAGAACAAGAAAACAAATGTTAATCATTTTGAACATACAGGGTGTTCCAAAATGGTTAACTCCATTTTAAAAGCCCATATCTTGGAAACTACTTGATGGATCTTAATGAAACTAAATACACTTTATGTTGAAGGTCATAAGATTTATTGGTTAAATTTACAAAGAAAAGTACAAATATTTTTTGGTTTTATGACAGATTTTCATAAATCTTCAATATGAGCGCCGCCTGTGGTTCTGTACACGTCGAGTCGGTATTCGAGCTCGTGCCAAACTCAAAACTCAAACTTGAAATTTTTGTTGCCAAGTCCTAATTTTTTTGAAGTTGAAGAAGGCACTCTGCACTGTCTTCGGTGACTGAGTCCGAGCATACTCTAACACGCAAAATGCCTTTTCTTTTGAAGTGAACGGCATTTCTTAACCTGAAAAGATAGAAATGCCAAACGTTACACACAAAAACTCGAAACATTTCTACATAGGCTGTGAAAATTTGAGGTCATTCCAACGAAAATTGTCAAAATTATTGGCCGATGAAATGGGGTCAAACATTTTGGAACACCTTATATGTTGTCTGTGTTGTTCCGTTAGCGACAGTACCTCGACCAATGACATGAGTGGGAATTCGTATTGTCATTGCTCCGTCAGCTCATTGGTCAAAAAGCAGGAGAGGCAGGGGAGTGCGTTTCCCTGCATATTCTTGTCAAGCACCATGTACCAGTGTTCGCTCGTTCTTCAACTAAGTTTTTCGAAGTTCGTGATAATAAGGGACAAAGCTTGTCCCTTAAAGACCAAATGTGAAGTAAGGTTGGCCAACCATGTTTTTGAATAATATCAATGGCTAAACAATTATAAGCATATTTTCATTATTTTTTTAACGCAACCCTTCCAGATTCTTTGTTTAACCCATAGCAACGCCCTTTACAATGAAAATGCTTTTCTTCGACAATCTTCGGAAATTACGTCACACAGATAATTAATAATATTATAATTATTAAAATTATGTTTGTTGCATTGCTTCTCGGTAAGATGCCACGGCGGTGTGTGGTGATGTATTGTACTCAATCCAAAGAAAAGTTGTATGAGTGGCCAAAGGATAGCAGGGCACGTAAATGGACATCTTTTGTTCGCACTAAGCGAATGAATTTCACGCCATCATCGAGTCGTGTTCTCTGCTACAAAGACTTCGAAGAAGCCTGCTTCCTCAAACGGTCTGCTTATGATAAAGGATTTGCAAAAAAGTAAGTGTGATTTTTGGATAGATGACTGATGACTTTGTCAAAGCAGAGCTGCCAACTGTTGTGGAATGAACAGTACAAGGTAACTACGTTAGCTGAAGGGTAACTCGAGGCAAAACCCCAATCGTGTTGTGGAATGAACAGTAGAAGCTAGCGATGTTAGCCGAAAGCTAACTCGTGGCAGTCCCCGATCATAGTTGTATTGAGTTCATTTTGCCTACACTTATAAATTCGTCAAAACTTTTCTTTTGTTTCGGCGAACACTTCCGCCTTCGGACCCTCTGACGAAGGCGGGAGTGTTCGCCGAAACATGTTAGGTAAATAAAAGTTAACATCGCTAGCTTCTACTGTTCATTCCACAACATAATCAGGGATTCGTCAAAACTTTTTTTTTTTTTTTTTTGATCCCAGGCAATAGTAGGTGGTTTATTTACCTGACATGCTTCAAATCGTATAAATAATAACAACCTATATTTTACCAATCTTGTAATCTCGGTGGGTCTTGTCTCCATTCCATGTCAGGTAGTTTGGGCACATTGTTTGTATCCTGATTAGCATCTGGCTAATACATGTACGGTCCAACATAAAATTCCAACCTCCTCCTCTTCTTCCAACTCTTCAAAAACTTGGATCTCCTCACTCGCACTCGATCTGTCGCTTATATCGCTGTTTGAATCATTGTTTGAAGGGCTTTGTATGGCGGCCTTATGGCGCGCTACCATCGCTTTTCTCAGTATGACTTATCACTTCCGGTTTCGTCCCCTTTCAAGCTCGACCTTCGGAAACGCGATTATTTTGTCAAATATACAACATATAAATTATTTTTTTCATGCTGTATTTGTTGGACAATGTTTGATTACTTTAATTATGACCGTATTTGGCATTTTATTAAATTACTTCACATTTGGTCTTTAAATGCTCAATACGGGACGTGTACTTTTGTTTCTGAATACGGGACGATTCCGTTTACTAAGGAACAGTTGGCAACCCTTCTCACACCAAATGCCAACTACCGCGCCTTACTTTCATGTAGAGGAAAGAACATTCATCAAACTGGATATTTAAGTTGTAGTTGGTGTAAGTGAATATTGTTTCTTAATAGGATGTCACCGCTATAATGTTTATAACGCTATAAGTATACCAAAGCCGTTTCATTAGCTAAAGTTAATTAACTTTATGTCTTCGTTCCCAAGGGGGCGCAAAGCGATGCCAGGGGTCACGCATGTGACCTCGGGGAACATACTTTTCAAATTTGTCATTGCACATGCAATTACAGGGTGGCAGTGGCGCTCTCATTTTCAGAGTGTTCACAGTATTTTTTTAACCAAACAAGAGCCTTAATATGGTCATTTATGCACGTAATTTTGGCTGTGATAGGCATATGAGTTGATACTTCTGTGAAGCACCTTCGGGAGATACGCTGGGCGTCTGTCGGGAGATCTGAGTTCCCAAGTTGGAAAATCATTCTGATGTATTGTAAAGTTGTAATGTGGGATAAAAAAAAGGTTGCTACGAAGATGAGTAGCCTATTTTAATGCTCTACATACATCACAAGTTGAGTAACTGTTTGTCGCTTTTTATAGACACCATGTATTAGAGATTCATTTTTTCCAATTAGTCCAACAACACGTGAATACAACATCAATATTACGCTGCATGTGCTAATCATACAGTCGACGGTGCAAATGACATCTTCGTCAGCTTTTTATTTTTTTCGTACAGATAAACTGCCCATCCTTGTTGTTCGTTTTTACTTCTGTGTTGATGTTTGTTTGATCACCTCTTCCCATCAGTTGTGAATTTAAATGGTTCAACTTTTATCTTCATATTTCAGGCAGTTACAGTGCCTTGCAAAAGTATTCGTCCCCCTTGAATCTTGCAACCTTTCGCCACATTTCAGGCTTCAAACATAAAGATATGAAATTTAATTTTTTTGTCAAGAATCAACAACAAGTGGGACACAATCGTGAAGTGGAACAACATTTATTGGATAATTTAAACTTTTTTAACAAATAAAAAACTGAAAAGTGGGGCGTGCAATATTATTCGGCCCCTTTACTTTCAGTGCAGCAAACTCACTCCAGAAGTTCAGTGAGGATCTCTGAATGATCCAATGTTGTCCTAAATGACCGATGATGATAAATAGAATCCACCTGTGTGTAATCAAGTCTCCGTATAAATGCACCTGCTCTGTGATAGTCTCAGGGTTCTGTTTAAAGTGCAGAGAGCATTATGAAAACCAAGGAACACACCAGGCAGGTCCGAGATACTGTTGTGGAGAAATTTAAAGCCGGATTTGGATACAAAAAGATTTCCCAAGCTTTAAACATCTCAAGGAGCACTGTGCAAGCCATCATATTGAAATGGAAGGAGCATCAGACCACTGCAAATCTACCAAGACCCGGCCGTCCTTCCAAACTTTCTTCTCAAACAAGGAGAAAACTGATCAGAGATGCAGCCAAGAGGCCCATGATCACTCTGGATGAACTGCAGAGATCTACAGCTAAGGTGGTAGAGTCTGTCCATAGGACAACAATCAGTTGTACACTGCACAAATCTGGCCTTTATGGAAGAGTGGCAAGAAGAAAGCCATTTCTCAAAGATACCCATAAAAAGTCTCATTTAAAGTTTGCCACAAGCCACCTGGGAGACACACCAAACATGTGGAAGAAGGTGCTCTGGTCAGATGAAACCAAAATTGAACTTTTTGGCCACAATGCAAAACGATATGTTTGGCGTAAAAGCAACACAGCTCATCACCCTGAACACACCATCCCCACTGTCAAACATGGTGGTGGCAGCATCATGGTTTGGGCCTGCTTTTCTTCAGCAGGGACAGGGAAGATGGTTAATATTGACGGGAAGATGGATGCAGCCAAATACAGGAACTTTCTGGAAGAAAACCTGCTGGTATCTGCACAAGACCTGAGACTGGGACGGAGATTTATCTTCCAACAGGACAATGATCCAAAACATAAAGCCAAATCTACAATGGAATTGTTCAAAAATAAACGTAACCAGGTGTTAGAATGGCCAAGTCAAAGTCCAGACCTGAATCCAATCGAGAATCTGTGGAAAGAGCTGAAGACTGCTGTTCACAAACACTCTCCATCCAACCTCACTGAGCTCGAGCTGTTTTGCAAGGAAGAATGGGCAAGAATGTCAGTCTCTCGATGTGCAAAACTGATAGAAACATACCCCAAGCGACTTGCAGCTGTAATTGGAGCAAAAGGTGGCGCTACAAAGTATTAATGCAAGGGGGCCGAATAATATTGCACGCCCCACTTTTCAGTTTTTTATTTGTTAAAAAAGTTTAAATTATCCAATAAATTTTGTTCCACTTCATGATTGTGTCCCACTTGTTGTTGATTCTTGACAAAAAATTAAAATTTTATATCCTTATGTTTGAAGCCTGAAATGTGGTGAAAGGTTGCAAGGTTCAAGGGGGCCGAATACTTTTGCAAGGCACTGTTTCTGGTCGCAAATTGAAGTAGCAGATTAGCTGCCATCTTTTAGCTAACTGGCTATAAATACAATGACAATTAAATGCGATTTGAGAGAGAGGCTCTCACTCAAGAACTTTGTTTAATATCATGTTAATATAATATGTGGTATTTGAACTGTATAAATACAGACGCTATTCAGTTATATGAGCAAAATGAACAGAATTAATCTATGAATTAATTGTCTATCTTTCTGATATTACCTCAACAATGTGTATGTGTGCTCATCATAATTTCCAGCTGTTTTACAAGCATTTTGTTTGTTACTACAGTCCCTGTAATCTGTAACAAGATGTATTATTTTCTATTTCTATTTGACTCAAACATCATTACTCTTGCAAATGGATTTTAGAAAGTTATTTGCTAGCAGCAAGGAGGAATGAGGGTGGTAAAATACTGTAGGTAACCCACCTAGGCAACATAAACCACTTTTAGGTCACAACCTACTAGGTGACAAACACTAATTACCTAACAGTCACAGTGATATATCCCCATTTCTTATCAGGCAAGGTAGAGCAGCAGGAAGAGGTGACCAGGGCCAGTTGTAGGCAGGCATGTATGAGGGGGCAGTCAAAAATGTGTTGGGGCCATCATATGTTCACATCATGCTGAAGCCCGAAAACCTACACTAAATCCTTAATAAATACTGCTGGTACTGTTGCAAATAGCAATTACTTAGAGAAAAACAAATAACTTGTGAATTAAAATACAATAATAGTCATAATAATAATAATAATAATAATAATACCTGTAATGATGTAACAAATCGGGTTGTAAATGTGGCGGATGTGTGATTGTGTGGTGTACCTGAATGCATCGCTGACGTGAGAGTGAGAGAGGACTTTTTACTTTCACTTTTTTGTTGGCTTCAGCTGTGGCGGACAGTAGGCATCCACGAATAGAAAGACTTGTAGTTCTTAAAAGACAAAACATTATTATGAGTTAAAATAATTTGATATTGTAACCCCTCTTAATGTTTTCGTTTTTATACAATTTGTAAAATTAGTTTGACTAGTAGGTCCACATTGTTGTTGACGTCAGAAGGCGGTGACGTCACATGGTTATGCTGCCGGGCTTCCAGAGTATGACTCTAGTGACATAGACATGTCATCTGTTTAACCCTTTCAATTTGAACCCGAGAGGAACATTAATGACCATGACAGCACTGGTGATATTTCACAAAATGAGCAGCAAAAGCAAAATGAAAAGGAAAGACTGAATGAGACGTGACAGGAGTTGGAAAAAAACGGTGTTCTGCCGAAATGTGCTACAACGTGCTGAGACGTCTACAGTAGAAGAATTTGACACCTAAAGCACTACTGTGCGCTTTCAGCTTGTTTTGTCTAGAACATATAGATAGAACATACTAAAGATGCCTTAAGAAAATACTTAAATGTAGAAATATCAAATAAGGGTGGTTTAAATATGCTACGTGAGTAATTTGGTCAACAGATCAACAATCTGCTTTATAGTTACCATAACACAATGCTTAAAGGTATGAGAGGGAAACACATATAAAAAGTATTTTGAGGCAATGAAAAGGTAAAAAAAGCCTCAATAAAAACAAATAGTAAGTATTCGCCCCTTTTAACTAATGAGCGCATGTGTTGGACGTCTCGCCGCGCAGAAGGAATTGCATTAACCTGGTAGTGTTCATTGACTGACAGTGACAATCAACAATCACTCCAAGCGTACATTGCGCCCATAAAACATGGCGCCTTCTATAGGTCAAAACATGTACTAAATATTACAGATGTTTAAATCAATGGCAGTGTTTTATGAGTTTCTAATAACATATTTTAGTTAAAGAGAACAATTGTGGCGTATTAGAGCCTACTAGTCTTTTAGTCCGAGGTTCCCTTTAAAAACAAAATAATTGTCACCTTAACTTATAAAGACTGGCGAATGGAGGTCGGAGGAGGACCATCCAGATTGTAGACATTATTCGGCCGTATTGTCGAAAGAGTTCAGGGACGCACAAACCACGCTCATATTTTTCTATCATGTCCATCTTTATTTAAATGGTAAGCCTCACCTTATTCCTTTTTTCACCACCTGCACTTACGTTCTTGGAACCCATGTTGATTTCTTTCACAAGAAAATCCACCGTAAGAAGAAACTACGAGCATGTCGTTGGATGTAGTAACAAATGGCGAGTCACATTTTACCGCGGAAGCGCTCGAATGTCGACGTACCACTTGTAAATGGTCAGTACTTATATAGCGCATTTATCTACATGGTTACCATATCCAAAGCGTTTTACATTAGCACACATTTACCCATTCACGCACACATTCACACACCAATGGGGCTGCTGCCATTCAAGGCACTGTCAACCCATTGGAGGCAAATCAGGGTTCAATGCCTTGCCCAAGGGCACTTCAACGATGGGCAGTCATAGCTGGGAATCGAACCGCTGACCCTTCGGTCCAGGGACAACTCCAACTACCAACTGCGCCACAGCCGCTGTGCTTGTGCTTTCTCAACTTCAAAAATTTTGATTTGAGGGGCGAGACATTTATTTGAGGGAGCACTGCCCACTCTTGGCCCAAAGTAGAGCCGGCATCGGGTGAAGAAGAGATGGAAGTTGATGAGCATGAGCAGAGGTGAATTGATTATCAACAATGGATGTCCCAACTTTGATTTTATGATGAATAGTGCTGAATTTATTTATTTTTTGCTCGCATGCCAGTGCCCCAGCATTGTCCTGCATTAAATTATCTTTAATCATGTGTTGTTTTTAAATTAAAGTATATTATCCCATTTTTAACCCCCCCAAATAAAGGTTTTCTTTTCGTCCCCAGTGTCACTGTCGTTAACACTTTACAATAAGGGTCCCTTAATTAACATTAGTTAATGCATTTCTAGACAATAACTCATGTTTAAGTAACATGACAATAATTCATTTAATCCCTTATCTCACATTTACTAGTATATTAATTAACATGAGTTAATGCATTAGTTAATGCATAACCAGACAGTAACTAATAGTTTGGTAAAATTATATATATATATATATATATATATATATACACACACACAGTATATATTAGGGGTGTCAAACGATTAAAATTTTTAATCGAGTTATTTACAGCTTAAAAATTAATTAATCGTAATTAATCGCAATTCAAACAATCTATAAAATATGCCATATTTTTTGGTAAATTATTGTTGGAATGGAAAGATAAGACTCACAAGATGGATATATACATTCAACATACGGTACATAAGTACTGTATTTCTTTATTATAACAATAAATCAACAAGATGGCATTACCATTATTAACATTCTGTTAAAGCGATCCATGGATAGAAAGACTTGTAGTTCTTAAAAGATCAATTTTAGTACAAGTTATAGAAATTTTATATTAAAACCCCTCTTCATGTTTTCATTTTAATAAAATTTGTAAAATTTTCAATCAAAAAATAAACTAGTAGCCCGCCATTGTTGATGTCAATAATTACTTACACAATGCTCATGGGTGCTGAAGCCTATAAAATCAGTCGCACCCAAGCACCAGCAGAGGGCGGCAAAACTCCGAAAAACACAACAAGTACAGCTTTCTTTCACTGTGCTGTCATTTTAATCTGTTTGAGCAGGGCATTTGTGCGTTAATTGCGTCAAATATTTTAACGGGATTCATTAAAAAAAATAATTACCGCTCGTTAACGCGATAATTTTGACAGCCCTAATATATATATATATATATATATATATATATATATATATATATATATATATATATATATATATATGTATATATATATATATATATATATATATATATATATATATATATATATATATATATATATATATATATATATATATTTATATACTGTATAGGGTTTGTTAACTCAAGCATTTATAATTTCTTAGTTAAGGGACACATGTGCTACACTTTACAATAAGGGTCCAAAAAGCATTCAGTAATGGTTAATAAAGGTTAAGAGGGGGGAACTTAAGTATTTATAATTTCTTAGTTAAGGGATACGTGTGCTACACTTTACAATAAGGGTCCAAAAACATTCAGTAATGGTTTATTAAGGTTAAGTAATACTTATTAGGTTCGTTCACGTGAAATAATACCATACAATAATGTACACAGTATATAATACATTACTTAACATTAATTCGCATATACATTAGTGGATTAACAAACAGTTATCAATGTTTACTGGTACTAGTAAGTGATTGTAATTTTAAAATGAGAAACATTTCTCTGTGAGTCCTTGGGTGCTGCTAACCTAACCTTAAGTATGGTATTATTTGAATGCTTTTTGGACCCTTATTGTAAAGTGTAGCACATGTGTCCCTTAACTAAGAAATTATAAATGTTTGTTAACATGTTGTTAACCCTAAACCCAAAACCCTAACCCTATATAGGCCTATATATATTTTAATTTTACCAAACCATTAGTTACTGTCTTGTTATGCATTGACTAATGCATTAACTAATGCATTAGCTAATGTTGATTAATATATTAATACATGTTAGTTAAGCAATACTATTAATTAATGTAATGTTACTTAAACATTAGTTATTGTCTAAAAATGCATTAACTAATGTTAATTAAGGCACCCTTATTTTAAAGTATTACCTCACTGTCCACTCTGTTAAGTTGCGTTAGGGTCCCCTTAAGAAAATTCCTTAATGACAAATTTATTAATGACATCACATTTCTGCAATAACAACAAACCAGTGGCGGAAATTTCAGCCGTGGTAAGCAATTTTATTTTTACCTCCCTTAAAAATCCGATTTTGCAGTTTTGTTAGGTTTGGTTGATCATAACGCGTCACCTCTGTTGAAGCTTCATATCAAAGAAATTAATTGAATTGAAAGAAGAAAAAAAAAAGACCCAAATCGTTTTCCCTCATGGATGTTGCATTGGTATTGCTCTGAAGTTAATCACTTAAAACAATGCGGTGTACACCTGTTTGCCTACAATGGCTTGTGCCATCGGAGTCATGACGCTTGTCGGTTTAGCAACCGTAACTAAGTGGGGCTAGCTTTTACAAAAGGTAAATTGGTTTGACACCACTGGCATAAATGTACAGTAAAATCGGTTATGGTCATATTTTCCAAGAGCAAGTCCCAAAATGTCCCCCATGACTGTTCTTTGTTGCCTGTAGCAACCTGGACAGAGAGGTAACACCAGCATTCTATTGGTCGGAACTGGCATATTGCACTCCTGCGTTGTACCAAACACATCGACAGCACCTTTTATTAATAATTATTTATAGGCTGAAGACATAGTGTTTTTGCTGATGACATGGTCATAGTCAACCATTAAGGTGGTCCACTAGGGACACAACAACAGGTAGGTTTATGTCTGAAGAAGCGGCCTTTGTAACGTCAAACGTCGGTTCGAGGGGAGCTTCCAGTTGAGGTATTGCAGCAGCTGGCTGACCTAGTGAAGCTACCATGATCAGAAAGTCGTTTGTACAACGAGGACCAGTCAATGCGCCGGCCCTCATCGGCTTGGTGGCGACCTTTGATGAGCTCTTCACACTGGAGCCTCGCCGAGGATCCTCACAATGTAATAGTGCTTGGAAGCATCTGTAAAACTGAGTCAAATAGAAGAACAATTGGATTAGAAATTGGTTCAGAAAAAAAACAACAAAGGACAGAATTATATTTTACCCAGAGGTGGGTAGTAACGAGTTTGATGTTTGTGGGAGGGGAGACAAAAGATGTTAATGACCCGGGGTGCACATAAGTGGTCCGCATGCGCGCATGCGTACCGGACGTAGACAAACGCGCTGGCCCTCAACGACTCCCATACGCTTTTGCGTACCGATGGCTGACCACCGTATTTGCGGCGGACACGAGAAAATAACTTCTCAAAATGTCAAAGAGGCAGGCAACACTGAGTAATTACTTCCGTGTTCCCCCACCACCGTCAAAAGACAGACAGACGACAGAGACGTCACCGGAACTACCGAAAAAAAGGACTTTTGCTGAAAAGTAGGAGGTACCATGGCTAGAAGCAAATGATGCTCGCACGGAAATGCGGTACAAAATGTGCTGTGAGAATCCCAATGTCGCCGATAAGAGCAGCGCATTTTATGTAGGGTCAAAGAATTTCAGCCATCCAAACTTTGAAAAGCACGAAAAAAACAGAGAGCATGTGGCAATTAAGCAAACTATCGATGTCAAACAGGACCCCGCTCGCCCTATGGACAAGTGGCGGAATAAAGGTAATGAACAGCGACATGCACTGACAAACGTGTTTTTGCCCGCATTTTACAAAGCTAAACATGCACGTTCAATAAGGTCTTATGAGGAGGACATCCCACTTTTAAAAAGGCTTGGAGTTAACGTGGGAGCCGCATAATGCCCTTTATTTTGAATTGGTGCTTTTTATTTCTTTACATTTCAAAGTAATGGCAATTTTGTTGTGCCAGTTGATGTTAATCAAGCATTAATTGTTAATATAATTAATTAAAGTTAATTGGCTCTAAGTAAAGCTTGTCATAAATTTATCGCATCAGGCGGGTTGGCTCTCAAGCTCAATGAGGACCAAGTCACATCTCCAGGTCCTCCTCTGAGAACCTGGGCAAAAAAATTATGTGCACCCCTGTTAATGACCCTGAAACACAGTGTCAGCAATAAAATGAACTTACACTATATATATATGACACTGTTCGTGTTCAAACCTCAGTTCAGCTCAGCTGTTGTTGAAGCTTTTGAAAGTTTAGGTTTAAAGCAATTCAAAATAACCATTCTGCCTCCTCGGGTGTTGTTTTGACTAAGCAAAGCAAAGGAACGTCTTGAAGGTGCCGGTCACATGATCTATTCGAAAAGTAATTTTGATCCAACAACTGATTTGCAATGGTGGCCTCTGAAGGGAAAAGCCGAAAGGAAAACATGAAGTACTTTGTAGGAAGCTTGCTCATTTCATTCATTTTTGTTGTTTGTTTTATTGCTTTACACATTTTATAGACGGCACTTTAAAGTCTAGGTCTTTATTTTAAAGTGGAAGTACAGAATTCTTTTACATTAGGCTTAATCTTCGAGTTTAGCAGGGGTTTAATTAGTCGGTGGAGTTGATTTCAACAAAATTCCGTTGTCAGTTATTTGTTGGTTTCAGGGCTCCGGAGTTGCTACGCTAGGGCAAGTCAAGTGGTGCCTGCTTACAATGCCAATAGACAAGTCGCCATTTTTGACATTTTCTACTACGGACTTCCGGTTTAAACAGATTAAAGTGAAGTACTGCTGAAGTAGACAGAGATAAACTGCAAAATCAAACCAGAGGAACCCACAAAATCTCTAAAAATGGTTTCAGCAGGGGGCTGAGACTTTCTGTGCTGTGCGTGGTTGTGTGAACTCCTGGAAGCACCTTTTAAGCTGCTACTCCTTGAGCTCTCATGTGCCACATGTTTCCAAGTGCAATTGCTGCTGTTTCATAAATGTTCTCAAGTGTCTTAAACAGGTAAGAAATGCTTGCATTGTAGCCATATTATTATTATTATTAGTAGTAGTATATTGTTGCTGTTGAGCTGCCATGCAGAGTTGAATATTAGTGTGGTTTATTTTGGTGTTTATTTTAGGCAATTGTGTGATATTAAAACCGCTCCATCTAAATGTGTGTTAGTGTGCTGTCACGTCAGTACAATACTATGTGATTCCCCTGAGCCAATGGGGTGTTTTAGTAAATGCTAGGTTGCATTTCTTTTTTGGTGATACTGTAAATCCACTGTTTTGAATATGTTCTTTTTTTTTTTTTTTTTTTTTTTTTTTTTTTTTTTTTTAAACCTGTCCTGTTCAGCTGTTTGACACAGAGAATGGAAGTCTAAGTGCCCAGATTCTGAACAGTTTTAATGTTTCACATGGAGAGTCTGACATACTCCCATTGTGATCCTTCAAAATACATTTTTTATTATGACAAAGCAGCGAACAGGAAGGGATTATGGGGGGACAGAAGAAAAGAAATACAAGAGAAGAAAGAAAAGAAACACATACACAAACAACAAGAAATACATTGAACATCTAAACTAGTTACTAATATGCTGGTGCTATCGTCAGCGAGATGTATTTCCGGTTTACACCATGTGGGGGCCAATTGGCCAGTGAAAGAGGAGAATGGGGGTGGGGGTGTCTATAAGACTATAAGCTAAGTGATTGAAAGGGGTAGAGTGTACACAAATCAGTTCTGTGATCTAGAACCCAGTAATCGTGTGAATCTCTTAAGCCCATTGGCGACCAACCCTACGCCGCCGCATCGCCAATCCCGGCACCGGAACCCCCAACCCGAGCATGCCCTACCACATCCAGCAGCACGCAAGCCCCACCGGGCGAGCGACAGCCACGCAGACGGGCGGAGAAACCGCGCGGGCGCCAACCCAGGGCCATGGCCCCCACCCAGCCAGCCCGGGGAGGGAGGGCGGGCGGGGGGGCCATGCGCAGCCCATCCCTCCTCCCGCCGCCCAGCAAAGGAGCCACCGTCCCCCTCCACCCCCCCGGGACCCAGGGTGGTCCCCCGGGCCACCCGCGCGCCCATCAACCGGCCTTCAGGGATGGCAGGAGGGGACGCATCACCAACCCCACACCTACACCCACCCCCGCCCGCCCACCCGGGCCACGAGCCACAGCCCCCCAACCGGCACGGCACGCCACGGGACCCCCAGCGGCCCACCAAGCCCCAGGCAAGGCAGGGTCCCCCGCCGGTGCAGGCGACACCCCGCTGATACTCAGGCGCCCAGCCAGCGACCCGCGACGGAGCGCAGGGCGGATGCCCAGCCAGAGAAGAGAGGGGAAGGCGAAGGCAGGAGAACGCCCAGGAACTGCCACGGGGCGATGCAAGATCGGAGACCCGACCCCCCAACCCACTCCCGCGGCCGGCAGCCGAGGCAGAGGGGAGGCCACACCCCGGGAGCCACGCCATTTAGAAAAAGTGTGGGACCCACCTACCACCCTATTACTGTGGCTGCCAGGTTCCCGACTGGCAGCCATCACCCAGCACCGTGATGGGGGTGTGAGGGGAGGGTAGTGCAATGTATGCATTAAAATAGGAGAGCTTGGCTTGGGGCAGTGGGACCGCAGCATGGAGTTTCTGTCCAGCCGCCCGTCCCACCGCCCTTTGCCGGAGCTCTCCTGTGGAGTATGATGTGTGTGGTGCATTTAAAAAAGGTGCAGGGATGGCGGGGCCTGTGGTGAGGAGGCAGCCGTGAGGCCCCCCCCAACAGGTCCCAACCATCCCACAACCTTGGTGTGTGGTGCATTAAAAACAGGGGGGAGTCGGGCTGGGACTGTAAAGCCCCGTCCCAACTCTCCTCGGAGAAATGTATGAGCATGTAAGTGCCAGGGTGAAAAATATTTACGGTGCCGAAGTGAGAAGTGCGTGAGTTAAGAGGCAGGCTCCCGCGGGCGTGGCCCCGTCCACCAGAACCACCGGCCCCAGGGCGGAAGAAGCGTCAGGGCCCCGATCAATCCCCGCCCCAGACCACCCACGGCGCCTCCGCGACCGCCCACCCCCCTCCCAACCACCGAGCACCCACCCCGCACCCCGAGCAGGCGCCACACCAAGCGCCGGCGACCAGGGGGCGTCCACCCCACCGGCAAGGGACAGCAAGCCCCACCCTAGGCCCCGCGGGCCCCAAGAGGCCCCGCCAACGACCCCGCCGGCCGGGGGGCAGCCGCGGCCGCCGCGGCCTAGGGAGGCGGACAGGGCCGGAAACAGACCAAGGGGAGGGAAGCGCACCCCCCACAACCCACCCCCGGGCCAAGAGGGCGCGCGGTATGGCACCAGAGGGCACCTCCCCGGCACCCGGTACAGGGAGACGCGGCTCCGGCCGGGCGGACCTGGGAGGGAACCATGGCTGCCGCATACACCCCCCGGCCCCCACCCCAACTCCACCCCACCCCGGCCGGCCGGGGAAGGGCCGCGGCCCCGGACAAGCACCCGCGCGGCCCCCCCAGCCGCCCACGACACCAGCGCGCGCCCGACGGGACCCCCCGCACAGCCAGACGCAACCAGACAAGCCCCGGCCGAAAATCCCGGGGGCCAAGACCGGCGGCGGGACTGCCCAGGGCAGGACGCCAACAAACTCCACCTGTAAAGCTGATAGAAGAAGAGGTTTATCAAACACCATTAGATGTATGCCAAGGACCAGTGAAGTGTATTATTTACGCATAGTTCCTTAATTGTTCCAAGTCTGATAAGTAATATATAGGGTGTTCCAAAAAAAGTTGCATATGATCCCCAGTAGCTGGAAACCAAATTGTCTATGAGTATCCTTGTAAAATAAGCCCATTGACCGACTAAACTGTGAAGGAAGAAAAATTATTTCTTACATGCTGTTGGGACTGTATAAAACAGTTCGGATTTAAACATGTCCAGTTTCCAGCTGCAGAAGGATGCATACAACTTCCCTGGACACCCCGCATACATCCATTTATGTATACATTTCTATTATTTTTGTGGCATTCCTTCGCAGGTGAGAGAGAATCCTTATTCTATGTTCATCATTCTTGCGACCGTTTCCCACTGTTGTTCGTATTTGACCATTTTATTTGTCTGTTTGGCAGATATTTTCTCTAATGTTATGTATTCAATGATTAGATTTAGCCATTGGTTAATGCTAATGTTTTGTTTGTTTTTCCAATTCAACAATATTGTTTTTTTGGCTATCGTTAGACTTGCCAGTAGTGGACGGGTTTGATGGATAGAGATATTCACTGTATTCAGATCGCCAAGCAGACAAAGAGTTGGAGACAATGGAATCCTGCAGTTCAATAGGAAAGAGAGTTTCTTCGTTACCTGTGCCCAGAAATCTTGTATTGGTTTACATTGCCAAAGAGCATGAAAGTATGTATCTGAAGTATCTTCGTTGCAGCTTGTACATTTATCGGATTGGGAGAACCCCATTTTGTGCATTTTAGATTGAGTAATATGCCATCTGTGCAGTATTTTGAACTGTATAAGCTGAAGGTTCTTATTCTTTGTCATTATAAATGCATTTTTACAGATGTTGGACCAATAGTTATTATCTAATGTTACCGAAAGTTCGTTATTCCATTTTTCGATTGGTAGGCAAGTAGAGTTGTTACATGAGAGGGCTTTATATACTTTTGAAAGTATTTTTTTTTGTTGAGGATGTATATTTATTATTTTATTTACGAAAGGTGGTGGGTCTAACGTACCCGTTAGTGATGGAAATTTGCTTCTGATGGCTGCCCTGATTTTATTGTATTGAAAGAAATTGACCCCTTTGATCTGGAAATCTTGTAATATTTTTTCATATGACATGAATGTATTATCTTTGAACAAATGCTGTAACTGGTTTATTCCCGTATCATCCCATGTGCTGAAATAAATAGGAATTTTATTAACTCCAAAGTCTGGGTTGTGCCAGATTGGTGAGAATTTACACGGGGCTTGTTGTGATTGCGTAATTTCCATACCTCTCCACCAGGCTTTCAAGGTACATGCTATCATTGGGTTTTTGAAGCAGCTATGGTGCTTAATACTAGAACTAATAAAGGGGAGGTTTGCCAATTGTATTTGGTTGCAGTCTGTTTGCTCTAATTCTAGCCATGACTGTTGTTCAGTGTTAAGCTATAACCACCTAATAAGATATTGTATTTGATTTGCTATATAATAGTGTTGGAAATTAGGGGCCTCTAGACCCCCCTCTGGTTTATTTCTTTGCAATTTGGCAAGGCTAATTCTGTTTTTCTTGTTTTTAAAGTAGAATTTTGTGACGGCTGAGTCTAGGTCTTGAAACCATTTTTGAGTGGGTTTAAAGGGGATCATTGAGAACAAATAGTTTATTTGTGGTAATACTTTCATTTTGACTGTTGCTATCCGGCCCAAAAGTGAGATGGGTAGATTATTCCAGTGTGTCAAATCTTCACATATTTTTTCTAGGGGGGGGTGTATGGTTTAGTTTTGTTAATTCTGTAAGTTTTGGTGAAATGTTGATTCCATGATACTTTATATTCCCTATTGGAATATTGTGATTTTGATTTGCAGGATTCCATGAGTTTGTTGATAAGGGCATTATAATTGATTTTGACCAATTTATAGCATAATCTGATATTTGTGAAAATGTCTTTATTAGTTCAAAAGTCTCATGTAGGGAGGATTCTGGTTTTTCTAGATATAAAAGTATATCGTCTGCGTATAAGTTAATTTTGTGTTCCGATGTGTGCAAGCAGATCCCTTTGATATTAGCGTTTTGTCTTATTGCAATTGCTAATGGTTCAATAAATAGAGCGAATAATAGGGGTGAGAGTGGACAGCCTTGTCGAGTTCCCCTTTGAAGACAGAAACTTTGTGAAATGACCCCGTTTGTGTTTACAGTGGCTTTTGGGGCGTTGTAGAATATTTTTATCCAGCGGATAAATGGCTCACCGAAGCCAAATTTTTCCAAAACTTTGAAGAGAAAAAACCAGTTGACTTTGTCAAATGCTTTTTCTGCGTCCAAAGAGAGGATAATTGCTTTCTGTTTATAATTCTGTGCAATATTAATAAGATTTAACAAGCGTCTTATATTGTTTGTAGAGTTACGTCCTTTAATAAAGCCGGTCTGGTCTTTATGAATTATAGTGGGAAGAGTTTGTTCTAATCTAGTAGCTAAAGCCTTTGCAATAATTTTAATATCTGTATTCATTAAGGATATTGGTCTATAGTTTGCTGGTTGGGTTAGGTCTTTCCCGTCTTTTGGCAGTAGTTTGATTACTGCAGTGTTCATATTGTCTCTAATTTGACCCTTGGCACTGATTTCTTGAACCATTCTATAGAAAAGTGGTGCCAGCATATTCCAAAAGTGTTTAAAATATGATGTCGAGAACCCGTCGGGCCCCGGTGCGCGACCTATTGGCATGTCCTTTACGGCATTCCATAATTCAGCGAGGGTAAGTGGGGTATCTAGCAATTGTTGGCTTTCTAAAGTTATTTGGGGGATGTCAAGATTATTAACGAATAGGTCAATGTCTTCATTATGATCGTTTGTCCCCGAGTATAAGTTTTTGTAGTAGCTATAGAAAGTTTCGTTAATTTTTTCTGGTGATTGTGTTATTATGCCGGCTGAATCTTGTATTGTTGTAATTAATGTTTTTTCTTTGTTACGTTCGAGTTGGTTTGCTAAATATTTCCCGGATTTGTTATTATGCTCAAAATTGGTATATCGTAGTTGTTGTAACAGAAACTGAGTTTTTTTTAGACAGAATACTATTGAGCCGTTCTTTGGCGCTGAAAAGTTCTTTTGTGGTATTGTCTGTGGGATTATTGGCGAATTCCTCCGTCAGTTGTTTGATTTTCATTTCTAATTCGTTTTCCAACTTCTGTTCTTGTTTTTTTTAATATGATGAATATGAGATAATCTTGCCTCGAATTACGCATTTTCCTGTTTCCCAAAGCAATGACGGTGAGATGTTTGGGGAATCGTTAAGTTCCATAAAGTCTTTCCATTCTTTCTTAACGAATGTATCAAATGCTGGGTCATCTAATAAGGAATCATTACAGCGTCAGGTTGCGTGGGGTATCGTGCGGGAGTCAGTTTTAAGGGCTAAAGATCATGGTGCATGATCACTGATGATTATTGGATGTATTCTTGGCGAAATATTATTAATAGCGGAATTATTCGCTAGAAAAAAATCGATTCTTGAGCACGAACCATGGGCTAGGGATTGAAAGGTATATTCCCTTTTTGTTAAATGTTTTGCTCTCCAGACGTCACTTAAGCCAAAATCGTCCATATATTTCCTAATGGTTCTTGCAGTTTGTGACTGTTTAGTGAGTTTATAATTGGAGCTATCTATACTTGGATCAAGTGTAGTGTTAAAGTCCCCTCCTATAATAATTGTTGAGTTCACTGACATGTCACTCAGTTTACCAAAGATATTGTGGAAGAACTGTGTATCCTCGTTGTTTGGGGCATATACTGGACTGTCTCAGAAAATTAGAATACACAATATTCTAATTTTTTGAGACAGTCCTGTGTATATATACAGGACTGTCTCAGGAAATTAGAATACACAATATTCTAATTTCCTGAGACAATTGAATATTGTGTATTCTAATTTTCTGAGACAGTCCAGTATGTTCACTAATGTGAACAGTTTATTACTTATGGTAGCTTGTACTATTATGAATCTACCTTCCGGGTCTGCAATTGCACTATTTAATGTGTATGAGATCCTTTTATTTATTAATATTGATACTCCTCTTTGTCTGCTGTTATAGCTGGCTGAATACATCAAGTTAAAATTTGAGTGTTTAAGATATTTCTCTTCGGATTTGGCTAGATGTGATTCTTGCATGAAGAAGAGGTCTGCCTTTAATTTGGTGATGTATTCCATAATTTTAGTTCTCTTTGTCTGCGATCGGAAGCCATTCACATTAAATGAAACAAAATTTATATATGTCATATGCGGATATTTCTAAGTATCTTAAGGAAAGTAATGATCTCAGGATGTGTGTTATAATATTTGGTCCTGAGTGTCATCAACCATTCACATTCATTAGAAGCCATACGAGTATGTAATAAATCAAATTCTAATAGAAATGAATGCAATTTTTTGTAAACCGCTTGGCATAATTCACACGACATTAAGACGTTGTTAGAAGGATTAAATACATGGGTAGCATCATCACTAAACATTACAATTTTAAAGCGTGTACTTAGTGTGTGTTTGAAAACAGCGGTGTGGAAAAGGTGAGACAAATAACCCAGAAAAAGAAAAGATATGAGCGCCAGTACAGAAATGTGTAGTGTGAGACATGAGTGACTCTTAAGACTAAGTGATTATCATGCAACCCTGATCTGTACGTGTGCATTGTTGAAATAAAATCGACTTAATACGGCATTGTGTACATATTGGAAGTGCTTAGGAAGTACAGACAAAGTGATTATCATGCAATCCTAATCTACACATGTGCCTTGCTCAAACAAAAAAACACTTAATTCAGCATTATATACGAACTGGAAGTGTTTCGAAGGTACAGACAAAATAGTTATCATGCAGCCCTAATCTACATATGTGCCTTAATCAACCCAAAACAATTTAATTCAGCATTATATGCATACTGGAAGTGTTTAGGAATAGCAAACTAAGTATTAAGCATCCCTAATCTATACATATGTCTTGCTTAAATCAAGACAGCTACATTCAGCATTGTATGCATAATAGAAATATTTAGGCATTACTTATCGGTCAGAATAGCCATGGGGTGAGCACTTGGTCTCGGTATAGTTGACCATCAATGAAAAGTTTGTCGAGCGTGATAATTGCACGTTTGCCCTCTGCTCTGGACCGCTTCAGAATTGGATAGAGGATTTTCCGTCTTTCGTTGATCTCACGCGGGAAATGATCATTCATACCGAATCTTATTCCTTGTAATTCTCTTCCTTTGGATTTCACCAGTACTTTCTGCTGGTAGAGCTCGAACTTGGCGATTATTGGACGCGGACCGCTTCCTCTTGGCTTCCCAAGACGGTGTACCCTCGCAAACTTGATCGAATCCACCATTTCCTTGGGCAGCTTGAGAGATGTTGCCATAAATGACTTAACGAGGGCTTCTGGTTTGTCTACTGTGTTTTCTTCGATGCCAGAGAAAATTAAATTGTCCCTCATGCTCCTTGATTGAAGGTCCAAAAAAGATTCTTTCATTATCTTGTTCTCTTTTTTCAGGGATTGTAATAGACCTGTCGTCGACTCAAAGGCGCCTTTAAGGATATGGTTTTGCGACTTGAGATATACTACCTCCTGCTGAGTAAACACGAGGCTTTCTTTTAACTCTTTAATCTCGGCTTGAAGGATTTCTAATGCTATCGATATTTTCTTATCGATTGATCCAATTCCCTCGCTAAGTGACTTTGTGTATTCGGGTGGGCTTGCTAACAACAGATCGTCGGTCGATGTAGCCGAATCAATAGAATCTGCCTTTTTACGCTTCGCCGGTAGATCACTGCGTTGACTGGATGTTGCCATGGCGTTTCCTTGATGTGTGGCGGAGTCGGAGAAAAAAGGTAAATCACGATCGTGAAAATTTTTAGGGAAAAATTAGTTGAAGTCTTCTTGAGCAAAGTTACTTGCTAGCCTAGCCAGTTGATTGCGTCATGCGTCTACGAAGTCTCGCGAGAGTAACGACGTCACAGCATGCTCCTCTCGCTGTTTTGAATATGTTCTGAACAAGGATGGTGAACCTCTCAATGATGGTAGGGGACCTCTCTGACTCTATACTCAAAACATAGGCAGAGTTTAACTTTTGGGGCTGGAGGGCACAACATGTTGATGACCCCGAAACACAGTGTTTGCAATAAAATTAACGTACAAGAATATTTATAATAATAAGTTGAAAATGAGTGTGTTTTTTGTTTCCGATCATTCTTGAGGGGAATTCCAAATCAGGCTGCTTAGACTATACTTTTCGCCAAGATCGTCATCCATTGACTATGGTATGCCCACCGTTGTGGTGCCAATGTAGTTACCCCTGTCAAAAATTCTGTCCCCTGGGCGGAGCCGCTGCGCTGTACTGATTTGCTTGAGTTCCGTGTTTTGGTGCTGTAGTTATCCATGAGGCTTAAAACCTGGCACATCCATGAAAAAAAAAAAAAAAATGGAGCCTTGCCACATCCTCGGGACAAACCATCGTCAAACCATGTTTTTACTTATAGTAGTGTATCTGTAATTTTGATGTTTGGGCTTTGTTTTTGTTTTTTTGACAGGGGAGTGAAAGGGCAGGTTTCCCCCCCCCCTCCCATTGTTTTTACTATCTGGAGCGCTTTAAATAGCAATCTGGCAAGCCTATATTCTTCCAATGTAAAACATGATGTTATAATTGTCTCGCTCGGGCTGAACCTTAAACTTGTTGTAATGACAATTAAAAAAACGTTAAAATTTTAAAATATGCCTGTAAGACAGATATTAAGCACTCCAAATTGTGTGTGTCCGTAGTGCGTGCACGATTTGTTATCTCCTTTTGCCCTGCGATTGGTTGGTAACCAAATCAGGGTGTACTCCACCGACTGGCCATAGCTGGCTTTGATAGGTTCCTGCACCCACGCAACACTCATGAGGATAAGCAACATAAGATGAATGAATAAATATTGCACACTGTTAGAAGGCAAGTATCTGTGTAACGCATTTGTCGAAATAGGATAAATATTGAATGGTCCCTTGAATCCCATTCAATCCATGACAGACATGGAAGTTTCAAGCATTCTGATATCATGTAGATTTTCCTGTTTTACCCCAACCGCTACACAACAGAATCCCCCTGGAGCCGTGCAGCTTGAAATCTCGGCACCTGCTTGAGCTGATGGACATATCGGTAGATTCTGAATAAATGAGTGCAACAGCAGCAGTTTGACAGCATAACAATATATAGAGGATGCTTGGCTGTATTTGAAATTCCAGGCATTTCTAAACATGTCCAGACACAGTGCATATTTGAGAATGGAAACATACATATGCCCATTGTGACTTGTATGTATTCGTTAGAGTTCACCTTTAAACGTGGATTCTGATAACACTCTTGAGAAAACGTAGTATACTTAGTATACGTAATGAGTTTAATGTATACTTATAGTCTACTACATTTTGTCATGAGAGCAAAATATGGAGAGTCATTCACTGCCTGTTCGGAAAGAAGAAAAACAAGAAAAGAGGAAACAAGACAGTGCATGACATTGCATTAGGAAACACAGGACAGTAAAAAAAAATGATAAGCAGATATTAATTACATTTCTAGTTGACAACTTGTACTAAAGTCATGTGCATGTACATGCACATAATATTTGAATTGATTATTTTCCATTTATCATGGTTAAAGGTGTCAATAACTAATTTGTTTGCTTCACTTTTCCACAGCTATCACTTAAGCAATATGACAATAAAGTTCTATTCTATTCTATTCTATTCTATTCTATTCTATTCTATTCTATTCTATTCTATTCTATTCTATTCTATTTATAGTTCTTAATGGTTAAACCAAGATCTTCCCATTCTGAAAGATTGATTGATTGTCAGTCTCGAAAATGTTTGATTCTGTTTTTACAACGGATGCCCTGCCGTCCACCATTAGCCATTTATGAGATCAGTTGTTTGTCTTCGTCCAGGTTCCCACACCTATGTAGGCTGCGTAAACTAAGGTTGCAACCACATACACAGTCAGAATTACCTTATTTGCGCAACCATAGGGCGCACCTTATTAAAAGGCACAGGTTCATTTTTGGGTGATATTTAACACACACAATAGGTGCACAGCATTATTAAGTGCATGAAAAACATACGCGAGCATGCACGCTAGCTTTTTTTTTTTTTCTTTTTTTTTTAAAGGCAGCGCGAGCCAAACTAAGTTCAAGCAAAGTACTCACATAAATCCACAAATCCATTAAAGTCCTCATCTTCTTTATACGAATTGAATAACCGAGCTAGGTCTCCATCAAACACTGCAGGTTTGATGGAGTCAGTCTCCTTGCTCTGCGTCTCCTCCTCCTCTGAAATGATTCCGGCTTTGGCGAAAGCACAAACAACAGTGCAAAAAAACACCTTAGCCCAAGCACCCACAATCCATACGCAAATTGTGGCCTAATTCGCCTGGCGCTGCCTTCCAGGGTGTGTTCGCCATTGGTCATCCATTTCTTCTACGTCGCTCGCAACTTGACTTTGAACATCTGCTTGACACCGATGTCCAGCGGTTGGAGCTTCTTCGTCAAGCCTCCCGGAATGATGGCCACCTCTGAGCTGATCAGATGCACTTGGTTCTTCACAACGGGTGTGAAATGGGTGCGCGTGGAGTCACAGATCAACAGGGATGGTGACACATGTAAAACAACACCACGTTGCTTGACTTACACTTCCCTCAGCCACTCTGTCCTCTTCTCCTCATCCATCCAGCCTTTTTGATAGGCCTTCATGAGGACTCCAGCGGGAAACGTTTCTTTAGTCAGTGTCTTGCTCCTAAAAATCACCATGGGTGGCAGTTTCTTTTCTTTGCAGTAGATGCTATTCTCGAGGGTCCTTCGCTAAACCAATGTTGTTCAGCCTAACTGACAACTCAAACGTTACTGGGGCCCCGCCCCCTATCACATGCAACCTCCTCCCTTTAAGGTTCTCATGCGGCTCTCACTTACATCCGCCTTTTCAAAAATTGCTCACTCAGAAGACACATTTGGTACTCAGTCCACACAATAGTCGCACCTAGGGGTTGCGTTAACCGAATATTTTCCGTCGTTGACCGGTTTTTTAAAACGGTGACGGAAAAAACTGAAGTCCATCCGTCATTTTGACAAGTTGCAATTCACACCCCAGACCACAGGGTGGCGAGTGAGCATATTAATTAGCTATTGTCTCTCTTGATGCATGACGTCGTTGGCCTTACTCGGAAAAATGTCAAGGCAACTGAGTGTTTGCCTGGCACGGCCAGACTGTTCTCCCTGTATTTTTCAAACACTGAGAGAAAAGTCTGGGATACAGCCTCTCGAGTAGGTACAAAATCAATCGACAAATCAGATTTGTTTATTTGCGTGACGTGTTCTTCACGAGCAACGTCACTCTTGCGCGCCGAAAGTCGTCTCTACATCAACACGGATGGCGACGAGCGCCGAGAATATGTTCCAATCCGCGGTAAATTCAGTTTTAAATGAGCTAAAACACATCGACACGTGTCATTGACAACAGTCTGTCTCGCGCTAGCCGTGTTGAATAAACTCCGTTCTCCTCGTATGTTTACTTCCGCGCGCAAGTCCCTCGTCCTGCCCTCGTCGCTTTGCTAACGGCACGTCTGCCCGTCGCTGATTGGTGCACTCCGCTGTCTGTTTGCCTCTTGTTAAGCTTGTTCGGACGGAATATTAATTAAAAATGAATGAAAACTAAATGCTATTGAATATGTCATTATTATCATTTTAAAAATGTAAGTGACGGGTAAAATAGATTATGACCGGATTTTTATGACACTGTCAGTCAAAATGACAGACAACGAAAAAGTCTAGCGCAACCTCTGGTCGCACCGTTCATTTTGGTGCGTCTTATGGTCATGAAAATACGATAGTGATGCTGTGTACCAATTGAGCAAACAAAATGTTGTTCCTAATGTCAAATGAGTCATGACAAATTCAGAACCAAAACTAAGGTATGCATTGGAGAATAGACTGATAAGGAGGAAATCATTGACGACGTCAGTCGAGAGACGAAACGCACTCGTTGGCTTGAGCTTTACTTAATTTAAAACTCGCCATTGACACCTTGTGGTTTATTTAAATCACTACCGTAGATAGTTAGAGTGGCACTGTGGAAGTACGGCAGGTAGCCAATGTGACGTCATTTTTTGCGACGTCAACGACAATGGTAAGCTATTAGTTTTTTGTTTTTTTTTTAAATATATATATGTATGTGAATATATATATATATATATATATATATATATATATATATATATATATATACTGTCTCAAAAAATTAGAATATTGTGTATTCTAATTTTCTGAGACAGTCCAGTATATAAAATTTTACAAATTTTATTAAAACGAAAACATTAAGAGGGGTTTTAATATCATATTATTATAACTCGTACCAACATTTATCTTCTAAGAACTACATGTCTTTCTATCTGTGGTACCCTTTGAATAAATTTATCTCGTTATGTTCTAGTCTCCCAAGCCACGTTCGTTGATGAAATATTTGAGATATTTTTTTTTATCATCAGTGTTGACGAAAACAGCACTGCTTTTCAACGTGTAATTTTTTGTATGACTACCTTGTATAACAATTGGTGAATGTGAGACAAGTGCCTTAGGAAGGCCAAGCACTATATTTCTATAAGCAATTCATCCCCTTTGTCTGCCTGTCAATAACCTGAAGCTCATCTAAGAAAGGAGGCTAGCACATTTCTCCTAGGTACCCCACTCCCCCATGCATACAGAGACAAAGGTTCAGAGGTCAAGCAAAGAAGGAAGACAACATAAATCATGGCAGAGAAATGTGATGCACTGACAAGGTACATCAGGGAAATAGGTCAGAGGTCACAAGTTTTGGACAGAGCTCTCAGCTTCTTGGTTTGATGCTCAGATAACAATTAACATGTCACATGTAGGGTGTCTTGTTTTAAGTAGCCAATGTCTTGCTAGGAAATGATTGCAGACAATATTGTTGACTTTCCACACATACTCCCTTAGTTAAAGAACTTAACTCATGTTTCTCCTTAGAAATCTAAAGTTGGCATTTAATTTTTTTTTTCTCAGATACATTGAACAGCATAACTGGTTGCAAATATTGGTTCATTCTTCTTCCAGCAAAATAAGGTATTTATAACTTTTCTTGGTTCTCTGAGTTATTTTGATGCCGACAGTCACTTGAATGCTGTTTAAAGAATATAAATGAAGTGATTACATGCTTGGATGCTTTGTTTATAGGTATTATGATGATAATAGGATACTAATTTTATTTTATAAATTGTGATATTGTAAACCATCACAAAAATTATGTTTCCAAAAGAAGGTGGTTGTAAGGACTAATACAATTTGAGCATAGGTGCAGGATTTCGTTCCAACCGATACAGCCGAGACAGTTTAACCAATGAATTTTTTGCTGAAATAAGCAGCTGACCACACTTCTATGAGACCATATTGGTGAAAAGGTATCCTCTTCATTGGTTGGACAGAAAACCTGCACCCACTTGGCCCTTTGTTGAATTCGTTTCCCACCTGTGTCTCATGTTAGTCTTATAAAGTTAGAAGAGAAAATCAGCTAAAAATCAGATATACCATGTTTGGGGGGCATTTACAGGTCACTTCCTGTTCATTTTAGGGCAGTTATAGGTCACTTCCTGTTGATTTTGAGACACTTCCTATTCAGGGACATTTCCTGTTCATTAACCCCAAATCAACAGGACGTGACCTGTAAATGCTCCAAAATCAACAAGAAGTGACCTAAAATAGACAGGGAATGACAGGATAATGCTCGAAAATTGACTCATTGTGCGTATTTGGATGGATGGATTGGACCTGTACGAGGGATAAACTCATTGAAGCTCATAGCAGAAGGATGAAAATAGCTTGCTTTTCTGTTTATTGGTTGTATTGTACAATGTTTTCCTGAACCCATGTATCGATAATTGCTGTATCTCCATATCTTGAAATAATCATTATCTTGAGCCTTGTATCGCAAATTGTATCGTACCAAATCTGTGGTACCCAGATGTTCCCACCACTACTTTTGATTGGGGCTCTTACAGCCAAAAAATAATTTCTTAAAACCTCTCAACCTCTCCACAGGGTATTTTGACAACAAAATTTTAAGAGTGAATTGCATCACTTCTCGTTTTACATCACTTTATGTTTCAGGTTTGAAGGTTGCTTTCTCCAACTTCCACAAATTTTCAATATGATTTTTACAGGGGTGAAAGTGGGCCGGAACACTGTTCCGGTGCAAAATTGGTGGGCGGAACTATGCTTTGATCCTAAAAATATGACAGCAACTTTCAAATCTCCATTTAATTAAAAAAAAAAAAAAAAAAAAAAAACTGCCGGGTTGCCACACACACATCTGCAGATATTTACGTATATCTTTTCATGGGACAACGCTGACAAAATGACACTTTGACACAATGAAAAGTAGTCTGTGTGCAGCTTATATAATAGAGTTCCTTTATTTTCCCCTCAAAATAACTCCAAATATAGCCATTAATATCTAAACCCCTGGCAACAAAAGTGAGTGCACCCCTTAGAAACTACGTTAATGGTTAATGGTGTTAATGGTGTTACACTTATGTCCAAATTGAGTACTGCTTGTCATTTTCCCTCCACTGACATGTGATCAGCATGCATAGTTAGCTTATTTTATTTTATTTGCTCTGCTGGGGAGGTTGGGAACATCTTCCATGTTATAATGCCTGACCCCAGAAATAATGACCAGAAAATTCAGATTTTTGTTAAATTTGAAAGTTTTATATGGTCATTAAACAAAATATAATAACATTTTTAAAACAAATTTTAAAAATTGATTTGTTTAGATGTTCTCCAAATTGGATCATAAATTATACTGGACTGTCTCAGAAAATTAGAATACACAATATTCTAATTTTTTGAGACAGTCCTGTGTATATATACAGGACTGTCTCAGGAAATTAGAATACACAATATTCTAATTTCCTGAGACAGTCAGGAAATTAGAATATTGTGTATTCTACAGTCCAGTACATTAAGCATTACATGCAGTTCTCATGTTAAAACGATATAACTAAAATTATATAAAACACAACAAGGTTTTAAACATTTATTTTACTGCAAAATGGTCCAGAAATGCTTGTCTCAAATATAAATATAGTTAATGTGCACTTTGGAATTGTTTTTGTTCATTTACCTACATTAGGCTAGTAATTACCATATTTTCTGCACTATAGTATATGGCGCATCGGACTATGGGGTGCACCTTCAATGAATGGCATTTTTAAAAACTGTGTTTATATATTCGACACACTGGATTATAAAACGCTGCAGTAGTAGAACTAATAAAGATCGGGGTAGTGGTATGCATCCACTAGTCTAGATGGAGCTGTGGTAAAGGGAATGTCATACCATGATTAACCAATATCAATCCATATATAAGGCGCACTTTCAGTTTTTGAGAAAATTGAAGGCTTTTAGGTGCACCTTACAGTGTGAAAAATACGGTATATATTTCCTTATAACATAAAGAAGGCCGTGTTGGCGTTGTCTTCAAAATATATTTCATTTCACTGTGCATAATGTCAGTTATTTTTTGTTAATGTACTGTATGTTACTTTTTATTTGCATAATAATATATAAGTCAACGTGGACATTACATACCCAAGTGAGCGGAGAGAGTAGGACATGTGGATACTTCGATACCCATAGTCTACATTGACACTAAAACAGCTAGTAGTGCAGTGTTCCAACATACGCAAACAGCAAAATCTTTTACAGCTAGAGATTGAGGAAGTATAACATGTTAATGCTATGACAAGTGGGAGCCAGGACACCAGGTCAGAAGTGGGAGCTGATTATAACCCCCCCCACCCCGAGATTAGGTACCAAGCCCCAGTGATGGCCCCAAGAGACACTTAAACCCCTTTCACAAACATATCCCGGTAAATTCCCCTGTAAGGTGACGCGGGTTTTACTCGCATCATTGCTTTCACACGTGTAGAGGTATCCCGGCAATGGACACTTTCGCAGGCTTGTACCGTGTTGCCCACTGGCGCTCTCTGTGCGGGGACGGCTGCTGGCGCGATTTTATAACCCGAACATTACGTCCTTTTTGGTCGGCATCGGCTGTCGCCATGTTGGTCAAATCGTGTTTTTTACAGAGCTGTTTGTCGGAGCGTTCCCAACGTTGTAACTTCAGCCAATTCAAGCTCATCAAGACTCTATTTCTCTATTATATCCCAGACGATCCAAGAGGAGGGTGCTGAGATATTAACTTGCTGGGTGCAATTCGACACCTATGCTGCCGTTGTTTTGAAATCCCCTACGTTGTGCTGGTATTTGAGTGTATTTGTTTTGTTGTCCTATCGGCTCTCTGCTTACTGCTTAGGTTAGTATTTTTTTTATCTCTGTCGACCTACTGTCAGGGGCCCATTGTGTTATTCCCCCTTTTCCGTGATCGCAAGTACTATTGTTTGTATTTTATAAACCCCTGAAGACTTCCCTCCGTTGTTTTCTGCTTTGAGGTACAACCTTGTTTCCGCAGTTGCGGACCCTTACATCGGCAACAAAATGAACCACACATTACCAAAGATAGATGATGGACTCTCTTCCCAGGGCTCCGCAATCCAGTAGCAATTTAATATCATTGTTTTCAGTTTAATATAGCTATTTCCAGCTTGCTATGTTGATTATGCCTATGTCTTTTTGTGTACTTGTGTTACGTACCGCTTTTCGTCTTACTGCGAAGAAAGAGGAAGTGACGATCGGCCCGCCATCGTGGTGTGATGTGACCTGGGAATTAAACCCATGCTTTCACATGAGCCTCATCCTTGGACATTCCCGGGCATCATACTAAGAAGCGATCCGTGAAATGTCATAATCTCCGTGTCAGTCGACCCGGGAAATTGCGTTAACATACAAGGACTGCCCGTTTAAATCCCGGGATTTTCAGGAGTTGGTTGCAGGCAGTGTTGTTAATTTTACTTTAAAAAAGTAATTAATTACAGTTACAAATTACTTCTCCCAAAAAGTAATTGCGTTAGTAACTCAGTTACCTGAATGTAAGAGTAAGTAGTTACTTGGCAAAGTAACTAGTCATAATTTTGTCTTTTTTTTTCTCAAAAAAAAAAAAAAAAAAAAAAACAGGTCACGCAATGTGAAGTTTAAAGGGTGTGGGGGACAATTGGCCCTAGCCCAATTCTTTACCCTCCACTTAACTAGACACAAGGGTATTGCGATAACTAGATAGTAAACTTTGCTATGTATGGAAGTCACTTAAAGTTGTGAATCAACCGTTAAAGTTGTTAAAATTGCTCCCGTTATTGCATTAGTTCCCTTCTGTCTACTTTAAACGTGTAAGTTTTAAAACTGTTTCATCATTTAAAGAGATTTAAGTTAAGATTTTGCCGATTTAGGAGCATTTTAGATTAAAAAATCGCTAGGAAGGATCTCTACATCAGAGCCTTCCTGAGAGGTCTACTGCTTTAAGATGGCGGCTGTTTACTAACGCATGTAGTCCTTAAAACATGTTGCCAGTGCAGTGTGTCTGTCATTTGCATCTAGTTCTATAATATGATATCTACCAAGTCATGTGGGCGTAGTTTGTCGGTTATGGCTACAGTCAGGTATTATTGGAGCCTCCTAGCATCGCGGTTGCAACGGCGTCTTCCCCACTCCTGCTCTGCTCTCTTGTCTCCGTGGGTCCGTTTCTCTCAGACTTTTTTTATTCAACCAACTTAGTAACGCATAGTAACGCACGCCTTTCCCGCCTCAGTAACGGTAACGGCATTGTCAAGAAGAAAAAAGTAATTAATTAGATGACTCATTACTGAAAAAAATAATGCTGTTAGTAACGACGTTATATTCTAACGCCGTTATTAACAACACTGGTTGCAGGAACCATCATAGGAGGAAAAACCTCTGCATGGGATGTACTACGGACAGATAACTGAGGTGGCAGATCGGAACAAGTCCTACCAATGGATTACACCAACAAAATGGCTCAGAAGATGAGCTGCTAAGTGAATGTCTAAGGCAGCAGAGACACCATGAGATTGCAGATAAGGAGGGACAAGCCGTTGAAGAAGTGGCTGACAATAAGAAGTCCTACCAGTGGCTGGAGTACACTGGACTGACGGACGGCACAAAGGCTCTAATCGTGGTTGCACAAGAACAGGCCTTCAGAACAATGTTTGAACCATTTAGTTCAAGATCTAGCATACATGATCAGACCTGAGGTGCAGGCTGTGCAAAGATGGTCCAGGGACTTTCCATCACATCGTAGTAGGGTGTAAGATGCTAGCTGGATCAGCGTACATGGAGATGCACAACCAAGTGGCTGGAATAGCATACAGGAACATCTGTAACCAGTATGGAGTAGAAGTGCCCAGATCCCAATGGGCCATGCCACAGAGGGTGAATGAGAACAACAAGGCCAAGGTTCTGTTGGACTTCAGCTTCCAGACTGACAAACAGCTCCAGGCTAACCAACCGGACATCGTGGTGGTGGACGAAGAGCAAATGATGGTGACGGTGATAATTGTGGCAATACCAGTTGACGCCAACATCCGGAAAAAGGAACATGAAAATGACCAAGGACTGAAAAGAGCAGTTGGAGCGGATGTGGAAGGTGAAAGCTAGCCTGGTTCCCATGGTAGTGGGACCACTCGGGGCAGTAACCCCCAAGTTGGCTCCAGCAAATCCCAGGAACAACATCTGAAGCCTTAGTCCAGAAGGATGCAGTCCTAGGAACAACAAATTCACACGCCATTTGCGCAACCTTTCTCTTTACACAAACTAGAGTGGGACAGATACATGTACCAGTGAAGACCAGACGGCAGCTGTGCCTTCACGGCAATGGTTCGTTTCCCAGGAACGATGAGGACAGTGTTCTAGCGATGCCACTGCGCTAGCATAAATATGTATGTACTGCATACGTGTTTAAAGTTGTATTTTAAGTTATATGGAATTTGTATAGGTGAGACATCCGGACAGCCGCGATTAACAACGCAGCATTGCTGGTAGGCAGCGGTGTCTTGTGCAGCAGTGGCCGACATAGGATGTATTGGGGTCAGCTTCAGTTTTGCAAGAGTCCCCTAATTTCTTGCTTCAATAATTGCTCTCCACAGAATCAGGATTATTCTCTGCGGAATCAACGCTTTTCTACTTCAAATTACTTGGGGTACTAAGTATATATTATTGAGTGGCACAACCTAAATGGAGCTGCTATACAACAACATACAACCACCTTGAAAGTGTTCCGTATTGTCAGACTGGATGTGCGCTGCAAAGTGGGCTGAAAAGGTATTGGAGAATTTACAGATGGGCGGATAGTTAATTAGGCATCATTAATGTTTCATCTGGACGTTAGTCTCTCCAGTCGTGTCTGCAAGATTGTCTGAAAGTGAATGTCACATAACTGCAGATGACATGCAAAACATCATTGTTGACATAATTAAAAAGCACATTGAGTAAAAAAAAACAACAACATGAAATATACCCAGAAGTCCAAAATATACAGTAAGTGCATGTTCCTTGTGGCCTCTGAGTCCCTGTTTACTTCAGGTGCCATTGATGGATGACAGGAGAAACGCACACCAGCTGTTACTTGTATCTGTACAGCATTTCTAGTCTTCAACTCGCCTCAACTCATAGTTTCCATAGTAACGGGCTGGGAGGAATTGAAGACTGAAAATGACATACAGGACATTGGAGTGTTCTTGTCAGGCCGTCACAATTTGGAAATGTCTTTTTCTAACAAGTTCCTGTAAGGTCATCCGTTCATGGATATGATAAGGTTTCAGTCGGGCATGTTTTTAAGAATGGATAACGATTTCACATTGCAATAAACAAATAATCGGTAACACTTTAGATCAAGGTCCAAGTAATAAGCATTAATAAGAGTTAATAAGAATTAGTAAGTGTTAAAAAGTCCTTTATTGGACGCCCATTAAGATAGAAGAAGATCTATGTTTCTAAGTCTAAATAAGTGTTCATAATGGCATCATTATCATGTTCAAGTTCAAGTCATAGGGGCAAGTCATCAACATGAGCTAAGAGGCTGTATTACTTGGTAAATATGACAAAACACTCCAGTGTCTCTACTGGACACTTTAGGATGAAAAAAAATTAGCGGAACACTTAAAAAACACATCAATCTAAACGGGGGGAACAATCAGTGGCGTTCCTAGCCTACATGATGCCCTGGGCGACAAGACACTTTGGCACCCCCTCCCCCCTCCAACCCTCAAAAAATAGAAAGTTGTAAAAAAACAACATCGGTTGACCCACAAAATTTTGCATTGCCTGAAGTACACAATATTTGCTAAGAATGTTACATTTATTAAAGCTATCAAAACAGTTGAAAGTGCACAACAATAAATATATGCAAGAGAATATTAATTGGCTCAGATGCGTTGACACCTACAGGAGCTCCGGTTAGAGAACACGGGAGATGACAGGAGAGACATTTTTTTGGGCTCATGTGCAGGTGAGCATACACACATTTAGCATCTGGTGAACAACGTACAGAAATATACAGTGATCTCTTGCAACATGTCCCATCCGTTCATATACAGCCTCTCACTCTCCCTCCTGAAGCTTTTGTTTCTCACCAGGCAGCTGCAGCTTGTTAAAGTTAACGATGAGAGACAAGTACAGGTGTGCGAAATTTCCGATTCCTAGATTATTTTGGCCGTGGAAGATTCGAGAACGATTCACAAACATCCAAATTCCCACTATTGAAATATGCCAAGTAAAGTGGAACGAAAACAGCGCGGTGCAATGAGATATGGACCGAGAGTGAACATCATGCTTAACTCATGCCGCAAAAAAAAAAAAAAAAAAAAAAACAATAATACCTGACTACAAACTAAAGAGCTAGATGCGAAATGACAGACTCGGTGGCATTAGCAGCACATACATATGTTGTAGCTGGACACAAAAAAAGAAGTCTGCCGAGGTGTTTTTTGAGATTTCAACTTTTATTTTCCTTTCTTAGTTGCATCTGCATGTTCACAACTGCTCTCTCCCTTCTCTCTCCTCTCAACACACAAGGTGCATTTTTGTGCCCTCGGCAATTTCAGCCTCACAAACAATACTTCAACTGCAATGCAGAAACGGAAGGGTATTTGACAGAAAACAAAAATGTACTAAAACTCGTGAGAATCAAATACACAAAGGGGGGTGCATGTCAAACCAATCACTATCTCCTACATATAGAAAACTAGATGCGAAATGACAGACTCGCATCTAGTAGTAGACAGCCGCAATCTTAAAGCAGTAGACTTCTCAGGAAGGCTGTTGTCGCGAACCTTCGGAGCGAACCTACCGTATTTTTCGGACTATAAGTTGCACCTGAGTATAAGTCGCACCGCCCAAAAATGCGCAATGAAGAGGAAAAAAATAATAAAATATGTATATATATATATATATATATATATATATATACAGTGCCTTGCAAAAGTATTCGGCCCCCTTGAATCTTGCAACCTTTCGCCACATTTCAGGCTTCAAACATAAAGATATGAAATTTAATTTTTTTGTCAAGAATCAACAACAAGTGGAACACAATCATGAAGTGGAACTACATTTATTGGATAATTTAGACTTTTTTAACAAATAAAAAACTGAAAAGTGGGGCGTGCAATATTATTCGGCCCCTTTACTTTCAGTGCAGCAAACTCACTCCAGAAGTTCAGTGAGGATCTCTGAATGATCCAATGTTGTCCTAAATGACCGATGATGATAAATAGAATCCACCTGTGTGTAATCAAGTCTCCGTATAAATGCACCTGCTCTGTGATAGTCTCAGGGTTCTGTTTAAAGTGCAGAGAGCATTATGAAAACCAATGAACACACCAGGCAGGTCCGAGATACTGTTGTGGAGAAGTTTAAAGTCGGATTTGGATGCAAAAAGATTTCCCAAGCTTTAAACATCTCAAGGAGCGCTGTGCAAGCCATCATATTGAAATGGAAGGAGCATCAGACCACTGCAAATCTACCAAGACCCGGCCGTCCTTCCAAACTTTCTTCTCAAACAAGGAGAAAACTGATCAGAGATGCAGCCAAGAGGCCAATGATCACTCTGGATGAACTGCAGAGATCTACAGCTGAGGTGGGAAAGTCTGTCCATAGGACAACAATCAGTCGTACACTGCACAAATCTGGCCTTTATGGAAGAGTGGCAAGAAGAAAGCCATTTCTCAAAGATATCCATAAAAAGTCTCGTTTAAAGTTTGCCACAAGCCACCTGGGAGACACACCAAACATGTGGAAGAAGGTGCTCTGGTCAGATTAAACCAAAATTGAACTTTTTGGCCACAATGCAAAACGATATGTTTGGCGTAAAAGCAACACAGCTCATCACCCTGAACACACCATCCCCACTGTCAAACATGGTGGTGGCAGCATCATGGTTTGAGCCTGCTTTTCTTCAGCAGGGACAGGGAAGATGGTTAAAATTGACGGGAAGATGGATGCAGCCAAATACAGGAACATTCTGGAAGAAAACCTGTTGGTATCTGCACAAGACCTGAGACTGGGACGGAGATTTATCTTCCAACAGGACAATGATCCAAAACATAAAGCCAAATCTACAATGGAATGGTTAAAAAATAAACGTATCCAGGTGTTAGAATGGCCAAGTCAAAGTCCAGACCTGAATCCAATCGAGAATCTGTGGAAAGAGCAGAAGACTGCTGTTCACAAACACTCTCCATCCAACCTCACTGAGCTTGAGCTGTTTTGCAAGGAAGAATGGGCAAGAATGTCAGTCTCTCCATGTGCAAAACTGATAGAAACATACCCCAAGCGACTTGCAGCTGTAATTGGAGCAAAAGGTGGCGCTACTAAGTATTAACGCAAGGGGGCCGAATAATATTGCACGCCCCACTTTTCAGTTTTTCATTTGTTAAAAAAGTTTAAATTATCCAATAAATTTTGTTCCACTTCACGATTGTGTCCCACTTGTTGTTGATTCTTGATAAAAAATTAAAAATTTATATCTTTATGTTTGAAGCCTGAAATGTGGCGACAGGTTGCAAGGTTCAAGGGGGCCGAATACTTTTGCAAGGCACTGTATATGTCACACCGGAGTATAAACCGCATTTTTGGAGGAAATTTACTTGATAAAATCCGACACATAGAACAGATATGTTATTTTGAAAGGCAATTAGAAATAAAAATACAATAGAGAGCAACATGCTTAAAAAAAGCCGAGTTATGCTTCCGCGTCAGACCTGCTCCGTCGAGAAAGACCCGATTTCCAAACCTGCGGCGTAGCCTCTCTGGATCCTTCTTTTTTTTGTGACTTCGTGTCGCGTCAACGCGTGTGACGTGGTGGAAATGGACTATGATTGGTCCGCTCAGACTGTTGTTTCTGGTTCAGCGCAAAATCACCGCTATTCTCAAACATTTCTTTTCTACACGCAAAAATGGACCATGCCGACGAGAGTATCAACGAAGACCAAGTACGACAACTTCTACAATGTCTCGTCAAGACATTATGAAGAATGCCAAATGGCAAGCAATTCGTGGGAGGAAATTGCTGAATATACGGGGCTGGAGGTCAGCCAGTGATTGAATAAAAAAAATGGAAGAACCACCGAGACAAGTACAGTATGTGTGTGTTCGGAATCGAATGGCCACACGAAGCGGTGATCCAGTCGGCCAAAAACTGCCAGCTTTTTATCACTTTATGTCGTATTTTTGGTTGGTGAACTTCATCATTTATTGTGTACATATGTTTGCTGTGAGTCTGTGACTTATTTACATGTCACACTTCAAGTATATGAAGAATAAAGCACTGGTTTGGTGTCAAAAGAGTTGTTTTGATGTTTATTTCTCAAGAACAGACAGTTCACACACAGTACATTATCACTGATTGAGAGTGCCTCGGTGTTTTTATGATAACGTTAAAACATCAATGCTTCCAACGCAGTTTGGGAAACTCCACAGACGGCAGAAATCTGCTATGGCTTCCCACTGGCTGGTTGTAGAAGACGGCAAACAAATCGGGCTGGAGGGCTTTGCTGACCTCGGACAAAACGCTGGACGCAGTGCTCGACGCCAGTTTGAAGCTAGCTGCTACAGCTAGCTGGTTTCCACCCGAGGCTAGAACTCTATGCGGGATGAAAAGTTGGACAGACCGCCTTGAAACCGTCTTCTGCATCGCCTGCGCCTCAACATTTGCATGATCAACATTTACTCTATGTTGATGAGCTGAAGATCCACATTCAAGCGTTCCATCTTGCAATGCTTATTTTTTCTTCGTTAAACTAGACAAGAGGAAGTCACAAGCATGCCCCAAAACCGTACAAACATAACGCGACACCCCTCTAGTGGCTTGGCGGTGAATTACAGAGCAACGCGTCACCTGGCCGGAGAACCATCGAATGTCAAATGACGCCGTAGTCGCTGCGCCGTCACCGCAACGCGGGACCATAACTCAGGCTTTAGTATACAGTATGATAATGTTGCATGCAAACGTGGTATGTTAACGTAACATAGCTACTAAGAGTTATTCAGATAACTATAGCATAAAGAACATGCTAACAATTTTACCAAACCATCAGTGTAACTCCAAAACACCAAAATAACATGTGAAATTATATAATAATGTGTTAATAATTTCACACATAAGTCACACCCCCAGCCAAACTATGAAAAAACTGTGACTTATAGTCCGAAAAATAAGGTAATTAACTTATTATCTGAAGTACTCCTAAATCGGCAAAATCCTGACTTGAATCTATCTTTAAATAATGAAAAAGTTTTAAAACTTTCACATGTCGAAAGTAGACAGAAGGAAAATTATGGAATAACGGGAGCAATTTTAACAACTTCAACGGTTGATTCAAAACATTAAAATTAACTGAATGTTGTTTAAAGCTGCTGATACAGAATGGGGACTTGAGCATTTTATTTACTGTTTTGAACTGTTAACTTCATAGTGAAAGAGTAGTTTATTTAAGCCCGAGAGGATTTTTGTACGTTTCTAACTAATGTATAAAACAAGCAGCTAATAGCTGGGGGGAGGGGGGTGCATCAATAATCGATTAATAATCGAATTGTAGCCTCTGAATCGTAATCGAATCGTTGGTTGCTGCAAGATTCCCACCTCTAGTGACAAGGGAGCTTCATAGAACTTGCCAGAGTCCTACTTTTCAAAGGCACCATCTCGTTTAACTTATTAAAAAATTGGTTGTAGTCGCTATGGCAGCTCGTTGTGTTGTGTGCTGTTCTAAACGGCATGAGTTGATTTGAAAGGACTCACTCAATGAAGCATTGAATAAAGACATACTTTGGGGAAAAACATGTCTTAAACGTATCTCTTTTCAATGCTAAATAAATAAACACACCAAAATACATTGGACACACAATTTATTTATATATTTTTTAATGTAAGCTACACCTCTACTTCGCGGATTTCGATTATTGCGGGGGGCGGTCCTCATTAACCGTGAAAAACGAGGGATCACTTTAGTCAACATTCACAGACCTCTTAAGTATTCCTCCACTTAGCATTGTGAGTAATGCTCACAATCTATGTGGAGTGCCATTAATTCACTTTACAAGGCATACTCACATCATCACTGAAGGAGCAGACACTTGAACCGGGAAACGTAGAACTGGAAAAAAAAACGCGAGCGGTTTCCAAAATAAAAGATTCTTTGCACATTAAGAATCAAAGTCAACCCTAAGTGTAAGTGTAAGTGACACATAACTTAACTGATCCAGTCCCTGCCCCCTCCTCCTTCTCCTTTTGAAGTTGTGTGCAGACAGCAACTTCGGTCTGCAGAGGGGTATCATTTCTACAATAGGCGCGCCAATTATAATAGTAGACAATTACTCGCGAGCATGCGTCCCTACCAATTTGCCGCCCAGGGCAACCGGCCAACCCAACCGTACCATTGGGAACAATTATTTTTTCTTAACAATAAGCAGATGATGTATTAGTAAGAAAATAATGTCACGTAATTTGATAGAAATTAAAATTATCACCATATAGAGGGGGGAAATCAAAGACAACCCCAAAATGAAAGTGAACAAACGATGCAGCAGATTGGTCAATTTTGCTTGAATACCATTGTAGCAACGCAAAATGATTCTGAGTAGTTTGTGTATGTTTGTGTTTGTGCACATGCCTGACAACATCAGGGTGTGCTCCAAATGAGACGGGATGCTGTCCAGGAGGATCTCCTCCCAGATCTGGACCAGGGCATCACTGAGCTCCTGGACAGTCTGAGAAGCAACCTCGTGGTGCCAGATTGACCTCAACATAATGTTCCCGGGGTGTTCTATTGGGTTTAGGTCAGGTGAACATGGGGGCCAGTCAATGGTATCAATTCCTTCAACCTCCAGGAACTGCCTGTATGCTCTAGCAACATATGGTTGACCATTGTTATGGACCAAGAGGAGACCATGTCCCATTGCATTAGCGTAGGTTTGGACAATGGATCCAAGAATTTCATCCCTATACCTAATGTCAGTCAGGGTGCCATTGTCTAACCTGTTGTAAAGGGAAAAACACCTGTGACCTTTTTGTGACCCGCACTGGCTCCACCATTATTTAATACCCATATATATAACAAAGTATATATATAACAAAGTACGACTGCGTACTAAAGCACCATGAGTTCCTTCCTTATTCCATCATTGTTATACGACGACAATAAAGCGCCTAACCATGATTGGACACGACAATAAAGGCACCATGAGTTCCTTCCTTATTCCATCATTGTTACACAATAAAGCGCCTAACCATGATTGGACACGACAATAAAGAGATGACGCAGTGTGTCGCCTGAGATCAGGGGTTGGCTTATTCCATCATTGTTACACAATAAAGCGCCTAACCATGATTGGACACGACAACAAAGAGATGACGCAGTGTGTCGCCTGAGATCACGGGTTGGCCCCCCCTGTTCCCACGTGACCTATGCATATAAAAAGCCTGATCCCGGACCACACTTTAGGGTCGGTCAGAGGATTCCACGCGTAGTCGCTTGGCTGGAGTTCCTTGATTGCTCAAACCAGGAACGTTGTGTGGCCCTCCGTTCATTGTCGACAAGGTAAGAGCTTGATTTCAATATCATAAAGGAACTCATTGCGCTTTGGTGGGAAGATATTTTAGCTTCGACAACTAATTATCTAGCACCATTGTTATGTGTGATTGTGTGTTTTTAACTACTTCGTAAGAGTTACAATTCAGACCTAGCGGTGTAATTATTCTTGATTTCGTTTCTGCTTGCTTTTGTGGGATTGTAATCAATTAAGCTTCATTTATTCATTTCATTTACAATTTCTATTCAATAAACATTGTCTAATAAGCAAAAGTGTGCCTGTTGCTTACTCACTGCGAACCCGTTACGAAATTCCTCTCATCTTCCATAAAAAGTGTGATCTGGAAATTTTCGTAAAAAATTTCGTAAAACACCTGTAAATGTCTATGCATCTGGTAACAAATTTGTCACTCATCACCAAGTTACATCCAGGTACATCCACTATCAATATTGCATTATTGTAATTGATTTGATTATTTATTGGTTTTCATGTTACATTTAAAATTGTCATTTGCCTTCTTCTTACCTTTGTTTACGCCCATTTTCTGTATCACAAAAAGTAGCAGCATTCAAATTTCATGATGAACTACAATGACATTTTATTCTATTTTATTGTAGCATAAATGTAGAGCATATCACACCATTCATAGGCAATCTTAATATTTCGCAGAGCTGGGTAGTAATACGTTACATTTACTCCGTTAGATTTGCATGAGTAACTTTTTGAGAAAAATGTAGTTATAAGAGTAGTTTTACAAAGCCATGCTTTTTACTTTCACTTGAGTAGATTTGGGACGATGATACGCTACTTTTACTCCGCTACTTTGGGCTACACTAGTCGTTAAAATTTTCCTCTTTAATCTACATATTAGATCAACCAAATTTTTTTTTTTTTTTTTACCAGACTCCAACAGTGGCACTACCAGTTAAACCAATGAGATGTTGCAGCAATAATCACATGACTCCATTATAACAATCAGAGTCAAGCTTGCCATTCTATGATAACGTCAGCCTGCACAATAACATGGCATCCTTAAAGTGCCTGTGACACAAAAAAAGCATGTTTATTTCATATTAGTAGTAGTATTTTATGCTCCCGAATGAAATGGACCGATTGGATGTGTGTGGAAGCGATCGATATATTCATTCTATTTTTGAATCCCGCGCCATGAAATGAATGACTTCCGGCCAGTGTCGGGATTGAGGAAGGAGGCGAATGTGACGTCAGCGGTAGAGATCGTTTTCACAATGCAGCCGTCACTATAACATGCAGAGGGACTGCGAATTCTACTATGGATCAGGTGATTTTGCAGATTAATTCGTTTAGTTTTTGCGTCACGCCAGCCCATTGCGCTGCAGGCTTTTTTTTTGCTACACCGGGGAGAGTAGTGTGAGGCTCTTTGGATTTCCAAAAGATTCTTGTTCACCGCGATGGGCAAAACAAGTCCGACAACCGTGGAACCATTGGTAGGAAGTGAGTAAACTTTGTGTTTTATATCGTGTCAAATACTGGATCATGGCAAACGTTTTAATAAGGAAATGGCTTGCATATTGTAGGTGAAAAACCACCAAGAAGGCCACATGGCCGGCGACCATGGTGTGCGACAAGCCACCGGTCGTCGGCCGTGTGGCCTTCACGGTGGTTGGTTCTCGGTGGATAAAGGCGTGCCCGGCGAGAATGCGATTTACTCGGCTTGGCCCCGAGCATCCTCCCGCTCCGACGTTGGGTGGTTTGTCCACCAAGAATGGGCTATTTTCGGTGTTCATTCCTGGCGACAAGCACTGACAGCCTGCCGTGGCCACAGCAGAACGACGAGCCATAACTTGCTCGCCTCCAGAGGCTGGCCGATCGGTGGTCGGGATAGTTTTGTGTGATTTTTCGTTTTCGAAAGGCAAGAAAAAGACTTGGAAACACCGCTCGGTTCGGGTTAGCATGTCGTCTCCGAAGCTGGGGCAGGGAAATGACAAAATGACTAACACCGGTGGCATAAAATACCATTTGGGAGAGGAAGAAGTCGGCAGTTTTGACCATCATGCAGTAATTTTGCCCTGTCGTACTGAAAAATGTATTTTTAATATTTTACATTCTATTTAGCTTGTGCTGTTATTTGTCACGCCCATACCATTTATTTAGCAATTGGGGAAAAAACTTAGATAAAAAGAATATCCTATAAAAAATATTGCAGTAGAGAGATTGAAACAATAGCCACGTTTACATGCTGACTTTTATTCATACCGATTCAAATCATTCCGAATGAAAATTTCACATCAGCTGTTTACATGTCACTTCATCTATTCCGATCCAGCGTTTACATGTGACTGCCCTTATTCCGAAAGGACGTTTGACAACTGCCGCCTGACATGCTCAGATTAATCAAAACAAAGCGTCACGTTGCAAAACATGGAGCTCGATCGTCAGATCAGCTGCTGTTTTAACTTTTCAAGTGGAAAAAAAACTTCAGAATGATACGCCGTTCATTTAAAAAGTTGTATGGGTGCGCTGTGCGTGTGCTTGGAAGCCATGTTGCAAGTGACGTTACTTACGTCACCAAGTGACGTCACCAAGTCAGTACGGAGCATGCGCAGAAAGAACGCAACCAGACACCATTCCGCTTCCCTGTTTACATGATATAATTTTACTTCTAATCGGTTTGGGAAAAGGAATATTCCACCCCTGTGAATCGGAATGAAATTCCATTCGGTTTGGGCCAGTTCATTCCGAATGAGGTGTTTATATGGAACACATTTATTCGGTTTGAACAAATATTCCGATTGTAATTGGAATATTTGGCTCCATTTAAACGTGGCAACTGATGGCATTTTGCTGCTCCCTGATGCATTTTCCTCATTCTGAATCTTCCCCCTTAATGGGCTGAATGCTAAATCAGCTGAAATCATTACCCTGCCAAAGTCATCATCCAGCTGGGGATGCTAGACCGCTATAAAGACAGGCGGGGCCAAACAGCAGATTAAAAGACTCATTTCTCGTCATCTGCGCTTTGCCAAATTGTTCTATACAGTCGAATCGTCCCAAAACATGATTTTAATTGACACAATAATGCTCTTTAGGACTTTTTTATTCTGTCACAGGCAATTTAAGGCACCATTTAAAAAAAATGATACAGAGCGCTGCCGTTAACATAACTCGAAAGTGCAAATTACTTATTACTTGAGTATTCTTGTCACCAAATACTTTTTTACTTGTACTTGAGTACATTATATGGAATGAATCCTTTTACTTGAGTATTTTCATTCTGAAGGAACTCTACTCGTACTTGAGTAACATTTTTGGCTACTCTACCCACCTCTGATACTTCGTAAATAAACACAAAACTGTTTTCTCAAAGGATTCAGTCAGTGTCATTCGTTGGTTTGATCCAAGTTTAATTGACACTCACTGAGAGCATTAGTAATAAACCTCAACTGGTTATTATACTTGAAATTCTCCTTCTGTTTTATATGCCACCCAATATCCAACACTAGATGTGAGAAATTATTTAGAACAATAAAAATTAACAAAAGCCTTTTAGTGAATGTTTGTTTTTAGATAGTGTGCCACCGAGAGATAGCCAATTTACATTACCAATACCACATTATTTATGTTTTTCACCCCTCAAGAGATTTTAACATCTCGTGAGACCTTGGCTCAGTGTTCTAAATAGGCAAAACAAGGTTTAGATGAGCCCAGACCGTATGTTACTCAATTGGATGGCCAGTTCTCCTTACCTGTTTATTCATGAAGACATATATCACCGGGTTGATGACTGTGCTCGTCTTTGCCAGGACCGAAGGAATGATGCTTGCTTCAGGCGTGACGAGCCCAGGTGGTCCAAAAGTGGCCAAAAGGGCCATTATACCATAAGGCAGCCAGCACAAAAGGTAGCAGATCACCATGATTACCACCATGAACAAGACTCGCTGCTCCCGTTTCCTGCTCATCGACACATTAACCCCCCTCACCTGCAAAGAGCAAGGTCAAAAAAGGTTTTAGGGTAGGGGTATTTTTAGACCCACGAGGATAGAAACAACATCCACTCCCACACAAAAAAACATGGCAAATGTGTTCATATTTTACTTGACTTTGATTTACATACACGGGAAGTTTTTAAAGGAGCAATGTATAAGACTGGTGGCCAAAATTGGTACTGCAACCAGGCCAAATATTGAGAGCTCACAATTATCTCCCTTGAGGTGCTAGATGAGTACTTTGCCATGGAGAAACAGTGGACCAATGCGTTATCATACCAATGTTGCACTTCAATCAGAAGATAGAATAACAAGCTACATATTAACATTTGCAATGATCAGGTTCTAATGCCTTGACGGGAGAGGTGGAATGTAATGAAATAAAAATACTTTACAGTACTTAAGAACATTTTTGTGCATCTGTACAAATATGAAGTGGTACTTGGCATTTTTACTTCACTGCATTCTACAGCAGGTATCTGTACCTTTTACTCCACTACTTTTCAAATTGTCGCCTGCGTTAAACATTACTTTTGTTTGTTTTCTTTTTTTTCTCATTGTGAATTGATAGTTTTGTTTTAATGCCTCCCGCGCAATCAATAAGCCCCGTGCAACAATACCGTGATTGAGCACTAGAGGCAGCATTCATTATATTTAACTGTTTTTATCCCCCCTATCCTTTGATTATCTACAGTTTGCATCTAATCCGACAGGTGGCAGCAATGCGCCTGGCTGTTCACGGCCAATCTGATAGAACAACGAAGAAAGCACCGTGTAGCCTTCATTGGTTCCTTGTGGAAGCAAAATAGCGACGAGCGTCAATATGGATGGTGGTGGCAAAAAAAGAAAAGAGAAGGGTGGCGCGGAGAAGATTAGGGAGAAAAAAATTAAAGAAACTGGAGAGTGAAGCATTAAAATGTCATAAGTTGACAAATATTTTCGCAAGCAGCAGTCTGGCTGCAACGGCCACGTCGGGTAACAAGTCAACAGCCCAGCCTCCGGCAATGGTGAGAATGAGAGCGGCAGCCGCTCTGACGTGCAGCCGGTCCAGGGAGAGAGAAAAGAAGAGGGAGGGGGTAATGATAAGCGGGTGGAAGTTCCCCAGACAAGCGCAGGGAAAGTAAGTAGGGATCAGACATGAGAATCTCTCACCTTTTGGCGAAATTCGCCGTTTTGAAGTCAAAAACAGTGACCTACGTGAATCGTGTAGATCTGAGGAGAAACTTTTTAGGGGGGGTTGGGAGTAGGCATGTGCCGGGTTCCGGTGTCGCGGTTTCAAAACCACTATAATTATCTGTCACACCGTAGTACATGATTCGCTATTATTTTTCATGTGTCAAAAATGCAGCCAAAAGCGGTGCGACAGCGCTCACCCCTTCCCGTTTGTTGCTTTGTGTGTCAGTGCCAGTAAACCCAAAAAAAACCACAAAGCGTACAATTCTTCAATTTATTGAGCTCTCAAATCGTGGTAACTGAAATATACAAAATGAATACATTTAAAACGTTGTACAATAGTATTTTTCCATGTGTGAGTAAAATCAACTGATTAGCACCATGAAAAAGTTCGCCAAAAACAAAACACATTTTCCTTTCAAATTCAAAATACAAACTAATTTAAAACTTACATAGACGAATGTTAGTCTAGGCTTAGCTGAAAGAGCAACTTCGTCGAGGTTTTAAGTCTCACAACCGCTAAGTGAGAAACAAGCTTGAAGTGGAAAAAAGGATAGCGTCAAAGATCGCTAACTACGACAGATGATCTTGCCCTAAGCACAAATTCACGTTCGCTGGACGAGGGGACGTCTCACTCCCAATATTTTTTTCAGATGAATGCATTTGCCAGCATATTGGATTTGGTGAGTAACGGTTTCAATCCTCTTCATATTTTGTTGTATAACAAAATTACTGCCGTTTGTTGCAACTTGCGTCAAACACTGTCAGAGCTTATGGAGTCACAGGAGTGCCAACATTAAAAATAAATAAATAAATGAATGAATAAATAAATGAATGGAGAAATAAATATATAAATAAAAAATGAATAAGTAAATAAATGAACGAATAAATACATATAAAGAGAAATAAATATATAAATAAATACAAATATAACGGTATACTTTGTCATTTACATTTACTTTTGGTCATTAACAACCACAAACGGAAAAAACAATGACAATATTTTTCATTAACTTTTACTTTCTGTCATTGAACACCACAAACGGAAAAAACAATGACAATTGTATTTTTTGCCTTTGCCTTTTCTGTTTGGCTTTTACATTGTCATTGTCATTTGTCGATTGCCTTTCCTCTTCGGGAATGTAAATGACAAATGCGCAGAGAAACGGTCTGTCAATCAAATGACGTTGGGCGGGGCTTTCCAACCAGGAATAGTAGTCGATAACTGATTATTCCTAGTTTACCTGAAGGAAAGTGACGTCGGTTATCGAGTTGCACGTACGGTTTTTATGGATAGGATAGACTGGATAGATATGGATATGGATAGACTTTTTACGTGATAGATTCAACGATAGAAATACATTTTTCTAGACCGGTAAAAAAAAAAATAAGACCATTCAAAGAATAATTATTTTCTATGTCCGAATCTTCGCGTTTATAATCATGACGACATTGGAGGAAGTGGCGTAGTGCAGTCACACAAAACAGCCGCGGTCGCGCTTGGGTAGCCGTACGGCGCATGTGCGGAAAGTTAAACCAGGAATAATCAGTTATCGACTACTATTCCTGGTTGGAAAGCCCCTCCCAATGTCATTTGATTGACAGACCGTTTCTCTGCGTATTTGCCATTTACATTCCCAAAGAGGAAAGGCGATCGACAAATGACAATGACAATGTGAAAGCCAAACAGAAAAGGCAAAGCAAAAAATATAATTGTCATTGTTTTTTCCGTTTGTGGTTGTTAATGACCAAAAGTAAATGTCAATGACAAAGTATATATAGTATAGTATAGTAGTAGTAGTAGTATAGTATAGTTATATTTTTATTTATTTATATATTTATTTCTCTTTATATTTATTTATTCGTTCATTTATTTGCCTATTCATTTATTTATTTATATATTTATTTCTCTTTATATTTATTTATTCATTCATTTATTTATTTATTCATTTGTTTATTTATTTTTAATTTTGGCACTCCTGTGACTCCATAAGAACTAGCCAAATCTCCAGTGAAAAAAATAGTTCCCATTAAGTTAGCGTCAAGCTTATGTATTTAACGGTAATATAAAAGAAGAAGCTTCTTTCTAATATTGCTGTACACAATGCTCAGCACAGTTGCGCAAACATTCGCACGCATGCGCACATCAGTTAAAAGCATGTATAACCCTCTCATACTTTTAACCATTGCGTTTTTTTGTGGTAGCTTTAAAGCAGTTGACCACATTAGTCACGTAGCGTATTTAAACCGTTCTTATTTGATATAACTACATTTATAGCAGAAATGTGAAGTAATTTCATAACATGCCAAATAGGGTCACAATTAAAGTAATTAAACATTGTCCAACAAATAAAGCATGAAAAAATAATTTATATGTTGTATATTTGACAAAATAATCGCGTTTCCGAAGTTCGAGCCTGAAAGGGGATGAACCTGGAAGTGATACGTCACACCGGGAACAGCGATGGCAGCTCTATACATACAGCCGCCATACAAAGCCCTTCAAACAATGATTTAAACAGCGATAAATCGAGAGCAAAGGAGGAGAGTTTGGAGGAGGAGGAAGAGGAGGTTGTAATTTTATGTTGGACCTAACATTTATTAGCCAGACGCTAATCAGGATGCAAACAATGTGCCTACACTACCTAAAATGGAATGGATACAAGACCCATCGAGATTCCAAGACGTCATATTTGAGCAGTATATAGACGAATAGTACCATTTTCATTCAACACCGGATGGCGGCATTATTGCATCGTAACTAAATGAGTTTTCCCGAGGTACTGAAAAAATCCTGTCGAGGTTCGCGTCATCTTGCATCTGTGAAGTTTAAATCGTCTTTCTGCTGGAATAATCAATTTTGATCAGAGTTATATTGGAAATATGGCATCACAATGACAAGGCAGGGGTAGAAGAAGGTGTAGAATACCAGCAAAAGGCCGTAGGACGCGAGTACAAGCAGTAAATTATGCCGAGTCTGATGTGGAGTCTATAGAAAGAGGAGACATGGATTTGAAGAGGAAGCAAGAGGAGTTGACAAACAATGGCATAGATCCCCTCAATGATGGTAATAAAATGACAAAATATAGCTATTTATCGTAAACATATCAACGGTCCAATTAAAATTGATAAGATTTGAGCCCTCCAGACCTACCTTGAACAGAGTGACCCTCACTGCTGAATCATTAACGTCTTGAATTATTGCCCATGTAAACAATGACAAAAATTGAGTTTTTTTCTTTTTGTAAGCTGCTAAATTCCATTATAAACCTAATAGTTTGCATTATTATATTTTACATTTACATGAGACTCATGTATGAATTTGAAAATACAGTGAAAATGGCTATTCCTAAACAATAGAATATGTAAATGTTTTTTCCACTTCAGGTCGACGCCCTGCCAGAGCTCCAAGGGCTGAGAGGTCAAGTAGTGGAACCAGAGGAATGAACAGACCCGTCTCAAATAGCTGAAAATAAGCTTAGTAAGTGTGTAATAAGTGTGTGTGTGTGTGGGGTGGGGGTTTGGGGGGGTTTGGGGGGGGGGGGGCAGAAAGATAAGTGATTGGGAGTGGTTGAGTGAACACAAATCAGCCATGTAAGGTATAGAACCAAGTATTTGTGTGAATCCCTCGTGAGTGTGTGGGAACGTTGGCATCCAATTCGATGCTGCCTGATCGCAAATCCTTACAGCGCGTGGGAGCCGTCCCAGCGCCAAGACCCTGCAAGGTGGCCACCGTCATTCCCCCGGGATCCATCTGCATCCCCATCAACTGGCCTTCAGGGACGGGATGAAGGGACGCGCCACCAATCAACTTCCCCCGCCCGCCCAGCCAGCCCACGAGCCAATGCTGCAGCCCCCTAACCGACACGACACACCCACTCTCCCCGGAGGCATGAATAAATATGTAGGTGCCAGGGTAAAATATATTTACATTGCAAAGTGAAGAGTGCGAGAATTAAGAGGCAGGTTCCTGCAAGCGCGGCCCCGTCCCCGCCATAACCACCGGCCGCAGGGCAAGAGAAGCACCAGCGCCCTGAACCAACCCCCCCCAGACCCTAGCTTACTTTTCACTCTTTGTTTTTCACCGCACCCACCCAGGTCATTGCATTACAACTATATACAGTCCTGTTGTAGTAACCAACCAATAGGAGCGTCGTGTTGCCGTATCGACCGCACCAACATGAGCATCTCATTGCCGTTTTGAATGTACCAATAGGAGTGTCGCGCTGATACATTACTGCAGCGGCGAAAGTAGCCCTAGTGATGCTACAATATGATTCTGTTGAATTTTATTTTGTGCACTGCATAGATTTTCTTGTGAGCTCAGTATGTGCAATCAGTGTGCGATTGTGCACGCGCGCAGCTTAGAGGGAACAACGGATGGTATAAATGTCTAGTAGATGTTCATCAATGTGCACTGTCCCAATTAAATAAATGAATAAATAATATCCCACTTCAGTGGCGAGGTAATGAGCAAAGGAGCTTTACTGCCTCTTGGTGAACAACATATTACCCTCGGGTCCGCACTTTGAATCCCATGACCAAAAACGTTCCCCCCGGAACCATATAACCCAGTACTTCTCAAACGATGGGGCGCGCCCCCCCAGGGGGGCGCAGAGCGATGCCAGGGGTGGCGCGAGTGACCTCGGGGAACATGCTTTTTTTTTTTTTTTTTGCCGTACTAGAATAAAGTGTACTTGCACATCCACTCCGTGGGTGGCAGCGGCGCTCTCATTTTCAAAGTACGTGCAGTATTTTTGAAATAAGCAAGTGCACACGGAAGAGACTCATGCAGAGCTGGACTCACGCAGCGACCCACTGTCTTCTCCGTTTCTCACGTGTCCGGCCGAGAAGTGCCGTTTTCGGCTTGGGATCGTCACGATCACCGCCCTCACCTACGGTTCTCCCTCGGCCGCCGAGAATGCGCTTTTTTTGCGGGCCTTTTGTTTGCCTTTTGGCTTTGACTTGTAATATAGTGGGAAATGAGGAAAGACCACTGTTTACTGAGTCTAAAAATGATTATAGCGGAGAGTCTGAAGCCAAATCAGTTAAGACGCCACTTAAAGACATTGGACCTCAATCTCATTGATAAGCCACTTGATTGTTTTTCAGCGAAAACGTGCCGAATATTGCCAATTGTCACAATCATCCCGCTTTGTCAGTGTTATCTGTAAACCAATGAGCACTGTGGTGAATCAGTGAAAATAAAAACTTTCCTTCTGTCCAAACAAACTTTCCCCCCCTTCTATTCAGTTTTGTTTTTTTCGGTCAAATTTTTTGGCATGTTGTCCTGAAGAGTAAATGTTTCTAATCAATTTCAATTTGTTATTATTTACTGATTTTATTACATTTTATTTTTCAGGATCAAATGGTCAAAAATGTACCTTGAGTGTATTTTTACAGTTTGGATGTGAACTTTTTTTTTTTTTACTTCAGGCAAATTGATGCACGTTGTCTTTTCTGTTATAAGCAAAACAATGTTAATAAAGTTATACTTTATTATAAGTTGATCTATGTTACTTTTTTTCTTTAATAGAAAAAAAGGACACAATGTTAGGCTGAAGCGTACTTATAATAGTAATATTATAGACAAATGATACTATTTACAGTGGCGGCAGAGAGTTGGGGGGGGGCGCTAAACATTTACGTCTTCCTTGGGGGGGCGTAACAGAAAATAATTGAGAAGCACTGATATAACCCCAACAATAGTTAAACTATAGGGTTAATTATAGACACTACTACATAGTCTATTTTCTGAGCTACTTTTTTACCGGTTTCGAGTGTATCAGCGTTTGTGTGCATGACTTGAGTTGCATCATTTATGTTAAGTTTGTCACATAATGACTGTTTAAACATTATTTTAACCAGCAGTTTTTGAGCTCAGACAAACAAAATAAGTCTCATCATTGTTTTATCAATAGGACTCAAATAAACACATACAGTGGGGCAAATAAGTATTTAGTCCACCATTAATTGTGTAGGTTCTCCCACTTGAAAATATTAGACAGGCCTGTACTTGTCAACATGGGTAAACCTCAACCATGAGAGACAGAATGTGGAAATAAACCAGAAAATCACATTGTTTGATTTTTAAAGAATTTATTTGCAAATCATTGTGGAAAATAAGTACAGTGTTTGGTCAATACCAAAAGTTCATCTCAAAACTTTGTTATGTACCCTTTCTTGGCAATAACGGAGACCAAACGTTTTCTGTAACTCTTCACAAGCTTTTCACACACTGTTGTTGGTATTTTGGCCCATTCCTCCATGCAGATCTCCTCTAGAGCAGTGATGTTTTAGGGCTGTCGTTGGGCAACACGGACTTTCAACTCCCTCCACTGATTTTCTATGGGGTTGAGATCTGGAGACTGGCTAGGCCACTCCAGGACCTTGAAATGCTTCTTACGAAGCCACTCCTTTGTTGCCCTGGCTGTGTTACTGATGGAAGCCTTTGTTACTGTGGTCATAGCTCTCTGTAGGTCATTCACTAGGTCCCCCCGTGTGGTTCTGGGATTTTTTGCTCACCGTTCTTGTTATCATTTTGACGCCACGAGGTGAGATCTTGCATGGAACCCCAGATCGAGGGAGATTATCTGTGGTCTTGTATGTCTTCCATTTTCTAATAATTGCTCCCACAGTTGATTTCTTTACACTAAGTGTTTTACCTATTGCAGATTCAGTCTTCCCAGCCTGGAGCAGGTCTACAATTTTGTCTCTGGTGTCCTTCAACAGCTCTTTGGTCTTGGCCATAGTGGAGTTTGGAGTGTGACTGACTGAGTTGTGGAAAGATGTATTTTATACCGATAATGAGTTAAAACAGGTGCCATTAATACAGGTAACGAGTGGAACCTCATTAGACCTCGTTAGAAGAAGTTAGCCAGAAATCTTGCTTGTTTGTAGGTGACCAAATACTTATTTTCCACTTTAATTTAGAAATACATTCCTTATAAATCAATTTTCTGTTTTTTTTCCTCCACATTCTGTCTCTCATGGTTGAGGTTTATCCATGTTGACAATTACAGGCCGCTCTAATCTTTTCAGGTAGGAGAACTTGCACAATTGGTGGTTGACTAAATACTTATTTGCCCCACTGTAAAAGTGTTTCAATATGTAATTGTTTTTACCTCCTCAGAAAAGCAACACTACAAAACCGGTTTTGGATTCACACCGACCTTTCGTTGCCAAAAGTTGATGTCCGCGGACCGCGAACACCTTCTGGTTCACGTAGTGTAAAAATAAGTAATATAACGATTTCAGTCTCACAATTTTTACTCCCAATATTACTTCAATCTCCTAATATTAGGCCAGAAACAGTTTAATTTTCACGCAGACCTTACGTTGTCAAAAGTTGAGCTCCTGAGACCAAACAACTCCTGGTTCACCTAATGTAAAAGTAAGCAACAAAACGACTTTCTATTCTCATTTTTTCGTTCCATGTTTGAACTTTTGTTGACGGGATGTTCCAGGCATCCATAGCCTGGCCTGCTTATTCCTTTTTGAGGGTCACGAGGAAAACGGCACGTCATTGGCAGATCATTTCCCGCGGCACACCTGAGCATCTTCACTGTTCCAGTTTGAAACACTGATTTAAACATTGTTTTCTCTATTATATTTAAGCAATGTTCAATTTGCATATTTCAATACGATGAGCAACCATCTTTCACATGAAAGTCATTTAAACTAGTTCATGTCTTTCTTGCGTTATGAACATGTTCCACTACATGAGATTACTATATTTTGTCCTGTATCATTTTATGCTGCAATGCACTGTAAAATAAGATAAAGTAAGATATTTTTTAGATTTTCTTAGACTATGCATTATTCAGTTTGCTTCCCACTGACCAAGCTAAGTTGCTCATTTCTCTTGATTCCCTACCTGTCACTCATTCTGTGACATTAACATAAAGATAGTGTCCTGTTTCTATTACTGTCACACTATGACCATAGTGAAAGTCATTGTCCCCATCTAATCAAATGATGCTGAGATATATAATTGTACTTATTTACTCTTTTGAGATTACAAATAGAACATACAGTAGATTTTTTAAAAGATTACTTTTAAATTATGTGTCCAAACAAATAATGCCTTGAGACCCATGTATGATAACACAAACAGACAGCTTCCTTTATGTCATTTCAATTACTCATACTGACTCATTGTATTCATTACTGACACGTTAATATACGTCACATGCATAATATGCAAAATGTTTTGGTGTTTTTTTGCGGCCAACAAGGCATTTCATGCCATGACCCTAATAAACACAAATAAACCAAAAACTATTTTAAATTGATTTAGTGTTTTCATATCTTGCAAAATTCCATTTAAACTAATATTGCATTCAATTTGGCCCTTGAAATACAAAAAAACAGTATTGTTTCTTTACAAAGTGTGTGCCAGTTTTTCTTTTATTTATTAATTTTTTTTCAAACCATTAGTTTAAGGCACCAAATAGTAACAGAAATTGCATAAAATGCTATCAATTCCTAGGGTCCCTTTATAGCTCTATAAGAAATTTCATTAGAAAGGGGAAAGACTTGGATAGCATGCACAGACAAGGATAACCAACCAGCTCTATGGAAGTGAAAACCATGCAACTTCTAGACAGGTTGGAAGTTTTATGCTTGCCGCAGGCTGCTTTTCCCTAGTGTGAAACAGCCTTAACCGATTGTTGCATTTTGTCTGCAGAGGGAGGTTTAGTGGCAAGACCACTGAAGTTTTGCTGTCAGTGCATGCGGTGCAAAAGAGTTCTTTTGTTACAGAGAGGACCAACAAAGTTCCAGATAATCAAATGACAGTTGTGTTTTTTTCCCCCTCAATAAGAAAAAAAGTAACATGTAACACAGGCAACAATTTGAAAAGTAGTGGAGTAAAAAGTACAGATACATATTGTAGAAAGCAGTGAAGTAAAAGTAAAAAGTACCACTTCATATTTGTACTCAAGTACAGATACACAAAAATGTACTCAAGTACAGTAATGCGGTATTTCATTATATTCCACCACTGCTTTGTACGATGACAATAAAGTCTTTCTATTGTATGCTATTGATGGGCTTCAAGAGGTAGTACCCTTCACAGGAATGTTAATAGGTGGAATTTGTACTTCATCAATGGGGTTGGGACCACCACTGGTGTGCAGATAAAAGTCAGGTTAAGACATAAATGTGAAAATTATCTATATTATGGTAATTCTACAGGTGGAGATTGATGATGTACTTTAAATACATTCTATTTAAAGTGCCGAACACTCTATACTGGAGGCTCACATTCACGCAATCACGCATACACCAGTGGAGTGAGCTGTGGTTATGCAAAGCACTGCCAGGCCCACTGGGACCAATTTATGGTTCAGTGTCTTGCCCTAGGACAGTTAGAACCGTTGATGCGTTGGTTACTGGCCGTCCTGCTCTACCAATTGCCCCACAGACGCCCGTGATATGCCACTCTATGATAGACTGTGAAAAAGTTGCTACTACCAAAGTGTAGCCTTTAAAAGTGGTTTAATGACTAGTCTTGGGAGCTTTAGGAAAAGGACAAATTAAAATATAATGTGGTACTCCAGTAGCAAGCAGTTAATAATTGTTTTTAAAGTTTGTAGGTCGAGGCAGCTGGCACTGGGATTAAGGAGCTTGGAAAAATTATAAAAGTGTGAAAATGTTGTGATTTAAAAAGGCACCATGGCATACTTGCCCTTTCGGAGATAGATGAGTTAAACATTTTGACCAAAAAAAAAAAAAAATTGCAATGTCATTGTTACTGGTGGTGTGACTGCAGGTTTTAATTAAATATTTACTGTCTTGCCAAATGTTATAGTGAAGTCTTGAAAACTAAGGCAACAATTAAAGTTGACACACAGCTCTGTTTTCAATATATCTTAACCAGGACTTGCCTGTGGGAACAGAAAGCCTCTTTCACTTACAACACAGAAGAAAGTTATCTGCATAGCAATTGCCTTTGATTGTGCTTTATTTGTATACTTTTGGTAGATGCGACAAAATCAAGCAAAATCAGTGGCTTTATTCTGTGAACTGATTGGCTGCGCACAATCGGGACCTCTCCTATAGTGATTGGAAAAACTAGACCGCCAATAATAGGGGCTTTATCTCGTGAGCTGATTGGCTGCACACATTGTAGCTTTGCCCAGCCTTTGCTTTATCTTTATCTAGTTGCTTTATCAAGTTTTTTTATCCTCATGTGAGAATTTCAACAACAAGACCTCAAGGCTCATTTTTAGCGGGACTTTTCAGCATTTTTACAAGCTTTGAGAGCACACAAAGCCCACTACAAAATCTCCACAACATCCGGGAGAAGTTTAACCTTTCTAAAAAACTCTATCTTGCCAAACACCTCCATGACTATTTCTACCCACAAACCTTCAACACCTCCGGGGGAAACTTATACCCACAGATGGATCACCGCCAAACACTTCCACAAACTCCGATGAGATATTAAGCGGTACTTTTCTCAATTTTTCCCTTTTTTGACAGCGTCCAAAGCCTGCTACATACCTCCACATCTCTAGGGGAATTGTAACTTTTTTACCCGCAAATGAAGCGTCATATCCTCGCAACATGATCATGATAACTAAGGGGTGTTAGTTTCCCCCACGTATGATTGCATAAGGAGCGTAAATACTGTAATTAGATTTAAATACCGTACCTTACAGTATATGTGAAGTATAAAATATGTAAAAAGTTTACTTTGATCTTTTTCAATTTTTTTTTTCAATTTTTTATTTTTTTTATTTAAAGGGGGTCGTGGGGCAAATCCGACTTTGCGGTTTTTCACTTTTCGGGGACCGTGAAAAATGAGCAATTACTGTAAATCTTGTTTCAAATAATCAAGAGAAAACTACGCTTTATGAAGTCAAGTTTAATTTAAATAAACAATGAAACCATATTCTATGCAGTAAATTTTACTTCACACAATATGAAACCCTAGAGCGCCACAACATAAAGTACAGTAATTTTCAGACTATAAACCGCTACTTTTTTCCCTTATTTTGAATCCTGCATCTTATAGTGCAGTGCGTCTTATTTGTTGATTTATCTGGGTCAATAGGTAACACTTTATTTGACAGCGGCGTCATAAGACTTTCATGAGACTGTCATAATTATGACATGATACTATAATGGTCATTACTGAATGCTTATGCCAGATGTCATTGAGTGTCATCCCACATGTTATGTCACTAACTCCATTAATGTCCAGCTCAGATCTTTTACATCTATTCAAGAATGAGAACATTTGCCGGATGACACTATATGACATCTGTTATAAGCATTCATTAATGGTGATGACAGTGTCAGGCCATAATTATGATGTTTTTGGCGCCACTGTCAAGTTAAGTTTTACCAAATACATAGCTATCATTTAATAAAACATCTGGAACACTAACTGAAAAGATAATTAGCACCGAACATGATATTTGATTGTTACTTTTTTAAATATGACAAAAGTGTTGACAGCAGGTGGCAACAGACGTTGACTGTCTCCCTTGAAGGTGAGGTGATGACCAAATGAAGCGTCTTGAAGCAATGAAGCTTTGCAGCCAATTGGTTCGAAGGAATGGATCCAGCTATTGAGTCTGGCCACCATTCACGCGGATACAATTTCCAGGGCGGAGCAAGCCACAGCAAACAGACAGCGGAGTGGACCAATCAGCGACGGGCAGGGCAGACGTGACGTTAGTAAAACGACGAGGGCAGGACGAGGGACTTGCGCGCGGAAGTAAACATGCGAGGAGAGCGGACTTTATTCAACATGGCTAGCGCGAGACAGACTGTTGTCAATGACTCGTGTCGATGTGTTTTTGGTAATTTAAAACTGATTTTACCGTGGATTGGAACATATTCTCGGCTCTCCTGTTCACCTTTGTTGTGGAGACGACTTCCGACGCGCAAGAGTGATGTTACTCGTTAAGAACACGTCACGCAAATAAACGAATCTGATTTGTCGATTGATTTTGTACCTGCTCGAGAGGCCGTTAATGGGATGGTTCCCAGACCATTTCTCTCAGTGTTTGAAAAATACAGCGAGAACAGTCTGGCAGAGCCAGGCAAGACAACAATGCCTCTTGTTTGTAAAAATGGCACCACAACAAAGAACTGTCTGTCATGTATTCAAAATTGAACTGTGCACTCTGTCGCAAGAATGGTAGAAGTGCGCACAAGCAACGCGGCAGCCAATGAGGAGTAGGGAAATCATGATCTCTGCTACCGGTTGAACGAGTAAAGTACAGATGCTACAGAAGTCATTTAAGTAGCTGTTAATTGGGTAGGACCATTAAGTGTTACTGTCCGAGGCATAATAATTCACACTTGACCATGTCACGTAAAACTCAGTTCTTACTTTTTCTCATTGAAGTGTAGGTTAGTCATTGTAAATAAATGCAAAAATTTAAGAAAATGTAAGTAAAATGGTATTGATTTACTTATGTAAACTTAGTACAGTGGTCCCTCTACATACGAAGTTAATTCGTTCCAGGACCTTGTTTGTAAGTTGAAATGGTCGTATGTCGAGCATGATTTTCCCATGGGAATGCAACTTAATTCCATTAATTCGTTCTACAGCCCAAAAACCTACACTAAATCCTTAATAAATATTGCTGTTACTATTGCAAATAGCAATTACAAAGAGCAAAACAAATATATTATTGCTATTCTGATTTTTATTCATAATTTAATAATAGTAATAATAATAATACCTGCAATAATGTAACGAATCAGGTTCTAACGTAGCGGATTTTTTATTTGCTGTACCTGAACGCACCATGGGGCTGACATGACGGTGAGCAAGACAGCGCGGTTCTATTTCACTTTCTGTTTTGATCCTGGCGTCAAGACCTGCGGACACTAGGCGAGTTGATGGAATAAATGATTAGAAACCTGACGAAGCTGACGATTTCTTTGGTGATGTTACCACAATAAGAATTGTCACTTTAACTTATAAAGACTGGCAAACCAAGGAGGACCGCTGGCCGAGGTCGACATTCTACGGCCCAATTTTCGACCCATTTCATGAATGCAGAGGCCATGCTTATATTTTGTCACCTTTTCTTTTTTTTTCTCCACCTGCACTAACGTTTTTGGGTCCAGTGTTGATTTCTCTCACAAGAAAATCAGCCGTGCGTCCGTCTTCCAACAAAAGAAAGAAACTGTGGCGCTGTCAAAAATCGTCGTATTTCGCGCACGTAGTCGGATGTGGAAACAAACAGCGAGTCAAATTTTATGTCGGATGTCAAAAAGATCGTGTGTCGAAGCGATCGTATGTCGAGGTACCACTGTATTAAGATTTACAGTGTATTTTGGCATCATCCAATACTGTGCACTTGACCCGCTTTTCCCTTTTCCCACATGTAAACAGAAGTTTTGCAAATTCAACTTTGTGTGGTTCATGAATCCTTCTTAAAGCGCTTGTTTTCCATTTCATTTCTACAATGCTTTGACTACCAACGGTGTTGAAAGTACAAGGGCGCCACGGAGCACACTCTTCTCAGTGACCAGTGAGCCTTATAAAATATACATGTCGTATAGGTAGTGACACGGAAAATAATATTCCAAGAACAATATGGTCTTTGCTAAGAATCGCAAAGTTTACCAGGAGGAATGGTAGGTCCACCCTGAGTTGATAGACGTCAAGGCAAAATTGACATACTTAATAAGCATGCAGACTGATGAGGTCAGTCAAGCTGAGACTCTAATAAGACACATCGACTGTACACTATGCACGCTTCAAAGTTTATTTCCAATAACCAACAAAATTGCAAACACTCCATGCACACAGTCTGTTACAAATATGCACAACTTAAAACTGGCACAGGAAGATGACATCTGCAATGCCTAATGTTTTTTTTTTTTTTTTTAAATAACTAAAGGTAAGAAGCCATTTTCTAAAACGGAGCTGAGAGTGCAATTGAGATGGGAAGTTACATGTTGAGTCATAAAGAGAAAAAGAACGTTTTCGATCTATTATTAGCTAATAGCTAATTAATTGTCTGCATAAAAGTACAATTCAGAAGAGGATTGCTTTTCTATTCTGCACGTAGATTTTCAGAAAGCAGAAGCGATGTCACTTGCCATAGCTAAATCTTGTGACCAAACCAATAAGGAATAGCTGGCTGTTTGCGACACATTCTGACGAGAAAACGTCAAAATTCATGAGGGGGCTGACATGTTCGCTACTTTCACCAGGACGCACAACTGTGGAATTTGATTTTAACAGGTTGCCACAACTCTTGGACCTGTCAAAAGAGATATAGAGGTGAGAAGAGACAGGGTGAGAAGCTCGTTCATTTGAGAGGGTTGTTGGAGCAGAGCTGCAACTCCTCCATACCGAGAGCGGCCAGATGAGGTTGCTCGGGCACAGTGTTGTTAATCTTACTTTAAAGACCTAATGTGGAGTAAGGTTGGCCAACCATGTTTTTGAATAATATCAAAGGCTAAACAATTATTAGCATATCTTCGTTATTTTTTTAAACGCAACCCTTCCAGATTGTTTAACTCATAGCAACGCCCTTTACAACGAAAATGCTTTTTTTCGACAATCTTCGGAAATCTTCGGAAATTACGCAACACCGAGAACTGCGAGGGAAGTCCGCCATACACACAGTATTGTTGCATTGCTTCTCGGTAAGACGCCACGGTGGTGTGTGGCGATGTATTGTTCTCAATCTAAAGAAAACTCATATGAGTGGCTGAAGGATAGCAGGGCACGTAAATGGACATCTTTTGTTTGCACTAAGCGATTCAATGAATTTCACGCCATCATCGAGTCATGTTCTCTGCTACAAAGACTTTGAAGATGCCTGCTTCCTCAACCGGTCTGCTTATGATCAAGGATTTGCAAAAAAAGTGTGATTTTTGGATAGATGACTGATGACTTTGTCAAAGCAGAGCTGCCAACTGTTGTGGAACAGTGCTTAATTTGTAAATGTACATATGACAGCGCAGGTATGACGGCACGTCGACAGGTCCTGGAACATATTGTAATGGCCCGAATAGGGAAATAGAAAGGAGAGGAGTGAATGATGGCTTCCTTCACTTTATTGTGGCAACAGTTAAATAACAAATTAAAAAAATAACAGCGGACTGCTGCAACATGCGACCGCCAACTTCGCTCTCATGCCGCACTCTTCTCCTCACTTCCCCCTTCACGGGCCCTCACACAGTTACGGAAATTACATTATACAGAAAATGGTGCTGAAAACAAAATGCAAATGCCCCCTTGCCATGCTGTGGGACTTTCCTTTTTTTTTTTCTTTTCTATGTGCTTTTCTGACTCGTTTTGAACCATCTTCCTTCTTTTTGAAAAAAGACAGTAAATGCAACAGTCTCTTTGGCATGTTGAAATACCGTTTGATCCTGGCTGCTTGCTTCCAAGATGCCGCAAATTTCAAGTTTTTTTTTTTAAATATCAGGAGTGTGATTTGTTGGTCCAGCTTCTCAGTGCACCAACAATTCTCCGACTCTTTTATATGACGTTAATTTTCATAAACTACATGCAATTCTTGGGATTTTGTTATGTAAATGAATGTATGTATCTTATTATTTTATTTTATACTGTAATGTCCTAACTGCGTGTAATATTCAGTGTTGTTAATCTTACTGAAAAAAAGTAATTAATTATAGTTACAAATTACTTCTCCCAAAAAGTAATTGCGTTAGTAACTCAATTACCTGAATGTAAGAGTAATTAGTTACTTGGCAAAGTAATTGGTGATAATTACTTTTTTTTTTTTTCCTCAAAAAAAAAAAACAAAAAACATTGGCCACGCTATGTGAAGTTTTTTGTGGAGGTTTTTGGTACAATTGGCCCGAGCCCAATTCTTTACCCTAATTTACCCTTTACCCTGAATCAACTGTTAAACGTTGTTAAAATTGCTCCCATTATTGCATTAGTTCCCTTCTCTCTACTTTCGACATATGAATGTTTTAAAACTGTTTCATCATTTAAAGATAGATTCAAGTCAAGATTTTGCCGATTTAGAAGTATTTTAGATAAAAAGTTACTTAGGTTCGCTAGGAACGTTCTCTACAACAGAGCCGTCCTAAAAAGCCTACTGCTTTAAGATGGCGGCTGTCTACTAACGCATTCAGTGCCATGTCTGTCATTTTGCATCTAATTATATCTATATACAGTACATGTGCTATCTACCATGTCTACCATATCTACCATAACATGCGGGCGTAGTTTGTCGGCTATCGGCTACAACATGTATTATTGGAGCTACCTAGCATCGCGTTTGCTCGGCGTCACAAATTTCTTGCCTCCTCCCCGCTCCTGCTCTGCTCTGTCGTCTCGGTGAGTCCGTCTCCCTCAGACTTTTCGACCAATATAGTAACGCATAGTAACGCATGCCTTTCCGTCCTCAGTAACGGTAACGGCGTTGCCAAGATGAGAAAAGTAATTAATTAGATTACCCACTACTGAAAAAAATAACGCCGTTAGTAACGCCGTTATATTGTAACGCCGTTATTAACAACACTGGTAATATTCTGATATAATGTTTTTCGAGGCACCCTGAAGTGCATGCTACATTACTCTTGTTTTGGTCACGTGACACCGGAGTGTGATAGAGAGGCACAGGCTCTATCTATCACTCCGCCCGAGCCCCAGCCCCAGCCCCAAGCTGTGTTTGTACTGTTAGCTCCATGTGTTAATAAAGAAAAAAGTTGTCAGCACGCCGTGTGTTTGATACCTTTGTCAACAAAAAGCTCATAACAAGACACTATGCACGATCCGTTTAAGAGACGCTGGGACTGGAGAGCTGTGAGTAGTAGGAGGCGAGGGGGAGATTAGCGAGAAGCTAAACTTTGCTGTCGAATGTGGCGGCAGTCCGCTATTATGTTGTTTTCTTATTGTTGCCACAATAAAGTGGAGAAAGCCATCAACGACCCATCTCCTTCTTTCCCCCCAACGTTTTTATATTATTATTTTATATGCACGACAGCCAAAATGGATCTGCCAAAATGAACATGAAGTCAGATTTTTTTTTTTTAAACAATGTCATCAGATAGACAATAACATAAAATTATGTGCAAATGCTTGCATCTTCAACTCATGAAAATAATAACAGCCTATATCAGGGGTCATGAATTAAAAATCCTCTGGGTCCGGAAATATTTTTAATGCTTTTTTTCCAAAAAATACAAATGTATTTTTACGTGGCCATGCTGATGATTACAACATTCAAAAATGTAAATAAAATATAAAAGGTGCATACAACTAAAAAAAATGCTTTAATTGAATCACGAAATGGCAACATAAGAGCATTGAAGACTTTTTTTTTTTTTTATTGTGGATGCTGACAGGGGGATTTGCTTTATTTTTTGACAGACCTCTTCTTTTTTTCTTTCCATCAACAAAGTTTCAGCAACTACACTCATACAATCTTTGACAATCGGTGCGTCACTGAAAGACTTTTTGTTTTGACCCAATATCCACGCTATTCTGAGGGAGAATTCATTTGCGCGTTGCTGTGCAGTGAATAAATGAACCATGAGCCTTGAGGTGCGATCATATTGAGCCCTTAATTCCGCTATTTTTTGAGAACGGATGGCAGAGTTCATAGGGAAACTTTGCAAAAAAAGCTGCGTGCTTCGTCTCATACTGTCTTTTCAAATTGCTGCTTTTTACAAGCGCTACCGTCTCTGAATGAGTCTCAGATGAGGCATAGCGGTCTTGTGCTGCCGCCAGGTAAAATGGACAAAAATGTGTTGGTCCACTCATCCTTAAACACTCTGTTTTCTGCATCAATCTTGCGTAGTTTTGAGCACGCCATTTGCCTACCTTTTCGCCTCTGCCTCAAACTTCATTCGGCTCAGTTTTTGGCTGTCACTCTGCGGAGTCTGGAAAGCGAGTGTGAGAAAATGCTATTCTAAAAATAACTTTCAAATGCTTCACCGCTAAGGTTTTTGTTTGTTGCCCGCCTTCACTCTGCAAACCCGCAGAAAAAAATGATTTTTGTTGTTGCAACGTGTATTAGTCCGGACAGCTTGAGATCCGGTCCAGACGGCTTGGGAGTCCGGAACCGGACCGAGGTCCACGGTTCCGTGACCTCTGGCCTATAGTTTACCAATCTTGTAATCTCGATGGGTCTTGTCTTCATTCCATGTCAGGTAGCCTAGGCACATTGTTTGCATCCTGATTAGCATATGGCTAATACATGTTAGGTCCAACATAAAATTCCAACCTCCTCTTCTTCCTCCAACTCTTCAAAAACTTGTATCTCCTCCCTTGCGCTCGATCTATCGCTTATATCGCTGTTTGAATCATTGTTTGAAGGGCTTTGTATGGCGGCTGTATGGAGCGCTGCCGTCGCTGTTCTCGGTGTGACGTATCACTTCCGGGTTCGTCCCCTTTCAGGCTCGAACTTCGGAAACACAATTATTTTGTCAAATATACAATATATAAATTATTTTTTTCATGCTTCATTTGTTGGACAATGTTTAATTACTTTAATTGTGACCCTATTTGGCATGTTATGAAATTACTTCGCATTTGGTCTTTAAAAAAGTAATTAATTAAAGTTACAAATTGCTTCCCCGAAAAAGTAATTCAGTTAGTAACTCGGTCACCCAAATGTAAGAGTAATTAGTTACTTGGCAAAGTAACTGGTGTTACCTTTCATGTTTTGGGTTTTTTTTTTCATCCCCCCCAAAAAACAAAACAAAACAGTCATTTAATGTTGTGAATCCACCGTTAAAGTTGCTCCCGTTATTGCAGTAGAAGCCCTTCTGTCTACTTACTTTCGACATGTGAAAGTTTTAAAACTGTTTCATCATTTAAAGATAGATTCAAGTCAAGATTTGGCCGATTTAGGAGTATTTTGGATAAAAGTTACTTAGGTTCGCTGGGAAGGTTCTCTCCAACAGAACCTTCCTGAGAAGTGTACTGCTTTAAGATGGCGGCTGTTTACTAACGCCGGTGAGTTGATCATTTCACACCTAGTTCTCTATACAAGTGCTAACACCGCCGTGTCTGTCATCTTGCATCTAGTGCTATATTCATGTGTACCTTAGCATCATTTGGGTGTAGTTTGTTGGCTATCGGCTACAGTCAGGAACTATTGGAGCCACCGAACATCACGTGTGCAACGGCATCACAACTCCCTTCCCTCCTCCCCACTCCCGCTCTCTTCTCTCATCTCCGTGAGTCCATGTCTCTCACTGACTTTTCTCGCGTCATTCAACCTTCGTAGTAACGCATTGTAACACACACCTTTACATCCTCAGTAACGGGAATGGCATTGCCAAGATGAGAAAAGTAATTAATTAGATTATTCACTGCCCCAAAAAATAACACCGTTAGTAACACCGCTATACTCTAACGCCGTTATTTACAACACTGCTCGGGCATTTAAATAGGATGCTTGCTGGATGCCAACCTGGTGGAGTGTTCCAGGCACATCCTACTGAAAAGAGGCCTCAGGGTTGACACGCAACCCAAACTGGGATAAGCGAGGGAAGATGGATAGCTGAATGGATTATTTTGGTGTTTCCTAAATCCAGAAAGTTGTGATTTGAATTTACTTTAATTAGAGGTTTTGTCAGTGATCTGCCTTTATTCCTACACAAATTAACTCTCTAAGGATGCGCCGGTTCGTCCCATGCGCACACCACCTTACAAGCCTCGTAACTTGGTGATTACATCACACACGCGCTTTCGGTACCCCTCCCTTGAAAATGGTGCAAAAGCCCTAATGACCATTTTGTCTCACAACAAAATGTGAACAGTCATAACTTGGCAGATATACAACATATCTGTGCCACACTTCCCGTGCTTGTTGAGAGTTTGAAGGAATTTAGTCCTCCCAGCCCAAACCGCACGGGGAGGCCGGCAACAGAACGGAAATGTGCTCCGCCGCTCGACGCCCCCGCGAGCCAGGCCAGGAGGAAGCTAAACTCCGCGCGTTCCTGTGTTAACCCTTTGCACACTGACTCCATGTTTCAAAAGCTTGAAGAACACTCGCCGAAAACAGGTTGACAATTTATTCGTCGACAATGGTAAAAAACAAGGCAAAAACAGACGACGGAGGGACAATTCTGGATCCAAAACAAGGCTACATGTTTCCGAGCAGAAGAAATCTGTCTTATCTCAGTGTCCAGTCTTTTTAAAGTCTTTGCTGACGCGGGTCATGTCGAAGGTGTGTCTGAAGGTGGGTCTGGGCGTTGCTTTTTGATCTTCCCCTTTTTGGCCGGTTTGAGGCGGCTTAGGTTCGTGCGCGGATTGGGACGCCCGCTATCAACTTTGCTGTCCGGGCTGGTTGTACTTGTTTTAGGACAAAGCGCTTTGTCCTTGGAGTTTGCTGGGAGAGCAGATTACCCGAGTTGGTGCGTCACTCTTGTGATAAGACGGCATTGTGTATCTCTTCTATTTCTTCTCATTAAACTATGGTGTGCTATTTATTTTATATTAGTAGTGTAGTCCTACCGTAAATATGAAAATGATACTATTTCCTGATGAATTATATTACGTGTGTTAGCCTAATGCAAACAGTTAGACGGTGCCTACGAAAACCTGTACCATATGTATGTGTTAGACTATATATGTGTTAGACTAATGCAAACAATTATATGGTGTGTGCGATGACGATATCGTTTCTCCTTCAAGTTGTACCCTAAAGGGTCTTGTAGGGGTCATTTGCATCAACTCTACAGCGCCAACTAGTGGCAACAGAAAGCCACTCATTTTAGTTATACCTGTCCAGTTCCTTTCAGGTTGGTCAGTGTAGTTCCAAGACCTTTTGTATAACTACATTTTAAGGCCAATGTCCACATGTCTCTATCTGTGGCCATGACAACCCATTTTTCACTTTTGATTGATTGATTGATTGATTGAACAACAACAACAAGAGTGGGGTAAAACGAATATTAATAACAGTAATGTTGATTATAACAAAAAATAATAACAAATACATTCTTATGTAGCTTGAAAAGGAATGGGAAGAAGCCAAGCTTTTTTTGGGTCCCACCACCAATTCACTCCCTAAAAATTCAATGACAATACAGTCACTTCCCAATACTGTCATCATCATCATCTCATCATTACTAACACCACCGCCATCATCGTCGTCATCACCCCTTTCACCCTATATTGATCGTACAATCAAAAATCTTAATATCTGTAATAACAGCTTTTCTAGTGCTCATGGTGATAACCATTGTGGTTGAAATGTGTATTATTCATTATCCAATGTTATTTGTGGACTTGCTGCCAGAGGGAAGCAAACCCCAGGCAACAGAACCACTCATTGCTACATGTCCGAGCTGTGCATTAAAAGACAAGGTTTGGGAACCTGTGCCAAGGGGGTTGGCCTCCAGCACCAGAGCTCCCACTTGCCAGCCCTATACTCAAGTTATACTGAATGTGTAGACATATAAACATGTTTGCATACTAATTTTAGCTATATAGATATGTATACCGTGATATCCGGACAACAAGCCGCTACTTTTTCCCCTCATTTTGAATCCTGTGGTGTGTGCAATGATGTGGCCAATTTATCGATTTTTCTAACAGCCGCCAGGGGCGCTCGAGCATAAAGCGTAAGAGTGAGATGCGTGGAATATACTGTATGTGTCGAGGAAGACGCTAGTCTGCGCTATTACTGGTAATTTAACTTTGTGCTTTGTACATGAATAAAAGTAGCAGACTCTCATCTTTGTGCATGAGTAAAATTAGCAGACCCACATAATGGAACATGCTAGAAGAAATGCACTTGCAACTTGACATTAGTGTGAATCGTGCATTTAAATTGCCACTCCGAGTTGAATGGAAGGCCTGGATGGCCAGCGGCGAGAGATCGTTTATCAAAACTGGCCGCACGCGAATAGCAACTTTTCCACAAGTCTGCCAGTGGATCCTGACAGCGTAGAGCAGTGTGAAAAAAAATCCACCATCACCAACGGATTTCGAAAGCCGGTCTGCTGCAAGACGAAGAGGACCGCATAAGCTCAGGAGTGAATTTGCGTCATTATGAAAGACATTGAAAGTGAAAACAAAAGAGAGACAGAAGGTGCGTGGCGAAGTGTATCTGAGCCTTTTCATATCCGACACTGAGGGTGAAGACTTACATGGTTTTAGTGCACAGGAAGAAGATGAAGATGGCTAACAAAAACTTTCATGTTACTAATGACCAGCACGATCAGTCCTGTGCTCCGTGTTGCTGCTATGTAGGTGCAGTGTTGCTGGCGCTGTATGGAACGAAAAGTCAAGGTACAGTATCTTTACAATGCTCTGCGTATTTCTTTGTAAATATCCCATGTTACTATGTGGGCACACGCGGCTTATAGACAGGAGAGGCTTACGTATGTACAAAATGGTTTTTCCTTTAAAGGGATCCTCTGTTTTTAAGACAAGTAATTCTTAAAAGATAAATGTTAGTATGAGTGAGAATAATTTGATATTAAAACCCCTCTTAATGTTTTTGTCTTAATAAAGTTTGTAAAATTATTTTAAGTGATAGGTCGCCATTCTTGTTACGTCGCAGTGCGTGATGTCACTGGTCCCGTTGCGGAAATTCCAGCGTGTCACTCGTTAGCTTTCCCAACATGTCGTCAGTTCTACCCTTCCTATTTGAACCAGATCTGAAAAGTGAAGAGCAGGACAGCACTGTCGGTCGTTCACAAGACGAGCTTCAGGGAAAAATGCTTGCAGCAAATACCTGATAAAACAAAAGTTGGGCAAAACTGGTGATGCGAGAGAGTCCTGTTGGGAGCGAAAGTGTATGCTGTCCGGTTTTATTAGCAGATATTCAAGGTAAGCATATTGCGTTTTCTAACTTATCCCAATGTAATGATGTAGATTGTTAGCATCCAAAGCTGTCGTGTGCTTACAGTACAGGCCAAAGAGCACACCTTGTGTAATCCATGTCTTGTACATTGTAACACGTGGTAGCTAGGATACGTGTATAAAAGTACCAAAAAGAGAAGCTTCCACTTATGCACATTTATTCACAAAAAATAATTTTTCCACCTTGACCACTTTTCACTCGGGAGCTCAGCAGTACGCAAACATGCGTTCCCTGACGAACGCTCAACATTGTTGTAAGGTCCACGTCAGAGTCACTGTCGTCACTGTAGCGTGCCATAGTGCTTTAATTATTTAGTATGATTTGGGGAAAACTCCCACGAAGAATAGTCAACAAAAAAGATAGCAATAGTAATCCAAATCCGCGTTTTTTACTCACTCGAAGATCCAGGAATTAGACCCATACCATGGTAACGTCGCAGTCGCGATTAGGCCGGAGATTCCGCAAAATAGACTGATCCGAAAAGCCGCAGTGGGACCGACGAATCAAAAAACCGAAACCAATATTGCAGACGTGGTGGGACCGTCGGTTCCAGAAAATAGACGGATCCCTTACTTGACTGAGGATCCAGGAAAAATGTTCGGGCGCTAGTTGTAACGCGTGGTGGGTAGGATACGTGCATACAGGGACCAAAAAGGGGGAGAAGCTTCCATTTATGCACATTTATTCACTAAAAATAATTCCACCTTGACCACTCACTTCACTCCCCTTGTTTCCATTTGACTAGAAATTGCATTTAAAAGCAGCACATCGTGGCATTTTACGTCGCGAGTTTTAGGCAGCAATAAGCAATTGTTGAAAACGAAAGATACCAATGACGTCATCACTGCGAGCCCGCAAACCATGGCGCCAACTAACAGTCAAAATATGGACTAAATATTATAAAATATTGCCATTGATTTAACATTTTATGTGTTTCTAACAACATATTTTAGTACAAGAGAACAATTGTGGTTTATTAGAGCCTACATGTATTTAAGTTAGAGGATCACTTTAAAATGTACTGGGTGAGGCTTGTAATCAGGGGCGACCAATTGTCCAGAAATTACTGTAACTATTTATCTTAAGTATCACCATCAGCACCAGCATTCTATTTTACTCAAAGTATTGTTCATAGCAATAAAATCTGGACTCAGTTATATCCGAGCAATAGTGAAAACACCATTGAGGAAAACGATAATTATGGCCACAACTATATTGACAACGATGGCAACAATAGCCATTATAACATTTACACTGCTCACCTGTGGTCAAGGTACACAGCTAAATCCATGCAGAGGCTAAATGTAGCCTACAATGATGCCCTAAGGCTGTTACTGCGTGTGCCTAGATAGTACAGCGCCAGCCAATTATTTGTTAGCTCTGGGTTACCCACCTTTAAGGCGCTTTTAAGAAAATTGATGTACAGCTTCATGTGTCAGCTAAATGAGTCTGGAAATAATATTATAATGAATTTAACAGATCATACAATGAGCTTTAGATTTAGTTCGAGCCTGTGGCGCCATTGGCACCAAAGCGTGTTTGTTGTGCACTGATAGCCAGGGCTTCCTTGTTGTTCTGTTTTTTTTTTTTTTTTTTTTTCCCTTTCGGGTCACTTTATTACTATGTCTCCGTATGTACGGTATTCTTTTCTTCCTTGATAGCAGAAAACACTCAGGTGACTTGAAGTTCGAAGTTACGAAGTCGGGAATGCTCCCTCCGGAATAAAAAACAAGATTTGACCAACATTATGTTTAACAAACTTTTCCAGCATTATTCCATTGCGTAAATGCATTTATAATGATCATAAAAATATGTAAACTATTTGAACATTAAGAGAATACGCGTTTTTTTTTTTTTCTGCCAACTGAAAATTCGTTACAAAAGACAGTTATGACATCGGGAACGCTCCCTCTGGAACAAAACGCAATATGACCTAGATTGTGACAGCCGATGCCGACCAAAAATGACGTAATATCCGAAACATCACCAATGGACTGATTTGAAGTATATGAATGGTGGTCTGTTTTGGTGTTCAGAATCCACAATACTTCTGCCTGCAGGGTTTTCGTTCCACCGACAAACGGACGCATTCCCGATGCAGCGGTGGATGGATTCTCCGTTTTTACGGTTGTGGTGGTTTGGCACGCACGCGTTGCATTTCGATTTGTAGCGCAGTGCATCGTAAAAATTCTATGCGTCATCTTCGTTATGGATTTAAAAAAAAAAAAAAAAAACTTTGTCACGGATATAATTTAGGTTGCACTGAGATGTTCTTGAAAATTAAGACTACGGTGAAAAAATTCCAGACTTACAACAGGTAATTTAATATTTTTAATACCTTTAACAATGGAAAACTAAATTCAATGCTTTTTTATTACATTTAATAACCCGCGGGTACCATGCTATCTGGAGGTGAGAGCACCCGAGAACAGAATTACAGAAGCCATGACTTTAACGAGATATTATCGCGTACTTACCTTGTTTTGGTCCAAAAACTCAATGTAACATGTATCATTGAGTGTCAAGACACAGCTGTGAATGGCCACAGCTGGATTTTTGGGGGATTTTAAGGGTGAAACATGGTAATAAAACAAGGGTCGCGATGCAGAAATCGCAGACATCAAGGAGTGGTCGAGATTTTCTTTTTCATATTTTTACCCTTTTAAAAGTGTTTCGTTTTTTTTTCTTAAATTTTCTTTGTTTGGATTTATTATTTATCATCTAACATATCAGAGAAAATGCGACAGTAACAAAAAAAGTACAATTAAACGACTGTTATGAAGTAGATATCCGTGACTTTTTTTCAGACGCCTTGTTTTTTTCATTGTGATGTAATTTGTTTAAAAGTTTAAAATATGCGAGTGAATATTATTTTAAAGTCGTTTTGTTTTAAACGAAATATTAGACGTCAATTAAACAAGGGTTGGAACAAGAGCAGTTGCGCGATGTCTGTAAACGGGAGTTTCCAGGGTAAAACGGACAAATTAGAAATTGTTCGGGGGCTTAATGCGCCATGTATCTGCTATGGCAGCATATAGACATATTGTTCTATCAAGCACAACATTTCTTTTGGCTTAAAATACAGCAGTTTATTTTTAAAAAATGTGTGAGAGCAGAGACTGCTTTTTCAGCCTTGTGTGTGTTTCCCGCCACATACATATATAAATATATAAATACATATATATATACAGTAAAGTAATAAGTACGTGCGTGTGTATACACATATATATATATATATATATATATATATATATATATATATATATATATATATATATATATATATGATATGTATACACACGCACATACTTATCGAAGATGCGTGACGTCCGAGTTGTGCCATTAAAAGGAAGTGCATTGCTTCAGGGACTTAAACAACGTATAAAGCCACGAAATTTGGCACACTTGGTTGAATTGGCCCAAGTGGAATATTCATTTTGGTTTTGAATAAGGACGTTACTGAAAAGTTCAGTAGCGCCTCCTTTTTTGTCGGACGCGTTACAATAGGGTTTTTTTTTTCACATAGGTGTGTGAATGTATTTCTCATAAAAAAAAAAAAAAAAGGAGTGCGTTTCAAGCACATGTTAGTTTCTCATGGGAAGATGAGAGCGGGACGATATGCTGCCACCCTGAGCTACGTGCCGTTTGAGTTGCGTGACGTTCAATTTGTGCCAAACTACAAGGGCCCATTCAGTCCTGCTTTCAAGCGTAGGTATTATTGTTAGGGCCTGAGCACAAAGTGGTGTGAGAGCCCTATTGTTCTGCAAATATTTATTTTTGTTATTATTATTATTAGGGCCTTACCACTGAGTGGTGAGAAATCCCTACTATTTTGCAAAGGACTAAAGGTAGTTCCGTTCCTTCACTGGTGATGTAACCAAGATATGCGCAGACGTCGGAATTAATCCTTTAAATACCTCAAAACACGCTCTAAAAACAAAAAAAACTATCAAAAAATGTATTATATGTCATTGTAGTGTTCTTGCCAAACTGTTGGAGCTACGTCCTAACTAGGCCTAGGCAACGAAAAAGGCACGCAAAATCAGACAAAACGGGCTAAAAAAGGGTTAAAACAACTAAGCAAGGGCGTAGGTTTGCGTAGGTAAGGAAGTTCCGTTCCTTCACTGGTGATGTAACCCAGATATCCGCAGACGTCGGAATTAATCCTTTAAATACCTCAAAACACGCTCTAAAAAAAAAAAAACTATCAAAAAAATGTATTATATGTCATTGTAGTGTTCTTGCCAAACTGTTGGAGCTACGTCCTAGCTAGGCCTAGGCAACAAAAAAGGCACGCAAAATCAGACAAAACGGGCTAAAAAAGGGTTAAAACAACTAAGCAAGGGCGTAGGTTTGCGTAGGGACAGTAGGGACATAATACTACCAACTTTTCAGGATGCTCAAGTTGTCCCCACCAACTTTAAATCAACTTTATTTGCATTATATAATGCCCTTCACTTATAAAGGTAATTTAGAAAAACCCACCTCCTTAAAACTGGAGGTTTTCAGGGTAAATCTACTAATAAGTGAAATTATCTGCCAGTGCTTCAAGTAAATTTTACTTGAAGCACTGACTTTACTTGAAGCTTTTAAATTTTTTTTTTTTTTGAAATAAGACGATAGCTACTAAACTTAACACTTATTTTAAGCAAAAAAATTGTATATTTAATCTTAAAAAAACTTGTCAGAAATTTTCTTAATTCAACAATGGATATTGTTCAAAACATTATTTGAAAACATTTTTTTTCTTAATTTAGGTGAAAAATGACCAAATTTTAGATAAATGGGCTTAGCAAGAACAAATAGTAATATTTTTCTTAAAAGTAAATGGAAGAATCTGATGCATTAATCTGTGAACTAGTCGTTAACACTCAAAACAAGAAAATTATTCGACTAGATTTAAGATTTAAAATTTGCAGTGTGAAAGTTAGTGTAAATCAATACAGGTTTATTTTGCATTAATCATTTAGCCCATCAATTAATTAGGTTGATATTGGTGAGAAATGTAGCCCTGACCTTCATTCACCCAAACTGTTTGGTCTTATTTATGTCCTGTCCCCAGCAAAAAGTGTACATGCAGGTTATGCTGTTATATTGTCCCTACCAATATTGAGACCAAACAGACCCTTGCAACTAAGTGACCATACCCAAAGACTGCTGATTCTTCAATTTTCGTCATGTCATTGTAGAGCGGCTCTACATACTAGAGACAAATTCCATGTCTTTTTGTAACATTAGAATTTGTCGTATTTTGAATCCATTCATTTTCTTCCAATCAACAAGAATGAATTGAACAGCAATGCCAGTTTCAATTGAATGCCTCTTTATTTACACTACGTGCATGTATAAATATGATGCAAAAAAGCATTGTCCTCTTACTTTCAGGCTCAAAAGAATAATACTGTAAACACAATGTCACAAAGTAAGCCCCTCTATTATGCCGTTGCATCAGTTAGCAGCAGGGGAGACACAGCCCATCAATCAGTGTGACCTGGAACTGCCTCAAACACAAAGAAACACACTTACTAATTCCCATATAATCAGACAGCATTGTCCTGCTGGTCAAAACTGACCAGCATGTTTAGCATTTAAAAAAAAAAAACAACATTTGGCAATACAAGGTTAAGGTATCAAATTTGATACAAGCATTTCTGAACCTCAGTGACGTAATAAAAATTGTTTAAACCCTTATTGTGTTCTATCTCACCTATTATATTCTCACTTAGTTATTTTTTGTTTTAGCACGAGAACAGCATGTAATGCTTAATGTTTCATTTAATATACAGATTAGAGAATGTGATGCTCCACGCTCCTTCCCCTCCCAGCAGGGAGGAATTTCCTCTTCTATTTGTCCAATCAGTGAGTGCACCTTTTGTCCACGTGACGCTACACGGAAAGTTCGGTTGGCGATGCGTGAATACTAAACCTTTTTAACAAGTCATTTGCTTGTCTTGTTGCGAGGTAGCTCTCCAACTGGGCCCTGGTCCAATGTGAAAGTGCCCTAAAAATAATGTGTTGATTTAAAAAAAAAAAAAAATCTCACTTTCAATTCCCAGTGGTTCCGTATTTTTATGACATCACGCTATCCCAATCATGCACAACCTTTAGAGTCTATGACGCAGCCATTGCTCTCAGTGGGGCGTAAACACAGCTCGTTGGCTTGCTCGCTCCCACATGAAAGCACGCAACCTGATTACTGCTGCTGATTGATTGTCAGTATCTCAGTACCCACCTCACGTTATACTACAAGACAACATGTTTCTGAAACTCCCCTTGGCACCCTGCCAAGCACAGCAGGAAAAAAGACCACTCAAGACAAAGTAAGTCATTGGAGGTGTTCAGGAAAAGTCAAATCCAATATGAAGAGAAAAGGGAGAGAAAGTTTCGACTGACTCGGCTATGATGAGACAAAAAAATTAGGTTTACTGTAAGGTGTGCAGATCAATGCTGTTATTACTAGTGTTGAACTGATACAATTTTTTGGCCCCGATACCTGGCTGTGCAGTATCCGAGGATGCCGATACCATTCCGATACAACTCCGTTTGAAATATATATATGCATATACAGTATATACTATTTACAGTGGGGCAAATAAGTATTTAGTCAACCACCAACTGTGCAAGTTCTCCTACTTGAAAAGATTAGAGAGGCCTGTAATTGTCAACATGGGTAAACCTTAACCATGAGAGACAGAATGTGGAGGGAAAAAAAACAGAAAATCACATTGTTTGATTTTTAAAGAATTTATTTCCAAATTAGAGTGGAAAATAAGTATTTGGTCACCTACAAACAAGCAAGATTTCTGGCTGTGACAGAGGTCTAACTTCTTTTAACGAGGTCTAACGAGGCTCCACTCGTTACCTGTATTAATGGCACCTGTTTTAACTCAGTATAAAAGACACTTGTCCACAACCTCAATCAGTTACACTCCAAACTCCACTATGGCCAAGACCAAAGAGCTGTGCAAGGACACCAGAGACAAAATTGTAGACCTGCACCGGGAAGACTGAATCTGCAATAGGTAAAACGCTTAGTGTAAAGAAATCAACTGTGGGAGCAATATTAGAAAATGGAACACATACAAGACCACTGATAATTCTCCCTCGATCTGGGGTTCCATGCAAGATCTCACCCCGTGGTGTCAAAATGATAACAAGAACGGTGAGCAAAAATCCCAGAACCACAAGAGGGGACCTAGTGAATAACCTACAGAGAGCTGGGACCACAGTAACAAAGGCTACTATCACTAACACAATGCGTGGCCAGGGACACAAATACTTCACTGCCAGACGTGTCCCCCTGCTGAACAAAGTACACATCCAGGCCTGTCTGCGGTTCGCTAGAGAGCATTTAGAAGATCCAGAAGAGGACTGAGAAAATGTGTTATGGTCAGATGAAACCAAACTAGAACGTTTTGGTGGAAACACAGGTTCTCATGTTTGGAGGAGAAAGAATACTGAATTGCATTGGCTGTTTTTCTGCAAAGGGACCAGGACGACTGATCTGTGTAAAGGAAAGAATGAATGGGGCCATGCATTGATAGATTTTGAGTGAAAATCTCCTTCCATCAGCAAGGGCATTGAAGATGAGACGACGCTGGGTCTTTAGCATGACATTGATCCCAAACACACAGCCAGGGAAACAATGGCATGGCTTCGTAAGAAGCATTTCAAGGTCCTGGAGTGGCCTAGCCAGTCTCCAGATCGTAACCCCATAGAAAATCTATGGAGGGAGTTGAGAGTCCGTGTTGCCCAACGACAGCCCCAAAACATCACTGCTCTAGAGGAGATATGCATTGAGGAATGGGCCAAAATACCAGCAACAGTGTGTGAAAAGCTTGTGAAGAGTTACAGAAAACGTTTGGCCTCCATTATTGCCAACAAAGGGTACATAACAAAGTATTGAGATAAACTTTTGGTATTGACCAAATACTTATTTTCCACCATGATTTGCAAATAAATTCTTTAAAAATCAAACAGTGTGATTTTCTGTTTTTTTTCCACATTCTTTCTCTCATGGTTGAGGTTTACCCATGTTGACAATTACAGGCCTCTAATATTTTCAAGAGGGAGAACTTGCACAATTAGTGGTTGACTAAATACTTACTTGCCCCACTGTATATGAAGGCTACATACTTGGATGTGAAATCATTTCTATCATGACTTTGTCAGGCTGCTGTTTACCTTTGTTAAACAGGAAAAAGACTTATTCAAAGTGAATCCAGTACAACTTTTTATTGCATACCTGGTATGGCTGACAAATATTAATAATTTAACAATAATTGATCACAGCATCCTGTCTCGTTATCAGTCTCCCTCTCTACACCAGCATGAACATAACAACTCCATCTTTAGAGCAACGCACAAATGCAAGCAGTGCACAAGTGAGTCTCTCTCTCTCTCTCTGACACACACGCACTTAGCCACTTAGCTTAGCTTACTTTGCTTCTGCAGCACTTTTGAATAGGCTTGCCACCCGTCTTTTGAAGTAAGCAATTGTCCGGAATTGGGAATACAATATTCCGTATTGAACAAATACGGTGTATATATGAATAGACACATTTCTATGAATTTTAGGAGGTTCGAGGGGGTAGGCGTCCCTTATTTCTATTTCTGAAAAGCGGCAACCCTACTTTTGAAACAGGTCTCAAATTACTGCGGCATTTCTTTCAGTAAAAGACAATAAAAGTAAAGTAGACAAAGTTGACTGACCAGGGATTGTTGCTCCGGTCCAGCCCCCTTCCTCTGGATAGCAGTATCCTGCTGTTGCAGCCTCAAACTCTTTGTGTTCATTCACATGTTTCGTCTTCAAATGTTTTTCAGGCCACAAATCTTGCATGTAGCCATGGTACTCGACGTACTTTCTATGCTGAAATATTACGAGACCACCAATATTTCTTTGTTTGGTTTTCCTCCATATGAAAAAGCTGTCCCGGGATTGGTTAAGAGCGGTTATTGGCCTGCTTTCGTTGGTCAGGAACAGACCAATAGCGATAGCTGCTTGGCATGTAATATGATCACCTGTCATCACACAACACAGAGTGTAGGGAGTGTCAGGAGAAAGAAGGCTGAGTTCAAGTGATACCAGTAAATGGTATCGGCGCCCTATTTGTTGGTACTTGTCGATACAGATACCGCCATTTTGGTGCCGTATCGGCCGATACTGGTATTGGTGTAACATTAGATATGTGTAAGTGGTCAGTGTAGTTGATTTGGGTTTCTTTATGTTTCTGGTTGGGTTTTTCGTGTTCCGGGTTGGTGCATGCCGTAAAGTTGAAAATGTTTAATTGCTGACGTCACACGCCAGTTTGTTACATGCCGAGGTTATAAAAAAATAATGAAAATAATAAATATCATTATAATTATATCATTATATATATATATATATATATATATATATATATATATATATATATATATATAATATATTAAAAATAAAATAATAAAAATTATAAATATCATTATCATTATATCATTATTATATATATAATATATAATCATATATTATATCATTATAAATATCAGGCAGCACGGTGACTGAGTGGTTAGCACATCTGCCTCACAGTTCTGAGATCAAGGGTTCAATCCCGGGCTCCGGCCTTCCTGTGTGGAGTTTGCATGTTCTCCCCATGCCAGCGTGGGTTTCCTCCGGGAACTCTGGTTTCCTCCCACATCCCAAAAACATCCATGGTAGGCTGATTGAGCACTGTAAATTGTCTGTGGGTTTGAGTGTGTGCGTGAATGGTTGTATGTCTCATTGTGCCCTGCGACTGGCTGGCAACCAGTTGAGGGTGTACCCTGCCGTCTGCCCATAGTTAGCTGGGATAGCTGGGACCTCCGCGACCCTCGTGAGGAAAAAGCGGCATGGAAAATGAATGGATATAAATATCATTTTAGCGCAAAAACTCGCTGGTCATGTGACCAATGGAATCAAAATCTGTGTAGGATGACAGAACTCCACTGGTTGCGTATGTTAGGCTACACTTTGTGTTTGTAGATTATATATTACCACTCACCGGCCACTTTATTAGGTATACCATGCCTTCAGAACTGCCTCAATTCTTCGTGGCATAGATTCAACATGGTGCTGGAAGCATTCCTCGGAGAGTTTGGTCCATATTGACATGATGGCATCACACAGTTGGTGCAGATTTGTTGGCTGCACATCCATGATGCGAATCTCCCGTTCCACCACATCCCAAAGATGCTCAATTGGATTGAGATTTGGTGACTGTGGAGGCCATTTGAGTACAGTGAACTCATTGTCATGTTCAAGAAACCAGTCTGTGATGATTCCAGCTTTATGACATGGTGCATTATCCTGCTGAAAGTAGCCATCAGAAGTTGGGTACATTGTGGTCATAAAGGGATGGACATGGTCAGCAACATTACTCAGGTAGGCTGTGGCGTTCCAACGATGCTCAATTGGTACCAAGGGGCCCAAAGAGTGCCAAGAAAATATTCCCCACACCATTACACCACCACCGCCAGCCTGAACCGTTGATACAAGGCAGGATGGATCCATGCTTTCATGTTGTTGACGCCAAATTCTGACCCTACCAGCCGAATGTCGCAGCAGAAATCGAGACTCATCAGACCAGGCAACGTTATCCCAATCTTTTATTTTCCAATTTCGATGAGCTTGTGCAAATTGTAGCCTCAGTTTCCTGTTCTTAGCTGAAAGGAGTGGCGCCCGGCGTGGTCTTCTGCTGCTGTAGCCCATCTGCCTCATAGTTCGACGTACTGTGCGTTCAGAGATGCTCTTCTGCCTACCTTGGTTGTAACGGGTGGTTATTTGAGTCACTGTTGCCTTTCTATCAGCTCGAACCAGTCTGGCAATTCTCCTCTGACCTCTGGCATCAACAAGGCATTTCTGTCCACAGAACTGCCACTCACTGGATATTTTTTCTTTTTCGGACCATTCTCTGTAAACCCTAGAGATGGTTGTGCGTGAAAATCCCAGTAGATCAGCAGTTTCTGAAATTCTCAGACCAGCCCTTCTGGCACCAACAACCATGCCACGTTCAAAGTCACTCAAATCACCTTTCTTCCTCATACTGATGCTCGGTTTGAACTGCAGGAGATTGTCTTAAACCATGCCTACATGCCTGAATGCACTGAGTTGCCGCCATGTGATTGGCTGATTAGAAATTAAGTGTTAACGAGCAGTTGGACAGGTGTACCTAATAAAGTGGCCGGTGAGTGTATATACAGGGGTGAAAATGGGCCGGAACGGTTTGGAACGGCGTTCCAGAATAAGATTCAGGGCTGGAACGCGGTTCCGGTATACGATGCTTTGATCCCGAAAATATGACGGCAACTGTCAAAATGCTATGTAAAAAAAAAATTCATCTCCACGAAGAAAAAAATCTACCAACATCAGACTTACATGCACAAGTGTTAACAAGCATAATAAAGTGCTAAATCCGTTTCTACCGATATTTATTATTTATTTATTCCACGGACGGCGCAGACGTTACCCCAGCTGTTGCAGTTATCTGAGTCTGACGTGTCACATCAATGTGCGCATGCACGTAGCAAAGCAAACCGCCATGGACTCAGTTGTACGTTCAATTGGCTGACATACTGACATGTTATCAGCAGAGATAAATAACTCTGATCGGTTCAAATGCGCATGCTTTCTGGAACACTGAAAAAAAACAAAAAACAAGCTTGTTGATTTGAGGAAGCTTATTTATTTTATTTGCTCTGATGGGCAGGTTCACAACATCTTACCTGTCAATGTGCACTTTGGACTTATTCTTGTTCATTCATGTTAGGGTACTATTTCATTTCCTTATGATTTAAAGAAAGTCAATATTTGCGTGATCTTCAAAATGTATTCCATTTCACTGTGCATAATATATGTCAGTTGTATTTATTTTTGTGACTGTCAATCCATCCATCCATCCATCCATCCATCCATCCATCCATCCATCCATCCATCCATCCATCCATCCATCCATCCATCCATCCATCCATCCATCCATCCATCCATCCATCCATCCATCCATCCATCATCTACCGCTTACTACGGGGTCTGGTCGCGGGGGCCTAACATCTTTTTTATTTAAAAAACAAAAAGTAAATTTTTACATTAACTTTAATTTTAATGTACACTACATCCTATGTTCTTTGGTAGTTAAAATTGATATTTTGCATTTAGATGTGAGGATATGAGGGAAAATAAAAAATTACGAGATGGAGGTTGGGTTACTGCTGTTTTATTTTTTAATTTATTTTCCAAATCATTGAAATAATACAATTTTGAATTAAAATCAGTGTTTTAATGGGTTATAGGAATAATTGTGCCAAAAGCGTTTTTCTTCGCATTTCAGTAGTTTTATGAGGTTTGAACACCCCTCATCCCCTCACCAAAAAAAAAAAAAAAAAAAATCTAGCTACTAGGCTCCTTCATGTCAGGTAGTTCCGGCAAGAAATTCTAGCCACTTTCACTCCTAATTATATGTGATTATGGAATTTGCACTACATTCATGTTTTTGCACTTTTTTGCTGCATTTTAAATCTACCACATTTTTTTAATACATATTATTCAAGCAAATTGTTCTTTTTCATGATTATTGGGATCAATAACTTGAAGTGTTGACCTGGGCCAGTGGTTTTGATAGTGCGGCCAGTAAACTTCAAAAGCCACTGGCCCGTTCTCTTATTGTTTACCCCTAGAATTCAATCATTTCTTGTGGAGAAAATACATTCATTACATGAGCACTTTCACATTACGAGCTTGGTCTAGTGTTGTATCGGTCGCGAACGATTCGTTCTTTTTGAACGAATTGTTTGGGTGAACGAGACCGAACTAATCACCATCTGCATTGATTCGTTCTATGAAGTTAGGGCTTGTTCGCTGCGTGGGAGGGCGTTGAGCAAGCGGCAGCGCACCTGACATCGCACACGACCAATCAGACGCCAGCCTCATCGCGGGCAGGGGAGGGAGCGGAAACAGAATCAGGGCGTCTGTCACTCACTTCCACGTGTAGCCAATAAGCAGCCAGCGTGCATGCAAGGGGGCAAGACTGAGTTATGTCACTTCCCGTTCAGTGACTCGGTCCTACGGTTCCTGACCTAGCATGCTGCTAACTTCACTTTCCAGTAATGCGGTGAACGAGTCAAAAAATGGAAGGAAATGACTTTGTCACATATTTGTTAATGTGGAGCCAATCAAATGCTGCTCAAACAGACAAAACATCACACAAATCTAGCGAGCATGGTTTAGTGTACTTTTCTCAACAGACTCGGGACAACCTATGACTGACGACATACTATCAAATTTACAGTAGTTTAAAACACGGGTAGCCAAAAAAAAAAAAAGCACGGGTAGCTACGAGGCAAGCAAAAGTGAGCTGCGGTCGCGTGACGGCAGTGAAGGGGGCAGAGAACTGTCACTATATGGAGGCTTCATGGCAGCGATATTTACCTCATACGTGCACAGAAAAAAAGAATATTTAGTATGCTCACCATAATACTGATTTGCAATGAAACTGTATATACATGTCAATTTTTTCCGACTGTTTTATTTCTTTTTTTCGTGTCAGAGCGTGTTGGGTGTTGGTTGGTTTGACAAATTATGTCCATCCATCCATCATGTGCTACTCAAGCGCCCAAAAACAATGCACGCGGACACGGGAGATGTCGCAATATGTCTACATTTTTCTTAACAGACTAATGAGAGTAGAAAGGCAACATCGTAAAGAGCAAACAATTATTTCTCGTCAGCATTTGACGATCTGAGATGAGGGGACGACAGGGGAGCTGACCGGATTGTTTTAATTGTTAATACCAGTGCAAAAATTCAATACGATCATCTTAATACTGATTTGCAATTAGAATGTCAAATATCAAAATGTAGTATTGCTTTTATTTCAGAGCAGCACATTTGACAACTAGCTATTTACACTTTAATTTTAACAATAGTGACCTAAAATAATAGTGATGAGCATAAAAACTAAAATACAACAGAGCGAGAGGTAAATATGATGTGTTGGTCGTTCCATATTTAGAAATTAAACTTTCGTTTTATTTTTATTTTCGTGACAGCAAGCATGCCGCGTTGGCTGGTAGGAGCAGCATTGTATATGTGATCAAGATCATGCTAAAGAAAGTCCGTGCGCCCCCGACCCCAAACCCCCACTCCCCCCACAAAAGGAAAATGTTTAACCGTGTCCTAAATCGAAATGCAAGCACGAGCCATGACTTTGATCCCATTGAACTAGGACAGACGACGCGGAAGTTCTCCCTCGCTTTTGGAGCAGCGGGAGGGAGACGAGGCTGTCTGTGAAAGCAAATTGATATCGCCTGTCACTCATTTCTGAAACTACGACGAGTGGTCAATTAGGAGCCTGTGTGCAAGAGAGGGAGGAACCAAGCAATGTCACTTCCCGTTCAGTTATACCGCGAAGCGGTCTTTGGTGATTCGTTCGGCAACGTCACTTCCCGTTCACTAACCGAACGATTCATTTGGGCGGGGAGGGAGGTGAGGGGGGCGAACGATTTGTTGAACGATTTGTTTGAACGAATCTTTTTACTGAACGAACCGGAATGGATTCGTTTACTGAAGTGAACGACAGATCCCGTCACTAGCTTGATCGTGGAACAGATTGTACTCGTATAATGAGGGTGTACTGTACTGGAGAATGTATGTATGTGTGTGTGTGTGTGGGTGTGCGTGTTATTTTCAGACCTCCTGTCCCACTTTGCCATTGGGCAAATGTGAGGGGAATTGAAAGACACACCATATATAGCATATTATGACAGCTGTCTTAATCATCATGGGACTGATGGCTTTAGTTCAGTCCACTTATAATTAGTGTTTTTGACTTACTGGGTCACTAAAGCACAGTAAAGTATAAATAAAGTTTTATTTATGCCAAACTGGAGCCGAGCGGCTTACCGAAAATTTACTGTTACCAAAATGGTTCACGATGACCGACATAATTTTGACCATGTCGGCAAATTAGTTTTTTTAATGAAACAAAAAAGATAAAGTCTTTTCAGCCCACTTTGACAATGTGTCGTTACCAAAATGGTTCACGATGACCGACGTAATTTTGACCATGTCTGCAAATTCGTTTTTTTAACGAAACGAAAACATAGTCTTTTCAGTCCGCTTTGACTGTGTTGTTCGGCTATGCTCATTCTACAGTATTTTTACCGATGTGTGTCAAGGTAACTCCTTTATCCGTTCTTTTTTTGATGTTAGGTCTTTTTTGGAGAAGATGAACAAATATCGCTCATACGCCCAGGCACATGTCATTTTTAAGCACATTTATAAAAACATTTTGTTCTCATTCCCATTTAAAATCCAAGTGTGTAACATATTTTAAGCATGGTGGAATCCCATTTTTTTTTCTCAGGTTTATCCAATATAATTACAATAAAATTACTTAATATAGATGAACAAGTAAACAAACACCTCGCCTACACATCTAATCATATACTGATATTCCATAATATACTATTTAATTTAGTACTATTATTTTAAAAAAAAAAATTTAAACTTCCTTCTAATCCCCACCCCAAAAAAAATTATCAAAATTCTTCTTATAAAACGTGACGTCACATCCGGTGAGTGTATCGTTTGTTTGTTAGCGCTGCTACTAGTCGCTAATCTCCTAGTGCTCCTCAATTTGTTTTATCCCACGGACACATCGGAGAATCGATCCTAGGCTGGTTCGGCTCTCCTAGTGCTCCTTAATTTGTTTTATCCCACGATTTAACAGGTCGTGGGTTAAAACTACTGTACTCTCCTCTTTAGCTCTATCTTGCTAGCCTAGCTTATCCGAGCTATGGCTAGCCCTCTGCCTTCTTCCTCCCGTCTTTTCTGCTCAGTGTGCTGTATGTACTGTATAGCGAGCACCCTGGCTCTTTCGTCGAGGACAGTAGTAGCTGTAGGAAGTGTAGCTTAGTCTCAGGGTTGGAGACCAGGGTTTCTGAGCTAGAAGCACTGCTCTGCACTCTAGAGACGAAAGCTAGTCCTAGCTATAGCCAGGTAGTGGCAGGGCCCGCAGGTCGTGCTTGCAGTAGTAGGATTGCTAGCGCAGTTAGCCCCCCAGCGAGCCCCGTGCAGCCGGGGGAAATTAAGGACGGATTTGTGACTGTACGGGGGAAGCGCAGTGGTAAACGCACAACCTTAGTGCACCAGCAGCTTCACATCAGCAATAGGTTTGCCCCCCTCAGCGACACACCGGCTGAACCAGACACTCTCGTAATTGGAAGCTCCATAGTTAGAGACGTGAAGGACCCGGCGGTGTCTGTCAGGTGTTACCCAGGGGCCAGAGTCGGTGACATCGAAGGAAACCTCAGGCTCTTAAAGCAGAGTAGGAAGAGGTTCCGCCGTATCGTGATTCACGCAGGCGGTAACGACGCCCGGCGGAGGCAGTCTGAGGTGCTTAAATTAAACGTAGCCTCGGTGTGTAAACTTGCTAAGTCGATGGCGGACACCGTAGTTTTCTCTGGTCCTCTGCCTAATTTGGTCAATGATGAGATGTACTCTAGAGTCTCATCATTTAACCGCTGGTTGTCTAGATGGTGCCCAGAAAACGATATAGTCTTTGTTGATAACTGGCACGCGTTTTGGGGCAAGTCCGGGCTCATGCGCCGAGACGGCATTCATCCGACTTGGGACGGTGCTGCTCTCTTAACTCGAAATTTGGCCGCCAAACTAAGTCTCCCAAAGTGACACTTCAGAGTGGGGGCCCGGGCGCAGTGTTGTAGTGTAAAACACAACTCTGTTAGTAGTGACCACTCGCCTCTTTCCGAGCTGTCACAAATCCAAAATTCAGGACAGAAGATAGAGACTGTGTCCATGCCTCGTATAGTGAACAGGGGAAAACAGAGTACTATAGGAACGAGACCAAAGAATTTAATACATATAGCCCCTGATAGCAGTGAAAATAAAATAGCTCTTAATAAATATATAAAATGCGGATTATTAAACATCAGGTCAATCTCGCCCAAATCTCTGTTAGTTAATGACTTAATTGGGGATTATAATATTCATATTTTGGCCCTGACTGAAACTTGGCTTCAGCAGGATGACTTTGTTAGACTTAATGAATCCACACCCCCAAGTCACGTGAATTTTCACACAGCTAGAAGCACGGGCCGTGGAGGGGGGGTGGCAGTAATATCACACTCTTGTTTAGGTATGAGCCCAAAAAGTAAATCTAATTACATTTATAACTCCTTTGAAAGCCTAGCACTATCAATTATAGACGCTAACTGGAAGAACCAAAAACCAGTTCTTTTCATAGTGGTTTACCGTCCCCCTGGTCCCTACTCACAGTTTTTGTTAGATTTCTCTGACTTTTTATCTAGTATTTTGCTAAGCTGGGATAGAATTATAATTGTAGGGGATTTTAATATACATGTTGACGATGAAGGTGACTCCCTTGGTAAGGCCTTTAATGACCTACTAGATGGGACTGGCTTCCTTCAAAATGTAAATAAACCAACTCATAGTCACAAGCACACCCTGGACTTGATTTTAACCTACGGTACGGAGATTAGTGATCTTAGTGTCCATCCCCACAACCCCGTACTGTCTGATCATTTTCTAATTACCTTTCAGTTTGTGCTTCAAGATAATCCGCCACTAGTGACTAGAACTCAGATGAAAAGGACATTAGGTGATCGCTCTGTTTCAGAGTATAAACAGATAATTCAGCCTATATTTGCCTCCATGTCATCTAATGATGAAGGAATAATGTCCGGCCTTGCTGTTAATGACGAGTTTGTTGATCGTGTTATGTTTACGCGTCGTACTACCCTCGATGTCGTCGCTCCCTCCAAATTAAAGTTTGTCAAGCCGAGACGAGCCTCTCCCTGGTATAATGCTGAAACACGCTCTCTTAAACAATCGACACGTAAATTAGAAAGACTTTGGCGCCGTTCCAACACAGAGCACACCCTCTCTGCCTGGAAACACAGCTTAGTGACATATAAGCAGGCCTTGCGTACGGCTAAAACCAGATATTACTCATCCTTAATAGAGGAAAACAAAAATAATCCTAAATTTCTGTTCAGCACTGTAGCAAGGCTGACAAACAGTCACAGCTCAATAGAACCTTATATCCCAACCATCCTTAGCTGTGATGACTTCCTAAAATTTTTTAACAATAAAATCGTAACTATTAGAAATAAAATAAATGAATCACTTCCAGTTATTAGATCTGATAAAGTGCAGACAAAGAATTCGGAATCTCCTATAAACCCCTCTAAAATATTAAATAACTTCACCACTGTAGACCAAATTGATGTAATTTCAATTATAATGTCCTCCAAACCATCAACGTGCCTCCTCGACCCAATCCCAACCAAACTTTTTAAAGAGACCCTGCCTCTAACTATTGACACTATCTTAAATATAATAAATACCTCATTAGTTACTGGCTACGTGCCGCAGTCCTTTAAATATGCAGTTATTAAACCGCTCTTGAAAAAACCTACTCTTGATCCTGAAATTTTGGCCAATTATAGACCTATTTCTAACTTACCATTTCTCTCCAAAGTCCTTGAAAGAGTGGTAATTAAACAGCTCTGTCAGCACCTACAGGACAATAGTTTATTTGAACAGTTCCAGTCTGGCTTTCGAGCTCATCATAGCACTGAAACCACATTAGTTAAAGTAACTAATGACTTGTTACTTGCCGCTGACGTTGGATTAGTCTCGATCCTGGTTCTGTTGGACCTGAGCGCAGCCTTTGACACAATCGACCATAATATCTTATTGCAGAGATTAGAATGTGACATAGGCATTAGAGGAGCAGCCCTCTGCTGGTTTAAATCATATTTATCTAATAGGTACCAGTTTGTCAATGTAAACCAACAATCATCATCGTACTCTAGAGTTAGTTATGGTGTGCCGCAAGGATCGGTCCTCAGGCCCATCTTGTTTACGCTGTATATGCTTCCTCTAGGTAATATCATCAGAAAACATAGCATTAACTTTCATTGTTACGCTGACGACACACAACTGTATTTATCAATTAAACCTGAGCAGGTCAGGCAAGTAGAAAAACTAAGCGCCTGCGTCCGAGATATAAATACCTGGATGAGCACTAACTATCTTCTGCTTAACCCTGAAAAGACAGAAGTCCTTATAATAGGCCCGAAAAGTGTTAGAGACTCTTTAGCTGCCCAGATAGTCACTCTGGACAATGTAAGTGTAGCCTCCAGCACCACAGTTAAAAACCTAGGAGTTTTATTTGACCCTGACTTATCGTTTAAAGCACACATTAAACAAACCTGTAGAACGGCTTTCTTTCACCTGTGCAACATCGCCAAAATTAGAAATATTTTGTCTAAAAGCGATGCAGAAAAATTAATTCACGCGTTCGTTACATCGAGATTGGATTACTGTAACTCCCTACTTGCAGCTTGTCCTAAAAGCTCTCTAAAAGGTCTTCAGCTAGTCCAAAACGCAGCAGCAAGACTTTTAACAGGAACCAATAGAAGAGAGCACATCACCCCTGTGCTCCAGGCACTTCACTGGCTTCCAGTCGAGTTTAGAATTAAATTTAAAATACTTCTTCTTACATTTAAGACCATTAATGGGTTGGGGCCACCTTATCTCACCGATGCTCTGGTTCCATACCGCCCCAACAGAACACTCCGATCTCAGAATGCAGGTCTACTGGTAGTTCCCAGGGTTCATAAAAGTACTGTCGGAGCTAGAGCCTTTAGCCACCAAGCCCCTGTTTTATGGAATCAGCTTCCAGCTAGTATTAAAGAAGCCGAGACAGTCTGCACATTTAAGATTAGATTAAAAACGTTCCTATTCGACAAAGCTTATGGTTAGGCTAGTTGAAGTCGGAGTAGACTCACAGTTTAGTCTAAGCTGCACTAGAAGCTATAATGCTGGGGGCAGTACAGCCGCTGAGTTCTATCTCCTTCTCTTACTCTACCTACCACTTGTCTTACTTTATTTCTATTTTCCAATGTTAATATCTAGTTGTCTAGTCTCTTCATCACTAGTCACCCGGTGTCCCCTTTCCCCCCTCCCCTCTGGGGAGGGGCTATTTTTCAGCTGCAGCCTCCTGACTGTCCGGACCCCTGGCTGGATAGACGTCCTCGCTGCTACCCCCGTCTCATCTGAATAGAGGGACTTCTTCTTGCACCTTCACTCCACTGTATTTTTACGGACTATAATTTCGCTTGCTAATTCCCATTAGCCGTTCTGGGGTTTCTGTCTATCCGTCCTGGGAGTGGATCTCTCCTGACTGTGGTACTCCCCAAGGTTTCTCATTTTTCTCCCAATTGACTATGGAGTTTTTGGAGTTTTTCCTTGCCGGCATGGAGGGTCTTAAGGATAGGGGATACGCAGGACTTGAACTGCATCTATTCATCTTTGTTGCTTCATTTCTAATTGTGTATCATATTGCCTCTGTAAAGCCCTTTGAGACTTCTGTTGTGATTGAGGGCTATACAAATAAAATTGAATTGAATTGAATTGAATTAAAAATATATTTTATTTATTATATCTATTTATATTTCATTTATATTCATCCGTTCATCCATATTCCAACTTACATACTAATAAGAACTAAAAATAATGTTGTAAATGTAATAATTATTCATTTTATCTTATGGAAGGTATTATGGGTCGAGGCCAAAAATAGCTAGAATTTATCCGGAGGCTGGGGAATCCCCCTACCCCTCCCTCAAGTTAAGGTTAGGGCTCTGATACCATTTACCGGTCCAGTATTATAACACTTGACTGCAGCCCTTTGTTCTCCTGACGCTCACTACACTCTCTGTTGTGTGATGAAACGTGATCACTTTGCATGCCAAGTGGCTATCGCTATTGGCCTCCTCCGGACCAATGAGAGCGGGCCAACAGCCGCTCTTAACCAATGCCTGGGCAGCTTCTTCATGTAGAGGAAAAACAAAGTACAAGAGGAAAATGTTGGCGGTCTGGAAATATTTCATTTTATAATCTCCGTCGAGTACAATGGTTGCATGCAAGATTTGCGGCCTGAAAGTTTCGAGAGGTGGAGTTAAATAGGCCCGTTTCAATACCTCGAACCTGATAAAACATTTGAAAACGAAACATGTGAACGAACACAAAGAGTTAGAGGCTGCAACAGCAGGACTGCTATCCAGAGGAAGGCTGGACCGGAGCAACAATCCCTGGTCAGTTCAGTTAGTCTACTTTACTTTTAATGTCTTTTGCTGAAAGAAATGCCGAAGTATTTTGAGACCTGTTTCAAAATTAGGGTTGCCACCTTTCAGAAATAGAAATAATATGTATATATATATATATATATATATATTAGGGTGTTTCAGGAATATCGAAGTGCGACAATTTTGTATATATATATATATATATATATATATATATATATATATATATATATATATATATATATATATATATATATATATATATATGTGTGTGTGTATATACGTATCTATATATACGTATCTATATATATATATATATACACATATCTATATATAATAATATATATGCATGATATATATAGATATGTATGTATGTATATAAATTTCCAACAAAATGGTATCGTATGCTATCGGCCAATACTCCACAGCCAGGTATCGGTATTGAAAACAAGAAATGATATCGGTGCAACAGTACTAAAAACCATGACGGGTCTCATACCCTGAGTTCCGATGCACCTCACCCGAAGATACATCACAAAATCCTCCCAGAGGTGGAGAATCTCCATGAGGAGCAGTGGGGTACATCCAATGACTGGGTTATGGAGCGGGGGATGAAGGGGATAAAGGCTACACATATCTCACTCTCTATAAAAATATTTCATCACTTCCTATACTACAATATATAAACACACACAGTATTTACACGATATATAGAGAAATTATTTACAAGAGATATACAAACATTTTAACATATTCACACCCAATGTTAGCCTTTCATTACCAAATGTTATTATAGTCCCCATTTTTTATGATGTTAGGCTTCATTTCCATGGTAATTGCTTTCATTTGTTGGACCTAGGAGATCCAGCTTTCTTCTTTGGGTCCATAATGTGAAAAAAGGGGGGCGAGAAAGGCAATGATATTCCCGGCACATAAACACAGACAAGCACTCCGCACTACCTAAGCAGAAACACTGGCCCTTGGGACTAAATGGCAGACGAGGCACGGGCGTCAAAACGTCGTTGGTTGAGGACATCTTAATCCGAGGACTTCCTGAATGAGCTTAACTGGTTTATCGTACTGTGCCAGCAATACTGTAACTTATGTCAAAGTATGTCACACATATAGGACCCTATTGTCTTACGCCATTTAAGCCAACACTATAAGAAAACAACCTATAGAATTTACTCAGTAAAGTTGAGATAACAATTAACACTCAGTTTCATAGTGTAAAGTTTAGCCAATTTTACTGAGTAAATATTACCGAAATGCGTCAAAAATAATAAAAATAAAATAATTTGAGTAAGGTTTACTTAACGTTTTGAAACATATTATATTACTTAATATCTTTTACAATTGAGTATTATTTACTCATGATTGTAGTATATTTGTATTACATATTTTACTGAAGGTTTTGTTTTAAATAAATATTAAAGCAACACTGGGTAACTTTTCAATCTTTATAAAATATTTTCATAACATTTGTGATGATATGTCAACTGACAACTAGTTGAATGACACCTCTTTTATATCTTGAGGGGGTCTGTATCGCTTTCACCGGCACTAATTAACTTTTACAAGGGTGGCAGGAATCCTGACACACAAAAAACTACAAATGTGCTGACTGCTTTACGGCATACGTCACTTCCCCCTTTCCCCATTCATTTTAAGGACGGAAGTCGATGCCAACGCTTTCGCGCAAATTCTGCAAAAATGGCAGCTTGATTGAGACAAAAAGTTTTGTTGGAGGAAAAAGAAAGGACAGCTACCAGGAAATAAAAAATAAACATTAGCCCGGTGTTCACCCGTCAGCTCTGACGAGTTTGGGTGGAGTGGCTCGTTATAGCCACACGGTTGTCAACCGTCATATGCTATTGTTTAGTTACAACTGGAATCATTACCTTATTACTTCATATCATTCACACAGCCACTGGAAACAGAAAAGTTTAATACATCTGCAGGCGACCATCATGATTTTACGACACTAAGCGCTGGCCTTCATGGAAAACGCAGTCTTCCGTAAGGCAAAAAACTACCGCTTTTGTCCACTGGCGTCGCTAAAATCGACTAAAACTGAAAAGTTACCGAGTGTTGCTTTAATTTAAATACAAATTATTATTATTATTGTAGATAAGGTTTGTTTACCCCAAAGTCATTGCACACAAAAGAAACATTTGATTGTCAACTTTTTTTTTTATTTAACCATTGGCTCATTAAATTTAACATTCAGCAAATTGTCTTCCCAAAATAAATTGTATGCAAACTTTCATCCTAGTGTGAGTTTCAGCACATTATTAACTGATGAGTGATGAACACGAGGGCATCAGCCCAAAATAAGTAATATGCAAATAACCTAAGTTTAAGAACAGTTTTAACTGATCAGTGAACAACACAAGTTCATCAAGTGTCTTTCAGTTTGAGATACAAATAAGGCAAAAATAATGTACCATAGATGTTTGAACCCCACATGAGTGCTATGTTGTAGCATGTTAAACTACATTGCAATATAGTTTCATGAAATTAGTGTGCAAATTTAAGAAATAAATGTAATTGAAACACGTTATCAGCAGAAAAGACTTCCGAGAGCAGGGGTCACCAACTTCAGTCCTCAAGGGCACCGATCCAGTCTGTTTTCCATGTCTCTTTCCTCCAACACAGCTGAATCAAATATTCAGGATCATTATCAGGCTATTGGATAGCTTGCTGATGAGTTGATCCTTAATACATATTGACTAATCCAAGTTGTTTTTTCATCTGTGTGATTTTGACAAAGATCAGATCATATTTGATGGTGACATTATGCAGAAATGTGAGAAATTCCAAAAGGTTCAGATACTTTTTCATACCACTGTATGTGAAGTGTGTCTTCATTTGTCAGTTAGAGTTCCAGTGCCCCGAAAGTTATGACAACGGTAGTTTGTTCCGCATATAACATGCACACATTTTCTCCCTTAATCATATAACCATTGCAACGTTAAAATGGAATTCATCAGCACAATTATTAATTGCTTTATCTGTGTATATCTCACATTGTTATCAATGACTTATTTTCAGACTTTGAAGTAGGTCTAAGTAGAGTACACTTAGTAGTGTACACTTTCAGTGTTGGTGAAGAGCGATTGCAGTTTTCAGACATTATAGCGTAATTATGTAATTATGCCTTTTAGATTGTAAAAATTGTAACGCTTTATAATACCTATGTTATAACTAGTCAAAAGATCATTAGTAAACTGTTTAATTAATGATTTATTGTTGATTTGTTAACAGTTTGTTAAGCATTCATAATGATGCCTTGTAGAGTTAACATATCACCAATAAACTGATTGTTAATGAGTAACAAATGACTTATGAATTGTATCAATGATTAACACACCTGAAATTAGTAGTATACCATTAAGAAGCTATTTGTAACTCGCTAACTAATGACTCATTAAGTATCATTTGACAGTTTATGTATGTTTCAGGGACGTTATTCTAGTTGAACTACAATTTCTTAATTGTTAGTAAATGAGGAACAAGTGAAACTTTAGAATAACGTCCCAATAACATACATGAGTTTATAACTAATACTTAACTAAAATATTAACTCACACCATACAGATCAGTTGTAAATAGTTTGCTTACCATCTGCTAAACTTTGAAGAACAGCAAATAGGTAGAACAATTTCAAGGTACCCAAATTTGATGTGATATTTGAAATCTCAAGGTTTTGTACCTCACGGTTCCACCTGTAGGCATTTCTGTGTGCTGTATTGTACCAAAGAAACACCACAGATGAAATGTTGAACATTTTGTTTAATGCACGGAAACACACATACTGAGACATCACATGACAGGACAGCAAAATACAACAATATAGTATAAACCCATGAGTGCCGTGGGACACTTTTTCTGCTAAACACGGGATAAACTGAATTTATGAGGGGCATTTTAATGTCCATACCTCACAGCAATGTCATGGATGATCTGTCCTAATGGCCCTTTGTGATGCTTACGGGCAAGCCACTCATGCCATTCAACAACTCTGAGATGGTCTGCCATTAACTCCTGTGTACAATTCCCTCTGAGTCTCCACGTTTTCCTTAACTGTTCTCCAGGCCCTCCCTATGTGCTGAGTATGTGCACCTGATTAGGTATTGACATATGAAAGACTGTGAACGACAGTGAAATCGGTGAAACCTATCTGAGGTAAATCATTCCGATAAGCCCGCCATTCATCACTTATTATTGTAGATCCCACTTTCACATGATGAGCTATAAGTGGCACCAGATCTCTCCTCTTTCTTTGCTCAAGTAAGCGAAGAATAGGCTTTGCATGTTTTCTTCCTTTCCGGTTCGCACCTAGCATGCCATTCCCTCCTTTTCCAACCACCAGCCGTTCGTCCCCGTCCATGCTGTTAAAAATGTAAAATATTGAGAAATATTCCTCGAATATAAAATGAATAATCTGTCATTCAATGGTAATTTGTATTACAATGAATGCAATAAGCTTACTTTTTGCTTGCCTTTCATTTTTCTGTAAAGTGGCTCTAATCAACAGTGACAAACTGATGCCGCCCCCCAATGTACTGGCTTCTTTCTTGCTGATACCTGTCCATCGCAATTGTGCACACTTCTCGCAGCTTTTGAGCTATTGCGCTTTGAAAAGGGTTGCTGAGCTTCGAAAAATATCAATTATTGATCATATCCGCTTGACGAAAACACAAGCCTTGTGCAAATCTGATAAATCAAACCAACTAGTTGATGTAACGCAGGTATTTTACATATTTTTGGTTTGATACACATCATATACACTTTGCACCTTCTGCACCCCAATTTATGAAAATTGCCCTCCAATTACAAAAAAACAACAATAACTAGAAAAGCACTTGGCGAGCACAAACATCTGCCAAGCAGCTCAGTTTCCCCATATTTTAATGAGAAACAATTAGGGGGGGACCTCCACCAAGTGTCCATATAGTTGAATTTGGTCAAATTCTGTCAATAACTTTTTGAATAATGTTGCCCAAAAATTAAGCAAACAAACAAACAAACCAATGCTGGCAAAAACATGAACCTCCTTTGCGGAGGTAATGAGGGGTATATGCTTTGTGGTATTTTCTAAAGAGCTCTGTAAACACATTTGGGACTAATAGTACTGTAGGATATTTGTAAAGATCTTATTTCTAATATGAAATATATAGCTTGAGAGAGTCAATTGCCATTTAGTTTAAAGAGGAAGGGTCAGACATGTTGCTCAACCTCATAGTGACCAACACAGCAATCCATCCATCCATCCATCCATCCATCCATCCATCCATCCATCCATCCATCCATCCATCCATCCATCCATCCATCCATCCATCCATCCATCCATCCATCCATCCATCCATCCATCCATCCATCCATCCATCCATCCATCCATCCATCCATCCATCCATCCATCCAATTTATTTCTATAGCCCTTTACATATAACATAATAATAACCCAAATTTCTATTTAAATAAACACTTTGTTTTACTCATGGAGCGGGGTCGGCAACCCAAAATGTTGAAAGAGGCATATTGGACCAAAACAGAAATATGTCTGGAGCTGCAAAAAATTAAATTCCTTATATAAGCCTAATAATGAAGGCAACACATGCTGTATGTATCTATATTAGATATATAAGCCTACTATCAAAATGACTAGGTGGGCTACAAATACATAATGAGCCTTCATGATTAAATGTTTATTTTCCCTGCAGTGCATCCTATAGAGAATGATGCTGTTGTATGACGCCACCTCAAGTTTAACTTCATTACAATATTAATGAATTACTCTCACGTTTGTTCTCCTACAGAAACAATATTAAAACCAAAAATATAATTCCCTCCTCCTTCCTTTTCCATTTTCAAACATTTTTGAAGAAACTCCAGGGAGCCACTAGGCCAGCTCTGAAGAGCCCCATGCAGTTCTAGAGCCAAAGGTTGCTCACCGCCATCACAGACCGGCAGATATACCTAATAATGTACTTTTCAGACTATAAGCCGCTACTTTTTCCCCTTTTTTTTGAATCCTGCGGCTTAAAGTCCAGTGCAGCTTATTTGTTGATTTGAGTTATGAGTTGACGCTTTGTGTGACAGCAGCGTCATGAGACTGTCATAAGACCGTCATAATTATGAAATGACTCCATCATGGGCATTAATAAATGTCCATCATGGGCATTAATGATTGCTTATGACGAAAGTCATTAAGTGTCATCCGGCAAATTGTGTCACTAACTCCATTTATGTCCAGCTCGGATCTTTTACATCAATTCAAAATAATTACATAATTGGTATTTACACTAAATGACATCTGTTACAAGCATTCCTTAGTGCTCACGACAGTGTCATGCCATAATTATGATCGTCTTATGACACTCTTATGGCGCCACTGTCAAATAAAGTGGTACCGAATACCATAACTAGCAATTAATGAAACAACTGGAACAGGAACTGAAGAAATAATTAGCACAGAGCGGGAATCTTGATTGTTTTTTTACATTTGTAGCGCTGCAATGCATGCTAGGAGGCATGTTGGACGAGAACACTGTTGACAGCAGGAGGCAGCAGAGATTGACTGTGTCCTCCAAGGAAGCAGTGATGGCCAAATGAAGCTTATTGACGCAATGAAGCTTTGCAGCCAATTGGTTACATGCTTCATGGTGGTTCATTTGGCCTTATGACAGTCTTATGATGCCGCAGTCAAATAAAGTGTTACCGTTGAATATTTTTCGGTATAAATATCCCATTATACAGTGAGGACAACTGCGGCTAATAGTCCAGTGCGGCTTATTAATGAACAAATGTAATTTTCGTGTCAAATTTGGTGGGTGGCAGCTTATAGTCAGGTGCGCCTTATAGTCCGGAAATATACCTGTACACAAAGTGCATTCAGTTGTAGAGCCAAACCTTTGAATTGGCTGAATATAGATTTGTGTCTAATTGACTTTTTGATTTTCCTCCATCAGTGGTTATGGTGTTTGCAAACCCTGAACATACATACAGATAACGATAAGAATGACACAGGCCAGGAGAGTGGCAGTGATTCTCAAACATTTTCATGTAGGGAACCCCAAGTGAAGGTGTATTTGGCCACAGACCATGTACACATCACATTATAACATAACAAAAATACAGTGGTAGCTCTACATACGAAGTTATTTCGTTCCAGGACTTTGTAAGTCGAAATGGTCGTATGTCGAGAGGGATTTTCCCATAGGAATGCATTATAATTCCATTAATTCGTTCCACAGCCCAAAAACCTACACTAAATCCTTGATAAATATTGCTGGTAATATTTCAAATGGCAATTACACATAGCAAAACACATTAATTATAAATAAAAATTGGAATAATAATATAAGAATAATAATAATTCCTGTAATAATGTAACGAATCGGGTTTTAATGTGGCAGACGTTTTTTTCTGTATTTAAACGCACCGCGTGACTGACTTGACGAGAGAGGAGCGGTTGAGTTTACTTTCGCTTTCAATGTTTTCCTCAGTACACGGTCAATTGCGGCAGACAGCAGGCATTTTGTGTTGGATAAGTTCTGTAATAAATGATAAAAACCTGAGAAAGCTGGCGATTTCTTTGGCGATGTAACCACAATAATAATTGTCAACTTAACTTATAAAGACTGGCGAACGGTGGTCGGAGGAGGACCATGGAGATGTATTGTTGAGCCAGTGCACGCCACGCTCATATCTCTCTACAATTTGCATCTTCATTTAGAAGGTAAGCATCACCTCTTTCACCACCTGTTTCACCACCTGTACCAACCTTTTTGAAGCCTATGTTGATTTCTGTCACAAGAAAGTCAGCCATGCATCCGTCTGCGGTGCTGTCATCTCGTATTTCGAGCATGTCGTCGGTTGTAGAAACAAATGGCGAGTCAAATTTTACGTCGGATGTCGAAAAATCGTGTGTCGAAGCGATCGTATGTGGATCGTATGTAACTGTACCTTATTTTTAGACCGTATTATAAATCAGGGGGTGAAAACAATCGTAATTTTATTCACGAGCTGGAAGAGGAGCCATACGGTCTACACCATCATATTGGTTGGTAGCAATGTTCCTCTAAGCTGTGCGCGCACTGCTTGCATATATTCAGCGCACAAGAAAATCTATGCAGCATACGAAATAAAATTCAACAGAAACGTATTGTACCGTCAATAGGACTACTGTCTGTCAGCACCGAAGTGATATGTCAGTGCGACACTCCTTTTGGTGCGTTCGATACGGCAACACAACGCTCCTATTGGTGCGATCGATACAGCAACGCGACGCTCCTATTAGTGCACTTGATACGGCAACACAACGCTCCCATTGGTGGAGAAGTGAGCTTGACTCCTGTGCTGATTTACTGAAGCAACATTCCTCTGCCAATATTTGCAATTGCTAAAGTATCCATTTTTATCTGTTATCTATAATTATCTATTTACATTGAAAACAAGGGAATTTAAATAGTTTTTAGGAGGTGTGTTTTTGCAGTGTAGCTGCTCAGACACGGAGAATAGGAATCTTGAGTGTCCTTATTGTCTGAACAATTCTAATGTTTGAGTTTGACATACTGTACTGCCATTGTGGTTGCTCATTATGTTTTATTTATTAACTTACCCATGCCATAACTGAACCTTACCCCGGCCAAAGCAGGACTCTTCCTATGCTTAAAGCAGGACTCTCACATATAACATAGTACACATCTCATGAACAACGAGATTTTGATGTTTTTCATTTTTTGTGGGCCAAATCAATTAAATTAAAAGTAAACTAATGAAAAATGCTGCTGTAATTTCATTTTTTAAATAAGCCATGTAACTTGCTCTGATCCAAGGTTTTGAACAGGCGTGATACTGCTGTGTGGCCAGACTGTACACATCTGATGTTGCTCACCGTGGTGCGCAGTGTGCTCAGACACATAAAAAATTAGAGGGAACATTGGTTGGTAGTCAACTTGTCAATCACTTCGCATCACCAATGTACTTTGATGAGTGACAGACACGCCCATCCTTAACTCACAAAATTAGTTATTGGACGAGTGGCAAACATTGGCATTGATTTCAAACTATGAATACACACTCCGGTAAAATATCTGACATCAGTGTTCTCAGCAGTGACTTAAATCCAGGTACGAGAAAGAAGTCCACAGCAGTTACTTCCAGAAAATGAAAACTACACCTGTGGACAATGCTGGGCACACAGATCTAAGATTTGTGATTTTTTTTTTTTTTTTTTTTTTTTTTCAGGCTAACTTGGATTGATAGGTATGGACTGTACAATTCAACCAAATTAGTGAAGTGTCCAATGATAATTTTGGGTGTGTTTATATGTGCCTTTATGCATCTTCAATTCTGTGAGATCGAGAAGAAGCAGCAGCACAAAGTCACGGAAAAATCAATCACCTCACTGATACTGATGAGAGAAAGTTACACAAGGTAAGTAAGCCTCACAGTTTCTTGGGAAAACATGTTTTCTGTCAGGGAGCGGGGGCGGGCGAGCGGTGTGGGCTCAAATGCTGGGAAAGGGTGGCGAGGCAGACAGGCGGTGCAAAAATGTTTTAATTACGCCAACAAAAAGCAAAGTTAAAAAAACACTAAGGCAAACAAAAGATTGGTACGAAGCAAGACGAGGACACAGGGAAATGCAAACTGGAACAACGTCACGACAAAGACTCTAACAAAAACGGGGAGCTTACAGTATATACACACTGACAAGGGGTAACAAGACAACGAGGAACAGTTGGGTGACACGGGAAGAAGCAGATTGGAGCATGGGAGTGAGTGCATGGGAGTTTGCCCAACCAGTCAACCAACCAAACCAGTGTTTTGTCAATTTGGGAAAGGCATTTGACTGTGTGCCTCGGGGAGTCCTGTGGAGGATGCTCCGGGAGTATGCCTTGATAAGGCTCGGTGTTGAGCAGCTACTCCTCCGAGTTGAGAGGAGCAAGTTGAGATGGCTCAGGCAACTGTTTCGTATCCTCCCTGGAGAGGTGTTTCGGGCATGTCCCACTGGCAGGAGGCCCCAGGAACAACCCAGGACACGCTCTCGGCTGGCCTGGGAATACCTCGGGAAGCCACCGGAGGAGCTGGTTGAAGTGGCTGGGGAGAAGGAAGTTTGGGTTTCCCTGCTAAAGCCACCCCGGATTAAGCAGTAGAGGATGTTTGTTTGTTTGTTTGGTTGTTTGGTTGTTTGGTTGGTTGGTTGGTTGGTTGGATGGATGGATGGATGGATGGATGGATGGATGGATGGATGGATGGATGGATGGATGGATGGATGGATGGATGGATGGATGGATGGATGGATGGATGGATGGATGGATGGATGGATGGAACTTTAGACGTTCCAAGATGTTGATGTCAAAAATGCGAATGGCTTGATTTTGCATAAATAGTGTCCGATCCTAATGGGTTTGTATATAGTGTTACTATGTTACAATGTGATGGCTAAGAATGTTTGTTTGCGTGCATTAAACAAAGTGTTCAACATTTCATCTGTGTTGTTTTTTGGGTAAAATACAGCACACAGAATGGCCTATAAGTGGAACAATCATGAGGTACCACAACTTGATATTTTAAATATCACATCAATTTTTTTTACCTTGAACTTGTTCTACCTATTTGCTGTTCTTCAAAGTTTAACAAATGGTAAGCAAACTATTTACAACTGATCTGTAATGTGTAAGTTAATATATTAGTTAAGTATTAGTCATAAGCTTCTGTATGTTATTGGGACGTTATTCTAAAGTTGCACTTATTCCTCATTTACTAACAATTGAGAAATGAGGAGTACTTACAACTTTAGAATAATGTCCCAATAAGATAAATAAACCATCAAATTATACTTAATAAGTCATTAGTTAGCAAATTACTAATGTTAATGGTATATTACTAATGAAGCTGTAGGTATACATCATTGACATACAATTTACAAGTCATTTATTACTCATTAATCATCTTTTTTTGATATATTAACTCATATCGATGAATGCTTAACAATAGCTTAACGGTATATATATGTGTATAACACACTAACACACACACACACACACACATATACTTTATATATATATATATATATATATATACATATATACATATATACATATATACATATATACACACACACTGTTGGACCCCCTTTTGCCTTCAGAACTGCCTCAATTCTTCGTGTCATAGATTCAACAAGGGGCTAGAAGCATTCCTCAGAGAGTTTGGTCCATATTGACATGATGGCATCACACAGTTGGTGCAGATTTGTCGGCTGCACATCCATGATGTGAATCTCCCGTGCCACCACATCCCAAAGATGCACTATTGGATTGAGATCTGGTGACTGTGGAGGCCATTTGAGTACAGTGAACTCATTGTCATGTTCAAGAAACCAGTCTGAGATGATTCCAGCTTTATGACATGGCGCATTATCCTGCTGAAAGTAGCCATCAGAAGTTAGGTACATTGTGGTCATAGAGGGATGGACATGGTCAGCAACAATACTCAGGTAGGCTGTGGCATCTTAACGATGCTCAATTGGCACCAAGGGGCGCAAAGAGTGCCAAGAAAATATTCCCCACACCATTACACCACCACCACCAGCCTGAACCGTTGATACAAGGCAGGATGAATCCATGCTTTCATGTTGTTGACGCCAAATTCTCACCCTACCATGCGAATGTCGAAGCAGAAATCGAGACTTATAAGACCAGGCAAGGTTTTTCCAATCTTCTACTGTCCAATTTCGATGAGCTTGTGCATATTGTAGCCTCAGTTTCCTGTTCTTAGCTGAAAGGAGTGGCGCCCGGCGTGGTCTTCTGCTGCTGTAGCCCATCTGCCTCAAAGATCGACGTATTGTGCGTTCAGAGATGCTCTTCTGCCTACCTTGGTTGTAACGGGTGGTTATTTGAGTCACTGTTGCCTTTCAATCAGCTCGAACTAGTCTGGCCATTCTCCTCTGACCTCTGGCATCAACAAGGCATTTCCGCCCACAGAACTGCCGCTCACTGGATATTTTTTCTTTTTCGGACCATTCTCTGTAAACCCTAGAGATGATTGTGAGTGAAAATCCCAGTAGATCAGCAGTTTGTGAAATAATCAGACCAGCCCTTCGGGCACCAACAACCATGCCACGTTCAAAGTCACTCAAATCACCTTTCTTCCCCATACTGATGCTCGGTTTTCATTGCAGGAGATTGTCTTAAACCATGTCTACAGGCCTAAATGCACTGAGTTGCCGCCATGTGATTGGCCGAAAAGAAATCAAGTGTTAACGAGCAGTTGGACAGGTGTACCTAATAAAGTGGCCGGTGAGTGTATATATATATATATATATATATATATACATATATATATATATATTAGTTTTTATAAAGTGTTACCAAATTTGTCTACAGTTACTTCTCTGACATCAACCAGTAGACCACATGACCAGTGGGGCGTGTCCATTTTGCTATCGAAAAGTGTGTATTTCAGGGTCTTCATTGTTTACAGATTGTTTCAAAATGTATTAATGAATATCGAAAATGAATGCCATTTTTTAAAGTCAGTTTGTTGGCAAAGGGTTGACAATCTTGCCGAAAATGTATTATTTAACAGTTGAAATACAGCTTCCTTTACCTTTTATTTCACGATCAACTGAAATATCAAACGGCAAAAAAAATATCAATTACATTGTTAACTACTTGAGTATTGAGTAAATCACTGATTAATTCATGCATGTCCCTCTTATTTTTAGATTTCTCTCAAAAAGCTCATATACTCCTTTCCCACTGGCCAAAAAACCCGTGTCAACCCACTAACAATCGGCTTTTGGTGGCAGTGGGAAAGGTGCAGCGACCCGCCTCGACCCGTGTCAATCAACCCGCCAAGCGACCCGTGTTAAAATCACCTCGGCTCTGATCGTCACGCAGTGTGAAAGCAAAACCCCGGGTCAACAGTCAACACCCTAATCTACGTGGTGACGTAGGCTCTTACGTGATGCGTCATAACAACGTGCCAGTCGCTTCCCATTTAAGATGCCCCACAACCGTAGTTACGTCGATGCTAACAACAAAGCTAGTTGAAGAAGAAGTATTCACGTCGCCTACGTTGCCTCAGCACGAGCAGAGTGTTGATCCTTTGCTGCATTTCGACCATTCGGAGGGCAGTAAAAAGCATGAAAACAGAGAACACAAACGGAAAGGAGTTGCTCTGCATTGTTTACTTCCTTGAACTGAATAAATTCGGTCGCACTTTTCGAAGCGCATCTTAGCGTGGTAACCTTACGCACGGCTGTGGAGTGGTGGGAGGGTTAGACGGGGGGGGGGGGGGGGGGGGGACAGCTTTTTTTTTTCAATGGGAAAGGTGCCAAATGCCAATTGCTAGTGGGTTGCATCGGCTTGGAAAAAAACGCGCGTTGACCCACTAGTTTCAGTGGGAAAGGGGCAATAGTGTAGTATATCTAATCAATGAACAAATGTTTACAGGAAAACTTTCCACCTTTCCAACAACCAGGCAAAGGGTGGATGGTGGAATTGAAACAAAGATAAAAGCAAAGCAGTCTTGCAGAGATAAAATTGGACACAATCTGGTGGCTTTGGGTCACACAGCCTGAACAGTTTTGCTAGGGGAGAACTTTTTTTTCTCCAACACAATTTTCTACTTTCAACTTGATTATACCTTCTTCCCATCTGATTAAAGCTGTCTCTCAGAATTGAACTGGATTTTGTAAGTTGGCTACATTGACCTCTGCTCTGTAAAAGTGCTCCTGTCTAGTGTTATCAATTAAAAAAATCAATTGGTTCTAATTGTTTTTCTGCTTGCCCTTCAACAAGAGAGCACTGAGTTGCTGCTGAGACCCCGCAACCCCCCACAGCCCTTTCCGTCTACATTCATCCCTGCCATCATGTCCCACCTGGAATTCTATGCCCTATGGCGCAGAGGAGGGCAAGCTTACAGGCATATTTCTCTTTCTTGGAAAAGGAATAAAAAATCAGTTTTTTTTTGTTTTTTTTTTAAACCCCCTGCATGATCCATTTTACACTGTCTGAGTGCTCTCCATAACAATCTGGCAGGCAGCTCAGCCTGGACCTTCCCCACGTACTACTTGATTTTAGCTCCGCAAGCAACACGGTCCTGAGAGATTCATCATTCAGTACTGTCTTGCCTGTGTAAACCAGGACAGAAATAATGAGGCCATTTTATTTTGAAAAACAATTATTTTTGTGAGAAGAAATAGGTTCTTTTTGTGTGCTTCACTTTCTCTTTTGTATTCACATGAGATAATCTTTTAATTGATCCAGTAAATTGATCCCGCCCTCTCAAGACAGCCTCTTAACGGTTCCTAGTTTCCTTTTCCCCGCTTGGACACTTGGACACCAAAGAAGGAGGCTGCGGTGAACCTCTCTCTAGCACTTGAAGCCAATGAGTAGGCCTTGTTGAAAAAATAAAAGAGCTTAAGTACGGCCGTTCGAACAACTTCAAAGTGAAGCAAATAAATTTCATAAAATTCTGTTTTATATCTGTTGTATTTGATAAATTAGTTTGAGAAGCATTTTTAATTATTCATAAGACTACCTTTGAGTTCTCATATTACAATTTATTTGACAATTAGGTCATCTAGTTAAGATACTGTATATGTTATGTTGTTAGTTTATTAAATCTGGATGAAGGATATTTCATTTATTTCATTGTTCAGTTTCCCCCATTGAGGGACTGCCACCTAAGTGTTGTGGTCAGGTGTTTTGTGTGCCTCAGTGTCCTTAAGACCTATAGACCCTACCCACCGACGTCACAAAACCACGTGCTCGCTGTATGGTTCCGCCCACTTGTCCGTCATTTTGTCTCTGTATTAGCATTGGTTTCAATTGATCAAGGAATTTAAAATACATTTCATGGAAGACCCGGTGCTTTCTGATGCCGTAAACTCACTGGATGTGTTGCATAAAAGGCGTTATGTGGAAAAGCTTCGTTCTATACAGTCGCCAGATCCATATTTGATGCCCAAATCGATGTTTTTCGACCCACTGTCTTCGCCCTGTCTGCCTGACATCTGCTACGCTGATATTTACAATTATCTTGTCCACACAAAATCAGCCTATTCTCACGAAAATTTGAAAAACTTCAAGAGCTTGGAGGCTTATAAATACTTCGTTGCTGGTTGGGTGAAACAGGTCCTCGTCCACGAAAATTCGGCAGGAATCTATCTTGTGCTTGGAAAGGTGAGTTACGAAATTTTCAATTCAAAATCTTTTGTTATTGCTAACATCCACTGTCAAGTCTAATGTATTTCATGTCGTTTGTCAATGGAGTTAAGGCTTTTAATGTTTATATGGTTTAGCGATAGCACTCTCACTACATACATACGTGTATGTTGTCGGCGATTAGCCTAGCAATGATCTTAATTGTGGTTATTTGTCAGGCCAAAACCCTCTAAGTATATCTTAAATGCATCTTACCGGATATAAAATGACTACTACATAGTCTGTGGTGATTTTTTGGTGCCCAGTTTTCACGTCGAATTGCAGCCGTCCATTTCGCTCTCCTCTTTGGATCCCTCGGAATACGGTAAAACTTCAAGTCTCTCCTTCCATCTTCTCTGTTAGTGCAACCAACAGCCACACACGCCTTCACCATTTTGATTATTAATGTTAAGGAGCAGAAAAACACGCCGTAAATAGGAGGAATGTACGTAGCCGTAACAGGTTAACACTATGTTTTGACGGACAATTGGGCGGTACCATTCAGGAGAGCGGAATTGTGACGTCACGTGGGTAGGGTCTATACCAGCAGGAGCTTAGTCCTCAGGTGGGACATCCAAGTTGGACAAGCTGCTATTTCTTTCTGTCTTGAAAATGCACTACCTAACTTCAAGTCACTTTTGTACCATATTACATTTTTGAATTATATTCTTATTGTTTGTACATAGTCCAGTTGCTATTTTATTTATTATTATTTTTATCTATTATAATTATTTCTTAATTTTTTTATGTTCTGTGTTTTTATACGCATGTTTTCACGTGGGGAGAGGGGAAAGCAATTTCATCTGTGCTGTATGTTCTACGTATATGCATATTTGACAATAAACTGATTGTCACACATTGTTACACTGAATTGAACTTGAACAAGTCTGGAGGTAGAGGCCTGAATAAGTGCAATGCATTTCTCTAGGTTGGAGTTGGACACAGCTCACAGCCCAAATCAATGAAAAAATGCATGATGTGTACATACTGTATGATGCCCACACACATTTCTGACTGCCCCCTCCTACATGCCTGCCTACAACCAGCCCTGACTGATTGGCTTCAAACGCTACAGAGACGTTCAGCGCAGCTTACGTCTTTGGCGTCCAAGCGGTATAGGAAAGGAAACATTGAAACGTCGAGATTATGTCTCGAGAGGGCGAGATCAATTTACTTGGACCAATTAAAAGACTATTATCATCTCATGTGAACACAAAAGAGAAAGTGAAGCAAAAAAAACCTCCCCCCAAAATCATTTTATCTACAGATACAGCGATCACAAGTTTTTATTTTTTGCTCAACATCTGTCGCCATCCAGGGCCAATAAAATCGACTTCTAATCATCAAGCATTCTGCTATTTCCTAGGCGGCCAATATCATTGAGCAAACTTTGGGAGTACAAACGCTCTGAGCGCCTCAGGAATTACAAGTTGATAGGTCACTCGGTCTCCATCTTTTCTTTTTTTGTTCAACACCTCGTTGTGCATTTCCATTTCCAGTTGTGCATTTTCGTTGTCGATTTACTTCTCTGAGTAAGAGAGGAAGTTCTTGTGATCGCTTGACTGATTGTTGAGTCACTTTTTTTCTGTCTTTAATTTCGGAGTTGGATAAAGCACGAACTATTGACGGGCCACGGTGTTTATCAGAATTGTAGGCATCAGGAAGATTGTAAAGGACTCTAACCAGTGTAATACAACTATCGTTACAATCATCTCGGTTTTTCACAAGATGTTTCTAATAGATTGCTTGGGTTAATTCTTCTTTTACAAGCTCTGTGGTATCATGGTCAGATAAATGTATTAATTTTATTGTATTCTCCTGCCTTTCATTTATTATGTACTATATTTTGCTTTAATGTAAAGCACTTCGAGGACCTCTCAGGTTTTGTAAAAGGCCTATAGACAAGTTTCCGAGGTACTTCCACATTTCTGCTGGCAACTTCCGTTTTACACTGTTTCTAACCAAAACAACAGTGGAGCTGGAGTTGCATTACTTATCAAAATCCATCAAAAAAGACAATTTGGAAAAGTCGCGTCCATCTGCCATCATCACAACATGGGAGGACAACATGAAGAAATTGCTAAGAGTCGCCACAACCAAAATAGTTTTATATTTTATTTATTTAATGGCAGTGGATGGAAACGCAATCAGGGACCTGAAAAGCTCCGAAGCATCCTGTTGAATGTGTTCTAATATATGAATATGGGAATTTTGTGTTCATGAAGATAGATGTGGAACCAAGACAGTGCCACCAAAACGCAATAACGGGTACAATTATGTTCAATTTGACTACAATTCTGTGTCACGTCACAGCTGAGAAAACATTAGCTTTGCATTAGCTTCAACAATAAAGAATGGAAAACAAACACTCATCTATTACAAGTCATACACTGGCTTTTTACCCTAAATGCGTAAATTCAAGTGTTACACGTTTTTTGTTCGCAAGGGAAGACAACTTGATGTGCCCAACAACAAAACTTTCGTTGGTGGACATATACAGTATTAAGACTATGTGCTTTCTACCCTGATGATGGAAGGCTCGATTTAAAAGAGATGTGATTACCATATGTAAGTGTGGATATGTTGACATCCTATTCTATGCTGCCTGATTGCCAATCCTGGCACTGACAGTTTCTCTACTTGAGTGTGTCTAATTGCACTCAGTAATGCATGAATCCCTTCAGACGTTTGATAGTCTTGCAGAAAAGTGGAAATGCTGCACTGGGGCCGCCCCAGGCCCCGACCTCTCCCAGCCAATCAGGGTGGTGAACCAGTGCAGCCCATTCTTCCTCTTGCAGCTCTGGCAAGGTGGCCACTGCCATCCCCCTAGGACACAGGGTGGTCCCCTTGAGCATTCGTGCTCCCATTAATCGGCCTTCAGGGAAGGCCCTAAAGACCGACCCAGCACCGCTGCAGCCCCACAACTGACTCGGCACACCATGGAACCCCGCGGTCCTCTAGGCCCGGGACAGGGTCCTCTAGGCCCTGCCGACCCACTGGCTGTGGGCCGGCGACCCGCACCGGGTCCCAAGGAGGATACCCAGGTAGAGAAGACAGGAGAAGGCTGAAGCAGGAGAGTGCTGAGAAGCCGCCGTGGTATAAAAAAAAAGTGTGGGACCCACCTACCACCCTATTACTGTGGCTGCCAGGTCCCTAGCCATTTCCCAGCTCCGTAATACGATTGTGTGGGGAGGGTAGTGCAGTGTATGCATTAAAATAGGAGAGCCCGGCTGAGGGCAGTGGGACCGCCACATGGAAGTTCTTCCCAGCAGCATATCCCACCGACCTTGTCGAAGCTCCCCCGTGGAGTATAATGTATGTGCTGCTTTAAAAGTTGCTGGGCCAGCAGCAGGGAGGCAAAAAATACGTGTTGTATTTACGTATGTAAATCAGGTGTTCTCAGAATGTGAGGGATGCCTCCCTGAGGGGCGTAATAGAGTGCAACATGGTTGTCTGTGGAGAGCAAAACTCCCTCGGTCTCCACTTAAGCTATAAGTGTAGTGTTTATCCAATTCACCTCCACCTACAGCACTTGTGTGAGTGTCGATTTCCCACACAGGCTTTAGCTATTATTAAAAGTAAACACCATACGGCTGGAAGATCATGTAAAGCGCACTTTAAATGCACAAGGTGCCACTTTTAATCACTCATTTCAAGTGAACCATGAAGAGTGACACACCTACAGCCTTTAATCTTTGAAAATAAAATATTTACAAAATAATTAAAATATATACAGTATATATTTTCATTTTTAGGGGGCTCCTTGCTAGACTTTCGCCTAGGGCAGTCAAAAAAGAAAAGGAGAGCAGGCTGCAACCAAGTCCCCTCTGCATAATATGTGGCTAAAAGTTAGCAAACGAGGTAAGAAAAGTGAATGGACTGAGAGCATCATACCTCGTGGCAAACTGTATTGCTAAAGCCAAGAAACCTTTCACAATTGAAGAAGTACTCATTATGCCTGCGACCAAGGATATTTGCCTTCAAGTTTTAGGAGCAGCCGCTGTTAAAAAATTCAGTGTATAGTGATTTACATTTTCCCGGCACTTAATGTTCGATTTTAGCCACGTTGTGTTTATATTTACTGTTATTTTTCTGCCAACATTGCTGGTACGTGAAAAAAAGGCCCATATCACACCGGTCTGTGGTGCAAAAAAAGTTGGAGACCACTGTGGTGCTGACCTAACCTAGAATGATACACAATGCATCCAACAATGGACTGGAATAATCTGATAATGCCTAGTGACTCGAGGAGAAGAAGAATCACTCTGGTAAAGTACTATAGCAGGCTTCACCAAATCCGGACCTCGATGCCACCTTTCCTGTCTTGTTTGGCCAATGGGTCATGACCGAAAGGACAAGATCACGGGTACAAGCGGCCGAAATGGGCTTTCTCTCAGGTGGATAGCTGGTGTTTCACTTAGAGACAAGGTGAGAAACGGTGCTATTTGCGAGAGGCTCAGAGTCGAGCTGCTGCTACTTCACGTAGAAAGTAGTCAGTTGAGGTGGTTCGGGCGTCTGATGCGGATGTCACCAGGGCGCCCCCCTCGGGAGGTGTTCCTGACATGTCCAGCTGGGAGGAGACCGCAGGGCAGGCCCAGAACCAGGTGGAGGGATTACATCTCGACACTGGCTTGGTTGCGCCTCGGGATCCGCCTGTCAGAGTTAGTTGATGTGGCCAGGGAAAGGGAAGTTTGGGGATCCCTATTTAAACTGCTGCCCCCGCGACCCGACTCCGTATAAGAGGTTGAAGATGAATGATTGGTGTTAGAGGAGGGAGACATAGAAAACACGACAGCAAAAGTGGCCCCAAGTTCCAGATTTGGATTTCCCTGTACTCTAGTGTCACTGTTGTAGTATAGTAGCTTTTTTTTCTCCGTTTACGTACGAATACAGATGTCATAGTGTCGTAACGAAAAGTGACTCTGGTATTATCGGTGCGTCCTTGGAGAATACACTCTCCATTAAACATGCAATTATGTCAGGTTCCTGCAGCTGCGATATCTGTAACCTTGGCTAGAGGCACTGAGTTTAAGATTTGTCCTATTTTCATGTACCTACTTCTCATTGCCACAAGGGACTTTCTGAAAATTTGGCACACTCTTACTCATGGAAGAAATTATTTGATTTTGATAACCAAAAGTTAGCCCCAAGAACATGACAGCTTGGATAGAATTGTTAAGTTCTCGGCAGGCCACCTCCTTTGACCCAGAAATTCACTGATTAGAATATGGTTTTCAAAGGTCAATGTCAGTGTTGCTGCAAAAAAAATGGCCAAAACTTTGGGACATAATCATGACATAAAATACATTGAAGTACAACGTTATGAAACTTAAATTTCAAATGGTCTACATAACATATTCATATTAATTATGTAGATCTCTGACAGTGTAAAATATTTAACGGACACAAATATAATGTATTTGTATGAGTCTCCTCTTACTTGGAATTGTTGTCTTGTCCCACCCTACGATGCCGGCCAATCAGCTTTTCAATCAGCTTGCCCTTTCTCTTTTTCAGCTCTCTCTAACTTAGAAAGTAATGTGTATTTTGATACTCCTTTTGTTTTGTCATTGTTTCCCCTTCGTCTTGATTTGGAGACATAGAATCTTGAATCTTATTTTTGTTTTATTTTAAATTACAGAAAGACACAACTATGACATTTTACCTTATAATTTTGGTTTCTTTGTGCAGCAACACGAATGATTCCTGTCAACAACGGATCGAATGAAAGGCATGTCCGTCCCTCGTCTAGAAAAAAATATTTTGCTTATAGCATGTGGGGTAAAGCTGTGGTTTTTTTGTTTTTTTTTTGTTATATTCATTGCAATGTTTTTTACCCTCTAATTCTACATTGGACCTTAAGATAGCGGGTCATTAGCATTACCAAATGGTCCAGAACTTGGGGGGGTTTGTGGAGGGTTCTTGCGACAAATGAATTTACCTAGATGACTGATACTAGGTCACGAGGTTTAATGTGAGCCACACAAAACCAGTGCCTTGCAGTCTGAATGGTAATCCCAAACCACTACCCTATCGTCTTCTCTTTCATCTTTCTGGTTGCTACACTTTACACACTTGATATTTTCATCCCCCACCTCCGCTCCCTATATCAAGCTGTGTCATATTGCCTAAAGGATGTTGGAGAAATTTAGCGCATTGGTAAATTTCTAAAAAACGTTTACAGAATACTCACTCATATATGTTTATAGAAGATTGAGCTACCCTCAGTCCTTGATTGATATAATCATTGATTTATCAAATCAGACTTCCAGCCACTCACTAATCAGAGTGGCCCCACACAGTCATACAATAGTTCAATGCCACATACAAAGATCATTGGAACAGTCCTTAAGTGTCAAACAACATTAAACAGAGGTAAAACAGTCTCATTTCTTCAGCAATGTAGCGGACTACACTTTGCGTGAGGGAACGCCATTTTGCGGGGTCTCGTTTATATTTCTCAAATTAAACCATTACCTCTGTAATTGTCGAGTGACGTGACGACGAAGGCTCCGCCCGTTTTATTTTTATTATATACCATATTGTAGAACTGATATAATCTACTTATTACAACAACAAGATTCTTTTCTGTACCATTTTGCAACAAAATTCAATGAACAACAGGTGTCGAGCCAATAATACGATACAGTTCACTTCACTTACACTGCGTAGCCAATCATAACATTGACAGTATATGCACCGTGCAATTTAGGTAGCTAACAACAGTGCAGCTGAGTCAAGAGACGCAAATGCTAACCCCTTATCATGGCGAAAGGAACGGGCAGCAATATTAAAATCATCAAGCCAAAGTAAAAAAACAAATGCGGTTCTTCTAAAATAGAATCGCTGTCAGAATATGTAAATAATCAGATTATTTGTGAGATTATACCACTTACTTTAAACTTCATTTTGTGTTAGTTTTCTGTTGCATTCCCCGGTGTTCGGGTTGTTATTGACCCGTGTTTTAAATCTGGCATAGAATACAATCAAAAAACACATACTCATGATCCAATGTGTTTCTTCTCTCTTGGTTACATTGTTAGGCTTCCTTATTCATGAAACATTGGTTAAATATTTTTCCAGTACCATTGAGGGCATTTCTTTTGACAGCATACTCGTTTTTAATATGAAAAAATGCCCCCCAAAAATCCCACAACAATTACATAAATAATAAAAGGGTTGTCACGCTACCAGATTATTCTTGAGAGATAATAGAACACATTGGTTAAATGTTCACAGTTGTATGTATTTTCATTCTAATATTATTAACTATAGTTACATATGGTGTTAGGGTCAATTGTGACCCATATACTGTATATATTTACTAAGAAATTAGACGGGTGGAGGGGGACCTGGTAATTTCTCTGTGTTTTTTTTGGCTGATGTTGAGGGAGGGCTACAGAACATGTCGCTATGGATGTGGAAGGAGTGCTTGGTGAGCTCTGCAGCTGTCTGACCAACTGGTGGTGGCTAAGACTCGGTTTACCTGTTCCCTTTTTTCAATCTATGGCTTGACAAGTGAATTTCCTAACTCATGGAGAAATATTATCTGCTTGTTTTTTGTTGTTGTTGTGGAATTCCACTTTTGGTAAATGTGGGTCCACAACACAAATGCATATGCAGAACACATCATGGATGGTGTAAAAAAAATTAAAATAACCACTGACCCTCTCCTAGTATTTCTTAGACAAATGTGAGTGGAAGTCGCTTTGTTCAGGTTGTCTATGCCTTCTTTGTTTTTATTGTAGTCAAATGTAATTTTCTGTTTTTTTTTTTTTCCTTTTGATGACACAGCTGCACCTCAGTGATGATTGGACATCAGTATGGCATTCCAGCGTTTTTTGGGACAGTATGAAGCAGCAAAAGCGGTGTTTGTAGAAACCAACTTTGATGATAGTGGAGCTCTGTACTTTACCTGCAACAGTCATGTGGTCATATCATTTGCCATTCACCCCCCCCCCCCCCCCCCGCCCCCACACACAGGAATACCACTAGCAGATTGGACAGTATAAATCTGAAGATTCCAGGCATGGCTTGTTTCTGGGTCTTAGGCCGTCTAGACCTTTATGCCATATTTTCCTGGCTTACTGGGCATGTATTGCCAGGAGGGGCATCTTCCTTGGAATGGGAGAAAATGTTCATCCACTTTCACGTCTGACCCCTGGTTAAACATCAGTTGAAAGGGTTTCACCCATACCGTCTAGACATCCTAATCAGTCAGAAGGAACTGAGCTCTGACAGATATTGCCACTTTTGGATTCATACATTTGAGCAGCTACAGCTTCCTCTTGAGTGACCTCCTCTTCAGATGATGTGTTTGTGTCTTCCTGTGGATACTCCACAATGTCTGCCTCCTCAGAACTCTGGTCTTCTGTATCCCAATGCTGCTATGAGTCCCCAGCCTCATCATCAGTAAGATGTGATTAAGAGCTTGGTTTGCAGTGGAAGTTCGCCTAGTTGTTGTGCTATGGAATATGCTATGTAAAGCCTTGAACAAGCTCTAGTGGAAGGGGACTGGCACCTATTAATGTATTTTTAGTCTTACATTTGATAAAGAAACAAAAAATTACATTCCAAAATTTAAAACAAAAAATAGTTGATGTTGCTGATAAAGTCATTGAGTCTCAATGTGATACCAAAAAATATGTAGTGCTCATAATTATTTAAAACTGCGGGTCGGTACCGACCCCAACACAAGACAAAGCTTAATAAAAACAAGTATTAATATCTACTTACTTAAGTCCAAACATCTAAAAGTGGGTTATTTTCTTTCAAATTGTGTTTTGAACAATCTTCTTGAAATAAGAACATTTCTGACAAAAAAAACTTTTTTTTAACGGTTAAATATACTTTTTGCTCAAAAACGAATCTTTTCATCTTATTTTCAGTAAAGATGCACAATAATATCGGTCACCGATAATTATCGGCCGATAATGGCAATTATGACGTCACACAGATAATCCAAATAATAAAAAAATGAAACCGATAATGCAATCCGATAATTATATACTTGATTTAGCCTCCAAATGTGCGCAACTGAAGAATTCAGCACGCCGCCTCCTCAACCCCTCTCTGAAGCCCCGGAGGGAGGAGGGGTTGAGGAGGCGGAGTTACACGACAGGAAGCATTGTAGATTATGCCGGCTGTTACTGCTGGATTTATCGTGTGTGAAAACAAACGACGCTCTCGCTATCTGCAAAACATGCACTGCAGAAGGTCACGGTCCACGGTCAACACCACTAACCCAGCAGCCATTTAAAACTGATCAGAAAGATTTGTAGAAAGAATACGAGGCTGCTGCTAGCGGGAATGCTAAAGCTATTGTAAACACAAACTTAGCTAAGATACGGGGCTTGTGACGATACAGAGACGCCGCAGCCTTCCCGGAGTCGGGTTGTTTGGGAATGCAGCCCAAAGCGGGTGGAAAACTCGCATCTAAGGCTAAACACCGGCACGAGACCGATAGTCGACAAGTAGCCGTCTTCTGACGGAGCCTGCTGCTGTGGCCGGTCCGGCGGGACCTCTGTTGAACACCCCGGTTTTCTCGAGCGTTCCCCTACGGCGTTCGGGACGCCAGGCGCACGCCTCGATCCAGAGCAGAGCTAGGCCGCAGGTGGAGGTCGCCGAATACGCCGCGGCGAACCGGCCGGAGAACCCGAGAGCCGAAGCCCCGAATAAAAAAATAATGCAGTTTATACGACCGCCATTCTTCATGAAAAACATGCCAATCACATCAGTTTCACCACGGACATTTGGACAAGTGATGTCAAGTAAGCAAGCTTAAATAATTTAAACACGCAGAAAACCACACCAGAAGTCAGCCAGTCAGTAATGCATTCTGTATGTAAAATGACGAGCGGTCAGATAACTTTGTAATGCTGTCTTTATTTTCGGCTTAACAAAACTCTGGCACAAAACAACACGCACGGGGATGCGAGCTCCAACTCAGGCCAAAAAGTATTGCCATGTATCAGCTTAGCTGCTGTAAAGCAAGTGTCGTGAATGTAAACAAAGCGCTGCAGAATGGATACATGACATCTCCCTCTTTTAAGGTAATCATTTTCACAGAGGGCAACAAAGCATATAACATTAGCAATCATTTTTCAAATTATTTAACTTATTTGTCTGCTCAATTCCAGTCACAGTAGATAATCAAAACTTATTGGGACTTATTAATACTTATTTTAAATATGCACATTCCTGTTACAGTATTCTGTAGCCACAAATATTATTCAAAATTGTTCCTTCCTTCTTCTTTTTTTTTTTTTTTATTAAGTATAATAATTTATTGCTTAAAGTAAGGTTGGTAAGAAGAAATCTAAAATTTACTTGAAGCGCTGGCAGATAATTTCACTTATTTCCAATAGATTTACACTTGAAACTGATTAGTTTTAAGGAGGTGTGCTTTTGCAGTGTAGTAATGTTATATATGTTAGAAATGGCTTACTTTTAAAGGCATTTTTGTGCATCTGAGGTATTTATGTAAGTAATTGTTGCCAAAAGTTTACCATTACACAATGTCAGACAATCAGTCGTTATTTAGATGTTGTAATTTACTACTTTTTCATATTTGATGTTGAAAAAAAGAGCAATAAATTATATTTTTGCACAGTAATATTTTCTCTTGTGTATACTTTAATATTTTACATAAATCTTTTAATAGAATTATCGGCTTGCCATTATTGGTTATCGGTTGGAATGAGGAGGAAATTATCGGTATCGGTTGAAAAATGTATTATTGTGCATCACTAATTTTCAACTAGCTATTTTTCTTATTTCATGAAATCTGAGTCAAATTTACTTGAAGCGCAGGCAAATAATTTTACTAAAAAACAAGGGAATTTTACTTGTTTGGTGTGTTTTTGCAGTGTAGCTGCTCAGACATGGAAAACAGGAATCTTGAGTGTCCTTATTGTCTGAACATTTTTAATGTGAAAGTTTGATATACCGTACTCCCGTTGTGGTTGCTCGTTATGATTTATTTATGAACTCACCCATGCTACAACTGAACCTTACCCAGGCTAAAGCAGGACTCTTCCAATGGTTAAAGCAGGACTCTCACATATTACATAGTACACATCTCATAAAGAACACAATTTTTGTCTTTTTCATTTTAAGTGGGCCAAATCAATTATATTAAAAGTAAACTAATGAAAATTGCTGCTGTAATTTCATTCTTTTAATAAGCCATGTCACTTGCTATAATCCAAGGTTTTGAAGAGGCGTGATACTGGTGTGTGGCCAAAGTGTACACATCTGATGTTACTCACCGTGGTCCACATTGTGCTCAGGGAGCTTGTGTGTCTGCTCAGAGACATGAAAAATTAGAGGGAACATTATATGGAACCCATGTTTCCAGTACAGAGAGCACATATGCTTTGGTGCTTCTTCTTGTCCAGGTGTTTTTATCTTTTTTATAAGCCATTTAAAAGCTCAGGCAAAGGTCGACCTAAAGAGAAAATACCACGCTTTCCCAAAATCACATAATTAGGGCCCGAGCACCAAGTAGTGCAAGAGCCCTATTGTAATCCAAAGGATAATTAGGGCCAGAGCAGAGAGTGATTCGAGAGCCCTATTATAATCAAAAGGATTATTATTAAAAAAGAAAAAAAAATCTTTCATCAGTGCAAATGAACATGGACAATTTGGAGGCCTTAACATGCTCAAAAACTCACCAAAATTTGCACATACATGCTGCTTAGTGTAAATTTTGATAAATTTTGCGACCTTTCGAAACCGTAACAAAATTACTAAAGAGCGCCCCCTTGAATTTTTTAAAAAGGGCCTCTCCTATTACCGTAGATTTTTTCAATGGAGAGTGATAAAATTTAGAGTCGATACCTTGTGCAATACTCCTCCAAAATGTCTCTTGAGATTATGATTAGATCAGCTCCCGCCCAGTGGCCGAAAAATGTGATTTCATGTAACTGGCTTTCCTACAAATTAATTTAAAGGGGAATTTTTGACATTATGCTTAATTTTCGAGATACCAGGGGATTAATACTCAGTGGAGTTGATTTTTACAAATTCTGTGCAGTTGTTCATTATTTGTTAATTTCAGGCCTCCCTGTGGCTAAGCTAGCGTGAGTCAATGGTAACTTAGCCTTAGCATACCAATAAACAAAGACCATATGCACTCATCAGAATCCCCGATGACCCATGCAATCAATAATGTTGTCATTGTTCAAGATAAAGTTATTAAAACTTACCATTGCATGTCAATAATTCTAGAAACAGCATCATTTTCTGCAGGGAACAGGCTGTCTAGGCAAACAGGCCGGAGTGATATCACGTTTTTTTTCAGCGCTGATTTTTTTTTTTTTTCTTTTTGTGGGAATGAAAGGGACTACCCAGCAGACTGAGCATGAGTGGCCAAAGGCACTCCTCTGTATTGTGATCGCATAATGCGTTTAAAAAATTAGTCCCCGCAGAATTAAATTATTTACAGCAGTTTAGTGTGACCTTTTTTTGGTCACATGGGTATTTTGAACAATGATCAGCATTTTGAATTTATTTGACTATGTTAGATCAGTTATTATCGTTCGTTATTAGCATTCTAACCAGGCAACATTAACTTGAGGTAGTTTAGCCACTCTGGAGCCCTGAAACTAACAAATAACTGACAAACGCCACATAATTTGTTGAAATTAACTCCGACTAATTAAACCCCCACTTACTCGAAGATTAAGCCTAATGTGAAAAATATTCGGAACTTTCAATTTAAAATAAAGACCTAGCTGTTAAAATATTGTCTATAAGGGCACTTTCACATTAGACCAATATGACCATAGTCTGGTTGGAGAGCTACCTCACAACAACACTTGAAAATTACCTGTTGAAAAGGTTCAGTATTTACACTGCACCAACTGAACTTTCAGAGTAGCATCATGTGAATGAAAGGTGCCTTCAATGATTGGACAAATTCAACAAAGGAAATACCTCCCTCCTGGGAGGGTAGGGAGGGTCACAGCAGCTGCACGTAATGTAGCATAAGAGCACCCTGGTCCGCTTGCATCCGTAAGCGAAGCAGGGTGTGCTTAAAACGGACCGAGACCCACGATTTTTGAGCAGACCAGAGTTCTTGTGTTTAATCCAAACTAGAGTTCGAATGCAGGTTCACATTTACAAAACGAAGCGGACTATCTGAGAAAAAGAACTCTCGTCCGTTTAAAACAGAACAAACAGGGCTAGTGTAAACACGCCCTAAAAGTTGCAAAGCAATAAAACAACAAAAATGCTTGAAATGAACAAGAATTCTACAAAGTATTTCACAATGGGTCAGAATAATATTTTGAACAGATCATGTGACTAGCACCTTAGAGACGGTCCTTTGCTTTGCTTAGGCAAAACTATACCTGAGGAGGCAAGTTGGATATTTAGAAATTCTTTAAAGCAAGGGTGCCCATGTCTGGTCCTTGAGAGCCCCTACCAAGCTTGTTTTCCATGTCTCACTCCTGACACACCTGAATCAAATAATCAGCTCATCAGCAAGCTCTGCAGGCACCTGATAACGATCCTGATCAAATGATCAGCTCATCAGCTAGCTCTGAGGAGGCTGATAATGATCCTGCTTATTTGATTCAGGTGTGTTGGAGGAGAGAGACATGGAAAACAAGTTGGATAGGGGCTCTCGAGGACCGGACTTGGGCAGCCGTGCTTTATACTTGGTACAATAAGCTTTCAAAAGCTTCAATGGCAACTGAGCTTGAACCGAGGATTGAACACAAACAGTCTCAAGATGCGTATATATACAATATATTAGGGGTGTAACGGTACACAAAAATCTCGGTCCTGTACATACCTCGGTTTTGAGGTCACGTTTCGGTTCATTTTCGGTACAGTAAGAAAACAAAATGCAAAATATAAATGTGCTAGTTGTTTATTACGCACCTTTGGCTTTCAACAATAGGAACATTAGCCTATACAAAGCTAGAATTCTGCTCAAAAAGTAGCGGGTATTTAAAGATAATCCAAAAACAATTTGCCTTTCAGACATTGGTCAGCTTTCTTTCTGAAAGAAAGACGAAAAAAGAAGTCCTGTGCTAAAGAGAAAAACAATCCCAATGACAAAGATTTTAACATGTATTTTACAAATGAAATGCCTCAATGAATCTTTTTTTTTCGTCTTATGAACGGTTTTCAAAAGCTTTATTGGTGGATTTTCTCAAGTTAAAGCGCCACACAGAAATTGATACATTTTATTGTGTAAGCAGGATCTGTGTATTATTCTTATTATTTAATTACAGGTGTTTTAGCTCATTTCAATTTATTTTATTTAAATGGGTTATTATTTATTTTATTATGTGTTTATATTTTACAAATGTGATGTAGTATTCATTTATATTGTATATTTTATGTTGTATAACTTTAGTTCCTATGTGAATATTAGTTCCTACTAAGCCTGAACGATATATCGTTTAAAAATCGCCATCGCGATGTGCGTGTGCGCAATAGTCCCATCGCAAGCACGTGCGATAGTTTTTCTTTTTTTTGATCCACATACGCCTCACTTTCTGGTCTGCGCACAGCCTCCTACGCTCCCTCTCCCAGACTTTTGATCCTCTCAGTCACTGCAGCACAACAATGGCTTTGATCTGGCCAAAGAAGCAGACTTCACACGGGCATCTGTCAATCATCGTTTAACTTGTTAAACAGTTGCAAGGAAGCCGCGCTGGAATGAATGTGTGTACTGCGGGGACGTTGGAGACATTTAAATGCCAGAAGTGATCATGAGGAGTTTGAAATTTCTACATGTCACTTCAACGGTCACAGCTAAAGTAGATAACCAGAAGCATTTAATAAAGCCAAGCATTTATCTGATACAGTACTTTATTCTTGTTCAAAAATGATTTGGTTGGACAGTTATGTTTAAAACGTATCATAATTATGAAATTTGAAGTGCTTAAAAACCATTTATTTATATACATTTTTAAAATCACTTTGGGGGGGGTGAAAAAAACATGTCTTATACACGGTGACCCAAAAAAAAGTTTACACTGCCATAATACAACTTAAATGCCATGTTTATTCAGCTTAGAATTAGAATTGAATCACACATTATACATTGTTGTAAAGAACATGTACAGTACACTCTATTTTTCAATGTGTCCTCCCTTAAGTGTCACAACAGCCTCCAGGCGCCTGCGGAACGCTTCTTTATGTAGGATGCTGTCATCTTTTCCCAAGATCTAACAATGGACCTCTCCAAGGCTGCCACAGAAGTTTGTGGCTTCTTACAGGCACTGTCCTCCACAGTTGCCCATATGCTATAATCCAGGGGATTGAGATCTGGACTCTGGGGTGGCCACATATCACCTTGTCAATTAACTTTTTGGTCCGCACAGATCGGCACTTCCAGACCCAGGTTTTCGTGAGGCTGTTCCAATATCTTTCAGCTTCTTTTTAACTTTGTAGACTGCACATCTGGATATTCTCAGATTTTCTGCAATCTCAGTAGGTTTCAGACCAGCACGCAGCAATTCAGGTACAGCTAAAGTTTTCTTCATTTTCAGCAGAAGCACAGGAATTGTAGAGACGAGAGATTACCAGCTGCATTGAGTGACCTTAATGAATCACTTAAGCATGACAACCTATTTAGATATGTTTCAATGGCTTTTAAACAAGCAGTCAACTGAGTGTAAACTTTTTTTGGGGTCAACCTGTATGTATCTCTTTCCAGTGCTAAATATGAATAAATACATGGGGCACAAAAAACACACACAAATAAAAAATTTTAAATGGGGGGGTGGGCTACTTTGCGGTTTTTCACTTATCGCGGCGGGTTCTGGTCCCCATTAACCGCGAAAAACAAGGGATGACTACACTGTGGTGATCTAAAGTCTTTCCAAACAGCTATTTGTCATCTTGTGAAAATATCTTGAAAAAAATATATATACATTTTTTTTAATATCGCAATATAATATCGCAATATATTGCAAACACAAAAAAAATCGCAGCAATAGTTTTTCCCAATATCGTTCAGGCGTAGTTCCTACTTATTTTGTTGTGGTAGGAGGGTTTTGTATTGAACTCAGGGCCGTGTTGGTTATTATTATAGCAGAGAGGACAGCAGTAAATCAACAAAGACAAGTCAACTGTGCCCCGATCTACCACTCAAGAGATTTGATGGACTCAAAAAGTGGGTTATGATTGCATATTAGTTTGAAAATCGACCGGATCCACCGTATTTTTGCACGAGTGATTTCCGGTCTGCTCAATCCTAGCCAGCAGTATTGACACAGGAGGGCCGCGTCTTGTGTCAAATAATAAACTCTGCCGTTTTTTTCGCGTGCGTTGCGTTGAGCTGCTTCTGGGACGCGTCTAACACGCGGCCGCACTGCGACTGGTGTGCATTGCCTGATCGACTTTAATGCCCGCGTTTCACTGCGTTCTCGCGGCGGCCATGTTGTCGCGCCGTTGACATTTCTGGGTTATATACTGTCCTACCGTGTTGGTCCTCATTATAGTAGAGAAGACAGAGTAAATATAATCTACACAAAGAAACTGTAACCCGATTGATTCACAGCTTCGAAAAGTAAGGGTTACATTACGTCAGAAACTCGTTCGGTACGCCTCAGTTCCGAACCGAGCACCCTGTACCGAAACGGTTCAATATAAATACATGTGCCCTTACAATATATATATATATATATATATATATATATATATATATATATATATATATATATATATACAGTGCCTTGCAAAAGTATTCGGCCCCCTTGAATCTTGCAACCTTTCGCCACATTTCAGGCTTCAAACATAAAGATATGAAATTTAATTTTTTTGTCAAGAATCAACAACAAGTGGGACACAATCGTGAAGTGGAACAACATTTATTGGATTATTTAAACTTTTTTAACAAATAAAAAACTGAAAAGTGGGGTGTGCAATATTATTCGGCCCCTTTACTTTCAGTGCAGCAAACTCACTCCAGAAGTTCAGTGAGGATCTCTGAATGATCCAATGTTGTCCTAAATGACCGATGATGATAAATAGAATCCACCTGTGTGTAATCAAGTCTCCGTATAAATGCACCTGCTCTGTGATAGTCTCAGGGTTCTGTTTAAAGTGCAGAGAGCATTATGAAAACCAAGGAACACACCAGGCAGGTCCGAGATACTGTTGTGGAGAAGTTTAAAGCCAGATTTGGATACAAAAAGATTTCCCAAGCTTTAAACATCTCAAGGAGCACTGTGCAAGCCATCATATTGAAATGGAAGGAGCATCAGACCACTGCAAATCTACCAAGACCCGGCCGTCCTTCCAAACTTTCTTCTCAAGCAAGGAGAAAACTGATCAGAGATGCAGCCAAGAGGCCCATGACCACTCTGGATGAACTGCAGAGATCTACAGCGGAGGTGGGAGAGTCTGTCCATAGGACAACAATCAGTCGTACACTGCACAAATCTGGCCTTTATGGAAGAGTGGCAAGAAGAAAGCCATTTCTCAAAGATATCCATAAAAAGTCTCGTTTAAAGTTTGCCACAAGCCACCTGGGAAACACACCAAACATGTGGAAGAAGGTGCTCTGGTCAGATGAAACCAAAATTGAACTTTTTGGCCACAATGCAAAACGATATGTTTGGCGTGAAAGGAACACAGCTCATCACCCTGAACACACCATCCCCACTGTCAAACATGGTGGTGGCAGCATCATGGTTTGGACCTGCTTTCCTTCAGCAGGGACAGGGAAGATGGTTAAAATTGACGGGAAGATGGATGCAGCCAAATACAGGAACATTCTGGAAGAAAACCTGTTGGTATCTGCACAAGACCTGAGACTGGGATGGAGATTTATCTTCCAACAGGACAATGATCCAAAACAAAAAGCCAAATCTACAATGGAATGGTTCAAAAATAAACGTATCCAGGTGTTAGAATGGCCAAGTCAAAGTCCAGACCTGAATCCAATCGAGAATCTGTGGAAAGAGCTGAAGACTGAACTGATAGAAACATACCCCAAGCGACTTGCAGCTGTAATTGGAGCAAAAGGTGGCGCTACAAAGTATTAACGCAAGGGGGCCGAATAATATTGCACGCCCCACTTTTCAGTTTTTATTTGTTAAAAAAGTTTAAATTATCCAATAAATTTTGTTCCACTTCACGATTGTGTCCCACTTGTTGTTGATTCTTGACAAAATTTAAAATTTTATATCTTTATGTTTGAAGCCTGAAATGTGGCGAAAGGTTGCAAGGTTCAAGGGGGCCGAATACTTTTGCAAGGCACTGTATATATATATATATATATTAGCAGCACATGTACAGAAAGCTAGATACGGGCGTTAGTAAACGGCCGCCATCTTAAAGCAGTAGACTTCCTGCAAGGCTGTTGTACCGAACCTTCCAAGCGAACCTAATTAACTTTCTATCTAAAATAGGGTTAGGTTAGGGTAAAATCTTGACTTGAATCTATCTTTAAAATAGTTTTAAAACTTTCACATGTCGAAAGTAGACAAAAGGGAAATAATGGAATAACAGGGGCAATTTTAACAACTTTAACGATTGATTCACAACATTAAATTAATTGAATGTAGTTTAAAGTTGCTGATACAGAATGGGGATTTGAGTATATTATTTTTTGTCTTTAACTGTTAACTTGATACTGAAATAGTCGTTTATTTAAGCCTGCGAGGCTTTTTTTTTTTTTTTTTTTTTTTTTTTTTTAATAAAGTTTTTGTAACTAAAGTAAAAAACCTTAAAAGCAGCTAATGGGGGGGTGTCATCAATAATCGATTTACAATCGATATATATATATATATATATATATATATATATATATATATATATTGTTATGATACGGCAAGCCGTTAAGCATGGGTCCAACACAGAGGTGGAAGTTTGTCGTATTTATTACAAAATGAGAACTAAGGGAGCACGCCAGAAAACGCGAGACAAAATACAAAATAAAAATGGCACGAACCTAGTCGGCGAGTAAACTAAGGAGGAGGCGCAAGGGCCGGAAAAAGGCTAAACTAAATGACAGCAAAGTCCAACAAAAATACTAGCACAACAATATGATAACAAAGAATACAACCGTAAATGGCAAGTAGAACTCGAGATGCACACAGCGGTAAGCAAGCAGGTTGGCATGTAATAGTCCGACACTTGCAGATGGTGACAGGCTTCCTTAAATATCAAGCTTTCCTAATGCAGCACAGGTGTGTCGCATTACCACACCCATCTGGCTCAATCAGGTGCTGAATATAGGAAAAAAGAACAGAACTCAAACAAATATGACAGAACCCCCCCCTCAACGGACGCCCCCTGGCGGACCACCTGGTTTCGTGGGATGGAGGGAGTGGAAATCCCGCAGAAGCGACGGATCGAGGATCCAGGAGCGGGGGACCCATTGGCGTTCCTCAGGGCCATAACCTTCCCAGTCGACCAGGTACTGCACACCCCTACCCCGCCTCCTAGAATCAAGTATGGTACGTACTGTATACACTGGCCCACCATCGACCACACGAGGAGCAGGAGGAGGCACTGGCGGAGGGTTCAGGGGACAGGTGGAGACTGGCTTGAGCAGAGACACGTGGAAGACTGGATGAATCTTCATTGAATTAGGAAGCTTCAGCCTGACCGCGACGGGGTTCACCACCGAGTCCACAGCAAAAGGGCCCACGAACCTAGGGCCCAACTTCTTGGACGTCCCCGCAAGGTGCAAATCCCGCGTCGATAACCAGACCATTTGGCCCGGTTGATAGACTGGAGCAGGCCTTCTGTGGCGATCAGCAATCTGTCGGTTGCGGGCTGCTGTGCGGACCAGTGCAGCCCTTGCGTCCCTCCAGACTTTATGGGCCCTCCGCAGGTGGACCTGGACAGAAGGCACAACCACCTCTGCTTCCTGGGACGGGAACAACGGAGGCTGGAACCCGTATGCGGTCATAAATGGTGACCTCCCTGTGGCCGAGCAAACGAGGGTGTTGTGGGCATACTCCACCCAAGGGAGGTGTGATGACCAGGAGGATGGATGCAGTTGGCAAACACAGCGAAGGGCAGCCTCCAGCTCCTGGTTGACCCGTTCAGTCTGCCCATTCGACTGCGGGTGGTAACCAGAGGACCAGCTTGACGTGGCACCCAAGGCCTTGCAGAATGATCCCCAAACCCGCGAGATGAATTGTGGTCCTCTATCCGACACAAGGTCACATGGAATGCCGTGAGTGCGAAATACATGAGTCACTAAAAGGTCAGCAGTCTCTAGAGCTGAAGGCAATTTGGGGAGCGCGATGAAGTGTGCCATCTTTGAGAACCTGTCCACCACGGTCAAGATGACGGAATGGCCCCTGGATCGTGGGAGACCAGTGATGAAGTCCAGTGCAACATGAGACCAGGGGCGAGATGGAACAGGGAGTGGATTCAGCAATCCCGCAGGTGGCCGATGAACTGCCTTGCCTCGAGCGCAGATGGTACACGCGGAGACATAGTCCATGATGTCCTTGCGCATGCCTGGCCACCAGAACCTCTGTGACACAAGAAAGTATGTGCGGGAAACGCCCGGGTGACAGGCAAACTTCGAAATGTGGCCCCACTTAAGCACTCCTGCGCGCTGTGCGTCTGGTACGAATAACTTGCCAACGGGACAGCCTCCAGGCACCCTTACACCCCGCAAGGCCTTCTCCACCAGACGCTCGACCTCCCACCTCAGTGCTCCAACGATCAGGTTCTCTGGCACCACCGGCTCATCCGAAGGACCCTCCTCCAATGGTTCATACAACCTTGACAGGGCGTCGGGCTTCCCGTTCCTCGACCCTGGACGGTAAGTGATCACAAAGTTAAAGCGGGTCAGGAACAACGCCCAACGGGCCTGGCGGGAGTTGAGGCGCCTGGCAGCCCGAAGATACTCCAAGTTTTTGTGGTCCGTGAGTATTTGGAACGGCTCTTCCGTCCCCTCCAACCAGTGCCTCCATTCCTGCAAAGCCTGTATGATAGCGAGCAGCTCCCGGTTGCCGACATCATAATTTGCTTCTGCAGGGCTGAGGCGGCGGGAGTAGTATGCGCAGGGGTGCAGTCTCTGGTCAACCGTAGACCTCTGGGATAGAATGGCCCCCACTCCGGAACTCGATGCATCAACCTCGACCACAAAAGGAAGATCAGAATCAGCGTGGACTAGGACAGGTGAGCTCGTAAATGCACGTTTTAGACCTACAAATGCGGCCTCAGCCGCAGAAGACCATGCAAAGGGCCGTTTGTTCGAAGTCAGTCTAGTAAGCGGCTCGGCCCTCATACTGTAATTTCGAATAAAACGTCTGTAAAAGTTGGCGAACCCAAGAAACCTTTGTAAGTGTTTACGTGACGTGGGAGTCGGCCAATCTGCCACTGCCTGGATCTTAGCTGGATCAGGCCTGAGCTTTCCTTTTTCCACTACAAAACCCAGAAACTGTATTGACCCACAGTGAAACTCGCACTTCTCGGCCTTGACAAATAATTTGTTCTCGAGAAGTCTTTGTAGAACCATGCGGACATGTTGGCAATGTTCCTGCTCATTTCTTGAGAAAATTAAAATGTCATCCAAGTATACAAAACAGAAAACGTTTAACATATCACGCAATACATCATTTATGAGAGACTGGAATACAGCAGGTGCGTTTGTGAGGCCGAAAGGCATGACAAGGTACTCAAAATGCCCGAGCGGGGTTTTAAAGGCGGTTTTCCACTCATCTCCCTCACGAATCCTGACCAAGTGGTAAGCACTGCGCAAATCCAATTTTGTGAATATGGTGGCCGATTTTAATGGGGCGAAAGCCGAATCTAACAACGGCAGTGGATATTTGTTTTTAACTGTAATCTCATTGAGACCCTGGTAGTCGATGCACGGCCTAAGGCCCCCATCTTTTTTGCCGACAAAGAAAAACCCCGCCCCCAAAGGAGAAGATGAAGGGCGTATAAGGCCAGCAGCCAAGGAAGAGGAGATGTATTCCCTCATCGCCTCTTGCTCTGGTTTAGAGACCTGGTACAATCTAGAGCTAGGTAGCGGGGCGTTAGGCAACAATTCAATCGCACAATCGTACGGACGGTGAGGTGGCAGTGTCTTAGCACACTCCGTGCTAAAAACTTGTTTGAGGTCATGGTATTCGGCCGGAACATTCCCCAAATCAACTGGCTCGGTAGGTGCCTGCGCTCGGCTAGGAAGTAAACTTGCAGAGCGCAAGCAGTGCGAATAACAAAATGTACTCCATGTTAATATTTGTGTTTTGGTCCAGTCAATATTAGGGTTGTGCACTTTTAACCAGGAGAGCCCCAACACAACTGGAGCCGATTTACATGGCATAACCAGAAAGCTACGGATTTCAAAATGATTCCCCGAAAGTCTAATTTTGAGTGGCGCCGTAATAAACCTCACGTCCGCCAGGGAGCGCCCATCGAGGTCCAAAACCATTTTGGTTCTAGCTAGCTTTATTAAAGGACATTTGAGAGCTTCTACAACACTCCGGTCTACAAAACAATCATCTGCCCCTGAATCAATCAGAGCAGTAATCCCAATATTAACCCCACCATGCGACATCTCCCCCTGTAATTGCAGTCGCGTAATATCCTGGGGTTTTATTTGTTCTTTTAACTCTCCGTGATGAGACTCACTTGATGGGATGTTGTCGTGCACGAACCTTGTCCCCCCTCGGGGAAGGCGAACCCCAGGGGGAGCAGATCCAGGTCGACGCGAGGAGATCACGTCACAGGTGGCGAGACGGTGCCCCGGCAAACCACAGTACAGACACACACCTGCTCTCATCCGTCCCCGTCGCTCCGCTGCAGAGAGACGCCCACCGCCGATTCGCATGGACTCCTCCCTCATCGAGCCCGGACTCTGCGACGGCGCCCGGACGACCGGTGACTCAACGAAGCCGTCCTCACCGATGGCAGTCGGGCAGCCCCTCGGCGACGACCACGGATATCCCCGGTGCTCCATGGCCCGTTCCCTCTCGCGTTCCTTCAGCCGACCATCCAGAGAGACGGATAAGGAAATCAGCTCCTCCAGACTTGAAGATTCGTCCCGGGAAGCCAGCTCATCTTTGATTTTAGAAGACAGCCCTCGCCGAAAAATTCCACACAGTGCTGCGTCACCAAACCCGCACTCCGCCGCCAAAATGCGGAACTGAACGGAGTAGTCAGCTGCGGACAGACTGCCCTGAAAAAAATCCAGCAGGCGGCTGGCTGCCTCCTTGCCTCTAACCGGATGATCAAAAACTGTCACGAACTCCGCCTCAAAAGTTTCAAATGAATTACGGATCGCGGGCCTTGTGTTGCTTACCGCCATGGCCCATGTAGCTGCTCTACCGGTAAGTAGACTCATAGCGTACGCTACCCGGGATCTGTCACTAGCAAACGTGTATGGCTGTTGATCGAAGACGAGGGAGCACTGGTGTAAAAATTGTCGGCATGCGCCAGGCTCGCCTTCGTAACGACAGGGGTGTGGCAGTACCGGCTCTCGAAATGACGCCGGTGGGGTGGATTGTTCAGACGCCGCGGCCATATTACTAGTAGCACTAGTTTGTTTAGGGGATGCCATGTTTTCAATTCTTGTGGTTAAAGAACCGATCAAACGCACTAATTCGCGCAACGATTGCTCATGTTTACCGATCATGCGGTCGTGACCAGCCAGAGCATTGTAAACACCCTCCAAGTCTGTGGGATCCATGTGGTCGGACTATTCTGTTATGATACGGCAAGCCGTTAAGCATGGGTCCAACACAGAGGTGGAAGTTTGTCGTATTTATTACAAAATGAGAACTAAGGGAGCACGCCAGAAAACGCGAGACAAAATACAAAATAAAAATGGCACGAACCTAGTCGGCGAGTAAACTAAGGAGGAGGCGCAAGGGCCGGAAAAAGGCTAAACTAAATGACAGCAAAGTCCAACAAAAATACTAGCACAACAATATGATAACAAAGAATACAACCGTAAATGGCAAGTAGAACTCGAGATGCACACAGCGGTAAGCAAGCAGGTTGGCATGTAATAGTCCGACACTTGCAGATGGTGACAGGCTTCCTTAAATATCAAGCTTTCCTAATGCAGCACAGGTGTGTCGCATTACCACACCCATCTGGCTCAATCAGGTGCTGAATATAGGAAAAAAGAACAGAACTCAAACAAATATGACATATATACCGTATTGGCCCGAATTTAAGATGGTGTTTTTTGCAATGAAAATAGTCTGAAAAAGTAGGGGTCGTCTTATATTCGTGGTCTAAACGTTATACCCATTCACGGCGCTAGATGGTGCCTGATATCAATGAAGCGATGTTCTGTCATGACAAATCTCAGCTTCTCTCAAGTTTAACCAGTTTGCATTATTTTATTTTAGTTTGCACTATTTCCATATTCAGATTTGTTTCAAGACTACAGTTACAGTTAGACTTCACTTTGATGGCTAATGCAGTTATTGCATTTTTGTTGTTTTATCACAATAGATTGGTTTATTTACATTTCAATAACCAAAAGCCATTCATTTAGGAATGTGATTGCGCTTTACTTTACATATTCAAATGTTCAGATATAAGATCTGAATGAAGCAAAATAACATGCTTTTTCTCTCAAATATATTGTTATAATCATTTGTTTCAGATGTGTTGTAATTATTTTCTGTATAAAAATTAATTTGGTGTTCAAAAAGTATTTTTTCAAACTTGAGTCTTGAAAAAGAGGGGGCCGTCTTATAATCAGGGCCGTCTTATATTCGGGCCAATACGGTAGTACATTATATTGCTACTGAGTTTCGGGGTAATCAACATGTTTTGCCCCCACTCCCACAAATGTCAAACTCAGGCTATGAGAGTACCCGATCGTGGCATTTGAATTTTCATTCGTTGCTGACGATCCGTGAGACCGATAAAAAATACCTATAAAAAAAAAAAACTAAGCCGCTGTATTATTTCAAAACCGTTTTGGATAATGGAAGATTTTATTGCATATTATTAAAAATGGGCTTTAGTTTTGCTGTGAAATTTCCCCTTTAAAATGCTTATGTATTTGGCTACCTTAAGTTTCGATGCCTGAGGTAGCGTCTCCAAAGCTTCGTTACAAAGCTACACCTTGTTCATTGCTATGTTATGTATACGGGTTTTGAATTATAAATACGTGTAACACAATGGCTCATTTTCCATTTCCAAGAAATAACACCAACTCACTCAAAGATCAAATTTAAGCAGCTAAAGAGTGCGCCCTTATCCCCATTTCTTGAGCAATTCCCTGAGGAGGCTAGTTTTATTAAGGAGAAAGAAAGTAAATCCTTCCCAAGTTCTTGTTTTCTCACTGACCTCTGTCTGCACCTGCAGTCAAGCCCCAACTTGAATCTAAGTCACCCCCATATGGACTGTTCAGTTGAGTGCCCCATTATTAGATGAGGGATTACAACTTTCTGCGTTTGGTGGGCAGGTTCCCTTTAATATGTCCCAAATGATATGATCCACAATCACCTCGAAGAACAGCTGACGAATGACATTGCATTATGTGTTAGGAGAGCAATGCAGTAAGGCAGGAAAAGCTAACGGGCCACATGTGTTTCCACAAATGAAGCAAAGATATCATTTAACAGACTTTCCAGGATAATTTTGTAGAGAATAAAAGTATGCTGGAATAAAAGGGTCTCTCAAACACTTATCACCGAATAAAATTAAGTCGTTGCTTCTTTCTACCGTATGCTGGGAAAAATATAATGAGAAAACATTTTTAAGGTGACGTTATTAAATTTCGTGACTTTCTAATTTAATTTTATCGCCATAATTGTTACTTTTGAGCATACGCTATCTACCATATTTTTGGACTGATACTTTTTTCTCTCCATGTGTACTCTGTGGCTTTTATAACAAACCATAGATCAATATTATTATTCTAACAAACAAGCTTCATATTTTGGTATTGGGGGGCAAGAGGGGGTATAATTTTATTCTCTCTCAGAGGCCTACACATCTTGATGATATTGCCCCTTACGGTGCGTTCAAAGACTCTCACGACTAAAGTGAGTGTTCCATTAAGAACAAAAGTTCCCATGGGTATCCACGCCCACTTGGTTTGTACACTATTCTCCGATCTGAAACTAAAAGAAAGGGAGTAGTGGCAATTACGGGCAGGGTAACAGGCATGAAAGGAGGTGCTTTTGAGAGAAAAAGAAATTTTCTCAGTAATAATAATAATAATAATCATTATAATAATGATTATTATTAATGCTATACATTTCATTTCATGACACTCAAAGTCACTGTACAGAGGTCGTTAAACAGTCAGTACAAACATTTAAAAAGCATAAATGCAGTGTAAAACAAAGAAAATGTAACGGTGAGATTCAGTCCTATGATAAGTCACTACAACGATATGCTTGTCTGAAGATGTGGGTTTTGATGCATGATTTGAACATTGCAACAGTTTCCGAGTGTTGAATGTCGAGGGGTAGTGCATTCCAGAGGCGCGAGGCCAAACGGCTGAAGGCTCTCGACCCCATGGTGGACAGGCTAGCAGGTGGAATGGAAAGTTGGACAAGAGAGGAAGACCTGAGAGTACAGGTTTGCATTTTAATGTGCATGAACCCGGCAGTATATAGGGGAGCAAGGTTATTGATGGCCTTGAAGGTGAGGAAGAGGATTTTAGAGATAATAGGGAATTTTATTGGATGCGATCATGGAAGACTGGTGTAATATAACTGGTAGAGAGAGTTCTGGTAAGGAATCCGGCAACGGAGTTTTGAACCAGTCCCAGTTTATGGATGGATATCTCAGGTTATGTTAGTATAAAATGAAAGTTTACCGTCAAGGATGACACCCAGACTATTTACCTGGAGAGGGAGGGAGGGAGAAACTGAGGAGTTGGCGAGAGATGGATAAACTGTATGTCTTTGAAAGGGTGGATTTGATGCCAAAGAGGAGAAGCTGCATTTTATCACTGTCAAGTTTGGGAAAATTGTAGGAGAACCAGGAACTGATTTCCTGTATGCAGTTAGAGAGAGAGGTGGGTGAGAGGGAATAGGTGTGTTCGCAAGAGAAATAGAGCTGGGTGTCATCTGCATCGCAATGAAAATGTACTTTGTATTTATGGAAAATGTTGCCAAGGGGGAGAAGGTAGATGATGAATAAGAGAGGTCCAAGACTGAGCCTTGGGGTACACCGAAAGAAACGGCGATGTTATGTGGCGTAAATGTTTTAGTTGAACCAGCAGAGAGTCAAAAGTCCAACGATGGCCATTCTGTCGATGAGGATGGTGTGGAAGATTGTGTCAAAGGCCGCACTCAGGTCAAGGAGGATGTGGATGGTGATGAGTCCAGTGTCTGTGATGGGAGACTGAATTTGAATGAAACGCATTACGGACATTGCAAAATTCCTAAACAACCTTTATCAGAAGTAAATTAAAGGGTGGGATCAGCACATCACATGACCGACAAGACCAAACACTGCTGTTATGCAGGCTAACTAGACATACAATAAGAAAATGTCACACATTGGGAGTATACGACAGACGCTATGGCACATTTTTCTCTTTCTCATCTCTTCAGACAAAACCTGGCATTTGTCTCATTATGTTTTAACCTCCCAACACGTTTCTATCGTCTCATCATTGTCATGAAAAAAAAATGTTCGATGAAAAAATATTTTCATTATTGTCATCGTTGACGAAAACAACAATGTTAACGCGTGCTCATTTACACTTCGGTTTTCTTGTTTCGCGGAACGAAATATGGCATATTCGTGTTCATTCATCGTTTGATTGCACAACGAATAACCATCTTCATGTCAAACAGGGTGCCCCTTTCCCACTGAAACTAGTGGGTCAGCGCGCGTTTTTTCCAAGCCGATGCAACCCACTAGCAATTGGCATTTGGCACCTTTCCCATTGACAAAAAAAAAGCTGTGTCTTTTTTATTTTCACCCGTCAAACCCCCCACCCCTCCTCAGCCGTGCGTAAGGTTACGTGACATCACCACGCTCAAATGCGCGTCGACAATTCATTCAGATCATGGAAGTAAACAATGCAGAGCAACATGTAAGCTTCCTTTCCGTTTGTGTTCTCCGTTTTCATGCTTTTTACTGCCCTCAAAATGATCGAAATGCCGCAAAGGATCAACACTCTGCTTGTGCTGAGGCAACGTAGGCGACGTGAATTCTTCTTCTTCTACTAGCTTTGTTGTTAGCATCGACGTAACTACGGTTGTGGGGCGTGTTAAATGGTAGGCGACTGGTACGTTGTTATGACGCATCACATAAGAGCCTACGTCACCACGTAGATTAGGGTGTTGACTGTTGACCCGGGGTTTTGCTTTAACACTGCAATACCCCTTTCCCACTGGCCAAAAAACCGTGTCAACCCACTAACAATCGGCTTTTGGTGGCAGTGGGAAAGGTGCAGCGACCCGCCTCGACCCGTGTCAATCAACCCGCCAAGCGACAAGCGTTAAAACCAACTCGGCTCTGATCGTCATGCAGTGTGAAAGCAAAATCCCGGGTCAACAGTCAACACCCTAGTCTACGTGGTGACGTAGGCTAGTACGTGATGCGTCATAACAAAAAACAAAAAACATGTGCTCTAGCATACGGCGAACAGTCGGTGTAGCACCATTAGCATTAGCCATAACAGATGAAACAAAGGCTCTTCTCCTTCTGTGATGTACACGACTCCTTTCAATTTCAAACCAAAATCACCGTCGCCTACGTTGCCTCAGCACAAGCACAGTGTTGATCCTTTGCTGCATTTCGACCATTTTGCGGGCAGTAAAAAGCATGAAAACAGAGAACACAAACGGAAAGGAGGCTTCCATGTTGCTTTGCATTGTTTACTTCCTTGAACTGAATGTATTCGGTCGCACTTGTCGAAGCGCATCTTAGCGTGGTGACGTCACGAACCTTACGCACGGCTGAGGAGGGGTGGGGGGTTAGACGGGTGAAAAAAAAAAAAAAAAGACATGGCTTTTTTTGTCAATGGGAAAGGTGCCAAATGCCAATTGCTAGTGGGTTGCATCGGCTTGGAAAAACGCGCGTTGACCCACTAGTTTCAGTGGGAAAGGGGCACAAGCCGAGGTGATTTTAACGCGGGTTGCTTGGCGGGTTGATTGACACGGGTCGAGGCAGGTCGCTGCACCTTTCCCACTGCCACCAAAAGCCGATTGTTAGTGGGTTGACACGGGGTTTTTGGCCGGTCGGAAAGGGGTATTAGAGAGTTAGGGGTGATACTGCGTACATGGCAGGGATCTCGGAAATGTGAGGCGGACGTGCTTACCACTCAGACACAATGCCCAATTCCTATAATAAATAAAGGAAAGTGTTTACTCATCTGCCTTGTCTTGCAAATGAACATTAGGGATATACCATTCTTAATCTACAGGGTCTTACATGGAAGTCCAACCATTGCAGACCTAGCACTGTTGATCAGCTTCAACAGCTCAAAGAAGGCTGCCATTTAAATTCATGTACAAGTCAAGGCAGTTAAGAAAATGCTTTTGGTAAAATCATGTATATTTGAAACTACATGAAATGTTAAATATCAAACACATAACAAATTCTGTATATTTTATATGCAGATGAGAAATATCTTTACGATTTCCACTATTAGGGAAATGCTTATCTTCGTTCATATACCTCAGTGTGACATTTTACTGCGTATTTCCCGAGTGAGTTTTTAGACCACTATATGGCAGCGACCACCACCATCCCGCCACCTATGCATGAAAGGTGCACTCGTCTACCACTGCCTATTATGCATCCTAAACACCAAATTCCAAATGTGTGGTGACAGAGGCTTCAGTACTGTAGGACACCACGTCTAAAAGTCTCCCCATCATGGTAAAGTTTGCTGTTTCCCAGACCATTAACCGTATACACTCCACGCTGTACAATCGGGGACGCTGGTGTCCCCTTGATTTCTGTGGGCCATAACGTCTGTTGAACTTATCATCAAGATGTCATTTTTGGCCAGTATATAGAAGAATAGTAGCTTCTTCATTCAACAACCGATGGCAGCACTGTCGTGTCGTAACTAAATTAGTTTTCCCGAGATCGACTGAAAAATATCCAATTGAAGTTCGCATCAGTTTTATATCCTCTCTTTGCTGGAATAATCAACTTTGACCACAATTATATTGGAAATATGGCATCACAACAACAAGGCAGGGGAAGAAGAAGACTGGAACACCAGAAGAAGACCATCCAGTCTGTAGGAGGCGAGTACAAGCAGTAAATTATGCCAAGTCTGATGAGGAGTCTCCAGAAAGAGGGGACATGGATTTGGAGGAAGAAGAGTTGATAAACAATGGCAGGGATTTTGCACCACTGCCCTACACAGATCTTCTCTATATCAGTCAGTTTTTTGGCCTGTCACTTAAAACACATAGTTTGAGCTTCCTCCAAAGACTTCCTATTTGGTTTAGGTCTGGAGACTGGCTAGGCCCTTCCAGAACCTTGATATGCTTTTTATGAAGTCACTTCTTTGTTATTCTAGCTGTCTGCTTCAGGCCATTGTCATGTTGGAAGACCAAGTCGCTGTGCATTTTCAGTAATGTAACTGAGGGAAGGAGGTTATTCCCCAATATCTCACAATACATGGCCTTGTTCATCCTCTCCTTAATACAGTGCAGTCGTCCAGTCCCATTTGCAGAAAAACACCCCCAAAGCATGACGCTACTACACCCATGCTTTACAGTAGGGAAGGTGTTCATCACTCATCATTCTTCTTCCTCCAAAACTATGAGTGGAATTAAGTAAAAAGTTCCATTTGGATCTCATACGACCACATTCCTCCCATGACTTCTTCAGATCATCCAAATGGTCATTGGCCAACTTAAAACAGACCTGGACATGTGCTGGTTTAAGCAGGGGAATCTTCCGTGCCATGCATGATTTTAAACCTTGACATCTTAGTGTATTACCAACAATAACCTTGGAAATGGTGGTCCAAGATCCTTTCAGGTCATTGAACAGGTTCACTTGTGTAGCTATTGGCTGATGGCTCACCATTCTTAGGATCATTGAGAACCTATGAGATAGCTCTTGCATGGAGCCCCAGTCCGAGGGAGATCGACAGTCATGTCTAGCTTCTCCCATTTTCTAATAATTGCTCCAACGGTGGATTTCATATCACTTGGCAATTGCCCTGCAACTCTCTCCAGCCTTAAATAGGTCTACAATTTTGACTCTTGTGTCTTTGGACAGCTCTTTCGGGTGTATGGGGTGGACAGGTGGTTATATGCAGCTAGCCGCCTCAAACAGGACAAAAAGTCAGACTCAAAAAGCCCACCTCCACTCCACTTATTTAGGGGAATAGGGGAATAAGTGGAGTGGAGGTGGACTTTTTAAAGGCAACTAACAGGTCTTTGAGGCTCACAATTCTAGCTAATAAACAGGTGTTCAAAAACTTAATTGCAGCAGTAAAATTCAAATAAATTTCTAAACAAATCATACACTGTGATTTCTGTATTTTTTTAGATTGTCTCTCACATTGGACAAGCACCTACAATGAAAAACCCGCCCATCATTTCTAAGTGGGAGTATTGCAAAATCGCATGGTGTTCACATATTTATTTTCCTCACTGTAAAATTAAAATATAATAATGTAATCGCATAATCTATCAATGAATATTTAGGTTTCTAATAGATTTTAGCAGTTTAGCAAAATCGCAGCGTGTTCAAATACTTATTTTCCTCACTGTATATGATTCTCGTGTGATTTTGAAAATACAGTGTGAAAATGGCTCTTTGTAAACAATAGAGTATATATTTCTTTCATTTTTTCAGATAGACCACTTGCCAGGGGCAAAAATCCACACAGGGGCAGGGTGAGAGGTAGAGCGAGAGGCATGAACAGACCAAGCCCAGTACATTTCTGTCTTTAAGAGAATAAAGTAATGGAACTATGAGTTTCATGTCATTAAAAATACATCAAATATGTTTTTTCCAAGTTTCATGACAATAATGTCTGTTGTTTGCAAACTATAGTCAAAAAGTGAGATTTTTGGAATGTAAATTACCGTCTTCATTTGCTCAACCTCTTATGAACTAATTATCTATTGTCAAAACCTTACTGAGATTTTTAGTTTATTAATAATCAAGAAATGTGTGCGATATTCCATATTTGGCATTTGAAATTCTTCAACTTTAACTGGTTATGACACTTTCAAAAATGAGGAAAAAGTTCATTACATGATCCTTTGATGATTTAGGAATACAAATATGTACAAGACATGTTAGAACTGTTTCTTTAGTTTATAATTTCACAAAAAATGCTCAGAGTGTATAGGGTTAACCATAACAATATTTAAACAAAAAACCCACTACGATGTGTCAAGCCCATAATGCATAGGTCAATAGACAGGGTTCGTACACCTTTGTCATGTCCAAATTCAAGCACTTTTTAAGGACATTCAAGACCCAATTTTCCAGTTTTTCCATTAACTTTTAAACGTTATCCCAATGTTTGGGGTTTTCTTTTACAATGAGGCAAAAATAAAATATGGTACCTACTCACAAGTACGCAAACATCTTCGAAAATGTTCCACGACCCTGGAAAGTCGCGAAATATAGTTTGAAAGGTGCTGATTCTGAACCCCCCTATGAGGGTGAGTTCCCAGCGTCAGTGAGCGTTTTGTGGAAAACTCTGAGCCCGTCCTATAGCAGAGATGCTGGCATAATGAAAACATGCTGTTCGGTGGACACATACGTCACAGCCGAGGAAACCTTGATGAATACACTTTCTTGGGAGTTTGGGACACTCGAAAAATGGCTCTACGTTCGTGCTGAACTGTAATTCTCAACAACAGCAAGAAAAAAAACTTCAATTCATTGGTTTCGGATCTGTCCATTGTTTTGATTTATCGGTCCCACCGCGGCTTTTCGGATCAGTCTATTTCGCAGAATCGACGGCCTGATCGCGACTGGAACATTGCCATGGGATCGGTCTAATTCCTGGATCTTCGAGTGAGTAAAAAACGCAGATTTGGATTACTATTGCAATCTTTATTGTTGACTATTCTTCATGGGAGTTTTCCCCAAATCATACTAAATAATTAAAGCACTATGGCACGCTACAGTGACGACAGTGACTGACGTGGACCTTACAACAATGTTGGAGTTTGTCAGGGAACACGGGTTTGCGTACTGCTGAGCTCCCCAGTGAAGAGTGGTCAAGGTGGAAATATTTTTTGTGAATAAATGTGCATAAGTGGAAGCTTTTCCCCTTTTTGGTACTTTTATACACGTATCCTAGCTACCACGCGTTACAATGTACAAGACATGGATTACACAAGGTGTGCTCTTTGGCCTGTACTGTAAGCACACGACAGCTCTGGATGCTAACAATCTACATAATTATATTGGGATGTTTGAAAACGCAATATGCTTACCTTGAATATCTGCTAATAAAACCGGAGTTCCCAACACTCTCGCTCCCAACCCGAGTTCCCAATAGTACTCTGTCGCTCTGTTGCCATTGAGACAGCGAGTGCATCACCAGTTTTGCCCAATTTTTGTCTGATCAGGTATTTGCTGCACGCATTTTTCCCTGAAGCTCGTCTTGTGAACGAACGACAGTGCTGTCCTGCTCTTCACTTTTCAGATCTGGTTCAAATAGGAAGGGTAGAGCTGACGACATGTTGGGAAAGCTAACTATTGACACGCTGGAATTTCGGCATCGGGGCCAGTGACGTCACGCACTGCGACGTAACAAGAATGGCGACCTATCACTTGAAATAATTTTACAAACTTTATTAAAACAAAAACATTAAGAGGGGTTTTAATATCAAATTATGATAACTCATACTAAAATTTATCTTATACGAATTACTTGTCTTAAAAATAGTGGATCCCTTTAAATGTACTGTACTCTTGGGAGTGATGATGCAACATTAAGGGAAAGCAACCTCAGAATGAGCATGTAGCAGCGATAAAGCATTTTCTTTCATTTAATTTATATTTTTCGACAGGGTGCTGAGGAATATTGTATGCAAAACACTTCCAAGTATTTCCAATGACTTTATGCAAAATTCAGCATTTTTCAAACCTGCAAAATGCGACAGTAACATCCAAGCATTTTATAGGATTTCTAGTAACTGTATGAACCCTGTATAGAAAATGTATGCAAGGGTGAATTTTGTTGATGTAGGCCAATCTACACTTGGCCACAATGATTGCCTTGATGTAAACCTTCCCCCCAAGCTCTGTTTGGACTCACCTGTCTGATGGCGCATAGCAGCTTTCCATAGCAGAACACGATCACCAACAGTGGAACAATGAGGCAGAAGATAAACAGACAAATGATGTAAGATATGTTATTTGCAGTCTTGGCTTTCCAGTTCACTGAACAGGTGGTCCCTGGACCTTCTGGACCATAGCGGCTCCAGCCAAAAAGTGGAGGCAGAGTCCAGATGAGGGAATACACCCAAGAGAGGGAGATGCCCAGGCAGATCTTGCAGTAGTTAGATGAGTCCGCTTCAGTGGGGGTCATCATGGTGCTGTAGCGCTCATAGGAGAGGACAGCCAAAGAGATGAGGGACACAATGCCTACAATGACATAATATATAGATCCATCATAGAAACCACTATTGACAAAAAATGAAATATTTACATTGGAATGAAAAAATATGATTATTTTTGGAATTTCTCACATTTCTGCATAAAATCACCATCGAATGTGATCTGATCCTTATCATAATCTCACAGATGTAAAAAAAAAAGTGTCTGCTTTAACTAAAACCATCCAAACATTTATCGGTTTTCATAGTTTAATGACGATAGCATGCAAACAGTAGCCACGTTTACATGCTGACTTTTATTCATACCGATTCAAATCATTCCGAATGGAAATTTCACATCAGCTGTTTACATGTCACTTCATCTATTCCGATCCAGCGTTTACATGTGTCTGCCTTTATTCCGAAAGGACGTTTGACAACTGCCGTCTGACATGCGCAAATTAATCAAAACAAAGCGTCACGTTGCAAAACATGGAGATCGATCGTCAGATCAGCTGCTGTTTTAACTTTTCGAGAGGAAACAAAACTTCAGAATGATACGCCGTTCATTTAAAAAGTTGTGTGGGTGCGCTGTGCGTGTGCTTGGAAGCCATGTTGCAAGTGACGTTACTTACGTCACCAAGTAACGTCACCACGTCAGTACAGAGCATGCGCAGAAAGAACGCAACCAGACACCATTCCGCTTCCCTGTTTACATGATATAATTTTACTTCTAATCGGTTTGGGAAAAGGAATATTCCACCCCTGTGAATCGGAATGAAATTCCATTCGGTTTGGGCCTGTTCATTCCGAATGAGGTGTTTATATGGAACACATTTATTCGGTTTGAACAAATATTCCGATTGTATTTGGAATATTTGGCTCCATGTAAACGTGGCAACTGATGAGTGGTTTAAAGCTGCCCTGCCCAATATAAAACACACAGGTTTTTTTTTTTTTTTTTTTTTTTTTTTTGCTGTATTGGAGTGATTGCAGATGTGATTATGGAATTGGAATAGGATTATTTGCATTAAATTTATGTTTTGCACCAATTTGCTGCATTTTATATTAAATATGCCGAAACAAAAAAAAATATTCATGTTACTTAAGGAAACAGATTTTCTTCGTGATTACTGGGATCAATAACTGACGCGCTGACCTGAGCCACTAGTTTTGATAGTGTGGCCAGTGAATTTCAAAAGGGGCCAGTGGCGAATTTCCCCTTATTGTCTACCCCTGACATAACAAGCCCAAGAAAGGGAAAATACTCTTCACTCAAATGCCACACCGAATACTCATTGCGGTAGTGAGGGCTACCTGTTTGCGGTTAAATTTTGAGTTTTGAGACAGTTTTGCATGCTAGTAAATGATTAACTCTCTCAAAATCTTCTCCACAAGTGTAGAAAAAAAACCGCCGCTGCCAGCCAGCTCAGCACCAAGCGCTTATAAGTGAAATGAATTGAAAATGTAAAACCTAAACGGTTCAATACATCAGCATGAACCGTTACACACTTAGTGATCAGTGTATCGAGTTGTATGTGCTGGTATGTGTAAATACAACTGTCTGTTGTTAAAATGTTAAAATCATCTTACTTTTAATATATGTGGAAAATATTTAACAGAGGGTGACAGGTTATTTCTACATACACTATATAATGATAAAAACAATGAAAATTATGTGATATTTGGAAAAGCGGAGTATTTCTTTAAATACTGCCCAAAAGGGTCACTTTTACTATTTACACAAGTTCTATCGTTTACATTTTTCAAAATAAAGCGTCAAGTATTTTTCCTTCCTTCTTTATTACCAAAAATTAACCGAATCCAGATCTTCAAGAAACCAAACTGAACTGAAAGTATTTTAGTGTTGCGTTAAAACCCAAGTAAACATTGCGCCATATGACGATATGTTACAGTCACACTTCACATACGTAGATGTCACTGCGCGCCAGAGGTTTTTCAGCAATATGAAATAAAAATTCATTTTTAAAAAATTAGCTCTAAAATAAAATTCAAATTGGGTATCACGCATTGGGGGCAAGACACACGGGAGGGATGTTGCTTGCATTCAATACATCTTCTATGGAACGAGCGTGATGAGGCGAAAATTGCCAACGTTCTCGCGGTGAAGCGACACTCGATGTTCTTGCATGTGAAATTTTGATCTTGTGCACATATACGTGGCACACCCAGACCAGTGACGCGATATAGACAAGTTTCCTAAGTAAAACAAGAGCGCAGCCGTCTTTGACGGTTTCTGCTACGGACTTCCAGTTTAGACAAAACAACATGAAGTGCGGCGGAAGTAAGAAGTGTGTAGACACAGGTAAACTGCAAAATCAAACCAGAGGAATCCATGGAATCTCCAAAAAAGGTTCAGCATGACGTAGACGAGGCTCTAGGACTTTTGTGCTGTGCATGGTTTTGTAAACTCCTAGAAGCACCTATATATAGGGTTGGAAGTGGAATGTTTTGATCAGCGACCATCTACAAAGCGCCAGTGTGGATCTACCTTGCCATACGCCTTAAAGGGCAACTGAAGAGCTTTTCGGATTTCGCTCTTAAGTGTTTTACTCAGTTGAATTGTATTAAATGCATCATTCGCTGTCTCACAAAGTCACATTAAAAAAAAATATATATATTTGACCGCGTAGTTTTTGAGTTATGGCCATAGCAACACCATAGCAACGAGGGACACACCGTCCTGCCGACCGCTACCTCATGACGTAACTTCCAGGAAGCCTCGCCACCACTCTGAACACGGAAATATAGCACCACGCTATCCCCGCCATATATTGCAAACATTTTCTGGGTTTTACTCGCGGGATTCGTCATGCCATCTCGATGTGTAGCGATGAATTGTTCACAGGAAGACTCGAGACTCTAGGAGTGGTCAAAAAAAAACTTCTCCTGCAAAGGTTTGGACCGTTTTTGTGAGTATGCATACAGGTCCCCAATCAGCTCATTGTTTTCCTCATTTCAGCGACGACAGCTTTGAAAACCTACAACAATGCCTCCTTGGTTTTACAAAGACTTAAGTAGAACATTACTAGGTTTTTTTGATTAACGAGGGGCACTCCTACTCCCTGTTTGTTGAAGTGCGACATTTTTTTGTTGTTGCTGTTAGCCTGTCATAAGTAGATAGGTTGGCTGACATGTCGTCTACTCATGTCATTTTATTACTATATCAATAGGTATTATGTAAATTCAAATGTCCCCAGCACCAAATACAGTGGGGAGAACAAGTATTTGATACACTGCCAATGGGAAAACCCACTGGCAGTGTATCAAATACTTGTTCTCCCCACTGTAGGTCCTTGGCTCGTTGTTTTTTGGCCTGTCACAGGGTAGATATAAAGCCTATAACAACAAAACAATCCACCTGTCAGGCCCTAATGTATCAAATACATCTCAATAAAACAATAACTTGTTATACTTCAACATCAAGGTCTGCCTATTTGAAGAGGGAACAATAGCATCAAATAGATGCTGCTTTGACTGGGGCATTATTATTTGATCACCAAGAAATTATTATTAAATTAAAATTAGGATTCATCCAATATTTTCATGCTGCTGTGATTTTTTTTTTCTTTTCTCCAGGAAACCAAACAAAAAATTAAGTGGCGGAAACCCTCCACACAATGAAAAAAGCGTTGCAAGTCAGTCGCCACCCAGTTTCCCAAAATCAAGAGAGAGTGGGTCAAGTCCTATGATGACCCAAGTGATGCGGTGTCCAGCGATGACAACTGAAGAGATCCTATGAGACCTGCCAGACGCTGAATTTCTTCCATCTGCGACATCAGATGACGATGACTTAGGAGAAATAAATGTAGCAAATTTTGATGACATGAAATCATAAACTAGTCATATATACAGTACACATTTTTAAAAGAAAAATCTAGTCTCATATAAATACATATTTCCCACTGCCATTATCATTTTTCAATGTTGCGCTAGTCCGTTGCTATCCTAACTTTGTTTTGCTTACTAAATTTATGTTCTTTGATGTGTGCCATTGTGTGCTTGGGATAGCTCATATGTTGTGTCACAATCTGACAGCGAAAGCTGATGCTGATTCAACATAAATCTGGTATCATTTATTATTGTGGCCTATTGAATATTTTTTCAGAATGTAATATAATTACAATATATTATATACCAATAGAATACATTAAACAGTCAACAAAATGTGTCAATGTTGTTTACAATTTATGGTTTTATTTTTTTAATGTAGTTCATGCCACTGTCAGTGCTTCAGCCTCCTCAAGTTTGGCTCTCACGTCTGGGATCTCCTGACGACACAGGCATAATGTTGGAAGGGTAATTACTTGACGGTTTACAGCAACACCTGGAAAATAAAATCGTTTTGTCATTTATTTTGAAAAATCAATAACATATCATTCATTTAGCCACATTTGGGCTAGCTTTACCATATTTAGATCGGTAGAAGCTGTCCCATTACCTTATATCCAGTTTTAGCTATGTGGAGAGCATGGAAAAATATGTAATCGCATTCTCTCTAATAAAAAAATCACGATGCTGGATTTAGGCTTACCACTCACTCTCCCGTTTGTGAAGTGTCGAGCTGTCAAATGGCGTCATGACGCTATCTGCTGTGTCAAGTAAATTGCCGTCATCTGATGCCTCAGGTTCAAACATGTAGGGATTAATTGTAGTTCATCTTTCCTGGGAGCCTTTGCCATCGGTAGCGTCACGAAAGAGCGATCCTGAATGGTTACCTTTGGTGGAAATATCACTGACATCGTTGTTGCTGCTATGCTGGCTGTGGGTAGTCTTCTGTTGCCTACGTCACACTTCCGGGTTTGTGAAGGGACCATTAACGGAGTGCAAAAAAACTAAAAAAAAAAAAAAACGCAAATTATCCTTACAATTACGTGTTGATAATATCATGGTTGTTTTGACGAACTCGTCCAAAGTTTATATTCGTAAAATTACACCAAAATCCGGAAAGGTCTTCAGTTGCCCTTTAATTCAAAACCAGCTGCAGACAATAATGCATGTGCATGAGCCATTTGTATTGAAGCAGTACACATTGTCTTTGATTTATACCTGAGCTGAAAAATATATTTCTGCAAAATGCTATGGTTTATTCTGTTAAAGATTGAATGTAGTTTAAAACTGCTGACACAGAATGGGGACTTGAGTATTTTATTTAATGTGTTGAACTGTTAACTTGATACTGAAATAGTAGTTTATTTAAGCCTGAAAGATTTTTGTACTATTTTTGCAACTAATGTATGAAACATTAAAAGCAGCTAATTGGTGGGGGAGTGGGTTTGTGCATCAATTAGATTTATAATTGAATTACAGCCTCTGAATCGTAATCGAATCCTGAGGTGCCCCAAGATTCCCATGTATGATATGTAATTAAATAGTAGAGAATGAGCTATTGATGTGGTCGGGGTTTCACAAACCCATAATAAAAGCCAAACGAATTTTGAGAAAAAATAATCAGTCAAATCAAGTCCACCTGTCTCTCTGCTTCTGTTGAGTAAAGACTCCTTGTGTTTGTTATTTTTAATGCCACATTACCGTGCGCGATCAGTTACAAGACCTTTTGTAATACTACATTTTCAGGCCCATGTCCACATGTCTCTGTCTGTTGCCTGGACAACCCTTTTTTCGCCATTTTTAGGATGGAGATTTCTTTAGGGACTTAGGCAGCTTATAGAGCAGGGGTGGGCAAACTATTCCACAAAGGGCCGCTGTGGGTTCAGGTTTTTGTTCATACCCATCATGAGGACAGCCTTTCACCAATCTAATTTCTTACAAGTGGAATCGGTGATTGCAGTCAGGTGCTTCTTGTTTCTGCTGAAACCTCACTGGTTAAACTGTCTGTGCTGTATCAGTTGGAACAAAGACCAGGACCCACTGTGGCCCCCGAGGACCGGTTTGCCCACCCCTATTTTAGAGCCACGAAATTTGGCACACTTGGATGAATTGGCCCAATTAAAAAAATCATTTTGTTTTTGAATAAGGGCGTGGCTGCACAACTCCGTAGCACCGCCTTTTTGTAGGACCCTCTTCAGTTGGGTTTTTTTCCCCGTGGTGTGTGAATGTATTTATCAACTCAGAATACACAAAAACATCTCTGTCAGCCATGCCCACAAAACAAAAGAAGTGAGTTTCAAGCATATTAGTTTCTCATGAGATGATGAGAGGGGGGACAATCTGCCACCATACCGAGCTGTGTGCCATCCAGGTTGCGTGACGTCTGAGTTGCGCCAAACTGCGAGAGCCCGTTCAGTCCTGCATGCAGGCACTATTTTAATTTATACTCAACACTGTGAGGGTCAAATGCAATGACATTTCGTTCTATATTCACTTGTACATACAGAATGACAAATCTGTCTGTCTGTCTCTGTCCGTCCGTCTATCTATCGGCTCATGCAGGTCTAGTGTGTATGTGTGTTTTAAGCAATTTACATGTTCTGTTTTTTATGCCAAAATCCACTGTTCGAGGCTATGTACTGTCGTATCAAACAGACTCTTTGCTCTAACTTCACATCATCTCAAATAAAATGGATAAATGGCTACATCTAAATGTAATTACCCTAACTCAAGCACGTTATGATGACATGAAGGAATGAGCTTTATTCTGTCCTAGCTGTGACTCTCCCTTACATTGCAATCTTATGTATCTGTTTGTAAGAATCAGGCTGTGGCTCTGATCTCTGATACGGTGTATCCGGGAAAAGAGAGACAGAATAAAAATCACGGGATTGAGTTATGCCCCATGTTTTTCCAATGCAAAAACAAAGCCTGGCTCCGATCATCTTCTTCACGTTTCAGTCTTTAACAGTCCTGGTTAATCAGACGTGTTTCTCTCTTTTAACCTTTGACGACGTGTCGGTCTTTGTTTTCTCGCCATGCTCAGACCGGTTTTCACCGTCATAACAAATTAACCACACTCGCGTCTGAGTGATGCCCGTATTGATATGCGTACACTCGCTTCTGGATGTGTGCATGCTCATCCATCTTTATGCTCACCTTATAGATATCTGGGCATGTACGTGTACTTATATGTGTGCATGAAAGCAATCTAACTTCGGTATGCAGCAAGTGGGCTTGGCACTGCAAGGTTAATCCAGCTACTGTGTGCAGAATCCACTTGAGGCAGGAGCAAGAGACCAACAGCATGCGCAGACACACAGCACTGATGAAATTGAAAAAAAGGAAAAACGACTCCTCTGGAAGTCCACATTATCTGAGCTGGCCAGCAAGGGTGATTGGGTCAAATGTAGTAGTATACACTAAATGACACGGGAAAATGACACAATAGGAATTTATTCAGGCACACATACTGCACATACCCTCATGTGTTTATGCCCCATAATGAAATAAGAGCTGTGGAAGTTTAGAAAACCAAACTGAATGAAGATGATGCTTTGAGTGTAATGCAGAGGATTGCAAACAAATCCTCTTGAGACTGGAAGAAACTAATCAAGATGACAACCCAGCAGTGCGCTTGAAATGTATGCATAATTTCAAGCTACAATGATCCTCTCAAAAGCTTTATTGAAATTTGCGGACTTTGACTTCATCAAACCCAAAGCCAACATGTTACGTCTAAATGTATTCATTCCTAATGCGCTGGGATGTCCTTATTTTTTTTCTCTTTTATGAGCCCATTAGGGGATAACTCATCTGTAACCAATGCAAGTTCTAATAATGACTCAGAGTTGTCTGTGTTTCAATTCAGATACTCTCACTCCAATGCTCTTCATTCTCTCAGCGGTTGGACTCATCAGATTGTAATAAATGGGTGCTTCAATGTTTAATTTTAACATAACGCTTGAATTGATTTTTTTTTTTTTTCTTTTTTCCATACCCACATACTGATATGCTGGTTAGCTCACTTTGTTACACGCGTTTGTTATGGGTCACTCCTCTTCACCTGTACATCCTCCTCCCTCTCGTCACTGACTTTACTCTGTACACCAGTCACGAACTACACACCTGCCTCCATGCTGCAATCAACTGCCTACCACTATGGCCATGTCTACACATAGCAGGGTATTTGGCAAAAAGAAGAACTTCCTCTACGGTTTGGCCTATCATCCACACATCCACGCCCATTTAAATGAGAGTTCTTGAAAACTCCACCGAGAGTGAAGATGTGCGAATTCTGTGTGTGTGGCGCCATCATGTGGACACTGATAACCAAAACTTTAAAGAGTAAATTCAGGATTTTTGACATTAGGCTTAATCTTCGAGTTAGCAGGGGTTTAGTTAGTTGGTGGAGTTGATTTCAACAAATTCGTTTGCAAGTTATTGGTTAGTTTCAGGGCACCGGCGTGGCTAAGCTAGCGCTAGTCAATGGCACCATTATAGCATGCCAATAAAAAAAGATACAGATCTACGAACAGATCCAACGCAGTCAAATAAATTCAAAACACAGATCATGGTTTCAAAACACCCATGCGGCCAAAAAAATGTCACACCAAACTGCCGTAATTCATTTCATTCTGCAGGACTATTTTTTTTAGATGCGTAATACGACCCCAATAAAGAGGAGTGCTTCAGTCACTCGTTCTCACGCTGCATTCGAGTAAGAAAAGAAGTCGGACTTATCCCGCTCGGAGGGTACCAGTTGTGACCTTAAAGCATTCCAAGCGAATGTAAACAGCAAAGATGGCTGATCGCCACAAGTTGTTTTTTATTTTGGCCTTCAGAAGACATTTTGACCTCCAGCAAACCTGAGCTCTCATAAGCGATCAAATAGTGGAGGTGTACTAATGATATTTTTTCAGATCAGAGGTTGGAAACTCTCTTCCCACCTTCCTCGAATGCAGCATCAGTCTGCTGAATTAACTGACGACCGTCAACATGGTGAAATGTGCATTTAGAGGCTGTAGAAACATACAGAAGAAACGGGCAAAGGAAAGTTTCCACAAATTCCCTATGAAGAACGAGGAAAAATATAAACTGGTAACCTGCTGCTGGCTACGACATTAAAAATCAGCGGTGAGAAAAAACAGATACGATATCACTCCGCCCTGCTCATCTGAATAATGTTTTCCTTTTACAAAATAACATAAATAACAAGACAAATAGAGCTTTTGATAGCAGAGTAACAATTTCTTTACACTTAATTAACTGAGAGATGACGCTGTTGTGGCCGCGACAGCGGAGGAAACTTTTCCTTCATCGCCGCCTGTCTCTGCTCGGCGAGCAACACGGACTCAACGGCATCATCCGCTGCACTGGTGGTCCCGGTCGCCGCCTGGCATCCTGGACGTCCATTCGGTCGTCTTCCACCGGCGGCCCGGCCGTTCGTTCCGTAGAATCTGGTTTAGGGTCCTACCAAATGCGCTACTGCCTTCCAGTGGCCAGTCTTATTGCTTTAAAATGGATTTTCAGTGTTGTGCTTTGGAGCTAAGTTGAATCAGAACCCAGAGATGTCTCTTATGGAAAAAAAGGTAAAAGCCGTACAAATACGTCTTTGGGACACTGAAACAATACAAAATAGAACATATTAATACGTTTTTGGGAGCAAATGAGTTAACTAAACCCCTGCTAACTCGAAGATTAAGCCTAAAGTCAAAAATCCTGAACTTCTGCTTTAACTGTGTTTGAAACGTCACTGGCTACGACAAACTTCGTCCCCACACATGAGACCAATGTTTACATTACACTTCATTCGACGCCAGAGCTTCACGTGATCACTTAAGTCGCAAAGTTAGTTGAACCACTTGAGCCAATGGGCTTGAGATAGGGTTCGGGAATGCCGGCAAGAAATTCTAGCCACTTTCACTCACTTTTTTCATGAAGTAGTTCATTTAAGTTTGTGAAACAACAAAGAAACATGCATGCATTCAACACAACTGCACAATACACGTCAGTATACAAATACCATGTAGACACCACACTTCACTTTTAGCTTCTGTACAGCAGGACCTGGAAACAAATTTCGATCATATAGGTTTTCTTCAAACACACATATGCTGCATATTAACAGGTTGGTATAGATCTAAAATACTTACAGAAATATAGTTTCTAAGGCAGAAACGTAACAGAAAGCACTCAACAGATTCAATTCTACCGAAAGGCTGTGTGCTGTAAAAGTGAATGAGCATGTGTTCCAAATTGCATCACATGGTGGATGCAGTGAATTATTATGACCACAAGGTGGGAGTAACATACTCAAGTGTTAACTGGCCCTAAACCAGCCATGTCCAAAGTCTGGCCCGGGGGCCAAATGCGGCCCGTGGTCAAATTTCATCCGGCCCCCAGCCTCTGTCATAAAATCAATAACGTCTGGCCCGCACGCAGACTTAATAAATTGGTCAGCAGTACTGCTTCCAGCATATGAAGTAGTTTACACACTGAATGCTGCTCCTCATTTACCCACTAAAAGGCAGCAGCACTCTAAGCAACATTACCCCGGGTGACCCTTTACTTCCAATTTTCTAAAATGGCGACAATCAACAAAAAAAGTGACTGCAACGGATAATGCCTCAAGGAGAGGTGGTAATTGGACTATTTCTTCACTAAAATATGCAACAACTGTGTCTGCGTCATTGCTGTTTTTAAAGAGTTCAATGTGAGGCAATATTACCAAACAAGACACGCTGACATGTACGGCAAGATTACAGGGAAGATTCGCGGAAAGAAATTAAAGCAACTTGAAGCTAGTTAAATTTCACAGCAGTAGTATTTTGCCATAGCCCGAGAGTCGAAAGAGAGCGCCACAGAGGCTAGTTGCGAGATTGTTGAAATTCTTAATTAAAAAAATAATAATAAAGCAAATGTAAAAATACCGTAATTTTCCGAATATAAGGTGCACCTGTGTATAATGCGCACCCCAAATATATTTGTAAATCTAGGGGAAATTATTGTACCCATTTATAACGCGCACCCTAATTTTAGCACCAATAAATAGAAGAATACAAGAAAACAGAGCTCGTGTACAGATACAGAAATGTCATTTTACTGACTGGTGAAACACAGCACAAGCATAGCATATTGGTAGTTCAAAACATTACCATTAACTGACAATATTTATCGTAATAATATGATTTGACAACTTCTCCAATTTACCAGAATCTAGGAGAAAACAAAACAGATGTGACTTTTCTTTTTAAGGTTGCTGTATAACTTGCTCGTTTCATCATGATGAATAAATGTTTCTTCCATGGATTGATAAGGTAAAATGAAAGTGAGAACGTAAGTCGGAAATCCGAGAGAGCTCATCGCTGTCGACACTGTGACATATTGGTATTCTATGTTATGTTGTTCTATGTTGTGGCACTGGTGGATCCATGCTGCTGTATTGTCATATCTATGTTGTGATTGTCTATGAGCCAGAGTTTTTTTTCTTGCTTCATTGAAAGCAAGAAAAAAAACGTTGAACACGGCACTCGAAGTTTTCTAGGTTTTTTCAAAACAAGATAAAACAGACATGGCAGCAACAATAGGAACTATTGTTATTTGGGTTAGTTTATGGACACACACAGGAAGTCTGTGTTGTTACGTTTGTTATGGTCCGAGTTGCGGAGCTGCAATAAACGTTGACTCAAATGAGTTCAAAAAACTAAATTCTGTGCTTTATGAAGAATGAAAAAAGCAGAATTTAACACAGATGAAATCATTCGACTGATCAGAGTGAAGTATTCCCGAAACAAAATGGTGACGTCAGGTACCGTAAATGTCGGCAACGGATCGCCGCATACGTTTCTTCAACACAAAGCGGCCGTGTCAATAAAAAAAATCTGTTTATTATATATATATATATATATATATATATATATATATACTGGACTGTCTCAGAAAATTAGAATACACAATATTCTAATTTTCTGAGACAGTCCTGTATATTGTTCTATGTAAAGGACGTCAGCCAAGGTCGGCCCCCCACATTTTTACCACGCCAAATCTGGTCCCCTTTGCAAAAAGTTTGGACACCCCTGCTTTAAATGGTGGATTAATGTACAGGACTGTCTCAGAAAATTAGAATATTGTGTATTCTAATTTTCTGAGACAGTCCAGTATATATATATATATATATATATATATATATATATATATATATATATATATATATATATATATATATATATATATATATATATATATATTAGGGCTGTCCCAAAAGACTAATTTCCCCCCGATTAGTTAGTATTTTTACGATTAGTCGACTAATCTAATATTTTTTTTTTTCACTACTTTAAAAATGAAATTTTTGTTCAAGCTTATTAATTCACACAAAAAAAATGGGAACACCTAAATGGTTTATTAATGTATACATTAGGGCTGTCAAAATTATCGCGTTAACAGGCGTTAATTAATTTTTTAAATTAATCACGTTAAAATATTTGACGCAATTAACGCACTAGGCCCGCTCAGACAGATTTAAATGTCAGTACAGTGAAAGGCCAACTTGTTAATTGTGTTTTATGGAGTTTTTCCGCCCTCTGCTGGCGCTTGGGTGTGACTTGCATATGTTATGTGGCGTAATGTCGCCCTCTGCTGGCAATTAAGTGCAGCTGATTATTTGGGTTTCGGCGCGCTTTTCTGACGTGATTATATGTCGACGCGAACTCACACTAATAGACAGTGCTATTCAGACCAGCTAACGTCTGCATCCAGTATTCAGTGGCAGTTCTCATAGCCCCATCACACTGTTTGTGTCTAATACATGCATCGCTTGTGAGTTATATTCCTCCTTTGTTTATTTTCATGAGCATTAGATAGTTATTGATGATGTGTATTTGAATTTGTTCACATATATGGTGAAATGCTGTTACATTGTTAGATGCTTGTGAGCTAATTGGCTAGTGCTACTGCTCAAATGGACACGTGTGTGTACATTTTGTTATTTTGTGATTTATGCAAGTTATTGACACATTGCCTTGTTATTTTCAGTTTTACAAAAATACAAGAAACGTGCTCCTGTCAAAAAGAGATGACTTCAGTAAAGCCCATGCAACTTTGCCACACCGTCTGATTTCTTTTTGGAACTTATGTTCGCTATCTGTCAATGTGTGTACTCACACACATTGAGGACAGAATAGGGCTACTAGTTTATTTTATGATTGAAAATTTTATAAATTTTATTAAAACGAAAATATTAAGAGGCGTTTTAATATAACATTTCTATAACTTACTAATATTCATCTTTTAAGAACTACAAGTCTTTCTATCCATGGATCACTTTAACAGAATGTTAATAATGTTAATGCCATCTTGTTGATTTATTGTTATAATAAACAAATACAGTCCTTATGTAACGTATGTTGAATGTATATATCCATCTTGTCTTATCTTTCCATTCCAACAATAATTTACAGAAAAATATGGCATATTTTAGAGATGGTTTGAATTGCGATTAATTGCGATTAATTACGATTAATTAATTTTTAAGCTGTAATTAACTCGATTAAAATTTTTAATCGTTTGACAGCCCTAGTATAAATAAATAACATAAATACCAATAATAAATCACAAACAATGAGGTCAAATGCTGCTGGCATTAACTAGTGCAAAAAAGTGTAAACGGAAACTTTGTAACTTCACCTCTTTAACAGGAGTCAAAACAATTCTTACTCTTTTTGTGGTATGTCATTGTTTATATATTTCTAAATGTTAAAATGAATGTGGTTTGTGTGAGTTCAGATGCTTTTTCTGGTGTGCATGCCGCATTTTTGGGGGATGGGGAAAAACTGTTCAACTTTTGTGTGTTTTAACCTGAAAATAGATAAAGTAGAGGGCACACTGAACTATTACCACAATTATTTTCAATGAAAGGCAGACATACCCACAGTAACAAAAATTAAATATATAGTATTAATTTCATAGTATTCTACTATATGTAAAACTTTATAATATTAAATAACTAACATTAGTGCAGTCATGGATTACAGTAAGCAGGCCAGTGTGGTTCCATATATATTTTTATTATATTATGTACTGTATATACAGGATATATGTATATATTTTCCCCAAGTGGGAGCTTCCATACAATACATTTAAGAATAATTTTTAAAACTATATAATTATATTAATTATTTTATTAAATAAAAATGCACGTTGATACGACGCACATAAAGGCAACTTCCGTTTAAAAAATCATTAGAAAGTTGTATGGACTTACAATCCGCTAGCTTGTTGTTTTTTCTTGTCTTCGAAAATAACACTTGGGTGACGGCGCTTCAAGTGTTCGTTCATAGCCAACGTGCTACCGTGGTATGCGAGCTCAGTTTAGCAAAGAGTACACAAAGTGGCACACTCCATATTTTCCTTGAAATAATTCCAGGCTCTGGCTATTCTGGTCCGCTTTTTTGGCTTTATGCCGCTTTCACGTGTTAACAACTCTGCCCTTTTTGGAAATTGGCGGTGTTTTCAACTCCTCACAGTTGATTCACTTGGCTCGTTGTCGTCAGTTCGTCTGGGTTCGTCCGATTTCCTCCTCAGTAAGGCGGCGGCGTGCATAAAAACACCAAGAGGCGTCGGATGGCTCTTTAGGGATACTTTTATTGAACAAAACAACAACTCGGCGCTACCCGCGCACTTTTCCAACGCTCCCTCTCACTCACTGGCTCGCCCACTTTCTCCCTTTTTGCTCAATCTGACAACGCCGGTCTCATTGAAATAACAGCGGCCCCCTTGGGGGTGCCAGTAACAACCGCTTGTATCGCGAGCGCCCGCCATTCTAAACTTTATCCGCATGTAATTTTTTTTTAACCCGTCATTAGCCGTCGACGGTATGTTTTGCCCGTCGACGCATTTACGTCATCGATGACGTATATATATATATATATATATATATATATATATATATATATATATATACAGTGCCTTGCAAAAGTATTCGGCCCCCTTGAACCTTGCAACCTTTCGCCACATTTCAGGCTTCAAACATAAAGATATAAAATTTTAATTTTTTGTCAAGAATCAACAACAAGTGGGACACAATCGTGAAGTGGAACAAAATTTATTGGATAATTTCAACTTTTTTAACAAATAAAAAACTGAAAAGTGGGGCGTGCAATATTATTCGGCCCCTTTGCGTTAATACTTTGTAGCGCCACCTTTTGCTCCAATTATAGCTGCAAGTCGCTTGGGGTATGTTTCTATCAGTTTTGCACATCGAGAGACTGACATTCTTGCCCATTCTTCCTTGCAAAACAGCTCGAGCTCAGTGACAGGCATGAAAATGGGTCAGGGGTTAAAAAGGTGAGAAAGGTGTGGAGGAAATATGTTCCGGCGTTCTGCCAAAATGTCCTCTGTCGGCGAAACGTCCTACATGTGGCGAATTTGACCATTTTAATTTTTCACATAAGGCTTAATATTCGAGCAGGGGTTTAATTAGTTGAAGGAGTTGATTTCAACCACCATTGACTCGCACTATCTTAGCCACTCCGGACCCCTGAAACTAACAAATAACTGGCAAACTGCACGAAATGTGTTCAAATCAACTCCAACGACTAATTAAACCCCGGCTAACTCAGGGATTAAGCCTAATGTAAAAATTCTGAACTTCCCCTTTAAAATAAAGACCATTGAATATGGCCATTAAAATGTTGTCTATAAAAGTTTTAGAGCAATAAAATAAACAACAAAAATGAATGAAATGAACAAGAATCCTTCAAACTATTTCATAATGGGTCCAAATTATTTTTCGAACAGATCATGTGACTACAGCACCTTAGAGACAGCCGTTTGCATTGCTTAGCCAAAACTATAGCTGAGGAGGCAAGATGGATATTTAGAATTTCTTTAAACCTAAGCTTTGAAAACTTTCAACAACAACTGAGCTTGAACCGAGGATTGAGCATGAGCAGTATCAAAAAGTCCTGGCTTTCGCGTTACCTGTTGTGCTGTAATTCCAAGTGGTGCTTGAATTGGATGCTTATAGCGGTCGACAGTCTTTTTGAGCCAGCGCAAAGTTCGCAGCGCACGGAGATGTTTTTGTCATCTTTACTGGACAAAAATGTGACGTAATGGCTGTGTTTCCAGTGTGCAAATGCAGCCGTTTGTAGTATATCTCCTGCCTATTTCATTGCATCCTGGAGGGGAAGCAAGGCTGTGTTGTTTTGGCCGCAAACTCCCAGCGCTCACGGCTCACGCATCATGGTAATACACGTGACCCTTTTTTTTCCATCCTTGATTAGAAAATGTGACATGTGATGTCACTCCCATGACTACAGTATTCTTCATTCTACATACATTATGGGGCAATAACAAAATAGTAACGCACAGGCATCAAGGAAAGTAATTTTACTCAGATTACTGATTTAGAAAAATGAACGCGTTAGATTGTTCTTTACTGAAAGAAAGTAATCAGATTACAGTTACGCATTACTCACATAACGCGTTACTGACAACACTGCTTTTATATTACCGTTAAATACATAAGCTTGACGCTACCTTAATGGGAGCTATTTTTTCACTGGACGCTCTGGCAGTGTTCAACGCAAGCTGCGACAAACGGCAGTAACTTTGTCATACTGCAAAATATGAAAACGATTAAAACCATTACTCACCAAATTCAATATGCTGGCGAATGCATTCATCTAAAAAAAAAAAATTGGGAGTGAGACCTCACCTCGTCCAGCGAACGTCAATTTGTTCTTAGGACAAGATCATCTGTCGCAATTAGCGATCTTTGACGCTCTTTTTCTCCTCCCCACATACAAACTTGATTCTCTCTCAGCGGCTGTGATTAACCTCAATGAAGTTGCTCTCCTAACTAAGCCTTGCCTATCATTCGTCTTTGTAAGTTTTTAGTAACTTTGTGTATTGAATTTGAAAGGAAAATGTGTGTTTTGTTTTTGGCGAACTTTTTCATGAAGCTAAACTGTTGAAGCGACTCACACGTGGAAAAATACGATTGTACAACGTTTTAAATGTATTCATTTGGTATATTTCAGTTACCACGATTTGAGAGATCAATAAATTGAAGAATTTACGCCTTGCGTTTGGAGTGTTTCTTTTTGGGTTTGCTGGAATAGCGTCACTGACACTCGCACCATCAAACAGAGGAAGGGGTAAGTGCTGCCGCGCCAAGCCACTTCTGGCTGCATTTTCGACACATGAAAAATAACGAATACGTACTACTGTATGACGGAAAATTTTAGTGGATTTGTAACCGCCACGTTTTCATAGCATGGTAAACCGTGAAGGTAACCGGCACATGCCTACACCCGAATCCCCCCACCCCCCTTAAAAGTTTTCTCCTCGGATCTACACGATTCACGTAGGTCATCCTTTTTGACTTCATAACGGCGAATTTCGCCGAAAGGTGAGAGATTTTCATGCCTGCAGTGAGGTTGGATGGAGAGTGTTTGTGAACAGCAGTCTTCAGCTCTTTCCACAGATTCTCGATTGGATTCAGGTCTGGACTTCGACTTTGCCATTCTAACACCTGGATACGTTTATTTTTTAACCATTCCATTGTAGATTTGGCTTTATGTTTTGGATCATTGTCCTGTTGGAAGATAAATCTCCGTCCCAGTCTCAGGTCTTGTGCAGATACCAACAGGTTTTCTTCCAGAATGTTCCTGTATTTGGCTGCATCCATCTTCCCGTCAATTTTAACCATCTTCCCTGTCCCTGCTGAAGAAAAACAGGCCCAAACCATGATGCTGCCACCACCATGTTTGACAGTGGGGATGGTGTGTTCAGGGTGATGAGCTGTGTTGCTTTTACGCCAAACATATCGTTTTGCATTGTGGCCAAAAAGTTCAATTTTGGTTTCATCTGACCAGAGCACCTTCTTCCACATGTTTGGTGTGTCTCCCAGGTGGCTTGTGGCAAACTTTAAACGAGACTTTTTATGGATATCTTTTAGAAATTGCTTTCTTCTTGCCACTCTTCCATAAAGGCCAGATTTGTGCAGTGCATGACTGATTGTTGTCCTATGGACAGACTCTCCCACCTCAGCTGTAGATCTCTGCAGTTCATCCAGAGTGATCATGGGCCTCTTGGCTGCATCTCTGATCAGTTTTCTCCTTGTTTGAGAAGAAAGTTTGGAAGGACGGCCGGGTCTTGGTAGATTTGCAGTGGTCTGATGCTCCTTCCATTTCAATATGATGGCTTGCACAGTGCTCCTTGAGATGTTTAAAGCTTGGGAAATCTTTTTGTAACCAAATCCGGCTTTAAACTTCTCCACAACAGTATCTCGGACCTGCCTGGTGTGTTCCTTGGTTTTCATAATGCTCTCTGCACTTTAAACAGAACCCTGAGACTATCACAGAGCAGGTGCATTTATACGGAGACTTGATTACACACAGGTGGATTCTATTTATCATCACCGGTTATTTAGGACAACATTGGATCATTCCGAGATCCTCACTGAACTTCTGGAGTGATTTTGCTGCACTGAAAGTAAAGGGGCCGAATAATATTGCACGCCCCACTTTTCAGTTTTTTATTTGTTAAAAAAGTTTAAATTATCCAATAAATGTTGTTCCACTTCACGATTGTGTCCCACTTGTTGTTGATTCTTGACAAAAAAATTAAATTTCATATCTTTATGTTTGAAGCCTGAAATGTGGCGAAAGGTTGCAAGATTCAAGGGGGCCGAATACTTTTGCAAGGCACTGTGTATATATATATATATATATATATATATATATATATATATATATATATATATATATATATATATATATATATATATACATATATATATATATATATATATATATATATATATATACACACACACACACATATATATATATATATTAGGGCTGTCAAACGATTAAAATTTTTAATCGAGTTAATTACAGCTTAAAAATTAATTAATCGTAATTAATCGCAATTAATCGCAATTCAAACGATCTCTAAAATATGCCATATTTTTCTGTAAATTAGTGTTGGAATGGAAAGATAAGACGGATATATACATTCAACATACTGTACATAAGTACTGTGTTTGTTTATTATAACAATAAATCCACAAGACGGCATTAACATTAACATTCTTTCTGTGAAAGGGATCCACGGATAGAAAGACTTTTAATTCATAAAAGATAAATGTGAGTACAAGCTATAGTAATTTTGACAGTTTGTATATTGGGACTAAATATTGCCATCTAGTGTATTTTTGAGCTAAACTTAATGTTTGAATAGCGTATTATTTTGCATAGCTATTTTGATTGGGAATGCCAGATCTCATTGCATTGAGCGCTTTTCTTTTTGTAAACATTATTTTAGTTTTGAGAGATAGGAATATTATTTTTGTTGTGCTTTCACTAAATGATACTGTAGCGGTTTAAATGTTCTTAACTGCCCAAATGCATGATGGGAATTTGAGCAACCATGAATCACAGTGGTTGCTGCAAAGGATATATCTTCTCTGCGTTGCGTACAATACATGGTGTTAAGTAAAAGATCATCTCGAGTTAAACTTCCCCATGTTGCTTGCCACAATAGTTATAACAATTGTAGAAGAGATGTTACTGCGTAACCCATTACATAGCGCGGCTCCAATAAATGTGTTACCAATTCATCCTGCTTGGAAATTGGTAGTGCTATGGACCCCATTGGACCGGTGAATCATGTTGGCTCATTGTCGTCAGATGGCTCTGTTCGTCCGATTACCTCCCGAGGAAGACGGTGGCGAACATATAAACACCGAGAGGCGTTAGATGGCTTTTTGTGAATACTATTATTAACAAAACAAAAGCATGTGGGGAACACAGCACTCGGGCCTGCGCTAACTGTGCACTTTCTCTACTCTCTCGCTCCCTCTCTCGCTCGACCACTTTCTTCCTCACTGCTCAATCTGACAATGCCGGTCACATTGAAAATAACAGCGGCCCCCTTGGCGGGTGCCGGTAACACCTGCGTCCACTCCACTTGCTTGTCCCTGCCTTTAGCTCTTAATATACTTTAAACGGCGCCATTGTAGTCTGTATGCGGCAATGCTTGAGTGGGTCGTTCCGTGCATGCGTTAATTGCGTTAAATATTTTAACGTGATTAATTTAAAAAATTAATTACCGCCCGTTAACGCGTTAATTTTGACAGCCCTAATAGAAATATATATATATATATATATATATATATATATATATATATATATATATATATATATATATTTCTGTCTCCATCCCTGTGCCAGTTTATAATGCGCACCATGATTTTACAAGTTGATTTTGGGGAAAAAAAGTGTGCGTTATATTTGGGAAATTACGGTAATAAAGCAATTGTGACACACAGAATGGGTTGCCAATATTTGCTTAAAGATATTGTTCTACGTAAAAGACGTCAGCCAAGGACAGCCCCCCACATTTTTACCAGACCAAATCTGGCCCCCTTAGCAAAAAGTTTGGACACCCCTGCTCTAAACCATGGTGACTATAACCAGCACAATGTTTTTGTTTTTTTTAAATTATATATTGCTATGGAGATAATCGGCGCCGATATTTGATGTATATTGATATCAGCTAAGCCTGAACGATATATCGTTTAAACATCGCCATCGTGATGTGCGCATGCGCGATAGTCCCATCAGAAGGACATGCGATAGTTTTTTTTTTTCAATCCACATACGCCTTGCTTTCTGCTCTGCGCACAGACTCCCTCCCTCTCCCAGCTCTTTGTTCCTCACAGTCACTGCTGCACTTGCTTAGTAAAGTTAACAACGCTGGTTGTCTTTAATCTTGCCAAAGAAGTGGACTTCACACACAGCAATGTGTCAATCATCATTTAACTTGTTAAACAGTTTCTGCAAGGAAGCCGCGATAGAATTAATGTGTGTGTGTTTGGAGACGTTCAAGACATAAAAGAAACGCCATAAGTGATCATGAGCAATTTGTCATTTCTACATGTCACTCCAACAGTCACAGCAGAGGTAGGTAAACAGAAGCATTTAATAAAAGCATTTTTCTACTTTATTCTTGTTTTAAAATGATTCGGTTGGACGATTACGTTTAAAATTGATCATAATTATTACATTTGAAGTGTTTAAAAAATCATTTATTAAAATATATATGGCAGAAAACATTCAGGTGACTTGAAGTTCTGCTCTGAGACCCCCAATTTGGCCAACTTTCAAAATTGTCCGATATGCATATGTGATACATCATTGGAAAGCTTAAAATCTCAATTTTATGGTGGGGAAAAAAATTTTGAACAGTAGGGCAGTTAAAAAAAAAAAAAAAAAATTAAACAGCGAAACCCTATCTGGAGGTGAGAGCACGCGAGAGCAGAATTGAAGACGCCATGACTTTATTGAGATATTATCAAGTACTTACATTGTTTCGATCCAAAACCTCCATGTAGCATGTATCACTGAGTGTCAAGACACAGCTGTGAATGGCCACAGCTGGATTTTTGGGGGATTTTATGGGGGAAACATGGTAATATGACAAGGGTTGCGATGCAGAAATCGCAGACATCAAGGAGTGGTCGAGATGTTCTTTTTCATAAATTTACCCTTTTAAATGTTTTTCTTCAAATTTTCTTCGTTTGGATCGATTATTTATCATCTAACATATGAGAGAAAATGCAACAGTAACAACAAAAAAATGAATGAATGAAAACAATGAAGCCATAGTTTTGAGGTAGATATCCGTGACTTTTTTACAGACACCAGTTTTTTCATTGTGACATAATTTGTTTAAAAGTTTATTATATGCGAGTGAAAGATTTTTTAAAGTCGTTTTTTTTTTTTTTTTATATATATAAGCCAAATATTAGACATCAATTAATGAACGCTAATTGTCTAGTTTTTTATTCTTAGCCAAGAATCTAGACTGTTTTACTTTAATATCTATAGAAATTCTGGGATTTACACATTTATTTACAAGAACTTTCAACTTAAAAAGCTCTGTTTTGTGATGGCCGCCATGTTGTATCCATACACAATATTGTAATTTTAGCTTAAAATATTTGCGTAAAATGAATGATAACTGCCCGGTTTTTCGCTTTTAACCAAGTATCTAGACTGTTTTATGTTCATATCTATAGAAATTCCATGATGTACACATTTATTTACAATAATTTTCAACTTAAAAAGTTCTTTGTTTTGTGATGGGAGACATGTTGTATCCATACACAACAGCGTAACTTTACAGTCAAATAATCAGATTATTTTCAGCCAAGTGCCTGTTTTTTTGCAAAAAAATTTGTAATTTAGATATTTCTGCATCCATACAAAAAACATTTGCCTTTTACGTGTTTTATTTTATGTAATATTTCAATTTAAAAACGACGAGGGCCAAATAACCTGCAAGACGTGCTGAGTAGTAACATCGGAATTACACGTAAATAAGTTGTTATTGTATATAGAAGAAGGCATTTTTTGCATTTGTTGAATAAAAGATGATTCTGTATACTGTGATTTATTAGTTGTGGAAACTTGCACTAAAAAAAAAAAAATCAATGTCGCTATTTTGGGCAAACACTTATATGATACAGTATGTTAAATCTTACCATTGATCCTGAAAATATTGGTGATTATCTCTGCATTTGGTGATTTTTTTGTACATCTATCGTAAAATATGAGAATTTTATAGCCATTTTAAGTTTTGTTATACTTTTATGAAAAAAAAAATACAAACCATAATAATCGGGATTTTATTAGGGAACGACTTTGAATTTTTTTATGTCGCTGGTCCTGTTTTGGTTTTAGGTCGCTAGCAGCTTGGGTTTTGAAAATATTGGAATTTTAAGTTTATGGAAATAGGCCCCCTATGGATCGGTCTCGAACCCCGTGTTCCGTCAACTGATGGTGAAGTCTATGCTTTGCCATTCCACATCCCAGTTATATTCTCCTTTCAAGTCACCAACGCTGCATTCACACTTTCTGCAATGGTGAGGAGCACAATGGCTATTGGCTATTTTGCTCCACACCACATCTATTTCCTGCAATAAATTTTGAGCATTGTTTTTTTTTTTTTTTTTTAATCATTTAATGTGTCCACAGCAGGACAAAACTATTCATTACTGCTGCTTCAGCGCAAGTGTTTAATCATTATGATACTATGTAGCACACATCGCCCTCAGCTCAAGGTGGAGAACAGGTTAGACCATCTAAAAGGTCTGACATTATGATGAATTGTGCTTTAAACCACACTAATGCGGTTGGGTATGGATGATATTTTTCCAATGAACGAAGTGGTGTGTACCTCAATTTATTTTTTATTTTTTGAGCAACAAATAGTTGAAGCAATGTTTTAAAAGTCAACTATACACATTATGTGGTGTGTTCTACGGACAAAGATTGATTTCATAAAGTTTCCACAGAGGGAAATTACCATGATAATTGACTGCAGCTTTGTCAATGCACTTGTAAAAGAATGAGAAGGAAGTCTTTCAACAAGGGGAAAAAAACAACTAAAAGCAAAATACATATACATATATAAATAAATGTTAGTTTGTGATTCTATGAAAAGTAATTCAGAAAAGTAGCATGCTTTCATTGTGAAGATGGACGAATCGGATCAAATATTGGATTTCAAAGTGGCTGAGCACGAAATTTGGTGTACTTTATTGATGGATGTGTCCTGTTGCAGAAACAAGTAATGAAAACAAGATAAATGAGTAAAATATATATAGAAAAACAGCGCTGACAGTTGTGTGGTACTGTAACAGTTCTGGTGATGGGTTTTTGTAATGCATCATATTAAATGACAGGAAGACAAGGTTCAGTATTTGGAAAACTTGTATTAAAATACAAGAATAGAAGAGAAATCTAAATCACTTGTTGGAATTATTTGCGAAATAATTATACCTAGTATCACTGAATATATTATTTAAACGTATTAGTTAAAAGCAAACATTAAGTATTAACATTATTATTTAATATTATTTTGTACATGTACATAATCATAACATTCTAAGTTGGAGCTCTAAGAAATACAGTCACTGCATACTCCATTCAACAAAAACCGTGACAATACTCTGTATTTTGTTCAATCAGATTCCTCCAATCTCCGACTTCAACCTAAATCAGAAATAGTATTCAGTACTCATTCAAAAAGTTTTAAGTTATTGATAAAACACACACATTCGTATAAATGCATATATTTTTCACATTGAAGACAATTACTTGACAATGAATACTCATAGCTACTTCAATGTTAATGTTAACAAGTGCAGAGCATTATTAGCTTCAAGTAAGCATAATTGTTGATAAAGCTATTGTTTTGATGTTACAGCAGCAGCAACGTAATTTACGCGTATTAGACATGTGAATTTAATAAACAGTTCTTAAATGTTATAATGGAGAGGGCTATTGTTTCCCCCTACCAGCTTTCAGGTGGATGGAGCACTTTTCCTAATTTTCATCATGCTCATTTTTTAGGACGCCAGCAAATGTACACTCGGGTCCCATTTCTCATTCCAAACCGTTGCCAATGAGCTATCCTGCTGATAACCCTCGGAGTTTGCGCCACAGCTAAATTAGCGGCAAAGAAGCATCTCTTGCCTCAGGCTCAACCGCTCAACTCGCCTATTTAGCCTATTGCACCCAGACATATCCTGTGTGTTTACAGGCTGAATATCGAGGGTGCTCCAGTGCCATCTACACAGTCCATCATGAATGAGACTAACGATTGTCAAGTCGCGTACCAGCGCACCAGTACGTCGGAAAAGTATTTTTATCCCTTCGGAAATTTTTTTTTATGTTGATTTACACAGTCTCACAGTTACTCAAATTTGCCGCATTTCAGCGCATGCCGCACAACAGCAGGGTGTATTGTTTATCGTTTGTGTACGGCTTTCTCGTTTGAAAAATGAAGATGCACTTAATAAGAACTGCAATACAAAGTTGTAGCATCCACCTTTGCAATTTTCAAATTGCACGTTGAAATTGCCATATTGCCACTTAACGCATGCGAACCCCCGGCAGCAGCTTCCCAGGCAAGAAATGAATCACGTGAAATGATTTCATTCATTTATTTACACGTGAAAAGCGTTTTTGTTTTTTTTAAACCAACAACTCCTGGCGTTGGCAGGATCTAGCTGTCATTGAAGTTGCTAAACGGCACACAAATAGAGCCACGGATCTTGTGGAAACAGTCAAATAGTACTTACCAAAGAGAGAGTTGGCAAAGCCGTACCACACGCATCCCTTGGTGCCAATGAGCCACCTTCCCTGCGTGCTGGCCGCGAAACTGAACGGCGTCCCCAGGACGCACACCAGCAGGTCGCTGATGGAAATGTTCATCAGGAGCAAGTTGATAGGCGAGCGCAGTATCTTGTAGCGGTAGTAGAGGACCAGCACCAGCAAGTTGTTCATAAGTCCAAAAGTGCCGATGAAGCCCAAGCACACGGCAACGATGAGATTCCCTGTCGGAGTGAGGGTGGAGCGCTGAGAGCCGCCCCCCGGGTCCAGGTGCCCTTCCTCGGCGTGCAGGGCGCTGTTGAAGCTCGCGCAGAATCGCAGGCTTGCGTTGGACAAGAGCATCGCGACAGTGGCGCACTCGGTGGCCACCTCGCGTCAAATGGATACTAATAAACGACCACAATTACACAGTTGTCGTTCGGATTTTCTCGTTATGTGTGCGTGAGTGGACAAACGTTTTTGCCTCCAGCCATAGGAATTCTGTTTTAAAAGAAACTCATCATTTGGACTTTAGTTTATTGTGGTCGATGTTAGAAAGTTGTCAAAGTGTATGAAGGAGTGGGTGGGAAAAGTTTGATACTGCTTTGCAGCGGAAGCCTAGGCGCACACTCGGGCTTTTTCAGCAGCTCCTGTGTGTCTCTCTCAGTCACCTTCCCTCTCTGACCGTATTTAAATGACTGTTGGCCGAGTGAAAGCAGCTTACGTAGGGACAGGGTGAGGGGTGGCGGTGGGGGGCACCAGTGATGTAGGAACGGAGCGGCATGAAGATTAATCAGACAATCGTCATCATAATTCATAATTTGAGCTCAATACACACCAGGGCCGTCACTAGGTTTTAAGAACAGGGTGGGGCTTAGCCCCCAGGAGATGCACAGGATGTAAGTGAACGTAGCATACAAGCACAAAACTCCACAAACATTAAAAAAAAACTGATCATATACTCAATATTATTATTGTTGTTGTTTCAGTCTATTTTTTTATGCAGTAGAAACAACAAGGGGAAAATGGCTACAATGGAAGTTACTTGGTAGATGGAAGCATCAAAGAATGCCTTCTGCTTTTAACAGTGGCGCCACCAGAGGGGGGCCACGGCCCCCCCCCATAGACCCTACTCACCTACGTCACAAAATAACGTGTCGCTGTATCCGGCCGCCATATTGTCCGTATTTTTTAGACTTATTCTGATTGTTTTCAATTAGTCGTGCAAGTTATAGAGCAATTCATGGAAGCCCCGGTGTTATCTGATGCTGTAAACTCATTGGATGCGTTGCATAAAAGGCGTTATGTGGAAAAGCTTCAGTTTATCCATTCGCCAGATCCATATTTGATGCCTAAATCGATGTTTTTCGACCCGCTGTCTTCGCCGTCTTTGCCTGACATCTGCTAGCTACCCTGATATTTACAACTATCTTGTCCACACAAAATCGGCCTATTCTCACGAAAGTTTGAAAAACTTTAAGAGCTTGGAGGCTTATAAATACTTCGTTGCTGGTTGGGTGAAACAGGTCCTCGTCCACGAAAATTCGGCAGGAATCTATCTTGTGCTCGGGAAGGTGAGTTACGAAATTTTCAATTCAAAATCTTTTGTTCTTGCTAACATCCACTGTCAAGTCTAATGTATTTCATGTCATTTGTCAATGGAGCTAGGGCTTTTAATGTTTATATGGTTTAGCGATAGCACTCTCACTACATACATATATAATATGTAATAAATATGAAGTGCGATAGCACTACTCCAGATTGTCCCTAGTTGAATTTATTTTTTGGCTTTTGACCTCAATAGTGAAATTGTAAATTAATTGTATGACAACTGTCTGATTATCCGCTTATAATTATATATTTTCAGGTAGTTCATTCACATCGTCTGAGTGTATGTTGTCGGCGATTAGCCTAGCAATGATCTTAATTGTGGTTGTCAGCCCAAAACCCTCTAAATATATATTAAATGCATCTTACCAGATATAAAATGACTACTACATAATCTGTGGTAGTCGTTTGGAGCCCAGTTTTCTCGTCGAATTGCAGCAGTCCATCTCGGTCTCCTCTCCGGGTCTCTCGGAATACGGTAAAACTTCAAGTCTCTCCGTCTATCTTCTCTGTTTTTGCAACCGACCGCCACGCACGGCTTCACCATTTTGATTATTAATGTTAACGAGCAGAAAAACACGCCATAATAGGAGGAATTTACGAAGCGCTAATGCATTAACATGACGAGTATACGGACAACATGGCGCGGGGGCGTGGCTGTGACGTCACGTGAGTAGGGTCTATAAATTTGTTGGCCACCCCACTGGCCACCCCACTTGCCAGTATATCATTAGATTGTTGTAGCATCAGTTATGCATTTCATCCTAAATGCACAGCCAGGACTATGGATTATGGACTATGCACATTAAATCATTAGTAACATAAAATATTCCACAATACACCAAAGTATATACGTAGCTGTGTCCTTAAGTCTTTCTGATAGTTTTCCCCTGACCTTTTTACTGCAATAATACAATGAAAACCTGAAATTATGGCTTTTCGTTTTGGTTTGCCACCCCAAGATTTTAAGAGGCCCCATCTGGCCACCCCTATGAAAAATTTCTGGAGGCGCCACTGGTTTTTAAGGGTGGAAAATCTGTCTATCACTCTGTTCTGACTCCTACAGGTCAATAAAGGTGGTGGAATGAATGTTATTAGTAGGGATGGGAATCGAAATCCGATTCCAATTTGGAACCGGTTCCGAGTGTTTCGAGGCCTCGACATCACAATGAAAAAGCCTTAACGATCCCTTTAACGATTCCTAAAGACGCGTATTGCGTCGTGACATGTTGTTGTCCAGACGCATCAAACTAGCATGGCGCCAAGAACCACTCGCTCCAAAGTTTGACTACACTTCACCAGGAAAGAGTGTGAAAATGAAAGGTGACGACGGGTAAGCACGAGCATTGCAGCCATAAACATAACAATGGCAGCACGTAGGTTCAAACGCTCGAAAGTGTGTCTTCACTTCACGAGGAAAAATTACAACAAAGCGACTTGCAGTCATTGCAAGTCCCGGCTATACAGCTAGCTAAACTCCCAAATGACGATGCAGAAGACGTTGGTATAATTTGCTGACTTTATTCAACCATCACTTGAAGAGTGACACAAAGAATAGAAATGAAACAAATCAATTTCGTCCCCAATAACAAACAGGTTTGCATCAACGTAAATCAGCGATGATTAGCTGCTAATAACAGCATGGTTAGCATTCGTTCGCTAGCATTAGCACATCGTTCAAACCACTACACAACTGGATTTAAGTGTCCGATCGCGAGTGGAAACACAACAACAACAACACAAAAGATGATACATACAGGCGTTGCCTCTGTAGATATTAACATTAACAAAGAAGTAGGCTCGTAGAAGTGTTTCCCTCTCTCACTCACTTGGATGCGACATTTCTTCTTTGGGTGTATGCGCGCTCCAGTAGTCCTCAAACTGCGGCCCGCGGCCCAAATACGGCCCGCCTCCACATTTGGTCCGGCCATTTTGAGTTTGTTTTTTTTTTCCTCAATCGTGTTATTTATTTTCTGGCCTTTTCCTTGAAGAATTCAGAGAGGGTTATTTGGTTTTTATCTATTTAATTAATAGTGTTTTTATTATTAATTATTATTATTATTATAAAGAATCCAGAAAGGGTTATTTGATTGTGGCTTCTGAAAAACAATAATTTTTTACATTTATGCACTTCTGCAATCGTCACACTTTTTCTGTAACAAACTGACCTCGGCCCCTCATCAGAGAAGGGAAAAGTTATGTGGCCCTCACAGAAAAAAGTTTGGGGACCCCTGCTTTAACACATATTGCCAAAGGCAGAACAAAAACCTATCTGCCAATATATACCAATATTTTTTATTTCTATTAGATAAATGTTTCAGTAAAATGTTACACATTCTTGTGTATTTGCCACTTATTGCCACAGTTAACATTGAGGCTTTGGGCCTCTTTTGATCTCGTTGTGAGTTTGTAAGGTTGTGACTTCTGATTAAACAAACTCGATGCCAATCAAAACGTTTGTTCTTTTTCCCCAAATTAGAATCGATAAGAGAATCGATAAAGAATCGAATCGTTAAGCAACATCGATAATGGAATCGGAATCGTAAAAATCCTATCAATTCCCATCCCTAGTTATTAGTGTATTTTTATGACTATTCACTGATGATAATCATACGTGTATGAGCTCAGCTCCTGTACTCATCTATGCGTAAAGTGGGAAACACAGCTGATGCTCCAGAAGGAAGTCACCCAATAATAGAAGTAAAAAAGTGCATACTTAACTTTACTAGGACCTGCACAATGCATTTCAGACAAATTAGCTAGCAGCAGCGAAGTGGCAGCGTTATTTTAGAGATGGGATGTAACTTTTGGCCGCAAAACAACAAAGGTAAGACGGGCGCAGAGATTGTCTGCAGTGTGCAAGCCAGCTTTTTATTAGTCAAAAACGGAGCAGTGGTTTATTAATCACATCGGACTTTTTGCTTTTAGTGGTGGGGTGGAGCTAACTGTTACTATCAGCAGCGATAAATACTCACTTTCTTGGAAAACCTTAAATCCATCCTTCATCCATCTATCCACGCTCTCCGTGCGTCAGAGGTACACACACACATGCCAGTAGTCCGGTACCGACTGCGAGCAAGGTGACAGGGAAAACGAACACTGGATTTTCAGTGACGTGGGCATTCTCTATTTCAACAAATGGATTGGTTAATGACGCACTGAAGGGACTTTCTACCTTACTCTATGAAGTGAGGGGAAACTGACAAATGTATGATTATATTCAAGTTAATAATAACAAGGTTGTATGATTACTGATTTAAACTAATATCCTGGCAACTTCATCGTGAAAATGTCAGCATTTTGTTGTTGTTGTATTTTTCAATTTTTAAATACCACAAATTATTTAGGGGGGCTTCAGCCCCCTAATAGGCCTAACGACGCCACTAATACACACCACGTTGGAATCCGATCCGCTTGAGGATGAACCTTCCTCGTCTGCTCTGGGATTTATGGCGTTGGCACTCACCAGCCAATTTTTCAATTCCAATCAAATGCCAATTCAGGTTTTACACATGCATTAGGCTACTGCATTTCACTTACTGTAACAAGGAGAAACTGATTCTTATTCACAATTGCATTTTTACATCCCCTCATTTTTATTTTCCCCTCATTTCCTTACATCTAAATGCAAAACCTCAACTTTAACTACTTGAGAACATACATAGGATGTACATTAACATTGAACATAATGTAAACATTGACTTTTATATTTTTGGGGGAAAAAAAAAGTTACATACATTAACGAAAATAAGTACAAACGACTTACATAATGCACAGTAAAATAATATTGAAGATCAATCATTGACTTTTTTATATTAAGAGGAAATAAATAAGTTGCCTAACATAGGTAAATGAACAAAAATAAGTCCTAAGTGTACATTAACTATATTGCCAAATGTATCACATTTGAGACAAGCATTTCTGGAACTCATTGCAGTTAAAAAATGTGTAAAACCTTATTACATACAATCTTACTTGAATTATATTTGTTTTACCACGATACAATTTTTTTTAATTATTATATGTTAGGGATCACCTAAAGCTATCAAATTAAAAAAAAAACAAGATGAAAAAAAAAAAAAAGAATTTTCCATTTATTATTTCTGGAGTCAAGCATTGGAAGATGTTCTGAACCACCCCATCAGAGCAAAAAAATAATAAAATAAGCCTCCTCAACTCTTTCCTTTCGCTTTACGATCTGATCATTTTTCCGTTGCAATGCCCTTTTTTACCACATTAATTCGACAAGCTTGTTCTTTTTTTTTGTTGTTGTCCCAGAAACATGTACTTTTGAACCAATCTGAGCTAACTGTTGTTATGTTGTTATGTATGTTCCTTAGATGTCTAGTCTATAATTGGTTTCACTCAAGTCTAAAAAAAAGTATGTTTCTTAGTAATATAAATGGATCTATGGAGCGGGGGTAATGGGGTTGGTTGTCACGCTTGCCACAACTCAGCCACCAGAGGGCGGTGTTATGCAATATCAGAATTAAAAAATAATAATATAATATAAAAAAATAATATAAATTCTCTTAACTGTAGAGCAGTGGTTCTTAAAGTGCATATGACAAGATTAAAAAAAAGACTTAAATTGCATTTTTAATTTTTTTAAGATATAAATTACATATTTGGAGACGATTCGACTAAATACAACAATTTGGCAAAGCGCAGATGACGAGAAATTAGTCTTTTAATCTGCCGTGTAACCACACCTGTCATTATAGCGCTATAGCGTCCACAGCTGGAGGATGATGTTGGCAGGGTCATGATTTCAGCTGATTTAGAATTCAGCCCATCGAGAGGGAAGATTCAGAACGAGGAAAATACGACACAAGGCAGCAAAATGTCATCATTGTTTCAGTCTCACTACTCCAATATTTTTACAGGATATTCTTTTTATCTACAGCGGGGCAAATAAGTATTTAGTCAACCACTAATTGTGTAAGTTCTCCCACTTGAAAATATTAGCAAGGCCTGTAATTGTCAACCTGGGTAAACCTCAATATTGAGAAACAGAATGTGGGGGGAAAAAAAACAGAAAATCACATTGTTTGATTTTTAAAGAATTTATTTGCAAATCATGGTTAAAAATAAGTATTTGGTCAATACCAAAAGTTCATCTCAATACTTTGTTATGAACCCTTTGTTGGCAATAACGGAGGCCAAACGTTTTCTGTCACTCCTCACAAGCTTTTCACACACTGTTGCTGGTATTTTGGCCCATTCCTCCATGCAGATCCCCTCTAGAGCAGTGATGTTTTGGGGCTGTCGTTAGGCAACACCGATTTTCAACTCCCTCCACAGATTTTGTATTGGGTTGAGATCTGGACACTGGCTAGGCCACTCCAGGACCTTGAAATACTTTTTACGAAGCCACTCCTTTGTTGCCCTAGCAGTGTGTTTGGGATCATTGTCATGCTGAAAGATCCAGCCATGTCTCATCTTCAATGCCCTTGCTGACGGAAGGAGATTTTCACTCAAAATCTCTCGATACATGGCCCCATTCATTCTTTCCTCTACACAGATCAGTCGTCATGGTCCCTTTGCAGAAAAACAGCCCCAAAGCAGGATGTTTCCACCCCCATGCTTCACAGTGGGGAAGGTTAGGGATCCTGCCCCCTGAGCCCTGCTCCTCGTCTTTGTGTGTGTGTGTGTGTGTGTCTGCCTTGATTGCAGGATTGAACAGATGGGTGAGCCTGGAACCAGGTGCAGGTGATCGTCGTTACCGGCTTACTTAAGCCAGTCCCTGGCCTCACCTCATCGCCAGATCAACAACTCCAAGAGTTTGTGACACGAGCCCTTGATAATTCTTGAAATCCGTATTGCCTTGCTTTTGCTCATTTTATCTTTATTCACAGATCCTGCATTGCCCGCCTGCCTCGTCAGCTCACCTGCTCAATCGCCAAATGCCTGCCTGATCACTGGACACAGACTGCTGTCACATTTCACAATAAACTATTGTAACTCCTGCCACCTTGCCTGCCTCCTCTGCGCTTGGGTTCCCTTCTCACCCAGAATCCCAACAGCTTGATCTGGCCAAAATATGGACCCAGCGGAGGACAGTCCGCTCCGCCGTCAAGTAGCCGCACAGGACGACCTTCTCGAGCAGCATGGCGAAGCAATCACCGCCCTAATGAGTCAGGTTCGTTTATTCGCCGAAACCCTAACTCGCCTCCAGACTGGGCTCTCCTCCCTTCTGACCTCCGAGCGCACTCTGCCCGCTGCCGAGCCATGCAACACAGTCCCTTATGCTGTCAGAGAGCCGTTTGTTCTATCACCGGCCCCCTATCATGGTGACCTAGGGGCTTGCCGGGCCTTTCTGGTGCAATGTGCGCTCGTTTTCAAACAGCAGCCCCGCATGTATGCTTCCGATGATGCTAAAATAGCATACCTTATTGGCTGCCTGCGGGGCTCAGCGCTTGAATGGGCCAGGCAACGTGGGAGGGACACTCTCCTACCTGCGCCTCATATGCTGCCTTCACTGAGGAAATGAAAAAGATTTTCGATCCCCCAGTGCGCGGCAGGGAGGCAGCAAAGCATCTCATGTTGCTCCGGCAAGGCTCTGACCGCGTAGCAGAGTTTGCTATCCGCTTCAGGACACTTGCCGCTAAGAGCCGTTTCAACGATGAGGCACTCCAAGAGATCTTCAGGGGTGCGCTCAACGACTCTATCAAAGATGAGTTGGCTGCCCGTGACGAACCTGCCAACCTCGACCAGCTTGTTGACCTGTCAATCCGACTTGATTGTTGTCTCCATGAGTGTCGCAGGGAGCGCTCGAAATGCCAGGGACCAGTGGCTTCGTCAGCCACCCTACCACACGGCCCGCTGTCCCCCTCATTCCATGGGCCCAACAACTCTCCATCTGCATCGCCCCCTAGTGCGGGACCTGAGCCAATGCAGCTGGGACGTGCCCGGCTCTCCAGTGAAGAGAGGGAGCGCCGCCGGGAAGCCAATCTGTGTCTTTACTGCGGGAGAGAAAACCACTTCCTCGCTAACTGTCCACTGCGGTCGGGAAGGAAGGCCACTCCCTCCTCCAAAAAGGACAGCCTGGTGGGTAATGATCACACCATAAGCACCGTTCGGTTAAAACTTTCTGCTACACTTCATTGGAGGGACCAGTCTGTGCCATTACATGCTCTTGTCGATTCTGGTGCAGATGACAACCTAATCGACCGCAGCCTGGTGGACCAGATGGGAATAACACTGCTGCCTTTAGACACCCCCATCAAAGCTCGGGCCCTCAATGGTCATGTATTATTTTGTGTTTACCAGGAGACTGTCCCATTATCCTTAGTACTCTCTGGCAACCACAGGGAGGTAACTAAATTTTATGTTTTCGAAAATCTGCAAGTTCCCTTAGTTCTCGGCCTTCCTTGGCTAAAGACCCACAACCCCAATATCGATTGGAGGGAGGGCAGCATAAGTGCATGGAGTGACTTTTGTTTCGGTAACTGCCTGGGTTCGGCTACCGGTCTCGTCATCTCACCTCCAGCTCCCAACCATGTAGACCTGTCTCGTGTTCCAGTCTGTTATCATGATCTTGCTCCTGTTTTTAGTGAGAAACGTGCCAAGATGCTGCCTCCACATCGACCATACAACTGTGCCATCAACTTGAAGCCAGGTGCGCCTCTGCCAGTTGGCCGTTTATTCAACATATCACTCCAGGAACGGCAAGCTATGGAGGAATACATCACTGAGTCTTTGAATACCGGGATCATCCGTCCCTCCTCTTCGCCAGTGGGGGCTGGGTTTTTCTTCGTGGGCAAAAAGGACAAGACCCTGCGGCCTTGTGTGGGCTACAGGGGCCTCAACGCTATAACTGTCAGGAACAGGTACCCGCTACCCCTGATTGAGTCTGCCTTTACTCCCCTTCACGGGGCCTCATTATTCACCAAGCTCGACCTGCGCCAAGCCTACCATCTCGTTCGCATTCGTGAGGGGGACGAATGGAAGACGGCCTTTAATACTCATCGTGGCCACTATGAGTACTTGGTGATGCCCTTTGGCTTAACTAATGCACCTGCTGTGTTCCAGTGCCTGGTCAACGACGTCCTGCGGGACATGATAGGCAAATTTGTTTTTGTTTACCTGGACGATATACTTGTTTTTTCAGAAACGCCCGCAGCTCACGTAAGTCACGTGCGGCAGGTGCTCCACAGACTGCTTGAGAACCAGCTGTTCGTCAAACCGGAGAAGTGTGAGTTCCATGTCTCCCAGACCACATTCCTAGGTTTTGTCGTCGCTGAGGGAAAACTGAAGATGGACCTCGCCAAGGTGACGGCTGTCGCTGATTGGCCCAGGCCTACCACGCGGAAAGGGCTTCAGCGCTTCTTGGGCTTCGCAAACTACTATCGGCGATTCATCAGGGACTACAGCCGGGTGGCGGCACCCCTCACAGGCCTGACCTCACCATCTACTCCATTCAAGTGGTCTGGTCCAGCTGACGCAGCGTTCAGTGACCTAAAGAAGCGTTTCAGTTCCGCACCTGTTCTTTGTCACCCTGACCTGTCTCGCCAGTTCATAGTCGAGGTGGACGCCTCGGACCTGGGGGTGGGCGCGGTGCTTTCCCAGCGCTCACAGGATGGCAAGGTACACCCCTGTGCCTTCTTTTCCCGTCAGCTTTCTGCAGCAGAGCGCAACTACAGCATTGGCGACAAGGAGCTCCTGGCAGTAAAACTAGCCCTGGAGGAATGGCGACACCTCCTGGAAGGAGCAGAGCACCCATTTGTCGTATGGACTGACCATCGGAACCTTGAATACATCCGGTCGGCAAAGAGGTTGAACTCCAGACAGGCCAGGTGGGCTCTTTTCTTTGACCGATTCTCTTTCACCCTGTCCTATCGCCCAGGGTCACAGAACACCAAGCCCGACGCCCTGTCCCGTCAGTTTGAGCCTGACTGCAATGTACCAGACCCTAAACCCATTCTGCCTCCCACATGCTTCGTGGCCTCGCTCGATTGGGAAATCGAGTCAGTGGTGAAGCGAGCCAAGGTAAAGCAGGCAGACCCCGGAGGTGGCCCCAGGAACCGTCTGTTCGTGCTCGACTCTGTCCGAACCGAGGTGCTGGAGTGGGGCCACTCGACACCCCTGACATGTCATCCTGGCATGCGCAGAAGCCTGGCCTTTATCAGACGGCGGTTTTGGTGACCCTCCATGGAGGGAGACACAAGGGCATTTGTGGCGGCTTGCACAGTATGCGCCCGTAATAAAACCTCCTCCAAGCCCAGTACCGGCCTTCTTCAGCCACTTCCTATTCCTAGACGTCCATGGTCGCACATTGCCCTCGACTTTGTCACTGGTCTCCCGCCTTCCAAGGGCAACACAGTCATACTCACAGTCATAGACCGGTTCTCAAAGACAGCTCATTTCATAGCACTGCCCAAGCTCCCAACCGCTAAAGAAACTGCAGATCTGTTGGTACACCACGTCTTCCGTTTACATGGAATCCCTGCCGACATAGTCTCTGACCGGGGCCCCCAGTTCATCTCCCAGGTGTGGAAGGCTTTCTGTACGGCCCTAGACATCAAGGTCAGTCTCTCCTCCGGATACCATCCACAGACTAACGGGCAAGCAGAGAGAGCTAACCAACAGCTGGAGGCTGCCCTGCGCTGTATGTCCGGCACACACCCCTCTTCCTGGTGTTCACATCTTGCTTGGGTCGAGTATGCGCACAACACGTTGCCAAACGCTTCCTCGGGTATGTCCCCCTTCCAATGCTCCTTGGGCTACCAACCCCCATTGTTCACATCGCAGGAAAGTGAATGCTCCGTTCCATCAGTGCAAGCCCACATGCACAAGTGTGCCAGGGTCTGGAAGACTGCTCGCGATGCCCTGCTCCGTGCAGCCTCAAGCTCCGAAAAGCAAGCCAATCGCCGGCGCATACCAGCGCCATCTTACACCGTCGGGCAGAGGGTCTGGCTCAGCACCCGTAACCTCCCACTCAAGGTGGAGTCCAAGAAACTGTCGCCACGATTCGTGGGCCCCTACGAAGTCGTGGCGGTTATAAACCCATGTGCTGTCCGCCTCAAGCTCCCTGCATCCCTCAGAGTCCACCCCACGTTCCATGTATCACAGGTGAAGCCTGTAACATCCAGTCCGCTGTCTCCTCCAGTGCCGGCCCCTCCTCCTCCTTGGCTCATCGACGGGCATCCTGCCTTCTCTGTCCGAAAGCTACTAGACGTGCGCCGGTGTGGTCGGGGTCTCCAGTACTTGGTGGACTGGGAGGGCTATGGGCCTGAGGAGCGCAGCTGGGTCCCTTCCCGCCATGTGCTGTGCCGGTCGCTTATCCGAGACTTTCACCGTCAGCACCCTGGTCGTCTGGCTCGTGCGCCAGGTGGCACTCGTGGGGGGGGGTACTGTTAGGGATCCTGCCCCCTGAGCCCTGCTCCTCGTCTTTGTGTGTGTGTGTGTGTGTGTGTGTGTCTGCCTTGATTGCAGGATTGAACAGATGGGTGAGCCTGGAACCAGGTGCAGGTGATCGTCGTTACCGGCTTACATAAGCCAGTCCCTGGCCTCACCTCATCGCCAGATCAACAACTCCAAGAGTTTGTGACACGAGCCCTTGATAATTCTTGAAATCCGTATTGCCTTGCTTTTGCTCATTTCATCTTTATTCACAGATCCTGCATTGCCCGCCTGCCTCGTCAGCTCACCTGCTCAATCGCCAAATGCCTGCCTGATCACTGGACACAGACTGCTGTCACATTTCACAATAAACTATTGTAACTCCTGCCACCTTGCCTGCCTCCTCTGCACTTGGGTTTCCTTCTCACCCAGAATCCCAACAGGGTATGTTGCAATTGAGTATTCTTTCTCCTCCAAACACGAGAACCTGTGTTTCTACCAAAAAGTTCTATTTTGGTTTCATCTGACCATGACACATTCTCCCAGTCCTCTTATGGATCATCCAAATGCTCTCGAGCGAACTGCAGACGGGCCTGGAAGTGTATTGGCTTCAGCAGGGTGACATGTCTGGCCGTGCAGGATTTGAGTCGCTGGTGGCGCATTGTGTTACTGATAGTAGCCTTTGTTAATGTGGTCCCAGCTCTCTGTAGGTCATTCACTAGGTCCCCCTGTGTGGTTCTGGGATTTTTGCTCACCGTTGTTGTTATCATTTTGACGCCACCGGGTGAGATCTTGCATGGAGCCCCAGATCGAGGCAGATTATCAGTGGTCTTGTATGTCTTCCATTTTTTAATAATTGCTCCCACATTTCTTTACACCAAGCGAAGAGTAAAGAGTTACAGAAAACGTTTGACCTCCGTTATTGCCAACAAAGGGTACATAACAAAGTCTTGAGATTAACTTTTGGTATTGACCAAATACTTATTTTCCACCATGATTTGCTAATAAATTCTTTAAAAATCAAACAATGTCGTCGTCGTCGTCTCCCGCTTATCCAAATCCAGGTCGCGGGGGCAGCAGCCTCAGCAAAGAGGCCTAGACAGCCCTCTCCCCAGCCACTTCCACCAGCTCATCTGGGGGAATCCCAAGGCGTTCCCAGGCCAGCCGAGAGATATAATCCCTCCAGCGTGTCCTGGGGTCTCTCCCAGTTGGACATGCCTGAAACACCTCCCGAGGGAGGCGTCCAGGGGGCATCCTAACCAGATGACCAAACCACCTCAACTGGCTCCTCTCGACATGAAGGAGCAGAGGCTCAACTCAGAGTCCCTCCCGGATGACCGAACTCCTCACCCTATCTCGAAGGCTGAGCCCGGCCACTCTCCAAAGGAAACTCATTTCAGCCGCTTGTATCCGCGATCTTGTTCTTTCGGTCATTACCCAAAGTTCATGGCCATAGGTGAGGGTAGGAACGTAGATTGACCGGTAAATCAAGAGCTTCGCCTTCCGGCTGAGCTCCCTCTTCACCACGACAGACTGTCAATCTCACGTTCCGACCTACCCTCACTCGTGAACAAGATCCCGAGATACTTAAACTCCTCCACCTGTGGCAGGAACTCACACCTGGAGCGAGCAATCCACCCTTTTCCAGCTGAGAACCATGGGCTCAGACTTGGAGGTGCGGATTCTCATCCCAGCCGCTTCACACTCGGCTGCGAACTGTTCCAGCGAGAGCTGGAGGTCGCTGTTCGATGGAGCCAGAAGAACCACATCACATCACATCGTAAAAAGCAGAGATGAGATCCTCCTACCACCGAACTCGACCTCCTCCACCACCCGGCTGCGCCTAGAAATTCTGTCCATGAAAGTCATGAACAGAACCGTTGACAAAGGGCAGCCCTGGCGGAGTCCAACCCTCACCGGGAACAGGTCCGATTTATTGCCGGCCACACGGACCAGACTCATACTCCTGTGGTAGAGGGACTGGATGGCCCCTAGCAGAGGGCCATCCACCCCATACTCCCGGAGTACCCCCCACAGGGTGCCCCTGGGGACACGGTCATAAGCCTTCTCCAAATCCACAAAACACATGTGGACTGAATTGGCGAACTCCCATGCCCCCTCAAGCACCCTCGCGAGGGTAAAGAGCTGGTCCGTGGTTCCACGGCCAGGACGAAAACCACATTGTTCCTCCTCGATCTGAGGTTCAACTCTCGACCAGACCCTCCTCTCCAGTACCCTGGCGTAGACTTTCCCAGGGAGGCTGAGGAGTGTGATCCCCCGATAGTTGGAACACATCCTCTGGTCGCCTTTCTTAAAGATAGGGACCACCACCCCGGTTTGCCTTTCCAAAGGCACTGCCCCCGATGACCACGCAATGTTGCACAGGCGCGTCAACCAAGACAGCCCTGCAACATCCAAAGCCTTGAGATACCCAGGGCGGACTTCATCAATCCCTGGAGCTCCGCCGCCGTATAGTGATTTCACTACCTCGGCGACTTCTGCCCCAGTGATTGACCCGGCCAACTCCAGGTCCCTCGGCTCTGTTTCCTTCATGGAATGCGTGTTAGTGGGATTAAGGAGGTCCTCAAAGTATTCCTTCCACCGCCCGACTATGTCCTCAGTTGAAGTTCGTAGCTCCCCGCCCCCACTGTATACAGTGTGGGCAAGATGCCGCCTTCCCCCCCTGAGGCGTCGGACGGTTTGCCAGAACCTTTTTGGAGCCGATCGATAGTCTTCCTCCATAGCCTCACCGAACTCCTCCCACGTCCGAGTTTTTGCCTCGGCGACTGCCAAAGCTGCACTCCGCTTGGCCCGCCGGTACCAGTCAGCTGTATCAGGAGACCCACAGGCCAACCATGCCCTGTATGCCTCCTTCTTCAGCTTAATGGCCCCCCTCACCTCCGGTGTCCACCATCTGGTTCGAGGGTTACCACCACGACTGGTCCCAGCTACCTTGCGGCCACAGCTCTCAGCAGCCGCCTCGACAATGGCAGAGCGAAACAAAGTCCATTCAGACTCAATGTCCCCCACTGCCCCCGAAACGCGGTCAAAGCTCTGCCGGAGGTGCGAGTTGAAAATCAGTCTGACAGGTTCCTCCGCCAAGCGTTCCCAATAGACCCTCACTATTCGTTTAGGCCTACCAGGTCTGTGTGGCTTCTTCCCCTGCCATCTGATCAAACTCACCACCAGGTGGTGGTCAGTTGACAGCTCTGCTCATCTCTTTACCCGAGTGTCCAGAACATAAGGTCTGATGATACGACTACAAAATCGATCATCGACCGGCGGCCTAAGGTGTCCTGGCGCCATGTGCACCGATGAACATCCTTATGTTCAAACTTGGTGTTCGTTATGGCCAAACTGTAGGTAGCACAGAAGTCCAATAACTGAACACCACTCAGGTTCAGATCAGGCAGGCCGTTCCTCCCAACCACTCCTCTCCAGGTCACACTGTCAATGCCTACGTGGGCGTTGAAGTCCCCCAGTAGGACAATGGAGTCCCCTCTCGGGGCACATTCCAGTACCCTTCCAAGAGACTCCAAAAAGGGCAGGTAATCTGCACTACCATTCGGTGCATATGCACTGATAATAGTGAGAACCCGTTCCCCAACCCTAAGGCGCAGGGAAGCGACCCTTTCATCCACTGGGGTAAACCCCAACACAGAGGCAGAAAGCCATGGGGCTATCAAAAGACCCACCCCAGCCTTCCGCCTCCCCCCCGGAGCAACTCCAGAAAAGGAGAGTGTCCAACCCCTCTCGAGGACCTGGGTTCCAGAGCCAGAGCTATGTGTTGAGGTGAGGCCGACTATATCTAGCCGGAATCGCTCAACCTCTTCAACAAGCTCCTGCTCCTTCCCTGCCAGAGAGGTGACGTTCCATGTTCCAAATGCCAGTTTCTACTACCGGGGATCAGACCGCCAAGGTCCCTGCCTTGGTCTGCTACCCGATCCAAATAGCACCGGACCCTGTGGATTCAACCTGTGGGTGGTGGGTCCACAGGACGACGAGCCCATGTATCCGGTTCGGGCTGTGCCCGGCCGGGCCCCATGGGCGAAGGCCCGACCACCAGGCGCTCGCACACGGGCCCCAACCCCAGGCCTGGCTCCAGGGCGGAGCCCCAGTACTCCTCCGGGCCGGGTAAACGTACTCCTGTTTTTATGTTCCATCAGGGTCTTTTGAAACAAACAATGTGATTCTCTATTTTTTTTCCCACATTCTGTCACTCGTGGTTGAGGTTCATCCATGTTGACAATTACAGGCCTCTCTAATCTTTTCAAGTAGGAGAACTTGCACTGTTGGTGGTTGACTCAATACTTATTTGCCCCACTGTAAGTATTTTTCCCCAATTGCTAAATATATGGTATGGTCATGACAAATAACAATCTTGTGCTAAATAGAATATAAAATATTAAAAATGCATTTATTCAGTACGACATGGCAAAATTACTCCATAATGGTCGAAACTGTGTACTTCTAGCACCAGGAGGGGTGACAACTAGCCGGCATGCTAACCCGAACCGAGCGGCGTTTCCAGGTCTTATTAAAACGTGCCATGATCGTGCCATGATCCCAGTATTTGACATAATACAAAACACGGTTTACTCTCTTCCTCGTAAGTCCAATAGTCCCACAGTTGTCGGAGTTGTTTGGGACAATCTCGTGGTGGGGGTTTTTGAAACCCAAAAAGGCTCACACGCCTCTCCTTGATGCAGCAACCAAACCCTGCAGCACATTTGGCTGGTGTGATGTAAAAAATAAATTAATCCGCAAAATCGGTTGAATCCGCAGTCCATCTGCATGCTATAAAGCAGTATTTTTCAACGAGTGTACCGTGAGAGATCGTCAGGTGTGCCGCGAGAAATGATCAAATATCGCTTTTTTTTTTTTTCAAACGTCGTCGGGCGAAGTTAGGAAGGAGTAGCTAGAAAGTTCCCGGTCGTGTGCAGATGAGCGATATATTGCTCGTGTCGCATTCAAAAACTGCTCAGATTTCTAGCCATCAGTCACCTTGCCGTCTGTGATAATGTGAGCCCCAGCCCGTCCGCTTTGCATCATTTGATTGGACTCATCAAGTGTAGATCTACACGAAAGTGTCCTTTCCATTGTATCCATATATGACGACCGTCCATCCTCCCCCATTTTTATTCCAACACATTGTCAAGGATAGCAAGGTGGCTAATGGCTAGAAATCTGAGCAGTTTTTGAATGCGAAACGAGCATCTGTGCCAAGCAAGTTTAAACATCATCTCCAAACGAATCACCCGTCGCTTCAAACAATGGACTATTTTGTTCGCCTTCGTGAAAACCAGAGAAACATGCAACTTTTTGTAGAAAAACTTCAAAGGTAAATGAGAAAGCCCTCAAAGCCAGTTAGCTTGTTGCTGAGCTTGCTAAATCCAAAAAGTCCCACCCACATTGTGGCAGGGACATTAAAACCTGTCTGCAAATCCATTGTCGGCGAGATGTTCGGCACTAATGCGGTTAAAGACATTCCTAAAGTAGCCCTGTCTGATAATTCTGAGCTTTCAAGCCGAACTGCTATAAAAAATAAATACAGGAAGGGACTGAGAGCTGTTGAACAAGATTCCTGCCATAATATCGACTTTGTGTTCATCTAAACAGGCTCAAGTTTCACACTGAGTGTGTATAAATATTGAGGAATTATATTATAATTAAATACACTGTACAGAAAGAGCAAATGAACCACCATGACTTAAGCTTAATTTGGCTATCTCTGCTCAAGGGAAATGAGTGATTACTCACTCATTTTCCTTGGGAGAGACAGAAAACCTCTGCTGCCACCATTGTTGTTGTTGCCTCATGCCTCCCAGCATGCATTGCAGCAGTATAGCTGTAAATAACATATAAATAAATAAATTTTAAAAAATAAAAATTGCTTGTTAGTTTGTTGTGAGTGATACTTTTAGTTTCCTTTTGGATTGTGAGGTTGAATGACCTTTGATTTAATCACCTGCCATTATTTGTCATTTTTCGTGAAGTGGATCTGCTTACACACGGTGAGCATGGACTCTTCCTCCCTGCCTCATAGGTGCCACAAAATAGCAGGTGGCTAAGACAATCCAGATTGGAAACAGTAAATATTTTTTTTTAGGTGTAGCCGATTTAAAAGTACTTGATATGTCTTGAAAACATTCTGCGTGTAGCATGATATTAAACATTTTTTTTTTTAATGAGGGGGTATTTTTTTCTCCTAAGCAATTTGGCACCCCCACCAGACTATTACTGGCGTGTCTGTTTACAAGGCCATTCTTGGCCTGCTTCCATCTTATTTGTCGAATTATCTCACTCAAAAAAGCACTGGGAGTCAGAACCTTCGGTCCCAGGACTTGTTTCTACTGACTGCATCAGGTCTGCACTGTACTGGGTAGTAAGGACTTTCAGCTATGCTGCCCCTTCTGCATGGAATGAGCTGAAAAAAACCCTAGAATTACATAATCTGGTGTCATTTGATGCATTTAGGGCTCCTCTGAAGACTTGGAAGCAAATACATTTGGCTGTAGATGCTTTGACTGCTGATTTTGTTTTTTATTTTGTGAACTGTTTTTGGTGCTTTGTTTTTAACTGTGTGTGTTTTTAACCTGTCCTGTTCAGCTGCTTAGACACGTAGAATGGGAGTCTGAGTGTCCTTATTGTCTGAAGAGTTTTAATGTATCACATGGGAGTTTAATATACATCCATTGTGGTTATTCATAATGTTTTCTTCATTAGGAAAACGCAGTGGATGTACAGGGGTTATAAGGAGACAGAAAACAAAGGAAGCAGACAGAAGAGGGGAAAAACAAGCAACTGCAGGAAATATAATTTTTACGCGCCAATGCTACCTCTGAACATAGTGTTGCTATCGTTAGCTTAATATTTAGCCAAAGAGTAAGAGGAGAGGAGGCAAGTCAAAGGGGACTTGATTAGGCAGGGCGGAGCGTACACAAATCAGCAAAATGAGGTGTGGAATCCTGCATGATGTGAATCACATGTACAGTAAGCGTGGAAATGTAGTATATGCCAACAGATCGCTAATTCTGGTATACACAACCTCTCTACTTTAGTGTGTCTAATTGCACCCAGTCATGCGTGAACCCACACAGATGTGTAATAGTCCTGCAGAAAAGTGTAAGTGCTGCCTAGGGTCCTGGCACCGCCCCAACCAACCGGGGCGTGGGGGGTTGGGGGTGTAGTGAGCACGGCCCACCCCTCCTCCCGCAACTCCGGCAAAAGGGCCACCTCCATCCCCCTGGGACTAGGGTGGTCCGTGCCCCCATTAACGGCCCTCGGGGAAGGGATGAGGGGATGTGCCACTGCCCCCTGTGCCCGCCCCACCACCACCCGATCACCTGGACCACAACCGCAATCCCCCAGCCCATGCAGCACAATGCAGGACCCCCACGGCCCACTAGGCCTGAGGCAGGACAGGACCCCCACCTGGAGTGGGCAACAACCAGCCGGCGACCCACGCCGGAGCCAGAAAAAGATGCCCAGGTAGAAAAGAGAGAGGAAGGCAGAAGCAAGAGAATGCCAAGTGGCTGCCGCAGGGAGGCCCGGGACCGGAGCCCTGACCCCACCCCGATCACAACCGACAGCCTAAGCGAAGAGGAGGCCCTGCTCCAGGAGCCCTGCCATAAAGAAACGTGTGGGACCCTGGGGCTGTGTTTGTTTTTGTAACTCCGTGTTTGTGCTGCTGCCTGTCTTGGCCTGGATTTTCTTGTAAAAGAGATTTTTAATCTCAACACTTTTTCCTTGTTAAATAAAGGTTAAATCAAAACAATATTTTGCTCTTAAGTTAAAGTCTGCACTCACAAGGGTGTCGATCTTTTTGAGTCTCGTTTTATGCAGCCAAGAAACACACATGCATTTTTTATCTAAACCAAGCCCGTCTGCAGCCAATCGGATGCCTCCCTCCTTTAAAACTAATCTCGTGGGCTGGGTTAGGGTGTGTGGGGTTAGTGTAATGTCACTGCTGTGCACTCTCAGCAGGAGAAATGGCATCTGGCGGCGGGAGCCTGTTTGAGCTCTGTACTATGTAGCCAGAACTGAGGGCTCTGGCAGCCTATTCTATTTCCATACTACAGTATACCTGTTCTAGTTCCATGCTATAGACTATACTAGAACAGGCTGTGACAGCAGCAACATTACATAGTATTTTATTTTTCAGTATCAAATGCTCAACAGTAAAGACACAATCTGTTTGCAAAAATACATTTACCATTAGAAAAAGAAATATTCACAAACATTTTAATTATTAATTTCACATGAGGCAGAACTTCAAATGCTAAAATTTTTAGACAATGTCATTTCATGACTGTTGCTGGACAGAATAACGTTCATTTAAATTTGAAGCTCAGCTAATTATTCCCTCCCTGCTCACCCACTTTCAATGGATCAGATATCTGAGGTCATATTGACTGAAAGAAAACATCTGTATTTCTTCACACTTTTGGTATTAAGATTGCACATGGTGTAGAGCTTAGCATTCTATAATTTAACAGTGATGAATGCTTTCTCTAAGAACATCGTCAGTCACTTACAAACTATTATCATTGCATGACTGTTGCTGGACAATATAACCTCTATTTCAGCTCGAAGCTCAGGATAGCAGCTGTAAGTTGATGGCAGCTCCAAAGTTGGGCCTTATGTATGGGTAACTGGCCTACATTCCAAGCCTTACAAAGAAGTGAAAGTCACTTGAATTTCCTTTGCGCAGATGACACCAGGCCCCGTCAGAATTCACATCAATCTACAGAGAGTAATTTCATCCCACTCCCTAATGTAATAAATTAAAAATGGCAAACTTTGGTTCTCTGCTGATGTAGCTATAAAAGCTGTTATCATCTAATCACCTTTCAACTGTTGGTTTAATGTCTTCACACAGTTTTTAATATCCTCTACACAGGGGAAATACTCCCTGAGTATTGGTCCTGCAACTTTTGCCATTTTAACCAGTGCATACTTGGGTGCCTGATAATTTGTTTGTGGGTGACCTGGATGAGTACAGCTTTCATGTTGTCTTGTGTTGGTATTGTTGTTGTGTTAGTATCGTCCTTACGCCCATGTGGGCCATAGGATCTAGAAACCTGTCCTCACAGACAACTGTCTCTTTCAAAGCTATGGCCAAGAGGTCACACTCACACTGACTAAGGAACAACATCGAGTCAGAAAGTAAATCAATCTTCACCAAATGTAATAGCAGCTATAAAGGTTTGGGCGAGCTTTAAATGATAATACCTACGGTCCTTGAGGTCCCTTGGCCAAGATCCTAACAACAGACCTCCATTCCTCCTCTTACCATTTTGGGGAGATGGATGGGCCATCCCTCACATCTGTTCCCTCTGCTGAACTGTACAGTTCAAGAATTCTGCCCAGAAAGCAACATACACATCCCTGGATACCTTATCAGCATCTGCCCCCATTTTGTCAATGATGCTGTATTGCACAGAGTAGGTCATCATTGCTTCATACTTGAATTGGCATTTTAGCTCGCCCAAGAGAGTTGTGAGGTTTAACTCGTGTGTGACAGTTAAAAGGCCAGACTTGGTGCTCCAGCAGAAGCTTTTTCGGCAGGAAATTAAGGTGTTGGTGAAGATGTTCATTTCCATTTCACGGTTTAGCTCAAGTATGAGAGAATTATCCATGGCACCTGAGTAAAGTAACTCAATAAGCTGAGCAGGTTCAGAAACCGGTATGGGAAATGGAGTGTTCTTATACAGAGCTTTACATTAGCACACATTTACCCTTTTCACGCACACGTTCACACAACAATGGTGCTGCTGCCATGCAAGGCGCTGCCATCCCATTGGGGGCAAGTTAGGGTTCAGTGCCTGCCCAAGGGCACTTCAACAGTGGGCAGTCATAGCCGGGAATCGAACCGCTGACCCTTCAGTGCCAGGACAACTCATGCTACCAACTACGCCACGGCCACACGGCAGAGCTATGGCCATCATCTTGTACAGCGTGTATATTATTCTCACAGTTTTGATTTTTTTTCAACCTGTCATGTTCAGTTACAGAGACACGGAGAATGGTGTCTTCGTGTCCTTATAGACTATAGAACTATTAGGATTTGTGGAACTGTGGGTATCCAAATGCAAACACCAGCATGACAGACTGTGATCAACAAACATTTATTGTTGTGAGAATCAACGAGAGACAGACAAGGCTCAGGGAAGACTCAGACTTAAGAATCTGACATGGGGCATGCAAAAACAGGTCCTGGGTCGGGAGCAAAAAATCCTGAGCTGGGAATCTTGGAAGAAATGTAAGCAGGCGTGATGCAGCTGACAGCGGAAATAGACGAGTTGATTTGGTGACGAAGTGGGGCGTCCAATGTCTTTTTAGGACGGCTGATGGTGATAGCCTGCACCTGTGGCAGCTCTACCTGTCTGAAGGCCAACCTGTGAATCAGATAAAATATTCACACCTGCCTGAGATGGCCCATGTATCAAGAGAGAGGGCAAAGGCCCTAACACTGAACAATTTTAATATGGCATATCGGAGTTTAATATACTCTCATTGTAGTTGTTCATTTTGTTTAATTTATGAGGCGAAAGCAGCGGATAGGAAGGGGTTATAGGGGACCGTGAGAAAGGAAGCAGACAGAATAGGAAAAGAACAAACAACAGCAAAAAGAATAGCATCATTAATCACTTATGCTACAGTACATAGTTGTGCTATCATAGTCTATTTACCTTTGGACACCGTGTGAGTGGGCGGAGGGGCTGGTAGCTGAGCCAAAAGAGGAAGGAAGGCTATTGAAAAAAAAACATGACTAAGCAGGGTGGAGCAAGAGCGTCACAACCCTCTCACCAAAGCTCCGACAAATGGGCCGCCGCCATCGCCCTGGGACCCAGGCCATCAATGCCCCAATCAACTGACCAACCCTCAGGGAAAGGACAAGGAGATGTGCCACCAACCATCCAACCACCGCACCCGCCCACCTACTCAGACCCCCAGCCATCGGCACAATCCCCTGCCCAACGCGACCCACAGTGGGACCCCCATGGCCCACCAGGCCTCGAGCAGGAGTGGCACCCCACTACGACCCCCACGCCCAGCCGGCAAACCCCACCAGAGCCCTATGAAGCTGGCCCGGGAGAAAGGGGAGAGGAAGGCAGAAGCGGGAGAATGCAGTACAACGTTAACCACGCTAGCTTTCACCTTCCACATGTGCCCTATTTTCTCTTTCAGTCCTTGCTACTTTTCCACCCTCTCGCATCTGCCTTCTGCTGGTATTGCCACATCTATCTTTTCTGTTCTTTGTCAACCACCAAAATGTACGGTTTAGTTTGCCTGGAGCTGTTTGCGGTCTGGAAGGTGATGTCCCACAGAACTTTGGCCTTGTTGTTCTCAGCCACCTTCTGTGGCAGGTGCATTAGGATCTGGTTTACTTCTTTGCAATACGAGTTACAGATGTTCACTTCTTTTCAATACGAGTTACAGATGTTCCTGTATACCAGTACAGGGGTGGCGCATGTGACCTCGGGCAACATACTTTTCTGCCATACAAGAATAATGTGTCATTGCACATTCACTCTGTGGGTGGCAGTGGCGCTCTCATTTTCAGAATGTGCACAGTATTTTTGAACCAAGCAAGAGTACACAGCAAAGAGCACTGGAGATATGAAGAGCTACGACAAGGAAATATGACGAAGCGCATGTAGCTTTTGGCTTTGACTGTTAATACAGTGGGAGACGAGGAAAGACCTCTCTATTTACGGTGTCTAAAAATATTTGTAGCAGACAGCGGGAAGCCAAATCAATTAAAACGTCACTTAAATACATTAGACCCCAATCTCATTGATATGTGCCGAATATTACCAACAATCATCCCGCTTTGTCAATGTTACATCAGTAAACTAGCAATAACTGTTTAGCATGCTCAGTGCAAAATAATCCCACAGTATAGACCCCACTCACATGACGTCACAACCACGCCTCAGCGCCATTTTGTCTGTCAGCTCGTCGTGTTTACGCATTACCGCTACGTTAATTCCTCCTATTATGGCGTGTTTTTCTGCTCGTTAACATTAATAATCAAAATGGTGAAGGCGTGTGTGGCGGTTGGTTGCAGTAACAGAGAAGATAGACGGAGAGACTTGAAGTTCTACCGTATTCCGAGAGACCCGGAGAGGAGAGCGAGATGGACTGCTGCAATTCGACGAGAAAACTGGGCACCAAACGATCACCACAGACCATGTAGTAGTCATTTTATATCTGGCAAGATGCATTTAATATATATTTAGAGGGTTTTGGGCTGACAACCACAATTAAGATCATTGCGAGGCTAATCGCCGACAACATACAGTTTCAAATTCAAGATGCTTATTTCTTCCACCATCATTTTTTGAATAATATTTAGCTGGTACCAAGTGAAAGAAGCTGGCCTCGTCTACGGATCATCAGTTAAACAGGTTTGTCCAAACCTTTTGCAAAGGGGGCCAGATTTGGTGTGGTAAAAATGCGGGGGGCTACCTTGGATGATTTACATAGAACAATATATTCAAACAAATTTTAGCAAGCCCTTCTGTGTGTCACATTTGCTATATTATTTTTTTTAAATTCATAATTTCAACAATCTCATCTTTGTGGCGTTCTCTTTCAACACTCGGGCTCTTGCGAAATACTGCTGCTTTTAAATTAAACAAGCTTCAAGTTGCTATAATTTCTCGCTGCGTATCTTCCCTGAAATGTTGTCATACATGTCAGTATGTCTTGTTTGGTAATATCGCGTCACATTGAACTCTTTGAAAACAGCGACCATCTCTTTGCAAATGAGGCAGACACAGTTGGTGCGTGTTTTATTGAAGAAATAGTCCAATATCCGCCTATCCTTGATGCGTCGGCCATCGCAGTCAAATTTTTTTTTTTATTGATTGTCCCCATTTTAGAAAATTGGGAGTAAAGGGTCACACGGGGTAATGTTGCTTAAAGTGCTGCTCTTAAAGTTTTTCAAACTTTCGTGAGAATAGGCTGATTTTGTGTGGACAAGATAGTTGTAGATATCAGGGTAGCAGATGTCAGGAAGAGAGGGCGAAGACAGCGATCAATTTAGGCATCAAATATGGATCTGGCGAATGGATAGACCGAAGCTTTTCCACATAACACCTTTTATGCAATGCATCCAATGAGTTTACAGCGTCTGAAAGCACCGGGGCTTCCATGAATTGCACTATAAATTGCACGACAAATTGAAACCATTGAGAATACGGATAAACAATGACGGACAATATGGTGGCCGGATACAGCGACACGTCATTGTGTGACGTTGGTGAGTGGGGTCTATAGCAAAGGAGCTACTGTCTGCAACAAAAATAAAAACTGTCCCTCTGTCCAATGACACGATCGTTTTTGTTCTTTTTTTGTTGTTTTTTTCGGTCAAATTGTTTGGCATATGGTCCTCATGAGTAAATGTTACTAATCAATTTGAATTTATTATTGTTTATTGATTATATTAAAGTTTAATTTTCAGTATCAAATGGTCAAAAAAATATATGTGTATTTTTACAGTTTGGATGTGACTTTGTTTTTAGTTTTGTTTTATTTATTTATTTATTTATTTTATTTTTTAATTCAGGCAAATTGGTGCGCTTTAAATTTTTTCTGTTACAAACAAAACAATTGTAGTGCCAGGAAAGAGTCAGACGTGGAGTATTGTGGTCCAAACTTGAGAACATTCATTTCTCTTCAGAACAGAACTTGCTCAGCAAACATGAGGTACAAGGAAGAGCCAAGAGAGGTGTGTACGCCCTAAAAGGGTCCGGGCGTAACTAACTAACTAACTAACTAACTAACTAACTAACTAACTAACTAACTAACTAACTAACTAACTAACTAACTAACTAACTAACTAACTAACACAACACGTTCCTCTAGCTGAATTATGTATAAAGCAACACCACACAATGTTAAAAAAAAATTATACTTTATGTAAGTTGATCTATGTTACTTTTTTTTCTTTAAAAAAAAAAAAAAAATCACACAATGTTAGGCAGAGGTGTACTACTAATAATGATAATTTTATGGATAAATGATACTATTTACAGTGGCAGCAGAGAGGTGGAGGGGAGGGGTGCGAAACATTTACGTATTCCTAGGGGGGTGGGGCGTAACAGAAAATAATTGAGAAGCACTGATGCATACTATCCCAACTACTTGGTTGTGTCTGTCCATGTACACTGATCGAGCTGGCATCTTACACCCTTCTACCATGTGTTGGACTTCTTCCGGAGCATCTGTGCACAGCCTGGACCTAGGGTTTGAGCTATTGTATTTATACATACACACATACCTATCAAAATAACACATACATATCAAAATAATTGAAGGCTACCTGTGAAGAATCATTTTCATAAAGAAGATATTACCATTGGGACAAACCATTAAGCTTCTGTAGCTAGGAGTCGGACTCTAGCCCTACACATCTGACCTGCTTGGCCCCTCCCACAGGTTGTGAGCCCATGGAAAGGGGGACCCATGTTGCCTTTCGGGCTGTGCCTGGCCATGGATACAGGTCCAGCCAGCGGACGCTCGCCTTCATGCCCCACCTCCAGCCTCCAGGGGGTGATGCCCCGCTAACGCGCCTCCGAGCAAGGGAAAAGAGGTTGACGAGCTCGGTCATCCGGGAGGGGCTCAGGGTCGAGCCGCTGCTCCTCTGTGTTGAGTGGAGCCAACTGAGGTGGCTCGGACATCTGGCTCGGATGCATCCTGGACGTCTCTCGGGAGAGATGACCCGGGACACGCTGGAGAGACTATGTCTCTTGGCTGGCTTGTGAACACCTTGGAATCCTGCCGGAGGAGCTGGTTGAAGTGGCTAGGGAGAGAGAAGTTTGGGCTTCCCTGCTAAAGCTGCTGCCTCCGCGACCCACCCCTGGATTAATCGGTAGATAATGGATGGATGGATAAACCATTAAATGTGAAGACTTATTTTCCCCTTTATTGTATGTCACTGCATTACTGTCCTTATTATACTAAATTAGTATTGTTAGACGGTACAGACAATTATAACAAGATTCCTCAAAGAGGGAAGTGAGATGCTGGCTCAAAATGTCAAACACTGTTTCTCCATTAAAAATAGTCCCGCATGATCAATCATTTGGTGTTGAAGTGGCTTTCTAAATTTAGTGTAACATAAACATGCACTCATATATCTTCATTCCAGTGGAAGGTTGAGGGTCAAATTGGAATGGTAGTTTCTCTCTCCAAGGTCTGTGCTAATCCCTGCCCACCAAAGAGCATCCGTGATGCACTGGGAAAAGGTAGTGTAATTAACCGAGATGAATATGCTATGACATTTACTCTGACAGCATCTTCTCCCTATTCGCTCCTAATTGGGTCAAATTAAGACACTTAGTTCATTTGGTGACGATTACCCACATTTAGCCATCTAAGTGGGCGTGGTCAGTGATATTTTGTCTCATTTCAAGGTCAACCAGGTAAATTCTTCAGGGACAGTAGAACAGTGGTACCTCTACATATTAAGTTAATCCGTTCCAGGACCTTGTTTGTAAGTCAAAATGGTCGTATGTCGAGCAGGATTTTCCCATAAGATACATTATAATTCCTTTAAATCGTTCCACAACCCAAAAACCTACACTAAATCCTTAATAAATACTGCTGGTACTATTAAAAATGGCAATTACACACAGCAAAACAAATAAATTATACATAAAAATCGGAATAATAATAAAATTATGACAATAATAATTCCTGTAATGATGTGACGAATCGGATTCTAATGTGGCGGACATTTTTTGCTGTACGTGAATGCACCACGTGGCTGACGTCAGTTACTTTCACTTTCAATGTATTCTTGAGAACACCGTCAACTGCGGCCTACAGTAGGCGTTTTGTGTTGCATAAGTTCTGAAATAAATGATAAAAACCTGACAAAGCTGGCGATTTCTTTGGCCATGTTACCACAATAATAATTTTCAGCTTAACTTGTGAACAGTGGTCGGAGGAGGACCCTGGAGATTGTTGGAGGCAGTCTTTCAGGTCCTCCGTGTGTTCATTTTCAATTCAGGTGAGACGGCTTGACTGGATTGCAGAATAAAGACTGGAGGCAAGAGATCATTACTGCGCAGTTTTAATTTAAAACATTTCTGGGTGCACTTAGCTACAAGACAGGCTGTATAGGAAATGCACACTGATCAAGAAACACGGCCTTCTTTAAATACAAATAAGGAGGTGTGACTGAAACGCGTAAATAATAAAATAAGTCATGAGCCTTGTTGTGTTGGCAGTTAAAAGTCCATGATTATCTCACGCAAAACTAACTATCAGCAGTTTCAGTGATAAACAACTGGTCATGCTTGCAAGCATATCAGAAGATTGCATTAGGCGAGATGTATACTGACTTCAAGATGTATTATTGAGCCAGTTCACGGATGCGCACCCCACGCTCATAATTTTCTATAATTTGAACCTCCTTTCAAAGGTAAACGTCACCTTTTCCTTGTTTCACCACCTGTAGCAACCTTTTTGAAACCTGTGTTGATTTCTTACACAAGAAAATCCGCCATGCATTTATCTGCGGTGCTGTCATGTCGGCGTATTTCGAGCATGTCGTCGAATGTAGAAACAAATGGCGAGTCAAGTTTTACCTCGGATGTCGAAAAGATCGTGCGTCGAAGCGATCGTATGTCGAGGTACCACTGTATATAGGTACAGAAATCCCATGGATGGATATAAGGCAGAGAAATAAAGCTAACCAAAGTCACGTCATGTAATGTCATGTTGTGTCAGTCAGTTATGTCATGCGATTGATAATGTCCCTAACTTGTATTCTATATTATTTGCTATTACTAAACCAGCCTATTATTTCAATTTTCATTCCATAATATTGCTATGAATTAACCAAGCGACTACAGCAAGAATTGCAAATAAACCACTACTAATTGGTCAGTGCCGCTTCAAAGAGGACTGACAATCAACACTATGAAAAAAAAATCTGTTGAAATTACAATAGACGTTGAAATGTCTCTACATAGATGAGTTTATTAAAGATTTTAAAATAGTGTAACTTTTCTTTCCTTCCGGCTTGAATTAAAGTCCACATTAGATGTGGTATTTTGTGAACTTCTTAGAACTTCTGCGCCAAACTCACAAAAGAGTTGTGAAATTCATCAACCGTAGGGTGGTGAGCATATTAGCCGTATGTCTATTCACTTTAGTCATTTGTGTGCTCGTTTGACAAACAACCACCAATCCAACTTTAGTTATACAGGTAGTCCCCAGGTTACGAATGAGTCCCATTCTTTCGCTGGCGACATAACCTGAATTTCTGCGTAAGTCGGAATTATTTTTTTTAATTATTTTTTTATTGTAACTTTATTACTTACTACTTTACTTTACTACTTATTACTTTACTATTTATTATTACTGCAATTTTTGAAGAAGATAAGTTTACAGCGCGGAAGCAGCGACCCGATGCTCACTCATCGAACGCAATTTCGTTGTCATCTGTACTTGTACTGTGTTTCAATGACACATCCTATCCTATCGTAACAATTTCATTCCCCCTAAATCCCAAAATAAATTTCCAAAAACGTGCTTTATGCCATTGTACTCTCCTCGCCAGGATGTCGGAGCTAACCTCCCAAATGACGATGTCAGTTGCCGTGTGGTTTGCTGACTTCATTCAGCTGGTCATGACATCAACACTTGCAGAATGAAACTAAAAACGAAATTAAATCGGTTTCATCTTCATTACCGGAGTTCAAATTTGCGTTTATAACAAGCCGCTGATACTTGCCTGGCATGGCCAGACCATTAACGGCCTCTCGAGCAAGTACAAAATAAATCGTCAAATCAGATTCGTTTATTTACATGATGTGTTTTTAACGAGCAACGTCACTCTTCCACGTCGGAAGTCGTCTCCACAACAACAGAGATAGTGAACAGGAGAGCCAAGAATATGTTCCAATCCACGGTAAAATCAGTTTTAAATGACCAAAAACACATCGACATGAATAAACTCCGCTCTCCTCGTATGTTTACTTCCGCAAGCAAGTCCCTCGTCGCATTTCTACCGTCACATCCGCCCGTCGCTGATTGGTCCACTCCGCTGTCTGTTTGCTGTGGCTTGCTCCGCCCTGGAAATTTTATCCGCTTAATGGTGGCCAGACTCAATAGCTGGAACAGCGGTGAGTCTGGAGTACCAGGCTACGCTGATACAGCAATAACAAACCACACAGACAATTAGCATGTATCAGTCAGTTCCGCACATCATCAAAAACAATCACATTAACTCGCCTTAAATATTTGCCAACAATTGAAAATGCACAATAAACAGTACATAAGGTGTTATATACAGGTGTTGCCTCTGAGGATGCTTCACAGGCAAAAAATGTTACAACGGGCTTGCAACAGTAATCTGTCCCCTTTTTTCTCACTCGGCTGCACGGCTTCTTCCTGGGAGCTGTCACTACCCGCAGATGCGCTCTTCCTCGTGTGTACGCGTGCGGTCTTCTTCGTGTGCGAAATATGTTCTTCGTGTGTACATGCACTCTTACTAGCGTGCCATTAGTACTATCTGCTCTACGCTTCCTGTGTCAAGAAATAAGCATGCATCACTAACCAAAAGTCAACATTATGAAATAAAAAAACAAGACACCGGCATTTTAAAATTGAAGTCACGTAAGTCACGTACGTTGTAACCAGGGGACTACCTGTAGAGTGTGTTTCTTTGAATACAGAGCCTTCTTTTGCGGAAATGATAACTGTTCAAATGGACCTTTCCACTTTCAAGGCACTCAAAGCGCATTGACACTATATCATTTACTTGATCACGCAGCATCAGGAGCAATGCGGGGGTCCAGGATCTTGCGCAAGGATACTTAGATATGGTCACCAGGCCAGGGAATTGAACTCACGACCACTGGGTTTGGGAACGTGAATGGAAAAAAAGGCTATATCAAAATTCAGATCCTTGATCCTGCCTGGTGATATGATAAGGCAAAAATGCAACACAAAATATTTGCAGCTAAAGTGCGGATAATTTATAACTGCCTGCAACGAGACAGGCTGAGATGTCTCCTATGACCATTAATATGTTTCTGTCTGTCTGTCTGTCTGTCTGTCTAGCTCTCTCCTGCTCGTTCACTCTATCTTGCCTCTAAAATATGGGCCAATGTGAGTACATTCACCTTCGTGTGTACACCCAGTACCTTTACGTAGTTGTAAAACATATATTCTCAACAACTATTTTTTTTTTATGCTGTATAACGTCCTCCCTGGCTTCTGCTGATTTGCCGCTGATGTCACAGGAGTTCGCAGAGGAACACATTTTACATTTCTGCGTAATACAGAGATAGTTTGTTGAAACATATTTTATTCCCATTATCTCACATCTTGTAGCTTACCTTTCGACTTCTCCTGTTCGTTTTAACTTGATTCACCCTTCACTTTGACTCATACCTTTGCTTCATCACTACGGCCCTCTTCATCTGACAGTAACCTTGGAAGAATTGCCACTGGATGCAGCTCTGCAACTTAATATGGCCAAGGCATTAAGGAAAGCTCGGAAGAAGTGTGACACTATAGATCATATAGATTTATTTTCCACAGTTCTGCCACATCCCCTAGTTTATCTGGCCACATGTGCCACTTGAGTCCCATGTTTTAAATGCAGGACTGGACAGCCTGACACGGTATGATGCATGAACTGATAACATACGTAGCTTGGAGGATTGTTGGTGGAGGGCTGCCTTTGAGAGGTCTTAGAGTCCATTCATGATGCAGCACACCACCTTCTACGAGACAATATTTCCACATCTATTGAATATTTTTTCATATTGTTTGGTTTGTTCAGCCTTTTATGGTGAGTGTCTGTCAGCTCGGTACATACACTGCTGGCCAAAAGTATTAGCACCCCTGCATTTCCGTCACATAATGCTTAATTTCTCCCAGAAAATGATTGCAATTACAAATTCTTTGGTAGTAATATCTTCATATATTTTGCTTGCAATGAAAAAACACAAAAGAGAATGGAAAGAAAAATTAAATTATTATCCAAAAATGGGCCGAACAAAAGTATTGGCACCCTTTGAAAAATTATGTGATGCCTCTCTAATTTGTGTAATTAACAGCACCTGTTACATACCTGTGGCACATAACAGGTGGTGGCAATAACTAAATCACAATTGCAGCCAGTTAAAATGGATTAAAGTTGATTCCACCTCTGTCATGAGTCCTTGTGTTTACCACATTGAGCATGGAGAAAAGAAAGACCAAAGAACTGTCTGAGGACTTGTGATGAAGCATGCGCAATTTGAAGACTTCAAGTCCATCTTCAAGACCTGAATGTTCCTGTGTCTAACGTGCGCAGTGTCAACAATAAGTGCCCATGGCACTGTGGCTAACATCCCTAGATATGGACGGAAAAGAAAAGTTGACGAGAGATTTCAACGAAAGATTGTGCAAATGGTAGATAAAGAACGTCGACTAACATCCTAAAGAGTTCAAGCTGACCCGCAGTCCGAGGGTACAACAGTGTCAACCCGTACTATCTGTCGGCGTTTCAATGAAAAGGGACTCTATGGTACGATACCCAAGAAGACCCTGCTTCTGACCCAGAGACATAAAAAAGCCAGGCTGGAGTTGACCAAAACTTACCTGAGAAAGCCAAAAACGTTTTGGAAGTATGTTCTCTGGTCAGGTGAAACAAAAGTAGAGCTTTTGGGGGAAAAGGCATCAACATAGAGTTACCAGGGGGAAAAATGAGACCTTCAAAGAAAAGACCACGGTCCCCACAGTCAAACATGGCAGAGGTTCCCTGATGTTTTGGGGTTATTTTGCTGCCTCTGGCACTGGACTGCTTGACATTGCATGGCATTATGAAGTCTGAAGACTACCAACCAATTTTGCAGCATGATGTAAGGCCCAGTGTGAGAAAGCTGGGTCTCCCTCAGAGGTCATGGGTCTTCCGGCAGGACATTGACCCAAAACACACTTCAAAAAGCACTAGAAAATGGTTTGAGAAAAAGCACTGGAGACATCTAAAGTGGCCAGCAATGAGTCTAGACCAGGGGTGTCCAAACTTTTTGCAAAGGGAGCCAGATTTGGTGTGGTAAAAATGTGGGGGGCCGACCTTGGCTGAGGTTCTTTACGTACAACAACAATATATTTAAACAAATTTTAGCAAGCCATTCGGTTTCACATTTGCCTTTTTATTATATTTTCAACAGTATTAAGCATGTGTTTTGGTTCATTTCACATATCACATGCAGTTGAATATTCACTTGAATATACTGATGAATATACTGATCCTAATAAACAAAATCAATTCAGAGACTTACTCCATCCGTAATAATCCCAGAAATGTTATTCCACGGAAGTTTCATGTCATCCACGGCAGTTTCAGTGAAGAAATAGTCCAATTTCCACCTGTCCTTGAAGCGCCAGCCCTCACAGTCAACTTTCCTTTTTTTGTTTATTGCTGCCATTTTAGAAAATTGGGGATAAAGCGTTACATGCAGTGATGTCACACAGAGTGTCAGGTAAGCGGGCAGGCAGGTGGTGTGTGGACCCAACTGCAGGGAAAGGGAAGCGAAGCAAAAAGGCGGTGCAAAAGTAATTTAATTAAAGCTGACAGAAAAAAACAAAGTACAAACCAAAACTGAGGTGATCCCAAAAAAAACACAGTTGCAAACTAAACACAGGGTATTGGCAAAAGACTGGTCTCAAAAACTTACTGGGGAGACGAACACGAGGGCTGTGACGTAGGAACAGGCAAAATTGATGCTGGCATGAACGAAGACATTGACAATGACACAACAAGAAGTGAAAAGAAACTGGGAGCTTATATACCCACACAGAGACAAGGGGTATCGAGACAACGAGGAACAGGTGAGCACATGAGGATGTAGATTGGAGGATACACTAGGAACAGGCACAACAGGTGAAATCAACGGGCAATCACAGGGACAAGTCACACTAGGAGAAAACAAACACAAAACCTAACACAGAGTGCTGCTGCCCTTAGTAGGTAAATGAGGAACAGCATTTAGCATCATATGCTGCTCAATTTATTAAGTCTGTTTGCGGGCCAGATGAAATTTGACCACGGGCCGCATTTGGCCCCCGGGCCAGACTTTGGACATGTCTGGTCTAGACCTAAATCCCATAGAACACCTGTGGAGAGATCTGAAAATGGCACCCTTCAAATCTCAGTGACCTGGAGCAGTTGGCCAAAGACGAATGGTCTAAAATTACAGCAAAGCATTGTAAGAAGCTCAGTGATGGTTAGCAGATGTGGTTGTTTGCAGTTATTTTTTCTAAAGGTTGTGCTACCAAGTATTAGGCTGCGGGTGCCAATATATTTGTCCGGCCCATTTTTGGAATTTTGTGCAAAATGATCATGATTTTTTAATTTTTTTAAATTCTCTTTTGTAGTTTTCATTGCAAGCAAAATAAATGAAGGTATTACTACCAAAGTATTGTAATTGCAATCATTTTCTGGGTGAAATTGAGCATTATCTGACACAATTGCAGGGTGTATAAAAACAGCACATAGAGCTAATACTCCCTGCGCCCACCTAGAAAATGAGAGCACCACGGGCATCTACTGTAATAATTAAAAATGACTAATGTCTGGCTTCATTTGGAGACTATGATTCACACAGTCGTCAAACTTGTCATACAAATAATGGTTTTGTAATTTTTAAGCAGTTTGTCAATAAATTAGATCAAAATTGCTATAAGATATACAGTGGGGAGAACAAGTATTTGCCATTGGCAAAGTATTTGCCACTGGCAGTGTATCAAATGCTTGTTCTCCCCACTGTATGATACAAATCAGACACCAATAAATGTTTTCCGCTATCAGGCATCACCATCGTCACGGGAACCAACTCGTACCCGTTCCTTGAAACACGGTTCATTCACGTACCATATATACCCAAATATAACGCGCACCCGTGTGTAATGCGCACCTGAAATTTACCTGTAAAATCTAGAGAAAATTATTGTAGTCGTGCATAAAGCGCACCCTAATTTTAGCACCAATAAATATGAAGAAATTGCCCGAAATTTGGGGGAAGGGAAGCGAGCGGAAGTAAACATGGTTACCTGTCAAGAACGCATGCGCAACGTTGGTACATTGGTGGGGCCTTAACACTAACTTGACAGTACATGACAAGAAAACAGAGCTTGTGTACGAATACAGAACTATCATTTTACTGCCTGGTGGAAATGCCTTCAGTTTGGTAGGGGCAAAATTACAAAGAGATGTAAGAACACAGCACAAGCAAAGCACATTCATAGTTCAAAACATTTAAATAACAATATGTAATACCGGTAATATGATTTTGGTATCAATTTCTGCAACTTAACAGAGTCCGTGAGAAAACAAAACAGCCATATCTGTATTACAAGAAAATCTAAAGCATACTTATAAGTCCTCAGTACTAAATCGGTCAAAAGAAGAATCTGACTCACAGTCAAATAGTTGTCAGATATGTTGTTCTTCCTTAACAGGGACTCTGTTATTACCGAAGTCCTGCTCGTTGAGGATTTCTTCATATGCCTCTTCTGCAGTTGTGTCCTGTTTTTGCATTCTCTCTTCCTCCCACACCAGATCATCCTTAGCAACCATGGCGTTTGTCAGGCAGCACTGCTTGAAGCCGCGGATGATGATGGATGGATCCAGTGCATCCCATGCCTCTTTCACCCACTGCACCATAAGGACGAGATCTGGCTTCTTCCTCATTCTTCCTGTTGTGTACTGGTGATGATCACCGTCCATCCAAAGGCTTGTTGCACACAACGTCCAGTACCTGAAGCTGGCTTTTAATGCCCCCAGGGATTATCACCAGATCTGTGCGGTCCTCCATAAAGATTTCTATGATTCCTGGCATGGTGTGGCACTTGAATGCCTCCAATACCAGTATACGTCTCCTTGTTGACCGCTGCACTACACTGTCCTGAGCCATTTCTTGGCCAGGTCCTTATCCATCCAGCCCTTTGGATGACACCGTACAACGACTCCAGAGGGCCATGAAGCATTCTTTGGCAGATTTTTCCGCTGAAAATAATGAAGGGATGAGCTTTGTTCCATACCCCTTTGCTCCAAGCATCACTGTAAAGCAGTTCCGCTCATTGCCAGTTGACTTTATTTTCACAGATTTGTCCCCCTTGTGAGTTAGAGCGTATGGCAAATCAAAAGTAACAGGGGTTTGATCTGCATTCGCTATATTACCCAGTGGATAAAAATGTTTTTTTTTCTTGGCTTTATTACAAACTTTTGAAAATCTATAAGTTTCTTTTCATTTTCCTAAGGCATTTTTTTAGCAATTGATGTTCTCTTCCTAACTGAAATGTTGTTCCGTTGCATGAATCGGAAACACCAATTCGCTGAGGCTTTAAAGTCAGACTGCGGCTTTATCCATTTCATCATTTTCTATGCTTCCAGTCTCAGTTCCAGGGTGTTGCTAGCAAGACCCCGACATCGCCTATCCTTCAAAATATCCATGAGTTCTTTTTCTAGATCAGGATGCTCTGCTTTTCTACCTCTACCAATAGCATTTGCTGATGACTTTACTTGTTCTAGCTACTGTACCTCACACTCGATTCACCTATATCAAACTGTCTTGCTGCTTCTCAAATCGCAACTTCCTGGGATACAGCAATGACTTCTTTTAAAGGCTGCTGTATAACTTGCTCGTTTCTCCATGATGAAATAAATTTAATTGATTTCTTACCAGTAATCGGAAAGAGCGGAATACAGTACAAACGAAATGAACTCACGGGAATCATTCGACCAATCAGAGTAAAGTATTACTGAAACAAAATTGTGACGTCATATACCGTAATGATCGGCACGGATATGATAAGAAAAGCCAGTGCAGACCATCCCTCCTCCCGCAGCCCAGCAAAGGAGCCATCGTCACCCCCCCAGGCCACCCGCGACCCATAAACCGGCCTTCAGTGATGGGAAGAGGGGACGCACCACTTTTACCCCATGCTTATATCACATATGAGTAAAGTTATTTTAATACTATAACTATTAATTTTACCAAAAAAAATCACTTTTCACATACAAGAAAAAAAGTAGTTAAAGGGTCATGGTTATCTCGCCAGCCTGTGTGACCAATTAGGTCCCTTTTTTTTGAAAGTGTTCCTGTCACATTTGAAAAGTGAAATAATTTACTGGATGGCTTGAAATGACATCTGTCGTAATCATTCATTTATGTTCACAACAATTGCAGTGTTATACTTTGATAGTCCTATGAACTATTAAAAAAAAGTATTATTAATTTTAAGTCCTTGGAGCTGTTCAAGCTGTCAAGTAACTAAAATACTTCGCACCTCAATATACATTTAAGGTAATTTTCCTTTCACAAAAGTTCCCCCACCCCTAGCTACAGTTGCTAAGCAAATAAGCTTCGATAGATACTCCAACGGCAGAAGCCACACAGGCAGGCATACAGTATACTGAGGCAATAGGGTTTACAAAATGAAGCACAGGGTTTTTGTGAAAATATAAAAAAATGTAGCAAGCTACAGAGGAAAAACCATCCAGCTTCACCACACAGCAAGCAAAGGGTTGGGATTATAAGGTGTCTGTTCACAAAATGCCATCCATCCATCCATTATCTTCCGCTTAGTCCGGGGTCGGGTCACGGGGGCAGCAGCTTTAGCAGGGAAGCCCAGACTTCCCTCTCCCCAGCCACTTCAGCCAGCTCCTCTGGCGGGATTCCAAGGCGTTCCCAGGCCAGCCGAGCGACATAGTCTCTCCAGCGTGTCCTGGGTCGACCCCGGGGCCTCCTACCGGTGGGACATGCCCGGAACACCTCTCCAGGGAGGCGTCCAGGAGGCATCCGAACCAAATGCCCGAGCCACCTCAACTGGCTCCTCTCAACGCGGAGGAGTAGCGGCTCGACACCAAGCCCCTCCCGGATGACCGAGCTTCTCACCCTATCTCTAAGGGAGAGCCCGGACACCCTGCGGAGGAAACTCATTTCGGCCGCTTGTATCCGGGATCTTGTTCTTTCGGTCACGACCCACAGCTCGTGACCATAGGTGAGGGTAGGAACGTAGATCGACCGGTAAATCGAGAGCTTCGCCTTTTGGCTCAGCTCCTTCTTCACCACAACGGACCGGTGCAGAGTCCGCATCACTGCAGACGCTGCACCGATCCGCCTGTCAATCTCCCGCTCCCTCCTACCCTCACTCGTGAACAAGACTCCAAGATACTTGAACTCCTCCACTTGGGGCAGGATCTCATCCCCGACCCGGAGAGGGCACTCCACCCTTTTCCGGCTGAGGACCATGGTCTCGGATTTGGAGGTGCTGATCTTCATCCCGACCGCTTCACACTCGGCCGCGAACCACCCCAGTGAGAGTTGGAGGTCACGGCTTGATGAAGCCAACAGCACCACATCATCTGCAAAAAGGAGAGATGCAATGCTGAGGCCACCAAACCGGACCCCCTCAACGCTTCGGCTGCGCCTAGAAATTCTGTCCATAAAAATTATGAACAGAATCGGTGACAAAGGGCAGCCTTGGCGGAGTCCAATCCTCACTGGGAACGAATTCGACTTACTGCCGGCAATGCGGACCAGACTCTGACAGCGGTCGTACAGGGACCGAACAGCCCTTACCAGGGGGCTCGGTACCCCGTACTCCCGGAGCACCCTCCACAGGACTCCCCTAGGCACACGGTCGAACGCCTTCTCCAAATCCACAAAACACATGTGGACTGGTTGGGCGAACTCCCATGCACCCTCGAGGACCCTGCCGAGGGTGTAGAGCTGGTCCACTGTTCCACGGCCGGGACGAAAACCACACTGCTCCTCCTGAATCTGAGATTCGACTTCCCGACGGACCCTCCTCTCCAGCACCCCTGAATAGACTTTACCGGGGAGGCTGAGGAGTGTGATCCCTCTATAATTGGAACACACCCTCCGGTCCCCCTTTTTAAAAAGGGGGACCACCAACCCGGTCTGCCAATCCAGAGGCACTGTCCCCGATGTCCACGCAATGTTGTAGAGGCGTGTCAGCCATGACAGCCCCACAACATCCAGAGCCTTTAGGAACTCCGGGCGGATCTCATCTACCCCTGGGGCCTTGCCACCGAGGAGCTTACCAACCGCCTCAGTGACTTCAACCCCAGAGATCGAAGAGCCCACCTCAGAGTCCCCAGACTCTGCTCCCTCAAAGGAAGGCGTGTCGGTGGAATTGAGGAGGGCTTCGAAGTATTCTCCCCACCTACTCACGACGTCCCGAGTCGAGGTCAGCAGTACACCATCTTCACTATACACAGTGTTAATGGTGCACTGCTTTCCTCTCCTCAGACGCCGGATGGTGGACCAGAATTTCCTCGAAGCTGTCCGGAAGTCGTTTTCCATGGCCTCGCCGAACTCTTCCCATGTCCGAGTCTTTGCCTTGGCGACCGCCGAAGCCGCAGTCCGCTTGGCCAGCCGGTACCTGTCAGCTGCCTCCGGAGTCCCACAGGCCAAAAAGGCCTGATAGGCCTCCTTCTTCAGCTTGACGGCATCCCTTACCGCTGGTGTCCACCAGCGGGTTCGGGGATTGCCGCCACGACAGGCACCAACCACCTTACGGCCACAGCTCCGATCGGCCGCCTCAACAATGGAGGTGCGGAACATGGCCCACTCGGACTCAATGTCCCTCACCTCCCCCGGGACAAGGGAGAAGTTCTGCCGGAGGTGGGTGTTGAAACTTTTTCTGACAGGGGATTCTGCCAGACGTTCCCAGCAGACCCTCACAATACGTTTGGGCCTGCCAGGTCTGGCCAGCAACTTCCCCCACCATCGGAGCCAACACACCACCAGGTGGTGATCAGTTGACAGCTCCGCCCCTCTCTTCACCCGAGTGTCCAAAACATGTGGCCGCAAGTCCGATGACACGATTACAAAGTCGATCATTGAACTGCGGCCTAGGGTGTCCTGGTGCCAAGTGCACATGTGGACACCCCTATGTTTGAACATGGTGTTCGTTATGGACAAACCGTGACGAGCACAGAAGTCCAAAAACAGAACACCACTCGGGTTCTGATCGGGGGGGCCGTTCCTCCCAATCACGCCCCTCCAGGTCTCACTGTCATTGCCCACGTGAGCGTTGAAGTCCCCCAGTAGAATGAGGGAGTCCCCAGAGGGGGCGCTCTCCAGCACACCCTCCAAGGACTCCAAAAAGGGTGGGTATTCTGAGCTGCTGTTCGGTGCATAAGCGCAAACAACAGTCAGAACCCGTCCCCCCACCCGAAGGCGGAGGGAGGCTACCCTCTCATCCACGGGGGTAAACCCCAACGTACAGGCACCAAGCCGGGGGGCAATAAGTATGCCCACACCTGCTCGGCGCCTCTCACCGTGGGCAACTCCAGAATGGAAGAGAGTCCAACCCCTCTCAAGAGGATTGGTACCAGAACCCAAGCTGTGTGTGGAGGAGAGTCCGACTATATCTAGTCGGAACTTCTCTGCCTCACCCACCAGCTCAGGCTCCTTCCCTGCCAGAGAGGTGACATTCCATGTCCCAAGAGTTAGCTTCTGCAGCTGGGGGTTGGACCGCCAAGGCCCCCGCCTTTGGCTGCCGCCCAACTCTCTACGCACCCGACCCCTATGGCCCCTCCCACAGGTGGTGAGCCCATGGGAAGGGGAACCCATGTTGCCTGTTCACAAAATGTTACATGGAAAATAAAATAACTTGAAGGCGCTTATAAGGACGCTATGTTTACTTAAAAAGAAGATACATCACTTTAATAGTGGCGCACTCATAAAACACGACGTATGAAGACACGTCAACTCACTTTAGCTAACGAAACAGCTATACTTTTAGCAGTATAGACGTTATAGCAATGCCCTCCTAGTAAGCCATAATATATATTATACAGAAGAAAAAAGTTGATTTTCTCTTTTAACAGATTATTTTATTCTCTTAGTGAACACGAGATAATGACACACTATTTAGGAACAAAATGAAGGCAATGATCAACTTTGATAAATACATGTTAAGGAAAGGAAAATTAAAAGCTGGCTGGCCAGGACAAACATCCCCGATAGCCCCATGCAGGTGCCCCCAAGAAGATCTTCCCCGACCTTCAGGATCACACAGTTTATATTTGTCGTTATACCAGGCAGCAGCCTTGTGCATGAGCAGTGGAAACAGACTAAAGGAGAAAGAATGTGGACATCAGTGACAAGACAGACTCCTTGTCATCAAAAATTAGTAAAAACACTGGCATGAGAACAATGAATGACTATGTGTAATGATCAGATATACAGTATGTTTATGTGAATTAAAGGAAATATATATGTAAAATAGACAGTATATGGCGGAAAACACTCAGGTGACTTGAAGTTCCGCTCTGAGAACCCCAATTTGGCCAAATGCATGTGTTGTGATACATCATTGGAAAGCTTAAAATCTCAATTTTCTTGGGGAAGAAAATTTTTGAAAAAAAAAATTAAACAGCAAAACCCTAACTGGAGGTGAGAGAATGAGAGCATAATTAAAGACGCTGTAGCTGATGATGTTGTTGAGTCTCCTAGCTCGCTGAGTAGACGTGTTGCCGTGTTCGGCCGCTCGTGTCTCTCGTGACTCTCGTAACTCTGTAGTGTCTCGTGTCAGAAACGCGCGCGACAACAAAGTTTTCCCCCTGGAATATAACATGCTCCACATACTGTAAATTCCATAGGTGAATTCTGTTATAAGGTAGTGGTCACTACACAGGTCCCCCCCCCCCCCCCCAGAATTCACCCACACAGGACGGCAGGCGCAACCTGATTCAACGGAACGGAACGGTGGGGCCGCACAGCCGGGGTGCCGGTGGAAGACGACCGAATTGACGATCAGGATAACGTCCAGGATGACAGGCGCGGAACGTCCGAGCAGGACGAACGGGAGAACGTCCGGGATGCCAGGTGATGAACGACCAAGTGCGACGATCAGTAGGACGTCCAGGATGCCAGGCGGTGGCCGACCGAAAGTGACGATCAGGAGGACGTCCAGGACGAGGAGCGCATCGTGCAGCACTGCCCAGGCGTGGCTGGAGAAACAGACGCCGAGAGAGGCGGCATGCGTTGCTCAGCTGCGGACGAGGATGAGGTCGAGATGTGCGACATGCAGTGCCACCCAGTCGAGGCTGTAGACGAGGGCGACAGGCGCGGTGGTCGGAGTTGACGGGTCGTGGCCGGGGACGAGGGTAACTGCCGAAATGCACCAAGCAGACCGGTCGTAGCAGGAGCGAGGGAAACGCCAAAACCGGACTCAAAGTGACGTCAGCGTTTTCCAAAAGCGATGAATGAAGATAAGACGTCAGGGGCGGCGTTTGCAGACGCTGGCAAAGAGGAGGCTTCCGGAGGTGCTGGCACTGCAGCGAGGTCAGCGGTGGTGGCCAGCGACGCTTGCAGAGGAGTGACCACGGAGACCGCCGGACGCGCTGGAGCAAGGTCAGTGGCGGCGTCCAGTGGCGCCGGCAGAGAAGCGACCACGGCGATATCCAGAGGCGCAAGTGCTGGAGCGACGTCAGTAGCGGCCAGAGATCGGGCACAGGGTTGACGTCGCGAGGAAGACCAAGAGATGACGCTGCGTCGATGAGAAAACCATGGGACGCCGTCAAGAAGACAAGGGCCGGACGGGACACCGTCGAGAAAAACAGGGCTGGACAGGACACCGTCGAGAAAACCAGGGCCGGACGGGGCGTCGTCGCGTAGGCCGGAGGCAGACGGGGCGTCTTGGAGAAGGCCGGAAGCGGGCGCATCGTTGTCGAGTAGGCCGGAGGCGGACGGGGCGTCGCCAAGAACGCCAGGGACGGGCGCAGCGGTGTCGACGTAGAGCAGCGCCGGAGCCGAGCTGAGCGAGAGTGGCGCTGGAGGTGAGACAGCAACGTAAGCGTCGGGAAGCGCCAGAGCGGGAGCATGTTGTGGTGGCGCGGGTACTGGGACAGAAGGTCGACTGCGAGGAGCCGGGGCTGAAGCACCGCCATCGTCGGCGGGAACCTCAGGCAGTAGGGCTCTCGAGGCGGGCACCCTGGGCGTCTTTAAAGTCAATGAGTATGATAGTTCAAAAGTCTGAGAAGGTGCGCCTTGAGCCCTGTACTGTATACTTGTCCTCCTTCGGCAGAAAAAACACAAAGCACTGAGCTCTGACTGCCTATGAGTACCCGAGCATGGCCACCACGTGGTAGAAGCGCATGGTATCGTCGACTATACTGTGGAGGGCGAACTGCGCCTCCGTGCACACAAGGCCGCAGAAGACTCGTTGAACATCATTAGCTGGAGAAAATCAGTGTCCGCCATTGCTTTAAGTGTTCGTAAAATGCCTCTGAGACTTCAACGAGGCAACTCGGGGTCACCAGTGTAGCGGATGATGTTGTTGAGTCTCGTAGCTCGCTGAGTAGACGTGTTGCCGTGTTCGGCCGCTTGTGTGTCTCGTGACTCTCGTAACTCTGTAGTGTCTCATGTCGGAAACGCGCGCCACATCACATTTTCCCACCGGAACACAACATGCTCCACATGTTCCATAGGTGAATTCTGTTATAAGGTAGTGGTCACTACAACGCCACAATTTTAACGAGATATCATCGCGTACTTACCTCTTTTTTATCCAAAAACTCCATGTAGCATGTATCACCGAGTGTTAACACACAGCTGTGAATGGCCGCAGCCGGATTTTTGGGGGATTTTATAGGTGAAACATGTTCATATAACAAGGGTCGCGATTCAGAAATCGCAGACATCAAGGAGTGGTCGAGATTTTCTTTTTCATATATTTGCTCTTTTAAACGTTTTTTTTCCCCCCAATTTTTCTTTGTTTGGATCGATTATTTATCATCTGAAATAACAGGGAAAATGCGACAGTAACAAAAAAATACAGTTAAGGGAGTTATGAGGTCGATATCCGTGACTTATTACAGACATTTTTTTTCATTGTGATGTAATTTGTTTAAAAGTTTAAAATATACGAGTGAATCATTTTTTAGTCTTTTTTTTTTTTTTTTTCAAACTAAATGTTAGACATCAATTAATGATTCTAAGCTAAAAAAAAATATCAGAGATTTCAAATAATAATTATTTACCTTCTTTTTATGGCTGGGTTGACACAAAAGCGGTTGCGCAGTGTCTGTACATGGGGGTTTCCAGGGTAAAATGGACTAATTAAAAACAGTTCGGGGCTTAATGCGCCATGAATCTGCTATGGCAGTATATAGACATATTGTTCTATCAAACACAACAGTTCTTTTGGCTTAAAATACAGCTGTTTATTTTAAAGAGGGGTGCATGAGTAGAAACTGCTTTTTCAATCATGTCTGTGTTGTCCGCCATATACTGTATATTTCAATAAACAAAGTAGTTAATAATCATATATTTTTTCATTATTAAATGTAAAAAAACTTGTTTGACAATAATCGCCAATACCAAAGTGGATACTGGAGAAAGTGTTTCTATTGAGATTGGTGCAAAAGCAATCCACAAGTCACGAGGAAATGATTGAAAAAACAGCCCAAATTTCAGCCATTTTGCTCTTTGAACGGGTGATGTTTCATATCTGTAGTCAGAATTCGAAGATTTTTGTGTATTTCTTTCTGCCTGATATGGTCTTGTAATTAGTTATTGTACAGTGTACTAATCAAAGTTATTATAAATGACATTGTGCTGAGAAAAAAAAATGTATCATTGCTTAACAAAAAAAGTCAATTACTTATTCTTTTTACTGAATACTTAACTCGTACTGATGACTAATTTTTTATTTTACTTGAGTGACATCATTTTAAAGTAATGCTACTCTTACTTGAGTAGAATGTTTGGCTACTCTACCCACATATGTCTACAAAGTACAACACATTTCAAAATGTCAAGTTTGGTCTGCGCTGGCATGAAAATACACTTTTACACTTGATCGCACCAGTCTACAAAACAAGGGCCCCTTATACGGTATTTATCCTATACAGTGGTACCTCTACATACGAAGTTAATTCGTTCCAGGAACTTGTTTGTAAGTCAAAATGGTCGTATGTCGAGCAGGATTTTCCCATAAGAATACATTATAATTCCATTAAATTGTCCCACAGCCTTAAACCTACATTAAATCCTTAATAAATACTGCTGGTACTATTGCAATTACACCGAGAAAAACAAATAAATTATGAACAAAATTCTGAATAATAGTACAATAATAGTAATAATAATACCTGTAATAATGTAAAGAATCGGGTTGTAATGTGGCGGATGTGTTTTGCGTGGTGTACCTAAATGGACCGCATGGCTAACTTGACTGAGTGAGGGAGGAGTTATTACTTTCACTTTGTCCAGCTGCGGTGGACAGTAGTTTGTGTTGCACAAGTTCTGAAATAAATGATTAAAAACCTGACGAAGCTGGCGATTTTTTGGCGATGTTACCACATCAATAATTGTCACCTTAACTTATAAAGACTAGCGAACGGAGGTCGGAGGAGGACCGTCATAGTAGACATTCTACTCATTCTATTCTATTCTATTCTATTGTCGAGCCAGTTCACGGACGTGCACACAACGCTCGTATTTTTCTATCATTTCCATCTTCATTTCAATGTTAAGCCTAACCTTTTTGCTTTTATTACCACCTGCACTAACATTCTTGGAGCCCATGTTGATTTCTCTCCCAAGAAAATCCGCCGTGCGCTGTCATAAATCGTCGTATTTCGAGCATGTCGTCAGATGTAGAAACAAACAGCAAGTCAAATTCAAGATCGTGTCTCCTAGCGATCGTATGTCGAGGTACCACTTACTTTGCTTTCAGCTTTTATTCAGACAGTTTGATAAATGCCAGCTGAGTAGTACAACTGTCACTTAAAAGACAAAATCCCATTCCCCACTCCGTAATAATTTACATCATACATACATCTAAATGTATTACGATTGTGTCCCCATCTATTTATCTAACGGTCTTCTCCTTTCCTCCACCAATACGCCACGCGTCCGTTATTTTTCACCAGCTCCCTATGTCTCCTTTTGTCCCAGAGGATGTGATTAGAAGTGCCTTTTCTCCCTGTGGGAAATCACTTGTGTTCTGTGTTAGTATGTCCACAATGACAGATTTGGCCCAGAACTCACTCCCAAGCAAATTACTCTGCAGAGCTGACTGGGTCTCAACAATGTGAAGAACCAAGAAAGATGGATGAGAACTAAAAGCAAGCAAGAGGGCTGATGTGTGGAGCAATTAAAACACTAGAGGAATTACACAGCGACAGAAGATAGTAAAGAAAAAGAAAATGAAGTCGGGAAAATGTGATAAGAAATGAATTCTTGATAAGTAAATTTGCGGAATAAATTTAGGACTCTGCCTCTTGGTTGCACAAGGTGTATAGTTTACTGTTATTATACATGTCCCAAAACTAGCGCAAATGTAGCACAAACGAATGGCACCTTTTCAGGTTTTGGGTCCATTTTACAGTTAATGGGGGGCTTGAGATAATATTTTCGAGTGATGACGTCACTCGCAACAGTGCTAGTTGTTGGGACACCCCTCTGTTATTGAGAGAGTTGGTACACTTCGTCAGCTGCGACGGAGGTGCTGTGATTGACGTCATCACTCAAAATTAAAATCACAAAAACCATAGCAGCACAAACAAAACGTTTGACAGCACAAAGGTAGCACAAACGTCTGACACCATTTTTAATCAAAACAGGGGCTGGTTGACCTCAGATTGACCTATTAAACAATTGTTAATATGTCTAAGACAATAGCTGCAGAAATGAAAGATTTTTTTCGGCACAAACCTAGCACAAACGAATTACATAATTTTTCCATAAATTTGCATCTGATGGGGGCCAACTTCATTTTCAGTGCAATTTTCTTAAAATTCTACAAGAGTGTTCCAAAAAATTGCATTCTAAGGTTGAATCAAGTCATCTGTTAGGAATCAATAAATAGAATAAACACAATCGAGCAATATGGTGTTAAATCAAGGCCAAAAGTATTGTAATCTGAAAAAACAGAAACGATTGAAAAAAAAAAAACATTTTTGAAACTGAATGTTTAGGTTTTATTCGTAAATCTTCAAAAGCGAAAAAAATGTTTTGATTTTTTCAGTTACAAAGTTAATATTTTCAGGTTCAAAGTTTATTTTTTTCACCTGCAGATGTTATTTTTTCACTTTCAATTTTTTTTTCACTTTGGAATCTTTTTTTCGCTTTCAGATTTTTTTTTTTCAGTTTCAAAACTTTTGGCCTTGTTTTAACGCTGTGGAGGGGGGAGGGGGACCTCGACGAAAGATGTGTTGACTTGTGAGACAGTCAATCAAAGCAACCCCAAATGATGCTGCCTTCAGGAAGCCTGGGTACTTTGATTTTACCTTTTTTTTTTGCCTAGTTTGTGCTGTAATATTTTTCGTTCGTACAGTACTTCTATCATTTTTGAGATTTTTGTGCAAAATGGACCCGAAGTGGTGCCATTTGTTTGTGCAAGTAGTGTCTCATAGATATTGTTGAAATTCGCCTCCCCAGACAAGCCGCACGGAAACAGCAACAGCTGAACAAAGTGCCGCTCTGCTGATGTTGCCTCCGCGCGCGCCAACCGGGAAGGCGGAACTTCACGCGTTCATCTCTGATGTTAACCCTTTGTACTGACTCTATGTTCCAAAAGTTTGAAAAAGACTCGCCGAAAGCAGGTTGACAATTTATTCGTCGACAATGGTCAAAAACAGATGACGGAGGGACAATTCTGGATCCAAAACAAGGCTACATGTTTCCGAGCAGCAAAAATCTATGTTATCTCAGTGTCCAGTGTTTTTAAGTCCTTGATGTAGTGGGCCGGCTGAAGGTGTGTCCATGCGTTGCTTTGGGATCATCCCTCTCTGGCCGGTTTCGGGCTGTTTACGTTCGTGCGTGGAAGTGATGTGGTTGCCACAGCGACCGATGCTGGTCTTGACGTCTCAAGCGCCTGCTGTCAACTTTGTTACCCGGGCTGGCTGTACTTGTTTTCGGACAAACAGCGCTTTGTCCTTGCAGAACTGATTGGCTAGTTTTGGTGCATCAATCTTGCTCGTGGCGCACACGTTGGGCTTCTATAATAAGATGGCGTTGTGTATTTATTCTGCTTCTTTTCATTAAACTATGGTGTGCTATCTATTCGACACTAGGTGTGTCCGAGCAGTACAGTCCCACAGTAAATATGAGAAATGATACTATTCCCTGATTCATTGTATTCGGTGTGTTTGAGTAATGCAAACAGTTAGACGGTGCCTACGAGAAACGGTACCATTTTTCCATTTCCCCCTCAGGAGCCCCGATAAGGTGATTAACTTTACTGCGTCAAGGCCACTGAGTGAAGTCTGCCTAAACTATAGTTAAATGAATGTGTTAGACTAATGCAAACAATTATATGGTTTGTGAGAGAATGGTACCTTTTCCCTTCAATATCTTACGTATTTTAGAACTAGATGCGAAATGACAGACTCAGTGGCGTTAGCAGACGTATATAAAACTAAATGCAAAATGACAGACTCCCTGCGTTAGTAAACAGCCGCCATCTTAAAGCAGTCTTAAAGTTTTAAAACTGTTTCATCATTCAAAGATAGCCAAGATTTTGCCGATTTACGAGTATTTTAGACAAAAAGTTACTCACCTTAGGTTTGCTACAACAGAGCCTTCCTGAGAAGTCTACTGCTCTAAGATAGCGGCTGTTTACTAACACAGCGAGTCTGTCATTTCGCATCTATTTATATATGGCGGAAAACACTCCGGTGACTTGAAGTTCCGCTCTGATACACCCAATTTGGCCAAATTTTAAATTTGTCCTATATGCTTGTGTGATACATCATTGGAAAGCTTAAAATCTCAATTTTCTGGCGTAAGAAAAATTTTGGACAGGAGGGCATTTTTGAAAAAAAAAAGTTTTTTAAACAGCAAAACCCAATCTGGAGGCGAGATCACACTAGAGCAGAATTACAGATGCCATGACTTTAACGAGATATTATCACGTACTTATCTTGTTTCGATCCAAAAACTACATGTTGCCTGTATCACTGAGTGTCAAGACACAGCTGTGAATGGCCACAGATGTATTTTGGGGGGATTGTATGGGTGAAACATGGTAATACAACAAGGGTCGTGATGTTGAAATCGCAGACATCAAGGAGTGGTCGAGATTTTCTTTTTCATATATTTACCCTTTTAAACATTTTTTTTTTCAATTTTTCTTTGTTTGGATCGATTATTTATCATCTAACATATCGAGGAAAATGCAACAGTAACAAAAAAATACAATTTAGCGATAGTTATGAGGTAGATATCCGTGACTTTTTTACAGACGCCATTTTTTTATTGTGATGTAATTTGTTTAAAAGTTTAAAATATGTGAGTGAATAATTTTTTTAAAGTCTTTTCTTTGTAAACAAAATACTAGACATTAATTAATGATTCTAAGCAAAAAATTATCTACTTTCTGAATGATAAATATAACTAGAAACTGCAATTTCGGGAGAAATTACACACCTTGGTCTTTCCTCTGTGGAGATACAGATCTTAGCCCCACTCAGGTCTATCAATAGAATGGATCATAATGCCAGTCATTGGCAAAAAACAAAGTAAAAGCCGTTAGAAATGAATGGGAGAATTGGACGTCCATGGACGTCAATGGCGGCACCTTTCATAATTGTTAATGGAATCGGGGAAGTTTGGGGGACACGTCCTAATGATATCTAGTCATTTTCTGTTGATTTGGGAAAAAAAAAAAATTCCCATTGAAAATGAATGGGAAAAATTTTGGACGTCCATGGACGTCAATGGTATCAACTTACATAAGCGTCAATGGAATCCAAGTACATTGGCATCAATAAAATGAACAAACATGAAGAAATGCCATTGGAAATGAATGGGAAGTTTGGACGTCCATGAACGTCAATGGCATCACCCTCCATAAGCGGCAATGCAATCGGGGACATTTGGGGGACACGTCCTAATGATATCTAGTCATTTTCTGTTGATTTGGGAAAAAAAAAAAATTCCCATTGAAAATGAATGGGAAAAATTTTGGACGTCCATGGACGTCAATGGTATCAACTTACATAAGCGTCAATGGAATCCAAGTACATTGGCATCAATAGAATGAACAAACATGAAGAAATGCCTTTGGAAATGAATGGGAAGTTTGGACGTCCATGGACGTCAATGGCATCACCCCCCATAAGCGGCAATGCAATCGGGGACATTTGGGGGACACGTCCTAATGATATCTAGTCATTTTCTGTTGATTTGGGGAAAAAAAAAAAATTCCCATTGAAAATGAATGGGAAAAATTTTGGACGTCCATGGACGTCAATGGTATCAACTTACATAACCGTCAATGGAATCCAAGTACATTGGCATCAAAAGAATGAACAAACATGAAGAAATGCCATTGGAAATGAATGGGAAGTTTGGACGTCCCTGGACGTCAATGGCATCACCCTCCATAAGCAGCAATGCAATCGGGGACATTTGGGGGACAGGTCCTATTGATATCTAGTCATTTTCTGTTGATTTGGGAAAAAAAAAAAAATTCCCATTGAAAATGAATGGGTAAAATTTTGGACGTCCATGGACGTCAATGGCAGCACCCCCCATAAGCGTCAATGGAATTGGGGACGTTTGGGATATACGTCCTATTGATATCTGGTCATTTTCTGTTGATTTGGAGAAATTTAGTTTTTTCCCCATTGAAAATGAATGGGAAAAATTTTGGACGTCCATGTAAGTCAATGGCGGCACCCTTCATAAGCGTCAATGGAATTGGGGAAGTTTGGGGGACACGTCCTATTGATATCTGGTCATTTTCTGTTGATTTGGGGTAATTTTGTTTTTTCCCCATTGAAAATGAATGGGAAAAATTTTGGACGTCCATGGCAGTCAATGGCATCGACATCTATATAGTCAGTTGAATCCAAGTACATTGGCATCAGTAGATTCGACATGCATGGCCGTCAATGGCATCAATGCAATGTAAATTCCATTGGAAATCCCATTGGAAGTGAATGGGACTTTTCCCATTCGAAATGAATGGGATAGTTTTTGGCAAATTTCCGAGGAAGCGTAAATTTTTGCCAAATTCTGTATACAACTTTTATGCCCCTCACCGTCCCGGAATTTTTGATGCCCAAATTATGTGATTTGGTCAAAAATTGTAGGACTAGATACATTTTTAAACTTTTTTTATTTTTCGGAAAATTGCCGTTTACGGGCGAACGGAAAATTTTTCGTGGCGGTTTGAAAAATTCCCATCGTCACGCGAAAAATCCGGTCGTGCCGATACTTCAACGGTGCCGATCGGTGCTACGGTTTGGGCTGTGCGTTGGCTCAAAAAAACGCGGAGAATTATTGAATAATAATAATAAACTAGAAACTGCAATTTCGGGAGAAATTACACCTTGGTCTTTCCTCTGTGGAGATACAAATCTTAGCCCCACTCAGGTCTATCAATAGAATGGACCATAATGCCAGTCAATGGCACTAAACAAAGTAAAAGCCATTAGAAAAGATTGGGAGAATTGGACGTCCATGGCCGTCAATGGCGGCACCCTTCATAAGCGTCAATGCAATCGGGGACATTTGGGGGACACGTCCTATTGATATCTAGTCATTTTCTGTTGATTTGGGGAAAAAAAAAAATTCCCATTGAAAATGAATGGGAAAATTTTTGGACGTCCATGGACGTCAATGGTATCAACTTACATAAGCGTCAATGGAATCCAAGTACATTGGCATCAATAGAATGAACAAACATGAAGAAATGCCATTGGGATTTAATGGGAAGTTTGGACGTCCATGAACGTCAATGGCATCACCCTCCATAAGCGGCAATGCAATCGGGGACATTTGGGGGACACGCCCTAATGATATCTAGTCATTTTCTGTTGATTTGGGGAAAAAAAAAAAATTCCCATTGAAAATGAATGGGAAAACTTTTGGACGTCCATGGACGTCAATGGTATCAATTTACATAAGCGTCAATGGAATCCAAGTACATTGGCATCAATAGAATTAACAAACATGAAGAAATGCCATTGGAAATGAATGGGAAGTTTGGACGTCCGTGGACGTCAATGGCATCACCCTCCATAAGAGGCAATGCAATCGGTGACATTTGGGGGACACGTCCTATTGATATCTAGTCATTTTCTGTTGATTTGGGGAAAAAAAAAAAAATTCCCATTGAAAATGAATGGGAAAATTTTTGGACGTCCATGGACGTCAATGGTATCAACTTACATAAGCGTCAATGGAATCCAAGTACATTGGCATCAATAGAATGAACAAACATGAAGAAATGCCATTGGGATTTAATGGGAAGTTTGGACGTCCATGAACGTCAATGGCATCACCCTCCATAAGCGGCAATGCAATCGGGGACATTTGGGGGAAACGTCCTATTGATATCTAGTCATTTTCTGTTGATTTGGGGGGGGAAAAAAAATTCCCATTGAAAATGAATGGGAAAAATTTTGGACGTCCATGGACGTCACTGGTATCAACTTACATAAGCGTCAATGGAATCCAAGTACATTGGCATCAATAGAATGAACAAACATGAAGAAATGCCATTGGAAATGAATGGGAAGTTTGGACGTCCCTGGACGTCAATGGCATCACCGTCCATAAGCAGCAATGCAATTGGGGACATTTGGGGGACACGTCCTATTGATATCTAGTCATTTTCTGTTGATTTGGGGAAAAAAAAAAAATTCCCATTGAAAATGAATGGGTAAAATTTTGGACGTCCATGGACGTCAATGGCAGCACCCCCCATAAGCGTCAATGGAGTTGGGGACGTTTGGGGTATACGTCCTATTGATATCTGGTCATTTTCTGTTGATTTGGAGAAATGTAGTTTTTTCCCCATTGAAAATGAATGGGAAAAATTTTGGACGTCCATGTAAGTCAATGGCGGCACCCTTCATAAGCGTCAATGGAATTTGGGGAAGTTTGGGGGACACGTCCTATTGATATCTGGTCATTTTCTGTTGATTTGGGGTAATTTTGTTTTTTCCCCATTGAAAATGAATGGGAAAAATTTTGGACGTCCATGGCAGTCAATGGCATCGACATCCATATAATCAATTGAATCCAAGTACATTGGCATCAGTAGATTCGACATGCATGGCCGTCAATGGCATCAATGCAATGTAAATTCCATTGGAAATCCCATTGGAAGTGAATGGGACTTTTCCCATTCGAAATGAATGGGATAGTTTTTGGCAAATTTCCGAGGAAGCGTAATTTTTTTCCAAATTCTGTATACAACTTTTATGCCCCTCACCGTCCCGGAATTTTTGATGCCCAAATTATGTGATTTGGTCAAAAATTGTAGGACTAGATACATTTTGAAACTTTTTTTTTTTTTCCGGAAAATTGCCGTTTACGGGCGAAGGGAAAATTTTTCGGGTCCGTTTGAAAAATTCCCATCGTTGCGCGAAAATTCCGGTCGTGCCGATATTAGAACGGTGCCGATCGGTCAAACGGTTCGGGCTGTGCAGCGTGCGTTTTTTTTTCATTCAAAATGAATAGGAAAGTTTTTGGCAAATTTCCGGGGAACCGTAAATTTTTGCCAAATTCTGTATACAACTTTTATGCCCCTCATAGTCCCGGAATTTTTGATACCCAAATTATGTGATTTGGTCAAAAATTGTAGGACTAGATACATTTTTTAACTTTTTTTTTTTTTTCGGAAAATTGCCGTTTACGGGCGAACGGAAAATTTTTCGGAGGATTTTGAAAAAGTCCCTGCGTCGCGCGAAAAATCCGGTCGTGCCGATACTTCAACGGTGCCGATCGGTGGTACGGTTCGGGCTGCGCGGCGCGCCGAAAAAACGCGGAGAATAAGATGATGATATAATAAATAATAACTAGAAACTGCAATTTCGGGAGAAATTACACACCTTGGTCTTTCCTCTGTGGAGATACAAATCTTAGCCCCACTCAGGTCTATCAATAAAATGGACCATAATGCCAGTCATTGGCACTAAACAAAGTTAAAGCCATTAGAAAAGATTGGGAGAATTGGACGTCCATGTCCGTCAATGGCAGCACCCTCCATAATTATTAATGGAATCGGGGAAGTTTGGGGGACACGTCCTATTGATATCTAGTCATTTTCTGTTGATTTGGGAAAAAAAAAAAATTTCCCTTTGAAAATGAATGGGAAAAATTTTGGACGTCCATGGACGTCAATGGTATCAACTTACATAAGCGTCAATGGAATCCAAGTACATTGGCATCAATAAAATGAACAAACATGAAGAAATGCCATTGGAATGAATGGGAAGTTTGGACGTCCATGAACGTCAATGGCATCACCCTCCATAAGCGGCAATGCAATCGGGGACATTTGGGGGACACGTCCTAATGATATCTAGTCATTTTCTGTTGATTTGGGGAAAAAAAAAAAATTCCCATTGAAAATGAATGGGAAAAATTTTGGACGTCCATGGAAGTCAATGGTATCAACTTACATAAGCGTCAATGGAATCCAAGTACATTGGCATCAATAGAATGAACAAACATGAAGAAATGCCATTGGAAATGAATGGGAAGTTTGGACGTCCATGAACGTCAATGGCATCACGCTACATAAGCCTAAATGGAATTGGGGACATTTGGGGGAAACGTCCTATTGATATCTAGTCATTTTCTGTTGATTTGGGGAAAAAAAAAAATTCCAATTGAAAATGAATGGGAAAAATTTTCGACGTCCATGGACGTCAATGGTATCAACTTACATAAGCGTCAATGGAATCCAAGTACATTGGCATCAATAGAATGAACAAACATGAAGAAATGCAATTGGAAATGAATGGGAAGTTTGGACGTCCATGGACGTCAATGGCATCAAAATCCATAAGCGGCAATGCAATCGGGGACATTTGGGGGACACGTCCTAATGATATCCAGTCATTTTCTGTTGATTTGGGGAAAAAAAAAAATTTCCCATTGAAAATGAATGGGAAAAATTTTGGACGTCCATGGACGTCAATGGTATCAACTTACATAAGCGTCAATGGAATCCAAGTACATTGGTATCCATAGAATGAACAAACATGAAGAAATGACAATTAAAATGAATGGGAAGTTTGGACGTCCATGGACGTCGATGGCATCAACCTCCATAAGCAGCAATGCAATCGGGAACATTTGGGGTACACGTCCTATTGATATCTAGTCATTTTCTGTTGATTCGGGGAAAAAAAAAATTCCCATTGAAAATGAATGGGAAAAATTTTGGACGTCCATGGACGTCAATGGTATCAACTTACATAAGCGTCAATGGAATCCAAGTACATTGGCATCAATAGAATGAACAAACATGAAGAAACGCCATTGGGAATGAATGGAAATTTTGGACGTCCATGGACGTCAATGGCATCACCCTCCATAAGCATAAATGGAATTGGGGAAGTTTGGGGGACACGTCCTTTTGACATCTAGTCATTTTCTTTTGATTTTGGGAAAAAAAAAAAAATTCCTATTGAAAATCAATGGGAAAAATTTTGGACGTCCATGGACGTCAATGGCAGCACCCCCCATAAGCGTCAATGGAGTTGGGGACGTTTGGGGTATACGTCCTATTAATATCTGGTCATTTTCTGTTGATTTGGGGAAATTTAGTTTTTTCCCCATTGAAAATGAATGGGAAGTTTGGACGTCCATGGACGTCGATGGCATCAACCTCCATAAGCAGCAATGCAATCGGGAACATTTGGGGTACACGTCCTATTGATATCTAGTCATTTTCTGTTGATTCGGGGAAAAAAAAAATTCCCATTGAAAATGAATGGGAAAAATTTTGGACGTCCATGGACGTCAATGGTATCAACTTACATAAGCGTCAATGGAATCCAAGTACATTGGCATCAATAGAATGAACAAACATGAAGAAATGCCATTGGAATTGAATGGGAAGTTTGGACGTCCATGGATGTCAATGGCATCACCCTCCATAAGCATAAATGGAATTGGGGAAGTTTGGGGGACACGTCCTATTGACATCTAGTCATTTTCTTTTGATTTTGGGAAAAAAAAAAAATTCCTATTGAAAATCAATGGGAAAAATTTTGGACGTCCATGGACGTCAATGGCAGCACCCCCCATAAGCGTCAATGGAGTTGGGGACGTTTGGGGTATACGTCCTATTAATATCTGGTCATTTTCTGTTGATTTGGGGAAATTTAGTTTTTTCCCCATTGAAAATGAATGGGAAAAATTTTGGACGTCCATGGACGTCAATGGCAGCACCCCCTATAAGCGTCAATGGAGTTGGGGACATTTGGGGGACACGTCCTATTGATATCTGGTCATTTTCTGTTGATTTGGGGAAATGTAGTTTTTTCCCCATTGAAAATGAATGGGAAAAATTTTGGACGTCCATGGCCGTCAATGGCATCGACATCCATATAGTCAATAGAATCCAAGTACATTGGCATCAGTAGATTCGACATGCATGGCCGTCAATGGCATCAATGCAATGTAAATTCCATAGAAATCCCATTGAAATGAATGGGAAATTTTCCCATTAGAAATGAATGGGATAGTTTTTGGCAAATTACCGGGGAAGCGTAAATTTTTACCAAATTCTGTATACAACTTTTATGCCCCTCACCGTCCCGGAATTTTTGATACCCAAATTATGTGATTTGGTCAAAAATTGTAGGACTATATACATTTTGAAAAAAAAAAAAAAATCTGGAAAATTGCCGTTTGCGGTAAAACGGAAAATTTTTCGGGGCCCTTTTTAAAAAAGCCATCGTCGCGCAAAAATTCCGGACGTTTCGATATCCGAACGGTGCCGATCGGTGCAGCGGTTCGGGCTGTGCGGCGCGCCGAAAAAACGCGGAGAATAAGATGAATAATAATAATAACTAGAAACTGCAATTTCGGGAGAAATTACACACCTTGGTCTTTCCTCTGTGGAGATCCAGATCTTAGCCCCACTCAGGTCTATCAATCGAATGGACCATAATGCCAGTCAATGGCACTAAACAAAGTAAAAGCCATTAGAAAAGATTGGGAGAATTGGACGTCCATGTCCGTCAATGGCAGCACCCTCCATAAGCGTCAATAGAGTCGGAGACGTTTAGGGGACACGTCCTATTGATATCTGGTCATTTTCTGTTGATTTGGGAATTTTTTTTTTTTTCCCCATTGAAAATGAATGGGAAAAAGTTGGACGTCCATGGACGTCAATGGCATCACCCTCCATAAGCATCAATGCTATCGGGGACATTTGGGGTAAAGGTCCTATTGATATCTGGTGATTTCCTACTGATTTGGGGACATTTTTTGTTTTTGCCATTGAAAATGAATGGGAAAAATTTGGACGTCCATGGACGTCAATGGCATCACCCTCCATAAGCATCAATGCTATCGGGGACATTTGGGGTAAAGGTCCTATTGATATCTGTTGATTTCCTACTGATTTGGGGACATTTTGTTTTTTCCCCATTTAAAATGAATGGGAAAAATTTTGGACGTCCATGGACGTCAATGGCATCGACATCCATATAGTCAATAGAATCCAAGTACATTGGCATCAGTAAATTCGACATGCATGGCCGTCGATGGCATCAATGCAATGTAAAGTCCATAGGAAATCCCATTGGAAGTGAATGGGAACTTTTCCCATTGGAAATGAATGGGATAGTTTTTGGCAAATATCCGGAGAACCGTAAATTTTTTCCAAATTCTGTATACAATCTTTATGCCCCCCACCGTCCCGGAATTTTTGATGTCCAAATTATGTGATTTCGTCAAAAATTGTAGGACAAGTAGCGTTTTGAAACTTTTTTTTTTTTCCGGAAATTTGCCGTTTACGGGCGAACGGAAAATTTTTCGGGGCCGTTTGAAAAATTCCCATCGTCGCGCGAAAATTCCGGTCGTGCCGATACTTGAACGGTACCGATCGGAGGCATGGTTCGGGCTGCGCGGCGCGCCGAAAAAAACGTCAACAATTATTGAATAATAATAATAATAATAAAGAAATAATAAAGAAGTACAATAAAGTTGTACAACAACATAACCTTGTTCTTTCCCTTGGAAAGACCAAGGTAACTAGAAACTGCAATTTCGGGAGAAATTACACACCTTGGTCTTTCCTCTGTGGAGATACAAATCTTAGCCCCACTCAGGTCTATCAATAGAATGGATCATAATGCCAGTCATTGGCACAAAACAAAGTAAAAGCCATTAGAAATCAATGGGAGAATTGGACGTCCATGGACGTCAATGGCGGCACCTTCCATAATTGTTAATGGAATCGGGGAAGTTTGGGGGACACGTCCTAATGATATCTAGTCATTTTCTGTTGATTTGGGGGAAAAAAAAATTTACCATTGAAAATGAATTGGAAAAATTTTGGACGTCCATGGACGTCAATGGTATCAACTTACATAAGCGTCAATAGAATCCAAGTACATTGGCATCACTAGAATGAACAAACATGAAGAAATGCCATTAGAAATGAATGGGAAGTTTGGACGTCCATGGACGTCAATGGCATCACCCTCCATAAGCGGCAAAGCAATCGGGGACATTTGGGGGACACGTCCTAATGATATCGAGTCATTTTTTGTTGATTTGGAAAAAAAAAAAAATTTCCCATTGAAAATGAATGGGAAAAATTTTGGACGTCCATGGACGTCAGTGGTGTCAACTTACATAAGCGTCAATGGAATCCAAGTACATTGGCATCAATAGAATGAACAAACATGAAGAAATGCCATTGGAAATGAATGGGAAGTTTGTACGTCCATGGACGTCAATGGCATCACCCTCCATAAGCGGCAATGCAATCGGGGACATTTGGGGGAAACGTCCTAATGATATCTAGTCATTTTCTGTTGATTTGGGGAAAAAAAAAAAATTCCCATTGAAAATGAATGGGAAAAATTTTGGACGTCCATGGACGTCAATGGTATCAACTTACATAAGCGTCAATGGAATCCAAGTACATTGAAATCAATAGAATGAACAAACATGAAGAAATGCCATTGGAAATGAATGGGAAGTTTGGACGTCCATGGACATCAATGGCATCACCCTCCATAAGCGGCAATGCAATCGGGGACATTTGGGGGACATGTCCTAATGATATCTAGTCATTTTCTGTTGATCTGGGGAAAAAAAAAAATTTCCCATTGAAAATGAATGGGAAAAATTTTGGACGTCCATGGACGTCAATGGTATCAACTTACATAGGCGTCAATGGAATCCAAGTACATTGGCATCAATAGAATGAAAAAACATGATTAAAAGCCATTAGAAATGAATGGGAAATTTGGACGTCCATGGCCGTCAATGGCATCACCCTCCATAAGAGGCAATGCAATCGGGGACATTTGGGCGACACGTCCTATTGATATCTAGTCATTTTCTGTTGATTTGGGGAAAAAAAAAAAATTCCCATTGAAAATGAATGGGAAAAATTTTGGACGTCCATGGACGTCAATGGTATCAACTTACATAAGCGTCAATGGAATCCAAGTACATTGGCATCAATAGAATGAACAAACATGAAGAAATGCCATTGGAATTGAATGGGAAGTTTGGACGTCCATGGACGTCAATGGCAGCACCCCCCATAAGCGTCAATAGGGTTGGGGACGTTTGGGGTATACGTCCTATTAATATCTGGTCATTTTCTGTTGATTTGGGGAAATGTAGTTTTTTCCCCATTGAAAATGAATGGGAAAAATTTTGGACGTCCATGGACGTCAATGGCAGCACCCCCTATAAGCCTCAATGGAGTTGGGGATGTTTGGGGGACACGTCCTCTTGATATCTGGTCATTTTCTGTTGATTTGGGGAAATGTAGTTTTTTCCCCATTTAAAATGAATGGGAAAAATTTTGGACGTCCATGGCCGTCAATGGCATCGACATCCATATAGTCAATTGAATCCAAGTACATTGGCATCAATAGATTCGACATGCATGGCCGTCAATGGCATCACTGCAATGTAAAAAAAAAAAAAAAATTCAATTGGAAATCCCATTGGAAGTGAATGGGAAATGTTCTCATTAGAAATGAATGGGAAAGTTTTTGGCAAGTTTCTGGGAAACCGTAAATTTGTTACAAATGCTGTATACAACTTTTATGCCCCTCACCATCACTGAATTTTTGATGCCCAAATTGTGTGATTTGGTCAAAAATTGAAGGACAAGATACAATTTGAAACTTTTCTTTGTTTCCCATTAAAAATGAATGGGCCAGTTTTTGGCAATTTGCCGGGAAACCGTACATTTTATCAAAAAAAATTTCTCGCTATTTTTTATGCCCCTCACCATCCCGGAATTTTTGACGCCCATCTTGTGTGTTTTCGTCAAAAATTGACGGACTAGTAACAGTTTGAAAGTTGTCTTTTTTTCCCATTAAAAATGAATGGGCAGGTTTTTGGCAAATTTCCGGGGAACCGTATATTTTTTCCAAATTGTGTTAATAACCTTTATTCCCCTCCCCATCCTGGATTTTTTGATGCCCAAATTGTGTGATTTGGTGAAAATTTGTAGGACTAGATACATTTTGAAATTTTATTTTTCTCATTAAAAATGAATGGGCAAGTTTTTGTCAAATTTCTGGGGAACCGTAAATTTTTTCCAAATTCTGTATACAACTTTTATGCCCCTCACCGTCCCGGAATTTTTGATACCCAAATTATGTGATTTGGTCAAAAATTGTAGGACTAGATACATTTTGAAACTTTTTTTTTTTTCCGGAAAATTGCCGTTTACGGGCGAACGGAAAATTTTTCGGGGCCGTTTGAAAAATTCCCATCGTCGCGCGAAAATTCCGGTCGTGCCGATACTTGAACGGTGCCGATCGGTGGTACGGTTCGGGCTGTGCGGCGCGCCGAAAAAAACGTCAACAATTATTGAATAATAATAATAACTAGAAACTGCAATTTCGGGAGAAATTACACCTTGGTCTTTCCTCTGTGGAGATACAAATCTTAGCCCCACTCAGGTCTATCAATAGAATGGACCATAATGCCAGTCATTGGCACTAAACAAAGTTAAAGCCATGAGAAAAGATTGGGAGAATTGGACGTCCATGTCCGTCAATGGCAGCACCCTCCATAATTGTTAATGGAATCGGGGACGTTTGGGGGACACGTCCTATTGATATGTAGTCATTTTCTGTTGATTTGGGAAAAAAAAAAAAATTCCCATTGAAAATGAATGGGAAAAATTTTGGACGTCCATGGACGTCAATGGTATCAACTTACATAAGCGTCAATGGAATCCAAGTACATTGGCATCAATAAAATGAACAAACATGAAGAAATGCCATTGGAAATGAATGGGAAGTTTGGACGTCCATGAACGTCAATGGCATCACCCTCCATAAGCGGCAATGCAATCGGGGACATTTGGGGGACACGTCCTAATGATATCTAGTCATTTTCTGTTGATTTGGGAAAAAAAAAAAAATCCCATTGAAAATGAATGGGAAAAATTTTGGACGTCCATGGACGTCAATGGTATCAACTTACATAAGCGTCAATGGAATCCAAGTACATTGGCATCAATAGAATGAACAAACATGAAGAAATGCCTTTGGAAATGAATGGGAAGTTTGGACGTCCATGGACGTCAATGGCATCACCCCCCATAAGCGGCAATGCAATCGGGGACATTTGGGGGACACGTCCTAATGATATCTAGTCATTTTCTGTTGATTTGAGGAAAAAAAAAAAATTCCCATTGAAAATGAATGGGAAAAATTTTGGACGTCCATGGACGTCAATGGTATCAACTTACATAAGCGTCAATGGAATCCAAGTACATTGGCATCAATAGAATGAACAAACATGAAGAAATGCCATTGGAAATTAATGGGAAGTTTGGACGTCCGTGGACGTCAATGGCATCACCCTCCATAAGCAGCAATGCAATCGGGCACATTTGGGGGAAACGTCCTATTGATATCTAGTCATTTTCTGTTGATTTGGGGAAAAAAAAAAAAATTCCCATTGAAAATGAATGGGAAAAATTTTGGACGTCCATGGACGTCAATGGTATCAACTTACATAAGCGTCAATGGAATCCAAGTACATTGGCATCAATAGAATGAACAAACATGAAGAAATGCCATTGGAAATAAATGGGAAGTTTGGACGTCCATGAACGTCAATGGCATCACCCTCCGTAAGCGGCAATGCAATCGGGGACATTTGGGGGACACGTCCTAATGATATCTAGTCATTTTCTGTTGATTTGAGGAAAAAAAAAAATTTCCCATTGAAAATGAATGGGAAAAATTTTGGACGTCCATGGACGTCAATGGTATCAACTTACATAAGCGTCAATGGAATCCAAGTACATTGGCATCAATAGAATGAACAAACATGAAGAAATGCCATTGGAAATTAATGGGAAGTTTGGACGTCCGTGGACGTCAATGGCATCACCCTCCATAAGCAGCAATGCAATCGGGCACATTTGGGGGAAACGTCCTATTGATATCTAGTCATTTTCTGTTGATTTGGGGAAAAAAAAAAAAATTCCCATTGAAAATGAATGGGAAAATTTTTGGACGTCCATGGACGTCAATGGTATCAACTTACATAAGCGTCAATGGAATCCAAGTACATTGGCATCAATAGAATGAACAAACATGAAGAAATGCCATTGGAAATAAATGGGAAGTTTGGACGTCCATGAACGTCAATGGCATCACCCTCCGTAAGCGGCAATGCAATCGGGGACATTTGGGGGACACGTCCTAATGATATCCAGTCATTTTCTGTTGATTTGGGGAAAAAAAAAAAAAATTCCCATTGAAAATGAATGGGAAAAATTTTGGACGTCCATGGACGTCAATGGTATCAACTTACATAAGCGTCAATGGAATCCAAGTACATTGGCATCAATAGAATGAACAAACATGAAGAAATGGCATTGGAAATGAATGGAAATTTTGTTGTCCATGGACGTCAATGGCAGCACCCCCTATAAGCGTCAATGGAGTTCGGAACGTTTGGGGGAGACGTACTATTGATAACTGGTCATTTTCTGATGATTTGGGGAAATTTAGTTTTTTCCCCATTGAAAATGAATGGGAAAAATTTTGGACGTCCATGGACGTCAATGGCAGCACCCCCCATAAGCGTCAATGGAGTTGGGGACGTTTGGGGTATACGTCCTATTAATATCTGGTCATTTTCTGTTGATTTGGGGAAATTTAGTTTTTTCCCCATTGAAAATGAATGGGAAAAATTTTGGACGTCCATGGCCGTCAATGGCATCGACATCCATATAGTCAAATGAATCCAAGTACATTGGCATCAATAGATTCGACATGCATGGCCGTCAATGGCATCAATGCAATGTAAAGTCCATTGGAAATACTATTGAAAGTGAATGGGAACTTTTCCCATTGGAAATGAATGGGATAGTTTTTGGCAAATATCCGGAGAACCGTAAATTTTTTCCAAATTCTGTATACAATCTTTATGCCCCCCACCGTCCCGGAATTTTTGATGTCCAAATTATGTGATTTGCTCAAAAATTGTAGGACAAGTAGCGTTTTGAAAAAGTTGTAAAAAATCGGAAAATTGCCGTTTACGGGCGAACGAAAAATTTTTCGGGGTCGTTTGAAAAATTCCCATCGTCGCGCGAAAATTCCGGTCGTGTCGATACTTGAACGGTGCCGATCGGTGGTACGGTTCGGGCTGCGCGGCGCGCCGAAAAAACGCGGAGAAACCATTGCATAATAATAATAATAATAATAATAACTAGAAACTGCAATTTCGGGAGAAATTACACCTTGGTCTTTCCTCTGTGGAGATACAAATCTTAGCCCCACTCAGGTCTATCAATAGAATGGACCATAATGCCAGTCATTGGCACTAAACAAAGTTAAAGCCATTAGAAAAGATTGGGAGAATTGGACGTCCATGTCCGTCAATGGCAGCACCCTCCATAATTGTTAATGGAATCGGGGAAGTTTGGGTGACACGTCCTATTGATATCTAGTCATTTTCTGTTGATTTGGGAAAAAAAAAAAAATTCCCATTGAAAATGAATGGGAAAAATTTTGGACGTCCATGGACGTCAATGGTATCAACTTACATAAGCGTCAATGGAATCCAAGTACATTGGCATCAATAAAATGAACAAACATGAAGAAATGCCATTGGAAATGAATGGGAAGTTTGGACGTCCATGAACGTCAATGGCATCACCCTCCATAAGCGGCAATGCAATCGGGGACATTTGGGGGACACGTCCTAATGATATCTAGTCATTTTCTGTTGAATTGGGGAAAAAAAAAAAATTCCCATTGAAAATGAATGGGAAAAATTTTGGACGTCCATGGACGTCAATGGTATCAACTTACATAAGCGTCAATGGAATCCAAGTACATTGGCATCAATAGAATGAACAAACATGAAGAAATGCCTTTGGAAATGAATGGGAAGTTTGGACGTCCATGGACGTCAATGGCATCACCCCCCATAAGCGGCAATACAATCGGGGACATTTGGGGGACACGTCCTAATGATATCTAGTCATTTTCTGTTGATTTGGGGAAAAAAAAAAAATTCCCATTGAAAATGAATGGGAAAAATTTTGGACGTCCATGGACGTCAATGGTATCAACTTACATAAGCGTCAATGGAATCCAAGTACATTGGCATCAATAGAATGAACAAACATGAAGAAATGCCATTGGAAATTAATGGGAAGTTTGGACGTCCGTGGACGTCAATGGCATCACCCTCCATAAGCAGCAATGCAATCGGGCACATTTGGGGGACACGTCCTAATGATATCTAGTCATTTTCTGTTGAATTGGGGAAAAAAAAAAAATTCCCATTGAAAATGAATGGGAAAAATTTTGGACGTCCATGGACGTCAATGGTATCAACTTACATAAGCGTCAATGGAATCCAAGTACATTGGCATCAATAGAATGAACAAACATGAAGAAATGCCTTTGGAAATGAATGGGAAGTTTGGACGTCCATGGACGTCAATGGCATCACCCCCCATAAGCGGCAATACAATCGGGGACATTTGGGGGACACGTCCTAATGATATCTAGTCATTTTCTGTTGATTTGGGGAAAAAAAAAAAATTCCCATTGAAAATGAATGGGAAAAATTTTGGACGTCCATGGACGTCAATGGTATCAACTTACATAAGCGTCAATGGAATCCAAGTACATTGGCATCAATAGAATGAACAAACATGAAGAAATGCCATTGGAAATTAATGGGAAGTTTGGACGTCCGTGGACGTCAATGGCATCACCCTCCATAAGCAGCAATGCAATCGGGCACATTTGGGGGACACGTCCTAATGATATCTAGTCATTTTCTGTTGAATTGGGGAAAAAAAAAAAATTCCCATTGAAAATGAATGGGAAAAATTTTGGACGTCCATGGACGTCAATGGTATCAACTTACATAAGCGTCAATGGAATCCAAGTACATTGGCATCAATAGAATGAACAAACATTAAAAAATGCCTTTGGAAATGAATGGGAAGTTTGGACGTCCATGGACGTCAATGGCATCACCCCCCATAAGCGGCAATGCAATCGGGGACATTTGGGGGACACGTCCTAATGATATCTAGTCATTTTCTGTTGATTTGGGGAAAAAAAAAAATTTCCCATTGAAAATGAATGGGAAAAATTTTGGACGTCCATGGACGTCAATGGTATCAACTTACATAAGCGTCAATGGAATCCAAGTACATTGGCATCAATAGAATGAACAAACATGAAGAAATGCCATTGGAAATTAATGGGAAGTTTGGACGTCCGTGGACGTCAATGGCATCACCCTCCATAAGCAGCAATGCAATCGGCCACATTTGGGGGAAACGTCCTATTGATATCTAGTCATTTTCTGTTGATTTGGGGAAAAAAAAAAAAATTCCCATTGAAAATGAATGGGAAAAAATTTGGACGTCCATGGACGTCAATGGTATCAACTTACATAAGCGTCAATGGAATCCAAGTACATTGGCATCAAAAGAATGAACAAACATGAAGAAATGCCATTGGAAAAAATGGGAAGTTTAGACGTCCCTGGACGTCAATGGCATCACCCTCCATAAGCAGCAATGCAATCGGGGACATTTGGGGGACAGGTCCTATTGATATCTAGTCATTTTCTGTTGATTTGGGGGGAAAAAAAAAATTTCCCATTGAAAATGAATGGGTAAAATTTTGGACGTCCATGGACGTCAATGGCAGCACCCCCCATAAGCGTCAATGGAATTGGGGACGTTTGGGATATACGTCCTATTGATATCTGGTCATTTTCTGTTGATTTGGAGAAATGTAGTTTTTTCCCCATTGAAAATGAATGGGAAAAATTTTGGACGTCCATGTAAGTCAATGGCGGCACCCTTCATAAGCGTCAATGGAATTGGGGAAGTTTGGGGGACACGTCCTATTGATATCTGGTCATTTTCTGTTGATTTGTGGTAATTTTGTTTTTTCCCCATTGAAAATGAATGGGAAAATTTTTGGACGTCCATGGCAGACAATGGCATCGACATCCATATAGTCAATTGAATCCAAGTACATTGGCATCAGTAGATTCGACATGCATGGCCGTCAATGGCATCAATGCAATGTAAATTCCATTGGAAATCCCATTGGAAGTGAATGGGACTTTTCCCATTCGAAATGAATGGGATAGTTTTTGGCAAATTTCCGAGGAAGCGTAATTTTTTTCCAAATTCTGTATACAACTTTTATGCCCCTCACCGTCCCGGAATTTTTGATGCCCAAATTGTGTGATTTGGTCAAAAATTGTAGGACTAGATACATTTTGAACCTTTTTTTTTTTTTCCGGAAAATTGCCGTTTACGGGCGAAGGGAAAATTTTTCGGGTCCGTTTGAAAAATTCCCATCGTCGCGCGAAAATTCCGGTCGTGCCGATATTTGAACGGTGCCGATCGGTCAAACGGTTCGGGCTGTGCAGCGTGCGTTTTTTTTTCATTCAAAATGAATAGGAAAGTTTTTGGCAAATTTCCGGGGAACCGTAAATTTTTGCCAAATTCTGTATACAACTTTTATGCCCCTCACCGTCCCGGAATTTTTGATACCCAAATTATGTGATTTGGTCAAAAATTGTAGGACTAGATACATTTTGAAACTTTTTTTTTTTTCCGGAAAATTGCCGTTTACGGGCGAACGGAAAATTTTTCGGGGCCGTTTGAAAAATTCCCATCGTCGCGCGAAAATTCCGGTCGTGCCGATACTTGAACGGTGCCGATCGGTGGTACGGTTCGGGCTGTGCGGCGCGCCGAAAAAAACGTCAACAATTATTGAATAATAACTAGAAACTGCAATTTCGGGAGAAATTACACACCTTGGTCTTTCCTCTGTGGAGATACAAATCTTAGCCCCACTCAGGTCTATCAATAGAATGGACCATAATGCCAGTCATTGGCACTAAACAAAGTTAAAGCCATTAGAAAAGATTGGGAGAATTGGACGTCCATGTCCGTCAATGGCAGCACCCTCCATAATTGTTAATGGAATCGGGGAAGTTTGGGGGACACGTCCTATTGATATGTAGTCATTTTCTGTTGATTTGGGAAAAAAAAAAAAATTCCCATTGAAAATGAATGGGAAAAATTTTGGACGTCCATGGACGTCAATGGTATCAACTTACATAGGCGTCAATGGAATCCAAGTACATTGGCATCAATAAAATGAACAAACATGAAGAAATGCCATTGGAAATGAATGGGAAGTTTGGACGTCCATGAACGTCAATGGCATCACCCTCCATAAGCGGCAATGCAATCGGGGACATTTGGGGGACACGTCCTAATGATATCTAGTCATTTTCTGTTGATTTGGGAAAAAAAAAAAAATCCCATTGAAAATGAATGGGAAAAATTTTGGACGTCCATGGACGTCAATGGTATCAACTTACATAAGCATCAATGGAATCCAAGTACATTGGCATCAATAGAATGAACAAACATGAAGAAATGCCATTGGAAATGAATGGGAAGTTTGGACGTCCATGAACGTCAATGGCATCACCCCCCATAAGCGGCAATGCAATCGGGGACATTTGGGGGACACGTCCTAATGATATCTAGTCATTTTCTGTTGATTTGAGGAAAAAAAAAAATTTCCCATTGAAAATGAATGGGAAAAATTTTGGACGTCCATGGACGTCAATGGTATCAACTTACATAAGCATCAATGGAATCCAAGTACATTGGCATCAATAGAATGAACAAACATGAAGAAATGCCATTGGAAATGAATGGGAAGTTTGGACGTCCGTGGACGTCAATGGCATCACCCTCCATAAGCAGCAATGCAATCGGGCACATTTGGGGGAAACGTCCTATTGATATCTAGTCATTTTCTGTTGATTTGGGGAAAAAAAAAAAAAATTCCCATTGAAAATGAATGGGAAAAATTTTGGACGTCCATGGACGTCAATGGTATCAACTTACATAAGCGTCAATGGAATCCAAGTACATTGGCATCAATAGAATGAACAAACATGAAGAAATGCCATTGGAAATAAATGGGAAGTTTGGACGTCCATGAACGTCAATGGCATCACCCTCCGTAAGCGGCAATGCAATCGGGGACATTTGGGGGACACGTCCTAATGATATCCAGTCATTTTCTGTTGATTTGGGGAAAAAAAAAAAAATTCCCATTGAAAATGAATGGGAAAAATTTTGGACGTCCATGGACGTCAATGGTATCAACTTACATAAGCGTCAATGGAATCCAAGTACATTGGCATCAATAGAATGAACAAACATGAAGAAATGCCATTGGAAATGAATGGAAATTTTGGACGTCCATGAACGTCAATGGCATCACCCTCCATAAGCGGCAATGCAATCGGGGACATTTGGGGGACACGTCCTAATGATATCTAGTCATTTTTTGTTGATTTTGGGGAAAACAAAAAAATTCCCATTGAAAATGAATGGGAAAAATTTTGGACGTCCATGGACGTCAATGGTATCAACTTACATAGGCGTCAATGGAATCCAAGTACATTGGCATCAATAGAATGAACAAACATGAAGAAATGCCATTGGAAATGAATGGGAAGTTTGGACGTCCATGAACGTCAATGGCATCACCCTCCATAAGCGTAAATGGAATTGGGGACGTTTGGGGTATACGTCCTATTAATATCTGGTCATTTTCTGTTGATTTGGGGAAATTTAGTTTTTTCCCCATTGAAAATGAATGGGAAAATTTTTGGACGTCCATGGACGTCAATGGCAGCACCCCCTATAAGCGTCAATGGAGTTCGGAACGTTTGGGGGAGACGTACTATTGATAACTGGTCATTTTCTGATGATTTGGGGAAATTTAGTGTTTTCCCCATTGAAAATGAATGGGAAAAATTTTGGACGTCCATGGACGACAATGGCAGCACCCCCCATAAGCGTCAATGGAGTTGGGGACGTTTGGGGTATACGTCCTATTAATATCTGGTCATTTTCTGTTGATTTGGGGAAATGTAGTTTTTTCCCCATTGAAAATGAATGGGAAAAATTTTGGACGTCCATGGCCGTCAATGGCATCGACATCCATATAGTCAAATGAATCCAAGTACATTGGCATCAATAGATTCGACATGCATGGCCGTCAATGGCATCAATGCAATGTAAAGTCCATTGGAAATACTATTGAAAGTGAATGGGAACTTTTCCCATTGGAAATGAATGGGATAGTTTTTGGCAAATATCCGGAGAACCGTAAATTTTTTCCAAATTCTGTATACAATCTTTATGCCCCCCACCGTCCCGGAATTTTTGATGTCCAAATTATGTGATTTGGTCAAAAATTGTAGGACAAGTAGCGTTTTGAAAAAGTTGTAAAAAATCGGAAAATCGCCGTTTACGGGCGAACGAAAAATTTTTCGGGGTCGTTTGAAAAATTCCCATCGTCGCGCGAAAATTCCGGTCGTGTCGATACTTGAACGGTGCCGATCGGTGGTACGGTTCGGGCTGCGCGGCGCGCCGAAAAAACGCGGAGAAACCATTGCATAATAATAATAATAATAATAATAATAACTAGAAACTGCAATTTCGGGAGAAATTACACACCTTGGTCTTTCCTCTGTGGAGATACAGATCTTAGCCCCACTCAGGTCTATCAATAGAATGGATCATAATGCCAGTCATTGGAAAAAAACAAAGTAAAAGCCGTTAGAAATGAATGGGAGAATTGGACGTCCATGGACGTCAATGGCGGCACCTTTCATAATTGTTAATGGAATCGGGGAAGGTTGGGGGACACGTCCTAATGATATCTAGTCATTTTCTGTTGATTTGGGAAAAAAAAAAAAAATTCCCATTGAAAATGAATGGGAAAAATTTTGGACGTCCATGGACGTCAATGGTATCAACTTACATAAGCGTCAATCGAATCCAAGTACATTGGCATCAATAGAATGAAAAAACATGAAGAAATGCCATTGGAAATTAATGGGAAGTTTGGACGTCCGTGGACGTCAATGGCATCACCCTCCATAAGCAGCAATGCAATCGGGGACATTTGGGGGACACGTCCTAATGATATCTACTCATTTTCTGTTGATTTGGGGAAAAAAAAAAAATTTCCATTGAAAATGAATGGGAAAAATTTTAGACGTCCATGGACGTCAATGGTATCAACTGACATAAGCGTCAATGGAATCCAAGTACATTGGCATCAATAAAATGAACAAACATGAAGAAATGCCATTGGAAATGAATGGGAAGTTTGGACGTCCATGAACGTCAATGGCATCACCCTCCATAAGCGGCAATGCAATCGGGGACATTTGGGGGACACGTCCTAATGATATCTAGTCATTTTCTGTTGATTTGGGAAAAAAAAAAAAAATCCCATTGAAAATGAATGGGAAAAATTTTGGACGTCCATGGACGTCAATGGTATCAACTTACATAAGCGTCAATGGAATCCAAGTACATTGGCATCAATAGAATGAACAAACATGAAGAAATGCCATTGGAAATGAATGGGAAGTTTGAACGTCCCAGGACGTCAATGGCATCACCCTCCATAAGCAGCAATGCAATTGGGGAAATTTGGGGGACACGTCCTATTGATATCTAGTCATTTTCTGTTGATTTGGGGAAAAAAAAAAATTTCCCATTGAAAATGAATGGGTAAAATTTTGGACGTCCATGGACGTCAATGGCAGCACCCCCCATAAGCGTCAATGGAGTTGGGGACGTTTGGGGTATACGTCCTATTGATATCTGGTCATTTTCTGTTGATTTGGAGTAATGTAGTTTTTTCCCCATTGAAAATGAATGGGAAAAATTTTGGACGTCCATGGACGTCAATGGCAGCACCCCCTATAAGCGTCAATGGAGTTGGGGACGTTTGGGGGACACGTCCTATTGATATCTGGTCATTTTCTGTTGATTTGGGGAAATGTAGTTTTTTCCCCATTGAAAATGAATGGGAAAAATTTTGGACGTCCATGGCCGTCAATGGCATCGACATCCATATAGTCAATTGAATCCAAGAACATTGGCATCAATAGATTCGACATGCATGGCCGTCAATGGCAATGCAATGTAAAGTCCATTGGAAATCCTATTGAAAGTGAATGAGAACTTTTCCCATTAGAAATGAATGGGATAGTTTTTGGCAAATATCCGGGGAACCGTAAATTTTTGCCAAATTCTGTATACAACTTTTATGCCCCTCACCGTCCCGGAATTTTTGATACCCAAATTATGTGATTTGGTCAAAAATTGTAGGACTAGATACATTTTGAAACTTTTTTTTTTTTCCGGAAAATTGCCGTTTACGGGCGAACGGAAAATTTTTCGGGGGATTTTGAAAAAGTCCCCGCGTCGCGCGAAAAATCCGGTCGTGTCAATACTTGAATGGTGCCGATCGGTGGTACGGTTCGGGCTGCGCGGCGCGTCGAAAAAACGCGGAGAATAAGATGATGATATAATAATAATAATAATAATAAGGCGAATAAAGTTGCAGAATAACAATACCTTGTTCTTTCCATAGGAAAGACCAAGGTAATAATAAAGTTGTAGAATAACATAACCTTGTTCTTTCTTTCAGAAAGACCAAGGTAATAATAACTAGAAACTGCAATTTCGGGAGAAATTACACCTTGGTCTTTCCTCTGTGGAGATACAAATCTTAGCCCCACTCAGGTCTATCAATAGAATGGACCATAATGCCAGTCAATTGCACTAAACAAAGTAAAAGCCATTAGAAATCAATGGGAGAATTGGACGTCCATGGACGTCAATGGCATCACCCTCCATAAGCCTAAATGGAATTGGGGACGTTTGGGGGAAACGTCCTATTGATATCTAGTCATTTTCTGTTGATTTGGGGAAAAAAAAAAAATTCCCATTGAAAATGAATGGGAAAATTTTGGACGTCCATGGACGTCAATGGTATCAACTTACATAAGCGTCAATGGAATCCAAGTACATTGGCATCAATAGAATGAACAAACATGAAGAAATGACATTGGAAATGAATGGGAAGTTTGGACGTCCATGGACGTCAATGGCATCACCCTGCATAAGCGGCAATGCAATCGGGGACATTTGGGGGACACGTCCTAATGATATCTAGTCATTTTCTGTTGATTTGGGGAAGAAAAAAAAATTCCCATTGAAAATGAATGGGAAAAATTTTGGACGTCCATGGACGTCAATGGTATCAACTTACATAAGCGTCAATGGAATCCAAGTACATTGGCATCAATAGAATGAACAAACATGAAGAAATGACATTGGAAATGAATGGGAAGTTTGGACGTATGTGGACGTCAATGGCATCACCCTCCATAAGCAGCAATGCAATCGGGGACATTTGGGGTACATGTCCTATTGATATCTAGTCATTTTCTGTTGATTTGGGGAAGAAAAAAAAAATTCCCATTGAAAATGAATGGGAAAATTTTTGGACGTCCATGGACGTCAATGGTATCAACTTACATAAGCGTCAATGGAATCCAAGTACATTGGCATCAATAGAATGAACAAACATGAAGAAATGCCATTGGAAATGAATGGAAATTTTGGACGTCCATGGACGTCAATGGCATCACCCTCCATAAGCGGCAATGCAATCGGGGACATTTGGGGGACACGTCCTAATGATATCTAGTCATTTTTTGTTGATTTTGGGAGAAAAAAAAAAATTCCCATTGAAAATGAATGGGAAAAATTCTGGACGTCCATGGACGTCAATGGTATCAACTTACATAGGCGTCAATGGAATCCAAGTACATTGGCATCAATAGAATGAACAAACATGAAGAAATGCCATTGGAAATGAATGGGAAGTTTGGACGTCCATGAACGTCAATGGCATCACCCTCCATAAGCGTAAATGGAATTGGGGACGTTTGGGGTATACGTCCTATTAATATCTGGTCATTTTCTGTTGATTTGGGGAAATTTAGTTTTTTCCCCATTGAAAATGAATGGGAAAATTTTTGGACGTCCATGGACGTCAATGGCAGCACCCCCTATAAGCGTCAATGGAGTTCGGAACGTTTGGGGGAGACGTACTATTGATAACTGGTCATTTTCTGATGATTTGGGGAAATTTAGTTTTTTCCCCATTGAAAATGAATGGGAAAAATTTTGGACGTCCATGGACGTCAATGGCAGCACCCCCCATAAGCGTCAATGGAGTTGGGGACGTTTGGGGTATGCGTCCTATTAATATCTGGTCATTTTCTGTTGATTTGGGGAAATTTAGTTTTTTCCCCATTGAAAATGAATGGGAAAAATTTTGGACGTCCATGGCCGTCAATGGCATCGACATCCATATAGTCAAATGAATCCAAGTACATTGGCATCAATAGATTCGACATGCATGGCCGTCAATGGCATCAATGCAATGTAAATTCCATTGGAAATACTATTGAAAGTGAATGGGAACTTTTCCCATTGGAAATGAATGGGATAGTTTTTGGCAAATATCCGGAGAACCGTAAATTTTTTCCAAATTCTGTATACAATCTTTATGCCCCCCACCGTCCCGGAATTTTTGATGTCCAAATTATGTGATTTGGTCAAAAATTGTAGGACAAGTAGCGTTTTGAAAAAGTTGTAAAAAATCGGAAAATTGCCGTTTACGGGCGAACGAAAAATTTTTCGGGGTCGTTTGAAAAATTCCCATCGTCGCGCGAAAATTCCGGTCGTGTCGATACTTAAACGGTGCCGATCGGTGGTACGGTTTGGGCTGCGCGGCGCGCCGAAAAAACGCGGAGAAACCATTGCATAATAATAATAATAATAATAAAGTTGTAGAATAACATAACCTTGTTCTTTCTTTCAGAAAGACCAAGGTAATAACTAGAAACTGCAATTTCGGGAGAAATTACACCTGGGTCTTTCCTCAGTGGAGATACAGATCTTCGCCCCACTCAGGTATAGCAATAGAATGGACAATAATGCCAGTCAATGGCATTAAACAAAATAAATGCCATTAGAAATGATTGGGAGGATTGGACGTCCATGTCCGTCAATAGCGGCATACTTCATAAGCGTCAATGGAATTGGGGAAGTTTGGGGGACACGTCCTATTGATATCTGGTCATTTTTTGTAGATGTGGGGAAAAAAAAAAAAAATCCCATTGAAAATGAATGGGAAAAAATTTGGACGTCCATGGACGTCAATGGTATCAACTTACATAGGCGTCAATGGAATCCAAGTACATTGGCATCAATAGAATGAACAAACATGAAGAAATGCCATTGGAAATTAATGGGAAGTTTGGACGTCCATGGACGTCAATGGCATCACCCTCTATAAGCAGCAATACAATCGGGGACATTTGGGGGACACGTCCTATTGATATTTAGTCATTTTCTGTTGATTTGGGGGAAAAAAAAAAATTCCCATTGAAAATGAATGGGAAAATTTTTGGACGTCCATGGACGTCAATGGCAGCACCCCCCATAAGCGTCAATGGAGTTGGGGACGTTTGGGGTATATGTCCGATTGATATCTGGTCATTTTCTGTTGATTTGGAGAAATTGAGTTTTTTCCCCATTGAAAATGAATTGGAAAAATTTTGGACGTCCATGGAAGTCAATGGCGGCACCCTTCATAAGCGTCAATGGAATTGGGGAAGTTTGGGGGACACGTCCTATTGATATCTGGTCATTTTCTGTTGATTTGGGGAAATTTTGTTTTTTCCCCATTGAAAATGAATGGGAAAAATTTTGGACGTCCATGGCCGTCAATGGCATCGACATCCATATAGTCAATTGAATCCAAGTACATTGGCATCAGTAGATTTGACATGCATGGCCGTCAATGGCATCAATGCAATGTAAATTCCATTGGAAATCCCATTGGAAGTGAATGGGAACTTTTCCCATTCGAAATGAATGGGATAGTTTTTGGCAAATTTCCGAGGAAGCGTAATTTTTTTCCAAATTCTGTATACAACTTTTATGCCCCTCACCGTCCTGGAATTTTTGATGCCCAAATTATGTGATTTGGTCAAAAATTGTAGGACTAGATACATTTTGAAACTTTTTTTTTTTTTCACGGAAAATTGCCGTTTACGGACGAACGGAAAAATTTTCGGGGCCATTTGTAAAGTTTCCTGTGTCACGCGAAAATTCCGGTCGTACCGATACTTGAACGGTGCCGATCGGTCTAACGGTTCGGGTGTGAAGCGCGCGTTTTTTTTCCATTCAAAATGAATAGGAAAGTTTTTGGCAAATTTCCGGGGAACCGTAAATTTTTGCCAAATTCTGTATACAACTTTTATGCCCCTCACCGTCCCGGAATTTTTGATACCCAAATTACGTCATTTGGTCAAAAATTGTAGGACTAAATACATTTTGAAACTTTTTTTTTTTTTCGGAAAATTGCCGTTTACGGGCGAACGGAAAATTTTTCGTGGCGGTTTGAAAAATTGCCCGCGTCGCACGAAAATTCCGGTCGTGCCGATACTTGAACGGTGCCGATCGGTGCTATGGTTCGGGCTGCGCGGCGCGCCGAAAAAACGCGGAGAAATAGATGAATTATAATAATAAAGAATAATAAATAATAAGTATAATAAAGTTGCACAACAGCATTACCTTGGCCTTTCCAAAGGAAAGACCCAGGTAATAACTAAAAACTGCAATTTCGGGAGAAATTACACACCTTGGTCTTTCCTCTGTGGAGATACAAATCTTAGCCCCACTCAGGTCTATCAATAGAATGGACCATAATGCCAGTCATTGGCACTAAACAAAGTTAAAGCCATTAGAAAAGATTGGGAGAATTGGACGTCCATGTCCGTCAATGGCAGCACCCTCCATAAGCGGCAATCCAATCAGGGACATTTGGGGGACACGTCCTATTGATATCTAGTCATTTTCTGTTGATTTGGGGAAAAAAAAAAATTTCCCATTGAAAATGAATGGGTAAAATTTTGGACGTCCAAGGACGTCAATGGCAGCACCCCCCATAAGCGTCAATGGAGTTGGGGACGTTTGGGGTATACGTCCTATTGATATCTGGTCATTTTCTGTTGATTTGGAGAAATGTAGTTTTTTCCCCATTGAAAATGAATGGGAAAAATTTTGGACGTCCATGGACGTCAATGGTATCCATTTACATAAGCGTCAATGGAATCCAAGTACAGTGACATCAATAGAATGAACAAACATGAAGAAATGCCATTGGGAATGAATGGGAAGTTTGGACGTCCGTGGACGTCAATGGCATCACCGTCCATAAGAGGCAATGCAATCGGGGACATTTGGGGGACACGTCCTATTGATATCTAGTCATTTTCTGTTGATTTGGGGAAAAAAAAAAAATTCCCATTGAAAATGAATGGGAAAAATTTTGGACGTCCATGGACGTCAATGGTATCAACTTACATAAGCGTCAATGGAATCCAAGTACATTGGCATCAATAGAATGAACAAACATGAAGAAATGCCATTGGAAATGAATGGGAAGTTTGGACGTCCATGGACGTCAATGGAATCACCCTCCATAAGCGGCAATGCAATCGGGGACATTTGGGGGACACGTCCTAATGATATCTAGTCATTTTCTGTTGATTTGGGGAAAAAAAAAAATTTCACATTGAAAATGAATGGGAAAATTTTTGGACGTCCATGGACGACAATGGCAGCACCCCCTATAAGCCTCAATGGAGTTGGGGACGTTTGGGGGATACGTCCTATTGATATCTGGTCATTTTCTGTTGATTTGGGGAAATTTAGTTTTTTCCCCATTGAAAATGAATGGGAAAAATTTTGGACGTCCATGGAAGTCAATGGCGGCACCCTTCATAAGCGTCAATGCAATCGGGGACATTTGCGGGACACGTCCTATTGATATCTAGTCATTTTCTGTTGATTTGGGGAAAAAAAAAAATTCCCATTGAAAATGAATGGGAAAATTTTTGGACGTCCATGGACGTCAATGGTATCAACTTACATAAGCGTCAATGGAATCCAAGTACATTGGCATCAATAGAATGAACAAACATGAAGAAATGCCATTGGGATTTAATGGGAAGTTTGGACGTCCATGAACGTCAATGGCATCACCCTCCATAAGCGGCAATGCAATCGGGGACATTTGGGGGACACGTCCTAATGATATCTAGTCATTTTCTGTTGATTTGGGGAAAAAAAAAAAATTCCCATTGAAAATGAATGGGAAAAATTTTGGACGTCTATGGACGTCAATGGTATCAACTTACATAAGCGTCAATGGAATCTAAGTACATTGGCATCAATAGAATGAACAAACATGAAGAAATGCCATTGGAATAAATGGGAAGTTTGGACGTCCCTGGACGTCAATGGCATCACCCTCCATAAGCAGCAATGCAATTGGGGACATTTGGGGGACACGTCCTATTGATATCTAGTCATTTTCTGTCGATTTGGGGAAAAAAAAAAAATTCCCATTGAAAATGAATGGGTAAAATTTTGGACGTCCATGGACGGCAATGGCAGCACCCCCCATAAGCGTCAATGGAGTTGGGGACGTTTGGGGTATACGTCCTATTGATATCTGGTCATTTTCTGTTGATTTGGAGAAATGTAGTTTTTTCCCCATTGAAAATGAATGGGAAAAATTTTGGACGTCCATGTAAGTCAATGGCAGCACCCTTCATAAGCGTCAATAGAATTGGGGAAGTTTGGGGGACACATCCTATTGATATCTGGTCATTTTCTGTTGATTTGTGGTAATTTTGTTTTTTCCCCATTGAAAATGAATGGGAAAAATTTTGGACGTCCATGGCAGTCAATGGCATCGACATCCATATAGTCAATTGAATCCAAGTACATTGGCATCAGTAGATTCGACATGCATGGCCGTCAATGGCATCAATGCAATGTAAATTCCATTGGAAATCCCATTGGAAGTGAATGGGACTTTTCCCATTCGAAATGAATGGGATAGTTTTTGGCAAATTTCCGAGGAAGCGTAATTTTTTTCCAAATTCTGTATACAACTTTTATGCCCCTCACCGTCCCGGAATTTTTGATGCCCAAATTATGTGATTTGGTCAAAAATTGTAGGACTAGATACATTTTGAAACTTTTTTTTTTTTCACGGAAAATTGCCGTTTACGGACGAACGTAAAAATTTTCGGGGCCATTTGTAAAGTTTCCTGTGTCACGCGAAAATTCCGGTCGTGCCGATACTTGAACGGTGCCGATCGGTCTAACGGTTCGGGCTGTGAAGCGCGCGTTTTTTTTCCATTCAAAATGAATAGGAAAGTTTTTGGCAAATTTCCGGGGAACCGTAAATTTTTGCTAAATTCTGTATACAACTTTTATGCCCCTCACCGTCCCGGAATTTTTGATGCCCAAATTATGTGATTTGGTCAAAAATTGTAGGACTAGATACATTTTGAAACTTTTTTTATTTTTCGGAAAATTGCCGTTTACGGGCGAACGGAAAATTTTTCGGGGCCGTTTGAAAAATTCCCATCGTCACGCGAAAAATCCGGTCGTGCCGATACTTCAACGGTGCCGATCGGTGCTACGGTTTGGGCTGTGTGTTGGCTCAAAAAAACGTGGAGAATTATTGAATAATAACTAGAAACTGCAATTTCGGGAGAAATTACACCTTGGTCTTTCCTCTGTGGAGATACAAATCTTAGCCCCACTCAGGTCTATCAATAGAATGGACCATAATGCCAGTCAATGGCACTAAACAAAGTAAAAGCCATTAGAAAAGATTGGGAGAATTGGACGTCCATGGCCGTCAATGGCATCACCCTCCATAAGCGGCAATCCAATCAGGGACATTTGGGGGACACGTCCTAATGATATCTAGTCATTTTCTGTTGATTTGGGGAAAAAAAAAAATTCCCATTGAAAATGAATGGGAAAAATTTTGGACGTCCATGGACGTCAATGGTATCAATTTACATAAGCGTCAATGGAATCCAAGTACATTGGCATCAATAGAATGAACAAACATGAAGAAATGCCATTGGAAATGAATGGGAAGTTTGGACGTCCGTGGACGTCAATGGCATCACCCTCCATAAGAGGCAATGCAATCGGGGACATTTGGGGGACACGTCCTATTGATATCTAGTCATTTTCTGTTGATTTGGGGAAAAAAAAAAAATTCCCATTGGAAATGAATGGGAAAATTTTTGGACGTCCATGGACGTCAATTGTATCAACTTACATAGGCGTCAATGGAATCCAAGTACATTGGCATCAATAGAATGAACAAACATGAAGAAATGCCATTGGGATTTAATGGGAAGTTTGGACGTCCATGAACGTCAATGGCATCACCCTCCATAAGCGGCAATGCAATCGGGGACATTTGGGGGACACGTCATAATGATATCTAGTCATTTTCTGTTGATTTGGGGAAAAAAAAAATTCCCATTGAAAATGAATGGGAAAAATTTTGGACGTCCATGGACGTCAATGGTATCAACTTACATAAGCGTCAATGGAATCCAAGTACATTGGCATCAATAGAATGAACAAACATGAAGAAATGCCATTGAAAATAAATGGAAAGTTTGGACGTCCATGGACGTCAATGGCATCACCCTCCATAAGCGGCAATCCAATCGGGGACATTTGGGGGACACGTCCTAATGATATCTAGTCATATTCTGTTGATTTGGGGAAAAAAAAAAATTCCCATTGAAAATGAATGGGAAAAATTTTGGACGTCCATGGACGTCAATGGTATCAATTTACATAAGCGTCAATGGAATCCAAGTACATTGGCATCAATAGAATGAACAAACATGAAGAAATGCCATTGGAAATGAATGGGAAGTTTGGACGTCCATGAACGTCAATGGCATCACCTTCCATAAGAGGCAATGCAATCGGGGACATTTGGGCGACACGTCCTATTGATATCTAGTCATTTTCTGTTGATTTGGGGGAAAAAAAAAATTCCCATTGAAAATGAATGGGAAAAATTTTGGACGTCCATGGACGTCAATGGTATCAATTTACATAAGCGTCAATGGAATCCAAGTACATTGGCATCAATAGAATGAACAAACATGAAGAAATGCCATTGGAAATGAATGGGAAGTTTGGACGTCCATGAACGTCAATGGCATCACCCTCCATAAGCGTAAATGGTATTGGGGACATTTGGGGTATACGTCCAATTAATATCTGGTCATTTTCTGTTGATTTGGGGAAATTTAGTTTTTTCCCCATTGAAAATGAATGGGAAAATTTTTGGACGTCCATGGACGTCAATGGTATCAATTTACATAAGCGTCAATGGAATCCAAGTACATTGGCATCAATAGAATGAACAAACATGAAGAAATGCCATTGGAAATGAATGGGAAGTTTGGACGTCCATGGACGTCAATGGAATCACCCTCCATAAGCGGCAATGCAATCGGGGACATTTGGGGGACACGTCCTAATGATATCTAGTCATATTCTGTTGATTTGGGGAAAAAAAAAAATTCCCATTGAAAATGAATGGGAAAAATTTTGGACGTCCATGGACGTCAATGGTATCAATTTACATAAGCGTCAATGGAATCCAAGTACATTGGCATCAATAGAATGAACAAACATGAAGAAATGCCATTGGAAATGAATGGGAAGTTTGGACGTCCATGAACGTCAATGGCATCACCTTCCATAAGAGGCAATGCAATCGGGGACATTTGGGCGACACGTCCTATTGATATCTAGTCATTTTCTGTTGATTTGGGGGAAAAAAAAAATTCCCATTGAAAATGAATGGGAAAAATTTTGGACGTCCATGGACGTCAATGGTATCAATTTACATAAGCGTCAATGGAATCCAAGTACATTGGCATCAATAGAATGAACAAACATGAAGAAATGCCATTGGAAATGAATGGGAAGTTTGGACGTCCATGAACGTCAATGGCATCACCCTCCATAAGCGTAAATGGTATTGGGGACATTTGGGGTATACGTCCAATTAATATCTGGTCATTTTCTGTTGATTTGGGGAAATTTAGTTTTTTCCCCATTGAAAATGAATGGGAAAATTTTTAGACGTCCATGGACGTCAATGGCAGCACCCCCCATAAACGTCAATGGAGTTGGGGACGTTTGGGGTATACGTCCTATTAATATCTGGTCATTTTCTGTTGATTTGGGGAAATTTCGTTTTTTCCCCATTGAAAATGAATGGGAAAAATTTTGGACGTCCATGGACGACAATGGCAGCACCCTCCATAAGCGGCAATGCAATCGGGGACATTTGGGGGACACGTCCTAATGATATCTAGTCATTTTCTGTTGATTTGGGGAAAAAAAAAATTTCCCATTGAAAATGAATGGGAAAATTTTTGGACGTCCATGGATGTCAATGGCAGCACCCCCCATAAGCGTCAATGGAGTTGGGGACGTTTGGGGGACACGTCCTATTGATATCTGGTCATTTTCTGTTGATTTGGGGAAATGTAGTTTTTTCCCCATTGAAAATGAATGGGAAAAATTTTGGACGTCCATGGCCGTCAATGGCATCGACATCCATATAGTCAATTGAATCCAAGTACATTGGCATCAATAGATTCGACATGCATGGCCGTCAATGGCATCAATGTAATGTAAATTCCATTGGAATCCCTTTGAAATGAATGGGAAATTTTCCCATTAGAAATGAATGGGATAGTTTTTGGCAAATATCCGGGGAACCGTAAATTTTTTCCAAATTCTGTATACAATCTTTATGCCCCCCACCGTCCCGGAATTTTTGATGTCCAAATTATGTGATTTGGTCAAAAATTGTAGGACAAGTAGCGTTTTTAAAATTTTTTTAAAAATCGGAAAATCGCCGTTTACGGGTGTACGGAAAAATTTTCGGGGTCGTTTGAAAAATTCCCATCGTCGCGCGAAAATTCCGGTCGTGTCGATACTTGAACGGTGCCGATCGGTGGTACGGTTCGGGCTGCGCGACGCGCCGAAAAAACGCGGAGAAACCATTGCATAATAATAATAATAACTAGAAACTGCAATTTCGGGAGAAATTACACACCTTGGTCTTTCCTCTGTGGAGATACAAATCTTAGCCCCACTCAGGTCTATCAATAGAATGGACCATAATGCCAGACATTGGCACTAAACAAAGTTAAAGCCATTAGAAAAGATTGGGAGAATTGGACGTCCATGTCCGTCAATGGCAGCACCCTCCATAATTGTTAATGGAATCGGGGAAGTTTGGGGGACACGTCCTATTGATATCTAGTGATTTTCTGTTGATTTGGGAAAAAAAAAAAATTCCCATTGAAAATGAATGGGAAAAATTTTGGACGTCCATGGACGTCAATGGTATCAACTTACATAAGCGTCAATGGAATCCATGTACATTGGCATCAATAAAATGAACAAACATGAAGAAATGCCATTGGAAATGAATGGGAAGTTTGGACGTCCATGAACGTCAATGGCATCACCCTCCATAAGCGGCAATGCAATCGGGGACATTTGGGGGACACGTCCTAATGATATCTAGTCATTTTCTGTTGATTTGGGAAAAAAAAAAAAATCCCATTGAAAATGAATGGGAAAAATTTTGGACGTCCATGGACGTCAATGGTATCAACTTACATAAGCGTCAATGGAATCCAAGTACATTGGCATCAATAGAATGAACAAACATGAAGAAATGCCATTGGGATTTAATGGGAAGTTTGGACGTCCATGAACGTCAATGGCATCACCCTCCATAAGCGGCAATGCAATCGGGGACATTTGGGGGACACGTCCTAATGATATCTAGTCATTTTCTGTTGATTTGTGGAAAAAAAAAAATTCCCATTGAAAATGAATGGGAAAAATTTTGGACGTCCATGGACGTCAATGGTATCAACTTACATAAGCGTCAATGGAATCCAAGTACATTGGCATCAATAGAATGAACAAACATGAAGAAATGCCATTGGAAATAAATGGGAAGTTGGGACGTCCATGGACGTCAATGGCATCACCCTCCATAAGCAGCAATCCAATCGGGGACATTTGGGAGACACGTCCTAATGATATCTAGTCATTTTCTGTTGATTTGGTGAAAAAAAAAAATTCCCATTGAAAATGAATGGGAAAAATTTTGGACGTCCATGGACGTCAATGGTATCAATTTACATAAGCGTCAATGGAATCCAAGTACATTGGCATCAATAGAATGAACAAACATGAAGAAATGCCATTGGAAATGAATGGGAAGTTTGGACGTCCCTGAACGTCAATGGCATCACCCTCCATAAGAGGCAATGCAATCGGGGACATTTGGGCAACACGTCCTATTGATATCTAGTCATTTTCTGTTGATTTGGGGAAAAAAAAAAAATTCCCATTGAAAATGAATGGGAAAAATTTTGGACGTCCATGGACGTCAATGGTATCAACTTACATAAGCGTCAATGGAATCCAAGTACATTGGCATCAATAGAATGAACAAACATGAAGAAATGCCATTGGAAATAAATGGGAAGTTTGGACGTCCATGAACGTCAATGGCATCACCCTCCGTAAGCGGCAATGCAATCGGGGACATTTGGGGGACACGTCCTAATGATATCCAGTCATTTTCTGTTGATTTGGGGAAAAAAAAAAAAATTCCCATTGAAAATGAATGGGAAAAATTTTGGACGTCCATGGACGTCAATGGTATCAACTTACATAAGCGTCAATGGAATCCAAGTACATTGGCATCAATAGAATGAACAAACATGAAGAAATGCCATTGGAAATGAATGGAAATTTTGGACGTCCATGGACGTCAATGGCATCACCCTCCATAAGCGGCAATGCAATCGGGGACATTTGGGGGACACGTCCTAATGATATCTAGTCATTTTTTGTTGATTTTGGGGAAAAAAAAAAATTCCCATTGAAAATGAATGGGAAAAATTTTGGACGTCCATGGATGTCAATGGTATCAACTTACATAGGCGTCAATGGAATCCAAGTACATTGGCATCAATAGAATGAACAAACATGAAGAAATGCCATTGGAAATGAATGGGAAGTTTGGACGTCCATGAACGTCAATGGCATCACCCTCCATAAGCGTAAATGGAATTGGGGACGTTTGGGGTATACGTCCTATTAATATCTGGTCATTTTCTGTTGATTTGGGGAAATTTAGTTTTTTCCCCATTGAAAATGAATGGGAAAATTTTTGGACGTCCATGGACGTCAATGGCAGCACCCCCTATAAGCGTCAATGGAGTTCGGAACGTTTGGGGGAGACGTACTATTGATAACTGGTCATTTTCTGATGATTTGGGGAAATTTAGTTTTTTCCCCATTGAAAATGAATGGGAAAAATTTTGGACGTCCATGGACGTCAATGGCAGCACCCCCTATAAGCGTCAATGGAGTTCGGAACGTTTGGGGGAGACGTACTATTGATAACTGGTCATTTTCTGATGATTTGGGGAAATTTAGTTTTTTCCCCATTGAAAATGAATGGGAAAAATTTTGGACGTCCATGGACGTCAATGGCAGCACCCCCCATAAGCGTCAATGGAGTTGGGGACGTTTGGGGTATACGTCCTATTAATATCTGGTCATTTTCTGTTGATTTGGGGAAATGTAGTTTTTTCCCCATTGAAAATGAATGGGAAAAATTTTGGACGTCCATGGCCGTCAATGGCATCGACATCCATATAGTCAAATGAATCCAAGTACATTGGCATCAATAGATTCGACATGCATGGCCGTCAATGGCATCAATGCAATGTAAAGTCCATTGGAAATACTATTGAAAGTGAATGGGAACTTTTCCCATTGGAAATGAATGGGATAGTTTTTGGCAAATATCCGGAGAACCGTAAATTTTTTCCAAATTCTGTATACAATCTTTATGCCCCCCACCGTCCCGGAATTTTTGATGTCCAAATTATGTGATTTGGTCAAAAATTGTAGGACAAGTAGCGTTTTGAAAAAGTTGTAAAAAATCGGAAAATTGCCGTTTACGGGCGAACGAAAAATTTTTCGGGGTCGTTTGAAAAATTCCCATCGTCGCGCGAAAATTCCGGTCGTGTCGATACTTGAACGGTGCCGATCGGTGGTATGGTTCGGGCTGCGCGGCGCGCCGAAAAAACGCGGAGAAACCATTGCATAATAATAATAATAATAATAATAATAATAAAGTTGTAGAATAACATAACCTTGTTCTTTCTTTCAGAAAGACCAAGGTAACTAGAAACTGCAATTTCGGGAGAAATTACACACCTTGGTCTTTCCTCTGTGGAGATACAGATCTTAGCCCCACTCAGGTCTATCAATAGAATGGATCATAATGCCAGTCATTGGCAAAAAACAAAGTAAAAGCCGTTAGAAATGAATGGGAGAATTGAACGTCCATGGACGTCAATGGCGGCACCTTTCATAATTGTTAATGGAATCGGGGAAGTTTGGGGGACACGTCCTAATGATATCTAGTCATTTTCTGTTGATTTGGGAAAAAAAAAAAAATTCCCATTGAAAATGAATGGGAAAAATTTTGGACGTCCATGGACGTCAATGGTATCAACTTACATAAGCGTCAATGGAATCCAAGTACATTGGCATCAATAGAATGAACAAACATGAAGAAATGCCTTTGGAAATGATTGGGAAGTTTGGACGTCCATGGACGTCAATGGCATCACCCCCCATAAGCGGCAATGCAATCGGGGACATTTGGGGGACACGTCCTAATGATATCTAGTCATTTTCTGTTGATTTGGGGGAAAACAAAAAAATTCCCATTGAAAATGAATGGGAAAAATTTTGGACGTCCATGGACGTCAATGGTATCAACTTACATAAGCGTCAATGGAATCCAAGTACATTGGCATCAATAGAATGAACAAACATGAAGAAATGCCATTGGAAATGAATGGGAAGTTTGGACGTCCATGAACGTCAATGGCATCACCCTCCATAAGCGGCAATGCAATCGGGGACATTTGGGGGACACGTCCTAATGATATCTAGTCATTTTCTGTTGATTTGGGAAAAAAAAAAAAAATCCCATTGAAAATGAATGGGAAAAATTTTGGACGTCCATGGACGTCAATGGTATCAACTTACATAAGCGTCAATGGAATCCAAGTACATTGGCATCAATAGAATGAACAAACATGAAGAAATGCCTTTGGAAATGATTGGGAAGTTTGGACGTCCATGGACGTCAATGGCATCACCCCCCATAAGCGGCAATGCAATCGGGGACATTTTGGGGACACGTCCTAATGATATCTAGTCATTTTCTGTTGATTTGGGGAAAAAAAAAAAATTCCCATTGAAAATGAATGGGAAAAATTTTGGACGTCCATGGACGTCAATGGTATCAACTTACATAAGCGTCAATGGAATCCAAGTACATTGGCATCAAAAGAATGAACAAACATGAAGAAATGCCATTGAAAATGAATGGGAAGTTTGGACGTCCGTGGACGTCAATGGCATCACCCTCCATAAGCCTAAATGGAATTGGGGACATTTGGGGGAAACGTCCTGTTGATATCTAGTCATTTTCTGTTGATTTGGGGAAAAAAAAAAATTTCCCATTGAAAATGAATGGGTAAAATTTTGGACGTCCATGGACGTCAATGGCAGCACCCCCCATAAGCGTCAATGGAGTTGGGGACGTTTGGGGTATAAGTCCTATTGATATCTGGTCATTTTCTGTTGATTTGGAGAAATGTAGTTTTTTCCCCATTGAAAATGAATGGGGAAATTTTTGGACGTCCATGTAAGTCAATGGCGGCACCCCTCATAAGCGTCAATGGAATTGGGGAAGTTTGGGGGACACGTCCTATTGATATCTGGTCATTTTCTGTTGATTTGGGGAAATTTTGTTTTTTCCCCATTGAAAATGAATGGGAAAAATTTTGGACGTCCATGGCCGTCAATGGCATCGACATCCATATAGTCAATTGAATCCAAGTACATTGGCATCAGTAGATTCGACATGCATGGCCGTCAATGGCATCAATGCAATGTAAATTCCATTGGAAATCCCATTGGAAGTGAATGGGAACTTTTCCCATTGGAAATGAATGGGATAGTTTTTGGCAAATTTCCGAGGAAGCGTAATTTTTTTCCAAATTCTGTATACAACTTTTATGCCCCTCACCGTCCCGGAATTTTTGATGCCCAAATTATGTGATTTGGTCAAAAATTGTAGGACTAGATACATTTTGAAACTTTTTTTTTTTTCACGGAAAATTGCCGTTTACGGACGAACGGAAAAATTTTCGGGGCCATTTGTAAAGTTTCCTGTGTCACGCTAAAATTCCGGTCGTGCCGATACTTGAACGGTGCCGATCGGTCTAACGGTTCGGGCCGTGAAGCGCGCGTTTTTTTTCCATTCAAAATGAATAGGAAAGTTTTTGGCAAATTTCCGGGGAACCGTAAATTTTTGCCAAATTCTGTATACAACTTTTATGCCCCTCACCGTCCCGGAATTTTTGATGCCCAAATTATGTGATTTGGTCAAAAATTGTAGGACTAGATACATTTTGAAACTTTTTTTTTTTTCCGGAAAATTGCCGTTTACGGGCGAACGGAAAATTTTTCGGGGCCGTTTGAAAAATTCCCATCGTCGCGCGAAAATTCCGGTCGTGCCGATACTTGAACGGTGCCGATCGGTGGTACGGTTCGGGCTGTGCGGCGCGCCGAAAAAAACGTCAACAATTATTGAATAATAATAATAATAAACTAGAAACTGCAATTTCGGGAGAAATTACACCTTGGTCTTTCCTCTGTGGAGATACAGATCTTAGCCCCACTCAGGTCTATCAATAGAATGGACCATAATGCCAGTCAATGGCACTAAACAAAGTAAAAGCCATTAGAAAAGATTGGGAGAATTGGACGTCCATGTCCGTCAATGGCAGCACCCTCCATAAGCATCAATGTAAGTTTGAGGGACACGTCCGATTGATATCAGGTCATTTTTTGTTGATTTGGGGGAGAAAAAAAAAATTCCCATTGAAAATGAATGGGAAAAATTTTGGACGTCCATGGACGTCAATGGTATCAACTTACATAAGCGTCAATGGAATCCAAGTACTTTGGCATCAATAGAATGAACAAACATGAAGAAATGCCATTGGAAATGAATGGGAAGTTTGGACGTCCATGGACGTCAATGGCATCACCCTCCATAAGCGGCAATGCAATCGGGGACATTTGGGGGACACGTCCTAATGATATCTAGTCATTTTCTGTTGATTTGGGGAAAAAAAAAAAAATCCCATTGAAAATGAATGGGAAAAATTTTGGACGTCCATGGACGTCAATGGTATCAACTTACATAGGCGTCAATGGAATCCAAGTACATTGGCATCAATAGAATGAACAAACATGAAGAAATGCCATTGGAAATGAATGGGAAGTTTGGACGTCCATGGACGTCAATGGCATCACCCTCCATCAGCGGCAATGCAATCGGGGACATTTGGGGGACAAGTCCTAATGATATCTAGTCATTTTCTTTTGATTTGGGGAAAAAAAAAAATTCCCCATTGAAAATGAATGGGAAAAATTTTGGACGTCCATGGACGTCAATGGTATCAACTTACATAAGCGTCAATGGAATCCAAGTACATTGGCATCAATAGAATGAACAAACATGAAGAAATGCCATTGGAAATGAATGGGAAGTTTGGACGTCCATGAACGTCAATGGCATCACCCTCCATAAGCGTAAATGGAATTGGGGACGTTTGGGGTATACGTCCTATTAATATCTGGTCATTTTCTGTTGATTTGGGGAAATTTAGTTTTTTCCCCCATTGAAAATGAATGGGAAAATTTTTGGACGTCCATGGACGTCAATGGCAGCACCCCCTATAAGCGTCAATGGAGTTAGGGACGTTTGGGGGAGACGTCCTATTGATAACTGGTCATTTCCTGATGATTTGGGGAAATTTAGTTTTTTCCCCATTGAAAATGAATGGGAAAAATTTTGGACGTCCATGGACGTCAATGGCAGCACCCACTATAAGCGTCAATGGAGTTGGGGACGTTTGGGGGACACGTCCTATTGATATCTTGTCATTTTCTGTTGATTTGGGGAAATGTAGTTTTTTCCCCATTGAAAATGAATGGGAAAATTTTTGGACGTCCATGGCAGTCAATGGCAGCACCCCCTATAAGCGTCAATGGAGTTGGGGACGTTTGGGGGACACGTCCTATTGATATCTTGTCATTTTCTATTGATTTGGGGAAATGTAGTTTTTTCCCCATTGAAAATGAATGGGAAAAATTTTGGACGTCCATGGCCGTCAGTGGCATCGACATCCATATAGTCAATTGAACCCAAGTACATTGGCATCAATAGATTCGACATGCATGGCCGTCAATGGCATCAATGCAATGTAAATTCCATTGGAAATCCCATTGAAATGAATGGGAAATTTTCCCATTAGAAATGAATGGGATAGTTTTTGGCAAATATCCGGGGAAGCGTAAATTTTTTCCAAATTCTGTATACAACTTTTATGCCCCTCACCGTCCCGGAATTTTTGATACCCAAATTATGTGATTTGGTCAAAAATTGTAGGACTAGATACATTTTGAAAAAAAAAAAAAAATCTGGAAAATTGCCGTTTGCGGGAAAACGGAAATTTTTTCGGGGCCCTTTTTAAAAAAGCCATCGTCGCGCAAAAATTCCGGACGTTTCGATATCCGAACGGTGCCGATCGGTGCAGCGGTTCGGGCTGTGCGGCGCGCCGAAAAAACGCGGAGAATAAGATGAATAATAACTAGAAACTGCAATTTCGGGAGAAATTACACACCTTGGTCTTTCCTCTGTGGAGATACAAATCTTAGCCCCACTCAGGTCTATCAATAGAATGGACCATAATGCCAGTCATTGGCACTAAACAAAGTTAAAGCCATTAGAAAAGATTGGGAGAATTGGACGTCCATGAACGTCAATGGCATCACCCTCCATAAGCGGCAATGCAATCGGGGACATTTGGGGGACACGTCCTAATGATATCTAGTCATTTTCTGTTGATTTGGGAAAAAAAAAAAAAATCCCATTGAAAATGAATGGGAAAAATTTTGGACGTCCATGGACGTCAATGGTATCAACTTACATAAGCGTCAATGGAATCCAAGTACATTGGCATCAATAGAATGAACAAACATGAAGAAATGCCTTTGGAAATGAATGGGAAGTTTGGACGTCCATGGACGTCAATGGCATCACCCCCCATAAGCGGCAATGCAATCGGGGACATTTGGGGGACACGTCCTAATGATATCTAGTCATTTTCTGTTGATTTGAGGAAAAAAAAAAATTTCCCATTGAAAATGAATGGGAAAAATTTTGGACGTCCATGGACGTCAATGGTATCAACTTACATAAGCGTCAATGGAATCCAAGTACATTGGCATCAATAGAATGAACAAACATGAAGAAATGCCATTGGAAATTAATGGGAAGTTTGGACGTCCGTGGACGTCAATGGCATCACCCTCCATAAGCAGCAATGCAATCGGGCACATTTGGGGGAAACGTCCTATTGATATCTAGTCATTTTCTGTTGATTTGGGGAAAAAAAAAAAAATTCCCATTGAAAATGAATGGGAAAAATTTTGGACGTCCATGGACGTCAATGGTATCAACTTACATAAGCGTCAATGGAATCCAAGTACATTGGCATCAATAGAATGAACAAACATGAAGAAATGCCATTGGAAATAAATGGGAAGCTTGGACGTCCATGAACGTCAATGGCATCACCCTCCGTAAGCGGCAATGCAATCGGGGACATTTGGGGGACACGTCCTAATGATATCCAGTCATTTTCTGTTGATTTGGGGAAAAAAAAAAAAATTCCCATTGAAAATGAATGGGAAAAATTTTGGACGTCCATGGACGTCAATGGTATCAACTTACATAAGCGTCAATGGAATCCAAGTACATTGGCATCAATAGAATGAACAAACATGAAGAAATGCCATTGGAAATGAATGGAAATTTTGGACGTCCATGGACGTCAATGGCATCACCCTCCATAAGCGGCAATGCAATCGGGGACATTTGGGGGACACGTCCTAATGATATCTAGTCATTTTTTGTTGATTTTGGGGAAAAAAAAAAAATTCCCAATGAAAATGAATGGGAAAAATTTTGGACGTCCATGGACGTCAATGGTATCAACTTACATAGGCGTCAATGGAATCCAAGTACATTGGCATCAATAGAATGAACAAACATGAAGAAATGCCATTGGAAATGAATGGGAAGTTTGGACGTCCATGAACGTCAATGGCATCACCCTCCATAAGCGTAAATGGAATTGGGGACGTTTGGGGTATACGTCCTATTAATATCTGGTCATTTTCTGTTGATTTGGGGAAATTTAGTTTTTTCCCCATTGAAAATGAATGGGAAAATTTTTGGACGTCCATGGACGTCAATGGCAGCACCCCCTATAAGCGTCAATGGAGTTCGGAACGTTTGGGGGAGACGTACTATTGATAACTGGTCATTTTCTGATGATTTGGGGAAATTTAGTTTTTTCCCCATTGAAAATGAATGGGAAAAATTTTGGACGTCCATGGACGTCAATGGCAGCACCCCCCATAAGCGTCAATGGAGTTGGGGACGTTTGGGGTATACGTCCTATTAATATCTGGTCATTTTCTGTTGATTTGGAGAAATTTAGTTTTTTCCCCATTGAAAATGAATGGGAAAAATTTTGGACGTCCATGGCCGTCAATGGCATCGACATCCATATAGTCAAATGAATCCAAGTACATTGGCATCAATAGATTCGACATGCATGGCCGTCAATGGCATCAATGCAATGTAAAGTCCATTGGAAATACTATTGAAAGTGAATGGGAACTTTTCCCATTGGAAATGAATGGGATAGTTTTTGGCAAATATCCGGAGAACCGTAAATTTTTTCCAAATTCTGTATACAATCTTTATGCCCCCCACCGTCCCGGAATTTTTGATGTCCAAATTATGTGATTTGGTCAAAAATTGTAGGACAAGTAGCGTTTTGAAAAAGTTGTAAAAAATCGGAAAATTGCCGTTTACGGGCGAACGAAAAATTTTTCGGGGTCGTTTGAAAAATTCCCATCGTCGCGCGAAAATTCCGGTCGTGTCGATACTTGAACGGTGCCGATCGGTGGTATGGTTCGGGCTGCGCGGCGCGCCGAAAAAACGCGGAGAAACCATTGCATAATAATAACTAGAAACTGCAATTTCGGGAGAAATTACACCTTGGTCTTTCCTCTGTGGAGATACAAATCTTAGCCCCACTCAGGTCTATCAATAGAATGGACCATAATGCCAGTCAATGGCACTAAACAAAGTAAAAGCCATTAGAAAAGATTGGGAGAATTGGACGTCCATGGCCGTCAATGGCATCACCCTCCATAAGCGGCAATCCAATCAGGGACATTTGGGGGACACGTCCTAATGATATCTCGTCATTTTCTGTTGATTTGGGGAAAAAAAAAAATTCCCATTGAAAATGAATGGGAAAAATTTTGGACGTCCATGGACGTCCATGGTATCAATTTACATAAGCGTCAATGGAATCCAAGTACATTGGCATCAATAGAATGAACAAACATGAAGAAATGCCATTGGAAATGAATGGGAAGTTTGGACGTCCGTGGACGTCAATGGCATCACCCTCCATAAGAGGCAATGCAATCGGGGACATTTGGGGGACACGTCCTATTGATATCTAGTCATTTTCTGTTGATTTGGGGAAAAAAAAAAATTCCCATTGAAAATGAACGGGAAAATTTTTGGACGTCCATGGACGTCAATGGTATCAACTTACATATGCGTCAATGGAATCCAAGTACATTGGCATCAATAGAATGAACAAACATGAAGAAATGCCATTGGAAATGAATGGGAAGTTTGGACGTCCATGAACGTCAATGGCATCACCCTCCATAAGCGGCAATGCAATCGGGGACATTTGGGGGACACGTCCTAATGATATCTAGTCATTTTCTGTTGATTTGGGGGAAAAAAAAAAAATTCCCATTGAAAATGAATGGGAAAAATTTTGGACGTCCATGGACGTCAATGGTATCAACTTACATAAGCGTCAAAGGAATCCAAGTACATTGGCATCAATAGAATGAACAAACATGAAGAAATGCCATTGGGAATGAATGGGAAGTTTGGACGTCCATGGACGTCAATGGCATCACCCTCCATAAGCGGCAATCCAATCGGGGACATTTGGGGGTCACGTCCTAATGATATCTAGTCATTTTCTGTTGATTTGGGGAAAAAAAAAATTCCCATTGAAAATGAATGGGAAAAATTTTGGACGTCCATGGACGTCAATGGTATCAATTTACATAAGCGTCAATGGAATCCAAGTACATTGGAATCAATAGAATGAACAAACATGAAGAAATGCCATTGGAAACGAATGGGAAGTTTGGACGTCCATGAACGTCAATGGCATCACCCTCCATAAGCGGCAATGCAATCGGGGACATTTGGGCGACACGTCCTATTGATATCTAGTCATTTTCTGTTGATTTGGGAAAAAAAAAAAATCCCATTGAAAATGAATGGGAAAAATTTTGGACGTCCATGGACGTCAATGGTATCAACTTACATAAGCGTCAATGGAATCCAAGTACATTGGCATCAATAGAATGAACAAACATGAAGAAATGCCTTTGGAAATGAATGGGAAGTTTGGACGTCCATGGACGTCAATGGCATCACCCCCCATAAGCGGCAATGCAATCGGGGACATTTGGGGGACACGTCCTAATGATATCTAGTCATTTTCTGTTGATTTGGGGAAAAAAAAAAATTCCCATTGAAAATGAATGGGAAAAATTTTGGACGTCCATGGACGTCAATGGTATCAACTTACATAAGCGTCAATGGAATCCAAGTACATTGGCATCAATAGAATGAACAAACATGAAGAAATGCCATTGGAAATTAATGGGAAGTTTGGACGTCCGTGGACGTCAATGGCATCACCCTCCATAAGCGTCAATGGAATTGGGGACGTTTGGGGGAAACGTCCTATTGATATCTGGTCATTTTCTGTTGATTTGGAGAAATTTAGTTTTTTCCCCATTGAAAATGAATGGGAAAAATTTTGGACGTCCATGCACGTCAATGGCGGCACCCTTCATAAGCGTCAATGGAGTTGGGGACGTTTGGGGGACACGTCCTATTGATATCTGGTCATTTTCTGTTGATTTGGGGAAATGTAGTTTTTTCCCCATTGAAAATGAATGGGAAAAATTTTGGACGTCCATGGCCGTCAATGGCATCGACATCCATATAGTCAATTGAATCCAAGAACATTGGCATCAATAGATTCAACATGCATGGCCGTCAATGGCAATGCAATGTAAAGTCCATTGGAAATCCTATTGAAAGTGAATGGGAACTTTTCCCATTAGAAATGAATGAGATAGTTTTTGGCAAATATCCGGGGAACCGTAAATTTTTTCCAAATTCTGTATACAACTTTTATGCCCCTCACCGTCCCGGAATTTTTGATGCCCAAATTATGTGATTTGGTCAAAAATTGTAGGACTAGATACATTTTGAAACTTTTTTTTTTTTCACGGAAAATTTCCGTTTACGGACGAACGGAAAAATTTTCGGGGCCATTTGTAAAGTTTCCTGTGTCACGCGAAAATTCCGGTCGTGCCGATACTTGAACGGTGCCGATCGGTCTAACGGTTCGGGCTGTGAAGCGCGCGTTTTTTTTCCATTCAAAATGAATAGGAAAGTTTTTGGCAAATTTCCGGGGAACCGTAAATTTTTGCCAAATTCTGTATACAACTTTTATGCCCCTCACCGTCCCGGAATTTTTGATACCCAAATTACGTGATTTGGTCAAAAATTGTAGGACTAGATACATTTTGAAACTTTTTTTTTTTTTCGGAAAATTGCCGTTTACGGGCGAACGGAAAATTTTTCGGGGCCGTTTGAAAAATTCCCATCGTCGCGCGAAAATTCCGGTCGTGCCGATACTTGAACGGTACCGATCGGAGCTACGGTTTGGGCTGCGCGGCGCGCCGAAAAAAACGTCAACAATTATTGAATAATAATAATAAAGAAAAAAAATAATAATAAAAAGTACAATAAAGTTGTACAACAACATAACCTTGTTCTTTCCCTTGGAAAGACCAAGGTAATAATAATAATAATAATAATAAAGTTGTAGAATAACATAACCTTGTTCTTTCTTTCAGAAAGACCAAGGTAATAATAAATAAAGAAAAAGTACAATAAAGTTGTACAATAACATAACCTTGTTCTTTCCCTTGGAAAGACCAAGGTAACTAGAAACTGCAATTTCGGGAGAAATTACACACCTTGGTCTTTCCTCTGTGGAGATACAGATCTTAGCCCCACTCAGGTCTATCAATAGAATGGATCATAATGCCAGTCATTGGCAAAAAACAAAGTAAAAGCCGTTAGAAATGAATGGGAGAATTGGACGTCCATGGACGTCAATGGCGGCACCTTTCATAATTGTTAATGGAATCGGGGAAGTTTGGGGGACACGTCCTAATGATATCTAGTCATTTTCTGATGATTTGGGAAAAAAAAAAAATTCCCATTGAAAATGAATGGGAAACATTTTGGACGTCCATGGACGTCAATGGTATCAACTTACATAAGCGTCAATGGAATCCAAGTACATTGGCATCAATAAAATGAACAAACATGAAGAAATGCCATTGGAAATGAATGGGAAGTTTGGACGTCCATGGACGTCAATGGCATCACCCTCCATAAGGGGCAATGCAATCGGGGACATTTGGGGGACACGTCCTAATGATATCTAGTCATTTTCTGTTGATTTGGGAAAAAAAAAAAAATCCCATTGAAAATGAATGGGAAAAATTTTGGACGTCCATGGACGTCAATGGTATCAACTTACATAAGCGTCAATGGAATCCAAGTACATTGGCATCAATAGAATGAACAAACATGAAGAAATGCCTTTGGAAATGAATGGGAAGTTTGGACGTCCATGGACGTCAATGGCATCACCCCCCATAAGCGGCAATGCAATCGGGGACATTTGGGGGACACGTCCTAATGATATCTAGTCATTTTCTGTTGATTTGGGGAAAAAAACAAAAAATTCCCATTGAAAATGAATGGGAAAAATTTTGGACGTCCATGGACGTCAATGGTATCAACTTACATAAGCGTCAATGGAATCCAAGTACATTGGCATCAATAGAATGAACAAACATGAAGAAATGCCATTGGAAATGAATGGGAAGTTTGGACGTCCGTGGACGTCAATGGCATCACCCTCCATAAGCAGCAATGCAATCGGGCACATTTGGGGGAAACGTCCTATTGATATCTAGTCATTTTCTGTTGATTTGGGGGGAAAAAAAAAATTCCCATTGAAAATGAATGGGAAAAATTTTGGACGTCCATGGACGTCAATGGTATCAACTTACATAAGCGTCAATGGAATCCAAGTACATTGGCATCAATAGAATGAACAAACATGAAGAAATGCCATTGGAAATGAATGGGAAGTTTGGACGTCCGTGGACGTCAATGGCATCACCCTCCATAAGCAGCAATGCAATCGGGGACATTTGGGGGACAGGTCCTATTGATATCTAGTCATTTTCTGTTGATTTGGGGAGAAAAAAAAAATTTCCCATTGAAAATGAATGGGTAAAATTTTGGACGTCCATGGACGTCAATGGCAGCACCCCCCATAAGCGTCAATGGAATTGGGGACGTTTGGGATATACGTCCTATTGATATCTGGTCATTTTCTGTTGATTTGGAGAAATTTACTTTTTTCCCCATTGAAAATGAATGGGAAAAATTTTGGACGTCCATGGAAGTCAATGGCGGCACCCTTCATAAGCGTCAATGGAATTGGGGAAGTTTGGGGGACACGTCCTATTGATATCTGGTCATTTTCTGTTGATTTGGGGAAATTTTGTTTTTTCCCCATTGAAAATGAATGGGAAAAATTTTGGACGTCCATGGCCGTCAATGGCATCGACATTCATATAGTCAATTGAATCCAAGTACATTGGCATCAGTAGATTCGACATGCATGGCCGTCAATGGCATCAATGCAATGTAAATTCCATTGGAAATCCCATTGGAAGTGAATGGGAACTTTTCCCATTCGAAATGAATGGGATAGTTTTTGGCAAATTTCCGAGGAAGCGTAATTTTTTTCCAAATTCTGTATACAACTTTTATGCCCCTCACCGTCCCGGAATTTTTGATGCCCAAATTATGTGATTTGGTCAAAAATTGTAGGACTAGATACATTTTGAAAGTTTTTTTTTTTTCACGGAAAATTGCCGTTTACGGACGAACGGAAAAATTTTCGGGGCCATTTGTAAAGTTTCCTGTGTCACGCTAAAATTCCGGTCGTGCCGATACTTGAACGGTGCCGATCGGTCTAACGGTTCGGGCTGTGAAGCGCGCGTTTTTTTTCCATTCAAAATGAATAGGAAAGTTTTTGGCAAATTTCCGGGGAACCGTAAATTTTTGCCAAATTCTGTATACAACTTTTATGCCCCTCACCGTCCCGGAATTTTTGATACCCAAATTATGTGATTTGGTCAAAAATTGTAGGACTAGATACATTTTGAAACTTTTTTTTTTTTCCGGAAAATTGCCGTTTACGGGCGAACGGAAAATTTTTCGGGGCCGTTTGAAAAATTGCCCGCGTCGCACGAAAATTCCGGTCGTGCCGATACTTGAACGGTGCTGATCGGTGCTATGGTTCGAGCTGTGCGGCGCGCCGAAAAAACGCGGAGAATAAGATGAATTATAACTAGAAACTGCAATTTCGGGAGAAATTACACACCTTGGTCTTTCCTCTGTGGAGATACAGATCTTAGCCCCACTCAGGTCTATCAATAGAATGGACCATAATGCCAGTCAATGGCACTAAACAAAGTAAAAGCCATTAGAAATGAATGGGAGAATCGGACGTCCATGGACGTCAATGGCATCACCCTCCATAAGCGGCAATGCAATCGGGGACATTTGGGGGACACTTCCTAATGATATCTAGTCATTTTCTGTTGATTTGGGGAAAAAAAAAAAATTCCCATTGAAAATGAATGGGAAAAATTTTGGACGTCCATGGACGTCAATGGTATCAACTTACATAAGCGTCAATGGAATCCAAGTACATTGGCATCAATAGAATGAACAAACATGAAGAAATGCCATTGGGATTTAATGGGAAGTTTGGACGTCCATGAACGTCAATGGCATCACCCTCCATAAGCGGCAATGCAATCGGGGACATTTGGGGGACACGTCCTAATGATATCTAGTCATTTTCTGTTGATTTGGGGAAAAAAAAAAATTTCCCATTGAAAATGAATGGGAAAAATTTTGGACGTCTATGGACGTCAATGGTATCAACTTACATAAGCGTCAATGGAATCTAAGTACATTGGCATCAATAGAATGAACAAACATGAAGAAATGCCATTGGAATAAATGGGAAGTTTGGACGTCCCTGGACGTCAATGGCATCACCCTCCATAAGCAGCAATGCAATTGGGGACATTTGGGGGACACGTCCTATTGATATCTAGTCATTTTCTGTTGATTTGGGGAAAAAAAAAAAATTCCCATTGAAAATGAATGGGAAAATTTTTGGACGTCCATGGACGTCAATGGCAGCACCCCCCATAAGCGTCAATGGAGTTGGGGACGTTTGAGGTATACGTCCTATTGATATCTGGTCATTTTCTGTTGATTTGGAGAAATTTAGTTTTTTCCCCATTGAAAATGAATGGGAAAAATTTTGGACGTCCATGGAAGTCAATGGCAGCACCCCCCATAAGCGTCAATGGAGTTGGGGACGTTTGGGGGACACGTCCTATTGATATCTGGCCATTTTCTGTTGATTTGGGGAAATTTTGTTTTTTCCCCTTTGAAAATGAATGGGAAAAATTTTGGACGTCCATGGCCGTCAATGGCATCGACATCCATATAGTCAATTGAATCCAAGTACATTGGCATCAGTAGATTCGACATGCATGGCCGTCAATGGCATCAATGCAATGTAAATTCCATTGGAAATCCCATTGGAAGTGAATGGGAACTTTTCCCATTCGAAATGAATGGGATAGTTTTTGGCAAATTTCCGAGGAAGCGTAATTTTTTTCCAAATTCTGTATACAACTTTTATGCCCCTCACCGTCCCGGAATTTTTGATGGCCAAATTATGTGATTTGGTCAAAAATTGTAGGACTAGATACATTTTGAAACTTTTTTTTTTTTCACGGAAAATTGCCGTTTACGGACGAACGGAAAAATTTTCGGGGCCATTTGTAAAGTTTCCTGTGTCACGCGAAAATTCCGGTCGTGCCGATACTTGAACGGTGCCGATCGGTCTCACGGTTCGGGCTGTGAAGCGCGCGTTTTTTTTCCATTCAAAATGAATAGGAAAGTTTTTGGCAAATTTCCGGGGAACCGTAAATTTTTGCCAAATTCTGTATACAACTTTTATGCCCCTCAATGTCCCGGAATTTTTGATGACCAAATTATGCGATTTGGTCAAAAATTGTAGGACTAGATACATTTTGAAACTTTTTTTTTTTTCCGGAAAATTGCCGTTTACGGGCGAACGGAAAATTTTTCGGGGCCGTTTGAAAAATTCCCATCGTCGCGCGAAAATTCCGGTCGTGCCGATACTTGAACGGTACCGATCGGAGGTACGGTTCGGGCTGCACGGCGCGCCGAAAAAAACGTCAACAATTATTGAATAATAATAATAAAGAAATAAAAAATAAAGAAGTACAATAAAGTTGTACAACAACATAACCTTGTTCTTTCCCTTGGAAAGACCAAGGTAACTAGAAACTGCAATTTCGGGAGAAATTACACCTTGGTCTTTCCTCTGTGGAGATACAAATCTTAGCCCCACTCAGGTCTATCAATAGAATGGACCATAATACCAGTCAATGGCACTAAACAAAGTAAAAGCCATTAGAAAAGATTGGGAGAATTGGACGTCCATGGCCGTCAATGGCGGCACCCTTCATAAGCGTCAATGGAATTGGAGAAGTTTGGGGGACACGTCCTATTGATATCTGGTCATTTTTTGTTGATTTGGGGAAAAAAAAAAAATTCCCATTGAAAATGAATGGGAAAAATTTTGGACGTCCATGGACGTCAATGGTATCAACTTACATAAGCGTCAATGGAATCCAAGTACATTGGCATCAATAAAATGAACAAACATGAAGAAATGCCTTTGGAAATGAATGGGAAGTTTGGACGTCCATGGACGTCAATGGCATCACCCTCCATAAGCGCCAATCCAATCGGGGACATTTGGGGGACACGTCCTATTGATATCTGGTCATTTTTTGTTGATTTGGGGAAAAAAAAAAAATTCCCATTGAAAATGAATGGGAAAAATTTTGGACGTCCATGGACGTCAATGGTATCAACTTACATAAGCGTCAATGGAATCCAAGTACATTGGCATCAATAGAATGAACAAACATGAAGAAATGCCATTGGAAATGAATGGGAAGTTTGGACGTCCATGAACGTCAATGGCATCACCCTCCATAAGCAGCAATGCAATCGGGGACATTTGGGGGACACGTCCTAATGATGTCTAGTCATTTTCTGTTGATTTGGGGGAAAAAAAAAATTTCCCATTGAAAATGAATGGGAAAAATTTTGGACGTCCATGGACGTCAATGGTATCAACTTACATAAGCGTCAATGGAATCCAAGTACATTGGCATCAATAGAATGAACAAACATGAAGAAATGCCATTGGGATTTAATGGGAAGTTTGGACGTCCATGAACGTCAATGGCATCACCCTCCATAAGCGCCAATCCAATCGGGGACATTTGGGGGACACGTCCTATTGATATCTGGTCATTTTCTGTTGATTTGGGGAAAAAAAAAAAATTCCCATTGAAAATGAATGGGAAAAATTTTGGACGTCCATGGACGTCAATGGTATCAACTTACATAAGCGTCAATGGAATCCAAGTACATTGGCATCAATAGAATGAACAAACATGAAGAAATGCCATTGGAAATGAATGGGAAGTTTGGACGTCCATGAACGTCAATGGCATCACCCTCCATAAGCAGCAATGCAATCGGGGACATTTGGGGGACACGTCCTAATGATGTCTAGTCATTTTCTGTTGATTTGGGGAAAAAAAAAAATTTCCCATTGAAAATGAATGGGAAAAATTTTGGACGTCCATGGACGTCAATGGTATCAACTTACATAAGCGTCAATGGAATCCAAGTACATTGGCATCAATAGAATGAACAAACATGAAGAAATGCCATTGGGATTTAATGGGAAGTTTGGACGTCCATGAACGTCAATGGCATCACCCTCCATAAGCGGCAATGCAATCGGGGACATTTGGGGGACACGTCCTAATGATATCTAGTCATTTTCTGTTGATTTGGGGAAAAAAAAAAAATTCCCATTGAAAATGAATGGGAAAATTTTTGGACGTCCATGGACGTCAATGGCAGCACCCCCCATAAGCGTCAATGGAGTTGGGGACGTTTGGGGTATACGTCCTATTAATATCTGGTCATTTTCTGTTGATTTGGGGAAATTTAGTTTTTTCCCCATTGAAAATGAATGGGAAAATTTTTGGACGTCCATGGACGTCAATGGCAGCACCCCCTATAAGCGTCAATGGAGTTCGGAACGTTTGGGGGAGACGTACTATTGATAACTGGTCATTTTCTGATGATTTGGGGAAATTTAGTTTTTTCCCCATTGAAAATGAATGGGAAAAATTTTGGACGTCCATGGACGTCAATGGCAGCACCCCCCATAAGCGTCAATGGAGTTGGGGACGTTTGGGGTATACGTCCTATTAATATCTGGTCATTTTCTGTTGATTTGGGGAAATTTAGTTTTTTCCCCATTGAAAATGAATGGGAAAAATTTTGGACGTCCATGGCCGTCAATGGCATCGACATCCATATAGTCAAATGAATCCAAGTACATTGGCATCAATAGATTCGACATGCATGGCCGTCAATGGCATCAATGCAATGTAAAGTCCATTGGAAATACTATTGAAAGTGAATGGGAACTTTTCCCATTGGAAATGAATGGGATAGTTTTTGGCAAATATCCGGAGAACCGTAAATTTTTTCCAAATTCTGTATACAATCTTTATGCCCCCCACCGTCCCGGAATTTTTGATGTCCAAATTATGTGATTTGGTCAAAAATTGTAGGACAAGTAGCGTTTTGAAAAAGTTGTAAAAAATCGGAAAATTGCCGTTTACGGGCGAACGAAAAATTTTTCGGGGTCGTTTGAAAAATTCCCATCGTCGCGCGAAAATTCCGGTCGTGTCGATACTTGAACGGTGCCGATCGGTGGTATGGTTCGGGCTGCGCGGCGCGCCGAAAAAACGCGGAGAAACCATTGCATAATAATAATAATAATAACTAGAAACTGCAATTTCGGGAGAAATTACACACCTTGGTCTTTCCTCTGTGGAGATACAGATCTTAGCCCCACTCAGGTCTATCAATAGAATGGATCATAATGCCAGTCATTGGCAAAAAACAAAGTAAAAGCCGTTAGAAATGAATGGGAGAATTGGACGTCCATGAACGTCAATGGCATCACCCTCCATAAGCGGCAATGCAATCGGGGACATTTGGGGGACACGTCCTAATGATATCTAGTCATTTTCTGTTGATTTGGGAAAAAAAAAAAAAAATCCCATTGAAAATGAATGGGAAAAATTTTGGACGTCCATGGAGGTCAATGGTATCAACTTACATAAGCGTCAATGGAATCCAAGTACATTGGCATCAATAGAATGAACAAACATGAAGAAATGCCTTTGGAAATGAATGGGAAGTTTGGACGTCCATGGACGTCAATGGCATCACCCCCCATAAGCGGCAATGCAATCGGGGACATTTGGGGGACACGTCCTAATGATATCTAGTCATTTTCTGTTGATTTGGGGAAAAAAAAAAAATTCCCATTGAAAATGAATGGGAAAAATTTTGGACGTCCATGGACGTCAATGGTATCAACTTACATAAGCGTCAATGGAATCCAAGTACATTGGCATCAATAGAATGAACAAACATGAAGAAATGCCATTGGAAATGAATGGGAAGTTTGGACGTCCGTGGACGTCAATGGCATCACCCTCCATAAGCGGCAATGCAATCGGGCACATTTGGGGGAAACGTCCTATTGATATCTAGTCATTTTCTGTTGATTTGGGGAAAAAAAAAAAATTCCCATTGAAAATGAATGGGAAAAATTTTGGACGTCCATGGACGTCAATGGCAGCACCCCCCATAAGCGTCAATGGAGTTGGGGACGTTTGGGGTATACGTCCTATTGACATCTGGTCATTTTCTGTTGATTTGGAGAAATTTAGTTTTTTCCCCATTGAAAATGAATGGGAAAAATTTTGCACGTCCATGTAAGTCAATGGCGGCACCCTTCATAAGCGTCAATGGAATTGGGGAAGTTTGGGGGACACATCCTATTGATATCTGGTCATTTTCTGTTGATTTGGGAGAAAAAAAAAATTCCCATTGAAAATGAATGGGAAAAAATTTGGACGTCCATAGACGTCAATGGCAGCACCCCCCATAAGCGTCAATGGAGTTGGGGACGTTTGGGGGGATATGTCCTATTGATATCTGGTCATTTTCTGTTGATTTGGTGAAATTTTGTTTTTTCCCCATTGAAAATGAATGGGAAAATTTTTGGACGTCCATGGCCGTCAATGGCATCGACATCCATATAGTCAATAGGATCCAAGTACATTGGCATCAGTAGATTCGACATGCATGGCCGTCAATGGCATCAATGCAATGTAAATTCCATTGAAATCCCATTGTAAGTGAATGGGAACTTTTCCCATTAGAAATGAATGGGAGAGATTTTGGCAAATTTCCGGGGAACGGTAAGTTTTTTCCAAATTCTGTATACAACTTTTATGCCCCTCACCGTCCCGGAATTTTTGATACCCAAATTATGTGATTTGGTCAAAAATTGTAGGACTAGATACATTTTTAAACTTTTTTTTTTTTTCGGAAAATTGCCGTTTACGGGCAAACGGAAAATTTTTCGTGGCGTTTTGAAAAATTCCCATCGTCACGCGAAAATTCCGGTCATGCCGATACTTGAACGGTGCCGATCGGGGCTACGGTTTAGGCTGTGCGTTGGCTCAAAAAAACGCGGAGAATAAGATGAATAAATAATAATAATAATAAGTACAATAAAGTTGTAGAATATCATTACCTTGTTCTTTCCTTTGGAAAGACCAAGGTAATAATAATAATAAAGTTGTAGAATAACATAACCTTGTTCTTTCTTTCAGAAAGACCAAGGTAATAATAATAAAAATAATAAAAATAAGTACGATAAAGTTGCACAACAACATAACCTTGTTCTTTCCCTTGGAAAGACCAAGGTAATAATAATAATAATAACTAGAAACTGCAATTTCGGGAGAAATTACACACCTTGGTCTTTCCTCTGTGGAGATACAGATGTTAGCCCCACTCAGGTCTATCAATAGAATGGACCATAATGCCAGTCAATGGCCTCGAAACAAAGTAAAAGCCATTAGAAATGAATGGGAGAATTGGACGTCCATGGACGACAATGGCGGCACCCTTCATAATTGTTAATGGAATCGGGGAAGTTTGGGGGACACGTCCTATTGATATCATGTCATTTTCTGTTGATTTGGGGGAAAAAAAATTCCCATTGAAAATGAATAGGAAAAAATTTGGACGTCCATGGACGTCAATGGTATCAAATTACATAGGCGTCAATGGAATCCAAGTACATTGGCATCAATAGAATGAAAAAAGATGATTAAAAGCCATTAGAAATGAATGGGAAATTTGGACGTCCATGGCCGTCAATGGCGGCACCCTTCATAAGCGTCAATGTAATTGGGGAAGTTTGGGGGACACGTCCTATTGATATCTGGTCATTTCCTGTTGATTTGGGGGGAAAAAAAATTCCCATTGAAAATGAATGGGAAAAATTTTGGACGTCCATGGACGTCAATGGTATCAACTTACATAAGCGTCAATAGAATCCAAGTACATTTGCATCAATAGAATGAAAAAACATAATTAAATGCCATTAGAAATGAATGGGAAATTTGGACGTCCATGGACGTCAATGGCATCACTCTTCACAAGCGTCTCAACTTACAATGGAATCCAAGTACATTGGCATCAATAGAATGAAAAAACATAATTAAAAATAAATGGGAAATTTGGACGTCCATGGACGTCAATGGCATCACCCTCCATAAGTGTAAATGGAATTGGGGAAGTTTGGGGGACACGTCCTATTGATATCTAGTCATTTTCTTTTGATTTTTGAAAAAAAAAAAAATTCCAATTGAAAATGACTTTGATGCGGGAAGTCGTAGGATCGAACCTCTGTCAATACCAAGTTAGCTTTTGTCAATGCCTGTATCACATACATGATAACTTTATATATATATCACACAACACTGTATTTAGCAGATGGATAGCTCAGTGTTAATATCGCTGACCTTGGTACGAGAGGATGGTGGTTCGATCCCCGGTCAGTTTCCTACTTTATGCGTATACCTCAGAGTGGATTGGACGTCGCCGACGTCAAAAGAGCGGATGACGCCAACGTCCATCGAGAGGACGGCGCCGACGATCAACGAACGGATGGTGACGACGTCCAACGAGCAAACGGCGCCGACGTCAAAAGTTAGCGCGAGAGGCTGACGTCACCGACGTCAAAAGAGCAGATGATGCCGACATCCCACGTGGGACAGTGACAACATTCAACAAGTAAACGTCAAAAGTGCAGAATGCGATGTCCAAGACGTCAAAAGAGCAGATGACGCCGACGTCCCCGACGATCAACAAACGGATGGTGACGACGTCCAACGAGCAAACGGCGCGCCGACGTCAAAAGTTAGCGTGAGAGGCCGACGTCATCGACGTCAAAAGAGTAGATGACGCCGACATCCCATGTGGGACAGTGACAACGTTCAACAAGCAAAAGTCAAAAGTGCAGAATACGATGTCCAACGAGTGGACGTCACCGACGTCCAAGACCTCAAAAGAGCAGATGACGCCGACGTCCATCGAGCGCACGGTGCCGACATCTCACGTGGAACAGTGACGACGTTCAACAAGCAAACGTCAAAAGTGCAGAATGCGCCGTCCAACGAGCGGACGGCGCCGACGTCCAACGAGCGGACGTCACCGACGTCCGAAGTGCTGACGCTGCCAACGTCCATCGAGCGGACGGTGCCGACGTCCAACGAGCGGACGTCACCGACGTCCGAAGTGCTGACGCTGCCGACGTCCATCGAGCGGACGTGCCGACGTCCAACGTGGGACAATGACGACGTTCAACAAGCAAACGTCAAAAGTGCAGAATGCGCCGTCTTACGTCCAACGAGCGGATGGTGACGATGTCAAAAGAGTGGACGACGCCGACGTCCAAAGTTTGGCGACGTCCAACGAGCGGACGTCACCGACATCCTAATTGCTGTCGCTGCCGACGTCCAAAGTGCTGACGCTGCCGACATCCAACATAAAGACGGCGCCGACTTCCAACGAGCGGACGGCGCCGATGTCCAATGAGCGGACGGTGACGACGTCCAACTAGCAAACGTCGCCGACGTCCAACATGCGGATGACGCCGACGTCCAGTCGACGAAGTCCAACGTGCGGATGACGCCGACGTCCCATAAATTCCCATTGAAAATGAATGGGAAAAATTTTGGACGTCCATGGACGTCAATGGTATCAACTTACATAGGCGTCAATGGAATCCAAGTACATTGGCATCAATAAAATGAAAAAACATAATTAAATGCCATTAGAAATGAATGGGAAATTTGGACGTCCATGGACGTCAATGGCATCACTCTTCACAAGCGTCAAAGGAATTGGGGAAGTTTGGGGGACACGTCCTATTGATATCTGGTCATTTTTTGTTGATTTGGGGAAAAAAGAAGAAATTCCCATTGAAAATGAATGGGAAAAATTTTGGACGTCCATGAACGTCAATGGTATCAACTTACATAAGCGTCAATGGATACCAAGTACATTGGCATCAATAGAATGAACAAACATGAAGAAATGCCATTAGAAATTAATGGGAAGTTTGGACGTCCATGGACGTCAATGGCATCACCCTCCATAAGCAGCAATACAATCGGGGACATTTGGGGTACACGTCCTATTGATATTTAGTCATTTTCTTTTGATTTGGGAGAAGAAAAAAAATTTCCCATTGAAAATGAATGGGAAAAATTTTGGACGTCCATGGACGTCAATGGTGTCAACTTACATAAGCGTCAATGGAATCCAAGTACATTGGCATCAATAGAATGAACAAACATGAAGAAATGCCTTTGGAAATGAATGGGAAGTTTGGACGTCCGTGGACGTCAATGGCATCACCCTCCATAAGCAGCAATGCAATCTGAGACATTTGGGGTACACGTCTTATTGATATCTAGTCATTTTCTGTTGATATGGGGAAAAAAAAAAATTCCCATTGAAAATGAATGGGAAAAATTTTGGACGTCCATGGCATCAATGGTATCAACTTACATAAGCGTCAATGGAATCCAAGTACATTGGCATCAATAGAATGAACAAACATGAAGAAATGCCTTTGGAAATGAATGGGAAGTTTGGACGTCCATGGACGTCAATGGCATCACCCCCCATAAGCGGCAATGCAATTGGGGACATTTGGGGGACACGTCCTAATGATATCTAGTCATTTTCTGTTGATTTGGGAAAAAAAAAAAAATTCCCATTGAAAATGAATGGGAAAAATTTTGGACGTCCATGGACGTCAATGGTATCAACTTACATAAGCGTCAATGGAATCCAAGTACATTGGCATCAATAGAATGAACAAACATGAAGAAATGCCATTGGAAATAAATGGGAAGTTTGGACGTCCATGAACGTCAATGGCATCACCCTCCGTAAGCGGCAATGCAATCGGGGACATTTGGGGGACACGTCCTAATGATATCCAGTCATTTTCTGTTGATTTGGGGAAAAAAGAAAAAATTCCCATTGAAAATGAATGGGAAAAATTTTGGACGTCCATGGACGTCAATGGTATCAACTTACATAAGCGTCAATGGAATCCAAGTACATTGGCATCAATAGAATGAACAAACATGAAGAAATGCCATTGGAAATGAATGGAAATTTTGGACGTCCATGGACGTCAATGGCATCACCCTCCATAAGCGGCAATGCAATCGGGGACATTTGGGGGACACGTCCTAATGATATCTAGTCATTTTTTGTTGATTTTGGGGAAAAAAAAAAAATTCCCATTGAAAATGAATGGGAAAAATTTTGGACGTCCATGGACGTCAATGGTATCAACTTACATAGGCGTCAATGGAATCCAAGTACATTGGCATCAATAGAATGAACAAACATGAAGAAATGCCATTGGAAATGAATGGGAAGTTTGGACGTCCATGAACGTCAATGGCATCACCCTCCATAAGCGTAAATGGAATTGGGGACGTTTGGGGTATACGTCCTATTAATATCTGGTCATTTTCTGTTGATTTGGGAAAATTTAGTTTTTTCCCCATTGAAAATGAATGGGAAAATTTTTGGACGTCCATGGACGTCAATGGCAGCACCCCCTATAAGCGTCAATGGAGTTCGGAACGTTTGGGGGAGACGTACTATTGATAACTGGTCATTTTCTGATGATTTGGGGAAATTTAGTTTTTTCCCCATTGAAAATGAATGGGAAAAATTTTGGACGTCCATGGACGTCAATGGCAGCACCCCCCATAAGCGTCAATGGAGTTGGGGACGTTTGGGGTATACGTCCTATTAATATCTGGTCATTTTCTGTTGATTTGGGGAAATGTAGTTTTTTCCCCATTGAAAATGAATGGGAAAAATTTTGGACGTCCATGGCCGTCAATGGCATCGACATCCATATAGTCAAATGAATCCAAGTACATTGGCATCAATAGATTCGACATGCATGGCCGTCAATGGCATCAATGCAATGTAAAGTCCATTGGAAATACTATTGAAAGTGAATGGGAACTTTTCCCATTGGAAATGAATGGGATAGTTTTTGGCAAATATCCGGAGAACCGTAAATTTTTTCCAAATTCTGTATACAATCTTTATGCCCCCCACCGTCCCGGAATTTTTGATGTCCAAATTATGTGATTTGGTCAAAAATTGTAGGACAAGTAGCGTTTTGAAAAAGTTGTAAAAAATCGGAAAATTGCCGTTTACGGGCGAACGAAAAATTTTTCGGGGTCGTTTGAAAAATTCCCATCGTCGCGCGAAAATTCCGGTCGTGTCGATACTCGAACGGTGCCGATCGGTGGTACGGTTCGGGCTGCGCGGCGCGCCGAAAAAACGCGGAGAAACCATTGCATAATAATAATAATAACTAGAAACTGCAATTTCGGGAGAAATTACACACCTTGGTCTTTCCTCTGTGGAGATACAGATCTTAGCCCCACTCAGGTCTATCAATAGAATGGATCATAATGCCAGTCATTGGCAAAAAACAAAGTAAAAGCCGTTAGAAATGAATGGGAGAATTGGACGTCCATGAACGTCAATGGCATCACCCTCCATAAGCGGCAATGCAATCGGGGACATTTGGGGGACACGTCCTAATGATATCTAGTCATTTTCTGTTGATTTGGGAGAAAAAAAAAAATCCCATTGAAAATGAATGGGAAAAATTTTGGACGTCCATGGACGTCAATGGTATCAACTTACATAAGCGTCAATGGAATCCAAGTACATTGGCATCAATAGAATGAACAAACATGAAGAAATGCCTTTGGAAATGAATGGGAAGTTTGGACGTCCATGGACGTCATTGGCATCACCCCCCATAAGCGGCAATGCAATCGGGGACATTTGGGGGACACGTCCTAATTATATCTAGTCATTTTCTGTTGATTTGGGGAAAAAAAAAATTTCCCATTGAAAATGAATGGGAAAAATTTTGGACGTCCATGTACGTCAATGGTATCAACTTACATAAGCGTCAATGGAATCCAAGTACATTGGCATCAATAGAATGAACAAACATGAAGAAATGCCATTGGAAATTAATGGGAAGTTTGGACGTCCGTGGACGTCAATGGCATCACCCTCCATAAGCAGCAATGCAATCGGGCACATTTGGGGGAAACGTCCTATTGATATCTAGTCATTTTCTGTTGATTGGGGGAAAAAAAAAAAAATTCCCATTGAAAATGAATGGGAAAAATTTTGGACGTCCATGGACGTCAATGGTATCAACTTACATAAGCGTCAATGGAATCCAAGTACATTGGCATCAAAAGAATGAACAAACATGAAGAAATGCCATTGGAAATGAATGGGAAGTTTGGACGTCCCTGGACTTCAATGGCATCACCCTCCATAAGCAGCAATGCAATCGGGGACATTTGGGGGACAGGTCCTATTGATATCTAGTCATTTTCTGTTGATTTGGGGAAAAAAAAAAATTTCCCATTGAAAATGAATGGGTAAAATTTTGGACGTCCATGGACGTCAATGGCAGCACCCCCCATAAGCGTCAATGGAATTGGGGCGTTTGGGATATACGTCCTATTGATATCTGGTCATTTTCTGTTGATTTGGAGAAATTTAGTTTTTTCCCCATTGAAAATGAATGGGAAAAATTTTGGACGTCCATGTAAGTCAATGGCGGCACCCTTCATAAGCGTCAATGGAATTGGGGAAGTTTGGGGGACACGTCCTATTGATATCTGGTCATTTTCTGTTGATTTGGGGTAATTTTGTTTTTTCCCCATTGAAAATGAATGGGAAAAATTTTGGACGTCCATGGCCGTCAATGGCATCGACATCCATATAGTCAATTGAATCCAAGTACATTGGCATCAGTAGATTCGACATGCATGGCCGTCAATGGCATCAATGCAATGTAAATTCCATTGGAAATCCCATTGGAAGTGAATGGGACTTTTCCCATTCGAAATGAATGGGATAGTTTTTGGCAAATTTCCGAGGAAGCGTAATTTTTTTCCAAATTCTGTATACAACTTTTATGCCCCTCACCGTCCCGGAATTTTTGATGCCCAAATTATGTGATTTGGTCAAAAATTGTAGGACTAGATACATTTTGAAACTTTTTTTTTTTTCACGGAAAATTGCCGTTTACGGACGAACGGAAAATTTTTCGGGGCCATTTGTAAAGTTTCCTGTGTCACGCTAAAATTCCGGTCGTGCCGATACTTGAACGGTGCCGATCGGTCTAACGGTTCGGGCCGTGAAGCGCGCGTTTTTTTTCCATTCAAAATGAATAGGAAAGTTTTTGGCAAATTTCCGGGGAACCGTAAATTTTTGCCAAATTCTGTATACAACTTTTATGCCCCTCACCGTCCCGGAATTTTTGATGCCCAAATTATGTGATTTGGTCAAAAATTGTAGGACTAGATACATTTTGAAACTTTTTTTTTTTTCCGGAAAATTGCCGTTTACGGGCGAACGGAAAATTTTTCGGGGCCGTTTGAAAAATTCCCATCGTCGCGCGAAAATTCCGGTCGTGCCGATACTTGAACGGTGCCGATCGGTGGTACGGTTCGGGCTGTGCGGCGCGCCGAAAAAAACGTCAACAATTATTGAATAATAATAATAAACTAGAAACTGCAATTTCGGGAGAAATTACACACCTTGGTCTTTCCTCTGTGGAGATACAGATCTTAGCCCCACTCAGGTCTATCAATAGAATGGATCATAATGCCAGTCATTGGCAAAAAACAAAGTAAAAGCCGTTAGAAATGAATGGGAGAATTGGACGTCCATGAATGTCAATGGCATCACCCTCCATAAGCGGCAATGCAATCGGGGACATTTGGGGGACACGTCCTAATGATATCTAGTCATTTTCTGTTGATTTGGGAGAAAAAAAAAAATCCCATTGAAAATGAATGGGAAAAATTTTGGACGTCCATGGACGTCAATGGTATCAACTTACATAAGCGTCAATGGAATCCAAGTACATTGGCATCAATAGAATGAACAAACATGAAGAAATGCCTTTGGAAATGAATGGGAAGTTTGGACGTCCGTGGACGTCAATGGCATCACCCCCCATAAGCGGCAATGCAATCGGGGACATTTGGGGGAGACGTCCTAATGATATCTAGTCATTTTCTGTTGATTTGGGGAAAAAAAAAATTTCCCATTGAAAATGAATGGGAAAAATTTTGGACGTCCATGGACGTCAATGGTATCAACTTACATAAGCGTCAATGGAATCCAAGTACATTGGCATCAATAGAATGAACAAACATGAAGAAATGCCATTGGAAATTAATGGGAAGTTTGGACGTCCGTGGACGTCAATGGCATCACCCTCCATAAGCAGCAATGCAATCGGGCACATTTGGGGGAAACGTCCTATTGATATCTAGTCATTTTCTGTTGATTGGGGGAAAAAAAAAAAAATTCCCATTGAAAATGAATGGGAAAAATTTTGGACGTCCATGGACGTCAATGGTATCAACTTACATAAGCGTCAATGGAATCCAAGTACATTGGCATCAAAAGAATGAACAAACATGAAGAAATGCCATTGGAAATGAATGGGAAGTTTGGACGTCCCTGGACTTCAATGGCATCACCCTCCATAAGCAGCAATGCAATCGGGGACATTTGGGGGACAGGTCCTATTGATATCTAGTCATTTTCTGTTGATTTGGGGAAAAAAAAAAATTTCCCATTGAAAATGAATGGGTAAAATTTTGGACGTCCATGGACGTCCATGGCAGCACCCCCCATAAGCGGCAATGCAATCGGGGACATTTGGGGGACACGTCCTAATGATATCTAGTCATTTTCTGTTGATTTGGGGAAAAAAAAAAATTTCCCATTGAAAATGAATGGGAAAAATTTTGGACGTCCATGGACGTCAATGGTATCAACTTACATAAGCGTCAATGGAATTGGGGAAGTTTGGGGGACACGTCCTATTGATATCTGGTCATTTTCTGTTGATTTGGGGTAATTTTGTTTTTTCCCCATTGAAAATGAATGGGAAAAATTTTGGACGTCCATGGCAGTCAATGGCATCGACATCCATATAATCAATTGAATCCAAGTACATTGGCATCAGTAGATTTGACATGCATGGCCGTCAATGGCATCAATGCAATGTAAATTCCATTGGAAATCCCATTGGAAGTGAATGGGACTTTTCCCATTCGAAATGAATGGGATAGTTTTTGGCAAATTTCCGAGGAAGCGTAATTTTTTTCCAAATTCTGTATACAACTTTTATGCCCCTCACCGTCCCGGAATTTTTTATGCCCAAATTATGTGATTTGGTCAAAAATTGTAGGACTAGATACATTTTGAAACTTTTTTTTTTTTTCGGAAAATTGCCGTTTACGGGCGAACGGAAAATTTTTCGGGGCCGTTTGAAAAATTCCCATCGTCGCGCGAAAATTCCGGTCGTGCCGATACTTGAACGGTACCGATCGGAGGTACGGTTCGGGCTGTGCGGCGCGCCGAAAAAAACGTCGACAATTATTGAATAATAATAATAATAATAATAATAATAAAAAGTACAATAAAGTTGTACAACAACATAACCTTGTTCTTTCCCTTGGAAAGACCAAGGTAACTAGAAACTGCAATTTCGGGAGAAATTACACACCTTGGTCTTTCCTCTGTGGAGATACAGATCTTAGCCCCACTCAGGTCTATCAATAGAATGGATCATAATGCCAGTCATTGGCAAAAAACAAAGTAAAAGCCGTTAGAAATGAATGGGAGAATTGGACGTCGATGGACGTCAATGGCGGCACCTTTCATAATTGTTAATGGAATCGGGGAAGTTTGGGGGACACGTCCTAATGATATCTAGTCATTTTCTGTTGATTTGGGAAAAAAAAAAAAATTCCCATTGAAAATGAATGGGAAAAATTTTGGACGTCCATGGACGTCAATGGTATCAACTTACATAAGCGTCAATGGAATCCAAGTACATTGGCATCAATAAAATGAACAAACATGAAGAAATGCCATTGGAAATGAATGGGAAGTTTGGACGTCCATGAACGTCAATGGCATCACCCTCCATAAGCGGCAATGCAATCAGGGACATTTGGGGGACACGTCCTAATGATATCTAGTAATTTTCTGTTGATTTGGGAAAAAAAAAAAAATCCCATTGAAAATGAATGGGAAAAATTTTGGACGTCCATGGACGTCAATGGTATCAACTTACATAAGCGTCAATGGAATCCAAGTACATTGGCATCAATAGAATGAACAAACACGAAGAAATGGCTTTGGAAATGATTGGGAAGTTTGGACGTCCATGGACGTCAATGGCATCACCCCCCATAAGCGGAAATGCAATCGGGGACATTTGGGGGACAAGTCCTAATGATATCTAGTCATTTTCTGTTGATTTGGGGAAAAAAAAAAAATTCCCATTGAAAATGAATGGGAAAAATTTTGGACGTCCATGGACGTCAATGGTATCAATTTACATAAGCGTCAATGGAATCCAAGTACATTGGCATCAATAAAATGAACAAACATGAAGAAATGCCATTGGAAATGAATGGGAAGTTTGGACGTCCCTGGACGTCAATGGCATCACCCTCCATAAGCAGCAATGCAATCGGGGACATTTGGGGGCCACGTCCTATTGATATCTAGTCATTTTCTGTTGATTTGGGGAAAAAAAAAATTTTCCCATTGAAAATGAATGGGAAAAATTTTGGACGTCCATGGACGTCAATGGCAGCACCCCCCATAAGCGTCAATGGAGTTGGAGACGTTTGGGGTATACGTCCTATTGATATCTGGTCATTTTCTGTTGATTTGGAGAAATTTAGTTTTTTCCCCATTGAAAATGATTGGGAAAAATTTTGGACGTCCATGGAAGTCAATGGCGGCACCCTTCATAAGCGTCAATGGAATTGGGGAAGTTTGGGGGACACGTCCTATTGATATCTGGTCATTTTCTGTTGATTTGGGGAAATTTTGTTTTTTCCCCATTGAAAATGAATGGGAAAAATTTTGGACGTCCATGGCAGTCAATGGCATCGACATCCATATAGTCAATAGAATCCAAGTACATTGGCATCAATAGATTTGACATGCATGGCCGTCAATGGCATCAATGCAATGTAAATTCCATTGAAATCCCATTGTAAGTGAATGGGAACTTTTCCCATTAGAAATGAATGGGAGAGTTTTTGGCCAATTTCCGGGGAACCGTAAAGTTTTGCCAAATTCTGTATACAACTTTTATGCCCCTCACCGTCCCGGAATTTTTGATACCCAAATTATGTGATTTGGTCAAAAATTGTAGGACTAGATACATTTTGAAACTTTTTTTTTTTTCCGGAAAATTGCCGTTTACGGGCGAAGGGAAAATTTTTCGGGTCCGTTTGAAAAATTCCCATCGTTGCGCGAAAATTCCGGTCGTGCCGATATTTGAACGGTGCCGATCGGTCAAACGGTTCGGGCTGTGCAGCGTGTGTTTTTTTTTCATTCAAAATGAATAGGAAAGTTTTTGGCAAATTTCCGGGGAACCGTAAATTTTTGCCAAATTCTGTATACAACTTTTATGCCCCTCATCGTCCCGGAATTTTTGATACCCAAATTATGTGATTTGGTCAAAAATTGTAGGACTAGATACATTTTGAAAAAAAAAAAAAATTCTGGAAAATTGCCGTTTGCGGGAAAACGGAAAATTTTTCGGGGCCGTTTTTAAAAAAGCCATCGTCGCGCAAAAATTCCGGACGTTTCGATATTTGAACGGTGCCGATCGGTGCAGCGGTTCGGGCTGTGCGGCGCGCCGAAAAAACGCGGAGAATAAGATGAATAATAATAATAAAAATAAAAATAAGTACGATAAAGTTGCACAACAACATAACCTTGTTCTTTCCCTTGGAAAGACCAAGGTAATAATAAAGTTGTAGAATAACATAACCTTGTTCTTTCTTTCAGAAAGACCAAGGTAATAATAAAGTTGTAGAATAACATAACCTTGTTCTTTCCTTTGGAAAGACCAAGGTAATAATAAAGTTGTACAATAACATTACCTTGTTCTTTCCCTTGGAAAGACCAAGGTAATAATAAAGTTGCACAATAACAATACCTTGTTCTTTCTTTCAGAAAGACCAAGGTAATAAGACGAATAAAGTTGCAGAACAGCACTACCTGGACTTTCCATAGGAAAGACCCAGGTAATAAGTACGATAAAGTTGCACAACAACATAACCTTGTTCTTTCCCTTGGAAAGACCAAGGTAATAATAATAATAATAAAGTTGTAGAATAACATAACCTTGTTCTTTCCTTTGGAAAGACCAAGGTAATAATAACTAGAAACTGCAATTTCGGGAGAAATTACACACCTTGGTCTTTCCTCTGTGGAGATACAGATCTTAGCCCCACTCAGGTCTATCAATAGAATGGATCATAATGCCAGTCATTGGCAAAAAACAAAGTAAAAGCCGTTAGAAATGAATGGGAGAATTGGACGTCCATGGACGTCAATGGCGGCACCTTTCATAATTGTTAATGGAATCGGGGAAGTTTGGGGGACACGTCCTAATGATATCTAGTCATTTTCTGTTGATTTGGGGAAAAAAAAAAATTTTCCCATTGAAAATGAATGGGAAAAATTTTGGACGTCCATGGACGTCAATGGTATCAACTTACATAAGTGTCAATGGAATCCAAGTACATTGGCATCAATAGAATGAACAAACATGAAGAAATGGCTTTGGAAATGATTGGGAAGTTTGGACGTCCATGGATGTCAATGGCATCACCCCCCATAAGCGGTAATGCAATCGGGGACATTTGGGGGACACGTCCTAATGATATCTAGTCATTTTCTGTTGATTTGGGGAAAAAAAAAAATTTCCCATTGAAAATGAATGGGAAAAATTTTGGACGTCGGGGACATTTGGGGGACACGTCCTAATGATATCTAGTCATTTTCTGTTGATTTGGGGAAAAAAAAAAATTTCCCATTGAAAATGAATGGGAAAAATTTTGGACGTCCATGGACGTCAATGGTATCAACTTACGTCAGGGTCAATGGAATCCAAGTACATTGGCATCAATAGAATGAACAAACATGAAGAAATGCCATTGGAAATTAATGGGAAGTTTGGACGTCCGTGGACGTCAATGGCATCACCCTCCATAAGCAGCAATGCAATCGGACACATTTGGGGGAAACGTCCTATTGATATCTAGTCATTTTCTGTTGATTTGGGGAAAAAAAAAAAATTTCCATTGAAAATGAATGGGAAAAATTTTGGACGTCCAAGGACGTCAATGGTATCAACTTACATAAGCGTCAATGGAATCCAAGTACATTGGCATCAAAAGAATGAACAAACGTGAAGAAATGCCATTGGAAATGAATGGGAAGTTTGGACGTCCCTGGACGTCAATGGCTTCACCCTCCATAAGCAGCAATGCAATCGGGGACATTTGGGGGACAGGTCCTATTGATATCTAGTCATTTTCTGTTGATTTGGGGAAAAAAAAAATTTTCCCATTGAAAATGAATGGGTAAAATTTTGGACGTCCATGGACGTCAATGGCAGCACCCCCCATAAGCGTCAATGGAATTGGGGAAGTTTGGGGGACACGTCCTATTGATATCTGGTCATTTTCTGTTGATTTGGGGTAATTTTGTTTTTTCCCCATTGAAAATGAATGGGAAAAATTTTGGACGTCCATGGCAGTCAATGGCATCGACATCCATATAATCAATTGAATCCAAGTACATTGGCATCAGTAGATTCGACATGCATGGCCGTCAATGGCATCAATGCAATGTAAATTCCATTGGAAATCCCATTGGAAGTGAATGGGACTTTTCCCATTCGAAATGAATGGGATAATTTTTGGCAAATTTCCGAGGAAGCGTAATTTTTTTCCAAATTCTGTATACAACTTTTATGCCCCTCACCGTCCCGGAATTTTTGATGCCCAAATTATGTGATTTGGTCAAAAATTGTAGGACTAGATACATTTTGAAACTTTTTTTTTTTTCACGGAAAATTGCCGTTTACGGACGAACGGAAAAATTTTCGGGGCCATTTGTAAAGTTTCCTGTGTCACGCGAAAATTCCGGTCGTGCCGATACTTGAACGGTGCCGATCGGTCTAACGGTTCGGGCTGTGAAGCGCGCGTTTTTTTTCCATTCAAAATGAATAGGAAAGTTTTTGGCAAATTTCCGGGGAACCGTAAATTTTTGCCAAATTCTGTATACAACTTTTATGCCCCTCACCGTCCCGGAATTTTTGATGCCCAAATTATGTGATTTGGTCAAAAATTGTAGGACTAGATACATTTTGAAACTTTTTTTATTTTTCGGAAAATTGCCGTTTACGGGCGAACGGAAAATTTTTCGTGGCGGTTTGAAAAATTCCCATCGTCACGCGAAAAATCCGGTCGTGCCGATACTTCAACGGTGCCGATCGGTGCTACGGTTTGGGCTGTGCGTTGGCTCAAAAAAACGCGGAGAATTATTGAATAATAATAATAAAAAAACTAGAAACTGCAATTTCGGGAGAAATTACACACCTTGGTCTTTCCTCTGTGGAGATACAGATCTTAGCCCCACTCAGGTCTATCAATAGAATGGATCATAATGCCAGTCATTGGCACTAAACATAGTTAAAGCCATTAGAAAAGATTGGGAGAATTGGACGTCCATGTCCGTCAATGGCAGCACCCTCCATAATTGTTAATGGAATCGGGGAAGTTTGGGGGACACGTCCTATTGATATCTAGTCATTTTCTGTTGATTTGGGAAAAAAAAAAAAATTCCCATTGAAAATGAATGGGAAAAATTTTGGACGTCCATGGACGTCAATGGTATCAACTTACATAAGCGTCAATGGAATCCAAGTACATTGGCATCAATAAAATGAACAAACATGAAGAAATGCCATTGGAAATGAATGGGAAGTTTGGACGTCCATGAACGTCAATGGCATCACCCTCCATAAGCGGCAATGCAATCGGGGACATTTGGGGGACACGTCCTAATGATATCTAGTCATTTTCTGTTGATTTGGGGAAAAAAAAAAAATCCCATTGAAAATGAATGGGAAAAATTTTGGACGTCCATGGACGTCAATGGTATCAACTTACATAAGCGTGAATGGAATCCAAGTACATTGGCATCAATAGAATGAACAAACATGAAGAAATGCCTTTGGAAATGAATGGGAAGTTTGGACGTCCATAGACGTCAATGGCATCACCCCCCATAAGCGGCAATGCAATCGGGGACATTTGGGGGACACGTCCTAATGATATCTAGTCATTTTCTGTTGATTTGGGGAAAAAAAAAAAATTTCCCATTGAAAATGAATGGGAAAAATTTTGGACGTCCATGGACGTCAATGGTATCAACTTACATAAGCGTCAATGGAATCCAAGTACATTGGCATCAATAGAATGAACAAACATGAAGAAATGCCATTGGAAATGAATGGGAAGTTTGGACGTCCGTGGACGTCAATGGCATCACCCTCCATAAGCAGCAATGCAATCGGGCACATTTGGGGGAAACGTCCTATTGATATCTAGTCATTTTCTGTTGATTTGGGGAAAAAAAAAAAATTCCCATTGAAAATGAATGGGAAAAATTTTGGACGTCCATGGACGTCAATGGTATAAACTTACATAAGCGTCAATGGAATCCAAGTACATTGGCATCAAAAGAATGAACAAACATGAAGAAATGCCATTGGTATTTAATGGGAAGTTTGGACGTCCATGGACGTCAATGGCATCACCCCCCATAAGCGGCAATGCAATCGGGGACATTTGGGGGACACGTCCTAATGATATCTAGTCATTTTCTGTTGATTTGGGGAAAAAAAAAAAAATTCCCATTGAAAATGAATGGGAAAAATTTTGGACGTCCATGGACGTCAATGGTATCAACTTACATAAGCGTCAATGGAATCCAAGTACATTGGCATCAATAGAATGAACAAACATGAAGAAATGCCATTGGAAATTAATGGGAAGTTTGGGCGTCCGTGGACGTCAATGGCATCACCCTCCATAAGCAGCAATGCAATCGGGCACATTTGGGGGAAACGTCCTATTGATATCTAGTCATTTTCTGTTGATTTGGGGAAAAAAAAAAAAATTCCCATTGAAAATGAATGGGAAAAATTTTGGACGTCCATGGACGTCAATGGTATAAACTTACATAAGCGTCAATGGAATCCAAGTACATTGGCATCAAAAGAATGAACAAACATGAAGAAATGCCATTGGAAATGAATGGGAAGTTTGGACGTCCCTGGACGTCAATGGCATCACCCTCCATAAGCAGCAATGCAATCGGGGACATTTGGGGGACAGGTCCTATTGATATCTAGTCATTTTCTGTTGATTTGGGGAAAAAAAAAAATTTCCCATTGAAAATGAATGGGTAAAATTTGGACGTCCATGGACGTCAATGGCAGCACCCCCCATAAGCGTCAATGGAATTGGGGACGTTTGGGATATACGTCCTATTGATATCTGGTCATTTTCTGTTGATTTGGAGAAATTTAGTTTTTTCCCCATTGAAAATGAATGGGAAAAATTTTGGACGTCCATGTAAGTCAATGGCGGCACCCTTCATAAGCGTCAATGGAATTGGGGAAGTTTGGGGGACACGTCCTATTGATATCTGGTCATTTTCTGTTGATTTGGGGTAATTTTGTTTTTTCCCCATTGAAAATGAATGGGAAAAATTTTGGACGTCCATGGCAGACAATGGCATCGACATCCATATAGTCAATTGAATCCAAGTACATTGGCATCAGTAGATTCGACATGCATGGCCGTCAATGGCATCAATGCAATGTAAATTCCATTGGAAATCCCATTGGAATTGAATGGGACTTTTCCCATTCGAAATGAATGGGATAGTTTTTGGCAAATTTCCGAGGTAGCATAATTTTTTTCCAAATTCTGTATACAACTTTTATGCCCCTCACCGTCCCGGAATTTTTGATGCCCAAATTATGTGATTTGGTCAAAAATTGTAGGACTAGATACATTTTGAAACTTTTTTTTTTTTCACGGAAAATTGCCGTTTACGGACGAACGGAAAAATTTTCGGGGCCATTTGTAAAGTTTCCTGTGTCACGCGAAAATTCCGGTCGTGCCGATACTTGAACGGTGCCGATCGGTCTAACGGTTCGGGCTGTGAAGCGCGCGTTTTTTTTCCATTCAAAATGAATAGGAAAGTTTTTGGCAAATTTCCGGGGAACCGTAAATTTTTGCCAAATTCTGTATACAACTTTTATGCCCCTCACCGTCCCGGAATTTTTGATGCCCAAATTATGTGATTTGGTCAAAAATTGTAGGACTAGATACATTTTGAAACTTTTTTTATTTTTCGGAAAATTGCCGTTTACGGGCGAACGGAAAATTTTTCGTGGCGGTTTGAAAAATTCCCATCGTCACGCGAAAAATCCGGTCGTGCCGATACTTGAACGGTGCCGATCGGTGCTACGGTTTGGGCTGTGCGTTGGCTCAAAAAAACGCGGAGAATAAGATGAATAATAACTAGAAACTGCAATTTCGGGAGAAATTACACACCTTGGTCTTTCCTCTGTGGAGATACAGATCTTAGCCCCACTCAGGTCTATCAATAGAATGGATGATAATGCCAGTCATTGGCACAAAACAAAAAGCCATTAGAAATGAACTGGAGAATTGGACGTCCATGGACGTCAATGGCGGCACCCTTCATAATTGTTAATGCAATCGGAGACGTTTGGGGGACACGTCCTATTGATATCTAGTCATTTTCTGTTGATTTGTGGAAAAAAAAAAAATTCCCATTGAAAATGAATGGGAAAAATTTTGGACGTCCATGGACGTCAATGGTATCAACTTACATAAGCGTCAATGGAATCCAAGTACACTGGCATCAATAGAATGAACAAACATGAAGAAATGCCATTGGAAATTAATGGGAAGTTTGGACGTCCATGGACGTCAATGGCATCACCCTCCATAAGCGGCAATGCAATCGGGGACATTTGGGGGACATGTCCTATTGATATCTAGTCATTTTCTGTTGATTTGGGGAAAAAAAAAAAATTCCCATTGAAAATGAATGGGAAAAATTTTGGACGTCCATGGACGTCAATGGTATCAACTTACATAAGCGTCAATGGAATCCAAGTACATTGGCATCAATAGAATGAACAAACATGAAGAAATGCCTTTGGAAATGAATGGGAAGTTTGGACGTCCATGGACGTCAATGGCATCACCCCCCATAAGCGGCAATGCAATCGGGGACATTTGGGGGACACGTCCTAATGATATCTAGTCATTTTCTGTTGATTTGGGGAAAAAAAAAAATTTCCTATTGAAAATGAATGGGAAAAATTTTGGACGTCCATGGACGTCAATGGTATCAACTTACATAAGCGTCAATGGAATCCAAGTACATTGGCATCAATAGAATGAACAAACATGAAGAAATGCCATTGGAAATGAATGGGAAGTTTGGACGTCCGTGGCCGTCAATGGCATCACCCTCCATAAGAGCCAATGCAATCGGGGACATTTGGGGGACACGTCCTATTGATATCTAGTCATTTTCTGTTGATTTGGGGAAAAAAAAAAAATTCCCATTGAAAATGAATGGGAAAAATTTTGGACGTCCATGGACGTCAATGGTATCAACTTAGATAAGCGTCAATGGAATCCAAGTACATTGGCATCAATAGAATGAACAAACATGAAGAAATGCCATTGGGATTTAATGGGAAGTTTGGACGTCCATGAACGTCAATGGCATCACCCTCCATAAGCGGCAATGCAATCGGGGACATTTGGGGGACACGTCCTAATGATATCTAGTCATTTTCTGTTGATTTGGGAAAAAAAAAAAAAATTCCCATTGAAAATGAATGGGAAAAATTTTGGACGTCCATGGACGTCAATGGTATCAACTTACATAACCGTCAATGGAATCCAAGTACATTGGCATCAATAGAATGAACAAACATGAAGAAATGCCATTGGAAAAGAATGGGAAGTTTGGACGTCCATGGACGTCAATGGCATCACCCTCCATAAGCGGTAATGCAATCGGGGACATTTGGGGGACAGGTCCTAATGATATCTAGTCATTTTCTGTTGATTTGGGGAAAAAAAAAAATTTCCCATTGAAAATGAATGGGTAAAATTTTGGACGTCCATGGACGTCAATGGCAGCACCCCCCATAAGCGTCAATGGAATTGGGGACGTTTGGGATATACGTCCTATTGATATCTGGTCATTTTCTGTTGATTTGGAGAAATTTAGTTTTTTCCCCATTGAAAATGAATGGGAAAAATTTTGGACGTCCATGTAAGTCAATGGCGGCACCCTTCATAAGCGTCAATGGAATTGGGGAAGTTTGGGGGACACGTCCTATTGATATCTGGTCATTTTCTGTTGATTTGGGGTAATTTTGTTTTTTCCCCATTGAAAATGAATGGGAAAAATTTTGGACGTCCATGGCAGTCAATGGCATCGACATCTATATAGTCAATTGAATCCAAGTACATTGGCATCAGTAGATTCGACATGCATGGCTGTCAATGGCATCAATGCAATGTAAATTCCGTTGGAAATCCCATTGGAAGTGAATGGGAACTTTTCCCATTCGAAATGAATGGGATAGTTTTTGGCAAATTTCCGAGGAAGCGTAATTTTTTTCCAAATTCTGTATACAACTTTTATGCCCCTCACCGTCCCGGAATTTTTGATGACCAAATTATTTGATTTGGTCAAAAATTGTAGGACTAGATACATTTTGAAACTTTTTTTTTTTTCACGGAAAATTGCCGTTTACGGACGAACGGAAAATTTTTCGGGGCCATTTGTAAAGTTTCCTGTGTCACGCGAAAATTCCGGTCGTGCCGATACTTGAACGGTGCCGATCGGTCTAACGGTTCGGGCTGTGAAGCGCGCGTTTTTTTTCCATTCAAAATGAATAGGAAAGTTTTTGGCAAATTTCCGGGGAACCGTAAATTTTTGCCAAATTCTGTATACAACTTTTATGCCCCTCACCGTCCCGGAATTTTTGATGCCCAAATTATGTGATTTGGTCAAAAATTGTAGGACTAGATACATTTTGAAACTTTTTTTATTTTTCGGAAAATTGCCGTTTACGGGCGAACGGAAAATTTTTCGTGGCGGTTTGAAAAATTCCCATCGTCACGCGAAAATTCCGGTCGTGCCGATACTTGAACTGTGCCGATCGGTGCTACGGTTTGGGCTGTGCGTTGGCTCAAAAAAACGCGGAGAATAAGATGAATAAATAATAAGTACAATAAAGTTGCACAATAACAATACCTTGTTCTTTCTTTCAGAAAGACCAAGGTAATAATAACTAGAAACTGCAATTTCGGGAGAAATTACACACCTTGGTCTTTCCTCTGTGGAGATACAGATCTTAGCCCCACTCAGGTCTATCAATAGAATGGATCATAATGCCAGTCATTGGCAAAAAACAAAGTAAAAGCCGTTAGAAATGAATGGGAGAATTGGACGTCCGTGGACGTCAATGGCGGCACCTTTCATAATTGTTAATGGAATCGGGGAAGTTTGGGGGACACGTCCTAATGATATCTAGTCATTTTCTGTTGATTTGGGAAAAAAAAAAAATTCCCATTGAAAATGAATGGGAAAAATTTTGGACGTCCATGGACGTCAATGGTATCAACTTACATAAGCGTCAATGGAATCCAAGTACATTGGCATCAATAAAATGAACAAACATGAAGAAATGCTATTGGAAATGAATGGGAAGTTTGGACGTCCATGAACGTCAATGGCATCACCCTCCATAAGCGGCAATGCAATCGGGGACATTTGGGGGACACGTCCTAATGATATCTAGTCATTTTCTGTTGATTTGGGAAAAAAAAAAAAAATCCCATTGAAAATGAATGGGAAAAATTTTGGACGTCCATGGACGTCAATGGTATCAACTTACATAAGCGTCAATGGAATCCAAGTACATTGGCATCAATAGAATGAACAAACATGAAGAAATGCCTTTGGAAATGAATGGGAAGTTTGGACGTCCATGGACGTCAATGGCATCACCCCCCATAAGCGGCAATGCAATCGGGGACATTTGGGGGACACGTCCTAATGATATCTAGTCTTTTTCTGTTGATTTGGGGAAAAAAAAAATTTCCCATTGAAAATGAATGGGAAAAATTTTGGACGTCCATGGACGTCAATGGTATCAACTTACATAAGCGTCAATGGAATCCAAGTACATTGGCATCAATAGAATGAACAAACATGAAGAAATGCCATTGGAAATGAATGGAAATTTTGGACGTCCGTGGACGTCAATGGCATCACCCTCCATGAGCAGCAATGCAATCGGGCACATTTGGGGGAAACGTCCTATTGATATCTAGTCATTTTCTGTTGATTTGGGGAAAAAAAAAAAAATTCCCATTGAAAATGAATGGGAAAAATTTTGGACGTCCATGGACGTCAATGGTATCAACTTACATAAGCGTCAATGGAATCCAAGTACATTGGCATCAAAAGAATGAACAAACATGAAGAAATGCCATTGGAAATGAATGGGAAGTTTGGACGTCCCTGGACGTCAATGGCATCACCCTCTATAAGCAGCAATGCAATCGGGGACATTTGGGGGACAGGTCCTATTGATATCTAGTCATTTTCTGTTGATTAGGGAAATTTCCCATTGAAAATGAATGGGTAAAATTTTGGACGTCCATGGACGTCAATGGCAGCACCCCCCATAAGCGTCAATGGAATTGGGGACGTTTGGGATATACGTCCTATTGATATCTGGTCATTTTCTGTTGATTTGGAGAAATTTAATTTTTTTCCCCATTGAAAATGAATGGGAAAAATTTTGGACGTCCATGTAAGTCAATGGCGGCACCCTTCATAAGCGTCAATGGAATTGGGGAAGTTTGGGGGACACGTCCTATTGATATCTGGTCATTTTCTGTTGATTTGGGGTAATTTTGTTTTTTCCCCATTGAAAATGAATGGGAAAAATTTTGGACATCCATTGACGTCAATGGTATCAACTTACAATGGAATCCAAGTACATTGGCATCAATAGAATGAAAAAACATAATTAAAAATAAATGGGAAATTTGGACGTCCATGGACGTCAATGGCATCACCCTCCATAAGTGTAAATGGAATTGGGGAAGTTTGGGGGACACGTCCTATTGATATCTAGTCATTTTCTTTTGATTTTTGGAAAAAAAAAAATTCCAATTGAAAATGACTTTGATGCGGGAGGTCGTAGGATCGAACCTCTGTCAATACCAAGTTAGCTCTTGTCAATGCCTGTATCACATACATGATAACTTTATATACATATCACACAACCCTGCATTTAGCAGATGGATAGCTCAGTGTTAATATCGCTGACCTTGGTACGAGAGGATGGTGGTTCGATCCCCGGTCAGTTTCCTACTTTATGCGTATACCTCAGAGTGGATTGGACGTCGCCGACGTCAAAAGAGCGGATGACGCCAACGTCCATCGATAGGACGGCGCCGACGATCAACGAACGGATGGTGACGACGTCCAACGAGCAAACGGCGCCGACGTCAAAAGTTAGCGCGAGAGGCTGAGGTCACCGACGTCAAAAGAGCAGATGATGCCGACATCCCACGTGGGACAGTGACAACGTTCAACAAGCAAACGTCAAAAGAGCAGATGATGCCGACATCCCACGTGGGACAGTGACAACGTTCAACAAGCAAACGTCAAAAGAGCAGATGATGCCGACGTCCTCGACGATCAACAAACGGATGGTGACGACGTCCAACGAGCAAACGGCGCCGACGTAAAAAGTTAGCGTGAGAGGCCGACGTCATCGACGTCAAAAGAGCAGATGACGCCGACATCCCATGTGGGACAGTGAAAACGTTCAACAAGCAAAAGTCAAAAGTGCAGAATATGATGTCCAACGAGCGGACGTCACCGACGTCCAAGACGTCAAAAGAGCAGATGACGCCGACGTCCATCGAGAGGACGGTGCCGACATCTCACGTGGAACAGTGACGACATTCAACAAGCAAACGTCAAAAGTGTAGAATGCGCCGTCCAACGAGCGGACGTCACCGACGTCCAAAGTGCTGACGCTGCCGACGTCCATCGAGCGGACGGTGCCGACGTCCAACGTGGGACAATGACGACGTTCAACAAGCAAACGTCAAAAGTGCAGAATGCGCCGTCTTACGTCCAACGAGCGGATGGTGACGATGTCAAAAGAGTGGACGACGCCGACGTCCAAAGTTTGGCGACGTCCAACGAGCGGACGTCACCGACGTCCTAATTGCTGTCGCTGCCGACGTCCAAAGTGCTGACGCTGCCGACATCCAACATAAAGACGGCGCCGACTTCCAACGAGCGGACGGCGCCGACGTCCAATGAGCGGACGGTGATGACGTCCAACTAGCAAACGTCGCCGACGTCCAACATGCGGATGACGCCGACGTCCAGTCGACGAAGTCCAACGTGCGGATGACGCCGACGTCCCATAAATTCCCATTGAAAATGAATGGGAAAAATTTTGGACGTCCATGGACGTCAATGGTATCAACTTACATAGGCGTCAATGGAATCCAAGTACATTGGCATCAATAAAATGAAAAAACATAATTAAATGCCATTAGAAATGAATGGGAAATTTGGACGTCCATGGACGTCAATGGCATCACCCTCCATAAGCAGCAATGCAATCGGGGCCACGTCCTATTGATATCTAGTCATTTTCTGTTGATTTGGGGAAAAAAAAAATTTTCCCATTGAAAATGAATGGGAAAAATTTTGGACGTCCATGGACGTCAATGGCAGCACCCCCCATAAGCGTCAATGGAGTTGGAGACGTTTGGGGTATACGTCCTATTGATATCTGGTCATTTTCTGTTGATTTGGAGAAATTTATTTTTTTCCCCATTGAAAATGATAGGGAAAAATTTTGGACGTCCATGGAAGTCAATGGCGGCACCCTTCATAAGCGTCAATGGAATTGGGGAAGTTTGGGGGACACGTCCTATTGATATCTGGTCATTTTCTGTTGATTTGGGGAAATTTTGTTTTTTCCCCATTGAAAATGAATGGGAAAAATTTTGGACGTCCATGGCCGTCAATGGCATCGACATCCATATAGTCAATTGAATCCAAGTACATTGGCATCAGTAGATTCGACATGCATGGCCGTCAATGGCATCAATGCAATGTAAATTCCGTTGGAAATCCCATTGGAAGTGAATGGGAACTTTTCCCATTCGAAATGAATGGGATAGTTTTTGGCAAATTTCCGAGGAAGCGTAATTTTTTTCCAAATTCTGTATACAACTTTTATGCCCCTCACCGTCCCGGAATTTTTGATGCCCAAATTATGTGATTTGGTCAAAAATTGTAGGACTAGATACATTTTGAAACTTTTTTTTTTTTCACGGAAAATTGCCGTTTACGGACGAACGGAAAAATTTTCGGGGCCATTTGTAAAGTTTCCTGTGTCACGCGAAAATTCCGGTCGTGCCGATACTTGAACGGTGCCGATCGGTCTCACGGTTCGGGCTGTGAAGCGCGCGTTTTTTTTCCATTCAAAATGAATAGGAAAGTTTTTGGCAAATTTCCGGGGAACCGTAAATTTTTGCCAAATTCTGTATACAACTTTTATGCCCCTCAATGTCCCGGAATTTTTGATGCCCAAATTATGCGATTTGGTCAAAAATTGTAGGACTAGATACATTTTGAAACTTTTTTTATTTTTCGGAAAATTGCCGTTTACGGGCGAACAGAAAATTTTTCGTGGCGGTTTGAAAAATTCCCATCGTCACGCGAAAAATCCGGTCGTGCCGATACTTCAACGGTGCCGATCGGTGCTACGGTTTGGGCTGTGCGTTGGCTCAAAAAAACGCGGAGAATTATTGAATAATAATAATAACTAGAAACTGCAATTTCGGGAGAAATTACACACCTTGGTCTTTCCTCTGTGGAGATACAAATCTTAGCCCCACTCAGGTCTATCAATAGAATGGACCATAATGCCAGTCATTGGCACTAAACAAAGTTAAAGCCATTAGAAAAGATTGAGAGAATTGGACGTCCATGTCCGTCAATGGCAGCACCCTCCATAATTGTTAATGGAATCGGGGAAGTATGGGGGACACGTCCTATTGATATCTAGTCATTTTCTGTTGATTTGGGAAAAAAAAAAAAATTTCCCATTGAAAATGAATGGGAAAAATTTTGGACGTCCATGGACGTCAATGGTATCACCTTACATAAGCGTCAATGGAATCCAAGTACATTGGCATCAATAAAATGAACAAACATGAAGAAATGCCATTGGAAATGAATGGGAAGTTTGGACGTCCATGAACGTCAATGGCATCACCCTCCATAAGCGGCAATGCAATCGGGGACATTTGGGGGACACGTCCTAATGATATCTAGTCATTTTCTGTTGATTTGGGAAAAAAAAATAATCCCATTGAAAATGAATGGGAAAAATTTTGGACGTCCATGGACGTCAATGGTATCAACTTACATAAGCGTCAATGGAATCCAAGTACATTGGCATCAATAGAATGAACAAACATGAAGAAATGCCTTTGGAAATGAATGGGAAGTTTGGACGTCCATGGACGTCAATGGCATCACCCCCCATAAGCGGCAATGCAATCGGGGACATTTGGGGGACACGTCCTAATGATATCTAGTCATTTTCTGTTGATTTGGGGAAAAAAAAAATTTTCCCATTGAAAATGAATGGGAAAAATTTTGGACGTCCATGGACGTCAATGGTATCAACTTACATAAGGGTCAATGGAATCCAAGTACATTGGCATCAATAGAATGAACAAACATGAAGAAATGCCATTGGGAATGAATGGGAAGTTTGGACGTCCGTGGACCTCAATGGCATCACCCTCCATAAGCAGCAATGCAATCGGGCACATTTGGGGGAAACGTCCTATTGATATCTAGTCATTTTCTGTTGATTTGGGGAAAAAAAAAAAATTCCCATTGAAAATGAATGGGAAAAATTTTGGACGTCCATGGACGTCAATGGTATCAACTTACATAAGCGTCAATGGAATCCAAGTACATTGGCATCAAAAGAATGAACAAACGTGAAGAAATGCCATTGGAAATGAATGGGAAGTTTGGACGTCCCTGGACGTCAATGGCATCACCCTCCATAAGCAGCAATGCAATCGGGGACATTTGGGGGACAGGTCCTATTGATATCTAGTCATTTTCTGTTGATTTGGGGGAAAAAAAAAAAATTCCCATTGAAAATGAATGGGTAAAATTTTGGACGTCCATGGACGTCAATGGCAGCACCCCCCATAAGCGTCAATGGAATTGGGGACGTTTGGGATATAGGTCCTATTGATATCTGGTCATTTTCTGTTGATTTGGAGAAATTTAGTTTTTTCCTCATTGAAAATGAATGGGAAAAATTTTGGACGTCCATGTAAGTCAATGGCGGCACCCCTCATAAGCGTCAATGGAATTGGGGAAGTTTGGGGGACACGTCCTATTGATATCTGGTCATTTTCTGTTGATTTGGGGTAATTTTGTTTTTTCCCCATTGAAAATGAATGGGAAAAATTTTGGACGTCCATGGCAGTCAATGGCATCGACATCTATATAGTCAATTGAATCCAAGTACATTGGCATCAGTAGATTCGACATGCATGGCCGTCAATGGCATCAATGCAATGTAAATTCCATTGGAAATCCCATTGGAAGTGAATGGGACTTTTCCCATTAGAAATGAATGGGATAGTTTTTGGCAAATTTCCGAGGAAGCGTAATTTTTTTCCAAATTCTGTATACAACTTTTATGCCCCTCACCGTCCCGGAATTTTTGATGGCCAAATTATTTGATTTGGTCAAAAATTGTAGGACTAGATACATTTTGAAACTTTTTTTTTTTTCACGGAAAATTGCCGTTTACGGACGAACGGAAAAATTTTCGGGGCCATTTGTAAAGTTTCCTGTGTCACGCGAAAATTCCGGTCGTGCCGATACTTGAACGGTGCCGATCGGTCTAACGGTTCGGGCTGTGAAGCGCGCGTTTTTTTTCCATTCAAAATGAATAGGAAAGTTTTTGGCAAATTTCCGGGGAACCGTAAATTTTTGCCAAATTCTGTATACAACTTTTATGCCCCTCACCGTCCCAGAATTTTTGATGCCCAAATTATGTGATTTGGTCAAAAATTGTAGGACTAGATACATTTTGAAACTTTTTTTATTTTTCGGAAAATTGCCGTTTACGGGCGAACGGAAAATTTTTCGTGGCGGTTTGAAAAATTCCCATCGTCACGCGAAAAATCCGGTCGTGCCGATACTTCAACGGTGCCGATCGGTGCTACGGTTTGGGCTGTGCGTTGGCTCAAAAAAACGCGGAGAATTATTGAATAATAATAATAAAAAACTAGAAACTGCAATTTCGGGAGAAATTACACCTTGGTCTTTCCTCTGTGGAGATACAAATCTTAGCCCCACTCAGGTCTATCAATAGAATGGACCATAATGCCAGTCAATGGCACTAAACAAAGTAAAAGCCATTAGAAAAGATTGGGAGAATATGACGTCCATGTCCGTCAATGGCAGCACCCTCCATAAGCGTCAATGTAATTGGGGAAGTTTGGGGGACACGTCCTATTGATATCTAGTCATTTTCTGTTGATTTGGGGGAAAAAAAAAAATTCCCATTGAAAATGAATGGGAAAAATTTTGGACGTCCATGGACGTCAATGGTATCAACCTACATAAGCGTCAATGGAATCCAAGTACATTGGCATCAATAGAATGAACAAACATGAAGAAATGCCATTGGAAATGAATGGGAAGTTTGGACGTCCGTGGACGTCAATGGCATCACCCTCCATAAGCGGCAATGCAATTGGGGACATTTGGGGGACACGTCCTAATGATATCTAGTCATTTTCTGTTGATTTGGGGAAAAAAAAAAATTCCCATTGAATATGAATGGGAAAAATTTTGGACGTCCAGGGACGTCAATGGTATCAACTTACATAAGCGTCAATGGAATCCAAGTACATTGGCATCAATAGAATGAACAAACATGAAGAAATGCCAATGGAAATGAATGGGAAGTTTGGACGTCCATGCACGTCAATGGCATTACCCTCCATAAGCGTAAATGCAATCGGGGATATTTGGGGGACACGTCCTATTGATATCTAGTCATTTTCTGTTGATTTGGGGAAAAAAAAAAAAAATTCCCATTGAAAATGAATGGGAAAATTTTTGGACGTCCATGGCCGTCAATGGCAGCACCCCCCATAAGCGTCAATGGAGTTGGGGACGTTTGGGGTATACGTCCTATTGATATCTGGTCATTTTCTGTTGATTTGGAGAAATTTAGTTTTTTCCCCATTGAAAATGAATGGGAAAAATTTTGGACGTCCATGGAAGTCAATGGCGGCGCCCTTCATAATCGTCAATGGAATTGGGGAAGTTTGGGGGACACGTCCTATTGATATCTGGCCATTTTCTGTTGATTTGGGGAAATTTTGTTTTTTCCCCATTGAAAATGAATGGGAAAAATTTTGGACGTCCATGGCAGTCAATGGCATCGACATCCATATAGTCAATTAAATCCAAGTACATTGGCATCAGTAGATTCGACATGCATGGCCGTCAATGGCATCAATGCAATGTAAATTCCATTGGAAATCCCATTGGAAGTGAATGGGAACTTTTCCCATTCGAAATGAATGGGATAGTTTTTGGCAAATTTCCGAGGAAGCGTAATTATTTTCCAAATTCTGTATACAACTTTTATGCCCCTCACCGTCCCGGAATTTTTGATGCCCAAATTATGTGATTTGGTCAAAAATTGTAGGACTAGATACATTTTGAAACTGTTTTTTTTTTCACGGAAAATTGCCGTTTACGGACGAACGGAAAAATTTTCGGGGCCATTTGTAAAGTTTCCTGTGTCACGCGAAAATTCCGGTCGTGCCGATACTTGAACGGTGCCGATCGGTCTAACGGTTCGGGCTGTGAAGCGCGCGGTTTTTTTCCATTCAAAATGAATAGGAAAGTTTTTGGCAAATTTCCGGGGAACCGTAAATTTTTGCCAAATTCTGTATACAACTTTTATGCCCCTCACCGTCCCGGAATTTTTGATGCCCAAATTATGTGATTTGGTCAAAAATTGTAGGACTAGATACATTTTGAAACTTTTTTTATTTTTCGGAAAATTGCCGTTTACGGGCGAACGGAAAATTTTTCGTGGCGGTTTGAAAAATTCCCATCGTCACGCGAAAAATCCGGTCGTGCCAATACTTCAACGGTGCCGATCGGTGCTACGGTTTGGGCTGCGCGGCGCGCCGAAAAAAACGACTATAATAAGAAGAAGAAGAATAAAAATAAAAAGTACAATAAAGTTGTACAACAACATAACCTTGTTCTTTCCCTTGGAAAGACCAAGGTAATAATAATAAAGTTGCACAATAACAATACCTTGTTCTTTCTTTCAGAAAGACCAAGGTAATAATAATAATAAGAACAATAAAGTTGCACAATAACAATACCTTGTTCTTTCTTTCAGAAAGACCAAGGTAACTAGAAACTGCAATTTCGGGAGAAATTACACACCTTGGTCTTTCCTCTGTGGAGATACAAATCTTAGCCCCACTCAGGTCTATCAATAGAATGGACCATAATGCCAGTCATTGGCACTAAACAAAGTTAAAGCCATTAGAAAAGATTGGGAGAATTGGACGTCCATGAACGTCAATGGCATCACCCTCCATAAGCGGCAATGCAATCGGGGACATTTGGGGGACACGTCCTAATGATATCTAGTCATTTTCTGTTGATTTGGGAAAAAAAAAAAAAAATCCCATTGAAAATGAATGGGAAAAATTTTGGACGTCCATGGACGTCAATGGTATCAACTTACATAAGCGTCAATGGAATCCAAGTACATTGGCATCAATAGAATGAACAAACATGAAGAAATGCCTTTGGAAATGAATGGGAAGTTTGGACGTCCGTGGACGTCAATGGCATCACCCTCCATAAGCAGCAATGCAATCGGGCACATTTGGGGGAAACGTCCTATTGATATCTAGTCATTTTCTGTTGATTTGGGGGGGAAAAAAAAAAAATTCCCATTGAAAATTAATGGGAAAAATTTTGGACGTCCATGGACGTCAATGGTATCAACTTAAATAAGCGTCAATGGAATCCAAGTACATTGGCATCAATAGAATGAACAAACATGAAGAAATGCCTTTGGAAATGAATGGGAAGTTTGGACGTCCGTGGACGTCAATGGCATCACCCTCCATAAGCAGCAATGCAATCGGGCACATTTGGGGGAAACGTCCTATTGATATCTAGTCATTTTCTGTTGATTTGGGGGGAAAAAAAAAAAATTCCCATTGAAAATGAATGGGAAAAATTTTGGACGTCCATGGACGTCAATGGTATCAACTTAAATAAGCGTCAATGGAATCCAAGTACATTGGCATCAAAAGAATGAACAAACATGAAGAAATGCCATTGGAAATGAATGGGAAGTTTGGACGTCCGTGGACGTCAATGGCATCACCCTCCATAAGCAGCAATGCAATCGGGGACATTTGGGGGACAGGTCCTATTGATATCTAGTCATTTTCTGTTGATTTGGGGGAAAAAAAAAAAATTCCCATTGAAAATGAATGGGTAAAATTTTGGACGTCCATGGACGTCAATGGCAGCACCCCCCATAAGCGTCAATGGAATTGGGGACGTTTGGGATATACGTCCTATTGATATCTGGTCATTTTCTGTTGATTTGGAGAAATTTAGTTTTTTCCCCATTGAAAATGAATGGGAAAAATTTTGGACGTCCATGGACGTCAGTGGCAGCACCCTCTATAAGCGTCAATTGAGTTGGGGACGTTTGGGGGACACGTCCTATTGATATCTGGTCATTTTCTGTTTATTTGGGGAAATGTAGTTTTTTCCCCATTGAAAATGAATGGGAAAAATTTTGGACGTCCATGGCAGTCAATGGCATCGACATCCATATAGTCAATTGAATCCAAGTACATTGGCATCAATAGATTCGACATGCATGGCCGTCAATGGCATCAATGCAATGTAAATTCCATTGAAATCCCATTGTAAGTGAATGGGAACTTTTCCCATTAGAAATGAATGGGAGAGTTTTTGGCAAATTTCCAGGGAACCGTAAATTTTTTCCAAATTCTGTATACAACTTTTATGCCCCTCACCGTCCCGGAATTTTTGATACCCAAATTATGTGATTTGGTCAAAAATTGTAGGACTAGATACATTTTGAAAAAAAAAAAAAAATCTGGAAAATTGCCGTTTGCGGGAAAACGGAAAATTTTTCGGGGCCCTTTTTAAAAAAGCCATCGTCGCGCAAAAATTCCGGACGTTTCGATATCCGAACGGTGCCGATCGGTGCAGCGGTTCGGGCTGTGCGGCGCGCCGAAAAAACGCGGAGAATAAGATGAATAATAATAATAATAACTAGAAACTGCAATTTCGGGAGAAATTACACCTTGGTCTTTCCTCTGTGGAGATACAGATCTTAGCCCCACTCAGGTCTATCAATAGAATGGACCATAATGCCAGTCAATGGCACTAAACAAAGTAAAAGCCATTAGAAAAGATTGGGAGAATTGGACGTCCATGTCCGTCAATGGCAGCACCCTCCATAAGCATCAATGTAAGTTTGAGGGACACGTCCGATTGATATCAGGTCATTTTTTGTTGATTTGGGGGAGAAAAAAAAAAATCCCATTGAAAATGAATGGGAAAAATTTTGGACGTCCATGGACGTCAATGGTATCAACTTACATAAGCGTCAATGGAATCCAAGTACTTTGGCATCAATAGAATGAACAAACATGAAGAAATGCCATTGGAAATGAATGGGAAGTTTGGACGTCCATGGACGTCAATGGCATCACCCTCCATAAGCGGCAATGCAATCGGGGACATTTGGGGGACACGTCCTAATGATATCTAGTCATTTTCTGTTGATTTGGGGAAAAAAAAAAAAATCCCATTGAAAATGAATGGGAAAAATTTTGGACGTCCATGGACGTCAATGGTATCAACTTACATAGGCGTCAATGGAATCCAAGTACATTGGCATCAATAGAATGAACAAACATGAAGAAATGCCATTGGAAATGAATGGGAAGTTTGGACGTCCATGGTTGTCAATGGCATCACCCTCCATCAGCGGCAATGCAATCGGGGACATTTGGGGGACAAGTCCTAATGTTATCTAGTCATTTTCTTTTGATTTGGGGAAAAAAAAAAATTTCCCATTGAAAATGAATGGGAAAAATTTTGGACGTCCATGGACGTCAATGGTATCAACTTACATAAGCGTCAATGGAATCCAAGTACATTGGCATCAATAGAATGAACAAACATGAAGAAATGCCATTGGAAATGAATGGGAAGTTTGGACGTCCATGAACGTCAATGGCATCACCCTCCATAAGCGTAAATGGAATTGGGGACGTTTGGGGTATACGTCCTATTAATATCTGGTCATTTTCTGTTGATTTGGGGAAATTTAGTTTTTTCCCCATTGAAAATGAATGGGAAAATTTTTGGACGTCCATGGACGTCAATGGCAGCACCCCCTATAAGCGTCAATGGAGTTAGGGACGTTTGGGGGAGACGTCCTATTGATAACTGGTCATTTCCTGATGATTTGGGGAAATTTAGTTTTTTCCCCATTGAAAATGAATGGGAAAAATTTTGGACGTCCATGGACGTCAATGGCAGCACCCACTATAAGCGTCAATGGAGTTGGGGACGTTTGGGGGACACGTCCTATTGATATCTTGTCATTTTCTGTTGATTTGGGGAAATGTAGTTTTTTCCCCATTGAAAATGAATGGGAAAATTTTTGGACGTCCATGGCAGTCAATGGCAGCACCCCCTATAAGCGTCAATGGAGTTGGGGACGTTTGGGGGACCCGTCCTATTGATATCTTGTCATTTTCTATTGATTTGGGGAAATGTAGTTTTTTCCCCATTGAAAATGAATGGGAAAAATTTTGGACGTCCATGGCCGTCAGTGGCATCGACATCCATATAGTCAATTGAACCCAAGTACATTGGCATCAATAGATTCGACATGCATGGCCGTCAATGGCATCAATGCAATGTAAATTCCATTGGAAATCCCATTGAAATGAATGGGAAATTTTCCCATTAGAAATGAATGGGATAGTTTTTGGCAAATATCCGGGGAAGCGTAAATTTTTTCCAAATTCTGTATACAACTTTTATGCCCCTCACCGTCCTGGAATTTTTGATACCCAAATTATGTGATTTGGTCAAAAATTGTAGGACTAGATACATTTTGAAAAAAAAAAAAAAATCTGGAAAATTGCCGTTTGCGGGAAAACGGAAATTTTTTCGGGGCCCTTTTTAAAAAAGCCATCGTCGCGCAAAAATTCCGGACGTTTCGATATCCGAACGGTGCCGATCGGTGCAGCGGTTCGGGCTGTGCGGCGCGCCGAAAAAACGCGGAGAATAAGATGAATAATAATAATAATAAAAATAATAAAAATAAGTACGATAAAGTTGCACAACAACATAACCTTGTTCTTTCCCTTGGAAAGACCAAGGTAATAATAAGTACGATAAAGTTGCAGAACAGCATTACCTTGTTCTTTCCCTTGGAAAGACCAAGGTAATAACTAGAAACTGCAATTTCGGGAGAAATTACACACCTTGGTCTTTCCTCTGTGGAGATACAGATCTTAGCCCCACTCAGGTCTATCAATAGAATGGATCATAATGCCAGTCATTGGCAAAAAACAAAGTAAAAGCCGTTAGAAATGAATGGGAGAATTGGACGTCCATGGACGTCAATGGCGGCACCTTTCATAATTGTTAATGGAATCGGGGAAGTTTGGGGGACAAGTCCTAATGATATGTAGTCATTTTCTGTTGATTTGGGAAAAAAAAAAAATTCCCATTGAAAATGAATGGGAAAAATTTTGGACGTCCATGGACGTCAATGGTATCAACTTACATAAGCGTCAATGGAATCCAAGTACATTGGCATCAATAAAATGAACAAACATGAAGAAATGCCATTGGAAATGAATGGGAAGTTTGGACGTCCATGAACGTCAATGGCATCACCCTCCATAAGCGGCAATGCAATCGGGGACATTTGGGGGACACGTCCTAATGATATCTAGTCATTTTCTGTTGAATTGGGGAAAAAAAAAAAATTCCCATTGAAAATGAATGGGAAAAATTTTGGACGTCCATGGACGTCAATGGTATCAACTTACATAAGCGTCAATGGAATCCAAGTACATTGGCATCAATAGAATGAACAAACATGAAGAAATGCCTTTGGAAATGAATGGGAAGTTTGGACGTCCATGGACGTCAATGGCATCACCCCCCATAAGCGGCAATACAATCGGGGACATTTGGGGGACACGTCCTAATGATATCTAGTCATTTTCTGTTGATTTGGGGAAAAAAAAAAATTCCCATTGAAAATGAATGGGAAAAATTTTGGACGTCCATGGACGTCAATGGTATCAACTTACATAAGCGTCAATGGAATCCAAGTACATTGGCATCAATAGAATGAACAAACATGAAGAAATGCCATTGGAAATGAATGGGAAGTTTGGACGTCCATGGACGTCAATGGCATCACCCCCCATAAGCGGCAATGCAATCGGGGACATTTGGGGGACACGTCCTAATGATATCTAGTCATTTTCTGTTGATTTGGGGAAAAAAAAAAATTTCCCATTGAAAATGAATGGGAAAAATTTTGGACGTCCATGGACGTCAATGGTATCAACTTACATAAGCGTCAATGGAATCCAAGTACATTGGCATCAATAGAATGAACAAACATGAAGAAATGCCATTGGAAATGAGTGGGAAGTTTAGACGTCCCTGGACGTCAATGGCATCACCCTCCATAAGCAGCAATGCAATCGGGGACATTTGGGGGACAGGTCCTATTGATATCTAGTCATTTTCTGTTGATTTGGGGGAAAAAAAAAAATTTCCCATTGAAAATGAATGGGTAAAATTTTGGACGTCCATGGACGTCAATGGCAGCACCCCCCATAAGCGTCAATGGAATTGGGGACGTTTGGGATATACGTCCTATTGATATCTGGTCATTTTCTGTTGATTTGGAGAAATTTAGTTTTTTCCCCATTGAAAATGAATGGGAAAAATTTTGGACGTCCATGTAAGTCAATGGCGGCACCCTTCATAAGCGTCAATGGAATTGGGGAAGTTTGGGGGACACGTCCTATTGATATCTGGTCATTTTCTGTTGATTTGTGGTAATTTTGTTTTTTCCCCATTGAAAATGAATGGGAAAAATTTTGGACGTCCATGGCAGTCAATGGCATCGACATCCATATAGTCAATTGAATCCAAGTACATTGGCATCAGTAGATTCGACATGCATGGCCGTCAATGGCATCAATGCAATGTAAATTCCATTGGAAATCCCATTGGAAGTGAATGGGACTTTTCCCATTCGAAATGAATGGGATAGTTTTTGGCAAATTTCCGAGGAAGCGTAATTTTTTTCCAAATTCTGTATACAACTTTTATGCCCCTCACCGTCCCGGAATTTTTGATGCCCAAATTGTGTGATTTGGTCAAAAATTGTAGGACTAGATACATTTTGAAACTTTTTTTTTTTTTCCGGAAAATTGCCGTTTACGGGCGAAGGGAAAATTTTTCGGGTCCGTTTGAAAAATTCCCATCGTCGCGCGAAAATTCCGGTCGTGCCGATATTTGAACGGTGCCGATCGGTCAAACGGTTCGGGCTGTGCAGCGTGTGTTTTTTTTTCATTCAAAATGAATAGGAAAGTTTTTGGCAAATTTCCGGGGAACCGTAAATTTTTGCCAAATTCTGTATATAACTTTTATGCCCCTCACCGTCCCGGAATTTTTGATATCCAAATTATGTGATTTGGTCAAAAATTGTAGGACTAGATACATTTTGAAACTTTTTTATTTTTTCGGAAAATTGCCGTTTACGGGCGAACGGAAAATTTTTCGTGGCGGTTTGAAAAATTCCCATCGTCACGCGAAAAATCCGGTCGTGCCGATACTTCAACGGTGCCGATCGGTGCTACGGTTTGGGCTGCGCGGCGCGCCGAAAAAAACGACTATAATAATAAGAAGAACTAGAAACTGCAATTTCGGGAGAAATTACACCTTGGTCTTTCCTCTGTGGAGATACAAATCTTAGCCCCACTCAGGTCTATCAATAGAATGGACCATAATGCCAGTCAATGGCACTAAACAAAGTAAAAGCCATTAGAAAAGATTGGGAGAATTGGACGTCCATGGCCGTCAATGGCGGCACCCTTCATAAGCGTCAATGGAATTGGAGAAGTTTGGGGGACACGTCCTATTGATATCTGGTCATTTTTTGTTGATTTGGGGAAAAAAAAAAAATCCCATTGAAAATGAATGGGAAAAATTTTGGACGTCCATGGACGTCAATGGTATCAACTTACATAAGCGTCAATGGATACCAAGTACATTGGCATCAATAGAATGAACAAACATGAAGAAATGCCATTGGATATGAATGGGAAGTTTGGACGTCCGTGGACGTCAATGGCATAACCCTCCATAAGAGGCAATGCAATCGGGGACATTTGGGGGACACGTCCTATTGATATCTAGTCATTTTCTGTTGATTTTGGGAAAAAAAAAAAAAAAATCCCATTGAAAATGAATGGGAAAATTTTTGGACGTCCATGGACGTCAATGGTATCAACTTACATAAGCGTCAATGGATACCAAGTACATTGGCATCAATAGAATGAACAAACATGAAGAAATGCCATTAGAAATTAATGGGAAGTTTGGACGTCCATGGACGTCAAAGGCATCACCCTCCATAAGCAGCAATACAATCGGGGACATTTGGGGGACACGTCCTATTGATATCTAGTCATTTTCTGTTGATTTGGGGAAAAAAAAAAAATTCCCATTGAAAATGAATGGGAAAAATTTTGGACGTCCATGGACGTCAATGGTATCAACTTACATAAGCGTCAATGGATACCAAGTACATTGGCATCAATAGAATGAACAAACATGAAGAAATGCCATTAGAAATTAATGGGAAGTTTGGACGCCCATGGACGTCAATGGCATCACCCTCCATAAGCAGCAATACAATCGGGGACATTTGGGGGACACGTCCTATTGATATTTAGTCATTTTCTTTTGATTTGGGAGAAGAAAAAAAATTTCCCATTGAAAATGAATGGGAAAAATTTTGGACGTCCATGGACGTCAATGGTGTCAACTTACATAAGCGTCAATGGAATCCAAGTACATTGGCATCAATAGAATGAACAAACATGAAGAAATGCCATTGGAAATGTATGGGAAGTTTGGACGTCCCTGGACGTCAATGGCATCACCCTCCATAAGCAGCAATGCAATCGGGGACATTTGGGGGACACGTCCTATTGATATCTAGTCATTTTCTGTTGATTTGGGGGGAAAAAAAAAATTTCCCATTGAAAATGAATGGGAAAATTTTTGGACGTCCATGGATGTCAATGGCAGCACCCCCCATAAGCGTCAATGGAGTTGGGGACGTTTGGGGTATACGTCCTATTGATATCTGGTCATTTTCTGTCGATTTGGAGAAATTTAGTTTTTTCCCCATTGAAAATGAATGGGAAAAATTTTGGACGTCCATGGATGTCAATGGCAGCACCCCCCATAAGCGTCAATGGAGTTGGGGACGTTTGGGGTATACGTCCTATTGATATCTGGTCATTTTCTGTCAATTTGGAGAAATTTAGTTTTTTCCCCATTGAAAATGAATGGGGAAAATTTTGGACGTCCATGGAAGTCAATGGCAGCACCCCCCATAAGCGTCAATGGAATTGGGGAAGTTTGGGGGACACGTCCTATTGATATCTGGCCATTTTCTGTTTATTTGGGGAAATTTTGTTTTTTCCCCATTGAAAATGAATGGGAAAAATTTTGGACGTCCGTGGCCGTCAATGGCATCGACATCCATATAGTCAATTGAATCCAAGTACATTGGCATCAGTAGATTCGACATGCATGGCCGTCAATGGCATCAATGCAATGTAAATTCTATGGAAATCCCATTGGAAGTGAATGGGACTTTTCCCATTCGAAATGAATGGGATAGTTTTTGGCAAATTTCCGAGGAAGCGTAATTTTTTTCCAAATTCTGTATACAACTTTTATGCCCCTCACCGTCCCGGAATTTTTGATGCCCAAATTATGTGATTTGGTCAAAAATTGTAGGACTAGATACATTTTGAAACTTTTTTTTTTTTCATGGAAAATTGCGGTTTACGGACGAACGGAAAAATTTTCGGGGCCATTTGTAAAGTTTCCTGTGTCACGCGAAAATTCCGGTCGTGCCGATACTTGAACGGTGCCGATCGGTCTAACGGTTCGGGCTGTGAAGCGCGCGTTTTTTTTCCATTCAAAATGAATAGGAAGGTTTTTGGCAAATTTCCGGGGAACCGTAAATTTTTGCCAAATTCTGTATACAACTTTTATGCCCCTCAACGTCCCGGAATTTTTGATGCCCAAATTATGTGATTTGGTCAAAAATTGTAGGACTAGATACATTTTTAAACTTTTTTTATTTTTCGGAAAATTGCCGTTTACGGGCGAACGGAAAATTTTTCGGGGCCGTTTGAAAAATTCCCATCGTCGCGCGAAAATTCCGGTCGTGCCGATACTTGAACGGTACCGATCGGAGGTACGGTTCGGGCTGCGCGGCGCGCCGAAAAAAACGTCAACAATTATTGAATAATAATAATAAATAAAAAATAAAGAAGTACAATAAAGTTGTACAACAACATAACCTTGTTCTTTCCCTTGGAAAGACCAAGGTAATAATAAAAAGTACAATAAAGTTGTACAACAACATAACCTTGTTCTTTCCCTTGGAAAGACCAAGGTAATAAGTACGATAAAGTTGCAGAACAGCATTACCTTGTTCTTTCCCTTAGAAAGACCAAGGTAATAACTAGAAACTGCAATTTCGGGAGAAATTACACACCTTGGTCTTTCCTCTGTGGAGATACAGATCTTAGCCCCACTCAGGTCTATCAATAGAATGGATCATAATGCCAGTCATTGGCAAAAAACAAAGTAAAAGCCGTTAGAAATGAATGGGAGAATTGGACGTCCGTGGACGTCAATGGCGGCACCTTTCATAATTGTTAATGGAATCGGGGAAGTTTGGGGGACACGTCCTAATGATATCTAGTCATTTTCTGTTGATTTGGGAAAAAAAAAAAATTCCCATTGAAAATGAATGGGAAAAATTTTGGACGTCCATGGACGTCAATGGTATCAACTTACATAAGCGTCAATGGAATCCAAGTACATTGGCATCAATAAAATGAACAAACATGAAGAAATGCTATTGGAAATGAATGGGAAGTTTGGACGTCCATGAACGTCAATGGCATCACCCTCCATAAGCGGCAATGCAATCGGGGACATTTGGGGGACACGTCCTAATGATATCTAGTCATTTTCTGTTGATTTGGGAAAAAAAAAAAAAAATCCCATTGAAAATGAATGGGAAAAATTTTGGACGTCCATGGACGTCAATGGTATCAACTTACATAAGCGTCAATGGAATCCAAGTACATTGGCATCAATAGAATGAACAAACATGAAGAAATGCCTTTGGAAATGAATGGGAAGTTTGGACGTCCATGGACGTCAATGGCATCACCCCCCATAAGCGGCAATGCAATCGGGGACATTTGGGGGACACGTCCTAATGATATCTAGTCTTTTTCTGTTGATTTGGGGAAAAAAAAAATTTCCCATTGAAAATGAATGGGAAAAATTTTGGACGTCCATGGACGTCAATGGTATCAACTTACATAAGCGTCAATGGAATCCAAGTACATTGGCATCAATAGAATGAACAAACATGAAGAAATGCCATTGGAAATGAATGGAAATTTTGGACGTCCGTGGACGTCAATGGCATCACCCTCCATGAGCAGCAATGCAATCGGGCACATTTGGGGGAAACGTCCTATTGATATCTAGTCATTTTCTGTTGATTTGGGGAAAAAAAAAAAAATTACCATTGAAAATGAATGGGAAAAATTTTGGACGTCCATGGACGTCAATGGTATCAACTTACATAAGCGTCAATGGAATCCAAGTACATTGGCATCAATAGAATTAACAAACATGAAGAAATGCCATTGGAAATGAATGGGAAGTTTGGACGTCCGTGGACGTCAATGGCATCACCCTCCATAAGAGGCAATGCAATCGGGGACATTTGGGGGACACGTCCTATTGATATCTAGTCATTTTCTGTTGATTTGGGGAAAAAAAAAAAATTCCCATTGAAAATGAATGGGAAAATTTTTGGACGTCCATGGACGTCAATGGTATCAACTTACATAAGCGTCAATGGAATCCAAGTACATTGGCATCAATAGAATGAACAAACATGAAGAAATGCCATTGGGATTTAATGGGAAGTTTGGACGTCCATGAACGTCAATGGCATCACCCTCCATAAGCGGCAATGCAATCGGGGACATTTGGGGGAAACGTCCTATTGATATCTAGTCATTTTCTGTTGATTTGGGGGGAAAAAAAAAATTCCCATTGAAAATGAATGGGAAAAATTTTGGACGTCCATGGACGTCACTGGTATCAACTTACATAAGCGTCAATGGAATCCAAGTACATTGGCATCAATAGAATGAACAAACATGAAGAAATGCCATTGGAAATGAATGGGAAGTTTGGACGTCCCTGGACGTCAATGGCATCACCGTCCATAAGCAGCAATGCAATTGGGGACATTTGGGGGACACGTCCTATTGATATCTAGTCATTTTCTGTTGATTTGGGGAAAAAAAAAAATTTCCCATTGAAAATGAATGGGTAAAATTTTGGACGTCCATGGACGTCAATGGCAGCACCCCCCATAAGCGTCAATGGAGTTGGGGACGTTTGGGGTATACGTCCTATTGATATCTGGTCATTTTCTGTTGATTTGGAGAAATGTAGTTTTTTCCCCATTGAAAATGAATGGGAAAAATTTTGGACGTCCATGTAAGTCAATGGCGGCACCCTTCATAAGCGTCAATGGAATTGGGGAAGTTTGGGGGACACGTCCTATTGATATCTGGTCATTTTCTGTTGATTTGGGGTAATTTTGTTTTTTCCCCATTGAAAATGAATGGGAAAAATTTTGGACGTCCATGGCAGTCAATGGCATCGACATCCATATAATCAATTGAATCCAAGTACATTGGCATCAGTAGATTCGACATGCATGGCCGTCAATGGCATCAATGCAATGTAAATTCCATTGGAAATCCCATTGGAAGTGAATGGGACTTTTCCCATTCGAAATGAATGGGATAGTTTTTGGCAAATTTCCGAGGAAGCGTAATTTTTTTCCAAATTCTGTATACAACTTTTATGCCCCTCACCGTCCCGGAATTTTTGATGCCCAAATTATGTGATTTGGTCAAAAATTGTAGGACTAGATACATTTTGAAACTTTTTTTTTTTTTCCGGAAAATTGCCGTTTACGGGCGAAGGGAAAATTTTTCGGGTCCGTTTGAAAAATTCCCATCGTTGCGCGAAAATTCCGGTCGTGCCGATATTAGAACGGTGCCGATCGGTCAAACGGTTCGGGCTGTGCAGCGTGCGTTTTTTTTTCATACAAAATGAATAGGAAAGTTTTTGGCAAATTTCCGGGGAACCGTAAATTTTTGCCAAATTCTGTATACAACTTTTATGCCCCTCATCGTCCCGGAATTTTTGATACCCAAATTATGTGATTTGGTCAAAAATTGTAGGACTAGATACATTTTTTAACTTTTTTTTTTTTTCGGAAAATTGCCGTTTACGGGCGAACGGAAAATTTTTCGGAGGATTTTGAAAAAGTCCCTGCGCCGCGCGAAAAATCCGGTCGTGCCGATACTTCAACGGTGCCGATCGGTGGTACGGTTCGGGCTGCGCGGCGCGCCGAAAAAACGCGGAGAATAAGATGATGATATAATAAATAATAACTAGAAACTGCAATTTCGGGAGAAATTACACCTTGGTCTTTCCTCTGTGGAGATACAAATCTTAGCCCCACTCAGGTCTATCAATAGAATGGACCATAATGCCAGTCATTGGCACTAAACAAAGTTAAAGCCATTAGAAAAGATTGGGAGAATTGGACGTCCATGTCCGTCAATGGCAGCACCCTCCATAATTGTTAATGGAATCGGGGAAGTTTGGGGGACACGTCCTATTGATATGTAGTCATTTTCTGTTGATTTGGGAAAAAAAAAAAATTTCCCATTGAAAATGAATGGGAAAAATTTTGGACGTCCATGGACGTCAATGGTATCAACTTACATAAGCGTCAATGGAATCCAAGTACATTGGCATCAATAAAATGAACAAACATGAAGAAATGCCATTGGAAATGAATGGGAAGTTTGGACGTCCATGAACGTCAATGGCATCACCCTCCATAAGCGGCAATGCAATCGGGGACATTTGGGGGACACGTCCTAATGATATCTAGTCATTTTCTGTTGATTTGGGAAAAAAAAAAAAATCCCATTGAAAATGAATGGGAAAAATTTTGGACGTCCATGGACGTCAATGGTATCAACTTACATAAGCGTCAATGGAATCCAAGTACATTGGCATCAATAGAATGAACAAACATGAAGAAATGCCTTTGGAAATGAATGGGAAGTTTGGACGTCCATGGACGTCAATGGCATCACCCCCCATAAGCGGCAATGCAATCGGGGACATTTGGGGGACACGTCCTAATGATATCTAGTCATTTTCTGTTGATTTGAGGAAAAAAAAAAATTTCCCATTGAAAATGAATGGGAAAAATTTTGGACGTCCATGGACGTCAATGGTATCAACTTACATAAGCGTCAATGGAATCCAAGTACATTGGCATCAATAGAATGAACAAACATGAAGAAATGCCATTGGAAATTAATGGGAAGTTTGGACGTCCGTGGACGTCAATGGCATCACCCTCCATAAGCAGCAATGCAATCGGGCACATTTGGGGGAAACGTCCTATTGATATCTAGTCATTTTCTGTTGATTTGGGGGAAAAAAAAAAAATTCCCATTGAAAATGAATGGGAAAAATTTTGGACGTCCATGGACGTCAATGGTATCAACTTACATAAGCGTCAATGGAATCCAAGTACATTGGCATCAATAGAATGAACAAACATGAAGAAATGCCATTGGAAATAAATGGGAAGTTTGGACGTCCATGAACGTCAATGGCATCACCCTCCGTAAGCGGCAATGCAATCGGGGACATTTGGGGGACACGTCCTAATGATATCTAGTCATTTTTTGTTGATTTTGGGGAAAAAAAAAAAATTCCCATTGAAAATGAATGGGAAAAATTTTGGACGTCCATGGACGTCAATGGTATCAACTTACATAGGCGTCAATGGAATCCAAGTACATTGGCATCAATAGAATGAACAAACATGAAGAAATGCCATTGGAAATGAATGGGAAGTTTGGACGTCCATGAACGTCAATGGCATCACCCTCCATAAGCGTAAATGGAATTGGGGACGTTTGGGGTATACGTCCTATTAATATCTGGTCATTTTCTGTTGATTTGGGGAAATTTAGTTTTTTCCCCATTGAAAATGAATGGGAAAATTTTTGGACGTCCATGGACGTCAATGGCAGCACCCCCTATAAGCGTCAATGGAGTTCGGAACGTTTGGGGGAGACGTACTATTGATAACTGGTCATTTTCAGATGATTTGGGGAAATTTAGTTTTTTCCCCATTGAAAATGAATGGGAAAAATTTTGGACGTCCATGGACGTCAATGGCAGCACCCCCCATAAGCGTCAATGGAGTTGGGGACGTTTGGGGTATACGTCCTATTAATATCTGGTCATTTTCTGTTGATTTGGGGAAATTTAGTTTTTTCCCCATTGAAAATGAATGGGAAAAATTTTGGACGTCCATGGCCGTCAATGGCATCGACATCCATATAGTCAAATGAATCCAAGTACATTGGCATCAATAGATTCGACATGCATGGCCGTCAATGGCATCAATGCAATGTAAAGTCCATTGGAAATACTATTGAAAGTGAATGGGAACTTTTCCCATTGGAAATGAATGGGATAGTTTTTGGCAAATATCCGGAGAACCGTAAATTTTTTCCAAATTCTGTATACAATCTTTATGCCCCCCACCGTCCCGGAATTTTTGATGTCCAAATTATGTGATTTGGTCAAAAATTGTAGGACAAGTAGCGTTTTGAAAAAGTTGTAAAAAATCGGAAATTTGCCGTTTACGGGCAAACGAAAAATTTTTCGGGGTCGTTTGAAAAATTCCCATCGTCGCGCGAAAATTCCGGTCGTGTCGATACTTGAACGGTGCCGATCGGTGGTACGGTTCGGGCTGCGCGGCGCGCCGAAAAAACGCGGAGAAACCATTGCATAATAATAATAATAATTAGCCCCACTCAGGTCTATCAATAGAATGGACCATAATGCCAGTCATTGGCACTAAACAAAGTTAAAGCCATTAGAAAAGATTGGGAGAATTGGACGTCCATGTCCGTCAATGGCAGCACCCTCCATAATTGTTAATGGAATCGGGGAAGTTTGGGGGACACGTCCTATTGATATGTAGTCATTTTCTGTTGATTTGGGAAAAAAAAAAAAAATTCCCATTGAAAATGAATGGGAAAAATTTTGGACGTCCATGGACGTCAATGGTATCAACTTACATAAGCGTCAATGGAATCCAAGTACATTGGCATCAATAAAATGAACAAACATGAAGAAATGCCATTGGAAATGAATGGGAAGTTTGGACGTCCATGAACGTCAATGGCATCACCCTCCATAAGCGGCAATGCAATCGGGGACATTTGGGGGACACGTCCTAATGATATCTAGTCATTTTCTGTTGATTTGGGAAAAAAAAAAAAATCCCATTGAAAATGAATGGGAAAAATTTTGGACGTCCATGGACGTCAATGGTATCAACTTACATAAGCGTCAATGGAATCCAAGTACATTGGCATCAATAGAATGAACAAACATGAAGAAATGCCTTTGGAAATGAATGGGAAGTTTGGACGTCCATGGACGTCAATGGCATCACCCCCCATAAGCGGCAATGCAATCGGGGACATTTGGGGGACACGTCCTAATGATATCTAGTCATTTTCTGTTGATTTGAGGAAAAAAAAAAATTTCCCATTGAAAATGAATGGGAAAAATTTTGGACGTCCATGGACGTCAATGGTATCAACTTACATAAGCGTCAATGGAATCCAAGTACATTGGCATCAATAGAATGAACAAACATGAAGAAATGCCATTGGAAATTAATGGGAAGTTTGGACGTCCGTGGACGTCAATGGCATCACCCTCCATAAGCAGCAATGCAATCGGGCACATTTGGGGGAAACGTCCTATTGATATCTAGTCATTTTCTGTTGATTTGGGGGAAAAAAAAAAAATTCCCATTGAAAATGAATGGGAAAAATTTTGGACGTCCATGGACGTCAATGGTATCAACTTACATAAGCGTCAATGGAATCCAAGTACATTGGCATCAATAGAATGAACAAACATGAAGAAATGCCATTGGAAATAAATGGGAAGTTTGGACGTCCATGAACGTCAATGGCATCACCCTCCGTAAGCGGCAATGCAATCGGGGACATTTGGGGGACACGTCCTAATGATATCTAGTCATTTTTTGTTGATTTTGGGGAAAAAAAAAAAATTCCCATTGAAAATGAATGGGAAAAATTTTGGACGTCCATGGACGTCAATGGTATCAACTTACATAGGCGTCAATGGAATCCAAGTACATTGGCATCAATAGAATGAACAAACATGAAGAAATGCCATTGGAAATGAATGGGAAGTTTGGACGTCCATGAACGTCAATGGCATCACCCTCCATAAGCGTAAATGGAATTGGGGACGTTTGGGGTATACGTCCTATTAATATCTGGTCATTTTCTGTTGATTTGGGGAAATTTAGTTTTTTCCCCATTGAAAATGAATGGGAAAATTTTTGGACGTCCATGGACGTCAATGGCAGCACCCCCTATAAGCGTCAATGGAGTTCGGAACGTTTGGGGGAGACGTACTATTGATAACTGGTCATTTTCAGATGATTTGGGGAAATTTAGTTTTTTCCCCATTGAAAATGAATGGGAAAAATTTTGGACGTCCATGGACGTCAATGGCAGCACCCCCCATAAGCGTCAATGGAGTTGGGGACGTTTGGGGTATACGTCCTATTAATATCTGGTCATTTTCTGTTGATTTGGGGAAATTTAGTTTTTTCCCCATTGAAAATGAATGGGAAAAATTTTGGACGTCCATGGCCGTCAATGGCATCGACATCCATATAGTCAAATGAATCCAAGTACATTGGCATCAATAGATTCGACATGCATGGCCGTCAATGGCATCAATGCAATGTAAAGTCCATTGGAAATACTATTGAAAGTGAATGGGAACTTTTCCCATTGGAAATGAATGGGATAGTTTTTGGCAAATATCCGGAGAACCGTAAATTTTTTCCAAATTCTGTATACAATCTTTATGCCCCCCACCGTCCCGGAATTTTTGATGTCCAAATTATGTGATTTGGTCAAAAATTGTAGGACAAGTAGCGTTTTGAAAAAGTTGTAAAAAATCGGAAATTTGCCGTTTACGGGCAAACGAAAAATTTTTCGGGGTCGTTTGAAAAATTCCCATCGTCGCGCGAAAATTCCGGTCGTGTCGATACTTGAACGGTGCCGATCGGTGGTACGGTTCGGGCTGCGCGGCGCGCCGAAAAAACGCGGAGAAACCATTGCATAATAATAATAATAATTAGCCCCACTCAGGTCTATCAATGGAATCGACCATAATGCCAGTCAATGGCACTAAACAAAGTAAAAGCCATTAGAAAAGATTGGGAGAATTGGACGTCCATGGCCGTCAATGGCGGCACCCTTCATAAGCGTCAATGGAATTGGAGAAGTTTGGGGGACACGTCCTATTGATATCTGGTCATTTTTTGTTGATTTGGGGAAAAAAAAAAATTCCCATTGAAAATGAATGGGAAAAATTTTGGACGTCCATGGACGTCAATGGTATCAACTTACATAAGCGTCAATGGATACCAAGTACATTGGCATCAATAGAATGAACAAACATGAAGAAATGCCATTGGAAATGAATGGGAAGTTTGGACGTCCGTGGACGTCAATGGCATCACCCTCCATAAGAGGCAATGCAATCGGGGACATTTGGGGGACACGTCCTATTGATATCTAGTCATTTTCTGTTGATTTGGGGAAAAAAAAAAATTCCCATTGAAAATGAATGGGAAAATTTTTGGACGTCCATGGACGTCAATGGTATCAACTTACATAAGCGTCAATGGAATCCAAGTACATTGGCATCAATAGAATGAACAAACATGAAGAAATGCCATTGGGATTTAATGGGAAGTTTGGACGTCCATGGACGTCAATGGCATCACCCTCCATAAGCGGCAATGCAATCGGGGACATTTGGGGGACACGTCCTAATGATATCTAGTCATTTTCTGTTGATTTGGGGAAAAAAAAAAATTCCCATTGAAAATGAATGGGAAAAATTTTGGACGTCCATGGACGTCAATGGTATCAATTTACATAAGCGTCAATGGAATCCAAGTACATTGGCATCAATAGAATGAACAAACATGAAGAAATGCCATTGGATTTGAATGGGAAGTTTGGACGTCCATGAACGTCAATGGCATCACCCTCCATAAGAGGCAATGCAATCGGGGACATTTGAGCGACACGTCCTATTGATACCTAGTCATTTTCTGTTGATTTGGGGAAAAAAAAAAATTTCCCATTGAAAATGAATGGGAAAAATTTTGGACGTCCATGGACGTCAATGGTATCAACTTACATAAGCGTCAATGGAATCCAAGTACATTGGCATCAATAGAATGAACAAACATGAAGAAATGCCATTGGAAATGAATGGGAAGTTTGGACGTCCATGGACGTCAATGGAATCACCCTCCATAAGCGGCAATGCAATCGGGGACATTTGGGGGACACGTCCTAATGATATCTAGTCATTTTCTGTTGATTTGGGGAAAAAAAAAATTTCCCATTGAAAATGAATGGGAAAAATTTTGGACATCCATGGACGTCAATGGTATCAACTTACATAAGCGTCAATGGAATCCAAGTACATTGGCATCAATAGAATGAACAAACATGAAGAAATGCCATTGGAAATGAATGGGAAGTTTGGACGTCCATGGACGTCAATGGAATCACCCTCCATAAGCGGCAATGCAATCGGGGACATTTTGGGGACACGTCCTAATGATATCTAGTCATTTTCTGTTGATTTGGGGAAAAAAAAAAAATTCCCATTGAAAATGAATGGGAAAATTTTTGGACGTCCATGGACGTCAATGGCAGCACCCCCCATAAGCGTCAATGGAGTTGGGGACGTTTGGGGTATACGTCCTATTAATATCTGGCCATTTTCTGTTGATTTGGGGAAATTTAGTTTTTTCCCCATTGAAAATGAATGGGAAAAATTTTGGACGTCCATGGACGACAATGGCAGCACCCCCTATAAGCCTCAATGGAGTTGGGGACGTTTGGGGGACACGTCCTATTGATATCTGGTCATTTTCTGTTGATTTGGGGAAATGTAGTTTTTTCCCCATTGAAAATGAATGGGAAAAATTTTGGACGTCCATGGCCGTCAATGGCATCGACATCCATATAGTCAATTGAATCCAAGTATATTGGCATCAATAGATTCGACATGCATGGCCGTCAATGGCATCAATGTAATGTAAATTCCATTGGAAATCCCATTGAAATGAATGGGAAATTTTCCCATTAGAAATGAATGGGATAGTTTTTGGCAAATATTCGGGGAACCGTAAATTTTTTCCAAATTCTGTATACAATCTTTATGCCCCCCACAGTCCCGGAATTTTTGATGTCCAAATTATGTGATTTGGTCAAAAATTGTAGGACAAGTAGCATTTTGAAAAAAATTTTAAAAATCGGAAAATCGCCGTTTTCGGGTGAACGGAAAATTTTTTGGGGTCGTTTGAAAAATTCCCATCGTCGCGCGAAAATTCCGGTCGTGTCGATACTCGAACGGTGCCGATCGGCGGTATGGTTCGGGCTGCGCGGCGCGCCGAAAAAACGCGGAGAAACCATTGCATGATAATAATAATAACTAGAAACTGCAATTTCGGGAGAAATTACACCATGGTCTTTCCTCTGTGGAGATACAAATCTTAGCCCCACTCAGGTCTATCAATAGAATGGACCATAATGCCAGTCAATGGCACTAAACAAAGTAAAAGCCATTAGAAAAGATTGGGAGAATTGGACGTCCATGGCCGTCAATGGCGGCACCCTTCATAAGCGTCAATGGAATTGGAGAAGTTTGGGGGACACGTCCTATTGATATCTGGTCATTTTTTGTTGATTTGGGGAAAAAAAAAAAATTCCCATTGAAAATGAATGGGAAAAATTTTGGACGTCCATGGACGTCAATGGTATCAACTTACATAAGCGTCAATGGAATCCAAGTACATTGGCATCAATAGAATGAACAAACATGAAGAAATGCCATTGGAAATGAATGGGAAGTTTGGACGTCCATGAACGTCAATGGCATCACCCTCCATAAGCAGCAATGCAATCGGGGACATTTGGGGGACACGTCCTAATGATGTCTAGTCATTTTCTGTTGATTTGGGGAAAAAAAAAAATTTCCCATTGAAAATGAATGGGAAAAATTTTGGACGTCCATGGACGTCAATGGTATCAACTTACATAAGCGTCAATGGAATCCAAGTACATTGGCATCAATAGAATGAACAAACATGAAGAAATGCCATTGGGATTTAATGGGAAGTTTGGACGTCCATGAACGTCAATGGCATCACCCTCCATAAGCGGCAATGCAATCGGGGACATTTGGGGGACACGTCCTAATGATATCTAGTCATTTTCTGTTGATTTGGGGAAAAAAAAAAATTCCCATTGAAAATGAATGGGAAAATTTTTGGACGTCCATGGACGTCAATGGCAGCACCCCCCATAAGCGTCAATGGAGTTGGGGACGTTTGGGGTATACGTCCTATTAATATCTGGTCATTTTCTGTTGATTTGGGGAAATTTAGTTTTTTCCCCATTGAAAATGAATGGGAAAATTTTTGGACGTCCATGGACGTCAATGGCAGCACCCCCTATAAGCGTCAATGGAGTTCGGAACGTTTGGGGGAGACGTACTATTGATAACTGGTCATTTTCTGATGATTTGGGGAAATTTAGTTTTTTCCCCATTGAAAATGAATGGGAAAAATTTTGGACGTCCATGGACGTCAATGGTAGCACCCCCCATAAGCGTCAATGGAGTTGGGGACGTTTGGGGTATACGTCCTATTAATATCTGGTCATTTTCTGTTGATTTGGGGAAATTTAGTTTTTTCCCCATTGAAAATGAATGGGAAAAATTTTGGACGTCCATGGCCGTCAATGGCATCGACATCCATATAGTCAAATGAATCCAAGTATATTGGCATCAATAGATTCGACATGCATGGCCGTCAATGGCATCAATGCAATGTAAAGTCCATTGGAAATACTATTGAAAGTGAATGGGAACTTTTCCCATTGGAAATGAATGGGATAGTTTTTGGCAAATATCCGGAGAACCGTAAATTTTTTCCAAATTCTGTATACAATCTTTATGCCCCCCACCGTCCCGGAATTTTTGATGTCCAAATTATGTGATTTGGTCAAAAATTGTAGGACAAGTAGCGTTTTGAAAAAGTTGTAAAAAATCGGAAAATTGCCGTTTACGGGCGAACGAAAAATTTTTCGGGGTCGTTTGAAAAATTCCCATCGTCGCGCGAAAATTCCGGTCGTGTCGATACTTGAACGGTGCCGATCGGTGGTACGGTTCGGGCTGCGCGGCGCGCCGAAAAAACGCGGAGAAACCATTGCATAATAATAATAATAATAATAATAACTAGAAACTGCAATTTCGGGAGAAATTACACACCTTGGTCTTTCCTCTGTGGAGATACAGATCTTAGCCCCACTCAGGTCTATCAATAGAATGGATCATAATGCCAGTCATTGGCAAAAAACAAAGTAAAAGCCGTTAGAAATGAATGGGAGAATTGGACGTCCATGAACGTCAATGGCATCACCCTCCATAAGCGGCAATGCAATCGGGGACATTTGGGGGACACGTCCTAATGATATCTAGTCATTTTCTGTTGATTTGGGAAAAAAAAAAAAAAATCCCATTGAAAATGAATGGGAAAAATTTTGGACGTCCATGGAGGTCAATGGTATCAACTTACATAAGCGTCAATGGAATCCAAGTACATTGGCATCAATAGAATGAACAAACATGAAGAAATGCCTTTGGAAATGAATGGGAAGTTTGGACGTCCATGGACGTCAATGGCATCACCCCCCATAAGCGGCAATGCAATCGGGGACATTTGGGGGACACGTCCTAATGATATCTAGTCATTTTCTGTTGATTTGGGGAAAAAAAAAAAATTCCCATTGAAAATGAATGGGAAAAATTTTGGACGTCCATGGACGTCAATGGTATCAACTTACATAAGCGTCAATGGAATCCAAGTACATTGGCATCAATAGAATGAACAAACATGAAGAAATGCCATTGGAAATGAATGGGAAGTTTGGACGTCCGTGGACGTCAATGGCATCACCCTCCATAAGCGGCAATGCAATCGGGCACATTTGGGGGAAACGTCCTATTGATATCTAGTCATTTTCTGTTGATTTGGGGAAAAAAAAAAAATTCCCATTGAAAATGAATGGGAAAAATTTTGGACGTCCATGGACGTCAATGGCAGCACCCCCCATAAGCGTCAATGGAGTTGGGGACGTTTGGGGTATACGTCCTATTGACATCTGGTCATTTTCTGTTGATTTGGAGAAATTTAGTTTTTTCCCCATTGAAAATGAATGGGAAAAATTTTGCACGTCCATGTAAGTCAATGGCGGCACCCTTCATAAGCGTCAATGGAATTGGGGAAGTTTGGGGGACACATCCTATTGATATCTGGTCATTTTCTGTTGATTTGGGAGAAAAAAAAAATTCCCATTGAAAATGAATGGGAAAAAATTTGGACGTCCATAGACGTCAATGGCAGCACCCCCCATAAGCGTCAATGGAGTTGGGGACGTTTGGGGGGATATGTCCTATTGATATCTGGTCATTTTCTGTTGATTTGGTGAAATTTTGTTTTTTCCCCATTGAAAATGAATGGGAAAATTTTTGGACGTCCATGGCCGTCAATGGCATCGACATCCATATAGTCAATAGGATCCAAGTACATTGGCATCAGTAGATTCGACATGCATGGCCGTCAATGGCATCAATGCAATGTAAATTCCATTGAAATCCCATTGTAAGTGAATGGGAACTTTTCCCATTAGAAATGAATGGGAGAGATTTTGGCAAATTTCCGGGGAACGGTAAGTTTTTTCCAAATTCTGTATACAACTTTTATGCCCCTCACCGTCCCGGAATTTTTGATACCCAAATTATGTGATTTGGTCAAAAATTGTAGGACTAGATACATTTTTAAACTTTTTTTTTTTTTCGGAAAATTGCCGTTTACGGGCAAACGGAAAATTTTTCGTGGCGTTTTGAAAAATTCCCATCGTCACGCGAAAATTCCGGTCATGCCGATACTTGAACGGTGCCGATCGGGGCTACGGTTTAGGCTGTGCGTTGGCTCAAAAAAACGCGGAGAATAAGATGAATAAATAACTAGAAACTGCAATTTCGGGAGAAATTACACACCTTGGTCTTTCCTCTGTGGAGATACAGATCTTAGCCCCACTCAGGTGTATCAATAGAATGGATGATAATGCCAGTCATTGGCAAAAAACAAAGTAAAAGCCGTTAGAAATGAATGGGAGAATTGGACGTCCATGGACGTCAATGGCGGCACCTTTCATAATTGTTAATGGAATCGGGGAAGTTTGGGGGACACGTCCTAATGATATCTAGTCATTTTCTGTTGATTTGGGAAAAAAAAAAAAAATTCCCATAGAAAATGAATGGGAAAAATTTTGGACGTCCATGGACGTCAATGGTATCAACTTACATAAGCGTCAATGGAATCCAAGTACATTGGCATCAATAAAATGAAAAAACATGAAGAAATGCCATTGGAAATGAATGGGAAGTTTGGACGTCCATGGACGTCAATGGTGTCAACTTACATAAGCGTCAATGGAATCCAAGTACATTGGCATCAATAGAATGAACAAACATGAAGAAATGCCATTGGAAATGAATGGGAAGTTTGGACGTCCATGGACGTCAATGGCATCACCCCCCATAAGCGGCAATGCAATCGGGGACATTTGGGGGACACGTCCTAATGATATCTAGTCATTTTCTGTTGATTTGGGGAAAAAAAAAAATTTCCCATTGAAAATGAATGGGAAAAATTTTGGACGTCCATGGACGTCAATGGTATCAACTTACATAAGCGTCAATGGAATCCAAGTACATTGGCATCAATAGAATGAACAAACATGAAGAAAACCATTGGAAATTAATGGGAAGTTTGGACGTCCGTGGACGTCAATGGCATCACCCTCCATAAGCAGCAATGCAATCGGGCACATTTGGGGGAAACGTCCTATTGATATCTAGTCATTTTCTGTTGATTTGGGGAAAAAAAAAAAAATTCCCATTGAAAATGAATGGGAAAAATTTTGGACGTCCATGGACGTCAATGGAATCAACTTACATAAGCATCAATGGAATCCAAGTACATTGGCATCAAAAGAATGAACAAACATGAAGAAATGCCATTGGAAATGAATGGGAAGTTTGGACGTCCCTGGACGTCAATGGCATCACCCCCCATAAGCGGCAATGCAATCGGGGACATTTGGGGGACACGTCCTAATGATATCTAGTCATTTTCTGTTGATTTGGGGGAAGAAAAAAAAATCCCATTGAAAATGAATGGGAAAAATTTTGGACGTCCATGGACGTCAATGGTATCAACTTACATAAGTGTCAATGGATTCCAAGTACATTGGCATCAATAGAATGAACAAACATGAAGAAATGCCATTGGAAATGAATGGGAAGTTTGGACGTCCATGAACGTCAATGGCATCACCCTCCATAAGCAGCAATGCAATCGGGCACATTTGGGGGAAACGTCCTATTGATATCTAGTCATTTTCTGTTGATTTGGGGAAAAAAAAAAAAATTCCCATTGAAAATGAATGGGAAAAATTTTGGACGTCCATGGACGTCAATGGAATCAACTTACATAAGCGTCAATGGAATCCAAGTACATTGGCATCAAAAGAATGAACAAACGTGAAGAAATGCCATTGGAAATGAATGGGAAGTTTGGACGTCCCTGGACGTCAATGGCATCACCCTCCATAAGCAGCAATGCAATCGGGGACATTTGGGGGACAGGTCCTATTGATATCTAGTCATTTTCTGTTGATTTGGGGAAGAAAAAAAAAATTCCCATTGAAAATGAATGGGTAAAATTTTGGACGTCCATGGACGTCAATGGCAGCACCCCCCATAAGCGTCAATGGAATTGGGGATGTTTGGGATATACGTCCTATTGATATCTGGTCATTTTCTGTTGATTTGGAGAAATTTAGTTTTTTCCCCATTGAAAATGAATGGGAAAAATTTTGGACGTCCATGTAAGTCAATGGCGGCACCCCTCATAAGCGTCAATGGAATTGGGGAAGTTTGGGGGACACGTCCTATTGATATCTGGTCATTTTCTGTTGATTTGGGGTAATTTTGTTTTTTCCCCATTGAAAATGAATGGGAAAAATTTTCGACGTCCATGGCAGTCAATGGCATCGACATCTATATAGTCAATTGAATCCAAGTACATTGGCATCAGTAGATTCGACATGCATGGCCGTCAATGGCATCAATGCAATGTAAATTCCATTGGAAATCCCATTGGAAGTGAATGGGACTTTTCCCATTCGAAATGAATGGGATAGTTTTTGGCAAATTTCCGAGGAAGCGTAATTTTTTTCCAAATTCTGTATACAACTTTTATGCCCCTCACCGTCCCGGAATTTTTGATGCCCAAATTATTTGATTTGGTCAAAAATTGTAGGACTAGATACATTTTGAAACTTTTTTTTTTTTCACGGAAAATTGCCGTTTACGGACGAACGGAAAAATTTTCGGGGCCATTTGTAAAGTTTCCTGTGTCACGCGAAAATTCCGGTCGTGCCGATACTTGAACGGTGCCGATCGGTCTAACGGTTCGGGCTGTGAAGCGCGCGTTTTTTTTCCATTCAAAATGAATAGGAAAGTTTTTGGCAAATTTCCGGGGAACCGTAAATTTTTGCCAAATTCTGTATACAACTTTTATGCCCCTCACCGTCCCGGAATTTTTGATGCCCAAATTATGTGATTTGGTCAAAAATTGTAGGACTAGATACATTTTGAAACTTTTTTTATTTTTCGGAAAATTGCCGTTTACGGGCGAACGGAAAATTTTTCGTGGCGGTTTGAAAAATTCCCATCGTCACGCGAAAAATCCGGTCGTGCCGATACTTCAACGGTGCCGATCGGTGCTACGGTTTGGGCTGTGCGTTGGCTCAAAAAAACGCGGAGAATTATTGAATAATAATAATAATAAAGTTGCACAACAACATAACCTTGTTCTTTCCTTCAGAAAGACCAAGGTAATAATAATAATAAGTACAATAAAGTTGTAGAATATCATTACCTTGTTCTTTCCTTTGGAAAGACCAAGGTAATAATAAAGTTGTAGAATAACATAACCTTGTTCTTTCTTTCAGAAAGACCAAGGTAATAATAATAATAATAAAGTTGTAGAATAACATAACCTTGTTCTTTCTTTCAGAAAGACCAAGGTAACTAGAAACTGCAATTTCGGGAGAAATTACACACCTTGGTCTTTCCTCTGTGGAGATACAAATCTTAGCCCCACTCAGGTCTATCAATGGAATCGACCATAATGCCAGTCAATGGCACTAAACAAAGTAAAAGCCATTAGAAAAGATTGGGAGAATTGGACGTCCATGGCCGTCAATGGCGGCACCCTTCATAAGCGTCAATGGAATTGGAGAAGTTTGGGGGACACGTCCTATTGATATCTGGTCATTTTTTGTTGATTTGGGGAAAAAAAAAAATTCCCATTGAAAATGAATGGGAAAAATTTTGGACGTCCATGGACGTCAATGGTATCAACTTACATAAGCGTCAATGGATACCAAGTACATTGGCATCAATAGAATGAACAAACATGAAGAAATGCCATTGGAAATGAATGGGAAGTTTGGACGTCCGTGGACGTCAATGGCATCACCCTCCATAAGAGGCAATGCAATCGGGGACATTTGGGGGACACGTCCTATTGATATCTAGTCATTTTCTGTTGATTTGGGGAAAAAAAAAAATTCCCATTGAAAATGAATGGGAAAATTTTTGGACGTCCATGGACGTCAATGGTATCAACTTACATAAGCGTCAATGGAATCCAAGTACATTGGCATCAATAGAATGAACAAACATGAAGAAATGCCATTGGGATTTAATGGGAAGTTTGGACGTCCATGGACGTCAATGGCATCACCCTCCATAAGCGGCAATGCAATCGGGGACATTTGGGGGACACGTCCTAATGATATCTAGTCATTTTCTGTTGATTTGGGGAAAAAAAAAAATTCCCATTGAAAATGAATGGGAAAAATTTTGGACGTCCATGGACGTCAATGGTATCAATTTACATAAGCGTCAATGGAATCCAAGTACATTGGCATCAATAGAATGAACAAACATGAAGAAATGCCATTGGATTTGAATGGGAAGTTTGGACGTCCATGAACGTCAATGGCATCACCCTCCATAAGAGGCAATGCAATCGGGGACATTTGAGCGACACGTCCTATTGATACCTAGTCATTTTCTGTTGATTTGGGGAAAAAAAAAAATTTCCCATTGAAAATGAATGGGAAAAATTTTGGACGTCCATGGACGTCAATGGTATCAACTTACATAAGCGTCAATGGAATCCAAGTACATTGGCATCAATAGAATGAACAAACATGAAGAAATGCCATTGGAAATGAATGGGAAGTTTGGACGTCCATGGACGTCAATGGAATCACCCTCCATAAGCGGCAATGCAATCGGGGACATTTGGGGGACACGTCCTAATGATATCTAGTCATTTTCTGTTGATTTGGGGAAAAAAAAAATTTCCCATTGAAAATGAATGGGAAAAATTTTGGACATCCATGGACGTCAATGGTATCAACTTACATAAGCGTCAATGGAATCCAAGTACATTGGCATCAATAGAATGAACAAACATGAAGAAATGCCATTGGAAATGAATGGGAAGTTTGGACGTCCATGGACGTCAATGGAATCACCCTCCATAAGCGGCAATGCAATCGGGGACATTTTGGGGACACGTCCTAATGATATCTAGTCATTTTCTGTTGATTTGGGGAAAAAAAAAAAATTCCCATTGAAAATGAATGGGAAAATTTTTGGACGTCCATGGACGTCAATGGCAGCACCCCCCATAAGCGTCAATGGAGTTGGGGACGTTTGGGGTATACGTCCTATTAATATCTGGCCATTTTCTGTTGATTTGGGGAAATTTAGTTTTTTCCCCATTGAAAATGAATGGGAAAAATTTTGGACGTCCATGGACGACAATGGCAGCACCCCCTATAAGCCTCAATGGAGTTGGGGACGTTTGGGGGACACGTCCTATTGATATCTGGTCATTTTCTGTTGATTTGGGGAAATGTAGTTTTTTCCCCATTGAAAATGAATGGGAAAAATTTTGGACGTCCATGGCCGTCAATGGCATCGACATCCATATAGTCAATTGAATCCAAGTATATTGGCATCAATAGATTCGACATGCATGGCCGTCAATGGCATCAATGTAATGTAAATTCCATTGGAAATCCCATTGAAATGAATGGGAAATTTTCCCATTAGAAATGAATGGGATAGTTTTTGGCAAATATTCGGGGAACCGTAAATTTTTTCCAAATTCTGTATACAATCTTTATGCCCCCCACAGTCCCGGAATTTTTGATGTCCAAATTATGTGATTTGGTCAAAAATTGTAGGACAAGTAGCATTTTGAAAAAAATTTTAAAAATCGGAAAATCGCCGTTTTCGGGTGAACGGAAAATTTTTTGGGGTCGTTTGAAAAATTCCCATCGTCGCGCGAAAATTCCGGTCGTGTCGATACTCGAACGGTGCCGATCGGCGGTATGGTTCGGGCTGCGCGGCGCGCCGAAAAAACGCGGAGAAACCATTGCATGATAATAATAATAACTAGAAACTGCAATTTCGGGAGAAATTACACCATGGTCTTTCCTCTGTGGAGATACAAATCTTAGCCCCACTCAGGTCTATCAATAGAATGGACCATAATGCCAGTCAATGGCACTAAACAAAGTAAAAGCCATTAGAAAAGATTGGGAGAATTGGACGTCCATGGCCGTCAATGGCGGCACCCTTCATAAGCGTCAATGGAATTGGAGAAGTTTGGGGGACACGTCCTATTGATATCTGGTCATTTTTTGTTGATTTGGGGAAAAAAAAAAAATTCCCATTGAAAATGAATGGGAAAAATTTTGGACGTCCATGGACGTCAATGGTATCAACTTACATAAGCGTCAATGGAATCCAAGTACATTGGCATCAATAGAATGAACAAACATGAAGAAATGCCATTGGAAATGAATGGGAAGTTTGGACGTCCATGAACGTCAATGGCATCACCCTCCATAAGCAGCAATGCAATCGGGGACATTTGGGGGACACGTCCTAATGATGTCTAGTCATTTTCTGTTGATTTGGGGAAAAAAAAAAATTTCCCATTGAAAATGAATGGGAAAAATTTTGGACGTCCATGGACGTCAATGGTATCAACTTACATAAGCGTCAATGGAATCCAAGTACATTGGCATCAATAGAATGAACAAACATGAAGAAATGCCATTGGGATTTAATGGGAAGTTTGGACGTCCATGAACGTCAATGGCATCACCCTCCATAAGCGGCAATGCAATCGGGGACATTTGGGGGACACGTCCTAATGATATCTAGTCATTTTCTGTTGATTTGGGGAAAAAAAAAAATTCCCATTGAAAATGAATGGGAAAATTTTTGGACGTCCATGGACGTCAATGGCAGCACCCCCCATAAGCGTCAATGGAGTTGGGGACGTTTGGGGTATACGTCCTATTAATATCTGGTCATTTTCTGTTGATTTGGGGAAATTTAGTTTTTTCCCCATTGAAAATGAATGGGAAAATTTTTGGACGTCCATGGACGTCAATGGCAGCACCCCCTATAAGCGTCAATGGAGTTCGGAACGTTTGGGGGAGACGTACTATTGATAACTGGTCATTTTCTGATGATTTGGGGAAATTTAGTTTTTTCCCCATTGAAAATGAATGGGAAAAATTTTGGACGTCCATGGACGTCAATGGTAGCACCCCCCATAAGCGTCAATGGAGTTGGGGACGTTTGGGGTATACGTCCTATTAATATCTGGTCATTTTCTGTTGATTTGGGGAAATTTAGTTTTTTCCCCATTGAAAATGAATGGGAAAAATTTTGGACGTCCATGGCCGTCAATGGCATCGACATCCATATAGTCAAATGAATCCAAGTATATTGGCATCAATAGATTCGACATGCATGGCCGTCAATGGCATCAATGCAATGTAAAGTCCATTGGAAATACTATTGAAAGTGAATGGGAACTTTTCCCATTGGAAATGAATGGGATAGTTTTTGGCAAATATCCGGAGAACCGTAAATTTTTTCCAAATTCTGTATACAATCTTTATGCCCCCCACCGTCCCGGAATTTTTGATGTCCAAATTATGTGATTTGGTCAAAAATTGTAGGACAAGTAGCGTTTTGAAAAAGTTGTAAAAAATCGGAAAATTGCCGTTTACGGGCGAACGAAAAATTTTTCGGGGTCGTTTGAAAAATTCCCATCGTCGCGCGAAAATTCCGGTCGTGTCGATACTTGAACGGTGCCGATCGGTGGTACGGTTCGGGCTGCGCGGCGCGCCGAAAAAACGCGGAGAAACCATTGCATAATAATAATAATAATAATAATAACTAGAAACTGCAATTTCGGGAGAAATTACACACCTTGGTCTTTCCTCTGTGGAGATACAGATCTTAGCCCCACTCAGGTCTATCAATAGAATGGATCATAATGCCAGTCATTGGCAAAAAACAAAGTAAAAGCCGTTAGAAATGAATGGGAGAATTGGACGTCCATGAACGTCAATGGCATCACCCTCCATAAGCGGCAATGCAATCGGGGACATTTGGGGGACACGTCCTAATGATATCTAGTCATTTTCTGTTGATTTGGGAAAAAAAAAAAAAAATCCCATTGAAAATGAATGGGAAAAATTTTGGACGTCCATGGAGGTCAATGGTATCAACTTACATAAGCGTCAATGGAATCCAAGTACATTGGCATCAATAGAATGAACAAACATGAAGAAATGCCTTTGGAAATGAATGGGAAGTTTGGACGTCCATGGACGTCAATGGCATCACCCCCCATAAGCGGCAATGCAATCGGGGACATTTGGGGGACACGTCCTAATGATATCTAGTCATTTTCTGTTGATTTGGGGAAAAAAAAAAAATTCCCATTGAAAATGAATGGGAAAAATTTTGGACGTCCATGGACGTCAATGGTATCAACTTACATAAGCGTCAATGGAATCCAAGTACATTGGCATCAATAGAATGAACAAACATGAAGAAATGCCATTGGAAATGAATGGGAAGTTTGGACGTCCGTGGACGTCAATGGCATCACCCTCCATAAGCGGCAATGCAATCGGGCACATTTGGGGGAAACGTCCTATTGATATCTAGTCATTTTCTGTTGATTTGGGGAAAAAAAAAAAATTCCCATTGAAAATGAATGGGAAAAATTTTGGACGTCCATGGACGTCAATGGCAGCACCCCCCATAAGCGTCAATGGAGTTGGGGACGTTTGGGGTATACGTCCTATTGACATCTGGTCATTTTCTGTTGATTTGGAGAAATTTAGTTTTTTCCCCATTGAAAATGAATGGGAAAAATTTTGCACGTCCATGTAAGTCAATGGCGGCACCCTTCATAAGCGTCAATGGAATTGGGGAAGTTTGGGGGACACATCCTATTGATATCTGGTCATTTTCTGTTGATTTGGGAGAAAAAAAAAATTCCCATTGAAAATGAATGGGAAAAAATTTGGACGTCCATAGACGTCAATGGCAGCACCCCCCATAAGCGTCAATGGAGTTGGGGACGTTTGGGGGGATATGTCCTATTGATATCTGGTCATTTTCTGTTGATTTGGTGAAATTTTGTTTTTTCCCCATTGAAAATGAATGGGAAAATTTTTGGACGTCCATGGCCGTCAATGGCATCGACATCCATATAGTCAATAGGATCCAAGTACATTGGCATCAGTAGATTCGACATGCATGGCCGTCAATGGCATCAATGCAATGTAAATTCCATTGAAATCCCATTGTAAGTGAATGGGAACTTTTCCCATTAGAAATGAATGGGAGAGATTTTGGCAAATTTCCGGGGAACGGTAAGTTTTTTCCAAATTCTGTATACAACTTTTATGCCCCTCACCGTCCCGGAATTTTTGATACCCAAATTATGTGATTTGGTCAAAAATTGTAGGACTAGATACATTTTTAAACTTTTTTTTTTTTTCGGAAAATTGCCGTTTACGGGCAAACGGAAAATTTTTCGTGGCGTTTTGAAAAATTCCCATCGTCACGCGAAAATTCCGGTCATGCCGATACTTGAACGGTGCCGATCGGGGCTACGGTTTAGGCTGTGCGTTGGCTCAAAAAAACGCGGAGAATAAGATGAATAAATAATAATAATAATAAGTACAATAAAGTTGTAGAATATCATTACCTTGTTCTTTCCTTTGGAAAGACCAAGGTAATAATAAAGTTGTAGAATAACATAACCTTGTTCTTTCTTTCAGAAAGACCAAGGTAATAATAATAATAATAAAGTTGTAGAATAACATAACCTTGTTCTTTCTTTCAGAAAGACCAAGGTAACTAGAAACTGCAATTTCGGGAGAAATTACACACCTTGGTCTTTCCTCTGTGGAGATACAAATCTTAGCCCCACTCAGGTCTATCAATGGAATCGACCATAATGCCAGTCAATGGCACTAAACAAAGTAAAAGCCATTAGAAAAGATTGGGAGAATTGGACGTCCATGGCCGTCAATGGCGGCACCCTTCATAAGCGTCAATGGAATTGGAGAAGTTTGGGGGACACGTCCTATTGATATCTGGTCATTTTTTGTTGATTTGGGGAAAAAAAAAAATTCCCATTGAAAATGAATGGGAAAAATTTTGGACGTCCATGGACGTCAATGGTATCAACTTACATAAGCGTCAATGGATACCAAGTACATTGGCATCAATAGAATGAACAAACATGAAGAAATGCCATTGGAAATGAATGGGAAGTTTGGACGTCCGTGGACGTCAATGGCATCACCCTCCATAAGAGGCAATGCAATCGGGGACATTTGGGGGACACGTCCTATTGATATCTAGTCATTTTCTGTTGATTTGGGGAAAAAAAAAAATTCCCATTGAAAATGAATGGGAAAATTTTTGGACGTCCATGGACGTCAATGGTATCAACTTACATAAGCGTCAATGGAATCCAAGTACATTGGCATCAATAGAATGAACAAACATGAAGAAATGCCATTGGGATTTAATGGGAAGTTTGGACGTCCATGGACGTCAATGGCATCACCCTCCATAAGCGGCAATGCAATCGGGGACATTTGGGGGACACGTCCTAATGATATCTAGTCATTTTCTGTTGATTTGGGGAAAAAAAAAAATTCCCATTGAAAATGAATGGGAAAAATTTTGGACGTCCATGGACGTCAATGGTATCAATTTACATAAGCGTCAATGGAATCCAAGTACATTGGCATCAATAGAATGAACAAACATGAAGAAATGCCATTGGATTTGAATGGGAAGTTTGGACGTCCATGAACGTCAATGGCATCACCCTCCATAAGAGGCAATGCAATCGGGGACATTTGAGCGACACGTCCTATTGATACCTAGTCATTTTCTGTTGATTTGGGGAAAAAAAAAAATTTCCCATTGAAAATGAATGGGAAAAATTTTGGACGTCCATGGACGTCAATGGTATCAACTTACATAAGCGTCAATGGAATCCAAGTACATTGGCATCAATAGAATGAACAAACATGAAGAAATGCCATTGGAAATGAATGGGAAGTTTGGACGTCCATGGACGTCAATGGAATCACCCTCCATAAGCGGCAATGCAATCGGGGACATTTGGGGGACACGTCCTAATGATATCTAGTCATTTTCTGTTGATTTGGGGAAAAAAAAAATTTCCCATTGAAAATGAATGGGAAAAATTTTGGACATCCATGGACGTCAATGGTATCAACTTACATAAGCGTCAATGGAATCCAAGTACATTGGCATCAATAGAATGAACAAACATGAAGAAATGCCATTGGAAATGAATGGGAAGTTTGGACGTCCATGGACGTCAATGGAATCACCCTCCATAAGCGGCAATGCAATCGGGGACATTTTGGGGACACGTCCTAATGATATCTAGTCATTTTCTGTTGATTTGGGGAAAAAAAAAAAATTCCCATTGAAAATGAATGGGAAAATTTTTGGACGTCCATGGACGTCAATGGCAGCACCCCCCATAAGCGTCAATGGAGTTGGGGACGTTTGGGGTATACGTCCTATTAATATCTGGCCATTTTCTGTTGATTTGGGGAAATTTAGTTTTTTCCCCATTGAAAATGAATGGGAAAAATTTTGGACGTCCATGGACGACAATGGCAGCACCCCCTATAAGCCTCAATGGAGTTGGGGACGTTTGGGGGACACGTCCTATTGATATCTGGTCATTTTCTGTTGATTTGGGGAAATGTAGTTTTTTCCCCATTGAAAATGAATGGGAAAAATTTTGGACGTCCATGGCCGTCAATGGCATCGACATCCATATAGTCAATTGAATCCAAGTATATTGGCATCAATAGATTCGACATGCATGGCCGTCAATGGCATCAATGTAATGTAAATTCCATTGGAAATCCCATTGAAATGAATGGGAAATTTTCCCATTAGAAATGAATGGGATAGTTTTTGGCAAATATTCGGGGAACCGTAAATTTTTTCCAAATTCTGTATACAATCTTTATGCCCCCCACAGTCCCGGAATTTTTGATGTCCAAATTATGTGATTTGGTCAAAAATTGTAGGACAAGTAGCATTTTGAAAAAAATTTTAAAAATCGGAAAATCGCCGTTTTCGGGTGAACGGAAAATTTTTTGGGGTCGTTTGAAAAATTCCCATCGTCGCGCGAAAATTCCGGTCGTGTCGATACTCGAACGGTGCCGATCGGCGGTATGGTTCGGGCTGCGCGGCGCGCCGAAAAAACGCGGAGAAACCATTGCATGATAATAATAATAACTAGAAACTGCAATTTCGGGAGAAATTACACCATGGTCTTTCCTCTGTGGAGATACAAATCTTAGCCCCACTCAGGTCTATCAATAGAATGGACCATAATGCCAGTCAATGGCACTAAACAAAGTAAAAGCCATTAGAAAAGATTGGGAGAATTGGACGTCCATGGCCGTCAATGGCGGCACCCTTCATAAGCGTCAATGGAATTGGAGAAGTTTGGGGGACACGTCCTATTGATATCTGGTCATTTTTTGTTGATTTGGGGAAAAAAAAAAAATTCCCATTGAAAATGAATGGGAAAAATTTTGGACGTCCATGGACGTCAATGGTATCAACTTACATAAGCGTCAATGGAATCCAAGTACATTGGCATCAATAGAATGAACAAACATGAAGAAATGCCATTGGAAATGAATGGGAAGTTTGGACGTCCATGAACGTCAATGGCATCACCCTCCATAAGCAGCAATGCAATCGGGGACATTTGGGGGACACGTCCTAATGATGTCTAGTCATTTTCTGTTGATTTGGGGAAAAAAAAAAATTTCCCATTGAAAATGAATGGGAAAAATTTTGGACGTCCATGGACGTCAATGGTATCAACTTACATAAGCGTCAATGGAATCCAAGTACATTGGCATCAATAGAATGAACAAACATGAAGAAATGCCATTGGGATTTAATGGGAAGTTTGGACGTCCATGAACGTCAATGGCATCACCCTCCATAAGCGGCAATGCAATCGGGGACATTTGGGGGACACGTCCTAATGATATCTAGTCATTTTCTGTTGATTTGGGGAAAAAAAAAAATTCCCATTGAAAATGAATGGGAAAATTTTTGGACGTCCATGGACGTCAATGGCAGCACCCCCCATAAGCGTCAATGGAGTTGGGGACGTTTGGGGTATACGTCCTATTAATATCTGGTCATTTTCTGTTGATTTGGGGAAATTTAGTTTTTTCCCCATTGAAAATGAATGGGAAAATTTTTGGACGTCCATGGACGTCAATGGCAGCACCCCCTATAAGCGTCAATGGAGTTCGGAACGTTTGGGGGAGACGTACTATTGATAACTGGTCATTTTCTGATGATTTGGGGAAATTTAGTTTTTTCCCCATTGAAAATGAATGGGAAAAATTTTGGACGTCCATGGACGTCAATGGTAGCACCCCCCATAAGCGTCAATGGAGTTGGGGACGTTTGGGGTATACGTCCTATTAATATCTGGTCATTTTCTGTTGATTTGGGGAAATTTAGTTTTTTCCCCATTGAAAATGAATGGGAAAAATTTTGGACGTCCATGGCCGTCAATGGCATCGACATCCATATAGTCAAATGAATCCAAGTATATTGGCATCAATAGATTCGACATGCATGGCCGTCAATGGCATCAATGCAATGTAAAGTCCATTGGAAATACTATTGAAAGTGAATGGGAACTTTTCCCATTGGAAATGAATGGGATAGTTTTTGGCAAATATCCGGAGAACCGTAAATTTTTTCCAAATTCTGTATACAATCTTTATGCCCCCCACCGTCCCGGAATTTTTGATGTCCAAATTATGTGATTTGGTCAAAAATTGTAGGACAAGTAGCGTTTTGAAAAAGTTGTAAAAAATCGGAAAATTGCCGTTTACGGGCGAACGAAAAATTTTTCGGGGTCGTTTGAAAAATTCCCATCGTCGCGCGAAAATTCCGGTCGTGTCGATACTTGAACGGTGCCGATCGGTGGTACGGTTCGGGCTGCGCGGCGCGCCGAAAAAACGCGGAGAAACCATTGCATAATAATAATAATAATAATAATAACTAGAAACTGCAATTTCGGGAGAAATTACACACCTTGGTCTTTCCTCTGTGGAGATACAGATCTTAGCCCCACTCAGGTCTATCAATAGAATGGATCATAATGCCAGTCATTGGCAAAAAACAAAGTAAAAGCCGTTAGAAATGAATGGGAGAATTGGACGTCCATGAACGTCAATGGCATCACCCTCCATAAGCGGCAATGCAATCGGGGACATTTGGGGGACACGTCCTAATGATATCTAGTCATTTTCTGTTGATTTGGGAAAAAAAAAAAAAAATCCCATTGAAAATGAATGGGAAAAATTTTGGACGTCCATGGAGGTCAATGGTATCAACTTACATAAGCGTCAATGGAATCCAAGTACATTGGCATCAATAGAATGAACAAACATGAAGAAATGCCTTTGGAAATGAATGGGAAGTTTGGACGTCCATGGACGTCAATGGCATCACCCCCCATAAGCGGCAATGCAATCGGGGACATTTGGGGGACACGTCCTAATGATATCTAGTCATTTTCTGTTGATTTGGGGAAAAAAAAAAAATTCCCATTGAAAATGAATGGGAAAAATTTTGGACGTCCATGGACGTCAATGGTATCAACTTACATAAGCGTCAATGGAATCCAAGTACATTGGCATCAATAGAATGAACAAACATGAAGAAATGCCATTGGAAATGAATGGGAAGTTTGGACGTCCGTGGACGTCAATGGCATCACCCTCCATAAGCGGCAATGCAATCGGGCACATTTGGGGGAAACGTCCTATTGATATCTAGTCATTTTCTGTTGATTTGGGGAAAAAAAAAAAATTCCCATTGAAAATGAATGGGAAAAATTTTGGACGTCCATGGACGTCAATGGCAGCACCCCCCATAAGCGTCAATGGAGTTGGGGACGTTTGGGGTATACGTCCTATTGACATCTGGTCATTTTCTGTTGATTTGGAGAAATTTAGTTTTTTCCCCATTGAAAATGAATGGGAAAAATTTTGCACGTCCATGTAAGTCAATGGCGGCACCCTTCATAAGCGTCAATGGAATTGGGGAAGTTTGGGGGACACATCCTATTGATATCTGGTCATTTTCTGTTGATTTGGGAGAAAAAAAAAATTCCCATTGAAAATGAATGGGAAAAAATTTGGACGTCCATAGACGTCAATGGCAGCACCCCCCATAAGCGTCAATGGAGTTGGGGACGTTTGGGGGGATATGTCCTATTGATATCTGGTCATTTTCTGTTGATTTGGTGAAATTTTGTTTTTTCCCCATTGAAAATGAATGGGAAAATTTTTGGACGTCCATGGCCGTCAATGGCATCGACATCCATATAGTCAATAGGATCCAAGTACATTGGCATCAGTAGATTCGACATGCATGGCCGTCAATGGCATCAATGCAATGTAAATTCCATTGAAATCCCATTGTAAGTGAATGGGAACTTTTCCCATTAGAAATGAATGGGAGAGATTTTGGCAAATTTCCGGGGAACGGTAAGTTTTTTCCAAATTCTGTATACAACTTTTATGCCCCTCACCGTCCCGGAATTTTTGATACCCAAATTATGTGATTTGGTCAAAAATTGTAGGACTAGATACATTTTTAAACTTTTTTTTTTTTTCGGAAAATTGCCGTTTACGGGCAAACGGAAAATTTTTCGTGGCGTTTTGAAAAATTCCCATCGTCACGCGAAAATTCCGGTCATGCCGATACTTGAACGGTGCCGATCGGGGCTACGGTTTAGGCTGTGCGTTGGCTCAAAAAAACGCGGAGAATAAGATGAATAAATAATAATAATAATAAGTACAATAAAGTTGTAGAATATCATTACCTTGTTCTTTCCTTTGGAAAGACCAAGGTAATAATAAAGTTGTAGAATAACATAACCTTGTTCTTTCTTTCAGAAAGACCAAGGTAATAATAATAATAATAAAGTTGTAGAATAACATAACCTTGTTCTTTCTTTCAGAAAGACCAAGGTAACTAGAAACTGCAATTTCGGGAGAAATTACACACCTTGGTCTTTCCTCTGTGGAGATACAAATCTTAGCCCCACTCAGGTCTATCAATGGAATCGACCATAATGCCAGTCAATGGCACTAAACAAAGTAAAAGCCATTAGAAAAGATTGGGAGAATTGGACGTCCATGGCCGTCAATGGCGGCACCCTTCATAAGCGTCAATGGAATTGGAGAAGTTTGGGGGACACGTCCTATTGATATCTGGTCATTTTTTGTTGATTTGGGGAAAAAAAAAAATTCCCATTGAAAATGAATGGGAAAAATTTTGGACGTCCATGGACGTCAATGGTATCAACTTACATAAGCGTCAATGGATACCAAGTACATTGGCATCAATAGAATGAACAAACATGAAGAAATGCCATTGGAAATGAATGGGAAGTTTGGACGTCCGTGGACGTCAATGGCATCACCCTCCATAAGAGGCAATGCAATCGGGGACATTTGGGGGACACGTCCTATTGATATCTAGTCATTTTCTGTTGATTTGGGGAAAAAAAAAAATTCCCATTGAAAATGAATGGGAAAATTTTTGGACGTCCATGGACGTCAATGGTATCAACTTACATAAGCGTCAATGGAATCCAAGTACATTGGCATCAATAGAATGAACAAACATGAAGAAATGCCATTGGGATTTAATGGGAAGTTTGGACGTCCATGGACGTCAATGGCATCACCCTCCATAAGCGGCAATGCAATCGGGGACATTTGGGGGACACGTCCTAATGATATCTAGTCATTTTCTGTTGATTTGGGGAAAAAAAAAAATTCCCATTGAAAATGAATGGGAAAAATTTTGGACGTCCATGGACGTCAATGGTATCAATTTACATAAGCGTCAATGGAATCCAAGTACATTGGCATCAATAGAATGAACAAACATGAAGAAATGCCATTGGATTTGAATGGGAAGTTTGGACGTCCATGAACGTCAATGGCATCACCCTCCATAAGAGGCAATGCAATCGGGGACATTTGAGCGACACGTCCTATTGATACCTAGTCATTTTCTGTTGATTTGGGGAAAAAAAAAAATTTCCCATTGAAAATGAATGGGAAAAATTTTGGACGTCCATGGACGTCAATGGTATCAACTTACATAAGCGTCAATGGAATCCAAGTACATTGGCATCAATAGAATGAACAAACATGAAGAAATGCCATTGGAAATGAATGGGAAGTTTGGACGTCCATGGACGTCAATGGAATCACCCTCCATAAGCGGCAATGCAATCGGGGACATTTGGGGGACACGTCCTAATGATATCTAGTCATTTTCTGTTGATTTGGGGAAAAAAAAAATTTCCCATTGAAAATGAATGGGAAAAATTTTGGACATCCATGGACGTCAATGGTATCAACTTACATAAGCGTCAATGGAATCCAAGTACATTGGCATCAATAGAATGAACAAACATGAAGAAATGCCATTGGAAATGAATGGGAAGTTTGGACGTCCATGGACGTCAATGGAATCACCCTCCATAAGCGGCAATGCAATCGGGGACATTTTGGGGACACGTCCTAATGATATCTAGTCATTTTCTGTTGATTTGGGGAAAAAAAAAAAATTCCCATTGAAAATGAATGGGAAAATTTTTGGACGTCCATGGACGTCAATGGCAGCACCCCCCATAAGCGTCAATGGAGTTGGGGACGTTTGGGGTATACGTCCTATTAATATCTGGCCATTTTCTGTTGATTTGGGGAAATTTAGTTTTTTCCCCATTGAAAATGAATGGGAAAAATTTTGGACGTCCATGGACGACAATGGCAGCACCCCCTATAAGCCTCAATGGAGTTGGGGACGTTTGGGGGACACGTCCTATTGATATCTGGTCATTTTCTGTTGATTTGGGGAAATGTAGTTTTTTCCCCATTGAAAATGAATGGGAAAAATTTTGGACGTCCATGGCCGTCAATGGCATCGACATCCATATAGTCAATTGAATCCAAGTATATTGGCATCAATAGATTCGACATGCATGGCCGTCAATGGCATCAATGTAATGTAAATTCCATTGGAAATCCCATTGAAATGAATGGGAAATTTTCCCATTAGAAATGAATGGGATAGTTTTTGGCAAATATTCGGGGAACCGTAAATTTTTTCCAAATTCTGTATACAATCTTTATGCCCCCCACAGTCCCGGAATTTTTGATGTCCAAATTATGTGATTTGGTCAAAAATTGTAGGACAAGTAGCATTTTGAAAAAAATTTTAAAAATCGGAAAATCGCCGTTTTCGGGTGAACGGAAAATTTTTTGGGGTCGTTTGAAAAATTCCCATCGTCGCGCGAAAATTCCGGTCGTGTCGATACTCGAACGGTGCCGATCGGCGGTATGGTTCGGGCTGCGCGGCGCGCCGAAAAAACGCGGAGAAACCATTGCATGATAATAATAATAACTAGAAACTGCAATTTCGGGAGAAATTACACCATGGTCTTTCCTCTGTGGAGATACAAATCTTAGCCCCACTCAGGTCTATCAATAGAATGGACCATAATGCCAGTCAATGGCACTAAACAAAGTAAAAGCCATTAGAAAAGATTGGGAGAATTGGACGTCCATGGCCGTCAATGGCGGCACCCTTCATAAGCGTCAATGGAATTGGAGAAGTTTGGGGGACACGTCCTATTGATATCTGGTCATTTTTTGTTGATTTGGGGAAAAAAAAAAAATTCCCATTGAAAATGAATGGGAAAAATTTTGGACGTCCATGGACGTCAATGGTATCAACTTACATAAGCGTCAATGGAATCCAAGTACATTGGCATCAATAGAATGAACAAACATGAAGAAATGCCATTGGAAATGAATGGGAAGTTTGGACGTCCATGAACGTCAATGGCATCACCCTCCATAAGCAGCAATGCAATCGGGGACATTTGGGGGACACGTCCTAATGATGTCTAGTCATTTTCTGTTGATTTGGGGAAAAAAAAAAATTTCCCATTGAAAATGAATGGGAAAAATTTTGGACGTCCATGGACGTCAATGGTATCAACTTACATAAGCGTCAATGGAATCCAAGTACATTGGCATCAATAGAATGAACAAACATGAAGAAATGCCATTGGGATTTAATGGGAAGTTTGGACGTCCATGAACGTCAATGGCATCACCCTCCATAAGCGGCAATGCAATCGGGGACATTTGGGGGACACGTCCTAATGATATCTAGTCATTTTCTGTTGATTTGGGGAAAAAAAAAAATTCCCATTGAAAATGAATGGGAAAATTTTTGGACGTCCATGGACGTCAATGGCAGCACCCCCCATAAGCGTCAATGGAGTTGGGGACGTTTGGGGTATACGTCCTATTAATATCTGGTCATTTTCTGTTGATTTGGGGAAATTTAGTTTTTTCCCCATTGAAAATGAATGGGAAAATTTTTGGACGTCCATGGACGTCAATGGCAGCACCCCCTATAAGCGTCAATGGAGTTCGGAACGTTTGGGGGAGACGTACTATTGATAACTGGTCATTTTCTGATGATTTGGGGAAATTTAGTTTTTTCCCCATTGAAAATGAATGGGAAAAATTTTGGACGTCCATGGACGTCAATGGTAGCACCCCCCATAAGCGTCAATGGAGTTGGGGACGTTTGGGGTATACGTCCTATTAATATCTGGTCATTTTCTGTTGATTTGGGGAAATTTAGTTTTTTCCCCATTGAAAATGAATGGGAAAAATTTTGGACGTCCATGGCCGTCAATGGCATCGACATCCATATAGTCAAATGAATCCAAGTATATTGGCATCAATAGATTCGACATGCATGGCCGTCAATGGCATCAATGCAATGTAAAGTCCATTGGAAATACTATTGAAAGTGAATGGGAACTTTTCCCATTGGAAATGAATGGGATAGTTTTTGGCAAATATCCGGAGAACCGTAAATTTTTTCCAAATTCTGTATACAATCTTTATGCCCCCCACCGTCCCGGAATTTTTGATGTCCAAATTATGTGATTTGGTCAAAAATTGTAGGACAAGTAGCGTTTTGAAAAAGTTGTAAAAAATCGGAAAATCGCCGTTTACGGGCGAACGAAAAAATTTTCGGGGTCGTTTGAAAAATTCCCATCGTCGCGCGAAAATTCCGGTCGTGTCGATACTTGAACGGTGCCGATCGGTGTTACGGTTCGGGCTGCGCGGCGCGCCGAAAAAACGCGGAGAAACCATTGCATAATAATAATAATAAAGTTGTAGAATAACATAACCTTGTTCTTTCTTTCAGAAAGACCAAGGTAATAAATAATAATAATAACTAGAAACTGCAATTTCGGGAGAAATTACACCTTGGTCTTTCCTCTGTGGAGATACAGATCTTAGCCCCACTCAGGTCTATCAATAGAATGGACCATAATGCCAGTCAATGGCACGAAACAAAGTAAAAGCCATTAGAAATGAATGGGAGAATTGGACGTCCATGGACGTCAATGGCGGCACCCTTCATAATTGTTAATGGAATCGGGGAAGTTTGGGGGACACGTCCTATTGATATCATGTCATTTTCTGTTGATTTGGGGGGGAAAAAAAATTCCCATTGAAAATGAATGGGAACAATTTTGGACGTCCATGGACGTCAATGGTATCAACTTAAATAAGCGTCAATGGATACCAAGTACATTGGCATCAATAGAATGAACAAACATGAAGAAATGCCATTGGAATGAATGGGAAGTTTGGACGTCCGTGGACGTCAATGGCATCACCCTCCATAAGAGGCAATGCAATCGGGGACATTTGGGGGACACGTCCTATTGATATCTAGTCATTTTCTGTTGATTTGGGGGGAAAAAAAAAAATTCCCATTGAAAATGAATGGGAAAATTTTTGGACGTCCATGGACGTCAATGGTATCAACTTACATAAGCGTCAATGGATTCCAAATACTTTGGCATCAATAGAATGAACAAACATGAAGAAACGCCATTGGAAATTAATGGGAAGTTTGGACGTCCGTGGACGTCAATGGCATCACCCTCCATAAGCAGCAATGCAATCGGGGACATTTGGGGGACACGTCCTATTGATATCTAGTCATTTTCTGTTGATTTGGGGAAAAAAAAAAAATTCCCATTGAAAATGAATGGGAAAATTTTTGGACGTCCATGGACGTCAATGGTATCAACTTACATAGGCGTCAATGGAATCCAAGTACATTGGCATCAATAGAATGAACAAACATGAAGAAATGCCATTGGGATTTAATGGGAAGTTTGGACGTCCATGAACGTCAATGGCATCACCCTCCATAAGCGGCAATGCAATCGGGGACATTTGGGGGACACGTCATAATGATATCTAGTCATTTTCTGTTGATTTGGGGAAAAAAAAAAATTCCCATTGAAAATGAATGGGAAACATTTTGGACGTCCATGGACGTCAATGGTATCAACTTACATAAGCGTCAATGGAATCCAAGTACATTGGCATCAATAGAATGAACAAACATGAAGAAATGCAATTGGAAATAAATGGGAAGTTTGGACGTCAATGGACGTCAATGGCATCACCCTCCATAAGCGGCAATCCAATCGGGGACATTTGGGGGACACGTCCTAATGATATCTAGTCATTTTCTGTTGATTTGGGGAAAAAAAAAAATTCCCATTGAAAATGAATGGGAAAAATTTTGGACGTCCATGGACGTCAATGGTATCAATTTACATAAGCGTCAATGGAATCCAAGTACATTGGCATCAATAGAATGAACAAACATGAAGAAATGCCATTGGAAATGAATGGGAAGTTTGGACGTCCATGAACGTCAATGGCATCACCTTCCATAAGAGGCAATGCAATCGGGGACATTTGGGCGACACGTCCTATTGATATCTAGTCATTTTCTGTTGATTTGGGGAAAAAAAAAAAATTCCCATTGAAAATGAATGGGAAAAATTTTGGACGTCCATGGACGTCAATGGTATCAATTTACATAAGCGTCAATGGAATCCAAGTACATTGGCATCAATAGAATGAACAAACATGAAGAAATGCCATTGGAAATGAATGGGAAGTTTGGACGTCCATGAACGTCAATGGCATCACCTTCCATAAGAGGCAATGCAATCGGGGACATTTTGGCGACACGTCCTATTGATATCTAGTCATTTTCTGTTGATTTGGGGAAAAAAAAAAAATTCCCATTGAAAATGAATGGGAAAAATTTTGGACGTCCATGGACTTCAATGGTATCAACTTACATAAGCGTCAATGGAATCCAAGTACATTGGCATCAATAGAATGAACAAACATGAAGAAATGCCATTGGAAATGAATGGGAAGTTTGGACGTCCATGGACGTCAATGGAATCACCCTCCATAAGCGGCAATGCAATCGGGGACATTTGGGGGACACGTCCTAATGATATCTAGTCATTTTCTGTTGATTTGGGGAAAAAAAAAATTTCCCATTGAAAATGAATGGGAAAATTTTTGGACGTCCATGGACGTCAATGGCAGCACCCCCCATAAGCGTCAATGGAGTTGGGGACGTTTGGGGTATACGTCCTATTAATATCTGGTCATTTTCTGTTGATTTGGGGAAATTTAGTTTTTTCCCCATTGAAAATGAATGGGAAAAATTTTGGACGTCCATGGCCGTCAATGGCATCGACATCCATATAGTCAATTGAATCCAAGTACATTGGCATCAATAGATTCGACATGCATGGCCGTCAATGGCATCAATGTAATGTAAATTCCATTGGAATCCCATTGAAATGAATGGGAAATTTTCCCATTAGAAATGAATGGGATAGTTTTTGGCAAATATCCGGGGAACCGTAAATTTTTTCCAAATTCTGTATACAATCTTTATGCCCCCCACCGTCCCGGAATTTTTGATGTCCAAATTATGTGATTTGGTCAAAAATTGTAGGACAAGTAGCGTTTTGAAAATTTTTTAAAAAATCGGAAAATCGCCGTTTACAGGTGAACGGAAAAATTTTCGGGGTCGTTTGAAAAATTCCCATCGTCGCGCGAAAATTCCGGTCGTGTCGATACTTGAACGGTGCCGATCGGTGGTACGGTTTGGGCTGCGCGGCGCGCCGAAAAAACGCGGAGAAACCATTGCATAATAATAATAATAATAATAATAATAATAATAAAGTTGTAGAATAACATAACCTTGTTCTTTCCTTTGGAAAGACCAAGGTAATAATAATAAGACGAATAAAGTTGCACAATAACAATACCTTGTTCTTTCCCTTGGAAAGACCAAGGTAATAATAAATAAAGAAGTACAATAAAGTTGTACAACAACATAACCTTGTTCTTTCCCTTGGAAAGACCAAGGTAATAAAGTTGTAGAATAACATAACCTTGTTCTTTCTTTCAGAAAGACCAAGGTAATAATAAAGTTGTAGAATAACATAACCTTGTTCTTTCCTTCAGAAAGACCAAGGTAATAATAAAGTTGCACAATAACAATACCTTGTTCTTTCTTTCAGAAAGACCAAGGTAATAATAAAGTTGTAGAATAACATAACCTTGTTCTTTCTTTCAGAAAGACCAAGGTAATAATAAAAAGTACAATAAAGTTGTACAACAACATAACCTTGTTCTTTCCCTTGGAAAGACCAAGGTAATAAAAATAAGTACGATAAAGTTGCAGAACAGCATTACCTTGTTCTTTCCCTTGGAAAGACCAAGGTAATAATAATAAGACGAATAAAGTTGCACAATAACAATACCTTGTTCTTTCCCTTGGAAAGACCAAGGTAATAATAAAGTTGCACAATAACAATACCTTGTTCTTTCTTTCAGAAAGACCAAGGTAATTACTTACCTTGTTTTCATGGCTGGGTTAAAACAAAAACGGTTGCGCGATATCTGTAAACGGGCGTTTTGAGGGAAAAACGGGCCAATTAAAAATAGTGTGCGGGCAGCATAAAGACATATAGTTCTATCAAACACAACAGTTGTTTTTTTGCTTAAAATACAGCAGTTTCTTTTAAAGAGGAGTGCAAGAGCAGAAACTGCTTTTTCGGTCTTGTCTGTGTTTTCTGCCATATACATCTGGTATCGCTGCCAAGTCTGACACATCGTTTCGCCATTTGCGCGCTGCTGTCACTTCTACTCGCCGAGACGCCGACTCATCCCAAGAAAACAACGACAAATACGGTTCATCTTCTTCCTTGAGTTAATGAAATAATGCATTAGCTTGCGCTAAATGTAGTTTTAGATTCATTCTGCACGTTTCAAAGTCGCTCGCTCAAACCAACCGGCTGTTGCTTGCTTCGCATGCCTCCCTTTCAATAGTTGGCGCCTCGCTCGGAAATTTAGTAAAAATGATCACATTCAGTTCGTCCTTCTTGACATCACAAGGGCTCTTGGGATAAGTAGTCTTTTGTTCTGCTTTCGGTTTTGAAAAAGGACAAGAAATGATGGAATTATGGGATACATGGTTCATGCAGCGTTTTAATGCATATTTATGAGGGCAATAAAACTATAAAACTCAATGACGTTATCTCCCGTTTTTCTCGGCCGATTGACTTCAAATAAAAACTGGTGTGGACATCAACTTCCGCACTTTCAAACGAGACCAACCAGCAGCACGTGGGTGACGTAATTACAGCTTCAAAGACGATATGCGTAAACGTGTCGCTGCCGACACGTTCGGTGTTAAAGGGTTAAGCAGAGAACAGCTGTACTCCCGTCTCTCACTATTGTCAGTCATTTGTTGTCACAAGAAGAGAGTGGCGGTAATAGGTCGAGGTCATCGGACAAGAGCAGGGGTTCCCAACCTTTTTTGCACCACGGACTGGTGTTATTTGGGTCTTTTTTTTTTCACGGACCGGTGTTCTGACAAATTTTGCAACCCATCAAAAATTGCAACGATGTGGTTCTGCGCATGCGTGTAACGTTAACCATAGCCGCAAATGCAGCGATTCTAAAGTAAGCTTAGCTGCACACAAAAACTGCACACCGCTCTCACCAGTAACGACTTCGCCTTGTCGTTAAGCATTAAATAAGAAGCCTGCTTCATAAAGATACGATGTTGGAAATTGCAGCAAGGTTTTCAATGCTCTCGTAGCAATGCCAGGATATTCCGGAATGACTTTAATCCAGAACCTCGGTAGAGTTGTTGTCTCAAATGTACATTTAATCAGGCCGTCGTCATTTGGATATCTACAAGTTGATCCTCCTGTTGCACAGACATGCTTAAATCACTCAGTTTATTCACAAACGGGTCTTCGCCGTTCGTGGGTCTTCGAGGTTGTAGGCTCGTCAGGTGCCGTTTTTGCTGTAAAAATATCTCCAAAGACGTCTGTTTTCCAGTCATCTTCGCTCGTGTGGGGGCTAATTATTTCCGGGAACAAATGTGCTGCGGCCGCGGCCTAGTAATACGTTATTATCGAGGACAAGATATATTATAAGGACATAGATATATTATATACACAAACAAGATGTACTGCTAGCGGTCCAATCAATGGATTTTGTATGACGACATTGTAATGTATCCCGTAGTATTATATCTAGAGTAGACAGGGATATTGGTGTGTTAAGCAGGGGCACAGGGTTAATTCGGCCCGAATGCGGTCGTTATTAAATTATTATTTCTGTGCGGCCCGGTAGCAAATGCGCACCGGAACCAGTCCGCGGCCCGGCAGATGGGGACCCCTGGACTAGAGTGTAGTTTTGAGCATGGACTACGGTTTTGAAGTTAACGGTTTCACTCGCTCGTTGACAGAACCCCCACCCAATTTTTTTCTTCTCGGATCTACGTGATTCAGAAGAATTACCCATTTTGATTTTAATACAGTGAACTTTCGCCGAAAGGTGGCAAGTTTGCATGCCTAATAACACATTCTCCCAGTCCTCCTCTGGATCATCCAAATGCTCTCTAGCGAACCGCAGATGGGCCTAAACGTGTACTGGCTTCAGCAGGGGGACACGTCTGGCAGTGCAGGATTTGAGTCCCTGGCGGCGCATTGTGTTACTGATAGTAGCCTTTGTTACTATGGTCCCAGCTCTCTGTAGGTCATTCAATAGGTCCCCCCGTGTGGTTCTGGGATGTTTGCTCAGATTCAAAATATTTACTGTCATTGTTACAAAAAGCACAACAAAATTTTGTTTGGAGGAACCCATAAATACCCTTAAGCACCAAGTGTAAACATTGACACAGTATTAGACATACAGTGCCTTGCAAAAGTATTCGGCCCCCTTGAACCTTGCAATCTTTCGCCACATTTCAGGCTTCAAACATAAAGATATAAAATTTTATTTTTTTGTCAAGAATCAACAACAAGTGGGACACAATCGTGAAGTGGAACAAAATTTATTGGATAATTTAAACTTTTTTAACAAATAAAAAACTGAAAAGTGGGGCGTGCAATATTATTCGGCCCCCTTGCGTTAATACTTTGTAGCGCCACCTTTTGCTCCAATTACAGCTGAAAGTCGCTTGGGGTATGTTTCTATCAGTTTTGCACCGAGAGACTGACATTCTTGCCCATTCTTCCTTGCAAAACAGCTCGAGCTCAGTGAGGTTGGATGGAGAGTGTTTGTGAACAGCAGTCTTCAGCTCTTTCCACAGATTCTCGATTGGATTCAGGTCTGGACTTTGACTTGGCCATTCTAACACCTGGATACGTTTATTTTTGAACCATTCCATTGTAGATTTGGCTTTATGTTTTGGATCATTGTCCTGTTGGAAGATAAATCTCCATCCCAGTCTCAGGTCTTGTGCAGATACCAACAGGTTTTCTTCCAGAATGTTCCTGTATTTGGCTGCATCCATCTTCCCGTCAATTTTAACCGTCTTCCCTGTCCCTGCTGAAGAAAAGCAGGCCCAAACCATGATGCTGCCACCACCATGTTTGATAGTGGGGATGGTGTGTTCAGGGTGATGAGCTGTGTTGCTTTTACGCCAAACATATCGTTTTGCATTGTGGCCAAAAAGTTCAATTTTGGTTTCATCTGACCAGAGCACCTTCTTCCACATGTTTGGTGTGTCTCCCAGGTAGCTTGTGGAAAACTTTAAATGAGACTTTTTATGGATATCTTTGAGAAATGGCTTTCTTCTTGCCACTTTTCCATAAAGGCCAGATTTGTGCAGTGTACGACTGATTGTTGTCCTATGGACAGACTCTCCCACCTCAGCTGTAGATCTCTGCAGTTCATCCAGAGTTATCATGGGCCTCTTGGCTGCATCTCTGATCAGTTTTCTCCTTGTTTGAGAAGAAAGTTTGGAAGGACGGCCGGGTCTTGGTAGATTTGCAGTGATCTGATGCTCCTTCCATTTCAATATGATGGCTTGCACAGTGCTCCTTGAGATGTTTAAAGCTTGGGAAATCTTTTTGAATCCAAATCCGGCTTTAAACTTCTCCACAACAGTATCTCGGACCTGCCTGGTGAGTTCATTGGTTTTCATAATGCTCTCTGCACTTTAAACAGAACCCTGAGACTATCACAGAGCAGGTGCATTTATACGGAGACTTGATTACACACAGGTTGATTCTATTTATCATCATCGGTCATTTAGGACAACATTGGATCATTCAGAGATCCTCACTGAACTTCTGGAGTGAGTTTGCTGCACTGAAAGTAAAGGGGCCGAATAATATTGCACGCCCCACTTTTCAGTTTTTTATTTGTTAAAAAAGTTTAAATTATCCAATAAATTTTGTTCCACTTCACGATTGTGTCCCACTTGTTGTTGATTCTTGACAAAAAAATTAAATTTCATATCTTTATGTTTGAAGCCTGAAATGTGGCGAAAGGTTGCAAGGTTCAAGGGGGCCGAATACTTTTGCAAGGCACTGTAAGTACAAAAAAAGACTCAACAGCAGCATAAAGTCATGTCAGTGCTAAAGTGCAGAGCAAAAGTATACCTGATAAGAACAGTTCAAAACCAGATGAGTTAATCAAGTATAATCAAGTATACTGGCTGTCAACCAATAGGTAAGGGTAAGGGAGGAGGAAGTAGTGGGTAGTGACATACTGCGTTCTACCTATTGCAGATTCAGTCTTCCCAGCCTGGTGCAGGTCTACAATTTTGTCTCTGGTGTCCTTCGACAGCTCTTTGGTCTTGGCCATAGTGGAGTTTGGAGTGTGACTGACTGAGGTTGTGGACCATGTCTTTTATAACGATAATGATTTAAAACAGGTGCCATTAATGCAGGTAACGAGTGGAGCCTCGTAGACCTTGTTATAAGAAGTTAGACTTCTTTGACAGCTAGAAATCTTGCTTGTTTGTGACCAAATACTTATTTTCCACCATGATTTGCAAATAAATTCTTTAAAAATCATAACAATGGGATTTTCTGTTTTTTTCCACATTCTGTCAGTCATGGTTGAGGTTTACCCATGTTGACAATTACAGGCCTCTCTAATCTTTTCAAGTAGGCGAACTTGCACAATTGGCGGTTGACTAAATACTTATTTGCCCCAGTGTATATACATCGGACTTGCTGTGTGTTTTCATCAACAACACAGGTTTGCATGGTTTAAACATCATATCTGTGTAACTAAAAAGTAAAAAATACCAAACGTCAAACGTTTTTTGACAATTTATTTACAGTACTGTGGTGACCTTTTATTATAGGACATAATTCACCCACCGAACTTGTGTGTGGGAGATGTTGTACGTCACAGTCATGTGACACAGACACTTAAGTGCCGTGTGTGTTCCGGCTGAGTGAGCAGAGTTCCTAGCGAGTTACAAGAGACACATGAGCCGCCGAGCACGGCAAATAAGTCTCCATCCAACGTCTTAGCGCTACAGTACCATGTTTCCAAATTGTAACGTGTCCCAGAACAGAACTTATATTGAAATGGTATTAACAAGGAACATTTGTAACGGACAAAATTCTTAAAAACAAGATTTTTTTGGGTGTAAAAACAATATGCTCACTGAACTGCTCAAACGAAATGAACCCTTTCAAAGAGGAGCAAGTTATTTGGACCACAGCAGTCCAACTGGCTTCAGTCATGCAGAACCTTGAAAGAGGGAGTAATTCACTTGATTGAGTCTCCGCTGCCCTCTGACACCGTTAATTTCCTGCAGGAATGATAGAAAAAATACAAAGATATATGTTCATCCTTACACAAAAAAACAGTATACACCCACCTTCAAAAACACCTACACACACCCACACAGACTGCAAATAAACACACTATACCAGTACTTCTCAAATGGTGGGGCGCGCCCCTCCAGGTGGGTGCAAAGCGATGCCGGGGGGTGCACATGTGGCTTCATGGAAGATACATTTTTGCCGACGTGTAATTGCACATCCACTCAGTGGATGACAGTGGCGCTCTCGTTTTCAGAGTGTTTGCAGTGTTTTTGCAATAAACTAGAGCACACAGCATAGAGCAGGATATATGAAGTCTCCCGAAAGCGAAGTCGAGGAAATATGAAAAAGCATACCTTGCATTTGGCTTCACTTTTAAAACATTGGGAAACGAGTAATGCTTGTACATCTACTGTGTCCCAAAATTTTGAAGGGAAATATGAAGTGAAGTGAAAACAATGAAGACATCACTTAGGCTAGGTCCATACCGAAGGTCTTAATGCACAGATCCTAGTTTTTTGTCATAACTGACCCGCATGTGCAGGAGCATCAAAACAAATGACCACAAATGCTGGCTCAACGTCATTCAAAAAGAGGACACAAATAACAGACATACTAATCATAATAATCCCTGTTTAGTCTCATATTCAAAGTTTATATGGATCGATAGCAAGTACGTACTGTCCGTGCATGACACACACACATACGGACAGTTTGCCCCGACTCTCGGCCGTGTAAACAATCTTGAAATATTGCTCATATGTAGCAGAGAGAAACCGAGCATTCTCTGGCTCATCCTCAACCCATGACTGTTGTCAAGCCCGACTCTTCCCCAAAAGCCGTGTTTAAGGCAAGCTAGGCGCTAACGCACAGCTGCACCGCTACCGTAACACCCCGCCTCTCTCGCTCTTTGATGACATAATTGCTGCTGAATTCCGATTTGGGAGACTTGACAGTTCAGACCGCCGCGACATTCTGGAAAAATGTGGGCCAGATCGGATTTAAACCACACACGAAAGTGACCATTATCGGATTTGAAATGGTCCACTTCTATGTGACTTATCCCATTCAGACCGTCAAGTTAATGCTTCACTCGAGTCAGATAAACACGGAAAAATCGGATTTGTGCATTAAGACCTGCTGTATGAACCTATCCTTGGAGACATTAGACCCCAATTACATTGACAAAACTCTTGAATTTTTTTTCAGCAAAAACATGCTGAATATTGCCAACAATTGTCCCGCTTTGTGAGTGCTGCATCAGTAAACTAACAAGCACTGTTAGCATCATACAACATGGCATTCGAAGTTGCTCAGTCCAAAAATAAAATAAAAACATACCATTGCAGAGGAGCTGATACTGCCTGCAACATTGAACATGATCTCGGTTATGCTGGACGATACAAGTACTGCAAAAATAAAAACTGTCCCTCTAATGTTAGGCTAATTTTTTTCCATTCATTTCTATTATTTTCAAAGTGCATTCATGGTGCTATTTTATATCACAATTACATTGACTCCTCGACCAAATTACTCTTCAGATATTCCTTCCTGCTTGTATGCAGTACAACTTTCATGCTGTTTCAACCTAAATCCGGCGTTAGAATTAAAGATGCACCAATTCCGATACCAGTATCGACAGGAAGGGCCGATCCAGCCCGAAATGGTATCAGTATCGGCGAGTACCAGCAAAGAAGGTTACCGGTCAGGTAACACTGAACGCAGCCTTTTTTTCTCATCACTTCACGATATGTTGTGTGATCAAATGTGATTACTTTGCATGCTTTGCTAGGGATCACACAGACCGGCCAAGCTGCTCAACTGGAGCATCCAGAAGTCAAAGGTACCTTTACTTTTCTTGTCTTTTACTGAAAAAAAATGTCACAGTAATTAGAGGGCCCATTTCAAAAGTGCTATACAGTAGAAGTAAGCTAACTGTAGCGGACCCGCCCAGAATAAGGGTGAGACTTGACTGATGATTTGGTGTCTTTTATTATCAAACCTTGCAAAACGTTTCTTTTAACCAGTGTTACTGTAATCTGATTACTTTCGTTCAGTAACGAATAATCTAACGCGTTCATTTTTCGAAGCCAGTATTACCATGCTATGAGCGCTGTTGGCGGCCGACAAATAACTGGCTACCTCTCAGGATGCTAACAGTGGAAGACGTAGGAGAAGAACCACAAACGGCTGCATTTGCTTATTGGACATGCAGCCATGACTTCACATTTCTCTCCAATAAAGAATAAAAATATAAATAAAATATAAAAAAAATATCTCCGTGCGTCGCAAACTTTGCACTGGCTCAAAAGGGCATTCGACCGCTAATAACTCTACATCTAATTCAAGGAACCACTTGGAATTACAGCACAACGCGACAAAAATCGAAACAAAGTCATCAGGTAACGAGACAGCCAGCACTTTTACAGTTTGTAACCAGCCTTTTCGTACATTTTATAGTTACAGTTTGTAACCATAGGCGGAGTCTGACTTTGTGTGTGTTTGGGGGGGGGGGGGGGGGGGCAAAGAGTGAGGCAAAAGTCAAAAGTTTGGTCAAAAGTCATATGTGCTTTTTACATATTTTCACTACTAGTTATTCTCACTGAAAATATCAAAAGTATGAATGAACATGAGGAATTATGTTCTTGAAAACAGGTTTTATAATTCTATTCTTCAAAGTATCCACCCTTGAGGTGTCTCCAAACTTTTGGCCTATACTGCATGCATTATGAAATACTTTGTTGGATTCTTGTTCATTTCATATGTTTTTGTTGTTTTATTGCTTTACAACTTTTATAGACAGCATTTTAACGGCTAGGTCTTTATTTTAAAGGGGGAGTTCAGAAATTTTGACATTAGGCTTAATCGTCGAGTTAGCGGGGGTTTAATTAGTCGTTGGAGTTGTTTTGAACAAATTCCGTGCAGTTTGTCAGTTATTTTTTAGTTTCAGGGCTCCGGAGTGGCTGAGCTAGCGCAAGTCAAAGGTGGTTGAAATCAACTCCATCGACTAACTAAACCCCTGCTAACTTGAAGATAAAGCCTTATCTGAAAAATTCAATTACATGCGAGGAAATTTTTCTGTTGAGCCAGCAAAGAGAGAAAAATTGGGAAAAGTAACTGACAAATTACTTTTAAAGTAACTTAGTTACTTTGATAATAAAGTAATCAGTAAAGTAACTAGATTACTTTTTTGAGGAGTAATCAGTAATCAGTAATTAAATTACCTTTTTCAAGTAATCTGTGACAACACTGCTTTTAACCATAAGAAAATTAAACCGATCACCTTAGAAAATTAAAGGATCACTAAAATCACCGTAAGAGCTTTGCCTCTTCCAGAGGGGGCGCTACACAAAATCAAAACACTCATTCACCGTCACTCCTTATCCCCCGCCTTCAACCTACAACATTGCAAAACACTTGAATCAGGAAATACACTAAAATAAAAGCGTAACCTGAAGTAATGGTGAATTGGAAAATAAAAGGCATTCGGTAGATAGGAAAATTAGGCTTCTTTTATTTACAAAAGAAGAAGAAGAGAGTAAATCTGTGCTAATGTAAAGTGCTTTGGGCGTTGTAACAATTTAAATAAATGTGCTATATAAGTACTCTCCATTTACCATTTACTATAAGCAGCTAAGCTGTGTGTACATGTGCATTGTTTGCATTTGTGTGTTGCTATAGATGGAGTTGAGTTATGTTGCTGCTGGTGCACAAAGAGGGCTAATAGAGAGACAGGATGCTGTGGTCAATTATTGTTACTTATAATTTCATGAAAGTTGCACTGTTTGGCCTATGAGAGGTTTAAAAAAGTTTATTCAGTTCATTTAGAGTTTATTATTATGACTGTGTTTTTACTTTCTTACTGTTGGGCTAGTGTTATACGTGTTTTAATGTCACGAATTTAGCACTATTTTGGCCTTTGACAGCCAAAGGTTTATTCAACAGTAGCCACGTTTACATGCTGACTTTTATTCATACCGATTCAAATCATTCCGAATGGAAATTTCAGATCAGCTGTTTACATGTCACTTCATCTATTCCGATCCAGCGTTTACATGTGTCTGCCTTTATTCCGAAAGGACGTTTGACAACTGCCGTCTGACATGCGCAGATTAATCAAAACAAAGCGTCACGTTGCAAAACATGGAGATCGATCGTCAGATCAGCTGCTGTTTTAACTTTTCGAGTGGAAACAAAACTTCAGAATGACACGCCGTTCATTTAAAAAGTTGTGTGGGTGCGCTGTGCGTGTGCTTGGAAGCCATGTTGCAAGTGACGTCACCACGGAGCATGTGCAGAAAGAACGCAAACAGACACCATTCCGCTTCCCTGTTTACATGATATAATTTTACTTCTAATCGGTTTGGGAAAAGGAATATTCCACCCCTGTGAAACGGAATGAAATTCCATTCGGTTTGGGCCTGTTCATTCCGAATGAGGTGTCTATATGGAACACATTTATTCGTTTTGAACAAATATTCCGATTGTAATTGGAATATTTGGCTCCATGTAAACGTGGCAAGTGTCACCCATACGAGATATGCAATAAAAAGATCTACTGGATTCACTTTGTATTAGTCTTGTTCCTGTTTCGCAAAGGTAAGCAGCAGCCTGACAAAGCCATGATAATATGTATAAAAAACAGTAGTATTGGTATCGGGGCCAAAAAATGGTATCGGTGCAACACTAGTTAGAACGCAGCGTGTGTTTGAGTTTATCAAAGCTCTGCCTGCCTGCGTCGGCCTCCTTCCGGAAGACGTGGCGCAATGTCTGTAGGAGCTGTCCCGTCAACTGATGGTGAAGTCTATGGCCCGTGAATGAAAACTTACCATTTGGATAATTTAAGATGTCATACGTCTCATGAACAGTCTCACCAATTTTGAGGACGATCCAACTAACTCCTTAGGTGCCAATGTCTCAAATGGGCACTTTGCAAACATACTAAAATTTCACATTTGATCCAAAATACTCGATTTCATGTTGGATTTGGGATATGAGTCCAAGAGAAGTGAGTCCAAAGAATTTTTTTCAAAATTCAAGGGAACGTTGTTGAGTCATTTTGTTATGGATTTTTGTAAAGTTTCAATATCATCAAAATTTGTGAGTTTTAAGTTTGTTAAGGCCTCCAAATTGTCCATTTCTATTTGCCCTGCGAAAAAAATCCCTTTGCCTTACAATAGGGCTCTCGCAACACTCGGTGCTCGGGCCCTAAAAATTGGAATTGACAGCGTAATTTTTGAGTTACTGCCATACCAACACCTTAGCAATAGGGATGACGTAATTTATAGAACGCCGGCCTAGCACTCCATTTATGGAGTAAATAGCATCACACTATCATCGCCTTATTTCAAAACAATTTTCAACGATTTAACCGCGAGATTCGTCATGCCATGTCGATATTTAGGGATTCATTGCTCACGTGAAGGATCGAGATTTTATCTGTGGCCCAAAAAAAAAAAACTTTAGCCAGGATTTGGGCATCGTTCGTGAGAGTCAAGCGGATCAACTTCACACTGGCTGTGAGATCTGTTCTTTACCTAAACCCTTTCAACGATGACAGCTTTGAAAATATAGCAAAATATAACCCTTGTTATTCAAAGAATCTTAGTGCCCCCTGATTGGCATTTCTAATTCTAATAATGTAACCACATTCTCACTAGTCACAGAGTGAATTTGGATTCACCTTAATCAGTTGATGATGACTTGGTTTGGTTGGGTTTTGATTTTGGGCTTCGAGTTGGCATCACTACTCATTGATACTGATCAGTGATAATGAATAATATTGCAAAGTGACTGTGAAAGAAGATTCACAGAGAAATTGGTCCACCACTCGTTCCTTCGTGACCAGTGTTGTTAATAATGATGTTAGAGTATCACAGCGTTTCTAACGGTGTTATGTTGTGTTATGTAATTATTATACGTGTATAGATATCCAAAATCCAAAAACCTCTTCATCAGCCCTTTAACTGTTAAGTTTCCAAATGATGGCCAGACTCAGTTAAGTGTGATCTTTATCATGATTCCCTCTATATTGTGTGTTGCATCTATTTTTAGTCATGCTTATGTTCGAAATTCTCATCCTTTTCCCTGTGTTTATCCATGTTGTCTGGTTTCAACGATGTAATCTTGATTGGGATGAGGCTTTCTGGGTCATATGGTCCTTGCCACTTTGCCAGTAGCTTGCTGTTGGCAGAAGGAAGAACTGAGAGGAGAAGAACTGAGCTTCTCCAAATGAACAGAGTGAAATGGTTATTTTTACATACAGGTGAAAGCGGCTCACTAAAGAGCCCAAGAAGACCAGAAAAAGGATTCGAAATAGGCTCATGAGAGGTAGTATTACAGCCACTTCTAAATTTAGATTTTATTGTAATTTTTCAAGACTGTGCAGGTCCCTGAGCAACAATGCAGCACACAAACGAGGAATAATTTCCCAGTTTTCAAGCTCTTGTTTGACCTAAGATTTTAATGACCTGCCAGTGATCCGTCAGCAAGGAACAAAGTGGCAATGAGATCACATCAGCGTCAATGTCAGTGAACAGGCTGACCCAAGTATTGTTATTATTCCTTTACAGGGTGATGGATTACAGTATTTGATGCCTTCAGCTTCACACCTTCTACGTTAGACATGAGCCAATATCAGTTTCTCAAAGTATGCTATCTGTCGCTGGGACTTTCAACAACAACAAAAAAACTTCTCGAAAACTGATGGCATAGTCAGGAAAAATGGTCAAATAGGGTTAATTTGGTTCTCCTTCCAACAAAGTGCATCATTGACAATTTCCAAAAAATAAAGAATAATACCATCCATCCATCCATTATCTTCCGCTTGTTCCGGGGTCGGGTCGCGGGGGCAGCAGCTTTAACAGGGAAGCCCAGACTTCCCTCTCCCCAGCCACTTCAACCAGCTCCTCCGGCGGGATCCCAAGGCGTTCCCAGGCCAGCCGAGAGACATAGTCTCTCCAGCGTGTCCTGGGTCGTCCCCGAGGCCTCCAGCCGGTGGGACATGCCCGAAACACCTCTCCAGGGAGGCGTCCGGCAGGCATCCGAACCAGATGCCCGAGCCACCTCAGCTGGCTCCTCTCTACGCGGAGGAGTAGCGGCTCGACGCCGAGTCCCTCCCGGATGACCGAGCTTCTCACCCTATCTCTAAGGGAGAGCCCGGACACCCTGCGGAGGAAACTCATTTCAGCCGCTTGTATCCGGGATCTTGTTCTTTCGGTCACGACCCAAAGCTCGTGACCATAGGTGAGGGTAGGAACGTAGATCGACTGGTAAATCGAGAGCTTTGCCTTTCGGCTCAGCTCCTTCTTCACCACTACGGACCGGTGCAGAGTCCGCATTACTGCAGACGCTGCACCGATTCGCCTGTCGATCTCCCGCTCCCTCCTACCGTCACTCGTGAACAAGACCCCAAGATACTTGAACTCCTCCACTTGGGGCAGGATCTCATCCCCGACCCGGAGAGGCCACTCCACCCTTTTCCGACTGAGGACCATGGTCTCGGATTTGGAGGTGCTGATCTTCATCCCAACCGCTTCACACTCAGCTGCGAACCGCTCCAGTGAGAGTTGGAGGTCACGGCTTGATGAAGCCAACCGCACTAAATCATCTGCAAAAAGCAGAGATTCAACGCTGAGGTCACCAAACCGGACCCCCTCAACGCTTCGGCTGCGCCTAGAAATTCTGTCCATAAAAATTATGAACAAAATCGGTGACAAAGGGCAGCCTTGGCGGAGTCCAACCCTCACTGGGAACGAATTCGACTTACTGCCGGCAATGCGGACCAGACTCTGACACCGGTCGTACAGGGACCGAACAGCCCTTACCAAGGGGCTCGGTACCCCGTACTCCCGGAGCACCCTCCACAGGATTCCCCTAGGCACACGGTCGAACGCCTTCTCCAAATCCACAAAACACATGTAGACTGCTGGGCGAACTCCCATGCACCCTCGAGGACCCTGCTGAGGGTGTAGAGCTGGTCCACTGTTCCACGGCCGGGACGAAAACCACACTGCTCCTCCTGAATCCGAGATTCGACTTCCCGACGGACCCTCCTCTCCAGCACCCCTGAATAGACTTTACCGGGGAGGCTGAGGAGTGTGATTCCTCTATAATTGGAACACACCCTCCGGTCCCCCTTTTTAAAAAGGGGGACCACCACCCCGGTCTGCCAATCCAGAGGCACTGTCCCCGATGTCCACGCGATGTTGTAGAGGCGTGTCAGCCATGACAGCCCTACAACATCCAGAGCCTTTAGGAACTCCGGGCGGATCTCATCCACCCCCGGGGCCTTGCCACCGAGGAGCTTGCCAACCGCCTCAGTGACTTCAACCCCAGAGATCGAAGAGCCCACCTCAGAGTCCCCAGACTCTGCTTCCTCAAAGGAAGGCGTGTCGGTGGAATTGAGGAGAGCTTCGAAGTATTCTCCCCACCGACTCACGACGTCCCGAGTCGAGGTCAGCAGTACACCATCTTCACTATACACAGTGTTAATAGTGCACTGCTTTCCTCTCCTCAGACGCCGGATGGTGGACCAGAATTTCCTCGAAGCCGTCCGGAAGTCGTTTTCCATGGCCTCACCGAACTCCTCCCATGTCCGAGTTTTTGCCTCGGCGACTGCCGAGGCCGCAGTCCGCTTGGCCAGCCGGTACCTGTCAGCTGCCTCCGGAGTCCCACAGGCCAAAAAGGCCCGATAGGCCTCCTTCTTCAGCTTGACGGCATCCCTTACCGCTGGTGTCCACCAGCGGGTTCGGGGATTGCCGCCACGACAGGCACCAACCACCTTACGGCCACAGCTCTGATCGGCCGCCTCAACAATGGAGGTGCGGAACATGGCCCACTCGGACTCAATGTCCCCCACCTCCCCCGGGACAAGGGAGAAGTTCTGCCGGAGGTGGGTGTTGAAACTCTTTCTGACAGGGGATTCTGCCAGACGTTCCCAGCAGACCCTCACAATACGTTTGGGCCTGCCAGGTCTGGCCAGCATCTTCCCCCGCCATCGGAGCCAACACACCACCAGGTGGTGATCAGTTGACAGCTCCGCCCCTCTCTTCACCCGAGTGTCCAAAACATGCGGCCGCAAGTCCGATGACACGATTACGAAGTCGATCATTGAACTGCGGCCTAGGGTGTCCTGGTGCCAAGTGCACATATGGACACCCCTATGTTTGAACATGGTGTTCGTTATAGACAAACCGTGACGAGCACAGAAGTCCAATAACAGAACACCACTCGGGTTCTGATCGGGGGGGCCGTTCCTCCCAATCACGCCCCTCCAGGTCTCACTGTCATTGCCCACGTGAGCGTTGAAGTCCCCCAGTAGAACGAGGGAGTCCCCAGAGGGGGAGCTCTCTAGCACACCCTCCAAGGACTCCAAAAAGGGTGGGTATTCTGAACTGCTGTTCGGTGCATAAGCGCAAACAACAGTTAGAACCCGTCCCCCCACCCGAAGGCGGAGTGAGGCTACCCTCTCGTCTACCGGGGTAAACCCCAACGTACAGGCGCCAAGCCGGGGGGCAATAAGTATGCCCACACCTGCCCGGCGCCTCTCACCATGGGCAACTCCAGAGTGGAAGAGAGTCCAACCCCTCTCGAGAGGATTGGTACCAGAACCCAAGCTGTGTGTGGAGGAGAGTCCGACTATATCTAGTCGGAACTTCTCTGCCTCACACACCAGCTCAGGCTCCTTCCCTGCCAGAGAGGTGACATTCCATGTCCCAAGAGTTAGCTTCAGCAGCTGGGGGTCGGACCGCCAAGGCCCCCGCCTTTGGCTGCCGCCCAACTCTCTACGCACCCGACCCCTTTGGCCCCTCCCACAGGTGGTGAGCCCATGGGAAGGGGAACCCATGTTGCCTTTTCGGGCTGAGCCCGGCCGGGCCCCATGGGGACAGGCCCGGCCACCAGACGCTTGCCTTCGAGCCCCACCTCCAGGCCTGGCTCCAGCGGGGGGCCCCGGTAACCCGCGTCCGGGCAAGGGAAACTGGGGTTCATTAATGTTGCTCATCATAAGGGGTCTTTTTGAGCCATACTTTGTCTGGCCTCTCGCCTAGGACCTGTAGGGTCACCCATGGCAAAGAATAATACCATTTACAGAAAATTTGAATGGAGTTCAGCAATAACGTCCAAATACACACAAACACAAAAACTCACACGAAGCACAGGTGGGAAATCGGTTAAGAAAACAACCTTTATGCTTTGACGTGGACCCACCTGCCACGGTCCCTCTACTTTCAAAAATGCCTCTATTTATGCAATTAGCTTCTACATGGATTATTTATGCCACCTGGTCCGGCTACAGATGCTCCAGTGCCGAGGCGGCTGTTTTGGCCAGGGCCTCCAGGCTTGTGTCGGCTTCTTCTCCATCAACCCCCTTCTTTGTGAGTACAATCGCCTTCGCTCCTTCCACTGCTTGAGGAGGTTCTCGTGGTATGTTAGCTTGCTCCTTTTCTTATCCGAATGGAAAATTAGGTCCCTGGGCACATTTTCCTGGTGAAATCATATGGTCCTTGCCACTTTGCCAGTAGCTTGCTGTTGGCAGAAGGACGAAGCAGGACCTGCTTGTTGGTCTTATCATGTCTTCTGCGTTTTCCGGGCGTCATGTAGATTGACCTCTGCCTTCTCATGATAATTTGCCAGCCTCACTCTCAACTCCAGCACGAACTAGACCACACTTCTGTCACCTGACACAATAGAAGGGGCCTCCAAGTTCTTCCTAAGTAGGTTCAATGGTCCTTGAACATCCCAAAGGTACAACAGTTCAAATGGAGAGAATCCGGTCTATGCCCAGGGCACTTCACGGGATGCAAACAACAGGAACGGCAGCCATCGAGCCCAGTCTTTTCCAGTGTTGTTCGAAAACTTTTGAAGCATCTTCTTCAAGGTTTGCTTGAACCTCTCCACGAGTCCATCAGTTTTTGGTTAGCATGGAGTGGTCTTGATGGTGGAGATGCCTAGTTGTTTGTGAAAAAGTTGCATTAATCTGGAGGTAAAGTTGGTTCCATGGTCTCTAATGATTTCATCTGGTATTCCTATACTCTGGAGAAGTGTTGGACCGATGCATGGAGTACAGCATCAGGGAAGCATGTGGCATATTCACACATGACCAGGAGGTACTTATGTCCACCACCACTTCAAGTCAAGGGGCCAATAATGTCCATCGCAATCCTGTGGAAGGGGGTAGAGATGATCGGGAGCGGCCAAGGGTGGACTGGCATACGGGGATTTCCCCAGTGTGGCCTAACCATCAAATTAGTACACACACGCAATCCAAGAATTACGATAAATGCAGCAAGCAGAAAGGCCGTTGACTTTCGTGTGCTTGCGTTGTTCCCAATGCTTAAAAACACTCTCAACACTAAAAAATATAATGCCACCATTGTCATCATTTAAAACTGAAATAAAGTCGCCTGATCTTAAAACAGCTCGATCTACATGTGCATTAGATGCACTGTCACATCAGTACAACATTAGCAACAAGTCGTTTTAGTCGGTGGTAGGTTACAGTTCTCATTTTTGTTACACTGTAAATGCACAAATCCGAATAAGTACTGACCAAGGTTGGTGAGTATCAGTAGCAGACCTTGCTGACTACTCTCATACTCAAAACTATCAATTTTACTGTACAAATATTTAGAAAAATGAATTGAAAGTTCTAGATGTATACAGCACTTTAATCAGGTTACAGTTCTGATGTTTGTGGTACTGTAAATCCACAAATCTGAATAAGTTCTGGCCAAGTTTGGTGAATATTCGTAGTGGACCTCTCTGACTACTCACATACACACACACAAATCTATGCATTTCTACCACACATATATATATAGCAAATTTGAATTAAAAGTCCTACATATCGGCTTTGATCTGGTTACAGGTTACAGTTCTCATTTTTGTGGCACTGTAAATCCAAAATTTTGAATATGTTTTGGCCAAGGTTGGTGAATATTAGTAGTGTAGCTCTCTGTGTTGCTGTCTGGATGGCTTCCAACACGATCAATGAAGTGACCCCCGGGTGATCTGACCTGCGGGTGGCGTAGGTCTTTTGACAGGTTGGACATGTGCCACAATACTGCTGTATGTCAACATTGAGAGCCAATAACACCGTGAACTGACCCGCTGAATGTTTTATTGGGACCAAGATGTCTGCTAGGTGCATGATAAGTGACCTACAGCTAGCTGAGACTACCAAACGTTTGCGGTTTTTGTCTTTTGCATACAATATCCCGTTTTCTACCACTAATTGTTCCTTTGCTAAACCACTTTCCTTTGTTTCTTTAGTCACTTTAGCAAACAGATTTTTCAATGACTCATCTTCCTTCTGTAAAACGGACAGATCTGGTATTGACAGCTTTTCAATATCTGCCGACCCATCGATTTTTGGAATTTCTGAGCTCAACTGTTTTTCAAATCGGTGTTGGGGCCGAGACTGCCTGGCTCCCATTGTGCCCCCATCAAACAAACTACTGTCAAAATCTGATAGCAGTTGAATACAGGAATCTTCTTTAGTGTCTTGAAACCGACCATTCACACAGTTTGGTAGTAGGCTCTGGGCTTAGTTGGACACCGGCCTTTGCCTAAGCTCCTGTGATTATAGCTGCTATTGGTCATTTTTCAACCACCCCGACAGCAAAATATGGCTGTTCGTTGATTGTAACACTGAGCTCTGCTGTGGGATAAGGATGCCTATCCCCATGGACACATACAATTTCTTCTTGTTGCCCATAGTTTACACGCTACCGGTACAACATCCTGGCTGACCAATGACATGAAGCTGCCACTGTCTATAGCAGACATGTTCAAAGTCCGGCCCGTGGTCAAATTTCATCCAGCCCCCAGCCTCCGTCATAAAATCAATAACATCTGGCCCACACACAGACTTAATAAATTGGTCAGCAGTACTGGTACCAGCATATGAAGTATCTTACACACTAAATGCTGCTCCTCATTTACCCACACATAGGCAGCAGCACTTTAAGCAACATTACCCCGTGTGACCCTTTACTCACAATTTTCTAAAATGGCGACAATCAACAAAAAAAAAGAAAGTTGACTGCGACGGCTGGCACTTCAAGGATAGGTGGAAATTGGACTACCGTAATTTCCCAAATATAATGCGCACTTTTTCCCCCAAAATCAACTTGTAAAATCAAGGTGCGCATTAATAACGGGTACAGGGATGGAGACAAAAATATAAATATATATTATATCTATATATATAAGACCTTTTTTTTGTTATTGACACGGCCTGTTCTAAAGTCAAGTCCTTCTTGTTATTGGTTCGCTCGCCCACCAGAGGGCAGTATAGGATTCCCTCATAGTCCTGTGAGAGTAGAGTAACTGAAGTTGTTTTTTTCCCGGTTTAAGAAATGTTATTGCAAAGAGAGGCGGTTGCTCTGCTCATTCAATCTGAACTAGTAACAATTCCTTGTTCTATCCCAAGTTATTGTGTGCGTCCAATACCAAAACCACACATACCTGTATTAACGTGGATGGAATTCAAGTAAACTTGTGATTCTCAACTCCTCTTCTGTGTTCATTTAACCCTAAAGTCTTGGGGCAATACATGGCTAATATTACATTCTAATAGATGTACATTCTGCGATTATCAAACAGGATCGCCAGTAATCATTCGACACTCCAAAACACGGCCATATTGTGTTGAAGAAATGTATGCGGCAATTTGTTGCCAACCATTACGGTACGTGACGTCACCATTTTGTTTCGGTCGTGGTGAGCTAGGGAAGGAGTCGGAGTATCAAACAACGGAGCTAATCCGTGTTGCTTTATTGACATTTAGGCTGCAACAAAACACGGTAGCAATGTCTGTCTCACATGCAACCCGCGGAATATAACAATCTTTCCAGCTGTTCCCTCAACAAAATCCCTCCCCCGGGAACTATACAACGTGCCAACATAAGTTCCGCCGGTGAATTCTGTTATAACTCGTTACACGGTAATACTTCACTCTGATTGGTCGAATAATTTCATCTGTGTTAAATTCTGCTTTTTCATTCTTCATAAAGCACATAATTTAGTGTCTTGAATTCATTTGAGTCAATGTTTATTGCAGCTCCGCAACTCGGACCGTAACAAATGTAACACAAAACAGACTTTCTGTGTCCGTCAACTATATCTGTCCCTCGGGAAACTCAAACACAAATAACAATAGTTCCTCTTGTTAGTCTACAGCGATGCGCGCTTTTGGTTTTCCGACTTCTAGCCTCACTTTTATTTTATCGTATCTATCCATGGAAGAAACATTTATTCATCATGATGAAACGAGCAAGTTATACACCAGCCTTTAAAAGAAAAGCCACATCTTTTTTGTTTTCTCCTGGATTCTTGTAAGTTGGAGAAGTTGTCAAATCATATTATTACGTACATATTGTCAGTTTACGGTAATGTTTTGAACTACCAATGTGCTATGCTTGTACTGTGTTTCACCAGTCAGTAAAATGACATTTCTTTATCTGTACACGAGCTGTTTTCTTGTATTCTTGTATTCTTCTATTCATTGGTGCTAAAATTAGGGTGCGCATTATAAATGGGTACAATAATTTCCCCTAGATTTTACAAGTAAATTTGGGGTGCGTGTTATACATGGGTGCGCCTTATATTCGGGAAATTACAGTATTTCTTCACTAAAATACGCAACTGTCTGCCTCATTTGCAAAGAGACAGTTGCTGTTTTTAAAGAGTTCAATGTGAGGCGATATTACCAAACAAGACACGCTGACATGTACGACAAGATTACAGGGAAGATACGTAACGAGAAATTGAAGCAACTTGAAGCTAGTTTAATTACACAGCAGCTGTAGTTCGCAAGAGCCCGAGAGTCGAAAGAGAACACCACAAAGGCTAGTTGCGAGATTGTTGAAATTATTAATTTAAAAAAATAATAAAGCAAATGTGACACACAGAATGGCTGGCTGAAATTTGCTTAAATATATTGTTCTACATTAAGGACGTCAGCCAAGGTCGGCCCCCCACATTTTTACCACACCAAATCTGGCCCCCTTTGCAAAACGTTTGGACACCCGTGGTCTAAAGGCTCGCCATGTTATTTACATCATCAAACTTCGGGCTGTGACCCGGGAATGAAACGGTTGCTTTCACACATGCTTTTTTTAAATTTTTTTTTAAAAAAAATTTTTTTATCAGGCAGTCTCATTGAGATTAATATCTCTTTTACAAGAGAGGACTGAGCACAAAAACCATTCACAAATATCAAACAACACAAAATACACTAACGGAAACAGTTACAATAATCAGTAAAAACATCAGACAAAAGAGATTTAAAATCACCAAGATGAATGATTGACTATAGTTTAAGGTTTGGAGAACTGATAATAAAGATTTAACATCTTTAATTTGACATATTGTACATTGAGTAAATGAGCACGGAGTAATTTACATTCCAAAAATGGCACTTTTTGACAATAGTTTGTAAACAATAGACTTTATTGTCATGAAACTTGAAACAATGAAATCATACATTCAAAATGTCAATGCCAATTATACAATGTTGTGAAACCTAGCAAAACAGTTCCTGGCTGGAACTAAACAAAGTGCACTCTCACAGCCATTTACACTTCCAGGTTGTCTTGGTTCCGCACTGCTTGAACTTTCGATGACCCTCCGTGGCGGCACTAGATGGAGATGCAAGTTCCTGGCGGAACTCCATCTGGCTGAGAGGTCGTGGAGTATTGGTGGCAGCCATCTCATCGTACAAAAGCCAGGAATTCACAATTGCTACATCCACCATGTGGAAGAAGAAAGTCTTATACAATTTATTGGTCTTGTGCAGCACATTGTAACAGCTGATAAACTAATCAGCCAAGTTCACCCTTCCCATGTATGAGTTGTAGTCTCTGATGGACATGGGCTTTTGCAGATGACGACTACATGCTCACCAGTCTTCTTGTTTTTCAAGCTCAGTTGAATGTTCACCAAGTCAGTACCACTGTGAAAAGACTCACATCTTTGGTATCCCACTCACAACTTTAGTATCTCGCCACTGCACAAAGAGTAACCTTCCATCTCTGATCCGTTTGACGGTGCCTCGGTCTCTAGGAGGTAAAGCATTGTGACCATTCTGGGGGAAGCCTAGACAGTTCTCACGAAGGGTGCCGACTGCAATTGTCCTATGATCAGCCAGATAATTGTAGGGCTCTGGACTGCTGTAAAAGTTATCAATGTAGACTTTGTATCAACGACTGAGCATAAGGTGGGTCAGATTATCTACAACATCGAAAGATCAGCCTCTATTCGTATTATGCGCTCTTTTCCAGCATAAAGGTCAAACCTTCAGGTGTATCAGGTCTTGGAAAATGCTGCAATCCAGAGTTTGAATCCCCATTTGCTAGGCTTTTCCTTTATATATTGTTTGGAAATAAACCTGGCCTTGCTTGCCTCCATCCTCTCATCAATCGGGAATGAACAATCTTTGGCAGGATTGTTCTATCTGATTGATCGATGGCTTCAGCTTGTGGAGGTTGTCATAAGCAGGATCATCGGCTCATTTCTGTTGCTCATTCTCTTGGTCTTCTTCTGGATCAGACAAGTGTAGGTTCCATAAGATGGACATGAGATCCAGCCGGCTCATGGTGATCTTGCAGAACTTTTGGCCAAAGAAATCATCACTAGCCCAGTAACTCTGGGCCTCGGGGACACAAAACCATGCCCATGCCCAAGGCACCAAACTTCTGACTGTCCAGGGGAGTCCACTTGAAGTTCTTGCCAGCCTCTGTGTTTCTCACAAGGGTATCAACCACTTCCCTGTTGAAGAACTCCTGGAAAATCTGGATCAGAGTGTACTAGGCCATTGAATTGACACCAAGGTTCTCCAGCTGGATGAAAGTGTGGCTGAGGTGGCGGCTGGACGTTACCATCATCCACCTACCTTGAGATTGGCCTATCTCTTTTTCTACATCAGGGAGGGGTCTGTTTATGCCTTTATGCTTGGCCTGCCCCTTTGTGGGATTCTGCCCCTCTCAGGCCCTGGAGCTCAATCTAAAAAGAGAAAAATATATTATATAATGTATTGTTATGGATAACCATTTATGTATATATATGTATATATACTTATTATTATTTATAATAGCCCATAGCCATTTTTACTCCGTATTTTGACATTCACACAAGAGTATCATATATATCATTGAATTTTTAGATCCAAAATGAATTTGAGCAGTTTACAGAAAAAACACCTTTTTTGTCATTGTTTATATGAGCAATAATCGCGCTGTTTAAGGTAGGTCGGGAGGGCTCAGATCTTATCTAATTTATGTTCATTATAAATGGCAATATTTTTTCATTTTACTACGTTCTTGGAGGGGAACAATGCCATTGTTGATTAGCTCCTTTTCCACCGAATCCATGTCCCCTCATTAAACTCTGCATAATTGAATGTTTTTATTCACCTTCCACAGTTTGGATGGCCTTCTGCTGGTGTCCCAAACTTTCTTTTCCCCCTTCCTTGTTGCGATGCCATATTTCCAGTATAATTGTAATAAAACCCGAAAATTGCAGCAGAGAGGGCATATAAAACTTTGTGGATGAAGAAGGCTGCCACTGACGCAAACTTCGACCACCTTTTTCCGGTCACCTGGGAAAACTCGTTTGGTTACAATATAACAGTGCTGCCGTCTGGTGTTGAATGAAAGAGCTACAATTTGACTATACTGGGAAAAAATGACGTCGTTATGAGGCATACAACAGTCATTACGGCCTAGAGAAATCAAGGGGAGGCCACCCCTTGTACAGCGCGGAGTGTAAAGGGTTAATGTCCGTGCCAGTCGACCTGGGAAATTGCTTTCAGACATAAGGGCTAACCCTTCAAATCCCGGGATTTAAGCAGAGTTTAGCGTATGTCATAAAGGGGCTTCACTCTCCTGGAAGTGGCGACAATTTGACAAGCGAAAAAGTCATGAAAGTGAAACCGAATGCATGCCTGTGTGGCTTGGGGTACCACGCAGTTTACTTTTGTTGTTTCATTTTCCCCTACTCATTTTTATATACTACAGTTTGCATGGCATTGATTTGGGAGCGGCCAGCCCCGCTGCTGGCTGAGCAGAGACTTGAGAGCTCTGTAACACCTATATCCATGTAATCCGCGACAGGAGGAGCACCAATGGGCACCGAATTAAAGCATATTATTGCAACATATGTTTGAAGTGTCCAAAATCAATGTGTGGATGGACCATGCGCTCATCACAGCTCGTTCATGTCAAGCAAGCCGGTCGGTTCCGCATTCAGGATTACAGGTTGGCGGAGAGGCAGATACACTCATCAAAAGAGCCAGATATGGCTCGTGAGACATAGGGCTAGAGAATCCATTTTTGTGCAAAGTGAGGCGGCTCACGGCTCTCAATGAGGAGGAGCAACTTCTTTGTTGTTTAGTACTACTCATGAAGAAAAGAAAAGGGCATAGAGCACCGTCCTTTAAATAAGAATCGATGGACTGAAGGAGAATACAATTCACTAGTGAGACCAATGTGTGACATAGGCAAAGAAGTCCATTTCAAGTACTTCAATATGTCTGCCCTCAAGTTCGACGATTTGTTACATTGAATCCGACCCTATATCAGTCTTGCAGGTACACATGCTTGCCCAGCAAAACGGGAAGACAGACATTCTGTCACTCTCCGTTTACTTGCTTCGTGAAACAGCTAGCAGAGCCTGGCACATAGCTACATGTTGGGGGCCACAAGACTCTATCAAATTTTCACTGAGGTCTGTGAGTTAAAATGGTCAACGTTGTCGAGCGAATTTGTTTCATTACTAGATAAGGACAAGTGGACTGATATAGCCTATGAATTCTGGCATGTGTGAAATTTTCCAAATCATTTGGGTTGCATTGACGAGAAGCACGTGGCTATTAAAGCGCCACCAGATGCAGAGAGTGACTACTTAAATTATAAAGGCTCTCACTCCATAGTTCTCTTGGCCATCTGGGATGCCACATACAAATTCTGCATGTTAGATATCGGACCATGGAAGGGAAGCGATCGTTGGAATTTCCAGGAGTGCTGATTTGGAAGAAAACAGCTTCAAGGGACCTTGTACATACCACCCCCAGCCAACCCTCCTGGTACAAATGTCACACTTCTACATGTGTTCCTGGGTGATGAAGCATTCCCCCTACACCAAACCTCATGCGTCCTTTTCCAGGTTTGAGTCTTTATTCATATATTTATAAAAATATTTCAATCATTTTCTTTATTAGAAGGGAAAAAAATCTCAATCATGAGGAACAAATCTACAACATCGGCAGTCACTCGACAGGATAGTTGTACAGAACAGGTTTGGCATTCTAGCTGCATGATGGCAAATCATGAGACATCATATAGAATTCCACCCAGACAAAGCTGTGAAAGTTTTGAAGAACTGTGTTGCTCTTCATAATAATCTCAGCATCACAGTATCACCAACACCCCAGCCACACGCTACAACGCACCTCTGACATCGCCATGATCGGCCTAGACCAAAAAAATCATGTAGTCTGGGGAAGGCATTAGAGACTGTGCTGAAAAGAAGAAAAGAAACTGAGCTAAGCTGGAGGCGGTGGAAATGAACATGTTGAGCTTCTCTCTAGGAATGACCCAGTTGGGTAGGTTAAAAAATGATTTCATCAGAGGAACAGCCAGGTTCTTCATTATTTGAAGACAAGGTTAGAGAGAGCAGACTTTGGTCGTTTGAATGAACTGTGAGTAGAGTGGTAAAAAGATGTTGAATCAAATCAAATTTATTTATGTAGCCCCTTTACAACAACCCGAAATGTCCTCAAAGTTCTTTACAACAACGAAAATATAGTTCAAGATTAATAAAAGGATGGAAAGTATTGAACAATAAAACTGAGGGGAAAAAAACCAAAACAATGCAAGGCGCTAAAAGTAAAAACAGCAGATAAAACAATAAAACTGATCAAATATGAACACATTAAAACCCTTAAGAAACATAACCAGGCTACCCTAGTCAGGAGAAAAGGAGAGTCTAAAAACGTGGGTATTTAACCATGATTTAAAGTGCCTGTGACAGGCAAAAAAAAAACAAAAAAAAAAACGAAGAAAGTAGCAAAATGTCATTGTTTCAATCGCTCTACTCCAATACTTTTAAAGGATATTCTTTTTATCTAAGTATTTTCCCCAATTGCTAAATAAATGGTGTGGCCATGACAAATAACAGTTTTGTGCTAAATGGAATATAAAATATTAAAAAGCTAGCCGATAGATATGCTAACCCGAACTAAGCAGCTTTTCCAAGTCTTATTCTCGCCTTTCGAAGCGAAAAATCACTACAAAAATTCCCCCGATCATATCACACGGCGGCGGGGTTGTTAATTGTCTTCACCGATCGGAAACCGAGATATAAGGACTGTATGGTCGACTCCATTGAATACTGCTGTGAGATGTAGTGTTTCATTAGATCGGACGGCTGTGTTTCCATTATCCAAAGAAAGGGTAATGTCGTTTTTTTGGGGGGGGGGTTTGATACACAAACTTTTGTTTTACTCCATGCTCTCCGCACAGTCTCTCTCCTTCCTTCCAGCTCAGCAGTCATCGGCTCCTCCCCCTGCAAGAGCGGAGTGGAGGGACGTTCTCAAACTGAAAACAAGCAACTCGTTGAAGGAAGCGATGGAAGACTTTGTCCCCAAAAGAAAATCAACATCTGAAATTTGGAAGTATTTTGGCTATCGACAAGATGATATGGAACAAAAAACAGCCCGTCTGTCGACAGTGCCCCACTGTGGTTGCCTCAACACGAGGTAATACGTCGAACATGTTCAATCATCTAAAACGCAAGTATACCTGCAAGTATCTACTCATTCCTGCTACGAGCTCCCCATCAGAGAGGCTTTTTAGTAAAAGTGGGAATATTGTCACTGCCAAAATTCTTGTCTCAAGCCCGCAGTGGTGTATAAACTAGTATTCTTGGCCAAAAACCTGAGACCCAGTTGAGAAATGCTGAGCGAGGAAGGTGGCAGATATGAAGACAAATACCAAACACAGCCGCAGGGATGACTTTTCTTCTTTTTATTCCTGTGACAGCTATGAGAAAGGCAAGAAATTTGGGAGTTAAAATGGTTCTGTTATTCATCAGTTATTTACAGTTATTCACAAGTTCAATTTAGTTTATTTTTTTTCTTTTTAATATATTACATTTATTGTAAATTGTATTTTTCAAATAACACAGAGGTACATATATTTTTCATATTAAATATTTTTGTTTAAAGATTTTTACAACTTTTGCATATTTATATTTTTTTGTTATATTTCTTGTACAACTCAGGGGACTTGCACTTGCACTTTTATTTGGCATTTAATATTTTTGCTCAAATATGTTCACAATTTTGTTATTTAAGATGGCGCCCCTGTGTTTGGCTGGCCGTCTCACTCTGCTCGATGTATTGTTATTTTGCCTGTATTTACTACTTGTTATACGGACAGTGTCACCGCTGCACGTGTACGATCGCCTGACACTTTTAAATATACGTGACACGTTGGAAAAGTTGCCGTATGGTGGCTATAGTCACTCAAAGTCACCGCCGCCTTTTTTGGCGTTTTTACCACCACATCTACGGCGTCTTCCTTGTTGGTTGCCTCGTACCTACCGCCGCCGGAGACGTGGAAAGCGGGGAGGAATTGCAGTCAAATTAAAAGCCTACCTGGCGTCCTATCGCTGCGATCGCTATCATCCACCGGCTAGACCCCTGACTGCCTTCAAGGGATATGATCTACGGAGTTCCTTGGAGTTCCGTTATCGGTGGATTCGGCTGACTAACCGGGACGTCGGGACGCTACTTCCGCGTTGTCGGCCGGTGAGGCTTTCCCTGCGTGGCTCTGTGCCGGGGAACCATCGCCCGCTCCGCGGCTTCACCCCCACAGCTGAGCACTCCCTGGTTCACTCAGCGCTAATTAACACAAGGTCCCTTACGAATAAGACGTTTATTTTGAACGACTTCTTTTCGACACATCATTTGGATTTCCTTTTTCTAACGGAGACCTGGCTGAAACCAGGTGAATGCAGCGCCTTTTCGGAGCTCCTCCCATCTGGCTGCTGTTTTTTCAGCACCCCGCGAGCGTCTGGCCGTGGTGGCGGCCTGGCTGCTGTATTCAAGGACAAGTTCAAATGTAGGACCATAACTGCTCATAATTATTCAAGTTTTGAACTGCAGTTATTCTCTATCGGGCTTTCTCCCCCATTGCTTTGTGCCACTATTTATCGGCCCCCTGGTTTTAACAAGGATTTTATCCAGGAGTTTTCTGAGTTTTTATCAGACTTTATTCCAACATTTGGCAGGGTTTTAATTTGCGGGGATTTTAACATTCACGTCTGCTGCTCTGCAAATCAGCTGGCGAATGAGTTTAAAGGACTTCTGGACTCATTTGGCCTCACCCAGTCTGTGAATGCACCAACTCATGAGCATGGTCACACTTTGGATCTGGTGATTTCGCTTGGACTTTCAGTCTCCATCAGAGAAATAGTGGATACTGCCATCTCGGACCACCTTCCCATCATTTTTGACTTTGCTGCCCCTTTGTCTGCAGAAAAGCAAATTTCTCCAGCTTGTTACCGCCGGCGCATCACTCCATCCACAGCAGGAGAGTTTGTGACTGCATTTGGAGACCTACAGCAGCATCCTGACGCCGTTCTGCCTTCTCCTGTCTGCTCAGACAGTCTTCTCTCCATTTTTTGTTCCACCTGCACTGCTGTTTTGGACTCCATTGCCCCTCTACGGCAAAAAAGTTCCAAACCCAAAGCCACTCCATGGTTTAATGACTATACCCGCCTGCTCAGGCAAAAATGCAGGCGGGCTGAACGTCAATGGAAAAAGGACAAACTCCATGTTTCTTTGGAATTGCTGAGGGACACCTTGGCTGCCTATCAGGAGGCCCTAAAACAGGCCAAGTCGAATTATTTATCTTCTATTATAAATAACAGCTCCAGCCATCCAAGACTGCTTTTTAACACAATTGACTCTGTTTTAAACCCGCACCCCACTGTCTTAACTGATGTGTCAGGTGCCACTTGTGAGGAGTTTCTCGCTTTCTTTCAAAACAAAGTCTCTTCGGTTAGGCAAAATGTCTGCAATTCGGGTATCTCATCAGATAATCTACATCCTCCAGAACTGCTCACTGTTTTTGAACAATTTGATCTCCTTTCATTGTCATCTCTATCTGAAATAGTTAGTGGCATGAAACCCACTAACTGTCCGTTAGATATAATTCCAGCTGGCCTTCTAAAGGAAGTCTTTAGTTGCCTCGGACCAAGTCTGCTGGCTCTTATAAATAACTCTCTCAGTACCGGTTCTGTCCCAGCTGCCTTCAAACAGGCTGTAGTCAGACCCCTTCTTAAAAAACCCCATCTCGACTCCTCCGTGCTGTCCAATTTTAGACCCGTCTCCCACTTGTCTTTCCTTTCTAAAGTTTTAGAAAAAGTTGTTTTTATTCAATTGCAAACATTTCTAGAGACAAACTCCATCCTTGACAAGTTTCAATCAGGCTTCAGGTCCAGACATAGCACTGAGTCAGCACTGTTAAAAGTGCACAACGACATTTCCCTTTCTGTAGATAATGGAAACCCAGCAATCCTTGTTTTACTAGATCTCACAGCAGCATTTGATACAGTCGACCACACAGTCCTTGTATATCGTCTAGAACACTTTATAGGTATCCGTGGTAAAGCTCTACAGTGGTTTAAATCGTACCTGGAACATAGGACCTTCTCAGTAATGATTGGGGAATTTTCCTCCTCACAAACCTCTCTGTCTTGTGGGGTGCCACAAGGCTCCATTTTAGGGCCTGTTCTCTTTGCACTTTATCTCCTACCTTTAGGATCAGTTATAAAAAAACATAATATCTCTTTTCATTTTTATGCTGATGACCTGCAGCTGTATCTCCCCCTGAGACCCAACGAACAAACTGCTCTCACTAAATTAATGGAGTGCATATCCGATGTGAAGCAGTGGCTAGCGCAAAACTTTTTACATCTTAACGAAAGCAAAACTGAATATATTACTTTTGGCACACCTTCTATGTTAAATGCCCTTGAGCCCAACCCTGGCACTCTGGCTCCCTTTTCTAAAACACATGTTAAAAATCTTGGAGTGATATTCGATTGCAGGCTCAACTTTGAAAAACAGATTAGTTCTGTTGTAAGAGCAAGTTTTTTCCAGCTCCGTCTCTTGGCCAAAGTGAAGCCTTTTCTTACTCGCCACGACTTGGAAAAAGCAATTCACGCTTTTATAAGCTCGAGGCTGGATTACTGCAACGCACTTTATGTTGGTCTTCCCAAGTCCTCAGTTTCTCGTCTCCAACTTGTTCAAAATGCTGCTGCTCGATTTTTAACAGATACACCTAGACGTGAACATATTACCCCCGTGCTATCATCGCTCCACTGGCTTCCAGTCCATTTTAGAATTGATTTTAAACTTTTACTGTTTGTTTTTAATTCTATTAATGGCCAGGCTCCTTCTTACTTATCAGAAATTTTAACCATCCGTAACTCTGGCAGGACTCTTCGCTCTACCGGCCAGCTTCATTTGCAAGTCCCAAGGTCCAAACTCAAACAGTGGGGAGACCGATCTTTTGCGGTTGCTGCACCCAGGTTATGGAATAGTCTTCCCCCGGAGATCCGCACCACTACAAATTTGGGCCTTTTTAAATCTCGTTTAAAGACACACCTTTTTAGACTCGCCTTTCCCCAAGATTAGTTTAGCCTGGTTTTATTTCCTTAGGGTTTTTAATGTTTTCGGATTTTATCTGTTTTATTGTTTTGTTTGCTGTCTGACTAATCGTGATGCGATGTTTCGTTTCTTTTTTTCTTTTCTTTTCTTCCTAATGTCATTGTATAATACTTTCCTGCCTTTTATTTACTATGTGCCATGTTTGTCTTTGTTGTAAAGCACTTTGGGGACCTTTCGGGTTTTGTAAAGGGCTATATAAATAAATTTGATTTGATTTGATTTGATTTATTTTACCGAAATTTTTATTTTTTGTTATATTTTGTGAACAAATCAGGGGACTAATGCACCTGCTTTTTTATTTCTCATTTAATATATTTGCTGCTGTTGAAGTGTAAGATACAGAGTTTAATAAATCTATTTTGTGAAGAGACATGGCTTCCTTTATCCCTTCATTCAGCAATCTTCATCATGCACAGATTAAACGGTATTATATGAATAGACTGTGGTCACAGTGAGTCAACCAAAGTCTTTCGAAAAAGCTATTCAAGTCATCTTGTGAAAACTTCAGTTTTAAGATCACAATATAATACCGCAATATAATATTGCTAACCCCCCAAAAATCGCAACAATAGTTTTTTTTTTCAAGTAAGGGCCAGCAGACTTGATCCAAGGGAACTAAAAACTTCCTTACGAAGCCTAGCTGGCATTACAGCTAATGGACAGTTAGTGGGTTATATGCCACTATTTCGGTGAGATATGAGAATGAAATAAGATCAAATTGCTTAAAGACAGTGAGCAGTTCGGGAGGACATATATCATCCAATGAGATACCCGGGTTGCAGACATTCGGCCAAACCAAAGAGACTTTGCTTTTAAAGAAAGTGACAAACTCCTCTTAGGTGGCAGCTGACACATCAGTCAAGACAGTGGAGTGTGGGTTTATAACGGAGTCAATAGTGTTAAAGAGCAGCATTGGATGGCTGGAGCTGTTAGTTATAATAGGGGGGAGATATTTTTTTTCTTTTTTAGAACTGAAAGTGCCAGTGAATTTAACTCTCAACATACAGAGAACAATCCCTTGGGAGTAAGAGCATTTTATTTATACAACTCCAACTCTTATTAATTAAAGCAATAATGAAATAAAGTGCAAAAACCATTTGAAAAAAATCAAACATGAGAAAAGGTAGTCAGTCAGGCTGCAAACCAAATAGCCTGATAGCAAGTCAGTCTGCCAACCAGCTAGCCAGTCAGTCAGGTGAAGAAGGCAGGCAGCGAGGCATGTGCTGTCACATTTCTCCTCATGTCTTACTTACATTAATGAATGATTAGTGCAAAACTGTCACTTAATAATAACAATATGCAAAGTGGCAATCACATTGTCCAAACAACCACAAATATGCACCCAAGTGAAGGTAACAAACAGAATGATCCCTTACGTTTATGAGCACCTCATCTTTACAAAAGATGTCAGGTCAAACTCATTAATTAATTAATATTAATTAATTCATATTAATTAATTAATTAATAGGCCAATGAACAATATGCATTCACTTTTCAAATGTAGACCTATGCATTCTGCCAAAATATGTTATTATATTAAATAGATAAACGGACATAAAGACTTGTACTTCTTAAAACATTAATGTTAGTATGAGTTATAATGATTTGTTATTAAAACCCCTTTTGATGTTTTCGTTTTTATAAGATTTGTAAAATTAGTTTAACTAGAAGGTCCCCATTGTTGTTGACGTTGCAGTGCCGCTTTCAGAGTATGAGTAGTGGCGTAAACATGTCATCTGTTCAGTCCTTTCAATTTGAACCCAAGAGGAACATTAACTCATTCACTCCCAGCCATTTTCACCAGATCAAGGCCCTTCGCTCCCGGCCGTTTTACTGAATTTTGACTGATTTTGCAAGGCCGACAGAAAATTCTGTTCTTTTGCTGTATAAACATGGAACCCACCAAAAGAAAGATTAGACTCTCTTCTTTCAGCTGAAAAATAAGTAAGTTCATATCTTTCTCCATTCTTTAGAAATCAGCATTAGAAAATAGCTTAGTTTGAGCAACTTTCCAATTACTGATGAAAAAACGGAGAAAATGAGCTTTTTGTAAACGCATACATGTCAAACATAACTTGTGACTTTAACACAGCTATTTTTTTGCATTAGTTACATCCCAAACATCTGAATGTTTTCCTTTTACAAATATCATAAAGAACAAGACAAATAGAACTTTTGATGGCAAATTAACAATTTATTTACACATTACTACAGAGTATGACGCTGGTGTCGCCGAGATGACGCCGTTGTCGCCGCGTCAGCCGTGTAAACTTTTCCCTCATCTTTGTCTGTCTCACAAAGATGAATAATTTTTAGTCTCTGCGGGGTCTGCTTGGCGAGCCCGCTGCACGGTGGTCTCAGTCGTTTTGCTCGGTCGTCCAGCGCCTGGCATCATGCCACCAGCGCTCCTTTGTTTTTTGTTTGTCAGAAAGAGTGGAAGCTATAGATGCTTCTTATAAAAAAAAAAGAAAAATGCAAAAGACGTATAAATACGTTTTTGCGACAATGAAGCATTTAAAAATAGAACGTGTTTATACGCTTTTGGGAGCAAATGAGTTAGTGAGCAGTAGAGCACTGTAGATATTTCACAAAACGAGCAGCAAAAGAAAAATGAACAGAAAGGACGGGATGAGACGAAAGTAGGACAAAAACGGTGTTCTGCCAAAATGTCCTTCACCAGCAAAATGTCTACTAGAGACGAATTTAACACCCAAACTAATACCGTGCGCTTTCAGCTTGTTTTGTTTAAATGAACAACATGACATGCTTTCAGTAGCCGCAACCTTGACAGGAAAACGAGACGGGGACAGACACACACAGACAGATACAAACACACGCATATACTTTCGTACTTGTGGTATAGTGCAATATACACTCAGCCAGACGTGGCGCTATATTTCTGTCTGTCATTGTGTTGTACATGAAAGTGTGTAGACAAAGTGAATGAGGAAGTGTTGACCATTTCAAGGCTGGATGTTTTATTTGACAAACCACTGCAAACCTTCAACATATACAACAAAACTATAAGTACATCATGTTACAATACTCATGGCTTTGGTTTGCTGAATCGCCAGTAGCCATGGTTGTTGTTAAGACTGCGCCCTCTCGTGGGAGGAAGTGGAAATGCAGAGGAAACTACGAAGGCTTAGATAAACCAAAATGGTGCGGTTTTCAAAACTGATTGTACCCAGTTGAACGTTTTTACATCATTTTAACCAGAAAATAAATTCATGAAACTGCCTTAAAATACAGTTTATGGGGGCTACTGCCAGTTTGAATTGAATCATCTGTTTAATTGACAAAGGAGGCGAAGCTCGACTTCGGGGTGCCAGAGCTCGGCTCCAGAGGGCTCCAGCCCACTTTAACCCCTGGTTACGTGTCACCCCAAAATGGCCTGTAATCTAAATTTGGCAATTCTGAATTGTCTTTTGGTCCACCCTGGGTTTTACATCCCTAACAGATGACCCTATTTGTGCAAAGTGTTTATTTTAACTGGTTTGTAACTCTAAAAGCAAAATGAAGTAGGCTCTCACCAGTAAATGATATGCAGAGGTGAGTGGAGCTCATTACTCACTGTCACAGGGTGATAGGCAGGAACATGGTCTCTGAAAACACACGCAGAGGGCTATTTATAAATAACAGTGGAAGGAGCGAGAGGTTGACATGCAATTTCATGTATTTCTCACCTAGCCCTCCTGTGACGATTGTGTGTTTCTCCCTAAACAGCTGACACAATGCATCAAAAAGATCCCAAGCGTGCACACAATATTACAGCTACAATTTTAGCTTTATTGCAAAAATAATAGAACATACATATACAGAAATGCCTGTTGTGAGCTAGCGTACATGCTCCTCTGTGGGAGCTATACATTCCAGATTTCTTTTAATTGGTCGCAGCTTTCCCCAGGGTGGGATGCTGTGTGGAACAGAAGATACAGTAATTGTTTGCCTTGGGAGATGCGCATTAAATACAATCCAGAAGTGTCCCCTATTGATGCCCCCTACCAAGGAACCACACAACTTACTCTGATATCATTAATAAGAGTATTAACAATGTATTTCATATGAACTGTGTTGATGTATTATTATTCCTATGATATTGTTGAATTAAAACAAGCAAACTGATAACGTGATCTTCATTATGTTGCCCTCCTGTGATCAGTTGCCTTTGATAGTTTTTTCGGCATGGGCAGCAATTAGGGATTCCATTATCGATATTGCTTAACGATTTGATTCTTTATCGATTCTCTTATCGATTCTAATTTAAGGAAAAAGAAAAACAATCGTTTTGATTGGCGAGATTGTTTTTTCAGAAGTCACAACCTTACAAACTCACAACAAGGTCAAAAGACGCCCAAGGTCTCAATGTTAACTGTGGCAATAAGTGGCAAATATACAAAAAGGTGATATACTGAAACATTTTTCTAACAGAAATTTAAAAAAAAAATTGTATACAGTATATTGGCATATAGGTTGCCGTTCTTATTGTTGTTATTATTTACCATTATACTGAAATGCATGCCTTAGTTTTTAGTGTGCTTTCACGCTCAAGTGACGGCGCCCTTGCTCTTCCTCACGCGAAGAAGAACGCACTCAAGTAAAGAAGAGCGCGCTTACACGCAAAGAAAAAGTGCAGCTACAAAGCATCCAAGCGAGTGAGAGAGGGAAACACTGATACGAGCCTACGTTCTTTGTTCATGTTTGTAAAATATCTACAGAGGCAACGTCTGTATGTATCATCTTTTGTGTTGTTGTTGTGTGTTTCCATTCAAGATCGGATGTAGTGGTTTAACGATGCGCTAATTCTAGCGAACGCATGCTAACCCTTTGTGTTATTACTGTATTAGCAGGTAATCATCGCTGATTTACGCTGATGCGAACCTGTTTGTTATTGGGGATGAATTTGATTTGTTTCATTTCTATTTTTAGTTTCATTCTTCAAGTGATGGTGTCATAACGTAGGCTGAATAAAGCTAGCATATTATACCAACGTCTTCTGCATCGTCATAGTTCGCTGTATAGCCAGGACTGAGCCTTTGCGTTTCAGTGAGGACAGTACAGCCGTATTCCCTCCAGATGCAGTTATCTCCACTTTGCAAAGACTGCAAGTCGCTTTTCTTGTAATTTTTCCTCGTAAAGTGAAGAAACACTTTCGATTCATACTTGCGTTTGAACCTACGTGCTGTCATTGTTATGTTTACGGCTGCAATGCTCACGCTAAACCATCGTAACCTTTCATTTTCACCCACTTTCCTGGTCAAGTGTAGCCAAACTTTGGAGCGAGTGGTTCTTGGCGCCATGCTGGTTTGATGCGTCTGGAAAACAAGACACGTCACGTCATGTGATGACGCAATATGCGTCTTTAGGAATCGTTAAAGGGATCGTTAAAGCTTTTTCATTGTGATGTCGAGGCCTCGAAACATTAGGAACCAGTTCGGAATTGGAATCGGATTTCGATTCCCATCCCTAGCAGCAATTGCTTTCATAATAGGCTTAGACCGACTAGACCTTTGCTATAAGGGCATGGAATGGCATGAAACAGTATTTACGCAAGAAGCTTATTTAAAGTGTTTACACACAACTACTCTAAGTAATGAAGGGAATAGTATCTTTTCTCGTATTTACCGTTTGTATTACTCTAACACACCCAATATAAGATAAATAGCATTTATATCATAATTTAAGAAAAACAAGCAGAATATATTTGATATTATGAACAGTTGGACTTGCATTTGAATTTGCAGCGCCAAGACAACGATCAGATAAGGGCAGAACAGATACAGGACGACTTCTGACTATGGAAACCCAACATGCGCGTCATGCAGCTGACTGAGCAAGATTGACGCTGACAAGCAGGTGATAGGCAAGACATCTACAAGCCTTGCCTGACACAGCCAGACTATTCTCCCTGTATTTTTCAAACACTGTGAGAAATAGTCTGGGACCCAGCCCATTAACGGCCTATTGAGCAAGGTACAAAATCAATCGTCCAATCAGATTCGTTTATTGGCGTGACATGTTCTTAACAAGTAACGTCACTCTTGCGCTCCGAAAGTCGCGTCTACAAAAACACAGATGGCAAACGGGAGAGCCGAGAATATGTTCCAAATCGCGCTAAAACCAGTTTTAAATTACCAAAAACACATCGGAACAAGTCATTGACAACAGTCAACATGGCTCACGCTAGCCATGTTGAATAAACTTCTCCATTCTCCGCTCAACCTAATTACTTGTCGCTTTAACAACGTCAGGTCTGCCCATCACGGCTTGCTCCACCCTCGGAATTTGATCCGCCGAACAGTCGCCAGACTCAGTCGTTGGAACAGCGGTGAGTCTGGTATACCAGGCAACTACAAGCCCACGTCTGCACCACCAAATCCCGTGATCAGCTCTTCTGGACAGTCCAGAACAAATGGCGGGACATCTTATCTTGCCACAAGGAACATCTGATACGGAGGACCCCGAAGTGAACACTCAGCACTCACGTGGCGCTGGCGATGGCAAAATCCTTAACTCTCATAGCCCTGACAACGGTAATGCCCGAATTCTCCCATCCAACAGACAATAATCCTAAACAACGCCCAAACAAGCCCTTCTTCCGGACAGCAGCGCACCTCACCAGAGCCTTTAGAAGACTGAATGTATATCTAATCGTTGTCCTTTTTCTCGGGAATCTTTAGTTGACTTGTGATTTGGTGCCCCTGGATCCAGTTTGCCTCCTCGGCTGGTCTCTCTGTGCTGTCTAAATGCTGCCGACTTGGAATAAATTGTCAACTTGTGCTTTGAAGCCTTTACCCAGCTTTTAAAATCGTGTCAGAACAAGGGGTTAAAACTAAGGTGAACGTGCAGAGGTTGGTCTTTTGGCCGGGTGTTCGGACTTCCGCCCACCCAGATCATCGGAATTGCGCTAGCGCGGTTCGGCTGGCGTGATTCCGGCAGTCTGGCCAAGAGGTCAGATTCCTTCAGTAATTTAAGTAATGTAGCTAAATAAAAACATTCCCAATTTGTTTAAGTAAGACATTGTTACATACTGAATACACAGTAAGACTGTTCATAAGAATTACAGCGCCCTCCATAATTATTGGCACCCCTGAAAAAGATTTTTTTTTGTTTTTTAGCTTCTAATATATTTTTTTTTAATTCAAATAATATGGGACCTTAATGGGAAAAAAGAGAAAAATCCAACCTTCAATACAAATGCATTCATTCAGTGGGGAAAAAATCCCACATCAAGAAAAAATTATTTGACATCAAATAATGTGTGTCACAATTATTAGCACCCCTGGTGTTAATACTTTGTACAACCCCCTTTTGCCAACAAGACAAGGTCTGGGGACTGAGATGGACACGGGAGGAGCTTGATTTTGTGTCTGGTGAACCATTTCTGTGTAGATTTGGCCATATGATTTGGGTCATTGTCTTGCTGAAAGACCCAGTGACGACCCATCTTCAGCTTTCGGGCAACAGATTTTGATTTAAAATCTCCTGGTATTTCAAAGCATTCATGATGCCATGCACCCTAACAAGGTTCCCAGGGCCTTTGGAAGCGAAACAGCCCCACAGCATCACTGACCCACCCCCATACTTCACAGTGGGTATGAGGTGCTTTTCAGCATGCGCATCTTTCGTGGCACGCCAGACCCATTTAGAGTGTTTGTTGCCAAAAAGCTCAATCTTGGTCTCACACTGGGACCGTGTGCTTTGGTCAGATGAGACCAAATTATTTAATGCGAGACGCGGCCCTCCTGCGTAAATACTACTACCGGTAGCTAGGATTGGGCCGGAAGTCACTCGTGTAAAAATACGGTGGATCCGATCAATTTTCAAACTAATATGCAATCATGACCTACTTTTTGAGTCCATCAGATCTCTTGAGTGGTAGATCGGGGCACAGTTGACTTGTCTTTGTTGATTTACTGCTGTCTTCTCTGCTATAATAATAACCAACACGGCCCCGTGTTCAATACAAAACTCTCCTACCACAACAAAACAAGTAGGAACTAATATTCACATAGGAACTAAAGATATACAATATAAATGAACACTACATCACATTTGTAAAATATAAACAGATAATAAAATAAGTGGCACGGTGGCTGAGTGGTTAGCACGTCTGCCTCACAGTTCTAAGATCAAGGGTTCAATCCCGGGCTCCGGCCTTCCTGTGTGGAGTTTGCATGTTCTCCCCGTGCCTGCGTGGGTTTCCTCCGGGAACTCCGGTTTCCTCCCACATCTCAAAAACATGCTTGGTAGGCTGATTGAACACTCTAAATTGTCCGTAGGTATGAGTGTGTGCGTGAATGGTTGTATGTCTCCTTGTGCCCTGCAATTGGCTGGCAACCAGTTCAGGGTGTCCCCTGCCTACTGCCCCGAGTTAGCTGGGATAGGCTCCAGCACCTCCGCGACCCTCGTGAGGAGAAGCGGCATGGAAAATGAATGAATAAATAATAGCCCATTCAAATAAAATAAATTGAAATGAGCTAAAACACCTGTAATTAAATAATAAGAATAATACACAGATCCTGCTTACACAATTAAATTTATTAATTTCTGTGTCGTGCTTTAACTTGAGAAAATCCACCAATAAAGCTTTTGGAAACCGTTCATAAGAAAAAACATGTTTCATTGAGGCATTTCATTTGTAAAATACATGTTAAAATCTTTGTCATTGGGATTGCTTTTCTCTTTAGCACAGGACTTCTTTTTTCTTCTTTCTTTCAGAAAGTAAACTGACCAATACGCGGGGTCGTAAAGGCAAATTGTTGTTGGATTATCTTTAAATACCCACTACTTTTTGAGCAGAATTCTAGCTTTGTATAGGCTAATGTTCCTATTGTTGAAAGCACAAAAGTGTGTAATAAACAACTAGCACATTTCTATTTTGCATTTTGTTTTCTTACTGTACCGAAAATGAACCATGACCTCAAAACCGAGGTACGTACCGAACCGAGACTTTTGTGTACCGTTACACCCCTAATAATCAACATTTTGGACCCAAAAAGACTAGACAAAATCCAAAAATCTTATGTCAAAAAGTGTAATATTGATTTCCCATTGACAACCAAACATGCTCGACGAATCGTTTGGCAGCTTGATAATATTTATTGAACTTATTAGCATTTAACTCAACAAGAACTCAACAGAAAAAAATAAGACTGAATAATTTTATATTTGACAATTCAACACAAACAGCAGTTATGGTTAAAACAGGTTATATTCAGTACACTTTCAGTGTTAAAAGGTGAATATATACACTCACCGGCCACTTTATTAGGTACACCATGCTAGTAACGGGTTGGACCCCCTTTTGCCTTCAGAACTGCCTCAATTCTTCGTGGCATGGATTCAACAAGGTACTGGAAGCATTCCTCAGAGAGTTTGGTCCATATTGACATGATGGCATCACACAGTTGGTGCAGATTTGTCGGCTGCACTTCCATGATGCGAATCTCCCGTTCCACCACATCCCAAAGATGCTCTATGGGATTGAGATCAGGTGACTGTGGAGGCCATTTGAGTACAGTGAACTCATTGTCATGTTCAAGAAGTCTGAGATGATTCCAGCTTTATGATATGGCGCATTATCCTGCTGAAAGTAGCCATCGGAAGGTGGGTACATTGTGGTCATAAAGGGATGGACATGGTAAGCAACAATACTCAGGTAGGCTGTGGCGTTCCAGCGATGCTCAATTGGTACCAAGGGGCCCAAAGAGTGGCAGGAAATTATTCCCCACACCATCACACCACCACCACCAGCCTGAACCATTGATACAAGGCAGGATGGATCCATGGTTTCATGTTGTTGACGCCAAATTCTGACCCTACCATCCGAATGTCGCAGCAGAAATCGAGACTCATCAGACCAGGCAACGTTTTTCCAATCTTCTATTGTCCAATTTCGATGAGCTTGTGCAAATTGTAGCCTCAGTTTCCTGTTTTAAGCTGAAAGGAGTGGCACCTGGCGTGGTCTTCTGCTGCAGTAGCCCATCTGCCTCAAAGTTCGATGTACTGTGCGTTCAGAGATGCTCTTCTGCCTACCTTGGTTGTAACGGGTGGTTATTTGAGTCACTGTTGCCTTTCTATCAGCTCGAACCAGTCTGGCCATTCTCCCCTGACCTCTGGCATCAACAAGGCATTTCCGCCCACAGAACTGCCGCTCACTTGATATTTTTTCTTTTTCGGACCATTCTCTGTAAACCCTAGAGATGGTTGTGTGTGAAAATCCCAGTTGATCAGCAGTTTCTGAAATACTCAGACCAGCCCTTCTGGCACCAACAACCATGCCGTTCAAAGTCACTCAAATCACCTTTCTTCCCCATACAGATGCTCGGTTTGAACTGCAGGAGATTGTCTTCAACCATGTCTACATGCCTAAATGCACTGAGTTGCCGCCATGTGATTGGCTGATTAAAAATTAAGTGTTAACGAGCAGTTGGACAGGTGTAAAGTGGCCGGTGAGTGTATATACGTATATACTGTATCTATATATAAATACGTAGGCCTACATGTATGTCATCTAACACAAAAAGGGTTTGGAGGATATCTCTTTGTGTACCCATCACCTTAACAAAAGTATATACATGAAATCAAGCTTCTCAAAAACACACAACTATATACAAATTGAAAAGATTGACAGTGGAAAATATATCAAATATAAGATTGAAAAAGAGTGTTAACAATTATTGACAATAAACTAGTTCTATTTTTTTTTTTTTTAGGCATGCCACTCAGTTTTCCCAACTTATTCAGGACACAGAGCTTATGTCACATACTAGTCACAAAGCCAACCCTTCCACCGTTTGCGCGCTGCTGTCACTTCCCTTTCCGACTCATCCGAAAAAAAAGACAAATCCGCCTCATCCTCATTCTCGAGTTGGTGAATGCATTAACTTGAGCTAAATTTAGTTTTCGATTCATTCCGCACGTTTCAAAGTCGCTCGCTCGCTCACTAAATCCACCCGCCCGTCGCTCACTACCTTGCCTCCTTCTCCTTAGGTGGCGCCTCGCTCGGCAATTTATTTATAAATCTTCACCCATAGACTTCATTATTATATTAATGGGTCACATTCAACAGGCACTTGTCTTCAAGTAGGGGGTCATCCCACACTCCACTTCAGTTATTCGCAGTCGGTCGCAGCAACACATGCAGCGATCCAACGCCGGATTTTGGTTGAAAAAGTACGAAAGCTGTACCGTATACAAACAGGAAGGATTGTCTCAGGTGTGATTTGTTCGAGGAATCAAGGTAATTATTATATTTTTCGTACCATGCATGCATTTTGAAACGTAAAAAAAAAAAAAAAAAAAATCAATTGGAGAAATTAGCCGCTACGGCATTGGCGTCATAGTTTGCAATGTTTAAGTAAAATAAATGCTAACTGCACATTTTTTGTTGTTGTTGCTTTTAACCAAGAATGGAGACTGTTTTACATCCATATCTATAAACAACTCAGGGATTTAAGCATTTATTCACAAGAATTTTCACTGTAAAAAGCTATTTGTCTGTGATTCCACTTCAGCTCTGACGCCAACAATACTGGCCCCCTATTAATCGGCCCCGCATCCTGTGAATATATTATGAAGTCTATGGTTCACATTACTTCTGTCCTTCTTGGCTCAGGGGATATGTAGTCTTTCATGGTGCTTTCAGTTTTGAAAAAGTACAAAATATGATGGAAATATGGACATAAACACATGGTCCATGCAGCATATTAATACTTATTTATTAGGGCAATAAAACTATAAAACTCAAATGACATTATATCTCGTTTTGCTTGGTCGATTGACTTCAAGTAACGACGGGCGTGGACCTCAACTTCCGCACTTTCAAATGAGACCAACCAACGGCGTGTGGGTGACGTAACTACAGTGTGACGAGGCTTCAAAGATGATATACGTAATTTTGGCGCCACCGACAGGTTCAGTGTTAAAGGGTTAAACATTTCCAATTCAAGTTGTGTAAAGTTTACACGTTAGAACTATTTCACTTATTGGCTACATGTGGAATTTAGTGACAGACGCTCTGATTCCATTTCCGCTCCCTCCACTGCTGGCGTCTGATTGGTCGTGTACAATGGCAGCTTGTTCAACGCCCTCCCATGCAAGTCCCAACTTCATCAAGAACAAATCAGTGCAGAAGGTGATTAGTTCAGTCTCGTTTCTCCAAACAATTCGTTCAAAAAGAAATAGATCATTCGTGACCGACTCAACACTATTGCCCCATTCTTGTGTGGACCACAACTGTACGCGCATCTTGTGGAATTTACCATTTAGGCATAATTGCTTAAAGTGCGAATGACACCAAAAAGCATTGTTTATTTCATATTTCACGCGGTGCTTTATAATCCTAAATGAAGTGGACCGCTTGGATGTGTGTGGAAGCGATCGTTTTTTATATTCGATTTTTGAATCCCGCGCTATGAAAATGAGTGACTTATTTTTAGCATCACGCCAGCCAAACGGCGACAGGTAATTGTTGCTGCACCAGGCAGAGGTGTGTAAGCCTTTTTGGGCTTTAAAAGGTTCCCGTTCACCACGGATATTGGCAAAACAAGCCCTACTACTGTGGGACCATTGGACTTACGAGGAAGTGAGTAAACATCGTATTTTGTATTATGTCAAATACTGGGATCATGGCACATGTTTTAATACGGAGGTGGCTTGTATTTTGTGGCTGATTGTCCACCGAAAATGCCACTCGGCCGACGACCGGCGGCTTGATTGCACCCCCCCTCTATACTCGGCTTATTGCCCTCTTTGTGTGCCCAGTGTTCTGTCAAATTTCCAAGCCCATCAGAAATTGCAACTTTGTGTTAAAAATGGCCGCGAATACAGTGATTATACTGTAAAGTAAACAATACAAACCTTATTTAAATAAAGCAGTATTTACTTATGTTTGCTCACTGACGGAAATGTAGAAAAGTTCTCCTCAGACACATCCTGACATGTTAGCTGCACAACAACTGCACGCTGCTCTCTTTTCACGTCTTCGCCGTGTTGTTAAGTATTATTTTATGCCATATTCGTGTTGACCATGTGGCAGCTACGCGCTCCTCCGACGTCGGCCGTTTTGCCCGGCGGTACTCTCCAGCTGGTTCCCAGGCGAGCTCACCTGTCCGTAGCAGGAGAACTAGCTGTGACTTGCTCGCAGCCGGGCGGGTTGCTGATCGGCGAAGACAATCGACAACCCCGCTGCCATGTGAGATGTTCCGGGCTAGTTTTGTGTGATTTTAGGCTTCGAATAGCGAAAATAAGACTTTGAGACGTCACTCGGTTTGGGTTAGCATGTCGGCTAGCTCTCACAGCTCTTGGTTTGTTTACATTCTCCGGAGCCGGCAGGTAAATGACAAATGCCTAACTACGTTGGCATAAAATATTGTTCGTGAGGTGTAACAGAAAAGGTGAAGTCGACAGTTTTGACCATTATGGAGTAATTTTGCCATGTCGTACTGAATAAATATTTATTATTTCATACTCCATTTAGCAAAAGACTGTTATTTGTCATGACCATACCATTTATTTGGCAATTGGGGAAAAATACTTCGATAAAAAGAATATCCTGTAAAAATAACAGAGTAGAGAGGCCGAAACAATGACATTTTGCGGCTCTCCTCGTTCTGAATAATTCCCCCTCAATGGGTTGAACTCTAAATCAGATGAAACTATGACCCTGCCGACATCGTCCTCCTGTTAGGGACGTTAGAGCCCTATAATGGTAGGCGTGGCTAAACGGTGGATTAAAAGACTAATTTTTCGTCATCTGCGCTTTGCCAAATTGTTGTATATGGCCAAATCGTCTTAAAATATGATGGGGGGGAGGGTTTGGAGGACCGTTGGGGGAATAGAGTACAAAATCAAACGTTTCTGTTTTGAACATTGTCATATGCAATTGTTTAGCCACAACTGGATTCACGACCTCATTACTATTCATCCTTCACACAGCTGCTGGAAACAGAAATACTGTTTAATCCATCTGCAGGTGACCGATACATCAGGATTTAATGACACTGTGCGCTGGTTCTTATGGGAAACGCAGTCTTCCTTAAGGAAAAACACTACCGCTTTTGTCTACCTGCGTCGCTAAAATTGCCTAAAACTGAAAAGTTACCTAGCGTTGCTTTACATGTTCCCAATACACATGTTTTAATAACACGGAATAACGCACGTATTGTTCAATATGTATCAGTGGGAAATTCTGTGATATTTCATGCAGTGAAGTCATACTCAACTCCCAGCCCTCTTATTATTATTATTTTTTTTTTTACAGGAGATAATTTTAGTGCAGACATCCTATTTGCATACTTTGTACAAAACGTCCACTGTTACCAACTTGACTTTTTCGCGAAAGCAGGCAACTTTCTAAAGCAGTGGTCTCCAAACTATTCCACATAGGGCCGCAGTGGGTGCAGGATTTCACTCCACCAAAACAAGACCACACCTTTTCATCAATCTGGTGTTTTATAAGTGTAATCAGTTGTTTTAGTAGAAATCACATTGGTTAAAAGGTCTGTGCTTGATCGGTATGAACACAAACCAGGACCCACAGCGGCCCTTGAGGACCGGTTTGGAGACCCCTGTTCTAAAGCCTCTTGGCGACTTTTTTTTTTTTTTGTGAGTGAGTCGTTGATTTGTGTGTGTGCATCTGTTAGGCAGGAATTAAATTACCAAACATTGTTTCACCAAATCCTCTATGTACATAGATTAGCACATACAATTAGTGATGGGTCCGTGAGACCTAATGAAGCGTGTCGACACAGTGACACACTGTTTTGACACAGTGTGGATACTGTGTCACTGAATACTGACACCTGCTGGACATAAAAAATCCCTACAGGCAACCCACTTGACAGACTGATACTGAATTGATGACATAGCATGTAAAATCAAATCATTTAAGTCTTTGCATTCATATTGCATTATTCCATGTCTTTAAATTAATGTGAACATATATTATAATGTGAAAATGTAAGTAATAATGAATGGGTGAATGAGGATGCTTGTGGACTTTTTGTTCTGATAAAATTTTATTCAAAAACATAGCTTTTTTTAAAGGGGAACTGAAGACCTTTCCAGATTTTGGTGTAATTTTATGAATACAAACTTGGGACAAGTTCGTCAAAACAACCATGACATTATCAACACGTAATTGTAAGGATAATTTGCGTTTTTTTTTTTAGTTTTTTTGCACTCCCTTAATGGTCCCTTCGCAAACCCGGAAGTGTGACGTAGGCAACAGAAGACTACTCACAGCTAACATAGCAGCAACAACGATGTCAGTGATATTTCCACCAAAGGTAACCATTCAGGATCGCTCTTTCGTGACGCTACCGATGGCAAAGGCTCCCAGGAAAGATGAACTACAATTAATCCCTACATGTTTGAACCTGAGGCGTCAGATGACGGCGATTTACTTGACACAGCAGATGGCGTCATGACGCCAATTGACAGCTCGACACTTCACGAACGGGAGAGTGGTAAATCCAGCATCGTGATTTTTTTATTAGAATGCGATTACATGATTGTATATTTTTCCATGCTCTACACATAGCTAAAACTGGATATTAGGTAATGGGACAGCTCCTACCGATCTAAATATGATAAAGCTAGCCCAAATGTGGCTAAATGAATGCTCTACACATAGCTAAAACTGGATATTAGGTAATGGGACAGCTCCTACCGATCTAAATATGATAAAGCTAGCCCAAATGTGGCTAAATGAATGCTCTACACATAGCTAAAACTGGATTTTAGGTAATGGGACAGCTCCTACCGATCTAAATATGATAAAGCTAGCCCAAATGTGGCTAAATGAATGATATGGTATTGATATTTCAAAATAAATGACAAAACCATTTTATTTTCCAGGTGTTGCTGTAAACCGTCAAGTAATTACCCTTCCAAGAGTATGCCTGTGTGTGTATGCCAGGAGATCCCAGACGTGAGAGCCAAACTTGCGGAGGCTGAAGCACTGACAGGGGCATGAATTTCATTAAAAAAATAAAACCATAAATTGTTAACAACATTGACACATTTTGTTGACTGTTTAATGTATTCTATTGGTATATAATATATTCTAATTATATTACATTCTGAAAAAATATTCAATAGGCCGCAATAATAAATGATACCAGGTTTATGTTGAATCAGCATTAGCTTTCGTTGTCAGATTGTGACACGTTATACCAAGCACACAACGGCACACATCAAAGAGCATAATTTTAGTAAGCAACACAAAGTTAGGATAGCAACGGACTAGCGCAACATTGAAAAATGATAATGGCAGTGGGAAATATGTATTTACTCTTTTCTGTAGCATGAAGTGTTCTCTATACAAAGATAATGCATTATCATTAAAATATGAAGGTAACTTGATTTTTCTTTTAAAAAATGTGTACTGTATATATGACTAGTTTATGATTTCATATCATCAAAATTTGCTACATTTATTTCTCCTATATCATCGTCATCTGATGTCGCAGACGGAGGAAATTCAGCATCTGGCAGGCCTCATAGGATCTCTTCAGTCGTCATCGCTGGACACCGCATCACTTCGGTCATCATATGACTCGACCCACTCTCTTAATTTTGGGAAACTGGGGGGCAACTGACTTGCAACGCTTTTTTCATCGTGTTGAGGGTTTCCGCCACTTAATTTTTTATGTTTGGCTTCCTGGAGGAAAAAAAAAAATCACAGCAGCATGAAAATATTGGATGAATCCCAATTTTAATTTAATAATAATTTCTTGGTGATCAAATAATAATGCCCCAGTCATAGCAGCATCTATTTGATGCTATTGTTCCCTCTTCAAATAGGCAGACCTTGATGTTGAAATATAAAAAACAACGAGCCAAGGACCTATTTGGTGCTGGGGACATTTGAATTTACATAACACCTATTGATATAGTAATAAAATCACGAGTAGACGACATGTCAGCCAACCTATCTACTTATGACAGGCCAACAGCAAAAAAAAAAAAAAAAATGTCGCACTTCAACAAACTGGCAGTAGGAGTCCCCCTCGTTTATAAAAAAAAAAAAAAAGCAATTAATGTTCTACTTACGTCTTTGGAAAACCAAGGTTGCATTGTTGTAGCTTTTCAAAGCTGTCGTGGCTGAAATGATGAAAACAATGAGCCGATTGGGGACCTGTATGCATGCTAACAAAAACGGTCCAAACCTTTGCAGGAGAAGTTTTTTTTTGGACTACTCCTAGAGTCTCGAGTCTTCCTGTGAGTAATTCATATCGCTACACATCGAGATGGCATGACGAATCCCGCGAGTAAAACCCAGAAAATGTTTGCAATATATGGCGAGGATAGCGTGGTGCTATATTTCCGTGTTCAGAGTGGTGGCGAGGCTTCCTGGAAGTTACGTCACGAGGTAGGGGTCGGCAGGACGGCGCGTCCCTCGTTGCTATGGTGTTGCTATGGCCATAACTCAAAAACTACGCGGTCAATTATTATTATTATTTTTTTTTTTTTATGTGACTTTTTGAGAGAGCGAATGACGCATTTAATTCAACTGAGTAAAACACTTAAGAGCGAAATCTGAAAAGCTCTTCAGTTCCCCTTTAATGTTTAAAACAGAGTTGGTTCCTTTTTATTTGTTTATTTTTTAAACAAGAAATTTCACCTGCTGTGGACAATACACACTCGCATGGAACCAACGATGCCAGCATACACAAGAATTTCTTAGCCAGTTGAAAGAGGTTTGGATAAGATGTCCATTGGCTCCTCCAGTATTGAAGAAAATCTGCATTGCGTGCCATATTCGGCTCAACCATGCATTGTTGCACTTTTGCGATTTCATCTACAGTTGCATTGCCTCCTTGACTCCCCACTTCGTCATCTAAGTGGTACCATAGCCCATCAGAAAAAAATTGAAGTGGAAAATAAATAAATTATAGCTTAATTACCAATTTCTAATAAATTACCAAAAAAAGCTACTGAGGGAAAGTAAAGCAGTGGCTCTATACCTGTGTTTATTTTGGGATTATCAGAAACTTCATTCTCATGCTTGGCCCAATAATGCTTCAGCATTGAGGAGGTGGCTACTGTATATGACAGGTTGAAAGTACAAACGAGACATTTCACCTGCAAAAAAAATAACATTAATAATATAACTGGTGACTTTGGAGCCGCGCCGTGCGACGCAATCCGCTCAATACGTTCAGACCAGGAGTCATACCTGCGCGAAGGACGCATAGAGGACGAAAGGTGAGTGCTTTGACCAGTAAACTAACTGCCAACGCTTCCTTTTGAAGGCATCAAATGGGTTATTTCCCCGCACTGCAAGCGACGGACCCGCGTGTACCCGTCATACTAATAAACTAAGAGTTACCTTAAAATTAATTGTATTTTGAATGGAAGATGACAAGTGTGTTTTCCCTGTGTTACGTACATTTCGACAGCATGTAGACAACGAGGAAGTAACCAATGAGATGTGGATTATTTCAGCAGATCCATTGCGTTGACAGATGCGCTTCCTTTTGAACCAGTTTGCCGCGTCATGACTGTGTCGACACAGTTCAATGAGTTCATGCATTGGTCACGTGATTTTCTTGTAACGATACGCGCACCAAAGCAGGGGTTGCGCTATGAGCTTGGCGCGCGCGCCGGTGCATTTGTGTCACTGTGCCCCTTCACTACATACAATATGTATATACAGTGATCCCTCACTTATCACTGTCAATGGGGACCGGACCCGACTGAGTGAAGTGAAAAACTGTGAAAAAGGGACACACCCTAGCTTTGACATACTTTTTTTTTTTTGTGTGTATCTATAATAATATGTGTATATAATATCCTATAAATGCACATGTTATCATCAAAACATTAAAAAATAGTTTGACACATACAGTAAATAAAACATTTATATAAATAATACATACTGTATATGTCAGGCCGAGACGACGAGCTTCAGGCAAAAACTTTTATTTAGAAAACAGGTTCTTCCACTGACATGCGGGGATGAGGAAAAATACCAACATAAAGTGCTCCAAACGGAGGAATACGTCACGATCAAAAGAAGAAAAAAAAAAGCACTCCAAAAGGAGGAAAAGTACAAACATAAAACGCTCCGAATGGAGGAAAAAGCCAAGATATCTATGATCAAAAGTTCAAACAAAAGCACTCCAAATGGAGGATAAAATCTAGACAACTATGATTGCTGTGAAACCAGGCCAACGTGACCAACATGGGTAGTAAGACAATTTGGCACAAGACAAGGGAGATGCAGGCTATCTATACATAAGAGGTAATGGGGAACAGGTGGAAACAATAGGTTATTAGCTGACAAGAGGAAAGGCAAGTGTGCAGACACAAATACCCCTTTCCCATTGGCTAAAAAAACCCATGTCAACCCACTAACAATCGGCTTTTGGTGGCAGTGGGAAAGGTCCAGCGACCCGCCTCGACCCGTGTCAATCAACCCGCCAAGCGACCCGTGTTAAAATCACCTCGGCTCTGATCGTCATGCAGTGTGAAAGCAAAACCCCGGGTCAACAGTCAACACCCTAATCTACGTGTTGACGTAGGCTCTTACGTGATGCGTCATAACAACGTGCCAGTCGCCTCCCATTTAACAAGCCCCACAACCGTAGTTACGTCGATGCTCACAACAAAGCTAGTAGAAGAAGAAGCAGCCAGTAGCGCACCACATTGAACAACATGTCCCAGCATTGGATGATGCATGATGAGACCTGCTAGCTCCTTTCCATCCGTGGAGAAAGGAGGCTTCCATGTTGCTCTGCATTGTATACTTCCTTGAACTGAATGAATTCAGTCTAACCCTTTTTTTGTCAATGGGAAAGGTGCCAAATGTCAATTGCTAGTGGGTTGCATCGGCTTGGAAAAAATACGCATTGACCCACGAGTTTCAGTGGGAAAGGGGCAAAAGAGGGTGAAGCCTTCAAAATAAAACAGGAAATGACGTGACACAACTCCCCCATGACGTGACAGTATCATTACGTGACCAATCTTTCACGTGATACGTGTGTGGGTGTGTGCAGGTGAACACAAATATGTAGATGAAAATCAAGTGTACCAAAGGCACCAGCAAGTAACAAAAAAAGAAATAATTCCACTGGCGTAAATGGGCTTCTTGTTTTGTGGGAATTAAAGTTTTCATACTTTTTTTTTTTTTTTAAGTGGCGGGAATGGGACTTGGGGTTCAGTCATTTATATTTAAAAACAAAAGTTTTTCCGGACTAGGGAACTCCTCTTTCTTGCTGGCTCCATCCTATCAACTACTGTACTACATCTTCTCTCCTAACTCATAAACCTTTCACTCTCGAAACTACCTCCAAATTATCCTACCCCTCACCTCGCAACTGTCCTTCAAACACTCACATTTTGAATGTAGCCAGAGGTGTTCATATACTTTGGTGAGCTGTCAAACCGCCAATCTAAACCAAAAATCTAAAGCACTCCCTGAAGCAATCACGTGGTACAGCTGGGCAGCAAGGCTTCGTGCATCATCGTTTTTGTAACCTCCCCTAAATGAAGCGAGCCTCGATACACTTCGTGGAAACATCCCTTCATTACTTGACACACGCTTCGAAGGCTCGGCGCACCTCGTTACGTCAATACTGGTCGCCATTCGACACCTTGTACTGTACTTTCGAGTCGCATTGTATTTGCTCGCTTGTTCGTCAGCCGCCTTTGTTTTGTGACCCTCTACCTTGTGCAGGTATTCGAGTGTATTTATTTTTGTTGTCTTATCGGTTCTCTGCCTAACGCTTAGTTTAGTGTTATTGGTCCCGTCGACTTACCGTCACAGACCCATTTAGTTATTCCTCTTTTTCCGCGCCCGTGTGTTTATTTTGTTTGTATTTAATAGATAAGTGTATTTTGTAATCATGTTTGAACAGACATGTTTGCAACTCCTAATAAGTGCAACTGTCATATTACGGTAACTGTGTTTCTATCTGCATGGCATACTGTGATAATGATTTAAGCCTGGTGTTCCTAACTGTGGGCCAACAGGCCAAAAATGCCCCTCCTGAGCGTCCAGTCCAGCTTGTGGTTGTTGCTCTGCCTGCCAGGTTTTTGTTTATTCACAGGCACAAATAATAACCCTCAGCAAGTGTGGCAGGGCAACCAGACCAGATTACAAACATCAGAGGCTGCAACGTGACACCAGGCATCCCAGATACAGGTCTTGCAGAAGACATACAGAGAGAAATACAGAGAAATAGTCTGCTCTACCTGTCCCAGTTCCATCTTTTGCTTTAGGATCAGTCCTTCATTCTTTTGGTCTTGGATAGAGGAATAACATCTGTGATGGTGGGGGACTCCACATTTAGCTGTATGATGACCCTGAGTATGTTCAGCACTGTAATTTCCCTGTCATAGCACTGCTACTGCCACAACATTGTCACATGCAACTTACTAAATAATATGATCTCATCTGCCTCAATCTGGCTACTGCATAATTTGGGTGAGATTTGTGCAGCAAACCCGGAGCGATTTTCGAGAACCGGGACCACGGGCTGTAGTGTGTTTGCGATATTTGATGAGTGCTTTGAAAAGCGCAATGTGTTTTGAAATCCCTTGCGGTGCCATCCTAGAAAATAAACAGGAATTAGGACTGCAAAGGGTACGTTCGTTTCTCGACTTCCAATGTTGAATAGCAGCCTTAGTCCGGCCCCAGATGGGCTGTGTTGAGACTAGGACAGGAGGCAGGTATGGTATCCTCATTCAAGTAAGTCTTCCAGAAAACTAAGATTTTTTTATTAGAAATCCATGTCAAATGTGGCACACATGAGAAACTTCCATGTTTGAAGATTCTTTCTACAATTTGCAACAGTCATGGAAGTTAGTTGTTCTCATGAACTGGTGTAAATGTTGCTGTATATTTTGTAAATATCATTATGTTGTGAAAATATTAATGTTTGTGTGTTTTCTAAAAATCCATGTTTAATGTGAACATTTTGTTTCTGTAAATTTGGTAAATATTTAAAAAATAAAATTTAAATTTAGTATTATGTGAAATATAGTCTATATTAATACAGAAAATGTTTTCCCCCTTCCATCCAGACTCTCTGGAAGGCTTGAAACACATTGGATTTACGGTTTGCATCAATGGTATCCTCTCATAAGAAACTTCCCAATAACAGAAGAGAATACAGTATTCCCATTTTGTCTCATACCAGCCTTCTCCAGCTGGTCACGTGCAAACTCGTGCGCAGTCTCCAACTGGTCCTGAAGCTTTCGGCTATTTCTCCAGTCCCGGCGGGGCCTCCAGGCTGTCTGGTGGTCTGCCAAACGCCAACTCCACAAGGCCCAGCATCAGCAAAGAAAGGGTGCAGTTTATTGGACTCTGCACAGCTGATCGATGGGCCATTCAAATCAGAGGAATGCGCAAATCCCAGTCACGTTGGGTGCGGTCTTTTCACCAATCCGTCGCTCTGAGGGTGCAAAGGCGTGATCCGTGACTTTTACATGTTCAGTCGTACTCATATGGAAGCAAAAACCTTGCTACGAACTGACTGAACATTCCCTCCGGCAGAGAATCTGCCACTGTCTCCGCCTCCTGATCTGACAACGCATAAGCCCCCATCCATTTGGTGAAGTACTCCATGGCACATAATACATACTTATTTCAACTCTTCGTCAGAGGAAAGAGTCCCATTACGTCCACAGCCACTCGCTCCATGGGTTCCACCACCCCTTGCTGCTAAAGAGGTGCATGTGACTGATCCAGGAGTCCTTTTAAACGGCACACATTCAACACAATGCCGACAAAAGTCCTCCACGTCCTGCCGATGCTGTCCCCAGTGGAATCCTTGGTGCAGTTGCCACAGGGGTCTTGGTGCTTCCAACGTGTCCAGAGGCAGTGCCCCAATGGCATGCTCCCAGCACTGCGTCACTGAGCGATCTGGGTGCTACAATCTGCTACCGCTCCTCTCTGATAGCTTGCTCTTTCCAAGCACACTGTAGCATGCCGTCCATCATCCCCAGTACAGCAAACTTACTCCAAAGTCCTTTCGTGCCTGCATGCCTGCGTAGCGACCCACCACACTCTCCCATGGCAGCCAACAACCGTGAATGATCCACTCACGTACTAGCTTGAATTTGCTGTCCTGACTGTAATGTGCAGCATGATGGCCCGTCAGCACCGCCACTATCTCGTAAGTCCATTCTTGAGCATCCAGTAACTCCAGCCGTCCACAGCGCATGGCCTCCTAGAGAACACATCAGCGTTGACATGCTCTGCTCTAGCCCGATGAACCACACTGAAGTTGAACAACTGGACCTCCTCCAGCCAACGTGCCACCTGTCCTTCAGGTTCTCAGAAGGACATCAGCTACTGTTGTGCAGGGTGATCCGTCATGGTAGGAGGCAGGCACAGGTAGTACTGGAAGTGCTTAACAGCCAAGACGACCACCAATAGTTTGCGCCTCGTCACACAAAAGCGCCTCTCACTCTTATTGAAGATGCAGCTGAAATAGGCCAATACTTGTGAACCGTCAGGCCCGACGTCTACAGGATCGCTCCCATGCCGACATTGCTCCGTCTGTGTCCAGTATGAATGGCAGGTCTGGGTCTGGCAATGTGAGGACACTGGCATTAGTGAGCGCCCTCTTGAGGTTGAAGAACGCCTCCTGACAGTCTTTTGTCTACATGAACTGCTGGTTGTTCTGAAGGAAGCGGTACAAGGCTGCCCCAATGCAAGAGAACCCCTTCACCTACCTCCGGTAGTAAGAAGAAAGTCCCAAAACTTTTGAGCTGCGGTCTGGTCTTTTGGAACCGGCCAGTCTCTCATCGCCCTAATTTTCTCCTCCAATGTGCTGATGCCCCTGTAATCCACCTTGTGCTCCAGGAATTCCAGCTCTTGCCACAAGAAGTGGCATTTTTTCTGCCAGCTTCTGCAATTCTTCCCAACATTCGTTTCAGGGAGCCCAGTGCGGCCTGGATGAGGACGTCATCCAGGTAGGTCAAGCACTCCTGCCTGGAGATGTCCACCAGCACTGAGTCCATCAAGTGCTCAAACGTCCCTGGCGCGTTACACAGGCCAAAACTCATGACCTTGAACTGCCAGTGTCCTCTGGTGGTGTAGAAGGCTGTGTTTGGTCTTGACTCAGGCGTGAGGGGAGCACTGCACAGGTTGAGCGACAAGAACCATGCAGCCTTGCCTGAATATGCTGCCCATGGCACATCACTGACAGTTCTTCACCACAGCTTCCCTCTAGTCCGAAAGGATGGCAGATATGATTGAAGAAATCAAACGGATCATCTGCATGACCCTGCCAAACCTGCCTGAAGAGACCCAACGGAAAATAATATCGAAACTTCGGCATTCTGGCTTGGAGTCAAAACAAGACTTAAAATATGTGCAACACGAGGACATTGCTGATCTGTTACCTGTTATCCAGTGCCCCAATCTCCTGAATGTATTTCAATTATGTAAAAGAATGGTTGATTTAATATGGCACTCTCATAATTTATGCTCTTGTACCTTCCTTAGTTGTTCGAATATGCCTGATATAGTTATGGGGGGAAATATCAGAGCATCCTTTTTTCTTAAGTATCATGATATCTTTAGTGTCTGGAACAACTAAACGTACATCTATTTGGACAAATAGAATATTTGATTATAATAAAAGTCAGGAAAGGCAGCTAACATTATGGTGAAACACCTTATATAGGGCAATAAAATAAACACAAAATTGAAAACAAGGGTGCTCTAATAATTTTCAACTTTTGGACAAATATCAGCAGGGACATATGTGATATAGTTTATGGGCTCTATTCATTTATTTTGTTTGTATTTTTAGAAACCGAGACAGTTGCACTGGATTTGGAATTCATTCCAACATGGTCACCATTGAACAGTTATTGTTCAATGTCTTCATCACCATTTTCATCACAGCTATTAACCATTTCAACTTCTTCAGCCCAGTCAAGAAATGCGCCAACCAATGGACACTCCACATCACAGGATACGGAAAACATGGCCAGAATTATTCCAGGTCCCTTGGGAACAAATGCCAAAAGATATCCGTTCTGCAATTGCGGATGGCCGTCAGATGATACGAGTCCTTGCAGATGAAATGAGAAGATATGAAAGTAACCCCACTTGCAGTTTCTGTATGTGGTTCAAAATATCATTAGGCAGTACCCAAAGAGTTTTACTGACATGTCATCAGACGGATCACTCCTGTGTGGAGGATATTTATCACTTTTGAATCAACTAAAAAACCGTAGTGAGAATTTGAAACAAGATGGAAGTTTCTCATGCCACTGAACCTCTACAGGCAAGAGGGGTCTGAGTGACACATATGGCCAGTGGTTCACGTTGAGCAGCGAATGCATATGGGCGCGAACCAACACGGGGTGCCGTCAAGAGGAATCCTCCCGATCACTCCCAGTACCAGTCAAAATTTCTCCCTCTCCCGTTTAATTTTTTTATCTCACACCTTCAAATAGTTCATTAGGAAAGTCAATAGATTGTTGCCAACAAATTTGATCATCGATTTTTAGCGGCAGTTATTAGCAGTCCCGTTTGGGTCCTAGTTTGTGTGCAATGTGAGGCTGCACGTGCACCAGTGATTAGACCCAGAGAGAAGGAGTTCGCTGCAACAAAGTACCCGAGTTCGATTGTCTTGTGTGTTGTTAGATCCATGAGCATTTGAGTTATTACCATTTTTCAAAAATGGGTAGTTGTGCGACTGCTTATTATATGGCTGGACCAGATTTCGGCAATAAATGAGCAAATCAGCAAACAATTTAAATTGTGGAGCAACACCGACAGAGACCTGAGGACATTTACAGACAGGAGGGTGTAAGTGGAGCAGAAATGTGCAGAAGTTCAAAATCGAATGCCGCCCCAATTCTCGCTACACCATAGCCATTTTAATACACTTCCACCACCTGTGTTGAAGATTTGAAAGAAAAATGCCCTTTCTCTTCACGCCAAGTACATACAGTATATAGACATTTTGAGTTGCTTACAGACATTAATGTGCTTCGTAGCTTGGAACTCCGTATGGAGGAATATGGAAAAGCTATTCTAGAATAATTCATTCAGGGTGAAATCTACCCAAAAAAATGTCAAGAAAATCTTCTGTAATGGTGACGATAATAAGATGGCATTTCGTGTGGTTCAATTGTTCATGGCGCACTTTGGAGAGGACCGTAATGGACTTATCCTCCTCACAGATGTAGTTTGTTTTTTCTTATTGACACATACATATGTCATATTACATTACTAGTATAGCGGGAGCATGTTTTTCTTTTATAAAGTTTATTTGGTCTTCTTTGGCCTTATTGTCAGACCTGTATAACTGTTACCATTTAATTTTGTTATGCAAAATTTCTTAAGCATGTTGACTGCAGGTATGTCCGAAGCATCATTCCTCTCTAAATTTTGCTCATATTTTTACTAATTCTGAGTTTGATCTTCAATTTCTTTCTTTCATAATGTATTTGTACTCAATAGGTGTCCATCACAGCAGCTGGCGTTGAGACAGCGCTCAATGTTCCTTCAAATCCTCATCTGATACTGTATGGTATGCATTTAATAAAAATTAGATGATGAACATATTGTCTATCATTTGGGCCTTTCGTTGTAAGTTTACTCATTTCTATACGAAATAACGTAAGGTCCAAAGTTTCTATGAAATTAAGTTTCAGATGGAACAAAGCATGTCCTGATAGGAGGATGGATGATTACATTTGAAAGCTGTGCATTCTCAGAGAGTATCACACCAAGATTCACAACAGGGCTTGCTGCTGTGTTCGTATATACAGTATCTACAACCTTCACTATCAGGAAGACGCTGAATGCGCTCTGGAGTTCATTCAGAGGTAAAACCCCTCCAATCTTGATCAGCATAAAATTACTGTAAATTTAAGAAATGCAAAACTCAACAGTTTTTCTGTCACAAGCCAGGAAACAGATACACCCCCCAAAAAAACTGACTCCGGGACAGAAGCACAGTTCACAATTTAATAGCACGAGACTGCAGCTAGAGTCGGTCGTGAATCCACGACGACAGGGGTCATGAACATCAACTGTAGATTCTTGCCAATAAGTCACATCATGGGGTCCGAAATAGCAGAGGTACAGGCACGGAAAAGCTGGGTCAAGGTCCAGGGCAGGCCGAGGCTATGTCTACATAAGGATGAGTAATGGCCCTAAACGACTAATTAGTTAGACTATATGGCATGTCAGCCACACTAATGTAAGGGAGACTGGAACAATGTGAGACATTTTTTACATTTGTTCTCCTCCAAGCAAGCTAAAACAACAAAACCGTAAAGTTTCCATGTTTCCCATTAATTTATGATGACTATAACAATGGAAATTATCAGAATATACTAAGGAGGAATATTATTGACAATATAACTAGTTAAACAAAAAACCCAACTATTTATCCATAACCATTTACCCCCATCTAAAGTGCAAACTATGACAGAGTAGAAAAATCAAAGTGGTGAAGTGAACCAATGAGTGGTAAACTGATTCAGTTACTTTTTCAATCTTAATATTAAAAAAAATCATAATTGCAAATGGTGTGAAATTTAGAATCCTAACAGGTAGCTTGACAATAAGACTGTTCAGAGTGAATGTCAGAATAGTAACAGCATCCTCAGGTTTGGTCGATTAAACACATTTTTTAAACACCTGAACGCAACTCAAGATTTACTTCACCATAATAGAATATCTATCTATCGGCGGGGCCCATGGGGCCTGAGGTAGGGCTTGCTGTTCCCTGCCGGTGGGGTGGATATCCCCTGGTCTCCGGCACTCGGTGTGGCGCCTCTCTAGGGTGCGGGGTGGGTGCCCGGGCGGATGCGGGGGCGCGTGGGGTGGTCTAGGGCGGGGGTTGATCGGGGCCATGGTGCTTCTCCCGCCCTGCGGCCGGCAGCTCAGAGTTTGGCCTGTCAGACACCGTGAATGGTATAAAGGCTTAAATCAAAGAGATTTCAGTAGATCTAAATCCAGATGTGATGTTGTGTAGTGTCACTGCTGAAATGAAGGAGTGAAACAAGACGTCCTATCGAACAGCAAAATTTTGTAATTAAAAAAAAAAAACTAAAAAAAAAAAACCCCTCTCCTAGCAACACAGGCTAATCTGAAGCTAGAATCATCACATTGTTTTATTAAGTATGTTGTTAGTTCATCAGTAACTACACATTCTTGTTAGGGTATGCCCCTCCACATCCCAACCGGCTGTAACCCAGCAGACACAAACACTTTCTTATTTTTTGTGTGTGTGTGTGGCATCTTTGCTGCATTTTTAGTATGTTGGTTATAGGACTGCAACTAACAATTTTATAATCGATTAATCGGATGATTAATTTAACGATTAATCTGATAAATGTCACTTACCTTCACAATTTAACTTAAAATTAACTCAAAAATATATGTGCCGAATTTGCTGCTCAACATGTATTTGCGCCACTGTAGTTCATCAACTTGAGTGAAAAAATATTTTCAAGCTTCAATTAATTTGCTCTGGGAAACAGCTGATTAAGTTGACAGAAAAAAATGTACTTTTACATGCAAAAAATATATTTTTGTGGAAAAAAAACATTTACCACAGTAGGAGAAGGAGCTCTTCTTCATGGACAAGGTGAGCTGGTAGGGGCTTGAAATCATGACGGGTGCGTGATCACAAATGTTCTTCCTCACTTAGATACAGGAGGTGTCTCACATTACCCCAGACTCCCCTACTTCTTGTCCAGAGGTTTTATTATACGAGCTAGAGGAGTGCATGATTCTTTAAATCTAAACTGCTTAGTATAGCCAGGCCTGAATTGGGAACGAAGGAAGTGACATCACAGAGCACGCCATCACCTTTACGCATTACGGCATTGTAAACAATGGAGGCAAATGGTACAAATGTGACCTTCCTTCTTTTTTTACATGTGAAAGAGCTTGTAAATTTTACACTTGAATATGTCTGGAGAAAACATCGAACAACACCGAAAAATTATCAGCTTCCGGTTCAGCTCCTATTTGTGTAGACTGCGCAAATGCAGGCATCTCTTCCGGGAGCTTGGCGATTATAAATCCACCTTAAACATAGTGCGGCGCAGGTATAAAATGTTGTCTGAATTACAAGGCAAATTTATTATACATCCTAGTGTAGACATAGTAGCCTGAGGGTCAAAACACAAATACCGCAGAGAACAGGCAGAAGCACAGGCAAGGTACAGGCTCGGGCAAAATTCACTGGGTCAAAAAAGATGTCAGGAATCCTGATTATCATGGTGGGAAAAATGCTCATATGCTGCTGAAAGGCAAACAAACTCGCACTGAGGCAAAGGGCTAAGAGTGTATAAGTAGGGAGGCTATGATAAGGATCAGGTGTAGAGAACAGGTGGGTTGAATGAGTGCTAATGACTGTATGTTTGTGTGTGTGTGTGTGGGGGGCACAGGGCTGATGCTGCGCTTTAACATTTCCTGGATTGCTCAACGCCCTCCCTCGCAGCTAAAAAAGCCCCAACTTCATAGAACGAATCAGTGCAGATGGTGATTAGTTCGGTCTCGTTCACCCAAACAATTCGTTCAAAAAGAACGAATTGTCTGGACCGATACAACACTAACTGAGACTTGTCCACACAGACTCACTGCTGTGATCGCAGCCCAAGGTGCATCTACAAAATGATGACCTTCATGTCCAAACTGTTGTTTTCTTCAATAACCAATTATAATCAACATTTCGGACCCCCCCAAAAAATCCCAAAATCTTTTTTCAAAATTTGTAATGTTGATGTCCCATTGACAACCAAACATACAAAACAAAATAAGACTGAATATTTATGTTTGACAATTCAACACAAACAGCAGTGGCCTATACTACGAAGCCGGTTTTCTGGCTTAGCAGGGTAACTTCGAGAGTAACTTTATCACGTGCGACGTAAGTTCGCGGCTATGCGAGACTACGAAAGGTGGATATGTTGGAACCGAGAAGTGTTGCCATGGCAACACACGCCACACGCCAAACCTGGTCGTGTCAGAGTTAGATCTTGCTTAACATCAGGATTCCAATGAACCACGCTCTATTTAAACAGCACTCCTCCGCGGACGTGTCTTCCTGACAATGACAGCGTACTTGGACGACCCATACGACATTGGCGCGCGGATTGTGAGGGGCTCTCTCCGGAGGACACGGGTATTTCGGGACCGCCAGAATCCGCTGGCGTACCCGGCAGATGTTCTCCATGAAAGATATAGATTTTCAGCTGAGGGAATTTTTTACCTGTGCCAACTGATCTAGGCAGACGTCACTAATGTAACCCGCCGAGTCAGGCCCTCACAACCGCGCAGATTGTGTGTGCCTGTCCGTGCGCTCTTTCGCCAGGGACAATATATGTATTCCATCGGTGATGCTGAATATCTGCGTAAGAACACTGTATGCCGTGCGATTCGGAGTGAGGTATGGAAACGCTTCAAATTGATGCATTTATAATAATCATAGAAATATGTAGACTATTTAAACATTGAGAAAACGTGCGTTTTTTTCTGCCAACTCGAGGAGATTAAATTAAATGTCAAATCCACTGATAGGACAGACGCACAGATATAAAAGATATAAATGTTTATTGAATATGCATCTTACAGTCTTGTTTAACTGTGAAAAATCGTTACAAAAGACGGGCTTTTATTTACGCAACAACGCATGGCATCCCCGCATTTCCTTCTTCTTCTGAGTCCTCACAAATATAACATAATTTTTTGGGGGGGGTTCGGGCTCGGGCCTGCAAATCAAGTTTATTGATCGGACTCGGGTCGGGTCGGGCTGGATTTTTTAGGCCGAAACTAAAAAAAAGAACATACGTATTCGTACAGTCAAGGGGACTAAACATACAATCATCATGTTTCGTGTGGTGATGCGTGACAATTATTTCTTACTGTTAATGTACCAAATCTTATTTTATTGTCCTGACAGCAGGCTTTATTTCTTTTCATGGACATAAGTAAACTGGCATATTGACGCATTCACAAATCACACGAGCAGTAAATTAAATTCGCTGTCAACAGACCCGTTGCGCTCTACTCGCCGAAGCGGTGTTGGATTTCGCAGTGGGGGTGGATTTTAATTCCTCATAATTCCGCATGATCATCGCGCATTCCTCCTCCGTGAAGTAAGGTGCCCGTGCCATCGTCACAAGTAGTGTTTGACTCTGGTCACCGCCCCCTTTTATGTGAACGCGCAGTAACTCTGACTGGGTTGACACAGGTTCGACTAATCAACCTCATAATCAGCGTCGTAGCACCGATTGACCACAAACTAGACAACCAGGTTTTGTCAACTCCGGTTACCCGATGGTAAACTGGATTACTTCTGGGGAGGTTGAACTCGGTTCGTAGTATAGGCCACAGGTATGGTCATAGGCGTTTATTTGCCTTTACACGTACTATGGACAAAACAGGTTATACATATACAGTGCGAAATAGTGAAAAAAAAAAAAAAATCTCTATATATATACTGTGTTGGCCCGAAAATAAGATGGCCCTGATTATAAGACGACCCCCTCTTATTCAAGACTCAAGTTTGAAAAAAGACTTTTTGAACACCAAATTAATATTTATACAGAAAATAATTACAGTACATTCGAAACAAATAATTATAACAATATATTTGAGAGAAAAAGCATGTTATTTTGCCTCATTCAAATCTTAATATCTGAACATTTAAATATGTAAACTAAAGTGCAATCACATTCATAAATGAATGGCTTCTGGTTTTTGAAATGTAAATAAACCAATCTATTGTGATAAAACAACAAAATTGCAATAACTGCATTAACCATCAAAGTGAAGTCTAACTGTAATGATAGTCTTGAAACAGATCTGAATAAGGAAAAATATTGCAATAAAATAATGCAAACCAGTTAAACTTCAGAGTAGCTGAGATCTGTCATTTCAGAACATCGCTTCAATGATATCTGGCGCCATCTAGCGTCGTGAATGGGTATAATGTCTAGACAGCAAATATAAGACGACCCCCTCTTTTTCAATCATATTGCAATGCAAAAAACACCGTCTTATATTCGGGCCAATACAGTAAGTAATACATATCATCTAACACCAAAAGGATTTGGAGGATATTTCTTTGTGAGGTTAGGTATTGTACCCATCACTTTATCAAAAGTATATACATGCAATAGAGCTGCTCGAACACACACATCTATATACAAATTGAAAAGATTGATAGTGAAGGGAAAAAAATCAAATATAACATCGGGAAAAAAGTATTTAAAAAAATATTGACAATAAACTACTTCAGTTCAATTTTTTCAGGAATGCAACTCAAAGTTTCCCCTAGAACAGAACACGGAGCTACGTCACACACAACGTCACAGAGTCTACTCTTCCGCCGTTAGCGTACTGCTGTCAGCCTGTCACTCTTCTAACTCGCCAACTCATCTGAGGGAAACAACGAGAAATGCGGCTTATCCTCCTCCTTGAGTTTATGAAATAATGCATAAGCTTGCGCTAAATTTAGTTTTCAATTCATTCCGCATGTTTCAAAGTCACTCGCTCAATCCAACCGGCCGTCACTCGCTCCCATGCCTCCCTTTCCTTAGGTGGTGCACCGCTCTGTTATTTATGTAATATGCTCACATTAGGTGTGTCCTTCTTGACCTCACAAAGGCTCCTGGGATATGTAGTCTTTCGTACAGCTTTCCGTTTTGAAAATGGACAAGAAATGATAGAAATATGGAGTTACAATGCTGTCAGCATTGATGCAGAGATTGAAGAGGTGGGGGGTCAGCCTGTTAGTGCTCAGACCATACGCCCGCCCGTCTCATCGGACCATAGGACATGGTTCCAGTAATCCATCTGCTTTGTTGACATGTCTTCAGCAAACTGTTTGCAGGCTTTCTTGTGTACCGTCTTCAGAAGAGGCTTCCTCCTGGGGTGACAGCCATGCACACCAATTCGATGTAGAGTCACGTGACATTTTGGAGGGAAAATGACAAGCAGTACTCAATTTGGATATTTAGGGATCTACATAGTTTCTATGGGGTTTACTCACTTTTGTTGCTAGGGGTTTAGATATTAATGGCTATATTTTGGGTTATTTTGAGGGGAAAATAAATTAACTCTATTATATAAGCTGCACACAGACTAGTTTTCATTGAGTCAAAGTGTCATTTTGTCAGTGTTGTCCTATGAAAATATATACTTAAATATCTGCAGAAATCCGAGGGGTGTACTCACTTTTGTGATACACTATGTTCCATGCAACATTTCAATGCTTATTTACGAGTGCAATAAAACTATAAAACTCAAATGACATTATTACTTCAAGTAAAACTGACGTGGAGCTCAACTTCCGCACTTTCAAATGAGACCAACCAGCGGTACGTGGGTGACGTAATTACAGCATGATGAGGCTTCAAAGATGATATGCGTAAAAAAGTCGTCACCGACACGTTTGGTGTTGAAGGGTTAATTAGTCGTTGGAGTTGAATTAAACAAATTCCGTGCAGTTTGTCATTTATTTGTTAGTGTCAGGGCTCCAGAGTGACTAAACCAGGGGTGCTCAACTCCAGTCCTCGAGAGCCCCTATCCAGCTTATTTTCCATATCTCCCTCCTCCAACACACCTGACTCAAATAATGAGGATCATTATCAGGCTCCTGCAGAGCTTGCTGATGAGCTGATCGCTTGATTCAGGTGTGTTCAAGGAGGGAGACATGGAAAACAAGCTGGATAGGGGCTCTTGAGGACCGGAGTTGGGCACCCCTGGACTAAGCCATCGCGAATCAATGGTGGTTGAAATCAACTCCATCGACTAATTAAATTCCTTCTAACTAGAAGATTAAATGTGAAAAATTCAATTACATGCAATGACATTTTTCTGTTGTCATTCTTATGTTGAGGCAGCAAAGGGAGAAAATTGGTAAAAAGTAACTGATAAATTACTTTTAAAGTAACTTAGTTACTTTGATAATGAAGTAATCAGTAAAGTTACTAGATTACTTATCGAGGCGTAATCAGTAATCAGTAATTAAATTACTTTTGCAAGTAATCTGTGGCAACACTGTTGACTGATTAATGATTGTTGTGAAGCAAAATGTTGAATTAGCTGTGAGAGGCTCCAGCATCTCTGCGACCCTTGTGAAGATCAGCATTTCAGATGAATAATGAATTGATATGAATGTTATGGAGAAATGTGGCGTTAAAGGTGATGCAATGAAAAATGTGCCATTTTGTGCTGGTACACAAGAAGAAAAAAAGACGCACCAGCGCAACCAATAAAAAAAGTAGGTGTGGAGCTGTGGCAATATGTATCGCAATGCATAGATTTCATAATGATATTGACGGGGCATTGGGCCGACTAAAAGGGGATCTGCATTGTTGGCGTGGCTGTCAAAGCTGACCGAGTGGAATCACAGACAGAGCTTTTTTCGTTGAAAAATCTTGTGAATAAATGCTTAACTCCCTAAATTCTTTATAGATATGGATGTAAAACAGTCTCCATTCTTGGTTAAAAGCAAAAAAAAAAAAAAAAAAACCTGCAGTTAGCATGTATTTTACGTAAGTATGTCAAAGAATGATGCTAGTCTGTTAGACAATAGCCACGTTTACATGCTGACTTTTATTCATACCGATTCAAATCATTCCGAATGGAAATTTCAGATCAGCTGTTTACATGTCACTTCATCTATTCCAATCCAGCGTTTACATGTGACTGCCTTTATTCCGAAAGGACGTTTGACAACTGCCGTCTGACATGCGCAGATTAATCAAAACAAAGCGTCACGTTGCAAAACATGGAGATCAATCGTCGGAGTGCTGCTGTTTTAACTTTAACCCACTTGTTGTGTTTGTGGGCTCGTATCCGCTTCTGCTGTTTTGCTCTTTTGCCTTGTAGTAGCCGGTTTTCCACCGGTTTCTAATCCGGTCTATTCTTCGTGTAACCTCTCGTGAACTTTTTTAAATAGTTCACTGTTCCTCGTTTTACGCCCGTCTATGCAAGCAATTATATTCAATTCTTTTAAAGTTTGAATTAAATACAATCTTTCCGCCGGACTTAGGTGCGCTGTGCTTGGAAGCCATGTTGCGATTGACGTTACTTACGTCACAAAGTGACGTCACCACGTCAGTACGGAGCATGTGCAGAAAGAACGCAACCAGACACCATTCCGCTTCCCTGTTTACATGATATATTTTTACTTCTAATCGGTTTGGGAAAAGGAATATTCCACCCCTGTGAATCGGAATGAAATTCTATTCGGTTTGGGCCTGTTCATTCCGAATGAGGTGTTTATATGGAACACATTTATTCGGTTTGAACAAATATTCCGATTGTAATTGGAATATTTGGCTCCATGTAAACGTGGCAAATGTTGGGGCAGCCTTTCACCAAAGAGCTTTTTACGTTGAACATACTTGTGAAAAAACGGAAAATATAATAATTACCTTGAATCTTCAAACAAATCACTCCTGAGACAATCCTTCCTATTTGTATATGGTACAGCTTTTGTACTTTTTCAACATATATCCGCCGTTGCATTGCTGCATGTGTTGCTGCGACTAACTTCGAATAACTGAAGCGGATTGTGGGATGGCCGTCTACTTGAAGGTGTGGCGCAGTGAAGGTCGAATCTGACCTGTCAATATGATTATGAAGTCTATGCGCATTGTTAACTTTTTCCAATATCGTTTAGGCCTTTCCCAGAACTATTCAAGTTATCTGGTGAAAATGTTTCTAATTTTAATATTATCTATAGCAACCTCCCAAAAAATCGTAAAGATAATTTATTCCAATATCGTTCAGGCCTATTCTAGAGTGTTAAATATTCATGCTAATTTGTGTGTTCAAACTGGTCTCTCAAAAAAGTGATTGAAATTACTGTTCCATGTACTGCATCCTTGCTTGCACACAGAATGATTAAATCCGAATTGTTAGTGGTTCATCTCTGTTTGACAGTTTCACGCAAAGATGTTTTACCACTACATGCAGGATAATCTGCGTATTGCCTTGTTGACCAAAATAAACACTGAACAAAGATGGCAGCGACACTTGGCTCCTGAGGGTTACATGTGGCCCCTGTTTCAGAAAAATCCTGGAACCGCCACCGTCCATAGTGCCTAACTGTAATTTTGCAGTGTGGCTAAAAGGAGTCATAAGGTTTTTATGACATGGCGAGCTTTAACGTTCCACATCAAGAGGAGAAAAAAGAAGAAGCCCTTTGAGCTGTTGTGTAGTCAAAATTTTCTCGAGCAGAACGCAGATGGCGAAAAAACAAACTCCTAGTTTTTTATGATATCTACAAAGAGAGTCTTCGCAAATACAACCAGGAACTGAAAAATGCTAGACAATCATATTTTTCAGAGATCATTAGTAGAAACACCCACAATACTCGCACACTATTTTCTGTTGTTGACAAACTGACAAACCCACAAGCATCAATACCTCAGGAATTGGCATCTGAGGTGTCCTGTAATAATTTCGCAGCATTTTTTACACACAAAGTACTAATGATTAGACAGACTGTGTGCAACTCCGGATTAACAAATGTTACACTAAATGCCTCCCAACATGTCCCCCACGTCAATCTTAGACAGTTTAGCCTCTTGGACTATGCCACTTTAACAGAAATTGTGTCGAAACTAAAGCCCACAACATGCTGCCTTGACATCCTTCCATCAAACTTTTTCAAAACTGTTTTTCATTGCATAGCCCCAGACATACTTCAGATTATAAATACTTCCCTCCAAACAGGAGAGTTTCCTCAGACTTTAAAAACTGCAGTAATAAAACCTCTCCTAAAAAAACCTAATCTGGATGCCTCAACCATTAGTAATTACAGGCCAATATCAAATCTGACATTCCTGGGGAAAATTATCGAAAGGGTTGTGTTTGAACAGATCCAGACTTTTATGATCCAAAACAATCTTTTTGACTCATTTCAGTCTGGATTTCGGCCACAACACAGCACCGAGACCGTGCTTATCAAAGTCCTAAATGATATTCGTCGGAATACCGATGCAGGCAAATCATCTGTTCTGCTACTATTGGATCTCAGCGCCGCATTTGACACGGTTGATCACAACATACTACTCAGCAGATTGGAACAGTGGGTAGGGCTTACTGACACTATTCTTCAGTGGTTCACATCCTATTTACATGATAGGGATTTCTTTGTGTCAATCGGAAATTATCAGTCAGAACGAACCAAATTCACGTGTGGAGTCCCTCAAGGGTCAATTCTTGGACCACTCTTATTTAACATCTATATGCTTCCGTTAGCTCAGATAATGGAACAGTATGACATCTCCTATCACGCCTATGCAGATGACACACAACTGTACATTTCTGTGTCCCCACATGATTATAGTCCCTTAGTCTCCCTGAGTAAATGCATTCATCAAATCAATGAATGGATGTGCCAGAATTTTCTCCAGTTAAATGTGGAGAAAACAGAGGTGATCATTTTTGGGCCAAAAAAGGAAAGGTCAAAGATAAGCAGCCAACTTAGCACAATGTCACTTACAGCTACAAATCAAGTCAGAAACCTTGGCGTAATTATTGACTCAGACCTAAAATTTGATAGCCATCTAAAGTCCGTTACTAAATCCGCTTATTACCACCTAAAAAATATAACCAGAATTAAGGGGCTTCTGACTCAACAAGACATGGAAAAACTTATGCATGCATTCGTTTTCAGCAGATTGGACTACTGCAACGGTATATTTACAGGTCTTGATAAAAAATCAGTCAGGAAGCTGCAGCTAGTACAGAATGCTGCAGCCAGAGTCCTCACAAATACAAGGAAGCTGGACCACATTACACCGGTTTTGAAATCGCTACACTGGCTTCCAGTGAGTCAAAGGATAGACTATAAAATACTACTGCTCGTCTACAAAACACTTAATGGCCTTGGACCAAAATACATACTTGACTTGTTAGATTCCTATGAGACATCTAGACCCTTAAGGTCGTCTGGAACGGGTCTTCTGCATGTTCCAAGAACAAGAACCAAGCAGGGTGAGGCAGCATTTAGTTATTATGCTCCTCACCTCTGGAACAAGTTACCCGAAGGTCTGAAGTATGCTCAAACCGTTAGCTCATTTAAATCAGGGCTAAAAACGCTTTTGTTTAGCACTGCATATCCATAACTGTCTATATATTTCAATCTACCTGCCTTCTATTCCTCTTGTGCTTATCTCCATTGCTGATTTCAATGATTATTATTAGTAGTAGTTTTTGCTTTATTTCTTGTTTTATTTTTATTTATTTATTTTTATTCTGTGATTAAATGCGATCTTTTGTCTTGGTTTTTACGTTGTGTTGATTTAAATGTGATTTTTATGGTTTTCATGTGATGTAAAGCACTTTGAATTGCCTTGTGTTGAATTGTGCTATATAAATAAATTTGCCTTGCCTTGCCTTGCCTTGCCTTGGATCGCCTTTTTCTCCAACAAAAATTGATGGATACCCGTCGTGACGTCACGCCTCTGCTTGCTTGTCAGACTAGTGCTTAATTCTTTTCTGGCTGGGGAGATAAACATTGAGGCTGCGAAGCTGTTCTATCGAAGCTCTGAAAACACGAAGTTACAATCGCTTCTCCTTCGAGCGGTCATCACTCTTGGTCTGTTGGCTCTTACAGGTCAGTCCAAATAAACTAGTTGAATTAGGACTTTCTGTGGGACATTTCTTATCAGCTTGAGCACTCGGTGAGACTTTTGCCTGATGATATTGCAGAAACACAGATTAAATCAATTTTCATTATTGGAATTCTTGAATACAGTACTGTCTTGGTGCCGATAAATACTTGAGAGCACGCTTCTGTCAAGCTTTACTTGAGGAGGGCATTTATTTATTGTCCTCTACCGCCTCTTAGAGGGCTGCGCTTGAAATAGCAACATAAGAGGAGGATTTGCCACTTGGTTCAATCTGCTTTTTGCATTCGTCACTTCACCAAAAGATCCCTCCCATAGGGTTTCAAGCAGTTGACGTCAAAATGTTAAATAAATACTAGGCCAGTTTTTTTTTGTTTTTTGTTTTTTTAATTTGTATTGTTGTGAGGCTACGATTTGATTTACATTATTTCACTAGAAAGAGAAAAGAGCTTTTTGTTAAAACTGGATTTTTTTTTTGTAGAAAATCTATCATTTAAAACATTAATTCAGATTATTTATTTGTACAGTAAGATTTGAAAAGACAGGTCTAATTTTGGTCAAGGTTGACTCGCTAATACCGAAGAGGATTTTTTTTTTTTTAATCTTTATTTCATTTTTTTTTTTGTTTGTTTGTTATTATCGTTAGGAATAAAAAAGCCTGTTGAGTAACCTATGAGAATTTTAATATGTGTCTTTGGTTATATAGTTATCATTTTGTTATAAAACTGATTTTTCTGTCCAAACGGAGGAGGCACTCTTTAAATATATTAAATTTTACTCAAAGTTCACTCAGAACTCCTGCGGAGGAAACTAATTTCCGCCACTTCAGTCTGAAATGTTGTTGCGGTCACGTCCTTGACTTACCACTTTCATTATAATCCTCTGTCGTTTGAGGCCGCAAGCTCGTTGCATTAAAAAAAAAAAAAAAAAATTTGCACATTTTCCAGATTCGTTTACAAGTGCTTTTCTCTTTTTAATTTTTATTTTTCAGCCCCACCCTTGCTTTTTTTTTTTTTTTTTTTTATCCATGATCCAGCACAGGACCGAGCTATTAGCTAATTTGGCTCAATATTGACTCTGATTAGCGGGTGGAGCTGCATTATTTTTCTTTTGCGTTAGCCTGCACACATCAGGATGCCTCTGAAAAAAAATATATAAATATGATAATACGTATATTTTTAAGATGACCCACAGGGACAGCAGTAACTAGAGATGTCCCGATCTATCGGCATCCCGATCGATCGGGTCCGATCACATCATTTTCAAAGTATCGGAATCGGCAAAAAAATATCGGCCATGCCTTTTTTTAATATATATATATTTTTAATTAAATCGTTTTCTAATTGTATTTAACGTTACAGACATAATATGTTACACTCATCCAGAGTCTTTAGTTTAGGCTTAAGGTAGGGTTACCAAAAATATCCCGATAACGGCGGCAATTTATTAAAAAATGTGTCACGTTAAAATATTCAACGCAATTAATGTATACACTGCACGACCCTCTCACTCATTGTAGCGCTCAATCTGTAATGACCCTGTTTTACCAATATAGAGAGGTAAAAGGCAGCGCAAAATCAGTAGAGTGAATTTTGGCAGCCTTTGGAGCCTTCCTTTAATTGGCTATATCCTTGCAATCCCTCTCCCTGTGATTAGAATTATCATGGGAGGCAAGGTGGGGAAGCAAGATGGCAATTGATCTTTGTCTTAGCACCTTAAGTTCTTTCCCAAAGCAGAGAAGATATATCCATTGGTAGCACGACGCACAGTCATGGGTCCACTTCCCATCATGCATTTGGGATGGCCACAGTATCATTTACTGAAAGCTCAGCAAATACGCTAGATGGCAATATTTAGTCACAATACACAAAGTCACAAATCTTTCTATCCGTGGATCCCTCTCACAGAAAGAATGTTAATAATGTAAATGCCATCTTGAGGATTTATTGTCATAAGAAACAAATACAGTACTTATGTACTGTATGTTGAATGTATATATTCGTCCGAGTTTTATTCATTTTTTTCTTAATGCATTGCCAAAATGTATATGATCGGGAAAAATTATCGGGAATGACTGGAATTGAATCGGGAGCAAAAAAAAGGATCGGGAAATATCGGGATCGACAGATACTCAAACTAAAACGATCGGGATCGGATCGGGAGCAAAAAAACATGATCGGAACAACCCTAGCAGTAGCAGCATGTAAGTAATACTCACCATTATGCATAAATCCCAAACAAAAATTATAATAGTTAAAAAATGTGTAAAACCTGCACCAGCCTTCCTGGCCGGCCGGCCGGCCCACTGGGATTCGTCCCTGTCCTCCCGATTAGCCACTCCAGGCCTGGTACCAACGTAATGAAATCAAGTGCAGAATATGTCTCTGTCTTAATGACATGACTCTTTATATTTTGTATGACTTGGAATAGGCAGTGTAGCGCTACTCCAACAACGTGTTTAATCCATGATTGTCTAGCCTTTGAGTGAGCAAGGGCAGGTGTGTTCCATTTAGCTCTTTCATTCCCCCTCCGCCCTCTAAGTGGCCTCGGTGTGACATCATAGCAAGGGCTGAGGGCAAGTGAGCGAGGGCTACTTAAACTGTTTTTGAAATGCAGCAGTTTTTTGTTCATCCCAATGGATGAGAGTTTAAAGCAGTGGTCTGCAACCCTGGTCCTCAAGAGCCACTATCCAGCTTGTTTTACATGTCTCCCTCCTTTAACACACCTGAATCAAATGATCCGCTCATCAGCAAGCTCTGTGTGAGCCTGATAACGATCCTGATTATTTGATTCAGGTGTGTTAAAGGAGGGTGACATGGAAAGCAAACTGGGTAGCGGCTCTCGAGGACCAAGGTTACAGACCCCTGCTTTAAAGTGCGTACAACAGGAGAAAAAAAGTCTTAAATAGGAGTATTATGTGAATTAGAATCATATTTTGAGACGATTCGACTATATACAACAATTTAGCAAAGTCCAGATGACGAGAAATTAGTCTTTTAATCTGCCGGTTAGCCACGCCTACCAATATAGGGCTCTAGCGTCCCCAACAGGTGGATGACGTCAGCGGAGTCACGATTTCATCTGATTTAGTATGCAGCCCATTGGGGAGGAATTTTTTACAACGAGGAAAACGCGACGAAGAGAGCCGCAAAATGTCATTGTTTCAGTCTCTCTAGTCCAATATTTTTACAGGATATTCTTTTTATTCAAGTATTTTTCCCCAATAGCTAAATAAATGGCTTGAAAAGGACCAGTCAGCCCGTTGAGGGGGAATTATTCAGAACGAGGAAAACGTGACGAAGAGAGCCGCAAAATGTCATTGTTTCAGTCTCTCTACTCCAGTATTTTTACTGGATATTCTTTTTATCCAAGTATTTTTCCCCAATAGCTAAATAAATGCCATAATCATGACAAATAACAGTCTTGTGCTAAATGGAATATGAAATAATACAGATGCATTTATTCAAGACAACATGGCAAAATTACTCCATAATGGTCAAAGCTTGTTCCCCTGCTACTACGGACAGGAGAGCTCGCCGGGGAAGCAGCTAAACAATGACCGCCGAACAAACTGGCCAACGTCAGAGGAGTGTGTAGCTGCCAAATGGTCAACATGAATATGGCAAAATAATGCTTTACTACACAGCGAAGTCATGAACAGCGAGAGACTCAGTTTAGGAGGGCAGCTGCAGTTTTTGTGCAGCTAACATGTGCAGCTAATGTGTATGGGGAGAGATTTTTACATGCCCATCCATGATCAAACGTAAATAGTCCTTTATTTAAAGAAAGTTTGTAGTGTTTACTTTGTAATCACTGTATTCGCGGCTATTTTTAACACAAAGTTGCAATTTCTGATCGGTCGGAAAATTTGACAGAACACCGTGCACATGAAGAGGGCAATAAGCAGAGTACTGTATAGTGCTCTCCCGGCGGGTGGATGTGCAACAAGCCGCCGGTCGTCGGCCGAGTGGACAAGGGGCATGTCAGCCACAAAATGCAAGTCACCTACATATTAAAATGATCCCAGTATTTGACATAATACAAAACACGATGTTTACTCACTTTCTCATAAATCCCATGGTCCAACAGCAGTAGGGCTTGTTTTGGCCAATATCCACCGGTGAATGGGAACCTTTTGAAACCCCCAAAACGTCTCTCCCTCGTACAGCAAGATTTTTCTGCAGCCGTTTGGCTGGTGTGATGCGAAAAATAAACGTATTAATCCGCAAAATCAGCTAAATCCTTAGTCCTTCTCATACAACAGTACGGCTGTATAGTGAAGAGGACTCCTTCCTCTGTACACGTCACAGCGCCCTCTTCCTCAATGCAAGACTGAAGTATGTCATTTTCGTAGTTCGGAATTCAAAAAATTGAATAAATATATCGATCGCTTCTTCACACATCCAAGGGGGGGCAATTTGGACGTCCATCCAGCCAGGGATCAGGATAGTTAGGAGGCTGTGGCTGAAAAATAGCCCCTCCCCCCTAGATATTAGGATTAGAAAAGAGAAATAAAGTAAAGACAAGTGGTAGGTAGAGTGAGAAACGGGATAGGACTCAGTGCCTGTACTTCCCCAGGCATTATAGCTTCTAGTGCAGCTTAGACTGAACTGTGAGTCTAGTCCGATTTCATCTAGCCTGACCATAAGCTTTGTCAAATAAGAACGTTTTTAGTCTAATTTTAAATGTACAGACTGTGTCGGCTTCTTTAATACTAGCTGAGTGCTGATTCCGTAAGACAGGAGCTTGGTAGCTAAAGGCTCTAGCTCCTACTGTACTTTTAGAGACCCTGGGAACTACCAGTAGACCTGCATTCTGAGAACGAAGTGTTCTGTTGGGGCGGTATGGAACCAGAGCATCGGTGAGATAAGATGGCCCCAAACCATTAATGCTCTTAAATGTGAATGGCTTGGAGCACAGGGGTGATGTGCTCTCTTCTATTAGTTCCTGTTAAAATTCTTGCTGCTGCGTTCTGGACTAGCTGAAGACCTTTTAGGGAACTTTTAGTAGCTGCAAGTAAGGAGTTACAGTAATCCAATCTAGATGTAACGGACGCGTGAATGAATTTTTTTGCATCGTTTTTAGACAGAATATTTCTAATTTTGGCTATGTTGCGCAGGCTTTTCTGCAGGTTTGTTTAATATGAGCTTTAAATGATAAGTCTGGGTCAAATAGAACTCCTGGGTTTTAACTGTGGTGCTGGAGGCTACACTCACATTGTCCAGTTGCCTCTGATATTGTTGTTACTATGATGATTGTAATTATGATGATCTTTAATATTATTTACTTCAACTACTGTGCTGCTGTGGCTGCTAGCCTGTTGCTAATCAGTACGTGTAGATGGCCAAATTATGTCAACGCATAAATGCAAGTGTTACAAGTTTTTTGTTCGTTTGTTTACAGGTGCAAAATGCTGTTAGGCAACTGAAGACAAGTGGCTGTGCCTCACAACAACAGTAACTGTACGTTGCTGGACATATATCGAGGCTACGTATGTACTACCCGGGGGCGGCCGAGAGGCTGAGACAGATGGTGGCTCGCCTCGCGGCGGACTTTCAGCTCGATCCCGAGGTCTAACTACAAGCTTTTTAACTGTACAACTTTAAGATAAGCAATTAGAGCTAGAATTACCGAGGACAGTGGGAGGAAGCCCGTCTGGAGGCTGCCGAGGGTCTCCGTAATGTCGGGTAAAAGTTTGGCAAGGCTCCCTTAAGATCTGCTGTCTTAACATATTCCTTCGTTAATATTTTTCTCATAATTTTATAAACTGTGATTTATTGACCTGTTTTGCACATCCACCAATTGTTTTAAATTAAACAAGGAATGGAATCATGTTGTCCAAATGTTTTATTGTGATCAATATCTGCAATAAAAAATGACATACTATTTTTGTTTATATCTACATAACTTGTAGTATTTTGTATTAACAACAAAATCCGTGTCAGCCTTTCTGCATTCGGCAAACATAATAATTTTTGTAATTTCACCTCAACTTGGTCACTCAAGTGGCCGGCGTATCAATCTACACCTCATGTCATCACAGGCAGACAGGTTGTTATAATTTTGTCCACGAATGATCAAGGAAGTGATAAGAACAATCATACAATATTTTAGGTATATCCTTAGGTTTAAATCACATCCTTAACTTCTTGTCTGCAGCTTGTTTCGATTTAAGGCGTATCGCGAGATAGAGCCACACTTGCGCTTTGAAGCTTGTTAGAATTTTGTCCACGAACAATCAATGAACTGATAAGAACAAACGCACAGCACAGAAAGTCTCGGATCGTCATCTATGTCGTGCTGAATCTATTTTTGGAGATTCCGTGGGTTCCTCTGGTTTGTTTTTGCAGTTTTAACTTTGTCAAAACACTGCTTACGTCAACCAAAATTCATGTTGTTCTTTCTGAACCGGAAGTTTGGAGCAGACATTTTCTAAGATGCTGCCGCCCATGTTTCGCTCAGGAAACTTGTCTATAAAATAGTTTATGTTGAGAGAAATGTGTTAAATACATAAATGTGTCCTCAGTTGATGTAAAATACTGTTGTTCCTATTCCCAATTGTTTGTTGCTGATTGACTGTTCTCCATTGTTTGTTGGTGATTGGTTGTTTTCGCCACAAGATGGCAGTTGGGGACTCTATTTTTCCAAAGTGCGACACATATATGTACCTACAGCAGGAGTTACGTCACAATTGTTTGCCGTTTCAATGTCTAATTGTTTGTCAGGCCAGCAGAGAGTGATTGTATCTGCATGTTACAACAATTAGATAGCTGAGTTTTGGCTAAAAATAAAACATCTTTTCTGCCTTTCATTCCTGCAAATGCAAAGTTAAGCTGCAACAACCTCAACAGGTTCTTAAGTCAACCTCAAGTACTCCCTCAATTTTAGTAAAAATAAATAAATTAATTAATAAATAATTAAATAAATAAAAAGTATACTCATAGCACACTTGAATAAACTTTTTTACTAAGAATACTGTTGACATCAACTTTTCGTTGTTTTTTTCTGACAGGTTTCACTAAACTGCTGTCAGTCCACTTTGGTCTTTTGATGCAGATGGCTGGCTTCACCTCTCTTCTAGATGTGAGAAGGCACATGTTTGTACTTGAGGTACATGTCTGCTCAGTCTTTCCATACTTGACCCAAAGTTCAACTTTGATGTACATGGCTGTCAATGGAATCCAAGTACATTAGAATCATTGGAATCGACATACATGGCCATCAATAGCATTGATGTACATAACTGTCATAGGAGTTGATCAATGTGGTTACCTGACCTCAAATTTAAGCCTCACTAGAAACAAGAAAAGTTTTACTTTACACTTGCAAAGATGAATTAAACATCAATTTTGCCCAAATAACTTGTAAAAAGGGGGGCATGGAGGAAGAGTGGTTAGCGTGTCCGCTGACAGTTGAGATCAAGGGCTCAAGCACGGGTTCTGTGTGGAGTTACCATTTTATTTTTGGGGTACGGTACTATCGCTAATTTTATCTTGTATATTAGACTGACTTTTTAAAGGCTCAGAAACCGTTTGCAGGTGTTTTGATTTACACATGTGGCAACTGTGTACAAAATTGAGGCTTTTCATTTTATTTACTTTTTTAAGTTTGTGGTTATAATAAGCTGAAAAATCTTCAGAATCAGAAACACTATGAGGAACTGCTTGAGATGAGCCATTACATGCATATTGACATATACAATTTCGTTGGTTTAATCTTTTGTTAAATTGTCAAAATGAAACCTTTACTCGATGTTCAATTTTTTCGGGGAGTACGGTACATACTTTGATGTAATTACAAATGCTTTGGTAGTAATATCTTCATTTATTTTGCTTGCAATGAAAAAACACAAAAGAGAATGAAAACTGATAATGATTAATTTTTTTTCCCCATTCTCTTCTGTGTTTTTTCATTGCATGCAAAATACATGAAGATATTACTACCAAAGCATTTGTAATTGCAATCATTTTCTGGGAGAAATTGATCATTATCTGACAGAATTGCAGGGGTGCCAATACTTTTGGCCAGCAGTGTATATATAGATATTGCCGCCCCCCTCAAAACATTTCAACTTGAGGTCACTCAAGAATCAAACTGAACGAAGTACTTCTGAAATTGTATTGTAAGGGGAATGTCTGGAAGATGTCAACTGTAAAATCTCTTTGTGAGCGCCACCTTTGTCAATGCTGCTGACACTTATAAATCCTGAGGTAAAGAGAACTGAGGTGGAGTCATGGGACTAGTTTCCTGATGTCTTTACCCAAATCAAATCAAAAGACACCACACTGACCTCCAGTTGACCTGTCCTCAATCACATCTTTCTACTTTTTGGGCTTTCACACACTAGATTCCCACACTCATGTAAATGTTTGAAAACTCATTTTACTTTGCCGTTAACATGCAGAAAGGACCACTGTTTTTGTCCTGCTAACCATGGAAACATTTGAAATTCTAAACAAGTTTAATTCAGCACGATCAAGAAGAGGAACTAAAAGTTGATTGCAATATCTTGTGGAGGTACCGCAATACAGGAAGAGCACAGTCAGCCTCTACTTCCTGTGAGATTTAGTTGCCACACTGCACCATACAAGCATGCTATGATTAATAATTATATCACTGCATATTATTTTGTTTAACGCACTTGCCTAATCTTCCAGATTAGGGTAATCTTTTTTACAGGGTGCCATTTTGACATAACTGAGCAAACATCAACAGAGGGAACATTTTGTGCTAGTTAGCCCTCAGCCTTGCTTTGCTAGCATCATAGCTAACACGATTGGGGACGTCCCGATTGCATATTTTTGTGTCCGAATCCGAGTCACATGATTTTGAGAATCTGTAGATACCAAGTCCCCCCAAAAAGTTTTTTTTTTTTTGTATTTCTGGATTCTTTTGTTACTTTTAGGCCCTTAAAAAAAATCTAATCCTTTTCACCGGATTCCGAACCGCTGAAAGAGATTTAACAGACGTATTATATTGTTTGTAGAGTTACGTCCTATAATAAAGCCAGTCTGGTTTTATGAATTATAGTGGGAAGAGTTTTTTCTAATCTAGTAGCTGAAACCTTTGCAATCATTTTAATATCTGTATTCATTAAGGATATTGGTCTATAGTTTGCTGGTTGGGTTAGGTCTTTCCCCGCTTTTGGCAGTAGTTTGATTACTGCAGTGTTCATATTGTCTCCAATTTGACCCTTGGGACTGATTTCTTGAACCATTCTATATAAAATTGGTGCCAGCATATTCCAAAAGTGTTTAAGATATGATGTCGAGAACCCGTTGGGCCCCGGTGCGCTACCTGTTGGCATGTCCTTTACGACATTCCATAATTCAGCGAGGGTAAGTGGGGTGTCTAGCAATTGTTGGCTTCCTAAAGTTATTTGCGGGATGTCATATAGATAACTTTGTGCTGATAAAAAAAATACCATTGTTTAAAAAATAACAACAAAATCAAACATCTTAAGCAGTTACTGACAATGTTACTCATTACTTGAGTAATCTTTTCACCTAATACTTTTTTTATTTGTATTTGAGTACATTTTTGGATGGCTACCTTTACTTGAGTAATCTTGTTTTGAAGTAATGCTGCTCTTACTTGAGTAAAATCTTTGGCTACTCTACCCATTTCTGATTAAAGCCACCAAACCTCCCCCAATTCAAAATGGATTTGATGTTTATCACTGTCAATGGCACTAAATGAGTAAAACTTGAAAGTGAACCCCATCAAAATGTTTCTCAAATTTGGTGTCAAACTGACCGCATGAATCCATACAGTGTTTACAAGCTGAAGCATTGAGAATTAAGTGATCGCGACAGTTAGAAGACAAAAGTTTCATTGCCAAAGTCGGAGAAGCGGCTCTTTCTCTACACTGTGAGCACGTCTTTTCATTCCCAATGACACTCTGACCTCCAGTCTGGGCAACGAGGGGGAAGCCCTCATTGGCCTGTTTGTGGATTTCATAGTGAGAGGCGCCAGCGGACAGCGTGTAAACCCGATTGAAAGATACAACAAAAAGGCCTCTCTGTCCTCGCCGAGAAAACATGCGGCAGGAAGAAGGAAGCGGCACTGCTCGGCTAAACGCACTTAATGGAAAACCAGTCCATGACTCAAACACTTCCACCAAGTATTATTTGATGTACATGTGCCAAGATGGCCGCAGTCATTTATTTACTTTGTAAATGAGCTGCCCCAAGTGGAACTTATTAATCCTGATGTCATGAATGCTAAATGACTAATGTTACCCCTATTCATCAGTTAGCACTACAATGCAAATGTCTAAAGAGTAAAGACACAAAGGAATAGAAACAAAAATGTAACTTTTGGGCAATATTTTGAAACTTGCAATTTTCTAACAAGGGGCAACCGACCGAACCGAAATATTTCCAAGGATGCTCATTTTTATAGCATTCTGTGATTGTTCCACTTCCTTAGATGCAACATGCCGATGACACAAATGGGTAATTTTTTTTATTTATAGGGTGCCAATTGTTGTCAGTAAAATGCCAGTAAAAATGAAGCTGTATTTCACAAAAGTTGGACAAATACTCAATCAACATATTTTTTGTGTGTATTATCAATTGCTGTCTATTATAAATTTAGGGTACAGACTCCTAAATTCTGTTTTAAAATGTTTACTATTGGTAAAAGGTTGTTATGGAATTTTGCTCTGTCCTCAGTGTGTTTCAGTCAAATTCAATCAATAAAATAACTAATATGAGTCGAATCACAGTGTATGAGAGTACCTTTATAGCTGTCACCAGGGCTGTCGACAGACTTGCAGGGGCCCGGGGACAAGAGACCATTATACCCCCCCCCCCCCGGCCCACTCCTGCCACTGGCTTGTCACGACAACATTGAACAACTTTTAACGCTTTGAATCACTGTGTTAATAGGATATGTGATATTTGAACTAGCAAAACCGATGCTATTTATTGCTTTTTAATTATATTCATTTTGGTCATATCTGTATGAATTAAGTAATTAATTAATTATCTTTGGGATATAACCTCTAACAATTTTGTATGTGTGCTTATCGTCATTTTCAGATGGTTTCCAAGCAATTTGTTACTGCAGTCCCTCAAACAGCATGACTCTTGCAAATGGATATTAAAAAGTTATTTGCTCGCAGCAACAATAAAAAAATGAGGAATGAAAGAGTTAAGCTAGGTAACCCACCTAGGCAATATGGGGGGGTTTCATCCCTCCTTCCACAGCACAGCCATCACCCCCCCCCCCCCCCTCCCGGATCCAGGGTAGTCCCCCTGGCCACCCGCGCACCCATCGACTAGCCTTCAGGGATGGCAAGAGGGGACGCATCACCAACCCCACGCCCAGCACTGCCCGCCCACCCGGCCCACGAGCCGCAGCCCCTCAACCGGCATGGCACGCCACAGGGCCCCAGGTGGCCCACCGAGCCCAGGGCAGAGCAGGGTCCCTCGCCGGAGCAGGCAACGTCCAGCCGATACACCGGTGCCCAGCCAGCGACCCGCGACGGAGCGCAAGGTGGACATCCAGTCGGAGAAGAGAGGGGAAGGCGGAGGCAGGAGGACGCCGGGGAGCCGCCGCGGGGAGACATGAAATCGGAGCCCAGACCTCCCCCCACTCCCGCGGCCAGCAGCCCAGGCAGAGGCGAGGCCACGCCCCGGGAGCCACGCCATAGAGAAAAAATGTGGGACCCACCTACCATCCTATTACTGTGACTGCCAGGTTCGCGGCTGGCAGCAATTACCCAGCACCGTGATGGGATTGCGAGGGGAGGGTAGTGCAATGTATGCATTGAAATAGGAGAGCTTGGCTTGGGGCGGTAGCCATTCAAATCTAAACCCCTGGCAACAAAAGTGAGTACACTGCATGGGAACTACGTACATCCCTAAATGTCCAAATTGAGTACTGCTTGCCATTTTCCCTCCAAAATGTCATGTGTCTCGTTACAGGAGTGCTGTCAGCATTGGTGCAGAGTTTGAAGAGGTGGGGGGTCAGCCTGTTAGTGCTCAGACCATATGCCGTACTCTACATCAAATTGGTGTGCATGGCTGTCACCCCAGGAGGAAGCCTCTTCTGAAGACATTAGACAAGAAATTTGTGATACACTGTATTATCATATTTTATTGACTCTATGGCAGTGGATGGAAACGCAATCAGGAACCTTAAAAGCTCTGAGGCATTCCAGTACTTGCACAGCCACAAAGTTGGATGTGTCATCATACACAAACACGGGAATTTTGTCTTCATGAAGGCCTCACTGCTCCGTACAAACCACAAAGCAAGGCTGCTGGTAACAAAGGAGGGAGACGTTGAAATTGCCGGCGGTACATACAGTGTATCACAAAAGTGAGTACACCCCTTGCATTTCTGCAGATATTTAAGTATATCTTTTCATTAGACAACACTGACAAAATGACACTTTGACACAATGAAAAGTAGTCTGTGTGCAGCTTATATAAGAGAGTTAATTTATTTTCCCCTCAAAATAACTCAAAATATAGCCTTTGATACCTAAACCCCTGGCAACAAAAGTGAGTACACCCCTTAGAAACTACGTACATCCCTAAATGTCCAAATTGAGTACTGCTTGTCATTTTCCCTGCAAAAAGTCACGTGACTCGTTACAGGAGTGCTGTCAGCATTGCTGCACAGATTGATGAGGTGGGGGGGTCAGCCTGTTAGTGCTCAGACCAAACGCCGCACTCTACACCAAGTTGGTGTGCATGGCTGTCACCCCAGGGGGAAGCCTCTTCTGAAGACGGTACACAAGAAAGCCTGCAAACAGTTTGCTGAAGGCATCTCAACAACGCACATGGATTACTGGAACCATGTCCTATGGTCACATGAGACGGGCAGGCACCGCACAAATCGAAGTGTTACAAAATTTTGTCCGTTTTTTTACAGCTAGAAAACGCTGTTTGGCAAGGGAAGACAACTTGACTTGTACGTTGATGGACATATATCAAGACTACGTGCATTCTACTTTGATGATGGATGGCTCGACTCCCGGTGGTGGCCGAGGGGCAGGGGCTGGGACAGACGGTGGTTCGCCTCTCGGTGGACCGTCAGCTCGATCCCGAGATTCAACGCCGAGCTTTTTAACTACAGCAACTTAACACTAGAAGTCCCAGAGAATTCTGCTACTCCTAACAGTCCCAAGCAATGGCCAATTTGGCCTCTCCTCCAAAAAAACCCAGAGGTGGCCTAAATGACCCAAGTGCTTTTGAATTAGCAAGTCGTTGTCGGACAGACAACAGCCGTTCATATGGAAATGCAACCACTTGTGTTGGTATCTGGCCCAAATGGAGGGGAACACACAACAGTAGTACTATTCATGTAATATTATGTGTCAGTTCAAGTCAAGCTACATTTATGGGGTTTTGCACATTAATAATGTGTATTGTTTTACGATTTTACTGTCGGAAAAAATATCTCTGACAGTGTATTTGTGGGGCCTTTATATGCTAGCAATATTTGTTATAACAGTATATTTGTGATGCCTGCAGAAAATAGAACATTGAATCAGTATCAAATGTAAAACTGAAATAAGAGTCTGACAAAGTTAATTTTTGTCTTTTCTTCCTGGTATTTATTGATGCACAGGATTCAAACAAGAGTAATCATAGCAAATCAAAACTATCAAGTCAAAACGATGAAATACTATAGAACACACATAAATGTACCTCTAATACACCCTCTATCCTCTATACTGGACTTGTTGAAAGGTTATCAAGAATTTTTTGTTTTCCTGGGACTACTTGGTATACAATGAGGAGCAATTATTTGCACTCCTTGTGATTTTGCAAGTTCACCCACTTTGAAAAGAGGTGGAGGTCTGAAATTTCAATCATAGATGCATTTCCACTCATAGAGACAATCTAAAAAAATCCAGAAATCACATTGTATGATTTTTAAAATTTATTTGCTATATATTTTTATCTACTGGGGTTCAGTTCATGTATTTGTGCACCTGAGAATCAGCAATAATTATGACACTCAAAGAGTTGTCATTCTACCTTAAAAAAAGTCCACCTTTACCCAACCCGTTTGAGCTCATCATTGTCACCTGTGCACCCCACAGTCAGTTATAATCCACCCGCTACCATGGGCAATACCAGAGAGATTTCGAAAGGCACCAGATAAAAAAATTGATTAGCTCCACAAAGCTGGAAAAGGCTACGGGACAACTGGAAAGCAGCTTGGTGAGAATAAATCAACAGTTGCAGCAATTGTTAGAAAATGGAAAACGCTAAACATGACTGATAATCTACCTTGGAATGGGGCTCCATGTAAAATCTCTCCTCGTGGGGCATCACTCATGATGGGAAAAGTGAGGGCTCAGCCTAGAACTACATGGTAGGAGCTGGTCAATGACCTGCAGAGAGCTGGATGCACAGTTTCAAAGGCTGCTGAAGCCAGTACATGTAAAGGCCTGTCTGAAGTTTGCAAGGGACCATCTGAATGATGCAGAGGGGTCATGGGAGAAAATCATGTGGTCAGATGAGACCAAAGTAGAACTTTTTGGTGCTAACTTTACTGTCGTTTGTGAAGGGAAAAAAAGGCAGAGTACAATCTCAAGAACACCATCCCCATTGTGAAGTATGTAGGTGGAAACCTCATGCTTTTCGGCAAAGGGGACAGGACGACTCTATAAATCAGAGGATGAATGGTGCAATGTATCGTCAGATTTTGGGCCATGACCTCCCTCCCACAGTCAGGGACTTCAGGATAAGTCGTGGCTGGGTCTTCCAACATGACAATGATCCGAATCACACAGCCAAGCTGACCAAGGAGTGGCTGCGTAAAATGCATTTCAAGGTTCTGGAGTGGACTCCAGACATCAATCCAAGAATCCAGAAAATCTTTGGATAGAGCTGAAATTTGGTGTTTCTCAACGACAGCCCCGAAACCTGACTGATCTAGAGAAGATTTGTGTGGAGGAATGGGCCAAAATCTCTGTTTTCATATGGGAAAACCTGGTGAAGAACTACAGAAAGCGTCTGACCTCTGTAATTGCAAACAATGGCTGCTGCACTAAATATTAGCAATGATTTTCTCAAGGGTACAAATACTTATGAACCCTAATAAATTACGAATAATTTATTGAAAAAAAAATCATACAATAAGAGTTCTGGATTTTTTTTAAGATTATCACGAGAAGTCAATGGGGTTTTGGTGCTCTCTAATATTACTAAGGGTGTCCCATTTTGGGACACCCTGGAGATCCGCCCCGAAGCCGAGCCTACCCTACCGCCTACCGCAAGCCGCATCCAATTTCTACCCCTTGGCCTTTCAAACGAAGCAATAAGGGGTAGGACTTGAAACATCAGCCCTACGAATTGGGACACCTCTTTACACTCACGTACGTCATAAGTCCGTTCGGAAAGTTGTTACGTATCCAAAAGCAACGACAAAGAGTGCACTGAAAAACAAAACAAACATTACAAATGAAGAAACACAATGAACAATGAACTAACATTACAATTAGTTGTGTCGATTTTTTATTTATTATACCCCTAATTAGTGCAATTTTATCGTGATGAATCTTTTTTTAACTATTACTTTTCTGACTGAAGAAAACGCATTGAGAGTAGATAATACTGGTCATCAGCTGTTAGAATATTGTTTGGATGTATCAAGCTTGTTTCATTTAATTTAAGCAAAGCAAACAAAACAAACACCGGTAACTAAAGGAAGGGTCCACAACACATGCACATAGATGTGGAGCACGAGTTCAGTTTAATTTAATTTGGTTTCAAATTCAATGTAATATTTACACCATTGTATGAAACCTGAATGATGGCTTGTTTCTGAACCAAGAGTGGTATTTACTAATCTTGCATATTTTTTTCCCAGCAATTTCATGTGTGGTGCTCTTCATTTCACCACTGTGTCTTGCTGTGCTTAGTTGTATTATTTCTAAATATCTATGCACATAAATGTATATCCACAGCAAATTGTTAATTGATCTTTTTGAAATTGTTTTTTTTTTTTAACATGTAGAGGGTATTCAAACAAATACATCCGAATGAATTAGAATTATTAAAATACTGTTATTAAAATATTCTCAGAAGTTTAGCAGTTTAGTGTCAAGTAAGAAATAAGTGTCTGAGTAAGTCAGGCTACTTTAGCTGAGGCGGGGGTTGGACGAAAAAGGCTCAAGTCAGGCTACTTTAGCTGAGGAGGGGGTTGGGCGAAACCTTGCTGAGTGAGGCTGCTTTCTCTTTCGCCCAACCCCCTCCTCAGCTAAAGTAGCCTGACTAGTAGACACTTTGTTACTTGCCTACTGTAGGTTGATAAATTTGTAGGTAGATTTGTGTATGTCTTAGTCAATCCAAAAAAAAGGTTCCTTCAATCAAAGTATATATTTTCATTCGAAGAGCACCACACATGAAATATATATTATATATACGGTGTATATATATATATATATATATATATTTTTTTTTTTTTTTTTTTTAATGCAATTTCTATGTTATGACAAAATAAACACCTGATCATTTTACCACCTTAGGAAAGGATCGGCATACATATTGCTCCTTTGTTTTTTGGTGAGACTTATTAATTAGGACTCAAAATAAATAATTGAGGAGGGCGTAGGGACCAGCCCTGAGCAGTTGCTTTTGAACACACTGAAACAATGACTGAATGTTGAATTATCAGTCCTACTTATGAAGATGGTATGTCCTGTATCAGAATTTAAACAAATACATATAAAAACAAATTCCCCATTTATTTTCAATGGCAAGTAATCAAAGTCCCTGTGATTTTTTTACCATTTATCATGACAGCCCAATGAGATTGTATACCACTAACTCTCATATAGGTGAATTAAAAAAAAAAAAAATGTAAAAAATCTGACCTACGTTTTTGGGGGAGGAATGAAAAAATCAATTCAATCAGTTAACATAAACATCTTTGATGTGAAATGTTTTCTATTGTATATTTGTAATAGCGTGTAGAACATGAAAAGTAACATGAGTTTTTTTGCTGAGTAACAAATTACTCTTACAATGAGGTAACTGAGTTACTTCTCCCAAAAAGTAATTTAGTTAGTAACTTGTAACTAATTACTTTTTTACGTACGTAAGATCGACAACACTGTGCAGTATATATTCCCTTCATAATAATTAGGACTATTAGGACATTCAGTCATTGTTTCAGTGTGTCAAAGAAACAGTTCAGGGCCGCTCCCTTCCACCTTCTCATGACACAAATTCTGTTTCTGTTTTTCTCAAAGGTTTTCTACACGTTTTCTCGTACTAACTTCAGACAAAATGGCCACAATTCATGCTCCATTAGATCCAGTCATTCTAAACCAGACATGTCCAAAGTCCGGCCCGGGGGCCAAATGCGGCCCGTGGTCAAATTTCATCCGGCCCCCAGCCTCTGTCATAAAATCAATAACGTCTGGCCCGCACACAGACTTAATAAATTGGTCAGCAGTACTGCAACCAGCATATGAAGTAGCTTACACACGAAATGCTGCTCCTCATTTACCCATTAAAAGGCAGCAGCACTTTAACCCTTTATTGCCAAATGTATCACATTTGATACACCTAAAATTTCATGATTTTGAGACTAATTTAGAATTTTGACATTTCTTTTCGGGAAAAAAAAATGATGGATGCAAGTCAACACATGCATCTGCAGGTTCCATGAGAAAAAACATGATTTAGCATGGGTTATAGATATTAGAGCGCTTCTTACACATATGCATTTTGACTTTTCTTTTTACAAATTTGAAAAATAGGTTTCATTAGGACCTTATTTTTCAAATTTTGGGATTCTCTGATAATTGCTTCATGTTGCAGGTATTTAAGGGGTAAGCAACATTACCCCGTGTGACCCATTACTTCCATTTTCTAAAATGGCGACAATCAATCAACAAAAAAAAGAAAGTTGACTGATGCCCAACGTTTCAAGATTAGGTGGAAATTGGACTATTTCTTCACTAAAATACACAACAACTGTGTCTTGCCTCATTTGCAAAGAGACAGTCGCTGTTTTTAAAGATTTCAATGTGAGGCGATATTACCAAACAAGACACACTGACATGTGCGACAAGATTACAGGGAAGATAAGCAGTGAGAAATTGAAGCAACTTGAAGCTAGTTTAATTTCACAGCAGTAGTATTTCGCAAGAGCCCGAGAGTCGAAAGAGAACGCCACAAAGGCTAGTTGCGAGATTGTTGAAATTATTCATTAAAAAAATAATAAAGCAAATGTGACACACTGAATAGCTTGCTAAATTTTGCTTAAATATATTGTTATATATTATACGTAAAAAGGACGTGAGCCAAGGTCGGCCCCCCACATTTTTACCACGCCAAATCTGGCCCCCTTTGCAAAAAGTTTGGACACCCCTGTTCTAAACTATATACATGATCTCGCTTTAAACTCAAATTGCAGTTCTAAAATGTTTTTTTTTTGCAAAAACAATGTACACATTTGGGCCATTTTTTTCCTGTTTTTCTGTGTGGAGTATAGGAGAATTAAGTTAAAAGTTTGTAAAAAGCGTAAAACTCCATAAATAAATGTAAATTCATAAATGTAGCTTGACTTGAACTGACAAAAACTATCACATTAAGTGTGCAACCGTGGTGTGTTCCCCTCCGTTTGGGCCGCATTCTAACACGATGTATGTCTAGTGGTTGCATTTACATATGAATGGTTGCTGTCTGTCGGACAACGACTTGCTAATTCAAAAGCACTTGGGTCATTTGGGCCACCTCTGGGTTTTTTAGGAAGAGAGGCCAAATCGGCCATTGCTTGGGAATATTAGGAATATTTGTCTTGAGGAAGGGCCGAGTCGGCCTCTGCTGGGTTTTCTAGTGTTAAAGATACGCTATTGGATCTGGAATTACCAAGGACAAAGGGAGAAAGTCCGTCTGAATGCCATCGAGGGTCTCGTAATGTCGGGTGAAAGCTCCCTTAAGCTCTGCTGTCTGATAACACATTCCTCGTATGCTCAACCGTCATTAATATTTTTCTAATCATTATATAAATTGTGATTTATTGACCTGTTTTGCACATGCATCAATCGTTTTAAATAAAACAAGAAATGGAATCGTGTTGTCCAAATGTTTTTAATTGCGATCAATATCTGCAATAAAAAGGAAGGACATACTAACAAAATCCGTGTCCGCTCTTCTGTAACCCGCAAATATAATATAATATAATATAATATAATATAATATAATATAATATAATATAATATAATATAATATAATATAATATAATATAATATAATATAATATAATATAATATAATATAATATAATGTGTAATTTCATCTCATTTCGGTAACTCAAGTGTCCGGTGTATCAATGTATACCTTATGTCAACACAGGCCGACAGGTTGTTATAATTTTGTCCACAAATGATCAACAAAGTGATAAGAACAATCATACATCTCATCTACGTCGTGCTGAGTCCATTTTTGGAGATTCCGTGGGTTCCTCTGGCTTGATTTAGCAATTTTAACTTTGCAAAGACACTGCTAACTTCAGGCGCAACTCATGAGGTTTTTTCTAAACCGGAAGTTCGAAGCAGAAATTTTCCAAGATGGCGCCGCCCATATTTCGCTCAGGAAACTTGTCTATAGATTTCTCATCAAGTATCTAAAGTAATTTTCACTATTACGACAGCAAAGCTAGACTGAGGGCTAACTCTTGCACAAATGTCCCATCTTTTACTGTCCACTCACTTCCGTCAAAATGGCATCCTACTATATATATGTATGTATATATATATATATATATATATATATATATATATATATATATATATATATATATATATACAAAAAAATAATAATTGAGGAAACATCCCGTTTGAAACCTTGAATTTAGCTGTTCAGCTCTGTTAGAGCAAGTGTGTTCAAAAAGGACAAACAGTTGTGACATTCACTGGTTGAGACATCAAACGTAAATTTACTTAGAAAGCAGATTTTAAAACCTGTAACATTTTCTGATGCAATATAACCACGGCACACTGTGTAGCAGGGCGATATGTGCAAATACGGCATCATTTCCACATTTTGTAATCTTTATGCAGAATGTTAGGTATGATTCTTTAGTTCCCGTTTTCCGTACAACAGCCATGCCGACAGGCATTCATGTATAAAAGGTTGAATATTTGCATGTACAAATTACTATTATTATAATTACTCCCTATTCAATATTGAGGTGCTGGTCATCTTGAGCCGACTTTCCTAATAAGAATCAGTATGTTAAATGCCATCAGTAGTTTAGAGTTGTGGTCCATCGGAAATTCATTAACTTATTACAAAACGTATGTATTTTTTGACAATATCCTTGTCCATCTCGATTATTGTTGCTTTGTAGCCATTACATTTTTTTTTAATTTTTAAAAAATCTTTTCTTTTTCACCCAATTCCAATCTTCTAAAAATGTTGCTGAAAAACAATCGCTGCCAGCCGTCCCAGTCAAAATGAATCGGATGTAGTGCTGCAACGATGAATCGATTAACTCGAGTAATTCGATCAGAAAAAAAGCTCCGAATCAAATTTTGCTGCTTCAAGGATTTGTTTAATTAATTAGAGTTGTGTTGTAATGGTTTGTTTTGAAAGTGCTGCATTCAATTTGATTTGGGTGGATACACTGCCCTCTAGTGGAAACAGTGAATATGCCATAACTCATGTAACATAGCTGAATCCAGGTGCTCCATGTTAAGACCAACATAAGGTATGTTTTTGTATGAGCTAATAGGTTTGCTTATGCATTCGTTTTTTATTTTAGAAGTACTATATTTAGCTGTTTTTTTTTTCAGGGAATAAGTGTTTGAACAATTTGTTAAGAGCATTGTAAAAAAAAAAAAGTTAGCATTTTATAGGATTTATAAATATTATTCCAAGGAGAAACACTTGTTTTATATATCCTAAAATTTATTTTGCAACACATTAAATGTTACTCGATTTAACCGATTAACTCGATTTAATCGAAATTACTCGATTATTCGAACTGACATTCGATTATCCAAATAGTCAATAGCTGCAGCCCTAATTGGATGTCCATCGCCGTCAACGGCAATCAACAAGTTAATACTTAAAAATATAAGTACATTAAAAAAAAAAAAAAAAAAATCTTCTAAAAATGAGGTGATTAAGCCCAGTGTTGTCAACTTGGCAACTTTCTCGCTAAGTCTGGCAACCTTCCAAAGCCTTTTTGTGACTTCTTTTTGTCACAAGCAACAAATCCAGTGACAAGTCACTATCATTTTTTCTATTGTACAAGGGCCATATAGTTTAAAAAAAAAAAAAAAAAAAGTTCATTTTCTAGCTCTAGACATATTTAATGTGTTTTTGTGTTGTTTTTTTAACTAACATTTTGCATCTCCCACAACGTTATCCCTCTCTCATACAGCATCCATTACAATTACACGCAAATTAGGTGATGATGTCATCTAGCGACTTGACTGCAAATAACTACTTTCTTTACTGGTGAGTTGGCAACACTGATTATGCCAAATTTATGAAAATGTAATCAGATCGGGGACTTTCCAAGTGAGGGAAAATATCATGCTGCAAAGATTAACCGATTGATTAATTCAATTAAAAAAAAAAAGTTTCAAATCATACTTTTTGCTGCTTCGAGGAGTCGTTTAATTAGAGTGGCACTGTGCAGTGTTTGCATTTAGTTTTATTGATTTGGGTAGATACATAACCCTCTAGTGGCAACAGTGAGTATGACATAACTCATCTTACACGGCTGGATCCACCTGCTCCCTGTTAAGACCAGCATAAGGTTGTAAGTTTTTGTTTGTGCTAATGTGATTATGAATTCGTTATTTAGTTTAGATGTGTAATTAACAGTTTTCTGGGAAATATTGTGTTTAAACGATTTGTTAAGAGCATTGTAAAAAAAAGTTATAATTTATATTTTATATTATATTTTATAGCATTTAAGCTAGCTAACTTTTGCTATGCAAGTTTGCCAGTTCTCTTGTAGCTGCATCTTTATTTGTTTATTATTTTATACCGTTTGAGGCTCAGTTACTTTATTTTTAAATGCATTTATTGCTCTTGTAAAATGGAAATGCAATCCTGCATATTTTGAAAAAACTCTGGAGTTTCTTTTTTTAGTCGCATTTAATGCTGTTGTGGAACTGCAAAATTAGCAAGCCTTTTACATCTCTTGAAATTGATTCTGCAACGAATGAAATGTTCCTTATCCGATTACTCGATTATTTAAATAATCAATAGCTGCAGCCCTAGTTCATTATAAACCGATTTGACCTTTTAACATGACGGTTTTACCACAAAAAAACATTTAGAATGGCCTAACCAAAATCTGGACTCAAGACCCCCATAATTTAAAAAAAAAAAAAAAAAATGTGTGTGAAGGGATCTAAATAGGGCTGTAAATTATCATTGTACATGGTTTGGCACGGTTTCTTTCACACTAAAAGCAAGTGATACAAGCCCCCCTTTTTTTTTTTTTTTTTTTAAACTCATTATACTACTTAATGTGATCTGTTAATCAGGAATGTACCAATAAATTGTTTTAATCAAGTTGAGCCTTAAATGTATACTGTATAGTGAGATTGCTTACTTTCCTTGACTGCATTTGTTAGTTTACAGGTCTTTTTTATTTTTTTAAATGGAGTGCCATTTGGACGTAACGGTCGAAACAAGTGGGGACATTTTGTTAGTTAATCCTCAGCCTAGCTTTGCTAACACAATATCTAACATCCTTTAACCGAGTGGACACGTTATGATCAACTACACTAAACTTACTTCATAAAACTGCAACATCTGATTTTTAAAGGAGTTTTTTTTTTAAATTGCTTACCACAGTTGAATTTTGAATTTTATATAAACACTGAAGAGGTGTCATTAATAAATGGGGAATTTTCGAAAGGGACACTAACACAACAGAGTGGACAGTGATACTAGGGACTAACTATGAATAAAGACAATAAAATCATAATTATTTTGGATTTTTTTTTTCTACTTACATTAGTTATTTTATAGACTGAATTTGAATGAAACAAATTGGCAACAGAGCAAAATTCCATAAACATTGGACAGAAGTAAATTAAAATTTGAAAATAAAATTTAGGAGCCTGTACACTTGAATTTATACTAGACGGCAACTGATAATACACACACACAAAAATTTGAGTACTTGTCCAACTTTAGTGAAACTACAGCTTCATTTATACTGGGGACACAAATGGCACTCTATTAAAATAAAAATGAACGTACTTTTCTTCACGCTTACATTACATTCCAGTTCATTTGTACAAAAGGGTTTAGTGTCACATTATAACGTCATATTAATATTTTTTAACATGTTACACTACAAAGTGATAAATTTGCCGTTTTAATGATCTGTCCCCCATTTTAATGTAAAACCTCACGTTAAAGCATAATAATGAACTATTTTTCCTATTCTATTAGTATGAATTAAATGTTCAATTTGGCACAATCATCACACTCAGACATAAACTTAAGTTACCTTAGTGGATTGCATCAAGTTGTGCCTAATTAAAGTGAGTATAAATTACAAGTAAGACAAGCACAAAACTGATTGGTACATAAAATGCATTTTTTGTTGTTGTAATACAAGTCTCAAAACTGACAAGGTTCATCACAGATTTTTTTGTCCAAAAGTAGAATCACCACAATAAAAAGTTCTCATTACACCATTAAGGAAAAGCAGAACAACTAAACAACGTCACACATGGCTTCTTCACCGCAGTACCTGGACATTGGGCGTGATTGGAAAACGACCTAAGTAAAGGCTAAGAAATAAAACTTTCTGATTGCCATAGAGACGCACTGCAGAGAAAGGAGGGCTCGTCACTTGGCACAGTCGCAGGGAAGGCACTTGACATGTGGTTATCGTGACTTGGCCTCATGCAGCCACAGCAATTCACTAAAAGGTCCTTGTGCACAAAGTCCCAAGTTCTACTGGTAACACATCCAACATCTTGGAAAATAGGAGAAAAGGTACAACACAAATAAATCAGTAGAGAAGATTCAAAATAGAGAGGGGCATTATTGATCTCCGTGAATTTGGGCCCCCAACCGACGCAAATTTATATAAAAATGTTATTTGTGCTGGAAAAAAATTAGTTTGTGCTGCAATCGTTTTGAGATATTCTTTTATAGGTCAATCTGGGGTCATCCAGCCCCCCCATTTGATTAAAAATGGCTAAAAACTGTGTCGATTGTTTCTGGTACGTTTGTGCTGTAAAAGTAGTTTCTGCTGCCATGGTTTTTCAGATTGAAATATCAATTTTGAGTGATGTCATGGAGCCCCCCATTTATTGCGAAATGGACCCGAAATTGTGCCATTTGTTTATGCTACGTTTGTGCTGTAAACATTTTAGTTTGTGCGGCTGTCGTTTTATAGATATTAATTTCGAGTGATGACGTCAATCGCAGCCCCTCCGTTGCAATTGACATCATCACTCGAAATTAATATCTCAATGTCTACGAAACGATAGCACAATTTTTTTTTACAGCATAAACAAATGTACCATTTTGTAATAAATGGGGGGCTGAGTGATGTCATCACTCGAAATCAATAGCTCAATGTCTCAAAAACGATAGCAGTACAAACGAAACTACAGCACAAACGAAGCATAAACGAATGACACCATTTGTAATCAAAATGTGGAGCTGGTTGACTTCAAATTGACCCATAAAAGAATTGTAAATATCTTAAAAACGACAAAAACAAACAAAACTTTTTATAGCACAAACGATTAACATCATTTTTATATACATTTGCATCTGATAGGGGGCCAACTTCACGGAGGTGCATTGTTGTTGTCGTTTAATGGATTGCATGGGATTTATTGTTGACTAATCATGTCCATCCATAACCTAATGGTATTTGGAGAATATCCCAACTGACTCTGGTCAAGAGATTTGGGGTAAACCCTGCCAATTGACAGCCATTCACATTAATATTTATGAGAAATTTGGAGTCTTCAATTAAACAACATAGCAAGGAAGTTGCAAACTTTTTAACACAGAACTATAGTTTAAAGTAGGGCCTTAATTTATTCAGTTCAATATGCTCTGTGACTCAGCTGAACGATTATGTCTATAACAACTTGAGAGTGAAATGCAGGGCTTATCAGAAGCTTACTCAAACCAAATATTTTCGGGGCCTTGAAATAACAAAGAAAACAAAAAACAAAAACATGACCAAGCAATGGCTTGTAAGTCAATGTACAACTGCACTTCAATGAACCTAACGTGCATGTTTTTAAGATTGTGGGAGGAAGCCGTATAACATGAAGACTTCAAATATGAAGGCCCCGAGCCGTAGTTCAATCCCCAGAACTTTAAGGCAGACAATCTAACCACACTAAATCCACAGTGCTGCTTGACTAATGCAAAATAAAGCGCAGTAATTGGCAGCAACCAGCTGAGGTTCAGTTGATTCAGTCTCAACTAGTTTGCACACTTGAAGAAAAACATGACGCTAGTTTAGTCTTTAAACATAGAGAAGAGCTGCAAAAAGCTTCTTCTCAAAATTAAAATGAACACGCGTGTTGGATTTTTTTGCCATCTAAAATGAATACAAAAATATTTAACATCCAATTTTCCTCATTGTCTAAACACCCAGACCCCAGTTAAGCTCTTTCACACACCCCATTCCCCCCCTCAAAATATCTTAAAAGTGACCGACATAACACTGACTCCACCACTTAGCACAAAAGATTATTAAAGCAAAACATTAGAAAAAAGAAAAATGTTTCTTAGGTTTCACAATAACACATTCCCACTGAGGCACATTTTCAGAGAAGTGTTATATTATACAAAAAAAAAAAAGCTGTATTTGGGGAAGGGGGTTGCAAAAAACATTCAAGTACTCTGTCATGTAAACACATTTCAGGACTATTGTTATTAGGGATGCATGACTTTAGTAATTTTTCACTCGATAAGGTGGAAGCCTTCCATGGGAATTAACTGAAAATTGTATATTTGGACATTTACACTGGACCCCACTGTATTTGTGGTTCGGCATTCACAAATTCACATCAACTTTTTTTTGGGGTGGGGGTGGGGGGCATAGCTTATCTGCGGAAGTATTTTTCCCCCCATGTCAATTTTAAGAAGGCAGCAATTCAGGTTTTTTTTTTGCTATCCAACAGAGAAAAGAAACCAGGAATTTAGAAGGGGTCCACTGTAGTTAAGGAAAAAATATTTGGGGCTTAATCCTGATTAAAAACAAGCAGATTTAAATGTAAGTACAATGGTGCCTTTACTAACATGTGCCCTAATTATGAATTTAGTTTTGAGCCTGATGCTCGTTCAATTAATTCAGTTACTAGCAGGAGCAATTATGTGACAGTAATGTGTTCGTAACTGGCCAAGTATGGAACCCTAAAGGGGTCAACATTTAATAACATTACAATTTTTGTTTATTTCCTACTGCCATTTTTCACAATAACTTTTCATCATGTCTTTTTTCAGCAAAATGAGGTTTTTCAAGCTAAAAAGCATTTTTCACAGTCATTTTTCCCCCCATAATGTATTTTTCCACAATGGCCTTTTAATTTCATTCTGTCATTTTCCAGCACTATTTACTGTGTGCTGTCAATCAAATACGTGAGGCGGAGTCAGTTGAGGGATCGGCTGTATCGTAGAGCCACTTTCAGAATTAAGGTTGGATTGTCATGAAAGGCCTTAGAGGATTTCAGCAACAGTGTGTTTTCGATGAGATGCTTTCTGGAGGTTGACCTTATAGTTCACGGACGCTACCAAATGCTAACTACCAGACAGTACCAAATGCTAAAGGTCACACTCCATGATCCAGCCAATCACTCAACTAACTCCGCCTTATGTATTTGATTGACAGAAGACAATTCATTGTGCTGAAAAACATGAAATAAAAAAAAGCCATTGTGAAAAAAGACATTATGAAAAAAATGACAGTGAAAAATGCTTTTTATCTTGTAAAATCTCATTATCAAATCAAAAGACTATTGTGGAAAAAGGCATTCTGAAATTAAAAAAAATATAAATATGAAAATCGCTCTTTATCCTGTTAAATCTATTCATAATAATATTACCGTATTTCACATTTTATGGGCCATATTACACAATTTGTTATTTAACAAAATGGTATTTGAAAATTTTGCTGTTATTTATTTAATTTAGGCCCTTCTGGATTTCCATCGGCAAGGAGACCTGTCGATTTTGCGTGGATTTATGACACAAAAGAATGTTGACATTCAATGCATTTCTCTTAAATGACACTAATGTTCCATGGGAAGCTTCCAATTCAGATTTTTTCCAAATATCCCTTCCACCTTTGTAACCCTAACTAATACAAACAGCAAATTGTTGTCCTTTTGTGCGAAACCATAAGACAACGGTGAGTAGAAATACTTGAAAAGTGAAAAGGCATGATTTAAAAAGATAAAAAAAAGGGGGGAAAAAAAAGCACAATTATCTGATTGTGGTTTTTTTCTAGAGCAGAACACAAGAACAACACTGGTCGCCTCCAGCTGGAACAGTGGAGTAGTTCATCTGTCTGACAATTTCTGCAAACAGTTCATCCACGGAAACTTTGTTTTTGGCAGAGGTCTCCATAAAAGGGCAGTTCCAGTCCTGGGCTAGGGCCTTGCCTTCCCCGGAGGACACCTCTCTCTCTGCCTCCAGATCCACCTTGTTACCCACCAAGATCATGGGCACCCTCTCGTACCTCTTCACCCGGATGATTTGGTCCCTCATAGGCTTGATGTCCTGGAAGCTCTGCTGGTTGACCAGGCTGTAGACCAGGATGAAGCCCTGTCCGTTTTTGATGTACAGATCCCGCATGGAGGCGAACTGCTCGGTCCCGGCCGTGTCCAGGATCTCCAATACGGACGGGGACGAGTCCACCTCGATCTCCTTGCGGTAGAAGTCCTCGATGGTGGGATCGTACTTCTCGATGAAGGAGCCCGTCACAAACTGAACAGTGAGGGCAGATTTCCCGACTCCACCCGAGCCCAAAACAACCACTTTGTATTCCCTCATGGTCGTGGAGAGAAGAAAAAGGAGAGGAAAATAGCCAGATACCTCCTTTTTTGTTGTTGTCCCGCAACGAAGCCGTCAACGCGAGCGAGCAAGGCCAGGGAAGGCTGCAGCGCCTCGGCCGGAATCACACCGAGCGTGCGGGTGTCGCAAGCCCGGCCCCGGGGGAGAGTGGCCGCTCCCAGGACGTTGACGACCGAGTCAACCGAGGCGCATTTTCGGGGGTCCTCCGTTCGGGCGAGTACGCCGAGAAGCGTTGACGCTTCTGCTCAATTTCAACGGCATTTCCTGCCCACATCGTCAGCGCGTTAACAGCCCACGGCTCACTTCCGCTTTCTTAAAGGAGACGTCACACCCACGGCGAGGAAGGAGACAGAAGGAGACAGACGTTTGTGGACGTGACTGGACATGTGCCCCCCACCCCCCTTTAACTTGGGACATGGATGGAAGAGCGATAGACAGTTCAGAGCATCATTCGATTTTAAAATCAATTTTTCAAACTATACTGAAATATTTATTGCTTTTATTTGTGTTGGAAACATAGAACAGAGCAAAAATACAAAGCTATCCGGATTTTGTCTATTTTTGGAATACAGTCCACAAACACAGGAAGTATGGGTAATGCATTGTCGCTATCATTTTAATTTGATCATTTCCTTTATTGAATCTTAGACTTCATAACCTCTTGACATGACAGTGGAAACGGGGCCGATTCGTAGGGGGCCTACTTTCAAAAACTTCAAATAGTTTCAAAACCAAAGCTGCTACCGATCTAAAACCAAAACAAGCAACTACCTTAGCCATATATGAGTCTCCATGAGCAGCGGCATAAAAAAATTCATAGTCGTTCCCTTATAAAACCCCCGATTAATTATATTTTTATGTAAGTATAACCCAACTTAAAATGGCTATAAAAGTCTCAGATTTTACACTAGATGCACAAAAATCACCAAATGCAGAGACAATCACCTATGTTTTCAGGATCAACAGCAACATTAAATATATCATATAGGTTTTTGACCAAAATAGCAACTTAATTTTGTTTTTATTTCCTGCAAGTTTTCAACAGCTAATAAATCACTCAATTTAACATCACAAACTTAATACTTGAGGAAGACATGCAGAATCAATAATATAAAAATATAAATATAAAATATAAAATAATATGTAAATAGATGATTAATAAAAGTCTATATACAATAACAACTTATTATAGAATAGAATAGCCATTTATTATCATTATACACTATAAACTGTTCGCAAATGAGGCCTAGCGGCCGTCTGACGTGGGCAAAACTTTTCTGGCAAAGATTTATGTGAATAAATACTTAAATCCCCGAATTCTTCATAGATATGGATGTAAAACAGTCTTGATCCTTGGTTTAAAGCAAAGAAACCGTGCAGTTAGCGTTTATTTTGCGTATATAGGTCGAAGTACAATGCTACTCTGTTAGAGAATGAGGCTTGCGGCCACCTGGAGTAAACTTAGCTTTTCTGGCGAAAATTCATGTGAATAAATGCTTAAATCCCTGAATTTTTTTTTATAGATATGGATGTAAAGCAGTCTCGATTCTTGGTTAAAAAGCAACGTGCAGGTATCATTTAGTTTGCATAAATATTGCCAACTATAAGGCTAGTCAGTTACGAAAATTAGCCGCCTCCATGTGTAAACAAAGGAGAAAATTCCTGCGAATAAATGCTTCAATCACTGAATTCTTTGTAGATGTGGACGTAAAACTGTCTCGATTCTTTGTTAAAAGAGCAAAAAACAGGCAGTTATGCAAAAATAGTGTATTTACCTTGGATCCTCGAACAAATCACTCCTGAGACAATCCTTCCTGTTTGTATGCGGTACAGCTTTCTTAGTTCTTCAAAAATCCAAGCTTGAATCCAGCTTAGACATAAGCGTGTTCCGTCTTCGCCTGACTGTACTAAATGAAGCTCGGCCCCCCTGATAAGGCGTGAGGCAACCAATGACGAAGGGTCACATCAATAGGTAATGAAGTCTATGATTTAATATTATTATATTAATTTTGTATTTACTGACCTGATGTCAGCATACGCACACATTACATTCTGGGTCATGTAGACCACAATATTAACATTTGGTATTGTACCTGTGACCTACATAAACCAAAATCTAATGTTGAATTATAATTCTAAAAACATATATATATATTTGTGAGTTTTGATAATTTATTTATGCATTAATGAAGTTAAAATTAATACAAACAGTAATACACATCAGTTATGGTTGCTAATAACACTCCTAAGTGCCCCTCCCCCATCCTTAAAGTAATTAACTCATTGCCAGCCATTGACAATAATGGACGCCCAATTAATATACAGTCAACTGTGAGGACTGGCTGTGAATTTCATTTTTCAGTGCCATTGACGGCACAAGACGTCCAATCCATTTTGATTGGGTAGGCAGCCATTATTTGCTGCTAGCCCTCCCAGTCGAAATGGAATGGACGTCTAGCGCCGTTAATGGCAGCCAATGAGTGGCCTATAAAGGGTTAACCAAAAATACGCCTTTGTTCATCTCTGGCTGCCACAGTGACAGGCAGAACTATGCGAAAATCCTCTTCCACTAGATGGCAGTATGTGCAATAAGTCTATAAAACCTGTTGCCAGGCAATACTGTATGTCATATGAAAATACATTTCAGTCTGCACTTTTCTATTTTTTCTTAAATCCAAGCATAAGTATGATGTTCATCTCTGCTTTTATATACTGGCTAAAGCAGAGGTGGGCAAACCGGTTATCAAGGGCCGCAGTGGGGCTGCGTTTTAATCGCGGTTTAAATGAGCCCTCGCTCTCTTGCCCTAGCCACCGCCCCCCCGGGGGAATCCCCGCCGCCATCTTAAGGGCCGTTCCAATTCCTAAAACAGCGAAGTGAACTTGGTGAGATGGACCCTCAGAGGGCTCAGTGATCTAGTGAAAAACGATGGTCACTCCGGAGTTCCCTGTATCCCACAATGCATTGCAGTGGTACACGGAAAATATGTCCAATGTGGTGGTGATAATGAAGCTCAAATACCGTTGGCTGCTGTCTATTTACCACCAGAGAAGGAGACAATGAATGGAGGAGCCAGCACAGTGTTTGAATGTGCTACCAAACTGCCTTTGGAATTGTAAAATTTATCATTGTTGTTAATAAATAAAATTTAAAAAATAGACTGTATGTGGCAGTTATGGCAGGACGTATGGAATCACAGGAGTGCCCAAAAAAAAAAAAAAAAAAAAAAAAAGAATAAAGAGAAAAAAAATGAATAAATCTGATCTAGCACAAGCAGTTAAACCAATGAGAGGTCCCGGGAAACAAGAAGCACCTGACTGCAATCAACTGATTGCACTTGTAAGATACCAGATTGGTGAAAAGGTGTCCTCTTGATGGGTTGCAACAAAAACCCGGACCCTATATGGAACAGTTTGTCCACCCCTGGGCTACAGTATAAGTACAAAATCCGATGCAAACATGTGAAAAGCCTATTGAAATGATCATTTGTGGTTGCACATTGCGAGAGGACACCCTGGGCCACACTTCGATGATTGCCTTTGTTATAGTGTCATTGGATTTGCAGCCCCATGTTTTTGTCATTTGGGTGAAGAGAGGGGCGGAGCTGTCAACTGATCAGCACCTGGTGGTGTGTTGGCTCGAAGGTGGGGTAAGATGCTGGCCAGACCTAAACGTATTGTGAGGGTCTGCTGAGAACGTCTGGCAGAGTCCCCTGTCACAAGGAGCTTCAACACTAGAAGTGGGAATCCTCACGTTTCAATTGTGATTCGGAGGCAACGATTCAATTATAAATTGATTATTGATGCACAACCCCGAACCCCTTTTTAGCTGCTTTTAATGTTTCGTACATTAGTTATAAAAAATAGTACAAAAATCCTCTCAGGCTTAAATAAACTGTTATTTCAGTATCAAGTTAACAGTTGAAAACAGTAAATAAAATACTCAAGTCCTCATTCCGTATCAACAGAAATAATTGTAGCATTTTGCAGGAATATATTATTTTCATCCAACCAAATAGTGCAAGCAGGTGTAAATAAAAGACAATGTGTACTACTACCTCAATATAAATGGCTCAAAAAAGTGCTTTTCTGCTTTTTAAGTTGGGTAAACATGAACATGTAAACACTAAGGTGCAAATACCTATATATATATATATATATATATATTTTTTTTTTTTTTTTTTTTTTTTTTTTTAAGTCATTTTGCATCCAAACCTCAACAATCGAGTTGATCGACATGCTCAGATTAAAGTGCTCTGCTGTGCATTGACTCCTGCAGTCGAAAAAATAAGGTTCTGCGTGTGGGCGTAGCATGTCAGATGGCTAAAGTTATCCAGTTGGGCAGCGACAACCATATTAGTTGCATTGTCTGTAACAACAAAAACGTCTTTTTTTGCGATGTACCATTCATTTAGAGCACCGCTTACCAGCTCAGCCATATTATCACCCTTGTGGTTTTCATGCATTGCACATAAAGGTGAGTCGGTCTACATTCGACAGCGATGGCATGATTTCTACTTTTGTCTGCTTGTAGAGAGCTGGTGTGCCGTGTCAGTGAAATAGCGCCGTGATTTGATGGCGTAATTCGGCTGTATTGCTTTAACCATTCTTCGAAATCCCCTATTATCTAGAAGAACATTTTCTAGTCAAATCCAAAATAATTCAACACGTTTGCTTATAAATTTTTGGGAGCAGGTCTGATCTCATGGAGAAGTTGGTTGGTTAGGTCAGCTATGCTTGTTGCTGTTTTGTATTTAGGAAGTGTGAGTTGTGGATGTTTACTCTTGATCCGTTCCCCGTAGCGTCCGGAAGAATGTGCTGACTGTGTTTTAGTTCCACTCTACTTGGCATATTTAAATAATCGGAATTTGGATGTTTTTAATTGTTCTCAAATCTTCCTCGGCCGAATCGCGAATAATCTAAGAATCGAAAATTTCACACGCCTTTATTCAACACCCACCTCCGGCAGAACTACGTCTTTGTCCCTTAGGAGGTGGGGGACGTTGAGTACGAGTGAGCCATGTTCTGCGCCTCCATTGTCGTGGCGGCAATCCCCGAACCAGGACACCAGCGGTAAGGGATGCTGTCAAGCTAAAGAAAGAGGCCTTTTTGGCCTGTGGGACTTTGGAGGCAGCTGACAGGTACCAACTGGCCAAGCGGAATGCTGCTTTGGCAGTTGCTGAGGCAAAAACTCAGACATGTGAGGAGTTCGGTGAGGTCGTGGAAAATGTTGGTCCACCATCCGGCGTCGTAGGAGAGGAATATAGGGCACCATTAACACTGTGTATAGTGGAGATGGGGTACCGCTGACCTCGACTCAGGACGTCGTGAGTCGGTGGGGAGAATACTTCGAAAACCTCCTCAATTCCACTGACTCGCATTAAAAGTCATTCAATTTATTTTGTCAGCATTCCGGGCTTAAAAAGCAGTAGACGAAATATATGAGGCCCTAAAAATTATGTATGTACTTATGTATGTATAGGTTAATGGTTAAAAAAACTATGCTACATAACTTATTAGAGTTGTCCCATATTATCGGGTAGCTGATAATATAGGCCGATAAAATTGAATGATATTGGATAATATTGACATCAGTTTTTCATTATCGTATTTTGGCCAATATGCATGTTGCCTTCCAAGGTTAATGTATAAGACTTTTGCCTTTATTCAAGGGCTGGTCACAGCCTCTAGCACAGCAGTTATGCTTATTGACCATTAGGTGTCTCTAAACTAAGATGCTTAGGATTTGTTACGTGAGCATATGATTTGCATTCATGGTGCAAAAATTAAATGATCAATAACTGATTGAAAAATAATGTTGTTCACGAGTAAGGGTAGGAGGGAGTGGGAGATCGACGGCGGACCGGTGCAGCGTCTGCAGTGAAGCGGACCCGGTCCGTTGTGGTGAAGAAAGAGCTCAGCGAAAAGGCAAAGCTCTCGATTTACCAGACGATCTACGTTCCTACCCTCACCTATGGTCATGAGCTGTGGGTCGTGACCGAAAGAACAAGATCCTGGATACAGGCGGCCGGGAATAGTTAGGGTGTCTGGACTCTCTCTTAGAGATAAGGTGAGAAGCTCTGTCATCCGGGAGGGACTCAGGGTCGAGCCGCTACTCCTCTGCGTTGAGAGGAGCCAGCTGAGGTGGCTCGGGCGTCCGGTTCGGCTGCATCCTGGACGCCTCGCCTTGGGATTCCGCCGTAGGAGCTGGTTTAAGCTGCTGAGTAGAGGGAAGTTCGGGCTTCCCTGCTTAAATTGCTGCCCCTGCAACCTGACCCCGGATTAAGCGGTAGATAATGGATGGATGGATGGATGAATTTGTGGCTGTGAATTATCATTGATTGGTTCTGTCACTCGGCACACGTTTCTGGCTCAGAACAAAGAGATTATTTGTGATAAAAAGCAATAATTTACCGACAAATTAATGGTTATTGGATTATTTACTGGGGCACAGCTGATGTGGTTGTGGGAATTCGTTAGGTGTTTAGAAAAAGCATTCAGCCAATTACAGGATATATTACAGAAATAGTTGACTCAATAGTTTATGAATTGTACTGAGCGAGAATAACAATTCACACCTTGTAAGAACAAACAGGGAATTGATCATGACTCCATTTGAAGGTGTGACAGTGTGTGGGTGGTGTTACAGGAAGGTGAGAAAATGCCTTCATTGGCATTCTGATTTTTAAATTTGTTTGTTGTATATACTTTATTCCCGTAACTTGTGGCAAAAAAAAAAGCTACTTGCTGAAATTAATAAATTTTATTTGTTTATACCTACAATGGTCATGAGACTGAAAGTTGAAATTATGTAGTTCATTTTCATGTTTTCTACATTTTTTTCCCGGATAATCATACAGTAATCATAATTGAGGTAAAAAGTTTTCAAATTTGGCTGTGCTTGTGGACAAAAGCAGTCGTGTTTTACCTGAAGGCTCCATCTTTAATTATGTTAGTTATACCCTAAGATTTTTTTCAGTTATACTAGTATTTAATTTATTTAGTCAGACAGACAATGTTGCGTGGTCTTCAGACAAATGTTTATTTTTTGCATTCCTGGATATTTAAGAGATTATTAACAAGTTTGTACTTATTGTGTATGTTAAAATAATTAAGGGTTTGGGTTATTGTTTACGATATGATTTCTGTCCAAAACAACATTCTAAAAAGCTGTTGTTTTTTTCATCAAGGTACATGTACAGGTACTTGTGTTGCTGGCTGGATAGCTTCCAACACTGTCCATAAAGTGGGCCAGTCAATGACTCCCAGGCCACTCCACCCCCCAGTCCGCCCCTGAATGCGTGTGGTCTCATGGGCACCAGTACCACCGGCATAACCTAACATCTGTCACACATGAGCCTCGATGGAGCTGTTCCAGAACTCGTCACGAGGTCACCCCAAAGGCAGCGTGCAGTGCTGCTCTCATGCACACCCGTGTTAACCAGTGAAGTCTGTCCTAGATTTAAAATAAATCTCACACACACATGTCGTGTTGCATGAGCAAATCAAAGTTTTATTTATTTTTTTCATCCATACAGATAAGAGTCAATCATGGCAACAATCAAGTGTGCATAAAGAAATCAGACATCATTGTGTGGCAACTGTTAGCGAATACATAAGTGGTAGTTGCACCTACAGGTAAAAAGCTGGCAAAAAGCGTTGGTGTGTTTATGTGCCCTCAGCAGGGAAGATACAGACTGAACGTCTTGTTTTGGAGAATCTGGTGCTTTGGTTCTATAGCAACAATAGAGCAGCCGCTTTACATTCATTTCAAAGACTTGACTTTGCCCAAATGTGCATTTGGTGTGGCTGGCCTTCACCTGCTGAGTGCACAGTCCAGAGATAAGAGCAACAAAACGTGCTTTTTAAGTTGGCTGGAAATATATATGGCTCTGGAACAGTACAGCGGTGCCTTGAGATGTGTTCCATTTGTTCCGTCTTAGCTCAAAACATCTTTCCTAGGTAAAATGAAAGTAAAATGACATTGTTTCAGACCCCCCAAACATGGTTTCATTCACTGCCTTAATAAGTATAATCATTTATGTGTTTGGGTTATTTTTAATAGGGTGTCATTTGTGTCTGCAGTATAAATTAAGCTGTATTTTCACTAATGTTTGAGAAACACTCATTCAACTTAAGTGTATTATAAATTCTATTGTAAATTAAAGGGTACAGGTTCCTGAATTCATTTTTTTTTTTTAATTTAATTTACCTCTGGTAAAAGGTAATGGAATTTTGCTACGTCCCTAGTGTATTTCATTCAAATTCAGTCTATAAAATAACTAATATAGGTAGAAAACATTCCCAAATAATTTCCCAGATAGCAGACTGACGTTGAATGAACGCTGATTTTCCATCAAAATAATCAGTATGGTTGACGTTGAAATTCTCAACAATAAACAATGTTGAATCAACATTGCAAATACCGATGACACCTGACAGTGACGTTGAAACAAAATTGTTCTATGGTGTGTCAGATGATGGTTGGGTTAACATGTACTGTTGAAAGTTGACAAACTGATTTTTGATTGACCGGGAAATATGATTGAAAAGTCTTCGAAATATGGATGAACGGCAGTTGTGGTCAAAAAATAGTTGTGTTCGTGGTTGAGCGGGAAGACGTATCACCTCAAACAAACTCCACTGGAAATGCCTCATTTAAGGATAGCCATATTTAAAGGTAGGCCTGTTTCGTTTCTTCAGAGCCTTTATCAGCAATGATGTCTTACGGTAGAATAAATCGTGTTTGTCATCAAAGTTGTACATAAAACGGTTTGCCTGACACGTGACAAAGTTGCCGAAACTGTAAGAAACGGTGCATTTGCTGTGATTGGCATACAAGCGAAGACCTACTTAGCCTTCATGTTAGCTAACTTAGTTCAGACAAACATAATTCTTTTTCCAATTAAAAGGCTAAAATCACTAGATATCACGCATTCAAGTCTTGTCTAAATTAATTTATTGAATACAAAGACAGTACGGTCATTTTTCCATCGTAGCTAGCTAACTAGCTAGCACCGTTCCCAAATGTAGCCCTAATTTGGTTTAGGATTGGTTAAGAAACTCACTTCACCACAAAATACTGAAGTATGTTAAACTAACCCATGAGACCTGCAGAATTCCTTGATATGAATTAACTGTGAATGCCGTTTTGTTTGTATTTTTCAGATTCCCTGAAGAGGCAGATAGGGATGGCCGCGTCACAATATGCATTTGCTGTTGTTGTGCAGAAGTGGCTACGTTATATCCCAGACCACGTTGGTGGCAAAGTTTGTAGCAAAGTTTGTCAGAGTGAGGAGAAGGCTTAAGTTTTAAATAACTTTACTGAGGGTTAATGAAGTTTTCTATTGTTGTGATTCAATTAAAAATAATTTTGAAATCTGGCCAAATTTTTATTTTATTATTTATTCATTATTAAATTATTTGTTTTGTTTTTTTATCGATAATGTATAATATTTTATGAGTCAGCATAGCTGTTTCTTTTGTTTGTAAATAAAGCAGGACCTCTAAATATGGGCATATCTGAAAACATTAATAGCATCATGGTTGAAAATGAAGGAATTTAGGAAAACATTACATTGATTCAGCATTGTTCTAATATTATTAATAATCGAAAAGACGTTTAGGTTTTGTAAGGATTACAATGTTGGAACAACATTAATTGAGGGTGCAAAAGTGATGACAAATCAACGTCGGCTGTCAACGTTGATTCAACGATATAAGATTGACGGCGGAATGTCGATTCAACATCATTTCAACGTCTGTCTGCTATCTGGGTTATTTGATTTTATTGTCTGCGATAATCGTGTGTTGTTTTTAAATTAAAATATATTACCTAATTAAAAAAATATATATATATATATTAATGTTTTCTGTTTCATCCCAAGTGTCAATGTCTCTATTGTGTTCGTGTGATCATATCGTGCCCTCTCTGTTAAAGCTATAAATCAAAGAAATTAATTGAATTGAATAATTTCAAATGGTTTATTAGTAAAATGATAGATTTCTTATCAGGTATTCACAGTCATGTTCGCTATTATGCTAGCAAAGCAAGGCTAAGGGCTACCTTTAGCATAAAATGTCCCCTCTGTTAGTGTCCACTCCGTTTCGTCCAGATGGCACCCTATAAAAAAAATGACCCGTTTACTACTGAAAGGAATGGGTGGGACTGAGCCTCACACTCCTTTACATACAGTGCTTTTATCTCAATCTTCCGCTTGCAAGTCAAAGCAAAAAATACATATATGTACTGTATGTACAGGGTGTCCATTTATTTATTTATTTATTTTTAAAGAAAATTCATTCTCAACTGCTAATGGAAGTATAAAAATGCAATTCAAATGTGTACGTGTCAAATTATTAGCTGCAAAAGGGATGTATACATTTTTCTGGGACACCTTGTACTTATGTATACATGTAAACTAAACCAGGTCACTCGTATCTCAAGGCACCACCGTATTGGGTAGGATGAGTGCTTATATTTTCATTATTCTTTAAATAACATATTTGCTTGGAAACTTTTATCACACAAGTGTAAGATGAGCTGTTCAGAAGTGTTATTTCACCCCACTGTGGATGTTATCTACTGTACGGATTATTGTGAACTTTTTCCTTACACAACTATGTTTTTTTTTGTTTACATGGTTATACATGCAGTCAAATCATAATGGAATACATTTTATGTTTTTTTTTTTATTTTTTTTTTTATATCAAGTGAAGTGTGGGAGCAGCAATGTGGCCAACAAATGTTGTGATGTGATCATTTGTAGGGGTGGGTAAAGCAGGACACGGGGGGGCATTACGCCCCCTAAAACATTCCCAGGCAAAACTATACCACCGATAACAGAAGACAAAAAGCGCATAGCTTTCGCCGAATGCATTGGCCAAGAGACTAGTGCCCTTCTCTGCAAGCAATTTTAGCTGTTCTTCTAATTTATGAATTTAAATTAATCTAACAAAATTCCTTATAATTATAGATCTGTTTTTATTTTATTCAAAATAATATCTCAATATGATACACATTTGTCTCTGTTTGACTATATACAGAAGTGCAAAAAGTCACAACCTTCATCCCTTAGGTTAGAACTCATCATCTGCAGCATTTCTGACTTCACCAGCAGGGGAAAGTCTTCTCTCCGATTCTCACCAATCACTCCCCCCCCCCGCCCCCCACCCGAAAAACAAAACAAAAGCAAATAATAATAATATCCAAAAACCCCAAAATCTTAACTGCTCTATTTGGCCTGACATTCAGGGCAAACTTAAGAAATATTTCCAACCAAACGACAATTTCTTTTTTGAAATGGATACAGTAGAAAACAACGTTTATCCGAAAACATGGACAATCTTTAGATTGATACATTATACTTTCAAATATGATCTTTGACATGTCAACAAGGAAAACGGTTGCCTAATTCCTCGTATCAAAAGACAACTAGACAAACTTGTAATGTAACACCAACTGAAGAAAAAAAGGACATCCAGCTATGAATGATGTGAATATTTAAAACATGATCAGTTATATGCTTTGAAAACAAAAGTTATGAATGTCAAACAACCTCAAAATCTACGACGACTATATCGATGCGGTCAAGTAATATAGTAATATAGTAAGGCAAAAAAAAGAAACATCTACAACTATGCATATCAAATCCGTAAGTAGTACATAATAAAAGCTCTTAAATGGATTTTAAGAGAAGAATTGTTATCTAGAGAAAGAGAAAAGCACAAACGTATCGTAAGCGGCGTGTGAGATAACTAGAAAACATCATTGGTGCTCTTTACCTGCATGGTAATTGACAAGTTTGGGCCGTGACCCATTCATGGTCATCTAAGGCTTTGTTAGGTACAATACAATCGCTCAGGCGCAGTCATACTTCTCTGGCGACACAACAGTCCGATCAACACAAATGTAATACGGATGAAATAAAAAGATTCCTGGATGAGAAATACTGTAACGACTGTTGCTTTTTGTCATTTTCAAATGGGGGACTTAAGGCAGAGGTTCCCAACAACACTTCAGGGAGGAATTTGGAATACACTAAATTGTCCCACAAACAATAAAAACATGGTATTCTGGTCGGTATAGTATTCCTTAGGGATGTCCCGATTCGATCAAGTGATCGGAAATGAGGCCGATCGCGCCATTTTTCAGAGGATCGGAATCGTGTGAAAAGGGTTGCGGTTTTTAATTTTTAAATATATATGGCGGAAAACACAGATAAGACTGAAAAAGCCGTTTCTGCTCTTGCACCCCTCTTTAAAATAAACTGCTGCATTTTAAGCCAGAAGAACTGTTGTGTTTGATTGAACAATATGTCTATATGCTGCCATAGCGTATACATGGTGCATGAAGCCCCCGAACTATTTTTAATTTGTCCGTTTTACCCTGGAGACCCCAGTTTACAAACGTCGCACAACCGCTTTTGTTTCAACCCAGCCATAAAAAGAAGGTAAGTAATTATATTTATTATTCAAAATGTTGTTCATATTTAGCTTAGAATCATTAATTAATGTCTAATATTTAGTTTAAAAAAAACGACTTTAAAAAATTATTTACTCGCATGTTTTAAACTTTTAAACAACTTACGCCACAATAATAATTATAATAATAATACTGTCGCATTTTCCCCAATATTATAGATGATACATTATCAATCCAAAGAAAAACTGAAAAAAAAAAAAAAAAAAAAAACATTAAAAAAGGTAAATAATGAAAAAGAAAATCTCGACCACTCCTTGATGTCTGCGATTTCTGCATCGCAACCCTTTGTTATATGAACAGGTTTCACCCATAGAATCCCCCCAAAATTCGGCTGTGGCCATTCAAAGCTGTGTCTTGACACTCGGTGATACACGCTACATGGAGTTTTTGGATCGAAAAGAGGTAAGTACACTATAATATCTCGTTAAAATCATGGCGTCTTTAATTATGCTCTCTCATGCTCTTACCTCCAGTTAGGGTTTTGCTGTTTGAAAAAAATAATAAAAATGCCCTCCCGTTAAAAAATTTTCTTCCCCCAGAAAATTGAGATTTTAAGCTTTGTAATGATATATTACACATGTATATAGGATAATTTTTAAATTTGGCCAAATTGGGGGTCTCAGAGCGGAACTTCAAGTCACTGGAGTGTTTTCAGCCATATTTATGTTTTTTGGCTTCATGCTCGCACAGCCTATCACTGTCCCTCCTGCAGTTTTTTTTGGTCAGCAGTGCAGCTGTAGTTTAGTTAATATTAACGATGATTGACAGGTTTTTAGCTTTGATCTGGCGAGTGAAGGCTTTGTAGCGCTACGATCAAAGTCGTGAATGGGTCAACCATCGTCTAGTCAATCTTCGTTGTCAAGAGGCTGTTGTCGGCAGCTTCAGTGAATTAAAGTGGACTCACTCATATAAACTATATGAATGTTATGGAGAGTGATTAAAAGTACGGTATTAAAGGTGAAGAAATGTGGAGCTTTGGCAATATACTATATACCGCAATGGTCATTTTTTCCAATATTGTTCAGGCCTGAATTATATAATTATTTATTTTTTACTTTTTAAGGGCTAAAAATTAACAAAACAATCCAGAAATACAATGTCATTGTAAAAAATTACAAAAATAGATACGTTTTATACTCGCAACACTCCCGGAAAAAGCGGAAGAGGAAGTACTGTAAAAAGAACAGGACTGTAACATGTTTGGAACTTTTGTTCAAATTAAAAGAAAAAATAAAATTCAGTATCGGATCGGGACTCAGTATCGGCAGATCCTCAAAATCAGATGACTCTGATCGGGACATCCCGCGTATTCATAGAATTAGAATTAAGCAGAATATTTTATTAAATCTCCACCAATCTCAGCGGGCTGCTGTGATAGCCAATTATACTACTCCGTGTTTGATGACCAAATTTAATTATTTTAATTTTATAACTCCTACTGGTATGAATGTCTTTATTTTTTGAACTTGCTAAAATGTTGTTCTCACTAACATACAGCATACACCAAGTTTGCAAACCTGTTTTTCGCTTTAAGTGGGTTTGGCTCCCTTAAATACTGAGAGGTAATCTTTTTAATAGGGTGCCATTTGTGCCTCCAGTATAAATAGGGTTGACAACTATTGAAACCGAAAAACAAAATTGTCCCGTAGTCAAAAACAAAAGTGCGCGTCCTGTATTAATCTTAAAAGGGATGCGCTTTGTCCTGTATTTTCATGAAAATCAAAAAGTGTTTTATTTGTAGACAGAAAGAATAGTGGTATTGTGCTTTTCAAGAATATTCCCCTGCCTCTCCTGACCAATGAACTGACAGACAAAACAATGACAATCCCACTCATTTCATTGGTCGAGAAGTTACTGTCACTTGCCATGAGGAAAACGAAAGATAACATAAGAGTGTGGGATACAAGAGGTCTGAGTGAAGCAGGAGTAAAAGGCATGTTTAAAATGATCATTTGTTTTCTTGCTTTTTTTTATACGTATGTACCTTATTTTCACTATTTGTATTATATTTTTGTGTTCTATCAATTTCGTGTGCTATTCCCTATTATATTTGGAGAGATCATTTGTGGAATTGTTATTGCTCAGAGGACTTTGAACGCAGTTGTTACAAAAAGAAAGTTTACTTTATGTTTGCACGTTTCAAATTTTTTAAAAAAAAACAGACCCCCAAAAGCTTAAGCTTGACAACCAATGAGGTGTCACTTTTTTTCAGGAAGTTGGCAACCCTAAGTATGAATGAATCTGTATTATCACTTAAGTTGGACAAATACTCATTCAACTTATCTTTATGTGTATTATCCATTGCCGTCTATCATAAATTCAAGGGTACAGGCTCCTAAATTCTATTTTATTTTATTGACTTCTGTAAAAGGTTCATATGGAATTCTGCTATGTCCCCAGAGTTTCATTCAAATTCAATCTATGAAATAACTAATATACTGTAAGTAGAAAACAATTGCAAAATATATATTTTTTTGTCTTGCACGCCAGACCCACTTAAAGAGTGTTTGTTGCCAAAAAGCTCAATCTTGGTCTCAAAGAAAGATGCGTATGCTGAAAAGCACCTCATACCCACTGTGAAGTATGGGGGTGGGTCAGTGATGCTGTGGGGCTGTTTCGCTTCCAAAGTCCCTGGGAACCTTGTTAGGGTGCATGGCATCATGAATGCTTTGAAATACCAGGACATTTTAAATCAAAATCTGTTGCCCTCTGCCCGAAAGCTGAAGATGGGTCGTCACTGGGTCTTTCAGCAAGACAATGACCCTAAACATATGGACAAATCTACACAGAAATGGTTCACCAGACACAAAATGAAGCTCCTCCCATGGCCATCTCAGTCCCCAGACCTCGTTTTGTTGGCAAAAGGGGGTTGTACAAAGTATTAACACCAGGGGTGCTAATAATTGTGACACACATTATTTGATGTCAAATAATGTTTTCTTTATGTGGGATAATTTGCATGGATTGGGAACCACTGCCTTTACTTAACTCCTTGGCTGACATTGATGGTGATAGACTTCTAATTCATTTGACCTGGGAATGGGTAGCTCTCCCAGTTCAACTGGACCGGATGTCTATTCGTGAAAAAACTTTAAATTCACAGCAGAAGGATGAAAAGAGCCACATGATTGGACGTCAATCATCAGTTAAATTCGACATGGTGACATCTGACTAGGACAAACAATCATTCAAGTGTTTTTTTTTTGTTTTTTGGTGGGGTTTACTATGACCTAAAAGACCTTTCTTTCATTGCCATGACTACGTAGATCAACAGTGCTTCTAACAGGGTCGGCACTCTTTACAAGAGGACAAAGGTAACAACAACCCTCCTCATCAACAGGCTTTAGAGTCAACGGACTTGAGCGACGACTTAATCCAAGACAAGACAAACGAAAAATAAGAGCACTCTAGTCAATGAATAGGAACTACTTTTTCCATTCAAAAGTCATTGTTAAAGGACTTAAAAAGAACACAAAAATTAGCACAATAAACCCTCTTCTAAAATTAACATTAAAAAAAAAAATCTTAACATTAAGAGCCATACAACTTTTGTTGTTGTTGAAATTTTACCCTAAGTAAACAAATAACACTGCTGCGACAACAACACTCTGGTTTGAGCTGTATGACATCCATGGCACATGACAATGTGAAAAGAGCAAGCCTGGCTGTGCTTTCAAGGTACACAGGTATGTTGGTTTACCCACAACATTCATATGTCCACGACCCTCATTTACTGTATTCATCCATCCCTCCGTCCGTTCGTGTCTAGTTTGACTAGTAGCTGTACACTCACACAATACTGCACAGGCTCAATCGTCTCAGCAGTTTCCCCGTTTCAAAATGGCTGCGCCGTTTTCATTTCGATTCAAATTCAAGGTGCATGTCTTATTTGTAAACGATGAAATATGGCTGATTACGTCATCAAAAAAATAAGGAATAGAAAAAAAACAAATCTTGGTCGCCTGACGTACCAGAGGTGTACTTTGACTCATGCAACGCTACTCTTTGACCTTCTCTGCATCCGCTAAAGTGAATTACAACCAATCGAGTGCTGTGATTTAGATATACAGTACAGCGGTTTGATGAGACTCACTGACTCCCCTAGCCCTAACCCATCCCCAGGCACCAAGACGTCCTCATCTCTCTCAGCTTTATAAATGTGGGTAGATGGCACGGGTCGCACCCTGGATGTTTTTGAAAGATGGCAGACCCTCCTCATTCCCGTTGCTTGACATTCTGAAGTTTTATGTAAATAAAGGCTGAACTGTTTTGGCTTGGACGGTGCCAGCAAACATTCATTTGATCTGGAAGAGAAGAAAAGACAAGTTGGGGCATCAGAAACTATTTGGAAGAGTTCATAGGAAAAACACAGGTGGACATGCATTCAAAAGAACAGTCACCCTGACGTGCTCAAAGCGCTTTGACAATACTTTAACGGTCTATAACAATTAGAGGAGTAACGCTACACAAAAATGTAATTTCGGTTTGGTTCAGTTTTTGAAGTGCTCGGTTTGGTTCATTTTCGGTACAAAAAGAACTTAAAATGCTTTTATTTTCAAAAAATGTATTTATAGTGGTAACTGGACATACGATCGCATCTACATACGATCCTTTCGACATTTGACGTAAAATTTGACTCGTCACAAATGACGACATGTTGGAAATACAGTGGTACCTCTACAAACAAAGTTAATTTGTTCCAGGACCTTAATTGTAAGTCGAAATGGTCGTATGTCGAGCAGGATTTTCCCATAAGAATACATTAGAATTTCATTAATTCTTTCCGCAGCCTGAAAACCTACACTAAATCCTTAATAAATACTGTTTGTACTATTACAGATGGCAATTATACACAGCAAAATAAATTAAATTATAAATAAAAATCGGAATAATAATGATAATTCCTGTAATAATGTAACAAATCGGGTTCTAATGTGGCCGATGTGTTTTGCGTACTGTACCTGAACACACCGCGTGGCTGACGTCACAGTAAAATAGCTGCATGCAGTAGAGATTTTAGTTTCACTTTTAATGTCCTGTTGTTCTGGTGTACTTGTGCAACACAACATGGCTACTGTCCGCTGTAGCCGATGCGAACAAGATGAAAAGAGAAAGTAAAAACTCTACCGCACCTCTCTCACTCTGTCATCAGGAACAGCATGCAAAACACAACCGCCACATTAGAACATAATTCAATACATTATTATTACTATTTATATTAATATTATTCCTATTTGTATTTATAATTTATTTGTTTTGCTATGAGTATTTGCTATTTGTAATTGTTTCAGCAGTGTTTATTAAGGCTTTAGAGTAGGTTTTTGGGCTGTGGAACGAATTAATCGAATTATAATGTATTCTAACGGGAAAATCCCACTCAACATAATACCATTTCGACTTAGAAACCAGGTCGTGGAATAAATTAAATTCATATGTAGGGGTATCACTGTATACATAATATATAACTGTTATTATTAGGGCTGTCAAAATTATCGTGTTAACGGGCTGTAATTAATCTTTTTAATTAATCACGTTAAAATATTTGATACAATTAACGCACATGCCCCACTCAAACAGACTAAAATGACAGTACAGTGTAATGTTCGCTTGTTACTTGTTTTTTGGAGTTTGGCGCCCTCTGCTGGCGCTTGGGTCCAACTGATTTTATGGGTTAGTACCATGAGTGAGCATGGTGTAATTATTGACATCAACAATGGCGAGCTACTAGTTTATTTTTTGATTGAAAATGTTTCAAATTTTAATAAAACGAAAACATTAAGAGGGGTTTTAATATAAAATTTCTATAACTTGTACTAACATTTATCTTTTAAGAACTACAAGTCTTTCTATCCATGGATCGCTTCAAGAGAATGTTAATAATGTTAATGCCATCTTGTTGATTTATTGTTATGATAAACAAATACAGTACTTATGTACTGAATGTTGAATGTATATATCCGTCCTGTGTCTTATCTTTCCATTCCAACGATAATTTACAGAAAAATATGGCATATTTCATAGATGGTTTGAATTGCGATTAATTACGATTAATTAATTTTTAAGCTGTAATTAACTCGATTAAAAATTTTAATCGTGTGACAGCCCTAGTTATTATTATATTGTACTATAACCTATTGCATGACGATATTACGCCAAAAAAATACAACACACCTTCCAACTATAACATGTACAGAAATAAAATATCACCCGTCCAATGAGCATGAGTGCCCTCTAACGGAGAAAACATTTCCTACCATTAAATTTTGTCATAGTCAAGTGGGGCAAATAAAGAAATCTGCACTTTAATGTTGACTGTATGTCAAATAGTTTAATTTTTACAGCGCTTTACAGACGCCACGTGATTAAACAGGCCGGCCATCATAGGACTTCCGACTTCAAGTTTGTGTGCAGTCATAGGACTATATCGTTACGTCTTATTGGTATAATAGAGTCATGTGGTTATTGTTGCGACGTCCCTTTGGTGAAACTCCTGCTGACATATCTAGCGAATATAAAGTAAAATCTAATGCTGTATGGAGAATACAGAGGAAAAATGTGAGGACGCTAGTGCAGAGGTGGGTAATAACGCGTTACATTTACTTGAGTAACTTTTTGGAAAAAATGTATTTCTTAGAGCAGTTTTACTACACAATACTTTTTATTTTTACTTGAGTAGATTTGTGAAGAAGAAACACTACACTTACTCCATTACTTTGGGTTACTCTAGAGTTGTTACATTTTTTTCTTTATTCTACATATTGACTTTATTTTTGCCGACAGTACTGCGACCTTTTTCAACAATGAGAAGTCGCAACAATAAACACATTATACCATTCAGAGGTAACAATGTTTTTTCTCTACTAGAGGGCTCTCACGCTCTTTGGATGGGTAATCGGTCATATGTTCCGGTCTAAATTTGATGATTTTTGTATCATTTTTGGCATAATACAGTCATGTAATAGTCTCAGTAACTAACCAGGGATCCCCAACCATCAGGCAGGGGACCGATACCAGTCCATGGTGCATTTGCTACCGGGGCGCAGAGAAATAATTTGTTAACGACCGCAATCTGGCCTGTGCCTCTTGACATATCCGAGTAGAGATTTGCATACGTTGGCTTCTAGTGGTTGGCCACCATTACTGGAGTGTTTGTACACCTATAGCAGCCCAGCATCAGTCAATGTAAACGGAAATGTTAGCTCCTGTTGGTAGTGTGCTGCGGGCAGCGATTTCTTTGGACAGCTTTTTTACGGAGAAAAGGCCACCTGCCGATCCAGATGAGGAGCATACAATCAAGTCCATTATGTATAATATGTGACTAAAAGCTAGCAAACGAGGTAACAAAGGCAATAGCAGTATATTATTTGTCATTTAATTTTGTAAACTATTAAATATAAATGCTTGATCTCTATTTGCTATGCATACCTGGTATTTCATTATATTATACTGTATGCGTGGTCTGCTTTCCTTTGTTGTACTTGGACTTGTTTGACGTCACACCAGCACCAGTTAACATTTCAAACGGTAAACGACGCGGGCTCGGTGATGCCCCCCCATTGGCTCGCTATTAGCCGGCTAGCTCATTGAGCAGCATTTGTTTTCACCGCTCCACCGGTGCCACTAATAGCTGCCGTTTTCCTTGTTGAATTGCCCGAGATTTGGATTTCCCTCAGTATTATTGCGCAGCAATTTAGATATGTTTCTGAAATCAAATACGTCTCTATTGATTTACCTTATAGCACTATTGTACGCTCTTTGTCATTATTGTATTTTATTTTCTAATTGTGTGTCCATAATTTGACTGTGACAAATTAATAAATGTCAGTTGCAAGAAGAACTATGGTGTGATCGATATTATCGGCGTGAAGAAATATCTATCTTATTTTTTACTTTATTTAATTGATATGACTTATAATACATGTATTTGGATAGTTGTTTTGAGATTTAGGGGGTATTTAGAAGTACTTAAAGGGTTAATTCTGACTTACGTGGAAATTCGGGTTACGTCGCCGGCGTAGAAACGGAACTTGTTTGTAAACCGGGGACTACCTGTACTGTAATTTTTCTGCCACACAATACTGGTCCGTTAAAAAAAAAAAAAAGGCCCATATCACAACAGTCCATGGTGCAAAAAAGGTTGAGGACCACTGGGTACAGTATAATAATAAAAGTTCATGTCGCTGAAGTTGTGCTGAGAAAAAAAAAACCATTATTTTAAAACTAAATCAGACGTAGTAAGCAGTTACTCACAATGTTACTCATTGAGTATTCTTTTCAACGAATACTTTTTTACTTGTACTTGAGTAAATTTTCGGAAGACTACATTTACTTGAATAATATTAATTAGAAGGAACATTACGCTTACTTGAGTAAATTTTTTGGCTACTCTACCCACCTCTACTCTAGTGTAGCCCAAAGTAGCGGAGTGAGAGTAACGTTTCTTCTTCACAAATCTGATTAAGTAAAAGTAAAAAGAACAGCTTTACATTTTTCTCCATCAGTTACTCAAGTTCACGTTACTACTCACCTCTGCATACAAAATATCCATTTTAAATGGCTACAAATGATCAATTTCGTTTTTTTTTTCTTTTTGGTAGATTCGTTTGATGAGGAAAAGTAAAACAAGTAATAATGTTGGTTTATGTTTTTTGTTTTACAGTATATGATAAATATATATTGTATTTAGTGAAACCAGTAATTAAGAAATATTGGAATAATATCAGTCGGTAAAGTGTGTATGCATGATGGATCAAAACAGAGACTCACTGTTCTTGATAGGAACTACATTTGAGTCAAGTACTTGTGACTACTCAGATGATCTGCAGATATTATTGGAATCTGGAGAGGGGTAGAAAGCAGACACGTGATCAAATGGTGAGCGATCCGGACACAAAATAAAGTCAGCGTAGCGTTGTGCACACAAACAAACGCCATCCTTTCATTTTAAGAGAAGTTCTCAGCTGGAAAAACAAACAAACCAAAACAAGACCGAGATGACAAAGAAGAAAAGCTATTAGGCTAAACTTGAGTGAGAATCAGCGCATCTGGACAGCATGAAGAAGGGGACAGCATTATGATTATTATAAAGGCAGTGAAGGGTCAGTGAGTTGGCTCCCCCATGCGAATCTAAGTCCTCCATGTTGTTGACCTGCACACCGCAACAGAATAATACACAAAACTGGCTCCTCATCCTCAAACATGTCTTCATATAGACTTTGACTGGAATGTGCCCGTAACAATAATACTGCACTAGAACATGGTACAGCTGCGATTCACGTGCCGGAAGCAGCGGCGGAAAATTTCAAAATTCAAAAAAAAAATAAAAAGGAAGAAGAAAAAAAGCCAAGCACCAAAGGGCACAGATAGCAGCTGTTTGCATGAGCTGTGCGAATGGTGAATGTTGGGGGAGGTTAAAAAAAAAAAAAACAACAACAAAAGAAAACTACCTCATACATACCAATTGCATGTATTCGTTGGTAGTCAACTTTGATAGGGAAGAGTCCTCAAAATGGGAAAGGACAAAAACGGGAGTTACAATGAGGACAACATTATAATGCAATAGAATTTATCAAGAAGGACAGATGAGTATTTCTCATGTAATCATTGGCAAGTTGGACTGCAGTGTAGGCCAACAAGAGGGAGTACCGCCTATTTTGCAACCCGCCCACTCGCTGTGAGACACGAGCATTGCTTGATCTTCCATGTGTAGTGGGAGAGAGAGAGACAAGAAAGAGAGAGAAAGAGGGAAAGAGGCGGTTAAGGTGCAAACCTGATTGGTGGAGGCAGTTGCGAAGGGAACGCTTGTGGCAGATGTGGTGGCTGCAGACACAGTGACTGGCGTACCACCGTGCATCATGGGAACTTTTTTGGAGGGGAAAATCATGTAAGCAAAAATACACAGAAGAGCAGTGTGGCCACACAAACACAAACACACGACAGAAGGGGTTAGACAAGAGAGTGCGAGACAGGAAGTTCTCGAGGGATTCAATTTAACGTGGGCCCTTTTTTTTTACTCTGCCAACACATAAAATGGTAAAGGTGATTTGGAGTTAAGGGATTTTTTTTTACAAAAAAGGCTAATTCAAATATAACCTCGATATTTTCACTCGTTATTGTTTAAAAATATATATCCAATCATACTGGAAGTCTCCCGCAAAGTGAGCAAGGGGCACATAAAGAGACTTTCCGACAAAATCTAAGAGAGCTCATAGATTTGCACCAAGCTATTTAAATTGGGACTGACCAATGAAGAAGAAAATGTTTTCTCTTTTCACCGGTTCTTTAATTCTCTAAATGAACAGATGATGACGACACACATCTCAGGAACAAAAAGAAAGTGATAATCACCTAAATACTTGGGATGTCCCGATGAGATCACGTGATCGGGAAAAGGGTCGATCACGCTTGTTTTTAGAGAATCGGAATCAGGTGAAAAGGATCGGGTTTTTAATTAAAAACAATATATTGATGTTTTTCTGCCTCATCATAGACCTCATAATGGTATTGACCGATAGGGGGCCGCCCACATCGAGAGGAGCTATTCACAAACACGCACGCAGCGATCTAACGCCGGATTTCTGTTGAAAAAGTACGAAAGCTGTACCGCATACAAAACAGAAACATTATCTCAGGAGTGATTTATTCGAGGATTCAAGGTAATTATTATATTTTTTGTACCATGCATGCATTTTGAAACGTTGAGAGAAAAAAAATCAATGGGGAAAAAATTAGCCGCTACTGCTTTGGCATCATAGTTCGCAATATTTATGTAAAATAAAGGCTAACTGCAGGTTAGCAACAATCAAGATCAAGGGATTTAAGCATTTATTGACAAGAAATTTCAACTGAAAAAGCTCTTTGTTTACATAGTGCGGTTGCTAATTTCCTTATTAGACTAGCCTCATAGTTCACAATATTTATGTAAAATAAATGCTACCTGCACATTTATTTTTTTTTTGCTTTTAACAAAGAATCGAGACTGTACGACTGAATGTACGTCCATATCTATAAAGAATTCAGGGATTTAGGCATTTATTCACAAGAATTTTCAACGGAAAAAGCCATTGTGGCAGCCCCCTTATCACAACAAAGAGACTAGCATCATTTTTCGACATGGTTACATAAAATAAATGCTAAATGCACGTTTTTTTTTAGCTTTTAACCAAGAATCGAGACAGTTTTACGTCCATATCTATAAAGAATAAGCCGCTACTTCTTTCCCTCACTTTGAATCCTGCGGCTTATAGTCGAGTGCGGATTATTTGTTGATTTATTTGGGTTAATAGGTAACCCTTTATTTGACAGATAACATTAAGTGTCATCCGGCAAATTATGTCCCTAACTCCATTAATGTCCAGTTGGGATCGTTTACATCCATTAAAAATGGAGATAATTTGCTGGATGACGCAAAATGACATCTGTCATCAGCATTCATTAATGGTCATGGCAGTGTCATATCAAAATTAAGATGTTCTTATGACAGTCTTATGCCGCCACTGTCAGTAGAGTCTTAGCAAATACCAAAACTAGCAATTATTGAAACAACTGGAACAGTAACCGAAGAAATAATTAGCACAGAACATGAGTTAGATTGTTATTCAAATCTGTAGCGCTGCAATGCATGCTAGGAGGCATGTTGGAAGACAACAGTGTTGACAGCAGGTGGCAGCAGAGGTTGCCTGTGTCCCCCAAGTGAGCAGTGACGGCCAAATGAAGCTTCTTGAAGCAATGAAGCTTTCCAGCCCATTGGCTCAAAGCTTAATGGTTCATTTGGTCTTATGATGGATGCCACTGTCAAATAAACTGTTCCCGGTTAATATCTTTTAATGTAAATATACCATAATACAGCGAGGACAGCGGCGGTTTATAGTTCAGTGAGGCTTATCTGTGAAAAAAATGCCGTTTTCGTGTCAAATTTGGTGTAGGCGGCTTAAAGTCAAACATGCCTTATGGTCCGAAAATTACGGTATGCAGTTCCCACCAGATCATAACAATATTCGAACATGCATCTTATAGAAATTGTTTTAACATGATTCATAAACACAAGGTAAAATGGGCCGCATCCTTCTCCAGTGATTTAGGGTTTGACATGCTGCATTACCAACAGTCACATACATACAGTGGGGAGAACAAGTATGTGATACACTGCCAATGGGAAAACCCATTGGCAGTGTATCACATACTTGTTCTCTCCACTGTACGTAATATTTAGGAATAGTTATTTTGGCAGAGGTGATAAGGGAGCACGGTTAAATTGATCTCCCTCTGTGTTTGAATGTTTTTAGTTTTCATGGTAAGGCACGCTAAGGTGTGACCAGCCAGAAGCAAGTATAAGAACATGCATGAGAGGGTATATGGTCATGCAATAGAGAAAACAATAACAACAATTAGAAAAAGCACTTCAACCAAATCCAATGAATAATGATGAATCACAGGTAAAATACAACATTGAAATATTTGTCTTTTACACAAAGGAGTATTACTTTTGCAGCAGTGTCAGCAGCTCAGTCTGCCACATTTAGACATTTCTCAGGCTCAACTAGTAACATTTTGGTGCCGCATGCAAGCCACAGACAGGAAGTAACACAGAACTGAAAAAGGAGAACTGGAACCTACCAACGCCGGCTGCAGGGGTCATGCACAATATTGAGCCTGCCCATCATGCAGTGCAACAGGAAGTGGATTGGATAAGGGGAAGAGAAATCAAAACAGCCCGTCACAAGGTTCGTTAGAGTGAGAGGGAAGAGATAAGGTGAGGTAGGTTAATATATCAGGTCAGTCATGATGGATGTTTTCAAGTTTAAATATGGAACACCCGAGAGGTATGAAACTTTATATAAACAAACTTGAAGAAGAGTAAACGCGTGCAGAAGCCACACTCTGCAGCCTGTTACCATTAGATGTGGACATGTCCCCCGTCCCAGCTCCAACAGAAGCCCAAGTCATTTGAAATCAGTGACCATTTGAAATGAGAAACTAATGGGCCACCAATAGAAAACCTTTCAGTTTTTTTCAGGTCGTGAAAACGTATCCAGATTCCAGGAACACCGTTTCCACCAAGCGGGACAGTTTGATACACTTGTATAGTTTATACTGTATGTCATTTGGCAGTGGTGGAATGTAACGAAGTAAAAGTACTTCATTGCAAGTAAAAGTACTTTGTTACTGCACTTAAGTACATTTTTGTGGATCTGCACTTTACTTGAGTACATTTATGAAGTGGTACGTTTTACTTTTAAATTAGTAATTATGAACTGTTATTTTTATATTGTACTATAACCAGTGTTGTTAATCTTGCTTTAAAAAAGTGATTAATTACAGTTACAAATTACATCTTCCAAAAAGTAATTGAGTCACTCAGTTACCTGAAAGTAAAAGTAATTAGTTACTTGGCAAAGTAACTCGTGTTACTTTATATGTTTTTTTTTTTCATTAAAAAAAAACATACGTCACAAAATGTGAAGTTCAAAGGGTTTTTGGGACGATTCGCCTTAGCCTAATTCTTTACCCTAAACTTAACTAGACACAGTAGAATTGTGGATATTGCGATATCTAGACAGTCACCTTTGCTATGTTTGGATGTTGTGAGTCAACCGTTAAAGTTGTTAAAATTGCTCCCGTTATTGCATTAGGTCCCGTCTGTCTACATTCTATATGTGACAGTTTAAAAACTGTTTCGTCTCGATAGATTCAAGTCAAGATTTTTCCCATTTAGGAGTATTTTAGATAAGAAGTTACTTAGGTTCTCTAGGAAGGTTCTCTACAACAGAGCCTTCCTGAGAAGTCTACTGCTTTAAGATGGCGGCTGTTTACTAAAGCGGAGAGTGTATCATCTACTTCTCTATATATTTGCAAACGCCACCGAGTCTTTCATTTCGCATCTCGTTCTATATGCATGTGATATCTAGCGTAGCATAATGTGGGCATAGAGATTGCAGGCTGTCGGCTACAGTCAGGTATTATTGGAGCCATCTAGCCTAGCATTGCGTTTGCAATGGCGTCACAACTCCCTTCCCTCCTTCCCACTCCCGCTCTTCTCTCTCCGTGTCTCTCAGACTTTTCTCGCGTCATTCAACCAATGTAGTAACGCATAGAATCATCCGTCGAAAGAGAATGAGTGCGTTCTAGTGGAGAAAAAAAATGTTACCTCTGATTGTTAGAATGGAGTCATGTGGTTATTAATGCGACGTCTCATTGAAACTGAAACTGTTGGCAACTCTGGCAAAAATAATATCACTATGTTGAAAGAGTAAAAATGTAACGAGTCTAGTGTAGCCCAAAGTAGCGGAGTAAGAGTTTTGTGTCTTCTTCACAAATCTCCTCAAGTAAAAGTAAAAAGTATTGTGTGGTAAAACCACTCTAAAAAGTTGTTTTTCTCAAAAAGTTACTCAAGTAAATGTAACTGAGTAATAAATGTAACACATTACTACCTACCACTGGCAGAGGCATTTAGTTATTTTCCATTGTGTGACACCACCCACAAAAACAATATAGTGGTACCTCCACTTACGAATATCTCTACATATGGAATTTTGAGGTCACGAAACGCCTCAGCGGGAAAATGTTACCTCTTGTCACGAAAGAAATGTTAGTTCCCAGAGTTTACTGAATGTAACATACTTATAGCCGTTTTGCCATTCGATTGCCTAGCCCTAGCATCTTCCTGGCATCCAACTGGCTAAGAGTGACCCCTACTGCATGTGTCTATCCCAGCATCTTCTTCATTCGCCACTTGTGTTGTGACAGCTTTACGTGTATTAACTTTTCTTTATTCTTTGTTTTTATTTACATTATGCACAACTCTCACTTTATGTTTATTCTGCAATTATCTAATTGTAAGATGTATTTGTGACATGTTTTCATGCATTTTTATGCTTTATAAAAGATTTATGTCTGAATTTTGGGGGCCTTGGAAAGGACTAGGGCATTTACATAGAAAACGCCTCTCTACTTAAGGAATTTTCAATTTACAAGACTACTTCCAGAACCAATTAATTTAGTAAGTAGACGTATCACTATATTGTAAACTGATTACCGTATTTTTCGGACTATAAGTCGCACCTGAGTATAAGTTGCACCAGCCATAAAATGCCCAACGAAGAGGAAAAAGCATATATAAATCGCACTGGAGTATAAGTCGCATTTTTGGGGGAAATTTAATTGATAAAATCCAACACATAGACCAGATATGTCATCTTGAAAGGCAATTTAAAATACACATACAATAGAGAACAACATGCTGAATAAGTGTACAGAATGATAATGTGACATGATGCATAAACAACGAAATGCGAACCGGGCTGGTATGTTCTCGTAACATAGCTATTTAGAGTTATTCAGATAACTATAGCATAAAAAACATGCTAACAAGTTTACCAAACCATCAGTGTCACTCCAAAACACCAAAATAACATGTGAAATGATATAATAATGTGTTAATAATTTCACACGAGTCGCTCCAGAGTACAAGTCGCACCCCCAGCCAAACTATGAAAAAAACTAACTTATAGTCCAAAAAATACGGTATGTGACTTTCAGGGAAATTACCTCAAACTAAAATCATAGACTTCATAATGATTGACGGGTCAGATTCCATCTTCACTGCGCAACGCCTTTATGTTGGGGGCCGCCCGACAGTCCGCTTCAGTTATTCGCAGTCGGTTGCAGAGTCAACACATGCAGTGATCCAACGCCTGATTTAGGATTGAAACAATACGAAAGCTGTACCGCATGCAAACAGGAAGGATTGTCTCAGGAGTGATTTGTTCGAGGATTCAAGGTGATTATTATATTTTTCGTACAATGCATGTATTTTGAAACATTGTAAAAAAAAAAAACAATGGGAGAAATTAACCGCTTCGGACTACCATCATTCTTCGACATATTTACGTAAAGTAAATGTAAACTGTCAGTTTTTTTTTTTTACTTTTAACCAAGAATAGAGACTCTTTTACGTCCATATCTATAAAGAATTCAGGGATTTAAGCATTTATTCACAAGAATTTTCAACGGAAAAAGCCATTGTGGCAGCCCCCTTATCACAACAGAGCTAAGAGACTAGCATCATTCTTCAACATAGTTACGTAAAATAAATCCTAACTGCATGTTTTTTTTTTTTTTAATTTAAACCAAGAATCGAGACTGTTTTACATCCATATCTATAAAGAATTTGGTGATTTAAGCATTTATTTACAAGAATTCTCACTGGAAAAGCTCTGTTTACATAAGGCGGCCGCTAGCTACATTCACTAACAGACGAGCATTGTACTTCTACATATTTATGTAAAATAAATGCCAACTGCACCTTTTGTTTTTTGCTTTTAACCAAGAATCGAGTCTGTTTTACGTCCATATCTATAAAGAATTTGGGGATTTAAGCATTTATTCACAAGAATTTTCAACGAAAAATGATCTTTGTCAGTGATTTCACTCGGTCAGCTTTGACGGCCTCGCCAACAATGCAAGCCCCCTATATATCGGCCCCGCGCCCTCTGTCCCGTCAATACATTCTCTAGAGGTAATCTTAATTTGACCTCAAAATTGTTTAATGCACATATCTGTTTAATGTATCATTACAGTTCTCTTTGCTACCTACAATTTGACATTAAGAGACCAAACCTGGTAATGACGTACTGTACAGCTTCCTGTTTGAGGGCAAAAAAAAGAAAAAGTTTGGCATTCTACTGTTCGGAGAAAGTTATAGTCCATGTTATGTTTATCTTGAAATTTCATTTCAAATCCAAATACACTGCACCTATAATTTTGGTGAGAATTAAGTTAATAACAGTAAAAAACCTGTATAATGATGATTCAAACTGTACCACTTTGTGGAAAAGTGACTACACGTATAAACAGCACCAAGTTTACATGTGCTTTTAGAGAAATTAGGAGGGGTTGTAAGGTCTTCTAAATGGGCATGCAAAGCAAACAATGAGGTGTCTTGAGCTGACTATCTTTGGAGCATCCCCCCACTCAAAATAAAAAAAAAATGCACACGCGCCGGCTAGACGATCCACATTGTTATGAACAGCCTGCCATCTTTCCAACTCCAGCCAAGCGATCCAGGCATCATCTGGCTGATAGTTTGCATACCTGATGGGAGAAAAGCAGCCTGCTGCTGAAACTGCATGCTGGCCAGGGCCTGTTGGTACTGGAGCATGCCGGTGTTAAACACAGCAGAGGCCCCGTTGGCCTTCTCCAGGGCTGCCCGCTTTGGCAGGGGAGCCATGACATTGGGGGCGATACCCTGCCCAGCCAGATGACGTGATAGAGAGATAAAGAGTGTGTGGAGGGAAAAAAAGATGAGTTGGAAAAACAAAAGAAAAACAAAACAAAAAAAGGAATATATGTTAGAGGACATTATAGGAGCAACATTTACAACATCCTGTGTGTACATCAATAATATGATCATATCAGTAGCAAGCAAGCAGCACTCCGACACATGTACAACACAAGCAGGAGCATGGTGCCGACTGGAGCTATTGGCTAATAAGCAAATATGAAATAAACATCTTCGTATTAACTTGGTACTTGCGGCTAACTAGATAGCAACACAAGCAAGCATTAACAATTAAAGAACAACAACAACAGAGCTGCTAACAAGAGGTGGAAGCACAGAGAGAGGGAAGCTGCACTGCTAGCTCCATGATAAACTGTGGAAGCCGTGTCTAAGTGATGGTTCACTCACAGACTCAAGTTAAAAAAATATATCTTTGACATGAGGCCACCTTCGAGGTCTGATGGCATGAACCATCTCTTTTGTATCACCTGTTATGGTGTGATTCCCCTGTATAGCTGCAAGACCTCTTAGCCCCACCTGGCGTGCACTTGCGACACATTCATGCACACAGTCGATAGCTTCACGACACTTAGACATAAGACATAAAGCCAAGCTCCTACAGTATTATAAAGGCTTCCCTAACCCTCACAAGCTTTTTTTGGGTTAAAAACACTCTAGGCAATGAACTGGTTGCGGCTGCTTGTGAATTCATGTTTGAGGTGACCTCGTTTTGAAGTCCCAAACCCCTAATCGAAAACAGCCGCTGCCGCAGTCATTTCATCACACGCAGTAATGACAGAAGGAATCAACAGACATTGCACTGAGACAGAGACAACCCAACAATATCAGTTAAAACACTGCTACAACAAAGCCACATGCCAAGCTAAAAGGTGAAAGGTCATAGTACCAGGTCAAAGGTTGCGTCGAGGGGTCGCTTCAGTGATTTGACAGCCGACTGAGTCTTAATTAGCAGGCAGCGAGCACATGATGGCAATGGGCCAATGGGGTTCAAGCGCATTAACATAAACCAGCAAGCAGAGGTGCATCATGGGGGCAGCAGTGCAGTTTGGGTATAGGTGAGAAAAAAAAACAAATAAAAAAACAAATCATTGGAATGCATTTTTACAAGGGGATTACAGGACTAAGGCATGCACAATGTGGATACTATAGCTCTACTGCTCAACAGTTACATGATCATCATGAAACTACAATACATACAATACTGCTAGTCTACATTAGTTAACGCCACACACAAATGGATGGCTGTAGCAATGAAAACATTGTCCACTCATTATTTAACTTGGTAAATAATCATATCAGACTGAATACAGTGAATCTCCGCTATGTTGCGGTTCATTGTTTATATCCTCGATTGTTAGGCAGGTACATAAAGGGAGTGTTTTTGCGTTATTCAATATGGGCTATTTACACCAAGCAAATTTCAATTAGCCCATATTTAATTAGCTACTTTTGTTAGATGAAATGATATGGTGTGGTTGACATCGCTCATCTTAAAATGTACATTCTTAAATCTTTTGTTTTATGTGACAAAGTCGGAGTAACAACGAAATTAAAAAACAGCCTGAAGCAAGTAGAATTTGCAGAAGAACCGGCGCAAAAGGACAACTTACTAGAGGTCGACCAATAGGGGATTTTCAAATGCCGATATCCAAAGCCGATTTTGTTAGCTGATATTTGAGGCCGATATACTTTTTTATTTTTTTTTTAAGCACGTAGATCATGAAAGACACTTTTTTTAAAAATTGCTTCAGCAGCTTCAAATTCACAAGTACAATGATGACCTGAGACTTAAAGTATTAATTCAGTCTGGTGCCACCAAACCAACGAACGCACCACTTCTTTTTATGATTATATACACTCAGCAAGAACAGAACTTTTTTTTTTTTTTTTTTTTCAGTTTGAGAGGATGCTCGCCAAGCCAAAGCTAATGGTAAGGCGAATGCTACGCAAATTCTATGAGTTACATTTAGAATGTAAGTATTCGTGTTGCACCGATATCTCGCTGTGCTGCATCTAACCCCACCAATATCATTCCGATACCTCTCTGTTTGGGGGGGATATATATATATATATATATATATATATATATATATATATATATATATATATATATATGTATATATACAGTATATATAGTATACAGTATATATATATATATTTATACACATACATATATACATATATACAGTATATATGCCGGAAAACACTCAGGTGACTTGAAGTTCCGCTCTGAGACCCCCAATTTGGCCAACTTTCAAAATTTTCCGAAATGCATGTGTGATACATCATTAGAAAGCTTAAAATCTCAATTTTCTGGGAGAAGAAAAATAGGGAACAGGAGGGCATTTTAAAAGTTTTTTAAACAGTAAAACTCTATCTGGAGGTGAGAGCACGTGAGGACATTATTACAGACGCCATGACTTTAACGAGATATTGCGTATTTACTTTGTTTCGATCCAAAAACTCCATTAAGCATGTATCACCGAGTGTTAAGACCAGTGTTGTTAATAACGGTGTTACAATATAACGGCGTTACTAAGGGCGTTATTTTTTTCAGTAGTGGGTAATCTATTTAATTACTTTTCTCATCTTGGCAACGCCGTTACCGTTACTGAGGACGGAAAGGCATGCGTTACTATATTGGTCGAAAAGTCTGAGGGAGACGGACTCACCGAGACGACAGAGCAGAGCAGGAGTGGGGAGAAGGCAAGAAAGTTGTGACGCCGAGCAAACGCGATGCTAGGTAGCTCCAATAATACATGTTGTAGCCGATAGCCTACAAACTACGCCCGCATGTTATGGTAGATATGGTAGACATGGTAGATATCACATGTACTGTATATAGATATAACTAGATGCAAAATGACAGACATGGCACTAAATGCGTTAGTAGACAGCCGCCATCTTAAAGCAGTAGACTTTTTAGGACGGCTCTGTTGTAGAGAACCTTCCTAGCGAACCTAAGTAACTTTTTATCTAAAATACTTCTAAATCGGCAAAATCTTGACTTGAATCTATCTTTAAATGATGAAACCGTTTTAAAACTTTCGTATGTCGGAAGTACAGAGAAGGGACTAATGCAATAATGGGAGCAATTTTAACAACTTTTAACAGTTGATTCAGGGTAAAGGGTAAATTAGGGTAAAGAATTGGGCTCGGGCCAATTGTACCAAAAACCTTCACAAAAAACTTCACATAGTGTGGCCAATGTTTTTTTTTTTTTTTTTTTTTGAGGAAAAAAAAAAAAAAAAAGTATTTATCACCAATTACTTTGCCAAGTAACAAATTACTCTTACATTCAGGTAATTGAGTTACTAACGCAATTACTTTTTGGGAGAAGTAATTTGTAACTATAATTAATTACTTTTTTTCAGTAAGATTAACAACACTGGTTAAGACACAGCTGTGAATGGCCACAGCTGGATTTTGGGGGGATTTTATGGGTGAGACATGGTAATATAACAAGGGGCGCGATGCAGAAATTGCAGACATCAAGGAGTGGTCGAGATTTTGTTTTTTATATACTTACCCTTTTAAACATTTTTTTTTCTTCAAATTTTCTTTGTTGGATCAATTATTTATCATCAAACATATCGGAGATATAAATACAATTAAGTGATAGTTATGAGGTAGATATCTGTGACTTTTTTACAGACACCATTTTTTTCATTGTTACATAATTTGTTTAAAAGTTTAAAATATGTGACTGAACAATTTTTTAAAGTCTTTTTTTTTTTTAAACGAAATATGAGACATCAATTAACTATTCTAAGCTAAAAGCGACAGACATTTTGAATAATAAATATAATTATTACCTTCGTTTTATGGGTGGGTTAAAACAAAAGCGGTTGCGCGACGTCTGTAAACGGGGTTTTTAAGGGTTAAACAGACAAATTAAAAATAGTTCGGGGGCTTAATGCGCCATGAATCTGCAATGGCAGCATATAGACATATTGTTCTATAAACGCAACATTTGTTTTTGCTTAAAATACAGCAGTTTCTTTTAAAGAGGAGTGCAAGAGCAGAAACTGCTTTTTCTGTCTTGTCTGTGTTTTCCGATATATATATATATATATATATATATATATATATATATATATATATATATATATATATATATATATATATATATATATATATATATATATATTAAGGCTGGGACTTTAACGCATTAATTTCGATTAATTAATTATAAAGCTTTTAACGCGTTAAAAATTTTAACGCAATTAATTGTTTCAGTTTCATTTGTCCGCATGCGGAACCTTCCTACTCATGTGTTTCTGGTACGCCGGTAAATCTGACGCACACAGACAAACGCTAACAGCAGCAGTGATGGGAGGTGACATTTTACTTGGACAGTTAGGGGCTAGTAGGCAGACCAAAGAACACCGATTGAAGTCTGTCGAGTATGTTGGTTTGACACGGGACTGGACTTTCTTGAGCAATTCTAACTATCTCAGAGTGACCACACATAAAATACAAGTCGTCAACAGTGAATGGCATTTGGTGTCTTTTGTCCTGACTGTGCAAAAAGCCAACGACAGACGCCAAAGAGTAAACTTTGCAGACCAGTTTTTTTCCGGTAGCTGAGTCCTGGAAGATTGAACGAAAAGTCACAACAATTGGTACGGATTGTTAAAAAACTTAATGTTGAAGTGTTGCACTTTGTTATTTTCTTGCAGTTTAATTATCAGTGTTTACATTTCACTATTTGAAAGAAAATGTTTGGCAATATTTTATGCCTCATAGTTTTATCTTGTAATTACTGAAAAATACCTAGTTAGTGTTTTTTAACTGTTTACATATCTAAAGAAAAATGTTTTCAAAGAACATAAATAATCCGGGTGCCTGAAACACTTGAAACCTGAATAGCTGATAAGCACTTTGACCAATTGTTTGCTGATGACATTACATATTAACAGTAATAAATTTGTTGTTAAGCTCAAAAAGGCTTTTTTTATTGAGAACATGATTTGTTTTGTCAACATATGGTTTTCAATTAGAATGCGATTAATTTCAATTAATTAATTACAGACCCTGTAATTAACTCGATTAAAAATTTTAATCGAGTCCCACCACTAATATATATATATATATATATATATATATATATATATATATATATATATATATATATACACATATATATATAATACTTGGATGTGAAATCATTGCTATCATGGCTTTGTCAGGCTGCTGCTTACCTTTGTGAAACAGGAAGAAGACAAAAACACTAATACAAAGTGACTAATACAAAGTGAAGCGAATAAAAGTGAAAGTGAAATGTTTATTGCATACCTGTTATGGGTGACAAATAATAATTTAATAATAACTACAATTTTAAATACATACATAAATACATAAATACACCTTTTCTCATACACATTTTATATTTATATTTAGCTTTTATACTTTATATTTGTAAGTCACGTTCGAGATTTTAAATGATCCTGCACTGTAAACGGAGATGCTCCGCAATTTCGTTGTACAACTGTATAATGACAATAAACTGCTATTCTATTCTATTCTATTCTATTCTATTCTATTCTATTCTATTCTATTCTATTCTATTCTATTCTATTCTATTCAAAGTGGGGGCGCACTTCCTCACACGAAGAACAGCACGCTTACACGCAGATACGAAGCATCCAAGCGAGGGAGCGAGCTAGTGAGAAAAACACAGCTGCGAGCCTACATGCATTTTTGATGTTTGTAAATTATCTACAGAGGCAACGCCTGTATGTATCGTCTTTTGTATTGTTGTTGTGTGTTTTCACTCAAGATCGGACACTTAAAGCCAGTGGTGTAGTTGTTTAGATGATCATTTGGGAGTTTAGTGCAATGAAACAAATAACTTCATCATCCAAACAACTATACAACTAGCTTTAAGTGTCCGATTGCGAGTGGAAACACACAACAACAATACAAAAGATTATACATGCAGGCGTTGCTGATAGCCACCGAGCGAGTGAGGAAGCTAGTGAGAGAAGAAAACACAGCTACAAGCTATGTGCGTTTTTGATGCTTGTAAAATATTTACATAGGCAACGCATGTATGTCTTTTGTATTGTTGTTGTGTGTTTCCACTCGTGATCGGACACTCAAAGCTAGTTGTATAGTTGTTTGGATGATGTGCGGATGCTAGCGAACGCATGCTAAAGTTTGTGAATGTCATAACTGTATTAGCAGCTAATCATCATGGATTTGCGTTATTGCGAACATGTTTGTTACTACTGACGAAGTTGTTTGTTTCATTTCTATTTTTAGTTTAATTCTTCAAGTTATGACGTTGGATCAACGGCAAAATAAAGTCAAAAAATCATACCGATGTCCTGTATCATCATTTGTATAGCCAGGACTGAGCCATAGCATCTTGGTGAGGACAGTACAGCTGCGTTCAAATGATGCCAATAAAAGGTATCAGCCCCCTATTTGTTGGTAATCGCGGATACGGATACCACCATTTCGCATCGGCGCCCCCTGCCGATACTGGTATCGGTGCAACATTAGTTAGGATCACTCAGAAAATGCCTTCCGGGGTCCTACCCTCAGTCAGCGGCGGCCAAAGTTGCCCACACAGATGCTAGACAAAAATATTTTTTTATCGGCTTATTCTCGTTGTTAATCAATCAATGGCTGATGTTGGGAAAAAAAGTCCATATATCGGCCGGCCGATATATCGGTCAACCTCTACTGCTTACCAAATGAAAGTTTGACTTTTAATGTGATTATGGCATTCAAGGGCCAAATGTATATTGTATATATATATATTAAAAATAAATAAATGATATGGTCGTTATACTATCATGGATTTGCATTTTGCACTTATTGTGAGTGGATTTGTAACAAATGCCCCGCCATAAACGGAGATTCGCTGTAGTATGTCTGAGAAGGTTTCACTGTGCACATCCTAGTCAGAGTCATATTCTAATGAATCACTTCCAGCTCTTGGCCACGCTAGGTCAACAACAGCAATTAAGAACAAACACAATAACCACAAGACAAGTGGCTGTACTAGTGCCGTTGCTAAGAGACAGAACTTGAAGCACAATAAATCTGTTTATACTGTCAAAAGGAAAGCAAGTAATAGATATGAATCAACAGAAACAAAGTCCCCCAAGAAAGATGAAACTTCTTTCTGTTTGTGGGCTAGGATACTGTCATATTGTTATATCTACACTAACATGAAATGAAAATTGGATCTTAAACACAATCCGTCAACAAAGCGGCCACATTGAGCAAGGTTGCTTACCATGGCGGCGGCGGCTGAAGCCTGGTTCACCTGGTGCTGGGTGGCCTTAATTTTAGCCTGCAGGTGTGCCGGTGGGTGGAAGTACTTGCACTTCTCACGAGAGCACCGCCCCTTGATGTAATCCATGCACACTGTCACCGTGTTGTCATTCGTATCAATCATGGTGCTGTCGGCAGGGTGGGCAAAGCGACAGTCATCCTCCCCCCGGGAACAGTTACCCCTCTGGTACTCACGACACACCTAGAGTGGTTAGAATATATGGTAATACCTACAGGCATATATTCTTTATCCTCAGTATAGGAGACTAATATGAGAGCAGCTTATCCAGTACTGTACACAGGTTCCATGTACATCATACCAGCAGACCTACTGTATGTAAGAATTATACTGCCCTCAGGTGGCCAATTCAAATAAAGAAAATAAATAAAAATAAATAAACCAGTATTCTGCAGCAGGGCGGATAACGAAAAGTGGTATTTGGTATGTGTCAAAATTGATTTTGCCATGTGGCATTTTTTTGCGATGTGGCAAAATGTGTTTTGGCATGTGGCATTTTTTTACCATGTGCAGTTTTTGGGTATTAGGGAAAATGAATTTTGGCATGGGGCATTTTTTTGCCATGTGGCAAAATTGATTTTGGCATGTGGCATTTTTTTGGGGTAAGTGGCAAAATTGATTTTGGTATGTGGCATTTTTTTGCCATGTGGCATTTTTTTGGTATGAGGCAAAATTTATTTTGGCATGTGGCAGTTTTTTTGCCATGTGTCAAAATTTTTTTGGGCAAGCGGCATTTTTTTTTTGCCATGCGGCAAAATGTATTATGGCATGTGGCTTTTTTTGTTTGTTTTTTTTTTGCCATTTGGCATTTTTCGGGTATGTGGGACAACGGGAAAATGGATTTTGGCATGTGCCATTTTTTTGGGGTAAGTGGCAAAATTGATTTTGGTATGTGGCATTTTTTTGCCATGTGGCATTTTTTTGGTATGAGGCAAAATTTATTTTGGCATGTGGCAGTTTTTTTGCCATGTGTCAAAATTTTTTTTGGGCAAGCGGCATTTTTTTTTGCCATGCGGCAAAATGTATTATGGCATGTGGCTTTTTTTTTTTTTTTTTTTTTTTTTGCCATTTGGCATTTTTCGGGTATGTGGGACAACGGGAAAATGGATTTTGGCATGTGCCATTTTTTTTTGTATGTGGCAAAATAGATTTTTCCATGTGGCAAAAAATTATTTTCGCATTGGGGAATTTTTTTTTTTGCATGTGGGATTCTTTTTGGTATGTGGCAAAATGTATTTTGGCATGGGCCATTTTTTTTGGCGTATCAGATTCTTTTTTTTATGTGGAATTTTGTTTGGTATGTGGTAAAATGGATTTTGGTATGTGGCAAAATAGATTTTGGTATGTGGCATAGCCTTATTTGGGTGCCAGTTGAATGTTAATGTGCTGTAATGTAAAGTGTATGGTCAAAAATCACAACTACACGTTTTTCTGCCATTCAAAAGGAATGGCAAAAGGAATGGAAAATGTGAACGTTTACAGTCGTCAATGGCATAGCCTGACTTGGGTGCCAGTTGCATGTCAATGCGTTCTAAAGGTAAGTGTATGGTCGAAAATCACAGCCACATATGCCTTTTCTGCCATTTAAAATGAATGTAAAATTTGAACGTGCATAGCCGTCAATGGCATGAATGTGCATGGGCTGTAAAAATGCCATATACCCCAAAAAATGCCACATACCCTCCCAAAGAAATGCCACATACCAAAAAACGCCACATACAAAAATCCATTTTGCCACATACAAAAAAAATGCCACATGCCAAAAAAATCCCACATGCCAAAATCCATTTTGCCACATGGCAATACAAAAAAAAAAAAAAAAAAACACATGGAAAAACAATTTTGCCACATACCAAATACCACTCGTCATTGTCTTGTATTCTTGTATCTTGTATTGTATTCTGACTGTGCTGTTTTTGTACTTCCTGGCTTCCTGTCATTCAAATTCATCTCTATGAGTTTACGATCAGATGATTATTATCGAATTGAAAATCTGAGCTATTCTCTTGATCCATGAAAAGACAGCTGATAAATAACAGGAAAGATATTTGTTTTATTGTTGCAAAGTTTTCCATGCGATTTATTGTTACGTTGTAATTTGCTACAGTTTTTCTGGTACAGTATGCACGTAATCCACTAATGCCTCACAATTTTTCTTCTCTCATAAAACACCACTGGATACAGCACAAATTGTTCGGCTTTTTATGTTTATGCAGATTAAGTATGAGTCATCAAGGTTTTTATCTGTCTCTGTGGAGGATGCGCAGTTTCAAAAAAATTACAATGACCTTAAAAATGGATGAGACCTGCAGTCTTCTGAACAGAAAAATGAACTCTTGTGATCATCTTACTACATATAGATAACCACTGTCACAGTACAGGCCAATTAAGTGGTGACTCCCAACTCATCAGATTTTACAAATTGTTTTATTTTCATTTATTTATTTTAGGGCTGTCAAAATTATCGCGTTAACGGGCGGTAATTAATTTTTCAAATTAATCACGTCAAAATATTTGACGCAATTAACGCACATGCCCCGCTCAAACAGATTAAAATGACTTGTTGAACCACTTGTTACTTGTGATTTTGGGAGTTTTGTCGCCCTCTGCTGGCGCTTCGGTGCGACTGATTTTATGGGCTTCAGCACCCATGAGCATTGTGTAATTATTTACATCACCAATGGCGGGCTACTAGTTTATTTTTTGATTGAAAATTTTACAAATTTTATTCAAATGAAAACATTAAGAGGGGTTTTAATATAACATTTCTATAACTTGTACTAACATTTATCTTTTAAGAACTACAAGTCTTTCTATCCATGGATCGCTTTAACAGAATGTTAATAATGTTAATGCCATCTTGTTGATTTATTGTTATAATAAACAAATACAGTACTTATGTACCGTATGTTGAATGTATATATCCATCTTGTGTCTTATCTAATTATATAATAATAATAATATAATTTACAGAAAAATATGGCATATTATATAGATGGTTTCAATTGCGATTAATTACGATTAATTAATTTTTAAGCTGCAATTAACTCGATAAAAAAAATTTAATCATTTGACAGCCTTAATTTATTTATTTATTTATAGGTTTCAATATCAGCAACATACTTTAGTGAGAGCGAAGCCAATTAAATTATCCTCCATTGGATGACAGAAAATTCTATTTATCAGTGGATCCACCTGTTGCCATAAATACCACAGCTGTTATTTCACACTACGCACATTTCAGAATGAAAAAAACATTCACATTTCTGGCTTGGGACCACTGCAGTATGGATGACCAAATGGAACAGAATGAAATATATAAATACATTTTTAAATAAATACTTAAATGTGATGTTATTAATTATGATGGGAATTTAAAAAAATAAAACCGTCATTAAATTTTTCATTAATTCATGAAAATGACAAGCCATATAACTCACTATTTAATTAATTCATGGACATTTGTTGCAGCACTTCATGATTTTATCTGTCAAACTCACCCATCAAAGTCAGTGGGCGGGACTAACACCTGAATTACTCAGCACAGCAAGCCAAGACGGGTGAATTTTAGATAAATGATGCAGAGCCAATATACATATTTCGACACACTAGGTGGGGCTTCCTTTACTCAGGTCAAATAATTGGAAGACAAGTGACAGCAAGTTTTCCATAGCCACCATGTTTTGAAAGACTTTAGACAACAGCAATCAATAGCGTACCGCACGAATGCTATTTTTAGACCGTACGTTGCCATCTTAACCCGGAAGTGGGTCAACATAGATACCCCCTCGCATACAATTCATGTAATTACTGCTTGTTTTCTGCCGGTAAGCTTTCAAAAAAAGAACATGCCAAGTAAAAACTGCTGCTATGGAACTTGTAAAAACGACTCTAGACATAACGACATATAAAGGATGTTTTCTTCATACATTTCCCGAAGCCAAAAACTCGAATGGAACGAATGGATCAACTTGTGTGGACGTCAAAAGACCAGTTTAATGCCAGCAAGGTGAAGCCATTCACCCTCATATGCAGTAAACATTTTGTTGGGGGCCATGGTCCTCACAGAGGACGAAGAGCATTTTGATATCTTTACTTATTTTTTAGCATGGGGTTTTCCGTGCTGAAAAAATATACAAATGGTATCTGACTGTCACTGTTGTTACTTTTTCTGTTGTAAAAAAACAACTTTAGTAAAGGGGAAGTGTAAATCAATTATAGAAGGAAGATTAGCATTTGTGATCGCTACACAAAAATAGCAATATAAATTACCCCCAAGAATGGTCGTAGCAAGACGCAAGACAACCAAATGATATTAAATATAAGAAAGACAGGGCATATGGAGGTAAAGGATAGATTGTTGAAAAAAGAGAATGTCATTGTCAGTGGCGTAAGGCAATGCACACAAGAAAAAGCTGTCGATAAAAAGCTACTTCTTCTCTTTTTCATCCCTCGACACTCAAGCCAGCTCTTTAACTAAACATTTGTATGTTCTTCCACATCTTTACCAGTGAATTTGGTGCCAGGGATATCATTTTCGGACAGAATTGGTAGGTTTAGCTCTGTAAATATCTCGTTCGTACACTATTTCCATGCATTTACTAATAGGGACGAATGGGAGGTTGACCCGCCTAGCAACAATTGCTAACGTCATGAATATTAATGAGCAAAAGTGACGTGTTGCTTGCGGTACGCCGTTCGACTTAGATCAGCGTTAGCCCACCCACTGACCTTAATGGGTGAGTTTGACAGATAAAATAAATTACCGAAGTGCTGCAACACGTGTCAGTAAAATAATTAATTAAATAGTGAAATAATTATATACAGTATGCTTTTAGTGCTACAACGATTAATCGATTAACTCGATTAGAAAAAAACTTTTAATCTAATTTTGCCGCTTGGAGGATTCGTCTATTTAGAGTGGCATTGAATGGTTTGTTTTGAAAGTGTTTGCATTTAGTTTTATTAATTTGGATGGATATACTGCCCTTTAGTGGCAACAGTGAATATGACATAACCCATCTAACACTGCTGAATCCAGCTGCTCCATGTTAAAACCAACATAAGCTATTGTTTTGTTTTGTTTTTTAGCTAAAATGTTTGTTAGGTATATTGAGCAGTTTTTTGTGGGAATATGTCTTTGAACGTTTTGTGAAGAGCTTTGTGTTAAAAAAAAAAAAAAAAAAAAAAAAAAAAAGGTTAGTTTTTTATAGCATTTAAGCTACAGACCTTTGCAATGCAAGTTAGCAAATTGTTCTTTTGTTGTACATAAATCCTCACTTAGTATTTTTTATATTGTTTGAGGCTAAGCTTAAGTATTTTACATCAACTAAAATTTATTCTGCAACATATTAACTGTTCGTAATCCGATTACTTGATTATTCAAACTAACTAATCAATAGATTAATCGATTACTTAAATATTCAATAGCTGCAGCCCTAATGTTTTTACATTAAATGAGCTGGTATTTTAATTAATTAATGACACTATTATTTATTTAATTCCCATTTTAATAAATTAATGACAAATTTAAGTATTTATTTAAAGACGAATTTATATATTTCATTCTGTCCCATTTGGTCCTCCATACTGCAGTTGAGTAACAATCATTTAAATCGAGCACTTGTGAATCTTCTGAAGTTCCTATATGAGACAGCGGGGGGCAGCACAATCCTAGTGGTGCCTGCCTGCTGTACTGTGACTAAGCAGAGTATGAATATAGCAGAATATAAATTTAACATTTGTAATTTGTAGCATATTTCCATTTTAAAAAATGCTTACTATGCATGCGTGTGCTTGTTGATGTAAATACTTGCAAACATCTGTAGTCTTATTGCATCAGCAATGATTTGTATTTATAATGATCAATCCACTGCAAATTTGAATTAGTGTAATAAAAGACTGAAACAGCTCTAACTGGTTTCAACAAGGGAAACCCACATTCGTTGTTATTAAAGTGCTGGGCTGGTTTTTAGATTTATGCTGTTGGTGTTATTTTTCCTAGTAAATACAAAACAGGCTCCATGAATGGTTTTCACTTAACTTTTTTTTTTAAAGAAGCAATGATTTACCTCAAGTCTGTCTGTTCTCAGCAGCTTCTGGGCTGCAGCAGCAGCATTGGGGACTTGGCTGACGGTGGGGCTTGAGGCCATGAGGACGGGGGTGCTGGGCAGAATCTCTGGTGGCATCAGGCCTGGCGACACGGGGCTCAGGTAGGGATTAAAAGCTGCGGCTGCGGCTGCAGCCGCAGCACTTGCGTTGGTGGCCAGGCCGGGTGTCACTGAGAACATGGGCTGAAGGATGGAGGAATGAGGATCCGGTGAACAAAACAGATCTTGTAGTGCAAACAATAAAGCAGAAGATAAAATCTGCTGCAGAGATAGTAAATGAGCAGCATTGTCCCCACTTTTACAAGTCCGCAGTCTTGCTGGGAGAAGCAGCTGTACCATGTCCATGTATGTAGTATTTCTTTTGTATATGTATTATTAGCATATAAAGAAACATCTAAAGGTGCATCAATCAAATAAATTGGTAAAAAAAATACTGTGGTACCTCCACTTACGAAATGAATTGGTTCTAACTTGATCATTCTGTCAGTAAAGACGCGTTTTCCATGTAAATGCCCTAATCCATTCCAAGCCCCCCAAAATTCAGACATAAATCTTTTATAATGCATCAAAATTAGGGCTGTCAAACGATTAAAAGTTTTTAATCAAGTTAATCAAAACTTAAAAATCAATTAATCATAATTACAGTAATTGCAATCCAAACCATCTCTAAAATATGCCATATTTTTCTGTAAATTATTGTTGTAATGGAAAGATAAGACACTAGACTGATATATACATTCAACATACTGTCCACAAGATGGCATTAACATTATTAACATTCTTTCTCTTAGAGGGATCCACGGATAGAAAGACTTGTAGTTCTTAAAAGATAAATGTTAGTACAAGTTATAGTAATTGCATATTAAAACCCCTCTTAATGTTTTCGTTTGAATAAAATTCCTAAAATTTTCAATCAGAAAATAAACTAGTAGCTTGCCATTGTTGACATTGCCTAGCGGTGACGTCACAGCCGATTTCTTCCACAGTGTCTTTAACTATGTAAGATAGTGACTGAAATACACAAGGTGCCAATGGCGAATTTTAAATTACTTACAAAATCAAGCCAATGTGTGTGTTTTGTCCCTCGACTGACGCCGTAGCTCCCTGTTTTTTTTTTTTTTTTTTTAGGTTTTTTTTTTTTTAGACTGGGTCTGTTGTGATTCATGTTGTTTTGAGTGCTGGCTTCACAATGTACGAGACCACTGATAGTTTGTATATTGTGACTAAATATTGCCATCCAGTGTATTTGTTGAGCTAAACGAAATGTTTGAATAGAGTTTGACCAAAGACAGTAAGTTTTATGTGTATTTTGCATAGCTATTTTGATTGGGAATGCCAGCTGTGATGCCAGAGATAGGAATATTATTTTTGTTCTGCTTTCACTAAATGATACTTATGTTTACTGTGAAGGAGTTGCCGAAGCTTATGCCAATAAACGATGCGTTCCACTGCCTTTTTCTGCCTCTTAGCTCTCAAAACGGCAAAAAACGGCGTCATTGTAATATGTTTGAGGCAATGCATGAGTGGGTCATTCTGCGCATGCGTTAAATGCTTCAAATATTTTAACGTGATTAATTGAAAAAAATAATTACCACCCGTTAACACGATAAATTTGACAGCACTAATCAAAATGCATCATATACATGTTATTAGATTATTGCACAATAAAAATAAAAGCTGTGCATAATGTAAAAAAAATCAAGAGTCAAGAATAAAAGTTAATATACTCATGTAATGCTGTCGAAATACAAGGGGCGAATGAAAAGACACTCAGATACACACATATAGTAGAGGTCCCTCTTAGCCAATTGGATACCAGGAATGCTAGGTAATAGCCAATGGCAGAGCAGCTATAAGTGTGCTACGTTCAGTACTCTGGTAACTCTGGAAGCTGCGAGTACAACCCATACTGTATTTTTGCCTTTTATATCCTGAAATTCTTTTTGTAACAAGAGGCAATATTTTTCCGTTGAGGCATCTTAAATTGCAAATTATGTATGTAAAGACATTCGTAAGTAGAGGTACCAATCTATTAAAAAAAAAAAAAAAACTGGGCAGGGATTATTTTACCACATTGACTAATGTAGCTGTAGTTGTTAAATTGAACTAAAAGGCATGTTCATACACAAGCTGCTGATGGCTGCAACTCAAAATGAGTCACTCAACACGCAGACTGGCTAACATCTAGCAAACTCAACATTCTCATTCATGCACCACGCCAAGCTCTACTTTTTGAGGCGATATATTTCGAATTCAAAGAAAACTTACAGTGCTGGCAAAAAGTACGGGCACCTCTGCAATTCTGTCAGATAATGCTCAATTTATCCCAGAAAATGATTACAATTAAAAATGCTTTGGTAGTAATATCTTCATTTATTTTGCTTGCAACGAAAAAATACAAAAGACAATTGGAAAAAAATTAAATCATGATCATTTTACACAAAACTTCAAAAATGGGTCGGACAAAAGTATTGGCACTCTCAGCCTATTACTTGGTAGCAAAACCTTTGGACAAAATAACTGCGAACAAATGCTTCCGGTATCCATCAGTGAGATTCTTACAATGCTCTGCTGGAATTTTAGACCATTCTTCTTTGGCCAACTGCTCCAGGTCTCTGAGATTTGAAGGGTACCTTCTCCAAATTGCCATTTTCAGATCTCGCTACAGGTGTTCTATGGGATTCAGGTCTGGACTCATTGCTGGCCACTTTAGAAGTCTCCAGTGCTTTCTCTAAAACAATTTTCTAGTGCTTTTTGAAGTGTGTTTTGGGTCATTGTCCTGCTGGAAGACCCATGACCTCTGAGGGAGATCCAGCTTCCTCACAATGGCCCCTACATTATGCTGCAAAATTTGTTGGTAGTCTTCAGACTTCATAATGCCATGCACACGGTCAAGCAATCCAGTGCCAGAGGTAGCAAAACAACCCCAAAACACCAGGGAACCTCCGCCATGTTTGACTGTGCGGACCGTCTTCTTTTCTTTGAAGGCCTCGTTTTTTCCCCTGTAAACTCTATGTTAATGCCTTTTCCCAAAAAGCTCTACTTTTGTCTCATCTGACCAGAGAACATTATTCCAAAACATTTTTGGCTTTCTCAGGTAAGTTTTGGCAAACTCCAGCCTGGCTTTTTTATGTCTCTGGGTCGAAAGTGGGGTCGTCCTGGGTGTCCTACCATAGAGTCCCTTCTCATCCAGACGCCGACAGATAGTACGGATTGACACTGTTGTATCCTTGGACTGCATGACAGCTTGAACTTGTTTGGATGTTAGTAGAGGTTCTTTATCCACCGTCCGCACAACCTTTTGTTGAAATCTCTCTTCAATTCTTCTTTTTTCGTCCACATTTAGGAAGGTTAGCGACAGTGCCATGGGCTTTACACTTATTGATGGCACTGCGCACGGTAGACAAAGGAACATTCAAATCTTTGGAGCTCAACTTGTAGCCTTGAGATTGCCCATGCTTCCTCACAATTTTGCTTCTCAAGTCCCCAGACAGTTCTTTGGTCTTCTTTCTTTTCTCCATGCTCAATGTGGTACACACAAGGACACAGGACAGAGGTTGTGTCAACTTTAATCCATTTTAACTGGCTGCAAGTGTGATTTAGTTATTGTCACCGCCTGTTATGTGCCACAGGTAAGTAACAGGTGCTGTTAATTACACAAATTAGAGAAGCATCACATGATTTTTCAAAGGGTGCCAATACTTTTGTCTGGCCCAATTTTGGAGTTTTGTGTAAAATGATAATGATTTTTTTTTCATTCTCTTTTGTGTTTTTTCATTGCAAGCAAAATAAATGACAATATTACTACCAAAGCATTTGTAATTGCAATAATTTTCTGGGAGAAATTGAGCAATATCTGACAGAATTGCAGAGGTGCCGGTATTTTTGGCCATCACTGTGTAATCGCAAACATTATACACTCTCGTGTATTATACAGCCCCCAAAATCACCCCTCAAAAAATACTTTGGTGTCCACATACTATATGTAATGTGAATATGTAATGTGTCATGTCTGTATAGGGTTGCCAACTCTCTGGGAAAAAAAGTTTGAAATTGAATTTTTGGGGGATTTCTTTTAATTATTATTGATAATTAGAATATTACCATAATTTTACCCAAACCTGAATCAATTAGGTACATATTTGGGTGATATACACACATGGAAAAACAGAAAATACCAGCAATGTAATTTTAATACAAAATATACTAGAACAAAATTAACATCTATCCTGCTTAATTATAAAAAACAGTAATACATTTTTTTCATTCAACGTTCTGAGCTTTTTGTGTATATTTTTGGCCATTTTTTTAAAACCAAGTCGAAACATAAACTCTGATGTAAACTTTATTATTATTTTTAATTTACGTGTCCCCCTCAGCAATAACATTTTTGCAGATCACTCCCCCCAAAAATGTGGAAATACAAATGAAATTGACAGAACACAAAAAAAATCACAAGTAGTGAAAATAAAGTACACAGAGAAGAACGAGAAAACAAATTATCATCATTTTGAACAGCCTTTTTACTCGCGCTCTTATGTCGTCTTCCGTTTTCATCATGGCAACCAACAGTACCTCGACCAATGAGATGAGTGAGATCTCATATTGTCATTGTTCCGTCAGCTCACTGACCAATAAGCAGGAGAGGCGGGGGAGTGTTTCCCTACATAATCTTGTAAAGCCCCATACCAGTATTCGTTCATTCTACAAATAAGACACTATTTTCGAGTTGCATGATAATATGGGACAAAGCGTGTCCCTTGAAAGTTCAAAACATGGCGCATATTTTTGTTTCTAAATACAGGACGATTCTGTTTTTCAAAGGATGGTATGTGTGTATGACTCCCTACCATAGGCGGTAGCTGCGTGGCAGGCATCATGGCATTAGCGAGCTGCATCTGCTGGGCTAACATGACCATGTTCTTCTGCTGTATCAAGTTGTTCCTGCCATTGATCTCCAGCTGGTTCTTTAAGTGTGGTGGAGGGTGCAGATATTTGCAGTTTTCTCTGGAACAGCGCCCCTGAAAGAGAAAAAACAAGATTTTCCCTAAATTTTATCCTTTGTGTCCCCCCTATAAACCGTTCCTGTTCACTGCATTCTCCTAAAATATACAGTTACAAAACCTGTTTATGTCATTTAGAGGCACTAAGACATTTTGCAATTGGTGGTGCATACAGTATCCCTAATAGATAGTAATTGGTCAGTCATTCAATGAGACTTGTTCGATGAACATCGTGACTGAGTGGAGCCAGCTTTACGGTAATGAATATAAACCAAAAATAATATACATATTTATGTATATATATGGTGGAAAACACAGACAAGACAGAAAAAGCAGTTTCTGCTCTTGCACTCCTTCTTATAAGAAACCGCTGTATTTTAAGCCAAAACAACTATTGTGTTTGATAGAACTACTGTATATGTCTATATGCTGCCATAGCAGATTCATGGCGCATTAAGCCCCCGAACTATTTTTAATTTGTCGGTTTTACCCTGAAAACCCCCGTTTATAGACATCGCGCAACCGCTTTTGTTTTAACCCAGCCATAAAACGAAGGTAATTTATTATAAATATTATTCAAAATGTCTATGATTTTTAGCTTAGAATCATTAATTGATGTCTAATATCTCGTTTTAAAAAAAATAAAAAGACTTTAAAAAAATTATTCACTCGCATATCTTAAACTTTTAAACAAATTTTGTCACAATGAAAAAAATGGTGTCTGTAAAAAGTCACGGATATCTACCTCATAACTCTCGCTTTATTGTAGTTTTTTTTGTTACTGTCGCATTTTCTCCGATATGTTAGATGATCAATAATCGAGCCAAACAAAGAAAAATTTGAAAAAAAACATTTAAAGTGGTAAAAATATAAAAAAGAATATCTCGACCACTCCTTGATGTCTGCGATTTCTGCATCGCGACCCTTGTTATATTACCATGTCTCACCCATAAAATCCCCCCAAAATCCAGCTGTGGCCATTCACAGCTGTGTTTTGACACTCAGTGATACATGCTACATGGAGTTTTTGGATCGAAACAAGGTAAGTACGCGATAATATCTCGTTAAAGTCATGGCGTCTGTAATTCTGCTCTTGCGTGCTCTCACCTCCAGATAGGGTTTTGCTGTTTGAAAAACATTTTTTTTTTCAAAAAATGCCCTCCTGTTCAAAATTTTTCTTCCCCCAGAAAATTGATATTTTAAACTTTCTAATGATGTATCACATATGCATATCGGACAATTAAAAAGAACACAAAAATCTGGAGAAATATCAAGGGTTGACGGAAGAGTTGGAGAAAATGTGGGGAGTGAAGGCAACAATGGTGCCATCAGTGATCGGGACACTAGGGGCAGTAACCACAAAGCTGGGTGCATGGCTCCAACAGATACCAGGAACAACGTCCGACGTCTCCGTTCAGAAGAGCGCAGTCCTAGGGACAGCTAAGATTCTGCGCAGGACCCTGAAGCTCCCAGGCCTCTGGTAGAGGACCCGAGCTTGAAAGGACAGACCATACATTCATTCATTCATATACATATAGGTGTTTAACAAGGTAATTACTTGTTAGAACAAAGACGTGTCCCTTTGCGCTGACGTGAGGAGCAGTGTCGTCGAGTGAAAACTCTGCATGTCATAGATTTGGCCTGAAAGCTTAGTTGAGTTTAAATATATCTGCTAAAACTATACATGTTCAAGAAAAACAATCGGGGTTAAGAGAATGTTTAATCTTATTGCAGGGGTCTATACAGATATATTTTTTTTAACGTGATGCTAAATAGTCGTTAGCACGAAGCTAGCGCTAATCGCTAGGAGTGGGTAATTGCTAGGCTAGCAGATACCCGTTGTACTTAATATAGCCACATTGTGAATGTGAAATGTGAATGTTTGATCAACATGTTCCGTCGTTTACCTGCAGATACAATATACAGTGGGGAGAACAAGTATTTGATACACTGCCAATGGGAAAACCCATTGGCAGTGTATCAAATACTTGTTTTCCCCACTGTATGTAATGCCTGAATTGGTTGTGCAATTACATGATGCAAATATGGAGTAATACAAGTATTTATTTAAATTGAGCAGAATGGAATAGAAATGGCATAGTGATTCTACATTCTACACTGTGTGTGTAGATTGTTCTTTTTTCTTTCCTATTTTTTCATATTGTACTCAAAGTACAGATACACAAAAATCTCTTATGTACACATTCCACCCCTACCCAAAGATCACCTCCTGTCAAATATGTACAATAAGGTACAGTGGTACCTCTACAGACAAATTTAAATAGTTCCAGGACCTGGTTTTACATCGTAATGGTCGTATGTCGATTATAATTCCATTAATCCATTCCACAGCCCAAAACGCTATGCTAAATCCTTCATAAATACTGCAAGTACAATCACAAATAGCAACAATTATACATAGCAAAGGTAATTATTATATTTTTCGTACCATGCATACATTTCGAAATGTGAAAAAAAAATCAAAGGGAGAAATTAGCCGCTACTGCATTGGCATCATAGTTCAATATTTACGTAAAATAAATCCTAACTGCAGGGTTTTTGCTTTTAACCAAGAATCGAGACTGTTTTACGTACATATCTATAAAGAATTCGGGGATTTAAGCATTTATTCACAAGAATTTTCACCTCAAAATCTCTGTTTACATAATGCGGCCGCTAGCTACAGTCACTAACAGACTAGCATTGTACTTCGACATATTTACTTAAAATGAATGCTAACTGCACGTTTTTTTTTTTTTTTTTTTGCTTTTAACCAAGAATTGAGACGTTTTTCGTCCATATCTATAAAGAATTCAGGGATTTAAGCATTTATTCACAAGAAGGTTTTTTTTTTTTGCTTTTAACCAAGAATTGAGACGTTTTTTCATCCATATCTATAAAGAATTCAGGGATTTAAGCATTTATTCACAAGAATTTTCACCGGAAAAGCTCTGTTTGCATTAGGCGCCTGTTAGCTACATTCACTAACAGACTAGCATTGTCCTTCGACATATTTACGTAAAATAAATGCTACCTGCACTTTTTTTTTTTGCTTTTAACCAAGAATCGAGACTGTTTTATGTCCATATCTATCAAGCATTCGGGGATTTAAGCATTTATTCACAAGAATTTTCAACGAAAAAAGCTCTTTGTCTGTGATTCCACTCAGTCAGCTTTGACAGCCTCGCCAACAATGCAGGACCCCTGTTTATCAGCCCCGCGCCTCGTCAGTACATTATGAAGTCTATGGCTTCATGTTTGTACAGCAATAGAGCCTCTCACCCTCCCTCCTGCTAGGCAGTGCTAAGCTTAGTAGCTCTACGATCAAAGGCACAAATGTGTCAATCGTTGTTAAACTTGCATAAGTATGCTGTGGCAACTCATGGTATCAGTGAGAGGCTGTTCTTAGCAGTGTGAGTGTCAAAGGGAGAGTAGATTCCAAAAAAATTAAAATTCGGTATCGGATCGGGACTCTATATCAGCAGATTCTCAAAATTAGGTGACTTGGACTCGGGTGTAAAAATATGCGATCGAAACATCCCTAATCAATACATATATATTAAGAAAAGAACAATTAAAAGATGACCAACCAAGACTGAATCCCCCAGAGTGCCCCAGTTGCCTTTTAGAAGATTCCGTCCTGACCTTTCAACGCATACGTTTTTGTTATTCCAAATGCAAATACCGTAATTTTCGGACTATAAACCACAATTTTTTATTCCCTCATTTGGAATCCTGCGGTTTATAAGCCAGTGCGACTTATCTGTTGATTTATTTGGGTTAATGGGTAACACTTTATTCGACAGCATCATCAGCATTATCATGGGCATTAATTAATGTTTATGACAGATAACATTAAGTGTCATCTGACAAGTTATGTCACTAACTCCATTTACGTCCAGCTCGGATCTTTTACATCTTTACGTGCTAACTGCACATTTTTTTGCTTTTAACCAAAAATCGAGACTGTTTTACGTCCATATCTATAAAGAATTTGGGGATTTGAGCATTTATTCACAAGAATTTTCATCAGAAAAGCTCTGTTTACATACGGCGGCTGCTAACTACAGTACATTCACTAACAGACTAGCATTGTACTTCGACATATTTACGAGAGAAATGCTAACAGCTAGTTTTTTTTTTGCTTTTAACCAAGAATCGAGACTGTTTTACGTCCATATCTGTAAAAAAAAATCAGGGATTTAAGCATTATTCACAAGAATTTTCAACAAAAAAAGTCTGTGATACCACTCGGTCAGCTTTGACGGCCTCGCAAACAATGCAGGCCCCCTATTTATCGGCCCCATGCCCCGTGTCCCGTCAATACATTTTGAAGTCTATGCACAAGACTGTAATACCTGTCACTACCAGTGGGGGCATGCTTGTGAGTATTTGATGGCCTCAGGAGGTCAGAGCTGATGCTTATCATGCGACTCTCTTGGCATCCAGCTTTTTCTGACCCTACAAATATTTTACTCATGTGATAATAACATATAATATAATATAAACCATCATCAAAGGGATGCGCTTTTAAGCATCTGAATAATTATCTAATATGTGGTACAGATTGCGCCATGTTAATTATACCAGTAGTTTGGGAAGATGGGTCCAAAAAAACAAAAGCCATTAATGCATGTACTCAGGGTCATGCAACAGGTGGCCTGAGCACACACGACACATCACATGACGTAAAGGCAAACACAGATAAACAACTACACAGGCCAGCAGGCCTGGTTGACCTCTCTGAGCAGCCCCCACTGGGAGACATCTCAGTACCCTATAATGACTTCACTCTCCTTCACTTTCACTCATACTGGATTACTCGACAGGTGCAAGGGTGAGAGGCGCGAGGTCAGGGCCAAGAGGTGTACTTAGATTGCAGCGGGGCTTTTCGAAGATATTTAGCCTTGTCCACTTAGTAGGAAGTTGCTGTCTGAAATTGTTATTGGATCTCTTCAAGACTGGGATGCACAAGTATATTTATAGTGATACACACTTGTCCCTTGAGTTACGAAGGACTCAATTCACATGTTTTTAGAGATAGAAGCTGTAGTTGTGCCCAACTTTCAAGGAAATTTGACGTACAAATTCAGTGTGCTGGCCGTCGCGTATTCAGTCAACATGGGGTGGAGAATGCATGGTGAAAAGTGTTAAGTTAATGATTCAATACCTCGGCATGCGTGAATTGAAGGTCCTTTAACAGCAGTTGTTTTCACACTGTCATTTGGCTGTGTTCATTTCATTCGTGTCTTCTGTATACAGCATTGTTGTTTCTGGCACCCCTTTTAATTTTTGTCTTAGTCTTTTGGTCGAAAATGATTATTAGGTCTTAGTCATGTATTAGTCATTTCAAAATGTGTTCGTATCTGTCTAGTTTTAGTCGACAAAATCTCACAAATTTTATCTAATAATAATAATAACCCCAACAACTACTACTACTGTGTCTTATAATGCGGTGCGCCCTATATATGAAAACAGTTTTAAAATAAGCCATTCATTGAAAGTGCGTCTTATAGTGCGTAAAATACGGTACTCAAAATGTTTTTGTCTGTAAAATTCAAACGTTTTCCTCCAAAAATAAATACAAAAATTTCAAATGAACATAGACAGACGAGCACATATTGTAGCGTCTACAAGGACAGCGCCAACTTGGATGGATTTCTTTGGCTATGCTTAGAGTCTAGCCAGAGCCATTTGACGAACACATTCCAAGGTGATGACTCTGCTGGCTATAATTAGCCTCCCTTAGACGACATTAAAGAGCGTCTAATATTTGCTATTTCGCCAACTATCTCTCTTCTAGACTTAAACTGACTAGAAAAATCAAGTGGCTCTGCTTTAGACTGGCCAGTGTTTTAAGAAGATGCTCGCCATTATGAAACTAATGGTAAAGCTAACGCGACAAGTTACATTTAGTGTCTGACGATCACTGAGCACAGACCTTTAAAGGCTAAAGCAGCATTTCATGTTCTCCCTTGCCAAGTTAAGGAAACAAATCTTACAGTGTTTGCAAACAAGAAAGATGGAGTGCAGCTTAACTTGAAACACACCCTAAACTCCAGTGATGAAAGTGTGCAAGCGGCGCAGCACATCTCACATGACACATGACATGACCCAAACACAGGTCCAATGCAAGCTGACATACTCCACATACAATATGAAAATGTCACGCATGGTGAACATATGACAGGAACTGTCACATTTCTGTCTAGTCAGACCTAAAACTGGCATTAGTTTCATTATATTTGAGTCTTCCAAGCCACGTTTTTGCTTGTCATCGTTGTGAAAAAAATGTTCATTATCGTCATTGTGGACAAACAACACTAGAATACAGTATACCCGGGTGAAAGTGGGCCGGACCGGTCCGGTACACTGTACCGGTAAAAGAATCGCAGCTGGAACTGGCCGGAATGGTGCTTCAATCCCGAAAATATGATGACAACTTTAAAAAAAAACATGTTAAATAAAAACCTGCAAGGCTGACACACACACACACATCTCCAAGAAGAAAACAATCTACTAAAGTCAGATTTAATTACTCAACTAATTATATCATGCATATAACGTTGCTTAAGAGTCGGTGGGGACAATTTGAGCCTCCTGAAAAGTTAGTAGTGTTATGTCCCTACCGTCCCTATGCAAACCTACGCCCTTGCTTGAATCAGTTTGAACCAGATTGAATCTTTTCTTATCAACTCAGACTTGTAGTCTGGATGAGTCATTAAGAATTTAGAGGGGTTAAAAATAAAATGAATTTGAGATTCCTTGCCACAAAGTGGCAGCAAGAGTGCAAGCAGAAGGGTAGAGTAAAAGTGAAAAGTACAGAAAACAAACGTAAGGGTGGCATGCAGTGAGGGCGATGAGGGCTGAATGACAGAGTGTATATGTGTGTTTGTTTGTGTAGCAGACAGATCAAATTGCATTCACCCTGTATGACCCTTCAAACTGACAACCAGATTCACTGTTGTGACACTCGTATAATTCTTTATAAAAACGAGCTTTGCTGATAACCATTTCAAAAGCAAAATAAACCTCTTATGTCCCGTTCACTGGCGGAAACATCTGCATTAGTGGAGGTGATGCAGCCATATTAACTCAGCTGGGCTGCGTCGGAGAAATGTTAGTACTTGCACATTGCGGGTCACCGCACACGCTGAGAGGGAAAGTGTTAGTTATTCAAAGGAGGAGATGCAGGATGATTAAAAGATAAGGAAGTCAACCCTTCGACCATTTTTGGGACTAGTCGTCTGATGGTGACATCAACAGCCTCGAGCCATGGCTAGAGACGGTAGCCACAGCAACAGGGCAGCCAGACACTCTCAAAAAAACAGTGCTTCCCCGAATGTTTTTGATAACTGGGTTGAACAGGAGCTTGACAAAGAAAACACTGACAAACTGCCTGCAGTAATGACTGCTCCTTGACTATAAGGCCTCCTGACATCAACCCTTTGGTCCTGTGTTCCTTTTCAATTGCAGTGTTGTTCACGCAAACATTATAAACCAGAAACTGCTCATGTCTTAATGGAATTACTTATCGACCCAGATATAAAGGTCATAATTAGAGTATGCAGATAAAAAGCTGGATATTGTCTGGAAGCCCAAATAGAGCAGCATGTTGTTGAAGTTGAGAAAACGGGAAAAAGTCCTCATAGAATTAACTAGTTTGGTTTCAATTTATGCCGGGAAGAAAAAAGGCAATAGTAAAGTTCTTTGACCAGGAAGAATGAACCAACCGAATTGAATCATACCATTTATTTACCTCCTCATTTTCTCACTTCTCTATTATTATATATAAATGTATATACAGTATACAGTGGTACGTCTACATACAAAGGTAATTCGTTCCAGGACAGTGTTTGAAGTCGAAATGGTCGTATGTTGAGCAGGATTTCCCCATACGTATACATTATAATTCCATCAATTCATTCCACAGCCTTGAAATCTAAACTAAATCCTTAATAAATACTGACGGTACTACTACAAATGTCCATTACACAGAGCAAAACAAATAAATTATTAATAAAAAACAGAATAATAAAATAATAATAATTCGTGTAATAATGTAACAAATCGGGTTCTAATGTGGTGGACGTTTTTTGCTGTACCTGAACGCAACGCGTCGCTGACGCGATAGAGAGAGGGAGAGGTGCGGTTGAGATTTATTTTCTTTTTTAATGTTCTGTTGAGAACATCGTCAACTGAGGCGAACAGTAGGCATGTTATGTTGCACAAGTTCTGAAATAAATTATAAAAACCTGATGAAGCTGGCGATTTCTTTGGCGATGTTACCACAATAATAATTGTCACCTTTACTTATAAAGACTGGCCAGTAGAGCCAGTTCACGGATGCGCACCCCAACCCTCATATTTTTCCATCATTTCCATCTGCATTTCAACGGTAAGCGTCACCTTTCCCTTGTTCCACCACCTGCAATAACCTTTTTGGAATCTGTGTTAATTTCTCTCCCAAGAAAATCTGCCGTGCGTCCGTCTGCGGCGCTGTCATATCATTGTATTTCGAGCAAGTTGTCGGATGTAGAAACAAATGGCGAGTCAAATTTTACGTCGGATGTCGAAAAGATCGCGTGTCAAAGCGATCGTATGTCGAGGTACCACTGTACTGTGTTTATATATACAGTATATAATATATATTTTTCAAATACCCAACTATATTGTTTCATGTTTAAAATACAGGTTGAGAAAAAAATAATGCAACTTAGCCCTTTATGAATAGCTAAATCAGGAAAGATATGTGTTTAATGGCATTTAGATAGCCAAGCTCATTTTCACTGACACCAGGGGCGTCACTAGACCTAATACAATACTGGGGCACAGCTGGGTACTGGCGAGCGAGCAATTTTATTTTATTTATTTATTTATTTATTTTCAGAAATAGCGCTTTAAATGTATATAATCATACCAAAATACATGTTTCTATGAAAAAGTGTCAGGGTGTTTTTTTGGTTTTGTTTCCAGCCATCAGTATTCATCAGTATCCCCACTCCTCACGAACTTCCATCTCTCCTTCATCTCTTCCTGCACTCTGCTGCGCTACTATATCTGGGGAGAAATAGGGATATATCACTGTAACTGTGATGCAATTAATACATGTTCCTCAACCAGTAGGTTGTCACCTAAAAAGTTTATGCTGCCTAGGCGGGTTACCTAGCCTACCTCTCTCATTCCTCCTTGCGGATTTATCCTTGCTTTAAGCAAATAACTTTATAAAATCCATTTGCAAGAGTAATGCTGTTTGAGTCAAATAGAAATAAAGATAAAATATCTTGGTACAGATTACATGGACTGCAGTAACATAAAATTCTTGTAAAACAGCTGCAAATTAAGAGCACACATACAAAATTGTTAGAGGTTATATCCCAGAAATAGGCAATTAATTAATATTAATATTGGGGCACGTTAATTTGTGCCTGATCCTGTGGGGACAGGATCCAACACCTCTTGATTTTGGCCTCCCTGTGTTCCGGGACTTATTTGGGCAGATCCGGCACCTCTCGTGTATAGAAAATAATAATAATATAAAAATGTTTCTTTAAAAAGTATAAAAGAAAATAACAATATGCATAAATTTATTTACAAAACAAATTCCAAGAATTGCATGTTGTTTATAAAAATTGAACGTCATTTGACGTCTAGGCAAGTGGGCATTTGCGTGTTGTTTTCAGCACCATTTTCTGCGTATGTTCCGGGACCCTTACCTGTCTCGTCATCTCTGCACTGTCATAGGTACTTTGCATTCCGGCACCTTATGATTTACAAATTAAGCACTGGGCACGTGCCCCAGTGAAATATGTTCAGCGACGCCCATGCTGACAACACCCAAGTTTGACTTCCTAATCAAAAAATCATTCAAATAAAACACGTCAGTTAACTAAAAGGTCTCAAAAACAGGCAACAAAATGTCACGATCCATAGAAATTGAAAACAGAGGAGTGCTAAAGTTGTGCAGAGATAGCCGGGTAAATGGGAATGAGGGCTTCAGGAGCCCTGTCTATCCTATCCTTGTGTTGTTGACAAAGTAGTTTGCACATTGAATCAAATCAATTGAGAACTTTTTAAGATTGTTGGCTTTGGGTCGCGCTTAACATTGTGCTAGCACTGTATCAGAATTGCTGTGGGCTCCTGTAAGAGTTGCCTTGACTTCAATGAGGCTAATCCAGTTCAGTGTTATCATATAGACAGGGGTCTGTGTCTCCTGGTGAGATCAGACTTGCGCAATCCAGGCCAAACAGGGATGCTTATGTGGCTGGCTACTGTGCGGCTTGACTGATGTAAGTAGTAAAAACACGACCCGCCCTGATCATGAACTCGTCCGACTCTCCTTGTTACACACCCTTGGTTTAGACACTGTGCGAGGTTGGAACAAACAATGAAGTGAGGTAAAAAGAATGCTGGGTGGGGCTGTGTCCCATCCTTTTGGAGAGGAGAGGAGGCATGCGGCAAGTGGTATGCATGAGTACAGATGCACTTTGCTTCACCTAGCCATCTAAACAACATACTCCCACGGCAAAAACAGAAATATTCTAGGAAAAGAGAAAAATAGCAAGTCAGTTATTCAATACTGCTGATGTGCTCTCATGGAACATTTTGCATCAGTTTTGCTTGCTCTGTAACACTCAAAGACTAAGGTTTGCGTCAGACATTATTTAATAATACTGCTAACGTTATTTTAATTAAATATTATTTGCACTCACTTATACTCCTACTTACTTCATATATGACCCTATTTTCCGCACTGTAAGGCGTACCTAAAATCCTCCAATTTTCTCAAAAGCCTAAAATGCGCCTTATAGTCCGATGCGCCTTATACTGTATACGGATAGATAGTTCATCATGGCATGACGCAGCTTCATCTAGTTGATACATAATGCAACGCCAATCACTACTACTACTGCGCCTTATCATGCAGTGCGCCCTATATACAGTATGAAAACAGTTTTAAAAATAGGCCATCCATTGAAGGTGCGCTTTATAGTTCGATGTGCCTTATAGTGCGGAAAATACGGTAAATTAAGTAGCTAAATTGGCCAAGTAGTTCTGCTTCCCAAAACTGTTTATAGTTAGTAATAACCAATGTATGTTTAGTTATAAAACATCTGTGATTAAAAAAAAAAACTAATAAATTATTTTCACATTATCTCATCACACTGAGTTACCACTCACAATTTTGTAGATGAATCATTGAATCTGCACTGGAAATCAATGAACAAATGACAGATGTACAAAGTTTTGGGAGGCAGAGTTATACGTCAGGCTAGCTGAAATATCAACAACCTATAGGGCAGATGAGTGATGATCACAATTTTTGTAAAAAGTCTCTTCAGAAGAGTGGAATCTATAAGATTAAAAAGGCGGATATTTATCAGGTGGGTCTATGAGGACCAGTGAGAGGCAATAACCTACGTGTATCATCATGTTTACATATTATTAAAATTAGGATCATGTTCACAGTGAACTGGAATGTTTGATGGTCTGTTGTTTAGTAAGAATGGTTTGGATCACGTTCTGTGAGGCTCTACTGTTCTACATCCCGCGTTCCAGTGACTTCTGTCCAAACATACACGGAGATGAAAGCGCTTTCTCCTTTTCGCGCACACTGTGAATGAAGCTTTGTGTTGCCGGCCAGCAGCAACCACTCAAATGCACACACCCAGTGGTTGGTCTTTGTTCAGCATGCCCTTACATAAATGCAGCAGAAAAAATATTGTTAAAAAAAATGTATATTGCGGAAAACACACACAAGGCCTAAAAAGCAGTTTCTGCCCTTGCACCCCTCTTTAAAATAAATGGCTGTATTTTAAGCCAAAAAACTTTTGATAGACCAATATGTCTATATGCTGCCATAGCAGTTTCATGGCACATTAAGCCCCCGAACTATTTTTAATTTGTCTGTTTTACCTTGAAGGCCCCCCAATTACAGACACCGCGCAACCGCTTTTGTTTCAACCCAGTCATAAAAAGAAGGTAAGTAATTATATTTATTATTCGAAATGTCTATCATTTGTAGCTTAGAATCATTAATTGATGTCTAATATTTAGTTTAAAAAAATGACTTTATAAAATGATTCACTCTTTTAAACTAATTACCTCACAATGAAAAAAATAGTGTCTGTAAATAAGTCACTGATATATACCTCACAACTATCACTTAATTGTATTTTATTCTGTTACTATTGCATTTTTTGCTATATTTTAGATGATAAATAATCGATCCAAACTAAGGAAAAAACAGAAAAAAAAAATAAAATTAAAGAGTAAACATTTAAAAAAGAAAATCTCGACCACTCCTTGATGAATGCGATTCCTGCATTGCGACCCTTGTTATATTACCGTGTTCCACCCATAAAATCCCCAAAGAGTCCGGCTGTGGCCATTCACATCTTTGTCTTGACACTCAGTGAGACATACTAGACGGAATTTTTGGATCGAAACAAGGTAAGTACACGATAAAATCTTGTTAAAATTTGTGTTGCAGCGATGCCATTTTTTGGCCCTGTTACCGATACCGATACATGGCTGTGCAGTATTGGCCGATACAGATACCGTTCCAATACCACTCCATTTGAAAAAAAAAAAACATATATATATATATCCTGTTTGTATAAAGAGCTACATACTTGGATGCGACATCATAGCTACCATGGCTTTGTCAGGCTGCTGCTTACCTTTGTGAAACAGAAAAAACTCTAATACAAAGTCAATTCAGTAGATTTTTTATTGCACACCTTGGTATGGGTGACAAATAATAATAATAATTGATCACAGCATCCTGTCTCTCTATGATACACCTCTCCACATACACATTTTATATTTATTTAGATTTTATACTTTTTACTTGCAAGTCACTTTTGAGATTTTAACTGATCCTGCACTGTAAAGGGAGATGCTCCACTATTTAATTGTACAACTGTATAATGACAAAAAAGAGCTATTCTATTCCATTCTATTCTAAGTGGGGGCACACTTGCACTTGCTCAGGCAAAGAAGAGCACGCTCAAACGCCGGAAGAAGATGCTCAGATAAGTAGTATCTGAGCGAGTGAGCGAGCTGGTGAGAAAACACAACTGCGAGCCTACGTGCATTTTGGATGCTTGTAAAATATCTACGGAGGCAACACCTGTATGTACTGTATCGTCTTTTATAATGTTGTGTGTTTCCACTCGCGATCGGACACTTGAAGCCACTTGTGTAGTTGTTTGGATGATGTGCGGACACTAGCGAACGCATGCTAACCATTTGTGATTGTCATAACTTTTAAACGAATCAAGTCACCATGAAAAATGTTGCGTCTGTAAATAGGTCAAGGATATCTACTTCATAAGTATTGCTTTAGTGGATTTTTTTTACCGTCCCATTTTTCCGATATTTTAGATGATAATAAAAAAATGATCCAAACAATTAAAATTTTAAAGAAAAAATTGGGGGGAAAATATTTTGTATAAGAAAATCTCGACCACTTGTTTTGTCTGCGATTTTTGTCTCGCGCTACATGTGAAATAACCGTTTTTAACATATAAAAGCCAAATGAAGCCCAGTTGTGTCCATTCACAGCTGTGTCTTTTCACTCAGTGATAAATGTTACACGGAGTTTGGGGATCGAAACAAGGTAAGTATGCATTAATATCTAGTTAAAATGAGTGTTTCTTTGACATGCCAGGAAAAAAAACGTACGTTGCAGTCGAATGCGAGTGGGAGAAGAAGTACCGATATAGCAGGCTAACTGACTAGCGTCCTATCCATTTTTTTTACCTGTCTTGCCATTTACATTGCTTATTATGGGATGATATCGATGTATTAGATACATCTGATGCTGAAATTATAAAGTCTAGGTCCCAGGCTTCTAGGCTAAACACAATAGATCGATGACTAGATAGATCGATCTTTTTATTGGGAATTCTCCATTCACATTATTACCAGCATTACACTTTTCAAAAGTCATCATGCCACATAGATCTACACAGTGGAGTAGAGAAATGAGGCAGAATGACGCAGATAAATATGAGATGCTGAGGGATGCTATTATAGATGGGGGGAGGACAGTGTGGTCAGGCAGGCCCACATCTTTATGACAGATGACATCAAACGCGACACAAGGTGGTCAACGAGTTTACGACACAACCTGTGAAGAATGAGCACAAAAAATGGCAGTGAAAAGGCTGACAATGTGGAGTAATGCTGCTGCGAGTCAGTACAAGGTAGGTTTTGTTTATCAGACTTCATAGGTTTATTATGGAGAGTCTTCATTGAATGTTGTCATTCATCATTTCTATTGCTTCAATCCATCAGAATAAATCAATACTTCATGACTTGAAAAGTCATGAGGTCACAAAGCTCAACGTTGCTTCTATGGCTCTGAGCACGGCAAAGGGGAGTGTGTTCGAGAGATTGGTTTCCTCTCCCAGACCCTCAGAAGAGCCGTGTACTCTGGACATGGTTGAGTATCACGGCACGGCCCTGAGATAACAGGTATCTTTTTTTCATACAAGTCGATGTGTCCTTTCACCCAACGACTATGAAATGACAAGGTTACTTGAAGTGTTTGTTCTTTATTATGTTCTATAATGTTTTTTTTTTATAACTCACCCAATTTGACCTACTTTCCAGGTGTCCAAAAATGCCCTTGTTTTCCGCATACTTTCAAATCGATAGTGTATAGAACGTCTTTCACCATTTTCACAAAGTAAATAGCGGAATAAATCAAAACTCATATTTCATTGCATAACTATTCAACATCCATATTGTTGACAGCAATAATCTTTGAAAATCCTGTCTAGGACCATGCACTTAAATAACTTCTGACTTGAGCTTATAGTTCAAAATCAACTGCATACTTGCTTTGACGTAAAAACCAATAGCAGAAATGTGGGGATTTTGCAATGGAAGGTGGTGGAGGAAGGCCAAATCCCAGTGCTTTACAGGGACTACACTGAGCAACTGTTTCTAAAAAAGAGTGAAAAGGCGACCCGAGCCAACTGGGTTTCTTGTTGCCATTGCATCTCTATTTCAGACCATGCACAACACACTTATATCCTTGTGATTATGTGCAGAGCACACACTGATGCTCACTGGTCAGGGAGCTGATATGTGATCAACAGGGTTTATGAAGACCGGGAAGGGCAGGAGTTGTTAATCTAAGATAATAGTTAGTTTGCCCCTAGTGACGCATTACCACCCTGCCCGAACAATGGCACAGAGGATTGTGGGTGGGAGTTTAGTTGCAACACAAAAATATGTGCAAGAATTGTAAATATTGGTGTAGATGGATTTCAACATTTTGATAGCGAGCACAATTAGTCCTCATTTATGTTTGTTCTCAACGAGGCACCTTAAATCATGCAATAAGCGTACCGCGCGAATGCTATTTTTAGACCGCGACGTCACCATCGTAACCGGAAGGGGGTCAACATAGAAGTGCGCTTGCATCTGACTTCTCTTTAGAGCCTGATTTGTTCGCAATGTGTCCATTTGTGTCCCCCGCATACACATTGAAGAGAGAATAAGTATCTGATTGGCACTTTGCACTTGCACTTGATCAAAAACAAATACTAATGTTTGCACTATTTTGAAATCAGCAATGAATATAGTGGTGCAATAAATGCATTTTTTCTCATAATTTCAGTTGCAGTTGTTCTTATTTTTCACAGAATGTTTGTTTGGAAAACAATGACATTTGCCACGTTTACATGGAGCCAAATATTCCAATTACAATCGGAATATTTGTTCAAACTGAATAAATGTGTTCCATATAAACACCTCATTCGGAATGAACAGGCCCAAATCGAATGGAATTTCATTCCGATTCACAGGGGTGGAATATTCCTTTTCCCAAACCGATTACAAGTAAAATTATATCATGTAAACAGGGAAGCGGAATGGTGTCTGGTTGCGTTCTTTCTGCACATGCTCCGTACTGACGTGGTGACGTCACTTGGTGACGTAAGTAACGTCACTTGCAACATGGCTTCCAAGCACACGCACAGCGCACCCACACAACTTTTTAAATGAACGGCGTGTCATTCTGAAGTTTTGTTTCCACTCGAAAAGTTAAAACAGCAGCTGATCTGACGATCGATCTCCATGTTTTGCAACGTGACACTTTGTTTTGATTAATCTGCGCATGTCAGACGGCAGTTGTCAAACGTCCTTTCGGAATAAAGGCAGACACATGTAAACGCTGGATCGGAATAGATGAAGTGACATGTAAACAGCTGATGTGAAATTTCCATTCGGAATTATTTGAATCGGTATGAATAAAAGTCAGCATGTAAACGTGGCTATTGTTACATTTAGCAGTATTAAAGAATGCGGAGGGGCACAACAATACAATTACCCATAATGTAAGTCCAAGACTTTATATATCAGAATCGGTTTGATATCGGTATAGGATTTTTGGAGTTGGACGATATCAGGTTATCGGTTAAAAAGTAATTATCGGACAACTCTACTAATTACTAAAACTATTTAAAAGGTGCGTCTCCATACTTAATCCTGTCTTGTGTGTCTCAGGAGCGAGAGTCGAACAGACCATGTTATTTGTGTACAGACAAACAGCAAGAGTTATTCACACCCAACAGAGTGTTGTTTTGAAGAAACGCCTCAGGTCAGATGTCATGTCAACAGAGCACTCCATCCGAAGTAAGACCACTATGGATTTCTTTCTATTTACTAGCCACCCCTTTGCACTACGTTTTTTTGGGTGACACGTGTTGTACCTTCTGTGAATTTCCTAATGTTTTTAAATTGTTGTTTTGACTTGGATGAGTTGGGGTTGGTCACTTTTAGGCTGCCTATCCTAATCGGATACTTCTATTGTGCATAATTCCATTTGATATAATACAAATTGTTAGATTACCATTAACTAAGGCTGCAACAACTTATCGATAAAATCGATTAATAAATTAGTTGTTAACGAATTTGATAATAATTTTAGCTGGCAGCTATCAGCAGTGCCGTTTGGGTCTCTGCGTGTGATGGGAGGCTGTGCGCGCCAGTGATTAGAGTAAGAGAGAGAGAGTTCACTGCTAGTTTGCTACATTCAGGTTGGGTTGCTGAATCACTAACTTTATCAATAATTTTATGAAATGTCGAGAGTTAGATTGTCTTTTGTGTTGTTAGATCCAGTGTGCCTCTGTCAGAAATGAGTAAATGAAGCCAATTGTATATTTTTTGTTGATGAGACGTTACTAACGATTAGCGGTGATGCTAATCAGTGTCTTAAATGTCCGTTTGTATTGTGTTTTGGAGAATCATATTAGCATTTGACTTATTGTTAGAATGTAAAGTTATCTCATTTCGTTTTCTAATGAAACCACACACATAAACCCATTCATATAACCGCTTAGTCACCTTTCAACACAAACTCCCATTCAAACTGTAAATTGTCATACAAGAGAGTGTGCTTTGATATTGTAATTTGTTTTCATTTATGAACAACTGTTTGATAAAGAAAACTGATTCATTACGGTCTGCCTCCTCCGTACTCAATTATGTTGTTTAGTTTGTTTAGAGAACATAAATTCATTGACACAATTTATATCAGTGCTTTGCCCACAAAATAAAAAAAATGTCAATTAGCAGCACTTTTTTTTTAAATGTGAATGAACAGGACTTTTGTCTAATTTGTGTACTGAGAAATTGTTTTTATGTTTTAGTGTTTCACTCAGAATCTTTATTAAAAACCTTGAAACAAGTTTTATGTACTTAAAACAGTTCAGTTGTAGACCACAGGTAATTCAGGAAGCTAGTTGTATTTAGTTCATTTTGTCTACACTTATAGATTAGTAGAATTTCTCTTTTATCCAAGACAATTGTTTTAGGTTGTTTTATTTACCTGACATGTTTCGGCGACTTCTACCACCTTCAACAGAGACTTCATAAGCTTGCTCGTCATTGCTGCTTGTCGCCAGACCAACACTTTCGGCATACCCGTCAGTCACGTCCAGCATTCAGGTATTTCTTTTATTATATCACACCCGGCTAATTTGACTTCTTGTTCCATCTCAGAATTCCCCGTGCCTGATCCCGAGCTGTACCGTCGCCTGATGGACCGCCAGTCAACTATTGACAGCTACAACCGGGCGTGCAAGTGCGCTGCTCCAACCCTCGTGCGAAATTAAATAAACGTTGCACACTACTAGCACAGTTATTCTCTTTGTCTGCTTCGGGGTCCACTTCCCAGCACACACTAAAATTGTCGCTGAAATGTTGTGAACAAAGACGCGATCAAGGATCCGGGGAGAAGTTCTTCCACTTGACTCACACAAAAGATGTCCAAATCCTTCAAGAAGAAGAGTTTTTTGGGCCATTCTTAAGCGTTGCGTGTCTTCGTGTGAGCAGTTCATTGCTACACATCGAGATGACGTATCTCGCGAGTAAAACCCAGAAAATGATTGCAATACATAGCGGGGATAGCATGGTATTCGTATGGAGTGCTGGCGAGGTTTTAGCGAAATTACGTTATCAGGTAGGAGCTGGCAGCGAGGCACGTCCCTTGTTGCTAAGGTGTTGCTATGGCAGTAACTGAAAAACTACGCTGTCAATTAAAAAAAAAAAAAAAAAAAAAAAGGGGTAATGTGAGTTTTGAGACAGCGAATGATTCATTCGGGCCAATTTCACTGCGTAAAACGCTCATCCGAAAAGCTCTTCAGCTGCCCTTTTAGCTAAATTGTGTAGATAATTGAAAAAGTGGCATTTATTTGATGAATCGATTAATCGTTTAATTAACCGTCCGATTAATCGATGATCAAAATAATCGTGAGTTGCAGCTTTACATTTAACTATCTTGACCGTTTCCTAATTTCAAATTTATCATAATCCCATCAACTAGAGAGGAGTCAAAAACAGCCTTGATAAAAAGTTTCAGATTGTATGAGGCAAAAAGACACACAATGGTACGAAACATGCTGCTGCGAAACTGCTGACTTTTGACCAAACGTACTCTTTTGCCCGAACATGTCAACTTTTTTTATCCTGTCCTGGGTGTTTGGCGGGGTTGTATAGGTATTCTTTTGTTATAAAACTGAATTTTCTATCCAGACGGAGGAGGCACACTTTCAGTATGTTAAAGTGATAGGGTATCTTTGAGAAAAACTTAAACTGAACTCAGTAAACCTTAAGTAAAATTTAAGTATTTCGAGGTATCTTTGAGTGAACTTCGAGTAAAATTTATAAGTATCTCGAGAACGAGTCGAGTGTCCTCTTTTTTGGGAATCAAAATATGGTCACCCCACTTTCTTATACTTATATACTATTTATACTTAACTTATATTTCTAACCCCTTCAAGTGGAAGATATTTCAGATTTCCATTGTACAGTGCCTATCTTTGATCCATGCACTCCTTTTCTAACTCAAATCTGCAGCTTCCATCTCAGCTCTGGGATGCCTGCATTGTAAAACGTGTTCACACACATGCTCTTCCAGCAGTGAATTTACAGAATCAATCCGGCACATATTACACTAATCTGATCTCAAAAACCCTAATCCTATCTGCAGCTCTAATCCCACTGTCAACTGGCCTAATCCTGTTTCTGTGTGTGATTATCCCTTCAGACTTGGAACCAGCAAATGCAGGATGTTTTCACCCCTACTTGAATCTATTAAAGATGCGAAAGCCAACAGCAGAGTAGGTGTAATTTAATTTGTTTCAGACACTGTTTTAAATTATGAGCAGACTTTAACCTGAAGTAAAACAAGAGGACACGTTAGGTGCTTCTCCTGGCACTTTCTTAAATGACTTGAGTTAAGCAGCCTAATTGGATTGCATAAAGAAATTATACATAGCAATACATCTTGTCAGAAATAACAGAATGGATAAGACGTATTTGCTGGTGCATTGCAGCATGGAGGCGTAGGTAGCATCAGCCGTCTCAATCAAAACGAAGAGCACACAAACTGACCACGAGGGGAATTTAAAGGATTCCATTCATACATCATCTGGAAAATGAATACGTGATGGAGATTAACCTTTAAGGGAGCAAGTTAGTGGCCCTAAGACAGGTTTAGAATAGATGTGTGCTTGTGCAGAAAACTGTCAAGCATGTAAATAAAGACCGCACCCAGAAATCCAGATGGATCCTGTACCGTAGTCAAAGCAGAAAAAAAGGCGCTTGGATCCAAAGTTGGAGACCATAAAAAAAGTTGCATCCCTCTGCTCCTCCCAACCACAAACTGAAGGCTAATGAGCAGGATGGCTAGAATTCCCGGAGGCCAAAACTAACGAAAGCACCTTTCTGGTGCTGGATTTGGATGGATCTATTTTCTTTATCCTGTTAAGTAAATTAAAGCGTAGCCCATCTGATTTTAGGTGAGACTGGCTGTTCGTCAGTTACAAGGCACATATGTATAGACAAACAAATGTCCACACTCTTCTTCACACCTATGAATGTGGGAGGAAGCCAAAGGAGCTGGAAAAAACACCCACACACTCAGAAGGACATAAAATTCCAGCCTAGAATTGTTTCCACTGTGAGGAAGACGTCCTAACTATCCTGCCATGCTGTTCCATTCTTTGTGTGTATTTAAAAAAAAAAAACAAATGACATACTCACTATACTCCTAATATTAACTGTCCTGACCTTGTTTAAGCAAAATATAATAAAATAAGTGCCTCTCAGGAGTCAATGGAGCCTGCGGCATCGAGCAAAACCTCACATGCAAATATACCAGATATGCAGATGAACTGTAAAATGGAACTGCCTTTTTCTTATTCAAACATTGTGTTCCCCAATTATTTGCGAAGCATAGGGACCAACCCTATTCACTTATAGAGCAGGTTCAAAGGCAGGTTTCACACGAGTGGCAGCCCAGTGTGAAAAGCGGCCCGCAGCAAGCACAAAATGGGAGGAGCCACGTAGGTTTACATTGACGCTGTCAGGAAGTGAAAAGCGGGTGGACTCCAGCAAGCATACTTACTATAGTCCCAAGTACCAATGCATTTTTCATCGTTGCACAAGAAAACCGTGATTTTTAAAGGGTTTTAGTAGTTTCAGTGAGAAGGTGAATCTTTTTTTTTTTTTTGTTATTCGTGAACTACATTTCGACTAGAGGTCGACCAATATGGGATTTTCAAATGCCGATACCTAAAAAAGATTTAGATTTCTGCTGATTGCCAATGTCCAAGCCCGATTTTGTAAGCTGATATTTGAGGCTTATATACTTTTTTTTTTTTAAAGCACGCAAATTATGAAAGGCAATTTAAGAAGTTACAGTTAATTAAAGTTAATTAAAAAATTGCATCAACACCTTCGAATTTACAATGATGACCTGAGACGTAAGGCCGACTTATGCTTCTGCGGCAGACCTACGCCGTCAAGGCAGACCTGATTTATGACCCTCCACCATAGCCTGACATGCAGCTCATCAGAATTCTGACTGGGCGTCACGTTCAACACGTGGTGATGTGACGCAAATGGGCTGTGATTGGTCCGCTCAGACTGTTGTTTCTGGTTCAGCGCGAAATCCCCACCATTTTCAACTAGTGTTGCACCGATACCATTTTTTGGCCCCGATACCGATACCTGGCTGTGCAGTATCGGCCGATACCGATACCATACCGATACCACCCCGATTATATATATATATATATATATATATATATATATATATTTTTTTTTTTTTTTTCTTAATTTTTATTTATTTTTTTCCAAAGAGCTACATAATTGGATGTGAAATCATTGCTATCAAGGCTTTGTCAGGCTGTTGCTTACCTTTGCAAAATAGGAAAAAGTACACTAAACCCTAGTAGACAATAGTTGAATAAACCTTCCGCTCTCAAAGGCCAAAATAGTGCTAAATTTGTGAAATTAATAAAACATGTATAATACTAGCCCAACAGTAAGAAAGTAAAAATAAATTCATAATAATAAACTCTGAATGAACTGAATAAACTTTTTTAGACCTCTCAAAGTTCAAACAGTGCAACTTTCATGAAATTATTGTCACATTCTGCTGCTGGTTAGATTGTGTTTTGTTGCTGGGCGTGGGGGCGCGGCACTTGAATCCAATGCAGGCTCATCAACGCAGCATTTAAGCACGGGTGATCTCAGAGAAGGCTGCCGAGATATTTGCCTTGCTGATCGCTATTTGACATCTGGCACAATAATCTCGCTACATTTGTTTGTTATGCCCCTGCATTGGGTTTTTCTGTTAGTGTGCTGCTCTCGTTTGTAACCGCTGCCTATCGTCTTAGTTTGTCCGTTGACCTGCTGTCACGGACTCCTTTTGTTATTTCTACTGTCCCGCGATCGCGTGTTATTTTTTGTTTGCAATCATTAAACCCTTTTATGTATCTCCCGCTTGTTGTCTGCTTCGAGGTTCAACCTTGTTTCCACATTTGCGCACGCTAACAATTATAAGTAATAATAATTGACCACAGCATCGCATCTCTCCTTTTTTTCGGGAGGTGGGAGTCCTTTATTTCTATTTCTGAAAGGTGGCAACAATACTTTGGAAACACTTCCCAAATTACTGTGGCAGTTCTTTCAGTAAAAGACAATAAAAGTAAAGTAGACGAAGTGAACTGACCAGAGATTGTCGCTCTGGTCCAGCGGCCTTCTTCCTCTGGATAGCAGTCCTGCTCTTGCAGGCTCAAACTCGTTGTGTTCGTTCACGTTTCGTCTTCAAATGTTTTATCAAGTTCGAGGTAGTGAAACTGGCCGATTTAACTCCACATCTCCAAACTTTCAGGCCGCAAATCTTGCATGCAGCCATTGATTTTAATCGACAGGATTTCTATTTGGAAATATTTCCCGACCGCCGCGGCGCCACCATATTTCCTGGTTTGTTTTTCGTCCATATGAAAAAGCCCCCTTTTGATTGGTCAGGAGTGGCTATTGGCCCGCTCTCATTGGTCTGGAGCAGGCCAATAGCGATAGCTGCTTGGTGTTCACGTGTCATCACACAACACAGAGACAGAGTGTAGTGAGCGCCAGGAGGAGAAAAAGGCTGTGGTCAAATGTTATAATAATGGACCGGTAAATGGTATCGGCGCCATCTTTGTTGGTACTCGCCGATACCGATACCACCATTTCGGGCCAGATCGGCGCCCCCTGCCGATACTAGTATCGGTATCGGTGCATCTTTATTTTCAACCATAGTTGTGCTACACGCAAAAATGGACCAAGCCTACGAGAGTATCACCGAAGAGATCCACAAGTATGACAACCTCTACAATGTCTCGTCAAGACAACTCCTCTGCTCAACACAACAACGGCAGAAAAAAGTGAAATCAAACCAGTAAAAAAAAGTTTGATATCTAGTCAAAGGCCCAACGCAAGATTGTGATGGCTGTTAGCTTGAATGGAAGTATTCTATTAAAGTTGTGGATAGCATGCTCCTTTCTTATGTATCTGTTCCTTTAAGACAAAGTTACTATGCAAAGTAATGATTAGCCTTAAAGTTTGGATCAAATTTCACAAGACAATATTTAACAAATTATCGTAGCAATGAAAAACACATACTTTAGTATGAACACGAAACCAAGTCTGAATCAAGGGAAGGGTAGTGCAATAAAAATGTTGACAGGTCCAGACACTGCCTTTTGATGAAGGAATGTGCTTATAAAAACAAAAACATTTGCACAGTCAGAGCAGCCGCATTGAAGAAGGATAAAATGAATCAGGTATAAACTGCGACTAGCACTTCGGTGACAAGCGGCAGCCGTGGCCATGCGCGAATGCCGTTTCACGCTGAGCAACGAGCGAGAAATAGGGGACACGGTTTTGACTGATGGTTCTAAACGCTCACATGAGGGGGAGGGACAGCTTGCACAAGTGTTGAGTAAATGAAGCTAATGCCCCAGAGCTCTACGCTCACCTGTCAAGTGTGAGGATAATTGCTGAGTTGGGTTGTCTGTGCGTGGGATTGTTGGTGTACAAGAAAGAAATGAAGAGATGTCATTAGGAAAAGCCGAGGCCAATATAAAGTTCAATTCTATCTGGTCTCCCAACTTAAAAGTGCTTGAATTCCCTCTATTAAGTTGTGGAAAGTCAAAATAGGGAGATTTTTTTTCCGCGCCCGACATTGCGCACGCAACAAAGATAAAACATGCACATCGGAATATAATTTTACATTTTATTGTGTATTGAACCTTCATATGAATACAATGAGCACAGTAAATGATTAAAAAAGTTTTTTAATCATGCATCATAATCGTTCTTACATAATCTTTCTTACTAGTTATGTTATTGGAAAATAAATTAACTACTAAAATATTTTGTTTAGCAACATTACAATACAAACTTATATTTATCATTTTTTTTATATTTATTACAATTTGCTGTGAGACGATCATTGCTAAAATGTAAAAATATCAAATTCTATTAATTCTATATTATATTTTGAAAAATTACAGAATACTAATTACATACCTGAAACACTGAGTTAAACAATCAAATATTGATGCCCCAGTGCCTACGTTACACACAGGCGTGTTGAGAGACCTTGTGACTGATCTGCCAATGGTGCCATCAAGTAGCCGAAACAATACCACAAGGTTCTTGTCTGTCCCAACGTTGTTAGATTCGTCAATAAGAAGAGAGAATGGCTGATTTTGGCACTTGTCTACGACAGAGGCTTCTCATCAGCCATCTTGCTCGTCTGCTACTTCCGCAATAAATGAAGTCACATGGGAGCATGCATGTCTCGCGAGCAGATCTTTCACTCTCAGACAAAATGTTTTCAGTTTGTGAATAGAAGACAGATAAATGACAGATTAAGTTGAGAACTACAGTAAAAAAAATTTTTTTTTGTCGGCAGATTTAACTGGTAAATCGGGAGGCGGGACAATTTGTAAATAATCGGGAAATTTCCGACCAAATCGGGAGACTTAATAGGTATATTTGAATCGACTTCAATATAACCTGCACCAAACGTGTACTGCCCCATCAGCGCAAACAAGCTTTTTTGGAAGCAGGATATGACTATGCAGGCACAGGCAAACACATAAAAAACAGATCCAAAGAAAATATTGTCTTCTTTCGTAACACTGTTCAAAAAATAGTTTCTCACACTATGTACCATTATATTCTTGTTGCAAATGCGCCTTTAAAATTCAGAAAAACATGTTTGGAAACTTTGGGTCATTAACGCACTTTGTGGCTGCACAGCATCCCTCGGTGGTGATGGAAGAGATTTGTTGCATGCTTATGCTTGTGAGAGGCAGCCAACAATAATGTTTTGTGTGGGCATAGGCATTGAAATAGTCTCCAGAAGGATATACAGTAAGGCCTCAACTCAGAAGCAAACATAAAATATCACTGAAAATATTATCTGAAAAACATTTAAAGAAAAACTTCATACATATATGAAAATAAGCATCTGGAATCCATTTATTTTGATTGGACGAAAAAGGCCAAACATTATAACAGTGTTTGTGCTATTGTGCTATCATGTTCATGTATCAAAAAAGGTCAAATAAAAACATGCATACAAAAAGATAACTGTTTGCATCAAACTTATAAAGATGAATGTTTTAATTAGGCTCTAAAATTAAAGCTGAGTCATCTAAATTCAAGTGAAAGATATCTTATATCTTAAAGATTATGTCCCATGTAACTTAATTCACCTGTATAATCAATAAGTGAAAGGATGCACTAATAATAGAAAAATCAATGGGAGAAATTAGCTGCTACTGCATTGGCATCATAGCTCACAATATTTACGTAAAATAAATGCTAACTGCAATTTTTTTTTTTTTTTTTTTTTTTTGCTTTTAACCAAGAATCCAGACTGTTTTACATCCATATTTATAAAGAATTCAGGGATTTAAGCGTTTATTCACAAGAATTTCCAACGAAAAAAAGCACCTTGTTTGTGATTCCACTCGGTAAGCTTTGAAGGCCACGCCAACAATGCAGGCCCCCTATTTACCGGCCCCGCGCCCCGTGTCCCGTCAATACATTATGAAGTCTATGACTAGCGGTGTAAAGATAAACCGATTTGAATCTGTTACCAATCTGTGACGTACAGAGCTGGGTAGAAATGCATTGCATTTACTCCTTAACATTTACTTGAGTATAAATATACACATACATATACTGTATATATATATTTTGTTTGTTTGTTTGTTTGTTTTTGAAAAATGTACTTTTTAGAGTAGTTTTACCACACAATACTTTTCACTTTTACTAGAGTAGATTTATAAAGAAGAAACACTACTCTTACTCTGCTACTTTGGGCTACATTAGCGTCGTTGCATTTTTCCTCTTTATTCCACATATTGACTTTATTTTTGCCGGACATGCCGTTAGAAGCGCTACATGTTTCACCAGCGAGATGTCGCAACAGTAAACACATGACTCCATTGTACCATTCAGAGGTCACAATGTTTTTTCTTAACTAGACTCACTCATGCCCTTTGGAAGGGTAATTTGGTCATCGTGTTCAGGTCTAAATTTGTTGATTTTTGTGTCATCTTTTTTGACATAATAGTTTTAAATAATTTTTGGCATATAATAGGCTCAGCAACTCAGCAGGGATACGCAACTATGGTGCCAGCTGGGGACCGGCATCAGTCTGTGGCGCATTTGCTATCAGGTCGCACAGAAACGATAAATAATAATCATTTTTGTCCTCCTAAAGAAACTATATCAAAACAAAAAATATATTTGCCCTCCCCATTTTTTTCCATTTTCAAACATTTTTAAAAATGCTCCAGGGAGCCACTAGGGCAGCGCTAAAGAGCCAATTGCGGCTCTTAAAACATGGGTTGTTGACCCCTGGGTGAGGTATATCTAATGATCCAAATGTATTTGGCTGTTGTTTTATTCCAGTTTTACCTCAATTTTCAAATTGAATGTGGCGTGTCAGTAGTGCTTGGAACGGATTGGGCATTTATGTGTAAAACACGTCTCTATTTACGAAATTTTCGGGTTACAAGACTACTTCCAGAACCAATTAATGACAGACGTAGAGGTCCATCTGTCCATTAAAACCTGAATGTGAATGATTATAACAATATGTACTTTAATATATAGTGATGTGATGCTTGCTGACATCTTCATTACCTTCATAGGAAGCAAGCTTTTGGAAAATGTGAATTTAATATGATTCAATAAGATAATACAAGTGTTGAGACATCAATATTTGTTCACCAGCTCATCAAATACACCTTGAGGTGTTCGTATTTGTACAGTATGTAAGGGGTACAACACATGGAGTTTTGGGGAGGGCAGAGAAGTGTTCATTGTATTAACGGCGTTATAAATGGGGCCAGTGTGATGCTAGGACAGTATCAGCTCACACTAAGAAGAAGAAGGGACAGGCTGTTGTTGACAAATTGCGCAGTGATCTGATGAGATGTCTGCATTGTGGATAAAAAACGCGAATGAATTCTCCGGCACCTTTTAAAAATAGGGTGCAAGCGCATGTGAGGTATTAATCCCGCGTTAAACAAAACCCTTTGGAATAAAAGTGACGAAGCCAAAAGAATAGCGCCATCACACCGAATAGACTCAAACAAAAGCTACTGAAATATAACCTTAGACGACAACACCCCCGCGGCTGTCATAAAAAGCTCACTTGGAGAAAAAGCTTACACCTTATGGATGACTGATTCCAGGCCTAATTCTTTAAAGGATTTCTCTATGAATGTGCAAAGATATCCAATTAATTACTTAGAATTTCCGTGTGGACAGCAGCCGTCAGAAGCTCATGAGGACACTGGAGTTCATCTGGATTATAACATCACTGCAGGACTAGCTGAAGATCAGCATAGAGCTACTAAAAACAAACCTACGGTTTGTGATTGGAGGGAGGAACTCCTCATGAAAAGACACTTGTCTTTGTCAGATTGTCACATCATAATACTACACAAACAGATGTCTTATTTACGATGCATGCCCAGGTGCACGGTGGCAAGTAAATAGCGAGGCCAGCAATTTGGGATCACGCTTTTGCAAGTCCACACGCTGTCATGCAGATAAAGACTGCAAACATATTTTGATGCTATCATAAGAAAGGACTGATCTGTTTTGCCTCAATCTTTGCACACATTTCCACAGAATGAAAAATTAAATTTTAGAGTTTTTCAAACAAAATACCCAGTTTTTAATTTCCATTGGAGCATCTTTTTGTAGAGTTTGTGTCCCAGGCTTGCGCAGGTTTTCTCCAGGTACTTTGGATGGCGCTTATCTTCCAAAGACATGCAAGCAAGGCTAATTAAGGCAATGTTCATATATACTGTTCATATGATCTCTATATTGTGCATTTTAACCAATGGACCAATTGCAAAGCCCCGCCCCCTTGTAAAACTTGGTCAACCCAAGGCTCTGTCAAATTCTCTCAAGCCCCTTTCAGACATACGCTGAACTCCGGTTAACTCATGGGATTTAAACAGGTAGCCCTTATGTCTGAAAGCAATTTCTCGGGTTGACTGACACGAAGATAACACGGACCGGGTCGCGTCCTAGTATAATGTCCGGGATTTACCTGGGGCGCGGAATGTGTGAAAGCAGCCGTTTAATTCCCGGTTCACAGCGCGAAGGCTGATGACGTTAAATATCATGGCGGGCCTATCGTCATTTCCTTTTTCTTTGCAGTGAGACGAAAAGCAGTAAACAAGCATCGTATTTATCAACATGGCAAACTGGAAAGATAGCACAATTAAACTGGAAGCATAACGAAATTAAATTGCTACTGGATCCTAAAGCTGAGGAAGAGACAGTCCAGGGTTTCCCCTACATAGTAGTTATTGTGGCGCACCGCCAAACCAAAATAAAAGCTGCCACGCCGTGCAAAAGAGATGTTTAAAAAAAAAAAAAAAAAATTAAGGCCGTTTCAAACCAGCAGCAGCCTCGTGTGAAGGGTTCAGCGGCAACCAATTCATTGTGTATTGTAATGTACGTAACTCAGCGAGGCCCCCTTAAGAGACAATCGGACGAGGAGCTGTGACATAGAGGGAAGCGAGATAGCGGTCGCATGTCACAGAAGCCCGCTGTTATTTTGTTATTGTTTTTCTTTATTACCGTTTCCACAATAAAGTGGGTAAGCCAATACAGACTCCTCTCCTTCTTCCCCCCATCCTGGGCATTACAGTATTTTGGATCTGACTTTTCGGCGAAAGTTAGCAGTGGACGGCCGTCTTGGACGGAATGGCAAGTTTGAATGAAATTGCGCCGAGAGGCGGGGAGAGCGCTAATATCAACGACGTGTTCAATAGCAGAGGGGCAGGCGTACTTATTATATCTGCTACCAGGCTGTTTCGGCGGACGGATATACGCAATCACGTCTGACGAAACCTTGATAAATGCGCTCTTTTCATCAAAGTTTCGCAAGCTCTGGGACACTCGAAAAATGACTCTCATACTTCTCCTTGCTGAGCTAATTGGTACCTCAATGTGAGTTTGTGTGGAAATCTCTTTACAGGGCAATTGAAAATTCCCCCTACTCCTTGAAATTGATCCATTACAAGGGCGTAGGTCAATATTTGTAGGGACGATATAACAGCATAACCTGCATGTACACTTTTTGCTTGGGACGGACATTACCGTTGTAAGACCCAACAGATTGGGTGAACGGGGGTCAGGGCTGCATTTCTCACCACCAATTTGAACCTAATTAATTGATAGGCTAAATGATCAATGCAAAAACAAATCTGTATTGACATACCAACTTTCACACTGCAAATTTAGAACGTTTTAATAAGAGGATTTTTCTGAAATCTATTTGAATAATTTTCTCCATCTTGTTTTGAGTGTTAAAGACTAGTTAACAGATTAGTGGGTCAGATTATTCAATTTACCTTAGGTAAATATTACCATTTGTTCTTATTAAGCCCATACATCTAAAGCTTGGTAATTTTTCAACAGAGGAAAAATTCTTTCAAATAATGTTTAGAACGATAACACTTGTTGAATTAACATTCCTGACGAAAAAAAAAGTTTGTTTTTTTGCTTAAAATAAGTGTGTTGAAAAAATAACTATCTGAAAATAATCTTATTTCAAGAAATCTGAGTAAAATTTACTTAAAGCACTGGCAGATAATTTCACTTATTTCTAGTAGATTGAAAACAAGGGAATTTAGTCATCTGCCAATCAAACGTGCGTTTGAGGGGGGGAAATGGTGTCAGTGTAAGTCTGAACATAGTGAAAGTAATTCACTTAATAATAGTAGGGTCAATTATATCCTTACAAAATATGTGAAGACAATCTAAATGACCTCTATAACTAAACTCATTATATAATGCAAAAAGGTTGCTTAAAATTTGGTGGGGACAATTTGAGCATCCTGAAAAGTTCCTAGTGTTATGTCCCTAACGTCCCTATGCAAATCTATGCCATTGGTCCATTAACAGAAGTACTATCATTGTTGTGTCAATGTAGTACATATTAGGGCCAAATAAAAGGAAAAACAAAGACTACGAAATGTAAATCATACTATTTGCTATGAGAAAAAACAGTCGTATTATTACGTAGGGTAATGTAACTGTAATCAGCTACGCATTTTACGTACATGAACCGTAGCTGAAAGCTACGACATTAGCCTGGCTCATGAAATATTTCAAATAGATCTTTGTTATGGTTCTTTTTGGGAAGCAAAATGTGAAAAAAAAAATGTCATGATATGACGCAATTTTGCCGTGGCACGACATGGTGAGGCAGTCCGACTCCGATGCAGCCCACCACCGCAGCTTCAAAAAATCCTAGGGGAAACACTGCAGTCCATCGTCCATCTTTGGAAATGTCAGTATTATCTTGTTGCCGATGCCGACCAAAAATGACGTAATATCCTGGTTATACCCGCGCCCCCACCCTTCCCGCACAGAGAGCGCCGAGTTGCCAACGAGGGACATGTCTGAAAGTAGTACCAGTAAATCTCCCCATGTGTGAAAGCCATGACACGGGTAAATCACACATCAACTAAAACGGGAATTTAGCAGGATATATGTCCCAAAGGTGCTTCAGTGACATTGATTGAGTGAACGAACGATTTATGGATGATGCTGGGAGTTCAAATTTCTGAATTTGCACTACCACAACTGGAAATACACTCCTTTTTTTTTTTTTTTTTTTTTTTTTTTTTTAATAAAATGTTTTTTGTTTGTTTTTTAATGACTTTTGTCTAGAAGCAGACAGAGAGGGTTGTACTATGCAGTAGAGCGGTATGTCCATGATATTAAACTCTAGAGAGAACAGACCATTATCATATTCGAGGCGAAATGCTACCACTCGCAACTTCAAAACGAGAAACCCCACATCCCGAATATCTGTCGAGCTATAAGGTTAGCTACTTTGTAACGTTATGTCACGTGGTCTGTCAATTTTTTCTCCCAAAGCCTTTGTGGCAATGAATATGCAGTTTTTCACATTCAGTTGGTGAAGTGCTAGATAAACAACTTACATCATGTGCAACATGAATACGACGTAAATAAATGCTCCACGTTAACAGAAGCGGTGTGCGTGCATTCAAGATGACCACAGCCAAATGCTAGGTGTGTGCGTGAGAACTTTCGTTCATGTGCGTCCATGACCAAATGTAAGAAACGTATTGGCCCAAATATAAGACGGCCCTGATTATAAGACGACCCCCTCATTTTCAAGACTCAAGTTTCAAAAAAAGACTTTTTGAACACCAAATTAATTTTTATACAGAAAATAATTACAGTAATCCGAAACAAATGATTATAACAATATATTTGAGAGAAAAAGCATGTTATTTTGCCTCATTCAAATCTTAATATCTGAACATTTAAATATGTAAACTAAAACTGCAATCACATTCGTAAATGAATGGCTTCTGGTTTTTGAAATGTAAATAAACCAATCTATTGTGACAAAACAACAAAATTGCAATAACTGCATTAACCATCAAAGTAAGTTCTAACTGTAACTGTAGTCTTGAAACAAATCTGAATAAGGAAAAACATTGCAACAAAATAATGCAAACCAGTTAAACTTGAGAGTAGATGAGATCTGTCATGACAGAACATTACTCTTCAAGTTCAGCATTCACTTAATTGATATCTGGCGCCATCTAGCCTTGTGAATGGGTATAATGTCTAGACCCCGAATATAAGACGACTCCCACTTTTTCAGTCTTATTCCGATGCAAAAAACACCGTCTTATATTCCGGCCTGTATGGTACATCATCTTTTTTTTATCGAAAGTTTGTGGTGGTTACTTTGGACTTTCAGCGCTGGGGTCTTGACAGCTTCGATTAGGTCAATTTTATTCTATTTGTGTAGTGACAGGCTAGTAAACAAGTAGGCCCGTCAAATGTTAGCAAACTAACGTTAATAGTTATGTCTACGTTTTTACTAAATCCTATCAATTAATATTATTATTTTTTACAAATGGACAATTAACTTACCTTTGAGCAAGCATAAGTGTCCTTGGGTGACTGTCTTGACATTCTGTTGTTTATGTGGTCGACGACAGAGCCTTATCCATAACGTGCATTTGGCATGCCTTAATTCTTTTAGGCTTTGAAAAAGGCACAAAAAAAATCTTCCCCCCAATCTTTCAGGGTCCATGGTGTCGGAATTACAGGTACCCTGCGCACAGCAATCGAGTTTTGCTATTTTAAAGTTATAAAAAAGTTGTTTTAAGTCACGACCTTACAGTAATCCTATGCAACTCTTCGGCTATGTTACCGACTTTTGTGATTTGGGGGCGTGGTTTTGCGATAGGTCCATTGCACGTGGGCCAGCGGAGGTTAAACCAGGTCTAATACTGTACATCAAAGTGGACAGTTGTGGATTATAGCAACTGCTGTGTTGGCTACTAAAATGGTAACTGTTGCTCAAAAGGGGCCATGTGTATTGTATCATTTAATTTGGTGCCAGCATTGTGACAGAAGTGTCAAATAGACATTAGCCCCCTGAACTCAAGCTCGAACACAGCCGCACACTGTGCCTGCCATGTTGATTTTATTCCAGAGCACGATAACTGCTGTCCACTAGCAACCTAACAAATATTTACACCACTGTGTTTGTGCTTTACCTGACTGTGATACCTAACTACTCGACATAAACACGCTGTCATAGCATGAGAAAAATAGGAGAGACAGATAGAGGGAACGGGATAGAGGGAAGATAAGGTATGAGGCCTTCGGCTCTGTGGGAATGTAATCTTGGCTCCGAGTAGGAACCTGCTCCAACAGCACCACTAACACAGATATAATACGCACGTGCATGCGCACACGGTCGGCCTGTTTTTCTTCACGGGGCAGACAAGATCACGGTGGGTGTGTCGAGTGAGTGAGCAGACAGACGACGTGGTCAATGGCGTGGCAGTACGTATTCAAACTATTCCCGTTTTAGACCGTTAGCGAGCCGCTCATTTTACGACAGAGTGGGCTTTGTTTGGTTAGACGAAGCCCTGCTGCTGGTGGGTTCACACCAGGTCAGGGTTGATGTCATTTACCTAAAACCACATGGATTCATGTGTGTGCTCGTGTGCGCGCATGTGAGTAATGTGACCCATGGGTGTGGCCTGAAGTAAAAACCAGACTGAGCGGCAAATCAAGATGGAGGGAAAGTGAAAATAAGCACCAGTGGAAAGAAAATGTGTGACAAGAATAGGCTTGCTTCAAATGGTTTTAGTACATTTTCTTTACGTCTAAAAATGTTTTTAAAAAGTCATTAGGCAATGCGTTTGTCATGAGAATAACACATACAGCATCTAATTACACAAATGAGCTCATGGTTACATGTAATTACTTCACTCATCAGGTTTAGCATACCTCTCATTCTTGTTTCTCCTTTTATATTATCACTTAATTGACAGAAAACAGACTCTCAATTGTAAATTCTGAATTGTTGGATAAAGACAGGAAACAACAACCCTTGTCTTATACAGTAATACCTCTGCATACGAATTTAATTCGTTCCAGGACCTGGTTTGTAAGTCAAAATGGTTGTATGTCGAGCAGGACTTTCCATAAAAATACATTACAATTCGTTCCACAGCCCAAAAACCTACACTAAATCTTTAATAAATACTGCTGGTACAATTACACATTGCAATTACACATAGCAAAAAATATATACATACATATATATATATATATATATATATATATATATATATATATATGCATATATATATATATATATATATATATATATATATATATATATATATATATATATATATATATATATACAGTGCCTTGCAAAAGTATTCGGCCTCTTGAATCTTGCAACCTTTCGCCACATTTCAGGCTTCAAACATAAAGATATGAAATTTAATTTTTTTGTCAAGAATCAACAACAAGTGGGACACAATCGTGAAGTGGAACAACATTTATTGGATAATTTAAACTTTTTTAACAAATAAAAAACTGAAAAGTGGGGCGTGCAATATTATTCGGCCCCATTTACTTTCAGTGCAGCAAACTCACTCCAGAAGTTCAGTGAGGATCTCTGAATGATCCAATGTTGTCCTAAATGACCGAAAGATGATAAATAAAATCCACCTGTGTGTAATCAAGTCTCCGTATAAATGCACCTGCTCTGTTATAGTCTCAGGGTTCTGTTTAAAGTGCAGAGAGCATTATGAAAACCAAGGAACACACCAGGCAGGTCCGAGATACTGTTGTGGAGAAGTTTAAAGCCGGATTTGGATACAAAAAGATTTCCCAAGCTTTAAACATCTCAAGGAGCACTGTGCAAGCCATCATATTGAAATGGAAGGAGCATCAGACCACTGCAAATCCACCAAGACCCGGCCGTACTTCCAAACTTTCTTCTCAAACAAGAAGAAAACTGATCAGAGATGCAGCCAAGAGGCCCATGATCACTCTGGATGAACTGCAGAGATCTACAGCTGAGGTGGGAGAGTCTGTCCATAGGACAACAATCAGTTGTACACTGCACAAATCTGGCCTTTATGGAAGAGTGGCAAGAAGAAAGCCATTTCTCAAAGATATCCATAAAAGTCTTGTTTAAAGTTTGCCACAAGCCACCTGGGAGACACACCAAACATGTAGAAGAAGGTGCTCTGGTCAGATGAAACCAAAATTGAACTTTTTGGCCACAATGCAAAACGATATGTTTGGCGTAAAAGCAACACAGCTCATCACCCTGAACACACCATCCCCACTGTCAAACATGGTGGTGGCAGCATCATGGTTTGGGCCTGCTTTTCTTCAGCAGGGACAGGGAAGATGGTTAAAATTGACGGGAAGATGGATGCAGCCAAATACAGGAACATTCTGGAAGAAAACCTGCTGGTATCTGCACAAGACCTGAGACTGGGACGGAGATTTATCTTCCAACAGGACAATGATCCAAAACATAAAGCCAAATTTACAATGGAATGGTTCAAAAATAAACGTATCCAGGTGTTAGAATGGCCAAGTCAAAGTCCAGACCTGAATTCAATCGAGAATCTGTAGAAAGAGCTGAAGACTGCTGTTCACAAACACTCTCCATCCAACCTCACTGAGCTCGAGCTGTTTTGCAAGGAAGAATGGGCAAGAATGTCAGTCTCTCGATGTGCAAAACTGATAGAAACATACCCCAAGCGACTTGCAGCTGTAATTGGAGCAAAAGGTGGCGCTACAAAGGATTAGCGCAAGGGGGCCGAATAATATTGCACGCCCCACTTTTCAGTTTTTTATTTGTTAAAAAAGTTTAAATTATCCAATAAATTTTGTTCCATTTCACGACTGTGTCCCACTTGTTGTTGATTCTTGACAAAAAATTAAAATTTTATATCTTTATGTTTGAAGCCTGAAATGTGGCGAAAGGTTGCAAGGTTCAAGGGGGCCGAATACTTTTGCAAGGCACTGTATATATATATATATATATATATATATATATATATATATATATACATACAATTCAGAATAATAATAATATAAATAATAATGTAACGAATCGGGTTCTAATGTGGCGTTTGTGTTTTGCATGCTGTTCCTGAACGCATCATGTGACTGACGACAGAGTTAGAGAGGTGCGGTAGAGTTTTTACTTTCTCTTTCCGTGTTCTGTTGCTGTTGGCGTCAGCTACGGCAAACAGCAGCCGCTTTGTGTTGCACAAGTTCTGAAATCAATTATTAAAAATCTGACAAAACTGGCGATTTCTTTGCCGATGTTACAGTAACAATAACTGTCACCTTAACTTATAAAGACTGGGGACTGAGGAGTACCGTCGAGATCGTAGACATATTCCGGCTGTATTGTCAAACCAATTCACTGACGCTCACACCACATCCCTGTACTGTATTTCTGTCATTTTCATCTAATTTCAATGCTAAGCGTAATTTTTTTTCACCACCTGTGCCTAGTTGCAAGAAAATCCGCCGTGCGTCTGTTATGCAGGAAAACAATGAAATTGCGACACTATCAAAAATCGTTGTATTTGGAGCATTACGTCATATGTTGAAACTAGGCATGTCCCGATTGCATATTTTTGCATCTGAATCCGAGTTACCCGATTTTGAGAATCTGCCGAAACCAAGTCCCGATCCGACAGCGAAAAAAAAATTCAATAAATGTTTATAACATGCTACAGTCCCACCGTGTTGCCTTCATAATGTGAATTATTTTTAAACAAAAAAACGTACAAAAATGCTTGTCTTTATTAAAAGCTTCATTGAGTGAGTCCACTCACGCTGCTGAGAACAGCCTCTCACTTACACAGTAAGTTGCCAGCGCATACTACCATGAGTGTGTATTCAACTGACAATTGACACATCTGTGCCTTTGATCATAGGGCTACAGAGCCTTCACTTCACAAAACAGAAATATATATTTTTAATTAAAAACATGATTCCGATCCTTTGAAAAACGGCGCGATCGGCCCGATTTCTGATCACGTGATCGGATCGGGACATCCCTAGTCGAGACAAATGACGAGTCAAATTTTACGTCGGATGGTGAAAGGATCATATGTTGTGGTAGCACTGTAATCATGTTGTTTGTGTGTAACAGAACAAATACCTAATGTAGATGAAGTTTATTGCAAAATTTAAAGAAATGGCGCGATACATCATAAAATATCTATACTAATAGTTATGAGAAAAATAAACCCCGTGGATTACTTGAATTTCGGTATTAATTCATCGTAAACTGATCTGATCCTTATATAAGTCACAACAAAAACAATCAGCTTAATTATTACTTCACACAAAAATGTGGGTGTGTAATTTTTTTTAACTGAACCTTGGATCTAAATATCATGGTGCAGGGTGGAGAAAATATGTGAAACCTTTGGATTTAATTACAAGTTGACGCTCCTACAGTGGCATAAAAAAGTATCTGAACCCTTTGGAATTTCTCACATTTCTGCATAAAATCATCATGTAATCTGATCTTTGTCAAAATCACACGGATGTAAAAACAGTGTCTGCTTTAACTAAACCCAACCAAACATTCATAGGTTCATTCATTCATTCATTCATTCATTTTCCATGTTTCATATTTTAATGAGAATAGCATGCAAACAATGAAAGAAGGGGGGAAATAAGTAAATGAACACTCTGCCTAAAGAGACTTAAAGAGCAATTGAAACCAATTTTTACCAAACAATTTAAGTCAGGTGTGTGCCCATTCACTGATGAGTGGCTTAATGCTGCCCTGTCCACTATAAAACACACACACCTGGTAATAATTGTTTTGATGAAAAGCATTGTCTGATGTGCATCATGGCTCGGTCAAAAGAGCTGCCTGAAGACCTGCGATCAAGGATTGTTGATTTGTATAAAGTTGGGAAAGGATACAAAACCATCTCTAAAAGTCTTGATGTTCATCAACGACAGTCAGAGACGTTGTCTACAAATGGAGAGAGTTTGGCACTGTTGCTTCTTTCCCAAGGAGTGGCTGTCCACCAAAGATGACACCAAGAGTTCAGTGCAGAATACTCAGAGAAGTAAAAAAGAACCCTAGAGTGTCTGCTAAAGACTTAGAGAAATCACAGGCAGAGTCAAATATCTTCTGTGCACACATCAACTTTATGTAAAACGATGGCCAAGAATGGTATTCATGGAAGGACTCCACGCAGAACGCCACTACTGTCTAAAAAAACATTGTTACTCGTTTAATGTTCGCAAAAAGGCACTTGGACATTCCACAGAAGTTTTGGCAAAATATTTTGTGGACTGATGAAACCAAAGTTGACTTGTTTGGGAGTAACTTACAACATCATGTGTGGAGGAAAAATGGAACAGCTCACATTATCGATACATTGGGGCCTGCATTGTTGGCGTGGCCGTCAAAGCTGACCGAGTGGAATCACAGACAAAGAGCTTTTTCTGTTGAAAATTCTTGTGAATAAATGCTTAAATCCCTGAATTCTTTATAGATATGGACGTAAAACACTCTTAAATCTTGGTTAAAAGAAAAAAAAAAACGTGCAGTTAGCATTTATTTTACATAAATATGTCGAAGTACGATGCTAGTCTTTTAGTCAATGCAGCGGCGGCCATATGTAAACAGAGCTTTCCCAGTAAAAATTCTCGTGCATAAATGCTTAAATCCCTAAATTCTTTCCAGATATGGACCTTAAATAGTCTCGATTCTTGGTTTAAAGCAAAAAAAACCATGCAGTAATCATTTATTTTACGTAAATATGTCGAAGTATGATGCTAGTCTTTTAGTCAATGCAGCGGCCGCTGTATGTAAACAGAGCTTTTCCGGTGAAAATTCTTGTGAATAATTGCTTAAACCCCTGAATTCTTTATAGATATGGATGTAAAGCAGTCTCAATTCATTGTTAAAAGAGCGAAAAACCGGGCAGTTAACATTTATTTTTCGTAAATATTTCGAAGAATGATGCTAGTCTGTCAATATAGCGGCTTCCATATTTAAAAAGAGCTTTTCCGGTGAAAATTCTTGTGAATAAATGCTTAATTTCCTGAATTATTTATAGATTTGGACGGAAAACAGTCTCGATTCTAGGCAGGAGCATAACGACAACCTTTTGGGATACAAAGTATCACAATATATCGCCATTTCGATATTTTGTCACACCCTTATCTACTTTATGTCTGATGTATGTGCTTGATTTATTCCTCCCCCGTGCCCACAGCAGGTGCTTGGCTTTTCAATTGTGAGTGTAACCAGTTGCAAGCATACTTAACCTTTCACTCAGGAGTTAATCATTAAAAAGTTACAAGCCAACTTTAAAATGAGGGGGGTTCAGCCAGTCATTATCTTCCTCCAAATATTTACACCTCTTCCACATTACTGAGCTGCCTGCACCACCAGATACACAGACAGCAAGGAGGGCAGTGTGCTGGCGAATTTGCAGACACATCGAGGCCTCGTTGAACATATTGATTTTCCTTTTTGAGGAAGATATCTCATTAATGTTGTGAAAATGTTTTAATGAACAAAGCTTCCAAAAGCCTTTCTCCCTAGTATGGTAGAGTAGGAACGGTTTCAAAATTCTATCTTGGACACTCAAGTGTGTGTCGCATGATAAAAAGAGGCCAGCTAGAGAAAAAAAAAGACTGTTGGTGAAGTGACTGGGTTTGGGTGTGACCTATTCAGCTATGCGCTGATGATCATGTGAGACCTGTTCTAATTATACACACTCCAGAAGAAGGTCGATCCTCTCTCACATGCAGTAAGAGTGTGCACATGCATATCCAAGTGGCTGCAGGACACAGAAGAAGGGGCGGGGTCAGACCACCGCATAATGAGGGTGACAAGCGATACGGAGGAATGTGAACGTGAATAAGTGAGCTCATAGCTTTACGCCTCAGTTGAAGTGTAAAGCTGCGACGGAACAATCAAAATACATGATACCCACACTGTTTCGGTTTCCAATGTGGGTTTTTCATAAGTCTTGACAACGAACATCCCTCTGCATTAAAACACTAAGTTCCAAAATAAGGCCGTCAGTTCACTGGAATAAACCTATGTGCCTCTGCCAGTTACTCCTTTCGGGGTGGTAGCTGATTCTGTCAGCATGAAAGACAATTCAAACACGTGTTCACATATCAAGAGGCTTCAATCGGCAAGTTGCTGCTCTACTGCTGTGTCGGTGAAAGTTGACACTGTATTGAATGCTGGGATCACGACATTCAGTTTAAATAGATGTGGGTCATTTGTAACGGTTTTTGTGGCGCTTCTGTTTCTTAACTTTTCAAAAGATAATCTACTAAACTCTACCAAAGTAGTTCACAAATCATATTCCAGTTCCATGATATATGGCTTGGTGTGGTACACTATACAATAAAATTTTTAGTTCTGCATAGACATATTGCGCAAAACACTTAGCACACTGCTTAATGTTGAAGATGTTGTCCAAATTAGTATTTAGAATACCTCACCTTTGTCTCCAAGTTTTTGTTTTTTTAAAGTTGAAACAACAACTCGGGAGTACCCTTTGATTGTGTAGCATTAAAAGCACAGTAGCGCTGCGGTTAAGCTTGTAATATACTGGAACATTATTGTATGCATAGACATACTGTATGTATCTGTGGGACAGTTGTTTACTGCATAAGATTATCATATTTTGTCTTTTGAGGCTCCAAAACAATTTACAACGTATTCTACTGTAAACTATCCGTCAAAACAGTTTTTTTCTGATTAAAAATTGATTGGCTGGCAACTATTAGAAGGTGTACAGTTAACAGTTAATACCTATGTAACATGAAATGTGTTGTTTTCGTCAATGATGACAATAACGATAAATATTTCGTCAACGAGCACTTTTTTCATGACAATGATGAAACGATAAAGAGCTAAAAATGTGTATTGGGAGACTAAAACATGGCGAGACGAATGCCAGTCTTCGTCTGATAACGAAAATGCTAAAATATGACTAAGACTAAAAAATATTTTTGTCCAAAAGACTAAGACAAAAAATAGGGCTGCCAAAAACAAAACAGCACTGCTTTTATGGGAAGAAATTCCTTAAGAACAAGGAAATCTGTCTTCTTTTAGCTGGTTTATGTTTTTTTAGTTTTTGTTGTTGTTTTTTTTTTACACAGTTGCAAAGATAACTTAAACAGGAAATAAGATTTTGTTCATCTGACCACACCTTATGAGTGGATGGACAAACTGCTCTCGCCACCTGAATTCAGCCCTCTTCCTCACATTAAGCCAATGACCATGACGCCGAGAGCACAGGTTTGGCCTTAATATGGGTAGGGACGATAAAACAGCATAACTTGCATGTACACTTTTTGCTGGGGACGGGACATAAATAAGACCAAACATATTTGGTGAATGGGGTCAGGGCTACATTTCTCACCAATATGAACCTAATTAATTGATAGGCTAAATGATTAATGCAAAATAAATCTGTCCTATACTGACCTTGACGACCTGACCGTCCTATACTTCACCTATACTAACTGTCACACTGCAAATTAATAACGTCTTAGGGTTGGGGGGGGGGGGGGGGTGAAGTCATCACCCAATCAAACGTGCGTTTTAGGGGAAAATATGGACTGGCACATCCAGCGAGTGAAAAGGGGTCAGTGTAGGTCTGAACATAATGAAAGTACTGTAATTCATTTAATAATGGTAGGATCAGTTCTATCCTTACAACATACAGGAAGACTAAATTACCTATGTACAGTGACTGCAAATAAGGTTGCTTAAAGGTTGGTAGGGATAATTTGAGCATCCTGAAAAGTTGGTAGTGTTATGTCCATACCGTCCCTATGCAAACCTACGCCCTTGCATGACACACATGAAATTGTGGGTAAAAAGATATAAGCATAAACCTACCTAGATTTAAGTTCCGATCAAATGTGACGTCAAAATTTTGATTTCTTACTTTTTTCCTTAGAAGCAAACCCATACAGTGTGTGTTTGTATTCAGAAAAAAACAAGCCCCCTCTAACTGCCTCGAGGCACAGGAAGTGGTTTGTGTGCTACATGATGGCGCTATCACCTCATTTCTCGCTAGACGTTCAGACAACTGGCGCTAAGGGCATCTGGGATGTTATGTGGCAACCTTTTTCATGTATTTCCACTCAGTAGACGTTTGTGTTGATGCTATACATCTACGCAACAGTGTTTACAGTGTAACCACACACTGATGTGACTGACTGAAAAAGACGGGTGCTACAGCGAAGGCCTGCAAAATGTCTGCTTCCTGAAACAGACAAATTTCGACTTCTCTCCCCACTTCGATGGGCCCTCAATCACATGTTCTAATCACCTGACCAGAAATGGGCGTGACGAAAGGGAGAGCACATGCTGGGACCAGATGGTGCGCTCTTCACTGGCCGTAGAAGACTTCTATTTGTAGCTTGTGACTTTGTCTGCTACACTGCATGCGCTCAGTGTCTTATCAATGGTCTTTGTCATCCATGTCTACTAGAGGTCGACCGATATATCGGCCCAATATATGGAATTCGATTAACAAAAAAATTAGCCGATAAAAAAGGATTTTGATTAGGCATCTGTGTGGGCAAATGTGGCCGCCGCTGACTGACGGTAGGATGCCGGAAGGACCCTGCAGCAGCTTGAAGGCAGGCTGCTACAGGAAGCTTCAGGCTTGTTTTGTAATATTGTAAGATTTGTTTTTATCTTGCATGAGAGAATATGCAATGCTGCTTTTGCCTCTTAAGGTGTTTACTGTTTGATACTTACACTCTAAATGTAACTCGTAGCATTAGCGTACCATTCACATTAGCATTAGCATGGCGAGCGTCCTCTTAACTCTCATTTGTTTGCATCTCGTCGTGACATTTTAGTATGTATAATAATAAAAAGAAGTGCTTCGATCGTTGATTTGGTAGCACTAGAACGAATTAATCCTTTACGTTTTAGGTCATCCATAGACTTCATAATTGTATTGACAGGTCACAACCGTAAGCCACTGCGCAACGCCTTCAAATAGGGGGCTGTCCTACAGTTCGCTTCAGTTATTCGCAGCCGGTCGCAGTTAGTGAACACATGCAGGGATCCATCGCCGGATTTAGGTTGAAAAAGTACAAAAGCTTTACCGCATACAAACAGGAAGGATCGTCTCAGGAGTGATTTGCTCGAGGATTCAAGATATTTATTATATTTTTCGTACCATACATGCATTTTGAAACGTGAAAAAAATCAATGGGAGAAAATTGCTACAGCATTGACATTATACTTCGCAATATTTACGTAAAATAACTGCTAACTGCACAGTTTTTTTTGCTTTTAACTAGGACTCGAGACTGTTTTATGTCCGTATCTATAAAGAATTCAGGGATTTAAGCATTTATTCACAAGAATTTTCAATGGAAAAGCTCTATGGCGGCCGCCACATTGACTGACAGACTAGCATTGTACTTTGACATGTTTACGTAAAATAAATGCTAACTGCACGCTTTTTTTTTTTTGTTGCTTTTTAACCAAAAATCGACTGTTTAACATCCATATCTATAAAGAATTCAGGGATTTGAGCATTTTTTCACAAGAATTTTCAAGGGAAAAAGATCTCTGTTTACATATAGCGGCCGCTAATTTCCTTACTGACTAGCCTCATAGTTCGCAATATTTACGTAAAATAAATGCTACCAGCACGTCTTTTTGCTTTTTACCAAGAATCAAGACTGTTTTAAATAAAGAATTCAGGGATTTAAGCATTTATTCACAAGAATAAACAGACCTTGTACCCCATGCCCCGTCAATACATTATGAAGTCTTTGACTGAGTGATCCTTACGCTCTAAATGTAACTCGTAGCACTAGTGTAGCATTCGCGCTAGCATTAGCATGGAGAGCATCCTCTTGAATTCTCAATTGTTTACATCTCGTCGTGACATCTTAGTGTGTATAATCATAAAAAGAAGTGCTGCTTTCATGATTTGGTAGTCCCAGGTCATCAGTGTAAGTTTGAAGCAGTTGAATCGTTTTTTTTCTTAAATTGCCTGTAATAATAATATATGTGCTTTGAAGAAAAACAAGTATATCGGCCTCAAATGTCAGCCAGCAAAATCGGCTTTGGATATCGGCAATCGGCTGAAATCATTTTTAGATAACCCATATACCAATGCCCCATATACCAATCTCTAATACCTACCACCCAGCTTCTCTTTCGTTTTCTTACCTTGAGCGAGTCGAAGCAAGCGATGACCCGTCCGTTTTCCACCTGGCAACTCTTAGCCGGATGAGCGAACTTGCACTCCTGGTCCGAACGTGAGCACGTGCCCCTCTGGAACTCCCTGCATACCTCGAGCGTCAGCCACTTTGTGTCGCGGATCTGCGCTATGTTCATAGCCATGGTAACGATCTCCCAGGTGAGATCGGTTTAAGAGTTGAAAAAAGTACCGCTTGGGTTTTAATCCACGACTTCACTTAATTTTTTGGGTTTACGCTGATATTATCTGCAAAGTCAAGATGACATTAAAAAAAAAAAGGTTTCAACTGATACTGTCCAGAGTGAAATGTTGCAGGACTAAGTAAGGCTGTAAATTTTACTGTGCCATCTTCTCAAACAGTAAATTGATTTCATCCAGGAGTCAACCTGCCTGAATGTTCACTCTTCTTGCTCGTTAATGTTTGTTCTCTAGAACATTCACGTGCCAAAGCAGTATGGAGAGAAAGCCCTCTGGTTAAGATGCGGTGAAGCAGGCAACAGAGGTGATAATCTGGGTGTAGTCTGCTTTTTTGGGGGTGGGGGCTTAAAGACACTGAGGACTGTGTGGAGGCTTAGAAGGTCCAAGGCGAGGGTAAGTAAAGGCAAGGTGTGTGATGCTGTGCAAGGGCCTTGTATTGGACTGGGCTACTGGGCTTGTCCAGGTGAAGATTAGCCCACTGGGAGGGGGTAGATGGTGATGACGGCAGATGAACAAACGAGTCGGAGCGTAGTCAGAGGAGGGTGCGGCCACCTTTTCTTGAGCTGTGGCAGCAAGCGAGCGAGGCAGAAGGGGCGGGGAGAAGATAGCTTCAGCGGTAGAAGCAGGTCAAAGCTGCGGCACACATCAACAAAGGCACTTCCTCTGGGGAGAGAGAGAGAGAGAGAAAACAATGAGAATTTAGGCTGATGTTACACGTTTAAAAGCTTTACTTTTTTGTTACTCTTTGGGATATGGCAGTGATCTTTTGGTTACGGTCCTACAAAAGGTATGCAACTGTGGGAATGAAGAATCCAGAAAAAATGTTAGAAATGTGATAGTTGTCAGCTAAACAAATAAAACTTTCACCCGCCCACTGCTATGAACACACACAGCGTGAACACAAACTCATCATGCAATACCGCGCACACACACACGCTCACAGTGACGCGCACAAAGCAGCCATTCACAACTTTCCACCATGTCCATGACATGAAAAGAGATCAAAAAGCAGTTAAAATTACTTACAATGGAGTGCAGCAAAGTCGGCCTTTGCAAATATGACTGAAAAGCGAAAGAGGGGAAGAGGGTGATAGAAAAGGGGAAGTTGAGGCAGGGCACGAAGGGAAAGAGGTTAGTCATTTCCCTCCTTGCGAAGCTACATGGGAGTGTGGGCCAATGGGAGCTAGCGGAGTTGCAGCAACATTCTGGGCCAAGCGCCAGGTGAGAGGAGGCGGAGCCTAGAGAAGGCTGACCTGCCTGCTGCTAGAGCAAAAAAGGCAGTCAAAACTAACGACTTTGTGTTTTTTGAATATATTCTAACAAGTAAGAGGCACCATATTTAAGAGTCAAAAGATTGATTGATTGTTGAGTCTCGTTGTCTAGTTATTTAACTAATCATAATATGCAATAAAGAATGTTGTATGTTTTACTTTGGAAATTACTTTCTATTTCTGGTGAAACCACCAATGGAATTTAATGGTCAGGATACAGAGAAGCAATTCTGCTCTTATCAAAGTAAGTTAAGTCACCACACCCTGTGTAGAGAAATCTTTTTCCCAGAAGAGTGTGTGCACTTTGTGCAATCCTCGGAACTGTGACTGTTACGGCACTGCAGCACTGCAACATGCTGTAACAGAGCCGTGCACTAGAGCAGCCCTGGTCATGATGACCCAGCATCATGGTTTCGATGTCTTTGTACGAAAGAGAGAGTGAAGTTATGACTTGTTTTTACATTGCGTGATGTGATAGGAAAAGTGGCCTTGCTGCTATGAATGAACTTTGAATTGTGGGTCTTATCTGAATACAAACACTGCACTGCACCCAATGTGCACTGGATGCACACTAGCACTCTTATAATCATACAACTTAGAGCGGTGGTTCGCACAGTACATCACCCATGATAAAACTAATGCAGCGGTCACCAACCTTTTTCTCACCGCGGACCAGTGAAGGCATTCCAATTTTTCTCACGGACCGGCGGGGTGCCAAAGACTGGTTGGGGGCACACGATGGCAAAAGACCAGCCAGGAAAGGAAATCCCAAGTGCAAATATATTTATTTTTCATTGTCGCACAAGAAAGCCGTGACTTTTACGCAGTGTTGTTTTCGTCAATGATAGCAATAACAAAAATATTTCATTGAAGAACAATTTTTTTCATGACGATGACGAGACGAGCTACAAAGGTGTTTTGGGAGACTAAAACATAACGAGACAAATTCCAGTTTTCATCTGACGAGACGAGAACGAGATGAAAATTTGCTACAGTTTCCGTCATAAGTTCACAATGTGTAATTTTCTTATCGTATGTGTAGTTAGCACACTCTGTATCAGTGTTTGGTCATTTCACTCTAGTGACGTGCTGCACCACCGCTGCCCCACACACACGCTTACTCACCGGTGTCCTCTCCAGGCTCTAGACTTGCCTTTTGTGAAACACATGTCAGGTGCTGTTTGGTAAGTTTTGTTTTCTTATCTTGGCTAGATATGCCATGTTCTTTAGGCTTTAAAAGTTTGTGCTGAGTGATCATCACACGCTAAATGTAACTTGTGGCATTAGCATTTAGCATCAGTGTTATCTTAAACCCTTGGAAAACCTTACCTATAGTTCGTGCCATCCAGATGAGTTTAATTAATTGAAAGTAATGTACTGTTTTCATGACGAGTGTGTATTATCACGAAGATGGTGATGTTCTTGTAGACCAGGGGTTGGTAACCTTTTAGACAGAGAGAGCCAAAACCCAACATATTTTAAAATGTGATTCCGCAAGAGCCAGACAGTGTGTGTCTATGTGTATGTATGTATATAAACACATACTGTATATTCTATGTTCTTTTGCCAGCTTGTCGGACTCCGTTTTGTAAGCACTGTTTGTTTCATGAACGCAATTGAATGCATAACGAGAGGCAGAGGGTGGTCACGCTCTGCTTTTACGAGCAGTCGCCGAGTTGCGATTGGAATAAATCTTGAGAAAACGACAAAGAAGGTCGTTACTCGGGTTGTTACAATCGTTGCACAGTTGTCTATTCACAAGGAAAATAACAAATATAAACATGGTGTGGCGCCGCGTATATTTCCTGGAATAGAAAACCACAATCGGGGACGACTAGGGTGACGTGTCAGTAAGAGTAGCCGAGACAGGCGGAGCCTTTCAGGGCGGTCGTTTCGTGAATCTCAGTCTCGCTCTCCTGGAAGTGGCGACGATTTGACAGTTCAAAAAGTCACGAAAGTGAAGCACCTGTGTGACTTGGGGTACCACGCAGTTCCCTTTCATGGTTTAATTTTCCCCTATTTATTTTTTAAATACTCCAGCATCGAGCCGGGAGGGGCTGAACCTGCCGCTGGCCGAGTGGTGACTTAAAGCACTAGGCGATCTCGCCCATCTCCGCGCGACCCGACTTGAAGTATATTATTGCGACGCACATTTGCAGTGTCCAAGATTAATGTGCGAATGCGCTATCAGCTCATCATAGTTGGTTCGTGTCAAGCGAGCTGGCGAGTTCTACATTTAAGATGACGGGTTGGCATAGAGCCATATGTGCTCATCAAACGAGCCATATATGGCTTGCGAGATATAGGTTTCCGACCTCTTTTGTAGACTACAATCATGTGCTCGTCTGTCAATGTTCATTCGAAATCGTTAGAAACCTTTTATTTATTTAAATATCTATTCATGGACTAAAACTTTTGAAGATTACAGACGAAAACACTTTTAGTAATTGTTGACTAAAACTAGACGAAATTCGTCTTGAGCTTTCATCGACTAAAACTAGAAAAATACGAACAAATTTTGAAAGGACTGAAATATGACTAAGACTAATGAGTATTTTGTTTCAAAAGACTAAGACGAAAATTAAAAGACCTCTCAACAACAACACTGCTTTTATCATAGGAGGGTGAAATTGAAACGGCCATGCTAGTTTTGGTGAGAATGTGATTCGAGACCAACTTTCCGAGCGTGCCAAGACTTACGAGACGGCCGCTCTCACATGCAAAAATGAATGGGTGCTGCAAGCTGGGCACTGATGTTGCACCAGTGGTGTCCGACACAGTGTTCCCGATGGCTCTCGAGAGTCTAGGGACTACCGATGGCAACGTTCTTAGTTGTAACTGAAAACCGAATATTTTAATAAAGTTGGGCGACAAACCAAAAACAGAAAGGCCGAATAATACACATGTAAACAGTTATTTTTTTTCTTTCTTTCTTTTAATTATTGTATTTCTTTATTTTCTGATGAATAACCTTTGCCATGGCCTTTTTGGCTCGAGAAATTTAGTTTGAAAGGCGCAGATTGAAACCCCTTGGAAGGGTGTGCTCCCGGCAGCAGTGAGCATTATGTGGCAAACTCTGTGCGCGTCCTCTACTAGAGGCACCGTCGTCGTCGTAGCATTCTGTTCCATGGGCTTCACGGCCGATGAAACCTTGATAAATGCGCTTTCTTGGAAGTTTGCGACACTCGAGCCAGGTCACATGCCTCCAGTTGCTAAGCTAAATAAGATCTCAACATACGTTTGTGTGGAACTGTATTTCACACCAACAACAAACAATTCCGCTCTCACCGAAACTAGTAAAGCTCTCTTAAAGTACGGTTGAACGATATTGCAGGCATGAAAATCTCTCACCTTTCGGCGAAATTCGCCGTTTTGAAGTCAAAAAGGATGACCTACGTGAATCGTGTAGATCCGAGGAGAAACATTTTTAAGGGGAGGGGGTCGTTTGTAGGCATGTGCCAGTTACCTTCACGGATTACCATGCTATGAAAACGTTGCGGTTACAAAACCACTAAAATTTTCTTTTTTTTTTTTTTTTTTTTCTTTTTTTTTTTTTTTTTTTTTTTTTTTAAACCTGTCCTGTTCAGCTGTTTGACACAGAGAATGGAAGTCTAAGTGCCCAGATTCTGAACAGTTTTAATGTTTCACATTGAGAGTCTGACATACTCCCATTGTGATCATTCAAAATACCTTTTTATTATGACAAAGCAGCGAACAGGAAGGGATTATGGGGGGACAGAAGAAAAGAAATACAAGAGAAGAAGGAAAAGAAACACATACACAAACAACAACTAGATATACATTGAACATCTAAACTAGTTACTAATATGCTGGTGCTATCGTCAGCGAGATGTATTTCCGGTTTACACCATGTGGGGGCCTATTGGCCAGTGAAAGAGGAGAATGGGGGTGGGGGTGTCTATAAGCCTATAAGCTAAGTGATTGAAAGGGGTAGAGTGTGCACAAATCAGTTCTGTGATCTAGAACCCAGTAATCGTGTGAATCTCTTACGAGTAAGCCCGTTGGCGACCAACCCTACGCCGCCGCATCGCCAATCCCGGCACCGGGACCCCCGACCCGAGAATGCCCTACCACATCCAGCAGCACGCAGGCCCCACCGGGCGCGCGACAGCCACGCAGACGGGCGGAGAAGCCGCGCGGGCGCCAACCCAGGGCCACAGCCCCCACCCAGCCAGCCCGGGGAGGGAGGGAGGGCGGGCGCGGGGGCGGGGGGCCATGCGCAGCCCATCCCTCCTCCCGCAGCCCAGCAAAGGAGCCATCGTCCCCCCCCCGGGACCCAGGGTGGTCCCCCGGGCCACCCGCGCACCCATCAACCGGCCTTCAGGGATGGCAGGAGGGGACGCACCACCAACCCCACGCCTACACCCACTCCCGCCCGCCCACCCGGGCCACGAGCCACAGCCCCCCAACCGGCACGGCACGCCACGGGACCCCCAGCGGCCCACCAAGCCCCAGGCAAGGCAGGGTCCCCCGCCGGTGCAGGCGACACCCCGCTGATACACCGGCGCCCAGTCAGCGACCCGCGACGGAGCGCAGGGCGGATGCCCAGCCAGAGAAGAGAGGGGAAGGCGGAGGCAGGAGAACGCCCAGGAACTGCCACGGGGCGATGCAAGATCGGGGACCCGACCCCCCAACCTACTCCCGCGGCCGGCAGCCGAGGCAGAGGGGAGGCCACACCCCAGGAGCCACGCCATATAAAAAAGTGTGGGACCCACCTACCACCCTATTACTGTGGCTGCCAGGTTCCCGACTGGCAGCCATCACCCAGCACCGTGATGGGGGTGTGAGGGGAGGGTAGTGCAATGTATGCATTAAAATAGGAGAGCTTGGCTTGGGGCAGTGGGACCGCAGCATGGAGCTTCTGCCCAGCCGCCCGTCCCACCGCCCTTTGCCAGAGCTCTCCTGTGGAGTATGATGTGTGGTGCATTTAAAAAAGGTGCAGAGATGGCGGGGCCTGTGGTGAGGAGGCAGCCGTGAGGTACCCCCACCCCCAACAGGTCCCAACCATCCCACAACCTTGGTGTGTGGTGCATTAAAAAACGGGGGGGAGCCGGGCCGGGACAAAACCACTAAAATTTTCCGTCATACAGTAGTACGTATTCGTTATTTTTCATGTGTCGAAAATGCAGCCAGAATTAGCTTGGCGCGGCAGCGCTTACCCCTTCCCCTGTTTGATGCTGCGTGTGTCAGTGACGCTATTCCAGCAAACCCAAAAACATGCACTCCAAACGCAAGGCGTAAATTCTTCAATTTATTGATCTCTCAAATCGTGGTAACTGAAATATACCAAATGAATACATTTAAAACGTTGTACACTCGTATTTTTCCACATGTGAGTAGCTTCAACAGTTTAGCTTCATGAAAAAGTTCGTCAAAAACAAAACACACATTTTCCTTTCAAATTCAATACACAAAGTTACTAAAAACTTACAAAGACGAATGATAGGCAAGGCTTAGCTAGGACAGCAACTTCATTGAGGTTAATCACAGTCGCTGAGAGAGAAACAAGTTTGTATGCGGGGAGGAGAAAGAAAGAAAAAAAAAAGAGCGTCAAAGATCGCTAATTGCGACAGATGATCTTGTACTAAGCACAAATTCACATTCGCTGGAGGAGGTAAAGTATCACTCCCAATTGTTTTTAGATGAATGCATTTGTCAGCATATTGAATTTAGTGAGTAATGGTTCTCGTTTTCATATTTTGTGGTATGACAAAGTTACTGCCGTTCGTTGCAGCTTGCGTTGAACACTGCCGGAGCGTCCGGTGAAAAAATAGCTCCCGTTAAGGTAGCGTCAAGCTTGTGTATTTAACGGTAATATAAAAGCAGTGTTGTCAATAACGCGGTATCGTAATGCGTAACTAATCTGATTACTTTCTTTCAGTAAAGAACAATCTAACGCGTTCATTTTTCTAAATCAGTAATCTGAGTAAAATTACTTTCCTTGATGCCTGTGCGTTACTATTTTGTTATTGCCCCATAATGTGTGTAGAATGAAGAATACTGTAGTCATGGGAGTGACATCACATGTCACATTTTTTAATCGGGGATGGAACAAAAAGGGTCACGTGTATTACCATGATGCGTGAGCGCTGGGAGTTTGCGGCCAAAACAACACAGCCTTACTACCTCGCCAGGATGCAATGAAATAGGCAGGAGATATACTACAAACGGCTGCATTTGCACACTGGAAACACAGCCATTACTTCACATTTTTGTCCAGTAAAGATAACAAAAATATCTCCGTGCGCTGCAAACTGCGCTGGCTCAAAAAGACTGTCCACCGCTATAAGCATCCAATTCAAGCACCACTTGGAATTACAGCACAACAGGTAACACGACAGCCAGGACTTTTTGATACTGCTCGTGCTCAATCCTCGGTTTAAGCTCAGTTGTTGTTGAGGGTTTTGAAAGCTTAGGTTTAAAGAAATTCTAAATATCCATCTTGCCTCCTCAGCTGTAGTTTTGGCTAAGCAATGCAAACGGCTGTCTCTAAGGTTCTATAGTCACATGATCTGTTCGAAAAATAATTTGGACCCATTATGAAATACTTTGAAGGATTCCTGTTCATTTTATTCATTTGTGTTGTTTGTTTTATTGCTCTAAAACTTTTATAGACAACATTTTAAGGGCCATATTCAATGGTCTTTATTTTAAAGGGGAAGTTCAGAATTTTTTACATTAGGCTTAATCTTTGAGTTAGCCGGGGTTTAATTAGTCGTTGGAAATGATTTGAACAAATTCTGTGCAGTTTGACAGTTATTTGTTAGTTTCAGGGCTCCGAAGTGGCTAAGCTAGCGCGAGTCAATGGTGGTTGAAATCAACTCCTTCAACTAATTAAACCCCCGTTAACTCGAATATTAAGCCTTATGTGAAAAATTAAAATGGTCAAATTCGCCACATGTAGGACGTTTTGCCGACGGCGGACATTTTGGCAAAACGCCGGAACATATTTCCTCCACACCTTTCTCACCTTTTTAACCCCTGACCCATTTTCATGCCTGATATTGGAAAAAACTGACATTGCGACTTTTGGGCTGTTTGCGATATATTGCGTTAGTAAAACTAGAAGAGTTTTCACCAGATGACTTGAATAGCTCTGTTTGGGAAGACTTTGATTGACTATCTATGAGCACATTATATTCATTAGAAATGTCCCGATCCGATCACGCCATTTCTCAAAGGATCGGAATCAGGTGAAAAGGATCGGGTTTTATCTTTTTCTGCTTCACGCTTGCACACTCTCTCACTCTGCCTCCTGCTAAGCAGTGCGACCTAACTGTTCTTTTGGTCACCAGCGCAGCTGGCGTTTGTTACTTAAAGTTAATGATGATTGACAGGTTAGTAGCTTTGATCTGGCCAGAGACGCCTCAATAGCTCTATGATCAAAGGCACGAATCTGTTAATCATCGTTAAGCTTGGTACACAGTCTGAAGTGTGCTGTGGCAACCCATTTATTGTGTAAGTGATAGGCTGTTCTCGGCAGCATGAGCGTCAAAGCATAAAAACCAAACTTTTTTCAGCTCTTAAAATCAGGTGACTCCGACTCAGGTGCAAAATAATGCAATCTGAACATCCCTAGTATTCATATAATACCGTTTAAACTCCACACAATTGCTGCTTTATGAAGAAAAACAAAGGTTTACTTTTTTTTTTTAAAATCAATCAGACGTCCTGCGATTGGACTACTGCGCACATTGTGATGCTGATGTTCAAACGATATATTGTGCAGGCTTATTTACAAGGCTATTACAATCTCTTGTACTCTTTAAAATAAGATTCACTGTTTTATTGTGCAACAAATGGAATCGATTGAGAGCCAAGCGAGTGGGCCGAGTCCTAGCGGCGACCAAGCAATAGAATAGAATAGAATAGAATAGAATAGAATAGAATAGCCCTTTATTGTCACTTTATTGTAACTATACAGTTACAGTGTAGGACAGGTAAAAATTTCAAAGTGGCTTGCAAGAATAAAAGTATCAAATCTAAATAAATGTAAAATATGGAATAGATAATCCTATGTTCAGGCAGTGCAAATAATTGAAGTGAAGTAGCAGCAGTTGACAGGGAAAGCAGTGAATATTGCACATTATTATTGCAAGTAAATAAGTATTGCACATAGAATATGTGTGAATAGAAGTTAAGTAGCAGAAGTTGACAGTGAGGCATTGAATATTGCACTTAGTAAGTATTGCACATAGTATATTGCATGTAAATGAATATTGGACATTGGGTGATGTGTTACGTATGGCTGTTCAGGGTGGAGATGGCTTATTATTGTACTAACCACACCAAAGGCACATGTATGCATATAAATACTACTTTACTTGTATACTGCTAACTTTATTAAACTCCAAACTACCCACACACGGGCTGAAATGCACTGTACTCAATGTGGCGCGGGATGAGAAGCAATGTCGCGGTGTTTTGATTGCGTCATTACAAGAGGACTACGGTTCTTCACACTATTCGGTGATAAGCTTTCGGTCTTTTAACTGAAAACTGAAAATGCAATTTTAGCTATTTTCGGCACTGGATTTTTGGTCACGTCTCTAATTATTTCTCTTGCGGACCGTTGCAAGTGGCTCACGGACCGGTGGTTGGGGACCACTGCTGTAATGTACAAGTTTGGTGATATCTTATGATACGCCAATCCAGGAAAATGTTTGGAATCACTTGTACATGACAAAACGAAACCAAAATGGAATTGTCCTTAACTTTGGCAGAAAGACATCTTTGCCAGATTTCTTTTGAAAATGATTCCCAATTCACATAAAGAAAAAACTGTTCCCAAAAATCTAAACGTGTGTAAGAGTTCAGGTATAGCAGAAAAAAAATGTATTGGCCACTTCTTGTGAACTGCACAAACAAAATGGTTGTGTGATGTGAAGCTGCTCTGTACTGCAAAAATATCAAGGACATCAAAACAGGTTAAGATGATTATCTGTAATGTTGATTGTCATTTTCTAGTTAAATGCCAAATAATAGAAAAAGGCGCCATCTAGGATACAACTTTGGCACCCTACTATTGCACTACGAATTGCAGTGGTTATTATCCCACCCTTAGGAATTATTGACAACTGAAACAAAACAAAAAAAAGCAACAAACTCAATTGTAGTGCTCTGAGAAAACTGGTACTAGTTATATATATATATGTAAGGGCAACATAATATAAATTCCCTACTCCAGCTTATATAAGGCATACACTGTATTTTCATACTTTTAGTAGATTGCAAGTAGCTGAAAAAGTTGAATTTAGACAAACATGGCCCAACACCATTTTAGCTAAATCTTTGACTAATGAGGTGGAGTGGAGCCATGTGTTGCAACTAGGGGTGTGACAATTAGGGGTTTGACAAAATATCGAAATGGTGATATATATAGTGATACTTTGTATCCCAAAAGGTTATCGATTTGCTCCTGCTAAGAATCGAGATATCATTTTAAAAAGGTGTCAATGTTTTAAAAAAAAAAAAAAAAAAAAAAGGAACCAACAAGTTGCTACCAAAATCTTCCACCATAATAGTGTCTCAGGTAACTCATTAACCCATTAACCCAGTAACCCATTGACGGTGCTCGACACCCAATCCATTTAGACTGGGAACGTTCGTTCATTCGAAATAGGGCTGCAGCTATCGATTATTTTAGTAGTCGATTAATCGATGAACCATTTAGTTCGAATAATCGAGTAATCGGATAAGAAACATAAAAAAATTAAAATACCTGAGCTGAGTCTCACACGGTATATAAAAAAAAGAGGAATTAAGTACAACAAAAGAACAATTGGCTAACTTACATAGCAAAATTCCGCAAGCTTGAATGCTATAAAATGCTAACCCTTTTTTACAATGCTCTTAACAAATGGCTCAGACACATATTCCCACAAAAAATGGCTAAATATACCTTTAAACTAAATTATGCATTCAAAAAAATCATTAGCTCAAACAAAAACAGCTTATGTTGGTCTTAACAGGGAGCAGATTGATTCAGCCATGTGAAATGAGGTAGACTAGAGGGTCGTGACCCAAATGAATAAAAACAAATGCAAAAACTTTCAAAACAAACCATTACAACACCACTTTAATTAAATGAATACTCGAAGCAGCAAAATTTCATTTTAATCTTTTTTTTTTTTCTAATCGAACACTTGAGTCAATTGATTAATCATTGCAGCACTAATTCGAAACCAGAGCATTCGCAGTCATTCTTTCCGATTTTCGGGGAATTTACAGGTCACTTGCTGTTCATTTACAGGTCATTTCTTGTTGAGTCACTGCCCATTCAAGATTATTGGCAGAATGTTCATTCGCTGCCACCCTCCCAGTTCAAATGGATTGGACGTCTACTAGTGATAAACTCATTCCAATTCACAACAGAAACTTGTTTTTCTCTTTATTAGTAGTTTGTAGACTATCTTAGAATGATTTCCTGGCCAACGTATCGATAATCGTTGTATCACAATATCGTCAGATCATCGTTATCGTGAGCTTTGTATCGCAAATCGTATCGTATCGTGAGGTAACAAGAGGTTCCCACTCCTAGTGACAATATACCAAAATGGTAATATATCGCGATACTTTCTATCCTGAAAGGTTATCGATATGCTCCCGCCAAGAATCGATATATCGTTTTGAAAAGTTGTCACTGTTTCAACTGGTTGCTTGCAAAATTTCCCACTATAATCGTGTATGTTAAGGCACTGGCTGCCATATTGAGCCATTTCCTATACATTTTGGGAGATTCCAGGGTCCCTTCTTGTTCATTAACCCAAAATCAACAGGAAGTGGTACGTAAATTCACCAAAATCAACAGGATCCAACGGAAAATCAACAGCAAAGAACCTAAAATGCCCCCAAAATAACTCATTGGGCAAGGTCATACCTATCAATTCCAAGTCCAAGGTCTCAGAACCTGGTGCGAGGTGAACGAGAATGGTAGGAGGAAAGATGGTGAGACAGTGAGAGAGAGAAAAGTACAGAGGAAGCCTTAAAAATGAGCCTTTTGACGAAAAATTCAAAATCTGGGACTTGTTTCAATGTGTCCCCCCCCCCCCCCCCCACCATATATGACGCAAATTTATTGAAAAATGGTGTCATTTGTTTTTGGTAGGTTTGTGCTGCTAACCTTTTTGAGATATTTAAAATTCTTATATAGGTCAATCTGAGGTCAGCAAGCCAGTTTTGATTAAAAACAGCTAAAAATTGTGTCAATCGTTTGTGCCTCGTTTGTGCTGTAAAATTTTCGTTTGTGTTGCTATTGTTTTTGAGATATTAATTTCGAGTGTTGACGTCTCGCAGCCACCCATTTATTGCAAAATTGACCGGAAATTGTACCATACGTTTATGCCACGTTTTTCGTTTGTACAGCTATCGTTTCAAAGATAGAGATATTGATTTCAAGTGATGACGTCAATCACAGCAGATGAAGCATACCAAATCTCTCAGTAACAGAGGAGTGTCCCAACAATTAGCGCAAGCATAGCACAAACAAATGACACCACTTCGGATCCATTTTGCCGTAAATGGGGGGCTATGAGTCACGTCATCACTCAAAATTAATATCTCAAGCCCCCCATTTACTGCAAAATGGACACAAAGGGGTGCCATTCATTTGTGCTACGTTTGCGCTAGTTGTTGGAACACCCCTCTGTTATTGAGGGAGTTGGTCTGCTTCGTCAGCTGTGACGGAACTGCTGCAATAGCATACCGCACGAATGCTATTTTTAGATCGGGACGTCGCCATCTTAACCCGAGAGTGGGTCAACATAGACACGCCCTCGCATACAACTCGTGTTATAACTCCTTTTTTCTGCCGGTAATCTTTTAAAAAAGAACATGGTGACGAGACACTGCTGCAATGGAACTTGTAGAAACGACTCTAGAAATTACAACGTATGTAGGATGTTTTCTTCATACGTTTCCTGAATCCAAAAACTCGGGAGGAAAAATTTGAAGAATGGATCAACTTGTGCGGATTTCAAAAGACCAGTTTAACCCCAGCAAGGTGGAGTCGTTCACCTTTATATGTAGTAAACATTTTGTTGGGGGCCATGGTCCTACAGAGGACGAAGAGGTAAGCCATTTGGATATTTTTACCTTTTTTTTAGCATGGCGTTTTGCCGTGCTGCCTCTGTCCGACAATGAATGACCTGAAAAACAATTTAAATGGTATCTGATTGACACTGTTTTTACCTTTTCTGTTGTTAAAAAAAAAACTTTAGTAAGGTGGAAGTGTAAATAAATTATAGAATTAAGATTTGTTATTAATGAAAAAATTAAAACAGGGGGCTGGTTGCCCTCAGATTGACCTATAAAAGAATTTTTAACATCTCAAAAATGATAGCAGCACAAACAAGAATGTTTTCAGCACATTCGGATGACATAGTTTTTCTTTAAATTTGTGTCTGATGGGGGGGCAACTTCACAGAAGGTGTTGTTTCAAACAATCGTGGACGGTTTCTGACATGAAGAGTAAGCGTGTTTCTTTTTCTTTACTTTGCCAATGAGTCACAAAAGCAATTTTGTGGTGTGTGTCCTTCAGGAGTATCCGTTAACCCAAGCCAAACACTGACGATGGAGCACAGATGAGCATAGAGTTCCGCAATAAAAGTAATGTGTTTCTAACAGGCAAGTCTTGGAGTTGTCAGTATGACTAATTACTTAAACACCGATGAGAAAACAACACAGTTAGTTCTGATGGACCTTCCTAAAAGAGCACAGCTAGGCGATCCACTGTTAGTGAAGAGACACAATAGCTCAAGTTGAGTGAAAGTTTATGCAGCATACAAAATCCACATCTCACTTGTTTTGCTGCAACATAGCAACAGAACGAACAAAATGATAGCTTCCAGCAATCGCTTCTATTTTCAGCTTTTGACTGCAGTGAAGGTTTCCTTTTGTTTGCTGCTGCTGGGTTTCAGCATACTGATAGAAGTGGAGGCAGGGTGACAGTGAGCTGAGATAGGTCATCAAAGTGGAGGACGGCAGGAGGAAACACAACACCGCAGGGCTCCATGAAGATGCTACTGCTGCGGCTACTGGGATTAAAACATGTCAATAATGCCCTCTCTGACCTATACATATTGTTTACCACTATGTTTCTAGAGGTTTCTATAGTCAGAAACAGAAAAACATTTAATAATTGCGACCAGGGGTGGATGATATGCCTTTTACAAAATCATATGGCATGCATTGAATCCCTTGATTGGTAATGTGTGTGCGAGATAATAAAATTTGAAGAGTAAAAAATATAATGGAAATATGTTTGACTCAACAACATAGTTCCAGAGGAAAACTGTTTATAATATATTCATATACAAGAAAAAGAAGTGAAATTTTGAGAACATTTATTGACTAGATCTCAAAAACCAAAATTTTATCTCAAGACTATTATTATAATACATCCATTTAGTACATGTTTACTATACAGTGGTGCCTCTACTTACAAAATTAATTGGTTCAGGAAGTAGTTTTGTAAACTAAAAATTTGGTAAGTAGAGACGCGTTTTCCATGTAAATGCCCTAATCCGTTCAAAGCCCCCAAAATTCAAACATAAATATTTTATAAAGCATAAAATTTCATAAAACAAAACATGTAACAAATTCCATAATTTTCAGACTATAAGCCACTACTTTTTCCCTCACTTTGAATCCTGCGGCTTATAGTCCAGTGAGGCTTATTTGTTGATATATTTGGGTTAATAGGTAAGACTTTCTTTGACAGCGGCGTCATAAGACTGCCATAAAACGGTCGTAATTATGACATGACACTATCATCGGCATTACTGACATTATGAATTGTCACAACCTCAATTTAAATCCATCTAAGACCTTCACATCCATTCAAAAGTGAGATAATTTGCCAGATGACACAAAATTACATCTGTCATTAGCATTTATTAATGCTCATCGTAGTCTCATGTCATAATTATGACGGTCTTATGACAGACTTATGGCGCCTCTGTCAAATAAAGTGTTACCAAATACCATAACTAACAATTAATGAAATAACTGGAACAGTAACTGAAGAAATAATTAGCACAGAACATGAATTTTGATTGTAATTTACATCTGTAGCGCTGCAGTGCATGTTAGGAGGCATGTCTGACGACAACATTGTTGGCAACAGGTGGCAGCAGAGGTTGACTGTCTCCCCCAAGGGAGCAATGATGACCAAATGAAGCTTCTTGAAACTTTAAACCAATTGGCTGCAAAGCTTAATGGTGTTTCATTTGATCTTATGACGGTGTTATGATGCCGCTGTCAAATATAGTGTTACCGGTTAATATCTTTTGGTGTAAATATCCCATAATACAGTGAGGACAGCTGCAGCTTATAGTCCCGTGCGGCTTATCTGTGAACAAATGGCGTTTTCGTGTCAGATTTGGTTGGTGGCGGCTTACAGTCTGATGCGCTTTATAGTCCGAAGATTACGGTACATGTTACAATTGGATTATTGCACAATAAACATAAAATGACAGTCGGGGTGTGCCGGTTACCGTTTTCAAGGATTACCTTGGTATTAAAACGTCACGGTCATACCGTAGTACGGTATTAGCTATTTTTAATATAGCAAAAATGCAGCGAGAAATGGAGCGGGAGCGCTCACCCCTCCGGTTGTTGCTATGTTCGTCAGTGACGCTACAATGTGCCATAGACTAGAGTTGACATAATGGCTGAAGGTGGTGAGCTTTTTCCCCTGTCAAAAAAAACCAAAAAAATCGCTTGTATGGGAGTATTTTGGCGACCGAAAAGAAGCAGACAGCCGCTGTTTAGAGGAGGAAGGACATCCGACGTCAAGACTTGCTTGCGGTGGGTGGCTGCAAGGGGGGAAACACCTCAAACTTGATTTCACATTTACGTGACCATCACACGTCACTTTATACAAAATTTATATACAAAATATACAAAACGGTAAGTAAACTGTCATTTACGTTTCTCACCAGCCACAAGAGTTCTCTCCAGCGTGTTTAGTGTGTCTAGCGATAGCAAAGTAGCTTGTTAACACGTTCCTCTCTACCAATAGCCAACTTTTCTATAGTCTTCTGTGCTACGGTACTTGCCAAAAGTCCCGGATTCACCAGGATTGTGTGTGTGTTTGTATTCTTTGTTGATGAGACGTTATTACTTGGCACCGAGCGCTACGCTAGCTAGCGATTATGCTAATCAGTGTCTTAAGTGTCCGTTTGTATTGTGTTTTAGAGAAGCATATTATCAGATTATTGTTAGATAGTAAAGTTATCTCATTTCTTGTTATAAAGAAACCACACACATAAACCCATTAATCTAACATCTTAGTGTCCTTTCAACACAAACTCCCAGTCAAACTGTTAATTGTCATACAAGAGAGTGCGCTTTGAAATTGGATTTGGAATGTATTGATGAACAACTGTTTGATAAAGAAAACTGATGCATTACAGTCGTCCTCCTCCTTATCAGATGTTGTTTAGTTTGTTTAAATAAAATTAATGAGTCGTTGACACAATATCAGTGCTTTGCCCACAAGAAAAAAACAGTGTCAGTCAACAGTATGTTTTTTAATTTGAATGAAAAATTTATACTGACCTTGTGCACTGAGAAATTCTTTTTTATGTTTTATACTCAGAACCTTTATTAAAACTTCGGTCTAACTGTACTGTTTTAAGTCAGGAAGCTGAATTAAAATATTATTTTTTGAAGGAAATAGTCATCCATATTGTCTTTATTATTTCTTACAACATGATTAAAACAACTTAAAGTTAAATTTTGAAGGCAATTGAAAAAAAAATTACATTTATCCGATGAATCGTTTAATTAATCGATTATAAAAAATCATTATTAGTTGCAGCCTTAGTACAAGTTCAATTTTCTGGTCCGTCGACCTGTGGCCGAATCAAGTCCTGCTGTTTAGCACGCACCAAACAGGAAATAGAATTTGCTCTCCTCTGTTTCGTGGACGCGTCTGCGGGTCTGTCTCTAACGCAGTCTGCATGCAGGCGGTCCGCAATGGAGTGACGCTGAGCGGGCACGTACTATGTGGAATTTGGGGGTAACACTTTTCCACAGACACAGGATGACAGATGAAAACCAAGAACGCATTCTACAATACACAAACACACTCTCCCATTCTGCATTCCCTCACCTAGTTGCGAAGGCTTTCAGTCCCCTTCTCAAGTCATTGCCCCCTCGCGACTATTCGTTTAACTCACTGGATTGCGGTCGTCTTAGGCCAAGAGTGCACAAACCCCAGTTATTCTTCTGTAAGCCAACCTCTGGAGACAATGAAGCCCCTTGTTTAGCATGCACACGCACACACGCACACACACAGACAAACTGTGTCCCGGTGGTGTTTACTCTTAAGTTGCAGTGTCTATACAATTTTGTGCAACATTGGATCTTTGTGTGTGCTACGGATGTGATGAAGTCAATGGATATTACCGATAAATTCTGGCCTTATGGCTTAACGAGAAGCTCATTGGATCTCATTCATATTGTTTGGGTCATCACGCCAAACATTGTCAGCAGCTCACAGAAATATTTCTACACAGTGGCCACAGGCATGCATTCAGGGAGCATGTTTTATTTAAGTCATTTAGTAGAGACGTGACTGAAAATTGAGCGCCGAAAACCTTTGGCCGAAAAAAGCTAAAATTGCATTTTCGGTTAAAAGACCGAAAGTTTACCACCGAAAAGAAATGTAGTCCTCTTGTAATGACGTCATCAAAACATGGCAAGAAGCAAAAGCACTGGCTCACCGCCAATATGTCAGCGGTTTGGAAGTATTTTGAGGTATTAAATTAAATAACATTTATTTATATAGCCCTTTACAAAACCCGAAATGTCCCCAAAGTGCTTTACAACAAAGACAAACATGGCTCATAGTAAATAAAAGGCAGGAAAGTATTATGCAATGACAATAAGACAAAAATGAAAAGAAACAAAACAACGCATCACGATAAAATTCAGACAGCAAATAAAACAATAAAACAGATAAAATCCGAAAACATTAAAAACCCTTAAGAAATAAAACCAGGCTACACTAATCTGGGGGAAAGGCGAGTCTAAAAAGGTGTGTCTTTGACCGAGATTTAAAAAAGCCTAAATTCTTAGTGATGCGGATTTCGGGGGAAGACTATTCCACAACCTGGGGGCAGCAACTGCAAAAGATCGGTCTTCCCACTGTTTGAGTTTGGACCTCGGAACGGGCGAATGAAGTTGGCCGGTAGAAGGAAGAGTCCTGCCAGAATTACGGATGGTTAAAATTTCCGATAAGTAAGAAGGAGCCTGGCCATTAATAGAATTAAAAACAAACAGTAAAATTTTTAAATCAATTCTAAAATGGACTGGAAGCCAGTGGAACGATGAACGCACGGGGTTAATATGTTCATATCTAGGTGTATCTGTAAAAAATGGCACAGCAGCATTTTGAACAAGTTGGAGACGAGAAATTGAGGACTTGGGAAAACCAACATAAAGTGCGTTGCGGTAGTCCAGCCTTGACCTTATAAAACTGTGATTTGCTTTTTCAAGGTCGTGGCGACTAAGAAAAGGCTTCACTTTGGCCAAGAGCTGGAAAAAAACTTGCTCTTACAACAAAACTAATCTCTTTTTCAAAGTTGAGCCTGCTATCATATATCACTCCGAGATTTTTAACATGTGTCTTAAAAAAGGTAGCCAGAGCGAGTTGGGCTCAAGGGCAAAGAAATACATAAAGGATTAAATGAAGGAAAATCAAACAAATTTGCTCAATCGCTGCTAAATGCCCGTTCTGAAGTTGCTTTCCATTGATGTCCCGCGTCACATCGTGTACAGTGCATTTGAGCCCGTGCGTGAGCAGTTTGGAATTTAGCCAAGCGAGAGGTATATAAATAAAGTAGTATTTAAATGCATACATGTGAATCTTCTAAGTTTTAGTACAATAATTTCATGGCATGACTACTTCTTCGTTTTGTTACATTTTTCCGTGACTTTTACACCCCCTCTGCCAGTCCCCGTTTAATCCAGCCGGGAGTGACTTCGCTCAGGTTTGTCGTCGCTTGAACTCGGCCCACTCGCCTGGCCCTCACTCGATTCCATTTGTTCCACAAGAAAACATCAAGTCGTATTTTAAGGAGCAGGAGAGATTGTAATAGCCTTGTAAAGAGCTTTACTAGTTTCGGCGAAAACAAAATATTTTTTTGTGTTGTTGTGAGCTATAGTTCCACACAAACGTATATCGAGAACTCATTTAGCTCAGCAATTTGAGGCGTGAGATCTATTTTTCCGAGTGTCCCAAACTTCCAAGAAAGCGTAGTTATATACACTAGGTCTCTTAGACCGTGACGTGTGTCTACATCCAAGTCATTTCTCTTTTAAATTGTCAACTCTTTCAGAGGCCTTTTGTGACAAATACACTTATCTGTTTTTGTGAGTGTTGGTAGACGATCTGCTTTCACATGCTTGTTAGCTTGATTTTGTCATCTTTGAGGGTATCGCCCTCATTGAAGAGTACCAAGTTAATGCATGACAAGCTGTATTCTTTAGATGAAAATGTCTGATACTTTGAGGACCTTTCTGATTTTTGTAATGGCTATATAAATACATTTGATTTGATTTGTGTATAGACTGAAAAGTGATGTCAACAAAAAATAGAATTATAATGAAAACTAAATTTAATGCATACTATACATATTTTTTTGTTACATTTTCATGATGCACATTATACTGCTGCTTATGCTGGGGACAGCTGCTAGTGCCTGCAGATGGTGACTACTATCTTTGGTCACTGAGCCCCTTTTTAAACAGCAAAAAGCAAAAAAGAGCCTTTCAATTTGATGTTTTGATGGCTGACCATTGCCATCCATTTTTTCTGCTGCTCTTAGTCCTTGGGGAAACCATACATTAGATAGCTCTTTTCTAACCGATCGGTGCATCCAAATGCTACACAACCAACCATCACAGCCCGCAGTTGTTATTATTACACATTTCACCATGTTACGGAAAAACTAAAATAAAATTTGTTCCTTGCTTGTAATTTGATTCTCATTGCTTGGGTCCAAACTACTTGAAAAAGTGCCACTATAAAGGAAAAAGTTTGGTTTTGGTTAAAATTAGAGGCTATCTTCAAAATTTCCAATTTTACGTCCTATTTTTGCAGAAAATATTTGTTAAATGTCATTTCTCTGTGTTTCAGGTCAAACTAAGTCTATAAAACGAGGAAGAAAAAAATATTTCTATATAAATAAACACAAATATGCATTAGAAAGTACAACAATAAGAAAATTGGAAAATAGAATTTCAAAGTTGTGACCACAAACCCAAACATTTTGGGGGAAAGAAGTGTTTTTATAAGTCAATGTGACGAAACAAAACTAGGAAGCACCACTTACAACCTGTGTAATATACTGTATGGGTCACGTGGTGTTATCTTTAACATATTACCACTGGGGAGTGAATCAAGGAATCTAGATATTCTATGGGAAAACGTATTCTTTTTGTGAAAAAGAAAAACCTAAATCATTTTACAATTCAATGAAGAAGTCCCGTGCTAATGCTAAAACAATCATGAAACTTTCCCTCCACAACATGAGAAAGTTCCCTTCTGTGTAACAGTTTACATCATTTTCCAGTTGACGCCTTACCACTCCAAATGTAAATCTAGCATTTGCAAATATGTTATCATGCAATGACTTAATCAAACAAGTACTCAGATACGTGATTTTATCCATTTTCCCATAAATTTCACAATCAACGCCGTCAGTTGCGTAGAAAGCCATTAGAGCGCTGCTTGTGCTTGGTACTATTCACGCCTACTTGAACCACGTGACCACCCGTGGCGAGATCAGAGTGTCGCAACTCTCTTTCTACATGGCATTGGAACCCACCTTCCCATCCCAATCATTTTCAAATGCTAAAAAAAATAAAATAAAAATGTTTAAAAAAGATAATAATGCAGACACAAACATGCCCAGTGAGCTGGTCAAGAAAAAAACAAGGGTTGGAGCGAGCAAACAAGCCTGTCGGGGTAGAAATGGCTTATTAAAATGGGTTTTTAAAAAAGTTAAATAATTAAAAAGAAAACCACTTTTTTACTATATTTGGTCAATTTTGAGTAAAACCGTAAGAAGAGCATGAGTAAAAAAACAACAACAACAACAAAAAACATCACTCTTGCCCCATCTTTAACTAATGACGTTTTTACGAAATCATCACTCCTGGGGAAAAAAGGTCAATAATTTGCTCTCACGGACATATATGGTGGGCATATTTCTTAGGCCGCACACTAATATAATTATTGTACCTGTGGAAAATAAAAAAATACCCAATCCTTGTTTTTCTACAACAGGGCCTAAGTCTATCAAAAAGAAGAAGCAGTAAGGGGCCTCGGAGAGCTGGGAGGATCCCCTCGAATTAGACAGATTTAGCAACATTTCCGTACGACAGATATCTTTTTCAACTGTAGATTCCTAAAAGTAAAACTTCAAAACTGACACCAGTCCTACATTATTGCTCCATCCATCTATTTTCTCCCGCTTATCTGAGATCGGTTCGTGGTGGAAGCAGCTTCAGCAGGGAAGCCCAGACTTGCCTCTTCCCAGCCACTTCATCCAGCTGTTCTTGGGGGATCCTAAGGCGTTCCCAGGCCAGCAGGGAGACGTAGTCTTCCCAGCGTGTCCTGTGTTGGCTCCACGGCCTCCTCCCAGTGGGAAGTGCCAGGAACACCTCACTAGGGAGGCACCCCCGGAGGCATCCTAATCAGATGCCCGAGCCAACTCATCTGGCTCCTCTTAATGCGGAGAAGCAGGGGATCTACTCCGAGCCTCTCCCGGATGACCGGGCTTCTCACGTTATCTCTAAGGGATTGTCTGGACACCATACGGAGGAAACTCATTTCAGCCTTTTGGATCCGGGATACTGTTCTTTTGGTCATCACCCACAGATTGGGACCATAGGTGAGGGTAGGGATGTAGGTCGACCGGTAAAAGAGAACTACGAATTTCGGCTCAGCTTCCTCTTCACCACGACGGACCGATGCAGAGTCCGCATCACTGGAGACGCGTCACCGATCTGCCTGTTGATCTCCCGTTCCATTTTTCCATCACTCATTAACAAGACCCCGAGATACTTGAACTCCTCCACTTGGTGAAGGACCTTATCCATAACCCAGAGAGAGCATTCCACCTTTTCCCGACTGAGGACCACGGTCTTGGATTTGGAGGTGCTGATTCTCATCCCAACTAGGGTTGGGCATCGAGCATCGATGGGATCCAGGACTAACACTCCGATGCTCCCGGAACCATTCAAATTTTAAAATTTCAATTCCATGTTTCGGTGCCCTGATCGCCGATCGGAAAAAAAATAGCTTCTGAACACCACGAAGAAGAAGCCAAACGAATCGTGTGTTTGTCATTGCAACTTGATTTTAACCATGGATACGGTGCGGCGGCACTCAAAAGTTTGGCTCAACTTCACAAAGAAAAATGACCAGTCAGCTCAGTGCAACATTTGCAACACAGCTATATCATGCAAAGGTGGTTGCACGACAAATATAATTAAACACCTCTGGCTTCATGGAATACAAGTTCTGAGTAGTGCATAGCTGAGTGCCGCATATTTGATACGCTGTGCCGGTCTTCTAACCCGTCAGAACCAGGTAAGTAAAACAATAAATTACATCTCTTCTGCTGCCACTGCGACACTACCCCGGAATAAGCGGATGGATGGATGGATGGATGGATGGATGGATGGATGGATGGATGGATGGATGGATGGATGGATGGATGGATGGATGGATGGATGGATGGATGGATGGATGGATGGATGGATGGATGGATGGATGGATGGATGGATGGATGGATGGATGGATGGATGGATGGATGGATGGATGGGTAATATTTGCATGATATACATAATTTTTACATAATATTTGCTAATTTTTCTCGCTTTCTCAAATTTATGCATTCAAGCTTCATCTACACGCAGTGTTCGTGTGTTCTTCACTGCAAGAGACACTATATGTCGAAAACGTTCACGCTTACTGCCTGAGAAGGCAGATATGATTTTTATCCTCAACAAAAACTGTTTCTGATTTTATACCATACCCGCTGCTAATCTGGACTGGGTTTTACAAGTTGTTTTTTTGTTTATTTGTTTCATATTCTGCACCAAGTTAGCCCATTAGTGGAGCTCAATAACATGTAAAAATGCCAGCATCATAAGACGCTCTAAAATATAGGCAAAAGAATATGTGTAAATGTTTTCTCCGTGAGATTTTGAAAAACAAACATCATTGTGAAAGTGCACTCCTCTGGAAAGAAACTTCTTCATATTCAAGCTATACAGATCGCCTTGTGAGAAATTCAGAGTTAATTTAAAGTTTACATAATTTAAAAAATAATCGAGATGTTAATAAATTAATATAAACTATGCAATTTTTTTTACAATTCCTATTAAAAGAATCGGAATCGTTTGTAACCGGAATTGAAACATGGAATCGGAACCGTTCAAATTCAAACGATGCCTGACCCTAATCCCAACAGCTTCACGCTGCGAACCGTTCCAGGGAGAGTTGAAGGTCATCGCTTGATGAAGCCAAGAACACTACATCATCTGCAAAAAGCAGAGATGCAATACTGAGGCCGCCAAAACGAACCCCCTAAACGCTTCGGCTGCACCCAGATATTCTGTCCATAAAAGTTATGAACAGAAACACTAATATAGGGCAGCCTTGGAGGAGACATTTATGCTCCATTATGAAAGTCATGCTATCAACCAAGCAATTGTGGCTTGTTCACAGTTCTATTGTTAGCAAAGTATTGCTAGCATTAATATTTTGTTGTAGCTAAATAGTTTTTCCTGTGACGATCACAACTGATTATGTGTCATCGTTAGGGGTGGGAACCTCTAGGTACAGCACCATATGATACGATTTGCAATACAAGGTTCACGATGACGATCTCACAATATGGCGAAACAACAATTATCAACACATGGGTCAGGAAATCATTCTAGGATATTCAAAAAAACAACTAATAAACAGAAAAAACAAACTCTTTTAATCCTTCTGCTGTGAATTGGAATCAGTTTATCACTAATAGACATCCAATCCATTTGAACTGGGAGGGTGGCAGCGATTGATGTCATCTCTCCCACTTCAAATGATTTTTACTTCCATGGCCGTCAGTGGCAGCCAATGCCAGGGTACGAGTGCATTTTGGGGTATTTCACGTCATTTCCTGTTGATTTTCAGTCACTTCCTTTTCCTTTGATGGTTTGTACGAGTCACTTTTTGTTGATTTTGGGTTACTGAAAAGGAATTGACCCAAGAATGTCCCCAAATGAATAGGAAGTGACTCGAAATCAACAGGAAGTAACCTGTAAATGTCCTAAAATGAATCAGATGTGACCATAACCATAACCTTTTGGGCTACAAAGTATCGCAATTTATCAAACCCCTATATACCATTTTTTAAAATAGGGAGTAAATGGTAAATGGTGTTACACTTACATAGCGCTTTTCCACCTTTCAAGGCGCTCAAAGCGCTTTACACTATCTCACCATCCACCTACTGGTGACGCAGCACCAAGAGCAACATGGGGTTCAGTGTCTTGCTCAAGGACACTTAGACGAGTTCATCAGGGTGGAGAATCAAACCCACAACCTCTGGGTTGGGGGACAATTACTCTACCACTGAGCCATGCCACCCCGTGAGTGAGGGATATGACATTGGTTGAAGATGGAGGGGCTGTTCATGTACTAGTATGACTGAAGAAACATGTTAGCCACTGCAAACTGCCTGTTAAAATGTGTTAGTAAATGTCCTTTTGTTGAAAATGTCAAGAAAGTGGGGGCAGAGAGTTGCGCGGGTGAGCAGCACTGGACACAACAGCGAAAAACAGACAAACGAATGTCACTTGCGACTTTCTCGAGAAACAGCGTGACTCAAACGGTTCTTGGGAATCAGTTGGATCACATATTGAATCATATGAATTCATCAGAAAATATAAAAATAAACATTACAGAAGGTTAACAAGTTAAATAGTGGTGTCATGAGCCATTTGTTTTGGCTCAGTGAGGAATATTATGGAACAGAGGTCTCGCATAATGGTGTGAAAAATTGTTGAAATGTGGTCACAACAGAGTTGGAACAGAGAAAAGCCATCGTCTAATAAAGGCTTAACCTGTCAGCGCCAATGCTGTCAAGCATATAATCCTGCATGTACCTATACCATGGGCTCCACACGCACTTGAACAGCTGTTTAGCAAAAACAGCAAGCACCTTAAGTTTCTGCTCGAATATAATGATGGAACTAGTCAACTGTACTTGGGACGTGTTGTAATTGACAACAGATCTCTCTCAGCATCAATGTACAGAGTGCACTAGTGATACTGTGTGCGCATGAGCACCGCTGTATGAGCTACTTACTGACTCCCACAAAGTCACAACAACATTCCAGATCATTGGCCCTAACCACAGACACACTAACGACAGGTAGCCTGGAGTAACGAGAGGAAAACGGATGTAATGAGCATTGGTGGGGCAAAGAAAAGAATGATAAGATCATTTTCGAAAGCTTCAGAAGATCCACTGATCTTATCATGACTTTCGCAGAATCCCATGCTGATGTAATTCGGGCCGTTAGTGAGTTAAGGCAATTTAACCACGATTACACTCATATGATCCGGGGAAGATATTTTTGAGGGGTGTCATCTCATTTGACTTCAGAAAACAAGCAAAAGAGAACGACTTACGTTTAATTCAGTTCAAACATTGAGAAGAAGGTTCCCTCCATTTGCTTGTTTTCGTTCTTTTTCGCAACTTTGTCCCTCTCTTGGTAACTCCCCCTCTACCAGACACATGCAAACACTCCCCTAGTCACACACACAAGCAAACACACCGCCACAGACAGAGTCACCCACTCAAACACACACACACACACACACACACACACACACACACGTACTCTCCAGCCGCGATCCGGAATACTTGGCAAGATTCTACTGTACTGAAATACTGTGCTTACCATATAAGGAAGCAGCAGTTTCACATGTCACATATAATTTACATGCAGCAGGGCGGTAGTTTGCGGTGCGCGCACACACCCACACATTGAGAGAAACACACTCACACACAAACGTGCAAAATCATGCTTCCCCTTTGGGCTGACGCAGCAATGGAGGGAAGGGAATCAAATTTTATCATTCCTCAACGTCATAACCCTGCTCTGCGGGACAACTCCAAAGAGTGTTGAGTCAGACGTGGGGGAACGAGAACCGAGTGGGTGATCTATTGATTATCTTCTACTTCTTCCTGATTCAACAACGGCCCTCTGAGCACATGCAGGCGCACACATAACCACGTCAGACAATGTTCTGGTGAACTAGCCCCAGGAAATGGCTATTGTGGCTGTCCGCTTTGAGGCAAGAGTGTTTTTTACTGTGTGTGTGTGTCAGTGCCAATGGCTGTAAAACAAGCTGTAACAAACAGACGTTAACCCTTTGGCACATTGACTGGATACACAGAGTAATCATAGCACACATAATTGTTAGACGGAGCAATCACGAAGGACAACAATCCACACATTGTCGCTTATGCTCCAATGCACAGACGCCCACTTTGGAAAGTCAAGACTGCAGCACCCACAGCAGGAAAGATCGAGATAAACCACCGTGGTTGGGAGGAGGGTTACGAAGGGAGCTCTTACCTCTCACATTGCTCTCCAGATAATATGTGAGTGCTTCCGCGTGTCGACCAACTCTTCGCGCGTGTGTTCAGACAGGCTGCGACAGCAGACCCCCAGGCACCGGCTGGACCATTCTCAGGCAGGCAGGCAGGCAGAGCACAGCACGGCAGAGCGACTGGCAGAAGAGAGGCAAGCGGGTGAATCAGCAGCGAGTGAGTGGAGGAGCTGTGCAGTCTAGCACCACAGTGAGAGAGGGAGGGAGGGAAGAGAGGGAGGAGTGTGTATCTGCGATTGCGTGTGTACGTTGCAGCATTTGCCCTGTACGTGTCTCCTCACCGCAGCCTCGTCAAGTGGCTGTGCTAACTGCTTTAAGGAAAGAAATGTGCCCACTTTCTCCCCAGTCTCAAGATCGTCTGTCTGCTGTCCAAGGTAACTGATGCGTACGGGCGGGTGAGGGTAGAGGGAGCAGTAGCAACAGCTGTGAAGGAGGCGGAAGCTCTGACGGCACAGCAGACCCCGCAGTCCCCTCATATTCCTTCGATTCCTTACTGCAGGCGGACCACGCCCCCTCCCTGCTGCCCCCTTCACAAGAGGTACATAGCCATTGCGTATGAAGTCAGACCCGGAAGTGTATTGCAAAGACAGGGGATGAATTGAGACTTGAAAAATTATACAGATAGAGAGAAAGGGGATGCAGGAAGGAAGTGAAAGGAGACCAAAAAAGACTGAGAAAGACATGACTGAACAGAGTGAGGATGGCACATCTAATAGAAAATAAAATATGTACAATCCAGAGAGAGAAGGCGAAACCCAGAATAAGAATAGCACATCTACCAACACTTAACATTCCAATAATCAATAACGATCAATGATTTTCATATGAACACACACATCAATTTTGTTCCATTGAATCCAAACAGTCTGATAATGAAATGAAACCCATTACTATATCAAAGATCTTAGATAAACACAAAAAAATGTACAATCTCACCAAAGGAGCAGCAAGATACTGTACACAATCAAAGGTTTGGGTCAATCCAGACTCTACATTTCCTATTAATCCAAATTGGGATTTGCAGATTTTTACAAAAACCCAGCCTTCTGTTATTCATCGAATTTAATCATTTGCAATTTTCTGTACCGTAGCTAAAAAGTCGTAAATTGTTTTTTAATATTCATGACAAAATCATTTCTGGTACAACTACTGTATGTACTGCATGTATGGCAGTATGTACTAAGTATATGGAGAAGGATTGCAGTGGATTGTCAAATAAAACATACAGCCTTGAAACGTTAAACACTTCCTCATTTACTTCGTCTGCAGACTCATGCACAACACAACGACAGACAGCAGTTTAACGCCACGTCTAACTGAATGTATATTGCACTATACCACATGTATGAAGTGTACAGTGGTAGGAAAAAGTATCTGAACCTGAGGCCGTCTGTCAAACAGTTGAAGCTAAAAAGAGGATGGATGCCGCAACAAGACAATGATCCAAAACACACAAATCAACTTCAGAATGGTTTCAGAAGAACAAAATACACGTTCTGGAGTGGCCAAGTCAAAGTCCAGACTTGAACCCCATTGAGATGCTGTGGCATGACCTAAAGACAGCGATTCATGCCAGACATCCCAGGAATCTGACCGAACTACAGCAGTTTTGTGGAGAAGAATGTGCCAAGATTAGTCCTGATCGTGTGACAGACTAATCTGCAGCTACAGGAAGCACCTGATTGAAGTTATTGCTGCCACAAAATATTAAATGTGATGGTTCACTTACTTATTTTTTCCCCCTTCTGTCATTGTTTGCATACTATCCTCATTAAAATATGAAAACCTATATATTTTTGGGTGGTTTTAGTTAACACAAAAACTGTTTTTTCATCCGTGTGATTTTGAAAAAGATCAGATCACATTTGATGGTGATTTTATGTATTTTTCAGATTATAAATCGCAGTTTTTTTCATAGTTTGGCTGGGGGTGCAACTTATACTCAGGAGCGACTTATGTGTGAAATTATTAACACATTATGATATCATTTCACATGTTATTTTGGTGTTTTGGAGTGACACTGATGGTTTCATAAACTTGTTAGCATGTTCTTTATGCTATAGTTATCTGAATAACTCTTAATAGCTATGGCCACGTTTGCGTTCTGCAATTGGCAATGTGTGTTCAATTGTATTATTGACTTTTTATATTGAAATGCATGCTTTTAGTTTGTGGCGCTTTCACGCCCACGTGGGGGCGCACTTGCGCTTGTTTACGTGAAGAAGTGCGTTCACACGCCAGAAGAAGACCGACAGCTACGTAGCTTTGAGTGAGTGGGCGAGTTAGCGAGAGAGAAACACGGCTGTGAACCTACGTTCAATGATTTATGCTTGTAAAATATCTCTACAGAGGCAAAGCCTGTGTGTGTCAACTTTTCTGTTGTTGTTGTGTGTTTTCCACCCGCGATCGGACACTTAGAGCCAGTTGTGTGCTTGTTTGAACGATATGCTAATGCTAGCGAACGCATGCTAACCGTTTTTGTCATTGCTGTAAAAGCACCTAATTATCTTTTTTTTTCGTTGATGCCAACGTGTTTGGTATCGAGGACGAAATTGATTCAGCAAATTATACAGACGTCCAGCATCGTCATTTGGGAGTTTAGCCCGCTGAATAGCCAGGACCAAGCCGTAGCGTCCTGGTGAGGACAGTATATTCGCATTTCGTTGTTCATCCACTGTACACTGTACACTTATTCAGCATTTTTATATTAAAAATTGCCTTTCAAGATGAAATGTCTGTTCTATGTGTTGGATTTTATCAAGTAAATTTCCCCCAAAAATGCGACTTATACTCCGGTGCGACTTATACAGTGGTACCTCTACATACGAATTTAATTCGTTCCAGGACCTTGTTTGTAAGTCGAAATGGTCGTATGTCGAGCAGGATTTTCCCATAGGAATACATTATAATTCCATTAATTCGTTCCAAAGCCTAAAAACATACACTAAATTCTTAATAAATACTGCTGGCACTGTTACAAATGGCAATTAAACATAGAAAAACAAATAAGTTATAAATAAATAATTCAGAATATAATAATAAGAAGAATAATTAATAATTATTCCTGTAAATAATGTAACGAATCGGATTCTAATATGGCGGACACTTTTTACTGTCCCTGAACGCACCGCGAAGGTGACGTCTCAGTGAGATAGGTCGGTGCGGTAGAGATAATACTTTCGTTTTCTTGAGAGCGGTCAACTGCTTAAGACAATGGGCGTTTTGTGTTGGATAAGTTCTTAAATAAATGATAAAAACGTGACGAAGCTGGCGATTTCCTTGGCAATGTTACCACAATAATAATTGTCACCTTAACTTATAAATAGTGGCGAACGGTGGTCGGAAGAGGACCATGGAGCTGTATTGTTGAGCCAGTTCAGGGACGCGCACCCCAAGCTCATATTGTTCTATAACTTGCATCTTCATTTCAAAGGTAAGCATCACTTTTTTCCTTGTTTCTCCAACTGTATCAACTTTTTTTGAAAACTTTGTTGATTTCTCACACAAGAAAATCCACCGTGCGTCCGTTTGCAGTGCTGTCATGTCGTCGTATTTCGAGCAACTCGTCGGATGTAGAAACAAATGGCGGCTCAAATTTTACGTCGGATGTCGAAAAGATCGTGTGTCGAAGTGATCGTATGTAGAGGTACCACTGTATATGTTTTTTTTTCTCTTCATTGGGCATTTTATGGCTGGTGCGACTTATACTCAGGTGCGACTTATAGTCCGAAAAATATGGTAGAAATGTGACAAATTCCAAAAGGTTTAGATCAGACATGTCCAAAGGCCGGCCTGGGGGCCAAATGCAGCCCGTGGTCAAATTTCATCCGGCCCCCAGCCTCTGTCATAAAATCAATAACATCTGGCCCGCACACAGACTTAATAATTTGGTCAGCAGTACTGCTACCAGCATATGAAGTAGCTTACACACTAAATGCTACTCATCATTTACCCACTAAAAGGCAGCAGGAGCACTCTCAGCAACATTACCCCGTGTGACCCTTTATGTCCAATTTTTTAAAATGGCGACAATCAATAAAAAAAAAGAAAGTTGACTGCGATAGCCGACGCTTCAAGGATAGGTGGAAATTGAACTATTTCTTCACTAAAATACGCAACAACTGTGTCTGCCTCATTTGCAAAGAGACAATGTGAGGCGATATTACCAAACAAGACACGCTGACATGTACAAGATTACAGGGAAGATAAGCAGCGAGAAATTGAAGCAACTTAAAGCTAGTTTAATTTCCCAGCAGCAGTATTTCGCAAGGGCCCGAGAGTCGAAAGAGAACGCCACAAAGGCTAGTTACGAGATTGTTGAAACTATGAATTGAAAAAAATAATAAAGCAAATGTGACACACAGAATGGCTTGCTACAATTTGTTTAAATATATTGTTCTACGTAAAGGACGTCAGCCAAGGTCGACCCCCACCATTTTTACCACACCAAATCTGGCCCCCTTTGCAAAAAGTTTGGACACCCCTGGTTTAGATACTTTTTTATACCACTGTACGCGTGTGTGTGTAGGTTCCTCTGTCTTGTTTTCCAGTAAAGATTGCTGCCACTAGATAGCAGTAACCAAAAGCATGCCATGTGGATTTTTTAATATCATATTTTGGAAAACTCTATTGGTCTACATTTGAAAATTGAATCTTCATGCATACTGTTCATTGGCCCACTAACCCTTCAACATTGGACGTGTCAGCGGCAACACGTTTAGGCATATCATCTTTGAAGCCTCGTCATGCTGTAATTACGTCACTCACGTGCCGCTGGTTGGTCTCGTTTGAAAGTTCACTCCCGTTTTACTTTAAGTCAATCCACCAAGTAAAAATGGAGATAATGTAATTTGAGTTTTATTGCCCTCATAAATAAACATGACAACGCTTCATGGACCATGTGTTTATGTCCATATTTCCATCATTTCGTGTCCTTTTTCAAAACGGAAAGCACAACGAAGAACTACATATCCCAGGAGTCCTATGAGGTCACAATGGAAGGACTTCGTCCGAAAACTTACTATATTGCCGAGCGGGGCGCCCTCTAATGAGAGGGATGCGACTTAGCAAGCAACGGCCTGTTGGACTGAGCGAGCGACTTTGTGAAACTAAACATAAACTAAATTTAGTGCAGGCTAGACATGTGCCGGTTACCGGTTTCACGGTTTACCGTGGTGTGAAAACATCGCGGTTTCAAAACCACTAACATTTTCCGTCATACCTTAGTATTCGCTATTTTTCATGTGCCAAAATGCAGCCGAAGTGGCTTGGTGCGGCACCGCTCATCCCTTCACGTTTGTTGCCGTGAGTGTCACTAAACAGCCAGCAAACCCAAAAACAAATCCTCCAAACACAAGGCGTACTTTTCTTCAATTTATTGAGCTCTCAAATCGTGGTGAAATATACAAATGAATACATTTAAAACGTTATACAATTGCATTTTTCCACATGTGAGTAGGTTCAACAGGATAGCAGTAGAACCATGAAAAAGGTCGCCAAAAACAAAACACACATTTTCCTTTCAAATTCAATATACAAACTAACTAAAACTTACAAAGACGAATGTTAGCCTAGGGTAAGCTGGGAGAGCAGCTTCGTCGACGTTTCATGTCTCACAGCCGCTGAGTGAGAAACAAGCTTAAATGAAGGAGGGAGAAAAAAAAAAAAAAAAAGGATTGCGTCAAAGATCGCTAATTGCGAAAGGAGGTCTCACTCCTCACTTTTTGTTTTAGATGAAACCTTTCCTCAACAATATTTACATTTTAACTAACTTATAAAACTAACTTACACATCTTTAACTAACTTATTAACTTATGAATTCTTTGTTCTTTTTAACACAAAGGCATGACATAATGTAGAAGAGAGTTGACACAGTGGCTGAAAATGGCGAAATTGCAGCTTCTCCCCCTCAAAAAAAAGTCATACAGTATATATTTTTAATTTAGAAGTGTTTTTACTTTTTTATAGCAATTATTTTGTTCTTGCTCTAATATTGAGCAACTTGAGCTGTGGCTGTGGTTATAGTCTAGGTTCTATTTATTTTAATTTTATATAAAATATTTGTTATTTTTTGTTAATTTATTTATTTTCACATTAATTTATTTTCACATTATATTCATGTTCCAATTTGCAAATATGTTCTGAAAAAAAAAAACCCTGTTCAATGGAAAAAAGTTTTTTTTTTTTTTTTTTTTTTTTTTAAACCCATACATTTCAAAATTTTGGAGCTATAATTGCAATACCGTGATACCGTGAAACCGCGGTATTTTTGTTCACGGTTATCGTACCGTCAAAATCTCATAGCGGCACATGCCTAGTGCAGGCTAATGCATTATTTTATCAACTCGAGGAAGAGGTTGGGCCAGGTTTGTCGTTGTTTTCTTCAGATGAGTCAGCAAGTGAGAAGAGTGACAGCAGTGTGCAAAGTGCGGAAGAAGGAATGACGACACCTGGAAGTGTGGGCTGTGTGACGCATGGTAACCTTGTGTTGGACGAAACTGAGTGGCATGCCTGAAGAAATAGCATACCGCACGAATGCTATTTTTTGACCGCATGGCTGCATGATTTCACCGTCGTAAATTGGAATGGGGTCAATATAGAAGTGTGCTCGCATACAACCCATGCTATTACTGCTTGTTTTTTGCTGGTATTCTTTCATAAAAGAACATGCCAAGCAAACACTGCTGCTATGGAACTTGTAGAAACGACGCTATGCCCTACGACATATGAAGGATGTTTTCTTCATACGTTTCCCAAAAAACTCGCAGGAAAATTGTGAGCAGCAAGGTAAAGCCATTCACCTTCATATGCAGTAAAATATTTTTTGGATGCCATGGTCCTACAGAGGACGAAGAGGTAAGCCATTTTGATATTTGTACGTATTTTTTAGCGTGGCATTTTGCTGTGCTGCTTCTGTCTGACAATGAATGAGCTGAAAAAAACTAAATGTGGTCTCTGACTGTGACTGTTGTTATCTTTTCTGTTGTAAAGAAACAACTTTAGTAAGGGGGAAGTGCAAATGAATGAATAGAATAAAGATTTGTTATTTAAAAACTAAAAGTATTTGTTGGCTGTCACTGAGTAGCATTTGTGATCGCTACACAAAAATAGCAATATAAATTACCCCCAAGAATGGTCAGAGACGTATGACAACCAGAGGATATAATATATAAGAAACACAGGGCATATGCTGGCAAAGGATAGCTTGTTGAAACAGGAGAATGTCATTGTCAGTGGCATAAGGCAATGCACAAAAGAAAAAGGTGTCGATAAAAAAGCCAACCTGGATCAGGTTGGCTCTTTTTCCCGTATTTTTCAGCCCTCGACACTCAAGCCATCTCTTTAACTGAACATTTGTATGTTCTTCCACATCTTTGGCTGGGAATTTGGCACCAGGAACATCATTTTCGGACAGAATTGGTAGGTTTAGCTCAGTAAACATCTTGTTTTTTACTATTTACATGCATTTAGCATGAGGGACAAAAGGAAGTTTTACCCCCCCTAGCAACAGGTGCTAACGTTATGAATATTAATGAGCAAAGGTGACGTGTGACGTGCAGTACGCTATTGAACTGAACTGGTTTATTGTGCAAAATTTTTAAAAAATACTTGTTTTCAGTGTTATATTTTTTTCACAATCAATCTTTTCAATTTGTATATAGATGTGTGTGTTCGAGAAACCTGTCTGTCCTATGCTTTGATAAAGTGATGGCTGCAATACCTAACCTCACAAAAAGATCCTCCAAACCCTTTTTGTGTCAGATGGTATATATGTACGTATGGGTGAGACAACGATTTATATATACTGTATATGTATATATAGCGAAAAACACTCAGGTGACTTGAAGTTCTGCTTTGAGACCCTCAATTTGGCCAAATTTCAAAATTGTCTGACATGCATGTGTGATACATCACCATTTTCTGGGGGAAGAAAAAAATTGAACAGGAGGGCATTTAAAAAAAAAAAAGTTTTTTAAACAACAAAACCCTATCTGGAGGTGAGAGCACGCGAGAGCAGAATTACAGACGCCATGACTTTAACGAGATATTATCGCATACTTACCTTGTTTCGATCCAAAAACTCCATGTAGCATGTATCACTGAGTGTCAAGACACAGCTGTGAATGGCCACGGCTGGATTTTTGGGGGATTTTATGGGTGAAACATGGTAATATAACAAGGGTCGCGATGCAGAAATCACAGACATCAAGGAGTGGTCGAAATTTTCTTTTTCATGTATTTACCCTTTTAAATGTTTTTTTTTTTTTTTTTTCTTTTTCTTTGTTTGGAGCTATTATTTATCATCTAACATATCTGAGAAAAGCCCAAAGTAACAAAAAAAAATACAATTAAGCGATAGTTATGAGGTAGATATCCGTGACTTTTTAACAGACGCCATTTTTTTCATTGTGACATAATTTGTTTAAAAGTTTAAAATATGTGAGTGAATAATTTTTTTAAGTTGTTTTTTTTAAACGAAATATGAGACATCAATTAATGAATTTAAGCCAAAAACGACAGACATTTTGAATAATAAATATAATTAATTACCTTCGTTTTATGGCTGGGTTGAAACAAAAGCGTTTTTGCGACGTCTGTAAACGGGGGTTTTCAGGGTAAAACGGACAAATTAAAAATAGTTCGAGGGTTTAATGCGCCACGAATTTGCTATGGTAGCATATAGACATATTGTTCTATCAAACACAACAGTTCTTTTGGCTTAAAATACAACAGTTTCTTTTAAAGAGGAGTGCAAGAGCAGAAACTGCTTTTTCAGTCTATTCTCTGTTCACAATTTTGCACTGTTGGTCTACTGTATGCTACATAACCAGTTTTGACAATAGTATGTAGAAAGAATCGAAGACCATACCTGCTGTTCTGTTTATCAAACATAAAACTATAGTCTCATTTTTTTCAGTTGAATGTTTATCCTAACAAGTTGAATAAATATTATCAAGCTTCAAAGTGTTTCATTGAGCATGTTTGGTTGACAATGGGACATCAATATTACAAATTTTGACAAAAAACTTTGGGATTTTTTTTTTCTTTCTTTCTTGGTCCAAAATGTTGACTATAATTGGTCAGTTAAGAAAACAACAGTTTGGACATAAAGGTTATGGTGTCCTGGATAAAGGGACCCAACTTACCCAGTGTGAACATTTTTTTTTTAAACATACTGTACTTCACCTGACTGATTTGATTTACTGGCTAGCTAGCTCTTTGTCAGACTGACTTGCTGACAAATATCTGGTGACTACCTTTTCTCATGTTTGATTTTGTTTTAAAATGGTATATGCACTTTCTTCTTTCTTATTTGCTTTCATCAAGAAAAGAGCTAGAGTCCGTTGTATAAATAAAATGCTCTTATTCCCATGGGATTGTTCTGTGTGTATAAACAGAGTTAAATTCACTGGCACTTTCAGTTCTAATGCAGAAAAATACATTTTAAAAGAAGACATTCCGAATACTTTATTTGTCGTTTAGTTATTTTTCAAGAAATCGTGATTGAGCTTGGAAAAAAATCGGGTTTGAGAGACAATAATCAGGATTTTCTTGTTTGGCAATATCAAACAGCACTAGTGTGTACTGCATGAGGACAGTTCTGATTCTTAATCTGAACATGACTTCAGATCTCCAACCGCATCAAAACACGGTGTCTATGTGTGCGGTCTCGGTTTATCTATGATGTAATGCAGTAGGACTTCTGCCGTATCGGTTTTGTCAGCCCGTTGTGTGATGTAAACAGCCAGCATGAACTCCCTCAGTAGATAAAAAGGTCTGCACTTTACCATCACGTTTTAAATGTCTGTCTAGCCGTATTTCATCCCTACCCTGAACTTCTGCTGTTATCCCGGCTGTCACCTCAGCAATTTTGTCGATAGACTGGACGTTAGCTAACAACTGCCTGATTCGAGGTTGTTGTGTAGATATAGCATTTAGATTAGTACCGCAACAATTAAATGATTAACTCGAGTAATTCATCCATCCATCCATCCATCCATTATCTTCCGCTTGTTCCGGGGTCGGGTCGCGGGGGCAGCAGCTTTAACAGGGAAGCCCAGACTTCCCTCTCCCCAGCCACTTCAACCAGCTCCTCCGGCGGGATCCCAAGGCGTTCCCAGGCCAGCTGAGAGACATAGTCTCTCCAGCGTGTCCTGGGTCGTCCCCGGGGCCTCCCGCCGGTGGGACATGCCCGGAACACCTCATAACTCATACAATTCATAACTTATTTAACATGACTGAATCCAGTTGCTCCCTGTAAAGACACACATAAGGTAAGCTTTTGTCTGAGCTGATGTTTTTTATGCTTTCGTAATTTAGTTTATAGATATATTTAGCCGTTTATGGAGGGGAACATGTGTTTGAATGATTTGTGAAGAGCATTGTAAAAAAAAAAGTTTGCATATTTTAACATTTAAAGCAACACTTGGTAAAATTTTTTAGTTTTGGTCGATTTTTGCGACGCCGTTGGACAAAAGTGGTAGTGTTTTGCCTTAAGGAAGACTGCGTTTCCGATCAGGACCAGCGCACACCCGCAAAGTGTCACAAAATCATCAATCAATCAATCCAAAATCAATCTCCCGGTCGCCAGCAGATGGATTGTGAAGGGTGAATAGTAATCCGGTAATGAATCCAGCTGTGGCTAAACCATAGCATATGACTGTTAGCAACCATGTGGCTTAGCATGGCCAACTCAGACAAAACTTTTTGTCTCTTGGGTTCGCATCAACTTCCGTCTTTATAATGAATGGGGAAAGGGAAAAGTGAAGTATGCTGTCAGCACATTTGTACTTTTTTTGTGTGGCATGGTTCCTGCCACCCTTCTCAAAGTTAATTACTGCGGGTGAAAGCGATACAGACCCCCCAAGATATAAAAGAGGTGTTATTCTACTCGTTGTCAGTCAACATATTACAGTTATGTGAAAAAATTAGGACACCCTATGGAAGCCTGTGTGTTTTTCTAACATATTTGGTCGTATGGATATTTAATATCAATATCTTGCCTTGTCTCTATTTTGAGAGATTCAAGTAATAGAAGTAAACAATTAAAACTGAAAAAATATATATATATATTTTTTTAACTTTCTGTAAAATGTCATTTCAAATAAATGCAATTTCTGTTGAGAAATAAATTAGGACATGCCCACATTCAGTCCCACTTAAAATGGCTAAAATCAAACACAGGGGTGTCACATCAGATGCACGTGATTAAAACATCCTTACCCAGTGTTTTGAAGGAGGCTTGCCTTATTTAAACCTCACATTTAGTTTGGTGTGCCCCTGACTGTTGAAGTGAGAGAAAACACCATGGTAAGATCAAAAGAGCTGTCTGAGGCCTTCAGAAAGAAGATTGTAGACGATTATGAGTCTGTTAAGGGCTTTCAAAAGATCTCAAAAGAATATCAAATCAGCCATTCCCCTATCCGGAAAATAGTCTACAAGTGGAGGACATTCAAAACAACTGCCAACATGCCCAGGTCTGGCTGTCCAAACAAGTTCACCCCGAAAGCAGACTGCAAGATGCTAAAAGAAGTCTCCAAAAAACCTAAAATGTCATCATGGGACCTACAGCAGGCTCTTGCTACTGTTGACGTGAAAGTGCATGCCTCTACAATCAGAAAGAGACTTCATAGGTTTAACCTTCATGGGAGGGAAACCTTTGCTCTGCAAGAAGAACATGAAGGCCAGACTGAAGTTTGCCAGAGTGAATGTAGATAAAGACCAGGACTTCTGGAAAAATGTTCTTTGGACAGATGAATCTAAACTTGAATTATCTGAACACCAAAACAGAGGACATGTTTGGCGTAAACCCAAGACAGCATCCAGGAAAAGAACCTCATACCAACTGTGAAGCATGGAGGTGGAAGTGTCATGGTTTGGGGATGCCAGCTGCAGCAGGACCTGGCCAGCTCACCATCATAGTATCCACCATGAATTCTATTGTGAATCAGGGTGCTTGAGGAACATGTGAGATCTTCTGTGAAAAAAATTAAAGCTGAAGCGAAACTAGACCCTGCAACATGACAATGACCCAAAACTTACCAGTAAATCCACCAAGGACTAGCAGAAAAGAAAGAAATGGAGAGTCCTGGAATGGCCGAGTCAAAGCCCAGATCCTAATCCTATTGAGATGCTGCGGGGTGACTTGAGACGGGCTTTACATGCAAGAAAACCCTCAAACATCTCACAGCTAAAAGTATTCTGTGTTGAGCAGTAGGGCAAACTTTCTTCAGACCGATGTCAAAGAATGGTAGATGGCTACAAAAAGCTTCTCACTGAAGTTATTTCAACCAAATGGGGTAACACTAGCTATTAGGTGGTGGGGTGTTCTAACTTTTTCCTCAGTTAGAATATACATTTATGTTGATATATTTGGTTTAATGAGTAAAACAGTTAATTTTTGTTGTTTACCTGCAATTAAAGAAAAAAAGTCCTAAAAATGTATTTTCCAGAGATAAGAAAAACAAAGATCAGACATTGATATGTGAACATTTCTTAATAAAGAACTGAATATTTCGTGGGGTGTCCTAATTTTTTCACATGACTGTATCACAAATGTTATGAAAATATTTTATAAAGCTTGAAAAGTTACCTAGTGTTGCTTTAAGCGAGTAGTGCTTTTGCTACGTATGTAAGTTAGCCAATTGTTCTTTTGTTGTACTTAGATCCTCATTTATTTATTTTATACCATTTGAGGCTAAGCTCAGGTATTTTATTTATTTTAAAAATGAAAGTGCAATTCTGCATAGTTTGAAGAAACACTGTGGAATTTTATTTTGTATTCTCAACTGATGCTCTTTTGAAAGTGCAATCTTAGCATCCTTTGTTTTACATCTCCTAAAATTGATTCTGCAAAGCATTAAATGTTCCTAATCCGATTACTCGATTATTCTAACTAGTTGATAGATTAATGGACTACTAAAATAATCGATAGCTGCAGCCCTAATTTAGATTAGCATGTTGCCTGCTTCTCTAGCATGTGTGTCGGTGTCCTGTTCACGTGAGTCAGTGATGTTTTCGTCAACAATGACGATAACAAAAATATTTTTCAACAAACAATTTTTTCATGACGACAGGACGATGACAAGCTAAAAACGTGTTTTGGGAGATTAAATATAACGAGACGGATGCCAGTTTTAGTCTGACGGCACGAGAACGAGATAAAAATTCGCCATTGTTTTCGTCGTAAGTTCACAATGTGCAACATTTTTTTTCATATGTGTAGTTAGCACGCACCGTAGAAGTTTGGCCGTGTCACTCATGTGATGTGCTGCTTCCCCACCCCACACACACACTTAAATGACCGGTGTTCTCTCCAGGCTCAAGACTTTCCTTTTGTGAAACACGTCAGGTGCGGCTTGGTATGTAGTTTTCTTATCTTGGCTAGATATGCCATGTTGCTTTGGTCTTTAAAGGTCTGTGTTGAGTGATCATCACACATTAAATTTAACTTAACTAGCGTTGCCATAGCGTTCACATTAGCATTAGCATTTTGTGTGGTGAATGTCGTCTTAAACTCTTGGAAACCCTTTTACATACAGTTCGTGGCGTCCAGGTGAGTTTAATAAATTGAAAATAATGTACTGTTTTCCTGCTGTGTGTATTATCTCAAAGATGCTGATGTCTTTCTACTGTACACACTACAATTATGAGCTTGTCTGTCAATGCTCAATCGAAATTGTTGGAAACCTTTTACTTATTTATTCAAGGACTAAAACTTTGAAGTTTACAGAGGAAAACATTTTGTGTAATTGTTGACTAAAACTAGACGAAGATGAACACATTTTGAAATGATTAAAATATGACTAAGACTAAAGCCTGAGTTATGCGTCTGCATTGCGGTGACGGTGCAGTGACGATGTAGACCCTACGGCGTCGATGAGCGTTCCGCGGCAAGGGAACGCGTTGCTCTGTAATTCACCACCAACCCACTAGAGGGGTGTGGCGTTGTGTTTGTACGGTTTTGGGGGACTCTTGTCAACTTTCTCTAGTTTTCTTCCGGTTACACAACAATGCCAACGGAGATGGAACGCTTGAATGTGGATCTTCAGCTCATCTACAGTGAACAGCAAGTGTTGATCATCGTGTAATGTCTGTAACTATGTGTGGGTCCTTTTAGAGGCGATCAGACTGGGGAGCGGTGATGTAGTGGGAAGTGAGTGGAAAGAACGGGAGAAAGCGAAAGTTAGCGGTCGCATGTTGGGGCGGCCCGCTATTATTTTTTTTTATTTGTTTGTGTTATTGTTGCCACAATAAAGTGGGGAAAGCCATAATCGACTCCTCTACTTCTTCCACCCATCCGGGGCTATTAATGAAAGATAAAGTGCACCAACAAAAATAAGACCTCAAGTGATAAAAAGCTGGTAGTTTTTGGCCTTATATATTCCAATAAACACGATGTATGTCACGTAACTTACTCATGTTACACACAGTCAAATCAGCAAGTAAAACTACATGATTACTCAAAGAGTGACCACTCACCAAGTATAATCGGAAGAGTCGTTGGCGAGTGATTTTGCGTTGATTTTCACAGGCCAGGTGATTATTCATGAGACTGCTTAAAGAAGTGGTGATTTTTCCCCAAAAGTCTATCGTATTCCTCGTCGAATACTCTATCAGAAAAATATAACACATATGCATCTAAAAAATTCCTAAACGATTTTATTAGCAATTTTAATACTCCGGTTATAAAGGTTCCTTGGCGTTCGTTCCCATAGCAACCAGTCAGTTATTTCCTGTTATTGTCCTACATCACACGCGCTGCGTATTCTGGCATCGAGAATAGGCGTAAGGTGCGCATTTCGAGCAAAGTGCGGCGACCTGTTAATCTGTGTGCGTCCATGAACAAGTATTTCTTCTTCATGTCATTACGTTCTTATGATAAGTTAGAGCCGTTTTCAGTGCGACCGATTCGTGTTTTTACTGTTACGTCGGCTGGTTGCTCGTCCTAGCTGCGTTGAGGAGAGCATTGTTTACATTATATTCGCGTTGCACATTTGTGTTAAGAGGGAATGTGTTAGTTTACCATCTTAAGATGATGTTGTACATCCATATGAGTGTAAAGTGCTTAGTTTTCGCCACTTTTATGGCCAAGAAGACCGCACGTGCACGCAGCGTGCTTCCGGGTTGTGCTCGCGCACTCGCCTGAATGAACCTTTGTGTTCATTATACTGTGCGAGTCATGTATGTGTGTCATTGACTGCTTTACAGTCAATTTGCATTGTTTATTGCATCAGCACTAATATGATGTAATTTTTTTCCTGTCAGGACCACACATTTACCCTCACATTCCAGTCTTCTTCCACACACGTACAAATACATCAACATCTTTCCACGCATGCTTTCATCTGCTCATTGAGTGATTCTCATATCAAGTGCCATATCCTGTACATAGTTGTGCCTGTTGCCAAGTTGGATTAAAAGTGCCAAAGACCAACTCCACTGTCCGCTCCTTGTGTTCTAACCGACACCCCGAGGCGATTGAACCATAAAACATTGAACCCAGAACCTCATACAGTCCCTAATAAGCCTGAACGATTTATCGTTTAAACATCGCCATCGCGATGCGCGCGTGCGCGATAGTCACATCGCAAGCACGTGCGATAGTTTTTATTTTTTTTAATCCACATATGCCTTGCTTTCTGATCTGCGCACAACCTCACACCCTCCCTCTCCCAGGCCTTTGTTCCTCTCAGTCACTGCAGCACTTGCTTATTAAAGTTAACATGGCTTTGATCTGGCCAAAGAAGCAGACTTCACACGGGCATCTGTCAATCATCGTTTAGCTTGTTAAACAGTTTCTGCAAGGAAGCCGCGCTGGAATGAATATGTGTGTGTGTGGAGACGTTGGAGACATATAAATGCCAGAAGTGATCATGAGGAGCTTGAAATTTCTACATGTCACTCTAACTGTAACAGCGAAGGTAGATAAACAGAAGCATTTAATAAAGCCAAGCATTTATCTTCTACAGTACTTTACTTTACTTCTTGTTCATAAATGATTTGGTTGGACAGTTATGTTTAAAACTGATCATAATTATGACATTTGAAGTGCGTAAAAACCATTTATTTATATACATTTTTTAAAGCACTTTGGGGGGGAAAGTGAGAAAAAAACATGTCTTATATGTATCTCTTTCCAATGCAAAATCTGAATAAATACATTGAGCACAAAAACACACACACACACACACACACAAAAATAAATTGGAGGGTGGGGGTGCGCTACTTTGCAGTTTTTCACTCATCGCGGCGGGTTCTGGTCCCCATTAACCACGAAAAACGAGGGATCACTGTACACTGTGGTGATGGTGAGTCATCCAAAGTCTTTCCAAACAGCTATTCAAGTCATCTAGTGAAAATTTCTTTCAAAAAAAAAAAATATATATATATTTTTTTTTTAAATATCGCAATATAATATCGCAATATATCGCAAACCCCAAAAAAATCGCAACAATAGTTTTTTCCAATATCGTTCAGGCCTAGTCCCTAAGTCCCAAATTAGAATTGATAAAGAATCAAATCGTTAAGCAATATCAATAATGGAATCGGAATCGTAAAAATCGTATCCATTCCCATCCTAACTGACTGGCCAACTATCACTTATACAAAATAGCTCTTCGGAGAAATGCTAACTATTGCAGTTTAGTTTCCAATCAGCAAAATCATTACAAACAGACCCATCAAACTCTAGTACAAGGTGATAATTTTTTAGAGTACTTGGCATTGGCAGATGTCTATAATTGTCTCTGCCATTCTCGTGTTACAAGGGCATGTTAATTTAATTTTAAGCACCCCAAAGCTTTGCATGTCTTTCTGTTCCCTTCCAATCTTATAGTTTCTAATTCTGCAGTGCTTACACATAAAGCTTGTGATAAGTCACGTCTAATTGACAGAGTGTGCCCTTAAAGCCAATGTTACAAGCTGCAGTCACAGCTGCAACACTAATTTACAGTATGTGACTGTAATATGCCTGTACACCATGACAACAGTTTGTTTAATTCACAGGCAGAGACACATTTATGTATGTAATTAAGATTGGCCCACATAAAGGTGATGGAGATAACATTTGACAATTTCGGCAAAGATCTGAGTATTAAATGTAGTATTTCCTATCATCCGCTGAAGCTAAGCACAGGTCAGCCTTCTTCATTCATAGCTTTCTTTACAATGTTTCCAAATATATCATCGAAGGGTTAGCGTACATAGGAATATTTTGTAAACTTGTATGAAAATAAAAGCACTGCTATATAACCAGTGGTGGAATGTAACGAAGTAAAAGTACTCCGTTACTGTACTTAAGTACGTTTTTGTGTATCTGTACTTGAGTACAAATATGAAGTGGTACTTTTTGCTTTTACTTCACTACATTTTACAGCCTGAATCCGTACTTTTTACTCCACTAGTTTTCAAATTGAGTTACACATTATTTTTGTTTGTTTTTATCTCATTGTGAATTAAGAATTTTGATTTCTTCCAGCACAATCAATAAGCCTTGTGCAACTATTTATTATTTAGCACTAGAGGGAGCAACATGACTGCAAGCAAGATTAGGCAGGTGAACAAGATGTTGACCAATAAAAGTAACAGTGAATATAGCGTGCCTTCACTCTTCTGCACAGTTTTCTGCAGTAGGTGGGGCTATGCACCTGATAATTGCTTGCAATCCACCATTAAGATCAGTTTTGGAGTTGTTTAAGCTTGTTAAGCTTCTGTTTACAATCGATTGTATTACTTTTTTCCATTCTGCGTGGTTATATACTTATATTCAAAACATGAAAAAATATATATCACATTTTTGCCTCGGTAAAAAATACTTTTACTTTGTTACTTCTAGAGTAAATTTTAAAGCACTTAAAGTACTTTTGTACTTTTATTTGAGGGATTTTTTTCTTAGATACTTCTACTTTAACTTTTTCCGATTTCTGTACTTTTACTTATTTTAACAAAAAATGTGAGTACTTTATCCACCACTGTATATACAGGCATGAAAATCTCAGACCTTCCGGTGCAATTTGTTGTTTTGAAGTGAAAAAAGGTGACCTACGTGAATTAGGTAAATACGAGAGAAATTTTTTCGGGGGGGGGGGGGGGGGGGGGGGTTTAATGTCTGACGCTTCACATGCAAGCGGGGGAAGCGGCACAAAGCGAAAAAAGCACGCCAGATTGGCCAAAACATTGACTTATTTCAACGAAACAAAGGAGGATACACTGTTGTGTCCTGGCTCCTTAAGCTTGGCTGCACGTCGGCCATGAATGAACACCTAAAGCGCCGTCACCCAGTTGTAATTTTGGAAGACGACAGGAGACAAGCTGGCAGATTGTAAGTCCATCTAACTAACAACATGTTTTATTGAAGTTGCTAAGCCTGTCGCGATATGCATTGAATCCATTTATCGCACAGTTAATAAAAATGAGAGCTGTTTTGGAGGGCAATTTTAGGTGTTAGCTTTGTTTTATCGTCGCGTGCGTGCTTGTACACGTGCGTGTTGACGGCATATGAGACAACAGTTCCTTTCACAGATGTTTACTGGTCATCAACACGCCGTAGAATTAAAATTCAGACATACAAAATAAGAAAACACATCTATATTAAACACTGTAAACGTTAGCAATGCTACATTGAGGCTAATGGGGGGAAAAGACAACCTACTTTAGCCTGCTATAAAACAGCAGTCTTCTCTAAAACCCAAACTTGCGGGTATAAGGTGACATTTCAAACATGAAAAATCGCTCGTTAACACCATTTGCAAATAAAAACATTAAAAAAAAAAAAAAAATTGATTACTGACACCCAGTGTTGTTAATAACGGCGTTACAATATAACGGCGTTACTAACGGCGTTATTTTTTTCAGTAATGAGTAATCTAATTAATTACTTTTCTCATCTTGGCAACGCCGTTACCGTTACTGAGGCGGGAAAGGCGTGCGTTACTATGCGATACTAAGTTGGTTGAATAAAAAAAGTCTGAGAGACGGACTCACGGAGACGAGAGAGCAGAGCAGGAGTGGGGAGGATGCCGTTGCAAACGCGATGCTAGGTGGCTCCAATCGGTCTTTGTCAGTCACGTGCCCAAACTAGCGGACACGCCTCCATGCGCCATTTTGAGTGTACCACGGATGTAAACAAACCAGAACAGGAGTAGCTCCGACGCCACATAACTGCTTCCAACTTCATCGCTGGATATAAAATAAACTCCCTCGTTTACCTGAGTGTAGCTATAGCCTACAAACTACGCCCACATGATACGGTAGATATCACATATTATAGAACTACATGCAAATGACAGACACGGCTGCATTGGTTTAAGGACTACATGCGTTAGTAAACAGCCGCCATCTTAAAGCAGTAAACCTCGCAGGAAGGCTCTGATGTAGAGATCCTTCCTCGCGAACCTAACCTAACCGAACCTAGTAACTTTTTTAAAATTTTATTTTAAAATGCTCCTAAATCGGCAAAATCTTGACTTAAATCTATCTTTAAATGATGAAAACTTAAAACTTACACATGTTGATTGTTGAAAATTGACAGAAGGGAACTAATGCAATAACGGGAGCAATTTTAACAACTTTAACGGTTGATTCACAACTTTAAATGATTTCCACACCTAGCAAAGGTTACTATCTAGTTATCGCAAGACCCTTGTGTCTAATTAAGTGGAGGGCAAAGAATTGGGCTAGGGCCAGTTGTTCCCAAAACCCTTTAAAATTCACATTCTGTGACCTTTTTTTTTTTTTTTTTTTTTCTTTTGAGAAAAAAAAAACATGAAAATTATCACTAGTTACTTTGCCAAGTAACTAATTACTCTTACTTTCAGGTAACTGAGTTACTAACGCAATTACTTTTTGGGACAAGTAATTTGTAACTGTAATTAATTACTATTTTAAAGTAAAATTAACAACACTGCTGACACCACATGCAATGACAAAAGGAGGCTTGTTTTCGGAGTGTAAAGCTTACTGTTAGCGGTTTAGCGAACGTACTTGAACATTTCAAAATAAAAGCACGTCATGTTCGTCATATGAATAAAGATTTCTGGAGTTAATCCCACATACTTCAGAATTCAGATTCTACACTAAGAATAGCTTTAAAATGACACCCTTTATGAAAAATCTGATTGGCAATGAATAATTATTATACTACTATTACTGTATATATAGTAGTATACTATATTATTAATGCGAAATATTTTTGAAGACTTGTTTTGAGTCATGTTGGAAAGGCGAAGTCAGTGTTCTGGATCTGTTTACATTCCATTCTTTTGCTCTAGTTAATGCTATCAGCATTTGACCTCATTGTTTATTTGTGATATATTGTTGTTATTTACGTGTTTATTTACATATTTCACATACCCATATTTCCTCCATACCCTTATCACCTTGTTAGCCCCTGACCCATTTTCATGCCTGTATATAACACACTAAATGTATACAACAAGTTCAATTAATATTTACAAGAAAAACGCCCAATTAAATTATTAAGGGAAAAAAACCATTTCAAGCACTGGCAGTAATGCTACTAAGAAGAAGTTCACACATGTTAACCAACGTTAAAACTCACCAACAGAAAGCAGGAAGTGGTGCATGAGTAACTACAAAATGGAGTTTTGGGGGATTTCCATCAACTGGACACATCAAAGCGGTTCATTTTCAACAGTTTGAATGAATGCTAAATGTTTGATGGCAAGACTATAAACAGATGGAATGCTGCTTTAAGCGATTAAGATAAGGACAATACTATTCACCTTCAACTTTTCACTATTTTCAGTTTTTTTCCTCTTTCCTGATGATACCAAATTTCCACTTTAAACTGTCCTATCATGTCAGAGCTATGCTATTTCCCAACCTCCTGTAAATGCCACCGGCTGGCTAATGTGAACTCTCACTCTCCTGAGGAAATGTCCCTGAGCCTTGGTGTGCCAACCTCTGACTGCTCATCTATCACTAAGCCGCAAATACACATTAGGCTTCCATTACAGAGCATCACAGCGATATGACTGCAATGGAGCACACAGCCTGCCTGCAGAAAGGCCAACAGCTGGGAGCAGCAATCAAACTAACCTATTTAACTAGAATTTATTTTGGTGGCAGTGAAATCAAAAAGTGAAATAACCCCAGAAGGGTAATTTCCTGATTGTGTTACATGTCATCTTAGGAACAAGGTGTGTGCTATGTAAACAACCAGGCAATTAATACAATACATTTAAAAAAAAAAAAGAAAAAAATCTAAAAAGCATGAAAACTGCTGCAAACCACCGCATAGTTTAGCGCTTTTCTTGCTTCATAATTTGTCTTTTTCTTTAAATTTATTTTCCACAGAGAGAAGTGAGGGGGAGGCAGGTGTAATTCAAGCAAGCTGTCAAGTTTGAAATACAGAGCGAGGAAATAGCGCGCTGCCTGATCGTCCTCATCTGGCACTGGAAAGAATGTGTGCGTGCGCGTCTATGTCTGTTTGTGTGCCTTCTCCACAAGCTGGAGGCTTATCTTGCAGATAAAAACCAATCGAATAGAAACACCCTTTCCGAGGAGGCTTTTTCACTTGGGCCCCAAGCAGGTTCTGTGCCAAGATAAAAGATGTGACATACACTGCAAATACAAAAATATCAAACAAATGCCCTCATTCCTACAAAAAAATCTTAGGTCTGGATAGATGTTTTCCAACAATGAAACTGGACAATGTTGTAGAAGTGCAAGCCACCTCGCAAGTAAACCTTTCGAAGTTAAAAATAAAACCTTACTTGACTCAACTGATGAAAAGTGATAAATTACAAACACATATTAGATGTGATAATAGCGTGCTTACAGTGATCTTACCTGTGTGTGTCTACCGCTGAAGTGCTACTCAGACAAAGCCACTTCAAGCAAAGGTCACGCTGATGCAACGCCCCGCACCATGAAGGAACATTTTCGCTTCGACCTTCCGCTACTTCACTCGCTCTACCCTCTTGCTCACTCACAATAGCGCCTTCTGCTTAGCAACGGCTATACTGCAATTGTGGTCAGGTTTACAGCGAACCATCACTGCGCAACATCAAGTCTCCATGACAACCACTCCTTTATCTCATTTGCATCTTCTGCTTGCATTAATCTTATGCCAAATATGGTCACCTAGTTATTTAGCTCTCTCTCTCACTCTCTCTGCCCCTTTTTTCTAACTTCCTCTTCACTTTCACAACTGTGTGCTGTGGTTAAAATGTGCACTGTGTATAGAAGTACCTAGATGTGGTGCTTAAATCAACAAATTACCTCATAGAACGCTGTGGATGCATAGACTTCATAATGTCTTGACGAGACACGGGGTCGATTCATATGGGATCTCCATCAAAGCTGACCGAGTGGAAACACAGACAAAGAGCTTTTTCCGTTGAAAATTCTTGTGAATAAATACTTAAATCCCTGAAGTCTTTATAGATATATATGTAAAACAGTCTCGATTCTTGTTTAAAAGCACAACAACAACAAAACCAACAACAAAAAACGTGCAGTTAGCATTTATTTTACGTATATGTTGTGAACTAAGATGCTAGTCAGTAAGCAAATTAGCGGCTGCCATATCACAGACAAAGAGCTTTTTCCATTGAAAATTCTTGTGAATAAATATTTAAATCCCTGAATTCTTTATAGATATATATACGTAAAACAGTCTCGATTCTTGGTTAAAAGCAAAAAAAATGTGCAGTTAGCATTTATTTTACGTAAATATTAGGCTCGAGCGTTTTCGTCACAGCAGCACGGGATCATGCGAGATTTGCGACAACACAGCCATTTCGGAAGCATGTCTGCATCACGGGACATTTAAACTTAACGGCAAATACAATTCAACTACGAGTGCCAAAGATGGAAAAAAGTAAGGAAAACTTGCCAGTTCGATACAGAGACAAACTTGTTACCACGATGAAGGACAGATATGTGAGCAATTTTAAGGATGTGAACAATGTTGACCCTTACAAGCAAGCCGAACACAAATGGAATAAAAATGTCGACAAGCTTCCACCACTACGCGAAATGGACATCATGCTGTATTTAGTGTTTGGTGTAAGTTACTACACTCATCAGCAATTCCGAAACTACAAATCGCTACAAAGCGCGAACAGTTTTGCTGCAGATGGGTGCAGGATCTGCACATTATGACCATAGCAAACGGCAACACCATCTTTCTAGCAAAGGTAGGCAATGTGTGTTTACATTAGTCTGTGACCACGGATGTACACATTTTTTGTTGCAGAAAATGAAGCCTGTGTACAAATTCTTTGCCACTCTCTCACGTCAAAATATTACAGCTTTTTCATTTAGCAACGACAGGAATTATGTCCTATAAAGACAATGCACATGTATGCATGCTAGTTGTTTAGCTGTAGCTACAGCTAACAACAGGCCGACTTAGGGCATAAAGTTACCGAAATTTGCGTAAACAAACGAAATAAACTTACCGGAGTGGAAGTGCATAGAGCAAACTGTGTGTAACTGGAGAATCAAACGTTATGCCCTTCCTTCTGATCGAGGCCACCCATGCCATTCTTCGACGTTTGGTAAGTTCAGATATGACCTTTCCCTCGCCTTTTCTCCATGTAGGGATCTGGAAGAAACTCAATGGTGTTCCGTCGAGCTGTACATTCTCCTTTCTATTCGATCGGTTGTTGCAATTCTTTACCTCACAATAATTTCCAACCATTTTTAAAGGGCGACCTGTGTTGAAATGCCTCACTATTTATGTTTCTCGCTTCCAAAATGGCGATAGCGGCGGAAACCTCGCGAGTACCACGTCATACGCTCGAGCCTAATTGTAAACTCTGATGCTAGTGAGTAAGCAAATTAGCAGCTGCCATATCACAGACAAAGAGCTTTTTCCGTTGAAACGTCTTGTTAATACATGCTTAAATACCTGAATTCTTAATAGATATGGATGTGAAACAGTCCCAATTCTTGGTTAAAAGCAAAAAAAAAAAAAAAAAAGTGCAGTTACCATTTATTTTACGTAAATATTGCGAACTATTATGCTAGTCAGTAGGCAAATTAGCGGCCGCCACAGTCTCAATTCCTGGTTAAAAGCAAGAAAAAGAAAAAAAAAAAACGGGCATTTATTTTACGTAAATATGTCGAATGTGCTGCTAGTCTTTAAGTCACTGTGGCCCTCTTAGTAAGACACAGAGCTTTTTCCGTTGAAACGTCTTGTTAATACATGCTTAAATACCTGAATTCTTAATAGATATGGATGTGAAACAGTCCCAATTCTTGGTTAAAAGCAAAAAAAAAAAAAAAAAAGTGCAGTTACCATTTATTTTACGTAAATATTGCGAACTATTATGCTAGTCAGTAGGCAAATTAGCGGCCGCCACAGTCTCAATTCCTGGTTAAAAGCAAGAAAAAGAAAAAAAAAACGGGCATTTATTTTACGTAAATATGTCGAATGTGCTGCTAGTCTTTAAGTCACTGTGGCCCTCTTAGTAAGACACAGAGCTTTTTTTGTTGAAAATTCTTGTGAATAAATGCTCAAATCCCTGAATTCTTTATAGATATGAACGTAAACCAGTATTGTTACGTCCCACAATTTATTCACAATAATCAAACTCGCAATGAAAAATATATACAAAATGCGGAAGAAGGGTTGAACAGAAATGGCAGCTTACCCCTACTGCTTCAGTGCTCTTATTTACAGTGGTGAACAAAAGTGATCCAATAATGAATAAACACAAAAGACCTCACCGAAAAAGCGGGAGTGTAACAAAGTAGCGATCAAATGCACACGAGCGTGAATGGCGAGCAAACAGCTGGCGAGGAGGACCGTGGCACGAATGCTGTCAAATGCAACCTCAGCTGTCAGTTGACAACATCTGACTTTTCAAGCTTGGCGCCCTTTTTCGTGGCCAATCAGCTGCGGCGACGTCGTCTGTCCATCCGGCATCGATCAGCTTACGTCACATTGGGAGGGGAGGCAGCCAGCTGCGGAGGCGACGATCAGCTGACTGAAAGAGTCTCAAAAAACAATAATTAAATGGCCAGGGCCGTCACAAGTCTCGATTCTTTGTTAAAAGAGCAAAAAAACGGGCAGTTACCATTTATTTTATGTAAAGATGTCAAAGAATGATGCTAGTCCGTAGTGGTTAAGTTCTTCAATTGATTTTTTTTTTACGTTTTAAAATGCATGCATGGTACGAAAAATATAATTACCTTGAATCCTCGAACAAACCATGCTCCTGTGTCAATCCTTCCTTTTTGTATGCAGTACAGCTTTCATACTTTTTCAACCTAAATTGGATCACTGCATCTGTTGACTAATTGCGGATAACTGAAGCGGACTGTAAGAGGGCCCCCTACTTCAAGGCTTTGCGCAGTGGCTGACGGATGTGACCCGTCAATACAGTTATGAAGTCTATGAATAAATTTGCGCCGAGAGGAAGGGCCCAAAATAGTGCGCTCTATTTTCAGAGTGCCGCTACGCTGACGCTTACAACGCATCCAATAGCAGAGAGGCAGGCATACTAATATCTGTGCTATCATGCTGTTACGGCAGACGGATATACGCAAACCACGGCCGATGAAATCTTGATAAATGCGCCTTTTTAAAGTTTCGCAAGCTCTGGGATACTCGAAAAATGACTCTCACACCTCTCCTTGCTAAGTTAAATGGTACCTCGATGTGCGTTGGTGTGGAAATGTTGTTCACCAACAAAAAAATTCACCCATTCACCTTCTCACTGAAACTAGTAAAACTCTTTGCACGGCTATTATAATGCCCCCTACACTTTGAAATAGGAAAAGTCCCTGTTTTCTTGTGCAATAATGAAAAATAAACGCATTGGTGCTTGGGACTATAGTAAATAAGCCTGTCGCAATATACAAGAAGTCAATTTATCACACGGTAAATTAGAATGAGGGCGGTCATTTCCCAGCTGCGATTTATCGCCACATGCGTGCATACATTTGTGCTCGTGTGTGCTGCGTACATTCGGCACACGTGCATGTTGATTGCATATGAGACAGATGTTTATTAGTCATCAGAACTCCATAGTATTAGGAGTTCAGCCATACCAAAAACAACACTGGTTGTGACACATCCTAGCAGATTGCTTCGCAGTTACCTCCATCAGAAAATAGTTTGGGTACAATTGACACACATTTGACTCACATTTGTACCAAAATGGCAGCGCATCTAAATTTGGACATTTTCTGCATTATCAGAAGAAATTTGTGATTTGTGTATTTTGATTTTTTTTAGGCAAGAATTTCTCACATGAAGGTTGTGTATACTAGAGCTTCCCTCTTCCTTTAAATGCTAACAAGAATGATTGTATTCTTGCAGCCAGTGAGTGTGAAAAGAGGAAGTGGTGGAGAATGAGAGCAGTTTACACTGTGCAAAGATGAAGGAAGTGGTTGCAATTCACAAAGCTAAATAAGGATGTGACAAAATCCTGAAACCAGGTTGATTTCAACCAGTGGCGTATGCTGGTATTTCAAAGAAGGGAAGTTCAAAGTGTGTCCACATCTGAGTGCTTTGTGAGAGTGGAGGGGCTCACCGGCACCCGCTGCTTGGTAGGAAAAGAAACTAAAGTGACAGAAATCAGTCTACAAATACAAGCAGCTATAAAAGAAATACAAACACCAGAAATAGGAGCTTGATTTTTCGCTAGTCGTTTCCAACAAAGAATGTGTCATTAGGATGATTATAAAGCTCTCCGGTACAATTCCAGCACGGCCTTAGCGAGATCATCTAATCCTCATGCAGGCAAGCAGAGCGTCTGGGCCAGCCAAGCCCTGCCCATTACCTATAGACCTCCAGAGGCGCACAGCTTCCAATGGGCGGGAAAAATCCAGCCTTTAGCCAATGACTCATCTCATTTTTGCATTCATTCATTTATTCATTCATTCATTCGTTCATTCATTATCCATGCAGCAGTAATGGAAAAATGCATTCTTACAGAGGTATGAAAAAGTATCTGAACCTTTTGGAATTTCTCACATTTCTGCATAAAAGCACCATCAACTGTTATCTGATCTTTGTCAAAATCATACAGATGAAAATACAGTGTCTACTTTAACTAAAACTACCCAACGGTTAACATATTTTAATGAGCATAGCATGTAAACAATGATAGAAGGGGGAAAAATAAGTAAGTGAGCCCTCTGCCAAAGGAAAGTTAAAGAGGCAATTGAAACCAATTTTTACCAAACATTTTAAGTCAGGTGTGAGCCCAATCACTGATGAGTGGTTTAAAGCTGCCCTGCCCACTATAAAAGGGGGCACAAAATATAAAATATGATGGTTCATTTACTTATTTTCCCCCCTTCTGTTATTGTTTGCATACTATCCTCATTAAAATATGAAAACCTATAAATGTTTAAGTGGTTTTCGTTAAAGCAGACATCGTTTTTTCATCTGTGTGATTTTGACAAATATCAGATCACATGTGATAGTGATTTTATGCAAAAATGTGAGAAATTCCAAAAGGTTCAGATACTTTTTCATACCACTGTAACTCCGGAGATGCACAGCATCCACACAGTTTAAAAGACTTTGAAGCTGCGTGAATTAATGAAAAGTAAGCTGCGTCGTAACCAGTGATAAAGAAGCTGATTCTGAACAAAAGTTAAGCGTGTTGTAGCGCATATTTCATCAATGACACAACAGTATGCATTTGCTCACTTATTTTTCACATTTTCGGGAAAACTCAGCTTCCCTTGCAGTCTTAGAGCAATCACCTCTTATTTAAACTTACCACCATCACTTGTTTTTTTAGTCAGGGCCTCCACCTATTTCTCCCCCAGGACCACATCTCTGGAAGCATCACAGGAATGTTAAGGCAGGCCTCTGGAGGTCTTTGGAGCCATCACTACACACACGCATACACAAGAAGGGTCACTCAGCAATACTAAGCACCGTCTACCGTGGCTGCTAGTGCAGAAAAAGAGAAGCAGTCAGTAAAACACTGTACAGCCCAGCAAAAAGGGCAGATACAACAGATACACAATAAATATAAACTTGTTAAGAATCTCTTAACTATCCTGGAATGCTAAAAATAAACATTTGACTTAAGACCACTCAACACAAGATTATTAAATAAATAATGTAGAAAATAAACATAATTATTAATACATGAAATGCATATAATAGGTATTTCATTTTAAAAGTGTAAAGTCACAGCATGCTCTAGCCTTCTTTCCTTTTAAACCAGGCAGTTTACAAGAAGAAAATCATTAGCATGTGTTTTTTTTTTTTTTACTGTCAACTCTTTCCTGTGAAACATAGACTGGTACCTCTCTCTATAAGCTTCTTGCTCACATTTTTCTGGTTTTATAGTTTCCAGCAGAGTTCGATACTTTTCTCATAGTTTAATGTTAACAGTGGAAAACAGATCCAGGAGGATATTTCTCTCTAAGCAGATTCCTACTCCAGTTTTGCAGATTAGCAAATTCACACAGTTTATAATTATGATAACTCTGATCCAGGTCAGACTTTAAGCAGCAAAATTCATGGCCACCTATCCAAACTTCTAATATCCCTCCTCTTGGAAGGGCGCAGAGGAGGCGACATATTGTATTTTTGTTGGGGCTGAGAATGCGCGTTTGTGTGGAACTGTGGATGAAGTCATCAGCCAATCAAATGTGATTTTGAGGGCAAAAAAGTGGGCTGGCATATTCAGAAAGTGGAAAGGGATAAATGTAAGTCTGAACATAATGAAAATAATTTACTTTATAATGGTAGGGTCTATTTATTCTATCCTTACAACATATAGGAAGACAATCTAACTGAACTCATTATATAATGCAAATAAGGTTGCTTAAAAGTTGGTGGGGACAATTTGAGCATCGGAAAAGTTGGTAGTGTTATGTCCATACCATCCTTATACAAACCTACACCCTTGCATTTGGAGGTGATGAAGATTTTTAAAAAGTACTTCAGGTAGTCTCCGGGTTACGAACAAGTTCCGTTCCAACGCTGGCGACCAGGTAGTCTCCGGGTTACGAACAAGTTCCGTTCCTACGCTGGCGACGTAATCCAAATTTCCCCATAAATCGGAATTAACCCTTTGAGTACCCATAAATCTCAAAAAAAACATCCAATAACATGTATTACACATCATTGTACTATTCTTGGCAAGATGTTGGAACTGCAGTGGTATGAAAAAGTATCTGAACCTTTTGGAATTTCTCACATTTCTGCATAAAATCGCCATTTAATGTGATTTGATCTTTGACAAAATCACACAGATGAAAACACAGTGTCGGCTTTAACTAAAACCACTCAAACATTTATAGGTTTTCATATTTTAATGAGGACAGCATGCAAACGATTACAGTAAAGGGAAACATAAGTAAGTGAACCATCATATTTAATACTTTGTGCCCCCCTCCCCCTCCTTTGGCAGCAATCACTTCAACCAGACGCTTCCTGGAGCTGCAGATCAGTCTGGCACATCGATCAGGATTAATCTTGGCCCATTCTTCTTTACAAAAATGCTGTAATTCAGTCAGATTCCTGAGGTGTCTGGCATGAATTGCTGTCTCCAGAATGTGTATTTTGTTCTTCTGAAACCATTCTGAAGTTGAATTACTTTCATGTTTTGGATCATTGTCTTGTTGCAGCGTCCATACTCTTTTTAGCTTCAACTGTCTGACAGACGGCCTCAGGTTTTCCTGCAAAACATCCTGATAAACTTTTGAATTCATTCTTCCATTAATGAGTGCAAGTTGTCCAGGGCCTGAGGCAGCAAAACAGCCCAAAATCACGATGCTCCCTCCACCATGCTTCATGGTGGGGATGAGGTGTTGATGTTGGTGAGCTGTTCCATTTTTCTTCCACATATGGTGCTGTGTGTTACTCCTAAACAATTCAACTTTGGTTTCATCAGTCCACAAAATATCTTGTCAAAACTTCTGTGGAGTGTCCAAGTTCGTTTTTGCGAACATGAAACAAGCAATCAGGTTTTTTTTTTTTTTTTTAGACAGCAGTGGCTTCCTCCATGGAGTCCTCCCATGAACACCTTTCATGGCCATAGTTTTACATCGAGTTTATGTGTGCACAGAGGTGTTAGACTGTGCCAGCGATTTCTGTAAGTCTTTAGCAGACACTCTAGGGTTCATTTTTACCTCTCTGAGTATTCTGCGCTGAACTCTTGGCGTCATCTTTGGTGGACGGCCACTCCTTGGGAGAGAAGCAATAGTGCCAAACTCTCTCTATTTGTAGTCAACTTCATTGACTGTCGATTGATGAACAATCAGACTTTTAGAGGTGTTTTTTTATCCTTTCCAAGCTTTATACAAATCAGCAATCCTTGATCGCAGCTCTTCAGCTTCAGCTATCTCATCAAGATATTTCTTACCAGTTGTATTTTATAGTGGGCAGGGCAGCTTTAAACCGCTCATCAGTGATTGGGCACACACCTGACTTAAATTGTTTGATAAAAATTGGTTTCAATTGCTCTTTAAGTCTCCTTAGGCAGAGGGTTCACTCACTTATTTTTACCCCATCTGTCATTGTTTGTATGCTATCCTCATTAAAATACGAAAAACTATAAATGTTTGGTTGGTTTTAGTTAAAGCAGAGACTGTGTTTTCATCTGTGTGATTTTGACAAAGATCAGATCATATTTAATGGCGAATTTATGCAGAAATGTGAGAAATTCCAAAAGGTTCAAATACTTTTTCATACCACTGTAGTTCCAACAGCTTGCCAAGAATAGTAAAATGATGTATAATACATGTTTTTGGATAGTTATTTTGAGATTTATGGGTACTCAAAGGGTTAATTCCGATTTATGCAGGAATTTGGATTACTTCGCCTGATTTTATGTGGAAAAGTAAGACATTCCAATGGGTTCAGATACTTTTTCATACCACTTTAAATCCTAGCTAGACAACAAGCTAAACTGTAATCTATCCCCTCTCTTTCACTCGGCTGCGTGACTTCTTCGTGGGAGCAAATGCGCTCTTTGCACTGGAGCTAACAACATAAAAGACAATGTAACTCAGCAACTCAACCTGAGTGTTGCAGTGAACTCTCTCTCTCTCTTGCTCTAATCACTGGCACGCACCTGCAGCCACAAATTACACACAAACAGGGACACAAAGGGGACTGCTCATAGCTGCCGGCAAAAATCGATTATTAAATTTGTTGGCAACTAATTTATTAATCGATTCAATCGATTACTTGTTGCAGCCTTAGTCAGTACTGTACTGTACTTTGAATAGCTACAAGCCTTGGATCATTGATTATGTAGGAGCTCAGGAGCTACCAAAATGCTGAATTGATTATTTTAATGGAGAAGCAAGCTCTTAAGATGCTCATCTCATCTGATTTACCAGGCAGGGCATCAGACGCTAAGAGCACCACCCAGTCTCTCCTCCTCTGGGCTGTGGGGATGCTGGGCCTCTGGGAATTGGAAGTCAATGAAACCATGCCTAATTTAGTCTTCACTCCTCCTTGAGCTGCCAGGAATCAAGAGTGAGACTCTTTCCCTTTTAGGGTTCCCTGGACACGGCGATCGGCGAGTTGCACTCCTGCGTTTCGATTGTCGCTCCGGAGTGGTGGAGGTGACAGAAAGGGAACAGTCAGAATTATCTTCTAACTCTGTTAACTGTGTATTTTGTAATAAAACTACCAGCGCTGTGAAGTTTTCTTTTTTAATTTACAACAATATTATCAACTCATTCAGGGATCTTGCCATGACATTTTGCAATTAGTCCAGTCACATCCCATAATTAGGTCTGATGAATAATCATGAAATGTTACGTCCGCGAATACGGAAATAAGTTTGGACCAAGCAGCAGACAACAAGCGGGGATGGCGTACAAGGGTTTATTAATCATAAACGAAAAAACAACACGCGATTGCGGAAAGGTAGAACAAACAAAAAGGGTCCGTGACAGTAGGTCGACGGGGCTCAATAATACAAGGATTTATTAAGCACTAACGAAAAACCACACGCGATTGCGGAAAGGCAGAAAAAACAAAAAGGGTCTGTGACAATAGGTCGACGGGGCTCAATAATACAAACTCGAGGATAACCAAGACAATAGGCAGAGAGCCGGCAAAATACGAATACTCAAATACCTGCACAAGGTAGAGATTAAACGGAGGGCAGCACAACAAACAAAATCCGAGACCGGGAATAAGCGAAAGTAGCAAGGCGAAAGTGCGAGAATCTAATGGCGATCAGCAAGCATTATCTCGACAGCCTTCTTCAGGATCAGCCGTGCTTAAATGCTGTGTTGATGAGCCCGCATTGAGTGCAGGTGCGACGTCAGGAACGCCCCCCACGATGAGCTCTGTAACGAAACATAATCTAACCAGCAGCAGACTGTGACATGAAATCTATATCTAACCCGTTCAAACATGGTCCAGCACCATGTCACACATTGCACATCATATCATAATACGTTTTTAATTTCTCTGCATGTCATATGTACAAAAAGTGCTGCAAAGAATGAACGTGAACAAAATCCAATTAAGTTATCTTCACTGTTAAGTTATCTCGGCTCATCAAGGAATTGCCAGGACTGAGTGGGACTATATCAAATACATCATCAGTAAGGTAGCAAACTGGCCACTTAGTAGCCTAGCAACCAGCAAGCTCAACACGGCACCTATTGTAATTCTAAAACTCAGGCGAGATGAGTGCCTGACATTATTACATTGCCGTCACCCAATCACTGGAGGATCTGAGTCATAAATAACAGACAGCTCCACGGACCAAGCACATGTCTGTTCCGAAAAAGTCAACAAAAGCTCTTGCCACTTGATTCATATGGTTGGAGGAGGACAAACAGAAGCAGAAGTTCAGTTTTATTGAGTGTTGCTACATGAGCATAGATCGCAACCAATTGGGAATGAAGCGCAGTCCATGTTTAGTGAGTTATAACGAGGCTTGTGAGATGGGCCTGTATTATTAAAGACAGGTCGGAAAATATAATGGTTTCAATGTGAAACACTGGCATGTCGGCAAAAGTGGGTAGAGTAGCCAAAAAAAGTAAGAGTAGTGTTACCCCCCCACCCCCAAAAAAACCTAAACAAAAGTAGTAATTCAAACATTTACTCAAGTACAAATAAAAAAAGTATTGATTGAAAAGAATACTCAAGTAATGAGTTACATTGTTAGTAAGTGCTTAGAAAGTCATATATTTTTTAATAATGGAGTATTTTTTTTTTCTCAGCACAACTTTATCCCTATGAACTGTTATTATAATACTGTACTATAGCCTAGTGGTCCCTTTTTTGCACCACAGACTGGTGGAAGTGGTCCCCAACCTTTTTTGCACCACAGACTGGTGGGATATGAGCCTTTTTTTCACAAACTGGTGAATGTGTGGCAGAAAACTACAGTCAATATAAAATAACACGACGGTGCTAAAAACGAACATTAAGTGTCGGGAAAATGTAACTCACCATACGCTGACTCAACCTTTTTTTTTAACAGCGGCCCCTCTAAAAACTGGACGGCAAATATCCTTGGTCACAGGCATAATGGGTTCTCCAATCATGACAGGTTTATTGGCTTTTGTAATACGGTTCGCTCTCAGTGCATTCACTTTTGTTGCCGCGTTTGCAACAAACAACAACTTTTAGCTTTTTAGTTAGCTTTTGTTATGCAAAATAGATTTGGTTGTAGGCTCCTCTTCTGGCTCAGCAGGTGGCCTTTTCCCAATAAAAAAGCTGTCCAAAGACGTCACCGTCTGCAGCACATAGCCAACAGCAGCTAACATTACTGTTCACATTGACTGACGCTCGGCTGCTATAGTATAGCACCCCAAAAGGGTCTAAATTGACGAAATAAAAACGTTTTGAAATAAATACAATTTTGATGAATAACAAATTGTGTTATATGGCCCTTAAATTGTAAAAGGTTTTTCACAGAGTATTTTTTATTTCACAATTCCTTTTTCAATAAATGCTAACCACCAGATTCCACGATCCAGCCAATCACTTAACTGACTCCGCCTTATGTGTTTTATTTACAGAAGACCATTCATTGTGCTGAAAAACAACATTATGAAATAAAAACGCCATTGTGCAAAAAGATATTATGAAAAAAAATACTTGGTGAAAAAGGCTTTTTATGTTGTAAAATCTCATTGTGCTGAAAAATAACATTATCAAATAAAAAGGCTATTGTTGAAAAAGGCATTATGAAATAAAAAGCATGTGTCACAATTTTTTTATATATATTGTAAAATATTTTCCACAATAATATTATCTTATTTAACAATATAAGGGTGATGTTACACAATTTATTATTCATCAAAATGCGCAGCGAGGTATCTTATTTGTGTGTTGTAATTTTTTGATATTTTCTCACTGTGAAATGTTAATTGTTTGTATTAATTTTTAGTTTCACGGTGTGGTAAGGAGTGTTGGAAAATAAAGAAACCTTACACATACATTTATTTTAAAATGTTGTTTTTATGCTACTTTTATACATAGGTGTGCAAACCCCCAGTAATGGCGGCAAACCACTGGAGGACGATGAATGCAAATCTCTACTCAGATTAGTCAAGAGGCCAGATTGCGTGCGTTAACAAATTATTCATTATTTCTCTGCAGCCCGGTATCAAATGCGCCACAGACTGTTACCAGTCGGGCGTTGGGGTTGGGCATCCCTACTGAGTTGCTGACACAAAAATCATCAGATTTAGACCACAACACTATGACCCATTACCTGTCCAAAGAGCATGAGTGTCCTCTAGTGGAGAAAAAACATTGTTACCTCTGAATGGTATGGAGTCATGTATTTTTTGGTGCAACATCTCATTGGTGAAACTGGTAACGCTACTGTTGGCATCTCTGGCAAAAATAAAGTCAATATGTAGAACAAAGAGGAAAAATGTAACGACTCTAATGTAGCCCAAAGTAGCGGAGTAAGAGTAGGTTTTCTTCTTCACAAATCTACTCAAGTAAAAGTAAAATGTGCGGTGTGGTAAAGCTACTCTAAGAAGTACGTTTTTCTCAAGTAAATGTAACTGAGTAAATGTAACGCGTTACCACCCGCCTCTGCATGTGGGGTGATGGGGACGAGTAACACTGTATTAAAAGTCATCTAAAACAGCTCTTTATTACTTAAAGAGGCAAAACACCACTATAAGCACTAATTTGAACAACAGTCTCCCTTGTACGGTTGAGAATCTTTTTGTTATTACCATTACAGTGTATGTTCCGCAGCGCTGCGAAACTGCTCAGCCTCCGGGGCCTTATATTTAGATTTTATGAGCAATATCGAGTTCTACCCCGAGATGTTTCAACGGGGTGATTAAAGATGTCACGTTCACTGGGCAAGAAGTTATCACAGCAATTATCGGTAGTCCACATCGCATGGTGTGGTGATGACATTGGTACATGCGAATACACATCCACCGATTTTCAGGTGGTGAGAGATGTTAATGCACAACCTAGCCATTTCGAAAGTGATTAATCAGTTTCAAAAGGTTTCTTGACTTGCAATAAACACTGGTTCGAAATATTTTTACACTAAATACCATCTAAATAAAGGAGTTAGCCCTCAAAGTACCATCAGTACTGCTCTGCTAACTCCCAGGAAGTTGTGACCATTATGGTTAATAACAACGTAAGAGTATAACGGCGTAAGAGTATAACTGCGTTATTTTTTTTCCATTCGTGAGTAATCTAATTACTTTTCCCATCTTTGCAACGCCGTTACTGTTACTGAGGAAGTGAAGGGGCGCGTTACTACAATTTGGTTGAATGAAGTGCAAGCTGTCTAAGAGACACAGAAAGAGAGGGGAGGAGAGAGGGGGGCGTGGCGGCGTTGCAAATGCGATTATAATTGGCTAGGTGGCTTGAAGTGTTAGCATAGCATTCGCATTCTCATTAGCATTGTAAACTCTCAGGTAACTTTATTTACATGGAGTCCATGGCGTCCAGCAACGTTCCCTCTAATTTTTCATGTGTCTGAGCAGACACGCAAGCTCCCTGAGCACACTGAGGGCCACTGTGAGCAACATCAGATGTGTACGCTGTGGCCACACGCCAGTATCACGCCTGTTCAAAACCTTGGATCACAGCAAGTTACAGGGCTTATTAAAAGAATGAAATTACAGCAACAATTTTTATTTGTTTACTTTTAATATAATTGATTTGGCCCACCTAAAATGAAAAATACAAAAATGTAATTTTTCATAAAATGTGTACTATGTTATATGTGAGAGTCCTGCAATAACCAAAGGAAGAGTCCTGCTTTGGCCTGGAAAAGGTCCAATTGTGGCATAGATGAGTTAATAAGTAAAACATAATAAACAACCACAATGGGAGTGTATCAAACTCCCACATTAAAACTGTTCAGTCAATAAGGACACTCAAGATTCCTATTCTCCTTGTCTACGCAGCGATACAGGACAGGTTTAAAAAAAAAAAAAAAAAATCTCACTGCTTGTTCTTCTATTTGCACATACTGTACTCTGACAGCCATTCCATCTTGAAAGAACTGCATTTCTTTTTTACTTTGGCTTGATGAGTGTAGTATCGCTGCCTGTTCCTTTCGCCATGATAAAGGGTTAGCATTTGTGTCTCTACTCCACTGCACTGTTGTTGGCTTGCTAACCTGCAAGGCATGTATGGGCTATGTACCGTAAGTGAAGTGAAATGTGACACATTATTGGCTAGACACCTGTTGCCCATTGAGTTATGTTGCAAAATGGTACAGAAAACAATTTTGTTGGTCTAAGTAACCAGATTATAGCAGTTCTAAAATTAGATAATAATTAGTACTGTCGCGCTTGCAAAAATTGGCAGCGGAATGTTGCTTCCGTAAATCAGCACAGGAGTGTAGCCCACTTTTCACTCTTTATTTTTCTCTGCACCCACCTGGGTCATGCACCTCACAACTGTATACAATCGTAATGAAGTAACCCACCAATGGGAGCATCGCGTTCCGGTATTGAACGCATGAATAAGAGTGTCACGTTGCCGTATGGAACGCACCAATAAGAGCGCTGCGTTGCCGTATCGAACGCTCCAATACGAGTATCGTGCTGCGGCGCCAACAGTAGTCCTAGTGACACTACAATACGTTTCTGTTGAATTTTATTTCAGGCAGCTGCATCGATTTTCTTGTGCGCTGAGTTTGTGCAAGCAGTGCGCACGCGCAGAGCTTAGAGGGAACATTGTCGTCCAGGCGGGTACAATTAATTGAAAATAATGTACTGTTTTTCTGCTGAGTGTGCATTATCATCACTAGGTTGGCGATGTCCTTGTCATAGACGCTGCAAAATTATAATAATATTAATAATAAATTAATTTGTGAAATTAACAGCACCTATTACTTACCTGTGGCACACAACAGGTGGTGGCAATAATTAAATCACACTTGCAGCCAGTTAAAATGGATTAAAGTTGACTCAATCTCTGTCCTGTTTCATTGTGTGTACCACATTGAGCATGGAGAAGAGAAAGAAGACCAAAGAACTGTCTAAGGACTTGAGAAGCAAAATTGTGAGGAAGCATGGACAATTCCAAGGCTACAAGTCGATCTCCAGACCTCAAAATGTTCCTGTGTTGACTGTGTGAAGTGTCATCAATAAGTGTAAAGCCCATGGCGCTGTGGCTAACCTTCCTAGATGTGGACGGGAAAAAAAAACTGACGAGAGATTTCAACGAAAGATTGTGCGGATGGTGGATCAAGAACCTCGACTAACATCCAAACAAGTTCAAGCTGTCCTGGAGTCCGAGGGTACAAGAGTGTCAACGTGTACTATTCGTCGGCGTCTAAATGAAAAGGGACTCTATGGTAGAATACACAGGAAGACCCTACTTCTGACTAGGGGTGCAACGGTTCAGTTAGCCCATGGTTCAGTTTGAACCTCGGTTTTGGGATCACTGTTTCGGTTCGGTTTCGGTTTGCGTTTTGCTTTTTTTTTTTTTTTTTTTTTAACTGCCTTTATTTTGCTTTTTTTAAAAATGAAATAAACACTTAAAATGTAAACATTTTCAACTGTTAAAATGCCTCTTAGCTCTTTGGCTAGTGTAGTGACTGACTACTGAAATACACACACAGTAGTAAAAAATTTACTTGGCAAAGTAACTGGTGATACCTTTCATGTTTTTTTTTTTTTTTTTTTTTTTTTTTTTTGTCATTAAAAAAAAAACCCCAAACAAACCCAAAAACATGGTAACCTTTGCTATGTTTGGAGGTCATTTAATGTTGTGAATCAACCGTTAAAGTTATTTAAATAAATAAATTTTTATTTCCAATTTTGATTGTCTTGGTTTTTACGTTGTATTGATTTAAATGTGATTTTTATGATCTTCATGTGATGTAAAGCACTTTGAATTGCCTTGTGTTGAATTGTTCTATATAAATAAATTTGCCTTGCCTTGCCTAAATTTGATAAAATTGCTCCCGTTTTTGCCTTAGTTCCCTTCTGTCTACTTTCGACATGTGAAAATTTTAAAACTGTTTCATCCTTTAAAGATAGACTCAAGTCAAGATTTTGCCGATTTAGGAGTATTTTGGATAAAAAGTTGCTTAGGTTCGCTCGGAAGGTTTACAACAACAGAGCCTTTCTGAGAAGTTTACTGCTCTAAAATGGCAGCTGTTTACTAACGCTACCGAGTGTCATTTCGCATGTAGTTCTATAAGCATGAGATATCTAGGCGTAGATTGTATGATGTCGGCTACAGTCAGGAAATATTGGAGCCACCTAGCCTAGCATCGCGTTTGCTACAGCGTCTCAACAAACACTCTTCCCTCTCCGTGTCTGACTTTTCTCGCGTCATTCAAGTACTAACGAACATTGGCTCTTTGCAGAAACGGTGACCAAATCCGAAGGGATGAAAAAAAAAAAAACGCAATGCACGAAAAACGTGCAGATTTTTAACGTAACGTACGGCGTACACATTTAAAAATCAGTGCTCACTTGTACAAATTACGACGAGACCGCACAACTTGATAGGTATGAATTATAGTGGACCGTCACAGTTAGGTAGTAGCACTCTGTAGCACGGGACGTCCAACTATCAGTGGTCAGGGCGAAACTATGTGCTTTAGCGAAATCATCTTCGATGGCTTTGCGTGCCACTTCATAAATGTCGGGGATTACGTTGTTGGAGAAATATGTCCGCGAGGGAACAATGTAACGCGGGTCAAGCGTTGCAAATAAATTAACGAAGCCCGCCGTGTGTTTTCACTGGTGTCATCTTTGGGGTTGTCCTGCTCTGAGAAAGTGATATCTGTGGGTGATGCCGGCTGAGGTGCCCGAGTCATGTTATGAAAGTGTTGCCATTAGCATGGGGAACAAGCGCTGAGCAATGCTTGCAACCCCCCCCCCCAATATTTTCTCTCCATCCGCATTGTAGTCCAAGGGGAAACCAAAATGTTGCAACACCGCAGATTTGAAAGAAGCCAGTGCTTCCTCAAAATTCGGTCTCTCCACTCCTCCGCTCGCCATAGCTATTTGTTTTCTTTTTTGTTTCACTTTCACGTCGCTCGTAAGCGAGAGAGGGCATTACTCGGCTTCTATTACACAGGTGCTTGACAGCGACCAGACATTTACTTGCGGGGCGGGAATTTCTCCACAGCGGTGCTTCACGTCACACACAGGCACACAGAGCTCGATCAATTCATTCCACAAGCGTTCGGAATACATTAATTGCAAAACCGAAAAGGCACGGTTCATAAAGGCGTATTGAACCGTACAGGGCGAACCGTACGGTTCGGCTTTGAACCGCAAACCGTTGCACCGCTACTTCTGACCCAGAGACACAAAAAAGCCAGGCTGGAGTTTGCCAAAACTTACCTGAGAAAGCTTAAAACGTTTTGGAAGAATGTTCTCAGGTCAGATGAGACAAAAGTAGAGCTTTTTGGGAAAAGGCAAAAACGTAGCGCTTAGATGAAAAAAAAATGAGGCCTTCAAAGAAAAGAACACAGTCCCCCAGTCAAACATGGCAGAACTTCTCTGACGTTTTGAGGTTGCTTTGCTACCTCTGGCACTGGACTGCTTGACCGTTTGCATGGCATTATGAAGTCTGAAGATTACCAACAAATTTTGTGTGAGAAAGCTGGGTCTCCATTTAGAGGTCATGGGTCTTCCAGGAGGACAATGACCCAAAACACACTTCAAAAAGCACTAGAAAATGGTTTGAAAGAGAGCACTGAAGACCTCTAAAGTGGCCAGCAATGAGTGCAGACCTGAGTCCCATAGAACACCAGTGGAGAGATCTGAAAATGGCAGTTTGGAGAAGGCGCCCTCCAAATCTCAGAGACCTGGAGCAGTTGGCCAAAGAAGAATAGTCTAAAATTTCAGCAGAGCATTGTAAGAAACTCAGTGATGGATACCGGAATCGGTTGTTCGCAGTTTTTTTGTCTAAAGGTTGTGCTACCAAGTATTAAGGCTGAGGGTGCCAATATGTTTGTATGGCCCATTTTTGGAGTTTTGTGTAAAATGATAATGATTAAAAATATATATATCTTTCTCTTTTGTGTTTTTTCATTGCAAGCAAAATAAATAAAGATATTACTACCAAAGCATTTGTAATTGCAATCATTTTCTGAGAGAAATTGAGCATTATCCGACAGAATTGCAGGGGTGCCAATACTTTAGGCCAGCAGTGTAGGCTTACCACTCTTTCTTTCGCGAAGTGTCGAGCTGCCAACCGCTATCATCACCAACATCTGCTGTGCCGAGTAAATCATGGTCATCTGATGCCTCCGGTTCATTAGCATCACGAAAGAGCGTTCCTGAATGGGTTCTTTCGGTGGAAATTTTACTGATATCGTTGCTGCTGTTATACTTGCTGTCGATAGTCTTCTGTTGCGTTCTGGAATTTACGTCACACACACTTTGGGGTTTAAAAATGCAGTATTGACAGAGTGCTAAAACACCTAAAAAACGCAAATTACTGTGGCAGTTACATGGTAGAAATGACATGGTTGTTTCAACGAACAAAGTTCATATTCATAAAATTACACCAATTATAAATTACACCAATCCAAAAAAGCTCTTCACCTGCCCTTTACGACAGGATAAAAAAAAGTCTTAAACAGCATTATTATGTGAATTAGAATCATATTTAGAGACAATTTGACTATATACAACAATTTGGCAACGCGCAGATGACGAGAAATTAGTCTTTTAATCCGCCGTTTAGCCACGCCTACCATTATAGGGCTCTAGCGTCCCCAACAGGAGGATGACGTCGTCAGGGTCATGATTTCATCTGATTTACAATGCAGCCCATTGAGGGGTAATTATTCAGAAGGGGAGAGAGCCGCAAAATGTCATTGTTTCAGTCTCTCTACTCCAGTATTTTTACAGGATGTTCTTTTTATCAAAGTATTTTTCCCCAATTGCTTAATACATTGTTTGGTCATGACAAATAAGTCTTGTGCTAAATGGAATACGATATAATAAAAATGCATTTATTCAGTATGACATGGCAAAATTACTGCATAATAGTCAAAATTGTTGACTTCACCTTTACTGTCGCGACTCCCAAACGATGTTTTATCTGAGTGACGTCTCAAAGGCTTCGAAAAGCGAAATTTCACACGGCAGCGGGGTTGTCGATTGTCTTCGTCGATCGGCAACCCGCCCACCAGCGAGCAAGTTACAGCTCGTTCCCCTGCTATGGACAGGAGAGCTCGCCGGGAAAGCAGCTGGAAAGTACCGCCGGGCAAACCGGCTGACATAGGAGGAGCTGCCACATGGTCAAAACGACTATGGTGTAAAATAATGCTTTACTACACGGCGAAGACGTAAGCCGCCGGTCGTCGGCAGAGTGGCATTTTTGGTGGACAATCAGCCACAAAATGCAAGCCACCTCCGTATTAAAACGTGTGCCATGATCCCAGTATTTGACATAATACAAAATTCGATGTTTACTCACTTCCTCATTAGTCCATTGGTGCCACAGTACTAGGGCTTGTTTTGACCAAAATCCGCGGTGAACGGGAACCTTTTGAAACCCCAAAAGGCTCACACGCCTCTCCCTGGTGCAGCAACAATTTTCTGCAGCGGTTTGGCTGGCGTGATGCGAAAAATAAACAAATTAATCCGAAAAATCAGCTGAATCCGCAGTCCATCTGCATGCAATAAGGCAATGCTGTATTGTGAGAGGCTGACCCGGGTGACGTCACATTCGCATTCGTCCTAAACTCGAGACTGAAGCCGGAAGTCATTCATTTTCATGGTGCGGGATTCAAAAATTTTGAATATATAAAATGATCACTTCCACACACATCCAAGCGTACCATTTAATTGAGCAGCACAAAACACTGCCTGAAATATGAAATAAACATGCTTTTTGGAGTAATTTTTTAAAGTGTTCACCTATGTGTGTGACCATATTGTGTAACAGTAGGAAATATGATGAAATATCATTGCGTGCATATAGATCTTTGGAGTCTTCGTAGGGTTGAAATGGTCTAATGCGTTTAAATTGAGAAAAATAAGCTTTAATTTTATGTGTTACTTGTTTAACATGCTGGTTGAAATTAAAAGACTCAAAGTTTACTCCAACATATTTAATATGATTAGCCATGCCAAGCCTCTCTCAATCTACCATAACTGATGGTTGCTGCTCCACGGTCAAAGGTCCAAGAAGCACGCACGTAACGTAAAATAGAACATCAGTGTAACGAATCGGGTTGCAATGTTGATGTGTTGAGTAGTGTTTTCTGGTCTGTCCCTAATCACACCATGCATCTGACTGTAAGGAGAGAGGGAAAGGTTGCTGGAGCGAGAAGGCTGTTTGGTTTCGTTTTGTTGGCGTCAAAGTAGTCATGTTCCGTGCTTTCGGCTCCAAATAAACGATTGGAAACCTTAACTATTCATCCACCTTTCAGCACTAATGGTTAGTACAGCATCTTTTTTTTCATTTTAATGTATTTTACTGATTTTATCCAAAGTATATTGATGTAAACTTCAACAGTGAACCTCGGGTTATGTTGCCAGAGTAGGAACGGAGCTCGTTCGTAACTCGAGGACTCTTTGATGAAAAAAAGGTCAAATTGAAAGAGCATGACCTGTGACATGAAACACATTTCTAAGAGCAAAAAATAAACGTACATAGGTTTGCAAACATTTGAATATAGGATCTGAGTTACGGGAATTCACAAACCACGATTCAACTGCAGCCACAACAAAATCAAGGCCCCATTAACATCAAATGTTAGAAGACATTGCTATACCATAGTAGAGACGAGACAGTTTAAATGCACAATATAATCCATTAAAATCTCAAAGTTATAAAAATTAATAATCCTCTTGAGATAATTAGAATGCAGCCTTTAACTGTCTGGAACATATGACAGAACAGAAATCAAATGAAATTACTGGTAACATCATATTATCTCTCGGGCGTACTAAGGACAAAAAGTATTTCTCTAGATGCTTGGAGGAGATTGTGAGACAATCCTCTTCCCCATTGGGATTCCAGTAGCCTACATTCCCCGTTTCAAGGTCGACAGCAGAAGCAAATTAAATTACTTGTCCTGTTTTGTGCCGCGAGCGCCAGGTCAACAGCAACTTGGCTAAAATGATGAGTGCAGGATTCTGAAGGAAGCGCCATTTTGTCCTGACCTCACTGGTGTCATATTTGCAGCACAATGATGAAATTGAAAACGGTGTATTAAATTTAGCTTTAGCAATCACTTGTGATGAACGACAGGGGTGAAAAAAATCAATTACTTCTGCTTACACTAGCGTGCTATTGCAGCATTACACACAGAATCTCTTGTTGTTTGGCTAGTAATGTTCCCACGCAATATTGCATGGTGTATCATTACTTCCAACCCTAACTATATTGCCTGGTACTTAAAAGGATCCACGAGTATAAAGACTTGTAGGCCCTAGTTAGCCACAATTGTTCTCTTGAACTAAAATATGGTATTAGAAACACATAAAATATTGCTATTGATTTAAAAAGCTTTCCTATTTAGTACATGTTTTGACCTACAAAGAGGGCCATGTTTTACGTGCGCAATACGCACTGGGGGTGATGACACGGTTGGGTGCTACCGGGAGAAAAGCTGTGCACGATACTAGCGAAGCTAGTAAGACGACTTGCATGATTTTGTCACATTCTGCTACTGTTCAGATTGTTTTGTTGCAGAGCACCCTACGTCGTACCTGCATCCAATTCCAGCACATCAGCAGTGTATTTAAACCGATCCTAGGTGGGTTGCCAAGATATTGACTGAATTGACAATTTGCATTCTCAATCCCTTTGTTGCTAGTAGCATCCTTGCCTTGGTTTTTTATTTTATCTTCTACCTTGTGCAGGTATATAAGTGCATTTTTTGTTTTTGCCCTGCTTTAGCGGCACTTTGCCTCTTACCAAGGTTTTCCCTCATTTTTGTTTTTTTTTCCTGAACCTGTCCTGTTCAGCTGCTTGACAGAGAATGGAAATCTGAGTGTCCGATTAGTCTGAACAGTTTTAATGTATCACCTGGGAGTATGATATACTCACATTGTGACCATTCACCATGCCTCATTTATTAGTAGAAAACCAGCGGACAGGAGGGAGTTATGTGGTGACAGAAAGAGAGAGACAGAAGAGGTACAAGCAACAACAAGAAATACATAGAATGGCAACACTAACTATGAATATTTTGGTGCTATTGTTAGCCAGTTGTATTTCCGGTTGACACCATGTGGGGGGCCTGATGATCAAGGAAAAAAAGGAAGGGGGGAGGTCAGAAAGATGAGTGATTGAGAGGGGTGGATTGTACATAAATCAGCCACGTGAGGTGTAGAACCCAGTATTTCTTTGAATCCCTTGTGAGTCTGAGTATGCTTGTATCCTATTCTATGCTATCCGATCGCTCATCCTGACACAGAGTTTTACTACTTGAGTATGTCTAATTACACCTAGTCATGTGTGTATCCCATCAGACATGTGATAGTCCTGCAGACGAGTGGAAATGCCAGCGGGAGCCGCCCAAGGCCGATCGGGGTTGGAGGGAGATAAGCCAGCGCAGCCAATCTCTCCCTCGGCAGCCCAGCCCAGCCCGTCATCCACCCAGGATACAGGGTGGTGCCCCAGGCCATCCGCGCCCCCATCGACCGGCCTTCAGGGATGGAACGAGGGGACGCGCCATCACCCCCAGTTCCCCGACTGACAGCCATTGTTGTTGTTGTTGTTGTTTTCTTTTCTTTTTTTTGATCCCGCCCCACTGTCACAGACCCTTTTTCTTAATCTCCTTTTTTGCGATCGCGTGTTTTTTTGTGTCTGTTGAATAAAGTCTAGTACGCAATGCATGTTATTGCTGTCTGCTTTGGGGTCCAACCTTGAGTCCGCATTCGCGGACCGTACCAGATTTGTTGGTATTCAACTGAGGACTTGTTACCGATTGCAGCAAATGGACCAATAAACAATACACATTCTATCGATGAAGAAAAAATCCACATGGTAATTCTGGTGTTAGTTAATGTTACTATACAGTGTGGTCTCTAACACTACCTGCATGCAGCAAATGTGCTTGAGGTACAAATAAAGTACACGACAGTCCTCTTAATCTCAATGTGCAAAATAAGGCGTCATTATAATCTGTTGGGCAGAAAATTATCAAATAGCAAGCAATCAACTAAGTTTTGCCCCTTTCAAATTTATATCCTGGTAAATTCCCGTGTAAGTCGATGCGGGATTTGGCAGAGTTATTGTTTTCACACATGGACAAATATCACGGGAATAACGCGCAATGGACACTTTTACAGAGTTGTCCATTGTTGTCTCTGTGCAGGGAGGGTGGCTAGCGAGGATTTTGTAACACAGACGTTACGTCTTTTTTGGTCGGCATCGGCAACAAAATAAACCACACATTTCCAAAGATGGACAATGGACTCGCTTCCTCAACATTACATCCAGTAGCAGTTTAATTTTGCTATTTCCAGTTTGCCATGTTGATAATTTGCGATGTTTGGTTACAACTTTTCATCTTACTGCAAAGAAAGAGGAAATGACGAACGGCCTGCCATATTTACGCCATCAGCCTTCGTGCTGTGAGCCATGAATTTTTGCTTTCACACATGCCTCGTGCTGGGAAAGTCCCCGACATAATACTAAAACAAGACCCGTTAAATGCCCGCCTAGTCTCCGTGTCAGTCGACCTGAGAAATTGCTTTTACACCCCGTTTAAATCCAACGATTTAAACGGTGTTCAGGTATACGTGAAAGGGGCTTTTAATACATTCGTTCATTTGTTTTCCGTGTCGCTAATCCGTCTTAAGCATTTATTTACGTTGTATTCTTGTTGTATATGTATATTTATTAGTGGTGTCAACAATAATCGATGCGGCGATGCATCCCGATGCGGGGCATGGACGATTCGATTCGATGCGGGCAACAAGCCGAATCGATTCAGCGCATTTTAAAATATGTAAGTACGTTCAAAAATCTTCCCTGCGCAATTCCGGTGATGCAGTGGATTTGGTTTCCCCATTTGTATTATTATTGTCATGTTTCATTTTTTACACACTGCATAACTCTGGTCAAGTTTCCCACCAACCTCATAGAAGCCAAAATGTCTCCAGATGTCAGCTTTCAATGTCTTAGATGCATCAAGAATCTTTCTTGCTCCCTCTTTCTCCACTTCAGCCATTGCTATGTTATGTCCTATCTGTTAGAGGTTAGATCTTGTGCCCGAGTTCGGGCCCAAAATGTTAAGCATTCACGTTCGGGTCGGGTCGGGTCGGGTCGGGCCGCCCCGCGCCGGACTAATAAATTATTAAAAAAAATAAAAATGGGATAAAACCGAGAGCAGGCTCTCTGTATTGTGCATTTGCTTGTGCACTCACATGAAGCAGTGGCGCCGCCCGCTTTTTCCTCTTCTCCTCCGCTGTGGCGCTTGCGATTCGTTACGAAAGACACTTTTATTTATGCACACGAAGGCAACACAAATGTGATCCTTTTGAATCCCCTCCTCTGTGTGTCTGCAAACTAGTTTTTTTTTAAATTTTTTTTTTTATTAAACTTTCCCAGCGTTATTTCGTTGTGTAAATTTTATAATGATCACAAAGATATGTACACTATTTAAACATTACGAAAACTTGCGCTTTTTTTCTGCCAACTGAGAATTCGTAACGAAAGACACTTTTTTATGCACACAAAGGCAACACAAATGTGATCCTTTTGAATCCTCTCCTCTGTGTGTCTGCAAACTCGTTTTTTTTTTTTTTTAAATATTAAACTTTCCCAGCGTTATTTCGTTGTGTAAATGATTTTATAATGATCACATAAATATGTAGACTATTTAAACATTAAGAAAACTTGCGTTTTGTTTCTGCCAACTGAGAATTCGTTACGAAAGACACTTTTTTTATGCACACAAAGGCAACACAAATGTGATCCTTTTGAATCTTTTCCTCTGTGTGTCTGCAAAATCGCATGTTTTTTTGTTTTTTTAATATTATACTTTCCCAGCGTTATTTCGTTGTGCAAATGCTTCTATAATGATCACAAAAATATGTAGACTATTTAAACATTAAGAAAAATGCGTTTTTTTCTGCCATCTCGAAGAAATGAAAATAAATTGCTGCTGCTGCGTTTTTTTGTTTGTTTTTTTTTCGCGTCACTCCAAGCCGGGTCGGGGTTCAATACCAGTGGGCCGTGTCGGGTCGGGCTGGATTTTTTAGGCCCCATCTAACCTCTACTATCTCTCTGCTCTCTCAATTGCAAAAAAATTGATATTTCCTCATGTTGAAACAGATTGTTATGGCTGCTAAAATGCGGCTGCACGTCATTTTAATTCATTATTTTTTATTGTTATGTGGTAGTTACTGATTGCATTTCTAAGTTGATTGCACATATATAGTGGGCTAGACCAACATTTTAATTTTGTTCTACATTGCAATTTAGTTGGATGTTTTATTTGCAACTGAACTGATCCCTGGATTGATATTGCGATAAAGATGCTGCTGCACTACAATATTTTCTTTGTCGCTTTCTTTAATATTTACTTGAATATTTTTATCGATGGGTTGTTGTGACTAAAACACAGTGACTGTTATTACTGATTTTACACAGGAGTTCAGATGTTGCACTGTGTGAAAGGCTGCTACTGTGTGTAAAAAAAAAGAGAAAGCCCTGGTCTCATTCAAAGCACCAATTAAATGCTGTGATGTTTTTTTTTGTTGTTTTTTTTAAATATATATCTAAAAGTATTTTCATTTGACTTCAACCAGGAGTGACACAAGAGCAAATAAAAAGTTGTCTAATGTTTGACCGCTTGTGTTGCCTCATGATTCATGAAAAATATGCTTTGCTTTAGAATTTTAATGCATCCCAGGCTTTAAGGCATCGTGATGCATTGCCGAATCAAACCAAATCGAATCGTGACCCTCTGAATCGAATCGAATCAAATCGAATTGAATCGAATCGTGGCCCTCAGAATCGTAATCGAATCGAATCGTGAGGGCAGTACCGATGCACACCTTTAATATTTATTATGTAACTTGTTTATTCAGCACCTTTGGATAATATTGAGAGTCCAACTGAATATAAAAGAGTGCTTATTCACTTCCACAAAAGCTTCGGGAGCAACAGCTGATAAAATCTGAGAACACCGGCAGGACGATCATCAATCTGGACAGCGCTTTTACGTGACATTGATAGTTGGTGACCGGATTCCGATCGAGTAAGGCGGTACTCTCTCGGTTATGGAAGCGGAGTCCATTACATATCTCGGCTGAGGCAAATTGCATTAGTTTTCGTGTTCTGTGAGACACAGGCTATCTGCAAAAATAATCAAACTGCTGTGTTTCACTGTATATCCTAATCATATGTAGAGCACACGACAGCTCTGGATGCTAACAATCTCCATAATTATATTGAATACATGTGATCACACTCTTACGAGAACATCTGCAAACAAAAACTGGAATTCACAGATGTCACTGTCATCAGACGAACTTGCCACATGAACACTACCGTCTTTGTTCTACTATCATCTCGTCTCATCCCGTCTTTCCTGTTCATTTTGCTTTTTCTGCTCGTTTTGTGGGAAATTGACAGTGCTGTCCTGCTCAATGATGTACCGTTCAGGTTCAAATTAGAAAGGGCAGATGACATGTTTGTTACTAAAGAGTCATACTCTGAAAGCCCAGCAGCACCACTCTTTGACATCATCGCCCAGAGTGCATTGCGACGTCAACAACAATGGCCACCTACCAGTTAAACAAATTTGACACATTTTAGAAAAATGAAAACATCAATTAATATCAAATGCTTGTAACTCAATCATACTAACATGTATCTTATAAGAACCTCAAGTCTTTATGTCCATGGCTCTCGTTGAGAAGAGTGCTCTTCTAAATTTTGGACAAACGAACATTTCTATGTTGGTTCTACTATTTACTTTATTACCTCCGCAAGTCCCAATGTGTTTTTTAGAGCTGGGAAGAAATATCATCTGGTGATACAACACGATCCTTTATGTCACAATCTCAGTATCGATACTTTTTTATGAGTATCCCCCGTGACTGTTGTGAGGATAATCAAATCAATCACTTAAAATATTTTTTAAATATTGCCCTTTACAAAAATCTGAGAGGTCCTCAATGTGCCTTACAACAAAGAAACGAGACAATAAAAATGAGGGGGGGGAGGGGGGGGACTAGACAATGCGGTGCGCTAAAAGTCACTGCAACAAATAAGATAAAACAAAATAAAACATAAATCAGAACACATTGAAACCCTAAAAAACAGGCTACCCTAGTGAGGAGAAAAAGTATTGAAAAGGCCTAGATCAGTATTGGTGCAGATGTCAGGGGGCAGGCTATTTCACAACTTGGGGGCAAAACCCGCAAAAGATCGATCACCCCACTAGTGACCCGAGGTAAAAATCTCTGACAAATAGGAAGGAGCCCGTCCCTAATAGTGCAATGTATAAACTCCCTATACCTCTGATTTGCATCCATCTGTGGTTGGTCTGGATTATATTACTTGCAATGAAAGAGGTGCCACCTGCTGGGCATACTGAAGTGTAGTAATGACAATGCACATTCACTCAGAAAGGCGGAATTATCTTTTCCTCTGAAGAGCCTTCTGACACATCTGTGAATTTTGGATGGCTCTCTTAACAGAGAAAAAAGTTTCCAGACATGGATGGGGGCGTTTCTTGCTATCAGCACAAACAACCTACGTGGCAAGAGGGGAGTGATACAGGTAAAACGCCCTAGTTCAAAACACAAAAGTACACAACTACAGCAACAGGATTATAGAACACTCACAGTATGGACCGAGCCATATTACTTGTGCAGGGTTGTTATGACCAAAGTTTGTTAAATGGACACATAGGGTTCCCCCTACGTGTACGAGGTTGTGGTGCACCGCCACACTAAAACAAAAGCAGCCACGCCTTGCAATTGAGATTTTTTTCCCCTTTTTTTAAAGAGACGATCGGACTGGGGAGCTGTGACGCAGGGGGAAGCGAGTAGGAAGAATGGGAGAACCGGAGAGATAGCGGTTGCATGTCGCAGCAGCCCGCCGTTATTTTTTTAAAAATTGTTTTTCTTTATTATCGTTACCACAATAAAGTGGTTGAGCCAATACCAACACCTCTCCTTCTTCCCCATATCCCATCATTATAGTAATGGGGGAGGGGGAATTTATTTTTTGTTTTAATATGGTTTCCATAGGAGAACAAACATTCTTTCAATTCATTAATATTGAGATAAACTTGAGGTGGCATCGTACAACTGAGTAGTCAAGTGGTGTGTCATTCTCTCTAGGATCCAGTGCAAGGAAAATAAATATTTAATCATGAAGGTGAATTATAGATTTGTAGCCAAATTAGTCATTTTGATAGTAGGCTAATACAGCTAATATCGATACATACACCCGGTGTGGCTTTCATTATAAGGCTTATACAAGGCTTTTAATTTTTTGCGGCTCCAAACCGGTTTGTTTTTTGATCAAATATGGCTCTTTCAACATTTTGGTTTGCCGACCCTGAAACCTAGCCCTCCGCAGGGCTAACGTTACGTGAGCTAGTAGCGACAGTAATGTTAATCTTATTTATTAGCGCTTAGAGCTCTTTATTAGCGCTTAGCGCTCTACTGCTTTAAGATGGCGGCTGTTTACTAAAGCTGCCCAGACGCGGCCGAGTCTGTCATTTTGCATCTACATCAACATACATGTGATCTCTATGAGACGCATCAGATGGTACCTGTTACCAACGTAGCATCGTGCGGGCGAGTATTTAGCAACGTCGGCGTCATTTGTGGCGGCTGTCGGCTGCAGTAAGTTTTTTTTTTTTTTCCTTCTTCCTCTCCGCACGTGACAGCGCGTTGTCCCGCATTAAGAGTAGTCCGAGCAAAACGTGATGCTTAGAGCTGTCAAAATAAACGATTACTCGAGGTGAATAAAATTACTCGGATTCGTTTTTAAACTCGAGTTACTCGAGTTGCTCGAGTACTCGTTTCAGCTCTAATTCATTTTACGTAAATATTGCAAATTACGACGCCAATGCCGTAGCGCAGTGGTCTCCAAACTATTCCACATAGGGCCACAGTAGGTGCAGGATTTAGTTTATTTATTTATTTTCCCTTCAGGCATGACAAATCCAAACAACCATACGGCATTTATATGTGTTTACAATTAATTCAACCCGAAAAGAAAAGGGCAGACGGGGGAAGCCGAAGCTTATTGAATCCCGCCCCCAGTATACCATATAGGACGCAGAAAATATCGAATAACAATTTTTGACATGACAGGATTTCACTCCAGCAAAACAAGACCACACATTTTCACCAATCTGGTGTTTTATAAGTGTAACCAGTTGATTGCTGTCAGGTGCTGCTTGTTTTAGTAGAAACCACATTGGTTAAAAGGTCTGCGCTTGATCGGTATGAACAAAAACCAGGACCCACAGCGGCCCTCGAGGACGGGTTTGGAGACCCCTGCCGTAGCAGTTAATTTCTCCCATTGATTTTTTCCCCCAACGTTTCAAAATGCATGCATGGTACGACAAATATAATAATTAGCTTGAATCCTCAAACAGTCACTCCTGAGACAATCCTTCCTGTTTGTATGGGGTACAGCTTTCATACTTTTTCAACCTAAATCCGGCATTGGATCGCTGCATGTGTTTGAGAATAACTGCGACCGGCTTTGACCAACTGAAGCGGAGTGTAGGACGGCCACCTACTTGAAGGCATGGCGCAGTGTCTGGGGAATGTGTCCCGTCAATATCATTATAAAGTCTATGATGCGTGACGCAACCACAATAGAGAGGAGGCTCTGGCCACTCGTGCTCAGTCTGCTGGTTAGTCCCTTTCGTTACCACTAAAAAAATTAGCGGTGAAAAAAATGTGATGTCATTCTGCCCTGCTAATATTGCAATTTTTACTACTACTATTGACAGGCAATGGTAAATTTTGATAAATTTATCGAGAAAACATAGCCAACACTATTGAGTGCATGGGTCATCGGTGATTCTCATGCGCGCATATGTTGTTTTTTATTGGTATGCTAAGCAACCATTAACTCGCGCTAGCTTTGCCACTCCAGAGTCCTGAAACTAATAAATAATTACCTAACTACACGGAATTTGTTGAAATCAACTCCACTAATTAAACCCCTGCTAATTTGAAGATCAAGCCTTATGTCAAAAATTCTGAACTTCTTTTTAAAATTCATTTACAGTAAAGTCAATTACACGCAATGACATTTTTCGCCCCTTCCCCCGACAAAATCCTTACCTTGTATTCGTTGAAATTATTACTTATTTTGGTTTCAATTTAGCCTCAAGCAAACAAACAAATAAATAAAAATAAAATAAAAAGTTTGCAGCGTTCCTGCTGCGCCTCTGTCTTATTGCAAGCAAAATCTCGCGAGACTTTATTTTATTTGGTCGTGCTGTGCAGACGTCACCCATGAGTCATCGTTTTAAAAAGTTTACAACTTTAATAGATTTTTGTTTTATTCCAAATGTTGTTGTTTTTTTTAGATAGACATCTGTTCTCCTCAAGATGGTCTTCCGTGGCGGCAAGCGTCACTTTTAATTATCGCCCTCCTCCCATAAAAAGAGCAGCCAACAACGTCATCATTTTTGACAACCCCCCGTCTGTGACGCATTCATGTCGTTTGATTCAAAGGCATAATGTCCAGCCAGCGCGCGTCCTTATACAAAGCAAGCACCCAAACGCACCTCATCCAGTCTCTTATTATTTGGGAGCGTCACCTGTCCATGAGAATCATGGCCAGTCTCAAGAGCGAAACCAAGAAGGAAGCCAAAATGAGGATACGCGCCTTCCCTGTAAGTAGGCCTATGCGACGGCTCCAAGACAGTTATTGAGAGGGAAGACAATAAAATAAAAGTGCAAGCAGGCTCCCCACTGGCATGTGAAAAAGAATACAATACCAACCCTGTGACAAGCGAAAGCTGCCACAAAAAGGATCAACACCATGTCGGCCACACTAGTGAGTTTTCACCTGGTTTTAAAATGACTTCACGAAATGAGGTGCACATTAAATTTTGGAATGGGCGTGAAGAAAAGCCGATCATAGAAATAAAATTAATCAAACACCAAAACGCAAAAACGGTGTTGTGCAATCACGATACGAGTACAACACTAACAAACAAAGTAAGCGTTTACAAGATGTGTTAATGTTAAGTAAGATAATATCTATCTAAAAAATATTTTAGACATGTTGTTGATCATAAAAATAATAGATTAAAGTAGATGAACATTTTAAATTAGGCAGTTGCTTCTGAAGTGTTTTTACAACCCCTGATCGATGACCGACAATCAGAGAAGTCTTTCAATTGGTCCGAAAACAATTTATTTAACATAAGCAACATCATTTTATGCCAGCGATGAAGAGACTGACAGCCTGGATGAGCAATTAAAGGTTCTTCCACTAGATGTCAGAACGTGCACGATTAACCTTTGTTTTATACGTTTGTGGGTCATTTAAAAAACAATAATAACTAGGCCTGCAAGCAGGACTGAACAGGCCCTCGCAATCTAGCGCAACTCGGACAGTGTGCAGGTCAGGGTGGTAGCAGATCGTCCTCTCCAATCATCTTATTAGAACCTAACATGCTCGAAAGTCGCCTCTTTACATTCACACACCTAAGAGATAAAAACCCCTATTGGACAGAGTACTACAAAAAAGGAGCGAATAAAGGGTCGTTACGGCAACAGACAGAGACATGTGGAAATGGGCCGTAAAATAAGTATTTCAAAAGGTCTTGAAACTACAATGACCAACCTGAAAAGAACTGGACATATATTAGAAAAATGAGTGACATTCTATTGCCACTAGTTGGTGCTATTGGGTTGATGCAAATCACCCCTAAAAGACCCTTCAGAGTATGGCTCAACAAGCACGAGATGTTTGGCGCAGATATGTTGTATAAGTTATGACTGTTCAAAACTTGTGGTGAGACGAAATGGCTTCAGTCATTTTCACTTCTCCTGTTGGACTCTTCTGCTTCAACCAAACCTTAGTATTTTTCATCAGGCACCTGAACACATGTCTTATGGCTCCCCTGATGCAGGTTTCAGGTGAATATATTTTTTTCCTTGGAGGAGGAGCCTGTTTAGTTAAAAAAAAAGGCATTTCCTGTTCCCACTAGGGGGCGCTAGGCCTAATGGGTAATGTTTCAATGCACTCGTGTTAAGGGTGGGATCCCACACATACATGCCAGATATGAAAATGATTGAACGTTGTGTCAAGGAGCTCTTAGTCTTTTACTGAATTTGTCATTTTGCCGAAAAAATGGCCGACCTTGGCACCACGCCCAGGTCAGACCCATGAATGAAAACGCACCGTTTTGAAAATTTTAGTTCTACTATGTCTCCTGAATAGTCTCACCAATTTTGAAGATGATCCAACTAACTCCCTCTGTGACAAGGTCTCAAATGTGCACCCTGTTAATTGATAAAAATTTCACATTTGATCCAAAATACCCGATTTTCTGTTGGGTTTGGAATATGGGTTCAAGAGACTTTTTGGAGCAGTTTTACACAAGGTATCAACTCCCCAAATTTCATTGCTCTACGTTAAAAAAAAACTAATAGGAAACGCCTTTTTGAAAAATTCAAGGGGGCGCCACTGAGCTATTTTGTTACATTTTTTTGTAACGTTGCAAGATTATCAAAATCCATGCAAAGCCGAATGTATGTGCAAAATTTGGTGAGTTTTCGTGCATGTTCAGGCCTCCAAATGTAAACTACTACAAATGGATAAAAATTTCACATTCGATCCAAAATACCCGATTTTCTGTTTGATTTGGAAAATGGGTGCAAGAGACTTTTTGGAACAGTTTTGCATAAGGTATGGACTCCCCAAATCTAATTGCTCTACGTTGAAAAAACCCAATAGGAAAGGCCTGTTTTAAAACTCCTTTCTGTCGCCACTAGTTGGCACTGTAGAGTTGATGCAAATGACCCTTACAAGACCCTTCAGGGTATGACTCTCAACAAGCACGGGAAATTTGACGCAGAAATGTTGTATATCTGCTGAGTTATGACTGTTCAAAGTTTTTTGCGAGACAAATTGTTGACGGTCATTTTCACTTTCCTGTTAGGACCCCGCCGCTTCAACGAAACCTCAATATATTTCATCAGGCACCTGAACACAGGTTTTGAGGCTCCCCTGATGCAGGTTTAAGGTCAACAGGTTTTTTTCCCTTGAAGGAGGAACCTGTCTCGTAAAAAAAAAGGCATTTCCTGTTCTCACTAGGGGGCGCTAGGCCTAATGGGTAATATTTCAATGCACTCGTGTTAAGGGTGGGATATTGCACATACATGCTGGATATGAAAAAGATTGAACGTTGTGTCAAGGAACTATTAGTCATTGACTGAATTTGTCATTTTGCCGAAAAAATGGCCAACTTTGGCACCACGCCCAGGTCAGACCCGTGAATGAAAACGCACCATTTTCAAAACTTAAGATTTCATATGTCTCTTGAACAGTCTCACCAATTTTGAAGATGATCCAACTAACTCCCTCGGCGAAAAGGTCTCAAATGTGCATCCTGTAAATCGATAAAAATTTTATATTCGATCCAAAATAACCGATTTCCTGTTGGGTTTGGAATGTGAGTGCGAATGCTTTTTTGGAGCGGTTTTGGACAAGGTATAGACTCCCCAAATTTCATTGCTCTACGCTGACAGACCCTAATGTTATAGGCCAATTTTAAAATTTCAAGGGGGCGCCACTGAGCCATTTTGTTAGATTTTTTTGCAACGTTACAAAATTATCGAAATTTACAATTTTCTGCACATATGTGCAAATTTTGGTGACTTTTCGTGCATGTTCAGGCCTCCAAATTGGCCGTTTTCATTTGCCCTGAAAAAAAAAAATAAATAAAAATAAAAAAAAATAATCCTTTGCAAAACAATAGGGCCTTCGCACGCTCAGTGCTCGGGCCCTAATAAGGTGCAATTGTGAGTTAAGATGCATTTTCCAAGGGCATAGGTTTGGTCTCAACATTGGTAGGGACGCTATTACAGCATAACCTGCATATACACTTTTTGCTAGGGACAGGACACGAAAAATTAAAAAAGTTGAAATTGTTATTTTCAAGTGAGAAAATGGGGGAAATCCCCCTTTCTTCATATAAATAAAATTTACAGTGGTTGTGTTTTTGTGTGTGTTATTCTTTTTTTTGGGGGGGTGTTAAAGAAATATCTGCATAGGCTGTAAATAAAATTATTTTTAGATGGAGAAAATAAATATTTTAATTAATGAATAAATGCAAAATTGAATTAACGTTAACGGTAGAAAACATACAGTACAGGAGGGCACTTATCTCTTAGCTCCTTCCTCCATGTGTTTTGCAGGTTAGCAAGTTCACACAGTTTAATGTTTGGCTAACTGTGATGCAGGTTGGACTTTCATGAGCAAAATTAGTGGCGTGTTCCCCACCTCCACAACATTGACGTCTACTGACAGTGGCCGTTGCTGCGTCTGGCCGCAGGAAAAAAACATCTAACATCCTTCGTCTTTGAAGGGGGTGGAGGAGGCGGCATGTTTTTCTGTCGGGGTTGTGTGAGAGTGCGTGTTTTTGTTTGCTCTAGTCATCAGCCAATCAAACGTGCGTTTGAGGGGAAAAAATGGACCGGCACATTCAGCAAGTGAAAATGGGTAAATGTCTGAACATAATGAAAATGCAGTAATTCACTTAATAATATAAGGGTCAACTCTATTCGTACAACATATGAGAAGACATTATAAATTATTATCATTTATAATTATCAGCAGTTATAATCATTATATAACTCAAATAAGGTTGCTTAAAAGTTGGTGGGGACAATTTGAGCATCGTGAAAAGTTGGTAGTGTTGTGTCCCTACCGTCTCTATGCAAACCTACGCCCTTGGTATTTTCACTAAAGTAAAAGAAATACTCATTCAAGTTTTTTTTTTCTTTAGCACACAATATATGGAGGTAGATTTGTGTCCTAATGATTAATTCAGAAAAAAAAATCGCTTCAATTTATATTCTCAATAAAAATTTTGAAAAGTCACTTCAATCAAAAAAATGTGTTTGAATGCAGAAATGAATTTGAAACTCAAAAAAATGCATTTGAAAGTTATTTTTCTTTGATTACATTTTCTTTTTTTTTTTTTTTTTTTTTTTTTTTTACAGAAACAACTTTTTTGATTAATGTTGTTTTGCGTTTGGGACACATTTTGGCCAGGGCACTTGTGTCTTTATTATTCAATCAAAAAATAAGTTGCTTCAAACAAAAACATATGGCGGAAAACACTCAGGTGACTTGAAGTTCCGCTCAGAGACCCCCAATTTGGCCAACTTTCAAAATTGTCCGACATGCATGGAAATATACATCATTGGAAAGCTTAAAATCTCAATTTTCTGGGGTAAAAAAAATTGAACAGGAGGGCATTTAAAAAAAAAAAAAAAAGTTTTTTAGACAGCAAAACCCTATCCGGAGGTGAGAGCACACGAGAGCAGAATTACAGATGCCATGACTTTAACGAATTATTATCACGTCCTTACCTTGTTTCGATCCAAAAACTCCATGTAGCATGTATCACTGAGTGTCAAGACACAGCTGTGAATGGCCACAGCCATATTTCTTTAGGATTTCATGGGTGAAACATGGTAATATAATAAGGGTCGCGATACAGAAATTACACACATCAAGGAGTGGTCGAGATGTTTCTTTTTCATATTTTTACCCTTTTAAATGTTTTTTTCCCTTTGTTTGGATCGATTACTTATCATCTAACATATCGAGAAAGAGAGAATGAGAAAGTAACAAAAAAATACAATTAAGTGATAGTTATGAGGCAGATATCCGTGACTTTTTTTTACAGACACCAATTTTTCATTCTGACGTAATTTGTTTAAAAGTTTAAAATATGCGAGTGAATAATTTTTTAAGTCGTTTTTTTTTTTTTTCATAAACGAAATATTCGACATCGAATAATGATTCTAAGCTAAAAATGACAGACATTTTGAATAATAAAATTACTGACCTTCTTTTTGTGGTTGGGTTGAAACAAAAGCGGTTGCGCGATGTCTGTAAACGGGGGTTTACAGAGTAAAAGGGACAAATTAAAAATAGTTTGGGGGCTTAATGGGCCATGAATCTGCTCTGCTCATATTGTTCTATCAAACACAACAGTTCTTTTAGCTTAAAATACAGTTTATTTTATAGAGGGTTGCAAGAGCAGAAACTGCTTTTTCGGTCTTGTCTGTGTTTTCCGCCATATACAGTGGGGAGAACAAGTATTTGATACACTGCCAATGGGAAAACCCATTGGCAGTGTATCAAATACTTGTTCTCCCCACTGACAACTGGGAAAAGCCATTGTCAGTGTATAAAATACTTGTTCTCCCCACTGTATATATTCAAATTAAAAATAACTTCAATCAAAAAAAGAAAAATTTCAATCATAGAAAATAAAATTTTAAATGCGAAAAAATATGAGACTAAAAAATGTGCATTTTCACACTTAATTTTTCATTGAAAATGTTTTCCTTGATTAAAGTAATCCTTTTTGTGTTTGGGCCATATTATAGGTAGGACATTTGTGTCTAAATCATTAAAAAGTTCCTTCAATCAAAAAAAATATTTTATATCAAAGAAAAAAATCATTTAAAAAATAAAATTGCAAACCCCTATTTGTTTTTTTATAAAATAACATTTTTATTTGAATTTTTTTTTTTTTTTCGAAGTGTCACTTTTTTGAACACCTGTTTTTTTTAATTGAAGAGGAAAAAGCACCCTTTTAAAAAATGACACTTGTGACATTAGAGATTCCATAGTTCCGTAGTCAAGGGTGCAGGTTTGGTCTCAATATTGATAGGGACGATATAACAGCACAACCTGCTTGTGCAATTGTTGCTGGGGACAGTACATTAATAACACCAAACAGACTGGGCAAAGGGGAGTCCCGGCTAATTAATTGATAGGCCAAATGATCAATGCAAATTGCAAAATAAATCTGTATTGACTTGTATTAACTTTCATGAGTATTGATTCAGGTGATACGCCGTTTGATTCAAACCTTTGTTTTCAAAAACTACTACAGAAAGATTTCGAACATTTTCAGAATAAATGTCGGGATTTTATTAGAAAATGTTAAATTGCAACATTTGAACATAAATTACATTAAAGTACACAATTAATACAAACTCATTAATAATCTCTTAACTAGCCAGGAAAAAAAATTCTAAAGACCACTCAACATTGTCTAAATAAATGTATATAACTAATAAGTATAACTGAAAAAACTTCTCAGGGTCTAACAAAAATAAATAAAAATTGAGCCTTTCTTCAGGTAAAACACTACTGCTTTTGTCTACAAGCACAGCCACACAACAAAAAATGAAGACTTTTTACCCCGATTATGATTCATGCGTGATGTCCAAAAATGTCTGCAGAGGCTGCAAATATAAATATTTTTAAATAAATAAAATTGAACATAAATAAATACTTTTTAAATAAATGCAAGTCATCAGCAAATCAAACGTGCGTTTGTGGGTGGGGGAAATGGATTGGCAAATTCAGCTATTTAAAAGGAGCAAATGTCAATCTATACATTGTGAAAATAATTTACTTCATAATGGTAGGGTCAATTCTATCCATACAACATATACGTAGACAATCTAAATGATCTATATAAATGAAGTCACTATGCAAATAAGGTTGCTTAAAAGTTGGTGGGGACAATTTGAGCATCCTGAAAAGTTGCTAGTTTTATGTCCCTACCGTCCCTATGCAAACCTACGCCCTTGTCCGTGGTGTTTTTTGTTTTTGTTTTTTTTTTTTTAAATGAGCCAAGCAACTTTAAAAATATTCAATGCAACACAAATGAAGGTCCCAATCCCTATTGATAAAACAATACATTCCTACTAATCAATCCTGAAAAGACATACCTGTGAATTCGAAAACCATTTTAGGTGACTCGCTATCATCAAGTAAATGGCGAGGGTGCAAAAAAGTAATCAGAGCAAAGGGTGGCTACTTTAAAGATGCTATTAGATGATACATTATTTCACCTTTTTTTGCTAAGTACATCATTCCACATGTGTTCATTCATAGTTTTATTAGCTTCAGTGAAAATTTACAATGTAAATAGTTATGAAAATAAAGAAAACACGAATAAGAAGGTGATGTGTCCAAACTTTTGGCCTGCACTCAAAAAATTCACATGAACTAATTTAACTTTTAAATAGGTGTTTTTCATTGTATATACACTGGTGGCCAAAAGTATTGGCACCCCTGCAATTTTGTCAGATAATGCTCAATTTCTCCCAGAAAACGATTGCAATTACAAATGCTTTGGTGGTAATATCTTCATTTATTTTGGTTGCAATGAAAAAAACACAAAAGAGAATGAAAAAAAATTAAATCATTATCATTTTACGCAAATACCCCGGAAAACCCCACTTCTGATCCAGACATAAAAAAGCCAGGCTCAGGTCCCTCAGAGGTCATGGGTCTTCCAGCAGGACAATGACCCAAAACGCACTCCAAAAGCACTGAATAGAAAATGGTTTGAGAGGAAGCAATAGAGACCTCTAAAGTGGCCAGCAATGAGTCCAAATCCCAAATCCTGTGGTGAGATCTGAAAATGGCAGTTTGGAGAAGGCACCCTTCAAATCTCAGACCTGGAGCAGTTGGCCAAAGAAGAATGGTGTAAAACTTCAGCAGAGCATTGTAAGAAACTCACTGATGGTTACCGGAAGCGGTTGTTCGAAGTTATTTTGTCTAAAGGTTGTGCTAGTATTAGGCTGAGGGTGCCTATACTTTTATCCGGCCCATTTTTGGAGTTTTGTGTAAAATAATGATATAATTTTTTCCCCCCATTCTCTTTTGTGTATTTTCATTGCAAGCAAAATAAATGAACTTATTACTATCCATTTGTAATTGCAATCATTTTCTGTGGGAAATTGAGCATTATCTGACAGAATTGCAGGGATACTAGTATACCCTGTATATATATACAGTGGGGAGAACAAGTATTTGATACACTGCCAATGGGTTTTCCCACTTGTTCCCCCCACTGTACATATATATATATACAGTGATCCTTCATTTTTCGCGGTTAATGAGGACCGCCTCCCCCGCAAAAATTGAAAATCAACGCAGTAGTGGCGGAGCTTCTTAACATTTTGGGGGGGGCATTCAATGTATTTAGTCAGATTTAGCAGCATTGGAAAGAGATACGTATAGCAAGTCCCTGTCCAAGTATAATTTTTTTTTAAATTACGTATAAATGTTTTTTAAGCACTGCAAATTAAATAATTATGATATAAATGACATGTAAAAAAAAAAAAAAAACTGATTTGTTCTGAACAATTTTTAAATAGAATACAGTATTTTTTAATTGAAAAAAATCTGCGTTGGACTGAGGGTGCGAAGTTTGCAGCTCGATAGAGCGAGGTATTACTGTATTTAAAAAACCTAAAATCTAAAAAATCAGCACACCACAAAACATCAAAGTAAATAATGTCGGAAAGCAATGAACTCATCTCAGTTAAATCACAAATTTACTTTGTGTAAAACCTGAGCCTGTTTAGTTGGACAGACCTATTCTGTTGTGTGAATTGCAACAGGTTGCAATAATAAAATTATGTTAATGCAATGTAGCTTCTGTCATCTAGTGGACGAGCATTTAGCTGTACCTACAAGCCATCAACTGCCAAGTCATTTCATTCATTGTACTCTGACAGCAATTGTTTACTAACTTAAGAAAAACTGAGGTTAGCAGACTTGAAATATTTTTCTCTTGCGGACTGTGAAAACTGCTAGTTTAGGACATTGTCATGTCCTACCTGTGTAATATCAGTGGGTTTCACCTCCATTTTAGATGACAATGGATGAGAAATATGTGGAGAACATCTGGGCCGCTCTAAAGAATGCCATCCAGGAGATTCAGAGGAAGAACAACAGTGGGCTGAGCTTCGAAGAGCTGTACAGGAACGCCTACACAATGGTGCTCCACAAACACGGGGAGAAGCTTTATGCAGGCCTTAGGGAGGTGGTCACAGAGCATCTCATCAACAAAGTAAAGAAAAACTTTGTGAATAGAGGTCAACCGATATGGGATTTTCAAATGCCGATGCCCATACGATACCTAAAAAAAACATACAGCCGATTGATGACATCCATAGCCGATTTTGTAAGCCGATTTTAAAGACCAATGTAATACAAGGATGACCTGAGACTTAAAGGACTAATTCGGTCTAGTGCTACCAAACTGATGAAACGGCAGCACTTCTTTTTATGATTATAAACACTCGGCATGAACAATTATTTTCAAAGAATTAAACCAGCCAGGACATCACGACGAGATGTAAACAAGTGAGAATTTAAGAGGATGCTCGTCATGCTAAAGCTAATGCTATGCTAACGCTACAAGTTACATTTCGAGTGAAAGAAGTAAACACCTTAGAAGGCTAAGTTAACATTGCGTATACTCTCATAAAAAAAAAAAAAAACAAGCAAGCCTAAAGCCTCCTGTAGCAGCCTGCTTTCAAGCTGCTACGGGGTCTTTCCGAGGTCCTACCGTTAGTCAGCGGCGGCTACAGTTGCCCAAACAGATGCCTGATCAAAATCCTTTTGTATTTGGCTTATTTTTGTGTTTGTTAATCGGCCAATGGCCGATGTTGTAAAAAACGTCTATATATCGGTCGACCTCTACTTGTGAATAGGCGTATATCATTGGCGTTGATCAATCTATCCTTTTTACAGGTACGGCAAGATGTCCTAAAATGTCTAAACAACAAATTTCTGCAAATCCTAAATCAAGAGTGGAATGATCATCAAACAGCTACCATTATGATAAGAGACATCCTCATGTACATGGTATGGAAGCAGGATAATACAATCTTTTTCTTTATGCTACTCCTTTTTTGGATCAGAGTCTGTTGCAGCCCTTCGAGATTACTCATAAGCACCCCTAGCAGTGGTAGGCGTTTTTTTAATGCTTTTATTAGTATCTTTGCAATGTTCTAGTACATTGGCAAAAAGATTGATCCCAAGATTGATCCCAACATATCTAAAGCTTGGCCAACCTGGAATTGTGAAGTGTTTTGTTTGGGTTGGATAACCTTAATCTGTGTCTTTTTGTGTTTGTGCGATTGTTGGTATGACAGTGACTTCATTTACTGGGCATGTGTATCATGAACAGTACTTGGCAACCAATTGAAAGTCAAAATCAACATCACACACTTCGATGCAATTTCTTCTAAATGTTGAATTCTTGAATAGATCACTTCAGTTCTTACCAATTTCTTGTACAATCGTTTTGGCCTACCCCTATCGATTATTTAATTAAACGATTAATCTGTCGTTTAGTTAGAATAATCGAGTAATCGGATTATGAACATTTAATGCTTTGCAGAATACATTTTATGAGATGTAAAACATCTCATCTCATAAAACATCAACATCTCATAAAACAAAGAAATAAGCGTTTATGCATGCGTTAATATTTATTTTGGCTTGCTAAGATTGCACTTTCAAAAGAGCATTACATGTAAATACAAAATAAAATACCCGAGTGCTTCTTCAAACGATGTAGAATTGCACTGTCATTTCACAAGATCAATAAATGCATTTAAAATAAATTAAAATACCTAAGTTTAGACCCAAACAGTATAAAAAAAAAACTACATGCAGATCTAAGTACAACAAAAGAACAATTGGCTAACCTGCATAGCAAAAGTGCGCTAGTTTAACTGTAATGCTATAAAATGCATTACAGTATTCCCACAAAAAAATTGCTAAATATATTCCTAAACTAAATAACGAATGCATGAACAAACATATTAGCTCAAACAAAAGCTTATGTTGGTTTTTACAGGGAGCAGCTGGATGCAGCCATGTTAGATGAGTTATATTACATTCACTATTGCCACTAGATGGCAGTACATCCGCTCAAATTGATAAAACTAAAAACTAGTGCTGCAACGATTATTCGATTAACTCGAGTACTCACTTAGAAAAAAAAGAGTCAAATTAAATTTTGCTGCTTCGAGTATTCATTTAATTAAAGTGGCGTTGTAATGGTTTGTTTTTGAAAGTGATTGCATTTAGTTGTATTGATTTGGGTGGATACACTGCCCTCTAGTCTGCCTCATTTTACATGGCCAAATGCAGCTGCTTCCTGTTCAGACCAACATAAGCTAGGTTTTTGTTTGAGCTAATGTTTTTTTAATTCATTCGTAATTTTGGTGAAAAGTATATTTAGCCAATTTTTTGTGGGAATATGTGTCTGAAAATAATAAGTATTTTGTAGCATTTAAGCTAGCGGACTTTTGCTATTTAAGTTGGCCAATTGTTCTTTTTTTGTACATGGATCCTTTTTTTTGGGTGGGGGGGGGTACTGTTTGAGGCTCAGTTCAGGTATTTAAATTTTTAAATGTTTTTTTATCCGATTACTCGACTATTCAAACTAACTAGTTCATCGATTAGTCAACTACTGAAATAATCAATCGCTGCAGCCCGACTAAAACCACTTTCAAAACAGACCATTACCAAGCCACTCGAACGAATCCTCGAAGGGGCAAAATTTGATTCGAAGCTTTTTTGTAATAAAACTAATCGATTAATCGTTACACCACTACAATATTTTGGGACAAGAAGGGCTGTTCCACAGTTTGAGACATCCGAATGTAGGCGATACTTTACTGGAAACTTTTTACGACCCAAAACAAGACATTTAACTCCACGTAAAATTAGTTTCCTCCTGTGCCTGAAATGGTGCATTTCCTTTGCTATGACCAATAACCCAAATCTATCTGGTAGTATGGAACAGTCTTTGTTTGGGGGTGGTTGTTGTAGGGATACAAGATATAAACACCCGTAGATATAAGATGCAATGCCATAGAAGCAGCTATAGGTATAGTACGTAGTTGGTAGCTCAATGTGATAATTGCACTCATATATCCTGTCTTAGTCTGCATATTATACACTGCAAATTTATACTATTATAAATTTACTTATTTAAAACTTCTTACATTATTTTCCATAAATCTAGTCAAATTATTTTCTACAACTAGCCAGCTGAATTAGGTGAGTTTGAATAACACACAACGGTTGGTAACAAGGAACTGACCTGTTTATTCAGTGACAAACACAAAACATAAATAACAAACAGAAATGGCATAGTCAGTCAGTAAAACGGGCAAATAATATTGTAAACTGTCTTAAAAAAGCAAAGGAAAATCCCACGAATCCCCCAAGCTATTAGATGCTTTTAATGTTTCGTGCATTAGTTACAAAACTTGTATAAAAAGTCTCTCAGGTTTAAATAAATGACTATTTCATATCAAGTTAACATTTTAAAACAGTAAATAAAATACTCAAGTCCCGATTCATTTAATTTTGCGAATCAACTGTTAAAGTTGTTAAAATTGCTCCCATTATTCCATAATTTCCCTTCTGTCTACTTTCAACATGTGAAAGTTTTAAAACTGTTTTGAAGATAGATTCAAGTCAAGATTTTGCCAATTTAGGAGTATTTTAGATAAAAAGTTAATTAGGTTCACTTGGAAGGTTCACAACAGCCTACTAGGGAAGTCTCCTGCTTTAAGATGGCGGCTGTTTACTAACGCATCTGGTTTCCAATACTTCAATGTTGCTAACGCAGTCGAGTCTGTCATTTTGCATCTAGTTCTATATACATATGATATCTATTATCTCCAGTAAAACGACGTTGACGTAGTTTGTAGCGGCTGTCAGGAGCAGTCAGGTATTCTTGTGTTTGACCATTGGCATTACCCGGGTAAGCATTATGTTTACTTTCGGGACGCAATGCGGTCAGTTTCTCATTGCGTCCCGAAGACCGCGCTGTGTATTAGTTCCGCTTTACTTGACATACTGTATTTCAATAACCGGAATTTGGATGTTTGTGAATCGTTCTCAAATCTCCCACGGCCGAATCGCTCAAGGATGTAATGACGGCGGGGCATGTTGTCCCGTGGTTCTAAGTGTTGGATGGTGCGTCTTTACTCAGGTGAGATAATGGCTCGTCATCCAGAATGAATTCTTCGGCTATGGCTCTTGTTATTCCCTGGGCTTTGGGACTGTCTAGTGCCAGTTTGTCACGCATAGCAAAAGTTTCTGCCAGTGTTAGTTGCGTAGGACCTTTCTTTTTGTCTTCGGTTTTCTTAACATACTCCCTTATATTGTTTGTGGTGGTATTTCGCTAAAATGCTTGATTAGGTTGGTTGTATTAAAACGTCTTACAGCTTTACCACTACGCTTGACTTTATTGTGGCATATGTTGCACCCTGCCTCTTCGTCTTTGTCGTCCTGTAAGGTGAAATGATCCCACACAGCTGACATTTTTACCAATAAAGTCTCTCGGTAAATTGGGAGACGGTAATGTAAATGTAGTGTGTTGAAGGTGTGCCTTAAAATGCGGACCGGATTTTAGGGAAACCGAAGCAAAAAACGGAATGGATTATGTAAATCGGTGTGGTGGAAAACCCGGACCGGATTTTAAAATAACTGGATCGGAAGTCTGGATCGGAATTTTTCCGTGTTCCGATCCGATGCGTATTTTTTTGCCCATATCGGCGTCCGATCCGATCCAAATATCGGCTCGGGACACCCTAAGATGGCACACCCCTAGCGAGGGAAAAACTGCGAAGTAGCGCCCCTCCCCCAAAAAAACACTCACACACAATGAGTTGCCACAGCAACTATTTAACAAGTTAAACGATGATTGACGCATGCGGCACGTTGAAGTTCGTGTGTCTGGCAAGGTCAAGCACAGACATCTGTCAATCCAAACACAAACATCTTTCAATCATTGTTAACTTTAATAAGCAACTCCAATGCACTGCCTGACGAACAAAGAGCAGGGAGAAGGAGGAAGGGAGGTAGAGTGAGACTACGCTATCAGCTCAGGACAGCTCATCCGTTTGTTTTTTTTTTTTTTTAATTAATTCAGCGATGGACTGAAGGTGTAAGTAGCGGGGATCACGGTATTACTATTATCAAGCCCATACATCTAAAAGTATTTTTTCACCCAAATCAAAAAAAAAAAAAAAATGCACTCAGATAATGTTTTGAACAATACCTATTCTTGAATTAAGAACATGTCTGACAAACAAGCTTTTTTTAGGTTAAATGTAATAATTTATTGCTTCAGATAAGTCTGTTACACTTTTTACAGCTAGCTGTTTTTCTTATTTTAAGAAATCGAAGTGACTAAAATTTACTTGAAGCACTGGCAGAGAATTTCACTCATTTTGAGTAGATTTACACTGAAAACAAGGGAATTTAACTCGTTTTAAGGAGTTGTGTTTTTGCAGTGTACATGATCCTGTTTGCCCCGCTCTGCGATTCCAGGACCGAGTTTATGTCCAGCAAAACAACGTGCAGAATGTGTACAACCTCAGCGTCATCGTATTCAGAGACCAGGTGGTCCACTACAGCTGCATTCGAGAACACCTATGGCAGACGCTACTGGACATGATTAAACGAGAAAGAAGGGGAGAAGTTGTAGACAGGTATGTGGAAGGTCTCAATTTACCAATCTGACATCTGGCAGTCGGTTGAGGTCTCTTAAGCGATGTCGGTGTGGGGGCACGTTTTCAAATTGTGAAAGTTTACCACTCTGGTTGGCTGTTAGCTAGCGAATCATTGCATGAGAGCAGAAGCAGACCTAACAAAAGTAAATAAAAGTAAGTTTTGAAGAGGATTTACATGTACATGCGTTTCATTTCAGATGCAGAGTAACTGTACCTGAAAGGAAGACACTTGAATTATTGACAATGATTTAGGCAAAGCGGTTTTAGGGGTGGGGCCACAGGGGCACTGGCCCCACCTCTAATTTGAATGGCCCCTTTAGTGCCCTTGTTCCCATTTTAGCACAAAGCATGGCAATTGGTGAATCCCTTTCTGAAGTGAGCGACAATTAGAGAATGTTGTTTCTAAAGGAGGCCTGAACGATATATCGTTTCAATATCGTCATTGCGTCATGCTCTCATCACAAGGACATGCGATATTTTTGTTTGTTTTGAACACGCAAACTGTTTTTTTTTTTTACTTCATGCTCATACAGCGCTACAGCCCCTCACCCTCACTCCTGCTAATCAGTGCGACCAAACTGTTTTTCTTGCTCACCAGTTCAGCTGTCCTTTGGTGTTTAAAGTTAATGATGATTGACAGGTTTGTAGCTTTGATCTGGCCAGAGAAGACTCGCAGCTGTACGATAAAATGTGTGTATGATCGTTAAACTTTTTACACACCACTTAAAAATCATGGAGAGGGTCTGAAATTTTAATCGTAGGTGCATGTCCACTGTGAGAGAGATAATCGATGAAAAATCCAGAAATCACAGTGAATGATTTTTTAACGATTTATTTGTGTTATGAAGGAATGTTAATATTTGGTACAGTAGCCTTTGTTTGCAATTACACAGGTCAAAACATTTCCTGTAGTTTTCAACGAGGTTTGCACAGACTGCAGGAGGGATCTTGTCCCACTCTTCCACACAGACCTTCTCTATATCAGTCAGGTTTCTGGGCTGTCACTGAGAAACATCACTTTTGAGCTCCCTCCAAAGGTTTTCTATTGTGTTTAGGTCTGGAGACCGGCTAGGCCATGCTAGAACCTTGATATGCTTCTTACGGAGCCACTCCTTGGTTTTACTGTGTTTCGGGTCATTGTCATGTTGGAAGACCCAGCCCTGACCCATCTTCAATTCTCTGACTGAAGGAAGGGTTTTATAACCTAAAATCTCACAATACAGGGCCTCAGTCATCCTCGCATTAACATAGTGCACTCGTCCTGTCCCATGCGCATAAAAACACCCCCAAAGCATGATGCTACCACCTCCATGCTTAAAAGTAGGGATGGTCTTCTTGGGATATACAGCAGTTCTCATCATTATTTTTCCCCGAAACACGGTTAGTGGAATTATGACTGCTCTCATCTGACCACAACACTTTCTGCCGTGACTCCTCTGCATCATCCAAATAGTCATAGGTAAACTTAAGATGGGCCTTGACATGTGCTGGTTTAAGCAGGGAAAACTTCCGTGCCCTGCATGATTTCAAATCATGACGTCTTAGTGTATTACCAACAGTAACCTTGGAAAAAATGTTACTTTTCAAGTCATCGACCAACTCTGATCATGTAGTTCTGGGCTGATTCCTCACCTTTTTTAGGAATATTGAGACCCCATGAGTGTCAAGCTCTTTTAAATGTTTGTCCTGCTTGATGGGATGGCGAGCACATATGACGTGAGGCCAACTCAGCTTCTTCCAATTTTTATTCGTTTGAATAATCAGAAAGGAGAATAGCAGGTTGAAAACCTTGAAGAAAAACAAAACAGTGAAAAGAGTGAAAACATTTGCAAACTTTTTACAGTGAAATATTTACAGTCAAATAATCAAAATATTGGTGGCTTGAACTTAAAGAATTCCTAACCTAGACCTATTGATTACTTAATCAACTTATTAAATTAGTCATCATTAATTTCATATAGGCACGGTGGCTGAGTGGTTAGCACGTCTGCCTCACAGTTCTGAGATCAAGGGTTCAATAATCCCGGGCTTCGGCCTTCCTGTGTGGAGTTTGCATGTTCTCCCCGTGCCTGCGTGGGTTTCCTCCGGGAACTCCGGTTTCCTCCCACATCCCAAAAACATGCATGGTAGGCTGATTGAACACTCTAAATTGTCCGTAGGTATGAGTGTGTGCGTGAATGGTTGTATGTCTCCCTGTGCCCTGCGATTGGCTGGCAACCAGTTCAGGGTGTCCCCTGCCTACTGCCCGTTGTTCGCTGGGATAGGCTCCAGTACCTCCGCGACCCTCGTGAGGAAAAAGCGGCATGGAAAATGAATGAATTAATAATTTCATATAATAACAATCTAAATTCAGTCAAGCCTGTTTTAACATCAAGTAACTTGTCACCGTTTTAACTTACAAGCTGAAATGTACTCATGCTTTCCTAACCAGATTCAAATTCTAACAGAAAACAGCCTGTAGCCATCCAACTTCTAAACTCATAGCTGTCTGACTTCTAAACTCACAAAGCCTTATTCTAGGAGCCTGATCATTCATTATTTGGAATGAGAATCTGTGTTTCTACCAAAAAGTTCTATTTTGGTTTCATCTGACCATAACACATTCTCCCAGTCCTCTTCTGGATCATCCATATGCTCTCTAGCGAACCACAGACGGGCCTGGATGTGTACTTTCTTCAGCAAGGGGACACGTCTGGCAGTGCAGGATTTAAGTCCCTGGCAGCGCATTGTGTTACCGATAGTAGCCTTTGTCACTGTGGTCCCAGCTCTCTGTAGGTCATTCACTAGGTCTTGTATGTCTTCCATTTTCTAATAATTGTTCCCACAGTTGATTTCTTTACACCAAGCGTTTTACCTATTGCAGATTCAGTCTTCCCAGCCTGGTGCAGGTCTACAATTTTGTCTCTGGTGTCCTTCGACAGCTCTTTGGTCTTGGCCATAGTGGAGTTTGGAGTGTGACTGACTGAGGTTGTGCACAGGTGTCTTTTATACCAATGAGTTAAAACTGGTGCCATTAATACAGGTAACGAGTGGAGCCTCGTTAGACCTCTTTAGAAAAAAACAGACCTTTTTGACAGCCAGAAATCTTGCTTGTTTGTAGGTGACCAAATACTTATTTTCCACTCTAATTTGGAAATAAATTCTTTAAAAATCAAACAATGTGATTTTCTGTTTTTTTCCACATTCTGTCTCATGGTTGAGGGTTACCAATGTTGACAATTACAGGCCTCTCTAATCTTTATAAATAGGAGAACTTGTACAATTGGTGGTTGACTAAATACTTATTTGCCCCACTGTACATGGGGCTCCACTCTGATTGAGATTGCCCATCATGTTTAACTTATTCCATTTTATAATAATTGCTCCAACAGTGGACCTTTTTTCACCAAGCTGCTTGGCAATTACTCTGTAGACTTTTCCAGCCTTGTGGAGGTGTACAATTTAGTCTCTGGTGTTTTTGGACAGCTCTTTGGTCTTGGCCATGACCTCAAACAAGTGCATCTTATCAGATAATTCATGGAGTTGAGGTGGACTTTTAAAAGGCGGACTAACTAGAATTCTAGCTGATAGACAGGTGTTCAAAAACGTATTTGCAGTGTATCACAAATAAATTACAAAATCATGCATTGCAGGCCTGAACGATATTGGAAAAAAAAACTATTGCAGCGATTTTTGAGGGGTTTGCTATATATTGCAATATTAAAAAAAAATTTTTTTTTTTCAAAATAAATTTTTACTAGATGACTTGAATAGCTGTTTGGAAAGACTTTGGATGACTCCTCATGACCACAGTGTACAGTATTCCATTATTTTTCGCGGTTAATAGCCGCGGCAAGTGAAAAACCGCGAAGTAGGGCAGACCCCCCTCCCCCATTTTTGTGTGTGTGTGTGTGTGTGTGTGTATGTGCTCAATGTATTTATTCAGATCTAGCACTGGAAAGAGTTACATATAAGACATTTTTTTCTCACTTTTTTTCCCCAAAGTATGATTTTAAAAAATGTATATATACTGTATCTATATATAATTTTATTAAATGCTTTTTAAGCACTTCAAATGCAATAATTATGATCACTTTTAAACATAACTGTCCCACTGAATAATTTTTAAACAAGAATAAAGTACTGCAGTAGCATGTAACATGGCTGTGATTCTTGGAGTGACATGTAGAAATTGCAAACTCCTCATAATCCCTTCTGCCGTTTATTTTATGTCTCAAACGTCTCCACATCCCCCCCACAGGCACACACATTCATTCCAGTCCGCGCTTCCTTGCAGAAACTGTTTAACAAGTTAAACGATGATTGACAGATTGCTGCCCATGTGAAGTCAGCTTCTTTGGCCAGATCAAAGCCATCTTTAACTTTAATAAGCAAGTGCCACAGTAACTGAGAGCTGGGAGAAGGGGTGAGGGAGGCTGTGCGAGCGAATGGAGCAGAACAAAGGTGTGTGGATTGGATTTTTTTTTTTTTAAACTATTGCACGTCCTTGCGATGGGACTATCGCGCATGCGCACATCGCGATGGCGATGTTTAAACGATATATCATTCAGGCTTAACAGGGTTTTTCTTTTTAGATTGTCTCTCTCACAGTGGACATACACCTACGATCAAAATTTCAGACCCCTCCATAATTTCTGAGTGGGAGAACTTGCAAAATAGTTCAAATACTTATTTTCTTCACTGTATGTGAGGTGCCCCTGCGTGGTAGTGTTTCAGACTACCTTGTCTTGCTTTCATGCTTGAAAGTGGCTCTGAATCTTTGCTGAGCCTTGTGGATGGATTTGTAGCAGGATTATGTAAATGACCTTTTCTGTTGCCCAACTCTGAAGTGGTAGTTTAAAATGGCTCATTTACACAATTTCAAAAATTGACAGAAAATATACTTGGTTGTTTACAGTCACACTTCATGGTTGGACAGGCACTTCAGAGGGTAAGCTAATTGTGTTTAAGTCAATAGCTCATTGGCTACCATTGACCGTGATATCCACTGGCAGTGATCATTTACAATCAGCTGGTTCAAATTGGTCATCTAATTGATATCAATGGTAACCATACTAGCAAGGGCTTAGGTCTGCGTAAGGACAGTAGGGACATATCACTACCAACTTTTCAGGATGCTCAAATTGTCCCCACAACTTTTAAGCAACCTTTTTTGCATTATATAATGAGTTCAGTTAGACTGTCTTCCCATATGTTGTAAGGATAGAATAGACCCTGCCAATATTAAGTGAATTATTTTTATTATGGTTAGACTTACATTTATCCCTTTCCACTTGCTGAATGTGCCGGGCCCCTGCCGGGTTAGGGTTTCAAACTAGCATCAAACTAACATGGCACCAAGAACCACTCGCTCCAAAGTTTGGCTACACTTCACCAGGAAAGAGGGTGAAAATGAAAGGTTACGATGGTTTAGGACGAGCATTGCAGCCGTGAACATAACAATGACAGCACGTAGGTTCAAACGCTCGAAAGTGTCTTCGCTTCACGAGGAAAAATTACAACAAAGCGACTTGCAGTCATTGCAAGGTGGAGATAACTGCATTGGGAGGGAATACGACTATACTGTCCTCACCGAGACGCTAAGGCTCAGTCCTGGCTATACGGCTAGCTAAACTCCCAAATGATGATGCAGAAGACGTTGGTATAATTTGCTGACTTTATTCAACCATCACTTGAAGAGTGAAACTAAAAATAGAAATGAAACGAATCAATTTCGTCCCCAATAACAAACAGGTTTGCATCAACGTAAATTAGCGATGATTAGCTGCAAATACAGGAATAACAAACGGTTAGCATGCTTTCGCTAGCATTAGCAAGTGTCTGATCGCGTGTGGAAACACAACAACAACACAAAAGATGATACATACAGGTGCTGCCTCTGTAGATATTTTACAAACATTAACAAAGAACAAAAGCTCGTGGCAGTGTTTCCCTCTCTCACTAACTCGCTCACTCGCTTGGATGCGGCACTTCTTCGCGTGTAAGCGCGCTCGTCACGTGAGCACGTTCTTCGTGTGAGGAAGCGCAAGGGCGCCCCCACTTGAGCGTGAAAGCACCATAAAAACTAAAAGGCATGCATTTCAATATAATGGTAAATAATACACACAGGGGTCCCCAAACTACGGCCCCGGCCCGCCTCCACATTTGGTCCTGCCCCCTGAACAATACCAGAGAGCATTTTGAGTGTTTTTTTTTTTTTTTTCTCAATAGTGTTATTTATTTCCTGGCCTTTTTCTGTGAAGAACTCAGAGAGGGTTATTTGATTATCATCTATTTAATTAATAGTGTTATTTTTATTAATTGTTATTATTATTATTTTTATTTTATTTACTTTTGTTCTGTGAAGAAGCCAGAAAGGGTTATTTGATTGTGGCTTTCTCAAAAAAAATATTTTTTTACATTTAGGCACTCCTGCAATCGTCACACTTTTTCTGTTACAAACTGACCCCGGCCCCTCATCAGAGAAGGGAAAAGTTATGTGGCCCTCACAGGAAAAAGTCTGGGGACCCCTGCTTTAACACATATTGCCAAAGGCAGAACAACGACCTATAGACCCTACTCACCAACGTCACAGAATGACGTGTCGCTGTATCCGGCCGCCATATTGTCCGTCTCTGTTTAGCCCTAATCTCAATGGTTTCAATTAGTCATTCAGTTTATAGACAATTCATGAAAGCCGCGGTGCTTTCAGACGCTGTAAACTCATTGGATGCGTTGCATAAAAGGCGTTATGTGGAAAAGCTTCAGTCTATCCATTCGCCAGATCCATATTTGATGCCTAAATTGATATTTTTCGACCCGCTGTCTTCGCCCTCTCTGCCTGACATCTGCCACCCTGATATCTACAACTATCTTGTCCACACAAAATCAACCTATTCTCACGAAAGTTTGAAAAACTTTAAAGTGCCTGTGACACGAAAAAGCATGTTTATTTCATAATACACGCGGTATTTTATGCCCCTGAATGATATGGACCGCTTGGATGTGTGTGGGAGCGATCGCTATATTTATTTAGTTTTTTTAATCCCGCGCCATCAAAATGAGTGACTTCCGGCTTCGGTCTTGCATTGAGGAGGAGGGCGCTGTGACGTGTACGGTAGAAGACGTTCTCTTCACTATACAGTGTACTGTTGTGGATGAGGACGAAGGATTCAGCTGATTTTGCGGATTAATACTTTTATTTTTTGCATCACGCCAGCCAAACGGCTGCAGAAAAATCATTCTGTATGCGGGAGAGGCGTATGCGCCTTTTTGGAGTTTCAAAAGGTTCCCATTCACCGTGGATATTTACTGTGGGACCATTGGACTTACAAGGAAGTGAGTAAACATCTTGTTTTGTATTATGTCAAAATACAGTGATTACAAAGTAAACACTATAAAATTCCTTTAAATAAAGGACTACTTACGTTTAATCATTGATAGGCATGTAAAAAGCTATCCTCATGCTTATTAGCAGTTAGCTGTTAGCACGTTAGCTGCACAACAACTCCTGATAGGCATGTAAAAAGCTATCCTCATGCTTATTAGCAGTTAGCTGTTAGCACGTTAGCTGCACAACAACTCCAGCCACCCTCCTCCAGGGAACGAACTGTAAATTGCTCTCCGCCGGGCGGTTTGACGATCCGCAAAGAAACTCGACAACCGGGTCGTCATGTCAAATAATCCAGGCTAGTTATGTGTGATTTTCCACTTCGAAGACGTTGAAACATCCCTCGGTTCGGGTTAGCATGTCGGCTAGCTGTCTCCTTCTGGTCTGCTTACATTCTCCGAAGCCGGGGAAGGGAAATTACATATGTCCGATTTAGGTGTCATAAAATATCGTTAGGGAGGTGTGACAGTTTTGACCATTATGGAGTCATTTTGCCATGCCGTCTTGAATAAATTGATTTTTATTATTTTATATTCCATTTAGCACAAGATTGTTATTTGTCATGACCATGCTAAATATTGATTTTTATTATTTTATATTCCATTTAGCACAAGATTGTTATTTGTCATGACCATGCCATTTATTTAGCAATTGGGGAAAGTACTTGGGTAAAAAGAATATCCTGTAAAAATATTGAAGTAAAGCGACAGAAACAATGACATTTTGCCGCTCTCTTCGTCGCGTTTTCCTCATTGTGAATAGTTCCCCCTCGACGGGCTGACTGGTCCTTCTCAAGCCATTTATATAGCTATTGGGGAGAAATACTTGGATAAAAAGAATATCCTGTAAAAATATTGGGAGTAGAGAGACTGAAACAATGACATTTTGCGGCTCTCTTCGTCGCGTTTTCCTCGTTCTGAACAATTCCCCCTCAATGGGCTGAATAGTAAAACCGATGAGCCCAGTCTACCGCTGACGTCATCCACCTGTTGGGGACGCTAAAGCCCTATAATGGAAGGCGTGGCTAACCGGCAGATTAAAAGACTAATTTCTCGTCATCTGTGCTTTGCTAAATTGTTGTATATAGTCGAATCGTCTCAAAATATGATTCTAATTCACATAATAATGCCATTTAAGACTTTTTTTCTGGTGTCATATGCTCTTTAAGAGCAGCACTCTAAGCAACATTACCCTGTGTGATTTCTAAAATGGCGACAATCAAAAAAAAAAGTTGACTGCGATGGCCGACGCTTCAAGGATAGGTGGATATTGGACTATTTCTTCAATAAAACACGCAACAACTGTGTCTGCCTCATTTGCAAAGAGACAGTCGCTGTTTTCAAAGAGTTCGATGTGACGCAATATTACTAAACAAGACACGCTGACATGTATGACAACATTACAGGGAAGATATGCAGCGAGAAATTATAGCAACTTGAAGCTAGTTTATTTTTTCACAGCAGCAGTATTTCGCAAGAGTAAGCCACAAAGACGAGACTGTTGAAATTATGAATTAAAAAAAATAATAAAGCAAATGTGACACACAGAAGGGCTCGCTAAAATTTGTTTAAATATATTGTTCTATGTAAATCAGCCAAGGTAGCCCCCCGCATTTTTCCCACACCAAATCTGGCCCCCTTTGCAAAAGGTTTGGACACCCCTGTTTAACTGATGATCCGTAGACGAGGCCAGCTTCTTTCACTTGGTACCAGCTAAATATTATTCAAAATGTAATGATGGTGGAAGAAATAAGCATCTTGAATTTGAAACTGTATGTTGTCGGCGATTAGCCTCGCGATGATCTTAATTGTGGTTGTCAGCCCAAAACCCTCTAAATATATATTAAATGTATCTTACCAGATGTGAAATGACTGCTACATGATCCGTGGTAATCGGAGCCCAGTTTTCTCGTCGAATTGCAGCAGTCCATCTCGCTCTCCTCTCCGGGTCTCTCGGAATACGGTAGAACTTCAAGTCTCTCCGTCTATCTTCTCTGTTATTGCAACCAACCGCCACACACGCCTTCACCATTTTGATTATTAATGTTAACGAGCAGAAAAACACGCTATAATAGGAGGAATTTACGTAGCGGTAATGCATCAACACGACGAGTAGACGGACAATATGGCATGGAGGCGTGGTTGTGACGTCATGTGAGTAGGGTCTATATGCCAATATATACCAATATTTTTTATTTCTATTAGAAAAATGTTTAAGTAAAATGTTACACATTCTTGTGCATTTGCCACTTATTGCCACAGTTAACATTGAGGCTTTGGGCCTTTTTTGACCTCGTTGTGAGTTTGTAAGGTTGTGACTTCTGATTAAACAAACTCGATGCCAATCAAAACGTTTGTTCTTTTTCCCCAAATTAGAATCGATAAAGAATCGAATCGTTAAGCAGTATCGATAATGGAATCGGAATCGTAAAAACCCCATCAATTCCCATCCCTATTAACCTACAGTGGGGAGAACAAGTATTTGATACACTGACAATGGGAAAACCCATTGGCAGTGTATCAAATACTTGTTCTCCCCACTGTATGTGAACTTGCTAACCTGAAAAACTAATGCGGTCAGGCGAGCCTCTATAGACCCTACCCACCGACGTCACAAAATCACGTTATCGCTGTATTGTTCCGCCCCCTTGTCCGTCATTTTGTGTCTGTATTATCAATGGTCTCAATTGATTGAGCAATTTATAATGCATTTCATGGAAGACCCAGTGCTTTCGGATGCCGTAAACTCACTGGATGCGTTGCATAAAAGGCGTTATGTGGAAAAGCTTCAGTTTATCCATTCGCCAGATCCATATTTGATGCCTAAATCGATGTTTTTCGACCCGCTGTCTTCGCCGTATTTGCCTGACATCTGCTAGCTACCCTGATATTTACAACTATCTTGTCCACACAAAATCAGCCTATTCTCACGAAAGTTTGAAAAACTTTAAGAGCTTGGAGGCTTATAAATACTTTGTTGCTGGTTGGGTGAAACGGGTCCTCGTCCACGAAAATTCGGCACGAATCTATCTTGTGCTTGGAAAGGTGAGTTACGAAATTTTCAATTCAAAATCTTTTGTTCTTGCTAACATCCACTGTCAAGTCTAATGTATTTCATGTCATTTGTCAATGGAGCTAGGGCTTTTAATGTTTATATGGTTTAGCGATAGCACTCTCACTACATACATACGTGTATGTTGTCGGCGATTAGCCTAGCAATGATCTTAATTGTGGTTGTCAGCCCAAAACCCTCTAAATATTTAAATTAAATGCATCTTACCAGATATAAAATGACTACTACATAATCTGTGGTAATCGTTTGGAGCCCAGTTTTCTCGTCGAATTGCAGCAGCCCATCTCGCTCTCTCCTCTCCGGGTCTCTCGGAATCCGGTAGAACTTCAAATCTCTCCGTCTATCTCCTCTGTTATTGCAACCGACCGCCACACACGCCTTCACCATTTTGATTATTAATGTTAACGAGCAGAAAAACACGCCGTAAATAGGAGGAATGTACGTAGCCGTAACAGGTAAACACGATGTGTTGACGGACAATTGGGCGGCACCAGTCAGGAGGGCGGAGTTGTGACGTCACGTGGGTAGGGTCTATATGAACAACAAAGTCAAGCTCGCTGTCCCTCCTTTGGATCATTGATTGCATTAAAAGTACAAGTCCCTTTAATTAAAAAAAAAGAAAATAAGCGCTATCCAAGAATGGGTCCACTTCAGGGGGACACTGACGTGAACATGAACTGACAAAGCTTTGATTTGAACGTTGTATCACCTGAACCAATACACATGAAAGTTAGTATCTGGTATTTTCCGCTCAATAAGTCTCATCGGAGTAGAAGGTACACCCTCAATGAATGGCTTATTTTAAAACTGTTTTCATATATAGTGCGCACCGCATTATGAGGTGCAGTACTAATAGTAGTAGTGGTTGCATTATGCATTCACTAGATGGAGCTGCGCCAAAGGGAATGTCATGCCTTATTGTACCTCATAGTATTTTATTTTTTACTTTAGCAATATGATGTGTTCTATTCTCACTAAACTTGAAATTGTTCAGCTTGACAGACAGCAAACAAGGCAATTGTGTTTTTTGAAGCTTTTTTCTTCACTTTTGACAATTTATAAAATTTTAACACATGTACACTCATGTTCAAAACAACACACATTTTAACAATAAAAGACACAAAACAATTGGTTTTCAACCGCCCATTTAGTCTGATCAATATGTAAATTCAATAGATTAAATTAGCCTAATTTGCCTAACAAACGTCCACCATCTCAAATGCTACGAATGCTAACATATTTGCAATTCTCAAAGCAAATCACTCACAAACTGTAGTTCTAAACTTAATGATAAATGCATACACAAACATATATAAGCTGAAACAACTTACAGCCTTATGTGGGCCAAACCAGAGCTCAGCTGTCCATTATCCATGTCAGACGAGAGTCTGCTCCTCAGTCATGAGGCAACAGTCCCGTCAGACCCAAAGCTGCCATCAGAAGGCAGTGTATACTCCATCATTAAACAAAATACAAAACAGTGGTACCTCGACATACGATCGCTGCGACTCGCGATCTTTTCTACATCCGACGTAAAATTTGACTCGCTATTTATTTCTACATCCAATGACATGTTGAAATACGATGATCTATGACATGATGATCTTTGACTTTCTGTTTGATCCCCTAATAAATTGTCTACTTGTTCTCTTTCAAAATGGAGTCAGTACAAAGGGTTAAGACTAAGGCGAACACGCGGAGTTTGCCCTTCTGGCCAGATTACCGGGGGCCCGCCGGCCCGGCTCGTTGGCCAGCACTGGTCCGACGGTTCGGCTGGCGCGATTCCGGTGGTCTGGCTAGAAGGTCAGATTCCTTCAACAGGTATTATTTTTACTATTATTATATTATTCAGATTTTTATTTATAATTCATTTGTTTTGCTCTTTATTTGCAATAGTAACATCAGTTTTTATTAACAATTGAGTGTAGGTTTTCGGGCAGTGGAATGAATTAATGGAATTATAATTTATTCTTATGGGGAAAATCCTGCTCGACATATAACTATTTCGACTTACAAACGAGGTCCTGGAACGAATTAACTTGGTATGTAGAGGTACCACATTACTTTTGGACTTTTGGATAATTGTTTTGAATTTTTAAGGGTTAATTCTGACTTGCGCGGACATTCAGATCACGTCGACATCATAGGAATGGAACTCGTTCGTAAACCGGGGACTACCTGCATAACCCTTTAATGGCAGCAATATGAAGCAATTATCAGAAAATTCCAAAATTTGAAAAATAAGGTCCTAATGAAACCTTTTTTCACATTTGTAAAAAGAAAAGTCAAAATGAATATGTGTAATAAGCACTCAGATATCAAAACCCTTGCTAAATCCTGTTTGGTTTTCTCATGGAACCGTCAGATGCATGTGTTAACTTGCATCCATCATTTTTTTTTTTTTTTTTTTTTTCCAAAAAGAAATGTCAAAATTCTGAATTAGTCTCAAAATCATGAAATTTTAGGTGTATCAAATGTGATACATTTGGCAATATAGGGATAAGGTGCCTCTGATTATAGGGCCCCATGTCATCAACATTAAAACAATAAAAGGATTGAACTACTTCAGTTGTGTGTAATGATTAAAAAATGTATGAAAGTTCAATGTTTACCAGTACATTACAGAAAATAATGAACTTTATCACAATGTGCAAATTTTTTTAGAAGGACCAGGTAGCCATTTTTATTGTATTTGCAGGGGATCTATCAGAAACACCTGTCAGATGCTGATGGTTCTCGGCCTGGACAGCAGAATTATATACGAGGAAGACTTCGAGCGTCCGTTCTTAGAAATGTCAGCTGAATTCTACCAGGTGGATCACTAGTGTGCCTATATCCTTTTGACGGTACTGCCCATTCATAAAGTAACTGCCTGTATTGATCTGCTTAGATGGAAAGCCAGAGGTTTCTCGCAGAAAACAGCACCAGCATCTACATCAAAAAAGTTGAAGCCAGAATCAACGAGGAGATCGAACGCGTCAAACATTGCTTGGACAAGTCAACGGAAGAGTCCATCGTCAAGGTGGTGGAGAGGGAGCTGATAACAAAACACATGAAAACCATAGTGGAGATGGAGAACTCTGGAATGGTCCACATGCTCCAAAATGGCATAACGGAAGGTAATTAATCAACTTTAAAGTATTTTTTATGCACTTTGTTATACTTGTATGTCTATTTTTTTCTGCCCACAGACCTAATGTGCATGTACAAGCTGTTTAGCCGTGTCCCAAATGGCCTTAAAACAATGTGTGATTGTATGAGCTTATTCTTGAGAGAGCAGGGCAGGGCTCTTGTGTCAGAGGAAGGAGAGGGCAAAAACCCAGTCGACTATATCCAGGTACACTTCCTCGGAAAGCAGACATTGAATTCAGTACTACTGGGGAAAAGTCGACGTAGTTATTCTCAGTTATTTTCATTTGATATCATTTGGCATTGTTATGATACCAAACACTTCAACTTTATAATGTCATTAAATCTAGAAATGTGTTTTATTTAAATTATACAGTTCAAAAATGCCAACTTTTGCCTGAAGTGGGTAGAGTAGCCAAATATTTTATTCAAGTAAGAGTAACCTTACTTCAAAACTAATATTACTCAAATAAAAGTAGTCAACCAAAAAATGTACTAAAGTACAGGTAAAAAAAAGTCACACTTTAAGCCGCTACTCATTCCATTGCAAATATCACATAATACAGTGAGGACAGCTGCGGTTTATAATCCGGTGGAGCCTATCTATGAAGAAATACCGTTTTTGTGTCAAATTTGGTGGGTAGCGGCTTATAGTCAGGTCCGCCGTATAGTCCAAAAATTATGGTATTTGGTGAAAAGAATGCTCAAGTAATGAGTAACATTGTGAGTAACTGTTTATGATGTTTGATTTTTTTTTTCTCCTCAGCGCAAAACTATCTACACTGCAAATTTGTTATATCTTAGTGAGATTATTTTTTCTAGTCTAATAATTTTCTCCATCTTGTTTTGAGTGTCAAAGACTAGTTTAACTAGATTAATCAGATCATTCCATTTACTTTAACTAAATATTAAGACAGAGCGAGAAAAAAAAGTGGTATTTGCCATGTGGCAAATTAATTTTGCCGTTTGGCATTTTTTTCATATATGGCATTTTTGTAGGCCATGCACGTCCAAATTTTCCATTGATTTTAAATGGCAGAAAAACACATTTTTGCTAAATCAGTTTTGCCACATGGCAAAAAAAAAGCCACATGGCAAAATCCATTTTGCCACATGGCAAAAAAATGATCATGGCAAAATCAATTTTGCCACATGGCAAAAAAAAATTGTCACATGGCAAAATCCATTTTGCTACATGGGTGGCATTTTTCTCGGGCCTGCTGTAAATATTACTATTTGTTCTTATCAAGCCCATACATCTAAAAGTTTCACCTAAATCAAAAAATGTTCTTTTAAATAATGTTTTGAATAATATATTTTCTTGAATTCAAACATATCTGACACAAGCTTTTTTTAGGATTACATATACTAATTTATTGCTTAAAATAAGTCTGATAAGATTTTTTCAGTTAGCTATCTTATTTGAAGAAATCTAAATGATTAAAATTTACCTGAAGCACTGGCAGTTAATTAACTTCTAGTAGATTTACACTGAAAACAAAGGGATTTAACTAGTTTTAAGGAGGTGTTTTTGCAGTGCAAATGAACTGTTATAATTATACTTTGAAGAAGCTTGTAACCTACTACATCAGGGGTCCCCAACCTTTTTTGCACCACGGACCGGTGTTATTTGGGTCTTTTTTTTCACGGACCGGTGTTCTGACAAATTTTGCAAACCATCAAAAATTGCAACGATGCGGTTCTGCGTAACGTTAAACAAGCCGCAAAATGCGCAAATGCCGCGATTTCAAAGTAAACACTACAAACTTTCTTGAAAGAAAGGAATATTAACTTACGTTTGATCATGGAAGGACTTGTAGAAAAGTTCTCCTCAGATTCATCCTGCCATGTAAGCTGCACAAAACAGCTGCACACAGCGCTCACCATTAACGACTTCGCCTTGTCGTTAAACATTAATTAAGAAGCCCGCTTCACAAAGATACGATGTTGGAAATTGTAGCAGGGTTTTCAATGCTCTTGTCGCGATGTCAGGATATTCCAGAATGACTTTAATCCAGAACCTCGGTAGAGTTGTTGTCTCGAATGTAGGTTTAATAAGGTCGCCGTCATTTGCAATCTCTCTGTTTATTCACAAACGGGTCACGAATCCACTCCTTCGCAATTCGTGGGTCTTCGAGGTTGTAGGCTCGTCAGGTGCCCTTTTCGCTGTAAAAATATCCTTTTCGCCGTAAAAATATCTCCAAAGACGTCTGTTTTCCAGTTATCTTCGCTCGTGTGGGGGCTAAATATTTCCGGGAACAAATGTGCTGCGCCCGCAGCCTAGTAATACATTATTATCGAGGACAAGCGCACATAGATATATTACATACACAAACAAGATGTACTGCTAGCAGTCCAATCAATGGACTTCTATGACAACATTGTAATCTATCCCGTAATATTATATCTAGAGTAGACAGAGGTATTGGTGTGTTAAGCAGGGGCACAGGGTTAATTCGGCCAGAATGCGGTCGTTATTAAATTATTATTTCTGTGCGGCCCGGTAGCAAATGCGCCACGGCCCGGTACCGGTCCGCGGCCCGGCAGATGGGGACCCCTGTACTACATAACCGCATTGAGCCAAAGGGGGGGAAAAAAGATTCAGTCGAGAGAAAAAAATTGCAAAAATGAAACATCATTCGTCCAAAGAGCATGAGGGCCCTCTAGTGGATAAAACATATTTCTATTATGGAACTAAAATCTCTTGTTTTTCTGTGGTCAATTGGTAAATCTGTGCTTTCGAGTCATGCTGACGGCAGCGCTCAAGGTCAAATACTTCATTTTTTACAGTACTTTAATGACGCCACATGATTGAACAGGCCGGTGTGATCATACGGCAAGCTTGAGTCTGATTGGTGTAATGGAGTCATGTAATTATTGTTGTAACGTCTCATTGGTGAAACTGGTAGCGCCACTGTTGGCATCTCTGGCAAAAAACAAAAATACTAATATTAGGGATGGGAATTGATAAGATTTTTACGATTCCAATTCCATTATCAGTATTGCTAAACGATTCGATTCTTTATCGATTCTCTTATTGATTCTAATTTGGATTAATTTACTGTATGAGGTTCTGGGTTCAATATGTTTTATGGTTCATTTGCCTCGGAGTGTCGGTTAGAACACAAGGAGCGGAGAGTGGAGTTGGTGTATGGCACTTTTAATCCAACTTGGCAACAGGCACAACTATATATAGGCAATGGCACTTGATATGAGAATCACTCAATGAGCAGATAAGAGCATTTGTGGAAAGATGTTGATGTATTTGTATGTGTTTGGAAGAAGACTGTAATGTGTGGGTATATATTAGTGCTGATGCAATAAACAATGCAAATTGACTGTAAAGCAGTCAATAGCACACATACATGACTCGCACAGTATAATGAACACAAAGGTGGGGGGGCGCGAGTGCGCGCGCACAACCCAGAAGCACGCTGCGTGCACGTGCGGTCCTCTTGGCCATAAAAGTGGCGAAAACTAAGCACTTTACACTCATATGGATGTACAACATCATCTTAAGACAGTACTTCTCAAATAGTGGGGCGCGCCCCCCCAGGGGGGCGCGGAGCGATGCCAGGGGTGGCGCGTGTGACCTCGGGGTACATGCTTTTTTTTTTTTTTTTGCCGTACTACAATAAAGTGTACTTGCACATCCACTCAGTGGGTGGCAGTGGCGCTCTCATTTTCAAAGTGCGCGCAATATTTTTGAAGTAAACAAGAGCACACGGAAGAGACTCATGAATGAAAAGCTGGAGAGCTGTGCGCCGTTTTCGAAAGCTGTTTTCCGGCCGGACTCACGCAGCGACCCACTGTCTTCTCCGGTTCTCACGTGTCCGCCCGAAAAGTGCCATTGTCGGCTTGGGATCGTCACGACGACCGCCCTCACCTACGGTTCTCCCTCGGCTGCCGAGAATGTGCTTTTTTCGGGCCGTTTGCCTTTTGGCTTTGACATTTAATACAGTGGTAGACGAGGAAAGACCACTGTTTACTGTGTCTAAAAATGATTATAGCGGACAGCCGGAAGCCAAATCAATTAAGACGCCACTTAAAGACATTAGAGCCCCAATCTCATTGATAAGCTGCTTGGTTGTTTTTCAGCGAAAACGTGCCGAATATTGCCAACAATCGTCCCGCTTTGTCAGTGTTATATCAGTAAACCAGTGAGCACTGTTAGCATGCTCAGTGCAATATAACCCCACATCATTGCAAACTGGAGGTGATACTGGGAGCTGCGAGCAGTGAAAATAAAAACTGTCCTTCTGTCCAAAGACACTTTTTTTTTCTTCTTCTATTCAGTTTTGTTTTTTTCCGTCATTTTTTTGGCATATTGTCCTCATGAGTTAATGTTTCTAATCAATTTGAATTTGTTAGTATTTACTGATTTTATTTTTCAGTATCAAATGGTCAAAAATGTACCTTGAGTGTATTTTTACAGTTTGGATGTGATTTTTTTTTTTTTTTTAATTCAGGCAAATTGATGCGTGTTAAGTCTTTTCTGTTACAAACAAAACAATGTTAATAAAGTTATACTTTATAAGTTGATCTCAGTTATTTTCTCTAATAGAAAAAAAAGGATACAATGTGAGGCAGAGGCGTACTTATAATAGTAATAGACAAATGATACTATTTACAATGGCAGCAGAGTTTGGGGGGGCGCGAAACATTTACGTCTTCCTTGGGGGGGGCGTAACAGAAAATAATTGAGAAGCACTGTCTTAAGATGCTAGACTAACACATTCTCTCTTAACACAAATGTGCAACGCGAATATAATGTAAACAATGCTCTCCTTGACGCAGCGAGGAAGAGCGGGAGCAACCAGCCGACGTAACAGTAAAAACACGAAACGGTCACGCTGATAACGGCTCTAACTTATAAGAACTTTATGACACGAAGAGGAAATAACTTACATTCGTTCATGGACGCACACAGATTAACACTACCACACATCTTAACAGGTGGCCGTCCTCTGCTCGAAATGCGCACCTTACGCCTATTGTCGGTCCCAGAATACGCAGCGCGTGTGACGGAGGACAATAACAGGAAGTAATTGACTGGTTGATATGGGAACGAACGCATACTCAAGGAACCTTTCTAACAGGAGTATTAAAATTGTTAATGAAATCATTTAGGATTATTTTAGTTGCATGTATGTTATATTTTTCTTATAGAGTATTCCACGAGGAATACGATAGACCCATTCATAGACTTTTGGGGGAAAATCACCATCTCTTTAAGTAGTCTAATGAATAATGACCTGGCCTGTGAAAATCAATGCAAACTCATTCGGCACGGACTCTCCAGATAAGTCCAGGTGAGTAGTCCCTCTTTGAGTAATCATGTAGTCTTACTTGCTGAATCGAATGTGTCTAACATAAGTAACATAACATAATAAGTAACATAAGTTACGTGACGTACATCGTGTTGATTGGAATATATAAGAGAATCATTAAATAAACTGCCAAACGATTCCATGAAATTGAAACACACGAAACCGGTTCTCTTTAGGAACCGGTTCTTGATTCCCATCCCTATCTAATATGTAGAATAAAGAGGAAAAATGTAACAACTAGTTGGCCCAAAATAAGAATAGCATTTCTTCTTCACAAATCTACTCAAGTAAAAGTAAAATGTAACAACTAGTTGGCCCAAAGTAGCGAAGTAAGAGTAGCATTTCTTCTTCACAAATCTACTCAAGTAAAAGTAAAATGTAGGCTTAGTAAAACTACTCTTAGAAGTCCATTTTTCTCAAAAAAGTTACTCAAGTATATGTAATGGAGTAAATGTCACTCGTCGAGTAAATGTCACCTCTGACTTTTCCTGAAGAGGTCTTCTGATTTACTCAATTGAAATACTTTATTCTAGATTGCTTTAAAAAAAAAAAAAAAAAAAAAAGGCTCTTGTAAATTGAGGCTTGTGCATTATCTGCATCATCCTATCCTCCGGGGGTAATGTGCCCCGCATGGGATTTGGGTCTAATAAATGCAGGCCTTTACTAGGCCTTTTGTGCAGGCCTAGCAAAGGGTCAATTGTACCGCAAAATATAAATTGAACTGTGCTTGGGAGATGGCCCTGCTCACAAGAAGTTACAAAGCACATATAGCAATATACAAAGTGTTTTTTTTTTTGTTTTGTTTTTAAACTTCCGGGTCGTCCTCTTGCAGTCGTGGTGTGGCTTCTTGCATTCGTCTTGCGAGCCATTTGCATTTATGTTGTGGCAATTGGGGTTGGTGCTTTTGCCAAATTGCAGTCGCGCTTTAGGAATTGGGGATTGTGTTGTGGCAGTTTGCATTCGTGTGTTTTTCTTTTGCATTAGTGCTAGCCATTTGCATTCACGTTGTGGCAATTGGTGATCGTGCTCTTTTCTTTTGCAAAGTGTTTGGACTTTGCATTTTGCCTGACAACTCTCGGCCGTTGTACAATTCACCTCTGCTCATGCTCATCAACTTCCATCTTTCCTTCTTCACCTGTTCCTGCACTCTGCTGCTCTATTTGTCTGGACAGAAATGGGGATATATCACTAACTGTTATGCAATTTATCAGTGTTTCTCAACTGGTATGTTATGACCAAAAAGTAGTTTATGTTGCCTCGGCGTGTTACCTAGCTTACCTCTCATTCCTCCTTGCTGATTTATCCTTGCTGCGAGCAAATAACTTTCTAATATCCATTTGCAAGAATAATGCTGTTTGAGTGGAATAGACATAAAAAATAATACATCGTGTTACAGATTACTGCAGAAACAAATGAAATGCTTGTAAAACTGCTGGAAATTATGATGAGCGCACAGACAAAATTGTCAGAGCTTATATACCAAAGATAGGCAATTAATTCATACAGATTCTTGTCATTTTGGTCAATAAATAGCATCAGTAGTGGAATTGATACAGTTCAAATACCACATATCATTTTTACACACAATATTAGACAAAGCTATAGAGTGAGAGCCTCTCACTCAAATCACATTTATTCATAGCAAGTTAGCTAAAAGATTGCAGCTAATCTGCTACTTCAATTTGCGACCAGAGTAGTTTCCCACAGTTAACTGCCTGATACGTGAAGTTGAAAGTTAAACCATTTAAATTCACAATTCATTGAAATAGGCGACCAAACAAACATCAACACAGAGGTAAAAACAAGGATGGGCAGTAAATCTGGCACCAACCAGAAAAGCAGGAGGGAATATGTCATTTGCATCTTTGACTGAATAATTATCACATACAATTTAAGATTAATGCTGCATTCACGTATTATTCGAGTAATCAAAAAAATTATTCTCTATTACATGGTGTCGATAAAAACTTCCAAACAGTCACTCAACTTGTGATGTATCATTGGAGCATTAAAATAGACTACTGCCAGGCAGTGGCGAGGGGCTTCAGCCCCCCTAAAATAAACAAAACAAAAACAAAACATCACAAATGCTGAAGTATTCCAGAAGATTAGTTTAAATCAATAATCATATAACCTATCATTACTAACGTTAGTATGATCATGAATCTGTCAGTTTTCCTTCACTTCATAGAGTAGAGAGGCCCTTTTCAGTGCGTAATTATCCAATCAATTCCATTCGTTCATATAGGGAATGCCCACATCACTGAAAATCCACTCCGCGTTTTCCCTGTGACCTTGCTCGTCAGTACCAGGCCAGCGAACAGTAGTTTTTTTGTTTTGTTTTTCAGTAATGACTAATCCAGTTCATTACTTTTCCCCACTTTGCAATGCTATTACCGTTACTGAGGATGTGAAAGGGCATGTTTCAACAATTTGGTTGAATGAAAGGGGAGTTGTCTGATTTTGACAGCTGTGTGGATAGAGCAGAGCATGAGTAGATGGATAAAGGATGAACATAAGAAGGTTTTCCAAGAAAGTGAGTATTTATCACTGCTGGTAGTAACAGTTAATTAGCCCCAGCTAACAGCAGAAAGTCAGATGTAGTTAATAAATCAAATGCTCCATGTTTGACAAATAAAATCCAGGCTTGCACACTACAGACAATTTCTGAACATGTCTTACCTTTGTTGTTTTGCTGTCAAAAGTTACATCCCAGCTCTAAAACAACGCTGCTTAGCTGCTGCTAGCTACTTAGTCTGAAATGCATTGTGGAGGTCCTGGTTGTTTATCTAGTTAAGTGTGTATTCTTTTTACCACTATCTTTGAGGTGACCTACTTCTGAAGTATCAGCTGTGTTTCCCACTTTACATATACATGAGTACATGAGCTGAACTAATTTGCGTATGATTATCATCAGTCGATTGTCATAATAATGCACTAATAATAATCACTCCATCATCTTTATTGACTTGCAGGAGTCACAGCTGAGTGATAGACCAATTTGCCACCCTTAAAACAGATGGCATTCTTTGATGCGTCTATCTACCAAGTAACTTGCAATTGGAGCCATTTTTCCTGTTGTTCTACTGTATTAAAAAGACTTAAACAACAACAACAATAATAATAATGAATAAATTCTTAATGATTTTGTGCTTGTATGCTACATTCACTTAAAGTACATCCTAGTCATCTCCTGGGGGCTAAGCCCCCCCTGTTCTTAAAACCTAGTGACGCCCCTGCTCCCAGGGGTGTAAGTGGCTAGAAGTTCTTTCCGGAACTCCCTGACATGAAGGTCGCCCCGGAGCCAAAAACATTTATCGGGAGTTAATATAAACCAATCAAATCAAAAACAGCACTGTGTTAACTAAGCGTACCGATATGGCTCTTGAACTGTTTAATATACTTTACAAAATCAAAACTCCCAAAAAGTTCCTAAAGAGGGAACTCTTGCTTTAAAGAGCATATGACACCAGAAAAAAAGTCTTAAATGGCATTATTATGTGAATTAGAATCATATTTTGAGACGATTCGACTATATACAACAATTTAGCAAAGCGCAGATGACGAGAAATTAGTCTTTTAATCTGCCGGTTAGCCACGCCTACCATTATAGGGCTTTAGCGTCCCCAACAGGTGGATGACGTCAGCGGTAGACTAGGCTCATCGGTTTTACTATTCAGCCCATTGAGGGGGAATTGTTCAGAACGAGGAAAACGCGACGAAGAGAGCTGCAAAATGTCATTGTTTCAGTCTCTCTACTCCCAATATTTTTACAGGATATTCTTTTTATCCAAGTATTTTTCCCCAATAGCTATATAAATGGCTTGAGAAGGACCAGTCAGCCCGTCGAGGGGGAACTATTCACAATGAGGAAAACGCGACGAAGAGAGCGGCAAAATGTCATTGTTTCTGTCTCTTTACTTCAATATTTTTACAGGATATTCTTTTTACCCAAGTACTTTCCCCAAATGCTAAATAAATGGCATGGTCATGACAAATAACAATCTTGTGCTAAATGGAATATAAAATAATAAAAATCCATTTATTCAAGACGAAATGGCAAAATTACTCCATAATGGTCAAAACAGTCGACTTCACCTTTACTGTCACACCTCCCGAACGATATTTTATGACACCTAAATCGGACATATGTAATTTCCCTTCCCCGGCTTCGGAGAATGTAAACAGACCAGAAGGAGTGACAGCTAGCCGACATGCTAACCCAAACCAAGGGATGTTTCAAAGTCTTCGAAGTGGAAAATCACACATAACTAGCCTGGATTATTTGACATGACGACCCGGTTGTCGAGTTTCTTTGCGGATCGGCAAACCGCCCGGCGGAGAGCAATTTACAGTTCGTTCCCTGGAGGAGGGTGGCTGGAGTTGTTGTGTAGCTAACGCGCTAACAGCTAACTGCTAATGAGCATGAGGATAGCTTTTTACATGCCTATCAATGATCAAACATAAGTAGTCCTTTATTTAAAGGAATTTTATAGTGTTTACTTTGTAATCACTGTATTCGTATTTGACATAATACAAAACAAGATGTTTACTCACTTCCTTGTAAGTCCAATGGTCCCACAGTAAATATCCACGGTGAATGGGAACCTTTTGAAACTCCAAAAAGGCGCATACGCCTCTCCCGCATACAGAATGATTTTTCTGCAGCCGTTTGGCTGGCGTGATGCAAAAAATAAAAGTATTAATCCGCAAAATCAGCTGAATCCTTCGTCCTCATACACAACAGTACACTGTATAGTGAAGAGAACGTCTTCTACCGTACACGTCACAGCGCCCTCCTCCTCAATGCAAGACCGAAGCCGGAAGTCACTCATTTTCATGGCGCGGGATTCAAAAAACTAAATAAATATAGCGATCGCTTCCACACACATCCAAGCGGTCCATATCATTCAGGGGCATAAAATACCGCGTGTATTATGAAATAAACATGCTTTTTCGTGTCACAGGCACTTTAAAGTATGTTGTGTTTTTGCCTCTTTACAGGGACTGCTGGAACTGAAGTTGGTTTTTGACCATTTCCTACATGAGTCTTTCAACAATGATAAACTATTCAAACAAACCATAGCTGGAGACTTTGAGTATTTTCTCAATCTTAACTCCCGCTCACCAGAGTACCTATCGCTCTTCATCGATGATAAGCTCAAGAAAGGAGTTCGAGGGGTATGCTAAGAATTACCAAACCATAGACTTCGTAATGATATTGACGGGGCGCAGGGTCGATTAAGAGGGGGCCTGCAGTGTTGGCGTGGCCGTCAAAGCTGGCAAGTGGAATCACAAAGAGCTTTTTTCGTTGAAAATGCTTGTGATTATATGCTTAAATCCCTGAATTCTTTATAGATATGGATGGAAAACAATCTTGATTCTTGGTTAAAAGAAAAAAAAAGTGCAGTTGTCATTTATTTTACGTAAATATGTTGAAGCGCGATGCTAGTTTGTTAGTCAATGTGGGGGCCGCCATATGTAAATAAAGCTTTTCCGATGAAAATTCTTGTGAGTAAATCCCCAAATTATTTAAAGATATGAACGTAAAATAGTCTCGATTCTTTGTTAAAAGAGCAAAAAAAAAAAAAAAAAACGAGCAGTTACCATTTATTTTACCTAGGGTGACCATATTTTGATTTCCAAAAAAGAGGACACTTTGCCCGGCCTCGAGATACTTGAATTTTACTCAAAGATGCCTATATCACTTTAATATATTTAAAGTGTGCCTCCTCCATCTGGTAAGAAAAATTCAGTTTTATTTAAAAAAAAAAAAAAAAGCCAAATAGTATATATTATATACTATATGGAAATAATTTTTTTTTGCTCAACAGGCTTTATTTTTACTAAAACATAAACAAACAACAACAAAAAAATAATGACCAAAAAAATATCATGCAGACCCGTGGAAATATAGTACAGTCAAAACAGCCACACAGTAGGCTTGTGCCACATAAATATTTTTATAAATTATCACGACAATTGTCGTTGAGAAATTGTTATTCCCACTCAATTTTTATTTTCATTCAATGTTCTAGATTGCACGCAAACAATAACTAAAATAAACTGGCAAACTATTCAACCGGCATGTTTCTAAACGCAGCAATTCAAAACTACATTTCCGATAATGCGTAGTGCGGCTTAGTTAGCTCACTGATAGCTACCCTATTAGCGAGTACCGGGAGACGAGGCAAAATCAAACTTTGCTATATAAGTTCACAATCATCTGTAGCACAACGATGCGACACCAAACGGGATTTTACAGATCACACTAGTACAAAACTCCGACAGAAGTCAACCGTTGTCATTATATACGTATTTATCGTAAAAAACTTAACAACTGTGCAGGCGCTCCCACTTAGTATATAATACTAACATTCAACCAAATACACGAATGCAGAACAATTAATAAAAGACTAATACAACATACTGCATCTCTTTGTACCCATATATTGTATAGTATATAACAGAAGACACATGAGCGACATTAACAGAAGATAAACTTACAGAAAGGTGTACGGAGCACTATAAACGTCACTTACAACTACTCCTTATTGTAGTCTGTAAATGCCTGTTTTCATGCCAAACCGTCAACCCAGTAGATGGCGGTAATGCCCCATAATACAAGGGGTAAACTGTACTCCTTCTCCCGCCCCTACTAGTAGGAGCCACGACGACGCAGGCAAACGCTGCCCCCCAGCGGCCGGAGGGATTCTCTTCAAATTGGTCCCGTGGAAGATCATAAAAGCCGGACATTTTCATGAATTTAAAAAACCCGGCCGGATGACGAGGACACGACGTGAAAGGTGGACATGTCCGGGCAAAAGAGGACGTTTGGTCACCCTAATTTTACCTAAATATGTCAAAGAATGATGCTAGTTTGTTAGCCATTGTGGCAGCCCCCTTATTACAACAAAGAGCTTTTCCGGTGAAAATTCTTGTGAATAAATGCTTAAATTCCCAAATTCTTTATAGATATGAAAGTAAAACAACTCGATTCTTTGTTAAAAGAGCAAAAAAACGGGCAGTTAGCATTTATTTTACGTAAATATGTTGAAGAATGACGCCAATGGCGTAGTGGTTAATTTCTACCATTGATTTTTTTTTTTTTTTACAACGTTTCAAAATGCATGCATGGTACGAAAAAAATGATAATTACCTTGAATCCTCAAACAAATCACTCCCGTGACAATCCTTCATGTTTGTATGCGGTACAGCTTTCGTATTTTTCAATCTAAATCCGGCGTTGAATCCCTGCATGTGTTGCAACCGACTGCGAATAACTGAAGCGGACCGTAGGACAGCCCCCTACTTGAAGGCGTTGCGCAGTGGCTGACAGAAATGACCGGTCAATACAATTATGAAGTCTACTGTATGACCATAAGTCCTTCATCCTGAAAAAATATAAAAAACAATGTTCCATTCCGATTTTTATCTTTGTTATTCTTATTAAGTTGACAGAACAGGAGGTAGAGGTGATTCTGGACAAAACCATGGTGTTGTTCAGGTTTCTGCAAGAGAAGGATGTTTTTGAAAGGTACTACAAGCAGCACCTGGGACGGCGACTGCTGAGCAACAAGAGCGTCTCGGACGATTTAGAGAAGAGCATGATCTCCAAGCTCAAAGTAAGAGAAGGTCGGTTTTCCTAACATCACATGTCTGGTCTTTCAGCTCATTTTTCTCTTTTCTTTGCAGACGGAATGTGGCTGCCAGTTCACCTCAAAACTAGAAGGGATGTTTCGCGATATGACCATCTCCAACACCACAATGGACGAGTTTAGGCGGCACGTACACGTCACGTCGGTAGGAAAGATTACAAAATGTAGTGAATGTGTTAAAAGTGTGAATTTTGGAAAAACAAAATATAAACATGAACCAATGGCTAAATCTAATCATTGAATAAATAACTGAGAAAATATCTGCAAAACAGACAAATAAAAATGGACAACTATGAACAACAGTGGGAAACAGTTGCTAGAATGATGAACATAGAATAAGGACTGCGAAGGAATGCCACAACAATAATAAAAATGTATACATAAATTTATATATGCGTGGTGTCCCGGGAAGTTGTAGGCATCCTTTTACAGCTGATAACTTGACATGTTCACATCTGAACTGCATTTTCACACTCCCAGTAGCCATTGATAAATAATTTTCTTCTTTCAAAGTTCAGTCAGACTGCCATCATTGATTCATTGGGTTAAATCAGTGCTTCTCAATTATTTTCTGTTACGCCCCCCCAAGGAAGACGTAAATGTTTCGCGCCCCCCCCCCAACTCTCTGCCGCCACTGTAAATAGTATCATTTGTCTATAATATAACTATTATAAGTACGCCTCAGCCTAACATTGTGTCCTTTTTTTCTATTAAAGAAAAAAAGTAACATAGATCAACTTATAATAAAGTATAACTTTATTAACATTGTTTTGCTTGTAACAGAAAAGACTTAACGCGCATCAATTTGCCTGAAGTAAAAAATAAATAAACAAATAAATAAATAAATAAGTCACATCCAAACTGTAAAAATACACTCAAGGTCATTTTTGACCATTTGATACTGAAAAATAAAATGTAATAAAATCAGTAAATAATAACAAATTCAAATTGATGAGAAACATTTACTCTTCAAGACAACATGCCAAAAAAATTTGACCGAAAAAAACAAAACTGAATAGAAGGGGGGAAAAAGTGTCTTTGGACAGAAGGAAAGTTTTTATTTTCGCTGATTCACCACAGTGCTCACTGGTTTACTGACAAAGCGGGACGATTGTGACAATTGGCAATATTCGGCACGTTTTCGCTGAAAAACAATCAAGCGGCTTATCAATGAGATTGAGGTCTAATGTCTTTTAAGTGGCGTCTTAACTGATTTGGCTTCAGACTCTCCGCTATAATCATTTTTAGACTCAGCAAACAGTGGTCTTTCCTCATTTCCCACTATATTAAAAGTCAAAGCCAAAAGGCAAACGGCCCGAAAAAAGCGCATTCTCGGCGGCCGAGGGAGAACCGTAGGTGAGGGCGGTGGTCGTGACGATCCCAAGACGAAAACGGCACTTCTCGGCCGGACACGTGAGAACTGGAGAAGACAGTGGGTCGCAGCGTGAGCCCAGCTCTACATGAGTCTCTTCCGTGTGCTCTTGCTTACCTTCAAAAATACTGCACGCACTTTGAAAATGAGAGCGCCACTGCCACCCACGGAGTGGATGTGCAAGTACACATTATTCTAGTACGGCCAAAAAAAAAAAAAAAGAAGCATGTTCCCCGAGGTCACTCGCGCCACCCCTGGCATCGCTCTGCGCCTCCCTGGGGGGGCGCGCCCCACCATTTGAGAAGTACTGGGTTAAATGTACTAAGAAACCCATAGACAAGTTGGTTGCTGGCTGCTGGGGAAGGTATGCATTTTTCTGGGACACACTATATATTAGATGACCAGATTCAGAACAATTGAAGAACTATGTTTAAATAAAACACTTCACTGGTCCTCGGCACACACCTAAGGGTGTTTGATAAATCTCTTCTGTCAGCTTCACAGGTGCTGGGTGGAGTTTGTTGGCGTCCTGCCCTGTGCTGTCCCTTCGCTGGTCCTGGCACCGGGGTTATCTGCTTGGGCTTGTCTGGTTGCATCTGGTCGTGTGTGGGTCCCGTCGGGCATGTGGTTATCCCGCGGGCGGGTGAGGGTGCTGCCCCGGGGCCGCAGCCCTTCCCTGGCCGGCCGGGGTGGGGTGGTGGTTGTATGCGGCGGCCATAGTTCCCTCCCAGTTTGGCCCGGCCGGAGCCACGTCTCCTTGTACTGGGTACCAGGGAGGTGTTTCCTTGTGTAGTACCACGCACCCCTCCTGGCCCTGTGGTGGGTTGGGGAGTCGCACCCCCGTCCCCTTGGTCTGTCTCCGGCCCTGTCCGCCTCTCCGGACCGCGGCGGCTGCCGTTGCCCTCCAGTCAGCTGGGCCTTTTGGGGCACATTGGGCCTTGGGTGGGGCTTGTTGTCCAATGCCGGTGGGGTGGATATGCCCTGGTGTCCGGCGCTTGGGTGGCTGTCGCATGTTTAATCGGGCTCGCGCACGGCTGGATGTGATTGGGTGCGCTCGGTGGGGGGCCTCGGTGCCGGGATTGGCGATGGGGCAGCGTAGTGTCAGTTGCCGACGGGCTTACACTCACAACGGATTCACACGATTACTGGTTTCTAGATCACAGCTGATTTGTGGACACCCCCCCAATCACTTATCTTATAGACCCCCCCCTTCCCCTGGTCAACAGGCCCCCACATGGTGTCAACCGGAAATACATCTAGCTGACGATAGGACCAACATAATCATAGTTTGTGTAGGGATTCAATGTATTTCTTGTTGTTGTGTTTCTTTCCTTTCTTTTCTTGGGTTTATTTTCTTTTCTTCTGTTCCCCCATAATCCCTTCCTGTTCGCTGCTTTGTCTTAATATATGAGGTATGTTGAATGATCACAATGTGAGTATGTAATACTGCAATGTGTAACATTAAAACTGTTTAGACTAACGGGACACTTAGACTTCAATTCTCCATCTCAAACAGCTGAACAGGACAGGTTTAGAAAAAAAAAAAATTGTAAATTTTCGGAACCCCCCTTTCTCAGGCGTCTCTGTGTGGTGTGGACCTGACTGTCCGAGTCCTCACTACTGGTTACTGGCCCACGCAGTCAGCTACTCCAAGATGCACCATCCCCCTCGCTCCTCAGCATGCTTTTGAGGTCTTCCGGAGGTAATTATCTTTTTAACAAACTTTTTCAGCTTGTAGTAAGTCGTTTTTTTAAGAGCCTTAAATACTTGTTAGGGCTGCAACTAACGATTATTTTTATAATCGATTCATCGGACGCTTAATGAAACGATCAGATAAATGTCACTTTTTTCATTTACCTTCACAATTTAACTTGAAGTTGTGTAAGGCCTCCTCTAAGTAACAAAGACAAAATGGATGACAACTGTGGAACCTTTGGACTTACGAGGAAGTGAGTAAACATTGTGTTTTGCATTATGTCAAATACTAGAATCATGGCTCACGTTTCAATAGGGAGGTGGCTTGCATTTTGCGGCTGACAATGCTCCTTGTCCACCGAGAATGCCACTGGGCCGACGACCGGCAGCTTGTCGCACACGCCCTCGGTCCTCTTTGCTTGCCCGCCGGGAGAGCGTTATACTCGGCTTATTGCCCTCTTCGTGTGCCTGGTGTTCTGTCAAATTTTGCACCCCATCAGAAATTGCAACTTTGTGTTAAAAATGGCCGTGAATACAGTGATTACAAAGTAAACACTCCAAGCTTTCTTTAAATAAAGTAATATTTACTCAAGTTTCATCATTGACGGACATGCAGAAAAGTTCTCCTCAGACACATCCTGCCATGTTAGCTGTACACAACTGCATCCGCTCTCTCACTGTTTATATCTTCTCCGTGTCGTTAAGCATTAATTTATGCCATATTCATGTCGAACATGTATGCTTGCGATGTTACTTGTTTATTTTGCACCTGCGGATAACATTGAGAGTTCAACTGAATGTTAAAGAGGGCTTATTCACAGCCGCAACAGCTTTGAGAGCAAAATGTTATAAGGATCCACATTTGGTAGAACACCGGCAATAGACCACTATCCTCAGATTGGGCTCGGGCAGCTATGACGTCGGCCGGTTTGTCTAGCGGTCATTTTCCAGCTGCTTTCCTGGCAAACGAGCTCTCCTGCCCATAGCAGGGAACGACGAGCTGTCACTCGCTCGCCGCCAGGGAGGTTGCTGATCGGCGAAGACAATCGACAACCCCACCGCCGTGTGATATGATCCGTGGTAGTTTTGTGTGATTTTTCGCTTCGAAAGGCAAGAGTAAGACCTGGAAACGCCGCTCCGTTCGGGTTAGCATGTCTGCTAGCTGTCACGACTCCTGGTTTGTTTACGCTCTCGGAAAATGGGGCATGGAAATGATAAAAGCCAGACTAACTCCAGTGGCATAAAATATCATTCGGGAGATGCAGGGAATCGACAGTTTTGACCATGATGGAGTAATTTTGCCATGTCATACTGAATAAATGCTTTTTGAATATTTCATATTCCATTTAGCACAAGACTGTTATTTGTCATGACCATACCATTATTTAGCAATTGGGGGAAAAAACTTAGATAAAAAGAATATCCTGTAAAAATATTGGAGTAGATAGATTAAATCAATTATGACATTTTGCTGCTCTGTGTCGTATTTTCCTCGTTCTGAATCTACCCTCTCAATGGGCTGGATTCTAAATCAGCTGAAATCGTGACCCTGCCGACGGCATCCTCCAGCTGGGGACGCTGCAGCGCTATAATGACAGGTGTGGCTAAACGGCAGATTAAAAGACTAATTTCTTGTCATCTGTGCTTTGCCAAATTATTGTATATGGTCGAATCGTCTCAAAATATGATTCTAATTCAGATAATAATGTTATTTAAGACTTTTTTTTTATCCTGTCATAGGCACTTTAAGGCAAAACACTACCTCTTTTGTCCATCTACGTTGCTAAAATTGACCAAAACTGAAGAGTTAGCTAGTGTTGCTTTTGAGACATTAATTAGGGTAACAGCTATCTAGCTTAGCACTCCATGCTAAGTTGTAACATGTCATCACCAAAGAATACAAACAATACAATTGGCTTCATTTACTCAGCTCTGACGGAGGCACACTGGATCCAATGACACAAAAGACAATCTAAAAGACAATCAACTCTCGACACGTTGTAATATTACTGTAGATTCAGTAACCCAACCTGAGCGTAAAAGTGAACGCTCTCTCTTGCTCTAATCACTGGCGTGCGCCTCACGTTACTCACAAACAAGCACCCAAACGGGACTACTCAGGTGTCAGCAAAAATGATTTAAATTAAAATTTTAATCACTTAGTTGTTACAACCTTAATACTTGTGTTTGGCAGGTTTTACCTCGCCAAACACAGTGGTAGACAGCTCACGCTGCAGCATCACATGGGCGGGGCGGACTTAATTGCAACTTTCTACGGCGCTTTGAAAAAAGTAAGTGTCAAATGCACACAGTCATCTTTCTAGAGAGCTTGTTTTTTTAGGAGGTAGTTGAAATTTGTTTACTGTTGTATTCAGGATGATGGATCTGAAGCTAGCGTGGGAGGTACTGCAATGAGTGGCTCAAACGCTCGTAAGACTATTCTCCAGGTGTCCACCTTCCAGATGACCATTCTCATGCTTTTCAACCACAGAGAATGTTTCTCGTTTGAGGTTTGTCACAGCTAAAGCTTCATCCCTTGGCTTTGATCATGCCACGTTAATTTACAATTTTTTTTTTTTTTCTTAAAGGAGATCCATAATGAGACAGATATACCCAGATGGGAATTATTTCGAGCGTTGCAGTCTTTGGCCTGTGGAAAGCCAACACAAAGAGTTCTCACCAAAGAGCCAAAGTCCAAGGAGATCGAAAATGGACATTTGTTCACGGTCAATGACCAGTTTACTGCCAAAGTTCACAGAGTCAAAATACAGACAGGTTTGTGTGCATGGCAAGACACATTGGCAGCAACTGCAGTGATTCTGAGGGGTGTCGGTTGCAGACAAATTATAGTGTAACAATAAAAACTGGTAGAATGATTATATTGCTTTGCTATACATCGTTAATTTTCTATTAAGACAAAACTATTTATATTACATTTTCTTAAAAAGAGATCAGTCCAGATCAGTTACAAGTTTACAAAGAAACCAATCAATTGTAAAAGTAGCAAGTGTTAAATAATGTCTTTTTACACCTCAGTGCCAAGTACAGAGTCCCCAGGTCACGACATACCCGACTTCCATACCATACAGACTTTGGCACCCTGCCCAGGTCAGGGCCATGTATAAAAACTCAATATTTTGGTAACTTTAGATCTCATGTCTCATGAACAGTCTCACCAATTTTGAGGAGGATCCAACTAACTTCGTAGGCGCCAATGTCTCCTATATGTACCCTGTAAATCAAGAAAAATTTCACATTCAATCCAAAATACCTGATTTCCTGTTGGGTTTTGGATATAGGTACCAGTGACTTTTTGATGCAGTTTTTCACAAGGTATCAACTCCCATATTTTCATTGCTCTTCGGTGAAAAAAAATGAATAGTAGAGGCCTTTTTGAAAAAAATTTAATGGGTGATGTTAAGCCGTTTTGTTATGCTCTCGCACCACTTGGTGCTCAGGCCCTAACTAGATATTTAATCAACTACAGGTGATGTCCCATGAATATTTTGTCAGGACACAAAAAACCCATGTGAACTGTCCATTTTTAACCTTTATGCTTTGTAGTTGCTGCTAAACAAGGTGAATCTGACCCAGAGAGGAAAGAGACACAGCAGAAAGTGGATGACGACAGGAAGGTTATGATTGAGGCAGCCATAGTGCGCATCATGAAATCCAGAAAGAAGATTCAGCACAATGTCCTGGTGGCCGAGGTGAGTATTTCCTCTGCTCGTGTTGTCTGCTCAAATTACCACTAGTTGACATGCTGTGACTTTGGTGTGCTCAGGTAACTCAGCAGCTGCAGGCACGCTTCCTCCCCAGCCCCGTGGTCATCAAAAAGCGCATAGAAGGACTTATAGAGAGGGAATACTTGGCAAGAACTCCAGAGGACAGGAACATGTACACCTACATTGCCTAGAGAGGGCTGTGCAGTGGTGAACTACGGGCTGAGGACTGGGCGAGTTCCTTTTGGCGAGCTACACAGAAATTCCAACACATCTTCAAGATCAAGGGAGCCACTAATGTTCTGTTACCCCACCAGAGATCGGACTGACCAATCCTTTGTGAAAAGCGTGAATCCACACCCTATTTTTGTTGTTTCAATGCTGTATAGAAAATTTATTTTGAAATTGTAAATTGCCACCAAAAATTGAAATAAATTGTGCAATTGCTCATCATTAAGATATTCTGAAACTGATCATATTTTTTTTTAGCTTCATACCCTGAAACTGATTCGAAAGTGTCGAATGACATTGTAATGGGTACACAGAAAGTGTATCCGTTGAAGCACGTGGAAACCTCCCCGCCGATTCCTTCATGTAAGGACGCTAGCGGCTGCGCCGTTGGCTCGAGCTTTATTGGCGCAGTGGTTACCGGACTTGCCTGCCGACTAGATTTGTCGCGGCGCGCGGGTTCGCGTCCCAGCTGTTGGGAATCATTCATACCTTAAAATATTACGCAATAATTACCTGACTCCGTTTTAGTGTTATATAAGTTTTACCTTATCACCAAACACTCTTCCAACAATTACGCGTATTCGTTCTGAAAAGAAAGGCGTCAGGAAGCCGGCATTTTCACACACGAGTGGATTTATTCCTAACAAGCAAATCTAATACAGCACTCGGGTCTCAGGTCCCTCTCAGTACAGCCTCGTACTTCCCTGTGTCTATCAGGAGAAGCACACACCCCGAGTTGCCCAAGAATGATTCATACTACACAATATGCAAATACATGTTCCTATCGACTATTGATTGGCTATGTGATCTCTGCAATTATTCTTAGCTTGCTCTGATTGGTTTAAATTCCCCTGCAGGATGGCGGGGTCTTCTCTCTTTATCTCCGGGGGGTCCCTCTCAGTATGTGGGACAGCCGGGTTGTTTTCCCGCCTTTTGAGACAAAAGGGAGCGTCTGCCCCCCCCCCCCCCCTTCCTATGGTTGACTGTGGGCTTGTTCTGCAAGTCCTGTAATTGTGCCTTCACACACATCCGTTATGTTATTTCCTGACACTTGTAGGAATGCCTCTGCCATTACATTTAACTGTTGATTAAAGTTATGCATGGTAAAACACTGTTTTCTCTTCTTTTGAAATTACTTTACCTTCATTCCCTCTCATGACCTCAGACCACTGAGGTCATCATCACATTTTCCACATTGATTAATGAGTGCATGAATATTTGATCGTAAATCACCACAACAAAAGGATATATTGATCGAAAAGATCCATATTGTCTTCTTCAGACACCCATGTCCCGAAGGGGCACATCCAAGTTGTCATCCTCCTTTTCCAAGTCCTTCTGTGGAATTAACATATATTGCCCCCCGGATGGGAGTGGACCCATTGTACGCTCTAAGGTCCTAATGGTTAGTTGACGAATGCACGGAACACAACAGCAACCACATAGGACCATAATGGCCACAAACACAGCGATTGAAGTAAATATGGTAGCGACAAAATGCTTGTAACGACCAAACATATCAAACATATCATCATACCAGGAAGTATTCACACCAGACGCAGCTTTTATTTTATTAGTAAAAGTTTGCAGTCCTTCCAATGTTCGGGTCAGGCGGCCATCCGGGGCTGTGTTATTGGGAATTAAAGTGCAACATTGTTCGCCAAATTGTCCACATACCCCGCCATTTTCTGCCAACAACATGTCTAATGCAATACGATTCTGGAAGGCCATAAGCGATGTCGCTGCAAGTTGTTCATGGACGGCTTGAAGGCCAACCAGAGTAAAATTAGCAAGCCTTTGCACATTATAATGTATCCAGTTAATGTTATCTACATTTCTATTTATCGTTATCCATGGAAGTATACTTGCAAATCCTGCACCTACCTGGTTTACCAATTTATATTCCGATGGTACACCTCTAGGGATACCTACCGCATCTATATATGTGGGATCTCCTTCCTTCAGCCATTCCCACATGCTTTTTGGAGAAGCTATTTCTCTCTTATTTCGTTGTAACCCTTGTATATTAACTCCCTGCACCAGTCTGTCCCAATCCGTTTTGGAGGGATCAATTGGCACAACGGTTACTGGCATTAATAAGGTAATCAAGGCGCACCTGCCCAAAGCATTGGTTGGAAGCCGATCATACAGCGCACTCATTCCACACCAGATCCATACATCTGCTCGTGCAAGTGGCTGACCTGTTGGCAAAGACACACTGCTGTTACACCATGACCCATTAATTAGGCCAATGTTTGCGCCTGTTCCATTCAACTTAAAACATGTAAAATTTTGTGGGGCTATGGCTGAATCAAAAATAGGTTTATTCTTTACCTTTCCTGTCACTGGAAACGCCTGGTTCAATGTACTACAATTACCTGTGAGTTGGTCCTTGAACAGGAAGTCCAGCAAACAGTCTTGAGAGATGGCGGATGCTGGTACAACTCTTAATAATGGACGTGCTGCTAAGCAAACTAGACAGTCGCTGTCTACCTTCTCTGCTGCTTCTTCTACCATAAGCAGCCAATTATTTGTCATTTTCGTGATACCTGTGTGTGCTCTAAACCAATCATCTATGTTTGAAATTGTCATTGCCGTGACACCTGCCTTCTGGGTATATTGATTAAGCTTGGGGGTCTCCCCCATCTTCGTGACGCTATCTTCGCATATTATCAGGGGATAGTACGAGTCCCTCCCACTTGAGTATGCCCACAATAAAAATCCCCAACATGATGTGTTATATACTGTGTACCCACCCCCCGGGTAGGCCAGGCTGTGGTTTCCCATTGATATGGTTACTGTCAACATGTTATTCTTTTTAGTTAGCACAATTTTATTGGCATAATAACGGTATATGTCGTTCGACTGCGGCCCCCAATAGTCCCCTGCCTGTGTTGTAATCAGTGTCTCCCAACTTAGATCTACTACGTTACCTGTCATGTACCACCAGTTTTCCAGGTACTTGCTGCCATTCACCTCATATACACCTGGGAATGCGGTTGCTGTAGGTTGGAAACCATTTAAGGCTGCAATAGGTATCTGTAACGAGGTTGATGTGTTTCGAGCAATCGTAACCTGTAAGGAGAAATTATACGCCCATCGTAATAACCATGGTAGGTGTTGTGGCTGTTGAGGTACCGAATTCATGGCTGTACTTCTTCTCTTTCTATGTGGTGTGTGTGATTTTAACCAATTCTTGTGCTGATATGTCTCCACTTTAGCCCTTAAGTCTTCCCATTCCTCCGAGACATCTAATAATTTTACCAATGCCATTACTTTGTGTGAGTCTGTACAATTTGTTTGCAACATGAACGCCTGTGTCTGTGTCAAAATGTCACCTGTGCCTCGCTGAGCTTCATACATCACCGTTCCATTGCACGCATACTGGACCATACATCGTTCCTCAATCACTCCTTCCATTCGTTCGCCATTGGGATTAAAAGTCATGGTGGGACGGTGTCTCCAGCCCCACCCAAAAAAACAGACCATACCTATTGTTAGTGCGACAGAGACAGTGTAAGCAACCACACAACATATTCGATCAACTCTTGACATTGTCTGCCACGTCTTCCATCTGTTAATCCAGGTCCCAATGTCACTTTGGGGCAGCATACTATTGGTTTCCTTCCACTGCGGCTGCATCATGTCTATCCTCCCTCTCTTGTCCAGCCCGTCCGGGCTGGCAACTTGGCAATTCACCATGATGTGGGGTTTGTGCTGGTCTCACTTGCGAATAATGAAACCACTTACGACCTTTTGAGTCCAGCTGCAACGCGTGGGAGGTTCTGGCAAGAACCTTAAATGGGCCGCACCACCGTGGCTCAGACCACTTTCTGGAGAGAACGCGGAGGTAGACGTACGGTGTGACCACCTCCTCCAGTGCTGGTGAGGCCTCGTCCGGCGTGTTCTTCTCAACAACCTGCGCAGAGACACTGGACACAAGGGAGTGAAGATATTTCCAATATGACGCATACGACAAATCTGGCGTCGGCAATTCAGTGGGTGGCATAAGAGTCGAGGGACCCGGCATCAGGCGACCTGTTAAAAGCTCAAATGGAGCAAACCCTGTGACTTTATGAACTGATTGTCTGACTACCAATAAGGCCAAGGGAAGAGCTTGTAACCACGTCATGTGTGTTTGCGCCATAATTTTGGCAAGTTTCTCTTTCAAAGTTCTGTTGAACCTTTCTACCTTACCTTGACTCTGGGGGTGGTAGACACAGCCGAACCGATGTTTCAGCCCTAGGAGGGCCTCAACTTTGGCTAGGGCCTTATTGTTAAAGTGTGTTCCATTGTCCGACCTTACCAGAGCCGGAAATCCATGTGTTGGAATGTAATGGTTGACTAGAGCTTTGACGACTGACGCGGTGTCTTCCCTGGCACAAGGGTAGGCCTCAGGCCATCTAGAGAATGAGTCAATGATGATTAACAAAAAGCGTTTACCATTTATTCTGTGATTCATGTCTGTGTAGTCTATCACTATCTCCGCCCCTGGCCAGGCCACCGGAGTATAAACACCGGGAGCTGGTTTTAAGGTGGGCCGGGCGTTAAATGTCTGGCAAATGTCACAGGTCGCCACAAATTGCCACACCACCTCCTGCAACTTCGGATGCCACCAATGACGCAATTTAGGGAGCATTGCCTGAGGCCCCACATGAGCGGGAGTGTGGGCCTCCTGCAACGCTGAGGTCATTAGGTTACCTTCTGGGAGCACTGGCTGACCTTTGGGGCCGACCCAAAGGCCATCATATCTCCGCACCGCTTTAGCAGCCATCCATACAGACTTTTGTTCCGGTGATGACTTACCTTGTGCCTCCATGATGTCTTCCACTGTGACTGTTGGGGTCACAGGGAGACCAGGGGCTTCACCATCCCACACCACAGAGGGAGATGCCAACATCATCTCCCCCTGCGGAGTGTACCCTGCGGCTTGTTTCGCGAGCGCGTCTGCCTGATCATTTCCTTTGGCAATCATTGTGTTTGCCTTGGAATGACCAGGTACTTTAACAATTGCCACCTCATGGGGGCCCTTAATGGCCAAATATAAGCGCTCCATGAGGTGTTTGTGGGCAATTTCTTTACCTTTTGCCGTCAGACAGCCACTCCGTAGCCAGCCTCTGAGATCAATTAATGCGGCCGAAGCTGCATATGCCGAATCAGTGTAAATTGTCACTCTTTCGTTAGCCCCCGCCTCTAAAGCCAGGACCAGTGCCAACACCTCGGCTGCTTGAGCCGATGGCTTGACACTCACCTGTTGTGCAATTAGAGGGGTGAATGTTCCATCGATGAGTTCAACTACCGCTGCTCCCGCATATAAACTTCCATCCTTAGCCCTCCAACAGCAACCATCCGTGAAGAACGTCCGTCCTCCTTCCAGTGGTTCTGCATAGAGGTTCTGTCTCACCCTTTGATCCACCTGGACTCTCAGGGCACACTCATGCGCCCCCTGGACCAAGTGGTTTGCCATATTGACTCCATTGTGAACGTAGGTGATATTTGGAGCCGTCAATATCCGCAATAACCTGGTTTGCCTGAGCGGTGTTAGGGTGAAGGCTGCAGAGGCCACAAAAGCTGAAACGGCATGATCTGTCAGCACCTGTATTGGGTATCCCATTACTACATGAGCTGTCTTTTGCAACACTTTCGCTAACCCTGCCGCGTACCTGACACAATCAGCCTGCTTCTTCTCGACACTATCAAGTGGGACACTGCAGTACATGAGTACTAAACGATTGGAACCTTGTTTTTGATACAACGCTGCGTTGACTGTGTGTGCTGTGTTTGCAACATCTAGATGAAATGGCTTTGTGAAGTCTGGGGTTGCTAGGGCAGCAGCAGATGCCAATTCCTGGACCAACCGCACAAAAGTTGCATCTTCTTCTGGGGTCCATTGTAATTTCGCCTTGAGGTTGCGGACTCCCTGGGTTTTGATCAAGGCCCGCAATCCTGCTGTTTTGTCGGCGTAACAAGGAATGTAGGCTCTGCTATACCCACATAAACCCAGAAATGACAACATTTCCTGAACAGTGTTTGGACGAGGATGCCGCAAAATGGTGCTGCGGTGTTCTGGGGACATGGCCAATCCTGCTGGGGTGATGACCCATCCCAAGAAGATAACCGATCGCCTACAACACTGTAACTTCTTACGTGACACTTTGAAGCCCAAGTCTGCCAGTGTCACCAGTACGGCACGTGTGGCCTCAAGACATTGTTGAGATGTTTCTGCTGCAATGAGGAGATCATCCACATACTGCAGGAGGACCGATCCATCTGGCAATTTGCACGGGGCCAGCAGCTCTTTCAGGACTTGGTTGAAAATTCCAGGGGAGTTCTTGAAGCCTTGCGGCAACCTTGTATATTGTAATTTCACGCCCCTATAAGTAAATGCAAACGCGTATCGTACATTCTCCGCCAGAGGCAGACAAAAATAGGCATTCGCCAGATCAATGACCGTATACCACACTTTAAGTGGACCTATGGAGGATAGGATGCGGTGAGGATCAGGAACTGGCAGCACTGGCGTAAGTGTGATGTCATTGACAGGCCTCAAATCATGGGCCATCCGCCAGGTCAAACCGTCGGCCTTCTGCACTGGCCGCAAAGGAGTATTCCACTTTGAGGTGGATGGTTCCAAGACCCCCGCATCCCATAGTCCTGCCACTGTATCCTCCATTCCCTTATCTGCCTCCTGGGGCCAACGATATTGTGGGCGGTATATCGGAACCGTGTTATCTATTTGTAACTGAATTGGTTCCACCGTGTGGCAAAAGCCAACATCAAATGGACTTTGAGACCATACGCTTTGAGGCAATTGATCCAGCATTTCTTGAGATAACTCATGGTCTGACTGTTCACGTCCATGGTACCGGTCCAAAAAGACTAGTTCTAAAACAGCGTGATCTGCCATTTTTGCCATAATGCGATAGCTTTTGTCTGACGGTGAAAACCAGACATCTGAGATATTGGTCAGTGTCCAGTCCCCTCGTTGCGTAAGGCGCCGTACCATGGGCCCCAACTGGCGTGGCTCATGGCCCGGCGACACAGCAAGTGAAACATGAGGGCTACCTTCTTCCCCCATTTTGAACCAAACTTCCTGTTCTGGGGTCAACTGGACATATGCAGCTACTCCTTCTTTGCCTATGTAGATGCAGGGGGAAGCTATGGGCCAAACATCCCCCTCTATTTCTTCAAATGCGTCCCTGTACACATCATCTGAATTTCTGTCATAATACAGGGTGCAATGCAAAGGATCCACTGGAGGGTGGTATGGGGCTAAAGCCTGGATCCAAGGTTTCCACAGGAGGTAGGTGGAGTAGATGCCACCCCCAAACGGTGTTTCTGGTTGTAACTGGGCCCAATAAATTCGTGCTGTTTCCGGAACTGCAGGTAGTGGCGCCATCAGCCACTGTCCTTTTGTCATTACAAGCTGTGTGCAGTTCATAACCTGACCACCAGGGAACGTGACCGTGAGTCCCTTGTCGCCGCACAAAATTTGGGCCCTTAATGCGGAGAGTATATCTCTTCCCATTAAGTTGACAGGTGTATTCGTTGCATGTACATATGAATGAAAAAACTTCTGTCCCGTTTGCGGGATTTCCGTCCTGAGAGGACGGGTAAAAGGCAGAGACTGAGAGGATCCCGAGAAGCCGACCAAAGTTGTAACTCGCTTAGATATTGCTGTACTCGGCAGTGGCAGGTTGAGTGAAGAATGTGTTGCTCCTGTGTCCACAAGCATCTGGACTGGTGTCCCTGCCACTGTAAGCTGAAGCATTGGCTCTGCCTGTGCCATGCTTCCCGAGCTTCCCAGGCCTCCCTATTCGCTGCTGCCATACCAGGGGTCAACCTGAGAGAATTGACCCTGCGTGGCAGGCTGTGGCCAGGGGCGGAACTGTTGGGGTGGCCCCATGGGGGGCTGCTGCCCCACCACTGGTTGTCGTTGTGCCGCCCCTGGAGGTGGTGGGTTCCCGTGGCAATCCCTTGCCCAGTTGTCTGGAGATCCACAATTAAAGCACGTACCTGGAGGAAAACTCGTCCTATACTGGGAAGATCTAAACTGGGGATTCCTAAATTGGCCCTGCGGGGCACCGCGTCCTCGACCTCTGTATCCACCTCTCGTCTGGCCTCGACCACGACCATCCCCCAGCGGAGCCTGGAACATTTGCTTTTGCTTTACTTTTTCTTGTTTGGCTTCCCCGTGCAACTTTGCTAGTTGTAGCTTTACAAGGTTCTGGGCTAGAACGTCTGTCTCCTTTTGGTCTTTATTTACCTTATCAACATAAATGCGTCAATGATGGATCAAGTGCCTCTTAAAGCGTGCCTCATCGCAAACAAGAACATCTGGGTCTGTGTTTAAGGTTACCTTTACTTCAGTGGGCAAACCATTCATAATTGCGGTTCGGAACATCATTTCAGATTCCGGTGTATTCGCCGGATGTTTACCTGTTATACTTATCCATGATTCTAATGCCTCTGCATAATATTGCTCTGGGGGTGCTTCCTTCCGATAATTGAATGTAGTCGGCATAATATCTATCGGTGAAGGAAACGCTGCTTTTATTTCCCGGAACAAGCCATCCGCCATGCCCGCTAAAGGAGTCTCTCTTCCCATCTGCTGTGTTCCCGCCGCTCTTTCAATATTCTGTAATTGAATCAGGGAACACGAACCCAACATTGCCTGCCGCAAGTCTCCCAGAGCAACCCCTTGCCCTGACATGGCCGCCAAAAACTTGGTCACCCAGGCTCGGCCTCCTTTGTGCAGCGGAGGGAGATTCTCCACCAGAGCAGCCACATCTCTTAGTGGCAGTGGTTCATATTGCCTTATACCGAGAGGTGACGTAATCAGTGGTGCCATAATGTGCTTGTCGCTCTGTGCTTGTAGTAGCATCTTACTTGTGCTTCGGGTTTCATACTTCCTTCCTGCCTTTTCTCTCTCCTGCTTGTCTTTTCTAATTGCCCGCAACATACTCTTTTCCTCTCTTACCACATCTTCCTCCTCCCCGTCTGTGCTTGTCTCCTCGTCTGTGCTCCTCTCTGCTCCTCCCCCATCACTTCTCTCAACATGGCTGCCTCTTCATTCTGCACTATTGCTCCTTCGCTACACTTCCTCAAATCCTTCTTGAGCATTTTCTCCATTCATAAATGCCTTTCTATGCTTCTCTTTTTCCTTCTTCATCTTCCACTTATCAATGCCACTCAAAACCTGTAATTCCAACCTTGCGTAATGATCCGTAATTTCACTCCAAACCTTGCTTCTTTCCACTCTTTCTTCCGACCCGATAACCCTCTCATCCGACCTTCCCGCCATTTGTTTAATCCACTCATGTGCGTCCCGACAACCAAACTGACCAGATCGTATCGCTTTTCTCAGTCACACTCACAACAGACACTCTGTTTTACGCACGAATTCGTTTATTTTAGGGTGGTGGACAAAGTCAAACACCTGCGATAATTTATTTGACACGACGAAGATCGAAACGGCCGTAGGTAAATCCCAGATTTTAAACCTTACGGTGGAGTGAGTAAATCCCAGATTTTATACCTCACTACCTATTAACGAGTAAATCCCAGATTTTATACCTCGTTATTAGTACGTAACTCCCAGAGATTTTATAACGCACTAGTCCACACAATTACGTTGAATACACAAATCCCAGATTTTAAATCGTATTTAACGGAGTAAGTAAATCCCAGATTTTACACCTTACTCTTTTATACTTCAACACTCCTCTCCTCAATAAAACAATAAAATGCAGATTTTAAAAGGATTCTGCTTACCTCTATTTCGTGGTGATCACCGAGAGGAGAAAGTGAGAAGTCTGGCTGCCTCGCGCCTCAGGTCGTCACCTGGTGTGGACATCGGGTCCCGGACCCTTTTCCTTACTTTTGGTCGTCGGTTTTCCTTTTTATTCCCTTTCTTTCATCACGTCGGGGTCACCATGGAATTGTTGGGAATCATTCATACCTTAAAATATTACGCAATAATTACCTGACTCCGTTTTAGTGTTATATAAGTTTTACCTTATCACCAAACACTCTTCCAACAATTACGCGTATTCGTTCTGAAAAGAAAGGCGTCAGGAAGCCGGCATTTTCACACACGAGTGGATTTATTCCTAACAAGCAAATCTAATACAGCACTCGGGTCTCAGGTCCCTCTCAGTACAGCCTCGTACTTCCCTGTGTCTATCAGGAGAAGCACACACCCCGAGTTGCCCAAGAATGATTCATACTACACAATATGCAAATACATGTTCCTATCGACTATTGATTGGCTATGTGATCTCTGCAATTATTCTTAGCTTGCTCTGATTGGTTTAAATTCCCCTGCAGGATGGCGGGGTCTTCTCTCTTTATCTCCGGGGGGTCCCTCTCAGTATGTGGGACAGCCGGGTTGTTTTCCCGCCTTTTGAGACAAAAGGGAGCGTCTGCCCCCCCCCCCCCCTTCCTATGGTTGACTGTGGGCTTGTTCTGCAAGTCCTGTAATTGTGCCTTCACACACATCCGTTATGTTATTTCCTGACACTTGTAGGAATGCCTCTGCCATTACATTTAACTGTTGATTAAAGTTATGCATGGTAAAACACTGTTTTCTCTTCTTTTGAAATTACTTTACCTTCACAGCCTAGTCAGAGGTGGGAGCGGAACGCGGGGCGGCACAGAACAGACTCGGGTTACAAATGGGGGCTCGTCCGGGATCGGCAGCGAAGGTTTCGGAGGGAGAGTGTAATGGGTACACAGAAAGTGTATCCGTTGAAGCACGTGGAAACCTCCCCGCCGATTCCTTCATGTAAGGACGCTAGCGGCTGCGCCGTTGGCTCGAGCTTTATTGGCGCAGTGGTTACCGGACTTGCCTGCCATGAAAACAGGCTAACACGTGTGTTGGAACGGCTGAGAGAGTACGGACTTAAACTTTCACCTGACAAATGTAAGTTCTATCAAACCTCAGTTCGTTACCTAGGTCACATTGTGTCCATAGATGGTGTGAAAACAGATCCAGAAAAAATTGAAACATTAAAAACCTGGCCAAGACCCCAAAATCTCAAAGAGCTGCAGTCATTTTTGGGATTTACTGGTTATTACCGAAGGTTTGTGAAGGACTATTCTAAAATAGTCAAACCACTCACCTCACTCACCGCTGGTTACCCACCTAAGCGGAAGGGTTCTAAAGTGAGTATGGCAGGTTACCTGAATCCCAAAGAACCTTTCAATGAACGGTGGAATGATGTTTGTCAACAAGCGTTTGTAGACATAATTGAATGTCTTACTTCTTGCCCTGTGCTTGGATATGCTAACACAAAGCTACCCTATCTCCTGCACACGGATGCTAGCACCACGGGTTTGGGTGCCGCCTGTATCAGGAGCAAGATGGGAGAATGCGGGTCATTGCCTACGCCAGTCGAGGGTTGTCCTGCAGTGAGTCTCGTTACCCAGCCCATAAACTTGAGTTTTTGGCGCTCAAATGGGCCATAACTGATAAATTCCATGATTATTTGTATGGCAATACATTTACTGTGATTACGGATAATAATCCGTTAACTTACCTTCTTACGACGGCGAAGTTGGATGCAGCGAGTTATCGCTGGCTTGCAGCTCTGTCTACCTTTCAATTTGACATAAAGTATAGAGCTGGAAAGAAAAATCTTGATGCCGATTTCCTATCAAGACGGCCTTGTAAAGACCTCAAGGATGACATAGTTTCCCAAGAGGAATGCAAGCAAATTGAGTCATTTAAATTTCGTCTTTTGTCGACAGCAAACCTAATCGATTCTGACCATCTTCTGGCAGACACTGTCGCTGCAACCTGTCAAAGACATACAGTTCAAGCTCAAGATTATGAGTCTTCCTTTGGTCTAGTTCATTCGTTGGCCATGTCTTCGGCTGCTATCCCCACCTCTTTTGAGGAGGAGGGCCTGGGCAGTGGTCTATCGACCATTCCCAAGTATAGTCGTAATGATCTCATACAGGCTCAAAGGCAAGACTTGGTCATTGGAAAAGTTATCAGTTTGTTAGAGGCTGGGAAGCATCCACCTGCTAATTTTAAAAATAACTCACCTGAACTTCAGTTGATGTTGAAAGAAATGAACCGTTTTGAGATTCATGATGGTCTCCTTTACCGTAAGCGTCAAATTGGAAAAGAAATTGCAATGCAGTTAGTTCTCCCTGAAGTTCTCAGGTCCAGTGTACTCGAGAATCTTCATGATGACATGGGTCATTTAGGAATCGAGCGCACCTTGGATCTAGCCAGGTCTCGATTCTATTGGCCTAAAATGGCCTCCACAATTGAAGAAAAAATAAAAGCTTGTGAAAGGTGTGTCCGAAGGAAAGCTATGCCTGATAAAGCAGCTCCCCTTGTAAACATTAATACCACGAGGCCCATGGAACTAGTCTGCATGGATTTTTTGTCCATAGAACCTGACAGCAGGAACACCAAAGATGTATTGGTAATTACAGATCATTTCACCAAATATGCGGTAGCTATACCAACAAAGAACCAAAAAGCTAACACAGTAGCAAAGTGTCTCTGGGAGCAGTTCTTTTCTCATTACGGTTTGCCCGAAAGATTACACAGCGATCAAGGGAGAGATTTTGAGTCGCATACAATCAAAGAATTGTGTTCCCTACTCGGAATAAAAAAAATTAGGACCAGTCCTTACCACCCGAGAGGGAATCCGGTTGAGCGATATAACCGAACCCTACTCAGTATGTTGGGCACCTTGAAAGAAAAAGACAAAACCCACTGGCGTGATTTCGTTAAACCATTGACACATTCTTACAACTGTACCCGAAATGATGTTACAGGCTTCTCCCCATACGAACTCATGTTCGGTAGGCAACCCAGACTACCCATTGATATTGCATTTGGACTGCCATGTAACAGCAAACAGACAAATTCCCATTCTCAGTATGTGAAGCAGCTGAAAGACCACCTTGAACAAAGTTATCAAATCGCTATCCAAAATTCTCGTAAAATGGCAGAAAAAAATAAAAAGAGATTTGACCGAGTCATCAGAGAGACCACTCTAGAAATTGGAGACAGAGTTTTAGTCCGGAATCTCCATTTCAGACGTAAACACAAATTGGCAGACCGATGGGAGCCCATTGTGTATGTTGTCACCCAGAAACGGGGAAGTATGCCTGTCTATACAGTGAAACCAGAGAAGAGCGATGGTCCTTTACGAACACTCCACAGAGATCACTTACTGCCCTGTGGTTTCCTTCCGTCCATAGAAGATGAGCCAGATCAGGTCAGTAAGCCAATAACACGACAAACCCGGAAAATGGCCTCACAGGCTGAAGATTCCAACCCTGTTGAAGATGAGGAGTATGAAGATGATGTTCTCTTCAAATTTTCCCCACACCTGGAGGAAACTCGGTTCATTAAAGTGTATGATACTGAAGTGCCCAATGTCTCCAAGCCGGTGAATAGTTTACCAGAGCAAACAGTAACAACTCTTCACTTACCTGGGACATTTTCCAGCAAAAGGAACAATGAAGACGAACAAGAAACTGAAACAAATCTAGCAGTCATAGAACCTGAATCATCTTCTAATGATAACAGTAATGACGCTGAATCAATAGATGTTGAACCTCGAGATACAATATCTCCTACATTAGAGTTTGACAATGGAACGAACCAATGTTCAGAAACCAGTGAGGAAATGACAAATGCACTGGAAAACGGAAATCAAATCGCTGAGCAAACAGAAAATAAATTGAACAATGGTGTTGTAAATACTCAACCTCTTCGTAGATCAGAAAGAGTACGGCAACCACCACAAAGACTTGAATATCCTGTGCTAGGGAATCCCCTTGTAACTATTGTAAAGTCACTGTTGCATGGTTTGAGCACAGCTTTCTCTGATGCGATAGAATCCGATGACTATTGGTTACAACAGCGTTCTTCCCACATTACAAATCCTTGTGTTAAATAAGGTTTTCATGCAAAGGGACTTGCATGAGATTTAGAGGGGGAGGATGTAACCCAATGGATAATTGAGTAAATATTTTCAATTGAATAACTTGATGGAACTTAATATTTTAAATTTTATATTTGCATCTCAATTATTTTAGTTTAAAAAATGATCTAATTCACAAAATGTGAATTATAGATGAAACGGGTCTCCACCCCTATGCTGTAGCACAGGGCCAGTGGAAAATTACCAGCAACGCGATGAGACCAACCCCTTTTTTTTTCAATTGACCGCGTGTGAGCTGCTCCAGCAGAGGTGCTGCATAGTAGAGCCACTGAACGAATTTATTCGATATTTTATGGTTAAAATCCCTCCAAAAAGCGAGTTACCCTTTTGTAGCACTTCCTTATCAGCGTGGGCTGAGTTGGAGACGGTGTGCGTGAGGCAAAAGTGCAGTTTACTCGTCCTTGGTAAGTTTAGCCTATCGAGCTAATCGGCGCTAACGTTAGCATTAGCTGACCAGTAGGGAATGGGACGTACTACGTCATTGTTTGGGCCCGCCTCCATGCTGGCAATATAATTCACTTCCGGGCCGGCAGAGTCAATGCGGATTGTAACGTGTGATAGTGCTAAGCTAACTCTTTCGGTGTTTTAGAAAGAAAATATGGGTGCTTTATTGTTGCGTTACCGGGTGCAACAGCGTCTCCTACGACAAAAAAAGGGGTGAGGAAAAATGGACTCACTTTTCACCGTTTTCCTGCATGGAGGACCAAATATCAGATCACGAAGGTACGACGGATGCCTGGATTGCAGCGGTTCGTCGGAAAAGCATTTCTTATGATCATATTTCTGCTGGAATGAGAGTGTGTTCCTGTCATCTCTACTCTTGTAAGTTGAACGATTTATCCACTTTTGGTTTCAATACGTTTTTGTTTTTTTACACCGTTGTGTAAATCTGCCTCGGTAGCAATGCTCGCCTACTACGACTCACCTACCTGTTGTGTTCCTAGGTAAACCTGCTGACAACACATCCCGATTGGTCACCATCTCTCTTCTTGGATCATTTGACAAAGAAAATTTGTTCAATGGAGTGGTTCCATTTGTCCTGTGTCGGACTCAAACAAGCCCCTGCAGCAGACGCCATCTGGGTCTGCCCTTCTCGTCGATGAACTGCGGGCTTTTAACTTGTGAAAATGCAAGAACTTTAATGCACATATTTATTCTGCCTGGCTATTTAACTATGGCCAGTGACGTTTTTTTTAACCACTTTGACAAAGACATGTTTCATTGTAATGTTGAATTTATATATTCTATTATTATTTTTAATTTATAATATTCTTATTTGCAATAATGTAGACTTTAGACTGTCAATTCAAATAGTGTTGGAAAAGTTGCAATACCTAAAATAGAAATGCAAGAACTGTAAAGTACATATTTATACACGTTTATTTACCTAAGGCCACTGGATGTTTTTTAACTGCTTTGAAAAATACAGGTTTTGTTGTGATCTTGTATTTATATAGTATATAGCTTTTTATAATGTATTATGTATTATAATATTTGCTGCCCCCTGCCAGAGTGTGGGCCATTTTGTACTAAAATGATTTTAAACTGTCAGTTCAAATACTGTGTTGGAGACTAGTACTTGCAATACTTAAAATGGAAATGCAAGAACTTTAAAGCACATATTTATCCTGTCTGGCAATTTACCCAAGGCCAGTAAATAGTGTTTTAAACTGCTTTGACAAAGACACGTTTATTGTGATCTAGTATTTGTGTATTACTTATAATTATATAATATTTGCTGCCACCGTCAGAGGGTGGGCCTTGTTTGCACTAATTTAAAGATTTTAAACTGTCAATTCAAATATCGTATTGGAGAAATTGCATTACTTGAAATAAATCTATTGCAACTTATCAGTCCCAGTTCTTGTCTACAACACTGTCCAAAAATTGTCAATGCATATTCCAAATAGAATAACAAAATTAAGTCACCTGACTTTGTAATTATTACACCTGTTTATTATGAAGACCTGAAGTAAACAACAAGCAGTTACAGTTTGTCAAGAAGTTGTTCAAGTCATGTTTTGGTATTCATATTTTATTGACTTTTCATAACAACACTTGGGATTGTGTTTGTAAGAGCAGAGCAAACTGAAGTTTCAGCGTGCACTCTTCGCCTTTCCAACCTCTCATAACGCTCCGATGTGGTGCGCTTGACCTCAGAATAACCCAAGAAGAGATATGGTGACCAATCGGGATGTGTTGTCAGCATTTCATATGCAGGTTTTCCTAGTAACACAACAGGTAGGTGAGGAGGAGTAGGTTAGCATTGCTACCGAGGCAGATTTACACAACAGTAAAGAAAAAAAACAAAAAACGTATTGAAACCAAAACGGATAAATCGTTCAACTTACAAGAGTAGAGATGAGGGGAATACACTCTCATTCCAGCAGAAATATGATCATAAGAAATGCTTTTCCGACGAACCGCTGCAATCCAGCCATCCGTCGTACCTTCGTGATCTGATATTTGGTCCTCCATGCAGGAAAACGGTGAAAAGTGAGTCCATTTTTCCTAACCCCTTTTTTTGTCGTAGGAGACGCTGTTGCACCCGGTAACGCAACAATAAGCACCCATATTTTCTTTCTAAAACACCGAAAGAGTTAGCTTAGCACTACCACACGTTACAATCCGCATTGACTCTGCCGGCCCGGAAGTGAATTATATTGCCAGCATGGAGGCGGGTCCAAACAATGACGTAGTACGTCCCATTCCCTGTTCGGCCGTTAATAAGAATTTGTCAACTAATTGTTGACTAAAGTCAGTAAAATGATTGTCATCCTATATGTTGACGAATAGAGAAGGGAGTGGAACCGGAGTTCCTTGAGCCTGGAGTTTGTGGAGCTCTTTGAAAGCATCTTGGTGAGTTACTTCAAATGTGCGAACTACAGTCAAGAGCTATAATGTAGTCACAGCAGTTGAACCATATGCACTCCTATTGTCTGTGATACTAAATTGCTGACAATGGCAACATTTATTTTTCTTTTCAATGTTTAATGTGATTTCTGTATTTGTTTAAATGAGAACAGACTCAACCCAATTATCAAATTGAGTTGAACTGCAGTTAATGTTAAAAATAACATTGGCTGGGAATTAGAAAAAGAATTAGATTTTAATAGCCTTGTTTTATACAGGCTAGGTTTTTTGAGGACCTTGAATTAAATTGGATTTGGATTCTGGATTCTCCCTGAAGAGGGGGATGGCGAGCTAACCCTTGATTGACGGACCTGGCTGCTTCCTCTTCCCAAGGAGCACAATCTTCACTTCCTACCTCTCCAGTGTGGTAGGATTGCGAACTGCTTCTGCAGTGGATAGGATAAAAAACTGAACAGTGCACTTTTATTTTCATCCAAATTGAGACACTCTTCACTTATTTTGAAGGGACACTTTAATTTATGATTTTTCTGGCACCAATCTGAACTGTTGTATATTAGAGAGCCGGCTCTAATAGGCAGTCATTGTGAATATATTGTAAATATTTGTACATAGTTTTCTCTTTTAATTATAATTTTGAATTTTAACCCTTTCGTGGCTCCAGTTATTTATTGTGTTCGAAATTCTTCTTGTTACACCAAAATTTTCCTTCAAGAGACGAACCTAAGCGCACGTGCCCAATTGGAAAAATTCCTGTAGACACTACAGGGGTTACAACATTGTGAAATAAAGCAATTTGCATGTAATTGACAACTAGAGCCATACTGAATGTGAATACATGTTATTCCAGAGCTGATGGTCCATCTAATGCAGTGGTTCTTAACCTGGGTTCAATCGAACCTCAGGGGTTCGTTGAGTGAGTTTAAGGCTTTGGTCTCCAAACTATTCAACATAGGGCCGCAGTGGGTGCAGGATTACATTCCAACAAGACGTCTCCTTTACAACAATCTAGGCTGCGTTCCAATCACGGTTTGAGTTGCCCTCGCTCACTTGCCTTAAGCGCTTGCTATGACGTCACGCGGAGGCCACTTGGAGGGCGGAGGGAAAGTGGGCGGAGGGGGAGCAAAAGACGTAAATGGAACACACCTGCCTTCGTTCACTCACAGGTAAGAAAATCATGAAACAACCACAAGGTTTTGGAGTAGCACTATACTGCATATACTTAGGGGTGAAAGTGGCTAGAATTTCTTGCCGGAACTCCCTAACAGCCCTTCTTTTTTTTTTTTGGGGGGGGGGGGGTTTAAACCTCATAAAACCACCAAAATGCAATAACTTTTGGCACAGTTATAAATATAACACACAATAAAACAACAGTTTTCACAGTGGTTAGCACGTTCCCCTCACAGTTCTGATATCAAGGGTTCAATCCCGGGCTCCGGCCTTCCAGTGTGGAGTTTGCATGTTCTCACCATGCCTGCGTTGGTTTTCTCCTGGTGTGTGTGAAAGCAGGGCTAAAAGCAGGGCAAGCTGGAAATGGCTAAATTAAACTGAAAACATAACGAAATTAAAATGTCAATCATTACGTTCGGGCCGGGGTTCTCGCTAAATTTTAAAAATATATATTTATATACGTATACCAAAATGATGTATGGATGTTAAAGGAATACTTGTTATCAAATAAATAATTTGGATAAAAAAGACAAGGCGCTGTATGGTCATTGCAGAGCCAGAGCGTGCCATGCGCCTTCTTTTTACTCTTTCTCCTCTGCGATGCAAAACCTTCTGTTTATTTACATTTAACAAACTTTTCCAGCGTTATTTCGTTGTGTAAATGCATTTAAAATGATAAAAAAAAATATGTAGACTATTTAATCATTAAGAAAAGTTGCATTTTTTTTTTCTGCCAACTGAGAATTCGTTACAAAAGACAGACTTTAATGCACAGGCATTGTCACCAAATGTGATCACGCAAAACGCAACCAGTCCATTTTTTTCAAGCAGCAAGCAGTGACCTGTCCAGGTCTGACTGGAGCATCCCTTCCCTCTCGTCCTCAAATAATACATAGAATTTTGAGGGGTTTTTTCTCAGGCTTGGGCCTACAAATAAAATATAAAATTTCGTTTTTTTTTTTTCCGGGCTCGGGCCTACAAATAAAACATAACATCTTGGGGTTTTTTCGGGCCTGCAAATCAAGTTAATTAATCGGGCTCGGGCGGGCCGGGCTTTAATACCAGCGGATTCGGGTCGGGTCGGGCTGAATTTTTTTAGGCCCGATCTTACCTCTTGATTACCTTAAATTGGTTGCAGTTACACGTCGGGGAACGTTTCCTCCAGAACAAAACACGACAGGATTTGACCAACATTGTGACAATGCTGACCAAAAATTACGTAATGTCAAGGTTATAAAATCGCCCAGCAGCCTTCCACGCACAAAGAGCGCCAGTGGGCAACACAGGACAAGTCTGTGAAAGTGTCCAACCGGCTTCATTTTCGGAATCTTTTGATGCATGAAAGCAATGACGAGAGTAAATCCTGCGTCACCTTATACGGAAAATTCCCTGGTAATATGTGTGAAAAGGGCTACAGGCAGATAGCGAGAGACGCTGGGGAGAACTACGTAGAATAAATGAATAATAAAAATCAGTGGAAACGGATGACGCTAATCAAGCTCTTTATTAGGCTTGTATTGTTAACACTCATGTATGTAAATCTGACATTAGTAGATTGTTCTTATTGGAGATGCATGTGTGGCAGCGTGGCAGGTTTTTTTTTTGTTTTTTTTAAACATTGGGTTTTGACAGTTGCCGTCATATTTTCGGGATCAAAGCACCGTATGCCGGAACGGCGTTCCGTCATCGTATTTTATGGTGGAACACCGATCCGGTGCGTTCCGGCCCACTTTCACCCCTGCATATACTGCCATTTCTTCTTCTTTGGTGGTATATATGTAACCCTGTCTTCTGAGATGCCTTCACGAAGGAACCGAGGAGACTTTGTGGCTTGTGTTGACAGCTTTTTTATTGTTGACAATTTCTATACATTTGCAGCAAGGGGGAAAAGAAAAAGGCAACGTCACGTGGGCAACAGAACCATCTTGAGAACGAATCCACGACGACTGACTTTGAATATTGTGATCGTATAGTGGTACATTTCTTTTATAATAAACAAAAATACACTGTAGTTTCCAACAAATAAAGCAACATTTTTTTCCATTTTACACCAAGCAATTGCAAATTGAATACAAAATAATGTTTTCACAAACTTCTGCAACCTACCTATACATTTGCAGCAAGGGGGAAAAGAAAAAGGCAACGTCACGTGGGCAACAGAACCATCTACAAAAATAGCATTGCGTTAGCATTTAGCACTCAATACTTGTGAATGGCTTCGCTCATGTAGTGGATAAAACGGTGCAATATACACAAAAACAATGAACACTGATACCACCTAGAGACTCACATACGCTAACTAAACGAAGCCACCCACTTCAATTTTCTTATTTCTCAATTAAATCATGAAAACTTTGCCCACAGACTTCTGCAACATGTTACCTTGAGAACGAATCCACGATGACTGAAGTGGATACGTTCCCACAACCACTTGCAGCAAATGGACCTGCAATTACGCGCTTGCACCACAAGATGACGCATTTCTCAATTTAACTGGATTTTATAAAACTCTAATTTAACTATGTTACATATATACAGCAGCCAACGGTGTTTGAGCTTCATTATCACCACTGCATGGACATGTTTTCCATGCACCATTGCACTGCATTGTGGGATACAGGGAGCTCCGGAGTGACCATCGTTTTTCACTCGATCACTGAGCCCTCTGAGGGTCCATCTCACCAAGTTCACTTCGCTGTTTTGGGAATTGGAACGGCCCTTAAGATGGCGGCGGGGATTCCCCCGGGGGGCGGTGGCTAGGGCAAGTGAGCGAGGGCTCATTTAAACCGCAATTGAAACGCAGCCCTATTATCACCACCGCGATAATGAAGCTCAGACACTGTTGGCTGCTGTATATATACCACCAAAGAAGAAGAAAATGAATTAAGCGGCCAGCACGGTGTTTGAATGCTATACCAAGCTGCTTTTCGAATTGTAAAAACCATCATTGCTGTTCAAAAAATAAAAATAAAATTAGACTGTATGTGGCAGTTATGGCAAAATGTATGGAATCACAACAGTGCCTAAATTAAAAAAAAACACAAGAATGATAAATATAAAGAGAAATAAATGAATAGATAATAATAAAGTAACTTTTTTTATTGACTTTCACTTTTGCCATAAAAAAAGGAACAATTTTTTTTTTCATTCTTTCCATTTCGCTTATCTTTTCTATTTTGCTTTTAATGAAAGGAATGGTCTGTCAATCAAATGGCATTGGGAGGGACTTAAACTAAACTTCAAATAGGTGAAATGCATTTAAACAACAAATTTGTCTACAAATTATAAGGTATCGACAAATACCGTAAATAAAGAATTGCCCAAATAAAATTTGATACAAAACTAATAATTTGATAATTCCCAGGTACCGAAGTGTTGCCATCAAGCGCGGAATACGTCTCCGGCTTATTGACATGAGTCGCCGTGCATTTTGTGCGATGTAGAATAATGGTGCCACCAGGGGGTGGCCAGGCCTGGCCACAGCTCCCCCCAATAAATTTGTTGGCCACCAACGCGCTAGTGTAATGTTAGATTGTAGTAGCTGCGGAACTCAAAATGTTGACTAGACTATTATGGACTATGCACATTAACACAATATAATAGTGTACAAAATACAATATAACACAGTCAACAAAAGTATATCAGTAGGTGTGTCCTTAAGTCAATCTGACAGTTTTCTACAGGCCTGTTTACAACTACAACATAGTAAAAACCTGAACTTATGGCTTTTATTTTTTGGTGTGCCACCTCAAGGTTTTAAGTGGCCCCATTTGGCCACCCCGATGAAGAATTTCTGGAGGCGCCACTGATTTGAAATTGACAGTATAGCGCTACTCCAAAACCTTGTGGTTGTTTCATGATTTTCTTGCCTGTGAGTGAACGAGGGCAGGTGTGTTCCATTTACGTCTTTCGCTCCCCCTCCGCCCACTCTCCCTCCGCCCTCCAAGTGGCCTCCGTGTGACGTCATAGCAAGTGCTTAAGGCAAGTGAGCGAGGGCAACTCAAACCGTGATTGGAACGCAGCCCTAGTGTCTTATAAGTGTAATCAGTTGATTGTAGTCAGGTGCTGCTTGTTTTAGAAAAAAACCTCATCGGTTAAACTGCTTGATCGGTTGGAACAAAAACCAGGACCCACAGCGACCCTTAAGGACCGGTTTAGAGACCCCTGGTCTAAGGGGTTCGGTAAAGTTAAAAAAAAAAAAAAACGCAGAGCCCTATTTTCGTACGCTAATTAAATCCAGGCAAAGTGGCTTTTTACACCAGGTTTTGGACTGGTTTGCTCCCAATGTACAGGCCTAATCCATTTTTTAAAACTGCTAGTCCTTGATCTGATGGGACGAATAACTGGTTTGCTCAGTGGAAGGTTGACTCGCACTTGGTATGAGGAAATACAACAGAACAATGGGCAACGTGGTCACAAATTCTGACCGGTTTATAAAATGCTATCAAAATGAGAATTTTGAATAGGAATTTGCTAAATTATTAGCTTGCTAGTTTAGTTATATCTGTTTTGATCATTTATTCCAAAGGGAATAGGCGGAGTTTGACTTTTGTGGCCCCAAAACGCAACTTACGAGATATATGCTCGATTAGTAGCTTAGCCCACGCCCATAAATCGAAGCATCCGAGCTGTGTGTGTAAGCGCATTTTTCTTGATTTTTCCTCGATTTTTGCATTTACGCTTAGATATCCAATTTAATGCTAAGTTTTTCCAGTCACTCACACCCATGTGAAACGAACCTTCGCCATGTTTCCCATCATTTTTTAGGGGAATTCTAAATTGTGCTGCGTAGGACAGCTATGCTTTCGGGCAAGATCGTCCTCCACTGAATATGTACGCCTGGTTGTGGCTCTGTTATACAATAGTGGGACAAACTGAATCTCCACTCACCATTTTGGCGGTGCTCTCCGGCGTTTCATGGTCTTCAATCCTAGGTACTCGCTCAATAGTTGTTGCTTTTCTGAGCTAGAAGCACGGCTCAGCACTCTAAAGACGAAAGCTAATCCGAGCTATAGCCAGGTAGTAGCAGGGCCCGCAGGTCGTGCTTGCAGTAGTAGGAATGCTAGCGCAGTTAGCCCCCCAGCAAGCCCCGTGCAGCCGGGGGAAATTAAGGACGGATTTGTGACTGTACAGGGGAAGCGTAGTGGTAAACGCACAACCTTAGTGCACCAGCAGCTTCACGTCAGCAATAGGTTTGCCCCCCTCAGCAACACACCGGCTGAACCAGACACTCTCGTAATTGGAAGCTCCATAGTTAGAGACGTGAAGCACCCGGCGGTGTCTGTCAGGTGTTACCCAGGGGCCAGAGTCGGTGACATCGAAGGAAACCTCAGGCTCTTAAAGCAGAGTAGGAAGAGGTTCCGCCGTATCGTGATTCACGCAGGCGGTAACGACACCCGGCGGACAGTCTGAGGTGCTTAAATTAAATGTAGCCTTGGTGTGTAAGCTTGCTAAGTCGATGGCGGACACCGTAGCATTCTCTGGTCCTCTGCCTAATTTGGTCAATGATGAGATGTACTCTAGGTTCTCATCATTTAACCGCTGGTTGTCTAGATGGTGCCCCGAAAACGACATCTTCTTTATTGATAACTGGCATGCGTTTGGGGGGATGTCCGGGCTCATGCGCCGAGACGGCATTCATCCGACTTGGGGCGGTACTGCTCTCTTAACTCGAAACTTGGCCGCCAAATTTAGTCTCCCAAAGTGACACTTCAGAGTGGGGGCCCAGGCGCAGTGTTGTAGTGTAAAACACAACCCTGTTAGTAGTGATCACTGGCCTCTTGCCGAGCTGTCACAAATCCAACATTCAGGACAGAAGATAGAGACTGTGTCCGTGCCTCGTATAATGAACAGGAGAAAACAGAGTACTATAGGAACGAGACCAAGGAATTTAATACATATAGCCCCTGATAGCAGTGAAAATAAAATAACTCTTAATAAATATATAAAATGCGGATTATTAAACATCAGGTCAATCTTGCCCAAATCTCTGTTAGTTAATGACTTAATTGGGGATTATAATATTCATATTTTGGCCCTGACTGAAACTTGGCTTCAGCAGGATGACTTTGTTAGACTTCATGAATCCAAACCCCCAAGTCACGTGAATTTTCACACAGCTAGAAGCACGGGCCGCGGAGGGGGGGTGGCAGTAATATCACACTCTTGTTTAGGTATGAGCCCAAAAAGTAAAGCTAATTACATTTATAACTCCTTTGGAAGTCTAGTACTATCAATTATAGATGCTAACTCAAAGAACCAAAAACCAGTTCTTTTCATAGTGGTTTACCGTCCCCCTGGTCCCTACACAGTTTTTGTTAGATTTCTCTGACTTTTTATCCAGTATTTTGCTAAGCTGGGATAGAATTATAATTGTAGGGGATTTTAATATACATGTAGATGATGACGGTGACTCTCTTGGTAAGGCTTTTAATGACCTACTAGATGGGACTGGCTTCATTCAAAATGTAAATAAACCAACTCATAGTCACAAGCACACCCTGGACCTGATTTTAACCTACGGTACGGAGATTAGTACTGTCTGATCATTTTCTATTTATCTTTCAGTTAGTGCTTCAAGATAATCCGTCACTAGTGACTACAACTCAGATGAAAAGGACATTATGTGATCGCTCTGTTTCAGAGTATAAACAGATAATCCAGCCAATATTTGCCTCCATGTCATCTGATTATGAAGGAATAATGTCCGGCCCTGCTGTTAATGACGAGTTTGTTGATAGTGTTATGTTTACTTTTCGTACTACTCTCGATGTTGTCGCTCCCCCCAAATTAAAGTTTGTCAAGCCGAGATGAGCCTCTCCCTGGTATAATGCTGAAACACGCTCTCTTAAACAATTGGTACGTAAATTAGAAAGACTTTGGCACCGTTCCAACACAGAGCACAGTCTCTCTGACTGGAAACACAGTTTAGTGACCTATAAACAGGCCTTGCGTACGACTAAAACCAGATATTACTCATCCTTAATAGATGAAAACAAAAATAATCCTAGGTTTCTGTTCAGCACTGTAGCAAGGCTGACAGTCACAGCTCAATAGAACCTTATATCCCAACCACCCTTAGCTGTGATGACTTCCTAAAAATTTTTAACAATAAAATCGCAACTATTAGAAATAAAATAAATGAATTACTTCCAACTATTAGGTCTGATAAAGTGCAGACTAAAAATTCAGAATCTCCTATAAACCCCTCTAAAATATTAAATAACTTTACCACTGTAGACCAAATTGATGTAATTTCAATTATAATGTCCTCCAAACCATCAACGTGCCTCCTAGACCCGATCCCAACCAAACTTTTTAAAGAGACCCTGCCTCTAACTATTGATATTATCTTAAATATAATAAATACCTCATTAGTTACTGGCCACGTGCCGCAGTCCTTTAAATATGCAGTTATTAAACCGCTTTTGAAAAAACCCACTCTTGATCCTGATATTTTGGCCAATTATAGACCTCTCTAATCTAATCTAATCTAATCTCTAGATCTCTAATTTATCATTTCTCTCCAAATTCCTTGAAAGAGTGGTAATTAAACAGCTCTGTCAGCACCTACAGGACAATAGTTTATTTGAACATTTCCAGTCTGGCTTTTGAGCTCATCATAGCACTGAAAGTGCACTAGTCAAAGTAACTAATGACTTGTTACTAGCCGCTGACGTTGGATTAGTTTCGATCCTGGTTCTGCTGGACCTGAGTGCAGCCTTTGACACAATCGACCATAATATCTTATTGCAGAGATTAGAATGTGACATAGGCATTAGAGGAGCAGCCTTCTGCTGGCTTTAATCATTTTTATCTAATAGGTACCAGTTTGTCAATGTAAACCAGCAATCATCACTGTACTCTAGAGTTAGTTATGGTGTGCCGCAAGGATCGGTCCTCGGGCCCATCTTGTTTACGCTGTATATGCTTCCTCTAGGTAATATCATCAGAAAACATAGCATTAACTTTCATTGTTACGCTGATGACACACAACAGTATTTATCAATTAAACCTGAGCAGATCAGGCAAGTAGACAAACTAAGCACCTGCGTCCGAGATATAAATACCTGGATGAGCGCTAACTATCTTCTACTTAATCCTGAAAAGACAGAAGTCCTTATAATAGGCCCGAAAAGTGTGAGAGACTCTTTAGCTGTCCAGATAGTCACTCTGGACAATGTAAGTGTAGCCTCCAGCACCACAGTTAAAAACCTAGGAGTTTTATTCGACCCTGACTTATCGTTTAAAGCTCACATTAAACAAACCTGCAGAACGGCCTTCTTTCACCTGCGCAACATAGCCAAAATTTGAAATATTTTATCTAAAAGCGATGCAGTAAAATTAATTCACGCATTCGTTACATCGAGATTGGATTACTGTAACTCCCTACTTGCAGCTTGTCCTAAAAGCTCTCTAAAAGGTCTTCAGCTTGTCCAAAATGCAGCAGCAAGACTTTTAACAGGAACCAATAGTAGAGAGCACATCACCCCTGTGCTCCAGGCCCTTCACTGGCTTCCAGTCGAGTTTAGAATTAAATTTTAAATCCTCCTTCTTACATTTAAGACCATTAATGGGTTGGGGCCATCTTATCTCACCGATGCTATGGTTCCATACCGCCCCAACAGAACACTCCGCTCTCAGAATGCAGATCTACTGGTAGTTCCCAGGGTTTCTAAAAGTACTGTCGGAGCTAGAGCCTTTAGCCACCAAGCCCCTCTTTTATGGAATCAGCTTCCAGCTAATATTAAAGAAGCCGAGACAGTCTGCACATTTAAGCTTAGATTAAAAACGTTCCTATTCAACAAAGCTTATGGTCAGGCTAGTTGAAGTCGGAGTAGACTCAAAGTTTAGTCTAAGCTGCACTAGAAGCTATAAAGCTGGGGGAAGTACAGCCACTGAGTTCTATCTCCTTTTTCTCACTCTACCTACCAATTATCTTACTTTATTTCTATTTTCCAATGTTAATATCTAGTTGTCTAGTCTCTTCATCACTAGTCACCCAGTGTCCCCTTTCCCCCCTCCCCTCTGGGGAGGGGCTATTTTTCAGCTGCAGCCTCCTGACTGTCCGGACCCCAAGCTGGATGGACGTCCTCGTTGCTACCCCCGTCTCATCTGGCTAGATGGACCTCTTCTTTTTCCTTTACTCCACTGCATCTTTACGGACTGTAACTTCGCCTGCTAATTCCCATTAGCGGTCCTGGGGCTTCCTGTCTATCCGTCCTGGGAGTGGATGTCTCCTGACTGTGGTACTCCCCAAGGTTTCTCATTTTCTCCCAAAGACTCTGGAGTTTTTGGAGTTTTTCCTTGCCGACATGGAGGGTCTAAGGATGGGGGATACCCGGGACTTGAATTTATTTATTCATCTTTGTTGCTTCATTTGCTGTTTCTGACTGTGTATCATATTGCCTCTGCAAAGCCCTTTGAGACAACATTGTTGTGATCCAGGGCTATAGAAATAAAATTGAATTGAATTGAATTGCTTTTGAAAGCTTAGGTTTGGGGGGGAAAAGCATATAACCATCTTGCTTCTTCTGTCCTCAGGTGGTTTTGGCTAAGCAAAGCAAATGACCGTCCCTAAGGTGCTAGTCACGTGATCCATTTGAAAAATAACTTAGACTCAATATGAAAAATAGTTTTTGTTGTTTTATTGCTTTACTATTATAGACAACATTTTACCGGCAAATTCTTAATTTTAAATTAAAATATAGGAAAGTCATGCAATGACATTTTTCGGCCACCGGGGTGTGGGGGTGGCCCTGCCCCCCCCAATCTCCGTGTATGCTGAAGGGTTCAATGAATCCACCTGTAAAACTTCTGGGGTTCGGTACCTTTAGCACGGTTAAGAACCACTGATCTAATGTTATCTGTTTATATGTGACCAGGTAGCGTCTGCTAATTTGAATGACACAGAAACACATCTCATTCACCACTAATTGCTTTAATAGGTTTCAATAGTCAACATTTATACTACTTGGGAGGTGCTAGGCCCCAGTGGATCACTGAGCAGTGCATCAGATTTTGACTGCACCGCTTTGGCCAGCATCTCCAGCTGAGAGATGAAAGTCAATACCTCCACTGTAGAACTGCGAGTCCAAGCCAAAGGCAGGTGGGTTGGGACAGCCTTTCGATCTGCAATGCAGACCATTATGGGTCAACACTAGTGATGTCCCGATTGTATATTTTTGCACCCGGAGTCGCCTGATTTTGAGATTCCAATACAGAGTCCCGATCCGATACAGAATTTTTTTTTTTTTTTTTAAACAAAATTTTCAAACATGTTACAGTACCTCCTCTTTTTCCTGGAGTTTTGCGCAGTATAAAATGTAAATATGTTTCTTTTGGCAACACAATTGTATTTCTGGATTATTTTGTTACTTTTTAGCTCTTAAAAAATAAAAATCTGTTGGTGTACTGGCCAAAACAGTGCGTTTCCTTGCGCACTGCCCGCCCACAGCCAGCTAACATTGTATGTCCTCCAATAAAACACAAGGATGGTCTTGTTTTATATGAATTTAAGTTTTTGAAAGAAACTGCAACAACGAAATATGCATGCATTTAACATAACTGCACAATACACGCGGAATACAAATACCATGTAGACTCCATACTTCACTTGAGCTACAAGCTACAGTGCTGGCCAAAAGTATTGGCACCCCTGCAATTCTGTCAGATAATGCTCAATTTCTCCCAGAAAATGATTGCAATTACAAAGGCTTTGGGAGTAATATCTTCATTTATTTTGCTTGCAATGAAAAAAACACAAAAGAGAATGAAAACATTTTTACTCTTCTCCAATTTGTGTAATCAACAGCACCTGTTACTTATCTGTGGCACATAACAGGTGGTGGCAAATAAATCACACTTGCATCCAGTTAAAATGGATTAAAGTTGACTCAACCTTGTGTGTACCACATTGAGTATGGAGAAAAGAAAGAAGACCAAAGAAAGTGAGGACTTCAGAAGCAAAATTGTGAGAAAGCATGGGCAGTCTCAAGTCCATCTCCAAAGACATAAATGTTCCTGTGTCTACTGTGCGCAGTGTCATCAATAAGTTTAAAGCCCATGGCACTGTGGCTGACCTCCCTAGATGTGGATGGAAAAAAATCGACGAGAGATTTCAACGAAAGATTGTGTGGATGGTGGATAAAGAACCTCGACTAACATTTGGGGTTTGCTTGCTACCCCTGGCACTGGACTGTTTGACGGTGTTCATGGCATTATGAAGTCTGAAGACTACCAACAAATACATTTTGCAGCATAATGTAGGGCCCAATGTGAGAAAGCTGGGTCTCCCTCGGAGGTCATGGGTCTTCCAGCAGGACAATGACCCAAAACACTTCAAAAAGCACTAGAAAATGATTTGAGAGTAAGCACCGGAGACTTCTTAAGTGGCGGGCAATGAGTCCAGACCTGAATCCCATAGAACACCTGTGAACAGATCTGAAAATGGCAGTTTGGAGAAGGCACCCTTCAAATCTCAGAGTCCTGGAGCATTTGCCCAAAGAAGAATGGTCTAAAATTCCAGCAGAGCATTGTAAGAAACTCACTGATGGATACCGGAAGCGGTTGTTCGCAGTTATTTTGTCTATAGGGTTGTGCTAGGCTGAGGGTGTCAATACTTTTGTCTGCCCATTTTTGGAGTTTTGTGTCAAATGATAATGATTTAAATTTTTTTCACTCTCTTTTGTGGTTTTTCCATTCTCTTTTGTGTTTTTTCATTGCAAGCAAAATAAAAGAAGATATTACTACCAAAGCATTTGTAATTGCAATCATTTTCTGGGAGAAATTAAAGACCAAATGTGAAGTAAGGTTGGCCAACCATGTTTTTGAATAATATCAATGGCTAAACAATTATAAGCATATTCTTGTTTTTTTTTTTTAACACAACCCTTCCAGATTCTTTGTTTATTCCATAGCAACGCCCTTGACAACGAAAATGCTTTACTTCAACAATCTTCGGAATTCTTCGGAAATGACGTCACACCAAGAACTGCGAGGGAAGTCCGCCATACACACAGTATTATTGCATTGCTTCTTAGTAAGATGCCACGGCGGTGTGTGGCGATGTATTGTTTTCAATTTAAAGAAAAGTTGTATGAGTGGCCAAAGGATAGCAGGGCACTTAAATGGACATCTTTCGCTCGCACGAAACGAATGAATTTCACGCCATCATCGAGTAGTATTCTCTGCTACAAACACTTCGAAGATGCCTACTTCATCAACTGGTCTGCTTATGATCAAGGATTTGCAAAAAAGTAAGTGTGATTTTTGGATGGATGACTGATAACTTTGTCAAAGCAGAGCTGCCAACTGCTGTGGAATGACAAGCAGAAGGTAGTGACGCTAGCTGAAAGTTAACTCGAGGCAAAACCCCTATCGTGTTGTGGAATAAACAGCAGAAGCAAACTCGTGGCAATCCCCCCGATCACAGTTGTATTGAATTCATTTTACATCACTTATAAATTCGTCAAAACTTTTCTTTTATCCCAGGCAATAGTAGGTGGTTTATTTACCTGACATGCTTCGGCCCCCATCAGAGGGTCCGAAAGCGGAAGTGTTCGCCGAAACACGTGAGGCAAACAAAAGCTAATGTCGCTAGCCTCCACCGTTCATTCCACAACCCGATCGGGGATTCGTCAAAACTTTTCTTTTATCCCAGGCAATAGTAGGTGGTTTATCCACCTGACATGCCTCGGCGAACACCCCCGCCCCCGTCAGAGGGTCCGAAAGCGGAAGTGTTCGCCAAAACACGTGAGGCAAACAAAAGCTAATGTCGCTAGCCTCCACCGTTCATTCCACAACCCGATCGGGGATTCGTCAAAACTTTTCTTTTATCCCAGGCAATAGTAGGTGGTTTATCCACCTGACATGCCTCGGCGAACACCCCCGCCCCTGTCAGAGGGTCCGAAAGCAGAAGTGTTCGCCGAAACATGCCAGGCAAACAAAAGCTAACGTCGCTAGTCCACCGCTCATTCAACAACACGATCGGGGATTTGTCAAAACTTTTCTTTTATCCCAGGCAATAGTAGGTGGTTTATTTACGTGACATGCTTCAAATCATAAAAATAATAACAGCCTAAAGCTTACCAATCTTGTAATCTCGATGGGTCTTGTCTCCATTCCATGTCAGGTAGTCTGGGCACATGGTTTGCATCCTGATTAGCGTCTGGCTAATACATGTACGGTCCAACATAAAATTCCAACCTCCTCCTCTTCCTCCAACTCTTCAAAAACTTGGATCTCCAAACTTGCGCTCGATCTGTCGCTTATATCGCTGTTTGAATTATTGTTTGAAGGGCTTTGTATGGTGGTCGTATGGAGCGCTTTCATCGCTGTTCTCGGTGTGACGTGTCACTTCCGGGTTCGTCCCCTTTCAGGCTCAAACTTCGGAAACGCAATTATTTTGTCAAATATACAACATATAAAATAAATATAAATTTTTCATGATTTATTTGTTGGACAATGTTTAATTACTTTAATTGTGACCCTATTTGGTATTCTATGAAATTACTTCACATTTGGTCTTTAAGCAATATCTGACAGGGTGCCAATACTTTTGGCCAGCACTGTATAAGTATAGGTTAGCTTCTAAAAAGCAGGACTTATAAACAAATTTCATTCATGTACCTTTTCCCACTAAACACATATACTGTATATTAACAGTTTGGTAAAGACGTAAAGCAGAGGTCTCCAAACCGTTCCTCAAGGGCCGCTGTGGTTCCTGGTTTTTGTTCCAACCGATCGAGTACCGACAGTTTAACTAATAAAGTTTCTGCTAAAACAAGCAGCACCTGACTGCAGTCAACTGATTACACTTGTATGACACCCGATTGATGCATAGGTGTTGTCTTGTTTTGTCGGAATGAAATCCTGCGCCCACTGCGGCCCTATGTGGAATAGTTTGGAGACCACTGATGTAAAGTACTTACATATAGTTTCCAAGGCAAAAACGTAACCAACACTCAACACCGTCAATGCAACCAACAGGCTGTGTACTGTAAAAGTCAATAAGCATGCGTTCCAGACCGAGGCTGCGTCTACACTAGGACGGATAATGGCCTTAAACGTGTAATTAGTTGGACTATACGGCATGTCGACTACACTAGTATGCCTATTAAGCGGATTATTTGTTAGACGGATAAAGTAGGCGGGTAATGATACCCGCGGCCTACGCGCCGCCTAATATGGACTGCTGTCACCGTACAACATTCGGATACTCGGGAAGCGACGTCATGCCGTCACTGTTTTTAGTGCGGCATGACAGCATCATAAACAATGGAGGCAGACGACCACGACGTGGCATTCCTGCTCTTTTCTTTTCCACACGTTTTTCTTGAACCTTCAAACTACATCAATAATATGCTCAAATTCAGTGCCCATTTGGGGTCCTCCCATCGCAGATGAGGTGGAGATGAGCGTTTTTTGACAGAGCTCATCTCCCGGGTTGTCTCCGATCAGCCAGCTGCTGGGCTGGTCCCTCCCAACTCAATGCCGACCGAACATGATTACTGTATATAAAAATGCGTCGAGGAAAATTAAACCCCGAAAAGTGACCTACATGGTTCCCCCCAGTCAAAAAGGTGCGCGATCAGTTTTTTCCCGACATTTCTGCCTCTCAAAACAGTTGCCACTTCCAGAATCGCCACTTTTATGCACAAGCAGTCCTGGTTGCTGCTTCCAGGAAATATACTCAGCGCCACACCATATACTTCTATTTGTTATTTTCCAAGTGGTGAGAGTGAAACTGAGCATCGATTGTAACATCCCAAGTAATGATGTCAGGCTTCCGTTGTTTTATAAAGATTTATTTCAATCACAACATGGCGCCTGCTCGTAAAAGCAGAGCGTGGTCTCCCTTCCACTGTCGGTCCTGTGTGATGCGTTTAATTACGGTCATGAAAAAAAATGTGATCACAAAATAGTGACAGTCTAGAAGGTGTAGTAATTTCGAAATTTGCCGTGGTCTAGGAATTAATTTCCGTTTCAGAAGTAAACCGCGCAGGCGATGACGTAACAGAAGCGGGGAGGCCCTTGAACACACCTTAAACGAAGTGTGGACAGGTATAAAAATAGTCGGCAAAATACCCTGGAGAATATTATCTGTCTTAGAGTAGACGTAGCCTGAGTCACAAGGTGGATGCAGTAAATTATGACTGCAAGGTGGCAGTAACGTACAGTAAAATGTTAACTGGCTCTAAACTATGGTGATTCTAGCCAGCACAATAGTTATGTTATATATATATATATATATATATATATATATATATATATATATATATATATATGTGTGTATATATATATATTTATATATATTTATATATATGTATATTAGGGCTGTCAAAATTATCGCGTTAACGGGCGTTAATTTTTTTTTTAATTAATCACCTTAAAATATTTGACGCAATTAACGCATGCACTGAATGACCAGCTCGCACATTGCCTTAAACAGATTACAATGAGGCCGTTTATGGACATTAAGAGTGAAGAGAATGCCACCGGCCGCCTGGGGGCAGCGCCGTTCCATACTAATGTTATTTCTTCTAAACGTGAGAGAATTAGTAGTTGTGAGATGTTTATGCTGTATGCACAATGCAATGCAAATTGCTATTTGTGCTCCACAAATATTTTGGTAAGTTTTCTTTCTTTTAGTGGCAATTATGTGTCTCTTGTTGTATTTTGGGTAAGATATGTACAGAGATATGTATTTTATAAAGGCGAGTGGACACAGGCGTTCTTTGGACCGCGCCGTTTATTGGCATAAGCTTCTCCTTCACAACAAACATAAGTATCGTTTAGTGAAAGCACAACAAAAATAATATTCCTATCCCTCTCAAAAAAAATAATGTTCACAAAAAGACAAGCACTTCAGTCTATAGTAATGAGGCCCTATTCTCACAGTTAAACAGCAATGCAAAATGAACTGGCATTCCATATCAAAATAGCTATGCAAAATACACGTAAAACTTACTCAGACTTTGGTCACTCTATTCTTATTATTGTTATTTTTATTCTTATTATTATTATATTAACTCTACTTTTGATTGAAAATTTTACAAATTTTATCAAAACAAAAACATGAAGAGGGGTTTTAATATAAAATTACTATAACTTGTGACTATAACATTTATCCGTGGATCACTTTAACAGAAAGAATGTTAATAATGCCATTTGTGGATTTATTGTTACAGTAAACAAATACAGTACTTATGTACAGTATGTTGTATGTATATATCCGCCTTGTGTCTTATCTTTCCATTCCAACAATAATTTACAGAAAAATATGGCATATTTTATAGATGGTTTGAATTGCGATTAATTGCGATTAATTACGATTAATTAATTTTTAAGCTGTAATTTACTCGATTAAAAAATTTAATCGTTTGACACCCCTAATATATATATATATATATATATATATATATATATATATATATATATATATATATATATATATATATATATATATATATTAGGGCTGTCAAAATTATCGCGTTAACGGGCGTTAATTAATTTTTTTAATTAATCACGTTAAAATATTTGGTGTTGGTTGGTGTTGGTGTTATACTTATATAGTTGACGCAATTAACGCACTAGGCCCGCTCAGACAGATTTAAATGTCAGTACAGTGAAAGGCCAACTTGTTAATTGTGTTTTATGGAGTTTTTCCGCCCTCTGCTGGCGCTTGGGTGTGACTTGCACATGTTATGTGGCATAATGTCGCCCTCTGCTAGCGATTCAGTGCAGCTGATTATTTGAGTTTCGGCGCGCTTTTCTGACGTGATTATATGTCGACGCGAACTCACACTAAGGCTACGTTCATACTACAGGTCTTAATGCACGAATCCGATTTTTTCGTGTTTTTCCGACTCGAGTGAGGCATTAAATTGACGGTCTGAACGTGACAAATCGCATAGAACGGGACCATTTCAAATCCGATCTGGGTCACTTTTGTATGTGGTCTAAATCCGATCTAGGCCACATTTTTCCAGACTGTCGCGGCGGTCTGTACTGTCCAGTCCCGCAAATCGGATTTCATGCAGCAATTACGTCATCAAATAGCGAGAGAGACGCTTACCGTAGCGGTGCCGCTGTGCGTTATTAGCGCCTAGCTTGCAGTACACACGGCATTTGGGGAACGGCTGGGCTTGACAACAGTCATAAAAAATAAAAATGGGTTTAGGATAAGCCTGAGAATGCTCAGTTTTCTCTGTTACAAGTGAGCAATATTTCAACATTGCTTACACGGCCGAGAGAGAGTCGGGGCAAATTGCCCATATGTGTGTGACGTGCATGGACAGTGCGTGCATGCTATCGATCCATATAAACTTTGAATATAAGCCTAAACGGGGATTATTTATGTCTGTTATTTGTGTCCTCCTTTTGAAAAGCAAAACATGACATCCCTGGAATGACGGATGACGTGTGTCATTTGTTTTGATGCTTCTGCGCATGCGGGTCTTCTTGCTTAGCGCGTGTCGGACTGCGAATTAGTGTGCATGCGTAATACATGAACGGTCTCAATTGATAAAAGCAGTCTGAACGGGCACGCCAAAAAAACGGATATGACAAAAAAATCGGATTCGTGCATTAAGACCTGTATTATGAACGTAGCCTAATAGACAGTGCTATTCAGACCAGCTAACGTCCGCATCCAGTATTCAGTGGCAGTTCTCATAGCCCCAGCACACTGTTTGTGTCTAATACATGCATCGCTTGTGAGTTATATTCCTCCTTTGTTTATATTCATGAGCATTAGATAGTTATTGATGATGTGTATTTGAATTTGTTCACATATATGGTGAAATGCAGTTACATTGTTAGATGCTTGTGAGCTAATTGGCTTGTGCTACTGCTCAAATGGACACGTGTGTGTACATTTTGTTATTTTGTGATTTATGCAAGTTATTGACACATTGCCTTGTTATTTTCAGTTTTACAAAAATACAAGAAACGTGCTCCTGTCAAAAAGAGATGACTTCAGTAAAGCCCATGCAACTTTGCCACACTGTCTGATTTCTTTTTGGAACTTATGTTCGCTATCTGTCAATTTGTGTACTCACACACACTGAGGACAGAATAGGGCTACTAGTTTATTTTTTGATTGAAAATTTTATTAAAACGAAAACATTAAGAGGTGTTTTAATATAACATTTCTATAACTACTAATATTCATCTTTTAAGAACTACAAGTCTTTCTATCCATGGATCACTTTAACAGAATGTTAATAATGTTAATGCCATCTTGTTGATTTATTGTTATAATAAACAAATACAGTCCTTATGTACCATATGTTGAATGTATATATTAGGGCTGTCAAAATTATCGCGTTAACGGGCGTTAATTAATTTTTTAAATTAATCACGTTAAAATATTTGACGCAATTAACGCAGATGCCCCGCTCAGGGAGTTTTAAATGACAGTACACATTGAAACACTCACTTGTTGTGTTTTATGGAGTTTTGCCGCCCTCTGCTGGCGCTTGGGTGCGACTGATTTTATAGGCATCCGTGAGCATTGAGTAAGTAATTATTGACATCAACAATGGCGGGCTACTAGTTTATTTTTTGATTGAAAATTTTACAAATTTTATTAAAACGAAAACATTAAGAGGGGTTTTAATATGAAATTTCTCTAACTTGTACTAACATTTTTCTATTAAGAACTACAAGTCTTTCTATCCATGGATTGCTTTAACAGAATGTTAATAATGTTAATGCCATCTTGTTGATTTATTGTTATAATAAACAAATAGTCCTTATGTACCTTATGTTGAATGTATATATCCATCTTGTGTCTTATCTTTCCATTCCAACAATAATTTACAGAAAAATATGGCATATTTTAGAGATGGTTTGAATTGCGATTAATTGCGATTAATTACGATTAATTAATTTTTAAGCTGTAATTAACTCGATTAAAAATTTTAATCGTTTGACAGCCCTAATATATATATATATATATATATATATATATATATATATATATATATATATATATATATATATATATATATATATATATATATATATATATATATATATATATATGCATATGCATAAAATAAAACCCAATCTTTTTACCCGATTCTGATCCTCTATAGAGTGGCCTGATTGGATCGGGACATCTCTATTCAACACATGAAATGACGGATACGTCTCCTGGAGTGAATTACCCACCTTGAAAGAACTGTCCACTACGGGTTCTGCCAGCAGATCTGGATAAGGCCAACCAGATGACTGTGTCTGCTCCTTGCTCTGCACTGCGCAGCCTCTCCCCCATCATTTTGTGGAACTGAGGCATTGATGTAGACACAGCTGCAAATAAGAAATAGGCTGAGTGTACTTTCCTCATTATTAATAGTCTATTTTTTATTGTAAACAGTCAGTGGTGGATGAAGTACCGCAATTTTCGGGCTGTAAGTCGTTACTCCTGCGGTTTATAGTAAGCTTGAGAACGATAAACCAATACGACCGGATATCCGGTTTTACAGGTGAGAGATACAGCTGTATCGATTGTAAAGTTACCATTCGACAGTAATTAGCCATTGAATATTCAATGAACCGATAGTAGAGATAGAATTTGGCTATCGCGAGTACAAGAATCGGCTTCTAATGCTTAGTTCAATGAATTGCTTAATGGGATAATAATTTAACTTTTACTTCACATGCTGCGCTTGTGTCATTCACCACACAGCGCACTTAGATTGAGACCGCACGCATGATATAATATGGACAAGCACAACTCACGGTCGTGGTTGCTTCAACTTCCCATGCATTTCGGCAGAACCGCTACTAGTTGCCATCGTTACCTGATCGACCTAACAAAACCACTGTAACGCACGCTCCGTAGCGTTTTCTTCACAGCCCAAAACGAAAATGAAACTAGTAGTGGCAACGAAGCAACATGCGAAAACAATGGACGATTTGAGCAGCGACGTGCAGCGATTGATTTTCATCGCACTCAGGAAAAACAAAAGTCGGACTTTGAAGTGAGGAAGGCAGCCAGATCTGTTCGCATGGGACAGAGCTAGTGTGAAGTGGTACAGAGATAGTGAGTTTTTAACTCTGAAAAATAACCCGCTACAATGGTGGAAAGGGCAGCACGACCCTGTGGAGATTTTTTTTTTCCACGAAACACTCTGTTTGTGTTTCTGTCACTGGGGTTTTATTTTATTATCTATCCCATCCAACAAAATGACGGTCATATAGTAAGCTTTTTTTTTTCATTAAAAAAATAAAATAAAACATAACATTGGTATGAAATTTTGTTGTTTAATTTCGTTATTAGAAATGTGGTCTTTTTTATATGTTTAAAATACTGTACGAACACACAACAAATGTTTACTATTGTATCGTTTTCACTCTGTATCGAACCGTATCGTTCTTAAACTGTATTGAATCGTATCGAATCGCTCGGCCTTAAAAATGTATCGTTTTTGAAGCAAATCGTAACCTGTGTATCTCGATACATATCTAATCGGCTTCATGCCAGAGATTCCCAACCCTAGTTTATAGTCCAGTGCGGTTTATTTGTTGCTTTATTTGGGTTATTAAGTAACACTTTTTTTGACAGCGATGTCATAAAACTGTCATAAGACCAAATAACTATGACATGACACTATCCTGGGCATTACTGAATGCTTATGACAGATGTCATTAAGTGTCATCTGGCAAATTATGTCACTAACTCCATTTATGTCCACCTTGGATCTTTTATATCCATTCAAGAGTGACATAATTTTCCGGATTACACTAAATAACATGTGTAGCATTCATTAATGCTCATGACAGTGTCATGTCATAATTATGATTGTCTAATGAAAGTCCTATGGCGCCACTGTCAGATAGTGTTACCAAATATTATAACTAGCAAGTAATGAAACAACTAGAACAGTAACTGAAGAAGTATTTATCACAGAACATAAATTTTAATATTTATTTACATCTGTAGCGCTGCAATTCATGCTCGGAGGCATGTTGGACAAAAACAGTGTAGACAGCAGGTGGCAGCAGAGGTTAACTGTCTCCGTCAAGGGAGCACTGATGGCCAAATGATGCTTCTTGAAACAGTGGTTAATTTGGTTTTATGGAAGTCGAATGATTCCGCTGTCAAATAAAGTGTTACCGGTTAATATCCCATAATACAGTGAGGACAGCTACGGCTTATAGTCCAGTGCAGCTTATCTATGAGCAATTGCAGTTTTCGTGCCAAATTTGACGAGTAGAGTCCAGGTCAGGTGAGCCATATAATGCAAAAATTACGGTACTCACTTATTTTTACCCAAGTAAAAGTACAGATACAGAGGCAATAATTACTCAAGTAAAAGTACAAGTCTCCAAGAAAAAAAATACTCAAGAACAAAATTACTTGCTTTAGATTTTACAAGTAAAAAGTAAAAGTATTTTCTCCTGATGCAAAAATGTAATGTATGTACAGTGGTACCTCTACATACGAAGTTAATCCGTTCCAGGACCTTGTTTGTAAGTCGAAATGGTCGTATGTCGAGCAGGATTTTCCCATAGGAATACATTATAATTCCATTAATTCGTTCCACAGCCCAAAAACCTGCACTAAATCCTTAAAAAATACTGCTGGTGCTATTACAAATGGCAATTACACGTAGCAAAACAAATAAATTATAAATCAAAATTGGAATAATGTAATAAAAAGAATAATAATAATTCCTGTAATAGTGTAACGAATCGGGTTCTAATAAGGCGGACGTTTTTTTGTGTACCTGAACGCACCGCGGGGCTCACGTGCCAGAGACAGACCGGTGAGCTTGAGTTTCACTTTCACTTTGAATGTTCTCTTGAGAACACCATCAATTACGGCAGACAGCAGGCGTTTTGTGTTGAATAAGTTGTAAAAGAAATGATGAAAACGTGGCGAAGCTGGCGATTTCTTTGGAGACAATAAGAATTGTCAGCTTAATTTATAAAGACTGGCGAACGATGGTCGGAGGAGGACCGTGGAGATGTATTGTTGAGCCATTTCACGGATGCCCACCCCACGCTCATATTTTTCTGTCATTTGCATCTTCATTTCGAAGGTAAGCATCAACTTTTTCCTTGTTTCACCACCTGTACCAACCTTTTTTTAAACCTGTGTTGATTTGTCACACAAGAAAATCCGCCGTGCATTCGTCTGCGGTGCTGCCATTGTCGTCGTATTTCGAGCATGTCGTCGGATGTAGAAACAAATGGCGAGTCAAATTTTACGTCGGATGTCGAAAAGTTCGTGTGTCGAACCGATCGTATGTAGAGGTACCACTGTATTTATGTTTTTTAATATACATACAGAAATCGGATTCAACATTCAAAGTACCAGGACATTTTTTATTGGTCAGTATCTTGTTCACCTGCCTAGTCTTGCTTGTACTTGTGTTGATGCCTCTAGTGTGCAATTACGTTATAGTTGCACGGGGCTTATCGATTGCGCCGGAGGCATGAAAACGAAACTATCAATTCACAATGAGGAAAAAAAAAGAAAACAAAAGTAACGTTTAATGCAGGTGGCAATTTAAAAAGTAGTGGAGTAAAACGTACAGATCCGTGCCGTAAAATGTAGTGGAATAAAAGTAAAAAGTACCCCTTCATATTTGTACTCAAGTAAAGTCCAGATACCCGTTGTACTTAAGTACAGTAACAAAGTACTTGTACTTCATAACATTCCAGCACTGTAAACAGTACCTGGTGTATCCGCCCAGCCTGGATGCATCACAGAGAAGTGAATGTCTGGATACTCTCTGGCCCACTGTTCTGTCATTACCACCTGCTGTCTCTGAGAAGAACAGCAACTCATTTATCCTTTGAATAAGCAAATTATGATGCCTCCCGGATATCCCCCCTTCTACCTTGTTTTGGGCATAGATCATGAGACCATCAAAGTATCCTTTCTCGGACTGTAAGTCATCTATCTGGAGCTTCTGGACCAGCATCCCCCCTGACGACACAGTGATCTAACAGAGGCACAGTGTGCTTAGAGCCTTGGACAACAGACACTTAACAGAGTGTACAAAAGTGGCATTGTGCAGTCCACTGGATGGTGTGCTGGTTCATACCACCCTCGGATTCCGGCTCTTTTGCAGAAGTGGTATAAGACTTTCAGTGAGAAGGTACATCCCTGCAAAATGGACAATGGGTAGATTTACAAAGATGATCTCATACATACAGTACAGGAGGTCGTATACCCATTGTATTGACAGCAAAATTCTTCTCCAGGGATTCCGCGTTCACCTCTCTTTTGTGTATCATGCATCCCGCATTGTGTATCTGTCGAATATATACATTTACAGTAAGTGTTGGTCTGATAGAAAATATGAATATTTTGTTATTGGATTGTTCATACCAAGACATGTAAAGATGGATACTGCTTCTGGAAGGCTTCTGCAAACTCCCACACTTTGCGCGACTCTGACAGGTCCACAATATGGATGTACACTTCCTGAAATAAGAGTTTCCTACATTCAGCAGGAATGTTCTGCACTTCAGTGATAATAGCTGCGAGGAAAATTGACTAAACAATTGTTCGGATAACTCAAACCCAATTATGAATCTGATTTTCAAAATTGTTAGGCTCCTCACTCCGAAACTGACCAATAATCCTGGAATGTAAAGTAATTTAGTTGCTACTTTTTCCATCGCTTTCTCTTTTAAAATAAGTGTTTTTGCCAGTCAAATGTGCAAATAGTATGATCTTGAAAAAAGATTAGATCAATGTGAGGCCTATAAAACCACTTTCATTACTACTTTTTAAATTGTCGCCTGCATCAAACGTTACTTTTGTTTTTTTTTTCTCATTGTGAAGTGATTGTGTCATTACCTGATCATGACGGATGGTGAACCGACGCCATTTTCTCTTGAGAGACGACGGCAGATAAAATCACACAGATGAAATAACAGTGTCTGCTTTAACTAAAACCACCCAACCATTTATAGGTTTTTATATTTCAATGAGGATAGTATGCAAACAATGACAGAAGAGGGGGAAATAAGTAAGTGAACCATAACATTAAATATTTTGTGTCCAGACTTTTAGAGATGGTTTTGTATCCTTTCCCAGCTTTATACAAATCAAGAATCCTTGATCGCAGGTCTTCAGACAGCTCTTTTGACCGAGCCATGATGCACATCAGACAATGCTTCTCATCAAGACATTTCTTACGAGGTATGTGTTTTATAGTAGGCAGGGCAGCTTTAAACCACTCATCAGTGATTGGGCACAGACCTGACTTAAATTGTTTGGTAAAAATTGTTTCAATTGCTCTTTAAGTCTCTTTAGGCAGAGGGTTCACTTATTTATTTTCACCCTTCTGTCATTGTTTGCATGCTATCCTCATTAAAATATGAAAACCTATATATTTTTGGGTGGTTGTAATTAAAGCAGATGCTGTTTTTTCAACTGTGTGATTTTGACAACGATCAGATCACATTTGATGGTGATTTAATGCAGAAATGCGAGAAATTCCAAAAGGTTTACTTTTTCCATACGTACGTGTTAGATTAAATGATAAAAAAAACCACATTTTTCTTTTTTTGCGGGGTGATAAATTTTTATTCAATTAAAAATTTTTTTTTAAATCATTCAATGATTACGTCGTAGATAGACATAAACACAATGCCTTCAAATGTTGAAACCGTTTTAATGTACATGTGTAGAACATAAACTCAAACAAACTATACTCACGTATGCAAATATAGGACTGAAGCTTTAGTTTATTTTTATAATACCACAGTTTCTGACATATATGTTATCAAAGAATAACTAAAAAAGGCCAGTTTGGTTATAAATACCTGAAAAACATTGTATGTTGTAAATATAGTCTGTAATGTTTAAATAAAGTTTTTGGTTTAAATCTTAATAGTGTAAATGGCCTCTGAAGGGTTTAATTGGGTTGAGTGGAGAGGAAGACAGGGTGGCGGTATGCACCTGAAAATTAATAGCAAAAAGAAAACAGTAAGCCTACCAACATTGCGAACGGCTGTTCTCGTGAGTGCGCTACGTCGCCCCCCCGGCTTTATGCTTATAATTATAAACGCGGGAGATTCAGACATATTAATTAATTATTCTTTAAATAATGTGGCATGTGGGTTGAGTAATAATGTTTTTATATGCCTGAATCTAACATTTAAATCACCTTAGGGACATCGCTGCACAAAAAAAAAAAAAAAAAAAATGGTTTAATTGCGGATTGCAAGCAACTTTCAGGTGCTTACTGCCATCTAGTCTACAAGAATATGGAGTTCCCCTGCCTTTATGCTTATGATCTACTGTATATATAAACTTTATTTATATACAGGGTTGGGCAGAGCAACTTGTTTATTTATATTTGGCGCCCTGAAACGATGGTTGCTCTGAGGATGGTACGTATGGACTTTTTTGTGAGGGTGAGGTTAAAGTTTGGTTCTTAACATGCGTTATTTTATTTTGTGTTTATATTTCAGGAACCCCAGTGAGCATCATGGAGTGGACGAAGTTGGAACGCATTTCACTGTTGAGGGATTTTTTTCAAGCAAGCAATAAAATCGCGTGGATTAAGTTGCTGCACCATAGCTAATTTGTAGGGACGAAATTTCAATTCTTCATGGAGTATTCATCTCACAGAACGAGCAGACAACCCAAGAGCAGATGCGTGTTTGTGGGCACACCGTTGGGGAGATCTCGAAACAGATTGTCTCACAATGTCAATGTTTTGGGGTGACCTTGCTGTTCGTGAGAGGCCAGGTTTCTTTTTCTTTACATCACCCGTTTCCCTGAAGTTGTTTACCTATGAGACACTCAACTGCCAGCTGGGAACACGACCACGGGGGTGGGGGGAGCCCTAATCAACAAATAAACCGCACTGGACTATAAGCCGCGGGATTCAAAATGAGGGAAAAAAGTAGTGGCTTATAGTCCCAAAATTACGGTAAACACAAACGTACGCTAAGAACCAAAATTTAAGCCCCATCCTCTCAAACGACTCCAACCCTACCATCCTCAGAGCAACCATTGCTTCAAGGCCTCAAATTTAAATAAGCAACTTGCTCTGCCCCACCCTGTATAAACTATACTGTATACTGTATATGGACTATATTTTTTGCCCCCGTATCTGTACTTTTACTTGAGTTAAAAAAAAAAAAAAAAAAAAGTGAGTACTGTATGTCATCCACCACTGGCAAAAGCACTTCCTGGCATGTTCAACAAGTGAGACCCCACAAAGCAGAATTACCGGGGGCAGCAAAGCCAACTGAAAAAGTGACGTGATCCTTTGGTGTAGCGTAGCTTGTATAAAACAGAAACATGGATCATCTATTAGGATATTCATGATGTTGAAACAACTTACAGTATTCCCAGATTCATTCATGATTTCCACCTTGGCCTCTTCAGCTTTATCTTTGTTCCTGCAGACCATGTGTACTCTGCCACCTGAAAGTGTAATTGGGGATGTCACTTTATTGCAGGTGTCAGCAAGTCCGGTCCTCGAGAGCCGCTATCCAACTTGTTTTTAATGTCTACCTCCTTTAAAGGGTACCATTGATAGAAAGACATGTAATTCTTAAAAGATAAAGATAGTACGAGTTATAATAATTGGATATTAAAACCCCTCGTAATGTTTTCGTTTTAATAACATTTTTAAAATTTTAAACCAAAAAATTAACTAGGAGGTCACCATTGTTGTTGACGTCGCTGGGCGGTGACGTGACATGCGTATGCAGAGGACGTAAACAGGACACAGGCAGGATGATCATCGACGTGGACAGCGCTTTTATCCGACAACAACAATAAGGTATGCCGTCATTAGACGTCTTAGTAGACTGCATTAACGTTTTCGTGTGCTGTGATGAAAAAAATAATCAAACTGCTGCATTTCACTGTATACCATAATCATATGTAAAGCACATGATAGCTCTGGATGCTAACTATCTCCATAATTATATTGGAATAAGTTGGATCACACAATAGTTTACCATGAAGATCTGCAAACATTTTTTGACATCACTCTCCTGCTCCGTCTCTAGAGCAGGAGAGTGGTAGCTATCACTAGTGAACTTGACACATGTACAGTGCTGCTCGAAAGTTTGTGAACCCCACAGCGATGGTCAGATTTTTTGTAAAAAAAACTAAAATAACCTTATTAAATGTTAAGTTATACCCAAATCCACAATACTGACATTCCAAATAATGGACTGAAACAAAAGAAATAGTTATATTGTCATTCTTTATTTAACAAAAGTGGTTGATTTAAGAAAAACTCAGATATCATGTGTGCAAAAGTATGTGAACCCCTTCAGTTAATAGGATATTGCGCCTCCTTTTGCAGAGATTACCTCAACCAAACGGTTTCTGTAGTGACTAATCAGCCTCTCACATCTACTTTGGGGGATTTTTGCCCATTCTTCCTTGCAGAACGCAGTCAGTTGAGAGAGGTTTGATGGGCGTCTGGCATGAACTGCTCGCTTCAGGTCCCGCCACAGCATTTCAATGGGATTTAGGTCAGGACTTTGACTGGGCCAGTCCAGAACACGAATCTTCTTCTTTTTCAGCCATTCCTTGGTTGTATTGCTGGAATGCTTTGGATCATTATCATGTTGCATGATCCACCTTCTGCCAAGCTTTAACTTCAAAACAGATGGCGTCAGGTTATGTTCTAGGATTTGACAATATTCCTCAGAATTCATGATTCCCTGGACTATGTGGAGTTGTCCAGGTCCTGAGGATGAAAAGCAAGCCCAGATCTTGATATTCCCACCTCCATGCTTCACTGTTGGGAGAAGGTTCTTTTGGTGGTATGCAGTGTTGACTTTTCGCCAGACATGGCGGTTTTGGTTGTGACCAAACAGTTCAATTTTGCACCTACATCAGTTGATGAAAACTCTTTTTAATTTAGTCTCGACAACACAACTGTTAAAAAAACAAAAAAAACCTACTGAATTGATTGATTAGGAAATCAGGTTGAAATAATAGAAAATTCCAAAATGTTGAGGGGGTTCACAAACTTTTGAGCAGCACTGTATGCTGCCCGTCTCATCCAGTCTTTCTTGTTCATTTAGCTTTTGCTGCTCGTTTTGTGACATATTGACAGGGCTGTCCATCTCATTAATATTCCACTCGGGTTCAAATTGGAAGGGCAGAACCGACGACATGTTTATGTAGTTAAAGAATGACACTGTGGAAGTCCGGCAGCGTACACATGTGAATGTCAATGCCCTGCGTCCCCAAAAACAATGGTGACCTACCGGGGTAGGTCGACATTGTCGCGGGGTGAGGGGATGCGAGGGCACTGGTGGTGGTCTGGGGCGGGGGTTGATCGGGGATCTGGCGATTCCTCTGCTCTGTGGCCGGTGGTTCTGGTCTGCCTCTTAATTCACACACTCCTCACTTTGCATTGAAAATACCTCTTACTCTGGCACCCACGTACTTAGTCATTCCTCCAAGGAGAATCGGGACGGGGCCATACGGTCCCGGCCCGGCTCCCCCTTGATTTTAATGCATCACACAGCAAGGTTGTGGGATGGATGAGACCTGTTGGTGAGGGGTGACATCACGGTTACCTTCTCACGGCAGGCCCGGCCATTCCCACACCTCTTAACACACCATACACATCATACCCCACGGGGGAGCTCCAGCAAAGGGCGGTGGGACAGGCGGCGGGGTAAAAATTTGCAGCTGTCCCACCACCCCAATCCGAGCTCTGCTATTTTAATGCATACATTGCACTACCCTCCCAACACAATCACATCATGGTGCTGGGTAATGGCTGCTGACCGTGGACCTGGGGGTTGGTGGTGCGTCCCCTCTCCCCATCCCTGAAGGCCGGTTGAAGGGGGTGCGAGTAGCCCGAGGAACCATCCTGGATCCCTGCGGGGGGGTGATGATGGCCCCTTTGCTGGGCTGCGGCAGGGCTCCGCTGGCTTTTCCCCCTCAACCCCTGAGTCAACTGGGGGGGGCGTGATCCTCAGGTGGCTCGTCTGCGTGGCTATAACATGTTCGTTGGGATTCGAGCATTGTTGGATGTCATTGGGTGCATTCGGGTGGAGGTCCTCTGTGCCGGGATTGGCAATAGGGCTGGGTAGGGTGGGTTGCCAGCGGGCCCACACTCACAAGGGATTCACACGAATACTGGTGTAGGTGCCTACAATAACGTTTGGATAATTATTTATGTTAATTGTAAATAATGTATTTGTCCCGCTGTGTGCGAAAGAGGATAGTGAAGGGCTTCGTTGTGGATCTTACAACTGGGTTCTAGATCACAGGGCTGATTTGTGTACACTCCACCCACATGGCATCAACCGGAAATACATCTAGCTGACGATGACACCAACACATTCATAGTTAGTGAGGGCGTTCAATGTATTTCTTGTTGTTTGTGTTTCTTCTGTCCTTCTGTCCTTCTTTTCTTCTGTTCTCCCATAACCTCCTTCCTGTTCGCTGCTTTGTCCTAATAAACAACATATATTGAATGATCCCCCATGGAGTATGATGTGTGTGGTGCGTTAAAAGAGGTGCATGAAAGGCGGGGCCTGCCATGAGTATGTCATACCCCATTGTGAAACATTTAAACTGTTCAGATCAACCGGACACTCAGACTTCCATTCTCCGTGTCAAACAGCCGAACAGAACAGGTTAACAAAAAAAAATTTTTTTAAATGGTGACCTACAAGTTAAAATAATTTTCCAAATTTTATTAAAACGAAAACATTAAGAGGGGTTTTAATATGAAATTGGTATAACTCGTACTAACATTTATCTTTTAAGATCTACTTGTCTCTCTATCCGTGGTTCCCTTTAAAACACCTGAATCAAATAATCAGGATCATTATCAGGCTCCTTCAGAGCTTGCTGATGAGCTGATCATTTGATTCAGGTGTGTTAAAGGAGGGAGACATGGGAAAACAAGCTGGATAGCAGCTCTCGAGATCCAGACTTGCAGACCCCTCCTTTATAGTGGTATACGAATTTCATGGGTTGAAAGGCGTGTACCTTTCTTGGCAATTGCCATTGCAGTGGCTTTCCCTATACCACTATTGGCTCCAGTGATCATAAAAGATCTTCCCACAACAGACACATCCAGGTCCTGCGGCTCGAATTCTTGAGATGCTGTTTCATATCCCTTCCTATTAAGACAGACAATGTTGACCACACACACACTTAAAGGTAGGATAAGAATGATGTACTTCTGGATACACAACTTGATTGCACTCAGGACCAGTTTCCCAACAACCGTGCCATTGACATAATCTATTTATGCCAGTGACATATCCTATAGTCACAAGTAGAACAACCTAGTGCTTTTTCACTGGATGGTAGAAGGTACAATTAACCAGTGTAGACAAAAAAATACCTTTTTCACAAAAGAAGAATACTGTCCTTTCTGTTCGACCCATGTTTCACAATGAACAAGGAAATGTAAATTGAGACTGTTTCATCATTACAGTATATTGCTGCATATTTTTTGAGAACATTTTGTTTGTTAGTGTATATGTGCCTCTTTTAATAAACTTTGTAAAAGACCCAAGAAACAATCTACTGTCAATGGGACAATTGTGATGGAATATAAAAGGCTAATTATTTGGTGCATTCCGGTGATCAGGCCTTGCATAATTCCTCTTCATAAGACCTTTTAGGCTAAAATAAATACACATAAAGATTCTTAAACAACAGGACAGTTGAGAGATCAATGAAAATAACCAATCTTAAGAATTGGAAAGAAAAAGTAGAATAGTTGACTGACCTTGTGTATTTGTGTATTCCGTTTAAAAACCAGATGGCATTTCGGTACAGAGACATGATAGCAAATGGTAACTATGCAGATGCCTGCAGCCACTGCGTTCTTTTTGACAACCACAGTGACAAATGAGTGTCACATGGAGGGGCGGTGAAGGAGCATGAGGGCGCCCTCTGTCGACATTACAAATCTTTATATTACATAGACTTCCCAACCCATTGAGCGCATGTGTCTTTGTTTTTTCGAATTTACAGATGTATACAAACATCTGCTTCGCAAAGCAGTCAGATGACAAAAGAAATTGACAGAAACATACAGATGTGATCAACATGGTCAGCGGAGTTTTTTTTTCCAATTAAAAAAAACTATTAAAAATTTTTAAGATATATGCATGTATACAAGTACAAATCATTGTTTTATTTTATACTGTATATATGTACCGGTATATGGCGAAAAAAACACTCAGGTGATTTGAAGTTCCTCTCTGAGACCCCCAATTTGACCAAATTTCAAAATTATCCTATGTGCATGCGTGATACATCATTGGAAAGCTTAAAATCTCTATTTTCTGGGGGAAGAAAAATTTTGAACAGGAGGGCATTTTTCAAAACAACATTTTTTTTTAAACAGCAAAACCCAAACTGGAGGTGAGAGCACGCGAGAGCAGAATTGAAGATGCCATGATTTTAACGAGATATTATCACGTACTTACCTTGTTTCGATCCAAAAACTCCATGTAGCAAGTTATATTTGAATGTCAAGACACAGATGTGAATGACCACAGCCGGATTTTGGGGGGATTTTATGGGTGAAACATGGTAATAAAACAAGAGTTGCGATACAGAAATCGCAGACATCATGGAGTCGTTGAGAATTTCTTTTTCATATATTTACCCTTTTAAATGTTTTTGTTTTTTCCCCCCCCAATTTTTCTTTCTTTGGATCGATTATTTATCATCTAACATATTGGGGAAAATGAGACCGTAACAACAACAACAAAAAAATTAAGCCATAGTTATGAGGTAGATATCCGTGACTTATTTACAGACACCATTTTTTTCATTGTGACTTCATTTGTTTAAAAGTTTAAAATATGTGAGTGAATAAATTTTTAAAGTCGTTTTTTAAACGACATGTTAGACATCAATTAATGATTGTAAGCTAAAAATGACAGCCATTTTGAATAAGAATTATAATTACTTACCTTCTTTTTATGGCTGGGTTAAAACAAAAGCGGTTGCGCGACGTCCGTAAACGGGGGTTTCCAGGGTAAAACGGACTAATTAAAAATAGTTCGGGGCTTAATGCGCCATGAATCTGCTATGGCAGCATATAGACATATTGTTCTATCAAACACAACAGTTCTTTTGGCTTCAAATACAGCAGTTTATTTTAAAGAGGGGTGCAAGAGCAGAAACTGCTTTCTCAGTCTTGTGTGTGTTATATGTATATGTATATACAGTGGGGATAACAAGTATTTGATACACAGTCAATGGGAAAACCCATTGGCAGTGTATCAAATACTTGTTCTCCCCACTGTATATATATCATTTATATCATAATTATTATATTTGTTATTTATTTTTTATTAAAATTTATTAAAATAAACATACATATACAGTATATATACATTTTTTTGTGTTTTTTTATTTTATTTTATTTTTAAAATTATTATACTTTGGGGAAAAACGTGTCTTACATATATCTCTTTCCAATACAATGAACACACCCCCCCAAAAAAAAAAAAAAGATTAGTTGGATATATTTTATGTAAAATATTTAAATGTACCACCTTTGCTTTCTTGGATATACACTATTTGTATGGTAACAGCCATACTTTTCTCCAGTTGACACCTTCACTTTGGGAGTTAAAAAACAACAACTTTCCTCTTGGAACAATTTTGCCATTTTTGTTTCGTATTTGACGTATATGTTTATTGTTGCACTTCATATCCGTTATTTCAATGGCGTGGCAAGCAACACGTCACTTCCACTCATTAATATTCATGACATTAGCTACTGTTGCTAAGCAAGGACAAGCCACCGTTTGTCCCTAATAGGAAATGAATGGAAATCGTGTACGAAGGAGATGTTTACAGAGCTAATCCTACCAATTCTCTCCGAAAATGATGTGCCTGGTGTCAAATTGACTGGCATAGATGTGGAAGAACATAAAAATGTTCAGTTAAAGAGATGGCTTTAGTGTCGAAGGCTGAAAAAGACAAAAAAAACGAGCCGACCTAAGCATAGCTTTAGCTTTTTTATTGACGCGACTGACAATGACATTCTCCTGTTCCAACAAGCTATCCTTTACCATCAGCCCTGTCTTTCTTATATATCCTCTTGTTGTCCTACGTCTCTTACCGTTCTTGGGGGTAATTTAGTTAGCTTTGTGTAGCGATCGCAAATGCTACTCAGTGACAGCCAACGAACACTTTTAATTTTTTCATTGATAACACATCTTAATCCTATAATTTATTTCCACTTCCCCCTTACTAAAGTTGTTTATATATGTGTGTGTGTATATATTATTTATATAAATATATATATAAATAAATATATATATATATTATATATATATATATATATATATATATATATATATATATACATACATATATATATATGTGTGTGTGTGTGTATGCAGCTTTAGAGATGTGCTGATGACAATAAAACGGTTGCGTACAATTTTAGGGAGCACACAGGGGGGAAAGGGCTGGAAGCGTTTCCACATCCAATATGGAAGATAGATCAACGTACACTTTAGCCCTAAAGGCGGTATTTATTCATAAATGGTGCCTATGTTCGAACACTTCTGCTTTGTTTTGTGTTTACATTGTTCGAAGTCGCGGCAAAGATCACGTGATTGTTATTGAATGTTCAAGTTTTTGGGCCAAGCGCACCCGCAATGCAATCAGCCTATCACGGTGCTCGAGGTGTGCACTTGTTGAGCACTTATTTAGCAGGCGCCGCCCGGTGAACAACTGAGAAGGGTGGAGCTTAGCAACTTTCACTCACTGAATAGGGCTGTCGAGTCAACTCGACAGTGGACTAAAGGACGGCTAAAATGTGGTTATGTGTTTGAAAAGGATATCGTGACCCTCGTGTGAGGGTTTAAAGTTCGATATTTTCATCAGTTGAGACTCTCCGATTAAACGACCGGGAACATGGTAGGTTTCGCGCGTGTGTAATCGACATTCGTGTAGATATGTCACCTGTTTGCACCTGTTGTCGCTGACAGGTTGTTAGCGTCAGAAATGTACGTACAACGACAATTTCATGATGTACCATAAATCTTATGTTTTTTAATTTACCACTTTGTTTTTTACTTTCTGGGAGCTTAGTTGTTTTAAAAGAATTTTCTGGAATTGTAACACTACGCCAAGGTATTTAAAAAAAAAAAAAAAAAAAAAAACAGGTTGGGTCACTTTGCGTTGTTTTCCGCCTTCATTTGCCTTTTAACTGGAACTCATCTTGAGATTATTACTATTATTATTATTTTACTTTTTGCTACTGTTTTTGTACATTCTGAAAATAAAGTACTTCTAGTTGCACATTTGATTAATAAAGCAAGTATAATAGCTATTCAAGTAAAAAAGTCACAACTCAAAAAACAATAGTGGAAAGCACTAATTAAAATAAGGTTGTTTCGTTCAAATTATAAATATTTTTACTAACTTGTGCAACTATTGTATAATATGGTAAATTTGTCAGTAATGTACAATCATGCGGTCCATGGTGAAATATTTTTTCCGAATTGTATGTTAGAAAAGAATTATAAATGTACATCAAAAACTCCTGTTTTTACTAATTCAACTTGTGCCTGTGGAGGTGTTGCAATCAAGAACATGTTTTCTTTGAGCAGTCAGGTTATTCTTTAATGAGCCATGGCACCAACACGACACACAATGCTGTGGTTAATGATGTCCTCTGGTTAAGAAGACGTGTCGCTATTGGTACAGTTTGCCCCTCTGACTCCTTTCCCTCCCTCCTTCTATGCTGCGTGTCCCATGTCATCAGATGCGCTTCCTGCTCCTCTTCAGTCGCCAGGGCAAGTTGCGCTTGCAGAAATGGTACACGCCCATATCTGATCGAGAGAAGAAGAAGATCATCAGGGACATGACCACAGCCGTGTTGGCACGGCAACCGCGTACCTGTAACTTCCTGCACTGGAAAGACCTGAAGATTATTTACAAAAGGTGGGTGGGGCCCCGCATTCTTTCTTTACAACCTCTAGCAAGTGCACCTATTATAAATAATCACCCGGAGTACAAAAACAGTAGAACATCATAATATGGCACCCATCTTATTTAGCTAAATTTGTCAATGTTTGTTTCTATTTTAGATATGCAAGTTTGTATTTCTGCTTGGCAATTGAGAGTCAGGAGAATGAGCTGCTTGCTTTGGAAATTATTCATCGCTACGTGGAGCTGCTGGACAGATACTTTGGAAATGTACAGTATTTTCTCATTCACCTTCACTTCACATGCAGTCGTACACCTTTTGCACAATTAAAGCAGTTCACTAAATACAAACACTGTAAATATAAAGACTATCAATGTGTCTTAGCCCCGCAGCAAATAGTGAAAATATATGAGTACTGTAATTGACACTCCAAACATTTTGTAGTTGTCTATAAATACACCTATGTGAAGTTGCCCCCCCCCATCAGATGCAAATTTATAGAAAAATGTCCTTCGCTTGTGCTGCAAAAATATTTCATTGGTGCTGCTATTGTTTTTGAGATACAGTGGTACCCTTACATACAAATTTATTTAGTTCCAGGACCTGGTTTGTAAGTCAAAATGGTCATATGTCGAGCGGGATTTTCCCATAGGAATACATTGTTTTGATGAATTCATTTTACAACCCCAAAACCTATGCTAAATCCTTAAAAACTACTGCAGGTACATTTACAAATAGCAATTACACAGAGCAAAACACATTATAAAAAGCAATTGAAATCATAATTTAATAATTATTATTATTATGTAACGAATCCGGTTCTAAAGTGGTGGTTGTGTTTTGCATGCTGTTCCTGAACGCACTTTGTGACTGACGACAAAGTGAGAGGGTTGCAGGAGAGTTTTTACTTTTCATGTTGTTGTTAGCATTGGCTATGGCGGACAGTAACCGTGTTGTACTGCAATAAATGATTAAAAACCTGACGAAGCTGGCGAATTGCTTGCAGATGGTACAAAAATAATAATTGTCACCTTAACTTATAAAGACTAGCGAACGGAGGTCGGAGGAGGACCGTCGAGGCCATAGACCTATTCGAGCCATATTGTCGAGCTAGTTCGCTGACCAGGTTCATATTTTTCTATCATTTCCATCTTAATTTCAATGGAAAGCATCACCCTTTTTTCACCACCTGCACTAACTTTCTTCGGGCTCATGTTGTTATCTCACACAAGGAAATCTGCCATGCATCCATCTTGTGGGAGAACAGTAAAATGGCGACGATGTCATGAATCATCGTATTTCGAGCATGTCGTCCTTTGTCGAGACAAATGAGTCAGATTTTACGTCGGATGTCGAAAGGATTGTATGTCGATGCGATCGTATGCCGAGGTACCACTGTATTGATTCTTTTATAGGTTAATCTCGGGTCAACCAGCCCCCCCATTTTAATTAAAAATGGCTAAAATGCTGTCGATTGTTTGTGCTGTAAAAATTTTCATTTGTGCTGCTATCGTTTGAGATATTAATTTCGAGTGATGACGTCAATTGCGGCTGACAAAGCGTACCAACTCTACTAACAAAGGGGTGTCCCATCAAATAATGCAAATGTACACAAATGAATGGCTCCCCTTGGGGTCCATTTTGTAGTAAGTGGGGGGCTTGAGATAATAATTTCACATCATCACTCGAAATCAAGTCCCCCATTAGAAATGAATATCTCAATATCTATTAAACGATAGCAGCGTAAACGAATGGCACCCTTTTGAGTCCATTTTGCAATAAATGTGGGGCTGCGTGAAGTCATCATTCGAAATTAATATCTCAATATCTCTAAAATGATAGCAGCACAAACTAAAATTTTTACAGCACAAACAATTGACACCATTTTTAGCTATTTTTCATCAAAAGGGGGGGGCTGGTTGACCTTAGATTGACCTATAAAAGAATTAACGCCTCAAAAACGATAGCAGTTCAAAAGAATGACATAAGTCATAGACTTCATAATATATTGACATGACACCGGGCGCAGGGCCAATCCGTTGGGGGCCTGTTTTCAAAATCTTCAAATTAAAATATTTTCAAAACCAAAGCTGCTACCGACCTAAAACCAAAATGGGCACCTACCTTAGGCATATCTGAGTCTCCATGAGCTGGCGTAGTAGGCATTGTTTGTGTGGCGTGGCCGTCAAAGCTGACCGAGTGGAAAAACAAACAGCTTTTTCTGTTGAAAATTCTTGTGAATAATACTTAAATCCCTGTATTCTTTATACATATGGACGTAAAACAGTCTCGATTCTTGGTTAAAAACGAGAAAAGAAAAAAAAATACGTGCAGTTAGTATTTATTTTACGTTAATATTAAGAACTATGATGTTAGTCAGTAAGCAAATTGGCGGCCGCCATATGTAAACATTGAGCTTTTTCCGTTGAACATTCTTGTGAATAAATGCTTCAATCCCTGATACCTTTATAGATATGGACGTAAAACAGTTTCGATTCTTGGTTTAAAGCGGGGAAAAAAACGGGCAGTTAGCATTTATTTTACGTAAATATGTCGAATGTGCTGCTAGTCTTAAGCCACTGTGGCGGCCCCCTCATTACAACAAAGAGGTTTTTGCGTTGAAAATTCTTGTGAATAAATGCTTAAATCCCTGAATTCTTTATGGATATGAACGTAAAACACTTTTGATTCTTGGTTAAAAGCAAAAAAACGCAAACAAATCACTCCTGAGACGATCCTTCCTTTTTGTATGCGGTACAGCTTTCGTACTTTTTAAACCTAAATCCGGAGTTAGATTGCTGCATGTGGCCGACTGCTAATAAATGAAGCGTAATGTTGGACGGCCCCCTTCGGGAAGGCGTGACGCAGTGAATGGGGAATTTGTCACATCAATACATTGTAAAGCCATGCATAAGTTTTCTATAAATTTGCATCTGATGGGGGGCCAACTTATTTATTTATGAAAGAGTGAAAGGGACTTTTTTAATGTTAAAATGAATGAACAGGCCCTGTATGCAATCATTTTGTATTTGTTCTTCAACATATTCCAAAATGTTTGGGCATGCACTTTAACTCCATTCTTCACAGTGGATAATCAATGTAAATTCACCTTTCAGATTTACACTTGAGATTGTTGTGCACAACTCATTGTTTACTTTTTTATTTTGTTTTTTCTTTGTTGGTAGTGGGGTGGTGGACCGAATAGATTTTCATCGCTGAGATGGTATTCTCTTTTATATCGCCACGAGGTGGTGCCAAAATTGCATCTAAAAAAAAAAAGGACTGCTTTTGAAACACTACATTGGGATAATGAATTTGTAAATTGTAGCTTGGGTTGTGGGTGGACAACGTCAGGAGAATTTTTGACAGTATAGATTTTTTCACGTTGTAGAAATTACTTGTAATTTAACTGTGGTGTTAATCAAATGCAGATATATACGTTATTGGCTTCTTATGTATTGTATAAAACTTAGAAGTTAGAAATTATGATTTTACAGACCTTGACTTCAAGGAATTGCCTCGAACTGGGCTTTCGATGCATCGGTTTTGAAAGTTTGTTATTTATTTTAATGGTATAACTCTATAATTAGGTTTCAGTGATTTTAGATCTTATTTTTAAACAGCACAAACGCATTGACTTAATACCAGTCACAGAAAATCATCTTTTGATGTCCAAAGTTGGTAACACAGCAGAATTCTCTTTGTTCTTATCTTGTATCAGCTTTAAAGCCATTGGAGAGTTGTGGTTCCACTTTTATCTTGGATTATTTGTAATAATCCCTTGCTTCCCCTCCCAGGTGTGTGAGCTCGACATAATCTTCAATTTTGAGAAGGCCTATTTTATCTTGGATGAGTTTCTGATGGGAGGGGAAATCCAAGAAACCTCCAAACAGATTGTGAACCGCTGCATTGAAGCCTCAGACATGTTACAGGAGGTAAGCTGCTCCGGTGCACTGCACAACACTAAACATCACACGGCGAGTGGCACGCAACTGTGGCATTAGTGTCAGAACATCTGTTTTGCGATGCGCCACGCAATTAATAACTCAAACCACAAAGGCAGTTGATCGAAACAAATTTTTAATTAGCCTGGTGGTTTAATTAGCCTCATCACAAATGTATGAGCTGGTAAAAATCTCTGTCCCTGATATCAAATTAATGAAAGGGAAATATCGTAGAGAAAAGTAACTTCAAAACTCTAGTTTAAATACACGAGGCATTTACATGGACAGCAATAACATGATGCGCAGTGCCTAAAGTCCTTAGCTTCAACAGTTTCATCTAGAATTTGGTAGAATCTAATTCTGATTGCTTCTTCAAAGTGCTATCGAATGTAGTATTGCTGTCCATGTAAACATTGCCACAAACGCACACAAGGTGAAGGCAACACCAGACGCACACAGTTGCAGCTTTTCAAGAATGACATGTCTGTGGTTGTGGTATGGACCTGCTTCAATAAAGCTAGGCATACACACGCTACAATACCAACAAACTGGTTTAATTCACACAGTCAGTGTATGCTCAGCTTTTGTAAACGGGCGGCTCTCCAGGGACTCTTTATTAACATAAAATCAATTGTTTGGGAATTTGTGTTTGGTAGATTATTTCTCCGGTGTAAAGCAATTCGATAAGTTTTTAAATGACTTCCTGTTTATCAGGACCATGCATTTGTATGTGCAAGTATGTTCCCGTGCCAGGTCTTCACTGCAGAGGGCAAACACAAAATGCCACACGCTATGGAGCACAGAGATATTGTGACATTAGGGCTGAAGCTATCGATTATTTTGCCAGTCGATTAATCTATCAAGTAGTTAGTTCAAATAATTGAGTCATTGGATTAGGAACGTTTTAATGTGTTGCAGAATCAATTTTAGGAGATGCTAAAGGCTTGGGAAGATTGCACTTTCAAAAGAGCATTAAATGCGAATACAAAATAAAATTCCTGAGTGTTTCTTCAAACTATGCAAGATTACACTTTCATTTTCAAATAAGTTAAAATACCTGACTTCATCATCAAATGGTATAAAAAAAATAATAAAAAATTAGGATCCAAGTACAACAAAAGAACAATTGGGTAACATGCAAAGCAAAAGTCCGCTAGGTTAAACAGTGTAAAATGCAAAGTTTTTTAAACCATTCAAACTCCTATCCTCCTCCACAAAAAACTGCTAAATATCCTTAAACTAAATTACGAATGCATAAAAAATATTAGCTCAACCAAAAACGTGCCTTATGATGGTCTTAACAGGGAGCAGCTGCACTCAGTCATTATAAATGAGTTATGTCATATTCACTGTTTTGGTTATTTAAGTAATGGATTAATTTATTGATTAGTAGGTTTGAGTAATCGGATTACAAACATTTAAAGCCTTGCAGAATAAATTTTACGAGATGTAAAACGAAAGAAACAAGTGTTTAAGCTTGCAGTAATATTTATTTTGGCTTGCTAGACTGCACTTTTAAAACGGCATGAATTGCAAATACAAAATTGGATTTCTGAGTGTCTACAAAATTACAATATCTTGGCCTCTGCTAGCTTAAATGCTATAAGACGCTAACGTTTTTTTTTTTTTTTGACAAGTTGTTCAAACTCATATCCTCCCCCACAAAAACAATTGCTAAATATGCTAAAACTAAATTACGAATGCATAAAACGTTAGCTCAACCAAAAACATGCATTATGTTGATCTTAAATGGGAGCAGCTGGATTCAGTCATTATCAATAAGTTATATTCACTGTTTATTACTGATTCTTTAAGTAATCTGTTAATCTTTTGATTAGTAGGTTCGAGTCATCAGATTACAAACATTTGAAGCCTTGCAGAATTTTAGGAGAGGTAAAACAAAAGAAGCAAGTGATTGCTTGCAATAATATTTATTTTGGCCTGCTAAGACTTTTAAAACAGCATGAAATGCAAATATAAAATTCCTGAGTGTATCTACAAAATTACAATATCTTAACCTCAAATGGTATAAACAAAAAGTACCAAAAAAGAACAATGGCCAACTTGCATGGCAAAAGTCTGCTAGCTTAAATGCTAACGTTTTTTTTTTTTTTTTTTTTAACAAAGATCTTAATCGTTCAAACATATTCACAAAACAAATGCATAAACAAACATATTAGCTTAGACAAAAACTTACAATCTTATGTTGGCCTTAACAGGGGAGCAGCTGGAAGTCATGTCATTCCCTGTTGCCACTAAATCAATAAAACTAAATGCCTTCCAAAAAAAAACATTACGACGGCACTCTAATTAAACAAATCCTCGAAGCAGCAAAATTTGATTCAGAGCTTTTTTTCTAAACAAATTACTCAAAATAATCGATTATTTGTTGTGGCACTAGAAACAAAGTATTCCATGTTATTGGGCTGCTTCGAAGGCTTCTTGGCCTGATTTGCGTAGCCTTATATTGCACAGAGCATGCTAGGTTTGTGAAAATCGCCTGTCTGTTCCCTGTTATTATTCAGGGTGTGACGATATATCGAGAAGGTGATATATCGCGATACTTTGTAGCCTAAAAGGGTATCGATATGCTCCCACTAAGAATCGATATATCATTTTAAAAAGGAGTCACTGTTTAAAAAGGAACCAACAGGTTGCTACCAAAATCTTCCATTAGAATATGTTCGCTCACTGGCAGCTGTTGACGGTATTAGACATCTAATTCATTTCAACTGGATTGGATGTCTAGCACTGTCAATGGCACTGAAACCAGACTATTCCCAGCCAATCTTTTGTAGACATTTACAGGTCATTTCCTGTCCATTTTAGGGCATTTACACGGTACTTCCTGAGGATTAGTGTATCAATAATTGTTGTACCGTCATATCATGGGATCATCGTGAGCATTGTATCGTATCGTGAGGTACCCAGAGGTTTCAACCCCTAGCCTTTGCCATATATTGCACACAGCAGGCTAGGTTTGGGAGAATCATTCGTCTATGTCCCCTATAATAAATAGGATTGCGGCTATTGTCGCTTAAATTTTCTTTGTTTTAGACTTTTCTGCAAATACTTTGGCTTGTTTTTCCTGCTGCCCCTTACGTGATCGAGGTAAGCAGTTTGATGTGTGCTAATGCACTAAAAAGTAGCATCTCCGTGAAGTTGCCCCCCACAATCGGATGCAAAGTTATAGAAAAATTCTGTCATTCGTTTGTGCTGCTATCGTTTTCGGGATATCGAAATATTAATTTTGAGTAATGACGTCACGCAGCCCACCAGTTATTGCAAAATGGACCAGTAATGCAGGCATGAAAATCTCTCACCTTTCGGCGAAATTCGCCGTTTTGAAGTCAAAAAGGGCGACCTACGTGAATTGCGTAGATCCGAGGAGAAATTCTTTTTGGGAGGGGGGGGGGGGGGGTCAGGAGGTTTTATTTAATTATTATTATTATTATCATCATGTGATTAACTTAGTACGTAAACTGAGCACTTAAGAACACAGTCAGCAAATCCTTCTAGATGCTTCGCTGACGAGAACCAATCATCGGCCCAAGCTGCGTTCCATTATTCCAAACGCGCGCACTCCTTACTGTACATGGAGCGCTCGGAGAGCCTTTGGGTGCATTGCAAAGCTGCGAAAACAAAAAGCAGGCCTTATCCACACCGGGGCAGACCAGAGCGCAGCATACACACTTGCCTGTATTTGCCAGCAGATTGAATTTGGTGAGTAATGGTTTCAATCGTTTTCACATTTTGCGATATAAAAAAGTTACTGCCATTCGTTGCAGCTTGCGTTGAACACTGCCAGAGCTAGCCAAATCTCCCATGAAAAAAATAGCTCCCGTTAAATTGGCGTCAAGCTTGTGTATTTAGAGGTAATATAAACGAAGAAACACACTGTTGAGTCAAATTAAGCGGCATGCTCTCGGATGGAGGTGGCGCCTCACATCGCTCCCGTCGTCCGCCGGAGACGCGGGATTTTCGGCTTGGATTTGAGCTGACGGCCGGTGTCGGCACAACACCGGCCCGACGAGAGGTGGGAATGAGTCCTGCTTCTTAAAGCTTTTCAGAAATACAGGGATCCATCGTTTTTCGCGGTTAATGGAGACCAGAACCCGCCGCAGTAAGTGAAAACCGCGAAGTAGCGCCCCCCCTCCCATGTTTTGGGGCGTGTTCAATGCATTTATTCAGATTTTACATTGGAAAAAAGATACACATATATGACATGTTTTTTCACTTTTTTCACCAAAGTATCATTTATAAATGGTTTTCAAGCACTTCAAAATGTAAGAATTATGATAAGTTTTAAACATGTTACTGCCCCACCGAATTATTTTTAAACAAGAATAAATTAGTAAGAAAATGCTTGGCTTTATTAAATGCTTCATAGTGAGTCTACTCAAACCCTCTCAGGCTTTGGTAAACGGTGATTGACACATGTGCAAAGTTTTTCTTTTTATATATATTTTTTTGTTTGAAGCAATTTATTTGATGTCCTAGCCAAAATGTGGCCCAAACGCAAAACAACATTACTTCAATGGAAAAATTTGTTTCATTTAAGAAAAATAGTTTTCAAATGCTTTTTTTGTCTGAAATTTATTTTTGCAATCAAAAACAATTTTTTTTAATTGAAGTGACTTTTTGGGGATTAAAAGTATATACTGTATTTTGATTGAAGCAACTTTGTTTTTGATAGAAGTAACTTTGTTTTTTGGTTGAATAATAAAAACACAAATCTACCTCCATCGTTATTTAGAGAGAAAGAAATTAAGAAAGCTTTAAAACTAAAAGCCACCGGCGAGTCTGTTTTTTTGTTTTTTAAAATATTTATATTTCATTACATAGACATGCGTCGTAGGGAAGGGAGATTGAGGGATTAAAAAAAGGAGTTAGATGAGGCTGCTAAAGGCAGTGGATACCTCATCAACTGGTTGAATAGCAGACCTGGTAAGAAGTTTGCAAGGATAGTCGGGTATTAAATACAATTATAAACACAATTACAATGTTATTTTTCTATAAGATTTTTATGTCATTGCTTTATTAATCATTAGGTGCTAGAGTTGTTAAGTATGGATAATAATGAAATCATAGTTTTAAGAAAACTGTGCTGTTGGTGGCTCAGTGACCATCTGATGTGGTTTGTTCTCAGATGAACAAGTTGAGGAAGGAAGTTTTGATGCAGAGGTTGAAGGAAGAAAAGAGGCAGACTGACTGAGTCACAGCCAGAAAGTGTTGATGACAGTTTTGATTTCTATTCACTGTTGCCCCCTCCCAATTAAAGTATGTCACAGTCGCAGCCAATTATTATCTAAAGCTGGTTAAAATTGAAGTTATGTTGTTTTAAGGTGTATTAAATACTTGTTCGTGTGCTCCTTTTGATCTACGAGCACCCGCCCCTCCACCGGTCTCTGCATGGCCCTGCTGAAACACAGTGTGGGTCGACAGAGCTCAATATTTTGTTGGGGTGTACAATACAGTGTACTGGAACATATTTCCTCCACACCCTTCTCACCTTTTTAACCCCTGACCCATTTTCATGCCTGAGTAATGGTGCCATTCGTTTATTCTATGTTTGTGCTGTAAAAATTGTGCCGCGATCGTTTTATAGATATTGAGAGACTAATTTAGAGTGATGACGTCAATCACAGCACCTCTGTTGAGGAGAAGGGTGTCCCAAAACAAACAAATGGCACCCCTCCGGCTCCATTTTGCAGTAGATGGTGGGCTACGAGCCACGCAATCACGCGGAATTAACATCTCAATAGCTATAAAACGATAGCAGCACGTACAAACATTTTTATAGCACAAAAGTAGCATAAACGAATGGCACCATTTCGGGTCCATTTTCAAATAAATGGGGGGGCTGCTTGATGTCATCGAAATTAATATCTCAATACAGTGATCCCTCGTTTTTCACGGTAATGGGGACAAGAACCCGCCACAATGAGTAAAAAACCTCGAAGACACCCTCAACACCCCCCCCCACACACACACACACACGCAGTTTTTTGTGTGTGTGTGTGTGTGTGTGTGTGTTCAATGTATTTATTCAGATTTAGCATTGGAAAGATACATATATATGACTTTCACTTTTTTTCTCAAGTATATTAATAAAAAATAAATCTGTGTGTGTGTGTGTGTATATATATATATATATATATATATATATTAAAGTTAAGTACTTCAAATGTAATAATTATTTATTTATTATTATTACTTATAAAGTTTTCAACATGTTACTGTCCCACCAAATTATTTTTAAACTGGAATAAAGCAGAAAAAAAGCTTGGCTTTATTAAATGCTTCATTGAGTGAGTCCACTCAAATCCAAAGCTGCTCACTTACACACAATGAGTTGCAACAGCAACTGTTTCACAAGTTAAGCGAGGACTGACGCATGCAGCCCTTTGAAGCTTGATTCTCTGGCAACATCAAACATCAACGTCCGTCAATAATTGTTAACTTTAATAAGCAAACGCAGTGCACTCACTGCCTGACCAACAAGGAGCAGGGAGAGGGAGGGAGAGAGAGTGAGTGAGACTAAGCCAGTACTTCTCAAATAGTGGGGCGCGCCCCCCCAGGGGGGCGCAGAGCAATGCCAGGGGTGGCGCGTGGGACCTCGGGGAACATGCTTTTTTTTTTTTTTTTTTTTCGTACTAGAATAAAGTGTACTTGCACATCCACTCAGTGGGTGGCAGTGGCGCTCTCATTTTCAAAGTGCGCGCAGTATTTTTGAAGTAAGCAAGAGCACACGGAAGAGACTCATGAATGAAGAGCTGGAGAGCTGTGCGCCGTTTTCGAAAGCCGTTTTTCCGGCCGGACTCACGCAGCGACCCACTGTCTTCTCCGGTTCTCGCGTGTCCGCCCGAAAAGTGGCTTGGGATCGTCACGACTACCGCCCTCACCTACGGTTCTCTCTCGGCTGCCGAGAATGCACTTTTTTCGGGCCGTTTGCCTTTGACATTTAATACAGTGGTAGACGAGGAAAGACCACTGTTTACTGTGTCTAAAAATGATTATAGCGGACAGCCGGAAGCCAAATCAAGTAAGACGCCACTTAAAGACATTAGACCCCAATCTCATTGATAAGCTGCTTGGTTGTTTTTCAGCGAAAACGTGCCGAATATTGCCAACAATCGTCCTGCTTTGTCAGTGTTATATCAGTAAACCAGTGAGCACTGTTAGCATGCTCAGTGCAATATAACCCCACGTCATTGCAAACTGGAGGTGATACTGGGAGCTGCGAAAATAAAAACTGTCCTTCTGTCCAAAGACACTTTTTTTTCTTCTATTCAGTTTTGTTTTTTGAATTCAATTTGAATTTGTTAGTATTTACTGATTTTATTTTTCAGTATCAAATGGTCAAAAATGTACCTTGAGTGTATTTTTACAGTTGGATGTGATTTTTTTTTTTTTTAATTCAGGCAAATTGCTGCGTGTTGTCTTTTCTGTTACAAACAAAACAATGTTAATAAAGTTATACTTTATAAGTTGATCTCTGTTATTTTCTCTAATAGAAAAAAAGGATACAATGTGAGGCAGAGGCATACTTATAATGGTAATAGACAAATGATACTATTTACAGTGGCGGCAGAGTTTGGGGGGGGCGCGAAACATTTATGTCTTCCTTGGGGGGGCGTAACAGAAAATAATTGAGAAGCGCTGGACTAAGCGATTGGCTCGGGACAGCTCATCTGTTTTGTTTTTTTAACTGAAAAAAAATCCGTGAGTCACTGTATCTCAAAAATGATAGGAGCACAAAAAAATAATCAGCACAAACAAATTACATAATTTTTCTATAAATGTGCGTCTGATGGGGGGGGGGGCTAACTTCACCGAAGTTTAAGTAGCAACATATTTTTTCTTCAGTCTTTCAGTCGTTAACAATTGATCACTTGACCCACCAAAAAAGCTTAAACAGGCAGTGAAGATTTGGCACAACTGGTTGCTCTTCATTTTATTTTTTTTAATATTATAATGACATGTGTTCCAATCAAGTCCAGGTATCGTTACAGCACGCAACGTTGCTAACTAAACACGACTCCCCAACTTTTTGTGTTATGTTTATTTTCCCCAAACGGTCAGTTTCCTACTGAGTTGTGCATTGAACTGCAGCATGGGAACTTGTTGTTTCAGTGTAGTTGTGTGAATGCGAGCACTAGACGGTGTGACGGTCCAGTTTGATTAACAGCGGTGCTGCTAAGGCCCCCGGTGTTACCTGTTCCTATTAGGCTTCTGGATGTTTGCTGTTGTGTGTAGACTGCCTTTGTGCTACCAGTTTCTTTCCTCCCACTAGGGGTGCACGATATCCATTTTTTTAAACCGATACCGATATCGATAACTTCCTGCTCCTCAAAGCTGTTACCGATATCGATAACCGATAATAAATATATAATTTTTTAAATGTATAACCTGAGTTTTTGAACACCTGGAGGTTTCCAAAAAAAAAAAAAAAAATCTTCCATAAACCACAAGGCTTGGTCTTTTCTTGCTTTTATGGGAAGACATTCGTGTTAATATTGTGAAAGTACAACAGAAAAAACACATATTCAATACTCAATATACAACAAACTGCACAATACACTTATATACACAACAATTATATGTATAGCATAGCACACTCGCTTGAGATACTAAAGCATTGCCTGGCGTCTATAACACAACAACTTATTAAGTTCTGTACATATGACCCTTCACCACAAAAGTAAACATATGTTGCACATTCATATGTTCTAGTAAACATAAAATACTTAGACATATATTTCCGAGGCGGAAACGTAACAGAAAGCATTCACGATTGTCAATGCTACCGCTAGACACCGCAATGTGTATGTGAATGAGCTTGTAATGTGAACCGAATTACTGTAACAAAAAATAGATGCCGCGAATTATTCTGACCAGCAGGTGGAAGCAATGCCCCGCAAATGGTCAACTGCTTTACCATACTAGTGTGTAAACTGTAAAGCCAGCACAGTACATATTATCGGTCCTATTCATAATGTTATTGGATTTATCGGGATGACGTCATAATTCCTATTATCGGACCAATAATTATCGTGCACCAGTAGTGAGTACTGTATTTATTGCTTTCTCTCTCTCTCTGTCAGTGTCGTTTGTGAGCGAGAGCCAGATTTTGCGTGGAAGAGGGTTGGCTGCGTAAGTTTAGCAACACTTCCCGCTCTTTTTAGGTCTGCGGCTCTGTGGTCAAGGCGTTTCTCTGGGTGTGTTCTTTTGTGCTTCTCAGTAAGGCTTGACTAACCCTTGAATTTGGAATTGATGCTGTAGCCATAGCCTCCCATTGATTCTGACTGTTATCGCTTCAGGATGGCAGCAATGATTGGTATGAGGTGGAGCTGTTTGGACCTTGAATATGGACAGACAGGTTAGATGTTCTGCTTGTGTTAGTGACTGTGTGTGGGTGTTCTCGGCACCTTCATTCCAGATGACGTGTCAACGTGTGCCTAGAAATATTCATCCTTTCACACAATTAAGCATTGGGACTCCTTAGAAGCCTATTTACCTTGTGTTGTCCTTCTCTATTCTTCTCTTCTAGACAATGGAGGAATATATGAGCAAACCAGCATTTTGACACAGGAAAAGGGACAAAGTAAGCTCAGGGCCTAAATATACAAATATGAAGACTACACCGAAACTTACTTCATTCACAAGTAAATATTAAATGATTTGATCTTGCACTTGTTTGAAAGTGACGGGTTTTACAGGTTTGCTGAACACCATTAATATTGGAATTTAATCTTGTGGTAATATATGATGTAATGTTTTTAAAAAAATACAATGTCAAACAACATAAAGCACATTCCTGATTAAATTGCTGATGTACTTTTTAATCTGTTTAATCTCTAATTGTGTCATCTTTATTTGGATAGTTGTTGTTTGTGTGGCTTTCTAGCTTATAATTAAATGTATATTTTTAACTCATGATGACTGTTTGAGTTTTTTATTATCAATAAGCAAGACAACTCTGCAAGAAGAAAAATAATACAGCTGATGCTTTATTCATCTGTGCTTCATCACACATTATAGAGCATGTACAAAATGGTTTAAAAATGAGCATACATAGCACAATCACTGATAGGCCAACAATGCAAAGCTTTGCAGTATGAAAGCGATTGGAAGGCAGGCTGATATTTAGACTGGTAAATAATTACCCATAATCATAATTACAACAACTTCACGAACCCTGAATATATGCAGAGCCACGGCAGCACTCGTTCCTGTTAGCTCTAATTGAAAATAACCACGATCATATTCTCAGATTTTGATCAAATTTGAGCCTGGCATCATTTACAGCTATATTCACATATACATTTAACCGATGTCAATTCCTTGTAAATAGTCTGTTTCTACAAACACCAGCAATTTAAAAATTGAACCATCTCACAAAATGTAATAGTTAAGTTTTGTCTATACAGGTAGTCCCCAGGTTACGAATGAGTTCCGTTCCTACACTGGCGATGTAACACAAATTTCTGTTTAAGTCTGAACCCTTTAAGTACCCCTACATCTCAATAACTATCCAAAAAGTCCAGAAATTTTGTTTAATGATGGAGGATACACTGCTTTCTGGTGGCAGTGTTGGACTGTCACTTTGTATGACATGGATAAAGGACAACATAAGGTTGTAAGTCGTTTCAGCTAATATACATATGTTTGTGTATGAATTTGTAATTAAGTTTAGAGCTACAGTTTGTGGAGGTATATGTGAGTGATTGGCTATGAGAATTGTAAATAGGATAGCATTCATAGCATTTTTTGTTAGGCAAATTAGGCTAATTTAATCTACTAAATTCACATATTAACTAGACTAGATGGATGTTTGAACACCAATTGTTTTGTGTCAAGTGTTGTTAAAATGCTTGTCGTTTTGAACAAAACTGCACATGTGTGTTACAGCTTTACAAATTGTCAAACATGAATGAAGTAAAAAATTCAAAAACCACAATTGCCTTGTTTGCTGTCTGTAAAGCTGAACAACTTCATGTTTAGTGAGGACAGAACAAGTATTCATAAAGTTAAAAATAAGAGTGTGGTACAAGAAGGTACTGTTTTCGCAACTAAAAAACGACTGGAGACAAAACAGCGGCTGAGACTTCGGCGTCGTAAACACATAAGTTGAGTACGTCGTAACCTGGGAACTACCTGTACTCATTTTGGACTAATGGAAGGTGCAAACCCTGTTTTGAATAATTTCTTGGTCTCCTCTCCTTTGACATCACTGTTTTTCTATAATGACCTTGCAGCAAATAGGGACTGTATATATATTTTCTGTATATCTTTCCTTTTATTAGGGTGATATCTGCTATGATTTATACAATATAATTTGTAAACGAGATCACATCCACCATACAGAGAAAGTTGAAATACTATAATCATAACGTTTACATTCCAGCCACAGCCTTGTCACGGAACCCCTCTCCACCTTCTCCCCCCGATGTGGTGCCCGGTGCCGGAGCAGAGGTTTTGGCCGTCATCCCCTCCTCTTCGCTTTGCACCTCTGTGGGCTTCTCCTCTTCGGCCTCCCTCTTGGCCACAGGTCTGCTCCCAGAGTCCACCTGGCTCAAGTAGTCTTTCACGGCTCTCTCGTACAGCTCGTAGGGGAAGCGGCCCTTGGTTTGTGCCTGGGTGTCCCGCTTAGCAATCCCGTTGGGCGGGTACTCCGTGAGAATTTTGGCCGCCAGATAGGTGGTCACCTCGTCCTCCACATCGCCGTCATCTGTATCGTCGTCATCCGCCTGACGTCGCAGCGGCATCTTGTTGAGCTCGGACAAGAACATATTCTCCCTATGGCCGGCCGGAGATGGGATTTTGACCGATTCTGCATTCGTATCAGGGTTGGGCATCGCCGGGATTCGATCTGAGGATGACTTGACTGGTCTGGGTATCACGGGATACTCGTTGCTGATGGTCTCCACTCCGATGATGTCTAAAAAGTCCTCTCGGTCCATGTCCTCAGGAGCGGCGGCGGTCTTGCTCTTGAGGGGCAGTCTGCGGCTGAAGTAGCGGACTTTTGGGGTTTGTCCGGTTGTATAGCGAGACTGAGGCGGAGGGTTGCGGTGGAGCTTCCGGAGCTCCTCCGTAAGCAGCATGTCGATGAGGTCCTGCGGGGGGACGTGGAGCTTCAACGAGAGCTCCAGCAACTCTTTCACGGTACGAGGATCAACAATGGAAGGACGGATGAGTCTTTTTCTTTGCTCCCCGGTCTGGTCCCTGTTCTGCGTCTGATCGGTCATCTCCAGAACTTTAAGGAGGTAGTAATCGACCAGCTTGGTGTCATCGTCAGCGTCCTCCTGGTCCTGACTCGAGCGTCGCTGCACTTCTTCGCCATCTTCATCCTCCTCATCCCCAAGGGCCCTGTCTGCTTCCTCGTGGCTCCCGTTCACCATCTCCTCGGTCTCTTCTTGTTCCTCCACGGGAACCCACTCCTCTCTCGGGTGTCCCTCCTCATCGGTGTCCTCGGCCTCTTCCCCAAAGATGTCTCTCTTCTGTCCTACAGACATGGGCATCCTTTCAAGTTCCTCAAAGATGGAGCGAAGGTTGGCAAGACTCTGAGGGGTGTACTTCTGGTCCAGATCCTCCGTAGTCCGCTTGGAAGCGTCCGTGTTCTCCTCATCCTCAAACATCAACGGGTATTTCTTGTGGGCTCTGGGATAGTTAGTGTAATCCACCGGTGAGCTCTGCTCAGTTTCTGTGTCTTTGGTGCGGTGTCTGTGAAGGCGGCGGTCATTCCGGGGCGTTGAGGCTGGGCTGAACTTTGCCTGATCCTGGAGGGACTTGAGCAGGGTTCTCATCAGCTGCTCCGCTGTGATGTCCTGACGTTCCGCGGGGGCCTCATCCTGTTGCTGCTGCTGGGACGCGAGCTGAAGCAGCACCCTGTACTTGTCCACTTCGTCGTAGTTGGCGGCCGGGGGTCCTGGGCGACCGCCGTTACGCTGCTTCAGGTTCTCTATGTACTCCAGAGCTTTGAGCAAGTCAGAACCGGCTGGCTGCCCTTCACCAGCGTTGCCTCGGAGACGGTAGTGACGGGGGAGAGACGCGGCTTGTATCGCACATCCGTGGAGGAGAACGGCGAGCAGGACCACGGCTGCCCCCGTGGGCAACTTATGGTGGAAATGCAGCATGTTATAGGCAATTGATCACCTGTAAACAGAAAAACAAGGTAGATTATCCACAGAATTCATGTCAGTTCAATAATATTGTATCATTTCGTTAATGTTTTTCCAGTGTTTTGTTGGTGAGCATAGTTGGGGTTATTTTTAGCAGCCCCACAGTAAGGTTTTTTTGGCTATTATCTAATCTACCCTCGCTCCCTCCTGTGTTAGTTTTATCCAGGGGTGAAAGTGGGCTGGAACGGTTTGGTACGCCGTTCTGGTAAAAGATTCTCAGCCGGAACGGGGTGAAATGGTGCTTTGAGCCCGAAAATATGATGGTAACTGTCAAAACCTCATGCTAAAAAAACTGCCAGGCTGCCCCACACATGCATCTCAAGAAGAAAACGATCTGCTAACATCAGATTTACATGCACAAGTGTTAACAAGCCTAATAAAGTGCTTGTATAGCGTGACCCGTTTCAACAGGTAATTATTCCACCGAGTTCTGCCGAGCTACTTCATCGTATCTGACTGAGGAGTCGCGTCGATGTGCTAAGTTGTCCGTTCGATTGGCTGACAGACTGACATGTGATCAGCATGGATAGATAGGTGATTGGTTTAAATAAGTGTTTTCTGGAACAACAAAAGAAAAAAAGGACAAACCAGAGAGGTGGTAGTGACGGGTAACTGATAAGTTGTTTAATTAATGCGACTAAAAAAGGACAATGTAAATGAAAATCAAATCTTTACAAGAGCGCTGAGGCTTATTTTATTTCATTTGCTCCGATGGGGAGGTTGAGAACATCTTCCATGTTATTGTGCACATTTGGACTTATTTTTGTTCATTTACAATAGGTCAGGGGTCAGGAACTTTTTTGGCTGAGAGAGCCAAAACACCCAACGTATTGAGAAATGTGATTCTACGAGAGCCCATACAGAGTGTTTGTGTCGTTGTGTCTATAAGTATATAATATATATACATATACATATATTAGGGCTGTCAAACGATTAAAATTTTTAATCGAGTTAATTACAGCTTAAAAATTAATTAATCGCAATTAATCGCAATTCAAACCATCTATAAAATATGCCATATTTTTCTGTAAATTATATATATATTCTGTAAAATAATTTGTTGGAATGGAAAGATAAGACAAAAGATGGATATATACATTCATACGGTACATAAGGACTGTAGTGGGCATTTCACTCTACTGTCATTTAAATCTGTCTATGCTGTCCTCACTCCGAAGCGTCTACTTTTTCCAAAGCTAGACAGCTAGTGAACGACGCCTTAATAATCAGACTTCTTCCTTTTTCATCTGATTTTTTAATAAAATGGCCTCAAACCACTGTCCTCTTTAGACCGTAGTGAAACTACAAAAAAAAAGTACACAAGCATTGCATTAGCAACAACGTTAGCTTAGCACGCTATACAGGTTCACTAAACAAAAAAAGCGTCTCATACAAAAAATATAACTTTTCGCTTACTAACATAATATGTACATTCTTTACAACAACCATACTTACGGACATATCTTGTCCAAGGATCATATAAGCACAACATTACAACGCAGGCGTCAGCCCGAGACGTCCTGCAGCCATATTGAACTGGCCAGAAAGCAATAAACCATGTCGCAAAGCGACCACAAGAGTTCGCTGTTAGACAGCACAAAAAACCTTGCTGTAAAATTTACCAAAAGGCAGAATACTGTCTGAGCGGGACATGTGCGTTAATTGCGTCAAATATTTTAACGTGATTAATTTAAAAAATTAATTACCGCGCGTTAACGCGATAATTTTGACAGCCCTAATATATATATGTATATATTATCCATCCATATATATTACAAAATTGCCGAATTGTGATTGATAAAAACCTTGTGAAAACGACAACGAAAGCCTAACAATCACTTAAGATATTACAATCGTTGCTCTGTTGCGCACTCATCACTTGGAAAAAAACAAATGGAAACATGGTTGTGTATATTTCCTGAAGTGGAAACCACAACCAGGTGGACGTATGCATCACAGTAGCCGAGATAGGTGGAGCCTCACAAGGAAGCAGTTTCGTGAGTCACACACTCCTGGAAGTGACGACAATTTGACAGGTGAAAAAGTAATGAAAGTGAAATTGATTGCCCGCCTGTGTGACTTTGGGTACCACACAGTTCACTTTCATAGTTTAATTTTCCTCTATGCATTTTATCCATTACCGTGCAATCGGCGATGAAAGGACCACCAAGATCAACGTGGAAATGCTCCATTAGCTCACCATGGCCCGTTTATGTCAAGCGAGCTGGCTGGTTCCACATTTAACATTACGCATTGGCCGAGAGCCAGATGAGGCTCGCGAGCCATAGGTTCCTTACCCCTGATTTAGGTTATTCCTTATAATTTGAAAAAGTGGATGTTTGCATTACCTACAAATTATATTTCATTTCAATGTACATAATGTAAGAGTCATTTGTACTTTGTTAAATTATACACATCCACATTAAAATAAGTCCATATTTACATTTTTCTGCAATTTTAACTTAAAAACATAGGATGTTTTTTATGTTCTAAAGAAGTAAAAACTGAGGTTTTGCATTTAGATGTGAGGAAATGAGGGAAAAGAGGAGATGCGGTTGGTGTTTTTGTTGTTATTTTGCACATTATTGAAAAAATGCAATTTTGAATGAAAATATGCCTTTTTACATGCCTAATGCATGTGTAAAACCTATTTTGTCTTAGTACATGTTATAATCATAACTGCCAGAAGTAGTTTTCTTTGTATTTCGCTGGATTTATTTATTCAAAATAAATAAATAAATTCCGGCTCCGTGGCAACCTTTCGGCATGAAATTCTAACCACCTTAACCCCTTATCGTTTTATCGTTCGAAAAATCACTACAGCAAAATTTTAACAATTTATCCAAATGTTTGGTAGAACTGTACTGGATATGGTCATGCATTTGCTTTCCGCGGAATGTGTTTGTTTCTCCCATCCATCGATCTCATCGTATGACTCATCACTCGCGTTGTGAGGGACAACATCGAGATCTAATTGGACGAGTCTCAACTCAAGGGGAAAATAATACAATTCAAGAAAAAATAACGTGATATAATCTACCCGTTTTGAGCTTTTCTTAGCAACGTTTCCGGATGGATGTGCATTCCAAGTCTTAAATCACGGCAACGTGCTATTTCTCCGTGTATTTTCTCGTGGAAATAGCCGGTAAAATGCGTTCCTACCTTTGAGGAAAACGCTCAGACAACAGCGGAGGTGTTGGGCATGTCCTCTTGCAGCTTTATGTGCCTGTTGTTTTGTGTGTGCAGCGCTTGGACAGCTCCTCTGCATATAAGAGCAGACACCTGACCACCGCGTCATCGCAACACGCACGCAGGCACGCAAGAGCCGCCCCCCTAAAAAGAAAAAAGACCATATAAATGATTCACGATTTTATGGAATGGCATACAAAGAAGCTGGTTGCATTAAAAATAGCCCTCGACGCCGTCTGTTGCACGGTGAGAGCTATCGATCGTTAATAAGGACTGATTGGAACTAAACTCTTCAGTGCCCTTGGCTTTGTGTGCAAACAAAGAAAGATCCATATTTTTGCGCTTTTCTTCCATTTTATGAATTACATGAAAATCCATTTTTAATGCCAGATGAGAAATTCAAGACAGGGTAAAGAAGCAAAGAGCAGATATAAACATGTTTAAATTGTTACATACAACAACGTTTCTTTAAATGCAATGGCGACATCAGCAGGTTAGATACAGCATCAACCATCCAGCAGTCTGTGATTATAACCACTACATATAGGAATAATGACTTGATGAAACTCTTTCATTTTCTTCACATTTGTCATCCTCTTCATACAAAGTTGTATTCTGCATGGCATTTGAAGAGTTAAACCCTCCAGGAATGACTCACAGACGCTGTCGCAGTTCAGCAGCCCCTCCTCTTTCTTCCCTTCCTTCTCCCTCCTCTTTCCTGAGATCAGCCAACCTGACGGTGATAAACCGCCTCCGGTTGACCGTGGGCCAAATCAGATGCACTCCTACCGGTGACAAGATGAAGGCCACGCAGGGTGCCTCTTCGAGAAGTGGGACCACACATGTAGAGAGTGACGAGATTTATGGTGAGATCCAACAGGCTTCTAAAGAGCATCAGTCCCTACATATGATCATAGGCGGATATACTATTCAGGCGAAGTAGGCGATCGCCTTAGGCCCCCAACCAGTAGGGGGCCCACAACCAACTGCCCTTGACCCAACGAGCAAGAGCTTGGGCCACCGGGGCCAGCAGCACACCCAACTATTCCTCATGTATAATTATGTCATCATACCATACAAACAAATAACAAAACAAAAAAGAAACCCATTTGAATGCTGCATTTATATTATCTCTCCCCCACACACATGCACTACAATGGACTGTTCCACGACGGCGAACTGAGTATCAGTCGCTTAGCTTCATTTAGCGCCGTTTAGCTTCGCTTAGCTTCGTTTAGCATCGCTTAGCTCCGCTTAGCTGTTCATTAGCTTCACTTAGCTTTCCTGCATTTTTCACGCCACTAAGCTCGCTATTTTTACAGCTCACTTGCTACTTTGCACGTCTGCTATCGTTTATTTCGGACACATGAGCAAACATGCTCTCCATGAGAGCCAAAGTGCAGTGAGGGAGACATTGAGAACAGGCCGCTAATGCCTCTTTTAACTTTCTTCTTCACACCGAACATAAAATACACGACAGCACACCCTGTGGCGAAACAATGCAGTACAGTTCCACTCAGTCATACAATAACACTCATCAGCTGGTAAACAGCATTTGCTAACGAAAAAAAACTTTAACTCTATTAGTGACACCACAAGCAACGACGAAGAATGTTTTTTTCTACGGAGTGTAAAGCTTTCGGTTAGCGGTTTAGCGAACGTACCTCCGGTGAACATTTCAAAATAAAAGCACATGTTCGTCATATAAATAACGATTTCTGGAGTTAATCCCACATACTTCAGAATTAATATTATAATATGTAGAGTAAATACTATAGAATACAGATTCTACACCAAGAATAGCTTTCAAATGACACTCTTTATGACAAATACTGTATGTTTGGTAATGAATAATTATAATCATACTACTATTATATGTAGTAGTGTACTATAATTGATAATGCTAGAATTTTTTTTTTTTTTTTTTTTTAAGAATTGTTTTGAATAATGTTGGAAAGGCAAAGTCAGTGTTCTGAATCTGTTTACTTTCCATTCTTTTGCACTAGTAAATGCTATCAGCATTTAACCTAATTGTTCATTTGTGATTATTGTTATTTACATGATTATTTGTATTTTAATAAGGAATTTCAGTGTTCCAAAATCGTTTTGTGAATTAATAAGCGTCAACAAATTCAACACATTTCATTGCTAAATTAGTAAAAAAAAAAAAAAAAAAAATTATTAGCTTAGTCAACTAATCGTAAAACTAGTAGGCTGACTAATCAGGAGAAAATTTGTCGTTTAGGACAGCCCTAGTGTACCGGAACATATTTCCTCCACACCCATCTCACCTTTTTAACCCCTGACCCATGAAGAGGGCCCCTTGATATGTTCGCCTTAGGCCCCAAAATTGCCAAGTCCGCCACTGCATATGATTGTGTACTAATCCTTGTACTTAAGAAAGAAGAAACATGCATCCACCCATTTCCATCGTTCTTGTGTTGGAGGTGCTGGTCCCCAGCCTATAGGAGTCACAGACTAGTATAAAGAAAATAATTCACTAACATATTCAGTTCACTAGTGGTTAGCAGCTACGCTTGTGGGTCTCTCTCTCTCTTTTTAATAAGGTGCCACTTGTGTCCCCAGTATAAATTATGCAGTATAGACCCTACCCACGTGACGTCACAACTCCGCTCTCCTGAATGGTACCGCCCAATTGTCCGTCAAAACATAGTGTTAACCTGTTACGGCTACGTACATTCCTCCTATTTACGGCGTGTTTTTCTGCTCCTTAACATTAATAATCAAAATGGTGAAGGCGTGTGTGGCTGTTGGTTGCACTAACAGAGAAGATGGAAGGAAAGACTTGAAGTTTTACCGTATTCCGAGGGATCCAAAGAGGAGAGCGAAATGGACGGCTGCAATTCGACGTGAAAACTGGGCACCAAAAAATCACCACAGACTATGTAGTAGTCATTTTATATCCGGTAAGATGCATTTAAGATATACTTAGAGGGTTTTGGGCTGACAAATAACCACAATTAAGATCATTGCTAGGCTAATCGCCGACAACATACACGTATGTATGTAGTGAGAGTGCTATCGCTAAACCATATAAACATTAAAAGCCTTAACTCCATTGACAAACGACATGAAATACATTAGACTTGACAGTGGATGTTAGCAACAACAAAAGATTTTGAATTGAAAATTTCGTAACTCACCTTTTCAAGCACAAGATAGATTCCTGCCGAATTTTCGTGGACGAGGACCTGTTTCACCCAACCAGCAACAAAGTATTTATAAGCCTCCAAGCTCTTGAAGTTTTTCAAATTTTTGTGAGAATAGGCTGATTTTGTGTGGACAAGATAATTGTAAATATCAGCGTAGCAGATGTCAGGCAGACAGGGCGAAGACAGCGGGTTGAAAAACATCGATTTGGGCATCAAATATGGATCTGGCGACTGTATAGAACGAAGCTTTTCCACATAACGCCTTTTATGCAACACATCCAGTGAGTTTACGGCATCAGAAAGCACCGGGTCTTCCATGAAATGCATTTTAAATTCCTCGATCAATTGAAACCAATGCTAATACAGAGACAAAATGACAGACAAGTGGGCGGAACCATACAGCGAGCACGTGGTTTTGTGACGTCGGTGGGTAGGGTCTATAGTTGGAAAAATACTCATGGCGGAAAACTGTGTTGACGCGAGGTATAGATTGATACGCCGGCCACTTGAGTCGCCAAAATGAGGTGAAATTTCAAATTTCATTTGCCGAATGCAGAAGGGCTGACACGGATTTTGTTGTTACAAAGAAATACTACAAGGTATGTACATATCAACAAAAATAGTATGTCATTCTTTTTTATTGCAGCAGCAGATAGCAATAAAACTTTTGGACAACATGATTCCATTTCTTGTTTTATTTAAAACCATTGGTGCATTTGCAAAACGGGTCAGTAAATCACTATTCATAAAACTATTGGAAAAATAGCATACGAGAATGTGATATCAGACAGCAGAACTCCGGAGCCTCACCAAACTTTCTCCTGACATTACGGCCTTCAGACGGGCTTTCTTCCGCTGTCCTCAGTTATTCCAGCTCCAGTAGCGTATCTGAAAGTTGCTGCGGTTAAAAAGCTCGTAGTTGGATCTCGGGATCAAGCTGACGGTCCGTCGCGAGGCGAGTTACCGCCTCCCGCCCCAGCCTCTCGGCCGCCCCCAGTAAGGACGACATATTCTCTATATATCTCCATCAACGTGCAGTTAGTGTTGTTGTGAGGCCCATCAACTTATCTTCCCTTGCCTAACAGTGTTTTCCACCTGAAAATAAATGAACAAAAAAATTTGTGACACTTGCATTTATGCGTTGCCATTCAACACGTACTGATAGCAAAGGCAACAGGTCGTTTCATGCGCCAGATTTTAGGTTTCGTATTTTTGGAGCACATACCTTCCATAACACAGCGGCAGCATGACTACAGGAACGCACGGGACCCGCGATACATGTACAGCCTGCAGTTTGGACGTCTCACGCCGATGTTACCAGCACCCATGGTTTGTGGTACGGAAAATTCCCGTGTTTCTGTATGAGGACCAGTGTTGTCAGTAATCTGATTACTTTCTTTCAGTAACGAGCAATCTATAACGCGTTCATTTTTCCAAGCCAGTAATCTGATTAAAGTTAGTTTCCTCAGTGCCTGTGGGTTACTATTTTGTTGTTGCCTCATACTGTATGTAGAATGAAGAATATTGTAGTCATGTACGAAGAGCATTTGAAAAGAAAATACTGCGCTTGAGTTTGGGAGTGACATCACATCTCACGTTTTCTCATCGGGGGGAAAAAAACGGGTCACGTGTATTACCATCCTGTCTGTGCGCGCGCCGTCTGCCACGGCGGTCAACAACATAGCCTGGCTAGTGGCTACCTATCAGGATGCTAACAGTAAAGGAGCCGGAGAGATACAACAAACGGCTGCATTTGCTCACTAGTGATACAGCCATTACTTCACATATCCGTCCAGTAAAGATGACAAAAATATCTCAGTGCGTTGCAAACTCTGCGCAAGCTCAGAAAGACTGTCGACTGCTAAAAACTCGACATCCAATTCAACAAGGAGGCACTTGGAATTACAGCACAAAAAAACTCGAATCAAAGCCGACAGGTAACGAGACAGCCAGCACTTCTACAGTTTGTAACCAGCCTTTATAATATGTGTAATGATGTACATTTTATACTTAGTTCGTAATAATAGGCGAAGTTTTACATTTGTGAGACTGGGGGAAAAGCATGTTGAAGACTGAAACAAAAGTCAAACGTTTGGACACACTTCATGATTTTTGCGTTTTATATATTTTCACGACTATTGTATATTCTCACTGAAGACATCAAAACTATGAACCAACATGTGGGATGGCAAAAAAGTGAAATAACTGAAAACAGGTTTTGTGTTCTACATTCTTCAAAGTATCCACCTTAGAGGTGTCTCCAAACCTTTGGCCAATACTGTATATATATATATATACAGTATATATGTATATATGTACAGTATATACAAATCTTGACACTGCTCGAGTTCAATCAACTGTTCAAGTTGTTGCTGGCAGCGTTTGAAAGCTTAGGTTTAAAGAAATTCTAAATATCCATCTTGCCTCCTCTGGTGTAGTTTTGGCTTAGCAAAGCAAAGGATAGTCTCCGAGATACTTGTCTCATGATCTGTTCGAAAAATGATTTTGACCCATTATGAAAAGTTTACGTTGTAGGATTTTTGTTCATTTCATTAATTTTTATTGTTTGTTTTATTGCTTTACAACTTTTGGAGACAACATTTTAACGGCTAGGTCTTTATTTCAAAGGGGAAGTTCAGAATTTTTTACATTAGGCTTAATCTTGGCGTTAGCGGGGTTTTAATTAGTCGTTGGAGTTGATATAAACAAATTTTGTGCAATTTGTCAGTTATTTGTTAGTTTTAGGGCTCCGGAATGGCTACGCTACGGCGAGTTAATGGCTGGTCGACTAAACCCCTGCTAACTCAAAGATTAAGTCTTATGTGAAAAACTCAATTACACGCAATGACATTTTTCAGTTATTTTTATGTTGAGGTAGCAAAAGGGGAAAAAAATGGTAAAAAGTAACTGATAAGTTACTTTTAAAGTAACCTAGTTACTTTGATAATAAAGTAATCAGTAAAGTAACTAGATTACTTTTTTTTAGGTGTAATCAGTAATTAAATTACTTTTTAAAGTAATCTGTGACAACACTGATGAGGACACATCCAACTTTGTGGCTGTGCAGATCCTGGAATGCCTCAGAGCTTTTTCACGTTCCTGATGAAGTTTCCATCCACTGCCATCGAGTCAATAAAATATTTTACTTGTGGTCACCCTCGGCCACTTTTTGATGATGTCTTCCCATGTCGAGATGGCAGAAGGATTCGGTACTTCCAAATCGTGTTTTTTCAGGGTTTTGTAGTGAGTGATGCCACTCCAGCGCCATTGAAGTCAATGGTAAAACGGAAGTTGCGGGCAGACATAAGGAAGTAAAGCGGAAGTACCCCGAAAACTTGTCTATAGATGTTGAGATGTTAATTTTGAGTGATGACGTCAATCGCAGCGCCTCCGTAGTGGCTGACGAAGCGTACTAGTCTCTTAATAAAGGGTGTCCCAACAACTAGCGCAAACGTAGCACAAACGAATGGCACCCCTTCGAGTCCATTTTGCAGTAAATAGGAGCCTGTGAGTCACGTCATCACTCGAAATTATTATCTCAACCTCCACATTGACTGCAAAATGGATCCGAAGGGGTGCCATTGGTTTGTTTTGGGACACCCCTCTGTTATTGAGAGAGCTTGTACGCTTTGTCAGCCGCGACAGAGGTGCTGCGATTGACATCATCACTTCAAATTATTATCTCAATATCAATAAAACGATAGCACAAACGTAGCATAAACGAATGGCACCATTTCGGGTCAGATTTGCAATAAATGGGGGCTGTGTGACATCATCACTTGAAAAGAATGTCAAAAACGATAGCAGCACAAACATTTTTTACAGAACAAATGTGGCACAAACGATTGACACCACTTTCAATCAAATTGCGGGGGCTGTTTGACCTCAGATTGTCCTATAATAGAATTGTTATTATCTCAAAAACGATAGCAGCACAAACGAAAAAAATATCCAGCACAAACGTGGCATGAACAAATGACATCATTTTTCAATAAATTTGTGTCTGATGGGGGGCCAACTTCACAGAGGTATTCAACTTTTTTTTTGTGTATTATCAATTGTCGTCTTTTATAAATTCAAGGGGAGGGTCCTAAATTCTATTTTTTTTAAATGTAATTTACGCCTCGTAAAAGGTTCATATGGATTTTTTCTATCTTCTCAGTTTTTATAGTCAGATTAAGTCTATAAAATAAGTTTTAAATATATATACAGTGTATCACAAAAGTTAGTACACCCCTTGCATTTCTGCAGATATTTAACTATATCTTTTCATGGGACAACACTGACAAAATGACACCTTGACACCATGCAAAGTAGTCTGTGTGCAGCTTATATAATAGAGTTAATTTATTTTCCCCTCAAAATAACTCAAAATATAGCCATTAATATCTAAACCCCTGGCAACAAAAGTGAGGACACTCCTTAGTAAATACGTACATCCCTAAATGTCCAAATTGTATGTTCAGAGAGTACTGCTTGTCATTTTCCCTCCAAAATGGCATGTGACTCGTTACAGGAGTAATGTCAGCATTGCTGCAGAGATTGAAGAGGTGGGGGGGTCAGCCTGTTAGTGCTAAGACCATACGCCACACTCTACATCAAATTGGTGTGCATGGCTGTCAGCCTCTTCTGAGGACGGTACACAAGAAAGCCCGCCCGTCTCATCAGACCATAGGACATGGTTCCAGTAATCCATGTGCTTTGTTTACATGTCTTCAGCAAACGGTTTGCGGCGGGCTTTTTTGTGTACCATGTATGTATATTAAATATACATATATATTATTACATATACAGGATATTATTTATATATAGAGAGAGATTGTATGATTGTTCTTATCACTTCGTTGATACGTTAATTGATATGATTTCATTGTCCTGGATCAAATATCATCATGTGTTGTTTTTAATTAAATGAAAATATATTATTAAAAGAAAAAAAAAAAAAAGTCAATCGCAGCCCCTCTTTCACGGCTGACGGAGCGTACCAACTCTCTCAATAACAGAGGGGTGTCACAACAACTAGCACAAACGAATGGCACCTATTCGGGTTCATTTTGCAGTAAGTGGAGGTTTGAAATATTAATTTCGAGAGCACACCTATTTGGGTTCATTTTGCAGTAAATTGAGGTTTGAAATATTAATTTCGAGAGCGAAGGGCTGCATTCATTTGTTTGTGCTACGTTTGCGCTAATTGTTGGGACACCCCTCCGTTATTAAGAGAGTTGGTACTCTCCGTCAGCCGAAAGAGTTGGATACGCAAAAGCTGCGAGTGACGTCATCTCCTCAAATTAGTATCTTAATATCTATTAAACGATAAAAGCTCAAACGTAGCATAAACGAATGGCACCATTTTGTGTCCATTTTGCAATAAATGGGGGGCTGTGTGACGTCACTCGAAATGAATATGTCAATATCTCAAAAACGATAACACAAATGAAAATATTTACAGCACAAACCAGTACAACCAAAGCATAAACAACTGACACCATTTTTAGCCATCTTTAATCAAAATGGGTTGACCTCAGATTGACCTATAGAAGTATTGTAAACATCTCAATAATGTTAGCAACACACACCAAAGCTTTTACAGCACAAACGATTTACATCATTTGTATATAAATTTGCGTCTGATGGAGGGCCAACTTCACGGAGGTTTCAGTTGGTAGTATGGTCCTCATGGTAATTCTTCAAAGAGGGCTTCATTTGAGACCTCAATTTGCTATTAGGCATACAGTGCGTGTGATATTCTTGGATTGGAACCACTCAGTACAACAAGTACATTATTTGAAAATATACAGTATGTGATAAAAGGATTGCATTAATAGCAGGTTAAACAGTGGGACAGTGGGTGGTTTTACTGCCTCTGTTACATATCTCCATGTGCTCTCTGATTGGTGACCAGTCCAAAAAAGGGATGGCTCTATAATAAACTATTTTATTCTATAATGTCTCTATCACAATACAGCCGATTTTACGTTCCATTTTCATCTCAATCTCTTCCATTAGTGCCGGAAAACCAGTCAATACCCTCTCTTGAGGTTCTACTTTCATCACACTATGAATAAAATGTCCCTGCTTGTCGTCACCAACTTGAATTTTTCTGAGATGAAGAAGCACAGATGTGAATCAGCGATAAAAGGGTGTCGTGTGTGCGTTTAAAAAAAAAAAGTGCTTTCCAGTCACACAGCATTACAGCCATGACGTCGTCACGTTGCTCTAACCGCAGATGAGCGAGCAAACAAATCATTCTTTGCTTGGGTTCTCTTGTGTGGCCATTAGTAGATTGCTAGATTATCCATACACAGGCGTGCAAAAACAGAAAAAAGTGGTCACTAAATGCTCAGATGGCAATTGATGTACAATTCTGGAATTGTGGTAAGGATGCAATGCAGAGCCTTATTGATATTACAAGAGCTCTTTCATTGGATGGAGTGATGCATTTCTTCTTGTAGATTTGTATTAGTACTGCCCGAAAGATGAGACTGATCTCATTGCTGGCATAGCTAAGAGGGAAAAATGTCAATCCCCAAAGAGTGCTGTTGGTTTGAGAGGAAGTGGTTGTGAATCCTTTGAGGGGTGTCTAATGAGCTGTCATTTCATGCAGCCTCCAAAACAAGTCACAAATGTCACTTTACACTCAGGGTCCATCATGCCACACTGAAACATCAATTAATATTTTGTTGACAGGAATACAGGCAGGAACCATGTTTAGCAGAGTCGTTAGAAGTCATTATGTTTAAGTGCTGGTTCAACTTCTTTATTCAAGTGAGTAATGAAAGGATATGTACGTGGTTACTCCCTGCCACTGGATTTCAGATAAACCCATTCCAAATAAATTTTCATTTAAAGGCGGCTTATTGTCGGGCAATTTTGGACATCCAATTCCAAGCAGAAAATGTGACAGCTAAGAGGAAGACCAGAAATGACACACCGCAGAAGAGTGAGAGGATGAGCAAGACATTTCAATGGTCTCACATGGCTTCTAGTAATAAAAATGCCCTTCCAGCTTCACTGTGGAAAAAATACATATAATAAAATGTGTTCTAAATATGGAAAATAACACTAGGCAAGGCAAGGAAAATTTATTTATACAGCACAATTCAACACAAGGCAATTCAAAGTGCTTTACATCACATGAAGATCATAAAAATCACATTAAATCAGTAGAAAGTAAAACAAAGACAATCGAAACAGGAAATAAAATTATACATTAAAATTGCATTTAATCACGAATAGAATAAGAAAAAAAAAATACTACTACTACTAATAATTGAAATCAGCTATGGAGATAAAGCACAAGAGAAATAGAATGCAAATAGATTGAAATATATAGATAGTTATGGATATGCTGTGCCAAACAAGAGCGTTTTTAGCCCTGATTTAAAGGAGATAACAGTTTGAGCATATTTCAGACCTTCAGGTAACTTGTTCCAGAAGTGAGGAGCATAATAACTATAAATGCTGCCTCACCCTGCATGGTTCTTGTTCTTGGAACATACAGGAGACCGGTTCCAGACGACCTTAGGGGTCTAGATGTTTCATAGGAATCTAACAAATCAAGCATGTATTTTGGTCCAAGGCCATTAAGTGTTTTCTAGACGAGCAGTAGTATTTTGTAGTCTATCCTTTGACTCACTGGAAGCCAGTGTAACGATTTCAAAACCAGCGTAATGTGGTCCAGTTTCCTTGTATTTGTGAGGACTCTGGCTGCAGCATTCTCTAGTAGCTGCAGCTTCCTGACTGATTTTTTTTTTTTTTTATTTCATCAAGACCTGTAAATATACCAGTGCAATAGTCTAATCTGCTGAAAATGAATGCATGCATAAGTTTTTTCATGTCTTGTCGAGTCAGAAGCCCCTTAATTCTGGCTATATTACTACACTATTAAATTGTCCATTGTAAAAACAGAGTAAGAACACAATTCATTGAATCATACAGGATACAAGCAGTTTACGCATCATGATTTAATGCCTCAATCTAGTTCGTTCTGCTGCTTTTTGTAGTTTATTAGAATAGTATATACTATACACTGCTGGCCAAAAGATATAGGCACCCCTGCAATTCTGTCAAATAATGCTCAATTTCTCCCAGAAAATGATTGCAATTACAAATGCTTTGGTAGTCTTAGTATAAAAAAATAAATAAATAAATAAATAAATAATTTAAAAAACGAAGCCTTCAAAGAAAAGAACACGGTCCCCACAATATTATTGGCCAGCATTGTATATCTTATTAATATTGATTTTCTTTCATACTATAAGGCCATTCATAAGGGGGTGTAATAATATGCTATAAATATTACAAATCCAATGATCCATGTATTGCTAAATAAATTAATCTCAATAAAAGTGCTCTGACGTAAATTCAATCCTCTCTTTGTTCAAGATTCTTGTGCTTCGAAGGACTGAAGAACCATTTTAAACAGACCAACTTTAGATTTACTGTTCAAAACCAAAATATGCTTCAGACTGAGAGGAATGATTTTATTTGTTTTCGTCGTCCGCTCTCCACTCCACCCTAGGCACTACAGAGGAGAGGGGAGAGAACGGCACGCCCGTTGTCATGGCACATCTTCTTTTCATCCCAAGTCTCCATGGCGACGCCGCCTCACGGCCTTTCATTTGCCTCCACCTTTTGTTTCTTCGCGCAGGTTTGCGTGTATGAAGCTCTCCTCCATCCGGCACCTCCTCTCTTGATAGACTCGCTTTCTTCGTTGATGCACCAATTATTGCGCTCAGGACATTGTGTTGCTCGGGCTGTCAAGAGGAAAGAATGGAGCCTTAATAGAGTGTGTTTGGAGCAAATTAGGAGAGGAAGAGATTGGAGCAGACGGGTGGGATGAAGGTGCAAATAGGGGATACGCAGGCGTTTCCTCTTTGAAAAGGCCACGTGTTCATGTACTGTCACAGAAACTGCGAGAGAAGTATTTGGACATTAATGAGACCGACTGAGTCTTGATTCATTTCACCTCTAATGGATGTCTTTTTCTTCATAGAAAATGGCTTCTAAATATACACTTGCTGGTGTTAAGGCATATGCAAGATAAATCTTTTATGCTAAAACAAGCAAAAGACTATTCCTGATAGACAGCAAGCCCCAGAATTAAAGATGAACTACTATTTAATGCATGCAATTAATCTTTTTTTTTTAAATCTTCATCTCATTTTTTAAAGAGGTGAATGCAATAATTCACTCCAGAATCAAAAAGTATGCTTCCATTGTCTTACTACACATAGCAAAATTCATATCTTTGTTTTATTTAGTCTTGAGCAGTGGTGAAATATAACGAAGTTAAAGTACTTTGTTACTGTACTTAATTACACTTTTGTGTATCTGCAGGGGTGAAAGTGTCTAGAATTTCTTCCCGGAACTTCCAAATGTAAAGTTCCACACGGAGCTCTTTTTTTTCTCCTGAAACCACCGAAATACAAAAACTGCGGCACAGTTATAAATATAACACACAATAAAACACAAGTTTCACACGCACAGTTCCCCTCACAGTTCAGAGATCAAGGGTTAAATCCTGGGCTCCGGCCTTCCTGTGTGGAGTTCTCCCCGTGCCAGTGTGGGTTTTCTCCAGGTACTGAGGTTTCCCCCCACATCCTAAAAACATGCATGGCAGGCTCATCAAAAACTCTAAATTGTCCCTAGGTATGACTGTGTGCACAAACGCTTGTTCGTCTCCTTGTGCCCGGCGATTGGCTGGCAACCGATTCTGAGTGTACCCTGCATACTGTTAGCTGGGATGCACTAGCACTGGAAATCCCGGGTTTTTTTTTTTGGCTATTAAAGGGATCCTCTATTTTTAAGACAAGTAATTCTTAAAACATAAATGTTAGTATGAGTTATAATAATTTGATATTAAAACCCCTCTTAATGTTTTTGTTAATAAAGTTTGTAAAATTATCTTAAGTGATAGGTCGCCATTCTTGTTACGTCGCAAGGTAATATATTCAAGGTAAGCATATTGCATTTTCAAACGTTTTCCCAATATAATTATGTAGATTTGATAGCATCCAGAGCTGTCGTGTGCTTTACATACAGTACAGGCCAAAGAGCACACCTTGTGTAATTCAGGTCTTGTACATTGTAACGCGTGGTAGCTAGGATACGTGTATAAAAGTACCAGAAAGGGGAGAAGCTTCCACTTATGCACATTTATTCACAAAAAATAATATTTCCACCTTGACCACTCTTCACTCGGGAGCTCAGCAGTACGCAAACACGCGTTCCCTGACGAACTCCCAACATTGTTGTAAGGTCCACATCAGAGTCACTGTCGTCACTGTAGCGTGTCATAGTGCTTTAATTATTTAGTATGATTTGGGGAAAACTCCCACGAAGAATAGTCAACAAAAAAGATAGCAATACTAATCCAAATCCGCGTTTTTTACTCACTCGAAGATCCAGGAATTAGACTGATCCCATGGCAATATCGCAGCCGCGATTAGGCCGTCGATTCCACAAAATAGACTGATCCGAAAAGCCGCTGTGGGACCGACGAATAAAAATAAATGGACAGACGCGCTGGGACCCTTACTTGACTGAGGATCCAGGAAAAATGTTCGGACGCCAGTTGTAACGCGTGGTGGGTAGGATACATGCATACAGGGACCAAAAAGGGGGAGAAGCACTTATGCACATTTATTCACAAAAAATAATAATTCCACCTTGACCACTCACTTCTCTCCCCTTTTTTCCATTTGACTGGAAATTGCATCCAAAAGCAGTACATCGTGGCATTTTACTTTGCGAGTTTAGGCAGCAATAAGCAATTGTTGAACACGCTACACATTCGGAAAGATACCAATTACGTCATCACTGCGAGCTCGCAAACCATGGCGCCAACAAATTTTCAAAATATGGACTAAATATTGTAAAATATTGCCATTGATTTAACATTTTATGTGTTTCTAACAACATATTTTAGTACAAGAGAACAATTGTGGTTTATTAGAGCCTACATGTATTTAAATCAGAGGATCATTTTAAGAAAGACCAGAAAGGCGTCAAATGAGCTCGATACATAATTGACTACTTGGCTTTGTCAAACAATAGACCCTATTCACATGACGTCACAACCACGCGTCCGCGCCATATTGTCTGTCTACTCGTCGTTTTGACGCATTACCGCTACGTAAATTCCTCCTATTATGGCGTGTTTTCCTGCTCGTTAACATTAATAATCAAAATGGTGAAGGCGTGTGTGGCGGTTGGTTGCAATAACAGAGAAGATAGACGGAGAGACTTGAAGTTCTACCGTATTCCGAGAGACCCGGAGAGGAGAGCGAGATGGACTGCTGCAATTCGACGAGAAAACTGGGCTCCAAACGATTACCACGGATTATGTAGTAGTCATTTTATATCTGGTAAGATGCATTGAATATACAGGTATATTTAGAGGGTTTTGGGCTGACAACCACATTTAAGATCACTGCGAGGCTAATCGCCGACAACATACAGTTTCAAATTCAAGATGCTTATTTCTTCCAACATCATTACATTTTGAATAATATTTAGCTGGTACCACGTGAAAGAAGCTGGCCTCGTCTACGGATCATCAGTTAAACAGGTGTGTCCAAACCTTTTGCAAAGGGGGCCAGATTTGGTGTGGTAAAAATGCGGGGGGCTACCTTGGCTGATTTACGTAGAACAATATATTTAAACAAATTTTAGCAAACCCTTCTGTGTGTCACATTTGCTTTATTTTTTTTTTTTTAATTCATAATTTCAACAGTCTCGTCTTTGTGGCATTCACTTTCGACACTTGCGAAATACTGCTGCTGTGAAATGAAACTAGCTTCAAGTTGCTATAATTTCTCGCTGCATATCTTCCCTGTAATGTTGTACATGTCAGCGTGTCTTGTTATTATTGCGTCACATCGAACTCTTTGAAAACAGCGACTGTCTCTTTGCAAATGAGGCAGACACAGTTGTTGCGTGTTTTAACGAAGAAATAGTCCAATATCCACCTATCCTTGAAGCGTCGGCCATCGCAGTCAACTTTTTTTTTTTTTTTGATTGTCGCCGTTTTAGAAATCACACAGGGTAATGTTGCTTAGAGTGTTGCTCTTAATGTTTTTCAAAGTTTCATGAGAATAGGCCGAGTTTCTGTGGAAAAGATGTCAGGCAGAGAGGGCGAAGACAGCGGGTCGAAAAATATCAATTTAGGCATCAAATATGGATCTGGCGAATGGATAGACTGAAGCTTTTCCACATAATGCCTTTTATGCAACGCATCCAATGAGTTTACAGTGTCTGAACGCACTGGGGCTTCCAAGAATTGCTCTATAAACTTAACGACTAATTGAAACCATTAAGAATAGGGCTAAACAGAGACGGACAATATGGCGGCCGGATACAACGACACGTCATTCTGTGACGTCGGTGAGTAGGGTCTATAGACCACTCAAACAAGCAGACAACCCTCCTACACACTCCTGTGAAGTCACTGCCTAGGTGTAAAGGGGGGGGGGGGGATCACTCTAGATAGCTGCAATTAGCATCTTGAATATTTGCAAATCCAGGGCTCCCTTGGCTTTGTCAAACACTGAGGAACACAGAGATGGCCAGTCACCGTGTTCTACAATATGATTGAGATGGCAGCACTGAATGCATATGGTGGAAACCAGTTTCTGCTCTTGCACCCCTCTTTAAAATAAACTGCTGTAAGAACTGCCAAAAGAACTGTTGTGTTTCATAGAACAATATGTCTATATGCTGCCAAGGCAGATTCATGGCACATTAAGCCCCCGAACTATTTTTAATTTGTCTTGTTTTACCCTGGAAACCCCCGTTTACAGACGTCACGCATCCGCTTTAGTTTCAACCTAGCCATAAAACAAAGGTAATTAATTATGTTTATTATTCAAAATGTCTGTCATTTTTAGCTTAGAATCATTAATTGGTGTCTAATATTTAGTTAAAAAAACAAAAACAAAAACCTAACCTCTAACCCTTTAAAAAGTATTCACTCGCATATTTTAAACTTTTAAACAATTACGTCACAATGAAAATTGGCGTCTGCAAAAAAGTCACGAATATCTACCTCATAACTCGCCAAATTGTATTTTTTTTTTTTTTGTTACATACGCATTTTCCCCGATATATTAGATGATAAATAATAGATCCAAACAAAGACAAATTGAAAAATAATGTTTAAAAGGGTAAATATATGAAAAAAGAAAATCTCGACCACTCCTTGTTGTCTGCGATTTCTGCATCGCGACCCTTGTTATATTACCATGTTTCACCCGTAAAATACCCCCAAAATCCGGCTCTAGTGATTCACTTGTATGTCTTGACACTAAGTGATACATGTTACATGGAGTTTTTGGGTCGAAAAGCGATACACGATAATATCTTGTCAAAATCATGGCGTCTTCTGCTCTCGTGTGCTCCCACCTCCAGTTAGGGATTTTCTGTTTGAATTTTTTATTTTATTTTTTTCAAAATGACCTCCTGGTCAAATTTTTTCTTCTCCCAGAAAATTGAGATTTTAAGCTTTCCAATGATGTATCACATATGCATATCGGACAATTTTGAAATTCGGCCAAATTGGGGGTCTCAGAGAGAGAGAGAGAGAGAGAGAGAGAGAGAGAGAGCAAGTGAAACAAATGAAAAAAAAATATGCATTACTTACAATATACAATGACAAAAAGAGCTTTCTTTGCTTGGTATGCAAGCGGGGAAAGCGGCACAAAGCGCACCAGATGGGCCAAAACATTGACTTATTTCAGCGAAACAAAGAAGGGTACAATGTTGTGTCCTGTCTCTTCAATGCCAAGCTTGGCTGCACGTCGGCCGTGAATGAACACCTAAAGAGCTGTCACTCAGTTGTAATTTTGGAAGACGACAGGAGACAATTACAAGCTGGCAGATCATAAGTCCATCTAACTAACTAACTGACTAACTTATAAGCCTGAACGATATATCGTTTAAACATCGCCATCGCGATGTGTGCTTGCGCGATAGTCCCATCGCAAGGACGTGCGATAGTTTTTTTTTTTTTTTAATCCAAATACGCCCTGCTTTCTGCTCTGCGCAGAGCCTCACACGCTCTTTGAACCTTACAGTCGCTGCAGCACTTGCTTATTAAAGTTAACGATGCTGGTATCTATGATCTTGCCAAAGAAGCGGACATCACAGCGCAGCAGCTGTCAATCATCGTTTAACTTGTTTAACAGTTTCTGCAAGGAAGCTGCTTTGGAATGAATGTGTGTGGAGACGTTTGAGACATATAAATTAAATGCCAGTAGTGAACATGAGGAGTTTGTAATTTCTACATGTCCACCAAGAGTCACAGCTAAGGTAGATAAACAGAAGTATTTAATAAAGCCAAGCATTTTTCTACTACAGTACTTTATTCTTGTTCGAAAATGATTTGGTTGGAGAGTTATGTTTAAAATTGATCATAATTATTACATTTCAAGTGCTTAAAACGATTTATTAATATATATATATATATATATATATATATATATATATATATATATATATATACACATATATATACACATTTTTAAATCATACTTTAGGGAAAAGGTGAGAAAAAAACATACCTTATATGTATCTCTTTCCAATGCTAAATCTGAATAAATACATTGAGCACAGACACAAAAAAAACAAAAATTTGGGGGGCGACCACTGTACACTGGTCATTGCAAGTCATCCAAAGTCTTTCCAAACAGCTATTCAAGTCATCTAGTGAAAATTTCTTTAAAAAAAAAAAGTTTTTAATATCGCAATATAATATCGTAAACCCCCCAAAAATCGCAGCAATAGTTTTTTCCAATATCGTTCAGGCCTAGACGACATGTTTTATTGAAGCTGCTAGGACTGTCGCGATATGGAATGAGCCCATTTATTGCACGGTAAATTAAAATGAGGGCGGTAATTTTCACGGCTGTGCTTTATCGCCGCGCATGTGCGTGAGTGTATACATTTGTGCGTGCGTGCTGATGGCATATGAGACAAAAGTTCCTTTTCCAGGTGTGTATTGGTCAACAACACTATTAAATGAATTAAAATTCAGACATACAAAATAAGGAAACACATCTATATTAAACACTGTAAACGTTAGCATTGCTACATTGATGCTAATGGGGAAAAAAGACAACCTACTTTAGCCTGCTTTAAAACACTGGCAGTGTACTCCAAAATGCAAACTTGTGGTTAAAAGGTGACACTTCCAACATGAAAAATCACCAGTTAACAGCATTTGCAAAGGGAAAAAAAGGGGGAAAATTGATAACTGACAACAAATGCAATGACAAAAAGAGCTTTTTTTGCGGAGTTTAAAGCTTACAGTTAGCGGTTTAGCGAACGTACTTCCGGTGAACATTTCAAAATAAAAGCACGTCATGTTCGTCATATGAATAACGATTTCTGGAGTTAATCCCACATACAGTGGGGAGAACAAGTATTTGATACACTGCCAATGGGAAAACCCAAATACTTGTTCTCCCCACTGTACTTCAAACCCAAATACTTGTTCTCCCCACTGTACTTCAGAATTCAGATTCTACACTAAGAATAGCTTTAAAATGACACCCTTTATAAAAAATCTGATTGGCAATATTTATAATACGATTATGTATGGTAGTATACAATAATATTAATGCAAGATATATATATTTTTTAAGAATTGTTTTTGAATCATGTTGAAAAGGCGAAGTCAGTGTTCTGAATCTCTTTACATTCCATTCTTTTGCACTAGTTAATGCTATCAGCATTTGACCTCATTGTTTACTTGTGATTTATTGTTATTTACATGTTTATTTGTACTTTAATAAAGAATTTAAGTGTTCCATAATGTTTTGTGAATTAATAAGCATCATCAAAAATTTCATTGCTAAGTTAGTAAAAGGGATTTCATTGCTAAGTTAGGGGGAAAAAAATATTAGATTAGTCGACTAATCGTAAAAATAGTCTGCTGACTAATCGGGAGAAAATTAGTTGTTTGGGACAGCCCTAGTTGTACAGTGTACCGGAACATATTTCCTCCACACCCTTCCCACCTTTTTAACCCCTGACACATTTTCATGCCTGCAATCAGAACTAACTATCCATGCTGATCACATGTCAGTATGTCAGCCAATGGCGTACTGCACACTGCACGTTACTTCGTCTCATTAATATTCATGATGTTAGCTACTGCTGCTAAAGGGGGGACAAGCTTCCTTTGTCCCCAATAGTAAATAAATGGAAATCGTGTACGAAGGAGATGTTTACAGAGTCAAACCTACCAATTCTGTCCGAAAATGATGTCCCTGGTGCCAAATTCATTAGTAAAGATGTGGAAGAACTTACAAATGTTCAGTTAGAGAGATCGCTTGAGTGTCGAGGGCTGAAAAAGACAGAAAAAAGCAACGAGCCGACCTCAGCTTAGCCTTAGCTTTTTTATCGACACCTTTTTCTCACGCCACTGACTATGACATTCTCCTGTTACAACAATCCATCCTTTACCGCCATATGCCCTGTCTTTCTTATATATTATATCCTCAGGTTGTCTTACGTCTCTGACCGTTTTTGGGGGTAATTTACATTGCTCTTTTTGTGTAGCGATCGCAAATACTACTCGTTGACAGCCAATGAACACTTTTAATTTTTTCATGAATAACAAATCTTAATTTTATAATTTATTTACACTTCCCCTTACCAAACTTGTTTTTTTTACAACAGAAAAGGTAACAGTGGCAGTCAGATACTAGTTTAAGCTTTTTCAGGTCATTCATTGTCAGACAGAAGCAGCACGGCAAAACGCCATGCTAAAAAATAAGTAAAAAATATCAAAATGGTCCTCTGAAGGACCATGCCAACCCAACAAAATGTTTACTGCATATGAAATGTGAATGGCTTAAATTGCTTCACCCGTGCAAGTTGATCCATTGTTCACATTTTTTCCTCCGAGTTTTTGGTTTCGGAAAACGTATGAAGAAAACATCCTTCATACAGTTGTGGTCAAAAGTTTACATACACTTGTGAAGAACATAATGTCATGGCTCTCTTGTGTTTCCAGTTATTTCTACAACTGATTTTTCTCCGATAGAGTGATTGGAACAGATACTTCTTTGTCACAAAAAACATTCATGAAGTTTGGTTCTTTTATGACTTTATTATGGGTTAACAGAAAAAGTGATCAAATCTGTTGGGTCAAAAATATACATACATGGATCTGAAAAAGCAAATCATTGACTTGAACAAGTCAGGAAAGTCACTTGGAGCCATTTCAAAGCAGCTGCAGGTCCCAAGAGCAACAGTGCAAACAATTGTTTGTAAGTATAAAGTGCATGGCACTGTTTTGTCACTGCCATGATCGGCAAGAAAACGCAAGCTATCACCTGCTGCTGAGAGAAAATTGGTCAGGAGGGTGAAGATTCAACCGAGAATCACCAAAAAGCAGATCTGCCAAGAATTAGAAGCTGCTGGAACACAGGTGTTAGTGTCCACAGTCAAGCGTGTTTTGCATCTCCATGGACTGAGAGGCTGCCGTGCAAGAAGGAAGCCCTTGCTCCAAAAGAGGCACCTTAAGGCTCGACTCAAGTTTGCTGCTGATCACATGGACAAAGATAAGACCTTCTGGAGGAAAGTTCTGTGGTCAGACGAAACAAAAATCGAGCTGTTTGGCCACAATGTCCAGCAATATGTTTGGAGGAGAAAAGGTGAGGCCTTTAACCCCAAGTACACTATGCCTACCGTCAAGCACGGTGGTGGTAGTATTATGCTGTGGGGCTGTTTTGCTACCAATGGAACTGGTGCTTTACAGAGAGTAAATGGGATAATGAAGAAGGAGGATTACCTTCAAATTCTTCAAGATAACCTAACGTCATCAACCCGAAGATTGGGTCTTGGGCGCAGTTGGGTGTTCCAACAGGACAATGACCCCGAACACACATCAAAAGTGGTAATGGAATGGCTAAATCAGGCTAGAATTAAGGTTTTCGAATGGCCTTCCCAAAGTCCCGACTGAAACCCCATTGAGAACTTGTGGACAATGCTGAAGAAACAAGTCCATGTCAGAAAGCCATCAAATTTAACTGAACTGCACAAATTATGTCAAGAGGAGTGGTCAAAGATTCAACCAGAAGCTTGCCAAAAGCTTGTGGATGGCTACCAAAAGTGCCTAATTGAAGTGAAAATGGCCAGGGGACATGTTACCAAATATTAGCGCTGCTGTATGTATATTTTTGACCCAGCAGATTTGATCACTTTTTTCTCTTCACCCATAATAAAGTCATAAAAGAACCAAACTTCATGAATGTTTTTTGTGACAAAGAAGTATCTGTTCCAATCACTCTATCAGAGAAAAATCAGAGTTGTAGAAATAACTGGAAACTCAAGAGAGCCATGACATTATGTTCTTCACAAGTGTATGTAAACTTTTGACCACAACTGTATGTCTTAATGTCTAGAGTCGTTTGTACAAGTTCCATATCAGCAGTGCTTGATCGGCATGTTTGTTTTTGAAAGATTACTGGAGAAAACTAGAAGAAATATAATGGTTTGTGGGCGTGTCTATAATGTCCCACTTCCACTTTACTTCCGCTTTACGATGCGACGTCACGGTCTAAAAATAGCATTCGTGCGGTACGCTATGGAACGGACGGCAGAGTCCAGGTTTTTCTTTTTTAAATTATTTTTTTAAGATTTTTTTGTGTCTGACAAGTTGTATCTGACAAGTCGCCCTGCATGTGCAGGGCGACATGACTTGTCAAATACAGAGAGACGCTGGGAAGAACTACGTAGAGTAAATAAATGATTACACTACACAAACTCTTTATTAGGGTTGTTGTTAATACTTGTATACAGTGCCTTGCAAAAGTATTCGGCCCCCTTGAATCTTGCAACCTTTCGCCACATTTCAGGCTTCAAACATAAAGATATGAAATTTAATTTTTTTGTCGAGAATCAACAACAAGTGGGACACAATCGTGAAGTGAAACAACATTTATTGGATAATTTAAACTTTTTTAACAAATGAAAAACTGAAAAGTGGGGCGTGCAATATTATTCAGCCCCTTTACTTTCAGTGCAGCAAACTCACTCCAGAAGTTCAGTGAGGATCTCTGAATGATCCAATGTTGTCCTAAATGACCGATGATGATAAATAGAATCCACCTGTGTGTAATCAAGTATCCGTATAAATGCACCTGCTCTGTGATAGTCTCAGGGTTCTGTTTAAAGTGCAGAGAGCATTATGAAAACCAAGGAACACACCAGGCAGGTCCGAGATACTGTTGTGGAGAAGTTTAAAGCCGGATTTGGATACAAAAAGATTTCCCAAGCTTTAAACATCTCAAGAAGCACTGTGCAAGCCATCATATTGAAATGGAAGGAGCATCAGACCACTGCAAATCTACCAAGACCCGGCCGTCCTTCCAAACTTTCTTCTCAAACAAGGAGAAAACTGATCAGAGATGCAGCCAAGAGGCCCGTGATCACTCTGGATGAACTGCAGAGATCTACAGCTGAGGTGGGAGAGTCTGTCCATAGGACAACAATCAGTCGTACACTGCACAAATCTGGCCTTTATGGAAGAGTGGCAAGAAGAAAGCCATTTCTCAAAGATATCCATAAAAAGTCTTGTTTAAAGTTTGCCACAAGCCACCTGGGAGACACACCAAACATGTGGAAGAAGGTGCTCTGGTCAGATGAAACCAAAATTGAACTTTTTGGCCACAATGCAAAACGATATGTTTGGCGTAAAAGCAACACAGCTCATCACCCTGAACACACCATCCCCACTGTCAAACATGGTGGTGGCAGCATCATGGTTTGGGCCTGCTTTTCTTCAGCAGGGACAGGGAAGATGGTTAAAATTGACGGGAAGATGGATGCAGCCAAATACAGGAACATTCTGGAAGAAAACCTGTTGGTATCTGCACAAGACCTGAGACTGGGACGGATTTATCTTCCAACAGGACAATGATCCAAAACATAAAGCCAAATCTACAATGGAATGGTTCAAAAATAAACGTATCCAGGTGTTAGAATGGCCAAGTCAAATTCCAGACCTGAATCCAATCGAGAATCTGTGGAAAGAGCTGAAGACTGCTGTTCACAAACACTCTCCATCCAACCTCACTGAGCTCGAGCTGTTTTGCAAGGAAGAATGGGCAAGAATGTCAGTCTCTCGATGTGCAAAACTGATAGAAACATACCCCAAGCGACTTGCAGCTGTAATTGGAGTAAAAGGTGGCGCTACAAAGTATTAACGCAAGGGGGCCAAATAATATTGCACGCCCCACTTTTCAGTTTTTTATTTGTTAAAAAAGTTTAAATTATCCAATAAATTTTGTTCCACTTCACGATTGTGTCCCACTTGTTGTTAATTCTTGACAAAAAATTAAAATTTTATATCTTTATGTTTGAAGCCTGAAATGTGGTGAAAGGTTGCAAGGTTCAAGGGGGCCGAATACTTTTGCAAGGCACTGTATGGCGGAAAACACTCAGGTGACTTGAAGTTCCGCTCTGTGACCCCCAATTTGGCCAAATTTCAAAATTGTCCTATATGCATGTGTGATATGTCATTGGAAAGCTTAAAATCTCAATTCTCAGGGGCAAGAAAACTTTTGAGCAGAAGGGCATTTTTAAAAAGTACATTTTTTTTTTAAACAGCGAAACCCTAACTGGAGGTGAGAGCACGTGAGAGCATATTTAAAGACGCCAAGATTTTAACGAGATATTATCGCGTACTTACCTCTTTTCGATCCAAAAACTCCATGTAGCATGTATCACCGAGTGTCAAGATATAGCTGTGAATAGCCACCGCCGGATTTTGGGGGGATTTTATGGGTGAAACATGGTAATATAACAAGGGCCGTGATGCAGAAATCGCAGACATCGAGGAGTCGTCGAGATTTTCTTTTTCATATATTTACCCTTTTAAACATTTAAAAAAAAAAATTTTTTCTTTGATTGGAATAACTTATTTATCATTTAACATATTGGGGAAAAATAAAAAATGAAAATAGTTATGAGGTAGATATCTGTGACTTTTTTACAGACGCTAATTTTTTATTGCGATACAATTTGTTTTAAAGTTTAAAATATGTGAGTGAATAATTTATTAAAGTTGTTTTTTTTTTGTTTTTTTTAAACTAAATATTAGACATCAATTAATGATTCTAAACTAAAAATGACACATTTAAAATAATTAATACGATTTCATACCTTTTTTTTATGGCTAGGTTGAAACAAAAGCGGTTGCGCGACGTCTGTAAACGGGGGGTTCCAGGGTAAAACGGACAAATAGAAAATAGTTCGGGGGCTTAATGCGCCATGAATCTGCTATGGCAGCATATAGACATATTATTCTATCAAACACAACAGTTCTTTTGGCTTAAAATATCGCAGTTTATAAGAGGAGAGCAAGAGCAGAAACTGTTTTTTCAGTCTTGTCTGTGTTTTCCGCCATATGTAAATGTGACGTTAGTAGATTGTTCTTATTGAAGATGTGTGTGGCAGTGTGTCAGGTTTTTTTATTTTTTTTAAAAACATGGGGTTTTGACCGTTGCCATCATATTTTCTGGATCATAGGCCCCAAAACTCATGCCAGAACGCTGTTCCGGACCATTCCAGCCCACTTTCACCCCTTTCTATCTGTACTTTACTTGAGTATAAATACTGTATGAAGTGGTGCTTTTTACTTCACTATATTTTACAGCGCATATCTGTACTTTTTACTCCACTACTTTTCAAATTGCATTACACGTTAGTTTTGTTTGTCTTTCTCTCATTGTGAATTGATAGTTCCACTTTCATGCCTCTGGCGCAATCCATAAGCCCTGTGCAACCATACAGTACCTTACCATATACCGTTATTGAGCACTAGAGGCAGCAATGCGAGTACAAACAAGATTAGGCAGGTGAACAATATATTGACCAATTAAAAACTGTGAGAGTAGCGCACCTTCAAATGGGTGCTGCACATTCTTGTACAGTTGTTGGGGGTAAGCAACTGATATCCAGCATTAAGCTACATTTTTTTTCTTTTTAAGCTTCAGTTTTCAGTGCAGTCAATTTTATTGCTTGTTTTTTTTCCAATTCTGCTCAGTTTTAAATATATTTAAAGTATAAAAGATATATTAATCACATTTTTGCCTCGGGAGAAAATACATTTACTTTTCACTTGCAAATTTTAATGCAAGTACTTGGGTAATTATTTTCTTAGATAGTTGTACTTTTACTTAGTGGGGAAAAAAAAGTGAATACTTCATCCACCACTGGTCTTGAGACCAAACTAGTCCACTACGCTACTCCTAGTCTTCTAACTATACTGTATTCATCACTCTGGATCAATATATCGAATTGTTCAGCAAGTTCAAATAGGAGTTAATCCAAACACAAAACTAGATCAATATTGTCATCTATTAAATATGTTGTTTTGTTAAAAAGTGTGGTTTTCATATAAATGTCCGAAAAGCTGCAAAATTGTCAAAAACATCAAAATTGCTTGATATATATCTATTTTTCCATTGCATTAAAGGTGCACTTCATTTTAATTTTCTCCACATTATTTTTCACAACATTGGATGCCATTTTCTCAGGTTTGCATTACAATTTGCCGTAAAGGTTCCCAGAATGTCATTTTCTAAGCTATTTTAGGTGGTCCTTTTTTGGCTTGTCTGCAAAAATCCTGTTTCTCATTAATATGTAACTCTTCACTCTGATTGGTCATCAGTAAAGGACAGAGGTAGGTAGAGTCGCCCAAAATTTAACCCAGGTAAGAGTAGTGTTAATTCTAGATAATATTACTCAAGGAAAAGTAGTCATCCAAAAATGTACTCAAGTACAAGTAAAAAAGTATTCTTGAAAAGAATACTCGAGTGACCACTTTTCGTCTTGCTGCGAAAAAAGGAAATGATGATCGGTCCACCGGAAATTCGACAGCTGCTTTCACATATGCCTCGTCCCGGCTAAGTCCCGGACATTAAACTAGGACACGACCCGGTTAATATCCGTGTCTGTCAACCCGGGAAATTGCTTTCACACATAGGGGGGACCCGTTTAAATCGCAATCATGGCACAAAGAAATGGTACCCCTTCCGGTCCATTTTGAAGTAAATGGGGGGGGGGGGGTGCGAGTCAAGTCTGTAAAATGGACCTGAAGGGGTGCCATTTGTTTGCGCTAGTTGTTGGGACACCCCTCCGTTACTGAGAGTCGGTACGCTCCATCAGCCACGTGGATGTGGAAAAGCTGCGAGTGATATCATCTCTCGAAAATAATATCCATATAACGACAACGGCACAAACAAAATTTTTTACAGCACAAACGATTAACACCATTTTTTAACCATTTTGAATCAAAATGGGGGGTGGTTGACTTCAGATTGACCTGCATATGAATTCTAAATATCTTGAAAACAATAGCAGCACAAACAAGCACAAACGTAGCAGACGACTGACATCATTTTTAAATAATTTTGCAGAGGTGGGTAGTACCGCGTTACAAGTACTCCATTACATTTACTTGACTAACGTTTTGAGAAAAATGTACTTCTAAGAGTAGTTTAACTAAGCTATACGTTTTACTTTTACTTGAGGAGATTTGTGAAGAAAAAAACGCCACTCTTACTCTGCTACTTTGGGCTTCACATGAGTCGTTACATTTTTCCTTTATTTGACATATTAGATTTATTATTTCTTTTAGCCAACGATGCTAAGAGTAGATCTATCGTTTTCACCAATGAGATGTCGCAACAATAATTACATCAATCCATTATACCAATCAAACACAAGCTTGCCATTCTAGCTTCACACCAGCCTGTTCAATCATGTGGTGCCTTCAAAGCATCACAAAAAAGTTTAAGTAATACTTACAGTATGAGGTACGTTCACGTGAAATAATACCATACATAAGGTTAGTTTAGCAGCACCGAAGGACTCCCAGAGCAATGTTTGTCATTTTAAAATAACAATCACTTTCTTGTACCAGTATACATTAATAACTATTTATTAATGCACTAATGTATATGTGAATTAATGGTAAGTAATGTATTATATATATTATATATCATAACTTAACCTGAAGTGTGGTATTATTTCACGTGAACGTACTTCATAAGTATTACTTAACCCTAATTAACCATTACTGAATGTTTTTTGGACCCTTATTGTAAAGTGTACCACATGTGTCCCTTAACTAAGAAATTATCAATGCTTAAGTTAACAAACCCTTACCCTATATACCTGTAGGCCTATATATTTTTTTGTAATTTTTCAAAACTATTAGTTACTTTCTGGTTATGCATTAACTAATGTTAATTTATATATTACTAAATGTTAAATAAGGGATTATATGAATTATTGCAATGTTACTTAAACATTAGTTATTGTCTTAAAATACATTAACTAATGCATTAACTTTTTAATGTATTAATAGATGTTGGATAAGGAATTAAATGAATTATTGTCATTTTACTTAATCATGAGTCATTGTCTAAAAATGCATTTACTAATGTTAATTAAAGGACCCTTATTGTAAAGTGTTACCAGTAACACTACTCTTACCTGAGTAAAAATTTTGGCTACTCTACCCACCTCTGTAAAATTGCGTCTGATGGGGTGCCAACTTCACGGAGGTGTGCACTGTGCCACTCTCTGTTGCTAGTCTATTATTGGCTTGTATCAGTTTACATTGTCAGGAATGGTGGGGTTGTTCAACATATAACTGCACAAATTAGTGTTTGATTAAAAGCTGCTACATGTTTTTTCTCACGTATGTGCGTGGGTGGCTTCTCTCCTCGAAGCTTTGGCTCATCCTTTTCAACAGTAACGCTGTTGCATACGAGCATACACATTATGTTAGTGTCTATGAAGGGCAAGGGGAGGGCGGGAGGGGGGGCAGTGTGACGCACGCACTGACGTCATTGGAGCAGCGCAAGCACGATGTGTTTGGGATGAAGATACAATGTCACGCCAAGGGAGTTTCATTAGAGAAATGGAAGTACATAAATACATTCTGTTTAGTGAATGCACCTCAATGTGGGCATACTAAAGAAATGGCAGACGTTTCAATACAATTGTGTCAATACAGCCACCACATTATGACCATATACAATAAAATGATACAACGCATTAACCGTTTCAAATATTTTTCCTTCAATGATGATTATTTTCTGTTTTGTTGAAGAATTTTAGCAAACGTACTTCCGGTGTACATTTAAAAAATAAAAGCATGTCATGTTCGTCATATCAATACCGATTATTGTTAATCCCACATACTTCAGAATTCAGATTCTACAATAAAAATAGCTTTAAAATGATACCCTTCATGAAAAATCTGATGGGCAATGAATAATTATTATACTACTATTATATATAGTAGTACATACATGGATCTAGCAATACATGGATCAATGTATTTGTAATTTGCTGTTGTATAGCATACAGTATTATTACACCCCCTTTTAAATGTCAGGTTCTTAAAAAAAAAAACAATAAAAAGAAATTGGTCTTTTTTTAGGGTGCCATTTAGATGTAACTGAGTGGACACTAACAGAGGTGACATTTTGTGCTAAAGTTAGCCCTCAGCCTAGCTGTGCTAGCATAATAGCTAACATGCCTTTGGATACTTGATGAGAAATCTATCATTTTACAAATAAATCTTTGGAAATGATTCACTTTCTTGGATACTGTAATTTTCGGACTATAAGCCGCAACCCACCAAATTTGACAGAAAAATGCCATTTGTTCTTAGACAAGCCGCACTGAACTATAAGCTGCAACTGTCCTCACTGTGTTATGGGGTATTTTCACCAAAAGATATTAACCGGTAGAACTTTGACAGCAGCATAATAAAACCAAATAAACCACCATGAACCTTTGAACCAATTGGCTGCAAAGCTTCATTGGTTCAAGAAGCTTTATTTAGCCATCACTCCCCCCTTGAGGGAGACAGTCAACCTCTGCTGCCACCCACTGTCAACACTGTTGTCGTCCAACATGCCTCCTAGCACGCATGTAAATGACAATCAAAGTTCATGTTCTGTACTTATTTCTTCAGTTGCTGTTCGAGTTGTTTCATTCATTGCTACTTATGGTATTTGGTGACACTTTATTTGACAGTGGCGACATAAAACTGTCATAAGACCATCATAAGTATGACATGACACTGATATGAGCATTAATCAATGCTTATGGCAGAAATCATTTTGTGTCATCCGGCAAATTATCTCACTTTTGAATGGATGGAAAAAATCCGAGCTGGACATAAATGGAGTTAATGACATAATTTGCCGGATGACACTTTATGACATCTGTCATATGCGTTCATTATTACCCATGATAGTGTCATGTCATAATTATGACGGTCTTACGGCACTCTTATGACACCACTGTCAAATAATGTCTTACCTATTAACCCAATGAATCAACAAATAAACCGCACTGGACTATAAGCCGCAGGATTCAAAATGAGGGGAAAAAAGTAGCGGCTTATAGTCCGAAAATTATGGTATATAGCTTTAACAGAGTGGACATGTTAGGATCCACCACACTGAACGAACTTCATTAAAACTGCAAAATTTGATCTTTAACGGAGGTAAAATAAATAAAAAAATTCTTGCTTTCCTGTGATGAATTTCCTGCTACTGTAATGTATTAAAAAAAAAAAAAAAAAAAAAAAAAAAAAAAAAAAAAAAGGAAATATTAGGAATGATAATAAATGTAAAATAAATGTATAAAAGCTATCATTTTAATTAGGGTGTGTGCACACTAGCTCACAACTATAAATATACGCCACACTTTATCCACCTACATTCAGTTTAGTTTAGTTTAGTTTAGAGTTGAGACTTGTCCACAATAGACCACTGAAAACTACAGCCATAATCAACATACCATCACATTTAACCTTGTTTTTAAATATGTAACTTTAAACACGCGCAAATAATCATTCCCCCTTTGAAATGAATGGAAATGTAATATACAGTGCTATGAAAAAGTATTTTAACCTTTTGGAATTTCTCACATTTCTGCATAAGATAACCATCAAATGTGATCTGATCTTTGTCAAAATCACACGGATGAAAAAATTGTGTCTGCTTTAATTAAAACCACCCAAACATTTATAGGTTTTCATATTTTAATGAGGATAGTATGCAAACAATGACAGAAGGGGGAAAATAAGTAAGTGAACCATCACATTTAATATTTTTTGCCCCCCCTTTGGCAGCAATAAATTCAACCAGACGCCCCCTGTAGCTGCATATCAGTCTGGCACATCGATCACTACTAATCTTGGCCGATTCCTCTCTACAAAACTGCTGTAGTTCAGTCAGATTCCTGGGATGTCTGGCATGAATCGTTGTCTTTAAGTCATGCCACAACATCTCAATTGGGTTCAATTGTGGACTTTGATTTAGCCACTCCTGTACTGTAATTTGTTCTTCTGAAACCATTCTGAAGTTGATTTACTTCTGTGTTTTTAATCATTGTCTTGTTGCAGCATCCATCCTCTTTTTAGCTTCAACTGTCAAACAGACGGCATCAGGTTTTCCTGCAAAACATCTTGATAAACTTTTGAATTAATTCTTCCATTAATGATTGCAAGTTGTCCAGGCCATGAGGCAGTAAAACAGCCCCAAATCATGATGCTCCCTCCACCATGCATTAGGTTGGGGATGAGGTGTTGATGTTGGTGAGCTGTTCCATTTTCCCTCCACACATGACGTTGTGTGTTCCTCCTAAACAATTCTACTTTGGTTTCATCAGTCCACAGAATATTTTGCCACAACTTCTGTGGAGTTTTCAAATGTCTTTTTGTGAACATTAAATGAGCAACAATGTTTTTTTTCAGACAGCAGTGGCTTCTTCCGTGCATTCCTCCCATGAACACTATTCTTGGCCATAGTTTTACATATAGTTGATGTGTGCACAGAGCTATTGGACTGTGCCAGTGATTTTAGCAGACACTCTAGGGTTGTTTTTTACCTCACTTAGTATTCTGCGCTGAACTCTTGGCGTCATCTTTGGTGGACGGCCACTCCTTAGGAGAGAAGCAACAATGCCAAAATCTCTCCATTTGTAGACAACCTCTCTGACTGGTGCTTGATGAACTTCCAGACTTGTAGAGATGGTTTTGTATCCTTTCCCAGTTTTATACAAATCAACAATCCTTGATCGCAGGTCTTCAGACAGCTCTTTTGACCGAGCCATGATCCACATCAGACAATGCTTCTCATCAAGACAATTCTTACCAGATGTGTGTTCAATGGTGGGCAGGGCAGCTTTAAACCACCCATCAGTGATTTTGCACACACCTGACCTGAATTGTTTGGAAAAAAATGGTTTCAACTGCTCTTGGTCTCCTTAGGCAGAGGGTTCACTTACTTTGTTTTCCCCTTTCTATCATTGTTTGTATGCTATCCTGATTAAAATAAAAAAAAACCTATAAATGTTTGGGTGGACTTAATTAAAGCAGACACCGTTATTTACATCTGTGATTTTGACAAAGATGAGCTCACATTTGATGGTGATTTTATGCACAAATGTGAGACGTTCCAAAAGGTTCAGATACTTTTTCATACCACTGTATTTATGCAATGGTATTTGATTTGAAAAACTGTATTTCATAAAAAGTGAGATATAACAAATTCTTCCTCGTAAGTCAAGGAAAAAAAATAGAATTGGTCCGACGACAGCTCATGTCAAAAACAAACAGAAAAATAAACCATTTTAAGTCAGGTCACTTGTATCTCAAAGCACCTTTGCATTTGCTCCTGCTGTTACTATAGTAATAATGTATTTGAATGAGGAAGTATTACTCAACTAATTATATTGTTGACTTTCATCATTATGTCGATCGTTCCCTTTTCTTGTTTATTAGAGTCGGTCCTCGTCTTTCTCTGGAGTTCATCCTCTCAGGCCTCAACAGATCCATGCCCACTGCCTTCTCCTTGCTCCCTGGCCTCCTTCCATCCATTCCTTTGCTCCTTTCCCTCTCTTGCCGCTCCCCGTTGGCTGCATGACGATGCCGTCCTCCACCTTCCGAGCGCTCCCCCTTTCATTGATGCTATAAATACCCAGCATTGGTGAGTCATCGCCCAGACGTATCGGTCCACCCCGCCTCCTCCCCCTCCCCCTTCTCTCTAGCTGCTTCTTCATCCTCACATGTTTGCTCAAGCGTATGAACAGACCTCACGGGTTTTTGCACCTCATGTTGGCTCAGGCAACAGCCGCTGCCCAATGTGATGCAGTAGGCGACAGCCAAAGGTCACACCAAGAGAAACTATTGTTTCCAAAGTAAGGGCAATTTTAAATTCTGTTCTGTTCATAACAGCACTGAGAAAGGACCCAATAAAACAAAAACGAATAGCAAGCGATTTCGCATCCTTCAGCATTGAAAGTACTGCCACTACTACGATGTCTCATACAGGGGTGTCATTAGACCTTATACAATACTGGGGAACAAGGGTACTGGTGACCGAGCAATTTTTTTTTAAAGCATTTATCATAAAAAAAAAAAAAAAAAATCAAAAATAGCGCTGTGAACAATCTATAGACAAGTTTCCGAAAAATGGGCGGCGCCATCTTTGATCAGTTCTGCTCCGAACTTCCGGTTTAGACAGAACAACATGAAGTGTGGTTGAAGTAACCAGTGTGTTGACAAACTTAAAACTGAAAAATCTAACCAGATGAAACAAAAATGGATTCAGCACGACGTAGATGAGAATCAGAGACTTTCTACGCTGTGCGTGACTTCCTGGAAGCGCCTATATACTGGACTGTCTCAGAAAATTAGAATACACAATATTCTAATTTCCTGAGACAGTCAGGAAATTAGAATATTGTGTATTCTAATTTCCTGAGACAGTCCTGTATATATACACAGGACTGTCTCAAAAAATTAGAATACTGTGTATTCTAATTTTCTGAGACAGTCCAGTATATGGTTGAAAGTGGAATGTTTTGAACCGCATTCAGCTTCAAAGCGCCAGTGTGGATCTACCTCGCCATGCGCCTTAAATCGAAACTAGCTGCAGACGAGAAGTTAAGGATGTGCTTTAATCCTCGGGATAAAAGATTGTATGTTTGTTTATCACTTCGTTAATCATTTGTGGACAAAATTCTAACAAACAGTGTTGACGTGAGGTGTAAATTGATGCGCCGGCCACTTGAGTGACCAAAATGAGGTGAAATTACAAATAATATTACAGTTGCCAAATGCAGAAAGGCTGTCACGGATTTTTCTTGCTACAGTACCACAAGCTATGTACATGTGAACAAAATAGTATGTCATTCTTTTTTATTGCAGATATTGATTTGCCTGGCACGGCCAGACTGTTCTCCCTGTGTTTTTCAAACACTGAGAGCATAGTCTGGGACACAGGCCAGTCACGGCCTCTCAAGCAAGTACAAAATCAATCGACAAATCAGATTCGTTTATTTGCGTGACGTGTTCTTAACGAGCAGCGTCACTCTTCCGCGTCGGAAGTCGTCTCCACAACAACACAGATAGCGAACGGGAGAGCCGAGAATATGTTCCAATCCACGGTAAAATCGGTTTTAAATGACCAAAAACACATCGACACAAGTCATTGACAACAGTATGTCTCGCGCTAGCCATGTTGAATAAACTCCGCTCTCCTCATATGTTTACTTCCACGCGCAAGTCCCTCGACCCGCCCGTCGCTGATTGGTCCACTCCGCTGTCTGTTTGCTGTGGCTTGCTCCGCCCTGGAAATTTGATCCGTTTGATGGTGGCCAGACTCAATAGCTGGAACAGCGGTGAGTCTGGAGTACCAGGCTAGATATTGATCACAATAAAACATTTGGACAAAATGATTCCATTTCTTGTTTTGTTTAAAATGATTGGTGCATGTGCAAAACAGTTCAATAAATCACAATTTATAAAAATTATTAGAAAAATATTAACAAAGGTGTCGAGCCTTTCATCATCAAAGTAGAATGCACGTAATCTCGATATATGTCCATCGACGTACAGTTAGTGTTGTTGTGAGGCACATCACTTTGTCTTCCCTTGCCTAACATTTTCCACATGTAAACAAACGAACAAAAAACTTGTAACACTTGCATTTATGCGTTTACATAATCGTGCCTAGAGGTTAGATCAGGCCTAAAAAAATCCAGCCCGACCCGACCCGCGAGCATTAAAGCCCGACCTGGCCCGATCAAGTGACTTGATTTGCAGACCCGAGCCCGAAAAAACTCGAAATATTATTTTCTATTTGTAGCCGCGAGCCTGGGAAAAAAAAAAAAAAAATGTTTTATTTGAGGGCCCGAGCCCGAAACCCCCCCGGAATTTTATGTTGCATTTGTGAGGACTCAGGAGAAGGAGGAAATGCGGGGATGCGATGCGTGGTTCAGTTTTGCGTGATCACATTTGTGACAATGCATGTGTATAATGATAACGAATTAAAGCCTGTCTTTTGTAACGAATTCTCCCAAGATAAACTGTAAGATGCATATTCAATAAACATGTATATCTTTTATATTTGTAGGTCTGTTCTATCGGGCGGATAGTTGATTTGACTTTTTTTTTTTAATTTCTTCATGTTGGCAGAAAAAAAATGATTTCTTGAACGTTTTCTTGATGTTTAAATAGTCTACATGTTTTTCTGATTATTATAAATGCATTTACAGAATGAAATAACGCTGGAAAAGTTTGTTAAATATATTTCTCGTATGTGAGCAAAGCGTCACATTCATTTACATTCAGCAAAGCCGACACAGGTTTCTGTATAGCATCTTCAAAAATCAATTTGAAGCCTTTCCATACCCCAGTCCTACCAGTGCATGTATGCCTTTTCAATTCCCCCATCTTTAGTTCGTTTTTCCCTTCTTGTTGCTCCATATCGAAAAGGAAGTACCAAGATGCCAATTCGAGGAGGGCACCAGAGCGGGAGGGGAAGATTTAAATGAGGGCGGAGCCAGGGCGTTCACATGCGCAGGCATGCACTGGCTCTGTGGCTCCTGTTTGCAATAACAATACAGCGCCTTCTCTGGTTTATCCAAATTATTGATTTTATAACTAGTATTTCTGAGTTTAACATCCATACATCGTTTTAGTATACAAATATAAATATATATTTATTTAAAAAACAAAAAGTTAGAGACATAGAAGCAAGCCCCGACCGAACGTAAATAATTGACATTTTGGGCTTTCGGTCCGGGTCGGGTTCAGGCTTAAGATCTTACCTCTACTGCTTGATCCTTGTGTATCCTCCAAACTGCTTCCTCCTGTGTCACCCACCTGTGCCTCGTTATCCCTTGTCTATACTGGACTGTCTCAGGAAATTAGAATACACAATATTCTAATTTTTTGAGACAGTCCTGTGTATATACTGTCTCAGGAAATTAGAATATTGTGTATTCTAATTTCCTGAGACAGTCCTGTATATATACACAGGACTGTCTCAAAAAATTAGAATATTGTGTATTCTAATTTCCTGAGACAGTCCAGTATGTATATAAGCTCCCTGCTTTAGTTGAGTTTTTGTTGCACCATTTTCCATGTTCATGTCAGCATCTATGCCAGTTTGCCTGTTCCTCGTGTTCCTTTACCCTTGTCCTGCTCCGTTCCCAGTAAGTTCATTTCTGAGCCTGACTTTAATTTGCCTTAAGAGTTTTTGGATTCTCTGATCTTTTTGTTTATACATTGTTTTTTGTTGGCGTTAATTAAAATATTTTTGCACCGCCTGCCTGCCTCGCCTCCATTTCTGTGCGTTTGGGTCCACAACACCTGCCTGCCAGCGTTCCTTGACACATCTGACCCGTATTTCTCTTTTGAGTATACATGTACTGTACGTAATTTTCCCTACTGTGCCGCAACACCGAATTTTAGGCCTCTTCTACCAGTCAAATCACACTTCAACCACTAAGCGCATGGTTTAATAAAGTTAATATTATAGTGTTTTGTCATTAAAAAAACATTAAAAAAACGAACAGATTTTAATTTTCATTTATTTCAAAGAGGAAAGATGAGTAACAACTGACTCATGGAACTATCAACTCAAGGTACCTTTTTTTTCTCGCTTGCCTGTAATATGTTCGTAATGGCGAATATATTCATATTATAAGGCTTTCGAGCCTCGTCAGCTGAAAGGTCACCTCTAATTTCCAATTTATTGCCTCCTGTCACCAGTCAATCCCAGTCGATCCTTTTGCTTCCTTTCACCTCAGTCTGAAGCGTTCATCATTTAGGCCCCCGGATTTCATTATTTCCTCCGGCCGACATTAATCCACCCACATGAGTGGTGCTATCCTTGGGTAAACCTCAGCGAGCGCCTCTGAGTTAGAGCAAGGGAGAGGAGGCTGACTTGTTACATTAGTAGTGAGAAAGCAAACAGCAACCGCATTTATCCAATATGGGAGATGTCTGCCTTGTTCCCTGCTGATTTTGTGGTGCACCCACTTGGCGTCTGAAGGAGGAAACGGATGGTGTCGAGCAGGAACGGGCAACCAAGGAGATCGAACGGTCAACTTTTTTTTTTTAATAGGCTAAAGTGACTTGGAGCCAGTCCTGGTTGACTTTGAACAAGAAGCAGAGTACATGCTGGACTAGTCGCCATCAAATAACAGGACCGAGACAAACAAGCAAACTATTCATGTTGGGAAAATGTGAAGGTTTTTCTATCTCAATACCCTAACGCAGTGCTTCTCAAACAGCAGAAGTGGCTAATAGCCAAGAATTTTAAAGATTCGTTACTTCAAAATAATATTGTATCTTTAACAACAAAATGATCAGATATTAACACTTAGATTAGGTTTTCCAGCAGTTATATTAATATTGATAATTTTAACTATCTGGCCAGTCACAGCCTCTACTTTTTAGCTCCCTGGGATAACGATTAACATTTTGCCATTATGCAAGTCATATCATCAAAAAAGCTAGCCATTTAAAAATTTAATTTCTTCTTATTGGCCTGATGAATTGTTGAATATTAAGGACATTTACTATTATTCACTTCCTCTGGTTTAATCGCCGTTTTATACTCCGGTGGAAACCATAGGTGAAACACAACATGGCTGCATAACTACCCTAACTACCAGAAAGTAAGTCAAATAATGCAAACTAACAAACTAAATTACCTCATTGGCCGCTTTTACTCCAAAGGAAATTAGTTCAGCTTCAATTCTTCAATGCACTATGCACTTTAGATGTTTCCTCGTTTTAGTGACCCCTGTGAACTTGCGGCAGTGAATTTTAGTTCCCACCCCATATCAAAGAAATGAAATGCTTAAAGCAGAAATGTGAAGTAATTTCATAACATGCCAAATAGGGTCACAATTGAAGTAATTAAACATCGTCTAACAAATAAAGCATGAAAAAATAATTTATATGTTGTATATTTGACAAAATAATCGCGTTTCCGAAGTTCGAGCCTGAAAGGGGACGAACCCGGAAGTGATACGTCACACTGAGAACAGCGATGGCATTGCTTCATATGGCCACCATACAAAGCCCTTCAAACAATGATTCAAACAGCGATATAAGCGATAGATCGAGCGCAAGGGAGGACATCCAAGTTTTTGAAGAGTTGGAGGAAGAAGAGGAGGTTGGAATTTTATGTTGGACCTAACATGTATTAGCCAGACGCTAATCAGGATGCAAACAATGTGGCTAGACTACCTGACATGGAATGGAGACCCATCAAGATTACAAGATTGGTAAGATATAGGCTGTTATTATTTTCATGATTTGAAGATGCAGGCATTTGCACATAATTTTATGTTATTGTCTATCTGATGACATTGTTTAAAAAAATAATCAGACTTCATTTTGGCAGATCCGGCAGCTCTCGTGCATATAAAATAATAATATAAAAACGTTGGGGGGAAAGAAGGAGATGAGTCGTTTATGGCTCTCTCCACTTTATTGTGGCGACAATAAGAAAACAAAATAATAGCGGACTGCAGCCACATTCGACCGCAAAGTTTGGCTTCTCGCTCATCTTCCCCTCGCCTCCTACTACTCACAGCTCTCCAGTTCCAGCGTCTCTTGTTGTTTGTTTCAAATCTTTTTAATGGTTTTTCCATAACAAAGCAACATATAATAAACAATATAGAACAACATAGAATAAACAAAAACAGACTATTAATGCTATCCAAAAACTGACACTGAAGCAGCAATCAGTGCACACACTCAAACAACATAGACTAACCATACACAAGTACATAGTCTGGGATATCAGATACGGCTACTTAATTTGATGATTCCACTCCAAAGATTCAGGGGGAGCACAGGCTCTATGGGTAGGTAGGAAGAACTGGGCAGCACCCAAGAGTATTTCATGAGGGGCACATAAGTTCAGCATTATTTTCAAAACAATATATGGGAATCTGAATACCTTGGAATATAAAGCAGAGAACTCATTATAGAATGAGTAAATAAATAAATAAAGGGGAAGCAAGGTTGTTACACATTGGATGGTCGCTAAAGCTAGGTTTTAAATTCAGTCTGAAAAAAGGTTATAAATGGATGCCATGTTTTTTCATAGGTCTGGAGAGAGCCATTAGAAACATGTCTCAAGTGTTCCAATTTTAGGTTGGCCATGACGTCTTCAATCAAGCTCTTAAAATATGGAGGCTCAGTTTTTTTCCAATTAAATAAAATCATGCGCCTAGCGAGTAAAGTAATAAAAGCTATTGCACTGGCCTGGTGAAATGAAACTAACATCTTTGATGGGACAATCCCAAACAACGCTGTTGTGCAGTTTGGCGCAATATCCTTGTTGCATAAGGAGGACAGTGCATTGAAAATCTCTCTCCAGAATGCATAAAGCTTGGGACACAACCAAAACATATGGCTCAAATTAGCTGGGGTAAGGCCACATCTTGGACATGCTGGATCGGCACCTGTATGCAGTTTTGAAATTTTACTTGGTGGCCAGTGTAACCTATGAAGAATCTTGAACTGGATTAAACCATGTCTTATACATATAGATGATGAATGGATTGAACTAATAGCAGCTTGCCAGGTGTTATCAGTAAGCTGCTCGCCCAACTCTTCCTCCCATTTGAGTTTCAAATGATTTAATGATGGAGATGCCGCACTCTGAATCCTGTCGTAAAGAGCTGAGACGACACCTTTAATGGAGGGGTCCAATTCTAAACAGTCGTCAAGCCAGGTTTTCGGTGGTAAAGTAAGTGAGAATGTTTCTTTCACATAACTACGAACTTGTACATATCTAAAGAAATCTGATTGTGACAGGCCGAAATCTTCTCTTAGTTGGTTAAAAGCAACAAATTTGTCATTTCTAAAGAGATCTTTTATGCACGATAGACCTCCCTTTTTCCATCGCTGAAAAGATGGATCAATAAGTGATGGTGCGAAGTGGACATTGGAAGTAATGGGTGTTGCAGTTAAAGTGCACCTGAATTGAAAATGTCTTCTAAACTGAAACCAGATTTTTAAGGAGCCACGTACAATTTCATTGTTTGTCCAATTATTTTTACTCAGTGGCAAAGAGCTACATATTAGGGAACCAAGAGAGACTGGCTCGCTGGAATGTTTTTCCATCATGACCCATGGTGGGGAATCAGGCTCTGAGCCATCTTCAAGCCAGAATAATAGCATTTGAATGTTTGCAGCCCAGTAGTAGTAGAGGAAATTTGGTAACGCAAGGCCACCATGTTCTTTTTTTCTTTCCAGGAACTCTCTCCTAATTCGAGGTGTAGTTTTATTCCAAATGAACATTGACAGGTGTTTATCCAATTCTTTAAAATAGGCTTTAGGGATGAAAACTGGAATCATTTTAAACAGATAAAGAAATTTGGGCAATATATACATTTTTACCGAATTAATCCTTCCCACCAGGGACAGAGGCAGATTTGACCATCTCTTTAAATCTTGTTTGACCTTATTAAGTGCTTTAGTGAAATTATTCTCAAATAATCTTTTATAGTTATAAGTAACCTCCACACCTAGGTAAGTAAAGTGGTCTTTATTTACCTTAAATGGGAAGCCTTGGAAATTCAATTGTTGGGCTTTTTCGTTAATTGGAAATAGTACGCTTTTGGACAGATTTAACTTATAGCCGGACACTAGTCCATATTTAGTAATAACAGCAAGAGCTAAAGGGATAGTGTTGAGTGGATTAGAAAGAAAGAGAAGAAGATCATCTGCATATAAAGATAATTTGTTGATTTGTCCTCCTCTTTGTATTCCAGTCAACGGGGCAGTTTCTCTAAGCATAATTGCCAAAGGTTCAATAGCGATATTAAAAAGCAAGGGACTTAATGGGCAGCCCTGCCTTGTCCCACGGAAAAGAGGGAAGAAATCTGACGCGGTTTTGTTTGTTCGTATTGAAGCCTGCGGTGTCGCATATAAAATACAAATCCAAGACCGAAATACTGGGCCAAATCCAAATTCCTTAAGTGCAGCAAATAGGAAATTGTATTCAATTCTGTCAAATGCTTTTTGTGCATCTAGAGAGATCACAACTTGTGGTGAGGCGTCGTTTCGTTGATAAGTTACATTCAAGACACGACGCAGATTGTCAGAAATTTGCCTACCAGTCATAAATCCTGTCTGATCGGGGTGTATTAGTTTTGATAATACTTTTTCTAACCTACTTGCTAACACTTTTGATATTATTTTGTAATCACAGTTCAGGAGGCTAATTGGGCGGTATGATTCGCAGAGCAAAGGGTCTCTGTCCTTTTTTAACAGGAGAGAAATTGTTGCTTGTGTCATAGTTTCCGGAAGGACTTTTTTATCAAGAATCTCTTCGCAAACCTTAAACAAGAGTGGAACTAGTTTGGTTTTAAATTTTTTAAAGAAGCTTATAGGAAAACCATCCGGGCCAGGAGCAGTCCCAGGTTTCATTTTTCTGATGGCATCACTAATTTCGGACTGTGTAATATCAGATTCAAGTGATTTTTTATCCACCTCCTGTAGCGTGGGTAAGTTAATGTCATTAAAAAATGATTCAGTTGAAGTTTGGTCAAATACTGTGGAGGAGTAGAGCTTTTCATAAAATGATTTAAATTCTGTATTGATGGCTTTTTGGTCTGTTAATATACGCCCTTGTTCATCTTTAATTGCTGCTATAAAGCCTGCAGTAGATGACTGTTTTAGCTGGTGAGATAACAGCTTGCCAGCGCGATCGCTATGTTCGTAAAAAGTAAGACGGGATCGTAGATACTGGTCAATGGCCCTATTGTTGGTAATGGAGTCAAATTCTGTTTGGAGCAAGATTCTTTCCTTATATAAGCGATTTGTGGGTCTTATTGCGTGTAATTGGTCTACTTCTTTAATACGATCCATTAGCTGTGAGGCTCTTTTTGTCTTTAATTTATTTTCTGTGGCAATATAGGATATCACTTGTCCCCTTAAATAAGCTTTTAAGGTCTCCCAAATTAAGGAATAAGTAATCCCTGGTGTTTCGTTTAGATCCAAGAAGAGGTCAATTTGTGTGTTGATGAATTCAACAAACTTGTCATCTGACAAATATCTGCAATTTAGACGCCAAAAATAATTTTGGGCATTTTCTGGAAAGTTCAGCTGCAATATGACTGGTGCATGATCCGATATCACAATGCTGGCGTATTCCACTTGAGTCACCAAATGTAATAGTTTTTGATCGATCAAAAAATAATCAATTCTGGAGTAGCTTTGGTGTACCGGGGAGAAGAATGAAAATTGCTTAGATGTAGGATACCTGAATCTCCAAGGGTCCACTACTCCATATGCATCAAGAAATTCATTAATGCAAATGGCAGATTTACTAAATGCCGTGGATTTAGAGCTAGACCGGTCAAGAGCAGGATTCAAAGTGCAATTCAAATCACCAGCCAATATTAAATCATAGCAGTCAAGATCTGGTAGCAGAGAGAAAAGAGACGAGAAAAATGTGGCATCATCCCAGTTAGGGCCATAGACATTTGCTAAAACGACTGGTCGGTTAAATAATTGACCTTGCGTAATTACAAAGCGACCATTTTTGTCCCTGATTGTTTTAGTCTCTATAAATTGAACATCTCGATGTATCAGAATTGCAACCCCTCTGCATTTGCTATTAAAATCTGAATGGAAACATTGCGTGAAACCGCCTCTTAGCAATCTTGCATGATCTTTATTAAGTAATTTGGTTTCTTGTAGGTAAACAATATGACATTGTAATTTAGATAAATGAGAGAATATTTTGTTACGCTTGATAGGGTTGTTAAGCCCCCGTACGTTCCAGCTCACCAGGGAGTTAAAGCCTCTGTTAAACGGTGGCATATATAAAGCGTGATAATACGTGTATTGAAGAGCATAGAGCACATTGTATTAGATAGATCGTACCCAGACTAAACAAAACAAGACAAACAGGGGACCTACACTGCTTACACATAACACGAAAAAAGGCAGAAAAACAACTTAAAAAATAAACCAAAACGGGTCTCCAAAAGAGACGAATGTTCATCCTAGTCTTCATTGCTTACCATGTAAGCTCCCAACAAGAATCTAAGCAAAAATATCAACAGATTTTAACTCAACATAGTGACGATGTATTTAAGTTATTAACTGAGGAATTATAACAGCCCAAAATAACAGTTGAAACAAGGCTGATCTGTTCGCTCCCGCGAGTCACGAGTGGTTGGGAAATCAAGTCTTAACTAGTTCTTTCAAAACAAAATCCTTAGCCGTTTTAGGGTCTTTAAAGGTGTGTTCTTGCCCATCCGTGGTAGTAATTCTAAGTGTAGCCGGGTATCTCAGCCCATAGCGGACCCCGCCACATCCACGAAGCAGATTCCTCACCTCGGTGAATGCAGCGCGTTGTTTGCTCACAGCCTGGGTGTAGTCGGGCAGGATACGGATGTGGTCACCATCGTGGGTAGTTATTGTTCCAGATTCAGCTGCCTTCTTCATGAGTAGCTCCTTTTCCCTGAGGTAATGGCATTTCACGACAAAAGCTCGCGGTGGCATGTCAGCTTGTGGTCTGGGGCGAAGAGTCCGGTGCGCCCTGTCCAAACATGGCGGCTCCTCCAAGCCCAGCGCGTCTTTAAGCATGTTAGCAACAAACTCAGAAGGTTGTTGACCGTGTTCTCTTCCCTCTCTTATTCCGGTGATCCTCACATTACAAAGACGGGAGCGCCCCTCTAAGTCGTCGCATTTCGTTTTCAGCAAAACTAACTCTTTCGTCAGGAAAGAGACGTTGGACTCCAAAGCAGCGATCGCGTCCGAGTGGGCGTTGACACCGCTTTCCAGCTGTGTTGTGCGGGTTTCGGACTTATCTAGCCTCTGATTGATAAGGCCAATCGCGCTGCGTACCTCTGCTTGAGTTTCGGCTGCTTTCTCCTCCAATTTGTCCAGCAACTCTCGCTTAAGTCCGTTTATAGCTTCTAAGATTTGTCGGTCCCCCGAACTGCTTTCCATTGGCTCCAAAGCGGTTAGGCTAGGGAAGCTAGCGTTGGGGCCGGCTTTCGGATCTTGTTCGCTTCTTGTGTTGGGCTTTTTAGGAGCCATTATGCCCACAATACGATTTGCAGTGAGCAAATGATTTTTCAGGCGAGAGTCAGGAGCTGTTTTAGGTTGGCGATTGTCGATTAAAGCATTGAGTCAAAAGTGAAGTATTCTTGTGGGAGCTTGACCGACACACGTCTTTACATGGCGCTGGCCTAACCGGAAGTCCCAGCCTGTCAGAATTTGCAACTATCCGTTCCAGCGTCTCTTAAACGGATCGTGCATAGTGTCTTGTTATGAGCTTTTTGTTGACAAAGGTATCTAACACACGACGTGCTGACAACTTTGTTTCTTTATTAACACATGGAGCTAACAGTACGAACACCGCTTGGGGCTCTCGGCAGGAAGTGGCGTCTAATGGCATGAGGAAATGTAGTTTTTTCACACAAGCGAACAGATTACAAAGTACCACTTCAGTGTTGTCCCGAGACTACATTTCCCATGATTCACTGCGTGACCTGCGCGCTCGCTGATTCGCTGCGAGACATTAAAACCAACACGCTTGTTGTCAACTGTCACCTTTCAGTGGCTCTCGTAAAACACAAACTAGAAGGCTATCAAGTGATCACCGTGAAAGAAACGCAGAACCGTACAAATGCAATGCAAGGCTTGAAGCATGAAGGTGGAAATACATAATACAAATACAAATAAATGTGCACAAACTCACCGGCGGTGTGTGTCTCTTACGGCAACGTGACCGTGAGTTACCCTTTCTCGATTGACAGTGGATTAACCCTTTCGGACAAGATCGTAGATGAACCACAATTTAAACACCCTTAACCTAGCGAACGCAACAAAAACTATGATCGGGGATTGCCACGTGTTAGCTTTTGGCTAACGACGCTAGCTTCTACGGTTCATTCCACAACAGTTGGCAGCTCTGCTTTGACAAAGTCATCAATCATCTATCCAAAAATCACACTTACTTTTTGGCAAATCCTTGATCATAAGCAGACCGGTTAAGGAAGCAAGCATCTTCGAAGTGTTTGTAGCAGAGAACACTACTCGATGATGGCGTGAAATTCATTTGCTTCGTGCGAACGAAAGATGTCCATTTACGTGTCCTGCTATCCTTTGGCCACTCATACAACTTTTCGTTTGAGTGAGAACAAAACATCGCCACACACCGCCATGGCATCTTACCGAGAAGCAATGCAACAAACAATACTGTTCTATGGCGGACTTCCCTCGCACTTCTGACGTAATTTCCGAAGATTTCCGGAGATTGCCGCAGAAAAGCATTTTCGTTGTCAAGGGCATTGCTATGGGTTAAACCAGGGGTTCCCAACCTATTCCACTAAGGCAGGGGTTCCCAACCTATTCCACTAAGGCACACTGTGGGTGCAGGATTTCATTCTTACCAAACAAGATGACACTTTTTCCCCAATCTGGTGTTTTACAAGTGCAATCAGTTGATTGCAGTCAGGTGTGGCTTGTTTTAGCAGAAGCCTCATTGGTTCAACTGTCTCTGCTGGATCGGCTGGAACAAAAACCAGGACCCACAGTGTGCCTTGAGGACTGGGTTGAAAACCCCTGCACTAAGGCACACTGTGGGTGCAGGATTTCATTCTTACCAAACAAGATGACAACACTTTTTCCCCAATCTGGTGTTTTACAAGTGCAATCAGTTGATTGCAGTCAGGTGTGGCTTGTTTTAGCAGAAGCCTCATTGGTTCAACTGTCTCTGCTGGATCGGCTGGAACAAAAACCAGGACCCACAGTGTGCCTTGAGGACTGGGTTGAAAACCCCTGGGTTAAACAATGAATCTGGAAGGGTTGCGTTAAAAAAAATTAACGAAAATATGCTTATAATTGTTTAACCATTGATATTATTCAAAAACATGGTTGGCCAACCTTAGTTCACATTTCCGCTTTAACATTACACGCCCAGATCAAAGAATCAATTATTTATTTCTTTATTCTGCCTTAATGGCAGCTACACTCCCATCAAATCACTTGTGATTTCACTCTAACCTATGTAACACTGGATGATCAGAAACATTGCAAGGATATGTGACTGCATTACTCCGCTTCAGTCAAAGTCACCGTCTTATGGATGGGTCTCTCCAAGTAGACGGGCTTTCCAGTGCGTTTCCCTTGTTTCTCCAAAGTTGAGTCACTGATCAGCAATCTTCCGCAGTGTCGACCTTTGCCACCTTAAACACAAAAAAACTATGAACTCCTAAGAAACACTTAACTGGGTTAAACCGTGAACCTGCACATTGCTTGGACCACTTTTCTATTTATTCAATGTTTTTTCTTTAAAATTTATATTGTATTCTTTGCACAAATGACGCTGCTAAAATTAGGACAGCATTGCACTATTTCCGTCGTGTACATATTTCCTCTGTGAGTCATCACTTTATCGTGGTGGAGGGGTTTGCGTGTCCCAATGATCCTAGGTGCTATGTTGTCTGTGGCTTTAAGCCCCTGGTGGGGTCACCCATGGCAAACAGGTCCTAGGTGAGGGGCCAGACAAAGCATGGCTCAAAAAGACTCCTTATGATGAACAATATAAATTAAGATTCCCTTGCCCGGACGTGGGTTACCGGGGCCCCCCTTTGGAGCCAGGCCTGAAGAAGGGGCTCGAAGGCAAGCATCTGGTGGCCGGGCCTGTCCCCATGGGGCCAGGCCGGGCACAGGCCGAAAAGGCAACGTGGGTTCCCCTTCCCATGGGCTCACCACTTGTGGGAAGGGCCAAAGGGGTTGGGTGCGTAGAGAGTTGGGCGGTAGCCAAAGGCGGGGGCCTTGGCGGTCCGATCCCCAGCTGCAGAAGCTAACTCTAGGGACATGGAATATCACCTCTCTGGCAGGTAAGGAGCCCGAGCTTGTGTGTGAGGCAGGGAAGTTCAGACTAAATATAGTCGGACTCTCCTCCACACACAGCTTGGGTTCTGGTACCAACCAGAGAGAGGTTGGACTCTCTTCCACTCTGGAGTTGCCCATGGTGAGAGGCGCCGAGCAGGTGTGGGCATTCTTATTGCCCCCCGGCTTGGCGCCTGTACGTTTGGGTTCACCCCGGCAGACGAGAGGGTAGCTTCCCTCCGCCTTCGGGTTGGGGGACGGGTTCTGACTGTTGTTTGTGCATATGCACCGAAAAGCAATTCAGAATACCCACTCTTTTTGGAGTGTTGGAGGGTGTGCTGGAGAGCGCCCCCTCTGGGGACTCCCTCGTTCTCCTGGGGGACTTCAACGCTCATGTGGGCAATGACAGTGAGACTTGGAGGGGCGTGATTGGGAGGAACGGCCCCCCCGATCAGAATCCGAGTGGTGTTCTCTTATTGGACTTCTGTGCTCGTCACGGTTTGTCCATAACAAACACCATGTTCAAACATACGGGTGACCATATGTGCACTTGGCACCAGTACACCCTAGGCCGCAGTTCGATGATCGATTTTGTAATCGTGTCATCGGACTTGCGGCCGCATCTTTTGGACACTTGGGTGAAGAGAGGAGCGGAGCGGTCAACTGATCACCACCTGGTGGTGTGTTGGCTCCGATGGCCGGGGAAGATGCTGGCCAGACCTGGCAGACCTAAACGTATTGTGAGGGTCTGCTGGGATTGTCTGGCAGAATCCCCTGTCAGAAAGAGATTCAACACCCACCTCCGGCAACTTCTCCCTTGTCTCGGGGGAGGTGGGGGACATTGATTAAGTCCGAGTGGGCCATCTTCCACACCTCCATTGTTGAGGCTGCCAATCGGAGCTGTGGCCGTAAGGTGGTTGGTGCCTGTCGTTGCGGCAATCCCCGAACCCGCTCGTGTACCAGCGGTAAGGGATGCCGTCAACCTGAAGAAAGAGGCCTATCGGGCCTTTTTGGCTTGTGGGACTCTGGAGGCAGCTGACAGGTACTGGCTGGCCAAGCGGACTGCAGCTACGCCGGTCGCCGAGGCAGAAACTCAGACATGGGAGGAGTTCGGCGAGGCCTTGGAAAACGACTTTCGGACGGATTCGAAGAAATTCTGGTCCACCATCTAGCGTCTGAGGAGAGGAAAGCAGTGCACCTTTAAAACACTAGAAGTCCCAGAGAATTCTTGTACTCCTAATAGTCCCAAGCAATGGCCGATTTGGCCTCTACCCCGGAAAAACTCAGTGCTGGCCAAAATGACCCAAGTGCTTTTGAATTGGCAAGTCGTTGTCCGGCAGAAAAGAGCCGTTCATATGGAAATGCAAGCACTCGACATACAGTATATTGTGTTGGTACGCAGGAGGGGAACACACCACGGTTTAACTATTCATGTGAGTTTGTGTCAGTTCAGGTCAAGCTACATTAATGGGGTTTTCCACATATTTATTAGTGTGTGTTGTTTTACAATTTTACTGTTGGAAAAAATATTTCTGACAGTGTATCTGTGGGGCGTGTACATGCTACCACATTTGTTATAACAGTAAGTTTGTGATGCCTGCAGACAATAGAACACGGAATCAGTAGCAAATGTAAAACTGAAGTAAGAGTCTGATACAGTTTATGTTAGTCTTTTCTTCCTGGTATTTATTGATGCACATGATTCAAACAAGAGTTATCACAGCAAATCAAAACTATCAAATCAAAGCTATGAATGGTATACAAAACACACACAAATGTACCTCTAATACACCCTCTGTCCTCTATACTGCACTCGTTGAAAGGATATAAAGTCATTTTTTTTTGTTTTCCTGGGACTATTTGATATATACATATATGAATGATTGACCAGAGCCTTTTTGCGATCACATTCCAAGATGACGACTGACGGCAATTAGCTTCCTTTGTTGAATAAACTGCTCGACCTGAGGGATTAGCTGACGACGGCTGGCTATAATGTGCCAAGCTCCTTTGTTCAAATTTCTCTTATTGTCCACACAACCACAGGGAAAAATAGCTCAAATTTGTACATCGTTTTGGAAAAAAATGTGTTTTAGAACTGCAATTTGAGTGTAGGGCAGGAATTGTGTCTGTAGTCTCGACGTACTGAATCAGGGGAATGGAGCATAAATTGCGGCCAATGTGTCTGAACAACCAGAGTATGTGTGCAAACTTTTGAGAAAAACAGTAGCAGACCCAATTTGTGTCCTGAGGAGGGGGAAGGGAACTAACTGTTCGGTGTCCTGAAGAGGGAGAAGGGATCCGTCGTGGAGGTGAAGCTCACTAGGTTGGTGTCATACTACATTCAACTACATTTTAGAAATATAATTTAAAAAAAAAAATGCAAGTTAGTCCAGAAAATGTGTGAAAACTGTTGAGAAAAACAGTAACAGACTGAATTTGCGTTACGACAAAATAAACACTTGGTCCCTTTATCACCTTAGGAAAGGATCACCATATTTTTCTTACTTTCTTAGTGAGACTTACTGATTAGCCAGTCCAGGACTCAAAATATATAATTGAGGAGGAGGAAGGGACCGGCCCTGATCAGTTGCTTTGAACACACTGAAACAATGACTGAATGTTGAATTATCAGTCCTACTTATTATGAAGATGGTATGTCCAGGAAGTGACCTAATATTAACAGGACATGTCCCAGAAATGTCCCCAAATCAACAGGAAGTGACTGGATATCAACAGGAAGTGTCCAGAGAATGTCCCCAAATCAATAGGTCACTGATAGGTCTGTATCTTGCACAGCAAAGCCCCATAGTAATTTTTCCAGAAACGGCAGTTTCTATTTACCAAAATTGCCGTAAAATTTTCTTGAATGATGTATCCATGAACCATGTATGATTTTTTTTTAATCAAAACAGCTAGAGCAAAGACAGGAGAGGTAGGAGATTCAGAGCCTCACCTGCATATTGAAAAATATATCTATATAAATTAGGGGTGTGATAACACATACAGGTCATGGTTCGGTGCGGTTTCAGTACAACCTAAAAAACAAAAAAGCTTTTTGAAAGTTGTATACCGTTAACTCTTATATAGGTGGATTAAAAAAAAAAAAAAAAAAAATGTAAGTCTGACCAAGGTTTTTTTTTTTTTTTTTTTTTGGGGGGGGGGGTGACAAAAATCAGTTCAATCAGTTAACATTAACATCGTTGATGTGAAAGATGTTCTACAAGATATAATGTAATATGTATATGACATGAAAAGTAACATCACAAGAACAAGAACACAAGAACAAGGCAAGCGGCCGAAATGAGTTTCCTTTACAGGGTGCCCGGGTTCTCGCTTAGAGATAGGGTGAGAAGCTCGGTCATCCGGGAGGGATTCGGCGTTGAGCCGCTACTTCTCCGCGTTGAGAGGAGCCAGCTGAGATGGCTCGGGCATTTGGTTCGGATGCCTCCTGGACGCCTCCCCGGAGAGGTGTTCCGGGCATGTCCCACCAGCGGGAGGCCCCGGGGAAGACCCAGGACACGCTGGAGAGACTATGTCTCTCGGCTGGCCTGGGAACGCCTTGGGATCCCGCCGGAGGAGCTGGTTGAAATGGCTGGGGAGAGGGAAGTCTGGGATTCCCTGTTAAAGCTTCTGCCCCCGCGACCCGACCCCGGAGCAAGCGGAAGCTGAAGATGATGGATGGATGGACCTATTTCAGTCTAAGTAAGCTATAATTATGCACTTATAGCTCTAGAGCATATATTTTTCTATTTATTTTATTTATCAAATACATATGTTTATACTGGAGTAACACATCCAATTATGTTGTACACAATGTTCTGTTGTTAACAATAACAATAAAGACCTATTCTATTCTATTCTATTCTATTCTATTCTATTCTATTCTATTCAAACGTACAACTGGTGGTTTGACTGACTCGGTAGATGCTCCGTGTCAAGACAGCAGGGCCAGCAGAGTGATGCTACGCTCTTATTTGTTGCGCATGTCAGCACTTACATATGAGAGCGTCATGTAGACTATGCATGTGAAAATTATACTTACATGTGAGAGTGTCATGTAGACTATGCATGTGAAAATTATATCTAGTCTGCGGCGTTGCCTTTAGACACAGTCTATGAGCGCTTCCGCCAGTTTGAATTATTTGTTCATTTGAGTATGGAGGCAGAGATCGGCTCTCAAGGGTTTTAGGGCTCGGGAGTAGCTAAGCTAGCGCGAGTCAATGGTGTCTGCTTAGCAAGGCAAGCCGGGTTTATTTATTTGCTTTATCCTGAAAACATAGCTAACACTATTCATTGCATGGATCATTGGTGATTCTCATGCGTGCGTAGGTTGTTTTTTTATTGGCATTCTAAGCAAGCATAATTGACTCGCGCAAGCTTAGCCACACCGGAGCCCTGAAACTAACAAATAACGAACAAACTGCACGGAATTTGTTGAAATAAACTCCAACGACTAATTAAACCCCTGCTAACTCGAAGATTAAAGTGCCTTTGACAACATTAAAGAAAAAAAAATAGAACTATGTGAATAGGGATGGGAATCGAAATCAGATTCCAATTCCGAACCGGTTCATAGTGTTTCGAGGCCTCGACATCACAGTGAAAAAGCCTTAACGATCCCTTTAACGATTCCTAAAGACGCATACTGCGTCATCACGGGACATGACGCGTCTTGTTGTCCAGACGCATCTATCCACCAAACTAGCATGGCACCAAGAACCACTCGCTCCAAAGTTTGGCTACACTTCACCAGGAAAGAGGGCGAAAATGAAAGGTTACGATGGTTTAGCACGAGCATTGCAGCCGTAAACATAATGACAACACATAGGTTCAAACGCTCGAAAGTGTGTCTTCACGTCACGAGGAAAAATAACAACAAAGCGACTCAGACGCAGTCATTCAGGGATGAAAATCACTCACCTTTCGGCTAAATTCCCCATTTTGAATTCAAAGAGGGTGACTTGAATTGTGTAGATCCGAGGAGAACATTTTTAAGAGGGGGGTCATAATTCCATCTAACTAACTAACGACATGTTTTATTAAAGTTGCTAAGCCTGTCGCGATATGAAATGAGTCCATTTGTTGCAAGATAAATAAAAATGAGGGCAATAATTTTCACGGCTGCGTTTTATCAACCCGTGCGTGCATGCATACATTTGTGTGTGCGTGTAGATAACTATTAGACTCCAGTTCATTTCACAGATATTTATTAGCAGTGTTGGGCACGTTACTTTAAAAAAGTAATTAGTTATAGTTACTCACTACTTCTTCCAAAAAGTAACCGAGTAGGTAACTGAATTACTCTATAGTAAAAGTAACTAGTTACCAGGGAAAGTAACTATTTTTGTTACTTTAAAAAGAAGTTGTTGTATGTCATAGAATTTGAAATTTTCTGAGCAGTAGTCAAGTCAGTTGAATAGAGAAGAACAGACAGGTAGTTGTGTTATAGAACCTTGTAATATTTATTGCACCTCACCAGCAACAGATTTATCCTACACTTGAAGTGCAACAAAAATAAACAGATTTGAATTGCTTACCACAGATGTCGACAAAAGCTTTGCCCCGGGACATAAATTACACTTTACATGCACGTTCTTTCCTTTAATTTCAACCAACTTGAAATAGTGTTTATATCTCCGCCTCGTAAAGGAAACATTTTCCTCTGAATACTCTGCCATCATTTCCCTCTGCATCTGTTTTGCGTGTGTGTGTTTGCCGCATGCGCTGTTCTGGTTCGTGTGTGAAAACACTGGTGTTCTGCCAAAATCTGCTACATCGGCGAAACGTACTACATCAGTCGAATTTGACACCCAAAGTACTACCATGCGCTCTAAACTTGTTTTGTTTAGATGCAAACAGGCATAACGTACTAAAAAAATGCCTGAAGAAAATACTGAAATGTAGTTATATCAAATAACGATGGTTTATATTCGCTATGTGACTAATGTGATCAACTGCTTCAAAGCTAACACAAAAAAACACAATGGTTAAAAGTATTACAGGGTAACACATGCAAAAAGTATCTTTGAGGCAGTGAAAAGGTTCTACAAAACGAAATAAACACAAAAATAGTGAGTACTCGCCGCTTCTAACTGATGTGAGCATGCGTGCGGATGCTTGCTCAAGCGCGCTGAGCATTGTGTAGGACGTTTAAGGAATGGCCGAACACCGGCTCTGAAGTATGTGCGCTATTAGGCTCGAGCGTTTACGTCACAGAATGGGGGATCACGTGAGATTTGACAACAACGCAGCCATATTGGAAGAAGGTCTGGCTCGCAGGACATTAAACTTTAACTTGCCAGTTCGATAAAGAGACAAACTCGTTACTACGGCGAAGAACAGGTTTGTGATCAAACAAAAAAGAATGTGAACAATGTTGACCCTTACGAGCAAGCCGAAGACAAATGGAGTAAAGATGTCGACGAGCTTCCACAATTACGCGAAATGGACATTCTGCTGTATTTATTGTTTGGTGTATGTCACTAAACTCATCAGCAATTCCGAAATTACAAATTGCTACAAAGCTACGAACAGTTATGCTGCGGATGGGTGCAGGGCCTGCACATTATGACTGTATCAAACGGCAACTTCATCGTTCTTGCAAAGGTAGGCTATGTGTGTTTACTATTTTCATCGCCATGAACCTGAACGCACCCCAAGTCTTGGATGACAAATAAAAACAGCAGAGTAGACTCGCTACGGCTAGTAGTTTCTTAAATTTATTATAAGTAAGTAATGCACCGCTTTTGACTGTCAGTAACGGTAACGGCGTTGTCACGGCAGAAAAAATAATTAGATTACACCGTTACTGAAAAAATAACGCCGTTATGTAACGGCATTATTTATAACGGCGTTATTCCCAACACTGTTTATTAGTAATCAAAACGCTGTAGAATTACAGTTCAGACATACAAAATAAGGACACACGTGTATATTAAACACTGTAAGCGTTAGCATTGCTACATTGACACTAAATGGGGGGGGGGGGACAACCTACTTTAGCCTGCTATAAAACATTGGCAGTCTTTTCCAAAATGCAAACTTGCGGTTAAAAGGTGAAACTTCAAACATGAAAAATCGCTGGTTAACATCATTTGCAAACGAAAATATGGATGGGGAAACCCCCCCCCAAAAAAACCTGAGTGATAGTGACACCACAAGCAATGACGAAAAGTGATTTTTTGCTGGGTGTGAAGCTGTTAGCGGTTTAGCGAATGTACTTCCAGTGTACATTTCAAAATAAAAGCACGCCACATTCATAAAAATAACGATTTCTGGAGTTAATCCCACATACGTCAGAATTAATACTATAATATGTAAATACTGTAATATTACAGAATTCAGATTCTCCACTAAGAATAGCTTTAAAATGACACCCTTTTAAAAAATATGATTGGCAATTAATATTATAATTATTATATTACTATTATATATATATAGTAGTATACTATATAATATTTAATATATTAATATATATATATATATATATATATAATATAATAATGCTAGATTTTTTTAAAGAATTGTTTTGAATAATGTTGGAAAGGCCAAGTCAATGTTCTGAATCTGTTTACATTCCATTCTTTTGCACTAGCTAATGCTATGAGCATTTGACCTCATTAAGTGTGATTAATTATTGTTATTTACATGTTTATTTGTACTTCAATAAAGAATTTAAGTGTACAAAATGTTTTTGTGAATTAATAAGCGTCAACAAAAATTTCATCGCTAAATTAGTAAAAAAAAAAAAATATATATATATATATATATATGTATATTTTTGTTTATTAGTCGACTAATTGTAAAAATAGTCCGCTGACTAATGGGAGAAAATTAGTCGTTTTGGACAGTCCTACCGGAATATATTTCCTCCACACCCTTGTCACCTTTTTAACCCCTAACCCATTTTCATGCCTGGTCATTGCAAGGTGGAGATAACTGCGTCGGGAGGGAATATGACCAATATGGCAACATATACCAATATTTTTTATTTCTATTAGAAAAATGTTTAAGTAAAATATTACTCATTCTTGTGTATTTGCCAATATTGGCACAGTTAACAATGAGGCTTTGGGCCTCTTTTGACCTCGTTGTGAGTTAGTAAGGTTGTGACATCTAATTAAACAAACTCGAGGCCAATCAAAACGTTTGTTCTTCTTTTTCCCCAAATTAGAATCGATAAGAGAATCGATAAAAAATCGAATTGTTAAGCAAAATCGATAATGGAATCTGAATCGAAAAAATCCTATCAATTCCCATTCCTAGAATTAGAATCATATTTTGAGACGATTCGACTATATACATATACAATATCTTTTAATCTACCGTTTAGTCCCGCCTGTCATTATAGCGCTCTAGCGTCCCCAGCTGGAGGATGATGTCGGCAGGGTCATGATTTAATCTGATTTAGAATTCAACCCAGTGAGGGGGAAGATTCAGAAGGAGGAAAATGCGACAAAGAGAGCAGCAAAATGTCATTGTTTCAATCTTTCTACTCCAATACTCTTACAGGATATTCTTTTTATCCAAGTATTTTTCCTCAATTGCTAAATAAATGGTACGGTCATGACAAATAACAGTGTTGTGCTAAATGGAATATGAAATATTAAAAATTGGGTCGGGTCGGGCCCAAAATGTCAATTATTTATGTTCGGGTCGGGTCGGCCGGACTTCTCTCTCGCTAGATTTAAAAAAAATATATATATATACACATTCATATATTTCTACTAGAACGATGTATGGATGTTAAACTAAGGAATACTTGTGATAAAATAAATAATTTGGATAAAACAGAGAAGGCTCTGTGCATGCCTGCACACGTGAACGCTGTGGCGCCGCCCTCTTTTTAAATCTTCCCCTCCCGCCCTGGAGCCGAGCCCTCCGCGAGTCCATATCCTGGTATTTCCTTTTCGATATGAAGCAGCAAGAAATGAAAAACATACTAAAGATGGGGCAACTGAAAAGAAAAACATGCACCGCGGTAGGAGTGGGGCATGGAAAGGCTTCAAATTGATTGCTGAAGATGCTATACAGAAACCTGTGTCGGCTTCGCTGAATGTAAACGAATGTGGCGCTGTGCTCTCATTCGAGAAATATATTTAACTTAACTTTTCCAACGTTATTTCGTTGTGTACATGCATTTATAATGATCATAAAAATATGTAAACTATTTACACATTGAGAAAACTTTTTCTGCCAACTCGAACAGATTAAAATAAATGTCAAATCCACTCTCCGCTTGATAGAACAAATATAAAAGATATGTTTATTGAATATCCATCTTACAGTCTTGTTTAACTGTGAGAATTCGTTACAAAAGATGGGCTTTAATTTGTTATCATTATGCACGAGCATAGTCACAAATGTGATCACACAAAAGTCGATCACGCATCGCATCCCTGCATTTCCTTTATCCTGGGTCCTCACAAATAAAACAAAATTTCAGGGGTTTTTCGGGCCCACAAATAAAACATAACATTTCAGGGTTTTTTGTCGGGCTCGCGCCTACAAATAAGATCTAAAATTTCGGGGGAGTTTTTCGGGCTCAGGCCTGCAAATCAAGTTAATTGATCGGGCTCGGGCCGGGTCGGACTCCAATTCCCGCGGGCCAAGTCGGGCTGGATTTTTTTTAGGCCCGATCTAACCTCTAGTGCCATGATCCCAGTATATGACATAATACAAAACACGTAGTTTACTCACTTCCTCGTAAGTCCAATGGTCCCACAGTTGTTGGACTTTTGGCCAATCTCTGCAGTGAACGAAACCAAAAAGGCTCACGCTTCTCCCTGGTGCAGCGACAAAAACCTGCGACACATTTGGCTGGTGTGATGCGAAAAATAAACAAATTAATCCGCAATATCTTGCCCACCTCAACCCCTCATCATCAATAGTAATGATGTGTCCTGTCAGCATCAATATGCCACACACATACACACACTGACATGCTTACACACCCGAGAGCCTTTGTTGCCATAGAAACACCAGCTTCAGTAATTGGAATCGGAGCATCTGGTCATACTTGTTGCACACTACTTCACACCTCAGAGAGTGCACAACTTTGCAACACAAACTTTTTTATTTCATCACATAATATTCAAGGCCAAATTACAGAGATGAAGATGAGGACACTTGCTTAAAAGGGCCCCTCTCCCCTCCCCACAGTCAGTAAGATGCACGCCAAAATGAAATTGATATTTTGAAAGGACTTTGAAATGAAACAGGGAAAAAAAAAAATGTTTCACCACCCCTTCGTCTCACTGGAACATAACGATCAACTGTTACATGACTGAATGTAAGGGCTGGGAGAGGGTTACTTGACTTGTGACGTCACATTCGTAGGAGCCCTGAAGACAAGCTCACACGTCAGAAGGCAACAAGAATACACATGCAAAAATATACAAGCACATGTCGCATTCCTGCGTGGTAAAAAGTCTCAAGTTCAGTCCAATAAGTTTGGGTTGGAGTGGAAGGAGACAAAAGAAAATATCCCACCGAAAAAGTATCACAAGGCTACAGTCATGAATAATGTATATGGTTTTAAATACGAACTGTTGTTTTCTTGTGTCTATATACAACGCGTTTAGTGTATCGCACATGAACCTTCAATAATTGTTACTTGAAATCCATATTTAAAAAATATATATAATAAAAATCACACCACACAATTAAGACTCATTCAGTAATATAAAGGAGTGTGGAAAGTTGTTTGAGCATTTTCTGTATTTTAATCCATCTTTACTCACTGCCTGCCATTGATGGCGAGAGACATCCAATCCATTTGAACTGGGAGGGCTGACAGCGAATGAACGCCGCCATCCTCAGAGTTAAAATGGATTTGACGTCTACTACTGACTAATTCAAATTCACAGCGGAATGAGGAAAAGAGCCACATAATCGGACGTCTATCATAGTCAATTTCACTGACTTGCGGTCCATGTGCTAGTATGCTTTTTCCTTTTTATCCTGTGTTACTACTAGACATGTGCCGATTACCGGTTTCAAGGTTTACCATGGTATGAAAACGTCAAGGTTTCAAAATTGCAAAAAATGTCCGTCCTACTGTCCTTACGGTATTAGCTATTTTTTATGTCCCAAAAATGCAAGGAGAAATCCCTCGCTTGCAACTGCAAGGCTCAACCCTCTCCCAACGGTTGTTGCTCAGTGTCAGTGAGTCAGCTGCGCTACACGATGGCCGGAGACGAAACTCCTGAACTTTTTCCCCCATCGAAGAAAACGAAATCGTTGGTATGGGAATACTTCGGCTACAGAAATGTTACAGACGTCTGCGGCTTAGAGGAGGAGGGCCAAATGACAAGTAAAACATGCGGAGGTTGAATGCCGAGGACGCAATACCTCCATATAATTTCATATTTATACAAATTTATGTGTGTGTGTGTGTGTGTGTGTGTAAAATGTAAACATGATACGAGTCATACACACGTGCTTTTTATGGAAAATAATTCAATTATTTTTGTTGTGATGGTAATAATGTTGAGGTATGGCCCACATAGTTTAAGCTCACATAAAGGACTGCATTTATTGTAATTTTATTTAGAATATATATACCGTATATATATATATATATATCTTTTTAAAGTTATTATTATACTATACACATGTTCCAATTTTGCTATAATATTAAAAATAAAAATCCTGTTCAAGTTTTTTTTTTTTTTTTTTAAAACCCCGATATCCTGAAGTAAAACATTTTAGATAATGTTATATGTAATTGCAATACCGTGATACCGTGCTATTTTGGCTTAAGGTTATCATACAGTCAGTATCTCATACCGGCACATGCCTAGACTACAGTACAATTTGTGACAAAACTCCATCTAGTACTTCTCTAGTAGGTAGGGTTGCCAACAGTCCCTTGAAAAACAGAAATGTCCCGTTTTCAGAAAGAAAAGTACGCATCCCATATTAAGCTTACAAGGAATGCGCTTTGTCCAATATTAATATGAACATCGAAAAAGGTTTTATTTGTAGGATGAATTAATACTGGTATGGTGCTTTTCAGGAATATGTAGGAGAATGCATTCCATCGCCTCCCCTGCTTTCTGACCAATAAGCTGACAGAACATTGACAATCCCGCTCATGTCACTGGTCGAGGAGTTTCTGTCGCTTGTCATGAGAAAACAGAAGACCACATAAGAGTATGGGAGATAAGAGGTTGAGTGAAGTGCAAGTAAAAAGCATGTTTGTAATGATGGTCAATTGTTCCTCTCTGTTAAATTTAATTTCACTATTTGTATTATACTTTAATTTTATGTCAATTTCATTTGCCTTTCCACATGTTATTTGGAGTGATTGTTGCAAAACTGGTGTTGCTGAGCGGACTTAAAATGCCCATAATTTGAAAACAATGTGCCTATATCACTCAGATATGCACCTAATTAATTCAGGTTTGAGAAAATCATTACATAATTATAATTATATATTAAAAAAAGAAATCACTATTCACATACAAAAAATAATTAAAGGTTTACGGTCATAAGGCAGGCCGGCTACAACCATGAAGTGTCCAATATTTTTTTTCAGGAAGTTGGCAACCCTACTAGTAGTGTACATATCAGTATTCCATTAGGTACTAGCGTAACAAAAGCAATAAAAGCTGTTATGTTTATGATTATCGTTTAGCATGTTAGCAAAAATACCATTTTCCCTTCAGTCCCCCTTCGTCATTAAAATGGGTAGGCAGTTAATTCAATGCATTACAAAATGGTGGGGGCACTGTCGGGAAGTTCATAGACATGTTGAGTGATTTTTGATCGGTGCAACTAACCTTTTGGAAACGACAGCTTCAGTGAAAAATGTATGTCTAATTCTTCGTTTTTACATCTAATCAGGAACATGTCAGTATGTCAAGATTGGCAGAAATATCATAACATTATGGGAAAATATGACTAGCTCTGAATTTCGTGACTGAGTGAAGACAAAGATGGACATTAAGATGGTTATTTAAAAAAATGCTCAAAGGTTTTCCCGTTTCATTTCCTCACCACTCATTTGGTATCACCGTCGCCTACGAGATGCTCTAACTATTCGGTTTGATACAGTTGTGCATATGAGATTTCTACGCCAATATTCACTTTTTCCAAAAACGCATTGTTTTTGTTTTTGAATAGTAATAATGCTGCCTGTAGGAGGTGGCGATTGAATGGAGGGGGAAAAAATGGATCTCTCATATTGAAATGATGCTTTACCGATTAATTCATTGATTATTGTACTCATCCCTTCAAGTCTTCGAATGTAACCCAACATAGCACACCTACACATGCTTTTCAGTGTCCGTCTACCATCGACCTCATGACTTCTACGTCTTCCTATGTCGTTCTACCTGACTTCTATTACACCGTTTGAGAAATCCCATGGATGGGATCGTCTTCTTTTGAAATATTCCTTTATAATTTAGACAAAATGGTGTTTAAATATTGCACAATCATTTGTATTATTCATATTCACAGGTAAAAAAACAACAACTAAGCCTGAAAGGGTGTATAAACATATATAAATGTGTCAAAATGAAGGGGAACGCAACAAGGAAAGGCCAAGTAACTACATTCCCTCAGAGGCATTCATGAGACACTATGATGCCATCTGATGTGATCATTAAATGGCGCTAAAATTGTTGATCGGTAAAGTCAACCGGAAATTTTAGCAGTGGCATGAGATCCGTTTAGGCCATAACCAGTGTGCCATTTGGAACAATGACAATTCAAAGAGCGAAGCGCAAAGTGGAACCTGAACAGACAGAGGACCGTTGTCTCATTGGTAAACAGGAACTCAAGTAAACAAATTCAGGGACATGTTTTTAAAAAATAAAATTAAAAAAACGTTAAAAAAAAAAAAAAAAATCTGGGAATCAGTCATTTCAGATACATTAGGAGAAGGAGATGGACAAACTACAAATACAGCCAATAAAAAAATACGGATGTCATAAAAAGAATAAAACACAAATGAATACATAAAAACTGAAATCTCATGGCTTTGCAACATTTTCTCCAAAAACAAACAAAAAAGAAGCATCAGAAGGACAAAGATAAAAATTTGGACTAGATTAGAGAATTAAAAAAGGACATCCGAATCCAATCCGAATTATTTCGGTATGCAGCCAGAACCTGGATATCTGTAAAGCTTTATACAGATCGTTTTGTTAATTAATTCGGTGGTTTACTGTGACGTTTTCCGAAAATATGGAAACCTAGACTTTTAGTGTTTTCACTTCATATTGGTGGGTCATTGTATTTATAGGGTGCCATTTAGTGCTGCAACGATTAATCAATTAATTCGATTAGAAAAAAAGCTTGTTGCCATGGTTTGATTTGAAAGTGTTGCAATTAGTTTTATTGATTTGGGTGGAGAGATTGCCCTCTAGTGGCAACACTGAATATGACATAACTCATCTAACAATCTAAAAAAAAAAAAAAAACCTTAGCATTTTGTAACATTTAAGCGAGCAGACTTTTGCTATGCAAGTCAGCCAATTGGTCTTTTGTTGTACATAGATCCTCATTTATTTTTCATATCGTTGGAGGCGAAGCTCACTGATTTTATTTTTAAATGCATATTTTGCTCTTGTGAAATGAAAGTGCAATTCTGCATAGTTTGAAGAAACACTCAGTAATTTATTTTTTATTCAGCAGGGCAAAATAATTATTGAAAGCATAAAAACCTGTATACACCAATAGCTGCAGCCCGAGTGCCAAAATACTTATTCAACTTTTTTTTTTGTGTGTGTGTATTATCAATTGCTGTCTATTATAAATTCTTTTTTTATTTTTATTTTTTAATTTTTTTAAATTAACTTCTGGTAAAAGGTTGTTATGGAATTTTGCCATGTCACCAGCAGTGTTGTTAATCTTACTTTAAAAAAGTAATTAATTACAGTTTCAAATTACTCCTCCAAAAAAGTAATTGAGTAAGTAACTCAGTTACCTGAATGTAAGAGTTACTTGGCAAAGTAACTGGTGTTACCTTTCATGTTTTTTTTTTTGTTCCATAAAAAAAAACAAAAACAAACAAACAAACATACCGTAATTTTTGGACTATAGGCCGCTACTTTTTTCCTTTGAGTCGTGAGGTTTATAGTCCCGTGCTGCTTATTTGTTGATTTATTTGGGTTAATAAGCAACACATGCCTCCTACCATGCACTTCAGCGCTACAGCTGTCAATAACATGAAATCTGTTTTAAACAATTATTAATGCTCATGAAAGTGTCATGTCATAGTTGTGATTGTCTAATGCAGTGCTTCTCAATTATTTTCTGTTACGCCCCCCCCCAAGCAAGACGTAAATGTTTCGCGCCCCCCCCAAACTCTCTGCCGCCACTGTAGTGGTGCTCTTCCTTAGTTCAAAAATACTGCACGTACTCTGAAAATGAGAGCGCCACTGCCACCCACTGAGTGGATGTGCAAGTACACTTTATTCCAGTCCGGCAAAAAAAAAAAAAAAAGCATGTTCCCCGAGGACACATACGCCCCCCCTGGCATCGCTCTGCGCCCCCCGAGGGGGGCGCGCCCCACTATTTGAGAAGTACTGGTCTAATGACAGTCTTATGGCACCATGGTCAAATAAAGTGTCACCAAATACCATAATTAGCAATTAATGAAACAATTGGAACAGTAACTGAAGAAATAAAAAGCACAGAACATGAATTTTGATTGTTATTTACATCTGTAGCGCTGCAATGCATGCTAGAAGGCATGTTGGACAACAACAAGTGTTGACAGCAGGTGGACAAAGAGGTTGACTACCAACCCCAAGGGAGCAGTGATGGCTAAATGAAGATTCTTGAAGCAATAAAGCTTTGCAGCCAATTGGTTCAACGTTTCATGGTGGTTCCTTTGGTTTTATGACAGTCATATGATGTCGCTGTCAACGTAACCGGTTAATATCTTTTGGTGTAAACATCCCAATATAGAGTGTGAAAAGCTGCAGCTTATAGTCCAGTGTAGCTCATCTATGTACAAATGCTGTTTTCGTGTCACATTTGGTGGCTGGTTGCTTATAGTCAGGTGCGCCTTATAGTGCGAAAATTACGGTAGTAACCTTTGCTATGTTTGGAAGTCATTTAATGTTATGAATCAACCGTTAAAGTTGTTAAAATTGCTCCCGTTATTGCATTAGTTTCCTTCTGTCTACTTTCGACATGTGAAAGTTTTAAAACGGTTTCATCATAGAATCAAGTCAAGATTTTGCCGGTTTAGGAGTATTTTAGATAAAAAGTTACTTAGGTTCGCTAAGAAGGTTCTCTACAACAGAGCCTTCCTGAGAAGTCTACTGCTTTAAGATGGCGGTATCATTTCGCATCTAGTTCTCTATACATGTGCTAACGCCGCCGTGTCTGTCATTTCGCACCTAGTTCTATATACATGTGATATCTACCGTAGCATCATGTGGGCGTAGATTGTAGGCTATCGGTTACAGTCCGGTATTCGCAGCCACCTAGCATGGCGTTTCAACGGCGTCACAACTCCCTTCCCTCCTCCCCACAACCGCTCTGCTCTCTCGTCTCAGTGAGTCCGTGTCTCTCAGACTTTCCTCGCGTCATTCAACCAATGTAGTAACGCCAAGATGAGAAAAGTAAATAATTAGATTACTCACTACTGAAAAAAAATAACGCCGTTAGTAACGCCATCATACTCTAACGCCGTTATTAACAACACTGGTCAACAGTTTGTTTCATTCAAATTTAGTCAATAAAATAAGAAAGAAAAAAAAAAAAAAAATTATGATTTTATAGTCCTGGATAAACCATCTTTAATCATGTTTTGTTTTTAAATTAAAGTATATTATTTGATTTAAAACTGTCACTGTCCATTCTATATTGTTAGTGTGTAATCATAACATGTCCACTCTGTTAAATCTATGTATTCAAGAAAATAATTAAATTGAACAATTTCAAAGGTTATTTGTAAAATTATTAAATATCTCATCACGTATTCAAAGTGATGTTAGCTGTAATGCTAGCAAAGCTTGACTGAGGGCTAACTTTAGCACAAAATTATCCACTGTTACATCCAAATGGCACCCTATTTAAAAAAAAAAAAAAAAAGTGACCCTGGTGATTCTAAGGGGGAGCCAAACCTTCATGAAGTTGAACCCCTATCAGATGCAAACTTATAGAAAAATTATGTCATTCGTTTGTGCTGCAAATTTCTTTTTGGTTTTGCCGCTATCGTTTTTCAGATATTAAAAATTCTTTCATAGGTCAATCTGAGATCAACGTGCTGCTATCGTTTTATAGAGATAATAATTTTGAGTGATGACTCAGTTTTTCTGTATCCAACTCCCGCAGCTGACCGAGCGCATTCCAACACTCTCAATAACAGTATCAATATCAATATCTCAAAAACGATAGCAACACAAACAAAACTTTTACAGCACAAACGATTGACACACTTTTTAGCCAATTTTAATCCAAATGGGGGGGCTGGTTGACAGCACAAACAAAACTTACAGCACAAACGCAGCACAAATGATTGACATCGTTTTTATATAAATTTGCGTCTGATAGGGGGCCAACTTCACGGGTGTGGGAGCCAAACCCAAAACTATTTTCTGTGATACTAATTATAAAACCCTGTCAATCGTGCCTTTGTGGAATAAAATTAAACAGAATAATTCAACAACCCTGATCACACCTGTTGTGTATGTTTGTAGATTTGCGATACATGTTTTCTTTCCCCCAAATGTTTGGTTTTGGTTTCCCTTTAACAGCAGATGCAGTTGGGAAAAAAAAGATGTTACAAGCTCAGAAAAACGCCCACAAGGATTCTGCTTTAAGGCATCGCTTATACTGTATGACCGCATCTGGCCCTTGACTTCATTTTGGGCAGCAAAGCCGTACCAGTGAGCTTCTCCAAAGACCAGCGAGAAAGAAGCTAACCTAAGCTAAGCTGAATCGCGTACGTCCAAACCTGATATTTGTCTCCCTTAGTGCGGGGGTCCGTGCATGGCCTTGGTTGCCACGGTAACTCGGAGGGCGAAGCGTATCACTAAGACTGCGGTTGTATGGAAGAGACTTGAACTTCCTTCTGTGTGTTCATTGATTTGTGGGTCCTTCTTGTCTATATAAAGCATCCCCCACCTAAGTTGATCTTTCGGGGGCCTCGGACCTGCTTGTGTGTTAGCATGTACGCACGTGTTATTTCCCTCCGTACATCCTCTCAATGTCTTCTTGGTAGTGCGTTTTAAGCTCTTTGCGTTTTAATTTGAACGCGTCCGTGACCAGGCCAGTCTCTGGAGTCCAGGCTTCCGCACTCAGACGGACTTTTTTGGGGATTTCGAAGCGTTCCAGTTTTGCTGTGAGAGGGAGAGCAAAATTAAGAGGTCAATGTGATGTCATGCATATGCTGAGTTAACCAGCTGGGTCATTTTTTAATAGAGTGCCATTCATGTCCCCAGTATAAATTAAGATGTATTTTCAGTTGGACAAAAACACATTTAATTAATTTTTTTGTATACTGTTAATTGCCATCTATTATAAATTCAAGGGTACCGGCGCTAAATTCTATTTTTTTAATTTAATTTATTTCTGGTAAAAGGTTGTCATGGAATTTTGCCCCAGTGTGTTTCATTCCAAATCAGTATATCTACACTGAAAAAAATAACTGGTGGACACACTTGATAAAATCATTATAACAACTTGCACTTACTTTTTTATTAGGTAAATTTTACTGCTTGCAATATTAAGTTCAGTTCACAAGTAAGTACAAATCGTTACAATGATTTTATCAAGTAAATCCGCCAGTTATTTTTTTTCAGTGTAGGACCATAAAAACAATCATTATGACGTTATTGTCCAAGATGTACCATCTTTTAACATGTGTTGTTTTTAATTTATTTTTTTAATTGAATTGAATCTTTCGGTTTTCCTTTACCTTAGCATTGTGGATGCTACCGCTGAGCTTCCGCTGCTCGTCAAAGCCAAATCGATCCTTGAGCTTCCAAAAGTTTTTAAAGCAATCAGGCTTTGAATGTGAGTGGTCGAGCTCTCATGTTTGCTGAGGCTTCGTGGTAGTTTTTTAATGTCACAATATCTCGTGTTAGTCCAGACATTGGCACAAGTTGAGAAGAAAAGGCAGGGAAAGCAGCAAAGGCGATTTTTCGAAGGACAGCCACATAGCCAGTCTTTTCGGGTGTACCAGTACGTTTGAAAAGCGCGAGTTATCTTCTGTCCCGTAGTTTGAAGCAAACCTTTTAGCTCCGGTGTTGTGTTAATCGCGTCCACAAGTCCAGTTTCACGTACGCCCCCTTTCAGTGCGGCAGAGTACTATCTGCCGCAACCTGTGCCTTTTCACTGCGGTTTTATTTCCCATCAGCAAAACTAAATATGTCGCTAACAAACATTAAACTTTAAGGGATAAAGACATTAGCCAGACTGTGGAAAATCAGGTCAAATAAACGCATCTGGAAACATTATAATGGCGACATGCAGATGTACGGCAACCAGCACGCTCCAATTCCATGTATCAACCCAGTTTGTTATGGATTGCGCATTCAGAGGTGAGGCTTTACCCGTTGCTGCCGCACCTCTCGTTTCATTTCTTTATTTGAACAGGAAATAGGCAAATTCAGCGATTTTGACTATAAAAAATGTTTGAAATGAGGCATACATAAAGAGCAATGGACAAATATTAATATAAATTTGATGTTATAATTATTTTTTTGTCATGATGACAGATGAGGCTCTGCCTCACCTGACCGCACGTCACTGGCGTCAACAGAAGTGAACACTCGGTGAGTTGAATGAATAAATGATTAGAAACCTGACGAAGTTGGCGATTTCTTTGGCGATGTTACCACAATAAGAACTCACCTTAACTTATAAAGACTGGCGAACGGAGGCACACCATGCTTACATTTTGCTATCATTTACATCTTCATTTCAATGGTAAGCGTCACCTTTTCTTTTTTCCCCCACCTGCTCTAAATTTAAACTGCCGGAGATGGTCTGCAGTCAATCCGGAGCACTGACGCGGCCGGTATACGTTGAACAATAGGATATAATGGGAACAAATTGGCTCCAGCGCTATTTTTTGCCGGACCCAGAACGAAAATGCATTTTGCGTAGTTGGTAACAAGGAAGCCGAACTTTTAACTGCACGTCAGCCGCACGCGCGCTCGCACCTGCACGCGAGGCGATAAATCGCGGCGGAAAATTTACCGCCTTCATTTTTATTTACCGTGCGATAAATGGAATTATTGCATATTGTGACAGGCTTAAACATGATCCTGTTCACGTTAGGTGCATGAAGTTGATACTTTATGATCATAACTGTTGTAAGTGCTCTGGCTTAATCTGAAAAGTGTTAGGGTTACTTACATTCTCCAAACATGCTTAAAGATTCAGCTCAGTATCTTGTGACAATTATTTTCTTTGTCAGTTTTAAAAAATGTCATTAATAACCTTTATACGGAAATGAACTCATTGGCTGCCAACGGCACTAAAAGAGTGTGTGTTTGTTTAAAGAAATGGCGAGAAAGCGGCCTACATGAGATGGCGGCCTCAGTGAGGATGCGTAGGACTTCCTTCTCCATCTGGGGGTTGCTGCAGATCTCCTCCCACGTGCCCCGCACCTCCAACCGCTCCGCCAGTGCCATCAGCAATTTCTGGTTGGGCACCACGAAGCTGATCACGTACGACTGGTCACTGCAGACCAACACAGAGAATGTCAGTACATTTAAAAGAATGTCAGCCTTAATAATGGCAGTCCTTTACCTGTTGGCATAGGCACAGATGTTGTCTATGAGCGGGCAGTTCTTCAAAACTGCCTCCACTTTCCCCAAAGACACGTACTCACCAGCCTGTAGTTTGACCAAATCCTTTTTGCGGTCTGTGGAAGAATAACATGTCACTACCCTAAAAGGTTCCTTCCGCAAGTACTTGATGCTCCACTGATGAGGCCATTGCCTGAATAAATGAAGCTCCTCACTTCCAAGTCTATTTCCTAAATAAACGCTAATCGTGAAGTTTCTCACCGATGATCTTGAGGCATCCATCGGGGTGAAACTCTCCAATGTCTCCGGTGCAGAACCACCGTTGACCTTTCTTGTCTACGAAAAAGTCCTCGCGGTTCTTGGCTTGGTTTTTGTAGTAACCCATCGTCACGTTTGGTCCGCCAATTAGGATTTCCCCACGTGGGTTAGGCTTGTCCGTGCTGAAGTAGCCGCCTACAGAAGCACAGCCGCATCTTCAGAACCGCTCGGTTCCGGATACTTGGATGACTGAGTCACGTAACTGGACTCACCTTCTTCCCAGTCCTTGAGCGTGATTTCTGAGCAAACGAGCGGTGCGCCGACTCTTCCGGTGCTGTAGTCCCACACTGCAAAACAGAAGAATGGTTAAGGGTGGCATTCAGTGCTAGTTCAAAATGTAAATATAACACAGACTATGATTCCAAATCCCTTCAATATCAATGTAAACAGTGTATAGTTGGAGTTTGCCATGAGTAAAAATGAACAGCATTTTTGTAATTACCCTCACTGATGGTGCCGGCTCCACAGGTCTCGGTCAGTCCGTAGCCTTGCCCCACTGGGCAGCACAGGCATATGTTCATGAAGCGCTGCGTGGCAGCTGACAGTGGAGCACCACCTGACAGCAGCACCCGTGTGTTACCCCCCAGCAGCGCTCGGACCCGCTTGAACACCAGACTAGAAAAAACAGGATAAATGTGACGAGAGATTTAGAAAGTCAGTCTGCAAGAGCAATCAGCTATCGGAACAGTGATTTTCAAAGGATATTAAAAATTTAAATTCAGGATTAGGGGTGTGACAATATATCGAAAAAGTGATATAACGTGACGTCACGAGTTAATCATGTGATTAGAAATCGGGCCAAACGGTCTCTCATCCGCCCTCCTGCAAAGCAGTGCGGGCAAACTGTCCAGCTTGCGTGTGGTACTTAAAGTTAACGATGACTGACAGGTTTGAAGCTTTGATCTTGCCAGATTGGCATAGCGGTGCTACAAACAAAGGCACAAATGTGTCGATCATCGTTAAACTTGCATAAGTGTGCTGTGGCAACGTGTGTGTGTAAGCGAGAGGCTGTTCTCAGCAGTGTGATCGTCCAAGCGTGAGAGGATTTGAGTGGATTCACTCAATGAAGCATTAAATAAAGAGAAGCATTTTTCTACGTTATTCTTGTTTCAAAATAATTCACATTATGAAGGTGGCACAGTGGGACAGTAACATATGTGAAACGTTTGTTTCACATATGTTATATACCAAAAAAAAAAAAAAAAAAAAAACTTTTGGTATCGGATCGGACACAGTCTCGGGTGTAAAAATATGCGATCGGGACATCCCTACCAAAAAGATTATCTATGCTCCCACCAAAAATAGGTATAGCATTTTAAAAAGGTGTCACTGTTTAAAAATAAAAAGGAACCAACAGGTTGCTAACAAAAACTTCTGTAAGAAGAGTGTCTACGTTAGCTCACTGCTGCCATTGACGGCGCTAGTTGCTACGCTAATGGCACTGAAACCAGAGCATTCACAGCCAGTGTTTTGTGGGCATTTACAGGTCACTTCCTATTCACTTTAGGGTATTTACAGGTTACTACTAGGGGTGCAACGATCAGTTAGCCGATGGTTCGGTTTGAACCTCGGTTTTGGGATCACGGTTTCGGTTCGGTTTGCGTTTTGCATAATAAAAATAAATAAATAAATAAATAAATAAATAAAAGCCTTTATTTTGCTTTTAAGAAAATCACATAAACACATAAAATGTAAACATTTTCGACTGTTAAAATGCCTCTTAGCTCTTTGGCTAGTGTAGTGACTGACTACTGAAATACACATACAGTAGTAAAAAAGTTACTTGGCAAAGTAACTGGTGTTACCTTTCATGTTTTTTTTTTTTCAAAAAACAAAACAAAACAAAACAAAACAAAAACAAAAACATAGTAACCTTTGCGATATTTGGAGGTCATTTAATGTTGTGACTCAACCGTTAAAGTTGATAAAATTGCTCCCGTTTTTGCATTAGTTCCCTTCTGTCTACTTTGGACATGTGAAAATTTTAAAACTGTTTCATCTTTTAAAGATAGACTCAAGTCAAGATTTTGCCGATTTAGGAGTATTTTAGATAAAAAGTTACTTAGGTTCGCTAGGAAGCTTCACTACAACAGAGCCTTTCTGAGAAGTTTACTGCTTTAAAATGGCGGCTGTTTACCAACGCTTTAGAGTCTGTCATTTACCATGTAGTTCTATATGCATGAAATATCTAGTTGGCTACAGTCAGGACATATTGGAGCCACCTAGCCTAGCATCTCATTTGCTACAGCGTCACAACAAACACTCTTCCCTCTCAGTGTCTGTGACTTTTCTCGCGTCATTCAACCAGCGTATGAACGCACACTGTCTCGTTGCCGAAACGGTGACAAAATCCGAACGGAGGAAAAAAACGTAATGCACGAAACACGTACAGATTTTCAACGTAACATACGGCGTACACATTTAAAAATCAGTGCTCACTTGTACAAATTACGCCGAGACCGTACAACTTGACAAGTACGAATTATAGTGGACCGTCACAGGTAGTAGCACTCTGTAGCATGGGACGTCTAACTATCATTGGTCAGGGCGAAACTATGTGTTTTAGCGAAATCATCTTCGATGGCTTTGCGTGCCATTTCATAAATGTCGGGGATTACGTTGTTGGAGAAATACGTACAGTATGTCCGCGAGAGAACAATGTAATCCGGGTCAAGCGTTGCAAATAAATTAACGAAGCCCACTGTGTGTTTTCACTGGTTTCATCTTCGGGGTTGTCTTGCTCTGAGAAAGTGATATCTGTAGGTGATGCCAGCTAAGGTGCCGGACTCATGTTACAAGTGTTGCCATGAGCATAAGGAACAAGCGCTGAGCAATGCTTGCAAATTGTTTTATTTTTTTTTTCCAATATTTTCTCTCCCTACGCATTGTAGTCCACGGGGAAACCAAAATGTTGCCACACTGCAGATTTGAAAGAAGCCAGTGCTTCCTCCAAATTCGGTCTCTCCACTTCTCCGCTCGCCATAGCTTTTTGTTTTCTTTTTTGTTTCACTTTTACTTCGCTCGTAAGAGAGAGAGGGCATTACTCGGCTTCTATTACACAGATGCTTGACAGCGATCGGCCATTTACTTGCGGGGCGGGAATTTCTCCACAGCTGTGCTTCACACAGCACACAGAGCTCGACCAATTCATTCCACAAGCGTTCGGAATAAATTAATTGCAAAACCGAAAAGGCGCGGTTCAGAAAGGCGTATTGAACCGTACAGGGCGAACCATACGGTTCGGCTTAGAAGCCCAAACCGTTGCACTGCTAGTTACTACCTGTTGATTTTGAATCACTTCCTATGCTCAAGAATGTCCCCAAATGAAATGTTCCCTCTAATTGTTCATGTGTCTGAGCAGACACATAAGCTCCCTGAGCACACTGCGGACCACTGTGAGCAACATCAGATGTGTACGCTGTGGCCACATACCAGCATCACACCTGTTCAAAACTTGGATCATAGCAAGTTACATGGCTTATAAAAAGAATGAAATTACACCAGCAATTTTCATTAATTTACCTTTAATATACCGCATTTTCTGCACTATTAAGCGCACCTAAAAGCTTTCAATTTTCTTAAAAGCCGACAGTGCACCCTATAATATGAGGCGCCTCATATATGGATTAATATTGGTTAATCATGACATTCCCTATAAATTCCATTTAACGCAGCTCCATCTTGTGGATGCATTAAGCAACCACTACAACTACCACTGTGCCTAATAATGTGGTGCACCCTATATTTGAAAAAAGTTTTAAAATAAGCCATTCATTCATGCGCCATACACTCCAATGCACTTCAGAAATTGGAAAACACTGTAATTGATTTGGCCCACTTAAAATGAAAAAGACAAAAATCTTGTTGTTCATGAGGTCTGTACTATGTTATATGTGAGAGTCCCGCTTTAACCATAGCAAGAGTCCTCTGCTTTGGCCTGGGTAAGGTCCAGTTGTGGCATGTGTGAATTAATAAATAAAACATAATGAACAAACACACTGGGAGCATGTCAAACTCCCACATTAAAAATGGTCAGACGATAAGGACACTCAATATTCCTATTCTCCGTGTCTAATCAGTTATACAGGACAAATAAAAAAAAAGAAAAAACAACAACAACAAAACAAAGAAAAAATGTCATTCAGTTTCACTGCTTGTTCTTCTATTTGCACGTGCTTCGACAGCCATTCCATCTTAAAAGAACTGCATTTCTTTTTTACGTTTACTGAGCCCCTAAAGGGAGATCGACAGAAATAAAATACATTTAAACCTTCTTGTGCACACCAGATGGTTTAAATTGATTTATTTTTGTCGATCTCCCTTTAGGGGCTCCGTATACTTTGGCTTGATGAGTGTCGTATTGCTGCGAATTCCTTTCGCCATTATAAGGTGTTGCCATTTGCGTCTCCTAACTCAGCTGCACTGTTGTTAGCTAGCTAACTTGGTATAGGCAGGACACATATGCGCAATACTGTCAATGCTATGATTGCCTGCATAGCGTAAGTGAAGTGAATCATATTATTGGCTAGACACCTGTTACTTATTGAGTTATGTTGCAAAATTGTACCGAAAACAATTTTGGTGGTGTAACTACAATATTAGTTAGCAGTATACAGACTATAGGTCGCAGTTTTTTTTTTTCATAGTTTGGCTGGGGGTGAGACTTATACTCTGGAGCGACTTATGTGTGAAATTATTAACACATTATTATATAATTTTACATGTCATTTTGGTGTTTTGGAGTGACACTGATGATTTGGTAAACTTGTTAGCATGTTCTTTATGCTATAGTTATCTGACTAACTCTTAATAGCTATGTTACGTTAACATACCGGCCACATTCGCATTTCGTTGTTCATGCATCATATAACATTATCATACTGTACACTTATTCAGCATATTTCTCTCTACTGTATTTTAATTTTAATTGCCTTTCAAGATTAAACATCTGTTGCATGTGTTGGATTCTATCAAATAAATTTCCCCCAAAAATGTGACTTATATACAGTGGGGAGAACAAGTATTTGATACACTGCCAATGGGACAATACTTGTTCTCCCCACTGTATGTTTTTTTCCTCTTCGTTGGGCATTTTATGGCTGGTGCGACTTATACTCCAGTGCGACTTATAGTCCGAAAAATACGGTAAATTATATCAGTTCTAAAATTAGATATTAATACTGTAACGCTTGCAAACATTGGCTGCGAAATGTTGCTCCAGTAAATCAACACAGGAGTCTAGCTGACCTCTTACTCGTTATTTTTCTCTGTACCCACCCAGGTCATGCACATAACAACTATATACAATCCTGTTGTAGTAACCCACTCATGGGAGTGACGCTTTGCCGTATCGAACGCATTAACAGGGTGTCGCTCTGACACATCAATGCGGCGCAGACAGTAGTCCTAGTGACGATACAATGCGTTTCTGTTGAATTTTATTTTGCGCGCTGAATAGATTTTCTCGTGCGCAAAGTATGTGCAAGCAGTGCGCAATTGTGTACGAACGCAGTTTAGAGGGAACATTGTTCTTGAGTCACTTCCATTTCAGTAACCCTAAATCAATAGGAAATGATGTAGAATGCCCCAAAATTTACTCATTGCCTGTCATTGGATGCCACTCACAGCCAAAGACGTCCAATCTGTTTGAAGTGTGAGGTATGGCAGCAACACCCTCCCAGTTCAATTGGATTAGACGTCTACTAATGATAAACTCACTCCAATTCACAGCAGAAGGATGAAAAGAGCTTGTTATTATTAATATCATTGTTATTGTGAGCCATGTATCACAAATCATTTTGTATTATGAGGTACTCAGAGGTTCCCACCCCTTACACTAATCCTGGCAATAAGTGCAATGTGGATAAAAGGAACTACAGCTTGTTATATTTTGAGATCCAAACTGCCGCAACATCATTTTCTGAACAGTTATTATGTCGAACGTGCGTCACCTGTCACAAAGAGGCGTGCTGTAGCCTTTGGATATCTGCTCCATCTTGTAGTTGTACGCAAGCACAAAGAGCGTCTTCTGCAATTTGCTCATGCCCTCCACTTTTGTCATCACGTTTTTATAAATACGGTCCATTATTTCCTGTGTGACAGAGAGAGTTCATCAGTTCTCACTCAAGAAGTTGAAAATGCATTTTGCTTTTGACTCACCGGTACAGCGGCCATGAGTGTGGGTCTCAACATGCTGGTGTCTCCTTTACTGCCCTTTTTGATTTTGGTAGACTGCAACAATAAAACAACATTTAGCATTAATTCTTGGTCAAAATGTTTTCAGGTGTCTAAAATTTGTGTTTGCCAGCATGTGTTTTTACACTGACTTGGTCAGCAAGAGTCTGCGGAGAGGAATAGCCAATGCGACAGCCGTGCGAGATGCATACCAGCTCTGCACTGAGCTCTAAAACGTGGGCCAACGGCAGGTAGCCAATGTACGTGTCCGTTTCACTGTCAACACAAACAACACCGCTTAGTTACATTAATACGCACAGAATATGACTCACTATAGTATCGCCGCACATAGTGGCCTTCACTTTAATAGACGATTTAATTCATCGTTAGTAGAGGTCGAACGATATGGGTTTTTCAAATGCCGATGTCAATACAAATATTAAAAAAAAAAAAAAAAAAAAAGTTCAGCCGATAGCAAATATCCAAAACCGATTTTGTAAGCTGATATTTGCGGCTGATATTTTTTTTTTTATGCACCCAGATTACGAAAGGTGTTTTTTTTTTTTTTTTTTTTTTTTAATTGCTTAAACAGCTTCAAATTTACAATAATGACCTGAGATTTAAAGGATTAGTTTGATCTAGTGCCACCAAACCAACGCAGCACTTCTTTTCATGACTGTACACACTCAGCAAGAACAGTACATTATTTTCAAATAATTACAGCCACCAGGAAATCACAAGACGTAAGCAAGTTAGAGAGTTTAAGAAGATGCTTGCCATGCTAAAGCTAATGCTAACGCGAATGCTACGCTAAGAGTTACATTTAGAGTGTAATGATCATTCAGTACATACCTTAAAAGGCTAAAGCAACATTGAATATTAGGGACATTCTTGAGCAATTTTCCCTCTAATTTTTCATGCGTCTGAGCACAGTGCAGACCACTGTGAACAACATCAGATGTGGCCACACACCAGTATCAGTCGACCTTTAATTGCTAGTTTCGTTTGGGTCCTTGTTTGTGAGTAGTGTGAGGTTGCGTGCGCGCCAGTGATTAGAGCAAGAGAGAGTTCACTGCTAAACTCAGGTTGGGTTGCTGAATCGGTACAGTAATATTAAAAGTGTCGAGTGTGGGATTGTGTTTTTAGATCCAGTGTGCCTCTGTCAGAGGTGCGTAACTGAAGCCAATTGTATTAGGCTCGAGCGTATGGCGTGGCACTCGCGAGGTTTCCGCCGCTATCGCCATTTTGGAAGCGAGAAACATAAACAGTGAGGCATTTCAACACAGGTTGCTCTTTAAAAATGGTTGGAAATTATTGTGCGGTAAAGAATTGCAACAACCGATCGAATAGAAAGGAGAATGTACAGCTCGACGGAACACCATTGAGTTTCTTCCGGATCCCTACATGGAGAAAAGGCGAGGGAAAGGTCATATCTGAACTTACCAAACGTCAAAGAATGGCATGGGTGGCCTCGATCAGAAGGAAGGGCATAACGTTTGATTCTCCAGTTACACACAGAGTTTGCTCTATGCACTTCCACTCCGGTAAGTTAATTTCGTTTGTTTACGCAAATTTCAGTAACTTTATGCCCTAAGTCGGCCTGTTGTTAGCTATAGCTACAGCTAAACAACTAGCATGCAGACATGTGCATTGTCCTCATAAGACATAATTCCTGTCGTTGCTAAATGAAAAAGCTGTAATATTTTGACGTGAGAGAGTGGCAAAGAATTTGTACACAATTTGTACAAGGCTACAAAAAATTTGTACATCCGTGGTCACAGACTAATGTAAACACACATTGCCTACCTTTGCTAGAAAGATGGTGTTGCCGTTTGCTATGGTCATAATGTGCAGATCCTGCACCCATCTGCAGCAAAACTGTTCGTAGCTTTGTAGCGATTTGTAGTTTCGGAATCACTGATGAGTGTAGTAACATACACCAAACACTAAATACAGCATGATGTCCATTTCGCGTAGTGGTGGAAGCTAGTCGACATCTTTATTCCATTTGTGTTCGGCTTGCTCGTGAGGGTCAACATTGTTCACATCCTTAAAATTGCTCACATATCTGTCCTTCGCCGTGGTAACAAGTTTGTCTCCGTATCGAACTGGCAAGTTTTCCCTACATTTTTCCATCTTTGGCACTCGTAGTTGAATTGTATTTGCCGTTAAGTTTAAATGTCCTGTGATGCAGACGTGCTTCCGAAATGGCTGCGTTGTCGCAAATCTCGCACGATCCCGTGCTGCTGTGACATAAACGCTCGAGCCTAATTGTTTGTATTATTTGTTGATGAGATGTTACTACTTTGCATGGAGCACTAAGCTAGTTAGTGATTATGCTAATCAGTGTCTTAAGTGTCCATTTGTCTTGTGTTTTAGAGAAGCATATTAGCACTTGAGTTATTGTTAGATCGTAAAGTTGTCTCATTTCTTTCTATAAAGAAAACACACACATAAACCTGTTCATATAACAGCTAAGAGCAGGGGTGGGCAAACCGGTCCTCGAGGGTCACAGTGGGTCCCGGTCTTTGTTCCAACTGATCCAGCACAGACATTTTAACCAATGATGTTTCAGCAGAAACGAGAAGAACCTGATTGCAATTAACTGATTGCACTTGTAAAACACCAGATTGGTAAAAAGGTGTCCTTTTATTGGGCTGGAACAAAAACCGCACCAACTGCGGCCCTTTGTGGAATAGTTGGCCCCCCACTGGCTTAGTCTCCTTTCAACACAAACTCCCGTTCAAACTGTAAATTGTCATACATGAGAATGTGCTTTGAAATTGGATTTTGATTGTATTGATGAACAACTGTTTGACGAATAAAACGGATTCATTACAGTCTGCCTCGTCCTTATTCGATTTTGTTCAATAGTTTAAGGAAAATGAATCTGAAGCAACTGATATGAATTTATAATAGACAGCAATTGATGATAGACAAAAATATATGTTGAATGAGTATTTGTCCAACTTTAGTTAAAATATAGCTTCATTTATAACTGGGGACACCCTATTAAAAAAAAAAAAAAACGACCCATGTATTTTGTAGACAAATTACACTCGCAATATTTTTTTTTTAATATATATATATTGTGATTCTGTGATTTGTACAGTGGAAAATCAAAGAAAAAAACTGGTATCGGGTAAATAAAAAAAAAGAAAAACAAATGACAAGCTTCGTGGATAATGGGGCTAATGTTATATATATAAAAAAAAATGTTCTGAAATAAAAATAATAAATAAATAATCCCAAAAAATAAAACTGAATTTGCCGAACTTTACCTTCTATCTAAAGATAGCTTTCAAATCTTTGGAAAGTCTTCCTGTTTTAGCAGCAACGATCTAATTTCATTTCCAGTACAAGTCTCAATATTTACAGTATGTCCACATACTGTACAGTAGTGCGTTGAGTTACAGTAGCACATTAATGGCCGCAGGTAACTCTCAGTCATTATCTAAGGCCATTTATTGCTGACACGCAGTGCATTAGACGAATGTAATTACAGCAAGGAAGTCTTGGAGACCTCACAGTCAGTTGGATATTAGCATACTTGAGGTTGGGGATTCGTTCTGCCATCCCAGTGATGCCAGCGATGATGTTGCCATGGGAGATCATGACACCCTTGGGGATGCCAGTAGAGCCGCTGGTGTACATGATGACGGCGATGTCCGACGACTGTGGCTGCCTGCGGCCTGTCACTACTGTGCACACATAGATAAGAAGGCATTTGTGGGTTGAATGAGAAGCTGACCGCAGTATGTGTTAGTGAGTGCTAGGAAGCCATTTTGTTCATGTTTTCTTATTCAAGCATGGTGGTACCTATAAGTACGAATTCAATTCCTTCCAGGACCTGGTTTGTAAGTCAAAATGGTCGTATGTCGAGCAGGATTTTCCCATAAAAATACTTTATAATTCGATTAATTCCCTCCACAGCCAAAAAACCGAGGCTAATTCCTCAATAAATACTGCTAGTATAATTAAAAACAGCAATTACACATAGGAAAACAAATACAATATAAATACGAATCGGAATAATAATATTAACTAGGCCTGCAAGCAGGACTGAACAGGCTCTCGCAGGTTGGCGCAACTCAGACGGCTCGTAGCTCAGGGTGGTTGCAGATTGTCCCCCTCCCATCATCTCATGAGAAACTAACATGTACTTGAAACTCATTTTTTTTTGTGTGGAACCTCTTTTGTGTCGTGGGCCTATCCTGAGATGAGAAATACATTCACACACTTAGGTGGAAAAAAAACCCCATTGTAGAGGGTCCTACAAAAAAGGGGGCGCTACTGAGCTGTGTAGCCACGCTTATTCAAAACCAAAATAGTCATCTAATTGGGCCAATTCGACCAAGTGTGCCAAATTTGGTGGCTATATAAACTCCTTACGTCCCTGAAATCTACTTCCTTTCAATGGTGAACAAAGGGTCGTCATGGCAGTAGACAGAGATATGTGGACATGGGCCTTAAAGGGGAAATGTGAACTAAGGTTGGCCAACCATGTTTTTGAATAATATCAATGGCTAAACAATTATAAGCATATTTTCTTTTTTTTTTTTTTAACGCAACCCTTCCAGATTCTTTATTTAACCCATAGCAATGCCCTTGACAACGAAAATGCTTTTCTTCGGCAATCTTCAGAAATCTTCGGAAATTACGTCACACCGGGAAGTGCGAGGGAAGTCCGCCATAGAACAGTATTGTTTGTTGCATTGCTTCTCAGTAAAATGCCACGGCGGTGTGTGGCGATGTTTTGTTCTCACTTAAACGAAAAGTTGTATGAGTGGCCAAAGGATAGCAGGGCATGTAAATGGAATCTTTCGTTCGCACGAAGCGAATGAATTCCATGCCATCATTGAGTAGTGTTCTCTGCTGCAAACACTTCGAAGATGCCTGCTTCCTTAACCGGTCTGCTTATGATCAAGGATTTGCCAAAAAGTAAGTGTGATTTTTGGATAGATGACTGATGACTTTGTCAAAGCAGAGCTGCCAACTGTTGTGGAATGAACAGTATAAGCTAGCGACGTTAGCCGAGGCTATCCCCGATCATAGTTGTTGTTGAGTTCGCTAGGTTAAGCGTGTTTAAATTGTGCGTCATATACGATCTTGTCCGAAAGGATTAATCCACTGTCAATCGGGAAAGGGTAACTCACGGTCACGTTGCAGTAAGAGACACACACCGCCGGTGAGTTTTTGCACATTTATTTGTTTTTATATTATGTATTTCCGCCTTCATGCTTCAAGCATTGCATTCCATTTGTACGGTTCGTCGTTTCTTTCACGGTGATCGCTTGATAGCCTTTTAGTTTGTGTTTCGCCGCTTCGCGAGAGCCGCTGACAGGTGACAAGTGTTGCTTTTAAGCGTGTTGGTTTTAATGTCTCGCAGCGTATCAGCGAGCGCGCAGGTCACGCAGTGAATCATGGGAAATGTAGTCTCAGGACAACACTGAAGTGGTGCTTTGTAATCTGTTCGCTTGTGTGAAAAAACTACATTTCCTCACGCCATTAGACGCCACTTTGTTTTCTTATTGTTGCCACAATAAAGTGGAGAAAGCCATCGGCGACTGTGATATAGTGGATATTATTTAGTTGTAATACGGGAGTTCACCAGTAGAGTGTACGCATGTCATTTAGATGTGTTATTGTTTGTGCCTCACTCCTTCACTAAAAGAGAGAAAAGTTGTTGTTCAGAGTCACTTGGCAAGACGTTGAGTAAAGTTGTTAAAGCCAATAAAGGTGTCGTGTGGGTTCTCGGTCAAGATATAACAACGACTCATCTCCTTCTTTCCCCCCAACGTTTTTATATCATTATTTTATATGCACGAGAGCTGCCGGATCTGCCAAAATTAACATGAAGTCTGATTATTATTTTTTTTAACAATGTCATCAGATAGACAAAAACATAAAATTATGTGCAAATGCCTGCATCTTCAAATCATGAAAATAATAACAGCCTATATCTTACTAATGTTGTAATCTCGATGGGTCTTGTATCCATTCCTTGTCAGGAAGTCTAGGCACATTGTTTGCATCCTGATTAGCGTCTGGCTAATAACATAAAATTCCAATCTCCTCTTCTTCCTCCAACTCTTCAAAAACTTGGATCTCCTCCCTTGCGCTTGATCTATCGCTTATATCGCTGTTTGAATCATTGTTTGGAGGGCTTTGTATGGCGGCCGTATGTATGGAGGTGCCATCGCGTTCCCGGTGTGACGTATCACTTCCGGGTTCGTCCCCTTTCAGGCTCGAACTTCGGAAACGCGATTATTTTGTCAAATATACAACATAGAAATTATTTTTTCATGCTTTATTTGTTGGACAATGTTTAATTACTTTACTTGTGACCCTATTGGGCATATGAAGAAATTACTTCACATTACTGCTTTAAAGTGTAATATCACAATATCCTTGTAACTACACTGACTAACCTGAAAGGAACTGGACATGTCTAAGTAAAATAAGTGACTTTCTGTTGCCACTAGTTGGCGCTGTAGGGTTGATACAAATGACCCCAACAGGACCCCTCAGGGTACGACTCTCAACAAGCATGAGGAAGTTTGGTGCAGATATGACTGTTCAAAAATTGTAATGAGACAAAATGGTGCTTCAACGAAATCTTAACATTTTTCATCAGGCACCTGAACACACGGCTCCCCTGATGCAGGTTTGAGGGGGAGCCTGTATAGTAAAAAAGGGAGTTTCCTGTTCCCAGCAGGGGGTGCCAGGCCTAATGAGTAATATTTTGATGCAGTCTTGTTCAGGCTGGGATACCTCTCATACATGCAATACAGTATATGAAAAAGACAGAACCTGGTATCAGCGTGTTATCAGTCATTTACTCAATTTGGCATGTTGCCAAAAAAAAGGCCGACTTTAGCATTCCACCCAGGTCAGGTCCACGAATGAAAATCCATGTCTCATTAACAGTCTCAACAATTTTGAGGAAGACCCTAGGCGCCAATTTCTCAAATGTGCTCGCTTGTAAATCGACTATCATATATTTTTCCACATTCAATCCAAAATACCCGATTTCTTGTTGGGTTTGGGATATGGGTCCAAGAGACTTTTTGGTGCAGTTTTGCATAAGGTATCAACTTCCTAATTTTCATTGCTCTATGTTGAAAAACACCTAATAGGAGAGGCCTTTTGAATAAATTCAAGGGGTAGATGTTGAGCTATTTTGTTACGATTTTCCCCAAGGTCACAAAATTACTGAAATATACGTCAATCCCCATGTACGTATGAGTGTTCAAGCATGTTAAGGACTCCGAATTTGCCATGAGAATTGGTATTAAACTAGGGTTCTCGCAACACTCTGTGCTCGACCCCTAATTTTGTATTAAAATTAGGGCTGTCAAAATTATAGCGTTAACGCGCGGTAATTATTTTTTTTAAAATTAATCACGTTAAAAAATTTGACGCAATTAACGCACATGTCTCGCTCAGACAGTATTCTGCCTTTTGGTAAGTTTTACAGCAAGGCTTTTTGTGCTGTCTAACAGCGAACTCTTGTGGTCGCGTTGCAACATGGTTTATTGTTGTCTTGCCAGTTCAATATGGCTGCAGGACGTCTCGGGCTGACGCCTACGTTGTAATGTTGTGCTTATATGATCCTTGGACAAGATTTGTCCGTAAGTATGGTTGTTGTAAATAATGCACATATTATGTTAGTAAGGGAAATGTTATATTTTTTGTATGAGACGTTTTTTGTTTATGTTTTGTGAACCTGTATAGCGTGCTAAGCTAACGTTGTTGCTAATGCAATGCTTTTGTACTTTTTTTTGGTAGTTTTAAGACGGTCTAAAGAGGACAATGGTTTGAGGCCATTTTATTAATAAATCAGATGAAAAAGAAATAAGTCTGATTATTATGGCATCGTTCACTAGCTGTCTAGCTTTGGAAAAAGTAGACGCTTCGGAGTGAGGACAGCATAGACAGATTTAAATGACAGTAGAGTGAAATGCCCACTACAGTCCTTATGTACCGTATGTTGAATGTATATATCCATCTTGTGTCTTATCTTTCCATTCCAACAATTTACTTTACAGAATATATATATAATTTACAGAAAAATATGGCATATTTTATAAATGGTTAGAATTGCGATTAATTACGATTAATTAATTTTTGAGCTGTAATTAACTTGATTAAAAATTTTAATCGTTTGACAGCCCTAATTATAATATATATATATAATATTGTAACGAATCGGGTTCTAATGTGGCTGTTGTTTTGCATGCTGTTCCTGAACGAGAGGGAGGTGCGGTAGAGTAGGAGGTTTTTACTGTTTTTCATGTTGTTGTTAGCGTCGGCTATGGTGGACAGTAGCCATGTTGTGGTGCACAACATCTGAAATAAATGATTTAAAAACCTGACAAAAATAATAATAATAAACCGAAAATAAAGTATTTATTGTCACCTTAACCTTACCGGCCATATTGTTGAGCCAGTTTACTCACACACACACACACACACACACACGCACACGCACACGCACACGCACACGCACCCCGCCCACACACATACACCACGCTCATATTTTTCTATCATTTGCTTCTTAATTTCAATGGTAAGCGTCACAGTCCCCCCCCCCCACTGTCACTAAACTTCTTGGGACCCATGTTTATTTCTCTCGCAAGAAAATCAGGCCTTGCGTCCGTCTCGCGGCAAAAGTGAAATTGCAACGCTGTCATGAATCGTCATATTTTGAGCATATTGTCATATGTCGAGATAAAAGATGAGTCAAATTTTATGTCGGGTGTCAAAAGGATCGCATGTCGAAGTACCATTGTAAATTTAAAAAAAAAAAAAAAAAAAAAAACTGCCTTGAAGATTTGGTTGGGGTTTACCTTAACTCGATATTGTGACAATTTCTTTTGGTGAGCTGCATCATTCCAATTACACAATTATTAGGGGGTTGGCTTTGCAGTTGCACAAAACTCACAGCTTTCAGGTCTGGATCCCATTTCTTTAACAGCAGCCATGCTGTGGACAGTGATGCCTCTGGGGATGTCCTGCCAGCTCGAGAGCTTCTTGTCGACTACAATGACGAACTTCAGACTCGGAACATCACACAGTATGGCCTGGTGGGAGGAACAAAGTGATAAGAAAAATGAATTGGTTTCATTTAATTATTATTGTATATGCAACCTGCACAAAGTTCTCACATTTACTTAGATGTGTCATTTTAGTGAAATACTACAAAACAAACTTTAGAAAAAGGATGATAATATAGAGTTGTGGTCAAAAGTTTACATACACTTGTGAAGAACATAATGTCATGGCTCTCTTGTGTTTCCAGTTATTTCTACAACTCTGATTTTTCTCTGATAGAGTGATTGGAACAGATACTTCTTTGTCACAAAAAACATTCATGAAGTTTGGTTCTTTTATGACTTTATTATGGGTGAACAGAAAAAAGTGATCAAATCTGCTGGGTCAAAAATATACATACAGCAGCGCTAATATTTGGTCACATGTCCCTTGGACATTTTCACTTCAATTAGGCGCTTTTGGTAGCCATCCACAAGCTTCTGGCAAGCTTGTGGTTGAATCTTTGACCACTTCTCTTGACAGAATTGGTGCATTTCAGTTAAATTTGATGGCTTTCTGACATGGACTTGTTTCTTCAGCATTGTCCACAAGTTCTCAATGGGATTTAAGTCAGGACTAATTCTAGCCTGATTTAGCCTTTCCATTACCACTTTTGATGTGTGTTTGGGGTCATTGTCCTGTTGGAACACCCAACTGCGCCCAAGACCCAATCTTCAGGCTGATGACTTTAGGTTATCTTGAAGAATTTGAAGGTAATCCTCCTTCTTCGTTATCCCATTTACTCTCTGTAAAGCACCAGTTCCATTGGCAGCAAAACAGCCCCACAGCATAATACTACCACCACCGTGCTTGACGGTAGGCATGGTGTACTTGGGGTTAAAGGCCTCACCTTTTGTCCTCCAAACATATTGCTGGGCCTTGTGGCCAAACAGCTCGATTTTTGTTTCGTCTGACCACAGAACTTTCCTCCAGAAGGTCTTATCTTTGTCCATGTGATCAGCAGCAAACTTCAGTCGAGCCTTAAGGTGCCTCTTTTGGAGCAAGGGCTTCCTCCTTGCACGGCAGCCTCTCAGTCCATGGAGATGCAAAACACGTTTGACTGTGGACACTGACACCTGTGTTCCAGCAGCTTCTAATTCTTGGCAGATCTGCTTTTTGGTGATTCTCGGTTGAATCTTCACCCTCCTGACCAATTTTCTCTCAGCAGCAGGTGATAGTTTGCGTTTTCTTGCCGATCGTGGCAGTAACAAAACAGTGCCGTGCACTTTATACTTACAAACAATTGTTTGCACTGTTGCTCTTGGGACCTGCAGCTGCAATGAAATGGCTCCAAGTGCCTTTCCTGACTTGTTCAAGTCAATGATTCGCTTTTTCAGATCCATGCTGAGCTCCTTTGACTTTCCCATTGTAGCGTTTGTGGGCATTTGCATCCAATGAGCCCTATTTAAATGGCCTCAGAGAAGTCACCGGCGCACCACTCATAATCACTCACAAGAAGTTAAGAGGCCATGCTATGAAGCTCATTTCACTGACACAACTTTCTAAGTCACCAAAATTGCTAATTCGTGTTGCTGTATGTATATTTTTGACCCAGCAGATTTGATCACTTTTTCTGTTAACCCATAATAAAGTCATAAAAAAACCAAACTTCATGAAAGTTTTTTGTGACAAAGAAGTATCTGTTCCAATCACTCTATCAGAGAAAAATCAGAGTTGTAGAAATAACTGGAAACTCAAGAGCGCCATGACATTATGTTCTTCACAAGTGTATGTAAACTTTTGACCACAACTGTATAATAGCAGGGCTGCAGCTATCGATTGGTTTAGTAGTCGATTAATCTATCAACTAATAGTTCGAAATAATTGGATTAGGAACATTTAATGCGTTTCAGAATACATTTTACGAGATGTAAAACAAAGGTAAGGTAAGACTGCACTTTCAAAAGAGCATTAAATGCAAACATAAAATTACCCGAGTGTTTTTTCAAACTATGCAGGATTGCACTTTCATTTAAAAATAAGTTAAAATACCTGAGCTTCGCTTCAAACAGAATTTTTAAAAAAAAATTTAAAAAATAAAAAATGAGGCTCTAAGTAAAAAAAAGAACAATTGGTTAACTTGCATAGCAAAAGTCCGCTAGCTTAAATGCGATGAAATGCTTTTTTTTCTTTTCTTTTTTTTTGTAACAATACTCTTAACAAATTGTTCAAACATATGTTCCCACAAAAAACAGCTAAATATACCTGTAAACTAAATTACGAATGCATAAAAAACATATTACCCTATGTTGGTCTTAACAGGGAGCGGCTGGATTCAGCCATGTTAAATGAGCTATGTCATATTCACTGTTGCCACTAGAGGGCAGTGTATCCACGCAAATCAATAAAATTAAAAGCAAACACTTTCAAAACAAAACATTATTAACACCACGGTGATTAAATGGTAAATGGTGTTATACTTGTATTGCATATACTTTTCCACCTTTCAAGGCGCTCAAAGCGCTTCATACTACATTGCCATCTACCTACTAGTGATGCAGCACCAGGAGCAATGTGGGGTTCAGTATCTTGCTCAAGGATACTTAGGCAAGTTCATCAGGGCAGAGAATCGAACCCACAACCTCTGGGTTTGGGAAATCTACTCCACCACTGAGCCACGCCATCCCCAAATAAACAATTAAACAAATACTCAAAGCAGAAAAATGTCATTCGAAGCTTTTTTCTAATCAAATTACTCGAGTAGAGCTGTCCCGACTAGTCAACGTAGTCAACGTCATCGATGATGTAAATGCGTCCACTAGCACACCATCCCGTCGACGGATCATAAAAGGTTAAAAAGATATATATGCACAAAGCCAAAAAAGTGCACCAGAGTGACCAAAGTATGGACTTATTTCAATGAAACAAAGGAGGGCACGCTGTCGTGTGCAGTCTCTGTAATGGCGAGCTTATATACCACGGCAGCACGTCGGCCGTGATCGTGAATGAACCTGAAGCGCCGTCACCCAGGTATAATTTTGGAAGACGAATAAGGAAATCCTTATTATTTTGATTCATCTACATAAAATTATAATCAATAGAAGAATTATACTAATGCTTTGTCGTAGCTCCCAGCGAAGGTACATGTATATATACATGTATATGTATGTAGCGGCTCAGAGCTACATTAATTAACCCTAGGTTATAATGAGACTTTTGTTTTATGTATCAATACTATGACTTTAAAGTGCCTATGACAGCAAAAATCATGTTTATTTCATATTTCACGCGGTATTTTATGCTCCTGAATGAAATGGCCTACTTGGATGTGTGTGGAAGCGATTGATGTATTTATTCAATTTTTTAAATCCCGCGCCATGAAAATAAGTGACTTCCTGGATTGACGAAGAATGCAAATGTAACGTTAGCAGGATAATCATCTTCAGTATACAGCCAATACTACAGCATGCAGAACAGCTGCGGATTCAGCTGATTTTGTGGATGATTTCGTTTATTTTTCGCATCTACCCAGCCCAATGTGTTGCAGGCTTTTGTTGCTGCACCAGGGAGAGGCTCGTGCGCCTTTTTGGGTTTCAAAAAGTTCCTGTTCACTGCGGATTAGGGCCAAAACAAGTCCGACATCTGTGGGACCATTGGACCAACGAGGAAGTGACTAAGCTACGTGTTTTATATTATGTCAAATACTGGGATCAAGGCACACATTTTAATAAGGAGGTGGCTTGCATTTTGTGGGTGACAATGCTCCCTGTCCACCGAGAAGGCCACTCGGCCGATGACCAGCAGCTTGTCACACACCATGGTCACCTCCACCTCCTCGGTCCTCTTTGTGTGGCCGCTAACAGACCACTATCGTCGGTTTGGGCTCGGGCAGCCCCCCGCTCAGACGTCGGCCGGTTTGTCCACCGAGAATGCGCTATTTTCGGCGTCAATTCCCCTCTCTCCCCTCATTCCGCCGGAGCCGCAGCAGAATAGACGAGCCCTAATTTACTTGTTGCTAGGGGCTGGCCGATCGGTGAAGAGAATCAAACCTGCCGCCGTGTGTGACACGAGTCGGGGTAGTATTGTATGTTTTTTGTTTTCGAAAGGTGAAAATAAGACTTGGAAAAGCTGCTTGGTTCAAGTTAGCATGTCGGCTAGCTGTCACGCCTCCTGTTTTGTTTACGCTCTTTCCTCAGTCTCCGAAGCCGGAGCAGGAAAATGACAAAGGCCGGACTAACTCCGGTGGCATAAAATACCGTTCGGGAGAGGAAGAAGTTGGCAGTTTTGACCATTATGCAGTAATTTTGTCCTGTCGTAATGAATAAATCAGGCATGAAAATGGGTCAGGGGTTAAAAAGGTGAGAAGGGTGTGGAGGAAATATGTTCCAGTACACTGTATTGTACACCCCAACAAAATATTGAGCTCTGTCGACCCACACTGTGTTTCAGCAGGGCCATGCAGAGACCGGTGGAGGGGTGGATGCTCGTAGATCAAAAGGGGCACATGAACAAGTATTTAATACACCTTAAAACAACATAACTTAAATTTTAACCAGCTTTAGATAATAATTGGCTGCGACTGTGACATACTTTAATTGGGAGGGGCAACAGTGAATAGAAATCAAAACTGTCATCAACACTTTCTGGCTGTGACTCAGTCAGTCTGCCTCTTTTCTTCCTTCAACGTCTGCATCAAAACTTCCTTCCTCAACTTGTTCATCTGAGAACAAACCACATCAGATGGTCACTGAGCCACCAACAGCACAGTTTTCTTAAAACTATTATTTCATTATTATCCATACTTAACAACTCTAGCACCTAATGATTAATAAAGCAATGACATAAAAATCTTGTAGAAAAATAACATTGTAATTGTGTTTATAATTGGATTTAATACCCGACTATCCTTGCAAACTTGTTCTTACCAGGTCTGCTATTCACCCAGCTGATGAGGTGGCGCTACTTCGCGGTTTTCACTTATTGCGGCGGGTTCTGGTCCCCATTAACCGCGAAAAACGAGGGATCCCTGTATTTCTGAAAAGCTTTAAAGTGATCCTCGATTTTAAAGACATGTAGGCTCTAATAAGTCACAATTGTTCTCTTGTATTAAAATATGTCGTTAGAAACACATAAAATGTTAAATCAATGGAAATATTTTATAATATTTAGTGCATATTTTGACCGATAGTTGGCGCCATGTTCTGCGGGCGCGGAGTGATGACGTAGATGATATTTTTCCAATCGTGTAGCGTGTGTACAACAACTGTGTATTACTGGCTTAACTCGCGAAGTAAAATGCCACGATGTGCTGCTTATGGATGCAATTTCGAGTCAAATGGAAACAAGGAATGTGACGCGAGTCTCCACAAATTTCCTGTTGACAAGAAGAGGAGAAAGGTTTGGGAAAATGCCTGTAGACAAGCAAATCTTCCCAAACAACCAAGGCTTTGTTGTCGCCATTTTTCTCCTACCGCGTTTGAGGATTTTAGTAGATGACAACTAATGAAAGATCTCATCGGAGCGGCTAGATATAAGCGCAGACTAAAACCAAATGCTGTTGCAACTATTTTCCCGCACAAGAAGCCTCAGCCTGCTCGGATATCGAGTGAAATGCGCGCAATGAAGCGAGACGGACGAGACACTCTGGCCGCCCTCTTAAGCACCCAAGCCGCTCCTGTCGCTACAGCGGGAGGCGAACCTTCGGGCGTACCGCTAGTCACAGAGGAAGCTAATAATTCACCTCTACTGTCAGTTCATCAGGCAGTGTGTGTTCAGTATTCAGCTAATATGAGTGATGCTGCCACTCAAACTGATCAAAGCACGTCCAATGCAATTCATTCAATGCAACATAAATGTCCCAACCCCATTGATAAAGCAATAAATTCTCATCGCCGGAATGGCATACATGTGAAGTCAAAATCCATTTTAGGGGACTCCCTCTGAAAGCTCATCGCGAGAATGGCAAGAGTGCCAAACAGTAATCAGAGAAAAGGGTGGCTACTTTGAAGATACTAGAATATCACACGTTTTTAGTTATTTCACCTTTTTTCTAAGTACACAATACACACGTGTGCATTTGTAGCAAGTTATAACAGAATTCACCGGCGGAAATTATGTTGGCACGTTGTGTGGTTGGGGGGGGGGGGGGTACTTTGTGAAGGGAACAGCTGGAAATAACTGTTACCTTCCGCGGGTCGCATGCCAGACAGACATTGCTATTTCTTGCAGCCTAAATGTCAAGAAAACAACGCGGATTAGCTCCGTGGTTTGATACTCCGCATCCTTCCCTAGCTCGCCACACATTCATAGTTTTATTGCCTTCAGTGAGAGTTTATAATGTCAATGGTCAAGAAAATAAAAAGGCACGAATGCCAATGTGTTTTGGCCTGTACTGTATGTAAAGCATACGACAGCTCTGGATGCTAACAATCTACACAATTATATTGGAATGAGTTTGATAACGCAATAACTCACCTTGAAGATCTGCTGACAAAAACCTGAGTTCTCGACAACATACGCTCTCTCGCTCCGTTGTCATCGAGATGCACTTGCCGCAAGTACACCAGAAGTTTAGCCCAACTCTTGCCTCATCAGGTATTTCTTGCTCTGCATTTCGCCTTTGCTGCTCGTCTTGTGAACGACCGACAGTGCTGTCCTGCTCTTCACTTTTCCGCTCTGGTTCAAATTGGAAGGGACGAACTGACGAGATGTTGCTAATGAATGACACGCTGAAGTCGAGAGAAGTCCGGCAGCGGGATTTGTGACGTCACAGCACTGCGACGTCAACAACCATGGCGAACAATCAGTTAAAATAATTTTACAAATTTTATTAAAACGAAAACATTAAGAGGGATTTAATGTCAAATTATTATAACTCATACTAAGATGTATCTTTTAAGAATTACTTGTCTTAAAACTAGAGGATCACTTTAAGAAGCAGGACTCATGCCCACCACTCGTCGGGCCGCTGTTGTGCCGACACCGGCCGTCAGCTCAAATCCAAGCCGAAAATAACGCGTCTCCGGCGGACGACGGGAGCGATGTGAGGCGCCCCCTCCATCCGAGAGAATGCCGCTTAATTTGACTCAACAGTGTGTTTCTTCGTTTATATTACCGCTAAATACACAAGCTTGACACCAATTTAACGGGAGCTATTTTTTTTCATGGGAGATTTGGCTAGCTCTGGCAGTGTTCAACGCAAGCTGCAACGAATGGCAGTAACTTTTTTATATCGCAAAACGTGAAAACGATTGAAACCATTACTCACCAAATTCAATCTGCTGGCAAATACAGGCAAGTGTGTATGCTGCGCTCTGGTCTGCCCCGATGTGGATAAGGCCTGCTTTTTGTTTTCGCTGCTTTGCAATGCAACCGAAGGCTCTCCGAGCACTCCATGTACATGCGTAAGGAGTGCGCGCGTTTGGAATAATGGAACGCAGCTTGGGCCGATGATTGGTTCTCGTCAGCGAAGCATCTAGAAGGATTTGCTGACTGTGTTCTTAAGTGCTCAGTTTACGTACTAAGTTAATCACATGATGATAATAATAATAATTAAATAAAACCTCCCGACCCCCCCCCTCCTCCCAAAAAGAATTTCTCCTCGGATCTACGCAATTCACGTAGGTCGCCCTTTTTGACTTCAAAACGGCGAATTTCGCCGAAAGGTGAGAGATTTTCATGCCTGATAAATGCATTTTTAATATTTCATATTCCATTTAGCACAAAACTATTATTTGTCATGACCATACCATTTATTTAGCAATTGGGGGAAAAACACTTGTAAAAAAAATATCCTGTAAAAACATTGGAGTAGAGAGATTGAAACAATCATGACATTTTGCTTCTCTCTGTGGCCTTTTCCTCATTCTGAATCTTCCCCCTGATTGGGCTGAAATCTAAATCAGATGAAATCATGACCCTGCCGACGTCACCCTCCAGCTGGGGACGCTAGAGCGCTATAATGACAGGGGGGCTAAACGGCGGATTAAAAGACTAATTTCTCATCATCTGCGCTTTGCCAAACTGTTGTATACTGTATAGTTGAATCGTCTCAAAATATGATTCTAATTTACATATTTAAGATTTTTTTATGCTGTCACAGGCACTTTAATCTCATTCTTTTTTGGCCGTAATACTCCGTCGTAGTGTCGTATCAACGTGCATCATTAAGTTTTTTTCATGTACTTGACTCCAGTGAGACGTGACATTTATTTACGTATCTACTCTGCTGGTGCTCACACTAATGCTGAGAGATATAAACATACTACAAAGACAAAGTAAGATTTTTTTTAATCCTGTTGGAAAAGTGAAGTCACAGAGTGGTGAATAAGTTTATATTCCATTCTTTTGCACAAGTTAATGCTATCAACATTTGACCTCATTGTTTATATGTAATTTATTATTGTTATTTATTAGTGGTGGGGATGTCTGGGCACCTAACGATTCGATTACGATTCAGAGGCTACGATTCGATTATTGATGCAGCCCCTCCCAAGCTGCTTTTGATGTTTCGTACATTAGTTACAAAAATTGTCCAAAAACCCTCTCAGGCTTAATTAAACCACTATTTCACTATGAAGTTAATAGTTCAAAACAGTAAATAAAATACTCAAGTCCCCATTCTGTATCAGCAGGTTTTAGCTACGTACATTCAATCAATTTAATGTTGTGAATCAACCGTTAAAGTTGTTAAAATTGCTCCTGTTACTCCATAATTTCCCTTCTGTCTACTTTCGACATGGGAAAGTTTTAAAACTGTTTTAAAGATAGATTCAAGTCATGATTTTGCCGATTTAGGAGTATTTTACATAAAAATAAAAGTTAATAAGGTCCGCTACAGCAGCCTTCCAGGGAAGTCTACTGCTTTAAGATGGCGGCAAGTCTGTCATTTTGCATCTAGTTTTCTATACGTGTTGCTAACGCCGCCGAGTGTCATTTCACATCTAGTTTTTCATACATGTGATATCTACCGTAGCATATTGTGGACGTAGTTGTTAGCGGCTGTCGGCAGCAGTCAGTTATTTATTTATTTATTTTTTATCTAGCAGAATCAGTTGAGCCAGAGCCGTGAGTTGAGCACTGTCATTACCCGGGTAATGACAAGCATGATGTTTACTCTCGGTCCGTTACTCATTGCGTCTCGAATACCGCGCTGACTGTGTTTTAGTTCCGCTTTACTTGACATATCTCAATAATCAGAATTTGGATGTTTGTGAATCGTTCTCGAATCTTCCACGGCCGAATCGCAAATAATCTAAGAATCGGAAATTTCGCACACCTCTATTAGTTGTACTTTAATAAATAATTTTGGTGTTCCAAAATGTTTTTGTGAATTAAAAATAGTCAACAAAAATTTATTTTTGAGATTAAAAAAATAAATAAAAATAAAAATTACATTTAAAAAAATCATTAGACGAGTCAACTAATAGTTAAAAAAGTCTGCAGACTAATCGGGGGAATAATAATCTTTTAGGACAGCCCTATACTCAAGTTAATCGATTAATGCTTGCAGCACTATACACTATAGTAGGAACCAATTATTTGTCAGCTAGTGAGTGAGATCACTCACTTGAATACTTTAAAGTGTCTTAACAACACACTCGTTGTACTATGATTTCATTTAAACTAAGTAGTAGTGATATAATATTGGCTGCAGGCAGGTACCTTGAGACGACTCTGCAGCAGGTCTTTACTAGTGATAATGTGTGTGACCTCTGTTTCGTTCAAGCCGTGGGCGATGGCCATGGGTCCGAGAGTGGCGTACAGTGTGACCACTGTCAAATAAGGGAGAAAAAAAAAAGTCATTCGGACAGAGTACGATAAGAGCGTTGCTTAAATAAACATCACTCACGTGGGAAATTGTACATGAAGCAGGCTTGAGCCGCCACGATCCACTCAGCTCTGGTCTCGCAGAAGATGGCGATGTTGCACAGAGGCTTCTGGCCGAGAGCTGCCAGACCGCTTCCGAACATCCTGGCCGCCTGGTAGGTTTCATCATACGACAGCCAGTTGTAGTTCCCGAGAATGACCTGAAAATATCACAATCAACTACACTGTTTAGTCAGTATTGAAGTAACTGTTTTGTGTTCAAACTGATGAATTACTGTTTTTTGTTTTGTTTTGTTCACACTAGATCACACTATTTGGTTTATGGGGATGGCTGAAGTTCTCACATTATTCATATTTAGTCAAATAGTGCCACATGCAGGCTCCTTGCCACTATTGCACCAACTGTTGTCACTGCACAAAACATCTTATGTTTTCTCTTGAAGAAAATCAACCCAGTGTTCTTTTTGTTTGCATAAGCTTGCTAATTAATTGCACCATGATGGAAATTGTAGAAAGCATTAGCAACAGCATATTAAAGTGGAACCTCACATTTTGCCTGAGGCTTGAAATATTTGCAGGAAAACATGCCCCCCAAACCTTAGGCAAATCATTCTCATGCGTGATGTCTTGTAAATAAACTACCCCACAAGTGTTTGCCTTATTATGCTGTCGCCACAGAACAGCAGCAGTAAAGGCAGAGAGGAAAAATGCAATGACTTATGATGATACAAACTAAGAGAGGAGTAAAGTAAGCCTTTAGGGAGAAACATACAGTGTCATAAAAGGGGTCGACAATATCAATGGCCGGGTGGCCCGGACATACAGTACTTTTAAAAGAGTCAGGGCCAACATAATGCTCCAACCACTGGCCCTGTGGGGCCAGTAAAGACATCCATCATTGTCAGTATCTAAGTACAAACCTAACATTATACTACACGACGACATGTTTCTGAAAACCCAAGCACACGGTCAAGGACCGGGGGAAAAGAAGACCACTCAAGAAAGAGAAAGTCACCAGAGGAGTTGAGGGAAAGCAAAATCCAATATGAAAAGAAAAGTGAGAGAAAGTTTCAGCCCCAGTGACGAGACCGCTGGAAGTGGCTCCGCTACCATGAGACAAAAAAGGAGGTTTAATGTGAGGTGTGGAGATCAATGACCACATATGCAGACAAGTAAGTCAGAGAAAAGTTAAACGAGTCTGAAACCTATGGTATGAACATAACTGGATAATTAATCCGAAAACAATATTATCATAACGAGTCAGTCACTCTAGCTTGAAAATCGTTACCCATAATTGCCTTTGTCATCTCTTTGACTTCTAAATTGTTTCCACGACAAACGAGCCAAGGGAGACTCCAGAGGGTGGTAAGGGACAAGAAAGCTTCACCCAGGCACAGGACTCTCCTGGGGACCCGCATCCCCCTGGAGCACCAAAGAAAAAAAAAGTTTTTTGTGTGTGAATGTTTCCTGAAAGAAGTAAAATATGTATAAGTGGTCAGTGGAGTCGATTTGGGTTTATTCATATTTCTGGCTGGGTTATACGTGTTCTGGGTTGGTGTCTTGGTGCACCCCGTAGAATTGAAAACATAAATGTTGAGACCATACGGCAGTTTGTTACACGCCGACGTTACACAAAAACTATAAAAATGTTAAACATTTTAGCGCAAAAACTCCCTGGTCATGTGACCAGTGGACTCAAACTATATGGTATGACAGTACTCCACAGGCTTAATGAGTTAGGCTACACCTCTTGGTTTTACATTGTACACCTGTTTGGAGCAAATGTCTATTGAATATTCAACTTAAAACTAACTTCATTGCACACTGGAGGCTATATCAGTGTTTGAAATGATATTTCTATTTTTATTAATATCTTGGGATTATTATGATACAATTTTTTAAATAGGTAATTAACTATCGTCAGAGAGGGCTGTTTTGAGATGGTGGCAATCAGGCCCCAGAAGCAGACGCTAGGATACACTACCTGGGCATCAGGGCGCAAAAATCAGCCAACTGAGGAGGAAATGGAGAAAGAACTGTCTATAGACCCTACCCACGTGACGTCACAACTCCGCTCGCCTGAATGGTACCGCCCACTTGTCCGTCAAAACATAGTGTTAACCTGTTACGGCTACGTACATTTCTCCTATTTACGGCGTGTTTTTCTGCTCCTTAACATTAATAATCAAAATGGTGAAGGTGTGTGTGGCTGTTGGTTGCACTAACAGAGAAGATGGAAGGAGAGACTTGAAGTTTTACCGTATTCCGAGGGATCCAAAGAGGAGAGCGAAATGGACGGCTGCAATTCGACGTGAAAACTGGGCACCAAAAAATCACCACAGACTATGTAGTAGTCATTTTATATCCGGTAAGATGCATTTAAGATATACTTAGAGGGTTTTGGGCTGACAAATAACCACAATTAAGATCATTGCGAGGCTAATCGCCGACAACATACGACGTAGTACGACATAGTTTCAAATTCAAGATGTTTGTGACTTCCCTTTTTTCCACCATCGTTATTTTTTTAATAATATTTAGCTGGTACCAAGTGAAAGAAACTGGCCTCGTCTACGGGGCTGACAAATAACCACAATTAAGATCATTGCTAGGCTAATCGCCGACAACATACACGTATGTATGTAGTGAGAGTGCTATCGCTAAACCATATAAACATTAAAAGCCTTAACTCCATTGACAAACGACATAAAATACATTAGACTTGACAGTGGATGTTAGCAATAACAAAAGATTTTGAACTGAAAATTTCGTAACTCACCTTTCCAAGCACAAGATAGATTCCTGCCGAATTTTCGTGGACGAGGAACTGTTTCACCCAACCAGCAACGAAGTATTTATAAGCCTCCAAGCTCTTGAAGTTTTTCAAATTTTCGTGAGAATAGGCTGATTTTGTGTGGACAAGATAATTGTAAATATCAGCGTAGCAGATGTCAGGCAGACAGGGCGAAGACAGTGGGTCGAAAAACATCGATTTGGGCATCAAATATGGATCTGGCGACTGTATAGAACGAAGCTTTTCCACATAACGCCTTTTATGCAACACATCCAGTGAGTTTACGGCATCAGAAAGCACCGGCTCTTTCATGAAATGCATTTTAAATTCCTCGATCAATTGAAAACAATGCTAATACAGAGACAAAATGACGGACAAGTGGGCGGAACCACACAGCGAGCATGCGGTTTTGACACGTCGGTGGGTAGGGTATATACTGGAGTGATTATGGAAACATTATGGATGCGATTATGGAATTGGAATAGGATTATTTGCACTAGATTCGTGCTTTTGCACTGTTTTGCTGCACTTTTCTTTCAATGTACCTGAAAAAAAAAGTGTTATTCTTGTTTTCAAGCAAATTGTTCTTTTCATGATTAATGGCATCAATAACTGACATGTTGACCTGAGCCAGCAGTAGTGGGGCCAGTGAACTTTAAAAGCCTCTGGCCCAGAAGCCAGTGGCTAATTTCCCTTATTGTCTATCCCTGAATAGGGATGTGACAATATATCGAAATGGAGATATATTGTGATACTTCGTATCCCAAAAGGTTATCGATATACTCCTGCTTAGAATCCATTTATCGTTCTAAAAAGGTCTCACTGTTTAAAACAAAAATAAAAATACTCCTACTTAGAATCGATATATCGTTTTCAAAAGGTGTCACTATTTAAAAAAAAAAAAAAAAAAAAAAAAAAAAAAAAACAGCTTTCGCAGCCAGGGTTTTAGATTTCCGATTTTTTAAGACATTTATGGGTCACTGCCTGTTGAGTTTGAGTCACTGCCTATTAGAGGTGTGCGAAATTTCCGATTCTTATTAGCGATTCGGCCGTGGAACATTCAAGAACAATTACAAAGATCCAAATTTTGATTATTGAAATATGCTATGTAAAGCGGAACTAAAACACAGCGCAGTCATCAGGAGGCAATGAAGAACGGGCCGAGAGTAAACATCATGCTCAACTCATGCCGCTAAATAAAAAAACAATAATACCTGACTCCGGCCGACAGCCGCTACAAACTATGCCCACATGATGCTAAGGTGGATATCACATGTACAGTGGTATGAAAAAGTATCTGAACTTTTTGGAATTTCTCACATTTTGGCATAAAATCACCATCAAATGTGATCTGATCTTTGTCTCCATTTGTAGACAACTTCTCTGACTGTCGACTGATGAACATCCGGAGTGTTAGAGATGGTTTTGTATTCTTTCCCAGCTTTATACAAATCAACAATCCTTGATCGCAAGTCTTCAGACAGCTTTTTTGACCGAGCCATGATGCACATCAGACAATGCTTCTCGTCAAGACAATTCTTTCTTACCAGGTGTGTGTTGTATAGTAGGCAGGGCAGGTTCAAACCACTCATCAGCAGTGTTGTTAATTTTACTTTAAAAAAGTAATTAATTACAGTTACAAATTACTTCTCCCAAAAAGTAATTGCGTTAGTAACTCAGTTACCTGAATGTAAGAGTAATTAGTTACTTGGCAAAGTAACTAGTGATAATTAAGCTTAAAGCTTAAAGGAAGCTTAAAGGGTTTGGGGGACAATTGGCCCTAGCCCAATTCTTTACCCTCCACTTAACTAGACACAAGGGTATTGCGATAACTAGCTAGTAGGCATGTGCCGGTATGAGATTTTGACGGTACAATAACCGTGAGCAAAAATACCGCGGTTTCACGGTATCACGGTATTGCAATTATAGCTCCAAAATTTTGAGATGTATGGGTTTAAAAAAAAAAAAACAACAACTTTTTTCCACTGAACAGGTTTTTTTTTCAGAACATATTTGCAAATTGGAACATGAATATAATGTGAAAATAAATTAATGTGAAAATAAATAAATTAACAAAAAATAACAAATATTTTATATAAAATTAAAATAAATAGAACCTAGACTATACCCACAGCCAGAGCTCAAGTTGCTCAATAATAGAGCAAGAACAAAATAATTGCTATAAAAAAGTAAGAACACTTCTAAATAAAATTAAAAATATGTACTGTATGACTTTTTTTGAGGGGGAGAAGCTGAAGTTTCGCCATTTTCAGCCACTGTGTCAACTCTCTTCTACATGATGTCATGCCTTTGTGTTAAAAAGAACAAAGAATTCATAAGTTAATAAGTTAGTTAAAAATGTATAAGTTAGTTTTATAAGTTAGTTAAAATGTAAATATTGTTGAGGTTTCAAGGTTTCATCTAAAACAAAAAGTGAGGAGTGAGACCTCCTTTCGCAATTAGCGATCTTTGACGCGATCCATTTTTTTTCTCCCCCCTTCATTCAAGCTTGTTTCTCACTCAGCGGCTGTTAGACATAAAATGTCAACCAAGCTGCTCTCCCAGCTTAGACTAGGCTAACATTCGTCTTTGTAAGTTTTAGTTAGTTTGTATATAGAATTTGAAAGGAAAATGTATGTTTTGTTTTTGGCGACCTTTTTCATGGTGCTACTGCTATCCTGTTGAACCTACTCACATGTGGAAAAATACAATTGTATAACGTTTTAAATGTATTCATTTGTATATTTCACCACGATTTGAGAGCTCAATAAATTGAAGAAAAGTACGCCTTGTGTTTCGAGGGTTGGTTTTTGGGTTTGCTGGCTGTTTAGCAGAATAGCGTTACTGACACTCACGGCAACAAACGGGAAGGGTGAGCGCTGCCGCACCAAGCCACTTCGGCTGCATTTTGGCACATGAAAAATAGCGAATACCGTACTAAGGTATGACGGAAAATTTTAGTGGTTTTGAAACCGCGACGTTTTCACACCACGGTAAACCGTGAAACCGGTAACCGGCACATGTCTACTAGCTAGTAACCTTTGCTATGTGTGGAAGTCATTTAAAGTTGTGAATCAATCGTTAAAGTTGTTAAAATTTCTCCCGTTATTGCATTAGTTCCCTTCTGTCTACTTTAAACATGTGTAAGTTTTAAAACTGTTTCATCATTTAAAGATAGATTTAAGTTAAGATTTTGCCGATTTAGGAGCATTTTAGATTTTAAAAAATTACTTAGGTTCGCTAGGAAGGATCTCTACATCAGGGCCTTCCTGAGAGGTCTACTGCTTTAAGATGGCGGCTGTTTACAAACGCATGTAGTCCTTAAAACATGTTGGCAATGCAGCAGTGTCTGTCATTTGCATCTAGTTCTATATCTATGTTCTAGTTCTATGATATCTACCGTGTCATGTGGGTGTAGTTTGTCGGCTATGGCTGCAGTCAGGTATTATTGGAGCCACCTAGCATCGCGGTTGCAACGGCGTCTTCCCCACTCCTACTCTGCTCTCGTCCCCGTGAGTCCGTTTCTCTAAGACTTTTTTTTATTCAACCAACTTAGTAACGCATAGTAATGCACGCCTTTCCCGCCTCAGTAACGGTAACGGCGTTGCCAAGATGAGAAAAGTAATTAATTAGATTACTCATTACTGAAAAAAATAACGCCGTTAGTAACGCCGTTATATTGTAACGCCGTTATTAACAACACTGCTCATCAGTGATTGGGCACACGTCTGACTTATTTTTTTATTTTTATTTTTTTGTAAAAATGGGTTTCAATTTTTCTTTAAGTCTCCTTAGGCAGAGGTTCACATACTATTTTTACCCTTTCTGTCATTGTTTGCATACTATCCTCATTAAAATATGAAAACTTGTTTGGGTGGTTTTAGCTAAAGCAGATACTGTATTTTCATCAGTGTGATTTTGACAAAGATCAGATCACATCTGATGGTGATTTTATGCAGAAATGTGAGAATTTCCACAAGGTTCTAGTGTTGTATCGGTCGCGAACGATTCGTTCTTTTTGAACGAATTGTTTTGGTGAACGAGACCGAACTAATCATCATCTGCACTGATTCGTTCTATGAAGGTGGTGCTTGTTCGCTGCGTGGGAGGGCGTTGAGCAAGCGGCAGCGTCTTCATGACATCGCACACGACCAATCAGACGCCAGCCTCATCGCGGCCAGGGGAGGGAGCGGAAACAGAATCAGGGCGTTTGTCACTCACGTCCACGTGTGGCCAATAAGCAGCCAGCGTGCAGGCAGGGGGGCAAGACTGAGTTTTGTCACTTCCCGTTCAGTGACTCGGTCCTCCGGTTCCTGACCTAGCTTGCTGCTAACTTGATTTTCCAGTAATGACTATGCGGTGAACGAATCAGAAAATGAAAGGAAATGACTTTGTCACATATTTGTTAACGTGGAGCCTATCAAATGCTGCTCAAACAGACAAAAACACCACACAAATCTAGCGAGCATTGTTTAGAGTAGTACTTTTCTCAACAAACTCGTGACTGCCTATGACGACATACTATCAAAATTTACAGTAATTTAAAACACGGGTAGCTACGAGGCAAGCAAAAGCTGAGCTGCAGTCGCGTGACGGCAGTGAAGCGGGCAGAGAACTGTCACTATATGGAGGCTTCATGGCAGCGATATTTACCTCATATGTGCACAGAAAAAAATATTTAGTATGATCACCATAATACTGATTTGCAATGAAACTGTATATACATGTCAATTTTTTTCCCGAGTGTTTTATTTTTTTTTTCTTCGTGTCAGCGTGTCGGGTGTTGGTTGGTTTGACAAATTATGTCAATCCGTCCATCATGTGCTACTCAAGCGCCCAAAACAACGCACGCAGACACGGGAGATATCGCAATATGTCTACATTTTTCTTAACAGACTAATGAGAGTAGAAAGGCGACATCGTAAAGAGCTAACAATTATTTCTCGTCAGCATTTGACGATCTGAGATGCGGGGACGACAGGGGAGCTGACCGGATTATTTTATTTATTAATACCAGTGCAAAAAAACAATATGATCACCATAATACTGATTTGCAATGAAACTGTATATACATGTAATTTTTTTCCGAGTGTTTTTTTTTTTTTTTTTCGTGTCAGGTGTTGGTTGGTTTGACAAATTATGTCAATCCGTCCATCATGTGCTACTCAAGCGCCCAAAAACAAAGCACGCGGACACGGGAGATGTCGCAATATGTCTACATTTTTCTTAACAGACTAATGAGAGTAGAAAGGCGACATCGTAAAGAGCAAACAATTATTTCTCGTCAGCATTTGACGATCTGAGATGCGGGGACGACAGGGGAGCTGACCGGATTATTTTATTTATTAATACCAGTGCAAAAATTCAACACGATCATCTTAATACAAAAAAACAAAAATACAACAGAGCGAGATGTAAATATGATGTGTTGGTCGTTCCATATTCAGAAATTAAACTTTCGATGTATTTTTATTTTCGTGACAGCAAACATGCTGTATATGTGATTGTATGTGTGATCAAGAACCTGCTAAAGAAAGTCCGTGCGCCCCCGCCCCCTACTCCCCTCACAAAAGGAAAATGTTTAACCGTGTCCTAAATCGAAATGCAAGCACGAGCCATGACTTTGAGCCCATAGAACTAGGACAGACGACGCGGAAGTTCTCCCTCGCTTTTGCAGCAGCAGGAGGGAGACGAGGCTGTCTGTGAAAGCAGAATGATACCGCCTGTCACTCATTTCTGAAACTACGACGAGTGGTCAATGTGGAAGAGCGGGAGGGACCAAGCAATGTCACTTCCCGTTCAGTTATACTGCGAAGCGGTCTTTGGTGATTCGTTCGGCAACGTCACTTCCCGTTCAGCAACCGAACGATTCGTTTGGGCGGGGAGGGAGATGAGGGGGGCGAACGATTCGTTGAACGATTTGTTTGAACGAATCTTTTTACTGAACGAACCGGAATGGATTCGTTTACTCAAGTGAACGACAAATCTCGTCACTACAAGGTTCAGATACTTTTTCATACCACTGTAAAAATAACTAGATGCGAAATGACAGACTTGGCGGCGTTAGCACATGTATAGATAACTAGACGCGAAATGACAGACTTGCCAGCGTTAGTAAACAGCCGCCATCTTAAAGCAGTAGACTTCTCTGGAAGGCTGTCGTAGTGAACCTGCCGAGCGAACCTAATGAACTTTGTATCTAAAATGTTCCTAAATTGGCAAAATCTTGACTGAACCTATCTTTAAATGATGAAACATTTGTAAAACTTTCACATGTTGGGTGTAGACAAAGGGGAATTATGTAATAACTAGAGCAATTTTAACAATTTTAACATTTGATTCACAACATTAAATTCATTGAATGTAGTTTAAAGCTGCTGATACAGAATGGCGACTTGACTATTTTGAATCGTAATCGAATGGTTGGGTGCCCCAAGATTCCCACCTCTACTGCCTATTTGATAGGCAGTAGAAGTGGGAATATCTGGGGAGATTCCGGGTTCACTTCCTGTTCGATAATTAAAAATCAACAAGAAATGACCACTAAATGCCCAAAAATCAATTGAAAGTGACCCAGAAATGCCCCTAAATTAACTCATTGGCTGCCATTGACTGCCATAGACATCCAGTCCATTTGAAGTGGGAGGGCCGGCCACCCTCCTAGTTCAAATGACGTCTACCAGTGACAAACTCAATTCACAGCTGAAGAATGAAAACAGCTTTTTTTTTATTTTTTTTTTTTTATTACTTGTATAGAAAAATTTGGAAAATTCTATCATGTCCAACACATCGATAATTGTTATATCGCCATATTGTGAGATCGTTATCGTGAGTCTTGTATCACAAATTGTATTGTTTCGTGAGTTATCGTAAGGTTGCCACCCTTAGTCATAAAACAGTGAAGAGTAAATATTTTTACGAAAAACACTTTAAAGACATTAATATAAAGTAGCTAAGATTACGCAGCGTTCCACTTTACACAAGAATTGTTCACTCACCTTCTTAAAGACTTTCCCGTTGGGTTGGAGCTCATCCTCCTCGCTCAAAACCTCCCTGGTACCCAGACAGTCTCTCTGAGGAAACCTCTTGGCTGCATATTCGAACACTTTATCCAGAGTGTCCACACCAGGGTGCAGCCACGCCGCCAGCTCCTGTTGGCTGTTGATGGCCCGGTACGGACCCGCTGGGTGTCCGCTAACCGAGCGCGCTTTAATACGGCGTGCCCGCTCCAAGTTGGTGCCGGCCCCGGACAGGAAGTACCAGGGTATAAAGGTGATCACAGAGTAGACCCAGACCACAGAGCGGAAAACCTGCAGGAGCAAGGGGTTGATGTCCTCCTTCAGCTTCATCGTGAGAGGAAAAGACGCTTAAATAGAAGTAGACAAGGAGATGTCTGCAAAAATGGACAGAAGGCTGGATGTTGTGGTTGCTCTCAGCAAGTGAGCAAACCAGACCTGCAACACAGAAACCTGAACCTTAGAAAAAAATGCAGGCTGTGTCAGCCAAAATTGAGAAATCGCAAAATCGATACGATTCCGCAGACAGTGGGGGATGAATCCCTTGGTGCCTGAAGCCCACCTCGGATCTATTCTTATCCCCTTATCTTGGTCAGCAACATCTATTATAGGAGCTCAAGGCTCCGTGAGTCCTCCGTGTGTCCATATTACAAAACGGGAATATGCAGGATTATTGGGGAAATGGATTCTAAGGCAACAATACTAACATCCATCTCGTACTCTGATTTCCTCCAACATTCCAAAAAGATGCATAATAGTTCATTTATTGACTGTGAATTGACTGTTGACTAATTATTTATGCACTAATTGCCGTAAAAGTCGTCTGATATAGCACGTCAGATTAAGAGTGTGACAATATCTCGATACAGAGATATATCGCGATATTTTGCAACCCGATCAGTTATCGATATGCTCCCGCCAAGTATTGATACTTTTATTTGACATATTGGACATTGGATGCTGTAAACTGCTCAATGTTTGTTGAGCAATTCCTTGGCGGTCCACTAGGGGCGCTCAAGAGTGGCGGTGAAGGTAAAGTGCGCACAAGTTGTCTAGAGAAGAAGAGAGGAAGCTCCAAGTGGGTTGAAAAAAATAAAAAAGCTTTGTGGGAACGGTAGAAGTTAAAGTGACAAAAATATTGCCACAAATCACACATGTGGACACACTTTAGATTTTACACTAACAAGAAAGAAAGGAAGTAAGGTGAACAAGGACTTTGCTGTATGCGAGAATTGTCTAACAAAAATAAGGTTCACTGGCAGCTGGTGAAGAAGTGGACACGGATTTCTTCACTGCTTCGCTTTCATCACTTGAGGTAAGAAAGTTTTGCAATGTAATTGATTTTTTAATTTACATGTATTATTTTGATGACATTTGGTGTTGAGTGTTATAAAATAAACCAGGACCCTAAACTGGATGAAAATTACTGGTGCACCATAATTATTGGTCCGATAATAGGAATTATGACGTCATCCCAATAAATCCAATAACATTATTAATAGGACCGATAATACTGTATGTACTGTGCTGCGCTACCCACCGGTATGGGAAATCAGTTGACCATTTGCGGGGCATTGCTGCTGCCACCTGCCGGTCAGAATAATTCGCTGCATCTATTTTTTGTTTTGCTCACAAGCTCATTCACTTACACAGTGCGGTGTCTAGCGGTAGCATTGACAATTGTGAATGCTTTCCGCCTCGGAAATATATGTCAGTAAGTATTTTATGTTTAATATAACATATGGATTTGCAATATATGTTTACTTCTGTGGTGAAGGGTCATATGTACAGAACTTCATAAGTTGTTGTGTTATAGAAGCCAGCCAATTCTTAAGGCTAGTAGCTCAAGCTAGTGTGCTATGCTTTACATATAATAGTTGTGTATATAACTGTATTGTGCAGTTTGTTGTATATTGAGTATTGAATATGTGTATTTTTCTGTTGTACTTTCACAATATTAAGACAAGTGTCTTCCCATAAAAGCAAGAAAAGACCAAGCCTTGTGGTTTATGGAAGTGCATTCATTTTTAGATGGCTGTCGGGCAGTGCAGAAGCGTAACACACTGTTTTGGGCAGTACATGTACTGTAATATTTTATGCACGGTGTCGGTGGATTGGGATGTGTGCGTATGTAAATCAAGCGCTCCCTTTCTGTGACGTCACGCCCAAGTGTGCCGCACGGCTAGCGAGAAACACATCTTAATAAGCCACTGAAAAGATGACAATCGCTTCGATGGTGTTTTAAAGATTGATATTGATTATTATAAGGAAAGCCATTAATCCTTTTTGCTCCACTACATTTTTGTTATGAGTGATGAACCTTACTATATAATGTTTGCATTTTAAAGTGTTAGTTATAAGTTAGCAAGTTATTGAGAGGCCTTTTGGTTATTGATAGGCTTGCTGTCCTAACCTGTCTCCCAGGTTAAGAAAGTTGTTCCATGGACAAAGACCACAACTGTCTCCTCTCCTGTAGCACCAAATATTTTTATCTGATGATAAAGCACAATACCAGTTGGGTTTATGTTTTAGTTCAGTGCTCATTAGTCAAGAAACACATCTTCAATTATATTGACTAATTGATTGTGATTGACTCAAATTATATTTATTTGAAAAAATAAATATTGGCACTTTATTTGAAGTCAAGACTGTTCTTGTCTTTGTTTTGTTCATGTCTTTATGAAAAATCTGGTGAGCTCAAAGGCAAAAATCTGTGTTGAATCCACACCTATTTTTTTTTGTTTTTTTAACCTCCAGGTGTTCAAAAACTCGGGTGAATATACATTCAAAAAATTATATATTTATTAGAGGTGTGCGAAATTTCCAATTCTTAGATTATTCGCGATTCGGCCGTGGAAGATTCGAGAACGATTCACAAATATCCAAATTCTGATTATTAAATTATACCAGGTAAAGCGGAAGTAAAACACTGTCAGCACGGTCTTTGGGACACAATGAGGAACGGACCGAGAGTAAATATCTTGTTCAACTCATGCCGCTAGATTAAAAAAAAAACAATCATACCTGACTGCGGCTGACAGCCGCTACAAACAACGCCCAGTTGCTAGTTGCTACAAACATACGGCTACAGTAGATATCATATATATGTAGAACTAGATGCAAATTGACAGACGACGTCGGTGTTAGACCTTGTATTATTGAACAGAGATGCAAAATGGCAGACTTTCCAGCGTAAGTAAACAGCCGCCATCTTAAAAGCAGTAGAACTCTCTAGAAGGCTCTGTTGTAGCGAACCTAATTAACTTTTTATCTAAAGTACTCCTAAATCGGCAGAATCTTGTCTTGAATCTATCTTTAAATGATGAAATAGTTTTAAAACTTTGACAAAACTAGACAGAAGGGAAATTATGAATGACGGGAGCATGTTTAACAAATATAACAGATAATTCACACATTAATTGAATGTAGTTTAAAGCAGCTGATACAGAATGGGGACTGGAGTTTTTTATTTACTTATTTTCGAATATTTGTTTACTGTTATATGTTAACTTGATACTGAAATAGTAGTTTGGTCTGAGAGGATTTTTGAACAATTTTAGAACTAATGTACAAAACATTTTTTAAAATTTTAAAAAAGGGGGGCGCATCAATAATCGTTTTATAATCGAATCGGAGCCTCTGAATCGTAATCGAATCGTTAGGTGCCCAAAGATTCCCAGCTCTTATATTTATTATCGGTTATCGATATCGGTATCGGCTTTGAGGAGCAGGAAGTTATCAATATCGGTTTAAAAAAATGGATATCGTGCACCCCTAATGAAAATGAATATCGAACAAGCCTACATGAATTTACTGATTTATTTGACATTATTTGAGTACCACTTGAGAACACATCTAGTTTACTACAAAATTTATTACTGCCATTTTGATGCAATAAGCTATAAAAATGGTTTGAATAGCTTCCAAGATATATAAGGTGATGTGCATGATAATTAATGTAGCCTGCATATTAAAAATAGGTAATTATTGCATTTTTAATTTCTATACATTCAATTCATATTTTTTTAATTGACTCAATACTTCCAATGCAAAAAAAAAAATCTGGATTTCAACTCAAAAGCTATTAAGTAACTAATATTTTTTGTTTTATTTTGTTGTTTTCAAGGAGAAGAAAATTGTGACCGAGTCCGACATCTCAAATGCTGAAGCAGATAGTGGAAGTGCTCAAACGAATGTTATTGGCAACAAAGGTCATATACGAAGAAAAGACCCACCAATTTAATCATTGCCCCACTCCAAGCTCAACTGCTGACCGACACCGACAGAACTGTTAATTTATTATTTTTTTAAAAAGATTTAAAACTTTAAAGAAATTAAGGGTGCCATTCATCATGATCTCTCCAAGAGATATCAGTGGTTTTGGTTTGTTTTCTCTATATGTGCAGGTACACAATTTGCAGTAGATTCATATTTTACAGCAATGTTGCACAGAAAAGGTGTCACTGTTTAATAAATGACTTAAACAGTACTTTTTCTATTTTTAAATATCTTTTTTTTCCCTTTCAACAGTTATATCGTAGAATATCATCTATCATATTTCTGACCAATATATCGATAATCGCTGTATCGTGATAACGTGAGATAATCGTTATCGTGAGCCTTGTATCGCGAATCGTATCATATCGTGAGGTGCCCTGAGGTTCCCACTCCTACGTCAGATACAAATTGTTCCTTTAGATCCCTTATTCTGAAAATCACATCGGTTCTCCTGTTGTAAACTTGCGCCTGACTACGTCAACGCAGAGTTGGACATCAGGAGAAAAATCCACAGACAGGTATTTTAATTTAATGAACGTACTTCTAGTTCAAAACTGTGAAAATGAAATTAAAATGGACATTGACGTAACGTTTAAGTTGTTTATGGTGTGTCTTTGACCTGAACCGTCACGTCCTAGCATATGCGGACGTCATTAGTTGTAATTTCAGATGAGTATTTTGGAAATAGAAAAGTTACTCAGGAGAATGGTCACGTAACAAAAAGACTACCGTATTATTGTTGTTCTGATGATGTAGACTGTTACATTCAGAGATATTTAATTAGTCTCTCAGGTTAATTATATATTCCAAGGTGCCATTCAGTTCCGAAAGTATTTAGCCCTCATGTTCGAAGGAGAAGAAATAACCAAATCGTTATGGCAACTGGTGTTTTTTTTTTTTTTTTTTTAATTAATCATCATTGTATTGTTTTAACTTAAGTTATTGTATTGAAAAAGGTTCATTGTTTATAATTTGGCATATTCCTTGTCCAAAAATTTACAAGACATAGTATTTTTCCTCTCACTGAAACAAATCATCATTATTACAGGTAGTTATTACAGGTAGTCCCCAGGTTACGAACGAGTTCCGTTCCTACGCTGGCGACGAAAGCCAAATTTCCGCGTAAATCAGAATTAACCCTTTAGGTACCCCAAAATAACTATCCAAAAAGTCCAAAGGTATAGTATTTTGTTTAATGATGGAGGATACAGCCTTATGTAGCACCAGAGGACAGTGTAAGTTGTTTCAGCTAATATATGTTTGTGTATGCATTTGTAATTAGAATTACAGCTACAGTTTGTGGAGTTACCTGTGAGTAATTTGCAATGAAAATTGTAAATACGTTAGCATTCATAGCATTTAAGATAGCAGACTTTTGTTAGGCAAATACGGCTAGTTTAATCTACCAAATTTACATATTGGCGAGACTAGATGGACGCTTGAACACCAATGGTTTTGTGTGAGGTATCTTGTTATACACATGCAGCTTTACAAATTGTCAAAAGGAAGTAAAAAGCTTCAAAAAGCACAATTGCTTTGTTTGCTGTCTGTAAAGATGAACAACTTCACATCTAGTATGGACAGAACACATATCAATAAAGTAAGGAAAAAAATAAGATACTGGCAGGTGCAATAAGGTACTTTTTATGAGACTAAAAAAGTGGCAGACGAGACCGCAGCGTCGTAAAGTCGGGTACGTCGTAACCCGGGGACTACCTGTATTTTTTTTTTTAATATCAGTTTATTCTAGGGACTAACTTTAAATCAATCAGAAAAGTAACTCCTATTAAGACACCTTAGTTTGAATTTAAATTGAATTGACTAATGTACTCTCTGAAAATAAAGGATTGAAACCGTGTAGTCCTATTGGCTAATCCACTGAATGTGTTTCAGAATATAGACCATATAAGCATGATGTAAAAGATGGCATCACAGGCTGATGAAAGGAGAGGGCTGTACCAACGGCCATTGCGTTGACAGTGCCCATTTCAACTGTGAGACAGATTTCTCTGCAATAAACAGAGTAATACATTTGGTCAAATGTTCAGAACTGTACAATATAAATTAGAGGTGCTTGTGTGTCTTCACGTCTTAGATCTTTATGTTTTTTTTTGTGTAGGTGAAGACAGACCTGAGGAACCAGCTGCAGGGGGACTATCTGGCACCATGCCTCACAATGACTATAAATGGACCACCCATTGCTGATTTACGTTATGAAAGAGCCCTCAAATTTATTTTTATTTTTTTTTAAATCCAGGAAACGCAAGTGCAGACAGGATGCAAACTTTGCAACTAGATATTTGTTCTTTGTTTTATTTTGTTTTCTTATATTTGTTTAAAAAAAATTTTTTTATTTGTCATGATATGAAACAATTTCGTCGCGGCCCGCTGTCCGACTCCGATGCAGTCCACCACCACCACTACAGCTTAAAAAAATCCTAAGGTAAACCCTGCATCAGGTACACTGATTTTCCCCCAACATTACAAAAAGATGCATACTTGTTCACTTATTGACTGTGAATGTGTGAATGGCTGTCTATTTGAGCCCTGTGATTGGCTAGCAACCCTAAACTAAAAAGAATAAATACTAGCTTTCAGCTTGTCTTCTTATTCTTGGTTAGATTTCTTTATTTCGTTTTCCTCAATATATACTGGGGCTACAGCTATCGATTATTTAGGTAATCGATAAATCTGTCGATTAGTTAGTTCGAATAATTGAGTAATCTGATTAAGAACATTTAATGCGTTGTAGAATAAAGTTTAGGAGATGTAAAACAAAGAAACAAGTGCTTATGCCAGTAAGAACATTCATTTTGGCTTGCTATCATTGCACTTTCAAAAGAGCATTAAAAGCGAATACAAAATAAAATTCCTGAGAGTTTCTTCAAACTATGCAGAATTTCCATTTCATTTCACAAGAGCAATAAATGTATTTAAAACTAAAATACCTGAGCTTAGCCTCAAACGGTATGAACATTTTTTTTTTTTTAATTAGGATCTAAGTACAAGAAAAGAACAACTGGCTAACTTGCATAGCAAAGGTCCTCTGGCTTAAATGAGATAAATGCTAAAATTTATTTAAAAGCGCTTAACAAATCGTTCGAACACCACATAGTCCCAAAAAAACTTCTAAATATACTTCTAAACTAATGAATGCATAAACAAACATATTAGCCCAAACAAAACATACCTTATGTTGGTCTTAACAGGGAACAACTGGATTTAGTCATGTTAGACGAGCCATGTTAACTTGCATAGCAAAGGTCCTCTGGCTTAAATGAGATAAATGCTAAAATTTATTTACAAAGCGCTTAACAAATCGTTCGAACACCACATAGTCCCAAAAAAAACTTCTAAATATACTTCTAAACTAATGAATGCATAAACAAACATATTAGCCCAAACAAAACATACCTTATGTTGGTCTTAACAGGGAACAACTGGATTTAGCCATGTTAGACGAGTTATGGCATATTCAATGTTGCCACCAGAGGGCGCTGTATCCAGCCAAATTAATACAACTAAATGCAATGCAACACTTTCAAAACAAACCACCACAACGTCACTCTGATGAAATGAATCCTTGAAGCAGCAAAATTTAATTCGAAGTGAGTACTTGAATTACTCGAGTTAATTGACTAATTGTTGCAGCACTAACATACAAATTCTTATACCTGGCTAACAGTTTTGGCTTTCACTAAAGTCTTCAGGTGAGCTGTCACAACAAAAGGCCCAAGACAAAAGAGCCAAAGCTCAAAAACAAAAGAGTCTTAGGTTAACAAAGGAAATCAAAAATTGATCACAAATGAATGGAAAACTCAATCGACAAGTCTGATCCTACTCTTGATGCGACAGCAAAAAAAAAAGTTGTTATTCGTTGTGCTGCCAAGATGGGCTTCAATTATTAAGTAAGGTGTTTTGACAATTACTGTAACAGTGTACAGCAGAATGTAACACTAGATATTGAGTAGAGTTGAGCACTCTTGACAGAATGCAAACTATCTTTCTGCAATGGTGGGTGTTACTTCTGCTAAAGGGAACAAATGTGGTTCAGTCAAAATGTATTCATGTCTATGCATCGATTATTTTAGCCTTACGACATCCAGATAACACTTAATAATTACAGATACACAGATCTCCCATTTTAGATCATATGTTCAGATAACGCGAGGAGCAACGGGGTTTTGGGTTAAAACTACAACACAAAGCGCCTGAAACTACGTAAAATGAAATAAAATTGTTTTAAAAAACGAGCTTTCGGATTCGCTGATGACTCAGACACCGGGAAAAAGGGGAAGCTTTTTGATTTTATAATTATTTGATTTCCATGCATACTCACAGCAGCAGTTGTTGTAATAAAATCTAAGACGTGAATATGATTAAGTCCACGTGAGCGCCGGTTTTATTCTGGGATAGCTACAGTTATATTTTGTGGAATGCCGCGTGATTTAGCATCTCGGTAGCTAACAATCGGTAACATCTGCAAGGCGTTTTAATACATTCTCACCTCATCCGCTACGGCTGCGCTTCTGCCGGATTGATTCAGGTGCTGCTATCCTTCTGCGCGTAGTTCTGACATAATGTTGACCTTGTCCAAACGCTCTGTATATGGGACTTTAAGTCAGTATTTCAAGTATTTCAGGAAAGACGAATAAAATTGTGTAAAAAGGTACATTTTAACGCCAACCGGGGTAGCGTTCACAGCCCGGAAGACAGTGGATGATGTCAGAGTGTGTCGCCGCCTCTGATTGGAGGACCGGAGGTGGCGCGTGCTCTGGGAAGCAGGGACGTCAGTGGGGTTACTATCGGTCAATTTGTCAGAGACAAAAGCATAAATGGTAGGGTGGTTCTTCGGAGGGAGTCGTTTATTTCGAAGAGCCATGAAAAAATTGGCTCAACTGCCATTTTTTAAATTTCGAATATCAAGCAAAAATTGTTTTATTTTGGCAATTAACACTCAAATTCACATATCTCAAGCAGTTTCTTGTTGTAACTTTGCTGGTTAAGATTTTTCAGATTATTAAAACTTTATATATGTGTGTATATATATATATATATATATATATATATATATATATATATATATATATATATATATATATATATATATATATATATATATATATGTATGTATGTATTATATATACACACACACACACACACACACGCACTCACCGGCCACTTTATTAGGCACACCTGTCCAACTGCTCGTTAACACTTAATTTCTAATCAGCCAATCACATGGCGGCAACTCAGTGCATTTAAGCATGTAGACATGGTTTAAGACAATCTCCTGCAGTTCAAACCGAGCATCAGTATGGGGAAGAAAGGTGTATATGAGTGAATTTGATCGTGGCATGGTTGTTGGTGCCAGAAGGGCTGGTCTGAGTATTTCAGAAACTGCTGATCTACTGGGATTTTCACGCACAACCATCTCTAGGGTTTACAGAGAATGGTCCGAAAAAGAAAAAATATCCAGTGAGTGGCAGTTCTGTGGGCGGAAATGCCTGGTTGATGCCAGAGGTCAGAGGAGAATGGCCAGACTGGTTTGAGCTGATATTTCTATCAGCAACAGTGACTCAAATAACCACCCGGTACAACCAAGGTAGGCAGAAGAGCATCTCTGAACGCACAGTACGTCGAACTTTGAGGCAGATGGGCTACAGCAGCAGAAGACCACGCCGGGTGCCACTCCTTTCAGCTAAGAACAGGAAACTGAGGCTACAATTTGTACAAGCTCATTGAAATTGGGCAATAGAAGATTGGAAAAACGTTGCCTGGTCTGATGAGTCTGGATTCCTGCTGCGACATTCGGATGGTAGGGTCAGAATTTGGCGTCAACAACATGAAACCATGGATCCATCCTGCCTTGTATCAACGGTTCAGGCTGGTGGTGGTGGTTTAATGGTGTGGGGAATATTTTCGTGGCACTCTTTGGGCCCCTTGGTACCAATTGAGCATCGTTGGAACGCCACAGCATGCCTGAGTATTGTTGCTGACCATGTCCATCCCTTTATGACCACAATGTACCCAACTTCTGGTGGCTACTTTCAGCAGGATAATGCGCCAAGCTGGAATCATCTCAGACTGGTTTCTTGAACATGACAATGAGTTCACTGTACTCAAATGGCCTCCACAGTCACCAGATCTCAATCCAATAGAGCATCTTTGGGATGTGGTGGAACGGGAAATTCGCATCCTGGATGTGCAGCCGACAAATCTGCACCAACTGTGTGATGCCATCATGTCAATACAGACCAAACTCTCTTAGAAATGCTTCCAGCACCTTGTTGAATCTATGCCACGAAGAATTGAGGCAGTTCCGAAGGCAAAAGGAGGTCCATCTCGTTACTAGCATGGTGTACCTAATAAAGTGGCCAGTGAGTGTATATATATATATATATATATATATATATATATATATATATATATATATATATATATATATATATATGTATACATATATGGCGGAAAACACAAGACTGGAAAAGCAGTTTCTGCTCTTGCACTCTTCTTTAAAAGAAACTGCTGTATTTTAAGCCAAAACAACTGTTGTGTTTGATAGAACAATATGTCTGTCAGGAATTGCTGGGCGGGCAGGTGTGTGAGGACCCAAACGCAGGAAAACAAAAGCAGCAAAGCAGGTGGCAGAGAACTCAAAAAATGGTTTTAATTATAACTAATAAAAGCACAAAGTACAAACAAAAAGACTAGGGATCAAAAGGCAAGGTTCAAACCAAAACTTACTTAAACAGAGGGACTGGTACACGAGGGCGTGGAACGGACTTGACTTTGGCAAAGACGGACATAGACATAGACAATGACGCAACAAGGAGTGACAAGAAACTGGGTCATTATATACGCAGACAAGGGGTAACGAGACGAGGAACAGCTGGGTAACACAGGTGGATGCAGATTGCAGGATACACTGGGAAAACACACACAGGTGAGAGCAATGGGTAATCACAGGGACAAGTCACACAAGGAGAAACCAAACACAAAACCTAACAATGTCTATATGCTGCCATAGCAGATTCATGGCGCATTAAGCCCCCGGACTATTTTTAATTTGTCTGTTTTACCCTGGAAACCCCTATTTACAGACGCCGCACAACCGCTTTGGTTTCAACCCAGCCACAAAACGAAGGTAATTAATTATATTTATTATTCAAAATGTCTGTCATTTTTAGCTTAGAATCATTAATTGATGTCTAATATTTCGTTTAAAAAATAAAAACAACTTTAAAAAAAATTTCACTCGCATATGTTTAACTTTTAAACAAATTACGTAACAATGAAAAAATTGGTGTCTATAAAAAAGTCATGGATATCTACCTCATAACTATCGCTTAATTGTATTTTTTTTTTGTTACCTTCGCATTTTCTCCGATATGTTAGATGATAAATAATCGATCCAAACAAAGAAAAATTGAAAAAAATGTTTAAAAGGGTAAATATATAAAAAAGGAAATCTCGACCACTCCTTGATGTCTGCGATTTCTGCATCGAGAACCTTGTTATATTTCTGTGTTTCACCCATAAAATCCCCCAAAAATCCAGCTATGGCCATTCACAGCTGTGTCTTGACAGTCAGTGATACATGCTACATGGAGTTTTTGGATCGAAACAAGGTTTGTACGGGATAATATCTCGTTAAAGTCATGGCGTCTGTAATTCTGCTCTTGCGTGCTCTAACCTCCAGATAGGATTTTGCTGTTTAAAAAACTTTTTTTTTTTTTTTAAATGCCCTCCTGTTCAAAATTGTTCTTCCCCCAGAAAATAGAGATTTTAAGATTTCCAATGATGTATCACACATGCAGAGAGGCCAATTTTGAAATTTGGCCAAATTGGGGGTCTCAGAGTGGAACTTCAAGTCACCTGAGTGTTTTCCGCCATATATATATACAGTATATGCGAGAGCAGAATTAAAGACGCCATGATTTTAATAAGATATTATCGCGTACTTACCTCTTTTCGATCCAAAAACTCCATGTAGCATGTATCACTCTTCATTTTCATGGATAATTTTTGTCTGACTTTGTTGTCAGCACGTTCAACTATGGAAAGAACAAAGTATTTAATAATTTTTTTTTTAAAAATCATTCATGCAGATCTACAACGTGTTATGTCAGTGTTCACTTTATTTTTTTGAGCAGTATATATATGTATATACTGTAATACATATATATTTATATAGTCCCCAGGTTACAAACGAGTTCTGTTCCTATAGGCTGGCGATGTAACCAGAATTTCCATTTAAATCGGAATTAACACTTAAAGTACCCCACGGTCAACTGGAAATACATCTAGCTGACGATAGCACCAACGTATGCACAGTTAGTGTAGACGTTCAATGTATTTCTTGTTATTGTTTGTGTTTTTCTTCTGTCTCTCTCTCTCTCTCTCTCTCTCTCTCTCTCTCTCTCTCTCTCTCTCTCTCTCTCTCTCTCTCTCTCTCTCCTTCTTTTCTTTTGTTCCCCCATAACAGGTGGTGGCAATAACTAAATCCCACTTGCAGCCAGTTAAAATGGATTAAAGTTGACTCTACCTGTGTCCTTTGTCCTTGTGTGTACCATATTGAGCATGGAGAAAAGAAAGAAGACCACAGAACTGTCTGTGGCCTTGAGTAGCAAAATTGTGAGGAAGCATGGATAATCTCAAGGCTACAAGTCCATCTCCAAAGACCTAATTGTTCCTGTGTCTACCATACTCAGTGTCATCAATAAGTGTAAAGCCCACGTTACTGTGGCTAACCTCCCTAGATGTGGACGGAAAAGAAACATTGACGAGGCATTTCAATTAAAGATTGTGCGGATGGTGGATAAAGAACCTCGACTAACATCCAAACAAGTTCAAGCTGTCCTGCAGTCCGAGCGTACAACAGTTTCAACCCGTACTATCCATCGGGGTGTGAATGAAAAGGGACTCTACGGTAGGATACCCAGGAAAGTCCCCACTTCTGACCCAGAGACATAAAAGAAGCCAGGCTGGAGTTTGCCAAAACTTACCTGAGAAAGCCAAAAACGTTTTGGAAAAATGTTCGCTGGTCAGATGAGACGAAAGTAGAGCTTCTTGGGAAAAGGCATCAATATAGAGTTTACAGGGGGAAAAAAGAGCCCTTAAAAAAAAAAAAGAACACGGTCTCCACAGTCCAACATTGCGGAGGTTCCTCGATGTTTTGGGGTTGCTTCACTGCCTCTGGCACTGGACTGCTTGACCGTGTGCATGACATTGTCAAACAATTTTGCAGCATAATGTAGGACCCAGTGTGAGAAAGCTGGGTCTCCCTCAGAGGCCATGGGTCTTCCAGCAAGACAATGACCCAAAACACATTTCAAAAAGCACTTGAAAATGGTTTGAGAGAACGCACTGGAGACTACTAAAGTGGCCAGCAATGAGTCCAGACCTGAATCCCATAGAACACCTGTGGAGAGATCTGAAAATGGCAGTTTGGAGAAGGCACCCTTCAAATCTCAGAGACCTAGAGCAGTTGGCCAAAGAAGAATGGTCTAAAATTCCAGCAGAGCATTGTAAGAAACTCATTGATGGATACCGGAAGCGGTTATTCGCAGTTATTTTGTCTAAAGGTTGTGCTACCAAGTATTAGGCTGAGGGTGCCAATACTTTTGTCCAGCCCATTTTTGGAGTTTTGTGTAAAATGAGAATGATTGAATTTTTTTTCATTTTCTTTTGTGTTCTTTCATTGCAAGCAAAATAAACGAAGATTTTACTACCACGGCATTTGTAATTGCAATCATTTTCTGGGAGAAATTGCGCAATATCTGACAGAATTGCAGGGTTGCCAATGCTTTTGGCCAGCAGTGTATATTCAATTATGCGTTTGTATCCGTACTTCTATGATCATACTTATTGTATCCTACTCTATGATGCTGCATTTTCTGGATAAATAGCACAATATAAACAATCAAATAGGGAGGGCACCAAATTTCCATGTGGCATGTTAAAACTTTCAGCTTTTAAAGAGACACCTATTTACTATTCTCCGTGTCTACAATAAGTTGAAGGGAAAAATAAAACATAAAATACTTAGTCAAAAGAATGTCATACAAAAATGCACATAAATTCTCTATAAGCATACATAATGTAAAATACATTGTTCAATCTGACATGATAGCACCTATTGATTAACTTGAAAGGCAATCCTAATATTATACAGTTAAATGTAATGATCAAATTTTAACATAATAAAATTATTTTTCCCTTACTAATTACTTGTTAATACAACCTTATTAGGACAGTACAGTATTCAGTATTGTGCTTGTGTACCTAATGAAGTGACCAACGAATGTTTTTTGCTGCTGCTCTTGCTCCTGCATTTTCCCCTTTATACACTAGAGAGAGGTAGTGAGCAAACAGTGTTTGTTATGTAGTAAATGTCCAACCAACCACGCATTTTCTGTGTTCACGGTCGCGGGGGTTGGATATAGAGGTCGATTTGGGGCTTTACACTTCAATTTAAAAAAAAAAAAAAAAAGTTGCTTCAATCAAAATGTATATTTTCAATCAAAAAAGGTCACGTCAATAAAAACAAATTAATAAAATAAAACATTTTAAATCACAGGAAAAAAAATGAATGAAAAAATGCATTGAAACTGCATTTAAACAAAGCTTTTCTTGAATAAAAATGTTTTTTATATTTTAATTGAATTAACATTTTGATTAATGATTTGATTGTTTTGTGTTTGGGCCACATTGAATCATTTTGATACAAATGTCGCGCTTTGCTACTGGTCAGACGTGTTTGATACAGTATACACAGTGTCATGAATATACAGATGTGTCCTGACAAATTTGTTTAATATGTATTGTGACCATTTTCATTTTAGAACCCTCAAACCTATGATTGTCTTTCCATGTTGGAAAAAAACAAAACAAAAAAAAACCATGCAAAACACTCCAAATCGTTCGTTCATTCATTCATTATACTGCTGAGTCCCGAACTGGTCTCTAGCATTGAGAGTAGAGTTTTCCCACATTTGTTTACTTTAAAGGAATAGGAAGGCTATCACATTTCATGTTCGTAATGTGTAATATTGGAGAAAAATGTCAATAAAAGCCAATATTTCCAGGAAGTAGACAAGATTGTTGTGAGCACCTGCTGGGGACGCTAAAGCCCTATAATGGTAGGCGTGGCTAACCGGCCCGATCAATTAACTTTATTTGCAGGCCCGAGCCCGACCCAACCCCCCCCCCCCTCCATAATTTTATGTTATCTTTGTGAGGACTCAGGAGAAGAAGGAAATGCGGGGATGCCATGCGTTGTTGCGTGAATTAAAGCCCGTCGAATTTTCACAGTTAAACAAGACTGTAAGATGAGTATTCAATAAACATTTATATCTTTTATATTTGTGCGTCTGTCCTATCAGTGGATTTGACATTTAATTTAATCTCTTCGAGTTGGCAGAAAAAAACGCAAGTTTTCTCAATGTTTAAATAGTCTACATATTTCTATGGTTATTATTAACTCATTTACACAACGAAATAACGCTGGAAAAGTTCGTTAAATATATTTCTTGTATATGAGAGCAAAGCTCCGCATTCGTTTACATTCAGCAATTTCAACGATCAATTTGAAGCGTTTCCATACCCCACTTCGAATCGCACGGCATACAGTGTTCTTACGCAGATATTCAGCATCACCATTGGAATGCATATATTGTCCCTCGCGAAAGAGCGCACGGAGAGGCACACAATCTGCCCGTTTGTGAGGGCCTGACTTCGGCGGGTTACATTATAGTGACGTCCGCCTCGATCAGTTGGCACAGGTAAAGAATTCCCTCAGCTGAAAATCTTTCATGGAGAACATCTTCCGGGTACGCCAGCGGATTCTGGCGGTCTCCAAAAACCCGTGTACTCCGAAGAGATCCTCACAATCCGCGCGCCAATGTCGTATGGGTCGTCCAGGTACGCTGTCATTGTCAGGAGGACACGTCCACGGAGGAGTGCTGTTTAATTATAGCGTGGTTAATTAGAATTCTGGGGTTAAGCAAGATCTAACTCTGAGACGACCAGGTTTGGCGTGTGGCGTGTGTTGCCATGGCAACACTTCTTGGTTCCAACATATCCACCTTTCGTAGTCTCGCTTAGCTGCGAACTTAGGTAGCACGTGATGAAGTTACTCTCGAAGTTACCCTGCTAAGCCAGAAAACTGGCTTCGTAGTATAGGCCACTGATCATAGGAGTTCTGACTACAAGCTTGTGGTGGTCATGTGACTGTATTGTTATGTCTGATTGGTATATTGGAGTCATGTGATTATTGATGTGACATCTCATTGGTTAAAGTGGTGGGGCTACTGTGGGCATCTCTGGCAAAAACAAAGTGTAATCTGTAGAATAAAGAGGAAAAGTGTAAGGACTCTAGTGTAGCTCAAAGTAGCAGAGTAAGAATAGTGTTTCTTCTTCACCAATCTACCCAAGTAAATGTTAAAAGTATGGCATGATAAAACTACTCTTAGAAGTACATTTAGTACTGATTAAACCCAATTTTTCTGTGGCAATTGCAATGGCAATGGTCTTTGCTTGCAAGTCGTCACTTCAATAGTCGTATCAGGGGTCGCGTTAACCAAATAGTTTCCGTCGTTGACCGATTTTTTAAAACGGTGATGGAAAAAACTGAAGTCCATCTGTCATTTTGACAGGTGGCAATTTACACCCCAGACCACAGGGTGGCGAGTGAGCATATTAATTAGCTATTGTCTCTCTTGATGCATGACGTCGTTTGCCTTACTCTGAAAAATGTCAAGGCAACTGAGTGTCCGAAGTTTCTTCAAAAAGCCCCAAAACAACGATGGTGTTGATAAAAGAGGTGAAAAAACAGGGACTGCACAAGCGAGCACGCAATTCAAGTCCATGCGCACCAGGAGGAAGGTGTAAGACTCCGTTCAGGCCACAGCAGGTGAACTGTTAATTTCATTGTTCCTTAATGTAGCCTACCTAGTGGGGCCACAGTCAGCTGTTTTTGTCACTGCGGAGAAAAAGTATTCATCTGCTTGATGTGTGATGGCACGGTGTGGATTCTCTGTTAAGCTTGTTCGGACAGAATATTAATTTAAAATGAATGAAAACTAAATACTATTGAATATGTTGAAGCGGTATGCAATGTTAAGAGTCTTATTAGCTCGAATTGCTGTGTCCAGCCGCTGTAGCTCTGCTGCCCTCTGTGAACTCTCTGCTCAAGCCGGAACGCGCGCGGCTCTTAAAGTGCCTGTGACACGAAAAAGCATGTTTATTTCATAATACACGCGGTATTTTATGCCCCTGAATGATATGGGCTGCTTGGATGTGTGTGGAAGTGATCGCTATTTTTATTTAGTTTTTTGAATCCCGCGCCATGAAAATGAGTGACTTCCGGCTTCGGTCTTGCATTGAGGAGGAGGGCGCTGTGACGTGTACGGTAGAAGACGTCCTCTTCACGCTACAGTGTACTGTTGTGTATGAGGACGAAGGATTCAGCTGATTTTGCGGATTAATACGTTTATTTTTCGCATTACGCAGCCAAACGGCTGCAGAAAAATCATTCTGTATGAGGGAGAGGCGTATGCGCCTTTTTGGAGTTTCAAAAGGTTCCCATTCCCAGTGGATATTTACTGTGGGACCATTGGACTTACGAGGAAGTGAGTAAAAATCTTGTTTTGTATTATGTCAAATACGAATACAGCGATTACAAAGTAAACACTACAAACTTCCTTTAAATGAAGGACTACTTACGTTTGATCATTGATAGGCATGTAAAAAGCTCTCCTAATGCTCATTAGCAGCAGTACGTCAGCTGCACAACAACTCCAGCCACCCTCCTCCGGGGAACGAACTGTAAATTGCTCTCCGCCGGGCGGTTTGCCAATCCGCGAAGACAATCGACAACCGGGTCGTCATGTCAAATAATCCAGGATAGTTATGTGTGATTTTCCGCTTCGAATACTTTGAAACATCACTCGGTTCAGGTTAGCATGTCGGCTAGCTGTCACGCCTCTTGGTTTGTTTACATTCTCCGAAGCCGGGGAAGGGAAATGACATATGTCCGATTTAAGTGTCATAAAATATCGTTCGGGAGGTGCGACAGTAAAGGTGAAGTTGACAGTTTTGACCATTATGGAGTAATTTTGCCATGTCGTCCTGAATAAATGCATTTTTATTATTTCATATTCCATTCAGCACAAGACTGTTATTTGTCATGACCAGTGTTGTTAATAACGGCGTTACAATATAACGGCGTTACTAACGGCGTTATTTTTTTCAGTAATGAGTAATCTAATTAATTACTTTTCTCATCTTGGCAACGCCGTTACCGTTACTGAGGCGGGAAAGGCGTGCGTTACTATGCGTTACTAAGTTGGTTGAATAAAAAAAAAGTCTGAGAGAAACGGACTCACGGGGACGAGAGCTGAGCAGGAGTGGGGAAGACGCCGTTGCAACCGCGATGCTAGGTGGCTCCAATAATACCTGACTGCAGCCATAGCCGACAAACTACGCACACATGACACGGTAGATATCATATTATAGAACTAGATGCAAATGACAGACACTGCTGCATTGCCAACATGTTTTAAGGACTACATGCGTTTGTAAACAGCCGCCATCTTAAAGCAGTAGACCTCTCAGGAAGGCCCTGATGTAGAGATCCTTCCTAGCGAACCTAAGTAATTTTTTTTTAATCTAAAATGCTCCTAAATCGGCAAAATCTTAACTTAAATCTATCTTTAAATGATGAAACAGTTTTAAAACTTACACATGTTTAAAGTAGACAGAAGGGAACTAATGCAATAACGGGAGAAATTTTAACAACTTTAACGATTGATTCACAACTTTAAATGACTTCCACACATAGCAAAGGTTACTAGCTAGTTATCGCAATACCCTTGTGTCTAGTTAAGCGGAGGGTAAAGAATTGGGTTAGGGCCAATTGTCCCCCAAACCCTTTAAGCTTCACATTGTGTGACCTGTGTTTTTTTTTTTTTTTTTTGAGAAAAAAAAAATATATATATATATATCACTAGTTACTTTGCCAAGTAACTAATTACTCTTACATTCAGGTAACTGAGTTACTAACGCAATTACTTTTTGGGAGAAGTAATTTGTAACTGTAATTAATTACTTTTTTAAAGTAAAATTAACAACACTGCATGGCACTAAATGCGTTAGTAGACAGCCGCCATCTTAAAGCAGTAGACTTTTTAGGACGGCTCTGTTGTAGAGAACCTTCCTAGCGAACCTAAGTAACTTTTTATCTAAAATACTTCTAAATCAGCAAAATCTTGACTTGAATCTATCTTTAAATGATGAAACAGTTTTAAAACTTTCATATGTCGAAAGTAGAGAGAAGGGAACAAATGCAATAATGGGAGCAATTTTAACAACTTTTAACAGTTGATTCAGGGTAAAGGGTAAATTCGGGTAAAGAATTGGGCTCGGGCCAATTGTACCAAAAACCTTCACAAAAAACTTCACATAGTGTGGCCAATGTTTTTTTTTTTTTTTTTTTTGAGGGGAAAAAAAAAAAAAGTAATTATCACCAATTACTTTGCCAAGTAACTAATTACTCTTACATTCAGGTAATTGAGTTACTAACGCAATTACTTTTTGTGAGAAGTAATTTGTAACTATAATTAATTACTTTTTTTCAGTAAGATTAACAACACTGGTCATGACCATGCCATTTATTTAGCAATTGGGGAAAATACTTGGATAAAAAGAATATCCTGTAAAAATATTGAAGTAAAGAGACAGAAACAATGACATTTTGCCGCTCTCTTCGTCGCGTTTTCCTCGTTGTGAATAGTTCCCCCTCGACGGGCTGACTGGTCCTTCTCAAGCCATTTATATAGCTATTGGGGAAAATACTTGGATACAAAGAATATCCTGTAAAAATATTGAAGTAAAGAGACAGAAACAATGACATTTTGCCGCTCTCTTCGTCGCGTTTTCCTCGTTGTGAATAGTTCCCCCTCGACGGGCTGACTGGTCCTTCTCAAGCCATTTATATAGCTATTGGGGAAAAATACTTGGATAAAAAGAATATCCTGTAAAAATATTGGCGTAAAGAGACTGAAACAATGACATTTTGCGGCTCTCTTCGTCGCGTTTTCCTCGTTCTGAATAATTCCCCCTCAATGGGCTGAATAGTAAAACCGATGAGCCCAGTCTACCGCTGACGTCATCCACCTGCTGGGGACGCTAAAGCTCTATAATGGTAGGCGTGGCTAACCGGCAGATTAAAAGACTAATTTCTCGTCATCTGTGCTTTGCTAAATTCTTGTATATAGTCGAATCGTCTCAAAATATGATTCTAATTCACATAATAATGCCATTTAAGACTTTTTTTCTCGTGTCATATGCTCTTTAAGTGTCTCTGTCACGTGACTGTGTCGTAGCCGGTAACGCGCTCGGCCAAATGGACACACAAGTACGGAAGGTGAATTATGCCAAACAAAGGGTCACCACAATGTCATTATCATCATTTTAAAAATTTAAGTGACGGGTAAAAATAGATTATGACCGGATTTTTATGACCCTGTCAGTCAAAATGACAGACAACGAAAAAGTCTAGTGCAACCTCTGAGTCGTATACACATGAATTCTGAAGTTTACAGACGAAAACATTTGGAGAAATTGTCGGCTAAAACTGAGTTTTCATTAAAACTAGATGAAGACGAACACATTTTGAAATGACTAAAATATGATTAAGACTAATAAATATTTTTGTCAAAAAGACTAAGACGAAAATGAAAAAGGCTACTAAAAACGTCACTGGACCACGGACACTGAGACCTTTTGGACTCCTCCTCGTACTGTTCGCTCGCTTGTTAAGGCTGATTTATGCTACTGCATGGCAGTGACGGTGGATCTACTCCGTAGCCTGACGTGTGCCTCCCAAAAAAATCCTGTGTCACCTTAACGTGTGGTGATGTGAAGGACTGTCATTGGTCGGCTCAGAACGTTATTTCCGGTTCAGCACAACAACACCGCCATTTTCAAACATTCAAAACTCCACAAACGCCTTCTATGTCGCCTACGCTTCAACATTTGTATTACCAACATTTGTTGTTCAATATTGATTTGCTGCAGCTCCATATACACACTTTCCATCACCGTTGTCATTGCTGTCTATGACCAGAGGAAAACTAAAGGAATTCGACAAGAGTCCCCCAAAACAGTACAAAGACAAAGCCGCACCCCTCTTGTGGTTTGGCGGTAAATTACATAGCAACGTGTTCCTTTGACGCGGAACTTCGAATGCTCAATGACGACAAAGGGTCTGCGCCGTCAACAGAACACAGAAGACTAAATCAGGCCTTACGCTATCTTACCCATCTCCGCCTACACATGCGTGCGGGCAAAAAGTCAAGTGAACACACGCAGAGAGATCGGGACAGAGCACTTGTGATCACATGATGAGTCAAAGTCAATATGTAATAACGATGCTCCTCGGGGCTACGCCTTTGAGATAGTCTTTGACTGGGGCAGATGTTCAGTTAGAGATGATCGCTTTCATGCCCCCTGTGAAACGTGTGTGTCCAATCTGATAATGACACTAATACGCACACACTCGGGCCACATCTTAAGAGGGACACGCGGGCAGACAGGAAACGAATCCCCATCAGTGTCTGTTTCTGGGTGACCTCTTCTTCCTGAAGGACTCATGCTTGTTCCTCAGGGAAACACCTTTGACTGAGCTGACCTGTGTCATGTGACTAGCTTGGCTTCCTCTCGATCAAATGAAAGCAGCAGATTGTTAGAAAGGCTCCTAATAAGAGGACCTTGTTACACTCCAATCAAAGCCAAGCAGGTAAACTCATAACTTGGCGTCCCCCTTGAGTTGGACTTCCAGAGAGAGCGAGAGAAAAGGAGGAGGAAAAGAAAGGCTTTTGTAGGGATTAGGGAACAAAAGGATCCTTCTCTGTCATCAAAGAGGATCGGCTCCCGACTCATCCCCTCATGCTCCGTGGCGACCGCTTTTTCCTTTTCGGGAGAGGGGAGTGACGGCTGGAGGGCTACAGCGGAGGAGTTTGATGGCTGGGATGCAGATTTCAAAGTAATCTTTAACTTTAAACCCGCCGGTCCCCTATGAAATGAAGCCGGCGGCCCTGTGGCTCTCAGTGGTAGCCTGCCACCCCTCCTTTTCTCTGCAGCTTTAGTCACGGTGGCATTTAAGTGGTATTACTCACTGACTGGATGACCAAATGAAGGGGTGCCTTTGAAAACCTGAAAGGGTTGGATTTTTTTGGACTCCCGAGACTGGTGTCGCCTCTTAAAACAACACTAAGCCCAGATAAATGCCCACTGTGTTACTTGGATTCCACGGACTCTTAATCCAAAAGGAGACATCTTTGTGACTTGTGATCTAATAAAACGAACCAAGCTGCTTTATTGTTTCATACACATGAGCAATAAATGGGTGAGAATCATTTGTGCGATTGTTGATGGACATGCAGTCATGCCTTGACAAACAACTGACCAGACATTTGAGTTTTTTGAGATACAAGCTGTCATTATTTTGCTTTGACTGACAAAATGTGAGACATTAACACCCAATGTATATGGTGGCAGGGGACGCAACTCACTTTACTACCAGCAGCAGCTTAACAGGTTTGTTGTCAGTTCCAATGACGTTTAATACCAAATTGACATAAAACAAAGGAAAATTTACAGTGTATTTAAAGCAATTAGAGGTACAGTGGTACAAAAAAGTATCTGACCCTTTTAGAATTTCTCACATTTCTGCATGAAATCACCATCAAATGTGATTTGATCTTTGTCAAAATCACACGGATGAAAAAACAGTGTCTGTTTAAGTAAAACCACGCAAACATTTACAGGTTTTCATATTTTAATGAGGATAGTATGCAAACAATGACAGAGGGTGGAAAAATAAGTAAGTGAACCATCACATTTAATGTCCCCTTTGGCAGCAATAACTTCAACCAGACGCCTCCTGTTGCTGCAGATCAGTCTGGCACATTGATCAGGACTAAACTTGGCCCATTCCTCTCTACAAAACTGCTGTAATTCAGTAAGATTTCTGAGATGTCTGGCATGAATTGCTGTCTGTAGGTCATGCTACAGCATCTCAATGGGGTTCAAGTCTGGACTTTGACTTGGCCATGCTAAAGCATCTCAATGGGGTTCAAGTCTGGACTTTGACTTGGCCACTCCAGAACGTGTATTTTGTTCTTCTGAAACCAAGTTGATTTACTTCTGTGTTTTGGATCATTGTCTTGTTGCAGATCCATCCTCTTTTTAGCTTCAACTGTCTGACAGGCGGTCTCAGGTTTTCTGCAAAACATCCTGATAAACATTTGAATTCATTCTTCCATTAATAATTACAAGTTGTCCAGGCCCTGAGGCAGCAAAACAGCCCCAAATCATGATGCTCCCTCCAACATGCCTCACGGTGGGGATGAGGTGTTGATGTTGGTGTGCTTTTCCATTTTTCCTCCACCTTGTGTGTTACTCCCAAACAATTCAACTTTGGTTTCATAAGTCCACAAATTTTTTTGACACAACTTCTGTGGAGTGTCCAAGCACCTTTTTGCGAACATTAAACGAGCAACAATGTTGTTTTTTTAGACAGCAGTGAATTCTTCCGTGGAGTCCTCCCACGAACACTATTCTTGGCCATAGTTTTGTGCACAGAGATATTGAACTGTGCAAGTGATTTCTGTAAGTCTTTAACAGACACTCTAGGGCTCTTTTTTACCTCTCTGAGTATTCTGCAATGAATTCTTGGTGTCATCTTTGATGGACAGCCTCTCCTTGGGAGAGAAGCAACAGTGCCAAACTCTCTCCATTTGTAGACAACTTCTCTGACTGTTGATTGATAAACATCCAGATTTTTAGAGATGGTTTAGTATCCTTTCCCAGCTTTATATAAATCAACAATCCTCGATCGAAGGTCTTCAGGCAGCTCTTTTGACCGAGCCACAATGCACATCAGACAATGCTTCTCATCAAGACAATTCTTACTAGTGTTGCACCGATACCATTTTTTGGCCCCGATACCGATACCTGGCTGTGCAGTATCGGCCGATACCGATACCATACCGATACCACCCCGATTAAATATATATATATATATATATATATATTTCTTTCCTTATTTTTTTTTTTCCAAAGAGCTACATAATTGGATGTGAAATCATTGCTATCAAGGCTTTGTCAGGCTGTTGCTTACCTTTGCAAAATAGGAAAAAGTACACTAAACCCTAGTAGACAATAGTTGAATAAACCTCCCGCTCTCAAAGGCCAAAATAGTGCTAAATTTGTGAAATGAATAGAACATGTATAATACTAGCCCAACAGTAAGAAAGTAAAAATAAATTCATAATAATAAACTCTGAATGAACTGAATAAACTTTTTTAAACCTCTCAAAGTCCAAACAGTGCAACTTTCATGAAATTATTGTCACATTCTGCTGCTGGTTAGATTGTGTTTTGTTGCTGGGCGTGGCACTTGAATCCAATGCACTCTCATCAACGCAGCATTTAAGCACGGGTGATCTCAGAGAAGGCTGCCGAGATATTTGCCTTGCTGATCGCTATTTGACATCTGGCACAATAATCTCGCTACATTTGCTTGTTATGCCCCTGCATTGGGTTTTTCTGTTAGTGTGCTGCTCTCGTTTGTAACCGCTGCCTATCGTCTTAGTTTGTCCGTCGACCTGCTGTCACGGACTCCTTTTGTTATTTCTACTGTCCCGCGATCGCGTGTTATTTTTTGTTTGCAATCATTAAACCCTTTTATGTATCTCCCGCTTGTTGTCTGCTTCGAGGTTCAACCTTGTTTCCGCATTTGCGGACGCTAACAATTATAAGTAATAATAATTGACCACAGCATCCCGTCTCTCCTTTTTTTTTGGGAGGTGGGAGTCCCTTATTTCTATTTCTGAAAGGTGGCAACAATACTTTGGAAACACTTCCCAAATTACTGCGGCATTTCTTTCAGTAAAAGACAATAAAAGTAAAGCAGACGAAGTGAACTGACCAGAGATTGTTGCTCCGGTCCAGCGGTAATTCCTCTGGATAGCAGTCCTGCTCTTGCAGGCTCAAACTCGTTGTGTTCGTTCACGTTTCGTCTTCAAATGTTTTATCAAGTTCGAGGTATTGAAACTGGCCGATTTAACTCCACATCTCCAAACTTTCAGGCCGCAAATCTTGCATGCAGCCATTGATTTTAATCGACGGGATTTCTATTTGGAAATATTTCCCGACCGCCGCGGCGCCGCCATATTTCCTGGTTTGTTTTTCGTCCATATGAAAAAGCCCCCTTTTGATTGGTCAGGAGTGGCAATTGGCTCGCTCTCATTGGTCTGGAGCAGGCCAATAGCTGCTTGGTGTTCACGTGTCATCACACAACACAGAGACAGCGTGTAGTGAGCGCCAGGAGGAGAAAAAGGCTGTGGTCAAATGTTATAATAATGGACCGGTAAATGGTATCGGCGCCCTCTTTGTTGGTACTCGCCGATACCGATACCACCATTTCGGGCCGGATCGGCGCCCCCTGCTGATACTAGTATCGGTATCGGTGTATCTTTAATTCTTACCAGGTGTGTGTTTTATAGTGGGCAGGGCAGCTTTAAACCAGTCTTCAGTAGGGATGGGAATTGATAGGATTTTTACGATTCCGATTCCATTATCGATATTGCTTAACGATTCGATTCTTTATCGATTCTCATATCGATTCTAATTTGGGGAAAAAGAAGAACAAACGTTTTGATTGGCATCGAGTTTGTTTAATCTGAACTCACAACCTTACAAACTCACAACGAAATCAAAAGAGGCCCAAAGCCTCAATGTTAACTGTGGCAATAAGTGGCAAATACACAAGAATGTGTAACATTTTACTGAAACATTTATCTAATAGAAATAAAAAATATTGGTATATATTGGCAGATAGGTTGTTGTTCTGCCTTTGGCAATATGTGTTAAAGCAGGGGTCCTCAAACTTTTTCCTGTGAGGGCCACATAAGTTTTCCCTTCTCTGATGAGGGGCTGGGGTCAGTTTGTAACAGAAAAAGTGTGACGATTGCAGAAGTGCATAAATGTAAAAAATTATTGTTTTTCAGAAAGCCACAATCAAATAACCCTTTCTGGATTCTTCACGGAATGAAAGTAAATAAAATAAAAATAATAATATAATAATAATAATTAATAATAAAAACACTATTAATTAAATAGATAATAACCAAATAACCCTCTCTGAATTCTTCAAGGAAAAAGGTCAGGAAATAAATAACACGATTGAGAGAAAAAAAAAAATCAAAATGGCCGGACCAAATGTGGAGGCGGGCCGTATTTGGGCCGCGGGCCGCAGTTTGGGCGCCCGAAGAAATGCCGCATCCAAGCGAGTGAGCGAGCAAAGTGTGAGAGGGAAACACTTCTACGAGCCTACGTTCTTTGTTAATGTTGATATCTACAGAGGCAACGCCTGTATGTATCATCTTTTGTGTTGTTGTTGTTGTGTTTCCACTCGCGATCGGACACTTAAATCCAGTGGTGTAGTGGTTTGAACGATGTGCTAATGCTAGCGAACGAATGCTAACCATACTGTTATTAGCAGCTAATCATCGCTGATTTACGTTGATGCAAACCTGTTTGTTATTGGGGACGAAATTGATTTGTTTAATTTCTATTCTTAGTTTCACTCTTCAAGTGATGGTTGAATAAAGTCAGCAAATTATACCAACGTCTTCTACATCGTCATTTGGGAGTTTAGCTAGCTGTATAGACCCTACCCACCGACGTCACAAAATCACGTGCTCGCTGTATGGTTCCGCCCCCTTGTCCGTCATTTTGTGTCTGTATTATCAATGGTCTCAATTGATCGAGCAATTTATAATGCATTTCATGGAAGACCCGGTGCTTTCGGATGCCGTAAACTCACTTGATGCGTTGCATAAAAGGCGTTAAGTGGAAAAGCTTCAGTTTATCCATTCGCCAGATCCCTATTTGAAGCCTAAATCGATGTTTTTCGACCCGCTGTCTCCACCGTATTTGCCTGACATCTGCTAGCTACCCTGATATGTACAACTATCTTGTCCACACAAAATCAGCCTATTGTCACGAAAGTTTGAAAAACTTTAAGAGCTTGGAGGCTTATAAATACTTCGTTGCTGGTTGGGTGAAACAGGTCCTCGTCCACGAAAATTCGGCAGGAATCTATCTTGTGCTTGGAAAGGTGAGTTACGAAATTTTCAATTCAAAATCTTTTGTTATTGCTAACATCCACTGTCAAGTCTAATGTATTTCATGTCGTTTGTCAATGGAGTTAGGGCTTTTAATGTTTATATGGTTTAGCGATAGCACTCTCACTACATACATACGTGTATGTTGTCGGCGATTAGCCTAGCAATGATCTTAATTGTGGTTGTCAGCCCAAAACCCTCTAAATATATATTAAATGCATCTTACCAGATATAAAATGACTACTACATCATCTGTGGTAATCGTTTGGAGCCCAGTTTTCTCGTCGAATTGCAGCAGCCCATCTCGCTCTCTTCTCTCCGGGTCTCTCGGAATCCGGTAGAACTTCAAGTCTCTCCGTCTTCTCCGTCTATCTTCTCTGTTATTGCAACCGACCGCCACACACGCCTTCACCATTTTGATTATTAATGTTAACGAGCAGAAAAACACGTCGTAAATAGGAGGAATGTACGTAGCCGTAACAGGTAAACATGATGTGTTGACGGACAATTGGGCGGCACCAGTCAGGAGGAAGGAGTTGTGACGTCACGTGGGTAGGGTCTATAGCCAGAACTGAGCCTTAGCCTCTCTGTGAGGACAGCGCAGTCGTATTCCCTCCCGATGCAGTTATGTCCACCTTGCAATGACTGCAAGTCGCTTTGTTGTAATTTTTCCTCGTGAAGTGAAGACACACTTTCGAGCGTTTGAACCTACGTGCTGTCATTGTTATGTTTATGGCTGCAATGCTCGTGCTTATCCGTCGTAGCCTTTCATTTTCACACTCTTTCCTGGTGAAGTGTAGTCAAACTTTGGAGCGAGTGGTTCTTGGCGCCATGCTAGTTTGATGCGTCTGGACAACAAGACACGTCACGACGCAATACGCGTCTTTAATAATCGTTAAAGGGATCGTTAAGGCTTTTTCATTGTGATGTCGAGGCCTCGAAACACTCGGAACCGGTTCCAAATTGGAATCGGATTTCGATTCCCATCCCTAGTCTTCAGTGTTCGGGCACACACCTGACTTAAATTGTTTGATAAAAATTGGTTTTAATTGCTCTTGAGTCACCTTAGGCAGAGGGTTCACTCACTTATTTTTCCCCCTTCTGTCATTGGTTGCATGCTATCCTCATTAAAATATGAGAATGTAGTGCCAGGAAGGAGTCGGAGGCGGAGTACCGTGGTCAACACTTGAAAACATTTATTTCTTAACAGAGCAGGACTTGCACACCAAAGCACGAGGTCACAGCAGAACAGAGCTGAGTGTAACAACTAGGGCTGCAGCTATCGAATATTTTAGTAATCGAGTAATCGACTGAAAATTCTATCGATTAATCGAGTAATCGGATAAAACAAATATATTTTTAGGTGAAGAGCAATTATAAATATACATGAGAAAACAAGACATTTCATCTAATTTTGAACCATTTTCAGTCAATCAATGTCTTTATTTTCGATGTATATTGTTGAAAACAGCCAACAATTGCATCTCAGATGTAACTAGAATTTAAAAAAAAAAAAAAAAAAAAAAAGACTAATTCACTGCTTTCACTCAAAAAACTTTAGATCTTATTACAAAAAATATATATATATATCTTACCTAAAAATGCCGTTACGCTTGATAACACACATCACTTAAAAGTTTGGATTTTTTCCCACGTCTTTCAATTGAATTTCTCTTTGTGTCAAGCCATTTTTAAGTTGTAGTTAAGTTTTAAGTTAGTCTAAACTGTAAGTCCTGATAGGATTTTGAGTTTTTGCAGTGTTCAAAATAAATGTATGATACAGGCTGTATTGGAGCACATTAGCACCAGTGCTACTTGGTGTTTTATCCAGCAATGACTACTGAGCTAAAATTGATAGTTAGCATGATTAAGTTTTTATTTTACACCCTCATCACTCCACAATGCTATGTTATGTTAAAGCCTGTATGTAAGACACGTTAGCCAAGCATCGACAGTGGTCATAATTAATAGAAACCTAGCCCTCCGCAGGGCTAACGTTACTTCAGAACAGTAACGTTAATCTTATTTATTAGCGCTTAGCGCTCTTTATTAGCGCTTAGCGCTCTACTGCTTTAAGATGGCGGCTGTTTACTAATGCTGCCCAGACGCGGCCGAGTCTGTCATTTAGCATCTAGTTCAACATACATGTGATCTCTATGAGACGCATGAGACGCTACCTGTACCAACGTAGCATCGTGCGGGCTAGTATTTAGCAAAGTCGGCGTCGTTTGTGGCAGCTGTCGGCTGCAGTAAGTTTTTTTTCCCCCCTTCTTCCTCTCCGCACGTGACAGCGCGTTGTCCCGCATTAAAAGTAGTCCGAGCAAAACGTGATGCTTAGAGCTGTCAAAATAAACGATTACTCGAGGTGAATAAAATTACTCGGATCAGTTTTTAAACTCGAGTTACTCGAGTTGCTCGAGTACTCGTTTCAGCTCTAGTAACAACTATATGGGTCCGGGCGGAACTCCCTCCTTATACGTTCCTCCGAGTGAATTATGTAAATAGTAACGCCACAAGAACCTATAAATGTTTGGGTGGTTTTAGTTAAAGCAGACATTTTTTTTTTCTTCTGTGTGGTTTTGACAAAGATCAGATCACATTTGATGGGGATTTTATGCAGAAATGTGAGAATTCTAAAAGGTTCAGATACTTTTTCAGACCACTGTAAGTAGAGTTGGGGCGGCCATGGCGTAGTGGTAGCTCGAGTTGTTCTGGAATCAAAGGGTCAATGGTTCGGTCACGACTGCCCATTGTTGAAGTGCCCCTGGGCACTTGGGTACTGAACCCTAACTTGCCTTCCAATGGGTTGGCAATGCCTCTCATGGCAGCAGCACCATTGGTGTATATGCGGGTTTGGGGACCGCTTGTTAATTTCAAATTTCTTTCAATCTCCACCTATGTCAATAGGTGGAGCCGGCTCAACCAATCCACAGTGATAGCCGAAACACACACACGATAGATTAGCCAAAAGTTTTACTCCAGTAAGACTAGTGTTACCTCAAAATTTTATTACTCAAGTATTCAGAGAAAAGAATACACAATTAATGAGTAACATTGTGAGTAACTGCTTACACTGTCTGATTTTTTTTTTTAAACAATAGTATAATTTTTTTTTCTGCATAATGTCGTCCATATAAAGTGTTAATATTATACTGTATACATGATTCGGCCAAAAAAATACACAAACATCATTGAATTCTGACTAGAAAATCTGCAGAAATGAAACAAACATATTTCCTACTATGAAATTAAAATGATCATGTCTCCTGTGTACCTTGGTCTATCCGTACCAAATAAAAACTGAGAGAGATGTTGAAATCTGCACTTTCGCGTAATGTTTACTTCAAATCGTGTAAATTTTGCAGGGCTTTAAAAACGCCACCCGATTGAACAGGCCGTCGTGATCATAGGACTTGTGTGTGGTCAAGTGACAGTATTGTTACATCTGACTGGTACCATGGAGTCATGTGATTACTGTGGTGACGTCTCATTGGTAAAAACTGTTAAAGCCGCTATGGGCATCTCTGGCAAAAACAAAGGCAAATCGAGTATGTAGCATATAGAGGAATAATGTACTGTAAGGACTCTAGTGTAGGCTAAAGTAGAGGAGTAAGAGTGCCATTTCTTCTTCACAAATCTACTCAAGTAAAAGTAAAAAGTATGGTGTGGTATAACTACTCTTAGAAGTACATTAAGTACTCAAGAAGTCCTCAAAAAGTTACGGAAATTTAACGGAGTAAATATGACAGGTTACTAACAGAGGTGTTTAGTTGCACGTTACATTTACTTCAGTAAGTTTTTGAGAAAATGTACTTCTTAGAGTAGTTTTATCACACAATACTTTTAGCTTATACTTGAAGAGATTTGTGAAGAAGAAACACTACCGTATTTTTCGGACTATAAGTTGCACCTACGTATAAGTCGCACCAGCCATAAAATGCCCAACGAAGAGGAAAAAAACATTTATAAGTCGCACCGGAGTATAAGTCGCATTTTTGGGGGAAATTTACTTGATAAAATCCAACACATAAAACAGATATGTCATCTTGAAAGGCAATTTAAAATAAAAATACAATAGAGAACAACATGCTGAAGAAGTGTACAGTATGATAATGTTACGTGATGCATGAACAACAAACGTGGCCGGTATGGTAACGTAACATAGCTATTAAGAGTTTTTCAGATAACTATAGCATAAAAAACATGCTAACAAGTTTACCAAACCATCTGTGTCACTCCCACCCCCAGCCAAACTATGAAAAAAAACTGCAACTTATGTTGCAACTTAAAATATGGTACTCTTATTCTCTGCTAGTTTAGGCTACACTAAAGTCGTTCCATTTTTCCTCTTTATTCTACATATTTACTTTATTTTTTCCAGAGATGCCGACAGTAGCGCTTCCAGTTTCACCAATGAGAAGTGGCAACAATAAACATGACTCCAGTGTCCCATTCAGAGGTAAAAATGTTTTTTCTCCACTAGAGGGCACTCATGCTCTTTGGACAGGGAATGAGTCATCGTGTTCTGGTCTAAATTTGATTATTTTTATCTCATCTTTTTGGCATAATACAGTCACGTGATTGACTCAGCTACTCAGCAGGGATTCCCAACCATTGGGCCGGGCACCGGTACCAATCCATGGCGCATTTGCTACCGGGCTGCAGAGAAATAATAAATATTTTGTTAAGCACAGCAATCTGGCCTGTGCCTCTTGACTAAACAGATTATAGATTTGCCTATGTTGCCCTCTAATGGTTGGCCGCCATTACTGATTTGTTTGCATACCTATAGCAGCCCAGCATCAGTCAATGTAAACCGTAACGTTAGCTGCTGTTGGCTGTGTGCTGCAGGCAGCAATGTCACTGGACAGCTTTTTTTTTAACAGGGAAAAAGCAACCTGCCGAGCCAGAAGAGGAGCCTACAACCAAATCAATTCTGCATAATATGTGGCTGAAAGCTAGCAAACGAGGCAACAAAACCGCTCCGTGGTGGAAAAAAGATTCGGCACAATTGGCTTTGAATTTACCTTACAAAAGTCTGTTATGCTTAACCTATTCACTACTACCACTTGATTTAACTGGTTGTCTGCCATTGACAACAATAAACGTTTAATTAATTAGAATGATTAATTGAATTATTAATAATATTCAATTAATTTCAATTATTTCAATTAATTTGAAATACGCTAGCTGTCAATGCTCATATTTTTATGCCTTGACAGCAATATCTTTCCAATAATAATAATCAATTTTAACAGGGAGGTATGGCAGGGATTATTCACTGGTAGCCTCTCTTAGTTAAAAATGATTGGATGTCTCGTGCTGTCAATGGCAGCCAGTGAGTTAGGTTTATCTACTTTTTGTTTGTTTGTTTTTAGAGTGACCCACATAGACACATTTTTATAGTATATGGGTATTTCTTCAGTTGCAATACAGTAATCCTAATTAAATATAACAGAACAAAAGTATTTCTATGCAGTCACATCAAATTACAGCAGTAAGACAACTACTAAGGATAAGTTCAGACCGCACAAGTCTGTTTCCATTGAGCCCGTCCATGGATTACGCATGCGCACTAACTCGCGGTGAGCAAACTGACCTGCATGTGCAGAAGCATCAAAACAAATGACTACACATGCTGGCTCTATGTCATTTTAAGGCAGGGGTCCCAGCCCAAAATGTTGCGAGAGCAATTTCGGACTAAAACGACAAATATGTCTGGAACGGCAAAAAAAAAAAAAAAAAAAAAAAAAAAAAAAAAAAAAAAAAAAAAAAAAAGCCTTATACAGAATACTGTATATACTGTATCCATATTAGCTATCTTAGCATCCTATCAAAATGACAACGTTGGCTACAAATACATAAGGAGTCTTCATGATTACCGTATTTTCTGCACTATAAGGCTCACCCAAAAATCCTTCAATGATCTCAAATGCCGAATGTGTGCCTTATAATTCAATGCGCCTTATATATGGATCGACGGCGCGCAGAAAGAACCGAGCATTCCCAGGTGTATCATTTTTTTACGACTGTGGTCATGCCCGCCTTCTCCCTAAAAGCAGAGTTCAAGTTAGGCGCTAAAGCACAGCTCCATTGCTGAAGTCCTTTTGTTTTTTTTTTGTCTGGGGTATGAATGTCCCCAATCCAATCACGTGATGGGAAATCGGGCCGATCAGGCCACTTTTCGGAGGATCAACTCGGGTGAAATGGATCAGGTTTTTAATAAAAAAAAAAACTTACTGTGCTGGCTAGAGTCTCCAGTGTTAAAAGCCACTTGACATTTTACAGTACGTCACTGCCTCCTTGTGGTCATAATAATTCATTGCATCCATTGTGTGTAGTACACAGCCTGTCGGTGGCATTGACGCCATTGAGTGCTTTACATTGGCGGATCTACTATTCAGGCGAAGTAGGCGATCGCCTTAGGCCCCCAACCAGTAGGGGGCCCCCAACCAGCTGCCCTTGCCCCAACCAGCAAGAGCTTGGGCCACCGGAGCCAGCAGCACCCCCCCTATTTGTCATGTATAATTATGTCAGCATACTAAACAAACAAATAACAAAACAAAAAAGAAAGCCATTTGAATGCTGCATTTATATGATCTCTCCCCACCACACACGCACTACAATGGACTGTTCCACGACGACGGACTGAGTATCTGAAGCTACCAAGTCTTGGGCTTTGGCTGGTAGACCCAGGCAGGGCCCTATATTTGAATACAAGAAGCTCACAAATGCAAAATATAAGTATGCAGTTCGCTACATTAAAAAGAATGAGCAAAATTTGAGGGCTGACTCCATGGCCAAGAAGCTTTTACGTAAAAATTCTAAAGACTTTTGGAAGGAGGTGAGGTTTGCTAATAATTGCAAGCCCTCCTTACCCTGTACGGTAGATGGTTTCTCTGGTGCAAATGATATTGCAGCTTTCTGGCGACAGCATTATAAAAATTTATTTAACTGTGTGCCGAAGGATGCCTATCAAGCAGGCAATGTCAAAGGGGTGTGCACATTTACGACCCATGAGGTGTATCAGGTTATAAAGAACTTATCAGTTAATAAATCCACAGGTATGGACTTTATATCTGCTGAACATCTAAAGCATGCTAGCCCGAGGCTTGCTCCGCTTCTCGCACTTTGCTTTACATCATTTATGGTTCATGGCTGTCTTCCTGAATCTATAATATCAGTGCTGCTAGTCCCTGTCATCAAAAACAAAGCAGGAAAAGTGAACAGCTCTGACAATTACAGACCCATCGCCCTCGCTAGTGTCCTCTCTAAGGTTTTTGAACTCCTCCTACTAGAGAGAGTTAATGCATCTATAAGCTCAACGGACAATCAGTTTGGTTTTAAACCTAAGCATGGTACGGATATGTGTATTTACGTTTTAAAAGAATAGGTAAATACATATATAAGTAAAAACTCCTCTGTGCTTATGTGTTTTTTAGACGCTTCCAAGGCTTTTGACCGTGTCAACCATGGAAAGTTGTTTAAGAAATTAAGCCAAGCGGGTGTTTCTAGCGATATTTTAAGAATTCTGTCATATTGGTATGCACACCAAACAATGCAAGTGAAATGGGATGACTGTGTGTCGGCGCCTTTCCACGTCACCAATGGGGTTAGACAAGGGAGCGTTTTATCTCCAATTTTATTTAACTTTTATATGAATGATTTGTCAAAACAGTTAAGTAGATGTAAAACTGGCTGCATGGCTGGTGGGTTGGTGGTGAACCATCTTATGTGTGCTGACGACTGTGTGCTTTTTAGTCCAAGTTCAGCTGGTCTCCAGCAGCTGCTCACTGTGTGTGCCAGGTACGGGGAGCTACACGATATAAAATATAATGATGCTAAGAGTGTCGTGATGATTGTAAGATCAAATGGGGATAAACATATGGTCTTCCCTGACTTTAAGTTGGCTGGTCAAGAATTAAAGTCCTGCAGTCAGGTGAAATATCTCGGCCATATGATCACCGACACGCTGACAGACAATGAGGACATATTTCGCCAGTGCCGTTCGTTATATGTCCAAGCTAATATCCTCTCCCGTAAATTTGGTCACTGCTCGGATGAGGTCAAGGTGGCCCTTTTTAAGGCTTATTGTACACCACTCTACACTGCACATCTGTGGTCTAATTATAACAAAGGACATTTCCAGAGACTACAAGTGGCATATAATGATTCCCTAAGAATTTTGTTAAAAAGGCCCAGATGGTAGTGTTGTATCGGTCGCGAACGATTCGGTCTTTTTGAACGAATTGTTTGGGTGAACGAGACCGAACTAATCACCATCTGCACTGATTCGTTCTATGAAGTTGGTGGCGCTTGTTCGCTGCGTGGGAGGGCGTTGAGCAAGCGGCAGCGTCTTCTGACATCGCACACGACCAATCAGACGCCAGCCTCATCGCGGGCAGGGGAGGGAGCGGAAACAGAATCAAGGCGTCTGTCACTCATTTCCACGTGTGGCCAATAAGCAGCCAGCGTGCAGGCAGGGGGGAAAGACTGAGTTTTGTCACTTCCCGTTCAGTGATTCGGTCCTCCGGTGCCTGACCTAGCTTGCTGCTAACTTGACTTTCCAGTAATGACTATGCGGTGAACGAGTCATAAAATGAAAGGAAATGACTTTGTCACATATTTGTTAACGTGGAGCCTATCAAATGCTGCTCAAACAGACAAAACACCACACAAATCTAGCGAGCATGGTTTAGTGTACTACTTTTCTCAACAGACTCGGGACTACCTATGACTGACAACATACTATCAAATTTGCAGTAGTTAAAACACGGGTAGCTAAAAATAAATAAATAAAAAAAACACGGGTAGCTACGAGGCAAGCAAAAGTGAGCTGCGGTCGCGTGACGGCACTCACGGCAGTGAAGGGGGCAGAGAACTGTCACTATATGGAGGCTTCATGGCAGCGTTATTTACCTCATATGCGCACAGAAAAAATATTTAGTATTATCACCATAATACTGATTTGCAATGAAACTGTATATACATGTCAATTTTTTCCGACTGTTTTATTTATTTATTTTTTCGTGTCAGCGTGTCGGGTGTTGATTTGACAAATTATGTCCATCCGTCCATCATGTGCTACTCAAAAACAACGCACGCGGACACGGGAGATGTCGCAATATGTCTACATTTTTCTTAACAGACTAATGAGAGTAGAAAGGCAACATCGTAAAGAGCAAAAAATTATTTCTCGTCAGCATTTGACAATCTGAGATGAGGGGGCGACAGGGGAGCTGACCGGATTATTTTATTTGTTAATACCAGTGCAAAAATTCAATACGATCATCTTAATACTGATTTGCAATTAAACTGTCGAATATCAAAATGTAGTATTGTTTTTATTTCAGAGCAGCACATTTGGCAACTAGCTATTTACACTTCAGTTTTAACAATAGTGACCTAAAATAATAGTGATGAGCATAAAAACAAAAATACAACAGAGCGAGAGGTAAATATGATGTGTTGGTCGTTCCATATTTAGAAATTAAACTTTCGATCTATTTTTATTTTCGTGACAGCAAGCATGCTGCGTTGGCTGGTAGCATATGTGATCAAGATCATGCTAAAGAAAGTCCGTGTGCCCCCGACCCCAAACCCCCACTCCCCCCCACAAAAGGAAAATGTTTAACCGGGTCCTAAATTGAAATGCAAGCACGGGCCATTACTTTGAGCCCATAGAACTAGGACAGACGACGCGAAAGTTCTCCCTCGCTTTTGCAGCAGCAGGAGGGAGACGAGGCTGTCTGTGAAAGCAGAATGATACCGCCTGTCACTCATTTCTGAAACTACGACGAGTGGTGCCTGTGTGCAAGAGAGGGAGGGACCAAGCAATGTCACTTCCCGTTCAGTTATACTGCGAAGCGGTCTTTGGTGATTCGTTCGGCAACGTCACTTCCCGTTCAGTAACCGAACGATTCGTTTGGGCGGGGAGGGAGATGAGGGGGGCGAACGATTCGTTGGACGATTTGTTTGAACGAATCTTTTTACTGAACGAACCGGAATGGATTCGTTTACTCAAGTGAACGACAGATCCCGTCACTACCAGATGGACCAGTGCTTCAGCAATGTTTGTAGCAGCTCGGGTGAATACCCTCCAGTCTGTTTTAAGGATAAACATGTTTATCAGTCGTCTGAATGGTTCAGAAAATGTGATTGTGTTGGGCCTGACCAACATTTTGTACAGCTTTACACGCTACTTGTCTCGGTTTTGGAAGCACTGGTATACGTGCCTTTTAAATGTGGGTCGTTAGGAGACCCAGTGCTGTGTTATTGTTTTACCATTTCTTTATTGTATTTTGTCTTTTAATCTATTGTTGTGTTGTGTTGTTGGACCTTGAGTCTGTTAATCTAATCTAATCTATCTATCTATCTATCTATCTATCTATCTATCTATCTATCTATCTATCTATCTATCTATCTATCTATCTATCTATCTATCTATCTATCTATCTATCTATCTATCTATCTATCTATCTATCTATCTATCTATCTATCTATCTATCTATCTATCTATCTATCTAATCTATCTGTCGCTTAGCTTCATTTAACACCGTTTAGCTTTACTTAGCTCCGTTTAGCATCACTTAGCTCCGCTTAGCTGTTCGTTAGCTTCACTTAGCTCTCCCGCGTTTTTCACGCCACTAAGATCGCTATTTTTACAGCTCACTTGCTACTTTGCACGTCGGCTATCGTTTATTTCGAACACATGAGCGAACGTGCTCTCCATGAGAGCCAAAGTGCAGTGAGGGATAGTGTTGTATCGGTCGCGAACGATTCGTTCTTTTTGAACGAATTGTTTGGGTGAACGAGACCGAACTAATCACCATCTGCACTGATTCGTTCTATGAAGTTGGTGGCGCTTGTTCGCTGCGTGGGAGGGCGTTGAGCAAGCGGCAGCGTCTTCTGACATCGCACACGACCAATCAGACGCCAGCCTCATCGCGGGCAGGGGAGGGAGCGGAAACAGAATCATGGCGTATGTCACTCATTTCCACGTGTGGCCAATAAGCAGCCAGCGTGCAGGCAGGGGGGAAAGACTGAGTTTTGTCACTTCCCGTTCAGTGATTCGGTCCTCCGGTTCCTGACCTAGCTTGCTGCTAACTTGACTTTCCAGTAATGACTATGCGGTGAACGAGTCATAAAATGAAAGGAAACGACTTTGTCACATATTTGTTAACGTGGAGCCTATCAAATGCTGCTCAAAAAGACAAAAACACCACACAAATCTAGCGAGCATGGTTTAGTGTTCTACTTTTCTCAACAGACTCGGGACTGTGCCTATGACGATATACTATCAAATTTACAGTAATTTAAAACACGCGTAGCTACGAGGCAAGCAAAACCTGAGCTGCGGTCGCGTGACGGCAGTGAAGCGGGCAGAGAACTGTCACTATATGGAGGCTTCATGGCAGCGATATGTACCTCATATGTGCACAGAAAAAAAAAAATATTTAGTATGATCACCATAATACTGATTTGCAATGAAACTGTATATACATGTCAATTTTTTCCGAGTGTATTTTTTTTTTTTTTCGTGTCAGAGGGTGTCGGTTGGTTTGACAAATTATGTCAATCCGTCCATCATGTGCTACTCAAGCGCCCCAAAAACAAAGCGCGCGGACACGGGAGATGTCGCAATATGTCTACATTTTTCTTAACAGACTAATGAGAGTAGAAAGGCGAAATCATAAAGCAAACAATTATTTCTCGTCAGCATTTGACGATCTGAGATGCGGGGACGACAGGGGAGCTGACCGGATTATTTTATTTATTAATACCAGTGCAAAAATTCAAAACGATCATCTTAATAATAAAAAACAAAAATACAACAGAGCGAGAGGTTAATATGATGTGTTGGCCGTTCCATAATTAGAAATTAAACTTTCGATTTATTTTTATTTTCGTGACAGCAGGCATGCCGCGTTGGCTGTTAGCAGCAGCATTGTATATGTGAGCAAGATCATGCTAAAGAAAGTCCGTGCGCCCCCTACCCCAAACCCCGACTTCCCCCTCAAAAGGAAAATGTTTAACCGTGTCCTAATTCGAAATGCAAGCACGAGCCATGACTTTGAGCCCATAGAACTAGGACAGACGACGCGGAAGTTCTCCCTCGCTTATGCAGCAGCGGGAGGGAGACGAGGCTGTCTCTGAGAGCAGAATGATATCGCCTGTCACTCATTTCTGAAACTACGACGAGTGGTCAATGTGCAAGAGAGGGAGGGACCAAGCAATGTCACTTCCCGTTCAGTTATACTGCGAAGCGGTCTTTGGTGATTCGTTCGGCAACGTCACTTCCCGTTCACCAACCGAACGATTCATTTGGGTGGGGAGGGAGATGAGGGGGGCGAACGATTCGTTGAACGATTCGTTTGAACGAATCGTTTTACTGAACGAACCGGAATGGATTCGTTTACTCAAGTGAACGACAGATCCCGTCACTAGTGAGGGAGAAGTTGAGAAAAGGCCGCTAATGCTTCTTTTGACTTCTTCTTCTTCACACCGAACATAAAATACACGACAGCACACCCTGTGGCGAAACAATGCAGTAGAGTTCCAATCAGTCACACAATAACACTCAACAGCTGGTTAACAGCATTTGCTAACGAAAAAAAATTAAATCTATTTGTGACACTACAAGCCATGACGAAGAATGATTTTTTTACGGAGTGTAAAGCTTTCGGTTAGCGGTTTAGCAAACGTACCTCCGGTGAACATTTCAAAATAAAAGCACGTCATGTTTGTCATATAAATAACGATTTCTGGAGTTAATCCCACATACTTCAGAATTAATATTATAATATGTTGAGTAAATACTACAGAATTCAGAATACAGACACTAAGAATAGCTTTCAAATGACACTCTTTATGACAAATATGATTGGCAATGAATAATTATTATAATTATTATACTACTATTATATATAGTAGTATAATATAATAATAATGCTAGAATTTTTTTTTAAAGAATTGTTTTGAATAATGTTGGACTTTGCCTAGTCAGTGTTCTGAATCTGTTTACTTTTGCACTAGTAAATGCTATCAGCATTTACCCTCATTGTTTGGGATTAATTATTGTTATTTACATGATTATTTGTACTTTAATAAAGAATTTAAGTGTTCCAAAATTGTTTTGTGAATTAATAAGCGTCAACAAAAATTTAATTGCTAAATTAGTAAAAAAAAAAAAAAAAAAAAAATAGATTAGTCGACTAATGGTAAAACTAGTCGGCTGACTAATCAGGAGAAAATGTGTCGTTTAGGACAGCCTTAGTGTACCGGAACATATTTCCTCCACACCCTTCTCACCTTTTTAACCCCTGACCCATGAAGAGGGCCCCTGGATATGTTCGCCTTAGGCCCCAAAATTGCCAAGTCCGCCACTGGTGCTTTATGTTACTTTTCTGCCTTGGAAACTGTATGTCTGTAAATATCTTACATATATACCAACCTGATAATATGCAGTATATATGTGATTATAGGGAGAGCTATACAAACGATATTTGTTAGTAAGTCCTGCTTTGGAAATGCCGCATTCATCTGCCATCATCATGACATGGGAGGACAAGATGAAGAAATGCCTTAGAGTCGCCACAACCTAAATAGTTTTGTATTTTATTGATTTAATGGCAGTGGATGGAAACGCAATCAGGGACCTGAAAAGCTCCGAAACATCCAGTTGAATGTGTTCAATACATGAATATGGGAATATCTGTTCATGAAGCCAGATGTGGAACCAAGACAGTGCCACTGCAAAGCAGTAACAGGTACAATTATGTTCAATTTGACTACAATTCTGCGTTGCGTTACAGCTGAGACATCATTAGCTTTGCATTAGCGTCAACAACAAAGAATGGATAACACTCATCTACTACAAGTCATACACGGGTTTTTTACCCTAAATGCATAAATTCAAGTGTTACACGTTTTTTGTTCGTTTGTTTACAGGTGGAAAGCGCTGTTAGGCAAAGGAAGACAACTTGATATGTCTCTCAACAACACTTATCTTGACGGACATACAGTATATCGAGACTATGTGCGTTCTACCTTGATGATGGATGGCTCAATTTATGCTCCACCTTCATTAATATTTTCCTAATAATTTTATAAATTGTGATTTATTGATTGCTTTGTTTTGCACATACACCAATTGTTTTAAATAAAACAAGAAATGGAATCATGTTGTCCAAAAGTTGCGATCAGTCTCTGCAATAAAAAAGAATGACATACTATTTGTGTTTTTATGTACATGTGCAATGACCTCATAATACCATAACTATAACCTAACTAGATGAAAATTATCTTATAGTATTTCCTTGTAACAACAAAATCCATGTCAGCCCATCAGCATTCGGCAACTGTAACATTATTTGTGATTTCGCCTCATTTTGGTCACTCAAGTGGCCGGCGTATCAATCTACGCCTCACGTTAACACAGGCTGCACAGATTGTTAGAATTTTCTCCATGAACGGTCAACGATGTGATGAGAACAAACATGCGATTTTTTAGGGTTAAAATTGCGAGCCAAATCCTTAATCTGCTGCTGGTTTCGATTTTGTGCGTATGGTGAGGTAGATCCACACTGGCGCCTTGAAGCTGGACGCTTTTCAAAACATTCCACTTCCACGCATATATACAGGCGCTTCCAGGAGTTCATACAACCAAGCACAGCAAAGAAAGTCCCAGGGTATCATCTACGTCGTGCTGAATCCGTTTTTTTTTTTTTGAGAATCCGTGGGTTCCTCTGGTTGGATTTGGCAGTTTAAAACTTTGTCTACTGCAACCGCAATTCCTGGTTTTCTGTCTAAACCGGAAGTCCAAAGCAGAAAATGTCAAAGATGGGGCCGCCCATGTTTCGCTCAGGAACCTTGTCTATAGCCTTGGGGTATTCAAAGAGAACCATTGCTGACGTCCTCCCCGCGTCTCTTGCTCTTTGCTCACATAATTGCGGCATGAATTCCGATTTGGGAGACTTGACATTCAGACGGCAGCCACATTCTGGAACAATGTGGCCCAGATCTTATTTTAACCACATACGAAAGCGAGCTAGATCAGATTTGAAATGGTCCACTTCTATGCGACTTGTCCCGTTCAGACCGTCAAGTTAATGCTACACTCGAGTCGGAAAAACACAAAAAAATCGGATATGTGCATTAAGACCTTAGGTATGAACCTAACCTTTGTTTCTATTAGTGATGGAATGGGACGAAGAAAATACATTTTTTGTGCATCTGTACTTGAGTACAAATATGAAGTGGTACTTTTTAATTTTACTTCACTACATTTTACAGCAGGTATCAGAGCTTTTTACTGTACAATTTTTCAAATTTACACGTTACTTTTGTCTGTTTTCTCATTGTGAATGGATAGTTTCATTTTCATGTCTCCGGTGCAATCAATAAACCCCGTGCAACTATACCGTAACTGAGCACTAGAGGCAGCAACACGAGTACACGCAAGATTAGGCAGGTGAACAAGATATTGACCAATAAAAACCAACAGTGAGAGCAGAATGCCTTCAAATGTGTACTGCAGACTCTTGTACAGTAGGCGGAGTATGCACCTGATAGTTGCTTGCAATCCATCATTGTTTTGGAGATTTTTTAGCTTTTTAAGCTTCTGTTTACAGTGCAGTCAATTTTATTGCTTGTTTTTTTTTTCCCATTCTGCACAGTTTTCAATAAAATTGAGCAGTTAATGAATTTTCATGTTCTTTGAATATTGGCCTCTCTGTATGTATATTATGGGTGGGAACCTCTGGGCACCTCACGACACGACACGATGCTAACGATTACAATGATCTCACAATATGGCGATACAACTATTATCGATATATTGGTCAGGAAAGCGTTCTTCAAAACAACTAATAAACATGAAAAAAAGCTATTTTCATCCTTCTGCTGTGAGTTTAGCACCGGTAGACGACATTTGAAGTGGGAGGGATGGCGGCGAATGACGTCTATGGTGGTCAATGGCAATCAATGAGTTTAATTTAGGGGCATTTTAGGTCATTTGCTGTTGATTTGGGGGCATTTAGGATCACTTCCTGTTCACTTTTTCTTAAATACTTGTACTTTTACTTAAGTATTTTTTTGCCCTTGTACACTGCTGGCCAAAAGTATTGGCACCCCTGCAATTCTGTCAGATAATGCTCAATTTCTCCCAGAAAATGTTTGCAATTACATATGCTTTGGTAGTAATATCTTCCTTTATTTTGCTTGCAATGAAAAAACACGAAAGAGAATGAAAAAAATAAAAAAATAAAATCATTATCATTTTACACAAAACTCCAAAAATGGGCCGGACAAAAGTATTGGCACCCTCAGCCTAATACTTGGTAGCACAACCTTTAAACAAAATAACTACAAACAAACGCTTCTGGTATCCATCAATGAGTTTCTTACAATGCTCTGCTGGAATTTTACACCTTTCTTCTTTGGCCAACGGCTCCAGGTGTTTGAGATCCAAAGGGTACCTTCTCCAAACTGCCATTTTCAGATGTCTCAACAGGTGTTCTATGGGATTCAGATCCGGACTGATTGCCGGCCACTTTAGAAGTCTCCAGTGCTTTCTCTCAAACCATTTTCTAGTGCCCAGCTTTCTCACACTGGGCCCTACATTATGCTGTAAAATTTGTTGGTAGTCTTCAGATAGGTCAAGGAGACCAGTGCCAGAGGAAGCAAAGCAACCCCAAAACATCAGGGAACCTTTGCCATGTTTGACTGTGGGGACCGTATTCTTTTCTTTGAAGGCCTTGTTTTTTTTTTCCCTGTAACTCTATGTTGATGCCTTTTCCCCATAAAGCTCTACTTTTGTCTCATCTGTCCAGAGAACATTCTTCCAAAACGTTTTTGGCTTTCTCAGGTAAGTTTTGGAAAACTCCAGCCTGGCTTTCTTATGACTCTGGGTCAGAAGTGGGGTCTTCCTAGGTATCCTACGCTACCCTTCCCTTTTTATGAGACGCCGACGGATCGTATGGGTTGACACTGTTGTACCCTCACACTGCAGGACCGCTTGAACTTGTTTGGATGTTGGTCGAGGTTCTTTATCCACTATCCACACAATCTTTAATTGAAATGCCTCGTCAATGTTTCTTTTCCGTCTACATCTATTGAGATTAGCCACAGTGCCATGGGCTTTACACTTATTGATGACACTGAGTACGATAGGCACAGGAGCATTCAGGTCTTTGGAGATGGACTTGTAGCCTTGAGATTGCCCATGCTTCCTCACAATTTTGCTTCTCAAGTCCTCAGACAGTTCTTTGGTCTTCTTTCTTTTCTCCATGCTCAATGTGGTACAAAGAAGGACACAGGACAGAGTTTGAGTCAACTTTAATCCATTTTAACTGGCTGCACATGTAATTTAGTTATTACCACCACCTGTTATGTGCCACAGGTAAGTAACAGGTGCTGTTAATTACACAAATTAGAGAAACATCACATGATTTTTCAAAGGGTGCCAATACTTTTTGTCTGGCCCATTTTGTGAGTTTTGTGATAATGATTTAATTTTTTCCTATTCTCTTTTGTGTTTTTTCATTGCAAGCAAAATAATTGAAGATATTACTACCAAAGCATTTGTAATTACAATCTTTTTCTGGGAGGAATTGAGCATTATCTGACAGAATTGCAAGGGGTGGGGGGAAATACTTTTGGCCAGCAGTGTATCTGTACTTTTACTTGAGTAAACTCCTTCTATTTTTAATTGTGTCATCAATTCAAAGTAAAAATTTAGTTTGTTTGGAAGATCCCCTTTGCGTTTTCATGGAATCTTGGAAGCTTCAAGGTTGAAAAGAAGGTGGACAAAAGAACGTGATGTTACTGCAGGTGAAGCTGGCACAGGGGTCGAGTCTTCAAAGCGGCATTATTCATTTTCATTTCCATTCTCCTCCCAATCCTCGTTGAGCTCATCAATCACATCAATGTGGACTGCATTTCACCTGCTGCACAACAAACAAGAGATTAACTGTCAATCTCCTGCTGATAGAAAAGCTTTGCTTCTAAATGATAGCTTTAGTCATTTTTAAAAATCTTACATAGAATCAATTAAGATAACCTGACTAGTTAGAGTGGGCAGACGGCATGTCGTTAGTGGAGTTGTTATATTCTGTGGGTTATATGACTTTGGAAAACAAATGTAGGGCTGTGAGATAATCTAATACCCCTGGGAGGTCATCTGCACTTCCTTTGTCCTGCTCCTTTACAGCACTACTTATTTTGGCCCCCTGCCCCAAAGTTATTCCTCTCATCTTGTGAAGGCGCATGTCCCCTCAGGGTCATTGGCTCGGAACCCCCTGGTGGACCGGTCCACGGTTGGGGAGCTGAGCATTTGTACAATAGCTCTTGTGAGGAAAAAGTGGCATCTCAAAGGATTTTATACAATAAACAAGGGGCATATTTTTGATGAAAAGCAATACTATTTTTGTCAAAAATTGTAGTGTGTTGTGCTCAAAAGGTTTGTGGAGTCACGCAATGTTCGTTGAAATTTTGCTGTGTAAATTCATTTGTAAGTTTCATGAAGACAGTGAATCTCAAACTGTGGTATGTTAAACTGCCTCGAGTGCTATGTGGGGAAATGACTCCTTTTGCAAGTGCATTTTTGTTGTCTTAAACTTTAATACCAGTGTTGTTTTTGGAAGCCCTTCAAGATTCAGATTCAGAGATTTATTTGTCAGTCACCCAGCTCTCACAAGATGACAACAGATGCAACGAAATTCCGTTTGATGAGTGAGCATCGGGCTGCTGCAGACTTTGTTCCGCGCCGCCACTTCTCTCTCTTCTTCAGAAATTACAGAGCAAGTTACAAGTAGACACACATATATAACGCAACATAGCATGGGTATGACACGACGCACAGGTCACGTGCAGGGATTTTTTGTATGAAAAAAACAAGAGAACTGCCAGTCATGGCTGGAGGAAGTGGGGGGATCAGTGATAGTAAGAAAAAGGCGGTGGCGGACCGGAAGGGGGGAGGTTGTGTGTGTATGCGCAAGTGTATCAGTATTTGTCCGGTCTGTACACAAAATAAGAGTGGCAGGAGATCAAGGGCAAGAGATAGGGCCATTTGCGCGACTCTCTCCAGGAGGAGGGAGGGGCAAGGAAAATTATAATCAAATTAAGCCGAATAAGTAATTTAATATGTTCAAATACGGTTGGTCTTCAGTCAAATTCGCGCTCCTCGTGGCGTAGGTGAGATCTCAGGTCCCTTAAGTCATTGCCAATAGTCGCGGTCTGCCTCGACAGTTCAGTCACCTGCCCTGACAGTTTCGTCACCTCGAGCAAGGTAGCATCCACTTTTCTCCATCCATCCTCGGACCGAACCATGACTCCACGTAGCCAGTTCTCGGTCCGGGCCTCGACGCGATCTTATAGTGCCTTGAATCGCACCGTTTGATTTGTGGTCAATTTGTTGATTTCCTTGAAAGCTGCCGTCTTGGAAACTTTCCGGTAGAGCAGGGCACCTCCTAAGCCAAGCAGAAGGAAACCCTCAACTGTCATGCCAAACAGCCAAATATCCTCGATATCTATGGAGGTAGATTTGTGTCTTTATTATTCAATCAAAAAAAAGTTGCTTCAATCAAATAAAAAGTCACTTCAATCAAAAAAAATGTGTTTGAATGCAAAAATAAATTTGAAACCCAAAAAAATGTATTTGAAAACTATTTTTCTTAGAATTTTTTTTTTTTTTTAATTTAAGTCAAGTTTTTTTTTTTTTTTTTTTGATTGAAACTACATTTTTGATTAAAGTAATGTAATTTTGCGTTTGGACCACATTTTGGCATTTTACTTTGGGATTCAAACTTCACGCCCTCAGTCCATCGTTGATTTTTTTCCAATTAAAAAAAAAAAAACAGATGAGATGTCTCGAGCCGATCGCACAGTCTCCCACTTGCTCCCTCCCTCTCCCTGTTCTATGTTCATCAGGCAGGCAGTGCATGTGCACTGGAGTTGTATATTAAAGTTAATAATGATTGACAGATTAATGTGTTTGATCTTGGCAGAGTCACGGACTTCTGAAGCCGCATGTGCCGCATGCATCAATCATTGTTTAACTTGTTAAACAGTTGCTGTGGCAACTCATTGTGTGTAAGTGAACATCCCTGAGAGGATTTGAGTAGACTCACTCAGTGAAGCATTTAATAAAGCCAAGCATTTTTCTACTACTACTTTATTCTTGTTTAAAAATAATTCCGTGGGACAGTAACATGTTTAAAATATATTATAATTATTCCATTCAAAGTGCTTAAAAAACATTAAATAAAAGACCAAAAAAATGTTTTTTAAATATAAAATATATATGGCGGAAAACACAGACAAGACTGAAAAAGCAATTGTTGCCCTTGCACCCCTCTTTAAAAGAAACTGCTGTATTTTAAGCCAAAAGAACTGTTGTGTTTGATAGAACTACTGTATATGTCTATATGCTGCCATAGCAGATTCATGGTGCATTAAGCCCCCGAACTATTTTTATTTTGTCCATCTTACCCTGGAAACCGCCGTTTACAGACGTCGCGCAACCGCTTTTGTTTCAACCCAGCCATGAAAAGAAGGGAAGTAATTATATTTATTATTCAAAATGTCTGTCATTTTTAGCTTAGAATCATTAATTGATGTCTAATATTTCGTTAAAAAAAAAAAAAAGGCTTTAAAACTTGCATATTTTAAACTTTTAAACAAATTACGTCATAATGAAAAAAACGGTGTCTGTAAAAAGTCACGGATATCTACCTCATAACTACCGCTTAACTGTATTGTTTTTGTTACTCTCACCTTTTCTCCGATATGTTAGATGATAAATAATCAATCCAAACAAAGAAAAATTGAAAACCAAACATTTAAAACGGTGAATATATGAAAAAGAAAATCTTGACCACTCCTTAATGTCTGAGATTTCTGCATCGCGACCCTTGTTATATTACCATGTTTCACCCATAAAATCCCCCAAAAATCCAGCTGTGGCCAGTCACAATTGTGTCTTGACACTCGGTGATACATGCTACATGGAGTTTTTGGATCAAAACAAGGTAAGTACGCGATAATATCTCGTTAAAGTCATGGCGTCTGTAATTCTGCTCTCGTGTGCTCTCACCTCCAGATAGACTTTTGCTGTTTAAAATTTATATGTGTATATATTGAAGGGAATAGTTACCTTTCTCGCACACACCATATAACTGTTTGCATTACTCTAACACGTAATATAATTAATGCGGGAATAGTATCATTTCTCATATTTACTGTAGGACTGTACTACTCTAACCTAATATAAAATAAATAGCACACCATAGTTTAATGAAAAGAAACAGAATAGATACACAACACCATCTTATCACAGAAGTCCAACGTGTGCATCACGAGCAAGATTGACGCATCAACTCTTGCAATCAGTTCTCCCGACCACTCCAAGGACATATACAGTGGGGAGAACAAGTATTTGATACACTCACAATGGGAAAACCCATTGGCAGTGTATCAAATACTTGTTCTCCCCACTGTGTATGTATATATATATATATATATATATATATATACAGTGCCTTGCAAAAGTATTCGGCCCCCTTGAATCTTGCAACCTTTTGCCACATTTCAGGCTTCAAACATAAAGATATGAAATTTTATTTTTTTGTCAAGAATCAACAACAGGTGGGACACAATCGTGAAGTGGAACAACATTTAATGGATAATTTAAACTTTTTTAACAAATAAAAAACTGAAAAGTGGGGCGTGCAATATTATTCGGCCCCTTTACTTTCAGTGCAGCAAACTCACTCCAGAAGTTCAGTGAGGATCTCTGAATGATCCAATGTTGTCCTAAATGACCGATGATGATAAATAGAATCCACCTGTGTGTAATCAAGTCTCCGTATAAATGCACCTGCTCTGTGATAGTCTCAGGGTTCTGTTTAAAGTGCAGAGAGCATTATGAAAACCAAGAAACACACCAGGCAGGTCCGAGATACTGTTGTGGAGAAGTTTAAAGCCGGATTTGGATACAAAAAGATTTCCCAAGCTTTAAACATCTCAAGGAGCACTGTGCAAACCATCATATTGAAATGGAAGGAGCATCAGACCACTGCAAATCTACCAAGACCCGGCCGTCCTTCCAAACTTTCTTCTCAAACAAGGAGAAAACTGATCAGAGATGCAGCCAAGAGGCCCATGATCACTCTGGATGAACTGCAGAGATCTACAGCTGAGGTGGGAGAGTCTGTCCACAGGACAACAATCAGTCGTACACTGCACAAATCTGGCCTTTATGGAAGAGTGGCAAGAAGAAAGCCATTTCTTAAAGATATCCATAAAAAGTCTCGTTTAAAGTTTGCCACAAGCCACCTGGGAGACACACCAAACATGTGGAAGAAGGTGCTCTGGTCAGATGAAACCAAAATTGAACTTTTTGGCCACAATGCAAAACGATATGTTTGGCGTAAAAGCAACACAGCTCATCACCCTGAACACACCATCCCCACTGTCAAACATGGTGGTGGCAGCATCATGGTTTGGGCCTGCTTTTCTTCAGCAGGGACAGGGAAGATGGTTAAAATTGACGGGAAGATGGATGCAGCCAAATACAGGAACATTCTGGAAGAAAACCTGTTGGTATCTGCACAAGACCTGAGACTGGGACGGAGATTTATCTTCCAACAGGACAATGATCCAAAACATAAAGCCAAATCTACAATGGAATGGTTCAAAAATAAACGTATCCAGGTGTTAGAATGGACAAGTCAAAGTCCAGACCTGAATCCAATCGAGAATCTGTGGAAAGAGCTGAAGACTGCTGTTCACAAACACTCTCCATCCAACCTCACTGAGCTCGAGCTGTTTTGCAAGGAAGAATGGGCAAGAATGTCAGTCTCTCGATGTGCAAAACTGATAGAAACATACCCCAAGTGACTTGCAGCTGTAATTGGAGCAAAAGGTGGCGCTACAAAATATTAACGCAAGGGGGCCGAATAATATTGCACCCCCCACTTCTCAGTTTTTTATTTGTTAAAAAAGTTTAAATTATCCAATAAATTTTTTTCCACTTCTCGATTGTGTCCCACTTGTTGTTGATTCTTGACAAAAAATTAAAATTTTATATTTTTATGTTTGAAGCCTGAAATGTGGCGAAAGGTTGCAAGGTTCAAGGGGGCCGAATACTTTTGCAAGGCACTGTATATATATATATATATACATATATACATATACATATACATATATACACACACACATATATATGTATATATATATATATATTAGGGGTGTCAAAATTATCGCGTTAACGAGCGGTAATTAGTTTTTTAAAATTAATCCCGTTAAAATATTTGACGCAATTAACGCACAAATGCCCCGCTCAAACAGAAAGGACAGCAAAAAGGACTGCAATGTGAAAGGTGCACTTGTTGTGTTTTTCGGAGTTTTGCCGCCCTCTGCTGGCGCTTGGGTGCGACTGATTTCATAGGCTTCAGCACCATAGCATTGTGTAAGTAATTATTGACATCAACAATGGCGGGCTATTAGTTTATTTTTTGATTGAAAATTTTACAAATTTTACTAAAACGAAAACATAAAGAGGGGTTTTAATATAAAAATTCTATAACTTGTACTAGTATTTATCTTTTATTTTCTATAATTTTTTAAATAAATATTTATATATTTTATTTATTTATATATTTATATATTTTATTTATTATTTTTATTTATCTTTTAAGAACTACAAGTCTTTCTATCCATGGATCGCTTTAACAGAATTTTAATAATGGTAATGCCATCTTGTTGATTTATTGTTATAATAAAGAAATACAGTACTTATGTACCGTATGTTGAATGTATATATCCATCTCGGTCTTATCTTTCCATTCCAACAATAATTTACAGAAAAATATGGCATATTTCATAGATGGTTTGAATTGCGATTAATTGCGATTATTCATTCATTCATTCATTTTCCATGCCGCTTATTCCTCACGAGGGTCGCGGGGGTGCTGGAGCCTATCCCAACTAACTACGGGCAGTAGGCAGGGGACACCCTGAACTGGTTGCCAGCCAATCGCAGGGCACAAGGAGACATACAACCATTCACGCACACACTCATACCTACGGACAATTTAGAGTGTTCAATCAGCCTACCATGCATGTTTTTGGGATGTGGCAGGAAACCGGAGTTCCCGGAGGAAACCCACGCAGGCACGGGGAGAACATGCAAACTCCACACAGGAAGGCAGAAGCCCGGGATTGAACCCTTGATCTCAGAACTGTGAGGCAGACGTGCTAACCACTCAGCCACCGTGCCGCCTAATTGCGATTAATTACAATTAATTAATTTTTGAGCTGTAATTAACTCGATTGAAATTTTAATCGTTTGTCACCCCTAATATACAGTGCCTTGCAAAAGTATTCGGCCCCCTTGAACCTTGCAACCTTTCGCCACATTTCAGGCTTCAAACATAAAGATATAAAATTTTAATTTTTTGTCAAGAATGAACAACAAGTGGGACACAATCGTGAAGTGGAACAAAATTTATTGGATAATTTAAACTTTTTTAACAAATAAAAAACTGAAAAGTGGGGCGTGCAATATTATTCGGCCCCCTTGCGTTAATACTTTGTAGCGCCACCTTTTGCTCCAATTACAGCTGCAAGTCGCTTGGGGTATGTTTCTATCAGTATTGCACATCGAGAGACTGACATTCTTGCCCATTCTTCCTTGCAAAACAGCTCGAGCTCAGTGAGATTGGATGGAGAGTGTTTGTGAACAGCAGTCTTCTGCTCTTTCCACAGATTCTCGATTGGATTCAGGTCTGGACTTTGACTTGTCCATTCTAACACCTGGATACGTTTATTTTTGAACCATTCCATTGTAGATTTGGCTTTATGTTTTTGATCATTGTCCTGTTGGAAGATAAATCTCCGTCCCAGTCTCAGGTCTTGTGCAGATACCAACAGGTTTTCTTCCAGAATGTTCCTGTATTTGGCTGCATCCATCTTCCCGTCAATTTTAACCATCTTCCCTGTCCCTGCTGAAGAAAAGCAGGCCCAAACCATGATGCTGCCACCACCATGTTTGACAGTGGGGATGGTGTGTTCAGGGTGATGAGCTGTGTTGCTTTTACGCCAAACATATCGTTTTGCATTGTGGCCAAAATTTCAATTTTGGTTTCATCTGACCAGAGCACCTTCTTCCACATGTTTGGTGTGTCTCCCAGGTGGCTTGTGGCAAACTTTAAACGAGACTTTTTTATGGATATCTTTGAGAAATGGCTTTCTTCTTGCCACTCTTCCATAAAGGCCAGATTTGTGCAGTGTACGACTGATTGTTGTCCTATGGACAGACTCTCCCACCTCAGCTGTAGATCTCTGCAGTTCATCCAGAGTGATCATGGGCCTCTTGGCTGCATCTCTGATAAGTTTTCTCCTTGTTTGAGAAGAAGGTTTGGAAGGACGGCCAGGTCTTGGTAGATTTGCAGTGGTCTGATGCTCCTTCCATTTCAATATGATGGCTTGCACAGTGCTCCTTGAGATGTTTAAAGCTTGGGAAATCTTTTTGTATCCAAATCCGGCTTTAAACTTCTCCACAACAGTATCTTGGACCTGCCTGGTGTGTTCCTTGGTTTTCATAATGCTCTCTGCACTTTAAACAGAACCCTGAGACTATCACAGAGCAGGTGCATTTATACGGAGAATTGATTACACACAGGTGGATTCTATTTATCATCATCGGTCATTTAGGACAACATTGGATCATTCAGAGATCCTCACTGAACTTCTGGAGTGAGTTTGCTGCACTGAAAGTAAAGGGGCCGAATAATATTGCACGCCCCACTTTTCAGTTTTTTATTTGTTAAAAAAGTTTAAATTATCCAATAAATGTTGTTCCACTTCACGATTGTGTCCCACTTGTTGTTGATTCTTGACAAAAAAAAAAAATTTCATATCTTTAGGTTTGAAGCCTGAAATGTGGCGAAAGGTTGCAAGATTCAAGGGGGCCGAATACTTTTGCAAGGCACTGTATATATGTATATATATATATATGTATATATATATATATGTGTGTGTGTGTGTGTGTGTGTGTGTGTATATGTATATACAGTATATATATATGTTAGTCAATTGTTATTGTTTTTTTCCCCTCTCATATTTATGTGCCGTGTTGATGTTCAAATCATGCATATTATTATGCTGTAGTGTCTTGGCCTTATATAGTAAATAGTTTTTAATTTATAATCAAGTTTATTTATTTATATTTTTATTATTATTTTTATCGATCCATTAACTAAAAGCCTACTTTCCACAATTTCACAAACTTGGATATCTAATCAGAAAGGATTTAGGCTCTTTATGTTTTGCAACCTTTTTTTCAACATAAAAAAGACTTGACATTGACTGGGGTTGAAATATCGTTTGAACGATTGAAATCTTGGGGACTGATGGAAGCTCCGAATATAACCCAGTCCTCTTCATTGTACTGTTGACACTTCTAAATACAACTGAGTATGCTGCGTGTATTACTGCAACCCACTTGTTGAAGCAGTTTGAGGCACAAACAGTGCACTCGGAACTTATACCACAACTAAACAGCTTTCTAATCTTGTTGATGGATGCCATGAAATTGATTTCACAACGTCTTCCTCAATTTGTCACAAGTGGGCGCCATGTGTTTAGAGTAGATGGAATCGAAACTGTCGTGTGCCAGAAGTCCCTCGGATATTTTTATAAAATTTTCTTTTGTAATTCAGCACCACAACAATGGAAAGCACCATTACGTATTACATTTTTGGCTCCAGGGATCCCCTATGGGAGAGACATTTTTCCAAGGACAGCCTTATTATACTAACACAAATTAAACATAACTTACACATGTACTGAAAATTGGAGTACATTCTACTAAAAAATGCATTTAAAATAATTACAATGAAATATCACTATTCATGCAGAAACGTCAGATATATATGATGACTGATCACAAATACGATCACGACTTTTAAGTTACTCAAAGCTACTGTAGCAAAATGTAATTGTTTTACAAGAAAGTATTGTCTGAATTATTGTGTTAGCCCACAATAAGCAATTGATGTATTGTGATGTCGTCAAACCCGCTGTGTGTTTATGCTGCACCCGCAGTGGTACAATGTCTCATACTTAATGGGTTTAGGTCACATCTGGAAGGGGTGTCATTGTGATTTCATGCGGGGTTTTGTTTCTATCTACTCTATATCCGAAATATGCCACTTCAGAGCAAAACCAAATTGGAATTGTGCCACTTGAACTATGCAGTGTAAATCCAGCCCAAGATTAGTTTTAAGTCAACATAGGGACTGGTAGAAGCATTCTTTAAAGAAACAGTATTTTGTCAATCTACACATTTATTGTATGGGTCATTTTATTTTATAGGGTGCCATTTGGAAGTATAGAGGGGACATTTTTTTGTTTTTGCTAAAGTTAGTCCTCAGCTTAGCTTTGCGAGCATAATAGCTAACATGACTTTGGATATTTCATGAGAAATCTATAATTTTAAAAATAAACCTTTTGAAATGATTAATTCCTTGGATATATAGTTTCAACAGAGTGGACACGTTATGATTAGCCACACTGAACATACTTCATAAAACAGCAAAATCTGATTTTTAATGGAGGTTAATGATAAAATTGCTTACCACAGTTGAATTTCCTTCCACTGGTGTGATATTATCGCAGAAGAGTGATGTTATTAATAAAGGGGGAATTTACTTAAAGGGACACTAACACAATTTAACAGAGTGGACAATGACACTAGCAATAAACAGAAAACCTTTTTTTTTTTTTAAACATTAAATGATATTTGTTCATTTATAAACAATAAATGATTAAAGATCCAGGACTTTAGAATCATAACAATTATTTTGGGAATTATTTCTACATATACTAGTTACCTTATAGATTGAATTTGAATGAAACACAATGAGGACATAGCATAATTCCATTAGCAATTTTTACCAGAAGTCAATTTAAAAAAAAAAAAAAATTTAGGAGCCTGTACCACTGAATTTTTAACAGACGGCAATTGATAATACATGGGAAAAAAAAAAATGGATGAGTATTTGTCCAACTTTAGTGACAATATAGCATAGTTTATCCCGGGGACACAAATGACACCCTATTCAAAAACTGACCTGTCGTAAGCTATTTAAAGTTTCATTTTATAAAAGAACAAACAACACTGTTATAGAAAAGAGAATTACTACCACTCTGTGGAGGTCTGTGGAGAATTGTTAGGGTTTGCGTTTGTTTCCTCCAAGGAGGCCATGACATTGTGTCGCTCCAAGAATAAGACAAATTTCATGTTTGCAATTACATGGTTCCATCTCCATTTGAACGATGTCACAATAGCGTACCACACGAATGCTAATTTTAGACCGCAAGGCTATCATAAACCGGAAGTGGGTCAACATATAAGCGCGCTCGCAAGCAACCAATGCTATTACTGCTTGTTTTCTGACAGTAATCTTTCAAAAAAGAACATGCCGATTAAACACTGCTGCTCTGGAACTTGTAGAAACGAATCTAGACATTACGACAGTCAACATATGGAGGATGTTTTTTTGATACCATCCCGAAGCCAAAAACTCGGAGGGAAAAAATGTGAACAATGGATTAACTTGCTGACATCCAAAAGACCAGTTTAACGCCAGCAAGGTGAAGCCATTCACCTTCATATGCAGTAAACATTTTGTTGGAGGCCATGGTCCTACAGATCGACAATCCTGCCCCGAAGAGGTAAGCCATTTCAATATTTTTACTTATTTTTTAGCGCGGCGCTTTGCCGTGCTGCTTCTGTCTGACCATGAATGACCTGAAAAAAAAAAAAAAAAAATCTGTATCACAACAGTCATGTAGGCCTATTTTTCTAAAATATGGATGTTTGAATAAATTAGCCATGTTTGGCCTGGGTTTTTTTGTATATTAAGGGTTCAATCCTGGGCACCTTCCTGTGTGGAGTTTGCATGTTCTCCCCGTGTCTGCGTGGGTTTTCTCCGGGAACTCCAGTTTCCTCCCACATCACAAAAACATGCGTGGTAGGCTGATTGATCACTCTAAATTGTACGTAGGTATGAGTGTGTGCGTGAATGGTTGTATGTCTCCTTGTGCCCTGCGATAGGCTGGCAACCAGTCCAGGGTGTACCCTGCCTACTGCCCGTAGTTAGCTGGGATAGGCTCCAGCATCTCTGCGACCCTTGTGAGGAAAAGCGGCATGAAAAATGAATGAATGAATGAAGCCTGCTCATACCTACAGTTAGGCTCTAGATTTAACAGCTTTACCTTTTCTGCTATAAAGAAACAACCTTAATAAGGGGAAAGTGGAAATAAATTTATAGAAGTAAGATTTGTTATTAATGAAAGTATTAAAAGTGTTCTTTGGCTGTCACTGAGTAGCATTTGCGATCGCTACACAAAAATGGCAATATAAATGACCCCCAGGAACGCTCAGAGACGTAAGACAAACAGAGGATATAATATATAAGAAAGACAGGGCATATGGTGGTAAAGGATAGCTTGTTTAAACAGGACAATGTCATTCTCAGTGGCATAAGGCAATGCACACAGGAAAAAGGTGTTGATAAAAAAGCTACCAATGCATCAGCTTGGCTTTTTTTCAGCCCTCAACACTCAAGTCATCTCTTTAACTGAACATTTGGATGTTCTTCCACATCGTTACCAGTGAATCTGGCACCAGGGACATTATTTTCGGAAAGAATTGGTAGGCTTAGCTCTTGCTCTAGCTCTTGTTCGTACACTATTTACATGCATCTTGCATGAGGGACAAACACGAGCTTGACCCCCTTAGCAACAGTTGCCAACGTCACGGAAATTAATTAGCTAAAGTGACGTGTTGCATGCGCTACGCTATTCCACGTGAAAATGATGTAGTTTTCATGCTAGGACCAAGAGGGCAGTGCAGTATTACAAGGTGACAGCCAATGATGCACTTCCTTGACAAAAACCTCCTTAGCCTGTAAGACAATATACCCGCCAACTCGCATCCATGCGTTTTTTGTCTTTTGCTTCAAAAGGTACAAAAAAAGCTAAAATAAAACATATTTTAATTAAAAATATTATAAAAAAAAGTCAATTAAAGTCACCATTCTGCCGTGTTTGCTACTTTGAATGTTTACTAGCGGCAATTGCGTATGCCCAAAGTGACGTGTGAGTGCTGACGTCATCGGAGCGAAAGCGTTCCATTCATATGGCTGTGGAGCAATCCCTGCAATCATATCGTTCCGTTTTGGAGGCCGGAATCAAAAGTTTGTGTCTTCGCCTTCCGTTTTCGCTGTCACCATGTAAAGGCGAGGCCATTCTGCAACAAAATTGTTGTGTCATGGTGTTGCAGCATCACCATGTAAACGGCCTGCGAGTTTGGCTTGTCCCTGAAATATCTCATTGATTTCACCTGTTGTGCTTGCTCCTTGTGTGTCGACCAATCCGCTCCCTCTTGTGTCACCCTCCTGCGCCTCATTGTCCCGTTACACCTCGTCTTTCGTTTAATCTCCCATCCCATTTTTGTTCAGTCCTTCCTTGTTGTGACATTGTCTGTTTTTCTGAATGTCAGCGTTTGAGCCTCGCATTTTCCAGTGCCCTCATCCTGCCATGTTTGAGTTCCATAATAAGTTGTTTGATACCAGTTTTTGCCTTAGAGTTTTTGAGTCTTTTGTTTGTTTGTACTTTGTTTTTTGTTAGCTTCAATCGAAACATTTTTACAAATGCGCCTGTCAGCCTCACCTCCGTGCTTGCCCTGCATTTGGGTCCACCTCGTCTGCCCGCTCTCGCTCCCTGACAGAAATGAACAATCTTCACTAACAGTTATTGTTTGTTTGTTCATCTATGCCAGCAACAAATTGGGGCGTTCAGAACAATGTTGTTCCATTAGATGACAGAAGATGAAGAAGTAACATTTTGCCATTCTTAAAGAATAATAGATTTGTGTTCTAATAAACAGCTCCAGATTTCACACTGAGCTCATTTGTAGGCGAGGAGACAATCTTCGTGATTTCAATATAGAGTACATTATTTTGTGATGTTTTAGTTTGGTGGTGTATTGCGAGATGTTTCTTTTATGCCCCTTAATTGGCTCAGTAAAGGACGGGGAATTTCTGAGTATTATACTGAGCCTATTGATGCATTAGGGGAATGTGTGCCCTCATGTGGCCAAATATATCTAGGCAGCCTTTTGAATTGATTATTTATTTATTTATTTATTTATTTATTTTTGTTAGACGGTTAATTCCATGGAAACGTGTGGATACTGCAATGGTTCAAACATAATCTGTCAATGTATTTTTAGAAGTGGATGGATTAATGGCCTTTACATATATTTCAATGGAGAAACATGATTGATATTTTGAGTCACGAGCGTAGTCATGGCACTACTTTATGTATAAGGATTTAAATAAATGTCATGGCAAAGTGGAAACACCTGACAATTGCTGTTCAATAATTATCCTCTGTACCACGTTTCCTCACAAGGATGTGTGTATACGAGCTAACTACGGGTAGGAAGCGTGTTAAACTGAAATGGTTACCAGTCGATCACAGGGCACACATAGACTACCACCATTCACACTCACCATCACGCCTATGAGGCATTTGGTGTTCACACAGCCTAACATGCCTATTTTGGGATATGGCAGGAAGTACCTGGAGAATCTGCACCCGGTGAAAGTGCATTTTCCACTCCGGAAGGCCAGAGCCCAGGATTGAACCCTTGCTCTCAGAACAGTGAGGCAGAAGTGCCAACCTCTCTACCACAGGGCTGCCCCTGTTCAATGTTATTTAAGTTAATGGCTTTAAGTGCATTATAATGTACTTAATATCCAATCAGATCAACATACTGGACACTTTTCACAAAAACAAGTGGGGTTGCACCGATACCATTTTTTTTTGGCTCCTGACACCGATTCTGTGTGGCATCAGCCATTGTTTATGCTGCACTTTTGAAAAAATGTTTAAATACTAAATCACTGCATACTCACTTGACCATAAAGTAATTGCTATCATGGAGTGCTCAGACACAGCTTAGCTCATTGTCTGCCATTGACGGCGCTCGACATTCGGTCCATTGAAACAGGAAGCAGGCGGCAAATGAACGAAAGCTCATGGATGTTTGGACGCCCCACGAGTGGGCGTCAATCATCATATTGAGAAGGCTGACCAATGCTCCTTTTTTTTGTTTATTTTTTTACGGCAATGTACATAGCTGGCGACCATCTTGGGTAGGGTGACGAGCGGTCGGAAACTACATCTCGAAAAGTACATATTGCACAACATCATCACATTATTTCTTAATACAGTACTCCCCGATATAGATCGTGTCGTTTTAGTGTCGTATCAGTACTGATACTGATACTAGTATCAGTAGCCAAAAATTTTGCTCACGTAAGAGTAGCGTGACTTCAAAATATTACTCAAGTAAAAGTAAAAGTAGTCATCAAAAAATGTTCGCAAGTACAATAAAAAAGTGTTTGGTTAAAAGAATACTCAAGTAATGAGTATCATTGTAAATAACTGTTTACAATGTTCGATTTTTTTTTTTTTTTTTTTTTTATCAATGGTTTTTTTTTTTTAGCCCAAAGTTATTGATATGAACAGTTATCACGACTACTACATGACCACATTAAGCTAAAGAAAAAAAATATATCATTGAATTCCGCCAAGGAAAAAAAAACAACTGAAGCAGCATTAGTCCAAAGAGCATGAGTGCCCTCCAGTGGATTAAACGTATTTCCTCTTATGAAACTAATAGGATCGTATCTCCAGTTTTCAATGGTCAGTCGGTGCCAAATAAAAACTGACAGAGCTGCGCTTTCAGGTAATTGTTGACAGCAGCGCTCTATGTCAAATACTCAATTTTTTACGGCGCTTTAAAGACGTCACGTGATTGAACAGGCCGGCTTGATCGCAGAACAGCAAGCTTGAGTCAGATTTGTATAATGGAGTCATGTGATTATTGTTGCGACGTCTCATTGGTGATACTGGTAGCGCCACTGTTGGCGTCTCTAGCACCAAAGATAAGTAAAATCTAATATGTAGAATAAAGAAAAAAATGTAATGACTAATTTAGCCCAAAGAAGCAGAGTAAGAGTAGCGTTTCTTCTTCACAAATCTACACAAGTAAAAGTAAAAAGGCATGCACTGTATAACTTCTCTATGAACTACAAAAGTTACTCAAGTTAACATAACGCGTTACTACCCACCTCTGTCGGTAGCAAACTTAAAAAGAAGTATTTTACTGTTCATTGTTTGACCATATATACATTGTAATTCCTAGAGCAGAAGTTCTTTAGCCTGGCTCTGCCAGACTATTCTCCCTGTATTTTTCAAACACTGATAGTATAGTCTGGAAACCATCCCATTAACGGCCTTTTCGAGCAGGTACAAAATCAATCGACAAATCAGATTCGTTTATTTGCGTGACGTGTTCTTCACGAGCAACGTCACTCTTGCGCGTCGAAAGTCGTCTCTTCAGCAGCACAGATGGTGAACGGCAGAGCCGAGAATATGTTCCAATCCACGGTAAAATCAGTTTTAAATGACCAAAAACACATCGACACGAGTCATTGACAACAGTCTGTCTCGCGCTAGCCATGTCGAATAAACTCCGCTCTCTTCGTATGTTTACTTCCGCGCGCAAGTCCATCGTCCTGCGGTCGCCATTTTACTAACGTCACGTCTGCCCGTCGCTGATTGGTCCACTCCGCTGTCTGTTTGCTGTGGCTTGCTCCGCCCTGGAAATTGTTTCCGTGGGAATGGTGGCCAGACTCAATAGCTGGAACAGCGTTGAGTCTGGTGTACCAGGCTAGAAGTTCTTAACCTTTCTAAAGGTACTGAACTCCACAAATTTCCCATGTGTAGTCATCGAACCCTTTGGAATTTAATAAGAAACCAAATAACCGATGTAGCTAACCTAGCAAGCTAACATCTAAAGGCGTATTTATTTTCTTTTTGTATGTGAAAAGGGATTTTTAAAAATATTTTAATTATAATGTAATTAAAAAATTACTCGAAACTGAAATAATTTTGTACATATTTGATCTTTATGTGTGTCTGTAGGGGTGTTTGGGAGTGTGTTTGTATGTTTTAAATAATTTGTTAGCACTTAAATAAACAAGAACTCTCAAGAAAATCTTTTTTTTAAATTTTATTTATTTTTATTTTTTTTTTTACAATTTAGGTGCGTTCATAGTCCCCTGAACTATAACATTTGCGCAAATGATATTTGATCATCATCATCATCGCATGCTTTTGTTTCAGAATAATGGACGTTTCCGTTTTTCAAGGGGCAGTTGGCAGCCCTACTCGCCGGAAAGGTGGTCTCAATTCACTTCCAAGTGGACCCTGATGCGGTTCGCTATAGGTGTGAAAGTAGGGTTGCCACCTGTCCCTTAAAATAAGGAACAATCAGAAATTGGGAATTAAATGTTGCATTCCATATTGAACTAATACAGAATATAAATGATTGATAGAATAGAAATGATACATTTCTATGCATTTTAGGAGTTTTGGGGATGTCCCTTTTTTTCTTTGCCTGTACACCTTAGGGCGCGAGGGGGGCGTCCCGTATTTCTTATTTCTGAAAGGTTGCAACCCTATGTGAAAGCGACTGCACCATGGTCCGGACTATAGCAGGAATCACATAGATTTTTGCATGTAACAGGCTTCTGTAGCTAGGAAATGTTAGCATCACAGTCTGTGATTGGCAGTATGACGGCTTAAGTTATGCTTCTGCGGCAGACCTACGCCATTAAGGCAGACCCGATTTACGATCCTCCGCCGTAGCCTGACGTGCACCTCCACAGAATCCTGGGAAAGTTCCATAGCCGCCGGAAATCTGCTATGGCTTCCCACTGGCTGGTTGTAGGACACGGCAAAGAAATCGGACAAAACGCTGGACAACGCAGCTTGCTGGCTTCCACCCCCCAGTGCTAGAATTTGTAATGTGAGTGCCAGTCTATGTGCGGCATCAACAGTCGGACAGACCACCTCCGCGACCGTCTTCTGCGTCGCCTGCGCCTCAACATTTGTACGATCGACATTTGTTGTTTAATGTTGATGAGCTGAATATCCACATTCAAACGTTCCATTTCCGTTGCCATTAGCCACGTTTACATGCTGACTTTTATTCATACCGATTCAAATAATTCCGAATGGAAATTTCAGATCAGCTGTTTACATGTCACTTCATCTATTCCGATCCAGCGTTTACATGTGACTGCCTTTATTCCGAAAGGACGTTTGACAACTGCCGTCTGACATGCGCAGATTAATCAAAACAAAGCGTCACGTTGCAAAACATGGAGATCGATCGTTGGAGTGCTGTTTTAACTTTAACCCACTTGTTGTGTTTGTGGGGTCGTATCCGCATCTGCTGTTTTGCTGTTTTGCCTTGTAGTAGCCGGTTTTCCACCGGTTTCTAATCTGGTCAACACTCCGGTCTATTCCGGCTTCGTGTAACCTCTCGTGAACTTTTTTAAATAGTTCACTGTTCCTCGTTTTACGCCCGTCTAAGCCAGCAATTATATTCAATTCTTTTAAAGTTTGAATTAAATACAATCTTTCCGCCGGACTCCAATTAGGTGCGCTGTGCTTGGCTATGGCTATGTTGCAAGTGACGTTACTTACGTCACAAAGTGACGTCACTACGTCAGTACGGCGCATGTGCAGAAAGAACGCAACTAGACACCATTCCGCTTCCCTGTTTATATGATATAATTTTACTTCTAATCAGTTTGGGAAAAGGAATATTCCACCCCTGTGAATCGGAATGAAATTCCATTCGGTTTGGGCCTGTTCATTCCGAATGAGGTGTTTATATGTAACACATTTATTCGGTTTGAACAAATATTCCGATTGTAATTGGAATATTTGGCTCCATGTAAACGTGGCAAGTGTTGTGTCACCGGAAGAAAACTAGAGGAAGTCGACAAGAGTCCCCCAAAACTGTACAAACACAACGCCACACCCCTCTAGTGGCTTGGCAGGGAATTACAGAGCAACGCATTTCCTTGCCGCAGAACTATTGAATGCTCATTGACGCCGGAGGGTCTACATCGTCGCTACGTCGTCACCGCAAAGCAGAAACCTAACTCAGGCTTAATATGAGTCAAGCTCATACGTGAAGCAATGAGGAGCGGAATGTCTACTGTCCTTGCAAAATGAACGTGTCATCAAAGGCTTCTGATTCTCCAAATTTCCCACAAAAGCTTGTCCAGGTAGCCCCCGGGTTATAATTAGGGTGACCACCTGTCCGGTTTTAGGACGGACACTCAGTTTTTTCAGTGATATGTCCAGTGTCTTGCACAACCTATTAACCGGATGCTATTTGTCCGGCTTTTAAAGAAAATTGGCCATGTTTCAGTTTATGTGACACAACTCAGCCCCACGGTTGTCACCACTGCTCTGTGATTGGCCAATATTGACTTCAGTTAAAAACGTCCGAAATTATTGGTTCAATAAAATATAAACAAAGCTTCACGTGTGGCTATCTGACGACATCATTTCCTCATCGAGATTTTAAAACAGTGCTAACAAACATGTTAACACAATTTCTTCTCCTTTTAGATAGAGGGCTAGCAGTTGAAAGAAATGTAATAAAGCCTGTAAATTTGGGGCTAACCAGACCAAAACCTTGTCTAAACGACACTTTGCCTTTTGTCAGCGTATGAAAATAGGGCCCCGTTTGTCTTAACCTTCTTCGAACGCCTTACACTTACTCACCGAACCCTTGGGGTTTGATAGAACACTGTCCTAGAGACCTAGATTGTCTCGATACAGTATAGCTTTAGACTGACTTGGAATTGGTTGCATCCAGTGCCTGTGGGAGTGTAGGAAAAAACAATTCAACATGTCACATGCACGCGCACTCACACAGCATGCTCTTTAGGAAGCATAGTACAGGTAGATAAGAATCTGCCCTTACCTTTTTTTTTATCACGGGACCGTAAACCATTAACTGACTGTATTCAATCGCCATTTGGCAAACTGTTAAAGTGTTTCCCTCATGACCACAGGGTGTATTGTTAACAAATTCTGCTCGTCTCTTTCTTTTTTTGGCTCGCTTACCTGGCTTCACCTCACGGCTCCCTTTTTTCATGCTAACGCAGCTCGGTTTGAGTCCCGGTCCTCAGCTGCCATAGGTCATATGTATTTGATCACATCAAACACATCTGAAAAGGAGTCCCTCTTTTCGGCGGGCCCTCGTAACAATAACAGCCAGGGGCAAGTAATCAGAGAGTGGATTTCCTTCTGCTGCAGATGCAGCTGTTATCTTAACGTCATCCTCTTTCTAACAACGCCTACTTTATCATGGAAAACCCAATTGGATATGTTGCAGAATAGAACATTATAAAATATTGGAACCACAAATGTACTCGATGTAACCCAAAATTCAAAGTTGGGTGATGTTAGGTATGAACAGGTTGGTCTTTAAAGACAAAATTGCAGTCGGCAAAAACAACCAACAAAATAGAGAAAAAATGTAATATTTTTGATTGGTAGTGAGTTCTTTTGTTGAAGAGTATTATATTCGAGGCAAATACTGTAGCCTCTAAAATATGTATTGGGAAATCATAACCAAAAACCTTAACTTTGCTTTCATTGGAGAGAGGGTGTGTAGACTTTATTAATTCTTTCAGTGCCATTGACGATGATAGACATCCAATCGTGTGCATGAACGAATGTTCATTTGCTGCCACCTCGCCTCAATTTGAATAGAATGGACGTCTATCGCCGTCTGCCAATGAGTTAATCCGCTGTACGTGAACTCAAGTACAGCAGTATGAAAAAGTATCTGAACCTTCACATTTCTGCATAAAATCACCATCAAATGTGATGTGATCTTTTTCAAAATCACACGGATGAAAAAACAGTCTGCTTTAACTAAAACCACCCAAACATTTATAGGTTTTCATATTTTAATGAGGATAGCATGCAAACCATGACAGAAGGGGAAAAACTAAGTAGGTGGACCCTCTGCCTAAGGAGACTTAAAGAGCATTTACCGTAAAACCAATTTTTACTAAACAAATTAAGTCAGGTGGAAGATTTGCGTCATAGTCCGCGACACACGTTTCTATCAGCAGGGCGGGAGGCCAAGCAGGTGGCTATTGTAAATAAACCGCCGGCTTTGTGATGGGTCATGGATCCAAAAGGAAAAACAGAAAAATAACTGAGGAGAACAGACGATTCAACATTTCTTGGACCGAATCTTTTGCATTCATTGCCAATTTGGAAGGATTGTGTGACTTTTTACTCTGTGGTGCGAAGATGGTGAGTACATGAAGGAGACATTCCTCAATATATCAAAACGCCTATTTGCATACTTCGAAAACAAAACGAAGATCAATCAAAAAAATCAAAGACATGCCCAGATTAGGGGAATGTTATATATTGTGTAGTTATGTATTTATATATATATATATATGTTTTTTTGTCTATGTACTGTATATACTAGCGTGTGTGTTTATATGTGTGTGTATATATATATATATATATATATATATATATATATATATATATATATATATATATATATATATATATATATATTTGTACATACATACACATATACCGTGGGGCAAATAAGTATTTAGTCAACCACTAATTGTGCAAGTTCTCCTACTTGAAAATATTAGAGAGGCCTGTTATTGTCAACATGGGTAAACCTCAACCATGAGAGACAGAATAAGACCCTCAATTTGGCCAAATTTCAAAATTGCCCAATATGCATGTGGAAAACTTAAAATCTCAATTTTCTGGGGGAAGAAAATTTTTTAACAGAAGGGCATTTTTGAAAAAAAAAAAAAAAAAAAATTAAACAGTAAAACTCTATCTGGAAGTGAAAGCACGCAAGAGCAGAATTACAGACGCCATGACTTTAACGAGATATTATCGCGGACTTACCTAGTTTCGATCCAAAAACTCCATGTAGCATGTATCACCGAGTGTCAATACACAGCTGTGAATGGCCACAGCTGGATTTTTGGGAGGATTTTATGGGTGAATTATGGTAATATAACAAGGGTCGCGATGCAGAAATCGCAGACATCAAGCAGTGGTCGAGATTTTCTTTTTCATATATGTACCCTTTTAAACCTTTTTTTTTTTTTTTTCATCTTTGTTTGGATCGATTATATGTCATCTAACATATCGGAGAAAATGCGACAGTAACAAAAAAAAATACAATTAAACGATAGTTAAGGGGTAGATAACCGTGACTTTTTTACAGAAAACATTTTTTCATTGTGATATCATTTGTTTGTTTAAAATATACGAGTGAATAATTTTTTAAAGTCGGGTTTATTTTTTATTATTATTTTTTTTAATGAAATATTAGATATCAATTAATGATTCCAAGCTAAAAATGACAGACATTTTGAATAATAAATATAATTAATTACCTAGGTTTTATGGATGGGTTAAAACAAAAGTGGTTGCGCGATGTCTGTAAACGGGGGTTTTCAGGGTAAAACGGACAAATTAAAAATAGTTCGGGGGCTTATTGCGCCATGAATCTGCTATGGCAGCATATAGACATATTGTTCTATCAAACACAGCAGTTGTTTTGGCTTAAAATACAGCATCCATCCATCCATCCATTATCTTCCGCTTGTTCCGGGGTCGGGTCGCGGGGGCAGCAGCTTTAACAGGGAAGCCCAGACTTCCCTCTCCCCAGCCACTTCAACCAGCTCCTCCGGCGGGATCCCAAGGCGTTCCCAGGCCAGCCGAGAGACATAGTCTCTCCAGCGTGTCCTGGGTCGTCCCCGGGGCCTCCCGCCGGTGGGACATGCCCGGAACACCTCTCCAGGGAGGCGTCCGGGAGGCATCCGAACCAGATGCCCGAGCCACCTCAGCTGGCTCCTCTCTACGCGGAGGAGTAGCGGCTCGACGCCGAGTCCCTCCCGGATGACCGAGCTTCTCACCCTATCTCTAAGGGAGAGCCCGGACACCCTGCGGAGGAAACTCATTTCGGCCGCTTGTATCCGGGATCTTGTTCTTTCAGTCACGACCCAAAGCTCGTGACCATAGGTGAGGGTAGGAACGTAGATCGACTGGTAAATCGAGAGCTTTAAAATACAGCAGTTTCTTTTAAAGAGGAGTGCAAGACCAGAAGCTGCTTTTTCAGTCTTGTCTGTGTTTACCGCCATATATATATGTAGTCGGCCATGTGTATATATATATATATATATATATATATATATATATATATATATGTAGTCGTTTTTCGAAACCCCACAATAAAAATGACATCAAAAATCGGATCTCTTCATTGGATTTCTTTAATTTAATAAAAGCAATGAAACAATTCATTAATATTGTAATGAAGTTAAACTTGAGGTGCTGTCATACAATTGAGGAGTCAAGTGGTGCGTTGGATGCACTGCATGGAAAATAAACACTAAATCATGAAGGCTCATTATGTATTTTTAGCCAACTCATTTTGCTATTACAGATACATACAGCATGTGTTGCTTTCAGTATAAGGCTTATGTAAGGATGTTAATTTTTTGCAGCTCTAGACATTTTGGTTTTTTGGCCCAATATGGCTCATCTGTGACCAACATTTTGGGTTGCCGACCCCCTGACCTAATAGGTTGCAATTGTTGTTGACAATGTCGCAATGCACTCTCGGTGGTGACATATTACCAATTGAGCTGTATCATCACCCCCAGCTTGCATTGCGTGCGTAAAACATTGCGCCCTGCTTAGGTCAAAATATGTACTAAATATTACAGATTTTTAGATATTTTATGTTTTTCTAAGAACATTAACACAAGTGAACAATTGTGGCTAATTAATGGCCTACTGTGGTTACTTTTAAAATGTCAGTGTGGTCACTTATCGAATAATAATTTAATTTTAGGATTTCTTTTCATATGGTTGTTTTAATCCTTGTCTGTTTTAGAGACATTTTTTAATTTTTTTAAACATTTTACCGTGGTACTACATTCAGATACAATCAGATTCAGAAAGCTCTTTTTTTTTTTTTTTTTTTTTTTTTTTTTAGAATTAGTCTTATGATAAATTATATTATTTTTACTTATGTCAATGTCAATTAAAAAATTACAAACATTCTTGCTAAATATTTGTTTTTCTTTATCTCGGTATAGATACTCATACAATCCAGTTTTTCATCTCCAAGAGCAATAATAACGTTTAGCTTTTTCACCATAGGCATTATGCCTTTTTATTTTTTTGTCTTTAAATGAGTGGTTTGTTTCTTTCTCCTGGTTCAAGTCAGACAGTCGCATCAGTTATCTGAATTTGAGCTGTAGAATAAATGAGGAATTTACTCCAGTAGTGGAAGCGTTCCTTATGCTTATCACTATCTCTGCCACAGCATCTGTACTCGAGCCACAACCTAACTTTGTCTTTTAGTGGAAAAGCAAATGACTGCTTATTGTAATGTGCGCACTTCAATGGCCTACAGCCCTGTAAGGCCGCAATGGCTTCTTCTTGTCTTTAGTGAAGGCAACACACTGTTTCTTTTCAGGGACGTTTTGTACTTCATTTTTAATGCGTTTTGTCCGCCGCCACAGTACATTTCTGACTCAGCTTGCCCTGCTAATTGATTTGACACGCCGGATCCAATGTCCTTTTCATGATAGTCAAACTTTACTATGACTTTTATGGACATATAATGTTTCCACATGTTCTCTGTCCACACAGAGCTATGTTTTTTGGTCTGCCCAAGGCAAAATCGAATAGAAGTATTGAATGTAACAAAAAAAAAAAAAAAAGAATGACAAAAACAAAATCTTACTTCCTTTATTCAATGATTTATTCTTGCTTATCCATTCACTCCTTCCCAAGTTATTTGATCACTATTCACAGTAATTAATTGAGAATGTTAGTTATAACAAAGCAATGATTTGTCCTACGGGGGTCGTGACCAGTTATATCTCGGGGATGTCGGCCACTCGGCGGCCTATTGTCTTATTCCTGGGGGAGAAGGGGCCAAAAATGTATCGGTCTGTTAAACACGCCTAATTATCATAATTATCACGACTCGACAAGGCTTCAGCAAGTCAAATGATCCCTCATGTGCTCCTATGTGTCCCTAATCGAGCATTTGCACGGCTGTGTTACACTGCCGTGTGTCTTCACCACATGGCCATTGTTGCCGCAACTATTTGATGGAGTCTTTTTTTTCCCACTGAAGGGTGGACAAAAATGGCACTACAATTTATATGCATTTCTTGTTTGTGGAACCTGGTATTTTAGTTCATATTTCCTTTTGAGGGTATGATAATAATGTTAACTATATGGCACCTCTTTGCAAGGTGTTTACTGCCTTGTTGTAACACGCAAACTGCAACATGTTAAACATGCTGAATGAATAGGAAGCAAGTTGCGCAAATAATCCAAGAGTAATGAGAAGAATTTTAATGTGTATAGGCTTCCACGCAAATGTAAAAAATGTGGAAGGAAATGAGAGAAATTTGACACAGAGTGAAACAAAACCGTACAAATGTGCCCTTACGGTCCGTAGACTATGTCCGAAAAGTGTTTCGCCTTTTCAGACTGCATTGCAGGGGACAAAGATAACACTTGACAATAACTATGGTTATAACTAGTTAATAGATGATTAGTAAATAGGTGTCCAGTGATTTATTGTTGATTTGTGAAGTGTTTGTTAACAGTTTGTTAAGCATTTATAATGATGGCTTATAAATAGTTAATGTCATACATAAACTGATAATTAATGAGTAATAAATAACTTGTAAGCTGAAAGTCAATGATTTATAGCTACACCTTATAAATTAGTAATATACCATCAACATGCTATTAGTATCTTACTAATAACTTACTCCCTTGTTTATACCCTTATTTGAGTCCATTTTTTTACATCAGTTGATAGTTTATTTATGTGATTGAGATGTTATTCAAAAGTTTCAACTACTCCTCATTTCTTAATTATTAGTTAAGGAGGAATAAGTGCCACTTTAGAATAACGTCACAATAACATACATAAGCTTTTAACTATACTTAATATAATAATTAACATTTTACAGATCAGTTGTTAAGAGTTTGCTAACCATCTCCTAAACGTTAAAGAACAGCAATTCGTTTGAACAAGTTTAAGGTATAGAAATCTTAGGATAGGAATTGTGCTGTACTTTACCGAAGAAACATTAAAGATGAAATGTTGAACATTTTGTTTAATGCATAGTAACACACATACCGGGCCATCACATGGCAGAACAACAAAATACTAGTACAAACCTATGAGTTTGCGGCACTTTTTGTGCTAAACAAAGGATAAACTGAATTTATGAGGGACGTTTAACGGCCATACATCACAGCAAGCTGTTAACATACACTTAACAATTCAACAACAACAATAAAACATTTAATAACAGTTTAGTAATGATGCATTAACTAGTTATAATGGATAGTTATTGTGACGTTTTTTTTTTCTTCTCTTTTTTAAATTCATTTTATTTCAGGCATTTTTCCAAGTACAGTTCTTCTGCTTTCAACTGGTTACATAACAAGTCACAAAACCAACAAAACAAAACAAGACAAAAGTCCCTGAACTAGAGTGGGACAAAGAAAATGTATTAAATGCCACCCTGAATCCTCATTTATAATGCAAATAAATAAATTGTTTCCTGCACCCTTTTTTTGCTTTACATAATTAAATTTTTTTCCCAACAAAGGTAAAGGAAGAACAATAGCCGCAATGGCAATTTCCTCTGTCAGTAAAGAGAAAAAAATAGAGACAGAGCAAGAACCAAAAGTGGTATTTTCCATGTGGCAAAATGGATTTTGCCATGTGGCATTTTTTTGCTATGTGGCAAAATGGATTTTGGTTTGTGGCATATTTTTTTGGGTATGTGTCATTTGTGCAGGCACATCCATGCCATTGACGGCTATGTACGTCCAAATTTTCCATTCATTTTAAATGGCAGAAAAACATGTGTGTCTGTGATTTTTGCCGTACACTTACCATTACAGCGCATTGACATTCAACTGGCACCCAAGTCAGTCTATGCCATTGACGGCTGTGCACTTGAATGGCAGAAAAACGTGTGGTTGCGATTTTCCACCTTACACTTTACATTACAGCGCATCCATTTTGCCACATATAAAAAAAATAATTTTTTTTTTTTTAAAGTGCCACATGTCAAAATACATTTTGCCACATGACAAAACCAAATCCCACAAGGCAAAATCAATTTTCCCACTAGGCAAAAAAAAAAAAAAAAAAAAAGCCACATGGCAAAATCCATTTTGCCACATGGCAAATGCCACTTTTCGATCTCGGCCCTGCTGAAAAAATATTGCATATATACATACCAGCAATGTTAATAAAACTACAAACACACCATTAACAGTAACATAGAACACTGATGTACATTTAAGATCCTCCCTGAATACATTGTGACCAAATCAAATGTTTATAGCACAATCTAAATATGTGAATATTTTTACACTGTTTAAGTTGTGAACTCAGACTGTCCCATAATTTCACTCCGCGTAGAAACACAAAAGTTGTTCGAAATTCGTTCGAAAGATTGAACTCCCCGTAAACTCTTCATTTATGAGCTCTTTTTCAAATGGTAAAATGTTGTTGTTAATTTGCAGGTAACATATTCTTTAAAGCTTTATATACAAACTATAGATGTTCTATTCATAGATTGATAGGATTTGATTGATGTGTGCCTATCGTCTTAGATTTCTTTCCGACAAGGAGAGTAGACTGTTTTGCAGAAAACTATTTTATTAAAACAATCACCACAACCCATGCTTGTTAGACATACAAGGATCCAAAAATCAGAAACCTGACGGATCCAAAGAAGATTTGTGTCAAGGAATGGGCCAGAATTCCTGTTTCCATATGTGAAAACCTGGAGAACAACTACAGAAAGCGTCTGACCTCTATAATTGCAAACAAAGGCTTGTACACTAAATATTAGCACTGATTTTCTTTGGGGTACAAATACTTATGAACCCCAGTAAATTAGAAATAAATCATACAATGTAAGTTTTTTTTAAGTTTTTTCTTTTTAGATGATGTCTCTATATGTGGAAATGCATCTATGATTGCTATTTCAGACCTCTACCTATTTTCTAAGTGGGTGAACTTGCAAAATCACAAGGGGTGCAAATATTTGTGCTCCTCACTGTATATATGTTTATGGGGGGGAAACCTCAGCTGACTTGAAGTTCTGCTCTGACACCCCCAATTTGGCCAAATTTCAAAATTGTCCTATGTGCATGTGTGATACATCATTGGAAAGCTTAAAATCTCAATTTTCTGCATGGGGGAAGAAAAATTTTAAACAGGACGGCTTTTAAAAAGTGAGAGAATAAGAGAGCATAATTAAAGACACCATGATTTTAATGAGATATTATCGCGTACTTACCTTGTTTCGTTAAAAAAAACTGTGTAGCATGTCTCACCGAGTGTCAAGACACAGCTGTGAATGGCCACAACCTGTCTTTTTGGGGATTTTATGGGTGTAACACGGTAGTATAACAAGGGTTGCAATACAGAAATCGCAGACATCAAGAAGTGGTCAAGATTCACTTTTTCAAATATTTACCCTTTTAAACGTTGTTTTTTTTTTTTTCCAACTTTTCTTTGTTTTGATCGATTATGTATCATCTAATATATCAGGGAAAATGCGACGGTAACAAAAAAACATATATAATTAAGCAATAGTTATGAGGTAGATATCGTGACCTAGTGACGGACACTGTTTTTTTTTCATTGTGAGGCAATTTGTTTAAAAGTTTAAAATATGCGTGTAAATAATTTTATAAAGTCGTTTTTTTTAAACTAAATATTAGACATCAATTAATGATTCTAGGCTAATAATTATATTCGAATGATAAATATATTTACTTACCTTATTTTTATGGCTGGGTTGAAACGAAACCGGTTGCGCGGTGTCTGTAAATGGGGGTCTCCAGGGTAAAACGGACAAATTAAAAATAGTTTGGGGTCTTAATGCGCCATGAAACTGCTACGGCAGTATAAAGACATATTGTTCTATCAAACACAACTGTTCTTTTGGCTTAAAATACAGCAGTTTATTTTAAAGAGGGGTGCAAGAGTAGAAACTGCTTTTTTCAGCCCTGTCTGTGTTTTCCGCATATACATACACATAAACATAACTTCAAGTATCTATTTTATGCTTTACAAGTGCTCAATGTGACCACCACCAGCAGCACAGACAACATCAAGCCGATATGAAAATTCCTCCCAAACGTGCTTCTGGATACACACAAACTCGAGCGCAAAAAATGCCTTTTGCTGAGGAGTCGCCTTTTTGAGCGTAAATAAACGAGTGATTTTCTGACAAAGACAAATTGAAATCGACACTCAGTTAAACAAGGAGAATTTCTGTATCAAATGACCGCTAATTCAGTCTATTTCAATGAATTTAAAATGAATAAATGCGTGATGATTTTGGCACAGTCTTTATGACTCACCCTGTATATACAGTATATCTATATATTGGTCATGGCCAACCAACCTGACATCAGGATAATGGACAAGCAGCAGAGGACAGCCCTTGTGATCGATGTAGCCAAATCCTAAATCCTTAATAAATACTGCAGGTACAATTACAAACAGCAATTACACCTGGCAAAACAAATAAATTATAAATACAAATTGGAATAATAATAACACCTGGCAAAACAAATAAATTATAAATACAAATTGTAATAATAATAATAATGTAACAAATCGGGGTCTAATGTTGCGGTTGTGTTTTGCATGCTGTTCCTGAATGCACCGTGTAACTGACGAGAGAGAGGTGCGTTAGAGTTTTTGCTTTCACTTTTCATGTTCTGGTGTTGTTCGCTTCGGCTACAGCGGACAGTAGCCATGTTGTGTTGCACAAGTTCTGAAAAAAAAAAAAAAAAAAAAAGATTGAGAACCTTCCGAAACTGGCTACTTCTTTGCCGATGTTACAATAATAAGAATAATTGTCAGCTTAACTCATAAAGACTGGCGAACGACCGACGTGGGAGGAGGACCAGCAAGATCGTAGACATATTTCATAATTTCCATCGTAATTTCAATGATAAGTCTCACCCTTTCCCTTTTTTAATCACCTGCACTAACCTTCTTGGGACCCATGTTGATTTTTCTCACAAGAAAATCCACCGTGCTACAGTCTTGTGGGAAAACAATGAAATTGGGACGCTGTTTTAAATCATAGTATTTTGAGCATGTCGTCATATGTGGAGACAATTGATAAGTCAAATTTTATGTTGGATGTCGAAAAGATTGTAAGTTGAGGTACCACTGTTTTTATACATATGGCAGAAAACACAGACAAGACTGAAAAAGCAGTTTCTGCTCTTGCACTCCTCTTTAAAAGTGAGTGCTGTATTTTAAGCTAAAACAACTATTGTATTTGATGGAACAATACAGTATGTCTATATGCTGCCATAGCAGATTCATGGCGCATTAAGCCCCCGAACTATTTTTAATTTACCCGTTTTACCCTGAAAACCCCCATTTACAGATGTCGCGCAACCGCTTTTGTTTCAACCTAGCCATAAAAAGAAGGTAAGTAATTATATTTATTATTCATAATGTCTGTCATTTTTAGCTTAGAATCATTAATTGATGACTAAATTTTAGTTTAAAAAAAAAAAAAAAAAACGACTTTAAAAAATTATTCATTCGCATATTTTAAATTTTTAAACAAATGACATCACAATGAAAAATTTGCCGTCTGTAAAAAAGTCACGGATATCTACCTTATAACTATCGCTTAATTGTATTATTTTTTTTGTTACTGTCGCATTTTCCCCGACATGTTAGATGATAAATAATCAATCCAAACAACAACAAAAAAAATTAAACATAACATTTAAAAGGGTAACTATATGAAAAAGAAAATCTCAACCACTCCTTGATGTCTGCGATTTCTGCATCGCGACCCTTGTTATATCACCATGTTTCACCCATAAAATAAAAAAAATCCGACTGTGGCCATTCACAGCTGTGTCTTGACACTCGGTGATACATGCCACATGGAGATTTTAGATCGAAACAAGGTAAGTACGCAATAATATCTGGGTAAAATCGTGGCGTCTTTAATTCTGCTCTCGCGAGTTCTCGCCTCCAATTAGGGTTTTGCTGTTTTAATTTTTTTTTTTTAATGCCTTCCTGTTCAAAATTTTTGTTCCCCCAGAAAATTGAGATTTTAAGCTTTCCAATGATGTATCACAATGCATTTCGGACAATTTTGAAAGTTGGCCAAACTGGGGTTCTCAGAGAGGAACTTCAACTCACCTGAGTGTTTTCCGTCATATATATATTCACTATTTAGTCCAATACACTAATTTTAAATCTGTATGTCAACTTTTTTTAAATTGCCTATCTGTGCAATAGAATGAAATCATTGTTCAATTGTTTTTCCCCTCCTTATATTTAAAGCACATGTTATTGTTCAAAATTTGCATAAGGGTGCTGTGAGTTAGAACAAAATTTCTGAGAAAAATGTGTTTGATGAACACTTTGGCCACTACATTTTAATCATTATGGTGGTACTTGGAGTCAAATGACAATAATTCATTGTGGTAAATTTGATTTGTAACGGAATTAAGAGAAAAGAAAAAAATAAAACAATTGTATAGTTATATGAGTCTACAAGACATCAATCAGGTAAAACCCTCAATCAGGTCATCATGTAATTGCTACAATACCTGTGAAATGTTGCACATAGTGCAAACTTGTGACATCGCAGCCAGATGACCCTCATGAGGTCAAGCCACACTCCAGAGAAGCTCCTCGGTGTCCAATCAGAGCGCCCGGCAGCCTGTGGACGTCCGGAGCGGGAACCAATCAGCGGGCTCGCGCTCGAGTCAGAGGGGACAGCCACCACAGATAAAAATGTTTGACTTATCCTCCATCCTCCCAAAACATCCTCTCAGGACGGCCTGCGATGCGTCGCGAAGTTTGACCAAAAGCCAACCAGAACCTCGCTGGATTTTGATTGTTATTTGGCTCTTATTTTTTTTTAGTCTTTTTTAAAAAATCATATTTGTGCGAGCAACCTGTTGCGTGAGAAAGCAGGCTAAACGCGGCGTTGCTGCGCTCCGTTAATCGGTGGGATTAAAACGAAAGGAGTAGTTTGGTTCGAATTGGATCGAACTTTGTATATACATATATATTTTTAAAATTTATTTGGACTGACAGCACTGGCAGGAGGCATGACAGCACTGGCAGGAGGGTTAACGAGGATGATGAGACCCGGTCCACACCAGAATTACGCACGGGGAGGCTATTCATTGGAGGGTATGTCCATTTTAAGATAGGTGACCTCTTAAATTTAGCATTAAAAAAGATCTTTAAATTTGTTATGTGCATTTTTGGGACTTTTTTTAAATTTTTTTTTTATCCTTTTGGGTTACCTCTCTATTGTCGCATGCATCATGTCAACAAAATTGTAATACAATTTTTGGGTCGCCCGTTCACGCGCACTACTGGCTCCTCTCCCCGCGTAGTGTCCACTCCTCTAGGCCAGGGTCGGGTCAACCAGCTCGGCGGCGTGTTCATCAACGGCCGGCCTTTGCCCAACCACATCCGGCACAAGATCGTCGAAATGGCCCATCACGGCGTTCGGCCCTGCGTCATCTCCCGCCAGCTGAGGGTTTCTCACGGATGCGTGTCCAAAATCTTGTGTCGGTACCAGGAGACCGGATCCATTCGGCCCGGGGCCATTGGAGGGAGCAAACCAAAGGTAAGCATATAGGGCGAATTTAAATTTCAATGTGACTTTATTGTAGCACTTATCCATTTTTATTTTTTATTTTATTTTATTTTATTTATTTTTTTTTGGGGGGGGGGGGGTCTTGTGTTAATTGCTTTAACTAAGAAACTATTTAAAAGGAGATTTTTATCAATTTAAATAAGATATTTAAAAAATAAATAATTTTTTGTGAGGTGTCAGCACGTGTCAGCATGGTTTCTGCAAATATCAGTGAATGATCGAAATAAAAAATAATGCGTTTTCATTCTTTCCGTGCATTTAAAAAATGGGTTTAATGTATATTTAAAAAAATAGGTTTGATATGCTTTCCTTCTGACACATCATTGTAATCCAATTAAAATAAGCTTGAATCATTTTTGCAGGAATGTGAGCACATGTGAGAACTGATTTTATGAAGGTAGATACGAATTTTAAAGTATAAATAAACACGCAGCCAGTTGTTTTAAAACATGTTTCCTATAACGAGGTCGTGTTTTTATTACCCCTTCAGTTTTTGTTAATGTTAAAATAATATATCGTATATAGAAATAGCAAAAGATTCCGACTTTTTGATTATATAATTTCTAAACTTTAAAAAGTGCTGAAAATTCAAAGAGTTGTTTCGTTAACTTTTTTTAATCACTAAAATATTACATTCCATACTGATTATGCTTCCCTAAAACAAAAAAAAAATAGTGATCATTTTGCAACATTATAAACATAAACAGCATACGAATAAAGTAATCAAGTTTTTCTTTCCTTTTTTCTTTTGAAATTATTTCTCCTTCATAAAGCAAAGTGCGTCTCCTGAATTGGATAAGAAGATTGAAGAGTACAAGAGAGAAAACCCCGGAATGTTCAGCTGGGAAATCAGGGACAAGCTACTAAAAGATGGCATCTGTGACCGAAACAACGTTCCCTCGGGTAAAATAAATTGATAAATAAATGTTGATATGATTAGTAGTTTGCCCTCCTTAGTGTTTCCTCATTTTCGTTGCATCTTTTTTCCCCCTTAAAAATTAAAGTGAGCGCCATCAGTCGCATTATGAGATCCAAATTCGGTGGCGTGGGCGACGATGATGAGGATGGTGACGAGGTCGTGAAAAGGGAGATGGAAGAAAACGAATCCAGGACTAAACACAGCATCGACGGTATCCTGGGTGATAGATGTAAGTAGATTTAACATTTGTTGTATCATAATGCAATCAGTGCTCAGTTCATATTTGTTCAACGGACACGTTTTTTCGAGATCTCCGGGATGCTCAAAATAGTTGCACAAAAGCTCACACGTTAAAGCCCAAACGAAAGTGATGATAATTCAACGCAAAAAGTGTGCGTTAAACGACATTGAGAATCGTTGAATATCCCGTTGTCGCAAAAGCTCAGAATTGTGGTGATGGAGTGGAGCAGCTTACTTGGCACCTGTTGATTTAAGACCTGTTGGATCGTCTTTTCGCTCAAGGAAATCGAGACACAATGGAGTTAATGATTGATGACACATCCCCGTTTTTGCATGTGCACATTCACGCACTGATGCCTCCCACGTCCTGTTCATGAAACTTTTCATCTTTACGCTGTCAGATAAAAGTGACGTCAACGCTGAATGTCGTGTGCGCAATTTTGTGCAATTCCAATTGCACTTTCGGCGCTTTTGTCAAGCAAGGAAACGCTTCTTGCCACTAGATTAAAACCCAAATCTTTTCTTCTTTTTCACTTTCATCTCTCACAAGGAACCCCACCCCCCACCCTACACCCCCTTCCTTTCGCGCTTCGGGCGCCCATGCACATGCAGGCACTTCATCCGCAACAGGTCCTCTTCCGAAACAAGTTTAACTCAGTACATATCAATGTAATAAAAAAAAGACGTAGAACTACGGATAATGTCCTGCATGTACCGTACATATTCCGTTAAATTTACAGATACTTCCTTCATCACTAAAAGGGAGAATTCTGTAGATTTACAGTATATATGCTGTCCCATTCACGGACACATAAATTTATCCTAAAACGGAATATTCTGTAGATTTACAGTACATTCACTGTACCATTCACGGATTTTCCCTTCTACGTTAAAACGAAAAATGCCGTAAATTTACAATATATTTTGTGCCATTCACGGATGCTCGGTTATTCATAAGACAAACATGTCTGTCAAATTAAAGCATTTGTCAAACATTTCTGCACATTGAAAATTCAAATAATTTAATCGGTACCATGTGCAGTTTCTTCAAAGCTGGAATGTAAAATTATGTTTAGTAGAAAATACAGCTGTTAAGATAAAACACATGCACCAAATCCACCCTGATCATAAATGCTATAAATCTTAACATTATACTGTATTCTACACAAATACTGTAAAAAAAAAAAATGTGTAAATTTCACAAATCAGAATTTGTAGCATATCTTATTCCTTAAACATTTTCTTTTCAATAAAATTAAAGTTTACTAAACTAATTTATTAAACCTCACATCTAGAAAATAATGAAACATACCAATAAGAGTGAAGTGTCCATGAATTTTTAATTTAATCAAATGTCAAGAAAATGAACATACTGTGTGTGACTGTGTATTGATACATTTCGCATTTTGCTTGTGTACAGTTTATGTTCATAGTACATGTAAAATATGATAAATTGACTTTACTTTAAAAAAAAAGAAGCAAATTTGCTGCCTTAAAAATATGTTACTTTCATTAATTTGAAGCAATTTACTTAATTCTTTCAAGTTTTAAAAATTAAAATTAACCTTAATATTTGGATTACAGTAAATTATGTATTTTAAGTTTGCAGTACTCAATATAACCTGAATGAATTCAATTACAGTAATTTATTTATTGTGAGCTTCCAGTCCTGAAGTGATACCTTAGTTAGGTTTAGTGCTCCTTATTCATCATTTGCATGTGAACTTTTTTTTACCTGAAATAATTCTACAATATAAAAAGCACATGCTAATTTAATTAATAACACATTTTCAAACAGTGATGACCCCCCCCCCCCAAAAAAAAATGAAGGGAAAACACTCAATGGATTAAACTTTATTTTAAAATGCTCAACAATGCCTTTAAGACACAAGACATTGCCTCTTGACACACTGTCGAATGTTTTGTTCATGCATGATGTGAAATGAACAACCAATAGTACAACCATAGCACTCTACAACAGCTTTACCTACTTCATATCGATTCAAGTCAGTAAATATTGGCTAGCGATGTGGAGAAAACTGACAGAGGCTGACTTTTGTTATTGACACTTGCTGTTCTTGCACGGCCCCAAGATACAGCACGCTTTCTTGAACAGAACACACATGACCTAACAAAGGCAATCACTACTTTCAGTCATGGTTTCCACAACTACCCATCATCCACCATCCTTAAACATGATTTTTTTTCTTTTAAATAAATTTAAAAAGCTGTAACTAATCATGATTAGAATAATAATTAAACAAACCAATAAGAGTGAAGTGTCCATGCATTTCAATTTAATAAAATTTCAAGTAAATGATTATACATCCTGCTAAATAAATCACAGGGTACCGTTTTTCCCTGTATGTCTGTGCATTAATACCAAGGGCGTAGGTTTGGTCTCAACATTGGTAGGGACGTTATAACAGCATAACCTGCATGAACACTTTTTGCTGGGGCTGGGACATTAACAAGACCAAACAAATCGGGTGAACGGAGGTCAGGGCCACATTTCTCACTAATATGAACCTAATTAACTGATAGGCTAAATGATGAATGCAGAAATAAATCTGTATTGACTTATACTAACTTTCACATGGATTGGGTCAGATGATACACCGTTCGAGTCAAACCTTTGTTTTCAAAAACTACTAATGAAATATTTTCAAAAGTTCCAGAATAAATGTCTGGATTTTATTAGCAAATTTAAAATGCAATATTTTAACATAAATTAATTCTATTAACATACATAATAAATACACACTTGTTAATAATATCTTGACTATCCAGGAATGCAAAAAATAAACATTTGTCGGAAGACCACTCAACAAAAACTTCTTACTCAGGTTATAACAAAAATAATTAAAAGTGTTAAGGTTCAGGGTTAGGGTAGTCTTCTTTCGGGTAAAACACGACTGCTTTTGTCCACAAGCACAGCTAAACGCAACAAAAATGAAAACCATTTTACCTACACTATGATAATGTGTGCTTCTCTGGAAAAAAAAAAAATGTCTGCATAGGCTAGAAATAACAATATTTTAAATAAATAATGTAGAAAATAATTAAATACATTTGAAATAAATGCTAGCTATCAGCCAATCAATACTTGAGGGGTAAAATGGATTGGCACATTCAGCAATTGAAAAGGGATAAATGTAAGTCTGAGCATAATGAAAATAATTCACTTAATAATGGTAGGGTCAATTCTATCCTAACAACATATAGGAAGACAATCTAAGTTACATATAACTATGCTATATAATTGAACTCATTGTAATGCAAATAAGGTTGCTTAAGGATTGGTGTGGACAATTTGAGCATCCGTCCCTATGCAGACCTATGCCCTTGATTGATACATTATGACTTTTTTTTGTACAGTAAAAATCACACTTTCATTGATCAAATGAGATGCGAAATGAATAGAAAATATAGTCAAGACATTAAAAACGTCAGCGAAAATACACATTTATTTGAATAATAATCACCAGATCTCAACCTCATTAAGGTATTGTGGGGGCAGCTTGACCATAAGGCAGTACTTCTCAAATAGTACAGTGCGCCCCACACAGGTGGGCGCAGAGTGATTCGGGGGGTGGCGCATGTGACCTGGGGAACATACACTTTATTTTAGTACGGCAAAAAAGTAATTGCACATCCACTCAGTGGGTGGCAGTGGCGCTCCCATTTTCAGAGTGTGCGCAGTATTTTTGAACCAAACAAGAGCACACAGCAAAAGAGCTAAGACGAGGAAATATGGCGAAGCGTACGTAGCATTTGGCTTTTGTCTTTGACTTTTAATACAGTCAGAGACAACGAAAGACCAGTCTGTTCACTGTGCAAATCAATAAAGATGTCACTTAAAGACATTAGAGCCCAATCACATTGCCAAGCCACTTTTTTTCTGCAAAAACATGCCGAATTTCGCCAACAAATGTCCCGGTTTGTCAGTTTTACATCAGTAAACCAGCAAACACTGTCAACATCATATAAGGTGGCATTCCTGCCTGCAGCAAAAATAACAATTGTCTCTCTGTCCAATGACAGCCGTTTTGTTCAATTAATTTTAGTTTTTTCGGTCAAATTGTTTGGCATATTGTCCTCATGAGTTAATGTTCCTAATCAATTTAAATTTATTATTATTTATTGATCATAGACCTCATAATGTATTGACGGGACACAGGGCATGGGGCCGATAAATAGGAGCCGTCAAAGCTGACTGAGTGGAGTCACAGACAATGAGCTTTTTTCGTTGAAAATTTTTGTGAATAAATGTTTAAATCACTGCATTCTTTATAGATATGAATGTAAAAACAGTCTCGATTCTTGGTTAAAAGCAAAAAAAATGTGCAGTTAGCATTTGTTAGCATATGTTGAAGTACAATGCTAGTCTGTTAGTGAACTTAGATAGCGGCCGCCTGATGTAACAGAGCTTTTTCGGTGCAAATTCTTGTGAATAATTGCTTAAATCTCCCAATTATTTATAGATATGGACGTGAAATAGTCTTGATTCTTGGTAAAAGCAAAAAAACCGTGCAGTTAGCATTTATTTTACGTATATATTGCTAACTCCGATGCTAGTCAGTAAGCAAATTAGCGGCCGCCATATCACAGACTAAGAGCTTTTTCCATTGAAAATTCTTGTGAATAAATGCCTAAATCCCTGATTTCTTTATAGATATGGACATAAAACAGTCTTGATTCTTGGTTTAAAGCAAAAAAACATGCAGCTAGCATTTATTTTATGTAAAAATAGCGAACTATGATGCCAATGCAGTAGCGGCTAATTTCTCCCACTGTTTTTTTTTTTTTTTTTTTTTTTTTACAACATTTCAAAATGCATGCATGGTACAAAAAATATAATTATTACCTTGAATCCTCGAACAAATCAGTCCTGAGACAATCCTTCTTGTTTGTATGCAGTACAGCTTTCGCACTTTTTCAACAGTGTTAGATCACTGCGTGCGTGCGTTTGTGAATAGCTCCTTTTGATTTGGGCGGCCCCCTACTGGAATGCGAGGCGCAGTGCATGACCGATCTGACCCGTCAATACATTATGAAAACTATGCCCAAACTTTTGGATGGTAGTGTATATAAGATTGTTTTAGATAGAGAGCAAATCAAGTGTATATAAAAAAAGAATAAAGAATAAAATGTGTTTATAAAATTATAAAAGCCTAAAAAAAAAAACACAACAACAATATAATCATGTTCATTTATACTGAGTCATATATACCTTTTTGGATCTTAATGTAATGTAATGATGAACACCTCATGGTCATATCAACTAGGTGACATCCTACAAACAGCTCACATGCTTCACTCCCATTCATATACAGAACAGCAGTATATCTTTCTTGTGTCTCTTTGTGGAAGTAGTTGTTGTTTTTCCCTTTTATGGCTCCTCATTAGAATGTGAAAAGGCAGCTTTCGGGCCATGGAGGGGGGAACTCGAGGAGAGTGTCTTCTGGCCAAATATTGATTAAGTACGTGTTTGCAGAGGCCATTGTTGCAGTGCGGAGAGGCCTGTTGCTCTCTGCCCCTTTCTCCTCAAGTGCCATTGTTGCTTTTCCTTAAGTGCTCACTTCAAAGGTGACTCATTTAGATTTATTTGTCTGGGAAACGGACTGCAAAAAGTTTTGGGAGATGCTTCCAAAGTGCTGGTCCGCTTTGCTGCGGGGTCTGCATGGCATTAGTGAGTGAGCTGCAGCGCTGTGGGAATGTTGGAAGTTGTTTTGCAAGCTAAGCGTGCACAGAATTTCAACAACAGCGCAATGAGTTGTTTGGGTCTATTTATCACTTGTCACCACAAAGCTGTTGAATTCTCAGTCAGTCAATTCACGGATTACACTGTTGAGACAATTTGAGGGATTTTTAGGGTGTTTTTGTTTGTATAAGTACATGTTTGAAGTCAAATGCGAATAATATTTTCAAAGACTAAGAATTGTTATCATTTTTGAGAAAGAATCTTTCTCATATTAGAATTCACATGATGTTTGGGCTGTGCCAAAAATATTATTTCACTTATATTGGTGGCTTTGAGTGGATACATCTTTTTTTTTTTTTTTTAATCAAACATTACTCATCCATTTGGCTAAGGGGGACCTCTACTGTATGTGTATGTGTGTGTATCCCAGCGTCCTCTTCATTCGCCCCTCATGTTCCGACAGCTTTATATGAATGTATTATGCACAACTGTGAATTTATGTTTATTGTGCAGTAATCAAATTCTAACTTGTATTTTCTACGTTTTGATGCATTTTTATTAGGGCTGTCAAACGATAAAATTTTTAATTGAGTTAATCACAGCTTAACAATTAATTAATCGTAATTAATCACAATTCAAACCATCTCTAAACTATGCCATATTTTTCTGTAAATTATTGTTGGAATGGAAAGGCACTATTAGCACTTTAGCATCCCTATAACTTGGCCCTTCTTCTAGTGTCTGCCTGGTGTTATTATTCTTTTTATTGTACGTCTTAATTAATTAATTAGTAGCATCTGTGCTTATTTCATTTTTAATGTAATTTTATGTTTCTTAACCCCTTTTATTCTAGCACTTCTTTACCATTTTGCATCTTATACTTTTTATTCTTGCTGTTGTGTTGTTATGGGCACTGGAAACTATTTTCCCTGGGGGCATTCTCCAAAGGGATAAATAAAATTTATTGAATTGAATTGAATAAGACAATTACATACAATTGTATACATTCAACATACTGTACATAAGTACTGTATTTGTTTATTATAACAATAAATCCACAAGATGGCATTAACATTATTAACATTCTTTCTGTGAAAGGGATCCACGGATAGAAAGACTTCTTAGATTCTTAAAAGATAAATGTGAGTTTGTATATTGTGACTAAATATTGCCATCTAGTGTATTTGTTGAGCTTTCAGTAAATGATACTGTCGCGACTTAACTGTTCTGCCCAAATGCAAGATGGGAAGTGGTGCAACCATGACTCTGTGTGGTGGCTGCAAATGATATATCTTCTGTGCGCTGGGTACAATTCAGGGTGTTAAGAAAAAGATCAATTCCTGTCAGTCTTCCCACTTTGCTTCCCACAATATCTATGCTGTGGGGGAGATGTCAAAGCGTTTGCCAATTAAAAGCACGGCCCCAATCAATGCTTGTATCTACTCTACTCACTTCATGCTGCATCTTAGCACTGCATCTAAATAAAATGGCGCCATTGTAGGCTGTTTGCAGCAATGCGTGAGTGGATCGTTCCGCGCATGCGTTAATTGCTTTAAATATTTTAACGTGATTAATTTTTAAAAAAATAACTACCGCCCGTTAACGCGATAAATTTGACCACCCTTTTATGCATTATGAAAGATTTATGTCTGAATTTTGTGGGGGCTTGGAACGGATTAGGACATTTACATGGGAAACAGTCTCATTTTACAGAATTCTAAGTTACAAAATGACGTCCAGAACCAATTAATTTTGGACGTAGAGGTAACACTGTATACATTAGTGCTTTAAGTCATGGGTGACCCGCACTATAAACCCGAAAAAAAAAAAAGATTCTACAGAAATCATTTGCGTCAAGGTTGTTGGCAGTAAAGAATCTTAAGTTGTTTAAGTGCTGTTAACGCAAAATCTACAATGGTCAAGAATATTTGTAGTTTTATATTTATATAAAAAATGTTGGTATTTTAAAAAGTTCAATTAAATTAATTTGTCAACTTCCTACTTTTTAAGTAATGCAACAAAACTAATTCATTACAGTGGTACTTACAGAAATTGTTGAGTACAAAGAACTGTTGGGTTTAGAGTGCAGTCTATGAGTTTTTCAACAATGGAGCAGTCATCTAGCAATTTTTTCCTTCAACTAGGGACTATAAACTGCACTGCACTGTATGGTGGCAGTATTTTGTATGGTGACAGTAAACTCAAAACATGGAATATGTGTATGTAAAACAAATAAACTGTAACTCAAAGAACATTTGCCGTTAGGTTACTGCAAACAAAAACGAAAAATAACAAGCTAGCGAACAGTATCAAAACTGGAGTTTGACAATGATTTAAAGCAACAGATATTCAGACACAAGTAGTGTACTATTAGACTAAGGCTGCAACAACTAATCGATTAAAATCTATTAATGAATTAGTTTTATATATTATATGTATATTTAATAATAAGTTACCAACTAATTTGATACTCGATTTTTGCCGGCAGCTATGAGCAGTCCCGTTTGGGTCCTTGTTTGCGTGCAATGTGAGGCTGCACGCCTGCACCAGTAATTAGAGAGAGAGAGAGTTCACTGCTACACTCATGTTGGGTTGCTGAAAAAATAATAACGAAATGTCGAGAGCAAGGGCGTAGCTTTGGTCTCAACATTGGAAGGGACAATAAAACAGCATAACCTGCATGTACACTTTTTTTTTCTCAGAAGAGCTACTCATGAATATTAACCTAATTAACTGATATGTTAAATCAGGAGTGCTCATTACGCTGATCACGATCGAGCAGTCGATCACAACGCTAGTGTGGGTAGCTTGTGCCACCCCCCCCCCCAAAATAATATATATAAATATATATTTTATATACATAGTTATGATTCTGTTGTGTAGTGCGAGCAACATATGAGGTTATGCAGCACTCGTCCCTCTCTAAGCAGCTTTTTGTTCACGTTTTTCAAGTTCTATAGATTCCAGAAGAGTTCACTACATTTCTCACGGTTTAATTAACATTAACAGTAGAAAACACAACCAGAAGGAAACTTCTCTCTTAGCAGCTTCCTACTCGAGTTTTGCAGTTTAGCAAGTTCACACAGTTTAATGTTATGCTAACTCTGACGCAGGTTGGTATTTCAGTACCAAAATTAGTGGTTTGTTTCCCCCCTCCACAACATTGGCGTCTTTTTAAATTACTTACAGTACTGCTGGTCAAAAAAAACGTAATATACCTCCTCTTCAAAGGGGGCAGAGGAGGTGGCATGTTGTCGACATGTATTTCTGTCGAGGCTGTGTGAGTGTGAGCGTGTGCCAGGGTGGGTCAAGTCATCAGAAAATGGAACGGCACATTTAGCAAATAAAAAGGGGTCATTGTAAGTTTGAACATAATGAAAATAATTCACTTAATAATGGTAGGGTCAATTATATCCTTATAACATATAGCAAGAAAAACTCATTATATCAAGCATATAAGGTTGCTTGAAGAGGGTGGGGTCAATTTGAGCAATCTGAAAAGTTGTGTTATTTCCCTAGCATCCCTGTGCAAAACTATGCGCTTGTCGAGAATCAGATTGTCTTTTGTGTTGTTAGATCAAGTGTGTTCCGTGCATTCTTTGTTGATGAGACGTTACTATTTAGCACGGAGCGCAAAGCTAGTTAGCGATTATGCTAATTAGTGTCTTAAGCGTCGTTTGTATTGTGTTTTGGAGAAGCATAGTAGCACTTGAGTTATTGTTAGATAGTAAAGTTGTATCATTTTTTTTTTATATAAAGAAACCATACACATAAAAACATTCATATAAGAGCTTAGTCTCCTTTCAACACAAACTCCCAATCAAACTGTAAATTGTCATACAAGAGAGTGTGCTTTGAAATTGGATATGGATTGCATTTATGAACAACTCTTCGATAAAGAATTTTGATTTATTGTACAGTCTGCCTCGTCGTTTGATTTTGTTGTTTAGTTTGTTTAAAGAAAATAAATGAGTCATTGACACAACTTATATCAGCGCCTTGCCCACAAGAAAAAAATGTCAATCAGCAGCATTTTTTTACTTGAATGAAAAGGACCTTTGTCTAGGATTTGTGCACTGAGAATTTTTTTTCAAGTTTTATCCTTAGAACTTTTATGAAAAACTTTTATATACTTAAAACCGTACAGTTCAGTCACAAAACTGCAATATAATAATATTTTTGAAGGAACTAGTAATCCATTTTGTCTTCATTGTTACTTATAACATGCCCTAAAACAACTTAAATTGTGAAGGTAATTGAAAAAAATGATCGTTTAATTGATTGTCTGATTAATATTAATAAAAATAATCGTTAGTTGCAGCCCTATATTGGACTAATTCTGTTTAACATTATTATTGTGCTATGTGTTTATCACGTAAAATATTATAGAGGATTAGACTTTCTCCTTTACCAAACAAAAAGGAGAAAAAAAAATACTGCCATTCCTATTTATTTCCACGAGGAAAGTTGATTTGAGGTGGTCACAAAACAAATCAAACTTACCTCAATGCACCACTGTACATGCCAATCATTCAAATTTTGGCTGAGTTGTTATCAACACTATTCTCTGTGGTGTGTCAAATTTAATTTAAAGTGACTTTAAAAAGTCGCTCGTTCCTCGCTCCTGTTTACGACTATTTGCATTTTTGCCTCATTGGGCTAACCGCAGCAGGCCTCGAAAGGAGTCGCCACTCTTGCAAATATCCATTTATGGCAGCGGGGGTGAGCAGGCAGGAAAAAGAAAAGCTCCCAAATGCAAACAGTCAAAGGGATAACTTTTTCTTTTCAAGGGAGTCCCGCGGTGCCACGTTGAATGAGGGCCCGCTTCTTTTAAACGTGCCATGGTGAACGCAGTCAACATGTAATAATTGCTCTCATTGAGGCGCATTCCAGCAATCTGCCGCCATTCCGCGGCCTCAATTGTGCAGCGGGGCAGGCGAGTGGCCCCGAGGGCCAGGGGGAATCAAGCACGGACAAAACATGAAAGATCGCAGCGCTTTTGTCGCTAAAGGAGCCGAGCGGGAATTTGTTTGTGTAAATAAGCCGACTCCCCGCTACTTCGGCGTGAGGTAAACTTGGAACAAGTGAGGCGAAAGTCTAATCCAATTCCAAAGCTTCCTAACATCCGAGAATATAAACACGAGCGTTTCTCTCTCTAGAATGCTATGCGCTTATTCTAGGGTTTGACGGCGTTTCCACGGTGAACAAGTTTTAATATGGGATGTTTAGCGAGACGGTAGGCCTCGATGTAACCGGCTAAGGTTGTGTTTTTTTTCTCTCTGGGCAGGGATAATTCCATTTAGTAGAAAGCATATTTGATATGTGCAGTTTCAGGAAAGGTTATCTATTCCTGAAATTCGGAATAGTTACGCCCCAATTTTTTAATACAAAAATGTATGTAACAATGTATCTATTTTTACTAGGTAATTAAGTTTCTTCTTGCTTTATACAGGGACGTCACTAGACTTAATACAATACTGGGGCAAAGCAGGGCATAGGCGAGCGAGAATTTTTTTTTCTTCGCACTGATCTATCATAAAAAGTTAGAAATAGTTCTTTAAACTACTGTATATATAACTAGAAACTGCCATTTTTAGAGGGGGGCTGCTGTGTAAGATACAGATCCATCAGGTCACTTTCTGATGATATTGAGACATTTCGGGGACACTTCCTGTTGATATCAGATCTTTTCCTGTTGATTTGGGGACATTTCAGAGACTCGTCCTATTGCTATCAGGTCACTTCCTGTTGATTAAGGGACATTTCGGGGACACATCCTGCTGATATCAGGTCACTTCCTGTGGATTTATGGACATTTGGTGGACAAATCTTGTTGGTATCAAGTCACTTCCTGTTGATTTGTGGACGTTTCGGGGACATGTCCAGTTTATATCAGGTCACTTCCTGTTGATTTGGGACATTTTGGGGACACTTCCTGTGGATATCAGATCACCTCCTGTTGATTTGGGGACATTTTGGAGACACGTCCTGTTGCATTGCCTGTCAATAGCATTGACTTACATGGGCCCCAATTGAATGTCAATGGGCTGTAATGGTAAGTGATCAAATATTGCAACCACCTATGTGTTCCCACCATTGAAAATGAAGGAGAAATGTTTGCGTTTAGAAATGAATGGAATGACGTACATTTGCCTGGCACGGCCAGACTGTTCTCCCTGTATTTTTCAAACACCAGGTGTGCACACATACAAAATTTTTAGAAGTTATATCCTAAAGCTAGGCAATTAATTCTTACAGATTGATTCAATTCATTTTGGTCGTACAAAACAAATAGCAATAAATAGCATCAGTATTGATACAGTTCAAATACCTCACATCATATGAACACAATATTAGACAAAGCTCTTGAGTGAGAGCCTCTCACTCAGATCACATTTAATTTTCAATGTATTCATGACCAGTTAGCTTAAAGACAGCAGCTAACCTGCTACTTCAATTTGCGAACAGATTAGTTTACCGTAGTTAACTGCCTGATCCGTAAACAGTAAAGTTGAACCATTTAAATTGACAATTCATGGAAATAGGCGACCGAACAAACATCAATACAGAGGTAAAAACGAATAACAAGGATGGGCAGTTTATCTGGCACTAACCTGTAAAGCAGGCGGGAAGATGTCATTTGCACCGTCGACTGTGTGTTTGGCACACGCACCGTAGTACTGATGTTGCATTCATGTCTTGTTGGAGTAATCTAAACAAAAATAATTCTCTCTTCCATGGTGTCTATAAAAAGCGCCAAACAGTAACTCAACTTGAGATATATCGTTCAAGCTACACTTCTTTGTAGCTACCATGTTTTTATCCCACAATACAAATTTACAACACATCAGAACGATTTTCCCATTTGGGAACTCAGAACTCCTGACACACATGAACGCAGCATATCTCCTGAAAGTGTTTCGTGGAAATATCAACTCATATTCGTATAACGGCCAAAGTTACATACATAAACTACCATGTTAAGGAGCCATGTGCAGATTGTGTAAATGGAGTGAATGGAGTTGATTATGCTATGTAGACTTAAAACTCCAAAGTATTTTATTTATTTGTTTTTTTTATTTTTACTGGTGAAATTTAGACTGTGGCATTACAGAACAATACTGGGCTACTTGCACATAAGTGACTAGAATGGCCTAGATCAGCAATTCTCAAACCAGTTGGAGTACATTGGCTTCAATGTCTTTGATGTATTTATACGTTTGTGTTCAGCATATTGCATTTGATTCTTTTTTTTTTTTTTTAATATATGCAAAAAAATATCTGAATTATTATTTGAGTAAGTTTAAATCTTTTTACTCCATAAGAAAAACAAAAAAAAACAAAACAAAAAAAACACACACACACACGGTCTGTTAGTGTTCAACTTTGAACTGTCTATACATTTAAACTGGCTTACAGTATTATAAAATATTCCTTTGGGGGAATTAAAACTATTTATTAATTTATAAGTGAACACATATTACATTACCACCAATAGCAAGGGTGATATCAAACAGGTAAGTCATTTTTTAGGGTTTGACAACCACATTACAAGGTTATGCCAGATAGATCTTTTGAATGATTTGTCTCGGGAAATCATAGATAAGACTCATTTCTAAAATGTAATAAAAATAATCAGGAAAAATTCTATTGTAACCCACTATCACTCACTAACTTGTTTTGTCACTTTCTTGATGTAACATACACATCTCTTTTTTGAGCATTGTAGTATTATTTAGTAATATGAATGAATTAAAAAAAAAACTGATTAAAAAAGCAACAACTCTGACTTTTTCACAGCACTGTAAACCTACAGATTGATGGAATGACTTCCCACTGTCCCTCTTGTCCTATCTAAACACACTTAACACTTTCATTGGAGCGATTCTCAAGAGTGAGAAAGAGAAAGAGAGAGAGAAAGCAAATCCACTCGAGCTGATCTGCAATTGAATGTGACTCTATGCTTCATTAAAGCCTCTTTCTCTGTTGGCACCAGCATTGTGATCCTCCCAATATTAATTCAAAGGACAATTAATGAATTCAGGCCAACTTTGAAGTAATGGGCCGGGGTCCTGCCCTGTGCCGGCCCCCTAAGCACTGATGTACTCTCCTCCGCATTCTCTCCACTAACCCCAGAGACACCGTGAAGTGGCTGAAAGAGAAGCCATGAGCAATGGAAGGTCAAGGAGAGGAGCCCCAGTAGAAAAGGAGCTCTCTATTTCCTTGGAAGTATTAGCCAAGCAAAACTTTGTGATGGGGAGGATAAAGGAGTGGGAAGAGAAAAACGGGGGTCGGGGGCGAGGAGACTCTGCAAAGAGGAGCACAATGGGATAGTTAATTGACTAAAGCCAGACAGCGTTGTCAATCACTTAACTTTGTTTGGCCTCCCTTCTTTTTTTTTTTTTTTCTCCACTCCCTTTTTATCGTTGCACACATTGCACTTTATGGACATGCCAGCAGCACTGGGCCTATGTTTTGAGTTATGCCGTTTTGATTCAGTCAATCTTAGTCATCTTTTTTTTTTTTCAAGAAGATGTGACAAAGGGCGTTGGTTTGGTCTCAACATTGCTACAGAGAATATAAGAGCATAACCTGCATGTGCACTTTTTGCTGGGGACATTAATAAGACCAAACAGATTGAGTGGACAGGGGTCAGGGCTACATTTCTCACCAATATGAACCTAATTAATTGATAGGCTAAATGGTAAATGCAAAATAAATCTAGTAAACATCTTGAAAACTTCCACAACAAATGTCTGGATTTTTATTAGCAAATTTAAATTGCAATATATTGAACATATTGAATATTGAACATATTGAATTATATTAACATACACAATAAATACATCTTGTTAATCAACTCTTAACTATCCAGGAATGCAAAAAAATAAACATTTGTCTTAAGACCACTGAACATTGTCTGTTTAAGTAAACAAATTAAATATAACAGAAAAAAGGTAAAAAATTACTGCTTTTGTCCACAAGCACAGCCAAACTCAACAAAAAATGAAAGCTCCTTTGGGCTGCTTTAAGACCACATAAATAAAATAAAAATGAAAACTGGGGACAAGAGGTAAACCTTATTTCACTACATTTCCCACAGTTCAATTAACGTTAACAGTAGAAAATACATACATGAGGAAACTTCTCTAAGCAGCTTATTACTCGAGTTTAGCAGGTTAGCAAATTCACTCAGTCAGTGTTGTTTTTGTCAACAATGACGATAACGAAAATAATTCGTGGACGAACAATTTCTTCATGACAATGATGTCACGATAACCAGATTAAAAACGTGTCTTGGGAGACTAGAACGAATGAGACAAATGCCAGTTTTTGTCTGACGATACAACAACGGGACACAAATGTGACGTAGTATCTGTCATATGTTCACAATCAGTGGTTAATTTGTGCCGGATCATGCCGAAACAGGATCCGGCACCTCTTGGTTTTCGCCTCCTTGTGTTCCGGGACTTATTTGGGCAACAATAAAATAAACAAATAACAAAATAACAGCGGATGCTGCAACATGCTACCGCTAACTTTCACTGTCTCATCCGTTCTCCCCCCTTGCTTCCTACTACGTAAAAGCTCTCCAGTCCTTGCATCTCTTAAAGGGACCGCACATAGTTACGGACAATACAATCTAAAAACTTTTAATGCATAAATTCATTTACAGAAAAAAATCCCATGAATTTCAAGTTTTTTTTATAAATATTTAATGTCATTTGAAAGAGTCGGAAATTTCTTGCACTGAAAAGCTGGAGCAACAAATCATGCCCCTAACATAAAACAAATATTTGCCAATTGGCAGTGTATCAAATACTTGTTCTCCCCACTGTATATACTGGAAATTTGTGGCATCTGGGAAGCAAGCAGTCCGGATCAAATGGTATTTCATCATGTCAAAAAGACTGTCTTTTTTCAAAAAGAAGGAAGATTGTTCAAAACAAGTCAGAAAAGCAACAACCGCCGATGAGGGCAGCTGCAGGCGGCTAGCGCCGCAGTAGCTAGCCAGGTTCACGGACAGCCAGCCGAGCTGGGGCAGGAGGCTGCTACTGTGGCAGCAGCTGGTCAGGTTTAGCCAGTGGGCATTTGTGTGTTGTTTTCAGCACCATTTTCTGCGTAGGCTCCGGGACTGGTGCCTGTCTCATCATCTCTGCGCTGTCTAATGTACTTTGCATTCCGGAACCTTATGATTTACAAATCAAGCATTGTTCACAATGCGTTACATTTTAATATTGTATGTGGAGTACGTCAGCTTGCATCGTAGTAGTGTTTGGGCCGTGTCACTCATGTGAGATGTGCGGCGGGTATGGGGGAGAGGGCTGTCAAGTCATCAGCCAATCAAACATGCGTTTGAGGTGAACCGGCACATTCAGCAAGTGAAAAGGGGTAAATGTAAGTCTGAACATAATGAAAATAATTCCCTTAATAATGGTATCCTTACAACATATGGAAGTACCTATATGACTGAAGTCATTATATAATGCAAATTAGATTGTTTAAAAGTTGGTGGGAACAATATGAGCATCCTGAAAAGTTGGTAGTGTTATGTCCCTACTGTCCCTATGCAAACCTATGCCCTTGGTTGTGAAAAGCATGCGTGTTGGTTTTGGACAATGACCAAGTTTTTATATTTTGCTTCCTGCTCCCATGCGCGGGATTTAAAATAAAAGTTAGTGTGTGAGTGAAGTTTGAGCTTTAATACCAGAGGTTGCGCACAACTATAGCATCTACTATTTCAGAATTTCAGACATTATACAAAAGTACGTCTATGGTCGAGTTGGAAACACAGTATAACCATTAATGTAGGGTTAAGATCATTATGGAATGTCTTTGTTGTATTCATCAGAATTGGTTACGAAAACACAGAATTATTGTAATAATAGTTTTTTTTTTTTTTTTTTAAATCTTGTAATTTTGGTATGTCCCGCACACTGTTCTTCTAAAATGGTGTATCAGTTGGTAAATGACACTGAATCAAAATTTTCTCGCCATGGTTTTATTTAATGTAATACATAATTTTGGTCACGTTTTCATAATCATAATAAATGTTTTGCAAGGGTGTAACTTTGGATCTTGTTAAGCTTAAGCTCCATCGTAGTGAAATATCCATCACTGTATAAAAAAAAAAAATACAAATTTTGAATTCATACATTTGTTCAAAAGATCACATCTTTTGCTATTTGGCAGGTATTTATTTGACACATTTCGAACACAAGCCTAAAAACTTTTTGTCTTAAAGGCTCCTCATAGTGCCATTGACATCTACATGAAAAACAACATTAAAGCTGAAAGTCGATTGTTAGATCTCAAATCCACTGTGGTGGCGTATGAAGTTAAACATCCATAAAAACTAGATAAAGTGAGGGAAAAGTGCAGGAATGTGAAGGTTGCTCCTTTTGCTGTGAAGTGGACTTGCAAGGTCAGCCGTGAGGCCATCATTGCAGCAAAAGTGAGCAAGAGCTGTGAAAAGGTCAGGGGCTAACCAAGGGTCACTTGACTGTTAAAACTATCAGGCCCCGTGGAGGAGGTTAGAATAATGTTTAGGGAAAGGAAGACTATTGGCCGCTCTTCTCATATCCGTCGTCGGAGGGAGGCCATTTACATGGGGCATTTTTACGGGAACATATATCAGTTGAAATGAGTGTTTTGCCTTTTTTTATGTGGTTAATCCTTTATAGGACATTCAGTTGACTCATTGGCTGCCATTGACGGCATTAGACGTCCAACTCATTTGACTAAGAGGGCTGGCAGCGATCATTCGCTGGACATCTAGCGTCATCAATAGCACTGAAACATGAGTGGACGTCTATCGTTGTAACTGGCAGGCAATGAGTTAAATAACTACTATGAAAAAAAAAACTTTAGAGTAAGGGTGTTACCCCAGATAACCTAATACAACAGTGGGGCACTGGTGAGACTAACTATCATAAAAAGTCAGAAAGCGCTTTAAAGTATATATAATCAAACCAATATTCAAGTTTCTGTAAAAAAAAAAAAAAAAAAAAAAAAGTGATATGTTTTCAGCCACCAAATTGGGACATCCCTTGTTGATAGTCAGTTCACCTCTGCTATTGCTCATCAACTTTCATCTCTTCTTCACATCTTCCTACACTCTGTTGCTCTACTTTGTCTTGACAGAAATGGGGTTATTTCACTGTAACTGTTATGCAACTAATCCGTGTTTCTCAACTGGTAGGTTGTGACCTAAAAGTGGTTTATGTTGCCTAGTTATGTTACCTAGCTTACCTCTTTCATTCCTCCTTGCTGATTTATCCTTGCTGCGAGCAAATAACTTTCTCCTGTTTGAGTCAAATGGAAAAAAAATAATAACAACAAATACCTTCACTATTGATACAGTTCAAATACCACATATCATATCAAAATAATATTAGACTAAGCTCTTAAGTGAGAGCCTTTTACTTTAATCAAATTTAACTGTGATTGTATTCATAGCCAGTCAGCTAAAAGACCGCAGCTAATCTGCTACTTCATTTTGCGACCAGAGTAGTTTGGGCGGCCGTGGAGTTGTTGGTAGCTTGAATTGTCCTTGGACCGATCGATTCCCGGCCACGACTGCCCATTGTCGAAGTGCCCTTGGGCAAGGCACTGAACCCTAATTTGCCCCAATGGGATGGCCGAGCCTTGTATGGCAGCAGCCCCACTGGTGTGTGAATGTGTGCGCGAACGGGTAAATGTGCGCTAATCTAAAGCGCTTTGGGCATGGTAACCATGTAGATAGATGTGCTATATAAGTACTGTCTACCACAATTAACTGCCTGATACGTAAAGAATAAAGTTGAACCATTTAAATTCATGGGACTAAGCAACCAAAAGAACATCAACACAGAAGTAAAAATGAAAAACAAAGATGGGTAGTTTATTGGGCACTAACCTATAAAGAGGGTGGGAAGATATAAGTCTTAAATAATAAAAATGATAATAATATTTAATATATTTAATATATTGTATATTTTTACATAATATAAAAATAATTCTCTATTACACAGTGTCTATAAAAAGCGCTAAACAAAGTCACTCAACTTGTGGTGTATTGTTGGAGCAATAATATGGGCTACTCGTCTTTGGAGCAACCATTTTTTTATCCCACTATACAACTTTACAGCACATCAGAACGATTTTCCAACTTGGTAACTCAGATCTTCCGACGTACATGAACGCAGCATATCTCTCAAAGGTGTTTCGTGGAAGTGTCAACTTATATGTGTATCACATATACTGTATATGCACAAATTAAAGTATTAAGGAGCCATGTGCAGATTGTCTATATGGAAGGAATAGAGTAATACGGCCATATTAAATAGGCACATTTTATAGATTATGCTGTGTAGATTTACAACTTCAAAGTATATATATATATTTTTTTAACCAGTGAAATTTATACTGGGGCACTGCAGATCAATACTGGGGGACATGCCCGAGTGAAATATGTCTGGCCAATATATGTCTGTCATGCTTTAGAGTGTTTTAACCTTTTTTTAAAAAAAATTCATTTTAATTGTGTTATTTTTACAAAGATTGTATTGGTTTGTAATTGTATGTAACATAAAAAAACTAAATCATTTTTTATATCATCATTTAAAAAACAATATAATATGTTAAAAAAATATTGTGGCTTAAAATTAATAAATACCTTTTTTTTCCTTTTTTAAAAAAAATTATTATTACCAAAAATAATCACTTGCCCATTAAGGAATACAGTACTTGAATTAAGCACACTTTTACTCTTTTTTAAAATTTTATTTTATTTTTTAATTTTGTCTGTGATCTTTTCACAGTGAGAGATCTTTTGTGTTTAAAGCTTACGATAGAGGTAAAACTATACACATTTGCAATGTACTAGCATTGTCTCGCAATTATGTGGGTCTTTGCAGTTTGAGCTAGAGGGCATTCCCTAAAAAGGGGTTAACTATATTTAGTTTGCATGTGAGACTGTAAGTAAAATGGTTAAAAATGCAGTTACTAGATGGTCATGTAAACACCCCCTCGTAGTGTCATTGTGTCAGTGCTTTGGAGGCTTTGTTGTGGTTATTTCTGGCCGCCTGTCTCAGGCAAAACACAAGCAAGCTAGTTAGTGCCCATCTGAATGGAACATGCGGCCTGTTGCTGCATCCCGCGTGGGTTCTCTGATGCTTGCTTTGTCCCTGCCCCGAGGGTGGAAGTACCACCGTGAAAGTGTCACCTAACAGCATCACAAGTGGAACTAAATAATAAGCGCCCAAAATTGGCCACGCATAATGCGCATGGCGGGCCAATATAATATCAGCGATATTAGACAGAGATACATCTTTCAATGTCGCGTCACCCGCTAGCTCTTTGTAAAGTGCCAAGCCCCTTTGGGCTTATTCGCTCCATCTTTTTTACGTCTATCATCACCATCATTCCCCCTGCCTCTCCCGTTCCCATGCAGGCAGCTGCAGGTTGCTGCATGGGGTCTCTTTAGCAAGTCAAGTGAGCAGCCCACTCACTCCCATTTTTCCCCCCTCCCTTAACTGTTAACCCCAGCTGAGCCTATAAGCTGTCAGTTAACTATTCTTTTCCTCTCATGCATCTGCTCGCTCTGGCTCTATGTAGGCCTGCCAATATTTTATTCAGTGTGCCCACTCGCACTATGAGCTACGCTCTGAAAAGGGCCAGATCTACTTCCCTGGGCAAATAAGTAGTTCATTTGTCTCTTCTGCTCTTTGTTTTGCACTGCCAACACATGTCACAGGCTCAATTACCTTCTCTATTAACAGCTCTCGGAGGAAGGGCAAGCCAGCCCCTACTAAGACAAGGCTGTAAAGTGGCCCATATGCTGCGCTTCTCTTTTCCTTTTTATCACTATCACTTTTCATTTGACTCTCACTGTCCTACTAACATAAATATGAGCATCAACTCAAGGGCATAGGTTTGCATAGGGACCGTAGGGACATAACACTACCAACTTTTCAGGATGCTCAAATTGTCCCCACCAACTTTTAAGCAACCTTATTTGCATTATATAATGACTTCAGTTATATAAGTAATTTAGATTGTCTTCTCATATGTTGTAAGAATCGAATTGACCTTACCAATATAACCGAAATTTTTGCACCTGACCATAAGCAGCCACCCAACAAATTTGACACGAAAACAGCATTTGTTCATAGATAAGCCGCACTGGATCTTAAGTTGCAGCTGTCCTCAATGTATTATAGGATATTTACACCAAAAGATATAAACCGGTAACACTTCATTTGACAGCGGCATGATACGACTGTCATAAGACCAAATGAACCACCATGAAGCTTTGAACCATTTGGCTACAAAGCTCTGCTGCCACCTGCTGTCAACACTGTTGTTGTTCAACATGCCTCCTAGCGTGCATTGCAGCGCTACAGATGTAATTAACAATCAAAAGTCAGGTTCTGTGCTAATTATTTCTTCACTTGCTATTCCAATTGTTTAATTAATTGCTAGTTATGGTATTTGGTAACACATTATTTGACAGTGGGGCCATAAGACTGTCATAATTATGACATGACACTGTCGTGAGCATTAATGAATGCTTATAACAAATGCCATTTGGTCTTACCCAGCAAATTATCTCTTTTTTTAATGGATGTAAAAGATCCAAGCTGGACACAAATGGGTGACACTTAATGACATCTGTCATAAGCATTCAATAATGCTCATGATAATGTCATGTCATAATTATGACGGTCTTATGACGCCACTATCAAATAAAGTGTTTCCTATTAACACAAATGAATCAACAAATAAGCTGCGCTGGACTATATGCCACTTGATTCGAAATTAAGGGAAAAAGTAGTGGGTTATAGTCCAAAAATTATGGTAAGTGAATTAATTTCACTATGTTCAGACTTACATTTACCCCCTTTTCACTTGCTGAATGTGCCGGTCCATTTTTTTCCCCTTAAACGCACGTTTGATTGGCTGGTGACTTGACCCGCATACACGCACACACCCATGCACACAGCCCCAACTCAGACAACATGTCGACAACATGCCGCCTCCTCTGCTCCTTTTGAAGAGGAGGGATAATAAAAGGTTTTTTTCCCGGCCACCAGTAGCCACTGTAAGTAATGTGGGTAATGTGAGGTGGGGAACACACCACTCATTTTGTTTACTGAGATCCAGAGTTAGCATAACATTAAACTGTGTGAACTTGCTAACCTGCAAAACTTTAATAGGAAGCTGCTTAGAGAGAAGTGCCGAAAAGAAGTTAGAAAAGAGAAGTGTGTACATGCATTAATTTAGGGTGTATATTTTGCAGGTGATCCAAAAACGAGTCTACTTTGGTTTCCATTCGATTTTTTTTCTCGCTTGCTGGGTGTATAACTGTTACAGGTGCAGTCAAAGGAACAGGATGTTCCTCAAAATATCCTATTTAACTCTCAGTAGATAATTTTCCTGGCCTGATTAGAGACATTGCTCACGTGGTGGCACAGTTGCACTAACCACCCGCTTCTCAAGGGTGTCTTGAGCTCCGACAACCTTCATGGTGCTAACCTGTTGAATTCACCCCCCAGTATTCGATGTGAAACATGACCCAAAGTCTCCACTATCAGTCTAGTTCTTGCATGCTTGTTATATGCCGATTAACCCATATCTTATAAATGTCTGTTTTACGGATAGTTCTGCAGTAGCCCTAATTTCCGCTCAGGCAGTAATAATCTATCTTTCTATTAAGATTCTTGTCAGAGCCGCGGCCAAACTGTGAGCGGCCATGAAGTATTTTCAGCTCCCCAGAGCTTTAGCTCCAGCGTAAAATTTGATTTGGGTGTTTAAGTAAGGAGGACGAGGCCTCCCTTTGTGTGTTTAGTATCCTCTTCTGCTGCTTGTTATGGGGAATGTGTGGGAACAAATTCGCGACTGTGCGCCTCACGATCGGTGCAATCCAAGGAGGCCTTGTTGGGAAGGTGGCGACGCAGCGGGGACTGTTTGGCGCCCGTGCTCGGGCAATTTCAGGTGCCACCGGCCCCCTCTCTAAGTCGACCCCCTCCCTTTGCTTCACCATCCCCCCTAAAAAGCCAATGCCCCTCAGGCAGTCGAAGGAGGGGATGAAGGGGCGCTCCCCTGCTGTGCCCCTCTGCATCCCCCAGTGGCCCTTCTTGGACCCTTTGTGGCCCAACCCTCCCTTCCACCCTTCATTCCCGAACAGCAACTCCCCCCTTCTCCCACTCACTTCCCTGCTGGGCAGGTGACAGGCCCCTGAATGCGGGCCCGGGCGTCCCTGATGGCTCCTACAGATGGAGCGTGGTAATCGGTCCAATAGAGGCCTGCCACAGGCTTTTCCCTGCGAAGATACAAAGGCTTGGCCACATCACTTCCACAAATAAAAGAAAGACTGAGTGAGAGAGGAAGAGTGCGAAAAAGAGTGCAAAAGCAGAGGATGACAAAAGCAACACTGTCATCCGCTATTAGGGGAGAGTCTGTGACGGAGTGTTTTCTCTAGTTTCTAATAATAAAAACAAGGAACAAGAGGGGGAAAGAGAAACGAAGGGGGGCAAAGGAGACAAGCTCCACCCCCATCCCGCAGTTAACATGACTTACTGTGCCAATTGGAAGCTTTATGAGCTCCACTTAACTCTTTCGGCAATCCGTTCTGCGCCTTCCTTACTTCTTTGTTTGCTTCTAATTAAAGAATGTTGCAAATCCCCACCAAAGCAATGCTAATGTTTGTAGAGTATCAAGTGATGTTTTCCTGCAGACCACATCAACAAACCGCAACCTCTTAGTCTCGGAGAATCCAAGCATTCAGCCAATCATCTCACGCCAGCGTGGCACTCTTATTGTTTTGTTATTTCTACAGTATGTACAAAAGTAATAAAGACCTCCTCTCCGCATCAAAATTTCTGCGCTGGCAGTTGGGATCACTGCAGACTTCCCAGGGCCCAAATCCATGTGTAATGCCTGGTCAGACGCACACTAGCAACCGGCGCAAACATTTCCTGCTTGGCTCCAGAGGCAAGGGGAGATCCCTGCTCGCCCCCCTCTCCTTCGTCTGTCTGACTTGGCACTTTTTAATTAAAGCTTTAAATCTGGAGGGCAGAAGGAAAGTGAGGAGTGAGTCGAAGCGGGGGACAGACAGGCTTCTGTCCCGGCGCTTTTGGTAACCTCTCACTTCTTGTTCTGCAATGTCGAAAAGGTGCAGTGAACCCTCTTCATGAGCTTGAAGAGGTCCCTCTGGAGTGGATTTAGGAGTGGATTCTTTCTCTCCCAAGTCCATCTGTGTTGGACGCATTGTGCCAGACTGTGTTCTTTGAGAGAAAGCCCGCATAGGCCGAGAGGTAGCAGATGCATGTTTGCGACTGAGAAATAGAAAGGCGACCGCATACGTGTAATTGGGGACAATAGCGGGCTGTCACGCTAGTTTGCGGAGCCTAATCATTATTTAATAGATGGGTAACCTCCCCCTCAAACACAGCAATTGTGCCTGTCCTCTACTTTAAGGCCTTCATTGATTGAAGTCTTCTGCTGAATTAGACCCCAAAAGCTGTCCCTCGGTCGCCCACAAGCTCTCTCCGGCCCTCAACTGAACAAACAGATTAAGAAGCACCTGCAAAGGGCCGAGCACCCTTAACTCTGCGATCCTATCTGGATTGCGCGCAGCGTGGTTAAGACTGGGAGAGACACAGTGTCCCAGGGAATGGAAGCCCCAGAGAGATCTAGTCCTCTTTAATCCGTGTTCAAGCACTCTCCAGCGTTTGATCCCATCGGGTACCTGCGAAGAGTTTAACAGAAGCAGGGGAAGACAATTTAAAGAGGCTCTGTACCATGTGCTGCATTCACTCAAACCTTTTGTCCCCAATCTGGCTTTTGTATCATGGCTTAGCGCACCTCCGTAGGACTGTCCGAGTAACACTTTATTTGTTTTCCAGCCAGTCACTCAGACGAGGGATCCGACGTAGACTCTGAGCCGGGCCTGCCCCTCAAGAGGAAGCAGAGGCGTAGTCGGACGACCTTCACAGCGGAGCAGCTGGAGGAGCTGGAGCGGGCTTTTGAGCGCACGCACTATCCCGACATCTACACACGGGAGGAACTAGCTCAGAGAGCCAAACTGACCGAAGCTCGCGTTCAGGTTGGAACTCTCCAATTATCCTCCTTGAAAATCTGAGTTGTTTGGCATTGAGGGGCTCTGTCATGGATCATACGGGTGTTAAATGGCCTTGGGATGTTGCCACACATTCCATATAGCCACTCAACATGTGTTAAATCCTCAAACTGTCGACCCCACACTCAGCAGCCCTCCCCGTCCGAGACATGTAGACAGACATACACTGCACTGACTGTATGTGAGGACGGCTTCCTATTTTTGTCAGCTGTGATGTAAAGAGCCCTAAAATACATCACAGCTACTTCAGATGGTGTGCTGATATAGGCTTTAACAGCTGGAACAGCCCTCTGGCTTTATTTGAACTCTGTGACTGGTCGCACTACACAAAGCTGTCTGTGGTTTCACTGCACGCTCCACATATTAAGATCTCTATCAGTTCAGCTCCCTGTAATGACACAGAGAGGCATTTTTTTTTACATGAAGTGCTGCAAAAGTCAACTTTTCTTTCGTGGGGTCATCAGATAAATCAGTGTTTCCTCTGTTGAGGCAAGTCACCCAGAAAAATTTCACGGCAAACCACCGAACAAAATGTAAGAAGAATGAAATCAAGGACTTGTTTTAGTTAATGAAAAGATAATAAAGTCATTGAAAGCCATGCAAAAGGTAGAAACACATATCTCTTGCTATTTAATGAAGAGAGCATTTAAATTGTTCTGCCTGTCACACACACTTATTGGCATGGATAATATAAACAAACATAACAAGCATATACTCATAACTAAATTACCATTTCATAAAAAAAAAAATATATATATATATATATATATATATATATATATGGTGGAAAACACTCAGGTGACTGTTCCGCTCTGAGATTGGCCAAAATTTGGCCAAATTTCAAAACTGTCCCTTATGCATGTGTGATACATCAATGGAAAGCTTAAAATCTTGATTTTTTCTTTGGTGGGTTCCATTATTTATCATCTAAAATATTGGGGAAAATGCGACAGTAACAAAAAAAAAAAAAAATACAATAAAGCGATAGTTATAATGTAGATATCCTTGTCCTATTTACAGACTTTTTTTTTTTTTTTTTTTTTTGTGACGTAATTTGTTTTAAAAGTTTAAAATATGCGATTGAATAATTTTAAAATATGCGATTGAATAATTTTACAAAGTCGTTTTTTTTAACTGAATATTAGACATAATAATAATAAATAAAACTACTTAACTTCTTTTTATGGCTGGGTTGTAACAAAAGCGGTTGCGCGGTGTCTGTAAACGGGGGTCTCCAGGGTAAAATGGACTAATTAAAAATAGTTTGGGACCTTAATGCGCCATGAAACTGCTGTAGGAGTGTATAGACATATTGTTCTAACAAACACAACGGTTCTTTTTGGCTTAAAATACAGCTGTTTATTTTACAGAGGTGTGCAAGAGCAGAAGCTGCTTTTTCAACCTTGTCTGCATTTTCCGCCATATATAAGTGGAGTGATTACTGCTATGAATATGGACTGAACAATTAGTTTTGCTATTCTCAGGTGTGGTTCAGCAACAGAAGAGCCCGGTGGAGGAAGCAAGCAGGAGCCAATCAGCTGATGGCTTTCAACCACCTCATCCCAGGCGGTTTCCCTCCGTCCGCCATGTCGGGCCTACAGCCCTATCAGCTACCCGAAAGCCCATATCCCGCAACTTCTATTGCTCAAGGTAAGTTTTCATGGAGAGCATCACTTTTTTAGGAAGGCCAAAACATTCTATTCAGTGGAAGCTACATTTAAAAGCATTCATTTATGAATGTAATGAGATCACCTCTATTCATATATAATATAAAATTGCCATCAGAAGTTATGCATTTACCCCCCCCCCAAAAAAAACAAAAAAAAAAACCTTAAAAGTCTATTACTTTTACTTTCTTTCCCTAATTGTTAATACAGTGGTACAGTGGCATATGATGGCATCGACATAAGATCCTTTTGACAGCCGTTAAAAATTTTTGTTTTGTATCGACCTATGACATGCTCAAAATACTACGATTTATGACAGCGACGCCATTTCATTGTTTTCCCACAAGACCGATGTACATTTTCTTGTGAGCGAAATCAACAGGAAGGTTAGTGCAGGTGGGGAAAAAAAGACGACGCTTGCATTGAAATCACGATGGAAATGATTGAAAAATATAAGCATGGTGTGCGCGTCAGTGAACTAGCTTGACAATGCAGCCCGAATATGTCTACGATCTCGACGGTCCTCCTCTGACCTTCGTTTGCCAGTCTTTATAAGTTAGGTGTCAATTATTATTATGGTAACATCGGCAAGGAAGTCGCCAGCTTCGTCAGGTTTTTAATCATTTATTTGAGAACTTGTGCAACACAACATTGCTACTGTCCGCCGACAACAAGTTATAGTGGTACCCCTACTTACGACATTAATTGGTCCTAGAAGTAGTCTCTTAACCCGAAAATTTCACAAGTAGAGACGTGTTTTACATATAAATGCCCTATTCCGGTTCGAGCACTACTGACAGGCCACATTAAAATTTTTAATTGGGGAAAAAAAAACCAACAGCCAAACACATTTGAATCAATCCATATACATACTAACATACCCGTAAAGAAGTAGATAATAAAACAAAATGCAGAGAAAAAAAGAAAAATATATATCTTACCTTTCGAGTGAGGCAACGTCCTCTTTCACGAGATCGATGGTGCTTTTCGCCTATCCCACTCTTTGTGACACAAAAACGCGAGGAGACCTATGCTCTAATATACTACTAATGTAATGAACCGTATGTGGGCTTAAAAAAAACTCTTCGTAAGACAAAAACACGAGGAGCCTTGTGCTCATTTGGCTCAGACGTCGACCCGCCATAGCAACGATAACACCGTTGCGCCTGTGCACGTCATCATACTGTGCTGCGACACCCAAATTGAAACGTCATCAACAATAGGCCAATAGGAGAGCAGCATACTGAAAAATTATGACCAATAGGGCAGCAGGATCTTATTGTGCGACATTTAAAAGCGGAAAGCAGGAAGTACATACGTATCTTTTACAGTGTTGTATCGTACAGTGTTCCTCGCTACTTCGCATTTCAAACTTCGCGCCCTCAGTCCATTGCGGATTTTTCTGTCCGTCCAGAGCCGATCGCGTAGTCCGTCTCTCCCTCCTTCCCTGCCGCCCTCTCTTCTCTTTGTTTGTCAAAGAGTGAACTGGAGATGCTTATTAAAGTAAATGATGATCTTGCCAGGGTTAGGGTCGACCTTCAAAGCACCGCATGCGCCAATCATCCTTTAACTTGTTAAACAGATGCAATGGCAACTCATTGTGTGTAAGTGAGCAGCTGGAGCGAATTTGAGTGCACACTCAATGCAGCATTTAATGAAGACAAGCATTTTTTACGTTTTAAAAATGGATTGGGCGTCTACTTTTTTTCTTGTTTGAAAATATTTCAGTGGGAAAGTAACATGTTTAAAACTTATCATAATTATTACATTTAAAGTACTTAAATACTATTTACCAGTATTTAAAAAAAATGTAGTTTTTTGTAAATTATACTTTTTGGAAAACGTCTTATATGTATGTCTTTCCAATGATAAATCTGAATAAATACATTGAACACAAAAAAATTATTATTTTTTGGTTGGGGCGCTACGTCTCGGGATTTCACCTATCGCGGCGGGTTCTGGTCCCCATCAACTGCGAAAAACGAAGGATCACTGTATTTTTACCTCTCGCAAGCAGAAATTTCTTCATTACAAGAGGCAAAATGTTGCCATTTAAATATGTCGTAACCTGAAAATAACGTTTGTAAAGACGTTAGTAAGTTGAGGTACCACTGTACAACATGAAAAGAGAAAGTATAAACTCTTCCGCACCTCTCTCACTCTGTCGTCAGTCACATGGGGCGTTCAGGAACAGCATGCAAAACACATCCGCCACATTAGAACCTGATTCATTGGATAATAATAATAATCTATATTATATTATTATCATTCCGATTTGTATTTGTAATTGGACCAGCAGTAGTTATTAAGGATTTAGCGTAGGTTTTTGGTCTGTGGAACAAATTCATCGAAATATAATGTATTGTTATGGGAAAATCCCGCTCGATGTACGAACATTTCGACTTACAAACCACGTGCTGAATTAAATTCGTATGTAGAGATACCACTGGACATCACAGTTTTTTGTAATTTGCTCTCTTTCAACTTCATCTGCATATGGTTGTAAATGGGCTTTTGTTTGTTGTAACAGCCGCTGAGCAGTCCAGCACAGTCCATCGACCACAGCCTCTGCCGCCCACTTCGGTGCATCAGAGCGGGCTCAACTCATCGTCCGCCACTCAGGACGGAGGTTCGGCGTATTGCCTGTCTTCCGCACGTCACGGCTTCTCAGGATACTCGGACGGTTTCGTCGCCCCGTCCGGACACACCAATACCGTCAACCCCGCTGCCATTGGCAACAGCCTCTCACCTCAGGTTGGTTCGCACGCCGTCTGACATGTTCGCTGCTTGACATTGACCAGATTCTGGTTGATATAGAAAAAAGGTGGCATTTCATTTGTGTTCATCCTGATAGGTTGATGAATTTTCAATGTGCCAAATGTCAATCCTTAAAGGAAGGTGGCCAAGTTGAATGCGTATGAGTATGGATGTGGTGTGATGACACAAATCAAAACTGAAAAGACAATTATGGCCGATTACACAGTCATCAGGCTCCATCAGCGGCTCCCTACCAGGCCAGAAGATGGTCTAACAGGCGGAAAACGAGCTTTTAGCCACCACAAAGGGTGGTCGGCCCCTGATGCAATGCATGCTGGGTACTAATTCCCATGAGAGAGACTCTCAGCATCCTGTCAGATGCAGATAAACACACGAAGCGCCTCAGGTTTAAAACTAACCTTGAGCGTATGTGTTTGTATGTATTTTAAACATAAATGAGTGTCTTTACTATGGCCTGATTGGTAGCTAACAATGAAATTGACTGCTTTGAAATGAAAGAAACAGTTGCGCCTGCAAAATGGGTTTTTCAATTCAATTTTGATAAGAGTAAGTTGAACGATAAATAGGGATGATAAGTCATTGTGCCACACATTGTTTGTTTGCAGAAAGTTTGTGGAATGCACTTTTAAACTTGTAGACAGTCTTGTTCTGTAACAGGGTTACAAAGTGACTGGCATGGCAATAAAAAGGCCAAAGGTTGAGCGGCTCACTGGCTGGTTTCAGCGTTAACCTTTAGATGGCTGCTCCAAACACAAGGTCTTGCATGGATACGGTTTGTCAGGAATGTCAGTCTGGAATTGCAATCACACATTTGCCCAATGTCTTAATTGAAGGGAATGAAGTAATCTATCCCCTTGTAACGTGGTGTGTAATTTATGCATATTATTCACTTTGTTGGCTAATTTCTTTTAATTTGTGTATTCATTGCGGTGTTTTGAATGCGTATTGAGCAATGCGTATTACGCAGTTTGCTTCATTTCAGATGGGGAAATAATTAATTTCCTAATTTAGGCTAAATAAGAGCAGGAGTGGTTTCAATGACTTTGAGAGTTATAGAAGACCTTAAGAAGAACTTAGCTGCCCATTTTTTCAAAATCTATTTTTGTCATATTTATTAAAGCAGTTAACAGTATAACATGATGCATTTTAGGGATGTCCCCGATAGCATGTCATTTTAGAAGAGGGAAATCGGGTAAAATAATTTAAAAAATGTATTTACTGTATTTTCTGCATTATAAGGCGCACCGCATTACCGGTAGTAGTCGACTTATGTGATTTCAACTTTACGACGCCCGAATCTCGTCTGCCATTTTTAAATTGTTTTTATTATTAGTATTTTTTTTTATCACATATACAGTACCTTATTGTACCTCACAATAGCCTATCTCATTTTTTTACTTTAGTTTATTAACATGTTTTCTGTCCTCACTAAATCTGAAGTTGTTCAGCTGTACAGACAGCAAATTGTGCTTTTTGAAGATTTTTACTTCCTTCACTTTTTGACAATTCTGTAACACACATATGCACACTTATGATCAAAACAACACACCTTTTAACAATTAAACACTTGACACTGATCAATTGGTGTTCAAATGTCCATCTAGTCTTACCAATATGTAAATTTGGATTAAATCAGCCTAATTTACCTAACGAAAGTCCGCATAAATGCTCTGAATGCTATCGTATTTACAATGGGATACCGCAAGCAACATGTCACATTTGCTCATAGATATTCATGACGTTAGCAATTGTTGCTAGGCGGGTCAACCTCCCGTTTGTCCCAAATAGTAAGTACATGGAAATGGTGTACGAACAAGATGTTTACTGAGCGAAACCTACCAATTCTGTGCGAAAATGATTTCCCTGGTGTCAAATTCACTGGTAAAGATGTGCAAGAACATACAAATGTTCAGTTAAAGAGATGGCTTGAGTGTCGAGGGCTGAAAAAAAAAAGAGCCGACCTGATCCAGAGGTAGCTTTTTTATGGACACCTTTTTCTTTTGTGCATTGCCTTACGCCACTGACAATGACATTCACCTGTTTCAACAATCTATCCTTTACCACCATATGCCCTGTCTTTCTGATATATTATATCCATTGGTTGTCTTACCTCTCTGACTGTTCTTGGGGGTAATTTACATTGCTATTTTTGTGTAGCGATCACAAATTCTACTCAGTGACAGCCAAGGAACACTTTTAATTTTTCCATTAATAACAAATCTTAATTCTATAATTAATTTACACTTCCCCCTTACTAAATTTTTTTTTTAACAACAGAAAAGGTAACAACAGTGGCAGTTTGATACTATTCTAATTTTTTTCAGGTCATTCATTGTCAGACAGAAGCAGCACGCCAAAATGCCACGCTAAAAAAACAAGTGAAAATATCAAAATGGCTTACCTCTTCGTCCTCTGTAGGACCATGGCCCCCAAGTAAATGATTAGTGCATATGAAGGTGAATGGCTTCACCTTGCTGACGTTAAACCTGTCTTTTGATGTCCGCACAAGTTGATCCATTCTTCAAATTTTTTCCTCTGAGTTTTTGGCTTCGGGAAACGTATGAAGAAAACATCCTTCGTATGTCGTAATGTCTAGAGTCGTTTCTACAAGTTCCATAGCAGCAGTGTTAACTCGGCATGTTCTTTTTTTGGAGGCTACCGGCAGAAAACAAGCAGTAATACCATAGTTTTAAAGCGAGGGGGTGTCTATGTTGACCCACTTCCTGGTTAAGATGTCGATGTACGATCTAAAAATAGCATTCGTGCGGTATGATATTATAAATGCATACACAAACAATTATTAGCTGAAACAACTTACAACCTGATGTGGGCCAAACCAGAGCGCAGCTATCCTTTATCTATGTCAGACGTCTGAGTCTGCGCTTCAGTCGTATACAAGGCGACAGTCCAGCCAGTCCCAACGCTGCCACCAGAGGGCAGTGTATCCTCTATCATTAAACATAATACAATACTTTTGGCCTTTTCAGATAGTTATTTTGAGATTTAGGGTTACTTAAAGGGTTAATTCCGCATGAGAATGGAACTCGTTCCTAAACCGGGGACTACCTGTGTAAGGTGCCCCTTCAATGAATGGCCTATCTTTTGGTTTTTAAAGATTTTTTTTTTCTTTTTTTTTCTTCTAATTTTCACACAAAAACACAAACATGACATTTCCCACCACCGAATAACACCAACACCAAACATAAAGAAAAATATAACTAATGAGCACCAAACGGGCCTGTGTTCCCCTCTATCATGATGAGCCAGAGATCAATATTATACCCTTTTCCCCCTGTAAGTCAGCCACTTCCCCAGGTTTTCCCAAAACAAATATTCTTTTATCTATATGTTAGACGTTCCATGTCGAGTATTTCATCCACTATTAGCAGCCATTGTTCATATGTTGGAGATTCAGTTCTTAACCAGTTCTTTGTTATTGCCTTTTTTGCAGCCACAAGGAGAATTTTCACAATATACTGTCCTCTTTATGTATTACATCCTCTAAAAGTCCCAGATATAATACCTGACATGATTTGGGAATCGTGTATCCCTCATATCACAGAGAGATGAGTGAACCTTCTCCCAGAATGATTGAATATGAATGCATGTACAAAATACTGTATATGTGTATGGTCTGGATTCAAGTCGTTGCATCGTCTCCAGCAAGATTGTTGGCTATTTGTTTGTTTACTTTTAATTATAGGTGTGACGAAGTATCGAATTAAGTTTTTCCAATTGAATTCCTTCCATTTAGGTGATTGTGATGTTGATAAGTGTGACAGCCACATGTTGTTCCATTTCTCCTCTGGTATCAGTTGGCCCAGCTCTCTTTCCCATTTCATTTTCACATATAGTGTTGACTCAGTTACAGAGTCTCTCAAAATGCGATATATAGTTGACAGTTTTAGGGATAATGGCCTATCTTAAAATTGTATTCATATTTAAAGCACACCGCATTATCAGGCTCATAGAATAGACGCTACAGTAGAGGCTTGGGTTACGTTATGCATCTATTAGATGGAGCTCCACGAAAGGGAAGTCAACAAAACAGTCAGATAGGTCAGTCAAACTTTATGAATAGATTACAATTCAGGATTCTAACAACTCCGTTCACTCCCAAAATGAATAAACAGCTATTTTATTATTTTCCCCGAGGCAAAGTCCGTGACGTTGTATTTTTGTGACACATCTTTGGACAACAGCATTGTATAACATAATGCAGTGTACTGTGTGCTGTTAGTCCCTTCATCACTCGAAATTAATATTTCAAGCCCCCCATTTACTGAAAAATTGTTTGTGCTATGTTTGCACTAGTGGTTAGGACACCCTTCTGTTACTGAGAGAGTTGGTACGCTACGCCAGCTGCGACGGAGATGCTGCGATTGACATTATCACTCTGGGTCAAATGAATATTTCTATCTATAAAACGATAGCAGCACAAACGAAAATATTTAGAGCACAAAGGTATCACAATTGATCGACACCATTTTTAGCCATTTTTAATCATAATGAGGGGCTGGGTGACCTCAGATTGACTTATAAAAGAATTTTCAATATTTCAAAAATGATAGCAGCGCAAACGAAAAATTTGCCAGCACAAACAAGCACTAACACGGCACAAACAAATGACATAGTTTTTCTATAAATCTGCGTCTGATGAGGGGCCAACTTCAGGTCTCTGTTATGAGGTATGTCCACTGTGAGTGCGTCTGTAAGTGGGCGACAAATGACTGACACTTCATATGTCAACTCTCCTTTTGATAATTGGTTGTTTCCTCTGGCTCTATAGTTTCTTCAAATTCATCAAATTAGAAGAACAAGATGGGGCCATTATGAGCTGATTATCCCACATATCATATTCAAAGTGTACTGCTGTATTTATCATTTGAATGACTACCAAAAAAAATTACAGTTCGCTCAGAACGCAGGGTTTGAAAAAATGTTTTTTCCACAGAGTATCTAATGCTACAGTTTTTATCCAATTCACATAAATCATACATCAAAGATTTCAATAAGGGGCATAAAAATTCGATACAGAATTTGCCAAAAACGTTCCCGTTCGTTTGTAATGTCCAAAATTTCCCCTTAATTTTCAGTGGCAGAAAACATGGGTGGTTGTGATTTTTGACCAAAAACCTACCATTACAGCCCAGTGACTGGGGCCCAAGTAAGTTGATGCCATTGACAGCCATATTTGTCGATTCCATTGATGCCTAATATCAACAGGAAATTACCCTGAAATGTCCCCAAATCAACAGGAACAGGAACAAGGGGTTTACCTGCAAAAGCAAAGCTAACATCGCAAAAATCTCCAGAAATCTTTCAGTTACTATAGTACAGTTTTAAAAAAATGTAACCAGCAATGCAAGTACCAGATTACTGATTCAAATACTTTTGGCCTGGCAGTGAGGCCAACTAGCATGGCTAACATGTGTTTGTTTCTGCTCTGATGACTGTAGCTATTTGTTTTCTGAGGACAAAAAGTAATTCCAGTGTTACACAGCATTTTATTTTGTCACAAAAAATGTGATTACTTTACATTTACTGATGTAGTCTACCAATGGAGCATGATCAATGGAAAAAGTTGTTGCTGTGCGATCCGCCCTAGATAATTCTCGAGCCGCATTTGCTACACATGGTACCGTGAAACCATGATAATTTTGCCAACAGTTATCACATTTCCAGAATCTAATACCGGCCTATGCTTGTTTGTCGAATCATAATTACTGTTTTCAGAAATAAGACAAAAGGTATTGTTTTTTTTCTTTTCTTTTTTTCCAAAATTCTAGCTTTTAAAGCTCCTTTATTAGCTTATCTTAACTGCAGTTTCGATAGTGAGCCGTACACGCCATCACTCTTAAACCCATCAGGAGATTCAAATGTTCAGTTAACACCTGATATGGTCATATGAGTATAGAGTGACTGATATGGATAAGGTTGACTTTAGATGTGGAAGATTGTTGTCGGAAAAGGGAGAGGGCCGTGATCAGAGCAGTGGCAACTTCCCTTTCGGGTGCGAGGTCTCTGGCATCCTTCTGCTGATCTGGTGCATACCGAAGCAATCCGTTCTCACCAAGGAAGCGAGTAGCTGGGATTTGCGCCCCCCCTGAGACCTAATCCCCGGAACAACCGCAAAACAGACACCACTGTCAACTGCCGCCGGAGAAATGTAGGATCAAGGACGCCTAGTACCTCTACCACAGCCGCTTTAGAACAAAAATCAAGCGATCCACATTACCATCTTATATATTATTTTTTTACAGGCCATTTTTAAATAGAGTGCCATTTGTGTCCCCGGTATAAATTATGCTGTATTTTCACTAAAGTTACTCATTCAACATATTTTTTGTTGTCGATTATAAATTCAAGGGTAAAGGCTCCTTAAATTCAATTTTTAAATTTACTTCTGTTCAATGGTCGTTATGGAATCATGTTATGCCCCCAGTGTTCAAATTCAAATTCAGTCTACAAAATAACAAATGAAAGTAAAAAGAATCCAAAATAATGTTTATGATTTTATTGTCCTGGATAAACTATTATTAATTATGCGTTGTTTTTGAATTGAAATATAATATTTAGTTAAAACAAACAACAACAAAGGGTTTTCTGTTCGTCCCCAGTGTCACTGTCCACTCTGTTGTGTTAGTGTCCCTTTAAGAAATGTCAAGATTTTACAGTTTTATCAAGTATGTTCAGTGTGGTTGATCATAAAATATCCACTCTGTTAAAGCTAAATATCCAAGAAATTGGATATAATAAAAAAATACACTTGCAATAGACTTGCAAAACTAGGGCTGAGCTGAACTGAGGGCTAAGCACAAAATGTCCTCTGTTGGTGTCCACTCTTTTACATCCAACTGGTATATCTTACAAAATGCAATGTTTATTGCATTTTACATTTTCACTTGCGTCTGTCACGGGCGGGGCACACACGGCTGGACTCAAATGCAAGAGACAACGAAAGATGCAGTTCTCAATGACTTTTATTTTACTGGCATTTAACAGGCCAGCTTCAAGGTCCAAATGAAATCAAAGTAACAACATGAAATCTTCGGCAATGTAGACTTGAAACAAAACATGACAAGAACAAAACTTACTGGCGATGGAGTCATAGCTTCATACAGCTTCTCTAACAAGAAAAACGCACTGGCACAAGACAAGGCAAAAGAGGGGAATTTAAGGCTTAGGGCTAATGATACACAGGTGTGGGCACTCAGGTGATTAAGGGGAAGGCAAGACAAGACTGACAAAGGTAACACTGAGCAACAAAAGGGAACCCACCAAAATAAAACAGGATATGAACTGACATGAATCAACGCCGCCTATGGCGGCGTGTAACAGCGTCCAGAGGTGGGGAGAGTAGCCAAAAATTAAGCAAGAGTAAGAGTAGCATTATTTGAAAATAATATTACTCAACAAAAAAAGTAAAAGTTGTCATCCAAAAATGTACTAAAGTACAAGTAAAAAAGTATTTGGTGAAAAGAATACTCAAGTAATGAGTAACAATGTGTGTAACTGCGTACGATGTTGATTTTTTTTTTGTTTGAAACTATTTTTTTTCTCCGAACAAAATTATATACACTGCTGGCCAAAAGTATTGGCACCACTGCAATTCTGTCAGATAATGCTCAATTTCTCCCAGAAAATGATTGCAATTACAAATGCTTTGGTAGTAATATCTTCATTTATTTTGCTTTCAATGAAAAAATACAAAAGAAAATGAATACAAAAAAAATGAAATCATTATCATTTTACACAAAATTCCCAAAATGGGCCGAACAAAAGTATTGGCACCCTCAGCCTAATACTTAGTAGCACAACCTTAATAGCATAATGACATTATAACAAAAACAATCGCTTCCAGTATCCATCCATGAGTTTGTTACAATGCGCTGCTGGAATTTTAGACCATTCTTCTTTGGCCAACTGTTCCAGGTCTCTGAGATTTGAAGGGTGCCTTCTCCAAACTGCCGTTTTCAGATCTCTCCACAGTGCTTTCTCTCAAACCATTTTCTAGTGCTTTTTGAAGTGTGTTTTGGGTCATTGTCCTGCTGGAAGGCGCATGACCTCTGAGGGAGACCCAGCATTCTCGTACTGGGCCCTAAATTATGCTGCAAAATTTGTTGGTAGTCTTCAGACTTCATAATGCCATGCACATGGTCAAGCAGTCCAGTGCCAGAGGCAGCTAAGGAACTCCAAAACATCAGGGAACCATCGCCATGTTTAACTGTGGGTACCATGTTCTTTTCTTTGAAGGCCTCGTTTTTTTTTCTTTTTCCTGTAAACTCTGTTGATGCTTTTTCCCAAAAAGCTGTACTTTTGCTTTTGTTTTCTGACCAGAGAACATTCTTCAAAAACATTTTGGCTTTCTCAGGTAAGGTTTGGCAAACTCCAACTTGGCTTTTGTATGTCTCTGGGTCAGAAGTGGGGTCTCCGAGGAATCCTACCATAGAGTCCCTTTTCATACAGACGCCGACGGTTAGCACGGGTTGACACTGTTGTAGCCTCGGACTGCAGGACAAATTGAACTTGTTTGGATGTTAGTTGAGGCTCTTAATCCACCATCCGCACAATCTTTAGTTGAAGTCTCCTGTCAATTTTTCCTTTCCGTCCACATCTAGGGATGTTACACGTACTGATGACTAAAGTTGCACCGATACCGATACCAGTATCGGCAGGGGGCGCCGATCTGGCCCGAATTGGTGGTATCGGTATCGACGAGTACCAACATTTAGGGCGCCGATACCATCTCCTGGCATCACTTGGACGCAAATGTACTGTCCTCCCCATGTGAGCTAACTTCCCGAATCCCGATGCATGACATTTGTATGTCTTTGTCTCGAAAATACCAAACGAAATTAACACCTTTGTTTTCAATATTAAGGATGTAAACTACAACGCATATCCGCGATGTTACGCTGCTCATCTAACATGGCATTCACAAACGACTAGCATGCGTAAGCTAACGCCTGTTATTTTAGCGCCGATGGGATCAGAAAGGTTAAGACCGTGGGAGACGAAGCAAACTCATGGTTTCATGATGAACAATGAGTGGCAAATTAAGAGCGGCGTACTTCAAACTCGTTCTGTTTATGAAAGTCGAATGTCATATGCTGGTGTTGTGCAGTAATGAGCAGAAGTGACTTCTGTGGCCAGAAAACACTCTAGCGGCGCAGCGCGCACACTAGATATCATCAAATAGCAACCTAGATGACATATGTTAGATCCCATGCCAACTCTCGCGCGCACACACTAGATCTCATCAAATAGAAACCTAGATGTGCTACATTAGATCCCATGCCATTAGCTGCGTGAGCCCAGAGCGACGCGTAGTCCATATACTATATTGATGAATTAGAAACCGCCATCACTGAATAGAAGTTAAGCAGGCCAAATCAATCCATACCAGTGACTATAGATAATGCTGCAAATACTGTTAATTCAGTACATGTTACAGATGGACTCGGACCACAAATAGGATGTTTTGCTTATATGGTAAATATAGCTGCTAAGAGAGCTGCAGCAATCAACAGTGTGCCCCACTTTACAAACAGTAAAAATTGTTCTCAGCACATATATACAAAATTTCTACAGCTCAGTAAGAAGTAAGCACATAAATATTATGCACTAAAATGCTTTTTTATATGGTGGCACTGTTATTTTTGCTTGTTAGCAAATTAAAAAAAAAAAAAAAAAGATAATAATAATAACAGTTGTATTTTCTGTTTCAGAGCACTAAATGTATTGAATTGTATCGAAAATCTATAAATATAAATAAATATATATATATATATATATATATATATATATAAATGTATGTATGTTTTTTTTTTTTTTTTGCAAACAGAGTGGTATCGGAATGGTATCTGTATCGGCAGATACTGCACAGCCAGGTATCTGTATCGGTATCGGGCCCAGAAAATGGTATCCGTGCAACACTACTGATGACACTGCGCATGGTGCGGACACAGGAACACTCAGGTCTTTGGAGATGTACTTGTAGCCTTGCGATTGCTCATGCTTCCACACAATTTTGCTTCTCAAGACCTCAGAATGTGGCACACACAAAGACACAGGACAGGGGTTGAGTCAATTTTACTCCATTTTAACTGGCTGGAAGTGTGATTTAGTTATTGCCACAGGTAAGTAATAGGTGCTGTTAATTACACAAATTAGAGAAGCATCACACGATTTTTCAAAGGGTGCCAATACTTTTGTCTGGCCCATTTTTTGAGTTTTGAGTAAAATGATAATGATTTGATAATGGAAAAAAAAGATCCAATTCTCTTTTGTGTTTTTTCATTGCAAGCAAAATAAATGAAGATATTGCAATCAAAGCATTTGTAATTGCAATTATTTTCTAGAAGAAATTGATTATTATCTGACAGAATTGCAGGGGTGCCAACACTTTTGGCCATTAGTATATATAAAGTGTTCTATTATTAACTATTACACTGTACATACCCCACCCCATTAAGCCAAATAAATACAATTAAAAAAAAAAAAACATTGAATTCCAGCGAGACAAAACAAATCACAGAGTGCCCTCTAGTGGAGAAAATAGTTCCTATGATGAATAGTGAATAGTTTCTTCATAGATTGTCGTATGAAATTAAAAGGTCATTTCTCCGGTTTCCCATGGTCAATCGGTGCCAATTAAAAACCGGGAAAGGGTTTAAATCCGGACTTTGGAATGATATTGACAGCAGTGCTTTATGTCAAATACTCATTTTTTTTTACGGTGCTTTAAAGATGACATGTGATTGAACAGGCTGGTGTGAAGAATGACAAGCTAGAGTCTGATTAGTTAAATGCAGCCATGTTATTATGTGATTATTGTTGCGACGTCTCATTGGTGAAACTGGTAGAGCTACTGTTGGCATCGCTGTCAAAAAAAACAAAAAAAACAAATCTAATATGTAGAATAAAGAGGAAAAATATAACGACTAGTTTAGCTCAAAGTAGTGGAGGAAGAGTAACGTTTCTTCTTCACAAATCGACTCAAGTAAAAAGTATGGCTTAGTAAAACAACTCTTAGAAGTACATTTTACCAAGAAGTTACTTGAGTAAATGTAACGGAGTAAATTCAATGCGTTACTGCCCACGTCTGCTTGCATCATATTATAAATAACTGCTTAAGTAATGTTTTTGACTAATTGCTACTTTGTGCACAATCAAAATGACCAAATAAAACGTCTTACATATTACAGACTTAATACATTTAAAGTATTTCCATCATAGTGTTTCAAGCGCTGCTGGACTTACATTTAGTAAAACAAAAGTAATTTTAAATTCGTATTTCGTCAGATTTTTGTGGTACTTTTGATGATTTTGGTAAAATATTGCCATAATATTTTGTTAATAATGAATTTTTCTTGCTTAGATCTTTATTAGTGAAATAAAGTGATAACAGAATGTAACAATGTGTGAGGTCTGACCATTGACAGCTTACAGTACATAAAATACATTGGTATGATCAGAGGACACGTGCCAGGTGGCCTGCAGTTTCGGAAGCCTCATGTTTTTTGCATCAGAACATCCTTTTTCATTATTTCTGCTGTCTTCCCGTTCCTGGCCCCCACCTTGACTGCTCATTACACAGACTGTAACTCTTTCCCTCTAGTTCTTGTTCCATGCACCCCCCTTATTAAGGAGACTATTTCATGACTTTGTTCGTCACGCAAACCTGTGTGCAGCTGTTCTGAATGTATCATCCCCGGTGCTACCCCCAGAAATCAGTTAAAAAACTGCAAAGAAAATACGCACAGAACTCACAGTACGGGTTCAACATATTGGCGATGTCTCACACACGAACACACACACACACCTCTTCCCCTCGTTCCCACGTACCCTTTTGGCCTCCAGGCCTCACAAGGACACGGTGATTTTAGGGCATCAAGAGATTGGGAAGGAGGGTGTGTCTTTAAACAGACATACCAGTCTGAGCGTAGACATAAACATAATTTTTGAACACTTCAAAGTTGCTGAACTTGCGTAAATGTTTGGCTTGTTTGTGCTAGAACTCCCGTCACAATTTTGACAGTAATATTCTCCAGACAAAAAGTTCATCTTAGAAACAATGCCCTTGTTCCTTTGTCCCCGTGTTCATGAAGCAGAATAAAAAGAAACCACATGTATGAGGTTCACCAGAGTGGTTTGACAATGAACAATGACTGTGCTTCCAATTCTCTGAGCCCACCTGAGTAGAGTTGATTGAATGTCTTTTCTTCTCAACTCTAATCCTTCCAGTTTCCTTCTGTCTCTCCCTACAGGTGATGGGCCTTTTGAACCCAGGCGGAGTGCCTCATCAGCCACAGAGTGACTTCGCTCTCTCCCCTTTGACCGGAGGCTTGGAGCCTAATGCCAGTATGGCTGCCAGTTGTCATGGCTCCCAGCGACTGGAAGCCTTACCCGGTCTGACCGGCATGCCCACCCTGCCGAGCACACAGTCTTACTGCCCACCCTCTTACACCTCGCCAGCATACGCCGTCGACCACCATCCGTCGTACCAGTATGGACAGTACAGTCAGAGCAAGGTAGGCTTGAAATCCATATGTCATTTTTTACAGAGCGCTGTAAGACATACAGTGTATCACAAAAGTGAGTACACCCCTCGCATTTCTGCTGATATTTAAGTATATCTTTTCATAGGACAATGACAAAATGACACTTTGACACAATGAAAAGTAGTCTGTGCGCAGCTTATATAATAGTTATTTTATTTTCCCCTCAAAATAACTTTAAATATAGCCATTAATAACTAAACCCCTGGCAACAAAAGTGAGTATACCTCTTTGAAAAAAGGAACATCCCTAAATGTCCAAATTGAGTACTGCTTGTCATTTTCTCTCCAAAATGTCATGTGACCCATTACAGGAGTGCTGTCAGCATTGCTGCAGAGATTGAAGAAGTGGGGGGTCAGCCTGTTAGTGCTCAGACCGTACGCCGCACTCTACATCAAATTGGTGTGCATGGCTGTCACCCCAGGAGGAAGCCTCTTCTGAAGACGGTACACAAGAAGCAGTTTGCTGAAGACATGTCAACAAAGCACATAGATTACTGGAACCATGTCCTAGGGTCTGATGAGACGGGCAGGCTTTCTTGTGTACTGTCTTCAGAAGAGCACTGTCATTGTATTCATAGCCAGTTAGCTATAAGATGGCAACTTATCTGCTACTTCAATTTGTGACCAGAGTAGTTTACTGCTATTAGCTGTCTGATACGTAAAGAGTAAAGTTGAACCATATGAATTCACAGGAATAGGCGACCAAACAAACATCAACACAGAGGTAAAAATTAACAACATGGATGGGTAGTTTATCTGGCACTGATCTGTAAAGTAAGTGGCAAAATGTAATTTACACTGTCAACTGTATGATTGGCACACGCACCGTATGATTAATGCTGCATTTAAGTGTTGTTGGAGTAATTAAAAAAAAAAAAAAATCTCTATTATTTGGCATCTATAAAACGTGCCAAACAGTCACTCAACTTGTGATATATCGTTGGAGAATTAAAATAGGCTGCCCATCTATGTATGTAGCAACATTGTTTTTATCCCATATTAAAGGCCGAGTTATACTTCCGCGTCAGACCTACGCCGTCAAGGAAGAATCGAGTTACGACCCTACGCCGTAGCCTGACGCGCACCTCTCGATTTTTCTAACCTTCGCGTCGCGTAGACGCGTTGACGTAGCGAAAACGGACTGTGTGTGATTGGTCCGCTCAGACTGTTGTTTCCGGGCGAAAACACCGCCATTGTAGAATAGAATCAAACATTATTTTCTACACGCAAAAATGCACCAAGCCGACAGGAGTATCATCGAAGAGCAAGTCTCGTCAAGAAATTATTATTGTGACTGCCAAATGGCAAGGTCGGCGATCGAAAAAATAAATAAATGGAAGAACCACCGAGACGTGGGTGGTCGGAATCGAGTGGCCACACGAAGCGGTGACACAGTCGGCCAAAAACTGCCAACTTTTTATCACTTTATGTTGTATTTTTGGTTGGTGCACTTCATCATTTACTGTGTACATATGTTTCAAGTATATGAAGAATAAAGCACAGATTTGGTGTCAAAAGAGTTGTTTTGATCTTTAATTTTCAATAACAGACAGTTCACACACACAATACATCATCACTGATTGAGAGTGCCTCGGTGCTTTTTATGATAACCTTAAAATCAAGCCTCCCAACGCAGTTTGGGAAGTTCCCTAGACGCCAGAAATCTGCTATGGCTTCCCACTGGCTGGTTGTAGGACACGGCAAACAAATCAGGCTGGAGGGCTTTGCAGACCTTGAACGCAGTGCTCGACGCCAGTTTGAAGCTAGCCGCCACAGCTAGCTCTCTCCACCCGAGTCTAAAACTCTCTGTGCGGCATCAAAAGTCGGCCAGACCGCCTCGAAACCGTCTTCTGCGTCGCCTGCCCGTCAACATTTGTATGTTCAATATTTATTCAGTGTTGATGAGCAGAATATTTACTTTCAAGAGTTCCATCTTGCATTGTTTATTTTTTCTCCGACTAGCAGAAGTAGTCAACAATCCTGCCCCAAAACCGTACAAACATAACGCCACATCCCTCTAGTGGCTTGGCAGTGAATTACAGACAACACATTTGAAGGATTCTCCAATAGGGAATGGGACGTACTACGTCACTGTTTGGACGCGCCTCCATGCTGGCAATATGATTTACTTCCGGTTCGGCAGAGTCAATGCGGATTGTAACGTGTGGTAGTGCTAAGCTAACTCTTTCGGTGTTTTAGAAAGAAAATATGGGTGCTTATTGTTGCGTTACTGGGTGCAACAGCATCTCCTACGACAAAAAAAGGGGTTAGGAAAAATGGACTCACTTTTCACCGTTTTCCTGCATGGAGGACCAAATATCAGATCACGAAGGTACGACGGATGGCTGGATTGCAGCGGTTCGTCGGAAAAGCATTTCTTATGATCATATTTCTGCTGGAATGAGAGTGTGTTCCTGTCATCTCTACTCTTGTAAGTTGAACGATTTATCCACTTTTGGTTTCAATACGTTTTTCTTTTATCACACCGTTGTGTAAATCTGCCTCGGTAGCAATGCTCGCCTACTACGACTCACCTACCTGTTGTATTCCTAGGTAAACCTGCTGACAACACATCCCGATTTGTCACCATCTCTCTTCTTGGATCATTTGACAAAGAAAATTTGTTCAATGGAGTGGTTCCATTTGTCCTGTGTCGGACTCAAACAAGCCCCTGCTGCAGACGCCATCTGGGTCTGCCCTTCTCGTCGATGAACTGCGGGCTTTTAACTTGTGAAAATGCAAGAACTGTAATGCACATATTTATTCTGCCTGGCTATTTAACTATGGCCAGTGACGTATTATTTTTTTTTTTTTTTTTAAACCACTTTGACAAAGACACGTTTCATTGTAATGTTGAATTTATATATTCTATTATTATTTTTAAATTATAATATTCTTATTTGCACTTATGGAGACTTTAGACTGTCAATTCAAATAGTGTTGGAAAAGTTGCAATACCTAAAATAGAAATGCAAGAACTGTAAAGTACATATTTTTACACCTTTATTTACCTAAGGCCACTGGATGTTTTTTAACTGCTTTGAAAAAATACAGGTTTTGTTGTGATCTTGTATTTATATAGTATATAGCTTTTTACAATGTATTATGTATTATAATATTTGCTGCCCCCTGCCAGAGTGTGGGCCATTTTGTACTAAAAGGATTTTAAACTGTCAGTTCAAATACTGTGTTGGAGACTAGTACTTGCAATACTTAAAATGGAAATGCAAGAACTTTAAAGCACATATTTATCCTGTCTGGCAATTTACCCAAGGCCAGTAAATAGTGTTTTAAACTGCTTTGACAAAGACACGTTTATTGTGATCTTGTATTTGTGTATTACTTATAATTATATAATATTTGCTGCCACCGTCAGAGGGTGGGCCTTGTTTGCACTAATTTAAAGATTTTAAACTGTCAATTAAAATATCGTATTGGAGAAATTGCATTACTTGAAATAAATCTATTGCAACTTATCAGTCCCAGTTCTTGTCTACAACACTGTCCAAAAATTGTCAATGCATATTCCAAATAGAATAACAAAATTAAGTCACCTGACTTTGTAATTATTACACCTGTTTATTATGAAGACCTGAAGTAAACAACAAGCAGTTACAGTTTGTCAAGAAGTTGTTCAAGTCATGTTTTGGTATTCATATTTTATTGACTTTTCACAACAACACTTAGGATCGTGTTTGTAAGAGCAGAGCAAACTGAAGTTTCAGCGTGCACTCTTCGCCTTTCCAACCTCTCATAACGCTCCGATGTGGTGCGCTTGACCTCAGAATAACCCAAGAAGAGATATGGTGACCAATCGGGATGTGTTGTCAGCATTTCATATGCAGGTTTTCCTAGTAACACAACAGGTAGGGGAGGAGGAGTAGGTTAGCATTGCTACCGAGGCAGATTTACACAACAGTAAAAAAAAAAACACACAAAAAAAACCGTATTGAAACCAAAACGGATAAATCGTTCAACTTACAAGAGTAGAGATGAGGGGAATACTCTCATTCCAGCAGAAATATGATCATAAGAAATGCTTTTCCGACGAACCGCTGCAATCCAGCCATCAGTCGTGCCTTCGCGATCTGATATTTGGTCCTCCATGCAGGAAAACGGTGAAAAGTGAGTCCAGTTTTCCTCGCCCTTTTTTTAGTCGTAGGAGAAGCTGTTGCACCCGGTAACACAACAATACACACCCATAATTTCTTTCTAAAACACCGAAAGAGTTAGCTTAGCACGACCACACGTTACAATCCGCATTGAGTCTGCCGACCCGGAAGTGAATCATATTGCCAGCATGGAGGCGCGTCCAAACAATGACGTAGTACGTCCCATTCCCTATTAGGGAAGTCAGATCTCCTGACACACATGGGCGCAGTATATCTCTCGAAAGTGCTTCGCAAGAGTATCAACTCATATGCCTATGACAGCCAACGTTACGTGCATATTAAGGAGCCATGTGCAGGTTGTGTAAATGGAGAGAATAGAGTAATATGACCATATTCAAAACTGTATGTGCATTCTATAGGTTATGCCATGTAGATTTAAAACTCCAAAGTATTATTATTATTATATTTTTTTATTTAAGAGTGAAATTTATACTGGGGCACTGCAGATCATATTTCACTGGGACTGTCTGGCTGAAAGAGTTATAACACTACAACATGGATAATATTCAGTGTTAACATGAAGGTATCAGACAAAAATGTTTTGAATGTACAAGGCGTAATGGACCTATCACTCATCTGTGGTCTATCGATGCCAAATAAAAACTGGGAGGAGGTTGAAATTCTCGGTTCGTAGTAATGTTGACTCTATGCCAAATAGTGTAATTTTTACGGCGCTTTAAAAACCCCACGTGATTGAACAAGCCGGCATGATCATAGGATTTGTGATTGCGCTTGTGTGTGGTCATGTGTTGTATTGTTACGTCTGATTGGTATAATGAAGTCATGTGATTATTGTTGCGACGTCTCGTTGGTGAGACTGGCAAAATCGGATCGTTCCTGCCCACCTTCACCCCTGCTCACCTGTGCCTCTCACCATAGCGCCCTCCTATCTGCACTGCCAAGTCAAAGCATGTAGCTGAATGATGGCTAGTCTCTTAGGAAAATCATCTAAATTCAGTCATTTGTATTTCAGAGAACCCCTGTATTTCAGAAAGAGTCAGTTGTTTACAATTCTATTTAAAGCCACACACACTGAGAAAATATATACCGTAATTTTCGGACTATAAGCCTCTATTTATGTCTAGCTCGCATCTTAACATCCATTCAAAAGTGAGATATTTTGCCGGATGGCACAAAGTGACATCTGTCATAAGAATTCATTAATGCTCATGGCAGTGTCATGTCATAATTATGATGGTCTTATGACACTTTTGCCACTGTCAAATAAAGTGTTACCAAATACCATAACTAGCAGTTAATGAAACAACTGGAACAGTAACTGAAGAAATAATTAGCACAGAACATGAATTTTAATTGTGATTAACATTTGTAACACTGCAATGCATGTTATGAGGCATGTTAGACGGCAGTAGTGTTGACAGTAGGTGGCAGCAGAGGTTGACTGTCTCCCCCGAGGGTGCAGTTATGGCCAAATGAAGCTTCTTGAAGCAATGAAGCTTTTCAGCTAATTGGTTCAAAGCTTGATGGTGGTTCATTTGATCTTTTGACAGTCTTATGATGCCGCTGTCATAAATAGTATTACTGGTTAATACCTTTTGGTGTAAATATTCCATAATTCATTGAGGACAGCTACGGCTTATAGTTCAGTGCGGCTTATCTGTGAACAAATGCCATTTTTTGGGGGGGAGGGCGTTGGCTTATAGGCAGGTGCGCCTTATCGTCCGAAAATACGGTAATAGCCTTAGTGCTACAAAAGTACCATATAAAGCAGTGGTCTCCAAACTATTCCACACAGGCCCGCAGTGGATTGAGGATCTTGTTCCAACAAAACAAGAAGACACTTTTGCACCAATCTGGTGCCTTACATGTGTATAATTGCAGTCAGGTGCTTCTTCTTTTGGCAGAAACCTCATTGGTTAAACTATTTGTGATCAGTTGGTATGAACAAAAACCAGGACTCACAGTGGCCCTTGACGACCGGTTTGGAGAGACAGTAATTCAAGAAATCCATACAAATTCTTTCTATACATTTATAAATAAGATCAGTTCTCTTTTTAAATTGTATGTTAACTTCTATTCTTTTGTATCCAGCTCGGGTTGCGCAATTGAGTTTAGGATTTCTGACTAACATAAACCACGTTAATTGCACTAACCATTCTGATGAGTGACCATCTCAAATGCACTGAAATTACATGTACATACGTCGTTGGCCTGGCAACCTTCGTTTACATTACCCTCATCAAATGGCTTGACGCTGACCCATATTGGGGGCGGGAGCCGGCTCGCTGTCCTTTCGTGACCCCCATGATGATCGGACTCGAGTTCGGTTCACCTATCCATGTAATGACCCCTGTGTTTGCGACTCTAAGAGAGGAGCCACTTACTAAAAAGTGTGTTTGACAGGAGGGGGATTGAAGCGGGTGGCTCCTAGTGAGGTACACTAGCACATGTTGACTGGCCCATCAGTGGCTACATCTTGAGCTCATTAATTTAGCCCGTCCTGGGAGAAAACCGCATGTAGCTTTTGGGTAAGGGGAAACATGTATGTGTGTGTGCGCGTACATGTGTTAAGGAAGGGGCTCTTTAACAGGGGGCGATTATGACCCTTGGCAGGCCTGTATTAAAACCATGTGTCCAACAGGAGGTCAGATTTAGTTATTGATCAACGGAGCAGAACTAGAGGGATCCAGGCGGAGGCTTCGCTCTACCAACTGTATTGGGTTCAAAGAGGGTCTCAAGAGATTCTCAAAGCTCTTCACCTGTTTTTGGTGGAAGTTTATTGTTCAACCCGAGACTCCACTTTCCATTCTCACCTGCTTTTAAACCATTTTTTAAACTCTTTACTCTTTCGGTGACATTGACGATGAGAGACGTCCAATGACGTGGATTTAGAGTCGTTTATCATCAGTAGATGTCCAATCCTCATGGCAACTTTCCCAGTTCATATGGATTGGATGTCCATCGCCGTTCATTGTAGCCAATGAGTTAAATATGTACAATACTCATTTTGGTAACAGTGCTCATATTAAGAAGCACAAATAATTATTCCGTTATATAATTATATCCATATTATTATCTATTCTAATTTGTAAACATTTTAATAGGGATGTCCCGATCGCATATTTTTCTAACTGAGTCCGAATCCAAGTCAGCTGATTTTTAGACTCTGCCGATACCGAGTCCCAATCCGTTTTTTTTTTTTTTTTTTTGAATAAAAATTTCCAAACATGTTACTGTCCTACTGTGCCGCCTTTATAATGTGAATTATTTTAAAGCAAGAATAACGTAAACAAATGCTTATCTTCATTAACCCTTTTAACACCTGGGCCGATTTTGTCCGAACTTGCATACCTTTGATGTTGCCTTTATATTTCAAAGAAAAAAAAATGTTCACAATGGCCTGGTTGGGTCCCTTTTTTCATGGTCCATCATGTCCAAACTGTTGTTTCTTCACCGATCACTTATAATCAACATCTTGGGACCAAAAATCCCAACATTTTTTGTCAAAATTTGTAATATTAATGTCCCACTGACAACCAAACATTCTCAACTAAATGTTTTGAAGCTTGATAATATCATCCAAAGAAAACAATGAAAAATCTGGCCCATCCTCCTCCTCGAGTTGATGGAATAATGCATTAACTTGCGCCAAATGTATTTTTCGATTCATTACGGACGTTTCAGACTCGCTCGTTTAATCCAACAGGCCCTTGCCTGCTACCTCGGCTCTCTCTCCTTAGGTGGCGTCTTGCTCGGCAATTTATTAAATGTTCACATTACGTCTGTCCTTCGCTACCTCACAATGGCTCCTGGGATATGCCGTTTTTTGTGGCGCTTTAGATTTTGAAAAAGGACAAGAAATGCTGGAAATAATGGCAAATACTTATATAGCGGATTTATCCACACATTAGCACACATTTACCTGTTCACGCACACATTCACACAACAATGGTGCTGCTGCCATGCAAGGTACTGCCAACCCATTGGGGGCAAATTAGGGTTCAGAGCCTTGGCCAAGGGCACTTTGACAGTGGGCTGTCATAGCCGGGAATCGAACGGCTGACCCTTCAGTCCAAGGACAACTCCAGCTACCAGCTGCGCCACGACTGCCCCCGTGATGACATAAATACATGGTCCATGCAGTGTTTTAATATTTATTCATGAGGGCAATAAAACTATAAAACTCGAATGACATTATCTCTCGTTCTATTTGGTCGACTGACTTGGTCGTAGAACTCAACTTCCACACTTTCATATGAGACTAACCAGCGGCACGTGGGTGACGTAATTACAGCCTGACAAGGTCTCAAAGATGATATGCGTGAACGTGTTGCCGCCGACCCGTCTGGTGTTAAAGGGTTAAATGCTTCATTGGGTGAGTCCGCTCAAATCCACTCACACTTTGACGCTCACGCTGCTGAGAACAGCCTCTCACATACACAATGAGTTGCCACAGCACACTTAACTTCAGAATAGTTTCAAAAGAACAAAATACACGTTCTGGAGTGGCCAAGTCAAAGTCCAGACTTGAACCCCATTAAGATGCTGTTGCATGACCTAAAGACAGCGATTCATGCCAGAAATCCCAGGAATCTGACTGAACTGCAGCAGTTTTGTAGAGAAGAATAGGCCAAGATTAGTCCCGATCGTTGTGCCAGACTGATCTGCAGCTACAGGAAGTGTCTGGTTGAAGTTATTGCTGCCAAAGGGGGACACAAAATATTAAATGTGATAGTTTACTTACTTATTTTCCCCCTTCTGTCATTGTTTGCATACTATCCTCATTAAAATATGAAAACCTATAAATGTTTGGGCGGTTTTAGTTAAAGCAGATACTGTGTTTTCATCTGTATGATTTTGACAAAGATCAGATCATATTTGATTGTGATTTTATGCAGATATGTGAGAAATTCCAAAAGGTTCAGATACTTTTTCATACCACTGTAGAGACGTTCGTAAGTGGAGGTACCACTGTATATTACATTTCTACATTGGGAGAAAATACTTTCACTTCTTACTTGTAAAGTACTTTTGTACTTTGGAGTATTTTTTTCTTAGATACTTTTACTTCAGTAATTTCCCCCCTGTATCTGTACTTTTAATTAAGCAAAATAAGTGAGTACTTCATCCACTGCTGTCACGAACTTTCGTCTAGATGTGTCCAAACTGTTGAAAATATAACATTATACAGTATTATACAGTGTTATTTTCCTTACAAGAAAAGAAATGTGATTCGAAGTTCAGGTGTTTTAAATTAAAAGAGTGCTCATGGAAAAAGTTAAAATTGTATCCCACAGCACTACTGTACCATTCTGTGTTCATTTCCATCATTCAACTTTTCAACCCTCTTTTGTCTCCCCTTCTCATCCTCAGGTGCCTTTCATTATTTAAAACTGCCTTCTTCTCAATGTGGAGGTCCACCCTGCCAATCTGACATTCATTGACCCACAATATGCCCCCGCTCACCCCAACCGTTGCCTTCGCCAACCACCCCAAGGCTGACCAGAGGACCGCCAGAGCAGGAGATGGCGAGCTGCGGTGGTGGCGGTGCGGTTTCATCACTGTGACGCTGGGCGCACTGATGGCGGGCTGGACGGGAATAATTAGGACCAAAGGTTCAACCTCTCCGGTTACCTTCTGCGTCTCGTCATGCTACAAGAACCGAGCCCGCTTGTTCATGCCTAAGTAGGAGAAGCAGGATTGAATAGGGGAGGGGTTGGTGGATTCTTAATACATTCAAGATTCTGTACTTGATTTTTGCGATGCGAGGTAGACTTAAGCCCCTTTTTCACCAAGGAGTGCATCGTCAGAAGTTTGTAAGGGGGCACCAAAATAACACTCGAGGCAACAACCCAGAGGGTGGAGCCAGACATGTTGATTGGTCAATAGAACCACTAGGAAATTGAGTCAAAAGAACATGAAATTTGCTGCTTCTTTAGGGGGGAAGCCATCCCATCCAAACATTTTTTTGCTCACTGGGACCAGGTTGACTGGGGATGAATGGATTTTTTGTTCCTCGTCAAAAAAGGCCAGATGTTCTTCTGAAGGCTAACAACGATGGAAAAGACATAAATCTATCCTGATGTGGTGTCTCGCTGAAGATGATTTAAATACGACCGTGTGGGTCGTGTGTGGAACGAGACAAGTACACCACTGCAGCCCAAAGAAAGTGCAATACCTTCATACCTCATAAACAAGCACAGACCACATGTTCATCATAGTGTCCTCTGAGAAATACTCCTTTATTATTATTTTTTTCCCATGCCGTCATTTATTTTGGGTTGTGAGCATGACTAATCAGGAGAACTTGTTCAGATTTACAAAAAAAAAGTCAATAAGCCAAAAACGGAAGAAAAAAAAATCTCTACAGGTGAACACATTATTTTCTTTTGCATGTATTGATTTAGAATTCATCTGAATTTGGGGTTCACTTCAATTATTTATTTAGTGTCACACAATTGCTTTGTGTCTTTTAAAATGACCAAATGTAATTGCTTAAGTAAGTCTTAAAACAATGTTCATTATACATGTCTCCCCCAAACAATTTTGTATCTTTTTTGTTTTTGTGTACAATACAGCACTATTTACTATTTATAATAAACATTGTCAAAAAAGACGTGACTTCACGAGTGAGTATATTATATATGTACAATATATAAGCACCCTAGTGATAGTGATAGTGATATGAGATGCTATGAACTCAAAACGCATCACAAATCAGCTTGCAGCGTTGAGATCAGTGTTATTAATAACGGCATTAGAGTATAACGGCATTTCTAACGGCGTCATTTTTTTCAGTAGTGAGTAATCTAATTAATTACTTTTCTCATCTTTGCAAAGCCATTAACGTTACTGAGGATGTGTAGGGGCACATTCCTACAATTTGGTTGAATGAAGAAGAGAGCACAGCCGGAGTGGGGAGTAGGGAAGGGGGAGGTGACGCCGTTGCATATGCTATGATTATTGGCTAGGTGGCCCACAGCGTTAGCATAGCATTCGCATTTAGCGTGGCGAGCATCATCTTAAATTCTTGGGCAACTTTTTTTTTTTTTATACATACAGTTCGTGGCATCCAGGTGGGTACAATTAATTGAAAATAATGTACTGTTTCCTGCTGGGTGTGCATTATCATCACCAAGTTGGCGTCGTCCTTATAGAAGCTACAAAAATAGTCACTTGCCCCAAACTTTTTTAATCAATTCTTAATCACAACTAGAGCTAAGTCAGGAGATTCAGAGCCTCATCTGCATATTGAAAATATATCTATATACATTAGGGGTATGATGTTACACACAAGTCACGGTTCTGTACGTAACTCGGCACAAAGATCATGGTTCGGTGCAGTCCAACAGGAAAAGCAAAAAGGCTTTTTTGTCACAGCGTTTGAAAAGTGAAAGTTTGTATACTGTTATACTCTTATATAATGAAGGTGAAATTAAAAAAAAAAAAAAAAATTAAAAATCAGTTAATATATTTGATGTGACTGATGCAATAGAATGTATAATGTAATAATGTGTGGAACATGACGAGTAACATCAGTTACAGTGCCTTGCAAAAGTATTCGGCCCCCTTGAATCTTGCAACCTTTCGCCACATTTCAGGCTTCAAACATAAAGATATGAAATTTAATTTTTTTGTCAAGAATCAACAACAAGTGGGACACAATCGTGAAGTGGAACAACTTTATTGGATAATTTTAACTTTTTTAACAAATAAAAAACTGAAAAGTGGGGCGTGCAATATTATTCGGCCCCTTTACTTTCATTGCAGCAAACTCACTCCAGAAGTTCAGTGAGGATCTCTGAATGATCCAATGTTGTCCTAAATGACCGATGATGATAAATAGAATCCCATGTGTGTAATCAAGTCTCCGTATAAATGCACCTGCTCTGTGATAGTCTCAGGGTTCTGTTTAAAGTGCAGAGAGCATTATGAAAACCAAGGAACACACCAGGCAGGTCCGAGATACTGTTGTGGAGAAGTTTAAACCTGGATTTGGATACAAAAAGATTTCCCAAGCTTTAAACATCTCAAGGAGCACTGTGCAAGCCATCATATTGAAATGGAAGGAGCATCAGACCACTGCAAATCTACCAAGACCCGGCCGTCCTTCCAAACTTTCTTCTCAGACAAGGAGAAAACTGATCAGAGATGCAGCCAAGAGGCCCATGATCACTCTGGATGAACTGCAGAGATCTACAACTGAGGTGGGAGAGTCTGTCCATAGGACAACAATCAGTTGTACACTGCACAAATCTGGCCTTTATGGAAGAGTGGCAAGAAGAAAGCCATTTCTCAAAGATATCCATAAAAAGTCTCGTTTAAAGTTTGCCACAAGCCACCTGGGAGACACACCAAACATGTGGAAGAAGGTGCTCTGGTCAGATGAAACCAAAATTGAACTTTTTGGCCACAATGCAAAACAATATGTTTGGCGTAAAAGCAACACAGCTCATCACCCTGAACACACCATCCCCACTGTCAAACATGGTGGTGGCAGCATCATGGTTTGGGCCTGCTTTTCTTCAGCAGGGACAGGGAAGATGGTTAAAATTGACGGGAAGCTGGATGCAGCCAAATACAGGAACATTCTGGAAGAAAACCTGTTGGTATCTGCACAAGACCTGAGACTGGGACGGAGATTTATCTTCCAACAGGACAATGATCCAAAAAATAAAGCCAAATCTACAATGGAATGGTTCAAAAATAAACGTATCCAGGTGTTAGAATGGCCAAGTCAAAGTCCAGACCTGAATCCAATCGAGAATCTGTGGAAAGAGCTGAAGACTGCTGTTCACAAACACTCTCCATCCAACCTCACTGAGCTCGAGCTGATTTGCAAGGAAGAATGGGCAAGAATGTCAGTCTCTCGATGTGCAAAACTGATAGAAACATACCCCAAGCGACTTGCAGCTGTAATTGGAGCAAAAGGTGGTGCTACAAAGTATTAACGCTAGGGGGCCGAATAATATTGCACGCCCCACTTTTCAGTTTTTTATTTGTTAAAAAAGTTTAAATTATCCAATAAATTTTGTTCCACTTCACAATTGTGTCCCACTTGTTGTTGATTCTTGACAAAAAATTAAAATTTTATATATTTATGTTTGAAGCCTGAAATGTGGCGAAAGGTTGCAAGGTTCAAGGGGGCCGAATACTTTTGCAAGGCACTGTACTTTGCGATTACTAATTCAAGTACTTTTTGGGAGAATTAGTTTTTAAATGTAACTAATTACTTTTTTTTTTAATTTTTTTTATTTTTTTTAAATTAAGATTAAAAACACTGGTTGAGATAAATAGAAATGCCATTAATCTTTTCCAGCAACCCCCCTCCCAAAAAATATTTTCTAACATATTTAAGGAGAATATCAATCCATCTACAGTAGTATTTATTTTTCAATTGGTATAATTGGGAGGCTCTTTGAAAGAAAAACTCATAGATTTAATTAGTTTACAGCGTAACTTTCTAAACCCTGATTGAATACTTTTAGAAAAACAAGAACAACAAGCTTTATCTATTTGGTTGAAGAATCTGGTCATTTCGATCAATCTTTGGCGCTTACATTGACTGAGATGACTGAAAATACACAGATAAAGAAAAAAAAAAAAAACACATTTCACCACATTTTTTTTTCTTTGCTATTGTGACTGTAATTTGAAAATGACTTTAGGCCAATTAGCAATTATGCCTTTTAGGCAGAGGTGGGTAGTAAAAAGTTACATTTACCTGAGTGTTTGTTTTGAGAAAAATGTACTTCAAAGAGTACTGTTAGTATGCCATCAGTTTTACTTTTACTAGAGTAGATTTGTGAAGAAGAAATGCTACTGGCACACCGCTACACTTTTTATTTGGCACCGATAGACCACAAAAAAAAAAAAAAAAAAAAGGAGATATGATTGTATTCATTTAATAGTAGGAAATGTGTTTTCGCCACTAGAGGGCACTCATGCTCTTTAGACAGCTAATTTTCCTTTTTGGAATTCGATGATTTTGGTGTACAGTATTTTTCGCAATAAAAGGCTAAAATAAAAAACTTTATATAGATCAATATTGGCTAATTATAGCATGACATTCCCTTTAGCACAGCTCCATCTAGTGGATGCATAACGCAAACCCAACCACTACTACTACTGCCACTTAATAATGTGGTGCACCCTTTATATGGAAAGTTTTTAAATACACAATTCATTGAAGGTGCGCCATATAGTGTGGAAAATTATGTTTTGTTTTTTACCTAATATGGCCACATAGTCCAGTATAGTCTAATAAGAAAACAGTTCTTATAGACAATGTTGTGCTGAGAAAAAACACATACATTGTAAGAAGTTACTCCCGATGTTACCCATTACATGAGTATTCTCTTCATAGTATGCTTTTTTTTTTTAAATTTTTTTTTTTTACTTTTTCTGTCTTTTACTATTTTCTGGATGACTACTTTTACTTTATTTAAGTAATTTTATATTTTGAAGTAAAACTACTCTTACATGAGTCAAAAGTTTGGCTCCTCTAGCCTTCGCTGCCTTTAGGTTTATCTTGTAGATGTTATCACAGTGATCACAATGTGTGTGAACTGTTGCACCCTAATGGAGCACTAAATCATAAATATATCCCATTTCATAACCACTCCGTTTGGACAAATTCTTGCTCTCTCGGGGCTCCTTTGCACCCCCTGATGACTAAAGCAGAGCTGCTGTAAATCAGCCGGGTGCTCAGTGGCCCACAGACACACTTGGACATCAGTCACTGATATGGCTGCACAGGGTTCAGAGGAGAAAAAAAGAAAGAAATTAAAAGGAACACCATTGGACACCTCCACAAAAGGCTGCAAAAATCACTGCTGAGTTTTTATCACTCACAGTATTTTTTTTGTTCTTCTCATGTGGAGGATCGAGGGATCAGGTGCTCAGCTGTTACTTTCATTCACGTGTCAAATGCATCATTCTGCTAGTGTGGGAATATGTACATGGAATGCACATGTTGTTTTAAGACACTTATGGAGACTTTTTTTTCCTTCATTTTTTAAAGAAGAGTTTACAGTTTAATATTTAAGTTTTCTTTTAAAAGATACTATATAAAATATGACCAATCTTTTTTTCATTGGTTGTATTTTATGTTGCATCTACTGTACAGGAAATCTTTATAAAATACATTATAGTATATACTTATCACGTTATTTTAGTGTTATTTTAGGAACACTATTGTCGAAGTGATTCAGTTCTTTTTATTTTGGTATCCTATATATAGTTTACAGTGGTGGATGAAGTACTCACTTTTTTACTTAAGTAAAAGTACATACACGGGCAAAATATATGCCGTAATTTTAGGACTATAAGACGCTGCTTTTTTCCCCTCATTTTGAATCCCGCGGCTTATAGTCCAGTGCGGCTGTTTTGTTGATTTATTTGGGTTAATAGGGAATGCTTTATTGACAGTGGCGTCATAAGACTGTTATAAAACACAATGCTTATGACAAGTATCTTATAAGTGTCCTCTTGCAAATTATGTCATGAACTCCATTTATGTCCAGCTTGGATCCATTCAAAAGTGAGATAATTTGCCGGATTACACTAAATGACATCTGTTATAAGCATTCATTAAGGCTTTTGACCGTGTCATGTCATAATTATGATTGTATTATGACAGACCTATGGCGCCAATGTCAAATAAATTGTTGCCAAACACCATAACTCGCAATTAATGAAACAACTGGAACAGTAACAGAAAAAATAATTAGCAAAGAACATGAATTTTGATTGTAATTTACATCTATAGCGCTGCAATTTATGCTAGGAGGCGTGTTGGATGACAACAGTGTTGACAGCAGGTGGCAGCAGAGGTTGACTCTCTCCCCAAAGGGAGCAATAACGGCCAAATGAAGCTTCTTGAAACAATGAAGCTACGCAGCGTATTGGTTCAAAGCTTCATGGTGGTTCATTTGGTCTTAAACAAACAGTCTTATGATGCCGCTGTCAAATAAATTGTAACCGGATAATATCTTTTCATGTAAATATCCCATAATACAGTGAGGACAGCTGCAGTTTATAGTCCAGTGCGGCTTATCTATGAACAAATATTGTTTTCGTGTCAAATTTGGTGGGTGGCAGCATATAGTCAGGTGCACCTTATAGTCCGAAAATTACGGTATACACAGTGGCGCAACTATGCATTGAGCAGCGAATGCGCTGCATATGGGCGTGAGCCGACAAGGGGCACCGTCATGGGCAATTCCCCCCAACCACTCTCAATCAAAATTACTCCCGCTAGCATTTCATTTTTTTTGTAATTACACTTTTAAATTGTTCATTAAGAAATTTTGTAAAATTTAGGTTACCCTCTTTTATGCAGTCACTACAGTATTTAACTGCTCATTTTTTCACGCTACTTATCAGGTGTTGCTCCAGTTTCACCGATGGGTCATTTTTGCGCACTTTGCTATGTAGGCTCACTCCTTAGCTTCTTCTCCTCCACCGCTCGCCATGTTATTGTGTACTCGTTTGCCTCCAATCCACTTGTCTCCGCTGTTCGTTTGTCTCCAGCCCACTTTTCCACTCGTAGATGGAAGTCGAAGTGTTGGGATATTGGAATGTGTAGTTATTTTGACGTGAAAAACTACAAACTACAAAAATGGACGCTTCTGTCCTCTAAATCAGTGGTGTCCAAACTATTCCACATAGTGCCGCAGTTGGACGCCTTTTCACCAATCTGGTGTTTTACAAGTGTAATCAGTTAATTGTAGTCAGGTGCTGCTGGTTTTAGCAGAAACCTCATTGGTTAAACTGTCGGTGATCGGTAGGAAAAAAAAACAGGACCCACATCAGCCCTAGCGGACCAGTTTGGACACCCCCAGCTCTAGATTATTAAACGCAGGAGAATTTTATTACAGTCCAATAAAATTTTAATTCCCATTAGGCCGTATCCGTTCAGATACTTTTTCATATCACTGTACGTGCTGTAAAATGTAGTGAAGTAAAAGTAAAAATACAGGTCATATTTGTACTCAAGTAAAGTACAGATACACAAAAATGTACAGTATGTACAGTACTTTGTATTATTTTTATCATTATTATTTTTTACACATATTCAAATGATTGTTTTTTAATAAATCAAGCCATGCTGTCCTATCAAATAAATATCAATATTTCATTTTCTTTTCTTTTTTAAAGTGTGGTTTATGAAATGATTTGAACAATGCACTTTTGACAGATGTTCAGAATTTCCTTTTCTTCTTTTTTAAAAATCAATACAAAAAATGTTCATCAGATGCTTTCATTTATTTATTTATTTTTATAATATTTATTTATCTTTTATTATTCTCATCCATCATATTGCCCAAACTGCGAGGAGGGGGAAAATTTAGATGATTTTCTTTCATTTTTAGGCAAAAAGATGTGTGAATCTTAATGACAAAATTATGGCATATGTAAGAGGTGGCTGTCCATTGAGGTTTACAATTTATCGCAGAGGACCATTCCCCCCGCCCCCTTTTCTTTCTTAGGAGTGCCATACTTGTAAGACACAATGACCAAAAAAGCGCGCGGGGGAAGCTTTGAGTTGCTGTGTCAGTCAAGCAGCAACACACTGGAGACAACTTAACCTTTGACCCCGACCCTCTTTGAAATAAGTAGACTACTTGACCGGAGGTGACAACAATCCAAGAGTCGGTGCGCCTTCTAAGCGCTCGAATTGAAAGTGAAGGAAAGCGGACAAAGAAGTTGAAAAAGAAACGTTTCCAATGCGAAGAAAGGCAGAGATCTCTTTGAATCACAATGACGGAGTGGAATGTTGATTGTAGGCTAACTTTTGGACGGAATTTAAATAGAAATAGAATAAAAGTTGCCCATGGGTGCTCGAGTATGATGTGTTCAATTGGCAGTGGAGTTTTATCAGTGCAGCAGAAACCTTATTAAAACTCTCAGCATGCTTTTCCTAAAAGTGGTGCGCCACCTGCTGTGTTGTCTTTGTGCTCTTCCCTTCGTGATGCTTTCTTACCTTTTCCCTTCATTTGAAAATAGAACTCAGCTCAGCCGTCCTCCACAGCGTTGGACATGAACCAGACTAAGGGTGTCAACAATAATCGATGTGGCGATGCATCCTGATGCGGGGCATGGACGATTCGATTCAATGCGGGCAACAAGCCGAATCGATTCAGCGCATTTTAAAATATATAAGTACGTTCAAAAATCTTCCCTGCGCAATTCCGGTGATGCAACGGATTTGGTTTCCCCATTTGTATTATTATTCTCATGTTTCATCTTTTACACACCACATAACTTTGGTCAAGTTTCCCACCAACCTCGTAGAAGCCAAAATGTCTCCAGACGTCTGCTTTCAATGTGTTAGGTGCATCAATCTTTCTCGCTCCCTCTTTCTCCGCTTCAGCCATTGTTATGTTATGTCCTATCTCTCTGCTCTCTCGATTAGAGCTTAGTTCGGGCCTAAAAAATCCAGCCCGACTCGACCCGGCCCACGTGTATTAAAGGCCGAGAGCCCGAAATGTTACGTTTTTATTTGTAGGCTCGAGCCTGAAACCCCCCCGAAAATGTACGTTTCATTTGTAGGCCCGAGCCCGTTTCAGCAGGAGGAGCAAATGCGGGGATGCAATGCGTGGTTGCGTTTTGTGTGATCACAATTGTGACGATGCCTATGTGCATAATGATAAATTAAAACCTGTCTTTTGTCACAAATTCTCCCAGATAAACAAGACTGTAAGATGCATATTCAATAAACATTTACATCGTTTATATTTGTGTGTCTGTTCTATCAGGTGGATAGTTTATGCTCATTTACTTGGCAAAATGCAGCAACAGACATTTATTTTAATTTATTCGAGTTGGCAGAAAAAAACGTAAGTTTTCTTAATGTTTAAAAAGTCTACATATTTTTATTATCATTATAAATGAACGTACACAACGAAATAACGCTGCAAATGTATGTTAAATACATTTCTGTTTCGGATATTGTGCTCACATGCATGGACGCGCCTCTCTGACAAGGAGAGGAACAGCTGCATATGCAAAAATAAACTAAAAAACTTTTAAATAACATTCTTTATTTTAATGACTCGCATCAGAACACACAAAAGAACAAGTTGCCTTAAGGAGCACTGAAACAAAATAAATAATGATATTTTAAGGAGCACCATGCACGAACTCCAAGATGTCCTGCTTAGCACGAAAAGGTGCAGCCCTCGAAACAAATGATAATAATGATGTGTGACTAATATCATCTTTTAGGCCAGTACTGTTTTTAAAATGCCTGCTCAGCGTGAAGGTGACAGTCTTTCTGCTCTCGTACGAGAGCAAAGCACGCGCCACATTTGTTGCATTCGGCCAGGCTGACACATTTTTCTGTATGCATCTTCCACAAACAATTTAAATCCTTTCCACACACCACTCGTGGATTCTTGCCTTTTCAATACTCCCGTCTTTAGTTTGCTTTTCGCCTCTTGGTGCTCTATATCGAAATCCGAAAAGGAAATACCAGGATGTAGAGTTGCAGACTCGCGGAGAGCACTAGAGCGAGAGGGGAAGATTAAAAGGAGGGCGGGGCCACGGTGTTCATGTGCGCAACCAATGCACTGGCTCAGCTGCGGCTCATGGTTGGGATTACCAAAGCGCCTTCTCTCAGTTTTTTTTTTAATTCAATTTATTTATTTTATTACAAGTATTCCTTAGTTTAACTTCCATACATCGTTTTAGTCTACAAATATATATTTATTTTAAAAAGTTAGCGAGAGAGAAGTCCGACCTGACCCGACCCGACCCGCACGTAAATGATTGACATTTTGCGATAAAGATGCTGCTGCACTACAATATTTTCTTTGTCGTTTTCTTTAATATTTACTCGAATATTTTTATTGATGGGTCGTTGTGACTAAAATACAGTGACTCTTATTACTGATTTTGCACAGGAGTTCAGATGTTGCACTGTGTGAAAGGCTGCTACTGTGTGTAAAAAAAAGAGAAAGCTCTGGTCTCATTCAAAGCACTAATTAAATGCTGTGATGTTTTTTTTGTTTTTTTTAAAAATATATATCTGAAAGTATACTATTTTCATTTGACTTCAAACAGGAGTGACACAAGAGTCAATAAAAAGTTGTTTAATGTCTGACCGCTTGTGTTGCCTCATGATTCACGAAAAATATGCTTTGCTTTAGAATTTTAATGCATCCCAGGCTTTAATGCATCACAATGCCTTGCCGAATCGAACCGAATCGTGACCCTCTGAATTGAATCGAATCGAACTGAATCGAATCGTGGCCCTCCGAATTGTAATCGAATCGAATCGTGAGGGCAGTGCCGATGCACACCGCTAAACCAGACCCTTCCGTTTATTCTATTGTCTGGATGCCAGCGGACAGAAAGTCAACAACACGCCCGCTTCTAGCCACCCAGACAAGTCTTACGTTTACGTCTTTGTAAGCGTCATGGGAAGGCACAAAGACAAAGAAAATATTTTTTTTTTCATGGGATTTGAAAAAAAAAAAAAAAAAAAAAAAACCAGCAGCATCAGAGCCACAGGTTGGTCAAAAGCAGGGATTCTCAAACAAATCGGAATGTAACGAAGTAAAATTACTTCGTTACTGTACTTAAGTACATTTTTATGTATCTGTACTTTAGTACAAATATGAAGAGGTATTTTTACTTCTACCTCATTATATTTTACAGCACGCATCCATACTTTTTACAATATTGTCGCCTGCGTTACATGTTACTTTTGTTTGTTTTTTTCACATTGTGAACTGATAGGTTCATTTTCATGCCTCCGGTGCAATCGATAAGCCTTGTGCAACTATAATGTAACTGAGCACTAGAGGCAGCAACATGAGTATAAGCAAGACTAGGCAGGTGAACAAGATATTGACCAATAAAAAAAACACCAAACTCCTGTACAGAAAGTGATGGTATGAACCTGCTAGTTGCTTACAATCCCCCATTAAGCTAGTTTTTGAGCTTGTTGGGCTTCTGTTTACAGTGCAGTCCATTTTAATGCTTGTTTTTTGCATTCTGCAGTTTCAAGTAAAACTAAGAAATCAATGAATTTTCTGGTTCTTTCTTGAATATTGACTCAGATCTCTATGTATGTAAATGCATATGGCGGAAAACACTCAGGTGACTTGAAGTTCCGCTCTGAGACCCCCAATTTGGCCAACTTTCAAAATTGTCCGATATGCATGTGTGATACATCGTTGGAAAACTTAAAATGTTAATTTTCTAGGGGAGCAAAATTTTTTAACTGGAGGGCATTTAAAAAAAAAAAAAAAACAATAATTTTTAAACCCCGAAACCCTATCTGGAGGTGAGAGCATAAAACAGCAGAATTAAAGACGCCATGACTTTAACGAGATATTATCACGTACTAACCTCTTTTCGATCCAAAAACTCATGTAGCATGTATCACCGAGTGTCAAGACACAGCTGTGAATGGCAACAGCCGGATTTTTGGGGGAATTTATGGGTGAAACATAGTAATATAACAGGGGTCGCGATGCTGAAATCGCAGACATCAAGGAGTGGTCGAGATTTTCATCTTCATATATTTACCCTTTTAAATATTGAAAAAAAAAAAAAAAAATTCTTTGTTTGGATCAATTAGTTATCATCTAATATATTGGGGAAAATGCGACAGTAACCAAAAAATAAATAAATAAAATTAAGCCATAGTTATGACGTAGATATCCGTGACTTATTTACAGACACCATTTTTTTCATTGTGACGTAAGTTCTTTAAAAATTTAGAATATGCGAATGAATAATTTTTCCAAGTCGTTTTTTTTTTTCACGAAATATTACACATCAATGAATGATTCTAAGCTAAAAATGACAGACATTTTGAATAATAAATATAATTAATTACCTTTGTTTTATGGCTGGGTTGAAACAAAAGCGGTTGCGCGACGTCTGTAAACGGGGGTCTCCAGGGTAAAACGGACAAATTAAAAATAGTTTGGGCGCCATGAATCTGCTATGGCAGCATATAGACATATTGTTCTATCAAATACAACAGTTCTTTTGGATTAAAATACAGCAGTTTATTTTAAAGAGGAAAACAAGAGCAGAAACTGCTTTTTCATTCTTGTCTGTCTTTTCCACCATAAATACTGTATATATCCATATATATATCCATATATCAGGAGAAAACACTTTTACTTTTTACTTGTAAATTTCAAAGCAAGTGCCTTTCTATTTTTACTTGAGTGATTTTTGTTGCACCTGTATCTTTACTTTTACTTAGGTAAAAAAAAAAAAAAAAAAAATCATCCACCATTGCAAGTCGGGCATTGCTTTGGCGCCATTTTGTGGCGTTTTGGCATCAGGAAACTCTGTTGAAGTAAGGGGAAGTGCTTCACGTAAAAAGCTCATGCTGGCTCGCCAGTGCCCTGCTGTGCCGCAGTATTTTATTAAGTTTAGTGATGATCCTGGTAAATGGACACCAAAAATGGAGAAGAATGAGAGGGACAAGTTTTTATTTTTTACGTTTGTTGCTCTTGTGCCCCATACACCGCACAACTCCAAGAGACACCGCGGTTATTGAACAGAAAACCCCAGAACATAACAACGGCAACCACCACTCTCAGTCATGTTTGCCACAACTACCCATGAATCATTGCGGGCGTAACACATAATAAATAACAGTCGCTACAGCATGAATGCCGAAATGAATCCCTCAATATTTTCCGGAAAATTGTTAATGATTTTGAAATCCAGCGTCTTGTTGTGGAGTACTCAAAGCTACAATGCATCATCACAGCACATTTAAATTTGCACATAAAACGGTAACACTGAAAGCCAACAGCGAGGGCTAGGGAAGGGCCATGGCCCTGGGGCAGGCCACTCGTCTGCGGAATTACCACATGTTAGATGGGACTCACGCATGACTAGGTGAAATAAGACACACTCAAGTAGAAAACCTTGGTGTCAGGATTAGCGATGAGACAGAATAGAATAGGATGCCAAAATACACTCACAAGGGATTCACACAAATACTGGGTTGTAAACTGGGTTGTAGTTGTGGATGATTTATGTACACTTCACCCCTCCCAATCACTTATCTCACAGACCCCCCCTCCACACACACACCTTCCTTAGCTATCAGGCCCCCACAAGCTCTCAACCGGAAATAAACTAGCTAACGATAGCACCAACATAATCATAGTTAGTCAGAGTGGGTGTTTAATGTATTTCTTGTTGTTGTTTGTGTTTTTTCTGTCTCTCTCTCTTCCTCTTTTTTACTGTTCTCCAATAATCCCTTCCTGTTTGCTGCTTTCTCCTGATAAACAAGGTACGTTGAATGAGCACAATGGATGTATGTCATACTCCCATGTGATACATTAAAACTGTTCAGATCAATCATAAACTCAGATCTCCATTCTCCTTGTCAAGCAGCTGAACAGGACAGGTTAAACGAATTAAAAAAAAAAAACAGTGACATTGCTTAATGCAAGAGACGTGTCTTCTGCCTGAAGACAGCACTGTCGCCTCCACAACCAGGGTTTTTTAATGCAAATTTCTGGAGTTTTGAATTAATGTTCCGCACTAAATGGAGGCCAACAGAGATCAAACCCATCTAAGACCACTTCCATAAACATTAATTACAACTGTGTAAAATTTCGGCAAAATCCACTCAGCCATTTCAGAGTCCATAGGAAACAGACACACCCTGGCATCCCCACCCCCACACACAGACAAACTTCCATTTATATACTGTATAACGCACACCCACCCACACACAATCAGACAAAGTTCTATTTACAGTGGAGAGAACAAGTATTTGATACACAGTCAATGGGAAAACCCACTGGCAGTGTATCAAATACTTGTTCTCTCCACTGTAAATAGAACTTTGTCTGTATTTGATACACAGTCAATGGGAAAACCCACTGGCAGTGTATCAAATACTTGTTCTCCCCACTGTCTATATAAGTATTGATATAGATGAAGGAATAACATGATTACGGCATGATTACTCATTGGCTGCCATTGAGTGCCGGATCTGCGCAAATAAGTCCCAGAACACAGGGAGGCCAAAATCAAGGGGTGCCAGATCTTGTTCCTGCAGGATCCGGCACAAATTAACCCCTGATACACACTCAGCATGAAAACAGTACATCATTTTCAATTAATTATATCCACCTGGACGCCACAGACTGAATGTAAAAAATAAGCTGTCTGAGAGTTTCAGAGGACGCTTGCCCTTAGCAATAGCCTATTGCTAACGAAAATATGAATGCTATGCTAAGGCATCGAGTTACATTTAGTGTGTGATGATCACTCAGCACAGACCTTTAAAGATGAAAGCCAACCTACATATTCTCTCTTGCCAAGATAAGAAGGCAAATCTTATGTTGCGTGGCACTCCTATGATGCAGGCTACGATGCTGTACACATACATAAGGAATTGTCACAGATTGTGAATTTTGATGGAAACTATGGTGCATTTTCATCTTGTTCTCGTCTCGTCAGTCGACTCCATCACTCCATCACAATCTGTGTCGTGGAGAAAACTGGATTCTTGCTGATTCAGGTTGATTTTAGCTGTGTTCACGTCAGTGTGTTGGCCAAACACCACTTAAGGCCGGTTCAAAGTAGAGGCAATAATGGCACTGGGACAGGTGGCTGGATTTCTCCTTTTTCTTTAATGCAAATCCTCTTAAATCAACTTTATACAGTCCATTCATCCCAACTGTCCATGTAGATGTGGGAATGGTTATATTCTTGAGTAGGTGTTTGTGGGTATATGTGTGTGTCTGTGTGGTTTATCTGAACAAAAGACATAAAAAGAAACAATAAATAATTATACATTGCTTAAATTCAACCCATTACATTTAAACATGTAAATGGAATATTCGCAGTTAAGCTTGAACTATTTTCTACGCTCAACCGGAGCACTTTCGGTTTCGCGCACTTATTGTGAAGGCGGATTCACTCTACTTCCGGTGCGCTATGCCGCAACGTGACGCTGGTTTAGAATCACGGCATGGCAACAGGCTAACGGACTACCACGCAAAACAATCGGACGAACTATCATAACAACAACAAAAGGTAATCATAACAATTTGTCTACGTAAATATGAATGCTGCTTGTGAGCACTTTGCATTTACGCACAGCAATGAACAAACACACAGTTAGACGCACGCTCATGTCGTGCATCCACCCGTGACTTTCTTACAATAGGGAATGGGACGTACTACGTCATTGTTTGGACGCGCCTCCATGCTGGCAATATGATTCACTTCCGGGTCGGCAGACTCAATGCCGATTGTAACGTGTGGTCGTGCTAAGCTAACTCTTTCGGTGTTTTAGAAAGAAATTATGGGTGTGTATTGTTGTGTTACCGGGTGCAACAGCTTCTCCTACGACTAAAAAAAGGGCGAGGAAAACTGGACTCACTTTTCACCGTTTTCCTGCATGGAGGACCAAATATCAGATCACGAAGGCACGACTGATGGCTGGATTGCAGCGGTTCGTCGGAAAAGCATTTCTTATGATCATATTTCTGCTGGAATGAGAGTATTCCCCTCATCTCTACTCTTGTAAGTTGAACGATTTATCCGTTTTGGTTTCAATACGGTTTTTTGTGTGTTTTTTTTACTGTTGTGTAAATTTGCCTCGGTAGCAATGCTAAACTACTCCTCCTCCTCACCTACCTGTTGTGTTACTAGGAAAACCTGCATATGAAATGCTGACAACACATCCCGATTGGTCACCATATCTCTTCTTGGGTTATTCTGAGGTCAAGCGCACCACATCGGAGCGTTATGAGAGGTTGGAAAAACGGTGAAAAGTGAGTCCATTTTTCCTAACCCCTTTTTTTGTCGTAGGAGACGCTGTTGCACCCGGTAACGCAACAATAAGCACCCATATTTTCTTTCTAAAACACTGAAAGAGTTAGCTTAGCACTACCACACGTTACAATCCGCATTGACTCTGCCGAACCGGAAGTAAATCATATTGCCAGCATGGAGGCGCGTCCAAACAGTGACGTAGTACGTCCCATTCCCTATTGACTTCCGCATTCTGGTACGGTGCATGCGCAATCCAACTTTTCACCTATTTACGTCAGCCAAATGTGGGAATCAAATGATGCTGAAGGCACTGAACGAACATCTCTGAACATTTTAAGCAAACAATCACATAACTTTGTAGCCTTTTATACAATCTGTGTCTTCTGTTATGAAGTCTTCTAAATGAATCGGTTTTCTCCTCTCTTGAGGGATACCTTCTATTCTCAAGTTGTATTTTGCACTTGGTTCGAGAGAATCTTCCGTTCTGTTTTTGACCTCTACATTTGTTTGATCAGTTTTTTGTAACTTTATCATATTGTATAGACCCTACCCACCGACGTCATAAAACCACGTGCTCGCTGTATGGTTCCGCCCACTTGTCCGTCATTTTGTCTCTGTATTAGCATTGGTTTCAATTGATCGAGGAATTTAAAATGCATTTCATGGAAGACCCGGTGCTTTCTGATGCCGTAAACTCACTGGATGTGTTGCATAAAAGGCGTTATGTGGAAAAGCTTCGTTTTATACAGTCGCCAGATCCATATTTGATGCCTAAATCGATGATTTTTGACCGGCTGCCTTCGCCGTCTCTGCCTGACCCTGATATTTACAACTATCTTGTCCACACAAAATCAGCCTATTCTCACGAAAGTTTGAAAAACTTTAAGAGCTTGGAGGCTTATAAATGCTACGTTGCTGGTTGGGTGAAACAGGTCCTCGTACACGAAAATTCGGCAGGAATCTTGTGCTCGGAAGGTGAGTTACGAAATTTTCAATTCAAAATCTTTTGTTCTTGCTAACATCCGCTGTCAAGTCTAATGTATTTCATGTCATTTGTCAATGGAGCTAGGGCTTTTAATGTTTATATGGTTTAGCGATAGCACTCTCACTACATACATACGTGTATGTTGTCGGCGATTAGCCTAGCAATGATCTTAATTGTGGTTGTCAGCCCAAAACCCTCTAAATATATATTAAATGCATCTTACCAGATATAAAATGACTACTACATAATCTGTGGTAATCGTTTGGAGCCCAGTTTTCTCGTCGAATTGCAGCAGCCCATCTCGCTCTCTCCTCTCCATGTGTCTCGGAATCCGGTAGGACTTCAAGTCTCTCCGTCTATCTTCTCTGTTATTGCAACCGACCGCCACACACGCCTTCACCATTTTGATTATTAATGTTAACGAGCAGAAAAACGCGCCGTAAATAGGAGGAATGTACGTAGCCGTAACAGGTCAACACGATGTGTTGACGGACAAGTGGGCGGCACCAGTCAGGAGAGCGGAGTTGTGACGTCACGTGGGTAGGGTCTATACTTCATCTTGATTCATGAGATATGCTGGACTGTTTAATCATAGCCAACAAATTGTCCTTGGCCACACTTTGAATCCAATTTTCCCTTGTCTTATTTGTATGTGTAACATACAGACCCAAATTTTTGCATTCTGGAAATATTTGTTTTTTTTTTTTTTTTTTTTTTTGAGTTTGCCTTGTACGTCTATTATAACATCTGTTGCGTTCCATTGCGCTCCGTCTATCTTCTCTGTTATTGCAACCGACCGCCACACACGCCTTCACCATTTTGATTATTAATGTTAACGAGCAGAAAAACGCGCCGTAAATAGGAGGAATGTACGTAGCCGTAACAGGTCAACACGATGTGTTGACGGACAAGTGGGCGGCACCAGTCAGGAGAGCGGAGTTGTGACGTCACGTGTGTAGGGTCTATACTTCATCTTGATTCATGAGATATGCTGGACTGTTTAATCATAGCCAACAAATTGTCCTTGGCCACACTTTGAATCCAATTTTCCCTTGTCTTATTTGTATGTGTAACATACAGACCCAAATTTTTGCATTCTGGAAATTTTTTTTTTTTTTTTTTTTGAGTTTGCCTTGTACGTCTATTATAACATCTGTTGCGTTCCATTGCTGCAGTTTATACTGCATAGGGCCATAGGTATTTTGGTAGCCCACTTTCGACTAGCATGCACCTACACATTTCAAATAGTGTACGCCAGGGTTCACTAAATCCGGACCTCGATGCCACTTTTCCTGTCGTGTTTTCCATGTCTTCCTCCTCCAACACACCTAAATCAAAACAATCAGGATTATTATCAGGCTTCTGGGGAGGTTGCTGATTACATAATCATTTGATTCAGGTGTGTTAGGGGAGAGAGACGTGGAAAACACGACAGGAAAGGTGGCACCGAGGTCCAGATTTTGTGAACCCTGGTGTATGCCACCCTCTTTCAGCTGTCCCGTTCTGGTGTGGAGAATATGGCTCTGATGTTTCGTGTCTTATTTCACTTTTTTTCAAGAATGTTTGGAACTCATTGCAAGTATATTCAGTACTGTCATTCTAGTAGTTATGCTTTATTCTCCTAAGACACGTTTCTACCTCGTTATCGTCTCGTTGTCGTCATGAAAAAAAAAGTTCATCAATTAAATATTTTTGTTAAAGTCATCATTGACGAAAACAGCACTGATAAATTAAAATTAGTATTTGATGTCTATCGTTGTCTACGGCAGAGAACGAGTTAATTGAATACAAACAAGGAAGAAATTCGATAAAGTACTGCGGGTGACCCTGAATTTGAAGTCATATCAATTTTTATCCCCCCTAGCAAATAAAAAGTATAGGCAAACATATGAGTACATTGTACCTTGATTTCTGTTCAAATATCAATTTCTTTAAACCAAGTACTTGTTTTTCCCAATATCTGTTAGAAAGAACTAAGCAGACTTAGGGTAAATACTAGTAGTTGTTTGAAATTCACAATGTAGTTGCCCTTGTTTTATAGTTGTTAGGTTTGACACTGTTATGTTTGACGCTGCTACCTAGAATGAGTTACATTTTTTTTTTTTTTCCCCGATTGCTTAGACAGATTATTGGAATTTCCATTTATTACAATGACAGAAAGATGAGTTGAGATACAAGTAGTACTAGTGCTTTAGTTTCTTATAATGGGTAGCTGTTATGGAGTTTTTCCAAATCCAACATCATTTATTGCAAATCATTTTGAGAACCTGAGAGCTACAGCTCACAGAACCCGTTTGGGCAACAACACTCTAAAGTAAACTTGGTAATGTTTTGATAGTTAGCTAGCCAAAGAAACTTCAACTGAGACCTGCTTGTGATTTTGCGGGGGGGGGGGGGCGGGGGGTACTAAGGTTATTCTCTCTCTCTCTCTTTCCTTCAATTCCATCTAACAATCAGAAATGACACGCGACCCGGCCTGCTGGCAGGAATAGACAGCTGCCTCTGATGATCGGAGGGAAGGGTGGAAACATGGAGAAGTGCGGGTCAACGGCAGGTTGGAATCTCGTTTCGTGAGGCCCAATCAGGATCAATAACATTCATGCACGCACAAACATGCAAACCGCTTGGAAATAGAGATGTCTACACAACTCTACGTGTGGTGGCGTTGGGGATGTTGAAAAGTAGTTTTATTTTCACTGTAGTGTCTTTTTTTTTCTAGCGGGACATGACAGAAGGGACACTAACATATGCGACATTTTGTGCTAAAGTTTGACCACAGCCTAATTTGCTAGTATAATAACTAATATGACTTTCGATACTTGATGACAAATCTACAGTATAATTTGACAAAAAGACCTTTCGAAATGCTTCATTTGAATTAATTTCTTCTATGAATGAATATATACTGTGTATATATGTATATATACACAGTCTTCTGCGTCGCCTACGCCTCAACATTTATACGATCAACATTTGTTGTTCAGTGTAAATGAGCTTATGATCCACATGCAAGCGTACCATCTCCATTGCCATTGTTGTCTAACCGGAAGAAAATTAAAGGAATTCGACAACAGTCCTCCAAAACCATTCAAACACCACACCCCTCTAGTGGCTTGGCGGTGAATTACAGAGCAACGCGTTCACTTGACGCTGAACTTCGAATGCTCATTGACGACGTAGGTTCTATGCCGTTGCTACGCCATCACCGTAACTAAGAAGCATAAATTAGGCAGGTCCTGGAATAAATAAAATTCGTATGTAGAGGTACCACTGTATATCAATGTCCACTCTGTTAAAGCTATACATAAATAAATTTAACTGAATTGAGTAGTTTCAAAAGTTTTATTTTGTAAAATTATAGATTTCTCATCGTATCCAAAGTCTTATTAGCTTTTATGCTTGCAAAGCTAGGGTGAGGGCTACATTTAGCACAAAATGTCCCCCCAGTTAGTGTCCAATCAGTTACATCCAGATGACATTATTTAAAGAAAAAAAAGCCCCATCATTACTTTTTGGGTCAATAAGGAATTTTTGTTTGAAGATTCGGTAAAACTTTATCATAACTATCAGTTTCTAACTAGTTAATAGATCATTAGTAAACTATTAATAAATGATTTATTGTTGAATTGTTAAGTGTTTTTTTTAACAGTTTCAGTTTTGTTAACCAAAATGTTCAACATTTAATCTGTGATGTTTCTTTGGTAAAGTACAATACACAAAAAGGCCTATGGGTGGAACAATCTTGAGGAAGAAAATTTTAATTTTTTTAACTATCACATTAAATTTCTGTACCCCCTAACTTTTTCAACCTATTTGCTATTCTTCAAAGTTTAGTACACTGCTGGCCAAAAGTATTGGCACCCCTGCAATTCTGTCTGATATTGCCCAATTTCTCCCAGATAATGATCGCAATTACAAATGCTTTGGTAGTAATATCCTCATTTATTTTGCTTGCAATTAAAAAAAAAACACAAAAGAGAATAGAATAAAAAACAAAATCATTATCATTTTACACAAAACTCCAAAAATGTAAAAACGTAATGGCACCCTTTGAAAAATCATGTGATGCTTCTCTAATTTGTATAAATGCACTGTGGCTAACCTCCCTAGATGTGGACAGAAAAGAAAAATTGATGCAAGATTTCAATGAAAGATTGTGCAGATGGTGGATAAAGAACCTAGATTAACATCCAAACACGTTCAAGCTGTCCTGCAGTCCGAGGGTACAAAAGGTACTATCCGTCGGCGTCTGTATGAAAATGGACTCTGTGGTACGATACCCAGGAAAACCCCACTTCTGACCCTGAGACATAAAAAGCCAGGATGGAGTTTGCCTAAACTTACCTGAGAAAGCCAAAAACGTTTTGGAAGAATGTTCTCTGGTCAGATGAGACAAAAGTAGAGTTTTTTTGGGGGGAAAAGGCATCAACATAGAGTTTACAGGGGGAAAAAAGAGGCCTTCAAAGAAAAGAACACAGATCCCACAGTCAAACATGGCGGAGGTTCCCTGATCTTTGGGGGTTGCTTTGCTGCCTCTGGCACTGAACTGCTTGACCGTGTGCATGGTATTACTAAGTCTGAAGACTACCAACACATTTTGCAGCATATCCAGAGACCTTGAGCAGTTGTCCAAAGAAGAAGGTCTAAAATTCTAGCAGACCATTGCAAGGAACTCATTGATGGATACAGGAAGCGGTTGTTTGCAGTTATTTTGGGTGCCAATACTTTTGTCCGGCCGATTTTTTGAGTTTTGTGTAAAATGATAATTATTTAAATTTTTTTTCATTCTCTTTTGTGTTTTTGCATTGCAAGCAAAATAAATGAAGATATTATTTCCAAAGAATTTGTAATTGCAGCAGTGCCAATACTTTTGGCCAGCAGTGTATATGGTTAGCAAATTATTCACTATTGATCTGTAAAGTGTGAGTTACTATATTAAATATTAGTTATAAGACATTTATTGTTCATTAATCATCAGTTTAATTATGATATATTATCTATAGGCATCATAATAAATGTTTTACGAACTGTTAACAAACACTTAAGTTAACTATAAATAATTTATTTAAAGTTTAATAATAATGTACTAACTAGTTGTAACAGTTATTACAAAGTGTTACTGAAGATTCTTTTTTCTTGCAAGTTGTATCTAATGTGTGAGTACATACATGTCAGCATCGCTTCAGAGTTAAACAGTGACATCCAACACTCAAATTGGTTTTAATTAAGATGGAAAAAAAAAAAAAATTTTTTTTTTTGAAATAGTCACCAGAGACTGGGCGACATTCCTTCACCATTACATGGTAACTGATCTTTGGAGAGCAGACGCATAGCTGTAGGGTCGCTTCAACCTCTCGCTGACCCCATATGATCTAAGTTTACAAAGTGGTGACGAAATGTGAACCACAGTCTGCAGATTTTACTTCAATTGCACAGCCGGCGCATGAAGGGAGGTGGAAGCGTTTTAAAATTGAACACACGATTCCAATTTGTGCACACGCGCGCGCATCATCCCCCTTTGTGCTGAAGAGGGGGATGAAGAGCTGTCTAATAAGCAAAAGTTGTAAGTACAGTATGTTCATTTTTCTGATGACCTTGTACTTTTTCCAAAATCTCTACTTAGTTTTTTTTTTTTTTGGAGGCTCATTACTTTTTTTTTTCAACCTGTGCGGATGACAACTCAACCTAAAATTGTGTTGTGGTGTCCTAAATAGCTTTTATAGCTTTAATTTTGGTGCTTCTTATAAGTCGCATTTTGAAATAGAATATAAGCTGACTATTCAGTTAAAAAAAAATCAGATCTATTATTGAGGTCTTACATTTCATTTCAGATTTATCATCAGTTATAACAAACAGATTTAGATTTAATGTGTAGATTTAACATAAAGCTATTACACTATACTCAGAGTTGGGTAGAGTAGCAAAAGTTTTTTTACTCAATTAAGAGTAGCGTTACTTCTAAATAATATTACTCAAGTAAAAGTAGTCATGCAAAAATGTACGCAAGTACAAGTATAAAAGTATTCATAGAATAGAATACTCAAGTAATGAGTAACAGAGTTAGTAACTGCTTAGATTTTTTAAAAAATAATTGTATGAGAGCAGAGGACAAGGTTAGATGGAGTCAACTAATTCGCTGTGGCGACACCTGAAGGGAAAAGTCGAAAGAAAAAGACGAAAGATCAAACAGATCATGAGACTAGCACCTTGGACAGTCATTTGCTTTGCATATAATTTTCAACAACAACAACAATTAGTGGAGGGCAATTTTATTTTTCAAAGGATTTTTTTTCTTTGATTGAAATTTTTTTTTGATTGAAGCAACTTTTTTTTGGGATTGAATGATTTAGACACAAATGTCCTACCCATAATATGGTCCAAACACAAAAAAGATTGCTTCAATCAAAGAAAATTTTTTCAATGAAAAATTAAGTGTTCAAATGCAAATTTTTTGATCTCAAATATTTTTTTGACGCATTCAGAAACGTTTTCTACGATTAAAATTGTTCTTTTTTATTGAAATGATTTTTCTTTTTGAAAATAAATATATATTTTCAAGCAACTTATTTTTTGATCGAATAATAAAGAAAAAAAATGTCCTAGCCAAAATGTGGCCCAAACACAAATCAACATTACTTCAATCAAAAAAGTTGCTTCAATCAAAAAAACAAAAACAAAAAAAAAAAAAACAAAAAAAAAAAAACCCGACTCCAATTAAAAAAAAAAAAAAAAAAATACTAGTAGCTTTCACATGCATTTTTTTGAGTTTCAAATTTATTTTTGCATTCAAACAAATTTTTTTTTATTGAAACGACTTTTTTTGTTTGAAAATATATATTTCAATTGAAGCAACTTTTTTTTAAATTGAATGATAAGACACAAATCTTACCTCCATATGGCTCCACCCAGGGGATACAATTCTTGACTGGGGTAACTACATTTGCACGACACCGGCGGGCGTACTATATTAAATGGATGACGATCTTGGCGAAAAGTATTGCCTAAGCAGCCTGATTTAGAATTCCCCTCAATAATGATGGGAAACAAAAAACGCTCATTGTCAACTTATTATTATGAATATTCTTGTAAGTTAATTTTATTGCTGACACTGCGCTTCGGGGTCATCAACATGTTGTGCCCCCCTGCCCCAAAAATCAAACTCCGCCTATGAATCTGTATTAATAAGGCTCTATTCTCACACAGTTAAAAAACAGTGCAAAGAGAACTGGCTTTCCCAATAAAAATAACAATGCAAAATACACATAAAACTCACTCAGACTTTGGTCAAACTCTATTCAAACATTTCGTTTAATTCAACAAATACACTGGATGGCAATATTTAGTCACAATATACAAACCATCAGAAGTCTTGTACGTTGTGAAGCCAGCATTCAAATGACCGTGATGGACCAGTAAACAGGGAGCTACAGAGTCAGGCGAGGGACAAAACACACTCAGTGGCTTGATTTTTTAATAATTAATTTTAAACTCGCCATTGACACCTTGTGGTGTATTTCAATCACTACCTTACGTAGTTAAAGACACTGTGGAAAAACAGCAGGGAGCCCATTTGATGTCCCGCTCGGTGACGTCAACAAAGGCAAGCTACTAGTTTATTTATTGATTTAAAATTTTACAAATTTTATTAAAATGAAAACATTAAGAGGGGTTTCAATATAAAATTACTATATCTTGTACTAACATTTATCTTTTAAGAACTTCAAGTCTTTCTATCTGTGGATCCCTTTAACAGAAAGAATGTTAATAATGTTAATGCCATCTTGTGGATTTATTGTTATAACAAAAAAAATACAGTACTTATGTATAGTATGTTGTATGTATACTGTATATCCGTCTTTTGTCTTATCTTTCCATTCCAACAATAATTTCCAGAAATATAAGGCATATTTTAGAGATGGTTTGAATTGGGATTAATTACTATTAATTAATTTCTAAGCTAAAAATTTTAAGCGTTTGACAGCCCTAGTAAATATGTCAAAGAATGATGCTAGTCTGTTAGACAATGTGGTGGCAGCCTCACAACAAAGAGCTTTTTACGCTGAAAACTCTTGTGAAAAAATGAAAAATATAATAATTATCGTATTTTTCGGACTATAAGTCACAGTTTTTTTTTTTTCATAGTTTGGCTGGGGGTGCGACTAATACTCTGGAGCGACTTATGTGTGAAATTATTAACACCTTATTGTATCATTTCACATGTTATTTTCGTGTTTTGGAGTGACATTGATAGTTTGGTAAACTTGTTAGCATGTTCTTTATCCGATAGTTATCTGAATAATTCTTAATAGCTATGTTACGTTAACATTAGGGGTGTAACGGTACACAAAAATCTCGGTTCGGTATGAACCTCGGTTTTGAGGTCACGGTTCAGTTCATTTTCGGTACAGTAAGAAAACAAAATGCAAACTATAAATGTGCTAGTTGTTTATTACACACTTTTGTGCTCTCAGCAATAGAACATTAGCCTGTACAAAGCTAGAATTCTGCTCAAAAATAGAAAATACAATATTCTGAAATGTATATATTTTGAAAAACAAAATAAAAATAAATAACTTTGGCTAAGACTTTTTCTTTAAAAAAAAATAGCTGATGTGCAAAATTGAACAGTTGCAACATTGAAGAATTAACTTCATGACCACAGCCTCGAAAAGTAAGGGTTATTAGAGCTGTCAAACGATTAAAATTTTTAACTGAGTTAAACACAGCTTAAAAATTAATTAATCGTAATTAATCGCAATTCAAACCATCTCTAAAAAATGCCATATCTTTCTGTAAATTATTTTGGAACGGAAAGATAAGACACAAGACGGATATATACATTAAACATACTGTACATAAGTACTGTATTTGTTGATTATAACAATAAATCCACAAGATGGCGTTAACGTTAGCATTCTTTCTGTTGAAGTCATTTTCTTTTTCTCTGCAAAAACAAACACACAACAGAGCCTTAGAACAGTATCAAAAACAGTATTATTTATACTGTGTGCAAAGTGTGTGTAGTGTACACATAAATGTGCTTCTCTTCCCTACTCATCCTCTAGCCCATAGATGTCAAACCAGTTCCACAAAGGGCCAAGTGGGTGCTGGATTTTGTTCCAACTGATACCGCGCAAACAGTTTAACCACTGAATTTTCTGTTGAAACAAGCAGCACCTGACAAAGTTTAACTGATTACCCATGTAAGAGATCAGATTGGTCAAAAGGTGTCAGCTTCATTGGTTGGAAAGAAAACCTGCACCCACTTGGCCCTTCAAGGAGTCAGTTTGACACCAGTGCTCTAGCCAGTTGCTGAGGCAAACCAACTTATTTACATTTTCTGAGAATTCCCCACCCAGAGGGCCAACCTGATTTTCTTCCATGTTTACATTTAACCGTTACCCGCGCTGCTCACTGCACTTCTGAGTGGTGCGATGGCCCTGGCCCTTTATTGTTATCTATTTTGAGACTGTCAGTCTGCTGATCGTCGCGTCCGCCAGCTGGCTGCCTCCCCTCCCAATGTGACTTACTCTGATTGACGCCGAACGGGCAGACGACGTCGCCGCCGCTGATGGGCCACCCGAGGAAGGGTGCCAACTTCAGAAACTAGCCGCTGTCTGTCATGTATCCATTGTGCAGCCGTCTGTTTACATTTGCGGCAATAACGACACTTGCTTTACGGCAGCTAAGCCGATACAAGGTAGCACTATTAGGCCGTTGTTTGAGCTCGCATCCCCCGTGTGTTGTATTGTGCCTGAGTGTTGTTAACCAAATAAAGACAGCGTTAACAAAAGTCATCTGACCGCTCGTCATTTTACAGTCAACACTGAGAGTTCGCATTTGACAGCATACGTGCCGCGTACCTCTTCGCCAGCTGTTTGCTGGCCATTCATTCACCTGTGCATTTGATCGCTATATTGTTACACTCCCGCTTTTTTGGTTAGGTATTTTGTGTTCATTCGTTATTGGATCGTGTTCGTTCACCACTGTAAATAAGAGCACCGCAGCAGGAGAGGTAAACTGCCGTCTTTTTGTTATTTCCTTTTCACGATCAGGGTTTACTTAGCGGGTGGGGTTTAAGTGTGGTTTCATATTGTTGGCTTACGATAAAGCCAGCTTCTTCCAGCTTTGTATATTTTGTTGATTGCGAGTTCGACTTGTGTGAATAAATTTGTGTCCACTTGCAACTTGTGTGTGGCTCGTTTTATGGTACGCCCTTAGCGAGCCGTCCATGGGTCGTAACAGTGGGATTATGGGATGCATGAGCAGGCATTCCGCGCTTGTGTTAAATACGTCAAATATTTTAACGTGATTAATTAAAAAAATTAATTACCGCCGTGAACGTGCTAAATTTGACAGCACTTTACATTACGTCAGAAACTCGTATATATATATATATATATATATATATATATATATATATATATATATATATATATATATATATATATATATATATATATATGTATATGGCGGAAAACACAGACAAGACTGAAAAAGCAGTTTCTGCTCTTGCACTCCTCTTTAAAAGGATCTGCTGTATTTGAAGCCAAAACAACTTTGTGTTTGATAGAACAACATGTCTATATGCTGTCATAGCAGATTCATGGTGCATGAAGCCCCCAAACTATTTTTAATTTGTCCGTTTTACCCTGAAAACCCCCGTTTACAGACGTCGCGCAACCACTTTTGTTTCAACCCAGCCGTAAAACGAAGGTAATTAATTATATTTATTATTCAAACTGTCTGTCGTTTTTAGCTTAGAACCATTAATTGATGTCTCATATTTCGTTTAAAAAAAAAAAAAAAAAAAAGACTTAAGAAAATTATTCACTCGCATATTTTAAACTTTTAAACAAATTATGCCACAATGAAAAAAATGGCGTCTGTAAAAAAGTCACGGATATCTACCTCATAACTATCGCTTAATTGTATTTTTTTTGTTACTGTCGCATTTTCTCCGATATTTTAGATGATAAATAATCGACCCAAAGAAAGTTTTTTTTTAAAGTTTAAAAGGGTAAATATATGAAAAAGAAACTCTCGACCACTCCTTGATGTCTGCGATTTCTGCATCGCGACCCCTGTTAAATTACCATGTTTCACCCATAAAATTCCGCAAAAATCCAGCTGTGGCCATTCACAGCTGTGTCTTGGCACTCAGTGATACATGCTACATGGAGTTTTTGAATCAAAACAAGGTAAGCACTTGATAATATCTCGTTAAAGTCATGGTGTCTGTAATTCTGCTCTCGCGTGCTCTCGCCTCCAGATGGGATTTTGTTAGGTCCTCTTCCCCTTCCTTCTGAGACCTGCCCACCTCAGGCAGGTGTGCATGTTTTTATTGATTGCAGGTTGGACGACAGATGGGTGGAGCGGCCACAGGTGCTGGCAATGCCAATCAACCATCCATAAAAGCCAGTGGACGCCTCCACCTCGTTGCCCGATCAACTGTCTGTTTCCTACGTCAGTTGTTTCTCGCATTCCTATATGATATCTTTACTCACTGGCTTACGACTTCCTTGCTCTTGTCCCAGGTCCTGTTTTCTGCGCGCCCCTCGTCGGATTCCACGCCTGCCTTCCTTCCGAGCCTCCTCGTCTTACGCCAGCTCATCTACCACGAGCCAAGTCATCCACCCCAGCCACATTCTCGTGATCGCCAATAAACGATTACTCCTCTCACCCCTGTGTGTCTGCTTTGGGATCCCCTCTTGCTCACGCAACCCTAACAGTTTGATCGGGCCATAATGGATCTCGCAGACAAACCCGCCGACTCGCCCACCTCACTCCGAGACCACCACCAAGCCATAGAATTCCTCTTCAATAAGGTAACGGACATTTCCCATTCACTCCAAGCCATACAAGAGCAGCTCACACCACTTCCACAAGCCCACTTAGCCCAGTCAGCCCCACGTCACGCCGCTACCCCTCCGTGCCACGTAGCCGCAAGTCACCCGGCGTCATCGGCTACGGGCCGAGAGCCTCACGTCCCCGCACCGGCACCTTACGACGGCAACCTCGGCGCTTGTCGCGCCTTTCTGGTGCAATGTAGCCTAGTTTTTGAGCAACAGCCACACACATATCATGAAGACAGAACAAAAATCGCCTACCTCATTGGCTGTTTGCGGGGCCCCGCGCTCGATTGGGCATCCTCAGTATGGGAGAGTGATTCCTCCGTATGTGCTACGTACTCCCGTTTCACGGAGGAGATGAGGAAAATCTTCGACCATCCAGTCCGTGGAAAAGAATCAGCCAAGCGGCTCATGTCTATTTGCCAGGGAACTCGGAGCGTCGCAGAGTTCGCGGTAGAATTCCGGACGTTAGCGGCTGAAAGCCGCTTTAATGACGAGGCGCTGCAGGAGGTGTTCATCCGCGCTCTTAATGAGCGCCTTAAAGATGAATTAGCCACCCGCGATGAACAATCTTCCTTGGACAGAGTCATAAAACTTTCTATAAATATTGACAATCGTTTACGTGAACGTCAGAGACAGCATAGTGAACAGCTAGCCACCATGCCTCCTCGCTCCACTGTCTTCCGGCGGCCCGCTCCACGTCCACTTCCTCTCCAGTCCACTGAGGTTGCACCCGCGATACCGCCCCCTGCTGTCGGCGCCGTGCAACGGCAATTGGAGCGCACCAGGTTGTCTCAAGAAGAGCGCACACGCAGGTATGATGCACGCTTGTGTATTTATTGTGGGGAAAAGTGGCCATTTTCTACGCAACTGCCCAGTACGTCCAGGCTCATCAGTAGAGGTGCTACTGGTAAGCCATATGTCGCACAACTCCTCAGGTCGGCTCCAGCTCACAGCTACCCTCTCTTTGAGGGGCCTGTCGTGCTCAATAACTGCCCTAGTTGATTGCGGTTCAGACGAGAACTTTATTGATCACGAGCTCGTGGCACAACTAGGGCTGACGACACACCCGCTTCCTGTGCCGTTGAAAGACCACTGCACTCGACGGGCAGCTCCTCTTCAGTGTGGACCGGAAAACTGAGCCCATCCAGCTGCGTCTGTCAGGCAACCACCAAGAGGTGAACACCTTTCTCGTCTTTGTGAGCCCTCGCACACCCTTGGTCCTTGGTTTACCATGGCTCAAGACACACAATCCCTCCATTGACTGGACCCACCCCAAAGTAACTGCTTGGAGCCCTTTTTGCCACAGTAACTGTCTCAGGTCTGCTCTGGTGCCGTCCTGCTCTCCCCAGAGCCTGGAGCGACCCGACATGTCCGCTGTCCCAGAATGCTATCACGACCTCTGGCAGGTGTTTAGTAAGGAGCATGCCATTGCGCTCCCTCCTCATCGTCCTTACGACTGCGCCATTGACCTCCTTCCTGGAGCTACCCTGCCCAGGGGTCGGTTGTTCAACATCTCAACACCAGAGAGGGAGGCGATGGAAAAGTACATCACCGAATCCCTGGCCACTGGCACCATCCGTCCCTCTTCCTCTCCTGTCGGAGCAGGCTTCTTCTTCGTGGGCAAGAAGGACGGCGGCCTGCGGCCCTGTATTGACTATCGAGCCCTGAATGACATCACGATCAAGAATAAGTACCCCCTTCCACTCATGGACTCTGCGTTCACCCCCCTCCATAGCAGCACTATTTTTACTAAGCTTGATTTGCGCAACGCTTACCACCTCGTCCGAATCAGGGAGGGGGATGAGTGGAAGACTGCGTTTAATACGCCCCTGGGGCATTACGAATATTTAGTAATGCCTTTTGGTCTCACAAACGCCCCGGCAGTCTTTCAGAACCTGGTTAACGATGTCCTCCGAGACTTCATCGACCGATCCGTGGTGGTGTACCTGGACGACATACTGGTATTCTCACGCACCCCCTCCGAACACGAAGTTCATGTCCGACAGGTCCTCCAACGTCTCCTCGAAAACAAACTTTTCGTGAAAGCCGAGAAATGTGAGTTTCACGTCAATGAAACCACGTTTCTCGGCTACATCGTTGGCGACGGTAAATTGCGCATGGACCCAGCAAAGGTTAAGGCAGTCCTGGAATGGTCTCGTCCCTCCGACAGAAAGCAGCTCCAGCGCTTCCTTGGGTTCGCCAACTATTACCGGAGGTTCATCCGAAATTACAGCAGGATTGCAGCTCCCCTCACAGCTCTCACCTCCACCACGACACAATTCCGTTGGTCTGATGTTGCCGGCTCCGCCTTCAATGACCTCAAGACCCGTTGCACTTCGGCACCTATACTGGCCCCTCCGAACCCGTCGCTTCAATTCATTGTGGAGGTTGACGCTTCAGAGACGGGTGTGGCTGCAGTGCTGTCACAACGGCGGCCTGCCGATGGTAAGGTGCACCCATGTGCTTTCTTCTCCCGCAAACTGTCTCCAGCAGAGCGCAATTACAGCATCGGAGACAGAGAACTCTTGGCAGTCAAGCTGGCTTTGGAGGAATGGCGCCACCATCTGGAGGGAACATCGCAGCCCTTCCTCGTGTTGACCGATCACAAGAACCTCGAGTACCTTAAGTCAGCCAAGAGACTCAACCCACGGCAGGCAAGGTGGGCCATGTTTTTCTCCCGCTTCAACTTCACTCTTTCTTACATCCCAGGTTCAAAAAACACAAAGTCAGACGCCCTCTCACGTCAGTTCCAAGCTAGTGCATCAAAGGAAGAGACCGCACCCATCCTCCCACAGACCTGCTTCCTTGCCTCGATAGAGTGGGAGATCGAGGGAAAGGTGAAGGCAGCACACGGTGAGCACCCGGACCCCCGTGAGGGCCCTCAATCTAACCTTTTTGTTCCCGAGTCCCTACATTCCCAGGTGCTGGAGTGGGCGCATTCATCCCGCCTCTTCTGCCACCCCGGCATCAGAAGGACACTCACCGTGCTGCGCCAGCGGTTTTGGTGGCCGTCCATGTCATAAGACGCAAGGTCATTTGTCCTCGCCTGTACTGTTTGCGCTCGTAGCAAGACTTCCACCAAGCCCAGCTCTGGTCTCCTCTGCCCCTTACCAATTCCCAGCCGTCCTTGGTCACACATTGCTCTAGATTTCGTCACCGGTCTCCCTCCTTCCAGAGGTAACACAGTCATTCTCACCGTGGTTGATAGATTCTCCAAAGCAGCCCATTTCATCCCCCTTCGCAAGCTTCCCTCAGCCAAGGAAACTTCAGATTTTCTCACTAACCATGTATTCCGCTTACACGGCATCCCAGCGGACATACTCTCGGACAGTGGACCGCAATTCACCTCTCAGGTCTGGAGGACGTTTTGCTCTGCACTGGGTATCGGGGTGAGTCTGTCCTCGGGGTACCACCCACAAACCAACGGTCAATGTGAGCGCACGAATCAGCAGCTCAAAGCAGCCCTCCGCTGTACCACACAGGCCCGTCCGAACACCTGGAGCGACCAGCTTCCGTGGATAGAATACGCGCACAACTCTCTGCCAAATGCCTCATCCGGTATGTCCCCGTTCCTCTGCTCCTTGGGTTACCAACCCTCATTGTTCCCCTCACAGGAAAGTGACATCGCCATCCCGTCTGTCCAAGGCCACATCGACCGTTGCTCCAGGGTCTGGGAACAAGCGCGCACCGCACTCCTCCGCGCCTCCGAGAGGTCCCGTGCCCAGACTGACCGTCATCGCTCACCCGCTCCGGTTTACGCCGTCGGCCAAAAGGTTTGGCTCTCTTCAAAGTCCTTGCCTTTAAAGACAGAGTCTGTGAAGCTCTCCCCCCGGTTCGTTGGGCCCTTCGAGATCTCGAAAATAGTGAACCCCACCGCCGTGCGTCTCCGGCTCCCTGCGCATTACAGAGTCCACCCCACGTTCCATGTCTCCCTCGTCAAACCGGTTTCCACTAGTCCCTTGGCCCCCCCTGTTCCGCCGCCTCTGTCGGTCGATGGGGGTCCGGCCTACCGGGTGGAGCGGCTTCTGGATGTCCGCCGCCGTGGCCGTGGGCTCCATTACCTTGTTGACTGGGAGGGCTATGGCCCGGAGGAGCGCTCCTGGGTCCCTTCCCGGTGGGTGCTGTCGCGGGCGCTCATCCGGGACTTCCAACGCGCCCATCCTGGGCATCTCCGTCGGCCGCCTGGTGTCGCCCGTGCGGGGGGGGGGGGGGGGGGGGTCCTGTAAGGTCCTCTTCCCCTTCCTTCTGAGACCTGGCCACCTCCGGCAGGTGTGCATGTTTTTATTGATTGCAGGTTGGACGACAGACGGGTGGAGCGGCCACAGGTGCTGGCAATGCCAATCAACCATCCATAAAAGCCAGTGGACGCCTCCACCTCGTCGCTCGATCAACTCGTCTGTTTTCTACGTCAGTTGTTTCTCGCATTCCTATATGATATCTTTGCTCACTAGCCACGTTTACATGCTGACTTTTATTCATACCGATTCAAATCATTCCGAATGGAAATTTCACATCAGCTGTTTACATGTCACTTCATCTATTCCGATCCAGCGTTTACATGTGACTGCCTTTATTCCGAAAGGACGTTTGACAACTGCCGTCTGACATGCGCAGATTAATCAAAACAAAGCGTCACGTTGCAAAACATGGAGCTCGATCGTCAGATCAGCTGCTGTTTTAACTTTTCGAGTAGAAACAAAACTTCAGAATGATAAGCCGTTCATTTAAAAAGTTGTGTGGGTGCGCTGTGCGTGTGCTTGGAAGCCATGTTGCAAGTGACGTTACTTACGTCACCGAGTGACGTCACCACGTCAGTACGGAGCATGCGCAGAAAGAACGCAACCAGACACCATTCCGCTTCCCTGTTTACACGATATAATTTTACTTCTAATCGGTTTGGTAAAAGGAATATTCCACCCCTGTGAATCGGGATGAAATTCCATTCGGTTTGGGCCTGTTCATTCCGAATGAGGTGTTTATATGGAACACATTTATTCGGTTTGAACAAATATTTCGATTGTAATTGGAATATTTGGCTCCATGTAAACGTGGCAACTGGCTTACGACTTCCTTGCTCTTGTCCCAGGTCCTGTTTTCTGCGCGCCCCTCGTCGGATTCCACGCCTGCCTTCCTTCCGAGCCTCCTCGTCTTACGCCAGCTCATCTACCACGAGCCAAGTCATCCACCCCAGCCACATTCTTGTGATCGCCAATAAACGATTACTCCTCTCACCCCTGTGTGTCTGCTTTGGGATCCCCTCTTGCTCACGCAACCCTAACAGGATTTTGCTGTTTGAAAAACATTTTTTTCAAAAAAATGCCCTCCTGTTCAGAATTTTTATTCCTCCAGAAAATTGAGATTTTAAGCTTTCCAATGATGTATCACACATGCAAATCGGACAATTTTGAAAGTTTTTTTTCCGCCATATATACATACATACATATATATATATATATATATATATATATATAATAGGGCTGTCAAACGATTGAAATTTTTAATCGAGTTAATTACAGCTTAAAAATTAATTTATCGTAATTAATCGCAATTAATCGCAATTCAAACCATCTCTAAAATATGCCATATTTTTCTGTAAATTATTGTTGGAATGGAAAGATAAGACACACAACGGATATATACATACAACATACTGTACATAAGTACTGTATTTGTTTATTGTAACAATAAATCCACAAATGCCATTATTAACATTCTTCTGTTAAAGTGATCCACGGATAGAAAGACGTAGTTCTTAAAAGATAATTGTTATAGTAACAAGTTATAGTAATTTTATATTAAAACCCCTCTTCATGTTTTTGTTTTAATAAAATTTTCAATCAAAAGTAGAGTTAATATAATAATAATATGAATAAAAATAACAATAAAAATAGAGTGACCAAAGTCTTAAGTTTTACGTGTATTTTGCATAGCTATTTTAATATGGATTGCCAGTTCATTTTGCATTGTTGTTTAACTGTGTGTCAGAATAGGGCCTCATTACTATACTGAAGTGATTTTCTTTTTGTGAACATAATGTTTTTTTGGGAGAGATGGAATATTATTTTTGTTTTGCTTTCACTAAACGATACTTATGTTTGTTGTGAAGGAGAAGCTTATGCCAATAAACGGCGCGGTCCAAAGAACGCCTGTGTCCACTCGCCTTTACTGTATAACATACAGTATATCTGTACATATCTTACCCAAAATACAACAAGAGACACATAATTGCCACTAAAAGAAAGAAAACTTACCGAAATATGTGTGGAGCACAAATAGCAATTTGTATTGCATTGTGAATACAGCATAAACGTCTCACAACTACTAATTCTCCCACGTTTAGAAGAAATAACATGAGTATGGAACAGCGCTGCCCCCAAGCGGCCGGTGGCATTCTCTTCACTCTTAATGTCCGTAAACGGCCTTATTGTAATCTTTTTGAGGCAATGTGCGAGCGGGTCATTTAGTGCATGGGTTAATTGCGTCAAATATTTTAACGTGATTAATTTAAAAAATTAATTAACGCCCGTTAACGCGATAATTTTGACAGCCCTAATATATATACTGTATATATACATACATACAGTGCCTTGCAAAAGTATTCGGCCCCCTTGAATCTTGCAACCTTTCGCCACATTTCAGGCTTCAAACATAAAGATATGAAATTTAATTTTTTTGTCAAGAATCAACAACAAGTGGGACACAATCGTGAAGTGGAACAACATTTATTGGATAATTTAAACTTTTTTAACAAATAAAAAACTGAAAAGTGGGGCGTGCAATATTATTCGGCCCCTTTACTTTCAGTGCAGAAAACTCACTCCAGAAGTTCAGTGAGGAGCTCTGAATGATCCAATGTTGTCCTAAATGACCGATGATGATAAATAGAATCTACCTGTGTGTAATCAAGTCTCCGTATAAATGCACCTGCTCTGTGAAAGTCTCAGGGTTCTGTTTAAAGTGCAGAGAGCATTATGAAAATCTAGGAACACACCAGGGAGGTCCGAGATACTGTTGTGGAGAAGTTTAAAGCCGGATTTGGATACAAAAAGATTTCCCAAGCTTTAAACATCTCAAGGAGCACTGTGCAAGCCATCATATTGAAATGGAAGGAGCATCAGACCACTGCAAATCTACCAAGACCCGGCCGTCCTTCCAAACTTTCTTCTCGAACAAGGAGAAAACTGATCAGAGATGCAGCCAAGAGGCCCATGATCACTCTGGATGAACTGCAGAGATCTACAGCTGAGGTGGGAGAGTCTGTCCATAGGACAACAATCAGTCATACGCTGCACAAATCTGGCCTTTATGGAAGAGTGGCAAGAAGAAAGCCATTTCTCAAAGATATCCATAAAAAGTCTCGTTTAAAGTTTGCTACAAGCCACCTGGGAGACACACCAAACATGTGGAAGAAGGTGCTCTGGTCAGATGAAACCAAAATTGAACTTTTTGGCCACAATGCAAAACGATATGTTTGGCGTAAAAGCAACACAGCTCATCACCCTGAACACACCATCCCCACTGTCAAACATGGTGGTGGCAGCATCATGGTTTGGGCCTGCTTTTCCTCAGCAGGGACAGGGAAGATGGTTAAAATTGACGGGAAGATGAATGCAGCCAAATACAGGAACATTCTGGAAGAAAACTTGTTGGTATCTGCACAAGACCTGAGACTGGGACGGAGATTTATCTTCCAATGATCCAAAACATAAAGCCAAATCTACAATGGAATGGTTCAAAAATAAACGTATCCAGGTGTTAGAATGGCCAAGTCAAAGTCCAGACCTGAATCCAATCGAGAATCTGTGGAAAGAGCTGAAGACTGCTGTTCACAAACACTCTCCATCCAACCTCACTGAGCTCGAGCTGTTTTGCAAGGAAGAATGGGCAAGAATGTCAGTCTCTCGATTTGCAAAACTGATAGAAACATACCCCAAGCGACTTGCAGCTGTAATTGGAGCAAAAGGTGGCGCTACAAAGTATTAACGCAAGGGGGCCGAATAATATTGCACGCCCCACTTTTCAGTTTTTTATTTGTTAAAAAAGTTTAATTTATCCAATAAATTTTGTTCCACTTCACGATTGCGTCCCACTTGTTGTTGATTCTTGATAAAAAAATTAAATTTCATATCTTTATGTTTGAAGCCTGAAATGTGGCGAAAGGTTGCAAGATTCAAGGGGGCCGAATACTTTTGCAAGGCACTGTACATACATACATACATACACATACATATATACATACATACATACATCCATACATATTTACTGTCGTGCTGAGAAGCAGAGAGCGTTAGTTTATATTTACACTGACCCCAGGCATCCAAGATGAGCACTCCAGGAAGAGCACAATTGAAGTACAAAATGTTTGTGTAAGGTAACATTTTAAAATATTTTTCAAACATATTACATTATGTCACAACCGTACAAGCTGTTTTAGCGTTTTAGGGTTGTTTTAGAGTTGTGTAGGCTGGAATAAATGAACAGATTGGTTTAACGGCGATCAACCCATCCAACCCAGTTCATTTTGACTGGCGGGACTAGCAGTATTTGTCCTTTTACCCTTTTTCCAGACCATAGTTTTGCCACATGTTAGCAAAATGATTTAATGAGATTGACCATGTGAGAATGACAAAGAAACAAACTAGTTGACACATGCTTTTAATGCAATCAAATCACCAAGGTCAAAGGTTTGTCAGGATGAGCAACAATGGGCTAATTTGAATTATCTGCTTGACGTGGTTGTAGCCATCCCTGGGGCTCCAGGGAAATGCGTCCACTTCCTACAACGTAATTGGCTCATCCTCTTTTGGAAGTGGGGGTCACCACTTACACTAGCGCGCAAAAAGTGTATTTTGATGTTTTTTTTGACAGGGGGCTGGAAGTCACTTACAGCTAGGGGTGCTGACGATCTTATTTTGTCTTTCCCATCCAAAAACAACAGTTTTGGCCATATTTTGTATGCTCGCGCTTTTTCTCCATACAAGGCGTGCACAGCGGCAGTACACACTCATGCTGCACCTCATGGTACCTAATAATAATAATATATATATATATATATGTATATATATATATATATATATATAGATATATATTTTAATATGACATGTTCTGTCCTCACTAAACGTGAAGTTATTTCAACTTGACAGACAGCAAACAAGGCAATTGTGCTTTTTGAAGCTTGTTACTTCCTTCACTTTTGACAATTTGTAAAGCTGTAACAATATGTACACTTGTGTTCAAAACAACATGCATTTTAACAATAAAAGACTTGACACAAGACAATCGGTGTTCAAACGTCCATCCAATCTGATCAATATGTAAATTTAGTGGATTAAATTAGCCTAATTTGTTTTACAAAAGTCCACTATCTTAAATGCCACGAACACTAACATATTTACAATTCTCAGGGGAAATTGCTCATACGTAACTCCACAAACTGTAGCTGTAAACCTAATCACGAATGCATACACAATTATTAGCTAAAACAACTTACAGCCTTATGTGCGCCAAACCAGAGCGCAGCTGTCTTTTATCCGTGTCCGATGAGAATCTGCTCCTCAGTCATAAGGCAACAGTCCAGCCAGACTCAACGCTGCCACCAGTGGGCAGTGTATTCTCCATTATTAAACAAAATACAATACTTTTGGACTTTTGTGATTGTTATTTTGGTGTACTTAAATGGTTAATCTCGAATTAAGAGGTTTACGTCACCAGCATAGGAACGGAACCCGTTCGTAACTATCTGTATTAGTCTTAGTCATATTTTAGTCATTTCAAAATGTGTACAAATACAAATTTCGTCTAGTTTTATTCGACAGTTCCTCAAAATATTTTTTGTCTGTAAAATACAAAGTTTTGGTCAAAAAATAAATAGCAAGTACATATTAAAGTTTCTACAAGGACAGCGCCAACTTTGTGATGATAATACACACTCGGAAAAGCAGTACATTATTTTCAATTAAACCTACCTAGAAGCCACGAACTGCGTCCACGCGTTTAACATCCTTTAGATTTACTGACCAGAAAAGCCATGTGGCTCTGCCTTGGAGTGGCCAGTGTTTTAAGAGGACGCTCGTCATTCTGAAGCTGATGCTAATGGGAATGGTAAGCTAACGCTAGGATTACGTGTAGCGTCTGGTGATCACTCAGCACAGACTAAAAAAAAGTCTAAAGCTACATTGCATACCGTAATTTTCAGATTACAAGCCGCTAGTTTTTTTCCTTCATTTTGAATCCTGCCTATTGTCCAGTGCGGCTTATTTGTTGATTTATTTGGGTCAACAGGTAACACCTTATGTGACAACAGCGTCATAAAACTGTCATAAGGCCGTCATAATTATGACATGACACTATCGTGGGCATTACTGAATGGTTATGACAGATGTCATTTAGTGTCATCCAGCAAATTATGTCACTAACTCCATTAATGTCCAGCTCGGATCTTTTACATCCATTCAATAGAAAGATAATTTGCCAGATGACATGATATGCCATCTGTCATAAGCATTCATTAATGCTCATGACAGTGTCATGTCATAATTATGACAGTCTTATGGCACCGCTTTCATGTAAGGTGTTACCAAATACCATAACTTGCAATTAATGGAACAGTAACTGAAGAAATAATTAGCAGAGAACATGGATTTTTATTGTTGAAATGCTGTCAACAGCATGCGTGTAATCAGGGACGCTGCCAGGGATTTTGGGCCCCATTAAAAGATATCACTTTGGGCCCCACCACCAGTGCCGCGACACACACAAACATTTAGAGTATCAACTACGTAATTTCCTGCATTCTGGTGAATCTTTAGACACTAATTTGTGCATTTTCTGCATTAATTTAAAATGAAAATATATTTATGTAAACATACAGCGTATAGAGCAATAATGAAAAGATGCACATCATCTATTAGAAATGTACTGAAGGCCATCTTTTTCAATCTAACTATATTTTTACTAGAAATATTCTCAAAGCAACCACCTGCAACGGTTACAGGGAGTGTGCAAAATATACGTAAAGCGATCTCGCGATGTCCACTATAGGCTACAGCTCTGAAGCGAGATCCCTTGTTAACTAACTAAATTCCAGTAATGACAAACTAAATTCAATAAATTCTTGACAAACTGGATTCAAGTCGATTTTAAAAAAGAAAATTTCCACACCAACTTTCAACATCTGTAGGATACCAAAGAATGCCGTCATTATTTGGAATTCATGTTTTTGAATAGGTGAATGTTGCTCACTGAGGCCGGGAAAATCCCGTATTTCTTATGGAGTGAGCTGGGACCTTGCTTCGGAGCTTTGTAATAGACATCGCGAGGTTCCAGATGGGGCTGGAGTGGGCTAAGATACTGACACAAGACACCAACCTTCCTTTGTGAAGTACTTTGTCACATCCTGTTGGCCTTTTCATCCCCTCCCATGTTTTGCTTTCTTTTCTTTTCTCTTTTGATAATCCGGTTTATGTTTTGAAAACATTTCTGCAGTACCGTGCACTCAGAGTCATTGACTGGTGTAAATGCGCGCCGCTGCTCCCGGTCTGATCGAAGGGTGGCCCAAACCATTTAAAAGAAAAAAAGAAACCCTTCGTTTTATTCCTATTAAAATTATAATGATTAATATTTAAATTTGCAAATGATTACCTCATGGTATAATTTTTTTGTAGGCCCCATCAGGGCATGAGCCCTTAGAATCAATATCACTTTTCACCCCTATATGGAGCCCCTGCGTGGCAGCAGAGGTTGACTGTCTCCCCCAAGGGAGCAGTGATGGCCAAATGAAACTTTTTGAAGCAATGAAGCTTTCAACCATTTGGCTGCATCGTGGTTCATTTGGTCTTATGGCAGTCGTATGATGCTGCTGTCAAATAAAGTGTTACCTGTTAATATCTTTTGGTGTAAATATACCATAATACAGTGAGGACAGCTGTGGCTTATAGTGCAGTGCGGCTTATCTATGAACAAATGCCGTTTTCGTGTTCAAATTTGGAGGGCGGCGGCTTACAGTCAGGTGCGCCTTATAGTGCGAAAAGTATGGTATTCTCTCTTGCCAAGATAAGAAAACAAATCTTACCATGTTTTCAAACAAGCAAGATGGAGAAGAGCCTAGCTTGAGACACATCCTAAACTCTGGTAAGGAGGGAGAGGTGCAGCACATCTCACATGAGTGACACTACTCAAACACTGCTCCAGTTGTTGTTGTTGTTTTTAGACACGTAACAGTGTAGACTGTGTGTTTGAGCTCTGTATTTTCACAGTGAGACAGCAGTTTCCCTGCAAATATTTGTTTTGCCAAAAAATTTACATGAAGCGCAACTCATTTTTTTTGTTGCACGCATTGTTTTTGTTTAGAATTCTTGGGACTTGGGACGTCGTAAACCGGGGGACTACCAGTATATTATTTTAAAATCACATTACCTTTTTAATATTGGAATTGACATATGCCTAAAAATCCATACATGTCAAGTAATTAAATTAAAGTGAAGAAATTTTTTAAAAGACAAAATGCTTTATATGCTTTTGTTGTCATGGTTTACATGAACATGATTTGAAGTAATCCACAGTAGGTTACATGAGGCACACACTTTTCCTGACAGATTGGAATGGTGGGCATCTCCATTTTAGATGGAGAAGTTTGGGATGACCCTTCCTGACTTCTAAAAGGAAGTCAATCATGCATTTTTCACATTCTATACCGGCAAACATTCATAATGAGAGGAAGAATGTGTCCTGCAGAGGAGAGGTTTCTCAGCAATTTCTGACATCCTAATAACAAAATCAAAGAATTGTAAATGATAATTTGCCGGCATCTACTGGTGAAGAAAGGTACAGCAATGCTGGTTGTTTATAGACAAGTTTCCTGAGCGAAATATGGGCGGTGCCATCTTCATACATGTCAACCCGAGGCCGTTGGTAATCTTACAAATAGTGACGTCCGCCCTAATCTTACAATTTTTTATATAGCGTGCAATATGAAACAAATCTACAATTTAACTTTTAAAATAATATGAATTTATTGGTAATATTGTCACATCAGAGAACAATCAATACCTTCAGATATATCATGATTACTAAAATTTAACAATGACTTTTGTTATAATTGTATGTAGCACTTTTGGCAATTTCTATCATGTCTTTTGATGGCTGCACTTCATGGCACTTTAGCTTGCAATTCAATTACACTTCAAGGTAGTTTGTTAGTGTGTCCAATTATAAATGAAAAAGATCAATTGATAAAATTAACTTATCGATGCAATCTTTGAGTGAGGGAACATTTCTTTTGCTAATTCTGAGAAGTGATCAGCAACAGTTGCAGGCAAATTGTGTTGGGCAACAAATTGGCAGAACAAAATCTCCGCTTTTGTCACTTTTCATTCTGCAGACTGCATCTTTATGAACAGTGTTGGTAATCTTACGATGAAAAAGTAATTAATTACAGTTACAAATTACTTCTCCCAAAAAGTAATTGAGTTAGTAACTCAGTTACCAGAATGTAAGAGCAATTACTTACTTGGTAAAGTAACTGGTGTTACCTTTCATGCTTTTTTTTTTTTTTTTTTTTTCAAAAAAAAAAGAAAAAACAGGAATCTTTGCTATGTTTCAAAGTCATTTAATGTTGTGAATCAACCGTTAAAGTTGTTAAAATTGCTCTTGTTTTCGCATTAGTTCCCTTCTGTCTGATTTCGACATGTGAAAGTTTTAAAACTGTTTCATCATTTAAAGATATTCAAGTCAAGATTTTGCCGATTTGCCTAAATATTTTAGATAAAAAGTTACTTAGGTTCGCTAGAAAATTTTGACTATAACAGAGCCTTTCTGAGAAGTCTACTGCTTTAAGATGGCGATTGTTTACTAACGCCGCCAAGTTTGTCATTTCGCATCTAGTTTTATATGCATATGATAGATAGTGTAGCATCAAGTAGGCGTAGATTGTAGGCTGTTGGCTACAGTCAGGAAATATTGGAGCCACCCAGCCTAGCATCACATTTGCAACAGTGTCACAACACTCTTCCCTCCTTCCCACTCCCACTGTTTTTTCTCCGTGTCTTTGACTTTTCTTGCGTCATTCAACCAACGTAGTAACGCATAGTAACGCACATTGTCTTGTTGTTGAAACGGTGACAAAATCCGAATGGAGGAAAAAAAACCAAAATAAAAATATAGATTTTGAACGTAACGGCGTAAACATTTGAAAATGCCCTAGAGTCAATAAAATATGATAATTTTTTACTTGTGGTCACCCTTGGCCACTTCTTGATGTTGTCTTCCCATGTGGGGATGGCTGAACGATGCGGTTGGGGATGGGAATTGATACGAGTTTTACGATTCAGATTCCATTATCGATATTGCTTAATGATTCGATTCTTTATCGATTCTCTAATCGTTTCTAATTTGGGGAAAAAAAACAAACTTTTTGATTGGCATCGAGTTTGTTTAATTAGAAGTCACAACCTTACAAACTCACAACGAGGTCAAAAGAGGCCCAAAGCCTCATTGTTAGCTGTGGCAATAAGTGGCAAATGCAAAAGAATGTGTAACATTTTACTGAAACATTTTTCTAATAGCAATAAAAAATATTGATTTATATTGGCATATAGGTTGTTGTTCAACCTTTGGCAATATGTGTTAAAGCAGGGGTCCCCAAACTTTTTCCTGTGAGGGCCAAATAACTTTTCCCTTCTCTGTTGTAACAGAAAAAGTGTGACGATTGCAGGAGTGCCTAGATGTAAAAAATTTTTGTTTTTCAGAAAGCCACAATCAAATAACCCTTTCTGGATTTTTCACAGAACAAAGGTAAATAAAATAAAAATGATAATATAAGAATAATACATCATAATAACACTATTAATTAAATAGATAATAATCAAATAACCCTCTCTGAGTTCTTCACAGAAAAAGGCCAGGAAATAAATAACACTATTGAGAAAAAAAAAAAAAAAAATTCAAAATGCTCTTTGGTATTGTTCAGGGGGCCGGACCAAATGTAGAGGCGGGCCGTAGTTTGGGGACCCCTATGTTAACCCTTTAAGGTCTGGGCCTATTTTGTCTGATTTTGCATGCCTTTGAAGTTGCCTTTATATTTCAAAGAAAGAATTGTTTACGATGGCCTGGTTTGGTCCCTTTTTTTGTGACACCTTGAACTTCATGTCCAAACTGTTGTTTCCGTCACTGACCAATTATAAATCATCATTTTGGGCCCAAAAAGACCAAAAATTCCACAATCGTTTTGTCAAAATTTTTAATTTTGATGTCCAATTGACAACCAAACATGCGTAACGAACCATTTTGAAACTTTGTAATATTTATTCAACATGTTAGGATGAACATTCAACCAAAAAAATTTAGAATAAATAGTCTTATATTTGACAATTCAACATAAACAACAGGTATAGCATAGGCGTTTTTTGCCTTTATACATGCTCTAGTCAAAACAGGTTATATACAGCAGACCGAACAGTGAAAAAATATATACCATCTAACACAAAAAGTGTTTAGAGGCCATCTCTTTATGAGTTTAGGTATTGCGGCCCATCACCTGATGAAAACTATGTACACACAATCAAGCTTCTTGAACACACATTTATATACACAAATTGAGAAGACTGATTGTGGGAAAAAATGTATATATATATATAACATTGGGGGGGGGGAGTATTTTCAAAAATATTTACAATAAACAAGTTAAATTTTTTTCAGGCATGCCACTCCGAAAAGCAGTTTCGTCCTGGAATTCGAAACAGGGCGACATCACACAGCCCACACTTCCATGGGGTGTTGGTCCTCTTTCCACCCTTCCATTTTCATTTCACTTTACTTTCATTGTCACTATAAATGTACATGAAAAAAAGTCAGTATTTATGAAAATAATAAAGTATAAAATAAAAATATATACAGCAATAAATAATATTGGAAATCTATATGTATGACAATAGAAAGAATACCATAGCTGAATATGTGCTACATCCCTAATCTTCATATAGAAAGAAGATCACCACAATTATAAATTCCTGCCTTGGATACACACAGTTCACGTACGACTTTGATCTGATATGCACATTTTATTATTATATACATAAACACACACTTATATTGCATCAAAATTAACTTTGTCTTGCAATATCAAAAGAAACTTTCAAAAGAACCTTTTTCCAGCCTAAAAAAATAAAAAAGTGAGTTTGCTTACCTCTGCTCGTCGATGGCGTCACCCACGTGTTCAAATACGTCACTATCTTCACTCGAGGACTCTTCCGAAGAAGACGATGATGACGAATTTGGACCATCCTCTTCCTCAAGTTGATCAAATAGCACAATTGCTTGCGCTAAATTTAGTTTTCCGTTCATTCTCAAAGTCACACAAAGTCGCTGCTCGATCCAAACGGCCGTCGGCTCGCCACCTCGCTGCTTCAGAACACTCCTCCCTCTCGTTCGGTGGAACCTCGCATGGCAGTTATATTTATTTAAAAAACGCATTTAGTGCGTCCACTGTGACTTCGAAAGGGTTCGTTTGATTTGTGGTTTTTTCATGGAGCTTCCGTTTTGAAAAAGGACAAGAAATGATGGAAATATAGACACAAACAAATGATCCATGCAGCGTTTTAATGTTTTTTTGAGAGGACAATAAAACTATAAAACTTAAACGACAATATCTCACGTTTTAATTGGTCGATTGACTTCAAATAATAACGAGAGTAAACCGCAACTTCCGCACTTTAAAACGAGACCAACCAACGGTATGTGGGTGACGTATTTAAAACGTGAGGGCGCTTCAAAGACGATGTGCGCTGAGGACGCGCCGGCGCGTCCTTCGACTCTCAAGGGTTAATGTGATTATTTTTGCCTGGCACGGCCAGGCTGTTCTCCCTGTATTTTTCAAACACTGAGAGAAAAGTCTGGGACCCAGCCCATTAACGGCCTCTCGAGCAGGTACAAAATCAATCGACAAATCAGATTCGTTTATTTGCGTGACGTGTGCTTAACGAGCAACGTCACTCTTGCGCGTCGAAAGTCGTCGCCACAACAACACAGATGGTGAACAGGAGAGCCGAGAATATTTTCCAATCCACGGTAAAATCAGTGTTAAATGACCAAAAACACATCGACACGAGTCATTGACAACAGTCTGTCTCGCGCTAGCCATGTTGAATAAACTCCGCTCTCCTCGTATGTTTACTTCCGCGCGCAAGTCCCTCGTCCTGCCCTCGTCGTTTTACTAACGTCACGTCTGCCCGTCGCTGATTGGTCCACTCCGCTGTCTGTTTGCTGTGGCTTCCTCCGCCCTGGAAATTGTATCCGCTGAATGGTGGCCAGACTCAATAGCTGGAATAGCGGTGAGTCTAGTGTAGCAGGCAAGTATTATATTCTATTTTTAGTTTCAGTCTTCAAGTGATGGTTGAATAAAGTCAGCAAATTATAACAACGCCATCTGTATCGTCATTTGGGAGTTTAGCTAGCTGTATAGCCAGGACTGAGCCTTAGCGTCTCGGTGAGGACATTGCAGTCGTATTCCCTCCCGATGCAGTTATCTCCATCTAGCAGTGACTGCAAGTCGCTTTCAAAATTTGAATTCACAAAACTAAAAAAAACAAAACAACAAAAACCCAACAACAAAAACACCAAGTAATTTAGTGACCAACAACAAATGAAGAGTCATCACGAATGACCTGAGAGGTAATGAAGTAGAAAATGGCAAAAATAAAGAATGCAACAATAATCAAATAAATAGATATACAAAAAAATATATATATGTGTGTGTGTGTTTTCCCTATTTTATGCTTGTCTTAGTTTTCATATACTGTTAAATACAATTTGCTTTTAATATTTTAACGAATCAAATGGAATCTATTATGTTTATGTTTTCAGATTTATTATACACAGTGAGGAAAATAAGTATTTGAATAACCTGTGATTTTGCAAGTTCTCCCACTTTGAAATGATGGGTAGGTTTGAAATTTTCATGGTAGGTGCTTATTCAATTTGAGAGACAATCTAAAAAATAAAAATTTTAAAAATCACAGTGATTTTTAACAATTTATCAGTAATGTCTTCCTGATTGTATGGGGTGGACAGGTGTTTATATGCAGCTAACCGCCTCAGACTCAAAAAATCCACCTCCACCGCACTTATTCGTTGGAGTTTTTAAAGATGACTAACAGGTCCTTGACGCTCTAGCTAATAGACAGGTGTTCAAATACTTTTTTGCAGCAGTATAATACAAATAAATTGTATATGTCAAAATGGACCCTGACTTTTATACTGGCTGCCAACTTGTTGTGATGGTTTTAGAATTGTGTGATTTTTAACTGATTTTATGTGTGTTTTAATTTTTTTCACTAGTATTTTACACTGCATTTTAGTGAGGAGTTTTAATTGTTGGCAGCTCAGAGTAATTATTGGGGGACCACACCCCCTGCACTTGATTGACTTTTACGCTTTTTAAAGAGAGGCCGAATGGCCAAACGGGGCTGGGCGGGACTGGACTGGTGAGCAGGGAAGCAGACGGACAGGAGGCCGAGTCAGGCGGTGCGCTGCGGCCCGCTCCTGCCCGCCTGTATGACAAAGACTGGTCCGAACAGAGAGGACTGGAGGACTGAGGAGGAGAAAGAAGAGCGGTATGGTGAGGAGTGATTAAAAAACTGCAGCCGTGATCAGGCACAGACGCCCCCGAGAACGTCGCCGCTGTGAATGGGCACTGGCGGGGCCCGGAGGGCGCTGCCGGAGTCGGGCACTGGCAGGCCGGAGAGCTGGAGCAGAGCATTCTAAGAAACTCATTAATGGATACCGGAAGTTGTTTGCAATTATTTTCTCTAAATGTTGTGCTACCAAGTATTAGGCTGAGTGTGCCAATACTTTTGTCTGGCCCATTTTTGGAGATTTGTGTAAAATGATTTATTTTTCATTCTCTTTTGTTTCTGGGAGAAATTGAGCATTATCTGACAGAATTCCAGGGGTGTCAATACTTTTGGCCAGCAGATCTGTAAATGCTTGGAATAGGGAACTATCAGCCAGAATTCTGTTATTTGCCAATCGCTTTATCTCTGGAATCAATGCACTCGGATCAAATTGCAATTTAGGTCTGTAAATCACTTCTTTAAACTATCATTGAATTATTAGTATACTTCTGCTCTCTGGTAACGGGCACAACTAAAAGTTAATTCATATAATTAATACTGTTCCACTCTGAGACCCCCAATTTGGCCAAATTTCAAAATTGTACTATATGCATGTGTGATACATCATTGGAAAGCTTAAAATCTCAATTTTCTGAGGGAAGAAAAATTTTTAACAGGAGGGCATTTTTGAAAAAAAAAAAAAAAAATAATTAGTTAGAAAAACCCTAACTGGGGGTGAGAGCACACGAGAGCATAATTAAAGATGCCATGATTTTAACGAGATATTATCGCCAACTTACCCCTTTTCGATCCAAAAACTCCATGTAGCATGTATCACCGAGTGTCAAAACACAGCTGTGAATGGCCACAGCCGGATTTTGGGGGATTTTATGGGTGAAACATGGTAATATAACAAGGGTCGTGATGCAGGAATCGCAGACATCAAGGAGTGGTTGAGATTTTCATTTTCATATATTTACCCTTTAAAATTATTATTATTATTATTATTTTTTTTTCTTTGTTTGGATCGATTATTTATCATCTAAAATATTATGGAAAATGTGACAGTAATGAAAAAATACAATTAGGCGATAGTTATGACGTGGATATCCGTGACTTTTTTACTGACGCTAATTTGTTCATCGTGACGTAATTTGTTTAAAAGTTAAAAATATGCGGGTGAATAATTTTTTAAAGTCATTTTTTTTTTTTTTTTAAATAAACATTAGACATCAATTAATGATTGTAAGCTAAAAATGACAGACATTTCGAATAATAAATACGTTTACTTACCTTCTTTTTATGGCTAGATTGAAACAAAAGTGGTTGCGCGACGTCAGTAAACGGGGGTTTCCAGGGTAAAACGGACACATTAAAATTAGTTAAGGGACTTAAAGTGCATACGACACGAGAAAAAAAGTCTTAAATAGGATTATTATGTGAATTAGAATCATATTTTGAGACGATTCGACTATATACAACAATTTAGCAAAGCGCAGATGACGAGAAATTAGTCTTTTAATCTGCCGGTTAGCCACGCCTACCATCATAGGGCTCTGGCGTCCCCAACAGGTGGATGACGTCAGCGGGAGAATGGGCTCATCGGTTTTACTATTCAGCCCATTGAGGGGGAATTATTCAGAACGAAGAAAATGCGATGAAGAGAGCCGCAAAATGTCATTGTTTCAGTCTCTCTACTCCAATATTTTTACAGGATATTCTTTTTATCCAAGTATTTTTCCCCAATAGCTAAATAAATGGCTTGAAAAGGACCAGTCAGCCCGTTGAGGGGGACTTATTCACAACGAGGAAAACGCAACGATGAGAGCTGCAAAATGTCATTGTTTCTGTCTCTCTACTTCAATATTTTGCTAAATAAACGGCATGGTCATGACAAATAACAGTCTTGTGCTAAATGGAGTATGAAATAATAAAAATGCACTTATTTAGGACGACATGGCAAAATTACTCCATAATGGTCAAAACTGTCGACTTCACCTTTACTGTTGCACCTCCCGAACGATATTTTATGACACCTAAATAGGGCTTCTGTCATTTTCCTTCCCCGGCTTCGGAGAATGTAAACAAACCAAGAGGCCTGACGGCTAGCCGACATGCTAACCCGAACCGAGTTATGTTTCAAAGTCTTCGAAGCGGAAAATCACACATAACTAGCCCGGAACGTTTCACATGATGACTTGTTGATGACTGGTTGTCTATTGTCTTCGCCGATCGGCAAACTGCCTGGTGGAGAGCAATTTACAGCTCGTTCCCCGGAAGAGGGCGGCTGCAGTTGTTGTGAAGCTAACATGCAGCTAATGTGCATGAGGAGAGCTTTTTACATGCCTATCAATGATCAAACGTAAGTAGTCCTTTATTTAAAGAAAGTTTGTAGTGTTTACTTTGTAATCGCAGCTATTTTTAACACAAAGTTGCAATTTCTGATCGGTCGGAAAATTTGACAGAACACCGGGCACATAAAGAGGGCAGTAAGCCGAGTAGCCTATAGTGCTCAGCCGAGGGGACTAGGAGCATGTCAGCATGCAAGCCACGTACATATTAAAATGATCCCAGTATTTGACATAATACAAAAAAACGATGTTTACTCACTTCCTCGTAAGTCCCATGGTCCCACAGTAGTAGGGCTTGTTTTGGCCAATATCCACCGGTGAATGGGAACCTTTTGAAATCCCAAAAAGGCACACACGTTTCTCCCTCGTAGAGCAAGAGTTTTCTGCAGCTGTTTGGCTAGCGTGAGTCGAAAAATAAACATATTAAGCCGCAAAATCAGCTGAATCCTTAGTCCTTCTCATACAACAGTACGGCTGTAGAGTGAAGAGGACTCCTTCTACCGTACACGTCACAGCGCCCTCTTTCTCAACTCGAGACTGTTGCTAGAAGTCACTCATTTTCATGGCGCGGAATTCGAAAAACAAAATAAATATAGCGATCGCTTCCACACGCATCCAAGCGGTCCATTTCATTCAGGAGCATAAAATACGGCGTGTATTATGAAATAAGCATGCTTTTTCGTGTCACTTTATTGCACCATTAATCTGTTATGGCAGCATATAGACATATTGCTCTATTGAACACAAGAGTTCTTTTGACTTAAAATACAGCAGTTTATTTTAAAGAGGGGTGCAAGAGCAGAAACTGCTTTCTCAGCCATGTCTGTGTTTTCCGCCATATACATCTTGACACTGTTAGTGTTTAATCCTCTGTTCAAGCTCAGTTGTTGTTGAAGCTTTTGAAAGCTTAGGTTTTAAGAAATTCTAAATATCCATCTTGCCTCCTCAGCTGTAGTTTTGGCTTAGCAAAGCAATGGACCGCTTCTAAGGTGCGAGTCACATGATCTGTTTCAAAAAAAAATTTGGACCCATTATGATAGGGTGACCAAACGTCCTGTTTTGCCCGGTCCTGTTTGATAAATTCATGAAAATGTCAGTTTTTTTTATTTTTCACTGTACCAATATGAAGAGAATCCCTACGGCTGCTGGGGGGGCAGCGCCTGCCTGCGTTGACGTGGCTCCTACTAGTAGGGGCAGGAGAAGGAGTAGTTCTTCTTCTTGTTTTTTGTTGGCAGTTTACTCTTTGTATCATGGGGCTTTACCGCCATCAACTGGGTTGACGGTTTGGCAAGAGATCAGGCAGTTTTTTTTTTTTTTTAATTTTTTTTTTTTTTACAGACGACAGTAAGGAGTAGTTCTAAGGCTAGGTTCATACTACAGGTCTTAAAGCACAATTTAAAATCCGATTTTTTGCCATATCTGTTTTTTTGCCGTGCCCGTTCAGACTGCCTTTGTCCATTAAGACCAGGGGTGGGCAAACTATTCCACAAAGGGCCGCAGTGGGTGCGGGTTTTTGTTGCAACCCATTAAGAGGACACCTTTTCACCAATCTGCTGTTTTACAAGTGCAATCAGTCAATTGCAGTCAAGTGCTTCTCATTTCTGCTGAAACCGCATTGGTTAAACTATCTGTGCTGGGTCAGTTGGAACAAAGACCAGGACCCACTGCGGCCCTCGAGGACCGGTTTGCCCACCCCTGATTAAGACCGTTCAAGTATCACGCATGCGCACTAATTCGCAGTCCGAGATGCGCTCAGCAAAGAGACCCGCATGCGCACAAGCATCAAAACACATTACACGTTCTAGCTGTATGTCATTCCAGAGTGATCATATTTTGATTTCCAAAAAGAGGACACAAACAACAGAAGTTGAAAATCCCCATTTAGTCTTATATTCAAAGTTTATATGGATGGTGGACTGATAGAACGCATACACGCACACACATTAGCCTTGAAGTGTGTGCGTGAAATGACGTGGGTGCGTCAGTTTGCCCCGACTCGGCCATGTGTGCGGAAGTTCTCCCTCGCTTTTGCAGCAGCGGGAGGGAGACGAGGCTGTCTGTGAAAGCAGAATGATATCGTCTGTCACTCATTTCTGAAACTACGACGAGTGGTCAATGAGGAGCCTGTGTGCAAGAGAGGGAGGGACCAAGCAATGTCACTTCCCGTTCAGTTATACTGCGAAGCGGTCTTTGGTGATTCGTTCGGCAACGTCACTTCCCGTTCACTAACCGAACGATTCATTTGGGCGGGGAGGGAGGTGAGGGGGGCGAACGATTCGTTGAACGATTTGTTTGAACGAATCTTTTTACTGAACGAACCGGAATGGATTCGTTTACTCAAGTGAACGACAGATCCCGTCACTAGTCTACTGGAGAAGAAACGCTTCGTTAAAGCAGAAAAGTGCGAGTTCCACGTCCCCGAGACCAAATTCCTAGGCTATATCATCGGCAAAGGCCAACTACACATGGACCCGGCTAAGGTCTCCACGGTCCTGAATTGGCCACTTCCTGCAGACCAAAAACAGCTCCAGCGCTTCCTTGGCTTTGCCAATTACTACCGCCGGTTCATCCGCAACTACAGTCGAATTGCTGCCCCGCTCACAGCCCTTACCTCCACAGCTACGCCGTTCCGCTGGTCTGATGCTGCCAGCACAGCCTTCCGTGACCTCAAAGCCCGTTTCACCACAGCTCCTGTGCTGGTGAATCCTGACCCGGCACTTCAGTTCATTGTCGAAGTCGACGCCTCCGAGGTGGGGGTGGGTGCCGTGTTGTCTCAACGCAGGACTTCTACACCCACTGCCCATCCCAAGCCGACCTTGGTCTCATATCGCCCTCGACTTCGTCACCGGTCTCCCTCCGTCCGACGGCAACACGGTGATCCTCACAATAGTGGACTGGTTTTCCAAGGCAGCCCACTTTATTCCACTCCGTAAGCTCCCCACCGCCACAGAGACAGCTGCTCTGGTCACACAGCATGTCCTCCGCCAACATGGTATCCCAGCAGATGTCGTCTCAGACCAAGGACCGCAATTCACCTCCCAGGTGTGGAAGGCTTTTATGCGCAACACTGGGCATCGGGGTCTCTCCTCCGGCTATCACCCGCAGACTAACGGGCAATGCGAGCGTACAAATCAACAGCTAGAAGCAGCCCTCCGATGCACCACGCAGGCCCATCCTGCCTCCTGGAGTGATCAGCTACCGTGGATTGAGTATGCCCACAACTCCCTTCCGAACGCCTCGACTGGTATGTCCCCGTTCCTCTGCTCCCTTGGTCATCAACCGCCATTATTCCCCTCAAAGGAACAAGACATTGCTGTCCCGTCAGTCCAGGCCCACATCAACCGGTGCTCCCGGGTCTGGAACCAGGCCCGCATGGCGCTCCAACACGCCTCGCAAACAACGTCTGCCCAGTCCAACCGTCGTCGCACGCCAGCACCTGTATACACTGTGGGCCAGAAGGTTCAGCTGTCATCAAAGTTCCTGCCAGTGAAGACTTGTTCGGCTAGGGTTAGACTCACCCCCTGGTTTGTGGGTCCGTACGAGATCATCAAGGTGGTCAACCCAGTGTCCGTTCATCTCAAGCTCCCTTGGCATTTCTGCGTCCATCCCACGTTCCATGTCTCCCAGGTCAAACCGGTTTCCTCGTGTCCCTTGACCCCCCCTGTTCCGCCCCCTCCTCCGCCTCTGTCAGTCGATGGGGGCCCTGCGTTCAGGGTGTGGCGCCTGTTGGATGTTCGCCGCCGTGGCAGGGGGCTTCAGTATCTCGTGGACTGGGAGGGCTATGGTCCTGAGGAGCGCTCCTGGGTCCCGTTCCGGTGGGTGCTGTCTCGGGCTCTCATCCGGGATTTCCACCGCGCCCATCCCGATGCTCTCCGTCGGGCGCCACCTGGCCCGTGGGAGGGGGGGTCCTGTTAGGGTCTCTGCCCCTCCTTCCTGAGCTCTGCCTCAGGTGAGGGGAGTTTGCTTGATTGCAGGTTGATTGTCAGATGGGTGGAGCGCCCAGCTGTGACTCCTCATCAGCCAGCTTAAAAACCCAGCGGACGCACCACCATGTCGCCCGATCAACTCGTTTGGTTTCGCGGTCAGTTGCTTCTCGCCTGCTTTATGATATCTCTGATTCCCGGCTCACGACTACTTTGCTCTCGCCCCAGGTCCTGTCTTCTGCGCGCTCCTTGTCGGATTCTACGCCTGCCTCCTTCCGAGTTTACACGCCTGCCTCCTCCAAAGCTTCCACTTCGTCTCATGCCAGCTCAGTTACCCCAAACGAAGCAACCTCCACCCGCCACGCTATCTCTGGTGTTTGCAAATAAAATATTACTCACCGCAACCACCGTGTGTCTGCATTTGGATCCCTCCTCGTCGCACATCCTAACACTAATATTGCTTAATACATTAAAATGAATGAACTCATTAAAAGAGAAGATGTTTTGTATATGCTTTTATATTTTCATGGTTTACATGAACAAGATTTGAAGTAATCCTCAGTAGGTTACATGAGGTACACACTATTTCTGACAGAGTGAACAGGGGGCATCTCCATTGTAGATGGGGAAGTTAGGGATGACCTTTCCTTATTTGTATACTGACGTCAATCACGCATTTTCCACATTCTATAGCAGTTGCCTCCTCGACCAGCTGTAAGAGAGCAAACATTCATAATGAGACCAAGGATGTGTCCAACTGCTGCATGCTTTATGTACTGCATACACTTACGGTTTCGATAATTTCGCCCACATCAATTCCCTGGCCAAGTTTAAGGACAACACTTGTATTAAACAGCACTGCTAAAAAAAGAGAAAGAAACACAGCGATGAAGTGACAATCTGCATACAATATTTTGCCCTTTTTTTATCTTTAGTTGTACATTACTCATTTGAGCGAATGCAAGGAAACTGGAAACGTACAATCACTTGCTTGAAAACAGCCTCAAAATGCCTTTTATTTCACAATGCCTTTTTCCACAATGGACTTTTGATTTCACAACGTTGTTATTCAGCACAATGGACTTTTTGTTGAGGTGGTTGCAGTGGTTGCAGCTCAACGTTGCATTCGTAGGAAGAATTGACGGAGAATACGTTGTCTTTTAGCCAAAACTCGGCGTATTTAATTTCCATTGACATGCGGATACATCCTCTCTCATTGCTGTCTTCACAGGACATTCCACAAATCAAAGTCAAATAATAAAAAGTAATAAAAGTAGCACTTTAGACAATTAAGTCCCATCCTGCCATCTTGTGGCGAAAAGTTAATATGTCAAGAATAACATGCAATAGGAACATTATTTCAACATCAACTGAGAACACATTTATGAATACAAAACATTTCTTCCACCATTTCTCTCAACACCCCCACTTGTTCTCATGTTGATGGCCTTTTTAACGACCAAATGAACTTTTAAATTTCAAATTCCAAAAATAACACTGTCAAACTTCTTCAATTTTAACTTTGTTACAGGTTTTGTCCTGATATCAGCTATCATGTCATCCGTTGTCAATCAGGTAGCACTCCGCATCTCCTCTTTTGAGTGCGACTCCACTGCACCGGGTACCATCTGCCAACTCGACGCTGTGGTTCTCTGGTTTGAACGTCTCCTGGAATCTTTTGAACTTGGTCACGTCAGTGATGATATGAGATGTCGCTCCCGTGTCCACCATCAGGCCTCGTTCCCGGATGCTGTGTGTATCCTGCCGCCTGGTGTCGGGCTGTTCATCTCTCACCTTGAACGCGAAGTCAGGATCTCTATCTTCAGCTATTTTTCTCACTCCGTCCGGTTTTTCCTTGCGTCTGCAAGTGGCGTCTTTGTGCGTGTCCGTTTTGCACCGACTACACCACGTCTTTTGTCGACATGATTTTGCACGGTGACCTTTCATCCCACATTTGAAGCACACCAACTCTGTGTCGTCTTTGATCCGGTCACGAGCGTTCGCTTTTGTGGTTTGCTTTGAAGCTCTTGCTTTAGTCTTCATCACTCTGTCGCTTGATTCTGCTGCATTTAATTTTTCCGTTTCTTCAAAACTTCGGAGTTTGGTTTTGAATTCTGCAAATGTCATGTTCTCATCAGTATGCGCCACATGAATTGTAAATGGCGTGTAACTATCTGGCAGCCCCTTCAAGACCATTGCGATAAGTAGACCATCTGCCATTGTTTCACCTGCATTTCGCAATGCTGTGATGGCGGTCTCAGTTCTTATTATGTAGTCCACTATGCTTTCTTCGGTTCCCTTTTGAAGAGATGTTAGCATGGTGTACAAGTTTATAATCCTGGGTTTTCCCTTCCCAGCATAATATTCTCTTAATATTTTCAGAGCTTTTCTTCCGTCGTTTGGCGCATCTCTCATTATTAACGAAAGGCTTTTATCATCAAGAAGTTGTATCATTTCAGCATACGCGTCCCCATTTTTCATTTCATCATTTTCTCTCTCTGCTTCAGTGGTTGGTCCTACCAGCACTGTCTTCTTTAGCCCGATAAGATGAAAATGTCCCAACATTTTAGTTTCCCAGAGTTCATATTTAGCTTCATCTCCGTCAAATGCCAGTCGAGGTAACCTACTTGTTCCTCGTGGATCCATGTTGCCTGTTAGCTTTTTCCGCTAATCAGCAGTCATGAGCACGCTGTCCTTCGCGACCTTCTACACGGTGGAAACTGACTTTACCTTCGAATGACTCCTGGGCCCATAACCTGTTGAGGTGGTTGCAGTGGTTGCAGCTCAACGTTGCATTCGTAGGAAGAATTGACGGAGAATACGTTGTCTTTTAGCCAAAACTCGGCATATTTAATTTCCATTGACATGCGGATACATCCTCTCTCATTGCTGTCTTCACAGGCAATTCCACAAATCAAAGTCATCAAAGTCAAACAAGAAGAAGTAATAAAAGTAGCACTTTAGACAATTAAGTCCCATCCTGCCATCTTGTGGCGAAAAGTTAATATGTCAATAATAACATGCAATAGGAACATTATTTCAACATCAACTGAGAACACATTTATGAATACAAAACATTTCTTCCACCATTTCTCTCAACACTTTTGATTTCACAATGTTGTTATTCAGCACAATGAATTGCCTTCTGTCAATCACATACATAAGGCAGAGTCAGTTAAGGGATTGGCTGGATAGTGGAGTCAGGCTAGCTGCGCTAGCATTTTGTAGTATCCCACTCAGAGTTACTCAGAGAAGTTGCGAACCGTTGGAAAGTAATGAAAGGCCATTACCTCAGCCTGAGCGAGGATTTCAGCAGCAGTGTGTTTTTGATTAGATGCTTTCTGGAAGTTTAACCAACAGTTCATCGACGTTACCAAATGCTAGCAACCAGATGCTACAAAATGCTAATAACCAGACTCCATGATCCAGTCACTTAACTGACTCCGCATTATGTCTTTGATTGACAGAAGACAATCCATTGTGCTGAAAAACGACATTATTGAATGAAAAGGCCATTGTGGAAAAAGACATTATGAAAAAAATGTCCTTGTGAAAAACCCTTCTTATCGTGTGACATCTCATTGTGCTGAAAAACGAAATTATGAAATAAAAAAGGCTATTGTGGAAAAAGGTATGATGGAATGAAAAGCTGTATTTCACAAAGTGTATTTTTAAGCTTGTAAAATCTTTTTCATAATGATATTACCTTATTTTAAAATTTAAGGGCCATTTTACAATTTTTTTCTGTTATCTATCAAAATGGTATTTATTTCAAAATGTTTTTATCTATTTAATTTTCACCCTTTAGTGGTTCCAAATCACTACAGATTTACAGTACAGAACTAATTTAAACAGACATTACAGGCTGGCAGAGGGAAGTCAATTGTAGATGTTAATTTCCCGGCATCTACTGGTGAAGAAAGGAACAGCAAAGCTGGTTGTTTATATGGTGGGCAACAAATATACTGGCTTCCAGTTACTATCATTAAGATGTCTTGTCTGTCTTTTTGCTTTGTGGTAAGTTTCATCATCATCATCTTTGTCTGTGTTGGAATTTTTTTAAAGGTATAGCAATGATGGTTGTTAATATGGTGGCAAAAAAAGTAGACTGGCTTTCGGCAACAAATTATTTACAGATACAGTCGTACCTCTACTTATGAACGTCACTACATACAGAATTTTCAGGTTGAGACACGCCTCAACGGGAAAATATAGCTTCTTGTTAAGAGAGAAATTTCAGCTTCCAGAGGTTACTGAACGTAACATGCTTATAGCTGCGCTACCATTTGCCATTGCCTAGCAATAAACACAGATTTTATGTTTATTGTGTTTTATGTTTATTGTGCAATAATCTAAGTCTAACATGTATTTGTTACATGTTTTGATACAATTTCATGCATGATGAAAGATTTATGTCTGAATTTTGAGGGGCTTGGAATGGATTAGGGCATTTACATGGAAAATGCGTCTCTACTTACAGAATTTAGAAGAAGAAAGAAACTACATCCAGAACCAATGAATTTCGCAAGTAGAGGTATCACTGTACTGTCTTTGTGCTTTGTTTTCAGTTTGTGGAGATACCTTCATCATCATCATCATCATCATCACTATTTGCTTCATCCATTTGATCTAAAAGAAGAAACAGTAAGTTCCTATGTAATTTGCACCATCTAATCAAATCAAAAGAAGACACATTTACAGTAGTAACGTAAACAGACATTAGAGAGTATGGTAGAGGTTAATTAATAGTAGATGTTAATTTAATGGGATCTACTGGTGAACAAAGGTACAGCAATGCTGGTTGTTTATACGATGGGGAACAAGTATACTGGCTTCTGGTAGCTATCATTTACAGGTACTGTCTTTGTGCTTTGAGTTAAGTTTAAAGAGATACCATCATTGTCGCCATCACCTTCTCCATCACCATCTCCGTTTGGCACTAAAAGACAAAATGTAGCCATTTCCTATCCAATTTACTCCATCAAATCAAATCTCGACACATTTACAGTAGTAATTTAAAGAGACATTAGATAGTATGGGAGAGGTTAATTAATTGTAGATGTTAATTTGAGGGCATATACTGGTGAAGAAAGGTACAGCAATGCTGGCTCCTTATACGGTGGCGAACAAGTAGACTGGTTTCCGGTAGCTATCACTTAAAGGTACTGTCTTTGTGCTTTGTGATGTTTGAGGACATACCATCATCGTCGCCATCGCCGTCTCCGTTACCGTCACCGTCCACGTGAACCACTCCGTCACCGTCTCCGTCACCCACTCCATCACCGTCACCTACTCTGTCACCGTCACCCACTCCGTCTCCGTTACCGTCACCGTGTACGTCGCCCACTCCGTCTCCGTTACCGTCTCCGTCACCATCTACGTCACCCACTCCGTCACCGTCTCCGTCACCCACTCCATCACCGTCACCTACTCCGTCACTGTCTACATCACCGTCTACGTCACCGTCACCCACTCCGTCACCGTCTCCATCACCCACTCCGTCACCGTCTACGTCACCATCACCGTCTCCATCTGGCGCGAAAAGATAAAACATTATTTCCTTTCCAATTTCCACCTTCCAATCAAATCACAACATATTTACAGTAGTCATTTAAACAGACATTAGATAGTAAAAATTTGATTTTATATGTATATATACTATATTAGATCATTAATTCATCACATTTTAATGTCATATTTACTAGAGGTCCTCTATTAAAGACTTTGAATTCTTGGACATCAAAAAATTGTAGTGCATGGCATATCAATAAATACAGTAAGAAGAGAAGATTTCCCTATGACCGTAGTCACAAAATTGTATCCACCTGCCCGTATTTTGTACGGGATTTTCAGAATCTTTTTAACAGATACAGCATACAGAAATTCATTGCCCCAGATTGTTGTAAAATTCTATTTTTTTATTTTTTGAATGGGATTTCTTTGGCACGCCGCACAGCCCGAACCCTTTAACCGATCGGCACGGTTCCCTGGAAATTTGCCAAAAACTTTCCCATTCATTTTGAATGGGATGCAATGTTCAAAAATCCCATTAACTTCCAATGGAATTTACATTACATTGATGCCATTGACGGCCATGTATGTCGAATCTATTGATGCCAACGTACTTGGATTCCATTCACACATATTTACAGTAAGTCAATGCCATTGACGGCCATATATGTCACTTCTATTGATGCCACTGACGGCCATGGACATTCAAATTTCCCATTCCTTTTCAATGGAAAAAATAAAAAAATGTCCCCAAATCAACAGGAAATGAACAGATATCACTACAACATGTCCCCCAAATTTCCTCGATTCCATTGACGCATATGTAAATTGATGCCATTGACAGCCATGGACGTCCAAATATCCTATTCATTCTCAATTGAATTTACTTTGTTTAATGTCATTGACGGTCAAGTTTTTCGATGCTATTGATGCCAATGTACTTGGATTCCATTGACGCAAATGTAAGTTGATGCCATTGACGGCCATGGACGTCCAAATGTCCCATTCATATTCAATGGCAAAAAAAAAAAAAAACAAATGTCCCCAAATCAACAGGAAATGACCAGGACACGTCCCCCAAATGTCCCCAAATGACCTGATATGACCAGGACACGCCCCCAAAATGTCCCTAAATGATCTGATATGACCAGGACATGCCCCCAAAATGTCCCCAAATTACCTGATATGACCAGGACACGCATCCAAAATGTCCCCAATTGACCGGATATGACCAGGGCACGCCCCACAAATTTCCCCAAATGACCTGATATGACCAGAACACGCCCTCTCCAACTGTCCTGATACGACCAGGACACGCCCACCAAATGTCCCCAAATGACCAAGTATGATGAGGACACGCCCCTCAAATGTCTCCAAATGACCTGATATGACCAGGACACGCACCCGAACAAACAGAAACACGGATTGGGGTATATTTCCTGGAAATAGAAGTGGCCTTGAAAGGCGGAGTCTCTCAGGGCAGAAAGTTTATGAGTCTCACTCTTGACGATACGTTACATTATAGCCACACTGCTGACTGATCCTTACCACTTTCTAGCTGGTAATTACGAGTGCATCCTGTTTATGTGCTTTTGTTGTCATAGCAAAAAAATAATTGATTAAAAAAAAATAGCAGGTATGGTTTTAGACATTTTAATTGATCTACTACAACAAAACGAGAAGGCATCATAACGGAACATTATAGCTAACACTTGGTTGCAAAATAAGTTTTATAAATGTGTACATGACGTTATCATGCTAGCACACAGAAAACATGCAAATTGACAGAAAATATTCTGAAAAAAAAAAAAAAACGTAGTTTCTAACCGTTCACAACTTGTTGTACGCGCTCTGGAGGAATGAAATAAGTAAGCTAGGTAACCCACCTAAGCAACATAAACCACTTTTAGATCACAACCTACCAGTTGAGAAACACTGATTAATTGTTTATTAGTTACAGTGATATATCCCCATATCTGTCGAAACAAAATAAAGCAGCAGAGTGTAGGAAGAGGAGAAGCAGAGGTGAACTGACTGTCAACAATGGATGTCCCAATTTTTTATTTTCAATAATGATGACTGAAAAAAAATAAAACGTAACTTTTTAACAGAAACCTGTATATTGGTTTGATTTTATATCGTTCAAAGTGCTTTTTCTGACCAGTGCCCCACTGTGCTCCGGTATTGTATTCGGTGTAGTGACACCCCTGTCGTCTAATATGCAGTATTTGCATATACCTATTTATACTCATACAGTATATACTTGAATAGATCCAGTTGTGCTGAAGTCAACTTGGGCCAGACGCAACATATTTTTAGGATTATTCCTCATCCAACAAATAGAATCATCTTATTTTTTTCCCAAGAAGGTGCAGGCTTTGCTGAATGGGTATTACATTTAATCAACCTATTTCAATTGCATTGCAAAGTTTTGGAAAAAAAAAAAAACTATGAAACTTTTAAATTGTATTTCTTTTACGTTCTTACATGCCACATTCAAAAAAATAATCGACCATTCCAAAACAACATAACTGATACCTAAAGTTGTGCCTGACTTGACAGCTTTGGTTAATTCTGAAAGGAAAACTTACAATGGGGAAAATGATTATTGTATCAACAACTAAATATCAAATGTTTTCTCATCAGTTATTTCTAAAGCTTCAATTCAAATGAAATTTCTCCCACACTTTGGTATTTGTCAAGGGCAGAGGCGAGGTGCTACCCAAACGCAGAAAAACAAAGGAGAGGCAAGGCAAGGTAGTGATTAACTAAAATATTTGAATTATGGTAATAAAAACACATGGTACAAACAAAAGACCGGGTTTCCAAATGCAAAGGCAAACACAAAAGTCAGGCTAACAAACCCCGGTAGCAATTGACTGTGTGCCAGATCCAGCGTCAGCTCGCCAGGTTCACACAGGGTTAGGCTGCTGCTGCTACTGCTGCTGCTACTGCTGAACACTTCACTGCGACAGATGCGGCCGGGATCATCAATCTGACAGTCCAAATGTAGGTTAGCCACTGGTCTGGGACTGGCCGTGGAGACCGGACGCGCTAAAAACTTCAAATTTAACATTGGCCGTGTGACGTGACTACAGCATGCACCCAGAAGGCGGGCATCCGCTGCGACACGGCGGATCGATGGCCATACCCTACGCAGTCATTGAGCATTCAAAGTTTTGCATCAAGGGAACGTTTTGCTTTGCAATTCACGGCCATGCCACTAGAGGGGTGTGGCTTGGTCTTTGTACGATTTTGGGGGAGTTTTGAAAGCACCAAACTGTAGTCACATGGTGCTACACTGCTGGCCAAAAGTATTGGCACCCTGCCAGTCCGTCAGATAATGCTCAATTTCTACCAGAAAATGATTGCAATTACAAATGCTTTGGTAGTAATATCCTCATCTATTTTGCTTGCAATGAAAAAACACAAAAGAGAATGGGAAAAAAAATAATCATTATCAATTTACACAAAACTCCAAAAATGGGCTGGACAAAGTATTGGCACCCTTTGAAAAATCATGTGATGTTTCTCTAATTTGTGTAATTAACAGCACCTGTTACTTACCTGTGGCACTTAACGGGTGGTGGCAATAACTAAATCACACTTGCAGCCAGTTAAAATGGATTAAAGTTGACTCAACCTCTGTCCTGTGTCCTTGTGTGTACCACATTGAGCATGGAGAAAAGAAAGACGACCATAGAACTGTCTAAGGACTTGAGAAGAAAATTTTGTGAGGAAGCATGGGCAATCTCAAGGCTACAAGTCCATCTCTAAAGACCTGAATGTTCCTATGTCTACTGTGCACAGTGTCATCAATAAGTGTAAAGCCAGTGACACTGTGGCTAAACTCCCTAGATGTGGGCGGAAAAGAAAAATTGACGAGAGATTTCAATGAAAGATTGTGCGGATGGTGGATACGGTCCTGCAGTCCGACGGTACAACAGTGTCAACCCGTACTATCGGTTGGCATCTGAATGAAAAGGGACTCTATGGTAGGATACCGAGGAAGACCCCACATCTGACCCAGACACATACAAAAGCCAGGTTTGAGTTATCCTAAATTTACCTGAGAAAGCCAAAAACGTTTTGGAAGAATGTTCTCTGGTCCGATGAGACGAAAGTAGAGCATTTGGGGAAAAGACATCAACATAGAGTTTACAGGGGGGGAAAATTAGGCCTTCAAAGAAAAGAACACAGTCCCCACAGTCAAACATGGCAGAGGTTCCCTGATGTTTTGGGGTTGCTTTGCTGCCTCTGGCACCTCACTGCTTGATCGTGTGAATGGCATTATGAAGTCTGAAGACTACCAACAAATTTTTCAGCATAATTTAGGGCCCAGTGTGAGAAACTGGGTCTCCCTCAGAGGTCATGGGTCCAGCAGGACAATGACCCAAAACACACTTATAAAAAACACTGGAAAATGGTTTGAGAGAAAGCACTGGAGACTTCTACAGTGGCCAGCAATGAGTCCAGACCTGAATCCCATGGAATACTTGTGGAGAGATCTGAAAATGGCAATTTGGAGACAGCACCCTTCAAATCTCAGAGACCTGGAGCAAAGAAGAATGGTCTAAAATTCCAGCAGAGCAAGAAACTCATTGATGGACACCGGAAGCAGTTGTTCGCAGTTATTTTGTATAAAGGTCATGCTACCAATTATTTGGTTGAGGGTGCCAATACTTTTGTCCGGCCCATTTTTGGGTGTTTTATGTAAAATGATAATGATTTCATTTTTTTTCCATTTTCTCTTTTTTTTTTTTTTTTTTTAATTGCAAGCAAAATCAATGAAGATATTACTACCAAAGCATTTGTAATTGCAATCATTTTCTGGGAGAAATTGAGCCATCACGTGACAGAATTGCAGGGGTGCCAATACTTTAGGCCAGCAGTGTATATGCACAAACATAGAAGTAGCTATCCAGAGTGAGCAGCACTGTTCCACGCCCAGGCAGTGACCCCACAGGAATATGTAAAAAGAATGTCTGCTTGATTGCTAGTTTGAGTGGTCTATTGTTTGACATAGCCAAGGTAGCCCTGCATTTGCAAATATTCAGATGCTAATTGCTAATCCACCTGAGTAGTCAGTTTGGCATCGGGGTCATCTGACGACTTTCTGGTCTTTCTTTATAGCCAAAAAAACCCTGTGACTTCCAGTGTTCAAATTCTTAAAATGTCTTTAAGTGCATATGACACGAGAGAGTTAAGAAAAAAACTGATTTTTTTTCTTTTTACAGGTTCTTTAATTCTCTGAACAGGAGATCAGGAGATGGTGACACACAATTCAGGAACAAAAATAAAAGTACCGAGCAGGGGTCGCGTTAACCGAATATTTTCCATCGTTGACCGGTTTTTTTAAACGGTGATGGAAAAAACTGAAGTCCATCCGTCATTTTGACAGGTTGCAATTGACACCCCAGACAACAGGGTGACGAGTGAGCATATTAATTAGCTATTGTCTCTCTTGATGCATGACGTCGTTGGCCTTACTCGGAAAAATGTCAAGGCAACTGAGTGTTTGCCTGGCACGGCCAGACTGTTCTCCCTGTATTTTTCAAACACTGAGAGAAAAGTATGGGACACAGCCTCTCGAGTAGGTACAAAATCAATTGACAAATCAGATTTGTTTATTTGCGTGACGTGTTCTTCACGAGCAACGTCACTCTTGCGCGCCGAAAGTCGTCTCTACAACAACATGGATGGCGGGAGAGCCGAGAATATGTTCCAATCCGCGGTAAATTCAGTTTTAAATGAGCTAAAACACATCGACACAAGACATTGACAACAGTCCGCCAACACGTGGTGCCCCAAAGCATCCTGCCAAACTACCGAGTGACTGGAATGGCAATCCACTATCTCAGCCAACACTAACTAGCTACCCAAAGCGTGCATTTTGTACGACATGGAGATGCTTCAATTCTGCCTGGTAACGTACACGACAATGGCTAGAGTACTCTGTTGTACGGGATGCCTGCTTTTGCTTCCCCTGTCGGCAATATGGTAGCACTGCAAATGGAAGGGATTTCGTCTTTACCTTTAACAACTGGAAAGCAGCTCTCAATCGAGGCAAGGGCCTCCAGCGGCACATGTCCAGCCGTAACCACGTGCATGCTTCCACTCTGTGGACTCAGCATAAAAGCAGAGAAACTAACGGGGGGAACTCTGGACTGCCTATTGGTTGGAAAAACACGACTTGAAGAAAACCGCTACTATGTCAAAAGTGTGGCCAGTGCTGTTCGCTTCCTATGTGTGAATGAGTTGAGGCTCCGTGGGACTGCAGAAACTTAGAGGCACGATGAAGCTGGCAATGAAGACATCACTTCAGGTCTCTTCCCAAAACTGATGGAATATACCTTGGAGAGAAGGATAAGAAACTGGTGAGCATCGTCAAAGGTATCCCGAAGAATGCCAAATACACTTCCAAGGACATCCAAAATGAAATCACTGAAACACTGGCAAATATGGTGCTTGGAGAGGTCAGGAAAAAATACGAAAATGCGGATGCCAAAGGGTTCTGCCTCAAAAGCGATGGGACCAGGGACAGGTGAAACATGGAAAACCTGTCCGTGATCATTCGCTTTGTCACCAATTCCAAGCCAGAGGAGCATCTCATCAAGTTGCTTGACTTGCATGAACTTGATGCAGAGTATTACCTCGGAGATACTGACAGACCTTTCTGATGCCGGCTACAGTTATGACAACATACTTAGCCAGTGTTACTTTGGCGCTCCTGTGTTTAGTGGGGTAAGAGGCGGTGTACACGCTCAGCTCCTAAACAAACTGGCCAGATATGTTCCTTCACTGTTTCAACCACCAGCTGCACCTAGTAGTTGTACACGCCATGCAGAGTGAATCGGGTGCCAAAAGATTTTTTTGACTTCTCTTGCTCACTCTACAAGTTTTTTTCAGCATCACCACGTACGTGTCTGAGAAATACAATGCACCAAACCTGAAAAGGCTGCTTGAAATGCGATGGACAAGCCACTACCAGGTGACGAGGTGCCTGGTTGAAAATCAATACCATATTCTCAGTATCCTATCGGAGATGACAGAGGATGACGATGCTCCAGTCGACCTGTGCACCGAGGCATCAGGCCTGCTGTGTCAAATTAAGAGCCACCCTTTTAGTGCAAGTGCTCGGTGTCCTGAAACTGGCAAATGCAATTTTGCAGTCTCGGTCTGTGGATATGCGCAGTGCTTCTGAGGTTGTTAGTGCGGCACTGGAGTCCCTAAAAAACATTCGCAAAGAGGATTCTTGGGCAGAGTTATCTCAAGTATCTCATGGAGATGACACTCATCCTCCAAAGAGAAGGAGAAAAAAAAGCAAATGCCCCGGTCGAAGTGTTGTGCTCTCAACTGTGGGCCAGTTGACGATCCTGCCCTCAATCCCCGTCGGTGTTTGAAAAGTTTTCTGCTCAACATCCTTGACAGGGCCATTTCAGAAATGGAGACAAGGTTTTCCCAGTGCAATGTTGACCTGATGAAAGCAATATCTGCTATTATGCCCGAATCCAGTGAGTTTCTCGAATTCACCCAGTTGCACCCCTCTAGCTGTGCTGGCTGGCACAGTGGCGGACAATGAGAATCTGAAAAATGAAATCATTGTGGCCAAACGGATGATGCTCAAGAAATGCCCGAATGAAACAAACCTGTCCACCATGTGTAAACACTTGCAGGAGTGGAAGGAAGTCTTCAATGACAACATAAGCCGAAAATAGAGCTCGCTCACCGGGCAGAAGCTTTACTTTACTTTACATTTGCTATAACTAAAAACCGCACATTTATAGTTTTTCATATATGAATGAGGATAGTATGCAAACAATGACAGTATCATGATTGTATATATCGATTCTAATGATGCCAATGTACTTGGATTCCATTGACACACATGTAAGTCGAGGCCATATATGTCAAAATATCAACAGGACGTGACCTGAAATCAACAGGACGTGACTCCGAGGGGTTTACATGCGAAAGCCAAGCTACCATCGCAATTTCTCCAGAAATTGCATTTTCTAGTTTATGAACAACATTCAGGCGCAATCATTTTGATGAAACTCAATTATATCGTGGGGGTGGTTCATGAACGTCTTTGTTATAATCACATCAGAGTAACAAAGTACTGCAAAGGAAAGTTTGCAGTCAAGCATCCTTAGTTACTGACTAAGCTTAGTACAGTGGTACCTCTACATACGAATTTAATTCGTTCCAGGACCTTGTTTGTAAGTCGAAATGGTCGTATGTCGAGCAGGATTTTCCCATAGGAATACATTATAATTCCATTAATTCGTTCCAAAGCCTAAAAACATACACTAAATTCTTAATAAATACTGCTGGCACTGTTACAAATGGCAATTAAACATAGAAAAACAAATAAGTTATGAATAAATAAGTCAGAATAATATAATAATAAGAAGAATAATTAATAATTATTCCTGTAAATAATGTAACGAATTGGATTCTAATATGGCGGACACTTTTTACTGTCCCTGAACGCACCGCGAAGCTGACGTCACGGTGAGATAGGTCGGTGCGGTAGAGATAATACTTTCGTTTTCTTGAGAGCAGTCAACTGCTTAAGACAATGGGCGTTTTGTGTTGGATAAGTTCTTAAATAAATGATAAAAACGTGACGAAGCTGGCGATTTCCTTGGCAATGTTACCACAATAATAATTGTCACCTTAACTTATAAATAGTGGCGAACGGTGGTCGGAAGAGGACCATGGAGCTGTATTGTTGAGCCAGTTCAGGGACGCGCACACCAAGCTCATATTTTTCTATAACTTGCATCTTCATTTCAAAGGTAAGCATTACTTTTTTCCTTGTTTCTCCAACTGTATCAACTTTTTTTGAAAACTGTGTTGATTTCTCACACAAGAAAATCCACCGTGCGTTCGTTTGCAGTGCTGTCATGTCGTCGTATTTCGAGCAACTCGTCGGATGTAGAAACAAATGGCGGCTCAAATTTTACGTCGGATGTCGAAAAGATCGTGTGTCGAAGTGATCGTATGTAGAGGTACCACTGTACTAGGTTTTATACACCCAACAATAAAAGTAGTAAAGTGAACAGTATTATTCACATGAAATACAGTTTACACAAACAGATGCTTTAATTGTTTATTTACTTTCATGCTTGCGAGGATTGGTAGACAACCTGCTTTCACGTCCTTGTTATCTCGGTTTTGTAAGCTGTGAGGATATCACCCTCATCGAAGAGTACAAAGTTAATGCATGACAACCTGTATTCTATACATCAAAATGTTTGACATTATTACAGTATATTTTATTAATGTCTATAGATTGAAAACAGATGTCAACAAATAATAGACACAAAATTCTAATAGAAAACTAATATAATGTATATTATTATTTTTTTTTAGGTTACATTTTCATGATGCACATCATGCTGCTGCTTATACTGGGGAGGGATAGCTGCTGGTGCCTGCTGATGGTGACTGCTGGCCGTGGCCACTGAGCCCCTTTTTAAAACCTTTCAATTTGATGCTTTGACGGCTGACCATTGCCATCCATTTTTTCTACTACTGTAGGTGCTTTGGCAAACCATACATACAATAGCCTCATTTGGACGGATCGGTGCATCCAAATGCAGCACAACCAACCATCACAGCCCACTGATCTATAAAATGTTAGGCTTAAACAAAGAATCATGACACCAATTTCACCAACTGTTCATTCACAAAATCAAATTTTCTTTATCAAAGGGTAATGAGTTTTTATTTTTGTACATTACCCCATGTGACAGGATTTTTTTTTCCTGGCTTGTAATTTTATTTGGATTACCAAACTAAATGAAAAAGTGCCACAAAAAAGGTAGACGTGGTTTTGCTAAAATCAGAGGCTATCTTCAAGATTTCTGATTTTACGTCTTAGTTTTGCAGAAAATATTTGTTGAATGTCATTTCTTCGTGTTTCAGGTCAAACTAAGCCTATAAAATGAGGAAAATATACATATATAATATACATGTGAAAGCATCAGAAAGCACAACAATAAAAAAATGAAAGAAAAAAAAAATTTAAAAATAGAATTTCAAAGTAGTGACCCAAAACCCAAACTTTTAGATAAACAGAAGTGTTTTTATAAGTCAATGTGACGAAACAAACCAGGAAGTACAACTTAGAACCTGGGGACAAAATATGCGTTAGATGGTGTTATCTTTAATATACAGTACTGTGCAAAAGTTTTAGGCAGGACACCTGCCACAGGTAAGGAAATCAAGGAAATCTAGACACTCTCTGGAAAACCAGTATTCTAGTTGTGAACAAAGATAAACCTAAATCATCTTGCATTTCAATATAAAAGTAGATTTCCCATGCCAATGCTAACACAAACATGAAAATTTCCCTCCACAACATGGGAAAGTTCCGTTCTGCGTCAGAGTTTACATAGTTTTCAGTTGTGGCCTTACCACTCCAAATGTAAAACGAGCATTGCCAAATATGTTGTAATGCAAAGACATAATCAAACAAGTACTTCCTCAGTACATGATTTTATCCATTTTCCCATAAATGTCGCAATCACCGCTTTCAGTTCCATAGAAAACAATTAAAGCGCTGCTTGTGCTTGGAACTATTCACAACTACATAAACCACGTGACCACCTACGGCGAGATCAGACAGTGTCGTAACTCTCTTTGTACATTAGAAATTCGCAATTGGCTGCAGGCATGAAAATGGGTCAGAGGTTAAAAAGGTGAGAAGGGTGTGAAGGAAACATGTTCCGATACAGTGTACAACTACAGTCATCCCAAATGACTAATTTTCTCTGATTTTTTTTACGATTAGTCGACTAATCTAGTAATTCCCCCCCCCCCACTGATTTAGCACTGAAATTTTTAATGACGCATATTAATACACAAAAACATTTTGGAACACTTGAATTCTTTATTAAAGTACAAATAAACACGTAAATAACAGCAATAAATCATAAATAAAAAATGAGGTCAAACGCTGATAGCATTAACTAGTGCAGAAGAATGGAATGTAAACAGATTCAGAACCCTGACTTTGCCTTTCCAACATGATTCAAAACACTTCTTTAAAAAAATAAAGAAAAAATATCTAGCATTAATACTATAGTATACTACTATAGGAAGCTGGACCACATTACACCAGTTTTGAAATCGCTACACTGGCTTCCAGTAAGTCAAAGGATAGACTATAAAATACTACTGCTCGTCTACAAAACACTTAATGGCCTTGGACCAAAATACATGCTTGACTTGTTAGAGTCCTATGAGACATCTAGACCCCTAAGGTCGTCTGGAACCGGTCTTCTGCATGTTCCAAGAACAAGAACCAAGCAGGGTGAGGCAGCATTTAGTTATTACGCTCCTCACCTCTGGAACAAGTTACCCGAACGTCTGAAGTATGCTCAAACTGTTAGCTCTTTTAAATCAGGGCTAAAAACACTTTTGTTTAGCACTGCATATCTATAACTGTCTATATATTTCAATCTACCTGCTTTCTATTCCTCTTGTTTTTATCTCCATTGCTGATTTCAATTATTATTAGAAGTAGTAGTTTTTGTTTTATTTTTATTTTATTTATTTATTTTTATTCTGTGATTAAATGCGATCTTTTGTCTTCGTTTCAACGTTGTGTTGATTTAAATGTGATTTTTATGATCTTCATGTGATGTAAAGCACTTTGAATCGCCTTGTGTTGAATTGTGCTATATAAATAAATTTGCCTTGCCTTGCCTATACACAGGAGTGAAAGTGGCTAGAATTTCTTGCCGGAGCTCCCCGACGTGAAGTTCGCCTCGGAGCCAGAAATTTTATTTATTTAGTTTTCATTCAAAATTGTATTTTTTCAATGATTTGCAAAATAAAAGTTAACAAAAACAGCAATAACCCCAACCTCCATCTCCTAATTTTTATTTTCCCTCATTTCCTCACATACTAAATGCCAAATCTCAATTTTAACTACTTAAGAACATAACATATACTCTACATATTAAAATTGAAGTTCATGTAAACATTTATATATATATACATATATATTTTTAATAATAAACATATAAGTAACAGATGTTCAGAAATATAAGTACACTTGACTTATATTATGCAGAGTGAAATGGAATATATTTTGAAGATCGCCCAAACATTGACTATGAGAAATAAACCTCCTCAACTCTTTCGTTGCTCTTAAACATTTGATCCATTTTATTAAAGGTAAAGCTAAAGATATTTAAAGCTTTTTTTTTTTTTTTTTTTTGACTGTTGAAGAAAACATGCACATTTGAACCAATCAGAGCTAACCACCTCTGCTGATGTCAGTATGTCAGCCAATTGAACGGGTAAATGAGTCCAGGCGTTTTGCTTTGCTGCGTGCATTCACACATTGACGTGACTCGCCATCGTCAGACTCAGATAACTGTAGCAGCTGGGGAAACGTCCATGCCGTCTGTGGAATAAAATCAAAAATAAATATCAGTGGAAACACACAAGCACTTTATTATGCTTGTTGTTAACACTTGTGTATGTAAATCTGATGTTGGTAGATTGTTTTCTTCTTGGAGTTGAAATGCATGTGTGGCAGCTTAGCATAAACCCTGCTGTCACATTTTCGGAATCAAAGCATTGTGTACCGGAATAGCATTCCGGCCCTGAATCTTATACCGGAACTGCGTTCTGGCCCTGAATCTTATACCAGAACTGCGTTCCTGACCGACCCACTTTCACCCCTGACTATACAGTATATAATAGTAGTGTAATGTAGTGTTTTGTATTCATTGCCAATCATATTTTTCATGGAGGGTGTCATTTTAAAGCTTTTCTTAGTGTAGAATTTGAATTCTGAAGTATGTGGAATGAACTCGAGAAATTGTTATTTGTATGACGAACATGACATGCTTTTATTTTTGAAATGTTCACCGGAAGTACAGTATGTTCGCTAAACCGCTAACCATAAGCTTTCCACTCCGCAAAAAAAGCTCTTTTTGTCATTGCATGTGGTATCAGTAATCATTTTGTTTTCATATTTTTCATTTGCAAATGCTGTTAACCAGCGATTTTTCATTTTTGAAGTGTCACCTTTTAGCAGCAAGTTTGCATTTTGGAGAAGACTGCCAATGTTTAATAGCAGGCTAAAGTAGGTTGTCTTTTTTCCCCATTAGCATCACTGTAGCAATGCTAACATTTACATTGTTTAATGTAACGGGGGTATATCAAACTTGCAAATATTGTATGTTTCTATTCTATAATTACACAAAATTGTTATCTTATTTTCTATTTTATTTTCGTCAATCCTTCAAAGTTGGAACTTTTTGTTTGTATGTTGTTTGTTTCCCCTATGTCGGTTATTACCGCGACACCTGCTGCTTTAAGTTGAGTGCACTTTATTAGTTCTCCCCTTTTCTGTGTGGATGTCGAGCGGGAGGTAGGTGCTATTTAGCTGCAGAGAGTTTTGTAGGAAAATGTAACTTCCAGGCATGCACTCATGTATAAAAATTGCATTGCATCTCTTTTTTGTATTTATTTTGAATAGGGGCACGTTGTTAAAGCCGTGTTTAACGGGAGGATTGACTTTTTCTGACTGTTATCAGGTATGTCGCGCCCTTTTTCTGTGTGGATGTCGAAGGGGAGGGGCACATTGTTAAAGCCGTGTTTAACGGGAGGATTGACTTTTTCTGACTGTTATCAGATAAAAAGCAAGTCACACCGCACTCTTGACTCCCGTCGTCATTCCAAACTACACATACAACGCAGAGTCGAAACCCACCGGTCACATTAATATGGATGTGTTTCCTTATTTTGTATGTCTGAACTTTTATTCTACGGCGTGTTGATGACCAATAAACATCTGTTAAAGAAACTGGTGTCTCATATGCCATTAGCGCGCACGCACAAATGTATGCATGCGCGCAGGGCGATAACGCGCAGCCGTGAAAATTACAACCCCCATTTTTATTTACCGTGCGATAAATGGACTCATTGCATATTGCGACAGGCTTAGCAACTTCAATAAAACATGTCGTTAGTCAGTTAGATGGACTTACGATCTCCCAGCTTGTAATTGTCTCCTGTCATCTTCTGAAATTACATCTGGGTGACGGCGCTTTAGGTGCCGACGAGCAGCCAAGCTTGGCATTGAAGTGACTGGACACAACAGTGTAACCTCCTTTGTTACGTTGAAATGAGTCAATGTTTAGGCCACTCTGGTGCGCTTTTTGGGCTTTGTGCCGCTTTCCCCACCTGCATACCAAACATCCGAAATTTTAAAAATCTGCCCCCCCACCCCTCTTTTAAAATTCTCTCCTCGGATCTACACAATTCACGTAGGTCACCCTTTTTTATTTCAAAACGGCGAATTTCGCCGAAAGGTGAGAGATTTTCATGCCTGTGATTGAGAGGTGCACATGTGCTGTGCTAGTTGAAGGTGTATTCACTGACGCTAAAAAAGTCATATTTTACCATTTTATGCGTGTTACACTTTCCATCCATTATATTTCTTGAGTATTCATGTCGGTCTCAATTGTCCGAGGAGGCGGGATGACCTGAGATATTTCATTGAAAGAACAAACATTGGACCAACTAATGGGCCGCCTGCCACGGCCAAGAAACTTAAAAAAAATTTTTTATATTAAACCGCGTCACCAGCCTAAAAATGTGTGTCGGCCCACCGGGAATGATAATGCTACAATCCCACTGTTTATTTATTTTTTATCATGTCAAAATATAGATTGAGTTGTATAAGAGAAACATTATATCTTCGAAGGGAGGTTGTAATTTGGGCTGTTTTTTTTTTTTAATTGAACTAAGCGGGTTTTACCATTGTGATTGGTCTCTCCCATCATGCAACCCTAGTCGGAAATGCAAAAGATTTGAGGCACATTCGAGGAAGAGAAAACCTGCATGCTTATAAATATGAAACTATACTGCTAAATATTAAGGGTGTAACAGTACATGTATTCTATATTGAACCGTTTCGGTTCTTGGTGCTCGGTTCGGAACGGAGGCGTACAGAACGAGTTTCTGACGTAATTTAACCCTTACTTTTTGAGGCTGTGAGTCGATCGGGTGAGTTTCTTTGTGTAGATTATATTTACTCCGTCTTCTCTACTATAGTGAGGACCAACACAGTAGGACAGTAAGAAACGTCAGTGCTTCATTTACTGTTTCTGATTGTGTATCATATTGCCTCTGCAAAGCCCTTTGAGACAACGTTGTTGTGATCCAGGGCTATACAAATAAAATTTAATTGAATTGGCGCGACAACATGGCCGCCGCGAGAACGCAGTGAAACGCGGCCGTTAAAGTCAATCAGCCAATGCACACCAGTCGCAGTGCGGCCGCGTGTTAGACGCGTCCCAGAAGCGGCTCAACGTGATGCACGTGAAAAGAACGGCAGTTTATTATTTGAATACTACAAGCTAGCAGACCGGAAGTCACTCGTGTAAAAATACGATGGATCCGATTTTCAAACTAATATGCAATCGTAACCCACTTTGAGTCCATCAGATCTCTTGAGTGGTAGATCGGGGCACAGTTGACTTGTCTTTGTTGATTTACAGTTGTCTTCTCTGCTATAGTAATAACCAACACGGCCCCGTGTTCAATACAAAACCCTCCTTACCACAACAAAACAAGTAGGAACTAATATTCACATAGGAACTAAAGTTATACAACATAAAATATACGATATTTATAAATACTACATCACATTTGTAAAATACAAACAAATAATAAAATAAACTAGGCCTGCAAGCAGGACTGAACGGGCCCTCGCAATCTAGCGCAACTCGGACGTCACGCAACTCGGACAGTGTGCAGGTCAGGGTGGTGGCAGATCGTCCTCTCTAGTCATCTCATTAGAATCTAACATGCTTGAAAGTTGCCTCTTTACATTCACACACCTAAGAGATAAAAACCCCTATTGGAAAGAGTACTACAAAAAAGGAGCGAATAAAGGATCGTCACGGCAACAGACAGAGACATGTGGACATGGGCCGTAAAATAAGTATTTCAAAAGGTCTTGAAACTACAATGACCAACCTGAAAAGAACTGGACATATGTTAGAAAAATGAGTGACTTTCTATTGCCACTAGTTGGCGCTATAGGGTTGATGCAAATGACCCCTACAAGACCCTTCAGAGTATGACTCAACAAGCACGAGATGTTTGGCGCAGATATGTTGTAGAAGTTATGACTGTTCAAAACTTGTGGTGAGACGAAATGGCTTCAGTCATTTTCACTTCTCCTGTTGGACTCTTCTGCTTCAACCAAACCTCAGTATTTTTCATCAGGCACCTGAACTCATGTCTTATGGCTCCCCTGATGCAGGTTTCAGGTGAATATATTTTTTTTCCTTGGAGGAGGAGGCTGTTTAGTAAAAAAAAGGCATTTCCTGTTTCCACTAGGTGGCGCTATGCCTAATGGGTAATGTTTCAATGCACTCGTGTTAAGGGTGGGATACCGCACATACGTGTCAGATATGAAAAAGATTGAACTTTGTGTCAAGGAGCTATTAGTCATTTACTGAATTTCTCATTTTGCCGAAAAAATGGCCGACTTTGGCACCACGCTCAGGTCAGACCCATGAATGAAAACGCACCATTTTGAAACTTTTAGATCTCCTGTGTCTCCTGAATAGTCTCACCAATATTGAAGATGATCCAACTAACTCCCTCTGTGACAAGGTCTCAATTGTGCACCCTGTTAATTGATAAAAATTTCACATTCGATCCAAAATACCCGATTTCCTGTTGGGTTTGGAATATGGGTTCAAGAGACTTTTTGGAGCAGTTTTGCACAAGGTATCGACTTCCCAAATTTCATTGCTCTACGTTACAAAAACCTAATAGGAAACGCCTTTTTGAAAAATTCAAGGGGGCGCCACTGAGCCATTTTGTTACATTTTTTTGTAATGTCGCAAGATTATCAAAATCCACGCAAAGTCGCATGTATGTGCAAAATTTGGTGAGTTTTCGTGCATGTTCAGGCCTCCAAATGTAAACTATACTACAAATGGATAAAAATTTCACATTCGATCCAAAATACCCGATTTTCTGTTGGATTTGGAAAATGGGTGCAAGAGACTTTTTGGAACAGTTTTGCATAAGGTATGGACTCCCCAAATGTCGTTGCTCTACGTTGAAAAAACCCAATAGAAAAGGCCTTTTTTAAAACTCCTTTCTGTCGCCACTAGTTGGCACTGTAGAGTTGATGCAAATGACCCCTACAAGACCCTTCAGGGTATGACTCTCAACAAGCACGGGAAGTTTGGCGCAGATATGTTGTATATCTGCTGAGTTATGACTGTTCAAAGTTTTTTGCGAGGCAAATTGTTGACGGTCATTTTCACTTTCCTGTTTGGACCCCTCCGCTTCAACGAAACCTCAATATTTTTCATCAGACACCTGAACACAGGTCTTAAGGCTCCCCTGATGCAGATTTGAGGTCAACAGATTTTTTTCCCTTGGAGGAGGAACCTGTCTCGTAAAAATAGACATTTCCTGTTCTCACTGGGGGCGCTAGGCCTAATGGGTAATATTTCAATGCACTCGTGCTAAGGGTGGGATACCGCACATACATGCCAGATATGAAAAAGATTAAACGTTGTGTCAAGGAACTAGTAGTCATTTACTGAATTTGTCATTTTGCCGAAAAAATGGCCGACTTTGGCACCACGCCCAGGTCAGACCCGTGAATGAAAACGCACCATTTTGAAAACTTAAGCTCTCATATGTCTCCTGAACATTCTCACCAATTTTGAAGATGATCCAACTAACTCCCTCGGTGAAAAGGTCTCAAATGTGCACCCTGTAAATCGATAAAAATTTCATATTTGATCCAAAATAACCGATTTCCTGTTGGGTTTGGAATACTGGTGTAAATGCTTTTTTGGAGCGGTTTTGGACAAGGTATAGACCCCCCAAATTTCATTGCTCTACGCTGACAGACCCTAATGTTATAGGCGAATTTTAAAATTTCAAGGGGGCGCCACTGAGCCATTTTGTTATATTTTTTTGCAACGTTGCAAAATTATCGAAATTTACAATTTTCTGCACGTATGTGCAAATTTTGGTGACTTTTCGTGCATGTTCAGGCCTCCAAATTGGCCGTTTTCATTTGCCCTGAAAAAAAAAATAAAAAAATAAAAAAAAACTAGGCCTGCAAGCAGGACTGAACAGGCCCTCGCAATCTAGCGCAACTCGGACGTCACGCAACTCGGACTGTGTGCAGGTCAGGGTGGTGGCAGATCCTCCTCTCTAATCATCTCATTAGAACCTAACATGCTCGAAAGTCGCCTATTTACATTCCCACACCAAAGAGATAAAAACCCCGATTGGAGAGAGTACTACAAAAAAGGAGCCACTACTGAGCTGTGCAGCCAAGCCCTTATTCAAAACCTAAATTAATCTTCTAACTGGGCCAATTCGACCAAGTGTGCCAAATATTGTGGCTCTATAAGCTGCCTGAGTCGCTGAAAAAAAATATTTCCTTTAAATGGCGAACAAAGGGTCGTCACGGCAACAGACAGAGACACGTGGACATGGGCTGTAAATAAGTATTTTAATAGGTCTTGAAACTACAATGACCAACCTGAAAAGAACTGGACATGTATTGGAAAAACGAGTGACTTTCTATTGGCACTAGTTGGCGCTGTAGGGTTGATGCAAATGACCCCTACAAGGCCCTTCAGGGTATGACTCTCAACAAGCACGGGAAGTTTGGCGCAGATATTTTGGATATCTGCCGAGTTATGACTGTTCAAAGTTTTTGGAGAGAAAAATTGTTGACAGTCATTTTCACTTTCCTGTTTGGACCCCTCCGCTTCAACGAAACTTCAATATTTTTCATCAGGCACCTGAAGACAGGTCTTAAGGCTTCCCTTATGCAGGTTTGAGGTAGATTGATTTTTTCCCTTTAGAGGAGGAGTGTGTCCCGTAAAAAAGGGCATTTCCTGTTCCCACTAGGAGGCGCCAGGCACAAATGGTAAATTTTCAATCCAGTCCTGCTCAGGCTGGTATACCTCACACACATGCCAAATTTAAAATAGATTGAACATTGTATGAGGGAGTTATCAGTAATTTTCCGAATTCGGTGTTTTGGCGAAAAAATGACCGACTTTGGCACCCCGCCTAGGTCAGGCCCGTGAATGAAAACACACCATTTTGATAACTTAAGATTTCATATGCCTCATGAACAGTCTCGCCAATTTTGAGAATGATCAAACTAATTCCCTAGGTGCCAAGGTCTAAAATGTGCACACTGTAAATTGATAAAAATTTCACATTCAATCCAAAATACCCGATTTCCTGTTGGGTTTGGAATACGCATGCAAGAGACTTTTTGGAGCAGTTTTGTACAAGGTATCGACTCTCCGAATTTCATCCCTCTACGTTGAAAAAACCTAAATGGAGAGGCCTTTTTGAAAATTTTAAGGGGGCGCCACTGAGCCATTTTGTTACATTTTTTCGTAACGTTGCAAGATTATTGAACGTTACGCAAAGCCGCATGTATGTCCAAAGTTTTGTGAGTTTTCGTGCATGTTCAAGCCTCCAAATGTAAACTCCTACTGTGAACCGATAAAAATTTCACATTCGATCCAAAATACCCGATTTCCTGTTGGATTTGGAATACGGGTGCAAGAGACTTTTTGGAGCAGTTTTGCATAAGGTATCTACTCCCCAAAATTCCTCGCTCTATGTTGAAAAAACCCAATAGGAAAGGCCTTTTTTTAAACTTCTTTCTGTCGCCACTAGTTGGCACTGTAGAGTTGACGCAAATGACCCCTACAAGAACCTTCAGGGTATGACTCTCAACAAACACGGGAAGTTTGGCGCAGATATGTTGTATATCTGCCGAGTTATGACTGTTCAAAGTTTTTGGCGAGACAAATTGTTGACGGTCATTTTCACTTCCAGTTTGGACCTTTCCGCTTCAACGAAACCTCAATATTTTTCATCAGGCACCTGAACACATGTCTTGAGACTCCCCTGAAACAGGTTTGAGGTCAATAGATTTTTTTCCCTTGGAGGAGGATCCTCTCTCGTAAAGAATGCCATTTCCTGTTCCCACTAGGGGGCGCCAGGCCTAATGGGTAATATTTCAATGCACTCGTGTTCAGGCTGGGATATCTCATATACATGCTAGAAAGGAAAAAGATTGAACGTTGTATCACAGAGTTTTTAATCATTTTCTGAATTTGGTGTTTTGCCCAAAAATGGCCGACTTTGGGACCACGCCCAGGTCAGACCCTTGAATGAAAACTCACCATTTTGAAAACTTAAGATCTCATATGTCTCCTGAATAGTCTGACCAATTTTGAAGAAAATTTCCGGCTTCCTGTTGGGTTTGGAATATGGGTGCAAGAGACTTTTTGGAGCAGTTTTGCACAATGTATCGACTCGCCAAATTTCATCGTTCTACGTTGAAAAAACCTAATAGGAGAGGCCTTTTTAAAAATTTCAAGGGGGCGCCACTGAGCGATTTTGTTAAATGTTTTCGTAGATTATCAAAATTTACGCAAAGTTGCATGTATGTGCAAATTTTGGTGAGTTTCCGTGCATGTTCAGGCCTCCAAATGTAAACTCCAACTGTCAACCGATAAAAATTTCACATTTGATCCAAAATACCCGATTTCCTGTTGGATTTGGAATATGGGTGCAAGAGGCTTTTTTGAGCAGTTAGGCATAAGGTATCTACTCCCCAAATTTCATCGCTCTACCTTGAAAACCTGAGAGGAGAGGCCTTTTTGAAAATTTTAATGGTCAAGGGGGCGCCACTGAGCCATTTTTTGACATTTTTTCATAACGACGCAAGATTATCGAAATTTACGCGAAGCCGCACGTATGTGCAAATTTTGGTGACTTTTCGTGCATGTTCAGGCCTCCAAATTGGCCATTTTCATTTGCCCTGAAAAAAGAATAATAACTAGGCCTGCAAGCAGGACTGAACGGGCCCTCGCAGTTTGGCGCAACTCGGACGCCATGCAAACTCGGACGGCATGCAGGTCGAGGTGGTGGCAGACAGCACCCCTCTACATCTCCCAAGTTATGACTGTTCAAAATATGTGGAGAGAGAAAATGATGACAGTCATAATCACTTTCCTTTTGGACCTTTCTGCTTTACCCAAACATCAATAATTTTCATCAGCCATCTCAACACGTCTTAAGGCTTCCCTTATGCAGGTTTGAGGTTGATTGATTTTTTTTTCCCTTAGAGGAGGAGTGTGTCCCGTAAAAAAGTGCATTTCCTGCTCCCACTAGGAGGCGCCAGGCACAATTGGTAATATTTCAATCCAGCCCTGTTCAGGCTGGGATACCTCACACACATGCCAGATTTAAAAGAGATTGAACGTTGTATGAGGGAGTTATCAGTCAGTATCCGAATTTGGCGTTTAGCCGAAAAAATGGACGACTTTGGCACCTCCCCTAGGTCAGGCCCGTGAATGAAAACACACCATTTTGATAAATTAAGATTCCATATGTCTCATGAACAGTCAGGGTATAGTGCAAATATGTGCAAATTTTGGTGACTTTTCGTGCATGTTCAGGCCTCCAAATTGGCCGTTTTCATTTGCCCTGAAAAAAAAAAATAATAATAATAATATTCCTTTGCAAAACAATAGGGCCTTCGCACGCTCAGTGCTCGGGCCCTAATAATAATAGTCCTTTGCAAAACAATAGGGCCTTCGCACGCCTAGTGCTCGGGCCCTAATAATAATAATAATAATGATAACTAGGCCTGCAAGCAGGACTGAACGGGCCCTCGCAATCTAGCGCAAGTCGGACGTCACGCAACTCGGACAGTGTGCAGGTCAGGGTGGTGGCAGATCCTCCTCTCTAATCATCTCATTAGAACCTAACATGCTCGAATGTCGCCTCTTTACTTTTAATGGCGAACAAAGGGTCGTCACGGCAACAGACAGAGACACGTGGACATGGTCCGTAAATAAGTATTTCAAAAGGTCTTGAAACTACAATGACCAACCTGAAAAGAACTGGACATGTATTGGAAAAACGAGTGACTTTCTATTGCCACTAGTTGGCGCTGTAGGGTTGATGCAAATGACCCCTAGAGTATGACTCAACAAGCACGAGATGTTTGGCGCAGATATGTTCTAGATCTTCCAAGTTATGACTGTTCAAAACTTGTGGTGAGAAGAAATGGCTTCAGTCATGTTCACTTCTCCTGTTGGACCCTTCTGCTTCAACCAAACCTCAGTATTTTTCATCAGGCACCTGAACACATGTCTTATGGCTCCCCCGATGAAGGTTTCAGATGAATAGATTTGTTTTCCTTGGAGGAGAAGCCTGTTTCGTAAAAAAAAGGCATTTCCTGTTCCCACTAGGGGGCGTTAGGCCTAATGGGTAATAGCTCAATGCACTCGTGTTAAGGGTGGGATATGCCAGATATGAAAAAGATTGAACGTTGTGTCAAGGAGCTATTAGTCTGCTAGTCTTAGTATTAGTCTAGAGCTATTAGACTGAATTTGTCATTTTGCCAAAAAAATGGCCGACTTTGGCACCACGCCCAGGTCAGACCCATGAATAAAAACGCACCATTTTTAAAATTTTAGATCTCCTATGTCTCCTGAATAGTCTCACCAATTTTGAAGATGATCCAACCAACTCCTTCTGTGACAAGGTCTCAAATGTGCACCCTGTCAATTGATAAAAATTTCACATTCGATCCAAAATAACCGATTTCCTGTTGGGTTTGGAATATGGGTTCAAGAGACTTTTTGGAGCAGGAAATCGGGTATTTTGGATCGAAAGTGAAATTTTTATCAATTAACAGGGTGCACATTTGAGACCTTGTCACAGAGGGAGTTAGTTGGATCATCTTCAAAATTGGTGAGACTATTCAGGAGACATAGGAGATCTAAAATTTTCAAAATGGTGCGTTTTCATTCATGGGTCTGACCTGGGCGTGGTGCCAAAGTCGGCCATTTTTTCGGCAAAATGACAAATTCAGTAAATGACTAATAGTTCCTTGACACAACGTTCAATCTTTTTCATATCTGGCATGTACAGTGCCTTGCAAAAGTATTCGGCCCCCTTGAACCTTGCAACCTTTCGCCACATTTCAAGCTTCAAACATAAAGATATAAAATTTTAATTTTTTTGTCAAGAATCAACAACAAGTGGGACACAATCGTGAAGTGGAACAAAATTTATTGGATAATTTAAACTTTTTTAACAAAAAAACTGAAAAGTGGGGCGTGCAATATTATTCGGCCCCCTTGCGTTAATACTTTGTAGCGCCACCTTTTGCTCCAATTACAGCTGCAAGCCGCTTGGGGTATGTTTCTATCAGTTTTGCACATCGAGAGACTGACATTCTTGCCCATTCTTCCTTGCAAAACAGCTCGAGCTCAGTGAGGTTGGATGGAGAGTGTTTGTGAACAGCAGTCTTCAGCTCTTTCCACAGATTCTCGATTGGATTCAGGTCTGGACTTTGACTTGGCCATTCTAACACCTGGATAAGTTTATTTTTGAACCATTCCATTGTAGATTTGGCTTTATGTTTTGGATCATTGTCCTGTTGGAAGATAAATCTCCATCCCAGTCTCAGGTCTTGTGCAGATACCAACAGGTTTTCTTCCAGAATTTTCCTGTATTTGGCTGCATCCATCTTCCCGTCAATTTTAACCATCTTCCCTGTCCCTGCTGAAGAAAAGCAGGCCCAAACCATGATGCTGCCACCACGTTTGACAGTGGGGATGGTGTGTTCAGGGTGATGAGCTGTGTTGCTTTTACGCCAAACATATCGTCTTGCATTGTGGCCAAAAAGTTCAATTTTGGTTTCATCTGACCAGAGCACCTTCTTCCACATGTTTGGTGTGTCTCCCAGGTGGCTTGTGGCAAACTTTAAACGAGACTTTTTATGGATATCTTTGAGAAATGGCTTTCTTCTTGCCACTCTTCCATAAAGGCCAGATTTGTGCAGTGTACGACTGATTGTTGTCCTATGGACAGACTCTCCCACCTCAGCTGTAGATCTCTGCAGTTCATCCAGAGTGATCATGGGCCTCTTGGCTGCATCACTGATCAGTTTTCTCCTTGTTTGAGAAGAAAGTTTGGAAGGACGGCCGGGTCTTGGTAGATTTGCAGTGGTCTGATGCTCCTTCCATTTCAATATGATGGCTTGCACAGTGCTCCTTGAGATGTTTAAAGCTTGGGAAATCTTTTTGTATCCAAATCCGGCTTTAAACTTCTCCACAACAGTATCTCGGACCTGCTTGGTGTGTTCCTTGGTTTTCATAATGCTCTCTGCACTTTAAACAGAACCCTGTGACTATCACAGAGCAGGTGCATTTATACGGAGACTTGATTACACACAGGTGGATTCTATTTATCATCATCGGTCATTTAGGACAACATTGGATCATTCAGAGATCCTCACTGAACTTCTGGAGTGACTTTGCTGCACTGAAAGTAAAGGGGCCGAATAATATTGCACGCCCCACTTTTCAGATTTGTATTTGTTAAAAAAGTTTAAATTATCCAATAAATGTTGTTCCACTTCATGATTGTGTCCCACTTGTTGTTGATTCTTGACAAAAAAATTACATTTCATATCTTTATGTTTGAAGCCTGAAATGTGGCGAAAGGTTGCAAGATTCAAGGGGGCCGAATACTTTTGCAAGGCACTGTATGTGCGGTATCCCATCCTTAACACGAGTGCATTGAAATATTACCCATTAGGCCTAGCGCCCCATAGTGAGAACAGGAAATGCCTTTTTTTGCGAGACAGGTTCCTCCTCCAAGGGAAAAAAATCTGTTGACCTCAAACCTGCATCAGGGGAGCCTTAAGACCTGTGTTCAGGTGCCTGATGAAAAATAGTGAAGTTTCGTTGAAGCGGAGGGGTCCAAACAGGAAAATGAAAATGACCGTCAACAATTTGTCTCACAAAAAACTTTGAACAGTCATAACCCAGCAGATATACAACATATCCGCGCAAAACTTCCCGTGCTTGTTGAGAGTCATACCCTGAAGAGTCTTGTAGGGGTCATTTGCATCAACTCTACAGTGCCAACTAGTGGCGACAGAAAGGAGTTTTAAAAAAGGCCTTTCCTATTATGTTTTTTCAACGTAGATCAATGAAATTTGGGGAGTCCCTACCTTATGCAAAACTGCTCCAAAAAGTCTCTTGCACCCATTTTCCAAGTCCAACAGAAAATCGGGTATTTTGGATCGAATGTGAAATTTTTATCCATTTGTAGTACAGTTTACATTTGGAGGCCTGAACATGCATGAAAACTCACCAAATTTTTGCACATACATGCGGCTTTGCGTGGATTTCGATAATCTTGCGACGTTACAAAAAATGTAACAAAAGGGCTCAGTGGCGCCTCCTTGAATTTTTCAAAAAGAAGTTTCCTATTAGGTTTTTTTAACGTAGAGCAATGAAATTTGGGGAGTCGATACCTTGTGCAAAACTGCTCCAAAAAGTCTCTTGAACCCATATTCCAAACCCAACAGGAAATTGGGTATTTTGATCAAATGTGAAATTTTTATCAATTAACAGGGTGCACATTTGAGACCTTGTCACAGAGGGAGTTAGTTGGATCATCTTCAAAATTGGTGAGACTATTCAGGAGACATAGGAGATCTAATATTTTCAAAATGGTGCGTTTTCATTCATGGGTCTCACCTGGGCGTGGTGCCAAAGTCGGCCATTTTTTCGGCAAAATGACAAATTCAGTAAATGACTAATAGTTCCTTGACACAACGTTCAATCTTTTTCATATCTGGCATGTATGTGACACAAAGGCAGTCTGAACGGGCACGCCCAAAAAACGGATATGACAATAAATCAGATTTGTGCATTAAGACCTGTAGTATGAACCTAGCCTGAGTGCACATGTGTGATACTTGAACGGGCTAAATGGACAAAGACAGTCTGAACGGGCACGCCAAAAAAAACAGATATGACAAAAAATCAGATATGTGCATTAAGACCTGTTGTATGAACGTACCCTAAATGACTTGAAGTGACTCCTTGACTCCTTTCTGAGCTTCTGGGTTCAGCCAAATGTTGTGTTGAGATCAAAACCATACACAACTTGACAGTAATTGTCAAAGTTTGTATGAAGGTAGATTTGTGTTTATCTTGGTCAATCAAAAAAAAAGTTGCTTCAATCAAAATATACTGTATATTTTCAATTTTTAAAAAGTCAGTTCAATCAAAAAAATGTGTTTGAATGCAAAAATAAATTTGACACTTAAAAAAAATCATCTGGAAACTATTTCTTTGATTTTTTTTTTTTTTTTTTTTTTGGATTATTATTTTTTTTTAATTGAAAAAACCTTTTTCGTTGTAGTAATGTTGTTTTGCGTTTGGGCCACATTTTGGCTAGGACATATAGTGTACGTCTTTATTATTCAATCAAAAAATAAGTTGCCTCAAACAAAAAAACATTTTCAATCATTGAAAATTTTTTTTTGAATGCGAACAAATATTTGAGACTCAAAAATTTGCAATTAAACACTTCGTATTTCATTGAAAATATATTTGATTGAAGCCATCCTTTTTGTGTTTGGGCCATAATATGTGCAGGACATTTGTGTCTAAATCAGGGGTGCCAAATCCCGGTCCTCGGGAGCCCATATCCAGCTTGTTTTCCATGTCTCCCTCCTCTAACACACTTGAATCAACTAATCAGGATCGTTATCAGGCTGCTGCAGAGCTTGCTGATGAGCTGATCATTTGATTCAGGTGTGTTAAAGTAGAGAGACATGGAAAACAAGCTGGATAGGAGCTCTCGAGGACCGGGATTGGGCACCCCTTGCCTAAATCATTCAATCCTCCAAAAAGTTGCTTCAATCAAAAAAAAAAAAAAAAATTCAATCAAGGAAAAAAATCATTTGCAAAACTAAAACTGACAATAATATTTAATTTATTTGGGGAAAATATTACTTTTACCTGATTTATGTTTTTTTTTTTTTTGGATTGATTGAAGGAGAAAAAGTTTTGAACTACCTTTGAAACAATCTGTGTCTGGCACTGTAAGACAAAACGTAGTTATTTCTTATCTAATTTGCACCATCCAATCAAATCAAATCGCGACACATTTGCAGTAGATATTTAAAGAGACATTAGAACATATTGGAGAGGTTCATTAATCGTAGATGTTAATTTGATGGCATCTACTGGTGAAGACAGATACAGCAATGCTGGCTGTTTATACAGTGGTGTGGCCGTGTCGCTTATCCATCCTAAGCATTTATTTACGCCGTATTCATGTTGTATACAGTATGTATGTTTATGATGTAAATTGTTTATTTAGCACCTTTGGCTAGTGAGAGTCCCACTGAATGTAAAGAGTGCTTATTCACCGCCACTAAAGCTTCAACAGAAACATCTGACAAGCGATAAAAATCTGACAACACCGGCAGGACGATCATCAATCTGGACAGTGCTTTTACATGACAATGATGGTTGGTGACCCGGTTCCGATCGTCGGACCGACCGGCGAAGGCGGCACTCTCTCGGTCACGGAGGCGGCGCCGATTAGACGTATCGATTGAGGCAAACTGCATAAACTGCATAAAAGTTTTTGTGTGCTGTGATACACGAGCTATCTGCAAAAATAATCCAACTGCTTTATTTCACAGTATACCCTTATCATATGTAAAGCACATGACAGCACTGGATTCTCCAGAATTCTCTCCATAATTATATTGGAATGAGTTTGATCACACAATAGTTTACCGTGAAGATCTGCAGACAAAAACTTCTTGACAGCTGTCACTAGACGAACTTGCCACATGAACAATTTTTGAAAATTACCTAGTGTTGCTTTAAATGAAGCTTAACCTGTAAAATGTTGGAATTGATATATGCCTACAAAAATCAATACAGTTTAGCAGTACAAGTCAGTAAATTAAAATGAATAAACTCTTTAAAAGAGAAGATGGTTTATATGCTTTTATTATCATTGTTTACATTAATATGATTTAAAGTAATCCTCAGTAGGTTACATGAGGAAAACACTTCCTGACAAATTGGAACAGTGGGCATCTCCATTGTACATGGGGAAGTTAGGGATGACCTTTCCTTATTTGTATTTGTATGTCAAACACGCATTTTTCACATTTTATAGCAGTTGTCTCCTCGACCAGCTGTAAGAGAGCAAACATTCATAATGAGAGCAAGAATGTGTCCAACTGCTGCACGCTTTATGTACTGCATACACTTACAGTTTCGATGATTTCACCCACATCAATTCCTTGGCCAAGTTTAAAGACAACACTTGAATTAAACAGCACTATTAAAAAAAGAGAAAGAAAAAAAGTGATGAAGTGACAATCAGCATACAATAATTTGCCCTCTTTTATCTTTAGTTGTACACTACTCATTTGAGCGAAGGCAAGGAAACCGGACACGAACAATTACTTGCTTGAAAACAGCCTCATAATTAATTTAGTAATCAGTGTTGTTAATCGTACTTTAAAAAGTAACAAGGTAGTTACAAATTACTACTCCCAAGAAGTAATTGACTTAGTAACCCGGTTTATAACTTATGTTACTTTACAATTTCTGCGTGTTATTACATTATACATTGAGTCTTTCATATCAAAGATGTTTATTTTAACTGATTCAATTGAACTGATTTTTTAATTAATAAAAGTAATGGAGGTCATATTATTTAAATATATATATATATATATATATATATATATATATATATATATATATATATATATATTTCACCGATATAACAGTGTAATGGTACACAAACTTTAACTTTCAAAAACCCTTTCTGTTTTTCCTGTTATACTTAACCTGCACCAAAACGTGCCTGCTGAACTGTGACTTGTGTGTATCGTCACGCCCCTAATGATATATATTTCAATATGCAGGTGAGGCTCTGAATTTCCTGCCCCTCCTGTCTTTGCTCTAGTTGTTTTGATTAAAAAAACATCACATAAGGTTCATGGATACGTTATTCAAGAAAAGTTCCCGGGTTACGAATGAGTTCCGTTCCTACACTGGCGACGTAACCCGAATTACCGCGTAGGTCAGAATTAACCATTTAAGTACCCCTAATTACCTCCTCTCAAAATAACCATCTAAAAACATGTATTATATGTCATATTAATAAAATTAAGTAAAAAATTGGATGGGCGGATAGATAGATAGGTGTATATTTTATCTCTGGTGATGATAATGCACACTCAGCAGGAAAACAGTACATTATTTTCAACTAATTGTACCCACCTGGACGCCATAAACTGTATATAAAAAGTTGCCCGAGAGTTTAAGATGACGCTCGCCATGTTAAATGCTAATGCTAACGAGAACGCGAATGCTATGATAACGCTCCGAGCCACCTAGCCAATCATCGCGATTGCAACAGCGTCAATAATATTACCAATTTTTAGAATTTAAAGGGCCATATTAAACAATTTGTCTTATTTATCAAAATGGTGTTTATTTCAAAATGGTTTTATTTTAATTTTGACCCTTTTCTGGTTCCATAAATCACGACACATTTACAGAACAGTACTAAATTAAACAGACATTAGTGAGTCTGGGAGAGGTTAGTCAATTGTAGATGTTAATTTGCTGGCATCGACTGATGAAGAAAGGTACAGAAAAGCTGGTTGTTTATACTGTGGCGAACAAATAGTCTGGCTTCTAGTAACTATCATTATCTGATTACTTTCTTGCAGTAACGAGCAATCTAATGTGTTAATTTTTCCAAACCAGTACGGTAATCTGATTAAAGTTAGTTTATTTAGTACCTGTGCGTTACTATTTTGTTATTGCCTTATCATGTATGTAGAATGAAGTATACTGTAGTAATGTACGGAGAGGATATCTTATAGAAATGAAGCTCTTGAGTTTCGGACAACGTGACATCACATGTCACGTTTTCTAATTGGTGGGTGTAAAAAAAAAAAAAAAAACCCAACAACAACCTGAATGACTGATGACCCTGTTTGGACACACCTCATTATTTGTGCGTTTTCTAAATTTTCACTACTATTTACATTGTAAATTCTCACTGAAGGTATTAAAACAATGAATGAACACAGTGGAATTGTGTACTTCGCAAAAAAAAAAAAAAGAAAAAAGTAAAATAACTGAAAACAGGTTTTATATTCTACTTCAGTAAAGTATCCACTCTTTGCTCATATTACTTTCTTGCACTTTTGGCACTCTCTAAATGAGCTTCAAGATAGACACCTGAAATGGTTTTCACTTCACAGGTATGCCTTATCAGGGTTAATAAGTGCCTTTAATGGGGTTGGAACTATCATTGGCCACACCTCATTCAATGCAATACAAAACATTTGGCCGCTATACGTGTATATATATATATATATATATATATATATATATACATCTTGACACTGTTCGTGTTTAATGATCCTCGGTTCAAGCTGTTGTTGTTGAAGCTTTTGAAAGCTTATGTTTAAAGAAATTCTAAACATCCATCTTGCCTCCTCAGCTGTAGTTTTGGCTAAGCAAAGCAAAGGACCACTTCTAAGGTGCTAGTCACATGATCTGTTCGAAAAAAAATTTGTATCCATTATGATAGGGTGACCAAACGTCCTCTTTTGCCCGGACAAGTCCTCTTTTTATCTCCTATCTTGACTGTCCGGCCTGGTTTGATAAATTCATGAAAATGTCAGGTTTTTATGATTTTTCACAGGACCAATATGAAGAGAATTCCTCCGGCCGCTGGGGGGCAGCGCCTGCGCTGAGAAGGAGTAGTTCTTCTTCTTCTTGTTTTTTGTTGGCAGTTTACTCTTTGTATCATGTGGCTTTACCGCCATCTACTGGGTTGACGTATTGGCAAGAGAGCAGGCAGTTACAGACGACAGTAAGGAGTAGTTCTGAGAGATGTGGCTCCATACACCTTTCTGCAAGTTTATCTCCTGTTAATGTCGATCATGTGTGTTCTGTTGTATATTGGGTTATATGTGTACACAGCGATGCAGTACATTGTATTTGTCTTGTAATTGTTCTGCCTTCATGTATTTGGTTGAATGTTAGTATTATATTCTCAGTTGCTGTGTTTCTTATGTTTTTTTTTGTTTTTGTTTTTTACAATAAAAACGTATATAATAGCAACTGTTGACTTCTCTCAAAACTTTGTACAGGGCTGATCTGTAAAATCCCGTTTGGTGTCGCATCGTTGCGCTGCCAATGATTGTTAACTTTTATAGCAAAGTTTGATTTTGCCTCGGCTCCCGGCTAAGGCGCGCTAGGTATTATGGGAAATGTAGTTTTGAAATGCTGCGTTTGGTAACATGCTGGATGAATAGTTTGTCTTTATTTCGGTTATTGTTTGTGTGCAATCTTGAACATTGATTGAAAACAAAAATTGAGTAGGAATAACAATTTGTCAACGACAATTGTCGTGGTAGTAATTTATAAAAATGTTTAGTGGGCACATAGACTACTGTGTGTTTGTGTATTGACTGAACTATATCGCCATGGGTCTGCATTACAATTTTTTTTTTTTTTTCAAAATTTTTTTTCAAAATTGTTTTTGTGTTTTTGTTTGATTATTTAGGAAGAGTAAAGCCTGTAAAAAATATTTCCATATATGTATATATATATATATATATATATATATATATATATATATATATATATATATATATATATATATTGGAGCTGTCAAAATTATCGCGTTAACAAGCGGTAATTATTTCTTTAAATTAATCCCGTTAAAATATTTGACGCAGTTAACGCACAAATGCCCCGCTCAGACAGATTAAAATGAGAGCACAGTGAAAGGTGTACTTCTGTGTTTTTCTGAGTTTTGCCACCCTCTGCTGGCGCTTGGGTGCGACTGATTTTATAGGCTTCAGCACCCATTAGCATTGTGTAAGTAATTATTGACATCAACAATAGCGGGCTACTAGTTTATTTTATGATTGAAAATTTTACAAATTTTATTAAAACGAAAACATGAAGAGGGGTTTTGATATAAAATTTCTATAACTTGTACTAACATTTATCTTTTAAAAACTACAAGTCTTTCTATCCATGGATCGCTTTAACAGAATGTTAATAATGGTAATGCCATCTTGTTGATTTATTGTTATAATAAAGAGGTAGTACTGTACTGTCTTTGTGCTTTGTATTTAGTTTGAGGGGATACCTTCAACATCACCATCTCCATCTGCCACGAAAAGACAAATCGAAGTTGGTATCAAATTTGCACCATCCAATAAAATCAATCATGACACATTTTTCAGTAGTAATTTAAACAGTATTAGAGAGTATGTAAGAGGTTGACTAATTGTAGATGGTAATTTGATGGCATCTACTGGTCAAGAAAGGTACAGCAATACTGGTTGTCTATAGGGTGGCGAACAAGTAGGCTGGCTTAGGTAGCTATCATTTACAGGTACTGTCTTTGTGCTTTGTGTTAATTTGAGGATATACCATCAGAGCTTCCATCTCCACTTCCGCCACCGGTACCGCCATCGCCACCGGTACCGCCATCGCCACCGGTACCGCCACCGCTTCCGCCATCGCCACCGCTTCCGCCATCGCCACTGGTACCGCCATCGCCACCGCTTCCGCCATCGCCACCGGTCCCGCCATCGCCACCGCTTCCGCCATCGCCACCGCTTCCGCCATCGCCACCGGTCCCGCCATCGCCACCGCTTCCGCCATCGCCACCGCTTCCGCCATCGCCACTGGTCCCGCCATCGCCACCGCTTCCGCCATCGCCACCGCTTCCGCCATCGCCACCGCTTCCGCCATCGCCACCGGTACCGCCATCGCCACCGGTACCGCCATCGCCTCCGCTATCGTCACCGCTTCCGGTATCGTCACCGCTTCCGCCATCGCCACCGGTACCGCCATCGCCACCGCTTCCGCCATCGCCACCGCTTCCGCCATCGCCACCGCTTCCGCCATCGCCTCCGCTTCCGCCATCGCCACCAGTACCGCCATCGCTTCCGCTATCGCCACCGGTACCGCCATCGCCACCGCTTCCGCCATCGCCACCGGTACTGCCATCGCCACCGCTTCCGCCATCGCCACCGGTACCGCCATCGCCACCGGTACCGCCATCGCCACCGCTTCCACCATCGCCACCGGTACCGCCATCGCCTCCGGTTCCGCCATCGCCACCGGTACCGCCATCGCCTCCGGTTCCGCCATCGCCACCGGTACCGCCATCGCCACCGGTACCGCCATCGCCACCGGTACCGCCATCGCCTCCGGTACCGCCATCGCCACCGGTACCGCCATCGCTTCCGCTACTGTCACCGCTTCCGGTATCGTCACCGCTTCCGGTATCGTCACCGCTTCCGCCATCGTCTGAATATATATATACATATTTTTTATTTGTTTTATTTTTTATTCTTTGTATTACATTGTGTAGAATATTACTGCTACTAGGGGTTTTACAATCATTTCATGTCATCCCATATGAAAAATGTCATGGAACGTGGGCAGACGAGCGGTGTGGACACAAAATCAGGGAAAGGGAGGCGAGGCAGATGAACTGTGCAAAAATTATTTAATTAAAGACAACAAAAAACTAAGTACAAAACAAAGGCTGTGGTGATCCAAAGAAAGCAAGCACAGAGGCAAACAAAACTCTTTTACTAACACAAAAACTGGTTTAAAAAAAAAACTTACTTGGAACACGAGGGTTTGGATGGACGAGAATTAATGCTGACCAGAATGTGGATATGGACAATGACGCAAAAGGTTTAAAAAGAAACTGGGAGCTTATACTGGACTGTCTCAGAAAATTAGAATACACAATATTCTAATTTTCTGAGACAGTCCTGTATATTTTCTATGTAAAGGACGTCAGCCAAGGTCGGCCCCCCACATTTTTACCACGCCAAATCTGGTCCCCTTTGCAAAAAGTTTGGACACCCCTGCTTTAAATGGTGGATTAATGTACAGGACTGTCTCAGAAAATTAGAATATTGTGTATTCCAATTTCCTGAGACAGTCCAGTATACACACACAGACGAGGGGTAATGCGTCAACAAGGAACAGGTGAGCGACAAAGGAGGATGCAGGCTGGAGGATACACTAGGAGCTGCACAACAGGTGAAATCAATGGGCAATCACAGGGACAAATGAGGAGGTAACCAACACAAAACCTAACAGAAAAGGTGTCGTATTTGTAGCCAACGTAGTCATGCATGTCACAGCATGTGTTGCCTTTATTATAAAGCTTATATAAGGCTTTTAATTTCTGGGGGCTCCAGACATTTTTTTCCCCCTGTCAAATATGGGTCTTTCAACATTTTGGGTTTATGACCCATGAAGGGAAAACAACAAACAGAACGATCCCTTAGGTCCTAAGAGATCATTCTGTTTGTTGCCCTAACTGGGGTGCATATTTCTGTTTGTTTAGATAAGGTGATTGGCACCTTGCATATTGGTATTATTGAGTGAGAAGTTTGAACTAATCATTAATATATGTAAGTAAGACCACAGAGAAATATGAAAACACATCACCCAGTTCCTGGCTGCCGACAGACTTCACCTGACTGACTTGATTGACAGGCCGGCTAGCTAGTTGGCTGACTAACTTGCTGACAGACTATTTGGTTTACAGACTGACTGACCTTTCCTCATGTTTGATTTTGTTTCAAATGGTATACAGTATGCACTTACTTCTTTCAGTATCGCTTTAATGAATAACAGAGCTGGAGTCTGTTCAAAATAAAATAAATAAAATGCCCTTAAAGCGGAAGTTCAGATTTCTTGACATTAGGCTTAGTCTTCAAGTTAGCAGGTTTTAATTAGTCGGTGGAGTTTATTTCAACAAGTTCCGTGCAGTTTGTTAGTATATTATTAGTGTCAGGGCTCTGGAGTGGCTAAGCTAGCGTCTCGGTTCGCTTCCAAGCGGACCGTGGTGTTGTTCGCTATAGGTTTGAAAGTGATAGGATATCGCGAAAATTCAACTGCTTTGAAACTTACCAAACGGTACAATAGTGTACAATGTGTGAGATATAAGTGTGAGGTAAGAGGTTGTTACCTGTGGCGTTAAAAGTAAATACAATTGTAAAGTGTGGAAAGTACAGCTGTGAAGTGTAGGCATTCCCGTTTGCAGGAGTAGTATATGAAGGTAATTAAAGAGAAAAACAAGTTATTAATTTCATTTGAATTCATCAACGTTAACATCAACATTACTTTTGTTAGTTTAGTTATTTAAATTATTGTGAACATACTACAGTGATGAACTATCAAAACAGGGTTCATTTTGAAGTATTTGACATACAAGGGTTCCTTCGGGCCCCTAAAAAGTCCAAAAAAGGTCAAATTAAAATCCTGGTAATTAAACCTTTAAGGCCTAGGTTTATTTTGTCTGAATTTGCATGCTTTTGATGTTATCTTTATAGTTAAAAAAAAAAAAAAAAAACAAAAAAAAAAAACAATGACTTGGTTGGGTCCCGTTTTTCAGGACACCATAGCTTTCATGTCCAAACTATTGTTTTCTCCACTGACCAATTATAATAAACATGTCAAATTAAAATCCTGGTAATTAAGGTCCTAATTTTATTATAAAATTATTTTATGCTTTAAGCAATGTTTACCAATTTGGAAGGGTAGGGGTTTCACTTACCCTGACCAGTATACATTAATAACTGTGTTTTAATACACTAATGTATAGGTGAATTAATGTTAAGCATTGCATTATATCACTTTTTTAATGGTACTTAACCATTAATTTAGTTACTGAATGGCATACACTTCATAATGATTGACGGGTCAAATTCCACCTTCACTTCGCAACGCCTTTAAGTCGGGGGCCGCCCTACAGTCCGCTTCAGTTACTCGCAGTCAGTCGCAGAGTCAACACATGCAGTGATTAAATGCCTGATTTAGGATTGAAAAACTACGAAAGCTGTACCGAAGTGTTGTGAAAAAAATCAATGGGGGAAATTAACCGCTACGGACTAGCAACATTCTTTGACATATTTACGTAAAGTAAATGCAAACTGCCCGTTTTTTTTTTTTTTTTTTGCTTTTAACCAAGAACTCTTTTATGTCCACATCTATAAAGAATTCAGGGATTTAAGCATTTATTCACAGGAAGAACGGGAAAACGGAAAAAGCTCTCTGTTTACTTATGGTGGCTGCTAATTTCCGGACAGACTTGCCTCATAGTTCGCAATATTTACGTAAAATAAATGCTACCTGCACGTTTTTTTGCTTTTAACAAAGAATCCAGACTGTTTTACGTCCATATCTATAAAGAATTCAGGGATTTAAGCATTTATTCACAAGACATTTCAATGCAAAAAGCTCTTTGTTGTACTAAGGGAGCCGCCACAGTGACTTAACAAGCATTACATTTGACATATTTATGTAAAATAAATACTAACTGCCCGTTTTTGTTTTTTTGCTTTTAACGAAGAATCAAGACTGTTTTACATCCATATCTATAAAGAGTTCAAGGATTTAAGCATTTATTCACAACAATTTTCAACAAAAACAGCTCTTTGCCTGTGATTCCACTCGGTCAGCTTTGACGGCCTCGTACAACAATGCAGTCCCCCTATTTATCGGCCCTGCGCACCGTGTCCTGTCAATACATTATGAAGTCTATGCTGTATGGCTATGCATAAACTAATGTTAATTAACCTTATAATTAATGTTACATAATATTAAAACACTGTGATTTTTTGTTTTTGTTTTCAATATTGATAAGTTAATTTATATAATATTATTTTAAAATATTTTTTAGAATTTTAACAAATTTAATGAAATCTTTTATCCTTATGTTTGCAGATTTATTATATATACAGTACATAAATACATATAAATTCAGCCCCCGATGCCATTTTTTGTTTCAAATCCACCCCTGGCTACAAGTTTTGGAGTTTAACAGCCAATGACCAATTTTATGAAACAATTGCAACAAAACGAAAGCTTGTTAGAGTTTTGATTGAATGTTTCCAAGGAGTGGTTTTTACCTGAATCATCAGCGGTCATTTGTGCTGAAAAGAAGAAATAAAAGCATGTTAAATACTTTATTTTGTTCAGTAACCATTATGCAGTATAAAACACCATAATACAATAATCAATGTGCTGCAAATAATTACCCATCTGTTTATAAAATAAAAACCAACAGAAATAACTTCATTTTAAAAACTTCTGTTTTACTTGTTTTATATATAGTAGGTAAATTTGATTCAATTTAACCTGAAACTGAGATTCCTTATAGCTTTACTCAAGAAATGTCAATTACTCACCTTTGATCAGCGGTACAGAGACCAACAGAAACAATAACCAAAAAACCCGATCCATCTTTGATCGCGTACACTTGCCTCTCAGGTCTACTCACACATTTTGTAAATGCAATATGATCTTTTATATGCTCCTTGTTGTCTGATAATTGTATGTTTTTTCTATTGAGACACACCCACCGTTAGAAAATTAGCGTGGTTTCAATGTATGACTGTGCACTTTAATTGGAGCCCATGTGATTTAAGGTGTTCTTAATTCTCATTGATGTAATTGTTGCCTTTTTTATCATCATTATCATCATCATCGTCATCATTATCATCTTCTTTTCCATCTCACACCCGCTTCTCTATCATCATGGGCGTCACAGACATATTTCACTGGGGCACGTGCCCCATTATTGAATTGCAGTGCTCCAGTATAAATTTCACTTTCATTTTCGATACAAAAAAAAAATACTTTGGAGTTTTAAGACTACATTGCATAATCTACAGCAGTGTTTTTCAACCGTGCCGCGAGACATTGTCAGGTGTGCCGTGGGAAATTATCCAATTTGTGTGCCTGTGCAGTCTAGCGCCTGGCAGAGTAATCATGTAGTACTCGTTCATACCACTGAGAGGCAGCGTATTAGTGACGCATGGTTTCAGCGACAGGTGGATTGCACGGCGACGGTGAAAGTGATGGATGCGTTTTTGAAGAGGAAAAATTCTGAATTCGGATTCTGCCCACGGTCCAGTTCAGACTGGACCGTGGGCAAAATCCGGACCCAGATCAAGGCCCTTGTATAAGTGGAGGTAAAAAGAAAGCAAAGACGTCCAGCAAAGTTTCTGGCGCGGGGCAGTACAACGAAAGCTATCTTTCATTTGGATTTACTTTTACTGGAGATGTATCGGCACCAGAGGTTGCGCTAGACTTTTTCGTTGTCTGTCATTTTGACTGACAGGGTCATAAAAATCCGGTCATAATCTATTTTTACCCGTCACTTAAATTTTTAAAATGATGATAATGACATTGTGGTGACCCTTTGTTTGGCATAATTCACCTTCCGTACTTGTGTGTCCATTTGGCCGAGCGCGTTACCGGCTACGACAGTCACGTGACAGAGACACTTAAGAGCCGCGCGCGGTCCCCTCACTATCCACTCGCTCTCGCTATATGATTGGCCGAAGAGTCAAAATGCTCTCCCGTGAAATGCCTGTTTAAAAATGTTCCCGTTGTTACTTCTTGCGTTCGCTTATAAGTGCCCATTTAAAAAGGAAAAGCGATGGATGATACTACACACAGAGCGTATTATTAACAAATGTTAAAGTTGTATAATCATATAGCGAGAATAAGAAACGTCACTGACAAGCGCAGGCCCCCGCGAGTGGATAGTGAGGGGAATAGGATAGTGCGCCTACAGCTAACAAGACTCTTAACATTGCATACCGCTTCAACATATTCAACAGTATTTAGTTTTCATTCATTTTAAATTAATATTCTGTCCGAACAAGCTTAACAGAGAATCCACACCGTGCCATCACACATCAAGCAGATGAATATGTAACTTTTTCTCCGCAGTGACAAAAACAGCTGACTGTGGCCCCAGTAGGTAGGTAGCCTACCATATGTGGCATATGGAACAATGAAATTAACAGTTCACCTGCTGTGGCCTGAACGTAGTCTCACACTTTCCTCCTGGTGCGCATGGACTTGAATTGCGTGCCCGCTTGTGCAGTCCCTGTTTTTTCACCTCTTTTATCAACACCATCGTCGTTTTGGGGCTTTTTGAAGAAACTTCGGACACTCAGTTGCCTTGACATTTTTTCAGAGTAAGGCCAACGACGTCATGCATCAAGAGAGACAATAGCTAATTAATATGCTCACTCGCCACCCTGTGGTCTGGGGTGTGAATTGCAAACGGTCAAAATGACGGATGGACTTCAGTTTTTTCCGTCACCATTTTAAAAAATCGGTCAACAACGGAAAATATTCGGTTAACGCGACCCCTGATCGGCACCGTCTCCGTTGTGCTTGGTATGTGGTGAAAAGCTCTCCAACAGTGGTACGGTCCCAAGTAAGCTTAAATGCTATCTCCAAATGAAGCACCCTTTACTTCAAAACAAAAGTATGGAGTATTTTGTTCGCCTGCGTGAACACACGGGGAAACAAGCAACTTTCATGAAAAAAACGCAAAAATAAACGAGAGAGCCCTTAAAGCTAGCTACCACATCACTGAACTTGTGGCTAAATCAAAAAAGTCCCACACTGTGGCAGAGCAAGTAATATTTCCTGCCTGCACAGCCATTGTAAATGAGATGCTCCAACCTGAAGCGGCTAAAATATAGCCAAAGTCCCTCTCTCAGATAAAACAATTTCCAAACGTATTGATGAGATGTCTGCAGACATCGAATGTGTAGTTTTGGACAAAATTTGTATCAGTAATACATTTGCGTTGCAACTTGATGAGTCTATTGATATAAGTGGATATGCTCAACTCTTGGCCAATGTGCGTTTTGTAAATGGACACACAATCAGAGAAAACTTTCTATTTTGCAAGGCTTTGCCAGGAAAAACAATAGGAGAGGAAATTTTTCGGGTCACATCAGAATATCTGGACAAAGGAGGACTTAAGTGGGAAAACTGCATGAGTGTCTGCACTGATGGAGCTGCAGCCATGGTCGGGCGCACCAAAGGCTTTGTAAGCAGAGTGAAGGAAAAAAAAACAGATGAGATCATTCCGCACTGTTTTTTACACCGCTAAGCCCTCGTAGTCAAGACTTTACCAGCAGACCTCGTTCCTGTGTTGGATGATGTTGTGCGCACGGTAAATTTTGTGAAGTCACGACCTGTGAAAAGTCGCATATTTGCGGCTTTGTGTGAGGAAATGGGAGCGGAGCATAAAGCCTTACTGTTTCATACGGAGGTCCGATGGTTGTCGCGTGGCAAGGTGCTGGCCCGTGTGTATGAGCTGCGAGAGGAACTTAGTGTTTCTGACAAAGGAGCTTGCAAGTGATGAGTGGTATAAGGCTGGCATACCTGGCAGATATTTGTTTTCATCTGAATCAACTGAACTCACGAATGCAAGGCTGAAATGCAAACCTGCTTACAAGTACAGCTAAAACACATGGATTCCATTCAAAGGTGCAACTCTGGCAGCTACATATGGAAAGTGGTAGTCTTGAAATGTTCCCACTCACCAATAAATGGCGAGATATTAACACTGTTGCACTGTGTGAGATAATTGTTAAACATTTGAAAACTCTTGGGGAGAAGATGTCATTTTATTTCTCTTCAGCCTCCACAGAGTGCCTTGACTAGGTTAGGGACCCATTCAGCTCAGCATCAGCTTTTGGAAAGGACATGACTTTACAGGAGCAGGAGGAACTGAACGAAGACAAGATCGTGGTCACAAGCTAAGCTTTACTGATCTACTTTTGGACAATTTTTGGTTGGCAGCTGCCAAGGAGTTCCCCATGCTGGCCAACAAAGCTATTTTGACGTTGCTCCCATTTTCCACAACATACCTTTGTGAGGTGGGCTTTTCAAGTCTGACTGCTGTAAAAAGTAAAAACAGAGAGCTGTGGATGAAGAGCTTCGTGTGTGCCTTTCATTGATTCCTGCCAGGATATCAGCTCTTTGTTCGTCGAAGCAGGCCCAGGTTTCCCACTGAGTGAGTATAAATATGAAAGATTATTAAATACTGAGGCCTGGGACAACATACCCGGTGTCCCCCCCCCCCCCCCTCATCAATTATAAATGTTGATCATGAATAAATGTTGATCATACAAATGTTGAGGCGCAGGTGACGCAGAAGACGGTTTCGAGGTGGTCTGTCCAACTTTTGATGCCGCATAGAGAGTTCTAGCCTCGGGTGGCAACCAGCTAGCTGTGGCGGCTAGCTTCAAGCTGGCATCAAGCACTGCGTCCAGCGTTTTGTCCGAGGTCTACAAAGCCCTCCAGCCCGATTTGTTTGCCGTGTCCTACAACCAGCCAGTGGGAAGCCATAGCAAATTTCTGGCATCTATGGAACTTCCCAGACTGTGTTGCATTGAAAGCCTTGATGTCAACGTTATCATAAAAGCACCGAGGCACTCTCAATCAGTGATGAATGGTGTGTGAACTGTCCGTTGTCGAAAATTAAACATCAAAACAACTCTTTTTACACCAAACCTGTGCTTTATTCTTCATATACTTGAAGTGTGACACATATATAAGTCACAGACTCACAGCAAACATATGTACACAAAAAAATGATGAGGTGCACCAACTAAAAATACAACATAAAGTGATAAAAAGCTGGCAGTTTTTGGCCGACTGGGTCACCGCTTCGTGTGGCCACTCGATTCCGAACACACACATACTTATCTCGGTGGTGCTTCCATTTTTTATTCAATCGTTGGCTGACCTCCAGCCCTGTATTTTCAGCAATCTCCTCAAACAAATTGCTTGCCATTTGGCAATCTTCATAATATCTTGACGAGACATTGTCGAAGTTGTCGTACTTGCTCTTTGTTGATACTCTAATCGGCTTGGTCCATTTTTGCGTGTGTAGAAAAATCATATGTGACAATGGTGGTAATTTTGTGCTGAACCGGAAACAACAGTCTGAGCGGACCAATCACAGTCCATTTCCGCCACGTCATATGTGTCGACGTGACGCTAGGTTTGAAAAATCAATATGAGCACGTCAGGCTACGGTGCAGGGTTGTAAATCAGATCTTCCTTGACGGCGCAGGTCTGACGCGGAAGCCTAACTCGGCCTTTAGTCTGTAGCCGTTTGCTTGCGAGAATCGCGCGTTGAGCTTAGTGTCTGTGTCTTCCGATCACGAGACTACATTTGCACTTCCGCCACCATTTCGTGACTCGCAGTCGACAAAATTGATACAAACGTGATAAAAATATGGATGAACCAGCTCGTAAGAAAAGAAAAACTGTTGCCTACGGACACCATCTACCAGAATAGGAGACACAAACTAGTGAATATGCTGCATGGATAAAGGCTTCTTCGAAAGGACAACAGTATTCATTTTGCGTGACGTGTGGATTGAACATTAAAGTTTCAGCAACAGGATTCTAAATTATTTTGCTAATGTGTTGCCGAACACAATTTGCCTGCAACTATCGCTGATCACTTCTCAGAAACAGCAAAAGAAATGTTCCCTGACTCAAAGACTGCATCGGTAAGTTAATTTAGTCAATTGACCTTTCAATTTCGTTTACCAGTCTAGGAAATCTTTGGGAGTGGACACACTAACGAACTACCTTCAAGTCAAACTGAATTGTGAGCTAAAGTGCAGCCATCAAAAGACATGATAGAATTTGCCAAAAGTGCTACATGTAGATACAATTATAACAAAAGTCACTGTTAAATTTTAGTAATCACGATGTAGCTGGCTCGGGACGTCGTGAGTCGGTGGGGAGAGTACTTCGAAAACCTCCTCAATTCCACCGACACGCCTTCCTTTGAGGAAGCAGAGTCTGGGGACTCTGAGGTGGGCTCTTCAATCTCTGGGGTTGAAGTCACTGAGGTGGTTGGTAAGCTCCTCGGTGGCAAGTCCCCGGGGGTAGATGAGATCCGCCCGGAGTTCCGAAAGGCTCTGGATGTTGTAGGGCTGTCATGGCTGACACGCCTCTACAAAATCGCGTGGACATCGGGGACAGTACCTCTGGATTGGCTGACCGGGGTGGTGGTCCCCCTTTTTAAAAAGGGGGACGTGAGGGTGTGTTCCAATTATAGAGGGATCACACTCCTCAGCCTCCCCGGTAAAGTCTATTCAGGGGTGCAGGAGAGGAGGGTCCGTCCGGAGGTCGAATCTCGGATTCAGGAGGAGCAGTGTGGTTTTCGTCCCGGCCGTGGAACAGTGGACCGGCTCTACACCCTCGGCAGGGTCCTTGTGGGTGCATGGGAGTTCGCCCAACCAGTCTACATATGTTTTGTGGATTTGGAGAAGGCGTTCGACCGTGTGCCTAGGGGAGTCCTGTGGAGGGTGCTCCGGGAGTACGGGTTACCGAGCCCCTTGGTAAGGGCTGTTCGGTCCCTGTACGACCGGTGTCAGAGTCTGGTCCGCATTGCCGGCAGTAAGTTGAATTCATTCCCAGTGAGGATTGGACTCGGCCAAGGCTGCCCTTTGTCACCGATTCTGTTCATAATTTTTATGGACAGAATTTCTAGGCGCAGCCGAAGCGTTGAGGGTGTCTGGTTTGGTGGCGTCAGCATTGCATCTCTGCTTTTTGCAGATGACGTGGTGCTGTTGGCTTCATCAAGCCGTGACCTCCAACTCTCACTGGGGCGGTTTGCAGCCAAGTGTGAAGCGGTTGGGATGAAGATCAGCACCTATAAATCCGAGACCATGGTCCTCAGCCGGAAAAGGGTGGCATGCCCTCTCCGGGTCGGGGATGAGATCCTGCCCCAAGTGGAGGAGTTCAAGTATCTTGGGGTCTTGTTCACGAGTGAGGGTAGGAGGGAGCGGGAGATTGATAGGCGGATCGGTGCTGCGTCTGCAGTGATGCGGACTCTGCACCGGTCTGTTGAGGTAAAGAAGGAGCTGAGCCAAAAGGCGAAGCTCTCGATTTACCAGTCGATCTACGTTCCTACCCTCACCTATGGTCACGAGCTGTGGGTCGTGACCGAAAGAACAAGATCCCGGATACAAGCGGCCGAAATGAGTTTCCTCCGCAGGGTGTCCGGGCTCTCCCTTAGAGATCGGGTGAGAAGCTCGGTCATCCGGGAGGGGCTTGGTGTCGAGCCGCTACTCCTCCTCGTTGAGAGGAGCCAGTTGAGGTGGCTCGGGCATCTGGTTCGGATGCCTCCTGGACGCCTCCCTGGAGAGGTGTTCCGGGCATGTCCCACCGGCGGGAGGCCCCGGGGTCGACCCAGGACACGCTGGAGAGACTATGTCGCTCGGCTGACCTAGGAACGCCTTGGAATCCCGCCGGAGGAGCTGGCTGAAGTGGCTGGGGAGAGGGAAGTCTGGGCTTCCCTGCTAAAGCTGCTGCCCCCGAGACCCGACCCGGAATAAGCGGAAGATAATGGATGGATGGATAGCTGGCGATATTGATTGTTCTTTGATTGCACCACGTTATATGTGACAATATTACCAACAAATTCTATTATATTAAAAATTGAGTTTCAGTTTTGTTTCATATTGCACACTATATAAAACGTTGTAAGATTAGTCACCATTTTGTAAGATTGCCAACGGCCTCGGGTTAACAGGTATGAAATGATATCTTCCCACCTGCTTTACAGGTTAGTGCCACATAAACTGCCCAAACTTGTTTGTTTTTACCTCTGCGTTGATGTTTGTTTGGTCGCCTATTCCCATGGATTGTTAATGGGTTAAATGGTTCAACTTTACTCTTTTCGTGTGAGGCAGTTAACTGTGGTAAACTACTCTGGCCGTAAATTAAAATAGCATAATAGGTGCCGTCTTTTAGCTAACTGGCTATAATACAATGACAATTAAATAGGGTTAGGGTTAGAGGATTTCAATGAGAGGCTTTCACTTTAGAGCTTTGTCTAATGTTGCATTAATATGGTCTGCGGTATTTGAGCTCTATCAATATTGATGCTATTTATTTCTCGTTGTTTATGTGACCAAAATAAATAAAATAAATTTGTATGAATTAACGCTGCCTTCACAATGCTCTGGGAAAGTTGATCCTTACCACTTGCTAGCTGGTAATTACAAGCGCATCCTGTTCATGTGCTTTTGCTGTCGTAGCAAAAAAATAAATATAAAAAAAACAGCAGATATGGACTTTATTTTGGTTCATTGCGTGGTTGCGTGTTTTAGACCTTTTAATTGATCTACAACAACAAAACGAGAAGGCATCAAAACGGAACATTATAGCTAACACTTGGTTGCAAAACAACAGTTTTATATGTTGGCACACAGAAAGGAATGAATTAAGTAAGTTATGTAACCCATCGCAGCAACATAAACCACTTTTAGGTCACAACCTACAACTTGAGAAACACTGATTAATTGCATAACTGTTACAGTGATATATCCCTGTATCTGTCGAGACAAAATAAAGCAGCAGAGTGTGGGAAGAGAAAAAGCAGAAGTGAATTGACTGTCAGCAATGAGTGTTCCAATTTTTTATTTTGAATGATGGCTGAAAAACAAATCAAAACGTACTTTTTTTTTTTTTTTTTTTTTTTTTTTTTTTACAGAAACTTGAATTTTGGTTTGATTAGACTTAGGCAACTTCTAGACCCTACCCACCGACGTCACAAAATCACGTGATCGCTGTATTGTTCCGCCCCCTTGTCCGTCATTTTGTGTCTGTATTATCAATGGTCTCAATTGATCGAGCAACTTATAATGCATTTCATGGAAGACCCGGTGCTTTCGGATGCCGTAAACTCACTTGATGCGTTGCATAAAAGGCGTTATGTGGAAAAGCTTCAGTTTATCCATTCGCCAGATCCATATTTGATGCCTAAATCGATGTTTTTCGACCCGCTGTCGCCGCCGTATTTGCCTGACATCTCCTACCTACCCTGATATGTACAACTATCTTGTCCACACAAAATCAGCCTATTCTCACGAAAGTTTGAAAAACTTTAAGAGCTTGGAGGCTTATAAATACTTCGTTGCTGGTTGGGTGAAACAGGTCCTCGTCCACGAAAATTCGGCAGGAATCTATCTTGTGCTTGGAAAGGTGAGTTACGAAATTTTCAATTCAAAATCTTTTGTTCTTGCTAACATCCACTGTCAAGTCTAATGTATTTCATGTCATTTGTCAATGGAGCTAGGGCTTTTAATGTTTATATGGTTTAGCGATAGCACTCTCACTACATACATACGTGTATGTTGTCGGCGATTAGCCTAGCAATGATCTTAATTGTGGTTGTCAGCCCAAAACCCTCTAAATATATATTAAAAGCATCTTACCAGATATAAAATGACTACTACATAATCTGTGGTAATCGTTTGGAGCCCAGTTTTCTCGTCGAATTGCAGCAGCACATCTCGCTCTCTCCTCTCCGGGTCTCTCGGAATCCGGTAGAACTTCAAGTCTCTCCGTCTATCTTCTCTGTTATTGCAACCGACCGCCACACACGCCTTCACCATTTTGATTATTAATGTTAACGAGCAGAAAAACACGCCGTAAATAGGAGGAATGTATGTAGCCGTAACAGGTAAACACGATGTGTTGACGGACAATTGGGCGGTACCAGTCAGGAGGACGGAGTTGTGACGTCACGTGGGTAGGGTCTATAGAGCCACAGAATTTGGCAAACTTGGTCGAATTGGCCCAATTGGATGATTAATTTTGGTTTTGGAATAAGGAACAGGTCAGTAGCCCCACCTTTTTTGTATTACTCTCTCCAATAGGGTATTTTTCTCCGAGGTGTGTGAATGTATTTTTAGTCCCAAAAAAAGAGGCGAGTTTTGAGCATTTTAGGTTCTCATGAGATGCTTAGAGGGGGACGATCTGTCACTTCCCTGACCTGCGTGACGTCCGAGTTGCGAGGAACTGGTGGGCCCGTTTAGTCCTGCTTGCAGGCCTAGTTTTATGATTATTCCTTATCCAACAAATAGTATTATCTTTTTTTAAAAATGTTTTTTATTTTAATTTTTTTGCTGAATGTGTATTACATTCAATCAACCTATTTTGATGGCATTTGCCATCAGGTTTTGGAGGAAAAAAAACTGTTTGAAATTGTATTTCTATTACGTTCTTACATGCTACATTCAAAAAACAATCAACCATTCCAAAACAGCAAAATTGATACCTACATTTGTGTCTGACTTGACAGCTTTGGTTATTTCTGAAAGGCATACTTACACAATGGGGAAAACAATTATTGTATCAACAAATAAATATCAAATGTTTCCTCATCAGTTACTTCCAAAGCTGAATTTCAAATAAAATTTCACCTAGACATTGGTATTTGTCAAGGGCGCAGGCGATGTGCGACCCAAACACAGGAAAACAAAGACGTGGCAAGGCAAGGTAGTGATTAACTCAAATATTATAAATACAAAAACACAAGGTACAAAGAAAAGACCAGATTTCCAAATGCAAAGGCAAACGTCAGGCTGACAAACGCCGGTAGCAGTTGACTGTGCGCCAGATTCGGCGTCAGCTAGCTAGAGCCGCATAGCAACCACACCCGCTGAACATCAGTGTTCGAGATGCGGCGGGGATCTCAATCTGACAGACTAAACAAGATAGCAGGCGACTGTGCGCCGAATCTGGCGTCAGCTCGCCAGGTTCACATTGCAATCACGTCTGCTGAACGGCTAATTGCGCCAGATGCGGCCGGGATCATCAATCTGACAGTCCAAATGATAGGTTACGCACTGGTCAGGGGCGGACTATGGAGACCGGACGCGCTAAAAACCTGAAATTTAAGGTTCAGCATGTGACGTCACAACAGCTTATACCCTGAAGGCGGGCATCCGCTGCAACACAGCGGAGCGACGGCGAGACACAACGCCGTCATTGAGCATTTGAAGTTCTGCGTCAAGGGAACGCGTTGCTCTGTAATTCACCGCCATGCAACATTGACATTGACGCCAATGGCAATGAAGATTGAACGTGTGCATTTGCAGCTGGTGCTAATCAATAATAAACAAACAAATGTTGTTAAGACAAATGTAGAAGCGTAGGCAACACAAAAGATGTTTGCGAATGTTTGAGAACAGCTGTGTTGTTGTGCTGTTTTCAAGTTATTCAATAGGCCGTTGATAAAATGGCCGATGTATTAAAGTGATCTGCCATGTCAGCAAGTTAAGTAATTCAAAATGTGTTGCATAACAACATATGGAAGGAGAATGCATTTACACTGTGTAGCTGTAAATGTTTCAACCCTATTATCCAAACTGAGCCCCTCCTCCTTGTGTTTGTCTATTTTTGTCACTGCCTTGATTGCACAGATGGGTGAGCCTGGGACCAGTTAATCATCGTCAGCAGCTTACTATAACCGGTCCTTGGTTCATTGCCAGATCAAAAACTCACAGACTTTCAGCTTTCTGGAATTTCATGCCTCTGACCGGCCCACTTTATTTGTAATAAAGGCTCAAGCCCGAAACACATAGAGTCCGCCGCGCTACGCTCAGCTCTGTTCCGAACAACACAACAAATACGTTTGTATTGTAGTCAATATGAAGTGGTCCACATGATCCGCTCAGCTCCGATATGGATGCGCCTGAGTCCGCCTCTCCGATCCGTCAACACTAAAATACGTACGAGGTCTCTTTTCTGGTCCGTCAACCTGCGGCCGGATCAAGCCATGCTGTTTAGCACGCACCAAACAGGAAAGAGGCCTATCAGGCATATCAGGTCTTTCAAAGAAAATAATGTTAATAAAAGTATTATGCTATGCATCTAATTAGACTTCTGTGCTGATTTATTTAAAGTAATTGCCGCTGGCAATTCTTGCAAGTACTACACTATGTTTGTCGTCAGAGGTAAGATCTTTAAGCGCGAACCTGACCCGAATTTCGGGCAGGGTTGGGCCTAAAATGTCAAAATTAACGCGTTAACGAGCGGTAGTTTTTTTTATTTTTATTAATCACCTTAAAATATTTAACGCAATTAACGCATGCACGGGACGACCTACTCATGCATTGCCGCAAACAGACTAAAGTGGCACCGTTTTATGTATATTGGGAGCAAAGAGGCAGAGACTAATTTCACGTGTCTGAAGCGAGGTTTGGCAGTGGCTTAGCTGCTGTACACAGAGAGACACGAAGAGAAAGGGAAGGGGCGAGGGGCTTGGTGCTAGGTACGGTGAGCACATGTCTGTCTGCGCAGCCACAGACAGAGACACAGGAGGAGGAAAGGACGACACACCAACGAGGTTTGTAGGTATGCTAAGAATAGTGTCAGCAATATAACCCCATATGTATGCCTTCAAGAGAGGGGCTGCGCTACATATTGGCATATGCTTTGGCATCTCTTCCACAACAATTATATCTATCGTGGTGAGCGACGTGGGGAAAAATGACAGGAAATAAACTTTTTCTAAACACCCTGTATTGAACATAACGCAGAGAAGATATACCATTTGCAGCCACCACTGACATTCATTTTGCCCCAAATTTTACAAATAAAACGAAAACATACAGAGGGGTTTTACTTTTAATATAAAATTACTATAACTTGTACTCACATTTATCTTTTATTAAGAATTACAAGTCTTTCTATCCGTGGATCCCTTTCACAGAAAAATTGTTAATGTTAATGCCGTCTTGTGGATTTATTGTTATAATAAACAAATACAGTACTTATGTACAGTATGTTGAATGTATACAGTATATCCGTCTTGTTTTATCTTTTCATTCCAACAATAATTTACAGAAAAATATGGCATTTTTTAGAGATGGTTTGAATTGCGATTAATTATGATTAATTAATTTTTAAGCTGTGATTAACTTGATTAAAAATTTTAATCGTTTGACAGCCCAAATTTTTATATGTAAACTAAAACGATGTATGGATGTTAAACTAAGGAATACTTGTTATAAAATAAATAATTTTGATGAACAGAGAAGGCGCTGGATGGGAACAGGAGCCACGCAGAGCCTCTCCTTGTCAGAGAGGCGTCCATGTGAGCACAATATCCCACACGGAAATATACTTAACAGACTGAACCAGCGTTATTTCATTGTGTAAATGCATTTATAATGATTATAAAAAATATGTAGACTATTTAAACATTTTAAAAACTTTAAAAACATTTTTTTCTGGTAACTCGAGGAAATTAAGATAAATGTGAAATGGGCTGCTGCATTTAATTGCCAAGGAAATGAAACATGAACTGTCCAGCTGATAGTACACAAATATAAAAGATATAAATGTTTATTGAATATGCAAATACAGTCTTGTTTAACTGGGAGAATTCTTTACAAAAGACAGGCTTTAATTTGTTTTTCCAAGCAGCGCTCTGTCGAGGTCTGACTGACACATCGAATCCCCACGCTCCTTCTCCTGAAATTTCGTTCGTGCTCAAGCCTATTAATAAAACATAACAATTCGGGTCTTGTCGGGCTCGGGCCTGCAAATCAATTTAATTGATCGGGCTCGGCCCAGGTCGAGCTTTAATACCCACGGGCCCGGGTCGGGTCGGGTCGGGCTGGATTTTTTAGGCCCGATTATACCTCTATCGCGCGTGCATGCGTAGATTTGTAGTGACGGGGGGTTGCATCCGTGGGTTATTGTGTGCTTTTGTGTGTGTTGAACTGAATTTTAACTGTAGCTAAACTGTTGTATTTGCCTTGTGCATTTTTGGCGTGTTTTTTTCCCTATGACAATACTGTCAAAATAATAAACGGTGTGCTAATCTGATCACGTAGTCTCCTCCGGTATGCGCATGCGCGTCTAGAGTCCACGGGTATACGGACCGCATGAGAGTTGTATGCTGTGGGCATTGGGCGTTGCAGGCGATCCGCACTATATTTGTTGCGTCATCCGGAACGAAGCTGAGCGTAGCGCGGCAGACTCTGTGTGTTTCGGGGGTCAGCCCTCTTCCTACTATCATTGCACTGACGTACATTTATTGTCTTAAATGGTTTCAAATTATCTGTTTTCGGTTCATCCCGTGTTTTTCCTGATGGGTTGTTATCACACAGCACCTGTTTGCTTGTGTTAGCGAGTGAGCAATAAACTTAATGACGCGTAATCCTTCTTTTCCTGGTTTCATCTATGAGCATCTAAGCACGTCAGTACATGATAACAAGTAAGTACAGCTCTGTTGCCGTATTTTGTCTATTTAGCCCTTCCAAAGGCGAAGGTTCGGTCTCAACATTGGTAGGGATGATAGGGACGGCATAACCTGCATGTACACCTTTTGCTGGGGACGAGACATTAATAAGACCAAATACATTGAGTGAACAAGGGTCAGGGCTACATTTCTCACGAATATGAACCTAACTAATTGATAGGCTAAATGATCGATGCAAAATATATCTGTACTGACTTTTACTAACTTTCATCTGCATTAGTTAAGGTGATACACCGTTTGATTCAAACCTGTTTTCAGAAACTACTAAAGAAACAGACAAATCTTCCAGAATAAAGGGATTTTATGAGCCAAATTTATATTGTAATATTTGAAGATAAATTGTATTAACATACACAATCAATAAAAACTTGTTAATAATCTCTTAACTATCCAGGAATGCAAAAAAATAAACATTTGTCTTAATACCACTCAAAATAAATTAGAAAAAAAATAATAATAACTTCTTAGTCAGGGAATAACAGAAATAAATAAAAATGGAGCCTTCCTTCAGGAAAAAACACTACTGCAGGGGTTAATTTGAGCTGGATCTTGCCGGAACAAGATCCGACACCTCTTGATTTTGGCCTCCCTGTGTTACGGGACTTATTTGGGCACATCCGGCACCTCTCGTGCATATAAAATAATAATAACATAAAAACGTTGGGGGGAAAGAAGGAGAGGAGTCGTTGATGGCTTTCTCCACTTTATTGTGACAACAATCAGAAAACGATAAACAAAATAATAGTGGACTGCCGACACATTCGAACGCAAACTTTTGCTTCTCGCTCGTCTCCCCCTCGCTTCCTACTACTCACAGCTCTCCAGTCTCAGCGTCTCTTAAACGGATCGTGCACAGTGTCTTGTTTTGAGTTTTTTGTTGAGAAAGGTATCAACACACGACGTGCTGACTTTTTTTCTTTATTAAAACATGGAGCTAACAGTACGAACACAGCTTGGGCTCTTGGCAGGCTGTGCTTCTCTATCACACTACCGCATCACGTGACCAAAACAACAGTAACGTTGCGTGCACTTCAGGGTGCCACGGAAAACATTATATCAGAATATCACACTTAGTTACGGACATTACAGTATGAAATAAAATAATGTTGTTATAAAAATTTAACGTCATTTGAAAGAGTCGGAGATTTGTTGATGCACTGAAAAGCTGGACCAACAAATCACGTCCCTGACATTGAAAACAAACAAACAAAAAAACTTGAAATTTGGGGAGCAAGCATCCAGGATCAAACGGTATTTCAACATGCCAAAAAGACAGTTGCATTTACTGTCTTTTTTTCAAAAAGAAGGAAGATGGTTCCAAACGAGTCGGAAAAGCACAAAGAAAAGAAAAAAAAATGAAAGCCCTACAGCATGGCAAGTGCGCATTTGCGTTTTGTTTTCAGCCCCATTTTCTGCATATGTTCCGGGACCTGTCCCCTTGCCGTCATCCCTGCGCTGTCATATGTACTTTGCATTCCGGCACCTTATGATTTACAAATTAAGCACTGCACTACTGCTTTTGTCCACAAGCGCAGCCAAACTCAACAAAAAAATGAAAGCTCCTTTGGGCTGCTTTAAAACCACATAAATAAAATAAAAATGAAAATTGGGGAAAAGATGGTAAACCCCGGTTCAATACATTTCTCACAGTTTAATTAAGGTTAACAGTAGAAAACACATACAGGGGGATATTTCTATTAAAGCAGCTCCCTACTAAAGTTTGGGAAATTCACACAGATTAATGTTATGTTAACTGTGATGCAGGTCAGACTTTCAGTAGCAAAATTAGTGTTGTGTTCTCCACTTCCACAACATTGACATATTTTGACACTACTTGCACTGGCTGCTGTTGGCGGCATGTTGTATCTGTGTCGGGGCTGTGATCAGGGGTGAAAGTGGCTAGAATTTCTTTCCGGAACTCCCCGACAGGAAGTTCGCCACGGAGCCAGAAATTTTATTTATTTATTTTTCATTCAAATTTGTATTTTTTCAATGCTTTGCAAAATAAACGTTAACAAAAATAGCAATAACCCCAACCTCCATCTCCTAATTTTTATTTTCCCTTATTTCCTCACATACTAAATGCCAAATCTCAATTTTAACTACTTAAAAACATATGATATACTTCATATTAAAAGTGAAGTTCATGTAAACATTTTTTTTTAATAATAAACATAAGTAACATACATTCAGAAATATAAGTACAGATTACTTATATTATGCAGAGTGAAATGGAATATATTTTGAAGATCGCGCAAACATTGACTTTTTTAAATCATAAGGAAATGAATAAGTAGTCAAACATAAATGAACAAATATACAGTAAGTCCAAAGTGCACAATGACAGCTAAGATGTTCTGAACCTCCCCATCAGAGCAAATAAAACTAAATATGAGAAATAAGCCTCCTCAACTGTTTCGTTGCTCTTAAAGATCCATTTTATGCTGCATTGCCCCATTTTTGTCGCATCAATTCAAAAAGCTTTTTTTTTTTTTTTTTTTGCTGTTGCAGAAAACATGCACATTTAAACCAATCAGAGCAAACCATCTCTGCTGAACACATGTCAGTATGTCAGCAAATTGAACGGGTAAATGAGTCCAGGCGTTTTGCTTTGGTGCGTGCATTGGCACATTGACGTGACTCATCATCGTCAGACTCAGATAAGTGCAGCAGCTGGGGAAACCCCTATGCCGTCTGTGGAATAAAATCAAGAATAAATATCAGTGGAAACGGATTACGCTACACAAGCACTTTATTATGCTTGTTGGTAACACTTGTGTATGTAAATCTGATGTTGGTAGATTGTTTTCTTCTTGGAGCTGAAATGCATGTGTGGCAGCTTAGCATTTATATTAACATAGCGTTTTGACAGTTGCCGTCACATTTTAGGAATCAAAGCACTGTGTACCGGAACAGCATTCCGGCCCTGAATCTTATACTGGAACTGTGTTCTGGCCCTGAATCTTATACCGGAACTGCGTTCCTGACCGTTCTGGCCCACTTTCACCCCTGGCTGTGGTTGAGTGTGTGTGTTTGAAAGGGTGTGTGTGAAAGCAAATCAGCAAATCAAACGTGCGTTTAAGGAAAAAAATGGACTGGCACATTCAGCAAGCAAAAAGGGGTCAATGTAAATTCATTGACTTATTAATTTGTAAGGTCAATTCTATCCTTACGACATATGGAAAGACAATCTAAACGACCTACAGTATATAACTGGGGCCATTATATAATGCAAATAAGGTTGCTTAAAAGTTGGTGGGGGCAATTTGCCCATCCTGAAAAGTTGGTTGTGTTATATCTCTACCGTCCCTATGCAAACATACACCCTTGAGCCCTTCTGTGACGTCCGTGAATTCGTTAGCATATTGGCATCGATCTCTATTGCAATGTAACGGTCAACTCTCTGTTCCTTATGACATCCACCACACGGTGGCGTCTCTTAATTCATGTTTGTCCTCTTCTTCAGTTGCTACCCACTTTTTGGTGGAATCTATAGGGAATGGGACGTAGTATGTCTCTTGGAGATGCCGCCCAGTTGGTAACATGACCTACTTCTGGTCCGGCAGACTCAACACGGATTGTAACTTGTGGTAGTGCTAATTCCTTCATTGTATTCAAAAGAAAAAATGGGTGTGCATTGTTGTGTTACCGGGTGCAACATCGTTTCACACGACGGAAAAGGGGTGAAGAAAACTGCACTCACTTTTCACCGCTTTCCTGTATGGAGGACCAATAAAAGGGACCAAATATCAGAGATCACAAAGGCCCGACGGATGGCTTGGGTCGTGGCGGTTCTTTGGTGAGGCATATCTATTGACGACGGATGGCTTGGGTCGTGGCGGTTCTTTGGTGAGGCATATCTATTGACCATTTTTCTGCTTGAATGAGAGTGTGTACCCGTCATTTCTACACTGGTAAGTTGAACAATTTATCCACTGTTTTGGTTTCAATACACGTTTCTTACCGTTGTGTAAATCTGCCTCGGTAGCAATGCGCACCTACATTTGTTGTGTTCCTAGGTAAACTTGCATATAAAATGCTGACAACACATCCCAATAGGTCACCATGTCTCTTCTTGGGTCATTCTGAGGTCAAGCCACATCAGAGCGTTACAAGAGGTTGGATAGGCGAAGTTGAAGAGTGCACGCTGAAACTTCAGCGGAAAAAGACAAGCTAGTGAAATGGTGTTGGCAGATCGAGGGTTTGATACACAAGACAGTGTGGGGCTCATGTGTGCAGAGGAAGACAAAGATCCCTGCTTTTACCCAAGGTCGCAGCCAGCTTGATGCAAGTGATGTGGGGAGCACTAGGAAAATTGCACACCTCTGCATTCATGTGGAACATTCGGAATAAGTGTACCATTTTGTCAAACAGGGTTCCCGTTAGTTTTGTGCTGTGTAAAGGGGAGGATGTTTCCTTCCTTGATAAGCTTTAAAAAGTTCTTGACAGACTGTAACTTCTTGTGTACTTCAGCTCTTCATAATAAACAGTTGTAACTATTACAGGGTGAGGTGATTCTAAGTTTTATGTGTATTTTGTAGGGCTGTCAAACAATTAAAATTTATAGTTAATCACAGCTTAAAAAATTAATTAATCGTAATTAGTCGCAATACAAACCATCAGTAAAATATGCCATATTTATTTTTTATATATTATTTATATTTATTATTGCTGGAATGGAAAGATAAGACACAAGACAGATATATACATACTGTACATAAGTAATGTATTTGTTTATTATAACAATACATCCACAAATGGTATTGACGTTATTAGCATTCTTTCTGTTAAGGGGATCCACGGAGAGAAAGACTTGTAGTTCTTAAAAGATAAATGTTAGTACAAGTTATAGTAATTTTATTTTAAAATCCCTCTTAATGTTTTTGTTTTAATAAAATTTGTAAAATTTTCAATCAGAAAAATAAACTAGTAGCTCGCCATTGTTGACGTCGCCTAGCGGGACGTCACATGGGCTCCCTGCCGTTCTTCCACAGTGTCTTTAACTACGTAAGGTACTAATTGAAATACACACAAGGTGTCAAGTTTTAAATTAATTAGAGATCTAGCTAACGAGTGCGTTTTGCCTCTTGACTAACGTCGTAGTTTCCGGCTTCATTGAACCTTTGGTTCATTTGAGTGTTGGCTTCACAACATACAAGACCTCTGATAGTTTTTATATTGTGACTAAATATTGCCATCCAGTGTATTTGTTGAGCTAAACGAAATGTTTGAATAGAGTTTGACCAAAATCTGAGTAAGTTTTATGTGTATTTCGCCTAGCTATTTTGATTGGGAATCCCAGTTCTCTTTGCATTGTTGTTTAACTGTGTGAGGATAGGACCTCATTAATACAGATTGAAGCGCTTTTGTTTTTGTGAACATTATTTTTTTGAGAGATAGGAATATTGTTTTTGTTGTGCTTCTGCTAAATTATACTTTTGTTTTTTGTGATGGAGCTGCCGAAGCTTATGCCAATAAACGGCGCGGTCCAATGAACGCCTGAGTCCACTCGTCTTTCTATGCCTCTTATTATGTGCAAAAAAACGGCGTCATTGTAATCTGTTTGAAGCAATGCATGAGTGGGTCATTCCGTGCATGCGTTAAATCCGTCAAATATTTTAACGTGATTAATTTAAAAAATTAATTACCGCTTGTAAACGCGATAAATTTGACAGCACTAGTATTTTGCATATATATTATGATTGTGAATTTGTGAATGCCAGTTCTCTTTGCATTGCTGTTTAACTGTGTGAGAATGGGGCCTCATTAATACAGATTGAAGCACTTTTCTTTTTGTAAATATTAGTTTTTGAGAGACATGAATATTATTTTTGTTGTATTTTCACTATATGATACTTATGTTTGTTGTGATGGAGTTGCTCAAGCTTATGCCAATAAACGGGGCGGTATGAGCGACGAATCTGCTTGTGTCCTCTCTCCTTTCTCTCTGCCTTACACTCCTTTGTGGAATAAAGGAAAGCTACAGCGTCAGTCAAGGGACAAAACACAAACAGTGGCTTGATCCCTAATTAATTTAAAACTCGCCATTGACACCTTGAGGCGTATTTAAATCCCTACCATACATAATTAATGAGTGACAGGTTTTTCTTTTTTTTAGAGTGACACGTGGAATTCCGGCAGCGTGGCCATGTGACGTCACCGCCCAGTGACGTCAACAACAATGGCGACCTACTTGTTAAAATAATTTTACAAATATTATTGAAACAAAAACATTAAGTGGTCTTTTAATATTACATTATTATAACTCGTACTAACATGTATCTTTTAAGAACTAAATATCTTTCTATTCTTGGTACCCTTTAAAAATTTTTGACAATAGTACTGAGGTAATGAATCCAGTTTTGGCTAAACAATAGCATATGACAGTATTGCAAACCATTTGATTTCGTACGGTATTCCACACCAGCCCTCCACCCTCACCAACTTGTCAGTGGTGATGAGTTCAGTTGAAGGAAGGAGTGGTCACACCAGCGAGTGAAAGCCGAGCCAATATTTATTTTGGAGAGTCTTTTTGTAGTCTTTGGTAGTTTCCCCCTTTTTTTTATCTCCTCGGACAAAACTTTTTGTCTCTTTAGTTACTCTGCTAACTTTGCAAAATTCGTGCGACTTCCGTCTTTATAACGAATGGGGTGAGGGGAAGTTACGTATGCCGTAAAGCAGTTAGCACATGTGTATTTTTTTTGTGTGGCAGGGTTGTGTGACAGGGTTCCTGCCAGCCTCCTAAAAGTTAATTAGTGCCGGTAAAAGCGACAAAGACCCCCTTAATTGTAAAAGAGGTGTCATTCAACTAGTTGTCAGTCGCCATATCATCACAAATGTTATGAGAATATTTTGTCAAAGTTGAAAAGTTACCTAATGTTGCTTTAAATGAAGCTTAACCTGTTAATGTTGGCATGCCTATTACACTTCGAATACTGCTTACTAGTTCAAGTCAGGAAATTAAAATGAATAAGCTCATTAAAAGAGAAGACGGTTTATATGCTTTTATTGTCATGGTTTACATGAACATGATTTGAAGTAATCCTCAGTAGGTTACATTAGGTACACACTATTTCTGACAGAGTGGAACAGTGGGCATCTCCATTGTAGATGAGGAAGTTAGGGATGACCTTTCCTTATTTTCATGCTGACGTCAAACACGCATTTTTCACAATTTATATCAGTTGCCTCTTCGACCAGCTGTAAGAGAGCAAACATTCATCATGAGAGAAAGGATGTGTCCAACTGCTGCACACTTTATGTACTGTATACACTTACAGTTTCGATGATTTCGCCCACATCAATTCCCTGGCCCAGTTTAAGGACAACGCTTGTATTAAACAGCACTTCTGAAAAAAGAGAAAGAAACAAAGTGATGAAGTGACAATCTACATACAATATTTTGACCTCTTTTATCTTTAGTTGTACACTACTCATTTGCTTGAAAACAGCCTCAAAAAGCCTTTTATTAGGGTGACCTATAGACTTCATTATTATTGACGTCAAGGATGAAAGTGGCTACAATTTGTTACTGGTACTCCCCGACGTGAAGGTCGCCACGGAGCCAGAAATTTTTATTTATTTATTTTCATTTGGGGGGAGTGGCGATCAAACCTCCTGAAACTACTGAAATGCAAAGAAAACTGTTTTAACACAGTTATTTCTATAACACATACAAAAACAGATTTTCATTCAAAATTGTATTTTTTCAATGATTTGCAAAATAAAAGTTAACAAAAACAGCAATAACCCCAACCGACCTCCATCTCCTAATTTTTATTTTCCCTCATTTCCTCACATACTAAATGTCAAATCTCAATTTTAACTACGTAAGAACATAGGATGTACATTAAAATTGAAGTTAATGTAAACATTTACCTTTGCTTTTTTTTTTTTTTTTTAATAAAGATATAAGTAACATACATTCAGAAAAATAAGTACAAATGATTTATATAATGCAGAGTGAAATGGAATATATTTTGAAGATCGCGCAACCCATCGGAGCAAATAAAACTAAATATAATAAATAAGCCTCCTCAACTCTTTCCTTGCTCTTAAAGATTTCACCCATTTTCTGTTGCATTGCCCTTTTTTTGTCGCATCCATTCAACCAATTTTTTTTTTTTGCTGTTCCAGAAAACATGCACATTTGAACCAAACAAAGCTAACTATCTTTGCTGATCACATGTCAGTATGTCAGCCAATTGAACGGATAAATGAATCCAGGCGTTTTGCTTTGCTGCGTGCATTCGCACTGACGTGACTCATCATCGTCAGACTCGGATAACTGCAACAGCTAGGGAAAACTCCATGCCGTCCGTGGAACAAAATAAATAATATATATCGTTGGAATCGGATTTTGCTACTCAAGCACTTTATTATGCTTGTTGTTAACGCTTGTGTATGTAAATCTGATGTTGGTAGATTGTTTAATTCTTGGAGATGAGATGCATGTGTGCCAGTTTAGCTTTTTTTTTTTTTTTCTTACATAGCGTTTTGACAGTTGCCGTCATATTTTTGGAGTCAAAGCACCGTGTACAGGAATCTTATACCAGAACTGCGTTCCTGACCGTTCTGGCCCACTTTCACGCCTGATTGACGTGACGCTTCGTCATTCTTTGCGTGACGGCTTACCATAGGGGGCCGAGCTTGAATCGTTATTTAGTAATAGTCAGTCGAAGGCGGCACACAGTCATGTCAAAGCTTGGTTTAAGCTTAGATTTTGGAAGAAGTACGAAAACTGTACCGCATACAAACAGGAAGGATTCAAGGTAAATACTATATTTTTTGTACCATGCATGCATTTTGAAACGTTGTGAAAAAAATCAAAGGGAGAATGGGAACCGCTATGGTCATTCTTTGACATATACACGTAAAAGAGATGCGTAACTGCGCGGGTTTTTAGCTTTTTCAACAAAAAATCGAGACAGTGTTACGTCCATACCTATAAGAATTCAGTGATTGAAATATTTACTCGCAAGAATTTTCTTCTTTGTTTAAATATGGAGGCGGCTTAAGACGAGCCGCACATTAGCCATATTTACGTAAAATACATGCTACCTGCACTGTTTCTTTTGCTTTTAACCAAGAATCAAGACTGTTTTACGTCCATATCTATAAAGAATACAGGGATTTAAGCATTTATTCACAAGAATTTTCGCCAGAAAAGCTCCTTTTACGCGCAGGCGGCTGCTAGCCTCATTCGCTGACAAAGTAGCATTGTACTTCAACAATATATTTCAAATAAATGCTAACTGCACAGTTTCTTTGCTTTTAACCAAGAATCGAGACTGTTTTACGTCCAAATCTATGAAGAATACAGGGATTTAAGCATTTATTCACAAGAATTTTTGCCAGAAAAGCTGTTTATGCCAGGCGGCCGCAAGCCTCTTTTGCTAACAGTATATTGTGTGATGATGTGCTAATGATATGTTAAATATTGCTATTGATCCTGAAAATATAGGTGATTATCTATGCATTTGGTGATTTTGGTGAAACTTATATAGCAATTTGTTTAGCAATTTAGTAAGTTGTGTTATACTTAAATAAAAAATAATTCATCTAGATTTTATAAGGGAACGACTGAATTTTTTTATGCCGCTGCTTATGGAGACTCATTTATGGCTAAGGTAGGTGCCTCTTTTGGTTTTAGATTTAGTTTTCAAAATAGGCCCCCTACGGATCGGCCCTGAGCCCCATGTCATGTCAATTGGTTAGGAAGTCTATGGGAGACCATATTTTGATTCCGAAAATTCCCAAAAGAAGACACTCGGCCCGTTTTATGAAAAAAAAAAAAATATATATATATATATATATATATATATGGTATATATTATATACTATATGGAAATCTTTTATTTTATTTTTATTTTATCTTTTATTCAACAGCTTTCATTCTTACTAAAAATAACAATAAAAATGCATAAATAAATAAATAATAATAATAATAAAAAATTCTATAATGCAGTCCCATAGTAATTCCCAGGGTTTCTAAAAGTACAGTAGGCGCTAGAGCAGAGGTTGCGCTAGACTTTTTCGTTGTCTGTCATTTTGACTGACAGGGTCATAAAAATCCGGTCATAATCTATTTTTACCCGTCACTTAAATTTTTTAAATGATAATAATGACATATTCAATAGCAGTGTTGGTCAAAAATGGTGCGTTGCTTACTCAACTCTGAATAAATTGAAGAAACTACCAGTCATGTTGTGTCTACTCTCTGCTCTGTTGATTTGTCATCCAAGACTCAAGGGGTGCGTTCAGGTTTGAGAATAGCGCACGTACTTCTGACTCCAAGCTGTTTGTCCCTGCTCATTCAATTAGGCTACGTTCATACTACAGGTCTTAATGCACAAATCCGATTTTTTTGTCATATCCGTTTTTTTGGCGTGCCCGTTCAGACTGCCTTTGTCCATTGAGACCATTCAAGTACTACACATGCGCTCTAATTCGCAGTCCGACACGCGCCGGTGCAAAGAAGCATCAAAACAAATGACAAGTCATCAGTCATTCCAGGGCTATCATATTTTGCTCTTCAAAAGGAGGACACAAATAACAGACATAAATAATCCCTGTTTAGGATTATATTCACAGTTTATATGGATCGATAGCATGCACGCACTGTCCGTGCATGTCACACACACATACGGACTCTCCAAGACGGGCTGCAGCCAGACCCCTCTCCCGACTCTCGGCCGTGTAGGAAATGTTGAAATATAGCTCACATAGAGCAGAGAGAAAAACGATCATTCTCATGCTTATCCTCAACCCATTTTTATTTTTTTATCACTGTTGTCAAGCCCGGCCTTTCCCCAAAAGCCGTGTTCACTGCAAGCTAGGCGCTAATAACGCACAACTGAAATCGGATTTGGGACACTGGACGGTACAGACCGCCGCGACAGTCTGGAAAAATGTGGCCCAGATCGGATTTGAACCACATTAAAAAATGATCCAGATCGGATTTGAAATGGTCCACTTCTATGCGACTTGTCCCGCTCAGACCGTCAAGTTAATGCCTGACTCAAGTCGGAAAAACACGAAAAAATTGGATTCGTGCATTAAGACCTGTAGAATGAACGTAGCCTTAGACAATGCTCTCCAAAGCTTCCTAACGTTTCCGTGTTTGCTACACCTGAATGCTAGTTCGGACATTTTTCCGAGTAAGGCCAGCGACGTCATGCATCAAGAGAGACAATAGCTTATTAATATGCTCACTCGCCATCCTGTGGTCTGGGGTGTGAATTGCAACCTGTCAAAATGACGGATGGACTTCAGTTTTTTCCGTCACCGTTTTAAAAAACCGGTCAACGACGGAAAATATTCGGTTAACGCGACCCCTGCGCTAGAGCCTCTTGCTACCAACCTCCTGTCTTGAATCAGCTTCCAGCTAGTATTAAAAAAGCTGACACAGTCTGTATATTTAAGATTAGACTAAAAACGTTCCTTTTCGACAAAGCTTATGGTCAGGCTAGTTGAAATCAGACTAGACTCACAGGGGAAAGTACAGGCACATAGTCCTATCTCCTTTTTCTCACTCTACCTACCACTTGTCTTACTTTATTTCTCTTTTCTAATTTTGATATCTAGTTGACTAGTCTCTTCATCACTAGTCACCCGGTGTCCCCTTTCCCCCCTCCCCTCTGGGGAGAGGCTATTTTTAAGCCGCAGCCTCCTGACCATCCGGACCCCTGGCTGGATGGACGTCCTCGTTGCCCAACCCCCGTCTCATCTGGCTAGATGGACCTCCTCTTGTTCCCTCACTCTATTGCATTTCTATCAAATGTACCTCCGTCTGCTAATTCCCATTAGCAGTCCTGGTGCAGCTTACCTATCCGTCTTGGGAGTGGATCTCTCCTGACTGTGGTTCTCCCCAAGGTTTTCTAATTTTTTCCGAAGGGTTTTTGGAGTTTTTCCTTGCTGACATGGAGGGTGTAAGGATTAGAGATGCCCAGGACTTGGACTAGAACGTTATTTAATTTATCTACTGTTTCTGACTGTTTATCATATTGCCTCTGCAAAGCCCTTTGAGACAACCTTGTTGTGATATAGGGCTATACAAATAACATTGAATTGAATTGAATTGGAAATGTAGTCCAGTCAATAAACACAGACACACACATAGGCTATGTTCCAACTAAACATTTTTATAAATTACTATTGCGACAGTTGTCGTTGAAATATTGTTATTCCCACTCAATTTCTGTTCCCGTTCAATGTTCTAGTATGCATGCAAACAATAACTGAAATAAACTGTCAAACTATTCAACCAGCATGTTTCCAAACACAATTCAAAACTACATTTCCTGTAATGCCCAGCGCAGCTTAGCTCACTGATAGCTACCCTATTAGCGAGTATCGGGAGCGACACCAAACTGAATTTTACAGATCACGCCAGTACAAAGCTTTGACAGAAGTCAACAGTTGCCATTATATACGTATTTATCATTAAAAAAAAAAAAACTCTTATCAACTGGGCAGGCGCTCTGGGAACACGTCACAGGCAGCACTACTGTAGCATTCTGTGCAAAGGGTCAATTTCAACACATGGTAATTGTGAAGAAATACTCTGTGTCAATTTGGAATTTACTCTTATTAAAATAGATCAAGGAACCCTGATGCACAAAAAGAAATGCCGCTACTTAGAGTATAATACTAACATTCAACCACATACACAAACGCAGAATGATTAATACAAGACTATTACAATACACTGCATCTCTGTGTAAACCAAACCGTCAACCCAGTAGATGGCGGTAATGCCCCATGATACGAGGGGTAAACTGCCAACAAAAAACAAGGGGAAGAAGTACTCCTTTTCTCGCCCCAACTAGTAGGAGGCACGTCAACGCAAGGAAGCGCTGCCCCCGAGCGGCGAGAGGAGTCTGCCTGCAGCCCGCCTCTCACAGTACCCTGCGCCGCTCTTCTCAGTACCCATCCAGCAGACAGGAAATGACACAATACCGCAGCTCTCAGTCTCCTCAGACTGGAAATGTCGTCAACACTTGCAATGAAAACAAGTTACGTTTTTTCACCTCTCGCGAAGAAAACACGGTAAGTGGCCGCACTGAAAAAAAGTTTTTAAAAGCGTATGCATTTTTAAAAATGTTAAATAGCTAAACAACACTTGCGGGGAAAATATGAAGTGTTTATTCTGAAAATAAGTTGAAAAGACTGTACTTATATATAGTATTCTTAATGCAATTTAAATAATGTCTTCCTTTACTAACTGCATGTGACTTTGCTCTACTTATATTGTTTAACCCTTTAACACCTAAGCCTATTTTGGCCGAATTTGCATGCATTTGATGTTGCCTTTATATTTCAAAGAAAAAATTGTTTACAATGGTCAAATTGGGTCCCCTTTTTTCAGGACACCTTGAACTTCATGTCTAAACTGTTGTTTTCTTCACTGACCAATTATAATCCACATTTTGGACCCAAAAAGACAAAAAAATCCCAAAATCTTTTTTCAAAATTTGTAATGTTGACGTCCCATTGACAACCAAACATGCTCGACCAACCGTTTTGAAGCTTGATAATATTTATTCAACTTGTTAGGATAAACATTCAATAGAAAAAAATAAGATTGAATAGTTTTATGTTTGACAATTCAACACAAACAACAGGTATGGTCATAGGCGTTTTTGGCCTTTACACATACTATGGTCAAAACAGTCTATATAGTGTGCAAAACAGTGAGAAAAAATTTTATATATATATCATCTAACACAAAAAGGGTTAGGAAGATATCTCTTTATGAAGTTAGGTGTTGTACCCATCACCTTATCAAAAGTATAGACCCTACCCACCGACGTCACAAAATCACGTGCTCGCTGTATGGTTCCGCCCCCTTGTCTGTCATTTTGTGTCTGTATTATCAATGGTCTCAATTGATCGAGCAATTTATAATGCATTTCATGGAAGACCCGGTGCTTTCGGATGCCGTAAACTCACTTGATGCGTTGCATAAAAGGCATTATGTGGAAAAGCTTCAGTTTATCCATTCGCCAGATCCATATTTGATGCCTAAATCGATGTTTTTCGACCCGCTGTCTCCGCCGTATTTGCCTGACATCTGCTAGCTACCCTGAACTGTACAACTATCTTGTCCACACAAAATCAGCCTATTCTCACGAAAGTTTGAAAAACTTTAAGTGCTTGGAGGCTTATAAATATTTCGTTGCTGGTTGGGTGAAACAGGTCCTCGTCCACGAAAATTCGGCAGGAATCTATCTTGTGCTTGGAAAGGTGAGTTACGAAATTTTCAATTCAAAATCTTTTGTTATTGCTAACATCCACTGTCAAGTCTAATGTATTTCATGTCGTTTGTCAATGGAGTTAGAGCTTTTAATGTTTATATGGTTTAGCGATAGCACTCTCACTACATACATACGTGTATGTTGTCGGCGATTAGCCTAGCAATGATCTTAATTGTGGTTGTCAGCCCAAAACCCTCTAAATATATATTAAATGCATCTTACCAGATATAAAATGACCACTACATAATCTGTGGTAATCGTTTGGAGCCCAGTTTTCTCGTCGAATTGCAGCAGCCCATCTCGCTCTCTTCTCTCCAGGTCTCTTGGAATCCGGTAGAACTTCAAGTCTCTCAGTCTTCTCCGTCTATCTTCTCTGTTATTGCAACCGACCGCCACACACGCCTTCACCATTTTGATTATCACGTGGGTCTATATAGACCCTACCCACGTGACGTCACAACTCCTTCCTCCTGACTGGTGCCGCCCAATTGTCCGTCAAAACATAGTGTTAACCTGTTACGGCTACGTACATTCCTCCTATTTACGACGTGTTTTTCTGCTCCTTAACATTAATCATCAAAATGGTGAAGGCGTGTGTGGCGGTTGGTTGCACTAACAGAGAAGATGGAAGGAGAGACTTGAAGTTTTACCGTATTCCGAGGGATCCAAAGAGGAGAGCGAAATGGACGGCTGCAATTCGACGTGAGAACTGGGCACCAAAAAATCACCACAGACTATGTAGTAGTCATTTTATATCCGGTAAGATGCATTTAAGATATACTTAGAGGGTTTTGGGCTGACAAATAACCACAATTAAGATCATTGCTAGGCTAATCGCCGACAACATACACGTATGTATGTAGTGAGAGTGCTATCGCTAAACCATATAAACATTAAAAGCCTTAACTCCATTGACAAACGACATGAAATACATTAGACTTGACAGTGGATGTTAGCAATAACAAAAGATTTTGAATTGAAAATTTCGTAACTCACCTTTCCAAGCACAAGATACATTCCTGCTGAATTTTCGTGGACGAGGACCTGTTTCACCCAACCAGCAACGAAGTATTTATAAGCCTCCAAGCTCTTGAAGTTTTTCAAATTTTCGTGAGAATAGGCTGATTTTGTGTGGACAAGATAATATCAGCGTAGCAGATGTCAGGCAGACAGGGCGAAGACAGTGGGTCGAAAAACATCGATTTGGGCATCAAATATGGATCTGGCGACTGTATAGAACAAAGCTTTTCCACATAACGCCTTTTATGCAACACATCCAATGAGTTTACGGCATCAGAAAGCACCGGGTCTTCCATGAAATGCATTTTAAATTCCTCGATCAATTGAAACCAATGCTAATACAGAGACAAAATGACAGACAAGTGGGCGTAACCATACAGCGAGCACGTGGTTTTGTGACGTTGGTGGGTAGGGTCTATACGTACATGCAATCAAGCTTCTCGCACACACATCTACATAAAAATTGAAAAGATTATAGTGAAGAAAAAATATATATAACATTGAAAAAAAGTATTTTAAAAAATATTGACAAGTAGTTCAATTCAAATTTTTCAGGCATGCGGTCCAATAAAGTTTTTATTTTTTTTTATTTTTTTTTTGCGCACTCAATAAAGCTTCTTCTTGAACAGGTCACGGAGCTGCGTCACACACAACGTCACACAGCTTACTCTTTCGCCGTTTGCGCTCTACTGTCGCTTCTACTCGCCGAGACGCCGATTCATCAGAGGAAAACAACGACAAATACGACTCATCTTCTTCCTTGAGTTAATGAAATAATGCATTAGCTTGTGCTAAATGTAGTTTTAGATTCATTCTGCACGTTTCAAAGTTGCTCGCTCAAACCAACCGGTGTCGTGCATTTTTCGGCACGACACCGGCCGCTGCTTGCTTCGCATGCCTCCCTTTCAATAGGGAATGGGACGTACTACGTCATTGTTTGGACGCGCCTCCATGCTGGCAATATGATTCACTTCCGGGTCGGCAGACTCAATGCGGAATGTAACGTGTGGTCGTGCTAAGCTAACTCTTTCGGTGTTTTAGAAAGAAATTATGGGTGTGTATTGTTGTGTTACCGGGTGCAACAGCTTCTCCTACGACTAAGAAAAGGGCGAGGAAAACTGGACTCACTTTTCACCGTTTTCCTGCATGGAGGACCAAATATCAGATCACGAAGGCACGACGGATGGCTGGGGCGCAGCGGTTCGTTGGAAAAGCATTTCTCTTGATCATATTTCTGCTGGAATGAGAGTGTATTCCCCTCATCTCTACTCTTGTAAGTTGAACGATTTATCCGTTTTGGTTTCAATACGTTTTTTTGTTTTGTTTTTTTTTACTGTTGTGTAAATCTGCCTCGGTAGCAATGCTAACCTTCTCCTCCTCCTCACCTACCTGTTGTGTTACTAGGAAAACCTGCATATGAAATGCTGACAACACATCCCGATTGTCACCATATCTCTTCTTGGGTTATTCTGAGGTCAAGCGCACCACATCGGAGCGTTATGAGAGGTTGGAAAGGCGAAGAGTGCACGCTGAAACTTCAGTTTGCTCTGCTCTTACAAACACGATCCCAAGTGTTGTTGTGAAAAGTCAATAAAATATGAATACCAAAACATGACTTGAACAACTTCTTGACAAACTGTAACTGCTTGTTGTTTACTTCAGGTCTTCATAATAAACAGGTGTAATAATTACAAAGTCAGGTGACTTAATTTTGTTATTCTATTTGGAATATGCATTGACAATTTTTGGACAGTGTTGTAGACAAGAACTGGGACTGATAAATTGCAATAGATTTATTTCAAGTAATGCAATTTCTCCAATACAATATTTGAATTGACAGTTTAAAATCTTTAAATTAGTGCAAACAAGGCCCACCCTCTGACAGTGGCAGCAAATATTATATAATTATAAGTAATACACAAATACAAGATCACAATAAACGTGTCTTTGTCAAAGCAGTTTAAAACACTATTTGCTGGCCTTGGGTAAATTGCCAGACAGGATAAATATGTGCTTTAAAGTTCTTGCATTTCCATTTTAAGTATTGCAAGTACTAGTCTCCAACACAGTATTTGAACTGACAGTTTAAAATCCTTTTAGTACAAAATGGCCCACACTCTGGCAGGGGGCAGCAAATATTATAATTCATAATACATTATAAAAAGCTATATACTATATAAATACAAGATCACAACAAAACCTGTATTTTTTCAAAGCAGTTAAAAAACATCCAGTGGCCTTAGGTAAATAAAGGTGTATAAATATGTACTTTACAGTTCTTGCATTTCTATTTTAGGTATTGCAACTTTTCCAACACTATTTGAATTGACAGTCTAAAGTCTCCATAAGTGCAAATAAGAATATTATAATTTAAAAATAATAATAGAATATATAAATTCAACATTACAATGAAACGTGTCTTTGTCAAAGTGGTTTAAAAATAATAATAATAATAATAATACGTCACTGGCCATAGTTAAATAGCCAGGCAGAATAAATATGTGCATTAAAGTTCTTGCATTTTCACAAGTCAAAAGCCCGCAGTTCATCGACGAGAAGGGCAGACCCAGATGGCGTCTGCTGCAGGGGCTTGTTTGAGTCCGACACAGGACAAATGGAACCACTCCATTGAACAAATTTTCTTTGTCAAATGATCCAAGAAGAGAGATGGTGACCAATCGGGATGTGTTGTCAGCAGGTTTACCTAGGAACACAACAGGTAGGTGAGTCGTAGTAGGCGAGCATTGCTACCGAGGCAGATTTACACAACGGTGTAAAAAAACAAAAACGTATTGAAACCAAAAGTGGATAAAGCGTTCAACTTACAAGAGTAGAGATGACAGGAACACACTCTCATTCCAGCAGAAATATGATCATAAATGCTTTTCCGACGAACCGCTGCAATCCAGCCATCTGTCGTACCTTCGTGATCTGATATTTGGTCCTCCATGCAGGAAAACGGTGAAAAGTGAGTCCATTTTTCCTAACCCCTTTTTTTGTCGTAGGAGACGCTGTTGCACCCGGTAACACAACAATAAGCACCCATATTTTCTTTCTAAAACACCGAAAGAGTTAGCTTAGCACTACCACACGTTACAATCCGCATTGACTCTGCCGGCCCGGAAGTGAATCATATTGCCAGCATGGAGGCGCGTCCAAACAATGACGTAGTACGTCCCAGTGTTTCCCCTAGGATTTTTTGAAGCTGTGGTGGTGGGCTGCATCGGAGTCGGACAGCCTCACCATGTCGTGCCACAGCGATTTTTTTTCTCTTCATTTTTCCCCCCAAGAAGAACCATAACAAAGATATATTTGAAATATTTCATTAGCCAGGCTAATGTTGTACCTCTCAGCTACAGTACATGTATGTAAAATGCGTAGCTGATTACAGCTACGTTACCCGATGTACTAATGCGACTTTTTTTCTCGTGGCAATAGTACGACTTACATCTCGTAGTGACTCAGGGTTGGCAACCCAAACTGTTGAAAGAGCCATATTTGACCCCCAAAAAAACACAAAAAAAACTGATACAGTATGTCTGGAGCCACAAAAAATTAAAAGCCTTTTACAAGCCTTATAATTATCGATACTAGCTATATTAGCCTACTATAGAAATACGTAATTAGCCTTCATGATTAAATGTTTGTTTTCCCTGCAGTGGATCCTATAGAGAATGACGCACCACGTGACTACTCTGTTGTACTATGCCACCACAAGTTTAACTTCATTACAATATTAATGAATTGAAAGAATGTTTGTGTCATGTTTGTCCTCCTAGAAATCCTATTAAAACAAAAAAATATATTTCCCTCCCCCATCTTTTTCCATTTAAAAAAAAAAAAAAAAAAGCTCCGAAGCATCGCTAAAGAGCCGCATGCGGCCCGAGAGCCGCGGGTTGCAGACCACCGTCGTAGTCCTCCTTTTTCCTTTTATTTGACCCTCATAAGTACTACATTACCACAACAATAACAGTCCTTCTGTCAACTGACCCATTTAGAGCACTGGGGGAATTCTAATAGCCGTGTAAAGAGTTTTACTTGATTCGGTGAGAAGGTGAATAGTTTTTTCCCCGTTGTTCGTAAACTAAATTTTCACACAAAGGCACGTCGAGGTACCATTAACTTAGCAAGGAGAGGTATGAGAGTCATTTTTCGAGTGTCCCAGAGCTCGCGAAATTTGGGTGGGGGGGCGCATTTATCAAAGTTTCGTCAGCCGTAATTGTCTGAAGTTGGCGCGCCGGTGTTGTGCCGAAAAATAGCCACTCCACGTGAAATGTCCCCCCTGACGGGAGCGCCCACACGTCACTCGTACAAACAGCCTTTTCTTACCAATCGATGGACACAGAAACGACGTTCTTGTACCGTGAATATGTATCATTTTACTCTGCTTGAACTGATAAATCGTTTACTGTGACCAACGCTCTGAAAATAGAGCAAGGCTTTATTTTGGGCCCCGCCTCTCCGCAGTCTCTCAGCGCAAGTTAGTCAAAGTTTGCTTTCCGTCCAAGACGGCCGTCCACCGCTCACTTTCGCCGAAAAGTCCGATCCAAATTATTGTAATGCCCCGGATATGGGCAAGAAGGAGAGAAGTCTGTATTTGCTTACCCACTTTATTGTGGTAACAATAATAAAGAAAAACAATAACAAAATAACAGCGGGCTGCTACAACATGCGACCGCTATCTCTCGCTATCTCGCTCGTTCTCCCATTCTTCCTACTCGTTCCCCTTGCGTCTCTTAAGGGGGGGCCTGCATAGTTACGAACATTAGGCTACAATACACAATGAATAGGTGTCCGCTGAACTCCTCCCACTCGGCTGCCGCTAGTTTGAAGCGGCCTTTAAAAATTTTTTTTTATCTAAATAAATAAATAAAATACATCTCATTTGCCAGGCGTGGCGGCTTTCATTTTAGTGTGGCGGTGCGCCACAATCTGTTGAATATAGGGGAATCCCTGCGTCCCATTCCCTATAGTTGGCGCCTCGCTCGGAAATTTATTAAAAATGATCACATTCGGTTCGTCCTTCCTGACATCACAATGACTCTTGAGATAAGTAGTCTTATGTGCTGTTTTCGCTTTTGAAAAAGGACAAGAAATAATGGAAATATGGAGATGGATACATGGTCCTTGCAGCGTTTTAATGCATATTTATGAGTGCAATAAAACTATAAAACTCAAATGACATTATCTCCCGTTTTTCTTGGCCGATTGATTTCAAATAAAAACTGGTGTGGACATCAACTTCTGCACTTTCAAACGAGACCAACCAGCAGCACGTGGGTGATGTAATTACAGCGTGACGAAGCTTCAAAGATGATATGCGTAAACGCGTCGCTGCCGACACGTTCGGTGTTAAAGGGTTAATACGTACTGATGAATTAAGCAGCGAATTGGCTAATGCTGCTTATGCTTTTTACCTTTTTTTTTCCCACAATGAACAGTCTTCTCTGTGTAGTTTTCATCATATTGCACTCTTATTTTTCATTATGCACACGCCTGCAATTCGCAGCTCGCTGCTTTTGTTGTTGTATGGTATTGTTGTTTTGCCTTCATTTGTTTTGTCTGGTCCTTTGTAGTTTGAATGTTGTCACATGATCTAAATATTTATTTTTTTACTAGCTCCGAGATCAGCACCCCATTGGGAAGAAACTAAATCACGACCCCCAAATGGTTAGTCTTCCCATACAGATACAGGGATCCAAATAGAAGTAAGTAGCATAAGTAGTAAAATTTTGGACTGTGCTGAACACTTTTTTTGATAGACATCAAACACTGTGAAACCCACTGTGCAGACAGGACTAATGGTGATAACATAAGGCCATGCCGAGCTTCATGGACGGTTCAAACTCATCCTGCCCAGGAACGGATGGTATGTTTTTATGTCTGAGACAAATGTTGTGCTCAGTGGAAATCTGGATAGGCTTATTATTCCTTATATTAATTAACAATTGGACATAATTGATTATCTACTCTTTGTTTTTGTTTTTTTTAACCAATCAACATTCTCATCAGCTTATGTAAATCTTGAATATTAAGAGGCCAGAAATGGTGTTGATTGTGTAAACAAAGAAAGTTTGATTTACACGTGCTGACTTTTGGACCGTTGGCTTGAACAATGGAATGGAATCAACTGTGAATTTTGAGGATTTAGTTTCTCTAAAGAACATAATGTCACTTGTACAATTAAGTAAAATGTAACTTTTTGGGGTTTTTTTTGCAGATATGAAATGCATATTTATAATTTGTCTAACAAATAGCTCATTCAAAGGTATAAAATATTTTTTGGCGTGTGTAGGGTATTATTTTAACTATGTACCCTACAGAATGCTTGTATGGGCTCATGTAGGTGTGTGCGTACATTTGTATATATATAACATATGTCGTGTGTATAGATTAAGTATTTTTCAGGGAAGGAGCATATTTGTGGCCCTATGTTGTTGCAACATGGTGAAAGCCTACAGGATGTGACCCACACATGCATTTGCCTGTAAGGCTGAGTAGTAACAACTACAACTTGGAGCTTTGGTTCATTTTCAAAGAACAGTCAAATCATAACAAATGAAATGATTCAAATTCCAATTATTTGTGGGAAGAAAAACAGATCCAATCATGAGATCAGAGAACTATTGTTATCTCTAACGAAATTCAGTATCCATTAATATTGGCATGGCGTTTCCATGATGATCCAGAATAGCCTTGTTTGGTTTTGAAGGTATGTTCCAGTCGATCTTTTTATGTTGCCCCTTCAATTAAAGCAGAATTGCACTCCAGATGATTCATCCAATCATTTGAAGCAAAATTTTAAAATGCCACTCTAAAATTGTAAATGTTTTGTTTCAAGGGCGTTGGCTCGGTCTCTACATTGGTAGGGACGAATATAATGCAAAAAAGGTTGCTCAAAAGTTGGTGGGGACAACTTTAGCATCCTGAAAAGTTGGTCGTGTTATGTCCCTATCGTCCCTATGCAAACCTACGCCCTTGTTTTGTTTGCATGAATCATTTAAACCTAACTGGTTGGTGTTCTTATGCATGGAAACACGTTTGTAATTGTTTGACTACTGTATTTAATATAAACCTACATTTTCAATTGCAGAAAACATTGACAGTCAATCAACATGGGGACATGGAAAGTGCTGGAAGGTTGGAAGTGAAATAGAGGTATTTGTAAAAGTGTTTATATTCATTAATTCAAAACTTGAAGGAAGTGACTCGGTTAAATTCTTACATTAGGGTTTTCCGGGACAGCCATAGTGGAAGGACTGTGGCATCTTCATGTTGATGGTAGGTGAGTTTAACTGTCCAATTTTGTCCTCTGTGATATTTGTATTCATTTATCCATTTGTAGTATGCTCTTTGCACTGTTCTGGATGCTCTCTTTGAGTTTAACCATTGCAAATTGAAGTTCACCGAATCATTCAAATTGGGCTACAAAATATCCTTGTCGTTATTCTTTATTTACCCTTGTTTTTAATTTTTGTTAGACTGATATGCCAACTCTGAGGAAGTGGTGGTGTATATTACTAGCGGACAATTTCAAACTTGGGTCCATGGTAAGTCTTTGAAACTGTTGATATGACATTCATAGGAAAGTTGGTGCACAGCACCTTAATTTTTTGTTGGAAATTGTGGAGTACTTATTTTTGTGTTTTTTCAACTTATGTGAGCCACAGGGAAGAGTTTGCCCATTGGACAGATAAGGCAACAGCATCACTCCAGGGTGAAGTGCCACCAGTCTATCAGTTGAAGAAGTGAAATTTGGATATAATTGCTGAGGTCAGCTTTTAAAGACTTTGTAGTGTGCCTTTCTCTGACGCACTTTTGAACATGCCACCCTTAATTGACTTATTTATTTTTTAGGAAGAGGTGCAACCACAGCTCCTTCAAGTTAGTGGTGGCCCACTGCAAGAAGATATGGCAGGAAAAAAAGTGGTAAGATTGTTTATATACCTAGTTTAAAATCAAGAATAAAATTAACAAAGCATCATTTTTATTTTACTTATGTAACATTCAAATAGCTCTTTTCTTTCTGTTTTCCAAAGAACAGTTTTGGTAAAAGGATTGTGCAAGACAGCACAAAAGCCTCAGACAGGGTTAGGGAAAAAAATCAATGCAGTAGGAGTTCCCAAGCATCCTGCCGATGGAAGAGGATGAGCTCGGACGACAATGTCTTGGAGCCATTCAAGTTGTTTCAACCATCTGGAAGACGGATTTACCTTTTCCAAGGAGATTGTTGACTAAAGAAAATATCTGGTATTCTCTCAACAATAATAAAAAATTATAAAACTAAAAATTAAAGTTCACCACATCAGAACTGGTTGTATTGAGTTCATTTTTTCTACACTTATAGTTCCCCCCCCCCCCCCCCCCCTTTTATCCCAGATGTTAGTTGTCGGTTGTTTTAATTACCTCTGATGAAGGCGGAAGTGTTGGCCAAAAAATGTCAGGTAATTAAAACAACCTACAACTATTGTATGGGATAAAAGAAAAAAACAACACATTACAACTATTTTGTCATTTCTGTTTGAAATAAAGCTGTCTTACCTGGAGCAGAAGGTGCTTAATATAGTTTCTGAATTAGTTAATTAGGATCTTGAAGAGTGAGCACCCACATGAATGAATTTAAGTAGCGAAATGTAAGACAAGAAAATTGGTTTGGTTGCACCATAGAGAGAATATTACTTTTTTGATACATTTAATTGTAATGAAGCTATATTAATGAGTCCGTTCATAAAAATGTAATGATGACAGCAATTTCTATTCATTCACAATAGGGAGTTTTTACACTTGACAAACTAAAGTAAAAACTGTGATAGGTCACAGGTGATCTTTTAGTCACTAATTAAACCTTTATTGCAGTAATGTTTATTTTAATTTTGATGTACTGTAACTTTTTCATTTTGGTAAAATCAGCACGTTTTAACAAACTGACTGCGCACTGTTAAAGAGTTAATCTCCCGATTTCACCGAATCAATTCAAGGAGTATGGAAATAAAATATTTAAATAATAATGAGTGATGCTGAAACTGAAAATAATATACGTGCGAAAAGTAAACTAGTATTTACGTTCGAATGGACGCTAACTAATGCAACGATAAAAGCGGAAGCTCGGAGCTCGAGCGCCGCTTTATGTTGTCATTTCCGGTCTGAGGAGACTGAGAGCTGCGATATTGCGTCATTTCCTGTCTGTGGGGTCAGTACTGAGACAAGCGGCGCAGGGTACTGAGAGAGGTGGGCTGCAGCCAGACTCTCTTGGCGAGCGGCCGGAGGTATTCTCTTCAAATTGGTCCAGTGAAAAGCCATAAAAACAGGACATTTTCATGAATTTATAAAACCCAGACGAATGGTAAAAATAGGATATAAAAAGAGGACTTGTCCGGGCAAAAGAGGATGTTTGGTCACCCTACTTTTATTTCATAATGCCTTTTTCCACAATGGACTTTTGATTTCATAATGTCCTTTTTCAGCACAATGAATTGCTGGGAATTTTGTCAATCACATACATAAGGCGGAGTCAGTTAAGGGATTGGCTGGATCGTGGAGTCTGGCTAGCTCAGCTAGCATTTTGTAGCATCACTTGAAGATAGGGTGACCATATTTTAATTTCCAAAAAAGAGGACACTCAACCCGTCCTCGTTATACTTGAATTTTACTCGAAGTTCACTCAGAGATGCCTGTATCACTTTAATATATTATAAGTGCGCCTCCTCCATCTGGATAGAAAAATTCCGTTTTATTAAAAAAAACATTGGCCTATTTATAGTATATATTATATACTATATGGAAATATTTTTTTACTCAACTGGTTACTCAACAGGCTTGATTCATTCTAAAAAAAAATAATCATCAAACATTTAATAAAAAAAAAAAAAATAATAATAATAATGATTTTTAAAAAAAAAAAGATAATGCAGGCCCATGAAAATGTAGTCCAGTCAATACTAGTGGTGTGCATCGGCACTGCCCTCAAGATTCGATTCGATTACGATTCGGAGGGCCACGATTCGATTCAATTCGATTCGATTCAGAGGGCCACGATTCGATTCGACAATGCATCACGATGCATTAAAGCCTGGGATGCATTAAAATGCTAAAGCAAAGCATATTTTTCGTGAATCATGAGCAGGGCCGGAGTGGGACTCATTTTCGGCCCTGGACTTTCATGCCTCAGACCGGCCCACTTATTTAAAATACTGTCATTTTCCATACACGTGTTAAGTTCAGTGTTCTCTAAAGCCGTGTACTGTAATTCTGTGTATTTCAATTCAGTGCAGGTAATGGTTGTTTAACAAGGGGGCTTTATTTTAACAAGTGCAACACATCATTTTGAACAATTTTAAAAATGGATTAAAAAAAAAAAAAAAAAAACTATATTAAACGATACATTTGAAAAATAAATGAATAAATAAGGCCTTTTCTGTAACGTCAAATATTAACAAAATAGGTGCTTACAGATAAAACAAAAATAGCAACATAACAATTGCCACGTTTACATGGAGCCAAATATTCCAATTACAATCGGAATATTTGTTCAAACCGAATAAATGTGTTCCATATAAACACCTCATTCGGAATGAACAGGCCCAAACCGAATGGAATTTCATTCCGATTCACAGGGGTGGAATATTCCTTTTCCCAAACCGATTAGAAGTAAAATTATATCATGTAAACAGGGAAGGGGAGTGGTGTTTGGTTGCGTTCTTTCTGCGCATGCTCCGTACTGACGTGGTGACGTCACTTGGTGACGTAAGTAAAGTCAATTGCAACATGGCTTCCAAGCACACGCACAGCGCTCCCACACAACTTTTTAAATGAACGGCGTATCATTCTGAAGTTTTGTTTCCACTCAAAAAGTTAAAACAGCAGCTGATCTGATGATCGATCTCCATGTTTTGCAACGTGACGCTTTGTTTTGATTAATCTGCGCATGTCAGACGGCAGTTGTCAAACGTCCTTTCGGAATAAAGGCAGTCACATGTAAACGCTGGATCGGAATAGATGAAGTGACATGTAAACAGGTGATGTGAAATTTCCATTCGGAATGATTTGAATCGGTATGAATAAAAGTCAGCATGTAAACGTGGCTAATATGAAAAATAAAGAATAAGTATTGCACATAGTAACAACTTCTAATGATGCTATTATCCCATTTTTTCCTTCTGCAAGAAATTGTTTCAAATCAACATGGCCAACCCTAAAACATTAATAAACGCCTGAGTAGTGCACTGGTCTCTGCAACTTCGTTTATCACAGTGTCATTGTCTAAAGACATGAGAATTTCTTTCTCAGTGCACATAAGCATAAACGTCTCAAGTTTACTTTCTGTCAAGGTGCTCCTGAGTCTGTTTTTTATGAATTTTACGGTTGAAAAACTTCTCTCACAGGCTACTTGTGTGATCGACAGTGTGAGTAACAACCTGTAGGCCAGTCCAATTATATGATAGGCATCAGTAAGCAAATTGTACTGAGAAAGGATGAGATGAACACAAAAGACACAGTTCTTACAGGAGGAACAAGTTTTGGACTCAATTTGAACATTTGGTTGTTCCAAGGAATGGTCCTCCTCACTTCCTTGTAGCATTTCACTGGCTGCCCTGACAGTGTAACTCTCTGGAGGAAGAGGGGATGTTTTTAGTCTAACCCACTGACGTGCAAGGCTGGAGAGTTCACTACGTAATGTGCTATCTGTAGCTCTATCGTCAAATTTTAGTAGACATTTGCTTATTTCTTCCAGTACTGAGCTGTGGAGTCCATTTTCCTTCACATGAGCAAAGTTTCTCGGGTCTAGACAGGCAAAATCTGAGCAAAGTTTTGCATTGGCAGAAAACCTTCTGTGGATACTGTCTGTTACTGTGACAACAATAACATTATATACTTAGACCCTGAAGTCAATATCAGCTGATGCTAACTGCACATCTTCTGCAAGGTCTCCAGGCATTTTTTCCCTTTTCTGAACCTTCTCTCAGGAAGGGCAGTCTCTACGACCAACTCACACTCTTCCTCCTCTTGCAACTTTTCATTAGCCCACTTTGCAAATTCATCAGCTGCACACTTAACTCCTTCAAAGTCTCTAGCAAACTCCCGGAGACCTTCTTCTGTACCCTCAACCAAACGTTGTGCTGTGATCAAATCCATTCCTTTTGTCTGTAAGTATTTTGAAAGAGGGGATGTCTGCTCAAAAATGTGAAGGAACGTTTGTGCAGTGAGCACTGTCTCATACCTCAAAAGGCCTTCTAAAAAGCCCTTTGCTTTAGACCTCACAATTGGCTGTTGGGATCCATCATCAACAATGGAGTAAGTACATCAAGAAACAAGGCTCCCTGAGGATTCCCAAAGCACCCAAACACTTTACTTAGTGCCTGATCTTTAGCCCACCACCTAGTTGGCCCTATTGGGCACATTCATCTGTGATGCTTGTCCTGACTCATCTCTTCCCACTTCCGCATGCGCTTGTATGAATCTTTTAGGAAAACTGCTATATCATTAAGGAGCGAAAAGAGGGATGCACTTTCCACAACGCTCCCTGTTGTGTCTGCCAGTACAAGATTCAAAATATGTGCATAACACCATATATGAATCTGATTGGGAGACTGCTCAGAGATGAATGTAGAAAACCCCCGATATTGTCCCTGCATATTAGCTGCTCCGTCTGTGGAGTTACCCACACATGTGCCAATATCAATATTAAGCTCCTGTAGCACTTTTTTCTCAAGTTCTGCAAAATACTCCCCTGAAGATGACTCACACTCCAACATCGCAATTAATCTTTCGTGAATGACATCTGTTACATATCTGAGGACGATGGAGCACTGATCTTTTGTGGTGATATCTTGTGTGGTGTTAATTTGGATTGAAAACATGCCAGCTTGTCTTACTTCTTCAGCTATTGTCATCTTAATCAGTTTGCTGATGACATCCAAAACTTTATTAAATGTGTCTTTCGACAGCAGTGTAACTAGAGACCCTCTGCCTTTTGCACCAGTTTCATGCTGCTTCTTGCTGTTTTCTATGCACTTGTTTACATGCTGTTGTAGGCAAATATCATATTTACTTAGGAGTAGGATAAACTCCAGGATGTTGCCATGATTGACAGCATTATTTTCTAGGCTGTAAGCTGACTCCTCATCACCCCTGTAGCTTAGGCCACATTTGCCGATAACTTTAATTATGTCCACAATACGTTCCATCACCTGGCGTTTCTGTTTCACTTGGTCAGCATGCAATGATATTTCGTTACAAGACAACAGGCTTTTCACATCTCCCTTTTGTACATTCACAAAGTAAGCATCTGCACTAAGTCTGTGTGCCCTACTTTTTTCATGTTCCACTATTCTTTGGTGTACATGTTTCCAGTCTGTCATGCCCCCCTGTATGAAAGGGTTATCACTAACCAGAGGCGCAAATGCCAGACAAACTGAGCAGTACAGAGAGTGATTTTTTTCACAATAAGTCAGCCACTTGCGGTTGGTTCCATCTTTGCTATTGAAAACCTTTGGTATAGCATTATTAGGTGTTTGTTGAGGATGAAAAGAAAAAAATGTATGTATATCCTGTGACTGAGGGCGAGCAAAGTAGTCAAAACTGTCAACACTGTCATCTACTTCATCCATAAGTTGTGGTTCAGGGCTTTGCTGCAGAGCTGCTGTCTCTGTAATCAATCCTGTTGTAGACTCTGCTCTCTCTTTTACACTTCCTCCAGTTTCCATCGATTCAGCTGCACCCATGGATCACAAAAATAAATCATAATAAACTAAGCTTTTTTTAATCAGCAAAAATATGCAGGTCAATTGCATCTAACATTTATCTTTCACTTTCAAATGTGTAATTTGATTGCAATCTAACTTTTGATAAATAAATGAGCCACTATTATCATTTGGGCATAAAATGTGACCATATTAGAATTGCTTGTTCACACTGTTACAACGCCTCACCTGTTTTTTCAACACTGACAGCATCAATGGCAGCAATCCCATCCTCACCACTTCCCCCTGTGTCTGCCACTGACATTAAATCACATATTAAAGAAATAGTCAATTTTGAACATAACGCATTCTGATCAATTCAAGTCAGCTTTATGGCACCTTAAAAACGCCACGTAATTGATTATATTAATTCTAGTTTTCACTCACTTACAACATGGCAATCCTACCTTCCAGCTCTGCACCTGAGGTTTGTTCATTATTGCTAATGCTTGCTGCTACACATCCCTTGTGAGGTGCTACAAGAAGCCAAAGTTTCCACAATTACATATTGTCGTATCACACGGTGGAAGTTGCATTTTATTCGCCATCTGGCCTTACCACTTTCGTTGTAATCCTCGGTCGTTTGAGACAGCGAGGTGTGTGCTATTTTTGCGCATTTTGCCGATTCTTTCTCTAGTGCTTTTCTCTTTTTAATTCTTAGTTTTTCAGCGCCACCCTTGCTCTTTTTGTCCATCCTAGCACCGAGATAGCAGCTAATTTGGTTTAATACAGACTACAATTAGGGGGCGGAGCTGCATGCTGTATATTTTCGTCTGCACACGTGAGGATGCGTCTGAAAAAAAAATATATATATATAAATACATAGTCTTTTTTTAAGACGACCCAAAGGGACAGCGGTAACAGAATGTAAGTTCTACTCACTGACACTGTCATAAATAAATACCAAACAAAAAATAGCAGTGTAATTTTTTTTTTTTATAAATAAAACCCGGACCGGCCCATCTGGCCGACCGGCCCATCGGGAATTGTCCAGAAGCTCCCGATTAGTCACTCCGGGCCTGATCATGAGGCAACACAAGCGGTCAGACATTAAACAACTTTTTATAGGCTCTTGTGTCATTCCTGGTTGTAGTCAAATGAAAATAGTAATATATATAAAAATTTAAAAAAAAACATCACAGCATTTAATTAGTGCTTTGAATGAGACCAGGGCTTTCTTTTTTTTTTTTTTTTTTTACACACAGTAGCAGCCTTTCATTTTTTACACACCGCATAAGTTTGGTCAAGTTTCCCACCAACCTCATAGAAGCCAAAATGTCTCCATATGCCTGCTTTCAATGTCTTTGGTGCGTCAATAATCTTTCGCGCTCCCTCTTTCTCCGCTTCAGCCATTGTTGTTATGTCTTATCTCTCTGCTTTCTCGATTGCCACTGCGCAATTGCGCATGTCTGTGACGTTACTCCCGTGAGGAAGCAGATTTGGGTTCCTCGTCCCCCCTGCATTGCTTGTACAGTAGCTCCCTCTACAGGTAAACATGAGAATAATAATACAAATGGGAAACCAAATCCATTGCATCACCAGAAGATTTTTGAACAGACTTATATATTTTAATATGTGCTGAATCGATTCGGCTTGTTGCCCGCATCGAATCGCATCGTCCATGGCCCGCATCGGGATGCATCGCCGCATCGATTATTGTTGACACCAGTAGTCAATACACACACACAGTCAACATTTTTATAAATTATTATCACGACAACTGTTGTTGACAAATTGTTATTCCCACTCAATTTTAATTATCATTCAATGTTCTAGACTGTATGCAAACAATAACTGAAATAAACTGACAAGCTATTCAACCAGCATGTTTCCAACCGCAGCAGTTCAAAACTACATTGCCCATAATGCCTAGCGTGGCTGAGCTCACTGATAGCTACCCTATTAGCGAGTACCGGGACCCATGGCAAAATAAAACTTTGCTATAAAAGTTTACAATCATCGGCAGCACAACGATGCGACACCAAACGAATTTGACAGATGACGCCAGTACAAATCTTCGACATAAGCCAACAGTTGCCATTATATACGTATTTATCGTAAAAAACTCATAAGGAACACAGCTACTAAGAATATATTACTAACATTCAACCAAATAAACGAACGCAGAACAATTACAAGCCTCATACAATACATTGCGTCTCTGTGTACACATATAACCCAATATACAACAGAAGACACATGATCGACATTAACAGGAGATTAATTTACAGAAAGGTGTATGGAGCCACGTTTAGAACTCCTTACTGTAGTCCAGTGCTTCTCAATTATTTTCTGTTACGCCCCCCCAAGGAAGACGTAAATGTTTCGCCCCCCCAACCACAAATTCTTGGCCGCCACTGTAAATAGCAGCATTTGTCTATAAAATTACTATTATAAGCACACCTCTGCCTAACATTGTCCGTTTTTCTATTGAAGAAAAAAGTAACATAGATCAACATATAATAAAGTATAACTTTATTAACATTGTTTTGTTTGCAACAGAAAAGACTTAAAGCACATCAATTTGCCTGAATTAAAATAAATAAAAGTCACATCCAAACTGTAAAGATACACTAAAGGTACATTTTTGACCATTTGATACTGAAAAATGTAATAAAATCAATAATGGGTTATTTTGCACTGAGCATGCTAACAGTACTCACTGGTTTACTGATATAACACTGACAAAGCGGGACGATTGTTGGCAATATTCGGCACGTTTTCGCGCTGCAAAACAATCAAGCGGCTTATCAATGAGATTGGGGTCTAATGCCTTTAAGGGACGTCTTAATTGATTTGGCTCCCCTCAGTCCGCTACAATCATTTTTAGACACGGTAAACAGAGTGGTCTTTACTCGTTTCCCACTGTATTAAAAGTCAAAGCCAAAAGCCAAACGGCTCCAAACAGCGCATTTTCGGCAGCGTGGGGAGAACCAGAGGTGAGGGCGGTCGTCGTGACGATCCCAAGCCGGCACTTCTCTGGCGGACACGTGAGAACCGGAGAAGACAGCGGGTCGCTGCGTGAGTCCAACTGGGAAACTGCTCTCGAAAACGGCGCACAGCTCTTCATATCTCTTTTCTGTGTGCTCCTGCTCGGTTCAAAAATACTGCGCACACTCTGAAAATGAGAGTGCCAGTGCCACCCACCAAGAGGATGTGCAAGTACACTTTATTCTAGTACGCCAAAAAAAGCATGTTCCCCGAGGTCACATGCACCACCCGTGGCATCGCTATGCTGGAGGGGCGCGCCCCACTATTTGAGAAGTACTGCTGTAGTCTAATCTCTTGCCAAACCGTCAGTAGATGGAGGTAATTCCCCATGAAACATAGGGTAAACTGCCAACAAAAAACAAGAATATCTACTCCTTCCCCCGCCCCTACAGGTAGGAGCCACGTCAACGCATGCTGCCGCTGTTCCCTAGCGGCCGGAGGGACTCTCTTCAAATTGGTCCCATGAAAAAATCATAAAAACCAGACATTTTCATGAATTTGTGAAACGCGGCCAGACTCTCCAGAGAGCACGTGATAAGAGGACTTGTCCGGGCAAAAGAGGAAGTGTGTGGTTTTTCTGGAAGTTTACCAAACAGTTCATCGACGTTACCAAATGCTAGCGACCAGACGCTACCAAATGCTAATGACCAGACTCCACCATCCAATCACTGACTCCGCATTTTGTATTTGATTGACAGAAGACAATTCATTGTGCTGAAAAAAAAACATGACATTTTAAAAGGCCATTGGGGAAAAAGACATTATGAAAACAATGTCTTTGTGAAAAACGCTTCTTATGTTGTAAAATTTCATTGTGCTGAAAAACGACATTATGAAATAAAAAGGCTATATTGGAAAAAAGGATTCTAAGATGAAAAGCTTTTTTCACAAGGTATATTTTTTGTCTTGTAAAATCTGTTTCATAATAATATCACCTTATTTTAAAATTTAAGGGCCATATTACACAATTTGTCTGTTATTTATCAAATAAGTATTTATTTTAAAATGTTTTTATTTATTTGATTTGGACCCTTTTGAGGTTCCATAAATCACAACATATTTACGGTACATTACTAATTTAAACAGACATTAGAGTCTGGGAGACGGAAGTCAATTGTAGATGTTAATTTGCCGGCATCTACTGGTGAAGAAAGGAACAGCAATGCTGGTTGTTAAACAGACACGAGAGAGTGTGGGAGAGGTTAATTAATTGTAGATGTTACTTTGATGGCATCTACTGGTAAACAAAGGTACAGCAACGCTGGTTGGTATACGGTGGCGAACAAATAGACTCGCTTCTTGTAGCTATCATTTACAGGTACTGTCTTTGTGCTTTGTGTTGAGTTTGAGGACATACCATCATCGTCACCGTCTTCGTCACCGTCTCCTTCTCCGTCCCCATCTCCGTCTCCATCACCGTCTCCATCACTGTCTCCGTCACCGTCTCCATCACCGTCTCCATCACCGTCACCATCTCCGTCCCCGTCTCCATCACCGTCACCATCTCCGTCACCGTCTCCATCTCCGTCACCGTCTCCATCACCGTCTCCGTCACCATCTCCGTCACTGTCCCCGTCTCCGTCACCAACTCCGTGTCCGTCCCCATCTCCGTCTCCGTCCCCATCTCCGTCCCCGTCACCATCTCCGTCTCCATCACCGTCTCCATCACCGTCTCCGTCACCGTCTCCATCACCGTCCCCGTCACCAACTCCGTCACCATCTCCGTCCCCATCTCCGTCCCCGTCTCCGTCCCCATCTCCGTCCCCGTCACCATCTCCGTCTCCATCACCGTCTCCATCACCGTCCCCGTCACCAACTCCGTCACCGTCCCCGTCTCCGTCCCCATCTCCGTCACCATCTCCGTCACCATCACCGTCTCCGTCACCAACTCCGTCTCCGTCCCCGTCACCAACTCCGTCACCATCTCCGTCACCGTCTACGTCACCGTCTCCATCACCATCTACATCTGGCTCTAAAAGACAAAACATTGTTATTTCCTATCCAATTTGCACAATCCAATCAAGTCACGAAATACACTTATAGTAGTAAAAATTTGATTTTATATTTAAATATTATATTAGATATATATTAGATTTTCTAATGAATTACAGTATTTGTAATAAATCAAATTCATCACATTTTAATGTCATATCTACGAAAGGTCCCCTATTAAAGACTTTGATTTCTTTGACATTAAAAAAATGTAGTGCATGGCATATCATTAAATACAGTAAGAAGAGAAGATTTGAAATCCAATTTATTAATGCACTATGACAAAATTGTTTCCACCAGCCCGTATTTTGTATGGGATCTTTTTAACGGATACGGCGACAGCTGGGTTGGGCAATTCATTATCTGGGGCTTTGCATTGCAAAGACCCAAATAGTAAAATTCTATTTTTTTTTTTTTTAATGGGATTTCTTCGACACACCCCAAACCATTTGACTGATCGGCACCGTTGAATATCGAAACGACTGGAATTTTTGCGCGATGCAGGGACTTTTTCGAACCCCGTAAAATTTTCTGTTCCCTCGTAAACACAGATTTTTCACCGATTTAGCAGAAAAAAAACGTCAAAATGTATGTAGTGCTACAATTTTTGACCAAATCACATAATTTGGACATCAAAAATTTCGGGACGATGAGGGACACAAAAGTTGTGAACAGAATTTGGAAAAAATTTACGGTTCCCCTGATATTTGCCAAAAACGTTCCCATTCATTTTTAATGGGATGCAACATTCAAATTCCCCATTCACTTCCAATGGAATTTCCAATGGAATTTACATTACATTGATGCCATTGACGGCCATGTATGTCGAATCTATTGATGTCAATGTACTTGGATTCCATTGACACAAATGTAAGTCGATGCCATTGACGGCCATGGACATACAAATTTCCTGTTCATTTTCAATTGCATTTACTTTTTTTAATGTCACTGGTGCCCGTGTTTGTTGATTCTATTAATGCCGTTGTACTTGGATTCCACTCACGCAAACATTCGATGCCATTGACGGCCATGGACATCTAAATTTCCCATTCATTTTCAATGGCAAAAAAACAAATGTCCCCAAATCAACAGGAAATAACCAGACATCAATAGGACATGTCCCACAAATTACCCCAAATGACCTGATATGACCAGGACATATCCCCAAATGACCTGATATGACCGGCACACGTCCCCCAAATGACCTGATATGACCAGGACATGCCCCCCAAATGACCTGATATGACCGGCACACGTCCCCCAAATGACCTGATATGACCAGGGCATGCCCCCCAAATGACCTGATATGACCAGGACATGCCCCCCAAATGACCTGATATGACCGGCACACGTCCCCCAAATGACCTGATATGACCAGGGCATGCCCCCCAAATGACCTGATATGACCAGGACAGGCATCCCAAATGTCCCCAAATGACCTGATATGACCAGAGCACGCCCCCCTAATCACCTTATAAGACCAGAACAAGCCCCCCAAACGTCCTGATATGACCCGGGCACTCCCCCCAAATGAACTGATATGACCAGGACATTTGCATCTCTTACATCTCTTCTTCTTTTTGCTCATGATTTGTGTGTCATCATCTCCTGATCATTAAAAGAATTAAAGAACCTGTAAAAAGCAAAAATCAACTTACTTTAACTTAGGGGACCCTTATTGTAAAGTGTTACCAAACTTTCTATGCTGAATCAGTTGGAACAAAGACCAGGACCCACTGTGGCCCTCAATGAATTGTTGCAGTAAATATCATATGGGAAAACACTCTATAAGCTACGCAATGCTAGCACCACCCTCGCTCGGGTTTTCTCAAGTTTTACAAGAGAGAACAATGTTTCATAGGGGCTACCTTGGGCCGCCTAGGACAGAAACGCCAGGGCCATTTTTTGGTTCCGGTCGACCCCTGCTCACAATACAATGCGCCTCAATATGCCATGATATGTATGTACTGTATATATGTATGTATGTACCGTATTTATACTATGTATAAATTATACATAATACTATTGTATTTTACTATGTGTTTGTTTTTTTTCGTACTATTTTACGCTTGTTTCATTTTTCATACATTGTGAATGTTTTTGTATTTAATATTGATTTGATAATTAAATTTATTTGATATTCAATATTATTTTTTAATATTTTAACAGATTTAATGAAATCTTTATGCTTATGTTTGCAAATTTACTATATATACAGTACATAATTACATTCAAATTCGGCCCGCGAAGCCATTTTTTGTTTCAAGTCCACCCCTGGCTACAAGTGTGGGAGTTTAACAGCCAATGGGCAATTTAATGAAACAATTGCAATAAAACGAAAAATTGTGAGAGTTTTAATTGAATGTTTCCAAGGAGTGGTATTTGTTTTTACCTGTATCATCAGGGGTCTGTCCTAAAAAAAGAAGAGAAAGCATGTTAAATACTACTTAATTTCTTCAGTAACCATCATGAAATACTAAACACCATAATACAATTATCAATTTACTGCACATAATTACCCATCTGTTAATAAAATAAAAACCTACAGAAATAATTTCACTTTAAAAAATTCTGTTTTACTTGCCACATTACGTAAATCTTACGAGCTTCTCTTGTTCTGGCTGGCTATTTTTTTTTTTCGTATAGTCAAGTTAATTTAACCTAAAACTCATGTTCATTTTAGGCTTTACTCAAGAAATGAATCAATTACTCACCTTTGATCAGTGGTACAGAGACCAACAGAAACAATAACCAAAAAACACGATCCATCTTTGATAGCGTACACTTGCCTCGCAAGTCTTCTCATACACTTTGTAAATGCAATGTGAACTTTTATATGTTCTTGTTGTCTGGTAATTGTATGTTTTCATCTATTTAGACACACCCAACGCTTTACATTGTTAGGAAAGTAGCCTGCTTCCACTGTTTGACTGTTAACTTGAATGATGAGCCCATGTGATTTAATTCTTCATTCATTCTCATCGTTCTCATTGTCATCCTCTTGATCATCATCATAATCTTCCATTCCATCTTAATCCCACTTCTATACTTCTCTCATCATGGGCGTCGCCAGACATATTTCACTTGGGCAGGTGCCCCAGTATTCATCTGCAGTGCCCCAGGATAAATTTCACCGGTAAAATAAAAAAACTTTTTTAAAGTGCGTATGACACCAAAAAGCATGTTTATTTGATATTTCACGCAGTGTTTTATGCTCCTGAATGAAATGGACCGCATGGATGTGTGTGAAAGCGTTCGTTTTATATATTCAATTTTTGAATCCCGCGCCATGAAAGTGAGTTACTTCCGGCTCCAGTCTCAGGTTTAGGAAGAATGGAAATGTGACGTCACCTGGGTTAGCATCTCACAATATAGCATTGCTTTATAGCATGCAGATGGACTGCGGATTCAGATGATTTTGTGGATTAATTCAGTTTTCGCATCACGCCAGCCAAACGGGCTGCAGGCTTTTGTGGCTGCACCAGAGAGAGGCCATTTAGCACAAGACTGTTATTTGTCATGACAATACCATTTATTTAGCTATTGGGGAAAATACTTGGATAAACAGAATTTCCTGTAAAAATATTGGAGTAGAGAGACCGAAACAATTACATTTTGCGGCTCTCTTCTTCGCATTTTTCTAATTCTGAATAATTACCCCTCATTGGGCAGAATTGTAAATCAGATGAAACCATGACCCTGCCGACGTCATTCTCCTGTTGAGGACGCTAGAGCCCTATAATGGTAGGCGTGGCTAACCGGCGGAATAAAAGACTAATTTCTCGTCATTTGCGCTTTGCCAAATTGTTGTATGTAGTCGAAACGTCTCAAAATATGATTCCAATTCAAACAATTATGCTATTTAAGACTTTTTTCCTCCTGTCGTACGCACTTTAAGCCTGCTCAAAACGTCTCAAAATATGATTCCAATTCAAACAATTATGCTATTTAAGACTTTTTTCCTCCTGTCGTACGCACTTTAAGCCTGCTTGGTTTAACACAATGTGTCTATTTCACATGGTCATATTACATGGCTCCATAATATGGTAAATTTATGCAAGTAACTTTGGCTTTCATTGGCAAATGAGTTGACACTTCCGCGAAGCACCTTCGGAGGATATACTGCATTCATGTGTGTCCGGAGATCTGACTTCCTAAGTTGGAAAATCGTTCTGATGTGTTTTAAAGTCCTAATGTGGGATAAAAATATTGTTGCTACAAAGAAGACTAGCCTATTTTAATGCTCCAACAATACATCACAATTTGAATGACTACTTGGCGCTTTAATAGACACCATGTAATAAAGATTCTTTTTTTTTTCTTTCTTTCGATTACTTCACACGGAAAAGATATATTACTGCAAATGACATCTTCCCACCTGCTCTGTGTTGATGTCTGTTTGGTCGCCTATTTCCATGAATTGTGAATTTCCACTGCTGGCCAAAAAAGTATTGGCACCCCTGCAATTCTGTCAGATAATGCTCAATTTCTCCCAGAAAATGATTGCAATTACAAATGCTTTGGTTGTAATATCTTCCTTTATTTTGCTTTCAATAAAAAATTAAAAAAAAAAGAGAGAATGGGAAAAAAATTTAAATCATTATCATTTTACACAAAAGTCCAAAAATGGGCCGGACAAGAGTATTGGCACCCTTTGAAAAATTACGTGATGATTCACTAATTTGTGTAAACGACAGCACCTGTTACCTACCTGTGGCACATAACAGGTGGTGGCAATAACTAAATCACACTTGCAGCCAGTTAAAATGGATTAAAGTTCACTCAACCTCCGTCCTGCGTCCTTGTGTGTACCATATTGACCATGGAGAAAAGAAAGAAGACCAAAGAACTGTCTGAGGATTTGAGAAGCGACATTGTGAGGAAGCATGGACAATCGCAAGGCACAAGTCCATCTCCAAAGACCTGAATGTTCCTGTGTCTACCGTGCGCAATGTCATCAATAAGTATAAAGCCCAAGGTACTGTGGCTAACCTCCCTCGATGTGGACGGAAAAGAAAAATTGACGAGATTTCCATGAAAGATTATGCGGATGGTGGATAAAGAAACTCAACTAACATCCAAACAAGTTCAAGCTGTCCTGCAGTCCGAGGGTACAATAGTGTCAATCCGTACTCTCCGTCGGTGCCTAAATGCAAAGGGACTCTATGGTAGAATAACCAGGAAGACACCAGATCTGACCCAGAGACATAAAAAAGCCAGGCTGGAGTTTGCCAATCTTAACTGAGAAAGCCAGAAATGTTTTGGAAGAATAATCTGTGGTCAGATGAGACAAAAGTAAAGCTTTTTGGGGAAAGGCATCAATATAGAGTTTACAGTAAACAAAAAAAAAAAAAAAAAAAAAAACTAGGCTTTCAAGGAAAAGAACACTGTCCCCACAGTCAAACATGGCAGAGGTTCCTTGATGTTTGGGGTTGCTTTGCTGCCTCTGGCACTGGACTGCTTGACCGTGTGCATGGCATTATGAAGTCTGAAGACTACCAACAAATTTTGCAGCGAAATGTTGGGCCCAGTGTGAGAAAGCAGGGTCTCCCTCAGAGGTCTTTCAGTAGGACAATGACCAAAAACACAATTCAAAAAGCACTAGAAAATGGTTTGAGAGAAAGCACTGGAGACTTCTAAAGTGGCCAGCAATGAGTGCAGACCTGAATCCCATAGAACACCTGTGACGAAATCTGAAAATGGCAGTTTGGAGAAGGCACCCTTCAAATCTAAGAGACCAGGAGCAGTTGGCCAAAGAAGACTGGTCTAAAATTCCAGCAGAGCATTGTAAGAAACTCATTGATGGATACTGGAAACGGTTGTTCGCATTTATTTTGTCAAAAGGTTGTGCTACTAAGTATTAGGCTGAAGGTGCCATACTCTTGTCCGGCCCATTTTTGGAGTATTGTGTAAAATGGTAATGATTTTTTTCCCATTCTCTTTTGTGTTAATCCATTGCAAGCAAAATAAATGAAGATATTACTATCAAAGGATTTGTAATTGCAATCATTTTCTGGGAGAAATTGAGCATTATCTGACAGAATTTCAAGAGTGCCGATACTTTCAGCCAGCAGTGTAAATGATTCAACTTTACTCTTTACGTATGAGGCAGTTAACTGCGGTAAACTACTCTGGCCGTAAATCAAAATAGCATATTAGTTGCCGTCTTTTAGCTTACTGGCTGTAATACAATGACAATTAAATAGGAATGGAGTGAGAGGCTCTCACTTTAGAGCTTCATCTAATATTGAGTTAATATGGAATGTGATGTTTGAACTATATCAATACTGATGCGGCTTTTTGCTACTTGTTTATATGACCAAAATGAATATAATCAATCTGTATGAATTAATTGTGCCTTCACATGCTCTGGGAAAGTTGAACCTTGCCACTTGCCAGCTGGTAACTACGAGTGCATCCTGTTCATGTGCGTTTGATGTCGTAAAAAAATAAATAAATAAATAAAAATGATAGCAAATCTGGTCTTCATTTTGGTTTGTTGCTTGGGCAAAACTGTTTTAGACCGTTTAATGTATCGACTACAACAAAACCAAAAAGCATCAAGACAGAACATTATCACCAAAACTTGGTTACAAAATAAGAGTTTTATAAATGTCTACACTACGTTCTCTGGCACACAGAAAACATGCAAATTATAACATATTAAATTAAATTAATATTTTTACTTAATAATTATTATTTAATTTTTAATTATTAATTAAATAAACATTCTTTTAAAAAAAATACTTTCTTACCATTCACAACTTGTTGTACGCGCTCTGGAGGGATGAAATAGGCAAGCTAGGTAACCCACCCAAGCAAAATAAACCACTTTTAGGTCACAACCTACAAGTTCAGAAACACTGGTTAATTGCATACCAGTTACAGTGATATATCCCCATATCTGCTGAGACAAATTAAAGCAGTAGAGTGTAGGAAAAGGGGGAGCAGATGTGAACTGACAGTCAACAATGGATGTCCCAATTTTTGATTTTGAATTATTGATGGCTGAAAAACAAAAAATATGTAACTGTTTTTTTGTTGTTGTTTTTTTTACAGAAACTTGTATTTTGGTTTGGTTTTAAATAGTTTAAAGTGCTATTTCTGACTAGTGAGGTCTAGTGATTCAATTCAATTTAATTTGTATAGCCCTATATCACAACAAGGTTGTCACAAAGGGCTTTGCAGAGGCAATATGCCCCAATAGTGATGCCCCTGTTATCAAATATGCAGTATTTGTATATACTTATTTATACTAATGTATACTTGAATAGATCCAGTTGTGGTGAAGTCAACCTGGGCCTGACGTCATATATTTTTATGATTATTCCTCATCCAACAAATAGAATATTATTATTTTTTTCCAAGAAGGAATTTCGATTCATTTGCAAGTTTTGACAAAAAAAAAAAAAACTTTTAAATTGTATTTTCTTTACATTCTTACATGCCACATTAAAATTAAAGAACCATTCCAAAACAACAAAATTGATACCTACAGTTGTGCCTGACTGGACAGCTTTGGATAATTCTGAAAGCAATACGTACAATGGGGAAAACAATGCTTGTATCAACAAAACTAAATATAAAATGTTTTCTCAGTTATTCCCACAGTTGCAATTCAAATGAAATCTCTCCCAGACATAGGTATTTGTCAAGGGCGGAGGCGAGGTGCAACCCAAACGCAAGGAAACAAAGGAGAGGAAAGGCAAGGTCGTGATTAACTCAAATGATTTAATTATGGTAACAAAAACACAAGGTGCAAACAAAAGAAAGGGTTTCCCAAATACAAAGGCAAACACAAAAGTCAGGCTAACAAATGTTGATAGCAGTTGACTGTGCGCAAGACCTGCATAGCAATCACGCCCGCTGAACGTCAGTGCGCCTGATACGGCAGGGATCATCAATCTGACAGTCAAAACCCGATGGCAGGTGACAGTGTGCCGGATCCGGCGTCAGCTCACCAGGTTCAAATAGCAATCACGTCTGCTGAATGCCTCACTGCAACAGATGCGGCTGGGATCCTCAATCTGACAGTCCAAATGATAGGTTACGCACTGGTCCGAGGCGGACCGTGGAGACCAGACACACTAAAAACCTTAACTTTAACGTTCGGCGTGTGATGTCACAACAGCTCGCACCCTAGAGGCGGACATCCGCTGTGACACGGTGGAGATACGTGAGAGCCTATGCCATCACTGAGCATTCGACAGACCCGTGCAGGCCATATGAGCCAATTGGTTCGAGAAAGGGTCCATTTCTCGGACCTTCACGTGTCCACGGAACCACCTACTGGTTGAGTCTATAATCACAGTCATTTGTCTCCCAACCACATAAGTGATTCATTAATTTTTGTGTGTGTGCCTGTTGGGAAGGTATTATTTAGCAAAATATTGTCTCACCAAATCCTCGATGTACATAGATTATCACATAAGTATATATATTTTTTCTTCACTTTTCTTTTCATTGTTTTCCTATCACAGAAGTTAAATTTGGCATACATTTTCAGCAATGGGATCAAACACATAACCTGAGAGACCGTAATGTATGGGGGGCAGTACCCCCAAAAATACACTAGTATATATACATATGAAACAAAAAAGCACACATAGACATAAACAGTACCTCACAGTCATAAAAATATATGATATGGCGATGTCTCCTGTAGGTCAGCAGTGCCAAGCAACTCACCATAAATCAACGTACAACAAATTATACATATAAACGTATGAACTTTTGGGTCCAGTAAGAGGAGAGGCCACATACAGTCACAGTCATAAGTGACTCATGAAGTAAAACTTACAATATTTTTTAAATGTAGTGGGTGTGTGTGTGAAAATGATTCCATATATGGCATTATCATAATGTGGCAGGTTGTGCCATGTTTGTTTTTCTTTCTTCTGAAAATGACAAGCGCGTATGTAGCCGGTGTTGCATGGACCCGCCCCGCGCAACGCCCCACTTGCCCAGGACAGGATTCAAACCCAAGCGGACGACACATCCAGCACGGCATGCGGATGCGCTGACCACCAAGCCAGAAGCCAACAGACCTGCGCGTACCCGTTACACTTAATCAGTGAGAGAAAAGTAAACGTGTTTTGTGAAAAAGGGTACTAATTATGCTTGTGTAATTTGGATATTGATGTAGCTACAGGATGGTGGGGATTTTCATTCTGTTTTATTAAAAAAAATATTTTTTTTCCACAGAGAGAAAGTCCTATTTCTTGCTGGTTCCATCCAAGTATGAACTACTGTACCCTTTTCTCAGCTCACTTAAACTTTTTACTCTCCAAACTAGCCAAACTCTCACCTGATCGCAACTCTCCTTCAAACACCCACATTTTGAATGCAGCCAGAGGTGTTGATATTCTGTAGCGAGCTGTCAAACCGTGCATCAAATCTAAAGCAACGAGAGAAAAAAATTACATAAAGTATTATTCATCCGAAGAGCATGATTGCCCCTTGGTGGAGGAAATAGTTCCTAGTTTGAATAGTAAAGAGTTCCTCCATAATTACAATTTTGAAATTAAAAGGATCATATCTCCGGTGGTCAATCGGGACCAAATAAAAACTGTGAGAGAGGTTAAAATCTGCGCTTTCGAGTCATGTTGAGGGCAGCGCTCTATATCAAATACTTCATGTTTTACGGTGCTTTTAAGACACCACATGACTGAACAGGCTGGCGTGAAGATAGAACGGCAAGCTTGCGTCTGATTGGTATAATGGAGTCATGTGGTTATTGTTGCAACGTCTCATTGGTGAAATCGGCAGCGCTACACTGGTAATAAACCAGGCATGTCTCTACCTTTGGGATCGCTGGCAAAAAATAAATAAATCTAATATGTAGAATAAAGAGGAAAAATGTAACGACTCTTGTGTAGCCCACAGTAGCGGCGTAAGAATAGCTTTATTTTCTTGACAAATCTACTCAAGTAAAGCTTAGTAAAACTACAGTTAGAAGTACATTTTTAATCAAAAAGTGACTCAAGTAAATGTAACAGAGTACATGTAACACGTTACCACCGACCTCTGATCTAGGCAAAGGGACGTTTTAGACCAGGTTTTGGACTTGTTTCCAGGCTTTATTCCATTTCTTTCAACTGCTGGCCCTCTATCTAATGGGAGGAGAGATCGGTTTGTTCATTGGAAGGTTGACTGGCACTTGGTATGATGAAGCATAACCAGGGGTGCACATAATTTTTTTGCCCAGGTTCTCAGAGGAGGACCTGGAGATGTGACTTGGTCCTCATTGAGCTTGAGAGCCGACCCGCCTAATGCAAAAAATTTATGACAAGCTTTACTTAGAGCCAATTAACTTTGATTAATTATATTAACAATTAATGCTTGATTAACATCAACTGGCACAACAAAATTGCAATTACTTTGAACAGGGTCCCCCCAGGATTGATAAGTCTAAATTCAAGACTTTTAAGACCTTTTTTTAATGCCATTTCAACTGAAAATTAATACTTTTCTCGCACCCATTATTTAGATGATATTAATTTATATTTAAAAAATAAAGCACTGAACATCAAATTTAACCTCAATTACTAAGTGTGTTTGACAAAAGAATGCACGTTTATTGAAGATACAATTAAAACACATTTAAATATAAAGTCTTTCAGATTTTTTCCCCCCAGGATAAAATTGATTTTACACAATTATTGTAAAGCAACTTCAGAAATTACATTTGCAATACAACAGGTTTCCCTTTTAAGAGGACCTAATCAATGTGGTAGGAAGGTGATTGTCAAGTTGGCCACCTTAACTGTAAAGTGCTTGCAATTGGCAGTGAAAGTTTAAAAAACAGCCACTAAATGGCAGTAGTTTACCATTAATTACCACAAAATAAAAAAGCTATACATGATCATTTCCCTTGGTAATCGTTTTTTTCTAATCAAATTACAAGTATACAAAACACATGTTAATCCTTTGTTAGCTATTGAAGACATTTCTTTTAGTCAGATAGAGAAAATCCATACTCTTATTTAATCGAGAAAAACATTTAACTATACCAGGAGGTGTTCTACTATCACCTACATTATAATTTGCCTATCACCATGCCATGTTATTCAGATCAACGTTACCTCGCACTCATTCCAATAATAGACAGTGTCAACCGTGTTGTGTATCTAAGAGTGATGGTGAATCTACGACTCCGGTTTATCCATGCTAAGGCTAGTGCACCTGCCAATACCCCATTGAACATGGCTAACTCGAGTTAAAACTGCGAAATTCACATTCATTTGAAAGGCAAACCGTGCAGAAATACATTATTGCATCTAACACATTCTAATTGGAGAAATTGGCAACTTACTTTGAAATGTTAAGCAGGTCCACTGCCTTCGCATGACCCATAAACTGTGACCCAAAGTATCTGGATGCGAGTTGGTCGCCGATCCAATACCTCACATGCTGGTCCAACTGTTTGGACTTGGTTGTCTTGTTAAGGCTTTCATCGAACAACTAAGGCATCTGAGAAGTTCCTTGCATTCGCACACAGTACTGTGCGATTGCCTGCTGTTGTGATGTTTATGCTAATGATGCTAACGTCGCGCACGCACGAGGTGCAGTGCATCGTAAAAATTCTACGCGTCATCTTCGTTATGGATTAAAAAATAAAAAACTTCGTCACGGATATAATTTAGGTTGCACAGAGATGTTCTTGAAAATTAAAACCACGGTGAAAAAATTCCAGACTTACGACAGCTAATTTAATACTTTTAATACCTATAATAATGGAGAACTAAATTCAATGCTTTTTTAATACTTTTAATAACCCGGGGGTACCCAGTTTGAAGTGAAATGTAAAGAATTAAAAAGCACCAATTCAAAATAAAGGGCATTATGCGGCTCCCACATTAACTCCAAGCCTTTTTAAAAGTGGGATGTCCTCCTCATAAGACCTCATTGAACGTGCATGTTTAGCGTTGTAAAATGCGAGCAAAAACACGTTTGTCAGTGCATGTCGCTTGTCACGTCATTTTTTTCGGTAGCTCCGGTGACGTCTCTGTCGTCTGTCTGTCTTTTGACGGGGGTGAGGGAACACGGAAGTAATTACTCAGTGTGGCCAGCCTCTTCGACATTTTGAGAAGTTATTTTCTCGTGTCCGCCGCAAATACAGTGGTCAGCCATCGGTACGCAAAAGCGTATGGAAGCCGCTGAGGGCCAGTGCGTTTGTCTACGTACAGTACGCATGCGCGCATGCGGACCACTTATGTGCACCCCTGAGTATAACAGACCTCCAGACAGTGTCAAATGTGTAGGTAATTTTTAAAAATTCGCGTCATTTAACGCCATTAAAATAGTATGTGATGCAAGGATGTGACAACAAAATCAGAATGTAGACATTAAAACAAAGTGTGAAATTAAATGAGTTTCCTTTCATTTTTCAACATGAAAATAGCAAAAGGCAAAATTATTTGAAATAAATGTAAAATCTGGAAGAAATTTGAACAGGAATTCACTTACAGTAGATATTAGCTTTCTAGGTGTTGAATTCGTAAAATTATGGCTTTATTATGAAATTCCGAAGGGTTCGGTGAATGCGGCTGTGAAACTCATGGGGTTTGGTACCTTTTAGCAAGGTTAAGAACCACTGCTCTAAACAGTTACGTGTCATACATACATACAGTGGGGCAAATAAGTATTTAGTCAACCACTAATTGTGCAAGTTCTCCCACTTGAAAATATTAGAGAGGCCTGTAATTGTCAACATGGTTAAACCTCAACCATGAGAGACAGAATGTGGGGGGGAAAAATCACAGTTTCATTTTTAAATAATTTATTTGCAAATCATGGTGGAAAATAAGTATTTGGTCAATACCAAACGTCCATTTCAATACTTTGTTATGTACCCTTTGTTGACAATAACGGAGGCCAAACGTTTTCTGTAACTCTTCACAAGCTTTTCACTCACTGTTGCTGGTATCTTGGCCCATTCCTCCATGCAGATCTCCTCTAGAGCATTGATGTTTTGGAGCTGTTGTTGGGCAACACAGACTTTCAACTCCCTCCACAGATTTTCGATGGGGTTGAGATCTGGAGACTGGCTAGGCCACTCCAGGACCTTGAAGTGCTTCTTACGAAGCCACTCCTTTGTTACCCTGGCTGTGTGTTTGGGATTATGCTAAAAGACCCAGCCACGTTTCATCTTCAATGCCCTTGATGATGGAAGGAGATTTTCATTCAAAATCTTTCGATACATGGCCCCATTCATTCTTTCCTTTACACAGATCAGTCGTCCTGGTCCCTTTGTAGAAAAACAGCCCCAAAGCATGATGTTTCCACCCACATGCTTCACAGTGGGTGTTCTTCGGATGCAATTCAGTATTCTTTCTCCTCCAAACACGAGAACCTGTGTTTCAACCAAAAAGTTCTATTTTGGTTTCATCTGACTATAACACATTCTCCCAGTCCTCTTCTGGATCATTCAAATGCTCTCTAGTGTTGTATCGGTCGCGAACGATTCGGCCTTTTTGAACGAATTGTTTGGGTGAACGAGACCGAACTAATCACCATCTGCACTGATTCGTTCTATGAAGTTAGGGCTTGTTCGCTGCGTGGGAGGGCGTTGAGCAAGCGGCAGCGTCTTCTGACATCACACACGACCAATCAGACGCCAGCCTCATCGCGGGCAGGGGAGGGAGCGGAAACAGAATCAGGGCGTCTGTCACTCACTTCCACGTGTAGCCAATAAGCAGCCAGCGTGCACGCAAGGGGGCAAGACTGAGTTATGTCACTTCCCGTTCAGTGACTCGGTCCTCCGGTTCCTGACCTAGCTTGCTGCTAACTTGACTTTCCAGTAATGCGGTGAACGAGTCAAAAAATGGAAGGAAATGACTTTGTCACATATTTGTTAATGTGGAGCCTATCAAATGCTGCTCAAACAGACAAAACACCACACAAATCTAGCGAGCATGGTTTAGTGTACTACTTTTCTCAACAGACTCGGGACTACCTATGACTGACAACATACTATCAAATTTACAGTAGTTAAAACATGGGTAGCTAAAAAAAAAAAACACGGGTAGCTACGAGGCAAGCAAAAGTGACGAGGCAAGCAAAAGTGAGCTGCGGTCGCGTGACGGCACTCACGGCAGTGAAGGGGGCAGAGAACTGTCACTATATGGAGGCTTCATGGCAGCAGTGGCGCCACCAGGGGGTGGCCAGGGGTGGCCACGGCCACCCCTATAAATTGGTTGGCCACCCCACTGGCCACCCCGCTTGCCAGTATATCGTTAGATTGTTGTAGCATCAGTTATGCCTTTCATCCCAAATGAATGCATTTATTTGCTTTTGTTAAATGAAGGGCTGTCAAATTTATCGTGTTAACGGGCGGTAATTAATTTTTTTAATCACGTGAAAATATTTATCGCAATTAACGCATTCGCGGTACGACTCACTCACGCACGCATTGACGCAAACAGCCTACAATGGCGCCGTTTTACTTATATACAGAGATAAGAGGCAGTGTCAAGTGAGTGGAGTAGATACAAGCATTCATTGGGGCCGTGCTTTTAATTGGCAAAAGCTTTGTCATCTCTACAACAGTAACTATAAATATTGTGGGAAGCGACGTGGGGACGAATGACAGGAGTTGATCTTTTTCTTAACACCCTGTAGTGTATCCAACGCAGAGAAGATATAGCATTTGCAGCCACCACACACAGTTATGGTTGCACCACTTCCCATCATGCATTTGGGCAGAACAGTTAAGTCGCTACAGTATAATTTACTGAAAGCTCAACAAATGGACTAGATGGCAATATTTAGTCACAATATACAAAACAAACTCACATTTATCCTTTAAGAATCACAAGTCTTTCTATCCGTGGATCACTTTCACAGAAAGAATGTTAATAATGTTAATGCCATCTTGTGGATTCATTGTTATAATAAACAAATACAGTCCTTATTTACAGTATGTTGAATGTATGTATCCGTCTTGTCTTATCTTTCCATTCCAACAATAATTTACAGAAAAATATGGCATATTTTAGAAATGGTTTGAATTGCGATTAATTACAATTAATTAATTTTTAAGCTGTGATTAACTCGATTAAAAAATTTTAATCGTTTGACAGCCCTAGTTAAATGTACACCTTATGCCTAATATATACATAACACAATAAAAACAGAATTGTTGTGGAACTCAAAATGTTGACTGGACAGTTATGGACTATGCACATTAAATCATTAGTAACATCAAATATTACACAATACACCATAGTATATCAGTAGCCGTGTAATTAAGTCTTTCTGATATTTTTCCCCTGGCCTTTTTACTGCAATAATATAATGAAAACCTAAAATTATGGCTTTTAGTTTTGGCCACCCCAAGATTTTAAGTGGCCCCATCTGGCCACCCCTATGAAATATTTCTGGAGGCGCCATATTACCTCATATGCGCACAGAAAAAATATTTAGTATTATCACCATAATACTGATTTACAATGAAACTGTATATACATGTCAATTTTTTCCGACTGTTTTATTTTTTTTTTCGTGTCAGCGTGTCGGGTGTTGGTTGATTTTAACAAATTATGTCCATCATGTGCTACTCAAAAACAACGCACGCGGACACGGGAGATGTCGCAATATGTCTACATTTTTCTTAACAGACTAATGAGAGTAGAAAGGCAACATCGTAAAGAGCAAACAATTATTTCTCGTCAGCATTTGACGATCTGAGATGAGGGGGCGACAGGGGAGCTGACCGGATTATTTTATTTGTTAATACCAGTGCAAAAATTCAATACGATCATCTTAATACTGATTTGCAATTAAACTGTCGAATATCAAAATGTAGTATTGTTTTTATTTCAGAGCAGCACATTTGACAACAAGCTATTTACACTTTAGTTTTAACAATAGTGACCAAAAATAATAGTGATGAGCATAAAAACAAAAATACAACAGAGCGAGAGGTAAATATGATGTGTTGGTCGTTCCATATTTAGAAATTAAACTTTCGATTTATTTTTATTTTCGTGACAGCAAGCTGGTACCGGCAGCATTGTATATGTGATCAAGAACATGCTAAAGAAAGTCCGTGCGCCCCCGACCCCAAACCCCCACTCCCCCCACAATAGGAAAATGTTTAACTGTGTCCTAAATCGAAATGCAAGCACGAGCCATGACTTTGAGCCCATAGAACTAGGACAGACGACGCGGAAGTTCTCCCTCGCTTTTGCAGCAGCGGGAGGGAGGGAGACGAGGCTGTCTGTGAAAGCTGAATAATACCGCCTGTCACTCATTTCTGAAACTACGACGAATGGTGCCTGTGTGCAAGAGAGGGAGGGACCAAGCAATGTCACTTCCCGTTCAGTTATACTGCGAAGCGGTCTTTGGTGATTCGTTCGGCAACGTCACTTCCCGTTCAGTAACCGAACGATTCGTTTGGGAGGGGAGGGAGATGAGGGGGGCGAACAATTCGTTGAACGATTTGTTTGAACAAATCCTTTTACTGAACGAACCGGAATGGATTCGTTTACTCAAGTGAACGACTGATCCCGTCACTAATGCTCTCTAGCGAACCGCAGACGGGCCTGGACATGTACTGGCTTCAGCAGGGGGACACGTCTAGCAATGCAGGATTTGAGTCCCTGGCGGCACATTGTGTTACTGATAGTAGCCTTTGTTACTGTGGTCCCAGCTCTCTGTAGGTCATTCACTAGGTCCCCCCGTGCGGTTCTGGGATTTTTACTCACCATTCTTGTTATCATTTTGACGCCACGGGGTGAGATCTTGCATGGAGCCCCAAATTGAGGGAGATTATCAGTGGTCCTGTATGTCTTCCATTTTTCTAATAATTGCTCCCGCAGTGTATTTCTTTACACCAAGCGTTTTACCTATTGCAGATTCAGTCTTCCCATCCTGGTGCGGGTCTACAATTTTGTCTCTGGTGTCCTTCAACAGCTTTTTGGTCTTGGCCATAGTGGAGTTTGGAGTGTGACTGACTGAGATTGTGGACAGGTGTCTTTTATATCAATAATGAGTTAAAACAGGTGCCATTAATACAGGTAACGAGTGGAGCCTCGTTAAAATAAGTTAGACCTCTTTGACAGCCAGAAATCTTGCTTGTTTGTAGGTGACCAAATACTTATTTTCCACTCTAATTTGGAAATAAATTCTTTAAAAATCAAACAATGTGATTTTCTATTTTTTTCCCCCACATTCTGTCCCTCATGGTTGAGGTTTACCCGTGTCGACAATTACAGGCCTCTCTAATCTTTTCAAGTAGGAGAGCTTGCACAATTGGTGGTTGACTAAATACGGATTTGCCCCACTGTACATACAGTATATATATATTATATACTATTGATATAACGAGGTGTGCCGAGCCTTCGAAGTGTATGTTGAGTAATGAAGGGACGTGTGAACCAAGGCTCGCTTCATTTAGGGGAGGGTCTGAAAACAATAACGTCCGATTTTAAAGCAAGCTACAGCTACATTACCCCTACGTAATAATACAACTTTTTTTCTCTCTCATTCCCATATTATTTTAAAGCAAGTACTTTCGTAGTTTTACTTGAGTAGTTTTTTTTCTTAGATACTTGTAGTTTTACTTAAGTAATTTTTGCACCTGTATCTGTACATTTACTTAAGTAAAAAAAAAAACTTCATCCACCACTGCTGACAGCACACTGGGATTTTAAATAAAGACATGGGGTACTGAGCACACGGCACAGGCGGGTGACTCAAGAGTCAGCGGATGGGTCGACACACAAGGAGCAGGTCATAAATAATGATTATTTGTAATTCAGTGCAATTACATCTGAAAAAAGATTGAACACAAAGATTCATTTAATACTGAGTGGAGAAACCTTTGTTTGCATGACAGCCTCCAGATGCTTCTGGTATGTTTTAACTAATGACACGTAACTATTGACGCATCCGATACTTATTTTCCCCATTGTACCTGTAGAGGCTTGGAAATGTTAAAAAGAAAATTAACCACCCCCTATAACTGTTTTTTTCTTTCTTTCGTCGTGTTAAATTATTTAACTTTGAAATATTTTAATTGATTCTAAATAAGCTCTTTCTAGTTAAATGTAATTCCTACTTTGGCCTGCGGATGGCGCATGTTGCGCTCTGACGGGGAAGAGTGGAGGCGCCACCGAGGTAGAAATTACTTTTTCTTTGCTGTGGAGTAAAAACGGCTTGTAGCTCAACTCGTGTCCTCTACTCTGTCATCACAGGTTGGTTAAAACTCTGCATCCATCTTTTTAGCATATATTATCACTGTTAGAAAGGGTTTAGGATAATAATATACGGTGTGAAAAGCACAAAAAAAAAAAAAAAACACGATGTTTGTTGAGCGTTTTGGAGTCAAACGGGATGGTGTTGTATGCTAACCTGCGGAGCTAACGGCCTAGCGTAGGAAGATGACGATGTAGCATACCCTAGCGGAAACCAGTCGGTACATGTTAAAAACGGTTGTTACATACAGATTTATTAAGAATCTCCATTCTCCAATGTATAAATATGCTTCCTATGTTGAATTTAAAAGCAAGGTACACATTTTATTGTGTATTTATATATTCAAAAATGTGTATGCGAATGGTTGAATTTTTTTAATGGCCATTTGGACTTTTTGGACTTTTGGAGGCCATTTCTTTTGTTATCTTCTGTTGTGTACATATCTGTTTGTAAACGAAATGACTTTTTCATGCTGTGGAATAAAAACTGCTTGTAGCTCAACTCGTGTCCTCTACTCTGTCATCACTGATAGTCACACTACAAGCCCAATTGGTTCACCTACTTTGCCCTCTGAACCCCAGAGGAGCAACAATTTTGGGGGCTCGTCCGGGATTAGCGCCGCCTCCTGTTGGTGCTAATCATTGAAGAACTCAGGGAAACTGATCACATGCTCCTGAGACAGAAAAAAATCTGAAATCCAGATTACCAAAAATGGCATCGCTACATGACCTGAGATGGGAGATCCAGCAAGAGCTTCACCAGCTGACCAGTGCCCACAACAGAGATCTACTATACAAGTTGGCAGAGTCGTTCCAAGATGAAGTGAAAGAAGGTCTGCCAGAAGCAGAATCGACTGCAGTGGAACTCTTCGACTTCATTGTTGACTTTCTGAGAGGTCCACAATTGAGGAGTCGGGAGGATCAAGGGATGTCTCGTCTGCTTGCCTTCAAAGATCTCATTGAGGAACTATAGTCGTCCACATCAGCTGCGGGAGAAGATGCTGAGGTGTGGCCCGACACTGAGGAGGTTGTGGTAGTGCCTCTGACCGTTGCGACTGGTGCCACTAGAGCACCGACAGTCCAGTCGTCACCGCCATCCGATGCTGTGGACCATGTTACAGGTTTAGTCAGACTTTCTGAACTGAAGTCATTTTTACCACACAGAGAGTACAAGATATATGGTGGTCAAATTTCTGATTTTGATTCTGATTTAAATTACAACGTCTTGTGTAAACAAATTCATGAAGGGCTTCGTGAAGGTTTTACAGCGGCTGAGATCATTAGAACGGTGTTGAAAATAATCAAGCCTGGTACCTTTAAGGACATGCTTGTTACCAAAGATACCCTTTCCGTCACCGAGCTAAAACGTTTTTTAAAGACACACTTACGTGAGAAAAGTAGTACTGAATTATTTCAGGAATTGAGCAATGCGAAACAAAATGACAAAGAAACACCACAGCAATTTATGTATCGATTAATGGGTCTTAAGCAGCGTGTGCTGATTGCGTCTAAAAACAACAGTGGGTTTCATTATGATGACCATTTGGTTCAAGGTTTGTTCCTTCATTCACTGTATCAGGGAATGAATGAGAAATTCTCGTTTGGTAGACGAGACCTTAAGCCTCATATTTTAGGCCCAAGTGTCACAGATGACTTTGTGTTGGAGCTCATAACAAAAGTTGTTAGTGAAGAGGCTGAGAGACAGACCAGATTGGGAAAAAGTAAAACATCAAAACTGGTGCATGCCAGTGCCGCTCAGGTTGAGGAGGACCTTAATCCTGTAAACATGCAAACCGAAGTCCAAGCTAATCATGTTGCCATTCAAGAGTTGACGGCACAAGTGTCCTCTCTAACTAAAAGTTTAGAAAAGGCCCTGACGCCAATGGTTAATGCGTAAATGAAAATACTCGTCCCACAGCACCTGCTTTGAAGCACAAAATTCTAAAACCTGAGCAGAAAGGAAAGTGCCAGAGTTGTATTGCTCAAGGGACTGAACATTGTACTCATTGCTTTAATTGTGGAAATGAGGGGCACAGAGCTATAGGTTGCCTCCAGAAAAACAATGTGTTGGGAAACTCCAAGAAGTCACTGGTGAGGGACTACCAGTGACTAAACCAGCAGAGTCCTAAGCAACTCGGAGACAAGAACAGACAGTTACTGCTAAGTCCCAGAAAATAAATAATCTAACAAAGAAAAAGCATGAGGCACAGCTAATAGGCTGGAGGTGCATTATTGACTGTATGTTAAATGGAGAAAAACTACAGATGCTATTGGATAGTGGTGCACAAGTTAGCATAGTCGAAAAGTCTTGGGTCCAAAAAGCTTTGCCGAATGTGAAAATACAGCCTCTCGAATTTTTACTTTCAGGCCATCCGCTCAAAGTAACTGCAGCGAATGGGACAGATGTCCCCTTTGAAGGGTGGATAGAAGTACTACTCGAGATCACCAGTTCACAATATGGCTCTGTATCTTTGTATGTTCCACTTCTTGTCAGCCAACAGAATTTAACTACTCCACTCCTGGGTTTTAATGTCATACAAGAGATTATAAAGGGAAACTGTGAAAAAAATGACTATGTTAGCTTAGTGGACTTATTGTCAGAGACTCTTAAGGTCCAAAAATGTAATGTTGAGTCCCTTATCGCAGTTCAAACCCCGTCAACTGAAGATGAACTGGAAAGGCCATTCTTGAAAGTTGGAAAAAAAGGACCCACTGTTGGCAGTAACCAAATCTGCATGGTGAAGTGTCAAATCAGAACATTCGCTAGTGGAGGTGAAATGCTGTTTGAACCTCCCGAGAAAAGTCACTTACCTGACGGATTGGAGGCATTTCCAGCTCTGATTGATGTACCAACTGGTGCTATTAAGACGGTAAGGATCCCAATACAAAACTCAACCAAACATGACATTTTCCTTCATCCAAAGACTGTTCTAGGATTCATGGAAGAGTTTTCTGATTACAAGCCAGTGAACATTAATGCTGCTAATGTCAACACAGCAGGCCAAACGTTCTGTTGTGCAGGTCAGGTTCCACAAGAAAGTCCAAATGAGGAAAAAGAGATTTTAAGTGCTGCTCCTTCACATCTGAGATGGCCGTTAACTGTGGATTTAGATCATCTTTCAGAAAGTAAGCAGCAAGTTGTTCGCCAAATGCTCTATGAACAGTCGGACGTTTGTGCGCGTGATGAAGGGGATATCGGATGTATTCCTGGATTGCAGCTAAAGATAAACACCACAGACAACGCACCCGTGCAAAAGAGTTACAACTCAATCCCCAGACCTCTTTTTAAAGAGGTAAAAGACTATATTAAAAATTTGCTCAATAGAGGGTGGATCAGAAAATCTGTGTCATTTTCTTCGTCACCGGTGGTGTGTGTCCGTAAAAAGGGCAATACATTGCGCTTATGTGTTGATTTCCGTGAGCTCAACTGGAAGACAATACCTGACAGACACCCTTTACCAAGGATACAGGATCTGTTGGACAGCCTTGGAGGAAACGTTTGGTTCTCCATATTGGATCAAGGAAGTGAATACCATCAAGGTTTTGTTAGTGAAGAGTCAAGGCACATGACTGCTTTTAGCACACCCTGGGGTCTGTACGAGTGGGTGCGAATCCCATTCGGTCTTCCAAACGCAGCAGCTGCATTTCAATGGTGCATGGAGGGAGTGTTAGAAGGTATACGAGATGAGATCTGCGTGCCTTATTTAGATGATGTACTTTGCTACTCTAAGACCTTTGATGAGCATGTAGATCATCTCAAACAAATCCTGTGTAAAATGCGACAATATGGCATCAAACTTCGTCCAGCCAAGTGTGAACTTTTTAAAAAACAAATACGTTACCTTGGTAGGTTAGTCTCTGGTGAAGGTGTCCAGATTGACCCAAAAGATTTGGACGCTGTGATTGCCTTGAAGGAGAAGAAACCCTGCACAGTTGGGGAGGTCAGAACTCAGAGGAGCAACATACCTAACCTAATATTACTCTATTTAACTAAATTCATCACTATTGTTTGTGAGTGAGGAGCATAATAACCTTCTTAAAAGAGATCAACCTTTCAAGTTTCAACAAGGTGTGGAACTTAGGTGTGGATGGGTGACAAGGTCAATTGCTTTCTGTGGTTTGATCTGAAGAAGTCTATCTTTGTACCGTACGGAATTTTAATTGTTCATTTAAAACAACGATGTAGGTTTGGTTTCAATATTGGTAGGGATGATATAACAGCTTAACCTGCATGTACAATTTTTGCGTGAGGGCAGTGCCGATGCACACCTCTATTAAATATACAAACCTATTGCTTAAAGTAGGTCTGTTGAGCTTATTATCAGCTAGCTATTTTTCGTATTTCAAGAAATCTGAGTCAAATTTATTTGAAGCACTGGCAGATCATTTCACTTATTTCTAGTAGATTTACACTGAAAACATTGGAATTAATTTTTTTTTTTTTTTTTTTTTAACAGTTTTAAGGAGGTGGGTTTTTGCAGTGTGTATGTATAGGTTCAGGTGATACACCGTTCTATTCAAACCTTTATTTTTAAAAAATACTGAAAAAACATTTTGAAAACTTCCAGAATAAATTTCTGGATTTTATTAGCTGCCTTTGTTCACTACATTTCTTAAAGTTTAATTAACGTTAACAGTAGAAAACACACAGAAGGATATTTCTCTCAAAGCATCTTCCTCCTCGAGTTCGCGTAATTCGCACAGTTTAATGTTATGCTAACTCTATGCAGGTTGGACATTTAGTAGCAAACTTACCTGTCAACGTACAAAAAAAAAAATACAAATTACATACTTGTAAAGTTGTACAGTTTTGGCGTAATTTGTACAAGTGAGCACTGATTTTTAAATGTGTACACCATACGTTCAAAATCTTTACGTTTTTCGTGAATTACTTTTTTTTTTTTTTCTCCGTTCGGATTTTGTCACCGTTTCGGCAACAAGACATTGTGCGTTACTATGTGTTACTACAATGGATGAATGACGCGAGAAAAGTCAGAGACACGGGAGTGGGAAGGAGGGAAGAGTGTTGTGACGCTGTTGCAAACGCAATGCTAGGCTAGGTGGCTCCAATATTTCCTGACTGTAGCCGACAATCTACACCCACATGATGCTACGCTAGATATCATATGCATATACAGTGGGGAGAACAAGTATTTGATACACTGCCAATGGGAAAAAATGGGTTTTCCCATTGGCAGTGTATCAAATACTTGTTCTCCCCACTGTAGATCTAGATGCAAAATGACAGACTCGGCGGCGTTAGTAAACAACCGCCATCTTAAAGCAGTAGACTTCTCAGAAAGGCTCTGTTGTAGTGAAGCTTCCTAGCGAACCTAAGTAGCTTTTTAGCTAAAATACTCCTAAATCGGCAACATCTTTACTTGAATCTATCTTTACATGATGTAACCGTTTTAAAACTTTCACATTTCAAAAGGAAACAGAAACATAGCGAAGGTTAATGTTTTTTTTTTTTTTTTCATTAAAAAAAAGCATGAACGGAAAGACCAGTTACTTTGCCAAGTAACTAATTACTCTTACATTCAGGTAACTGAGTTACTAACTCAATTACATTTTGGGAGAAGTAATTTGTAACTGTAATAATTACTTTTTTAAAGTAAGATGAACAACACTGGTCATAAAGATGCAGTCTGCAGAATGAAAAGTGACGAAAGCGGAGTTTTTATTCTGCCAATTTATTGCCGAACACAATTTGCCTGCAACTATTGCTGATCACAAGCTCCTCTGTGGCAAGGCCCCAGGGGTCGATGACATACGTCCGGAGTTCCTAAAGCAGGGGTGCCCAAGTCCGGTCCTCGAGAGCCCCTATCCAGCTTGTTTTCCATGTTGCCCTCCTCCAACACGCCTGAATCAAATAATCCGGATCATCCTGCAGCGCTTGATGATGAGCTGATCATTTGATTCAGGTGTGTTCAAGGAGGGAGACATGGAAAACAAGCCGGATAGGGGCTATCGAGGACCGGACTTGGGCACCCCTGTCCTAAAAGCTCTGGATGTTGTGGGGCTGTCGTGGCTGACACCCCTCTACAACATAGCGTGAACATCGGGGACAATGCCTCTGGATTGGCAGACCGGGGTGTTGGTCCCCCTTTATACCGGATGGTGTGTTCCAATTATAGACGAATCACACTCCTTAGCCTTCCCGGTAAAGTCTATTCAGGGAAGAGAGAGGAGGGTCTATCGGGAAGTCGAATCTTGGATTCAGGAGGAGCAGTGTGGTTTTCGTTCCAGCCGTGGAACAGTGGACATGCTCTACATCCTCGGCAGGGTCCTCAAAGGTGCATGGGATTTCGCCCAACCAGTCTGCATGTGTTTTGTGGATCAGGAGAAGGCGTTCGACCTCGTGCCTCGGCGAGTCCTGTGGGGGGGTGCTCGGGAGCACGGGATACCCAGCCCCTTGGTAAGGGCTGTTCGGTCCCCGGCGACCAGTGTCAGAGTTTGGTCTGCATTGCCGGCAGTAAGTCCAATTCATTCCCAGTGAGGTTTGGACTCCGCCAAGGCGATCACCGATCTGTCACCGATTCATAATTTTTATGGACAGAATTTCTAGGTGCAGCCGAAGCGTTGAGCGGGTCCGGTTTGTTGACCTCAGCATTCAATCTTTGCTCTTTGCAGATGATGTGGTGCTGTTGGCTTCATCAAGCCGTGACCTCCAACTCTCACTGGAGCGGTTCACAGCCGAGTGTGAAGCGGTTGGGATGAAGATCAGCACCTCCAAATCCGAGACCATGGTCCTCATTCGGAAAAGGGTGGAGAGCCCTCTCCGAGTCGGGGATGAGATCCTACCCCAAGTGGAGGAGTTAAAGTATGTTGGGGTCTTGTTCACGAGTGAGGGTAGAAGGGAGCGGGAGATTGAAAGACAGATTGGTGCAGCGTCTGAAGTAATTCAGACTCAATGGGAATTTTTTTTCTTCCCCAAATCAACAGGAAATGACCAGATATCAATAGGACGTGTACCCCAAATGTCCCCGATTGCATTGAGGCTTATGGAGGGTGCTGCCATTGACGGACTTGGACGTCCAATTCTCCCATACATTTCTAATGGCGTTTACTTTGTTTAATGCCATTGACAGGCATTATTGTCCATTCTATTGATTGACCTGAGTGGGGCTAAGATCTGTATCTCCACAGAGGAAAGACCCAGGTGTAATTTCTCCCGAAATTGCAGTTTCTAGTTAATATTTGTTATCTTGCCATATAACGGTTCTATTGATATCTCACAGCCCCAGTATTATCATTCTCTTTACCAATAAATTCATATTATTTAAAAAAAAAATGATTTTAATGCATTCAGAAGAAAAAGAGAGGACAAGTTAGGGGGGAAAGTAGCAGTATACACAGTTTTCAGGTGTCTTACTTCATCTTCAAACTGTGGTGTAAGACGCAGCAAGAGGGGTTGTGCCTGTTACAACAGGCAAGGGCAGAGACAACCGTTTTAGTATGAAGATCTTGCTAAGGGTTTGCCTGCTGTACTGATTAAATGTAAGCTAAAAGTCGAGCAAACACTAGCTAGCAAACAATTACAGTATTTCATTATGCAGTAGACTTAGCCCCATCTGGAAACTCGCGATCTCCAATATAGGCCAAGCTCCGAAGCAAGGTCCCTTGTTAAAAAACTAAATTCAATAAATTTTTGACAAACTGGATTCAAGCCAATTTCAAAAAAAGATAATTTCCACACCAACTTTCAACATCTGTAGGATCCCAAAAAATGCCGTCATTATTTGGAATTCATGTTTTTGAATAGGTGAATGTCACTCATTGAGGCCAGGAATATCCTGTATTTCTTACGGAGTGAGCTGGGACCATGCTTCGGAGCTTTGTAATAGACATCGCGAGGTTCCAGATGGGGATAGAGTGGGCTAAGATAACAGGTTAATTTTCAGCACTACACTGACAAAAGACACCAACCTTCCGTGAAGTACTTTGTGAAATCCTGTTGGCCTTTTCTACCCCTCTCCTGTTTTGCTTTTGTAGCCCCTATCTATACCCTCCTGTATGTACACCGATAGGAGCTGCAATCTAGGTTCGGTTTATTTGGTTTGGCTACGATAACCACGTCTAACATCAGGTTTAGGCAATCGGAATGCTTTTTTGTAGATTTTTAACTTTTTATGTAGCCCCTATCTATACCCTCCTGTATGTACACCGATAGGAGCTGCAATCTAGGTTCGGTTTATTTGGTTTGGCTACGATAACCACGTCTAACATCAGGTTTAGGCAATCGGAATGCTTTTTTGTAGATTTTTAATGAACAACACAATAACAATATTAACAATAACAAACGCACAATGAACTATTATTTAACACACTATAAAATTAACAAGAAAAAATAGTCGTGTTGGGTCTCAGTCAAGTGTTTGTCAAAGTCAAATTCGTCGAATATTAGTTGCAATCGCAACTAATTCAATGTCTCAAGTTTTTACTATTGCAGTAGTTTTCAATGTTCGTTGGAGTGCACTCTTTTCGAAGAAAAAAATGTATGTATCAGTCCGATGACTGATACATACATACATATGCTCTCTGGGTGTTTACGTTTTGCCAAAAACAAAAAATGAAAAAGAAACCCTTCGTTTTATTCCTATTAAAATTATAACGATTAATATTTCAATTTGCAAACGATTACCTAATGGTCTGATTTTCTTTGTGGGCCCCATCAGGGCATGGGTCCTTAGAATCAGTATCACTTTTCACCCCTACATGGCGCCCCTGCACGTGATGCATGAGTTTAACACAGGAGGTGGCACTTACAGATAAAAAAGTGTCAAAACTCCATTAGGTGGGGATTGGAGCCACTTTGTTGATTTAAAGTTTTCAGCAAAATTTTTTTTAAATGCCCTCCTGTTCAAAATTTTTCTTCCCCCAGAAAATTGAGATTTTAAGCTTTCCAATGATGTATCACACATGCATATAGGACAATTTTGAAATTTGGCCAAATTGGGGTTCTCAGAGCGGAACTTCAAGTCACCTGAGTGTTTTCCGCCTATTGTGTAGAACATTATTTCAGATTATTTATTTGTACAGTAGGAATTGCAAAGAATGCTATTATTTGTTTCAATGAAGATTCGCTAATACATTAGAGGCATTTTTAAATCATTTAATTTCATTCATCCATTTTTTTTTTTTTTAAACGTCATTACTGTTTTATTATTTTAGGAATAACAAAGCCTGTTGAGTAACCTCTGAGAATTTGAATTTGTGTGTTTAGTTATATAGCTATTATGTTGTTATTAAACTGAAGATTCTATCCAGATGGAGGAGGCACACTTCAAATATATTAAAGTGATAAGGCATTTTTGAGGGGATGTCGAGTAAAATTTAAGTATCTTGAGTGTCCTTCTTCCGAAAGTGTGGTCACCCTAATGTTAGATAAACTGCCCATCCTTGTTCGTCTTTTCCTCTGTGTTGATGTTTGTCTGGTTGCCTATTCCCATGAATTGTGACTTTAAATGGTTCGACTTTACTCTTTACGTAGCAGGCAGTTAACTGCAATAAACTACTCTGGTCACAAATTGAAGTAGTAGATTCACTGCTGTCTTTTAACTAGCTATGAATACAAAGACAAATAAATACAATTATGAGAGACTCTCACTTAAGAGCATTGTCTAATATTGTGTGAATATGATAAGTGGTGTATGAACTGTATCAATACTGGTGCTATTTATTGCCATTTGTTTATAAGACTAAAATGAATAGAATCAACCTGTATGAATTAATTGCCTATTTTTGGGATATAACCTCCCAAAATTTTGTATGTGTGCTCATCATATTTTCCACATAGATTCGTTGGGGGCCTATCTCCATCAAAGCTGACCGAGTGGAAACACAGACAAAGAGCCTTTTCTGTTGAAAATTAATGTGAATAAATTATTAAATCCCTGAATTCTTTATAGATACAGACATAAAACAGTCTTGATTCTTGGTTAAAAGCAAAAAAAAAAAACAAACAAAAAAAAAAAAAAACGTGCAGGTAGCATTTATTTTATGTAAATATTGCAAACTATAAGGCTAGTCAGTAAGGAAATTAGCGGCCGCCATATGTAAACAAAAAAGCTTTTTCCGTTGAAAGTTCTTGTGAATAAATGCTTAAATCCCTGAATTCTTTATAAATATGGACGTAAAAAAGTATCGATTCTTGATTAAAAGCAAAATAAAAACGTGTAGGTAGCATTTATTTTACGTAACTATTGCGAGCTAAGAGACTAGTCAGTAAGGAAATTAGCGGCCACCGTATGTAAACAATTAACTTTTGCCGTTGAAAACGCTTGTGAATAAATGCTTAAATCCCTGAATTCTTTATAGATATGGACGAAAAACAGTCTCAATTCTTGATTAAATGCAATAAGGAAACGTTCAGGTGACTTTTATTTACGTAAATACTGTGAACTATGAGGCTGGTCAGTAAGGAAATTAGCGGCCGCCATATGTAAACAAAGAGCTTTTTATGTTGAAAATTCTTGTGAATAAATGCTTAAATCCCTCATTTCTTTATAGATATGGATGTAAAATAGTCTCAATTCTTGGTTAAAAGCAAAAAAAAATGTGCAGGTAGCATTTATTTTACGTAAATATTGCGAAGTATAATGCCAATGCCGTAGCAGCTAATTTCTCCCATTGATTTCAAAATGCATGCATGGTACGAAAAATATAATAATTACCTTAAATCCTCGAACAAATCACTCCTGAGACGATCCTTCCTGTTTGTATCCGGTACGGCTTTCGTACTTTTTCAACCTAAATCTGGCGTTAGATCGCTGCATGTCGCGGACTGCTAATAAATGACGCGGAGTGTGGGGCGGCCCCCAGTGAATGGGGAATGTATCATGTCAATACTTTATGAAGTCTATGATTTCCAGCTGTTTTACAAGCATTTTATTTGTGACTGCAGTCCCTGTAATTCGTAAGAAAATGTCTTTTTTTTAATTTATTTTTTTAATTTAGATTTGACTTTAGCATTATTCTTACAAATGGATATTAGAAAGTTATTTGCTCGCAGCAAGGCAAAATCAGCAAGGAGGAATGAGAGAGACATGTTTGGTAACCCACCTAGGCATCATAAACCACTTTTAGGTCACAACCTACCAGTTGAGAAACACTAATTAATCGCATAACATTTACAGTGATATATCTCCATTTTTGTCCAGACAAAGTAGAGCAGCAGTGATGAAGGAGGGATGGAAGTTGATGAGAATGGGCAGAGGTGAACTGACTAGCAACAAGGGAAGTCCCAATTTTGGTTTTGAATATGGCTGAAAAACAAGTTTTTTTGTTTTGTTTTTTTAACAAAAACTTGTATTTAGGTTTGATTATATATAGTTTGAAGTACTATTTTTGACTTGCTATGATACATAAGTGCTAAAAAAAAAAAACAACAACAACAAAAAACAACAACAAAAAAACTACTTGCTCGCCAGTGCCCCAGAATTTTATTAGGTCTAGTCACGCCCCTGTCTACCGCTGTGCTGTGCTTTGTTAGCTGTGAGTTATTTTAGCCTTTTATAATTACCCTGACAAGAATTCTGTAACAATGATGAGGGAAGGTTAATTATAATAATTTCCCGGCCACACCTTCTGATAAATCACCCAGCCCTAGGTTGGGCCACTTTTGTATTGGTATAAACCTTTCTCAGAAGTTCATGGGCCTGGGACAAAAGGAAAGACACAAACAAGGGTAAACCAGGCTAAGTTTAAATTGTATATGACATGAAAAAGCATGTTATTTCATAATATTTTAGGCTCCTGAATGAAGTAGACCGCTTGCCTGAGTGCGGATGCAATTGATCTGTTTATTCAACATTTTGAATCCCGCATCATGCAATGAGTGACTCTCGTCCAGAGTCTCAGATTGAGGTAGAGGTCAGTGGTTGAACGCTTCACATTTGTTTTACTTGAAGTTCTGTGGATTGTGAGGAGTTTTTCCTATATTTTTCTTGTCAAGCTAACCCGATGTGCTGCAGGCTTTTGTTGTTAGACCAGTGAGCGTGCATTGTGTAACCTACCAAATTTTATTGTGATTGGTAAAGGAATAATGGCGGAATAGCACAAAATGATAGTGTACACACAATGACAACATAAGAGGTAACTTCAGTGGTCTTTTGTCTGGTGTAGCTGTATTTTCAAGCTGAAAGCCAGACAATAACAAAATATGGGCTCTGTTCCTAAATGGCTTTTTACAATCAGGAATAATGGAAACACTACCAATTCACTGTATACAAATATACCGTCACGTGACGGCACTTTGGTGGGACCCCGATACCCAGCCGTCAGGCCAATGGGTGAAGTTTCCCTCGCATTGAAGCAGGCCCGGATCTAGGTTTACCCACCAGAGTGGTCACTAAGAAATCTTGAGGGGGCACACCTAATGCAGGCTTTTTTTTTACCCTCTGCATTTCTCCGGGCTTGGGACAGGCGCAGGTAGGACACTGACTTGTGTCCCGTTGAGGCTGCATTAATTTTTGGGGGGTTTATTTGTTTGTTTTTTTTTCATTCATCTATCTACTTATTATCGCAGTCGGCGTGATGTCACAATGATGTCATCTCGCATAGCAATATGTCGCCATTTTGAGATGGGGGCACGCACAGGTAAACATCCGTAGACAAACGTCTGAAATTCATATATTTCAGCTGGGTTTTACGTCTTTTTTTCATAAAAACGTCTTAAACATGACTTATTATTAACAGGAGTCACTGCCAACAGATGCGAGGAAGCGATAAAACTTAAAATTAGCGTGTATTGGCCTGCAAATCTGCCCATACGTTGTATGGGCAGATTATCCAGCTGATAGCTGGATAAACAATCCGAAGGAATTGTCTGCAGTGGAGTTCGGAAACATCTACAACTACCTCATAAAGTCACCCAGTAAGTTGACCTTTATCAATTACGTGGAATATGTACTGTGTGGAACTAAGAAAAAAGGTAGTATATTCGGAGTGATTATTTCTGCCGTAACCGGGAATTTGCCTTCAAGCGTTATTTAGCCTTGAACACGTCACGGCAAAATAACCAATTCCCACCAGGCCAATAATATACCGATTCCGATCAGAGCAGTTCACAGCAAAAGAAAATTAACGCTTTGCGAGTTGTCGGTTACGGTAATAATAACAACTGCCTAGTCTATTGAATCCTAGCAGCTAATTGGGGCAAAAAAATAATCGATTAAAGTTTACTCACCAGTAATAAAATGTCGGCTGCAAATGTAAATATGCCTGGATTTAGGTTCCCACTGGCGAGAATGGTGCACAGAGCCGTCTTTTACTGTTCCTCGATTGATTGCTTTCAGCCATTTGCTTGTCCTTTTCTTCTCACGAGGAAGAATGAAGAACTTCAAATGCGGCTCCGAACTCTTCCTTGTGTTACAACCCGCAACACGGCAACTTTTAGTCATTCCAACGGAGAAAAAAAAGACTGCAAATAAGACAAAAGTTCAACGCATTTGTAATACAATGCACGACAGAGCAACTGCTTGTGACTCGTGTTTTGCCCCCATTTCAATCTGGCGACGCTTTGTTTTGGCTGGTGACGTCATTAATGCCCGGATGTCCGACTGCGAGAATGTGTCTGGAGAAGAGAGAGGAAGCGCGCGGACAACAAACGAGTTTGGAAAAACAGCTTGTTTTGGTGATTGCTTGTTCGGCATGGTTGCGGCCAACAGTAACCGTTAATCCCTCAATAAAAACGTAGGTGAGACCAACTCTCCGTGCGTTCTCTATATCTAGTGTGACGCTACAATAGATATTCCTGACATTTTGAATGGGTGGGCACGACTCACGTCTAGGTCCGGCCCCCCCATACATCCGGCCTCGCATCGAAGTCCTCTGCGTGAAGTGCGCTATTTTCAGCTTGGGCTCGAGCCGACGGCTTGCTTCTTGATTCTTGCTTCTTCATAATTTTATGGCTTACGCCATTGGCGTAGTCACTTGTCACTCAAACATGTCCAACCAATAGCGCAAAGTGGACATTTGTGTCAAAATTTCAGTTAAAAAAAAGTGCCTTCCAAACTTTTTCCTCTTCAATCGAAAAACAGGTAGTTCAAAATTTTTTCCTCTTCACTCAAAAAAAGGTAGTTCAAAACTTTTTGCCGTTAAAAAAAAAAAAAGCGACACTTCAACAAAAACAAAAAAAAAACAATAATTTCAAATAAAAATATTATTAAAAAAAAAAAAAAATAGGGAAGGGCAATTCTATTTTTCAAATGTTTTTTTTCTTTGATTGAAAATTTTTTTTTGATTGAAGCAACTTTTTTTTTTAGGATTGAACGATTTAGACACGAATGTCCTACTCATAATATGGCCCAAACACAAAAAGGATTGCTTCAATCAAAGAAAACATTTTCAATGAAAAATTGTGTTCAAATGAAAATTTTTGAGTCTCAAAGATTTTTTCGCATTCAAAAACTTTTTTTCTCTGATTTTTTTTGTTGTTGATTGAAGTGATTTTTCTTTTGAATTTTATTTTTTTTAAGCAACTTATTTTTTGATTGAATAATAAAGACACAAATGTCCTTGCCAAAATTTGTCTCAAATGCAAAACAACATTGTTTCAATCAAAAAAAAAAAAAAAGAAAAAAAAAAAACTTAATTGAATTGACTCTTTTTGTGTGTGTGTGTGGGGGGGGGGGGGTATATATTTTGATTGATGCGAGTTTTTTATTTTTTTTTTTTTGTGAAGCAACTTTTTTTTGATTGAAAAATAAAGATACAAATGTACTTCCATAAATATCTCAATTACGGTATGGTTGCACGGAGCTAATCGATTGCATCGGAGGCATGAAAACAAAACTATCATTTCACAATGAGAAAAAAACAAAAGTAACGTATAACACAGGCGACAATTTGAAAAGTGGTGGAGTAAAAGTACAGATACCTGCTTTAAAATGCCGTGAAGTAAAAGTAAAAAGTACCACTTTATATTTGTACTCAAGTAAAGTACAGATACACCAAAATGTACTTAAGTACAGTAACAAAGTATTTTTACTTTCTTACATTCCACCACTGAATAATAATAATAATGCTGCCAGCTTCTCTGCAGACTGACCAAAACCTGCCTCCCAGTCTGTTTATTGCTAATGTTGGGTGGTTAAGTTAGGCAAATATTTTCACACAAACATGCCGACTTCTAATGCTACATGCTAGTTGAAGTAAGGAAATTAATATGAACAATGAACTCGTTAGAAGATAGTTCATTTTCTTTTATTGTTATGGTTCACATTACCATGATTTGAAGAAATCCTTAGTAGGTTACATGACAGGCACACACCATCCTTGACAGATTGGAACTGTGGGCATCTCCTCTATTGTACATGGGGAAGTTAGAGGTGACCTTTCCTTATTTTTAATAGGAATTTAGCCACACAGCTTTCACATTCAATACTAGTTGTATCATTGACCCACTGTTAGAGAGCAAACATTCATAATGAGAGCAAGAATGTGTCTTACTGCTGCACGTGTTATGTACTGCATACACTTACAGTTGCGATGATTTATCTCATGTCAATTCTGTGGCCAAGTTTAAAGGCAGCACCTACATTTAACAGCACTGCTGAAAAAGAGAAATAAACAAAGTGATGAGGTGACTGAATCTGCATACAATATTTTGCCCTCCTCTCCTATCATTAGCTCAACACTACTTATTTGAGTGAATGCAAGAAAACTGGAAACGTACAATAACTTGCTTGAAAAGAGTCTTAACCTTCAATTTAGTAATTTATGTGTGTGATATGCAATGAATTCGTTCGCATGCAAATTTGCAAAAAAAAAACAAACATCCAAACACTAAAAAAAGGTACAGAAAAAACAGACTGCTGTTTTCATCCTAATTTAACCAGCAAGTAAATTTTTAAGCAATTTCTTTCAGCATAATCACAAAATCAACGAGTTGTAGATGTTAATTCGCCAGCATCGACTGGTGAAGAAAGGTACAGCAATGGAGCCTGTTTTTATTGGTGGCGAAAAAAATAGACTGGCCCCAGGCATAGGCGTCGCCAGACATATTTCACTGGGGCATGTGCCCCAGTATAAACTTCACCGATACCAAAAAAAAAAAAAAAACTTTTAAATCTACGTAGCATAATCTACACAATGTGCCTATTTAATATGGTCATTTTACTTTTTTCACTCCAAATACACAATCTGCACATGGCTCCTTAATATGGTAATTTTTGCACGTAACTTTAGCTATGATAGGCATATGAGTTGACACTTCCGCGAAGCGCCTTTGGGAGATATGCTGCGTTCACTTCTGTCGGAAGATGGAAGTTGGATAATCGTTCTGATGTGTTGTCAAGCCATAATGTGGAATAAAAATATGGTTGCTTCACTGAAGATTATTAGTATTTTAACGCACCAACAATTCATCACAAGTGGAGTGAATGTTTGGCTCTTTTAATATGTCATAGGGGTTATTTTTTCATTAACTCCAACAGCACATGAATGTTGCATCAAGTTTAAGGTGCGTGTGCCAAATGATGTTGCAAATGACATCTTCCCACCTGCTTTACAGGTTGGTGCCAGCTAAACTGCCCAACCTTGTTGTTTGTTTTTACCTCTGTGTTGATGTTTGTTTGGTCGACTATTCCCATTAATTGTGAATTCAAATGGCTAAACTTTACTCCTTATACGTATTGAAGGGAATAGGTACCGTTCTCGCACACGCCATATAATTGTTTGCATTAGTCTAACACATTCATCTAACTATAGTTTAGGCAGACTTCCCCTTGGACACAGTAAAGTGAATCACCTTATCAGCGCTCATGAGGGGGAAATGGAAAAATGGTACCATTTCTCGTAGGCACTGTCTAACTGTTTGCATTACACGTAATATAAAATAAGCACAACACCATAGTTTAATGAAAAGAAGCAGAATAGATACACAACGCCATCTTATCAGAGAAGCCCAACGTGTGCGTCACGAGCAAGATTGACACACCAACTCTTGCAATCAGTTCTCCCGACCATCAACAAGGACAAAGAGCAGCGAGCTTTGTCCTAAAACAAGTAGCGCCCAGCCTGGATAACAAAGTTGATAGCAGGTGCTTGGGACGTCAAGACCAGCATCGGTCGCTGTGGCAACCACGTCCCATCCACGCATGAACCTAACCGCCCAAAACCGGCCATAGAGGGATGATCCCGAAACAACACCCTTCGGCCCGGCCATCTCCACCGCAGCCTTAAAAAACACTGGACACTGAGATAACAGACAGATTTGCTGCTCCGAAACTTATCTATGTCGCCTTGTTTTGGATCCAGAATTGTCCCTCCGTCGTCTGTTTTTGCCTTGATTTTTGACCATTGTTGGCAAATAAATTGTCAACCTGCTTTCGGTGAGTCTTCTTCAAAGTTTTGGAACACGGAGTCAGTACAAAGGGTCAACTTGAGAGGTGAACGCGCGGCATTTCCGTTCGGCTGTCGCCATTTCCTTGCGGCTTGGCTGGGGGGTGGGGGGGGGGCGAATTCCAACAGTATCAAGCAGTTAACTGCGGTAAACTACTCTGTTCGCAAATTGAAGTAGCAGGTTAGCTGCTGTCTCTAAACTAACTGGCTATGAATACAAAGACAATTAAATGTGATTTGAGTGAAAGGGTCTCACTCAAGAGCTTTGGCTAATTTTGTGTTAATATGATATGTGGTGTTTTAAATGTATTAATATTCGGGATGGGAATTGATAGGATTTTCACGATTCCGATTCCATTATCGATATTGCTTCACAAGTCGAATCTTTATCGATTCTCTTATCGGTTCTAATTTGGGGGAAAAGAAGAACACACATTTTGACTGGCATCTAGTTTGTTTAACCAGAAGTCACAACCTTACAAACTCACAACGAAGTTAAAAGAGGCCCAAAGCCTCGATGTCAACTATGGCAAATAGACAAGTATGCGTAACATTTACTGAAACAGTTGTCTAATAAAAAATACATAATCCTTCTTTTTGAAAGGACATAACCGTATCAGCTGATAACACTCCAAAATAATAATTAAAAAAAAAGATAAATACTGTCAAATACAACAAAACAGTGTGTAGTGCAAATGTGCAAAATTAAAAATTATTTTGCAGAAAAATAAGCATGTCTGCTTTTTCAGGTAGGATACATGATCTTTCTGGACTTATGGTGTCTCCAGCAGTGGAGAACACCCTCTCAGATGTAGTGGAGAAAGCCTGCACACACAGAAAGTGTTCAGCTGGTCCAAACAGCAGGGGCAGGGTATCTCTTTTGTTGTCCCAAATATTAACAAGTTTATAATTAGGTTGGTTTAATTACATAACGACGGTTGGCTCTCATACAATATGAGAGGAATTTTAGCACAATACCCCGTTAGTTTTGATTTGTTAACTTCCTAGACATACTTGGGGTACTTTATGGAAAGGCCTTGTGATGCTGTGTAGAATAAAAGTGGTTTGGGACCAATGGGACCATCCTATCTCGAATTACGGGCGAAAATACGCTGATTGGCTGTAGTCGTCAGGTGCATTTCGGGAAGTAATTTGGAACCTCGACTTCCGTTAGTTGTAGCAACACATAAATACCATCATCGGAAGCGGAGGTATATACTTTAGTGTGAAAGCAGTAGTCAGATTGGCCCTACGACTCACCAAATTCAAATGATTCCGAAAAAAAAACACTGATTGGTTCACTACCGACCAATATGAGTAATAAAATCTTTTAGGATTATTTTAGATGAATATACGTTCTATTTTTCTTATAGAGTATTCGACGAGGAATACGATAGGCCCATTAATAGACTTTTTTGGAAAAATCACCATTTCTTTTAGTAGTCTCATGAATAATGACCTGCCTGTAAAAATCAATGCAAAGTCTCTCGTCGACGGCTCTCCAGATTATAATTGGTGAGTGGACACTCTTTAAATTAGTGATGGCAGCTTGAAACTGAAACTTCGAAACATGCTCCAAACTGATGACATAGATTTATATTGGACCATTGCTCCGGAGCTTGCTACAAACCACGTGACATATGACGCGCGAAACAGGAACTGTTTCAGTTCTTGAATGAAACACCCCTATCAGTTCATAATACAATCGGATGGGTCACAGACACTGGCGTCTCGATTCTTACAAGTGACTGGCTGAGGTGATTTGAACTATAGCATCTCATTATTTCATAACGGCGCTAACAAATGTTAAATTTGTGGGTTGATGTCGTCATGGTTCGCGTACGTTTTTGCAATTGACTTGCTGGGCAATCTGTTTTGTTTGATCATTAACGAGCAAGCTAGGAAGACTATGACCACTATGATCTGATCGCTTCTGATAAGGTACGTGCGCTGTCTATAAACATGTAACATAAGTTATATCATTTTAAAAAGTTACATTGCTAACAAAATTAAAGTTGTTGCCAGAGATGCGTCCTGATACAAGGAGGTCAAGGAATGCCTCAGCAGATGCAACGAAGGAGGTGCAGCGATTGTTTACTGATCCACCCCTGAAAACCCACTTATTTACTGGCAAAATCATCAGAATGTGTACCCACATTTATTCCATTCAGCAAACCAATTTTTAAGCAGACCATCATCATCTGTTTTCTGTGAGCAAGTATTTTCTAAATGTGGAGTTTTAAGCAAAAAAGAAATCGAATCAATCCAAAAACTGCAGATAATAACGTACCTCATAAAAAAAATTCTTTGAATGTTCAGCCCCTGAAATTGAATTAATCATCAATACAGTGTAATGAGAATTTGGTTCAGTATTTCATGTATTCAAAATAAATAAATAAATAAATAAAACCCAAAATAAAGTGACTTAAGCGATTATTGTAAGATGTGGACGAAATAACACATTGATATCAGCTTTCCTGTGTGCATCACACTTCAGGGGGAGAGATGGCTTTTGCCAGGAGATGTCACTGGTAATGAAGTTTCATGAGCTGAACCTATTTTTGAATCAATTGGCCAAGTGGTTCGGAACTTCACATGAAGCTTCATTGGTCATCACTACTTTGAATAATCACGTAGTCTTACGTTTTGAATCGAGCGTGTGTAACATGCGTAAATTACGTGACGTAATTTGTGCTTCTTAGAATCTATAAGTGAATCATTAGATAAACTGTCAAACGATTCCATGGAATTGAAACGCATGGAACCGGTTCTCTATAGCAGGGATGCCCAAGTCCGGTCCTCGAGAGCCTCAATCCGGCTTGTTTTCCATGTCTCCCTCCTTTAACACACCTGAATCAAATGATCAGGTCATCAGCAAGCGCTGCAGGAGCCTGACAATGATCCGGATTATTTGATTCAGGTGTATTGGAGGAGGGCAACATGGAAAACAAGCTGGATAGGGGCTCTCGAGGACGGGACTTGGGCACCCCTGCTCTATAGGAACTGGCACCCCTGCTCTATAGGAACTGGTTCTCGTTTCCCATCCCTAACTAATTTTGATGTTATTTATTGCTATTTGTTTACATGACCAAAATGAATAGAGTCAATCTGGCTGATTCACAGACACAATTTTGTATGTGTGCTCCTCACAATTTCCAGCTCTTTTAAAAGCTTTTTTTTCACCGCAGCCCCTGTAATCTGTAACAAGAGGTCTAATTTTTTATTTCAGTTTGACTCAAACAGCATGAATTTTGCAAATAGATATTAATAAATTATTTGCTCGCAGCAAGGATAAATCGGCAAGGAGGGATGAGAGCGCTAAGCGGGGAAACCCACCTTGGCAACGTAAACCATTTTTAGGTCACAAATACCTGTGCCGCCACGATAGTCGTGGCTATGAACACCTTACTTGTATCAACGACTCTGCAGACGTGGCTTTGTCTAAGCAGGTTTATTAACACTCAAAAGGGTGAAAGAAAACAGACAAAACATCCATCCATCCATTATCTTCCGCTTAGTCCGGGTCGTGGGGGCAGCAGCTTTAGCAGGGAAGCCCAGACTTCCCTCTCCCCAGCCACTTCAGCTAGCTCCTCCGGCGGGATTCCAAGGCATTCCCAGGCCAGCCGAGCGACATAGTCGCTCCAGCGTGTCCTGGGTCGTCCCCGGGGCCTCCTGCCGGTGGGACAGGCCCGGAACACCTCTCCAGGGAGGCGTCCAGGAGGCATCCGAACCAGATGCCTGAACCACCTCAACTGGCTCCTCTCAACGCGGAGGAGTAGCGGCTCGACACCGAGCCCCTCCCAGATGACCGGGCTTCTCACCCTATCTCTAAGGGAGAGCCTGGACACCCTACGGAGGAAACTCATTTCGGCCGCTTGTATCCGGGATCTTGTTCTTTCGGTCATGACCCACAACTTGTGACCATAGGTGAGGGTAGGAACGTAGATCGACCGGTAAATCGAGAGCTCCGCCTTTTGGCTCAGCTCCTTCTTCACCACAACGGACCGGTGCAGCGTCTGCATCACTGCAGATGCTGCACCGATCCGCCTGTCAATCTCACGCTCCCACCTACCCTCACTCGTGAACAAGACCCCAAGATACTTGAACTCCTCCACTTGGGGCAGGATCTCATCCGCGACCCGGAGAGGGCATACCACCCTTTTCCGGCTGAGCACCATGGTCTCGGATTTGGAGGTGCTGATCTTCATCACAACCGCTTCACACTTGGCTGCGAACCGCCCCAGTGAGAGTTGGAGGTCACGGCTTGATGAAGCCAACAGCACTACATCATCTGCAAAAAGCAGAGATGCAATGCTGAGGTCACCAAACCGGACACCCTCAACGCTTCGGCTGCGCCTAGAAATTCTGTCCATAAAAATTATGAACAGAATCTGTGACAAAGGGCAGCCTTGGCGGAGTCCAATCCTCACTGGGAACGACTTCGACTTACTGCCGGCAATGCGGACCAGACTCTGACACCGGTCGTACAGGGATCGAACAGCCCTTACCAAGCGGCTCGGTACCCGGTACTCCCAGAGCACCCTCCACAGGACTCCCTTAGGCACACGGTCGAACGCCTTCTCCAAATCCACAAAACACATGTAGACTGGTTGTGCGAACTCCCATGCCCCCTCAAGGATCCTGCAAAGGGTGTAGAGCTGGTCCACTGTTCCATGGCCGGGACAAAAAACACACTGTTCCTCCTGAATCCGAGATTCGACTTCCTGACGGGCCCACCTCTCCAGCACCTCTGAACAGACTTTACCGGGGAGGCTGAGGAGTGTGATCCCTCTATAATTGGAACACACCCTCCGGTCCCCCTTCTTAAAAAGGGGGACCACCACCCCGGTCTGCCAATCCAGAGGCACTTTCCCCGATGTCCACACAATGTTGTAGAGGCGTGTCAGCCACGACAGCCCCACAACATCCAGAGCCTTTAGGAACTACAGGCAGAGCTCATCTACCCCCGGGGCCTTGCCGCCGAGGAGCTTTCCAACCACCTCAGTGACTTAAACCCCAGAGATCAGAGAGCGTACCTCGGAGTCCGCAGACCCTGCTTCCTCAAAGGAAGGCGTGTCGGTGGAATTGAGGAGGTCTTCGAAGTATTCTCCCCACCGACTCACGACGTCCCGAGTCGAGGTCAGCAGTACCCCATCTTCACTATTTACAGTGTTAATGGTGCACTGCTTTCTTCTCCGTAGACGCCAGATAGTGGACCAGAATTTCCTCGAAGCCGTCCGGAAGTCGTTTTCCATAGCCTCGCCAAACTCCTCCCATGTCCGAGTTTTTGCCTCGGCGACTGCCGAAGCCGCAGTCCGCTTGGCCAACCGGTACCTGTCAGCTGCCTCCGGAGTCCCACAGGCCAAAAAGGCCTGATAGGCCTCCTTCTTCAGCCTGACGGCATCCCTTACTGCTGGTGGACACCAGCGGGTTCAGGGATTGCCGCCATGACAGGCACCAACCACCTTACGGCCACAGCTCCGATCGGCCGCCTCAACAATGGAGGTGCAGAACATGGTGCACTCGGACTCAATGTCCCCCACCTCCCCCGGGACCCTGGAGAAGTTCTGCCAGAGGTGGGTGTTGAAGCTCTTTCGGACAGGGGATTCTGCCAGACGTTCCTAGCAGACCCTCACAACACGTATAGGCCTGCCAGGTCTGATCAGCATCTTCCCCCGCCATCGGACCCAACACACCACCAGGTGCTGATCAGTTGACAACTCCGCCCCTCTCTTCACCCAAGTGTCCAAAACATGCGGCCGCAAGTCCGACGACACGATTACAAAGTCCATCATCGAACTGCGGCCTAGGGTGTCCTTGTGCCAAGTGCACATATACACCTTTGTGTTTGAACATGATGTTTGTTATGGACAATGCATGACAAGCACAGAAGTCCAACAACAGAACACCGCTCGGGTTCTGATCGGGGGGGCCGTTCCTCCCAATCACGCCCCTCCAAAACTCACTGTCATTACCCACATGAGCGTTGAAGTCCCCCAGCAGAACGAGGGAGTCCCCAGAGGGGGCGCTCTTCAGCACACCCTCCAAGGACTCCAAAAAGGGTGGGTACTCCAAACTGCGGTTTGGTGCATAAGCACAAACAACGGTCAGGACCCGTCCCCCCACCCGAAGGCGGAGGGAGGCTACCCTCTCGTCTACTGGGGTAAACCCCAGCGTACAGGCACCAAGCCGGGGGGCAATAAGTATGCCCACACCTGCTCGGCGCCTCTCACCATGGGCAACTCCGGAGTGGAAGAGGGTCCAACCCCTCTCGAGAGGACTGGTACCAGAACCCAAACTGTGTGTGGAGGAGAGTCCAACTATATCTAGTTGGAACTTCTCTGCCTCACACACCAGCTCGGGCTCCTTCCCTGCTAGAAAGGTGACATTCCATGTCCCAAGAGTTAGCTTCTGTAGCCGGGGGTCGGACCGCCAAGGCCCTCGCCTTTGGCTGCCGCCCCAAATTGCTACGCACCCAACCCCTTTGGCCCTTTCCACAGGTGGTGAGCCCATGGGAAGGCAGACCCACATTCCCTTTTCGGGCTGTGCCCGGCTGGGCCCCATGGGAAAAGGCCCGGCCACCAGACGGTCGCCTTCGAGCCCCACCCCCAGGCCTGGCTCCAGAGGGGGGCCCCGGTAAACCGCGTCCGGGCAAGGGAAACTTGAATCCTGTAATGTTTAGCATCATAAGGGGTCTTGTGAGCCATGCTTTGTCTGGCCCCTCACCTAGGACCTGTTTGCCATGGGTGACCCTGCCAGGGGCTTAAAGCCCCCAGACAACATAACTCGTAGGATCATTGGAACACGCAAACCCCTCCACAACGATAAGGTGATGACTCCAGGAGGAGACAGACAAAACAACACTATCAAAATATGCACAATATATGAACTTGCATATATACTGCCCTGTCTGTAGCAAACATTTAAATAACAATGAGCAGAATGCCCGAGACCCCATTTTGACGACCCACTAACTCGTTGGTAATTAGCATATCACAAAGTTCCATGCTAAGGGAATCCGCCTCACTTTTATGCAGCAAAGTACATACAGTTCACATTTTACCGTTTTTTAAACACGTTTAAACAATACATACCGGCGATGCAACCCCAAATTCAAGGCAAAGTGGTCGCAGAGATGGCGCAAACTGACTGCGGCCGACATCGTGTGATTCTCTACTGGACAACGTCACTTCCGTGTTGCAGTTTTTTTTTTCAAATAAATTGCGCATGAGATGCAGTAAATTCAGGCGTCCACTAAATGATGCTAATAAGACGTAAAAGCAATAAACTGAAGTATTCAATTACATATCCCAACAACTTTTTATGCATAACAGAACAATACCAGTCTAGAAACACTGGTTAATTGCATAACAGTTACACTAATATCGCCCCATTTCTGTCCAGACAAAGTAGAGCAGCAGTGTGCAGGAATAGGTGAAGGAGATATGGAAATTGATGAGCAATGGCAAAGGTGAAATGACTATCAACAAGGGATGTCCCCATTTTGACTTTGAATACTGTCCAATCATCAATTATCTACTGCTTAATCCGGGGCTGGGCCGCGGGGGCAGCAACTTTAGCAGGGGAGACCAGACTTACCTCTCCCCAGCCACTTCATCCGGCTCCTCCGGCGGGATCCCCAGGCGTTCCCAAGCCAGCTGAGAAACATATTCTCTGGACTTCTGACTCTAGCAGACAAAACGTAGTTAGTTCAATTCAATTTTATATGTACAGTTCTATATCACAAAAAGGTTGTCTCAGAGAGCTTTTCAAAGTCAGTTTGATACACAGTCAGATACAGTAGATGAATTAGATGAGTTCAAGTCCTGGGCATCCCCCATCCTTAGACCCTCCATGGCAGCAAAAAAAAAAAAAAAACGGGAAAAAAGAGAAACCTTGGTGAGAACCACAGTCAGGAGAGATCCACTCCCAGGACGGAGAGGCTATAGACCCTACTCACATGACGTCACAACCACGCCTCCGTGCCATATTGTCCGTCAGCTCGTCGGGTTTAAGCATTATCGCTACGTAAATTCCTCCTATTATGGCGTGTTTTTCTGCTCATTAACATTAATAATCAAAATGGTGAAGGCGTATGTGGCGGTTGGTTGCAATAACAGAGAAGATAGACGGAGAGACTATAAGTTCTACCGTATTCCGAGAGACCCGTAGAGGAGAGCGAGATGGACTGCTGCAATTCGACGAGAAAACTGGGCACCAAACGATCACTACAGATTATGTAGTAGTCATTTTATATCTGGTAAGATGCATTTAATATATATTTAGAGGGTTTTGGGCTGACAACCACAATTAAGATCATTGCGAGGCTCATCGCCGACAACATACAGTTTCAAATTCCAGATGCCTATTTCTTCCACCATCATTATTTTTTGAATAATATTTAGCTGGTACCAGGTGAAAGAAGTTAAACAGGTGTGTCCAAACCTTTTGCAAAGGGAGCCAGATTTGGTGTGGTAAAAATGCGGGGGGCTACCTTGGCTGATTTACATACAACAATATATTTAAACAAATTTTAGCAAGCCCTTCTGTGTGTCACATTTGCTTTATAATTTTTTAAATTCATAATTTCGACAATCTCGTCTTTGTGGCGTTCTCTTTCGACACTCGGGCTCTTGCGAAATACTGCTGCTGTGAAATTAAACTAGCTTCAAGTTGCTATAATTTCGCTGCGTATCTTCCCTGTAATGTTGTCGTACATGTCAGCGTGTCTTGTTTGCTAATATAATTATCGCATCACATCGAACTCTTTGAAAACAGCGACTGTCTCTTTGTTTGCGTGTTTTATTGAACAAATATATATATTATATCCACCAATATCCACCTATCCTTGAAGCGTCGGCCATTGCAGTCTTTTTTTTTTTTTTATTGATTGTCGCCATTTTAGAAAATTGGAAGTAAAGGGTCACACGGGGTAATGATGCTTAGAGTGCTGCTCTTAAAGTTTTTCAAACGTTCGTGAGAATAGGCTGATTTTGTGTGGACAAGATAGTTGTAAATATCAGGGTAGCAGATGTCAGGCAGAGAGGGCGAAGACAGCGGGTCGAAAAATATCGATTTAGGCATTAAATATGGATCTGGCGAATGGATAGACTGAAGCTTTTCCACATAACGCCTTTTATGCAACGCATCCAATGAGTTTACAGCGTCTGAAAGCACCGGGGCTTCCGTGAATTGCACTATAAATTGCAAACAAATTGAAACCATTGAGAATACGGATAAACACTGACGGACAATGTGGTGACTGGATATAGCGACACGTCATTCTGTGACGTTGGTGAGTAGGGTCTATAGAAGTACCAGGACTGATGATGGGTATTTGCAGAAGGAGTTCCAGTTTGTAGAGACGCAATGGGGTGAGAGACCTTGAGGGGGTCCATCTAGCCAGATGAGACGGGGAGGGCGATGAGGACGTCCATCCAGCCAGGGGTCAGGATAGTCAGGCGGCTGTGGCTTAAAATGTAGCCCCTCCCCAGAGGGGACGGGGGAAAGGGGACACCGGGTGACTAGTGATGAAGAGACTAGTCAACCAGATATTAGAATTAGAAAAGAGAAATAGAGTAAAGACAAGTGGTAGGTAGAGTGAGAAGCAGGGGATAGGACTCACTGGCTGTACTTCCCCCGGCATTACAGCTTCGAGTGCAGCTTCGACTGAATTGTGAATCCATTCTGTTTTCAACTAGCCCGACCATAGGCTTTGTAAAATAGGAACGTTTTTAGTTTAATCTCAAATGTACAGACTGTGTCGACCTCTTTAATATTAGCTTGAAGCTAATTCCATAAGACATGAGCCTGGTAACTAAAGGCTCTAGCTCCTACTGTGCTTTTAGAGACCCTGGGAACGACCAGTAGACCTGTATTCTGAGAATGAAGTGTTCTGTTGGGGCGGTATGGAACCAGAGAATCGGTGAGATAAGATTGCCCCAAACCATTAATGGTCTGAAATGTAAAAAAGAGGATTTTAAATTTAATTCCAAAATCGACTGGAAGCCAGTGAAGGGCCTGGACCACAGGGGTGATGTGCTCTCTTCTATTAGTTCCTGTTAAAAGTCTTGCTGCTGCGTTCTGGACAAGCTGAAGACTTTTTAGGGAACTTTTAGGACAAGCTGCGAGTAAGGAGTTACAGTAATCCAATCTAGATGTAACGAACGCGTGGATTATTTTTCTGCATCGATTTTAGACAGAAGATTTCTAATATTGGCTATGTTGCGCAGGTGAAAAATAGCTGTTCTGCAGGTTTGTTTAATATGAGCTTTAAATGATAGGTCTGGGTCAAATAGAACTCCTAGGGTTTTAACTGTGGCGCTGGAGGCTACACTCACATTGTCCAGAGTGACTATCTAGAGAGTCTCTCACACTCTTAGGGGCTATTATAAGGATTTCTGTCTTTTCAGGGTTAAGTAGAAGATCATTAGTGCTCATCCAGGTATTTACACCTCAGACGCAAGTACTTAGTTTATCCACTTGCCTGATCTGATCAGGTTTAATTGATAAATACAATTGTGTGTCGTCAGCGTAACAATGAAAATTAATGCCATGTTTTCTGATGATATTACCTAAAGGCAGCATATACGGCGTAAACAAGATGGGCCCGAGGACCGACCCTTAAGGCACACCATAACTGACTCTCGAATACGGTGATGATTGCTGGTTTACATTGACAAACTGGTACCTATTAGATAAATAACAACAGAACCAGGAATGAGACTAATCCATCGTCAGCAGTTACTAACAAGTAATTAGTTAGTTTGACTAATGCAGTTTTAGTGCTATGATGAGCTCGAAAGCCAGACTGGAAATGTTCAAGTAAACTATTGTCCTGTAGGTGCTGACATAGTTGTTTAATTTACCATTCTTTCAACGACTTTGGAGAAGAAGGGTAAATTAGAGATAGCTCTGTAATTGGCTAAGATATCAGGATCTAGAGTAGGTTTTTTCAAGAGAGGTTTAATAACCGCATATCTGAAGGAATGTGGCACGCGGCCAGTAGCTAATGAGGTATTTATTATATTTAGGATAATATCAATAGTCAGAGGCAGAGTCTCTTTAAAAGGTTTGGTTGGAATTGGGTCTAGGAGGCACGTTAATGTTTTAGAGGACATAATGATTGAGGTTACATCGACTTGGTCTACAGTGGTAAAGTTATTTAATATTAAAGAGGGGTTTATAGGGAATTCTGAATTTTCAGTCTGTGCTTTGGCAGACCCTAATAGTTGGAAGTAATTAATCTATTTTCTTTCTAATAGTTGAGATTTTATTGTTAAAGAGTTTTAGGAAGTCATCACAGCTGAGAGTAGGTAGGATAGAGGGTTCTACTGAGCTGTGACTATCAGCCTGGCTACAATGCTGAACAGAAACCTAGGATTATTCTTGTTTTCTTCTATTATGGATGAGTAATATCTGGTTTTAGTCATACACTATGCCTGTTTATAAGTCACTAAACTGTTTTCCCAGGCAAGGAGAGATTGCTCTGTGCTGGAACGGCGCCGAAGTCTTTCCAATTTACGTGCTGTTTGTTTAAGAGAATATTTTTCAGCATTATACCAAGGAGAAGCTCGTCTCAGCTTGACAGACTTTAATTTGGGGGGAGCAACTACATCCAGAGCCGTTTGTAGACTGAGCATGACACTATCATCAAACGCATCGCTAACAGCAGGACCACACATTTCCCTTCATAGTCAGATGACATGGATGCCAATAATGGCGGAATTATCTGTTTATACTCTGAGACAGAGCGATCACATCATGTCCTTTTCATCTGAGCTTTATTCACTAGTGCAGGATTATCTTGAAGTACAAACTGAAAGGTAATTAGAAAAGGATCTGACAGTACGGAGTTATGGGAGTGGACAATAAGGTCGCTAATATCAGTACCGTAGGTTAAAATAAGGTCCAGGGAGTGCTTGTGACTGTGAGGTGGTTTATTTACATTTTGAATAAAGCCAGTCCCATGTAGTAGGTCATTAAAGGCCTTATCAAGAGAGTCACCGTCATCATCAACATGTATATTAAAATCCCCTACAAATATAATTCTATCCCAGTTTAGCAAAATACTGGATAAAAGGTCAGAGAATTTTAACAAAAACCGTGAGTAGGGACCAGGAGGGCAATAAACCACTATGAAAAGAACTGGTTTTTGGTTCTTCCTGTTGGCATCAATATTTGATAGTATTAGACTTACAAAGGAGTTAAAAATGTAATTAGCTTTTTACTTTTTGGGATCATACTTAAACAAGAGTGTGCTATCACTGCCACTCCTCCACCGCGGCAAGTGCGTCTAGCTGTGTGAAAGTTCAGGTGACTTGGAGGTGTGGATTTATTATGTCTTACAAAGTCATCCTGCTGAAGCCAAGTTTCAGTCAAAGCCAAAATATGAATATTATAGTCCCCAATTAAGTCATTTGGTAAGAGATTTGGGCGAGATTGACCTAATGTTTAGTAATCCGCATTTTATGTTTATTAGGAGTTCTTTTATTTTCACTGCTATCAGGAGCTATATGTATTAAATTCTTTGGTCTCATTCCTATTGTATTATGTTTTTTACTCTTCACTATACGAGGCAAGGACACAGTCTCTATCTCCTGTCCTGAATGTTGGATTTGTGACAGCTCAGACAGTGGCGCGTGATTATTAATAACAGAGAAGTGTTTTACACTACGACTCTGCGCCCGGGCCCCCAATCTTAAGTGTCACTTTGGGAGACTAAGTTTAGCGGCCACATTTCGAGTTAAGAGTGAAGCACCTTCCCAAGTCGGATAAATGCCATCTCTGCGTAAGAGTCCAGGCTTCCCCCAGAACGCGCGCCAATTATCATAAAGACTATGTCGTTTTCTGGGCACCATCTAGACAACCAGCGATTAATGATGAGAACCTATAACCTAGCTGTAAAAGCCTAAGATTTGTCACCGACTCTGGCCCCTGGGTAACACCTGACAGAAGCACCGCTGGGTGCTTCACGTCTCTAACTATGGAGTTTCCAATTACGAGAGTGTCTGGTTGAGCCAGTGTGTCGCTGAGGGGATCAAACCTGTTGCTGACGTGAAGCTGCCGGTGCGCTAAGGTTGTGCGTTTACCACTGCGCTTCCCCCATACAGTCGCAAATCCGTCCCTAGTCTCCCTCGGCTGCACGAGGCTCGCTGGGGGGCTACCCACGCTAGCATTCCTACTAACACAAGCATGACCTGCGGACCCTGCTACCAGTGTTGTTAATTTTACTTTTAAAAAGTAATTAATTACAGTTACAAATTACTTCTCCCAAAAAGAAATTGCGTTAGTAACTCAGTTACCTGAATGTAAGAGTAATTAGTTACTTGGCAAAGTAACTAGTGATAATTTTTCTTTTTTTTTTGGCGCTCAAAAAAAAACAAGTCACGCATTGTGAAGTTTAAAGGGTTTGAGGGACAATTGGCCCTAGCCCAATTCTTTACCCTCCGCTTAACTAGATACAAGGGTATTGCGATAACTAGATAGTAACCTTTGCTATGTGTGGAAGTCATTTAAAAGTTGTGAATCAACCATTAAAGTTGTTAAAATTGCTCCCGTTATTGCATTAGTTCCCTTCTGTCTACTTTAAACATGTGTAAGTTTTTAAACTGTTTCATCATTTAAAGATAGATTTAAGTTAAGATTTGGCCGATTTAGGAGCATTTTAGATTAAAAAAAAAAAAAAAAAAGTTACTTAGGTTCGCTAGGAAGGATCTCTACTTCAGAGCCTTCCTGAGAGGTCTACTGCTTTAAGATGGCGGCTGTTTACTAACGCATGTAGTCCTTAAAACATGTTGCCAATGCAGCTGTGTCTGTCATTTGCATCTAGTTCTATAATATGATATCTACCGCGTCATGTGGGCGTATTTTGTCGGCTATGGCTACAGTCAGGTATTATTGGAGCCACCTAGCATCGCGGTTGTCCGTGAGTCCGTTTCTCTCAGACTTTTTTTTTATTCAACTAACTTAGTAACGCATAGTAACGCATGCCTTTCCCGCCTCTAACGGTAACGGCGTTGCCAAGATGAGAAAAGTAATTAATTAGATTACTTATTACTGAAAAAAATAACGCCGTTAGTAACGCCGTTATATTCTAACGCCGTTATTAACAACACTGCCTGCTACTACTTGGCTATAACTAGATTTAGCTCTAATCTCTAGAGTGCAGAGCCGTGCTTCTAGCTCGGAAACCCTGTCTTCCAGCCCTGACACTAAACTACACTTCCTACAACTGCTACTATCCTCGGTGAAGGAGCCAGGGTGCTTGCTATACATACAGCACACTGAGCAGAAAAGACGGGAAGGAGAAGGCAGAGGGCTAACCATGGCTCGGTTAAGCTAGGCTAGTAAGGTAGAGCTGAAGAGGAGAGTAGTTTTAATCCACAAGCATGTGTTTACGCTTTTAAATCGTGGAATAAAACGAACTGACAATGCTAACAAACGAACAATACACTCACTGGATGTGACGTCCCACCGGATGAAACAAAAACCAGCGAGGGATCAATCAACCAGTCATCCAATCAGCAAGTCAACCAGCCACTGTTTTCTGAGTGAATCTCGGATCCATGCAGGCTCCAGTAGGTCTCCTGCAATCTTTGCGGCGACTGTGGTGTAATTCAATGGAAGATTCATCTGAAAAATCCACCTTTTGCCACAAAACAGTGAAGTTTGGTGGTGGCGAAATCATAGTCTGGGGTTACATCCAGTATGGGGGTGTGCGAGAGATCTGCAGGGTGGAAGGCAACATAAATAGTCTGAAATATCAAATCTTAGCTGCCTCTTACATTCCTAACCATAAAAAGGGACAAATTCTGCAGCAGGATGGTGCTCCATTGCATACTTCAATCTCTACCTCAAAGTTCCTCAAGGCAAAGAAGATCAAGATCCTCCAGGACTGGCCAGCCTAGTCACCAGATATGAACAGGATGAAAGAGGAAGCATGGAAGACGAAACCCAAGAATGTTGATGAACTCTGGGAGGCATGCAAGACTGCTTTCTTTGATGTTCCCGATGACTTCATCAATAAATTGTATGAATCCTTGCCGAACCGCATTAATGCAGTCTTTGAAGCCCCTGGAAGTCATTCAAAATATTAAATTTGGATCACACAGCACCATTACTTAATTCGCTTATGTTATGTAACACATTTGTCAGGGTTTGCGGGCAGGCAGGTGTGTGTGGACCCAAATGCAAGAAAAGTGAAGCGAGGCAAAAAGGCGGTGCAAAAATGTTTTAATTAAAGCCAACAAAAAACAAAGTACCAACAAAATGACCGGGGAATCCAAAAAGTATTAACAAACAAAAGTCAGGCTAACAAATCAGCTTACTTCCAAAGCATGACGAGGAACACGAGGAAAAAACGCTGACATAAACGTGGAGATTGCGTTGACAGAGACTCTGACATTGACAATGACGCAACAATCGACCATAATATCTTATTGCAGAGATTAGAATGTGACATAGGCATTAGAGGAGCAGCCCTCTGCTGGTTTAAATCATATTTATCTAATAGGTACCAGTTTGTCAATGTAAACCAGCAATCATCATCGTACTCTAGAGTTAGTTATGGTGTGCCGCAAGGATCTGTCCTCGGGCCCATCTTGTTTACGCTGTATATGCTTCCTCTAGGTAATATCATCAGAAAACATAGCATTAACTTTCATTGTTACGCTGACGACACACAACTGTATTTATCAATTAAACCTGAGCAGGTCAGGCAAGTAGAAAAACTAAGCGTCTGCGTCCGAGATATAAATACCTGGATGAGCACTAACTATCTTCTACTTAACCCTGAAAAGACAGAAGTCCTTATAATAGGCCCGAAAAGTGTTAGAGACTCTTTAGCTGCCCAGATAGTCACTCTGGACAATGTAAGTGTAGCCTCCAGCGCCACAGTTAAAAACCTAGGAGTTTTATTTGACCCTGACTTATCGTTTAAAGCACACATTAAACAAACCTGTAGAACGGCTTTCTTTCACCTGCGCAACATCGCCAAAATTAGAAATATTTTATCTAAAAGCGATGCAGAAAAATTAATTCACGCGTTCGTTACATCGAGATTGGATTACTGTAACTCCCTACTTGCAGCTTGTCCTAAAAGCTCTCTAAAAGGTCTTCAGCTAGTCCAAAACGCAGCAGCAAGACTTTTAACAGGAACCAATAGAAGAGAGCACATCACCCCTGTGCTCCAGGCACTTCACTGGCTTCCAGTCGAGTTTAGAATTAAATTTAAAATACTCCTTCTTACATTTAAGACCATTAATGGGTTGGAGCCACCTTATCTCACCGATGCTCTGGTTCCATACCGCCCCAACAGAACACTCCGATCTCAGAATGCAGGTCTACTGGTAGTTCCCAGGGTTTATAAAAGTACTGTCGGAGCTAGAGCCTTTAGCCACCAAGCCCCTGTTTTATGGAATCAGCTTCCAGCTAGTATTAAAGAAGCCGAGACAGTCTGCACATTTAAGATTAGATTAAAAACGTTCCTATTCGACAAAGCTTATGGTTAGGCTAGTTGAAGTCGGAGTGGACTCACAGTTTAGTCTAAGCTGCACTAGAAGCTATAATGCTGGGGGCAGTACAGCCGCTGAGTTCTATCTCCTTTTCTTACTCTACCTACCACTTGTCTTACTTTATTTCTATTTTCCAATGTTAATATCTAGTTGTCTAGTCTCTTCATCACTCGTCACCCGGTGTCCCCTTTCCCCCCTCCCCTCTGGGGAGGGGCTATTTTTCAGCTGCAGCCTCCTGACTGTCCGGACCCCTGGCTGGATAGACGTCCTCGCTGCTACCCCCGTCTCATCTGACTAGAGGGACCTCTTCTTGCTCCTTTACTCCACTGTATTTTTACGGACTATAACTTCGCTTGCTAATTCCCATTAGCAGTTCTGGGGTTCCTGTCTATCCGTCCTGGGAGTGGATCTCTCCTGACTGTGGTACTCCCCAAGGTTTCTCATTTTTCTCCCAAATGACTCTGGAGTTTTTGGAGTTTTTCCTTGCCGGCATGGAGGGTCTTAAGGATAGGGGATACCCAGGACTTGAACTGTATCTATTCATCTTTGTTGCTTCATTTCTAATTGTGTATCATATTGCCTCTGTAAAGCCCTTTGAGACTTCTGTTGTGATTGAGGGCTATACAAATAAAATTGAATTGAATTGAACAAGGAGTGATAAGAAACTGGGTGCTTATATACACACATGCAGACAAGGGGTAACGAGACAACGAGGAACAGCTGGGTAATACAGGAGGACTCACTAGGAGCAGGCACAACAGGTGAAATCAATGGGTAATCACAGGGACAAATCACACTAGAAAAACCCAACACAAAACCTAACAGTACCCCCCCCCCTCAAGGGACGGATCCCAGACGTCCCCTAGAAAAACTAAGTCCCAAACATGGCGGGCAGGAAGGGGCCTGGAGGAGGGAGCAACATCAACCCATCAAAGCTAGTCAGGCGGGCGTCCTGGTCGCAAGACATGGGCCGACCACACGGGTCGACCGGGAGCGGACCCGGGGCGCCAGACGTTGGACGACCGCACGGGCCGATCAGTCGGGCGTCCCAGACGAGGTAGTGCTCGGTCGTCCATGCCGCCAAGCCGTAGCATGAAGCGGGCAGCAGCATCGTCGGGGCGAGGGTCAGGATTTTTAGAGTCTGCTGGCAGGACACCGCCGGCGGGACAGCACCGGTGTCGTCGGCATCCGCTTGCGGGACAGCAACGGTGCGGTGTCCGTCTGCTAGCGGGACAGCAGCAGTGTGGTGTCCATCTGCTAGCGGGACAGCAGCGGTGGTCGCAGGAGTCTTCTGGCGGGACAGCAGTGGTGGTCGCAGGAGTCTGCTGGCGGGACAGCAGCGGTGGTCGCAGGAATCTTCTGGTGGGACAGCAGCGGTGGTCGCAGGAGTCTGCTGGCTGGACAGCAGCGTGGTCGCAGGAGGAAAAAGGAGCGGTTGGCGCGGGCACAGGACTGCGGGGAGTCGGCGCGGGCACAGGACTGTGGGGAGTCAGCGCGGGCACAGGATTGCGGGGAACCGGCGCGGGCAGCGGACTGCGGGAAGCCGGCACGGGCAGCGGACTGCGGGAAGCCAGCGCGGGCCCATGCCGTCGGCGTGGACGAGCATGCCGAGGCTTCCGGACGATGTTCTCTGGCAGACTGGGTGGCACATTACAAGGTGAAATCGAAGGAGGGTTGTAGGAACTATGGCCCTTACCTGGGCGCCCCCGCTGGCCACCACGCGGAAGTCCAGGGTAGATGGCCAAACGGGAACCCAGGTACAGGTCCAGGGAAAAAGGCTGGAAAGGGGACGTGGAATGTCTGAAGCATTACAAAAACTGAGAGGGTGAAAAAAAATTAAATCAAAATCGGGGTTGGAGTCAGAGTCAGAATAGAGCAGATCATATAAATTGTGATCCTCCTCAAAGTCCAAAATAACATGTTGTGGTCTGTAGGTGGGTTGAGAATGGGCTAATGGCTGTCGGCGTGCCTGCCGAAAATGAATCTTTCCCGGTGGGTCCACGAGTGGTTGCATCATTCTGTCAGGGTTTGCGGGCAGGCAGGTGTGTGTGGAGGCAAACGCAGGAAAAGTGAAGCGAGGCAAAAAGGTGGTGCAAAAATGTTTTAATTAAAGCCAACAAAAAACAAAATACCAACAAAATGATCGGGAATCCAAAAAGTATTAACAAACAAAAGTCAGGCTAACAAATCAGCTTACTTCCAAAGCAGGACGAGGAACACGAGGAACTGGGGAGAAAACGCTGACATGATCGTGGAGATTGCATTGACAGAGACTCTGACATTGACAATGACGCAACAAGGAGTGAAAAGAAACTGGGTGCTTACATACACACTGTTGAGGTAATTATCAAGGTTTGATTGATTAAATATTTGCTTGATTGATTGATTGAATATTTGCTTGTGCTCATATATACCATAAATAATACATATTGCCATATTTTTCTTACTAATATAACCAGTAAATGATTATTGCTTGCTATACCAGGTTTTAGTATAATGCTTAAGTGTTACAAAGAGTAAAAGAGGGTCGGGATGACAACTGCCTTGCTTCATGGCCGCATCATTGCGTAACTGGTGTGACGGAGTAGCCCCGTCAGATCCCGGGGGAAACTCGGCGTCCTCAATATAACGCATGAAACACTGCCAACCTGGCGTTTTCAATATTATTCATTTGACACACACACACGTGCGCACGTACGCTCACACCGTACCTGTCAACTTGTAAGGCATCGTGGGGGTCTGAGGTGCACACTAGACTGCCGCCACAACATCGTTATGCCGTACTCACTCTTAACAAACATTTCCAAAGGTAGTCACCCTCCATTCACGTGCTGAACTGTCAAAACAGAGCGCGGATTCACTTCCTGGTTTTATGACGTCACGAGCGGGCCGTCAGCGAGTGACGTCACAATACGGCTTGAGTTTTTGGCCATCGTAAATTTATTTTTCTTTCCAAATGTTTTTTCGGTATGGTAGTACCAGTATTTTGTTTATTGTATTTTTAATTAATTTATAGTGAAGCTAATATTACATAAACTGGAGTTATTGAACAGAAAACTAAACTTTTGGAGTTAATTGGCTGGAGGGGAGGGGCCAGGAGGAATATAAAGAGCGACCTACCTTTCCTACCTGAGTCACTTGGAGTCACGCAGTGGTGCAGAGCAGGTAATAGACCTTTTTATTTTATTTGTCATGCAAGTAATGTTTTTGTAAATATGGTGAATGTATCTTTTGTAAATAATCACTTTTTCACTTGTCACAGAACACTGCTGGTTATTTGTTGGGAACGTCGTTAATAAAACACTTAAAAAAAACATAATTCTGCTTCGGTTGCCATTTTTGGGAGCAAGAGCCCCGCCACATATGGTGGCAGTGGTGGGATGGCAAACCGAAGAAAACGACGTTCCCAACAGCGAAAGATGGAGGAGGAAGACTTCTCAGTGGACCAGGGGGCTGCAGCAGCACAACAGCCCGTAGGGGAGCTCCTTGGCCTCATGAAAGAGTTTTTGGCGGGTCAGCAGAGGAGAGAGGAGGGGATGTTGGACGAGATACGCAACCTTCGTGTCTCGCTGAGACCAGCTACCCCGGCCTTTTCAGCTGAGCATGACGGGTTATCCAGCGTGAGCAGCCCACGGATGGAGCTGCCTACACCAGCCCAGTCAAGGCGGCCTCTAGGACAGTCCACAACATTGCGGGCGGGGCCAGAACAGAGCGCCGCCGGAGCCAACCTTCCACCGCCAAATATGGAGCCGGGGCCATATGCAGCTGAGCCGAAAATTCCGCCATATGAGAAGGGAGAAGACCTCGAGAACTATCTGTTACGTTTCGAGAGAATTGCGAAGACTTGGCGATGGCCAGAGACTGAGTGGGCATGCCGGCTTGTGCCACTTCTCTCGGGGAAAGCGCTGGAAGCATATACAGCCATGGATGAAGGGGAAGCACACCGCTACTCAGACCTGAAAGCAGCCTTGTTGGCCAAGTTCGACATTTCGCCCGAAACTTACAGACAGCAGTTCCGCACCACCATGATTCCACCTGGAGAGACACCGACCGAGACCTACCACCGTTTAAAAGGCCTTTACCGAAGATGGGTGCGTCCAGACCAGCTCACCAAGGAGCAAATCGGGGAGCTCATTATCCTGGAGCAGCTGCTTCGTGTCCTGCCTGCTGACGTCCGCACCTGGGTCCGAGAGCATGAACCTGACGATGGCCTAACTGCAGCAAAGTTGGCATTGCAGTACCAAAACGCTCGTCGGGGAGCAGTTCCACGACCCAACAGCTCAGCACCCAGACCGGCCCAGCAGTATACACCAGCACGACATACGAGGGAGCCTATGAACAGCTCGCGAGGTACACCCAACTCTGCTTCAAACCAGCCTGGGATGGGTAAGCCCTTTATTTGTTATTACTGCCAGCAACAGGGACATAAAGCTTCCGTGTGCCCAGTACGAAGGGATAAGCTAACTGGGGCCTGTTACGCGCCTCGTGCAGAGGGTAGACGGTTAACTAACCAGGATTCGAACAAGCATGTATTAAAAATTGTGACTTTAAACGGCCAGCCAGTGACAACACTGCTGGACAGTGGGAGTATTACCTCACTGGTAAAAAAAGAGCTTGGTCCCAGTGACCGGTATTGACTATAACCATAAAACTGATATTGTTTGTGTTCATGGGGACAATCATTCATATCCCAAAGCGGAAGTGACTGTAAGAATTGATGGACAATCTTACTTGATGACTGTTGCAGTAGTGGAAAATTTACCAGTTGACCTGGTCCTTGGTACAGATTTCCCTGTACTGTTAGAACTTTTGAAAAATGAAAAAGGGGGAGTGAATGGGTTGAATAACCATGGTTTCTGTCCGGTTGTAACGCGGTCTCAGACAAAAATGGGCTTAGAGCCCTTACCAAACTTAGATGACAGCATATGTGAAGGAGGCCTCAAAGGGCCTAGAAAGTCAAAACGCCAGAGGCGAATCGAAAAACGGCTAAACCTAAGTGGCTCAAACTCTACCAACTTGAATATTGAGGAGGGGTGGAAGATACCTGAGAACATCGCAGAATTGCAAAGACAGGATAAAACTCTACAAAACTGTTTTAAGAACGTGAATGCTAATGCTATTGCTACTTCTAGTGCCACGGGTAAAGAACAGTTTGTCCTCATCAATAATTTATTATACATTGTTAACAATACTCAAAAGCGTCTGGTTGTTCCTGCGTCCTGTCGGCAAATCATAATGCACGTTGCACACACTCTCCCGTGGGCTGGACATCTTGGGCGTCACAAAACGTATTTGCGCGTGAGTGCTCGGTTTTATTGGCCAGGCATGTATAACGACATACAAACATATTGCACCACATGTCCGACCTGCCAAAAAACATCGTCACCTCGCAGATCTGACAGGGCTCTCCTTCATCCACTGCCGATAATATCCACACCGTTTCGCCGAATTGCCATGGACATTGTTGGACCGTTGGTCAGAAGTGCTCGGGGCCATCAGTACATTCTCGTAATCTGTGACTATGCCACTAGATATCCCGAAGCCTTTCCATTACGTACCATTACTGCTCCAGCTGTCCTCCATTGCCTCGTCCAGTTATTCTCCCGAGTCGGGATCCCCGATGAAATCCTGACTGACCAGGGAACCAATTTCACTTCACATCTCTTACAATTATTTCATAAACAGTTAGGGATTACAGCCTTGCGCACCACACCTTATCATCCGGAAACAGACGGCCTGGTCGAGAGATTCAACCAAACGCTCAAGAGGATGTTGCAGAAATTTGTTGGCGACACCGGTAGCGATTGGGACAGATGGCTGCCATTCCTTTTATTCGCCTACCGAGAGGTACCTCAGGCATCCACTGGATTCTCTCCCTTCGAGCTATTGTATGGATGGGACGTGCAGGGACCCTTGGACTTGCTGAGCAAAACATGGGCGGCAATTGAGTCCAAAGCCAGTGAGAGGGGAATCGTCCAGTATGTGCTGCAAATGAGGGATCGGCTGTCAGACTATCTCGAGGAGGCTGAAGAGAACCTGAAAGAGGCGCAAAAGAAACAAAAACTATGGTATGACCAATAAGCCAGACACCGTGACTTCCATCCGGGCCAGAAAGTATTGTTGTTGCTTCCGTCCTCCAACAGCAAGTTATTGGCAAAATGGCAAGGCCCCTACACCATCCTGCGACGAATGGGACCAGTCACCTACGAAATACATCAGCCAGACAAGAAAAAGACCAAGCAGACCTACCACGTGAACCTGCTGAAGGAATGGAAGGCGGCTTCTCCAGAAAATCCAGACATCACCTGTTTAGTGAGGAAAATGGACGTGGATGATGAAGATCCTGGTGTTCCTGTAGTCAACGATCCATCTGACCCTCACATAGCTCACCTCTCAGTTGACCAAGCTGCCGACCTTCAGAACATCTTCGAGGAAATACCATCCATCTTCAGGGCGGAGCCTGGCAGGACCACCGTAACCCAGCATGTAATCCGGTTGAAGGACACCAACCCCATTCGTCAACGCCCATACCGGATCCCCCAGCAACTGACAGAACAGCTGAAGCAGGAAGTGGAGTCAATGCTGACACTGGGAGTCATTGAGCCATCAACATCAGAGTGGTGCAGCCCGGTCGTTATTGTCTTTAAGAAGGACGGTTCTTTGCGCATCTGCATTGATTTCCGAAAGCTGAATTCCATCTCTGCTTTCGATGCTTATCCTATGCCAAGAATAGATGACCTTTTAGATCGCATTGGCTCAGCATCTTTCATCACGACCCTGGACTTGTGTAAAAGCTACTGGCAGGTACTGCTAGAGGCCTCCAGCCGACCATACACTGCCTTCCGAACACCTACCGGCCTGTATCAATTTACAGTAATGCCATTCGGCCTGCATGGCGCCCCAGCAACCTTCCAACGCCTCATGGACAGAGTTCTTCAAGGCTGGGAATCATTCAGTGCTGCCTACCTTGATGATGTGGTGATTTTCAGTAGCACATGGGAAGAACATCTCAAACACCTGAGGGTAGTATTAGGGAAGATCAAGGAGGCGGGGCTGACCTTAAATGTATCCAAATGTGAGTGGGCACGCCAGGAAACCCGATACCTGGGGTATTAACTGGGCGGAGGAGAGGTACGACCCCAAATTGACAAGGTGGAAGCAATTCAGAGGTGTCCTCGTCCTCGCACGAAAAAGGGGGTGCGATCCTTCCTTGGCCTTGCGGGATGGTATCGCAGGTTCGTCCCACAGTTTGCCACAATCGCTGCCCCACTCACTGCTCTGACTACAAAGGACAAAAAGAATCCAGTGACGTGGACAAGGGAGTGTGAAACTGCCTTTGAAAACTTAAAAACACTCCTCTGTTCATCTCCAGTGTTGCGCAGTCCTGATTTTAACAATCGCTTCTTGGTCCAGGTAGATGCTTCCGATGTTGGCCTCGGAGCAGTTCTTGCACAAGGTGACCCTGGAGCTGAGCAACCCATCCTGTACCTGAGCCGGAAACTGTTACCGCGTGAAGCCAGATACTCAGTGGTGGAAAAGGAGGGACTAGCCATCAAGTGGGCTCTGGAGAATCTGAAGTATTATTTATTGGGGAGGGAGTTTGATCTAGAGACAGACCATAGGGCCTTGACTTGGATCAACTCCATGAAAGACCATAACAGCCGGTTGACACGCTGGTACCTTTCGCTGCAGCCCTTCCAGTTCTCTGTCAAACACCGGTCTGGGAAATCGAACTTGGTAGCTGACTACCTCTCTAGGTTGCCAAGACTTTGTCAACCTTCGGAAGGTGGTGGATGGTGTGACGGAGTAGCCCCGTCAGATCCCGGGGGAAACTCGGCGTCCTCAATATAACGCATGAGACACTGCCAACCTGGCATTTTCAATATTATTCATTTGACACACACACACGTGCGCACGTACGCTCACACCGTACCTGTCAACTTGTAAGGCATCGCGGGGGTCTGGGGTGCACACTAGACTGCCGCCACAACATCGTTATGCCGTACTCACTCTTAACAAACATTTCCAAAGGTAGTCACCCTCCATTCACGTGCTGAACTGTCAAAACAGAGCGCGGATTCACTTCCTGGTTTTATGACGTCGCGAGCGGGCCGTCAGCGAGTGACGTCACAATACGGCTTGAGTTTTTGGCCATCGTAAATTTATTTTTCTTTCCAAATGTTTTTTCGGTATGGTAGTACCAGTATTTTGTTTATTGTATTTTTCATTAATTTATAGTGAAGCTAATATTACATAAACTGGAGTTATTGAACAGAAAACTAAACTTTTGGAGTTAATTGGCTGGAGGGGAGGGGCCAGGAGGAATATAAAGAGCGACCTACCTTTCCTACCTGAGTCACTTGGAGTCACGCAGTGGTGCAGAGCAGGTAATAGACCTTTTTATTTTATTTGTCATGCAAGTAATGTTTTTGTAAATATGGTGAATGTATCTTTTGTAAATAATCACTTTTTCACTTGTCACAGAACACTGCTGGTTATTTGTTGGGAACGTCGTTAATAAAACACTTTAAAAAAACATCATTCTGCTTCGGTTGCCATTTTTGGGAGCAAGAGCCCCGCCACACTAGACCTTCCGAGGCATCTTCAGCACCTGGTGTCTGGACTTTCGTCTAGACCTTCGAGGACAATTTTCCATCCGAGGACATCTTCCATGGCCGCAGCGTTGCATAACTGAAGTGTCTGGGTCATTTTGACTGTTTACATGATTGTTTACATGAGCTCTTGCTTACACACGTGTATTTACTTAGTTCCACCTACATGCACACACATATCCAATTGAAAACCACATGGGTGTCTCCAGCTTGCTCTCCCCCTCCCTCAGGGCAGCATTCATTTTTTAGGACAAACCCCTAAATAAAATACCAAGGAGGATTTTTTTCTTTAGATCAATTTTGGTGACTGTCACTAGTCACTCTTTTGCTCTCCTTGGCCAAGAAAACTGAGTGTCTTCTCTCCTTATTTTTGGGTAATTTTACAATGTCTACCTAAGGATCTATTTTTGAACTTGACATTTATTTGGTCCTTCGAGCCGGATTGCGACATGCCTGGTGTTTCCTGGAGCGGAGGGGATTTCCATTCAAAGCGTGCACGTCCCTCGGTTTTCGAGGGGACTGGCCTCACCTCCGCTTTTGGAGGCGGAGGGTTGAAGCAAAACCGAAAGGATTGAAGACATCTCACGGTAGGACACAATTTCTGCGGCTGATTAATTTTTAAGGGCGACGGTGTCCTGTACGTACTTAAACTCCGTAATAAAAATAGACGCACCTAGAAAGGGAGCGATACGATATTTCCCGTCTTTTCTGGGTGCACGTTCCGTGTCTATTTTGATAGACGCACCTAGGAAGGAAGTAATTAGATTTAGTAATTAAACTTTGGAGCTAAATCTAGTACTTGAGGCTGTTGTGTGGCAGGGAAGAGGCTCGTATCACGTGGTCGTGATATACTGCAAACGCAGAGTACTATAGGTTGAAGTTTAAATGTTTCATTTGCGTCTTTTTTGAATGCACGTTCCGTGTATATTGTGGTAAAAGTAGACACATTTAAAAAGGAGTTGACCCAATATCTTACGTCTTTTCTGGGTGCACGTTCCGTGTCTATCATGGTGAAATCTTGAGAATACTAGTCCCTCTCAAGTCAGGCAGGTGTCTGTAAATCGGTAACAGGACAACGGGTCCTACGCGCGTCTATAAGGGCAACGGGTCCTAATAATAATATTAATAATATAAATAATATAGAGAAGTAAATAAGATTGCGATTAAACTTGGTTATTTGTTGAAAATTAGGCGAATAATTAAGGAAAACTCTGAAATCTAAAAACGTTCATAATTAGTTTAAAACGCGACTAAAAGGGATTTATGAAGGTTTAACAACTTCTAGGAGATGAATAGAACACTCTAGCACTAGAAATAAAAAATATCTGAATTTTGAAGTGCATAAGACACCAAAAAATCGAGACTCGAGAAAACGCGTAAAAACAATCTAAATGTTTACTAGAAACCCGTGCACGGCAAATAAAACTCAATAAAGCACGAAAAAGAGTAAATTTTAGTGGGAAACTCAATTCTTGGGAAAAAAAAAATTAAAATACCATCCAAAACCTGCTAAAAATATAATTTTTTAGCGAAGTTTAGATAGTATTAAGGAAGATCTTGTGTGAATTTAAGGTGAAAAACGACATTTTAAATTTTGAAGGGACCCTCGGTCTGAAAATTTTTATTGCCAGAAATAACTCAAAAGTGTCTACAAAGCCTGTGCACGGCAGTTAAACGAACGGATAATAAGAATAATCACATAGAATAGAAACAGTACTGGTGTGTGGATGAGGTTTGTGTGAGTGTGTGCTTTTTACTAACATAAAACAAGTGGGGACTGTAAGTGGCAACTCACTTTGGATGGATAGCAAGAGTGGTCCGCCTATCATTAATACTGAGAGGTAGAAGCCTGACCACTACCACTGTGAGAAATTAATTGTCACCCCACTTTCAACTGACAATCGGCCCATAGGAACACCAGGTTCAGGGCCTGATCCAAATTTACATCCAAATGGGGAAAACTAACAGCAAACTTGATGGGGGGAAAGATCCTAAATTAGATCTCGCGTGTAAAGACTGGAAATTCATCGAGAGTCGATGTCCAACTAAAATAAGATTTTTAAATCTTTGGATCACCAAGTACAGATTTAATGGCCAACTTAATACCCAAAAAATCATACACCTGCAGGACCAAATTAAAATGAAACGGAAAAACAATGCGAAAAATGGCTAAAGACGGATATGAAGATACTAAAATTTGGATGGTAATGGCTCAATGTCGTCGGAGAGACACGGGAAAGATTAAACAAAAAATAAAGAGTGGAAAAGAACCATAAGTCTTATTCCATAGGAAGGAAGACGATGAGACAGGTCCAGTAGGGACAATAAAAGAGATAAAAGAGGAAGTGAAAGAACCACCCAAAGAATTAACCTCTACTATGCCAACAATAGTGATAATTGGTGAATTGTGCTGCTGAGCACAGCTGCTGCTGAGTTTGAGTAAGTTGTTGTATTGAGGGCAGAGGTAACCATAAGCCTAGGTAAATGGGTTGCGAATGTGTTTGGTTGTTTGGTGGACGTCTGAAGTGGGAGAGGAGCGTCGATAAGCGAGGGAATTGTTTGTAAATAGCTGACCGTTTATTGCGTAAATAGCTGACCGTTTAATGAGCAAAATTGGAAAAAAGGAGGAGTTTTTCAACATGAGGAGTGCGGCCCTTCGGTGACCCCTATTTGCAACATGGGGTCCTCGACGGCATCCGCGGGTTTTTTGCCCTAAATTAATTATAAGGGAAGGTTGTAATTGCAGCTGGGAATATTCTGGCCTTCCCTTATATTATTTAGGGTATGATTTTTGAAATGAAATCTCATTAGAGATTTAAAAAAAAAAATAGACTATTGAGCTCAATTGAAACTTATAGAATGCTCTTAAAAGAGGAACATCTTTGGGGGAGCAGAAAATCTCATTATATGATAATGATTAATTATCATTAATTAATTAATTATTATTATTATATTATTATTATTATATTATTATTATTAATTAATTATGATGAATAATAATAATTGACTTAGTCAGCAGTAAAGATAATGAATTTAATCATTAACGAGCTCATGGATGAACTATATTTAAATAAAAACTGATTAACTGATTAATTAATAATCATTGTCAAGGAAAATTAGAGCTATAGACAGGGGTGCACATAAGTGGTCCGCATGCGCGCATGCGTACTGGACGTAGACAAACGCGCTGGCCCTCAACGGCTTCCATACGCTTTTGCGTACCGATGGCTGACCACTGTATTTGCGGAGGACACGAGAAAATAACTTCTCAAAATGTCGAAGAGGCAGGCCACACTGAGTAATTACTTCCGTGTTCCCCCACCCCCGTCAAAAGACAGGCAGACGACAGAGACGTCACCGGAGCTACCGAAAAAAAGGACTTTTGCTGAAAAGTGGCTGCAGGAGGTACCATGGCTAAAAGCAATGATGCTCGCACGGAAATGCGGTACAAAATGTGCCGTGAGAATCCCAATGTCGCCGATAAGAGCAGCGCATTTTATGTAGGGTCAAAGAATTTCAGCCATCCAAACTTTGAAAACCCACGGAAAAAACTGAGAGCATGTGGCAATTAAGCAAACTATCGATGTCAAACAGGACCCCACTCGCCCTATGGACAAGTGGCGGAATAAAGGTAATGAACAACGACATGCACTGACAAACGTATTTACAAAGCTAAACATGCATGTTCAATGAGGTCTTATGAGGAGGACATCCCACTTTTAAAAAGGCTTGGAGTTAATGTGGGAGCCGCATAATGCCCTTTATTTTGAATTGGTGCTTTTTATTTCTTTACATTTCACTTCAAAGTAATGGCAATTTTGGTGTGCCATTTGATGTTAATCAAGCATTAATTGTTAATATAATTAATTAAAGTTAATTGGCTCTAAGTAAAGCTTGTCATAAATTTATCGCATCAGGCGGGTTGGCTCTCAAGCTCAATGAGGACCAAGTCACATCTCCAGGTCTTCCTCTGAGAACCTGGGCAAAAAAATTATGTGCACCCCTGGCTATAGAAGAAGGAGGTTTATACTCAGTATAATGGGGGAAAAAGGTGTATACTAAACACTAAAAGGAAGTGTAATGTTACATCATCAGATGATCACCAAATGTCGACATTCCAGTCCCCACCTAACTCAAACCAAAAAATCTAAACATTTATTTTTGTGGGCGTAGTACTGTGCTGACAAATTATGTTAAAGGGGACAGTGAAAGTGATGATTCATTTTAGATACATTTTTGAGTGTATGACAGTGACAAATTAATAATATAGAATCACTGTCATGAGTTACTCTTAAAATAATGAAAATTTCATTTAGATTTTTGGGGAATTGATAATGCTAAACATTGCTTAAGATAATTGGATCACATGCTGATAGAATTTGGCTATCCTTGTTCAGCTGTGACCCAAATAGTTGACAGACATTTTCATCAAATTCGGATTCTGGGATGAAGAGACAATTCTGAATTTTGTTGCTACGAAATTATAGTGGGAATAAGTGGCCGATTTTGTAATGATAGGCCAAGGCAAAATTAATTGATAAATTCCAAAAGACGGAACTGAAAAAGTTGGGGAGCGGAAGCATATATTGACTTTTCGCCATGTGGAGATAATTATGCTGGGAGAATTGTAATTTTAAAACCTTGGGTTAATTGCAAAGCATAACACTCTTTGATGCAATAATAATAATATGGGGTTTTGGACATGGGTTATTTACTTTTCATAATGCTCATTACAATTTTTTTAATTTACAATGTATGATTACAATCCTCCCAATATAAGTCTAATTCTTCATTTTGATTTGGAACTTTGAATGCATTACTTTTATGTTTGATATTTTTATTTTTAGCACTTTTATTGACCTGACCTTTGGTTTCTTTTGTGGTTATAATCGGGTAGGAGTTTATGTAAGTTTATAAAAACTAATTTGCTTCTGTATATATATTATTTTGGGGAAGAGGTCAATTTTTCAGGCTGTTAAACCGGATAACCTTATTTTAATTATGCAGCTTGAGATAAATTTAAAGACTAAGAACTCTGATTATAAACACATTTTAATTCATATGTTTTATAAATTTAATTAAAAGTTACAATTGTGGGCGGAGAAAGTAAAATTCTTGGGGCACGATTTGAGCAAGGGTGGCAGAACGATCCTAAAAGATAGGAAAACTGCTGTGTTGCAAGCTCCAAAGTCGCTTACTAAGCAACAAATGATGTCCTTTTTGGGCCTCACAAATTACTGTAGACCGTGGATTCCTAACTACGCTGAAATCACAAACCCCCTTGCTAAAATCATGTATGACCCTGCGTTAAAAATGTCTTCACCTTTGACATGGACAACAGAGGCAGAAAATGCTTTCTCTCAAATTAAACAAACTTTGGTATCTAGTACCGCTTCGGCTCTGCCTGATTATTCTAAATCTTTTGTCCAAAATGGTTGATTGCAAGGGTGAATACATGACCTCTGTTTTAACACAGAAACATGGTAACAAATTAAGACCTATCGCCTACTATTCCTCACGGCTTGATAGTGTTACATGCGCACTTCCTCATTGCGTCAGGGCTGTGGTGGCAGCCTCTGCAGCTGTGGAAGGTAGCTCCTCAATTGTGCTTTTCCACCCATTAACCCTTTAACACCTAAGCCTATTTTGGCCGAATTTGCATGCATTTGATGTTGCCTTTATATTTCAAAGAAAAAAATGTTTAAAATGGCCAAGTTGGGTCCCTTTTTTCAGGACGCCTTGAACTTCATGTCCAAACTGTTGTTTTCTTCACTGACCAATTATAATCCACATTTTGAACCCAAAAAGACAAAAAAAATCCCAAAATCTTTTTTCAAAATTTGTAATGTTGATGTCCCATTGACAACCAAACATGCTCGACCAACCGTTTTGAAGCTTGATAATATTTATTTAACTTGTTAGGATAAACATTCAATAGAAAAAAATAAGATTGAATAGTTTTATGTTTGACAATTCAACACAAACAGCAGGTATGGTCATAGGCGTTTTTGGCCTTTACACATACTATGGTCAAAACAGGTTATATACAGTGCAAAATAGTGAGAAAAAAGATTATATATATCATCTAACACACAAAGGGTTTGGAGGATATCTCTTTTTGAAGTTAGGTGTACCCATCACCTTATCAAAAGTATATAGCCTTCGTACATGCAATCAAGCTTCTCGAACACATATCTACATACAATTGCAAAGATTATAGTGAAGAAAAAAAATATATAACATTGAAAAAAAGTATTATAAAAAATATTGTCAAGTAGTTCAGTTCAATTCAAAATTTTCAGGCATACGACCCAATAAAGTTTTTTTTTTTCCCTGCGCACTCAATAAAGCTTTCCTTTTGAACACGTCACGGAGCTGCGTCACACACAATGTCACACAGCCTACTCTGTAGCCGTTTGCGCGCTGCTGTCACTTCTACTCGCCGAGACGGCGACTCATCCAAAGAAAACAAGTATAAATACGGCTCATCTTCTTTCAGTTAATGAAATAATGCATTAGCTTGCGCTAAATGTAGTTTTAGATTCATTCTGCACGTTTCAAAGTCGCTCGTTCAAACCAACCGGCCGTTGCTCGCTTCGCATGCCTCCCTTTCATTAGTTGGCGCCTCACTCGGAAATTAAAAATGATCACATTCGGTTCGTCCTTCTTGACATCACAACGGCTCTTGGGATATGTAGTCTATAGTGCAGCTTTAGGTTTTGAAAAAGGACAAGAAATGATGGAAATATGGAGATCGATACATGGTCTATGCAGCGTTTTAATGCATATTTATGAGTGCAATAAAAATATAAAATTCAAATGACATTATCTCCCGTTTTTCTTGATCGATTGACTTCAAATAAAAACTGGTGTGGACATCAACTTCCGCACTTTCAAATGAGACCAACCAGCAGCACGTGGGTGACGTAATTACAGCGTGACGAAGCTTCAAAGACGATATGCGTAAACGCGTCGCTGCCGACACGTTCGGTGTTAAAGGGCTAACCCTTAAAGTTCCACATGCTGTGGCTGCGTTACTGTTGCAAACTAACATGGTGTTTTTATCGCCTGCATGACACTTGTCATGTATGGCTATTTTGTTTCGCCCTTACACAAGCTTGCACAATTATGTCTGACAAGGATGTCACCGTTTATAATGATAGTGTGCCTTTTCTACATGCATTATTTTCGCCCAATATTGGGAAAATATAGAGCTATGATAACATCTATTGGTAAACCTGTCACCATGCCGGTCTCTTGACAAGCTTCCTTAACATGTTGCAAGTGCCACACCAAATTGCCATTCGGGTCTATGTGAGCACGGGAGGGGGGGGTCTCATGTCTTAACAGTGGGAATGGTTAGGTTAGAAATGTGTTTTCAAATATTTTTTGCGGGGCTTGCATGGTCTGTGCTCAACCTAATCCTCACGGCAATGTTCGCCCTAAACGGCATACACATTTAAATGGATTTTTCTTTCGTTTTTTAATCGGTTTTGCTTGGAAAATGGGCACGCTGATATTTGGGGTACTGTTATTTTTTTATTATTCAAATGGTAATTGGGCAGAAATATTTTAAAGTAAACAACGCTTAACAACGTCGGGTATGTATTAATGGTAGCAAAAGGCATTGTGTAAAGACATCATCCCTAAGTGTGGCATACCTGAAACTATTTATAGTCATAATGGGACACATTTTGTAAACAGAGTAATCGATAAGATTGGGAAATTGTTTTGCATTTCCTTAAAAAAATCACTGCGCATGGCATCCTCAAAGCGCGGGTTTGGTTGAAAGAATGAACGGTACTATTAAAAATAGATTAAAGAAATGCATTGAGGAAACGAAAAGACCACGGACACAGTGTTTGGATCTTGTAAAGCTACATATTAACATTACTAGTACCATGGGGTTAATACCATTTGAAATTCTTTTCGGGAGACCATACCGTTTACTGATTTTCTCCACTAAGTGGGAAATAGATGAAGAAGCTAATTCAGCCAATTATATGCGAAAGACATTGGAAGTGAGACAGGATTTGTGTTTGCCTCAAGGTGATTCTGACTCTTCCCAGCAGAATGACCTGGTGTTCACTGGAGATTGGGTCCTGATCCGCAGCATCAAAAGAAAACACCAAGTGCTCCTCACGACTCCTACAGCCGTAAAGATCGCAGAGAGGAAAACCGGGGTTCACCTTGCCCACTGCAAAAAGGTCATCTCAACCGAGTCCCAAAGTCGAGCAGCTATCTAACTGAAGTCTGACTGAACGGTGGGGGTGAGCTTATAGTGCTCATAAATACTGCAGGTCAGTGAAGAGAGGTATTAAGCATCAGAGGTATTAAGCAAATCCAGGGCGCTCTTCCTGTTTAGGGGAACTCGGTCGACATGACACTGCCGAGGTGTGCAAGAAATCTCTTGATCACCTATGTGGTCATCTTTTTGGTGGCTTTTACTTACATGTACGGAAGTGTTCCCTACTTTAACATAGAGGTGTTTTTGAGTAAAAGCGCACACACACCTGCTAATGATTTACCAAACAACACCGTGCTTGACATATTCTTTGATGGTGATAATGAAAGCATCATGTGCAACGGTCCAGGGACATGCGCTCACACCACAGAGACATCCATACCGATTCAGCACCCGGTACAGCACACGGGAGAGCTTGGACATAAGCGTCCTAAACGCCAAGTGTCACAGCTAAGATCATGTTACCTAAGGACAAGCGATTCGTGTCATGCGATGGGGTAGAGTCGGGGCCGACTAGAAGTACAATGATCTGTTTTCCAGGGAACAATGACGCTACTCTGTTCATACCATGGCAGCATCTTCCGCTCACAAAATGGACCGCTTCAGGTCATACTGCTTTTACTCGGAAAAAGTCTCTTCACTATGCAGATCACGCTCGCGATGCACAAAGTTACGGTCAGAAATCTACTTGGTACATGACGGCTAAAAGGAGGGCCTGGAGGGCACTGGTGGCAGAGGACGGTCACAAATGGGCTGATTGGACCTCTGACATCTGTGCCACTTCCATTCGCCCTCAAATCAATTTAACCCGTTTAGAGCCGGGAATTCAAATGCAAATTAGGTCCGGAAAATGGAATTGTGGTGATAAACCTTGTCTTTATTTTGTCCTCTCCCCATACGAAGGATGGACTGACCCAAAAGGAGATCCTTTTCATCTCCTAATCGTCTGTGTATCCTCCTTATTGGAAGACCCAGTAGAGGCAAGGCCTGTGAGTAAAAATGTGGAGACTAAGCCGTCTGGATTGATAGAAAAGTTAACGAATAAAGTTACTGTCGATGATAGAATGGTAGCAGTTACTGGAGTTACACAACAAGCTAATAACTGGCTTTTGTTAGCGGAAGCTGCTGGTGGAATGGTTAATTCTAGCTGTGTTGTATGTATGGGGCCCAGACCCCTGTTGCGTGTAGTACCAGCTCTCCTCCCGCCACGTTGTCTTCTGGAGGTCATGACTAGAACCATATTGAGTAAGGCTTGTAAGAAATGGGATGTGGTGTATCCACTGACCAAAGCTGCGAAGGGAAAGCCTCTATTCTCCTCCGAAATTGCAGTGGCTAACTTTTCTTGTATTGAACTTTCAGGGTCATTGAGCAGAGTGGGGAACCTAAATCCCTCATGGTGTAAGACAACCGTGTATCAGACGAGTCCCTTAGTGCCGCGTAGCGACGTCTGGTGGTGGTGCGGTGGCAGCAGGCTCTATGACACCCTAAGGAACTCAGTGGGGGTATGTGCACTTGTGTCATTACTCTTACCAATGTCTATTTATCCTGTTTCGGCTACAGATATCCTGGACGCAACATCAAAGTTTGACCCCTCTAAGTTGCGTGTTAGTAAACGTAATGCCCTGTGGGCAGTTGAACCAACTTACATAGATGCGAGTGGAGTTCCCCGTGGCGTGCCGAGTGAGTATAGGCTGACTAACCCAATTGCCTCAGGTTTTGAATCTATACTCCCTTGGATCACTGTTAATAAGAATGTTGAGAGGATCAACTACATCCATTTTAATCTCCAGAGACTTAATAACAATTCAGAGATTGCTTTTGCAGCTTTAAAACACCAGCTGGATGCCACCTCTCTCGTGGCGTTCCAAACCAGGGTGGCCGTGGACATGTTGTTAGCCGAAAAAGGCGGCGTTTGTGGTCACATCGGTGACGGCTGTTTGTTCCAAACGCTACCTCCTCTAATGAGGAGAACTTCAACAAGGCCCTCGGAGCAATCAGCTCCCTTGGTAGAACGAAGAAGGGTCACTCTGGGGAGTGGACCCCCGATGTGTCCAGTGGGTGGGAAGCGACGTTCGGTAAGTATAGGTCAATGCTGTATACTATTCTGGTCTCTGTGACAGTGTTCCTGATGGCTCTGGGATTATGTGGTTGTTGTTGCATTCCCTGCATTCGTGTTATACTTCACCGGTTTGTTTCCGTGACTGTAGATCCACGATTACAGGTATTATACCCCCTTTTGGCCCAAGGAGAGGAGTATGACACAGGTGCCCATACGGAGTTTGTGGTTTGCGAAGTGGCTTTCAATGATGGCGATCTCCCTGACGATGATGATGATGATGGTTTTTCCATTCCGGAAACATTCTTTCAGACCCCGCCACCACCTCCAACTCCGGGTTGTGACAATATGTGTCGACATGTCTAATGATTCGATTGAATAAAGCCTTTTGGGAGGTTCTTTTTGATGATGTTTCTGTCGCAAATATTGAATAAACAGGTGGGAAATGTTGAGGTAATTATCGAGGTTTGATTGATTAAATATTTGCTTGATTGATTGATTGAATATTTGCTTGTGCTCATATATACCATAAATAATACATATTGCCATATTTTTCTTACTAATATAACCAGTAAATGATTATTGCTTGCTATACCAGGTTTTAGTATAATGCTTAAGTGTTACAAAGAGTAAAAGAGGGTCGGGATGACAACTGCCTTGCTTCATGGCCGCATCATTGCGTAACTAGACCAGTACTTCTCAAATAGTGGGGCGCGCCCCCCCAGGGGGGCGCAGAGCGATGCCAGGGGTGGCGCGTGTGACCTCGGGGAACATTTTTTTTTTTTTTTCCCGTACTAGAATAAAGTGTACTTGCACATCCACTCAGTGGGTGGCAGTGGTGCTCTCATTTTCAAAGTGCGCGCAGTATTTTTGAAGTAAGCAAGAGCACACGGAAGAGACTCATGAATGAAGAGCTGGAGAGCTGTGTGCCGTTTTCGAAAGCCGTTTTCCAGACTTACGCAGCGACCCACTGTGTTCTCCGGTTCTCACGTGTCCGCCCGAAAAGTGCCATTTTCGGCTTGGGATCGTCACGACGACCGCCCTCACCTACGGTTCTCCCTCGGCCGCCTAGAATGCGCTTTTTTCGGGCCGTTTGCCTTTTGGCTTTAACATTTAATACAGTGGTAGACGAGGAAAGACCACTGTTTACTGTGTCTAAAAATGATTATAGCGGACAGCCGGAAGCCAAATCAATTAAGACGCCGCTTAAAGACATTAGACCCCAATCTCATAGATAAGCTGCTTGGTTGTTTTTCAGCGAAAACGTGCTGAATATCGCCAACAATCGTCCCGCTTTGTCAGTGTTATATCAGTAAACCAGTGAGCACTGTTAGCATGCTCAGTGCAATAAAACCCCACGTCATTGCAAGCTGGAGGTGATACTGGGAGCAGCGAAAATAAAAACTCCCCTTCTGTCCAAAGACCCCCCCCCCCCCCCTTCTATTCAGTTTTGTTTTTTCTGTCAAATTTTTTGGCATATTGTCCTCATGAGGTAATGTTTCTAATCAATTTGAATTTGTTAGTGTGTACTGATTTTATTTTTCAGTATCAAATGGTCAAAAATGTACCTTGAGTGTATTTTTACAGTTTGGATGTGATTTTTTTTTTTTTTTTAATTCAGGCAAATTGATGCGTGTTAAGTATGTCCTGTTACAAACAAAACAATGTTAATAAAGTTATACTTTATAATTTGATCTGTTATTTTCTCCAGTACACAAAAAAAGGATACAATGTTTGGCAGAGGCGTACTTATAATAGTAATAGACAAATGATACTATTTACAGTGGCGGCAGAGTTTGGGGGGGCGCGAAACATTTACATCTTCCTTGGGGGGGGCGCAACAGAAAATAATTGAGAAGCACTGAACTAGACCTTCCGAGGCATCTTCAGCACCTGGTGTCTGGACTTTCGTCTAGACCTTCGAGGACAATTGTCCATCCGAGGACATCTTCCATGGCCGCAGCGTTGCATAACTGAAGTGTCTGGGTCATTTTGACTGTTTACATGATTGTTTACATGAGCTCTTGCTTACACACGTGTATTTACTTAGTTCCACCTACATGCACACACATATCCAATCGAAAACCACATGGGTGTCTCCAGCTTGCTCTCCCCCTCCCTCAGGGCAGCATCCTTTTTTTTTAGGACAAACTCCTAAATAAAATACCAAGGAGGATTTATTTCTTTAGATCAATTTTGGTGACTGTCACTAGTCACTCTTTTGCTCTCCTTGGCCAAGAAAACTGAGTGTCTTCTGTCCTTATTTTTGGGTAATTTTACAATGTCTACCTAAGGATCTATTTTTGAACTTGACACACACACATGCAGAAAAGGGCTAACGAGACAACGAGGAATAGCTGGGTAATTCAGGAGGACTCACTAGGAGCAGGCAGAACAGGTGAAATCAATGGGTAATCACAGGGACAAGTCACACTAGGAAAAAACCAACACAAAACCTAACAATATTTCTGTATTTGAAGTACATTTTTTCTTCAAATTTTCACACTACTTTCTGCAGGCAACAAAACTTTTGTCTTGCCAAAATTTGACCTTTATGTCTTCATTAAATGATAAATCTTTCTTTAGTGAAACAAATATATATTTTTTACATTCAACATAATTTGGGAGAGCCTTAGCTTTCCTATGAGCCATTTCTGAAACTAATTGAATAATTAAAAGTCAGGTTATTGGAATTTTTTTCTACAAAATGGATAAGCGACAAGACTTTCGTCTTTTATTTTCGTAATTATGTAACCCCTCTTATACTTTTCATTGTGTCAAAGTGTCATTTTGTCAGTGTTGTCCCATGAAAAGATACACTTAAATATCTGCAGAAATACCAGGGGTGTACTCACTTTTGTGATACACTAGATTAACAAAAGTTTGGAAACACCTTATCATTCGTGCGTTTTCTATATTTTCACTACTATTTACATTGTAAATTCTCACTGAAGATATCAGAACTAAAAATGAACATGTCAAATTATGCACTTGGCAAAAAAAGGGAAATATTCAAATTCATATTTTACTTTCTTTAAAGTATCCACCCTTTTTCTCTTATTACTTTTTTACACACTTTTGGCACTCTCTCAATGAGCTTCAAGATGCAGACACCTGAAATGGTTTTCACTTCACAGGTATGCCTGATCAGGGTTAATAAGTGGAATTTATTGCCTTTTCAATGGGGTTGGGACCATCATTTTTATTGCATTCAATGACATGTGTCCAAATTTTGGCCTGTACTGTATATACAGTATATACATCTTCATGCTGTTTGTGTTCAATCTTTGGTTCAAGCTCAACTGTTGAAACTTTTGAAAGTTTAGGTTTAAAGTATTTATAAATATCCATCTTGCCTCCTCTGGTGTAGTTTTGGCTAAGCAAAGCAGAAAAAAGTTTCGAAATTGCTATTCACATGATGTGTTTAAAAAATAATTTAGAACCATTATAAAAACTTTGTAGGATTGTTGTTCATTTCGTTCATTTTTGTTTTATTACTTTACAACTTTAGACAACATTTTAACGGCTAGCTATTTAATTCAAAGGGAAAGTTCAGAATCTTTGACATTAGGCTTAAAGTGTGTACGACAGGATAAATAAAGTCTTAAATAGCATTATTATATGAATTAGAATAATATTTTGAGACGATTCAACTATTTACAACAATTTGGCAAAACGCAGCTGACAAGAAATTTGCGTTTTAATCTGCCGTCTAGCCACGCCTACCATTATAGGGCTCTAGCGTCCCCAACAGGTGGATGACGTCGGCAGCAAAATAGTTACATCTGATTTACAATTCAGCCCATTGAGGGGGAATTATACATAATCATTCATTCATTCATTCATTTTCCATGCCGCTTATTCCTCACGAGGGTCGCGGAGGTGCTGGAGCCTATCCCAGCTAACTTCGGGCAGTAGGCAGGGGACACCCCGAACTGGTTGCCAGCCAATCGCAGGGCACAAGGAGACACACAACCATTCACGCACACACTCACACCTATGGACAATTTAGAGTGTTCAATCAGCCTACCATGCATGTTTTTGGGATGTGGGAGGAAACCGGAGTTCCCGGAGGAAACCCACGCAGGCACGGGGAGAACATGCAAACGCCACACAGGAAGGCCGAAGCCCGGGATTGAACCCTTGATCTCAGAACTGTGAGGCAGACGTGCTAACCACTCAGCCACCGTGCCGCCTATACATAATCATAATAAGGAAAATGCGACGAAGAGAGCAGCAAAATGTCATTGTTTCAGTCTCTCCCAATATTTTTACAGGATATTTTTATCTATGTATGTACGTATGTATGTATGTATATGACTGTTGTGTTGTGAAATGAAGTGAACGCTAGGGGGTGCACTTGGATATTGCAATGAAGGGCATCCTAAAATGTGTGAAAGAAAAAGAAAAAGAGATTAAAGAGGGATTGAAGCCACTACACGTCTCTTGCTTGCTTTGTTACTTGCCTTGCTACAATACCACATTTTTGTTTTCCCTTTCTCTGAAGCAATTACTTACATTTTTGTATCATACAACAAACTTTGTACAAAGTAACATTTGAATTAGTACAATAACAATTTTTTCAACCTGTATTACACAATGACATTTGAAATGGTTAATAACACTTGTGTAACCTCATTTTAAACATCTGTCATTTTAACTTCTTATTTTACCTTTAGAACAGTAACAATGATGTATTTTCCCTCTATCTTACAAAACCTGTCAACCATCTTGTTGTGTTTCTAGATCTCTGGCTGCGTCTAGGAACAGGATCAGGTACATTAGGGTTTTCAGGCAATGCAAGAGAATCAAATACGGCGTCATGATTTTCAGTGGCAACGTTTACAGCTTGTTTTGGAAAGTGTGCGAGTTTTGAAACATTCCACTTACGTCCATCACTCAAAAGATAGGTGTTCTGTCCTACTTTTCTCATTACGGTCAACGGTTCTGTGAACTTTGAAGATCCTTTGGATACATGTTCTGGTCTGCGGACACGAACAGTATCATTCACTTTAAATGAAGGTTGTGTTGCTCGGATTCTTTTGTCAGTGTATTCTTTCATTTTGTTTTGTTTTCTTTTCACCGTTTCTTCACCTGTTCATGGATTCTGTTTTTGTCAACAGTTGGAAGAATGTTTAGTTTGGTGCGCATTTTCCTGTAACGGAGTAACTCAAATGGAGTAACACCAGTAGTCGCATGAGGAGTAGCTCTATAATTGTGTAAGAACTCTGTAACAGCTTCCTTCCATGGTCTACGGTTTCTTTCAGTTGTCTGTATGCACTCCTTTAGCACTCTGTTAAATCTTTCAACAGCGCCATTTGCTTTAGGATAGTACACACTAGATCTCAGGTGTTTTATCTCTCTCTCTTTTAGAAAATTTGCAAATGCATGGGATGTGAACTGAGCACCATTATCAGAGACAAGGAAATTCGGATTTCCTTCCCTACTGAACACAGTGGCTAAAAAGCGAACCACAACTTCTGTAGTAACAGTAGAGGAGAATGCAACCTCAGGCCATTTACTGTAATAATCTGTAAGTACAATGGCATAACGACAATCCCAAGTATTTTCCCTTTCTCTGAAGCAATTACTTACATTTTTGTATCATACAACAAACTTTGTATCCAAGTGCACCCCCTAGCGTTCACTTCATTTCACAACACAACAATGACAAATAACAGTCTTGTGCTAAACGGAACATGAAATGATAAAAATGCATTTATTCAGTACGACATGGCAAAATTACTCCATAACAGTCAAAATTGTCAACTTCACCTTTACTGTCGCACCTCCCGAACGATATTTTATGCCACCATAGTTCGTCAGGCTTTTGTCATTTCCCTACCCCCCGGCTTCGGAGAATGTAAACAAACCAAGAGGCATGACAGCTAGCAGAACATGCTAACCTGAACCGAGTGATGTTTCAAAGTCTTCGAAGCGGAAAATCCCACATAAGTAGTCCGAATCATTTCACACGACGGCGGGGTTATCAATTGTCTTCACCGATTGGCGGCATGCAAGTTGAAGGTCGTCGTTCCCCTGCTGAGGCCAGGGGGCCTGTTTGCGGAGAAGCAGCTGGAAAATGACCACCGGACAAACCAATCGACGTCGGAGGAGCGTATAGCTGCCAAATGGTCAACACGAATATAGCAAAATAATGCTATCCTACACAGCGAAGACGTAAACAGCAAGAGTCATAGGAGCGCGGCTGAAGTTGTTGTGCAGCTAACATGACAAAATGTGTATGAGGAGAGCTTTTTACATGCACATCCATGATCCAACGTAAGTAGTCCTTTATTTAAAAAAGTTTGTAGTGTTTACTTTGTAATCGCTGTATTTGCGCTATTTTTAACACAAAATTGCAATTTCTGATCGGGTGGAAAATTTGACAGAACACCGGGCACATGAAAAGGGCAATAAGCCGAGTATAGTGCTCTCCCGGCGGGTGGATGTGCGACAAGCTGCCGGTCGTCGGCCGTGTGGACAAGGAGCATGTCAGCCACAAAATGCAAGCCACCTACATACTGAAATGATCCCAGTATTTGACATAATATATAACACTATGGTTACTAACTTCCTCGTAAGTCCAATGGTCTCACAGTAGTAGGGCTTGTTTTGGCCAATATCCACCAGTGAATGGGAACCTTTTGAAACCCCAAAAAGGCTCACACACCTCTCCCTGGTGCAGCAACATTTTTCTGCAGCCGTTTGGCTGGCACGATGCGAAAAATAAACGAATTAATCCGCAAAACCAGCTGAATCCGCAGTCCTTCTGCGTACTGTAGTATTGGCTGTGTACTGAAGATGACCATCCCACCTACGTCACATTAGCAATCCTCGTCAAAGCAGGAAGTCGCTCATTTTCATGGCGCGGGATTAAAAAAACTAAATGAATATATTTGGGCTTTCTAATTTATCGCGTTAACAGGCGGTAATTAATTTTTTTAATTAATCGCGTTAAAATATTCAACGCGTGCGCAGCACGACCCACTCACGCATTGCCGCAAACAGCCTAAAATGGCGCCGTTTTACTTAAATACAGAGCTAAGAGGCAGTGTCAAGTGAGTGTTTTTTTTGTCGCCCTCTGCTGGCGCTTGGGTGCGACTGATTTTATTTTATGGGTTTCAGCACCATAATTATTATTGACATCAACAATGGCGAGCTACTAGTTTATTTTTTGATTGAAAATTTTTCAAACTTTATTAATAATACACGAAAACATTAAGAGGGGTTTTAATATAAAATTTCTATATCTTGTACTAACATTTATCTTTTAAGAACTACAAGTCTTTGTATCTGTGGATCCCTTTCACAGAAAGAATGTTAATAATGTTAATGCCATCTTGTGGATTTATTGTTATAATAAATACAGTACTTTATGTACAGTATGTTGAATGTATATATCCGTCTTGTCTTATCTTTCCATTCCAACAATAATTTACAGAAAAATATGGCATATTATAGCGATGGTTTGAATTGCGATCAATTCCGATTAATTAATTTTTAAGCTGTGATTAACTCGATTAAAAATTTTAATCGTTTGACAGCCCTAAAATATATCGATCGCTTCCACACACATCCAAGTGGTCCATTTCATTTAGGAGCATAAAATACCGTGGACAATATGAAATAAACATGCTTTTTGCTGTCATAGGCACTTAAAGGCAAACCACTACCGCTCTTGTTCACCGGCGCCGCTAAAACAGACCAAAACTGAAAAGTTACCTACAGTAGTGTTGCTTTAAAACTCCAAGTATTTTATTTCATTTATTTATTTTTTTTTTAATGGTGAAATTTAGACTGAGACACTGCTGATCAATACTGGGGCATGTGCCCCAGTGAAATAATTCTGGCAACGCCCATGATTGACGCTGGGCGACACTAGCTGTCTAGCTAAACATTTTATCATGAAAAGAAAATAACCCTTCAGATTGAATTTCGGGGGAAAAAATGGAAAGAAGAGGTGGAGAATCGTAAAAAGAGATTGAGGCTTGTTGTGATGACAACCAGCACCGTTTTTTACTTGCTTAAGCAAGTGGTTACTTCCTTCAATTTCAAGCCAACCGCTTATTTGCATGGAGATTACATGACATCAACAATATTGCTAGGTTATATCAAAATGGACACTGTTGTTATCGTAGCAGCCATGTTATGTTTTAGAATTGTCTGGTTTTGATCCGGTTTCATGTGTTTCGTCATTTCAGAGTTTTTGCAAATATTTTACATTGCATGGTTTTAGTGGTATGTTTTACTGAGGAGTGGGACAAGGATGAGCGGCACGGAGGGAGCTGCGATGGACGCAAACAATAGAACAAACAATAGAACAGATGCCAAGCCCGGACACGCCCAGACAGGCATGGCATCAGGCCAAGAGTGTGATTTTACATTAAACATTTTAATGTCTGGTAAAATGTTGCTCTTAAATGGGTTTTTGGCTTTTTAAAATAAATGTGTTTATAAAGTCAATTGTTTGGAGTTCCTTTTCTGGTGGTAGAATCAGGTTCACGTTGTGATTTAAAAAGAACCCTCACACACCTTGTCTGACAGTTACATGAATAACCTGTTGCTTTAGAAAGACTCAGTATTCGGGCATAGATTAATGTCAGACAAAGTTAGAGAAAGGTGGAAAGACTTCAACTTTAATTAGTATGCAACTCGGACACAATTTGACAGAGGAGTTTATTATTTCAAATTGAGAATTACCGGTACTATACACTTTTACTGTAATTGAATTAAATGAACAGACTGTACATTTTCATCCCTGTGTACATGACAACAGCACCCCATTCGTGACCAGCCGGAACAGTTCTCCATTGCGCTTGAGGTAAAAACCTGTCAGCGTCCTGGGAGTTCCGTTACTCTGAGGTTAACTAAGCAGTTTCCACATCGGCTACGAGCTTCTTGTTCAATGTACTGTAATGTAAGAGTGCGAAAACATTCATAAGACCAAGAATACATTATGCTGTATTGCTGGTATTTGGTGCACTTACTTCTCGAATTAATTCTGTCACAATCAGACCGTTGACATGTTCAACCTGAGCTCTGATATGTGCCAACACTGTAGGAAAATAGAAATAATCAAAGTGATGAATTGACTGAATCAGCATCCAGTATTCTAACTCCACCTTCATCATTATGGTACACCACATACAGTATTTGAGCCACTGCAAGGAATTGATTTCCCAACATTTCATACATTAACAAATGTCAATTCAATGTTAACGTTACAAGCAATGTATTCATTCACATCGTTAGCATAATAGCATAACTGCCTAACTTTTTTTTGTAAACACTGATAGTTTTATGACAAATACAGTCTTTTTGAACAGTTCTGATTAGCTTAGGAGAAAATCAGTAAGTCAGGATGATGTAGATGTGGTAGGAAAGTAAAATTATACATAAATCTCAATTGGGCAAAAACATGACTAAGGCAATTATGCTATTAGGTTAACAATAAGCAAATGTGGAGGGAAAAAAAACAACTTACTTTTCCCATAAGATAACATAACCAGTACAGCATGAAACAGGAGTGGATTTTCACTTGTATTCCCTCCCGAGAAAAATCCATCTTAATTCTGGGGTTGAGTCAAAAAGTAAATCCCGTCTCACTCCAGTAGAATGACTCCCAATCCTTTCCCGCTCCCAGTCAAAATTACTCCCACTCCCATTTTTATTTATCCATCCATCCATTATCTACCGCTTAATCCTGGGTCGTGGGGGAAGCAGCTTTCGCGGAGAAGCCAAATTTCCCTCTCCCCAGCCACTTCAACCAACTCCTAGGCGATCCCAGGCCAGCCAAGAAACATAGTGTCTCCGGGGTGTCCTGGGTCGTCCCCGGGGCCTCCCGCCAGTGGGGCAGGCCTGGAACACCTCTCCAGGGATGCGTCCAGGTGGCATCCGAACCAGATGCCCAAGCCACCTCAGCTGGCTCCTCTCATTGCGGAGTAGTAGCGGCTCGACCATGAGTCCCTCCCGGATGACCGAGCTTCTCACCCTATCTCTAAGGGAGAGCCCGGACACCCTGCAGAGGAGACACATTTCGGCCGCTTGTATCCGGGATCGTGTTCGTTCGGTTACGACCCACAGCTATTGACCATAGGGGAAGGTAGGAACTTAGATCGACTAAATCGAGAGCTTCGCCTTTTGGCTCACCTCGTTCTCCACCACAATCGGCCGGTGCAGAGTCTGCATCACTGCAGACGCTGCACCGATCTGCCAGTCAACCTCCCACTCCCTTCTGCCCTCACTTGACCCCAAGATACTTGAACTTCTCCACTTGAGGCAGAACTCATCCCCGACCCGGAGAGTGCACGCCACTCTTTTCCAACTGAGGACCAGGTCTCGGATTTGGAGGTGATGATCTTCATCCCAACTGCTGCACTCTCGGCTGCGAACCCCTCCAGTAAGAGTTGGAGGTCACGGCTTAATGTAGCCAACAGCACCACATCATCTGCAAGACACAAGGATGCAATGATGATGCCACCAAAATGGAACCCCTAACGCTCTGGCTGCGCTTATAAATTCTGTCCATAGAAGTTATGAACAGAATTGATGACAAAGGGCAACCTTGGTCCAACCATCACTGGGAACGAAACAGACTTACTGCTGGCAATGCGGACCAAACTCTGACACCGGTCGTACAGGGACCAAGTGCCTCGGTACCCCATACTCCCGATGCACACCCCACACAACTCCCCGAGGGACACGGTCGAACACCTAATCCAAATCCACAAAACACTTGTTGGACAAACTCCCATGCACCCTCGAGCGCCCTTCCGAGGGGGTAAATTGCCACTAGGAAAGTCAATGGATTGTTCTTTTTAGATGACTGACTTTAGATTACCACTCATCCCCGAGCCACTACAGTAATTTACTAGTCCTGCGCATTTTTACAAGTCTTCAAAAATACACTAGCGTTCAAAAGTTTGGTGTCGCTTTGACCCCAAACTTTTGAACCGTAGTGTATCATATGGGATTTTTCATTATGTACAATCCAGTTCAAAAGTGGCCTTGTCAAGAGTCAAGAATCTGCATTGGACAAGGTGTCAAGAGTCAAGAATCTGCATTGCATCCAGCATCTTCATCTTGTCAAGAGTCATGAATCTGCATTGGACAAGATGTCAAGAGTCAAGAATCTGCATTGCACAAGGTGATGATGCTGGAACTTGGTTTGGTGCTGTTCCAGTGAGATTTACAAAGATGACTGCCTGAAAAAAACATCAAAATTCTCTCAGTCCTTGATAATATGGGGCTGCATGTCAGGCAAAGACACTGGGGAGATGGCTGTGGTTAAATCTTCAATAAATGCACAAGTTTACATTGACAGCTTTCCTATCCCTTCAATCGAAAATATGTTTGTCATTTTCCAAGATGACAATGCGTCATGCCACAGAGCTAAAACTGTTAAAGCATTCCTTGGAGAAAGACTCATCCAGTCAATGTCATGGCCTGCAAATAGCCCAGATCTCGACCCTATTGAAAACAATTGGGGAAAAAAATGTCCACAGCAGGGCTCCGACCAGCAAGGATGATCTAGCAACTGCAATCAAAGAGAGTTGGCACCAAATTGATGAAGAATACTCATCAAGTCCATGCCTCAGATACTGCAAATTGTCATAAAAGCCAGAGGTTGTGCTGCTAAATACTACAGATATGTTTGTTATTTCTTTGTTTGGTTCTCATGATTCCATATTTTTTCATCAGAATGGAGTGATTCCATATGTATTTCCCTGCACTTGCTTTATAAAAATAACATTTACTGACCACCATAATGTTTTTTTTTAATTAATTTCTTTTAGTGTTTCTGAATGCTAAAGAGTTGCACTTTTGAACTAATTCTTTTTTTTTTTTTTTCAAGCTTTTTATCTGAGTTTGTACTACATGATAAAATGTCTGAGTGAGTGGTCGTCTGAGACTGGTGATTCCATACTTTTTGCAAGGGGTTGTAGCAGCTGGAAGTCGAAGTGTTGGAAACTTGGGATATTGGAATGTGTAGTTCTTTTAACGTGCCAACACAAACCGAGATAGCGTTGACCCACCAAAATAAAACTACAAAAATGGACGCTTCGGTCCGCGAGGCTTTTTTTGACACAGGTGAAAATACTCATTAATGTGTTCTCGCCAGCTCCCGTTGATTATTATTCACATCCCCAATGGCGGTTCTTAGCACGGTCAGGTTGGGCGGTCGCCGTAAATTGCTAGGGGCGCATGAACGTGAGGTGCACCCGAGTGATTGTCTACTATTATAATTGGTGCCCCTAGTGTTGCAATGACGCCCCCTGAAGACCGCAGTTACTGTCTGCACGCAACTCCAAAATGACAAGGGGGTAGGGGTGGGATTGGATTAGTTAAGTTTCACTCATCTACGGTTGACATTGATTTTTAACGTGCAAAGAATTTTTTTTTTTCACTTGAAAATTTGACCTAGTTGTATAATGTTTATGATTCTCTCTGTTAGGAATTATGGGTTTTTGAAAAAGACCCAGATAGCGTTATTCTGGGTTTTTTTTGGAATGGGATTTCTTCGACGCGCCGCATAGCCCGAACCGTTTGCCCGATGTACCGTTCAAATATCGTAACGACCAGAATTTTCATGTGATGCCGGGAATTTTTCGAACAAAAATTTTTCGTTCGCCCGTGAACGCCGTTTTATCACAGATTTTATGGGGAAAAAAAAAAAAATTAAACTGTATCTAGTCCTATATAAACCAAATGTCCCGAAATTAACAGGAAACCAGATACTAGGACAGATTCCAGACTAGGACAAGCACCCCAATTGTCCCCATATGACCTGTAATGACGAGGCCACGCCCCCATAATGTCCCCAAAAGACAGGATATAACCAGGCCACGCCCCCCAAAAGTCCCCAAATGACCTGATATAACCAGGCCACGCCCCCCAAATGTACCCAATGACCTGATATGACCAGGTCACGTCCCCAAATGACCTGATATGACTAGGCCACGCCCCCAAAACGACCTGATATGGCCAGGCCACGCCCCCCAAATGACCTGTTATGACCAGGCCGCGCCCACAGTCACCAAGTGAATCTTCCAAACTTTTATTTCTATTATTTCTAAAATATTTAATAATATTTGTGATGTAAATTAATATTCTCTTTCATATATTTATTGTTGTGCACTTTCGTTCATAAATGTAGTGTTCCTAACAAATACTGTGTTTTTGTTGTTGGGTTGCTCTAAGTATACTTGTTGCGCTGTATTTTGTGGGTCAACCGTTGTTGTTTTTTTGTGATTTTATTTATCTTATTTTTGTTTTGGGGGGGTGCCAAAGCATCTTGTTGCCCAGGGCGTCATGTAGGCTAGAAACGTCACTGCCCATCCTGTCCCAACCACGGAATTCATAAAATTTTGACTCCCATCTCGCAGGTCACGGGATTCCCTCGGGATTTCCCGAAATAATTCATGCTCTAATAACCAGAAAGTGAAGCATATCGGGAGTTTTCACATTTTCTTGGCACACAGTAGCAAAAGCTAGCCAAGGAAGCTAGCCTGACTTTCGCCAACTACAGAATACAAGGCTTGTCAGTCTGGTGCTTTGTGGTTTCAATTGGATTTCCATTCTAGTTCAATATCAACGCACGATTAATGCCCACAAGGTGAGGCTTTGTGATGAATCATGAAGTGGAGCGACAACAAATCTGCTGGGAGTTTTTTTGAAAGGTGATTTAAAGCCACGTGTTATTTTAGCGTTTGTGTATATCTGACAGTGGCTGCTACCTGGTTTGATTTCTTTTCAAAAACAAGTACAGCACACTGTGTTCTCAGATTTTTTACACAAGAACGGTAGTTATTGTGACTGCATGCCATGATTGTTTGAGAGCTATATATTGACTACAACCGACAGCGTGAGTCACATGCAGTTTACAACAGATCCGTGCTTCTTCGATTGGTTCTGTGATTGGTCTATGCTTGTTACCCCTATCTCAATTTGATCGACTTTAAATTCAGCCCAAGCCACAGAGCATCAGACTGACTTGTATGACTCATGTATTTTGTACTGTACATAGTGAAAGCCAGGCTGGCTTGCCAGGCTAAACAAATTCCACCAGTTCTAGGTGCTAGTTATCTGGCATCTACTGGTGATAAAGGGTACAACAAGACTAGTTGTTTTTTGCTTGAGAACAGGACTTGCTTCAGGTAATTTCCAGTACAGTGCGGGTGTGCGTGCGTGTGTGTGCCTGCTTGCGTAGTTCTAAGAGATACCTTCTCCTTGACCTGGAGAAAAAAGAAAAAATATAATTATTCCAAATGAGTTGCAGTAGGTAAAATTGCTTCTTTTTTTTCAGCTTTCTTTCGATTGTTATTCTTTTGGAACTTACCTAATGTGGGCAGGTCTGAAAAATACACAAAAGGCAACAAAATTTAATATCATTTGTTTTCATTAGGCTATGTACTCCATTTATGAATGAATAATAAAAGAAACTGAAGAACCTCAAAGGCCCGCTGTGGGTGCAGCATTTCATTCCAACCAGACAAATGACAAAACTTTTTCACCCATCTGGTGTTTTACAAGTGCAATCAGTTGATTGCAGTCAGGTGCTGCTTGTTTTAGCAGAAACCTCATTGGTTCAACTATCTGTGCTGGATCAGCAGGAACAAAAACCACGACCCACAGCGGGCCTTTGAGGACCTGGTTGGAGACCACTGCTCTAAGGTACACTGGGATATAAGTGCAGGTGTGAGGTGTGGGATTTAAACTGGTGTAGTGGGATATTCTAAGTAATAAATAAAATTATATTAAATCAATTTAAATTTATATAATTGACTTATGATTTAATGATATCTACCTGAAACCTTGTTGTTGGCACTCACCTGAGGTTCCACCAGTTGGTGTGGGGGTAGTTCCTAAGTAAATAAAAGAGATAAAATGTGATTAAATCAACTTGAATATATCAAGGTATATAATTGAATTATGAAGGAATGAATGATGTGTCCTGAAACCATAAATATTTTAGGTATACTGTGGTAAAGTACAGGTGTGATGTGTGGGAGCTAAACTGGTGTAGTGGGATATCCGAAGTAATATGAGGATAAAATGATATTAAATCAATTTGAATTTATAGAATTGACATATGATTGAATGATATTTACCTGAAACTTCAAAAATTTTAGGTGAATTCTATAGGTATACTGGGGTAAAATGTGTATAGTAGAGGTGTGGGTTGTGGACAATCACCTGAGGTTCCACTAGATGGTGTGGGGGAAGTTCCTAAGTATATTAAAGAAATAAAATATGATTAAATCAACTTGAATATATTAAAGTATATAATTGACTTATGAATGACTGATGTTTCCTGAAACCATGAATATTTAGTTGAACATTATAGGTATACTTGGGTAAAGTACAGGTGTAATGTGTGGGAACTAAGCTGGTGTAGTGGGATATCCGAAGCAATATAGATAAAATGATATCAGTTTGAATTTATATCATTGACTTATGATTGAACGATATCTGCCTGAAACCTTGAATATTTTAGGTGAATTCTATGGGTATACTGGGGTAAAATGTGTAGAGTACAGGTATGAGTTGTGGGCGCTCACCTGAGGTTCCATGAGTTGTTGTTGGGGTAGTTCCTAAGTAAAAAAAAGAGATACAATGGGATTTAATCAACTTAGTTATATTATTAGGGTATATAATTGACTTATTAATGAATCATGTGTCCTGAAACCATGAATATTTTAGTTGAACATTATAGTTATACTAGGGTAAAGTACAGGTGTGATGTGTGGTGGGTAAACTGGTTTAGTGGGATATTCGAAGTAATATGTCGATAAAATGATATTAAATCAATTTGAATTTATATAATTGACTTATGTTTAAACGATATCTACCTGAAACCTTGAATATTTTAGGTGAATTCTATAGGTATACTGGGGTAAAATGTGTAGAGTACAGGTATGAGTTGTGGGCGCTCACCTGAGGTTCCATTAGTTGTTGTTGGGGGAGTTCCTAAGTAAATAAAAAAACATACAATGTGAATAAATCAACTTAGTTATATTATTAAGGTATATCATTGACCTATGAATGAATGATGTTTCCTGAAAATATGAATATTTTAGGTGAACATTATAGGTATACTGGGGTAAAGTACAGGTGTGATGTGTGGGAACTAAACTGGTGTAGTGGGATATCCGAAGTAATATGTAGATAAAATGATATGAATTTGAATTTGTATAATTGACTTATGATTGAACGATATCTACCTGAAACCTTGAATATTTTAGGTGAATTCTATAGGTATACTGGGTAAAATGTGTAAAGTACAGGTGTGAGTTGTGGGCGCTCACCTGAAGTTCCATTAGTTGTTGTTGGGGTAGTTCCTAAGTAAATAAAAGAGATACAATGTGATTTAATCAACTTAGTTATATCATTAAGGTATATAATTGACTTACTATTAATGAATAATGTGTCCTGAAACCAAGAATATTTTAGTTGAACATTATAGTTATACTAGGGTAAAGTACAGGTTTGATGTGTGGGAACTAAACTGGTGTAGTGGGATATCCGAAGTAATATGTAGATAAAATGATATTAAATTATTTTGAATTTATATAATTGACTTATGATTGAACGATATCTACCTGAAACCTTGAATATTTTAGGTGAATTCTATAGGCATACTAAGGTAAAATGTGTAGAGTACAGGTGTGAGTCGTTGGCGCTCACCAGAGGTTCCATTAGTTGTTGTTGGGGGAGTTCCTAAGTAAATAAAAGCGATACAATGTGATTAAATCACCTTAGTTATATTATTAAGGTATATAATTGACTTATGAATGAATGATGTGTCCTGAAACCATGAATATTTAGTTGAAAAATATAGGTATACTTGGGTAAAGTACAGGTGTAATGTGTGGGAACTAAACTGGTGTAGTGGGATATCCGCAGTAATATGACGATAAAATGATATTAATTTGAATTTATATAATTGACTTATGACTGAACGATATCTACCTGAAACATTGAATATTTTAGGTGAATTCTATAGGTATACTGGGGCAAAATATGTAGAGTACAGGTGTGAGTTGTTGGCGCTCACCTGAGGTTCCATTAGTTGTTGTTGGGGGAGTTCCTAAGTAAATAAAAGAAATACAATGTGAATAAATCAACTTGAATATATTAAAGTATATAATTGACAAATGAATGAATGATGTTGCCTGAAAATATGAATATTTTAGGTGAACATTATAGGTATACTGGGGTAAAGAACAGGTGTGATGTGTGGGGAACTAAACTGGTGTAGTGGGATATCCAAAGTAATATGTAGATAAAATGATATTAATTTGATTTTTATGTATTGACTTATGGTTGAACGATATCTACCTGAAACCTTGAATATTTTAGGGGAATTCTATAAGTATACTGGGGTAAAATGTGTAGAGTACAGGTGTGAGTTGTGGGCGCTCACCTGAGGTTCCATTAGTTCTTGTTGGGGGAGTCCCTAAGTAAATAATAGAGATACAATGTGATTAAATCAACTTAGTTATATTATTAATGTATATAATTGACTTATGAATAAATGATGTGTCCTGAAACCATGAGTATTTAGTTGAACATTATAGTTATACTAAGGTAAAGTACAGGTGTGATATGTGGGAACTAAACTGGTGTAGTGGGATGTCCGAAGTAACATGTAGATAAAATGATATTAAATTAATTTGATTTTATATAATTGACTTATAATTGAACGATATCTACCTGAAACCTTGAATATTTTAGGTGAATTCTATAGGTATACTGGGGCAAAATATGAAGAGTACAGGTGTGAGTTGTTGGCGCTCACCTGATAGGCTGTATTGGCTGAGCGAAAATTGTGTTGGTTCGTTCCACTAAAGTGGATCTACATGACCTCTGCATTGTAATTTACATACGTTGCTAATTAGTACCAAAAAAAAAGTTCTACTCACGGTTTCCAGTCATTTTTTAGTAATTAGCGTTTTCGTGTCAGTGTTTTTTTTCCCCGGGCGCAGTGATATAGACCCTACCCACCGACGTCACAAAATCACGTGCTCGCTGTATGGTTCCGCCCACTTGTCCGTCATTTTGTCTCTGTATTAGCATTGGTTTCAATTGATCGAGGAATTTAAAATGCATTTCATGGAAGACCCGGTGCTTTCTGATGCCGTAAACTCACTGGATGTGTTGCATAAAAGGCGTTATGTGGAAAAGCTTCGTTCTATACAGTCGCCAGATCCATATTTGATGCCCAAATCGATGTTTTTCGACCCACTGTCTTCGCCCTGTCTGCCTGACATCTGCTACGCTGATATTTACAATTATCTTGTCCACACAAAATCAGCCTATTCTCACGAAAATTTGAAAAACTTCAAGAGCTTGGGGGCTTATAAATACTTCGCTGCTGGTTGGGTGAAACAGGTCCTCGTCCACGAAAATTCGGCAGGAATCTATCTTGTGCATGGAAAGGTGAGTTACGAAATTTTCAATTCAAAATCTTTTGTTATTGCTAACATCCACTGTCAAGTCTAATGTATTTCATGTCGTTTGTCAATGGAGTTAAGGCTTTTAATGTTTATATGGTTTAGCGATAGCACTCTCACTACATACATATGTGTATGTTGTCGGCGATTAGCCTAGCAATGATCTTAATTGTGGTTATTTGTCAGCCCAAAACCCTCTAAGTATATCTTAAATGCATCTTACCGGATATAAAATGACTACTACATAGTCTGTGGTGATTTTTTGGTGCCCAGTTTTCACGTCGAATTGCAGCCGTCCATTTCGCTCTCCTCTTTGGATCCCTCGGAATACGGTAAAACTTCAAGTCTCTCCTTCCATCTTTTCTGTTAGTGCAACCAACAGCCACACACGCCTTCACCATTTTGAATATTAATGTTAAGGAGCAGAAAAACACGCCGTAAATTGGAGGAATGTACGTAGCCATAACAGGTTAACACTATGTTTTGACGGACAATTGGGCGGTACCATTCAGGAGAGCGGAGTTGTGACGTCACGTGGGTAGGGTCTATTGATACGGCGGAGTCGTTTCGTCAGTGTGTGAAGCCATTTTAGGTCACGTGCACCAATAGAAGACGAGGACTGTTGCTATGGGCTTCGAAAACAAACAACATGGCGGCGACCATGTCAAGCTACGACACGAGCGAAGATGAACAAAAGATAAGAAAACCGCATTCGAAATTTAGTCGAAAGGCATCGAAACTATGCTATATGCATCTCTCAACTGGCGAAAAGGGGCAGGAATTTGGAAAAAACGTGCAGAGCCCGCGTGGTTGCGTCAGACAATGGCTTTCTCCCCAGGCTCCGTTGAAGGATCTTGCTGAAAATGCGTCGACTGGGATTTTTAACGACATTCACTACAGGTAAGCCACACGCACGCCTTTACTACAAGGTTAATTGTTATTAACTTATGCTCACAAAATTCTTATTTAAACTAGAGTTGTAACGATACCATTTTATCGCCCAGATATCAATACCAATAAAATGTATATACAGTGTATAGAAAGTGAATCCAGTAGAACTTTTTATTGCATATCTGTTATGGGTGACAATGGTTAAATAAACCTTTTGGCTCAAGAACATCAAGCTGTAGTCAATAAAAGCCCTGATACTGACGTGGCAGTGATTGCTGTAAGTCTGCAGATAGATTTACAGTGTAAATTGCATTTTTTCACAGAAGGAGGCAACAGAACGAGGACTGACGTCTCTGCAGCTCCTGGCACTAGTGTGTGTTCAGCACTCATTGGCATCCATACATTTATAGGTTGTTACTCTGCTTGTGCCTTTCATGGCAAAGGCAAAAAAACTTTATTTTTTTTTGCACGTCATAAAAAAAGAATACCTGACTGTGTTTGCAAAGCTGGGCAGCAGTTTTAAACTTGACCTACAAACATTTAACACGTTGTGTAAATACGTGTGCCACCTGTTTGGCCAGTCACATGCCAAAAATGATGCCAAATGCAGATCTTTCTGTATGGCCTCGTCAGTCTTGCCAGAACATTCTATTCCCCCCCAAAACTGATGCTCTGTACCAACATTGCAGGACAGCAAACTATCAAGCAGCAATTATGAAACGTTGTCTGACAGGTAAAATGTGTGCCCCTCCTCCTATTGGGAATGGGTGGGACATTGAGGATGGGCAGTTGGCAGTGACGTGGCTGACTAAAAATCCTGCCCCTGATACTGTTTTGCAAGTAGTCAACTGTAGTTGAAAGGCAACCAATTGAGACACGGGAAGATGTTCCTGTATGTCTGCAAAACTTTCTTGTACTGATTTATATCGGTGCCAAGCATGCGAGAATGTTTCCAAAGAAACAGAAGACACTTGGATGGGATGATGACTTTGATGAAAGCGATTTTGAGGATTAATGTTGTCATGTACAGTTTTACTATTTTTTTATTCTATATATATATTTTTTTAATTCGTTTTTCAATATTTGAATGTGTAATAATGTGTATTTTTTATAGTATGAGACACTTCCATGTTTAAATAAATGTTGTGTACCAACAGTACCATACTTGAATGATTCCAACCTTTTGTGTATATACAGTGTGATTAAAAAAGGGTGTGCCAAAATCATAATGCCATGTCAAAAACAAAAAACATTTTTAAAAAAACTCTACCTTGGACAAATGTAGGAGGTAACTAAGTTCAGTTTCATGTTTTCATAGTATTCAAATATGGCCATCACCAGCAGCATGGACAACATCAAGTTGACATGAGAATTCCTCCCTTCCACGTTGATTGCGTCTGTTATTCGATCTTTCATGTCATCAATATTTGCTGGAAGTGGTGGAACATACACTTAGTGTATAACATACGTTATGTGCCATAAAGATGGATAATGAACTTTGTCTTTAACATACCAACACGTCCAGCAAGTACTGATGATGTGAAATATCGAACAAAAGTTGCAATCAAGACAATAACTGCGACATGCACACGTTTGAGAGGAATTTTCATCGTGGCTTGATTTTGTCCGTGCTGCTGGGTGTGCTCACATTTGAGCACTTGTGAAACATGAAATAAAACTGGAAGTTATCTTCAACACGTGTCAATCACTTCTTTTGTGATGTCTTTCATTTTTTAAGTATCACCTTATGTTTTTGGCACATTATTTTTTTTATCACCCTGTAATTTTTTGTCTTATTCTATTTTTGCCATGATTCATATTTAGGAGGGTGTGGTAGCAATTCGGTTGATTTTCAGCCATTTATGATCATGGTGTTCATTTTTTATTTTATATATTTCATTGCATAATAGGTTGTGATATTTGTAATATATGACACATAAGCCTTTAACTTAATTCAATATATATTTCATTGTGCTGGGTGCAAATCATTAATGTTAAAGTGTTTCCTTCAAGAAATTAGCTACATTTCTGATTCTGAATTCACCTATGTGTATACTAAGGCACCAATACTTGTTTCAAATGTTTGGTAGATGTGTATATGACATTTGACAAAGATTTCGTGTTGCCAGAATTAATATAACAAATTAAAACAAGCAAAAACAGCAACACTAGATCTGTATTTTTGTGTATTCACATCGATACATTTCTGGCTGGTGACTAAGTTAGGAAGGTATTGGCTTTGAAAAAATGCATTGAACGCAGAGATCCAGCGTAGTGGAATGAAATCCATTTTCTAAGCACTTTTTCCATGGTCCCAATAAAGCCATATTTCCACAAGCTTGTCCATTCGCAGCACTTCCTGGTCAACTCTATCTTTTAATGGACGACGGTCTCACAGAAGAAGTTGTAGCTGTCAGTGAAGGGTGTTTCAGTTCTGAAATACATGCACACACACATAAACCATGTGTTAACTGTTTCATCCATATCATATTTACCTAATATTCCAATCCAAATTATCTAGGCTTGTCTATTCTGCCATTTTTTCCTGAATAAAATTATCAAATAGGTTTTTGGAACTACAGTTAAACAAACTAAATACGATGTTATTTATCAATCTAAACATTTTGCTCAAAGTTAACAATCTAACATCATAATAATGACTGCTACAGCCCAGAACTCACATTGCAAGTCTTATCTGATCTGACCAGAAGCCCCCCAACTCCCATAGTTATTCACAACAAAAGGCGTGTGTGTGGCTTACCTGTAGTCAATGTCGTTGAAAATCCCAGTCGACGCATTTTCAGCAAGATCCTTCGACGCAGCCTGGAGAGAAAGCCATTGTCTGACGTAGCCACGAAAGCTTAGCAAGTTGCCCGCCGTTTCGGCCAAATTCCTGCCCCTTTTTGCCCTTGGACAGATGAGAGATGCATATAGCATCGTTTCGATGTCTTTTGACTAAATTTAGAATGCGGTTTTCTTATCTTTTGTTCATCTTCGCTCGTGTCGTAGCTTGACACGGTCGCCGCCATGTTTTTTGTTTTCGAAGCCCATAGCAACAATCCTCGTCTTCTATTGGTGCACGTGACCTAAAAGGCTTCACACACTGACGAAACGACTCCGCCGTATCAATATCACTGCGCCACGGGGGAAAAAAAGACCGACACAAAAACGGTAATTACTAAAAAATGACTGGAAACCGTGAGTAGAACTTTTTTTGGGGTACTAATTAGCAACGTATGTATATTATAAAGCAGCGGTCATGTAGATCCATTTCAGTGGAACGAAATCCATTTTCTAAACACTTTTTCCATGGTGCCAATACAGCCTATGAGATTCCGTTAGTTGTTGTTGGGGGAGTTCCTAAGTAAATAAAAGAGATACAATGTGAATAAATCAACTTAGTTATATTATTAAGGTATATAATTGACTTATGAATGAATGATGTTGCCTGAAAATATGAATATTTTAGGTGAACATTATAGGTATACTGGGGTAAAGTACAGGTGTGATGTGTGGTGGAATTAAACTGGTGTAGTGGGATATCCAAACTAATATGTAGATAAAAGATATTAATTTGAATTTATATAAGTGACTTATGATTGAACGACATCTACCTGAAACCTTGAATATTTTAGGTGAATTCTATAGGTATACTGGGGTAAAATGTGTAAAGTACAGGTGTTAGTTGTGGGCGCTCACCTGAGGTTCCATTAGTTGTTGTTGGGGGAGTTCCTAAGTAAATAAAAGCGATACAATGTGATTAAATTAACTTAGTTATATTATTAAGGTATATAATTGACTTATGAATAAATGATGTGTCCTGAAACCATGAGTATTTAGTTGAACATTATAGTTATACTGGGGTAAAGTACAGGTGTGATGTGGTGGAATTAAACTGGTGTAGTGGGATATCCAAAGTAATATGGAGATAAAAGATATTAATTTGAATTCATATAATTGACTTATGATTGAACGATATCTACCTGAAACATTGAATATTTTAGGTGAATTCTATAGGTATACTGGGGCAAAATATGTAGAGTACAGGTGTGAGTTGTTGGCGCTCACCTGAGGTTCCATTAGTTGTGGTTGGGGGAGTTCCTAAGTAAATAAAAGAAATACAATGTGAATAAATCAACTTGAATATATTAAAGTATATAATTGACAAATGAATGAATGATGTTGCCTGAAAATATGAATATTTTAGGTGAACATTATAGGTATACTGGGGTAAAGTACAGGTGTGATGTGTGGGGAACTAAACTGGTGTAGTGGGATATCCAAAGTAATATGTAGATAAAATGATGTTAATTTGATTTTATATAATTGACTTATGATTGAACGATATCTACCTGAAACCTTGAATATTTTAGGTGAATTCTATAGGTATACTTGGGTAAAATGTGTAGAGTACAGGTGTGAGTCGTTGGCGCTCACCTGAGGTTCCATTAGTTGTTGTTGTTGGGGGAGTTCCTAAGTAAATAAAAGCGATACAATATGATTAAAATACCTTAGTTATATTATTAAGGTATATAATTGACTTATGAATGAATGATGTGTCCTGAAACCATGAATATTTAGTTGAACAATATAGGTATACTTGGGTAAAGTACAGGTGTAATGTGTGGGAACTAAACTGGTGTAGTGGGATATCCGAAGTAATATGAAGATAAAATGATATTAATTTGAATTTATATAACTGACTTATGACTGAACGATATCTACCTGAAACCTTGAATATTTTAGGTGAATTCTATAGGTATACTGGGGCAAAATATGTAGAGTACAGGTGTGAGTTGTTGGCGCTCACCTGAGGTTCCATTAGTTGTTGTTGGGGGAGTTCCTAAGTAAATAAAAGAAATACAATGTGAATAAATCAACTTGAATATATTAAAGTATATAATTGACAAATGAATGAATGATGTTGCCTGAAACCATGAGTATTTAGTTGAACATTATACAGTGCCTTGCAAAAGTATTCGGCCCCCTTGAATCTTGCAACCTTTCGCCACATTTCAGGCTTCAAACATAAAGATATGAAATTTAATTTTTTTGTCAAGAATCAACAACAAGTGGGACACAATCGTGAAGTGTAACAACATTTATTGGATAATTTAAACGTTTTTAACAAAGAAAAAACTGAAAAGTGGGGCGTGCAATATTATTCGGCCCCTTTACTTTCAGTGCAGCAAACTCACTCCAGAAGTTCAGTGAGGATCTCTGAATGATCCAATGTTGTCCCAAATGACCGATGATGATAAACAGAATCCACCTGTGTGTAATCAAGTCTCCGTATAAATGCACCTGCTCTGTGATAGTCTCAGGGTTCTGTTTAAAGTGCAGAGAGCATTATGAAAACCAAGGAACACACCAGGCAGGTCCGAGATACTGTTGTGGAGAAGTTTAAAGCCGGATTTGGATACAAAAAGATTTCCCAAGCTTTAAACATCTCAAGGACCACTGTGCAAGCCATCATATTGAAATGGAAGGAGCATCAGACCACTGCAAATCTACCAAGACCCGGCCGTCCTTCCAAACTTTCTTCTCAAACAAGGAGAAAACTGATCAGAGATGCAGCCAAGAGGCCCATGATCACTGTGGATGAACTACAGAGATCTACAGCTGAGGTGGGAGAGTCTGTCCATAGGACAACAATCAGTCGTACACTGCACAAATCTGGCCTTTATGGAAGAGTGGCAAGAAAGCCATTTCTCAAAGATATCCATAAAAAGTCTCGTTTAAAGTTTGCCACAAGCCACCTGGGAGACACACCAAACATGTGGAAGAAGGTGCTCTGGTCAGATGAAACCCAAATTGAACTTTTTGGCCACAATGCAAAACGATATGTTTGGCGTAAAAGCAACACAGCTCATCACCCTGAACACACCATCCCCACTGTCAAACATGGTGGTGGCAGCATCATGGTTTGGGCCTACTTTTCTTCAGCAGGGCCAGGGAAGATGGTTAAAATTGACGGGAAGATGGATGCAGCAAAATACAGGAACATTCTGGAAGAAAACCTGTTGGTATCTGCACAAGACCTGAGACTGGGACGGAGATTTATCTTCCAACAGGACAATGATCCAAAACATAAAGCCAAATCTACAATGGAATGGTTCAAAAATAAACGTATCCAGGTGTTAGAATGGCCAAGTCAAAGTCCAGACCTGAATCCAATCGAGAATCTGTGGAAAGAGCTGAAGACTGCTGTTCACAAACACTCTCCATCCAACCTCACTGAGCTCGAGCTGTTTTGCAAGGAAGAATGGGCAAGAATGTCAGTCTCTCGATGTGCAATACTGATAGAAACATACCCCAAGCGACTTGCAGCTGTAATTGGAGCAAAAGGTGGCGCTACAAAGTATTAATGCAAGGGGGCCGAATAATATTGCACGCCCCACTTTTCAGTTTTTTATTTGTTAAAAAAGTTTAAATTATCCAATAAATTTTGTTCCACTTCACGATTGTGTCCCACTTGTTGTTGATTCTTGACAAAAAATTGAAATTTTATATATTTATGTTTGAAGCCTGAAATGTGGCCAAAGGTTGCAAGGTTCAAGGGGGCCGAATACTTTTGCAAGGCACTGTAGTTATGGGGGAAGTTCCTAAGTTTATAAAAGAGATAAAATGTGATTAAATCAGCTTGAATATATTTAATTATATAACTGAAAAATGAATGAATGATGTTTCCTGAAAATATTAATATATTAGGTGAACATTATAGGTATACTGGAGTAAAGTACAGGTGTGATGTGTGGGAACTAAACTGGTGTAGTGGGATATCCGAAGTAATATGTAGATAAAATGATATCAAATTAATTTGAATTTATATAATTGACTTATGATTGAACGATATCTACCTGAAACCTTGAATATTTTAGGTGAATTCTATAGGTATACTGGGGTAAAATGTGTAGAGTACAGGTGTGAGTCGTTGGCGCTCACCTGAGGTTCCATTAGTTGTTGTTGTTGGGGGAGTTCCTAAGTAAATAAAAGCGATACAATGTGATTAAAATACCTTACTTATATTATTAAGGTATATCATTGACTTATGAATGAATGATTTGTCCTGAAACCATGAATATTTAGTAGAACAATATAGGTATACTTGGGTAAAGTACAGGTGTAATGTGTGGGAACTAAACTGGTGTAGTGGGATGTCCGAAGTAACATGTAGATAAAATTATATTAAATTAATTTGATTTTATATCATTGACTTATGATTGAACGATATCTACCTGAAACCTTGAATATTTTAGGAGAATTCTATAAGTATACTGGGACAAAATATGTAGAGTACAGGTTTGAGTTGTGGGCACTCACCTGAGGTTCCATTAGTTGTTGTTGGGGGAGTTCCTAAGTAAATAAAAGAGATACAACATGATTAAATTAACTTAGTTATATTATTAAGGTATATAAGTGACTTATGAATAAATGATGTGTCCTGAAACCATGAGTATTTAGTTGAACATTATAGTTATACTAGGGTAAAGTACAGGTGTGATGTGTGGGAAATAAACTGGTGGAGTGGGATGTCCGAAGTAACATTTAGATAAAATGATATTAAATTAATTTGATTTTATATAATTGACTTATGATTGAACGATATCTACCTGAAACCTTGAATATTTTAGGAGAATTCTATAAGTATACTGGGACAAAATACGTAGAGTACAGGTGTGAGTTGTGGGCACTCACCTGAGGTTCCACTAGTTTGTGTGGGGGAAGTTCCTAAGTTTATAAAAGAGATAAAATGTGATTAAATCAGCTTGAATATATTTAATTATATAACGGACAAATGAACGAATGATGTTTCCTGAAAATATGAATATTTTAGGTGAACATTATAGGTATACTGGGGTAAAGTACAGGTGTGATGTGTGGGAAATAAACTGGTGTAGTGGGATGAAACTGGTGTAGTGGGATGTCCGAAGTAACATGTAGATAAAATGATATTAAATTAATTTGATTTTATATAATTGACTTATGATTGAACGATATCTACCTGAAACCTTGAATATTTTAGGAGAATTCTATAAGTATACTGGGACAAAATACGTAGAGTACAGGTTTGAGTTGTGGGCACTCACCTGAGGTTCCACTAGTTTGAGTGGGGGAAGTTCCTAAGTTTATAAAAGAGATCAAATGTGATTATATCAGCTTGAATATATTTAATTATATAACGGACAAATGAACGAATGATGTTTCCTGAAAATATGAATATTTTAGGTGAACATTATAGGTATACTGGGGTAAAGTACAGGTGTGATGTGTGGGATTTAAACTGGTGTAGTGGGATATCCGAAGTAATATGTAGATAAAATGATATGAAATTAATTTGAATTTATATAATTGACTTATGATTGAACGATATCTACCTGAAACCTTGAATATTTTAGGTGAATTCTATAAGTATACTGGGGTAAAATGTGTAAAGTACAGGTGTGAGTTGTGGGCGCTCACCTGAGGTTTCATTAGTTGTTGTTGGGGGAGTTCCTAAGTAAATAAAAGAGATACAACATGATTAAATTAACTTAGTTATATTATTAAGGTATATAATTGACTTATGAATAAATGATGTGTCCTGAAACCATGAGTATTTAGTTGAACATTATAGTTATACTAGGGTAAAGTACAGGTGTGATGTGTGGGAACTAAACTGGTGTAGTGGGATGTCCGAAGTAACATGTAGATAAAATTATATTAAATTAATTTGATTTTATATAATTGACTTAAAATTGAACGATATCTACCTGAAACCTTGAATATTTTAGGTGAATTCTATAGGTATACTGGGGTAAAATGGTTAGAGTACAGGTGTGAGTTATTGGCGCTCACCTGAGGTTCCATTAGTTGTTGTTGTTGGGGGAGTTCCTAAGTAAATAAAAGCGATAAAATGTGATTAAAATACCTTACTTATATTATTAAGGTATATCATTGACTTATGAATGAATGATTTGTCCTGAAACCATGAATATTTAGTTGAACAATATAGGTATACTTGGGTAAAGTACAGGTGTAATGTGTGGGAACTAAACTGGTGTAGTGGGATGTCCGAAGTAACATGTAGATAAAATTATATTAAATTAATTTGATTTTATATCATTGACTTATGATTGAACGATATCTACCTGAAACCTTGAATATTTTAGGAGAATTCTATAAGTATACTGGGACAAAATATGTAGAGTACAGGTTTGAGTTGTGGGCACTCACCTGAGGTTCCACTAGTTGGTGTGGGGGAAGTTCCTAAGTTTATAAAAGAGATAAAATGTGATTAAATCAACTTGAATATATTTAATTATATAACTGACAAATGAATGAATGATGTTTCCTGAAAATATGAATGTTTTAGGTGAACATTATAGGTATACTGGGGTAAAGTACAGGTGTGATGTGTGGGAACTAAACTGGTGTAGTGGGATATCCGAAGTAATTTGTAGATAAAATGATATTAAATTAATTTGAATTTATATAATTGACTTATGATTGAACGATATCTACCTGAATCCTTGAATATTTTAGGTGAATTCTATAGGTATACTGGGGTAAAATGTGTAGAGTACAGGTGTGAGTTGTTGCCGCTCACCTGAGGTTCCATTAGTTGTTGGCAGTGGCGGAGCTAGAGGGGGGGCCGGGGTAGCACTGGACCCCCCTAAAATCTGATTGGACCCCCCAGGTGCCACCCCAGATGATTGACAATGACATATCGCGGCACCGACTGCTAAGTCCTTCCTGTACAGTAGTTGGCGCTATGTACCATAAAGCGTTGCAAATTCGCTTTGATGAGGAGAAGAAGAATCGCCACTGAAACGGAGGAAGATTTGAGATTTGAGTACCGTTTGAGTATCGTTGACGGAACGGAACACGGAAGATAAACAAAGTGACAAGAACAAACAAGGAGACGAACTTGGATACCCTGCCTTCAAGCCACTGAAATCCTCGTCGTAATGTAAGTTTTATGCTGGTGTCCTAATGAGTCAATGTTTAAATTTGTAGGAGGGAGATTTTTTGTTGTCGCTAAAAGAGAGAGCCACGGCATCAAGCAAACGTTAACGTTATCTCATGTCGTCCAGCTTCCAACAGCCGCTCGATATTAACGTCTATATTTAATTCATTTGGGTCGCTATTTACATACATGTTTCTCCAATAATTGTAGAGCATTAGCCAGCTGTCTCATGCTCTCTTGCCTTAAATGAAACATCACGTGAACACGGTAGTTGGCCGGGCCTGCTGTCAACTAGCTTGAAAGTCAGAATATTATGTCTATTATGTATTATTATGTATATATGTATTATTATATTATGTAATATAATGTCTACGGTGGTTTATTTGCCCTGAATTTTTTAAGGCTTGAAGTAGGGATTTAATCATTTACCAACATTGTGTGATTATGAGTGATGCTAGGAGTAACGTTAACAGGACTGGCTCATTGTTTCATAGGGACAGTTCAGAATGAAAAGGCAGGGGGCGAAGATTTCCTCTTTTTAAAGCGATCAAAGTCTGGGACGAGTCAGGCTCAGGATGAGAAAGAATCTGGCACACACTGCCCATCACCAGGTCAGTCAGAGCAGAGAAGCAGCTTCTCTGGTCTGAGAAGCAGTCACATGCTCACTTCAGCAGTCATTTTTCAGATACAGGTTTCCTACATGAGTATGGAAAGTATGGAACTTGATTTTTCATATTTAGTTCTATAGTAGTAGTTTTACGATATATTTCCATACAATGGCTTCCATACCACTAGTATGGAAGCCATTGTATGGAAATATATTTATCTTAATAGTTATCTTAAAATATTTGGATTAATTATTTTGCATACATCACTTATCTAAAATCTCTTGGAAATAATTTAGTGACATAATGACATACAAATTCAGACTAATAACAAATGATTTGCATGATGAATTGCATCATCTATTCATAAGATAGATTGATAAGAGAGAAGGGGGGGGGGTCGTATGAGTAACTGTGAATGTGTTGGTGCATTTTCACCATTTTTGTAAAAAATAGTTATTATCAAGTTAATAAACAAATTATATACATAAATCTCATCACCTGTGTGCTTAGTATGTACATTTCAACATTTGACACTCTGATAGCAATTGATAAGTCAAGAAACAAATGTATTGTTATAGTCTGTGGACCCCCTGAAATAGCCTCGGCCACCCCCTGGCCACCCCAAGAATAAAAGTCTAGCTCCGCCACTGGTTGTTGGGGGAGTTCCCAAGTAAATTAAAGAGATACAATGTGAATAAATCAACTTAGTTATATTATTAAGGTATATAATTGACTTATGAATGAATGATGTTGCCTGAAAATATTGATATTATAAGTGAACATTATAGGTATACTGGGGTAAAGTACAGGTGTGATGTGTGGGATTTAAACTGGTGTAGTGGGATATCCGAAGTAATATGTAGATAAAATGATATGAAATTAATTTGAATTTATATAATTGACTTATGATTGAACGATATCTACCTGAAACCTTGAATATTTTAGGTGAATTCTATAAGTATACTGGGGTAAAATGTGTAAAGTACAGGTGTGAGTTGTGGGCGCTCACCTGAGGTTTCATTAGTTGTTGTTGGGGGAGTTCCTAAGTAAATAAAAGAGATACAACATGATTAAATTAACTTAGTTATATTATTAAGGTATATAATTGACTTATGAATAAATGATGTGTCCTGAAACCATGAGTATTTAGTTGAACATTATAGTTATACTAGGGTAAAGTACAGGTGTGATGTGTGGGAACTAAACTGGTGTAGTGGGATGTCCGAAGTAACATGTAGATAAAATTATATTAAATTAATTTGATGTTATATAATTGACTTATGATTGAACGATATCTACCTGAAACCTTGAATATTTTAGGAGAATTCTATAAGTATACTGGGACAAAATACGTACAGTACAGGTGTGAGTTGTGGGCACTCACCTGAGGTTCCACTAGTTGGTGTAGGGGAAGTTCCTAAGTTTATAAAAGAGATAAAATGTGATTAAATCAGCTTGAATATATTTAATTATATAACTGACAAATGAATGAATGATGTTTCCTGAAAATATGAATATTTTAGGTGAACATTATAAGTATACTGGGGTAAAGTACAGGTGTGATGTGTGGAAACTAAACTGGTGTAGTGGGATATCCGAAGTAATATGTAGATAAAATGATATTAAATTAATTTGAATTTATATAATTGACTTATGATTGAACGATATCTACCTGAATCCTTGAATATTTTAGGTGAATTCTATAGGTATACTGGGGTAAAATGTGTAGAGTACAGGTGTGAGTTGTTGGTGCTCACCTGAGGTTCCATTAGTTGTTGTTCGGGGAGTTCCTAAGTAAATAAAAGAGATACAATGTGAATAAATCAACTTAGTTATATTATTAAGTTATATAATTGACTTATGAATAAATGATGTGTCCTGAAACCATGAGTATTTAGTTGAACATTATAGTTATACTGGGGTAAAGTACAGGTGTGATGTGGTGGAATTAAACTGGTGTAGTGGGATATCCAAAGTAATATGGAGATAAAAGATATTAATTTGAATTTATATTATTGACTTATGATTGAACGATATCTACCTGAAACCTTGAATATTTTAGGTGAATTCTATAGGTATACTGGGGTAAAATGTGTAAAGTACAGGCGTGAGTTGTGGGCGCTCACCTGAGGTTTCATTAGTTGTTGTTGGGGGAGTTCCTAAGTAAATAAAAGAGATACAACATGATTAAATTAACTTAGTTATATTATTAAGGTATATAATTGACTTATGAATAAATGATGTGTCCTGAAACCATGAATGAATGATGTTGCCTGAAAATATGAATATTTTAGGTGGACATTATAGGTATACTTGTCATGATGCGCTGCTGGTTAGATTTTGTTTGTTTCAGGGCCAGCTGTGGGAGCATTCGTGACGTCACACCGGCAGCGAGTTCCAGCTAATCAACACTAATATATAAACGGTGGCGAACCAACACAACGGCGCCGAGAGATTAGTTTGCTGGTCGCCATTCGCACATACTGCTTTCGAGCCGCTCTGTATTTGTCATCTAGGTCCTCAGACGTCTTAGCTTTGTCATCCTCTACCTTGTGCAGGTATCGAGTGTATTTTTGTTTGTCTTTTTGGCTATCTGCCCTTTGCTCAGTTTTCGCGTTTTTGATCCCCGTCGACCTGTATGTCACGGAATCCTTTTGTTAGTCCCCCTTTTCCGCGTTCGCGAGTTTGTTTTGATTGTGAATAATAAATCCCCGAACGCTTCCCTTCTGTTGTCTGTGTTTGGGTCCAATCTTGTTCTCCGCATTCGCGGACTGTAACAATACTGGGGTAAAGTACAGGTGTGATGTGTGGGGAACTAAACTGGTGTAGTGGGATATCCAAAGTAATATGTAGATAAAATGATATTAATTTGAATTCATATAATTGACTTATGATTGAATGTTATCTACCTGAAACCTTGAATATTTTAGGTGAATTCTATAGGTATACTGGGGTAAAATGTGTAAAGTACAGGTGTGAGTTGTGGGCGCTCACCTGAGGTTCCATTAGTTGTTGTTGGGGGAATTCCTAAGTTTATAAAAGAGATACAATGTGATTAAATCAACTTAGTTATATTATTAAGCTATATAATTGACTTATGAATAAATGATGTGTCCTGAAACCATGAATATTTAGTTGAACATTATAGTTATACTAGGGTAAAGTACAGGTTTGATGTGTGGGAACTAAACTGGTGTAGTGGGATATCCAAAGTAATAGTTAGATAAAATGATATTAAATTAATTTGAATTTATATAATTGACTTATGATTGAACGATATCTACCTGAAACCTTGTATATTTTAGGTGAATTCTATAGGTATACTGGGGTAAAATGGTTAGAGTACAGGTGTGAGTTATTGGCGCTCACCAGAGGTTTCATTAGTAGTTGTTGGGGGAGTTCCTAAGAAAATAGAAGAGATACAATGTGATTAAATCAACTTAGTTATTTTATTAAGGTATATAATTGACTTATGAATGAATGATGTGTCCTGAAACCATGAATATTTGGTTGAACATTAGAGGTATACTAGGGTAAAGTACAGGTTTGATGTGTGGGAACTAAACTGGTGTAGTGGGATATCCAAAGTAATAGTTAGATAAAATGATATTAAATTAATTTGAATTTATATAATTGACTTATGATTGAACGATATCTACCTGAAACCTTGTATATTTTAGGTGAATTCTATAGGTATACTGGGGTAAAATGGTTAGAGTACAGGTGTGAGTTATTGGCGCTCACCTGAGGTTTCATGAGGAGTTGTTGGGGGAGTTCCTAAGAAAATAGAAGAGATACAATGTGATTAAATCAACTTAGTTATTTTATTAAGGTATATAATTGACTTATGAATAAATGATGTGTCCTGAAACCATGAATATTTAGTTGAACATTATAGTTATACTAGGGTAAAGTACAGGTTTGATGTGTGGGAACTAAACTGGTGTAGTGGGATATCCAAAGTCATAGATAAAATGATATTAAATTAATTTGAATTTATATAATTGACTTATGATTGAACGATATCTACCTGAAACCTTGTATATTTTAGGTGAATTCTATAGGTATACTGGGGTAAAATGGTTAGAGTACAGGTGTGAGTTATTGGCGCTCACCTGAGGTTTCATTAGTAGTTGTTGGGGGAGTTCCTAAGAAAATAGAAGAGATACAATGTGATTAAATCAACTTAGTTATTTTATTAAGGTATATAATTGACTTATGAATGAATGATGTGTCCTGAAACCATGAATATTTGGTTGAACATTAGAGGTATACTGGGGTAAAATGTGTAGAGTACTGTTGTGAGTTGTGGGCACTCACCTGAGGTTCCACTTGTTGGTGTGGGGGAAGTTCCTTAGTATTTAAAAGAGATAAAATGTGATTAAATCAACTTGAATATATTAAAGTATACAATTCACGAATGAATGAATGATGTTTCCTTAAAATATGAATATTTTAGGTGAATATCATAGGTATACTGGAGTAAGATAGAGGTGTCATGTGTGGGAACTAAACTGGTGTAGTGGGATATCCAAAGTAATATGTAGATAAAATGATATTAATTTGAATTTATATAATTGACTTATGATTGAACGATATCTACCTGAAACCTTGAATATTTTAAGTGAATTGTATAGGTATACTGGGGTAAAATGTGTAGAGTACAGGTGTGTGTTGTGGGCACTCACCTGAGGTTCCACTAGTTGGTGTGGGGGATGTTCCTAAGTATATAAAAGAGATACAATGTGATTAAATTAACTTAGTTATATTATTAAGGTATATAATTGACTTATGAATAAATGATGTGTCCTGAAACCATGAATATTTAGTTGAACATTATAGTTATACTAGGGTAAAGTACAGGTGTGATGTGTGGGAGCTAAACTGGTGTGGTGGGATATCCAAAGTAATATGTCGATAAAATGATATTAATTTGAATTTATATAATTGACTTATGATTGAACGATATCTACCTGAAACCTTGAAAATTTTAGGTGAATTCTATAGGTATACTGGGGCAAAATATGTAGAGTACAGGTGTGAGTTGTGGGCACTCACCTGAGGTTCCACTAGTTGGTGTGGGGGAAGTTCCTAAGTTTATAAAAGAGATATAATGTGATTAAATCAACTTAGTTATATTATTAAGGTATGTAATTGACTTATTAATGAATTATGTGTCCTGATACCATTAATATTTTAGTTGAAAATTATAGTTATACTAGGGTAAAGTACAGGTTTGATGTGTGGGAGCTAAACTGGTGTAGTGGGATATCCAAAGTAATAGTTAGATAAAATGATATTAAATTAATTTGAATTTATATAATTGACTTATGATTGAACGATATCTACCTGAAACCTTGTATATTTTAGGTGAATTCTATAGGTTTACTGGGGTAAAATGTGTAGAGTACAGGTGTGAGTTATTGGCGCTCACCTGAGGTTTCATTAGTAGTTGTTGGGGGAGTTCCTAAGAAAATAGAAGAGATACAATGTAACTTAGTTATTTTATTAAGGTATATAATTTACTTATGAATGAATGATGTGTCCTGAAACCATGAATATTTAGTTGAACATTAGAGGTATACTGGGGTAAAATGTGTAGAGTGCTGTTGTGAGTTGTGGGCACTCACCTGAGGTTCCACTTGTTGGTGTGGGGGAAGTTCCTAAGTATTTAAAAGAGATTAAATGTGATTAAATCAACTTGAATATATTAAATTATACAATTCACGAATGAATGAATGATGTTTCCTTAAAATATGAATATTTTAGGTGAATATTATAGGTATACTGGAGTAAGGTAGAGGTGTCATGTGTGGGAACTAAACTGGTGTAGTGGGATATCCAAAATAATATCTAGATAAAATGATATTAATTTGAATTTATATAATTGACTTATGATTGAACGATATCTACCTGAAACCTTGAATATTTTAAGTGAATTGTATAGGTATACTGGGGTAAAATGTGTAGAGTACAGGTGTGAGTTGTGGGCACTCACCTGAGGTTCCACTAGTTGGTGTGGGGGATGTTCCTAAGTATATAAAAGAGATAAAATGCGATTAAATCAACTTTAATATATAAAAGTATATAATTGACTTATCAATAATTGATCTGTCCTGAAACCATGAATATTTTAGGTGAACATTTTAGGTATACTGTGGTAAAGTACAGGTGTGATGTGTGAGAGCTAAACTGGTGCAGTGGGAGAACCTAAGTAAGTAAGAGATAAAATGATATTGAATCTGTTTGAATTCATATAATTGACATATGATTGAATGATATCTACCTGAAACCTTGAATATTTTAGGTTAATTCTATAGGTATACTGGGGTTAAATGTGTAGAGTACAGGTGTGAGTTGTGGGCGCTCACCTGAGGTTCCATTAGTTGGTCTGGGGGGAGTTCCTAAGTAAATAAAACAGATAAAATGCGATTAAACCAACTTGAATATATTAAAGTATATAATTGACGAATGAATGAATGATGTTTCCTGAAAATATGAATATTTTAGGTGAACATTTTACGTATACGAGGGTAAAGTACAGGTGTGTTGTGTGGGAGCTAAACTTGTATTGTACGAGATCCTAAGTAAGTAAGAGATAAAATTATATTAAATCTATTTGAATTTATATAATTGACATATGATCAAGGCTGTAGGTTTGGTCTCCACATTGGTAGGGACGGTGTAACAGCACAATCTGCATGTACATTTTTTTGCTCGGGATGCGACATAAAAATAAGACCAAATAGATTGGGTGAATGGGGGTCAGGGCTACATTTCACATGAATATGCACCTAATTAATTGATGGGCTAAATCAGGGGTGCTCATTACGTCGATTATAATCGACCAGTCGATCGCAACGCTAGTGTGGGTAGCTCAGGGCACCCCAAGATTTTTTTGACATCATCTTACAATGGCTGCTGCTGGCCGAAAAAAAAAAAACTTAAAATATCCCTCTTCTTGGGAGGAGGCGGCATGTTATCAACATAGGGGCTGTGCAAGTGTGAGCGTGCATGTGTGTTCGGGATGGGTGACGTTATCAGCCAATGAAACGTGTGTTTATAGCGGAAAAAAATGGACCGGTGCATTCAGCAAGTGAAAACAGTTTTAACATTTTAACAATGAAAATAATTCACTTAATAAAGGTAGGTTCAATGCTTTTCTTGCAACATATGGGAATACAATCTAAATTACCTATATAAATGAACAAATTATATAATGCATATAAATTGGCTTAAAAGTTGGTGGAGACAATTTGAGCATCCTGAAAAGTTGGTAGTGTTATGCCCCTACCGTCCCTATGCAAACCTACGCAGTTGCATATGATTGAATGATATCTACCTGAAACCTTTAATATTTTAGGTGAATTCTATAGGTATACTGGGGTAAAATGTGTAGAGTACAGGTCAGGGTCCCCCCAGGATTGATAAATCTAAATTCAAGACTTTTAAGACCTTTTGTAATGCCATTTCAACTGAGTATTAATACTTTTCTCGCACCCATTATTTAGATAATATTGAATTATATTAAAAAAATAAAGCACTGAACATCAAATTTAACCTCAATTACTAAGTGTGTTTGACAAAAGAATGCATTTATTGAAGATACAATTAAAACACATTTAAATATAAGGTCTTTCAGAATTTTTTTTCCCAGGATAAAATCGATTTTACACTATTATTGTAAAGCAACTTCAGAAATTACATTTGCAATACAACAGGTTTCCCTTTTAAGAGGACCTAGTCAAGGTGGTAGGTAGGTAATTGTCAAGTTGGCCACCTTAACTGTAAAGTGCTTGCAATTGGCAGTGAAAGTTTAAAAAACAGCCACTAAATAGCAGTAGTTTACCATTAATTACCACAAAATAAAAAAGCTACGCATGACCATTTCCCTTGGTAATTGTTTTTTTCTAATCACATTACAAGTATAAAAAACACATGTTAATCCTTTGTTAGCTATTGAAGACATTTCTTTTAATCAGACAGAGAAAATCCATACTCTTATTTAATCAAGAAAAACATTTAAATATACCAGGAGTTGTTTTACTATCACCTACATTATAATTTGTCTATCACCATGCCATGTTATTCAGATCAACGTTACCCTGCACTTGTTCCAATACTAGACAGTGTCAACCGTGTTGTGGATCTGAGAATGATGGTGAATCTACGACTCCGGTTTATCATGCTAAGGCTAGTGCACCTGCCAATACCCCATTGAACGTGGCTAACTCAAGTTAAAACTGCGAAATTCACATTCATTCGAAAGGCAAACCGTGCAGAAATACATTATTGCATCTAACACATTTTAATTGGAGAAATTGGCAACTTACTTTGAAATGTTAAGCAGGTCCACTGCCTTCGCATGGCCCATAGACTGCGACCCAAAGTATCTGGATGCGACTTGGTCGCCGATCCAATACCTCACATGCTGGTCCAACTGTTTGGACTTGGTTGTCTTGTTGAGGCTTTCGTCGAACATAACAACTAAGGCATCTGAGCAGTTCCTTGCATTAGCACACAGTACTGTGCGATTGCCTGCTGTTGATGCTAATGATGCTAACGGCGCGCACGCGCTAGGTGCAGCGCATCGTAAAAATTCTATGCGTCATCTTGGATTTAAAAAAAAATAAAAAACTTTGTCACGGATATTATTTAGGTTGCACTGAGATGTTCTTGAAAATTAAAACCACTGTGCAAAATTCCAGACTTACGACAGCTAATTTAATGCTTTTAATACCTTTAATAATGGAAAACTAAATTCAATGCTTTTTTAATACTTTGAATAACCCACGGGTACCCTGCAGGTGTGAGTTGTGGGTGCTCACCTGAGGTTCCATTAGTTGGTGTGGGGGGAGTTCCTAAGTAAATAAAAGAGAAAAAATGTGATTAAATCAACTTGAATATATCAAAGTATATAATTAACTTATAAATAGGGTTGGGCATGGTTTGAAATTGAACGATTCCGGTTTCGATTACGACTACACGTTTTAATTCCAGTTCCAAACGATTCTAGATTTCCGATTCTTTTAAGAGACAGGGTAAAAAAAAAAAGGCAGGGTCAAAAAAATTGAATGGTTTATATTAACATCTTAACTTCTTGATTTTTTAAATTATGTGAACATCACACAGGGCTAATTTTAACTTGTATATAAATAGCAGTCTTTCAACTTGGGCAATTTTTTTCCGCTCGGCGGTCAGGGCATCGAAACATACCACGATACCAGGAGCATCGGAGTGATGGAACCGGTTCCCATCGATGCCCAACCCTACTTATGAATGAATATTTGAGGTGAACATTGTAGGTGTACTGGAGTAAAGTACAGGTGTGATGTGTGGAAGCTAAACTGGTGTAGTGGGAGATCCTTAGTAAGGAAGAAATATAAAGATATGAAATCTATTTGAATTTATGTAATTAGGGCCCGAGCACTAAGCGTTCGAAGGCCCTATTGTTTTGCAAAGGATTTTTTTTTTTTCAGGGCAAATGAAAACGGCCAATTTGGAGGCCTGAACATGCACGAAAAGTCACCAAAATTTGCACATACGTGCGGAAAATTGTAAATTTCGATAATTTTGCAATGTTGCAAAAAAAAAATCTAAGAAATTGGCTCAGTGGCGCCCCCTTGAAATTTTGAAATTGGCCTATAACATTAGGGTCTGTCAGCGTAGAGCGATGAAATTTGGGGAATCTATACCTTGTCCAAAACCGCTCCAAAAAAGCATTGGCACCTATATTCCAAACCCAACAGGAAATCGGTTATTTTGTATCGAATATGAAATTTTTATCGATTTACAGGGTGAACATTTGAGACCTTTTCGCCGAGGGAGTTAGTTGGATCATCTGCAAAATTGGTGAGACTGTTCAGGAGACATATGAGATCTTAAGTTTTTAAAATGGTGCGTTGTCATTCACGGGTCTGACCTGGGCGTGGTGCCAAAGTCGGCCATTTTTTCGGCAAAATGACAAATTCAGTAAATGACTAATAGTTCCTTGAGACAACGTTCAATCTTTTTCATATCTGGCATGTATGTGCGGTATCCCACCCTTAACACGAGTGCATTGAAATATTACCCATTAGGCCTAGCGCCCCCTAGTGAGAACAGGAAATGCCTTTTTTTACGAGACAGGCTCCTCCTCCAAGGGAAAATATCTGTTGACCTCAAACCTGCATCAGGGGAGCCTTAAGACCTGTGTTCAGGTGCCTGATGAAAAATATTGAGGTTTCGTTGAAGCGGAGGGGTCCAAACAGGAAAGTGAAAATGACTGTCAACAATTTTTCTCGCAAAAAACTTTGAACAGTCATAACTCGGCAGATATACAACACATCTGCGCCAAACTTCCCGTGCTTGTTGAGAGTCATACCCTGAAGGGTCCTGTAGGGATCATTTGCATAAACTCTACAGTGCCAACTAATGGCGACAGAAAGGAGTTTTAAAACAGGCCTTTCCTATTGGGTTTTTTCAACATAGAGCAATGAAATTTGGGGAGTCCATACCTTATGCAAAACTTTTCCAAAAAGTCTCTTGCACCCATTTTCCAAATCCAACAGAAATTTGGGTATTTTGGATCGAATGTAAAATTTTTATCCATTTGTTGGATAGTTTACATTTGGAGGCCTGAACATGCATGAAAACTCACCAAAATTTGCACATACATGCGGCTTTGTGTAACGTTTGATAATCTTGCAACGTTACGGAAACATGTAACAAAATGGCTCAGTGGCGCCCCCTTGAATTTTTCAAAAAGGCCTCTCTATTTAGGTTTTTCCAACGTAGAGGGATGAAATTTGGAGAGTCGATGCCTTGTACAAAACTGCTCCAAAAAGTCTCTTGCACGCATATTCCAAACCCAACAGGAAATCGGGTATTTTGGATTGAATGTGGAATTTTTATCGATTTACAGTGTGCACATTTGAGACCTTGGCACCTAGGGAATTAGTTTGATCATCCTCATAATTGGCGAGACTGTTCATGAGGCATATAAAATCTTAAGTTATCAAAATGGTGTGTTTTCATTCACGGGCCTGACCTGGGCAGGGTGCCAAAGTCGGCCATTTTTTCGGCAAAACACCGAATTCGGAAAATTACTGATAACTCCCTCATACAACAATCAATCTATTTTAAATCTGGCATGTGTGTGAGGTATCCCAGCCTGAGCAGGACTGGATTGAAAATTTACCATTTGTGCCTGGCGCCTCCTAGTGGTAACAGGAAATGCCCTTTTTTACGGGACACACTCCTCCTCTAAAGCGAAAAAATCAATCTACCTCAAACCTGCATAAGGGGAGCCTTATGACCTGTCTTCAGGTGCCTGATGAAAAATATTGAGGTTTCGTTGAAGCAGAGGGGTCCAAACAGGAAAGTGAAAATGACTGTCAACAATTTTTCTCGCAAAAAACTTCGAACAGTCATAACTCGGCAGATATACAACATATCTGCGCAAAACTTCCCATGCTTGTTGAGAGTCATACCCTGAAGGGTATTGTAGGGGTCATTTGCATAAACTCTATAGTGCCAACTAGTGGCGACAGAAAGGAGTTTTAAAACGGGCATTTCCTATTGTTTTTTTTTCAACGTAGAGCAATGAAATTTTGGGAGTCTATACCTTATGCAAAACTTCCAAAAAGTCTCTTGCACCCATTTTCCAAATCCAACAGAAAATCGGGTATTTTGGATCGAATGTAAAATTTTTATCCATTTGTTGGCTAGTTTACATTTGGAGGCCTGAACAAGCACGAAAACTCACCAAATTTTGCACATACATGCGGCTTTGCGTGCATTTCGATAATCTTGCAACGTTACAAAAAAATGTAACAAAATGGCTCAGTGGCGCCCCCTTGAATTTTTCAAAAAGGCATTTCCTATTAGGTTTTTTTAACGTAGAGCAATGAAATTTGGGGAGTCAATACCTTGTGCAAAACTGCTCCAAAAAGTCTCTTGAACCCATATTCCAAACCCAACAGAAAATCAGGTATTTTGGATTGAATGTGAAATTTTTATCAATTGACAGGGTGCACATTTGAGACCTTGTCACAGAAGGAGTTGGTTGGATCATCTTCAAAATTGGTGAGACTATTCAGGAGACATAGGAGATTTAAAATTTTCAAAATGGTGCGTTTTCATTCATGGGTCTGACCTGGGCGTGGTGCCATAGTCGGCCATTTTTTTGGCAAAATGACAAATTCAGTAAATGACTAATAGCTCCTTGACGCAACTTTCAATCTTTTTCATATCTGGCATGTATTTGCGGGATCCCACCCTTAACACGAGTGCATTGAAATATTACCCATTAGGCCTAGCGCCCCCTAGTGGGAACAGGAAATGCCTTTTTTTACGAAACAGGCTCCTCCTCCAAGGAAAAAAAATCTATTCATCTGAAACCTTCATCGGGGGAGCCATAAGACATGTGTTCAGGTGCCTGATGAAAAATACTGAGGTTTGGTTGAAGCAGAAGGGTCCAACAGGAGAAGTGAACATGACTGAAGCCATTTCGTCTCACCACAAGTTTTGAACAGTCATAACTTGGAAGATCTACAACATATCTGCGCCAAACATCTCGTGCTTGTTGAGTCATACTCTAAAGGGTACTGTAGGGGTCATTTGCATCAACCCTAAAGCGCCAACTAGTGGCAATAGAAAGTCACTCGTTTTTCCAATACATGTCCAGTTCTTTTCAGGTTGGTCATTGTAGTTTCAAGATCTTTTGAAATACTTATTTACGGTCCATGTCCACATGTCTCTGTCTGTTGCCGTAACGACCCTTTATTCGCGCCTTTTTTGTAATACTCTGTCCAATAGGGGTTTTTATCTCTTAGGTGTGTGAATGTAAAGAGGCAACTTTAAAGCATTTTAGGTTCTAATGAGATGATTAGAGAGGACGATCTGCCACCACCCTGACCTGCACACTGTCCGAGTTGCGTGACGACGGAGTTGCGCTAGATTGCGATGGCCCGTTCAGTCCAGCTTGCAGGCCTAGTTTGATTTGAATTCATCAATATTAACATCAACATTACTTTTGTCAGTCTAGTTATTTAAATTATTGTGAACATACTACAGTGATGATGTGAAGGATCTGCGAATGCGGAGAAAACCACTGGTCCCAAAAACAGACAACAAAGGAGATGCGTTCGGGGATTTATTAATCACAAATAAAACAAAACACGCGAACGTGGTAAAAAGGGAATAACAAAAGGGGTCCGTGACAAATAGGTCGACGGGGATCAAAAACGCGAAAACTTAGCGGAGGGCAGAGAGCCAAAAGACAAACAAAAACACACTCAATACCTGCACAAGGTAGAGGATCACAAAACTGAGACGATTGACGAACTAGAAGGCAAATAAAAAGCGACTCGAAAGCAGTATACATGGATGGCGACCAGCAAGGAAAATATCTCGGCGTCTTTCTTTCGGATGGCCTGCGTTTATATACTATCGCTGATGAGCAGGGATTAGCTGCAGCTGCAACTTCAGCACGCCCCCACAGCCGGCGCTGCAACAAAAACAAATTCTGACCAGCAGCGGAACGTGACAGTACCCCCCCCCCCCCCCCCCCAACGGGCACCCCTTGGCGACCCACCTGGCTTCCCGGGACAGCGCGCATGAAAGTCGCGGATGACCGAGGGATCCAGGAGCGGGGGACCCATTGACGTTCCTCAGGACTGTAGCCCTCCCAGTCAACCAGATATTGAACCCCCCTGCCCCTTCTCCTGGAGTCTAAAATGGACCTCACGGTGTAGACCGGGTCACCGTCGATCAGACGTGGAGGTGGAGGAGGCGATTCTGGGGTACATAGTGGGCTGGAGGAGACGGGCTTCAGCAGGGAGACGTGGAAGACCGGATGGATCTTGATGGACGGAGGGAGCGTTAGCCTCACAGCCACCGGGTTGACCACCTTTTCTACCTCATACGGTCCAATGAAACGGGGACCCAGCTTTTTGGTGACCCCACTAATGTTCAAGTCCTTAGTCGAGAGCCAAACCTTCTGGCCCGGCTGGTACTGAGGGGCCGGTCTCCGGAAACGATCAGCCAACTGCTGGTTGCGCACTGCAGTTCTCGAAAGTGCCGCGCGAGCGTCTCGCCAGGCTCTATGGGCTCGTCTCAGGTGTTGTTGCACCGACGGAATGGAGACATTCGACTCCTGAGTATGGAACACAGGAGGCTGATAGCCATATGCAGTCTTAAAAGGTGACATACCTGTGGCTGTGCTGATGAGCGTGTTGTGTGCATATTCCACTCAAGAGATATGGGAGGACCAGGAAGACGGGTGCTGGTGGCAGACGCACCGAAGAGCAGCAAAGATCTTGGTTAGCCCGCTCAGTCTGGCTGTTCATCTGAGGGTGGTGCCCTGATGACAAGCTTGCTGTAGCCCCCATGGATTTGCAGAAGGCTTTCCACGCGCGACACGAACTGCGGGCCCCTGTCAGACACCAGGTCCGATGGAATGCCATGGATGCGGAAGACATGCCTGACGAGTATATTTGCAGTCTCTAGAGCGGTAGGCAGCTTGGGCAGAGGTATGAAGTGTGCCATCTTTGAGAACCTGTCGATGGCAGTCAGCACCACGGTCTTTCCCCGGGAGAGAGGAAGACCCGAGACAAAATCCAAGGCAATGTGGGACCATGGACGGGACGGAATCGGTAGTGGGCGCAGGAAACCAGAGGGGGCATGATGGGATGCCTTGTTGCGGGCACACACTGAGCAGGCAAGAACGAATTCCCGGATATCGTCTTTCATCCCAGGCCACCAGAACTTCTGGGAGATCAGGAACTGTGTCCGTGAGACCCCTGGGTGGCAGGCAACCTTGGAGGCGTGTCCCCATTGTAGGACCTCTGATTTGTGTTCCTGAGAGACGAACAGTCTGTCCTTTGGGCACCTGACTGGTACAGCCCCGTCTTGCAAGGACCTGGCGACCTTCCTTTTCACCTCCCACTGTAGTGCTCCCAACACATGGACCGCAGGCACAATAGGCTCCGGAACAGTCTCATTGTGGACAGGGCTGAAGATCCTTGACAAGGCATCCCGTTTCGTGTTGACCCGGGGCGGTATGTAATGGTAAAGTTGAAGCGGGTGAGGAAGAGGGCCCAGCGCGCTTGACGGGAGTTCAGCCGTTGGGCTGCCCTGATGTATGCCAGTTTCTTGTGGTCTGTAAAGATTTCGATCGGCTCTGATGTTCCCTCCAACCAGTGCCTCCACACCTGTAGTGCCAGGACGATGGCCAGCAGCTCACGGTTACCAACGTCGTAGTTTTGTTCAGTGGGACTGAGACGACGTGAGAAGAAGGCGCAGGGGTGATACCCTCTGGTCAACTGGGGAACACTGAGACAGGACCGCCCAGACTCCTGAATCCGAAGCATCCACGTCAACGACAAACGGCAAATCCCTATTAGGGTGAGTGAGAACAGGGGCACGCGTAAAAGCTCGTTTAAGTGCTACAAAAGCAGCCTCGGCCTCTGGGGTCCATTTAAATGGAACTTTTATGGAGGTAAGCCTTGTCATAGGTTCGGCCTTCTGACTGTAGTTGCGAATGAAGCGCCGATAGAAGTTGGCAAACCCGAGGAATCTTTGCAAGGGCTTCCTTGATGTCGGAGAAGGCCACTTGACCACAGCCTGTATCTTGGCTGGATCTGCTCTCAAATGGCCCTTCTCCACAATGAACCCCAGAAACTGGAACGATCGTGCATGAAACTTTCACTTCTCAGCTTTAACATACAAACGGTTCTCGAGCAGTCTCTGTAGGACCAGCCGAACGTGCTGTCTGTGCTCATCGAGGTCTCTGGAAAAAATAAGAATGTCATCTTGGTATATAAAACAGAAGCGGCCAATCATATCTCTGAGCACGTCATTAACCAGATTTTGGAACACAGCCGGCGCACTAGTTATCCGAACGGCATAACCAAATATTCAAAGTGGCCCATGGTGGTGTTAAACACAGTCTTCCACTCGTCCCCTTCCCTTATCCTTACCAAATGGTAAGCGTTGCGCAAGTCTAGAGTAGTAAAAACCATTGCGGACTGCAAAGGTGCGAACGCCGAGTCAAGGAGAGGGAGGGAGTACTTGTTTTTAACAGTTTTTTCATTCAGGCCCCTATAATCAACGCATGGGCGGGGCGATTTATCCTTCTTATCAATGAAAAAAAAGCCTGCCCCCAAAGGGGATTTGGACGGTCTGATTAGCCCAGCCGCGAGAGACGATGTTATGTACTCATTCAGGGCCTCCTGCTCCGGCTTGGACACCTAATACAGTCTAGAGGACGGCAACTTAGAATTGGGAACCAGATCAATGGAACAATCATAGGGGCGATGTGGTGGAAGCGACTGTGCTAGGTCCTTGCTAAAAACCAACTTGAGGTCACGATATTCACTGGGTACTAAAGACAAGTCAATTGGTTTTGGTTTACGTGTCACAAACGCTCCCAGGGAAGCTGAGGCCGCACGCAAGCAATGCGAGTGACAATGGACACTCCAGTTATTTATCCTTGGGACCTCCCAGTCAATGTCTGGATTATGCTGCTTAAGCCAGGTTAAACCAAAAACAACCGGAGCCAATTTGGTGGGCATGACAAAAAATGGCCGACGCTCACTGTGGTTACCAGATACTACCAAGGTGAGAACGTCAGTCTCATGTGTTATGGTTGAAATCAAGTCTCCGTTAAGGTCCCACACCTCCCGTGGCTCCTTCAATTTAATTAGAGAAGCACCAAGTGTGTCTATGACTGAATAATCCACGAAACAGTCATCAGCTCCCGAGTCGACTAAAACTGTTACATTACAACTGCGCTCTCCCCCTGTAATAATCCCGGGCAATTGTAGCCTAGTGTTCTTGAGCTGTGTGGCAGTCTTAGTGGCCGTGTGCGGGTACTCACATTGAGGTGGTGGTGTGCCACTAGAGGGGAAAAGCCTCGCTGCGAGGCCACTGTCTCACGTCGGTACCTGGGCAAGTTGGCCGCCGGAGGCTGCACGGGGATTCGTGGGGCAGGAAGTGACGTGATGGCCAGGTTCACCGCAGTACAAGCAGAGCCGCGATACCATGCGTCGGTGGTGCTCCCTTGCAGTGAGTCTCTTCCCGCCGAGCTGCATAGGTTCCTCGTCAGTCGTTGGCTGCCATTCAGGGTCCGACGAAGGAAGGGAAGCCGGATGGGAGACCGCAATGCGTGCCGCTGGGGCAGCCCTCCCGATGACTGCGCTTGTTGACCGGCCGTGCCACCCGACGCCTTTTTTTTAGCGCTCCCGCTCTCGAAGTCGATTGTCCAAACGTACCGGTACTCCAATAAGGTCCTCCAAATCCGTGGCTTCATCGCGGGCGGCTAGTTCGTCCTACACATGCGGATATAGCCCCCTCTGGAATATACAGTGTAAAGCCGCGTCATCAAAGCCGCTCTCCGCTGCAAGAATGCGAAATGAGACCAAATAGTCTGCGACGGAACGTTTGCCCTGAATTAGGTCTAGCAGGCGACTACCAGCCTCCTTACTCCGAATGGGGTGATCGAAAACCCTCCTCATTTCCCCGACGAAATCAAGAAAGGAGTTACGAACTTCGGGGTACTGGTTGCTGATCGCGATGGACCACGCTGCCGCTTTTCCGGTTAGGAGGCTCATGACGAACGCGACTCTGGATCTATCGGAGGAGTACGTGAGTGGTTGTTGGTCAAAGACTAGTGAACATTGATGCAGAAACTGCCCGCACGAGCCGGGTTCCCCACCGTAGCGTGGGGGGTGCGGAATGTTTGGCTCACGCAACGGAATGGAAGCCGGGGCAGACGGCACCACGAGGGGGACGTGCGCAGACGCCGCGGTCGCAGGTAAAGCGGGACGGTAAGTGCAAACCTGATCCACCCATGCCTCAAGAGAGCACATATTAACTGTATGGGCTCTTATCGCCGACATCATCTCACTTAAAACACGATCGTGCGAGTTAGCATGCTGTCCTGGCTCGCTGTCTGCAGGGTCCATTGTTATGGCCGAGATATTCTGTTAAGGATCCGCGAATGCGGAGAAAACGACTGGACCCAAAAACAGACAACAAAGGGGATGCGTTCAGGGATTTATTAATCACAAATAAAACAAAACACGCGAACGCGGTAAAAAGGGAATAACAAAAGGGGTCCGTGACAAATAGGTCGACAGGGATCAAAAATGCGAAAACTGAGCGGAGGGCAGAGAGCCAAAAGACAAACAAAAACACTCTCAATACCTGCACAAGGTAGAGGATCACAAAACTAAGACGGTTGACGAACTAGAAGGCAATTACAAAGCGACTCGAAAGCAGTATACATGGATGGCGACCAGCAAGGAAAATATCTCGGTGTAGCGGTAAGACGTTGGATGGAGTCTTATTTGCCGTGCTCGGCTGCTCATGTGTCTCTTGTAACTCGCTATGAACTCTGCTGGAACGCACACGGCTCTTAAGTGTCTGTGTCACGTGACTGTGACGCACAACATCTCCCACACACAGGTTCGGTGGGTGAATTATGTCATAATAAAGGGTCACCACATCGGCGTCTTTCTTTCGGATGGCCTGCGTTTATATACTATTGCTGATGAGCAGGGATTAGCTGCAGGTGCGACTTCAGCACGCCCCCACAGCCGGCTCTGCAACAAAAACAAATTGTGACCAGCAGCGGAACGTGACAGATGAACTACTAAAACAGGGTTCATTTTGAAGTATTTGACATACAAGGGTTTCTTCGGGCCCCTAAAAAGTCCCAAAAATGTCAAATTAAAATCCTGGTAATTAACCCTTTAAGGCATGCATGTCCAAAGTGCGGCCCGGGGGCCAAATGCGGCCCGTGGTCAAATTTCATCCGGCCCCCAGCCTGTATCATAAAATCAATAATGTCTGGCCCGCACACAGACCTAATAAATTGGTCAGCAGTACTGCTACCAACATATGAGGTAGCTTACACACTAAATGAAGCTCCTCATTTACCCACTAAAAGGCAGCAGCACTCTAAGCAACATTACCCCGCGTGACCCTTTACTCCCAATTTTCTAAAATGGCGACAATCAACAACAAAAAAGAAGGAAGTTGACTGTGACGGCCGACGCTTCAAGGATAGGTGGAAATTGGACTAATTCTTCACTAAAATACGCAAAATCTGTCTACCTCATTTGCAAAGAGGCAATTGCTGTTTTTAAAGAGTTCGATGTGAGGCGAAATTACCAAACAAGACAAGCTGACATGGACGACAAGATTACAGGGAAGATATGTAGCGAGAAATTGAAGCAATTTAAAGCTAGTTTAATTTTACAGCAGCAGTATTTCGCAAGAGCCCAAGAGAAGAAAGAGAACGCCACAAAGGCTAGTTGCAAGATTTTGTGGAAATTATTAATTAAAAATAATAATAATAAAGCAAATGTGACACACAGAATGGCTTGCTAAAATTTGCATAAATATATTGTTCTACGTTGAGGATGTCAGCCAAGGTCGGCCCCCCACATTTTTACCACACCGATTCTGGCCCCCTTTGCAAAAAGTTTGGACAACCCTGCTTTAAGGCCTGGGTTTATTTTGTCTGAATTTGCATGCTTTTGATGTTATCCTTAAAAAAAATGTTCACAATGGCTTGATTGGGTCCCGTTTTTCAAGACACCATAGCTTTCATGTCCAAACTGTTGTTTTCTCCACTGACCAATTATAATAAACATTTTGGACCCAAAAAAACAAAAAACAACATTTTTTGGACAGAATTTGTAATATCAATGCCCCACTGACAACCAAACATGCTCAATGAAACGTTTTGAAGATAAAATTTATTCAGCTGCTTAGGATAAACATTCAACAGAATAAAATGAGGCTGAATAGTTTTATATTTGATAATTCAACAGAAACAGCAGGTATGGTAACTGGCATTTTTTTCCTTTCTACATACTATGGTAAAAACAGCCTATATACAAAAAGGTAAAAGTCCAAAAATGTTCAATTAAAATCCTGGTAATTAAGGAATGATATATATGCGGTGAACAAGTCAAAAAATGAAAGGGAATTACTTTGTCACATACTTGTTAACGTGGCGCCTATCAAATGCTGCTCAAACAGACAAAAACACCACACAAATCTAGCGAGCATGGTTTAGTCTACTACTTTTCTCAACAGACTCGGAATTGCCTATGACGACATACTATCAAATTTACAGTAATTTAAAACACGGGTAGCTACGAGGCAAGCAAAAGCTGAGCTGCGGTCGCGTGACGGCAGTGAAGGGGGCACAGAACTGTTACTATATGGAGGCTTCATGGCAGCGATATTAACCTAATATGTGCACAGAAAAAAAGAATATGTAGTATGATCACCATAATACTGATTTGCAATGAAATTATATACATGTCCATTTTTTCCGACTGTTTTATTATTTTTTTTCGTGTCAGAGCGTGTCGGGTGTTGGTTGGTTTGACAAATTATGTCAATCTGTCCATTTTGTGCTACTCAAGCGCCCAAAAACGACGCACGCGGACACGGGAGATGTCGCAATATGTCTACATTTTTCTTAACAGACTAATGAGAGTAGAAAGGCGATATCGTAAAGAGCAAACAATTATTTCTCGTCAGCATTTGACGATCTGAGATGAGGGGACGACAGAGAAGCTGACCGGATTATTTTATTTATTAATACCAGTGCAAAAATTCAATACGATCACCTTAATACTGATTTGCAATTAAACTGTCAAATATCAAATGTAGTATTGTTTTTATTTCAGAGCAGCACATTTGACAACAAGCTATTTACACTTTAGTTTTAACAATAGTGACCAAAAATAATAGTGATGAGCATAAAAACAAAAATACAACAGAGCGAGAGGTAAATATGATGTGTTGGTCGTTCCATATTTAGAAATTAAACTTTTGATTTATTTTTATTTTCGTGACAGCAGGCATGCTGCGTTTGCTGGTAGCAGCAACATTGTATATGTGATCAAGATCATGCTAAAGAAAGTCCGTGCGCCCCCGACCCCAAACCCCCACTCCCCCAACAAAAGGAAAATGTTTAACCGTGTCCTAAATCGAAATGCAAGCACGAGCCATGACTTTGAGCCCATACAAATACGACAGACGACGCGGAAGTTCTCCCTCACTTTTGCAGCAGTGGGAGGGAGATGAGGCTGTCTGTGAAAGCAGAATGATATCGCCTGTCACTCATTTCTGAAACTACGATGAGCGGTCAATGAGGAGCCTGTGTGCAATAGAGGGAGGGACCAAGCAATGTCACTTCCCGTTCAGTTATACTGCGAAACGGTCTCGGTGATTCGGTCGGCAACGTCACTTCCCGTTCACTAACCGAACGATTCATTTGGGCGGGGAGGGAGATGAGAGGGGCGAACGATTCGTTGAACGATTTGTTTGAACGAATCTTTTTACTGAACGAACCGGAATGGATTCGTTTACTCAAGTGAACGACAGATCCCGTCACTAGTCCACCCCTGGCTACAAGTTAAGGAGTTTAACAGCCAATGAGCAATTTTATGAAACAATTGCAACAAAACGAAAGCTTGTTAGAGTTTTGATTGAATGTTTCCAAGGAGTGGTTTTTACCTGAATCATCAGCGGTCATTTGTGCTGAAAAGAAGAAATAAAAGCATGTTAAATACTTTATTTTGTTCAGTAACCATTATGCAGTATAAAACACCATAATACAATAATCAATGTGCTTCAAATAATTACCCATCTGTTAATAAAATAAAAACCAACAGAAATAACTTCACTATAAAAACTTCTGTTTTACTTGTTTTATATATAGTAGGTAAATTTGATTCAATTTAACCTGAAACTTAGATTCCTTATAGCTTTACTCAAGAAATGTCAATTACTCACCTTTGATCAGCGGTACAGAGACCAACAGAAACAATAACCAAAAAACCCGATCCATCTTTGATCGCGTACACTTGCCTCTCAGGTCTACTCACACATTTTGTAAATGCAATATGATCTTTTATATGCTCCTTGTTGTCTGATAATTGTATGTTTTTTCTATTGAGACACACCCACCGCTTTTCCCTGTTAGAAAATTAGCGTGGTTTCAATGTATGACTATGCACTTTAATTGGAGCCCATGTGATTTAAGGTGTTCTTAATTCTCATTGATGTAATTGTTCCCTTTTTTATCATCATTATCATCATCATCGTCATCATTATCATCTTCTTTTCCATCTCACACCCGCTTCTCTATCATCATCGGCGTCACAGACATATTTCACTGGGGCACGTGCCCCATTATTGAATTGCAGTGCTCCAGTATAAATTTCACTTTCATTTTCACTAAAAAAACAAATACTTTGGAGTTTTAAGACTACATTGCATAATCTACAGCAGTGTTTTTCAACCGTGCCGCGAGACATTGTCAGGTGTGCCGTGGGAAATTATCCAATTTGTGTGCCTGTGCAGTCTAGCGCCTGGCAGAGTAATCATCTAGTACTCGTTCATACCACTGAGAGGCAGCAGTAGCCTTGTGCTGGGAGACAAGCGTATTAGTGACGCATGGATTCAGCAACAGGTGGATTGCACGGCGACGGTGAAAGTGATGGATGCGTTTTTGAAGAGGAAAAATTCTGAATTCGGATTCTGCCCACGGTCCAGTTCAGACTGGACCGTGGGCAAAATCCGGACCCAGATCAAGAACCTTGTATGAGTGGAGGTAAAAAGAAAGCAAAGACGTCCAGCAAAGTTTCTGGCGCGGGGCAGTACAACGAAAGCTATCTTTCATTTGGATTTACTTTTACTGGAGATGTATCGGCACAGTCTCCGCTGTGCTTTGTATGTGGTGAAAAGCTCTCCAACAGTGGTACGGTCCCAAGTAAGCTTAAATGCTATCTCCAAACGAAACACCCTTTACTTCAAAACAAAAGTATGGAGTATTTTGTTCGCCTGCGTGAACACACGGGGAAACAAGCAACTTTCATGAAAAAAACGCAAAAATAAACGAGAGAGCCCTTAAAGCTAGCTACCACATCACTGAACTTGTGGCTAAATCAAAAAAGTCCCACACTGTGGCAGAGCAAGTAATATTTCCCGCCTGCACAGCCATTGTAAATGAGATGCTCCAACCTGAAGCGGCTAAAATATAGCCAAAGTCCCTCTCTCAGATAAAACAATTTCCAAACGTATTGATGAGATGTCTGCAGACATCGAATGTGTAGTTTTGGACAAAATTTGTATCAGTAATACATTTGCGTTGCAACTTGATGAGTCTATTGATATAAGTGGATATGCTCAACTCTTGACCAATGTGCGTTTTGTAAATGGACACACAATCAGAGAAAACTTTCTATTTCACAAGGCTTTGCCAGGAAAAACAACAAGAGAGGAAATTTTTCGGGTTACATCAGAATATCTGGACAAAGGAGAAGGCGCACCAAAGGCTTTGTAAGCAGAGTGAAGGAAAAAAAAACAGATGAGATCATTACGCACTGTTTTTTACACCGCTAAGCCCTCGTAGTCAAGACTTTACCAGCAGACCTCGTTCCTGCGTTGGATGATGTTGTGCGCACGGTAAACTTTGTGAAGTCACGACCTGTGAAAAGTCGCATATTTGCGGCTTTGTGTGAGGAAATGGGAGCGGAGCATAAAGCCTTACTGTTTCATACGGAGGTCCGATGGTTGTCGCGTGGCAAGGTGCTGGCCCGTGTGTATGAGCTGCGAGAGGAACTTAGTGTTTCTGACAAATGAGGGGTCTGTTTACGCAAAGGAGCTTGCAAGTGATGAGTGGTATAAGGCTGGCATACCTGGCAGATATTTGTTTTCATCTGAATCAACTGAACTCACGAATGCAAGGCTGAAATGCAAACCTGCTTACAAGTACAGCTAAAACACATGGATTCCATTCAAAGGTGCAACTCTGGCAGCTACATATGGAAAGTGGTAGTCTTGAAATGTTCCCACTCACCAATAAATGGCGAGATATTAACACTGTTGCACTGTGTGAGATAATTGTTAAACATTTGAAAACTCTTGGGGAGAAGATGTCATTTTATTTCTCTGCAGCCTCCACAGAGTGCCTTGACTAGGTTAGGGACCCATTCAGCTCAGCATCAGCTTTTGGAAAGGACATGACTTTACAGGAGCAGGAGGAATTAACTGAACGAAGACAAGATCGTGGTCACAAGCTAAGCTTTACTGATCTACTTTTGGACAGTTTTTGGTTGGCAGCTGCCAAGGAGTTCCCTATGCTGGCCAACAAAGCTATTTTGACGTTGCTCCCATTTTCCACAACATACCTTTGTGAGGTGGGCTTTTCAAGTCTGACTGCTGTAAAAACTAAAAACAGAGAAAGACTAAGAGCTGTGGATGAAGAGCTTCGTGTGTGCCTTTCATTGATTCCTGCCAGGATATCAGCTCTTTGTTCGTCGAAGCAGGCCCAGGTTTCCCACTGAGTGAGTATAAATATGAAAGATTATTAAATACTGAGGCCTGGGACAACATACCCGGTTCCCCCCCCCCCCGTCGACGGGCTTGAGTAGTAGTATTTTAATGCTCCAACGATACATCACAAATTGAGTAACCGTTCGGCGCTTTTTATAGACACAATGTAATAAGGAATCATTTTTCGATTACTCCAACAATACGTGAATGTAGCGTCATACAGTCGGTGCACATGACATATCTGTCGAATTGTACGATTTTGGCATAATTTGTACAAGTGAGCACTGATTTTTAAATGTGTACGCTGTACGTTCAAAATCTGTACATTTATCGGGCATTACGTTTTTTTTACTCTGTTCTGATTTTGTCACCGTTTCGGCAACGAGACAATGCACCGAATTAAGCCTGAGTTATGCTCCCGCGTTGTGGTTCTCCGGCCAGGTGACGCGTTGCTCTGTATTCACCGCCAAGCCACAAGAGGGGTGTGGCATGCTTGTTGTCTTCCTCTTGTCTAGCTTAACAGGGAAAAACTAAATAAACAATGCAAAATGGAAAGCTTGAATGTGGATCTTCAGCTCATCAATTATATATGTTGATCATGAATAAATGTTGATCATACAAATGTTGAGGCGCAGGTGACGCAGAAGACGGTTTCGAGGTGGTCTGTCCAACTTTTGATGCCGCATAGAGAGTTCTAGCCTCGGGTGGCAACCAGCTAGCTGTGGCGGCTAGCTTCAAGCTGGCATCAAGCACTGCGTCCAGCGTTTTGTCCGAGGTCTACAAAGCCCTCCAGCCCGATTTGTTTGCCGTGTCCTACAACCAGCCAGTGGGAAGCCATAGCAAATTTCTGGCATCTATGGAACTTCCCAGACTGTGTTGCATTGAAAGCCTTGATGTCAACGTTATCATAAAAGCACCGAGGCACTCTCAATCAGTGATGAAGAATCGTTTGTGAACTGTCCGTTGTCGAAAATTAAACATCAAAACAACTCTTTTTACACCAAACCTGTGCTTTATTCTTCATATACTTAAAGTGTGACACATATATGTCACAGACTCACAGCAAACATATGTACACAAAAAATGATGAAGTGCACCAACTAAAAATACAACATAAAGTGATAAAAAGCTGGCAGTTTTTGGCCGACTGGGTCACCGCTTCGTGTGGCCACTCGATTCCTAACACCCACATACTTATCTCAGTGGTTCTTCCATTTTTTATTCAATCGTTGGCTGACCTCCAGCCCTGTATTTTCAGCAATCTCCTCAAACAAATTGCTTGCCATTTGGCATTCTTCATAATATCTTGACGAGACATTGTCGAAGTTGTCGTACTTGCTCTTTGTTGATACTCTAATCGGCTTGGTCCATTTTTGCGTGTGTAGAAAAATCATATGTGACAATGGTGGTAATTTTGTGCTGAACCGGAAACAACAGTCTGAGCGGACCAATCACAGTCCATTTCCGCCACGTCATATGTGTCGACATGACGCTAGGTTTGAAAAATCAATATGAGCACGTCAGGCTACGGTGCAGGGTTGTAAATCAGGTCTTCCTTGACGGCGCAGGTCTGACACGGAAGCCTAACTCGGCCTTTAGTCTGTAGCCGTTTGCTTGCGAGAATCGCACGTTGAGCTTAGTGTCTGCGTCTTCCGATCACGAGACTACATTTGCACTTCCGCCACCATTTCGTGACTCGCAGTCGACAAAGTTGATACAAACGTGATAAAAATATGGATGAACCAGCTCGTAAGAAAAGAAAAACTGTTGCCTACGGACACCATCTACCAGAATAGGAGACACAAACTGGTGAATACGCTGCATGGATAAAGGCTTCTTCGAAAGGACAACAGTATTCATTTTGCGTGACGTGTGGATTGAACATTAAAGTTTCAGCAACAGGATTCTACGATCTCAGAAAGCACTTCGAGACAAGCTACAAAGCTGCAAGCTTATCATTAAACAGTTTTTTACTGCAAAACACAACCACGCACTCATCGGATGCTGCAACGAAAGCGGAGATTTTATTTTGCTAATTTGTTGCCGAACACAATTTGCCTGCAACTATCGCTGATCACTTCTCAGAATTAGCAAAAGAAATGTTCCCTGACTCAAAGATTGCATCGGTAAGTTAATTTAATCAATTGACCTTTCAATTTCGTTTACCAGTCTAGGAAATCTTTGGGAGTGGACACACTAACGAATTACCTTCAAGTCAAACTGAATTGCGAGCTAAAGTACATCCATCAAAAGACATGATAGAATTTGCCAAAAGTGCTACATGTAGATACAATTATAACAAAAGTCACTGTTAAATTTTAGTAATCACGATGTAGCTGGCTCGGGACGTCGTGAGTCGGTGGGGAGAGTACTTCGAAGCCCTCCTCAATTCCACCGACACGCCTTCCTTTGAGGAAGCAGAGTCTGGGGACTCTGAGGTGGGCTCTTCAATCTCTGGGGTTGAAGTCACTGAGGTGGTTGGTAAGCTCCTCGGTGGCAAGGCCCCGGGGGTAGATGAGATCCGCCCGGAGTTCCTAAAGGCTCTGGATGTTGTAGGGCTGTCATGGCTGACACGCCTCTACAACATCGCGTGGACATCGGGGACAGTACCTCTGGATTGGCAGACCGGGGTGGTGGTTCCCCTTTTTTAAAAGGGGGACCGGAGGGTGTGTTCCAATTATAGAGGGATCACACTCCTCAGCCTCCCCGGTAAAGTCTATTCAGGGGTGCAGGAGAGGAGGGTCCGTCGGGAAGTCGAATCTCGGATTCAGGAGGAGCAGTGTGGTTTTCATCCCGGCTGTGGAACAGTGGACCAGCTCTACACCCTCGGCAGGGTCCTCGAGGGTGCATGGGAGTTTGCCCAACCAGTCTACATGTGTTTTGTGGATTTGGAGAAGGCGTTCGACCGTGTGCCTAGGGGAGTTCTGTGGAGGGTGCTCCGTGAGTACGGGGTACCGAGCCCCTTGGTAAGGGCTGTTCGGTCCCTGTACGACCGGTGTCAGAGTCTGGTCCGCATTGCCGGCAGTAAGTTGAATTCGTTCCCAGTGAGGATTAGACTCGGCCAAGGCTGCCCTTTGTCACCGATTCTGTTCATAATTTTTATGGACAGAATTTCTAGGCGCAGCCGAAGCGTTGAGGGTGTCCGGTTTGGTGCCGTCAGCATTGCATCTCTGCTTTTTGCAGATGACGTGGTGCTGTTGGCTTCATCAAGCCGTGACCTCCAACTCTCACTGGGGCGGTTTGCAGCCAAGTGTGAAGTGGTTGGGATGAAGATCAGCACCTATAATTCCGAGACCATGGTCCTCAGCCGGAAAGGGGTGGCATGCCCTCTCCGGGTCGGGGATGAGATCCTGCCCCAAGTGGGGGAGTTCAAGTATCTTGGGGTCTTGTTCACGAGTGAGGGTAGGAGGGAGCGGGAGATTGATAGGCGGATCGGTGCAGCGTCTGCAGTGATGCGGACTCTGCACCGGTCTGTTGTGGTGAAGGAGCTGAGCCAAAAGGCGAAGCTCTCGATTTACCGGTCGATCTACGTTCCTACCCTCACCTATGGTCACGAGCTGTGGGTCGTGACCGAAAGAACAAGATCCCGGATACAAGCGGCCGAAATGAGTTTCCTCCGCAGGGTGTCCGGGCTCTCCCTTAGAGATCGGGTGAGAAGCTCGGTCATCCGGGAGGGGCTTGGTGTCGAGCCGCTACTGCTTCGCGTTGAGAGGAGCCAGTTGAGGTGGCTTGGGCATCTGGTTCGGATGCCTCCTGGACGCCTCCCTGGAGAGGTGTTCCGGGCATGTCCCACCGGCGGGAGGCCCCGGGGTCGACCCAGGACACACTGGAGAGACTATGTCGCTCGGCTGGCCTGGGAACGCCTTGGAATCCCGCCGGAGGAGCTGGCTGAAGTGGCTGGGGAGAGGGAAGTCTGGGCTTCCGTGCTAAAGCTGCTGCCCCCGCGACCTGACCCGGAATAAGCGGAAGATAATGGATGGATGGATAGCTGGCGATATTGATTGTTCTTTGATTGCACCAGGTTATATGTGACAATATTACCAACAAATTAGTGTTGTATCGGTCGCAAACGATTCGTTCTTTTTGAACGAATTGTTTGGGTGACCGAGACCGAACTAATCACCATCTGCACTGATTCGTTCTATGAAGTTGGTGCTTGTTCACTGCGTAGGAGGGCGTTGAACAAGCGGCAGCGTCTTCTGACATCGCACACGACCAATCAGACGCCAGCCTCATCGCGGGCAGGGGAGGGACCGGAAACAGAATCAGGGTGTATGTCACTCACTTCCACGTGTGGCCAATAAGCAGCCAGCGTGCAGGCAGGGGGGCAAGACTGAGTTTTGTCACTTCCCGTTCAGTGACTCGGTCCTCCGGCTCCTGACCTAGCTTGCTGCTAACTTGACTTTCCAGTAATGACTATGCGGTGAACGAATCAAAAAATGAAAGGAAAGGACTTTGTCACATATTTGTTAACGTGGAGCCTATCAAATGCAGCTCAAAAAGACAAAAACACCACACAAATCTAGCGAGCATGGTTTAGTGTACTACTTTTCTCAACAGACTCGGGACTACCTATTACGACATACTATCAAATTTACAGTCATTTAAAACACGGGTAGCTACGAGGCAAGCAAAAGCTGAGCTGCGGTCGCGTGACGGCAATGAAGGGGGCAAAGAACCGTCACTATATGGAGGCTTCATGGCAGCGATATTTACCTCATATGTGCACAGAAAAAAAGAATATATAGTATGATCACCATAATACTGATTTGCAATGAAACGGTATATACATGTCCATTTTTTCAAGTGTTTTATTTTTTTTTTCGTGTCAGGTGTTGGTTGGTTTGACAAATTATGTCAATCTGTCCATCATGTGCTACTCAAGCGCCCCAAAACAACACACATGGACACGGGAGATGTCGCAATATGTCTACATTTTTCTTATCAGACTAATGAGAGTAGAAAGGCGATATCGTAAAGAGCAAACAATTTTCTCGTCAGCATTTGACGATCTGAGATGCGGGGACGACAGGGGAGCTGACCGGATTATTTTATTTATTAATACCAGTGCAAAAATTCAATACGATCACCATAATACTGATTTGCAATGAAACTGTATATACATGTCAATTTTTCCGAGTGTTTTATTTTTTTTTTTTTTCGTGTCAGAGCATGTCGGTTGGTTTGACAAGTTATGTCAATCCGTCCATCATGCGCTACTCAAGCGCCCTAAAACAACGCACGCGAACACGGGAGATGTCGCAATATGTCTACATTTTTCTTAACAGACTAATGAGGGTAGAAAGGCGACATCGTAAAGAGCAAGCAATCATTTCTCGTCAGCATTTGACGAGCTGAGATGCGGGGACGACAGGGGAGTTGACCGGATTATTTTATTTATTAATACCAGTGCAAAAATTCAATACGATCATCTTAATACTGATTGGCAATTAAACTGGCAAATATCAAAATGTAGTATTGTCTTTATTTCAGAGCAGCACATTCGACAACTAGCTATTTACACTTATAGTTTTAACAATAGTGACTAAAAATAATAGTGATGAGCATAAAAACAAAAATACAACAGAGCGAGATGTAAATATGATGTGTTGGTCGTTCCATATTTAGAAATTAAACTTTCAATTTATTTTTATTTTCGTGACAGCAAGCATGCTGCGTTGGCTGGTAGCAAGCAGCATTGTAAATGTGATCAAGAACATGCTAAAGAAAGTCCGTGCCCCCCCGACCCCAACCCCCCGCTCCCCCCACAAAAGGAAAATGTTTAACCGTGTCCTCAATCGGAATGCAAGCACGAGCCATGACTTTGAGCCCATAGAACTAGGACAGACGACGCGGAAGTTCTCCCTCGCTTTTGCAGCAGCGGGAGGGATGGAGACGAGGCTGTCTGTGAAAGCAGAATGATATTGCCTGTCACTCATTACTGAAACTACGACGAGCGATCAATGAGGAGTCTGTGTGCAAGAGAGAGGGAGGGACCAAGAATGTCACTTCCCGTTCAGTTATACTGCGAAGCGGTCTTTGGTGATTCGTTCGGCAACGTCACTTCCCGTTCACTAACCGAACGATTCATTTGGGCGGGGAGGGAGATGAGGGGGGCGAACGATTCGTTGAACGATTCGTTTGAACGAATCTTTTTACTGAACGATCCGGAATGGATTCGTTTACTCAAGTGAACGACAGATCCCGTCACTACAACAAATTCTATTATATTAAAAATTGAGTTTCAGTTTTGTTTCATATTGCACACTAGATAAAACGTTGTAAGATTAGTCACCATTTTGTAAGATTGCCAACGGCCTCGGGTTAACAGGTATGAAATGATATCTTCCCACCTGCTTTACAGGTTAGTGCCACATAAACTGCCCAACCTTGTTTGTTTTTACCTCTGTGTTGATGTTTGTTTGGTCGCCTATTCCCATGAATTGTTAATGGGTTAAATGGTTCAACTTTACTCTTTTCGTGTGAGGCAGTTAACTGTGGTAAACTACTCTGGCCGTAAATTAAAATAGCATAATAGTTGCCGTCTTTTAGCTAACTGGCTATAATACAATGACAATTAAATTGGGTTAGGGTTAGAGGATTTCAATGAGAGGCTTTCACTTTAGAGCTTTGTCTAATATTGCGTTAATATGGTCTGCGGTATTTGAGCTCTATCAATATTGATGCTATTTATATCTCGTTGTTTATGTGACCAAAATAAAAATAAATTTGTATGAATTAACGCTGCCTTCACAATGCTCTGGGAAAGTTGATCCTTACCACTTGCTAGCTGGTAATTACAAGCGCATCCTGTTCATGTGCTTTTGATGTCGTAGCAAAAAAATAAATATAAAAAAAACAGCAGATATGGACTTTATTTTTGTTCATTGCGTGGTTGCGTGTTTTAGACCTTTTAATTGATCTACAACAACAAAACGAGAAGGCATCATATAGCTAACACTTGGTTGCAAAATAACAGTTTTATATGTTGGCACACAGAAAGGAATGAATTAAGTAAGTTATGTAACCCATCGCAGCAACATAAACCACTTTTAGGTCACAACCTACAACTTGAGAAAAACTGATTAATTGCATAACAGTTACAGTGATATATCCCTGTATCTGTCGAGACAAAATAAAGCAGCAGAGTGTGGGAAGAGAAAAAGCAGAGGTGAATTGACTGTCAGCAATGAGTGTTCCAATTTTTTATTTTGAATGATGGCTGAAAAACAAATCAAAACGTACTTTTTTTTTTTTTTTTTACAGAAACTTGAATTTTGGTTTGATTAGACTTAGGCAACTTATAGAGCCACAGAATTTGGCAAACTTGGTCGAATTGGCCCAATTGGAAGATTAATTTTGGTTTTGGAATAAGGCACAGGTCAGTAGCCCCACCTTTTTTGTAATACTCTCTCCAATAGGGTATTTTTCTCCGAGGTGTGTGAATGTATTTTTAGTCCCAAAAAACGAGGTGAGTTTTGAGCATTTTAGGTTCTCATGAGATGCTTAGACGGGGACGATCTGTCACCTCCCTGACCTGCGTGACGTCCGAGTTGCGAGGAACTGGTGGGCCCGTTTAGTCCTAGTTTTATGATTATTCCTTATCCAACAAATAGTACTATCTTTTTTTTTTTTTTTTTTTTTTTTTTTTTTTTTGCTGAATGTGTATTACATTTAATCAACCTATTTTGATGGCACTTGCCATGAAGTTTTGGAGAAAAAAAAAAACTGTTTCAAATTGTATTTCTATTACGTTCTTACATGCTACATTCAAAAAACAATCAACCATTCCAAAACAACAAAATTGATACCTACATTTGTGTCTGACTTGACAGCTTTGGTTATTTCTGAAAGGCATACTAACACAATGGGGAAAACAATTATTGTATCAACAAATAAATATAAAATGTTTCCTCATCAGTTACTTCCAAAGCTGAATTTCAAATAAAATTTCACCCAGACATTGGTATTTGTCAAGGGCGCAGGCGATGTGCAACCCAAACACAGGAAAACTAAGACGTGGCAAGGCAAGGTAGTGATTAACTCAAATATTATAATTACAAAAACACAAGGTACAAAGAAAAGACCAGGTTTCCAAATACAAAGGCAAACGTCAGGCTTACAAATGCCGGTAGCAGTTGACTGTGCGCCAGATTCGGCGTCAGCTAGCTAGAGCCGCATAGCAACCACGCCCGCTGAACATCAGTGTTCCAGATGCGGCGGGGATCATCAATCTGACAGACTAAACCCGATAGCAGGCGACTGTGCGCCGAATCTGGCGTCAGCTCGCCAGGTTCACATTGCAATTACGTCTGCTGAACGGCTAATTGCACCAGATGCGGCCGGGATCATCAATCTGACACTCCAAATGATAGGTTACGCACTGGTCAGGGGCGGACTATGGAGACCGGATGCGCTAAAAACCTGGAATTTAAGGTTCAGCATGTGACGTCAGAACAGCTTATACCCTGAAGGCGGGCATCCGCTGCAACACAGCGGAGCGACGGCGAGACCCAACGCTGTCATTGAGCATTTGAAGTTCTGCGTCAAGGGAACGCGTTGCTCTGTAATTCACCGCCATGCAACATTGACATTGACGCCAATGGCAATGAAGATTGAACGTGTGCATTTGCAGCTGGTGCTAATCAATAATAAACAAACAAATGTTGTTAAGACAAATGTAGAAGCGTACGCAACACAAAAGATGTTTGCGAATGTTTGAGAACGGCTGTGTTGTTGTGGTGTTTTCCAGTTATTCAATAGGGCGTTGATGAAATGGCCGATGTATTAAAGTGATCTGCCATATCAGCAAGTTAAGTAATTCAAAATGTGTTGCATAACAACATATGGAGGGAGAATGCATTTACACTGTGTTGCTATAAATGTTTCAATCCTATTATCCAAACTGAGCCCCTCCTCCTTGTGTTTGTCTATTTTTGTCACTGCCTTGATTGCACAGATGGGTGAGCCTGGGACCAGTTAATCATCGTCAGCAGCTTACTATAACCGGTCTTTGGCTCATTGCCAGATCAAAAACTCACAGACTTTCAGCTTTCTGGAATTTCATGCCTCAGACCGGCCCACTTTATTTGTAATAAAGGCTCAAGCCCGAAACACATAGAGTCCGCCGCTCTACGCTCAGCTCCGTTCCGAACAACGCAACAAATACGTTTGTATTGTAGTCAATATGAAGTGGTCCACATGATCCGCTCAGCTCCGATATGGATGCGCCTGAGTCCGCCTCTCCGATCCGTCAACACTAAAATACGTACGAGGTCTCTTTTCTGGTCCGTCAACCTGCGGCCGGATCAAGCCATGCTGTTTAGCACGCACCAAACAGGAAAGAGAACGGGAGAAATTTCAGGTCTTTCAAAGTAAATAATGGTAATAAAAGTATTATGCTATGCATCTAATTAGACTTCTGTGCTGATTTATTTAAAATAATTGCCACTGGCAATTCTTGCAAGTACTACACTATGTTTGTCGTCAGAGGTAAGATCTTTAAGTGTGAACCTGACCCGAATTTCGGGCAGGGTCGGGCCTAAAATGTCAAAATTAACGCGTTAACGAGCGGTAATTAATTTTTTAAAATTAATCACGTTAAAATATATAACGCAATTAACGCATGCACGGGACGACCTACTCATGCATTGCTGCAAACAGACTAAAATGTATATTGTATATGTATATTGGGAGCAAAGAGGCAGAGGCAAGTGAGTGGAGTAAACTCCCGTACAAAGAGCCGGCTCTTTAAAGTGAACGATGAGTGCCGCCCATTCGTAAGAACACCGACTCTGTCATTTTCCCTCTCTCTCGCGCTCTCTCCCTCTCTCTCTGTGTCGCTCTCTCTAATTTCACGTGTCTGAAGCGAGGTTTGGCAGTGGCTTAGCTGCTGTACACAGAGAGACACGAAGAGAAAGGGGAGGGGCAAGGGGCTTGGTGCTAGGTACGTTGAGCACATGTCTGTCTGCGCAGCCACAGACAGACACAGGAGGAGGAAAGGACGACACACGAACGAGGTTTTTATGTATGCTAAGAATAGTGTCAGCAATATAACCCCATATGTATGCCTTCAAGAGAGGGGCTGCGCTACTTATTGGCATATGCTTTGGCATCTCTTCCACAACAATTATAAATATTGTGGTGAGCGACGTGGGGAAAAATGACAGGAGAAAAACTTTTTCTAAACACCCTGTATTGAACATAATGCAGAGAAGATATACCATTTGCAGCGACCACTGACATTCATTTTGCCCAAAATTTTACAAATATGTTAAAACGAAAACATACAGAGGGGTTTTACTTTTTATATAAAATTACTATAACTTACTCACATTTATCTTTTATTAAGAATTACAAGTCCTTCTATCCGTGGATCCCTTTCACAGAAAAATTGTTAATGTTAATGCCATCTTGTGGATTTATTGTAATAAACAAATATGGTACTTATGTACAGTATGTTGAATGTATATAGTATATCCATCTTGTCTTATCTTTCCATTCCAACAATAATTTACAGAAAAATATGGCATATTTTAGAGATGGTTTGAATTGCGATTAATTGCGATTAATTAATTTTTAAGCTGTGATTAACTCAATTAAACCTTTTGATCGTTTGACAGCCCTAATCTTTATATGTAAACTAAAACGATGCGTGGATGTTAAACTAAGGAATACTTGTTATAAAATAAATTATTTTGATGAACAGAGAAGGCGCTGGATGGGAATAGCGAACAGGAGCCACGCAGAGCCTCTCCTTGACAGAGAGGCGTCCATGTGAGCACAATATCCCACACTGAAATATACTTAACAGACTTTTCCAGCGTTATTTCAGTGTGTAAATGCATTTATAATGATTATAAAAAATATGTAGACTATTTAAACATTTTAAAAACTTTAAAAACATTTTTTCTGGTAACTCAAGGAAATTAAAATAAATGAAATGGGCTGCTGCATTTAATTGCCAAGGAAATGAAACATGAACTGTCCAGCTGATAGTGCACAAATATAAAAGATATAAATGTTAATTGAATATACAAATACAGTCTTGTTTAACTGGGAGAATTCTTTACAAAAGACAGGCTCTAATTTGTTTTTCCAAGCAGCACTCTATCCAGGTCTGACTGACACATTGAATCCCCGCGCTCCTTCTCCTGAGTCATCACCAGTGTTGTTAATAACGGCGTTACAATATAACGGCGTTACTAACGGCGTTATTTTTTTCAGCAATGAGTAATCTAATTAATTACTTTTCTCATCTTGGCAACGCCGTTACCGTTACTGAGACGGGAAAGGCGTGCGTTACTATGCGTTACTAAGTTGGTTGAATAAAAAAAGTCTGAGAGAAACGGACTCACGGGTACGAGTGCAGAGCAGCAGTGGGGAAGACGCCGTTGCAACCGCGATGCTAGGTGGCTCCAATAATACCTGACTGTAGCCATAGCCGACAAACTACGCCCACATGGCACGGTAGATATCATATTATAGAACTAGATGCAAAAACCGACACAGCTGCATTGCCAACATGTTTTAAGGACTACATACGTTAGTAAACAGCCGCCATCTTAAAGCAGTAGACCTCTCAGGAAGGCCCTGATGTAGAGATCCTTCCTAGCGAACCTAAGTAACTTTTTTTTTTTTTTTTTTTTTTTTAAATCTAAAATGCTTCTAAATCGGCAAAATCTTAACTTAAATCTATCTTTAAATGATGAAACAGTTTTAAAACTTACACATGTTTAAAGTAGACAGAAGGGAACTAATGCAATAACGGGAGCAATTTTAACAACTTTAACGGTTGATTCACAACTTTAAATGACTTCCACACGTAGAAAAGGTTACTAGCTAGTTATCGCAATACCCTTGTGTCTAGTTAAGTGGAGGGTAAAGAATTGGGCTAGGGCCAATTGTCCCCCAAATCCTTTAAACTTCACATTGTGTGACCTGTTTTTTTGTTGTTGTTGTTTTTTTTGTTTTTTGTTTTTTTTTTTTGAGAAAAAAAAACAAAAAATTATCACTAGTTACTTTGCCAAGTAACTAATTACTCTTACATTCAGGTAACTGAGTTACTAACGCAATTACTTTTTGGGAGAAGTAATTTGTAACTGTAATTAATTACTATTTTAAAGTAAAATTAACAACACTGCATATACTGTATATAGATATAACTAGATGCAAAATGACAGACACGGCACTAGATGCGTTAGTAAACAGCTGCCATCTTAAAGCAGTAGACCTTTTATTACGGCTCTGTTGTAGAGAACCTTCCTAACGAACCTAAGTAACTTTTTATCTAAAATACTTCTTAATCGGCAAAATCTTGACTTGAATCTATCTTTAAATGATGAAATAGTTTTAAAACTTTCATTTGTCGAAAGTAGAGAGAAGGGAACTAATGCAATAATGGGAGCAATTTTAACAACTTTTAACAGTTGATTCAGGGTGAAGGGTAAATTCGGGCAAAGAATTGGGCTCGGGCCAATTGTACCAAAAACCTTCACAAAAAAACTTCACATAGTGTGGCCAATGTTTTTTTTGTTTTTGTTTTTGTTTTTTTGTTTTTGAGGAAAAAAAAAAGTAATTATCACCAATTACTTTGCCAAGTAACTAATTACTCTTACATTCAGGTAATTGAGTTACTAACGCAATTACTTTTTGGGAGAAGTAATTTGTAACTATAATTAATTACTTTTTTTCAGTAAGATTAACAACACTGGTCATCACAAATAAAACATAAAAATTCATCCGTGCTCAAGCCTATAAATAAAACATAACAATTCGGGTCTTGTCGGGCTCAGGCCAGCAAATCAATTTAATAGATCGGGCTCGGCCCAGGTCGAGCTTTAATACCCACGGGCCCGGGTCGGATTTTTTAGGCCCGACCTTACCTCTATCGCGCGTGCATGCGTAGATTTGTAGTGACGGGGGGTTGCATCCGTGGGTTATTGTGTGCTTTTGTGTGTGTTGAACTGAACTTTAACTGTAGCTCAACTGTTGTATTTGCCTTGTGCATTTTTGGCGTGTTTTTTCCCTATGACATTACTGTCAAAATAATAAACTTTGTGCTAATCTGATCACGTAGTCTCCTCCGGTATGCGCAGGCTCGTCTAGAGTCCGCGGGTATACGGACCGCATGAGAGTTGTATACTGTGGGCATTGGGCGTTGCAGGCGATCCGCACTATATTTGTTGCGTCATCCGGAACGAAGCTGAGCGTAGCGCGGCGGACTCTGTGTGTTTCGGGGGTCAGCCCTCTTCCTACTATCATTGCACTGACGTACATTTATTGTCTTAAATGGTTTCAAATTATCTGTTTTCGGTTCATCCCGTGTTTTTCCTGATGGGTTGCTATCACACAGCACCTGTTTGCTTGTGTTAGCGAGTGAGCAATAAACTTAATGAGGCGTAATCCTTCTTTTCCTGGTTTCATCTATGGGCATCTAAGCACATCAGTACATGATAACAAGTAAGTACAGCTCTGTTGCCGTACTTTGTCTATTTAGCCCTTCCAAGGGCGAATGTTCGGTCTCAACATTGGCAGGGACGATATGACGGCATAACCTGCTTGTACACTTTTTGCTGGGGACGAGATATTAATAAGACCAAATAGATTGAGTGAACAAGGGTCAGGGCTACATTTCTCACGAATATGAACCTAACTAATTGATAGGCTAAATGAATGATGCAAAATACATCTGTACTGACTTTTACTAACTTTCATCTGCATTGGTTAAGGTGATACACCGTTTGATTCAAACCTCTGTTTTCAGAAACTACTAAAGAAACAGAGAAAACTTCCAGAATAAAGGGATTTTATGAGCCAAATTTATATTGCAATATTTGAACATAAATTGTATGAACATACACAATCAATAAAAACTTGTTAATAATCTCTTAACTATCCAGGAATGCAAAAAACTAAACATTTGTCTTAATACCACTCAAAATTGTTTAAATAAATTTAATACAAAAAAAAAAAAACTTCTTAGTCAGGGAATAACAGAAATAAATAAAAATGGAGCCTTCCTTCAGGAAAAACACTACTGCAGGGGTTAATTTGAGCTGGATCTTGCCAGAACAAGATCCGACACCTCTTGATTTTGGCCTCCCTGTGTTCCGGGACTTATTTGGGCACATCCGGCACCTCTCGTGCATATAAAATAATAATAATATAAAAACGTTGGGGGGAAAGAAGGAGAGGAGTCGTTAATGGCTTTCTCCACTTTATTGTGACAACAATAAGAAAACGATAAACAAAAATAATAGTGGATGGCCGACACATTCGACCGCAAACTTTTGCTTCTCGCTTGTCTCCCCCTCGCTTCCTACTACTCACAGCTCTCCAGTCCCAGCGTCTCTTAAACGGATCGTGCACAGTATATTGTTTTGAGGTTTTTGTTGACAAAGGTATCAACACACGACGTGCTGACTTTTTTTCTTTATTAACACATGGAGCTAAAAGTACGAACACAGCTTGGGCTCTTGGCTTGCTGTGCTTCTCTATCACACTACCGCATCACGTGACCAAAACAACAGTAACGTTGCTTGCACTTCAGGGTGCCTCGGAAAACATTATATCAGAATATCACACTTAGTTACGGACATTACAGTATAAAATAAAATAATGTTGTTAAAAAAATTTAACGTCATTTGAAAGACTCGGAGATTTTGTTGATGCACTGAAAAGCTGGACCAACAAATCACGTCCCTGACATTGAAAACAAAAAATTTGAAATTTGGGGAGCAAGCAGCCAGGATCAAACGGTATTTCAACATGCCAAAAAGACAGTTGCATTTACTGTCTTTTTTCAAAAAGAAGGAAGATGGTTCCAAACGAGTCGGAAAAGCACAAAGAAAAGAAAGAAAAAAATGAAAGTTCAACAGCATGGGAAGTGCGCATTTGCGTTTTGTTTTCAGCTCCATATTCTGCATATGTTCCGGGACCTGTCCCCTTGCCGTCATCCCTGCGCTGTCATATGTACTTTGCATTCCGGCACCTTATGACTTACAAATTAAGCACTGCACTACTGCTTTTGTCCACAAGCACAGCCAACTCAACAAAAAAATGAAAGCTCCTTTGGGCTGCTTTAAAACCACATAAATAAAATAAAAATGAAAATTGGGGAAAAGGGGGTAAACCCCGGTTCACTACATTTCTCACAGTTTAATTAACGTTAACAGTAGAAAACACATACAGGGGGATATTTCTATTAAAGCAGCTTCCTACTGAAGTTTGGGAAATTCACACAGATTAATGTTATGTTAACTGTGATGCAGGTCGGACTTTCAGTAGCAAAATTAGTGGTGTGTTCCCCACTTCCACAACATTGACGTATTTTGACACTACTTGCACTGGGTGCTGTTGGCGTCATGTTGTATCTGTGTCGGGGCTGTGATCAGGGGTGAAAGTGGCTAGAATTTCTTTCCGGAACTCCCCGACGGGAAGTTCGCCACGGAGCCAAAAATTTTATTTATTTTTCATTCAAATGTATATTTTTTTAAATGATTTGCAAAATAAAAGTTAACAAAAATAGCAATAACCCAAACCTCCATCTCCTAATTTTTATTTTCCCTCATTTCCTCACATATTAGATGCCAAATCTCAATTTTAACTACTTAAAAACATATGATATACTCCATATTAAAATTGAAGTTCATGTAAACATTTTTTTTTTTTTATAATAAACATATAAGCAACATACATTCAGAAATATAAGTACAGATTACTTATATTATGCAGAGTGAAATGGAATATATTTTGAAGATCGCGCAAATATTGACTTTTTTAAATCATAAGGAAATGAATAAGTAGTCAAACATAAATGAACAAATATACAGTAAGTCCAAAGTGCACATTGACAGCTAAGATGTTCTGAACCTCCCCATAAGAGCAAATAAAACTAAATATGAGAAATAAGCCTCCTTAACTCTTTTGTTGCTCTTAAAGATCCATTTTATGTTGCATTGCCCCATTTTTGTCGCATCAATTCAAAAAGTTTTTTTTTTTTTTTTGCTGTTGCAGAAAATATGCACATTTAAACCAATCAGAGAAAACCATCTCTGCTGAACACATGTCAGTATGTCAGCCAATTGAGCGGGTAAATGAGTCCAGGCATTTTGCTTTGGTGCGTGCATTGGCACATCGACGTGACTCATCATCGTCAGACTCAGATAACTGCAGCAGCTGGGGAAACCCCTATGCCGTCTGTGGAATAAAATCAAGCATAAATATCAGTGGAAACGGATTATGCTACACAAGCACTTTATTATGCTTGTTGTTAACACTTGTGTATGTAAATCTGATGTTGGTAGATTGTTTTCTTCTTGGAGCTGAAATGCATGTGTGGCAGCTTAGCATTTATATTAACACAGCGTTTTGACAGTTGCTGTCACATTTTAGGAATCAAAGCACTGTGTACCGGAACAGCATTCCGGCCCTGAATCTTATACTGGAACTGTGTTCTGGCCCTGAATCTTATATCGGAACTGCGTTCCTGACCGTTCTGGCCCACTTTCGCCCCTGGCTGTGGTTGAGTGTGTGTGTTTGAAAGGGTGTGTGTGAAAGCAAATCAGCAAATCAAACGTGCGTTTAAGGAAAAAAATGGACTGGCACATTCAGCAAGCAAAAAGGGGTCAATGTAAATTCATTGACTTATTAATGGTATGGTCAATTCTATCCTTACGACATATGGAAAGACAATCTAAATGACCTCTATAGGTAGGGCCATTATATAATGCAAATAAGGTTGCTTAAAAGTTGGTGGGGGCAATTTGCCCATCCTGAAAAGTTGGTTGTGTTATGTCCCTACCGTCCCTATGCAAACATATACCCTTGAGCCCTTCTGTGACGTCCGTGAATTCGTTAGTATATTGGCATCGATCTCTATTGCAATGTAACGGTCAACTCTCTGTTCCTTATGACATCCACCACACGGTGGCGTCTCTTAATTCATGTTTGTCTTGTTCTTCAGTTGCTACCCACTTTTTGGTGGAATCTATAGGGAATGGGACGTAGTATGTCTCTTGGAGATGCCGCCCAGTTGGTAACATGACCTACTTCTGGTCCGGCAGACTCAACACGGATTGTAACTTGTGGTAGTGCTAATTCCTTCATTGTATTCAAAAGAAAAAATGGGTGTGCATTGTTGTGTTACCGGGTGCAACATCGTTTCACACGACGGAAAAGGGGTGAAGAAAACTGCACTCACTTTTCACCGCTTTCCTGTATGGAGGACCAATAAAAGGGACCAAATATCAGAGATCACAAAGGCCCGACGGATGGCTTGGGTCGTGGCGGTTCTTTGGTGAGGCATATCTATTGACGACGGATGGCTTGGGTCGTGGCGGTTCTTTGGTGAGGCATATCTATTGACCATTTTTCTGCTTGAATGAGAGTGTGTACCTGTCATTTCTACACTGGTAAGTTGAACAATTTATCCACTGTTTTGGTTTCAATACACGTTTCTTACCGTTGTGTAAATCTGCCTCGGTAGCAATGCGCACCTACATTTGTTGTGTTCCTAGGTAAACTTGCATATGAAATGCTGACAACACATCCCAATAGGTCACCATGTCTCTTCTTGGGTCATTCTGAGGTCAAGCCACATCAGAGCGTTACAAGAGGTTGGATAGGCGAAGTTGAAGAGTGCACGCTGAAACTTCAGCGGAAAAAGACAAGCCAGTGAAATGGTGTTGGCAGATCGAGGGTTTGATACACAAGACAGTGTGGGGCTCATGTGTGCAGAGGAAGACAAAGATCCCTGCTTTTACCCAAGGTCGCAGCCAGCTTGATGCAAGTGATGTGGGGAGCACTAGGAAAATTGCACACCTCCGCATTCATGTGGAACATTCGGAATAAGTATACCATTTTGTCAAACAAGGTTCCCGTTAGTTTTGTGCTACTGTGTAAAGGGGAGGATGTTACCTTCCTTGATAGGCTTTAAAAAGTTCTTGACAGACTGTAACTTCTTGTGTACTTCAGCTCTTCATAATAAACAGTTGTAACTATTACAGGGTGAGGAGATTCTAAGTTTTATGTGTATTTTGTAGGGCTGTCAAACAATTAAAATTTATAGTTAATCACAGCTTAAAAAATTAATTAATCGTAATTAGTCGCAATACAAACCATCAGTAAAATATGCCATATTTATTTTTTATATATTATTTATATTTATTATTGTTGGAATGAAAAGATAAGACACAAGACAGATATATACATACTGTACATAAGTACTGTATTTGTTTATTATAACAATACATCCACGAATGGTATTGACGTTATTAGCATTCTTTCTGTTAAGGGGATCCACGGAGAGAAAGACTTGTAGTTCTTAAAAGATAAATGTTAGTACAAGTTATAGTAATTTTATTTTAAAACCCCTCTTAATGTTTTAGTTTTAATAAAATTTGTAAAATTTTCAATCAGAAAAATAAACTAGTAGCTCGCCATTGTTGACGTTGCCTAGCGGGACGTCACATGGGCTCCCTGCCGTTCTTCCACAGTGTCTTTAACTACGTAAGGTACTAACTGAAATACACTACAAGGTGTCAAGTTTTAAATTAATTAGAGATCTAGCCAGCGAGTGCGTTTTGCCTCTTGACTAACGTCGTAGTTTCCGGGTTCATTGAACCTTTGGTTCATTTGAGAGTTGGCTTCACAACATACGAGACCTCTGATAGTTTTTATATTGTGACTAAATATTGCCATCCAGTGTATTTGTTGAGCTAAACGAAATGTTTGAATAGAGTTTGACCAAAATCTGAGTAAGTTTTATGTGTATTTCGCCTAGCTATTTTGATTGGGAATCCCAGTTCTCTTTGCATTGTTGTTTAACTGTGTGAGGATAGGGCCTCATTAATACAGATTGAAGCGCTTTTGTTTTTGTGAACATTATTTTTTTGAGAGATAGGAATATTGTTTTTGTTGTGCTTCTGCTAAATTATACTTTTGTTTTTTGTGATGGAGCTGCCGAAGCTTATGCCAATAAACGGCGCAGTCCAATGAACGCCTGAGTCCACTCGCCTTTCTATGCCTCTTATTATGTGCAAAAAAACGGCGTCATTGTAATCTGTTTGAGGCTATGCATGAGCAGGTCATTCCGTGCATGCGTTAAATCCGTCAAATATTTTAACGTGATTAATTTAAAAAATGAATTACCGCTTGTAAACGCGATAAATTTGACAGCACTAGTATTTTGCATATATATTATGATTGTGAATTTGTGAATGCCAGTTCTCTTTGCATTGCTGTTTAACTGTGTGAGAATGGGGCCTCATTAATACAGATTGAAGCACTTTTCTTTTTGTAAACATTAGTTTTTGAGAGACATGAATGTTATTTTTGTTGTATTTTCACTATATGATACTACTGTTTGTTGTGATGGAGTTGCTCAAGCTTATGCCAATAAACAGGGCGGTATGAGCGACGAATCTGCTTGTGTCCTCTCTCCTTTCTCTCTTCTGCCTTACACTCCTTTGTGGAATAAAGGAAAGCTACAGCGTCAGTCAAGGGACAAAACGCAGTCAGTGGCTTGATCCCTAATTAATTTAAAACTCGCCATTGACACCTTGTGGCGTATTTAAATAACTACCGTACATAATTAAAGAGTGACAGTTTTTTTTTTTTTTTTTTAGAGTGACACGTGGAATTCCGGTAGCGTGGCCATGCGACGTCACCGCCCAGCGACGTCAACAACAATGGCGACCTACTAGTTAAAATAAATTTACAAATATTATTGAAACAAAAACATTAAGTGGTCTTTTAATATTACATTATTATAACTCGTACTAACATGTATCTTTTAAGAACTAAATGTCTTTCTATTCTTGGTACCCTTTAAAAAATGTTTACAATAGTACTGAGGTAATTAATCCAGTTTTGGCTAAACAATAGCATATGACAGTATTGCAAACCGTTTGATTTCGTACGGTATTCCACACCAGCCCTCCACCCTCACCGGAACTTGTCAGTGGTGATGAGTTCAGTTGAAGGAAGGAGTGGTCACACCAGCGAGTGAAAGCCGAGCCAATATTTATTCTGGAGAGTCTTTTTGTAGTCTTTGGTAGTTTCCCTTTTTTTTTTTTGTCTGTTTTTTTTTTTAATCTCCTCGGACAAAACTTTTTGTCTCTTTAGTTACTCTGCTAACTATGCAAAATTCGTGCGACTTCCGTCTTTATAACGAATGGGGTAAGGGGAAGTCACGTATGCCGTAAAGCAGTTAGCACATGTGTAATTTTTTTTGTGCGGCAGGGTTGTGTGGCAGGGTTCCTGCCAGCCTCCTAAAAGTGAATTAGTGCCGGCAAAAGCGACAAAGACCCCCTTAACTGTAAAAGAGGTGTCATTCAACTAGTTGTCAGTTGCCATATCATCACAAATGTTATGAGAATATTTTGTCAAAGTTGAAAAGTTACCTAATGTTGCTTTAAATGAAGCTTAACCTGTTAAATGTCGGCATGCCTATTACACTTCTAATACTGCTTACCAGTTCAAGTCAGGAAATTAAAATGAATAAGCTCATTAAAAAAGACGGTTTATATGCTTTTATTGTCATGGTTTACATGAACATGATTTGAAGTAATCCTCAGTAGGTTACATTAGGTACACACTATTTCTGACAGAGTGGAACAGTGGGCATCTCCATTGTAGATGAGGAAGTTAGGGATGACATTTCCGTATTTTCATGCGGACGTCAAACACGCATTTTTCACAATTTATATCAGTTGCCTCTTCGACCAGCTGTAAGACAGCAAACATTCATCATGAGAGCAAGGATGTGTCCAACTGCTGCACACTTTATGTACTGCATACACTTACAGTTTCGATGATTTCGCCCACATCAATTCCCTGGCCCAGTTTAAGGACAACACTTGTATTAAACAGCACTTCTGAAAAAAGAGAAATAAACAAAGTGATGAAGTGACAATCTACATACAATATTTTGACCTTTAGTTGTACACTACTCATTTGAGTGAATGCAAGGAAACTGAACACATACAATCACTTGCTTGAAAACAGCCTCAAAAAGCCTTTTATTAGGGTGACCTATAGACTTTATTACTATTGACGTCAAGGGTGAAAGTGGCTACAATTTGTTACCGCTACTCCCCGAAGTGATGGTCGCCACGGAGCCAGAAATTGTTATTTATTTATTTTCATTTTGGAGGGAGTGGGGATCAAACCTCCTAAAACTACTGAAATGCAAAGAAAACTGTTTTAACACAGTTATTTCTATAACACATACAAAAACAGATTTTCATTCAAAATTTATTTTTTCAATGATTTGCAAAATAAAAATTAACAAAAACAGCAATAACCCCAACCAACCTCCATCTCCTAATTTTTATTTTCCCTCATTTCCTCACATACTAAATGTCAAATCTCAATTTTAACTACCTAAGAACATAGGATGTATATTAAAATTGAAGTTAATGTAAACATTTACCTTTGCTTTTTTTATTATTATTATTTTTTTTATAAAGATATAAGTAACATACATTCAGAAAAATAAGTACAAATGACTTATATAATGCAGAGTGAAATGGAATATATTTTGAAGATCGCACAACCCATCAGAGCAAATGAAACTAAATATGATAAATAAGCCTCAACTCTTTCCTTGCTCTTAAAGATTTCACCCATTTTCTGTTGCATTGCCCTTTTTTTTGTCGCATCCATTCAACAAACTTTTTTTTTTGCTGTTCCAGAAAACATGCGCATTTGAACCAAACAGAGCTAACTATCTATGCTGATCACAAGCTAGTATGTCAGCCAATTGAACGGATAAATGAGTCCAGGCGTTTTTCTTTGCTGCGTGCATTCGTACTGACGTGACTCATCATCGTCAGACTCAGATAACTGCAGCAGCTGGGGAAAACTCCATGCCGTCCGTGGAATAAAATAAATAATATATATCAGTGGAAACGGATTTTGCTACCCAAGCACTTTATTATGCTTGTTGTTAACTCTTGTGTATGTAAATCTGATGTTGGTAGATTGTTTAATTCTTGGAGATGAAATGCATGTGTGGCAGTTTAGCTTTTTTTTTTTTTTTTTTTTCATAGCGTTTTGACAGTTGCCGTCATATTTTTGGAAACAAAGCACCATGTACAGGAACAGCATTCCGGCCCTGAATCTTATACCGGAACTGCGTTCCTGACCGTTCTGGCCCACTTTCAGCCCTGATTGACGTGACACTTCGTCATTCTTTGCGTGACGGCTTACCATAGGGGGCCGAGCTTGAATCGTTATTTAGTAATAGTCAGTCGAAGGCGGCACACAGTCATGTCAAAGCTTGGTTTAAGCTTAGATTTTGGAAGAAGTACGAAAGCTGTACCGCATACAAACAGGAAGGATTCAAGGTAAATACTATATTTTTCGTACCACGCATGCATTTTGAAACGTTGTGAAAAAAATCAAAGGGAGAATGGGAACCGCTATGGTCATTCTTTGACATATACACGTAAAAAAGATGCATAACTGCCTGGGTTTTTAGCTTTTTCAACAAAAAATCGAGACAGTGTTACGTCCATACCTATAAAGAATTCAGTGATTGAAGTATTTACTCACATGAATTTTCTTCATTTACATATGGAGGCGGCTTAAGACGAGCCGCACATTAGCCATATTTACGTAAAATACATGCTACCTGCACTGTTTCTTTTGCTTTTAACCAAGAATCGAGACTGTTTCACGTCCATATCTATAAAGAATACAGGGATTTAAGCATTTATTCACAAGAATTTTCGCCAGAAAAGCTCCTTTTACGCGCAGGCGGCTGCTAGCCTCATTCGCAGACAAAGTAGCATTGTACTTAAACAATATATGTCAAATAAATGCTAACTGCAGAGTTTCATTGCTTTTAACCAAGAATCGAGACTGTTTTACGTCCAAATCTATGAAGAATACAGGGATTTAAGCATTCATTCACAAGAATTTTTGCCAGAAAAGCTGTTTACGCCAGGCGGCCGCGTGCCTCTTTTGCTAACAGTATATAGTGTATAATGATTATAAAGGGCTATTCTATTCTTTAATAAGTTATAATAAGTGATTGTACATAGAATTTATTAATAATCTATTTACATATTATTTATAATTGATTCTGCATGTTTTCTTCAAGTATTACGTTTCTGATGTTAAATTGAGTGATTTATTAGCTGTTGAAAACTTGCAGTAAATAAAAACAAAATTTAAGTTGCTATTTTGGTCAAAAACTATGATATGTTAAATATTGCTATTGATCCTGAAAATATAGGTGATTATCTCTGCATTTGGTGATTTTGGTGAGACTTATATAGCAATTTGTTTGGCAATTTAGCAAGTTGTGTTATACTTAAATAAAAAATAATTCATCTGGATTTTATAAGGGAACGACTTTGAATTTTTTTATGCCGCTGCTCATGGAGACTCATATATGGCTAAGCTAGGTGCCTCTTTTGGTTTTAGATTGTTAGCAGCTTTGGTTTTGAAAATAGGCCCCCTACGGATCGGCCCTGCGCCCCATGTCATGTCAATTGGTTATGAAGTCTATGGGAGACCATATTTTGATTCCGAAAATTCCCAAAAGAAGACACTCGGCCCGTTTTACGAAAGAAAAAGAAAAAAAATAAAAAATAAAATATATGTCCATAAGGTATATATTATATACTATATGGAAATCTTTTTTATTCAACAGCTTTCATTCTTACTAAAAATAATAATAAAAATGCAAATAATAATAATAATAATAATAAATACTATAATGCAGTCCCATGGTAATTCCCAGGGTTTCTAAAAGTACAGTAGGCGCTAGAACCTTTAGCTACCAAGCTCCTGTCTTGAATCAGCTTCCAGCTAGTATTAAAGAAGCTGACACAGTCTGTATATTTAAGATTAGACTAAAAACGTTCCTATTCGACAAAGCTTATGGTCAGGCTAGTTGAAATCGGACTAGACTCACAGTTTAGTCTAAGCTGCACTAGAAGCTATAATGCTGGGGGAAGTACAGCCACTGAGTCCTATCTCCTTTTTCTCACTCTACCTACCAATTGTCTTACTTTATTTCTCTTTTCTAATTTCGATACCTAGTTGACTAGTCTCTTTATCACTAGTCACCCGGTGTCTCCTTTCCCCCCTCTCCTCTGGGGAGGGGCTATTTTTAAGCCGCAGCCTCCTGACCATCCAGACCCCTGGCTGGATGGACGTCCTTGTTGCCCAACCCCCGTCTCATCTGGCTAGATGGACCTCCTCTGGTTCCCTCACTCTATTGCATTTCTATAAACTGTAACTCCGTCTGCTAATTCCCATTAGGAGTCCTGGTGCAGCTTGCCTATCCTTCTTGGGAGTGGATCTCTCCTGACTGTGGTTCTCCCCAAGGTTTTCTCATTTTTTCCTGAAGGGTTTTTGGAGTTTTTCGTTGCTGACATGGAGGGTGTAAGGATTAGAGATGCCCAGGACTTGGACTAGAAAGTTACTTAATTCATCTACTGTTTCTGACTGTTTATCATATTGCCTCTGCAAAGCCCTTTGAGACAACCTTGTTGTGATATAGGGCCATACAAATAACATTGAATTGAATTGAATTGGAAATGTAGTCCAGTCAATGGCTATGTTCCAACAATTTTTTTTAAAAATTACTATTGCGACAGTTGTCGTTAAAATATTGTTATTCCCACTCAATTTTTGCTCCCGTTCAATGTTCTAGTTTGCATGCAAACAATAACTGAAATAAACTGACAAACTATTCAAACAGCATGTTTCCAAACACAGTTCAAAACTACATTTCCTGTAATCCCTAGCGCAGCTTAGCTGACTGATAGCTACCCTATTAGCGAGTATCGGGAGCCGAGGCAAATCAAACTTTGCTAGTATAAACGTTTACAATCATCGGCAGCCAAACGATGCAACACCAAACAATTTTACAGATCACGCCAATACAAAGCTTCGACAGAAGCCAAGAGTGGCCATTATATACATATTTATCGTAAAAAACTCATAAGTAACACAGCTACTAAGAATATATTACTAACATTCAACCAAATAAATGAACGCAGAACAATTACAAGCCTCATACAATATACTGCGTCTTTGTGTACACATATAACCCAATATACAACAGAAGACACATGATCGACATTAACAGGAGATTAATTTACAGAAAGGTATATGGAGCCACGTTTAGAACTCCTTACTGTAGTCCAGTGCTTCTCAATTATTTTCTGTTAGCCCCACCCCCACCCCCAAGGAAGACGTAAATGCTCCCCCCACCACAAACTCTTGGCCGCCACTGTATATAGCAGCATTTGTCTATAAAATTACTATTATAAGTACACCTCTGCCTAAAATTGTCCTTTTTTCTATTAAAGAAAAAAAGTAACATAGATCAACATATAATAAAGTATAACTTTTTTAACATTGTTTTGTTTGTAACAGAAAAGACTTAAAGCACATCACTTTGCCTGAATTAAAATAAATAAAAGTCACATCCAAACTGTAAAAATACACTCAAGGTACATTTTTGACCATTTGATACTGAAAAATGTAATAAAATCAATAATGGGTTATTTTGCACTGAGCATGCTAACAGTACTCACTGGTTTACACTGACAAAGCGGGACGATTGTTGGCAATATTCGGCACGTTTTCGCTGGAAAACAATCAAGCGGCTTATCAATTAGATTGGGGTCTAATGTCTTTAAGTGACGTCTTAATTGATTTGGCTCCCCGCAGTCCGCTACAATCATTTTTAGACACAGTAAACAGAGTGGTCTTTACTCGTTTCCCACTGTATTAAAAGTCAAAGCCAAAAGCCAAACGGCCCCAAACAGCGCATTCTCGGCGCGCCCCACTATTTGAGAAGGACTGCTGTAGTTTAATCTCTCGCCAAACCGTCAGTAGATGGAGGTAATTCCCCATGAAACATAGGGTAAGCTGCCAACAAAAAAACAGCAATATCTACTCCTTGTCCCGCCCCTACTAGTAGGAGCCACGTCAACGCATGCAGGCGCTGTCCCCTAGCGGCCGGAGGGATTCTCTTCAAATTGTTCCCGTGAAAAATCATAAAAACCAGACATTTTCATGAATTTGTGAAACCCGGACGGACTCTCCGGAGAGCAAGTGATAAGAGGACTTGTCCGGGCAAAAGAGAAAGTGTGTGTTTTTTCTGGAAGTTTACCAAACAGTTTATCGACGTTACCAAATGCTAGCGACCAGAAGCTACTAAATGCTAATGACCAGACTCCACCATCCAATCAATTAACTGACTCCACATTATGTATTTGATTGACAGAAGACAATTCATTGTGCTGGAAAAAAAAACATTATGAAATGAAAAGGCCATTGTGGAAAAAGACATTATGAAAACAATGTCTTTGTGAAAAACGCTTCTTGTCTTGTAAAATTTCATTGGGCTGAAAAACGACATTATGAAATAAAAAGGCTATATTGGAAAAAAGGATTCTAAGATGAGAAGCTTTTTTCACAAAGTATATTTTTTATCTTGTAAAATCAGTTTCATAATAATATCGCCTTATTTTAAAATTTAAGGGCCATATTACACAATTTGTCTGTTATTTATCAAATAAGTATTTATTTTAAAATGTTTTTATTTATTTGATTTGGACCCTTTTGAGGTTCCATAAATCACGACATATTTACGGTACATTACTAACTTAAACAGACAATAGAGTCTGGGAGAGGGAAGTCAATTGTAGATGTTAATTTGCCGGCATCTACTGGTGAAGAAAGGAACAGAAATGCTGGTTGTTAAACAGACGCTAGAGAGTTTGGGAGAGGTTAATTAATTGTAGATGTTACTTTGATGACATCTACTGGTTAAGAAAGGTACAGCAACGCTGGTTGTTATACGGTGGCGAACAAATAGACTGGCTTCTGGTAGCTATCATTTACAGGTACTGTCTTGTGCTTTGTGTTGAGTTTGAGGACATACCATCATCGTCACCGTCTCCGTCACAGTCTTCATCACTTTCTCCGTCCCCGTCAACGTCTCCGTCACTGTCTCCGTCACCATCGCCGTCCCCATCTCCGTCTCCATCACCGTCTCCGTCACCATCACTGTCTCCATCTCCGTCCCCGTCACCAACTCCGTCACCGTCTCCGTCCCCATCTCCGTCTCCACCGTGTCCGTCACCATCCCCGTCTCCGTCCCCGTCACCAACTCCGTCACCATCTCCATCACCATCCCCGTCATCAACTCCGTCACCAACTCCGTCACCAACTCCGTCACCATCTCCGTCACCGTCCCCGTCACCAACTCCATCACCGTCACCGTCTCCGTCACCATCTCCGTCCCCGTCACCAACTCCATCACCGTCTCCGTCCCCATCTCCGTCTCCATCACCGTCTCCGTCACCAACTCCGTCACCATCTCCGTCACCATCTCCGTCACCATCCCCGTCACCAACTCCGTCACCATCTCCGTCACCGTCCCCGTCACCAACTCCGTCACCATCTCCGTCACCGTCTCCGTCACCAACTCCGTCACCGTCCCCGTCTCCGTCACTGTCTCCGTCTCCATCATCAACTCCGTCACCATCTCCGTCACCGTCCCCGTCACCTACTCCGTCACCGTCCCCGTCTCCGTCCCCATCTCCGTCACCGTCCCCGTCACCGACTCCGTCACCATCTCCGTCACCGTCTCCGTCACCAACTCCGTCACCGTCCCCGTCACTGTCTCCGTCTCCATCATCAACTCCGTCACCATCTCCGTCACCGTCCCCGTCCCCGTCCCCAACTCCGTCACCGTCCCCATCTCCGTCACCGTCTCCGTCACCATCTCCGTCTCCATCACCATCTTCGACTGGCAAAGACAAAACATTGTTATTTCCTATCCAATTTGCACAATCCAGTCAAATCACAAAATACACTTACAGTAATAATTTAAACAGACATTAGATAGTAGTAAAAATGTGATTTTATACTTATATATTATATTAGATATATGTTAGTTTTTCTAACTAATGAATTACAGTATTTGTAATAAATCAAATTCATCACATTTTAACGTCATATCTACGAAATGTCCCCTATTAAAGACTTTGATTTCTTTGACATTAAAAAAATGTAGTGCATGGCATATCAATAAATACAGTAAGAAGAGATTTGAAATCCAATTTATTATTGCACTATGACCAATGTCACAAAATTGTTTCCACCAGCCCGTATTTTGTGTGGGATTTTCACAATCTTTTTAACGGATACGGCTACAGCTGGGTTGGGCAATTAATTATCTAAATAGTAAAATTCTATTTTTTTTTTAATGGGATTTCTTCGACACACCCCAAACCATTTGACCGATCGGCACCATTGAATATGGGAACGACCGGAATTTTTGCGCGACACCGGGAATTTTTCAAATCCCGTAAAATTTTCTGTTCCCCCATAAACGCAGATTTTTCACCGATTTAGCAGAAAAAAAAATGTCAAAATGTATGTAGTGCTACAATTTTTGACCAAATCACATAATTTGGACATCGAAAATTTCGGGACGGTGAGGGACACAAAGTTGTGAACAGAATTTGGAAAAAAATTACGGTTCCCCTGAAATTTGCCAAAAACGTTCCCATTCATTTTTTATGGGCTGCAACATTCAAATTTCCCATTCACTTCCAATGGAATATCCAATGGAATTTACATTGCATTGATGCCATTGATGGCCATGTATGTCTAATCTATTGATGTCAATGTACTTGGATTCCACTGATGCAAATGTAAGTCGATGCCATTGACAGCCATGGACGTCCAAATTTCCCATTCATTTTCAATGGCGTTTATTTTGTTTAATGCCATTGACGGCCATGTTTGTCAATTCTTTTGATGTTAAAGTACTTAGATTCCATTGACACAAATGTAAGGCGATGCCATTGACGGGCATGGATGTACAAATTTCCTGTTCATTTTAAATTGCATTTACATTTTTTATTGTCACTGGCGGCCGTGTTTGTTGATTCTATTTATGCCAATGTACTTGGATTCCACTAACGCAAATGTTCGATGCCATTGACGGCCATGGACATCTAAATTTCAAATTCATTTTCAATGGCAAAAAAAACAAATGTCCCCAAATCAACAGGAAATAACCAGATATAGTATCAATAGGACATGTCCCACAAATTACCCTAAATGACCTGATATGACCAGGACATGTCCCCAAATGACCTGATATGACCGGCACACGTCCCCCAAATGACCTGATATGACCAGCAAACGTCCCCCAAATGACCTGATATGACCAGGACATGCCCTGAAATGACCTGATATGACCAGGACATGGCCCCCAAATGTACCCAAATGACCTGATATGACCGGCACACGTCCCCCAAATGACCTGATATGACCAGGGCATGCCCCCCAAATGACCTGATATGACCAGGACAGGCATCCCAAATGTCCCCAAATGACCTGATATGACCAGGACATGCCCCCCAAATGACCTGATATGACCGGCACATGTCTTTCAAATGACCTGATATGACCAGGACATGCCCCCCAAATGACCTGATATGACCAGGACAGGCATCCCAAATGTCCCTAAATGACCTGATATGACCAGGACACGCCCCCCATATGTCCCCAAATGACCTGATATGACCAGGACAGGCATCCCAAATGTCCCAAAATGACCTGATATGACCAGGACATGCCCCCCAAATGACCTGATATGACCCGGACATGCCCCCCAAATGACCTGATATGACCAGGACATTTGCATCTCTTACATCTCTTGTTCTTTTAGTTCATGATATGTGTGTCATTATCTCCTGATCATTAAAAGAATTAAAGAACCTGTAAAAAGCAAAAATCAAATTGCTTAAACTTAAAGGACCCTTATTGTAAAGTGTTACCAAACTTTCTGTGCTGAATCAGTTGGAACAAAGACAAGGACCCACTGTGGCCCTCAAGGAATCGTTACAGTAAATATAGTATGGGAAAACACTCTATAAGCTACGCAATGCTAGCACCACCCCCGCTCGGGTTTTCTTAAGTTTTACAGGAGAGAACAATGTTTAATAGGGGCTACCTTGGGCCGCCTAGGACAGAAACGCCAGGGCCATTTTTTGGTTCCAGTCCACCCCTGCTCACAATACAATGCGCCTCAATATGCCACGATATGTATGTACTGTATATATGTATGTATGTATGTATCTATGTGTGTGGGTTTTTTTCGTACTATTTTACGCTTGTTTCATTTTTCATACATTGTGATTTTTTTTGTTTTTAATAATAATTTGATAATTAAATTTATTTGATATTTAATATTATTTTTTTAATATTTTAACAGATTTAATGAAATTTTTATGTTCATGTTTGCAGATTTATTATATATACAGTACATAAATACATTCAAATTCGTCCCTCGAAGCCATTTTTTGTTTCAAGTCCACCCCTGGCTACAAGTGTGGGAGTTTAACAGCCAATGGGCAATTTAATGAAACAATTGCAATAAAACGAAAGCTTGTCAGAGTTTTAATTGAATGTTTCCAAGGAGTGGTCTTTGTTTTTACCTGTATCATCAGGGGTCTGTCCTAAAAAAAAAGAAGAGAAAGCATGTTAAATACTACTTAATTTCTTCACTAACCATCATGAAATACTAAACACCATAATACAATAATCAATTTACTGCACATAACTACCCATCTGTTAATAAAATAAAAACCTACAGAAATAATTTCACTTTAAAAAATTTTGTTTTACTTGCCAGCTTACGTAAACCTTACGAGCTTCTCTTGTTCTGGCTGGCTATTATTTTTTTTAGTAAAGTCAAATTAAGTTAATTTAACCTGAAACTCATGTTCATTTTAGGCTTTACTCAAGAAATGACTCAATTACTCACCTTTGATCAGTGGTACAGAGACTAACAGAAACAATAACCAAAACACACGATCCATCTTTGATAGCGTACACTTGCCTTGCAAGTCTTCTCACACACTTTGTAAATGCAATGTGAACTTTTATATGTTCTTGTTGTCTGGTAATTGCATGTTATCATCTATTTGGACACACCCAACGCTTCACATTGTTAGGAAATTAGCATGCTTCCACTGTTTGGCTGTTAACTTGAATGATGAGCCCATGTGATTTAATTATTCATTCATTCTCATTGCTGTCATTGTCATCCTCTTCATCATCATCATAATCTTCTTTTCCATCTTAATCCCACTTCTATACTTTTCTCATGATGGGCGTCGCCAGACATATTTCACTTGGGCAGGTGCCCCAGTATTCATCTGCAGTGCCCCAGGATAAATTTCACCGGTAAAAAAAAACTTTTTAAAAGTGCGTATGACACCAAAAAGCATGTTTATTTGATATTTCACGCAGTGTTTTATGCTCCTGAATGAAATGGACCGCAGGGATGTGTGTGGAAGCGATCGTTTTATATATTCAACTTTTGAATCACGCACCATGAAAGTGAGTTACTTCCGACTCCAGTCTCGGGTTTAGGAGGAATGCAAATGTGACGACACCTGGGTAAGCATCTCACAATATAGCATTGATTTATAGCATGCAGATGGACTGCGGATTAATTAATTAATTAATTTGATTTATTTTAACGCCTGTGAGCCTTTTGGGGTTTCAGAAAGTTCCCGTTCACCCCGAGATCGGCCAAAACATGTGTGCGACAACTGTGGGACTATTGCACTTACGAGGAAGTGCGTAGACATCGTGTTTTATATAATGTCAAATACTGGGATCATAGCACATGTTTTAATGTGGAGGTGGCTTGCATTTTTTGGCTGACATGCTCCTTGTCCATTCGGCCGACGACTTGTTGACAGTTTTGACCATTATGGAGTAATTGCCATGTCGTACTGAATAAATTCAGTTTTATTATTTCATATTCCATTTAGCACAAGTCTGTTATTTGTCATGACCATACAATTTGTTTAGCTATTGGGGAAAAATACTTGGATAAAAAAATTTCCTGTAAAAATATTGGAGTAGAGAGACCGAAACAATGACATTTTGCAGCTATCTTCTTCGCATTTTTCTCATTCTGAATAATTCCCCCTCATTGGGCTGAATTGTAAATCAGATGAAACCATGACCCTGCCGACGTCATTCTCCTGTTGAGGACGCTAGAGCCCTATAATGGTAGGTGTGGCTAATCGGCGGATTAAAAGATTAATTTTTCGTCATCTGCGCTTTGCCAAATTGTTGTATGTAGTCGAAACGTCTCAAAATATGATTCCAATTCAAACAATTATGCTATTTAAGACTTTTTTCCTCCTGTCGTACGCACTTTAAGCCTACTTAGTTTAACACAATGTGTCTATTTCACATGGTCATATTACATGGCTCCATAATATGGTAAATTTATGCAAGTAACTTTGGCTTTGATTGGCATATGAGTTGACACTTCCGCGAAGCACCTTCGGAGGATATACTGCATTCATGTGTGTCCGGAGATCTGAGTTCCTAAGTTGGAAAATCGTTCTGATGTGTTTTAAAGTCTTACTGTGGGATAAAAATATTGTTGCTACAAAGAAGAGTAGCCTATTTTAATGCTCCAACAATACATCACAATTTGAATGACTACTTGGCGCTTTAATAGACACCATGTAATAAAGATTTTTTTTTTTTTTTTCTTCCGATTACTTCACACGGAAAAGATATATTACTGCAAATGACTTCTTCCCACCTGCTCTGTGTTGATGTCTGTTTGGTCGCCTATTCCCATGAATTTTGAATTTCCACTGCTGGCCAAAAAAGTATTGGCACCCCTGCAATTCTGTCAGATAATGCTCAATTTCTCCCAGAAAATGATTGCAATTACAAATGCTTTGGTTGTAATATCTTCATTTATTTTGCTTTCAATAAAAAAAAATTTAAAAAAGAGAAGGGGAAAAAAATTAAATCATTATCATTTTACACAAAAGTCCAAAAATGGGCCGGACAAGAGTTCTGGCACCCTTTGAAAAATCATGTGATGCTTCACTAATTTGTGTAAATGACAGCACCTGTTACCTACCTGTGGCACATAACAGGTGGTGGCAATAACTAAATCACACTTGCAGCCAGTTAAAATGGATTAAAGTTGACTCAATCTCCGTCCTGTGTTCTTGTGTGTACCATATTGACCATGGAGAAAAGAAAGAAGACCAAAGAACTGTCTGAGGATTTGAGAAGCAAAATTGTGAGGAAGCATGGACAATCGCAATGCACAAGTCCATCTCCAAAGACCTGAATGTTCCTGTGTCTACCGTGCGCAATGTCATCAATAAGTATAAAGCCCAAGGTACTGTGGCTAACCTCCCTCGATGTGGACGGAAAAGAAAAATTGACGAGATTTCCATGAAAGATTATGCGGATGGTGGATAAAGAAACTCAACTAACATCCAAACAAGTTCAAGCTGTCCTGCAGTCCGAGGGTACAATAGTGTCAACCCGTACTATCTGTCAGCGTCTAAATGCAATGGGACTCTATGGTAGGATTACCAGGAAGACACCAGATCTGACCCAGAGACATAAAAAAGCCAGGCTGGAGTTTGCCAAACTTAACTGAGAAAGCCAGAAACGTTTTGGAAGAATAATCTGTGGTCAGATGAGACAAAAGTAAAGCTTTTTGGGGAAAGGCATCAATATAGAGTTTACAGTAAAAAAAAAAACAAAAAAAAACTAGGCTTTCAAGGAAAAGAACACTGTCCCCACAGTCAAACATGGCAGAGGTTCCTTGATGTTTGGGGTTGCTTTGCTGCCTCTGGCACTGGACTGCTTGGCCGTGTGCATGGCATTATGAAGTCTGAAGACTACCAACAAATTTTGCAGCGAAATGTTGGGCCCACTGTGAGAAAGCAGGGTCTCCCTCAGATGTCTTTCAGCAGGACAATGACCAAAAACACAATTCAAACAGCACTAGAAAATGGTTTGAGAGAAAGCACTGGAGACTTCTAAAGTGGCCAGCAATGAGTGCAGACCTGAATCCCATAGAACACCTGTGGCGAGATCTGAAAATGGCAGTTTGGAGAAGGCACCCTTCAAATCTCAGAGACCAGGAGCAGTTGGCCAAAGAAGACTGGTCTAAAATTCCAGCAGAGCATTGTAAGAAACTCATTGATGGATACTGGAAGCGGTTGTTCGCAGTTATTTTGTCTAAAGGTTGTGCTACTAAGTATAGACCCTACTCACCTACGTCACAAAATGACGTGTCGCTGTATCCGGCCGCCATATTGTCCATCATTTTTAAGCCCTATTCTCAATGGTTTCAATTAGTCGTGCAATTTATAGAGCAATTCATGGAAGCCCCGGTGTTATCTGACGCTGTAAACTCATTGGATGCGTTGCATAAAAGGCGTTATGTGGAAAAGCTTCAGTTTATCCATTCGCCAGATCCATATTTGATGCCTAAATCGATGTTTTTCGACCCGCTGTCTTCGCCGTCTCTGCCTGACATCTGCTACCCTCATATTTACAACTATCTTGTCCACACAAAATTAGCCTATTCTCACTAAAGTTTGAAAAACTTTAAGAGCTTGGAGGCTTATAAATACTTCGTTGCTGGTTGGGTGAAACAGGTCCTCGTCCACGAAAATTCGGCAGGAATCTATCTTGTGCTCGGGAAGGTGAGTTACGAAATTTTCAATTCAAAATCTTTTGTTCTTGCTAACATCCACTGTCAAGTCTAATGTATTTCATATCATTTGTCAATGACGCTAGGGCTTTTAATGTTTATATGGTTTAGCGATAGCACTCTCACTACATACATATATAATATGTAATAAATATGAAGTGCGATAGCACTACTCCAGATTGTCCCTAGTTGAATTTATTTTTTGGCTTTTGACCTCAATAGTGAAATTGTAAATTAATTGTATGACAACTGTCTTATTATCCCCTTATAATTATATATTTTCAGGTAGTTCATTCACAATGTCTGAGTGTATGTTGTCGGCGATTAGCCTAGCAATGATCTTAATTGTGGTTCTCAGCCCAAAACCCTCTAAATATATATTAAATGCATCTTACCAGATATAAAATGACTATTACATAATCTGTGGTAATCGTTTGGAGCCCAGTTTTCTCGTCGAATTGCAGCAGTCCATCTTGCTCTCCTCTCCGGGTCTCTCGGAATACGGTAGAACTTCAAGTCTCTCCGTCTATCTTCTCTGTTATTGCAACCGACCGCCACACACGCCTTCACCATTTTGATTATTAATGTTAACGAGCAGAAAAACACGCCATAATAGGAGGAATTTACAGTGCTGCTCGAAAGTTTGTGAACCCCACAGCGATGGTCAGATTTTTTGTAAAAAAAACTAAAATAACCTTATTAAATGTTAAGTTATACCCAAATCCACAATACTGACATTCCAAATAATGGACTGAAACAAAAGAAATAGTTATATTGTCATTCTTTATTTAACAAAAGTGGTTGATTTAAGAAAAACTCAGATATCATGTGTGCAAAAGTATGTGAACCCTTTCAGTTAATAGGATATTGCGCCTCCTTTTGCAGAGATTACCTCAACCAAACGGTTTCTGTAGTGACTAATCAGCCTCTCACATCTACTTTGGGGGATTTTTGCCCATTCTTCCTTGCAGAACGCAGTCAGTTGAGAGAGGTTTGATGGGCGTCTGGCATGAACTGCTCGCTTCAGGTCCCGCCACAGCATTTCAATGGGATTTAGGTCAGGACTTTGACTGGGCCAGTCCAGAACACGAATCTTCTTCTTTTTCAGCCATTCCTTGGTTGTATTGCTGGAATGCTTTGGATCATTATCATGTTGCATGATCCACCTTCTGCCAAGCTTTAACTTCAAAACAGATGGCGTCAGGTTATGTTCTAGGATTTGACAATATTCCTCAGAATTCATGATTCCCTGGACTATGTGGAGTTGTCCAGGTCCTGAGGATGAAAAGCAAGCCCAGATCTTGACATTCCCACCTCCATGCTTCACTGTTGGGAGAAGGTTCTTTTGGTGGTATGCAGTGTTGACTTTTCGCCAGACATGGCGGTTTTGGTTGTGACCAAACAGTTCAATTTTGCACCTACATCAGTTGATGAAAACTCTTTTTAATTTAGTCTCGACAACACAACTGTTAAAAAAACAAAAAAAAAACTACTGAATTGATTGATTAGGAAATCAGGTTGAAATAATAGAAAATTCCAAAATGTTGAGGGGGTTCACAAACTTTTGAGCAGCACTGTACGTAGCGGTAATGCATCAACACGACGAGTTGACGGACAATATGGCGCGGGGGCGTGGTTGTGACATCATGTGAGTAGGGTCTATTAGGCTGAAGGTACCGATACTCTTGTCCTGCCCATTTTTGGAGTTTTGTGTAAAATGGTAATGATTTTTTTTTTTTTTCATTCTCTTTTGTGTTTATTCATTGCAAGCAAAATAAATGAAGATATTACTATCAAAGCATTTGTAATTGCAATAATTTTCTGGGAGACATTGAGCATTATCTGACAGAATTTCAAGAGTGCCGATACTTTCAGCCAGCAGTGTAAATGGTTCAACTTTACTCTTTACGTATGAGGCAGTTAACTGTGGTAAACTACTCTGGCCGTAAATCAAAATAGCATATTAGTTGCCGTCTTTTAGCTAACTGGCTGTAATACAATGACAATTAAATAGGAATGGAGTGAGAGGCTCTCACTTTAGAGCTTAGACTAATATTGAGTTAATATGGAATGTGATGTTTGAACTGTATCAATACTGATGCGACTTTTTGCTACTTGTTTATATGACCAAAATGAATATAATCAATCTGTATGAATTAAATGTGCCTTCACATGCTCTGGGAAAGTTGATCCTTGCCACTTGCCAGCTGGTAACTACGAGTGCATCCTGTTCATGTGCGTTTGATGTCGTAAAAAAAAAAAAAAATAAATAAATTAAAATGATAGCAAATCTGGTCTTCATTTTGGTTTGTTGCTTGGGCAAAACTGTTTTAAACCGTTTAATGTATCTACTACAACAAAACCAGAAAGCATCAAGACAGAACATTATCGCCAAAACTTACAAAATAAGAGTTTTATAAATGTTTACACTACGTTCTCTGGCACACAGAAAACATGCAAATTATAACATATTAAATTAAATTAATATTTTTAATTAATAATTGTTAATTATTATTTAATTATTAAATAATTAATAATTGTTAATTATTATTTAATTATTAATTATTAATTAAGAATAAACATTCTTTGAAAAAAAATACTTTCTTACCATTCACAACGTGCTGTATGCGCTCTCTAGGAATGAAATAGGCAAGCTAGGTAACCCACCCAAGCAAAATAAACCACTTTTAGGTCACAACCTACAAGTTCAGAAACACTGGTTAATTGCATAACAGTTACAGTGATATATCCCCATATCTGTTGAGACAAATTAAAGCAGTAGAGTGTAGGAAAAGGGGGAGCAGAGGTGAACTGACGGTCAACAATGGATGTCCCAATTTTTGATTTAGAATTATTGATGGTTGAAAACCAAAAAATATGTTATTTATTATATTTTTTTTCCTTTTGTTTACAGAAACTTGTATTTTGGTTTGGTTTTAAATAGTTTAAAGTGCTATTTCTGACTAGTGAGGTCTAGTGATTCAATTCAATTTGTATAGCCCTATATCACAACAAGGTTGTCACAAAGGGCTTTGCAGAGGCAATATGCCCCAATAGTGATGCACCTGTTATCAAATATGCAGTATTTGTATATACTTATTTATACTAATGTATACTTGAATAGATCCAGTTGTGGTGAAGTCAACCTTGGCCTGACGTCATATATTTTTATGATTATTCCTCATCCAACAAATAGAATTTTTTTTTTTTTCCAAGAAGGAATTTCGATTCATTTGCAAGTTTTGAATAAAAAACTTTTAAATTGTATTTTCTTTACATTCTTACATGCCACATTAAAATTAAAGAACCATTCCAAAACAACAAAATTGATACCTACAGTTGTCCCTGACTTGACAGCTTTGGTTAATTCTGAAAGCAATACATACAATGGGGAAAACAGTTATTGTATCAACAAAACTAAATATAAAATGTTTTCTCATCAGTTATTCCCACAGTTGCAATTCAAATGAAATCCCTCCCAGACATAGGTATTTGTCAAGGGCGGAGGCGAGGTGCAACCCAAACGCAAGGAAACAAAGGAGAGGAATGGTGTTATGGTAAATGGTGTTATACTTATATAGCACTTTTCCACCTTTCAAGGCGCTCAAAGCGCTTTACACTATCTCGCCATCCACCAACTGGTGACACAGCACCAGGAGCAACATGGGGTTCAGTATCTTGCTCAAGGACACTTAGGCGAGTTCATCAGGGCGGAGAATTGAACCCACAACCTCCGGGTTGGGGCGACAACTACTCTACCACTGAGCCACGCCACCTAGATCAGAGAGAGGAAGGCAAGGTCGTGATTAACTCAGATGTTTTAATTATGGTAACAAAAACACGAGGTGCTAACAAAAGAACAGGTTTCCCCAAATACAAACACAAATGTCAGGCTAACAAACCTCGATAGCAGTTGACTGTGCTCAAGATCTGCATAGCAATCACGCCCGCTGAGCGTCAGTGCGCCTGATATGGCAGGGATCATCAATCTGACAGTCAAAACTCGATGGCAGGTGACAGTGTGCCGGATCTGGCGTCAGCTCACCAGGTTCAAATAGCAATCATGTCTGCTGAATGCCTCACTGCAACAGATGCGGCTGGGATCTTCAATCTGACAGTCCAAATGATAGGTTACGCACTGGTCCGAGGCGGACCGTGGAGACCGGACGCACTAAAAACCTTAACTTTAACGTTCGGCGTGTGAAGTCACAAATGCTCGCACCCTGAAGGCGGGCATCCGCTGTGACACGGTGGGGAAACGTGAGACCCTATGCCGTCACTGAGCATTCGACAGACCCGTGCAGGCCATATGGCGAGCTAGGCAAATACCTAGGGGCGTCGCGGTGTCCAAAAGGGCGTCAAGAAAGATGTTCAAATAATATTTGATGATAGCAGTATTCAAAAAATTATACAAGACAATAAAACAAAAGAACAACAAAACATGTAATAAGTCTTTGAATAATAATGACATTATTTTTCTAGTGTGCCTTCTGCCCATTTCATTGTTTCCTGTGATGCGATAATTTCACCACAGACTCTAGTCTCACTCACCCCCCAGCAGACCTACGAGCCACCTGAAGGTGCAATTTTTAGCCTCCGCAATTGAGCAATGTACGGTGAACCGTGGACGTCATGAAAACACAAAAGCCCTCTGGGTTGCAATTTAGAAAGAGGAAAAAGTAAGAGGAGCATAAACGTAAAAAAAGACAGGTTTGTTGTGATGAAAAAAACTTTTTTCAAAGGCATAAACACGTATACTTAGCGCAACTGCAAGCTAGCGGTTATTTCCATAGAGTTTGTATGACATACTGCTAAAGCTAAATTATACTGAATCATTAGCCAAGCTGTTGTTTTAGAATTATTTTCAGTATTCAGCCAGCTGTGGATTAGCCTCAGTTAAATTTACTCCACCTCCCATTTTAGAGAAAGTTGGACAAGTGTATGGGGGACTTAAATTGTCTTGCTGATTTTCATGTGATGTGAACCACTTTTACCTTGTGTTACATTATGTGTTTCAAATGAACTTGCCTTGCCTAAAAGTGCCAAGGTTAATTAAATTAATACGCCATTAAATATGCAATTATTAATTTCACAGTTCTGTGGTATGGAGGACTAAATGAAAACATTTGTTATCAAATGTGTCATTAATTCATGAAAATGGCAATCCCGTTCATGTAAAAAAATATTCCTTTTTTTTTTTTTTTTTTTTTTTGCTATCACAAATTATTTAATTCATTATTATTGGATAGTCCTATTTAATTGCAGTGTTTCAATAATTTATTTTCTTTTAACTACGCCAGTCAAAAATAATGGCCAGATCCAGTAGACAGGCACCGTAGACTGCAAGAATTTAGGCGCTATTATGGTGATGTCATGCTGCATTCTCAATCAACAGCTATTTGACTAATATAATGCAATATTACACTTCTCTTTGTAGATGCTCTTCTGAAATATTTTCCTTCCACCTCTACACATCCCAGGCCATCTTTTAAAGCAAACCTATCCAAATCAGCACCAAGTCCAAGCCCACCAAGTCCAGTACCGTCCCACATACAAACTGCCAATGGAGAAAGAAGTGCACCTTCCAACACAACTGTCATATGATAGGGCAATAGATGCTTTTGCATCAGTGAAGACACGGCGAGTAAGGTTATAGTTCAAGGTAAAAAAAAAAAAAGAAAAAAAACTATTTTGTAAAGGTTTGTGCAGGTCGGTGTTAATTATATTGTAATAGCAATTGTAATTTATTTATTTGTGTTTGTTTTTGAAGTGTTTTTGATTTGTGTTTTTGAATAGTTATTAGAGCATTTTTTGAGAGCAAATTTCTGAATTTGTTTGTTGTTGTCTTTTTTATATAATAATTACAAAGCAAAGCTTTTTCAGAGTGAGTGTTTAAATATTTATGGTAAAAATAGCTTTGGGGGGAGTGCCAACAAATTTGTTGCCTAGGGTACTAATTTGGTCAGGAATGGCCCTGGCATTCGAACTTCTGCGTCATTCGAAGTTCTGCGTCTAGAGAACGCGTTGCTCTGTAATTCACCGCCATGCCACTAGAGGGGTGTGGCTTTGTCGTTTTACGATTTTGGGGGATTTGTCGAATTTCCCTCGTTGTCCTCCGGTCATTGACAGCAATGGCAACAAAGATGGAACGTGTGTACCCCAATAGCAGGCGACAGCGTGCCGAATCCGGCCTCAGCTCGCTAGATCCGCATAGCAATCACACCCGCTTAACGTCAGTGCGCCAGATGCAGCCCGGATCAGCACTATGACAGTTTTGCCTTAATTGTCGCCTTGATTGCACAGATGGGCAGTGTTGTTAATCTTACTGAAAAAAAGTAATTAATTATAGTTACAAATTACTTCTCCCAAAAAGTAATTGCGTTAGTAACTCAATTACCTGAACGTAAGAGTAATTAGTTACTTGGCAAAGTAACTGGTGATAATTACTTTTTTTTTTCCCTCCCAAAAAAAAAAAAACCAAAAACATTGGCCACACTATGTGAAGTTTTTTGTGAAGGTTTTTGGTACAATTGGCCCGAGCCCAATTCTTTACCCTAATTTACCCTTTACCCTGAATCAGCTGTTAAAAGTTGTTAAAATTGCTCCCATTATTGCATTAGTTCCCTTCTCTCTACTTTCGACATATGAAAGTTTTAAAACTGTTTCATCATTTAAAGATAGATTCAAGTCAAGATTTTGCCGATTTAGAAGTTAAAAAGTTACTTAGGTTCGCTAGGAAGGTTCTCTACAACAGAGCCGTCCTAAAAAGTACTGCTTTAAGATGGCGGCTGTCTACTAACTCATTTAGTGCCATGTCTGTCATTTTGCATCTAGTTATATCTATGTACAGTACATGTGATATCTATCATGTCTACCATATCTACCATAACATACGCGCGTAGTTTGTACTAGCTATCAGCTACAACATGTATTATTGGAGCTACCTAGCATCGCGTTTGCTCGGCGTCACAACTTTCTTGCCTCCTCCATACTCCTGCTCCGTTGTCTCGGTGAGTCCGTCTCCCTCAGACTTTTCGACCAATATAGTAACGCATAGTAACGCATGCCTTTCCGTCCTCAGTAACGGTAATGGCGTTGCCAAGATGAGAAAAGTAATTAATTAGATTACCCACTACTGAAAAAAATAACGCCGTTAGTAACGCCGTAATATTGTAACGCCGTTATTAACAACACTGCAGATGGGTGAGCCAGGTGCTGCTGATCATCGTCACCAGCTTACTTAAACAGTCCTTGGCCTCACATCATCGCCAGATCAACAAGTCACCTACAGGTATGTACTTTTAGCTAACAAAGAATCTTGTAATCCTGATACTGAGCTCATTTTTGTGTTTTCTACCCTAGATCCTGTCCTGCTTTTCTGGCAAAACACCTGCCAGCCCGTTCACCTGTTCTATCACCAAACTGCTCACCGGATTTTGCGGACACTATCTAACACTCCCTCTCATCGTTAATGAATTAGGTCCCCAGTAGTGATGGTGAAATGAAGCCTCATGAGGCATTGCACCACTTGAGCCAATTGGTTCGAGAAAGGGTCCATTTCTCGGAGCTTCACGTGTCCACGGAACCACCTACTGGCTGAGTCTATAATCACAGTCATTTGTCTCCCAACCACATGAGTGATTCATTAATTTTCGTGTGTGTGTCTGTTGGGAAGGTGTTATTTAGCAAAATATTGTCTCACCAAATCCTTGATGTACATAGATTATCACATAAGTATATATATTTTTTCTTCAACTTTCTTTTCATTGTTTTCCTATCACAGAAGTTAAATTTGGCATACATTTTCAGCAATGGGATCAAACACATAACCTGAGAGACCATAATGTATGGGGGGCAGTACCCCCAAAAATACACTAGTATATATACATATGAAACAAAAACGCACACATAGACATAAACAGTACCTCACAGTCATAAAAATATATGATATGGCGATGTCTCCTGTAGGTCAGCAGTGCCAAGCAACTCCCCAAAAATCAACGTACAACAAATTATACATATAAACGTATGAACTTTTGGGTCCAGTAAGAGGAGACGCCACATACAGTCACAGTCATACGTCACTCATGAAGTAAAACTTACAATATTTTTTTAATGTAGTGGGTGTGTGTGTGAAAATGATTCCATTAATGGCATTATCATAATGTGGCAGGTTGTGCCATGTTTTTTTTTTTTTTTTCTGAAAATGACAAGCGCGTATGTAGCCGGTGTTGCATGGACCCGCACGACGCCCCACTTGCCCGGGACAGGATTCAAACCCACGCGGACGACACATCCAGCACGGCAGGCAGATGCGCTGACCACCAAGCCAGAAGCCAACAGACCTAGCGTACCCGTTACACGTAATCAGTGAGAGAACAGTCAACGTGTTGTTAGGGCCTCTGCCCCTCCGTCCTAATTACAGGTCAGACGGGTGGAGTGGCCGCAGCTGTGAGCAGTTACAATCAGCCAGCTTTAAAAGCCCAGCGGACGCACCACCACGTCGCCAGATCAACTTGTCTTTCTTCTCAGTCAGTTGTATCCCGCACCCCTATTGTACACATTGATTTTGACTCTCGGCTCATGACCTCTTTGTCTCGCTTCCAGGACCTGATCAGCGCGCCCCTCGTCGGATACCTCAGCTTATCTTCTGACCCGCTAAACCCGACAGCCGCCAACATCCCACGTTGGCTTCAACTTGCAACAACTCCTCCTTCCGTCTGAGTAATCATCGTGTGTTCAATAAACTTGGCATCTCCCCACTCACGTTCCCTGTTGTCTGCGTTGGGATCCCCCACCACTTCCGCGATCCTTAACAGTTTGATCTGGCCAAATGAATCCCGCGGACAACGCCAGCTGCCCGCCCGCATGGCTGGACGGACACCATCAAGCCATCCAGCACCTTTACGAAATGGTAACAAATATCGGGCACACACTCCAAACAGTGCAGGCACGGCTTACGCCGCTCCCTCAACCGGATCGCCCGGTCGAACCACGCACACGCCTGTCACCGAACTTTCCACCCGCCACAGCCGATCTCCGCGAGCCTTTCGTTCCCGCCCCGGCTCCCTATAGCGGCGACCTCGGAACCTGCCGGGCATTTCTCGTAAAATGTAGCCTGGTATTTGAACAACAGCCGTCTACTTACCGGGATGAAAAGGCGAGAATAGCCTATCTGATAGGCTGCCTTCGTGGTGTAGCTTTGGAGTGGGCTTCCTCTGTGTGGGAGCAGGATTCCCCCGTGTGTAATTCCTACGTCGAGTTCACCGAGGAAATGAAGAAAGTCTTCGATCACCCCATTCGTGGCAAGGAAGCTGCTAAGCGACTCATGCCGGTACGCCAGGGAGCCCGGAGCGTCGCCGAGTTTGCCATTGAATTCCGAACACTGGCGGCTGAAAGTCGTTTTAATGACCAGGCTCTACAGGAAGTGTTTACGCGTGCTCTCAGCGAGTCTCTCAAAGACGAACTGGCCACACAAGATGATTCCCTCTCGCTGGATCGTTTGATCGAGCTGTCGCTCAAATTGGACAATCGGATTCGGGAACGCCAGCGACAGCGTTGGGAGCCTCCTCACGCCCGTGTCTCCTCCCCGCCTCTCGGCCAGGCACCCAGCACTGCGTGTGTGCGCGCAGGCGCGCCTTCTGCTGACAACCCGGAGCCCATACAACTGGGCCGAACCAGACTAACACCTGGAGAAAGTGAGCGAAGATTCAATAGCAGATTATGCATCTACTGTGGAACCGGGGGACATTTCCTTCGCGATTGCCCAATACGCCCGGGAAGACCAACTGACTCACCAGTAGTCGAGGGGCGACTCATGAGCCATATGAATAATATTCCCTCTCGCCGACTTCAACTCTCAGCTACCCTCTCCTGGAAGAGCCAGTCACGCACAGTCACCGCCTTGGTGGACTGTGGCTCAGATGAGAACTTCATCGATGGGGAACTGGTCTATCAATTGGGGCTTGCGACACACCTTCTCTCGGCTCCTTTACATACCACCGCTTTGGACGGCCGAGTCCTGTTCCAGGTGACTCATCAGACGGAAGCCATCAACCTCCTCACATCAGGTAATCACCAGGAGGTGAGCCCTTTTTTCATTTTCAAGAGCCCTCGAACCCCCCTCGTCCTTGGGCTGCTGTGGTTGAAGAGACACAATCCGTCCATTGACTGGTCCCACCCCAAAATAACCGCCTGGAGCCCGTACTGCCATGCGCACTGTCTCAAATCCTCCCTGACGCCGTCCTGCCCTGTCTGGAAAGCTGAACAACCAGACCTCTCCGCGGTACCCGAGTGTTACCATGATCTCGGACAGGTCTTCAGTAAGGAGCACGCAGCTTCGCTCCCTCCACACCGCCCATACGACTGCGCTATCGACCTCCTACCAGGAGCAGCCCTCCCCAGGGGGCACCTGTTTTCCATCTCTCAACCTGAGAGGGAGGCGATGGAACAGTACATCAAGGAATCCCTGGCAACGGGAGTTATACGGCCGTCCTCTTCTCCGGTGGGTGCGGGGTTCTTCTTCGTGCCGAAAAAAGATGGCGGCTTACGTCCCTGCATCGATTACCGATCCCTGAACGATATCACTGTAAAGAATAAATATCCTCTACCGCTCCTCGATTCCGCCTTTACCCCCCTCCAGGGGGCCACTGTATTCTCCAAACTCGATCTCCGCAGCGCCTACCACCTTGTCCGCATTCGAGAGGGGGATGAGTGGAAGACCGCGTTTAACACACCCCTAGGTCACTACGAATACCTAGTCATGCCATTTGGTCTCACTAACGCCCCCGCGATCTTCCAGAACCTTGTGAATGATGTTCTCGGTGACATGATCAATCAGTTTGTGGTGGTCTACCTAGATGACATCCTGGTCTACTCTAACACCCAACTCGATCACGAGCGTCATGTCCGCCAGGTGCTCCAGCGTCTACTCGAGAATAAACTCTTCGTTAAGGCAGAAAAATGCGAATTCCACGTCCCCGAAACCACCTTTCTCGGCTACATAATCGGCAAAGGCCAGTTACGCATGAACCCAGCTAAGGTCTCAGCGGTCCAGGATTGGCCTCTTCCCACAGACCGTAAACAGCTCCAGCGCTTCTTGGGCTTTGCAAATTACTACCGTCGGTTCATTCGTAACTACAGTCGGATTGCTGCTCCTCTCACTGCCCTCACTTCCACAGCCACACCATTCCGCTGGTCTCACTCTGCCAGTATGGCTTTAATGAACTCAAGACCCGTTTCACCTCAGCTCCTGTGTTAGCCAATCCTGACCCAGCACTTCAATTCATTGTGGAAGTAGATGCCTCTGAGGTAGGAGTTGGTGCTGTGCTGTCCCAGCGCGGGGCCGACGGCAAGGTGCATCCTTGCGCCTTTTTCTCCCGTAGGTTGTCCCCCGCCGAACGTAATTACACCATTGGCGATAAGGAACTCCTTGCGGTGAAGCTGGCCCTGGAGGAATGGCGCCATCACCTGGAGGGGGCATCATTACAGTTTGTCAAACACACTGATCATAAAAACCTAGAGTACCTAAAATCCGCCAAACGCCTCAACCCACGTCAAGCACGGTGGGCCTTGTATTTTTCCCGGTTCAATTTCACCTTGTCCTATATTCCAGGTTCCAAGAACACAAAACCAGACGCCCTGTCCCGGCAATTCCAAAAGAGCCAGTCCCAAGAAGAACCTCCGACTATCCTCCCGCCAACCTGCTTCCTCGCCTCGGTCGAGTGGGAAATCGAGGCTAAAGTTAAAGAAGCGCACAGAGCACACCCAGACCCTCGTGAGGGGGACCAGTCAAACCTCTTTGTGCCTCCAGACCTTCGTTCACAGGTACTGGACTGGGCGCATTCTTCACGCTTGTTTTGTCATCCTGGCATTAGGAGAACACTGGCGGTGCTACGCCAGCGGTTTTGGTGGCCCACCATGGCAACGGACACCCGAGCGTTCGTCCTTGCATGCACGGTCTGCGCCCGTAGCAAGACGACAACCAGACCCAGCGCTGGACTCCTACGCCCATTACCCATCCCGAGCCGCCCTTGGTCGCACATCGCCCTGGACTTTGTAACCGGTCTCCCGCCGTCCAAAGGCAACACGGTAATCCTCACAGTGGTAGACAGGTTTTCCAAAGCAGCCCACTTCATTCCTCTCCGCAAGCTTCCTACCGCCTCAGAGACGGCTGACCTCCTCACACGAAACGTCCTCCGTCTGCATGGCATTCCAGCAGATATAGTTTCAGACCGGGGACCGCAGTTCACCTCCCAGGTGTGGAAGGCCTTTTGCTCAGCATTGGGCATTGAGGTGAGTCTTTCCTCCGGTTATCACCCACAGTCAAATGGACAGTGCGAGCGCGCCAACCAACAACTAGAAGCTGCCCTCCGATGCACCACACAGGCCGATCCTGCCTCCTGGAGCGACCATTTGCCATGGACAGAGTACGCTCACAACTCCCTTCCGAACGCCTCATCCGGATGTCCCCGTTCCTCTGCTCCCTTGGCTACCAGCCCCCGTTGTTCCCCACACAGGAACAGGACATCGCCGTGCCCTCAGTCCAGGCTCATGTCGACCGATGCTCCCAGGTCTGGAACAAGGCTCGCACTGCCCTTCGACGTGCCTCACAGGATTCCTGCCACCAGTCCAACCGTCGCCGCACAGCAGCGCCCGTCTACACTGTGGGCCAGAAGGTTTGGCTCGCGTCCAAGTCTCTTCCGGTGAAGTCAGGTACGGCTAAACTCACCCCCCGTTTTGTGGGCCCATATGAGATTATTAAGGTGGTGAACCCAGCAGCCGTACGTCTCAGGCTCCCTCGGCATTTCCACGTCCATCCCACATTCCACGTCTCCCAGGTCAAACCTGTTTTCTTGTGTCCTTTGTCCCCTCCTGTTCCGCCCCCTCTTCCTCCTCTGTCGGTCGATGGGGGCCCTGCATACCAAGTGAGGCGGCTGTTGGACGTCCGCCGCCGCGGCAGGGGGCTTCAGTACCTCGTGGACTGGGAGGGCTATGGTCCTGAGGAGCGCTCCTGGGTCCCGTCCCGGTGGGTGCTGTCTCGGGCCCTCATCCGGGATTTCCACCGCGCCCATCCCGATGCTCTCCGTCGGTCGCCAGGTGGCACCCGTGGGAGGGGGGGTCCTGTTAGGGCCTCTGCCCCTCCGTCCTAATTACAGGTCAGACGGGTGGAGTGGCCGCAGCTGTGAGCAGTTACAATCAGCCAGCTTCAAAAGCCCAGCGGACGCACCACCACGTCGCCAGATCAACTTGTCTTTCTTCTCAGTCAGTTGTATCCCGCACCCCTATTGTACACATTGATTTTGACTCTCGGCTCATGACCTCTTTGTCTCGCTTCCAGGACCTGATCAGCGCGCCCCTCGTCGGATACCTCAGCTTATCTTCTGACCCGCTAAACCCGACTGCCGCCGACATCCCACGTTGGCTTCAACTTGCAACAACTCCTCCTTCCGTCTGAGTAATCATCGTGTGTTCAATAAACTTGGCATCTCCCCACTCACGTTCCCTGTTGTCTGCGTTGGGATCCCCCACCACTTCCGCGATCCTTAACACGTGTTTTGTGAAAAAGAGTACAAATTATGCTTGTGTAATTTGGATATTGATGTAGCTACAGGATGGTGGGGATTTTCATTCTGTTTTATTAAAAAAATATTTTTTTCCACAGAGGGAAAGTCCTCTTTCTTGCTGGTTCCATCCAAGTATGAACTACTGTACCCTTTTCTCAGCTCACTTAAACTTTTCACTCTCCAAACCACCTCTAAACTAGCCAAACTCTCACCTGATCGCAACTCTCCTTCAAACACCGACATTTTGAATGCAGCCAGAGGTGTTGATACTCTGTAGCGAGCTGTCAAACCGTGCATCAAATCTAAAACAACGAGAGAGAAAAATTACATAAAGTATTATTCATCCGAAGAGCATGATTGCCCTTTGGTGGAGGAAATAGTTCCTAGTTTGAATAGTAAAGAGTTCCTTCATAATTACAATTTTGAAATTAAAAGGATCATATCTCCAGTGGTCAATTGGGACCAAATAAAAACTGTGAGAGAGGTTAAAATCTGCACTTTCGAGTCATGTTGAGGGTAGCGCTCTATATCAAATACTTCATGTTTTACGGTGCTTTTAAGATACCACATGACTGAACAGGCTGGCGTGAAGATAGAACGGCAAGCTTGCGTCTGTTTGGTATAATGGAGTCATGTGATTATTGTTGCAACGTCTCATTGGTGAAATCGGCAGCGCTACCCTGGTAATAAACCAGGCATGTCTCTACTTTTGGGATCGCTGGCAAAAAAAATAAAAATAAAAAAATCTAATATGTAGAATAAAGAGGAAAAATGTAACGACTCTTGTGTAGCCCAAAGTAGCGGCGTAAGAGTAGCTTTATTTTCTTGACAAATCTACTCAAGTAAAGCTTAGTAAAACTACAGTTAGAAGTACATTTTTATCAAAAATTGACTCAAGCAAATGTAACAGAGTACATGTAACACGTTATTACCGACCTCTGATCTAGGCAAAGGGACGTTTTAGACCAGGTTTTGGACTGGTTTCCAGGCTTTATTCCATTTCTTTCAACTGCTGTCCCTCTATCTATAATGGGAGGAGAGATCGGTTTGTTCATTGGAAGGTTGACTGGCACTTTGTATGATGAAGTATAACAGACCTACAGACAGTGTGAACTGTGTAGGTAATTTTTTAAAATTGCGTCATTTTACGCCATTAAAATAGTATGTGATGCAAGGATGGGATAACAAAATCAGAATGTAGACATTAAAACAAAGTGTGAAATTAATGAGTTTCCTTTCATTTTTCAACATTAAAATAGCAAAAGGCAAAATTATTTGAAATAAATGTTAAATCTGGAAGAAATGTGAACAGGAATTCATTTACAGTAGATATTAGCTTTCTAGGTGTTGAATTCGTAAAATTATGGCTTTATTATGAAATTCCGAAGGGTTTGGTGAATGCACCTGTGAAACTCATGGGGTTTGGTACCTTTTAGCAAGGTTAAGAACCACTGCTCTACACAGTTATGTGTCATATACAGTGGGGAGAACAAGTATTTGATACACTGCCAATGGGAAAACCCATTGGCAGTGTATCAAATACTTGTTCTCCCCACTGTACATACGTACAGTGGGGCAAATAAGTATTTAGTCAAGCACTAATTGTGCAAGTTCTCCCACTTGAAAATATTAGAGAGGCCTGTAATTGTCAACATGGTTAAACCTCAACCATGAGAGACAGAATGTGGGGAAAAAAAAACAGAAAATCACATTGTTTCATTTTTAAAGAATTTATTTGCAAATCATGGTGGAAAATAAGTATTTGGTCAATACCAAACGTCCATTTTAATACTTTGTTATGTACCCTTTGTTGGCAATAACGGAGGCCAAACATTTTCTGTAACTCTTTACAAGCTTTTCACACACTGTTGCTGGTATTTTGGCCCATTCCTCTATGCAGATCTCCTCTAGAGCAGTGATGTTTTGGGGCTGTTGTTGGGCAACACGGACTTTCAACTCCCTCCACAGATTTTCGATGGGGTTGAGATCTGGAGACTGGCTAGGCCACTCCAGGACCTTGAAGTGCCTCTTACGAAGCCACTCCTTTGTTACCCTGACTGTGTGTTTGGGATTATTGTCATGATAAAAGACCCAGCCACGTTTCATCTTCAATGCCCTTGATGATGGAAGGAGATTTTCACTCAAAATCTCTCGATACATTGCCCCATTCATTCTTTCCTTTACACAGATCAGTCGTCCTGGTCCCTTTGCAGAAAAACAGCCCCAAAGCATGATGTTTCCACCCACATGCTTCACAGTGGGTTTGGTGTTCTTCGGATGCAATTCAGTATTCTTTCTCCTCCAAACACGAGAACCTGTGTTTCTACCCAAAAGTTCTATTTTGGTTTCATCTGACTATAACACATTCTCCCAGTCCTCTTCTGGATCATTCAAATGCTCTCTCGCGAACCGCAGACGGGCCTGGACACGTACTGGCTTCAGCAGGGGGACACGTCTGGCAGTGCAGGATTTGAGTCCCTGGCGGCGCATTGTGTTACTGATAGTAGCCTTTGTTACTGTGGTCCCAGCTCTCTGTAGGTCATTCACTAGGTCCCACCGTGTGGTTCTGGGATTTTTGCTCACCATTCTTGTTATCATTTTGACGCCACGGGGTGAGATCTTGCATGGAGCCCCAAATCGAGGGAGATTATCAGTGGTCCTGTATGTCTTCCATTTTTCTAATAATTGCTCCCGCAGTTGATTTCTTTATACCAAGCGTTTTACCTATTGCAGATTCAGTCTTCCCATCCTGGTGCAGGTCTACAATTTTGTCTCTGGTGTCCTTCTACAGCTCTTTGGTCTTGGCCAGAGTGGAGTTTGGAGTGTGACTGACTGAGATTGTGGACAGGTGTCTTTTATATCGATAATGAGTTAAAACAGGTGCCATTAATACAGGTAACGAGTGGAGCCTCGTTAAAAGAAGTTAGACCTCTTTGACAGCCAGAAATCTTGCTTGTTTGTAGGTGACCAAATACGTATTTTCCACTCTAATTTGGAAATAAATTCTTTAAAAATCAAACAATGTGATTTTCTGTTTTTTTTTCCACATTCTGTCCCTCATGGTTGAGGTTTACCCATGTCGACAATTACAGGCCTCTCTAATCTTTTCAAGTAGGAGAGCTTGCACAATTGGTGGTTGACTAAATACTTATTTGCCCCACTGTACATACAGTATATATATATTATATAGTATTGATATAACGAGGTGTGCCGAGCCTTCGAAGAGTATGTCGAGTAATGAAGGGACGTGCGAACCAAAGCTCGCTTCATTTAGGGGAGGGTCTGAAAACAATAATGTCCGATTTTAAAGCAAGCTACAGCTACATTACCCCTACGTAATAATACAACTTTTTTTTTCTCATTCCCATATTATTTTAAAGCAAGTACTTTCTTAGTTTTACTTGAGTAGTTTTTTTCTTAGATACTTGTAGTTTTACTTAAGTAATTTTTGCACCTGTATCTGTACATTTACTTAAGTAAAAAAAAAAAAAAGTGAGTACTTCATCCACCACTGCTGACAGCACACTGGGATTTTAAATAAAGACATGGGGTAATGAGCACACAGCACAGGCGGGTGACTCAAGAGTCAGCGGATTGGTCGACACACAAGGAGCAGGTCATAAATAATGATTATATGTAATTCAGTGCAATTACACCTGAAAAAAGAATGAACACAAAGATTAATTTAATACTGAGTGGAGAAACCTTTGTTTGCAATGACAGCCTCCAGATGCTTCTGGTATGTTTTAACTAATGACATGTAACGATTGACGCGTCCGATACTTATTTTCCCCATTGTTCCTAACCTAACATTATCTTATTTAACTAAATTCATCACTATTGTTTGTGAGTGAGGAGCATAATGACCTTCTTAAAAGAGATCAACCTTTCAAGTATTGTAATGACCATAATTCTCTTAGTTATTCAACAAGGTGTGAAACTTAGGTGTGGATGAGTGACAAGGTCAATTGCTTTCTGTGGTTTGATCTAGGGCTGTCAAACGATTAAAATTTTTAATCGAGTTAATTACAGCTTAAAAATTAATTAACCGTAATTAATCGCAATTCAAACCATCTCTAAAATATGCCATATTTTTCTTTAAATTATTGTTGGAATGGAAAGATAAGACACATGACGGAAATATACATACAACATACTGTACATAAGTGCTGTATTTGTTTATTATAACAATAAATCCACAAATGGCATTATTAACATTCTTTCTGTTTAAGTGATCCACGGATAGTAAGACTTGTAGTTCATAAAAGATAAATGTTATAGTTACAAGTTATAGTAATTTTATATTAAAACCCCTCTTCATATTTTCGTTTTAATAAAATTTGTACAATTTTCAATCAAAAGTAGAGTTAATATAATAATAATAAGAATAAAAATAACAATATTAAGAATTGAGTGACCAAACTCTGAGTAATACCAGTTCACTTTGCATTGTTGTTTAGCTGTGTGAGAATAGGGCCTCATTACTACAGACTGAAGTGCTTTTCTTTTTGTGAACATTATTTTTATTTATTTATTTTTGTTGTGCTTTCACTAAATGATACTTCTGTGTCCACTCGCCTTTATAACAGATATAGCTCTGTGCATATCTTACCCAAAATACAACAAGAGACACATAATTGCCACTAAAAGAAAGCAAACTTACCGAAATATGTGTGGAGCACAAAGCAACAGCATAAACGTCTCACAACTACTAATTCTCCCACTATTAGAAGGAATAACATTAGTATGGAACGGCGCTGCCCCCAAGCGGCCGGTGGCATTCTCTTCACTCTTAATGTCCATAAACAGTGTCATTGAAATCTGTTTGAGGCAATGCAAGAGCGGCTCATTCAGTGCATGCGTTAATTGCGTCAAATATTTTAATGTGATTAATTTAAAAAATTAATTAACGCCCGTTAACGCGATAATTTTGACAGCCCTAGTTTGATCTGAAGAAGTCTATCCTTGTACTGTACGGAATTTTAATTCTTCATTTAAAACAACGATGTAGGTTTGGTTTCAATATTGGTAGGGACAATATAACAGCTTAACCTGCATGTACAATTTTTGCGTGAGGGCAGTGCCGATGCACACCTCCATTAAAGATACAAATCTTTTGCTTAAAGTAGGTCTGTTACGCTTATTATCAGCTAGCTATTTTTCGTATTTCAAGAAATCTGAGTCAAATTTATTTGAAGCACTGGCAGATCATTTCACTTATTTCTAGTAGATTTACACTGAAAACATGGGAATTTTTTTTTTTTTTTAATCAGTTTTAAGGAGGTGGGTTTTTGCAGTGTGTATGTATAGGTTCAGGTGGTACACCGTTCTATTCAAACCTTTATTTTCAAAAAATACTGAAGAAACATTTTGAAAACTTCCAGAATAAATGTCTGGATTTTATTAGCAAATTTAAACACAAATTATATTAACATACACAACAAATACAAACTTTGGAATCATCTCTAAACCATCCAGGACTGCAAAAAATATAAATATTTGAACACTCAAAATTGTCCATCTAAATAAATTAAATATAACAACAACAACAACTTCTTAGTTAGGGAAAAACAAAAATAAATAAAAAATGAAAACAGGAGAAATGGGTAAACCTTTTTCACTATATTTCTTAAAGTTTAATTACGTTAACAGGAGAAAACACACAGGAGTATATTTCTCTTAAAGCATCTTCCTCCTCGAGTTCGAGTAATCCGCTTAGCTTAATGTTATGCTAACTCTGATGCAGATTGGACTTTTAGTAGCAAAATTACCTGTCAACATAAAAAAAAAAAATACAAATGACATACCTGTGAAGTTGTATAGTTTTGCCGTAATTTGTACAAGTGAGCACTGATTTTTAATTGTGTACGCCATACGTTCAAAATGTTAACGTTTTTCGTAAATTACATTTTTTTTCTTCTCCGTCGGATTTTGTCACCGTTTCGGCAACAAGACATTGTGCGTTACTATGCGTTACTACAATGGTTGAATGACGAGAGAAAAGTCAGAGGGAGTGGAAGGAGGGAAGAGTGTTGTGACGCTGTTGCAAACGCAATGCTACGCTAGGTGGCTCCAGTATTTCCTGACTGTAGCTGACAATCTACACCCACATGATGCTACACTAGATATCATATGCATATACAGTGATACTGTAGATCTAGATGCGAAATGAGAGACTCGGCGGCGTTATTAAACAACCGCCATCTTAAAGCAGTAGAGTTCTCCGAAAGGCTCTGATGTAGTGAAGCTTCCTAGCGAATCTAAGTAGCTTTTTAGCTAAAATACTCCTAAATCAGCAACATCTTGACTTGAATCTATCTTTACATGATGTAACCGTTTTAAAACTTTCACATTTCGAAAGGAAACAGAAACATAGCGAAGGTTTTTTTTTTTTTTTTTTTTTTTTTTTTTTTCATTCAAAAAAAAGCATGAAAGGTAACAACAGTTACTTTGCCAAGTAACTAATTACTCTTACATTCAGGTAACTGAGTCACTAACTCAATTAGTTTTTGGGAGAAGTAATTTGAAACTGCTATAATTACTTTTTTAAAGTAAGAAGAACAACACTGGTCATAAATTTATTGCCGAACACAATTTGCCTGCAACTATTGCTGATCACAAGCTCCTCTGTGGCAAGGCCCCAGGGGTCGATGACATCCGTCCGGAGTTCCTAAAGCAGGGGTGCCCAAGTCCGGTCCTCGAGAGCTCCTATCCAGCTTGTTTTCCATGTTGCCCTCCTCCAACACGCCTGAATCAAATAATCCGGATCATTCTCGGGCTCTTGCAGCGCTTGATGATGAGCTGATCATTTGATTCAGGTGTGTTCAAGGAGCGAGACATGGAAAACAAGCCGGATAGGGGCTCTTGAGGAGCGGACTTGGGCACCCCTGTCCTAAAGGCTCTGGATGTTGTGGGGCTCTCGTGGCTGACACCCCTCTACAACATAGCGTGGACATCGGGGACAATGCCTCTAGATTGGCAGACCGGGGTGTTGGTCCCCCTTTTTAAGAAGGGGGACCGGAGGGTGTGTTCCAATTATAGACGGATCACACTCCTCAGCCTCTCCGGTAAAGTCTATTCAGGGGAGAGAGAGGAGGGTCTGTCGGGAAGTCGAATCTTGGATTCAGGAGGAGCAGTGTGGTTTTCGTTCCGGCCGTGGAACAGTGGACCAGCTCTACATGCTCGGCAGGGTCCTCAAAGGTGCATGGGAGTTCGCCCAACCAGTCTGCATGTGTTTTGTGGATCTGGAGAAGGCGTTCGACCGCATGCTTCGGCGAGTCCTGTGGGGGGGTGCTCCGGGAGTACGGGGTACCCAGCCCCTTGGTAAGGGCTGTTCAGTCCCTGTACGACCGGTGTCAGAGTTTGGTCTGCATTGCCGCCAGTAAGTCCAATTCATTCCCAGTGAGGTTTGGACTCCGCCAAGGCGATCACCGATCTGTCACCGATTCATAATATTTATGGACAAAATTTCTAGGTGCAGCCGAAGCGTTGAGGGGGTCCGGTGTGTTGACCTCAGCATTCAATCTTTGCTTTTTGCAGATGATGTGGTGCTGTTGGCTTCATCAAGCCGTGACCTCCAACTCTCACTGGAGCGGTTCACAGCCGAGTGTGAAGCGGTTGGGATGAAGATCAGCACCTCCAAATCCGAGACCATGGTCCTCAGTCGGAAAAGGGTGGAGTGCCCTCTCCGAGTCGGGGATGAGATCCTACCCCAAATGGAGGAGTTAAAGTATGTTGGGGTCTTGTTCACGAGTGAGGGTAGGAGGGAGCGGGAGATTGACAGACAGATTGGTACAGCGTCTGCAGTAATTCAGACTCTGCACCGGTCCGTAGTGATGAAGATGGAGCTGAGCCGAAAGGCAAAGCTCTTGATTTATCAGTCGATCTACATTCCTACCCTCACCTATGGTCATGAGCTCTGGGTCGTGACCAAAACAACAAGATTCCGGATACAAGCGGCTGAAAATGAGTTTCCTCCGCAGGGTGTCTGGGCTCTCCCTTTGAGCTAGTGTGAAAAGCTTGGTCATCCGGGAGGGACTCGTCGTCTAGCCACTACTCCTCCGCGTTGAGAGGAGCCACAGGTGGCTCGGGCATCTGGTTCGGCCACCACCTGGACCTCCCTGTAGAGGTGTTCCGGGTTCCCTGACTCAAAGATTGCATCAGTAAGTTCATTTTATCAATCGACCTTTTTAATTTATAATTTGACACACTAACGAACTACCTTCAAGTCAAACTGAATTGTGAGCCGAAGTGCAGCCATCAAAAGACATGATAGAAATTGCCAATAGTGCCACATACAATTATAACAAAAGTCACTGTTAAATTTTAGTAATCATGATGTAGCTGAAGATATTGATTGTCCTTTGATTGCACCAGGTTATATGTGACAATATTAAAGAGTATGAAAACACCTGGGGAAATGCAACTATTCCGTCATTTATCCATAAACGCATGCCTTTTGGATTCATATCATGCCACTTCGTGTAATTACACACATCGCAACACCAAGAAAATGATAGAAATTTGGATCGATTGTCAAGCTAAAACGACCGGCGCCCGAGATCCCGGAAATCTAGCACATTGTGTGCGTGACATCACAACTAGGAAACACCCGGCTCAGTGCTTAGTACTGATTGGCGGCGATGATGGCGGACAATTTTGTTTCTACTTGCAGCGACGAATTCGACGTAACGAACGTTCTTCTAATGGTAACGAGGAGAGTTATGAACCTTTCTTTGGTGTTTTGGGTTATCAATTTGAGCCCAAACGAAAGTCAATGTAGCCTAATGAAACGATCACTGAGGGGAGCAATCACACTGATGAAACACCGGCAACAGATCGTGTGGGAAACACCGAATTGTTTGTTTTGCATTTCTTTTTGTGAAGCTGATACACCGTGACCGCAAAATAAAGTCATGTATAGAATAATTATCATTTATTGTGGTATCATAGGTTTTCGCTCTGCCAACAGACACAAGTATGAATGAGATTAGAGGATTTGTTGTATATATTTTACGAGCGATAGTTTATACATGTGTCCAGTCCTATATCCAATGCGTGATATGTTTTTTATTATAAAAGAGTACTCACTCTGGCCATTTCGAGCTTGGCTGCTCCCCTCCTTTGCTTAGCCTGGGGTGGTGGAGTGGTCTCATCAGAGCCAGTCATCGTCCTCTTTCTTGATATCTCGGGACATGTAGGTGGCTGCGCGTGTATGGTGGGCACCGCATCTGCTTTCAGCAGCAATTTCTTAGCAAAACCTGATTTCATTTGTCCATAGTTCAAATAGCCTTCAGGAGTAAAATGTGCACCACACAAAACCGTGCCGGAGGCTGGGTCTGCAAAATTAGCCCTCTTTGCACGGACGAACTTTACTCATTGTCTGCGTAGTCCAGCTCTTTTTCTCGCGTTCAGGAACTCATGGGTACTACATTGCGACAAATGGCTGTTTGTACACTACATGGCGTGACAGGTTTGAACCATTTTAGCGATTTTTTTTTATATAAAACACAAACGCAACTCTCTCGTCGATAAACAACGATGGCACCTGCCTCGACCTTTTGTTTCCTGGCTGTGACGTCAAAGCCCCATTCGTCTATTTCCGGAATACTTTCGGAAATGTTCGTAATTTTCGATCTATTTTCGATAATTGCTCATGAATGTGATTTATTTTTTTGTTAACTTTATTAATATTTGTTATCTTGCCACATAACGGTTTTATTGATATCTCACAGCCCCAGTATTATCATTCTCTTTACCAATAAATTCATATTATTTTAAGAATTGATTTTAGTGCATTCAGAAGAAAAAGAAAGGACAAGTTAGGGGGGAAAGTAGCAGTATACACAATTTTCAGGTGTCTTACTTCATCTTCAAACTGTGGTGTAAGCCGCAGCAAGAGGAGTTGTGCCTGTTACAACAGGCAATGGCAGAGACAACCGTTTTAGTATGAAGATCTTGCTAAGGGTTTGCCTGCTGTACTGATTAAATGTAAGCTAAAAGTCGAGCAAACACTAGCTAGCAAACAATTACAGTATTTCATTATGGAGTAGACTTAGCCCCATCTGGAAACTCGCGATCTCCACTATAGGCCAAGCTCCGAAGCGAGGTCCCCTGTTAAAAAACTAAATTCAATAAATTTTTGACAAACTGGATTCAAGCCGATTTCAAAAAAAGATCATTTCCACATCAACTTTCAACATCTGTAGGATACCTAAAAATGCCGTCATTATTTGTAATTCATGTTTTTGAATAGGTGAATGTCGCTCATTGAGGCCATGAATAACCTGTATTTCTTACGGAGTGAGCTGGGACCATGCTTCGGAGCTTTGTAATAGACATCGCAAGGTTCCAGATGGGGATGGAGTGGGCTAAGATAACAGGTTAATTTTCAGCACTACACTGACAAAAGACACCAACCTTCCTTCGTGAAGTACTTTGTGAAATCCTGTTGGCCTTTTCTACCCCTCTCCTGTTTTGCTTTCTTTTCTTTCCTCTTTTCATAACCCGGTTTCCGTATTGAAAGCATTTCTGCAGTACCACGCACTCCGAGTCATTGACTGGTGTAAATGCGCACCACTGCTCCCGGTCTGATCAAAGGAAGGGCGGACCAAACCATTTAATGAAAATACGGCTGTTGGAGGGGGGTGGGTTTGGAGGGTAATACATATGCTCTCTGGGTGTTTACTTTTTGCCAAAAACAAAAAATGAAAAAGAAACCCTTCGTTTTATTCCTATTAAAATTATAATGATTAATATTTCAATTTTCAAACGATTACCTAATGTTCTAATTTTCTTGTGGGCCCCATCAGGGCATGGGTCCTTAGAATCAGTATCACTTTTCACCCCTACATGGCGCCCCTGCGCGTGATGCACAAGTTTAACACAGGAGGTGGCCCTTACGGATGAAAAAGTGTCAAAACTCCATTAGGTGGGGATTGGAGCCACTTTGTTGATTTAAAGTTTTCAGCAAGGGAGCTGATTCCAATTTTATCGAGCTGATTCGATTTTATAGAGCTGTCTCAGGCTGGTGGGCGGTTGTGGTTTCGAAAACAAATGTGTTGTTCTCCAAGAAAAAAAAAGCTTTATATTAGGGCAGTTATCAGTGTTGATCAGATTTCTGTGTACTAATTGTTTTATCATCCATTAGGTTGTCACATTCTCCAGCTCTCAAATCGTGGTATACCACCTGTCACTCCCCAGAAAACTTTTCATCTCCATTAAGAGATCCAATTGTTCAACATCTTCCCCTGATTATTTCTGATCCATATATAAGGAGGGTCATAGTTTGGGGTGGAGGGGCACGGGCTGTCTCAAAGGGCTTTGCAGAGGCAATATGAAAAGAGGTAAGTACGCAATAATGTTACAATCATGGCGTCTTTTTTATGCTCTCGCGTGCTCTCACCTCCAGTTAGGGTTTCGCTTAAAAAAAAAGAAAAAAAAAATGTAAATGCCCTCCTGTTCAAAATTTTTCTTCCCCCAGAAAATTGAGATTTTAAGCTTTCCAACGATGTATCACACATGCATATAGGACAATTTTGAAATTTGGCCAAATTGGGGGTCTCAGAGCGGAACTTCAAGTCACCTGAGTGTTTTCCGCTTATTATTTAGAACATTATTTCAGATTATTTATTTGTACAGTAGGAATTGGAAAGAATGCTATTATTTGGTTCAACGATGATTCGCTAATACATTAGAGGCATTTTTAAATCATTTAATTTCATTCATCCAGGTTTTTTTTTTTTTTTTTTTACGTAATTACTGTATTATTTTAGGAATAATAAAGCCTGTTGAGTAATCTCTGAGAATTTGAATTTGTGTGTTTAGTTATATAGTTACTATGATGTTATTAAACTGAAGATTCTATCCAGATGGAGGAGGCACACTTCAAACATATTAAAGTGATAAGGCATTTTTGAGCGGATGTCGAGTAAAATTTAAGTATCTTAAGTGTCCTTCTTCCGGAAATCAAAGTATGGTCACCCTAATGTTAGATAAACTGCCCATCCTTGTTCATTTTTACCTCTGTGTTGATGTTTGTCTGGTCGCCTATTCCCATGAATTGTGACTTTAAATGGTTCGACTTTACTCTTTACGTAGCAGGCAGTTAACTGCGATAAACTACTCTGGTCGCAAATTGAAGTAGTAGATTCACTGCTGTCTTTTAGCTAACTGGCTATGAATACAAAGACAAATAAATACAATTATGAGAGACTCACTTAAGAGCATTGTCTAATATTGTGTGAATATGATATGTGGTGTATGAACTGTATCAATACTGATGCTATTTATTGCCATTTGTTTATAAGACTAAAATGAAATGAATCAACTTGTATGAATTAATTGCCTATTTTTGGGATATAACCTCCCAAAATTTTGTATGTGTGCGCATGATATTTTCCACATAGATTCATTGGGGGCCTATCTCCATCAAAGCTGACCGAGTGGAAGCACAGACAAAGAGCCTTTTCCGTTGAAAATTAATGTGAATAAATGCTTAAATCCCTGAATTCTTTATAGATACAGACGTAAAACAGTCTTGATTCTTGGTTAAAAGCAAAAAAAAAAAAAAAAACGTGCAGGTAGCATTTATTTTATGTAAATATTGCAAACTATAAGGCTAGTCAGTAAGGAAATTAGTGGCCGCCATATGTAAACGAAAAAGCTTTTTCCGTTGAAAGTTCTTGTGAAGAAATGCTTAAATCCCTGAATTCTTTATAGATATGGACGTAAAACAGTCTCGATTTTTGATTAAAAGCAATAAGGAAACGTTCAGGTAGCTTTTATTTTACGTAAATACTGCGAACTATGAGGCTGGTCAGTAAGGAAATTAGCGGCCGCCATATGTAAACAAAGAGCTTTTTCCGTTGAAAATTCTTGTGAATAAATGCTTCAATCCCTGATTTCTTTATAGATATGGATGTAAAATAGTCTCGATTCTTGGTTAAAAGCAAAAAAAAAAAAAACTGCAGGTAGCATTTATTTTACGTAAATATTGCGAAGTATAATGCCAATGCCGTGGCAGTTAATTTCTCCCATTGATTTCAAAATGCATGCATGGTACAAAAAATATAATAATGACCTTAAATCCTCGAACAAATCACTCCTGAGACGATCCTTCCTGTTTGTATCCGGTACGGCTTTCATACTTTTTCAACCTAAATCCGGCGTTAGATCGCTGCATGTCGCGGAGTGTGGGACGGCCCCCTTTGGGAAGGCAGTGAATGAAGTCTATGATTTCCAGCTGTTTTACAAGCATGACTGCAGTCCCTGTAATTTGTAAGAAAATGTCTTTTTTTTTTTTTTTTTAATTCTATTTGACTTTAGCATTATTCTTGCAAAAGAATATTAGAAAGTTATTTGCTCACAGCAAGGAAAAATCAGCAAGGAGGAATGAGAGAGACAAGTTAGGTAACCCACCTAGGCATCATAAACCACTTTTAGGTCACAACCTACCAGTTGAGAAACACTAATTAATTGCATAACATTTACAGTGATATATCTCCATTTTTGTCCAGACAAAGTAGAGCAGCAGTGATGAAGGAGGGATGGAAGTTGATGAGAATGGGCAGAGGTGAACTGACTAGCAACAAGGGAAGTCCCAATTTTGGTTTTGAATATGGCTGAAAAACAAAAGTTTTTTTGTTTTGTTTTTTTTTAACAAAAACTTGTATTTAGGTTTGATTATATATAGTTTGAAGCACTATTTTTGACTTGCTATGATACATAAGTGCTAAAAAAAAAAAAAAAAAAACTTGCTCGCCAGTGCCCCAGAATTTTATGAGGTTTAGTCACGCCCGTCTACCGCTGTGCTGTGCTTTGTTAGCTGCGAGTAATTTGCGAGCCTTTTATAATTACCCTGACAAGAATTCTGTCACAATGACGAGGGAAGGTTAATTATAATAATTTCCCGGCCACACCGTCTGGCAAATCACCCAGCCCTAGGTTGGGCCACTTTTGTATTGGCATAAACCTTTCTCAGAAGTTCATGGGCCTGGGACAAAAGGAAAGACACAAACAAGGGTAAAACAGGCTAAGTTTAAAGTGTATATAACATGAAAAAGCATGTTATTTCATAATATTTTCGGCTCCTGAATGAAGTAGACCGCTTGCCTCAGTGCGGATGCAATCGATCTGTTTATTCAACATTTTGAATCCCGCATCATTCAATGAGTGACTATCGTCCAGAGTCTTAGATTGAGGTAGAGGTCAGTGGTTAAACGCTTCACATATGTTTTACTTGAAGTCCTGTGGATTGTGAGGCGTTTTTCCTATATTTTTCTTGTCAAGCCAACCCGATGTGCTGCAGGCTTTTGTTGTTATGCCAGTGAGCATGCATCGTGTAACCTACCAAATTTTATTGTGATTGGTAAAGGAATAATGGCGGAATAGCACAAAATGATAGTGTACACACAATGACAACATAAGAGGTAACTTCAGTGGTCTTTTGGCTGGTGTAGCTGTATTTTCAAGCTGAAAGCCAGACAATAACAAAATATGGGCTCTGTTCCTATGGAGGACCAGGAGTGCAAAAATTCAATAAATAAATACACAATTAAATAAATAATTAAAAGTGTCATTAAAATGCTTCTATTTCAATATTTATTTATTTATTTCAATATTTATTTCAATTTTTATTTATTTATTTCAATTTATATTTATTTATTTCAATTTATATTTATTTATTTCAATATTCATTTATTTATTTCAATTTATATTTATTTATTTCAATATTTATTTATTTATTTCAATTTATATTTATTTATTTCAATTTTTATTTATTTATTTCAATTTATATTTATTTATTTCAATTTTTATTTATTTATTTCGATTTTTATTTATTTATTTCAATTTATATTTATTTATTTCAAATTTTATTTCGATTTTTATTTATTTATTTCAATTTTTATTTATTTATTCTAACTTTTATTTATTTATTTAAATTTTTTTTTATTTATTTCAACATTTATTCCTTTCACTTTTTATTTATTTCATTCTTGCACTCGTGTTCCTCCGGGGGGTGCAACCATGAAATAATTTTATCTGTCACGTTTGCTCGTCAAAGTTTCTAACGTCTGATTGGTTGCTCAGCAAAGCGAGTCTTAACTAGTCGATCTCAGATAATAGATTGACGCCTAAGGCATTGAGAGGAGAGATTGGCCAATTTTTATGTACACCCGATACATAAGGTGGCAGTGTAGATCCGTATAATCTGAAAAATAATTGCTCCCTCAAAATCACAAAGACGAAGAAGATTACTAGCGTGGTCAGTGTAGTAGTATTAGTAGTAGGCCGTGAAGCATTTCGTGTGTTGTCGAAGCAACAATATGTCCAAAACGTGCCCAGAGCTCCTCAGAGAAGCAGCAAATTTAATAGAGGAAGCTCTGAGCAGAACTCCACCAGCAGCCCAACAAAGTGAAGTCCAACCTGTGGCTTCTCCATCGCGTGGGCCAGCGGCTTTAAGCGGGCTAACACCTGCTCGAGGTATGCGTGCTTCTCAGCGATTAATTTCGTAATATGATTTATAAATGTCATTATTTACTATATTCACATAGTCAGCAAAATCGTATCTAATGCAATAGCCTTGTTTTTTTTTTATTATATTATTTGTATTTATTTTTTGTGTGCTTTGTCTTTGCCAAGCTGAAGTCCAACCTGTGGCTTCAACATCGCGCGGGCCAGCGCCTTTAAGCGGGCTGACACCTGCTCGAGGTATGCGTGCTCCTCAGCGAGTGATTTCGCAATATGATTTTCATTACCTACTATTTTCATTAAGTCGGGAAATCGTATTTAATGCAATTTCCTTTGTATTTGTATATAATTTGTGTGCTTTGTCTTTGCTAAATTAACAGTGACGTTTATCTAAATTACTTTAACTATGAGCAGAGATTTGAGAATGTTTTTCCTCGATGTCTATCATGAGAACTGTAATATTTGCTCTGTTGCAGCCGAAGTGGCAAGGCTCTTTGCTCCATATCACAGTGATAGGAGAAATAGGACGAGACGACCAACACAAATCCAAGTAATTCGGCGAAGCTATACACATACATTTTTTTGTTTGGCTCACAGCACTGCTGATAAAGTTCCTAGCTTCCAGCTTAAAACAGCCCTTCTTGCCTCGGGACTAGGCGAACAAAGGGTCGCCATTACAGGTGGGTCTGACTGAGCCAAGAAATTTTGAAAAAGCTTTTTCTTTTTTTCTTTTTTTTTAAACTCACGATAATGAAATATTTATTTTTAATATATTTGTGTGTATGCATTTAGGTATTGATATATTTAAACTTAATGGTGACATTATTGAATTGCTGTAGATGTAAAATTTATTTTCTTGGTGTGGATTTTTTAACACTGCTTTTAGCATTGATGTTTGAGTTGACAAGCAAATATGTGTATATTTACAGGAGATGACAATGATCCTGCTCTTCTAACAAATAGACTGTTTGAAGTGTTTCCTAAGCTCCAAAATGCCGGAGGTTTTGAGCTCCTCAAAATTAAAGGAGCCACACGCAGTCGAAATCTGACACTTATTCCATGTCCCAGCACAGGATACACCCTTGCTTATTTAAAAGACCCATCGACTAATATTGGGCAGGCAACAATTTACATACGTCCACTTCAACAGGACTTACCTATTGATTCAGTATGGAAAATTACACCTATTTGATATATAATTTTATTAATTAAAAAAAAAAAAAAAAAAAACTAATAGATTTTTGTCCTTAAGGAAAGTTCGAGGCCTTTCTCTGGTCCACTCATCTCATGTCTCACTTGCCAGATGGTGGTGCCTTACTCTAAAATGAAACTTCACCGTGCTTCTTGTAATGGGTATAAATGTGTTAAAGACACAAATTAATTATGAATCTGTCAATTACAACATTTCATTTTAGTGCACACAGATGACCGTGTGACCTTGAGCTTTGTTGACTTTTATAGGACCCCCGTGCAGGAAACGCATAGAGAAGAGGAGGGGGACTGTGGTCAGGAAAATGGGAGCGGCACACTCACTGACAGGGAGAATGTTCCAGTGGGACCTCAATCAACTTTGGAGAATGATGTAGAACCAGAAGTTTTTGAAACTGAGAAGATTGACGATGTAGAAGGAAACAATGGTTTGTGAAAGTAAAAATCTAAATAAAAACTATTGTAAGAAAGCTACTATAGTTTGCATTTTTCAGGTGTTTCTCTTTTTATCAGTGAGTTTACTTTTTATGCATTTAACATTCTGACTACATTAAATTGTATTTTTCTAGACTGGAACATCATTAAAGATCCCTCTCTGGCTGTGCAAGTTTTCAAAGAGAAGCTATTACAAGAACATGAAACTGGGAAACCTCTTAAACTAAGAATGGATATGAGGGATAGTGAGGAGGACAGGGAACGGGCACTTCTCGCCTTCTATAAACAACAGCAGGAATGGGCATGTCCTCTTCAGTGTATCCTTGAAGGTCAGTATCGGAGGTACAATAAAGCATTACAGTAACATCAAATATGTTTCTATATGGAACATTATTGGTCTCATGGTAATTTGGCCATAATAATCATTATATGATAATGACGATTAAAGGAACATTGGATGAGTTTACAGGAAATTTTGTAGACAACAGCCATAGTCCTGCTTTGTTACCATTTTAAGTAAAGCGGATGTGCCAGCTCTCTCAAATCACTGCTAATGCCGACCTAGTGGTCTTGTGTATCCTTCAACATTTGGTTGCATTGTTTTGCATTGTCCAGGAGGGATGTCCCTGATCTGATCACGTGATTGGAAATCAGACTATTTTTCAGAGGATAAAAATTGGGTAAAAAGGATCTAAGAGTTTTAATTAAAAACAATAACAACAACATTGTGCTAGCTAAACTCAACAGTGTTAAGAGCCAGTAAACATTTACAGTACGTTACTGCCACCTTATGGCCACAAGAATTCCATCCATCCTTCATGTGATGCACAGTACACAGTCTGCAGGACCCTTTGGAAACTATTATTTCTGTAAGTGTTTTACATCCATTCCAACCTGTTAACATGCAATATATGTGTTTATTGGGAAAGGCTATATGAAAGACATTTTTTATAAGTCCTGGATTATGTAAGCTAACCTATACTTATATTTTGTAGCTCAAGTGAAGTATGATGTCTACGTGCTGTTGAATGCAGGCATTTTTCATTTTACAGTTTAACAAAGTACTTCATTTAAAAAAAAAGTAAAGACGAAGCCTTGTGTTTTATTGTTGGACATTCAATGTTAGCTGGCTGTCAGGCAGTGCACAACTCAAGGAAACACACGGTTTTGGGCAGTACACTTATGTATTTTTTAAGGGCTAAAAAGTAACAAAATAGTCCAGAAATACAACGGAATTGCCAAAAGAAAAAATATAAATATGATTTTGTCAACGATATCTGATCAGGACTTTATCAGCAGATTCTCAAAAGCAGACGACTCGGACTCGGAAAAATATGCGATCGGAACATCCCTACTATCCACTACTGCCTGGGCATGGATAGTCTAGAGAGGCAACAATTAATTGACTAAATCGAATAATAAATTAGTTGCCAACAAATTTGATCATCGATACAGTTGTAGACTAGTTAAGTCAGGAAGCTGTAATAAAATATTATTTTTGAAGGAAATAGTCACCCTTTTTGTCTGTATTGTTAATTATAACATGCCTAAAACAACTTAAAGGTAAATTGTGAAGGTAATTGAAAAAAGTTACATTTGTCCAATTAATCCTCTGATTAATTATGAAAATAATCGTTAGTTGCAGCATTAATGAATACGATATTGTTTTTAGACACATTGCGTTGCGTTGTCATTGGTGAGTAATAAGTGTGCAACTAAGGAGCAAGCACATATACAACGGCATTGCATAAATTTGTCTGCAACATGACTAACTGGCAGGAGAACCAATGTTTGAGATAATCCACCCAGCACTCGATGTAAAAAAAAAAAAAAATCATCTTCCGATATACCTTAACGTGTCACACCTAATGCGTATTTAATTTATTATGTGCACGCTTCTTTCACAAAACTTGCATTTACCATCAAGCGTCTATGGATATCTTGTCTCCAATGGGTTATCTTTATAATTTTATTTTCCTGTAGGCGATTCAGCTATTGGACAAGGAGTGGTGCGGTACTTTCTGACAACAATAATATCCAAACTCCAGTTTGGATTCCAACTTAATCTGGGTAACAAAATCCACTATTTAGAACAATGCCATGCATTTTAAGTATATGTTTCAAAAAGTGTTTGCTTATAACCCTTGTATTGTTGGTATACTTTTAGGAGGACTGGGCAAAACTCTGCTTTTTGAAGGTCAGCCTGACCACTTGGTTCCAGCTGCCTCAGAAGTACTGATTGAGAGCAACATCTTCCATGTGGCAGGAAGGATGATGGGCCATTCCATTCTACACGATGGACCCAGACTAACTGGATTGAGTCCAGCCGTGGTTCATGTACTTTTAAATGGGGACCCTGAAATGGCCACAATAGTCATTGAAGATTGTCCTGATCTCCATATCAGGAGCATTATAACAATGGCAAGTAACACACATGGAAAGTAAAACTTTTGCTGTTTGAAATTCGTGGACATATTTAATAAACCATATAATCCACTTTCTAGCTTGACTGCAAAGAAATGACACGAGAGCAAATAGAAATTGTGTCAGATCTTTCCCAATCTTGGGATCTCCCACCAGTCACAAAAGACAATAAAAGGTGGCTCTACAACAAACTTCTGGTTCACGCAGTAAGTTTCCTTTGCTGATTTTGTTAAATTTACTTCTGGAATTTAACTCCTTTTCCCACAGCACTTGACATTTATTCAGCAATTCAGGCCTAGTAATCCTATCAGGTGTTACTTTTGCAGATACACATTCAAATAATAAATTGATTCTTCGGGCAGGATGATTACACGATAACCTTTTTTGTCATTCATCTTCTGTAGCACTCATCCTCATGAAGGTTACTTGGGGTGCTGGAGCCTGTCCCAGTTAAGTATGGGCAGGAGGTGCAGTAAGGGTTTAATCCCAGCTCTGCCGTTCCTGGGTGGAGACTGAACGTTCTCCCCATGCCTGCATGGGTTTTCTCTGAATACTGTTTCATTTCTACATCACAGAAACAAGTATGCTGCTGTAGGTTAATTGAAAACTCTAAATTCTCCGTTAAGGGTGAGTGTGAAAGGTTGTATGAGCCGTGCTATTAGCTGGCAACCTGTTCATAGTCAGCCATGATCACCTCCAGGGCCCTTAAATGTGACTCCCATGAGGATAATTAATTGAAAGATGAATTAATGTTTTTTTTATTTTGTAGGTCATTAGGAGAACAATGCGGCAGATTAAACAGATCAGAAAGGGGTTGAAGGATACAATGCTATGGCCCCTGCTGACAGCAAGGCAAGATGTTGTTTCCAAATTTTTTCCAAAAACCGAGGAAATGAAGTTTGAACCCCAGGTGATTTAATCCATCCAACTAAAAGGTCAAATTTAAAGAAGCCATTATGTAAGATTTACACTTTAATTGGTCATTTAATAGTCATATTGTTTAACTAGACATTTAAGTTCATTTTTTTTTGCAAATAGTTCTAACACGGTTCTCAATGGTTAAGCAGATTTCCCCCCCTTTTAAAAGTCGATACTCAGCCTGATTTTGTTATTTTCCCTGTCTCGTCTAGGTTCCCAGAAGTGTATAGGCTACATAAAGTAAGGTTGCTACCACTATCAGTCAGAATTATCGAAGTAGTGTACCAGTAGAGCAAAAAAAAAAAACCTCGTTCCATATGTCAAATGAGTCAGGACAAATTCATAACCAAAATTTTTATCCAGTTTTCAGTTCAATTTTCGGCCACCAATCTTAACTATGGCTTCTTTAATATTAAACTTTGAGCTGGATATGTACAATTACTGAAATGGTACTCTTTGTATTCTTTTCATCAGCATTGCATTCTACATTTTCCTTCACACCCAAATGACTTATTTATATGCAGATGTTGCTAGATAAAATCACATGGCCGATTGAGGACAGTGATGATGAAGAGCAGGAAGAACATGATATCGAGTGCAAGTGCCGCGTCACAGGTTTTTTACGGCTGTTCATTGAGACAGGTACTTTTTATCCAATTTATTATAACTGGGATTTTTGGATGCAATGTGATTTTATCAACGGCCATGCACCATTTCTAGTTGACTTTTTTTTTTTTTCCATTTAAGCTTCATCAGATAAACTGGCCAAGTTGCTCAAATTTTGGATTGGCTGGGAAATGCTTCCCCAGAAACTTCTCGTGGAATTTTCAAAGGGAGCCTTTCCATCTTCCGCCACTTGCCTGGAAACACTGAAGCTGCCCACTCATTTCACAACTTTCACCAACTTCGAGGAAGCACTCGTTGCTGCCATTAACAGCTCACACACTGGATTTGGGCTTGTGTAATCGTATTTTTTTTTAGTTCAATGTTAAACCCTTTCAGTAATTTCTATATATTTTTGTATTGGCACTTATAAGTGCTTGGTGCTTTGATATCATGCCCTTAAAGTTTTTGGGAGTTCAGTGTTTAAAATAACTGCACATGTTAATATTGGCGCTTTAATATGCCCTCATTGTTATGTCCTGTTGATGACACAAAAAATGCAAATGTTCAAAATATATATTTTTATTAAAGTGAATTTGATATCACTCTCCAAGGATTCTTGTCAAAACTTGCACTGTTTCCAAATATGAGCCAATCGCATCATTTAGAGAAACTCCTGTAGATGGCAAAAGGGAAAGCTCTTCATCTGAAAGCTCACGGGACAACTGAATCTCAGGAACTGCTATGTTGTCTGCATGCTGATTGCATGGCCCTGTCCAGTCGACCCCGAAGTCTTCATCAACCTGAAAAGAAAACCTTATAAAATTACTTGTTCCTTTATTTAGCAGGATATCAGTTCAATGTGGACATGAACAATTTTGCATTTTATGACCATTAAATTCACAGAAACAGTGATAATGGAAACCCAACTGTCCACCCTTTTTCTACTGGCACATGTGTGCGGTAAGCTTACAGGGAGGGCGGGCGTACTCCCAGGACTGCTTGCCAATCACTAAGCATACACTGTACAGCAGGGGTGCCCAAGTTTGGTCCTCGAGATCACCTATCCAGCCTACTTTCAATGTCTCCCTCCCCCAACACACTTGAATCAAATGATCAGGATCATTATCAGGCCCCTGCAGAGCTAGCTGATGAGCTGATCATTTGGTTCAGGTGTGTTAAAGGAGAGACAGAAAACAAGCTGGATAGGTTATCTCGACTGGACTTGGGCACCCCTGCAGTACAGTATAGACAAAAAGCCACTCATACTCACACCCATGACAATCTTAAATCTTCAATGAACCCACCATACATGTTTTTGTAACATGGGAGTAAATATATATATATAAACCTCAGTCGGTTCCTCCGTGGGGCCTTGCTCTCTGTATCTTCTCCAGAGTTCATTAGGTGATTGATTTCTTTCAGTTCTAAGGCCATGGAGGTTCCAACCATCTCTGAAAGAATTGAGGCTTGTTTGAATTTGTGGTAGGAAGATCCAGTGTAGAGCATATAGGTGGACTTCGTTGTCTGGATTAAGTGTTCCTTGATTTTCCAATGATATGAAGATTTCATAGAAGAGGTCAAGGGCATGCTGATAAACATCTCTCCACATCCTCTCCACTCTGGGATTAGAGTACAATTGGCATGGAAATTAACAGTTGTCATAACCTCAAACTTTAAAATAAAAGTACTACGCATTGTACATACACTAAATTGATAGTTCACTTACCGTTGATTGTGGACACTTCTGCCTGTGATGTGAGAATTCCTGTTAGCACCTCTGCTCGTGATCATGAAATCTGCTACTTCACAATTTTCCCCTCCTTTATCAGACCGCACCCTTGATGGCAGTCCATACTGCTGGACGGCCCCTATAAAACTCTGTAGGACGGTGCTAGCCTTATTATTGCCTGCCACTTGCAAGTACACCACCAGTCGACTGAACCCATCCACCCCACCATGGACAACAAATCTCCACCTGCCAGTTAAAAAAAAAAAAAGATTTCTTGTACAGATTAATATAAAAGTGCAAACAAAGTTCAATATTTAATACAAGTGATACCTTATGAGCTTGTGGTTTCCATCTATATGCCATAAAGAATTTGGGCCAGGAACAGAATATTGCCGTCGTCTTATAACATGCAGCTGTAGACGTCTCATGTACACTCCTTCAGCATCCACTCTGTGCAAAGACTCTCGCAATCTTGAGACTTGAGAGCAGAAAAACTTTCTCAGTATTCATCCAAATAATTGGTAAAACTAGGACGACACCAATGATCACTATGACAGTAATACCCATGTAGTTTTGGCACGATTCTACCTCCATACAAAATTTACCTGTAACACGTACACCTCGAGCATTCAGAAGTCCACGCATTAATTTGTAGCCGCTGTTTGGGTGGCTTGTTCGAACTTCGGTTACAACACGGTCCAGTTCTTCATTGGTAACAGGTGAGTACAGATCTGTTTTTCTGTGTAGACCACAAAGTAACGTTCCCTTAACTTATGACTAGTAAATCGGCAATAAACGAATAGGCAACATGAGTAAATATATTTTAATTTTTACCTGAGGCAATAATTTTTTAATAACGTTCTGATCGTCCTCTTCGAAACTCCGAACAGTGCAGCTATTTCACTTGCCGTTAATCCACACTGAACATAATGCTCCAGAACTCCAATCGGAATGTCGAAGGCCAGTCGCCCTGGTCTTTTACTTCTGTGTGGCGTACTTCCGGAGTAGCGCTGGAGAACGTTCTCTAAATTATCGAAAACTCTTTGATCAACATCTTCATGTGACAGAGCCGAGATGATGCCAAGAACGTTAATTAATCGCTCTGTTTTGTAGGACACGTACTCGGGGTCCAGATGTCCTGCTTCAATTTGCTCTGAGAAATCTATCATGTCCCGAGAGAGCTCATGCAAAATCTCGGATAACGCCGCCATGTTGGGAAGAAATAGAACGAAGCAATCGCTTATTACTCGATCAACTCAAACCCCGCCTTGTTCACGCCTGCCCACCGAGTTTGATGAGCCAATGACAGATAAAATTATTTCATGCGGCCACACGGGGAACAAGAGTGCAAGAATGAAATAAATAAAAAGTGAAATAAATAAATGTTGAAATAAATAAATAAATGATGAAATAAATAAATAAAAATTGAAATAAATAAATAAAAATTGAAATAAATGAATAAAAATTGAAATAAATAAATAAAAGTTGAAATAAAAGAATAAAAGTTGAAATAAATAAATAAAAATCGAAATAAAAATTGAAATAAATAAATATAAATTGAAATAAATAAATATAAATCGAAATAAATAAATATAAATCGAAATAAATAAATAAAAATCGAAATAAATAAATAAAAATCGAAATAAATAAATATAAATTGAAATAAATAAATAAAAATTGAAATAAATAAATATAAATTTAAATAAATAAATATAAATTGAAATAAATATTGAAATAAATAAATAAATATTGAAATAGAAGCATTTTAATGACACTTTTAATTATTTATTTAATTGTGTATTTATTTATTGAATTTTTGCACTCCTGGTCCTCCATACTGTTCCTAAATGGCTTTTTACAATCAGGAATAATGGAAACACTACCAATTCACTGTATGCAAATATACCGTCACGTAACGGCACTTTGGTGGGACCCCAATAGCCAGCCGTCAGGCCAATGGGTGAAGTTTCCCTCGCATTGAAGCAGGCCCGGATCTAGGTTTACCCACCAGAGTGGGCACTAAGAAATCTTGAGGGGGCACCCCGAATAAGGCTTTTTTTTTTTAACCCTCTGCATTTCTCCGGGCTTGCGACAGGCGCAAGTAGGACATTGACTTGTGTCCCGTTGAGGCTGCATTAATTTTTGGGGGGTTTATTTGTTTTGTTTTTTTCATTCATCTATCTACTTATTATCGCAGTCGGCGTGATGTTACAATGATGTCATCTCGCATAGCAACATGTCGCCATTTTGAGATGGTGGTACGCACAGGTAAACATCCGTAGACAAACGTCTGAAATTCATATATTTCAGCTGTGTTTTGCGTCTTTTTTTCATAAAAACTTCTTAAACATGACTTAGTATTATCAGGAGTCACTGCCAACAGATGCGAGGAGGCGATAAAACTTAAAATTAGCGTGTATTGGCCTGCAAATCTGCCCATACAACGTTGTAGCTGATAGCTGGATAAACAATCCAAAGGAATTGTCTGCAGTGGAGTTCTGAAACATCTACAACTACCTCATAAAGTCACCCAGTAAGTTGACCTTTATCAATTACGTGGAATATGTATTGTGTGGAACTAAGAAAAAAGGTAGTATATTCGGAGTGATTATTTCTGCCGTAACCGGGAATTCGCCATCAAGCGTTATTTAGCCGTGAACACGTCACGGCAAAATAACCAATTCCCACCAGGCCAATAATATACCGATTGACCGATCAGAGCAGTTCATGGCAAAAGAAAAATAACGCTTTGCGAGTTGTCGGTTACGGTAATAATAACTGCGTAGTCTATTGAATCCTAGCAGCTAATTGGGGCAAAAAAAAATAATCGATTAAAGTTTACTCACCAGTAATAAAATGTCGGCTGCAAACGTAAATATGCCTGGTTTTAGTTTCCCACTGGCGAGAATGGTGCAGCCGTCTTTTACTGTTCCCCGATTGATTGCTTTCAGCCATTTGCTTGTCCTTTTCTTCTCACGAGGAAGAATGAAGAACTTCAAATGTGGCTCCGAACTCTTCCTTGTGTTACAACCCGCAACACGGCAACTTTTAGTCATTCCAATGGAATAAAAAAGACTGCAAATAAGACAAAAGTTCAACGCATTTGTAATACAATGCATGACAGAGCAACTGCTTGTGACTCTTGTTTTGCCCCCATTTCAATATGGCGACGCTTTGTTTTGGCTGGTGACGTCATTAATGCCTGGATGTCCGACTGCGAGAATGTGCCTGGGGAAGAGAGAGGAAGCACGCGGATAACAAACGAGGTTGGAAAAACAGCTTGTTTTGGTGATTGCTTGTTCAGCGTGGTTGCGGCCAACAGTAACCGTTAATCCTGCAATAAAAACGTTGGTGAGACCAACTCTCCATGCGTTCTCTATATCTAGTGCGATGCTACAATAGATATTCCTGACATTTTGAATGGGTGGGCACGACTCACGTCTGGGTCCGGCCCCCCCATACATCCGGCCCCACATCGAAGTCCTCTGCGTGAAGCGCGCTATTTTCAGCTTGGGCTCGAGCCTACGGCTTGCTTCTTGATCCTTCATAATTTTATGGCTTACGCCATTGGCGTAGTCACTTGTCACTCAAACATGTCCAACCAATAGCGTGAAGTGGACATTTGTGTCAAAATTTCAATAAAAAAAAGTGCCTTTCAAACTTTTTCCTCTTCAATCGAAAAAAGGTAGTTCAAAACTTTTTCCTCTTCACTCAAAAAAGGGTAATTCAAAACTTTTTGCCGTTAAAAAAAAAGTGACACTTCGACAAAAAAAAAAACACAATAATTTCAAATAAAAATATTATTAAAAAAAAAAAAATTAGGGAAGGGCAATTTTATTTTTCAAATGTTTTTTTTCTTTGATTGAAAATATTTTTTTGATTGAAGCAACTTATTTTTTTTTTAGGATTGAACGATTTAGACACGAATGTCCTACTCATAATATGGCCCAAACACAAAAAGGATTGCTTCAATCAAAGAAAACATTTTCAATGAAAAACTGTGTTCAAATGAAAATTTTTGAGTCTCAAATATTTTTTCGCATTCAAAAACTTTTGTCTCTGAATTTATTTTTTTTGATTGAAGTGATTTTTCTTTTGAATTTTATTTTTTGAAGCATCTTATTTTTTGATTGAATAATAAAGACACAAATGTCCTAGCCAAAATGTGGCTCAAATGTAAAACAACATTACTTCACTCAAAGAAGTTATTTCAATCAAAAAAAAACAAAAAAAAATGACATGATTGAATTGACTCTTTTTTTTGGGGGGGGGGGTGGTATACTGTATATTTTGAGTGATGCGAGTTTTTTTTTTTTTTAGTGAAGCAACTTTTTTTTTATTGAAAAATAAAGACACAAATGTACTTCCATAAATATCTCAATTACGGTATGGTTGCACGGAGCTAATCGATTTCATCGGAGGCATGAAAACGAAACTATCATTTCACAATGAGAAAAAAAACAAAAGTAACGTATAACACAGGCGACAATTTGAAAAGTGGTGGAGTAAAAGTACAGATACCTGCTTTAAAATGCCGTGAAGTAAAAGTAAAAACTACCACTTTATATTTGTACTCAAGTAAAGTACAGATACACCAAAATGTACTTAAGTACAGTAACAAAGTATTTTTACTTTCTTACATTCCACCACTGAATAATAATAATAATAATAATGCTGCCAGCTTCTCTGCAGACCGACCAAAACCTGCCTCCCAGTCTGTTTATTGCTAATATTGGGTGAGGTATACCTAAGTTAATTGGCTGGCAACCAGTTCAGGGTGTCCCCTGCCTACTGCCCGTTGTTAGCTGGGATAGGCTCCAGCACCTCCGCGACCCTCATGAGGAATAAGCGGCATGGAAAATGAATGAATGAATGAATACCTAAGTTAGGCAAATATTTTCACACAAACATGCCGACTTCTAATGCTACATGTCAGTTGAAGTAAGGAAATTAAAATGAACAATGAACTCGTTAGAAGATGGTTCATTTTCTTTTATTGTTATGGTTCACATTAACATGATTTGAAGAAATCCTCAGTAGGTTACATGACAGGCACACGCCATCCTTGACAGATTGGAACTGGGGGCATCTCCTCCATTGTACATGGAGAAGTTGGAGGTGACCTTTCCTTATTTTTAAACGGAATTTAGCCACACAGCTTTCACATTCAATACTAGTTGTCTCATTGACAACTAGTATTATCTCTGTAAGAGAGCAAACATTCATAATGAGAGCAAGAATGTGTCTAACTGCTGCACGTGTTATGTACTGCATACACTTACAGTTGCGATGATTTATCTCATGTTAATTGTCAATATGGTTGCTTCACTGTAGATTATTAGTATTTTAATGCACCAACAATTCATCACAAGTGGAGTGACTGTTTGGCTCTTTTAATATGTCATAGGGGTTATTTTTTCATTAACTCCAACAGCACATGAATGTTGCATCAAGTTTAAGGTGCGTGTGCCAAACTGCCAATCATACAGTCGATGTTGCAAATGACATCTTCCCACCTGCTCTACAGGTTGGTGCCAGTTAAACTGCCCAACCTTGTTGTTTGTTTTTACCTCTCTGTTGATGTTTGTTTGGTCGAATTTTCCCATTAATTGTGAATTTAAATGGCTCAACTTTACTCCTTATACGTATTGAAGGGAATAGGTTCCGTTCTCGCACATGCTATATAATTGTTTGCATTAGTCTAACACATTCATCCACCTATAGTCTAGGCAGACTTCACTCCATTCCCCTTGGACACAGTAAAGTGAATCACCTTATCAGCGCTCATGAGGGGGAAAAGGAAAAATGGTACCGTTTCTCGTAGGCACCGTCTGTTTGCATTACTCTAACACACGTAATATAAAATAAACAGCACACCATAGTTTAATGAAAAGAAGCAGAATAGATAGCCAACACCATCTTATCACAGAAGCCCAACGTGTGCGTCACGAGCAAGACAGACGCACCAACTCTTGCAATCAGTTCTCCTGACCACCAACAAGGACAAAGAGCAGCGAGCTTTGTCCTAAAACAAGTAGCGCCCAGCCCGGATAACAAAGTTGATAGCGGGCGCTTGGGACGTCAAGACCAGCATCGGTCGCTGTGGCAACCACGTCCCATCCAAGCATTAACCTAACCGCCCAAAACCGGCCAAAGAGGGATGATCCTGAAACAACACCCTTCGGCCCAGCCCACTGCACTGCAGCCTTAAAAAACACTGGACACTGAGATAACAGACAGATTTGCTGCTCGGAAACTTTTCTATGTAGCCTTGTTTTGGATCCGGAATTGTCCCTCCGTCGTCTGTTTTTGCCTTGCTTTTTGACCATTGTTGGCGAATAAATTGTCAACCTGCTTTTGGTGAGTCTTTTTCAAAGTTTTGGAACACGGAGTCAGTACAAAGGGTTAACATAAGAGGTGAACGCGCGGAATGTCAGCCCCACCGGTTGACCCGCGAGGAGGCGACATCAGCAGAGCGGCATTTCCGTTCGGCTGTCACCGTTTCCTTGCGGCTTGGCCGGGGGGGGAGGGGGGGGGCAAATTCCAACAGTATCAAGCAGTTAACTGCGGTAAACTACTCTGTTCGCAAATTGAAGTAGCAGGTTAGCTGCTGTCTCTAAACTAACTGGCTATGAATACAAAGACAATTAAATGCGATTTGAGTAAAAGGGTCTCACTCAAGAGCTTTGGCTAATTTTGTGTTAATATGATATGTGGTGTTTTAAATGTCTTAATACTAGGGATGGGAATTGATAGGATTTTCATGATTCCGATTCCATTATCGATATTGCTTATCAAGTCGATTATTTATCGATTCTCTTATCGGTTCTAATTTGGGGGAAAAGAAGAACAAACATTTTGACTGGCATCTACTATGTTTAATCAGAAGTCACGACCTTACAAACTCACAACGAAGTTAAAAGAGGCCCAAAGCCTCGATGTCAATTGTGGCAAATAGACAAGTATGTGTAACATTTACTGAAACAGTTTTCTAATAAAAAATAAAAAATCCTTCTTTTTAAAAGGACATACAGTATGAGCTGATAACACTCAAAAAGAATAATAAAAAAAAGATAAATACTGTCAAATACAACAAAACAGTGTGTAGTGCAAGTGTGCAAAATTAAAAATTATTTTGCAGAAAAATAAGCATGTCTGCTTTTTCAGGTAGGATACATGATCTTTCTGGATTTATGGTGTCTCCAGCAGTGGAGAACCTCCTCTCAGATGTAGTGGAGAAAGCCTGCACACACAGAAAGTGTTCAGCTAGTCCGAACAGCAGGGGCAGAGTATCTCTTTTGTTGTCCCAAATATTAACAAGTTTATAATCAGGTTGGTGTAATTACATAAGGACGGTTGGATCTCATACAATATGAGAGGAATTTTAGCACATACCCCGTTAATTTGGATTTGTTAACTTCCTAGACATACTTGGGGTACTTTATGGAAAGGCCTTGTGATACTGAGTAGAATCAAAATGGTTTGGGACCAATGGGATCATCCTATCTCGAATTACAGGCGAAAATACGCTGATTGGCTGTAGTCGTCAGGTGCATTTCGGGAAGTAATTTGGAACATCGACTTCCGTTAGTTGTAGCAACACAAAAATACCATCATCGGATGCGGAGGTATATACTTTTGTGTGAAATCAGTTGTCAGATTGGCCCTACGACTCACCAAATTCAAATTATTCCGAAAAAAGAACATTGATTGGTTCACTACCGACCAATATGAGTATTAAAATGGCTAATAAAATCTTTTAGGATTATTTTAGATGCATATATGTTCTATTTTTCTTATAGAGTATTTGACGAGGAATACGATAGACCCATTAATAGACTTTTTTGGAAAAATCACCATTTCTTTTAGTAGTCTCATGAATCAAATGATCAGCTCATCAGCAAGCGCTGCAGGAGCCTGAGAATGATCCGGATTATTTGATTCAGGTGTGTTGGAGGAGGGCAACATGGAAAACAAGCTGGATAGGGGCTCTTGAGGACCGGACTTGGGCACCCCTGCTCTATAGGAACTGGTTCTCGTTTCCCATCCCTAATTAATTCTGATGCTATTTATTGCTATTTGTTTACATGACCAAAATGAATTGAGTCAATCTGGCTGATTCACAGACACAATTTTGTATGTGTGCTCCTCAAAATTTCCAGCTGTTTTAAAAGCTTTTTTTTTCACCGCAGCCCCTGTAATCTGTAACAAGAGGTCTAATTTTTTATTTCAGTTTGACTCAAAAAGCATGACTCTTGCAAATAGATATTAATAAATTATTTGCTCACAGCAAGGATAAATCGGCAAGGAGGGATGAGAGCGCTAAGCGAGGAAACCCACCTAGCCAACATAAACCATTTTTAGGTCACAAATACCTGTGCCGTCACGATAGTCGTGGCTATGAACACCATACTTGTATCAACGACTCTGCAGACGTGGCTTTGTCTAAGCAGGTTTGTTAACACTCAAAAGGGTGAAAGAAAACAGAGAAAACATCCATCCATTATCTTCCGCTTAGCCCGGGGTCGGGTCGCGGGGGCAGCAGCTTTAGCAGGGAAGCCCAGACTTCCCTCTCCCCAGCCACTTCAGCCAGCTCCTCCGGCGGGATTCCAAGGCGTTCCCAGGCCAGCCGAAGGACATAGTCTCTCCAGCGTGTCCTGGGTCGTCCCCGGGCCCTCCCCCCAGTGGGACATGCTTGGAACACCTCTCCAGGGAGGCGTCCAGGAGGCATCCGAACCAGATGCCCGAGCCACCTCAACTGGCTCTTCTCAACGCGGAGGAGTAGCGGCTCGACACCGAGCCCCTCCCGGATGACCAGGCTTCTCACCCTATCTCTAAGGGAGAGCCAGGACACCCTACGGAGGAAACTCATTTCGGCCGCTTGTATCCGAGCTGTGGGTCCTCACTTATGGTCACAACCCACAGCTCGTGACAATAGGTGAGGGTATGAACGTAAATCGATCGGTAAATTGAGAGCTTTTGCCTTTTGGCTCAGCTCCTTCTTCACCACAACGGACCGGTGCAGAGTCTGCATCACTGCAGACGCTGCACCGATCCGCCTGTCAATCTCCCGCTCCCTCCTACCCTCACTCGTGAACAAGACCCCAAGATACTTGAACTCCTCCACTTGGGGCAGGATCTCATCCGCAACCCGGAGAGGGCATACCAACCTTTTCTGGCTGAGGACCACGGTCTCGGATTTGGAGGTGCTGATCTTCATCCCAACCGCTTCACACTCAGCTGCGAACTGCCCCAGTGAGAGTTGGAGGTCATGGCTTGATGAAGCCAACAGCACAACATCATCTGCAAAAAGCAGAGATGCAATTCTGAGGTCACCAAACCGGACACCCTCAACGCTTTGGCTGCGCCTAGAAATTCTGTCCATAAAAATTATGAACAGAATCGGTGAAAGCTCCGTGATCGCCTTGGCAGAATCCAAACCTCACTGGGAATGAATTGGACTTACTGCCGGTAATGCAGACCAAACTCTGACACCGGTCGTACGGGGACCGAAAAGCCCTTACCCAGGGGCTCGGTACCCCGTACTCCCGGAGAACCCTCCACAGGACTCCCCTAGGCACACGGTCGAGCACCTTCTCCAAATCTACAAAACACATGCAGACTGGTTGAGCAAACTCCCATGCCCCCTCGAGGATCCTGCCAAGGGTGTAGAGCTGGTCCACTGTTCCACGGCCGGGACGAAAACCACACTGCTCCTCCTGAATCCGAGATTCGACTTCCTGACGGACCCTCCTCTCCAGCACCCCTGAATAGACTTTACCGGGGAGGCTGAGGAGTGTGATCCCTCTATAATTGGAACACACCCTCCGGTCCCCCTTCTTAAAAAGGGAGACCACCACCCCAGTCTGCCAATCCAGAGGCACTGTCCCCGATGTCCACGCAATGTTGTAGAGGCGTGTCAGCCACGACAGCCCCACAACATCCAGAGCCTTTAGGAACTCCGGGCGGATCTCATCGACCCCCGGGGCCTTGCCACCGAGGAGCTTTCCAACCACCTCAGTGACTTCAACCCCAGAGATCGGAGAGCCCACCTCGGAGTCCCCAGACCCTGCTTCCTCAAAGGAAGGCGTGTCGGTGGAATTGAGGAGGTCTTCGAAGTATTCTCCCCACCGACTCACGACGTCCAGAGTCGAGGTCAGCAGTACCCCATCTTCACTATATACAGTGTTAATGGTGCACTGCTTTCCTCTCCGCAGACGCCGGATGGTGGACCAGAATTTCCTCGAAGCCGTCCGGAAGTCGTTTTTTCATAGCCTCGCTAAACTCCTCCCATGTCCGAGTTTTTGCCTCGGCGACCGCCGTAGCTGCAGTCCGCTTGGCCAGCCGGTACCTGTCAGCTGCCTCCGGAGTCCCACAGGCCAAAAAGGCCCGGTAGGCCTCCTTCTTCAGCTTGACGGCATCCCTTACAGCTGGTGTCCACCAGCGGGTTCGGGGATTGCCGCCACGACAGGCACCAACCACCTTACGGCCACAGCTCCGATCGGCCACCTCAACAATGGAGGTGCGTAACATGGTCCAAACGGACTCAATGTCCCCAACCTCCCCCGGGACCAGGGAGAAGTTCTGCCAGAGGTGGGTGTTGAAGCTCTTTCTGACAGGGGATTCTCCCAGACGTTCCCAGCAGATTCTCACAATACGCTTAGGCCTGCCAGGTCTGACCGGCATCTTCCCCTGCCATCGGAGCCAACACACCACCAGGTGCTGATCAGTTGACAGCTCCGCGCCTCTCTTCACCCGAGTGTCCAAAACATGCGGCCGCAAGTTCGATGACGCGATTACAAAGTCCATCATCAAACTGCGGCCTAGGGTGTCCTGGTGCCAAGTGCACATATGGATACCTTTGTGTTTGAACATGGTGTTTGTTATGGACAATCCATGACCAGCACAGAAGTCCGCACACAACAGAACACTGCTCGGGTTCTGATCGGGGGGGGGGGGCGTTCCTCCCAATGACGCCCCTCCAGGTCTCACTGTCATTACCCACATGAGCGTTGAAGTCCCCCAGCAGAACGAGGGAGCCCTCAGAGGGGGCGCTCTCCAGCACACCCTCCAAGGACTCCAAAAAGGGTGGGTACTCCGAACTGCTGTTTGGCGCATAAGCACAAACAACGGTCAGTACCCGTCCCCCAACCCGAAGGCGGAGGGAGGCTACCCTCTCGTCTACTGGGGTAAACCCCAGCGTACAGGCACCAAGCCGGGGGGAAATAAATATGCCCACACCTGCTCGGTGCCTCTCACCACGGTCAACTCCGGAGTGGATGAGGGTCCAACCCCTCTCGAGAGGACTGGTACCAGAACCCAAACTGTGTGTGGAGGAGAGTCCAACTATATCTCGTTGGAACTTCTCTGCCTCACACACCAGCTCGGGCTCCTTCCCCGCCAGAGAGGTGACATTCCATGTCTCAAGAGTTGGCTTCTGTAGCCGGGGGTCGGACCACCAAGGCCCTCGCCTTTGGCTGCCGCCCAAATCGCTACGCAACCGACCCCTTTGGCCCTTCCCACAGGTGGTGAGCCCATGGGAAGGCGGACCCACGTTGCCTTTTAGGGCTGTGCCAGGCTCCATGGGGTAAAGGTCCGGCCACCAGACGGTCACCTTCCAGCCCCACCCCGAGGCCTGGCTCCAGAGGGGGGCCACGGTAACCCGCGTCCGGGCAATGGAAACTTGAATCCTGTAATGTTTTGCATCATAAGGGGTCTTGTGAGCTATGCTTTGTCTGGCCCCTCACCTTGGACCTGTTTGCCATGGGTGACCCTGCCAGGGGCTTAAAGCCCCAAGACAACATAGCTCCTAGGATCATTGGGTCACGCAATCCCCTCCACCACGATAAGGTGATGACTCCAGGAGGAATCAGACAAAACAACACTATCAAAATATGCACAATATATGAACTTGCATATATACTGCCCTGTCTGTAGCAAACATTTAAATAAACAATTAGCAGAGCGCCCGAGACGCCATTTTGCCGACCCACTAACTCGTGGGTAATTAGCATATCACAAAGTTTCATGCTAAGTGAATCTGCCTCACTTTTATGCAGCAAAGTACATACAGTTCACATTTTACCGTTTTTTAAACACGTTTAAACAATACATACCGGCGATGCAACCCCAAATTCAAGGCAAAGTGGTCGCAGAGATGGCGCAAACTGACTGCGGCCGACATCGTGTGATTCTCTACTGGACAACGTCACTTCCGTGTTGCAGTTTTTTTTTCAAATAAATTGCGCATGAGATGCAGTAAATTCAGGCGTCCACTAAATGATGCTAATAAGACGTAAAAGCAATAAACTGAAGTATTCAATTACATATCCCAACAACTTTTTATGCATAACAGCACAATACCAGTCTAGAAACACTGGTTAATTGCATAACAGTTACACTGATATCACCCCATTTCTGTCCAGACAAAGTAGAGCAGCAGTGTGCAGGAATAGGTGAAGGAGATAAGGAAATTGATGAGCAATGGCAGAGGTGAAATGACTATCAACAAGGGATGTCCCCATTTTGACTTTGAATACTGTCCATTTATCAATTATCTACTGCTGGGCCGCGGGGGCAGCAACTTTAGCAGGGGAGATCAGACTTAACTTCCCCAGCCATTTCATCCGGCTCCTCCGGCGGGATCCCCAGGCGTTCCCAAGCCAGCTGAGAAACATATTCTCTGGACTTCTGACTCTAGCAGACAAAACGTAGTTAGTTCAATTCAATTTTATTTGTACAGCGCTATATTACAAAAAGGTTGTCTCAGAGGGTTTTTCAAAGTCATTTTGATACACAATCAGATACAGTAGGTGAATTGGATGAGTTAAAGTCCTGGGCATCCCCCATCCTTAGACCCTCCATGGCGGCAAAAAAAATAAAATAAATAAATTTAAAAAAAAAAAAAAAAACAGAAAAAAAGAGAAACCTTGGTGAGAACCACAGTCAGAAGAGATCCACTCCCAGGACGGAGAGGCTATAGAAGTACCAGGACTGATGATGGGTATTAGCAGAAGGAGTTCCAGTTTGTAGAGACGCAATGGGGTGAGATAACTTGAGGGGGTCCATTAATGGTCTTAAATGTAATAACGAGGATTTTAAATTGAATTCTAAACTCGACTGGAAGCCAGTGAAGGGCCTGGACCACAGGGGTGATGTGCTCTCTTCTATTAGTTCCTGTTAAAAGTCTTGCTGCTGCATTCTGGACTAGCTGAAGACTTTTTAGGGAACTTTTAGGACAAGCTGCGAGTAAGGAGTTACAGTAATCCAATCTAGATAAAACAAATGCGTTAATTATTTTTCTGCATCGATTTTAGACAGAATATTTCTAATTTTGGCTATGTTGCGCAGGTGAAAAATGGCTGTTCTGCAGGTTTGTTTAATATGAGCTTTAAATGATAGGTCTGGGTCAAATAGAACTCCTAGGGTTTTAACTGTGGTTAAAACACTCACATTGTCCAGAGTGACTATCGAGAGAGTCTCTCACACTCTTAGGGCCTATTATAAGGATTTCTGTCTTTTCAGGGTTTAGAAGATAATTAGTGCTCATCCAGGTATTTACACCTCAGACGCAAGTACTTAGTTTATCCACTTGCCTGATCTGATCAGGTTTAATTGATAAATACAATTGTGTGTCGTCAGCTTAACAAGAAAAATTAATGCTATGTTTTCTGATGATATTGCCTAAAGGCAGTATATACAGCGTAAACAAGATGGGCCCGAGGACCGACCCTTACGGCACACCATAACTGACTCTGGAATACTGTGATGATTGCTGGTTTACATTGACAAACTGGTACCTATTAGATAAATAGGATTTAAACCAGCAGAGGGCTGCTCCTCTAATGCCTATGTCCCGTTCTAGTGTCTGCAATAAGATTTTATGGTCGATTTTGTCAAAGGCTGCACTCAAGTCCAACAGAACCAGGAACGAGACTAATCCATCGTCAGCAGCTACTAACAAGTAATTAGTTAGTTTGACTAATGCAGTTTTAGTGCTATGATGAGCTCGAAAGCCAGACTGGAAATGTTCAAGTAAACTATTGTCCTGTAGGTGCTGACATAGTTGTTTAACTTACCACTCTTTCAACGACCTTGGAGAGGAAGGGTAGATTAGAGATAGGTCTGTAATTGGCTAAGATATCAGGATCTTGAGTAGGTTTTTTCAAGAGAGGTTTAATAACCGCATATCTAAAGGAATGTGGCACGCGGCCAGTAGCTAATGAGGTATTTATTATATTTAGGATAATATCAATAGTTAGAGGCAGAGTCTCTTGAAAAGGTTTGGTTGGAATTGGGTCTAGGAGGCACGTTAATGTTTTAGAGGACATCATGATTTGAGTTTACATCGATTTGGTCTACAGTGGTGAAGTTATTTAATATTAAAGAGGGGTTTCTAGGGAATTCTGAATTTTTAGTCTGTGCTTTGACATACCTAATAATTTGAAGTAATTAATTTTCTAATTTTCTTTCTAATAGTTGAGATTTTATTGTTAAAGAATTTTAGGAAGTCATCACAGCTGAGCGTAGGTGGGATAGAGGGTTCTACTGAGATGTGACTATCAGCCTGGCTACAGTGCTGAACAGAAACCTAGGATTATTCTTGTTTTCTTCTATTATGGATGAGTAATATCTTGTTTTAGTCATACACAAGGCCTGTTTATAAGTCACTAACCTGTTTTCCCAGGCAAGGAGAGATTGCTTTGTGCTGGAACGGCGCCAAAGTCTTTCCAATTTACGTGCTGTTTGTTTAAGACGGGTTGTAATGTTCTGCTATTTAATTATTCACATACGCAGCAACATCGTGTGGCAAGCTTACGTGAGCTGCTAGATTTATTATCTCATGTCCACATACTCAAAAGACAACAAGCGCAACGTATAAAACATGCACATAAGAAATACGGCAGCACCCTCTATAGGGCACTCGTAGCATAGCTATCATTACATCCCCCTTCCACAGCTGCAAGTGCTATATAACATATGTAATGTACAAATTCAACTTTTCCAGATGGCCATAAACTTTCAATTAGTGCAATAAACAATTTGCAAACATGCAGGTCAACATATTACCATGTAGTAGAACATGTCAAACAGTTTCAATAAGTCTGTCAGGTGGTTTTTTCACACGTGTTGATCTTCTCAGTGGTTCAGTCATTTGAGATGATGCAGAAAGCTCAGGTGGTTGTGTATCACTTTGATTTTCAGCTCCAGCATCCTTCGAATGACTCTCTGTAGCTGTAGGAACCTTAAGTAGACTTCTCCGGTTTCTTCTTAATCGGTGACCATCCTCTGTCTCAACAATGAAAGATCTTGGACTGGTTTCACTGAGCACAGTAGCTTTCCTGTCCCTGGTGATGATCTGTAGCTCAATAAAGCAAGGTAAGGATCACCATTACCATTTTTGGCTTTCTTCAGCAGTCTCTTTACAATCTGAACCCCTTTTTCCGCTTGTCCGTTAGCTTGTGGGTAAAGAGGGCTTGAGGTGACATGCTGGAATCCATATTGCTTTGAAAAATCCTTAAACTCCGCACAGTCGTATTGCGGTCCATTATCACTGACAACACATTGAGGGATGCCATGTCTAGCAAAGAGTCCTTTCATGTGCACAATAACAGACTGTGAGCTGGTACTGGTGAGATGGACAATCTCGGGATAGTTTGAGAAGTAGTCAATGAGCAGGAGGTAGTCCTTGGCATGCAGATGAAACAAGTCAGTGCCAACTTTCTCCCAAGGTGATGTGGGAAGGTCAGGCACTAACATGGGCTCTTTCACTTGTTTGTAGTGATGCCTTGCACAAACCTCACATCTTTGTATCATTTCTTCAATGTCTTTGTTAATACCTGGCCAGTAGATGTCTTACATTTTTCCACTCCCAGGTGTCCTTCATGCAGTCGGTGAAGCATGTCTTTGCGCATACTTTCTGGAATCACCATCCTGTTCTTTCGTAGCAGGAGTCCATTCGACATACACAGATCTGCACGCACAGGGAAAAACTGAGGGCAGATTCCTTTGACCAGCCGTTGGTAATACAGTGAGCGACATTGGTCAGCACATCGTCCATGGCTGTCTCTTTAACAATCTCGTGCAGCATGGAGTCGGGCGCAGGCAACGAAGCAGTTATCATGTTGATGTGTGCCTCAGCATCATCTGTTGTGATGTTATCACAAGCGTCACTGTTCGCAGCTGGAGCCCGTGAAAGCGCATCAGCCAGTACCAAGTACTTTCCTGGTGTATAAATCAGTTCAAAGTCATAGCGCTGTAAATACAACATCAGACGCTGTATTCTTGGTGACATGTCATTTAGGTTCTTGTGTCGAATTGAAATGAGTGGTTTGTGATCAGTCTCTGCTGTGAATGTGGGCAGTCCATAAACATAACTGTGAAATTTCGCACACACAAACACTAAACCAAGCGTCTCCTTTTCAATCTGGGCATAGCGTTTTTCCGTCTCAGTCATTGATCTGGAAGCATATGCCACAGGTTTCCATTTCTCACTATGCTTTTTAGGCATCGGTGGAGATTTTAGTTGGTTTAGCTGGATCAAAAAATGTTAAGACTGGCTCAGCTGTAACAGTTCTCTTTAGTTCTTTCCACTCGTTTTCATGTTTCTTTGTCCATTAAAATACAACATTGTAATGTAGCAGTTCTCTCAGGTGTGTAGTCTTTGAGGAGAGGTTAGGAATGAACTTAACTAAGAAGTTTATCATTCCCATCGCTCGCAGCACACCTGTTTTGTCAGTTGGAGCGGGCATGTCCAGTATGGCTTGCACTTTGGCTTTATCTGGCAACACGCCGTTAGCTGTGATCTTGTCACCCAGAAACGTCATTTCTGTTACTCCAAAAAGACATTTCTCTTTCTTGAGTTTCAATCCAGACTTTTTCACTGTTTGCAACAGTTTTTGAAGTCTTTCATCGTGTTGTTGTTTCGTTGCTCCCCAGACTACTAGATCATCAATATACACTCATGTTCCCTCCAGACCCTCTATAATTGACTCCATTGCTTTTTGAAAGATCTCTGGAGCGGACTTGATCCCAAATGGAAGCCTCAGAAAACAGTAGCGACCAAATGGTGTGTTGAAGGTTGTATACCTGCTGCTTTCTGGGTCCAACTTCAGCTGCCAAAATCCGTGTGAGGCATCTAACTTGCTGAAGTATTTTGCACCAGCCATGTCACTCAAGATCTCTTCTCGCTTAGGGATTTGGTAGTGTTCCCTCTTTATTTTCATTCAGGTCTTTGGGATCCAGGCAGACACGTAAATCAGTTGAGTTCTTGTTTTTGACACATGTGATTGAATTGACCCAGTCTGTGGGTTCTTCAACTTTTTCAATTACACCCATTTGTGTCATCCTGTTCAGCTCTTTTTTTTAGAGCTGGTTTGAGTGGTGTAGGTACTCTCCGTGGGGCATGAACTACAGGGGTGGCATCTTCTTTTAACTGTATCTGGTATGTGTATGGGAGAGTGCCATGCCCTTTGAAAACAGAGGTGTACTTGTCCACTATGTGTGTGTTCCCGTTGTCTTGTGTCTGTGACAAGCCTTTACTTTGGTTGAGCATTGTAACATTTCCGCAGTTTATTTGATAGATCCTTTTAATCAGTCCTAAGTCCTCAGATGCTTTGTCTCCCAAGATTGACTCATGTCCTTTTGGCACAATGGTGAACATCAAATTGTGTTGCTTTCCTTTGGCACTCACTGTTAGTTGGCAGCCTCTCATTGTCTTGATGGGCTGGTTGTTGTATGCTTTTAGTGACATGGTCTTCTCTGAGAGTCTTTTTGGCTTTTCTGTGAGAGTTTTCAAGTCATTTTCATTGATAAGGTTGGCTTTGGCCCCTGTGTTAATTTTAAAAATGACTATTGTCCCATTGACTAACAAAGGTGCCATCCATTTGTCATAATTAACTGTATGCACAGTATTTTCTTTTTCACTGTTGCTTTGGGCTGGCTTGTCCTCTTTACGAGACACCATTTTTATGAAAAATGTGTCACTCAAATCATCACTATCATCAGTATCTTCTTGCACTGTGTGCACATTGTGTTTGGTAAAGCACATTTTAGCATAGTGATTTTGCTTTTTACACTTTGCACATGTTTTTCCAAAAGCAGGACACTGTCGTGGTTTATGCATTTCTCCACACTTTTTGCAGTTATATTTTCCTTGACCATTGTCTTTGTGCTTTTCTGTTTGTTTGAACATATTCCATGCTTTTCCTTTCCGTGTGACTGCTTTAATAGTGCTATTATCTTGTTCCGAAGGCTCCCCTTGTAAGGAAAGTGCATGAAGTTTAGCTAGCTCGTTTGCTTGAACAATCTTAATTGCTCTTTCCAAATTGAGCTCCGTTTCCCGTAACAGTTTCTCCCGTAGTTTCAAGTCATTTGTCCCAAACACGATCTGATCCCTTATCATGGAATTTTTTAGATCGCCAAAATTGCAGGATTGGGCTTTTATTTTGAGATCCATCAGGAAAATATCAAATGATTCGCCAGGTTGTTGCAAGCGGGAATGAAATACGTATCTCTCGTATGTTTCATTTTTCTTCGACACGCAGTGCTCGTCAAACTTTTTTACGACCTCATCAAATTTATCTTTGTCCTCGGGTTCGTTATACACAAACGTGTTGAAGACTTCGATGGCTTCTGCACCGGTGATGGTTAATAGCAGGGCTATTTTTCTTTCATCTGCCCGCCGATCCACACCTACCGCCGAAATGTACAGCAAAAACTGCTGCTTGAACGTCTTCCAATTTGCGTCCACATACCCCGTCACTTTCAGCGGAGCTGGCGGCTTTACAGAATCCATGATGAGTCAACTTTACTTTTAACTTTCACTTGCTTGAAATCCTGGTACCATGTAATGTTCTGCTATTTAATTATTCACATACGCAGGAACATCGTGTGGCAGGCTTACGTGAGCTGCTAGATTTATTCTCTCATGTCCACATACTCAAAAGACAACAAGTGCAACGTATAAAACATGCACATAAGAAATACGGCAGCACCCTCTATAGGGCACTCGTAGCATAGCTATCATTACAGGGGGTGTCCAAACTTTTTCCAATGGGGGCCAGATTTGGTGTGGTAAAAATTTGGGGGGCCAACCTTCACTGACGTCCTTTACGTAAAACAATATATTTAAGCAAATTTTAGCAAGCCATTCTGTGTGTCACATTTACTTTATTTTTATTTTTTTATTTAATAATTTCAACAATCTCGCAACTAGCATTTGTGGCGTTCTCTTTCATCTCTTGGGTTCTTGCGAAATACTGCTGCTGTAAAATTAAGCTAACTTCAAGTTGCTTCAATTTCTCACTATGTATCTTCCCTGTAATCTTGTCGTACATGTCAGCGTGTCTTGTTTGGTAATATTGCCTCACATATTGAACTCTTTAAAAACAGCGACTGTCTCCTTGCAAATGAGGCAGACAAAGCTGTTGCGTATTTTAGTGAAAAATATTCCAATTTTCACCTATCCTTGAAGTGTCGGCCGTTGCAGTCAACTTCCTTTTCTTGTTGAATGTCGCCATTTTAGAAAACATAGGGTAAAGGGTCACACGGGGTAATGTTGCTTAGAGTACTGCTGCCTTTTACTGGGTAAATGAGGAGCAGCATTTCGTGTGGAAGCAACTTCATATGCTGGTAGCAGTACTGCTGACCAATTTATTAGGTCTGTGTGCGGGCCAGACGTTATTGATTTTATGACAGAGGCTGGGGGCCGGATGAAATTTGACCGCGGGCCGCATTTGGCCCCCGGGCTGGACTTTGGACATATCTGGTTTAAGAGAACGTGTTTCAGCATTATACCAAGGAGAAGTTCGTCTCAGCTTGACACTTTAATTTGGGGGGGCAACTACATCCAGAGCAGTTTCATACCTCAATCTCTACCTCAAATTTCCTCAAGACAAAGAAGATCAAGATCCTCCAGGACTGGCCAGCCCAGTCACCAGACATGAACAGGATGAAAGAGGAAGCATGGAAGACGAAACCCAAGAACGTTGATGAACTCTGGGAGGCATGCAAGACTGCTTTCTTTGATGTTCCTGATGACTTCAATAATAAATTGTATGAATCCTTGCCGAACCGCATGAATGCAGTCTTTCAAGCCCATGGAAGTCATACAAAATATTAAATTTGGATCTCACAGCACCATTACTTAATTCGCTTATGTTATGTAACATATTTCTGTATTTGAAGTACATTTTTCGTTCAAATTTTCACACTACTTTCTGCAGGTGACAAAACGTTTGTCTTGCCAAAATTGGACCTTTATGTCTTCATTAAATGATAAATCATTTTTCAGTGAAACAAATATATTTTTGTACATTCAACATCATTTTGGAGGGTCTTAGCTTTCATATGAGCCATTTCTGAAACCAATTGAATAATTAAAAGTCAGGTTATTGGAATTTTTTTCTACAAAATGGATAAGCGACAACTTTCGTCTTTTACTTTCGTAATTATGTACCCTCTCTTAGACTTTTCATTGTGTCAAAGTGTCATTATGTCAGTGTTGTCCCATGAAAAGATATACTTAAATATCTGCAGAAATACCAGGGGTGTACTTACTTTTGTGATACACTGTAGATTAACAAAAGTTTGGAAACATCTTATCATTCGTGCGTTTTCTATATTTTCACTACTATTTACATTGTCAATTCTCACTGAAGATATCAGAACTATAAATGAACATGTCCAATTATGCACTTGGCAAAAAAAGGTAAATAACTGACAACAGGTTTCATATTTTACTTTCTTTAAAGCAGGGGTCCCCAACGACCGGGCCGCGGACCGGTACCGGTCCGTGGCACATTTGGTACCAGGCCACGCAGAAATAATAAATAATTTATTAACGACTGCATTCTGTCCAATTGACTTTGGCCTGTGCTGCTTAACACACCAATATCCCTGTCTACTCTAGATATACAACTACAGGATAGGAGGTCGTCATAGAAATGCATTGATTGGGCTGTTAGCACTAAATCTCGTTTTGTATATCTATGCGCGCTTGGACTCGATAATAACGTATGACGTAGGTCATCGCCAATCACATTTCTTCCCGGAAATAATTAGCCCCCACACTAGAATGACTGAATGACAGACGTCTTTGGACAGACTTTTTACGGGGAAAAGGGAACCTGACGAGCCAGAAGATGTGCCTACAACCTCGAAGAAAACAAAATTTATGCTACTTCCCAATCACTAAAGACACATGAACTGTGAAGGAGTGAATTCGTGACCCTTATGTGAATAAACCAGTGATTCGAGCATGTCTGTGGAACAGAAATATCAGCTTGTAGAGATCGCAAATTCCGGCGATTTAACCGTACATTTGAGACAACAACTCTACCGAAGTTCTGGATTAAAGTCATTTCGGAATATCCTGACATCGCTAGGAGCGCGCTGAAAACTGTGCTACATTTTCCAACATCGTGTATTTCCAATGCTAGCTTCTCTCACTCTCCCATCTCGGGACCATCTCGTCTCAACGAAACAAACTCAGGCCTCCCACTGATTCAGCTGGTGAGTTGTATTTTTTCCCTGCACTTAACACGACGGGGCTAAAAACAAATGCTATTTTATATTTGCTGTATTTTTCTGCCGCACGTTGCCGGTGTTCTGACAAAGTTGGCATGCACGCAACGTTAAAAAGGCGTGAATGCAGTGATTCCAAAGTACACACTACAAACTTTCTTTAAAGAAAGGAATATAAACTTACGTTTGCCATGTTAGGTGCAAACAACAACTGCACGTAGCCCTCTCTCTCACTTAACGACTTCGCCGTGTTGTTAAGCATTAATTTACGCCATTTCCGTGTTGCACATGTATGTTTATGATGTAAATAGTTTTTTAGGACCATTGAATAACATTGAGAGTCCAACTGAATATAAAACAGGGCTTTTTTCACCGCTACAAAAGCTTTGGGAGCAAAATTTTATAAGGATGCATAATTTGACAGGACACCGGTCCGTGAAAAAAACGACCCAAATCACACCGGTCCATGGTGCAAAAAAGGTTGGGGACCCCTGCTTTAAAGTATCCACCCTTTTTCTCTTATTACTTTTTTGCACACTTTTGGCACTCTCTCAATGAGCTTCAAGATGCAGACACCTGAAATGGTTTTCACTTCACAGGTATGCCGGATCAGGGTTAATAAGTGGAATTTATTGCCTTTTCAATGGGGTTTGGACCATCATTTTTATTGCATTCAATGACATGTGTCCAGACCTTTGGCCTGTACTGTATATACAGTATATACATCTTCAGGCTGTTCGTGTTCAATCCTTGGTTCAAGCTCAACTGTTGAAACTTTTGAAAGTTTAGGTTTAAAGTAATTATAAATATCCTTCTTGCCTTCTCTGGTGTAGTTTTGGCTAAGCAAAGCAGAAAAACGTTTCTAAATTGTGAGTCACATGATCTGTTAAAAAAATAATTTTGAACCATTATAAAAAACTTTGTAGGATTGTTGTTCATTTCGTTCATTTTTTTTATTGCTTTACAACTTTTAGACAACATTTAAACGGCTAGCTATTTAATTCAAAGGGAAAGTTCAGAATCTTTGACATTAGGCTTATAGTGTGTACAACAGGATAAAGAAAGTCTTAAATAGCATTATTATGTGAATTAGAATAATATTTTGAGACGATTGAAGGATTTACAACAATGTGGCAAAGCGCAACTGAAAAGAAATTTGCGTTTTAATCCGCCGTTTAGCCATGCTTACCATTATAGGGCTCTAGCGTCCCCAACAGGTGGATGACGTCGGCAGGAAAATAGTTTCATCTGATTTACAATTTAGCCCATTGAGGGAGAATTATTCAGAACAAGGAAAATGTGACAAAGAGAGCCGCATAGTGTCATTGTTTCAGTCTCTCTACTCCCTATATTTTTCCAGGATATTCTTTTTATCTATGTATTTTTCCCAATTGCTAAATAAATGGTATGGTCATGACAAATAACAGTCTTGTGCTAAATGGAACATTAAATAATAAAAATGCATTTATTCAGTACAACATGGCAAAATTACTCCATAACAGTCAAAATTGTCGATTTCACCTTTAGTGTCGCACCTCCCGAACGATATTTTATGCCAAAGTAGTTAGTGCGGCTTTTGTCATTTCCCTGTCACTTCGGATAATTTAACAAACCAAGAGGCGTGACAGCTAGCAGATGTTGGCGTTGGCTCTCGACCTCGTACCTTCAACGCCGCCCATTCTTTTTCTGTTCTGGAGGCTTTAATAAAAACGGAATCGACACACAAATACTGAGAGTCTCAGGGTGCGGTCAAACAACAAACACGTTTTAATGAATAAGGCACACACATTACAGTATCTGACTCCGATATATACCTCACATTTTACAATCTAGTGGGCGTTTACTTCACTCATTCAAGCCATTGGTCAACAAGGAACAGTTCTGGGGGTTTTCTTGTGGCTTCCCCTGATTGGATGAACAAAGACTTGAGTAGACTGAGGGGGGTTCATGTTACACCTTTGTGGTCTTCAAAGGACTAAGATAACTGAGCTTACTCTTATAACACCAAATGCTATATGTTAAAACTAACCAGAATGTGAATGCATGATTTCTTTGATTAACAATAAAAGACTACATAATGCATACAACTGAATACATAAATGTAAGTACATAACACAGAGCATGCTAACCCAAACTGTGTGATGTTTCAAAGTCTTCGAAGCAGAAAATCCCACATAAGTAGCCCTGATCATTTCACACGACGGCGGGATTGTCGATTGTCTTCACTGATTGGCAACCCGCCTGGCGGTGAGTTAGTTGGAGCTCGTCATTCCCCTTCTGAGGCCAGGGGGCTTGTTTGCGGAGAACCAGCTAGAAAATGACCGCCGGACAAACCGACCGACATCGGAGGAGCAGTATAGCTGCCAAATGGTCAACACGAATATAGCAAAATAATGCTCTACTACACAGCGAAAACGTAGACTGCAAGAGGAGAGCGGCTGAAGTTGTTGTGCAGCTAACATGACAAAATGTGTATGGGGAGAGCTTTTTACATGCACATCTATGATCAAACGTAAGTAGTCCTTTATTTAAAAAACGTTTTTCCCAAAAAGTGTTTACTTTGTAATCGCTGTATTCGCGGCTATTTTTAACACAAAGTTGCAATTTCTGATTGGGTGGAAAATTTGACAGAACATCGGGCACATGAAGAGGGCAATAAGCTGAGTATAGTGCTCTCCCGGCGGGGGGATGTGCGACAAGCCGCCTGTCGTCGGCCGAGTGGATAAGGAGCATGTCAGCCACAAAATGCAAGCCACCTACATATTAAAATGATCCCAGTATTTGACATAATACAAACTACTATGGTTACTAACTTCCTCTTAAGTCCAATGGTCTCACAGTAGTAGGGCTTGTTTTGGCCAATATCCACCGGTGAATGGGAACCTTTTGAAACCCCAAAAAGGCTCACACGCCTCTCCCTGGTGCAGCAATATTTTGCTGCAGCCGTTTGGCTGGTGCGATGCGAAAAATAAATGAATTAATCCGCAAAACCAGCTAAATCCGCAGTCGTTTTGCATACTGTAGTATTGGCTGAATACTGAAGATGACCATCCCGCCTACGTCACATAAGCAATCCTCGTCAAAACAGGAAGTCGCTCATTTTCATGGCACGGGATTCAAAAAACTAAATAAATATATTAGGGCTGTCAAATTTATCGCTTTAACAGGTGGTAATTAATTTTTTAAATTAATCACGGTAAAATATTTAGCGCAATTAACGCATGCGCGGCACGACCCACTCACGCATTGCCGCAAACAGCCTACAATGGCGCCGTTTTACTTATATATGTACAGAGCTAAGAGGCAGTGTCAGGTGAGTGTTTTTTTTGTCGCCCTCTGCTGGCGCTTGGGTGCGACTGATTTTATTGGTTTCAGCACCATAATTATTATTGACATCAACAATGGCGAGCTACTAGTTTATTTTTTGATTGAAAATTTTACAAACTTTGTTAAACCGAAAACATTGAGGGGTTTTAATATAAAATTTCTATAGCTTGTTCTAACATTTATCTTTTAAGAACTACAAGTCTTTCTATCAGTGGATCCCTTTCACAGAAAAAATGTTAATAATGTTAATGCCATCTTGTGGATTTATTGTTATAAAAAACAAATACAGTACTTATGTACAGTATGTTGAATGTATATCTCCGTCTTATCTTTCCATTCCAACAATAATTTAGAGAAAAATAGGGCATATTTTAGAGATGGTGTGAAGTGCTATTAATTACGATTAATTAATTCTTAAGCTGTGATTAACTCGATTAAAAATTTTAATCGTTTGACAGCCCTAAAATATATCGATCACTTCCACACACATCCAAGCAGTCCATTTCATTCAGGAGCATAAAATACCATGGAAAATATGACATAAACATGCTTTTTGTTGTCATAGGCACTTTAAGGCAAAGCACTACCGCTCTTGTTCACCGGTGCCGCTAAAATCGACCAAAACTGAAAAGTTACCTACAGTAGTGTTGCTTTAAAACTCCAAGTATTTTATTTAATTTATTTATTCATTTTTAATGGTGACTGAGACACTGCTGATCAATACTGGGGCATGTGCCCCAGTGAAATAATTCTGGCAACACCCATGATTGACGCTGGGCGACACTAGCTGTCTAGCTAACCAACATTTTATCAACATTTTTATCATTACAATATAACGGCGTTACTAACGGCGTTATTTTTTTCAGTAATGAGTAATCTAATTAATTACTTTTCTCATCTTGGCAACGCCGTTACCTTTACTGAGGCGGGAAAGGCATGCGTTACTATGCAATACTAAGTGGATTGGATAAAAAGTCTAAGAGAGACGGACTCACGGAGACGGGAGAGCAGAGCAGGAGTGGGGAAAAGGCCGTTGCAAACGCGATGCTAGGTGGCTCCAATAATACCTGACTGCAGCCATAGCCTACAAACTATGCCCACATGATACGGTAGATATCACATATTATAGAACTAGATGCAAATGTCAGACACGGCTGCATTGGCAACATGTTTTAAGGACTACATGCGTTAGTAAATAGCCACCATCTTAAAGCAGTAGACCTCTCAGGAAGGCTCTGATGTAGAGATCCTTCCTAGCGAACCTAAGTAATTTTTTTTTTTTTTTTTAAATCTAAAATGCTCCTAAATCGGCAAAATCTTGACTTAAATCTATCGTTAAATGATGAAACAGTTTTAAAACTTACACATGTTGAAAGTAGACAGAAGGGAACTAATGCAATAACGGGAGCAATTTTAACAACTTTAACGGTTGATTCACAACTTTAAATGACTTCCACAGATAGCAAAGGTTACTATCTAGTTATCACAATACCCTTGTATCTAAGTGGAGGGTAAAGATTTGGGCTAGGGCCAATTGTCCCCAAAACCCAAAACATTGTATGACCTGTTTTGTTTTTTTGGGTTTTTTTTTTTTTTTTGGGGGGGGGGGGGGGGGGGGGCATGACCATTATCACTAGTTACTTTCCCAAGTAACTAATTACTCTTACATTCAGGTAACTGAGTTACTAATGCAATTACTTTTGGGGAGAAGTAATTGGTAACTGTAATTAATTACTTTTTTAAAGTAAAATTAACAACACCGGTTATATCAAAATGGACACTGTTCTTATCTTAGCTGCCATGTTTTAATGTTTTAGAATTGTCTGGTTTTGATCTGGTTTCACGTGTTTCGTCATTTTAGTGTTTTTACAAATATTTTATATTGCATGGTTTTAGTGGTATGTTTTACTGAGGAGGGGGCCGCCACGGAGAAGGATGAGCGGCACAGAGGGAGCTGCGATGGACGCAAACAATAGAACCGATGCCAGGAAGGCCGGACACACCCAGACAGGCGTGGCATCAGGCCAAGAGTGTGATTTTTACTTTAAACATTTTAATGTCTTGTAAAATGTTGCTCATAAAATGGGTTTTTGGCTTTTTAAAATAAATGTCTGTTTTTAAAGTCAACTGTTTGGAGTCCCTTTTCTGCTGGTAGAATCAGGTTCACGTTGTTATTTAAAAAGAACCCTCACACACCTTGTGTGACAGTTACATGAATAACCTGTTGCTTTAGAAAGACTCAGTATTCAGGCATAGATTAATGTCGGACAAAGTTCGAGAAAGGTGGAAAGACTTCAACTTTAATTAGTATGCAACTCGGACACAGTTTGACAGAGGAGTTTATTATTTCAAAGTGAGAATTACCGGTACTATACACTTTTACTGTAATTGAATTAAATGAACAGACTGTACATTTTCAGCCCCGTGTACATGACAAGCACACCCCATTCGTGACCAGCCGGAACAGTTCTCCATTGCGCTTGAGGTTAAAACCTGTCAGGGTCCTGGGAGTTCCGTTACTCTGAGGTTAACTAAGCAGTTTCCACATCGGCTTCGAGCTTCTTCTTCAATGTACTGTAATGTAAGAGTGTGAAAACATTCTACATAAGACCAAGAATACAGTATGCTGCATTGCTGGTATTTGGTGCACTTACTTTTCGAATTAATTCTGTCACAATGAGACCGTTGACATGTTCAACCTGAGCTCTGATATGTGCCAACACTGTAGGAAAATAGAAATAATCAAAGTGATGAATTGACTGAATCAGCATCCAGTATTCTAACTCCACCTTCATCATTATGGTACACCACATACGGTATTTGAGCCACTGCAAGGAATCTGAAAGTTTACAAGGAATTGATTTCCCAACATTTCATACATTAACAAATGTCAATTTAATGTTAATGTTACAAGCAATGTATTTATTCACATTGTTAGCATAATAGCATAACTGCCTAACTTTTTTTTGTAAACACTGATAGTTTTATGACTAATAGTCTTTTTGAACAGTTCTAATTAGCTTAGGAGGAAATCAGTAAGTCAGGATGATGTAGATGTGGTAGGAAAGTAAAATTATACATAAATCTCAATTGGGCAAAAACATGACTTAGGCAATTATGCTATTAGGTTAACAATAAGCAAATGTGGAGAAAAAAAAACAACCTTACTTTTCCCATAAGATAACATAACCAGTACAGCATGAAACAGGAGTGGAATTTCACTTGTATTCCCTCCTGAGAAAAATCCATCTTAATCAAGGGGTTGAGTCAAAAAGTAAATCCCGTCCCACTCCAGTAGAATGACTCCCAAACGTGTCCTGCTCCCAGTCAAAATTACTCCCACTCCCATTTTTATTTATCCATCCATTCATCCATTATCTACCGCTTAATCCTGGGTCGGGTCGTGGGGGAAGCAGCTTTCGCAGAGAAGCCCAGACTTCCCTCTCCCCAGCCACTTCAACCAACTCCTAGGCGATCCCAGGCCAGCCAAGACACAGTGTCTCCAGGGTGTCCTGGGTCGTCCCCGGGGCCTCCCGCCGGTGGGACAGGCCCGAAACACCTCTCCAGGGATGCGTCCACGTGGCATCCGAACCAGATGCCCAAGCCACCTCAGCTGGCTCCTCTCATTGCGGAGGAGTAGCGACTCGACCATGAGTCCCTCCCGGATGACCGAGCTTCTCACCCTATCTCTAAGGGAGAGCCCGGACACCCTACAAAGGAGACACATTTCGGCTGCTTGTATTCGGGATCGTGTTCGTTCGGTCACGACCCACAGCTATTGACCATAGGTGAAGGTAGGAACTTAGATCAACTAAATCGAGAGCTTCGCCTTTTGGCTCACCTCGTTCTCCACCACAATCGGCCGGTTCAGAGTCTGCATCACTGCAGACGCTGCACCGGTCTGCTTGTCAATCTCCTGCTCCCTTCTGCCCTCACTTGACCCCAAGATACTTGAACTTCTCCACTTGAGGTAGGAACTCATCCCTGACCCGGAGAGGGCACGCCACTCTTTTCTGACTGAGGACCAGGTCTCGGATTTGGAGGTGATGATCTTTATCCAACTGCTGCACTCTCGTCTGCGAACCCCTCCAGTAAGAGTTGGAGGTCATGGCTCAATGAAGCCAACAGCACCACATCATCTGCAAGAAGCAGGGATGCAATGATGATGCCACCAAACTGGAACCCGTAACGATCTGGCTGCGCTTAGAAATTCTGTCCATAAAAGTTATGAACAGAATTGATGACAAAGGGCAACCTTGGTCCAACCATCGCTGGGAACGAAACCGATTTACTGCTGGCAATGCGGACCAAACTCTGACACCGGTCGTACAGGGACCAAGTGCCTCGGTACCCCATACTCCCGATGCACACCCCACACGACTCCCCGAGGGACACGGTCGAACACCTAATCCAAATCTACGAAACAGATGTTGGACAAACTCCCATGCACCCTCGAGCGCCCTTCCGAGGGGGTAAATTGCCATTAGGAAAGTCAATGGATTGTTCTTTTTGGATGACTGACTTTAGATTACCACTCGTCCCCGAGCAACTACAGTTATTTACTAGTCCCGCGCATTTTTTACAAGTCTTCAAAAATACACTAGCGTTCAAAAGTTTGGGGTCGCTTTGACCCCAAACTTTTGAACCGTAGTGTATCATATGGGATTTTTCATCATGTACAATCCAGTTCAAAAGTGGCTTTGTCAAAAGTCAAGAATCTGCATTGCACAAGGTGATGATTCTGGAACTTGGTTTGGTGCTGCTCCAGTGAGATTTACAAAGATGACTGCCTGGAAAAAAAACATCAAAATTCCCTCAGTCCTTGATAATATGGGGCTGCATGTCAGGCAAAGAGACTGGGGAGATGGCTGTGGTTAAATCTTCAATAAATGCACAAGTTTACATTGAAATTTTAGACAGCTTTCCTATCCCTTCAATTGAAAATATGTTTCCTCCGGGAACTCCGGTTTCCTCCCACATCCCAAAAACATGCCTGGTAGGCTGATTGAACACTCTAAATTGTTCGTAGGTATGAGAGTGTGCGTGAATGGTTGTACGTCTCCTTGTGCCCTGCGATTGGCTGGCAACCAGTTCAGGGTGTCCCCTGCCTACTGCCCGGAGTCAGCTGGGATAGGCTCCAGCACCTCCGCGACCCTCGTGAGGAAGAAGTGGCATGGAAAATGAATGAATTTTCCAAGATGACAATGCATCATGCCACAGAGCTAAAACTGTTAAAGCATTCCTTGGAAGAAGACTCATCCAGTCAATGTCATGGCCTGCAAATAGCCCAGATCTCAACCATATTGAAAACAATTGGGGGGGAAAATTGTCTACAGCAAGGCTCCGACCTGCAAGGATGATCTGGCAACTGCAATCAAAGAGAGTTGGCACCAAATTGATGAAGAATACTCATCAAGTCCATGCCTCAGATACTGCAAACTGTCATAAAAGCCAGAGGTTGTGCTGCTAAATACTTAATAATAATAATAGTTTTTACTACTTTTTAATACTAGAGTGTTGATTGTTATTTCTTTGTTTGGTTCTCGTGATTCCATATTTTTCATCACAATGGAGTGATTCCATATATATTTCCCTGCACTTGCTTTATAAAAATAACATTTACTGACCACCATAATGTTTTTTGTTAATTTCTTTTAGTGTTTCTGAATGCTAAAGAGTTGCATTTTTTAACTAATTCTGTTTTTTTTTTTTCAAGCTTTTTATCTGAGTTTGTACTACATGATAAAATGTCTGAGTGAGTGCTCGTCCGAGACTGGTGATTCCATACTTTTTGCAAGGGGTTGTAGCAGTCGAAGTGTTGGAAACTTGGGATAATGGAATGTGTAGTTCTTCTAACGTGCCAACACAAACCCACCAAAATAAAACTACAAAAATGGACGCTTCGGTCCGCGAGGCTTTTTTTGACACAGGTGAAAATCATCATTAATGTGTTCTTGCCCGCTCCCGTTAATTATTATTCACATCCCCAATGGCGGTTCTTAGCACGGTCGGGTTGGGCGGTCGCTGTAAATTGCTAGGGGCGCATGAACGTGAGGTGCACCCGAGTGATTGTTTACTATTATAATTGGTGCCCCTAGTGTTGCAATGACGTCCCCTGAAGATCGCAGTTACTGTCTGCACACAACTCCAAAATGAGAAGGGGGTAGGGGCGGGATTGGATTTGTTAAGTTTCACTCATCTACGGTTGACATTGATTTTTAACGTGCAAAGAATCTTTTTTTTCACTTCAATATTTGACCTAGTTGTATAATGTATATGATTCTCTCTGTTAAAGTGATCCTCTAGTTTTAAGACAAGTAATTCTTAAAAGATACATCTTAGTATGAGTTATAATAATTTGACACTAAATCCCTCTTAATGTTTTCGTTTTAATAAAATTTGTAAAATTATTTTAACTGATTGTTCGCCATGGTTGTTGACGTCGCAGTGCTGTGATGTCACAAATCCCGCTGACGGACTTTAGCGTGTCATTCATTAGCTATCCCAACATGTCGTCGGTTCGTCCCTTCCAATTTGAACCAGAGCGGAAAAGTGAAGAGCAGGACAGCACTGTCGGTCGTTCACAAGACGAGTAGCAAAGGCGAAATGCAGAGCAAGAAATACTTGATGAGGCAAGAGTTGGGCTAAACTTCTGGTGTACTTGCGGCAAGTGCATCTCGATGACAACGGAACGAGAGAGCGTATGCTGTCGAAAACTCAGGTTTTTGTCAGCAGATCTTCAAGGGTGAGTTATTGCGTCATCAAACTCATTCCAATATAATTATGTAGATTGTTAGCATCCAGAGCTGTCGTATGCTTTACATACAGTACAGGCCAAAACACCTTGGCATTCGTGCCTTTTTATTTTCATGACCATTGACATTATAAACTCTCACTGAAGGCAATAAAACTATGAATATGTGGCGAGCTAGGGAAGGAGGCGAAGTATCAAACCACGGAGCAAATCCGCGTTGTTTTATTGACATTTTGGCTGCAAGAAATAGCAATGTCTGTCTGGCATGCGACCCGCGGAAGGTAATGTTATTTCCAGCTGTTCTTCACAAAGTACCCCCCCCAACCACACAAACAAACACACACATAATTTCCGCCGGTGAATTCTGTTATAACTTGCTACAAATGCACATGTGTGAATTGTGTACTTAGAAAAAAGGTGAAATAACTACAAACGTGTAATATTCTAGTATCTTCGAAGTACCCACCCTTTTCTCTGATTACTGTTTGGCACTCTTGCCATTCTCGCGATGAGCTTTCAGAGGGAGTCCCCTAAAATGGATTTTGACTTCACATGTATGCCATTCCGCCGTTGATGAGAATTTATTGCTTTATCAATGGGGTTGGGACATTTGTGTTGCATTGAATGAATTGCATTGGACGTGCTTTGATCAGTTTGAGTGGCAGCATCACTCATATTAGGTGAATACTGAACACACACACTTAATGCCTGATGAACTGACAGTAGAGGTGAATTATTAGCTTCCTCTGTGACTAGCGGTACGCCCGAAGGTTCGCCTCCCGCTGTAGCGACAGGAGCGGCCTGGGTGCTTAAGAGGGCGGCCAGAGTGTCTCGTCGGTCTCGCTTCATTGCGCGCATTTCACTCGATATCCGAGCAGGCTGAGGCTTCTTGTGCTGGGAAATAGTTGGAACGGCATTTGGTTTTAGTGTGCGCTTATATCTAGCCGCTCCGGTGAGATCTTTCATTAGTTGTCGTTGACTAAAATCCTCAAACGCGGTAGGAGAAAAATGGCGAGAACAAAGCCTTGGTTGTTTGGGAAGATTTGCTTGTCTACAGGCATTTTCCCAAACCTTTCTCCTCTTCTTGTCAACAGGAAATTTGTGGAGACTCACATCACTCTCCTTGTTTCCGTTTGACTCGAAATTGCATCCATAAGCAGCACATCGTGGCATTTTACTTCGCGAGTTAAGCCAGCAATACACAATTGTTGTACACACTCTACACGATTGGGAAAATATCATCTACGTCATCAGTCCGCGCCCGCAGAACATGGCGCCAACTATCGGTCAAAAAATGCACCAAATATTATAAAATATTGCCATTGATTTAACATTTTATGTGTTTCTAACGACATATTTTAATACAAGAGAACAATTGTGGTTTGTTAGAGCCTACATCTCTTTAAAATCGAGGATCACTAAGAATTATGGGTATTTGATAAAGACCCAGATAGCGTTATTCTGTTTTTTTTTTTTTTTTTGGGAATGGGATTTCTTCGGCGCGCCACACAGCCCGAACCGTTTGACCGATGTATCGTTCTAATATCGAAACGACCGGAATTTTCATGCGATGCCGGGAATTTTTCGAACTAAAATTTTCCGTTCGCCCGTAAATGCCGTTTTATCACAGATTTTACGGAAAAAGAAAAAATTAAAACTGTATCTAGTCCTACAAAAACCAAATGTCCCGAAATTAACAGGAAACCAGATACTAGGCCAGATACCAGACTAGGACAAGCACCCCAATTGTCCCCAAATAACCTAATATGACCAGGCCACGCCCCCCAAGTGTCCCCAAATGACCTGAAATGACCAGGCCACGCCCCCAAATGACAGGATATAACCAGGCCACGCCCCCAAATCACCTGATATGACTAGGCCATGCCCCCCAAATGACCTGATATGGACAGGCCACACCCCCAAATTACCTGATATGGCCAGGCCACGCCCCCAAATGACCTGTTATGACCAGGCCAGGCCCCCAGAGTCACCAAGTGACCTGATATGACCAGGCCATGCCCCCCAAATGTCCACAAATGACCTGTTATGACCAGGCGTGTCCCCAAAAATGTCCCCAAATCAACAGGAAGTGACCTGATAATGTCCCCAAACCAGCCTGGGCGAGACTAAGATCTGTATCTCCACACAGTAAAGACCCAGAGTAATTTCTCCTGAAATTGAAGTTTCTAGTCATTCAAGTTGTTTAATAGTTACCTGGGTCTTTCCAAAGGAAAGGCCAAGGTAATGCTGTTCTGCAACTTTATTGTACTTATTACCTGGTCTTTCCTTTGGAAAGATCAGGTAGTGAGATTCTACAACTTCCTCCCTATATGTTATGCTGGTTTTTTTTTTTGAATGGGAATCCTTCGGCGCGCTGCGCAGCCCGAACCGCTTGACCGATCGGCACCATTCAAGTACCGACACGTCCGGAATTTTTGCGTGATGCAGGGACTTTTTCAAAAGTCCCCGAATATTTTCTGTTTGCCCGTAAACGGCAATTTTCCGAGAAAAAAAAAGCAATTTTCAAAATGTATCTAGTCCTACAATTTTTTACCAAATTACATAATTTAGGTATCAAAAATTCCGGGACGGTGAGGGGCATAAAAGTTGTATACAGAATTTGGAAAAAATTTACGGTTCCCCAGAAATTTGACAAAAACTTGCCCATTCATTTTTAATGAGGAAAAAAAAAGTTTCAAAATGTATCTAGTCCTACAATTTTTCACCAAATCAAACAATTTGGGCATCAAAAATTCAAGGACGGGGAGGGGATGGGAATTTTTCAAACGACCCCGAAAAATTTTCCGTTTGCCCGTAAACGGCAATTTTCTGAAAAAAAAAAAGCAATTTTCAAAATGTATCTAGTTCTACAATTTTTTTACCAAATTACATAATTTAGGTATCAAAAATTCCGGGACGGTGAGGGGCATAAAAGTTTTACGGTTCCCCGGAAATTTGCCAAAAACCTGCCCATTCATTTTTAATGGGAAAAAAAGACAACTTTCAAACTGTTACTAGTCCGTCAATTTTTGACGAAAACACACAAGATGGGCGTCAAAAATTCCCGAATGGCGAGGGGCATAAAAAATACAGAGAAAATTTTTTTGATAAAATGTACGGTTTCCTGGCAAATTGCCCAAAACTGGCCCATTCATTCTTAATGGGAAAAAAAGAAATGTTTCAAAAAGTATCTAGTCCTTCAATTTTTGACCAAATCACACAATTTGGGCATCAAAAATTCCGTGACGGTGAGGGGCATAAAAGTTGTATACAGAATTTTGATAAAAGTCGAGGTCAGCAGTACACCATCTTCACTATACACAGTGTTAATAGTGCACTGCTTTCCTCTTTTCAGACGCCAGATGGTGGACCAGAATTTCCTCGAAGCCGTCCGGAAGTCGTTTACCATGGCCTCACCGAACTCCTCCCATGTCCGAGTTTTTGCCTCGGCGACCGCCGAAGCCACAGTCCGCTCGGCCAGCCGGTACCTGTCAGCTGCCTCCGGAGTCCCACAGGCCAAAAAGGCCCGATAGGCCTCCTTCTTCAGCTTGACGGCATCCCTTACCGCTGGTGTCCACCAGCGGGTTCGGGGATTGCTGCCACGACAGGCACCAACCACCTTACGGCCACAGCTCCGATCGGCCGCCTCAACAATGGAGGTGCGGAACATGGCCCACTCGGACTCAATTTCCCCCACCTCCCCCGGGATAAGGGAGAAGTTCTGCCGGAGGTGGGTGTTGAAACTCTTTCTGACAGGGGATTCTGCCAGACGTTCCCAGCAGACCCTCACAATCCGTTTGGGCCTGCCAGGTCTGGCCAGCAACTTCCCCCGCCATCGGAGCCAACACACCACCAGGTGGTGATCAGTTGACAGCTCCACCCCTCTCTTCACCCGAGTGTCCAAAACTTGTGGACGCAAGTCCGATGACACGATTACAAAGTCGATCATTGAACTGCGGCCTAGGGTGTCCTGGTGCCAAGTGCACATATGGACATCCCTATGTCATCCCTATGTTTGAACATGGTCTTCGTTATGGACAAACCGTGACGAGCACAGAAGTCCAATAACAGAACACCACTCGGGTTCTGATCGGGGGGGCCGTTCCTCCTAATCACGCCCCTCCAGGTCTCACTGTCATTGCCCACGTGACCGTTGAAGTCCCCCAGTAGAACGAGGGAGTCCCCAGAGGGGGCGCTTTCCAGCACACCCTCCAAGGACTCCAAAAAGGGTGGGTATTCTGAGCTGCTGTTTGGTGCATAAGCGCAAACAACAGTCAGAACCCGTCCCCCCATCCGGAGGCGGAGGGAGGCTACCCTCTCGTCTACCGGGGTAAACCCCAACGTACAGGCACCAAGCCGGGGGGCAAAAAGTATGCCCACACCTGCTCGGCGTCTCTCACCGTGGGCAACTCCAGAGTGGAAGAGAGTCCAACCCCTCTCGAGAGGATTGGTACCAGAACCCAAGCTGTGTGTGGAGGAGAGTCCGACTATATCTAGTCGGAACTTCTCTGCCTCACACACCAGCTCAGGCTCCTTCCCTGCCAGAGAGGTGGCATTCCATGTCCCAATAGTTAGCTTCTGCAGCTGGGGGTTGGACCGCCAAGGCCCCCGCCTTTGGCTGCTGCCCAACTCTCTGCGCACCCGACCCCTTTGGCCCCTCCCACAGGTGGTGATCCCATGGGAAGGGGAACCCATATTGCCTTTTCGGGCTGTGCCCGGCCGGGCCCCATGGGGACAGGCCCGGCCACCAGACGCTTGCTTTCGAGCCCCACCTCCAGGCCTGGCTCCAGAGGGGGGCCCCGGTAACCCGCGTCCGGGCAAGGGAAACCTGAGTCCATTAATATTATTCATCATAAGGGGTCTTGTGAGTCATGCTTTGTCTGGCCCCTCACCTAGGACCTGTTTGCCATGGGTGACCCTGCCAGGGGCTTAAAGCCCCAGACAACATAGCTCCTAGGCTCATTGGGACACGCAAACCCCTCCACCACGATAAGGTGATGACTCACGGAGGGGTCCAAATTTTTTCCCATTCATTTTCAATGGTAATTTTTTTTTCTCCAAATCAACAGATAATGACTAGATATCAATAGGACGTGTCCCCCAAACTTCCCCAATTCCATTGGCGCTTATGGAGGGTGATGCCATTGACGTCCATGGACGTCCAAATTTCCCATTCATTTCTAAAGGCATTTAATTATGTTTTTTCATTTTATTGATGCCAATGTACTTGGATTCCATTGACGCCTATGTAAGTTGATACCATTGACGTCCATGGACGTCCAAATTTTTTCCCATTCATTTTCAATGGGATTTTTTTTTCTTCCCCAAATCAACAGGAAATGACAAGATATCAATAGGACGTGTCCCACAAACTTCCCCAATTCCATTCACGCTTATGAAGGGTGCCACCATTGACGGCTATGGACATCCAAATTTCCCATTCATTTCTAATGGCATTTACTTTATTTAATTCCATTGACTGGCATTATTACCTGGTCTTTCCTTTGGAAAGATCAGGTAGTGAGATTCTACGGCCTCCCCCTATATGTTATTCTGTTTTTTTTTTTGAATGGGAATCCTTCGGCGCGCTGCGCAGCCCGAACCGCTTGACCGATCGGCACCATTCAAGTACCGACACGTCCGGAATTTTTGCGCGACGATGGGAATTTGTCAAACGACCCCGAAAAATTTTCCGTTTGCCCGTAAACGGCAATTTTCCGAAAAAAAAAGCAATTTTCAAAATGTATCTAGTCCTACAATTTTTTACCAAATTACATAATTTAGGTATCAAAAATTCCGGGACGGTGAGGGGCATAAAAGTTGTATACAGAATTTGGAAAAAAATTACGGTTCCCCAGAAATTTGACAAAAACTTGCCCATTCATTTTTATTGAGAAAAAAAAAGTTTCAAAATGTATCTAGTCCTACAATTTTTCACCAATTTGGGCATCAAAAATTCCAGGACGGGGAGGGGAATAAAGGTTAATAAGACAATTTTGAAAAAATATACGGTTCCCCGGAAATTTGCCAAAAACCTGCCCATTCATTTTTAATGGGAAAAAAAAGACAAATTTCAAACTGTTACTAGTCCGTCAATTTTTGACGAAAACACACAAGATGGACGTCAAAAATTCCGGGATGGCAAGGGGCATAAAAAATACATCGAAAAATTTTTTGATAAAATGTACGGTTTCCCGGCAAATTGCCAAAAACTGGCTCATTCATTTTTAACGGGAAACAAAGAAAACTTTCAAAATGTATCTAGTCCTTCAATTTTTGACCAAATCACACAATTTGGGCATCAAAAATTCCGTGACGGTGAGGGGCATAAAAGTTGTATAAAGCATTTGTAAAAAAATTACGGTTTCCCAGAAACTTACCAAAAACTTTCCCATTCATTTCTAATGAGAACATTTCCCATTCACTTCCAATGGGATTTCCAATTGAATTTATTTTTTTTTTACATTGCATTGATGCCATTGACGGCCATGCATGTCGAATCTATTGATGCCAATGTACTTGGATTAGATTGACTTTATGGATGTCGATGCCATTGACGGCCATGGACGTCCAAAATGTTTCCCATTCATTTTCAATGGGGAAAAAACTAAATTTCCCCAAATCAACAGATAATGACCAGATACCTATTGATAAATAGGACCTGTCCCCCGAACATCCCTGACTCCATTGACGCTTATAGGGGGTGCTGCCATTGATGTCCATGGACGTCCAAATTTTTTCCCATTCATTTTCAATGGGAAATGTTTTTTTTCCCCCACAATCAACAGAAAATGACCAGATATCAATAGGACGTGTCCCCCAAACTTCTCCAATTTCATTGACGCTTATGAAGGGTGCCGCCATTGACGGCCATGGACGTCCAAATTTCCCATTCATTTTCTTATGGCATTTCAGCATGTTTTTATATTTTATTGATGCCAATGTACTTGGATTCCATTGACGCTTATGTAAGTTGATACCATTGACGTCCATGGACGTCCAAAATTTTTTCCATTCATTTTCAATGGTAATTTTTTTTTTTCTCCAAATCAACAGATAAGGACTAGATATCAATAGGACGTGTTCCCCAAACTTCCCCAATTCCATTGACGCTTATGGAGGGTGATGCCATTGGCGTCCATGGACGTTCAAACTTCCCATTCATTTCCAATGGCATTTCTTCATGTTTGTTCATTCTATTGATGCCAATGTACTTGGATTCCATTGACGCTTATGTAAGTTGATACCATTGACGTCCATGGACGTCCAAAAATTTTCCCATTCATTTTCAATGGGAATTTTTTTTTTCCCCAAATCAACAGAAAATGACTAGATATCAATAGGACGTGTCTCCCAAATGTCCCCGATTGCATTGCTGCTTATGGAGGGTGATGCCTTTGACGTCAATGGACGTCCAAACTTCCCATTAATTTCCAATGACATTTCTTCATGATTGTTCATTCTATTGATGCCAATGTACTTGGATTCCATTGACGCTTAAGTAAGTTGATACAATTGACGTCCATGGACGTCCAAAATTTTTCTCATTCATTTTCAATGGGAATTTCCCCCCCCCCAAATCAACAGGAAATGACCAGATATCAATAGGACGTGTACCCCAAATGTCCCCGATTGCATTGACGCTTATGGAAGGGGCTGCCATTGACGGCCATGGACGTCCAAATTTCCCATTCATTTCTAATGGCATTTAATTTGTTTAATGCCATTGATAGGCATGTTTGTCCATTCTAGTGATAGCCTTGGGCGGGGCTACGATTTGTATAGCCACACAGGAAAGACCAGGTGTAATTTCTCCCGAAATTGCAGTTTCTAGTTGTCCATTCTATTGCTACACCTGAGTGGGGCTAAGATCTGTATCTCCACTGAGGAAAGACCCAGGTGTAGTTTCTCCCGAAATTGCAGTTTCTAGTTACCTGGGTCTTTCCCAAAGGGAAAGCCAAGGTTATGTTGTTCTGCAACTTTATTGCACTTATTACCTGGTCTTTCCTTTGGAAAGATCAGGTAGTGAGATTCTGCAACTTCTTCCCTATATGTTATTCTGTTTTTTTTTTTTTTGAATGGGAATCCTTCGGCGCGCTGCGCAGCCCGAACCGCTTGACCGATCGGCACCATTCAAGTATCGACACGTCCGGAATTTTTGCGTGATGCAGGGACTTTTTCAAAAGTCCCCGAATATTTTCTGTTTGCCCGTAAACGGCAATTTTCCGAGAAAAAAAAAAGCAATTTTCAAAATGTATCTAGTCCTACAATTTTTTACCAAATTACATAATTTAGGTATCAAAAATTCCGGGACGGTGAGGGGCATAAAAGTTGTATACAGAATTTGGAAAAAATTTACGGTTCCCCAGAAATTTGACAAAAACTTGCCCATTCATTTTTAATGAGGTAAAAAAAAGTTTCAAAATGTATCTAGTCCTACAATTTTTCACCAAATCAAACAATTTGGGCATCAAAAATTCAAGGACGGGGAGGGGAATAAAGGTTATTAACACAATTTGGAAAAAAATGGAAATTTGAAAAAAACCTGCCCATTCATTTTTAATGGGAAAAAAAGACAATTTTCAAAGTGTATCTACTCCTTCAATTTTTGACCAAATCACACAAGATGGGCATCAAAAATTCCGGGACGGCGAGGGGAATAAAAAAGACAGGATATTTTTTTGATAAAATGTATGGTTTCCCGGCAATATGCCAAAAACTGGCCCATTCATTTTTAATGGGAAACAAAGAAAAGTTTCAAAATGTATCTAGTCCTTCAATTTTTGACCAAATCACACAATTTGGGCACCAAAAATTCCGTGACAGTGAGGGGCATAAAAGTATATACAGAATTTTGATAAAAATTACGGTCCCCCGAAAATTTGCCAAAAACTGTCCCATTCATTTCTAATGAGAACATTTCCTATTCACTAACAATGGGATTTCCAATTGAATTTTTTACACTGCATTGATGCCATTGACGGCCATGCATGTCGAATCTATTGATGCCAATGTACTTGGATTCAATTGACTTTATGGATGTCAATGCCATTGACGGCCATGGACGTCCAAAATGTTTCCCATTCATTTTCAATGGGGAAAAAACTAAATTTCCCCAAATCAACAGATAATGACCAGATATCAATAGGACCTGTCCCCAAACATCCCTAACTCCATTGACGCTTATAGGGGGTGCTGCCATTGACGTCCATGGACGTCCAAATTTTTTCCCATTCATTTTCAATGGGAAATGGTTTTTTTCCCCACAAGCAACAGAAAATGACCAGATATCAATAGGACGTGTCCCCCAAACTTCTCCAATTCCATTGACGCTTATGAAGGGTGCCGCCGTTGACGGCCATGGACGTCCAAATTTCCCATTCATTTTCTAATGGCATTTCAGCATGTTTTTACATTTTATTGATGCCAATATACTTGGATTCCATTGAAGCCTATGTAAGTTGATACCATTGACGTCCATGGACGTCCAAATTTTTTCCCATTCATTTTCAATGGGAACATTTCTTTTCCCCCAAATCAACAGAAAATGACTAGATATCAATAGGACGTGTCCCCCAAATGTCCCCGATTGCATTGCCGCTTATGGAGGGTGATGCCATTGACATCCATGGACGTCCAAATTTTTCCCATTCATTTTCAATGGGATTTTTTTTTTTTTTTTTTTTTTCGAAAATCAACAGATATCAATAGGACATGTCCCCCAAACTTCCCCAATTCCATTGACACTTATTAAGGGTGCCGCCATTGGCGCCCATGGACGTCCAAATTTCCCATTCATTTCTAATGGGATTTAATTTGTTTAATGCCATTGATAGGCATGTTTGTCCATTCTATTGATAGCCTTGGGCGGGGCTACGATCTATATAGCCACACAGGAAAGACCAGGTGTAATTTCTCCAGAAATTGCAGTTTCTAGTTCTTCATCTTATTCTCCGTGTTTTTTCGGCGCGCCGCGCAGCCCGAACCATAGCACCGATCGCCATCGTTCAAGTATCGGCACGACCGGAATTTTCGCGCGACGCAGGGTCTTTTTCAAACGGCCCCGAAAAGTTTTCCATTCGCCCGTAAACGGCAATTTTCCGGAAAAAAAAAAAAAAAAAGTTTCAAAACTCTACTTGTCCTACAATTTTTGACCAAATCGCATAATTTGGGCATCAAAAATTCCGGGACGGTGAGGGGCATAAAAGTTGTATACAGAATTTGGAAAAAAATTACGGTTCCCCGGTAATTTGCCAAAAACTATCCCATTCATTTCTAATGGGAGAGTTTTCCATTCACTTCCAATGGGATTTCCAATGGACTTTACATTGCATTGATGCCATTGACGGCCATGCATGTCGAATCTATTGATGCAATGTACTTGAATTCAATTGACAATATAGATGTCGATGCCATTGACGGCCATGGACGTCTTAAATTTTTCCCATTCATTTTCAATGGGGAAAATACAAAATTTCCGCAAATCAACAGAAAATGACCAGATATCAATAGGACGTGTCCCCCAAACATCCCCTACTCCATTGACGCTTATAGGAGGTGCTACCATTGACGTCCATGGACGTCCAATTTTTTTCCCATTCATTTTCAATGTCAAAAAAAAACAATGTCCCCAAATCAGTGGGAAATCACCAGTTATCAATAGGACATGTATCCCAAATGTCCCCAACTGCATTGATGCTTATGGAGGGTGATACCATTGACGTCCAAATTTTTCCAATTCATTTTCAATGGCAAAAACAAAAAATGTCCCCAAATCAGTAGGAAATCATCAGATATCAATAGGACCTTTACCCCAAATGTCCCCAACTGCATTGACGCTTATGGAGGGTGCTGCCATTGACGGACATGGACGTCCAATTCTCCCAATCATTTCTAATGGCGTTTACTTTGTTTAATGCCATTGACTGGCATTATTGTCCATTCTATTGATAGACCTGAGTGGGGCCAAGATTTTTATCTCCACAGAGGAAAGACCCAGGTGTAATTTCTCCCGAAATTGCAGTTTCTAGTTTAGAGTGACGTTTTATTAATTTACCTTCTATTTAAAGTGGCATTTTTATTTTGGAAACTGCTCGGGCTTTTATTTCCAGTTCTGCGGTTCTGGGCAGCTCCTTCAATGATGATGAGAGTATGCCTTGTAAAGTGAATTCTAGGCGATGCACATACTGTAGATCGTGAACATTCCTCGCAATGCTAGGTGGAGGAATAGTTGTGTTAGATGTGGTTTGGTGTCTGTTTTTTTAATGTTTAAGTGTGAGCAATAAAAAAAAATCATAGTTATTAGCTTGTTTTTTTTTTTTTTTTATCGGCGATGACTGTTATCATCATATTAAATAATTAATGTGAGCAGTGACTGTAGTGATTTGAAGGAAGATAGTGTGCAAATGTTCACTATAGTTGGTTTATAGTTAAGGTGATGTTGTTCAATGTTTAATAACCTAAACACATTAAGAGGTCTGTGAACGTTGACTGTATGTCTGCAAGTCTTTCACCAGATACTAAATGTACTCTATGCACACCTGCACATGAGCCCAAAAAGTATTTTATTTCACCTCCTGTGCTCTCTAACCGGAGCCCCAGTAGCGGTCATCACATCTTAGCCAACTAGTCACAAGTAAAATCTTCCAAACTTTTATTTCTATTATTTCTAAAATATTTAATAATATTTGTGATGTAAATTAATATTCTCTTTCATATATTTATTGTTGTGCACTTCATAAATGTAGTGTTCCTAACAAATACTGTGTTTTTGTTGTTAGGTCATTCTAAGTATACTTGTTGCGCTGTATTTTGTGGGTCAACCGTTGTTGTTTTTTTGTGATTTTTATTTATCTTATTTTTGTTTTGTGGGGGTGCCAAAGCATCTTGTCACCCAGGGCGTCATGTAGGCTAGAAACTCAACTGCCCGTCCTGTCCCCTTATGATTGAATTATATCTACCTGAAACCTTGAATATTTTAGATGAATTCTATAGGTATACTGGGGCAAAATATGTAGAGTACAGTTGTGAGTTGTGGGCACTCACCTGAGGTTCCACTAGTTGGTGTGGGGGAAGTTCCTAAGTATATAAAAGAGATAAAATGCGATTAAATCAACTTGAATATATTAAGTATATAACTGACAAATGAATGAATGATGTTTCCTGAAACTATGAATATTTTAGGTGAACATTATAGTTATACTAGGGTAAAGTACAGGTGTGATGTGTGGGAACTAAACTGGTGTAGTGGGATATCCGAAGTGATAGATGAAATGATATTAAATCAATTTGAATTTATATAATTGACATATGATTGAATGATACTTACCTGAAACCTTGAATATTTAGGTGAGTTCTATAGGTATACTGGGGCAAAATATGTAGAGTACAGGTGTGAGTTGTGGGCACTCACCTGAGGTTCCACTCGTTGGTGTGGGGGAAGTTCCTAAGTATATAAAAGCGATAAAATGCGAATAAATAAACTTGAAAAGATTAAAGTATATAATCGACTAATGAATGAAAAATGTGTCCTGAAACTATGAATATTTTAGGTGAACATTATAGGTATACTGGGGTAAAGTACAGGTGTGATGTGTGGAAGATAAACTGGTGTAGTGGGATATCTGAAATAATGTGTGGAAAAAATGATATTAAATCAATTTGAATTTATATAATTGACTTATGATTGAACGATATCTACCTGAAACCTTGAATATTTTAGGTGAATTCTATAGGTATACTGGGGTAAAATGTGTAGAGTACAGGTGTGAGTTGTTGGCGCTCACCTGAGGTTCCATTAGTTATTGTTGGGGGAGTTCCTAAGTAAATAAAAGCGATACAATGTGATTAAATCAAATTAGTTATATTATTAAGCTATATAATTGACTTATGAATGAATGATGTGTCCTGAAACCATGAATATTTAGTTGAACATTATAGTTATACTAGAGTAAAGTACAGGGGTGATTTGTGGGAACTAAACTGGTGTTGTGGGATATCCGAAGTAATATGTAGATAAAATGATATTAAATTAATTTGAATTTATATAATTGACTTATGATTGAATGATATCTACCTGAAACCTTGAATATTTTAGGTGAATTCTATAGGTATACTGGGGTAAAATGTGTAGAGTACAGGTTTGAGTCGTTGGCGCTCACCTGAGGTTCCATTAGTTGTTGTTGGGGGAGTTCCTAAGTAAATAAAAGCGATACAATGTGATTAAATAACCTTAGTTATATTATTAAGGTATATAATTGACTTATGAATGAATGATGTGTCCTGAAACCATGAATATTTAGTTGAACATTATAGGTATACTGGGGTAAAGTACAGGTGTAATGTGTGGGAACTAAACTGGTGTAGTGGGATATCCGAAGTAATATGTAGATAAAATTATATGAATTTGAATTTATATAATTGGCTTATGATTGAACGATACCTACCTAAAACCTTGAATATTTTAGGTGAATTCTATAGATATACTGGGGTAAAATGTGTAGAGTACAGGTGTGAGTTGTGGGCGCTCACCTGAGGTTCCATTAGTTGTTGTTGAGGGGGTTTCTAAGTAAATAAAAGAGATACAATGTGATTAAATAACCTTAGTTATATTATTAAGGTATATAATTGACTTATGAATGAATGATGTGTCCTGAAACCATGAATATTTAGTTGAACATTATAGGTATACTGGGGTAAAGTACAGGTGTAATGTGTGGGAACTAAACTGGTGTAGTGGGATATCCGAAGTAATATGTAGATAAAATTATATTAATTTGAATTTATATAATTGGCTTATGATTGAACGATACCTACCTAAAACCTTGAATATTTTAGGTGAATTCTATAGATATACTGGGGTAAAATGTGTAGAGTACAGGTGTGAGTTGTGGGCGCTCACCTGAGGTTCCATTAGTTGTTGTTGAGGGGGTTTCTAAGTAAATAAAAGAGATACAATGTGATTAAATAAACTTAGTTATATTATTAAGGTATATAATTGACTTATGAATGAATGATGTGTCCTGAAACCATGAATATTTAGTTGAACATTATAGTTATACTAGAAACTGCAATTTCGGGAGAAATTACACACCTTGGTCTTTCCTCTGTGGAGATACAGATCTTAGCCCCACTCAGGTCTATCAATAGAATGGACCATAATGCCAGTCAATGGCACTAAACAAAGTAAAAGCCATTAGAAAAGATTGGGAGAATTGGACGTCCATGAACGTCAATGGCATCACCCTCCATAAGCGTAAATGGAATTGGGGACGTTTGGGGTATACGTCCTATTAATATCTGTCATTTTCTGTTGATTTGGGGAAATTTAGTTTTTTCCCCATTGAAAATGAATGGGAAAATTTTTGGACGTCCATGGACGTCAATGGCAGCACCCCCTATAAGCATCAATGGAGTTCGGAACGTTTGGGGGAGACGTACTATTGATAACTGGTCATTTTCTGATGATTTGGGGAAATTTAGTTTTTTCCCCATTGAAAATGAATGGGAAAAATTTTGGACTTCCAGGGACGTCAATGGCAGCACCCCCCATAAGCGTCAAGGGAGTTGGGGACGTTTGGGGTATACGTCCTATTGATATCTGGTCATTTTCTGTTGATTTGGGGAAATTTAGTTTTTTCCCCATTGAAAATGAATGGGAAAATTTTTGGACGTCCATGGACGTCAATGGCAGCATCCCCTATAAGCGTCAATGGAGTTGGGGACGTTTGGGGGACACGCCCTATTGATATCTGGTCATTTTCTGTTGATTTGGGGAAATGTAGTTTTTTCCCCATTGAAAATGAATGGGAAAAATTTTGGACGTCCATGGCCGTCAATGGCATCGACATCCATATAGTCAATAGAATCCAAGTACATTGGCATCAGTAGATTCGACATGCATGGCCGTCAATGGCATCAATGCAATGTAAATTCCATAGAAATCCCATTGAAATGAATGGGAAATTTTCCCATTAGAAATGAATGGGATAGTTTTTGGCAAATTACCGGGGAACCGTAAATTTTTACCAAATTCTGTATACAACTTTTATGCCCCTCACCGTCCCGGAATTTTTGATACCCAAATTATGTGATTTGGTCAAAAATTGTAGGACTAGATACATTTTGAAAAAAAAAAAAAAATCTGGAAAATTGCCGTTTGCGGGAAAACGGAAAATTTTTCGGGGCCCTTTTTAAAAAAGCCATCGTCGCGCAAAAATTCCGGACGTTTCGATATCCGAACGGTGCCGATCGGTGCAGCGGTTCGGGCTGTGCGGCGCGCCGAAAAAACGCGGAGAATAAGATGAATAATAATAATAATAAAAATAAGTACGATAAAGTTGCAGAACAGCATTACCTTGTTCTTTCCCTTGGAAAGACCAAGGTAATTAGGGTAAAGTACAGGTGTGATGTGTGGGAACTAAACTGGTGTTGTGGGATATCCGAAGTAATATGTAGATAAAATGATATTAAATTAATTTGAATTTATATAATTGACTTATGATTGAATGATATCTACCTGAAACCTTGAATATTTTAGGTGAATTCTATAGGTATACTGGGGTAAAATGTGTAGAGTACAGGTTTGAGTCGTTGGCGCTCACCTGAGGTTCCATTAGTTGTTGTTGGGGGAGTTCCTAAGTAAATAAAAGCGATACAATGTGATTAAATAACCTTAGTTATATTATTAAGGTATATAATTGACTTATGAATGAATGATGTGTCCTGAAACCATGAATATTTAGTTGAACATTATAGGTATACTGGGGTAAAGTACAGGTGTAATGTGTGGGAACTAAACTGGTGTAGTGGGATATCCGAAGTAATATGTAGATAAAATTATATTAATTTGAATTTGAATTTATATAATTGACTTATGATTGAATGATATCTACCTGAAACCTTGAATATTTTAGGTGAATTCTATAGGTATACTGGGGTAAAATGTGTAGAGTACAGGTTTGAGTCGTTGGCGCTCACCTGAGGTTCCATTAGTTGTTGTTGGGGGAGTTCCTAAGTAAATAAAAGCGATACAATGTGATTAAATAACCTTAGTTATATTATTAAGGTATATAATTGACTTATGAATGAATGATGTGTCCTGAAACCATGAATATTTAGTTGAACATTATAGGTATACTGGGGTAAAGTAAAGGTGTAATGTGTGGGAACTAAACTGGTGTAGTGGGATATCCGAAGTAATATGTAGATAAAATTATATTAATTTGAATTTATATAATTGACTTATGATTGAATGATATCTACCTGAAACCTTGAATATTTTAGGTGAATTCTATAGGTATACTGGGGTAAAATGTGTAGAGTACAGGTTTGAGTCGTTGGCGCTCACCTGAGGTTCCATTAGTTGTTGTTGAGGGGGTTTCTAAGTAAATAAAAGAGATACAATGTGATTAAATAAACTTAGTCATATTATTAAGGTATATAATTGACTTATGAATGAATGATGTGTCCTGAAACCATGAATATTTAGTTGAACATTATAGGTATACTGGGGTAAAGTACAGGTGTGATGTGTGGGAACTAAACTGGTGTTGTGGGATATCCGAAGTAATATGAAGATAAAATGATATTAAATTAATTTGAATTTATATAATTGACTTATGATTGAATGATATCTACCTGAAACCTTGAATATTTTAGGTGAATTCTATAGGTATACTGGGGTAAAATGTGTAGAGTACAGGTGTGAGTCGTTGGCGCTCACCTGAGGTTCCATTAGTTGTTGTTGGGGGAGTTCCTAAGTAAATAAAAGCGATACAATGTGATTAAATAACCTTAGTTATATTATTAAGGTATATAATTGACTTATGAATGAATGATGTGTCCTGAAACCATGAATATTTAGTTGAACATTATAGGTATACTGGGGTAAAGTACAGGTGTAATGTGTGGGAACTAAACTGGTGTAGTGGGATATCCGAAGTAATATGTAGATAAAATTATATTAATTTGAATTTATATAATTGGCTTATGATTGAACGATACCTACCTAAAACCTTGAATATTTTAGGTGAATTCTATAGATATACTGGGGTAAAATGTGTAGAGTACAGGTGTGAGTTGTGGGCGCTCACCTGAGGTTCCATTAGTTGTTGTTGAGGGGGTTTCTAAGTAAATAAAAGAGATACAATGTGATTAAATAAACTTAGTTATATTATTAAGGTATATAATTGACTTATGAATGAATGATGTGTCCTGAAACCATGAATATTTAGTTGAACATTATAGTTATATTAGGGTAAAGTACAGGTGTGATGTGTGGGAACTAAACTAGTGTAGTTGGATATCCGAAGTAATATGTAGATAAAATCATTTTATATTAATTTGAATTTATATAATTGACTTATGATTGAACAATATCTACCTAAAACATTGAATATTTTAGATGAATTCTATAGGTATACCGGGGTAAAATGTGTAGAGTACAGGTGTGAGTTGTGGGCGCTCACCTGAGGTTCCATTAGTTGTTGTTGGGAGAGTTCCTAAGTAAATGAAAGAGATACAATGTGATTAAATCAACTTAATTATATTATTAAGGTATATAATTGACTTATGAATGAACGATGTGTCCTGAAAGCATGAATATTTAGTTGAACATTATAGGTATACTGGGGTAAAGTACAGGTTTAATGTGTGGGAACTAAACTGGTGTAGTGGGATATTCGAAGTAATATGTAGATAAATTTATATTAATTTGAATTTATATAATTGGCTTATGACTGAACGATATCTACCTGAAACCTTGAATATTTTAGGTGAATTCTATAGGTATACTGGGGTAAAATGTGTATAGTACAGGTGTGAGTTGTGGGCACTCACCTGAGGTTCCAATAGTTGGTGTGGGGGAAGTTCCTAAGTATGTAAAAGAGATAAAATTTGATTAAATCAACTTGAATATCAAGTGTATAATTGACAAATGAATGAATGATATTTCCTGAAACTATGAATATCTTAGGTGAACATTATAGGCATACTGGGGTAAAGTACAGGTGTGATGTGTAGGAACTAAACTGGTGTTGTGGGATATCCGAAGTAATATGAAGATAAAATGATATTAAATTAATTTGAATTTATATAATTGACTTATGATTGAATGATATCTACCTGAAACCTTGAATATTTTAGGTGAATTCTATAGGTATACTGGGGTAAAATGTGTAGAGTACAGGTGTGAGTCGTTGGCGCTCACCTGAGGTTCCATTAGTTGTTGTTGGGGGAGTTCCTAAGTAAATAAAAGCGATACAATGTGATTAAATAACCTTAGTTATATTATTAAGGTATATAATTGACTTATGAATGAATGATGTGTCCTGAAACCATGAATATTTAGTTGAACATTATAGGTATACTGGGGTAAAGTACAGGTGTAATGTGTGGGAACTAAACTGGTGTAGTGGGATATCCGAAGTAATATGTAGATAAAATTATATGAATTTGAATTTATATAATTGGCTTATGATTGAACGATACCTACCTAAAACCTTGAATATTTTAGGTGAATTCTATAGATATACTGGGGTAAAATGTGTAGAGTACAGGTGTGAGTTGTGGGCGCTCACCTGAGGTTCCATTAGTTGTTGTTGAGGGGGTTTCTAAGTAAATAAAAGAGATACAATGTGATTAAATAAACTTAGTTATATTATTAAGGTATATAATTGACTTATGAATGAATGATGTGTCCTGAAACCATGAATATTTAGTTGAACATTATAGTTATATTAGGGTAAAGTACAGGTGTGATGTGTGGGAACTAAACTGGTGTTGTGGGATATCCGAAGTAATATGTAGATAAAATGATATTAAATTAATTTGAATTTATATAATTGACTTATGATTGAATGATATCTACCTGAAACCTTGAATATTTTAGGTGAATTCTATAGGTATACTGGGGTAAAATGTGTAGAGTACAGGTTTGAGTCGTTGGCGCTCACCTGAGGTTCCATTAGTTGTTGTTGGGGGAGTTCCTAAGTAAATAAAAGCGATACAATGTGATTAAATAACCTTAGTTATATTATTAAGGTATATAATTGACTTATGAATGAATGATGTGTCCTGAAACCATGAATATTTAGTTGAACATTATAGGTATACTGGGGTAAAGTACAGGTGTAATGTGTGGGAATTAAACTGGTGTAGTGGGATATCCGAAGTAATATGTAGATAAAATTATATTAATTTGAATTTATATAATTGGCTTATGATTGAACGATACCTACCTAAAACCTTGAATATTTTAGGTGAATTCTATAGATATACTGGGGTAAAATGTGTAGAGTACAGGTGTGAGTTGTGGGCGCTCACCTGAGGTTCCATTAGTTGTTGTTGAGGGGGTTTCTAAGTAAATAAAAGAGATACAATGTGATTAAATAAACTTAGTCATATTATTAAGGTATATAATTGACTTATGAATGAATGATGTGTCCTGAAACCATGAATATTTAGTTGAACATTATAGGTATACTGGGGTAAAGTACAGGTGTGATGTGTGGGAACTAAACTGGTGTTGTGGGATATCCGAAGTAATATGAAGATAAAATGATATTAAATTAATTTGAATTTATATAATTGACTTATGATTGAATGATATCTACCTGAAACCTTGAATATTTTAGGTGAATTCTATAGGTATACTGGGGTAAAATGTGTAGAGTACAGGTGTGAGTCGTTGGCGCTCACCTGAGGTTCCATTAGTTGTTGTTGGGGGAGTTCCTAAGTAAATAAAAGCGATACAATGTGATTAAATAACCTTAGTTATATTATTAAGGTATATAATTGACTTATGAATGAATGATGTGTCCTGAAACCATGAATATTTAGTTGAACATTATAGGTATACTGGGGTAAAGTACAGGTGTAATGTGTGGGAACTAAACTGGTGTAGTGGGATATCCGAAGTAATATGTAGATAAAATTATATTAATTTGAATTTATATAATTGGCTTATGATTGAACGATACCTACCTAAAACCTTGAATATTTTAGGTGAATTCTATAGATATACTGGGGTAAAATGTGTAGAGTACAGGTGTGAGTTGTGGGCGCTCACCTGAGGTTCCATTAGTTGTTGTTGAGGGGGTTTCTAAGTAAATAAAAGAGATACAATGTGATTAAATAAACTTAGTTATATTATTAAGGTATATAATTGACTTATGAATGAATGATGTGTCCTGAAACCATGAATATTTAGTTGAACATTATAGTTATATTAGGGTAAAGTACAGGTGTGATGTGTGGGAACTAAACTAGTGTAGTTGGATATCCGAAGTAATATGTAGATAAAATCATTTTATATTAATTTGAATTTATATAATTGACTTATGATTGAACAATATCTACCTAAAACATTGAATATTTTAGATGAATTCTATAGGTATACTGGGGTAAAATGTGTAGAGTACAGGTGTGAGTTGTGGGCACTCACCCGAGGTTCCACTAGTTGGTGTGGGGGAAATTCCTAAGTATATAAAAGAGATGCGATTAAATCAACTTGAATATATTAAAGTATATAATTGACGAATGAATGAATGGTGTTTCCTGAAAATATGAATATTTTAGGTGAACATTATAGGTATACTGGGGTAGAGTACAGGTGTGATGTGTGGGAACTAAACTGGTGGAGTGGGATATCTGAAGTAATATGTAGATAAAATTATATTAAATTAATTTGAATGTATATGATTGACTTATGATTGAACGATATCTACCTGAAACCTTGAATATTTTATTTGAATTCTATAGGTATACTGGGGTAAAATGTGTAAAGTAGGGGTCCCCAACCTTTTTGCACCACGGACTGGTGTTATTTGGGTCTTTTTTTCACGGACCAGTGTTCTGACAAATTTTGCAACCCATCAAAAATTGCAACGATGCGGTTCTGCGCATGCGCGCAACGTTATACATAGCCGCAAAATGTGCAAATGCAGCGATTCCAAAGTAAACACTACAAACTTTCTTGAAAGGAATATTAACTTACGTTTGCTCATGGAAGGACTTGTAGAAAAGGTCTCCTCAGATACATCCTGCCATGTAAGCTGCACACAACAACTGCACACAGCTCTCACCAATAACGACTTGGCCTTGTCGTTAAACATTAATTAAGAAGCCCGCTTCACAAAGATATGATGTTGGAAATTGTAGCAAGGTTTTCAATGCTCTTGTAGCGATGTCAGGATATTCCAGAATGACTTTAATCCTGAACCTCGGTAGAGTTGTTGTTTCAAATGTACGTTTAATAAGGTCGCAGTCATTTGCGATCTCTACAAGTTGATCTTCCTTTTGCACAGACATGCTCGAATCACTCAGTTTAATCACATACGGGTCACAAATCCACTCCTTCGCAGCTCGTGGGTCGTCGAGGTTGTAGCTCGTCAGGTGCCCTTTTCGCCGTAAAAATATCTCCAAAGACTTCTGTTTTCTAGTCATCTTCGCTCGTGTGGGGGCTAATTATTTCCAGGAACAAATGTGCAGCGCCCGCGGCCTAGCAATACGTTATTATCAAGGACAAACACGCATAGATATATTATAAACACAAACAAAATGTACTAATAGCTGTCCAATTAATGGATTTCTATGACGACATTGTAATCTATCCCGTAGCATTATATCTACAGTAGAGTAGACAGGGATATTGGTGTGTTAAGCAGGGGCATAGGGTTAATTCAGCCAGAATGCAGTCGTTATTAAATTATTATTTTTATGCGGCCCAGGAGTAAATGAGTCACGGACCGGTATCGGTCCGCGGCCCGGCAGATGGGGACCCCTGGTGTAAAGTACAGGTGTGAGTTGTGGGCGCTCACCCGGGGTTCCAGTAGTTGTTGTTGGGGGAGTTCCTAAGTAAATAAAAGCGATACAATGTGATTAAATCACCTTAGTTTTATTATTAAGGTATATAATTGACTTATGAATGAATGATGTGTCCTGAAACCATGAATATTTAGTTGAACATTATAGGTATACTGGGGTAAAGTACAGGTGTGATGTGTGGGAACTAAACTGGTGTAGTGGGATATCCGAAGTAATATGAAGATAAAATGATATTAATTTGAATTTATATAGTTGACTTATGATTGAACGATATCTACCTGAAAACTTGAATATTTTAGGTGAATTCTATAGGTATACTGGGGTAAAATGTGTAGAGCACAGGTGTGAGTTGTTGGCGCTAGCCTGAGGTTCCATTAGTTGTTGTTGGGGGAGTTCCTAAGTAAATAAAAGCGATACAATGTGATTAAATCAACTTAGTTATATCATTAAGCTATATTATTGACTTATGAATGAATGATGTGTCCTGAAACCATGAATATTTAGTTGAACATTATAGTTATACTAGGCTAAAGTACAGGTATGATGTGTGGAACTAAACTGGTGTAGTGGGATATCCGAAATAATATGTAGATAAAATGATATTAAATTAATTTGAATTTATATAATTGATTTATGATTGAACGATATCTACCTGAAAACTTGAATATTTTAGGTGAATTCTATAGGTACACTCGGGTAAAATGTGTAGAGTGCAGGTGTGAGTTGTTGGCGCTCACCTGAGGTTCCATTAGTTTTTGTTGTTGGGGGAGTTCCTAAGTAAATAAAAGCGATACAATGTGATTAAATCACCTTAGTTATATTATTAAGGTATATAATTGACTTATGACTGAACGATATCTACCTGAAAACTTGAATATTTTAGGTGAATTCTATAGGTATACTGGGGTAAAATGTGAAGAGTACAGGTGTGAGTTGTGGGCACTCACCTGAGGTTCCACTAGTTGGTGTGGGGGAAGTTCCTAAGTATATAAAAGAGATACAATTTGATTAAATCAACTTGAATTATATTAAAGTAAATAATTGACAAATGAATGAATGACGTTTCCTGAAACTATGAATATCTTAGGTGAACATTATAGGTATACTGGGGTAAAGTACAGGTGTGATGTGTGGGAACTAAACTGGTGTAGTGGGATATCCGAAGTAATATGTAGATAAAATGATATTAAATCAATTTAAATTTATATAATTGATTTATGATTGAACGATATCTACCTGAAAACTTGAATATTTTAGGAGAATTCTATAGGTATACTGGGGTAAAATGTGTAGAGTACAGGTGTGAGTTGTTGGCGCTCACCTGAGGTTCCATTAGTTGTTGTTGTTGGGGGAGTTCCTAAGTAAATAAAAGCGATACAATGTGATTAAATCACCTTAGTTTTATTATTAAGGTATATAATTGACTTATGAATGAATGATGTGTCCTGAAACCATGAATATTTAGTTGAACATTATAGGTATACTGGGGTAAAGTACAGGTGTAATGTGTGGGAACTAAACTGGTGTAGTGGGATGTCCGAAGTATTATGTAGATAAAATGATATTAATTTGAATTTATATAATTGACTTATGACTGAAAGATATCTACCTGAAACCTTGAATATTTTAGGTGAATTCTATCGGTATATTGGGGTAAAATGTGTAGAGTACAGGTGTGAGTTGTGGGCACTCACCTGAGGTTCCATTAGTTGTTGTTGGGGGAGTTCCTAAGTAAATAAAAGCGATTCAGTGTGATTAAATCAACTTAGTTATATCATTAAGCTATATTATTGACTTATGAATGAATGATGTGTCCTGAAACCATGAATATTTAGTTGAACATTATAGTTATACTAGGCTAAAGTACAGGTATGATGTGTGGGAACTAAACTGGTGTAGTGGGATATCCGAAGTAATATGTAGATAAAATGATATTAAATTAATTTGAATTTATATAATTGACTTATGACTGAATGATATCTACCTGAAACCTTGAATATTTTAGGTGAATTCTATAGGTATACTGGGGTAAAATGTGTAGAGTACAGGTGTGAGTTGTGGGCACTCACCTGAGGTTCCGCTAGTTGGTGTGGGGGAATTTCCTAAGTATATAAAAAAGATACAATTTGATTAAATCAACTTGAATTATATTAAAGTAAATAATTGACAAATGAATGAATGACGTTTCCTGAAACTATGAATATCTTAGGTGAACATTATAGGTATACTGGGGTAAAGTACAGGTGTGATGTGTGGGAACTAAACTGGTGTAGTGGAATATCCGAAGTAATATGTAGATAAAATGATATTAAATTAATTTGAATGTATATAATTGATTTATGATTGAACGATATCTACCTGAAAACTTGAATATTTTAGGAGAATTCTATATGTATACTGGGATAAAATGTGTAGAGTACAGGTGTGAGTTGTTGGCTCTCACCTGAGGTTCCATTAGTTGTTGTTGTTGGGGGAGTTCCTAAGTAAATAAAAGCGATACAATGTGATTAAATCACCTTAGTTATATTATTAAGGTATATAAGTGACTTATGAATGAATGAAGTTTCCTGAAACCATGAATATTTAGTTGAACATTATCGGTATACTGGGGTAAAGTACAGGTGTAATGTGTGGGAACTAAACTAGTGTAGTGGGATATCCGAAGTATTATTTCGATAAAATGATATTAATTTGAATTTATATAATTGACTTATGATTGAACGATATCTACCTGAAACCTTGAATATTTTAGGTGAAATCTATAAGTATACTTTGGCAAAATATGTAGAGTACAGGTGTATATTGTCGGCACTCACCTGATATTCCACTAGTGGGTGTGGAAGAAGTTTCTAAGTATATAAAAGAGATAAAATGCGATTAAATCAACTTGAATATATTAAAGTATATAACTGACGAATAATGAATGATGTTTCCTAAAAATATGAATATTTTAGGTGAACATTATAGGTATACTGGAGTAAAGTACAGGTGTGATGTGTGGGAACTAAACTGGTGTAGTGGGATATCCGAAGTAAAATGTAGATAAAATGATCTTAAATTAATTTGAATTTATATAATTGACTTATGATTGAACGATATCTACCTTAAACCTTGAATATTTTAGGTGAAATCTATAGGTATACTTTGGCAAAATATGTAGAGTACAGGTGTGAATTGTCGGCACTCACCTGATATTCCACTAGTGGGTGTGGAAGAAGTTTCTAAGTATATAAAAGAGATAAAATGCGATTAAATCAACTTGAATATATTAAAGTATATAACTGACGAATAATGAATGATGTTTCCTGAAAATATGAATATTTTAGGTGAACATTATAGGTATACTGGAGTAAAGTACAGGTGTGATGTGTGGGAACTAAACTGGTGTAGTGGGATATCCGAAGTAATATGTAGATAAAATGATATTAATTTGAATTTATATAATTGACTTACGATTGAACGATATCTACCTGAAACCTTGAATATTTTAGGTGAATTCTATAGGTATACTGGGGTAAAATGTGTAGAGTACAGGTGTGAGTTGTGGGCACTCACCTGAGGTTCCACTAGTTGGTGTGGGGGAAGTTCCTAAGTATATAAAAGAGATAAAATGCGATTACATCAACTTGAAGATATTAAAGTACATAATTGACGAATGAACGAATGATGTTTTCTGAAACTATGAATATCTTAGGTGAACATTATAGGTATACTGTGGTAAAGTACAGGTGTGATGTGTGGTAACTAAACTGGTGTAGTGGGATATCCTAAGTAATATGTAGATAAAATGATCTTAAATTAATTTGAATTTATATCGTTGACTTATGATTGAACGATATCTACCTGAAAACTTGAATATTTTAGGTGAATTCTATAGGTATACTTGGGCAAAATATGTAGAGTACAGGTGTGAGTTGTGGGCACTCACCTGATGTTCCACTAGTGGGTGTGGGTGAAGTTTCTAAGTATATAAAAGAGATAAAATGCGATTAAATCAACTTGAATATATTAAAGTATATAACTGACGAATAATGAATGATGTTTCCTGAAAATATGAATATTTTAGGTGAACATTATAGGTATACTGGAGTAAATTACAGGTGTGATGTGTGGGAACTAAACTGGTGTAGTGGGATATCCAAAGTAATATGTAGATAAAATGATATTAATTTGAATTTATATAACTGACTTATGATTGAACGATATCTACCTGAAACCTTGAATATTTTAGGTGAATTCTGTAGGTATACTGGGGTAAAATGTGTAGAGTACTGTTGTGAGTTGTGGGCACTCACCTGAGGTTCCACTAGTTGGTGTGGGGGAAGTTCCTAAGTATATAAAAGAGATAAAATGCGATTACATCAACTTGAAGATATTAAAGTATATAATTGACGAATGAAAGAATGATGTTTTCTGAAACTATGAATATCTTAGGTGAACATTATAGGTATACTGTGGTAAAGTACAGGTATGATGTGTGGGAACTAAACTGGTGTAGTGGGATATCCGAAGTAATATGTAGATAAAATGATCTTAAATTAATTTGAATTTATATAATTGACTTATGATTGAACGATATCTACCTTAAACCTTGAATATTTTAGGTGAAATCTATAGGTATACTGGGCAAAATATGTAGAGTACAGGTGTGAATTGTCGGCACTCACCTGATGTTCCACTAGTGGGTGTGGAAGAAGTTTCTAAGTATATAAAAGAGATAAAATGCGATTAAATCAACTTGAATTTATTAAAGTATATAACTGACGAATAATGAATGATGTTTCCTGAAAATATGAATATTTTAGGTGAACATTATAGGTATACTGGAGTAAAGTACAGGTGTGATGTGTGGGAACTAAACTGGTGTAGTGGGATATCCGAAGTAATATGTAGATAAAATGATATTAATTTGAATTTATATAATTGACTTACGATTGAACGATATCTACCTGAAACCTTGAATATTTTAGGTGAATTCTATAGGTATACTGGGGTAAAATGTGTAGAGTACAGGTGTGAGTTGTGGGCACTCACCTGAGGTTCCACTAGTTGGTGTGGGGGAAGTTCCTAAGTATATAAAAGAGATAAAATGCGATTACATCAACTTGAAGATATTAAAGTACATAATTGACGAATGAATGAATGATGTTTTCTGAAACTATGAATATCTTAGGTGAACATTATAGGTATACTGTGGTAAAGTACAGGTGTGATGTGTGGTAACTAAACTGGTGTAGTGGGATATCCTAAGTAATATGTAGATAAAATGATCTTAAATTAATTTGAATTTATATCGTTGACTTATGATTGAACGATATCTACCTGAAAACTTGAATATTTTAGGTGAATTCTATAGGTATACTGGGGCAAAATATGTAGAGTACAGGTGTGAGTTGTGGGCACTCACCTGATGTTCCACTAGTGGGTGTGGGGGAAGTTTCTAAGTATATAAAAGAGATAAAATGCGATTAAATCAACTTGAATATATTAAAGTATATAACTGACGAATAATGAATGATGTTTCCTGAAAATATGAATATTTTAGGTAAACCTTGAATACTGTAGGTGAATTCTAGGGTCGGGTCGGGCCGCTGTGCCGGACTAATAAATTATATATTAAGAAGAAAAAAAAAAAAAATAGAGAGCAGGCTTTCTGTATTGCGCTTTTGCTTAAGCACGCACGCAAATGAACGCCGTGGTGCCGCCCGCTTTTTCTTCTTGTCCTCCCGCTGTAGCACTTGCGCACGGCCGAGGCACCGCCTTCTTTTTCATTTTCTCCTGTTCTGGCGCCTTGCGCGTGTACACAACTCCGCAACTCCTCATCCTCGTGGTACTTCTTTTTCAGTATGGAGCAGCAAGAAGTTAAAAACAAAATGAAGACGGGGGAATGGAAGAGGCAAGAATGCACTGGTAGGAGTGAGGTGTGGAAAGAATTTCAATTGATCGTGGAAGATGCAACAAAAAACTGTGTCGGCTTTGTTGAATGCAACAAATATATACCCAAAACTTTCCAAGTTGGCAAGAAAAAGTGTTGTTCATCCCTGCAAGCAGCAGCAGCAGCAGCAGCTGCGAGAGAGTTTTTAGCACTGCAGCCGCACAATAGATCAGCGGAGAACGTCACTGAAACCTGCTGGTGGACGCAATCTTATTCTATATTCTATTATTTTTAGTCCGAGCCGGTCTCGTTATTTCCCTTATTTCACAGGAATAAAGAGCAGGACATGAGGCCGCAAGTTGCAGACTGCAGTCAAGGCCAGCCTGCAGTTTAAAAGCTTTTATTTCGGGGTGGCGTGGCTCAGTGGTAGCGTAGTTGTCACCCGAACCAGAGGTTGTGGGTTCGATTCTCTGCCCTGATGAACTTGTCTAAGTGTCCTTGAGCAAGATACTGAACCCCACGTTGCTCCTGGTGCTGCGTCACCAGTAGGTAGATGGCGAGATAGTATAAAGCGCTTTGAGCGCCTTGAAAGGTGGAAAAGCGCTATATAACAACATTTTATTTCAGTTGTATTTTTTTTTACTAATTTATTTTTGGTATCGTTGTCATTACAATAAAGAATGTTATTTCAAAGCATGCAATTGTATTTTATTTATTTATTTTTTTTGCTGCTGCTGTTCCCTCTCCTTGTCAGAGAGGCGCGTCCATGTGAGAACAATATCCCACACACTTAGAAATATATTTAACAAACTTTCCCAGTGTTATTTCGTTGTGTAAATGCTTTGATAATTCTCATAAAAATATGTTGACTATTTAGATATTGAGTAAACTTTAAAAAGCATTTTTTTTCTGACAACTGTGAATTCGTTACGAAAGACACTTATTTATGCACACAAAGGCAACACAAATGTGATCCTTTTGAATCTTCTCCTCTGTGTGTCTGCAAAACCGCATTTTCTTTTTTATATTAAACTTTCCCAGCGTTATTTCGTTGTGTAAATGTTTTTATAATGATATAAAAATATGTAGACTATTTAAACATTAAGAAAACTTGCGTTTTTTTCTGCCAACTCGAAGAAATCAAAATAAATTGCTGCGTTTTTTTTTTTCCGCGTCACTCCAACAAATTTTGTTTTTTAAATCGGATTTTTTTGGGCTCGGGCCTGCGAATCTAGTTATTTGATTGGGTTCGTGCCGGGTCGGGCCTCAATACCAGCGGGCCGTGTCGGGTCGGGCTGGATTTTTTAGGCCCGAACTAGGCTCTACTGGCGCCTAAGTAAATCAGTACCACTGACAGCCATGTACGTCCATGCCATTGACTATCATGAATGTCGCTACTACTGATGCCAATGTACTTGGATTCCATTGAGGCATATGTAAGTTGATGCCATTGATGGCTATATACGTCCATGCCATTGACAGCCATGCAAGTCCAAATTTCTCATTCATTTTCAATAGTGGTTTTGATTTTTGACCATACATTTACCATTTTAGCCCATTGACATTGAACTGGCGCCTGAGTAAGTCGATGCCATTGACAGCCATGTACGTCCATGCCATTGACTGTCATGTATGTTGCTACTATTGATGCCAATGTACTTGGATTCCATTAAGGCATATATAAGTTGATGCCATTGACGGCCATATTCGTCCATGCCATTGACAGCCATGGACGTCCTTGCCATTGACTGCCATGTATGTTGCTACTATTGATGCCTATGTACTTGGACTCCATTGAGGCATATATAAATTGATGTTATTGACGGCCACATATGTCCATGCCATTGACGGCCATGGACGTCCATGCCATTGACTGCCATGTATGTCGCTACTATTTATGCCAATGTACTTGGATTCCATTGAGGCATATATAAATTGATGTGATTGATGGTCACATATGTCCATGCCATTGACGGCCATGTATGTTGATTCTATGGATGCCAATGTACTCTGATTTCATTGACACATATGTAAGTCAATGCCATTGTCGGCCATTTACGTCAAAATATTAACAGGAACTGACCTGTTATCGACAGGAAGTGACCTAATAGATCTGTATTTATCACAGCTCCATCGTAATTTCTGGAGAAAATGCAGTTTCTAGTTGGAAATATAACATTATAATAATTTTAATCAAAACTGAATTAGGTACATACAGTGGGGAGAACAAGTATTTGATACACTGCCGATTTTGCTGGTTTTCCTACTTGCAAGCCATGTAGAGGTCTGTAATTTGTATCATAAATTCTCTTCAACTGTGAGGGATGGAATCTAAGACAAAAATCCAGAAAATCACATTGTATTATTTTTAAATGATAAATTTGTATTTAACTGCATGAAATAAGTTTTTGATACATTACCAACTAGTAAATATTTCGGCTCTTAGTTCTTTTTTAAGAACCCCTCCTGTTCTCCACTCATTACCGGAAGTAGCTGCACCTGTTTGAACTTGTTACCTGTATAAAACACACCTGTTCACATGCTCAAACAAACAAACTCCAACCTCTCCACAATGGCCAAGACCAAAGAGCTGTGTAAGGACATCAGGGATAAAATAATAGACCTGCACAAGGCCGGGATGGGCTAAAGGAAAATAAGCAAGCAGCTTGGTGAGAAGGTAACAACTGTTGGAGCGATTATTAGAAAATGGAAGAAGTTCAAGTTGACGGTCAATCTGCCTCGTTCTGGGGCTCCATGCAAGATCTCACCTCGAGGGGCATCACTGATCATGAGGAAGGTGAGGGATCAGCCCAGAACTACACGGCACGACCTGGTCAATGACCTAAAGAGAGCTGGAACCACAGTCTCGAAGAAAACTATCGGAAACACATTACGCCGTCATGGATTAAAATCCTACAGGGCACGCAAGGTCCCGCTGCTGAAGATAGTGCATGTCCAGACACGTCTGAAGTTTGCCACTGACCATCTGAAAGTTCCAGAGGAGCAATGGGAGAAGGCCATATGGTCGGATGAGACCATAATTGAACTTTTTGGTCTATACTCGGCTCGTCGTGTTTGGAGGGAAAAAAAGGATGAGTACAACCCAAGAACACCATCCCAACCGTGAAACATGGAGGAGGAAACATCATTTTTTGGTTCTCTGCCAAGAGTACAGGACGACTGCACCGTATTGAGGGGGAGAATGGATGGGGTTATGTATCGCCAGATCTTGGCTGACAACCTCCTTCCTTCAGTGAGAGCCCTGAAGATGGGTCGTGGCTGGGTCTTCCAGCATGACAACGACCCAAAGCACACAGCCAAGGCAACTAAAGAGTGGCTCTGTAAGAAGCATCTTAAGGTCCTGGAGAGGCCTAGCCAGTCACCAGATCTGAACCCGATAGAAAATCTATGGAGGGAGCTGAAAGTCCGTGTTGCCCGGCAGCAGCCCCGAAACCTGAAGGCTTTGGAGAAGATCTGCATGGAGGAGTGGGCCAAAATCCCTGCTGCAGTGTGTGCAAACCTTGTCAAGGACTACAGGAAACGTTTGGTATCTGTAATACCAAACAAAGGTTTCTGTACCAAATATTAAGTTTGTTTTTTGTGATGTATCAAATACTTATTTCATGCAATTAAATGCAAATTTATTTTTTAAAAATCATACAACATGATTTTCTGTTTTTTTTGTATTAGATTCCGTCCCTCACAGTTGAAGAGAACTTATGATACAAATTATAAACCTCGAAATGCTTTGCAAGTGGGAAAACTAGCAAAATCGGCAGTGTATCAAATACTTGCTCTCCCCACTGTATCTGAGTGATTATAAGCACATGGAAAAACAAAAATTATCAGCAATGCATTTTTTTAACCTGTCCTGTTTAGCTGATTTGACACAATGGGAATCTGAGTGTCCTTATGGTCTGAATGCATCAATGTATTTTAATACAAAAAAAAAAAAAGAAGGATGAAGATGGACTATGTCCAGGGTCTCCAAACCGATCCTCAAGGGCTGCTCTGGGTCCTGATTTTTGTTCATACCGATCGAGCACAGACAGTTTAAACAATGAGGTTTCTGCTAAAACAAGCAGCACCTGACTACAATCAACCAGGCATGAAAATGGGTCAGGGGTTAAAAAGGTGAGAAGGGTGTGGAGGAAATATGTTCCGGCGTTCTGCCAAAATGTCCTCCGTCGGCGAAACATGAGGCGAATTTGACAATTTTAATTTTTCACATAAGGCTTAATATTCAAATTAGCAGGGGTTTAATTAGTTGAAGGAGTTGATTTCAACCACCATTGACTCGCGCTCTCACTCCGAAGCCCTGAAACTATCAAATAACTGGCAAACTGCACAGAATTTGTTCAAATCAACTCCAGCGACTAATTGAACCCTGGCTAACTCAAAGATTAAGCCTAATGTAAAAAATTCTGAACTTCCCCTTTAAAGTATAGACCATTGAATATGACCATTAAAATGTTGTCTATAAAAGTTTTAGAGCAATAAAACAACAAAAATGAATGAAATGAATAAGAATCCTTCAAAGTATTTCATAATGGGTCCAAATTATTTTTCGAACAGATCCTGTGACTATATCACCTGAGAGACAGCCGTTTGCTTTGCTTAGCCAAAACTACAGCTGAGGAGGCAAGATGGATATTTAGAATTTCTTTAAACCTAAGCTTTCAAAACCCTCAACAACAACTGAGCTTGAACAGAGGATTGAGCACGAGCAGTATCAAAAAGTCCTGGCTGTCTTGTTACCTGTTGTGCTGTAATTCCAGGTGGTGCTTGAATTGGATGCTTTAGCGGTCAACAGTCTTTTAGAGCCAGCGCAAGGAGATATTTTTGTCATCTTTACTGGACAAAAATGTGAAGTAATGGCTGTGTTTCCAGTGTGCAAATGCAGCCGTTTGTAGTATATCTCCTGCCTATTTAATTGCATCCTGGCGAGATAGCAAGGCTATGTTGTTTTGACCGCAAATTCCCAGCGCTCACGGCTCACGCATCATGGTAAAACACGTCACCTGTTTTTTTTCCATCCCCGATTAGAAAATGTGACACGTGATGTCACTCCCATGACTACAGTATTCTTCATCATACATACATTATGGGGCAATAACAAAATAGTAACGCACAGGCATCAAGGAAAGTAACTTTAATCAGATTACGGATTTAGAAAAATGAACGCGTTAGATTGCTCTTTACTGAAATAAAGTAATCAGATTACTGTTACGCATTACTCACATAACGCGTTACTGACAACACTGCTTTTATATTACCATTAAATACACAAGCTTGACGCTAACTTAACGGGAGCTATTTTTTTCACCAGAGATTTGGCTAGCTCTGGCAGTGTTCAATGCAAGCTGGAACGAACGGCAGTAACTTGTCATAACGCAAAATATGAAAACGATTGAAACCATTACTCACCAAATTCAATATGCTGGCAAATGCATTCATCTAAAAAAAAATTGGGAGTGAGACCTCTCCTCTTCCAGCGAACGTGAATTTGTGCTTAGAACAAGATCATCTGTTGCAATTAACGATCTTTGACGCTCTTTTCTCCCCCCTGCATTCAAACTTGTTTCTCTCTCAGCGGCTGTGATTAACCTCAATGAAGTTGCTCTCCTTGCTAAGCCTTGCCTATCATTCTGCTTTGTAAGTTTTTAGTAACTTTGTGTATTGAATTTGAAAGGAAAATGTGTGGGGGTTTTTTTGGCGAACTTTTTCATGAAGCTAAACTGTTGAAGCTACTCACACTTGGAAAAATACGATTGTACAACGTTTTAAATGTATTCATTTGGTATATTTCAGTTGCCACGATGTCAATAAATTGCAGAAAAGTACGCCTTGCGTTTGGAGTGCTTGTTTTTGGGTTTGCTGGAATAGCGTCACTGGCACACGCAGTATCAAACAGGGGAAAGGGTAAGCGCTGCCGCGCCAAGCCACTTCTGGTTGCATTTTTGACACATGAAAAATAACGATTACGTACTACTGTATGACGGAAAATTTTTAGTGGTTTTGTAACCGCGACATTTTAATAGCATGGTAAACCGTGAAGGTAACCGGCACATGCCTACACCCGACCCCCCCCTTTTAAAAATTTATCCTCGGATCTACACGGTTCACGTAGGTCATCCTTTTTTACTTCAAAACGGCGAATTTCGCCGAAAGGTGAGAGATTTTCATGCCTGATCAACTGATTACATTCCTGTTTTGTTTGAAAGAAATCCAGCACCCAGTGCGCTCTATGTGGAATAGTTTGGGCACCCCTGGACTGTATCATATATGTTACAAATATATGTAAAGTCTTACTATCACTTTAGGAGAGTCACTACATGGCGGTAAGGCAAGGCTATTTTGGTCGCTATGCTGCAGAGTTGGTGTGTAAAATGTGGAGATGACAAAAACAGCATATGGATAACCAAGGTTGAATTAACCCTTTAAGGTCTGGGCCTATTTTGTCTGATTTTGCATGCCTTTGAAGTTGCCTTTATATTTCAAAGAAAGAATTGTTTACGATGGCCTGGTTTGGTCCCTTTTTTTGTGACACCTTGAACTTCATGTCCAAACTGTTGTTTCCTTCACTGACCAATTATAAATCATCATTTTGGGCCCAAAAAGACCAAAAATTCCAAAATCGTTTTGTCAAAATTTTTAATATTGATGTCCAATTGACAACCAAACATGCGTAACGAACCGTTTTGAAACTTTATAATATTTATTCAACATGTTAGGATGAACATTCAACCAAAAAAATTTAGAATAAATAGTCTTATATTTGACAATTCAACATAAACAACAGGTATAGCCATAGGCGTTTTTTACTTTTATACATGCTCTAGTCAAAACAGGTTATATACAGCAGACCAAACAGTGAAGAACAGTGAAAAATATATACCATCTAACACAAAAAGTGTTTAGAGGCCATCTCTTTATGAGTTTAGGTATTGCGGCCCATCACCTGATGAAAACTATGTACACACAATCAAGCTTCTTGAACACACATTTATATACACAAATTGAGAAGACTGATTGTGGGGGGGGGGGGGGGGGGGGGGTTAGGGGATAGCATTGGAAAAAAAAGTATTTTCAAAAATATTTACAATAAACAAGTTAAATTTTTTTCAGGCATGCCACTCCGAAAAGCTGTTTCGTCCTGGAATTCCTTGCCTTCCAATAATCTTGCACAGTTGGAAGTGAAACCAAAGACATGTACAAGAGGAGTCCAATAAATTTTTCAAGCTCCTCCGCTGTAGTGTCTGTCCAGACAAACTTTTTCTCAATCTCTTTTCGGACTCTGCCATACTGGTTTGTGTGTTTGCACATATTCATCATTGTCGATGAGGTGAAGAACAGGTCAAAAAGTTCTTTTGGGGTGTATGCATTGTCACGATTCACCTGAGGTCCTGGTGGTCTCCGGGGTGTGAACCGGCTGCACTGTGGGGCAGTGTCTGTGTCTTGCTCTGTGCTCCATGGCACAGGTGCAGGCTGAGCCAGTGGTGATCGGCTTCTGCCGCGCTGACTTCTCCAGCCTCTCCTCCGCTGACATCTCATCGCTCTTCCATGATGACCCCTTCTCCCTCGTCCTCTTTCCATTCGGGCAGTGAATGTAGATTTTTCATTGTCACTATAAATGTACATGAAAAAAAAGTCAGTATTTATGAAAATAATAAAGTATAAAATAAAAATATATACAGCAAAAAATAATAATGGAAATCTATATGTATGACAATAGAAAGAATACCATAGCAATACCATAGCTGATGAATATGTGCTACATCCCTAATCTTCATATAGAAAGAACAACACAAATTATAAATTCCTGCCTGGGATACACACAGTGCACGTACGACTTTGATCTGATATGCACATTTTATTATTATATACACAAACACACACTTATATTGCATCAAAATTAACTTTGTCTTGCAATATCAAAAGAAACTTTCAAAAGAAACTTTTTCAGCATTAAAAAAAAAAAGTGAGTTGGCTTACCTCTGCTCGTCGATGGCGTCACCCACGTGTTCAATCCGTCACTATCTTCACTCGAGGACTCTTCCGAAGAAGACGATGATGACGAATTTAGACCATCCTCTTCCTCAAGTTGATCAAAAAGCACAATTGCTTGCGCTAAATTTAGTTTTCCGTTCATTCTCAAAGTCACACAAAGTCGCTGCTTGATCTAAACGGCCGTCGCGTCGTTCGCCACCTCGCTGCTTCAGAACACTCCTCCCTCTCGTTCGGTGGAACCTCGCACGGCAGTTTTATTTATTTATTTTTTTAAAAACCCATTTTGTGCTTCCACTGTGACTTCGAAAGGGTTCGTTTGATTTGTGTTTTTTTCATGGAGCTTCCGTTTTGAAAAAGGACAAGAAATGATCGAAATATAGACATAAACAAATTATCCATGCAGCGTTTTAATGTTTTTTTGAGAGGACAATAAAACTATCAAACCTAAATGACAATATCTCACGTTTTAGTTGGTCGATTGACTTCAAATAATAACGAGAGTAAACCGCAACTTCCGCACTTTAAAACGAGACCAACCAACGGCATGTGGGTGACTTAATTAAAACGTGAGGGCGCTTCAAAGACGACGTGCGCTGAGGACGCGCCGGCGCGTCCTTCGACTCTCAAGGGTTAAGTGTTGCTGTTAAAGGGAAGTCACCAACATGGACATTATACAATTTATTACATGGTGTCAGAAGTGCTTGACAGACGGGACAATGGCCAAATTTTAATCTGCCGGTCAGTTGTGCCTTTGATTGCTTAGATTTTTCTCCACTACCGTCTTGCAATGAAACTGAATAAAGAAGATAGCGAAGTTCAACTCAGTTGCTCGATATACACCATGGGCCTAAGGGGCCCGAAATGTTTTCAAATCATTCACGTTATCCGAGATTGATGACAATAACTTGACGTTGTGTTAAGAAAATACGACGTGAAGTGTGGGACAACCGAACAGGACGATCGGAAAGACGTCCGGAATGCCAGGAGTGGAATGACTGAGCAAGATGAACGGGTGTACGACCAGGATGAGGAGCGTGTTGCGCAGCACTGCCCAGTTGTGGCCGGAGAGGCAGGTGACGAGAGCAGTGGTATGTGTTGCCCAGCCATGGGGACAACGAACTGAGCTGACCAGTCATTGCAGGAGCGAAGGAAAAACTAAAACCGAAGATTCATCGACATTCACATGTGCTGTCAGAGGAGCGACACCAAAGAATTCCGGATGCGCTGGAGCGATGGTATCAGCGGTGGCGTCCAGAGACGCTGACACAGAAGCGACGTCATCAGCATCATCAAGTGAAGCAAGAGCAGACGCAGGGTCGCTAAGAATACCAGGAACGGACGTTGCGGCGCAGTCGAGAAGGCCAGGAACGGGCTCAGCGGTGTCGTTGGGAAGGCCAGGAACAGACGCGGCAGTGTTGTTGGGAAGGCCAGGAATAAACGCAGTGTCATTGAGAAGCACTAGAGCTGAAGTGAGCAGGAGTCGCGCTGGAGGCAAGACGGGGATAATGGCGTTGTGAAGCGCCAGAGCAGGAGCGAGCTGTGGGGCGCTGGCACCGAGACGGGAGCATGACTGCGTGGAAACAGGGCGGAAGTGTGCTGTCGTCGTCGCCGGGAACCTTGGGCAGTTGGGCCATCGTAACAGGCACCTTGGGCGTACGACAAGTCAAGGATCCTGAGAAGGTGCGTCTTGTGCCCCTTATACTTGTTCCCCTACGGCTAGAAGACAATGTTGTACTGAGCCTTGACCGCTGTGGGATACCTGAGCACAGACAACACGTGGTAGAAGCATGTGGTATCAACGGAAATACCGCAGAGGGAGAACCGCGCCTCTGTGCACGCTATCCACGGGAACGCAGCATGCTAGCAAAACCTCAACAGCTCTAGAAAGCCAGCGTCCGCCATTTTGTACAATGTTCGTAATAGACTTCAGAGACTTGGGGGAGGCAGACATCGGGCAATGTTCCCACTAATTTTTTATGTGTCTAAGCAGACACACAAGCTCCCTAAGCACACTGCGTCCACTGTGAGCAACATTAGATGTGTAAACTGTGGCCCTACACCAGTTTCACGTCTGTTTAAAACCTGCAATCTACATGCACCAAGTGCAAAAAGGTGGGTCACTGGGAAAAAGGTCATATGAAAGCATTGAGAGAAATGACAGAGGCTGTTTCACAAAAGTCATACTTCTTAGGTTTTCTCACAAACACCAACAGGTGGATTGCACAAGTTCAGCTGGGAGTGACATAGCAGAGGAGACATTCAAACAACAACACAAAGACAAGCAGTGCTCTTGTATGTCTACCGCAACTAAACAGAAATCAACCTACTATGGAGATACCTCAGAACAGCATGGCCAGCACCTGACAAAAGTCCTAGAGAGGATCAAGACAGCGGGCTTGAAGTTAAACAATAACAAATATGTGTTCAAGCAGAACCAGCTTCACTTTCTTGGCCAAGCGATTGACAAGACAGGTGTAAAACCTGATCCTGAAAAAGTCAAAGCCATTACACTTTTATTGTCGCCACAGAATGTACCTGAGCTGAGACAAGTCCCTGGCATGCTCACATATATGGGAAAATACATCCCCAATTTGTTAAAAGTGGACAACCACTCTATGAACTCTTGAGATCAAAACTGACGTGGACATTTGATCATGCACAGTAGAAGGTGTTCCAACACATAAAAGACACCCTGTCCACTTCTCCAGTTTTTGAAATTCTATGACCTGAACAGGCCTACAGCTGTGTCGGCTGACGCCAGCAGCTTTGGAATTGCTGGAGTGCTGTTGCAGCTACACGACAAGGAAGGTAAACGTGTTGCCTACTGCTCATGTCGTTTGTCAGAGGTCGAAACCAGGTATGCACAGATTGAAAAAGTGCCTGGTAGGCGTCTGGGCATGTTAAATATACCGTGTTGGTCTAATTCAGACATGTCCAAAGTCCGGCCCGGGGGCCAAATGCGGCCCTTGGACAAATTGCATCCGGCCCCCAGCCTCTGTCCTAAAATCAATAACGTCTGGCCCACACACAGACTTAATAAATTGGTCAGCAGTACTGATGCCAGCATATGAAGTAGGTTACACACCAAATGCTGCTCCTCATTTACCCACTAAAAGGCAGCAGCACTCTAGGCAACAGTACCCTGTGTGACCCTTTATTCCCAATTTTCTAAAATGGCGACAATCAACTGCGACGGCCGACGCTTCAAGGATAAGTGGAAATTGGACTATTTCTTCTCTAAAATACGCAACAACTGTGTCTGCCTCATTTGCAAAGAGACAGTCGCTGCTTTTAATAGTTCAATGTGAGGCGATATTACCAAACAAGACACACGTGCGACAAGATTACAGGTAAATACGTAGCGATAAATTGAAGCAACTTGAAGCTTGTTTAATTTCACAGCAGCAGTATTTCGCAAGAGTCCGAGATTCGAAAGGGTATGCCACAAAGGCTAGTTGCGAGATTGTTGAAATTATTAATTTAAAGAAATAGTAAAGCAAATGTGACACACAGAATGGCTTGCTAAAATTTGCTTAAATATATTGTTCTACATAAAGGACGTCAGCCAAGGTCGGCCCCCCACATTTTTACCACACAAAATCTGGCCCCCTTTGCAAAAAGTTTGAACACCCCTGGTCTAATTACTCACTGATCATATACCCTTGGTGGTTCTCATAAACAAAAAGGACCAAGATAATGTCCCAATACAGTGCCAGAGATTTTTGATGAGACTAATGAGATACAAGCCAACAGCTGAGTATGCATCTGGCAAGACCTTGACTGTAGCAGACACCTTGTCACGTAACCCACTACAGAGTGTGACAGAAGTGGTGAAAAGTCATGATGATTTTGAATGTTATATTGCAGCTGTTGTTAATAATTTGCCTGCTACGCCACTAAGAATAGATGTCATAAGAGAGACCAATGCTGTTGACAGCAAGCAGCAGGTGCTGCTGAAGTACATCAAGTCAGGATGGCCTGACTATGTTGCTGATATTCCAGTAGCTGTCAGAGACTAGTTCCCGATCAGAAGTGAATTGTCGGAATACAGTGGAGCTGTCACAAGAGGATGCTGGAAGGTGATTCCAAACTTGTTGAGAGCTGGTGTCCTGGACCGGATCCATGATGGACATTAAGGCCTGACAAAATGCAGGGAGCGGGCTAACTAATCAGCGTGGTGGCCCTGCATGTCAACTGAAATCAAGAACAAAATCCTGAGCTGTCAAGTTTGTCGCAAGTTGAGAGACACACAGTGCAAAGAACCTCTCATGCCAACCCCGCAACCTGACCGACCCTGGAAGAGGATTGCTGTTGACCTGTGTGATCATGTGTTTGCAAGATTCCAATGCCCGGATCAAGTTGTCATTGACAATGGGCCGCAGTTTTCTTGTAAGACTTCCAAGAGTTTGCGTCAGAGTACAACTCTGACCACATTAGTTCAAGTCCTCACAATCCACAAAGAAATGGAAACGCTGAGAGAGTCCAAATTGACAATACTGAAACAGAAGGATTTGCTGGCTATCATGTGCTACCGTACGACACCATGCACGTCCACTGGTGTGAGTGTGGCTGAACTGCTTGTGGGCAGGAAGATAAAGACAACTCATTCAATGCTTGAGAACAATCTAAATTTGTCCTTATATGCCTTCCTAAATGGCTAGACCTGGAGGCTATGAAGAGCAAAGATGCAAAGGAAAAGGAGAAACACAGGTTCTACTTTGACATTCAACATGGCACAAAGCCCCTTCCTCTGCTGAGACTTGACAATCCTGTCCTTATGAAATTGGATCGTCATCACGCCTGGGAGAGACACCTGCCGTCGTAATGGGCGACAGCACGAGTTGTAGGTCTTAGACCATTGAGACTTTATAGGGGGCGTTGCTGAGACGAAACTGTCGTCACCTTCAACATGTCCCTATGCCCGTTGAAGATGAATCAGCGCTGGTGCGTGATGAACAGCATTGTGACGTCGCCACATAACGACCAGACCCTGTTGGTACCACTAAGTCTACCTCACAAACTCCTGTTGCCCTCTTCAGCCTATAAAGGAGGGACTGTTTATCACATGTTCTGGCAGACAGAACAAACCTGTGGACAAATTGAATCTGTGAGTTGGAGTGAACTTTCTGTGTGATTTGTTCAAAAGAAAAATGTTGTTTAGCACAAGTCATCTGCTGTCATTTGTGATTAAGTGAAGACTATTTTGCTTGTAAACGAAAACTCGTTTTGGTAATGTGACATTCTATTTTCACACCTTGGGGGGGCGGGGGGGGGGGGGGGGGGGGGATTCCACTAAAGAAGATTCTAAGAATAAAGGAAGAATTCTGACATAAAGTCAGATTTTTGAGAATCAGAAAAGTCAGAATCTTGGCCATCTTTTTTTTCCCCCTACAGTGGCCCTAATCTGCTTCTGTAGTATTCCTAACACTTTTGCATTGTAATTTTGTTTTGGTTAATAGAAAACAAAACATTTTCTTTTTTTTTTTTTTTTTTTAAGGGAGATGTTATATTTGTTACAAATATACACTATGAAAAGTGTTATTATTCCTTTAAGAGAGTCTTGACATGGCCGTAAGTATGATGCTATGTTGGTTGATGATGCGGGAAAATATTACATTATGCTTTTGTGATGTATGATTGCTTCTGTGACATAGATTGTAACAACTTCTATTGTTTTTCACCTTGTTCCTAAAGTTAGGAGACGCGCTTGAGAATCTTACGAGATAACTTGTTCTGCACCATAGTATTGTTTTACTACACCCCTGGGTCCCATAGTTACACGCCTGGGTCCCATAGAGATAACTTGTTTTGCACCCATAATATTTACCATTAGTTGGCGTCTGTTGCAGCACAGCTCATTTGTCCCATGTGAAAAGCCCTTTTTCAACGGGGCTGAACCAAAAGTAGCTTAAATGTTTGTGATTGGACGGGGCCACGCCGCTTGGGGGCGGAAGTTGGCCTCTCTGCCTCCTGGAGGCGCGTCCCTACAAAAACCAAACATTTCCGGGCGACCAGTGAAGTCCGCTGGTGGATTAAGTACGGTTCGCCCAGCTTTTGTCCTTTTGACGCTTTACTGGAGTGTTGTTGGCTTCCCACTCGTTTGTCACGGTAAGCGATTTTTCATGTCTAAGGCACAACTAGTTGTGCTTAATGTAACGCAGGAATTCTGAGATTGACAAACTCAAATCTAGCATCACGTTACCATTTGTTTGCTTGTTTTTGATATCTGTTTGCTTGCTTTTGTGGGATTGTAATCAATAAATCTTATTTATTCTGCATTTTCTAATCAATAAACATCGTCTATTGAGCAAAAGTGTGCCTGTTACTGATTCCCCGGGAACCTGGAAATTTCGGAAAACAGTTGATATACTGGGGTGTGTAAAACGGGAGATGACAAAAGCAGCATATGATAACCAATGTTGAATAAAGTGTCGCTGTTAAAGGGAAATCACTGGCGTGGACATTATACTATTTATTACAGACTACAATAAAATTGACATTTGTCATGCTGAATTTAAAACTGTTGTAATTCAACAATTAAGTTCTGGAACCTTTTTTTTGTGTGTGTTTTGGGGCTTTTTTTTTTTTTTTTTTTTTTTTTTTTTTTTAATTTAGGTGAGTTCAAAGTCCCCTCAGCAATAACAGTTTTGCAAATGATCACCCCAAACATATAATGTATAATTTTATCCCCTGGCTTTTAACCGTGAATCAGGCTAAACCCTGTTAATGTATTGTTTGTTTGTTTTTTTGCTTGCTTTTGACAACAGTACTGATGTCGTATGTCTCTACTTCAAATGAATTAATTGCCCATTATTGACACAACAGAAAAAACTAACCCAAACAGTTTGTGCGACCCGAGCGTTGCTGTCACGTCATCAGCAGGCGCATGCCCCCCAAAACTTTCACTTGTGCATCCTGAGCTGACTGTGTACCTACACCGCGAATCAATTGTTTCACAGGTAAGGCTAAACCCATGCACAACAATCTTTTTAGATTATAATAAAATATTTAACATGCATGGATTGTAGCTATAAATATTTGACATGGATGTTCTTTTACCCCAACAATAATATTGTAGTGACTTTTCTAATTTCTGCCGAATTGCATGATGGGAGGTTGGTGCAACCATGACAGTGAGTGGTGGTTGCCTGTGGTATATCACGTTTGCCGTGTTCAATCAAGTGTGCTGTTTTTTTGGGGTCGTGTGGTGTATGGGGCACAAGAGCAGCATGTAACATCAGAAGTCAATATCCTATGATTCCTCCCTACGGCGCTTGCCATAATATTTTTTAACAGAAACCCACGAGCTCACAGTATGCTAACTGGTAAAACCTTTCACAAATTACAGTAAGTAGCTTTTTTTATGGAGTTTTCAGTATTTATATAATTTCATATATTGATCGAAAATTACTGTGCCCCTCTTTTGTCGCGTTAGCAGAATTAGCTTCACTGGTCACATATGAGAGGATTCCTGCATCGGTTTGTTAAAGCTATGATATTTAATAGTGGTGTCAACAATAATCGATGCGGCGATGCATCCCGATGCGGGGCATGGACGATTCGATTCGATGCGGGCAACAATCCGAATCGATTCAGCGCATTTAAAAATATATAAGTACGTTCAAAAATCTTCCCTGCGCAATTCCGGTGATGCAACGGATTTGGTTTCCCCATTTGTATTATTATTCACGTTTCATTTTTTTACACACTGCATAACTCTGGTCAAGTTTCCCACCAACCTCGTAGAAGCCAAAATGTCTCCAGATGTCTGCTTTCAATGTCTTAGATGCATCAATAATCTTTCTCGCTCCCTCTTTCTCCGCTTCAGCCATTGTTAAGTTATGTCCTATCTCTTAGAGATTAGATCGTGTGCCCGAACGGGTCGGGTCGGGCCCAAAATGTTAAGCATTCACGTTCGGGTCGGGCCGCCGCGCCGGACTAATAAATTATTTTTAAAAAATGGGATAAAACCGAGAGCAGGCTCTTTGTATTGTGAATTTGCTTGTGCAGGCACATGAAGCAGTGGCGCCGCCTGCTTTTTCTTCTTCTCTTCTGCTGTGGCGCTTGCGATTCGTTACGAAAGACACTTTCATTTATGCACACAAAGGCAACACAAATGTGATCCTTTTGAATCTTCTATGTGTGTCTGCAAATCGCATGTTTTTTTTTAATTTTTATATTAAACTTTCCCAGCGTTATTTCGTTGTGTAAATGCTTTTATAATGATCATAAAAATATGTAGACTATTTAAGCATTAAGAAAACTTACGTTTTTTTTCTGCCAACTGAGAATTCGTAACGAAAGACACTTTTTTATCCACACAAAGGAAACACAAATGTGATCCTTTTGAATCTTCTCCTCTGTGAGTCTGCAAAATCGCGTTTTTTTTTTTTTTTTTTATATTAAACTTTCCCAGCGTTATTTCGTTTTGTAAATGCTTTTATAATGATTATAATGACAACTCGAAGAAATGAAAATAAATTGCTGCTGCTGCGGGGTTTTTTTTCGTGTCACTCCAAGCCGGTCGGGCTGGATTTTTTAGGCCCGATCTAATCCCTACTATCTCTCTGCTCTCTCGATTGCAAAAAACTGATATTTCCTCATGTTGAAACAGATTGTTATGGCTGCTAAAATGCTGCTGCACTTCATTTTAATTCATTATTTTTTATTGTCATGTGGTAGTTACTGATTGCATTTCCAAGTTGATTGCAGATATATAGTGGGCTAGGCCTACATTTTACTTTTGTTCTACATTGCAATTTAGTTGATGTTTTGTTTGCAACTGAATTGATCCCTGGATTGATATTGCGATAAAGATGCTGCTGCGCTACAATATTTTCTTTATCGTTTTCTTTAACATTTACTTGAATATTTTTATTGATGGGTCGTTGTGGCTAAAATACAGTGACTGTTATTACTAATTTTGCACAGGAGTTCAGATGTTGCACTGTGTGAAAGGCTGCTACTCTGTGTAAAAAAAAAAAAAAAAGAAAATAAAGCACTAATTAAATGCTGTGATCTTTTTTTTTAATTTTTTTTAATCTATATATCTGAAAGTATTTTCATTTGACTTCAACCAGGAGTGACACGAGAGCCAATAAAAAGTTGTTTAATGTCTGACCGCTTGTGTTGCCTCATGATTCCCGAAAAATATGCTTTGCATTAGAATTTTAATGCATCCCAGGCTTTAAGACAATGCGATGCATTGCCGAATCGAACCGAATCGTGACCCTCTGAATCGAATTAAATCGTGGCCCTCCGAATCGAATCGAATCGTGAGGGCAGTGCCGATGCACACCTTTAATATTTAATATTGCTTTTGTGTACAAATTGTTATTTAAGAAAATGTATCGTAAAGTACTATAAGTGCACTAAAATAAGTACACAATAGCTAATAAAGGCGCCTGTTAACAGTTGCAGTTTCACCCTAGAATCACTATGATTTGGAATGGCAAAATTTAACATAAAGTCACGTTTTTTTTTTTCTCCTCTATTAAAGGTTATTGACACCAGTTGCCTCAGTACGGCTTCCACATTGAAGCTCACAACGACATAGCCACCTTGTGAGCAGCAATTGCAGATTTTGTTTCAAGAGTCAACGTTCTTCTAACAAACTCACTTTTTTGTACCTTGTGAGCAGCAATTGCAGATTTTGTTTCAAGAGTCAACGTTCTTCTAACAAACTCACTTTTTTGTCCTCTCTTACAGGTTTTTTTTTTTGCCATCACTTGGCGCACGACAGCCTTTCTTCCTGCTGCCACCTACACATTGAAGTCAATCGAGCCACAACCACCTTTACTGGATAAGCAACCATCGCAAACTATTTTTGTTTTAAGATTAATGGTGACTGATTTGATTACAAGTAGTGTAGTCTTTGAAATGTGGGGATGCAAAGAATGTCGAAAATATAAGTGTTTTTGTAAATCATTAAAGTTCTTGCATCACTGGTTGTCAAGTTTAAACTGCCTACGCGTGAACATTAACAACAATAAGTCATTGGAAGTATGCGATATTAAATTCTGTCATACTGTATTTGTTGTTGCAACTCTGTTGAATTAAGTTGGATGAACATTTGTCAATTTAGTCCATGATACACTTAGTGATCATGTCAAAAATAAAACATTATATTATGTTTATCTAACAAGGGTGCCTTATGTTGGCTCAACATGTTTGCTTTATGTTAAAAGGACACAATTGCTAAATAATGAAGGAAAGCAATTTAAACAGGTGCAAATTCCCTACTTCTTTAATGTCAGTTCAACATGTTATTTTTTGGGGTGAACATGAGTGCCTTATGTTGGCTCAACAAGAGTGCGTTATGTTCGCGCAACATGAGTGTCTAATGTTAGCTTGACATGCGCTTTGTGTGAAAAGGACACAATTGCTAAATGCTGAAGGAAAGCAATTTAATAAGGAGCAAATTACATTATTTTTTTATGTCGGTTCAACATTTGATTTTATTGGGGTGAACATGGTTGCCTTATGTTGGCTCAACAAGAGTATGTTATGTTCGCTCAACATGAGTGCCTAAAGTTGGCTAGACATGCGTGCTTTATGTTAAAAGGACACAACTGTTAAAGGCTGAAGGAAAGCCATATTATTAGGTGCAAATTCTTTCCATAATTTTTTTATGTCAGTTCAATACCCCATTTTTTTTTAGTGCAGAGGTATTGCGAATATTGCGATAACTAGATAGTAACCTTTTCTTTGTGTGAAACTCATTTAATGTTGTGAATCAACCTTTACAGTTGTTAAAATTGCTCCCGTTATTGCATTAGTTCCCTTCTGTCTACTTTCGACATGTGTAAGTTTTAAAACAGTTTCATCATTTAAGATAAATTTAAGTGAAGATTTTGCCAATTTCGGAGCATTTTAGATAAAAAGTTAGTTAGGTTCGCTCGTAAGGTTCTCTACAACAGAGCCTTCCTGAGAAGTCTACTGCTTTAAGATGGCGGCTGTTTACTAACACATCTAGTTCTTTTTACATGTTGCTAATGCCACCGTTGCATTTAGTTCGATATATATGTGAGATCTACAGTAGCATCATGTGGGCGTAGTTTGCAGGCTATCGGCTACAGTCAGGTATTACTGGAGCCACCTAGCATCGCGTTTGCAACAGCCTCCCCACTCCTGCTCTGCTCTCTCGTCTCTGTGAGTCCATCTCTCTCTCTTTTGTCGCGACCAACATAGTAACGCATAGTAACGCACGCCTTTCCCGCCTCAGTAACGGCGTAGCCAAGATGAGAAAAGTATAAGATTACTCACTACTGAAAAAAATAACGCCGTTATATTCTAACGCCGTTATTAACAACACTGGCTGAAACCTTGAATATTTTAGGTGAATTCTATAAAGTACAGGTGTAAGTTGTTGGCACTCACCTGAGGTTCCATTAGTTGGTGTGGGGGGAGTTCCTAAGTAAATAAAAGAGACAAAATGTGATTAAATCAACTTGAATATATCAAAGTATATAATTGACTTATAAATTGGGTTGGGCATCATTTGAAATTGAACGATTCCAGTTCCGATTTCGATTCCACGTTTCGATTCCGGTTCCGAACGATTCTCGTTTCCGATTCTTTTAAGAGACAGAGTCAAAAAAAAAAGGCAAGGTCAAAAAAATTGCATAGTCTATATTAACGTCTTAACTTTTTGATGATTTTTTAAATTATATGAAGTTCTCACAGGGCTAATTTTAACTTGTATATACATAGCAGTCTTTCAACTTGGGCATTTTTTTCCCGCTCAGCAGTCAAGGCAACGAAACATGAAATCGAAATTTAAAAATTCAAACAATTCCAGGAATATCGGAGTGATAGAACCAGTTCCCATCGATGTTTGATGCCCAACCCTACTTATGAATGAATGATGTGTCCTGAAACCATAAATATTTTAGGTGAACATTGTAGGTATACTGGGGGAAAGTACAGGTGTGATGTATGAGAGCTAATTTGGTGTAGTGGGAGATCCTAAGTAGAGCAGGGCGGTAAACCGAAAATTTACCGTCACCGAAATTCTTAACGATGACCGACGTAATTTTGACCATGTCGGTAAATTCGGTAAATTAATAAAACAAGAAAATATAGTCTTTTCATCCCGCTTTGATTCTGTGTTGTCCGTCTATGTTCATTCCCCTTTAAGAAACCGCCAATGGGCTTACGTAGGGAGTCACGTGATCATCAAGGAGCCAATCAAACAAAAGCCCAGTAAGCTAACGCTAGCAGCTAACGCTACAAGCAAAACGTGATGGAGTGTGGCTTAAGAGAGGTTCACCAAACTTTTAACCGACATTTAGTAGACTCTTAGTGGCATCCAGACGGGCTTTCACCCGCTGTCCTCCCTGCTGTTCTCACAATTTCCGGAGATGGTGCTTTCAGTGCTTTCTACTGGTAGCCAGGCTAGCGCTAGCTAGCGGCTAACGCTACAAATGAACGTGATGTAGTCGGATAGCGGCTCTAACTTGTCGAAACGGCTGAACTTAATGAGTGGATTGGGCACGGACTGCATCTAGCAATTACTATGTGGCATTATTTTGTATCTGTCTGTGTGTGATTCCTCTGATAGCTTTTGTGATGGTAAAGCATTCAGCTTAAAGTACAATCCAACGGCGAAACTTATAATGACCGAGAAATGGCCCCAGCTATTTTTCTGTATGTGCTTATTTCTGTGTCATTATTGCTATCATAAAATCTTAAGCGTTTCATTTGAAGAAGATCAATATAGCTTTAATGTGTGTGTGTCTCTCTCTGTTTGTTTGGGGTTTCATTTGTGCGTGCATTTATTAAAAAATGCACTGGGGGGGACCCTGAAACCATAATGTAAACACTTGTATTTAATAATTATGTCACAGCAGCCATTAACAAGTTGTCTTTTTGAAGTGTACTGTTCAAGCTGCAAGTCATTTGTGTTACAATGACATGTTTGCACAGGCATATTGATTTTGATAATGTACATTGTTCAAGTCATACACGCTGTTATAAATGTTCATACTTGAATTCTTATTGCTTACATTACATTTTTATAAACTTAATGTTTAGACTGCATGTACAATTGTTAAATACAGTATATGAAATTGAATGCTGGTAAATAAATCAACAAGAAACAGTTAATCTGTATTTCATGCATTGATTCAGATTTTCAAATTATATAACAGTACGCTTGGGCGAATTTATCGTCATTTATCGTTATCGAGATAAATCTGCTCAATTTATCGTGATACATGTTTAAGGCCATATCGCCCAGCCCTAATCCTAAGTAAGTAAGAGATATATGAATTCAAATATATTTAATATCATTTTAATTGACTTATGATTGAATGATATCTACCCGAAACCTTGAATATTTTAGGTGTATTCTATAGGTATACTGGGGTAAAATGTGTAGAGTACAGGTGTGAGTTGTGGGCACTCACCTGAGGTTCCATTAGTTGGTGTGGGGGGAGTTCCTAAGTAAATAAAAGAGATAAAATGTGATTAAATCAACTTGAATATATTAAAGTATATAACTGACTTATCAAAGAATGATTAGTCCTGAAACCATGAATATTTTAGGTGATCATTATAGGTATAGTGGGGTAAAGTACAGGTGTGATGTGTGGGGGGTAAACTGCTGTAGTGGGATATCCTAATTAAAAGATAAAATGAAATTAAATCAATTTGAATTTATATAATTGACATATGATTAGTCATTCTATCATTAGTTGGTGTGGGGGGAGAGCCTAAGTAAATAAAAGAGATGAAATGTTATCAAATCGACTTGAATATATTAAAGTATATAATTGACTTATGAATGAATGATGTGTCCTGAAACCATTAATTTTTCAGGTGAACACTATAGGTATACTAGGGTAAAGTACAGGTGTGATGTGTGGGAGCTTACCTGGTGAAGGGAGAGATCCAAAGTACATAAAAAATAAAAAATGTTATTAAATCAATTTGCTTTTATGAAAGGGTTTAATTTGCTTCTGAAATACTATTTCAGTTGAATACAAGGTATACTGTGGTGAAATGTGTAAAGTAAAAAATTAATTGGAAGACATGCAACCTTATTTTAGGTTAGGTTTTGCTGAAATAATTACTGCTATACTGGAGCAAAAACTTGAATGAGCGTAATCTGATTATTGTAGAAACTAGTGTTGTATCGGTCGTGAACGATTCGTTCTTTTTGAACGAATTGTTTGGGTGAACGAGACCGAACTAATCATCTTCTGCACTGATTCGTTCTATGAAGTTGGGTCCCTTATTATCTGCGTGGGAGGGCGTTGAGCAAGCGGCAGCGTCTACTGACATAGCACACGACCAATCAGACGCCAGCCTCATCGCGGGCAGGGGAGGGAGCGGAAACAGAATCAGGGCGTCTGTCACTCACTTCCACGTGTGGCCAATAAGCAGCCAGCATGCAGGCAGGGGGCAAGACTGAGTTATGTCACTTCCCGTTCACTGACTCTCCGTCCTACCGAGAATGCTTAGATGATTCGTTCTGCTAGACTGCTACGCTAATTTATAGTCAGCCTACACCGGCAGTCACGCAGCAGCGCTGCGGCAGTGAACGAGCTAACGACTGAAAGGAAAGGGCTTTATCACATATTCTTTCATGTTGAGCCTATCATATGCTACTCAAATGCACAAAAATCACCACATAAACACAGTGAGCAAAGTTTACTGTGCTTTTCTCGACAGACTCGAGACCACATATGACGACATTGTATCCACTTTACAGTACGTTAAAACTTTCGCCAGTAGCTACAAGGCGATAAGGCTGAGCTATGGATACGTCGCGGGGGCGGGCGAGAAAGCTGTCAAGAGACTAGCTGGACTTCATGGCAGCGAAATTTATCTAATCTGTGCCTATGGAAAATTACTATTTAGTATGATCACCATAATACTGATTTGCTATGAAACGGTAGTTTCATGACATATTTTTCCGAGTTTTTTTTTTTTCCGTGTCACAGCTTGTCGGGTTGGGGCGCAAATTAATTAACGTTGAGTCCATCCTGTGCGACTAAAGCGTCCAAAAATTAAACGCGGGGACGTAGGATGTATATATACATGTATGTCTCCATTTTCTTAACATACCAATGAGAGTGGAATGGTTACATTGTAAAGAGCAAACGATTCTCTTTTCGTCTGCATTTGGCGATCTGAGATCGGGAGGGGATGACTGCGTGGAGTTGATGGGATTATTTATATATTAATACCAGTGCAAAAATGACATTTCAACACGATTTTTAGGTAATATTTTTTCGAGTGTTGTTTTATTTATTTATTTTCGTGTCAGAGAAGCCAAATAATAATAATAATAATAATAATAATAATACATTTTATTTATAACGCTGATTTAATATTTATTAATATACATAATATATTGATTATTTATTAATATTTTTTATATTTTCTTATTTGTGTGCAATAAATCTCACTCAACCGGAAAAAATAGCCGAAGACAGTTTATTTAAATTCCACATTTATTTGTTCTTCAGCCGAAATGATTTGGTGGTATATCAAATGGCTTTCACGAGCAGCCAGCTCACGTAAACACGCATTTAAACCACGAATACGGAAGGGAGCGTACACGTAATTTAGCGTGATTGAAAAAGTTTGTGCTTAAAAAAAGGGGAAATGTTTAACCGTTTCCTATATCAAAGTGAAGCAAGCACAAGCCATGGCTTTGATCCCATAGAAATATGATAGACGCGGAAATTCTCATTGCTGCAGCGGCTGGGCTGCAGAGACGAGGCAGTGAAAAAAAAAGAAAGAAAAACACAGTCTGTTACTCACTTCTAATCTACGAAGAGAGCGGCCAATGAAAAGCCTGTGTACTGTGGAAGAGGGGGAGGGACCAAGCCTTCCTGTTTAGTTATATATGCTAAGCGGTCTTTTGGTGATTCGTTTGGCAACGTCACTTCCCGTTCACTGACCGAACGATTCATTTGGGCGGTTGTGGGTGGGGGGGATGAGGAGGGCAAACGATTCGTTGAACGATTTGTTTGAACAAATCTTTTTACTGAACGAACCGGAATTGATTCGTTTCCTCAGGTGAACGACTTTTCCCGTCACTAGTAGAAACGAGCAATGATTTTTCAAAACCAGTAGTCAGATTAAAGTTAGTTTCCTTAGTGTCTGGTGCGTTACTATTTTGTTATTGCCTCATAACGTATGTACTGTAGACATCTACGGAGAGCATTTCTAATGCAAAATTTTGCTCTTGAGTTTGGGTGTGACATCACATGTCACGTTTTCTCATCGGAGGACAGAAAAATACGGGTTACATGCATTACCATGCTGTGTGAGCGCTGAGAGTCTGCGGCCAAAACAACATAGCCTACTGTGGCTACCTCGTCAGGACGCAAACAATGAAAGAGGCAGGAGAGATACCACAAACGGCTGCATTTGCCCACTGGAGATAAAGCCATTACTTCACATTTTTGTCCAGTAAAGATGACAAAAAATATCTCCGTGCGTTGCAAACTTTGCGCTGGCTCAAAAACACTGTCAACCGCTAAAAACCCCACATCCAATTCAAGGAACATCTTGGAATTACAGCACAGCATGATTCAACTCGAACCAAAGGCAACAGGTATCGAGACAGCCAGCACTTATACAGTTTGTAACCAGCCTTTAGGTATACTTCATAGTTACTGTTTGTCACCATAGGTGGAGTTTGACATTTGTGGAAGGGGGGATGGGGGGCACAACATGTTGATGACCCTGAAACGCAGTGTCAGCAATAAAATGAATTCACTATATACTGTATATATTTGCAGTATATTAGTGAGGAGCAGCAGTATTTGCACCCCTTGTGTTTTACACCCACTTGGAAAAAAGGATAAGGTCTGAAATTTCAATCATAGGTTCATTTCCACTCGTAAAGACATAATCTAAAAAAACATTTTTAAAAATCCGGAACTTATTGTATGATTTTTCAATAATTTATTTGTAATTTACTTGGATTTATCAGTATTTTTACCCCTGAGAAAATCAGTGCTAATATTTAGTGCAGGAGACTTTTTTTGCAATTATGGAGGTCAGACGCTTTCTGTGGTTCTTGACCAGGTTTTCTCATTGTCATGTTGGAAGATCCAGCCATGACTCATCTTCAAGTCTCTGACTGAGGGAATGAGGTTGTGGCTCAAAATCTGACGATGCATTTCACCATTCATCCTGTACATGAATGGTGATTCATCCTCTGCTTTATACAGTACAGTCGTTCGGGATGGGAATCGAGAACCTGTAAGAACCGGTTCCGCGTGTTTCAATTCCAAGGAATTGTTTGGCAGTTTATTTAACGATTCTCTTATCGATTCCAACCAGCACTAATTACGTCACGTAACTTATGCATGTCACGTACGCTAGATTCAGCAAGTACTACTACGTGATTAGGTTACGCTGGTTTAGCATTGGGAATTGCAGCTGTAAACATAACAATGGCACTGCGTAGGTTGAACCGCTCGAAAGTGTGGCTTCACTTCACGAGGAAAAATGGCAGCAAAGCGACCTGCAGTCATTGCAAGGAGAGAAATAACTGCGTCGTGAGGGAATATGACCGATATGCAGAAACATTTGCGTACAAAGCATGCAATCATTTTAAATGAGTGTCACGTTTTTGTACGCTTCGGACCTATGCATTGCAACCCGGAAGTAGCGGCTACAGTAGCCAAGGTGTGATCACGTCTGCGCTTACTATGGAAGGAAACTCTGGTAAGTACTGCCTAGGTGTTTCTTTGTGAAGGATGCAACGCTATCTTTGTGCTATTAAACGAATGCCGTCGGCATTTCATGTTGAAGATGACCGTGACCAGAGAGTGAGCCTGGCTGGCTCAGAGGCTGACAACTCTCGCTCCTGCTGCTCACTACCTGCTCTCGCTTCTCCTTTCATCGAGGCAGGCAAAAGTAAAAAGCCCCAGGCCAGGGTAGATGAATGTCGCCAAGCAGCAGTGTTGGGAGTAACGCAGTTATTTTTTCAGTAACGGGGTAATCTAACTAATTACTTTTTCCGCCGTTACAACGCCGTTACCGTTACTGACGGTCAAAAGCGGTGCGTTACTTACTCTAAATAAATTGAAGAAACTACCAGCCGTGTCGAGTCGACTCTCTGCTCTGTTGATTTGTCATCCAAGACTTGGGGTGCGTTCAGGTTCGAGAATAGCGCACGTACTTTTGACTCCAAGCTGTTTGTCCCTGCTCATTCAATTAGACAATGCTTTCCAAAGTTTGGTAACGTGTCTGTGTTTGCTACACCTGATGCTAGCCTCATTCCCATCTCCCACTGCCAGCTAGCAATAATTCTGCTTCCATCTTGAGGACGGCAGACGCTTTGTAGGTTATGTGAATTGTCGGGAAACGAGCCTACCTGAATGCACCCCCTCGAGAGATGCGATGGAAGTGATTGTGATTGGCTGTGGGTTAGAGTCATGTGTCGTGGTAAGCCAATCAGAGCCGGTGATTTCACAAGCAAACCGGAACAGCGCGTGCGGCCAACACACACATGCAAATCAGATGCACAGGGTCGGGATGGCAGAGCATTCGGAAGAAAAATTGTCCTTTAAGAGGTGGAGACACTATTTCAAGTTTGTCGAAATTAAAGGAAAGAACCTGCATGTAATGTGTAATTTATGCATTTATGTAAGCAATTCAAATCTGCTGAGGCACCTAACAAGTCAACTACCTGTCTGTTCTTCTCTATTCCACTGACTCGAATACTGCTCAGAAAATTTCAAATTCTTTGACATACAACAAGTTCTTTTTAAAGTAACGGAAATAGTTACTTTCCCTGATAACTAGTTACTTTTACTATAGAGTAATTCAGTTACTAACTCAGTTACTTTTTGGAAGAAGTAGTGAGTAATTTAACTAATTACTTTTTTAAAGTAACGTGCCCAACACTGCCGAGCAGTCACTAAGTTTGTTGTTAAGGGCTTGCATCCATTTGCTATAGTAGATGCCCTTGAATTTCGGTAGGTGAATGTACTCAATTGTGGAGGAAATATTCAATTTTGACAATATGACTTAGCACAACTGGAGGATATCCAAGTTAACAAGATGTTTCACTCATTATTTTTCATTATATTTCCTAGGGAGATGACCAAGATTCTCAATCCAAAATACAATGCCCCAAAAAGAGAAAGCTTAGCGAACCCATTGATCCCTGCATGGTATGCTGTCGAAAAGGGAAATCTGATCACTGAGCTGAAACAAGTGTCAAAGGCAGCCATCACTGCTGATGGATGGACAAGTTTTAGTCAAGATCATTACCTCACAGTTACTCTGCACTTTGTCAGTGTATTGGAAAAAAAAAAAAAACACCAGTAACATTTTCTATGACCTTTTTATGACCTTGTAACCTTTTTTGTGACCAGTCAGCAATGGCCAGGCTAAGGAAAAGGCGCTTAAAACCAAAGCCGTGTACCAAGCTCAGACAGGCTCAGCTGTAGCGGAGGAGATCAATGACATCCTCGAGGAATATGGTGTCAGGGAAAAGGTTGTGGCGGCTACTGTTGACAATGCAGCTAACATGGATGTAGCTATCAAAATGCTGCAAATTGTGAAATATGCCATGTTTTGCTCATACGTTTCACCTGGGAGCACAGAAGCTGTACAATTGCACTATTTCCAACTGGGCAGCACAAATTCATGCAGTCATTGTTTGGAAGAAGAGGTCCCACATGGCAAAAGTTGTATTTAAATAGAAACACCTTCACAAGGAGCGTCAAGGAGAACATCTGGAATTATCTTTCCAAACGCTACCAGGTACATTATTTCTCTTAAATGAAATAAGAGCAGTAAATAATTCAGATAATGTCACCCTGTCCCCCTTTCTCCTGTTCTCCCTTTTGAAATTTAAGGGAACTGATATCCAGAGATTCCTGGAGGAGGCAACCAGCATGGACCCCTGATTTAAATCCAAAGTGAATAATGGTGAAGCAGTATCTGGGAAGCAGCAATCACTGCAAACACAGTGGCAGCAACCGATGAGGTATTTGAATTTGCCTATGTCTTTTGATTGCATTTTATTACATTGTGAGAGTGAGACCTTTCATTCATGGCTCTATATTAAAAGTTAATTTTGTATTTTGTTTATATCACCTCTCAAGCTCCCGGAGCAAGGAGAGACGCAAAGGGAACGCTCTGAAGATGGAGAGGAGGAAGAAGTAGATGAAGACTTTGTATGGTTAACTAACAAATTTTTGTGATGCCCATATACTGTATATTTGCTTCATGTTGATTTAATTTCAGGCACTAGCACCACCAGTAAAGCAGAAAAGGACAGCCTTGGAGGAACTCTTTAAAGAAGAGGAGAGCGAGCTGAAATTATTTGGAAAAATTGGAGCCCCTTGATAGTGGATCAGGAGACCCAGTTGTAGCATGCCCTCCATCCCCTCCAAGGATAGGGCCACACTATGGTGGTGGAAAAAAACGAGTTACTCTGCCCCTGCTGTCTGGACTAGCTGAACATTTTCTGTGTGTGCAGGCTTCCTCCACCCCATCTAAGAGGGTGTTCTCCCCTGTTGGAGACACCGTAAGTAAGTCCAGAAAGAGCACATATCCTTCCTGAAAAAGGAGACATGCTTATTTTTCTGCAAAAGAATTGTTAATTTTGCACAATTGCTCTACCCACTGTTCTTTTTTGTTTGACAGTATTATCTTTAATATTTTTGAGTGCTATTAGCTCAAATGTCCTTTTAAAAAGTTTTTTTTATTTTTATTACAAGAATGTTACAGTAAAATGTTACACATTCTTGTGTATTTGCCAGTTCCGCATTGCCACAGTTAGCATCAAGGCTTTGGTCCTCTTTTGACTTTGTGAGTCGTGCACTGTAAAAAATTTCAGCGTAAAATAACGGTAAAGAGCTGGCAGCAGGGTTGCCATTTATATACTGTTCTTCTACAGTCTTGGTAATGTAAAAATGTAAATGTAAAAATGTTTCACAGTAATCCAGAAAAACTTGATTCCTGTATTTATAGAAAAAACAATAAAAGTCCGTCAGCAGGATTGCCATCACCAGACTGTTATTTTACAGTCTTGGTATAAAACTGTTGATTCCTGTATTTATAGAAAACACAGTAAAAGTCCGTCAGCAGGATTGCTATTAACAGACTGTTATTTTACAGTTTTGGTAATGTAAAAATATTTGTCTGTAATCCAGGAAAAACTGTATATTCCTGTATCACAAGAATTCACAGTAAAGAGCAGGCAACTGAGGAGCTGCAGTATGCTGCATTTTTAACGATATACTGTGTTTTAACAGTATTATCTGGGAAAATGACTTTACAGTCCATGAATGCATATATTTCCGTCTAGTACAGAAAGAAATGCGGATGTCAGGTTCGAAACAGAACAGGTTTTGTTTCATCGTGTTGGCAGGCAGTGAAAACTGACAGGAACTAGATAGATGGTGCAGTCGGGTCGTGTAGGTCAGGCCGGAGATCTGGCGTAATCGGGTCAAGCAGGACAGGCTGGGTCAGAAGTGGTGATCGGTCAAGGACAAACGACGAGCAGGAGTGTGCTGGATCGTTGACAAACTGATACCGACTTTGGGAGGCCGTGCCTTTCTTTTATTTTTTATTTGAGCAATGTGGAAACCTTTCTCCATTAGGTGAAAACTTTCAATAAATACAAAAAGAAAATGTCAACAGTTGCATTTGACTAAACAATTCAACATTAACATTGAATCTCTAGCACTTAAACTACAACTATTTTAGAACAGTCAATTAACTCTTTAAATTGCACACAGTCAATAACTAATTTCAAATTAGTGTTTAAATCTCTCATTTTTAAATATTTATACTTTTATACCATAAAAGGATAAATTCATTAAATTACATTGTTTTAATTAACACAATAACAAAAAGTGAAAGCTAGAATACATTAAATGTCAATGTCAATATTAAACCAGTGTCTCAATTCTCAAATCCCAAATTACCTCTAAAATATATACTACAATTGTCCAAACATTTCCACCGGTGAGTCAAGCCATGTGGTAATGGCCGCTGCTGGCACATTTCATCTTTTAATTCTGCTGCTTACCGGCTGCCTCTCTGGTTACCTTTTGCCAACGTCTCCAGCTGAACAGGACTGCAAGTTTCAATAGCCAAACCAGGGTGCCATCTTCCTTTCCTGCTTTTATAGCTCTGGGTTGCTTATGGGTTGATTGGCCAATCTCTTCCAGCTATGCATCGTTTCCATAGTGCTTGCATGCCGGTGATTTTCCAGTTCACGCCCTGGTTGTCTGCTCAATGCTTTTTTGTTGATGTTTATCAGGGTTTGAGTTTACAATGGTTGAAAAATAATTGACCATGTTGTTCTTCAATATGAAGACGTAAGAGTTTGTAAAAAAAATTGAAGCAAAAAAGCACCTGTCTAATTTACTCCAAATGTAAACATTGGTCACATGTGTGACGTGGGGACAAAGTTTGTCACAGCCAGTGACGTTTCCACAGTAATTCACCGCCATACCACTAGATTGGTGTGGCTTTGTCTTTGAATGGTTTTGGGGGACTCTTGTCAAATTCCTTTAATTTTCCACCGGTCATTGACAGCAATGGCAATGGAGATGGAACGTGTGCATTTGCAGCTGCAGCTAATTAATATTAAACAACAAATGTTGTCAATACAAATGTTGAAGCGTAGGCGACACAGAAGTCGTTTGCGAATGTTTGAAAATTGTGTTGTTGTTGTGCTGAACCGGAAACAATGTTCTGAGCAGACCAATCACAGTCCTTCGACGTTCACGTCACGCGCATTGATGTGATGTGTAGTCAGGACTTTTTAGAGGTGCACATCAGGCTATGGCGTAGGGTCGTAATCGGGTCCGCGTTTATGGCGTAGATCTGCCGTCACCACTACGCAGAAGCATAAATCAGCCTACAGGGTGATGGAATGCTACAATTTTTGGAGAAGGGCCAGTTTAGATCAGAGTAGGGATACAACAAGAAACATAACATATGAGTAGAATAGAATTGAGGTGACGTCAAATAATATAATAATATAGCGTATAGGCCAACCAAACATCCAGTCTGGTGTTTGCGTCGATGTGATTGTGTTGTAGTCTGAGGTTCAACACCCATACATCATCCGGTACAGCTAACGCTAATGCATTTAGCTAACATTTGCAACATCAAAATTTAAAACTACTAACAATCAAAACATAAACATAATAAATATAAATATAAATAGAGAAATAATTAAAAATTAATTGTATCGTATTATAACTCCACTGTTGGATACATATGAGACACTTTTATTTATTTCCCCCAAAAATTCTCTCAGCTGCATCTTTTGCAAAACAATCAAAAACTGCCCTCTACTGGCACTCCAGAGGAATTAACATCAATATTATATATCGCTATCCAGCATTCTCAGAACTTTAGTTTGATATAAAACGTTTTAGGTAATATGAGTAAGACTTAATTAACTTACTGTTTATAAATTGGTATACATAAATCCCAATATGAGTTGAACAACAAGCAATGAGTAGCAGCAAATTTCATCTAAAGTCATCCTCTGAAGAGTCTCCAACATCCAAATTATGGGTAATTAGGTCCTCCAGGATTTGTTGGCAAATTATTTGCGGTGTCTAGTTATTTTAATTTAAATTGGCAAAAAACATAGTCTATATTGCCACAATGCTCCAAATTTCCAGTCAAAACTCAGTTTCCAAAAAATACGGTAGTGTCATGTAATTGAAACATTAACATACCGTTTACAGCATTTGTCTTGTTGCTTTAATGTTGGTAACCCACAATGCATTGCTAACTACCCACAATGCATTGCTAACTACCCACAATGCATTGCTAACTACATAATAAACTGTTTAACATAAAAACGGTATTTTAGTGTACAAAATTGGCCGTAAATTTACAGCAATTTTTTACAGTGTGAGTTTGTAAGGTTGTGACTTCTAATTAAACAAACTAGATGCCAATCAAAATGTTTGTTCTTCTTTTTCCCCAAATTACAATCGATAAGAGAATCGAAAAAGAATTGAATCATTGAGCAATATCGATAATGGAATCGGAATCGTAAAAATCGTATAAATTCCTATCCCTAACAGTCATCCTGTCCCATTTGCCATAAAACATGAGGTTTCCACCCCCATACTTCACAGTGGGGATGGTGTTCTTGGGATTGTACTCATCTTTCTTTTTCCTTCACTCAAGACAAGTAAAGTTTGCACCAAAAAGTTCTATTTTGAACTGATCTGACCACATGACTTTCTCCCATGAACCTTTTACATCATTCAGATGGTCCCTGGCAAACTTCAGACGGGTCTTCACATGTCCTGGCTTCAACAGGGGAACCTTCTGAGCAATGCATGATTTTAAACCATTGCCCCATAGTGTTCTACTGACAATAGCCTTTGAAACTGTGCATCCAGCTCGTTTTAGGTCATTGACCAGCTCCTGCCTTGTAGTTCTCGGCAGAGCCCTCACTTTTTTCTTTATGAGTGATGCCCCACGAGGAGAGATTTTACATGGAGCCCCAGTCCAAGGTAGATTATCAGTCAGGTTTAGCCTTTTCCACTTTGTAACAATTATTGCAACTGTTGATTTATTTTCTCCAAACTGCTTTCCAATTGCTCCATAGCCTTCTCTTTTGAAAGCTCTCTGGTCTTACCCATGGTAGCAGTTGGATAATGACTGACTGTGGGTTGTACAGGTGGGAATATTGAGCTCAAACGGGTGGTGGGTGGTTACTCATGGGTTAAGATGGACTTTTTTAAAGGTACACTGACATCTCTTTGAGTGTCATAATTAGTGCTGATTCTCTGGGGTACAAATACGTAGGAACCCCAGTAAATTACAAATAAATGATTTTTTAAAAAATCATGTGATTTCTGGATTTATTTTTTAGATTATGTCTCTATGAGTGGAAACTCATCTATGATTGAGATTTCAAACATCTACCTAATTTCTAAGTGGGTGAACTTGCAAACACTTCTGCTCCTCACTGTATATTTATCCATCTATCTATCTATCTTGTCTGTCTGTCTGTCTGTCTGCATATGTATATATATATAAGAGCTGTCCCGACTAGTCGACGTTGTCGACGTCATCGATGACGTAAATGCGTCGACGGGCAAAACATACCGCGGACGGGTAATGACGGGTTAAAAAAAATTACATGCAGATAAAGTTTAGAATGGCAGGTGCTCGCGATACAAGTGGTTGTTACTGGCACCCCCAAGGGTGTTATTTCAATGTGACCGGCGTTGTCAGATTGAGCGAAGAGGAAGAAAGTGGGCGAGCGAGAGACAGGGAGCGAAATCGGCGAGTTGGAAAAGTGCGCGGCTAGCGCCGAGTTGAGTGGCTTCATCCCCCACGTTTTTGTTTTGGTCAATAAAAGTATCCTTAAAAAGCCATCCGACGCCTCTCGGTGTTTTTATGCACGCTGCCGCCTTCCCAAGGAGGAAATCGGACATACGCAGATGAACCGACGACAACGAGCCAAGTGAATCGCCGGTGAGGAGTTGAAAACACCGCCAATTTCCAAAAAGGGCAGAGATGGTTACACGTGAAAGCGGCATAAAGACAAAAAAGCGGACCAGAATAACCAGAGCCTGGAATTATTTCAAGGAAAATATGGAGGATGCCACTGTGCGTATGTACTCTTTGCTAAGCTGAGCTCGCATACCACGGTAGCACGTCGGCTATAAACGAACACTTGAAGCGCTGTCACCCAAGTATAATTTTCGAAGACAACAAGAAACAACAAGCTAGCGGATTGTAAGTCCATACAACTCTCTAACAATTTTTTAAATGGAAGTTTCCTTTATGTGCGTCGTATTAACGCGCATTTTTATTTAATAAAATAATTAATATAATTATATATATATTTTTTAATTATTATTAAATTTATTAGGATCATGGAAGCTCCCACTTAGGGAAAATATATACATATATCCTATATATACAGTGGGGAGAACAAGTATTTGATACACTGCCAACGGGAAAACCCATTGGCAGTGTATCAAATACTTGTTCTCCCCACTGTACATAATATAAAAAATATATATCGAAACACCACTGGCCTGCTTACTGTAATCCATGACTGCACTAATTACACTAGTTATTTAATATTATATATATATTATATATATAATAATCATAATATATAATATATACATTATATATTATATATTTACATATAGTAGTATACTATAAAATTAATACTATATACTTAATTTTTGTAACTGTGGGTATGTGTGCCTTTCATTCAAAATAATTGTGGTAATATTTCAGTGTGCCCTCTGCGTTATCTTCAGGTTAAAACAAACAAAAGTTGAACAGTTTTTTTCCTTCCCCAAAAAATGCGGAATGCACACCGGAAAGAGCATCTGAACTCACACAAAGTATTCTGAAAATGATTGTCCGGGACATTGCAATTCATTTTAACATTTAGAACAATATAGACAATGACATACCGCAAAAACAGTAAGAATTGTTTTGACTCCTGTTAAAAAGGTGAAGTCACAGTGTTTTATTTTACATTTTTTTTGCACCAGTTAATGCCAGCAGCATTTGACCTCATTGTTTGTGATTTATCATTGATATTTATGTTATTTATTTATACATTAATAAAGAATTTAGGGGTTCCAAAATGTTTTTTTTGTGAATTAATAAGATTTAACAAAAATTTCATTATTAAATTAGTAAAAAAAAAAAAAAAAAAAAAAAAAAAAAAAAAAAAAAATTAATAGATTAGTCGACTAATCCTAAAAATAGTCGGCTGACTAATCGGGAGGAAATTAGTCGTTTGGGACAGCCCTAATATATAGATAGATAGATAGATAGATAGATAGATAGATAGATAGATAGATAGATAGATAGACAGACAGACAGACAGACAGACAGACAGACAGACAGACAGACAGACAGACAGACAGACAGACAGACAGACAGACAGACAGACAGACAGACAGACAGACAGACAGACAGACAGACAGACAGACAGACAGACAGACAGACAGACAGACAGACAGACAGACAGATAGATAGATAGATATTAGTGCTGTCAAATGATTAAACAATTTAATCTAGTTAATCATATGTCAACTGTGTGATTAATCATGATTAATCACATTATCCTCGGGATGAATAAAGTTTCTCTTCAGGAAAAAAAAATCTAGGAAAATACGATAATTGACTTAAAATTTGTTTTCAGATTAAATGTATGATGTATGAATGAATTAATGCTTAACCAAATAGTTTTAAAATTGTATTTAACAACTCAGCTCGTATAAAATAAAATAAATTGTCAGTATTCTACAGAAGAGCTGAACAGATAAAGTGCCTCAGACTAACAATGTGGCTCAAGTACCATTTGGCATATTGCCCAAAATTAACTGCCAACTTAAAGAGCAGACAAGCACAATACAGTAACAATAGCTCGTGTTTCAAAAAATGTGTAAACAACTCGTCTGTTAAATTAAACATTTCACCCAAATGCAGCATTTGCAGTTTTACACTAAATGGCCTGAAAGCTGTGTGAGATTTAAAAAAAAATAATAATAATTTGTCAATTTTCACACACTTAACTGAAAAATATTACACTAAAATGTGTGTAAAGGTGTTTAGAAACACTGCTTAAGTTAGCCAGTCATACCCTTTTTTTTTTTTTTTTTTTGTCCAGTGGTCTCCTGTCAGTGCAACAAACTCTGGCTAGTTGCTCCACCTTCGTTGTCTTTTCATTTTCAAAAAGTTCATGAATTTTTGTGGCAATAGTTGCCCGTGAAGGTGTTCTGTATGTTGGGTTGCGCGATGCTATCTGGATGAGATTTTCAAGGCCCTTGTCTTCGACTAAGTTAATGGGTCTACAGTCTCTGGCTACCCATCTAGCGATAGCAGTAGTCAACCTACTTGTTGTCCTTTTGTTGACAAGTCCGAGTCCGCACTCTGCCAGTGTAGCTTGATAACTGCAGCTTGTTTTTGCGGTGTTAGCGTCATTGCTAACACTAGCGAAGATATGCTTTGCCCGAAGGTGGTACTTTAGGCTGGTTGTGCTTCGATGGAAGGACAGTTCATCACAGCAGTATGTGCACACAACTTTTGTTTTATCCAGATTTCCATGAGGCAGCTTTTTAAAACGGAATTTGCCATGAAGCAGTCCTGGGTCATTATCCTCACTCACCGTGGCTGGCTGCATTTTGTCCTGCATTGCCGCGCGGAGAATGTAAACATCACAGAGTGGGACTACGGGAGGCAGCTGCGGCCAAACTTAGTGTGAGTAAATTGCTTTTTTTTTTTTTTTTATGCGTTAATATGTGGCGGAAAACACTCAAGTGACTTGAAGTTCTGTTCTGAGACCCCCAATTTGGCCGAATTTCAAAATTGTCCAAAATGCATGTGTGATACATCATTGGAAAGCTTAAAATCTCAATTATCTGGGGGAAGAAAAATTTTGAACAGAGGGCTTCTTTTTTTTTTTTTTTTAAATAATTTTTTAAACAGCAAAAACCTAACTGGAGGTGAGAGCATGAGAGAGCAGAATTAAAGACGCCACGATTTTAACGAATTTTAAGATATTACGACGAAGAAAGTGGCAAAATGTCATTGTTCCTGTCTCTTTACTTCAATATTTTTACAGGATATTCTTTTTATCCAAGTATTTTCCTCAATAGCTATATAAATGGCTTGAGAAGGACCAGTCAGCCTGTCGAGGGGGAACTATTCACAACGAGGAAAACACGACGAAGAGAGCGACAAAATGTCATTGTTTCTGTCTCTTTACTTCAATATTTTTACAGGATATTCTTTTTAACCAAGTATTTTCCCCAATAGCTATATAAATGGCTTGAGAAGGACCTGTCAGCCCGTCGAGGGGGAACTATTCACAACGAGGAAAACGCGACGAAGAGAGCGGCAAAATGTCATTGTTCCTGTCTCTTTACTTCAATATTTTTACAGGATATTCTTTTTATCCAAGTATTTTCCCCAATAGCTATATAAATGGCTTGAGAAGGACCAGTCAGCCTGTCGAGGGGGAACTATTCACAACGAGGAAAACGCGACGAAGAGAGCGGCAAAATGTCATTGTTTCTGTCTCTTTACTTCAATATTTTTACAGGATATTCTTTTTATCCAAGTATTTTCCCCAATTGCTAAATAAATGGCATGGTCATGACAAATAACAGTCTTGTGTTGAATGGAATATGAAATAATAAAAATGCATTTATTCAGGACGACATGGCAAAATTACTCCATAATGGTCAAAACTGTCAACTTCACCTTTACTGTCGCACCTCCCGAACGATATTTTATGACACCTAAATCGGACATATGTCATTTCCCTTCCCCGGCTTCGGAGAATGTAAACAAACCAGAAGGCGTGACAGCTAGCCGACATGCTAACCCGAACCGAGTGATGTTTCAAAGTCTTCGAAGCGGAAAATCACACATAACTATCCTGGATTATTTGACATGACGACCCGGTTGTCGATTGTCTTCGCGGCGGAGAGCAATTTACAGTTCGTTCCCTGGAGGAGGGTGGCTGGAGTTGTTGTGCAGCTAACGTGCTGCTGCTAATGAGCATTAGGAGAGCTTTTTACATGCCTATCAATGATCAAACGTAAGTAGTCCTTCATTTAAAGGAAGTTTGTAGTGTTTACTTTGTAATCGCTGTATTCGGATTTAACATAATACTAAACAAGATGTTTACTCACTTCCTCGTAAGTCCAATGGTCCCGCAGTAAATATCCACGGTGAATGGGAATCTTTTGAAACTCCAAAAAGGCGCATACGCCTCTCCCTCATACAGAATGATTTTTATGCAGCCGTTTGGCTGGCTTGTTGCGAAAAATAAACGTATTAATTCGCAAAATCAGCTGAATCCTTCGTCCTCATACACAACAGTACACTGTAGCGTGAAGAGGACGTCTTCTACCGTACACGTCACAGCGCCCTCCTCAATGCAAGACCGAAGCCGGAAGTCACTCATTTTCATGGCGCGGGATTCAAAAAACGAAATAAAAATAGCGATCGCTTCCACACACATCCAAGCGGCCCATATCATTCAGGGGCATAAAATACCGCGTGTATTATGAAATAAACATGCTGTTTTGTGTCACAGGCACTTTAAGTACATGTAGGCTCTAATAAACCAGAATTGTTCTCTTGTACTAAAATATGTTGTTAGAAACACATAAAATGTTAAATTAATGGCAATATTTTATAATATTTAGGACACATTTTGACTGATACAATTTCTGGTCAAATTGAAACAAGGGGAGTGACGTGAGTGGTCAAGGTGGAATTTTTTTTTTTTTTTTTTTTGTGAATAAATGTGCATAAGTGGAAGATTCTCCCCTTTTTGGTCCCTGTGTGCACGCATCCTACCTACCACGCGTTACAACTGGCGCCGAACATTTTTCCTGGATCCTTAGTCAAGTAAGGGATCCGTCTATTTTCAGAATCCGACGGTCTCACTGCGGCTGCAATATTGGTTTCGCATCTATTTTCTGGATTCGACGGTCCCACAGCGGCTTTCGGATCAGTCTGTTTTGTGAATTGGACGGCCTGATCGCGGCTGCAACATTGCCATGTGATTGGTCTAATTCCTGGATCTTCGAGTGAGTGAAAAACGCGGATTTGGATTACTATTGCTATCTTTTTTGCTGACTATTCTTCGTGGGAGTTTTCCCCAAATCATACCAAATAATTAAAGCACTATGGCACGCTACAGTGATGACAGTGACTCTGATATGGACCTTACTTTTATGTTGGAGTTGTCTGGGAACGCGTGAGTGCGTACCGCTGAACTCCCGAGTGACGAGTGGTCAAGCTGGAAATATTACTTTTTGTGAACAAATGTGTATGAGTGGAAGCTTCTCCGCTTTTTGGTACTTTAATGCACGTATCCACTTAAGACATGGAATACACTCAATTCTAGGATTTGTTCCTGTCAGATGATGAATTTAACAAGGACAGTCAGCAACGACACAACTCCGATCCTGACTAGTTTTATTACCTTCAGTAAGAGTTTATAATGTCAATAGTCATGAAAATAAAAATGCACGAATGACAAGGTGTGATCAAACTTTTGGCCTGTACTATATGTAAAGCACACGACAGCTTTGGATGCTAACAATCTACATATTTATACTGGGATAAGTTTGAAAACGCAATAGTTTACCTTGAGGAACATAAACCGGTGTTCTCAACAGCATACACTCTCTAGCTCCATTGTCATTGAGACGCACTTGCAACGAGTACAACACCAGTTTTTCCCAACTCTTGTCTTATCAGGTACTGTATTTCCTGCTGTCATTTTTCCTTTGCTGCTCGTCTTGTGAACGACCGACAGTGCTGTCCTGCTCTTCACTTTTCCGATCTGGTTCAAATTGGAAGGGCAGAACCGACGACATGTTGGGGTAGGTATGAGTGACATGCTGAAAGTTCGGCAACGGGCCATGTGACGTCACGCACTGCGATGTAACAAAAATGGCGACCTATCACTTAAAATGATTTTACAAACTTTATTAAAACGAAAACATTAAGAGGGGTTTTAGTATCAAATTATTATAACTCATACTAACATTTATCTTTTAAGAATTACTTGTCTTAAACATCGAGGATCACTTTAAGGAATGGTCGATATTTTCTTTTGCATATATTTACCCTTTTAAACGTTTTTGTTGTTGTTTTGTTTTAATATTTTCTTTCTTTGAATCGATTATTTATCTAAAATATTGGGGAAAATGCGACAGTAAAAAAAAATGTATAATTAACCGATAGTTATGAGGTAGATATCCGTGACACCTTTTTTTTCATTGTAACATAATTTGTTTAAAAGTTTAAAATATGTGCGTGAATAATTTTTTCAAGTCTTTTCTTTTTTTTTTATGACTAAATATTAGACATCAATTAATGATTCAAAGCTAAAAATGACAGACATTTCAAATAAATATAATTGCTTACCTTCTTTTTATGGCTGGGTTGAAACAAAAGCGGATACGTGACGTCTGTAAACGGGGGTTTCCAGGGTAAAACGGACAAGTTAAAATAGTTTGGGGACTTTTTGTGTTTGTTTTCCGCTATATATGGATATCGACATCATAACTATCGCTTAATTGTAATTGTTTTGTTACTGTCGCATTTTCCTCTGATATGTTAATTGATCCAAGCAAAGAAAAATTATTTAACAAAAAAAAACAAAAAAAACATTTAAAAGGGTAAAAATATGAAAACGAAAATCTCGACCACTCCTTAATGTCTGCGATTTCTGCATCGCTACCACCCTTACCATGTTTCACCCATAAAATCCCCCAAAAATCCAGCTGTGGCCATTGACAGCTGTGTCTTGACACTCAGTGATACATGCTACATGGAGTTTTTGGATGGAAACAAGGTAAGTACACGATAATATCTCGTTAAAGTCATGGCGTCTTTAATTCTGCTCTTTCATGCTCTCACCTCCAGGTAGGGTTTTGCTGTCTACATTTTTTTTAAATGCCCTCCTGTTCAAAAAAATTTCTTCCCCCAGAAAATTGAGATTTTAAGCTTTCCAACGATGTATCACACATGCGTATCGGCCAATTTTGAAAGTTGGCCAAATTGGGGGTCTCAGAGCGGAACTTCAAGTCACCTGAGTGTTTTCCACCATATACATCTTGCCTCCTCAGTTGTAGTTTTGGCTCAGCAAAGCAAAGGACCGTCTCTAATTTGCTAGTCATATGATCTGTTAGAAAAATGATTTTGACCCATTAAGAAATCTTTTAGGATTATCGTTCAGTTTGTTAATTTTTGTTGTTTTATTGCTTTACAACTTATAGACAACATTCTAACGCCTAGCTCTTTAATTCAAAGGGAAAGTTCAGAATCTTTGACATTAGGCTTAATATTTGAGTTAGTGGGGGTTTAGTTAGTCCGTGGAGTTGATTTCAACAAATTCCATGCAGCTTGTCAGTTATTTGTTAGTTTCAGGGCTCCATAGTGGCTAAGCTATCGCGGGTCAATGGTGGTTGTTATTAAATTCCATTTGAATTTTGTAAATGTACTTCCTTTACCATAGTTTTAAATGCATAATAACTCCCGAAACCCTGTTCATCTGAGTTAACTACTGGAGTATGTTTGTGAACTACAGCTGGGGGGAGTTTACCAGCCACTGAGCAATTAAATGAAATTATTGCAGTACAATAATAAGTTTACTTTTTCAGAGTTTTGACACAATATTTCAGAGGAGTGGTAGTGGATGTTACCTGAATTATCAGGAGTCTGTCCTAAAAAAAGCCAATGAGAAATTAAATGAGAATTGCTATATAAAATAGAACATTGAATATACATTTCAGAGATGTGAGTTAAAATTTGGAATGGAATTGAATTGGATGTTACCTCCATCTCCTGCCTGTGTCTTGAGGAACTATCGTGCAATACAATATACAGTGGGGAGAACAAGTATTTGATACACTGCCAACAGGAAAAGCCATTGGCAGTGTATCAAATACTTGTTCTCCACACTGTTTAACCATACTACTGTATGTATTACTTTATATATGTATGTAGAGTGGGGCAAATAAGTATTTAGTCAACCACTAATTGTGCAAGTTCACCCACTTGAAAATATTAGAGAGGCCTGTAATTGTCAACATGGGTAACCTCAACCCTCAACCATGAGAGACGGAATGTGGAAAAGAAAAAAAAAAAAAAAACAGAAAATCACATTGTTTGATTTTTAAAGAATTTATTTGCAAATCATGGTGGAAAATAAGCATTTGGTCCATACCAAAAGTTCATCTCAATACTTTGTTATGCACCCTTTGTTGGCAATAACGGAGGCCAAAGGTTTTCTGTAACTCTTCACAAGCTTTTCACACACTGTTGCTGGTATTTTGGCCCATTCCTCCATGCAGATCTCCTCTAGAGCAGTGATGTTTTGGGGTTGTCGTTGGGCAACACAGACTTTCAACTCCCTCCACAGATTTTCAATGGGATTGAGATCTGGAGACTGGCTAGGCCTCTCCAGTATGGGACCTTGAAATGCTTCTTACGAAGCCACACTGAAGAAGGATGTGCTAGAGAGCTTTTAAATATTTTGGATACATTTTGTTTATCTCAGCATGTCACAGTTCCAACTCATAACAGAGGGCACATACTGGACTTAATAATATCCAAAGGTCTTAACATCTCTGAGGTCACAGTAAATGATGTTGCTCTGTCTGATCACTACTGCATTATGTTTAAAATGACCACCCCTGTCCATCCTCTGAAAAGGGAAACAGAGGTAATTAGGAAGCGTTACATAAGTGATAACACTTGTGCGTTATTCACACAGGCCTATGCCTCACCATTAACCCCTACAACAGCTCCAGTGGAAGAACTTGTAAATAGTTTCAGTTCCAGTGTGATGACTGTAGTTGACACTATTGCCCCGGTTAAGACAAAAACTTTGTCAAGAAAGAAGAGGTCACCCTGGAGAAATGCCATATTGGCTTTAAAACAAAAGCAAGATTGTAGACGAGCAGAACGCAGATGGCGAAAAAACAAACTCCTAGTTTTTTATGATATCTACAAAGAGAGTCTTTGCAAATACAACCAGGAACTGAAAAATGCTAGACAGTCATATTTTTCAGAGATCATTAGTAGAAACACCAACAATACTCGAACACTATTTTCTGTTGTTGACAAACTGACAAACCCACAAGCATCAATACCACAGGAATTGGCATCTGAGGTGTCCTGTAATGATTTCGCAGCATTCTTTACACACAAAGTACTATAGATTAGACAGACTGTGTGCAACTCCAGATTAACAATTGCTACACTAAATGCCTCCCAAAATGTCCCCCACGTCAATCTTAGACAGTTTAGCCTCTTGGACTATGCCACTTTAACAGAAATTGTGTCAAAATTAAAGCCCACAACATGCTGCCTTGACATCCTTCCTTCAAACTTTTTCAAAACTGTTTTTCATTGCATAGCCCCAGACATACTTCAGATTATAAATACTTCTCTCCAAACAGGAGAGTTTCCACAGACTTTAAAAACTGCAGTAATAAAACCTCTCCTAAAAAAACCTAATCTGGATGCCTCAACCATTAGCAATTACAGGCCAATATCAAATCTGACATTCCTGTGGAAAATAATCGATTGGGTTGTGTTCGAACAGATTCAGACTTTTATGATGCAAAACAATCTTTTTAACTCATTTCAGTCTGGATTTCGGCCACAACACAGCACCGAGACTGTGCTTATCAAAGTCCTAAATGATATTCGTTGGAATACCGATGCAGGCAAATCATCTGTTCTGTTACTATTGGATCTCAGCGACGCATTCGACATGGTTGATCACAACATACGACTCAGCAAATTGGAACAGTGGGTAGGGCTTACTGACACTATTCTTCAGGGGTTCACATCCTATTTACATGATAGGGATTTCTTTGTGTCAATCGGAAACTATCAGTCAGAACGAACCAAATTCACGTGTGGAGTCCCTCAAGGGTCAATTCTTGGACCACTCTTATTTAACATCTATATGCTTCTGTTAGCTCAGATAATGGAACAGTATGACATCTCCTATCACGCCTATGCAGATGACACACAACTGTGCATTTCTGTGCCCCCACATGATTATAGTCCCTTAGTCTCCCTGAGTAAATGCATTCATCAAATCAATGAATGGATGTGCCAGAATTTTCTCCAGTTAAATGTGGAGAAGACAGAGGTGATCATTTTTGGTCCAAAAAAGGAAAGGTCAAAGATAAGCAGGCAACTTAGCACAATGTCACTTACAGCTACAAATCAAGTCAGAAACCTTGGTGTAATTATTGATTCAGACCTAAAATTTGATAGCCATCTAAAGTCCGTCACTAAATCCGCTTATTACCACCTAAAAAATATAACCAGAATTAAGGGGCTTTTGACTCAACAAGACATGGAAAAACTTATGCATGCATTCATTTTCAGCAGATTGGACTATTGCAACAGTATATTTACAGGTCTTGATAAAAAATCAGTCAGGAAGCTGCAGCTAGTACAGAATGCTGCAGCCAGAGTCCTCACAAATACAAGGAAGCTGGACCACATTACACCGGTTTTTAAAATCGCTACACTGGCTTCCAGTGAGTCAAAGGATAGACTATAAAATACTACTGCTCGTCTACAAAACACTTAATGGCCTTGGACCAAAAAACATGCTTGACTTGTTAGATTCCTATGAGACATCTAGACCCCTAAGGTCGTCTGGAACCGGTCTTCTGCATGTTCCAAGAACAAGAACAAAGCATGGTGAGGCAGCATTTAGTTATTATGCTCCTCACCTCTGGAACAAGTTACCTGAACGTCTGAAATATGCTCAAACTGTTAGATCTTTTAAATCAGGGCTAAAAACGCTTTTGTTTAGCACTGCATATCCATAACGAGCTATATATTTCAATCTACCTGCTTTCTATTCCTCTTGTGCTTATCTCCATTGCTGATTTCAATTATTATTAGTAGTAGTAGTTTTTGTTTTATTTTTATTTCAGTTTTATTTTTATTTATTTATTTATATTCTATTTGTGATTAAATGCGATCTTTTGTCTTGGTTTTTACGTTGTATTGATTTAAATGTGATTTTTATGATCTTCATGTGATGTAAAGCACTTTGAATTGCCTTGTGTTGAATTGTGCTATATAAATAAATTTGCCTTGCCTTGCCTTGCCTTGCCTTTGGAATCATTGTCATGCTGAAAGACCCAGTCACGTCTCATCTTCAATGCCCTTGCTGATGGAAGGAGATTTTCACTCAAAATCTCTCAATACATGGCCCCATTCATTCTTTCCTTTACACAGATCAGTCGTCCTGGTCCCTTTGCAGAATAACAAACAAAGCATCTTGTTTCCACTCCCATGCTTCACATTGGGTATGGTGTTCTTCGGATGCAATTCAGTATTCTTTCTCCTCCAAACACGAGAACCTGTGTTTCTACCAAAAAATTCTATTTTGGTTTCATCTGACCATAACACATTCTCCCAGTCTTCTTCTGGATCATCCAAATGCTCTCTAGCAAACCGCTCGCGGGCCTGGACGTGTACTTTCTTCAGCAGGGGGACACGTCTGGCAGTGCAGGATTTGAGTCCCTGGCGACGCATTGTGTTACTGATAGTAGCCTTTGTTATTGTGGTCCCAGCTCTCTGTAGGTCATTCACTTGGTCCCCCCGTGTTGTTCTGGGATTTTGCTCACCGTTCTTGTTATCATTTTGACGCCACGGGGTGGGATCTTGCATTGAGCCCCAGATCGAGGGAAATTATTAGTGGTTTTGCATGTCTTCCATTTTCTAATAATTGCTCCCACAGTTGATTTCTTTACACCATGCATTTTACCTATTACAGATTCAGTCTTCCCAGCCTGGTGCAGGTCTACAATTTTGTCTTTGGTGTCCTTCGACAGCTCTTTGGTCTTGGCCATAGTGGAGTTTGGAGTGTGACTCACTGTGGATGTGGACAGGTGTCTTTTATACCGATAATGAGTTAAAACAGGTGCCATTAATACAGGTAATGAGTGGAGCCTCGTTAGATCTCATTAGAAGAAGTTAGACCTCTTTGACAGCCAGAAATTTTGCCTGTTTGTAGGTGACCAAACACTTATTTTCCAATCCAATTTGGAAATAAATTCTTTAAAAATCAAACCATATGATTTTCAGTTTTTTTTTTTCACATTCTGTCTCTCATAGTTGAGGTTTACCCATGTTGACAATTACAGGCCTCTCTAATCTTCTCAAGTAGGAGAACTTGCACAATTGGTGGTTGACTAAATACAGTACTTATTTGCCCCACTGTACATCTCAAATTTGTTTAGATTGTTGATGAAATAAATCAACAAATGAACTGAAACTTGGATTCATTCAAGCCTTACAACAAGAAATATGTGAATTACTCACCACTGATTAGCGGTATGGACACCGACATAAAGAGATACAAAACAAACGTATACATGTCCAACTCCTGTCCGAAGCCTCTCACGTCTGTTCTGTTATTTGTTCCTTGTTGTCTATCTGTTGTAGTTTTTTTTTTTTTTTTTTTTTTTTTTTTATCTTACAAGGCACACCCTTTGCTTTCAATTTATAGGAATGCTGCTTGGTTACCTGCAGAAGGATGGCATTCTTTTAAGACATTTATCCATTCAAATAACATACACTTTAATATATTAAGGCCCCAAGGTTTGACATGTGTCTCATTAGATGGGGCTTTGCAAGACAGAGCTAATAAAATTCCTCAACTTTATTAGATGGGGCTTTGCAAGGCAAACAACAACAGGACATGTCCCCGAAATGTCCCCAAATCAACAGAAAGTGACCTGATATCAATAGGAAGTGACCGGTTATCAACAGGAAGTGTCACCAAATCAACAGGAAATGACCCCAAATCAGTATTAGTGACCTGATATCAACAGGAAGTGTCCCTAAATTCAACAGGAAGTGACCTGATATCAACAGGTGTCCCCGAAATGTCCCCAAATAAACAGAAAGTGACCTGATATCACCAGGAAGTGTCCCCAAAATGTCCCCAAATCAGTAGGAAGTGACCTAATATCAATAGGAAGTGACCTGTTATCAACAGGAAGTGTCCCCAAATCAGTAGGAAGTGACCTGATATCAACAGTAAGTGACCTGATATCAACAGGTGTCCCAGAAATGTCTCCAAATCAACAGGAAGTGACCTGATATCTACAGGAAATGTCCCAGAAATGTCCCCAAATCAACAGGAAGTGACCTGATGTCAACAGAACATGTCTCCCAAATCGACAAGAAGTGATCTGTCATCAACAGGATATGTCCCCCATTGGTATCAACAAGAAGTGTCCCCGAATCAGTAGTAAGTGACCTGATATCAACAGGAAGTGTCGCCAAATCAAAAGGGGAGTGACCTGTTGTCAATAGAAGGTGTCCCCCATTGGTATCAACAAGAAATGTTCCCAAATCAGTATTAAGTGATCTGATATCAATAGGAAATGTCCTCAAATCAAAAGGAAGTGACCTGTTACCAACAGGAAGTGTCCTCAAATTTACAGGATGTGACCTGATATTAACAGGAAGTGTCCCCAAAATGTCCCCAAATCAGTAGGAAGTGACCTGATGTCAACAGAAAATGTCCCCAATTCAACAGGAAGTGACCTGTTATCTACAAGAAGTGTCCACGACATGTCCTCAATTCAACAGGAATTGACCTGATATCAACAGGAAGTGTCCCTGAAATGTCCCCCAATTAACTCATTTGCTCCCCAAAACGTATAAATACGTTCTATTTTTAAATGCTTCATCGTCCCAAAAACGTATTTATACGTCTTTCGCGTTTTTAAAAAAAATTTTTTTTTTACAAGAAGCATCTATACCTACTGATCTATCTGAGAAAAACAAAGAACAAAGCTCAAAACACATTTTAAAGCAATAAAACTGGCCACTGGAGGGCAGTAGTGCATTTTGTAAGACCCGCAACCCGATTAAACAGCAGTGAACAGCCAGGCAGCACGGTCGGAGCGCTGGCGGCATGATGCTAGGCGACGGACGACCGAGCAAAACAACCGAGAGGACGCCTGGGATGCCAGGCGATGGACGACCGAGCAAAGCGACTGGACCACCAGTGCAGCGGGCTCGCCGAGCAGACCCCGCAGAGACTAAAAAATAATCCATCTTTGTGAGACACACAATGAGGGAAAAGTTTACATGGCTGACGCGTTAACAACGGCGTCATCTCGGCGACAACAGCGTCATCTCTCAGTAGTCATGCGTAACTAAATTGTTACTTTGCTATCAAAGCTCTATTTGTCTTGTTCTTTATGATATTTTGTAAAAGGAAACATTATTTAGATGTTTGGGATGTAACTAATTAAAAAAAATAGCTGTGTTAAAGTCAAAGTTATGTTTGAAATCTATGCATTTACAGAAATCTCATTTTCTCAGTTTTTTCATCAGAAATTTGAAAATTGCTCAAACTAAGCTATTTTCTAATGCTGATTTCTAAAGAATGGAAAAAGATTAGGGCTGTCATACGATTAAAATTTTTAATCGAGTTAATCACAGCTTAAAAAATAATCGTAATTAATGGCAATACAAACCATCTCTAAAATATGCAATATTTTTCTGTAAATTATTGTTGGAATTGAAAGATAAGAAAAGACGGATAAATATACATTCAACATACTGCACATAAGTACTGTATTTGTTTATTATAACAATAAATCCATAAGATGGCATTAACATTCTTTCTGTGAAAGGGATCCATGGATAAAAAGACTTGGCATTCTTAAAGGATGAATGTGAGTTTGTATATTGTGACAAAATATTGCCATCTAGTGTATTTGTTGAGCTTTCAGTAAATGATACTGTAGCGACTTTAAATGATACTGTAGCGACTTAACTGTTCTGCCCAAAAGCATGATGGGAAGTGGTGCAACCATGACTGTGTGTGGTGGCTGCAAATGCAAATATCTTCTTTGCATTGGGTGCTATACAGGGTGTTAGGAAAAAGATCACCTCCTGCCATGCTTCCCCACGTCGCTTCCCTCAACAGTTATAGTTGTTGTGGAAGAGCTGTCAAAGCTTTTGCCAATTAAAAGCACGGCCCCAATTAAATCTTGTATCGACTCCATTCACTTGACGCTGCCTCTTAGCTCTGTATTTATGTAAAACAGCGCCAATGTAGTCTGTTTGTGGCAATGCGCGAGTGGGTCGTTCCGCGCATGCGTTAAATGCGTTAAATATTTTAACGTGATTAATTTTAAAAATTCATTACCGCCCGTTAACGTGATAAAGTTGACAGCTCTAAAAAGATATAACTTACTTTTTTCTGCTGAAAGAAGGGAGTCTAATCTTTCTTTTGGTGGGTTCCATGTTTATATAGCAATTTAATTAGCAATATAGCAGAATTTTCTGTGGGCCTTGCAAAATCAGTCAAAATCCAGTAAAACGACCGGAAGCGAAGGGCCTTGCTCTGGTGAAAATGGCTGGGAGTGAATGAGTTAACAAGAAGTGACCTGATATCAACAGGACATGTCTCCCAAATCAACAAGAAGTGATCAGTTATCAACAGGACGTGTCCCCCATTGGCAGGGGCGGACTGGGACTAAGAAGCAGCCCTGGACTTTGACTCAGCCCAGCCCACAAGAATCGCTGTACACAGACCCTCCAGGGGGGTCCGGGGGTATGCCCCCCCGGGAGAATTTTAAGAATATTTTATTGTAAAATGCATCAATTTCGTTCCCTTTGAGAGAAAAATGAAGAAAGTGTGTCTAGACTGTGACTGTCTGACTTGGGGCGCTCAAAGTACTGCAAGGCTAAACTGGGGTTGGATTCATCTTCTGTCCTAGCGCTATAATCAAGCTGAATAAACAAATAAAAGATTTTTAAAGCAAGTTTTATGTATACAATTGATTATAATAACACCTATCCCCTGTGTCTATAAAATGACTTAATTGTTTATGCCATAATTAATCTTGCCACACAAATATTAAATTTCAATGAAAATACAATAAACATTTCAAGACAAACCCTGTATACGTTCATAACCTCCATTGGGAAGTATTAACCAGAAAACAAAACAATAAATAAATGATTAAAAATATATATCATATCAAATTAACTACCTAAATTTTAAAGTAAAACCATTCATTTTATTCATATTTTGTTATATTTCTTCTGAATTAATATTGCTGCTGCGTGTGCATACGTTGTTTTACAGCTAGTGTTTTTTGCTGGCACTAGCCCTTTAATTGACATTTATTTCATTTAAATTGTAGCTACCTGGTGGATAACAGTTGCCAAAATACCAAGCAAGTAACCCTCTTCATTCCATCTCAGCCCGGTGGCAACTAGAAAGTCTGCCAAAGCTCTTATCGCTCTATCCTGCCCCTTCGTGGGCCATAACAAGTCTTTCAGCCAGGCGCATTGCTGCCACCTGTCGGATTGTAGATAATCACAGAGGACATTGGGGACAAAAACGATGTATGTATGGCGGCCGCCGGCCGTCCAGAGCACCGGCCGTTCTGTGATCCTCCAGAAGCTACAGATTACCAGTCCGCCCCTGCCAATTGGTATCAACAAGAAGTGTCCCCAAATCAGTAGTAAGTGACCCGATATCAACAGGAAGTGACCTGTTATCAACAGGGAGTGTCCCCCATTGGTATCAACAAAAGTGTCCCCAAATCAGTAGTAAGTGACCTGATATCAACAGTGAGTGTCCCCAAATTAACAGGAAGTGACCTGATATTAACAGGAAGTGTCCCCGAAATGTCACCAAATCAGTAGGAAGTGACCTGTTGTCAACATGAAGTGTCCCCAATTCAACGGGAAGTGACCTGTTATCTACAAAAAGTGTCCCCAAAATGTCCCCAAATCAACAGGACTTGACCGGATATCAACAGAGCGTGTCCGTCAAATGTCCCCAAATAAACAGGAAGTGGGCTGATATCAACAGGACTTGTCCCTGAAATGTCCGCAAACCAACAGGAAGTGGGCTGATATCAACTGGACTTGTCCCTGAAATGTCCACAAACCAAAAGGAAGAGAACGGATATCAACAGGATATGTCCCCACATCAACAGGAAGTGACCTGACAGATGTGTTTCTACCACAGCAAAGCTTCATTGTCAAATGCTATTCTGCATACATCAGTTGTACGAAGTGATTATTTCAGTAACTCTCTCCTTTCTTGTCTGGCCATTCTCCTCTAACCTCAAGCATTAACAAGGTTTTTTTTTTGCCCACAGAACTACCGCTCATTGGATTTTTTCCTCTTTTTCGAATCATTTTCTGTAAACCCTACAGATCAGTGGTTGGGAACCTATGGCTCGTGAGCCAGCTCTGGCTCCTTTGACGGCTGCATCTGGCTCGCAGAAGAATCCTTAATTATTAACAAAAAATGATTCGTTATACTCCTTTGCACTGTTACCGGCATCCCCAAGGGGCTGCTGTCCCGTTTCAATATGACCGGCATTGTCAATTCAGTGTAAAAGAAGAAGTGGACGACCGTATGGGAAGAGAAAAACAGGTGTAGAGAGAGAGTTGCACGGGAGCGCTCTGTTGAGTGGCTGGGTGTCCCAAAGAGATTTTTGTTCGTGTTAATAAAGTCTCCGATAAAAAGTCATCCGACATGTCTATGTGTTTTTATACACTACGCCACCTCCCCGATGGAAGAACTGGACGTAGGAGCGACGACAAACGAACCACGGAAATCGCCAGTCCACTCCCGACTACGGTTTAGAGCTGAGAGCACAGCATTACCAAACAGAGCAGATTTTTAACAGTGTATTTACAGTGTTTTTAACAGTAATTTTAGTGGGAAAGTGGTGAACATACATGTCATTGTGTCTACCCATCTATATCCGTCTATCAATCGCATTGGCAATGCAGATGAGGCAGAGATCTTTTCTCAAGTGAGCAATCAATCTATGGTGTCTGTAGCACATCGTTGATCAAGGACAGTAAACAATTCCACGTCTGTACGTCAAAAGCAGAGTGGCGCAGCGGAAGCGTGCTGGGCCCATAGCCCAGTGATGATGGATTGAAACCATCCTCTGCTACTTAAACTTGTATCTTCTTTCCCAGAGCACTGCAGGCAAAATGTAGTGAGACGACTAAAGTATTCACAATGTTGCAGTTGTTGTTTCAGGCTTTACCCTTCAGTCTGCTTGAAAATTACCTCAACTCGTGCTCTTTGATCTGGTGAGAGCTGCCTACCTTCGCTATCAGATCACGAGCAATCCCCAATGTTTGTGTTCTGAAAGTATCCATAAAAAGTAAACTAATGAAAGTTGCTGCTGTACTTTTATTCTTTTAATAAGCCATGTAACTAATAAGCCAAGGTTTTGAAGAAGTGTGATACTGGTGTGTGGCTACCTCATACACATCTGATGTTGTTCACAGTGGTCTTCAGTGTGCTCAAGGAGCTTGTGTGTCTGCTCAGAAAAACATTGGAACATTGCTATGGACTAATTTTATTTTTTTCATTCATTCCATCGTTACACTTTCCAGCTTTCTCCAAACTCTTCAGTATTGTTGGCCATGGTGTAATCAGGTTACAGTCGGTCATCCGTGTGTTACCTCCCTTGTGTGACTCGTGGAGTGACAAGTGGAAAAGGATGAAGGCTCTTGATTGCTTTTTAACTGGTGGCGTTTATTGCCCAGTACACACCCACACGTCCGGCTGCCTCAACGTAGCTAGACACTTCTGTATTACAGCGCGCGCTCCCTTCTTCCCCCGCCCGCGCATGCGCACACACAAGCCCATTGTTTCCAGGCAATACTTGCATCATGTGGTTCTACCGCCACCCTCACTTTTCGTTTGTATGTGCGTGGTACAGTTATTCCTGAGGACAGATATATACACACTTTGTGATTTCAGGGTAAAAACGAAAAATAAAAAAACAATCACAGTTAATTAATTGGAATGTCGATGTCTTTGGATGAATTCCCCCAAACAAAGTTTGTGGCACTTTGCTAACACGCGGCAATTTGGTTGCAAGGTAATAGGCGCTACAATTTCAGATCTTTAGCGGGGCCTTGAGGTGGAATTTGAATTAGAAAAATTATGTCATTCATTTTTACTGAAATTTTTTTTCGTTGGTGCTACTGTAATTTTTGATATTATAACAATTCTTTTATGGGTCAATCATTTTGAATAAAAAACATTCAAAGATGGTGTCAGCCGTATGTGCTGTAAAAATGTTCGTTTGTGCTGCTATCATTTTTGAGATATTGACATACAGTGATCCCTCGCTAAACAAACATCGCGCCCTCAGTCCATCGGGGATTTTTTTTCAATTTAAAAAATTATTTAAAAAAAAAAAAGCACAATTTTATTGAGATGTCCCATCCAATCACGTGCAGCCTCTCGCTCTCCCTGCAGCTTGTTAAAGTAAACAGTTAGTGACAAGGGACCTGCTTTGAAGTGCCCGGACAACTACCTTTAAACGGCCGCCGCCTCGTTTAACTTTTTAAACATTGGCTGTAGTCGCTATGGCAACTCACTGTCATGTGTCGTGTGGTGTTCTAAGCAGCATGAGTTGATTTGAGAGGACTCGCTCATTGAAGAATATAATTAAGAATTATACTTTAAGGAAAAAAGGGAAAATAACGTCTTGTATCTCTTTACAATGCTAAATCTGAATAAATACATTTAACACGCCTTTTTTTATGTAAATAAGCTACACCCGGAATGGTGCAATTTGTTTATTCTACATTTGTGCTGTAAAAAAAGTATTTTTGCTGCTCGCGTTTTATAGAGATATTAATTTCGAATGATGACGTCAATCGTAGCGACTCCGTTGAGGCTGACGCTGCGTACCAGCTAGTGCAACTAGTGCAAATGTAGCACAAACAAATTGCACCCCTTCGTGTCTCTTTTGCAGTAAATGGGGCTTGACATATTAATTTCAAGTGATGACATGACTCGCAGCAGTTGTTGGTTCAAGTCCTGTGTCTTCCGTTCCTTCATTATCTGGGTAGTCGGTTGATGATGGGTGAGCTGTGGCAGTAGTTTGTGGTTCACATGCCATTGAAGCTGTGGTATCGCTGTGATTTGTGGCAGTGGTGGCATTTGGAGTCCAAGAATTGGTTGCTTGTGGAGTATGGGCTGGAGTTGATAACGGGTGCGCTGTGTCAGTAGTTTGAGATTCAGTTGAGGCACTCGGGTGCATGGGTTTGCTTGTTGCTGGTCTTGTTGTCTGTGTCTCAGAGCCTGTTGTGTTTATTGGGGGTTTAAAACTTTCAGTTGTAACTGAATCGGTAGTCATGGGGACAGGGGATGTAGGTTTCGTCAGGTCTGTAAATTAAATCACTTTTAGTAAGATACACTGGTTCTGGAAGCAAAATTGTCAATTGAAGTACAATGGTTACCTGAACATCGGCCTCTAGATAGGGATATATCATCTATGGCCACATCTGACTGATCATTTGAACCTCGTCGGCCTTCAAAAAGTATATGATATTAAGAGCACATTTTAATTCTTCTCTTTGCATACATCCAAATACATGCAAGTGAAAGACTGGAATAGATTTTGTCTACCTGAAAAGATCCTTTGGTTGTGAAGTCAATTTGGGCTAAGTGCCACATATTCCCATGATTGTTTCTCATCCAGCTAATAACCTCAGCTTTTTTGTCCTGCAGCAAATACACATGGAGGTCCATAGTATTGGCTGAACCATACATATGGTACCAGAACTGCAAACACTGAGGCCTGGATGTAGAACATTTGGAACTGATGAGACGAGCTGTATCTCCATGTGAAGCGCTGTTACCTTCAATGTAAAGATAATGGCCATCTGAAATATAATATGAGAGTTGATTAGTTGAGATGTAACAGTCTGATTTTTCAATTCCATCTTCAGCTTAAAATGTGCTTTTCCAGGTTGTTTTCTCAATACAGTACTATTATTTTAAAGCTACTTTTTTTTAATGAAAGATAGAACAAGTTTTAATTCTCGAAACAGCTGTTTTCACAAAATAACATAATTCTTCAAACCGCTTATTCTCCCTATTGTTTAAGATGGGTGTCAGCTAGCGATGGGATCTGTCATTCACGAGGAAATGAATCCATTCCAGTTAGTTCAGTAAAAAGACTCGTTCAAACAAAGCGTTCAATGAATCGTTCGCCCCCTCATCCCCCTCCCCACCCAAATGAATCGTTCGGTTAGTGAACTGGAAGGGACGTTGCCGAACGAATCACCAAATACCGCTTCGCAGTATAACTGAACGGGAAGTGACATTGCTTGGTCCCTCCCTCTCTTGCTCACAGGCTCCTCATTGACCGCTAGTCGTAGTTTAAGAAATGAGTGACAGACGATATCATTCTGCTTTCCCAGCCTCGTCTCTCTCCAGCTGCTGCAAAAGCGAGGGAGAACTTCCGCGTCGTCTGTCGCATTTCTATGGGATCAAAGCCATGGCTCGTGCTTGCATTTCGATTTAGGAAACAGTTAAACATTTTCCTTTTGTGGGGGGAGTGGGGGTTTGGGGTCGGGGGCACATGGACTTTTAGCATGATCTTGATCACATATACAATGCTGCTGCTACCAGCCAACGCGGCATGCTTGCTGTCACGAAAATAAAAATAAATTGAAAGTTTAATTTCTAATTATGGAACGACCAACACATCATATTTACCTCACGCTCTGTTGTGTTTTTGTTTTTATGCTCATCACTATTATTTTTGGGATCTATTTTTAAAACTAAAGTGTAAATAGCTAGTTGTCAAATGTGTTGCTCTGAAATGAAAATAATACTACATTTTGATATTAAAAAGTTTCATTGCAAATCACTATTATTAATAAATAAAATAATCCGGTCAGCTCCCCTGTCGTCCCCTCATCTCAGATGGTCAAATGCTGACGAGAAATAACTGTTTGCTCTTTACGATGCTGCCTTTCTACTCTTATTAGTCTGTTAAGAAAAATGTAGACATATTGCGACATCTCCCGTGCCCGCGTGCGTTGTTTTTGGGCGCTTGAGTAGCACATGATGGATGGACATAATTTGTCAAACCAACCAACAGCCGACACGCTCTGACACGAAAAAAATAAATAAAACACTCGGAAAAAATGGACATGTATGTACAGCTTCATTGCAAATCAGTATTATGGTGATCATACTAAATATTCTTTTTTCTGTGCACATATGAGGTAAATATCGCTGCCATGAAGCCTCCATACAATGACAGTTCTCTCCCCCCTGCACTGTCATCACGCGACCGCAGCTCAGCTCTTGCTTGCCTCGTAGCTACCCGCGAAAGTACTACTGTAAATTTGATAGTATGTCATCATATGTATGTCAAGTTGTTGAGGAGAGTAGTACACTAAACCATGCTCGTTAGGTTTGTCTGGTGTTTTTGTCTGTTTGAGCAGCATATGATAGGCTCCACATTAACAAATATGTGACAAAGTCTTTTCCTTTCATTTTTTGACTCGTTCACCGCATGACTGGAAAGTCAAGTTAGCAACAAGCTCGGTCAGGAGCCGGAGGACCGAGTAAGTGAACGGGAAGTGACATAACTCAGCTTGCCCCCTGCGTGCACGCTGGCTGCTTATTGGCCACACGTGGAAGTGAGTGACAGACGCCCTGATTCTGTTTCCGCTCCCTCCCCTGCCCGCGATGAGGCTGGCGCCTGATTGGTCGTGTGCGATGTCAGAAGACGCTGCCGCTTCCTCAACGCCCTCCTACGCAGCTAACAAGTCCCAACTTCATTGAACGAATCAGTGCAGAAGGTATTTAGTTCGGTCTCGTCCACCCAAACGATTCGTTCAAAAAGAACGAATCGTTCACGACCGATACAACACAGTGTCAGAAACCGACGGCTCAAGAAGCGCTGCCCTAGTGGGTCCCAGGAGCTTTTTCAAAAATGTTTGACAATGTAAAAAGATGTTGTGTATCCTTCTCTGCATTGCAGGGAAAATAAACATTTAGGCTGCGTTTTAATAACAATTTTATTCACCCTCGCTCACTTGCCCTCGGGGGAATCCCTGGGGCCATCTTAAGGGCCGTTCCATTTCTTGAAACAGCTGAAGTGAACTGAGATCGACCCTTGAGGGCTTAGTGATCGAGTCAACAACGATGGTCACCTCAGAGCTGTATACATCGCACAATGCATCGCAGTGGTGCACAGAAAATATGTCCTTGTGGTGGTGATAAAAAGAAGCTAAAAAAACGTTGACTGCTGTCTATTTTAAAAAGACAATAAATTAAGGAGCCAGCACGGTGTTTGAATGTTATACCAAACTGACTTTCGAGTTGTAAAATTGATTGTTGTTGTAAAAAAAAAAAAAAAAAAAAAAGACTGTTACGGAGCCACTTAAAGCGACATCGACAAAAACAAAATAAATTTAAACCATCTGGTGCCCACTAGAAACAATCTGGTAAACATTAGCATTAAATCACATTTAAGCTAGCAGACTTTTGCTACACGAGTTAGCCAATTGTTCTTTTGTCGTTCCTAGATTCTCTTTTTTTTTTTTTAAACATGATTTAAGGCTAGTCCAAGATTGAAGTAAAGCTCAACTAAATCTTGTATTATTATTTTTAGCACACTGAAACTGCTGGTGTCCAATGCATGCCTGAGCTTAGCCTCAAACAATATAAAAAACAAATAAATAAAATCTTACAAAAAAACAATTAGCTAACTTGCATAGCAAAAGTCTGCTAGCCTAAATGCTATATAATGCTAATGTTTACCAGATTGTTTCTAGTGCGCACCAGAAACAACAGTGCGCACCAGTGCACCACGGCGCACCACGTACTATCTGGTGCAGACCGGATAGTTTAAATTTATTTTATTTCTGTTGATATATTTTTAGTGACTCCGTAGTCTGTGGCAGTTATGGCAGAGCATATGGAATCAGAGGAGAGCCAAAATTTAAAAAATAAAAGAATGAACAATGACAAAAATGAAAATAAAAAAATATATATTGTTGTTGACTTTTACTTTTTGTCATTAAAAATCACAAACGGAAAAAAAACTCTTTTTGTTTCACTTGCCTTTTCTATTTTGCTTTGACCGGAAGGAATGATTTGTCAATCAAATGGCGTTGGGAAGGACTGAAACTAAAACTAATGTCAACTAAACGTAAATTAGGTTAAATGTATTCAAACAACAAAACTGTCTACAAATTATAAGGTAAAGAAAATAAATAATGATTGGCCCAAATAAAATTTGATACAAAACTAATAATTCTGACAATTCCCAAGTACCGACATACTGCCATTAAGCACAGAATACCTCTCTGTTTTAATAACATGAGTCTCGTCTTGCCTGTGAACGAACGAGGGAAAGTGTGTTCCATTTACCTCTTTCATCACCCCCGCCCACTTTCCCTCCGCCCTCCAAGTGGCCTTCGTGTGACGTCAAACTGTTTTTGGAATGCAGCCAAGCTCTTTTTGAAACGCAGCTTTAATCATGAAGGCTCATTGTGTATTTGTACGTGACTTTAGGATGGCTGAGTCCCAGCCGCCATTTTGTCTCCAGTCGTTTTTGATGGCAAGTCCAGTATATTATTTGTCCTTTAATTTAGTTACTTGTAAGGCCCATTCCGCATTACGTCGCCATCGTAATGCGGAAGTGGGTGATTATAGACATGCCCTCGCGTACAATCCATGTTGTTTCTGCTTGTTTTCTCCGGTAATCTTTCAAAAAAGAACATGCCGAGTCAACACTGCTGCTATGGAACTTGTAGAAACAACTCTAGCCAATACGACATATGAAGGATGTTTTCTTCATACGTTTCCGAAACAAAAAACTCCAGTTTAACGTCAGCAACTTGAAGCCATTCGCATTTCATATGCAGTAAACATTTTGTTGGGGGCCATGGTCCTACAGAGGACGAAGATATAAGCCATTGTGATATTTTAACTTATTTTTTAGCGTGGCGTTTTGCCGTGCTGCTTCTGTCTGACAATGAATGAACTGAAGAAAAAAAAAAATTAAATGGTATCTGACTGCCACTGTTGTTACCTTTTATGTTGTAAAAAACAACTTTAGTAAGGGGGAAGTGTAAATAAATTATAGAATTAAGATTTGTTATTAATGAAAAAAATTAAAGTGTTCGTTGGCTGTCACTGAGTAGCATTTGGGATCGCTACACAAAAATAGCAATGTAAATTGCCCCCAAGAATGGTCAGAGACGTAAGACAACCAGAGGATATAATATATAAGATAGACATGGCATATAATGGTAAAGGATAGAGTGTTGAAATGCAGCCTCAATCATGAAGGCTCATTGTGTATTTGTAGCCAATTTTATCATTTTGACTAGAGGCTAATATAGCTAATATACTGTAGATACATACAGCATGTGTTGCCTTCATTACAAGGCTTTTAATTTTTGCAGCTTTAGACGTATTTGTTTTTTGTTTAGTTGGTCCCTTATAGCGCTTTCAAAGTTTGCCGACCCCTGGTAAAGTGTACTGGAGGTTATCCCAGCAGACGATGATACACCCGAGGGAGGAATGCAGAAGAAAAATAAATAAATACCTAAAAGCATCACAACTGGAAAAACACGGAAGTTGGTTTGTAAAGGCGTGCCAGACTTGGAACAACCTGTTACTAACTCTGTAATCTTATAATAGCTGTCAAGTTAGACAACGAGAATGGTATTTACAGTTGTGGTCAAAAGTTTACATACACTTGTGAAGAACATGCTGTCATGGCTCTCTTGAGTTTCCAGTTATTTCTACAACTATGATTTTTCTCCGATAGAGTGATTAGAACAGATACTTCTTTGTCACAAAAAACATTCATGAAGTTTGGTTCTTTTATGACTTTATTATGGGTTAACAGAAAAAGTGATCAAATCTGCTGGGTCAAAAATATACATACATGGATCTGAAAAAGCGAATCATTGACTTGAACAAGTCAGGAAAGTCACTTGGAGCCATTTCAAAGCAGCTGCAGGTCCCAAGAGCAACAGTGCAAACAATTGTTTGTAAGTATAAAGTGCATGGCACTGTTTTGTCACTGCCACTATCAGGAAGAAAATGCAAGCTATCACCTGCTGCTGAGAGAAAATTGGTCTGGAGGGTGAAGATTCAACCGAGAATCACCAAAAAGCAGATCTGCCAAGAATTAGAAGCTGCTGGAACACAGGTGTCAGTGTCCACAGTCAAGCGTGTTTTGCATCTCCATGGACTGAGAGGCTGCCGTGCAAGAAGGAAGTCCTTGCTCCAAAAGCGGCACCGTAGGCTCGACTGAAGTTTGCTGCTGATCACATGGACAAAGATAAGACCTTCTGGAGGAAAGTTCTGTGGTCAGACGAAACAAAAATCGAGCTGTTTGGCCACAATGCCCAGCAATATGTTTGGAGGAGAAAAGGTGAGGCCTTTAACCCCAAGTACACCATGCCTACTGTCAAGCACGGTGGTGGTAGTATTATGCTGTGGGGCTGTTTTGCTGCCGATGGAACTGGTGCTTTACAGAGAGTAAATGGGATAATGAAGAAGGAGGATTACCTTCAAATTCTTCAAGATAACCTAAAGTCATCAGTCCGAAGACTGGGTCTTGGGCGCATTTGGGTGTTCCAACAGGACAATGACCCCAAACACACATCAAAAGTGGTAATGGGATGGCTAAATCAAGCTAGAATTAAGGTTTTCAAATGGCCTTCCCAAAGTCCTGACTTAAACCCCATTGAGAACTTGTGGACAATGCTGAAGAAACAAGTCCATGTCAGAAAGCCATCAAATTTAACTGAACTGCACCAATTCTGTCAAGAGGAGTGATCAAAGATTCAACCAGAAGCTTGCCAGAAGCTTGTGGATGGCTACCAAAAGCGCCTAATTGAAGTGAAAATGGCCAAGGGACATGTTACCAAATATTAGCGCTGCTGTATGTATATTTTTGACCCAGCAGATTTGATCACTTTTTTCTGTTCACCCATAATAAAGTCATAAAAGAACCAAACTTCATGAATGTTTTTTGTGACAAGCTATCTGTTCCAATCACTCTATCAGAGAAAAATCAGATTTGTAGAAATAACTGGAAACTCAAGAGAGCCATGACGTTATGTTCTTCACAAGTGTATGTAAACTTTTGACCACAACTGTACATCCTGCCCAAGAAGGCCCTGTTCCAAATGTTTGGGTTGAGCCACTTAGCCTTGTCCAGTCAAACACAGGACTAGTTGTAGCAGGAAATTGATTGGTAACATTTACCGACGGAAGCTTTGTAACTGCAGTTACTTGTCATGTGAAACTTGGAGGATGAGTGGCGTTGCCTTCGGGTTTGGGTGTTTGAGCTGTCTCCACACTGCTTAGCTCTAAGAATTGTAGTTGGAACTGTGTTTAAAACGGACAATCTTTTATTGAAACAAAACATTTGTATTCTGTGTGGATTTTTCAGACCTGAACATTGACCATGGTAAAGCATTACATCATCTAAGGCGACATCAGACTCTTCGTTAGAGCCTCTGGGCCCCTCAAAAATGATCTAAGGAAGGAAATAAAGGCTATTTCTTTAAGAAGTCTTGTCATGCCTATAGTGCAGTAGTTCAGCATTGCAGCATTGTTGCCTGAACGTATGTTCAAATGAATGCATTGTACCTGGAAAGATCCAGTGACAGTCAAATCCACTTCAGCTAAGTGCCACATATTCCCTTGATCATTCCTCTTCCACCAAATAGGACTCGCTCTTTTGTGCTGCAGCAGATACACATGTAGGCCCATAGTATGAGCTGAGCCATACATATGGTACCAAAACTGAAGACACTGAAGACCTGAGGCAGGGCACTCTGAGCTGATGAGACGAGCTGTGTCTCCAAATGACGCTCTGTTGGCTTCAATGTAAAGGTAGTGGCCATTATAACAAAACGTTTGAATAGCTAATTTTTGCATTGCTAATGATGAATGTATTCCACAAACCTCGTGAAAATGAATGCATGAATGTTTTCATTGGTAAACTAAAGGCATTGAGTTTCTTTTGAAGTTGTGATAACGCATGAAAGATATTTCATGTGCATAACAATTTCATACATACAGTGGTTAAAGTGGGCCCGAGCTTTGCGTCTTTAGTCAAAAGAAATACAGCATTTTCGCACCATAAGGCGCATCTAACAGCCTTCAATTTTCTCAAATACGACAGTGCTTTATAATCCGATGCGCCTTTATATGGATCTATATTAGTTAATCATGGCATGACATTCGCTTTAGCCCAGCACCATCTAGTGCACAGGTGTCAAACCGATTCCAGAAAGGGCCAAGTGGGTGCAGGTTTGCTTTCCAACCAATGAAGAGGACACCTTTTCACCAATCAGATCTTTTACCTGTGTAATCAGTTAAACTTTGTCAGGTGCTGCTTGTTTCAGTAGGAAGTTCATTGGTTAAACTCTCTGCATGGTATCGGTTGGAACAAAATCCAGCACCCACTTGGCCCTTTTTGGAATCGGTTTGACACCTGTGATCTAGTGGATGTATAATGCAGCCCCAACCACTACTACTACTACTGTGCCTTGTAATGCGGTGCGCCCTATACAGGTACCGTATTTTTCGGATTATAAATCGCAGTTTTTTTTCATAGTTTGGATGGGGGTGACTACTCAGGAGTGACTTATATGTGAAATTATTAACACATTATGATATCATTTCACATGTTATTTTCGTGGTTTAGAGTGACACTGATGGTTTGGTAAACTTGTTACCATGTTCTTTATGATATAGTTATCTGAATAACTCTTAATAGCTATGGCCATGTTCGCGTTCTGCCTTTGGCAATGTGTGTTCAATTGTATTATTGAATTTTTTTTATATTGAAATGTAGGGCTGCAGCTATCGAATATTTTAGTAATCAAGTAATCGACTGAAAATTCTATCGATTGATCGAGTAATCAGATAAAACATTTTATTTAGGTAAAGAGCAATTAAAAAAAGATGAGGAAACAAGACATTTCATCTAATAGTGAACCATTTTCAGTCAATCAATGTCTTTATTTTCGATGTACATTGTTGAAAACAGCCAACAATTGCATCTCAAATGTGAAAAGAAAAAATAAAAAGACTAATTCACTGCTTTCACTCAAAAAACTTCGATCTTATAAAAAAACTTCTTACCTAAAAATGTCATTACGCTTGATAACACACATCACTTAAAAGTTAAGTGTTCTTCCCACATGTTTCAATTGAATTTCCACTTGTGTCAAGCTATAGGTTCTATTTAAGTTTTAAAGTGATCCTCGAGTTTTAAGACAAGTAATTCTTAAAATATAAATGTTAGTATGAGTTATATTAATTTGATATTAAAACCCCTCTTAATGTTTTCTTTTTAATAAAATTTGTAAAATTATTTTAAGTGATAGGTTGCCATCCTTGTGACGTTGCAGTGCGTGACGTCACAGGGCCCGTTGCCAAACTTTCGAGAGGAGTCTGGCTGCAGCCCGCCTCTCTCAGTACCCTGCGCCGCTCTTCTCAGTACCCATCCCGCAGACAGGAAATGACGCAACACCGCAGCTCTCAGGCCCCTCAGACCGGAAATGTCGTCAACCCTTGCGACGAAAACAAGTTACGTTATTTCACCTCTCGCGAAAAAAACACGGTAAGTGGCCGCACTGAAAAAAAGTTTTTAAAAGCGTATGCATGTTTAAAAATGTTAAATAGTTAAACAAGACTTGCGGTGAAAATATGAAGTGTTTATTCTGAGTTGAAAAGACCGTACTTATATCTAGTATTCTTAATGTAATTTAAATAATGTCTTCCTTTACTAACTGCATGTGACTTTGCTCTACTTATATTGTTTAATACGTACTGATGAATTCAGCAGCGAATTCGCTAATGCTGCTAATGCTTTTTACATTTTTTTTCACAATGAACAGTCTTCTTTGTGTAGTTTTCATTATATTGCACTCTTATTTTTCATTATGTACATGCCTGCAATTCGCAGCTCGCTGTTTTTGTTGTTGTATGGTATTGTTGTTTTGCCTTCATTTGTTTTGTCTGGTCCTTTGTAGTTTGAATGTTGTCACATGATCCAAATAGGACAAGGTTGTAATTTTTTCTTGATATTGTTACTCTGCTTAGCTATATATTTTTTCATTATTTTGTTTTTTTTTTTACTAGCTGCAAGATCACCACCCCATTGGGAAGAAACTAAATCACGACCCCCAAATGGTAGTCTTCCCATGCAGATACAGGGATGTCACACAGATCCAAATGGAAGTAAGTAGCATAAATATTAATGTACTTTAGATTTTGGACTGTGCTGAATACTTTTTTTTTGATAGACATCGAACACTGTAAAACCCACTGTGCAGACAGGACCAATGGTGACAATATAAGACCATGCCGAGCTTCATGGACGGTTCAAACTCATCCTGCCCAGGAACGGCTGGTATGTTTTATGTCTGAGACAAATGTTGTGCTCAGTGGAAATCTGGATAGGCTTATTATTCCTTATATTAGTTAACAATTGGACATAATTGATTATTTACTCTTTGTTTATTTAACCAATCAACATTCTCATTAGCTTATGCAAATCTTGAATATAAAGAGGCCAGAAATGGTGTTGATTGTCTAAAAAAAGAAAGTTTGATTGACACGTGCTGACTTTTGGAACGTTGGCCTGAACAATGAAATGGAATCAACTGTGAATTTTGAGGATTTAGTTTCTCTAAAGAACATAATGTCACTTGTACAATTAAGTAAAATGTAACTTTTTGTTTTTGTTTTTTTGCAGATATGAAATGCATATTTATAACTTGTCTAACAAGTAGCTCATTCAAAGGTATAAAAAAGTATTTTTTTGGCGTGTGTAGGGTATTATTTTAACTATGTAGCCTACAGAATGCTTGTATGGGCTCATGTAGGTGTCTGCGTACGTTTGTATTTATATAACATATGTCCGTGTGTATAGATTATGTATTTTTCAGGGAAGGACCATATTTTTGGCTGACCCCTATGTTGTTGCAACATGGTGAAAGCCTACAGGATGTGACCCACACATGCATCTGCCTGTAAGGCTGATTAGTAACAACTACAACTTGGAGCATTGGTTCATTTTCAAAGAACAGTCAAATCATAACAAATTAAATGATCCAAATTCCAATTATTTGTGGGAAGAAAAACAGATCCAATCTTGAGATCAGAGAACTATTGTTATCTCTAATGAAATTCAGTAACCATTCATATTGGCATGGCGTTTCCATGATGATCCAGAATAGCCTTGTTTGGTTTTGAAGGTATGTTCCAGTCGATCCTTTTATTTTGCCCCTTCAATTAAAGCAGAATTGCACTCCAGATGATTCATCCAATCATTTGAAGCAAAATTCTAAAATGCCACTCTAAAATTGCGAATGTTTTGTTTCAAGGGCATTGGCCCGGTCTCAACATTGGTAGGGACGAATATAATGCAAATAAGGTTGCTCAAAAGTTGGTGGGGACAACTTTAGCATCCTGAAAAGTTGGTCGTGTTATGTCCCTACCGTCCCTATGCAAACCTACGCCCTTGTTTTGTTTGCATGAATCATTTAAACCTGACTGGTTGGTGTTCTTATGCATGGAAACACGTTTGTAATTGTTTAACTACTGTATTTAATATAAACCTATATTTTCAATTGCAGAAAACGTTGACAGTCAATCAACAGGGGGACATGGAAAGAGAGGATTGGAAGTGAAATAGAGGTATTTGTAAAAGTGTGTATTCATTGATCCAAAACTTGAAGGAAGTGACTCGGTTAAATTCTTACGTTAGGGTTTTTCGGGACAGCCATAGGGGAAGGACTGTGGCATCTTCATGTTGGTAGGTGAGTTTAACTGTCCAATTTTGTCCTCTGTTATATTTGTATTCATTTATCCATTTGTAGTATGCTCTTTGCACTGTTCTGGATGCTCTCTTTGAGTTTAACCATTGTAAAAGGAAGTTCACCGAATCATTCAAATTGGGCTACAAAATATCCTTGTCGTTATTCTTTATTTACACTTGTTTTTAATTTTTGTTAGACTGATATGCCAACTCTGAGGAAGTGGTGGTGTATATTGCTAGTGGACAATTTCAAACTTGGGTGCATGGTAAGTCTTTGAAACTGTTGATATGGCATTCATAGGAAAGTAGGTGCACAGCACCTTAATTCTTTGTTGGAAAATGTGGAATACTTATTTTTGTATTTTTTCAACTTAGGTGAGCCACAGGAAAGAGTTTGCCCATTGGACAGATAAGGCAAAAGCATTACTGCAGGGTGAAGTGCCACCAGTCTATCAGCTACAGAAGTGAAATTTGAATATAATTGCTGAGGTCAGCTTTTAAAGACTTTTTAGTGTCCATTACTCTGACGCACTTTTGAACATGTCCCCCTTTATTCACTGATTTTTTTTTAGGAAGAGGTGTAACCACAGCTCCTTCAAGTTAGTGGTGGCCCACTCCAAAAAGATATGGCGGGAAAAAATGGTAAGATTGTTTATATATCTAGTTTAATGCAATGCCTGAAAAGAAAAATCAAGTATAAAATTAACAAAGCATCATTTTTATTATGTAATATTCAAATAGCTGTTTTCTTTCTCTTTTCCAATGAACAGTTTTGGTAAAAGGATTGTGCAAGACAGCACAAAAGCCTCGGACAGGGCGGGGGGGGGGGGGGGGGGGGGGGGATCAATGCAGTAGGAGTTCCCAAGCATCCTGCAGATGGAAGAGGATGAGCACGAACTACAATGTCTTGGAGCCATTCAAGTTCTGTTCCAACCATCTGGAAGATGGATTTACCTTTTTTGAGGAGATTGTTGACCAAAGAAAATATCTGGTATTCTCTCAATAATAATAAAAAAATAATAAAAATAAAGTTTACCATATTAGAACTGGTTGTATTGAGTTCATTTTTCTACACTTATAAATTAGTTGTTTTTTTTCTTTTATCCCAGATGTTAGTTGTAGGTAGTTTTAATTACCTGTGATGAAGGCTTGCCGAAAAATGTCAGGTAATTAAAACAACCTACAACTATTGTCTGGGATAAAAGAAAAGAACAACTAACACATGACAACTATTTTGTCATTTCTGTTTGAAATAAAGGTGCCTTTCCTGGAGCAGAAAGTTTAATATAGTTTCTGAATTAGTTAATTAGGATCTTCACCCACATGAATGAATTTAAGTAGCAAAATGAAAGACAAAATTGGTTTGGTTGCAACATTGAGAGAATATTACGTTTTTGATACATTAAATTGTAATGAAGCTATATTAATGTGTCCGTTCATAAAAATGTAAGGATGACAGCAATTTCTAATAATTCTCAATTGGAGTATATTTTACAATTGACAAACTAAAGTACACACTGTGATAGGTCACATGCGATCTCTCAGTCACCAATTAAACCTTTATTGCAGTAGTGTGTATTTTAATTTTGATGTACTGTAACCGTGTTTTTCATTTTGGTAAAATCAGCAGGCTTTAACAAACTGACCGCGCTTAAAGAGTTAATCTCCCGATTTCACCAAATCAATTTAAGGAGCATGGAAATAAATTATTATTTAAATAATAATGAGTGATGCTGAAACCGAACATAAAAGACGTGCGAAAAGGAAAGTAAACTAGTATTTACGTTCGAATGGACGCTAACTATTACGATAAAACCGGAAGCTCGGAGCTCGAGCGCTGTTTCATGTTGTCATTTCCGGTCTGAGAGCTGCGATATTGCGTCACTTCCTGTCTGCGGGATGGGTACTGAGACGAGCGGCGCAGGGTACTGAGAGAGGCGGGCTGCAGCCAGACTCTCTTGGGAGAGAAACTTTCAGCGTGTCACTCTTAGCTACCCCAACATGTCGTTGGTTCTGCCCTTCCAATTTGAACCAGATCGGAAAAGTGAAGAGCAGGACAGCACGCAGCGTGGCTGACTGTCCTCATTAAATTCCCATCTGACGGGAACAAATCTTGGAATCGAGTGTAATCCATCTCTTGTACATTATAACTCGTGGTATGTAGGATATGTGAATAAAAGTACCAAAACGGGGAGAAGCTTCCACTATTGCACATTTATTCACAAACAAAATATTTCCACCTTGACCACTCGTCACTCAGGAGCTCAGCGGTAGGCTCACATGCGTTCCCAGACGAACTCCAATATAAAAGTAAGGTCCGAGTCACTATCGTCACTATACCGTGCCATAGTGCTTTAATTATTTGGTATGATTTGGGAAAACTCCCACGAAGAATGTTCAACAAAAAAGATAACAATAGTAATCCAAATCCGCGTTTTTTTTCACTCACTCGAAGATCCAGGAAGTAGACCGATCCCATGGCACTGTTGCAGCCGCGATCAGGCCGCCGAATCCATAAAATAGACTGATCCGAAAAGCCGCTGTGGGACCGTCGAATCCAGAAAATAGACAGATGCGAAACCAATATTGCAGCCCCAGTGGGACCGAAGGATCCAGAAAATAGATGGATCCCTTACTTGACTAAGGATCCAGGAAAAATGTTCGGCTGCCAGTTGTAACGCGTGGTAGGTCGGATACGTGCATACAGGGACCAAAAAGGGGGGAAGCTTCCACTTATGCACATTTATTCACAAAAAAAAAAAAAAAAATTCCACCTTGACCACCCACGTCACTCCCCTTGTTTCAATTTGACTGGAAATTGTACGCAAAAAGAAGCACATCGTGACATTTTACTACGCGAGTTTAGGCAGCAATACACAATTGTTGTATACGCTACACATTTGGAAACATCCCATTTACGTCATCACTGCGAGTCCGCAAAACATGGCGCCAACTATCGGTCAAAATGTGTACTAAATATTATAAAATATTTCCATTGATTTAACATTTTATGTGTATATAACAACATATTTTAGTACAAGAGAACAATTGTGGTTTATTACAGCCTACATATATTTATGGTAGAGGATCACTTTAAGTTAGTCTAAACTGTAAATCCTGATAGGATTGTGAGTTTTTGCAGTGTTCAAAATAAATGCTGTGCTGTATTGGAGCACATTAAGCACTAGTGCCACTTGGTGTTTTATCCAGCAATGACTACTGAGCTAAAATTGACAGTTAGCATTATTAAGTTTTTATTTTACACCCTAATCACTCTACATCACATTTTTTCACAGATTAAATAAAGCCTGTATGTAAAAGTTAGCCACGCATCGACAGTGGTCATAATGAATAGAAACCTAGCCCTCCGCAGGGATAACGTTACGTGAGCGAGTGACAGTAACGTTAATCTTATTTAAGAGCGCTGAGAAGTTTAGTGCTTTAAGATGGCGGCTGTTCTATTAAGACCGCCGAGTCGGTCATTTCGCATTTAGTTCTACGCAGGGGTGAAAGTGAGTGGGAACGGTCAAGAATGCAGTTCCGGTATAAGATTCAGGGCTGGAACGCAGTTCCGGTATAAGATTCAGGGCAGGAATGCTGTTCCGGTATAGGGTGCTTTGAGTCTGAAAATATGACGGCAACTGTCAAAACGCAATGTAAAAAAAGAAATATACAAAGCTGCCACACATGCATTTCATCTCCAAGAAGAATACAATCTACCAACATCAAATTTACATACACAAGTGTTAACAACAAGTGTAATAAAGTGCTGTGTAGGGTAATCCGTTTCCACCAATACTTATTATTTATTTTATTCCAAGGACGGCATGGAGGTTTCCCGAGCTGCTGCAGTTATCTGAGTCTGACGAATCCACGCAGCAAAGCAAAACGCCTGGACTCATTTATCTGTTCAATTGGCTGACATACTGACATGTGATCACCAGAGATAGTTAGCTCTGATTGGTTCAGATGTGCAATTTTTCTGAAACAGCAAAAAAAAAATAAAAAAAAATAGGGCAATGCAACAGAAAATGTATCAAATCTTTTAGAGCAAGGAAAGAGCTAAGGTGGCTTATTTATCATATTTTGTTTTATTTGCTCTGATGGGGAGGTTCAGAACATCTTAGCTGTCAAAGTCAACTTTGGACTTATATTTGTTAATTTGTGTTAGGCTACCTATTAATTTCCATATGATTTAAAAAAGTAAATGTGCGATCTTCAAAATATATTCCATTTCACTCTGCATAATATAGTTTGTACTTATTTTTTCTGAATGTAAATTACTTATATCTGTATTATTAAAAAACAACAAAAAGTAAATGTTTACATTATCTTAAATTTCAATATACATCTTATGTTCTTAAGTAGTTAAAATTGAGATTTGGCATGTAGTATGTGAGGAAATGAGGGAAAATAGAAATTAGGAGATGGAGGTTGGGGTTATAGCTGTTTTTGTTCACTTTTATTTTGCAAATAATGGAAAAAATACAATTTTGAATGAAAATCAGTGTTTGTATGTGTTATAGAAATAACTGACCAAAACCGTTCTCTTTGTATTTCAGTAGTTTTGACACCCCCCCCCCCCCCCAAAAAAAAAGAAAAGTTTTCTTTGCATTGCAATTTCTGGCTCCGTGGTGATCTTCACTTTGGTGAGTTCCAGCAAGAAATTCTAACCACTTTCACCCCTGGTTCTATGTACATATATCTATATGGTATATGTCTATGACACGCATTAGACGCTACCTGCTACCATGTTGCTACCACCGTAGCAACATACGGGCGTAGTTTTTAGCAACATCGCCGCAGTTTGTAACGGCTGTGGACTGCAGTAAGTTTTTTTTATTTTTTTTTTTTGCTTCTTCCTCTACGCATGTGACGTCAGCGCGTTGTCCCGCATGAAAAGCAGCCCGGGCAAAACATGATGCTTAGAGCTGGCAAAATTAAACGATTCCTTGAGGTGAATAAAATTACTCGGATCAGTTTTTAAACTCGAGTTACTCGAGTTGCTCGAGTATTCGTTTCAGCTCTATTGAAATGCATGCTTTTACTTTGTGGCGCTTCACTGCCCAAGTCGGGCGCACTCGCACTTGTTTACGCGAAGAAGAGCGCTCACACGCCAGAAGAAGACGGACAGCTATGCAGCGCCTGAGTGAGTGGGCGAGAGAGAGAGAGAGAGAGAGAGAGAGAAACGAACCTACGTTCATTGTTTATGCTTGTAAAATATCTCTAAAGAGGCAACGCCTGCGTGTATCATCATTTCTGTTGTTGTTGTGTGTTTTCCACCAGTGATCGGACACTTAGAGCCAGTTGTGTGGTTGTTTGAACGATGTGCTAATGCTAGCGAACGCATGCTAACCGTTTGTGTCATTGCTGTAATAGCAGCTAATTATCATTTATTTCCGTTGATGTGAACCTGTTTGGTATCGAGGACGAAATTGATTTGTATTATTTCTATTTTTAGTTTCACTCTTCAAATGATGGTGCCGTAACGACAGCCAAAATATAAAGTAAGAAAATTATACGGATATCCAGCATCGTCATTTGCGAGTTTAGCTCGCTGTATAACCATGACCGAGCCTTAGCGTCCTGGTGAGGACAGTACATTCGCATTTCGCTGTTCATGCATCGTGTAAAATTATCATACTGCACACTTATTCAGCATGTTGTTCTCTGTTGTATTTTTATTTTAAATTGCCTTTCAAGATTACATATCTGTGTGCTGGATTTTATCAAGTAAATTTCCCCCCAAAATGCGACTTGTACTCCGGTGCGACTTATATTTGTTTTTTTCATCTTCGTTGGGCATTTTATGGCTGGTGCGACTTATACTTAGGTGCGACTTATAGTTCAAAAAATACGGTAGTTCCGGGATTATGAACCTGAATTTCTGAGGGAGTCTGAATTAACCCCTAAAATACCCATAAATCTCAAAATAACTATCCAAAAAGTCCAAAGGTATTGTATTTTGTTTAATGATAGAGGCTATACTACCCTCTGCTGGCAGTGTTGGGTCTGGCTGCACTGTCGCCTTGTATGACTGAGGAGCAGGCTCATCTGACATGGATAAAGGAAAGTCGCGCTCTGGTTTGGCTCACATAAGGCTGTAAGTTGTTTCAGTTAATACATGTTTGTGCACATTTGTGAGTTTAGAGCTACAGTTATGTGTGGAGTTATGTGTGAGCGATTTGCGATGAGAATTGTAAATACGTTAGCATTCGTAGCATTTAAGCTAGAGGACTTATATTTGGCAAATTAGGCTAATTTATTCCACTATATTAACATATTTAACAGACTAGATGGACACTTTTTTGTGTCAAGTGTTTTATTATTAAACTGTGTGTCATTTTGAACACAAGCACACATGTGTGTGTTACAGCTTAACAACTTGTGAAAAGGTAAGGAAGGATAAAGCTTCAAATACAACAATTGCCTTGTTTACTGTCTCTCAAGCTGAACAACTTCACTTTTAGTGAGGACCGAACATGTCATATTAACTCATTTGCTCCCAAAAACATATAAATACGTTTTATTTTTAATTGTTTCAGTGTCCCAAAGACGTATTTATACGTCTTTTACGTTTGTTTTTTGTTTTTTCAAAAAGACATCTCTGGCTTCTAATTCAATTGCGATCCAAAGCACAAAGCAGAAAATCAATTTTAAAGCAGTAAAACTGGCCACTGTAGGACAGTAATGCATTTGGTAAGACCCGCAACCCTATTCTGTGGCAACGAGAGGCCAAGCTGCAAAGCCGGGTTGCTGGCGGAAGACGGTCGAATGGATGCCAGGCGGCGGACGACCGAGCAGAACAACCGATAGGACGCCCGGGATGCCGCTGGACAACCGTGACCACTAAATGCCGTTGAGCCCATTTTGCTCGTGAGCAGAGCCCGCAGAGACAAAAAAAAAAAAAAATCATCTTTTTTAGATAGTCAACCATGAGGGAAAAGTTTAACCGGCGGTTAATAGTGTATTTTCAGTTAGTTAGGTGTAAATAAATTGTTACTTTGCTGTCAAAAGCTCTATTTGTCTTGTTGTTTGTGATATTTTGTAAAAGGAAAACATTATTCAGATGTTTGAGATGTCACCAAATCAAAAAATAGCCTTTTTAGAGCCCGGAGCATGCTGTGACGTCGATACTCTCGCGAGACTCCGTAGACGAATGACGCAACCAACTGGCTAGGCTCGCAAGTAACTTTGCTCAAGAAGACCAACTAATTTCTCCCTCAAATTCTTCACGTTCGTGATTTATCTTTTCTGTCCGACTCCGCCACACATCAAGGAAACGCCATGGCAACATCTAGCCAACGCAGTGATCACCTGGCGAAGCGTAAAAAGGCAGATTCTATTGATTCGGCTACATCGACCGACGATTTGTTGTTAGCAAGCCCACCCTAATACACAAAGTCACTTAGCGAGGGAATTGGATCAGTCGATAAGAAAATATCCATAGCATTAGAAATCCTTCAAGCCAAGATTAAAGATTTAAAAGAAAGCCTCGTGTTTACACAGCAGGAGGTAGTATCTCTCAAGTCGCAAAACGATATCCTTAAAGGTGCCTTCGAGTCGACGGCAGGACTATTAGAATCCATGAAAAAAGAGAACAAGATAATGAAAGAATCTATTTTGGACCTTCAATCAAGGAGCATGAGGGACAATTTAATTTTCTCTGGCATCGAAGAAAACACAGTAGACAAACCAGAAGCCCTCGTTAAGTCATTTATGGCAACATCTCTCAAGCTGCCCAAGGAAATGGTGGATTCGATAAAGTTTACGAGGGTACACCGTCTAGGGAAGCCAAGAGGAAGTGGTCCGGGTCCAATAATCGCCAAGTTCGAGCTCTACCAGCAGAAAGTACTGGTGAAATCCAAAGGAAGAGAATTACATGGAACAAGATTCGGTATGAATGATCATTTCCCGCGCGAGATCAACGAAAGACGGAAAACCCTTTATCCAATTCTGAAGCGGTCCAGAGCAGAGGGCAAACGTGCGATTATCACAGTCGACAAACTTTACATTGATGGTCAACTATATCAAAACCAAGTGCTCACCCCATGGCTATTCTGACCGATAAGTAATGCCTAAATATTTCTATCATGCATACAATGCTGTCTTGATTTAAGTAAAACATGTGCATAGATTAGGGATGCTTAATACTTAGTTTGCTATTCCTAAACACTACCAGTACGCATATAATGCTGAATTAAATTGTTTTGGTTTGAGTAAGGCACATATGTAGATTAGGGCTGCATGATAATTATTTCGTCTGTACCTTCGAAACACTTCCAATTTGTATATAATGCTGAATTAAGTTGTTTTTTTGTTTGAGCAAGGCACATGTGTAGATTAGGATTGCACGATAATCACTTTGTCTGTACTTCCTAAACACTTCCAATATGGACATAATGCCGTATTAAGTCGATTTGATTTCAACAATGCACACGTACAGATCAGGGTTGCATGATAATCACTTAGTCTATAACAGTCACGCATGTCTCACACTACACATTTCTGTACTGGCGCTCTTATCTTTTCTTCTTTTTCTGGGTTATTTGTTTTACCTTTTCCACACTGCTGTTTTCAAACACACACTAAGTACACGCTTTAAAATTGTAATGTTTAGTGTTGATGCTACCCATGTATGTAATCTTTCTAACAACGTCTTAATGTCGTGTGAATTATGCCACGCGGTTTACAAAAAATTGCATTCAGTTCTATTAGAACTTGATTTATTATATACACGTATGGCTTCTAATGAATGTGAATGGTTGATGACATTCAGGTCCAAATATTATATCACACATCCTGAGAGCATTACTTTCCTAAAGATACTTATGAATATTCACATATGACATATATACATTTTGTTTCATTTACTGTGAATGGCTTCCGATCGCAGGCAAAGAGAACTAAAATTATGGAATACATCACCAAATTAAAGGCAGACCTTTTCTTTATGCAAGAATCACTTCTAGCCAAATCCGAAGAGAAATATTTTAAACACTCAAATTTTAACTTGATGTATTCAGCCAGCCATAACAGCAGACAAAGAGTAGTATCAATATTAATACATAAAAGAATCTCATTCACATTAAATAATGCAACTGCAGACCCGGAAGGTAGATTCATAATAGTACAAGCTACCATAAGTAATAAACTGTTCACATTAGTGAACATATATGCCCCAAACAACGATGATACACAGTTCTTCCACAATATCTTTGGTAAATTGAGTGACATGTCAGTGAACTCAACAATTATTATAGGAGGGGACTTTAACACAACACTTGATCCAAGTATAGATAGCTCCAATTCTAAACTAACTAAACAGTCACAAACTACAAGAACCATTAGGAAATATATGGACGATTTCGGCTTAAGTGACGTTTGGAGAGCAAAACATTTAACAAAAAGGGAATATACCTTTCAATCCCTAGCCCATGGATCGTGTTCAAGAATCGATTTTTTTCTAGCGAATAATTCCACTATTAATAATATTTCGCCAAGAATACATCCAATAATCATCAGTGATCATGCACCAATTTCTTTAGCCCTTAAAATTGACTCCCGCACGATACCCCACGCAACCTGGCGCTGTAATGATTCCTTATTAGATGACCCAGCATTTGATACATTCGTTAAGAAAGAATGGAAAGACTTTATGGAACTTAACGATTCCCCAAACAGTGTGGGTTAAGGCAAAAACATTAATGGTTATCCCGGTCAGCTTAAAAGTAGAGGCTGTGACTTGCGGAATTGTTATGAATGTTACATGTAGTCCCCGTGTTACGAACGAGTTCCATTCCTACGCTGGCGACGTAACCTGAATTTCCGCGTAAATAGGAATGAACCCTTTCAGTACCCCTAAATCTCAAAATAACTATCCAAAAACATGTATCATTATCATCATTGTTCTGCCCTCGCCAAGACGTTGGAGCTAAATTCTAGCTAGAAAGCGAACTAAGCTGTAATCATTCCTTATTCTCTCCCACACAGGTGTGCGACTTCGTGAGACTTTTTCATGTGCGCGAATACATTCTTCTTGCTAGGTACATGCGCTCTTACTCACATGCGTCTTTACTACGCTTCCTGCGCCAAAATAAAAGCGTACATCCCTAAACGAAAGTCAACATTACAGTCAAATGCACATTTCGCCAAAGGGCAGACTGGTCATATTGATAAAATAAAGTAAAAAAAAAAAAAAAACAGATACTGTGAGGTACAATAAGGCAGTGTTTTTCAACATTTTCAGAGTCACGGCACGTTTTTACATCGGAAAAAATCTCACGGCACACCACAAACCAAAAATGTTCCAAAATTAATTTCTGTACAGTATATTTAATTTAGGGCTGTCAAACGATTAAAATTTTTAATCGAGTTAATTACAGCTTAAAATTAATTAATCGTAATTAATCACAATTAATCGCAATTCAGACCATCTACAAAATATGCCATATTTTCCTGTAAATTATTATTGGAATGGAAAGATAAGACACAAGATGGATATATACAGAACATTCAACATACGGTACATAGGGACTGTATTTGTTTATTATAACAATAAATCAACAAAATGGCATTAACATTATTAACATTCTGTTAAAGCGATCCATGGATAGAAAGATTTGTAGCTCTTAAAAGATAAATGTTAGTACAAGTTATAGAAATTTTATATTAAAACCCCTCTTAATGTTTTCGTTGTAATAAAATTTGTAAAAATTTCAATCAAAAAATAAACTAGTAGCCCGCCATTGTTGATGTCAATAATTACTTACACAATGCTCATGGGTGCTGAAGCCTATAAAATCAGTCACACCCAAGCGCCAGCAGAGGGCGGCAAAACTCCATAAAACACAATTATCATGTGGGTATTTTACTGTACTGTCATTTAAATCTGGCTGAGCGGGGCATGTGCGTTAACTGCGTCAAATATTTTAACGTGATTAATTTTAAAAATTAATTAACGCCCGTTAACGCAATAATTTTGACAGCCCTAATTTAATTACGAAATAATTTCTCAATATTTATACTTACTCAGTGTGAAACTTGAGCCTGTATGGATGAACACAAAGCCGATATCCTTGCAGGAATCTTCATTAGCAGCTCTTAGTATATGGAGGTGGATTTGTGTCTTTATTATTCAATCCAAAAAAAAAGTTGCTTCAATCAAATAAAAAGTTGCTTCAATCAAAGTATATATTTTCAATAGAAGAAAACGTCACTTCAATCAAAAACCTAACCCTAACCCAAAAAATATATTTGAAAACTATTTTTCTTTGATTGATTCTGATTGATTGATTTTTGATTGAAACACCATTTTTGATTGAAGTCATGTAATTTGGCGTTTGGACCACATTTTGGCTAGGACATTTGTGTCTTTATTATTCAATCAAAAAATAAGTTGCTTCAAACAAAAAAATATATTTTCAAAAGAAAAATCACTTCAATCAATTTTTTTTTTAAATTCAATCGTAGAAAAAAAGGTTTGAATGTGAAAAAATATTTGAGACTCAGAAATTCGCATTTGAACACTTTATTTTTCATTCAAACTGTTTTCTTTGATTGAAGCAATCCTTTTTGTTTTTGAGCCATATTAGGGGTAGGACATTTGTGTCTAAATCATTCAATCACAATAAAAGTTTCTTTAATCAAACTATTTAACATTTTTACTTTCTTTTTTTTAACTATTTAATTTAATCAAACTAATCAACTATTTTTGATCAAAGAAAAAAATCATTTGCAAAAATATATATTTTTTAAAAATATATTTTTTTTATTTGAAATATATATTTTTTATTGAAGTGTCACTTTTTAAGTTTTAAAGTTTTAAACTCTTTTATTTTCAAAGTGGAAAAGGTTTTGAACACACTTTTTTTTTTTAAGTGGAAAAAGTTTTGAAGGCACTTTTTTTCGAATGAATCATTTTGACTCAGAGATTCAACTTCAACGCTAGTTCCAGTGTGTTTGACTGGCCGGTGATTACGCGGCTGCGTATATTTGTTTTTGAGACAAACATAACAAGAAACGGTCAAATTTTCACACACAAGCGCATTCGAAATTCACACGTGTTTTTCGAATTCACAAATCTGTCCGCGAGTCTCACAAATACATTAGTCATTTTCACATGGGTTTTCAGATCCACAAATATGTCCGCGTTTTCCACATGTAATTTTCAAATCCACAAGTACTTCTGCAAATTTCACGTGTTTTTTTAATGATGTGTGTGCAATTATCTTGACTTGACATTTTTTAAGGATTCAATTTTGCTTGTGAATTGCTGGAGCTGTGTTTTTTAACAGCGAACACACGCATTTATTTTGAGACAAACGTCACTCGATGTCTGACCAAAGATTTTCTCACACACAGCAAGCAGACAATTTTCACGTGTCTCAAAACACTTCAGGTTCCACCCGATAGGTGGCAGTATTGAGCGCATAGAAAGGTCAAAAGTACCCATCAAAAGAGATCACATACTGACACCTAGCAGGTGACATTACACCGGGCAACAGATAAACAGGTGTCTTGGGTCCGTTGGCCATTCGTTTTTCCTTCTAATGTTGGAAAACAAGCCCAATTTTTATGTGTGTTAACCCAAAAAAAAAAAAAAAAAAGAAATGAATCATTTCCTGTTTCCCAATTCAAAACTGCTAATTCAATAAAGGAAACGAGCCTTAATCCATCTTTCCAATAACTGTTTATTTAAAACTGAGTCAAAAAAAAAAAAAAAAAAAAAAAAAAAACAGAAAGTTGAAGAATCAACAATACAAACCAAAAACAAAACAACACAAACAAAAATATGGCAGGGGGCATAAACATTTCAAACATTACAAATGAGAGAAAAAAAACAAAACAATGAATAATGCTGTAATCAATTATTCACAGTTTTTCACAAATATTGTTTTTTCCGCCTTTAGATTAGATTTTCTTTAAAAAAAAAAAAAAAAAAAAAACATTCATGCAGCACACAATCTCATTCTGAAAATGAATTATTTGATTTTTTTTTTTTTAAATTAAAAAAACAGATTTATGTAGCACACACTCTCGTTATAAAAGTGAGATTAGAAAAAAACCTTGCTAAATATAAATTTGTGGAGGTAGAATTTCGATAGCAAAATGAGAAGATTAATAATAAAAACACTCATCCTTGCGATTGTTATAGAAACAAAAAAATGACATTTTCCCATTTGAGTTTGAAGTCCACATGTAGGTTCCCTATGATGAACTTGCAAAGTTCTTTCCAAAATTTATTGTAAAAAGAGCAGGTACAAAAAAGGTGCTGAACTGTCTCTGGATGATTTCCACAGAAAAAAAAAAGTTTGTCTCAATGTCCTGCTTGATAGTATCTAAGTGTAACGGGTACACAGTGTATCCGTTGTAGCACGTGGAAACCTCCCCGCCGATTCCTTCATGTAAGGACGCTAGCGGCTTCTCCATTGGCTCGAGCTTTATTGGAGCAGTGCAGGGGTTTTCAACCCAGTCCTCAAGGCACACTGTGGGTCCTGGTTTTTGTTCCAGCCGATCCAGCAGAGACAGTTGAACCAATGAGGCTTCTGCTAAAACAAGCCACACCTGACTGCAATCAACTGATTGCACTTGTAAAACACCAGATTGGGGAAAAAGTGTTGTCATCTTGTTTGGTAAGAATGAAATCCTGCACCCACAGTGTGCCTTAGTGGAATAGGTTGGGAACCCCTGGAGCAGTGGGTAACGTCCTTGCCTGCCGACTAGATTCGTCACGGCGCGTGGGTTCGCTTACCAGCATGGCCAGAGGTGGGAGAGAAACGCGGGGCGGCATTGACACACGGATTACAAAAACAACACTGGAGGGCATGAGCGACATTTGAAGAAAGTCAGAGACTCACAACTATGACGTCAGCGCATGCGCACTTCCTTTTGGAACGTTGGCTTTTCTAACTGAGGGGGAAAAGTTTTGTTCGCCCCAGAAAGAAATGAGAAAAAGATAAAGAAAAGCAAATTGACGAATGCATCAACTATTGCTGTGTGGCGTCTGTTGCTTGAAGCGAATTCAGACGGTCGCGTGGTGAAAATATTGAGCAGAAAGCACTCGGTAAGATGTGGAAACAATTCGCTAATTCGCTAATGCTAAATTTGCATTCATGGCTAACTGCTAGCGCCTTATTCATGTAGGCCAAAAGCCTTGTGTGAGAGGAAGAGGACCAGGCGTCGTCAGTTAAGACTATTCGGTGAGATATTTTCATTAAAATATACTGCTGTTTGTAATGGTATAAAATATATTTTCCATTCGAAAGGAAAATAAATATAATTTCTGTTTTTGGTTATGGAAAATGTACCATTTACAGTATTGCATGAAAAAATGCTTTTGAGAGCCTAATTAACATTTTTGTGTTATGGAAATGTCATTTATTGCATACAAAATGCTTTGTAAATGACTAGAAGTATATTCTTGAGTGTTTACACTCAGTAGTGTTTGAAAAAAGTTGTACAACAAAAATGAAACTGAAACATTGAAACTGAAAAGATTGTAACCCAAGACCTGTGTTAAATACAGGTCAGGTTTTTTTTCTGATTGGAAAAAAAAGATCATCAGATTGGATTCAACGATGGCAAGCTAACCCAGAGTGATTTGAAGAACCAAGAACATCGAAAATTCTGGAATAACAGACAGACTGTGTGTGGTAGGATTGTATCAGTCATCGGACTAATACCTATATTTTTCTTTTTTCTTCCAAAGAATGCACTCCAACGGACATAGAAAAAAAAAAACTATTGCAAATAGTTAAAAAAAACTTGACACTGAATTAGTTGTCATTGCAACTAATATTGGACAAATTTTGACTTTGACAGAACAATTGACTGAGACTCAAGACTATTTTTTTCTATTTTTCTCGTTTGTTGTTAACACTAGTTCGTTGTGTTTAGTTGTTAAAAAATGTTTTTATATAATTGTTCATTAAAAATCTACAAAAAAGCATCCCAAATGCCTAAACCTGATGTTTGAGGTGGTTATCATGTCAAAAACCAATAAGTCGAACCTAGATTGCAGCTCCTATCGGTGTACATACAGGAGGGTATAGATAGGGGCTACATATTGATAATTTTGAAAGTGACTTCTTTGACCTTACTTGTCAACGGAAACATATTGGGGATTGTCCATACCTTAGACCAAATGATATCTCCAACAAATTGATTCCAAAAAGACTTAAAGCAGTAATGTGAAGTAATTTCTTCACATGCCAAATAGGGTCACAAGTAAAGTAATTTAACATTGTCCAACAAATAAAGTACAAAAAAATAATTTATATGTTGTATATTTGACAAAATAATCGCGTTTCCGAAGTTCGAGCCTGAAAGGGGAAGAACCCGGAAGTGATACTTCACACCGGGAACGCGATGGCACCTCCATACATACGGCCGCCATACAAAGCCCTTCAAACAGCGATATAAGTGATAGATCAAGCGCAAGGGAGGAGATCCAAATTTTTGAAGAGTTGGAGGAAGAAGAGGAGATTGGAATTTTATGTTTTTAGCCAGACGCTAATCAGGATGCAAACAATGTGCCTAGACTACCTGACATGGAATGGATACAAGACCCATCGAGATTACAACATTGGTAAGATATAGGCTGTTATTATTTTAATGATTTGAAGATGCAGGCATTTGCACATAATTTTATGTTTTTGTCTATCTGATGACATTGTTAAAAAAAATAGTAACCAGACTTCATGTTCATTTTGGCAGATCCGGCAGCTCTCGTGCATATAAAATAATGATATATAAAAACGTTGGGGGGAAAGAAGGAGATGAGTCGTTGTTATATCTTGACCGAGTGACCCACACGACACCTTTATTGGCTTTACAACTTTACTCAACGTCTTGCCAAGTAACTCTGAACAACAACTTTTCTCTCTTTTAGTGAACGAGTAAGGCCCAAACAATAACACATCTAAATGACATGCATAGACTCTACTGGTGTAATCCCACCAACTAGAAAGGCTGTCAAACGATCACCGTGAAAGAAACGCCAAACCGTACAAATGCAATGCAATGCTAGAAGCATGAAGGTGGAAATACATAATACAAATACAAATAAATGTGCACAAACTCGCCAGCGGTGTGTGTCTCTGACTGCAACGTGACCGTGAATTACCGCGACGCCGACCCGCTTATGTGCACATCCACACCCCTTTCCCGATTGACAGTGGATTAACCCTTTCGGACAAGATCGTAAATGACGCACAATTTAAACACGCTTCACCTAGTGAACGCAACAACAACTATGATCGGTGATTGCAACGAGTTAACTTTCAGCTAACGTCGCTAGCTTATACTGTTCATTCCACAACAGTTGGCAGCTCTGCTTTGACAAAGTCATCAGTCATCTATCCAAAAATCACACTTACTTTTTGGCAAATCCTTGATCATAAGCAGACCGGTTAAGGAAGCAGGCATCTTCGAAGTGTTTGCAGCAGAGAACACTACTCAATGATGGCATGAAATTCATTCGCTTCGTGTGAACGAAAGATGTCCATTTACGTGCCCTGCTATCCTTTGGCCACTCATACAACTTTTCGTTTGAGTGAGAACAAAACATCGCCGATAAGCAATGCAACAACTATGGCGGACTTCCCTCGCACTTCCCGGTGTGACATAATTTTCGAAGATTGCCCAGGAAAAGCATTTTCGTTGTCAAGGGCGTTGCTATGGGTTAAACAAAGAATCTGGAAGGGTTGCGTTAAAAAAAAAAAATGAAAATATGCTTATAACTGTTTAGCCATTGATATTATTCAAAAACATGGTTGGCCAACCTTACTTCACATTACAGCTTTAAGATATGGTGTGGATCTAATCTCATTCTGAAATAGAGATCGAGTGTATCTATTATAATTTTTGTAATGTAGTTAACAGAATTTACCCACATTTGAATTTAGTATATTTGGAGGAGATAAAGTCTGAAATGGCATGCTTACATTTCTGCACAGCATAATGAATCCTGAAGGAATCGCATCATAAACAATAGCATATTGCTGAGGTCTAACTGGTAACTGAAAATAATCAAAAAACTCCGCGTAAGACATCAGGTGCCCGTTGCAATTAAAAAGTTGTGACACAAAAATGATTTTCTTCTGCATCTAATTGTCCAAGAATAAAGATTTGTTTTTGTAAAGAATTCAATAAGCCATGATCCGGAAGACGATGCCTTGTTGAAGAAGAACTTTTCCGGGTCAACGCTCATCGTGAAAGCGAACTCTGAGGAAAACAAATATTGAAGGATATAGAAGGAAAAACAAACAGCCAAAAGGTACACGGACCATCTTGATAGTTCTTGAAGTTTGGGAATCATACCTTTATAGTCTATGCCAGACATGTCCAAAGTGCGGCCCGGGGGGCCAAATAAGGCCCGTGGTAAAATTTCATCCGGCCCCCAGCCTGTTACGGCAAGGTAGGCAAAGTTGATGTGGACCAAAATGCGAGCCGGAAACACATGAAGTGTGAAGTGATATTTATTGCACAAGGGCAAGGTGCTGAGCGGCTGGTGGGTTGAATGGTAAATGGCTGTGGCTGAGGTTCAGGCTGTGGCTGTGAGGGCTTGGAGGGTGGGTGTCCTGATGGCAAAAAACATAATTAGTTAAGAGTTCTAACACAGGAATCACAAACTACAGTGTTCGTTGGCCGATGTACCAATGGTGACTGGCAAAATCATCTGGCACCTGCTTGCTGCCCATGCCGCTCCTTAAAAGCAGTGTTGATTGTGATAAGCTGCAGGTGCTCTCCCAGGTCTGCCAAGGTTGAACTCATGCCACATAAAACAGGAAGTGTAACAACAATAAAAGCCAGTAGAGGGGAGTGTGGGCTAGGCCCACCACAGTACCCCCCCCCTCAACGGACGCCACCGGGCGGCCTGCCCGGTTTACCAGGGTTGGCAGCATAGAAGTCCCGCAAGAGGGATGGGTCCAATATGAGGCTACGGGAGATCCACGACCTCTCCTCAGGGCCATAGCCCACCCAGTCCACCAGGAACTGGAATCCACGGCCGCGAGGCCGGACATCAAGAATCTTGGAGACCGCAAACGCGGGGTGGCCATCAATGAGAAGGGGCGGGGGAGGTGCAACGGCAGGAGGACACAGGTCACCGGAGGAAACAGGCTTGAGAAGGGAAACATGAAAGGTGGGGTGGACATTCATTGATGCCGGGAGGTCCAACCGAACGACAGATGGGTTGATGATCTTCGTTATCTTGTAGGGGCCCACGAAGCGGGGGGCAAGTTCGCGTGACTACCTGCAGAGGGAGGTCCCGGGCGGACAACCAGACCTCCTGTCCCACCTTGTATTCTGGGGCTGGTGAACGATGGAGATCGGCCAATCTCTTGTTCTTCTCGGCAGAGCAAGCGAAGGCAGCCCTTACGGTCTTCCATATTTCCCTAATCCTGCCGACATTGTCCTTCACAGCAGGAACAGCGATTTCCTTTTCCTGCTCTGGGAACAACGGAGGCTCAAAGCCATTACAAGCCATGAAAGGGGACATACCAGTGGCCGAGCAGATGAGCGAATTATGGGCGTACTCAACCCATGGAAGGAAAGTGCTCCAGGAGACCGGATGGTGGGCAGTGACACAAGGCAGAGCAGCTTCTAGGTCCTGGTTGGCCCTTTCCGTCTGGCCGTTGGTCTGGGGATGGTATCCCGAGGAGAGACTGGCTGTCGCCCCCACCGCCTTGCAGAACTCCTTCCACACCACCGAGGAGAAACTGGGGACCACGGTCTGAAACTATGTCTAAAGGGAGGCCATGAAGCCTGAAAACATGCTTGACCAAGAGATTGGCAGTTTCAAGAGCAGAGGGAAGTTTGGGAAGGGGAACATAGTGAACAGACTTTGAGAAACGATCGATAACAGTAAGAATAACAGTGTTACCTTCAGAGGGAGGCAGACCGGTTACAAAATCCACTGCGATGTGGGACCAAGGTCGACTGGGAACAGGGAGAGGGCACAACAGACCAGCGGGTGGCTGATGGGAGGCCTTCCCTTGAGCACAGACTGTGCAGGCATTGACAAAGTTGCGGGCATCTTTAACCATACCAGGCCACCAGAATGATTGTCGGAGGAAACCGAGGGTCCGATGCACACCAGGGTGGCAGGTTAGCTTGGACGAATGGCTCCATTCCAGGACTTGAGACCGCATGCCAGATGGGACATATAGGCGGTTTGGAGGACCGTTTCCTGGATCCGGATCGGCCTTTTGAGCTTCCCTGACCACAGATGTGATCTCCCATCTAGCTGCACCGACCACGCAGGCCGAGAGGAGAATAGGCCCAGGGTCTTCTGTGTCCAGATTGGGGGAATGTAGCCGTGATAGGGCATCAGCTTTATCATTGCGTGAACCTGGGCGGTATGATAGTGTAAAATTGAACCGGGCAAGAAACAGTGACCAGCGGGCTTGTCGGGGGTTAAGACGCTGTGCGGATTGGATGTAGGAGAGGTTCTTGTGATCTGTCCAGATTAAAAATGGGGTTTTAGCACCTTCCAGCCAGTGACGCCATTCCTGCAGGGCCAAAACAACCGCCAGCAGTTCCCGATTTCCCACATCATAGTTCCTCTCAGCAGGGCTGAGCCGCCGGGAGAAAAAGGCACATGGATGCAGCTTCTGGGTGGTGGGATCTCGCTGGGACAAGATGGCCCCAACTCCGGTGTCCGACGCATCCACCTCCACCACAAATTGGCGTGAGGTGTCTGGGTGTTTGAGGATAGGGGCAGAAGTGAAGAGAGACTATAGCTGGGAAAACGCCTTACCAGCAGCTTCAGGCCAGGCAAAGGGGTGTTTGGTGGAGGTGAGTTGAGTCAGCGGGAGAGCCACTTTGCTGTAGCCCCGGATGAAGCGACGATAGAAATTTGCAAAGCCCAAGAACCTCTGAAGCTCCTTCCGGGTATTGGGAGTAGGCCAATCAACGACTGCCTTGATCTTTATTGGGTCTGGTTTCAGTTGCCCCTGGGCGATTACGTAACCTAAAAAGTTAACCGAGGACACATGGAATTCACATTTTACCGGTTTAACAAAAAGCCTGTTCTCCAGGAGCCGCTGCAAGACCATCGTGACATGATGCCGATGTTCCTCTAAGGATCGTGAAAACACAAGTATGTCATCTAGATAGATAAATACAAAACGGTTAAGAATATCACGAAAGATATCGTTCATGAGCCGTTGGAAAACAGCAGGAGCATTTGTGAGACCAAAGGGCATTACTAAATATTCAAAATGACCAAGGGGAGTGTTGAATGCCGTTTTCCACTCGTCCCCCTCACGGATTCGGACGAGATGATATGCAGTTCGGAGATCCAGCTTTGTGAACAACCTGGCGTGACTGAAGGGCTCAAAAGAAGGGTCAATAAGAGGCAAAGGGTACTTACCTTTTATTGTTATCTGGTTTAGGCTCTGGTAATCAATGCATGGCCGCCATCCTTCTTGCCCACGAAGAAGAAGCCTGCGCCGACAGGGGAGGAGGAGGGACGGATGATACCAGAAGCCAAGGAGTCTCTGATGTAGTCTTCCATAGCCGTTCTCTCAGGACCGGATATGTTGTACAATCTGCTTGTCGGAAGGGGAGCCCCCGGTAGGAGATTAATGGCACAATCATAGGGGCAATGGGGAGGCAGAGTGTGGGCGAGGTCCTCGCTGAACACCGTCGCCAAGTCGTGGTATTCAGGAGGCACTGGTGGACAGGTTGGCTTTCCTACCGGTCTACCAAGTGGGTGCGCCGAGCCAAGACATTCCAAGTGGCAGCGATTGCTCCATCCCACGATCTTTCCCTCTGTCCAGTTGATGTTCGGGTTGTGGTGTTTAAGCCAGGGGAGACCAAGGATGACCTGTGCTATTGGTGAGGAGATAATGAACAATTGTATTAATTCATGATGATTTCCTGAGACCTTGAGCATGAGAGGGATGGTGCGATGGGTTACCAAAAAGAGTTTTCTACCATCCACTGCTTCCACTACCTTGGGGGCCTTTAGGGGTTCGAGAGGGATTTTAGCTAGAGTCGCAAAACTTTCGTCCATAAAACTGTCGTCAGCACCAGAATCGATGAATACTTGTAGTGGCATAGCGTCCAAACCATGGGAGATGCTAGCCGGGAGTATGAGTCGCGACTGAGAGACAGAGTTGGAGGAGGTTTGGCTCACCAGGGTGCTCCTTTTATCTGGTTAGTCTGGACTTTTGGCTGAGCAGGGCAGGTGAATGCTAAGTGTCCGGTTTGCTCAAGTTCCATAGGATCTTCCAACGGAAGAGGGGATGTCGGTCGCCGAGTGTCGCTAGGGGATGGTTTGATGGCATCGGGTGACATGAATGGCGGAGACAGACGTGACTTAATAGCTTTCTCCCTCTTACGTTCTCTCAGTCGATTATCCATCTTTATTGCTAGGGAAATTAGCTCCTCCAGCGTGGAAGGCTCATCCCGTGTTGCTAATTCATCCTTTATTTCCTCCGCCAAACTACGCGAAAAAACAGAAATCAAAGCCAGCTCACCCCAGCCACTTTCGGCAGCCAAAATACGAAAAGCGATTGAAAACTCCGCCACTGATTTAGAACCTTGCTGGAGGGAAAAAAGGCGATTTCTGGCCTCTCTCCCACGAACAGGGTGAGCAAACACTCTGAGCAATTCTCCAGAAAATGCCTCAAAAGAACTTAGCGCTGGTGAATTCTTCTCCCAAAGTGCTGTCGCCCATTAGCCACGTTTACATGCTGACTTTTATTCATACCGATTCAAATCATTCCGAATGGAAATTTCACATCAGCTGTTTACATGTCACTTCATCTATTCCGATCCAGCGTTTACATGTGTCTGCCTTTATTCCGAAAGGATGTTTGACAACTGCCGTCTGACATGCGCAGATTAATCAAAACAAAGCGTCACGTTGCAAAACATGGAGATCGATCATCAGATCAGCTGCTGTTTTAACTTTGAGAGGAAACAAAACTTCAGAATGATACGCCGTTCATTTAAAAAGTTGTGTGGGTGCGCTGTGCGTGTGCTTGGAAGCCATGTTGCAAGTGACGTTACTTACGTCACCAAGTGACGTCACCACGTCAGTACGGAGCATGTGCAGAAAGAACGCAACCAGCCACCATTCCGCTTCCCTGTTTACATGATATAATTTTACTTCTAATCGGTTTGGGAAAAGGAATATTCCACCCCTGTGAATCGGAATGAAATTCCATTCAGTTTGGGCCTGTTCATTCCGAATGAGGTGTTTATATGGAACACATTTATTCGGTTTGAACAAATATTCCGATTGTAATTGGAATATTTGGCTCCATGTAAACGTGGCAACTGACCCGCTTTTCCCCTCAACAGGTTAATACAGAAAGCAACCCTAGCGGCATCAGAGGAATGACTATAAGGCTGCATATTAAACACTAGATTGCAATTGAGTAAAAAACGGCTGCAAGAGCCCAACTCCCCAGAGTAACATTCAGGAGTTGGAATGAATACGTCCGGCTGAAGGGGGGGCGGTAGGCCACCAGTAGTACAACTCACAGAAATAGTAGGGCTGGCCCTGGAAGTGGGGGATTGCGAGAGCTGCGTCTTGAACCGGTGTAAGTCCATCGAAATTCTCCGGAGAGTCTCTCCAAGGCTACCTAGCGTCTGCTCATGCTTGCCTAGCATGACTCTCTGGTGTCCGAGGGCCTCTTGGAGGGTGTCGGCGGTCGCTTGGTCCATTTCTTTAGGCCAGATGATTATGTTACGGCAAGGTAGGCAAAGTTGATGTGGACCAAAATGCGAGCCGGAAACACATGAAGTGTGAAGTGATATTTATTGCACAAGGGCAAGGTGCTGAGCGGCTGGTGGGTTGAATGGTAAATGGCTGTGGCTGAGGCTGTGGCTGAGGTTCAGGCTGTGGCTGTGAGGGCTTGGAGGGTAGTGATGTGCCCTACTGTGCCGAGGCGCCGATGCGTGTGCTGAGTAAACCGGAAAAAATCTGCAAAGCGCGCATCGAGGCATGTGTTGATCACGCTTGTGGCCACGCCCGAAGCCTCGGAAGGCACGTTGCTACGTCCGAAGCCTCACGAGACGGGCTTCCTACGTCATTGCCAACACATGGTTTCGCGGGTGATTCGAAATAAACTGGCGCACCGAGACGACAATGAGCTGACAGGTGACACTGACACACCCAACTCACATCTTCAAACCTCAATTCAATCGGATTCGTTGTCAATCATTTACGTTCGGGTCGGGCCGGACTTCTTCTCTCACTAACTTTTTAAAAATAAATATACTGTATATTTATTGTATATGGATTTTAAACTAAGGAATACTTGTTATAAAATAAATAAATTGTATAAAACAGAGAAAGGGCGCTGTCATGAGCCGCAGGAGAGCCATGCAGTGCATTGTTTGCGCACATGAACGCTCTGGGGCTCTCCGTGAGTCTGCAACTCTGCATCCTTTCCTTTTCAAATTTCGATATGGATATGATATTAGTCAAACATCTTTATTATCATTTGTTTCGAGGGCCACACCTCTTCGTGCAAAGGTGGACATCGTGAAGTTCGTGGTGTTCCTTAAAATGTTATTTTGTTTCAGTGTTCCGTAAGGCAGGTTGTTCTTTTGTGTGTTCTGATCCGAGTAATTAAAGTAATGTCATTTAAAAGTATTTTAATTTATTTTTGTATATGCTGCTTTTCTCTCCTTGTCAGAGAGGTGCGTCCATGAGAGCACAATATCCCACACAGAAATATATTTAACAAACCTATCCAGCATTATTTCGTTGTGTACATATATTTATAATGATCAAAAAAGTATGTAGACTATTTAAACATTATGAAAAATTGCGTTTTTTTCTGCCAACTCGAAGGAATTAAAACAAATATCTGTTACTGCATTTTGCCAAGGAAATGAAGCATGAACTATCCACCTGATAGAACAGACACACAAATATAAAAATATAAATGTTTATTGAATATGCATTTTACAGTCTTGTTTAACTGGGAGAATTTGTTACAAAAGACAGGCTTTAATTTGTTATCATTATGCACATAGGCGTCGTCACAAATGTGATCACACAAAACACAACAATTTTCCAAGCAGTGCTCTGTCCAGGTCTGACTGATGCATTGCATCCCCGCATTTCCTCCTTCTGGGTCCTCATAAATAGAAAAATAAAATTTCGGCTTTTTTTTCCCACTCGGCCATGCAAGTTAAGTTGCCCGGGTCGGGCTGAATTTTTTAGGCCTGATCTAGGCTCTACTTTCAAGTAACACACGCACATTCATTCACATCACAACTCCCTGCCCTTTTGACCCCATCAAATCCATGGTATCATTTTAAGCCCTCTGCCTGTCATGACCTTTATTTTCCACATGATGGCGCAATAGAACAAATGAAGCCTCATGATGCTTCGGCCCAGGAGCGAACCAGTTTGATGGAAAGCCTCATTGCTTCATGATGCTTCAGTATGCCATCACTGTTGGAGGGTGGGTGTCCTCATGGCAAAAAACAGAATTAGTTAAGAGTTCTAAGACAGGAATCACAAACTACAGTGTTCGTTGGCTGATGTACTAATGGTGACTGGCAAAATCATCTGGCACCTGCTTGCTGCCCATGCCGCTCCTTTAAAGCAGTGTTGATTGTGATAAGCTGCAGGTGCGCTCCCAGGTCTGCCAAGGTTGAACTCATGCCACATAAAACAGGAAGTGTAACAACAATAAAAGCCAGTAGAGGGGAGTGTGGGCTAGGACCACCACACAGCCTCTGTCATAAGATCAATAACGTCTGGCCCGCACATAGACTTAATAAATTGGTCAGCAGTACTGCTACCAGAAAATGAAGTAGCTTACACACTAAATGCTGCTCTTCATTTACCCACGAAAAGGCAGCAGCACTCTAAGCAACATTGTGTGTTCCCGTGTGTTCCTTAACTTCCAATTTTCTAAAATGGCGACAATCAACAACAACAAAAAGAAAGTTGACTGCGACGGCCAACGCTTCAAGGATAGGTGGAAATTGGACTATTTTTTCACTAAAATACGCAACATTTGTGTCTGCCTCATTTGCAAAGAGACAGTCGCTGTTTTTAGAGAGTTCCATGTGAGGCGATATTACCAAACAAGACACGCTGACATGTACGACAAGATTACAGGGAAGATACGCAGCGAGAAATTGAAGCAACTTGAAGCTAGTTAATTTCACAGCAGCAGTATTTTGCAAGAGCCCGAGACGCGAAAGAGAACGCCACAAAGGCTAGTTGCGAGATTGTTGAAATTATTAATTTTAAAAAATTATAAAGCAAATGTGACACACAGAATGGCTTGCTAAAATTTGCTTGAATATATTGGTCTAGGTAAAGGACGTCAGCCAAGGTCGGCCCCCCACCTTTTTACAACACCAAATCTGGCCCCTTTTGCAAAAAGTTTGGACACCCCTGGTCTATGCGGTTAATACTGCCACCTATCGGGTGGAAGCGGAGGTGTTTTGAGACACGTGAAAATTGTGTGTGCTTGTGTGTGAGAAAATCTTGGTCAAACTTCGAGTGACGTTTGTCTCAAAAATAAATGCTCGTGTTCACTGTTAAAAAACACAGCTCCAACAATTCAAAAGCAAAATTGAATACTGAAAAAATGTCAAGTCATGATAATTGCAAGCACATCATTGAAAAACATGTGAAATTTGCGGAAGTATTTGTGGATTTAAAAAATACATGTGGAAAAGGCGGACGTATTTGTGGATCTGAAAAACACGTGAAAATGACTAATGTATTCGTGAGAATCGCGGATGTATTTGTGAATTTGAAAAACACGTGTGAATCGCAAATGCGCTTGTGTGTGAAAATTTGACTGTTTCTTGTTATGTTTGTCTCAAAAATAAATGCACGCGGCCGCCGATTCACAAATACAATTCGAACGTTTGCAAACAATAATTCATGATGAGTGCATGCACAATCACAAAAAAAACACGTAAAACTCACGGATATATTTGTGGATTACAAAAACATGTGAAACTCACGAATATATTTGTGGATCTCGAAAATACATGTGAAAATCTTAGATATATTTGTGCATCTACAAAAAATATGTATGAATCGCGGATGTATTTGTGAGAATATTTTTGAGACAAATCTCTCCCCAGAGTAGTCCACTCGTTTACTGGGCAGGCTAGTGTCTGGCCACTCGCCGGCCACTCCCGTACCAGCGCGTCGCGACACTGCAGTTGGACCCCAATTGCCAACCGCCACGTCAGGGCAGAGGATGAAGTTCCCCGTGTTCCCCGCGACAGGGCACCGTACCATCGCGGGCACTCAACGATGTCACACCTCCGTAGCGGTGCCCTATTTTCGGCTTGGACACCATCAGAGTCCGATGGCTGGATGGAGCCCTGGTGGCCATTATTCTTACTTCCTGCTTTTATGTCATTGGCGTAGTCACCTGCCACTCAAACATGTCAGAAGTAGCGTTGAAGAAGGATCTTTGTGTCAAAATGATTCAATCGAAAAAAAGTGCCTTCAAAACTATTTCCACTTAAAAAAAAGTGGGTTCAAAACTTTTTCCACTTTACGAAAAAAAGTTTAAAACTTTTTGCTTTTCAAAAAAAGTGACACATCAATAAATATATATATATATATATATATATTCCAAATAAAAAAAAAATTCAAAAAAATATTTTTGCAAAAGGTTTTTTTTCTTTGATTAAAATAGTTTTTTTGACTGAAGCAACTTTTATTGGGATTGAATGATTTAGACACAATTGTCCTACCCAAAATATGGCTCAAACACAAAAAGGATTGCTTCGATCAAAGAAAACAGTTTCAATGAAAAATGAAGTGTTCAAATGCGAATTTGTGAGTCTCAAAATTTTTTTCACATTCAAAACTGTTTTTTCTACGATTGAATTTTTTTTTTTTTTTTTTTTGATGTGATTTTTGTTTTGAAAATATTTTTTTGTTTGTTTGTAGCAACTTATTTTTTGATTGACCCTAGCCAAAATGTGGTCCAAATGCAAAATTACATGACTTCAATCAAAAAAGTTGTTTCAAACAAACAAAAAAAATCAAAGAAAAACAGTTTTCAAATACATTTTTTTGAGTTTCAAATTTATTTTTGCATTCAAACACATTTTTTTTATTCAAGTGACTTCTTCTTCGATTGAAAATATATATTTTGATTGAGGCAACTTTTTATTTGATTGAAGCAACTTTTTTTTGGATTGAATAATAAAGACACAAATGTACCTCCATACTCCTCCTTTCCTACTGCAACTTGTTACACGTGGTAAGCAGGATGCGTGCATAAAAGTAACAAAAAGGGGAAAGGCTTCCACTTATGCACATTTATTCACAAAAAAATAATAATAAATCCACCTTGACCACTCGTCACTCGGGAGCTCAGCGGTTCGCACACACGTGTTTGCAAAACTCCAACATAAAAGTAAGCAGCAACAAAAGAAGAACATATTCAATGTAAATAAAGCAGCGCCACCGCATGGTGGATGTCGGGAGGAACACCATTTAAGGAGGTGATTGTTACAGACTCCGCCCGACAACGTAAATAAAAAAATGCGATATTGGATAACTTCTCGCGGCACACCTGACGATCTCTCGTGTGCCACAGCACACCGGTTGAAAAAGCTCGCTATTAGCCCTCTAGTTTTTTGAGCAGTGTTAGTTTTCACCACTGGACCGGTGTCACTAATAGCTGCTGTTTTCTTTGTTGAATTGCCTAATATTTGGACCATATTGAGGTTTTTTTTTTTTGTAAGCAAACATGTCTGTATTGATTTACTTTATAGCATAATTGTACAATATTGCCATTATCATATAGTTCATAGTTTGACAGTGACAAATTAATAAATGTCAGTTGTAAGAAGAATTACAGTGTGATCAGTGTTACTGGAGGGAATTAATATCTATATATGTTATCATTTTTTTATTTTTATTATTTTATTATTTTATTAAAGGGTATGTAGTGCCCTGGGAAAATTTTAATATTCCATCATTAATCCATAAACGCATGCCTTTTGTATTCATATCATGCCATTTCGTGTAATTACACACTAGAAAATGAGAGAAATTTGGCTCGATTGTCAAGCTAAAACGACCGGCGCCCGAGATCTGGCAGATTGTGTGCGTGACGTCACGACAACTGAAGAGAGTGCCACCGGCCACTAGGGGGGCAGCGCCTGTCTGCATCAATATAATTCCTTCTAGTGAGGGGAGAATTAGGGGTGTTTTGAGCTGTTTATGCTGATGCATTGTGTTCGTCCTGCACATATTCCAGGTTCCCTCATGAAGAAACACCCCTCATTGTCAGTAAAAGAGAATTCAGAACTGACGGTGAGGGGTGTTTCTTCAACAAGAAAAAGGCTCAGTGCTTTAATACTGAATGGCGGCGATGATGGCAGACAATTTCGTTTCTAGTTTCAGCGACGAATCCGACGTAGAAGGACGTAACGAATGTTCATCTAATGGTGACGAGGAGAGTTACGAAGCTTTAATCGGTGTTTTAGGTTACCAATTTGAGCCCAAACAAACGCCAATGCAGCGTAATGAAACGGTCATTGAGGGGAGCAATGACACTGATGAAACATCGGCAGCAGATCGTGTGGGAAACACCAATGATTTGTTTTGCATTTCTTTTTGTGAAGCTGATACACCGTGACTGCAAAATAAAGGAATGGATAGAATAATTATCATTTATTGCGCTATCATAGCTTTTCGCTCTGCCAACAGACACAAATATGAATGGGATCAGAGGATTTGTTCTATATATTTTACGAACGATAATTTTTACATGTGTCCAGTCCTGTATCCAATGCGTGACATTTTTTTTTATTATAAAAGAGTACTCACTCTGGCCATTTCGAGCTTGGCTGCTCTCCTCCTTTGCTTAGCCTTAGCCTCCTTTGCTAGTCATCGTCCTCTTTCTTGATATCTCGGGACATTTAGGTGGGTGCGTGTGTATGGTCGGCACCGCATCTCCTTTGAGCAGCAATCTTCACTTGTCCATAGTTCGAGAAGCTTTCAGGTGGAAAATGCGCACCACAGAAAAGCGTGCCGGAGGCTGTGTCTAGAAAATTAGCCGTCTTTGCACGGACGAACTTTACCCATTGTCTGTGTAGACCAGCTTTTTTTTTTCGCATTCAGGAACTCATGGATACTATATTACGATAAATAACTATTTGTACACCGCATAGCACAGCAGTTTTGAACCATTTTTGTGATGTTTTGGTCAAACAAACCCCAACGCTACTCTCTCGTCGTTAAAAAACAATGGCACCTGGCTCCGCCTCGACTGTCAATCACTTGTCGTGACGTCTCCGCCCCATTCGGCTGTTTCCGGAACACTTTCGGAAATGTTCGTCATTTTCGATCTATTTTCGATAACTGCTCATTAATGTGATTGATTTTTTTGTTAACTTTATCAATATTTGTTATCTTGGCACATAACGGTTCTATTGATGTCTCACACCCCCTTTGCCGCTACATACTCTTTAATATGATGTATAATACATGTTTTTGGATGGTTATTTTGAGATTTAGAGGATATTTAGGGGTACTTGGAGGGTTAATTCCAATATACGGCAAAATTCGGGTTACGTCGCCAGCGTTAGAACAGAACTTGTTCGTAACCTGGGGACTACCTGTATTTATATAATGGATGGAAAACATAATACTGTATAAGTGTTAATATCTGACAATGTCATTGTTAAAGAAGGAGGCGGATGAAGAAAACTGTTAGTTTGCTGTTTCTTTGTGTTAGTTAGCCATGTGTGTTCCTGTTAATCTTGCTTGTGTTAGTTAGCCATGTGTGTTCCTGTTCATCTTGCCTTTAAATCTCTTTTGAGAATAAATGTACGTAATTTTCCCTTCTTTGCCGCCACACTGAATTTTATGGCTCCCCAACCTGTCAAAGCTCACTTTGACCACTGCATACTGTATATATGACAAAACCACCTCGCCTTTTTTTTTTTTTTTTTTTTTTTAAATCTAATTGAATAGTGGAATAATTATAATAATAATGTTTTAAAAAATACTTGGACTTTGTAAAAATGTAACACTTTGTATGTAGTAATTAGAAGAGACGGAAAAATATTTCCTTGGCCAAATGATAAACATTAAACAATAAAAAGCAAATACACCCACAATTGAAAAACAAGGAAGTTGGTTCTCAACCAGTTATCATCGTCTTCCATAATTAGCATCCAGGTTCCAACCTGGCTAATGAGGTAAATGTCTTAAAAATGCATGAGTCACAAGAGTCAAATTTTACGTCGGATGTCGAAAAGATAGTGTGTCAAAGCGATCGTATGTCGAGGTACCACTGTAGTTTCATCTGATTTACAATTCAGTCCATTGAGGGGGAATGATTCTGAATGAGGAAAAAGCAACGAAGCGAGCCCCAGTGTCAATGTTTTAGTCTATCTACTCCAATATTTTTACAGGATATTCTTTTTATCTATGTATTTTTCCCAATTGCTAAATAAATGGTATGGTCATGACAAATAACAGTCTTGTGCTAAATGGAATATGAAATAATAAAAATTCCTTTATTCAGTACGACATGGCAAAATTACTCCATAATGGTCAAAAGCCTCGACTTCACCTTTACTGTCGCACCTCTCGAACGATATTTTATTACACCGTAGTTAGTCTGGCTTTGGAATAAGAATGAATGTGAAGAAATGAAACGAAATGTAAAGAATGTAAACAAACCAAGAGGTGTGACAGTTAGACGACATGCTAACCCGAACCGAGTGATGTTTCAAAGTCTTCGAAGCGGAAAATAACACATATCTAGCCTGGATCATTTCACATGACGGCGGGGTTGTCGACTGTCTTCGATCGGCAACCTGCCCGCCGGCAAGCAAGTTAGAGCCCATTGTTCCCCTGCTGAGGCCAGAGGGCTCGTTTGTGGGGAAGCAGCTGGAAAATGACCGCCGGACAAATCAGCCGACGTCGGAGGAGCGTATAGCTGCAAAATGGTCAACCCAAATATGGCAAAATAATGCTTTCCTACACGGCGAAGAAGTAAAACAGCAAGAGAGTCATAGGAGAGCTGCTTAAGTTGTTGTGCAGCTAACATGACAAAATCTGTATGAGGAAAGCTTTTTACATGCACATTCATGATCAAACGTAAGTAGTCCTTTTGTTACGCCCCGGTCTAGGGGTTTCAGGACGCAACATGGGGTGTGCTCCTCCCATCAACCCTCACCCAGAAAGGCCAGTAGAAACAGAAGATCACTCAAGAGCAGTTTCTTTATTTGGCTCAGAGGGAGACAATCGCCAAAATAACAAACAAAACAATCTATAAAAACCCTGTCTTACCTAACAAAAAGGAAAAAAGTCAAATCAAAGACATCTCCTTTACCGAACTCCTAGCAACAAAACAGGAGAAAACTGTAAAACAAAAAGGCATCTCCCTCCTACAATACTGCTCAGTTATTTACACTATACTGTATACAAATTTTACATGAAGTAGGTATCGCAGCAGAAAACCGAACACGAAACTGGCGTTTCTGGATGCTGGTCTGGCTGGCGAGGAGGACGAGTGCTGGTGGCAAGCTTCTTAAATAGGCCAGGAAGTCCACACCTAGGCCAATGAGGGGGCACCAATCAGGAGTGGTTTAATCAGCAGCACCTGCACCTAATTCATTCAATTAGCCACCAAACTCACCCACACACACAGTGGAAAAAGCAGTAAAAAAAGAACAATTGACTCACAGGGTCATAACACCCCACCACCTAAAAATCGGACATTTACGCCCCAGTGTAAATGTGCGATTCAGAGTTGCTCTAATGTGACTAGTGTTTTTAACCTCTCCAAAAAGTAACAAAATGGATGATCAACATTATAGTCATCTTACTGCAGGAATACGGCACCTGCGCCAAGGGCGCTGGCGTAGAGCTCTACTTTGAAGGGGCGAGCAAGTTTTATACAAACAAAAACGATGACACAAATTATGGGCGGCGTTTTGGGCAGCGCTTAGCTGATCTTTGTCTACGGGTGGTGTCAGATTTTCAGTAACAGAATGGGACTCAATAGGAACTAATTCTTTTCGGTTTACCCTAGCACACGGATTTTTAATTATCTCGGGAGAAGGAAAAACTTTCCCACCGGCCAAATCATTTCCAAGGATCAAATCTACTCCATTAACTGGGAGCTGTGGTCTAACACCAATTTTTACTCTGCCTTTCACAAAACAAGATTTCAAATTCACAAAATGTAAAGGTGCACGCACCTCACTCAATTTTACACCCAAAACTGAAATACTTGAGCCAGAATAGGACTCAGCTGAAAGTGGGAGAACATCCCCACGAATAAGCGATTGCTTTGCCCCAGTATCCCGCAGAACAGTGATAGTGACTGGCCTTGTGTTTTCCAATTTTACTGAACCTTTGGAGACAAAGGGCCGAAAATCGGCGTCTACCTGGCATTTTGGTGTTGCTAACTTAATGTGAGGCGGTGCAAATTGTCTAGTCTGAATGGATGCAATTGAGGATGGTGGTCTAGTTTTGGATTCTTTTCTTTTCAGGATGGGACAGGAGCCAATCAGGTGGCCCTGCTCATGGCAGTAAAAACATTCGCGGGTTTCTGTAGCCGAAGAGACCGTGACAGGGTTACGACGATTGGTGTTAGGGGATCTAGGTTTGTCAACGGGAGCCGAATCGCGACGAGTTATTGGCGAGGACAAATGTTTGTGTGTCAATGCGAATTAATCTGCCAATACTGCAGCTTCAGTAAGGCAGATGGTTTTCTGCTCATTTAAATAAATTACAATTCTCTCTGGAAGACAATTTTTAAATTCTTCCATCAATATTAATTCACGTAAATTGTCGAAATTTTGAATCTTGCTAGCTTGGCACCATCTGTCGAACAAAACAGTTTTCTCCCTCTCGAACTCTACATAGGTTTGGGTGGCAGTTTTTCCACATTTTCTAAATTTTTGCCTATATGCCTCTGGCACTAACTCATACGCGCGAAGGACGGTGGCTTTCACAACATCGTAATTTAGGCCGTCTTCTAAAGACAGCGAGGTGCACACTTCCTGGTCTTTACCAACTAATCTACATTGAAGCAATAAGGGCCACACATTTTTGGGCCAATTCAATGTAGCTGCAACACGTTCGAACACATTAAAATACGAGTCCACTTCAGACTCTGAAAGGCGGAACTAATGTGCGATGTGCCGGCTAACATCAAACCCTTCATGGGGCATACCGGTGAGCGGTGACTGTGGGGTTGTGGGACTGGCTGTAGCAGCCGCACCCCGCTCTAGCTCCAGAGATTTCACCCTAAGATGCATGGCTTCCACCTCCCATTCCTTTTGTCTCACCTCAACCTCTTTTATGCGAAGCGTTATCCTCAGCTCCTCGGCCGACATAGCAGCCTGATTTGGGGAGGTACGGAGTGGGGGAATACTAGGCACAGCACCTGGCCCCTCTGTCGGGGCTGGCTCACCAAACAAACCCCTGTCATTCAACACATTGAACAGGAGCTCACGTAGTTCAGGTTTCCTGATGTTAGGAGGCACAACCACCTCAGAAGCGTGTGCAATTAGAACAAGATCACCCTTTCTACATTTACCCAGTACCTCTATAGTCAGATTACTAACAAAACCTACATTAAATTCCATAGTCGCCACCACCAAAAAGAAAAAACTGCCAACCAAAAGCAGATACCGAGACAGAAAACAGACTCACCAGGACAGGCGACGAACGATGAAAAAGAAACGGACGAGCCCCCAAATCACTTTAAGATAGAGCCTAGTTCGGGCCTAAAAAATCCAGCCCGACCCGACACGGCCCGCTGGTATTGAGGCCCGACCCGGCCCAAGCTCGATCACTTTACTAGATTTGCAGGCCCGAGCCCGAAAAACCCGATTTTTTTTTTTTTTTTTTTTTTTTTTTTTGAGTGACGCGGAAAAAACGCAGCTGCAGCAATTTATTTTCATTTCTTCGAGTTGGCAGAAAAAAACGCAAGTTTTCTTAATGTTAAAATAATCTACATATTTTTTTGAGAATTATCAAAGCATTCACACAACGAAATAACGCTGGGAAAGTTTGTTAAACATATTTCTGAGTGTGTGGGATATTGTTCTCACATGGACGCGCCTCTCTGACAAGGAGAGGGAACAGCAGCAAAAAAAAAAAAAAACTACAAATGCTTTGAAATAACATTCTTTATTGTAACGACAACAATACCAAAATAAAAAATAAAAATGAAATAAAAGCTTTAAACTGCGGGCTGGCCTTGACTGCAGTCGGCAACTTGCGGCCCCCGCCTCATGTCTTGCTCTTTATTACTGTGAAATAAGGGAAATAATTAGACCGGCTCTGACTAAAAATGGCGATTTGAACAGCAGGATATTATGGCTTATACTTACACTGGTTATATTTTTTGGTCGTCGTCGTGCAGAAATAAAATAAAATCCGTCTTCAGTTTGTTTTTAGCTTCTTTCTGCTCCATATTGGAAAAGTACCAAGCGGATGAGTTGTGTACACTCGGTGCAGAGAGGGAGAAAATGAAAATGAGGGCGGCGCCTCGGCCGTGAGCAAACGGTACAGCGGGAGGACAAGAAGAAAAAGTGGCCGGCGCCACGGCGTTCGTGCACACCCACAAGCAAAAGCGCAATACAGAGAGCCTGGGTTCCCAATTTTTTTTTAAATAATTTATTAGTCCGGCATGGCGGCCCGACCCGACATGACCCGAACGTGAATGCTTAAAATGTGGGCCCGACCCGACCCGAATGTCGGGTCGGGTTCGGGTTCGGGCACAAAATCTAACCTCTACTTTAAGACTGGGGCGAGCTCCTCCCGACCAACCCTCACCCAGAAAGGCCAGCAAACACAGAACAGCACAGAGTAAACGAAGCAGGAATCACTGCTAAACCGAACACACGCGAACTGGCGTTTCTGGATGCTGGTCTGGCTGGCGAGGAGGACGAGTGCTGGTGGCAAGCTTCTTAAATAGGCCAGGAAGTCCACACATTGGCCAATGAGGGGGCACCAATCAGGAGTGGTTGAATCAGCAGCACCTGCACCTAATTCATTCAATTAGCCACCAAACTCACGCACACACACAATGGAAAAAGCAGTAAAAAAAGAACAATTGACCCACAGGGTCATAACACCTTTATTTAAAAAAGGTTTGTAATGTTTAATTTGTAATCGCTGTATTCGCGCGACAGTATTTTTAACACAAAATTGCAATTTCTGATCGGGTGGAAAATTTGACAGAACACCGGGCACATGAAAAGGGCAATAAGCCGAGTATAGTGCTCTCCCGGCGGGGGGATGTGCGACAAGCTGCCGGTCGTCGGCCGAATGGACAAGGAGCATGTCAGCCACAAAATGCAAGCCACCTACATATTGAAATGATCCCAGTATTTGACATAATACAAAACACTATGGTTACTAACTTCCTCTTAAGTCCAATGGTCTCACAGTAGTAGGGCTTGTTTTGGCCAATATCCACCGGTGAACGGGAACCTTTTGAAACCCCAAAAAGGCCCACACGCCTCTCCCTGGTGCAGCAACATTTTTCTGCAGCCGTTTGGCTGGCGCGATGCGAAAAATAAACGAATTAATCTGCAAAACTAGCTGAATCCTCAGTCGTTCTGCATACTGTAGTATTGGCCGTATCCTGAAGATGACCATCCCACCTACGTCCCATTAGCAATTCTCGTCAAAACAGGAAGTCACTCATTTTCATGGCGCGGGATTTAAAAAACTAAATAGATTAGGGCTGTCAAATTTATCGCGTTAACAGACGGTAATTAATTTTTTAAATAATCACGTTAAAATATTTAACGCAATTAACGCATGCGCGGCACGACACACTCACGCATTGCCGCCGTTTTACCTATATACAGAGCTAAGAGGCAGTGTAAAGTGAGTGTTTTTTTGTCGCCCTCTGCTGGCGCTTGGGTGCGACTGATTTTATGGGTTTCAGCACCATAATTATTATTGACATCAACAATGGCGAGCTACTAGTTTATTTTTTGATTGAAAATTTTACAAACTTTATTAAAACAAAAACATTAAGAGGGGTTTATAAAAGTTCTATAGCTTGTACTAACATTTATCTTTTAAGAAGTACAAGTCTTTCTATCCGTGGATCCATTTTTTACTTGCTTAAGCATGTGGTTACTTCCTTCAATTTCTAGCCAACCGCTTATTTGCATGGAGATTACATGACATCAACAATATTGCTAGGTTATATCAAAATGGACACTGTTCTTATCTTAGCTGCAATGTTTTGTTTCACCGTTTTAGAATTGTTTGGTTTTGATCTGGTTTCATGTGTTTTGTCATTTTAGTGTTTTTACAAATATTTTATATTGCATGGTTTTAGTGGTATGTTTTACTGAGGAGGGGGCCGCCACGGACAAGGAATAGCGGCACGGAGGGAACCGCGATGGACGCAAACAATAGAACAGATGCCAGGAAGCCCGGACGCACCCAGACAGGCGTGACATCATGCCAAGAGTGTGATGTTACTTTAAACATTTTAATGTCTTGTAAAATGTTGCTCATAAAATGGGTTTTTGGCTTTTTAAAATAAATGTGTGTTTTTAAAGTCAACTGTTTGGAGTCCCTTTTCTGCTGGTAGAATCAGGTTCACGTTGTGATTTAAAAAGAACCCTCACACACCTTGTGTGACAGTTACATGAATAACCTGTTGCTTTAGAAAGACTCAGTATTCAGCCATAGATTAATGTCAGACAAAGTTAGAGAAAGGTGGAAAGACTTCAACTTTAATTAGTATGCAACTGGGACACAGTTTGACAGAGGAGTTTATTATTTCCAAGTGAGGATTACCGGTACTATACACTTTTACCGTAATGGAATTAAATGAACAGACTGAACATTTGCATCCCTGTGTCCATGACAAGCGCACTCCATTTGTGACCAGCCCGACCAGTTCTCCATTGCGCTTGAGGTTAAAACCTGTCAGCGTACTGGGAGTTCTGTTACCCTGAGGTTAACTAAGCAGTTTCCACATCGGCTACGAGCTTCTTCTTCAATGTACTGTAATGTAAGAGTGCGAAAACATTCTTCATAAGACCAAGAACACAGTATGCTGTATTGCTGGTATTTGGTGCACTTACTTCACGAATTAATTCTGTCACAATGAGACCATTGACATGTTCAACCTGAGCTCTGATATGTGCCAACACTGTAAGAAAATAGAAATAATCAAAGTGATGAATTGAATGAATCAGTATCCACTATTCTAACTCCGCCTTCATCATTATGGTACACTACATACAGTATTTGAGCCACTGCAAGGAATCTGAAAGTTAACAAGGAATTGATTTCCCAACGTTTCATACATTAACAAATGTCAGCTCAATGTTAATGTTACAAGCAATGTATTCATTCACACCGTTAGCAAAATGGCATAACTGCCTAACTTTTTGTTTTTTGTGAACACTGATAGTTTTATGACTAATGCAGTCTTTTTGAACAGTTCTGATTAGCTTTGGAGAAAATCAGTAAGTCAGGATGATGTAGAGGTGGTAGGAAAGTAAAATTACACATAAATCTCAATTTGGCAAAAACATGACTTAGACAATTATGCTATTAGGTTAACGATAAGCAAATGTGGAGAAAAAACAACAACCTCACTTTTCCCATATGATAACGAACATAACCAGTACAGCATGAAACAGGAGTGGAATTTCACTTGTATTCCCCTCCGAGAAAAATCCATCCTAATCCTGGGGCTGAGTCAAAAAGTAAATCCCGTCCCACTCCAGTCAAATGACTCCCAATCCTGTCCCGCTCCCAGTCAAAATTACTCCCACTTTTTATTTATTTATTTATCCATCCATCCATTATCTACCGCTTAATCCTGGGTCGGGTCGCAGAGGAAGCAGCTTTCGCAGGGAAGCCCAGACTTCCCTCTCCCCAGCCACTTCAACCAACTCCTAGGCGATCCCAGGCCAGCCAAGAAACATAGTGTCTCCGGGTGTCCTGGGTCGTCCCCGGCGCCTCCCGTTAGTGGGACAGGCCTGAAACACCTCTCCAGGGATGCGTCCAGGTGGCATACAAACCAAATGCCCAAGCCACCTCGGCTGGCTCCTCTCAACGCGGAGGAGTAGCAGCTCGACCATGAGTCCCTCCCGGAGGCGGCCCTACCGAGCTTCTCACCCTATCTCTAAGGGAGAGCCCGGGCACCCTGCAGAGGAGACACATTTTGGCCGCTTGTACCCAGGATCGTGTTTGTTCGGTCACGACCCACAGCTATTGACCATAGGTGAAGGTAGGAACTAAGATCAACTAGTAAATCGAGAACTTTGCCTTTTGGCTCACCTTGTTCATCATCACCTTGTCAAAAGTCAAAAATCTGATTTGGACAAGGTGTCAAGAGTCAAGAATCTGCATTGCACAAGGGGATAATGCTGGAACTTGGGTTAGTGCTGTTACAGTGAGATTTACAAAGATGACTGCCTGACAAAAAATAACATCAAAGTTTCCTCAGTCCATGATAATATGGGGCTGCATGTCAGGCAAAGACACTGGGGAGATGGCTGTGGTTAAATCTTCAATAGATGCACAAGTTTCCACTGAAATTTTAGAAATCTTTCCTATCCCTTCAGTTGAAAATATGTTTGTCATTTTCCAAGATGACAATGCATCATGCCACATATGGAGATAGATTTGTGTCTTTATTATTCAATAAAAAAAAAAAGTTGCTTCAATCAAATAAAAAGTTGCTTCAATCAAAATATATATTTTCAATAGAAAAAAAAAGTCACTTCAATCTAAAAAATGTGTTTGAATGCAAAAATGAATTTGAAACTCAAAAAAATGTATTTGAAAACTATTTTTATTTTATTTTTTTTATTTAAGTCAAGTTTTTGACAACAAAAACAACCATTTTGATTGAAGTAATGTAATTTTGCGTTTGGACCTCATTTTGGCTAGGACATTTGTGTCTTTATTATTCAATCAAACAATAAGTTGCTCCAAACAAAATATATATATATTTTCAAAAGAAAAATCATTTCAATCAAAAAAAAAAAAAAAAAAAAAAAAATTCCTAGAAAAAAAGGTTTGAATGTGAAAAAATATTTGAGACTCAGAAATTCGCATTTGAATACTTCATTTTTCATTCAAACTGTTTTCTTTGATTAAAGCAATCCTTTTTGTGTTTGAGCCATATTATGGGTAAGACATTTGTGTCTAAATCATTCAATCCCAATAAAAGTTGGTTCGATCAAAAAAAAACTATTTTTAATCAAAGAAAAAAAAAATTAAAATATTTTTGGGGAATTTTTTTATTTTATTTGAAATATATATATTTTTTTATGGACGTGTCACTTTTTTTGAAAAGCAAAAAGTTTTAAACTTTCTTTTTTTAAAGTGGAAAAAGTTTTGAACACACTTTTTTTTTTTGAAGTGGAAAAAGTTTTGAAGGCACTTTTTTTCGATTGAATCATTTTGACACAAAGAGCCAACTTCAACGCTACTTCCGACATGTTTGAGTGGCAGGTGACTACGCCAAAGGCATTAAAGCATGAAGCAAGAAAAATGGCCACCAGGGCTCCATTCAGCCATCTGCTCGAGGCTAAGCCGAAAATAGGGCACCGGTATGGGGGTGCGACATCAGGATCTCACCGGAGTGCCCGCGACGGTATGGGTCCCTGTCGCGTACACACCCAGGCGCGGAGGCTGGCTGTCGAGTGGACGGCCCGCGAGTGACACGAAACTTATTCAAAGCAGAAGCGACGGGGATCCCGGCACGGACACCGGCGACTCGCCCGCAGTCCACTTGCTAACTGGGCAGGCTAGTGTCGGGCCAATCGCCAGCCACTCCCGTACCAGCGCCTACCGTCACGTCAGAGCAGCGGGTGAAGTTCCCAGTGTTGAATCACATTAAGCAGCAGGGCACCGATGTCCGATGGCTGGATAAAGCCCTGATGGCCATTATTCTTGCTTCATGCTTTAATGCCATTGGCGTAGTCACCTGCCACTCAAACATGTCAGAAGTAGCGTTGAAGAAGGATCTTTGTGTCAAAATGATTTAACTGAAAAAAAGTGCCATCAAAATTTTTCCACTTAAAAAAAAAAGTGCATTCAAAACTTTTTCCACTTAAAAAAAAGGTTAAAACTTGATGCTTTTCAAAAAAAGTGACACTTCAATAAAAAAAATATATATTTCAAATTTAAAAAAATATATATATATACTTTTGCAAATGATTTTTTTCTTTGATTAAAAACAGTTTTTTTTTGATTGAACCAACTTTTATTGGGATTGAATGATTTAGACACAAATGTCCTACCCATAATATGGCTCAAACACAAAAAGGATTGCTTTAGTCAAAGAAAACCGTTTCAATGAAAAATGAAGTGTTCAAATGCGAATTTCTGAGTCTCAAATATTTTTTCACATTCAAACCTTTTTTTCTACGATTATTTTTTTAAAATTTTTGATTGAAGTGATTTTTCTTTTGAAAATATTTTTTGTTTTGTTTGAAACAACTTATTTTTTGATTGAATAATAAAGACACAAATGTCCTAGCCAAAATGTAGTCCAAATGCAAAATTACATGACTTAAATCAAAATGTTGTTTCAATAAAAATAAAAAAAAAAACGACTTGAATCAAAAAAAAATTCAATCAAAGAAAAATAGTTTTCAAATACAATTTTTTGAGTTTTAAATTTATTTTTGCATTCAAACATATTTTTTTTTTTATTGAAGTGACTTTTTCTTCGATTGAAAATATATATTTTGATTGAAGCAACCACAGAGCTAGAACTGTTAAAGCATTCCTTGGAGAAAGACTCATCCAGTCAATGTCATGGCCTGCAAATAGCCCGGATCTCAACCCTATTGAAAATGTGGTGGAAATTGAAAAAAAAAAAAGGTCCACAGCAAGGCTCCGACCTGCAAGGATGATCTGGCAACTGCAATCAAAGAGAGTTGGCACCAAATTGATGAAGAATACTAATCAGGTCCATGCCTCAGAGACTGCAAGCTGTCATAAAAGCCAGAGGTGGTGCTAGTAAATACTAGAGATAAGTTTTGATTGTTATTTCTTTGTTTGGTTCTCATGATTCCACATTTTTTTCCTCAGAATGGAGTGATTCCATATACACTCACCGGCCACTTTATTAGGTACACAATGCTAGTAACGGGTTGGACCCCCTTTTGCCGTCAGAACTGCCTCAATTTTTTTGTGGCATAGATTCAACAAGGTGCTGGAAGCATTCCTCAGAGAGTTTGGTCCATATTGACATGATGGCATCACACAGTTGGCGCAGATTTGTCGGCTGCACATCCATGATGTGAATCTCCCGTTCCACCACATCCCAAAGATGCTCTATTGGATTGAGATCTGGTGACTGGAGGCCATTTGAGTACAGTGAACTCATTGTCATGTTCAAGAAACCAGTCTGAGATGATTCCAGCTTTATGAAATGGCACATTATCCTGCTGAAAGTAGCCATCAGATGTTGGGTACATTGTGGTCATAAAGGGATGGACATGGTCAGCAACAATACTCAGGTAGGCTGTGGGGTTCCAACGATGCTCAATTGGTACCAAGGGGCCCAAAGAGTGCCAAGAAAATATTCCCCACACCATTAAACCGCCACCACCAGCCTGAACCGTTAATAAAAGGCAGGATTGATCCGTGGTTTCATATTGTTGACGCCAAATTCTGACCCTACCATCCGAATGTCGCAGCAGAAATCGAGACACATTAGACCAGGCAACGTTTTTCCAATCTTCTATTGTCCAATTTCGATGAGCTTGTACAAATTGTAGCCTCAGTTTCCTGTTCTTAGCTGAAAGGAGTGGTACCCGGCGTGGTCTTCTGCTGCTGTAGCCCATCTGCCTCAAAGTTCGACGTACTGTGCGTTCAGAGATGCTCTTCTGCCTGCCTTGGTTGTAACGGGTGGTTATTTGAGTCACGGTTGCCCTTCTATTAGCTCGAACCAGTCTGGCCATTCTCTTCTGACCTCTGGCATCAACAAGGCATTTCCGCCCACAGAACTGCCCCTCACTGGATATTTTTTCTTTTTCGGACCATTCTCTGTAAACCCTCGAGATGGTTGTGTGTGAAAATCCCAGTAGATCAGCAGTTTCTGAAATACACGGACAAGCCCTTCTGGCACCAACAACCATGCCACGTTCAAAGTCACTCAAATCACCTTTCTTCCCCATACTGATGCTCGGTTTGAACTACAGGAGATTGTCTTAAACCATGTCTACATGCCTAAATGCACTGAGTTGCCGCCATGTGATTGGCTGATTAGAAATTAAGTGTTAACGAGCAGTTGGACAAGTGTACCTAATAAAGTGGCCGGTGAGTTTATATTACCCTGCACTTGCTCTATAAAAATAACATTTACCGACCACCACAATGTTTTTTATTCATTTCATTTAGTGTTTCTGAATGCTAAAGAGTTGTACTCTTGAACTAATTCATTATTTTTTCAAGCTTTTTATCCGAGTTTATACTACATGATAAAATTTCAGAGTGAATGCTCGTCCGAGACTGGTGATTCCATACTTTTTGCTAGGGGTTGTAGCAGCTGCAAGTCGAAGCGTTGGAAACTTTGGATATTGGAATGTGTAGTTTTTTTAAACCTACCAACACAAACCAAGATGACCCACCAAAATAAAACTACAAAAATGGACGCTTCTGTGTTCGAGGTTTTTTTTTTAACACAGGTGAAAATCATCATTAATGTGTTCTCGCCCGCTCCCGTTGATTATTATTCCCATTCCCAGTTGGGCGGTTCCTGGCACGGTCGGGTTGGGCGGTCGCTGGTGCAGTAAATTGCTAGGGGAGCATGAACGTGAGGTGCACCCGAGTGATTGTCTACTATTATAATTGGTGCCCCTAGTGTTGCAATGACACCCCCTGCAGACCACAGTTACTGTCTGCACGTAACTCCAAAAGGAGAAGGGGGTTGGATTGGATCAGTTAACAGTTTCACTCATCTACGGTTGACATTGATTCTTAATGTGCAAAGAATCTTTTTTTTCACTTGAATATTTGACCTAGCTGTATAATGTATATGATTCTCTCTGTTAAGAATTATCACTATCTGTTTTTTTTTTTTTGTGGAATGGGATGTCTTCGGCGCGCCGCACAGCCTGAACCGTTTGACCGATGTACCTTTCAAATATCGAAACAACCGGAATTTTCATGCGATGCAGGGAATTTTCATGTGATGCAGGGAATTTTCCGGACAACCCCGAAAAGTTTTCCATTCGCCCGTAAACGCCGATATATCACAGATATTTTGAAAAAAAAAAAAAAAAAAACATTTCAAACTGTATCTAGTCCTACAAAAAAAAAAAATGTCCCGAAATTAACAGGAAACCAGAAATGACTAGGACAAGCCCCCCAATTGTCCCCAAATGACCTGATGTGACCAGGCCACGCCCTCAAAATGTCCCCAAATGACCAGATATGACCAGGCCTCGCCCCCCAAATGACCTAATATGACTAAGCCACACCTCCCAAAAGTCCCCATATGACCTGATACAACCAGGCCACGCCCCCCAAATGTCCCCAATGACCTGTATGACCAGGCCACGCCTCCCAAATGACCTTATATGACCATGCTACGCCCCCCAAAACTCCCCAAATGACCTGATATGACTAGGCCACGCCCCCAAAATGTACTTAAATTATCTGATATGGCCAGGCAACGCCCCCAAATGACCTGATATGACCTGGCCACGCCCCCCAAAGTCCCCAAGTGACCTGATATGACCAAGATGTGTCCCCAAAATGTCCCCAAATCCACAGGAAGTGACCTGATATTGTGCCCAAACCAGCCTGGGCAAGGCAAAGATCTGTATCTCCACACAGCAAAGACCCAGAGTAATTTTGCCAGAAATTGACGTTTCTAGTTATTCAAGTTGTTTAATAGTTTAGACGTTTTATTAATTTACTTTCTACAGGTATTTAAAGTGGCACTTTTATTTTGGAAACTGATCGTGGTTTTATTTCCAGTTCTGCGGTTTCCGGCTGCTCCTTCAATGATGATGAGAGTATGCCTTGTAAAGTGAGGCGATGCACATACTGTAGATCGTGAACATTCCTCACAATGCTTGGTGGAGGAATATTTGTGTTAAATGTGGTTTGGTGTCTTTTTTTTTTTTTTTTTTTTTTTTTTTAATCGCTCACACTCGTAATTTCAAAGTTGTTAGCTTGTTTTTTTTATCGGCTATGGCTGTTATCATCATATTAAATCATTAATGTGAGCAGTGACTGTAGTGATTTGAAGAAAGATAGTGTGCAAATGTTCACTATAGTTGGTTTATCGTTAAAATGATGTGGTTTAATGTTCAATAAGCTAAACAGATTAAGAGGTCTGTGAATGTTGACTGTATGTCTGCAAGTCTTTCACCAGATACTAAATGTACTGTATGCACACCTGCACATGAGCCCAAAAAGTATTTTATTTCACCTCCTGTGCTCTCTAACAGGAGCCCCTGTAGCGGTCATCACATCTTAGCCAACTAGTCACAAGAAAACTCTTACCAAGTTTTATTTCTAAAATATTTAATAACATTTGTGATGTCAATTAATATTCTCTTTCATATATTTATTGTTGTGCACTTTCGTTGGTAAATTTAGTGTTCTTAACAAATATTGTGTTTTTGTTGTTGGGTTGCTCCAAGTATACTTGTTGCGCTGTATTTTGTGGGTCAACCGTTGCTGTTTTTTTGTGATTTTTATTTGTTTTATTGTTGTTTTGGGGGGGGGGGGGGGGGGCGCCAAGGAGGGGGGGGCGCCAAAGCATCTTGTCGCCCAGGGCGTCATGTAGGCTAGGAACGCCACTGCCCGTCCTGTCCCACTCACGGAATTCATAAAATTTTGACTCCCATCTCACGGGTCACGGGATTCGGGGAAATAATTCATGCTCTAATAACCAGCAAGTGAAGCATATCTGAGTTTTCACATTTTCTTGGCACACGGTAGCAAAATATAGCTAGCCAAGGAAGCTAACTTGACTTTCGCCAAATACAGAATACAAGGCAAGTCAGTCTGGTGCTTTGTGGTTTCAATTGGATTTCCATTCCAGTCCAATATCAACGCACTGATTAATGCCCACAAGGTGAGGCTTTGTGATGCATCATGAAGTGGAGCAACAACGAATCTGCTGGGAGTTTTTTTGAAAGGTGCTTTGAAGCCACGTGTTATTTTAGCGTTTGTGTATATCTGACAAAGTGGCTGCTCCCTGCTATTGTTTGTACAACGTAAAGTTTCGTTTGTAGCGCGAATAATGCCAAACTGCACAGTTTAGCACATTGATTCCAAGGCAGTCCTAACTCCGCAAATCTTTAGAATGGACTTTTAGTGTTTGATTTCTTTTAAAAAACAAGTACAGTACACCGTGTACTCAGATTTTTCACACAAAAACGGCAGTTATTGTGACTGCATGCCATGATTGCTTGAGAACTAAAAAAATTGACTACAACCGACAGCGTGAGTCAAATGAAGTTTGCAACAGGTCAGTGCTTCTGTGATTGGTTCTGTGATTGGTCTATGCTTGTTACCCCTATCTCAATTTGATCGATTTTAAATCCAGTCCAAGCCACGGAGCATCAGGCTGTCTTGTATGACTCATGTATTTTGTACATGGTGAAAGCCAGACTGGCTTGCCAGGCTAAATAAAATCAACCAATTTTAGGTGTTAGTTTGCTGGCATCTACTGGTGACAAAGGGTACAGCAAGGCTAGTCTTTTTTTTTTGCTTGCGAACAGGACTTGCTTCAGGTAATTTCCAGTACAGTGCGGATGTATGTGTGTAGGTGCGTTGATATATGTGTATTAAGAGACATTTCGCTTGAATACACGCATAGGTGTGTGTGTGTGTGTGTGTGTGTGTGTGTGTGTGTGTGTGTGTGTGTGTGTGTGTGCGTGTGTTTGTCTTTGCTACATTGTGGGGACCAACACCTGACAGCCCAGTCATAGTGTGGGGACCAAAAAACTTGTGGGGACCAAAACCCTGGACCCCACAATTTTTATCATTGATATAGTGATAAAATGACTAGATAGACGTTCTGTCAAAATTTCAGCGCTTTACCCACAATACACGAAAACCAACTTTTTTGTGTGAAGTGTGTGTGCTCAGTGCTGCCCCTGTAGACAGAACATGGTACTGCATCTACACACAGTTACGCACACTTTCACACACTTGTCTTGTTTTTATGCCATTGTGTGGACATACACAGAACAAACTTGTCTTGTTTTTATGTCATTGTGGGCACACACAGATCACCCAGTTTTTGATCTGTTGTGGGGACACATTGCGCAACTACAATAATACAAAAATCCCTCTCAGGTAAAAGCTTTAATATATACAACACTTTGAGTTATATAAATTATGTGTATTAAAACTTATACATTCATTCACAAGACACCTTCGCGTTTTTTAACAAACTTTTGCGGATCTTTCCCAACAGATGAAAGCGTAAAATGATCCAATTTTTCAAGCCATGGGTGAAAGGTGTAGGTGGTTCATTACCATTTTATGCTTATGAATACACGAGATGATATCTCGAAAATGTTTCATGCACATCTCAACGTTTATTCAAATAACTAGTCAGTTTTACCATGTTTGGAGTTTACCTTTAATTCTGAATGAAAACTGATCCTTTTTGGAAACTGAAAGCGTAAACAATCGGAAAAACGATGTTTCCTTTATCCTAAATTTGCTAACCATCTAGGATTTTAGAAGTTTTAGGAAGTTTGAAATTCTCAAATTCTGTTCAGTGACGGACTTTAAGCAGAAGCACTTATTTGGATTTTGTTGTTTTTCAATGTCTTAAATTAAAATGTTCAATCTAAACTCACTGAAGCACTTCATTACGACAAGCAATTTCTACAAAGTATGGCATCAAATGCGATGCAATGAAAAATATGGGTCCTAGATTTTGTGCTGGTGCATCCAAAAAAAAAGTTAGGCACACCAATGCAAGCAATGCAAAACGTGTGGAGCCCTGCCTCACAAAACATTCAGATTTTCCAGACTGGCATCTTTTCCTACCACTGGAGCCAACTCATAATGTGATCAGTTGACAGCTCCACCTCTCTCTTCACCCGAGCGTCCATGACATTCAGCCGCAGGCCTAATGACACGACTACAAAGTCATTAATTGAGCTGCGGCCTAAGGTGTCCAGGTGCCAAATGGACATATGGACTTCTTTATGCTTAGACATTGTATAAATATTGATATGCAATGAGCGCAGATTTCCAGGCATTAAAAACCACTCAGGAGCTGATCTAGGGGTGTTTGGGGTTACTCTCAATCATGCCCCTCCGGGTCTTGCTGTCATTCAGGTGAGGTCAGGTGTGGGGACACGTGCAAGGAAGACGCTTCGCTGCGTTCACCCTCGCGCTCCACTCAGCGGCTGATCTCCTAGCGTAGGTCCGGGCGCCTTCCCGGCCCGGTACCCTTACATTCGCAAGATTCTCTTCCAGCTACTACACAGCACCCTCTGTTCCAGAGTACAGAGCCGGGATGAGAACAAGGTGCAGTGGAATGCTGCGGAGCTCCAAAAGTCTCCACAAAGCGTCTCTACTCACTGACTCCAATGCCTTCCTGAAATCGACATAGGCAGCTAATACTTCCTTCTCATATTCAAGAAGTCGCTCTGAAAAAACGCGAAGTGCTAGGATGCGGTCGACAGTGGACTTCTTTGGTGTGAGCCCAGACTATTCAGGACGCTGGTGATCGAGTAGCTGCTGACGTATCCTGTTCAGAAGTACATGTGTGAAGGCTTTGCCGGGCACTGAGAGGCGGGTGACCCTGTGGTGGTTGCTGGACTCTCGAATGTCACCCGAGCTCCAAACGGAGCAGATGAGTGCCTGCAACTCCCGCAGGGCGGCGTCGGCCCAGCTTTAAGCGTCTATCCGTAGACACCGCAGTTGCCTGGTGCACTCCCATCCCCCAACTGGCCAACAGCCTTTCGGACATCCTCAAGGGTTGGCACAACAATGTTGACCAGTGGATCAGGCGTCAGGCATGCAATGCCCTTGGCGGGGAGCTCTCAGCTGGGAGGCTCGGCCCCACGCAGCTCCTCAAAGTACTAAACCCAGCGCCACGGGGCGTCCTCTTCCGACAGGACTGTGCCATCAGCAGCTAGAACCACCGTGCAGCTTGGACGGGAGGCAGAGGAACGCAGCTCGTGGATGACTTAGAAAACCAGACGAGCGTCGCCGGAATGTGTGTCCTCCTGCTCCCCATGAACTGTGCAGATGGGCTTTCTCCTCAGCTGCCTGTAGGGCTCGGAATTGCGGTCAAGTCTTGCCTTGCGGCTCTCGTCGATGATGTTTAACGTCGCTTCCGAAAGCCCACTCCGATGGCCCCGGGCAACTTTGGGATGCTGTCACTAGCTGTCGCCCGGACACAGTCCCTGAAGCCAGTCCACATATCCTGCGCCTCCCCCACAACGCCCAGTCGCCCAAGCCATTCTGTCAGGTTTTTGGAGTGCGCGTCTGCCACCCGGGGGTCCCGCAGGCTTCCGACATCCAGCCGAATTTGGCTGGCCGTCGCGCAATGCGGCATGCCCCTAGCTGTAGCTTCAGTGTCGCTACCAGCAACTGATGGTCAGTGCTGAAGAACTGGCCACTCTGGAAGACACGACAGTTCCGTCCACGAGTACATGATCGAGCTCCTTCGCAGTTCGGCCAGTATTAGAATACCAGGTCCGTAAATTCGGCCTCGTGAACCACGACCCTCCAACCCGAAGACCGCGACTTACTGCAAAGTCGAGCAGCCTCTCGGAGTTGTCGTCACAGATTCCCTTGGGGACACGTTCCAGAGCTGTGAGGACCGAGACATGACTCCTAGCAGTCCCATGACGTACGAGTGACAGTGTTGAAGTCGCCAAGCATGATCCTTGTGTCTCTCTTTGGAACAGCATCCATCGCCGATTCAAGCTCAGTGTAGAAGGCTCCCTTCTTTGGAAGCTCACTTTCCCTGGTTGGAGCGTACACTGCAACAAACGACATAACGCCCACCGAGTGAGCGGGTCGCACCCTCATGGTACGCTCTGAGACCAGCATGACCTCCCTGACCTGCGAAGCCCCCCTGTTGGCCACCACAATGGCCAAACCCTCGGTGCGCCGACCTTCGGCTCGACCCGACCAGTCATAGGTGTAACCACCTACCTTGATCTGGCCACTGCCTGGTCGATGAAGGCGACTACAGCGATGCCCAACCTGGCAAGCTCAAAAGACAAGGCAGACACGCTGGCATCATCTTGGAGTGAGAGCTTGTTCCAGGCGTCCATCCAGCGTCCACCCGTACCGAACGCCTCAGAATCAGCCGAGAGCGTCGAGGTCCAGTGGATGACTCCTCAGCGCCACTGCGACGCGAGGCGTGCCCTCACCAACCTGGTTACTGGCCCCCTCATCAGCCGGCGGGGGTCCGAAAGGCTTTGCGGCGAGAATTTAATAGGGTGGGGGTGCAAACCCCACTCCCCGAGGCTCCGGTGGCAGGGCCCGCCACAGCCCTTCCAGCCCGATTGGACCGCCAGTCTAAAACTAGGTCTCCTTTACTAGTGAGAAAACAAAAGATGTGGGTGCGAATTGCAGGTGGATCTACTGTAGCTGGCCTTGGGATGACCGACAAACTAGCAGAGGAAACAGTATGGTATGGGATGCTGAAGCTGCTGTCCCTGTGACCCGACCTCAAAGAAGACCGATGGATGGCTGATATGATTTGTATTTAACACCATGGTGTTATAATGGTGTTTTATATATATATATACATATATATTTGATTGAGTGAGTTAGCAGCCAATGGTTGCCCTGCCTGTCAAAATTGATTGGACATCTACTGCTGTTAATGGCACAGAAACATGATCGTTTGCTTCTCACCCTTACAGTTAAAAATAATAATTTATTTTTCTTATCAATGGCAGCCACAGAGTTCAGTCCAATTTCTGGGGCTAATTGCCAAATGAGTTGTTGTATTTATTTGAAATACAGTGAAGATGAATGGGAAAGTGGCTGTTTTCCCCCAAAACATTCAGATAAACACTATATGTTTTCATACCCTCCACAAAAGTCTGCCTACCTTGCCAAGTCAACCAGAATAACCACGTGGAGAAAGAATAGAACTGCTTTTGAAAAAAAATCTTAAAGTAATCTTAATCGGGCAGTATGTTATGTATGTATACTATGTTGACGGGAAAAAACACATCATCTATCTATCTATCTATCTATCTATCTATCTATCTATCTATCTATCTATCTATCTATCTATCTATCTATCTATCTATCTATCTATCTATCTATCTATCTATCTATCTATCTATCTATCTATCTATCTATCTATCTATCTATCTATCTATCTATCTATCGTAGCGGTAAGACGTTGGATGGAGTCTTATTTCCCGTGCTCGGCGGCTCATGTGTTTCTTGTAACTCGCTAGGAACTCTGCTGCTCTCTGTGAACTCTGAACTCAGCCGGAACGCGCGCGGCTCTAAAGTGTCTGTCACGTGACTGTGACGTAGCCGGTAACGCGCTCGGCCAAATGGACACACAAGTACGATGGGTGAATAATGTCAAACAACAAAGGGTCACCCCACAGGTCCCCCCAGAATTCACCCACACAGGACGCCAGGCGCAACCCGAATCAAAAGAACGGAATGCATGAGTTGCTCTGCCGGGGCGTCAGTGGAAAACGACCGAACAGACGGTCAGGCGGCCGTCCAGGACGCCGGATGCGGGAAGTCTGAGCAGAACAGTCTGGAGGACGCCCAAGATGCCAGGCGGCGGGCGACCAAAAGCGACGACCAGGATGCAAGGCGGTGGACGACCGAGCAGGACGATCGGGCGCCCGTCCAGGACGAGGAGCGCGTCGCGCAGCTCCGCCCAGGCGAGGCCGGAGAAGCGGACGCCAAGAGAGGCGGCACGCGTTGCTCAGCTGCGGTCGAGGAAGAGGTCGAGACGTGCGACGTCTCGGCGGAAAGACTATGAAGTGCTGTGCTCTGACCGCCGTCGAGTACCCGAGCGCGGCTACCACGTGGTAGAAGCGGATGGTGTCGTTGGAAATACCACGGAGGACGAACTGCTCCTCCGCGAACGCGAACAACGCGGCCGCAGAAGACTCATTAAACGTCGCCAGCTCGAAAAAGCTAGCGTCCGCCATTGCTTAAAGTGTTCAAAAATGCCTCTGAGACTTCAGCGAGGCTCGTCGGGGTCACCAGGGTAAGCGGTAAGACGTTGGATGGAGTCTTATTTGCCGTGCTCGGCGGCTCATGTGTCTCTTGTAACTCGCTAGGAACTCTGCTGCTTTCTGTGAACTCTGAACTCAGCCAGAACGCGCGCAGCTCTAAAGTATCTGTCCGTGACTGTGACGTAGCCGGTAACGCGCTCGGCCAAATGGACACACCAGTACGATGGGTGAATTATGTCAAACAACAAAGGGTCACCACACTATCTGTCTGTCTGTCACGACTTATTGCAATTAACTCCTAGCATGCGACTGCTATGAGTGATAACCTTGATTTTTGTGCTTTACCCAACATACCCTTTTTTATTCAGTGTTATTACAGGTTTTACCAGAAATTTGAGTAAAAGCAAACAATTTTTTGAATTTATATATATATATATGTGTGTGTGTATTTTAAGACGTGCTTTTGGAAATGAACTCTTCTTATGTAAATTGTGTTTCCTGAAAAAGGTCACTCAAATATAATTATTAACAACCACACATTAATTAAAGTTACAGTGAGACCCCTTCAGACCCGCAGTTTTACTGATGGGGAAAAAAATAATACAATCTGCCCTGATTTTTACTCAAACACCACAACAAAGTGCAATTTTTTGGTTTGGTTATTTAAAGTTTTTATTGGTCATTTTTTATGTTAATGTGTTTTTGATGACAAACGGGCACTTTACGTTATTCGTTTTGAAAGAGCCAAAAATAGCAAAGAGGGCTTCTCACTACTCATGATTTGATTTCAATGGGTAAAGTTTCATACAATCATCTCCCAGAAGTGACAATTGCAACTGAATTCACTGTATTTATTGGTTTAGAGATGCGCACGCATCATGTCCTCCCGCAGCAAGTCTGAAGGGGTTAAAACATATTGACGTTCACAGCTGGCGCGGGAAGACTGATTAAGCACCGCCCAATGCATTGCAGATGAGAACAATTGAATGAGAGGAGGAAGTGCAACTTTTGGAAAGTCACCCTGATTAAAGTACATATACTACCTGTTTTAACGCAGAGGTAAGTGTTATTTTGACCCAATATACACTCTCCTTGATTGGAGTGATGGTATAGTTAAAAATAAAACGTTTAAAATAAGCAGCTTCGTTGTGATGGTAGCATTTAGCACATAATTGGCCTTGCTCTGAGGCGCACGTAATTTAACCAACTAATTTAGCATTGTAGCGATAGCGATTTATATAAGCATATAAGACAACTATGCTATGCAGTTAGTGCAGAAATTCAGTGCCGGTATGTATGTGCTGCAAGGACTTACTTTAGTGAGCTAGCTTAGCATAGTAGCCAAAACGTTTTTATTGAAGCACCTCTATGCAAACTAGCAATATGCTATGTAGGACATTAACGTATACCCTCTTGCGTGGACAAATTTAACAAGATAGTTTTGCATTATAGTGTAACTCTTTTATAAAAGCGCTAAGAAAGCTATGTAATGCAGCTACATTGTTTAAAGAAAATTACAAATTGGTGTGGCAGCAGGCAGAAATTTAGCCTATAATACCAATAATGTGTAAAATCATTATATTTTATTTTTTAGAATTGGCAATGCCTTCCCTGAGAAGCAGGAAATCACCAAAACAGGATGCCATTGAACATGCTTTAATGGGTCTGGATAAGACTCTCGAGTTGGAGAAGAAGTACATCAGTTCTTTTAAAGGTACTGTATGGTATTAAAATGTTCACTGAGATATACTGTAAGTTATTGTTTTTGTTTTACTGTATCCGAGTTGACTTCTTAGCGTTTTAGTTCAAGTCAGACGTGTCTAAATCTCAAAGAGTATTTATTTAGATTTTTTTCAAATTATTTAAATGTGGCCTTGCATTATTTTTTTCGGTGATATATATATTTTTTAATCGCCTTATGTCAGCGGTCGGCAACCCGCGGCTCTAGAGCTGCATGCGGTTCTTTAGCACTGTCCTAGTGGCTCCGTGGAGCTTCTTGAAAAATGTCTGAAAAAGATGGGGGAGGTAAATATATTTTTTGTTTTAATATGGTTTCTGTAGTAGGAAAATCATGACACAAACATTTATTCAATTCATTAATATTGTGATGAAGTTCAAAGTTGAGGTAGCATCGTACAACAGAGTAGTCACGTGGTGCGTCATTCTCAATAGGATGCACTGCAGGAAAAATAAACATTTAATGTTAAAGGCTCATGATCTATTTGTAGCCAACTTAGTCATTTTGGTCATTGGCTAACATATCTAATATAGATTCGTACAGCATGTGTTGCCTTCATTATAAGGCTAATATGTAATTTTTTGCGGCTCCAGACATGTTTTTTTTTTTTTTTGGTTCAATATGAGTCTTCATGAGTCAACATTTTGGGTTGCCAACCCCTGCCTTATGTCATTTTATGAGGTGCGCAAGGCAATTTTTGTGGAAATTGCTTAAAATTTACCTTTTCAAGCAACTTTATGTAGTAACTTCATGCTCCTGAAAACAGCCAAATTCTCATCGTGGCTGACTGTATTGCTGGCTAACCCTATGCATGTAACAGTGCCAAAAATTGGAAATCCGTATATGGTTAACTTTAAATGACCATTGGGTATAGGCATGGGCCAAAATCAGTTTCTTACCGTATGATAACCTTGAGTACAAATATTACGGTATCAAAATAGAAATCTAAAATGCATTATTTTGATAATTTGTTTACATTATTCATGTTTTCTCAAACAATATGTAGAATATTTTGTACTGAAAAAAAAATGCTCAGACCAAGTTTAAATTGTTGAATCGAGAACTAACAATATTGCATCACTGGTGAGCTATTTTTAAAACTGTCGACTACTTATTTGTTTTTTGGGGGGCAGGGCACCTGATGACGACGGGCACCATATTGGTTACCGCTGTTCTACAAACATAAAAACTAAAAACCACTATAACAAACGTAACTCTTATTCCCTGCCCGAAACACTGGGATCCCAAGCTTATGCCATTTTAGCAGTGCATATTTGTTAACAATTGACTGTATGCTCGTGTCGATGTATTCACATTATCAACATTCAACAGTATGTTGTGCTAACCGACCCATTTACAGTACGTCATCAATGTCATCGACTACTTGGGACGGCTCTATACGCAATTACATTGAACAACTGTGTTGTGTGCCTAAGATTCGTATTAACAAAACAGCATGTCCTTCGGCTTTGAGAAGCTGATTTGATTCCTGCGAACTGTCAACACCATAAGCTCAGCGAGAACGTTTGTTAGGGTTTAAAAGCAGCCAATAATATTGAAATAGCTCATCTAACAATCGGATAATTAGACATTTTAAAACCTTGGTATCCTTTGAAACTAGTTATCAGCCCATGTCTGAATATATGTTTTTTTTTTTGTTTTTTTTAAATATAAAGGGTAGTAACAATTTTGTCCACATTTATCTCCTATACTGCGATGTATCGTCAAATGTTCAATCTTAATTCTATTTTTTTTTTTTTTTTTTTTTTCCAAACACCAGGCTATTCAGGTAAACAAATTATTTTTTCACTAATTTTCCTAATTTTCCAAACAACGGTTTGCACTAAACAACTTGATAACAAACCAATCCAGTTGTACACAGATATTACAAAAACAAAAGTATATATTTCAACAAATCCAGAAACAGCAGAAGCATATGTACCACAAATAGAATGTTCTGCTGGCTGTTGCAGGACGTTAATGATAAGATCATCATACAAGAGTGATATCTGGAATATGAAATTTTTTTACATTAACTAGTTCTACCTTTTTTTTTTTTTTTAATCTTAATTAGGCCTGAACGATATTGGAAGAAACATTGCTGCGATTTTTGGGGGGATTGCAATATATTGTGATATTAAAAATACTTATTTATACCTATTTTTTTAGCATTGGAAAGAGATATTAGACATGTTTTTCACTTTTTTCCCCCAAAGTATGCTTTAAAAAATGTATCTAAATATTTTAAAAAATGGGTTTTAAGCATTTCAAATGAAATAATGATGATCAGTTTTAAATGTAACTGTCCCACCTAATCATTTTTAAACAAGAATAAAGTACTGTAGTAGACAAATGCTTTGCTTTAGTAAATGCTTCTGTTTATCTACCTTGGCTGCAGAATCACTATTGGCGTTCATTTCCAAGACACAACAGTTGTACAAAGAAAACCCCTTAGAAGACCGGCTACCTCGAACGTTTCCACACACACACATTCATTCCAACGCACGCTTCCTTCTTGCAAGAAGTGCTTAACAAGTTAAACAATGACTGAAACATCTGGTGCATTTGAAGTCCGCTTCAGTGGCAAGATCAAACACAACCATCGTTAACTTTAATAAGCAACTGTGCAGAGGAACATAGAGCTGGGAGAGGGATGGAGGGAGCACGAGTGACACTAAAGCGATCAGCTCGGGACCGAGAAAGCATGAACCAACATAAATTTGTGGATTAAAAAAAATAAAACTATCGCTCATATGCACTTCGCGATGGAGATGTTTAAATGATATATCGTTCAGGCTTAATCTTAATACATTGCCCTGTTATTGTATCGTGACCAGGAATTGTCAAATCCTCAAAATGGGGTGACTCCGATTTAGGTGCAAAAATGTGATCAGGGCATTGTAGAGTAAATGGTGGTACAAATGATGATCTTGCTACTCTTTTTTTTTTTTTTTTTTTTTTTTCTTTTCCATAGTAATTGTGTCAAAATTATGAAGATGAAGCTACAAACCTTTGTTTTTGTTCATACAAGGTCGAGGAGTATTTACCAAAGCCCCTTTCAGGAAAGAAGATTTTGTGGTGGAGTACAGAGGAGAATTAATAGATTGGGATGAATCCCAAAAGAGAAAGATGGACTATGGAACAGGAAGAGTCTTTGTCTTTGATTTCCGCTGGCAAGAAAAAACTTGGTGGTGAGGCTAAGATTGCAGTTATCAGATTTTTATTTTTTCATGCATTCAGTGTTTTAACTGTTCAGGTGAAAATCAATGCCATAAGACATAAATTGTCTTGAGAAAAATCACTTGATCTCTGAGGATATATATGTTATTATATATATATTATAATATGACCCAATTGTGCATTTCCCTTCCCCTTTTAAATGTGTATATACTGTATATTCTATATATTTTATATATATATTTTTTCATATTGTCTTTTAAGCATTGATGCTGCCAAAGAAGATGGCAGTCTCGGAAGACTGGTCAATGATGACCACAAGCACCCAAATTGTAAAATGAAGATGATTGTGACAGAGGGCAAGCCTCACCTGTGTTTATTTGCACAAAGAGACCTTGACATTGGTGAAGAGATAACTTATGACTACGGACCAGCGGACTGGCCTTGGAGGAAAAAGGTTTGTCAAATAAGTATCAGACATAAAAATAACTTGCAACAGAGCTTTGGTCCCTCAAATGTTGGGGTTTCCAGTTTGTTTTCATTTTATGGTAAACAGGTTGACTGTTTGTAGGCTAACCACAAACTAATTTAAAAGTTGTTTTCCTCCTTATCACATGATCACATCAATAGAAATTGTATGTCTCCATTTGCGGATCAGGACAAAGGACAATCGACTGTGACGAAAACTGCTGAGAGTGAAATTTCCAGGACCAGAGAGCAGCCTCCACAATCTAAAGACTCGGATATGGAGGTATGCATAGCATGTGCTTTAAAGCTGCAGTTTGTCTCATATTGGTTAATGGTTTATATTACTTCTCCACTTGTTGATTAGGTTGGAGGAAGCCATTCCACTGTGACTGAATATTCTGAGGTTGGGGTCTCCAGAACCAGAGAGCAACAGTCTCCGAAATCTACACACGCTGCAATGGAGGTATGCATCGCTTGTGCTTTAAAGCTGCAGTTTATCTGACTTCAGCCAATTGTTCGAGACTTGAAATACAGTCCAGCCCAGCCCAGCTTAGTGTGTGTGTGTCAGGTTTTACAATGTTTGTGGGGACCCCGTAAAGTTATTTATTTTGTTTTTAAAAATACTATTTAATAACCTGTTTCATCATGAGTTTATTGAAATAATAACAGAAGTTGTATATACCCTTAGTCTTAAATAATCTACAACATTACCAGCCACTGCAGCTGTTAATTTGGGAGACGTTTAGGACATGTCGGGCACTGATGTGGTCCCTAACACGTTATTGTTTTCATTAAACCTCAAATGAATAAAATGCTAGTCAAAAAGAGAACAAATGCATCACGATAAAAGTGATTTTGAATCGGCCATAGTGAGTGGATTCAACTGAGTTATGGATTTTTGTTGTTGTATATGGCTAAATCTTAAAATGCATAGAGATATACATTTGATGTTTGTTAATGAATTATATTCTCAACTTGTTGATCAGGATGGAGGAAGCCATTCCACTGTGACTGAATATTCTGAGGTTGGGATCTCCAGAAACAGAGAGCAACAGTCTCCGAAATCTACACACGCTGCAATGGAGGTATGCATCGCTTGTGCTTTAAAGCTGCAGTTTGTCTGACTTCAGCCAATTGTTCGAGACTTGAAATACAGTCCAGCCCAGCCCAGCTTAGTGTGTGTGTGTCAGGTTTTACAATGTTTGTGGGGACCCCGTAAAGTTATTTATTTTGTTTTTAAAAATACTATTTAATAACCTGTTTCATCATGAGTTTATTGAAATAATAACAGAAGTTGTATATACCCTTAGTCTGAAATAATCTACAACATTACCAGCCACTGCAGCTGTTAATTTGGGAGACGTTTAGGACATGTCGGGCACTGATGTGGTCCCTAACACATTATTGTTTTCATTAAACCTCAAATGAATAAAATGCTAGTCAAAAAAAGAACAAATGCATCACGATAAAAGTGATTTTGAATCGGCCATAGTGAGTGGATTCAACTGAGTTATGGAATTTTGTTGTTGTATATGGCTAAATCTTAAAATGCATAGAGATATACACTTGATGTTTGTTAATGAATTATATTCTCAACTTGTTGATCAGGATGGAGGAAGCCATTCCACTGTGACTGAATATTCTGAGGTTGGGATCTCCAGAACCAGAGAGCAACAGTCTCCGAAATCTACACACGCTGCAATGGAGGTATGCATCGCTTGTGCTTTAAAGCTACAGTTTGTCTGACTTCAGCCAATTGTTCGAGTCTTGAAATATAGTACACCCAAGCCCAGCTTAGTGGGTGTGTGTCAGGTTTTACAATGATTGTGGGGACCCCGTAAAGTTATTTATTTTGTTTTTAAAAATACTATTTAATAACCTGTTTCATCATGAGTTTATTGAAATAATAACAGAAGTTGTATATACCCTTAGTCTGAAATAATCTTCAACATTACCAGCCACTGCAGCTGTTAATTTCGGAGACGTTTAGGACATGTCGGGCACTGATGTGGTCCCTAACACGTTATTGTTTTCATTAAACCTCAAATGAATAAAATGCTAGTCAAAAAGAGAACAAATGCATCACGATAAAAGTGATTTTGAATTGGCCATAGTGAGTGGATTCAACTGAGTTATGGATTTTTGTTGTTGTATATGGCCTAATCTTAAAATGCATAGAGATATACATTTGATGTTTGTTAATGAATTATATTCTCAACTTGTTGATCAGGATGGAGGAAGCCATTCCACTGTGACTGAATATTCTGAGGTTGGGATCTCCAGAACCAGAGAGCAACAGTCTCCGAAATCTACACACGCTGCAATGGAGGTATGCATCGCTTGTGCTTTAAAGCTGCAGTTTATCTGACTTCAGCCAATTGTTCGAGACTTGAAATACAGTCCAGCCCAGCCCAGCTTAGTGTGTGTGTGTCAGGTTTTACAATGTTTGTGGGGACCCCGTAAAGTTATTTATTTTGTTTTTAAAAATACTATTTAATAACCTGTTTCATCATGAGTTTATTGAAATAATAACAGAAGTTGTATATACCCTTAGTCTTAAATAATTTACAACATTACCAGCCACTGCAGCTGTTAATTTGGGAGACGTTTAGGACATGTCGGGCACTGATGTGGTCCCTAACACGTTATTGTTTTCATTAAACCTCAAATGAATAAAATGCTAGTCAAAAAGAGAACAAATGCATCACGATAAAAGTGATTTTGAATCGGCCATAGTGAGTGGATTCAACTGAGTTATGGATTTTTGTTGTTGTATATGGCCTAATCTTAAAATGCATAGAGATATACATTTGATGTTTGTTAATGAATTATATTCTCAACTTGTTGATCAGGATGGAGGAAGCCATTCCACTGTGACTGAATATTCTGAGGTTGGGATCTCCAGAAACAGAGAGCAACAGTCTCCGAAATCTACACACGCTGCAATGGAGGTATGCATCGCTTGTGCTTTAAAGCTGCAGTTTGTCTGACTTCAGCCAATTGTTCGAGACTTGAAATACAGTCCAGCCCAGCCCAGCTTAGTGTGTGTGTGTCAGGTTTTACAATGTTTGTGGGGACCCCGTAAAGTTATTTATTTTGTTTTTAAAAATACTATTTAATAACCTGTTTCATCATGAGTTTATTGAAATAATAACAGAAGTTGTATATACCCTTAGTCTGAAATAATCTACAACATTACCAGCCACTGCAGCTGTTAATTTGGGAGACGTTTAGGACATGTCGGGCACTGATGTGGTCCCTAACACATTATTGTTTTCATTAAACCTCAAATGAATAAAATGCTAGTCAAAAAAAGAACAAATGCATCACGATAAAAGTGATTTTGAATCGGCCATAGTGAGTGGATTCAACTGAGTTATGGAATTTTGTTGTTGTATATGGCTAAATCTTAAAATGCATAGAGATATACACTTGATGTTTGTTAATGAATTATATTCTCAACTTGTTGATCAGGATGGAGGAAGCCATTCCACTGTGACTGAATATTCTGAGGTTGGGATCTCCAGAACCAGAGAGCAACAGTCTCCGAAATCTACACACGCTGCAATGGAGGTATGCATCGCTTGTGCTTTAAAGCTACAGTTTGTCTGACTTCAGCCAATTGTTCGAGTCTTGAAATATAGTACACCCAAGCCCAGCTTAGTGGGTGTGTGTCAGGTTTTACAATGATTGTGGGGACCCCGTAAAGTTATTTATTTTGTTTTTAAAAATACTATTTAATAACCTGTTTCATCATGAGTTTATTGAAATAATAACAGAAGTTGTATATACCCTTAGTCTGAAATAATCTTCAACATTACCAGCCACTGCAGCTGTTAATTTCGGAGACGTTTAGGACATGTCGGGCACTGATGTGGTCCCTAACACGTTATTGTTTTCATTAAACCTCAAATGAATAAAATGCTAGTCAAAAAGAGAACAAATGCATCACGATAAAAGTGATTTTGAATTGGCCATAGTGAGTGGATTCAACTGAGTTATGGATTTTTGTTGTTGTATATGGCCTAATCTTAAAATGCATAGAGATATACATTTGATGTTTGTTAATGAATTATATTCTCAACTTGTTGATCAGGATGGAGGAAGCCATTCCACTGTGACTGAATATTCTGAGGTTGGGATCTCCAGAACCAGAGAGCAACAGTCTCCGAAATCTACACACGCTGCAATGGAGGTATGCATCGCTTGTGCTTTAAAGCTGCAGTTTATCTGACTTCAGCCAATTGTTCGAGACTTGAAATACAGTCCAGCCCAGCCCAGCTTAGTGTGTGTGTGTTAGGTTTTACAATGTTTGTGGGGACCCCGTAAAGTTATTTATTTTGTTTTTAAAAATACTATTTAATAACCTGTTTCATCATGAGTTTATTGAAATAATAACAGAAGTTGTATATACCCTTAGTCTGAAATAATCTACAACATTACCAGCCACTGCAGCTGTTAATTTGGGAGACGTTTAGGACATGTCGGGCACTGATATGGTCCCTAACACATTATTGTTTTCATTAAACCTCAAATGAATAAAATGCTAGTCAAAAAAAGAACAAATGCATCACGATAAAAGTGATTTTGAATCGGCCATAGTGAGTGGATTCAACTGAGTTATGGAATTTTGTTGTTGTATATGGCTAAATCTTAAAATGCATAGAGATATACACTTGATGTTTGTTAATGAATTATATTCTCAACTTGTTGATCAGGATGGAGGAAGCCATTCCACTGTGACTGAATATTCTGAGGTTGGGATCTCCAGAACCAGAGAGCAACAGTCTCCGAAATCTACACACGCTGCAATGGAGGTATGCATCGCTTGTGCTTTAAAGCTGCAGTTTATCTGACTTCAGCCAATTGTTCGAGACTTGAAATACAGTCCAGCCCAGCCCAGCTTAGTGTGTGTGTGTCAGGTTTTACAATGTTTGTGGGGACCCCGTAAAGTTATTTATTTTGTTTTTAAAAATACTATTTAATAACCTGTTTCATCATGAGTTTATTGAAATAATAACAGAAGTTGTATATACCCTTAGTCTTAAATAATCTACAACATTACCAGCCACTGCAGCTGTTAATTTGGGAGACGTTTAGGACATGTCGGGCACTGATGTGGTCCCTAACACGTTATTGTTTTCATTAAACCTCAAATGAATAAAATGCTAGTCAAAAAGAGAACAAATGCATCACGATAAAAGTGATTTTGAATCGGCCATAGTGAGTGGATTCAACTGAGTTATGGATTTTTGTTGTTGTATATGGCCTAATCTTAAAATGCATAGAGATATACATTTGATGTTTGTTAATGAATTATATTCTCAACTTGTTGATCAGGATGGAGGAAGCCATTCCACTGTGACTGAATATTCTGAGGTTGGGATCTCCAGAAACAGAGAGCAACAGTCTCCGAAATCTACACACGCTGCAATGGAGGTATGCATCGCTTGTGCTTTAAAGCTGCAGTTTGTCTGACTTCAGCCAATTGTTCGAGACTTGAAATACAGTCCAGCCCAGCCCAGCTTAGTGTGTGTGTGTCAGGTTTTACAATGTTTGTGGGGACCCCGTAAAGTTATTTATTTTGTTTTTAAAAATACTATTTAATAACCTGTTTCATCATGAGTTTATTGAAATAACAGAAGTTGTATATACCCTTAGTCTGAAATAATCTACAACATTACCAGCCACTGCAGCTGTTAATTTGGGAGACGTTTAGGACATGTCGGGCACTGATGTGGTCCCTAACACGTTATTGTTTTCATTAAACCTCAAATGAATAAAATGCTAGTCAAAAAGAGAACAAATGCATCACGATAAAAGTGATTTTGAATTGGCCATAGTGAGTGGATTCAACTGAGTTATGGATTTTTGTTGTTGTATATGGCCTAATCTTAAAATGCATAGAGATATACATTTGATGTTTGTTAATGAATTATATTCTCAACTTGTTGATCAGGATGGAGGAAGCCATTCCACTGTGACTGAATATTCTGAGGTTGGGATCTCCAGAACCAGAGAGCAACAGTCTCCGAAATCTACACACGCTGCAATGGAGGTATGCATCGCTTGTGCTTTAAAGCTGCAGTTTATCTGACTTCAGCCAATTGTTCGAGACTTGAAATACAGTCCAGCCCAGCCCAGCTTAGTGTGTGTGTGTCAGGTTTTACAATGTTTGTGGGGACCCCGTAAAGTTATTTATTTTGTTTTTAAAAATACTATTTAATAACCTGTTTCATCATGAGTTTATTGAAATAATAACAGAAGTTGTATATACCCTTAGTCTGAAATAATCTACAACATTACCAGCCACTGCAGCTGTTAATTTGGGAGACGTTTAGGACATGTCGGGCACTGATATGGTCCCTAACACATTATTGTTTTCATTAAACCTCAAATGAATAAAATGCTAGTCAAAAAAAGAACAAATGCATCACGATAAAAGTGATTTTGAATCGGCCATAGTGAGTGGATTCAACTGAGTTATGGAATTTTGTTGTTGTATATGGCTAAATCTTAAAATGCATAGAGATATACACTTGATGTTTGTTAATGAATTATATTCTCAACTTGTTGATCAGGATGGAGGAAGCCATTCCACTGTGACTGAACTATTTGATAACCTGTTTCATCATGAGTTTATTGAAATAATAACAGAAGTTGTATAAACTCTTAGTCTGAAATAATCTACAACATTACCATCCACTGCAGCTTTTTATTTGGGGGACTTTCAGTACTTCCTGGCTCTCCTGGGGTCCATTGCACACTATATTGTTAGCAAACAAAATGGATAAAATACATCAAGATAAAGCGACTTGGCATCAGCTATACTGAGACAGTCAAACTGATAAAATAAATGTTCTCATGGATTGCTAATGCTTAAAAATTGGTAGAAAATCTGTAGCAAGTACAGTGAGGTGCAGAAGTATTTGCACTCCTTGTGAGTTCACCCCTTAAGTAAATAGAGGATTAAAATGTCATTCATAGATGCATTTCCACTTATGGAGATATAGTTTAAAAAAATAAATTTAAAAAACGCAACTGGCATTGTATGATTTTTCTATAATTCAATTATAATTTACTGGGGTTCATAAGTATTTGCCCCCCCCCCCCCCCCCCCCCCGAGAAAATCAGTGCTAATGTATAGTGCAGAAGCAATTACAGAGGCTAGATGCTTTCACATATGGAAACGGGGATTTTGGCCCATTCCTCCACACAAATCTTCTTTAGATCTGTTGGGTTTTGAGGCTGTCGTTGAGAAACAGTTTCAGCTCCATCCAAAAATTTTCTATTGGGTTTAGATATGGAGTCTGGCTTGGCCACTCCAGAACCTTGATGTGGTCTTTACCCAGCCACTCCTCGGTCAGCTTGGCTGTGGGCTTTGGATCATTGTCATGTTGGAAGGTCAGGTGGCGTGTGGGTGGTTTCTCATGGAGTTAACCTGGACTTTTTTTTTTCAAGGTAGACTGACAACTCTTTGAATGTCATTACTAAGGCTGTCCCAAACGACGAGCTGTCCATTTACCTCCATATTCACTTCAAGCCGGTAGATTTTTGTTTCCAGTACTGCTATCTTCTGGAGCAGTTTGTGGCAATCATTCATTGACAGGGGAGGCATGTTGCTGCTACTTAGCTTCCGTTAGCCGAATTCCTCAGTTCCAGTCGCGATAAGGCAGGCTTGTGTTCCAGTAAAGACAAAAAAGCACTCTAAAAAGGCTCAAAAATGCTCAAAAAGCCTTTGTTTAAATATAAACAAGATTAAAAGAAAATTGCAAGACTTGCTGAGTAATTTAGAGGTGATTAAAAATGATTAAAAAGATGATTGAAGCATGAGAAGCAGGAGCAAAGCAGAGAGATGTCTGCAGGGTAGCGAAGCAGCAGGAAGAAACAAACCCAAAAACATAGTAACCTTTGCTATGTTTGGAGGTCATTTAATGTTGTGAATCAACCGTTAAAGTTGATAAAATTGCTCCCGTTTTTGCATTAGTTCTCTTCTGTCTACTTTTGACATGTGAAAATTTTAAGATTGTTTCATCCTTTAAAGACGGACTCAAGTCAAGATTTTGCAGATTAAGGAGTATTTTAGATAAAAAGTTGCTTAGGTACGCTCGGAAGGTTTACTTCAACAGAGCCTTTCTGAAAAGTTTACTGCTCTAAAATGGCGGCTGTTTACGAACGCTACCGTGTCTGTCATTTCGCATGTAGTTCTATATGCATTGGTTATCTAGGCGTAGATTGTATGCTGTCGGTTACAGTCAGGAAATATTTAACCCGCCTAGCATCGCATTTGCTACAGCGTCTCAACAAAAACTCTTCCCTCTCCGTGTCTGACTTTTCTCGCGTCATTCAACCAACGTATCAACGAACATTCTCGTTGCAGAAACGGTGACCAAATCCGAACGGATGAAAAAAAAAAAAACGTAATGCACGAAAAATGTGCAGATTTTGAACGTAACGTACGGCTTACACATTTAAAAATCAGTGCTCACTTGTACAAATTACGACGAGACCGTACAACTTGACAGGTATGAAGAATTAAAGTGCACCGTCACAGTTAGGTTGTAGCACTCTGTAGCACGGGACGTCCAACTATCAGTGGTCAGGGCGAAACTATGTGCTTTAGCAAAATCATCTTCGATGGCTTTGCTTGCCATTTCATAAATGTTGGGGATTAGGTTGTTGGAGAAATATGTCCGCGAGGGAACAATATAACGCGGGTCAAGCGTGGCAAATAAATTAACGAAGCCCACTGTGTGTTTTCACTGGTGTCATCTTTGGGGTTGTCCTGCCCTGAGAAAGTGATATCTGTGTGAGAAAGTGATATCTGTGGGTGATGCCGGCTGAGGTGCCGGAGTCATGTCATAAAAGTGTTGCCATTAGCATGGGGAACAAGCGCTGAACAAAGCTTGCATTTTTTTTCTCTCAATAGTTTGTCTCCCTCCGCATTGTAGTCCACGGGGAAACCAAAATGTTGCCACACCGCAGATTTGAAAGACGCCGGTGCTTCCTCAAAATTCGGTCCCTCCACTCCTCCGCTCCCCATCGCTATTTGTTTTCTTTCTTGTTTCACTTACACTTCTCTCGTAAGCGCTCTCTGCATCTATTACACAGGTGCTTGACAGCGATCCGACATTTACTTGCGGGGCGGGAATTTCTCCACAGCGGTGCTTCATGTCACACACAGGCACACAGAGGCCGATCAATTCATTCCACAAGCGTTCAGAATACATTAATTGCAAAACCGAAAAGGCGCGGTTCATAAAGGCGTATTGAACCGCAAACCGTTGCACCACTAGTGACTGCGCTTCAAGTGTTCGTTCATAGCCGATGTGCTACCATGGTATGTGAGCCCAGCTTAGCAAAGAGTACACACGGTGGCACCCTCCATATTTTCCTTGAAATAATTCCAGGCTCTGGCTATTCTGGTCCGGTTTTTGGGCTTTTTGCCACTTTCAGGTGTTACCAATTCTGCCCTTTTGGTAATTGGCGGTGTTTTTAACTCCTCGCCGTACTGACAAGTGAACCAGTGATTCACTTGGTTCGTTGTCGTCTGTTCGTCTGATTTCCTCCTCCGGAAGGCGGCGGCGTGCATAAAAACACCGAGAGGCGTCGGATAGCTCTTTAGATACTTTTATTGACCAAAACAAAAATGTGGGGGATGCAGCCACTCAACTCCGCGATACCCACAAACTTTTCCAACTCCCTCTCTCTCGCTCCCTCTCTCTCGCTCGTCCACTTTCTTCCTATTTGCTCAATCTGACATTGGCGGTCACATTGAAATAACAGCGGCCCCCTTGGAGGTGCCAGTAACAACCGCTTGCATCGCGAGCGCCCGCCATTCTAAACTTTATCCGCATTAAAAAAAATTTTAACCCGTCATTACCCGTCGACGCAATTACGTCATCGATGACATCGACTAGTCGGGACGGCTCTAGTTATAACTATTGCTGATTCTCAGGGGTACAAATACTTATGAACCTCAATAAATTACAAATAAATTTAAAAAATTACACAATGTGAGTTCCGGATTTTTTTAGATTGTCTGTATAAGTGGAAATGCATCTATGATTGAAATATCAGACCTCTACCTATTTTGTAAGTGGATGCAAATACTTCTGCTCCTCATTGTAAATATTGTCAACCTAAATCTCAACTTGTTGACAGGACGTACAGTTGAATTTAAGTGAATCTCCGGAATTTGAGATGTCAAGCACCACCGAGCATTCCTCTCTAGGACCTACGAAGTCAGAAGTGAAGGTACTTTTTGTTTTTCAATGTTGGATATATACCGTTTTTGATATTGGTGTGTAGACCTCTTTCCTCTGTGACAGTATTCAGCAATTCATGGTTTCTTTGTTCTTTAGAAATTGGATTCAAACCATTCTTTTCCCATGGACAAAAAAAACCTGCACAATATGGGTTTGGTTAACTACACTGATTCTGATGAATCCCAGGAGCTATCCATAAATCTTTACCAAAGTACTATCCCAAAGCTCAGGAGAACTAAATGTATGCAGGTCAACAGCACACTTAGCCGTTATCAGGTATGTATTAGGTAGAAGTGTGCAAAATTTCCGATTCTTAGATTATTCGCGATTCGGCCGTGGAAGATTCGAGAACGATTCACAAACATCCAAATTCCGATTATTGAAATATGCCAAGTAAAGCAGAAGTACGACACACTCAGCGCGCCGCGCGGTCTTCGGTACGCAATTAGGGACGGAGCGAGAGTAGCTAAACAACCTGCTTCTCATTACCCGGCCCCTCGGGTAACGCCAATGCTCAACTCACGGCTCTAGCTCAACTCATGCTACGAGATAAAAAAAAAAACAACAACATACCTGACTGCTGCCGAAAAGCTGCTACAAGCCACATTATGTTACGGTAGATATCATTTATATAGGACTAGATGCATTATAGCTTCGGTATCGTTACCAGCACATCTAAAAAAAAAACTAGATGCGGGCGTTAGTAACGGCCGCCATCTTAAAGCAGTACACTTCCCTGCAAGGCTGTTGTTGCGAACCTTCCAAGCGAACCTAATTAACTTTTTATCTAAAATACTCCTAAATCGGTAAAATATTGACTTGAATCTATCTTTAAAATAGTTTTAAAACTTTTACATGTTGAAAGTAGACAAAAGAGAAATTATGGAATAACAGGAGCAATTTTAACAACTTTAATGGTTGATTCACAACATTAAATTAATTGAAAGTAGTTTAAAGCTGCTGATATAGAATGGGGACTGGAGTTTTTTAATTTACTGTTATTTTTGTATATTTGTTTACTGCTATATGTTAACTTGATATTGAAACAGTAGTTTGGTTTAGCCTGAGAGGATTTTTGAACAATTTTGGAACTAATGTACAAAAGTAATTTAAAAAAAAAAAAAAAAAAAAAAAAAAAGAGTGGGGTGCATCAATAATCGTTTTATAATCGAATCTGAGCCTCTGAATCGTAATCGAATCGTTAGGTGCCCAAAGATTCCCAGCTCTAGTATTGGGAATTGTGTTGAGTCTTTTCATTGGTCGTCTGCCTTCTTTCCTTTATAAGTTTTTTTTTTCTAGGTGGGAAATGAAATTGACGGTAATGGAGAGCTTCTTTACTCCACCTCAGAGGACAGTGGAGATGAATATATTCCAGGCACAAGTGAGGAATCAGATGAGAGTGAAGGTTTGCAATGTGTCGACTCTCTCGTTAAGAAGGATATCATCAAAGATTTGTTTCACCTTACAAATACCTCAAAAGCCTCCTCGATGCCATCTGTTATGCACGTTGATGGACCATCTCCTCAGCATATACCCAAACGTCAGTCCACCAAACGGAAACAAAAGTCACCCAAAAAAGGAAAAGGTAAGTTTCCTGAGATGTTTTTAATGTTGATTTCAATGTTTATTTCTCTAATTAACTTTTCAGATATACTGTATATATATTTTCATTTATTTTGGAAATGATATTGTGATGTGCTAGTACATTTACAGTGCTTGGGCTAGTTGACTGTGCACTACGCAACAGCCATATTTAGAACAGCGTGTCATGGACTAAATGACTTGACTAATTTGAAACAAATTTAATGATGAATGTTTGTTTTTGTAAAGGTCGACAACCGGTTAAAAAGAAGCCATGGAAGAAAGAGGTCTTGGCTGTTGAGAAGCATATGATGTCATTCATCACTACCTGCCGTGTTCCACGGAAGAGCGACTGCGATGACTGCCTTAAAAAGGAACAAGTAGCACTCAAAAACAGGCATTGGTCAGCAGTAAAATTTTACATTAAAAACAAGATCACAGATCTCAAAAGGAGAGTTTAGGGGGATGTAGGGGTTATATATGGTGACCCTTTTTATATTGCTATTTGTGCTTTGTGACCATCTCTACAGACCTCCGTGAAGTTGCCCCATCAGATGAAAATTTATATAAAAATGATGGCAATAGTTTGTGCGTTTTTTTTTTTTTTTGTGTCCTGCTATTGTTGCAATATTTCTCTTATAGGTTTGAGGTCAATCAACCTCCCATTTTGATTTAAAAAATGGTGTCAATTGTTTGTGCTGTAAAAAATTGTCGTTTGTGCTGCGATCGTTTTATAGATATTGAGATATTAATTTCGAGTGAAGACGTCATAACTCCCATGGCTGACGGAGCTTATCAACTCTCAATAACAGAGGGCTGTCCAAACAACTAGCACGAACGTATCAGGAACGAATGGCACTTCTGGTCCATTTTGCGGTTAATGAGGAGCTGAGGGTGACGTCATCACTCGTAATTCAAATCTCAAGCCCCCCCATTCACTACAAAATGGACCCGAATTCGTTTCTGCTCGTTATTGACACCCTCGTTATTGAGACTTGATACGCTCCGTGAGCCATGGGAGTTATGACATCCTCACTGGAAATTAATATCTAAATATATATAAAATGATACCAGCATAAACAACATTTTTTACAGCACAAATGATTGACATTTTCATATAAATTTGCGACTGATGGGGTGGAGGGACTTCACGGAGGTCTGTACAGATGGTCACAAAGCACATATAGCAATACACGAAGTGTCGTCCTTTTTTTTTTTTTTAACTTCTGTGTCATCCTTTTGAAGTTGTGCTGTGGCAATTGGGGTTCTTGCTTTTGCCAGTTTGCAATCGCGCTTTAGAAATTGGGGATCGTGTTGTGGCAGGTTGCATTCGTGCTTTTCTTTTGCAAAGTGTTTGGTCTTTTGCATTTTGCCTCACACCTCTCGGCCATGGTAGATATACACAAACTTAACTATCAATGGCATAACTGTTTGCACTTGTTTCGTCTGTTTTGAAGCGATACAGCAGTTAAGAGAGAATAAAGACGATGACTTACCTTGTGCATGTTGCACTTCACTGTTACTGGCTAAAACTTTTCGAACTATAACCCCCCCCTTCGACTTGCGGTTTACGGTCAAGTGTTGCCTATCTATGGATTTTTAGAACCTAAAGTGCACTCCTGCGGCTAAAAGTCGAGTGCAGCCTATGTAAACAACCAATTATTTGTAAATATTGCTGATTGTTTGAACCCCAAACTTTTGAACCGTAGTGTACAGTCTGAAATTCCAGTAAATTTTTATCCAACATAAGGTAGAATTTAAACTGTAAATGTATCGTAATTAATGCAGTGATATACAATGATCCCTCGTTTTTCGTGGTTAAAGGGGATCCCCCCATTATAATCGAAATCGGCGAAGTAGATGTGTAGCTTATTTACATTAAAAAAAAAAAAAAAATCTTTTTTGTGTGTGTTCAATGCTTTTACTCAGATTTAGCATTGGAAAGAGTATAGTTTACTATAACAGTATAATTCTTTAAATTCTTCATTGACTGAGTCCTCTCAAATCAACTTGCTGTTTAGCAAGCAAATATCAGCGATGGACTGAGGGCGCAATGTAGCGAGGGATCACTGTAGTTCTTATATGGCTATGCAGTGATTTATTTGAGCAATGCTAGAACAACCTGTGCAAAGTTACTACAGAAATTGAATATCAGAAGTCCAAGACAAAGAATAACTTAATGCCAAGAGGAAAAAAAAAAGTTTTAAGGCACATTCCATTAAAATATTATGTGTCAGTTTTGACACATCAATGGTCACTGAAGAAAATGCACATATAAAAAAAACTTAATACTACCTGGTCAATTAGTAGTTTTACGGCATGTTCTTCGGGTGACATAGAGTGGTTCCACAAAGTCACAATGATCTGACATTTGTGAGGGTGGTGTGCATTATTACCGTCCCCAGAAGTAGGCATGATCTGACGTTTTTCTAACTGGTACCCAGAAAGGGAGAAAAACAGATGGTGTGCATAGTTACTGACCCCAGAAGAAGGTATGATCTGACGTTTGTGTAAGCGGTACCAAGAAGAGAGGAAAAAGCGGTCAGTGTGTAAAGTTACTGACCCCAGAAGTAAGTATGATCTGAGGTTTGTGTAAGCGGTACCCAGGAAGGGATAAAAAACAGGTATTGTGTATCGTTATTGACCCCATAAGTGACGAAAACGAAAAAATGTCCCCATAAGTCGGTCTGTAGTCAGGTCGATGCCTCTATACTTTGTCTAAATGGAAATTTAAAGTGATTTTTGCATTGTACAATTTTCGAGGATGCTCCCTGATTTTTTTCAGCTCTCTACGACATTCAGAAAGGGTGGTCCCCATAATGCACGGTCTTGTCAGGTGTCCCTACAATGACAGAAAAACAAGGCTGCGTGTGTGTGTGTGTGTGTGCTTGCTTGCGGTATTTCGAAGAGATACCTTCTCCTTGACCTAGATATAAAAGACAAAATGCATTTATTAAATAAGTTGCAGGAGGTAAAATTGCTTCTTTTTTTTTTGTTTTCTTTCGATTGTTATTGTTTTGGAACTTACCTAATATGGGCAGGTCTGAAAAGTACACAAAAGGCAACAAAATGTAATTTCATTTGTTTTCATTAACCTATGTACTCCATTTATGAATGAATAATAAAAGAAACTGGAGAACCTCAAAGGCCCGCTGTGGGTGCAGGATTTCATTCCAACCAGACAAATGACAACACTTTTTCACCAATCTGGTGCTTTACAAGTGCAATCGGTTGATTGCAGTCAGGTGCTGCTTGTTTTAGCAGAAACCTCATTGGTTCAACTACTGTATCTGTGCTGGATCGGCAGGAACAAAAACCACGACCGTCCTTTGAGGACCGGGTTAGAGACCACTGCTCTAAGTGAGCAGTGGGATAAAAGTGCAGGTGTGAGGTGTGGGAGCTAAATTGGTGTAGTGAGATATCCTCAGTAATATATAAAATGATATTAAATCAATTTGAATTCATATTATTTTCTTATGATTGAACGATATATACCTGAAACCTTGAATATTTTAGGTGAATTCTATAGGTATACTGGAGTAAAATGTGTAGAGTACTGTTGTGAGTTGTGGGAGCTCACCTGAGGTTCCACTAGTTGGTGTGGGAGGAGTTCCTATGTAAATAAAAGAGTTAAAATGTGATTAAATCAACTTGTATATAATTGACTTGTGAATGAATGATGTGTGCTGAAACCATGAATTTTTAGGTGAATATTATAGGTATACTGCAGTAAAGTACAGGTGTGATGTGTGGGAGCTAAACTGGTGTAGTGGGAGATCCTAAGTAAGTAAGAGATAAAATGATATTAAATCTATTTGAAGTTTTATGATTGACTTATGACTGAATGATATCTACCTGAAACCTTGAATATTTTAGGTGAATGCTATAGGTATACTGGGGTAAAATGTGTAGAGTACAGGTGTGAGTTGTGGGCGCTCACCTGAGGTTTCATTAGTTGGTCTGGGGGGGCGTCCTAAAGAGATCAAATGTGATTAATTCAACTTGAATATATTAAAGTGTATAATTGACTTATGAATGAATGATGTGTCCTGAATCCATGAATATTTTAGGTGAACATTATAGGTATACTAGGGTAAAGTACAGGTTTGATGTGTGGGAGCTAAACTGGTGTTGTGGGATATCCGAAGTAATATGTAGAGAAAAGGATATTAAATGATTTGTCAAAAGTTTGGACACACCTCATCATTTGTTCTCACTGAAGATACCAAAACAATGAATGAACAAAGTGGAATTGTGTACTTGGCAAAAAAAAATAAATAAAAATAAGTGAAACAATTGAAAACAGGTTTTATATTCTACTTTCTTCAGTAAGTATCCACCCTTTGCTCATATTAGTTTTTGCACTTTTGGCACTCTCTCAATGAGCTTCAAGGTCGACACCGGAAAAGGTTTTCACTTCACAGGTATGCCTTATCACGCTTAATAAGTGCCTTTAATTGGGTTGGAACTATCATTGGACACACCTCATTCAATGCATTACAAAACTTTTGGCCTGTACTCTCTATACTGTATATACAGTGCTTTGCAAAAGTATTCGGCCCCCTTGAAACTTGCAACCTTTCGCCACATTTCAGGCTTCAAACATAAAGATATGAAATTTAATTTTTTTGTCAAGAATCAACAACAAGTGGGACACAATCGTGAAGTGGAATAACATTTTTGGATAAAAAAACTTTTTTAACAAATAAAAAACTGAAAATTGGGGCGTGCAATATTATTCGGCCCCTTTACTTTCAGTGCAGCAAACTCACTCCAGAAGTTCAGTGAGGATCTCTGAATGATCCAATGTTGTCCTAAATGATGCGCAGCCCATCCCTCCTCCAGCCGCCCAGCAAAGGAGCCATCGTCCCCCCCCGGGACCCAGGGTGGTCCCCTGGGCCACCCGCGCGCCCATCAACCGGCCTTCAGGGATGGCAGGAGGGGACGCATCACCAACCCCACGCCTACCCGGGCCACGAGCCACAGCCACAGCCCCCCAACCGGCACGGCACGCCACGGGACCCCCAGCAGTCCACCAAGCCCCAGGCAAGGCAGGGTCCCCCACCAGTGCAGGCGACACCCCGCTGATACACCGGCGCCCAGCCAGCGACCCGCGACGGAGCGCAGGGCGGATGCCCAGCCAGAGAAGAGAGGGGAAGGCGGAGGCAGGAGAACGCCCAGGAACTGCCATGGGGCGATGCAAGATCGGAGACCCGACCCCCCAACCCACTCCCGCGGCCGGCAGCCGAGGCAGAGGGGAGGCCACACCCCGGGAGCCACGCCATATAGAAAAAGTGTGGGACCCACCTACCACCCTATTACTGTGGCTGCCAGGTTCCCGACTGGCAGCCATCACCCAGCACCGTGATGGGGGTGTGAGGGGAGGGTAGTGCAATGTATGCATGAACCTTGCAACCTTTCGCCACATTTCAGGCTTCAAACATAAAGATATAAAATTTTAATTTTTTGTCAAGAATCAACAACAAGTGGGGCACAATCGTGAAGTGGAACAAAATTTATTGGATAATTTAAACTTTTTTAACAAATAAAAAAACTGAAAAGTGGGGCGTGCAATATTATTCGGCCCCCTTGCGTTAATACTTTGTAGCGCCACCTTTTGCTCCAATTACAGCTGCAAGTCGCTTGGGGTATGTTTCTATCAGTTTTGCACATCGAGAGACTGACATTCATGCCCATTCTTCCTTGCAAAACAGCTCGAGCTCAGTGAGGTTGGATGGAGAGTGTTTGTGAACAGCAGTCTTCAGCTCTTTCCACAGATTCTCGATTGGATTCAGGTCTGGACTTTGACTTGGCCATTCTAACACCTGGATACGTTTATTTTTGAACCATTTCATTGTAGATTTGGCTTTTAGTTTTGGATCATTGTCCTGTTGGAAGATAAATCTCCGTCCCAGTCTCAGGTCTTGTGCAGATACCAACAGGTTTTCTTCCAGAATGTTCCTGTATTTGGCTGCATCCATCTTCCCGTCAATTTTAACCATCTTCCCTGTCCCTGCTGAAGAAAAGCAGGCCCAAACCATGATGCTGCCACCACCATGTTTGACAGTGGGGATGGTGTGTTCAGGGTGATGAGCTGTGTTGCTTTTACGCCACACATATCGTTTTGCATTGTGGCCAAAAAGTTCAATTTTGGTTTCATCTGACCAGAGCACCTTCTTCCACATGTTTGGTGTGTCTCCCAGGTGGCTTGTGGCAAACTTTAAACGAGACTTTTTATGGATATCTTTGAGAAATGGCTTTCTTCTTGCCACTCTTCCATAAAGGCCAGATTTGTGCAGTGTACGACTGATTGTTGTCCTATGGACAGACTCTCCCACCTCAGCTGTAGATCTCTGCAGTTCATCCAGAGTGATCATGGGCCTCTTGGCTGCATCTCTGACCAGTTTTCTCCTTGTTTGAGAAGAAAGTTTGGAAGGACGGCCGGGTCTTGGTAGATTTGCAGTGGTCTGATGCTCCTTCCATTTCAATATGATGGCTTGCACAGTGCTCCTTGAGATGTTTAAAGCTTGGGAAATCTTTTTGTATCCAAATCCGGCTTTAAACTTCTCCACAACAGTATCTCGGACCTGCCTGGTGTGTTCCTTGGTTTTCATAATGCTCTCTGCACTTTAAACAGAACCCTGAGACTATCAAAGAGCAGGTGCATTTATACGGAGACTTGATTACACACAGGTGGATTCTATTTATCATCATCGGTCATTTAGGACAACATTGGATCATTCAGAGATCCTCACTGAACTTCTGGAGTGAGTTTGCTGCACTGAAAGTAAAGGGGCCGAATAATATTGCACGCCCCAATTTTCAGTTTTTTATTTGTTAAAAAAGTTTTATTATCCAATAAATGTTGCTCCACTTCACGATTGTGTCCCACTTGTTGATTCTTGACAAAAAAATTAAATTTCATATCTTTATGTTTGAAGCCTGAAATGTGGCGAAAGGTTGCAAGATTCAAGGGGGCCGAATACTTTTGCAAGGCACTGTATGTTATACAGTAAAGGCGAGTGGACACAGGCTTTCTTTGGATCGTGCCGTTTATTGGCATAAGCTTCTCCTTCACAACAAACATAAGTATCGTTTAGTGGAAGCACAACAAAAGTAATATTCCTATCTCTCCCAAAAAAAATAATGTTCACAAAAAGAAAAGCACTTCAGTCTATAGTAATGAGGCCCTATTCTGACAAACAGTTAAACAACAATGCAAAATGAACTGGCATTCCATATCAAAATAGCTATGCAAAATACACGTAAAACTTAGACTTTGGTCACTCTATTTTTATTATTGTTATTTTTATTCTTATCATTATTATATTAACTCTACTTTTGATTGAAAATTTTACAATTGTTTTAAAAACAAAAACATGAAGAGGGGTTTTAATATAAAATTACTATAACTTGTAACTATAACAATTATCTTTTAAGAACTCCAAGTCTTTCTATCCGTGGATCACTTTAACAGAAAGAATGTTAATAATGGCATTTGTGGATTTATTGTTACAATAAACAAATACAGTGCTTATGTACAGTATGTTGTATGTATATATGCGTCGTGTGTCTTATCTTTCCATTTCAACAATAATTTACAGAAAAATATGGCATATTTTAGAGATGGTTTGAATTGCGATTAATTACGATTAATTAATTTTTAAGTTGTAATTAACTCGATTAAAAATTTTAATCGTTTGACAGCCCTAGTTTATATATATATATAAGCGCCAGCAGAGGGCGGCAAAACTCCATAAAACACAATTAACGTGGGCATTTCACTGTACTGGCATTTAAATCTGTCTGAGCGGGGCATGTGCATTAATTGCGTCAAATATTTTAACGTGATTAATTAAAAAAAATAATTACCGCCCGTTAACGCAATAATTTTGACAGCCCTAATATAAACATATATATATATATATATATTTTTTTTTTTTCATAAAACTGAATTTTGCTATCCAGAAGGAGGAGGCACACTTTGAGTATAATTCAACATGTTTTCATACAATTTCATGCATTATGAAAGATCTATGTGAATTTTGGGGGCTTGGAACGGATTAGGTTATTTACATGAAAGACGCGTTTCTACTTACAGAATTTTCAAGTTAAGAAAATATTTCAATTAATTTAATAAGTAGAGGTAGTACTGTACTGTCTTTGTGCTTTGTATTTAGTTTGAGGACATTACCATCTCCATCTGCCACGAAAAAACAAATAGAAGTTGGTATTTCCTATCAAATTTGCACCATCCAATAAAATCACGACACATTTTTCAGTAGTAATTTAAACAGTATTAGAGAGTATGGAAGAGGTTGATTAATTGTAGACGTTAATTCGATGGCATCTACTGGTGAAGAAAGGTACAGCAATGCTGGTTGTTTATAGGGTGGCAAACAAGTAGACTGGCTTAAGTAGCTATCATTTACTGGTACTGTCTTTGTGCTTTGTGTTAAGTTTGAGGATATACCATCATGGTCGTCATCACCGCTTCCGGTATCGCCACCGCTTCCGTTATCGTCACCGCTTCCGGTATTGTCACCGCTTCCGGTATCGTCACCGCTTCCGGTATCGCTTCCGCCATCGCCTCCGCCATCGCCACCGCTTCCGCCATCGCCTCCGATTCCACCATCGCCTCCAGTTCCGCCATCACCTCCGCCATCGCCTCCAGTTCCGCCATCGCTTCCGCCATCGCCTCCGCCATCGCTTCCGCCATCGCCACCGCTTCCTCCATCGTCACCGCTTCCGGTATCGTCACCGCTTCCGCCATCCTCTGAATATATATCTATTAGGTCTGTCAAAATTATCGCGTTAACGCGCGGTAATTGATTTTTTAAATTAATCACGTTAAAATATTTGACGCAATTAACGCACATGTCCCGCTCAGAAAATATTCTGCCTTTTGGTAAGTTTTACAGCAAGGCTTTTTGCGCTGTCCAACAGCGAACTCTTGTGGTCGCTTTGCGACATGGTTTATTATTTTCTTCTTTTCTTCATTATGGCTGCACGACGTCTCGGGCTGATAATGTTGTGCTTATATGATCCTTGGACAAGATTTGTCCGTAAGTATGGTTGTTGTAAAGAATGTACATATTATGTTAGTAAGCGAAATGTTATATTTTTTGTATGAGACGCTTTTTGTTTATGTTTAGTGAACCTAAATAGCGTGCTAAGCTAACGTTGTTGCTAATGCAATGCACTTTTTTGTTGTTGTTTCACTACGGCCTAAAGAGGACAGTGGTTTGAGGCCATTTTATTAATAAATCAGATGAAAAAGGAAGAAGTCTGATTATTAAGGCGTCGTTCACCAGCTGTCTAGCTTTGGAAAAAGTAGACGCTTCGGAATGAGGACAGCATAGACAGATTTAAATGACAGTAGAGTGAAATGCCCACTACAGTCCTTATGTACCGTATGTTGAATGTATATATCCATCTTGTGTCTTATCTTTCCATTCCAACAATTTATTTTACAGATTATATATATAATTTACAGAAAAATATGGCATATTTTATAGATGGTTTGAATTGCGATTAATTACGATTAATTAATTTTTAAGCTGTAATTAACTCGATTAAAAATTTTAATCGTTTGACAGCCCTAATATCTATATATATTTTTTTCATTCTTTGTATTACATTGTGTACAAAAAAATTGGTGTGTGTGTGGGGGGGGGGGGGTTAGGGGGGGACAAAATTTGTAATATTAATGTCCCATTGACAACCAAACATGCTCAATGAAACGTTTTGAAGATAATATATATTCAACTGCTTAGGATAAACTTTAAAAAAAAAATGAGGCTGAATAGTTTTATATTTGATAATTCAACAGAAACAGCAGGTATGGTCACTTTTTTCCCTTTCTACTTACTGTACTATGGTCAAAACAGGGTTTATACAAAAGGTAAAAGTCCAAAAATGTCAAATTAAAATCCCGGTAATTGAGGTCCTAAATTTACTATAAAATTATTTTAAGCATTAAGCAATATTTACCAATTTGGAAGGGTTAGGGTTTCACTTACCCGGACCAGTATACATTAATAACTGTGTATTAACACACTAATGTATAGGTGAATTAATGTTAAACATTGCATTATATCACTTTTTTAATGGTACTTAACAATTAGTTTAGTTACTGAATGTCATAGACTTCATAATGATTGACGGGTCAGATTCCACCTTCACTGCGCAACACCTTTAAGTTGAGGGCCGTCCTACAGTCCACTTTAGTTACTCGCAGTCGGTCGCAGAGTCAACACATGCAGTAATTCAATGCCTGATTTAGGATTGAAAAACTACGAAAGCTGTACCGCATACAAACAGGAAGGATTGTCTCAGGAGTGATTTGTTGGAGGATTCAAGGTAATTATTATATTTTTCGTACCATGCATGCATTTTGAAACGTTGTGAAAAAAATCAATGGGAGAAATTAACCGCGACGGACTAGCATCTTTCTTTGAAATATTTATATAAAGTGAATGCAAACTGCCCGTTTTTTTGCTTTTAACCAAGAATCAAGACTATTTTACGTCCATATCTATAAAGAATTCAGGGATTTAAGCATTTATTCACAAGAATTTTCAACGGAAAAAGCTCTTTGTTTACATATGGCGACTGCTAATTTCCTGAAAGACAAGCCTCATTGTTCGCAATATTTACGTCAAATAAATGCTACCTGCACAGTTTTTTGCTTTTAACAAAGAATCGAGACTGTTTTACGTCCGTATCTATAAAGAATTCAAGGATTCAAGCATTTATTCACAAGAATTTGCAACACAAAAAGCTCTTTGTTGTACTAAGGGGGCCGCCACAGTGACTTAACTAGCAGTACATTCGACAGATTTACATAAAATAAATATTAACTGCCCGTTTTTTTTTTTTTTTTTTTTTTTTTTGCTTTTTAACCAAGAATCGAGAATGTTTTACATCCATATCTATAAAGAATTCAGGGATTTAAGCATTAATTTACAAGAATTTTCAACGAAAAAAGCTCTTTGCCTGTGATTCCACCGAGTCAGCCTTGACGGCCTCGCCAACAACGCAGGCCCCCTATTTATCGGCCCCGTGCCCCATCAATACATTATGAAGTCTATGCTGTATGGTTATGCATTAACTAATGTTAAATAACCTTATAATTAATGATAGATAATGGATTATCTGAATTATAATAAAATTAATTAAAGGACCCTTATTATAAAGTTACCAAACTGTCTGTGCTGAATCAGGTGGAACAAAGTCCAGGACCGACTGCGGCCGTCGAGAAATCGTTTGCCCACCTCTGGCGTACAATATTGCATGGGAAATCACTGAACAAATTATGTTATGCTAGCACCACCCCCGGCCGGGTTTTCTCAAGTTTTACGGGGGAAAAAATGTTTCATAGGGGTGACCTTGGGCTGCCCAGGACAGAATTGCCATGGCCATTTTTTGGTTCCAGTTCACCTCTGCTCACAATACGATGCACCTCGATATGCCACGGTAAGTATGTATGTATGTACTGTATATGTATGTTTTTTTTTCTTCCCTATTTTACGCTTGTTTCATTTTTCATACACTGTAATTTTTTCTGTTTTCAATATTGATTTGATAATTTATACATTATTTAATATTTAATATATGTTTTTTTAAATATTTTAACAGATTTAATGAAATTTTTTATCTTTATAGATTTATTATATATCAAGTACATAAATACATATAAATTCAGCCCGCAAAGCCAATTTTTGTTTCAAGTCCAACCCTGGCTACAGGTGTGGGAGTTTAACTGCCAATGAGCAATTTAATGAAACAATTGCAGCAAAACGAAAGCTTGTCAGAGTTTTGATTGAATGTTTCCAAGGAGTGGTATTTTTTGTTTACCTGCCTCACCAGGGGTCTGTCCTAAAAAGAAAAAGAGAAAGCAAGTTAAATACTACTTACTTTCTTCAGTACTAACCATCATGAAGTACTAAACACCATAATACAATAATTAATCAAATTAAAATAATTACCCATTTGTTAATAAAATAAAAACCTACAGAAATAACTTCACTATAAAGAATTCTGTTTTACATGCCGTCTTACACAAATCTTGACTTGCTTGTCTTATTCTGGATGGCAATTTTTTTTCTTCTTTTTTTTCAGTCAAATTCTTTATAGGCTTTACTCAAGAAATGTCGATTACTTACCTTTGATCAGCGGTACAGAGACCAACAGAAACAATAAACAAAAAACCCGATCCATCTTTGATAGCGTACACTTGCCTCTCAAGTGAACTCACACACTTTGTTAATGCAATGTGACCTTTTATATGCTCCTTGTTGTCTGATAATTGTATGGTTTCATCTATTTAGACACACCCACAGCTTTTCATTGTGAGGAAATTAGCGTGGTTCCAATGTATGATTGGGCAATTTATTTAGAGCCCATGAGATTTAAGGTGTTCTTAATTCTCATTGATGTCATTGTTGCCATTTTCATCCTCATCATCATCATCATCATAATCTTCTTCTCCATCCCACACCTGCTTCTCTATCATCTTGAGTGTCACCAGACGTATTTCACTGAGGCACGTGCCCCATTATTAAATTGCTGTGCTTCATTATAAATATATAAATATATATATATAAAAAATACTTAGGATTTTTAAGACTACATAGCATAATCTACAGAATAGGCCTATCTAATATGGTCATACTAATCATTTCACTCCATATACACAATCTGCAGATGGCTACTTAATAAAGTAATTTATTTTCACTTAACTTTGGCTATAATAGGCATATGAGTTGACACTTTAGCGAAGCATTGGAGATTTGCTGCGTTCACTTCTGTCGGAAGACGGACATTGGATAATCATTCTGAAGTGTTGTCAAGTCGTAATGTGGGATAAAAATATGCTTTCTTCAAAGAATAGTAGTAGCAGGGCTGTCAATAGACTTGCAGGGGCCCGGGGAAAAGATACCATTATAGGGCCTCCCCACCGCACCCTAACCCTGCCATCGGCTTGTCACGACAACATACACAGTACTTTTAATGCTTTGCAAGCAATGAGAGTGTAAATTTTCAAAATATTTTAGATGGACAGTTAAAGATAACAGACCATAATTGGATGTGACACAATATAAACAAACAATTTCCATCTATTGACCCATGTAGGCTACACTACAATACAACTGAGAGTGCTATGCCTGCCCGCTAAGCAACAAAACAGTATAACTAAACATCCTGTGCCTGCCCCCTCCACATCCCTAGGGTTATCAAGCCCTCAATCAGTGATGCGCCTAGATTTTTTGACAGCAGAGTCATCTCTCTCCACGGCTCAACGCGAGCAGCATGTCTTGTCATACCACAGCTCAATAGGCTACAAGCAGCCAGTGAGAGTCTCGAATCGGGCTTTGGTCATGGTGATCGCGAATGTAAACGTTCAGTGTTAGCAGCTGTTGTTCATTTACCGACATCACCGTCTGTTGTGTTGTGGAATTAAGTGAACGCTAGGGGGTGCATTTGGATAGGACAATGAAGGGCATCCTAAAATGCTGTGTGAAAAAAAAGAGGAGTAAAGAGGAATTGAAGCCAATACACGTCTCCTGCTTGCTTTGTTACTTTACTTGCTACAATACCACATTTTTGGCGACGAGGATGTCGATTTCAGTGCCTTTGCCTGCTCCATTCATGCCCTGCCCTGGGGAACAGACTATTCCATTTTCAACATGGATGAAAATGTTTGAAAACTACATGTTGGTGATAGGAGCTATGGGAGATGCCTGGCCTGACGAGAGAAAGCGCGCGGTACTCCTTCATGCTTTGGGAACGGAGGGCCAAAGAGTTTTCTACACCCTGCCTGAAACTGGGACTACATATGCTTCTGCTATTACGGCGCTGAGGAACCATTTTGTGCCCAAAGTGTACGTCATTGCTGAGCGGCATAAGTTTCGTCAAAGAGGCCAGAGACCAGATGAGACGGTTAAACAATTCCTAGCTTCGCTACGTGAGCTAGCTGCAGCATGTCATTTTGGTAACATGGAAGACCAAATGCTTCGTGATCAGCTCATCGAACGTGTTGCTAATACACGCATAAGAGACAGACTCTTACTCGATGCAGATTTAACACTGGACAAGGCTACTACATTAGCGCTGCAGATTGAGAGTGGATTGAGAGATGTTAACGTTCTTTCGGATGCAAATGCTATGGCGACTGCTGTTGCTGCTCCAGTGAAAGCGCTACAAAAACAGCCCAAATCAAGTCGTCGCTGGGATAAGAAGAAACCAACAACTTCCGGTCCTGCAAAAAATCAACCTGCTGGTAACAACCGCTCTTGTTATCGTTGTGGCTCTACTGCTCACCTGGCTAATGACCCTGCTTGTCCAGCTGCGAAAGTTACCTGCAACTAGTGTCAAAAAGTGGGACATTTTTTACATGTGTGTCGTTGAAGTCAAAAAGAGGTATGTGAAGTTGTGACCAATGAGTCCACATTTCTTTACATAAACAATGCTGCACAGGAAAAGATCCTATGTACAATACAAGTAACTGTTGATGGACAATGTAAGGACATTGGACTGATTGTGGAAACAGGATCTTCTGTTTCTATTGTTCACGAGAGTATTTGCCGCACTCTTTTTCCAAAATGTTTCTTAACTAAACCTACATTTGCTCTTGTTACGTATGCAAAAGAGAACATCGCTGTAAAAGGCTGCTTGAACGCGACTGTTACACATGATGGTCACTCTACTGTTGGCACATTAGTTGTAGTTGAGTCAGGAGCTGCTCTCCTAGGCTTAGACTTGTTTGAAGCTTTACAAATGAAACTTGAAGGAAGGAAAATTTTAACAACAGGTCCTTCTCAAGTTCAAGTGCCTACTCCTGCCACTGTTACTATGCGATGTGAGCCTACAATGCTAAATGCTGAACAGAATAATGCTACAGAGGTTCTAGTGCAGGAAATTGGATGTGCTAAGAATTTTGTTCATAAAGTGCAAATACTACCCAATGCTGTTCCAATCCAACAAAAACTTCAAAGACTCCCACTATCAGTGAGACAGGCAGTTACAGAGGAGGTAAATGATCTTCAACAGAAGGGGATCATAGAACGCATTGACGCTTCTCCTTGGGTCTCACCCATAGTTGTAACACAGAGGAGAGATGGTGGCAAGCCAAGCATGTGTGTGGATTTGAGAGAACCAAATAAAGCAATTGTTGCGGATTGTCATCCCTTACCTCATATGGATGAACTATTCTCAAATCTCAGAGGGTCAAATGTTTTCTCCACAATTGACCTGGCTTCTGCCTACTACCAAATGCCACTACTTCCTGAAAGTCGTGATATTACTGCATTTATCACACATGATGGACTGTTCCGTTTTTGTAGAGTGCCATTTGGTTTGGCTTCTGCTCCATCAGCGTTTCAAAAAATGATGTCAATCCTGCTTTCGGGTTTGCCTGGTGTACATGGCGTACCTTGGTGACATAATCTGCTATGGTAAAACACCAAAGGAACATAATGATAACCTACGCCAAGTACTACACACTAGTGATGGGATTTCCGGCTCTTTTCCGGGATCCGGTTCATTTGGATTGGCTCAGTGAAAAGAGCCGGCTCTTTTTGGCTCTCAAATGGCTCTTTTAACTTTAGCTTTTCTTCTAAATATTTATGACAAATTTAGCACATATTTTGATAAATTACTTGTTGAACTAAATATTGCACTCTACTGACTGCAAATAGCAACAATTATCAAGCAAAGAAAAGGGTTTTTACTTATTTTATTGAACATTAAAATGGCTCCAAACAATAAACAAGCAACAAAATTAAACTTCAACCAACAACAATCAAACATGCTGCATCATAACAACAATAGTGAGTAGTAACTGCAACAGCAGCAGCGAACAAAACAAACATAAGATACTCTTTGCTTTATTTTAACAAACATAAGCTACTCCTTGCTTTATTTTAAATTTGCATTCAAGAAAAACTAAATACTTCAACTTGAACAGACTGATGGAACCTGCAGATGCATGTGTTGACTTGCATCCATCATTTACAAAAAAAAAAAAAAAATTCTAATTTCTAAATTAGAGTCTCAAAATAATGAAATTCTAAGTGATACACAAATGTGATGCATTAGGCTGTAAGGGGTTAAGTTTGCAGACACTGCATTCTGCATCTTAAAATGTCTCCAAATGTTACTGCGTTTTCGGCTCATTTTGAAGGCCTACAAACCGCGTTTGTCTGTCGTCTTTTCCTCCTCCTCCTGTGTGTCTGTGGCTGTGCACTTCCAGCTGCGCGACGGACGGTGCTCAGCGTGGCGTGCACTCAGTGGTTGGCAGTACTACCAAACCCCTGGCCCCTCCCCTTTCTCTTCCTTTCTCCCCCTGCGCGCACGGCACTCCCTCACCGGAGCCACTGCCACACCTCGCTTCAGACACGTGAGAAAGCGAGAGAGAGAGGGAGGGAAAATAAAGAGCCGGCTCTCGAGGGAGGGTGCCGGTGTTGTGCCGGCTCTCTTCGTTCACTTCAAAGGCTCGTTCGCGACCGACACATCACTACTACACACGTTGACCAATGCCGGCCTCAAACTGAACATGCAGAAATGTAAGTTCAACCAACAATCACTGAACTACTTGGGACACACCATTTCCAAAAATGGACTTCACCCGGACCAGGACAGAATTACAGCTGACATCAATGCTCCAGCCCAGGGGTCGCGTTAACCGAATATTTTCCGTCGTTGGCCGGTTTTTTAAAACGGTGACGGAAAAAACTGAAGTCCGTCCGTCATTTTGACAGGTTGCAATTCACACCCCAGACCACAGGCTGGCGAGCGAGCATATTAATTAGCTATTGTCTCTCTTAATGCATGACGTCGTTGGCTATTCTGTCAGAATATTGTAGCGTCACCGGGGTCTGGCGGCAGCACCGTGATTGACACATCAACGCGAGGTTCTTATTGGTGCACCCGGTGTGCCAGCGCGTCATCCAATTGGTGGACTAGATCGCCGCCTGTGTATAGACAAGTTTCCGAGGTACTTCCGGTTTACTTCCTTATGTCTTCCTTCCCCTTCCGTTTCCGCCTGTTTACCATTGAAGTCAATGGCGGTGGAATCGAAGTTGGAAGGTCTTTATACAAGATCCCGGGAATGTTATTTTGATGTAGGCGGGTGGAGAACCAAGCCAAGGCCTCCATGCTTCGTACCATGTCGATTTCCAAACCATGGGTGCTCGTACTCGTCATACAGGAGGGAGGGAAGGAGATGTACAAAACTGACAGCTCCTGCAGTCATGCCCCCGCTGTTATGGAATGTAATGTGCTCTAAAAATGCGAAACCTAAAATCTGGCGCATGAAACGACTTGTTTCCTTTGCTATTGATATTACGATGATGATTGTAATTACGAAGTTTAATCATTTATACAACAACTAGCTTCTGCTACTGCTGCTAGCCGCCTGTTGCTAATCGTGTTTGAATGCACCGCATAAATCCAAGTGTTGCAAGTTTTTATTCGTTTGTTTTCAGCTGGGAAACGCTGTTAAAAAAGGGAAGACAACTTGGCTTGTACGTTGATGGACATATATCGAACATACAGTATATCGTTTGCGTTCCACAATGATGATGACAGCTCGACTCCCGGGAGAGGCCGAGAGAACGGCAGGAATTGTGACAGACGGTGGTTCGCCGAGATGGCCGTGATCCAACTACGAACTTGTGAACGGTAGCATCTTTAAATATATGCTATTGGAGCTGGAATTACCGAGGACGGGAGAAAAGCACATCTAAATGCCGCCGTGGGCCTCCGTGATGTCGCTATTTGTTCACGAGGCTCCGGAGCTCTGCGGTCTGATATCACATTCTCGTATGCTATTTTTGCAATACTTTTATAAATGTGATTTATTGACCTGTTTTGGAGTGCACGATTCGTTTTAAATAAAACAAGAAATGGAATTATGTCTAAATGTTTTATTGCGATCAATGCCTGCAATAAAAAAAAGAATGACATACTATTTGTGTTTACATCATATGTACATAACCTTGTAGCATTTCCTTGTAACAAAACAATCCATGTCAGCCCTTCTGCAGTCGGCAAATGTAATATAACTTGTAATTTCACCACATTTTGGTCACTAATGGCCGTAGTATCAATCCATTCCTCACGTTAACACAGGCTGACCGTTGTTAATAATTTTGTCCACGAATGATCAACGAAGTGACACGAACTGCCATCCAATCTCATCTACGTGTCATCTAGGTCGTGCTGAATCAATTTTTGAAGATTCCATGGGTTGCTCTGGCTTGATTTCGTAGTTTTATCGTCGTCAATACACTGCTAATACACTGATACTCAACCGGACCGGAAGTACGAAGCCCATATTTCGCTCAGGAAACTTGTCTATAGACCCCAATCACATGACGTCACAACTCCGCCCCCTGACTGGAGCAGCCATAATTGTCCGTCAGCTCGTCGTGTTTACACATTACCGCTACGTACATGCCTCCTATTACGGCGTGTTTTTCTGCTCGTTAACATTAATAATCAAAATGGCGAAGGCGTGTGTGGCGGTCGGTTGCAGTAACAGAGAAGATATACGGAGAGACTTGAAGTTCTACCGTATTCTGAGAGACCCGAAGAGGAGAGCGAGATGGACTGCTGTAATTCGACAAGAAATCTGGGCACCAAACGATCACCACAGACTATGTAGTAGTCATTTTATATCTGGTAAGATGCATTTAATATATATTTAGAAGATTTTGGGCTGACAACCACAATTAAGATCATTGTGTGACGTTGGTGATTGGGGTCTATATAGTTGCCTCTTTTTCTTTGGGAGTGGAGTTGTTTTGTTGATGTTGTTGGCAGTAAGCAGAGTAAAAAGAGGGAGAAAAATACAACTTCCGTGTCTAATTTTTCGCCGCCAAGCAAGTGTTACAATATAAATTAAAAATGAATGAAAACTAAATACTATTGAATATGTCATCATTATCATTTTAAAAATTTAAGTGACTGGTAAAAATTATGACCGGATTTTTATGACCCTGTCAGTCAAAATGACAGACAACGAAAATGTCTAGCGCAACCTCTGCTCCAGCCCCACGTGATACATCTTCGCTGAGATCTTTCGTGGGTCTTGCATCTTGGTATAGCAATTTTATTCCGGATTTTGCTACGGTTTTTGAACCACTACGTGCAGTGCTCAGAAACTCTAGTGATGTAAACTTCAGATAGTCAAGTCAAGAAGACACTAGTTTTGCTGCACTTAAAAGCCTGATCGTGAATAGCCCTGCTTTGGCTCTTTATGACCCTGAGTTGCCTACTTATTTCACCACTGATGCTGCTGGGAGCAGTACTGACACAAATGCACGTTGATCAAACTGAGAGAGTTGTAGCTTTTGCCTCCAGGACTCTCTCCCCGGCTGAATGGAAATACTCTACTGTGGAACGTGAAGCTCTTACCTGCGTGTGGGCTGTGGAAAAATGGAGAACTTACCTCTGGGGATGTCGTTTTGTGTTGCGCACGGACCATCAGGCGCTTACGACACTACTCACCTCCAAAGGTTCTTGCCATGCTGGACTGAGAATCGCTAGGTGGTCAGCGCGCCTACTCTGCTTCACTTATGATGTTACATATCGCCCAGGCTATATGAATGTGACTGCAGATTGCCTTTCTAGGTTGCCACTGGCTGATACAAATGAGGACACTGATGAACCAGACATGATTGCTGCTATATTCAGAGAGTCATTGTGTGCTATTTCCCTTACAGAATTCACTGCTGCATCTGAAAATTGTCCTGAGTTGATATTATTACGGCGGCAGATTCAAGAGGGTTGGCCTAAAACAAAAAAAGACCTACCACAGTATGTTGCACCTTATTTTAAGTTACGGGATGAATTATCGGTGCACGATTCACTTGTTTTGAGAGGCACTGACCGCCTAATTGTTCCAATTTCACTCAGGGCTAGAGTAGTTGATTTAGCACATGAGGGACATCAAGGCATTGTCCATACTAAACGTTACGTCAGCTTTACTGGTGGCCACAGCTAGACGACCTAGTTCATTCTGTCATTTCATCTTGCGTTAACTGTCAATTCAGTGATAAAGTTGCTATTACTGCTCATGCACCACTTACACCTTTTGAACTTCCAAGTAAACAATGGGAAAAAGTAGGTGTTGACATTACTGGCCATTTGAGAATGCTAATTGGGATTGTCGTTATGCCATTTTACTTACAGATTATTACAGTAAATGGCCTGAGGTTCCCCTCTACCGTTACTACAGAAGTGATTCGCTTTTTAGCCACTGTGTTCAGTAGGGAAGGTAATCCGAAGTTCCTTGTCTCTGATAATGGTGCTCAGTTCACATCCCATGCATTTGCAGATTTTCTAAAAGAGAAGGAGATAAAGCACCTGAGATCTAGTGTGTACTATGCTAAAGCAAATGGCGCTGTTGAAAGATTTAACAGAGTGCTAAAGGAGTGCATACAGACATCTGAAAGAAACCGTAGACCATGGAAGGAGGCTGTTACAGAGTTCTTACACAATTATAGGGCTACTCCTCATGCGACTACTGGTGCTACTCCATTTAAGTTACTCCGTAACAGGAAAATGCGCACCAAACTAAACATTCTTCCAACTGTTAACAAAAACAGAATCCATGAACAGGTGAAAGAAAGGGTGAAAAGAAAAGAAAACAAAAGAATACACTGACAAAAGAATCCGAGCAAAACAACCTTCATTTAAAGTGAGTGATACTGTTCGTGTCCGCAGACCAGAACATGTATCCAAAGGATCTTCAAAGTTTACAGAACCGTTGACCGTAATGAGAAAAGTAGGACAGAACACCTATCTTTTGAATGATGGACGTAAGTGGAATGTTTCAAAACTCGCACACTTTCCAAAACAAGCTGTAAACGTTGCCACTGAAAATCATGACGCCGTATTTGATTCTCTTGCATTGCCTGAAAACCCTAATGTACCTGATCCTGTTCCTAGACGCAGCCAGAGATCTAGAAACACACCAGGATGGTTGGCAGGTTTTGTAAGATAGAGGGAAAAAATAATAATACATTATTGTCACTGTTCTAAAGGTAAAATAAAAAGTTAAAACGACAGATGTTTAAAATAAGATTACACAAGTGTTATTAACCATTTCAAATGTCATTGTGTAATACAGGTTGAAAAAATGTGTTATTGTACTAATTCAAATGTTACTTTGTACAAAGTTTGTACTCGTTCACCTCTATAATCTTCATCTCTTTTTCTTTTTTTTCTTTTCTGCGCACCCGATTTATGATGACTCGCCATGTTTAGAGTTTATAACAATGACATATTGTAATTTCTCGCTTCAGGGTACGTACGTAGTGTAGGCTTGAGTGCGCCAGAGCGGGATCAAATCATTCTCTGCTAAGACGGGCTGGGGTTATGCAAATAAAGGAAAACATATATACTGTATAAGTTATATTTATTATGTTTCATTTTTTAAGTAAATATAGAGTAGAACATAATATTTAACCAGACAATGATTTAAATAAAAAAGGAATATAAGTCAAATAAAGTAAAATAAATTAAGCGTCATTTAGGGGCCCCTATGGTCCTGAGGCCCGGGACAACATACCCAGTTGCCCCCTCCCTGTCGACGGGGTTGAGAAGTAGTATTTTAATGCTCCAATGATACATCACAAATTGAGTGACTGTTCGGCGCTTTTTATTGACACCATGTAATAGGGAATCATTTTTTCGATTACTCCAACACGTGAATGTAGCATCAATATTATGGTGCGTGTGCCAAACTGCCAATCATACAGTCAACGGTGCAAATAACATACCTGTCAAGTTGTATGGTTTCGGCGTATTCAGTGAGCACTGATTTTTAAATGTGTACGCCGTACGTTCGTGCATTACGTTTTTTTTTCTCCGTTCTGATTTTGTCACTGTTTCGGCAACGAGACAATGCACCGAATTAAGCCTGAGTTATGCTCCCGCGTTGCGGTGACGGCACAGCGACTACGGTGTCACTCGACATTCATTGGTTCTCCGGCCAGGTGACGCGTTGCTCTGTAATTCACCGCCAAGCCACTGGGGGGGTTTGGCGTTATGTTTGTACGGTTTTGGGGCATGCTTGTTGGCTTCCTCTTGTCTAGTTTAACGGAGAAACAATAAACAATGCAAGATGGAACGCTTGGATGTGGATCTTCAGCTAATCAACATTGAAAAAATGTTGATGATACAAATGTTAAGGCACAGACGACGCAGAAGACGGTTTCGAGGCGGTCTGTGCAACTTTTGATGCCGCATAGAGAGTTCTATCCCCGGCTGGAAACCATCTAGCACAAATTGCAAATCTCCCACAAATTGCTTGCCATTTGGCAATCTTCATAATATCTTGACGAGACATTGTAGAAGTTGTCGTACTTGCTCTTCGTTGATACTCTCGTCGGCTTGGTCCATTTTTGCGTGTGTAGAAAAATCATGTTTGACAATGGCGGTAATTTCGCGCTGAACCGGAAACAACCGTCTGAGCGGACCAATCACAGTCCATCTCCGCCACATCCTATGCGTCGACGTGACGCTAGGTTTGAAAAATCAATAGGAGCACGTCAGGCTACGGCGCATGGTCGAAAATCAGGTCTTCCTTGACGGCTTAGGTCAGACGCAGAAGCATAACTCGGCCTTTAGTCTGTTGCCGTTTGCTTGCGAGAATTGCGCGTTGAGCTTAGCGTCTGCGTCTTCCGAACACGTGACTGCACTTGCACTTCCGCCACCAAAAATATGGATGAACCAGCTCGTAAGAAAAGATAAACTGTTGCCCATGGACGCCATCTACCAGAATGGGAGACACAAACTGGTGAATACGCTGCATGGATAAAAGCATCTTCGAAAGGACCACAGTATTCATTTTGCGTGCTGTGTGGATTGAGCATTAAAGTTTCTATGATCTCAGAAAGCGCTTCGAGACAAGCTACAAAGCTACAAGCCTATCAAAAAAACAATTTTTTTACTGCAAAACAAAACCACGCACTCATCGGATGCTGCGACGAAAGTGGAGATTTTATTCTACCAACTTGTTCCTAAACGCAATTTGCCTGCAACTATTGCTGATCACTTCTCAGAATTAGCAAAAGAAATGTTCCCTGACTCAAAGTTTATCAAAAGTTGAAAAGTTTATCAATTGACCTTTTTAATTTAATTTAACAGGAAAGGAAATCTTTGGGAGTGGACACACTAACGAACTACCTTCAAGTCGAACTGAATTGCGAGCGGAAGTGCCATGAAGTGCAGCCATCAAAAGACATGATAGAATTTGCCAAAAGTGCTACATACAATTGTAACAAAAGTCACTGTTAAATTTTAGTAATCATGATGTAGCTGAAGATATTGTTCTTTGATTGCATCAGGTTATATGTGAAAATACTACCAATAAATTCATATTATATTAAAAATGGAGTTTTATTTTTGTTTCATATTGCACGATATATAATACGTTGTAAGATTAGTCACCATTTTGCAAGGTCATGCGTCACTATTTGTAAGATTGCCAACGGCCTCGGGTTGACAGGTATGAAATGACGTCATCCCACCTGCTTTACAGGTAAGTGCCCTATAAACTGCCCAACCTTGTTCGTTTTTACCTCTGTGTTGATGTCTGTTTGGTCGCCTTTTCCCATTAATTGTCAATTTAAATGGTTCAACTTTACTCTTTACGTGTGAGGCAGTTAGTTAACTGTGGTAAGCTACTCTGGCCGTAAATAAAAATAGCATATTAGTTGCCGTCTTTTGGCTAACTGCCTATTATGCAATGACAATTAAATAGGATTTAAAGTGTATGTGACACGAAAAAGCATGTTTATTTCATAATACACGCGGTATTTTATGCTCCTGAATGATATGGACCGCTTGGATGTGTGTGGAAGCGATGGCTATATTTATTTAGTTCTTTGAATCCCGCTCCATGAAAATGAGTGACTTCCGGCTTCGGTCTTGCATTGAGGAGGAGGGTGCTGTGACGTGTACGGTTGAAGGCGTCCTCTTCACTTTCCAGCCGTACTGTTGTGTATGAGGACTAAGGATTCAGCTGATTTTGTGGATTAATACGTTTATTTTTCGCATCACGCCAGCCAAACGGCTGCAGAAAAATCTTGCTGTATGAGGGAGAGGCGTATGCGCCTTTTTGGAGTTTCAAAAGGCTCCCATTCACCATAGTGTTGTATCGGTCGTGAACAGTTCGTTCTTTTTGAACGAATTGTTTGGGTGAACGAGACCGAACTAATCACCTTCTGCACTGATTAGTTCTAAGAAGCTGGGGCTCGCTTGCTGCGTGGGAGGGCTTTGAGCATGCGGCATAGTCTTGACATAGCGCACGACCAATGAGACGCCAGCCTCATCGCGGGCAGGAGAGAGAGCAGAAACAGAATCAGAGCGTCTGTCACTCACTTCCACGTTTGGCCAATATACAGCCAGCGTGCAGGCAGGGGGCAAGGCTGAGTTATGTCACTTCCCGTTCACTTACTCTGTCCTCCGGCAAAACAGACCGAGCTTGTTGCTTACTTGACTTTCCAGTCACGCGGTGAACGCGTCAAAAAATGAAAGGAAATGACTGTCACATATTTGTTAATGTGGAGCCTATCATATGCTGCTGAAACAGAAAAACACCACACAAACCTAACAAGCATGGTTTAGTGTACAACTTTTCTCAACAGACTTGGGACTACATATGACGACATACTATCAAATTTACAGTAGTTTAAAACACTTTCGCGGGTAGCTACGAGGCGAGCAAAGGCTGAGCTGCGGCCGCATGACGGCAGTCCAAGGGGGAGAGAACTGTCACCGTATGGAGGCTTCATGGCAGCGATATTTACCTCATGTGAACAGGAAAATATTTAGTATGATGACCATAATACTGATTTGCAATGAAACGGTATATACATGTCAATTTTTTCCGAGTGTTTTATTTATTTTTTTTCGTGTCAGAGCGTGTCGGGTGTTTGTTGGTTTGACAAATTAATGTCCATCCGTCCATCATATGCTACTGAAGTGCCCAAAAACCACGCACGCGGGCACGGAAGATGTAACAATATGTCTCCATTTTTCTTAAGACTAATGAAAGTGAAAAGGCGACATTGTAAAGAGCAAAGTGTAGCTGATGATGTTGTTGAGTCTCGTAGCTCGCTGAGTAGAAGTGCAATTATTAAACAATTATTTCTCGTCAGTATTTGACGATCTTAGATGAGGGAACGACAGGGGAGCTGACTGGATTATTTATTTATTAATACCAGTGCAAAAATGATATTTCAATACAATCATCTTAATAATGATTTGCAATGAAACAGTTTTGTATCAAAATGTAGTATTGTTTTCATTTCAGATCAAGACATTTGACCAGATATTTAGTTTTAACGATAGTTACCAAAAATAACAGTGAGGAGCATAAAAACAAAAACATAACAAAGCATGAGGTAAATATAACATGTTGGTCGTTCCATATTTAGAAATTAAACTTTCGATTTCTCTTTATATTTGCGTGACAGCAAGCGTGTCACGTAGGCTGGTAGCGGCAATATTGTATATGAGATCAAGATCATGCTAGAGAAAGTCCGTGCGCCCCAGAGACCAAATCCACAAAAGGAAAGTGTTTAAAAGTGTCCTAAATCAAAATGCAAGCACGAGCCATGACTTTGATCCCATAGAAATACGATAGACGACGCGGAAGTTCTCCCTCGCAATTGCAACGGCGGGGTAGAGACGAGGCGGTGAAAACAGAATGATTTAGTCTGTCACTCACTTCTGAATCTATGACGAGCGGATAATGATGAGCCTGTGTGCAAGAGGAGGAGGGACAAAGCAACGTCACTTCCTGTTCAGTTATATTGCTAAGCGGTCTTTGAAGATTCGTTTGGCAACGTCACTTTCCATTCACTAACCGAACGATTCATTTGGGTGGGTGGGGGTGAGGGGATGAGGTGGGCGAACGATTCGGTGAACGATTTGTTTGAACGAGTCTTTTTACTGAATGAACTGGAATGGATTCGTTTCCTCAAGTGAACGACATATCCCGTCACTAATTCACCGTGGATATTGGCCAAAACAAGCCCGACTACTGTGGGACTATTGGACTTACGAGGAAGTGAGTTAACATCTTGTTTTGTATTATGTCAAATACGAATACAGCGATTACAAAGTAAACACTACAAACTTTCTTTAAATAAAGGACTATTTACGTTTGATCATTAATAGGCATGTAAAAAGCTCTCCTCATGCACATTAGCTGCATATTAGCTACACAACAACTGCAGCCGCCCTCCTCCGGGGAACGAGCTGTAAATTGCTCTCCGCCAGGCTGTTTGCCGGTCCGCGAAGACAATCGACAACCTGGTCGTCATGTCAAATAATCCGGGCTAGTTATGTGTGATTTTCCGCTTCGAAGACTTTGAAACATCACTCGGTTCGGGTTAGCATGTCGGCTAGCTGTCACGCCTCTTGGTTTGTTTACATTCTCCGAAGCCGGGGAAGGGAAATGACATATGTCCGATTTAGGTGTCGTACAATATTGTTCGGGAGGTGCAACACTAAAGGTGAAGTCGACAGTTTTGACCATTATGGAGTAATTTTGCCATGTCGTCCTGAATAAGTGCATTTTTATGATTTCATATTCCATTTAGCACAAGGCTTATTTGTCATGACCATGCCATTTATTTAGCAATTGGGGAAAATACTTGGATAAAAAGAATATCCTGTAAAAATATTGAAGTAAAGAGACAGAAACAATGACATTTTGCAGCTCTCTTCGTCGCGTCTTCCTCGTTTTGACTACTTCCCCCTCGACGGGCTGACTGGTCCTTCTCAAGCCATTTATTTAGCTATTGTGGAAAAATACTTGGATAAAAAGAGTATCCTGTAAAAATATTGGAGTAGAGAGACTGAAACAATGACATTTTGCGTCTCTCTTTGTCACGTTTTCCTCGTTCTGAATAATTCCCCCTCAATGGGCTGAATAGTAAAACCGATGAGCCCAGTCTCCCGCTGACGTCATCCACCTGTTGGGGACGCTCGAGCCCTATAACGGTAGGGGTGGCTAACCGGCAGATTAAAAGACTAATTTCTCGTCATCTGCGCTTTGCTAAATTGTTGTATATAGTCGAATTGTCTCAAAACATGATTCTAATTCACATAATAATGCTATTTAAGACTTTTTTTCTTCTGTCGTATGCTCTTTAAGTGAGAGGCTTTCACTTTAGAGCTTTGTGTAATATTGCATTAATGTGGTCTGCGGTATTTGAGCTGTATCAATATTGATGCTATTTTTTACTACTTGTTTATTTGACCAACATAAATAGAATAAATCAGTATGAATTAAGTGATCAACTTTCACAGGCTCTGGGAAAGTTGATCCTTACCACTTTTCTAGCTGGTAATTACCAGCACATCCTGTTCATGTGCTTTTGATGTCATAGCAAAAAAATAAATATTAAAAAAAAAAACAGCAGATATGGACTTCATTTTGGTTTGTTGCGTGGTTTCATGTTTTAGACCTTTTAATTGATCTACTACAACCAAACGAGAAGGCATCAAAATGGAACATTACAGCTAACACTTGGTTGCAAAATAAGTGTTTTATAAATGTGTACACTACGTTGTCATGTTGGCACACAGAAAACGTGCAAATTGAAGAAAAACATTCTTTGAAAAAATTTTGTTTCTTAGCATTCACAACTTGTTATACGCACTCTGGAGGATTGAAATAAATAAGTTAGGCAACCCACCTAAGCAACATAAACCACTTTTAGGTCACAACCTACAAGTTCAGAAACACTGATTAATTGCATAACAATTACAGTGATATATCCCCGTATCTGTCTAGACAAAATAAAGCAGCAGAATGTAGGAAGAGAAAAAGCAGAGGTGAATTGACTGTCAGCAATGGATGTCCCAATTTTTTATTTTGAATGATGGCTGAAAACCAAATCAAAACGTAACTTTTTTTTTTTTTTTTTTTTTTACACAAACTTGTATGGTTTGATTTTATATAATTTAAAGAGCTATTTCTGACCAGTGCCCTACTGTGCTCCAGTATTGTATTAGGTCTGGGGTTGGCCCTGTCATCAAATGTGCAGTGTTTGTATATGGCGGAAAACACAGACAAGACTGAAAAAGCAGTTTCTGCTCTTGCACTTCTCTTTAAAAGAAACTGCTGTATTTTAAGCCAAAACATTTGTTGTGTTTGATAGAACAATATTTTTATATGCTGCCATAGCAGATTCATGGTGCATTAAGCCCCCAAACTATTTTTAATTTGCCCGTTTTACCCTGGAAACCCCCCTTTACAGACGTCGCGCAACCGTTTTTGTTTCAACCCAGCCTTGAAAACAAGGTAAGTATTTAGGGCCCGAGCACTAGGTGTGCGAAGGCCCTATTGTAATGCAAAGGATTATTATTAGGGCCCGAGCACTAAGCGTGCGAAGGCCCTATTGTTTTGCAAAGGATTATTTATTAGGGCCCGAGCACTAAGCGTGCGAAGGCCCTATTGTTTTGCAAAGGATTTTTTTTTTTTTTTTTTCAGGGCAAATGAAAACGGCCAATTTGGAGGCCTGAACATGCACGAAAAGTCACCAAAATTTGCACATACTTACATACATAATTGTAAATTTTGATAATTTTGCAACGTTGCAAAAAAATATAACAAAATAGCTCAGTGGCGCCCCCTTGAAATTTTAAAATTGGCCTATAACATTAGGGTATGTCAGCGTAGAGCAATGAAATTTGGGGGGTCTATACCTTGTCCAAAACCGCTCCAAAAAAGCATTTACACCCATATTCCAAACCCAACAGGAAATCGGTTATTTTGGATCAAATATGAAATTTTTATCGATTTACAGGGTGCACATTTGAGACTTTTTCGCCAAGGGAGTTAGTTGGATCATCTTCAAAATTGGTGAGACTGTTCAGGAGACATATGAAATCTTAAGTTTTGAAAATGGTGCGTTTTCATTCACGGGTCTGACCTGGGCGTGGTGCCAAAGTCGGCCATTTTTTCGGCAAAACTACAAATTCAGTAAATGACTAATAGTTCCTTGACACAACGTTCAATCTTTTCCATATTTGGCATGTATGTGTGGTATCCCACCCTTAACAAGAGTGCATTGAAATATTACCCATTAGGCCTAGCGCCCCCTAGTGAGAACAGGAAATGCCTTTTTTTACGAGACAGTTTCCTCCTCCAAGGGAAAAAAATCTGTTGACCTCAAACCTGCATCAGGGGAGCCTTAAGACCTGTGTTCAGGTGCCTGATGAAAAATATTGAGGTTTCGTTGAGGCGGAGCAGTCCAAACAGGAAAGTGAAAATGACCGTCAACAATTTGTCTCGCAAAATACTTTGAACAGTCATAACTCAGCAGATATACAACATATCTGCGCCAAACTTCCCATGCTTGTTGAGAGTCATACCCTGAAGGGTCCTGTAGGGGTCATTTGCATCAACTCTACAGTGCCAACTAGTGGCGACAGAAAGGAGTTTTAAAAAAGGCCTTTCCTATTGGGTTTTTTCAACGTAGAGCAATGAAATTTGGGGAGTAGATACCTTAATCCTAACTGCTCAAAAAAGCCTCTTGCACCCATATTCCAAATCCAACAGAAAATCGGGTATTTTGGATCGAATGTGAAATTTCTGTCCATTTCTAGTACAGGTTACATTTGGAGGCCTGGACATGCACAAAAACTCACCAAATTTTGCACATACATGCGGCTTTGTGTGGATTTCGATAATCTTGCAACGTTACAAAAAAATGTAACAAAATGGCTCAGTGGCGCCCCCTTGAATTTTTCAAAAAGGCGTTTCCTATTAGGTTTTTTTAACGTAGAGCAATGAAATTTGGGGAGTCGATACCTTGTGCAAAACTGCTCCAAAAAGTCTCTTGCATCCATATTCCAAACCCAACAGGAAATCGGGTATTTTGGATCGAATGTGAAATTTTTATCAATTAACAGGGTGCACATTTGAGACCTTGTCACAAAGGGAATCAGTTGGATCATCTTCAAAATTGGTTAGACAATTCAGGAGACATATGAAATGTGAACTTTTCAAAATGGTGCGTTTTCATTCATGGGTCTGACCTGGGCGTGGTGCCAAAGTCGGCCATTTTTTCGGCAAAATGACAAATTCAGTAAAGGACTAATAGCTCCTTGAAACAACGTTCAATCTTTTTCATATCTGGCATGTATATGCGGCATCCCACCCTTAACACGAGTGCATTGAAATATTACTCATTAGGCCTAGCGCCCCCTAGTGGGAACAGGAAATGCCTTTTTTACGAAACAGGCTCCTCCTCCAAGGAAAAAAAATCTATTCACCTCAAACCTGCATCAGGGGAGCCTTAAGACATGTGTTCAGGTGCCTGATGAAAATTATTGAGGTTTGGGTAAAGCAGAAGGGTCCAAAAGGAAAGTGATTATGACTATCATCATTTTCTCTCTCCACATATTTTGAACAGTGATAACTTGGGAGATGTAGAGGGGGGCTGTCTGCCACCACCCCGACCTGCATACCGTCCGAGTTTGCGTGGCGTCCGAGTTGCGCCAAACTGCGAGGGCCCGTTCAGTCCTGCTTGCAGGCCTAGTTAAGGCCCGAGCACTAAGCGTGCGAAGGCCCTATTGTTTTGCAAAGGATTATTTTTAGGGCCCGAGCACTAGACGTGCGAAGGCCCTATTGTTTTGCAAAGGATTATTTTTTTAATTTTTATTTTTCAGGGCAAATGAAAACGGCCAATTTGGAGGCCTGAACATGCACGAAAAGTCACCAAAATTTGCACATACGTCCGGAAAATTGTAAATTTCGATAATTTTGCAACGTTGCAAAAAAATATAACAAAATGGCTCAGTGGCGCCCCCTTGAAATTTTAAAATTGGCCTATAACATTAGGGTCTGTCAGCGTAGAGCAATGAAATTTGGGGGGTCTATACCTTGTCCAAAACCGCTCCAAAAAAGCATTTACACGCATATTCCAAACCCAACAGGAAATCGGTTATTTTGGATCAAATATGAAATTTTTATCGATTTACAGGGTGCACATTTGAGACCTTTTCGCCGAGGGAGTTAGTTGGATCATCTTCAAAATTGGTGAGACTGTTCAGGAGACATATGAGATCTTAAGTTTCTAAAATGGTGTGTTTTCATTCACGGGTCTGACCTGGGCGTGGTGCCAAAGTCGGCCATTTTTTCGGCAAAACACCGAATTCAGTAAATGGCTAATAATTCCTTGACACAACTTTCAATCTTTTTCATATCTGCCATGTATATGCGGTATCCCACCCTTAACACGAGTGCATTGAAATATTACCCATTAGGTCTAGCGCCCCCTAGTGAGAACAGGAAATGCCTTTTTTTACGAGACAGGTTCCTCCTCCAAGGGAAAAAAATCTGTTGACCTCAAACCTGCATCAGGGGAGCCTTAAGACCTGTGTTCAGATGCCTGATGAAAAATATTGAGGTTTCGTTGAGGCGGAGGGGTCCAAACAGGAAAGTGAAAATGAACGTCAACAATTTGTCACGCAAAAAACTTTGAACAGTCATAACTCGGCAGATATACAACATATCTGCGCCAAACTTCCCGTGTTTGTTGAGAGTCATACCCTGAAGGTTCTTGTAGGGGTCATTTGCATCAACTCTACAGTGCCAACTAGTGGCGACAGAAAGAAGTTTTAAAAAAGGCCTTTCCTATTGGGTTTTTTCAACATAGAGCAAGGAAATTTGGGGAGTAGATACCTTATGCAAAACTGCTCCAAAAAGTCTCTTGCACCCATATTCCAAATCCAACAGGAAATCGGGTATTTTGGATCGAATGTGAAATTTTCATGGGTTCACAGTAGGAGTTTACATTTGGAGGCTTGAATATGCACAAAAACTCGTAAAAATTTGCACATACATGCGGCTTTAGATAACGTTCGATAATCTTGCAATGTTACGAAAAAATGTAGCAAAATGCCTCAGTGGCGCCCCCTTGAATTTTTCAAAAAGGCGTTTCCTATTAGGTTTTTTTAACAGAGAGTGATGAAATTTGGGGAGTCGATACCTTGTGCAAAACTGCTCCAAAAAGTCTCTTGCACCCGTATTCCAAATCCAACAGGAAATCGGGTATTTTTGATCGAATGTGAAATTTTTATCGGTTCACAGTAGGAGTTTACATTTGGAGGCTTGAACATGCATAAAAACTCACCAAAATTTGCACATACATGCGGCTTTGGATAACGTTCGATAATCTTGCAACGTTACGAAAAAATTTTAACAAAATGGCTCAGTGGCGCCCCCTTGAAATTTTCAAAAAGGTCTCTCCATTTAGGTTTTTCTAACATAGAGTGATGAAATTTGGAGAGTCAAAACTTTGTGCAAAACTGCTCCAAAAAGTCTCTTGCACACACATTCCAAATCCTACAGGAAATCAGGTATTTTGGATTGAATGTGAACTTTTTATCGATTTACAGTGTGCACATTTTACACCTTGGCACCTAGGGAATTAGTTTGATCATTCTCAAAATTGGCGAGACTGTTCATGAGGCATATGAAATCTTAAGTTATAAAAATGGTGTGTTTTCATTCACGGGCCTGACCTGGGCGGGGCGCCAAATTCTTCCATTTTTTCGCCAAAACACCGAATTCGGAAAATGACTGATAACTCCCTCATACAATGTTCAATCTATTTTAAATCTGGCATGTGTGTGAGGTATACCAGCCTGAGCAGGACTGGATTGAAAATTTACCATTTGTGCCTGGCGCCTCCTAGTGGGAACAGGAAATGCCCTTTTTTACGGGACACACTCCTCCTCTAAAGGGAAAAAATCAATCTACCTCAAACCTGCATAAGGGAAGCCTTAAGACCTGTGTTCAGGTGCCTGATGAAAAATATTGAAGTTTCGTTGAAGCGGAGGAGTCCAAACAGGAAAGTGAAAATGACTGTCAACAATTTTTCTCTCCAAAAACTTTGAACAGTCATAACTCGGCAGATATACAACATATCTGCGCCAAACTTCCCGTGCTTGTTGAGAGTCATACCCTGAAGGGCCTTGTAGGGGTCATTTGCATCAACCCTACAGCGCCAACTAGTGGCAATAGAAAGTCACTCTTTTTTCCAATACATGTCCAGTTCTTTTCAGGTTGGTCATTGTAGTTTCAAGACCTATTAAAATACTTATTTACGGCCCATGTCCACGTGTCTCTGTCTGTTGCCGTGACGACCCTTTGTTCGCCATTTAAAGGAAATATTTTTTTTCAGAGACTCAGGCAGCTTATAGAGCCACAATATTTGGCACACTTGGTTGAAATGGCCCAGTTAGAAGATTAGTTTTAGTTTTGAATAAGGGCTTGGCTGCACAGCTCAGTAGTGGCTCCTTTTTTGTAGTACTCTCTCCAATAGGGGGTTTTATCTCTTGGGTGTGGGAATGTAAATAGGCGACTTTCGAGCATGTTAGGTTCTAATGAGATGATTAGAGAAGAGGATCTGCCACCACCCTGACCTGCACACAGTCCGAGTTGCGTGACGTCCGAGTTGCGCTAGATTGCGAGGGCCCGTTCAGTCCTGCTTGCAGGCCTAGTTTTTATTTTTATTTTTCAGGGCAAATGAAAACGGCCAATTTGGAGGCCTGAACATGCACGAAAAGTCACCAAAATTTGCACATACGTCCGGAAAATTGTAAATTTCGATAATTTTGCAACGTTGCAAAAAAATATAACAAAATGGCTCAGTGGCGCCCCCTTGAAATTTTAAAATTGGCCTATAACATTAGGGTCTGTCAGCGTAGAGCAATGAAATTTGGGGGGTCTATACCTTGTCCAAAACCGCTCCAAAAAAGCATTTACACGCATATTCCAAACCCAACAGGAAATCGGTTATTTTGGATCAAATATGAAATTTTTATCGATTTACAGGGTGCACATTTGAGACCTTTTCGCCGAGGGAGTTAGTTGGATCATCTTCAAAATTGGTGAGACTGTTCAGGAGACATATGAGATCTTAAGTTTCTAAAATGGTGTGTTTTCATTCACGGGTCTGACCTGGGCGTGGTGCCAAAGTCGGCCATTTTTTCGGCAAAACACCGAATTCAGTAAATGGCTAATAATTCCTTGACACAACTTTCAATCTTTTTCATATCTGCCATGTATATGCGGTATCCCACCCTTAACACGAGTGCATTGAAATATTACCCATTAGGTCTAGCGCCCCCTAGTGAGAACAGGAAATGCCTTTTTTTACGAGACAGGTTCCTCCTCCAAGGGAAAAAAATCTGTTGACCTCAAACCTGCATCAGGGGAGCCTTAAGACCTGTGTTCAGATGCCTGATGAAAAATATTGAGGTTTCGTTGAGGCGGAGGGGTCCAAACAGGAAAGTGAAAATGAACGTCAACAATTTGTCACGCAAAAAACTTTGAACAGTCATAACTCGGCAGATATACAACATATCTGCGCCAAACTTCCCGTGTTTGTTGAGAGTCATACCCTGAAGGTTCTTGTAGGGGTCATTTGCATCAACTCTACAGTGCCAACTAGTGGCGACAGAAAGAAGTTTTAAAAAAGGCCTTTCCTATTGGGTTTTTTCAACATAGAGCAAGGAAATTTGGGGAGTAGATACCTTATGCAAAACTGCTCCAAAAAGTCTCTTGCACCCATATTCCAAATCCAACAGGAAATCGGGTATTTTGGATCGAATGTGAAATTTTCATGGGTTCACAGTAGGAGTTTACATTTGGAGGCTTGAATATGCACAAAAACTCGTAAAAATTTGCACATACATGCGGCTTTAGATAACGTTCGATAATCTTGCAATGTTACGAAAAAATGTAGCAAAATGCCTCAGTGGCGCCCCCTTGAATTTTTCAAAAAGGCGTTTCCTATTAGGTTTTTTTAACAGAGAGTGATGAAATTTGGGGAGTCGATACCTTGTGCAAAACTGCTCCAAAAAGTCTCTTGCACCCGTATTCCAAATCCAACAGGAAATCGGGTATTTTTGATCGAATGTGAAATTTTTATCGGTTCACAGTAGGAGTTTACATTTGGAGGCTTGAACATGCATAAAAACTCACCAAAATTTGCACATACATGCGGCTTTGGATAACGTTCGATAATCTTGCAACGTTACGAAAAAATTTTAACAAAATGGCTCAGTGGCGCCCCCTTGAAATTTTCAAAAAGGTCTCTCCATTTAGGTTTTTCTAACATAGAGTGATGAAATTTGGAGAGTCAAAACTTTGTGCAAAACTGCTCCAAAAAGTCTCTTGCACACACATTCCAAATCCTACAGGAAATCAGGTATTTTGGATTGAATGTGAACTTTTTATCGATTTACAGTGTGCACATTTTACACCTTGGCACCTAGGGAATTAGTTTGATCATTCTCAAAATTGGCGAGACTGTTCATGAGGCATATGAAATCTTAAGTTATAAAAATGGTGTGTTTTCATTCACGGGCCTGACCTGGGCGGGGCGCCAAATTCTTCCATTTTTTCGCCAAAACACCGAATTCGGAAAATGACTGATAACTCCCTCATACAATGTTCAATCTATTTTAAATCTGGCATGTGTGTGAGGTATACCAGCCTGAGCAGGACTGGATTGAAAATTTACCATTTGTGCCTGGCGCCTCCTAGTGGGAACAGGAAATGCCCTTTTTTACGGGACACACTCCTCCTCTAAAGGGAAAAAATCAATCTACCTCAAACCTGCATAAGGGAAGCCTTAAGACCTGTGTTCAGGTGCCTGATGAAAAATATTGAAGTTTCGTTGAAGCGGAGGAGTCCAAACAGGAAAGTGAAAATGACTGTCAACAATTTTTCTCTCCAAAAACTTTGAACAGTCATAACTCGGCAGATATACAACATATCTGCGCCAAACTTCCCGTGCTTGTTGAGAGTCATACCCTGAAGGGCCTTGTAGGGGTCATTTGCATCAACCCTACAGCGCCAACTAGTGGCAATAGAAAGTCACTCTTTTTTCCAATACATGTCCAGTTCTTTTCAGGTTGGTCATTGTAGTTTCAAGACCTATTAAAATACTTATTTACGGCCCATGTCCACGTGTCTCTGTCTGTTGCCGTGACGACCCTTTGTTCGCCATTTAAAGGAAATATTTTTTTTCAGAGACTCAGGCAGCTTATAGAGCCACAATATTTGGCACACTTGGTTGAAATGGCCCAGTTAGAAGATTAGTTTTAGTTTTGAATAAGGGCTTGGCTGCACAGCTCAGTAGTGGCTCCTTTTTTGTAGTACTCTCTCCAATAGGGGGTTTTATCTCTTGGGTGTGGGAATGTAAATAGGCGACTTTCGAGCATGTTAGGTTCTAATGAGATGATTAGAGAAGAGGATCTGCCACCACCCTGACCTGCACACAGTCCGAGTTGCGTGACGTCCGAGTTGCGCTAGATTGCGAGGGCCCGTTCAGTCCTGCTTGCAGGCCTAGTTTTTATTTTTATTTTTCAGGGCAAATGAAAACGGCCAATTTGGAGGCCTGAACATGCACGAAAAGTCACCAAAATTTGCACATACGTCCGGAAAATTGTAAATTTCGATAATTTTGCAACGTTGCAAAAAAATATAACAAAATGGCTCAGTGGCGCCCCCTTGAAATTTTAAAATTGGCCTATAACATTAGGGTCTGTCAGCGTAGAGCAATGAAATTTGGGGGGTCTATACCTTGTCCAAAACCGCTCCAAAAAAGCATTTACACGCATATTCCAAACCCAACAGGAAATCGGTTATTTTGGATCAAATATGAAATTTTTATCGATTTACAGGGTGCACATTTGAGACCTTTTCGCCGAGGGAGTTAGTTGGATCATCTTCAAAATTGGTGAGACTGTTCAGGAGACATATGAGATCTTAAGTTTCTAAAATGGTGTGTTTTCATTCACGGGTCTGACCTGGGCGTGGTGCCAAAGTCGGCCATTTTTTCGGCAAAACACCGAATTCAGTAAATGGCTAATAATTCCTTGACACAACTTTCAATCTTTTTCATATCTGCCATGTATATGCGGTATCCCACCCTTAACACGAGTGCATTGAAATATTACCCATTAGGTCTAGCGCCCCCTAGTGAGAACAGGAAATGCCTTTTTTTACGAGACAGGTTCCTCCTCCAAGGGAAAAAAATCTGTTGACCTCAAACCTGCATCAGGGGAGCCTTAAGACCTGTGTTCAGATGCCTGATGAAAAATATTGAGGTTTCGTTGAGGCGGAGGGGTCCAAACAGGAAAGTGAAAATGAACGTCAACAATTTGTCACGCAAAAAACTTTGAACAGTCATAACTCGGCAGATATACAACATATCTGCGCCAAACTTCCCGTGTTTGTTGAGAGTCATACCCTGAAGGTTCTTGTAGGGGTCATTTGCATCAACTCTACAGTGCCAACTAGTGGCGACAGAAAGAAGTTTTAAAAAAGGCCTTTCCTATTGGGTTTTTTCAACATAGAGCAAGGAAATTTGGGGAGTAGATACCTTATGCAAAACTGCTCCAAAAAGTCTCTTGCACCCATATTCCAAATCCAACAGGAAATCGGGTATTTTGGATCGAATGTGAAATTTTCATGGGTTCACAGTAGGAGTTTACATTTGGAGGCTTGAATATGCACAAAAACTCGTAAAAATTTGCACATACATGCGGCTTTAGATAACGTTCGATAATCTTGCAATGTTACGAAAAAATGTAGCAAAATGCCTCAGTGGCGCCCCCTTGAATTTTTCAAAAAGGCGTTTCCTATTAGGTTTTTTTAACAGAGAGTGATGAAATTTGGGGAGTCGATACCTTGTGCAAAACTGCTCCAAAAAGTCTCTTGCACCCGTATTCCAAATCCAACAGGAAATCGGGTATTTTTGATCGAATGTGAAATTTTTATCGGTTCACAGTAGGAGTTTACATTTGGAGGCTTGAACATGCATAAAAACTCACCAAAATTTGCACATACATGCGGCTTTGGATAACGTTCGATAATCTTGCAACGTTACGAAAAAATTTTAACAAAATGGCTCAGTGGCGCCCCCTTGAAATTTTCAAAAAGGTCTCTCCATTTAGGTTTTTCTAACATAGAGTGATGAAATTTGGAGAGTCAAAACTTTGTGCAAAACTGCTCCAAAAAGTCTCTTGCACACACATTCCAAATCCTACAGGAAATCAGGTATTTTGGATTGAATGTGAACTTTTTATCGATTTACAGTGTGCACATTTTACACCTTGGCACCTAGGGAATTAGTTTGATCATTCTCAAAATTGGCGAGACTGTTCATGAGGCATATGAAATCTTAAGTTATAAAAATGGTGTGTTTTCATTCACGGGCCTGACCTGGGCGGGGCGCCAAATTCTTCCATTTTTTCGCCAAAACACCGAATTCGGAAAATGACTGATAACTCCCTCATACAATGTTCAATCTATTTTAAATCTGGCATGTGTGTGAGGTATACCAGCCTGAGCAGGACTGGATTGAAAATTTACCATTTGTGCCTGGCGCCTCCTAGTGGGAACAGGAAATGCCCTTTTTTACGGGACACACTCCTCCTCTAAAGGGAAAAAATCAATCTACCTCAAACCTGCATAAGGGAAGCCTTAAGACCTGTGTTCAGGTGCCTGATGAAAAATATTGAAGTTTCGTTGAAGCGGAGGAGTCCAAACAGGAAAGTGAAAATGACTGTCAACAATTTTTCTCTCCAAAAACTTTGAACAGTCATAACTCGGCAGATATACAACATATCTGCGCCAAACTTCCCGTGCTTGTTGAGAGTCATACCCTGAAGGGCCTTGTAGGGGTCATTTGCATCAACCCTACAGCGCCAACTAGTGGCAATAGAAAGTCACTCTTTTTTCCAATACATGTCCAGTTCTTTTCAGGTTGGTCATTGTAGTTTCAAGACCTATTAAAATACTTATTTACGGCCCATGTCCACGTGTCTCTGTCTGTTGCCGTGACGACCCTTTGTTCGCCATTTAAAGGAAATATTTTTTTTCAGAGACTCAGGCAGCTTATAGAGCCACAATATTTGGCACACTTGGTTGAAATGGCCCAGTTAGAAGATTAGTTTTAGTTTTGAATAAGGGCTTGGCTGCACAGCTCAGTAGTGGCTCCTTTTTTGTAGTACTCTCTCCAATAGGGGGTTTTATCTCTTGGGTGTGGGAATGTAAATAGGCGACTTTCGAGCATGTTAGGTTCTAATGAGATGATTAGAGAAGAGGATCTGCCACCACCCTGACCTGCACACAGTCCGAGTTGCGTGACGTCCGAGTTGCGCTAGATTGCGAGGGCCCGTTCAGTCCTGCTTGCAGGCCTAGTTTTTATTTTTATTTTTCAGGGCAAATGAAAACGGCCAATTTGGAGGCCTGAACATGCACGAAAAGTCACCAAAATTTGCACATACGTCCGGAAAATTGTAAATTTCGATAATTTTGCAACGTTGCAAAAAAATATAACAAAATGGCTCAGTGGCGCCCCCTTGAAATTTTAAAATTGGCCTATAACATTAGGGTCTGTCAGCGTAGAGCAATGAAATTTGGGGGGTCTATACCTTGTCCAAAACCGCTCCAAAAAAGCATTTACACGCATATTCCAAACCCAACAGGAAATCGGTTATTTTGGATCAAATATGAAATTTTTATCGATTTACAGGGTGCACATTTGAGACCTTTTCGCCGAGGGAGTTAGTTGGATCATCTTCAAAATTGGTGAGACTGTTCAGGAGACATATGAGATCTTAAGTTTCTAAAATGGTGTGTTTTCATTCACGGGTCTGACCTGGGCGTGGTGCCAAAGTCGGCCATTTTTTCGGCAAAACACCGAATTCAGTAAATGGCTAATAATTCCTTGACACAACTTTCAATCTTTTTCATATCTGCCATGTATATGCGGTATCCCACCCTTAACACGAGTGCATTGAAATATTACCCATTAGGTCTAGCGCCCCCTAGTGAGAACAGGAAATGCCTTTTTTTACGAGACAGGTTCCTCCTCCAAGGGAAAAAAATCTGTTGACCTCAAACCTGCATCAGGGGAGCCTTAAGACCTGTGTTCAGATGCCTGATGAAAAATATTGAGGTTTCGTTGAGGCGGAGGGGTCCAAACAGGAAAGTGAAAATGAACGTCAACAATTTGTCACGCAAAAAACTTTGAACAGTCATAACTCGGCAGATATACAACATATCTGCGCCAAACTTCCCGTGTTTGTTGAGAGTCATACCCTGAAGGTTCTTGTAGGGGTCATTTGCATCAACTCTACAGTGCCAACTAGTGGCGACAGAAAGAAGTTTTAAAAAAGGCCTTTCCTATTGGGTTTTTTCAACATAGAGCAAGGAAATTTGGGGAGTAGATACCTTATGCAAAACTGCTCCAAAAAGTCTCTTGCACCCATATTCCAAATCCAACAGGAAATCGGGTATTTTGGATCGAATGTGAAATTTTCATGGGTTCACAGTAGGAGTTTACATTTGGAGGCTTGAATATGCACAAAAACTCGTAAAAATTTGCACATACATGCGGCTTTAGATAACGTTCGATAATCTTGCAATGTTACGAAAAAATGTAGCAAAATGCCTCAGTGGCGCCCCCTTGAATTTTTCAAAAAGGCGTTTCCTATTAGGTTTTTTTAACAGAGAGTGATGAAATTTGGGGAGTCGATACCTTGTGCAAAACTGCTCCAAAAAGTCTCTTGCACCCATATTCCAAATCCAACAGGAAATCGGGTATTTTTGATCGAATGTGAAATTTTTATCGGTTCACAGTAGGAGTTTACATTTGGAGGCTTGAACATGCATAAAAACTCACCAAAATTTGCACATACATGCGGCTTTGGATAACGTTCGATAATCTTGCAACGTTACGAAAAAATTTTAACAAAATGGCTCAGTGGCGCCCCCTTGAAATTTTCAAAAAGGTCTCTCCATTTAGGTTTTTCTAACATAGAGTGATGAAATTTGGAGAGTCAAAACTTTGTGCAAAACTGCTCCAAAAAGTCTCTTGCACACACATTCCAAATCCTACAGGAAATCGGGTATTTTGGATTGAATGTGAACTTTTTATCGATTTACAGTGTGCACATTTTACACCTTGGCACCTAGGGAATTAGTTTGATCATTCTCAAAATTGGCGAGACTGTTCATGAGGCATATGAAATCTTAAGTTATAAAAATGGTGTGTTTTCATTCACGGGCCTGACCTGGGCGGGGCGCCAAATTCTTCCATTTTTTCGCCAAAACACCGAATTCGGAAATGACTGATAACTCCCTCATACAATGTTCAATCTATTTTAAATCTGGCATGTGTGTGAGGTATACCAGCCTGAGCAGGACTGGATTGAAAATTTACCATTTGTGCCTGGCGCCTCCTAGTGGGAACAGGAAATGCCCTTTTTTACGGGACACACTCCTCCTCTAAAGGGAAAAAATCAATCTACCTCAAACCTGCATAAGGGAAGCCTTAAGACCTGTGTTCAGGTGCCTGATGAAAAATATTGAAGTTTCGTTGAAGCGGAGGAGTCCAAACAGGAAAGTGAAAATGACTGTCAACAATTTTTCTCTCCAAAAACTTTGAACAGTCATAACTCGGCAGATATACAACATATCTGCGCCAAACTTCCCGTGCTTGTTGAGAGTCATACCCTGAAGGGCCTTGTAGGGGTCATTTGCATCAACCCTACAGCGCCAACTAGTGGCAATAGAAAGTCACTCGTTTTTCCAATACATGTCCAGTTCTTTTCAGGTTGGTCATTGTAGTTTCAAGACCTATTAAAATACTTATTTACGGCCCATGTCCACGTGTCTCTGTCTGTTGCCGTGACGACCCTTTGTTCGCCATTTAAAGGAAATATTTTTTTTTCAGAGACTCAGGCAGCTTATAGAGCCACAATATTTGGCACACTTGGTTGAAATGGCCCAGTTAGAAGATTAATTTTAGTTTTGAATAAGGGCTTGGCTGCACAGCTCAGTAGTGGCTCCTTTTTTGTAGTACTCTCTCCAATAGGGGGTTTTATCTCTTGGGTGTGGGAATGTAAATAGGCGACTTTCGAGCATGTTAGGTTCTAATGAGATGATTAGAGAAGAGGATCTGCCACCACCCTGACCTGCACACAGTCCGAGTTGCGTGACGTCCGAGTTGCGCTAGATTGCGAGGGCCCGTTCAGTCCTGCTTGCAGGCCTAGTTTTTTTTTTTTTTTTTTTTTTTTTTTTTCAGGGCAAATGAAAACGGCCAATTTGGAGGCCTGAACATACACGAAAAGTCACCAAAATTTGCACATACGTCCGGAAAATTGTAAATTTCGATAATTTTGCAACGTTGCAAAAAAATATAACAAAATGGCTCAGTGGCGCCCCCTTGAAATTTTAAAATTGGCCTATAACATTAGGGTCTGTCCGCGTAGAGCAATGAAATTTGGGGGGTCTATACCTTGTCCAAAACCGCTCCAAAAAAGCATTCACACGCATATTCCAGACCCAACAGGAAATCGGTTATTTTGGATCAAATATGAAATTTTTATCGATTTACAGGGTGCACATTTGAGACCTTTTCGCCGAGGGAGTTAGTTGGATCATCTTCAAAATTGGTGAGACTGTTCAGGAGACATATGAAATCTTAAGTTTTGAAAATGGTGCGTTTTCATTCACGGGTCTGACCTGGGCGTGGTGCCAAAGTCGACCATTTTTTCGGCAAAATGACAAATTCAGTAAATGACTAATAGTTCCTTGACACAACGTTCAATCTTTTTCATATTTGGCATGTATGTGTGGTATCCCACCCTTAACACGAGTGCATTGAAATATTACCCATTAGGTCTAGCGCCCCCTAGTGAGAAAAGGAAATGCCTTTTTTTACGAGACAGGTTCCTCCTCCAAGGGAAAAAAATCTGTTGACCTCAAACCTGCATCAGGGGAGCCTTAAGACCTGTGTTCAGGTGCCTGATGAAAAATATTGAGGTTTCGTTGAGGCGGAGGGGTCCAAACAGGAAAGTGAAAATGAACGTCAACAATTTGTCACGCAAAAAACTTTGAACAGTCATAACTCGGCAGATATACAACATATCTGCGCCAAACTTCCCGTGTTTGTTGAGAGTCATACCCTGAAGGTTCTTGTAGGGGTCATTTGCATCAACTCTACAGTGCCAACTAGTGGCGACAGAAAGAAGTTTTAAGAATGGCCTTTCCTATTGGGTTTTTTCAACATAGAGCAAGGACATTTGGGGAGTAGATACCTTATGCAAAACTGCTCCAAAAAGTCTCTTGCACCCATATTCCAAATCCAACAGGAAATCGGGTATTTTGGATCGAATGTGAAATTTTCATGGGTTCACAGTAGGAGTTTACATTTGGAGGCTTGAATAAGCACAAAAACTCGTAAAAATTTGCACATACATGCGGCTTTGGATAACGTTCGATAATCTTGCAATGTTACGAAAAAATGTAACAAAATGCCTCAGTGGCGCCCCCTTGAATTTTTCAAAAAGGCGTTTCCTATTAGGTTTTTTTAACATAGAGTGATGAAATTTGGGGAGTCGATACCTTGTGCAAAACTGCTCCAAAAAGTCTCTTGCACTCGTATTCCAAATCCAACAGGAAATCGGGTATTTTGGATCGAATGTGAAATTTTTATCGGTTCACAGTAGTTTACATTTGGAGGCTTGAACATGCACGAAAACTCACAAAAATTTGGACATACATGTGGCTTTGCATAACGTTCAATAATCTTGCAACGTTACGAAAACATGTAACAAAATGGCTCAGTGGCGCCCCCTTGAAATTTTCAAAAAGGCCTCTCCATTTAGGTTTTTTCAACGTAGAGGGATGAAATTCGGAGAGTCGATACCTTGTACAAAACTGCTCCAAAAAGTCTCTTGCATGCGTATTCCAAACCCAACAGGAAATCGGGTATTTTGGATTGAATGTGAAATTTTTATCGATTTACAGTGTGCACATTTTACACCTTGGCACCTAGGGAATTAGTTTGATCATTCTCAAAATTGGCGAGACTGTTCATGAGGCATATGAAATCTTAAGTTATCAAAATGGTGTGTTTTCATTCACGGGCCTGACCTGGGCGGGGTGCCAAAGTCGGCCATTTTTTCGCCAAAACACCGAATTCGGAAAATGACTGATAACTCCCTCATACAACGTTCAATCTATTTTAAATCTGGCATGTGTGTGAGGTATACCAGCCTGAGCAGGACTGGATTGAAAATTTACCATTTGTGCTTGGCGCCTCCTAGTGGGAACAGGAAATGCCCTTTTTTTACGGGACACACTCCTCCTCTAAAGGGAAAAAATCAATCTACCTCAAAGCTGCATAAGGGAAGCCTTAAGACCTGTCTTCAGGTGCCTGATGAAAAATATTGAAGTTTCGTTGAAGCGGAGGGGTCCAAACAGGAAAGTGAAAATGACTGTCAACAATTTTTCTCTCCAAAAACTTTGAACAGTCATAACTCGGCAGATATACAACATATCTGCGCCAAACTTCCCGTGCTTGTTGAGAGTCATACCCTGAAGGGCCTTGTAGGGGTCATTTGCATCAACCCTACAGCGCCAACTAGTGGCAATAGAAAGTCACTCGTTTTTCCAATACATGTCCAGTTCTTTTCAGGTTGGTCATTGTAGTTTCAAGACCTATTAAAATACTTATTTACGGCCCATGTCCGCGTGTCTCTGTCTGTTGCCGTGACGACCCTTTATTCGCCATTTAAAGGAAATACTTTTTTTCAGAGACTCAGGCAGCTTATAGAGCCACAATATTTGGCACACTTGGTCGAATTGGCCCAGTTAGAATATTAATTTTGGTTTTGAATAAGGGCTTGGCTGCACAGCTCAGTAGTACCTCCTTTTTTGTAGTACTCTCTCCAATAGTTTTTTTTTATCTGTTAGGTGTGTGAATGTAAAGAGGCGACTTTCGAGCTTGTTAGGTTCTAATGAGATGATTAGAGAGGAGGATCTGCCACCACCCTGACCTGCACACAGTCCGAGTTGCGTGACGTCCGAGTTGCGCTAGATTGCGAGGGCCCGTTCAGTCCTGCTTGCAGGCCTAGTTATTATTATTATTATTAGTATTATTATTATTATTAGGGCCCGAGCACTATGCATGCGAAGGCCCTATTGTTTTGCAAAGGATTATTATTAGGGCCCGAGCACTAGGCGTGCGAAGGCCCTATTGTTTTGCAAAGGATTATTATTAGGGCCCGAGCGCTAAGCGTGCGAAGGCCCTATTGTTTTGCAAAGAATTTTTTTTTTTTTTTTCAGGGCAAAAGAAAACGGCCAATTTGGGGGCCTGAACATGCACGAAAAGTCACCAAAATTTCCACATACGTGCGGAAAAATGTAAATTTCGATAATTTTGCAATGTTGCAAAAAAATGTAACAAAATGGCTCAGTGGCGCCCCCTTGAAATTTTAAAATTCGCCTATAACATTAGGGTCTGTCAGCATAGAGCAATGAAATTTGGGGAGTCTATACCTTGTCCAAAACCGCTCCAAAAAAGCATTTGCACCCATATTCCAAACCCAACAGGAAATCGGTTATTTTGGATCAAATATGACATTTTTATCGATTTACAGGGTGCACATTTGAGACCTTTTCGCCTAGGGAGTTAGTTGGATCATCTTCAAAATTGGTCAGACTGTTCAGGAGACATATGAGATCTTAAGTTTTTAAAATGGTGCGTTTTCATTCACGGGTTTGACCTGAGCGTGGTGCCAAAGTCGGCCATTTTTTTGGCAAAATGATAAATTCAGTAAATGACTAATAGCTCCTTGACACAACGTTCAATCTTTTTCATATCTGGCATGTATATGCGGGATCCCACCCTTAACACAAGTGAAACGGAGGGGTCCAAACAGGAAAGTGAAAATGACCGTCAACAATTTGTCTCGCAAAAACACTTTGAACAGTCATAACTCGGCAGATATACAACATATCTGCGCCAAACGTCCAGTGCTTGTTGAGAGTCATACCCTGAAGGGTCTCGTAGGGGTCATTTGCATCAACTCTACAGTGCCAACTAGTGGCGACCAGTGTTGTTAATAACGGCGTTACAATATAACGGCGTTACTAACGGCGTTATTTTTTTCAGTAGTGGGTAATCTAATTAATTACTTTTCTCATCTTGGCAACGCCGTTACCGTTACTGAGGACGGAAAGGCATGCGTTACTATATTGGTCGAAAAGTCTGAGGGAGACGGACTCACCGAGACGACAGAGCAGGAGTATGGAGGAGGCAAGAAAGTTGTGATGCCGAGCAAACGCGATGCTAGGTAGCTCCAATAATACATGTTGTAGCCGATAGCTAATACAAACTACGCGCGCATGTTATGGTAGATATGGTATACATGATAGATATCATATGTACTGTACATAGATATAACTAGATGCAAAATGACAGACATGGCACTAAATGAGTTAGTAGACAGCCGCCATCTTAAAGCAGTACTTTTTAGGACGGCTCTGTTGTAGAGAACCTTCCTAGCGAACCTAAGTAACTTTTTATCTAAAATACTTCTAAATCGGCAAAATCTTGACTTGAATCTATCTTTAAATGATGAAACAGTTTTAAAACTTTCATATGTCGAAAGTAGAGAGAAGGGAACTAATGCAATAATGGGAGCAATTTTAACAACTTTTAACAGCTGATTCAGGGTAAATTAGGGTAAAGAATTGGGCTCGGGTCAATTGTACCAAAAACCTTCACAAAAAACTTCACATAGTGTGGCCAATATATTTTTTTTTTTTTTTTTTTGGGAGGAAAAAAAAAAAGTAATTATCACCAATTACTTTGCCAAGTAACTAATTACTCATACATTCAGGTAATTGAGTTACTAACGCAATTACTTTTTGGGAGAAGTAATTTGTAACTATAATTAATTACTTTTTTCCAGTAAGATTAACAACACTGGTGGCGACAGAAAGGAGTTTTAATAAAGGCCTTTCCTATTGGGGTTTTTCAACGTAGAGCAATGAAATTTGGGGAGTCCATACCTTATGCAAAACTGTTTCAAAAAGTCTCTTGCACCAATTTTCCAAATCCAACAGAAAATCGGGTATTTTGGATCGAATGTGAAATTTTTATCCATTTGTAGTATAGTTTACATTTGGAGGCCTGAACATGCACGAAAACTCACCAAATTTTGCACATATATGCGGCTTTGCGTGGATTTCGATAATCTTGCGACGTTACCAAAAAATGTAACAAAATGGCTCAGTGGCGCCCCCTTCAATTTTTCAAAAAGGCGTTTCCTATTAGGTTTTTTTAACGTAGAGCAATGAAATTTGGGGAGTCGATACCTTGCGCAAAACTGCTCCTAAAAGTCTCTTTAACCCATATTCCAAACCCAACAGGAAATCGGGTATTTTGGATCGAATGTGAAATTTTTATCAATTAACAGGGTGCACATTTTAGACCTTGTCACAGAAGGAGTTAGTTGGATCATCTTCAAAATTGGTGAGACTATTTGGGAGACATAGGAGATCTAAAATTTTCAAAATGGTGCGTTTTCATTCATGGGTCTGACCTGGGCGTTGTGCCAAAGTCGGCCATTTTTTCGGCAAAATGACAAACTCAGTAAATAACTAATAGCTCCTTGACACAACGTTCAATCTTTTCCATATCTGGCATGTATGTGCGGGATCCCACCCTTAACACAAGTGTATTGAAATATTACACATTAGGTCTAGCGCCCCCTAGTGGGATTAGGAAATGCCTTTTTTTTACGAAACAGGCTCCTTCTCCAAGGAAAAAAAATCTATTCACCTCAAACCTGCATCAGGGGAGCCATAAGACATGTGTTCAGGTGCCTGATGAAAAATACTGAGGTTTGGTTGAAGCAGAAGGGTCCAACAGGAGACGTGAACATGATTGAAGCCATTTCGTCTCACCACAAGTTTTGAACAGTCATAACTTGGAAGATCTACAACATATCTGCGCCAAACATCTCATGCTTGTTGAGTCATACTCTAAAGGGTCCTATAGGGGTCATTTGCATCAACCCTTCAGCGCCAACTAGTGGCAATAGAAAGTCACTCGTTTTTCCAATACATGTCCAGTTAGTTCTTTTCAGGTTGGTCATTGTAGTTTCAAGACCTTTTGATATACTTATTTTACGGCCCATGTCCACATGTCTCTGTCTGTTGCCGTGACTACCCTTTGTTCGCCATTAAAAGGAAATATTTTTTTTCAGAGACTCAGGCAGCTTATAGAGCCACAGAATTTGGCACACTTGGTCGAATTTGCCCAGTTAGAAGATTCATTTTGGTTTTGAATAAGGGCTTGGCTGCACAGCTCAGTAGTGCTTCCTTTTTTGTAGTACTCTCTCTAATATGGGTTTTTATCTCTTAGGTGTGTGAATGTAAAGAGGCGACTTTCGAGCATGTTAGGTTCTAATGAGATGATTAGAGAGGATGATCTGCCACCACCCTGACCTGCACACTGTCCGAGTTGCATGACGTCCGAGTTGCGCTAGAATGCGAGGGCCCATTCAGTCCTGCTTGCAGGCCTAGTTATATACATATTTTTTTCTGGGCAAATGAAATTGGCCAATTTGGAGGCCTAAACATGCATGAAAAGTCACCAAAATTTGCACATACATGCGGCTTTGCGTAAAAAATTAAAAAAAAGCCCCCCCCCTTTATATTTTCAAAAAGGCCTCTCCTATTAGGTTTTTTTCAACGTAGAATGATGAAATTTGGCGAGTCTATACATTGTGCAAAACTGCTCCAAAAAGTGTCTTGCACCCATATTCCAAACCCAACAGGAAGTCGGAAATTTTGGATCAAATGTGAAATTTTATCGATTTACATTTGAGACCTTGTCGCCGAGGGAAATAGTTGGATCGTCTTCAAAATTGGTCAGACTATTCAGGAGACATATGAGATCTTTAGTTTTCAAAATGATGAGTTTTCTTTCATGGGTCTGACCTGGGCGTGGTCCCAACATCGGCCATTTTTAGGCAAAACACCAAATTCAGAAAATGATTAAAAACTCTGATACAAAGTTCAATCTTTTTCATATCTAGCATGTATATGAGATATCCCAGCCTGAACACGACTGCATTGAAATCTTACCCATTAGGCCTGGGTATCAATTGACCTCAAACCTGCATCAGGGGAGCCTTAAGACATGTGTTCAGGTGCCTGATGAAAAATATTGAGGTTTGGTTGAAGCAGAAGGGTCCAACAGGAAAGTGAAAATGACCATCAATATTGTATCTCGCCAAAAACTTTGAACAGTCATAACTTGGAAGATATACAACATATCTACCGCAAACTTCCCGTGCTTGTTGAGAGTCATACCCTGAAGGGTCTTGTAGGGGTCATTTGCATCAAATCTACAGTGCCAACTAGTGGCAACACAAAGAAGTTTTGAAAAAGGCCTCTCCTATTGGGTTTTTTCAACGTAGTGCAATGAAATTTGGGGAGTTCATACCTTATGCAAAACTGCTCCAAAAAGTCTCTTGCACCCATTTTCCAAATACAACAGGAAATCGGGTATTTTGGATCGAATGTGAAATTTTTATCGATTTATAGTACAGTTTACATTTGGAGGCCTGAACATGCACGAAAACGCACCAAATTTTGCACATACATGCGGCTTTGCGTAAATTTTTATAATCTTGGAATGTTACGAAAAAATGTAACAAAATGGCTCAGTGGCGCCCCCTTGAAATTTTCAAAAAGGCCTCTTCTATTAGTTGTTTTTCAACGTAGAGTGACGCAATTTGGGCAGTCAATGTGTTGTGCAAAATTGCTCCAAAAAGTCTCTTGCACGCATATTCCAAACTCAACAGGAAATCTGTTATTTTGGATTGAATGTCAAATTTTTATCGATTTACTCCTCGGGAGTTAGTTGAAACCTCCTCAAAATTGGCGAGACTGTTAATGAGGCATATGAAATCTTAAGTTATCAAAATGGTGTTTTCATTCACGGGCCTGACCTACGCGGGGTGCCAAAGTCGTCCGTTTTTTCGGCAAAACACCAAATTCGGAAAATGACTAATAACTCCCTCATACAACGTTCAATCTATTTTAAATCTGGCATGTGTGTGAGGTATTCCAGCCTGAACAGGAGTGGATTGAAATATTACCAATTGTGCCTGGCGCCTCCTAGTGGAAACAGGAAATGCCCTTTCTTACGAGACACATTATTGAGGTTTGGGTAAAGCAGAAGGGTCCAAAAGGAAAGTGATTATGACTGTCACCATTTTCTCTCTCCACACATTTTGAACAGTCATAACTTGGCAGATATAGAGGGCGGCTGTCTGCCACCACCCTGACCTGCATGCCGTCCAAGTTTGCGCGGCGTCCGAGATGTGCCAAATTGCGAGGGCCCGTTCACTCCTGCTTGCAAGCCTAGTTTACAAATGTGTCCACATCCAGATTATTTTTATGAGGGCGGGTTTCCCAGTTTCTGCTGCCGCTGCTCATTCAGCCACCCTTCTAAAGTTTTGCTTCCAAATGAAATGTGGCAAAATGTGGCCCCGTCTGTGCCCAAACTCTTTAGTTTTGGCCTGCCACTGGGGCAACAGGAGTTAGAGCCCAGACAGGGGCAGCTAAGGTCCCACCTGCACCAGGGTATAGAACAATGACCTGGGGGAGTGATGCAGGAGCTGGGGGATCAGGAGGAGCTGCTGGAGTGACGGGCCGCACGGCAGTGGCTCTAGCAGGTCGTCTACCCGGCCGCAACTTAGGCGCCTGTCCCATCCTGTTTGGAGGAAGGACGAACTCATGCTGGGGCCCTGATGTGGAGGGAGGCTTCTCCAGCTTTTCCCGTGGAGCAGGAAGCTGTGAACTGACCACAGCGATGCGGTCCTCAGAAGCAAGGCCTTGGGAAAGGACACTTCGCTCCTGAGAGATCTCCCGTCGATTAAACCTGCAGCCATAAAATGTAAACATTACAAATGACGGCTAAACTTTATACTTAAATGTCAATATAAAATGTAGAAAACATTGTGCTTACCACTGATTAGATGAATTGACCACAACCACCTTGTTTAACCCTTTAAGGTCTGGGCCTATTTTGTCTGATTTTGCATGCCTTTGAAGTTGCCTTTATATTTCAAAGAAAGAATTGTTTACGATGGCCGGTTTGGTCCCTTTTTTTGTGACACCTTGAACTTCATGTCCAAACTGTTCTTTCCTTCACTGACCAATTATAACTCATCATTTTGGGCTCAAAAAGACCAAAAATTCCAAAATCGTTTTGTCAGAATTTTTAATATTGATGTCCAATTGACAACCAAACATGCGTAACGAACCGTTTTGAAACTTTGTAATATTTATTTAACATGTTAGGATGAACATTCAACCAAAAAAATTTAGAATAAATAGTCTTATATTTGACAATTTTACATAAACAACAGGTATAGACCCTACCCAACGACGTCACAAAATCACGTGCTCGCTGTATGGTTCCGCCCCCTTGTCCGTCATTTTGTGTCTGTATTATCAATGGTCTCAATTGATCGAGCAATTTATAATGCATTTCACGGAAGACGGAAGGTGCTTTCGGATGCCGTAAACTCACTCGATGCGTCGCATAAAAGGCGTTATGTGGAAAAGCTTCAGTTTATCCATTCGCCAGATCCATATTTGATGCCTAAATCGATGTTTTTCGACCCGCTGTCTCCGCCGTATTTGCCTGACGTCTGCTAGCTACCCTGATATGTACAACTATCTTGTCCACACAAAATCAGCCTATTCTCACGAAAGTTTGAAAAACTAAGAGCTTGGAGGCTTATAAATACTTCGTTGCTGGTTGGGTGAAACAGGTCCTCGTCCACGAAAATTCGGCAGGAATCTATCTTGTGCTTGGAAAGGTGAGTTACGAAATTTTCAATTCAAAATCTTTTGTTATTGCTAACATCCACTGTCAAGTCAAATGTATTTCATGTCGTTTCTCAATGGAGTTAGTGCTTTTAATGTTTATATGGTTTAGCGATAGCACTCTCACTACATACATACGTGTATGTTGTCAGCGATTAGCCTTGCAGTGATCTTAATTGTGGATGTCAGCCCAAAACCCTCTAAATATATATTAAATGCATCTTACCAGATATAAAATGACTACTACATAATCTGTGGTAATCGTTTGGAGCCCAGTTTTCTCGTCGAATTGCAGCAGCCCATCTCGCTCTCTTCTCTCCGGGTCTCTCGGAATCCGGTAGAACTTCAAGTCTCTCCGTCTTCTCCGTCTATCTTCTCTGTTATTGCAACCGACCGCCACACATGCCTTCACCATTTTGATTATTAATGTTAACGAGCAGAAAAACACGTCGTAAATAGGAGGAATGTACGTAGCCGTAACAGGTAAACATGATGTGTTGACGGACAATTGGGCGGCACCAGTCAGGAGGAAGGAGTTGTGACGTCACGTGGGTAGGGTCTATAGCCATAGGTGTTTTTTGCCTTTATACATGCTCTAGTCAAAACAGGTTATATACAGCAGACCGAACAGTGAAAAAATATATACCATCTAACACAAAAAGTGTTTAGAGGTGTTTTACGAAAAAAAAAGTCAAGGTTCGCAGTGAGTAAGCAACAGGCACACTTTTGCTTAATAGACAATGTTTATTGATTAGAAATTGCAAATAAATGAATAAATGAAGTTTTATTGATTACAATTCCACAAAGGCAAGCAAAAAACAAGCATAACACAGAATAACCACAACGCTAGGTCTGGATAGTCAAAAACCCCTACGATGCAGTTAAAAACACACAAACACAAGTAACAATGGCGCTAGATATGTTAGTTGTCGAAGCTAAAATATCCCCACACCAAAGTACAACGAGTTCCCTGATAATGAATCAAGCTCTTACCTGTCGACAATGAACGGAGGGCCACACACACGTTCCTGGTCTGAGCAATCAAGGAACGCCGGCCGAGCGATTGACTCGTAAAATCCTACAACCGACCTCAGCGTGGCCCGGAAATGTCCGCTCTTTATTGGCATATGTCACGTAGGAACAGAGGTGGCCTGCCCCTGCTTCCAGGAGACACATTGCCTGCCCAAACATGGTAATTTTAACATGTTTTGCTCAACCTCTTAAGGAGATGAGTCTCGTGTCCAAATATGATTGGTTCACTCGTTTCACTTTTGAGCAGCCTCATATATCTTGGTTACTAAAGCAATGAGCTAAAACTCGCGTTAGAGTGGCGAGCATAACCTGATAAGAAGTTGCATTATCAGTCCAAAAGTATGTGTGCACCTAGAGCACACATTTAGTTACTCTTCTCAAAGGCAGTTATGGCGCAGTTAAAAAGCAGTTATGACGCAGTTATGTTTATATGTGTATAGTTATACATATATGGATCAATTCGGGTCACAGAAAGGGTCACAAGATCACAAGAAAGGTCATAAAAAGGTTACAGGTGTTTTTCCCCATTCAAGAGGCCATCTCTTTATGAGTTTAGGTATTGCGGCCCATCACCTGATGAAAACTATGTACACACAATCAAGCTTCTTGAACACACATTTATATACACAAATTGAGAAGACTGATTGTGGGAAAAAAAAAAAATATATATATATATATATATATAACATTGGAGAAAAAAAGTATTTTCAAAAATATTTACAATAAACAAGTTAAATTTTTTTCAGGCATGCCACTCCGAAAAGCAGTTTCGTCCTGGAATTCGACACAGGGCGACATCACACAGCCCACACTTCCATGGGGTGTCGGTCCTCTTTCCACCCTTCCACCCTTCCATTTTCATTTCACTTTACTTTCATTGTCACTATAAATGTACATGAAAAAAAGTCAGTATTTATGAAAATAATAAAGTATAAAATAAAAATATATACAGCAATAAATAATAATGCAAATCTATATGTATGACAATAGAAAGAATACCATAGCTGAATATGTGCTACATCCCTAATCTTCATATAGAAAGAAGATCACCACAATTATAAATTCCTGCCTTGGATACACACAGTGCACGTACGACTTTGATCTGATATGCACATTTTATTATTATATACACAAACACACACTTATATTGCATCAAAATTAACTTTGTCTTGCAATATCAAAAGAAACTTTCAAAAGAAACTTTTTCAGCATAAAAAAAAAAAAAAAAGTGAGTTTGCTTACCTCTGCTCGTCGATGGCGTCACCCACGGACTCTTCCGAAGAAGACGATGATGACGAATTTGGACCATCCTCTTCCTCAAGTTGATCAAAAAGCACAATTGCTTGCGCTAAATTTAGTTTTCCGTTCATTCTCAAAGTCACAAAGTCGCTGCTCGATCCAAACGGCCGTCGCTCGCCACCTCGCTGCTTCAGAACACTCCTCCCTCTCCTTCGGTGGAACCTCGCAAGGCAGTTATATTTATTAAAAAAAAAACGCATTTTGTGCTTCCACTGTGACTTCGAAAGGGTTCGTTTGATTTGTGTTTTTTTCATGGAGCTTCCGTTTTGAAAAAGGACAAGAAATGATGGAAATATAGACATAAACAAATGATCCATGCAGAGTTTTAATGTTTTTTTGAGAGGACAATAAAACTATAAAACTTAAATGACAATATCTCACGTTTTAGTTGGTCGATTGACTTCAAATAATAACGAGAGTAAACCGCAATTTCCGCACTTTAAAACGAGACCAACCAATGGCATGTGGGTGACGTAATTAAAACGTGAGGGCGCTTCAAAGACGACGTACGCTGAGGACGCGCCGGCGCGTCCTTCGACTCTCAAGGGTTAAGGATGTTAGAGGTGCATGAGCAAGGGGGGGAGGGTGATCCCCAAGCAGTCACCTGGTTGAGATGAATGATATTTTATTTGTGAACACGAGATAGTTGATGACGTGAGAGCCAAGGCAGAAGGTGGGTGACGTTAGGCTTGGAGTAGTTTAGCCGGGGCGAAGAGTAGGCTCGGAAGGAGGCAGGCGTGGAATCCGACAATCAGCGCTGAGGCAAGAGCAAAAATAGTCAAGAAAAAAAAAAAAAACAGTAATCAAATGGCTGAATCAAAATGTTGAGATGCAGCTGATAGAGGTAAGCAGACGAGTTCATCGGGCGAGGAGGTGGTGGCGTCCACTGGCTTTTAAAGATGGCTGATTTTTATTGCCCACACCTGTGGTATGTATATATATATCACACATATCGTAATATTTAGAATATGAATTAATTAAGTCAGGGGTTCTTAACCTTTCTGACCCTGAGGCCCATTTTTTTCAGTACAGAGTGGCCCAGGGCCCATTAAATATAAATTTAATATATATTATTTATTATTAGTAATTATATTATATTATTATTATTATAATATAATATATTATTATATCATTATACCATCACCCCGTGGAACTCTGGTGACATATTTTTTGCTGCAAGGCTTTCACGGTGGAGAAAACAGTGTGTCCATTTAGCTTCTGGTGCATGATCGAGTATCTGTCTGATGACACCGTGATGCTTGCCAGTCATTGACGCTGCACCGTCACTGCACACCCCGACCAGTTCTGCCAGTCCAGGGCATTCTCACTGAAGTAGTTATCAATGCAGCGGAAACATTCCTGAGCTGTAGTTCGTGTTGGTAGCTCTCCACAAAACAGTACGTCTTCGTGCAAACTACTGTCCCAGCGATAGCGAACAAAAACCAACAGCAGCGCAGCATTCGTGACATCAGTGGACTCGTCAAGTTGCAAAGAGAAAAATGGGCTACTTTGTACTCTTTCAATGAGTTGTTGCTGTATGTCTGAGGCCATGTCCGCGATACGTGACTCACAGTGTCGTTTGAGAGTGGGATGGTCAGCAGCTTCTTTGCAGCGGCCTCTCCGATCATCTCACGGCACATATCAACAGCAGCAGGCAGAACCAACTCCTCCGCTATGGTGAATGGTTTCTTACTTTGTGCCACACGTCTGGCTACGAGGTAGCTAGCTTTCAGTGCACTTTTAGAGTTGCCAGTCAGTGACACGATCGATCTTTTCTGCATCTGCAGCCCATCTTCTTTTCTCTTGAAAAATTCCACCGGCTTTCCCACAAGCGTCGGATGCTTGGTCTCTAGGTGCCGCTGTAGTTTTGACGGCTTAAGTGCTTCGTTAGACAGCGTTAACCCACACTCCACACACTGGGCTCTCGGCACTGCCTCGCTACCTCCGTTTACAAAGCCGTACTTAATGAAGTCGGGATTGTACTTGCGCAAAAATTACTTTTTGGCGGGGGGTCGTCTTCATTTTTTCGTTTTAAATATTTCTCCATCTTGTTTGTTTACAGCTAGCTGAGTGACTTCTTCTCCTTATTTATGGAGCTGGTTAAAGTAATAACTGACTGATGCATTAGCGCCACTACAAGGTCGGGAGTTGTTATTGCGGCCCTCGCGGCCCACACGTACAAAACAGATTTTTTTTTTGTGGCCCACTAGGTGGCGCTCGGGTCCCAAGTTTGGGCCGCGGCCCTATGGTTAAGAATCACTGCATTAAGTGATACCGTCAAGTTATTAATAAAAATGGCACTTGCTTTTATAATATCGGGTACATTTTTTCTTTATTTTGTTTGGAATATATGACCTCATAGAATTATGCGATGCACACAATGTAGCGTTGATGATAATAAAATGACAGTACTGCGATCAATGTACTGTATTCAGCGGGATAGCATTGATGATAATTAATAAAATGACGGTACTGTGATCAATGTACTGTATTTAGCGGGACAGAATCTCCGTAAAGCAAGGGTTTGAATAAACTCATTATGATTGCTTGTGTTAGCTAAACCGTTTGGCTAACCGTTTGAACCAAACGGGTATGTACATTATAGATATTATGAGAATGTAGTGACCTCTACCTCATAACAGAATTCACCTATGGAACATATGTGGGGAATGTTGTGTTCCGGGGGGAAACTAGAGTTAGAAGAGACAGGAGCGGCCGAACACGAGACACGAACTCTACTCACGAGCTACGAGACTCATCCAACATCATCCGCTACACATTAGTCACGTAGCGTATTTAAACCGTCCTTATTTGATATAACTAAAGGGAGACTAGAGAGTTAGAAGAGACAAGAGCGGCAGAACACGGAGCAAGAACTCTACTCACTAGCTACAAGATGGAACGAGTTCATTAATGAGTAAAACAGCAAGCATTACACATTTATCTGTTAACAGAGAAAGATATATTACAACTTACTGTTCACTAAAGCAGTCGTCCTGTTAACTTGCAATGAAGAAAAGGAGTCATCCCGCTAACTAGCAATGAAGAATGAAGCTACGTCACGACTGCAGAGACAAATATTCCCACCAGCCCATACCGCGATTTGCGTGTGCGCAAGAGGTCTGCGCTGATTGGCTTACTGTTTGGCCTGACTTGGGCTTACTTTCCATGAGCTCTGCGCTGACTGGCTTATTTATGGCCGCACTTGGGCTTACTTTCCGCGAGCTCAGCTCTGATTGGCTAATTTTGGCCTTACTTTGCTCTGACATCAGAGTCCAGCAGGGGCCCATAACCCAGAGGTCGATGGATCAAAACCATCCTCTGCTACTTAGACTTGTATCTTCTTTCGCAGAGCACTGCAGGCAAAATGTAGTGAGACGACTAAGGTATTCACAATGTTGCAGTTGTTGTTTCAAGCTTTACCCTTCAGTCTGCTTGAAAATGACCTCAACTCATGCTCTTTCTCATCCGGTGAGAGTTGCCTACCTTCGCTATTAGATCACGAGTGATCCCCAATGTTCGTGTTCTTGAAGTATCCATAAAAAGTAAACTAATGAAAGTTGCTGCTGTACTTTAGTTCTTTTAATAAGCCATTTAACTTGCTACAATCCAGCAAGTGACGAAGGGTGATACAGGTGTGTGGCTACCTCGTACACATCTGATGTTGCTCACAGTGGTCTTCAGTGTGCTCAAGGAGCTTGTGTGTCTGCTCAGAAAGACATTGGAACATTGCTATGGACTAATTTTATTTATTGTTTTCATTCATTCCATTGTTACACTTTCCAGCTTTCTCCAAACTCTTCAGTATTGTTGGCCATGGTGCCATCAGGTTACATCTGGTCATCCGTGTGTTACCTCCCTCGCGTGACTCGTGGAGTGACAGGTGGAAAAGTATGACGGCTCTTGATTGCTTTTTAACTGGTGGCGTTTATTGCCGAGCACACATCCACACGTCCGGCTGCCTCAACATTGCTAGACACTTCCGTATTAAAGCGAGCGCTCCCTTCTTCCCCCGCCCGCGCATGCCCACACACAAGCCTATTGTTTCCAGGCAACACTTGCAACACATGGTTCTACCGCCACCCTCACTTTTCGTTTGTATGTGCGTGGTAGAGTTATTGCTGAGGAAACATATATATACACTTTGTGATTTCAGGGTAAAATTAAAAATAAACAAACAATCACAGTTAATTAATTGGGATGTCGATGTCTTTGGATGAATTCCCCCAAACAAAGTTAGTGGCACTTTGCTAACATGTGGCAATTCGGTTGCAAGGTAACAGGCGCTACAATTTCAGATCTTTAGTGGGGCCTTGAGGTGGAATTTGAATTAGAAAAATTATGTCATTCGGTTTTTTTTTTTGTTTTTTTTATTTTCACATGACAACATTGACACGACACTCCCCACAACCAAGCAAACACCAACACCAAACATAAAAGATAAATATAACCAGTGTTGGGCACGTTACTTTAAAAAAGTAATTAGTTACATTACTCACTACTTCTTCCAAAAAGTAACTGAGTTAGTAACTGAATTACTCTATAATAAAAGTAACTAGTTAACAGGGAAAGTAACTATTTCCGTTACTTTAAAAAGAACTTGTTGTATGTCATAGATTTTGAAAATTTCTGAGCAGTATTCGAGTCAGTGGAATAGAGAAGAACAGACAGGTAGTTAACTTGTTAGGTGCTTCAGCAGATTTGAATTGCTTACCACAGATGTCGACAAAAGCTTTGCCCCGGGACATAAATTACACATTACATGCAGGTTCTTTCCTTTAATTTCGACAAACTTGAAATAGTGTCTATATCTCCACCTCTTAAAGGACAATTTTTCTTCTGAATGCTCTGCCATCCCGACCCTGTGCATCTGTTTTGCATGTGTGTGTTTGCCGCTGTTCCGGTTTGCTTGTGAAATCACCGGCTCTGATTGGCTTATCACGACACATGACTCTAACCCTCAGCCAATCACAATCACTTCCATCGCATCTCTTGAGGGGCATTCAGGTAGGCTCGTTTCCCGACAATTCACGTCACCTTCAAAGCGTCTGCCGTCCTCAAGATGGAAGCAGAATTATTGCTGGCTGACAGTGGGAGACGGGAACGTGGCTAGCATCAGGTGTAGCAAACACAGAAACGTTACTAAACTTTGGAAAGCATTGTCTAATTGAATGAGCAGGGACAAACAGCTTGGAGTCAGAAGTACGTGCGCTGTTCTCGAACCTGAACGCACTCCAAGTCTTGGATGACAAATCAACAGAGCAGAGAGTCGACTCGACACGGCTGGTAGTTTCTTCAATTTATTCAGAGTAACTAACGCACCGCTTTTGACCGTCAGTAACGGTAACGGCGTTGTAACGGCGGAAAAAGTAATTAGTTAGATTACCCAGTTACTAAAAAAATAACGCTGTTACGTAACGGCGTTATTTATAACAGCGTTACTCCCAACACTGAATATAACTAGTGAGCACCAAACGAGCCTGTGTTCCCCACTATCATGATGAGTCAAAGTTCCACATTATACTCGTTTTTCCCTGTAAGTCAGCCACTTCCCCCAGTTTTCCCAAAACAAATATTCCTCTATCTTTAACCTATATGTTAGCCGTTCCATGTCAAGTATTTCGTCCACTATTAGCAGCCATTGATCATATGTTGGAGATTGAGTTCTTAACCAGTTCTTTGTTATGGCCTTTTTCGCAGCCACAAGAATTTTCACAATGTACAGGTCCCTTTTGTGTATGACATCCTCGAAAAGTCCCAGATATAGTAGCTGGCAGGATTTGGGAATCGTGTATCCCAACATATCACAGAGAGCTGAGTGAACCTCCTCCCAGAATGATTGAATATTGATGCACGTCCAAAATATATGTGTATGGTCTAGATTCATGCCATTGCATCGTCTCCAGCAAGATTGTTGACTGTTCATTTGTTTACTTTGAATTTTAGGTGTGATGAAATAACGTATTAAATTTTTCCAAGTGAATTCCTTCAATTTAGGAGATTGTGATGTTGATGAATGTGATCGCCACATGTTGTTCCATTTCTCCTCCGGTATCAGTTCGCCCAGCTGTCTTTCCCATTTCGTTTTCACATATAATGTTGACTCAATTACAGAGTCTCTCAAAATGCGGTATATAGTTGACACAATTTTGGGGATAACATTGTCATATGACCGTACCAGCATCTGTATTATAGGGTGTACTTTACCTTCACCTATCTTAACCTCCTTAACCCTTTAAGGTCTGGGCCTATTTTGTCTGATTTTGCATGCCTTTGAAGTTGCCTTTATATTTCAAAGAAAGAATTGTTTACGATGGCCTGGTTTGGTCCCTTTTTTTGTGACACCTTGAACTTCATGTCCAAACTGTTGTTTCATTCACTGACCAATTATAAATCATCATTTTGGGCCCAAAAAGACCAAAAATTCCAAAATCGTTTTGTCAAATTTTTTTAATATTGATGTCCAATTGACAACCAAACAAGCGTAACGAACCGTTTTGAAACTTTGTAATATTTATTCAACATGTTAGGATGAACATTCAACCAAAAAAATTTAGAATAAATAGTCTTATATTTGACAATTCAACATAAACAACAGGTATAGCCATAGGCGTTTTTTTGCCATTATACATGCTCTAGTCAAAACAGGTTATATACAGCAGACCGAACAGTGAAAAAATATATACCATCTAACACAAAAAGTGTTTAGAGGCAATCTCTTTATGAGTTTAGGTATTGCGGCCCATCACCTGATGAAAACTATGTACACACAATCAAGCTTCTTGAACACACATTTATATACACAAATTGAGAAGACTGATTGTGGGGAAAAAAATATATATACAACATTGGGGAAAAAAAGTATTTTCAAAAATATTTAAATAAACAAGTTAAATTTTTTTCAGGCATGCCACTCCGAAAAGCAGTTTCGTCCTGGAATTCGACACAGGGCGACATCACACAGCCCACACTTCCATGGGGTGTCGGTCCTCTTTCCACCCTTCCATTTTCATTTCACTTTACTTTCATTGTCACTATAAATGTACATGAAAAAAAGTCAGTATTTATGAAAATAATAAAGTATAAAATAAAAATATATACAGCAATAAATAATAATGGAAATCTATATGTATGACAATAGAAAGAATACCATAGCTGAATATGTGCTACATCCCTAATCTTCATATAGAAAGAAGATCATCACAATTATAAATTCCTGCCTTGGATACACACAGTGCACGTACGACTTTGATCTGATATGCACATTTTATTATTATATACACAAACACACACTTATGTTGTATCAAAATTAACTTTGTCTTGCAATATCAAAAGAAACTTTCAAAAGAAACTTTTTCAGCATCAAAAAAAAAAAAGTGAGTTTGCTTACCTCTGCTCGTCGATGGCGTCACCCACGTGTTCAAATCCGTCACTATCTTCACTCGAGGACTCTTCCGAAGAAGACGATGATGACGAATTTGGACCATCCTCTTCCTCAAGGTGATCAAAAAGCACAACTGCCTGCGCTAAATTTAGTTTTCCGTTCATTCTCAAAGTCACACAAAGTCGCTGCTCGAGCCACACGGCCGTCGCTCGCCACCTCGCTGCTTCAGAACACTCCTCCCTCTCGTTCGGTGGAACCTTGCACGGCAGTTATATTTATTTAAAAAACGCATTTTGTGCTTCCACTGTGACTTCGAAAGGGTTCGTTTGATTTGTGTTTTTTTTCATGGCGCTTCCGTTTTGAAAAAGGACAAGAAATGATGGAAATATAGACATAAACAAATGATCCATGCAGCGTTTTAATGTTTTTTTGAGAGGACAATAAAACTATAAAATTTAAATGACAAAATCTCACGTTTTAGTTGGTCGATTGACTTCAAATAATAACGAGAGTAAACCGCAACTTCCGCACTTTAAAACGAGACCAACCAACGGCATGTGGGTGACGTAATTAAAACGTGAGGGCGCTTCAAAGACGACGTGCGCTGAGGACGCGCCGGCGCGTCCTTAGACTCTCAAGGGTTAATATAGTAATCACGTATTTGCAGATATCTAAAGAAGTCTTTGTTAATGAGATTGTATTTTTTATTTCTTGGAAACTTAATTGTTTTCGTTTGTGCTACTGTAGTTTTTGATATATTAACAATTCTTTTATGGGTCAATCTGAGGTCAGCTAGCCCCCCGTTTTGAATAAAAATAGCTAAAGATGGTGTCAGTCGTATATGCTGTAAAAATTTTCGTTTGTGCTGCTATCATTTTTGAGATATTGACATACAGTGATCCCTCGCTACTTTGCGCTTCAAACATCGCGCCCTCAGTCCATCGGGGATTTTTTTTTTCAATTAAAAAAATTATTTTTTAAAAAATGCACGATTTTATAGAAATATCCCATCCGATCACGTGCAACCTCTCGCTCTCCCTGCAGCTTGTTAAACAGTGAGTGACAAGGGACCTGCTTTGAAGTGGCCAGACAACTACCTTTAAACGGCCGCCGCCTCATTTAACTTTTTAAACATTGGCTGTAGTCGCTATGGCAACTCATTGTGATGTGTCGTGTGGTGTTCTAAGCAGCATGAGTTGATTTGAGAGGACTCGCTCATTGAAGAATTTAATAAAGAATTATACTTTGAGGAAAAAAGGGAAAATCACGTCTTGTATCTCTTTACAATGCTAAATCTGAATAAATACATTGAACACACATTTTTTAATGTAAATAAGCTATACCTTTGCGGAAAAACGAGGGATCACTGTATTAATTTTGAGTGATGACGTCACACAGCCCCACATTCATTGCAAAACAGACCCGGAATGGTGCATTTTGTTTATTCTACATTTGTGCTGAAAAAAAAGTATTTTTGCTGCTAGCGTTTTATAGAGATCGAGGGATCACTGTATTAATTTCGAATGATGACGTCAATCGCAGCGACTCCGTTGTGGCTGACGCTGCGTACCAGCTAGTGCAACTAGTGAAATGTAGCACAAACAAATGGCACCCCTTCGTGTCTATTTTGTAGTAAATGGGGGGCTTGAGATATTAATTTCAAGTGATGACATGACTCGCAGCAGTTGTTGGTTCAAGTCCTGGGTCTTCCGTTCCTTCATTATCTGGGTAGTCGGTTGATGATGGGTGAGCTGTGGCAGTAGTTTGTGGTTCACATGCCGTTGAAGGCTGTGGTATCACTGTTGTTTGTGGCAGAGGTGGCATTTGGAGTCCAAGAATTGGTTGCTTGTGGAGTATGGGCTGGAGTTGATAACGGGTGCGCTGTGTCAGAAGTTTGAGATTCAGTTGAGGCACTCGGGTGCATGGGTTTGCTTGTTGCTAGTCTTGTTGTCTGTGTCTCAGACCCTGTTGTGTTTATTGGGGGTTTAAAACTTTCAGTTGTAACTGAATCGGTAGTCATTGGGACAGGGGATGTAGGTTTCGTCAGATCTGTAAATAAAATCCCTTTTAGTAAGATACACTGGTTCTATAAGCAAAATTGTCAGTTGAAGTACAATGGTTACCTGAACATCGGCCACTAGATAGGGATATATCATCTATGGCCACATCTGACTGATCATTTGAACCTCGTCGGGCTTCAAAAAGTATCTGATATTAAGAGCACATTTTAATTCTTCTCTTAGCATACATCCAAATACATGCAAGTGAAAGACTGGAATAGATTTTGTCTACCTGAAAAGATCCATTGGTTGTGAAGTCAATTTGGGCTAAATGCCACATGTTCCCATGATTGTTTCTCGTCCAGCTAATAACATCAGCTTTTTTGTCCTGCAGCAAATACACATGGAGGCCCATAGTATCGGCTGAACCATACATATGGTACCAGAACTGCAAACACTGAGGCCCGGATGTAGAACATTTGGAACTGATGAGACGAGCTGTATCTCCATGTGAAGCGCTGTTAGCTTCAATGTAAAGATAATGGCCATCTGAAATATAACATGAGATTTGATTAGTTAAGACGTAATGGTCTGATTTTTAAATTCCATCTTCAGCTTAAAATGTGCTTTTCCAGGTTGTTTTCTCAATACAGTACTATTATTTTAAAGCTACTTTTTTATGAAAGATGGAACAAGTTTTAATTCTCGAAACAGCTGTTTTCACAGAATAACATCATTCTTCAAACCGCTTATTCTCCCTATTGTTTAAGAAGGCTGTCAGCAACCCACGGTTCTAGAAGCGCTGCCCTAGTGGGTCCCAGGAGCTTTTTCAAAAATGTTTGACAATGTAAAAAGATGTTGTGTTTCATTCTCTGCATTGCAGGGAAAATAAACATTTAGGCTGCGTTTTAATAACAATTTTATTCGCCTTCGCTCACTTGCCCTCGGGGGAATCCCTGGGGCCATCTTAAGGGCTGTTCCATTTCTTGAAACAACTGAAGTGAGCTGAGATCGACCCTTGAGGGCTTAGTGATCGATTTAACAACGATGGTCACCTCAGAGCTGTATACATCCCACAATACATCGCAGTGGTGCACAGAAAATATGTCCTTGCGGTGGTGATTAAAAAGAAGCTAAAAAAACGTTGACTGCTCTCTATTTACCATCAAAGAAAAATACAATAAATTAAGGAGCCAGCACGGTGTTTGACTGTTATACCAAACTGCCTTTCGAGTTGTAAAATTCATCGTTGTTGTAAAAAAAAAAAAAAAAAAAAAAAAAAGACTGTTACGGAGCCACTTAAAGCGACATCGACAAAAACAAAATAAATTTAAACCATCTGGTGCCCACTAGAAAAAATCTGGTAAACATTAGCATTAAATCACATTTAAGCTAGCAGACTTTTGCTACGCAAGTTAGCCAATTGTTCTTTTGTTGTTTTTAGATTCTCACTTATTTATTTTTTATATGATTTAAGGCTAGGAGCTAGTTGAGTCCAAGATTGAAGTAAAGCTCAACTAAATCTTGTATTAATATTTTTAGCACGCTGAAACTGCTGGTGTCCAATGCATGCCTGAGCATAGCCTCAAACGATATAAAAAACAAATAAATAAGATCTTACAAAAGAACAATTTGCGAACTTGCATAGCAAAAGTCTGCTAGCCTAAATGCTATATAATGCTAATGTTTACCAGATTCTTTCTAATGTGCACCAGAAACAACAGTGCGCACCAGATTGTTTATAGTGCACACGGCGCACCACGTACTATCTGGTGCAGACCGGATAGTTTAAATTTATTTTATTTCTGTTGATATATTTTTAGTGACTCCGTAGTCTGTGGCAGTTATGGCAGAGCATATGGAATCACAGGAGAGCCAAAATTAAAAAAATAAAAGAATGAACAATGACAAAAATGAAAATAAAAAAATATATATTGTTGTTGACTTTTACTTTTTGTCATTAAAAATCACAAACGGAAAAAACTCTTTTTGTTTCCCTTGCCTTTTCTATTTTGCTTTGACCGGAAGGAATGCTCTGTCAATCAAATGGCGTTGGGAGCGACTGAAACTAAAACTAATGTCAACTAAACGTAAATTAGGTTAAATGTATTCAAACAACAAAACTGTCTACAAATTATAAGGTAAAGAAAATAAATAATGATTGGCCCAAATAAAATTTGATACAAAACTAATAATTCTGACAATTCCCAAGTACCGACATACTGCCATCAAGCACAGAATACGTCTCTGTTTTAATAACATGAGTCTCATCTTGCCTGTGAACGAACGAGGGAAAGTGTGTTCCATTTACCTCTTTCATCACCCCCAGCCCACTTTCTCTCCGCCCTCCAAGTGGCCTTCGTGTGACGTCAAACTGTTTTTGGAATACAGCCAAGCTCTTTTTGAAACGCAGCTTTAATCATGAAGGCTCATTGTGTATTTGTACGTGATTTTACGATGGCTGAGTCCCATGCCATTTTGTCTCCAGTCGTTTTTGATGGCAAGTCCAGTATATTATTTGTCCTTTAATTTACTTATTAGGCCTATTCCGCATTACGTCGCCATCGTAATGCGGAAGTGGGTCATTATAGACACGCCCTCGCGTACAATCCATGTTGTTTCTGCTTGTTTTCTCCGGTAATCTTTCAAAAAAAGAACATGCCGAGTCAACACTGCTGCTATGGAACTTGTAGAAACAACTCTAGCCAGTACGACATATGAAGGATGTTTTCTTCATACGTTTCCGAAAAAAAAACTCCAGTTTAACGCCAGCAACTTGAAGCCATTCGCATTTCACATTTTGTTGGGGGCCATGGTCCTACAGAGGACAAAGATGTAAGCCATTGTGATATTTTAACTTATTTTTTAAAGTGGCGTTTTGCCGTGCTGCTTCTGTCTGACAATGAATAAACTGAAGAATTTTTTTTTTTAAATGGTCTCTGACTGCCACTGTTGTTACCTTTTATGTTGTAAAAACAACTTTAGTAAGGGGGAAGTGTAAATAAATGATAGAATTAAGATTTGTTATTAATGAAAAAAATAAAAGTGTTCGTTGGCTGTCACTGAGTAGCATTTGGGATCGCTACACAAAAATAGCAATGTAAATTGCCCCCAAGAACGGTTAGAGACGTAAGACAACCAGAAGATATAATATAGAAGATAGACAGGGCATATGGTGGTAAAGGATAGATTGTTGAAACGCAGCCTTAATCATGAAGGCTCATTGTGTATTTGTAGCCAACTCTGTCATTTTGACTGGAGGCTAATATAGCTAATATACTGTAGATAAATACAGCATGTGTTGCCTTCATTACAAGGCTTAATTTTTGCGGCTTTAGACATATTTGTTTTTTGTTTGGTTGGTCCCCTATTGCGCTTTCAAAGTTTGCCGACCCCTGGTAAAGTGTACAGGGGCTTATCCCAGCAGACAATGATACACCCGTGGGAGGAATGCAGAAGGAAAATAAATTAATACTTAAAAGCACCACAACTGGAAAAACACGGAAGTTGGTTTGTAAAGGCGTGCCAGACTTGGAACAACCTGTTACAACTCTGTAATTTTATAATAGCTGTCATGTTAGACTATGAGAATGGTATTTACGTCCTGTCGTGTGATCCGAAGAAGGCCCTGTTCCAAATGTTTGGGTTGAGCCACTTAGCCTTGTCCAGTCAAACACATCAACCAGGAGCTGATTCCAATGGCATAAATCTTTCTCAAAATCACAGTTGATTTGGCACACTGGAAAGTCAGAAATATGAAATTATTGCGAGCCATTTTAAAATAACGGTAAACATAATGAGCTTCAAAACTCCAAGGGAAAAGATAGAGTGTAAAAAAATTATTGTACCTGAATGAGCTGGTCTGTTCTGTGTATCTGCAGTTACATTGCTGTTTGGATTAGTTGTGGCCTCAGTGACAGGACGCACCGTGGCATTTGCCACAGTTGAACTAATTGTAGCAGGAAATTGATCTGTAACATTTACCGATGGAAGCTCTGTAACTGCAGTTACTTGTGATGTGAAACTTGGATAATGAGTGGTGTTGCCTTCGGGGTCGGGTGTTTGTGCTGTCCCCACACTGCTTAGCTCTAAGAATTATAGTTATAGTTGGAACTGTGTTTCATACAGACAATCTTTCAATCAAACAAAACATTTGTATTCTGTGTGCATTTTTCAGACCTGAACATTGGGCCTGGTAAAGCATTACATCATCAATGGCGACATCAGACTCTTCGTTAGCGCCTCTGCGCCCCTCAAAAATGATCTAAGGAAGGGAATGAAGGTCATGTCTTTTAGGAGTCTTGTAATTCCTACAGTAGTTCACCATTGAAGCATTGCTGCCTGAACGTATGTTCAAATGAGTGCATTGTACCTGGAAAGATCCATTGACAACCAAATCCACTTCAGCTAAGTGCCACATATTTCCTTGATCATTGCTCTTCCACCAAATAGCACTCGCTTTTTTGTGCTGCAGCAGATACACATGTAGGCCCATAGTATGAGCTGAGCCATACATATGGTACCAAAACTGAAGACACTGAGGACCTGAGGCAGGGCACTCTGAGCTGATGAGACGAGCTGTGTCTCCAAATGATGCTCTGTTGGCTTCAATGTAAAGGTAGTGGCCATCTGGATGATAACAAAATGTTTGATTAGCTGATTTTTGCATTGCTAATGATGAATGTTCTCCACAAACCTCGTGACGATTAGTGGACAGGAAGACGAATGCATAAATGTTTTCATAGGTTAACTAACTGCATTGAGTTTCTTTAGAAGTTATGATATCGCATGAAAGACATTTCATACATACAGTGGGCCTGAGCTTCACCACCTAGAGCCGAGCTTTGCTTCTTTAGTCAAAATAAATACCGTATTTTCCGCACTGTTAGGCGCATCTAACAGCCTTCAATTTTCTCAAATACGACAGTGTGCCTTATAATCCGATGCGCCTTTATATGGATCTATATTGGTTAATCATGGCATGACATTCCCTTTAGAGCAGCACCATCTAGTGGCTTTATAATGCAACTCCAACCACTACTACTAGTACTACTGCGCCTTATAATGCGGTGCGCCCTGTTTCCGGAATTAACCATTTAGGTTCCCCGATCCAAAAAGTCCAAAGGTATTGTTTTTCATTTAATGATGGAGGATACACTACCCTCTGATGGCAGCGTTGGGTCTGGCTGGACTGTCGCCTTGTATGACTGAGGAGCAGACTCGTCTGTCAGCTGCGCTCTGGTTTGGCCCACATAAGGCTGTAAGTTGTTTCAGCTAATATATGTTTGTGTATGCATTTGTGCGTTTAGTGCTACAGTTTGTGGAGTTATGTGTGAGTGAGAACTGTAAATACGTTAGCATTCATAGCATTTAAACTAGATGACTTTTGCTCGGCAAATAAGGCTAATTTAATCCACTAAATTTACATATTGATCAGACTAGATAGAAGTTTGAACACGTACTGTTTTGTGTCAAGTGTTTTATTGTTAAAATGTTTTGAACATAAGTGTACGTACATGTATGTGTTACAGCTTTACAAATTGTTGAAAGGTAAGGAAGTAAAGCTTCAAAGCTTGAAGCTTTAAAAACCACAACTGCCTTGTTTACTGTCTCTCAAGCTGAACAACTTCCCTTTCAGTGAGGACAGAACACGTCATATTGATGAAGTAAAGTAAAGAAATAAGATACTGTGAGGTGAAATAAGGTACTGCTTACGTGACTAAAAACAGACAAAATGGCGGACGAGACTCCGGCGTCGTAAAGTCAAAATCACCTAAGTCGAGTACATTGTAACCTGGGGACTACCTGTATATGAAAACAGTTTTAAATTAGGCCATTCATTGAAGGTGGGCCTCATACTCCGATGCTCCTTATAGTGCAAAAAATACGGTAATCCAATTCAAACTGCCATGAGTGCCCATAGACTATACATAATATAGCACTGCAGATTACATATCATTTTCACATGCACAGTCTGCTTGGCTATCTCATATGTAAGAACTGACACCAACTTCCGATTTTGACTTTACGACGCCATAGTCCCGTCCGCCATTTTGTCTCCAGTCGTTTTTGATCGTAAATCCAGCATATTATTTGTCCTTTAATTTAGTTACTTATTAGGCCTAATTAATCTAAATGGTCTATAATTGCTATGCATATTTGGTATTTCATTATGCTATATGTGCGGTCCGCTTTCCTTTGTTGCACTCGGACTTGTTTGACGTCTCGCCAGTGCTACTTAATGTTAGTTTCAAGCATTGCTTTCTTGTTGGGAAGCGGGGTGAACGCCAGTTAACATTTCAAGACAGCAGAGAAACAATAAAGGGCGTGGGTTTGGCGATGCACCCCCTGTTAGCTCGCTACTGGCCCGCTAGCTTATTAAAAACATTAGTTTTCACCGCTGGACTGGTGTCACTAGTAGCTGCTGTTTTCCTTGTTGAATTGCTTAACATTTGGACCATATTTTCCTCAGATTATTATGCAGCCATTAAGGTATGTTTTTGTATGCAAATTTGTCTCTATTGATTTACTTTATATCATTATTGTACACTCTTGTCATTATCGTATTTTATTTTCTATTTGTGTGTTCATAGTTTGACAGTGACAAATTAATAAAAGTCAGCTGTAAGAAGAACTATAGTGAGATCAATGTTACCAGAGGGAAGTAATATCTATCCATCTTATTTTTGTCATTTATTTCATTAATAAAAAGTACTGTATAATACATGTTTTTGGATTTTGATTTTGAGATTTAAGGGGTATTTAAGGCTACTTAAAGGGTGAATTCCGAAAATTCGGGTAACGTCGCCAGCGTGAGAACAGAACTTGTTCATAACCTGTGGACTACCTGTATTTATATAGTGGCTGGAAAACCTAATCTAAGTGTTAATATCTGATAATTTCATTGTTAAAAAAGGAGGCGGATGAAGAAAATAGAGGACAAAAACATCAAAAAAAGTCTTTGTTTCACTCAACTGTGTGTCTGTAAAGGTTTGGTTTTCACTATAGTTTTTGTCCAAGTCGCAGTGTTACGCTGTTTATTTGCTGTTTCTTTTTTTTGTTAGTTAGCCATGTGTGTCTTTCCTGTTAATCTTGCCTGTATATCTCTTTTGAGAATAAATGTACGTAATTTTCCCTTCTTTACCGCCAGACTGAATTTTATGGCTCCCCAACCTGTCAAATCCCACTTAAACCACTGCATATACGTATATGACAAAACAACTTCACTTTTTTTCCCCATCTTTTTGAATATTGTAATAATGATTAAAAAAATAGACTTTGTACAAATGCAACACTTTGTTTTTAGTAATTATAAAAGACGGAAAAATATTTCCTTGGCCAAATGATAAACGTTAAACAATGAAAAGCAAATACACACACAATTTGAAAAACTAGGAAGTTGGTTCCAAAAGTTGTGCCTGATCTCTAACTCAACCAATTATTAACATTTTTTTTCTATAATTAGCATCCAGGTTCCAACCTAGCTAATAAGGTAAATGTCTTAAAAATGCATGAGTCACAAGAATAATTACCTTCTGTAGTATGATCTGAAGAGGGCCCTGTTCTAAAAGAAGGGGTTGAGCCCCTGTTTCTTGTCCAGTCAAATACATCAGTAAGCATCTGATTCCAATGACATAAATCCTTCTCAAAATCACAGTTGAACTGGCACACTAAAAGTCAGAAATACAGTGTTAGAGTAAATACATTTGAAAAAAGAGAATCAATCAAAAAGAAAATAAAACTGAAAACAATGCTGCAGAACAAACACTGTACCTGAGTGAGGTGGTTTGTTGTGTGAAGCTCCAGTCACATTATCATTCATAATTAAATTAGTTGTGGCTTCAGGGACAGGAGGTACAGTGATATTTGTCACAGGTGGCCAAGCTGTAACAGGGAATTGATCTGTAACATTCACTGCAGGAAGTTCTGTAACTGCAGTTAAAGGCAGTGTGACATTTGGAGAAGCTGTGATATTTCCATCAGGTTTGGGAAGGCGTGTTGTCATGGCCCCACTTAGCTCTAAACATAAAAACATTTTAATGAGTTGTAAGCCATTGGTTTTTAAACAAGGAAGCAATTATGTATCATCAGGGGTGAAAGTGGCTAAAATTTCTTGCCTGAACTCCGTGACATTAAAGGTCACGACAGAGGCAGATTTTTTTTTTTAAAACCACAGAAATAAAGGAAACTGCTTTAGGCAGTTATAACTACAACACACAATAAAACACAACAGGTTTTACACATGCATTAGGCTACTGCAGTGCTTCTCAATTATTTTCTGTTATGCCCCCCCAAGGAAGACTTAAATATTTGTTTTGCGCCCCCCCAAACTCTCTGCCGCCACTGTAAATGTCTATAATATCACAATTATAAGTACGCCTCTGCCTAACATTGTGTCCTTTTTCTATTAAAGAAAAAAAATAACATAGATCAACTTATAATAAAGTGTAACTTTATTAACATTGTTTTGTTTGTAACAGAAAAGACTTAACGCGCATCAATTTGCCTAAATTAAAACAAAAGTCTTCACAAGCTTTTCACACACTGTTGCTGGTATTTTGGCCCATTCCTCTAGGCAGATCTCTTCTAGGGCAGTGATGTTTTTGGGGCTGTCGAAGGGCAACACGGACTTTCAACTCCCTCCACAGATTTTCTATGGGGTTGAGATCTAAAGACTGGCTAGGCCACTCCTGGACCTTAAAATGCTTCTTACGAAGCCACTCCTTTGTTGCCCTGGCTGTGTGTTTGGTATCATTGTCATGCTGAAAGACGCAGCCACGTCTCATCTTTAATGCCCTTGCTGATGGAAGGAGATTTTCACTCAAAATCTCTCGATACATGGCCCCATTCATTCTTTTCTTTACACAGATCAGTCGTCCTGGTCTCTTTGCAGAAAAACAGCCCCAAAGCATGATGTTTCCACCCCATGCTTCACCGTGGGTATGGTGTTCTTCGGATGCAATTCAGTATTTAATTCTCCTCCAAACACAAGAACCTGTGTTTCTACCAAAAAGTTCTATTTTGGTTTCATCTGACCATAACACATTCTTCCAGTCCTCTTCTGGATCATCCAATGCTCTCTAGCGAACTGCAGACAGGCCTGGACGTGTACTTTCCTTAGCAGGGGGACACGTCTGGCAGTGCGGGATTTGAGTCCCTGGCGGCGCATTGTGTTACTGATAGTAGCCTTTGTTACTGTGGTCCCAGCTCTCTGTAGGTCATTCACTAGGTCCCCCCGTGTGGTTCAGGGATTTTTGCTCACCCTTCTTGTTATCATTTTGACACCATGGGGTGAGATCTTGCATTGAGCCCCAGATCGAGGGAGATTATCAGTGGTCTTGTATGTCTTCCATTTTGTAATAATTGCTCCCACAGTTGATTTCTTTACCCCAAGCATTTTACCTATTGCAGATTCAGTCTTCCCAGCCTGGTGCAGGTCTACAATTTTGTCTCTGGTGTCCTTCGACAGCTCTTTGGACTTGGCCATAGTGGAGTTTGGAGTGTGACTGATTGAAATTGTGGACAGGTGTCTTTTATACCGATAATGAGTTAAAACAGGTGCCATTAATACAGGTAGCGAGTGGAGCCTCGTTAGACCTCGTTAGTAGAAGTTAGACCTCCTTGACAGCCAGAAATCTTGCTTGTTTGTAGGTGACCAAATATTTATTTTCCACTCTAATTTGGAAATAAATTGTTTAAAAATCAAACAATGTGATTTTCAGATTTTTTTTTCCACATTCTGTCTCTCATGGTTGAGGTTCACCCATCTTGACAATTACAAGCCTCTTTTCTTTTCAAGTAGGAGAACTTGCACAATTGGTGGTTGACTAAATACTTATTTGCCCCACTGTAAATAAAATAGGCATGTTCCCCGAGGTCACATGCGCTACCCCTGGTTTCGCTCTGCGCCCCCCACAGGGGGCGCACCCCACTATTTGAGAAGTACTGGGTTACCCCTACCCATAACAGATTGTGGCGTACCGTCATAAATGACCAAATGAGATGTTTTTTGTCTTTAAAAAAAATTTTTTTTTTAAAAGGCCGTTTTAAGCTAGTGACAGCTGAGTGTGAAGGGTTCAGCGGCAACCTTTTAATTGTGTATTGTAATGTCTGTAATTATGCACGGCCCCCTTAAGAGACAATCGGACTGGGGAGCTGTGACGCAGGAGGAAGCGAGTAGGAAGAATGGTAGAACGGGCAAGATAGCGGTCGCATGCCGCGGCAGCCCACTGTTAATTTGTTATTGTTTTTCTTTATTATTGTTACCACACTAAAGTGAGTAAGCCAATACCGACTCATCTCCTTCTTCCCCATATCCGGGGCATTACAGTAGTTTGGATCTCACTTTTCGGCGAAAGTGAGCAGTGGATGGCCATCTTGGACGGAAGACTAAATTTGAATGAATTTGAGCCGAGAGGCGCGGCCCACAACAGAGAGCGCCGCCGTGTCAACAACGAAATGCAGCGTACTTATTTTTGTGCTATCAGGTTGTTTCGGCAGACGGATACACGCAATCACGGCTGACGAAACTTTGACAAATGTGCTTTTTTCCCAAGTTTCTCAAGCTCCTTGGCACTCGAAAAATGACTCATACCTCTCCTTGCTAAGCTAATGGTACCTCGATGTGTGTTCGTGTGTTCACGAACAACAACAACAACAACAAAATTATTCACCTTCTCACCGAAACTAGGAAAACTCTTTACACAGCTATTAGAATTTTCCCCCTACTCCTTGAAATGGGTCCGTTAACAGAAGGACTATTATTGTTGTGGAAATGTAGTACGTATTCGGACCAAATAAAAGGAAATAGAAGGACTAAGACGGGGGTTTGCAACCCACGGCTGTAAAGCCGCGTGTGGCTCTTTAACGCTGCCCTAGTGGCTCCCTGGAGCTTTTTCGAAGATTTTTAAAAATGGAAACAGATGGAGGGAAATATATCTTTTGTTTTAATATGGTTTCTGTAGGAGGACAGACATGACCCAAACATTCTTTCAATTCATTAATATTGTAATGAAGTTATAATTGAGGTGGCATCGTACAACACAGTAGTCACATGGTGCGTCATTCTTATAGGATCCACTGCAAGGAAAATAAACATTTAATCATGAAGGCTAATTATGTATTTATATCCAACTTAGTCGTTTTTACAGTAGGCTAATATAGCTAATATCGATACATACAGCCGATGTTGCTTTCATTAAATTACAATAATTTTTGCGGCTCCAGTCATACTGTATCAGTTTGGTGTTTTGGGTCAAATATGGCTCTTTTAACATTTTAGGTTACCCCTAGACTACAAGATGTATGTCGTACTATTGCTACGATAAAAAAAAGTCGTATTGTTACGTAGGGTAACGTAGCTGTAATCAGCGAAGCATTTTACGTACATGTACCATAGCTGAGAGCTACAACTTTTTGCCTTGTACACCAGACTCAACGCTGTTCCAGCTATTGAGTCTGGCCACCATTCCCACGGATACAATTTCCAGGGCGGAGCAAGCCACAGCAAACAGACAGCGGAGTGGACCAATCAGCGACGGGCAGACGTGACGTTATTAACTGACGACGGAAGGACGAGGGACTTGCGCGCAGAAGTAAACTTACGAAGTGAGCGGAGTTTATTCAACATGGCTAGCGCGAGACAGACTACTGTCAATGACTCGTGTCGCTGTGTTTTTGGTAATTTAAAACAGAATTTACCGCGGATTGGAACATGTTCTCGGTTATCCCGTTGACCATCTGTGTTGTGGAGACGACTTTCGGCGCGCAAGAGTGACGTTGCTCGTGAAGAACACGTCACACAAATAAACGAATCTGATTTGTCGTTTGATTTTGTACCTGCTCGAAAAGGCCGTTAATGGGATGGTTCCCAGACTATTTCTGTCAGTGTTTGAAAAATAGAGGGAGAACCAGGCAAACAACTTTAGCCTGGCTAATGAAATATTTCAAATATATCTTTGTTATGGTTCTTCTTGGGGGAAAAAAAAAACATGAAAAAAAAAATTTGCCGTGGCATGACATGGTGAGGCCGTGTGACTCCGATGCAGCCCACCACCACAGCTTCAAAAAATCCTAGGGGAAACCCTGAAGGCATACATGAGAAACTGATTTTCATTCAAAATGGTATTTTTTTTTCAATAATATGCAAAATAACAGTTAACAAAAACACAATACAGTAACACCAACCTGCATCTCCTCATTTTTATTTTCCCTAATTTCCTCGCATCTAAATAACCTAAACTAACTTTACTTAAGAACATAGGACGCACAGTAATTTCAAATTGAAGACAATGTAAACATGACTTAATATATATTACTTTTTAAAAAAATAATATATAAAGAAAAATAAGTACAAATAACTTACACTATGCACAGTGAAATGGAATACATTTAGAAGGTAATTCAAACATTGACTTTTATATTAAAAGGAAATAAATAAGTAGCCTAACATAGGTAAATTAACAAAAATTACTGGTGCACGATAATTATTGGTCCGATAATTATCAGTCCGATAATAGGAATTATGATGTCATCCCAATAAATCCAATAACATTATTAATAGGACCAATAACATGTACTGTAATATTTTTGGCACGGTGTCGGTGGATTGGGATGTGTGCGTTTGTAAATCAAGCGCTCCCTCTCTGTGACGTCACACTCAAACACGTCTTAATAAGCCACTTAAAAGATGACAATCACTTCGAGGGTGTTTTAAAAGAATACGACGACGCGTGAGCTGCGAATGAAGCTGCCCATCCAATAGCTAATAAGCTGGAATGAATGTTTACCGGCTAAGTATAATGAGATTGCCACACGCTTCCATACTTTGATCGGCAACCATGCACGGCACGTAGGTTTTCACCCCAGACATATAGTTAAGATATGTAATGTTAGTCCAGTCAGCATGCTTGGTAGCATTTTGTACTATGCAGAGAAGAAACCTCATACATTATTGAAAATGAGTTCACTCACTGCCGTTTATTTTTATTATTACAAGGCAAGCCAGTAATCCTTTTTGTTCTACCATATTTTTGTTATGAGGAATGAGTGATGAACCTTACTATACAGTATAATGTTTGCATTTTACAGTGTTAGTTATAAGTTAGAAAGTTATTGAGAGGCCTTTTGGTTATTGATAGGCTTGCTGTCGTAACCTGTCTCCCAGGTTAAGAAAGTTGTTTCATGGAGAGAGACCACAAGTCTCCTCTTCTGTAGCACCAAATATTTTTATCTTAAGCACAATACGGGTTGGGTTTATGTTTGAGTTCAGTGCTAATTGTTCAGGAAACACATCTTCAATTATATTGACTAATTTAATGTGATTGACTCAAATGATATTTATTTGAAAAAAATAAATATTGGAATTTTATTTGAAATCAAGACTTCTTCTTGTCTTTGTTGTGTTCATTATAATAATGTTCATGTCATTATGAAAAATCTGGTTAGGTCAAAGGCAAATCTATATTGAATCCACCACTATGTTTTTTTTTTTAACATCCAGGTGTTCAAAAACTGGGGTGAATATACATTTGAAAATTATATATTTATTATCTGTTATTGATTGACTGCTTTGAGAAGCAGGAAGTTATCGGTATCGGTTTCAAAAAATGGATATTGTGCACCCCTAACAAAAATAAGTCCAAAGTGCACATTAACTCTATTGCCAAATGTATCACATTTTAGACATGCATTTCTAGACCTCACTGCAGTAAAAAAGTTTGTTTATAAACGTATTGTGTTCAATCTCACTTTAGTTATATTTGTTTTACCACGAGAACTGCATGTAATGCTTAATATATCATTCATGATATAAATTAGAGAACACATATACAAATTAATTTTAAAAAGTTATTTAACATAATTTTATTAAGTTAAAGGGAAACATAAAGCTTTTAAATCTAAATTTTATGTTCATTATTTCTGGGGTCAGGTATTTTGATATGGAAGATGTTCTGAACCTGCCCATCAGAGCAAATAAAATAAAATAAAATAAAATCAGCCCCTTCAATTCTTTCCTTTCTCTTAAAGACCTGATCAATTTTCCGTTGCATTGCCCTTTTTAGCGCATAAATTCAACAAGCTTGTTCTTTTTTTCCTTTTTTTGTCCCAGAAACATGTGCATTTGAACCAATCAGAGCTAACTATCCATGCTACTCACGTGTCAGTATGTGAGCAAAATGAATGGACAACTGGACTCCAGGTAGGGTGGCTTGCTGAGCGCATGCGCACATCGACTTGAGTCGACTGTCTCGTTGTGCTCAGATAAATACACACGGTGAGAACACTGTGTAATAAATAAATAATATTGGTTGAAACGGATGACACTACACCAGCAGGTGTAGGCTTGTTGTTAATGCTTGTGTATGTAAATGTGACGTTAGTAGATTGTTTTCTTCTTGGAGATGCGTGTGTGGCAGCCTGGCAGTTTTTTTTAACATGGAGGTTTGACAGTTGGCATCATATTTTCGGGATCAAAGCACTATTCAGCCCCCGAATTTTGGACCGGAACAGCGTTCCGGACCACTTTCACCCCTGTGTATCATACATATTTTTACCTGAACATTGCCCATGGTAAAACGTTATATCATCTATGGCGACATCAGATTCTTTATTGGACCCCCTGCGCCCCTCTATTATGACCTTAGAAAAAAAGAACAAGCGATTATTAATTTGCTGTCAAATGTAACTGTAATAATTTTCTAATAATGGAAATGAAAATATGGAAATTACTGACCTGAAAAGCAGTGGTGACTGTCACGTCTACTTGAGCCAATTGCCACATATTTCCTTGATCATTCCTTTTCCACCAAATAACATTAGCTTTTTTGTCCTGGACCAAATATAGATGGAGGCCCATTGTATCGGCTGACCCGTACATATGGTACCAGAACTGCAGACAATGGGGACCGATAGTAGAACATTCGGAACTGATAAGACGAGCTGTATCTCCGTGAGAAGCAGTATTGGCCTCAATGTAAAGGTAGTGACCCTCTAGAGGACAGAAACCAAATGGCAATGTTTGTTGTTTATATTAATGTTTGATGCTTCATTGATCCAAAATCATACCTCCAGTGTGGTCAAAGGAGGGCCCAGTCATTAATGTAGGCGTAGAACCACTTTGCCATGTCCAGTCAAAAGCATCGGTGATCATCTGCTTCCAGCTGCAAATATTTCTATCGAAGCTACAATTTAAGCTGCAAACTTTAAGGGACACAAAAGTAACAGGAACTGAATAAAAATGAAAACCTTTAAATATTCATTGAAAATGTTTGAATTACTGTCCTAAACAAGCAGTAATGCATTCAACTGAAATATGTACTGTACATTAAGTTTACATTAAGGCGTGTTTCACTGCCTTTCCTGAGCTAGTCTAGTCTGTCAGCTTTTTTTGTATTTTTCCTTTGTGGACCAGCTGCTGCTGGCTCTAAACTTGAAATATGTATTTGATTAGTTGGTCCCTCAGCACTATTGATAAGATTTTTTTCAACAAGACACGGCGCCCCAGAAGAGCTGTTCTGCCTGGAGGGGACCTTTTGCAATGGGCTACATTCGGGATTCATGGCACCGCTGGCAGCCTGCCTGTCTCAACATGGAAGACGTCAAGGATATTTGACTGAATTACATGATGGTCGCGGAGGTTCTCCTGCTTGGCTAGGGAGGCGTCCTACTGTTCCAGAAAGTTTCCAAGACGGCAGCTTTCAAGGAAATTGATAAATTGACCAATGATCTCAAAGCTCATATGAAACAATCCTGCAGAACAGCCTTTTTTCACCTGCGCAACATAGCCAAAATTAGAAATATTCTGTCAAAAAACGATGCAGAAAAATGAATTCACGCGTTCGTTACATCTAGATTGGGTTACTATAACTCCTTACTCGCAGCTTGTCCTAAAAGTTCCCTAAAAGGTCTTCAGCTAGTCCAGAAAGCAGTAGCAATACTTTAAACTGGAACTAATGGAAGAGAGCGCATCATCCCTGTGCTCCAAGCCCTTCACTGGCTTCAAGTCAAGTTTAGAATTCAAAATTTAAAATCCTCTTTCTTACATTTAAGACCATTAATGGTCTGGGGCCATCTTATCTCACAAATGCTCTGGTTCCATATCGCCCCAAGAGAACACTTCGTTCTCAGAATGCTGGTCTACTGGTAGTTCCCAGGGTCTCTAAAAGCACAGTAGGAGCTAGAGCCTTTAGTTGCCAAGCTCCTGTCTTATGGAATCAGGTTCCAGCTAATATTAAAGAGGCCAACACTGTCTGTACATTTAAGATTAGATTAAAAACATTCCTATTTGGTAAAGCTTATGGTCAGGCTAGTTGAAAACAGACTGGACTCATAGTTCAGTCTAAGCTGCCCTAGGAGCTATAATGCTGGGGGAAGTACAGCCACTGAGTCCTATCCCGTTTGTCACACTATCTACCATTTGTCTTTACTTTATTTCTCTTTTTAATTCTAATATCTAGTTGACTTTTCTCTTCATCACTAGTCACCCGGTGTCCCCTTTGCCCCCTCCCCTCTGGGAGAGGGGCTATTTTTTTCAGCCTCAGCCGCCTGACTATCCTGAGCCCTGGCTGCATGGAATACCTCTTTAACTCATCCCATTCATATACTGTATCTGACTGTGTATTACATTGACTCTTTAAAGCCCTCTGAGATAACCTTGTTATGATATAGGGCTATACAAATAAAATTGAATTGAATTGATCTAAAGGCACTATTCAAGGCACTGGAGGACCGGCTGAAAGCCCGGAACGGGACATTACGGCCCGAGATGGAAGGAGAGAGGAATATTCCATCGGGAACCAGTTGACGGAGCTATCTCTTCAAACCGCTAATGTTGGTAGGGACCTGGCAGACCTGCGATCCGGACTACGCCTTGATGATTTATTCAAGGCTTCGGAGGACAGGCTGGATGCTCGGATTGGAACACTAGCCCATGCTTACACGGCTCAGTCCTAGGCAGTATGGAGACGTATGGATAACATCTCGTTCCAGCTGGCGGAACTGTCGAAGCTATCTGCGAATGTTGGGAGAGACTTGCGGGAACTGAGGTCTGGGGCCTCTTTGCCTCAATGTGTGCAACTGACTGAGGACAACTGTTACTTTGGAGATACTAAATTCCAATTTGACTTAATTTCGGCTCAAAATCTCCCTAACTGATACAAAGTCTGGATCGCAATATGAACTTATGCTTACTTTTACTAACTTGTGCACTTCATGCTGTAAGTTTTTTTGTGGTGTTGGGTAACCTTTTGAGTATATCATCTTTTGGGATGACTCCTAATGTACACAATTTTTTATGAATCTATCAATCCAGACATTTTCAGACTTGGCTTCAGAAAGTTTGCTCATTACCCTAAACATTTTCTACCATTAAAGCAGTTGTACAAATAATTTCTACCTGCAAACTTCACTGAATGAAACAGTCACCAGCTGACTATGTCTCTGGAGACATATAGTGGTATCTTAAAGTTGAATGAGAACATCACTCTCTTTTGAGCTACAGGTAATCGTGATTTCGACTTTACAACGCCTGCGTAGAGCAGATCGTACATCCGCACGCGAGTAAGAGTAAGAGGGCATGTACACACCAAGAAGAACGTGTTTACACACACGAAGAAGATCGCATGTACTCAAGAAGAAGAACGCATTTGTGGCCACGAAGAAGAGCGCTTGTACACAAGAAGAAAAATGCATTTTCGCACACGAAGGAGAGCGCACACACACGAGGACGAGCCGTTTGCTCCCATGAAGAAGTTCCGCAGCCAAGTGAGAGAGGGGAAAGAGCTCCAATTCTGCACACCTTGTGAAACATCCACAGTGGCAACACCTGTATAGAACACCTTTTGTACTGTTTAAAATGTGTTTTTAATTGTGGTTGAATACATGGGGCAAGTTGATGTGATTGTTTTTGATGATGCTAACTGATACATGCTAATTGTTTGTGTGGATTCTTATTGCTGTATCAGCAGCTAGTTATAAATGCAAATTTGAATTACTGTTATTGGACATGAAGCTGATTTAATTTATTTTTATTTTAGTTTAATTCTGCAAGTGTTGATATCATGAGCAGCTGAATAAAGTCAGCAAACCACACGGACGTCTGAAATCGACATTTCAGAGCTTAGCTTGCTGTCCAGCTAGGATTTAGCTCCATCATCTGGGGGAGGCCAGTACAATGACGTATCATACATGTTTCTGGATAGTTATTTTGAGATTTTGGGGGTATTTGGGGGTACTTAGAGGGTTAATTCTGGCTTACACGGAAATTTGGATTAGGTCACCAGCGTAGGAACTCGTTGGTAACCGGGGGAATACCTGTAAAGTACACATCTGTTTTCTTCTTGTTTTGGGGAAATAATTAAACACACGCACACTCACACAGCCCCGACAGATTCATGTAGACAACACGCCCCCTTCAAAGAGGAAGTATATAGTACAGCCGCTGAGTTCTATCTCCTTTTCTTACTCTACCTACCACTTGTCTTACTTTATTTCTATTTTCCAATGTTAATATCTAGTTGTCTAGTCTCTTCATCACTAGTCACCCGGTGTCCCCTTTCCCCCCTCCCCTCTGGGGAGGGGCTATTTTTCAGCTGCAGCCTCCTGACTGTCTGGACCCCTGGCTGGATAGACGTCCTTGCTGCTACCCCCGTCTCATCTGACTAGAGGGACTTCTTCTTGCACCTTCACTCCACTGTATTTTTACGGACTACAATTTCGCTTGCTAATTCCCATTAGCCGTTCTGGGGTTCCTGTCTATCCGTCCTGGGAGTGGATCTCTCCTGACTGTGGTACTCCCCAAGGTTTCTCATTTTTCTCCCAATTGACTCTGGAGTTTTTGGAGTTTTTCCTTGCCGGCATGGAGGGTCTTAAGGATAGGGGATACCCAGGACTTGAACTGTATCTATTCATCTTTGTTGCTTCATTTCTAATTGTGTATCATATTGCCTCTGTAAAGCCCTTTGAGACCTGTGTTGTGATTGAGGGCTATACAAATAAAATTGAATTGAATTGAATTGAATTGGATATTAGAAATGTTTTTTTCGGCCAGCAGCAGCCACTGTAAGTAATGTAAAAAGACGTCAGTGTTGTGGAGGTAGGGGAAACACCACTAATTTTGCTACTGAAAGTCTGAGTTGGCATAACATAAAACTGTGAACTTGCTAACCTGCAAAACTACTGCAGTCAGGCCGGCCTCCACTAGGAACAATGAAGTCAAGCTAGCCGTCCCTCATTTGGATCATTGTTTGCATTATGTGCATTACGGTAATGCAATGCAGTGGCTTTAGACTGCAAGTCACTTTATTTAAAAAAACAAAAAAAAACAAATAAAAACGGGGAACTATCCAAGAATGGGTCCACTTCAGGGGGACACTGAGATGTCCATGAATTAAAACGAAAAAAAAACTCTTTGAAATGAAATCACACGTCAGAATTACATAAGAGTACTTTGGTCTGAGTTGAGTTGGGATAGTCTAGTATGCCTCAGATATAGATCGGTCCTTGGATATCTGTTTTTTTGTTTTTTTAATTTTCCCAAATCACTTTTACAATACTTTAGTTTGCATCTAGGGGTGCTCCAGTGTCCCCCAGAAGTTGACCCATTCTTGGATAGCTCCCTGTTTTTTTTTTTTTTTTTTTTTTTTTTTGTATAATAAAGGGACTTGCACTTCAAAATGTTTCTTTAGTAGTTTTTCAAAACACAGGTTTGAATCGAATGTTGTATCACCTGAACCAATACACATAAAAATTAGGAGAAGTCAATACAGGTATACGTATTTTGCATTGATCCTTTAACCTAACAACTAATTCGATTAAAAAACCTTGATCTTACAAATTTTACATTGGAAGGCAAAAACATTTTTTGAACCTAAATGTGCATAAACCATCTCCTTTCATTCCAGGTTAAGTGTAATGATAATGCATTGTTCCTTTATAAAGATATGGTCACGTGACCACCTTTCTATGGTTTTCTGGATAACAGGGCTGGCTCTTATTAGCTCCTGGCACACCTCACTTTCCCATACAGTAATTACATTTTGATTGAATATCTACTTATAGAAAATTGAACTAACTGAGCTTCTTAATTCACACATTTTTGCACTAACCTGGGTTTGAGGGAGCGACTTCTGCAATTAAGGGAGGTTTGGTTCTGTGTTCCAGAATACCTAAAGTAAGAGTTGATAATGTTGTTAAAGTTATTGCATTTAATTGTAAAACGAAAAAATAAAAACAGAGATCCACAACCTCTGTGCAGTTTTTGGGATAGCCTATTAACAATTCTTTTATGGGTCAATCTGTAGTCAACCAGCCCCCTATTTTGAAAAAAAAAAAAAAAAAAAAAAAGGCTAACAATGGTGTTAATCGTTAGTGCTACGTTTGCGCTGTAAACATTTTCGTTTGTGCTGCTATCATTTGATGACGTCTATCGCAGCGACGAGCGTACCAACTCGCTGCGAGTCATGTCATCACTCGAAATTAATTTCTCAAGCCCCCCATTTACTGCATAATGGACCCGGAGGGGTGCCATTTGTTAGTGCTACATTTGCGCTAGTTGTTGGAACACCCCTCTGTCATTGACAGAGTTCGTACTCGTGGTTAGTCGCAACGGAATCGCTGCGATTGACGTCATCACGCGAAATTAATATCTCAGTATCTATAAAACCATACCAGCACAAACGTAGCATAAACGATTAACGCCATGTTAAGGGATTTTGAATCAAAATGTGGGGCTGATTGACCTCGGATTGACAAAGACCAAAGAATTGTTCATATATTTAAAAAACGATAGCGGCACAAACAAAAAATATTTCAGCACAAAGAATGACATAATTTTTCGATAAATTTGCATCTAATGGGGGGCCCAGGCATGAAAATGGGTCGGGGTAAAAAAGGTGAGAAGGGTGTGGAGGAAATGTATATGTTCCGGTACACTGTACAACTAGGGCTGTCACAAACGACTAATTTTCTCCCAATTAGTCAGCCGACAATTTTTAGGATTAATCGATTTATGTAATATTTTCTTTTACTAATTTAGCAATTAAATTTTTGATGACGCTTATTAATTCACAAAACATTTCGGAACACTTAAATTCTTTACAAAAGTACAAATAAACACGTATGTAACAACAATAAGTCGCAAATAAACAATGAGGTCAAATGCTCATAGCATTAACTGGTGCAAAAGATGGAATGTAAACAGATTCAGAACACTGACTTTGCCTTTCAACCATGATTCAAAACAATTCTTTAAAACAAATATCTAGCATTAATATTATAGTATACTACTATACGTATATAATAGTAGTATAATAATTATTCATTGCAATCAGATTTTGTCATAAAGGCTGTCATTTTAAAGCTACTCTTAGTGTAGAACCTGAATTCTGAAGTATGTGGGATTAACTCCAGAAATCGTTATTTCTACGACGAACATGACGTGCTCTTATTTTGAAATGTTCACCAGAAGTACGTTCGCTAAACCTCTAACAAGAAGCTTTACACTCCGCATAAAAATGGTAAATGGAGAGCACTTATATACCGCATTTATCTACATTGTTACAATGCCCAAAGCTTTTTTTGTCATTTCATGTGGTGTAGTAATCAATTATTTTTCGTTTTTTTCGTTTGCAAATGCTGTTAAGCAGCGATTTTTCATGTTCGAAGCGTCACTTTTTAACCGCAAGTTTGCGTCACGGAGAAGACTGCCAATATATCATGACAGGCTATGTAGGTTGTCTTTTTTCCCCATTAGCCTCAATGTAGCAATGCTAACGTTTACAGTGTTTAATATAGATGTGTTTCCTTATTTTGTATGTCTGAACTATAATTCTACGGCGTGTTGATGACCAATAAACATCTGTGAAAAGAACTGGAGTCTCATATGCCATCAACACGCACGTGTACAAGCACGCACATATTTATGCACGCACTCACGCGACGATAAAACGCAGCCGTGAAAATTACACATTATATTGCATATCGCAATAGGCTTAGCAACTTCAATAAAACATATTGTTAGTTAGATGGATTTACAATCTGCCAGTTTGTCTCCTGTCAACTTCCAAAATTACAACTGGGTGACGGCACTTTAGGTGTTCATTCACAGCTGACGTGCAGCCAAGCTTGGCTTTGAAGAGACAGGACACAACAGTGTACCCGCCTGTAATTCGTTGAAATAAATCAATGTTTTGGCCACCTTGGTGCGCTTATTTGGCTTTGTGCCACTTTCCCAGCTTGCATACCAAGCGTCCGACATTAAAAAAAATCTCCCGACCCCCCTCTTAAAAATGTTCTCCTTGGATCTACACAATTCACATAGGTCACCCTTTTTTACTTCAAAACAGCGAATTTCACCGAAAGGTGAGAGATTTTCATGCCTGGGGGCCAACTTCACGGAGGTTAGACATCTCGATTCAATTTTGTATTAATAATGGATTACTTGAGCAAGAGCTGAAGTCAATCGAAATGTCATCTATCGCCACATCTGAAAGAGCATTGGAGCCTCTGATTCCCTCCACAATGATCTGACAGGGCCAAAATGAAAACAATCAAAATAACACCAACGAAATCTGTCTAGGAATCAATTAAAAATTGACACATTATCGAACCTGGAAAGGTCTGGAGACATTGACATCAACTTTTGCTAAATGCCATTCTTGCCCATGGTTGTTCTTAATGGACCAAATCTTGGTAGCTTTGTTTCCTTGAAGCAAGTATATATTTAAGGCCATGGCTGTGGCAGAGCCATACATATGGTACCAGAAGCGGAGGCAGACTGGGCCACTGTGGTGGCACTCTGTGCTCAACAGACGAGCTGGGTCTCCTCGTGTCACATGGTCGCCCTCAATGTACAAGTAGAATCCAGCTAGATGGATCATGAGACAGAATGGGGTTTGTTATTAAATCAGGAAGTCGATAAACCAATGCAGTATGATGGTGATGTTGGGTCCTACTGTACCCCCCGTGGTGTGGTCATTGTCTGGTCCACTTCCGACTGATGGGGTGGCACCAGAATATCTTGTCCAATCAAAGGTGTCCTGTATGAGTTGCTGCCAGGTACACAGATTCTTCTCAAAGTCGCAGTTAATGGGACAAGCTTTAGGGGGAAACGTGTCATTAAATGAGAGTATTCATTTTTCCAGATGGAACATAGCAATACCTGACAAGTGTTTAACCGTAGCTTTCATACAGAGGTATGAAAAAGTATCTGAACCTTTTAGAATTTCTCACATTTCTGCATAAAATGACCATCAAATGTGATCTCGTCTTTGTCAAAATTACACAGATGTAAAAACAGTGTCTCCTTTAACTAAAACCACCCAATCATTTATAGGTTTTCATATTGTAATGAGGATAGCATGCAAACAATGACAGAAGGGGGAAAAATAAGTAGGTGAAGCTCTGCCTAAAGAGACTTAAAAAGCTATTAAAACCAATTTTACCAAACAATTTAAGTCATTGTGCCCAATCCCTAAAGAGTGGTTTAAAGCTGCCCTGCTGATGTGCATCATAGCTCAGTAAAAAGAGCTGTCTGAAGACCTGCAATCAAAGATTGTTGATTTGTATAAAGCTGGCAAAGGATACAAAACCATCTCTAAAAGTATGGATGTTCATCGCTTTACAGTCATAGAAGTTGTCTACAAGTGGAGAGAATTTGGCACTGTTGGCTCTCTCCCAAGGAGTGGTCGTCCACCAAAGATGACGTCAAGAGTTCAGCACAGAATACTCAGAGACGTGGAAAAAGAAGATGAACCCCAGAGTGTCTGCTAAAGACTTACAAAAATCACTGGCACAGTCCAATATCTCTGTGCACACATTAACTATATGTAAAATTATGGCCAAGAATGGCGTTCATTGGAGGACTCTACGGAGGAAGCCACTGCTGTCAACAAAAAAAACATTGTTGCTCGTTGTTGTGGGAAAATATTTTGTGGACTGATGAGACGAAAGTTGAATTTTTGGGAGTAACACACAACATCATGTGTGGAGGGAAAATGGAACAGCTCACCAATATCAACACCTCATCCCCACCGTGAAGCATGGTAGCGGGAGCCATTTTGGGCTGTTTTGCTCCCTCAGGGTCTGGACAACTTTCAATCATTAAAGTAAGAATAAATTCAAAAGTTTATCAAGATGTTTTGCAGGAAAACCTGAGGCCGTCTGTCAGACAGTTGAAGCTTAAAAGAGGACGGATGCTGCAACAAGACAATGATCCAAAACACAGAAGCAAATCAACTTCAGAATGGTTTCAGAAAAATAAAATGCATGTTCCGGAGTGGCCAAGTCAAAGTCCAGACTTGAATCTCATTGAGATGCTGTGGCATGATCTTAAGACAGCGATTCATGGCAGACATTCCAGGAATCTGACGGAACTACAGCAGTTTTGTAGAGGAGAATGGGCCAAGATTAGTCCTGATCGATGTGCCAGACTGATCTGCAGCTACAGGAAGGGTCTGGTTGAAGTTATTGCTGCCAAAGAGAGGGCTGGGAGGGTGCAAAATATTTAATGTGATCGTTCACCTACTTATTTTCCCCCGTTCTGTCATTGTTTGTGTACTATGCTCTTTAAAATATGAAAACCTATAAATGTTTGGGTGGTTTTAGGTAAAGCAGGCACTGTTTTTTCATCTGTGTGATTTTGACAAAGATCAGATCCCATTTGACGGTGATTTTATGCAGAAATGTGAGAAATTCCAAAAGGTTCAGATACTTTTTCATACCACTGTAGCTTTGGAAATGTAAAGCACATGCTGTGAATTTGCTCCAAAATGAATGATTTAATTTTACGATTTAACTGAAATCTTTAATCTCTTACAAGATGGATCTGCTGTTTGAGATGGAATTGTTGAAAAGGGTGGGGTTGCTTGAGGTTTTTTTGTAGTTTGAGTTTCTGCTGAAAATTACAAGAAAGGAAACTCAGTTATTTAAACTGAAATATCGTTTTGTAGAATGTCATATTTTGAAAGAAACACCCGATTAAATGATGTCCATTCCCCATTGTCATCCCGAGGTCAACTAGCTCCGCCATTTTGATTAAAAATGGCTTAAAATAGTCATATATGCTTTGTATGTGCTTTAATAAGTTTTGTTTGTGCTGCAATCTATTTTTTAGATATAAATTCCAGTGATGATGTCACGCAGCCCCTCATTTATTGAAAAATTGACCTAAAATGGTGCCATTTGTCTATGCTACAATTGTACTGCCATCATTTTATACTGATATTAATTTCGAGTGATAACATCAATCGCAGCCCCTCCGTCGCGGCTGACGGAGCGTACCAAACCTCTCAATAACAGAGGGGTATCCCAAAATCTAGTGCAAACGTAGCACACACAAATAGCACCCTTTGGGTTCATTTTACAGTCAATGGGGGACTGCGAGTCATGTCATCCTTCGAAATTAATATATCAAAAATGATAGCAGCATAAACGAAACCTTTTACAGAACAAACGAAGCATAAACGATTGACACCATTTTTACCCATTTTTAATCAAAATGGGGTGCTGGTTGACCTTGGACTGACCTATAAAAAGAAATGTAAATATATTAAAAACGAACCTTTTTACAGGAAAAACAATTGACATCATTTTCATATAAATTTGCATCTGACTGAGGCCCAAGAAAATGCCACATGGAAAAAAATATGCCACATGACAAAGTCCATTTTGCCACGTTGCAAAAAAAAATGCCCCATGGCAAAATCCATTTTGCCATACGGCAAATACCACTTTTTGCTTTCTCACTGTCTCCCTTAATATGAGAGAGCCATGCAGACTGTGCATGCCAAAATGATATCTAGTCCGCGGCGCTACAGTGGGCAGAACAAGTATTTGATACACTGCCGATTTTGCTGGTTTCCCACTTGCAAGCCATGTAGAGGTCTGTAATTTGTATTATAAGTTCTCTTCAACTGTGAGGGACGGAATCTAATACAAAAATCCAGAAAATCACATTGTATAATTTTTAAATTATAAATTTGTATTTAACTGCATGAAATAAGTATTTGATACATTACCAGCTAGTAAATATTTCGGCTCTTAGTTCTTTTTTAAGAACCCCTCCTGTTCTCCACTCATTACCGGAAGTAACTGCACCTGTTTGAACTTGTTACCTTTATAAAAGACACCTGTTCACGTGCTCAAACAAACAAACTCCAACCTCTCCACAATGGCCAAGACCAAAGAGCTGTGTAAGGACATTAGGGATAAAATAATAGACCTGCACAAGGCTGGGATGGGCTACAGGAAAATAAGCAAGCAGCTTGGTGAGAAGGTAACAACTGTTGGAGCGATTATTAGAAAATGGAAGAAGTTCAAGTTGACGGTCAATCTGCCTCGTTCTGGGGCTCCATGCCAGATCTCACCTCGTGGGGCATCACTGATCATGGGGAAGGTGACGGATCAGCCCAGAACTACACGGCAGGACCTGGTCAATGACCTGAAGAGAGCTGGAACATGGATTAAAGAGAGCATGGATTAAAATCCTACAGCGCACGCAAGGTCCCGCTGCTGAGGCCAGTGCATGTCCAGACACGTCTGAAGTTTGCCACTGACCATCTGGATGATCCAGGGGAGCAATGGGAGAAGGTCATGTGGTCGGATGAGACCAAAATTGAACTTTTTGGGCTAAGCTCGACTCGTCGTTTTTGGATGGAAAAGAAGGATGAGTACAACCCCAAGAACACCATCCCAACCGTGAAACATGGAGGAGGAAACATCATTTTTTGGGGCTGCTTCTCTACCAAGGGTACAGGACGACTGCACCGTATTGAGGGGAGGATGGATGGGGCTACGTATCACCAGATCTTGGCTGACAACCTCCTTCCTTCAGTGAGAGCCCTGAAGATGGGTCGTGGCTGGGTCTTCCAGCATGACAACGACCCAAAGCACACAGCCAAGGCAACTAAAGAGTGGCTCCGTAAGAAGCATCTTAAGGTCCTGGAGTGGCCTAGCCAGTCACCAGATCTGAACCCGATAGAAAATCTATGGAGGGAACTGAAAGTCTGTGTTGCCTGGCAGCAGCCCCGAAACCTGAAGGCTCTGGAGAAGATCTGCATGGAGGAGTGGGCCAAAATCCCTGCTGCAGTGTGTGCAAACCTTGTCAAGGACTACAGGAAACGTTTGGTATCTGTAATAGCAAACAAAGGTTTCTGTACCAAATATTAAGTTCGATTTTTGTGATGTATCAAATACTTATTTCATGCAATTAAATGCAAATTTATTATTTAAAAATCATACGTCATTTTTTTTTTTTTTTTTTTTGTATTAGATTCCGTCCCTCACAGTTGAAGAGAACTTATGATACAAATTACAGACCTCTACATGCTTTGCAAGTGGGAAAACCAGCAAAATCGGCAGTGTATCAAATACTTGTTCTCCCCACTGTAACTGGATATACTGTCTATAGGTCTATATACAGTCTATGCTACTGCCAGTTTGAATTGAATTAAGTGTATATTTGACTAAAACAGTCTAACCGCATGAGCCTCTTCTAATGCCGATGTTGTTAAATGTCATCCGTTTCTCTGGGAACACTGTCCGGACCGCTTCTAGTACAACCTGTTGAAAAGACAGTTATGTATATTTGCTTGCATATTAACATAAGAAGTTCACCCATTTATTTACTTTTTTATTATTTTTTTACCGTATTTACCTTCGTCTCAGGTTCAATAATACTTAGTGGCACTAACACTTGGCGCCAAGAATCTTGTGGTGGTCCAGGCGAAGTCCAGATTTCCACCAGACCAATACTGCTTTTGAGCAAAGCTCCAACTTTGAAGGTATCAGGACGGGCCAAATACCAGAATTCTAGACATGCTTCACCTTGATTCAGTGCTTCACTTTCTATTCTATCCCATGTTGTAGCATCTGTGTGTAAAAAGGCTGTAAAGTGAATCTAGTCCAGCACGTATTACCTGACATTCATGTTATTCATTTCATCTGTTCTTGTTTTCATTTGATCTGTTTAGTTTAGGAAAGAAGCTTTCACCCCTTCAGACCTGCATTTATTCTGCTCGGGAAAAAAAAAATCTTCGCTGATTTTTACCCCACTCAAATACCAGAACAAAGTGCTGTTTTTTTGGTCGGGGATATTTCATGATTTTATTGGTTATTTATAATGTTAAAGTTACATTGTTTTTAATGAGAAATGAGCACTTACGTTTGCCATTTTGAAGTTTTGTTTAGTCTCAGCCATTTTCAAAGAGCCAGAAATAGCAAAGAAGGCATGCTAAACCTCATGATTTGATTTCAATGGGTCCTATAATCTTTCAGAAGTGGTAATAGCAACTAAATTCAATGTATTTATTGATTTAGAGACGCAAACGTGTCATGTCCGTCTGCAGCATGCTCAGGTCTGAAGGGGTTAAGTTGCATCACAATAAAAAAAGTTAAAACACTCCTTAATGGGTTGTCTTCCAATAAAACAAGAAGCACATCTGCTTCATGTAATAATTATTGAAAACAAAGTGGCTTTTTTGATAGGGAGAGAGAAAGAATAGATAGAGCAGATCATGGTATAAAATATTATCAAGCTTGTTTAAATACATTAAAAAAATATAAAGAAACAAAAGACTGATGCTTTGTAAATCACTACTGAACTGCATGGACGTCGCCAGACATATTTCAGTGGGGCACGTACCCAAGTATTGATCTGCAGTGCCCCAGTATAAATTTCACCGGAAAAAAAAAAAAGTTAAAAAAAAATTTTTTTAATTTACATAGCATAATCTACAGCAGTGTTTTTCAACCGGTGTGCTAGTGTGAGAAATTATCCGATGTTGCATTTATATATACCAGGGGTGGGCAAACCGGTCCTCGAGGGCCACTGTGGGTCCTGGTCTTTGTTCCAACTGATTCAGCACAGACAGTTTAACCAATGAGGTTTCAGTGGAAACAAGAAGCACCTGACTGCAATCAACTGATTGCACTTGTAAGACACCAGATTGGTGAAAGGCTGTCCTCATGATGGGTATGAACAAAAACCCGCACCCACTGCGGCCCTTTGTGGAATAGTTTGCCCACCCCTGATATATACGGTGCCCTCCATAATTATTGGCACCCCTGAAAAAGATGTGTTTTTTAGCTTCTAATATTTTTTTTAATTCAAATAATATGGGACCTTAATGGAAAAAAAAGAGAAAAATCCAACCTTCAATACAAGTGCATTCATTCACTGGGGAAAAATCCCACATAAAGAAAAAAATATTGGACATCAAATAATGTGTGTCACAAATTATTAGCACCCCTGGTGTTAAAACTTTGTACAACCCCTTTTTGCCAACAAAACAAGGTCTGGGGCCTGAGATGGCCATGGGAGGAGCTTGATTTTGTGTCTGGTGAACCATTTCTGTGTAGATTTGGCCATATGTTAAGGGTCATTGTCTTGCTGAAAGACCAAGTGACGACCCATCTTCAGCTTTCGGGCAGAGGGCAACAGATTTTGATCTAAAATGTCCTGGTATTTCAAAGCATTCATGATGCCATGCACCCTAACAAAGTTCCCAGGGCCTTTGGAAGCGAAACAGCCCCACAGCATCACTGACCCACCCCCATACTTCACAGTGGGTATGAGGTGCTTTTCAGCATGCGCATCTTTCGTGGCACGCCAGACCCACTTACAGTGTTTGTCGCCAAAAAGCTCAATCTTGGTCTCACACAAAAATACGCAAGGTCCCAGGCTTCAACTGGGACCATGTCCTTTGGTCAGATGAGACCAAGATTGAACTTTTTGGCAACAAACACTCTAAGTGGGTGACGTGTGTGACGACCGTCAATCCTCCCCCTGTGTTTTATTCCAACACATTGTTGAGGACAGCAATGTGCCTAATGGCTAGAAATCCAAGCAGTTCTTGAATGCGACACGAGCAGCTATCTAACAGCGCCATGGTGTTAAGCAAGTTTAAACGTCATCTCCAAACAACACACTTCAAAACAAGTTGATGGACTATTTTGTTCGCCTTCGTGAAAATGCAGAGAAACAGGCAACTTTTTTGATAAGAACTACAAAGGTAAATGAGGAAGCCCTCAAAGCCTTGTTGCTGAACTTGTTGCCAAATCCAAAAAGTCCCACACCGTGACGGACATTAATACTACCTGCCTGAAAGCCATTGTCTGCGAGATGCTCGGCCCTGATATGGTTAAAGACATTGGTCAAGTCCCACTGTCTGATAATTGTGAGCTTTTTCAGGCCTAACTGCTATAAAAAATACATATAAAAGAAAGACTGAGAGCTGTTGGAGAATAAAGATACCGACTTTGTGTTCATCTAAACAGGCTCAAGTTTCACACTGAGGAAGTATATACAGTGGGGCAAATAAGTATTTAGTCAACCACTAATTGTGCAAGTTCTCCCACTTGAAAATATTAAACACGCCTGTAATTTTCACCATGGGTAAACCTCAACCATGAGAGACAGAATGTGGAAAAAAACCCAGAAAATCACATTGGTTGATTTTTAAAGAATTTATTTACAAATCATGGTGGAAAATAAGTATTTGGTCAATACCAAAAGTTCATCTCAATACTTTGTTATGTACCTTTTGTTGGCATTAACGTAGGCCAAACGTTTTCTGTAACTCTTCACAAGCTTTTCCCACACTGTTGCTGGTATTTTTGCCCATTCCTCCATGCAGATCTCCTTTAGAGCAGTGATGTTTTGGGGCTGTCGTTGGGCAACACGGACTTTCAACTCCCTCCACAGATTTTCTATGGGGTTGAGATCTGGAGACTGGCTAGGCAACTCCAGATTTTCTATGGGGTTGAGATCTGGAGACTGGCTAGGCAACTCCAGGACCTTGAAATGCTTCTTACGAAGCCACTCCTTTGTTGCCCTGGCTGTGTGTTTGGAATCATTGCCATGCTGAAAGACCCAGACACGTCTCATCTTGATGATGGAAAGGAGATTTTCACTCAAAATTTCTCGATACATGGCTCCATTCATTCTTTCCTTTACACAGATCAGTCATCCTGGTCCCTTTGCAGAAAAACAGCCCCAAAGCATGATGTTTCCACCCCCATGCTTCACAGTGGGTATGGTGTTCTTCAGATGCAATTGTGTATTCTTTCTCCTCCAAACACGAGAACATGTGTTTCTATCAAAAAGTTCTATTTTGGTTTCATCTGACCATAACACATTCTCCCAGTCCTCTTCTGGATCATCCAAATGCTCTCTAACGAACCGCAGACGGGCTTGGACGTGTACTTTCTTCAGCAGGGGGGCACGTCTGGCAGTGCAGGATTTGAGTCGCTGGCGGCGCATTGTGTTACTGATAGTAGCCTTTCTTACTGTGGTCCCAGCTTTCTGTAGGTCATTCATTAGGTCCCCCCGTGTGGTTCTGGGATTTTTGCTCACCGTTCTTGTTATCATTTTGACGCCACGGGGTGAGATCTTGCATGGAGCCCCAGATCGAGGAAGATTATCAGTGGTCTGTCTTGTATGTCTTCTATTTTCCAATAATTGCTCCCACAGTTGATTTCTTTACACCACTCGTTTTACCTATTGCAGATTCAGTCTTCCCAGCCTGGTGCAGGTCTACAATTTTGTCTCTGGTGTCCTTCGACAGCTCTTTAGTCTTGGCCATAGTGGAGTTTGGAGTGTGACTGACTGAAGTTGTGGACAGGTGTCTTTTATACCGATAATGAGTTAAAAAAGGTGCCATTAATACAGGTAACGAGTGGAGCCTCCTTAGACCTCTTGAGAAGAAGTTAGACCTCTTTGACAGCCAGAAATCTTGATCTTGAAAAATGATTTTCCACTCTAATCTGGAAATAATTTTTTTAGAAATCAAACAATGTCATTTTCTGTTTTTTTTCCACATTCTGTCTCTCATGGTTGAGGTTTACCCATGTTGACAATTACAGGCCTCTCTAATCTTTTCAAGTAGGAGAACTTGCACAATTTGTGGTTGACTAAATACTTTTTTGCCCCACTGTATACTGAGAAATTATTTTATAATTAAATATACTGTACAGAAAACAATTTTGGAACATTTTTGGTTTGTGGTGTGCCGCAAGATTTTTTCCAATGTAAAAACGTGCCGTGACTCAAAAAGGTTGAAAAACACTGATCTATAGAATACGCCTATTTAATATGGTCATGTTACTCGATTCGCTCCATATATGCAATCTGCACATAGCTCCTTAATATGGTAATTTATGCACGTAATTTTTGCTGTGATGGGCATATGAATTCATAGTTCTGCGAAAAACCTTCGTGAGATATGCTGTGTTCTTGTGTATCGGGAGATCTCAGTTCCCTAGTTGGAAAATCGTTCTGAAGTGTTGTAAATTCGTACAGTGGGATAAAATATGGTTGCTACAAAGATGAGTAGCCTAACATAATGCTCCAACAATACATAACAAGTTGAGTGACTGTTTGGCGCTATTACATACACCATGAAATAGAGAATCTTTTTTTTTTCGAGTACGACAACAACACATGAATGCAGCTTCAATATTCCGGTGCGTGTGCCAATCGTACAGTCGAGGGTGCAGATTACATCTTTCCACCTGCTTTACAGGCTAGCTCCTGCCCATCTTTGTTGTTCTTTTTTACCTTTGTATTTGTATTGATGTTTGTTTGGTCGCCTATTCGCATGATTTGTGAATTTAAATGGTTTAACTTTACTCTTTACGTATCAGGCAACTAACTGTGGTAAACTTCTCTGGTCAAAAACTGAAGTAGCAGATTAGCTGCCATCTTTTGGCTAACTGGCTATGAATACAATGACAAGTAAATGCGATTTGAGCGAGAGACTGTCACCCAAGAGCTTTGTATAATATTATGTTAATATGATATGTGGTATTTGAACTGTATCAATACTGATGCATAGACTTCATAATCAGGGGTGAAAGTGGTTAGAATTTCTTGCCGGAACTCCCCGACGTGAAGGTTGCCACGGAGCCAGAAATTTTCTTTATTGATTTTTTTTTTTTTTTTTTTTTTTTTTTTTTATGGGGTCAAACCTCTTAAACTACTGAAATGCAAAGAAAACTCTTTTAGCACAGTTATTTCTATAAATATACATAAATATACATATATATACATGTATATATATATATATATATATATATATATATATATATATATATATATATATATATATATATATATATATATATATATATATATATATATATATACAGAGTTTGTTATTGTCTATTAGTATGTTTCTGAATGAGAACACTGTAAAATACGACAACTCACCCTTCTGCTCATCTGATTATTTTTTTTCTTGATTGCCTTGATGTAGGCAGGCTCCTGACTATAAGCTTTTAGTAGCTTCTTAAGGAGACCTGACTCACACATAATCTTGGCTCAGCACTATGATATGATGTACAATTTGTAAATATGAATGTGTGTGAATAAATTGAAATTGAATTGAATGTAGAACACATTCAAAAACTGATTTTCATTCAAAATTGTATTTTTTCAATGATTTGCAGGATAAAAGTTAACAAAAAGAGCAATAACCTCAACCTCCATCTCCTAATTTCTATTTTCCCTCATTTCATCACATACTAAATGCCAAATCTCAATTTTAACTACTTAAGAACATAGGATGTATAATAAAATTGAAGGTAATGTAAACATTTACATTATTTTTAATAATAAAGATCTAGGTAACATACATTCAGAAAAATAAGTACTAATGACTTATATTATGCAGAGTGAAATGGAATATAGTTTGAAGATCGCACAAACATTGACTTTTTTAAATCATAAGGAAATGAATAAGTAGCCTAACATACAAATAAAAGTCCAAAGTGCACATTGAAAGCAAAGATGCTCTGAACCTCCCCTTTAGAGGAAATAAAATATGATAAATAAGCCTCCTCAACTCTTTCATTGCTCTTAAAGATTTGATCCATTTTATGCTGCATTGCCCTTTTTTTGTCGCATCAATTCAACAACCTTATTTCTTTTTTTTTTTTTATGCTGTTCCAAAAAACATGCACATTTGAACCAATCCGAGCTATCTCTGCTGATCACATGTCAGTATGCCAGCCAATTGATTGGATAAATGAGTCCAGGCGTTTTGCTTTGCTGCGTGCATTCACACATTGACGTGACTCATCATCGTCAGACTCAGATAACTGCAGCAGCTGGGGAAACCTCCATGCCGTCCGTGGAATAAAATAATGAATATTGGTGGAAACGGATCACGCTATACAAGCCCTTTATTATGCTTGTTGTTAACATTTGTGTATGTAAATCTGATGTTGGAAGATTGTTTTCTTCTTGGAGATGAAATGCATGTGTGGCAGCTTAGCTTTTTTTTTTTTTTTTTTTTTTTTACATAGCGTTTATACAGTTGCCGTCGTATTTTCGTAATCAAAGCACCGTGTAATGGAACAGCAGTCCGGCCCTGAATCTTATACCAGAACAACATTCCGGCCCTGAATCGTATACCGGAACTGTGTTCTGGCCCTGAATCTTATACAGGAACTGCGTTCCTGAACGTTCTGGCCCACTTTCACCCCTGTTCATAATGTATTGACGGGACAAGGGGCGCGAGGCCGATAAATAGGGGGCCTGCATTGTTGGTGTGGCCGTCACGGCTGACCGAGTGGAATCACAGACAAAGAGCTTTTTTAGTTGAAAATTCTTATGAATAAATGCTTACATCCCTGCATTCTTTATAGATATGGACGTAAAACAGTCTCGATTCTTGGTTAAAAGCAAAAAAAAAAAAAGTACAGTTATCATTTATTTTACGTAAATATGTCGAAGTACAATGCTAGTCTGTTAGTAAATGTAGCCAACGGCCGCCTTATGTACACAGCTTTTCCGGTGAAAAGTCTTGTGAAAAAATGCTTAAATCCCCAAATTCTGTATAGATATGGAAGTAAAACAGTCTAAATGCTTGGTTAAAAGTAAAAAAAAAACGTGCAATTTGCATTTATTTTACGTAAATATGTCCAAGTACAATGCTAGTGTGCTATGCAACATCTGCAATGTTAGTGCTGCTACGTCATAAAAATGGGGTAGTGACGGGATCTGTCGTTCACTTGAGGAAAGGAATCCATTCCAGTTCGTTCAGTAAAAAGACTCGTTCAAACAAATCGTTCAACGAATCGTTCGCCCCCCCCTCAACCCCCCTCCCCGCCCAAATGAATCGTTCGCTTAGTGAATGGGAAGTGACGTTGCCGAACGAATCACCAAAGACCGCTTCGCAGTATAACTGAACGGGAAGTGACATTGCTCGGTCCCTCCCTAGTCTCTTGCACACAGGCTCCTCATTGACCGCTCGTCGTAGTTTCAGAAATGAGTGACGGACGATATCATTCTGTTTTCCCAGCTTCGTCTCCCTCCCACTGCTGCAAAAGCGAGGGAGAACTTTCGCGTCGTCTGTCGTATTTCTATGGGATCAAAGTCATGGCTCGTGCTTGCATTTCATTTTAGGACACGATTAAACATTTTCCTTTTGTAGGGGGAGTGGGGATTTGGGGTCGGAGCGCACGGACTTTCTTTAGCATGATCTTGATCACATATACAATGCTGCTGCTACCAGCAAACGCGGCATGCTTGCTGTCACGAAAATAAAAATAAATCGAAAGTTTAATTTCTAAATATGGAACGACCAACACATCATATGTACCTCACGCTCTATTGTGTTTTTGTTTTTATGCTCATCATTATTATTTTTGGTAACTATTATTAAAACTAAAGTGTAAATCGCTAGTTGTCAAATCTGTTGCTCTGAAATGAAAACAATACTACATTTTGATATTAGACAGTTTCATTGCAAATCACTGGTATTAATAAATAAAATAATCACGTCAGCTCCCCTGTTGTCCCCTCATCTCAGATCGTCAAATGCTGACGAGAAATAATTGTTTGCTCTTTACGATGTCACCTTTCTACTCTCATTAGTCTGTTAAGAAAAATGTAGACATATTGCGACATCTCCTGTGCCCGCGTGCGTTGTTTTTGGGCGCTTAAGTACAACATGATGGATGGATGGACATAATTTGTCAAACCAACCAAAACCCGACACGCTCTGATGCGAAAAAAATAAATAAAACACTCGGGAAAAAAATTGACATGTATATACAGTTTCATTGCAAATCAGTATTATGGTGATCATACAAAATATTCTTTCTTCTGTGCACATATGAGGTAAATATTGCTGCCATGAAGCCTCCATACAATGACAGTTCTCTCCCACCAGCACTGCCGTCACGTGACCGCAGCTCAGCTTTTGCTTGCCTCGTAGCTACCCGCGAAAGTGTTTTAAAATACTGTAAATTTTATAGTATGTCGTCATATGTAGTCCCAAGTCTGTTGAGAAAAGTAATACACCAAACCATGCTCGCTAGGTTTGTGTGTGTTTTTGTCTGTTTGAGCAGCATATGATAGGCTCCATAACAAATATGTGACAAAGTAATTTCCTTTCATTTTTTTGACTCGTTCACCGCATGACTGGAAAGCCAAGTTAGCAACAAGCTCGGTCAGGAGCCGGAGGATCGAGTAAGTGAACGGGAAGTGACATAACTCAGTCTTGCCCCCTGCGTGCACGCTGGCTGCCTATTGGCTACACGTGGAAGTGAGTGACAGATGCTCTGATTCTGTTTCCCCTCCCTCCCCTTCCCGCGATGAGGCTGGCGTCTGATTGGTCGTGTGCGATGTCAGAAGACGCTGCCGCTTGCTCAACACCCTCCCACGCAGCTAACAAGCCCCAACTTCATAGAACGAATCAGTGCAGAAGGTGATTAGTTCGGTCTGGTTCACCCAAACAATTCGTTCAAAAAGAACAAATCGTTCACTACCGATACAACACTAAAATGGAGGTGGATCAATTCCCGAAAACACAATAGGTGCTATGAGGTTTAATAAAATTCAAAAAAGTGAATATAGCTAGCGACTGACTTGTGAATAAATGCTTAAATCCCTGAATTCTTTCTAAATATGGACGTAAAACAGTCTCGATTAGTGGTAAAGACAAAAGAAAACCCTTTAGTTAGCATTTATTTTACGTAAATATGTCGAATGTGATGGTAGTCTGTTATCCAATGTGGCAGCCCCCTTAGTTCAACAAAGAGCTTTTGAGTTGAAAATTCTTGTGAATAAATTCTTAAATCCCCTATTTTTTATAGAAATGGACGTAAAAGTCTCTATTCTTGGTTAAAAGCAAAAACCGGGCAGTTGGCAGTTATTTTACGTAAATATTGTGAGGTTTGGAGCAGCAAATTTCAAAATGCATGCATGGTACGAAAAATATAATAATTACCTTGAATTCTCGAACAAATCTCTCCTGAGACAATCTTTCCTGTTTGTATGCGGTACAGCTTTTCAACACAAATCCGGCGTTAGATCGCTGTGGGCCTGCGTTTGTGAATAGCTCCTCTTGATGTGGGCGGCCCCTCTACTTGAATGCGAGGCGCAGTGCATAACCGATCTGTCCCGTCAATACATTATGAAGTCTATGTCTGATGCTATTTATTGCTATTTGTTTATATGATCAAAATGATAAGACCAGAAAGAAAATAATCCATCTGTATGAATTAATTGTCTATCTTTGGGATATAACCTCTAACAATTTTGTATGTGTGCTCATCATAATTTCCAGCTGTTTTACAAGCATTTTATATGCTCCTGCAGTCCCTATAATCTGTAACAGGACGTATTATTTTTTTTATTTCTATTGGACTCAAACAGCATTACCTTTGCAGATGGATATCAGGAAGTCAGGAATGAGAGAGGTAGGCTAGGTAACCCACCTAGGCAACAGAAAATCACTTTTAGGTCATAACCTAGCAGTTGATAAACACTAATTGCATAAAAGTTACAGTGATATCTCCCCATTTCTTTTCAGACAAAGTAGAGCAGCAGAGTGTAGGAAAAGGTGAAGGAGAGATGCATTAGCAGAGGTGAATTGACTATCAACAAGGGATGTCCCAATTTTAGTTTTGAATAATGATGGCTGAAAAGACCAAAAATGTCACTTTTTTATGGAAACTTGTATTTTGGTTTGATTATATATAGTTTAAAGCGCTATTTCTGATTTTTTATGATAGATAAGTGCTTGCTTGCCAGTGCCCTACCGTGCCCCAGTATTGCATATCTAATGACGCCCTGCTGAACTAACGAGTGGATTAACAATGGTAACGCGCAGAACACATCCAAGCTGTTAAAATGTTGGTCCAGTTTCCATTGAATGTAATTAGGAAAATCAGATAATCAATTATTTTGACAGACAGTACATTTTGTCTCAGGTTGGATATTGTTCCTTCCTTACTTGATGTATGCTGAGTCGTTGTCCAGTTGCACACTGCATTTCTGAGTTTCCTGAACGAGCACTGTGTAACATATTCTGCAAAGGAACAGTAAAAATAAGAATTCATTGCACATCTAAAACTGTCAATAAAACATTTTGTGATGTTAAAAAAGAATAACAGCATCATGACCTCATACCTGAATCTGTTCTCCAGTCTGGTAAAGTAATGGATAAAATGTCATTTTCTGCTCTAAAATTAGGGAAATTATAAGAGCATTTTGACAAATTGCTTTTTCCAAATGCCACACCAACTTAAATGAAGAAGTGCGATGTTTAATTTATTACCTGCATTGCGTCCCAGTCGGAATTAGAAAGACTAGAGTCACTGCGACCAACAAATCTGTCCAGAAGCCTTTAAGCATGGCTGATCCCTAAACGTCAGCTCCTCTGTTGCTTATACTCTCACCTTGATGAGCTTGAGAATGGATGATGAGGAGTGACTTTTTTTTGTATTGGTACACAGATGAATGAATCTGACCTTTCCACTGCCAGCACAGAGTGTTAGGCTTTCTGGCGTCACCCTCAAAGGAGCCAGAGAGTGTAAGTAAGGCTTTTATAGCCCACCGCTGAAGAAGATAACCACTGGGGTGGGTGGAGAGAACAGGTTAAAAAACAAAGGACATGATCTGTGGCAAGAAATAAAAATGCTCCTCCACTAATTACATCAGCAACAGTTACAGGAAATGGCGACAGATAAGCAGCAATTTAGTGCTGCTACGTCATAAAAAATGGAGGTGGATCAATTCCCGAAAACACAATAGGTGCCATGAGGATTAATAAAATTCAAAAGTAGATAAATGATTAAGTTACAGGTATATAAAACAGATTATTTTGGTTGATGTTGTCAATGACAACAATCAAATAATAATTTATGGCTGTGATTTGTAAGTGGCCTTTGGCAGAAGGCCTAAAAAGATCATTGACCCAAATATGGATCTGTGCTGACATAAGAACTGAGACAAAGGCTAGGTTCATACCGCTGGGCTTCATGCACAATTTCGAATTTTTGTCATTTCTGTTTTTTTGGCGTGCCCGTTCAGACAGCATTTGTCCATTGCCAATTTAAGTATTACACATGCGCACTAATTCGCAGTCCGAGATACGCTGAGAAAACTGAGCCGCATGCTGTAACGTGTGGCAAGGCAGGATGCGTGCATAAAAGGGAGAAAAAAGGGGAAAAAAGGGGGCAGACTTCAACTTATTCTTTTATTACACAAAAAAATAATTAATCCAGCTCAACTACTCGTCACTTGGGAGTGCAACGGGCCACGCACACGCGGCCACAACGGACTCCCACAAAAAGCGAGGAGCAACTGAAGAAGAAAACGAGCATAAAGAGGCGCCACCGTGTGGTGGATGTCGTAAGGAACAGAGAGGGACACAGAGGTGACCATTACATAGTCCCCCATGATGAGAAAAAGGCTGTCCACAGCCGAACACACCTGATGATTAACCATAAAACAGCTAAACAGCATCCTATACATAGACAACTGTAAGGCAGAAAGGCACGTAGGGCAAAGACCACATGAAAAATAACAAAAACAAATGCACAGTGAATTTTTTCTCTTTGATTTCCAAAAGCATGGAAAACATGAACCTCAATTAAGACAACAATCATGGGCAAATATGGTAACCAAATCAACATAACAAACATAACGAAGAGTCGCACGAAATATTGCCAACAGCCAGAAAAGGCTCACTCTAGGTCAATTCTGTCAGTGTGAAAGGCTTTGGTCCATTTACTATCAGCCGAACCAGATGTCATTCTGGGGCAACATCTGGGCCTAGACTGGTCCCAAGCCATAGAAGAAACAGAGTTCAGACCGTTGCATCCAAGAAATAGACGCTGAGCCGAAAGGTGAAGCTCTCGATTTACCAGTCGATCTACGTTCCTCCCCTCATCTATGGTCACGAGCTGTGGGTCGTGACCGAAAGAACAAGATCCTGGATACAAGCGGCCGAAATGAGTTTCCTCGGCAGGGTGTCCGGGCTTTTTCTTAGAGATAGGGTGAGAAGCTCAGTCACCCGGGAGGGACTCGGCGTCGAGCCTCTACTCCTCCGTGTTGAGGAGCCAGCTGAGGTGGCTCGGGCATCTGATTCGGATGCCTCCTAGACGCCTCCCTGGAGAGGTGTTCAGGGCATGTCCCACCAGCGGGAGGCCCCGGGGTCGACCCAGGACACGCTGGAGAGAGTATGTCGCTCAGCTGGCCTAGAAACGCCTTGGAATCCCCCCAGAGGAGCTGTCTGAAGTGGCTGGGGAGAGGGAAGTTTGGGCTTCCCTGCTAAAGCTGCTGCCCCCGCGACCTGACCCAGGACTATGCGGAAGATGGATGGATGGATGGATGGATGGATGGATGGATGGATGGATGGATGGATGGATGGATGGATGGATGGATGGATGGATGGATGGATGGATGGATGGATGGATGGATGGATGGATGGGATGGATGGATGGATGGATGGATGGATGGATGGATGGATGGATGGATGGATGGATGGTCCAGGACTTGTAAGTTATGCAATCTACAGTATGTTCCAAGATACAGTATGTAGAGCGGCTGCTTGTCCTGCTGATGTTAAAAAAAAAAAAAAAAGCATAGTATAAATGTGTATAAATATAGCATAAATGTGTGTTTCTTGATGAACAAACCATCGCGTAATTGTGGGTGTGGAATGAGTGAGATATCCACCTTTTACATTCCAGAAGCCCTGATAGTTTGTGTCAACAGAGAGCAGCCCAAAAACAAATATTTGAACTGTCCAGCCGAAGAGAACGTCTTTGTTAAGCAGTTATAAAGTAGATATAGGTGATTAACATGTATGAATATGAATCACATTACTCCACTGTCTTTGATATTGGAACGGTACATGAAGTGCTTTTTTTGGGAAAGGGGATTCAATCTATATGCTATCTGACGAGACAGCTGTTTGATTTCTCAACAAATAATGCAGATTTATCTTTATTTGTCTGAACAATTCAACTGTAGTTATGTATGAAAGCACAAGAAGAGATAAAAGCAGCAATTTGTGGTTTCACATTACAGTAGTTTTAAACACATATATTTTAAATGCACCTGTCCCACATGGTTATTGTGTTTTTTTCCTTCCCACACTTGTTTATTCATTTGCCCTACAATGCACACGCGCTTGTCAGCATTGCTCAAGCAAATGGTAAAATTGTACAGTTACGTCAATACTGTAATATGTGCAGTGAGATTACTGGAAAGGGTTTGCCTGTCTAATGATAAGGCACTAAACGCAATCTCTCCATTGGATATAACATATAGAGGATTTTAGTTCACTATGACCAGTTCGAGATGGGACACCTTTACTTGAGGGAATGAATCAACAAAAATATCCTTAAATGTAAACCTCACTTTGATGATATTACATAATTATTGACTTCCCTCCAAATCCATAAACCTGCAGTTGTTGTGACACATCCTCAAGCAAACAAAGGCCATTTCTTATCAACCTTTTTTATTAGCTATCGACCTCGCCCACTGAAAGCAGGAGGGAGTGAAACAAACGTCCAGTGCAAGTAAACGTAGGAAGTGTACACTCTTTGGGGAATAGAAATGTCACAATTTATGAACTATGAATGATCTTGTTCTTTGTGCAGTCATCATTTCGTCACAGGTAACGCTTGAACGCCTCAATGAAGACAATTTTTTGGGAGCGAATGGGGGGACAGGACAAATCCTGTGTTAGCTATTTTGGGACATCTTATTGCCTGACCAGGAGTGCAAAATTCAATAATACATAAATTATTAAACATGTTATTAAAATGCTTCTATTTCAGTATTTCAATGTTTAAGTATTTAATTGTTTCCATTATTATTTATTTATTTCCAATTTTCATTTTTTCATTTCAATTTCTAATCATTTAACTTTCTATACATATATATTTCACTTTTTATTTGTTTATTTCAATTTTTGTTTATTTATTATTAAAGTTTGTATTTAATTGTTTCAACATTTATTTCCATTTTTATTCATTTATTTCAACCTTTATTTGTTCCAATTAGGGCTGCCCAAAACGTATTTATAATAATTATAATTTCTCCCGATTAGTCAGCTGACTTTTTTTACTCGATTAATCTAATCTTATATATATACAGTGCCTTGCAAAAGTATTCGGCCCCCTTGAATCTTGCAACCTTTCGCCACATTTCAGGCTTCAAACATAAAGATAAGAAATTTAATTTTTTTGTCAAGAATCAACAACAAGTGGGACACAATCGTGAAGTGGAACAACATTTGTTTGATAATTTTAACTTTTTTAACAAATAAAAAACTGAAAAGTGGGGCGTGCAATATTATTCGGCCCCTTTACTTTCAGTGCAGCAAACTCACTCCAGAAGTTCAGTGAGGATCTCTGAATGATCCAATGTTGTCCTAAATGACCGATGATGATAAATAGAATCCACCTGTGTGTAATCAAGTCTCCGTATAAATGCACCTGCTCTGTGATAGTCTAAGGGTTCTGTTTAAAGTGCAGAGAGCATTATGAAAACCAAGGAACACACCAGGCAGGTCCGAGATACTGTTGTGGAAAAGTTTAAAGCCGGATTTGGATACAAAAAGATTTCCCAAGCTTCAAACATCTCAAGGAGCACTGTGCAAGCCATCATATTGAAATGGAAGGAGCATCAGACCACTGCAAATCTACCAAGACCCGGCCGTCCTTCCAAACTTTCTTCTCAAACAAGGAGAAAACTGATCAGAGATGCAGCCAAGAGGCCCATGATCACTCTGAATGAACTGCAGAGATCTACAGCTTAGGTGGGAGAGTCTGTCCATTGGACAACAATCAGTCGTACACTGCACAAATCTGGCCTTTATGGAAGAGTGGCAAGAAGAAAGCCATTTCTCAAAGATATCCATAAAAAGTCTCGTTTAAAGTTTGCCACAAGCCACCTGGGAGACACACCAAACATGTGGAAGAAGGTGCTCTGGTCAGATGAAACCAAAATTGAACTTTTTGGCCACAATGCAAAACGATATGTTTGGCGTAAAAGCAACACAGCTCATCACCCTGAACACACCATCCCCACTGTCAAACATGGTGGTGGCAGCATCATGGTTTGGGCCTGCTTTTCTTCAGCAGGGACAGGGAAGATGGTTAAAATTGACGGGAAGATGGATGCAGCCAAATACAGGAACATTCTGGAAGAAAACCTGTATGTACCTGCACAAGACCTGAGACTGGGACGGAGATTTATCTTCCAACAGGACAATGATCCAAAACATAAAGCCAAATCTACAATGGAATGGTTAAAAAATAAACGTATCCAGGTGTTAGAATGGCCAAGTCAAAGTCCAGACCTGAATCCAATCGAGAATCTGTGGAAAGAGCTGAAGACTGCTGTTCACAAACACTCTCCATCCAACCTCACTGAGCTCGAGCTGTTTTGCAAGGAAGAATGGGCAAGAATGTCAGTCTCTCGATGTGCAAAACTGATAGAAACATACCACAAGCGACTTGCAGCTGTAATTGGAGCAAAAGGTGGCGCTACAAAGTATTAACGCAAGGGGGCCGAATAATATTGCACGCCCCACTTTTCAGTTTTTATTTGTTAAAAAAGTTTAAATTATCCAATAAATTTTGTTCCACTTCACGATTGTGTCCCACTTGTTGTTGATTCTTGACAAAAAATTAAAATTTTATATCTTTATGTTTGAAGCCTGAAATGTGGCGAAAGGTTGCAAGGTTCAAGGGGGCCGAATACTTTTGCAAGGCACTGTATTTATATATATATATATATATATATATATATACACATATATATATATATACACATATATATATATACACATATATATATATATACATATATGTATAGAGAGAGAGAGAGAGAGAGAGAGAGAGAGAGAGAGAGAAAGAGGTGTGAATCGGCACTGCCCTCACAATTCGATTCGATTACGATTCGGAGGGCCACGATTCAATTCGATTTGATTCAGAGGGTCACGATTCGATTCAGTTCAATTCGGCAATGCATTGCGATGCATTAAAGCCTGGGATGCATTAAAATTCTAAAGCAAAGCATATATTTTGTGAATCCTGAGGCAACATAAGCGGTCAGACATTAAACAACTTTTTATTGGCTCTTGTGTCACTCCTGGTTGAAGTCAAATGAAAATACATTATATATATATATATTTTTTTTAAATCAGATCACAACATTTAATAGTGCTTTGAATGAGACCAGGGCTTTCTCTTTTTTTTTTTACACACACAGTTGCAGCCTTTCACACAGTCCAACATCTGAACTCCTGTGCAAAATCAGTAATAACAGTCACTGTATTTTAGACACAACGACCCATCAATAAAAATATTCAAGTAAATATTAAAGAAAACAAAAAGAAAATATTGTAGTGCAGTAGCATCTTTATCGCAATATCAATTCAGGGATCAGTTCAGTTGCAAACAAAACATCAACTAAATTGCAATGTAGAACAAAAGTAAAATGTAGGCCTAGCCCACTATATAGTATGTGCAATAGAGGTTAGATCGGGCCTAAAAAAATCCAGCCCGACCGGACACGGCCTGCTGGTATTGAAGCCCAACCTGGCCGAGCCCGATCAATTAACTAGATTTGCAGGCCAAGCCCGAAAAACCCGATTTTTTTGGGGGGGGGGAGTGACGCGGGAAAAAAAACGCAGCAGCAGCAACTTATTTTCATTTCTTCGAGTTGGCAGAAAAAAACGCAAGTTTTCTTAATGTTTAAATAGTCTACTATTTTCATGATCATTATAAAAGCATTTACACAACGAAATAACGCTGGGAAAGTTTAATATAAAAAAAAAACATGCGGGCCACGGCGCTCATGTGCGTGCACGAGCAAATGCACAATACAGAGAGCCTGCTCTCGGTTTGATCCCATTTTTTTTTAAAAATTGATTTATTAGTCCAGCGCGGCGGCCCGACCCGACCCGAACGTGAATGCTGAACATTTTGGGCCCAAAATGTTAATCCATGTCGGGCACAAGATAGGACATAAGGGATAGGACATACCTCTAAGAGATAGGACATAACATAACAATGGCTGAAGCGGAGAAAGAAGGAGCAAGAAAGATTATTGATGCACCTAAGACATTGAAAGCAGACATTTGGAGACATTTTGGCTTCTACGAGGTTGGTAGGAAACTTGACCAGAGTTATGCGGTGTGTAAAAAATGAAACATGAGAATAATAATACAAATGGGGAAACCAAATCCGTTGCATCACCGGAATTGCGCAGGAAAGATATATATATATATATAGATATATATATATATATATATATATATATATATATATATATATATATATATATATATATATATATATATATATACAGACAGTATACATATATATACATATATATACATATATATATATATTTTACTATTTTAGCAATGACATTTTTGTTGACGCTTATTAATCCACAAAAACATTTTGGTACACTTAAATTCTTTATTAAAGTACAAATAAACACGTAAATAACAATAATAAATCAGAAATAAACAATGAGGTCTGAACTAGCATGAACCAGTGCAAAAGAATGGAATGTAAACAGATTCAGAACACTGACTTCGCCTTTCCAACATAATTCAAAACAATACTTAAAAAAATTATCTAACATTAATATTATGGTATACTACTATATATCATAGTCGTATAATCATTGCTAATCAGATTTGTCATATAGGGTGTCATTTTAAAGCTATTCTTAGTGTAGAATCTGAATTCTGAAGTATGTGGGAATAACTCCAGAAATCGTTATCTAGGATGAACATGACGTGCTTTTATTTTGAAATGTTATCCGGGAGTACGTTCGCTAAACTGCCAACCGTAAGCTTTACACTCTGCAAAAAAGCACTTTTCGTCATTGCATGTGGTGTCAGTGAAATATATACAGTATATATTTTTAATATTTTTAATTGTTTTCGTTTGCAAATGCTGTTAAAGAGAATTGTAATACTAAGGGGCTGTGAGATATCAACAAAACCATTATGTGGCAAGATAACAAATACTAATAAAGTTAACAAAAATAAATCACATTAATGAGCAATTATCAAAAATAGATAGAAAATTACAAACATTTCCGAATGTAGCCCGGAAACAGCCGAATGGGGCTGTGATGTCACAACCAGGAAGCAAAAGGTCGAGGCAGGTGTCATCGTTGTTCATCGACGAGAGAGTTGCGTTCGTGTTTTGTCAAAAAATCGCTAAAATGGTTCAAACCTGTTGTGCTATGTGGTGTACAAATAGCCATTTGTCGCAATATAGTACCCATGAGTTCCCGAACGCGAGAAAAAGAGCTGAACTACGCAGACAATGAGTAAAGTTCGCCCGTGCAAAGAGGGCTAATTTTGCAGACCCAGCCCCCGGCACGGTTTTTGTGTGGTGCGCATTTTACACCTGAAAGCTATTTGAACTATGGACAAGTGAAATCAGGTTTTGCTAAGAAATTGCTGCTGAAAGCAGATGCGGTGCCCACCATACCACCACCGCCACCTAAATGTCCCGAGATATCAAGAAAGAGGACGATGACAGGCACTGATGAGACCACCCCAGGCAAAGCAAAGGAGGGGAGCAGCCAAGCTCGAAATGGCCAGAGTGAGTACTGTTTTATAATAAAAAACATATCACGCATTGGATATAGGACTGGACACATGTATAAATTATCGCTCGTAAAATATATAGAACAAATCCTTTAATCTCATTCATATTTGTGTCTTTTGGCAGAGCGAAAACCTATTATAGCAAAATAAATGATAATTATTCTATATATTACTTTATTTTGCGGTCACGGTGTATCAGGTTCACAAAAAAGGTGCAAAACAAACCATTTGGTGTTTCCCACTCGATCTGTTGCCGGTGTTTCATCAGTGTGATTGCTCCCCTCAATGATCGTTTCATTAGGCTGCATTGGCTTTCGTTTGGCCTCAAATTGATAACCAAAACACCAAAGAAAGGTTCATCTCTCTCCTCTTCACCATTAGAAGAGCGTTTGTTACGTCTTCTACTTCGGATTCGTCGCTGCAACTAGAAACAAAATTGTTCGCCATCATCGCCACCATTCAGTACTTTGTCAGGACCCAAGCACTGAGCCAGGTGTTTCCTAGTTGTGACGTCACGCACCCAATATGCCAGATTTCAGGGATCTCGGGCGCTGGTCGTTTTAGCTTGACAATCGATCCAAATTTCTATCATTTTCTTGGTGTTGCGATGTGTGTAATTACACGAAGTGGCAGGATATGATACCGAAAGGCATGCATTTATGGATAAATGATGGAATATTAGCATTCCCCCAGGTGTTTTAATACTCTTTAACCAGCGATTTTTCATGTTTGAAGTGTCACCTTTTAACCGCAAGTTTGGAGAAGACTACCAATGCTTTATAGCAGGCTAAAGTAGGTTGTCCTTTTTCCCCATTAGCCTCAATGCAGCAATGCTAACGTACAGTGTTTGATATACTTGAATGTGTTTCTTCATTTTGTATGTCTGACCTTTAATTCTACGGCGTGTTGATAACCAATAAACATCTGGTAAAGGAAGTGGAGTCTCATATGCCATCAACACACACGCAAAAATGTACGCGGCGATAAAACGCAGCCGTGAAAATTACCACCCTCATTTTTCTTTGCTGTGCGATAAATGAACTCATTGCATATCGCGACAGGCTTAGCAACTTCAATAAAACATGTCGTTAGTTAGTTAGATGAACTTACAATTAACCAGCCTGTTGTCTCCTGTCGTCTTCCAAAATTACAACTGAGTGACGGCGCTTTAGGTGTGCATTCACGGCCGACGTGCAGCCAAGCTTGGCATTGAAGAGAAAGGACACAACAGTGTACCCTGCTTTGTTTTGTTGAAATAAGTCAATATTTTGGCCACTCTGGTGTGCTTTTTTGGCCTTGTGTCGCTTTTTCCGCTTGCATAACGAGTGTCCGACTATTCTCAACTTTCCACACATTTTTTTAACCCTTCATTAACCGTCGACGGGATGTTGTGCTTATCGATGCATTTACATCATCGTGACGTCGACTACGTTGACTAGTCGGGACAGCTCTAATTCCAATTTATATCTATTTATTCCAATATACAAATATATTCATTTATCACTCTTTCAAGATGCTGTTCCAGGTCGTAGAGAGGATGTACGCCCCCTCGTCCCTGTTGATGGTCCTCGGGCGTCGCTTGCGGATCTCAATGGCCTCCCTGATCCAGCGCTGATGTTTGTTTTCTGAGTGAATGGGCAGCAGAGGGCGTGACTCGCCTGTCACGCCTTCATCCATCAGCTGATAAAGACACGTCACATCAACATCAGTGACCCTCTGACGAAGGCGGAAGTGTTCGCCAAAACATGTCAGGTAAATCAGAAAAGTTTTGACGGGTGAGGTTTTGGCAATAGGGTGGATGCACATCAAACAACGATTGGACAAAGGAAGGCACCAGTCGTGCCAATCCTCAACAGGATTTAGGGAAATACAGTCGTACTGCGTGCAAAATCTGATGAACCCAGCATGGATGACAGGCAAGACAGTCATTGGCCACTGATTCTCACACTAACACACACGTGGTTTTTCATCCGATCCTTCTGATCGAATCCTTGACCACAAATTGAGCAGGGAAAGATTTTTCGCCAATGTGGGTTCTTGTGTGTTGTTTTAAGTGTCGCTTCAGAGTGAATCTTTGATCACAAACTGAGCAGGAAAAAGGTTTTTCGCCATTATGGATTCTTGTGTGTCTTTTTAAGTTCTTGCAACTGAATCCTTGACCACAAACTGAGCAGGAAAAGTTTTTTTTGCCAGTGTGGATTCGTGTGTTTATCTTTAAGGAGCTCTTGTGACTGAATCCTTGACCACAAACTGAGCAGGAAAAAGGTTTTTCGCCAGTGTGGGTACGTGTGTGCTTCTTTAAGTGTTGCTTCAGAGTGAATCTTTGATCACAAACTGAGCAGGAAAAATGTTTTTCGCCAGTGTGGATTCTTGTGTGTCTTTTTAAGGAGCTCTTGCAACTGAATCCTTGACCAAAATCTGAGCAGGAAAAAGGTTTTTCGCCAGTGTGTTTTCTTGTGTGTATCTTTAAGGAGCTCTTGTGACTGAATCCTTGACCACAAACTGAGCAGGAAAAAGGTTTTTCGCCAGTGTGGGTACGTGTGTGTTTTTAAGTGTTGCTTCAGAGTGAATCTTTGATCACAAACTGAGCAGGAAAAATGTTTTTCGCCAGTGTGGATTCTTGTGTGTCTTTTTAAGGAGCTCTTGCAACTGAATCCTTGACCACAATCTAAGCAGGAAAAAGGTTTTTCGCCAGTGTGGTTTCTTGTGTGTATTTTTAAGGAGCTCTTGCAACTGAATCCTTGACCACAAACTGAGCATGAAAAAGGTCTTTCGCCAGTGTGGATTCTTGTGTGTCTTTTTAAGGAGCTCTTGCAACTGAATCCTTGACCACAAACTGAGCATGAAAAAGGTCTTTCGCCAGTGTGGATTCTTGTGTGTCTTTTTAAGGAGCTCTTGCAACTTAATCCTTGACCACAAACTGAGCAGGAAAAAGGTTTTTCGCCAGTGTCAAGTTTTCTTATGAGCAAAGGTTTTCCCATACTGAGAGCATTTGTCGTCACTGTGAGATTTCTTATGACCATCATCACTGTAAGGTGAGTGTGATGTGGCGCCATTTCTGTCTGATGGAGTGATGAAAATGAGGCTCCGTCCCTCTACCGGCCTCACTCGGACCATCTTCACTCTTCAAGGGCTCACCAGTCGACCTACTGATATGCTCCTCCTCTTCCTCCTCTTTAATGCATGGCAGCTCTTCCTTTTTGATTGGAAATTGCTTCTGTTGAGAGGACTCTGGCTCCTCCTCCTCTTTGATTTGGGGGAGTTCAACATCCTCTTTAATGCCAGGAGATTCTGGCTGCTGCCGCTCAACACCAAGATATTTTCTGAAAACTGCAAGACACAAGAAAACCATTGATATATTTTACGGGCTACCACCGCATCTTTCCTTCGTGAAAAACCTGGAAAAGACGAGTACAGTGATCCCTCGTGATTTCACGGACATGGTCGGTTTAAAAAAGCATTCATCAAAAAAAAAAAAAAAAAAAAAAAAATTTAATTTTTTTTTTTAAAATATGCGGTTTCATTTTTAGGCGCAACAGACATTGTTTCGCATAGAAATGTGTCCGAAAATTTGGCGCTGAAAACTATCGGCCAAAATTAGCTAAAAATGGAATTTCGGTTTAAATGTTTTGAAGACGAATCGTGTGAAGAACCTTAGTCTTCTTCTGATGACGTCATCAAAACACGGCCTATGGAAGCATCATTGTAGCAAAAAGATTCATACTCGTATTTACGCATTTGTGTTCATATTTAGGTATTTGTATCTGTAACCACCAAATTCTGATGTCAGATTTTTTTTTTGTGGGTGTGTGAATACAACTCTCTTTTCGACGACTACAAATCTTGTCTGTGGACGAATTTTTGTTGACGAACGTTTTCGGCTACGAGGCAAAAGCATTGAAATAACGTCACGGAGGGAAAACTCTGAGAAAACAAATCGATCCTCTATTCTGTCTGTCTGTCTCTAATCTTTATCTATGCCTGTGTATGCCAGCGTACTTTTTAGTATGTTTATAAAATATTACTGGTGTCAACAATAATCGATGCGGCGATGCATCCCGATGCGGGCCATGGACGATGCGATTCGATGCAGGCAACAAGCCGAATCGATTCAGCACATATTAAAATATATAAGTCCGTTCAAAAATCTTCCAGTGATGCAATGGATTTGGTTTCCCCATTTGTATTATTATTCTCATGTTTACCTGTAGAGGGAGCTATTGTACAAGCAATGCAGGGGGGATGAGGAACTCAAATCTGCTTCCTCACGGGAGTAACGTCACAGACATGCGCAATTGCGCAGTGGCACTCAAAGCAGAGATAAGACATAATAACAATGGCTAAAGCGGAGAAAGAGGAAGCGTGAAAGATTATTGACGCACCAAAGACATTGAAAGCAGGCATATGGAGACATTTTGGCTTCTATGAGGTTGGTGGGAAACTTGACCAAACTTATGCGGTGTTTAAAAAATGAAAGGCTGCTAGTGTGTGTAAAAAAAAAAAAAAAAAGAAAGAAAAAGAAAGAAAGCCCTGGTCTCATTCAAAGCACTAATTAAATGCTGTGATGTTTTTTTATTATTTTTATATATATTACTATTTTCATTTGACTACAACCAGGAATGACACAAGAGCCTATAAAAAGGTGTTTAATGTCTGACCGCTTGTGTTGCCTCATGATTCACGAAAAATATGCTTTGCTTTAGCATTTTAATGCATCCCAGGCTTTAATGCATCGTGATGCATTGCCAAATCGAACCGAATCGAATCGTGGCCCTCTTAATCGAATCGAATCGAATCGAATCGAATCGTGGCCCTCCGAATCGTAATCGTGAGGGCAGTGCCGATGCACACCTCTATAAAATATTTCTAAATAATTAGACTCACAACCTTACCGTAATTTTTAGAGGAGTTCCAAAAAATCGATTATTACATGCATCGCGATTCAACACGTGAAGATTCGATTACGATTCATAAAGGTTCAAAAACGATGATTTTCCCTCATAATTTTATGACAGCCGCTCGTAGCAGAACGAAATTCAAGACACGACTGCCGCCCGGACACCGTTAACGGACGCATGCACGATGCTATGATGGATGCTCCCAGTTACTGGGATAGAGATTTGCTCCTTTTTAAAAGACTGTAAAATAAATTTATGTATTAGACAGGCAGACACAGAAGCGCGAACCGGTTATTATTTCGAGCGAGAGGGGAACAGTCCGTTGCTCCTTGTCTTTCAGATGTCCAGCAGTAGTTGTAAGGCATTTCGATTGAAAAATGTCCTGAGTGTGTTGCTAAGACCTGTGTGAGTCTATAAGAGGTGAGTACACCCTCTTGTACTGTTTAGCCTTTATTGTTGTTGTTTTTGAGATGTTAATGGTTAGTAATACTTTATTTGACTCCATGAGACCAAATGAACCACCATGAAGCTTTTAACCAACTGCCTGCAAAGCTTCATTCAATTCAGTTTTATTTGTATAGCCCTGTATCACAAAATTCTTGATGAAAAATGCTTTTGGCGGCAATGGCGGTCTGGTGGTTATAATTAAGACCTAGACCTCCAAATGAGTAAATTTGATAATTTTCTGCACTTTTGACTTTTTTGATAAAATGTATTAAATTCTACTCAGTGGTTCTTAAAAACAACAACAACAACGGATTAAAATGCATATAATAATATATTGAAATTTGGTCAATTCAACTCGGTTCGGTTCCATACGGCAGTCTTTTTTATTATGCTGCCATAGCAGATTCATGGCGCATTAAGCCCCCAAACTATTATTAATTTGTCCGTTTTACCCTGGAAACCCCTGTTTACAAACGTCGCGCAGCCGCTCGTTTCAACCCAGCCATAAAACGAAGGTAATTATATTTATTATTCAAAATGTCTGTCATTTGTAGCTTAGAATAATTGATTGATGTCTAATATTTCGTTTAAAAAAAAAAACGACTTTAAAAATTATTCACTCGCATATTTTAAACTTTTAAGCAAATGACGTCACAAAGAAAAAAAATGGTGTTTGCAAATATGGACATCTACATCATAATTATCACTTAATTGTATTTTTTCTGTTACTGTCGCATTTTCTCGAACATGTTAGATGAGAAATAATCGATCCAAACGAAGAAAAATTGGAAAAAAAAGTTTAAAAGGGTAAATATAGGGAAAAAAAAATATCGACCACTTTTTGATGTCTGAATATTCTGCATTGGGACCCTTGTTATATTACCATGTTTCACCCATAAAATCCCCCAAAAATCTGGCTGTGGCCATTCACTTCTGTGTCTTCACTTGGGATGGGAATTGATACGATTTTTACGATTCCGATTCCATTATCGATATTGCTTAACAATTCAATTCTTTATCGATTCTCTTATCGATTCTAATTTGGGGAAAATAAGAACAAACATTTTGATTGGTATCGAGTTTGTTTAATCAGAAGTCACAACCTTACAACTCACAACGAGGTCAAAAGAGGCCCAAAGCCTCAATGTTAACTGTGGCAATAAGTTGCAAATGCACAAGAATGTGTAACATTTTACTGAAACATTTTTCTAACAGAAATAAAAAATATTGGTATATATTGGTATCAGGGGTCGCGTTAACCGAATATTTTCCGTCGTTGACCGTTTTTTTAAAACGGTGACGGAAAAAACTGAAGTCCATTCGTCATTTTGACAGGTTGCAATTCGCACCCCAGACCTCAGGATGGCGAGTGAGCATATTAACCCTTTAAGGTCTGGGCCTATTTTGTCTGATTTTGCATGCCTTTGAAGTTGCCTTTATATTTCAAAGAAAGAATTGTTTACGATGGCCTGGTTTGGTCCCTTTTTTTGTGACACCTTGAACTTCATGTCCAAACTGTTGTTTCCTTCACTGACCAATTATAAATCATCATTTTGGGCCCAAAAAGACCAAAAATTCCAAAATCGTTTTGTCAAAATTTTTAATATTGATGTCCAATTGACAACCAAACATGTGTAACGAACCGTTTTGAAACTTTGTAATATTTATTCAACATGTTAGGATGAACATTCAACCAAAAATATTTAGAATAAATAGTCTTATATTTGACAATTCAACATAAACAACAGGTATAGCCATAGGCGTTTTTTGCCTTTATACATGCTCTAGTCAAAACAGGTTATATACAGCAGACCGAACAGTGAAAAAATATATACCATCTAACACAAAAAGTGTTTAGAGGCCATCTCTTTATGAGTTTAGGTATTGCGGCCCATCACCTGATGAAAACTATGTACACACAATCAAGCTTCTTGAACACACATTTATATACACAAATTGAGAAGACTGATTGTGGGAAAAAAAATATATATATATCAGGGGTCGCGTTAACCGGATATTTTCCGTCGTTGACCGGTTTTTTAAAACGGTGACGGAAAAAACTGACGTCCGTCCGTCATTTTGACAGGTTGCAATTCACACCACAGGGTGGCGATATTAATTAGCTATTGTCTCTCTTAATGCATGACGTAGTTGGCTCTTCTGTCAGAATATTGTAGCGTCACCGGGGTCTGGCGGCGGCACCGTGATTGACACATCAACGCGAGGTTCTTATTGGTGCACCCGGTGTGCCAGCGCGTCATCCAATTGATGGACAAGATTGCCGCCCAATCACATGACGCCACAACTCCGCCCCCCTGACTGGAGCCGCCATATTGTGTGTCAGAAAATGGTGAAGGCGTGTGTGGCGGTTGGTTGCTGTAACAGAAAAGATAGACGGAGAGACTTGAAGTTCTACCGTATTCTGAGAGACCCGGGAGGATGAGTGCAGATGGACTGCTGTAATTCCACAAGAAATCTGGGCACCAAACGATCACCACAGACTATGTAGTAGTCATTTTCTATCTGGTAAGATGCATTTAATATATATTTAGAAGATTTTGAGCTGACAACCACAATTAAGATCATTGTGTGACGTTGGTGATTGGGGTCTATATCGTTGCCTCTTTTTCTTTGGGGGCGGAGTTGTTGGCGGTAAGCAGAGTAAAAAGGGAGAAAAATACCACGACTCCCGTGTCTAATTTTTCGCCGCCAAGCAAGCGTTACAATATTAATTAAAAATGAATGAAAACTAAATACTATTGAATATGTCGTAATTATCATTATAAAAATTTAGGTGACCGGTAAAAATAGACTATGACCGTTTTTTTATGACCCTGTCAGTCAAAATGACAGACAACGAAAATGTCTAGCGCAACCTCTGATATACAGTATATATAACATTGGGAAAAAAAGTATTTTCAAAAATATTTACAATAAACAAGTTAATTTTTTTTCAGGCATGCCACTCCGAAAAGCAGTTTCGTCCTGGAATTAGACACAGGGCGACATCACACAGCCCACACTTCCATGGGGTGTCGGTCCTCTTTCCACCCGTCCGCCCTTCCATTTTCATTTCACTTTACTTTCATTGTCACTATAAATGTACATGAAAAAAAGTCAGTATTTATGAAAATAATAAAGTATTAAAAAAATATATATATACAGCAATAAATAATAATGGAAATCTATATATATGACAATAGAAAGAATACCATAGTTGAATATGTGCTACATCCCTAATCTTCATATAGAAAGAAGAACACCACAATTATAAATTCCTGCCTTGGATACACACAGTGCACGTACGACTTTGATCTGACATGCACATTATATTATTATATACACAAACACACACTTATATTGCATCAAAATTAACTTTGTCTTGCAATATCAAAAGAAACTTTCAAAAGAAACTTTTTCAGCATCAAAAAAAAAAAGTGAGTTTGCTTACCTCTGCTCGTCGATGGCGTCACCCACGTGTTCAAATCCGTCACTATCTTCACTCGAGGACTCTTCCGAAGAAGACGATGATGACGAATTTGGACCATCCTCTTCCTCAAGTTGATCAAAAAGCACAATTGCCTGTGCTAAATTTAGTTTTCCGTTCATTCTCAAAGTCACACAAAGTCGCTGCTCGAGCCACACGGCCGTCGCTCGCCACCTCGCTGCTTCAGAACACTCCTCCCTCTCGTTCGGTGGAACCTCGCACGGCAGTTATATTTATTTAAAAAACGCATTTTGTGCTTCCACTGTGACTTCGAAAGGGTTCGTTTGATTTGTGTTTTTTTCATGGAGCTTCCGTTTTGAAAAAGGACAAGAAATGATGGAAATATAGACATAAACAAATGATCCATGCAGCGTTTTAATGTTTTTTTGAGAGGACAATAAAACTATAAAACTTAAATGACAATATCTCACGTTTTAGTTGGTCGATTGACTTCAAATAATAACGAGAGTAAACCGCAACTTCCGCACTTTAAAACGAGACCAACCAACGGCATGTGGGTGACGTAATTAAAACGTGAGGGCGCTTCAAAGACGACGTGCGCTGAGGACGCGCCGGCGCGTCCTTCGACTCTCAAGGGTTAATTAGCTATTGTTTCTCTTGATGCATGACGTCGTTGGCCTTACTCGGAAAAATGTCCGAACGAGCATTCAGGTGTAGCAAACACGGAAACGTTAGGAAGCTTTGGAGAGCATTGTCTAAGGCTACGTTCATTCTACAGGTCTTAATGCACGAATCCAATTTTTTCGTGTTTCTCCGACTCGAGTCAGGCATTAACTTGACGGTCTGAACGGGACGAGTCGCATAGAAGTGGACCATTTCAAATCCGATCTGGGTCATTTTTGTATGTGGTTCAAATCCGATCTGGGCCACATTTTTCCAGACTGTCGCGGCGGTCTGTACCGTCCAGTGTCCCAAATCCGATTTCAGCTGTGCGTTATTAGCGCCTAGCTTGCAGTGAACACGGCTTTTGGGGAAGGGCCAGGCTTGACAACAGTCATAATAAATAAAAATGGGTTGAGGATAAGCATGAGAATGATCGGTTTTCTCTCTGCTCTATGTGAGCTATATTTCAACATTTCCTACTTGGCCGAGAGTCGGGAGAGGGGTCTGGCTGCAGCCCGTTTTGGAGAGTCGGGGCAAACTGCCCGTATGTGTGTGTGACATGCACGGACAGTGCGTGCATGCGATCGATCCATATAAACTGTGAATATAAGCCTAAACGGGGATTATTTATGCCTGTTATTTGTCTCCTCCTTTTGAAAAGCAAAATATGATATCCCTGGAATGACGGATGACTTGTCATGTGTTTTGATGCTTCTGCACACCGGCGCGTGTCAGACTGCGAATTAGAGCACATGCGTAATACTTGAATGGTCTCAATGGACAAAAGCAGTCTGAACGGGCACGCCAAAAAAACGGATATGACAAAAAAATCGGATTTGTGCATTAAGACCTGTAGTATGAACGTAGCCTAATTGAATGACCAGGGACAAACAGCTTGGAGTCAGAAGTACGTGCGCTATTCTCAAACCTGAACGCACCCCGAGTCTTGGATGACAAATCAACAGAGCAGAGAGTAGACACAACATGGCTGGTAGTTTCTTCAATTTATTCAGAGTTGAGTAAGTAACGCACCGCTTTTGACCAACACTGCTATTGAATATGTCATTATTATCATTTTAAAAATTTAAGTGACGGGTAAAAATAGATTATGACCGGATTTTTATGACCCTGTCAGTCAAAATGACAGACAACGAAAAAGTCTAGCGCAACCTCTGATTGGTATATAGGTCGTTGTTCTGCCTTTGGCAATATATGTTAAAGCAGCGGTCCCCAAACTTTTTCTTGTGAGGGCCACATAACTTTTCCATTCTCTGTTGTTACAGAAAAAGTATGACGATTGCAGGAGTGCCTAAATGTAAAAAAATATTGTTTTTCAGAAAGCCACAATCAAACAACCCTTTCTGGATTCTTCACGTAACAAAAGTAAATAAAATAAAAATGATAATATAGTATAATATAATATAATTATAATAAATAATAGTAACACTATTAATTAAATAGATAATAACCAAATAACCCTCTCTGAGTTTTCACAGAAAAAGGCCAGAAAATAAATAACACTATTGACAAAAAAAAAAAAAAAAAATTCAAAACGCTCTTTTGTATAATTCAGGGGGCCGTATCCGGCCCGCGGGCCGTACTTTTGGGACCCCTGTGTTAAAGTGTATTATTTACCATTATATTGAAATGCATCCCCTTTTAATTTTTCTGGTGCTTTCACGCTCAAGTGGGGGAGCCCTTGCGCTTCCTCACGTGAAGAAGAGCACGCTTACACGCGAAGAAGAAGTGCCGCATCCAAACGAGTGAGTGAGTTAGTGAGAGAGGGAATTACTGTTACGAGCCTACGTTAATGTTTGTAAAATATCTACAGAGGCAACGCTTGTTTGTATCATCTTTTGTGTTGTTGTTGTGTGTTTCCACTCGCGATCGGACACTTAAATCCAGTTGTGTAGTGGTTTGAACGATGTGCTAATGCTAGCGAACGCATGTTAACAGTTTGTGTTATTAATGTATTGGCAGCTAATCATCGCTGACTTACGTTGATGCAAACCTGTTTGTTATTAGGGACGAAATTGATTTGTTTCATTTCTATTTTTAGTTTCACTCTTCAAGTGATGGTTGAATAAAGTCAGCAAATTATACCAACGTCTTCTGTATCGTCATTTGGGAGTTTAGCTAGCTGTATAGCCAGGACTGAGCCTTAGCGTCTCGGTGAGGACATTGCAGTCGTATTCCCTCCCGATGCAGTTATCTCCACGTTGCAATGACTGCAAGTCGCTTTGTTGTAAATTTTTCTCGTGAAGTGAAGACACACTTTCGAGTGATTGAAGTTTTTGAACCAACGTGCTGTCATTGTTATGTTTACGGCTGCAATGCTCGTGCTAAACCATCGTAACCTTTCATTTTCACCCTCTCTCCTGGTGAAGTGTAGCCAACCCTTTGAGCGAGGGGTTCTTGGCGCCATGCTAGTTTGATGCTTCTGGACAAGAAGACACGTCACGACGCAATATGCGTCTTTAGGAATCGTTAAAGGGATCATTAAGGCTTTTTCATTGTAATGTCGAGGCCTCGAAACAGTAGGAACCGGTTCGGAATTGGAATCGGATTTCGATTCCCATCCCTAGTCTTCACACTCAGTGATACATGCTACATGGAGTTTTTGGATCGAAGCAAGGTAAGTACTTGTTAAAATCATGGCGTCTTTAATCATGCTCTCTCATGCTTTCACCTCCAGTTGGGGTTTCGCTGTTTATTTTTATTTATTTATTTTTTAAATGCCCTCCTGTTCAAAAATTGTCTTCCCCAAGAAAATTGAGATTTTAAGTTTTCCAATGATGTGTCACACGTGCATATCGGACAATTTTGAAATTTGGCCAAATGGCGTACCGCAAGCAACATGTCACTTCCGTTCAATAATATTCATGACGTTAGCTACTGTTGCTAAGGGGGGACACGCTATGTTTGTCCCCAATAGGAAATGAATGGAAATCGTGTATGAAGGAGATGTTTAAAGAGCTTAACCTACCAATTGAACCGTAAATGAGGTCCCTGGTGCCAAATTCACTGGCAAAGATGTGGAAGAACATAAAAATGTTCAGTTAAAGTGATGGGTTGAGTGTCGAGGGCTGACGAAGGCAAAAAAAAAAAAAAAAAAAACGAGCCAACCTAAGCATAGCCTTAGCAATTTTTTCGACACCTTTTTCTTATGCGACTGACAATGACATTCTCCTGTTTCAACAAGCTATCCTTTACCACCAGCCCTCCCATTCTTATATATTATATCCTCTGGTTGTCCTATGTCTCTGACCGTTCTTGGGGGTTTTATATTTTGTGTAGCGATCGCAAATGGTACTCAGTGACAGCCAACGAACACTTTTAATATTTTCATTGACAACAAATCCTAATTGTATAATTTTTTTACACTTCCCCCATTGGGGGTCTCAAAGCGGAAATTCAAGTCACCTGAGTGTTTTCCGCCATATATATATATATATATGTAATTACTTTAAACAAAGCAAATCATTTGCATAGAGTCATGTTTTTCTTCAGTTGTTCTTTATGACATGTTTGTGTTCTCAGTTGTTGGTGACACATCAAAGAGCACACTCGCTTTGAGACTGATTAGGAGAGCACTGTATTTAAGGACGCCTATGTCTTTCCGCTATGTCGGAAGATTGCCTTGCTAAATGCTGTGTGTGCCCTTATCTTTGTGCTCTCAACGTTTGATCATTTTGTTTTTTGTGCTCTATTTTCTTTGTTAAATTTGCCTCCTGTTTGGCATACTTCCTTTGTTGTACTTTCTATTAAATAAAAAAAAAATATTCGCTATCTCTGGTCTCTGGTTGAGATCCTTATAAATGGCTTGCCATTCATCACTCATAGAAGGAAATCTTTTAATTTGCAAACAATAATCAAGTCGATGCAGTGGTGACAGTTTATCTCGGCTTACGAGTCCATTGCATGGCTGCTGAGTAAGCAACAACACGATATAAAATGAATGAAAAATACCATATTAGACTAATGAACATTTTTGTACTCATGAGGAAAGCAATGGTTGGGATGACCTTTGATGTGTATGAACTCCTCCTCCGTCTTTATAGATGGGGACTCTTCTCCTCCTCCTTGATGCACTCTGACTCCTGCTGCTCAGGATAATGGGCTTGGCTGATATATAGATCTGCAAGACAACAAACAAATCTTATTTCTTCATTTGCAAACTTGTGTCCCTAAAGTTGAATTCTGTTGGACAAAAATTCATCCTTGCCATGTTTATTCATGTTTTGTTTAGGGCTGTCGAAATTATCGCGTTAACGGGCGGTAATTAATGTTTTTCTTAATTAATCACGTTAAAATATTTGACGCAATTAACGCACAGTGCAATGCCAACTTGTTACTTGTGTTTTTTGGAGTTTTGTCACCCTCTGCTGGTGCTTGGGTGCGACTGATTTTATGGGCTTAAGCACCCAGGAGCATTGTGTAATTATTGACATCAACAATGGCGGGCTACTAGTTCATTTTTTGATTGAAAATTTTACAAATGTTATTAAAACGAGGGGTTTTAATATAAAATTTATATAACTTGTACTAACATTTATCTTTTAAGAACTACAAGTCTTTCATGGATCACTTTAACAATGTTAATAATGTTAATGCCATCTTGATTTATTGTAATAATAAACAAATACAGTACTTATGTACCATATGTTGAATGTATATATCCATCTTGTGTCTAATCTTTCCATTCCAACAATAATTTACCGAAAAATTTGGCATATTTTATATATATATATATATGTATGTATATATATATACATATATTATAGATGGTTTGAATTGCGATTAATTATGATTAATTCATTTTTAAGCTGTAATTAACTCGATTAAAAATTTTAATCGTTTGACAGCCCTAGATTTGTTGTATTCCAATCCAGCACAAAAGTCATTCAAAATGCTTGCCATCACATTAACTGCGATTAAAAATTGGAATCCCTTGACAGCACTACTGTTAACATCAAAAATGAATTTTCATCACGGTGCTCTGTCATGTAAAGTATATTTATCGTCGAAAACGAACCAACCTTCTAATCTGTGAAGAACAACCTTAGCGTGCATTAGTTTGCACACGCTCGAGTGTCGGTGACGTGGGGGCTCCTCTATCATTCCACAAAGATGCTCCTGGAACTTGGTGGGTCCCGTGGACATTTTCCGCACTTGATTTCTGAATGCTGAGATGACTAGAAGATTGGCTAATGATTTTTTAGAGCATAATGCTGGACATGTCGTCGAGAGTTCGATTAAGTTAAGTGACTGAAATAGAGGAAAAAAAAGACCAAAGAGGAAAAAATGGCCAGTCTTTATCTCTTTATTTTCTTTGATCCCTTTCTCCTATTAAAAGCCAATCGGGAGAGCGGTTTAACATCGCACAGCCAATCAAGAGCATGGTGTGATTGCGGAAGAGGAGGGCTGTTATCGTTCATCGCACTTTTTCATTTTTTTACCATTGCCTTTGACCGATGGGTCCTTTTGCCCTCTTTCTTTTCCCCTCTTCCCCCGCATAGGCTGGCTTTTATGCCCTGGTCGTAGTTCTGTGGTAAATGCGGTCATCTGTCGCATGGGAGATGCGGGTTCAACTCCCGCTGGAGACCATCATTTACTTGGATTTTCCTCAATAAAAAAATGAATGATGGCTGCGTGACTAATAAAAACACAATTGTTAAATAAAGCACGCATTTCCTATAATTGTGTCAAGTATATTGATAGATTGTATTCAATTTGTGTGAACATTTACAACAATAAATGGAAAATGTGTAGCTGTCTGAATTATATTAATAAGAAAAGTTCCACAAACAACAAGGAGAGTACTACCAACCTGCACTGATTATGAGTAACAAGGTCACCAGACCAATTAGCTATTGAAGTGAAAAGGTAGTCACAAAAAACATTTTAAAAAATTTGAATCGAGATAAATTGGAAAAACTAAAAGGTGTGCCCCAACCTAAAGGAGACTACTACCATCCTGCACTGGTTTGGGATCAAAAGGTCAAATGAAATCAGAACTATTGAAATTTAAAGCTAGTCAATAAATTAAAGGAAAAAAAAAAACATTAAAAAATATGGAGAGCTAAATTGGAGAACTAAAAGGTGTGCCTCAACCTACAAAGAGAGAACTACGAACCTGCATAGGTTTGGGGTCAAGAGGTCAAATGATCTCAGCGCAATTGAAGTTTAAAGCTAGTCAACAAATTCAAAAATTCATTAAAAAATGATGAATTTATACATTGGAAAACTAATAGCTGTACCTCAACCTTCAAAAAGAGTACTACGACCATGCACAGATTTGGGTCAAAAAGTCAAATGGGCTAGGATCTATTGAAGTTTGAAGCTAGTCAGTCATTAAAAAATTATGAATAGATAAATTGGAAAACTAAGAGGTGTCACTTGATCTCCAAGTGTCGTACTTCTACCCTGCACAGGTTTGGGGTCAAAAGGTCAAATTACCTCAGAGCGATTGAAGTTAGTCAATTAAAAAATCATTAAAAAATATGAATAGATAAATGGGAAAACTAAGAGGTGTGCCTTGATCACCACGTGCAGTACCCACCACCCTGAGATGTAGGCATCACAAACATATTTTTATAATAAATCTTGTTAGCGTATACAGGCCTCACAAGTATACTGTAAGAAATATTTTTTTCCAACAGTGAAACTGTAAAACAACACACACTAATATGATGTGCAAAACTCCATAAATAAATCTTACTTGACATGAATTGACACAAACTATCACATAAATCTTGGTGAGTTCAAGTTTCAAACAGCTCAGTATTGACTGATATGTTATGAAATATCGGATTTATTTTATTCTTAATAAAGCTACCATAATACTGCCAAAGTAAAAAGAGAGACGGGAGTCTGAAAACCTTACCTATGAATTCTTACCAGTGCTAAGGCTCCACAAAAATGTTTTTCATTATTTCATGCAACTTATTTCTTCGCAAAAAACATACCTCACATTCTTTAGCATTAAGTGATGGTTAAAAAATAGTGGCTTTATAAAATGTAACTTACTTTAATTTTCTTAATTGAAAAATAGATTGTTTAAACAATTCTGGTGCATTTGGTCTTCTCACTCTCTTTCTCGTGATGCATTGTCAAGGTACAGTGGGCTACATAAGTATTTAGTCAACCACCAATTGTGCAAGTTCTCCTACTTGAAAAGAATAGAGAGGCCGGTAATTGTCAACATGGGTAAACCTCAACCACGAGAGAAAGAATGTGAAAAAAAAAAATCTGAAAATCACATTGTTTGATTTTTAAAGAATTTATTTCCAAATTAGAGTGGAAAATAAGTATTTGGTCACCTACAAACAAGCAAGATTTCTGGCTGTCGAAGAGGTATAAATTCTTCTAACGAAGTCTAACGAGGCTTCACTCGTTACCTGCATTAATGGCACCTGTTTTAACTCATTATCGGTATAAAAGACACCTGTCCACAGATCTCAGTCAGTCACACTCCAAACTCCACTATGGCCAAGACTAAAGAGCTGGCGAAGGACACTAGAGACAAAATTCTAGACCTGCACCAGGCTGGGAAGACTGAATCTGTTAGGGTGCGCTGGGAAGTGGACCCCAAAGCAGACAAGGGTGGCTGTGGTGATTTTCAAAGGTTTATTTGAGCGCATGTCGCAGCACCGCACGTGCACTTGGCGTGTAGCTGGCAGGTGTCGAAAGGAGATCAATCAGGCGTCGGTACAATTCTGGGAGCAGGCACGGGGAATCCTGGGACGGAACAAGAGGTCTGATTAGCCAGGTAAGAATTAATGTGGTAAATACCTGAATGCTGGACTTCACTGACGGGATTACTGAAAGTTTGGTCTGGCGACGAGCAGCAACGACGAGCTGGCTTATAAAGGCGGCTGATTTCGATGGCTTGCAGCTGTCGGCGTCTTCGCCCGTCTGGTCTCCAGCCTGCAATCAAGGAGCCCTAACAGTACCCCCCCCTACGGGCGCCACTAGGCGCCCGAGGCACGCGATCGGGATGGGCGCGATGGAAGTCGCGTATCAGGGACCTGCACAACACCTGCCTGGCTGGGATCCAACTTCGTTCCTCAGGCCCATAGCCCTCCCAGTCGACGAGGTACTGTACCCCACGGCCACGACGGCGGACGTCCAAGAGACGTCTCACTTTGAAGGCTGGGTGCCCGTCAATTAACAATGGAGGAGGGGGAGTCTGCACCGGAGGGGACAACGGGCATGACGAGACCGGCTTTACCTGGGAAACATGGAAGGTGGGATGGACACGCAGAGACCTGGGGAGCTTGAGGCGGACCGAGCAGGGATTCACTACCTTCTCTACTTCAAAGGGGCCGACAAAACGTGGGGCCAGTTTCCTGGAATTAACTCTTAGTGGCAAGTGTTTTGAGGAGAGCCATACCTTCTGCCCCACAGAGTAGACAGGGGCTGGTGTACGGCGACGGTTGGACTGGGCCTGGGAACTTTCGGACGAGCGGATTAGCACAGCGCGTGCTCTCCTCCAAACCTTGGTGCACCGGTTGATGTGCCTTCGCACCGAGGGAACCGCTATGTCCTGCTCTTGGGATGGGAACAAGGGGGGCTGGTAGCCCAGTGAGCACAGGAAGGGGGACATGTCTGAGGAGGCGTTCGGCAGGGTATTATGGGCATATTTGACCCAGGAGAGGTGGTCGCTCCAGGAATTGGGACAGGACTGTGCGACACAGCGAAGTGCTGCTTCCAGCTGTTGGTTTGTGCGTTCACACTGGCCGTTTGAGGATGGTAACCTGAGGAGAGACTCACACCAACGTCCAGAGCTGCGCAGAAAGCCTTCCATACCTGCGAGGTGAATTGGGGACCCCTATCAGACACAATATCAGACGGGATGCCATGCAGGCGGAAGACATGCTGGACCAGCAGCTCTCCGGTCTCCTTCGCCGATGGGAGTTTGCGAAGCGGGATGAAATGGGCCCCCTTGGAAAATCTATCAACCACAGTGAGTATTACGGTGTTACCTCGGGAAGGGGGGAGACCGGAGACAAAGTCCAGGGCGATATGGGACCACGGGCGGCTAGGGATGGGAAGAGGGCGAAGCAGGCCAGAGCTGGGTTTGGTCGAGGTCTTGTTGCGGGCGCAAACGTGGCAAGCAGTGACAAAAGCCCCGTGTGTCCTCGGGCATTGTGGCCCACCAGAACCGTTGGCGCAACACAGCGAGGGTCCTGCGGATACCCGGGTGGCAGAACAGGCGAGACGAGTGGGCCCACTCCAGCACCTGTTGCCGGACTGATGCGGGAACAAACAAATTAGCCTGAGACCCCTGCCGGGGGTCCGGGTGCTCCCCAAGGGCTTGGACTCCACCTCCCATTCCACTGCAGCAAGAAAACAGGTGGAAGGGAGAATGGGGGCTGGGTCCACCCTGGTCTCACTAGGCAGGAACTGGCGGAATAGGGCATCTGGCTTGATATTACGTGCCTCTGGGATATAGGAGAGAGAGAAATTAAAACGTTCAAAAAACATGGCCCACCTGGCCTGGCGAGGATTGAGCCTCCGGGCAGCCTTGAGGTACTCCAGGTTTTTGTGATCAGTCAAAACGATGAAAGGCTGGCGAGCTCCCTCCAGCAGGTGTCGCCACTCCTCCAGGGCAAGTTTAACAGCCAGCAACTCGCGGTCCCCAATGCTATAGTTTTGCTCGGCGGGGGTTAGTCTGCGGGAGAAAAATGCACAGGGGTGCACCTTGCCATCGCCAGTCTGTCGTTGGGACAAGACTGCTCCCACGCCCACTTCAGAGGCATCCACCTCCACAATGAACTGTAAGGCAAGGTCAGGATGTGCCAGCACGGGGGCTGAAGTAAAGCGTCGCTTAAGGTGTCTGAAGGCAGCGTCAGCAGAGTCAGACCAACGAAATGGTGAAGCGGTCGATGTGAGGGCTGTGAGCGGTGCTGCGACCTTGCTGTAATTCCTGATGAACCGCTGATAAAAGTTTGCGAACCCGAGGAAACGTTGGAGTTGTTTCCGTTCGGTGGGCCGTGGCCACTCTACCACTGCGGTTAGCTTACCAGGGTCCATGCGGAGTTCGCCCTTGGCAATGACGTAGCCCAGGAATTTGGTCTCTGGGACGTGGAACTCGCACTTTTCTGCCTTCACAAACAGACGGTTTTCCAGGAGTCTTTGGAGCACCTGGCATACGTGCTGCTCGGGCTCTGTGAGGTTAGGAGAGAAAATCAGGATGTCATCAAGATAAACAAAAACAAACCTGTTGATCATGTCTCTCAGCACGTCATTGACCAGGTTCTGGAAAACCACGGGGGCATTAGTGAGTCCAAAAGGCATGACGAGATACTCAAAATGGCCCAGGGGAGTGTTAAACGCGGTCTTCCACTCATCTCCCTCTCTGACATGGACCAGATGATAAGCGCTGCGTAGGTCGAGCTTGGTGAAGATACGTGCGCCATGGAGGGGTGTGAACGCCGAGTCCATCAGGGGGAGTGGGTACGTGTTTTTAATGGTGATTTTGTTGAGGCCACGGAAATCAATGATGGGCCTCAATGTGCCATCCTTCTTCCCCACAAAGAAGAGGCCGGCGCCGACCGGGGATGAGGACGGACGAATTATACCTGTGGCCAAGGACTCTGTGATATAGGACTGCAGCACCTCCATCTCAGCTTCCGAGATCTTATAAATGCGCTCCTTTGGCAGGGCGGCGCCAGGAAGTAGGTCTATGGCACAGTCATAAGGGCGGTGGGGGGGCAGGGCCACTGCTCTGTCTTTACTGAAGACTAGGCTCAGGTCATGGTAGCACTCAGGGACTGATGAGAGGTCTAGCTGGTCTGGGTTCTGGACAGGATAGGCTGGAGCTAGGGCAGATTTTAAACAATTTTTATGGCAAAAGGCACTCCATGCAGTGAGCTTGGGGTGGGTCCAATCCACCGCTGGGCTGTGAGTCTTGAGCCAGGGTAGGCCAAGAACCAGCGGCGTGTGAGGGCAATCGATTACTAATAGACTGAGTACCTCTTGGTGGTTACCCGATAGAAGAAGGTGGACAGGGTCGGTTTGCTCCCCCACACTAAACAGCACCTGTCCATTGAGTGCGATGGTCTTTAACGGGACAGGTAACGAGCGCGTTCCGACGCCCAGCTGTTTCACCAACCTGCGATCAATAAAACTTTCGTCAGCACCAGAATCAACAAAAGCCTTCACACTGCAGGATTGGTCTTTCCAAGTAAGTGTGGCGGGGAGCTGGAGCCGAGCTGAGGAATTGTTAAACGCATGACTCACCAGTATTTCCTCACCTACTGGTGAGCCTGCCCGTTTCCCGGACGCACCGGACAATGGCGGAGGAAATGCCCCGCTTGGCCACAGTAGATGCATAGCTGGGCAGCGAGCATACGTGTGCGTTCCTCCTCAGTGAGCCTGGCTCTCCCTAGCTGCATGGGCTCGGGGCTCTCAGCAGAGGGCAGTGTAGAGGCGACGGTGTGTGGGGAATACCCGGAAGTAGGGGCCATACTCTGGGCAGCGGGACAGTGAAACTTGAAAGGCGGCGGCTCGCGGCGTTGACGTCGTCTTTCGCGAAGTCGATTGTCGATTCGAATCGAACGATCGATGAGCTGATCGAGATTCCCTGGCTCGTCCCTGGAAGCCAACTCGTCCTTGAGCGATTCGCTGAGTGCGCCGGTGAAGACCTCTTGAAGCGCGGCGGCGTTGAATTGGCTCTCAGCTGCAAGCGTGCGGAACTCCACGGAGAACTCTGCGACGCTGCGCCCTCCCTGACGGATGGACATTAGACGTATGGCGGCTTCCTTACCACGAACCGGGTGGTCGAAAACTTTGCGCATCTCGGCTGTGAAGCAGTCATATGAGGCGCACGCCGCCGAGCCCTTCTCCCACTCAGCTGTGGCCCAGGCCAAAGCTGGGCCGCGAAGACTCGCGATCAGGTAAGCGATCTTGGCCCGCTCGCCGCCGTATGTACGTGGCTGTTGGTCGAACACGAGACCGCACTGCACTAAAAAGGCACGACAAGAGCCCAAGTCGCCATCGTAGGGGGCAGGGGGTGGCACGTGCGGCTCCCGTTGCGTTGGCGGTGGGGAGACGAAGTCTCGGCGTGGTGGTGACGTCGGATGCAGGGGAAGCGGCGTGAATTGCGCCTGGAGAGACTGAAGTGCCACAGAAATTTCTCCTACCTTTTGGTAAAGACATTCGAGGGCTTGAGCGTGTCGGTCAACGGCGGGGGGTGACGAGGAAGCATAACTCGGATCCATGTCCGCGGAGTCCATGTGGCCAGACCAAGCTGTTAGGGTGCGCTGGGAAGTGGACCCCAAAGCAGACAAGGGTGGCTGTGGTGATTTTCAAAGGTTTATTTGAGCGCACGTCGCAGCACCGCACGTGCACTTGGCGTGTAGCTGGCAGGTGTCGAAAGGAGATCAATCAGGCGTCGGTACAATTCTGGGAGCAGGCACGGGGAATCCTGGGACGGAACAAGAGGTCTGATTAGCCGGGTAAGAATTAATGTGGTAAATACCTGAATGCTGGACTTCACTGACGGGATTACTGAAAGTTTGGTCTGGCGACGAGCGGCAACGACGAGCTGGCTTATAAAGGCGGCTGATTTCGATGGCTTGCAGCTGTCGGCGTCTCGCCCGTCTGGTCTCCAGCCTGCAATCAAGGAGCCCTAACAGAATCTGCAAGAGGTAAAAGGCTTGGTGTAAAGAAATCAACTGTGGGAGCAATTATTAAAAATTGGAAGACATACAAGACCACTGATAATCTCCCTCGATCTGGGGCTCCATGCAAGATCTCACCCCGTGGCGTCAAAATGACAACAAGAACGGTGAGCAAAAAATCCCAGAACCACATGGGGGGACCTAGTTAATGACCTACAGAGAGCTGGGACCACAATAACAAAGGCTACTTACTATCAGTAACACAATGCGCCCCCATGGACTCAAATCCTGCACTGCCAGACGTGTCCCCCTGCTGAAGCCAGTACACATCCAGGCCCGTCTGCGGTTCGCTAGAGAGCGTTTGGATGATCCAGAAGAGGACTGGGAGAATGTGTTATGGTCAGATGAAACCAAAAGAGAACTTTTTGGTAGTAAACAGGTTCTCGTGTTTGGAGGAGAAAGAATACTGAATTGCATCCAAAGAGCACCATACCCACTGTGAAGCATGGGGGTAGAAACATCATGCTTTGGGGCTGTTTTTCTGCAAAGGGACCAGCATGACTGATCTGTGTAAAGGAAAGAATGAATGGGGCCATGTATGGAGAGGTTTTGAGTGAAAATCTCCTTCCATCAGCAAGGGCATTGAAAATAAGACGTGGCTGGGTCTTTCAGCATGACAATGATCCCAAACACACAGCCAGGGCAACAAAGGACTGGCTTTGTAAGAAGCATTTCAAGGTCCTGGAGTGGCCTAGCCAGGCTCCAGATCTCAACCCCATAGAAAATCTGTGGAGGCAGTTGAAAGTCCGTGTTGACCAACGACAGCCCCAAAACATCACTGGTCTAGAGGAGATCTGCATGGAGGAGTGGGCCAAAATACCAGCAACAGTGTGTGAAAAGCTTGTGAAGAGTTACAGAAAACGTTTGGCCTCCGTTATTGCCAACAAAGGGTACATAACAAAGTAATGAGATTAACTTTTGGTATTGACCAAATACTTATTTTCCACCATGATTTGTAAATAAATTCTTTAAAAATCAAACAATGTGGATTTTCTGTTTTTTTTCTCTCTCCACATTCTGTCTCTCATGGTTGAGGTTTATCCATGTTGACAATTACAGGCCTCTCTAATATTTTCAAGTGGGAGAACTTGAATAATTAGTGGTTGACTAAATACTTATTTGCCCCACTGTATCAGATTGTGTCTTGGCATGGACTTGATAGTATATTGACGGGGCGCGGGACCAATTCATAGGGGGCCTATTTAAAAAAAAAAAAAAAAAAAATTCAAAACATTTTCAAAACCAAAGCTGCGACTGACCTAAAACCAAAACAGGCACCTACCTTAGGCATATATGAGTCTCCATAAGCAGCAGAATCAACAATTTTTCCCTAATAAGTTTTTCCCTAATAAAATCCCAATTAATTATATTTTATATAAGTATAACAAAACTTAAAATGGTTGCGCAAAAATCACCAAATGCAGAGATAATCACCAACATTTTCAGGATCAATAGCAATATTTAACATATCATTAAGTTTTTACCCAAAATAGCAACTTTTTTATTTAGTGCAAATTTGACATTTTCAAGAGCTAATAAATTACTCAATTTTCACATCAGAAACGTAATATTTGAGGAAAGCGTGCAGAATCAATTATAAACAATATTCATATAAATCATAAATTCTATATACAACACAACTTTTTATTGAAATTTGATGTCACTATGGGTCATGGGGAGAGATGGCTGCTTGAGGACAGCACAGCTCTCCCCTGTTTACCTGCTCGACCAGTACGTCGAACATCAAGGAGGGCGGGTCACCCCTCTCGACCTCCACAGCGATCTCCATTAGAGCATAGATCTTGACCCCGTACCCGACCCGAATTTCGGGCAATTATTCAAGTCGGGCCAGGCCTTCTCTCGCACTAACATTTTTTTTTTTTTGCTCACAAATAAAACATAAAATTTCTGGGTTTTTTCGGGCTTGAGCCTGCAAATCAAGTTAATTGATCGGGCCGGGTCGTGCTTTAATACCCGCGGGCCAGGTCGGGCTGGATATTTTAGTCCCAATCTAAGCTCTAACCTTCACGTTCTCCTGCTGGGCATGCTCCTGCTTGGCCTGGACCTTCCTGGCCAGGTAGCCGTCGATCGTTGGCGGCTCCGGCTGATCGTCAGCCAGCTCCCTGGCAAGCTCGGCCAAGATCTCCTCCTCATTATCTTTCTCCTCTAACTTGGTGTGGTACAGGTCGATCTGCGCGTCCCCGGGGACGAACCTGACGAGCTTTAGCAAGTACAGGCGCTGGACCGGCCTATTGCTTACCATGAAGTTCTTTACGCTGGTCCAGTAATCATGCAGCTCCTTCCCCGTGGTGGTTAAAAGCAAAAAAAAAAAACGGGAAGTTATCATTCATTTTACCTAAATATTTTGAAGTAGCAAAACAAAGAGTTTTTAAATGGAAAAATCTTGTGAATAAATGCGTAAATCCCTGATTTTTTTAAATAGATATGAACGTAAAACATAAATACAAATAAAGCCGGTGACGCTATGATGTTGTGAATCTGATCAGAGATTCAAAGAGGCTGTCCAGGATTTATTTTTGGTTTACTTAAGAGAATGATGAGGATGGTTGTGTGTGGTTTTCTGCAATACAGTATAACCATATGCAACATATTAGTTATATAATACTCACGCGCATTAACTGTATAAACATATCTACCTAAATCAACAGGATCAACATTAAATATAAATTAAATATACCGCACACATAATGCATATAATGCTCATCATGGACAATAATCAGTAAACACATTAAGCAGGAAATTAAAATAACAACCTACTGGATATCGACACATGAATTGGAAACATAACAAACTTTTAGGCTCAACAATGTAGTCAAAGGGACCGACGATTAGCGTTAGCAATTAGCACAGGGAAGCTAGCGGTTAGCTCACGGCGGCTAGCGAATGCAACTGCTAATTAGCTGAGGAAATGTCATCAACTAAACATGTTTATACATTTTTAAGGCACACTTTAACACTATACTTACGTTTCTCATTTACACACAACTTTTGGATGGTAAGTAAATTTGACAGTAGCTTTGGGAGCGAACTACACTGCTGTGAAGGCCAAGCAGCTATCGCTATTGGCCTGCTCCAGACCAATGAGAGCAGGCCAGTAGCCGCTCTTAACCAATGCCGGGGAAGCTTTTTCATATGTAGGAAAAACAAACTACGAGAGGAAAATGACAGCGATCTGGAAATATTTCACCTTATAATCTCCGTCGAGTACAATGGCTTCATGCGAGATTTGTGGCCATAAAGTTTCGAGAGGTGGAGTTAAATCGGCCAGTTTCAATACCTCTACCTGATGAAATATTTAAAGACGAAACATGAACAAACAAAAAGAGTTTGAGGCTGCAACAAGAGCAACTGCTACCAAGAGAAAGAAGGCTGGACCGGACTCCGGAGCAACAAACCCTGATCAGTTCATTTCTTCTACTTTACTTTTATCGTCTTTTACTGAAAGAAATGCCGCAGTAATATGACACCTGTTTCTAAAGTGCTGTAGAAGTAAGCACAGTAAGCTAAACTAAGTGGCTAAGTGTGTGTTGTTGCTGGTATACAGAGAGGGAGGCTAATAGAGAGACAGGATGAAAGTTGCGCTGTTTGGCCTTTGAGAGCTAAAACTCGGGGTTTAAAAAAGTTTTATTCATTATTCATTCATTGTATTTTTACTTTCTTACTGTTGGGCTAGTATTATACATGTTTTAATTTCACAAATTTAGCACTATTTTGGCCTTTGAGAGCCAAAGGTTTATTTAATTATTGTCACCCATTCCAGGTATGCAATAAAACGTTCTACTGGATTCACTTTGTGTGTATATATATTTTACATTTCAAACAAAGTGGTATCGGCCAATACTGCACACCCAGGTATCGGTATCGGGGCCAAAAAATGCTATCGCTGCAACACTAGAGTACAGTATTATATTAACAGCTCATATACTGTATATAAAGTTATGCTGAGAAAGAAAATATACCATTATTTAAAAAATAAATAAATCAGAAAACAGTAAGCAGTTACTCACAACGTTACTCATTACTTGGTGTGTTCTTTTTAACGAATACTTTTTTTAACTTTTACTTCAGTACATTTTTGAATGACTAATTTTACTTTTACTCGAGTGATATTATTTAGAAGTAACGCTACTCTTACTTAAGTCAAATTTTTGGCTACTCTACCCACTTCTGGTTACAGTACAGTTATGCTCAAAAGAGTCTAATTAGTTTGTATATGGGTGACTTTGTATCCACCCATGAGCGTGTGAAAGCAGAAAAAAATCTAGGAGCTATTTCAATCACCTCTGTACACGGAAGAACGATTTTCAGTGCTGTATAAATGTCTATTGACTTTATCTTCCTGTTTTTCCAGTGTCATTGCTGTATGCCAAACCGGTTATATTCACAAGTTTAATGGCAGGTCAAGGTCACAGTTGAGAGATAAACACATGCCAGGACTGGCAGGTTGTGAACTGTTTGGGAGCTCTTTTATTAAGTGAGCACACCTCTTAGGTCGGTGTAGATCGGTCCTTGGATATCTCAGATTTTTGTCCATTATTTTTTTTCCCAAATCACTTCTGTAATTACAATAATTTAATTTGAGCCTAGGGGTGCACCAGTGTCCCCCAGAAGTGGAGCCATTCTTGGATAGCTCCCCGTTTTTTTTTTTTTTTTTAATAAATGGACTGGCACTTCAAAATGTTTCTTTGTTTTTGAAATCAAAGGTTTGAATCGAATATTGTATCACCTGAACCAATACACATCCCCAGCAAAAACGTATGAATGCATTTTATGCTGTTAAATCGTCCCTATCAATGTTGAGACCAAGCCTACGCCCTTGCCTGAAGTGTATGTGAAAGATTGTTTACAATTCTAAAACATGCTGTTGGTAGGATTGTGTATTTATCTGCCAGTATATTGTTCATTCACGCAGTTTACCAGATGGTGGCACTCTTTCTCCTTCTGAAAACCCAATCAAATGTAACCTTTGTCATTTCTATAGCATGCACCTCATTTTCTAAGAATCAATAGTTTCTGCCACTGATAGAAATTCCATTCAAATTGAATAAATTGGGTAAACATAATTATTTTTATAAAACATGCACACACAAGTAATAGAATAAGGATTATTTTTGAACATGGATTTCATGGAGTCAGTGTGAATGGACCATTCATTCTCCACAAATGGATAAAAAGAGTATGAATTTAATTACGATAATAACTGATCTCACCATCTAGCCTATTAAACCAAGATAATTCTCATTTATAGTCTGATAAGGAATTGGGTCCAGTGATTTTCTCACTGATAAGCTCCATGCTCTGTTACAATACTTGGGCAGACTGTGTGTCAGTCTACTATCTCCCCTCAATTAACTTCAAACTGCTCTCCATTACAAAGTACAATGAGATATGCGGTTTCATTAGCTCATACGGCCTCCATCAGCACCGCTAATTGTTTTTCTTTTTGAATGTCCCTTCATCTTTTGAGTTTAGATTGTGAAAATATCCTGTGTTCTTAAAGGCATGAAAGGATGCAGGTGGTAAAAGAAAGTGGGTGCAAAAGGCAGAACGTTTGCCTGTCTGTATATACATGTGATTTATCAAGTAGTGGAAGAGCAAAGGGCCCGCTATAAACTTAAACTCTCACAAACATGACATACACTGAACATTTAATTGGTTTCAGTCTGAAGGTGATGTACAAATTCCGAGCAACCTTCGACAGATTTTTTACTCTGTATAGAAAGTGAACTGTTTTTTTTTTTTTTTTTTTTAAAATCTATATTAATTTTATTTTATTCTAATTCGATTTTATTCCAAGTGTTGACTGGCGTGACACGTGAGACACAGGGTGACTCAGATCTCGAATCTTAAACCCAAAAGAGTGATAATATTTAATAATTACTTTTAGAAGGCACATCACTTTCTATGCATCCAATTAAGCTACATGGGCAGAATGATAATTAATTTCAAGGTCAGTTATGATTAGATCAATTGTTGAACTACAAAGTAAATTAGCTGTATTGTTATGGGGTCTTTAATATGAGCACAGGGGGTAAGGGACAAGTGAAACTGGATAGACATTTATGAGTGATTACTATTAATGGGAAGAGATGCATACCAACTAAATAGAAAAGCTTGTGCATACTGGTTGATTCAATATCACTCTGTGTCTACTTCTCTGTGCCTTGGACACCAGGGGGAAGTATAATATTGTATATTCAGGCAATTCCAACTTGAGAAAATGGCAGAGGATTAAGAAACTGTGAAGCCGGCACCCCATCAGATGCAAATTTGTATAAAAATGTTGTAAATCGTTTGTGCTACGTTTGTGCTGTAAAAAGTTTCGTTTGTGCTGCTTTCGTTTTTAAGATATTTACAATTCTTTTTAAGGACAATCTGAAGTCAACCAGCACCACATTTTCATTGAAAATGGTTAAAATGTTGCCTTTTGTTTATGATAGGTTTGCGCTGTAAAAGGTTTTGTTAATGCTGCTATCGGTTTTGAGATATTAATTTCGAGTGATGATGTCACGCAGCCCCTCATTTAGCCTCCGAAATTGTGACGTTCGTTTATGCTACGTTTGTGCTGTAATTTTTTTTTGTTTATGCTGCTATCGTTTTGTAGATAGTGAAATATTAATTTCGAGTGATGACGTCAATCGCAGCCACTTTGTCGCGGCTGACGGCCCGCACTAACTCTCTATATATCAGAAGTGGTGTCCCATCGACTAGCGCAAACGCAGCACAAAAGAATGGCACCCCTTTGGTTCCATTTTGTGATAAATGGGGAGCTGCGAGTCACGTCATCAGTCAAAATGAATATCTCAAACCCCCCATTTACTGCAAAAATGACCCAACAGTGTGCCATTCGTTTGTGCTACACTTGCGCTAGTTGTTGGGATACCCTTCTGTTATTGAAAGAGTTTATATGCTATATCAGCCGCGACGGAGTGGTTGCGATTGACGTCATCACTCGAAATTAATATCTCAATTTCTATGAAACGATAGCAGCACAAACAAATTTTTTTACAGCACAAACGTAGCGCAAACGATAGATGGGGGGCTGGTTGACATCAGATTGACCTATAAAAGAATATCTTCAAAACGATATCAGCACAAACAAAAAAAATTTCAACACAAACGAGCACAAACGAAATGACATAATTTTTGTATAAATTTGCATCTGATGGCGTTCCAACTTCACGGAGGTTTGATATATTGTCTGTCTAGATGTGTTGTGGCACCATTTGCTTTATTAGCCCGTTTTCAAAGGGTTAAAGTGCGTATGACACCAAAAAGCATGTTTATTTCATGTTTATGTTCCTGAATGAAATGGACCACTTGGATGTGTGTGGAAGCGATCGTCTTATATATTCAATTTTTGAATCCCACGCCATGAAAATGAGTGACTTCCGGCTTCAGTATCGGGTTTAGGACGAATGCGAATGTGACGTCACCCGGGTCAGCATCTCACAATACAGCATTGCTTTATAGCACGCAGATGGACTGCAGATTCAGCTGATTTTGCGGAATAATCGTTCATTTTTTGCATCACACCTGCCAAACGGCTACAGAAAATTTTTGCTGCACCAAGGAGAGGCGTGTGAGCCTTTTTGGATTTCAAAAGGTTCCTGTTCACCGCTGATATTGGCCAAAACAAGCCCTACTACTGTGGGACCATTGGACTTACGAGGAAGTGAGTAAACATCGTATTTTGTATTATGTCAAATACTGGGATCATGGCTTACGTTTTAATACAGAGGTGGCTTCCATTCATTCAAATTGCAACATTGTGTTAAAAATGGCTGCGGATACAGCGATTACAAAGTAAACACTACAAACTTTCTTTAACCCTTGAGAGTCGAAGGACGCGCCGGCGCGTCCTCAGCGCACGTCGTCTTTGAAGCGCCCTCACGTTTTAAATACGTCACCCACATGCCGTTGGTTGGTCTCGTTTTAAAGTGCGGAAGTTGCGGTTTACTCTCGTTATTATTTGAAGTCAATCGACCAATTAAAACGTGAGATATTGTCATTTAAGTTTTATAGTTTTATTGTCCTCTCAAAAAAACATTAAAACGCTGCATGGATCATTTGTTTGTGTCTATATTTCCATCATTTCTTGTCCTTTTTCAAAACGGAAGCTCCATGAAAAAACCACAAATCAAACGAACCCTTTCGAAGTCACAGTGGACGCACTAAATGCGTTTTTTAAATAAATATAACTGCCATGCGAGGTTCCACCGAACGAGAGGGAGGAGTGTTCTGAAGCAGCGCGGTGGCGAGCCGACGGCCGTTTGGATCGAGCAGCGACTTTGTGTGACTTTGAGAATGAACGGAAAACTAAATTTAGTGCAAGCAATTGTGCTATTTGATCAACTTGAGGAAGAGGATGGTCCAAATTCGTCATCATCGTCTTCTTCGGAAGAGTCCTCGAGTGAAGATAGTGACGTATTTGAACACGTGGGTGACGCCATCGACGAGCAGAGGTAAGCAAACTCACTTTTTTTTTTTTAGGCTGGAAAAAGTTTCTTTTGAAAGTTTCTTTTGATATTGCAAGACAAAGTTAATTTTGATGCAATATAAGTGTGTGTTTGTGTATATAATAATAAAATGTGCATATCAGATCAAAGTCGTACGTGAACTGTGTGTATCCAAGGCAGGAATTTATAATTGTGGTGATCTTCTTTCTATATGAAGATTAGGGATGTAGCACATATTCAGCTATGGTATTCTTTCTATTGTTATACATATAGATTTCCAATATTATTTATTGCTGTATATATTTTTATTTTATACTTTATTATTTTCATAAATACTGACTTTTTTTCATGTACATTTATAGTGACAATGAAAGTAAAGTGAAATGAAAATGGAAGGGTGGAAAGAGGACCAACACCCCATGGAAGTGTGGGCTGTGTGATGTCGCCCTGTTTCGAATTCCAGGACGAAACTGCTTTTCGGAGTGGCATGCCTGAAAAAAATTTAACTTGTTTATTGTAAATATTTTTGAAAATACTTTTTTTCCCCCCAATGTTATATATATATACATTTTTTCCCACAATCAGTCTTCTCAATTTGTGTATATAAATGTGTGTTCAAGAAGCTTGATTGTGTGTACATAGTTTTCATCAGGTGATGGGCCGCAATACCTAAACTCATAAAGAGATGGCCTCTAAACACTTTTTGTGTTAGTTGGTATATATTTTTTCACTGTTCGGTCTGCTGTATATAACCTGTTTTGACTAGAGCATGTATAAAGGCAAAAAACGCCTATGCTATACCTGTTGTTTATGTTGAATTGTCAAATAAAAGACTATTTATTCTAAATTTTTTTGGTTGAATGTTCATCCTAACATGTTGAATAAATATTACAAAGTTTCAAAACGGTTCGTTACGCATGTTTGGTTGTCAATTGGACATCAAAATTAAAAATTTTGACAAAACGATTGTGGAATTTTTGGTCTTTTTGGGCCCAAAATGATGATTTATAATTGGTCAGTGACGGAAACAACAGTTTGGACATGAAGTTCAAGGTGTCACAAAAAAAGGGACCAAACCAGGCCATCGTAAACAATTCTTTCTTTGAAATATAAAGGCAACTTCAAAGGCATGCAAAATCAGACAAAATAGGCCCAGACCTTAAAGGGTTAAATAAAGGACTATTTACTTACGTTTGATCATGGACTGACATGTAGAGAAGTTCTCCTCAGACATATCCTGCCATGTTAGCTGCAAAACAACTGCAAGCCACTCTCTGTTTATGTCTTCGCCGTGTAGTAAAGCATTATTTTGCGCCATATTCGTGGTGACCATGTGGCAGCTACGCGCTCCTCCGACGTCGGCCGGTTCGTCCGGCGGTACTCTCCAGTTAGTTCCCCGGCGAGCTCTCTGTCCGTAGCAAGGCAACAAGCTGTAACTTGCTCGCCACCGGGCGGTTTGCCGATCGGCAAAGCCAATCGACAACCCCACCGCTGTGTGACATGATCCAAGCTACTAGTGTGTGATTTTTCGCTTCGAAAAGCGAAAATAAGACTTTGAGACGTCACTCGGTTCGGGTTAGCATGTTGGCTAGCTGTCAAAAGGTAGTGGCAAAAAGTAAATGAAGCCTTTGTTTAAATGTTTCCCCTGTCTGCCAGACTGCTTCATGTTGTGAAGTGAGTTTTTAAGTTCACAACCATACCATACAATACTCATATTACAGATATTTTTTGATTGCCTGACAAAGATTCATTGTCATAAGAGCTCATTTAGTTGTGAAAATGATTTAATTTATATCCATCATTAGAATTTACCAGAATCACAGTACAATCAGTAGAATGGTATGCAAGACTTCAGGCCCAGTCCAATAAAAACAGCAGGATCCATAATCACACATGGTTGACTGCTCTTCTCTCTAAAGTTGCCGTCTAGGTGAGCCAAGGTCTTAGTAGCGTTTCAAAGGAGTAAACAATGGGATTTTTTTATGTTTGTTTTTTCTTTGCCTAAACCAGCTGCTTATTGTGTCTAAAATCGATCAAGATAGAAGTGACTGAAAACACACAATCGCATGCACATACACACACATAAGCCATTTACAGCATAGTACAAGAGAAACATTGCACGCCAGATAATTTTTTTCTCCTTTTTTGATTTATGAGTGCAATAAAACCTAGTTGCATTGAAACTTTTACTTGTTGCTTTTCAGTTTCATGTTGTGCAAACACTAATGAGGGTGACGTCAACGGCTCATAGTTCATAGAGATACTGACAATACAAGACCCAGAATTGTTATTTAACCTCAATAAGGAAAGATGGTTGTTCATTAATAATGCAAGTAGCACGTATATGAGAAGGTGATGTAATGGGTTTCCAACATACTGTACAGTAGGTGGAGTATTACTTTTGGGGCAGGGGGGAGCACAACATGTTGATGACCCCGAAACGAACTTACAAGAATATTTATAATAATAAGTGGAAAATGAGCGTGTCCCCCCCCCCCCCCCCCCCCCCCCCCATCATTTTTGAGAGGAATTCTAAATCAGGCTGCTTAGGACAGCTATACGTTTCGCCAAGATCATCATCCATTGAATATGTTACGCCCACCGGTGTCGTGCCGATGTAGTTACCCCCGTCAAAATTTGTATCTCCTGGACGGAGCCACTACACTGCTCTGATTTGCTTGATTTCCATGTTTTGGTGATGTAGTTATATACGAGTTTTTAAAACATGGCCATAGATTTCATAACCTATTGACATGACACGGGAAACAGGGCCGATTCGTAGGGGGCCTATTTTCTAAAACTTCAAATTCAAATATTTACAAAATGGTGTTGGTAAATGGTGATATACTTATATAGCGCTTTTCCACCTTTCAAGGCGCTCAAAGCGCTTTACACTATCTCGTCATCCACCTACTGGTGACGCAGCACCAGGAGCAACGTGGGGTTCAGTGTCTTGCTCAAGGATACTTAGATGAGTTCATCAGGGCGGAGAATTGAACCCACAATCTCTGGGTTGGGGGACAACTAGTCTACCACTGAGCCACGCCACCCCTAAAACCAAAACCAAAGCTGCTACCGACCTAAAACCAAAACAGGCACCTACCTTAGCCATGTATGAGTCTCCATTAGCAGCACCATAAAAAAATTCAAAATCGTTCCCTTATAAAATCCCGATTAATTATTTTTATAAGTATAACACAACTTAAAATGGCTATAAAAGTCAGGTTTTACACTAAATGCACAAAAATCACCAAATGCAGAGATAATCACCTATATTTTCAGGATCAATAGCAATATCTAACATATAAGTTTTCGACCAGAATAGCAACTTAATTTTTATTTTTTTTTACTGTTTTCAAACGCGAATAAATCTCTCACTTTAACATCAGAAACTTAATACTTGAGGAAAACTACAGAATCAATCATAAATAATAGGTAAATAGATCCCTTTATTATCATTATACACTATATACTGTTAGCGAATGAGGCTAGTGGCAGCCTGGCGTAAAAGGGCTTTTCTGGCAAAAATTCTCGTGAATAAATGCTTAAATCCCCAAAGTTTTCATAGCTATGGACGTAAAACAGTCTCGATTCATGGTTAGAAGCATAGAAACCGTACAGTTAGCGTTTATTTTGCGTATATTGACGAAGTGCCATGCTACTATAATAGCGAATGAGGCTAGTGGCCGCCTGGCGTAAAAGGAGCTTTTCTGGCGAAAACTATTGTGAATAAATGCTTAAATCCCCAGATTCTTCATAGATATGGACGTAAAACAGTCTCGATTCTTGGTTATAAGCAAAGAAACCGTGCAGTTAGCGTTTATTTTACGTACCGTTTTGGCCCGAATATAAGACGGCCCTGATTATAAGACGACCCCCTCTTTTTGAAGACTCAAGTTTGAAAAAAAGACTTTTTGAGCACCAAATTAAATTTTATACGGAAAATAATTCCAGTACATATGAAACAAATGATTATAACAATATATTTGAGAGAAAAAGCATCTTATTTTACCTCATTCAAATCTTAATATCTGAACATTTAAATATGTAAACTAAAGTGCAATCACATTCGTGAATGAATGGCTTCTGGTTTTTGAAATGTAAATAAACCAATCTATTCTGATAAAACAACTAAATTGCAATAAATGCATTAACCATCAAAGTGAGGTCTAACTGTAACTGTATTCTTGAAACAAATCTGAATAAAGAAATACATTGCAATAAAATAATGCAAACTGGTTAAACTTGAGAGTAGCTGAGATCTGTCATGATAGAACATTTCTCTTCAACTTCAGCATTCGCTTAATTGATATCTGGCGCCATCTAGCGTCGTGAATGGGTATATTGTCTAGACCCAGAATATAATTCAGTTTTATTTCAATGCAAAAAACACCGTTTTACATTCGGGCCAATATGGTATATTGACGAAGTACCATGCTACTATGTTAGCGAATGAGGCTAGCGGTCGCCTGGCATAAAAGGAGCTTTTCTGGCGAAAATTCTAGTGAATAAATGCGTAAATCCGTGAACTATTCGTAGATATGGACGTAAGACAATCTCGATTCTTGGTTAAAAGCAAATAAACCGTGCAGGTAGCATTTATTTTGCGTAAATATTCAGCCAGCGCAGCCCATCCCTCCCCCTGCAGCCCAGCAAAGGGGCCATCGTCACCCCCCAGGGATCCAGGGTGGTCCCCGGGCCACCCTCGCCCCCATTTATCTACCTTTAGGGATGGGATGAGGGGACGCACCACCCCACCCTCGGGCTGGGTATGGTGCGCGGCATGACACCAGGGAGCACCTCCCCGATACCCAGTACGAGGAGACGTGGGCCAGGCTGGGTCAACCGGGGAGGGCACTGTGGCCGCCGCCCCACCGCCCCCAGGAGAGGGAGGCGGGCCGGCCTGAAGGGGCACCCGCGCAGCACCTGTGAAGCTGACAGAAAAAGAGATTCACTTTAAAATTTAAAGGTAAACTTATTGATTTTTTTGTAACGTTGTACAAAGCACTATTTCAGACTTTTTATTATGGATAAGTGCTAAAAACATTTTTTGCTCGCTTGCCATTGCCCCGTTATTGTATAGGTCAAGTGATGCCCTTGGCCTAAAGCACCTTTATAAGTCTGAAATTTGGGCTCATTTTAGCTTTTACAGCAAAAACAGAGGAATGGATTATGACAAGAGCCACACCCATGCAAGCTGTGCAATGAAACCAAAATACTGCAGAAACACCAAGTTATTTTTGGTCTTTTGGCCCTGCGGTGGTTGGTACACCTGGATGCTCCAGCTAATGTTTTGACTTGGAAATGTTTTAACAATAACTGTTTATTATTAACATCCTATATACATCATATAAGATTTTTTTTTCATAGTTAGAATCCTGCATTTAAGCAGGTTTTGACAAAAGCTTATTTGCCCTAAAAAGAGAAAATGTTATAATGAAAGCCATTTGTTGTTCAAACATAAAACAAAAACATGTTTACTTGAGCGCTGAATGAGGTTTCAACAATTAATTGATATAAATGTACTTTTATGCCCATTTTGCTTTTTTTTTTTTTTTTTTAAAGAATGCTACAAATATCGCAATAATCGTCTTAAGTGTAGTATCGGGACCAAATGGAATCGGGATGTGACTCATATACCCAGATATGAGGCAATACACCCCCCTAGTTCCAGTCATGGCTTCCAGTCGTTGATTGAGTCACACAAACAGCAGAGACCAGTTTATGATGAGATGATGGTCTCCAGCCGATGTACAGAAATCGCATCTGCTGTTTCACGTTAGATACGTGAGGGAGAAACGGGGAAAGAAAGAAACGTAGCGAAAAGTGAAAGGCAGAAAAGTTGAGGAGCTTCAAGCAAAGTGAAAAGGTTGCCTGGCTAAAATGCAGTGGAGCATGTAAGACCAATCAAAGCTTACACACATGCATGCACAGAATCATACACAATTAGAGAATTGGAAAATGAACCCTTTGGTATTCTAATTACTAACTGATTTGCATATATTCTAATAGTGATGAATTTGCCCAAGGATGTGTGCGTTGACAGTAACAAAAACAGTTCCTTCTTTCGTGGAATAAAAGGCATGATCAATTACGTTTCAGTTTATCATCACAAAGAGCGCTGTAGTCCAAACCAGCTCACTATGGGTAGGAGGCGGGGTATACCTTGACAGGGGCAGTACTAGACCTAATACAATACTGGGGCACAGCAGGTACTGGCGAGCGAGCGTTTCTTTTTTTTTTTTTTTTTTTACCACTTATCTATCATAAAAAAGTCTGAAAGAGCGCTTTAAACTATATATAATCTAACCAAAATACAAGTTTCTGTAAAAAAAGTGATGTTTTTTTGTTTTTCAGCCATCAGAATTAAAAATGAAAATTGGGACTTCCCTTGTTTTTTGTCAATTCACCTCTGCTCATGCTCATCAACCTTCATCTCTCCTTCTGCTCTCCCCGCATCTCCCTGCTGCTCTACTTTGTCTGGACAGAAATGGGGATATGTCATTGTAACTGTTATGCAATTACTCAGAGTTTCTCAACTGGTAGGTTGTGTCCTAAGAGTGATTACCTAGCTTACCACTCTCATTCCTCCTTGCTGCGAGAAAATCCCTTTCTAATATCCATTGGCAAGACTAATGCTGTTTGAGTCAAATAGAAATAAAAAATAAGACATCTTGTCACAGATTGAAGGGGCTGCAGTAACAAAGAAAACATCCTGAAATTACGATGATTACACATACAAAACTGTAAGAGGTTATATCTCAAAGTTAGTCAATTAATTCATACATATTCATTCTATTCATTTTGGTCGTATAAACAAATAGCAACAAATAGCGTCAGTATTGATACAATTCAAATACCACATACCATAGGGTGACCATATTTTGATTTTAAAAAAAGAGGACACTCGGCCCGGCCTCGAGATACTTGAATTGTACTCGAAGATCACTCAAAGATGCCTATATCACCCACTTTTTTATACTCAACTGGTTACTCAACAGGCTTTGTTCTACCTAAAAAAATAATCAAACAAAAAAAAAAAAAAAAAAAAAAAAAAAAAAGGGAATAATGATTAAAAAACATGGCCATGGAAATGTAGTCCAGTCAATACACACACAGTAGGCAAAATGCCAACTCAACATTTTTTAAAATTACTATCACAACAATTGTCGTTGACAAATTGTTATTCCCACTCAATTTTTATTCTCATTCAATGTTCTAGATTGTATGCAAACAATAACCGAAATAAAATGACAAGCAATTCAACCAGCATGTTTCCAAACGCAGGAGTTCAAAACTATATTGCCCATAATGCCTAGCGTGGCTGAGCTCACTGATTGCTACCCTATTAGGGAGTACGGGAGCCGAGGCAAAATCAGACTTTGCTATAAAAGTTTACAATCATCAGCAGCGCAAAGATGCGACTCCATACGGCATTTTACAGATTACACCAGTACAAATCTCAGACAGAAGTCAACAGTTTCCATTATATAAGTATTTATCGTTACAAAAACTCATAAGAAACACAGCTATTTAGAATAATACTAGCATTCAACCAAATAAACCAACACAGAACAATTACAAGACTCACACAATATACTGCATCTCTGTGTACACATATAACCCTATATACAACAGAAGACACGTGATTGACATTAACAGGAGATAAACTTACAGACAGGTGTATGGAGCCACGTCTTTTAGAACTCCTTATTGAACTCCTTACTGTAGTCTGATCTCTCGCCAAACCGCTAGTAGATGGTGGTAATTCCTCATGAAATAAAGGATAAACTGCCAACAAAAAAGAAGATCTACTCCTTCTCCCGCCCCTACTAGTAGGAGCCACGTCAACGCAGGCAGGTGCTGCACCCTAGCGGCCGGAGGGATTCTCTTCAAATTGGTCCCGTGAAAAATCATAAAAACTGGACATTTTCATTAATTTATGAAACCCAGCCGGACGCTCCAGAGGGCACGTAATAAGAGGACTTGTTCGGGAAAAAGAGGACGTTTGGTCACCCTAACATATCATATCATATCAACACAATATGAGACAAAGCTCTTGAGAGCCTCTCAGTCAAATCACATTTCATTATCAGTGTATTCATAGCCAGTTAGCTAAGAGATGGCAGCTAATCTGCTACTTTGCAAATAGAGTAGTTTAAATGGTAAATGGACAGTACTTACAGTGCTGCTCGAAAGTTTGTGAACCCCACAGCGATGGTCAGATTTTTTGTAAAAAAAACTAAAATAACCTTATTAAATGTTAAGTTATACCCAAATCCACAATACTGACATTCCAAATAATGGACTGAAACAAAAGAAATAGTTATATTGTCATTCTTTATTTAACAAAAGTCGTTGATTTAAGAAAAACTCAGATATCATGTGTGCAAAAGTATGTGAACCCCTTCAGTTAATAGGATATTGCGCCTCCTTTTGCAGAGATTACCTCAACCAAACGGTTTCTGTAGTGACTAATCAGCCTCTCACATCTACTTTGGGGGATTTTTGCCCATTCTTCCTTGCAGAACGCAGTCAGTTGAGAGAGGTTTGATGGGCGTCTGGCATGAACTGCTCGCTTCAGGTCCCGCCACAGCATTTCAATGGGATTTAGGTCAGGACTTTGACTGGGCCAGTCCAGAACACGAATCTTCTTCTTTTTCAGCCATTCCTTGGTTGTATTGCTGGAATGCTTTGGATCATTATCATGTTGCATGATCCACCTTCTGCCAAGCTTTAACTTCAAAACAGATGGCGTCAGGTTATGTTCTAGGATTTGACAATATTCCTCAGAATTCATGATTCCCTGGTCTATGTGGAGTTGTCCAGGTCCTGAGGATGAAAAGCAAGCCCAGATCTTGACATTCCCACCTCCATGCTTCACTGTTGGGAGAAGGTTCTTTTGGTGGTATGCAGTGTTGACTTTTCGCCAGACATGGCGGTTTTGGTTGTGACCAAACAGTTCAATTTTGCACCTACATCAGTTGATGAAAACTCTTTTTAATTTAGTCTCGACAACACAACTGTTAAAAAAACAAAAAAAAACTACTGAATTGATTGATTAGGAAATCAGGTTGAAATAATAGAAAATTCCAAAATGTTGAGGGGGTTCACAAACTTTTGAGCAGCACTGTATATAGCGCATTTATCTGCATGGTTACCATGCCCAAAGCGCTTTACATTAGTAAATGTAAATTCACGCACACATCAATGGGGCTGCTGCCATGCAAGGGGCTGTCAACCCATTGGAGGCAAATCAGGGTTCAGTGCCTTGCCTAAGGGCACTTCAACAGTGGGCAGTCGTAGCCAGGAATCGAACCACTGACCCTTCCATCCAAGGACAACTCCAGCTACCAACTGCGCCACGGCCGCCCTACCACTGTTAACCGCCTGATACGTAAAAACTAAGGTTGAACTATTTGAATTAACAATTCATGGGAATAGGCGACCAAACAAACATCAACACAGATGTAAAAACGAACAACAAGGATGGACAGTTTATCTGGCATCAACCTGTAAAGCAGGTGGGAAGACGTTATTTGCACCGTCGACTGCATGATTGGCAGATGCGCAGTATTAATGATGCTGCATTCACGTGTTGTTGGTGAAATTGAAAAAATGATTCTCTATTACATGGTGTCTATAAAAAGCGCCAAACAGTCACTCAACTTGTGATGTATCGTTAGGGCATTGAAATAGGCTGGTCTTCTTTGTAGCAACCAGCAACCATGGTTTTTATCCCACATTACGACTTTACAACACATCAGAATGATTTTCCAACTTCCAGCTCTCAGAAGTGCTCTGGCTTCGCGGAAGTATCAACTGATATGCCTATCACAGTCAAAGTTACATGCATTAATTACTACGTTAACCAGCCATGTGCAGAATGTGTCATATTACTCTATTCACTCCATATACACATGGAGTGAATAGAGTAATATGACCATAGTGAATAGGCATTAGATCACAGGTGTCAAACCGATTCCAGAAAGGGCCTAGTGGGTGCTGGATTTTGTTCCAACCGATAACGCGCAGAGAGTTTAACCAATGAACTTCCTGCTAAAACAAGCAGCACCTGACAAAGTTTAACTGATTACACATACTACTACTACTACTAATAATAATACCTCAAACTTGTATAGCGCTTTTTGGACACTCAAAGACGCTTTACATAACATAACACATAGACAGAATTAAGAGGTGGGAAAAGCTAGTTTGAACAGATAAAAGATGTAAAAGATCTAATTGGTGAAAAGGTGTCCTCTTCATTGGTTGGAAAGCAAACCTGCACCCACTAGGCCCTTTCTGGTATCGGTTTGACACCTGTGCTTTAGATTATGCTAAGTAGACTTAAAACTCCAAGGTTTTTTTTTTTTTTTTTTTTTTTTAACAGTGAAATTTATAGTAGACAGAATGAAACCTCATGTTTTTCCAAATCCATTTTTCCCCAAGATATTTCACTTGGTGGCAGTAGTGTAATCCTTCCCCAACCAAAAGGTTGGGGGTTCGATTCTCATCCCTGATGAACTCGTCCAAGTATTCTTGAGCAAGTTACTGATCACCACATTGCTCCTGGGGCTGTGTCACCAGTAGGAAGGTGAGGATACAGTGTAAAGCGCTTTAAGGGCTTTAAAGAGTGAAAAGGCGCTGTACAAGTGTAACACCATTCACTTGGTGATTTTGGAGCATGCTTTTCCAAATGGCTTTCTGAATGCTGAACTCACATTAAAACCTCAATCAAGTTCCGATAATCTTCTTGACTGAATTTTGTATTGACACACATGTACTGCCCTGACCGAGCTGATGTCTCTGGAAGACTTGGTAAACTGACATACGATGAGCCCTCAGGCATTTCCAAGTCAATAAACAATTTGCACAGTACAATAGAACAACAGCCACCATTCTATTGCTCAACCAGGAAAACGTGTCCTTTTAAAATGTCACAAGACACGAGCCTTTTCCAAGAGTGCAGTGTCTATTGATTTAAAGTGGGCTCATCATTTCCCCATCACGTGCAATTGTGGGCTCCCTCCATGTTGGATATAGACTAGGAGAAAGATTATTATTTCAGAAATTGCTGAAAAACTCAGTAAATCTAATCCCAAGGCACATGAAAACAAAGCAAAGAAAGCAACGAATCACCAGGCCTGCATGCAGGACTGAACGGCCTCTTGCAGTTTGGCGCAACTCACGCAACTCAGACGGCGCTTAGCCCAGGGTGGTGGCACTTTGTCCCCCTCTCATCATCTCATGATAAACTAACCCATGCTTGAAACATGCCTCTTTTTTTGTGCGGAACCTCTTTTGTCTTGTGGGCAGAGATGTTTTTATGTTGAGGTTCTGGGTGAGCGGGGGACCTAAGCGTGGAGATGACAGGCAAAACTGGCAGTGACAACACTTTATTGACAGGTTTGGCAGAAGGTGTTGGAATAGTCAGGTGAGCCTTTGTGGTGGATGAGCAGATTGGCAAGCAGGTGTTCAGGCAGGCAAGTATCACATGATCTAGGGAATAAAAGAAAAATTAGCTATGTAGTAGATTCTTTGGTTTTCTGACTGAGGCTGGAGTCACCAACTCGTTAAGCTGAGTAGTTGATCTGGCGATAAGGTGAGGCCAGGGACAGGTTTAAGTAAGCCGTTAACGATGATCACCTGGACCTGGTCCCAGGCTCACCAATCTGTCCAATCCTGCAATCAAGGCAGACACACACTCACACAAGAGGAAGAGTAGGGCTCAGGCGGTAGGATTCCTAACATTTTATACTGTATGTCCTGACATGAGAAATACATTCACACACCAAGGTGAAAATACCTCTATGAAGAGAGTCCTATAATAAAGGAGCGGTGACTGAGCTGTGCAGCCACGCTCTTTTTCAAAACCAAATTGAATCTTTTAATTAGGCCAATTCATCCAAGTGTGCCATACTTCCTTTTAATGTCGAAAAAAGGGTCGGCATCCAACCAACTCCTTAGGTGCCAATGTCTTACATACTGTATGCACCCTGTAAATCGATATAAATTTCACATTCAATCCAAAATACCCGATTTCCTGTTGGGTTTGGAATATGGGTGCAGAAGACTTTTTGGAGCAGTTTTGCACAAGGTATCGACTCCCCAAATTTCATCGCTCTACGTTGAAAAAAAACCTAATCGGAGAGGCCTTTTTGAAAATTTCAAGGGGGCGCCATTAAGCCACCATGTTACGTTTTTTTTCTGCAAAGTTGCAAAATTATCAAAATTTAACACTAAATTTTGGTTTTTGAGCATGTTAAGGCCTCCAAATTGTCCATTTTCATTTGTCCCTGAAATAATAATAATCCTTTGCATTACAATAGGGCTCTCGCACTACTCTGTGCTCGGGCTCTAATAATAATAATAATAATAATAATAATAACCCCTTGCATTCTTTTGCACCATTTGATGCTTGGGCCCTAATTAAAGTAGTGTACAACCTTTTTCGGTCCTTTTTCTCGATTTGAAGCTTCATCTTCTTAGTTTTTGGTATTGCTGATAAAACTTAGTCTCATTGCCAAAGTTAAGGAATGAATTCATCATTTCTCTTTGTGTTTGTGTGTGTCTATTTGTGCATCATGTTGTCCTGTGTGATGTGTTCTTCAGGCCTCAGTGGCTCTGTGATGAATCCTTATGGCCCACTGGGCATCTGCCTCCGTTACAGCTGGGCCTGCCTAATGAACTGGACCCATACACTCTCATAATCAGATTAATTACAATGTTCAGGTACAAAATGACCAAAATCAATAGGGAAAATCGGAGAAGCCGTTCCCCGGTGAAAGGATAATTAGACACCGTTGACAGGGGTAATGTCAAGGTCAGTGGCAAACTGAATTGTTGAAGTCAAGCACAGGAAGAAAATTAATATTAAAAAACAAGGGTGGGGGGAACCCACACTCTGTCTACCTGATGTTGCTTGGACATAAAAATTTCAGCAAATTGATGGATATCACTAAAATTGCAAGAGAGCAATAGGGTGATGTGGCACACACATGAAAAATATATAATATATGTGTTAATTCAGGTGTTATACTAGTATATTAAAAAGGACATAATACTGTGACACTAATGCTGGGTGCAGTGTCCAGTCAAGACAGGAGGGGGTAGTGTTAGCCTGTCGCCTTCTGTGTAAATACATTCGGCGCTGATGAAGCGGGGGCATGCGGTCAGAAACCATTATTGGATGGTTATTGCAATGGCAACACGTTTCCATTGTCAATTAATTTGTGTCCTGCATTACAGGTTGGTCATAACCACAAAAACGCCAGAATTGTACAAATAATGTTTCCCGGCTTTATATTCTTTAGCTTTGATATGTTAGGGTGACCATATTTTTATTTCAAAAAAGAGGACACTCAGCCTGGCCTCAAGATACTTGAATTTTACTTGAAGTTCGCTCAAAGATGTCTATATCACTTAAATATATTTAAAGTGTGCCCCCTCACTCTGGATGGGAAAATGCAGTTTGAAAATGAAAAAATAAATAATAATGACTAATAAATAAATATATATATATATATATATATATATATATATATATATATATATATATATATATATATATATATATATATATATATATATATATATATATATATATAGCAGACCCATGGAAATGTAGTCCAGTCAATACGCATACACACAGTAGGCTATGTGCCAACTAAAAAATTTTAATCACGACAATTGTCCTTGACAAATTGTTATTCCCATTCAACTGATATTCTCATTCAATGTTCTAGATTGCACACAAACAATAACTGAAGTAAACTGACAAACTATTCAACCAGCATGTTTCCAAATGTAGCAGTTCAAAACTACGTTTCCCATAATGCCTAGCATGGTTTAGCTTACTGAGGCAAAAATCTAACTTTGCTAGAAAAGTTTACAATCATCAGCAGCGCAACGATTCGACACCAAATGGGATTTTACAGTCAAAGCTCCGACAGAAGTCTACAGTTGCCATTATTTACGTATTTATCGTTAAAAACTTAACAACTGGGCAGGCGTTTTGGCCAAATTGTCAACCCAGTAGATGGCAGTAATGCCTCATGATAGGGGTAAACTGCCAACAAAAAACAACAAGAACTACTCCTTCCTTCCCTTCTAGTAGGAGCCATGTCAACTGCTGCCACCCAGAGGCCGGAGGGATTCTCTTCAAATTGGTCCCGTGAAAAATCATAAAAACTGGACATTTTTATGAATTTATAAAACCAGCCCGGACGACGAGGATACTGCGTGAAAGTAGAATTCTTCCGGGCAAAAGAGGACGTTTGGTCACCCTATGATATGTTTATGGCGAAGTTGGGTGTTTAGCAGCTATGAGAAGGCTCCTGTAAATAACAGCTATTAGCATTGTTTTCAGAACTGTTTTGAATTATTTACCATGTGTTTATCCCCCTAACGTTGTGTACTGTAAATATCGCAGTTAATATCGTTCTGTTAAATGTTGTCACTATTGTTATATGTTGTTATTAACAAGCAATGTTACTGTTTGTTTACCAGCTAGCCATAGTTACAACATTGGCTGTGCGACTACAATAAGGCAGTTACTGCAACATAATGTGTACTATAATCAGGGGTGCACATGTTTTTTTTGCCCAGGTTCTCAAAGGAGGACCTGGAGATGTGACTTGGTCCTCATTGAGCTTGAGAGCCTACCCGCCTGATGCGATAAAATTATGACAAGCTTTACTTAGAGCCAATTAACTTTGATTAATTATATTAACAATTAATGCTTGATTAACATCAACTTGCACACCAAAAATTGCCATTACTTTAAAATGTAAAGAAATAAGCATAAAAGCACCAATTCAAAATAAATGGCATTATGGGACAACGACAAATGGCATTATGCGGCTCCCACACTAACTCCAAGCCTTTGTAAAAGTGGGATGTCCTCCTCATAAGACCTCATTGAATGTGCATGTTTATCTTCGTAAAATGCGAGCAAAAACACGTTTGTCAGTGCATGGCGCTGTTCTTCATTACCTTTATTCCGCCACTTGTCCATAGGGCGAGTGGTGTACTGTCTGACATCGATAGTTTGCTTAATTGCCACATGCTCTGTTTTTTTCTGCTTGCTTTTCAAAGTTTGGATGGCTGAAATTCTTTGACCCTACATAAAATGCGCTGCTCTTATCAGCGACATTGGGATTCTCACGGCACATTTTGTACCGCATTTCCGTGCGAGCATCATTGCTTTTAGCCATGGTACCTCCTGCAGCCACTTTTCAGCAAAAGTCCTTTTTTTCGGTTGCTCCGGTGACGTCTCTGTCGTCTGTCTGTCTTTTGAAGGGGGTGGGGGAACACGAAAATAATTACTCAGAGGGGCCTGCCTCTTCGACATTTTGAGAAGTTATTTTCTTGCGTCCGCCGCAAATACAGTGGTCAGCCATCGGTACGCAAAAGCGTATGGAAGCCGTTGAGGGCCAGCGCGTTTGTCTACGTCCAGTACGCATGCGCGCATGCGGACCACTTATGTGCACCCCTGACTATAATAGTATAATTAATGTACATAGAGAATATTGGTTATGTTTGAGAATGGGTTGTGGAATGTGACTTTGTTTCAATATCAAAATGAATGTTTTAATTGTTGAAAAGACAAAGAGATGAACATTATAAATACAATCGAAATTCAAAAAAAGGCAGACGGGTATAAGTTTTGGATGTTAATGAAGACATGATTATTGGAAGGTTATTGCAATGGCAATAATGGCTTTTAATTGGCATTAAAAATGGCTTTTCCATTGTGTATTTATTTGGGTCCTACAGTACAGACAATAATCAACTTAAAGATGCCTAAAGGTTGAGTTATGCTTCTGCGGCAGACCTACACTGTCGAGGCAAACCCGATTTACGACCCCCAGCCGTAGCCTGATGTGCATCTTTACAAAATCTTGACTACGCGTTACGTCAACACGTGGTGACATGACGCAAATGGACTGTGGTTGGTCCGCTCAGATTGTTGTTTTCGGTTCAGCGCGAAATCAATGCCAGTTTATAACGTTGTGCTACACGCAAAAATGGACCAAGCCGACGAGAGGATAATCGCAGAGGTCCGCAAGTACGACAACCTCTACAATGTCTCGTCAAGACATTATATAAATTGCCAAATGGCTAGCAATTTGTGAAAGGAGATGTCTGAAAATACGGGGTTGGAGGTCAGCGAATCCATACAGAAATGGAAGAACCTCCAAAACTAGTATGTGTGTGTTCGGAAGCGAATGGTCACACGAAGCGATGACCCAGCCGGCCAAAAACTGCCAGCTTTTTTTTGCTGTGAGTCTGTGACTTATTTACATTTTATACTTCAAGTATATGAAGAATAAAGCACAGGTTGGGTGTCAAAAGAGTTGTTTTAATGTTTAATTTTCAACAGCAGACAGTTCACACACTTGATACATCATCACTGATTGAGAGCGCCACAGTGCTTTTATGATAACGTGTTTACCATCAAGGCTTCAAACACAGTTTGGGAAGTTACATAGCTACCAGAAATCTGCTATGGCTTCCCGCTGGCTGGTTGTGGGACACGGCAAAGAAATCGAAAGAAACGCTGGACAACACAGCTTGCTGGCTTCCACCCGAAGCTAGAATTTGTAATGTGACTGCCAGTCTTTGTGCGGCATCAACAGTCAGACAGACCACCTCCGCAACCGTCTTCTGCATCATCTTTGCGTCAACATTTGTATGATCAACATTTGTTGTTTAATGTTCATGAGCTGAAGATCCACATTCAAGCGTTCCATATCCGTTGCCATTGCTGTCTAACCAGAAGAAAACTCAAGGAATTCGTCACGAGACCACCAGAACCGCACACACACAGCACAACACCCCTCTAGTTGTTTGGCATTGAATTACTGAACAACACATTTCCTTGCCACAGAACTATCGAATGCTCATTGACAACGTAGGGCATGGGTGTCCAAACCGGTCCTCAAGGGCCGTAGTGGGTCCTGATCTTTGTTCCAACTGATCCAGCACAGACAGTTTAACCAATTAGGTTTCTGCTGAAACAAAAGGCACCTGACTGCGATCAACTGATTGAGCTTGCAAGACACTAGATTGGTAAAAACGTTTCCTCTTGATGGGTTGGAACAGAAACCCGCACCCACTGCGGCCCTTTGTGAAATAGTTTGCCCACCCCCTTCGTAGGGTCTACATTGTCAATAAGCCATCACCGCAACGCAGAAGCATCACTCGGGCTTAACCGGTATCCACTCCTGGGACCCGTTACAGCACAGGTGTCAAATCGATTCCAGAAAGGGCCTAGTGGGAGCAGGTTTGCTTTCCAACCAATGAAGAGGACACCTTTTCACCAATTAGATCTTTTACATGTGTAATCAGTTAAACTTTGTCAGGTGCTACTTGTTTCAGCAGGAAGTTCATTGGTTAAACTCTCTGCGCGTTATCGATTGGAACAAAATCCAGCACCCACTAGGCCCATTCTGGAATCTGTTTGACACCAGTGCGTTACAGTGACAATAGCCACGTTTACATGCTGACTTTTATTCATACCGATTCAAATCATTCCGAATGGAAATTTCACATCAGCTGTTTACATGTCACTTCATCTATTCCGATCCAGCGTTTACACGTGACTGCCTTTATTCCGAAAGGACGTTTGACAACTGCCGTCTGACATGAGCAGATTAATCAAAACAAAGCGTCACGTTGCAAAACATGGAGATCGATCGTCAGATCAGCTGCTGTTTTAACTTTTCGAGTGGAAACAAAACTTCAGAATGACACGCCGTTCATTTAAAAAGTTGTGTGTGTGCGCTGTGCGTGTGCTTGGAAGCCATGTTGCAAGTGACGTTACTTACGTCACCAAGTGACGTCACCACGTCAGTACGGAGCATGTGCAGAAAGAACGCAACCAGACACCATTCCGCTTCCCTGTTTACATGATATAATTTTACTTCTAATCGGTTTGGGAAAAGGAATATTCCACCCCTGTGAAACGGAATGAAATTCCATTCGGTTTGGGCCTGTTCATTCCGAATGAGGTGTTTATATGGAACACATTTATTCGGTTTGAACAAATATTCCGATTGTAATTGGAATATTTGGCTCCATGTAAACGTGGCAATAGTTTCTCTTTGTTTGCCGTCTCACAGTCTGAAGATAGTCTAACTCCTGGCATAGACAGACTCCATTACAATTAGGAATATACAGTATCATACCTGCGAACTTGTACAGTTTGCAGTATTTTTAATGGGATTTTCAACCTTTTTAACGGATACGGCGTACAGTAAAAAAAAAAAAAAAAGATCTTACGGGAAAACACAAAAAAACTCAATATTGTAATGTAGCATCTACAAGGACAACACCAACTTCGATAGGGTTTTCAATGATTAATTTGCAACCGAAAGCACAAACACAACTACTCTTTAGCACTAGCCGACGCTTCACAAAAAAAAAAAAAAAAAAAAAAAAAAGAGCCTCCACACTCCCTGGAAACTCGTCCACCCATCCCCCTCTCTCTCCAGTCAGTTACACGGTGCGTTTTGGGACTGCATATAACACACAACATTATACACGTCAACTATGATATGGAATTTTTAGTTTTCCAAACGATGTTTTCGTCGTAAATAGAAAATACTACATTTCTTAAAAAACATGGAATTCAATTACACTTTATTTCACATTATCACTGTCACGACGTGGTAGCGAGGTGGACCCAAAAGCAGGGAAAACACAGGGAGGCGAGGCAGAGTGCTGGTGAACTCAAAAATATTAATATATAAAAATATCATGTAAATCAACAAAAAACACAAAGTACAAACAAAAGGCCAGGTATCAATAGACAAAGTCCAGACAAAACTCAGGAGTACTAACAAAAACTAGGGGTCAAAACTTACTGAGGCTCAGCAACCAGAACACGAGGGCTTGGACGCAGAATTACACAATGAGTAGTGTGATCATTTACAACAAATGATTTTCTTTACAATACAATTCCTATCTACACATTTCACAATAGTATTCCAGCAACTGCATCTTTTTAACCACAACCACAATCTTTTTAATGTAAGAGAAATCCTTACCACTAAGGTTGTCACACTACAGAAAATGCCAATAAAGAAGATTTCTGATCGATTATGTGCCAAGCTGCCATGCAAATTTCACAGTGCCTGCTGCCTGTGAATCAGTAATAGAGTGTGCCTCCCCTTTAGGAGCAGCATCCTCTCCTACATCTCCAGTGTGTAACGCCAAAGTACAAATTTCCATGCAAATAGGCTTGAGTTACCTCACCAAATATTTAAAATACTCACATCATCACTCTCTGCTTGCATCTGCCATCTGAAGCTAAATAGTGAAGTGGATCTAGCTGTCTATTTCAGAACAGCGTTGAAGCCACAGGCTCATTTTCTGTCTTCTGCTGACAACCGTGATGTGTGCGAAGCCCTCGTTCCTCAGATGGGAAATCAGCCTTAGTACGTTGCAGTCACAAACAATCAGCCCTCATTACCCACTATGCAGCGCTAGTTTTCTATCCCATTTACCTAAAATGTCTAGCTAGCACGTGGATTTGCCAATGTGTGTGTCTTGCAGTTTGTTCGTCTTTCGATTTTGTGTATGCAAGATAAGTTGGCGTACTTTATATTGAACTGCTGTTTGCGGTATTACTTTCAACGTTTCGCCTGATTTAAAAGCTCACTGGTCAGAGTGTTGTTGGTGTTAGACCTCGTAAACCGTGCAGTGAAACGAGCAACTATTAAATCCAGACGGGCTTTTATCTGCCAAAAAAGAGTGGCACAATATTGAGCACTCAACCAATTACGCCCTAGCCAGATGTAAACAGGGTGCTGCTCTTTGAACGTCTTTGGATCACATGATTACGACAAATTACATGTAAAGGAAAAGACCAATCCCCAAATTTGTTTGGTTATACCTGCAAACACTTGTAAAAGTGAATTACTGATGCGAGTGTTGTCATTTCCACCCAAAACATGTACAAGGCTAGTGTACATGCAGTCCAAATATTTCCTTTATACAGATATGTTTGTGTTTGTACTTTGTACATTACTATTATTTTTTATCCATAGAGGCATACTGGTGTTAGGATTAGTCTCTTTCATCATTCTGAATAGGTCCCTTTTGTACTATTAAGCTTCCCTAAGCACGTAATGCTTCACTGCTCATTAAAAGCGAATAACATGCTCGTTTGCATTGAATTGTTTCAGTATTTAGCAAACAAACCAATAACTCTGCTGAAAAGTTTTGTTTTGGTAACTTTCCCAGATATATTTGCAAACTCTGGAAGTTGTGCACCGGTAATGCCCGAGAGGAAAGTTTAAGTCATTATTTTTCTCATTTTGGTTTCTGTCTTAAATCCTCTTTTGCAGAGAATCTTGTATAACATACTTAATTGACTAATCCATATTTGTTGATATTTGTCAATTTTCTGGGCTTTAATGTGGGGAGAGTTGAAGACAAACAGCTTTGAAGTCTACAGTCGTATGAAAAAGTATCTGAACCTTTGGGAATTTCTCACATTTCTGCATAACATCACCGTCAGATGTGATCTGATCTTTGTCAAAATCCCACAGATGAAAAAACAGTGTCTGCTTTAACTAAAACCACCCAAACATGTATACAGTAGGTTCTCATATGTTAATGTGGATAGCATGCAAACAATGAAAGAAGGGGGGGGGGGGGGGGGGGATAAGTAAGTGAACCATCACATTTAATGCCTCTTTGGCAGCAATAACAATACCAATAACAACCAGACGCTTCCTGTAGCTGCAGATCAATCTGGCACATCGATCAGGACTAATCTTAGCCCATTCTTCTCTATAAACCTGCTGTAGTTCAGTCAGATTCCTGGGATGTCTGGCATGAATCGCTGTCTTTAGGTCATGCCACAGCATCTCAATGGGGTTCAAGTCTGGAATTTGACTTGGCCACTCCAGAACGTATAATTTGTTCTTCTGAAGCCATTCTGAAGTTGATTTACTTCTGTGTTTTGGATCATTGTCTTGTTGCAGCATCCATCCTCTTTTTGGCTTCAACTGTATGATAAACGGCCTCAAGTTTTCCTGCAAAACATCCTGATAAACTTTTGAATTCATTCTTCCATTAATGATTGCAAGTTGTCCAGGCCCTGAAGCAGCAAAAACAGCCCCAAGTCATGATTCTCCCTCCGCCATGCTTTAAGGTGGGGATGAGGTGTTGATGTTGGTGAGCTGTTCCATTTTTCCTTCACACATGATGTTGTGTGTTACTCCCAAACAATTAAACTTTGGTTTCATCAGTCACAAAATACACAAAATATTTTGCCAAAACATCTGTGGAGTGTCCAAGTGCCTTTTTGCGAACATTAAACGAGCAACAATATTTTTTAGACAGCCGAGGCTTCCTCCATGGAGTCCTCCCATGAACACCATTCTTAGCCATATCTTTACATATAGTTGATGTGTGCACAGAGATATTGGATTGTGCCTGTGATTTCTGTATGTCTTCAGCAGACACTCTAGGGTTCTTTTTTGCCTCTCTGAGTATTCTGCGCTGAACTGTCGGCGTCATCTTTGGTGGACGGCCACTCCTTAGGAGAGAAGCAACAGTGCCAGACTCTCTAAATTTGTAGACAACTAATCTGACTGTCAATTGGTGAACATCCAGACTTTTAGAGATGGCTTTATATCCTTTCTCAGCTTTATACAAACTAACAATCCTTGATCGCAGGTCATCAGACAGCTCTTTTGACCGAGCAATGATGCACATCAGACAATGCTTCTCGTCAAGATATTTTCTTACCAGGTGTGTGTTTTATAGTGGGCAGGGCAGCTTTAAACCACTCATTAGTGATTGGGCACACCCCTGACTTAAAATGTTTGGTAAAAATTGGTTTCAATTGCTCTTTAAGTCAAGTGAGGCAGAGGGTTCACTTACTTATCTTTCCCACTTCTATCATGGTTTGCATGATATCCTTATTAAAATATCAAAGTCTATACATGTTTGGGTGGTTTTAGGTCAAGCAGACGCTGTATTTTCATCGGTGTGATTTTAAAAAGATCAGTTCACATTTGATGGTGATTTTATGCAGAAATGTGAGAAATTCCAAAAGGTTCAGATACTTTTTCATACCACTGTATCGTCGTACTATCATGTAGTCGAATGTAGTTTGAAACAACGTAAAAAGGTTCATTTGCCCATTCCTCCACACATATCTTCTTTAAATCTGTCAGGTTTCGGGGCTGTTGTTGAGAAACACAAAATTTGAGCTTCATCCAAAGATTTTATATTGGATTGAGGTGTGGGGACTTGCAAGGCGCCTTGCATTCTTCTTCCTCCAAACACTATGAATGGAATTAAGACCAAAAAGTTCCATTTTGATCTCATATGACCACGTGCCTTTCTCCCATGACTCTTCTGGATCACCCAAATGGTCATTGGTAAACTTAAAACGGGCCTGGACATGTGCTGGTTTAGGCAGGGAAACTTCCGTGCCATGCATGATTTTAAACCATGACGTCTTAGTGTATTACCAACAATAACCTTGGAAATGATGGTCCCAGCTCCTTTCAGGTCATTTACCAGCTCTTCCTGTATAGTTGTTGGCAAATACCTCACCATTGTTAGGATCACCGAGACCCTACAAGGTTGATCTTGCATGGAGCCCCAGTCTGAGAGAGATTGACAGTCATGTTTAGCTTCTTCCATTTTTGTAATTATTGCTCCAATTGTGGATCTTATATCTCTAAGCTGCTTGGCAATTGCTCCATAACCCTCTCAAGCCTTGTAGAGGTCTACAATTCTGCCTCTGGTGTCTTTGGACAGTGCTTTGGCCTTGCCCATGGTAGCAGTTGGATTATGATTGACTGCAGGGTGCATAGGTGACAATAATGATCTGAAATGGGTGGTGTGTGTGTGGTTACTCATGAGGGAAAGTAGGACTTTTTTTCAGGTAGACTGACGAGTCTTTGAGTGTCATAACTATTGCTGATTCTCAGGGGTACAAATACTTATGAACCCCAGTAAATTATTTAAAAAATCATACGATTCTTGTTTTTTTGTTGTTGTTTGAGATTATGTCTCTATGAGTGGAAATGCATCCATGATTTAAATTTCAGACCTCTACCTATTTTATAGGCAGGTGAACTTGCAAAATCACAAGTGGTGCACATACGTCTGCTCCTCACCGTACATGTATTAATGGTTAGGTTAGGTATATTGAAAGAGTCAAATGCATTTGGCTCTTATTTCGTTCACATTTTTATAAAATTTAATGTGGTATTTTAGTAGAGCATGGAATTAGCTGGGCGATCTACGTGTAATATGCGATTAATTGTACGAAAATGCTTGTCATTATGTAGCAGGCATGGACGGATGAATGACATTTCTAATGGCAGTGCCTAAACAACTAGAAGGATCTTGTGAAGTTGTCATCTATCTCGCCATTTTTTTTTTTATACCCAACAGCTGCAGTTTTGTTTCATTTATTAGTTTCGGAAACATTAAAACTACAAATCCATTCAGACTGCAGGGTGTAATGCCTCAAAAAGAGTTACATTTGAAAATGTTGCCCATTCTAATACAAAAAAATCTGCAGGTTGGATTCACATTTCCCTCCAGAGTGTCCGACACCAAATGAGAGTTGCTGATGCAAATTTAGCAATTCAAATAACCTCTGCTGTGTTTCGCATTAAGATGCGACATCGCGGAAAACCTTGATAATGGTTTTCATTTACCCCCTAGCCAGACTAATCACATCTGCATTGGTTCCACTCACCGCTCTGGCTGACACAGTGCAATTACCAACATCGGCACCGTAGGTGGCTGTGGAACAGGTCAACACCCTCAGAGTATTTATTGACTGGTACCATTTCCCCAGTAGTGAAAAATATACCTTGGGCTGACAAGACTCATCAAATTATTCAAGTAATTTGATTCAGAAACAGTTTGAAACTACATTTTCTGTTTAGAAGGTTCATTCGTATTTTTTTCCTTTTATCAGTTGGTAATTGAAAAAAAAATGTATTTGTGTTTTTATTCCAAAGGCATCCTATTATTGTGTTTGTTTATTTTCCCAATTTCTGAATATTTACATCCCTTTTACAGGAAACCTCGGACCCAAAGATTTGTAGGCTCTAGTAAGCTAAAATTGTTATTTTACTAAAATATGTTATTAGTAATAAGTCGATGCCATTGATGGAAATGACTGTCCAGGCCATTGACGGCCATGTAAGTCGAGGCCGTTAACTGTCAGGTGTGTCGATTCTATTGATACCAATATACTTGGATTCCAGTGACAGCCATGTATGTCCACGCCATGCCATTAGTGATGACGTCATTCGCAGCACATCCGCCGCGGCTGATGGGAGTGTACCAACTCTCAAGAACAGAGGGATGTCCCAACAACTAGCGCAAAAGTAACACAAACAAATGGTACCCTTTGAGTCCATTTTGCAGTAAATGGGCTGCGATTGACGTTATCACTCGAAATTAATATCTCAATATCTATAAAATGATAGTAGCACAAACAAAAAATTCTACAGCACAAACGTTGTATAAACGAAGGGAACCATTTCGGGTCCATCTTACATTAAATGGGGGGCTGCGCGACGTCATCGTCGAAATGATATCTCAATATCTATAAAATGATAGCAGCACAGACAAACAATTTTACAGCGCAAACCTAGCATGAATGAATGACATAATTTTTTAAAATAAATTTGCGTCTGATGAGGGACCAACTTCACGGAGGTCGTTATGTGAATGGCGTACCGCACGAATGCTATTTTTAGACGTCACCATCGTAACGTGGAAATGGGACATTATAGACACGCCCTGGCAAACAATCCTTGTTACTTCTGCTTGTTTTCTCCGGTAATATTTCAAAAACGAACATGCTGATCAAACACTGCTGCTATGGAAATTGTAAAAAACGACTCTAGACATTATGACATATGAAGGATGTTTTTCTCTTACGTTTCCTGAAACCAAAAACTCGGAGGAAAAAATTTAAAGAATGGATCAACTCCCGTCAATAAAGTTAGGTTCAAGATGTATAAGCTTAACCCTCACACTTTGACATCTAATTAAATGCAATGCAGTATTTTTGTTGTTGTTATTATTGTTTTGTCTTAGCCATGCAATGATGGCCTAAATACAGGCCCGTTCCTGCTAAAACAGGGTTTTGCTAATTAATCATTCAGAACTGAAGGTTCCATTTGTGAAGAATGTGTCTATTTGCCACTTGGTCGAATAACTGAATAAGTCAACATCAACAATGGAGAGGTTTTTTTTTCTTTTTGGGGCTCAGCCATTTCTCAAAATAACTCTCCTGAGGCTAAATTGATATAAGAAAGCGAGAGGAGTTGTTGGAAGCTGACTTGCTGTCTATGAAATAATAAAGATGGAACACACCAGTCATACTTTATTCAGCAGTTGTTTTTCTATTGCATTAGAATGACTATTAATATCATGTTTGATTGTGCATGGTGTACTCAATTTTTATAACAATCATAGCCTATGGTATATACTGTACATTATAACTCAGGATAGAATCATACATTTTGTATCTGCTAGATTCAAGTTAAAGCACTCCGTTTTACATCAGTTTCTTGGTGTCTCGTCAGTGCTAAAATGAAAAAACAAAAACATATAATCAGATAGATGCAAAGTTTGTCTGGGAACAAAATGCCGTCTTTGTCTGAGATTTGCATTCCAGGAAAAAGAAAGAAATGTAAATAAATGTGATAAAATGGGCATATTGATCCCCTTTCTCCAATGTGTTTTTCTTTGTATTCTCGATTACAATATGGATGTATTGTTTTGGATTTAAAAGTTTTATACGGAGCCCCTGAAGGGACATCAACAGAAAAAAAATAAATTTAAACCATCTGGTGTGCACCAGAAACAATCTTATATAGCATTTAACCTAGCAGACTTTTGCTAAGCGAGTTAACCAATCGTTTTTTATATCGTTTGGGGCTAAGCTCAGGCGCCCATTGGACACCAGCAATTTCGGCGTGCTAAAAATTATAATACAGGATTTAATTGAGCTTTACTTCAATTCTTGACTCAACTCGCGTCTGATGTTAGCCTCAAACGATATAAAAATAAATAAATTAATGAGGATCCAAGTACAACAAAAGAACAACTGGCTAACTTTCATAGCAAAAGTCCGCTAGCTTAAATGCTGTATAATGTTAATTTTTTTGGTGCGCACCAGATGTTTTAAATTTATTTTATTTCTGTCATTGTCCGTTTAGGGGCTCCATACTTTAATGGGAACATCTGTGATTATTTTTGTTTGCCCAATGGTGTATGTCCACGATCTTATTGAACGTTCTTTTCCTGCATAATCAGTAAGATGCTGACAAGATTATTTTACAAGGCTATTTGGGATTTAAAAAAGAGATTGTGTGCTTGAATCTACTATTTAAATATTTTCACTTCATGCGTGACCCTATGCAATGTTCCCTTGAATTTTTCATGCGTCTCAGCAGACACACCAGCACACTGAGGACCACTGTGAGCAACATCAAATGCGTGCCTTGTGGCCGCACACCAGGATCACGTCTCTTCCAAACCTGCAAGTGACATGGCTTATTAAAAGAATGAAAATACAGCAGCAATTTTCATTAGTTTACCTTTAATGTAATTGATTTGGCTCACTTAAAATGAAAAAGGCATACATTTCGTTGTTCATGAGATGTGTACTATGTTATATGTGAGAGTCATGCTTTAACCGTAGGAAGAGTTATGCTTTGACATGTGTGGGTTAATAAATAGTTAATGAAAAAATATATATAATGAATAACCACAATGAGAGTATAGACCCTACTCACCAACGTCACAGAATGACGTGTCGCTGTATCCGGCCGCCATATTGTCCATCATTGTTTATCCGTATTCTCAGTGGTTTCAATTTGTCGTGCAATTTATAGTGCAATTCACGGAAGCCCCGGTGCTTTCAGATGCTGTAAACTCATTGGATGCGTTGCATAAAAGGCGTTATGTGGAAAAGCTTCAGTCTATCCATTCGCCAGATCCATATTTGATGCCTAAATCGATATTCGACCCGCTGTCTTCGCCCTCTCTGCCTGACATCTGCTACCCTGATATCTACAACTATCTTGTCCACACAAAATCAGCCTATTCTCACGAAAGTTTGAAAAACTTTAAGAGCAGCACTCTAAGCAACATTACCCCGTGTGACCCTTTACTTCCAATTTTCTAAAATGGCGACAATCAATTAAAAAAAAAAAGTTGATTGCGATGGCCGACGCTTCAAGGATAGGTGGATATTGGACTATTTCTTCAATAAAACACGCAACAATTGTGTCCGCCTCATTTGCAAAGAGACAGTCGCTGTTTTCAAAGAGTTCGATGTGACCCGATAATGATATTACCGAACAAGACACGCTGACATGTACGACAACATTACAGGGAAGATACGCAGCGAGAAATTATAGCAACTTGAAGCTAGTTTAACCCTTGAGAGTCGAAGGACGCGCCGGCGCGTCCTCAGCGCACGTCGTCTTTGAAGCACCCTCGCGTTTTAATTACGTCACCCACATGCCGTTGGTTGGTCTCGTTTTAAAGTGCGGAAGTTGCGGTTTACTCTCGTTGTTATTTGAAGTCAATCAACCAACTAAAACGTGAGATATTGTCATTTAAGTTTTATAGTTTTATTGTCCTCTCAAAAAAACATTAAAACCTGCATGGATCATTTGTTTATGTCTATATTTCCATCATTTCTTGTCCTTTTTCAAAACGGAAGCTCCATGAAAAAAACACAAATCAAACGAACCCTTTCGAAGTCACAGTGGAAGCACAAAATGCGTTTTTTTTTTAATATAAATATAACTGCCGCGCGAGGTTCCACCGAACGAGAGGGAGGAGTGAATCTGAAGCAGCGAGGGGGCGAGCGACGACTTTGTGTGACTTTGAGGATGAACGGAAAACTAAATTTAGCGCAAGCAATTGTGCTTTTTGATCAACTTGAGGAAGAGGGTGGTCCAAATTCGTCATCATCGTCTTCTTCGGAAGAGTCCTCGAGTGAAGATAGTGACAGATTTGAACACGTGGGTGACGCCATCGACGAGCAGAGGTAAGCCAACTCACTTTTTTTTTTTTTTTTTTTTTTTTTTTTTATGCTGTAAAAGTTTCTTTTGATATTGCAAGACAAAGTTAATTTTGATGCAATATAAGTGCGTGTTTGTGTATGTAATAATAAGATGTGCATATCAGATCAAAGTATAATTTGTGGTCTTCTTTCTATATGAAGATTAGGGATGTAGCACATATTCAGCTACGGTATTCTTTCTATTGTCATACATATAGATTTCCATTATTATTTATTGCTGTATATATTTTTATTTTATACTTTATTATTTTCATAAATACTGACTTTTGTTTCATGTACATTTATAGTGACAATGAAAGTAAAGTGAAATGAAAATGGAAGGGTGGAAAGAGGACCGACACCCCATGGAAGTGTGGGCTGTGATGTAGCCCTGTGTCTAATTCCAGGACGAAACTGCTTGTCGGAGTGGCATGCCTGAAAAAAATGTAACTTGTTTATTGTAAATATTTTTGAAAATACTTTTTTCCCCAATGTTATATATATATATATTTTTTCCCACAATCAGTCTTCTCAATTTGTGTATATAAATGTGTGTTCAAGAAGCTTGATTGTGTGTACATAGTTTTCATCAGGCGATGGGCCGCAATACCTAAACTCATAAAGAGATGGCCTCTAAACACTTTTTGTGTTAGATGGTATATTTTTTCACTGTTCTTCACTGTTTGGTCTGCTGTATATAACCTGTTTTGACTAGAGCATGTATAAATGCAAAAAACGCCTATGGCTACACCTGTTGTTTATGTTGAATTGTCAAATAAAAGACTATTTATTCTAAATTTTTTTGGTTGAATGTTCATCCTAACATGTTGAATAAATATTACAAAGTTTCAAAACGGTTCGTTACGCATGTTTGGTTGTCAATTGGACATCAATATTAAAAAATTTGACAAAACGATTTTGGAATTTTTGGTCTTTTTGGGCCCAAAATTATGACTTATAATTGGTCAGTGAAGGAAACAACAGTTTGGACATGAAGTTCAAGGTGTCACAAAAAAAGGGACCAAACCAGGCCATCGTAAACAATTCTGTCTTTGAAATATAAAGGCAACTTCAAAGGCATGCAAAATCAGACAAAATAGGCCCAGACCTTAAAGGGTTAATTTCACAGCAGCAGTATTTCGCAAGAGCCTGAGTGTCGAAAGAGAACGCCACTATGACGAGACTGTTGAAATTATGAATTTAAAAAAATAATAAAGCAAATGCACAGAAGGGCTTGCTAACATTTGTTTGAATATATTGTTCTATGTAAATCAGCCAAGGTAGCCCCCCGCATTTTTACCACACGAAATCTGGCCCCCTTTGCAAAAGGTTTGGACACACCTGTTTAACTGATGATCCGTAGACGAGGCCAGCTTCTTTCACTTGGTACCAGCTAAATATTACTCAAAATGTAATGATGGTGGAAGAAATAAGCATCTTGAATTTGAAGCTGTATGTTGTCGGCGATTAGCCTCGCAATGATCTTAATTGTGGTTTTCAGCCCAAAACCCTCTAAATATATATTAAATGCATCTTACCAGATATAAAATGACACTACTACATAATCTGTGGTGATCGTTTGGTGCCCAGTTTTCTCGTCGAATTGCAGCAGTCCATCTCGCTCTCCTCTCCGGGTCTCTCAGAATACGGTAGAATTTCAAGTCTCTCTGTCTATCTTCTCTGTTACTGCAACCAACCGCCACACACGCCTTAACCTTTATGATTATTAATGTTAACGAGCAGAAAAACACACCATAATAGGAGGAATTTACGTAGGGGTAATGCGTAAATACGACGACCTGACGGACAACATGGCGCGGAGGCGTGGTTGTGACATCATGTGAGTGGGGTCTATATCAAACTCCCACATTAAAACCGTTCAGACAATAAGGCCGCTCAAGATTCCTATTCTCCGTTTCTAAGCATCTTTATAGGACAGGTTTAAAAAAAAAAAAAAAAATCTCACCCAGTTTCACCACTTTTTCTTCTATTTGCACATACTCCGACAGCCATTCCATCTTAAAAGAACAGCATTTCTTTTTTTACTTTGGCTTGATGAGTGAAGTGTCACTGCCTGTCCATTTCGCCATATCACTCAAAAAAATGGGGTGTTGAAGTGACATAAAAAAATTATGGAAAGAATTTGCACCTGATAATATTGCTTTCCTTCAGCATTTAGCAATTGTGTCCTTTTAACATAAAGCACACATGTCTAGCCAACATTAGGCACTCATGTTGCGCGAACATAACCCACTCTCGTTGAGCCAACATAAGACACTCATGTTCACCCAAAAATACATGTTAAACCGACATTAAGGAAATACATAATTTGCACCTGATTAAATTGCTTTTATTCAGTATTTAGCAATTGTGTTCTTTTAACATAAAGCACACATGTTCAGCAAACATAAGGCACAACTAGGGCTGTCAAATTTATCGCGTTAACGGGCGGTAATTAATTTTATTAATTAATCACGTTATAATATTTAACGCATGCACAGAATGACCCACTAACGCATTGCCGCAAACAGACTACAATGGCGCTGTTCTACGTATATACAGAGCGAAGAGGCAGTGACAAGTGAGTGGAGTGGATACAGGCATCCATTTGGACCGTGCTTTTAATTGCCTAAAGCTTTGACATCTCTTTCACAAGAATTATAACTATTGAGGCGAGCAACGTGGGGAAGAATGAGAAGGAGTTGATCTTTTTCTTAACACCCTGCATTGTATACAACACAGAGAAGATATAGTATTTGCAGCCACCACACACAGTCATAGTTACCCACTTCCCATCATGCATTTGGGCAGAACAGTTTTGTCACTACATTATCATTTACTGAAAGCTCAACAAATGCACTAGATGGCAATACTGAGTCACAATATACAAACTCACATTTATCCTTTAAGAATCTATCTGTGGATCCCATTCACAGAAAGAATGTTAATAATGTTAATGCCATCTTGTGGATTTATTGTCATAATAAACAAATACAGTACTTGTGTACAGTATGTTGAATGTATATATCCGTCTTGCCATCTTTCCATTCCAACAATAATTTACAGAAAAATGTGGCATACTGTATTTTAGAGATGTTTGAATTTCGATTAATTACGATGAATTAATTTCTAAGCTGTGATTAACTCGATTAAAAATTTTAATTGTTTGACAGCCCTAATTTTAACGTAAATGGCCGTCACTGGCATCAATTTATATATGCCTCAATGGAATCCAGTACATTGGCATCAATAGTAGCGACATTCATGATAGTCAATGGCATGGACGTACGTAGCTGTCAGTGTTACTTGAAGCCTTACTTAGGCGCCACTTCAATGATAATGGGCTGTAATGGTAAGTGGTCAAAAATCACAACCACCTATGTTTTCCTGTCATTGAAAATGAAGGGAAAATGTTTGCCATTAAAAATGAATGGAATTCCGGTCATTTTGATATTTAAACGGTGTCGGTCAGTCAAACGGTTTGGAGTCTCCAGTGCGCCGAAAAAATGTGGATAATAAGATTATGAAAGAAAGAAAGAAAAATAAAGTTGAGGAATTTTACTAGCTGGGCCTGTGCCTTGCAAAGCCCCATCTAATAAAAAAAATCACTTTTCACAAACAAAATAATAATTAAATGGTGACGGTTATTGGGCCGGCCGGCTCTACAAATGAGGTGTCACTTATTTTTTCAGGGAGTTGGCAACCCTACTTTTAAATCTTGCGAGAAATGACGAGACTATTGCAATTGGTTGGAAAGGCACGTTAACATTATGTTGCATGAACATGATCTAATATAGCTACTCATTCATAGTTCAGGTTTATGTATGGACTGCATGATTTAATCATGCTCACCTTGGAAACGTGATGTGTTCTTGCTGAAAATGCACATTGTCTTTTAGTAAACTTTACAACCTACCAGAGTCATTTTTTTGAGTGATGGGATTAGCATTTGCATCTATTAACTCAGCTGCACTGTTGTTAGCTAGCTAAGCTGCACGGCGCGTATGGGCAGGTCACATATGCAAACACTATGAATGCGAAGATTGGCTGCGTAGCGTAAGTCAGCTGTTTCGTATTATTGGCTTGACACTTGTCGCTCATTGAGTTATGTTGCAAAATGGTCCAGAAAAAATATTATTCGTCTTATCAACTAGATTATACCAGTTCTAAAATTAGATGTTAATTAATTTTGCAGCGCATGCAAAAAATGGTAGCAGAATGTGGCTTCAGCAAATCAGCACAACAGTCTTGCTCTCTTTATCTGCACTCCTCAGGTTAAACACTTCGCAACTATATACAATAATGCTGTCAGTAACCCACCAATGGGACCGCCGCATTGCCGTATTGAACGCTTCAATAGGAGCGTCATGCTGACACATCACTGCGGCGCTGACAGTTGTCCTAGCGATGCTACAATACGTTTCTGTTGAATTTTATTTTGTTCGCTGCATATTTTCTTGTGCACTGGGTCTGTACAAGCAGTGTGCCATTGTGCACACGCACAGCTTAGAGAGAACACTGACCCTATGTAATTTTCCCCTGAAATCTTGGTATACAAACAGGGTTCCCGGGGATGTGTTTAATGCATGGGAAATCACTGTCGTTTGTGTTGATATTTGGCCCTCTAGCCAAACCGACGGAATCACTCCAGCCAAAACCTCGGAACCACACAAGCACAATTCCAACAACCCAGCCAGCGCAACCCAAAAACCTGGCCAAAAGCCCAAACTCCGCACGTTCACCTTAGATTTAACCCCTTAGACTGACTTCATTTTAAAAGCTGGAACAAGACTTTGAAACAGAAGCTGACTATTTATTTCAAATCCACAACAATCAAACAGCAAGGCAAAAACAGAATACAGACCCAGACGAATAATAAGGCTGGATCCAGGGTCAACAATCAACAGGTAAAAATAAGTTTTTTTATGTCAGTTCAACACCCCATTTTTTTGAGTGGGGTAATAGTCTGTTGCAGATTGGGAAGGAGAGTTTGTGCGTTACTGTTGTCAGGGCGATGAGAGTTGAGGATTTTGCTAGCCTCAGCGCCACATAGGAGTGTTCAACTCTTAAGTCGCGTGTTCCTCTATTATCAGATGCTCCTTGTGGTTGGAGAGGATGTTCTTCCATTGTTCTGGACTGTCCGTTGTTGGTCACCAGAAGAGCTGATGGCGGCGTCTTCTCATCTACTTCGCCTGCCAGACGAGGGCTCGCAGGCCAGTCTGCTTCACCATGCCAGACTTGTGCTGGCAGACAGAATGGATGTCCACCTCCATCACATGGCTTGTATTGGTCAGTCAGCACCGATTCCGCTCACTCAGCTGTATGATGCGTATGTTGGGTCTCAGAAAAATCAACAGGAAATGATGTGAAATGCCCCAAAATTAACTCATTGGCTGCCACCGACAGCCATAGAAATTCAATCTGTTTGAACTGGGAGGGTGGCAGCAAATGAACATTCATTCGGATTGGACGTCTAATCAGTGATATACTTGTTCCAATTCACAGCAGAAAGATGAAAAGAGCTTGTTTTTCTGTTTAATAGTTGTTTTGTAGAACATCCTAGAATGATTTCCTGACCAATGTGTTTTGTTCTTAAATTATATTTTGTAAGGTCTTAAAATGTCTTTAAAAGCATTACATTTGACTTTAAAAGGGTGCAAGAACCCTGATAAAACACTTTCTGATTTCAAACTGTACCTTTTGTCAGGAACCTTAACACTCAATTGCTTACGAAGGTTGATAGCTAAATAAAATCAGCTTCTCCAAAATTCTTAGTAATACTAAGCTTTTGACATGAAATTAAAGACTGCACCTAAAATGCACTATAACCTTTACAAGTAAGTTGAATTTGACCTTCTCTGGATTCTCCTACTCAGTCGTTCAGTACGTATTACACAAGTCACTGTCCTCTAATTAGGGAGTCAAATGTCAAAATTCACAAGAGGTCTTAATTTTTTTTTGTTCCTCTACTTCTGTGTCGTAATGCGAGGCTTCCAATCATTCTGTATTACCGTATTAAGCTGCTGATGAGAATTTTTCACCAAAATAAAATGTTCCTTGCCTTCATTCAGCAATGGCAATGTTGATTCAGTCAAACTACTTGCTTGCTGTGTATAGAGGATAACATGACATAACCTACAGCATGTAATGTTGACAAATTTTCACAATATGACAAGTCAATTTGACAATGTCTCTGCCAACTTTGTTTTACAAAAACAAGGGCACTGTCACTGCTCATGATGTAACCTGTCAGGGAGTAACAAGCCAGGTCTGTACCTTGTCTCATCTGGTGAGCCGTTGTTTGAAGACGCTCAGACACCTTTGGGCAGCAGTGCTACCCTAAATCTTACATTCGTTGTGTCACGTTTGAGCATTGAAAGCCCGTTAACCCTTCCTTTGCCTTCAAAATGGTCACAGCCCTTGTGTCACACCCAGTGTTTAATAATGTAATTAGTTAGAGTAACTAATTACTTCTCCCCAAAAATAATTGAGTTAGTAGCTTACTTGCCTCATTGTAAGAGTAATTACTCAGCAATGTAACTGATGTTACGTTTCATGTTCTACACGTTATTACATTATACATTTTCTAACATCTTTCACATCAAATATACAACACAATATACAGTATTTTCAGAACATTTGGTATTTATTTGGATCAAATATATTAGTCTGTTAAGAAAACACAAATGTCAACTGACCATTAACCAGCTAGGCCTACTGTACAATAATCAGAACACTATCCTTAAATATTCAGTAAAGTAGCCATAATAAAGATAGACAAGTTTCCGGGGCACTTCCGCATGTCTGCTATCAACTTCTGTTTTAGAATTTCTCCATCCAAAACAACAAAGGAGCTGGAGTAACAATACTCATCAAAATCCCTTTAAAAAAAAAAAAAAATGGAAATACTGCATCCATCTGCCTTCATAACGACAGGGGAGGACAAGATGTTTATTAAGACAGATGTGGAACCAAGCTCGTGCCACCACAAAAAACGGGTGTTTTTGTAGCCATGTTGCCGCTGTGTTATGGAAGGTATATTCTTATCCTTGCATTTTCATGTGTCTGGTGCTCAAAAAATACTAAAGCTAAAATCTTGTGCATGAAACGACTTGTTGCCTTTGATATTGTTATTGCGATGATGATTGTAATTATGATGATCTTTAATATTATTAACTACAACTACTGTACTGCTGTGGCTGCTAGCCTGTTTATGTCAACGCATAGATGCAAGTGTTACAGTACAAGTCTTTTGCTCAATTGTTTACAGGTGGAAAATGCTGTTAGGCAAGGGAAGACAAGTTGATGTGCCTCACAAAATACTTACAGTGGTGCAAATAAGTATTTAGTCAGCCACCAATTCCACCAGTTCTCCTACTTAAAAACATTAGAGAGGCCTGTAATTGTCAACATGGGTAAACCTTAACCATGAGAGACAGAATGTGTAAAAAAAAAAAAAACAGAAAATCACATTGTTGTTAATTGAAAAATAGATTGTTGAAACAATTCTGGTGCATTTGGTCTTCTCACTCTCTTTCTCGTGATGCATTGTCAAGGACAGTGGGCCACATAAGTATTTAGTCAACCATCAATTGTGCAAGTTCTCCTACTTGAAAAGAATAGAGAGGCTGGTAATTGTCAACATGGGTAAACCTCAACCACGAAAGAAAGAATGTGAAAAAAAAAATTAGAAAATCACATTGTTTGATTTTTAAAGAATTTATTTCCAAATAAGAGTGGAAAATAAGTATTTGGTCACCTACAAACAAGCAAGATTTCTGGCTGGTCTAACTTCTTCTAACAAGGTCTAACGAGGCTCCACTCGTTTCCCTTTATTAATGGCACCGGTTTAACTCATTATCGGTATAAAAGACACCTGTCCACAAACTCAGTCAGTCACACTCCAAACTCCACTATGGCCAAGACCAAAGAGCTGTCGAAGGACACCAGAGACAAAATTGTAGACCTGCACAAAGCTGGGAAGACTAAATCTGCAATAGGTAAAATGCTTAGTGTAAAGAAATTAACTGTGGGCATACACATTCTCGTATGCTATTTTTCTAATAATTTTATAAATTGTGATTTATTGACCTGTTTTGCACATGGACCAATCATTTTAAATAAAATAAGGACATGGAATCATGTTGTCCAAATGTTTTATTACGATTAATATCTGCATTAAAAAAGAGTGCCATACTATTTTTGTTTATATGTACATACCTTGTACCTTGTCCGTGTCAGCCCTTCTGCATTCGGCAAATGCAATATTATTTGTAATTTCACCTCATTTTGGTCACTCATTGGCCGGTGTATCAATCTACACCTCACGTCAACACAGGCTGATAGGTTGTTATAATTTTGTCCACGAATGATCAACGAAGTGATAAGATCAAGCATACAATCTTTTATGTATATCCTTAGGTTTAAATCACATCCTAAACCGGGAGTTCAGAGCACACATTTTCCAAGATGGCGCCGCCCATATTTTGCTCAGGAAAATTGTCTATAATTGAAGTTTGAGAACGCTACCTTTGAAATTTCCTGGCTTGTCGGCATTATCGCTGTCTTTTTGTTTTTGCCAGAGCGTGCAGTGAAGCAGGGCATTATCAGCCCACCTAGCATATCATCATTGTATTTGCAACGGGGTCACAGACCCATACCTGTCAACCCGAGGCCATATGCAATCTTACAAATTGTGACGTATGCTCTTACAAATTGTGACTAATCTTACGTTTTATTTAGCGTGCAATAAATATGAAACAAAAATAAAACTCAATTTTTTAAATAATATGAATTTATTGGTAATATTGTCACATATAACCTGGTGCAATCAAAGAACAATCAATATCTTCAGCTACATCATGATTACTAAAATTTAACAGTGACTTTTGTTATAATTGTATGTAGCACTTTTGGTAATTTCTATCATGTCTTTTGATGGCTGCACTTCATGGCAGTTCAGGTCGCAATTCAGTTTGACATGAAGGTAGTTTGTTAGTGTGTCCAATTATAAATTAAAAAGGTGAATTGATAAAATTAACTTACTGACATAACCTTTGAGTCAGGGAACATTTCTTTTGCTAATTCTGAGAAGGGATCACCAATAGTTGCAGGCAAATTGCGTTCGGCAACAAATTGGCAGAATAAAATCTCCCCTTTCGTCACTTTTCATTCTGCAGACTGCATCTTTATGACCAGTGTTGTTAATCTTACATAAAAAAAAGTAATTAATTACAGTAACAAATTACTTCTCCCAAAAGGTAATTGAGTTAGTAACTCAGTTACCTGAATGTAAGACTGATTAGTTACTTGGCAAAGTAACTGGTGTTACCTTTCATGTTTTTTTATTTTTATTTCATTAAAAAAAAAAATCAACAACAAAAAAAACATAGTAACCTTTGCTATGTTTGGAAGTCATTTAATGTTGTGAATCAACCGTTAAAGTTGTTAAAATTGCTCCCGTTTTTGCATTAGTTCCCTTAAGTCTACTTTCGACATGTGAAAGTTTTAAAACTGTTTCATCATTTAAAGATAGATTCAAGTCAAGATTTTGCCGATTTAGGAGTATTTTAGATAAAAAGTTACTTAGTTAGCTAGGAAGGTTCACTACAACAGTTCTCTCTCCGTCTCTGACTTTTCTCCCGTCGTTCAACCAATGTAGTAACACATAGTAACGCACATTGTCTCGTTGCCGAAACGGTGAGAAAATCCGGACGGAGAAAAAAAAAAACGTAATGCACGAAAAGCGTACAGATTTTGAACATACGGCATACACATTTAAAAATCAGTGCTCACTTGTACACATTACGCCGAAACCGTGCAACTTGACAGGTATGCAGACCCTTTTCCCTCCTCCCGCTCTGCTCTCTCAAAGGCAGCTGATGTGAGACAAAAACAGACAAGTTGTGCTTTATTCAACCAAATTGTAGTAAAGCGCCCCTTCACAACCTCTGTTACAGTAACGGCGTTGCAAAGATGGGAAAAGTAATTAGATTATTCAAAACTGAAAGAAATAACGCCTTTAGAAATGCACTGAAAAAAATAACGCCTTTAGAAATGCCTTTATACTCTAACGCCATTATTAACAAAACTGGTCACACCACCAATTTCATCAAAAGGAGGATCATTTAAAACGTGCCGTTAAAGATTCTGCATCTTTGCTGCTGTACAGCCCTGAATAAAACATATCTGCCTTTCCTCTATATTTTCTTCAATCTCTCCTGCTGGTATGTGCTGGTTGACAGCTAAACATTGTGGCCCGCACCCCGCTGATTTTCATCAAAATTGCATGGATCACACAATCTGTAGTATATCCAACTGCAATGTAAAGCATGGATGGAAAGAAGAAATGTGAAGACATCTACATTACGCGTTCTATAGACTTTGCAAAAATAACGACAGTCATTCCAACTTAAAAACCATCTCGTGTTTATTTTTTACACAAGATGAATTGTTTCTGGCCTAACATTTTGTTATGCTTTATAATTACAAACACATAAGATATATTTGATGGTGAGTCATCCTCATCTTCAATCAATCAATAAATCATTTCTCTAGTTTTTATCAAATGTTTTAAATTGCTCCAATTTTTGATGTTCTTGTGACAGACAATATGAAAAGTAATATTTTATTCGTTGTATCAGGAAATGAAAGCATTTTGTAGAAATGCTTGTCCAGTTTTGGGTTAAAAAAAACCCACACAAAAAAAAAAACACGGCCCAGGTCAATACATTTGTACCAGTGTTGTCCTGCAGGCCTTATTTTGCCCTTAAGCCACAGCTTTAAGATCCCTATCTTAGTGGTTAGCATGTGTCATCCTACATACTACTGTATGTGTGTTGCATATAGGGTGACCACCTGTCCGGTTTTAAGACGGACACTCAGCCTGTTCACCTGTTTGTCCAGCTTTTAAAGAAAATGGGCTGCGGTTCAGTTTATGTGACGCAACCAATGGTGTGCACGGACAGTATGGGGGCAGGTGCTCAGATGGAAGGAAAAAAGGGCAAAGAAAGCCTGCAAACAGTTTGCTGAAGACATGTCAACAAAGCACATGGATTACTGGAACCATGTCCGATGGTCTGATGAGACGGGCGGACTTTCTTGTGTACCGTCTTTAAAAGAGGCTTCCTCTTGGGGTGACAGCCATGCACACCAATTTGATGTAGATTGTGGCTTGTGGTCTTAGCACTAACAGGCTGACCCCCACCTCTTCAATCTCTGAAGCAATGCTGACAGCACTCATGTAACGAGTCACGACATTTTGGAGGGAAAATGACAAGCAGTACTCAATTTGGACATTTAGGGATGTACGTAGTTCCCATGTGGTGTACTCACTTTTGTTGCCAGCGGGTTTAGATATTAATGGCTATATTTTGAGTGAAAAATAAATGAACTCTGTTATATGAGCTGCACACAGATGACTTTTCATTGTGCCAAAGTGTCATTTTGTCAGTGTTGTCCCATGAAAAGATATACTTAAATATCTGCGGAAATGCAAGGGGTGTACTCACTTTTGTGATACACTGTAAATTGTCCAAAAAAGTTTGACCTTTAATTGGTATTTATTTACTATTTAGTTACACAAATATGATCTATAATTTTTTTTAAAATTTATTGTTGATGTCTGATTTATTTATTTTTTATTTTTTGAAAATATGTCCTCCATTCTGACCTTATGGAAGTGGTCACCCTCGTTGCATATTTAGCTACTCTCCATCCTTCTAAAGTAATAATACTGTACGTGAAAGGAGTAATAATTATAACCAGTTGTATTTCCCACAATGAAAATAATGTTTAGTTGACTGAGAGAAAGGGCTCCGCACAGCAGGTCCTCCCTATACTACATTACTCTTTTGATTTGTTTTGTTAAAACCTTTAATCACCTTTAGTAATTGTCATGGCAACTTGAGTGGATTTGCCCAGTGGGCTTGTGTCACTGATTGGGATTTGCTCGCCACGCAATTAACACATGGAAACCAAACCCCATCGGTTAAAGTACATACTGTGCATGCAACATAAGGACTGTGTTAGCTGCAGGAATGCCCGACCCTGTGGCTGCTTCTGTGCTCACACTTTTCATTCCTGCCAACAAGTTCTAAACTCCTGCTGGGTCCCCATCCTGCATCTAGATCAAGCGGCCAATTTCCATGCATGAGTTCTAGAGTGAAAAGAAGGCCAACTTTGAAATGAAGTAGTGAACCCCATTTTTGAGTCTAACTGTGACTGTGATAGCCAGCAGTTTAGTTCATTTTGTCAAGTGTGCGCTCTGAATCGAACCACATAAGCACCAATCACACAGTGGAATGGAAAAATAAACACATTCCCTCAAGACAAATGTTTTCTCGTTAAAATTTCATTAACGACTAGTCTGCCCCAGTTAAATTCAGTTTATTCACACATCGTATCATGATACACACAAGAACATGGTCATATATACAAGCAGTTCATCTGACAAGATGCATGAAAAGGACATTCCGAATAAGCTACTTAAAGCTTTAAATCTCAAAATGACTCAAAGGTGACCGGTAATCTTAGTATACTCAAACTGATAGCAAAAGTATTCTTATGGTGCGTTAAGACCATTTGCGTTTTTTTTCTCATCGCGCGATGGGTTCCCATACAAAGTCAATGTAATCGCGCGCAAAAGGTCAACAGACGGCCCCGCGAACGGCCCCACGGGATGCCGCCAGTTGGACCAGATACGCGATGTCGCGTGTTGAATTTCTTGTCGTGTTGAATCTCTTCTCATGTTGAAAATCTTTCTGCGACAGACATCTGTGATGAAGAGGAGGAAGCAAATCTCATGTTTTCTCATTCATGTGACTTCAGTTGCCGGAGTACACCGGAACCTTCCTCAACATTCAGTCAACAAAAGTCCAAACAAAGAAAGAAAATGAAGTCAAACATTATAACATTATGAGAGAAAAGTTATAATATTGCATATTATTTAACCTGAAAGTTGCTTGGTGTCATCTGTTGAGACTTTCGGTGTATCATCACAAAACTACTTTTGGCGTAACACGAGAAGATTGAAGTAATATTGTGAGATTAAAGTCTTTGAATTACCTATTTTTTAAGTTACGTGAACTGAAAGTTGTTCGGGGTACACATATGTGACGGCCCTGGCCATTTAATTGTTATTTTTTGAGACTCTTCCAGTCAGCTGATCGTCTCCTCCACCAGTTGGCTGCTTCCCCTCCCACTGTGACGACAGCTGATCGACACAGGACGGACTGATCACGTCGCCGCCACTGATTGGCCACGAAAAAAGGCGTTTTTTCGTTCACCACTGTAAATAAGAGCACTGAAGCAAGTAGGGGTAAGTCGCCATTTCTGTTCAACCCGTTTTCTCCTGTTTTGTATAGGGTAGATAGCTAGGTTAGTGGCTGTCTTTGTTCTTTTTCATGATCAGGGTTTAGTTAGCGGGTGGGGTTCAAGTGTAGATTCCTTTTGTTTGTTGTTTTGGCCTGGGCTTACCCTGAGGCCGCGCTTCATCCACATTTTGTACATATTCATTGCGAGTTTGATTGTTGTGTAAATAAATTTGTGCCACTTGTGAATTTGTGTGGCTAGTTTTATGTTACGCCCTTCGCGAGCCGTCCTTGGGACGTAACAACGTATTTCAACTTTTGCCGACATAATAGGTCGGTGTGAACAAAAAACAGCATTTGCTCACCGTCGTTGCACAAGCGAAGCGTTGTCCGGTGACAAAACGCGGCTGTTCTCAACGCAGCATTATTCTTAAACCCTCTTTAGGGGCGACTTGGATGGGCTGGGGGATCGCCCTGTCTTCTAGTGTTCACACCTGGATGGTGTTACATCTGCTATGGCTGCGGGTGGAGGGGTGCACAGTGTCCACTCCCGTCCACGATGTTGGGGGCAGTTTCAGGCATGTCCAATGGCTACCATGCAGTTGCTTCATTGATATTGATTAGTAACACACATGTTAGAGTGGGTGCATGATAGGATGATAGGATAAGCCATCACATAGCTAAAAGTAGGTTAATAACTCATCAGTGGCGATTGCTCTAAGACTGCAAGGGAAGCTCAGCTATGTCAAAACGTCAATTGAAAAAATGTCAAATAATAAGTGATCAAATGTATACTGTTGTGCCTATATGTCATTGACTAAATATGCTCTACAACGTGCTCAACTTTTGTTTAGAATTAGCTTCTTATAAGTAGTTGGTTAGTTAGTTAGTTAGTTGTGCGGCTTGGTTTAAATTCATTTGCACAGCTTCACAGTCCTTTAAACCGTGTGGACGCTGTCCTCCAGACTTGAGAGTGCATTATTCCACCACAGCAAAATGGGACAAGTCGTTGGCTAGAGCCCTGCTCCTCAATTATTTTCTGTTGCGCCCCACACCCCCCAGGAAGAGGTAAACATTTCGCATCTCCAACCAAGAGGTTGCGCTAGACTTTTTTGTTGTCTGTCATTTTGACTGACAGGGTCATAAAAATCCGGACATAATCTATTTCTACCCGTCACTTAAATTTTTAAAATGATGATAATGACATTGTGGTGACCCTTTGTTTGGCATAATTCACCTTCCGTACTTGTGTGTCCATTTGGCCGAGCGAGTTCCCGGCTACGACAGTCACGTGTCAGAGACACTTAAGGCTCAAACACACCAGCAACGTGAACGTCGCGTCAACGATCTCGCCGCGATTACGCACCAGTGATGCTCGGCGTCAATTTCCATAGGACGCGTTTCACGAGCAGCGCGTCTGTGGAGCGGCTCAATCTGTTCACGCAAGGATTGCAAGATCGCGCGAGAATAGCGGGTATTTAAAGGTAATAAAACAACAACACTTTACCTTTCAGACCCCGCGTATTGGCGAGCTTTCTTTGTGAATGAAGAAAAAAGAAGTCATGTGCTAAAGCAAAAAGCAATCCCAATGACAAAGATTTTAACATTTTTTTTTATTATGAACATTTTTCTAAGCTCTATTGATGTTTTTTTCTCAAGTTAAAGCACCACGCAGGAATTAATTTTATTGTGTAGCAGGATTTGTGTATTATTCGTATTAATTGCAGGTGTTTTAGCTCATTTCAGTTTATTTTATTTATATAGGAAGTTACGATTGCATATTATTTTGAAAATCGACCGGATCCACCGTATTTTTACACGAGTGACTTCCGGCCTGCCCGATCCTACCTAGTAGTATTGACGCAGGGGGGCTGCATCTCGCGTCAAAAAACAAACTCTGCTGTTCTTTTCGCGTGCGTCGCGTTTAGCGCTTCTGGGACGCGTCTAACACGCGGACGCACTGCGACTGGTGTGCATTGGCTGATTGACTTTAACGGCCGCGTTTCGAAGCGTAATCGCGGCGAGATCGTTGACGCGACGTTCACGTTGCTGGTGTGTTTGAGCCTTTAAGAGCCGCGCGCGGTCCCCTCACTATCCACTCGCTCTCGCTATATGATTGGCCGAAGAGTCGAAATGCTCTCCCGTGAACTGCCTGTTTAAAAATGTTCCCGTTGTTACTTCTTGCGTTCGCTTATAACTGCCCATTTAAAAAGGAAAAGCGATGGATGATACTACACACAGAGCGTATTATTAACAAATGTTAAAGTTGTATAATCATCTAGCGAGAATAAGGAACGTCACTGACAAGCGCAGGCCCCCGCGAGTGGATAGTGAGGAGTCTAGGATAGTGCGCCTACAGCTAACAAGACTCTTAACATTGCATACCGCTTCAACATATTCAATAGTATTTGGTTTTCATTAATTTCAAATTAATATTCTGTCCGAACAAGCTTAACAGACAATCCACATCGTGCCATCACACATCAAGCAGATGAATATGTAACTTTTTCTCCGCAGTGACAAAAACAGCTGACTGTGGCCCCAGTAGTTAGGTAGCCTACCATATGTAGCATATGGAACAATGAAATTAATAGTTCACCTGCTGTGGCCTGAACGTAGTCTCACACTTTCCTCCTGGTGCGCATGGACTTGAATTGCGTGCCCGCTTGTACAGTCCCTGTTTTTTCACCTCTTTTATCAACACCATCGTCGTTTTGGGGCTTTTTGAAGAAACTTCGGACACTCAGTTGCCTGGACATTTTTCAGAGTAAGGCCGACGACGTCATGCATCAAGAGAGACAATAGCTAATTAATATGCTCACTCGCCACCCTGTGGTCTGGGGTGTGAATTGCAACCGGTCAAAATGACGGATGGACTTCAGTTTTTTCCGTCACCGTTTTAAAAAAAATCGGTCAACGACGGAAAATATTCGGTTAACGCGACCCCTGCTCCAACCCTAACTCTCTCCCGCCACTGTAAATAGTATCATTGGTCTATAAAATTATTGTTATAATAGAATAAAATAGCCCTTTATTGTCGTTATACAGTTGTACAATGAAATTGTGGAGCATCTCCCTTTACAGTGCAAGACAAGTAAAAATCTCAAAAGTGACTCGCAAGTATAAAAGTATAAAATCTAAATAAATATAAAATGTGCAAGAGATAGTCCTATGTTCAGGCAGTGCAAATAATCAAAGCGAAGTAGCAGCATGTACAGTGAAGGCATTGAATATTGCACATGAGTAAATATTGCATATAGAACATTGCATGTAAACGAATATTGGACCTTGGGTGATGAGGTGTTATACGTGGCAGTTCAGGGTTATAATTACGAGGATTGTACCGAAAGCAAAATTCTTGGCTGAAACAAAAGCCGAAAATTGGCGACATTTGGCCGAAAAATACACATGCATATAATTCAATATAATTCTTTTATTTTTTTTTTATTTTTAAAAATCATTTTATTTCAAATATTTTCCGATCAATGCCCTTTGCCTTGGCATTGGTTCTACAACCTCCGAGGCTCGAGACATTAAGTTTGAAAGGTGCTGATTCTGAAACCCCATGGTGTGTTCCAAGTGTTCTGTCAGATTTTTCACCCTATCAGAAATTACAACTCACATCAAGTTTGGGGCACTCTAAAAATGGGTCTCACGCCTCCAATAGCTAAGCTAAATGAGATCTTGATGTACGTACGTTTGTGTGGAACTGTAGTTCACAACAACAACAAAAAAAGCTTTTCTGTTTTCACCGAAATTAGTAAATATCCATACAAGGCTATTACATTCTCTCCTACTCCTTAAAATAAGACTTGACATTTTCTTGTGCAACAAGTTGAATCGATCGAGAGCCGAGTGACAAAAAAGAGGAAGTGGTCGTGCTATAAACGTATTGTACTAAACCACAGCAAATGCACATGTATTGATTTAAATACTAATTTATTCAAGCCAATGGTATAGAAATAAACTCCAAACTACTCACATGAGGGTGTAGCGGTTCACTCGCCTGATTTCATTTTCGTTTGGGTCATTTCTCATTTTGTGAGAGTGTGAATATAAGTTTGAATGGTCTCTGTAGGTGCCCTGTGGTTGACTGATGACAATTCTAGCATGCAGTCTGGATTCTGGCAATGTCAGTTGGGTAACACTCCAGCTCCCCATAATCCTGAACACAATAAGCAGTATAGAAAACGGATTGATGGATGGATAGATGGATGAGTCGGAAAGAGTTTGAAAAGTCTGCTATACCTGCAGTGGAACAACTCAAATGTACAGTGTGAACTACTGAGTGGTTTCTCTCGGACAATCTGTATATTGTGAGAAACAGAAGAAGAAAAGTAACACGTCTAAAATCACACAGTAAATTGCCAGCTTTAGTCTGGCTTTTCCCAGCTGAAGTTAGTGAAAGGAGCTGAGCTGGCTGAGATTGAGAATCAGTATAGCAGGTGGAGGATCATCTCTGCCCAGGTGGGTAAGAAAGCTCTTCTTACTTGGGTTTATTTTGTCTTATAGTGGTGGAAGCGCTTGTAGATTTGAAGGCTCAGTGGTTAAAATCTCTGATTAGCCCTCAGATATACTCACACTTAGCCATTGCCTTTGGCGGCAAAGGTTTACCTTGTGTGACTTTGGGATGTTGGTCTGAAGCTGGACCGCCAGACATTACGATGTTGTATTCTCAATAGAGAGAGATTGAGAGATGAGCAAGCAGTTTCTAAATTCCTTTCTCTTGGGCTGTGAATAGTGACATAGAGTTAAACTTGTCTGCTGTTGATAAAGATCAGTTGTTAAAACATGACCTGTGTCTGTAATGATCAGCAAAAAAGCAGGTGAAATCACCACACATAATGTTTAGTGTGCCTGGGGTTGGTGTGTACATCAGGGGCGTCATTAGACCTAATACAATACTGGGGCACAGCGGGGAGAGAGTGAGCGAGCATTTTTTTCATTACTATTTATATTATTATTAATTTTCTTTTTTTAGCACTTACGTATCTATCGGAAAAAGTCAGAAATAGTGCTTTAAACTATATTTAATCAAACCAAAATGAAGTATTCTTTGAAAAAGTAAAGTTTTTTTTTTTTTCTTTTCTGCCATACGTATTCAAAATCAATTGGGATAGCCCTTGTAGACGTTTGTTAATGATAGTCATTTCACCTCTGCTCATGCTCGTCAACTTCCATCTCTCCTTTACCTCTTTCTACACTCTGTTGCTCTATTGCAGTGTTTTTCAACCGGCGTGCCGCGGCACACTAGTGTGCCGTGAGAGATCGTCAGGTGTGCCGCGAGAAGTTATCCAATTTCGCTTTTTTTTTTTACGTCGTCGGGTGGAGTCTGTAACAGTCTCCTCCTTAAATCAGGGGTCCCCGACCTTTTTTGCACCACGGACCGGTGTTATTTGGGTCTTTTTTTCACGGACCGGTGTTCTGACAAATTGTGCAACCCATCAAATTTGCAATGATGCGGTTCTGCGCATGCGCTAACGTTAAACATAGCCGCAAAATGCGCAAATGCAGCGATTCCAAAGTAAACACTACAAACTTTCTTGAAAGAAAGGAATATTAACTTACGTTTGATCATGGAAGGACTTGTAGAAAAGTTCTCCTCAGATTCATCCTGCCATGTAAGCTTCACACATCAGCTGCACACCGCGCTCACCATTAACGACTTAGCCTTGTCTTAAACATTAATTAAGAAGCCCGCTTCACAAAGATACGATGTTGGAAATTGTAGCAAGGTTTTCAACGCTCTTGTCACGATATTCCAGAGTGACTTTAATCCAGAACCCCGGTAGAGTTGTTGTCTCAAATGTACGTTTAATAAGGTCGCCGTCATTTGCGATCTCTCTGTTTATTCACAAACGGGTCACGAATCCACTCCTTCGCTGTTCGTGGGTCTTCGAGGTTGTAGGCTCGTCAGGTGCCCTTTTCGCTGTAAAAATATTCTTTTCGCCGTAAAAATATTTCCAAAGACGTCTGTTTTCCTGTTGTCTTCGCTCGTGTGGGGGCTAGTTATTTCCGGGAACAAATGTGCCGCGCCGCGGCCTTGTAATACACTATTATCAAGGACAAGCGCACATAGATATATTATATACACAAACAAGATGTACTGCTAGCAGTCCAATCAATGGACTTCTATGACAACATTGTAATCTATCCCGTAGTATTATATCTAGAGTAGACAGAGATATTGGTGTGTTAAGCAGGGGCACAGAGTTAATTCGGCCAGAATGCGGCTGTTATTAAATTATTTTTTCTTTGCGGCCCGGTCGCAAATGCAGATGGGGACCCCTGCCTTAAATGGTGTTCCCACCACATCCACCACGCGGTGGCGTTGCTTTATTTACATTGAATATGTTCTTCTTCTGTTGCTGCTTACTTTTATGTTGGAGTTCTGCAAACGCGTTTGTGCGAACCACTGAGCTCCCGAGTGACGAGTGGTCAAGGTGGATTTATTATTATTATTTTTTGTGAATAAATGTGCATAAGTGGAAGCCTCTCCTCTTTCTGTTACTTTTATGCACGCATCCTACTTACCACACGTAACAAGTTGCAGTAGGAAAGGAGGAGTAGGTAGAAGCTCGCGGTCGTGTGCAAATGAGCAATGTAATGCTCGTGTCGCGTTCAAGAACTGCTCAGATTTTTAGCCATCAGCTAGCTACCTTGCCGTCCGTGAAAATGTGGACCCCAGCAAGTCTACTGTACATCATTTGACTAGAGTCATCAAGTGTCAATATGCACGGAAGTGTCCTTTCCATTTCATACATATTTGAGACCGTCAATCCTCCCCCTGTGTTTTATTCCAACACATTGTTGAGGACAGCAAGGTAGCTGATGGCAAAAAATCTGAGCAGTTCTTGAACGTGACGCGAGCAGTTGTATTTGTCTCGTTTCAAACCAAGTCGATTGACTATTCTGTTCGCCTCCATGAAAACACAGTGAGAAAAAAGGCAACTTTTTTGAGAAACACTACAAAGATAAATGAGAGAGCCCTCATAGCCAGTTACCTTGTTGCTAAATCCAAAAAGAGCCAATACTACCTGCCTTCAAAGCCATTGTCAGTACGTGCTTGCGATTAAAGACATTTCTAAAGTCCCCTTCTGACAATTCTGAGCTTTTCATGCCTAACTGCTATAGACCCTACTCACCAACGTCACAGAATGACGTGTATCCGGCCGCCATATTGTCAGTCTCTGTTTAGCCCTATTCTCAATGGTTTCAATTAGTCGTTCAGTTTATAGAGCAATTCATGGAAGCCCCAGTGCTTTCAGACGCTGTAAACTCATTGGATGCGTTGCATAAAAGGCGTTATGTGGAAAAGCTTCAGTCTATCCATTCGCCAGATCCATATTTGATGCCTAAATCGATATTTTTCGACACGCTGTCTTCGCCCTCTCTGCCTGACATCTGCTACCCTGATATCTACAACTATCTTGTCCACACAAAATCAGCCTATTCTCACGAAAGTTTGAAAAACTTTAAGAGCACCACTCTAAGCAACATTACGCTGTGTGATTTCTAAAATGGCGACAATCAAAAAACAAAAAAAACAAAATTTGACTGCGATGGCCGACGCTTCAAGGATAGGTGGATATTGGACTATTTCTTCAATAAAACACGCAACAACTGTGTCCGCCTCATTTGCAAAGAGACAGTCGCTGTTTTCAAAGAGTTCGATGTGACGCAATATTACTAAACAAGACACGCTGACATGTACGACAACATTACAGGGAAGATACGCAGCGAGAAATTATAGCAACTTGAAGCTAGTTTATTTTTGAGTCCAAGTGTCGAAAAAGAAAGCCACAGAGACGAGACTGTTGAAATTATGAATAAAAAAAATAATAAAGCAAATGTGACACACAGAAGGGCTTGCTAAAATATGTTTAAATATATTGTTCTATGTAAATCAGCCAAGGTAGCCCCCCGCATTTTTACCACACCAATTCTGGCTCCCTTTGCAAAAGGTTTGGACACACCTGTTTAACTGATGATCCGTTGACGAGGCCAGCTTCTTTCACTTGGTACCAGCTAAATATTATTCAAAATGTAATGATGGTGGAAGAAATAAGCATCTTGAATTTGAAACTGTATGTTGTCGGCGATTAGCCTCGCAATGATCTTAATTGTGGTTGTCAGCCCAAAACCCTCTAAATATATATTAAATGCATCTTACCAGATATAAAATGACTACTACATAATCCGTGGTAATCGTTTGGAGCCCAGTTTTCTCGTCGAATTGCAGCAGTCCATCTCGCTCTCCTCTCCGTGTCTCTCGGAATACGGTAGAACTTCGTCTCTCCGTCTATCTTCTCTGTTATTGCAACAAACCGCCACACATGCCTCCACCATTTTGATTATTAATGTTAACGACCAGAAAAACACTCCATAATAGGAGGAATTTACGTAGCGGTAATGCATCAACACGACGAGTAGACGGACAATATGGCGCGGAGGCGTGGTTGTGACGTCATGTGAGTAGGGTCTATAAAAAATAAAAACAGAGAGATACTGAGAGCTGTTGACGAAGATTCCTGCAAGGCTTTGTGTTCATCCATACAGGCTCAAGTTTCACACTGAGTAAGTATAAATATTGAGAAATTATTTCCTAATTAAATATACTGTACAGAAATTAATTTTGGAACATTTTTGGTTTGTGGTGTGCCGTGAGTTTTTTCGATGCAAAAACAAGCCGTGACACAGCAAAGGTTGAAAAACACTGCTCTACTGTGTCTAGACAGAAATGGGGATAGATCACTATAACTGTTATGCAATCAATCAGTGCTTCTTGACTGGTAGGTTGCAACTTAAAAAAGGTGGCTTACCTTGCTTACCTCTCTCATTCCTCCTTGCTGCGAGCAAATAACTTTTTAATATCCATTTGTAAGAGTAATGCTGTTTGAGTCTAATATCCATTTGCAAGAGTAATGCTGTTTGAGTCAAATAGAAATAAAAAGTAAGGCATCTTGTTACAGATTACAGGGACTGCAGTAGCAAATAAAATGTTGTAAAACAGCTAGAAATTGTGATGAGAACGCATACAAAATTATTAGAGGTTATATCCCGATTACAGGCAACTAATCCATACTGATTGATTCATTCATACAGATAATAATTCTGTATTACAAGCACCAAGCAGTCACTCAACTTGTGATGGATCGTTGGAGCATGAAATGGGTAATTCTTCTTTGTAACATGCATGTATTTATTAAAGTTGCACCGATACCGGTATCGACGGGGGGGGGGGCGAAACGGCTCTAAAATGGTGGTACAGTGGTACCTCGACATATGATCGCTTCGACACACGATCTTTTCGACATTCGACGTAAAATTTGCCTCGCCATTTGTTTCTACATCCGAAGACATGCTCGAAATTCGACGATTTTTGACAGCGCCGCAATTTCTTTGTTTTGCCAGAAGACAGACACACGGCTGATATTCTTGTGAGAGAAATCAACACTGGATCTTTTTTTTCTGCAGGTGGAGAAAAAAAGAAAAGGTGAAGCTTACTATTGAAATGAAGGTGTAAATGATAGCAAAATACTGTATAAGAATGGTGTGTGCATGCATGAACTGGGTCGACAATAGGGCCGTAGAATGTCGATCTCGGCCGGCAGTCCTCCTCCGTTGGCCAGTCTTTATAAGTTAAGGTGACAATTCTTATTGTGGTAATTTAACCAAAGAAATCTCCAGCTTCGTCAGGTTTCTGATCATTTATTCCATCAACTTGTGCAACACTGACGGCAGCATTAAAACAGAAAGTAGCTCTCTTGCTCACCGTCACGTCAGCCCCGCGGTGCGTTCAGGTACAGCAAAAAAAGTCCACCACATTAGAACCCGATTCGTTACATTATTACGGGTATTAGTATTGTTATTATAATTATTATTATTCTGATTTTTAGTCAAAATTGATTTGTTTTGCTCTTTGTAACTGCCATTTGCAATAGTAACAGCAGTATTTATTAGGGATTAAGTGTAGGTTTTTGGGCTGTGGAAAGAATTAATAGAATTATAATGTATTCTTATGGAAAAATCCTGCTCAACATATGACCATTTCGATTTAAAAACATGGTCCTGGAACGAATTAACTTCGTATGTAGAGGTACCATTGTATCAGTATCGGCGAGTACCAACAAATAGTGCGTCGATACCATTTACTGGTATCACTTCTTTCTCCTAACACTCACTACACTCTGTGTTGTGAGATGACACATGCCAAGTAGCTACTGCTATCGGCATGCTCCAAACCAATGAGAGCAGCCAATAGTTAACCAATGCCGGGCAGCTTTTTCATATTGAAAGAAAAACAAACCAGGAGAAGAAATGTCAGTGGTCTATAAATATTTCAGCATAGAAACTCTTAAAAGAAAATGCTGTATTTTAAGCCAAAACAACTGTTGTGTTTGATAGTACAATATGTCTATATGCTGCCATAGCAGATTCATGGCGCATTAAGCCCCCGAACTATTTTCAATTTGTCCATTTTACCCTGGAAACCCCCATTTACAGACGTCGCGCAACCGCTTTTGTTTCAACCTAGCCATAAAACGAAGGTAATTAATTATATTTATCATTCAAAATATGTCATTTTTAGCTTAGTATCATCAATTGATGTTTAATATTTCGTTTAAAAAAAAAAAAAAAAAAACTAAAAAATTATTGACTCGCATATTTGAATCATTTAAACAAATGATGTCACAAGTAAAAAAATGGTGTCTGTAAAAAAGTCATTATCATGATTTTTTTTGTAACTGTCACATTTTCTCCGATATGTTAGATGATAAGTAATCAGGCCAAACAAAGAAGAAAAAAAAAAAAAAAAAACATTTAAAAGGGTAAATATACGAAAAAGAAAATCTCGACCACTCCTTGATGTCTACGATTTCTGCATCGCGACCCTTGTTATATTACAGTGTTTCAAAACAGCCATAAAAAGAAAGTAAGTAATTATATTTCTTCTTCAAAATGCCTGTCATTTTTAGCTTAGAATCATTAATTGATGTCTAGTATTTTGTTTAAAAAAAACAACAACAAAAAAAACAACTTGAACAAAAATCGACAAAGATCCTAAGGTAGGGTAAAATTATTATGTAAATAGTGTATTAGAGATCAGTATAGTCATTATAATATTTTAGCATATATTGTAGGGATATAAGATCAGTCGCTCGTTTGTCACGACTATAATTTCTGTGTGATGTACATCCAAAACAAGAGCTCAAAGTGGATTTTAGAGTGAGAGCGTTAGGTAGAACACATGCTGCTTTTAATGCAATATCCAGGATTTGGTGCTCGGGCTTTTCAGCCCTGAAAAGCCATAATAAACAAATGCTTAGGCATGCACCAAAGCACCTCAAGCATTAATGTAGCATGACTGTACAACTCAAAAGACAAATGAAATGATTTAAATGGAAAAACGTTTTATCTTATTGTAATGCATTTTTACACTATTATGTGAACCCCAGAATGCACACCGACGTACTCACAATGAACACTGCGTATAATACTTTATTAAAATGACAAATTAATTCATTTCTGACATAGTTTTTTTCCACATTTTTGTACGAGAGTTTCATTAAGTTAAACAGAAGCACATTCCGAGACTATTGTTTATCGTTGTTAGTTTTTATCTGTGTTATTTTCCATCTTCATTGCTTTTCTTGGAAATATTGTCCAATTGAAAATGCACTTGCTTTGTTAAAATACATGACACACATGTGGCTGATTATGTGCATCGCTGCTGATGAGATTCAGGATGTTTTGATTTCAATTATTAAATAGGCCCATTTTTAAATAGCTTGTAAGCCACAATCAGTAGAAGATTAAAACATCATTTTTTCCCCTCATCGGGTTCAAATTCCACCATTCCACACTGTGTCCTCGCTGCGGGAATCTGAGTGGTCTTGGAAGGTAATTGGCCAAAGTTATAACCCAAACAACTGAAGGGCCTGAAATATGGAAGTTGAATTAAAACCAAGGAAATTGATTTTTGCCTCAAGAAATAGCTATCTGTATTTTGTTTTGGATTCAAACAGTGTGGTGCAAAGTAGTGAAGTGTCTATTTCCCTCTCTAGAAATAGTAATAATAATTTTATAGTCACTTAAAAGCTATCAACTATCCATCCATCCATTATCTACACCTTAATCCAGTCGGGTCACAGGGGCAGCAGCTTTAGCAGGGAAGCCCAGACTTCCCTCAACCCAGCCACTTCAACCAACTCCTCCGGTGGGATCCCAAGGCGTTCCCAAGCAAGCCGAGAGACATCGGTTCTTCCACCGGTGGGACATGCCCGGAACACGCAGCTGGCTCCTCTCAACCCGGTGGAGTAGCGGCTGTTAAAATGATACTGTACAATAACCATTACATAACCACATTAAGCCAAAGAAATACCAAAAAAAGAAAAGAAAAAAAAAAATTCCAGCGAGAGAAAGAAAAAAAAAAGACAGAAACGAAGCATTATTCGTCCAAAAAGCATGAGTTCCCTCTAGTGGAGAAAATAGTTACTAGTTTGAATAGTTAATAGTTCCTTCAGTTACCAGTGTTGTCACCGATTATTTGAAAAAGTAATTTAATTACTGATTACGCCTCAAAAAGTAATCTAGTTTCTTTGCTGATTACCTCATTATCAAAGTAACTAAGTTACTTTAAAAGGGATTTATCAGTTACTTTTTACCATTTTTTCAATCCTTTCCTGCCTCAACATAGGAATTACAACAGAAAAATTTAATCAAATGTAATTGACTTTTCGAGAATTAAATTTAAAGGAGACGATCAGAATTTTTCACATAAGGCTTAGTCTGTCATGTTCCCTGCCTCTCTGGTTCACTCACCTGCCTTTTCCCGCCTCTCGGCTTGGCACAGCTGCTACTGATCATCGTTAGGGGAGTATTTAAGTGGCAGGCTCACATCACTTCACTGTCTGATCGTTCCAGCACAAAGCTTCACGTCCTGAGACCTCCTTCATGTGATATCCTGCCTGCTCATCTTGACTGACTTCCAACCACGCCTGCTTTCAAGTAATCTGGTCTGCTTCTTGTTGCTGTTCCTACATTCTGCCTCTGATTGCAATAAACGGCCTCCTGGCCAAACTGTCAAGCCTGTTGCTGAATCTGCATTCTGGTTCCAACCCTCACCTGACTAATCCCGACAGAACGATCAGACCACAATATGGAACCCGCAGATTCAAATCCGCTTCACGTGGCCCTCCGAGTCCAGGGACAGCGAATCCTGCAGCAGGAGGAACAGATTTCCTCCCTCCATGAATTCCTGAAAAAGACAACTGATCGACAAGCGTCAATGATACAGAACTTGAACTCTCAGCTCGCAAACATCGCTCTTCAACTTCAACCAACAGCCCAATCTGCCAGGCCGGCCTCTGTTCCTGTAGACCAACCCAACTCTCTCTCCGAGGGTCAAGCGGGGGCGCCTGTCACACAAGTGAACTTACAACTGTCCCGCCCGGAACGCTTTTCGGGTGACACGGGAGACGTTCGCACCTTCCTAACACAATGTGAGCTCCACTTTGAATTGCAAGCCTCTGCTTTTGTGTCTGAGCGTTCCAAGGTGGCTTATGCAATTTCTCACCTCTCGGGAAAAGCCGCAGCTTGGGCCACTGCTGAATGGAGCCGCAACTCGCCTGTCTGTTCATCATATCTGACTTTCACCACCTCCTTGAAACAAGTTTTTCAAAGTAAACCACCGGGGAGAGAAGCGTCGTTAGCCCTAATGAACCTGCGACAGGGGAAACGCCGGGTGGCCGACTTCGCCATTGATTTCCGAACGCTAGCAGCAGACAGTGACTGGAACCCATCCGCACTGTCTGATGTATTTTTTCAAGCCTTGTCTGACCCCATCAAGCTTGCCATGGTAGCCATCGACATCCCGGGCGACTTGGACTCCCTTATTGCACTGGCCATGCAGATCGACCGACGCCTTGCCGAGCGAGACCAGGAAGGAAAACGTCTGCCACGCCAACATCCTCATCGCGATCAAGGCAACCCCCACACCTTCCTGCCGTCACCTCAACGGCGCTTGCCTCACTCCCTTCGTCCGCAAGAACAAACACCTGAGGAGCCGATGCAGCTGGGCCGTACTCGCCTCACCCCAGGGGAACGTCAACGCAGAGCAAGAGAAGGACTATGTTTTTACTGTGGACAACGTGGTCATGTAGTCAATAACTGTCAAGTCAAGGCCGCATCATACCCAGCTAACCCCTCTGTCCAGGTGAGCCAGACTATCATTAATAATTCGGGAAACATCACTCCTTCAGTTACCTTGTCCTCACCCCATAGTCATGTTACAGTTTCAGCTTTTATTGACTCTGGTTCAGAAGCTAACATGATCAACTTCAATCTTGCCAGGCGTCTGTCACCCTGCCTGATTCGTCTGAGTAGCCCCCTGTCGGTCAAGGCTGTCGATGGCACTCCCCTTGGATCAGTCACCCATCAAACTCAATCGGTTTGTGTGACGTTTACAGACAACCATTCTGAGAATCTTTGCCTTCACGTTTTTGAGCACATGCCCCATGACCTAATCCTTGGTTTACCATGGTTAAAGCAACACAACCCACAGTTAGACTGGAACTCTGGCAATATAATAAAGTGGGGAAAAGACTGTACAGACATGTGTTTTCCTCGACTTCCTCAAACTCTGGTCCCTCCTTCTGATCTCGCCAATGTTCCAAGTTGTTATCATGACCTGTCGGAGGTCTTCAGTAAAAGCAAAGCCACTTCACTTCTCCCATTTAGAGACATAAATTGTGCGATCGAGCTTTTGCCCGGTACCACCCCACCACGAGGAAAGCTCTATTCGTTGTCTGCACCTGAACGTAAGGCCATGGACTCATACATAAAGGAATGCCTGGCCGCAGGCCTGATACGTCCTTCGTCTTCCCCGGCCGGGGCCGGTTTCTTTTTTGTAGAGAAGAAAGACAAGACATTAAGGCCATGCATTGACTATAGAGGCCTAAATCTAATCACGGTCAAGAATCGTTATCCTCTTCCACTAATATCGTCTGCCTTTGAGTTATTGGAGGGTGCCAAAGTCTTCTCTAAACTGGACTTGCGTAATGCGTACCATTTGGTGCGTATACGGCAAGGGGACGAGTGGAAGACGGCCTTCAACACCCCTTCAGGACATTATGAATATCTTGTCATGCCATTTGGACTCACCAACGCACCTGCCATATTCCAAAATCTAGTAAACAATGTTCTTGGTGACCTGCTTAATAAGAATGTATTCGTGTATCTTGACGATATTTTGATTTTCTCCCACGACCAGGAATCTCACCAGCAGCATGTACGGGCAGTACTTCAGAGACTCCTGCGGAACCAGTTGTATGTCAAGGCTGAAAAATGTGATTTCCATAAATCCTCCGTTCCATTTCTCGGTTACATTCTCGCCGAGGGTAAGGTCAAGATGGATCCTGACAAGATTTCAGCCGTCCTGAACTGGCCTGTACCAAAGAACCTAAAAGAGCTACAGCGATTCCTGGGTTTTGCTAATTTTTACAGGAAATTCATTAAGAATTATAGCACTATTGCCTCACCCCTGCATTGTCTTACTTCCACTCATAGACGCTTCCTGTGGTCAGAGCCATGCCAGAAGGCCTTTGATCTGCTCAAGAACCGCTTCACCTCTGCCCCCATTCTCTCCTTGCCGGACCCTGCTCACCAATTCATTCTGGAAGTGGATGCCTCAGACGTGGGAGTAGGAGCAGTGCTCTCCCAGAGAAATCCCACGGACGGTAAACTTCACCCCTGCTATTTCATGTCCAAAAAATTGTCAGACACTGAGAAAAATTATGATGTTGGTGACAGGGAACTATTAGCAATCAAACTAGCCATAGAAGAATGGCGGCACTGGCTTGAAGGCACTTCACAGCCCTTTTTGATCTGGACCGACCACAAGAACCTGTCATACCTCAAAACTGCTAAACGCTTGAATTCACGTCAGGCCCGTTGGTCTCTGTTCTTTAATCGGTTCCAATTCCATATCTCATATCGACCAGGCTCCAAGAACACGAAACCAGACGCATTGTCGAGGATATTTGAATCAAGGAAAAACCCCTCTGAACCAATGCCAATTGTGCCTGAATCCTGTTTTTTATCTGTGCTGTCGTGGGATATCGAGGCAAAGGTAAAATCCGCTCTCGAGTCCACAGAGACCCCTTCAGACTGCCCCAAAGAAAAGCTATATGTGGTGCCTGAGCTTCGCGGTCAGGTTATCCACTGGGCCCACACTCTCAAGACCTCTTGTCATCCAGGTATCACCAAAACAATTTTTGTCATATCTCAGAGGTTCTGGTGGAAAGCCATGCGCAATGACGTTACCGAATACGTCAACGCCTGCTCAGTATGTGCCTCCAGTAAGCCATCTTCGTGCAGACCAGCTGGTGGGCTCCATCCCTTACCAATACCATCCAAACCCTGGTCACACATATGTATGGACTTCGTAACTGGTTTACCCCCATCCTCTGGCAACACCGTTGTTCTCACAGTAGTAGACAGATTTTCCAAGATGGCACATTTCATTCCATTGCCTAAATTACCTTCTGCCAAGGCGTTGGCGCAAGTACTCATGTACAACATATTCCGCGTGCATGGCTTCCCCACTGATGTAGTTTCTGATAGGGGTCCACAGTTTGTTTCAGCTTTCTGGAAAGCCTTCTGCAGGATGATAGGGGCTACGGTTAGTCTTTCATCTGGATTCCATCCCCAGTCCAACGGTCAAGCGGAGCGGCTGAACCAAATCTTGGAGACTGGTCTTCGTTGCCTGGCGTCCCAGGACCCCTCCACGTGGAGCGAGAAGTTGATGTGGCTTGAGGTGGCACATAACACTCTTCCATCATCAGCGACAGGCTTCTCACCCTTCCATGTTGTGCATGGCTTTCAGCCCTCGCTCTTCCCTGCTCTTGATACCAACTCTCCAGTTCCATCAGCTCTCGCCTTAATCCGTAGATGCCGCCGGACCTGGGAACGAGCTCGACGAATTCTGCTCCGTCGTTCGGCCATCTACAAGACTGCTGCGGATCGCAAGAGGTCTGCTGCACCGACGTACGCTACAGGTGACCGGGTCTGGCTGTCCACACGACATCTGCCTTTGAAGGTCCAGTCAAGGAAGCTTGCTCCCAGGTTTGTGGGTCCCTTTCCGGTTTCTAAAGTTATTAATCCAGTCTCCGTGCGCCTGCAGTTGCCAAAGTCCATGAGAGTCCATCCCACATTTCATGTCAGTCAGCTGAAACCAGCCCGTGCAAGTCGTCTTGTCCCTCCGGCCAGACCCCCGCCCGGTTTGTGGATGGCGGCCTGGTCTATTCTGTCCGGCGGCTCCTGGCGGTGCGGCGTCGCGGCCGGGGTTTCCAGTATCTGGTTGATTGGGAGGGGTACGGCCCGGAGGAGCGCTCCTGGATTCCCTCCCGGTTCATCGTGGACCCTGCCCTCATCCGTGCCTTCCACGCTGCCCATCCTGGGGCGCCTGGGCCGTCGGGTGCCGGCCGTTGAGGGGGGGCCTTGTCATGTTCCCTGCCTCTCTGGTTCACTCACCTGCCTTTTCCCGCCTCTCGGCTTGGCACAGCTGCTACTGATCATCGTTAGGGGAGTATTTAAGTGGCAGGCTCACATCACTTCACTGTCTGATCGTTCCAGCACAAAGCTTCACGTCCTGAGACCTCCTTCATGTGATATCCTGCCTGCTCATCTTGACTGACTTCCAACCACGCCTGCTTTCAAGTAATCTGGTCTGCTTCTTGTTGCTGTTCCTACATTCTGCCTCTGATTGCAATAAACGGCCTCCTGGCCAAACTGTCAAGCCTGTTGCTGAATCTGCATTCTGGTTCCAACCCTCACCTGACTAATCCCGACATAGTCTTCATCTTAGCTGGGGTTTAATTAGTCGATGGAGTTGATATCAACCATCACTGACTCGTGCTAGCTTAGCCACTCTGGAGCCCTCAAACTAACAAATAACCGACAAACTACACAGAATTTGTTCAAATTAACTCCAATTGCCAATTTTACCCCTGCCAACTCGGAGATTAAGCTTAATGTAAAAAATTCTGAACTACCCCTTTAAAATAAAGACCTAGCCATTAAAGTGTTGTCTGTAAATTTTTCTAAAACAATGAAACATACATTAAATATGAGTGAAATGAACAAGAATCCTACAGTAGTATTTCATCATGGGCCGAAATTATTTTTTGATTCGATTATGTGACCAGCACTTTAGAGACTGTCCTTTGCTTTGCTTAGCCAAATCTACATCTTATCTTAGAATTTCTTTAAACGTAAGCTTTCAAAAGCTTCAACAACAACTGAGCTTGAACCCAGGATTGAACAAGAACAGTGCCATGATGTATAATATACAGTGCCTTGCAAAAGTATTCGGCCCCCTTGAGCCTTGCAACCTTTCACCACATTTCAGGCTTCAAACATAAAGATATAAAATTTTAATTTTTTGTCAAGAATCAACAAGTGGGACACAATCGTGAAGTGGAACAAAATTTATTGGATAATTTAAACTTTTTTAACAAATAAAAAACTGAAAAGTGGGGCGTGCAATATTATTCGGCCTCCTTGCGTTAATACTTTGTAGCGCCACCTTTTGCTCCAATTACAGCTGCAAGTCGCTTGGGGTATGTTTCTATCAGTTTTGCACATCGAGAGACTGACATTCTTGCCCACTCTTCCTTGCAAAACAGCTCGAGCTCAGTGAGGTTGGATGGAGAGTGTTTGTGAACAGCAGTCTTCAGCTCTTTCCACAGATTCTCAATTGGATTCAGGTCTGGACTTTGACTTGGCCATTCTAACACCTGGATACGTTTATTTTTGAACCATTCCATTGTAGATTTGGCTTTATGTTTTGGATCATTGTCCTGTTGGAAGATAAATCTCCGTCCCAGTCTCAGGTGTTGTGCAGATACCAACAGGTTTTCTTCCAGAATGTTCCTGTATTTGGCTGCATCCATCTTCCCGTCAATTTTAACCATCTTCCCTGTCCCTGCTGAAGAAAAGCAGGCCCAAATCATGATGCTGCCACCACCATGTTTGACACTGGGGATGGTGTGTTCGGGTGATGAACTGTGTTGCTTTTACGCCAAACATATCGTTTTGCATTGTGGCCAAAAAGTTCAATTTTGGTTTCATCTGACCAGAGCACCTTCTTCCACATGTTTGGTGTGTCTCCCAGGTGGCTTGTGGCAAACTTTAAACGAGACTTTTTATGGATATCTTTGAGAAATGGCTTTCTTCTTGCCACTCTTCCATAAAGGCCAGATTTGTGCAGTGTACGACTGATTGTTGTCCTATGGACAGACTCTCCCACCTCAGCTGTAGATCACTGCAGTTCATCCAGAGTGATCATGGGCCTCTTGGCTGCATCTCTGATCAGTTTTCTCCTTGTTTGAGAAGAAAGTTTGGAAGGACGGCCGGGTCTTGGTAGATTTGCAGTGGTCTGATGCTCCTTCCATTTCAATATGATTGCTTGCACAGTGCTCCTTGAGATGTTTAAAGCTTGGGAAATCTTTTTGTATCCAAATCCGGCTTTAAACTTCTCCACAACAGTATCTCGGACCTGCCTGGTGTGTTCCTTGGATTTCATAATGCTCTCTGCACTTTAAACAGAACCCTGAGACTATCACAGAGCAGATGCATTTATACGGAGACTTGATTACACACAGGTGGATTCTATTTATCATCATCGGTCATTTAGGACAACATTGGATCATTCAGAGATCCTCACTGAACTTCTGGAGTGAGTTTGCTGCACTGAAAGTAAAAGGGCCGAATAATATTGCACGCCCCACTTTTCAGTTTTTTATTTGTTAAAAAAGTTTAAATTATCCAATAAATGTTGTTCCACTTCACGATTGTGTCCCACTTGTTGTTGATTCTTGACAAAAAAATTAAATTTCATATCTTTATGTTTGAAGCCTGAAATGTGGCGAAAGGTTGCAAGATTCAAGGGGGCCGAATACTTTTGCAAGGCACTGTATATATGCAGTACAGGCCAAAAGTTTGCCCCCCACCCCACCGACCCCCAAAGTCAAAGTCCGCCTATCGTTACAAACTGTAACTATAAAATGTACGTAAAGCCTGGTTACAGACTCTAGAAGTGTTCTCGTTACCTGTACAGGGTGACCCAAAAAAGTTTACACTGCCATAATACAACTTAAATGCCATGTTTATTCATCTTAGAATTAGAATTTAATCACAAATTATACATTATTGTAAAGAACATGTACAGTACACTCTATTTTTCAATGTGTCCTCCCTTAAGTCTCACAACAGCCTCCAGGCGCCTGCGGAACGCTTGACAGGTCTTCTTTATGTAGGATGCTGTCATCTTTTCCCAAGATCTAACAATGGACCTCTCCAAGGCTGCCACAGAAGTTTGTGGCTTCTTACAGGCACTGTCCTCCACAGTTGCCCATATGCTATAATCCAGGGGATTGAGATCTGGACTCTGGGGTGGCCACATATCACCTTGTCAATCAACTTTTTGGTCCACACAGATCGGGTTTTCCAGACCCAGGTTTTCGTGAGGCTGTTCCAGTATCTTTCAGCTTCTTTTTAACTTTGTAGAATGCACATCTGGATATTCTTAGATTTGCTGCAATCTCAGTAGGTGTCAGACTGACACGCAGCAATTCAGGTACAGCTAGCAAGTTTTCTTCATTTTCAGCAGAAGCACAGGAATTGTAGAGACGAGAGATTACCAGCTGCATTGAGTGACCTTAATGAATCACTTAAGCATGACAACCTATTTAGATTGTTTCAATGGCTTTTAAACAAGTAGTCAACTGAGTGTAAACTTTTTTTGGGTCACCCTGTAGGCTTTGCTTCGAGTTTTGACGCGTTATGCTGTCAAGTGATTCCTTGAATTGAATGCGGAGTTTTTAGCAGTTGACAGTGTTTTTGAGCTAGTGCAAAGTTTGCAACGCACGGAGATATTTTTGTCGTCTTCACTGGAGAACAATGTGAAGTAATGGCTGTGTTTCCAGTGAGCAAATGCAGCCGTTTGTGGTATCTCTCCTAGCTTTATCATTATTCGCGTCCTGACGAGGTAGCTAAGCTATTGTTTTGACCGGACTCTCAGCGCCGCTCACATGACATTGTAATACACGTGACCCGTTATTTTTGTTCTCCGATGAGAAAACGTGACATGTGATGTCTCTCCCAAACTCAACTCAAATAAAATGTTCTTCGTACGTGACGACAGTGTTCATCATTCTACATACATTAACAGGCTATCACAAAATAGTAACGCACAGACACTAACTTTAATCAGATTACTCGTTTGAAGCCAGTTGAAGCCTGGGACCGTGTGTCCCAGGGTCCCAGTTGACACGGCTTCAACTGGGACCATGTGCTTTGGTCTGATGAGACCAAGATTGAGCTTTTTGGCAACAAACTAGTGACGGGATCTGTCGTTCACTTGAGTAAACGAATCCATTCCGGTTCGTTCAGTAAAACGATTCGTTCAAACGAATCGTTCAACGAATCGTTCGCCCCCCTCATCTCCCTCTCCACCCAAATGAATCGTTCGGTTAGTGAACGGGAAGTGACGTTGCCGAACGAATCACCAAAGACCGCTTCGCAGTATAACTGAACGGGAAGTGACATTGCTTGGTCCCTCCCTCTCTTGCACATTGACCACTCGTCGTAGTTTCAGAAATGAGTGACAGGCGATATCATTCTGCTCTCAGAGACAGCCTCGTCTCCCTCCCGCTGCTGCAAAAGCGAGGGAGAACTTCCGCGTCGTCTGTCCTAGTTCTATGGGCTCAAAGTCATGGCTCGTGCTTGCATTTCGAATTAGGACACGGTTAAACATTTTCCTTTTGAGGGGGAAGTCGGGGTTTGGGGTCGGGGGCGCACGGACTTTCTTTAGCATGATCTTGCTCACATATACAATGCTGCTGCTACCAGCCAACGCGGCATGCCTGCTGTCACGAAAATAAAAATAAATCGAAAGTGTAATTTCTAATTATGGAACGGCCAACACATCATATTAACCTCTCGCTCTGTTGAATTTTTTTTTTTATTATTAAGATGATCGTTTTGAATTTTTGCACTGGTATTAATAAATAAAATAATCCGGTCAGCTCCCCTGTCGTCCCCGCATCTCAGATCGTCAAATGCTGACGAGAAATAATTGTTTGCTTTATGATTTCGCCTTTCTACTCTCATTAGTCTGTTAAGAAAAATGTAGACATATTGCGACATCTCCCGTGTCCGCGCGCTTTGTTTTTGGGGCGCTTGAGTAGCACATGATGGACGGATTGACATAATTTGTCAAACCAACCGACACCCTCTGACACGAGAAAAAAAAAAAAAAAAAACACTCGGAAAAAATTGACATGTATATACAGTTTCATTGCAAATCAGTATTATGGTGATCATACTAAATATATTTTTTTTTCTGTGCACATATGAGGTACATATCGCTGCCATGAAGCGCCCATATAGTGACAGTTCTCTGCCCGCTTCACTGCCGTCACGCGACCGCAGCTCAGGTTTTGCTTGCCTCGTAGCTACGCGTGTTTTAAATTACTGTAAATTTGATAGTATATCGTCATAGGCACAGTCCCGAGTCTGTTGAGAAAAGTAGAACACTAAAGCATGCTCGCTAGATTTGTGTGGTGTTTTTGTCTTTTTGAGCAGCATTTGATAGGCTCCACGTTAACAAATATGTGACAAAGTCGTTTCCTTTCATTTTATGACTCGTTCACCGCATAGTCATTACTGGAAAGTCAAGTTAGCAGCAAGCTAGGTCAGGAACCGGAGGACCGAATCACTGAACGGGAAGTGACAAAACTTAGTCTTTCCCCCCTGCCTGCACGCTGGCTGCTTATTGGCCACACGTGGAAATGAGTGACATACGCCATGATTCTGTTTCCGCTCCCTCCCCTGCCCGCGATGAGGCTGGCGTCTGATTGGTCGTGTGCGATGTCAGAAGACGCTGCCGCTTGCTCAACGCCCTCCCACGCAGCGAACAAGCGCCACCAACTTCATAGAACGAATCAGTGCAGATGGTGATTAGTTCGGTCTCGTTCACCCAAACAATTCGTTCAAAAAGAACGAATCGTTCGCGACCGATACAACACTACAACAAACACTCTAAGTGGGTCTGGCGTGCCACGAAAGATGCACATGCTGAAAAGCACCTCATATCCACTGTGAAGTATGGGAGTGGGTCAGTGATGCTGTGGGGCTGTTTTGTTTCCAAAGGCCCTGGGAACCTTGTAAGGGTGCATGGCATCATGAATGCTTTGAAATACCAGGAAATTTTAAATCAACATCTGTTGTCCTCTGCCTGAAAGCTGAAGATGGGTCGTCACTGGGTCTTTCAGCAAGACAATGATCCTAAACATATGGCCAAATCTACACAGAAATGGTTCACCAGACACAAAATCAAGCTTGTGAAACATTATAGATTAGGTGCTGTTTTGTTGGCAAAAGGGGGTTGTACAAAGTATTAACATTAGGGGTGCTAATAATTGTGACACACATTATTTTTGTCAAATAATTATTTCTTTATGTGGGCTTTTCCCCCACTGAATAAATGCACTTGTATTGAAGGTTGGATTTTTCTCTTTTTTTTTCCATTAAGGTCCAATAATATTTCAATTAAACATATATATATATTAGAAGCTAAAAAACACATCTTAACCAGGGGTGCCAATAATTATGGAGGGCACTGTACTTTTGGTTTTGCTGGCAAAAATAATAAATCGAATATGTTGAATAGAGAGGAAAAATGAAACGACTTGTGTAGCCCAGTAGTGGAGTAAGAGTAGTGCTTTTTCTTAGCAAATGTACTCAAGTAAAAGTAAAAAGTGTGGCTTAGTTAACTACACTTAGAAGTAATTCTTTTTTAAAATTTACTCAAGTAAATGTGACGTAATACAAGTAACGCGTTACTACCCACCTCTGCATTTTAGTGGATGGTAGGTTACAGTTCTTTTTTTGTGACACTGTAAATCCACAAATCTGTATAGATTCTGGCTAAGGTTGTTGAATATTAGTAGTAGACCTGTCTGACTACCCCCATACTCAAAACTATGCATTTTCGCTCCACCAGTATTTAGAGAAATGAATTAAAAGTCATACATGTATACTTTGCTCAGTTTACAGTTCTCGTTTTTGTGGTACTGTAAATCCACAATTATGAATAAATTCTCCCCAAGGTTGGTAAATATTCGTAGTAGATCTGTCTACTCACAAACTCAAAACTGCATTTGTACTGAACCAATATTTTGAAAATTTGAATTAAAAGTCTTACATGTGTACTTTAGGTTTGAAGGGAATAGTATCTTTTCTCGTATTTACCGTTCGACTTTTTGTATTACTCTAACACACTGTTTTTCAACCAGTGTGTGCCGTGAGAGATCGTCAGGTGTGCCGCGAGAAATTATCCTGTATCGCTTTTTTTTGTTTGTTTTCAATACGACGGGCCGAATTGCAGTAGGAAGGAAGGATTATATAGAAAGTTGCAGTCGTGTCCAGATGAGCGAAGTATTTCTCGTGTCGCGTTCAATAAATGCTTGGATTTTTAGCCATCAGCCACCTTGCTGTCCGCAACAATGTGGACCACAGCACGTCTACTGTACAGCATTAGATTAGAGCCAAAGCCAGTAACCCTCCATCCATCCATCCATCCATCCATCCATCCATCCATCCATCCATCCATCCATCCATTATCTTCCGCTTATTCCGGGGTCGGGTCGCGAGGGCAGCAGCTTTAGCAGGGAAGCCCAGACTTCCCCCTCCCCAGCCACTTCAGCCAGCTCCTCCGGCGGGATTCCAAGGCGTTCTCAGGCCAGCCGAGCGACATAGTCTCTCCACCGTGTCCTGGGTCGACCTCGGGGCCTCCCGCCGGTGGGACATGCCCGGAACACCTTTCCAGGGAGGCGTCCAGGAGGCATCCGAACCAGATGCCCGAACCACCTCAACTGGCTCCTCTCAACGCGGAGGAGCAGCGGCTCAACACCAAGCCCCTCCCGGATGACCGAGCTTCTCACCCGATCTCTAAGGGAGAGCCCGGACACCCTGCGGAGGAAACTCATTTCGGCCGCTTGTATCCGGGATCTTGTTCTTTCGGTCACGACCCACAGCTCGTGACCATAGGTGAGGGTAGGAACGTAGATCGACCGGTAAATCGAGAGCTTCGCCTTTTGGCTCAGCTCCTTCTTCACCACGACGGACCAGTGCAGAGTCTGCATCACTGCAACGCTGCACTGATCCGCCTATCAATCTCCCGCTCCCTCCTACCCTCACTCGTGAACAAGACCCCAAGATACTTGAACTCCTCCACTTGGGGCAGGACCTCATCCCCGACCCGGAGAGGGCATGCCACCCTTTTCCGGCTGAGGACCATGGTCTCGGATTTGGAGGTGCTGATCTTCATCCCAACCGCTTCACACTCGGCTGCAAACCGCCCCAGTGAGAGTCACGGCTTGATGAAGCCAACAGCACCACATCATCTGCAAAAAGCAGAGATGCAATGCTGAGGCGACCAAACCGGACACCCTCAACGCTTCGGCTGCACCTAGAAATTCTGTCCATAAAAATTATGAACAGAATCGGTGACAAAGGGCAGCCTTGGCGGAGTCCAATCCTCACTGGGAACGAATTCGACTTACTGCCGGCAATGCGGACCAGACTCTGACACCGGTCGTACAGGGACTGAACAGCCCTTACCAAGGTGCTCGGTACCCCGTACTCCCGGAGCACCCTCCACAGGACTCCCCTAGGCACACGGTCGAACGCCTTCTCCAAATCCACAAATCCAAATCCACAAAACACACCGTTGCTAAATCAAAAAAGTCTCACACTGTGGCAGAGACCTGCCTGCAATGGTATTGTCAGCAAATTGCTCAGCCCTTATGCGGTCAAAGACACTGCTAAAGTCCCCCTGTCTGGTAGCTCTGAGCTTTTCAAGCCTAACTGCAATAAAAAGATAATAACATAGACGCTGTTGACGATGATTCCTGCTAGGATATCGGCTTTGCGTTCATCTAAACAGGCTCAAGTTTCACACTGTGTGAGTATGAATATTGAGAAATTATTTTAAAATTAAATATACAGTGCAGAAAGTAATTTTTTTTTTGGTTTGTGGTGTGCTGCGAGACTTTTTCCAATGTAAAAACGTGCCATGACTCAGAAAAGTTTGAAAAACACTGCTCTAACACACTTAGTAGAATCAATCAGGGAATGGTATATTTTCTCGTATTTACTGTTTGACTGTTTGTATTACTGTAACGTACCCATTATAAAATAAATAGCATTTATATCATAGTTTAAGGAAAACAAGTAGGATATATTTGACGTAGGGCATAAGAGATACATGACGCCTTCTGACCACGGAAGCCCAATGTGTGCGTCGTGCAGCTGACTGAGCAAGATTGACGCTGACTACCAGGTGATAGGCAAGACATCTACAAGCCCACGTCTGCAATACCAAATCCTGCAATCAGCTCTTCAGAACAGTCCAGAACAAATGGCGGGATGTCCTGCACTACCACAACACCAATAACAAAAAAACCTCTCGGTTTGATAGGTCGGCACCTCTCAGACGGTGAAGCACGCCAAACCTCGCCGAACCAGTTGGCTCATTTACCATGACCGAGCAACGGTGACTCACAAACTTGACCGCCCAGATCTGCAATAGAAGAACACCCAAACACACCCCTCTTCCTGCCTACGGTCCGCCCCGCAAGAGCCTTCAAAAAGACTGAATGTTTAACTAATCGTTGTCATTTTTTTCGGGAACCTTTTGTTTACTTGTGATATGGTGACCCTAAGTCTGCCACCCCGCCTGGGTCTGTTGCTGTTTTGCCATGCCGTTGTCGTCTTGAATAAATTGTAAAGTTGTGTTTCGAAATCTTTTTCCAGCTTTCAAAATGGAGTCAGTACAAGTGCTTAAGACTAAGGTGAACGCGCGGAGTTTGGCTTTTTGGCCAGGTTGTTGGAGTTTCGCCGGCCCAGGTCATTGGAGCTGCGCCAGTGCGGGTCCAGTGGTTCGGCTGGCGTGTTTCCGGCAATCTGGCTAAAAGGTCAGATTCCTTCAAGTTACAGTTCTCAAATGGTTTACTCATCCTATAGTTTATTTTATCATGACCTGTTTGCATTAAAACCACTACATGCTTTCGCTACACTGTTGTAATCATTTTACTGTAGGCTAAATAAGGGCTCAAGTTATTGTTTACAATATGATTTTCGTCCAAAACAACATCAAATGCTGTTTTTTCATCAAGGTACAGATACTTTTGTTGCTGGCTGGATGGCTTCCAACACCTTCCATGAAAGTGGGCCGGTCTTTCAATGAATCCCGGGCCACTCCACACCCCTCGGTCTGCTGTCCCGAACCTTGACCCCTGTACCAAAGTACATACCGAACCGTGACTTGTGTGTACCGTTACACACCTAGTACATACATAGGGTGAATCCCATTTCACCCCTTGGCCCTACCCCTTACCCCTTCCCCCTAGCCCTTGGCCCTTCAAATGGCGCAATAAGGGGTAGGGCTTGAAACGTTAGCCCTACGAATTGGGACACCCCTTCACACTCAAGTACGTCATAAGTCCATTCCGCCAGTTGTGACGTCATCAAAAAGCGACAGAACTAAACAGACACGCCTACTGCTGTGGTGCCCACACTCTCCTTGGCTATGAAGCTATTTTTACAAATATCTGCGTCGTATCGACGAAAGGCCATCAGGCGAAGGCGTCTTCGACATCTGGGAGCATTGCTGTATCTTGCTGGGGTATGTAGAATGAGAAAGTAATACAAATAACACGTGTGAGTGAGCACTTTTTAGTGTCCAGCCACAGCCAGCACAAATGGTTGGTAGCCTCCAGAGCTAGCGTGTGAAAGAAACAATGTTTTTGTGTTTGAAAGTCCTTTTAACTGTACATTCGTGATATTTTGTTATACAGAAACAATTTGCTTGCCTTTTTTTATTTGCTGATTTATTGATTGGAGTAGTGTCCTAGCCTGGCTAACCGAACAAAAAGCAACAGCTAACGTGTGGCTTTTGTTACTCGCCTCCTTCCGTTTGAGATAAACATGCTGCTCAGGGGGGTTTGAACCCATTTTTTTGTACCAGGGTCAGATGTGAATACATAAATACATTCACTGCATTGTGTGTGCCATCAATGTGTTGGTTTGGGAGGATGAAAGCCTGTTCTTTCCATGTTTTTCTTTCCAGCAAATGGGTCATCCCACAAATTATTGCCGGTTGGACCATAATATACCTGTTCTAAGGTTGTGATTCAATGTTGAGGCGGACTTGAGATGGGACCTACACCTCAGCAGAAGAGCCATAAACGCTGTCCAAAAGCTGCTGCAGAGAGAGCAGGACCATGGTTGGGACGGGCAACTGGAGGTCCTGATCTATATATACTGGTTGGCACATAGACTCTCTTACATCGTGGTGGCTCGTGTGTTGATGTGCAATGTATATAATTTTTGGTGATCGTTTTCTTTTTTTCACGCTTTTCCTCCCATTTTCCCATTACATTCTAATGTAATGCATCACATTTTTATTTTACAAAATAAATCTCTTCAAACCAATATCCGTTTCATTCATATGATGCTGATGTGATAATCATGCTCACAAATTGTTATTCCTTTCTTTTATTAGCAGCTTCTTTTCAGAAATAGTGAACATAGTGCAAATTACAGCTTAAAGTGTCTGAAAGTGTGTGGAGCAACTACAGAAAATAAACAGTATGAATATGACCAGATTAAAAAAATGAACATAAGACAACCATCAATAAACAAAATGAAGAGATGGTGGGGTGACTGGAGCAGGAACAGCACGTGGCACATTCTGGGCTCAGCGACGTTCTAAGGGAACAAACAACATTACATTACAGCTTGCACTTCAATCCATTGAGAAAAAAGGTGTTACAGAATGAGGGAGTGGTGGCTGTGTGTACAATACATCATTATTTGGACATACCATGCACATTAACCAAAAAAAAACAATATATGGCTGTATGTTTACCAAAGCACTTTGGATGATGACATCCCCCTCTGCGCATGGATCCACCAAGAGTGGAGGGTTTATTGCTGCCCTTCCTCTCAGCACCGCGTGCATATCCTCATAATATTGCCACGTTGTGGCGGTCTCCTGGCCTTCATCTGTCCCACCCCCAGAGCAGGGAGTTTTCAGCTCCTGTAAGAAGCAAGACAATGGCAATTGTGAATGTACTTCATTGCTCGCTGACAATATTTCAGGAGTACATAGTATTCATCTACTTAACTGGCATTACTGTTTACCTTGTACTTTTTTTTTTTTTTAATTCTCCCATTTTTTGGAGACCTGCTGGGAGGACATCTTCCCCTGCAGCCCCAGCTCCTTGATCAGCTTCCTGTGTTGTAAATGCGAGGGATAACTTATGAATTGCTAATTAACAAACAGACAAACTCTGGCAAAAACATAACCTCCTTAGCAGAGATAATTACTCACTCCCACTGTTGTTTGGCCGAGGCTTTTGACTTCAAGAACCGTTCTTGGTTCTCAAACCTGGTAAGGCTCTTTGTTTGTGCTTGACTCCCTGTGAATCACATTCACGAACATGAATACTTGTGATAATAGGTAGCGAAATGACGCACACGTCGCTCAAAAGCAACTTCTCTATGGTCAATCTAATACATTGCTCGCAAATTTTAAAAAACGACAACTGTGTTGTTTTTAGACTTTCCCCAGCACATTCACATGCATTGACTGATTCCTTATTAATGCAATAAAGAGCGATTTCGCCGATGTGCGTTTATGGCAGAAAAAACTGCACATTGCGACGTCATTACATTGCTCGTGAATTATAAAAAAAACAACCATGTTGTTATTCGACTTTTCCCAGCATCTTCACATGCATTGACTGATTCCTTATTAATGCAATAAAGAGCGATTTCGCCGATGTGCGTTTATAGCAGAAAAAAAAATACACATTGCGACGTAAGTCCCGCTCACACAATACATCAGTTATCACAACTTAAAACTGTTAAAATAGTTAAATTAGGGATAAACAGAGCTACTTACATTTGTGTACTTCTTTCCTTGGCTCCGCCATTTTGGAAATGATTCTCGGGGTAATCGCTTTGCACCCTGGGAAATTTCGCGTAACCCTCCGTTTGGAGTGAGGGTAGTCATGGCCCTCCGTTAGGAGGGGTGGAAAGCCCTCCCCCTTACCCCTACCCCTGCACATTAGCGTGAATTGGGACAGCCCTACCCCTACACGTGAACGCGCAAAACGGAGGGGAAGGGGTAAGGGGTAGGGCCAAGGGGTGAAATGGGATTCACCCATACTGTCTTTTCTGACGTGCTCCATCCTTCCAATCTGTTTTTTCTTGTTTCCAAATAGCAGTCAAAGGTTATTATGTGCCCTGTGTCAAGATAGACCCTGCATATACTGCAGACCTCATTCAGAGTTGATGGTGCTTGTTCATTTTAGCTCACACTAGTCTAAACAAAGCAAGCCTATTTGCCTGCCACCAGACAAACAGTCTCCATAATTGTACCAGATAAAAGAGAAGTAGGAGGGAATATTGACTTTCACGTTATGAGGAGACCGCTCTTTATTTTTTTCTTCCAACACCTTTCCGTAAAGGCTAAATGTTAAAATCTTACCACTTGCCATGATCAGTCAATTTCTGCTCCAATTATCTTCATTATCTAGATCGATCATAGTCTTCTTCCATTTGTCATCGATCCAGCTTTGTATCCTGCTGCCTATCTGTCAATTTTTCCAAGTGTCAGTTTGTAGGTTGGTGGGGAGTTTTTTTTTTTTTTTTTTTTTTAAAGGGGTGTGGGGGTGGGTTGGGGAGATTTCGTTTCACAAAATAAATAAATGATATCTGTGCACTGGAGTGGAAAGCATAACGAATGGCAGTTGGAGGAAAGGCAATTCAGGGAGAAGTGCTCTGTCCCGCCGAAGGGGCTGACTGTGTTCTTATTGTTATTATTTTTATTATTTTATGGTAAAGTATAACAAATGCATTACTGAACACTTCACTTCACCGAAGGTTTATTGAAAAAGTCAAATGCCCTTGCACTTTCCTCTATGAAAATGGACAGCATTATCATGGCCTACATGTTTAGGCTTTGACATTCACTTTTTGAGAATTTATTTTGGTGACATGCAGACTATGGAGAGCTTCAGGTGAATGGCGGTGCAGGAGGTGGTTATATTTAAAATCCTTTTAGATACAGAGGTGGATAGAATAGCCAAAATTTTTTAATCAAGTAAGAATAGCCTTACGTCAAAATAATGTTGCTCATGTAAAAGTAGTCATTCAAAAAATTGACTATTCGGTGAAAAGAATACTCAAGTAATGCGTAACATTGTGAGTAACTCCTTACATTACCCGATTTAATTTTTTTTTTTTTTTTTTTTTTTAAATAATAGTTTTTTCCTCAGCACAATGTTATTTATACAAACTGTTATTATGCTGTACCATAACCTATTACAGGACCATGTTAGACCAAAAATATACAGAAATCAATGAATTCTGATAAGAAAAAAAAAAAACATAAATGAAACATCACCTGTGAAAGGAGCTGTAGTGGAGAAAACAATTACCCCTATGAAATTAAAACAATCATATGGACGGTCTTCCTTGGTGTAGTGGTACTAAATAAAAACCTGGAGAGAAGTTGAAATCCATTTTGAGTAATGTGGACTCGATGTCAAATAGTTTAATTTGTACGGTGCTTTAAAGATGCCTCGTGTTTGAGCAGGCCAGCAGCATAAAGGGTCTTCTGACTGTGAGCTTTATGTCTGATTGGTATAATGGAGTCATGTGATCATTATTTCAACGTCTCATTGGGGAAACTGGTAGAGCCATTGTGGGCATATCTAGCATAAATAAAGTCAAATCTAATATGTGGTACAAAGAGAGGTGAGTAGAGTAGCCACAAATTTTACTGAAGTAAGAGTAGCGTTACTTCAAAATAATATTAATAATGAGTATTCCAAAAAAATGTATTCAAGTACAAGTAAAAAGTATTTGGGGAAAAGAATACCGTACTCAAGTAATGAGTAACATTGTGAGTAACAGCTTAGTTTGTCAGATTAAAAAAAAAAAAAAAAAAAAAAAAATATATATATATATATATATATATATATATATACATATATATGGAATGTTATTATTTTACTGTACAATAACCCATTACATAACCACATTATGCCAAAGAAATACAAAAAAATCATTGCGTTCCGAAAAGAGAAAAAAAAAAATACAGAAATGAAGCATCATTCATAGAGAGAGCATGGCTGCCCTCTAGTGGAGAAAATAGTTCCTACTTTGAGTATTTAAATAGGAAATAGTTCCTTCGTAGTTCCTGTTATGAAATTATAAGGATCATATCTTCGATTTTCCGTGGTCAATCGGTGTCAATTAAAAACTGAGAGAGAGGTCAAAACCCATGCTTTTGAGTTACGGTGAGGCCAGTGTTTTATGTCAAATACTTACTTTACGGTGCTTTAAAGACGCCACGTGATTGAACAGGTCGGCGTAATCACCGCACGGCAAGCTTCAGTCTGATTTGTATAATGGAGTCACTTGATTATTGCTGAAACGTCTCGCTGGTGAAACTGGTAGAGCTACTATTGGCATTGCTGGCAAAAAAAAATAAATAAAATAAAATAAGCAAAATCTAAGACAGGTTGTTCCCGGGTTATGACGTCACCGACTTACGTGATTTCGACATTATATAAGTATAACACCATTTACCATTTATAACCACCATTTTGTTTCAAGTAGTATTTTTCCCCCGCGTAAACACAGTATCTTATTTTTTATTTATTTAACTGATATGACTGTTCTGTCCTTTGGCAAAATGTGTATTCAATTATAATGTTGACTTTTATTTTGGCGCAGGAAGCGTAGAGAAGGTAGTACTTCCGCACGCCAGTAAGCATGCATGTACACACGAAGAAGAACATTTTTGCACACACGAAGAAGAGTGCACGCGCAGACACAAGGAAGAGCGCATTTGCTCCCACGAAGAAGTCATGCAGCCGAGTGAGAGAGAGCGAGGAAAGATTACAGTTCAGCTTGCTGTCTAGCTAGGACTTAGTTCCAAAGGCTTGGCGAGGACAGTACAATGGCGTAAATCATGTTTTTGGATAGTTATTTTTAGATTTAGGGGGTATTTTGGGGTACCTAAAGGGTTAATTCCAATTTACGCGGAAATTCGGGTTACGCGGCCAGCATAGGAACGGAACTTGTTTGTAACCCGGGATCTACCTGTATGTAGAATAAAGAGGAAAAATGTAACAACTAGGGTAGCCCAAAGTAGCGGAGTAAGAGTAGCATTTCTTCTTCACAAAACTACTCAAGTAAAAGTAAAAGGTACGGCTTAGTGAAACTTCTTTTGGAAGTACATTTTTCTGAACAAGTTACTCAAGTAAATGTAACGGAGTAAATGTAGCGTTACTACACACCTCTGCTTTAGACAGAGAGGTGAAGCTATATTTCACAACGATCAGCAGATTACACTGACACTCTACAGTGGTACCTGGACATACTATCACTTCAACACACAATCTTTTAGACATCCGACATAAAATTTGGCTCGCTATTTGTTTCTACATCCGACGACATGCTAGAAATGCGATTTATGACAGCGCCGCAGTTTCTTTGTTTTCCCGCATGACAGACGCACGGCGGATTTTCTTGTGAGAGAAATCAACATGGGTTCCAAGAATGTTAGTGCAGGTGATGAAAAAGGAAAAAGGTGCGGCTTACCATTGAAATGAAGATGGAAATGATAGAAAAATATGAGCGTGCTGTGCGTGTCCATGAACTGGCTCTACAATACAGACGTAGACTCCGACCTCCGTTTGTCAGTCTTTGTACCGTAAGTTAAGGTGACAATTATTATTGTGGTAACATCGCCAAAAAATCGCCAGCTTCGTCAGGTTTTTGTTCATTTATTTCAAAGCTTGTGCAACACAACATGCCTACTGTCCGCCGCAGCTAAACATAAAAAGTGAAAGAAGTCCTCTCTCACTCTGTCAAGTCAGCCACGCGGCGCGTTCAGGTTCACAATGCAAAACACATCCGCCATATTAGAACCCGATTCGATAAATTATTAGAGGTATTATTATTATCATTACTATTGGTATACCGATTTTTATTCATAATTTATTTGTTTTGGTCTGTGTAATTGCTATTTGCAATACCGGTATTACCAGCAGCATTTATTAAGGATTAAGTGTAGGTTTTTGCGCTGTGGACTAAATTAATGGAGTCATAATGTATTTTTAGGGGAAAATCCTGCTCGGCATACGACTGAACTTTGTATGTAGAGGTACCACTTTACTGTTTTATCCACAGTATGTTCATTCATTCAATTGTTCATTCATTCATCTTCAGAACCACTCATCCTCACAAGAGTCATATATCATATACAGCATATAGTCTATATAATTATAAAGTATAGTTATCGGGGAAAAAAAGCCTTAATTTTTAGTTAACTTGGTCTCTTCTCATCGAAGAGCTATTTTCAAGAGACTTATTTCCTATTCTGTTTCATAGCCTTGGTTTAGTCAGACAATGATGGCCAGTTAGATTTCAATTCAATTCAATTCCTTTATTGTCATTGCAAGCAGAGCAAACAACGAAATTGGAAAGCTAGTCCGTTGGACCATAAAACACAAGACTATAAAATAACAACTAAAACATATCACTGAATAAAGGACAAGAATAAATTATTGTGCAAAAGTCGCTACATAGCAGCATCATGAGGAATTAGTGCTGTTCAGTATTAAGAACGCGGATGGCCCTAGGAAAAAAACTATCTCTGAGTCTAGTTGTACGTGACCTCATCGCCCTATATCTAACCCATTAACACATTCTGGGATGTTAGGGCTCCCGTGTATCTGTTTCACCTTTGTTCAGATACACTGACCTCAGTGTAGTATTAATTTGTCTCAGTTGAATCAAATTGATATAAGCATTGTTTGAAAACCAGGCAAGGTGCTGAAAAAAGAAGCCAGTAATTTCCCCTCCAGTTGTTCCACACTGTGGCAGTGTGAGTCCTTTGTGAAAAAGCAGTATAGTGGGCATAATATAGCCTTGGATAAAGCATGGCCCACAGTTCAAGGGGAATGAATGACAGACACAGAGGCATTATCATATTAACACTAGGAGCTGGAGAAAATCTGCCCTTCACTACAAAAAAATAGGTTAATGTCAGTCTCTTGTTCAGCACTGGGCTGTCAATTAGACCAGGGTAACATAAACCAATGATAGTTTCATACACCTTGGATCAAATTTTAATGTTCCGTGTTCTGTAAAACATAACAAATGCAAAAAATTGATTGAGCTCATAACTCGATTTTACCGACGCCCGTGGACAAAAGCGTTACTGTTTTGCCTTAAGGAAGACTGTAGAAGTTTCCTATTACGACCAGCGCTGCGTTTCCCATGAGGACCAGCGCATACCTGCAAAGTGTTGTAAAATATTCAATCCATAGACTTCATAACCTATTGACATAGCACGGGAAACAGGGCCGATTAGTAGGGGGCCTATTTTCAAAAAATTCAAATTCAAATATTTTCATAACCAAAGCTGCTACAGACCTAAAACCAAAACAGGCACCTACCTTAGCCATATATGAGTCTCCATGAGCACCGGCATCAAAAAATTCAAAGTCGTTCCTTTATAAAATCCCGAATACGTAATTATTTTTTATATAACAAAACTTAAAATGGCTCTAAAAGTCTCAGATTTTACTCTAGATCAGTACTTCTCAAATAGTGGGGCGCGCCCCCCTGGGGGGGTGCAGAGCAATGCCGGGGGGGGCGCATGTGACCTTGGGGTAGATGCTTTTTTTTTTTTTTTTTTTTGCCGTACTGGAATAAAGTGTTTTTGCACATCCACTCAGTGGGTGGCAGTGGCGCTCTCATTTTCAGTGTGAGCACAGTATTTTTGAACTAAGGAAGAGCACTCAGCACACACAGAAAACAGATATGAAGAGCAGTGCGCCGCCACCGTTTTCGAAAGCCGTTTTCCGACCGGACTCACTCACGTAGCGACCCACTGTCTTGTCCGGTTCTCACATCGCCGCCCGAGAAGTGCCATTTTCGGCTTGGGATCACCGAGAATGCGCTTTTTTCGTGCTGTTTGCCTTTTAGCTTGGACTTTTAATACAGCGGGTGATGAGGTTAGACCACTGTTTACTGTGTCTAAAAATAATTATAGCGGACAAGACATCCAGAAGCCAAATCAATCACACCAATCTCATTGATAAGCCGCTTGATTGTTTTTCAGCGAAAACGTGCCGAATATTGCCAACAATCGTCCTGCTTTGTCAGTGTTATATCAGTAAACCAGTGAGCATTGTTAGCATGCTCATTGCAAAATAACTCCACACCATGGCAAAGGAGGTAATACTGTGAGCAGCAAAAATAAAAACTGTCCTTCTGTCCAAGGACACTCTTTTTTTCTTTTATTCAGTTTAGTTTTTTCGGTCAAATGTTTTGGCATATTGTCCTCATGAGTGAGTGTTTCAAATCAGTTTTAATTTGTTATTATTTACTGATTTGATTACATTTTATTTTTCTGTATCAAATGGTCAAAAATGTACCTTGAGTGTATTTGTGTGACTTTTTTTTTTTAAATTCAGGCAAATTGATGCGCGTCAAGTCTTCTCTGTTACAAACAAAACAATGTTAATAAAGTTATACTTAATTATAATTTGATCTATGTTATTTTTTTTCTTTATTAGAAAAAAAAGGACACAATGTTAGGCAATTGCGTATTTATAATAGTAATTTTATAGACAAATGATACTATTTACAGTGGCAGCAGAGAGTTTGGGGGGGCGCGAAACATTTACGTCTTCCTTGGGGGGGCGTAACAGAAAATAATTGAGAAGCACTGCTCTAGATGGACAAAAATCCCCAAATGCACAGAAAATCACCTATAATTTCAGGATCAATAGCAATATTTAACATATCATGTAAGTTTTTGACCAAGATAGCAACTTAATTTTTTTTTTTAATTACTGCAAGTTTTCAACAGCTAATAAATCACTCAATTTAACATCAGAAACTTAATACTTGAGGAAAACATGCAGAATCAATTATAGATACTTTGTAAATAGATTATTAATAAATTATATAAACACACACACACATCACAACTTATTATAGAATAGAATAGCCCTTTATAATCATTTTACACAATATATGGTTAGTGAATGAGGCTAGCGGCTGCCTGGCGTAAAAGGAGCTTTGTTGGCAAATATTCTTGTGAATAAATGCTTAAATCCTCGAATTCTTCATAGATATGAACGTAAAACAGTCTCGAGCCTTGGTTAAAAGCAAAAAAACCATGCAGTTAGCATCTATTCCACGTATATTGTCGAAGTACATTGCCACTCTGTTCGCGAATGAGGCTAGCGGCCGCCTGGCGTAAACAGAACTTTTCTGGTGAAAATTCTTGTGAATAAATGCTTAAATCCCTGAATTTTTTAAAGATATGGAGTTATGGACGTAAAAAAGTCTCAATTCTTGGTTAAAAGCAAAAAAACATGCAGGTAGCATTTATTTTGAGTAATTATTGCTTACTATGAGGGTAGTCAGTTACGAAAATTAGCCGCCTCCCTGTGTAAACGAAGAAGAAAATTTCTGTGAATAAATGCTTCAATCACGCATGCATGGTACGAAAAATATAATATTTACCTTGAATCCCCGAACAAATCACTCCTGAGACAATCCTTCCTGTTTGTATGGGGTACAGCTTTCGTAGTTCTTCAAAAATCCAAGCTTAAATCCGACATGACCATGTGCAGTCTTTGGCTATTACTAAATGAAGTTCTGCCCCCTCTGATAAGGTGTTACGCAAAGAATGACGAAGTGTCACGTCAATAGGTAATGAAGGCTATGAACAATCAATCACAACTAAATCTACCGGTCGCCTGCAGATGGATTAAACAACATTTGCTTCCGGCGGCTGTGTGCAGGATGAATAGTAATAAGGTAATGAATCCATTTGTTGCTTAACAATAGCATAAGACGGTTAGCAACTGTGTGGCTTAGTGTGGCTAACCCACCCCATCTGACCTTGTCAGCGCTGACAAGTTCAGGTTTTTATCAAAACGTTTTGTCTCTTTTTTTGCTTTTCCATCTTTGCAGAATTCGTGCGAAAGCATTCGCATCCACATCCGTCTTAATGATGAATGGGGAAAGAGGGAAGTGACGTATGCCGTAAGGCAGTCAGCACATTTTGTAGTCTTTTTTTGTATGGCAGGGTTCCTGCCACCATCCTCAATGTTAGTGCTGGTGAATGTGATATAGACCCCCTCAAGATATAAAAGAGGTGTCATTCAACTAGTTGTCAGTCGACATATTATCACAAATGTTACTAAAATACTTTATAAAGGTTTAAAAAATTACCTATTGTTGTTGTGTCACCATTTTATTAACCCTCAGATGCATGAATTATGAACTCCCTCAAAATATTCTTAGGACATGAAAATAATGTTAAATTTTTCAAAAATACTGTATGTATTTTGCATGAAGTTACAGACATGTCCAATCCAGTGGACTCCATGCACCTGCACACTCAATTTACTATCAAAAATGAATTAACTTTTGTTCTGTTGTGAATATCGAAACTCTTGATCCCTTCTTTGCTTTGATAAACATTTTAACAACTTTGGGGAAATTTCAACACTATAGACCAGAGGTCACGGAACCGCGGACCTCGGTCCGGTTCCAGACCCCCAAGCCGTCTGGACCGGACAACAACGGCAACAACAAAAACATTTTTTTTCTCCAGGTTTGCAGAGCGGCAACAAACAAAAACCTTAGCGGTGACGCGCATAAACCAGCCAATGGGAGTGAAGCATTTGAAAGTTATTTTTAGAACAGCATGTCTCACACTCGCTTTCCAGACTCCGCGGATTGACAGCCAAAAACTGAGGCGAATGAAGTTGGAGGAAAGAGCGAAAAGGTACGGCAAATGGCGTGCTCAAAACTACGCAAGATTGATGCAGAAAACAGTGTTTAAGGAGGAGTAGACCAACACATTTTCGTTCATTTTACCTGGCGGCAGCACAAGACCGCTATCCTCATTTGTTCAGAGACGGTGCTCTCCCAAAATCTGCTACATTGGCGAAACGTCCTACATTAGTCGAATTTGACACCCAAAGTACTACTGTGCGCGCTAAACTTGTTTTGTTTGGATGCATACAGGCAGAACATACTAAAAAATGCCTTAAAGTGATCCTCTGATTTAAATACATGTAGGCTCTAATAAACCACAATTGTTCTCTTGTACTAAAATATGTTGTTAGAAACACATAAAATGTTAAATCAATGGCAATATTTTATAATATTTAGTCCATATTTTGACCGTTAGTTAGCGCCATGGTTTGCGGGCTCACAGTGATGATGTCATTGGTATCTTTCCGAATGTGTAGCGTATTCAACAATTGCTTATTGCTGCCTAAACTCGTGAAGTAAAATACCACGATGTGCTGCTTTTGGATGGAATTTCCAGTCAAATGGAAAAAAGGGTAGTGAAGTGAGTGGTCAAGGTGGAATTATTATTTTTAGTGAATAAATGTGCATAAGTGGAAGCTTCTCCCCCGTTTTGGTCCCTGTGTGCATGTATCCTACTCACCACGCGTTACAACTGGCGCCCAAACATTTTCCCTGGATCCTGAGTCAAGTAAGGGTCCCATCGCGTCTGCAATAATGGTTTTGGATCCGTCCATTTATTTTTATTCGTCGGTCCCACAGCGGCTTTTCGGATCAGTCTATTTTGTGGAATCGACGGCCTAATCGCGGCTGCGATATTGCCATGGGATCGGTCTAATTCCTGGATCTTCGAGTGAGTAAAAAACGCGGATTTGGATTAGTATTGCTATCTTTTTTGTTGACTATTCTTCATGGGAGTTTTCCCCAAATCATACTAAATAATTAAAGCACGATGGCATGCTACAGTGACAACAGTGACTCTGACGTGGACCTTACAACAATGTTGGGAGTTTGACAGGGAATGCGTGTTTGCGTACTGCTGAGCTCCCGACTGAAGAGTGGTCAAGGTGGAAATATTATTTTTTGTGAATAAATGTGCATAAGTGGAAGCTTCTCCCCTTTCTGGTACTTTTATACACGTATCCTAGCTACCACGCGTTACAATGTACAAGACCTGGATTACACAAGGTGTGCTCTTTGGCCTGTACTGTATGTAAAGCACACGACAGCTCTGGATGCTAACAATCTACATAATTATACTGGGAAAACGTTTGAAAACGCAATATGCTTATCTTGAATATCTGCTATTACCGGAGTTCCTGAATCCCAACAACATGCACTCTCGCTCCCAACTGGACTCTCTCGCATCACCAGTTTTGCCCAACTTTTGTCTTATCAGGTATTTGCTGCACGCATTTTCCCCTGAAGCTCGTCTTGTGAATGACCGACAGTGCTGTCCTGCTCTTCACTTTTCAGATCTGGTTCAAATAGGAAGGGTAGAACTGACGACATGTTAGGAAAGCTAACGAGTGACAAGCTGGAATTTTGGCATTCGGGGCCAGTGACGTCACGCACTGCGACGTAACAAGAATGGCGACCTATCACTTAAAATAATTTTACAAACTTTATTAAAACAAAAACATTAAGAGGGGTTTTAATATCGAATTATTATTACTCATACTAACATTTATGTTTTAAGAATTACTTGTCTTAAAAATAGAGGATCCCTTTAAGAAAATACTTAAATGCTGTTATACCAAATAAGGACGGTTAAAATATGTTACGTGACTAATAAGGTCAACTGCTTCAAAGCTAACACAAAAAGCCACAATGGTTAAAAGTATGAGAGGGTAATACATGCAAAAAATATTTTTCTGACCATGAAAAGGCTCTAAAAAACTAAATAAAAACAAAAATAGTGAGTACTCGCCGCTTCTACCCGATGTGCGCATGCGTGCGGATGCTTGCGCAAGCAACCGTCTTGTGTAGACGTTTCGCCTCGTAGTAAGGAATGGCCGAACAACGGAAGCGCTTGTAAAAAGCAGCCATTTGAAAAGGCACTATGAAACGACGCACGCAGCTTTTTCACAAAGTTTCCCTATGAACTCTGCCATCTGTTCTCAAAAAATAGCGGAATTAAGGGCTCAATATGATCGCTTTATTATTTATTACTAATGAATTATTATTAAATATTATGTATTACTTACTATAAATTCATGTTTTATATTTTATTTACATTTTTGAATGTTGTAATTATAAGCATGGCCACGTAAAGATACGTTTGTATTTCTTGGAAAAAAATGAAGCATTAAAAATATTTCCGGACCCGGAGGATTTTTAATTCATGACCCCTGCTATAGACCCTACTCACCTACGTCACAAAATGACGTGTCGCTGTATCCGGCCGCCATATTGTCTGTCATTTTTTAGCCCTATTCTCAATGGTTTCAATTAGTCGTGCAATTTATAGAGCAATTCATGGAAGCCCCGGTGTTATCTGACGCTGTAAACTCATCGGATGCGTTGCATAAAAGGCGTTATGTGGAAAAGCTTCAGTTTATCCATTCGCCAGATCCATATTTGATGCCTGAATCGATGTTTTTCGACCCGCTGTCTTCGCCATCTCTGCCTGACATCTGCTACCCTGATATTTACAACTATCTTGTCCACACAAAATCAGCCTATTCTCACGAAAGTTTGAAAAACTTTAAGAGCTTGGAGGCTTATAAATACTTCGTTGCTGGTTGGGTGAAACGGGTCCTCGTCCACGAAAATTCGGCAGGAATATATCTTGTGCTCGGGAAGGTGAGTTACGAAGTTTTCAATTAAAAATCTTTTGTTCTTGCTAACATCCACTGTCAAGGCTAATGTATTTCATGTCGTTTGTCAATGGAGCTAGGGCTTTTAATGTTTATATGGTTTAGCGATAGCACTCTCACTACATACATATATAATATGTAATAAATATGAAGTGCGATAGCACTACTCCACATTGTCCCTAGTTGAATTTATTTTTTGGCTTTTGACCTCAATAGTGAAATTGTAAATTAATTGTATGACAACTGTCTTATTATCCCCTTATAATTATATATTTTCAGGTAGTTCATTCATAACGTCTGAGTTTATGTTGTTGACGATTAGCCTAGCAATGATCTTAATTGTGGTTGTCATCCCAAGACCCTCTAATATATATATTAAATGCATCTTACCAGATATAAAATGACTACTACATAATCTGTGGTAATCGTTTGGAGCCCAGTTTTCTCGTCTAATTGCAGCAGTCCATCTCGCTCTCCTCTCGGGGTCTCTCGGAATACGGTAGAACCTCAAGTCTCTCCATCTATCTTCTCTGTTATTGCAACCGACGGCCACACACGCCTTCACCATTTTGATTATTAATGTAAACGAGCAGAAAAACACACCATAATAGGAGGAATTTACGTCGCGGTAATGCATCAACAGTGACGAGTTGACGGACAATATGGCGCGGGGGCGTGGTTGTGACGTCATGTGAGTAGGGTCTATAGGCACATTGGCCTGAATAAGAAAACAAATAAAACTTCTAGTTGTGACTGCTATACCTAAGCACCAATGTCTCTGTTGTTGTCTGGCAGCCACTCATCATCACTGTTCTTTGCTGCTTTTAAGTCTACAAAATAAGATAAAATGCATTTAGTAATACAAACTACAGCTAGATAAAATGCATATGGTAATGGAAACCATAGCTAATCTGCACGAAAATGTATATTTTAAATGAACTTGTTATAAATATTAAAGTTGCACCGATACCGATACCAGTATCGGCAGGGGACGCCGATCCGGCCCAAATTGTTGGAATCGGTATCGACGATACCAACATTTAGGGAGCCGATACCATATACTGGCATCACTAAACTCAACAGTACTCTCCTCCCCGAGTGATCTAAATCAGGGGTCCCCAACCTTTTTTGCACCACGGACCGGTGTTATTTTGGTCTTTTTTTCACGGACCAGTGTTCTGACAAATTTGGCAACCCATCAAAAATTGCAACGATGCGGTCCTGCGCATGCGCGTAACGTTAAAAATAGCCGCAAAATGCGCAAATGCAGCGATTCCAAAGTAAACACTACAAACTTTCTTGAAAGAAAGGAATATTAACTTACGTTTGATCATGGAAGGACTTGTAGAAAAGTTCTCCTCAGATTCATCCTGCCATGTAAGCTTCACACAACAGCTGCACACCGCGCTCACCATTAACGACTTCGCCTTGTCGTTAAACATTAATTAAGAAGCCCGCTTCACAAAGATACGATGTTGGAAATTGTAGCAAGGTTTTCAACGCTCTTGTCGCGATGTCAGGATATTCCAGAATGACTTTAATCCAGAACCTCGGTAGAGTTGTTGTCTGAAATGTACGTTTAATAAGGTCGCCGTCATTTGCGATCTCTCTGTTTATTCACAAACGGGTCACGAATCCACTCCTTCGCAGTTCGTGGGTCTTCGAGGTTGTAGGCTCGTCAGGTGCCCTTTTCGCTGTAAAAATATCCTTTTCGCCGTAAAAATATTTCTAAAGACGTCTGTTTTCCTGTTATCTTCACTCGTGTGGGGGCTAATTATTTCCGGGAACAAATGTGCTGCGCCGCGGCCTAGTAATACGCTATTATCGAGGACAAGCGCACATAGATATATTATATACACTAACAAGATGTACTGCTAGCAGTCCAATCAATGGACTCTATGACAATAGGGTATCCCGTAGTATTATATCTAGAGTAGACAGAGATATTGGTGTGTTAAGCAGGGGCACAGGGTTAATTCAGCCAGAATGCAGTCGTTATTAAATTATTTTTTCTTTGCAGCCCGGTCGCAAATGCACCACGGACCGGTACCAGTTTTCGGCCCGGCAGATGGGGACCCCTGATCTAAATTCCCAAATCCCAACATCCGTATAATTTTGTCTCTAATTTACCAAAAGAAATGGCAAATTAAGAAGTGGCAAATTAAGAGTGCCTTATTTCAAATTTGTCCTGTTTATGAAAGTCGATTGTCATATGCTGGTGTTGTGCAGTAATGAGTAGAAGTGACTTCTGTGGCGTTTGTTTTTCTTTCTTTCTTTCTTTCTTTCTTTCTTTCTTTCTTTCTTTCTTTCTTTCTTTCTTTCTTTCTTTCTTTCTTTCTTTCTTTCTTTCTTTCTTTCTTTCATTCTTTCTTATTTCCCAGAAAACATTCACGCGCACTCTAGATATCATCAAATAGCAACCTAGATGGCCTATGTTAGATCCCATACCATTAGCTGCGTAAGCCCAGAGTGACGCGTCGTCCATATACTACAATGATAATTAAAAACCGCTATGACTGAATGAAAGTTAAGCTGGCCAAAACAATCCATATCATTGACTATAGATAATGCTGCAAATACTGTCGATGTTTGATGGCATTGTTATTTTTGCTTGTTAGCAAAAAAAAAAAAAAAAAAAAAAAAAAAAAAAAAAAAAAAAAAGTTGTATTTTCTGTTTCAGAGTATTAAATGTATTGAATTGTATCGAAAATCGTACCGAACCCTGACTTAAGTGTATCGTTGCATCTCCAAAGTGGTATCGGAATGGTATCGGTATCGGCCAATACTGCACAGGTGCAACATCGGTGCAACACTATACCATTGTGGAATAGCACGTTGGTGCGCAACCATGCAAATGCTTCCATGTTGCGGATTACACTTTTGTTTAGGAATAATTTATTTTTAATAAAATTGTTATATTGATTAAATATAACAATTACATATGGACTTATAACTAAAATAGTCACTAAGACAGTGACACAATCTGTGACGTGTTCAAAAATATACTGGAGGATGCGTGATGTACACTTCACTGGACACAGTATTGTTTTGATGACGATAAAGAAAATATATTTCAACGAAAATTTTCTCATGACAATGATGTGACAATGACGAGCTAAAAACGTGTCGAATGACAGTTTTTGTCTGTTGAGACGAGAACGAGATTAAAATGCGCCATAGCTTCCGTCATAAATTCACAATGTGTGTGTTACGTGCCAAAGATGGCTCGCGAAAGGCGTAACATAAAACAATCCACACAAATGTACAAGTGGACACAAATTTATTTACACAATAGACAAACTCGCAATGAATATGTACAAAATGCCGAGGAAGCGTGACTTCAGGGTAAGCCCAGGCCAAAACAACAAACAAAAGGAATTACACTCAAACCCCACCCGCTAACTAAGCCCTGATCATGTAAAAGGAACAAAGAAAGGACAGCTTCTAACCTAACTTCCTACTCTATACAAAACAGGAGAAAACGGGTTGAACAGAAATGGCGACTTACCCTTACTTGTTTCAGTGCTCTTATTTACAGTGGTGAAAAACAACGATCCAATAACGAATAAACACAAAAGACCTCACCGAAAAAGCGGGAGTGTATCAAACTAGCGGTCAAAATGCAAACGAGCGTGAATGGCGAGCAAACAGCTAGCGAGGAGGAACGCGACAGAATGCTGCCAAATTGCGACCTCCTAGAGCGTTGACAGCGGCAGGTTTAAGAAGCTTGGCGCCTTTTCCGGTGGCCAATCAGCGGTGGTGACGTCGTCGGTCCGTCCTGCGTCGATCAGCTGTCGTCACAGTGGGAGGGGAAGCAGCCAGCTGGTGGAGGCGACGATCAGCTGACTGGAAGAATCTCAGAAGTTAACTGTTAAACGGCCAGGGGGCGTCACGTGTGACATTTTCTTATCATATGTGTAGGTAGTACGTATCGTAGCAGTGTTTGGTCGTGTCACTCATGTGATGTGCTGCACTGCGCCTTCCTCCGCCACACCACACACACGCTTACTCACTGGTTGATACTTCTGCGAAGCACTTTCGGGAGATATGCGTTCATGTGTATCGGAAGAGCTGAGTTCACAAGTTGGAAAATCGTTGTGATGTGTTGTAGAGTCGCAACGTGGCATAATAACATGATTGCTTCAAAGAAGGGCAGCTTAATTTAATGCTCTAACCATACATCATAAGTTGAGTGACTGTTTGGCACTTTTTATAGACATCATGTAATAGAGAATCTTTTTTTTTCCCTCATTTTTTTTTTTTACTACTGGCTGCATAGCCATAGTAATATTCATTACAATGACAATTAAATGTGATTTGAGTGAGAGACTCTCACTTTGTCAAATATTGTGTTAATATGATATGTGGTATTTGAACTGTATCAATAATAACCAAAATGAATAGAATCAATACGTTTGAATTAATTGCCTATCTTTGGGATATAACCTCTAACAATTTTGTATGTGTACTCATCATAATTTCAAACTGTTTTACAAGCATTTTCTTTGTTACTGTAGGCCTTGTAATCTGTAAAAAGATGTCTTTTTTTTTTTTTTTCTATTTGACTCAAACAGCATTACTCTCGCAAATGGATAATAGAAAGTTATTTGCTCAAAGCAAGGATAAATCAGCAAGGAGGAATTAGAGATGTAAGCTAGGTAACCCAACCTAGGCAACATAAACCTCGTTTAGGTTACAACCAAGTTGACAAACACTGATTAATTGCACAACAATTACAGTGACATATCCCAATTTCTGTCCAGACGAGAGCAGCAAAGTGTAGGAAGAGGAGAAGGAGAGATGGATTTGATGAGCATGAGCAGAGGTGAATTGACTATCAACAAGGAATGTCATAATTTTGATTTTGAATACTGTTGGCTGAAAAAAATGCACTTTTTTACACAAACTTGTATTTTTATTTATTTTTTTGATCGTATATAGCAGGGGTCAACAACCTTTTTGGTGTGGAGTGCCACTTTCAAATGTTCATGTCAATCAGTGTGCCACACCAAGATTAATGACGAACATCTGATTTTTTATTCGACAGAGCTGTAATTTTACTAAGAAAAAACCATGGACATAGATTGAATTTGTATAACTCCCATTCTTCTTTATCAATTAACTAATAATAAATGCAAATTGTAGAAAATATCAAAACTTGAAAATAAGTGCCACAGTAATAACAGCTATACAGCAGCATCATCTTATGTAAACATATCACACACACACACACACACCCCAGCAGGAAAAGGGGAACAGGTGTGATTCTCAGTGCAGGTCTCTTACACAATTCAATTCAATTCAATTCAATTTTATTTGTATAGCCCACAATCACAACAGAGGTCTCAAAGGGCTTTACAGAGGCAATATGATACACAATTAGAAATGAAGCAACAAAGATGAATAGATACAGTTTAAGTCCTGGGTATCCCCTATCCTAAGACCCTCCATGCCGGCAAGGAAAAACTCCAAAAACTCCAGAGTCAATTGGGAGAAAAATGAGAAACCTTGGGGAGTACCACAGTCAGGAGAGATCCACTCCCAGGACGGATAGACAGGAACCCCAGAACGGCTAATGGGAATTAGCAAGCGAAATTGTAGTCCGTAAAAATACAGTGGAGTAAAGGAGCAAGAAGAGGTCCCTCTGGTCAGATGAGACGGGGGTAGCAGCGAGGACGTCAATCCAGCCAGGGGTCCGGATAGTCAGGAGGCTGCAGCTGAAAAATAGCCCCTCCCCAGAGGGGAGGGGGGAAAGGGGACACCGGGTGACTAGTGATGAAGAGACTAGACAACTAGATATTAACAATGGAAAATAGAAATAAAGTAAGACAAGTGGTAGGTAGAGTAAGAAAAGGAGATAGAACTCAGCGGCTGTACTGCCCCCAGCATTATAGCTTCTAGTGCAGCTTAAACTAAACTGTGAGTCTACTCCGACTTCAACTAGCCTAACCATAAGCTTTGTCGAATAGGAACGTTTTTAATCTAATCTTAAATGTGCAGACTGTCTCGGCTTCTTTAATACTAGCTGGAAGCTGATTCCATAAAACAGGGGCTTGGTGGCTAAAGGCTCTAGCTCCGACAGTACTTTTATAAACCGTGGGAACTACCAGTAGACCTGCATTCTGAGATCGGAGTGTTCTGTTGGGGCGGTATGGGACGAGAGCATCGGTGAGATAAGATGGCCCCAACCCATTAATGGTCTTAAATGTAAGAAGGAGGATTTTAAATTTAATTCTAAACTCGACTGGAAGCCAGTGAAGTGCCTGGAGCACAGGGGTGATGTGCTCTCTTCTATTGGTTCCTGTTAAAAGTCTTGCTGCTGCGTTTTGGACTAGCTGAAGACCTTTTAGAGAGTTTTTAGGACAAGCTGCAAGTAGGGAGTTACAGTAATCCAATCTCGATGTAACGAACGCGTGAATTAATTTTTCTGCATCACTTTTAGATAAAATATTTCTAATTTTGGCAATGTTGCGCAGGTGAAAGAAAGCCGTTCTACAGGTTTGCTTAATGTGTGCTTTAAACGATAAGTCAGGGTCAAATAAAACTCCTAGGTTTTTAACTGTGGCGCTGGAGGCTACACTTACATTGTCCAGAGTGACTATCTGGGCAGATAAAGAGTCTCTAACACTTTTCGGGCCTATTATAAGGACTTCTGTCTTTTCAGGGTTAAGTAGAAGATAGTTAGTGCTCATCCAGGTATTTATATCTCGGACGCAGGCGCTTAGTTTTTCTACTTGCCTGACCTGCTCAGGTTTAATTGATAAATACAGTTGTGTGTCGTCAGCGTAACAGTGAAAGTTAATGCTATGTTTTCTGATGATATTACCTAGAGGAAGCATATACAGCGTAAACAAGATGGGCCCGAGGACAGATCCTTGCGGCACACCATAACTAACTCTAGAGTACGATGATGATTGCTGGTTTACATTGACGAACTGGTACCTATTAGATAAATATGATTTAAACCAGCATAGGGCTGCTCCTCTAATGCCTATGTCACATTCTAATCTCTGCAATAAGATATTATGGTCGATTGTGTCAAAGGCTGCGCTCAGATCCAGCAGAACCAGGATCGAGACTAATCCAACGTCAGCGGCAAGTAACAAGTCATTAGTTACTTTAACTAATGCGGTTTCAGTGCTATGATGAGCTCGAAAGCCAGACTGGAACTGTTCAAATAAACTATTGTCCTGTAGGTGCTGACAGAGCTGTTTAATTACCACTCTTTCAAGGACTTTGGAGAGAAATGGTAAGTTAGAAATAGGTCTATAATTGGCCAAAATATCAGGATCAAGAGTAGGTTTTTTCAAGAGTGGTTTAATAACTGCATATTTAAAGGACTGCAGCACGTAGCCAGTAACTAATGAGGTATTTATTATATTTAAGATAGTGTCAATAGTTAGAGGAAGGGTCTCTTTAAAAAGTTTGGTTGGGATTGGGTCGAGGAGGCACGTTGATGGTTTGGAGGACATTATAATTGAAATTAAATCAATTTGGTCTACAGTGGTAAAGTTATTTAATATTTTAGAGGGTTTTATAGGAGATTCCGAATTCTTTGTCTGCACTTTATCAGACCTAATAACTGGAAGTGATTCATTTATTTTATTTCTAATAGTTGCGATTTTATTGTTAAAAAATTTTAGGAAGTCATCACAGCTAAGGGTGGTTGGGATATAAGGTTCTATTGAGGTGTGACTGTTTGTCAGCCTTGCTACAGTGCTGAACAGAAACCTAGGATTATTTTTGTTTTCCTCTATTAAGGATGAGTAATATCTGGTTTTAGCCGTACGCAAGGCCTGCTTATATGTCACTAAGCTGCGTTTCCAGGCAGAGAGGGTGTGCTCTGTGTTGGAACGGCGCCAAAGTCTTTCTAATTTGCGTGTCGATTGTTTAAGAGAGCGTGTTTCAGCATTATACCAGGGAGAGGCTCGTCTCGGCTTGACAAACTTTAATTTGGAGGGAGCGACGACATCGAGGGTGGTACGAAACTTAAACAGAACACGATCAACAAACTCGTCATTAACAGCAAGGCCGGGCATCATTCCTTCATAATTAGATGTCATGGAGGCAAATATAGGCTGAATTATCTGTTTATACTCTGAAACAGAGTAATGTCCTAATGTCCTTTTCATCTGAGTTCTGGTCACTAGTGGCGGATTATCTTGAAGCACAAACTGAAAGGTAATTAGAAAATGATCAGACAGTACGGGGTTGTGGGGATGGACACTAAGGTCACTAATCTCTGTACCGTATGTTAAAATCAAGTCCAGGGTGTGCTTGTGACTATGAGTTGGTTTATTTACATTTTGAATGAAGCCAGTCCCATCTAGTAGGTCATTAAAGGCCTTACCAAGGGAGTCACCTTCATCGTCAACATGTATATTAAAATCCCCTACAATTATAATTCTATCCCAGCTTAGCAAAGTACTAGATAAAAAGTCAGAGAAATCTAACAAAAACTGTGAGTAGGGACCAGGGGGACGGTAAACCACTATGAAAAGAATTGGTTTTTGGTTCTTCCAGTTAGCGTCTATAATTGATAGTGCTAGACTTTCAAAGGATTTATAAATGTGATTAGCTTTACTTTTTGGGCTCATACCTAAACAAGAGTGTGATATTACTGCCACCCCCCCTCCACGGCCCGTGCTTCTAGCTGTGTGAAAATTCACGTGACTTGGGGGTGTGGATTCATTAAGTCTAACAAAGTCATCCTGCTGAAGCCAAGTTTCAGTCAGGGCCAAAATTTGAATATTATAATCCCCAATTAAGTCATTAACTAACAGAGATTTGGGCGAGATTGACCTGATGTTTAATAATCCGCATTTTATATATTTATTAAGAGCTATTTTATTTTCACTGCTATCAGGGGCTATATGTATTAAATTCTTTGGTCTCGTTCCTATAGTACTCTGTTTTCCCCTGTTCACTATACGAGGCACGGACACAGTCTCTATCTTCTGTCCTGAATTTTGGATTTGTGACAGCTCGGAAAGAGGCGAGTGGTCACTACTGACAGAGTTGTGTTTTACACTACAACACTGCGCCCGGGCCCCCACTCTGAAGTGTACACAGTACAGAGCGGACTTTTTTAACCTTCAAATTTAGACCAGCCGACTCTTACATTTTGTCTTGTTCACTAGCAATTTAAAAGGTGAATTATATGCACAATTTTAGATTTTATATTACATATACAAAAGATGCCTACCTTAACTCATTCAATCCCAGCCATTTTCACGGGAGCATGGCCCTTCGCTCCCTGCCATTTTATTGGATTTTGACTGATTTTGCAAGGCCCACAGAAAATGCTGTTCTATTGCTATATAAACATGGAACCCACCAAAAGAAAGGTTAGACTCTCTTCTTTCAGCAGAAAAAAAGTACATTTGTATCTTTTTCCATTCTTTAGAAATCAGCATTAGAAAATAGCTTAGTTTAAGCATTTTTCCAATTTCTGATGAAAAAAAAAAACGGAGAAATTGAGCTTTTTGTGAACGCATACATTTCAAACATAACTTTGACTTTAATACAGCTGTTTTTTGCTTTGGTTACATCCCAAACATCTGAATAATGTTTTCCTTTTATGAAAAAAAACCCCCCAGAAACAACAAGACCAACAAGAGCTTTGATAGCAAAGTAACAATTTATTTACACATGACCAAAGCACATGACTAACTGAAAGATGACGTTGTGTTGGCCTCGACAGCGAGTTAAACTTTTCCCTCATCGCCGCCTATTTCAAAAAGATGAATTTTTTTGAGTCTCTGCGGGCTCTGCTCGCGAGCAGCACGGACTGTACGGCATCTAGTGGTCATGGTTGTTCTGCTCGGTCGCCCAGCGCCTGACATCCCGGGCGTTCTACCGGTTGTTCTGCTCAGTCGTCCGCCGCCTGTCATCCATTCGGTCGTCTTCCGCCCTCTCCCCGGCTTTGAGGCTTGGCCGTTAGTTGCCGTTGAATAGGGTTGCGGGTCTTACCAAATGCGCTACTGCCCTCCAATGGCCAGTTTTATTGCTTTAAAATGGGTTTTGCGCTTTGTGCATTCTATCTGAGATACACGGGAACCTAAAGATGCCGATTGTGAAAAAAAAAATGAAAAAGATGAATAAATATGTTTTTGGGACACTGAAGCAATTAAGAATAGAACATATTTATACGTTTTTGGGAGCAAATGAGTTAATGTGATCCCTGGCCCTGTTTTCCATGAATTTTCATGTTTTGTCTCGTAGTGGTGTTTGACACTTGTTGTGCGATACACAACACTCTCGAGGCATAATGCACAAACAGAGCTAGCGGAAGTAACCAGCCAACCAGTTGTTACCGGCATTCCCAAGGGGACGCTGTCCCCAACAAAATGACCGGCTTACTAGTTAAGCGTAAAAGAAGAAGTGGGCATCTGGGCGAGAAAACGAGAGGGAGCAAAGCAACGTGTTTAGAGAGAGTTGTGCGGAGAGCGCCGTGAAAAGAGGCTGTGTCCCCCACGTGTTTTTTTGTTTTGTTAGTAAACGTCTCCAGCAAAACGCATTCCAACGCATCACTGTGTTTTTATACACATCGCCACCTCTCCGAAGTAATCACCGGACGAATCGACGACAACGAGCCATGTTAATCGCCGGTCCACTTCATACTACAGTGCGGAGTTGAAAGCAGCGCAACTACCAAAAAGTGCAGATTGGTACACAGTGTACTTCCGCTAGCTCTCTGGTTGGTTGGCTTAGTGACAAGTTAGTAGCGTGTGCTCGATTGAGCGCGCAGAGAAAAAAAACGAGCGCAGGAATGAGAAATTGAGGAAGAGCTGGACGTGTGCTCAAAATCCATTATTGCTCGAATATAACACTATAGGCAGAGGGGATGGGAGGGGCGCTCCCGTAAAGTCCCTAAATAACAGGGCGCGCAACTGAAAATATCTTAATTTCATGTAAAAAAGGCGCATTTTTGCTTTTTTGCCATGCGCTCGCGTGTCACTGGTTAACCCTTCTCGTGCCAGTGCTGACACGCGTGTCATTGGTTGCCGATCCCTGATATATAGTTTGAAGAGCTATTGCTAACGTTTTATGAAAGATAAGAGCTAAAAAAAAAGAAAAAAATTGCCCACTTGCCAGTGCTCCGCTGTGCACCAGTGTTGTATTAGGTTCTAGTGACGCCCTTGCTATAGGATGACTAATATTACAAAATTGAGTGATTTCCTGTTGCCGTGTTGTTTTCTTTAGTATGAAATGTCTTCTTGAAATAATGACGCAACACACATACAGTATAATGTAACAGTGATAAGACTTTGCCGACTAGGTAGAGGGGAGCCCGTGTAAAGAGTAACGAATGCATCATTTACTGCTTGACTGATAAACACGCAACTGGAGGCTTTACATGTACACAATGAATTCAACCGAGAACAACGTTTAACTTTGACCTTCCTGTGGACTGTGATTTCTCTGTCAAATACATACTGTAATTGGTGATACAGAGAAATGCATTTCCAGGGGAAATCCTACCAACGGGACATGCTAAAAAGTCAGTAAACACTTTTTGATGCATATATTAGGATAATGCCATGGATCTAAGAACAGCTTAACTTAAATATGCATAGAAAGCCAGAAATGCATTTGTGACAAGCTTTTGACTGGCTAAGGATTTACCACCGTTGAAAAATGCAGTATTAGATGGAGGAAATGTCATGTTTAAGAATGAGTCTGAGATTCAGGCATGTTGTGTATTCAACTTTGGCTTTGTTGTACATTATTAATTTCCATTGCCATGCACCTCTAAGGAATAAGACTGTCTAGATTTTACATCGTTGTTTTTGTCATAGCCCTGTCCAAAATTGCTCTTTTAAATTCAGTAGGCAGTTCAATGTAATACATAGTCTCACCTGTTATTGATTATCCTTCAAGCAGTTTTGACAGGTACTCTAGGGAGAATTCTATAAGAGAATTAAAACCAAGGAGGAAAAGGTTGTGAGGTTTTCTATTATGGGTGAAGTCTGTCAGTCTGTCACAAGTGCTCAATTTTACTCAAAGGGAGAGTACAGGACTTTTTTAATCAGCAATCCTTGCAGGACCACACAAACAACAAAAGCTGGACAACACAGTTTCAAGGAGATTTTCACAGGATGCTCACCTGTCAGCAGAGTGGTCACAGGTTATTTGCAAGAGGGTGACGCTAAGCCAACATAACACTGGACACATTTTTTACCTTTTTCATAGTTTTATTATTGACACACTAATTTTCTTGCATGACTTCTGCTTTGCTGAGTATTATTCGTTGGCAGCAGTGGCGTCATTAGACCTAATACAATACTGGTCACTGGTAAGTAGGGTTGGGCGTCGAGCACTGATGGGACCCGGTTCCAACACTCCGGTTCTCCCGGAACCGTTCAAATTTTTAAAAGACTTGTACTGGGAAAAACACCTGTGACCTTTTTTGTGACCCATACTGATTCCATCATTGTTAAATAACCTTTGAGAATGCCTTTAGGCTATGTATAAAAGTACAACTGTGTACTAAAGTACAGTGAGTTCCTTCCTTTGAGAATGCCTTTAGGCTATGTATGAAGGTACAACTCCTTTGCCTTAGAGAGTGCCTTTATTACAACAACTGCCTTCGACAATAAAGAGCCTAACCATGATTGGGCAGGCAGTATGTCTCCTGAGATCAGGGGTTGGCCCCCTCTGTTCGCACGTGACATATGCCTATAAAGAACGGACTTTTCCCGGGCCACACTTTAGGGTCGGTCAGAGGATTTCACGCGTAGTCGCTCGGCCGGAGTTCCTTGATCGCTCAAACCAGGAACGTTGTGTGGCCCTCCGTTCATTGTCGACAGGTAAGAGCCTTATTTCAATATGGGGAACTCATTGCGCTTTGGTGCGGGGATATTTTAGCTTCGACAACTAATTATCTAGCGCCATTGTTATGTGTGTTGATGTGTTTTTAACTGCTTCGTAAGGGTTTTTGACCATTCAGACCTAGCGTTGTAGTTATGCTTGATTTTGTTTTTGCTTGCTTTTGTGGGATTGTAATCAATTAAACTTATTCACTTATTCATTTATTTGCAATTTCTAATCAATAAACATTGTCTATTAAGCAAAAGTGTGCCTGTTGTTTACTCACTGCGAACCTGCTACGAAATTTCTTTCATCTTCCATAAAAGTGTGATCCGGAAATTTCGTAAAAAATTTCATAAAACAAGACTGTTGAGCGGGAAAAAATTGCTGCTGAAAACCACGAAGAAGAAGCAACAAGAAGCGCGCGTTTGTGCATTGATGTTCGAGTTGCGCCAAACTATGTGGGCCCGTTCAGTCCTGCTTGCAGACCTAGTTTAGATTTTGCTTTGTAGACTTCAAACTCCACCAGGGTTGTTCTTGGAGCTTCAACCCTCCACATGCATCTCATTTCGGCGGAGCATGGGAACGGATGATAGGACTTGCAAGAAGGATTTTGGACTCAATGTTCCTGCGCTTGAGAGTTTTTTATTTACTTATGGATGAATGGATGTTGGATGGATATAAATGTATACTGGGGCACATGCCTCAGTGAAATATGTCTGGCAACGTGAATGGTTCGCAGTTAGTGCAGACGTTAGACTTTGTGCTCATTAAATACATTGCACTTATAGCCAAACACTCATTCACAGTCACACTCACCCATGGAAAATTTAGTTTTCACTGATTTTAAGATAAGATTTGAGCTTTAACTCATTTGATGTGGTACATTTTTTTCAAACTTGAACTATCACTCTCTAAGTCTCACATACACACAGACACACACAAATAGGAAAGATGCAATGCCTGGTCACCCTCTCTGTGGGATTCTTTCTCACCAGAAAAGAAAAGAATGATGAAATATTGGCATGCAGCAAACACTGAGCAACCAGAGACCAGGGAAAGAACAAACAAATCCAGCCAGATGAAAAGGGCGGTGGGGGGCTGATAGGTATATAAATCAAATGTGTTGTCACTTCTGAATCCATTGCATTTGTGTTGGTAATCAATATTTTGCAGACAGTTATCCCTTGTTCATTACAGGTGTAACCCATAATAGAACTATAATTGATGAAGGAATTAGTATACTAATTTACTACTGCTACAGTTACTACTACTTTACTACTATAACGTCTTAATCAGATTGTTTTTCTGAAATCTAGTCAAATAATCTTGTCCATCTTGTTTCGAGTGTTAAAGACTAGTTAACAGATTAATGTATCAGATTAGTATTATTCAGTGGTATGAAAAAGTATCTGAACCTTTTGGAATTTCTCACATTTTTGCATAAAATCACCATCAAATGGGATCTGATCTTTGTCAAAAAACAGTGCTTTAACTAAAACCACCCAAACATTTACAGGTTTTCATATTTTAATGAGGATAGTATGCAAACAATGACGGAAGGGGGGAAAACAAGTCAGTGAACCATCACATTTAATGTTTTGTGCCCCCCAGCACCCCCCCACCCCTACCCCACTTGGGCAGCAATAACTTCAACCAGATGCTTCCTATAGCTGTAGATCAGTCTGGCACATCGATCAGGACCAATCTTGGCCCATTCTTCTCGATAAAACTGCTGTAGTTCAGTTAGATTCCTGGGATGTCTGGCATGAATCGCTGTCTTTAGGTCATGCCACAGCATCTCAATTGGATTCAAGTCTGGACTTTGACTTGGCCACTTCAGAACGTGTATTTTGTTCTTCTGATAAAGTTTTGAATTCATTCTTCCATTAATGATTGCAAGTTGTCCAGGCCGAGGCAGCAAACATCCCCAAATCATGACGCTCCCTCCACCATGCTTCACGGTAGGGATGAGGTGTTGATGTTAGAGAGCTGTTCCATTTTTCCTAACACATGTGTTACTCCCAAACAATTCAACTTTGGTTTTATCAGTCCACAAAATATTTTGCCAAAACTTCTGTGGAGTGTCCAAGTGCCTTTTTGCGAACATTAAACGAGCAACAATGCTGTTGTTGTTGTTGTTGTTTTTTTTGTTGTTTTTTTTTAGACAGCAGTGGGTTCCTCCATGGAGTCCTAAAATGAACACCATTCTTGGCCATAGTTTTACATATAGTTTATGTGTGCACAAAGATATTGGACTGTGCCAGTGAGTCTTTTTTTAACCTCACTGACTAGTCTGCGCTGAACTCTTGACGTCATCTTTGGTGGACGGTCACTACTTGAGAGAGAAGCAACGGGTGCCAAACCATCTCCATTTGTAGACAACTTCTCTGACAGTCGATTGATGAACATCCAGACTTTCCCAGCTTTATACAAATCAACAATCCTTGATTGCAGCTCTTCGGACAGCTCTTTTGACCGAGCCATGATGCACATCAGACAATGCCTCTCATCAAGACAAGTCTTACCAGGTGTGTGTTTTATAGTGGGCAGGGCAGCTTTAAACCACTCATCAGTGATTGATCACACATCTGACTTAAATTGTTTCATAAAAATTGGTTTCAATTCCCCTTTAAGTCTCCTTAGGCAGATGGTTCACTTGCTATTTTTTCCCCAGCTGTCATTGTTTGCATGCCATCTTCAATAAAACATGAAAACATGTTGGGTGGTTTTAGTGAAAGCAGAAGCTGTTTTTCCATCTGTGTGATTTTTACAAGGGGGGGGGGGGTGGATGTACCCACTATCAGCGAAAAAGGAGGAATCACTGTATGTTTGAAAAAATAAAATAAAATAAAGTAATAATAGTGGAATACAAAATGTGAACAAATTATCAATGTATTTCAACACATAAAAAGTGATGAGTTTAACAAAGACAAAGGCATTATCCCATTACTTTAATAGGTGTTGTTTTACAAATTGTATCAGACAAAAGAGAACAGAATGTGTGTAGTGATAAACAGGGATTTAGACTTTGGGATTCACAAACATTTTATACTTCTCTAACATCATCAATTTCCGCAGTTTTTAATGAATGTTTGTGCAACTTTCCAAAAGACAGCAGGAATGGCATCAGCAGAATTGCTGTAGCCAATGTTTTTCGCTACTTTTAATTATTCATTAAAAGCACGCAGTCTGTTTGCCGAGATAAGATGTTGGCTCATTCGGCTCGTCTGCAGCCATGTGAGCAGCGTAGTGCACTCCATGTGCTCCTTTTTCTTGGAAACAACTTGAACTCAGCTGGACTTGGATTAAATCAATTAAAATGTCTGACATTTTCAATTTGAACCAAAACACCGTTCTCCTTTGCATTCACTGCTTCGACAATTTATTTTCCCTGCTGATTCTGTAGGACTAGAATTTAAATTGCATTTTCTTTTTTTTTTTGTAAGGCTGAGAAACTAAATATGTACCATATGCTTAAATATGTACAACTGCATTCATAAATTTTGAGACACTTCAGCATTCAGTAGGATGAGAAAGTGTCTCAAAACTTGTAGGTATACAGAATAGAATAGAATTATTATTATTATTGTATAGACTCCGTGCGCTGAATTATTATCATTGTCATTGTATAGACTACATGAGAGCTCACCACTGCTCATCATGCTGATCATTTACAGTGCTCACACAAGGAGGCAGATGGCTGACCTGATATGATCGTGCAAAACTTCCATGAATTTGCCCCCCCCTCCATCAGACTCACATTTATTAAAAAATTATGTAATTAGTTTGTGCTGCTTTGTGCTAAAAAAAATGTGTTTGTGCTACTATCGTTTATGAGATATTAACAGTTCTTTTATAGGTCAATCTGAGGTCAACTGGCCACCCATTTTGATTAAAAACTAAAAATGGTGTCAATCGTTTGTGCTACATTTGTGCTGTAAAACATTGTCGTTTGTGCTGCTGTTTTTTTCTGAGATATTGACAAATTAATTTCTAGCGACGACATCATGCAGCCGCCCATTTCTTGCAAAAATAGATCCGAAATGGTGCCATTCGTTTATGCTACGTTTGTGCTGTAAAATTTTTCGTTTTATAGATATTGAGCTATTAATTTCGAGTGATGACGTCAATTGCTGTACTTCCGTCGCGGCTGACGAAGCGACCGACTCTCTCAATAAAAGAGGGGTGTCCCAACAGCTAGCGTGTAGCGTAATGTAGCACAAATGAGTAGCACCCCTTCGCGTCCATTTTGCAGTAAATGGGGGCTGCGAGTCACGTCATCACTCGAAATGAGTGTTGTTTTTGGCAGCCCTTTTAATTTTTGTCTTAGTCTTGGAGAAAAATATTTATTAGTCTTAGTAATATTTTAATAATTTCAAAATGTTTTCTTCTTCATTCACGAATCAATGGTCCTGTCTTAGCATGCCAATAAAAGACAACATGTGCATGCAGCAAAATCACTGATGACCCATGCAATCAATAGTGTTATGTTTTCAGGATAAAGTTATTACAATTTACCATTGCATGTCAATAATTGGAGTATGAACAGCAACATTTGTAATCCAGCAACTCTGCAGATTGCAGATGCATCATTGGAATGCCACACAAACTGTGAGGTCCTAGTAGCCAAGTCGAAAAAAACGTACCCAGACATCACTAGTTGCAACAATCTGACGTTGCTCGACAAAAAGGCGCTGCCTTTCGAAAAAACATACTGTCAATAATAAAACTTAAAAAAGGCAGTTTACAATGTGTGCTATTTACTGGATATCAGCCTTTGTTTCTCCTCCACTAGTTGAGGTCAAAATGTCTTTTGATGGCCAATATAAAAAAACAACTTGTCGCGAGCAGCCAACTTTGCTCTTTACATTCACTTGGAATGCTACGAGGTTGCAACTGGTACCATCCAAGTGGGATAGGTCCGACTTCCCACCTTTTTCAAATGCAGAATGAACACAAGTAGCCGAAACACCATTGCATGTCAATAATTGTAGTATGAAAAGCAACATTTGTATTCCAGCAGCTCTGCAGGGAACAGGCCGCCTAGGCAAGCAAAGCAGATCACATTTTTTTTCACCGCTGATTTTTTTTGTTTTTTTTTGTGGGAACAAAAGGGGCTTCCCAGCAGACTGAACACAAGTGGCCAAAGCACTCCTCTCAATCGTGGGTGCATCACACATTTGAAATAGTCCCGCAGAATAAAATGAATTATGGCAGTTTGGTGTGACATTATTTTGGCTGCATGGGTATTTCGAACAATGATCTGCATTTTGAATATATTTGACTACCTTAGATCTGTTAATATTGTTTTATATTAGCATACTAAGACTGTTGCATTGACTCACACTAGCGTAGCCACTCCGGAGCTCTGAAACTAAAAAGTATCTGATAAACTGCTCAGAATTTGTTGAAATCAACTCCACCGACTAATAAACCCCCGCTAACTCGAAGAATAAGTCTGATATTATCAACTCTGAACTTCCCCTAGGAGTCCATCAACTCTGCATAGGTCAAACCTTTATTTTCTTGGCTTCCAATTGCAGAAAATTTCTGTGGGGCTAAGTAAGGATTTTATGAATGCACTCTTTAAGTTAATTGGCGTTACATGTAATGGAAAATATTTTTGCATGACTATAAGGAAAAAAATGATAAATATCCAGTGATGATTCGGTGACTGAAGCTCAAGCTTGAGCGCAGCTGGCGTGACAGGTGCAAGGTCCTACATTACCCCCATTTATATTCATCTCACTATAGGAGAGTGGAGTGGTGTGTGTACGAGTGTACGTGCATTTGTGTGGTTTTGTGCATCCAACGGGATAAAAAAAAAAAAAAAAAGTAATCAATTAGGCTTTCAAGGGCTTCTCTCTCCTCTCCCTGTTCTAATCAGACACAGCACTCCGTAGCCAAAGTCCCACAAGAAGACCTTGCTAATGAAGAATGAAGCGCTAGCATGGGGATCCACACACTAATTTGCAGTATAGTTATATTGTGTGATATCACTATGTTTTTCTATCAGTCGTGGTAGAATTACAATGCACCCTTTGTGGGTTATCAGGCCGGATTCTTTCTCTTAAAACAGCAATAGTTTTAATAGGAAACCAACCACAAACTAGTCCCAAAAACTTCAGCATCATGCCAAGCCCATTAAATAAATGAAAAAGTGGGGGTTCATTGTACAGTGACAACAAAGAAGCAAAAACTGAATCTGTCTATTGCCTTAGAGATATTTTATCCCACCCCTATGACCAGTTTTTCCACAAGGGTGAAAGTGGGCTGGAACGGTCCGGTATGCTATTCTGGTAAAAGATTCGGAGCCAGAATGGGGTGGAACAATGCTTTGATCCAGAAAATAAGACAGAATCTGTAAAAAAACTCATGTTAAAAAAAAACCTTCCAGGCTGCCTCAGACGCATCTCCAAGAAGAAAACTATCTAGTAATGTCAAATTTATATAGACAAGGTACTTCCGCTTTACTTCCGCATGTCTGCAAGCAACTTCCCTTTTAGAATTTCTCCATCCAAAACAACAGTGGAGCTGGAGTAACATTACTCATCAAAATACCTTAAAAAACACAATTTGGAAATACCGCATCCATCTGCCATCATCACGACAGGGAAGGACAACATGTTCATGAAGGCTGATGCGGAACCAAGCTCGTGCCACCGCAAAGACCGGGTGTTTTTGTAACCATGTTGCCACTGTGTTATGAAAGGTATGTTCTTCCTATCCCTGCATTTTCATGTGTCCGATGCTCAGAAAATACTAAAGTTTAAAGCGCTCTTTCTGACCGTTAATTATAGATACAGTAAGTGCTGAAAAAAAAATTTGCTCGCTCATCAGTGCCCCTCTAGGTCTAGTGATGCCCCTGGACAGGTAACGAACAACTTGTTGAATTGATGTGATTTAAAAAAAAAAAAAAAAAAAAAAAGGACAATGCAACGGAAAATCAATCAGATCTTTAAGAGAAAGAGAACTGAGGCTTATTTTATTTTATTTTACTTTATTTGCTCTGAGGGGAGGTTGAGGACATTTTCGATGTTAATGTGGACATTTGGACTTTTTTTGTTTTCTTCATATATATTCGGTTATGTATTTAGTTTATTATAATTTAAAAATGTGGATCCTTGCATTACATTTAAAATATATTCCATTTCAATGTACATAATGTAAGAGTCATATGTACATATTTTTGTTAAATTATAAACATCTCAGTAACATATATATTAAAAAATAATCAATATTTATATTTTTTCAATTTTAATATACATCCTATTTTCTTAAGTCATGTTCTAAAGTAGTAAAAACAGGTTTTGCATTTAGATATGAGGAATTGAGGGAACATATAAATTGGGAGATGACAATTGGTGTTTTTGTTAACTGTTATTTTGTACATCATTGAAAAAAATATAATTTAAATGAAAATTAGTTTCTCATAATGCATGTGTAAAACCTGTTTTGTTTTATTGTGTGTTATAGTTACTATAACTGTGCCAAAAATAGTTGTCTTTGCATTTCGCCGGTTTTAGGAGGTTTGACACTCCGCCCTACCAAAGAAAAAAAAAAGAGAAAAACAAAAACATTCTGGCTCCGTGGCAACCTTTAAGACAGGGAGTTCTGGCAATACATTCTAGCTGCTTTCACCCCTGGTTAATACTCAAAGGAGTCAGCAAGATGAATATTTGTTTTTCCAGTCCTAAAACATCTAAGCAGATCCAATTTTGAGTGCCATGTACTTCACTGGCTTCCCCCAACTTCAACCTCAGCCCAATCCTCTAATGTAATGACCTGACAGCTGTGTCCTCCATGGGAACTTCAGGAATGACCTGCAGGTGGGTATCTTCTGCGGTAGCGGACAATGTTGGACATCTCTTTGGGGAATTGGTTGGGAATTAAATGGAACAGAGGAGGGAGAGACACAGTAATTTGTCTGGTCTGCAACATGTCGAGCATAGTCTGGGTCGCAGGTGGGTTTGAGGGCAGGGTGCTTACTAACAGCACATGATGAGCATGGACTGATGGTGGAGCAGAAAGTCACAGGGCCTTGGGAAAATAACCCAAGCTGACCTACACTTTTGGCTCATTTAGTCTGAGGTGGCAGCATGACTCACACCCTGTACTCAAGTACGTGGACCATTTTGTTTCAGTAATCTCAGTGAGTTTGGTTTCATATTTGTATGAAGTACTCGTGTTTTTTGCACTATAAGGCACATCTTCAATGAATGGCATATTTTAAAACTTTTCATACCTAAGGCGCAGTAGTAGTTGTAGTAGTAGTAATTGTAGTAGTAGTAATAGTACTGGCCGGAGCTGCGCTAAAGGAAATGTTATGCCATGATAAACCAATATTGATCCATAAATAAGGCGCATCAAATTATAAGGCTCATTCAGTGGCGTGGGAAGTGAGATGCTGCGGGTGCTGCAGCACTCCCTGGTATTTTTGGTACATTCCTTGTTTGTTGTTGTTAAAACTTTGGGGATTAAATGTATATATTGAAAAAGTTTTTTTTTTCTTAATAACACCACCTGACACTTTGCTTGCTACCGTGTCATGTTGAATAATGGCTATTGGGACTGAAAATAAATTGTTGACAGAGGAGGCATTAAAATTGCACAAAAACGAATTAGCAATGTTTTCATTACAAAAACAGTGAAATTATCTAAAATTGAATTTGAGGTCGAAAATGAAGATGATTATCCTTTGGTGTCTTGAAATAGGTGACATTGCATTGTAGCCATATTATTGTTTATTGTTGCTGTTGAGCTGTCGCCGTGCTGCTGGATATCCGTGTGCAATTTATTTTAATGTTGTAAAAAAGGGGCGTTAAACCGGGACTTATTGCCCTTTTAGTTTTCGAATGTGTAGTTGAAATAGAATTCTGTCTTTGTAGTAGAATGTAAACTATCCAGCATGCGTGAGTACTGCCATTGTGCACGCCTTATAGGCGAGAACGCACAAGCATGACAAATTTGGACCGAAACAGCTGTTTTTGTGATGGGTAAAACATAAAAAAAGATCCTCAGCACCCCCTGCTGTGAGTGACTTTCAGCGCCACACTGTCTGCTTTCGAGAAAATTGAAGGCTTAAGGTGTGCCTTATAGTACGGAGGTACGGCGGAACTGGCAGCAAAATTCCTGACCAAAGCCGATAAAATATGGAAACCATTCAACATGGTAAGCTGTTTTTATGAGAGTGTTGGTGAGATGAGGAAAAGTGTGGTTTCTGGTGTTAAGAGTTTTGTAGTATAGAGAATGTAATTCCCATATAATGTATTTCTGCATTCTTCTTATATTGTTTGTCTTTTGGACTTTATTTGGATAAGAAAAGACTGACTCAAACTCACCCACTTTACACCTGCAAACCAGGCCCCCTAGAGCAGTGGTCCCCAACTTTTTTTGCACTACGGACTGGTTTGACCTGGGCATTTTTGTCACGGACCGGCAAGGGTGACTGAAAAATATAAAATAACACAACGGGGCTAAAAACGACCATTAAGTGCAAGGAAAATGTAACTCACCATATGTTGAATCAACCTGTTTAAACAGAGGCCTCTCCTACAACTTGAAGGCTAATATCCTTTGTCGCATGCATATGCATTTAGCAATTTGGTTCACCTCGAGGTATGATGCTGTCAATCCATTCGCTTTAGTTGTCTCGTTTGCTAGCTTTTGCCACACATTATGCAGAATGGATTGTTGGAATGGGTGGTTGTAGGCTTTTCTTCTGGCTCAGTAGGTGGCCTTTTCAAAAAACAAAACAAAGACCTCACTGCTCGTAGCACCCATCCAACAGCAGGTAACGTTCCTGTTTACATTGCAAACACCTCAGTAATGATTGCCAACCACTAGAGGGTAGGGATGGGAATCGAGATATATAGAGGATCGATTCATGTGTTTCAATTCTTTGGAATCGTTTGGCTTTTTATGTAATGATTCTCTTACAGATTCCAACCAGTGTGAATAACGTCACGTAACTTATGCATGTTACGCACGCTCGATACAGCAAGTAAGAATACGTAATTACTCAAAGATGACCACTCACCAAGTATATTCAGGAAAGTTGTCAGCGAGTCATTTTGAATTGAATTTCACAAGCTACGTCATTATTCATGAGACTACTTAAAGAGATTGTGATTTTTCTAAAAAAGTTTATCAATGTGTCTATTGTATTGCTCGTTGAATACTCTATAAGAAAAATATAACATATATGGATGTAAAATAATCCTAAACAATTTTATTAGCAATCTTAATACTCATTTTGGTCGGTAGTCCACCAATCAGCATAGGCGGATCTACTATTAAGGCAAAGTAGGTGATCACCTTAGGCCCCCAACCAGTAGGGGCCCCCAAACCAGCTGCCCCTGCCCCAACGAGCAAGAGTCTGGGCCACCGAAGCCAGCAGCACTCCCAAATAACAAAACAAAAAAGAAAGCCATTTTAACGATGCATTTATGTTAACAACTGGAAACAGTTCGGCAACAAATATAACAACCTCGATAGCGCAGTCCGCGGTAAATTTTTTACTTCAAACTAATGAATATGAAGTGTAAGATGACAGCAGCGACGTGGAATTAAAGTGGACAGTAGTTCCAATATTGGAGGAAATTTCGGCTTCAAGATTCTTTAAAATATTTTCAGATTTTACGCTACACATTAACATTAGGTAATAAGCCACTAAGCCTTAATAAAATATTTTAGAGATCAATGGTAAAACTTAAACCACAATTACTTTATTTTAGGGCTGTCAAAATTAACGCGTTAACGAGCGGTAATTAATTTTTTAAATTAATCCCGTTAAAATATTTGACGCAATTAACGCACAAATGCCCCGCTCAAACATATTAAAACAGGGGTCTCAAACCGATTCCACAAAGGGCCGCAGTGGGTCCTGGTCTTTGTTCCAACAGATCCAAAACAGACAGTTCGACCAATGAGGTTTCTGCTAAAGTAAGCAGCACCTGACTGCAATTAACTGATTACACTTGTTAGACACCAGATTGGTGAAAAGGGATTGTTCTCGTTTGGTTGGAATGAAATCCAGTACCCACTGCGGCCCTTTGAGGACCGGTTTGAGACCTCTGTATTAAAAGGACAGCAAAGTGAAAGGTGTACTTGTTGTGTTTTTCGGAGTTTTGTCGCCCTCTGCTGGCGCTTTGGTGCGACTGCTTTTATGGGTTTAAGCACATGAGCATTGTGTAATTATTGACATCAACAATGGCGAGCTACTAGTTTATTTTTTGATTGAAGATTTTACAAATTTTATTAAAACGAAAACATGAAGAGGGGTTTTAATATAAAATTTCTAAAACTTGTACTAGTTATTATCTTTTATTTATTTTCTATAAATTTTTATAAATATTTATATATTTTATTTATCTATATATATTTTATTATTTTTATCTATCTTTTAAGAACTACAAGTCTTTCTATCCATGGATCGCTTTAACAGAATTTTAATAATGGTAATGCCATCTTGTTGATTTATTGTTATAATAAAGAAATAGAGTACTTATGTACCGTATATTGAATGTATATATCCATCTCGGTCTTATCTTTCCATTCCAACAATAATTTACAGAAAAATATGGCATATTTTTTAGATGGTTTGAATTGCGATTAATTGCGATTAATTACGATTAATTAATTTTTGAGCTGTAATTAACTCGATTAAAAATTTAAATCGTTTGACACCCCTACTTTATTTATTTACAGTATTTGGCGTATTCACAATAACAGGGTTTTAGGTAACAGGGCTGAAAATCTGTACTGTTAGCTTTTTCTCCAGAGTACAATGTAGCTGTAAAGCTATGTATTACGGCTAACCATGAGGACAGAAACAGAGCTACCTCTACGAGGTAGCAGCACTTTATTAAAAAGGCCGGAATATAAGACTGCCCTGATTATAAGACGACCCCCTCTTTTTCAAGACTCAAGTTTGAAAAAAGGCTTTTTGAACACCAATTTTTATACAGAAAATAATTACCGTACAGTGCATCTGAAACAAATCATTATAACAATATATTTGAGAGAAAAAGCATGTCATTTTAATTCATTCAAATCTTAATATCTGAACATTTAAATACGTAAACTAAAGTGCAATCACATTCGTAAATGAATGGTTTCTGGTTTTTGAAATTGAATATACCAATCTATTGTGATAAAACAACAAAATTGCAATAACTGCATTAACCATAAAGGGTTCGCTTTGGCCTGGTGAGTTAAGTTCAGCATTCGCTTCAATGATATCTGGCGCCATCTAGTGTTGTGAATGGGTATAATGTATAGACCCCGCATATAAGACGACCGCCACTTTTTCAGTCCTATTTCAATGCAAAAAACACTGTCTTATATTTGGGCCGATGCAGTAATTTGTCGTTTACCATTGTAAAACTTGGATTTAATTTTGGCTTTTGATTTTGAACTATAATTATACTGTCTATTTATTCAATGTAGTTTTATAACTTGGTTGGGAAGGTTTGTTAGGGTTTAGGGTTAGGGTTAGATTGAATTATTTCCAATGGTCTAAAAATATAAGTATCGATCAGAAGTCAAAAAGTCTGTATCGGGACATCTCTACTTTCTTCTACTGTAATTAAAAAAGGGTATAGTAACAGCGTTAAATGCATGTTGTGGGACACACGTTCCATGAATAATAATTATATATTTAAAATGTTTATTAAAACAAATGTTCCCCGAGTTACAAGAAACAGCGATGAAACGAATAATACAAAAGAAAAAGAATTTCAATATTAATTTTATCTGAGATTCAATTTTTTCATGTAAGTCCGTCGAAACTATATTTCCTCACTCTTGTTCATTTTGTATTAATTTAGTAAAAGGTTGTATATTTATAAGGGGCCTTTGAGGCTGCCTTTCCTGCTTCTTTATGTTAAAGGAAACTTATGAAGAGGGGCCCTGGCTATGTTCGCCTTAGGCCCCCAAATTGCTAAGTCCGCCACTGCCAATCACTGTTGTTTTTATTTCGGAATAATTTGAATTTGGTGGGTCGTAGGGCCAATCTGACAACCTAATTATAAACATGTTAATATTTGGGACAACAAAAGAGATACTCTACCCCTGCTGTCTGGACTAGCTGAACACTTTTTGTGTGTGCAGGCTTTCTCCACCCCATCTGAGAGGTTGTTCTCCACTGCTGGAGACTGCTAGTCCAGAAAGTCCAGAAAGATAATGTATCCTACCTGAAAAAGCAGACATGCTTATTTTTCTGCTAAAGAATTGTTTATTTTGCACGTTTGCACTACGCACTGTTCTGTTGTATTTGACAGTATTTATCTTTTTTTATTATTTTTGAGTGCTATCAGCTTATATTTCCTTTTAAAAAGGATTTTTTATTTCTATTAGAAAATGTTTCAGTAAAATGTTACACATTCTTGTCTATTTGGCCACAGTTCACATCGAGGCTTTGGGCCTCTTTTGACCTCGGTGTGAGTTTGTAAGGTTGTGACTTCTGATTAAACAAAATAGATGCCAATCAAAATGTTTGTTCTTTTTTTCCCCCCAAATTAGAATCGATAAGAAAATCAATAAAGAATCGAATTGTTAAGCAATATCGATAATGGAATCGGAATCCTAAAAATCGTATCAATTCCCATCCCTACTAAAGAGCAACGTACACAAGTCTTTACTCAGATTAGTCAATAGAGTAGACAGGCATGTTTATGTGTGTAGAGCAGTACTTCTCAAATAGTGGGATGGGCCCGGCCCGCCCAGAGGGGCGCAGAGCGATGCTGGGGGTGGCGCATGTGACCTTGGGGAACATACGTTTTTGCCGTACTAGAATAAAGTGTAATTGCAAATCCACTCAGTGGGTGGCTGCACTCATTTTCAGCGTGTGCACAGTATTTTTTAACCAAACAAGAGCACACAGCAAAGAGGACCGGAGATATGAAAAGCTAAGACAATGAAATATGACAAAGCATATGTAGCATTTGGCTTTGACTTTTAGTGCAGTGGAAGACGAGGAAAAACCAGTCTGTTTACTTTCTCTAAAAATGTTCGCAGCGGACAGCAGGAATTATTTTTTTTGCGAAAACATGCTGACTATTGCCAACAATCCTCCCACTGAGTCAGTGTTACATAAGAATACCAGCGACCACTGTCAGCATTATATAAGGTGGGCTACCTAGTTGCTCAGTGTAAAATAAGCCAACACCATAACAAAGGAGATGAAACTGCCTGCAACAAAAATAAAAACTGTCCCTCCGTCCAATGACACTGTTGTTTTTGTTCTATTAATTTTTATTGTTTTTGGTCTAATTGTGTGGCATATTATCCTGATGAGTTAATGTTGCTAATCAATTTGAATTTATTATTATTTATTGATTTTGATAAATTTTAATTTTAAGTATCAAACCGTCAAACTATGTATCTTGAGTGTATTTTTACAGTATGGATGTGAGTGTTTTTTTTTTTTTTTTTTTTTTTTTTTTTTTAACACTTTATTGTAAGTTGATCTATATTACTTTTTTCTTTTAATACTAAAAAGAACACAAGATTATGCAGAGGTGTACTTATAATAATAAGAATTTTATATACAAATGATGCTACATTATATTTACAGTGGTGGCAGAGAGTTGGGGGGGTGCAGAACGTTTACGTCTTCCTGTGGGGGGCATGACAGAAAATAATTGAGAAGCACTGGTCTAGAGGCACAGGCCAGATTGCGGTCGTTAACAAATTATTTATGATTTCTCTGCAGCCCGGTAGCAAATGCGCTACGGACCGGTACAGGTCCCCGGCCCGGTGTTTGGGGACCTGCCCAAGAGGACAGGCCCGGGTGCGATTGCACCCCCCTAGGTTCTTCTCTGAAGCAAGGCCATAAACTGATAATACAGCTCCCCAGTAAAATTCCACTTTTTTGTGAGCCACTTCATGGGTTAACATGGGTGCCTGCCACTTCGCATTTGGAATATCAAAAAGTGATTTTCTCGAAGGCACCTGGGGCACTTGAGGACATTTGTCCAGGCTTTTCCAGATTTTAATTATTTTTGTCTTAATAAATGTATTTAGCTTAAGTCGTGGTTGCTGTCATCATCTCCTGTTTATTAAGAGAATAAAATAACCTATGAAAAAGAAAATCATTTTTTAAAAAATTCTTCAGTCGCATCTGCCCGAGTGGATGTGAGATGAGTGAGCAAAGAATTTTTATTCCTACTCTTTGGTTGTTTTTCCGAGTACAAGTAATTGAGAATGAGAAGAGGAGGCTCTAGTGATTTTTCAAAAGTCTTATGTAGCAACTCAATACAGCAGAACACAGAACTGATTCGATAACTACTGTGTTGGATTCATTCAACAAGAGTAAGTGCCCATCTTTGAGGACGCAGATAACTATGGTTTCATCTGCATACTCGTATTTAAAGACCTTGACAACAAGTTGTAAAGGTATAATGATCCTACACTCATGTATAAAGTAACGTCCTGAAACCAAAATTTTTTATGTTCGGTCATGTTTTATTTCCTATAGGTCACAGAGGAAGGAAGACCCGAGGAATATTGTTTGCCCAGTTGATTTTACATACTGCGAAAGTAATTAAATCCAAGAAGTGCCAGTATTTACTAGCAAAGGAGCGTAGGGTGGGATTCAGCACGCTCTCCTTACTCCTCAAACAGGCCCCCATCTGTCTGATTGGATTGTGGTCTCAGGCATTACCAGGCATGACACTGGAAGTGAAAGAGACAGCCCAGACTGACGCCCCTCCCCACCTGCCCAACATGGCCTCACACTGTTTTTAATTTAATATGACCCTGCCGGAGGGATTCAGGAGGAGCAAATTAAAAAAATAATAAATCCGTTGCTCTTTTATAAGAGGCTTGCCAAAATGTCAGTTTACCTGAAAAATCAAAGCCTTTAATCCCTAAAAAAATCTGACCATCTCAAAAGTGTATAAATAGATATATCCCTAGTTCTATCAATTTGCACAATATTAAAACACAACATTTAGTTTTTATATTATTTTTTTGCTGAAACAACATGTGCAAGAGAATAATGTAGCAAATTAGAGTAGAAATGAGCAATTATTAGATTACTAGATTCTGATTAGATAGACAGATGTTTTTCAGCCATCAGTTTTCAAAATCAAAATTGGGACACCCCTTGTTGATAGTCAATACACCTATACTGATGCTCATGAACTTCCATCTCTCCGTCACCTCTGCTGCTCTATGTCTGGACAGAAATGGGGTATATCACTGTAACTGTTATGCATTTAATCAGTATTTCTCAACTAGTAGGTTGTGACCTAAAGGTGGTTTATGTTGCCTAGGTGGGTTACAGAGCTTACCTCTCTCATTCTTCCTTGCTGATTCATCATTGCTGAGAGCAAATACAGTGCCTTGCAAAAGTATTCGGCCCCCTTGAATTTTGCAACCTTTCGCCACATTTCAGGCTTCAAACATAAAGATATGAAATTTAATTTTTTTGTCAAGAATCAACAACAAGTGGGACACAATCGTGAAGTGGAACAACATTTATTGGATAATTTAAACTTTTTTAACAAATAAAAAACTGAAAAGTGGGGCGTGCAATATTATTCGGCCCCTTTACTTTCAGTGCAGCAAACTCACTCCAGAAGTTCAGTGAGGATCTCTGAATGATCCAATGTTGTCCTAAATGACCGATGATGATAAATAGAATCCACCTGTGTGTAATCAAGTCTCCGTATAAATGCACCTGCTCTGTGATAGTCTCAGGGTTCTGTTTAAAGTGCAGAGAGCATTATGAAAACCAAGGAACACACCAGGCAGGTCCGAGATACTGTTGTGGAGAAGTTTAAAGCCGGATTTGGATACATAAAGATTTCCCAAGCTTTAAACATCTCAAGGAGCACTGTGCAAGCCATCATATTGAAATGGAAGGAGCATCAGACCACTGCAAATCTACCAAGACCCGGCCGTCCTTCCAAACTTTCTTCTCTCAACAAGGAGAAAACTGATCAGAGATGCAGCCAAGAGGCCCATGATCACTCTGGATGAACTGCAGAGATCTACAGCTGAGGTGGGAGAGTCTGTCCATAGGACAACAATCAGTCGTACACTGCACAAATCTGGCCTTTATGGAAGAGTGGCAAGAAGAAAGCCATTTCTCAAAGATATCCATAAAAAGTCTCGTTTAAAGTTTGCCACAAGCCACCCGGGAGACACACCAAACATGGTGGTGGCAGCATCATGGTTTGGGCCTGCTTTTCTTCAGCAGGGACAGGGAAGATGGTTAAAATTGACGGGAAGATGGATGCAGCCAAATACAGGAACATTCTGGAAGAAAACCTGTTGGTATCTGCACAAGACCTGAGACTGGGACGGAGATTTATCTTCCAACAGGACAATGATCCAAAACATAAAGCCAAATCTACAATGGAATGGTTAAAAAATAAACGTATTCCAGGTGTTAGAATGGCCAAGTCAAAGTCCAGACCTGAATCCAATCGAGAATCTTTGGAAAGAGCTGAAGACTGCTGTTCACAAACACTCTCCATCCAACCTCACTGAGCTCGAGCTGTTTTGCAAGGAAGAATGGGCAAGAATGTCAGTCTCTCGATGTGCAAAACTGATAGAAACATACCCTAAGCGACTTGCAGCTGTGATTGGAGCAAAAGGTGGCGCTACAAAGTATTAACGCAAGGGGGCCGAATAATATTGCACGCCCCACTTTTCAATTTTTTATTTGTTAAAAAAGTTTAAATTATCCACTAGATTTTGTTCCACTTCACGATTGTGTCCCACTTATTGTTGATTCTTGACAAAAAATTAAAATTTTATATCTTTATGTTTGAAGCCTGAAATGTGGCGAAAGGTTGCAAGGTTCAAGGGGGCCGAATACTTTTGCAAGGCACTGTATCGTTCTAATATCCATTTGCATGAGTAATGCTGTTTGAGCCAAATAGAAATACTGTAAAACATATTACATCTTATTACAGATTTCAGGGACTGCAGTAACAAATAAATTGTCTGTAAAACAGCTGGAAATTATGAGGAGCACACATACAACATTGTTAGAGGTCATATCCTAAAGAGAGGCAATTAATTCATTCAGATTGATTCTATTCATTTTGGTCATATAAATAAATAGCAGTCAATAGCATCGGTATTTATAAACTTACAATACCACATATCATATTAACACAATGTTAGAAAAATCTCTTGAGTGAGAGCAGGGACTCATTTTCAGCCCGGGAAATTCATGCCTTAGACTGGCCCACTTTATATTATTTAGAATGGGGATGTCCCAATCGCATGTTATGGCACCCGCGTCGGAGTCAATCAATTTTGAGAATTTGCCGGTAAAAAGTCCCGATCCGATACCGGGAAAAAAAATTTGAACAAAAGTTTCAAACTTCTTACAGTACAGTGGGGCAAATAAGTACTTAGTCAACCACCAATTGTGCAAGTTCTCCTACTTGAAAAGATTAGAGAGGCCTGTAATTGTCAACATGGGTAAACCTCAAGCACGAGAGACAGAATGTGGGGAAAAAAATTAAATTTTTTGATTTTTAAATAAATTATTTCCAAATTAGAGTGGAAAATAAGTATTTGGTCACCTACAAACAAGCAAGATTTCTGGCTGTCAAAGAGGTCTAACTTCTTCTAACGAGGTCTAACGAGGTCTATCGAAGCGCCACTCGTTACCTGTATTAATGGCACCTGCCTTAACTCATTATCGGTATAAAAGACACCTGTCCACAATCTCAGTCAGTCACACTCCAAACTCCACTATGGCCGAGACCAAAGAGCTGTCGAAGGACACCTGAAACAAATTGTAGACCTGCACCAGGCTGGGAAGACTGAATCTGCAATAGGTAAAACGCTTGGTGTAAAGAAATCAACTGTGGGAGCAATTATTACAAAATGGAACACGGACAAGACCACTGATAATCTCCCTCGATCTAGGGCTCCATGCAAGATCTCACCCCGTGGCGTCAAAATGATAACTAGAACGATGATCAAAAATCTCAGAACCACATGGGTGGACCTAGTGAATGATCTACAGAGAGCTGGGACCACAGTAACAAAGGCTACTATCAGTAACACAACGCGCCACCAGGGACTCAAATCCTGCACTGCCAGACGTGTCCCCCTGCTGAGGAAAGTACACATCCAGGCCCGTCTGCGGTTCGCTAGAGAGCATTTGGATGATCCAGAAGAGGACTGGGAGAATGTGTTATGGTCAGATGACACCAAAGTAAAACTTTTAGGTAGAAACACAGGTTCTCGTGTTTGGAGGAGAAAGAATACTGAATTGCATCCGAAGAACACCATACCCACTGTGAAGCATGGGGAGGAAACATCATGCTTTGGGGCTGTTTTTCTGCAAAGGGCCCAGGACGACTGATCTGTGTAAAGGAAAGGATGAATGGGGCTGTGTGTCGAGCGATTTTGAGTGAAAATCTCCTACCATCAGCACGGGCATTGAAGATGAGATGTGGCTGGGCCTTTCAGCATGACAGTGATCCCAAACACACAGCCCGGGCAACATAGAAGTGGCTTCGTAAGAAGCATTTCAAGGTCCTGGAGTGGCTTAGCCAGTCTCCAGATCTCAACCCCATAGAAAATTTGTGGCGGGAGTTGAAAGTCCATGTTGCCCAACGACAGCCCCAAAACATCACTGCTCTAGAGGACATCTGCATGGAGGAATGGTCCAAAATACCAGCAACAGTGTGTGAAAAGCTTGCGAAGAGTTACAGAAAACGTTTGGCCTCCGTTATTGCCAACAAAGGGTACATAACAAAGTAATGAAATGAACTTTTGGTATTGACCAAATACTTATTTTCCACCATGATTTGCAAATAAATTATTTAAAAATTAAACAATATGATTTTCTGGTTTTTTTCCACCTTCTGTCTCTCATGGTTGAGGTTTACCCATGTTGACAATTACAGGCCTCTCTAATATTTTCAAGTGGGAGAACTTGCACAATTTGTGGTTGACTAAATACTTATTTGCCCCACTGTAGCTACTTCCTCCTCTTCTTTTTCTGGGAGTTTTGCAGAGGATAAAATGTGTATATTTTTGTTTCTTTTGGAAATGCCATTGTATTTCTGGATTGTTTTGTTACTTTTATAATGGGAAAATACTGTAAAGTGTACTGCCCAAAACAGTGTGTTTCCTTGTTCGGTGCCCAACAGCTAGCTAACATTGAATGTCATTCAATAAAACACAAGGCTTGGTCTTTTTTTTGTTGTTGTATGAAGTTATTTGTTTATGTTTGTGAAACTGTAACAAAGAAACATGCATGCATTTAACACAACTGCACAGTATACAAATACCATGTAGACGCCACACTTCACTTGAGCTACAAGCCCCAAAGGGACAGCGGTACCAGCATGTAAGTAATACCCCCTGTCATGAATAAATACCAGACAAAAAAGTATTAAAAATATGTCAAATCTGGACCGGCCATCCTGGCCGGCCAGCCCACCGGGATTCGTTCCAATCCTCCTGATTAGCCACTCCGGTCCTGCGTGAAAGCCTCGCACTCAAACCGTATTTAATTGTCATTGTATTCATAGCCAGTTAGCGAAAGGAGCAGCTAATCTGCGACTTTAATTTGCGTCCAGAGTAGTTTACTGCAGTTAACTGCCTGATACGTACAGAGTAAACTGAATCATTTAAATTCACAATTCATAGGAATAGGCGACCAAACAATCAACACAGAGGTAAAACGAATACCAAGGATGTGCAACTTATCTGTCACCCACCTGTAAAGCAGGTGGGAAAATGTCATTTGCACCGTCAGCTGTATGATTGGCACACGCACCGTAATATTGATGCTGCATTCACGTGTTGTTGGAGCAATCGAAAAAAATTATTCTCTATCACACGGTGTCTATAAAAAGCACCAAAAAGTCACTGTACTTGTAATGTATCGTTGGAGAAGTAAAATACCACTACTCTTCATTGAAGCAATAATGGTTTTATTCCATATTACAACACATCAGTATGTTTTTCCATTTTGGAAAGTCAGATTTCCTGACACACGAGAATGCAGCATATCTTCCGAATGTGCTTTGTGGAAGTGTTAACTAATATGCTTATCACAGCCAAAGTTACATGCATAAGTTACCATATTAAGGAGCCATGAGCAGATTGTGTATATACTGTAGAGTGAATAAAGTAATATCACTATATTAAATAGGCACATTCTGTAGATTATGCTGTCTCCACTTACTGTAAGACTCTAAAGTTGTATTATTATTATTATTATTATTATTATTTTTAACCAGTTTATACTAGGGCACTGCATATCAAAAATATGGCACGTGCCCTAGTAAAATATGTCTGGCGACGCCCATGCGTAGTTCAGAAAGTTGACCTGATTGAGAAAATACAATGTGATTTTTGGATTCACCACATTTAAATGATCATGAATCAGCTGACAAAACTAAATTAAATTAAATTAAATTTATTGTTGACCAGTGTAATGTATTAATTTTAACATACCAGCAAATGTTTAGTGAGTTTATTAGTGCCATGTCGAAACATTTTCTTATCAAAGTGCAGCCGCAATATTGATATTACATTGAACTTCAAACCAAGGCATGAAATAGCATTATTGTGTTCTGCTTTTTGGTGATTCAACTCTTTTACCTGTTATATTTTTAGACAGGTAAGTACAAGGTGTATCAAAACATGTTATCCTTGTCATTAGCCCAGCATGGACTCTTCAGTCTTACTGTGTTTTCTCTGCCACAGGGGGTAGCTGGACATGAGGAAGAAAAATCCAGCATCATAACAGATAGACAATACCCTCTGATTATGTCACTTTGGCCTTATTCTGGGTCAGAAATACCAGTCACTGGTATATGGGTAAGTCTTTTGGAGTATGAGGCAGGCAGAATGTTAGAGTGAAAACAATGACAGTAATGATGAGGTCTTGATATGGACTTGATGCTGAGCCAGCAGGGGTAGAGATGGAGCTTGTCAAGAGAAGGCAATAGAGCCTCCTATGGAGACACCCTTATCAAATACGGTGTTCAGTCAAGCGAGGCACAAACGGGCATGTGAAGAAACAGACATACCCTATTTTCACAAGATACTCAACACATGATGACATAAGTTGGGAAAAAAAAGTGATAAAACATCAAATGAATGTGGACAGACAGCTACGAAGACAAGATAGAGCTTAGCTGATGGTGGAAAAGCGCCTGGGATTTGTTAGAAATCAAATGTTTAAAGCTCGCAGGACCCTAGTGGGGGTCAAGGGAAAACAGTATTAATTATCTCTTCGTTGTGTTCGTTTACACGAGAGCAGAAGAGTACTAATGAATCAATAAAAATTTAAAGAAGAGACTCACTGACCAGAAGTTGCAATTTGATTAGAGTATATTGATTCCAGAGACATTGCAAATGTCAAGTCCAGAATTTGGCTGATAGTTCCTTTACCCCGAGAGTGCCCATGATTGCTGAAGTATCAGTAAAGTACTACAGCCAGTGTACTACAGTGGTATGAAACCTCTGAACCTTTTGGAATTTCTCACATTTCTGCATGAGATCACCATCAAATGTGATATTATCTATGTCAAAATCAAACAGATGTAAAAACAGTGTCAGCTTTAACTAAAACCACCCAAACATTTAAAGGTTTTCATAATTTAATGAGGATAGCTTGCAAACAATGACAGAAGTAAGTGAACCCTTTGTCTAAGGAGACTTAAAGAGCAATTGAAGCCAATTTTTACCAAACACTTTAAGTCAGATGTGTGCCCAATCACTGATGAGTGGTTTAAAGCTGTCCTACACACTATAAAACACACACCTGGTAAGAATTGTCTTGACGAGAAGCATTGTCTGATGTGCATCATGGCTCGGTCAAAAGAGATGTCTGAAGACTTGCGATCAAGGACTGTTGATTTATATAAAGATGGGAAAGGATACAAAATCATCTCTAAAAGTCTGGATGTTCATAAATCGACAGTGAGAGAAGTTGTATACAAATGGAGAGAGTTTGGCACTGTTGCTTCTCTCCCAAGGAGTGGCCGTCCACCAAAGATGATGTCAAGAGTTCAGCGGAAAATACTCAGAGAGGTAAAAAAAGAACCCCAGATTGTCTGCTAAAGACATAAAGAAATCAATGGTGCAGTCCAGTATCTCTGTGCACACATTATCTATACAGTATGTAAAACTATGGCTAAGAATGGTGTTCATGGTAGGATTCCACAGTGGAAGCCACTGTTGTCTAAAAAAATAACATTGTTCCTCGTTTAATTTTCGCAAAAAGGCACTTGGACACTCCACAGAAGTTTTGGCAAAATATTTTGTGGACTGATGAAACCAAAGTTGAATTGTTTGGGAGTAACACACAACGTCATGTGTGGAGGAAAAATGGAACAACTCACCAACATCAACATCTCATCCCCACCGTGAAGCATGGTGGAGGGAGCATCATGATTTGGGACTGTTTTTGCTGGCTCAGGGCCTAGACAACTTGCAATCAATAATGGAAGAATGAATTCAAAAGTTTATCAGGATGTTTTGCAGGAAAACCTGAGGCCGTCTGTCAGACAGTTCAAGCTAAAAAGAGGATGGATGCGGCAACAAGACAATGATCCAAAACACAGAAGTAAATCAACACCAAGAAGGGTTTCGAAAGAACAAAATACACGTTCTGGAGTGGCTAAGTCAAAGTCCAGACTTGAGCCCCATTAAGATGCTGTGACATGACCTAAAGAAAGCGATTCATTCCAGGCATCCTAGGAATCTGATTGAACTACAGCAGTTTTGTAGAGAAGAATGGACCAAGATTAGTCCTGATCAATGTGCCAGACTGGTCTGATGCTACAGGAAGCGTGTGGTTGAAGTTATTGCTGCCAAAAGGGGGGGCCACAAAATATTAAACGTGATGGTTCAGTTACTTATTTTCCCCCTTCTGTCATTGTTGGCATACTATCCTCATTCAAATATGAAAATCTATAAATTTTTGGGTGGTTTTAGTTAAAGCAGCTTTTTTCATCTGTGTGATTTTGAAAAAGATCAGATCACATTTGGTGGAAATTGTATGCAAAAATATGAGAAAGACTCAGATTCTTTTTCATACCACTTTATATACTCCAAAGGTGTGAACAAATTCGCAACAAATCAATCACATGAGAAGATGATGTCGTGTGCCACCTTCCTGGAGACGTCGGTTACGTCACCGGTTCCCTCTTTTTGGCGCCATTGTGACCTGTTAGTTTGCTAACCCTAACGATTTATTGTACCTCAACTCTGGGTCATACGTCCCAGATGCATTCCAAGGGAAGTAAAACCCTTTAAGTGCCTATGACAGCAAAAAGCATGTTTATTTAATATTTTACGCGGTATTTTATGCTCCTAAATGAAATAGACTGCTTGAAGGGGTGTGGAAGCGATCGATATATTTATTCAATTTTTAGAATCCCGCGCCATGAAAATGAGTGACTTCCTGGATTGACGAAGAATGCCAATATGATGTCAGCGGGATAATAATCGTCCATATACAGCCAATACTACAGTATGCAGCACGAATGAGGATTCAGGAGAATTTGCGGATTATTTCGTTTATTTTTCGTATCACACCAGCCCAATGTTATGCAGGCTTTTGTGGCTGCTCCACGGAGAGGTGTGTGAGCCTTTTTGGGTTTCAAAAAGTTCCCGTTCACTGCAGATAACGTCCAAAACAAGTCCGACAACGTAATGACCATTGTGAGGTGAGTATACTACGTGTTTTATATATTGTGAAATACTGGGATCTTGGCACACGTTTTAATAAGGAGGTTGCTTGCATTTTGTGGGTGACAATGCTCCTTGTCCACCGAGAAGGCCGAGGACCGGTGGCTTGTAACACACCATGGTCACTTCCACCCCCTCGGTCCTATTCGCGTGCTCGCCGAGAATGTGCTTTCCTCGACTTGGCCATGAGCACCACCCGGTCCGACGACGGCCGGTTTGGCTGGCCGATCCAGCCCGCTCGGTCCTATTCGTGTGCAAGCCGAGAATGCGCTTTCCTCGGCTTGGCCACGAGCAGTCCCCCGCTCCGACGTTGGTCGGTTTGTCCACCGAGAATGAGGTACTTTCGGCATTCATCCCGGCGAAGAGGACTGCCAGCCCGCCGTGGCCGCCGCAGAACGACGAGCCGTAACTTGCTCGCCGCCGGGGGCTGGCCGATCGGTGAAGACAATCAACCCCGCTGCCGTGTGTGACATGAGTCGGGGAAGTTTTGTGTGATTTTTCGTTTTTTCAAAAGGCGAGAATAAGACTTGGAAAAGCTGCTCGGCTCGGATTAGCATGTCAGCTAGCTGTCATGCCTTCTGTTTTGTTTACCTCCTTCCTCCGTCTCCAAAGCCAGGGCAGGGAAAAGACAGAAGCCGGACTAACTCCGGTGGCAAAAAAAAAAACTTCGGTAAAGGAAGAAGTCGGCAGTTTTGACCATATCGTAGTAATTTTGCCCTGTCGTACTGAATAAATGATATTTAATTGATATATGATTGATATAGGATTTGATATTTCATATTCCATTTAGCACAAGACTGTTAACTATCATGAATTCTAAATCAGATGAAATCGTGGCCCTGCCAATGTCATCTTTCAGCTGGGGACGCTAGAGCATTATAATGACAGGCGGGCCTAAACAGCAGATTAAAAGACTAATTTCTCGTCATCTCTGCTTTGCCAAATTGTTGAATACAGTTGAATTGTCTCAAAATATGATTCTAATTCACATAATAATGCTATTTAAGATTTTTTTTATGCCGTTGCAGGCACTTTAACAGTTTATGTTGCGTAAGAATAAATGAGATCAGACACAATTTTAGTTAATTCCAACAGAATTTAGGCCTGTGGACATATTTTGAAAAAAATGTAATTTAGGACAAGACCTACTGTAGTCAAGAAAACTTTTAAGACAGGACCACTTTACCAACTTTTAGGATTAAAACATCACACGTGCCAATAAAATAATGTTTCTTACTGTATTTGATCATTGTGAATATGCTCCTTTATGACTATCTAATCACACGACAGATGTCATTTTTAAATGTAACTGTTTTAGAATCTTACATATATAAGATTATTCACTGGAATAACCATTAGAGGGCACACTATCTGCATCCACAGACCACTTTACCAGTTCAATCTCATCAGTTTTTTTTCTCTGCACTTTATTTAGAAGCTGGTTTCAAAATAATCAACACTACCCTGCAATCTATTTACCTATTACTCCTCCTCTTCCTCTCAGTGCCACACATTGAAGTTATGTACTGAGACTTTGTCTTGCTTAGTTGAATATTGGCATGCATCAAATCATACACTGACTCAGACAGACAGTGAGTCCTGAGAAAGTGAGCATCATCAGGAGTGTGGGAGAAAATGACCAGATTTCTTTCATTGGGTCAGGGCGAAAATGAGTCATCATTTAATTAAGGTTTAATTAGGAATTAGGTTTCCCAAAGAACATTCAAGGCAGTATTACTTCAAATCATATTAATAAGTTAATGCAGTGCTTGCCCATTATTTTTTGTTACGCCCCCCTCAGGAAGAGATGAACATTTTGCGCCCCCCACAACTCTCTGCTGCCACTGTAAATAGTATAATTTGTCTATAAAATTACAAGTACACCTCTGTGTAACAATATCGTATGTCCTTGTTAACATGAATGAAAAAAACAAATATGTGTAGATCTACTTACAATAAAGTATAACTTTATTAACATTGTTTTGATTGTAACAGAAAAGGCTTAAAGTGCCTATGACAGCAAAAACATGTTTATTTCATATTTTATGCTCCTGAATGAAATGGACCGCTTGGATGTGTGTGGAAGCGATCAATATATTTATTTAGTTTCTTGAGTCCCGCGCTATGAAAATGAGCGACTTCCTATTTAGACGAGGATTGCTAATGTGACGTCAGTGGGATAGTCATCTTCAGTATACAGCCAGTACTACAGTATGCAGAATGACTGCGGATTCAGCTAGATTTACGGATTAATTCATTTATTTTTCGCAGCACGCCAGCCAAATGGCTGCAGAAAAATGTTGCTGCACCAGGGAGAGGCACGTGAGCCTTTTGGGGGTTTCAAAAGTTTCCCATTCATCGGTGGATATTGGCCAAAACAAGCCTTACTACTGTGGGAACATTGGACTTACGAGGAAGTGAGTAAACATCGTGTTTTGTATTATGTCAAATACTGGAATCATTTTAATACGTTGGTGGCTTGCATTTTGTGGCTGACATGCTCCTTGTGTACTTGGCCGACGACCAGCGGCTTGTCGCACATCTCCCCGCCGGTAGAGCGCTATCCTCGGTTTATTGCCTTCTTTATGTGCCCGGTGTTCTGTCAAATTTTCCACCCGATCAGAAATTGCAACTTTGTGTAAAAAATGGCCGTGAATACAGCGATTACCAAGTAAACACTACAAACTTTCTTTAAATTAAGGACTATTTACTTATGTTTGATCATGGATGGGCATGTAGAAAAGCTCACTGCCAGACACATTCTGTCATGTTAGCTGCACAACAACTGCAGCCACTCTCTTATGACTCTCTCACTGTTTACGTCTTCGCAGTGTAGTAAAGCATTATTTTGCTATATTTGTGTTGACCATTTGTTAGCTACGCTCTCCTCTGACGTCGGCCAGTTTGTCCGGCAGTCATTGTCCAGCTGCTTCCCCACAAACGAGCCCTCTGCCCTCAACAGGGGAATGACGAGCTCTAACTTGCTTGCCACCGGGCGGGTTTCCGATCCGCGAAGACAATCGCCAACCCCACCGCAATGTGAAATGATCCGGGCTAGTTACGTGTGATTTTCAGCTTTGAAGAGTTTGAAACATTACTCGGCTCGGGTTAGGATGCTGGCTAGCTGTCACGCCTCTTGGTTTGTTTACATTCTCCGCAGCCGGCAGGGAAATGACAAAAGTCCGACTAAGTACGGTGTCATAAAATATCGTTCGGGAGGTGCGACAGTAACAGTGAAGTCGACAGTTTTGACCATTATGGAGTAATTTTGCCATGTCGTACTGAATAAATGCATTTTTATAATTTCATGTTCCATTTAGCACAAGACTGTTTTTTGTCATGACCATACGTTTTATTTAGCTACTGGGGAAAAATACTTGGATAAGATGAATATCCTGTAAAAATATTGGAGTAGAGAGACTGAAACAATGACATTTTGCGTCTCTCTTCGTCACATTTGAGTGTTTGCAGGGCAGGGCTGCCTGTTTGTGAAGGACTGTCTGTTGTCTGACATTACAGCATTGAGAAAGAACAGCTGTCTCAATCTCTCAGAATATTTAGTTGCACTGTTTCTTGTATGTATGGTGCTATAATTGTCATATTGCTGATGGTGGATGGCTGATGATGAACAACGCACAAAAAAAGCTTTCTATTCAATAAAGAAACAAATGTGAAAAAGACAACAAAAGAAACTATATACTTACAAGGGACGGTGTGATAAAATACAAAACAAAACATTTCTTATGTGGTGACATATGACAATTCGCCCTTTTCCCGGGGCTAGGTGTTGGAAGTTGTTGCCTTCTTTGCGCCCACATGGAGGGGACCAATTCCTTTGCAAGACCTACCAAGAAGTCCAGCCGTCTCTCTTGCCTTCTGGTGCATGCCTGATACAACAGATATGCTATCAGTGCTGCCATGCAATCATATTGTAGAACACGGTGACTGGCCATCTCCGTGTTTGACAAAGCCAAGGGAGCCCTGGATTTGAAAATATTCAAGATGCTAATTGCAGCTAACCAGACCTAGGCAGCGACTCCACAGGAGTGTGTAGGGGGTTGTCTGCTTGATTGCTTGTTAGAGTGGTCTATTGTTTGACAAAGCCAAGCAGTCAGTTTGGTATCGGGGTCATTTGACGCCTTTCTGGTCTTTCTTTATACCCAAAAAATGAAATCGTTTCATCTCTACGAGCAGCATCAGTTCATATTCCTCAGCAAATTTCAGTTTGTTGCTTGTGCAACCCTTGGAAGAATGACAAGGATTCAAAAATGACCAGCAAATAATATTTTAATATTCTCATTCCACTTACTTATAACACACACGCTAGAAAAAGCCTTTGGCAAATCCTCAGGCTTTTTCTAAGGCAGCTGCCAAGTTCAATGAGGTTTTTGTATTCTCAGAAACGAGATTGCAAACCACGAATTGTTTCTAAAAAGTAAATGAAGTCCCAATGTGATTTTTATATTACCACAATAAAACTAATCACAATCAAAACCGATCCACGTGAACAGCATCAAAATTCATTAAAATAAAGACGATGGCAGGAGTGATAGAGATGCCTGAGGGCTCTATTTTCATACGCGGCACAAGCGGAAATACTGGCGTAGCCTGATTTTCGCTGTAACTGTTTCCAATTTTTCCAGACCACAAGATGGCTGTTCATGCGAGCAAAGGTGTGTCTCAGGAGATGCGCCCGGCGAGATAGCAATTCAGTTGCAGACAGTTTCTAAAAAGGTTATTCTTTTGCATAGACTTGTCTAAATTGTGTAAGAAATGGTCCAATGTTGATTCTAGTGAATTTTGGGCCACAGCTAGACAGAGTTTGGCTTTGCCTTTTAACACAGGCAAGGAAAGTGAAAATGTTCCGGTCCTACACAGAGCACTACATCCTTTTCAGCACACAGATCTCAAATTACATATTTAACGGTAATGAGAGCAAGGGGGTAGGTTGGTCTTTACATTGGTTAGGATGATATGACAGCATCACCTGCATTTACACTTTTTGCTGGGGACGGGACATTATTAAGACCGAACATTATTGAACGGGTGTCAAGGATACATTCTTCACAAATATGCACCTAATTAAATAATATGCTAAATGATCAATATAAAATAAATCTGTATTGAATGATACTAACTTTTATGTGTATTGGTTCAGGTCGGAGTTGTTTCTGTCAGTCCTTTTAATTTTCGCCGTAGAGTTTTGGACGATAATACTTATTTGTCATATTTTAGTCATCTCAAAATGTGTTTATCTTCATCTAGTTTTTGTTGACGAAAACTCGAGACTACTTTCATCTAGTTTTAGTTGACGTTGACAAGAAAATGTTTTCGTCTCTAAAACTAAAAAAAATGTACTCCAAAAATAAATAAATAACGATTTCCTACTATTTCGAATGAAAATTGACAGATGAGCACATATTGTAGCATCCAAGAATAATGCCAACTTGGTGATTATACACACTCAGCAGGAAAGCAGTACATTATTTTCAATTACCCACCTGGACACCACAAACTACATGTAAAAAAAGTTGTCCAAGAGTTTAACACTGGAAGTCCCGGGGGTTTTTTGGCTATAAAGAAAGACCAAAAAGGCGTCAAATGACCCCGATACCAAACTGAATACTTGGCTTTGTCAAACAATCGACCACTCAAACAAGCAATCAAGCAGACAACCCCCCTACACAGTCCTGTGGAGTCGCTGCCTAGGTGTGAAGCGGGTGTTTCACTCTGGATAGCTACAATTAGCATTTATAATATTTGCAAATCCAGGGCTTCTTGGCTTTGTCAAACACGGAGGAACAGATGGCCAGTCGCCGTGTTCGACAATATGATTGGCATGGCAGCAGTGAATGCATATGTGTTGTATCAGGCATGCACCGGAAGGCAAGAGAGACGGGTGGACTTCTTGGTGGGTCTTGCAAAGGAATTGGCTCACTCTCATGTGGGCGCAAAGAAGGCACAAGAGGAAACATTGCTTCGGCAACAACCTCCAACACCTAGCCCCGGGGAAAGGGCGAAGTGCATATGTCACCACATGAATGATGTGAATGAAATGTTTTCTTTTTTATTGCACCGTCCCCTGTACTGTAGGGAAGCTGTAGCTTTTGGAATATGTAAAAAGGTTGTCCGCCCAATTGCCTTCCTGAGTGGTCCACTGTCCGACAAAGCCAAGGCAGCCTAGCCCTGCAAACACTCAGGATGCTAATTGGAGCAATCCAACCCTGTGGTTTTGTTAGTGTGAATGGGAATGACTAATGAGGACCTGGATACAAAAGGGATTTGTATCAACTGATCCACCCTTGGTAGTTCTAGTGTGAAGATGCTCGCCACTAGCATTAGCTAACGCAAAGAGTTACATTTAAAGATTTTTTTTTCATTTTGTGAGTTACATTTAGTGTGAGATGATCACTCATCACTGACCTAAAGCACCATTGAATATTCGCTTTAGCCAAGAAAACAAATCTTACCATGTGTGCAAGTCTGCATGGAATCTGGCGACAACACACTGGTGAGTTGGGAAGGGGGCAAGGATTCGCAACACGTCACAAGTGACACAACCAGACACTGCTACAATGGTAGCAGGCTAAATACACATAAAAGTTCACACATTGTGAACATGTGACGGAAACTGTTGCATTTTTGTCTCGTTCTCTTCTCGTCAGATGAAAACTGGCATTCGTCTTATGTTTTAGTCTCCCAAAGCATGTTTTTAGTTGGTCATCGTCTTGTCATCACCATAAAAAGTCTTAGTTGATGAAAACAACACTGGTTCAGGCGATACAACATTTGATGTTTGATCTTTTTTTTTACTTTTGTTTTTAAAAACTACGGTACTAAAGAAACATTTTGAAGAGCGAGTCCCTTTACTAAAAAGCTATCCGAAAATGGGTCCACTTCTGGGGGACACCGGAGCACCACTAAACAACAAACACTAATTAGAAAACTAAAGTATTGTAATATAAAAGTCATTGGGAAAAAAATTAATGGAAAAAAATCTGAGCTATCCAAGGACCGGTCCACATCTGAGGCATACTTAACTCCCCCATGAAACAAACCAAGGTACTCTCATGAAATTCTGATGTCTGATTTCATTTCACAGATTTTTTTCATTTCAGGTCATGTTAATGTCGGTGTCCCCCGGAAGTGGACCCATTCTTGGACAGTTCCCTGTTTTTTTTTTTTTTTTTTTAAATAAAGGTACTTGCCCTCGCCCCCGTGCTGCATGATCGTAACATAATACATAATGCAAACAATTATCCAAAAGAGGGACTGCTTTCTTGACTTCGTTGTTACTTGTTGAGGCTGTCCTGACCGCTTTAGTTTTCCAGGTCACACAGTAACTCTGATGCAGATCGGACTTTCAGTAGTAAAATTAGTGGTGTTTCCCCCACCTCCGCAACATTGACGTCTTCTTACATTACTTACAGTGGGTACTGCTGGCCGAAAAAAACTTCTAATATCCTTCCTCTTCGAAGGGGGCGGAGGAGGCAGCATATTGTCCACAGGAATCTGTCAGGATTGTATGAGTATGCGTGTATGTCTCTGTGGCAAGAGGGGAGATGGGGGTCAAGTCATAAGCCAATCAAATGTGCATTTGACGGGGAAAAATGGACCAGCACATTCAGCAAGTGAAAGGGGACAAATGTAAGTCTGAATTTAATGAAACTAATTCACTTAATAATGGTACAATCTATTCCTACACCCTTGCATGAGAGGAGTTAAATTAATTGACGGCGAACACAGTTGGTTATGTTCATGTCTACAACGGAGAAAGCCACCGTTGAGTATGAAGGCAAAATCACTAAGACCCAGTCCAAAATACCACCTTGCACAGTTGCAATTCATGCTGAATTTGAGCCAGGAACGAAAATAGACCCCTTAGTTTTCCTTTTAATGTCTGAGTGATCCCTGATGAGAAGAACTTGGATACATTCAGAGGACTTCTTTTATTTGTCCTGTAATGAGCTACTAGCTGGCGGGTAGCTGTTGTCTCCTACTGTGTTCTCAATTGATAGTTTCTCTTTCAAACACAACTCACCAACCCCCTGCAGCCTGCTGTGTCTGCTAGCTGTTGTGCGTCGTTATTTGTTCTGACACTATTGTTAAGCAAGGAGGCGAACCTCGTTCAAAAAGGAAAACAAGGACAGGCTATGTTCATGTCCATAACTTATGTGCGAAAAGGTCTTTCCTGTTATGCTGATGTGTCCTTTTCCTAACGTGTTCAGATACACCTCGCAACTCTCAGCAGGTGACCACCTATTAATTTTGGCGCCGCATTTACATTCAACTCTTTCACAAATGCATTTCTCGAATAGCTACTGTATCCGTACCGTGCGAGTGAGAAAAGATGGTCAACAATAAAATTGCTCTTACCTGTGGATCTCAGGGCGGTAATTGTTTTGCACAATTGTGATGTGCGGTTAGCTGCTACCAGTACATGTTCAACAAAGAAGCTTATTTTTTATATGCTATTTCCAGAGGTGGGTTGACTAGCCAACAATTTTACTCAAGTAAGAGTAGCATTGCTTCAAAACAATATTACTCAAGTAAAATTAGTCATTCAAAAAAATTATCAAGTACAAGTAAAAAAGTATTTGGTAAAAACAATATTCAAGTAACAGAGTAACATTGTAAGTAACTGCTTATAATGTCAGATTTATTTTTTCAAAACTATGGTGTTTTTTTTTTCCCAAAGCACAACATCATCTACTGTATATGAACTGTTATATTTATACTATACAATAACCTATTGAATTATATCATATTACATAAAATACAAAAAATGAAAAATAAAAAAAAAATAATAATCAAATTCTGACAAGAAGAAAATAAAATACAGTGTCTGCTTTAACTAAAACCACCCAAACATTTTTAGGTTTTCATATTTTAATGAGGATGGCATGCAGACAATGACAGAATGGGGAAGAATAAGCAAGTGAACCCTTTGTCTAAGAAGACTTAAAGAACAATTGAAACCAATTTTTACCGAACATTTTAAATCAGGTGTGTGCCCAATTACTGATGAGCTGCCCTGCCCACTATAAAACACACACCTGGTAAGAATTGTCTCAGTGAGAAGCATTGTCTGATGTGCATCATGGCTCGGTCAAAAGAGCTGCCTGAAAACCTGCGATCAAGGATTGTTGATTTGTATAAAGCCGGGAAAGGATTCAAAACCAACTCTAAAAGTCTGGATGTTAATCAACCGACAGTCAGAGAAGTTGTGTACAAATAGAGAGAGTTTGGCACCGTTGCTTCTCTCCCACGGAGTGGCCGTCCACCAAAGATGACGCAGGGAGTTCAGCACATGATACTTAGAGAGTTAAAAAAGAATCCTAGAGTGTGAGCTAAAGACTTACAGAAATCACTGGCAAAGTCCAATATCTCTATGCACACATCAACTATATGTAAAACTATGGCCAAGAATGGTGTTCGTGGGAGGACTCCGCGGACCAAGCCACTGCTGTCTAAAAAAACATTCTTGCTGGTTTAATGTTCGCAAAAAGGAACTTGGACACTCCACAGAAGTTTTGGTAAAATATTTTGGGGACTGATGAAACCAAAATTGAATTGTTTGGGAGTAGCACACAACGTCATGTGGGGAGGAAAAATGGAAATGCTCACCAACATCAACACCTCATCCCCACCTAGAAGCATGGTGGAGGGAGCATCATGATTTGGGGCTGTTTTGCAATCATTAATGAAAGAATGAATTCAAAAGTTTATTAGGATTTTTTTGCAGGAAAACCTGAGGCGGTCTGTTGGACAGTTAAAAGCTAAAAAGAGGATGGATGCTGCAACAAGACAATGATCCAAAACACAGAAGTAAATCAACTTCAGAATGGTTTCAGAAGAACAAAATACACGTTCTGGAGTGGCCAAGTCAAAGTCCAGACTTGAACCCCATTGAGATGCTGTGGCATGACCTATATACAGCGATTCATGCCAGACATCCCAGGAATCTGACTGAACTACAGCAGTTTTGTAGAGAAAAATGGGCCAAGATTAGTCCTGATCGCTGTGCCAGACTGATCGGCAGCTACAGGAAGCGTCTGGTTGAAGTTACATCTGCCAAAGGGGGTGGGGGGGGTGGGGGGGGGGGGGGGGGGCACAAAATACTTAATGTGATGATTCAATTATTTATTTTTCTCCCTTCTGTCATTGTTTGCATACCCTCCTCATTAATATATTAAAACCTATAAATGTTTGGGTCTTTTAGTTAAGGCAGACACTGTTTTTTCATCTGTGTGATTTTGACAAAGATCACATCAGATTTGATGGTGATTTTATGCAGAATTGTGAGAAATTCCACAAGGTTCAGATACTTTTTCATACCACTGAATTATAAAAAAATAGCACCATGCATGAACTTTGAAACGTGAAAAAAATGAATGAATGGAAAACAATTAGCGTAGCTATGGCTTGAAATATTTACGTAAAATGAATCGTAACTGGCCGTATTTTTGGCTTTGAACCAATAATCTAGACTATTTTACATCATTATTTACAGAGATTCCGGGATTTACACATTTTTTTGCAAGAATTTTTAACTTAAAAAGCTCTTTGTTTTGTGTTGTAAAGTTACAAGTCTAACTTTACATTCAAATAGTCAGGCCATTTTCTGCGTCCATACTTGTATGGACGCCATTTTCTGCGTCCATACAAGAAAAAAAAAAGTTGGCTTTTACATGTTTTATTTTATGTCACTTTACAATCTAAAAATGATGAGGGCCAGATAGTTGGCAAGACGTGCTGAGGCAATAGTGACATCGGAATTCAACCTAAATAAGTTGTGATTGTATGTAGAAAAATGGCAAATTTACCTTAAGTAAAGTTAAGATGATTCTGCATGCTTTCCTCAAGTATTAAGTTAGAGTGCCTATGACTGGCGGCATATCACTTCCACCCCCTCGGTCCTATTCGCGTGCCCGCTGAGAATGCCCTTTCCTCAGCTTGGCCATGCCTCAGCACCCCGCTCCGAGGTCGGCCGGTTTGTCCACCGAGAATGGGCTACTTTCGGCGTTCATTCCCGGCGATGAGCACTGGCACCCCACTGTGGCTGCAGCAGAACAATGAGCCATAATTTGCTCGCCCCGGGAGCTGGCCAATCGGTGATGACAGTCAACCCCGCCGCCCTGTGTGACATGAGTCGGGGTAGATTTGTGTGATTTTTCATTTTTGAAAGGCGAGAATAAATCTTGGAAGAGCTGCTCTGTTCAGGTTAGCATGTCGGCTATCTGTCAAGCCTCCTGTTTTGTTTATGCTCTTTCGTGTGTCTCCGAAGCCAGGGCAGAGAAATGACAAAAGCCGGACTAACTCTTTTGAAATACACCACTGTTTGGGAGAGGAAGAAGTCGGCAGTTTTGACCATTATGCTGTAATTTTGCCCTGTCGTATTGAATAAATGCATTTTTAATATTTCATATTCCATTTAGCACAAGACTGTTATTTGTCATGCCATACCATATATTTAGCAATTGGGGAAAATACTTGGATGAGAATATCCTGTAAAAATATTGGCGTAGAGAGATTAAAACAATCATGATATTTTGCTTGCTCTCTATGGGACTGTATTTTCCTCGTTCTGAATCATCCAGCTGGGGACAATAGAGCGCTACAATGACAGGCGGGTCTAAACGGTTGATTAAAAGACTAATTTCTCGTCATCTGCGCTTTGTTTGTTGTATATAGTCGAATCGTCTCAAAATGTGATTCTAATTCACATAATAATGCTATTTAAGATTTTTTTAATGCTGTCACAGGCATTTTAAGTTTCTGATGTGAAAATTGAGTGAATTATTACCTGTTGAAAACCTATGTCAAAATTGCACTAAATAAAAAAATATAAGTCGCTATTTTGGGCAAAGACTTATATGATATGTTAAATATTGCTATGGATCCTGAAAATATAGGAGATTATATAAATAATTATATTATTTTTGTATTTGTTGTATTTGGTCATTTGTATTTGGTGATTTTTGTTCATCTAGCGTAAAATCTGATAATTTTTATAGCCATTTTAAGTTTTGTTATACTTATATAAAAATAATTAATCGAGATTTTATTAGGGAACGAATGAATTTTTTGATGCAGCTCCTCATAGAGACTTTATATGCCTAAGGGAGGTGCCTCTTTTGGTTTTAGGTTCCTAGCGGCTTTGGTTTTGAAAATATTTGAATTTTAAGTTTTTGAAAATAGGCCCCCTACGGAGCGGCACCGTTTTATTGCAAAAAACAGTCTATTACCAGCTGTGGTAGTGCAAATTCAGAAATTTGAACTCCCGCTATCATCCATAAATCGTTCGTCTACTCAATCACTGTCACTGAGAGAATTGACGGAGCCTTGGGTTGACTGAATTTTACAAGTGAGTGGGGCTTTGTCATAGGTCCATTGTTAACAGTCATGTTTTCTGTTCCAATGTACATATGTCTCGCAAAAATGTTATTCTTGTATCTGTGTCACTGATAGGGATCGAGAGAGATGCAATTTCTTTTTCATTGTATGACTTGTGCATATGCAGAAAATGACAATAAAGCTGACTTTGACTTCAAAGCACTTGTTAGATGCTGCTCAGTTGTGTTAATAACAGCAGGCTTGCGAAACCTTGGTTCTTATGAAATAATGGATTTTTTGCAAAAATATTTATTTACATATTTTTCACAGGAACCAAACTCAACTGCAAATATCCAGCATATAGGGATAGGGGATAACAAAACTCAACGGTGTGTAAGTGCTGCAAATATCCAGCATATAGGGATAGGGGATAACAAAACTCAACGGTGTGTAAGTGCTTAACAACCAGAAGTTCACCTGAAGCAGTGCTGAGTGATACTGCAAAGGCAATTTAATTTGGTGATAGATTTGTTTGGGAGTCCAGCCATTAGTAAAGAACACAAACTGTTGTTCTTTCTTTTTTTTTTCTTTTTTTTTTTTATTTAAATCTTTTCATGTGGGTGTTACAAAGTGGTCATTGTGGGAGTAATTAACAAAGGTGGTTTGATCTAATGAGCTTCCTGGCTTCAACCTCATGGGAGAAATGAAGTCTGCTGGTTATCTGGTTTACGTTCATCTTTGTAGGGGGGGGGGAATTATTGATTATCTCCTAGAGTTAGAAGATCTATGGAATAGGTTGTTATAGTCCAAAAATGATTGTAATTAGATTTTGAGGGATCCCTCAAAACCTAATTAAAGCTGTAGTGTGAACTAATTTCTTCACATGCCAAATAGGGTCACAAGTAAAGTAATTAAACATTGTCCACCAAATAAAGCATGAAAAAATAATTTATATGTTGTATATTTGACAAAATAATCGCGTTTCCGAAATTCGAGCCTGAAAGGGGACGAACCCGGAAGTGATACGTCACACCGGGAACAGCGTTGGCAGCTCCATACATACGGCCGCCAAACAAAGCCCTTCAAACAATGATTCAAACAGCGATATAAGCGATAGACCAAGCGCAAGGGAGGAGATCCAAGTTTTTGAAGAGTTGGAGGAAGAAGGGGAGCTTGGAATTTTATGTTGGATCTAACATGTATTAGCCAGACGCTAATCAGAATGCAAACAATGTACCTAGACTACCTGACATGGAATGGATAGAAGACCCATCGAGATTACAACATTGGTAAGATATAGGCTGTTATTATTTTTATGATTTGAAGATGCAGGCATTTGCACATAATGTTATGTTTTTGTCTATCTGATGACATTGTTAAAAAAAATAATAATCAGACTTCATGTTCATTTTGGCAGATCCGGCAGCTCTCGTGCATATAAAATAATAATATAAAAACGTTGGGGGGAAAGAAGGAGATGAGTCTTCGATGGCTTTCTCCACTTTATTGTGGCAACAATAAGAAAACAAAATAATAGCGGACTGCCGCCACATTCGACCGCGAAGTTTTGCTTCTCGCCGATCTCCTCCTCGCCTCCCATTCCAGCGTCTCTTAAACGGATTGTGCATAGTGTCTTTATGAGCTTATTGTTTACAAATGTATCAAACACACGACGCGCTGACAACCTTTATTAGTCTCTTTATTAACACATGGAGCAGTTCTTATGGAAAAGTTAGAACACAGCTCGGCACAGCTCTTGGCAGGAATTGGCGTCTAATGGCGTGAGGAAATGTAGTTTTTTCACACAAGCGAACAGATTACAAAACACCACTTCAGTGTTGTCCCGAGACTACATTTCCCATGATTCACTGCGTAACCTGCACGCTCGCTGATTCGCTGCGAGATTGACTCAATGGCTACGCTAAACCAACACGCTATTTTTCAGCTGTCACCTGTCAGCGGCTCTCATAGCTTATACTGTTCAATTCCACAACAGTAGGCAGCTATGCTTTGACAAAGTCATCAGTCATCTATCCAAAAATCACACTTACTTTTTGGCAAATCCTTGATCATAAGCAGACTGGTTAAGGAAGCAGGCATCTTCGAAGTGTTTGCAGCATAGAACACTACCCGATGATGGTGTGAAATTCATTCGCTTCGTGTGGTGTGAAATTCATTCGCTTCGTGCGAACGAAAGATGTCCATTTACGTGCCCTGCTATCCTTTGGCCACTCATACAACTTTTCGTTTGAGCGAGAACAAAACATCGCCACACACCGCTGTGGCATCTTACCGAGAAGCAATGCAACAAACAATACTGTTCTATGGTGGACTTCCCTCGCACGTCTAGGTGTGACGTAATTTCCGAAGATTTCCGAAGATTGCCGAAGAAAAGCATTTTCGTTGTCAAGGGCGTTGCTATGGGTTAAACAAAGAATCTGGAAGGGTTGCGTTAAAAAAAATAATGAAAATATGCTTATAATTGTTTAGCCATTGATATTATTCAAAAACATGGTTGACCAACCTTACTTCAAAGTTCCCCTTTAAATTAATTCCAGTTTTAAGCTTTTAAAGAAAACGGGTCGCGGTTCAGTTTATGTGACGCAACTCAGTCCCACAGTTGTCACAACTAGTCTGTGACTGGCCAGGAGTGGCTTCAGTTAAGAACGTCCTACATGATTGGATCAATAAAATGTAAACAAATCTTCATGTGTGGTTATCTGACAACATCTTTTCCTCGCCAAGATTTTAAAACAGTGCTAGCGAACATGCCAAAACGGCAGACATCTTTTAATGCGCGAAAGCCAAAAGCAGACCAGACTCGTTTCACGACATGACAAATGCAATCCTAAATAGCATTATTATTGGAATTAAAACATATAGTAAGACAATTTGACTATATACACAAATTAGGCATAGCGTGGATGACGAGATTTGCCTCTTTAAATCTGCCGTTTAGCTCCTCCTGTCATTATAGCGCTCTGGCGCCTCCATCTGTTGAGGACGTCACATGATGAGCGATTTCAGCGAATTTAGCATTGAGCCCAATGGAGGAGGATTGGAGGATTCTGGTTCAAGTGTGGATATTTCAATTGATATTGTCAACCCAGAGGAAGCCTGTGACATACAGCCATGTAGATTTGAGCCATATTTGGAAGCGGAGGAAGATTCAGAGCAAGAAAAATGCAACAGAGACAATAAACACGAGGCTGATGACTAAAGCAGATTGCATGGGCAACCCTAAATGTCATCATTGTTTTTATCCCTTTAATATTATTACAGGATACTCTTTGTATAAGTATTGATTCCCCGACTGCTATATAAAGTGTATTGTCATGACAAAGTACAGTACAGTCTTTTGGTAAATGGAATATGAAATATGCATTCATTCAGTATTACAGGGCTAAAATGTCAAAATGGCTGACTTCTTGCAACTCGTAAACGGTATTTCATCCCACCGGAGTGTCAGCGACTATGGCTCTTGTAATTTTCCTGCTGCGTCCTCTGTAGGAAGGAGCGTAAACAAAAGAGGATGTGTGAGAGCAAGGCTACACGCTACCCCGAATCGAGCAGCTCTTCCTTGCCTTTCGAACACGAAAAATCGCACAAAACTGCCCAGACTCTTGTCACACACGGCGGCGAGGGTGATTGCCTTCACCGATCAGACAGCCCCTTGCGGTGAACAAGCTTCGGCTCGTCGTTCCCCTGCTGTTGACCCGGCAGGCAGTCCCGTTGGACCCAGAGCAATGTCAGCGGGCGTCCGGCGGGAGTGCTCGTCGCCGGGGACTCAGCAGGGGAATGAACGCCGAAAATGGAGCATTCTCGGTGGACAAACCAGCCGACGTCGGAGCATGTGACTGCCCGACCGCAAACCAAGTATAGTGCTCTCTAGGTGGGCACGCGACGAGGACTGAGGGGGATGGAAGTCTCGACACAATCGAGAACCGGAGACAAGAGTGCGTGGCAGCGCGAGCAGGGGTGCTCATGCTTTCATCGGCCATGGTGTGCGACAAGCTGCCAGTCGTCGGCCGAGGGAGGCGTGCACTCGCGTCTTCTCAGTGGACAAACCGGCAGCTTGTCACATGCCGTGGTCACTGGCTGATGAGAATGGGCACTCCCGTGCAAGTCACCTCCTTATTAAAACGTGTTCCATGATCGCAGTATTTGACATAAGAAAACACATTGCTTACTCACGTCCTAGTCAGTCCAATGGTCCTTTAATTGTCGGACTTATTTTGCCCATTCTTCGAGGTGAACACGATCTTTTGGAAATCCAAAAAGGCTAACACCACTCTCCCTGGTGTAGCAACAAAAGCTGGCACATTGGGCTGGCGTCGTATGAAAAATTAACAAATTAATCCGCAAAATCAGCTGAATCCGCAGTCCTTCTGCATAAAATAGCATGGCTGTATAGTGAAGATGATCTCATTCGTTGACATCACATCCGCCTTCTTCCTCAATCCTCTGGCCGGAAGTCACTCATTTTCATGGTACGGGATTCAAAAAGTTGTAAATATATCAATCACCTCCACACACACATCCAAGCAGTCCATTTCATTCAGGAGCGTAAAATACCACGTGTAATATGAAATAAACATGCTTTCTGGTGTTATATACTTTTTAAAGCTACTACAAGAAAACACAATGCTTGAGCGCAACTGAGGAAGCACATGCCAAAAGTATTTTGAGGCAATGGAAAGGTAAAAAAAGACTCAGTAAAAACAAAAATAATAATTACTCGCTGCTTTTAACTAATGTGCGGGTGTCATATTTGCTATTGGTAGACGTTTCGCCGTGTAGGATTTTTTGGCAGAACATTGTTTTAAAATAAGATTTGTTCTTGGCAACGTTGCAATTTAAAAACATGGTATTGTAAATTAAATAAATTGTCCAAAAAAGTTACTTTTAATTGGTATTTTTCACTATTTAGTTCCACAAATATGATGTATAAACAATGCAAAACTTTATTGTTGATGAAAATACATTGCAAGTCTGAGGTTTTTCTTTTGTTTTGTTTTGTTTTATTTTAAATATGTCCACCATTTTGACCTTATGGAAGTGGTCACCCTAGGGATGTGGCATATGTGATGTCAGGTAGGTGGAGTTCAGCTGATGATACTATAATAATTGTTTATTTGCAACATCATCAATCATTGAAATATACATGCAAATAATCAAATTCTTAAACAATTTTCAATATTAATGGTCTCACATCGTCATCATGAACTCAAGGTTGGAAATTTTAAGCATTTAAGCTTTTCTACTTCATGTTTTAGACTTAACACTTACTTTCAAGTGATCAACAAGAAAAAAAAACTCAACATCCACCTAATATGTCACATAATTACTCATCAAGTACGATTTTAATCACTGTGCCAATGACAGCTTGTCTCAATCACAAATTTCATGGTTGGCTTGGCCTGATATGAAACTTCATTATCCCTGCAATACTTAATGAGGGAACCTTAGATTAAAAATGTGGCCACAAATATAAAGAAACCTTCAAAACGATAGCATATTTCATAACGATATTTCACTTTCCGCGGATAAGCGGGAGAAAATGGATGGATGGAAACATTTTAAATAATTACAGTATATTAATGATTAAATAGCATTGTTAGCATTTGTTTTGTTACAGTGGACCCTCATAATACGAGCACCTCGGTATATCCCAATGCAGGTATCGCTGTTAACAACCCATAGGTTTTTCTTGTTCATGTGAGCTGGATGGTTCCAAACAGTGTATATGAGGAGTGCTCGTTGTTGTTTGCTCCAAGATCTACTTTTCAGGGAGACAACCTCCCGCGATCTACCTTAATAGCGGGGGTGCATAACCTCATATGTTGCTGACACTCACACAAGCTGGGATTCCCACTCAAAATAGCTATGCAAAATACACATAAAACGTACTCAGACTTTGGTCAAACTATTCAAACATTTGGTTTAGCTCAACAAACACACTGGATGGCAATATTTAGTCACAATATACAAACTATCAGTGGTCTTGTACGTTGTCAAGCCAGCACTCAAATGAACGTGAATCACAATGGACCCAGTCTAAAAACAAACAGGGAGCTATGGCTTCAGTTGAGGGACACAACACACTCATTGGCTTGATTTCTAAGTAATTTAAAACTCGCCATTGACACCTTGTGGTGTATTCCAATCACTATCTTACGTAGTTAAAGACACTGTGGAAGAACGTCATGGGGCCCATGCGACGTCAACGCTCGGCGACGTCAACAATGGCGAGCTACTAGTTTATTATTTGATTGAAAATTTTACAAATTTTATTAAAACGAAAACATTAAGAGGGGTTTTAATATAAAATTACTATAACATTTATCTTTTAAGAACTAACTAAGTCTTTCAATCCATGGATCCATCTATTGTGGATTTATTGTTATGGTAAACAAATATAGTACTTATGTACAGTATGTTGAATGTATATATCCGTCTTGTGTCTTATCTTTCCATTCCAACAATAATTTATAGAAAAATATGGCATATTTTAGAGATGGTTTGAATTGCAATTAATTACGATTAATTAATTTTTAAGCTGTGATTAACTCGATTAAAAATTTTAATCGTTTGACAGCCCTGAAATACAGACAACATAGGATTACAGAAGAGGAAGTTATAAATTTGTATTAGTCTAAATGTTTTCTACTACTTTGGATAGTATTATAGGAAACATCTCTTTGCCATGATAGTAATTTCCAGGGAATACAATTTGAAAGAAAAAAATTGTGCTTGTGTATCTAGTTTTTGTCCAACTATAAATCATATTATCATAGTACAGCTGTTAAAATATAATACATCACATTTCAAGGCCCTGTCACCGCAGGTGGTGTGTGAGTAGGATCGGCCTGTCTCTCACTAAAATGCTTTGACTGATCAGACGAATGCTTCGATCTATGTAGGTTTTAAACATTTTGTCATTTTTCTGTCGTTTTGCTTGCTTAACAGGGAGCGAGACCACATTCATAAGCAGTAAACACTTCTTTTGTCAGCTCGGCATTTATTATGTAGCTTGAATTAAATTTTTAAAAATTATCAATTAACTTAGTATGACAGACATTGAGAGCAAAAAGTATGTGAACCAGGCTCAGAGTGGCTAATCAGGATGACCGGGACTAATCCCGGCGGGCCGGGCATTACGTATGGGCCATTAGGGCCAGTCATATTATATATTTTTAATAAACCTGTCAATTAACTCGTTAATAACTGCATTAACACAACACCTCTTTGCATGATCAATTATGGCCCTTCCCGCACCCTGTAGTTTGGAACTGAAGACAACGCGGCATATTCCCATTGCCGCGACCTCTAGGAGAGAGTATCATCCTGTTGACTTGATCCTGGTAAAACTTAATTTAGGGTTTTTAAATGGCCACAGTGGGGCACTTTAAGGCTGCGTGAACCCGCCTGGCTGCCTGGCGCAACCCATTAGGGTTATTTTTTAAGCGTATTTGGATGAAAATACAGTGATAAACCCACTGGCTTCGTGTAATCTTAAGCCCCCCTAAAAATATTGGTATTTTTTTATTAAAAAAAAAAAAAAAAAGCTTCCATACACACTAAGAATGCAACAATACTCGGTTTTATATTGAACCGTTCGATACGCCCTCTTCGATTCAATACGCACAAACTAGGGCTGTGAAACAATTAAAATTTTTACTCGAGTTAATCACAGCTTAAAAATTAATTAATCGTAATTAATCGCAATTCAAACCATCTATAAAATATCCTATACTTTTCTGTAAATTGTTGTTGGAATGGAAAGATAAGACACAAGACGGATATATACAGCACATTCAACATAATGTACATAAGTACTGTATATGTTATTAAGACAATAAATCAACAAGATGGCATTAACTTTATTAACATTCTGTTAAAGCGATACATGGATAGAAAGACTTGTAGTTCTTAAGAGATAAATGTGAGTACAAGTTATAGAAATGTTATATTAAACCCCTCTTAATGTTTTCGTTTTAATAAAATTTGTAAAATTTTCAATCAAAAAATGAACTAGTAGTTTGCCATTGTTGATGTCAATAAGTATAGACCCTACTCACCAACGTCACAGAATGACGTGTTGCTGTATCCGGCCGCCATATTGTCCGTCATTGTTTATCCGTATTCTCAATGGTTTCAATTTGTCGTGCAATTTATAGTGCAATTCATGGAAGCCCCGGTGCTTTCAGACGCTGTAAACTCATTGGATGCGTTGCATAAAAGGCATTATGGGAAAAGCTTCAGTCTATCCATTCGTCAGATCCATATTTGATGCCTAAATCGATATTTTTCGACCCGCCGTCTTCGCGCTCTCTGCCTGACATCTGCTACTCTGATATCTACAACTATCTTGTCCACACAAAATCAGCCTATTCTCACGAAAGTTTGAAAAACTTAAAGAGCAGCACTCTAAGCAACATTACCCCGTGTGACCCTTCCAATTTTCTAAAATGGCGACAATAGATAAAAAAAAGTTGACTGCGATGGCCGACGCTTCAAGAATAAGTGGATATTGGACTATTTCTTCAATAAAACACGCAACGACTGTGTCTGCCTCATTTGCAAAGAGACAGTCGCTGTTTTCAAAGAGTTGATGTGACGCGATAATGATATTACCGAACAAGACACGCTGACATGTACGACATTACAGGGAAGATACGCAGCGAGAAATTATAGCAACTTGAAGCTAGTTTAATTTCACAGCAGCAGTATTTCGCAAGAGCCCGAGTGTCGAAAGAGAACGCCACAAAGACGAGATTGCTGAAATTATGAATAAAAAAAAAATAATAAAGCAAATGTGACAAACAGAAGGGCTTGCTAAAATTTGTTTAAATATATTGTTCTATGTAAATCAGCCAAGGTAGCCCCCCGTATTTTTACCACACCAAATCTGGCCCCCTTTGCAAAAGGTTTGGACACACCTGTTTAACTGATGATCTGTAGACGAGGCCAGCTTCTTTCACTTGGTACCAGCTAAATATTATTAAAAAAATAATGATGGTGGAAGAAATAAGCATCTTGAATTTGAAACTGTATGTTGTCGGCGATTAGCCTCGCAATGATCTTAATTGTGGTTGTCAGCCCAAAACCCTCTAAATATACAGTATATTAAATGCATTTTACCAGATATAAAATGACTACTACATAATCTGTGGTGATCGTTTGGTGCCCAGTTTTCTCGTCGAATTGCAGCAGTCCATCTCGCTCTCCTCTCCGGGTCTCTCGGAATACGGTAGAACTTCAAGTATCTCCGTCTATCTTCTCTGTTACTGCAACCAGCCGCCACACACAACTTCACCATTTTGATTATTAATGTTAACAAGCAGAAAAACACGCCATAATAGGAGGAATTTACGAAGCCGTAATGCGTAAACAAGACGGGCTGACGGACAATATGGCGTGGAGGCGTGGTTGTGACGTCATGTGAGTGGGGTCTATGCAATGCTCATGGCGCTGAAACCCATAAAATCAGTCGCACCCAAGCGCCAGCAGAGGGCAGCAAAACACCAAAAAACACCAGTAACAAGTGGACATTACACTGTGCTGTCATTTTAATCTGTTTGAGCGGGGCATGTACGTTAAATACGTCAAATATTTTAACATGATTAATTTAAAAAAAAAATTACCGCCTGTTAACGGGATAATTTTGACAGCCCTAGCAAAAACATTCGATTCAATTGAAAAGCTCCCAAAATGTGTTTTCCAAACTTTTTTTGTGGTCTCTCTCGCTATAATGTCCGGCGCATCTTTGCCTTGTAAATAAAACTCTAAGAAGACTCCTTACCACTTTCGGAAAGGTAACTTTCTCATTTTCAGACCAAAAACTCGTCATTTATAACTGCAATGCACAGATACAGTAAACTGTGAATGAACGTGTAGAATGAAAGAATATGAACATTTTTGAGCATCACTACAACCTGCCTCCATGTTAAAGGTTGTAATGATGCTCAAAAATGAAGCTCACTATTTTTGGGCACAAAGACATGGAGGATTGGGGTGAAATCCACGTTCTCAGGCAAAACCTAACTTTGGCGTTTTAACCCAAAATATGGCACTCTGATGTGGATTGATGGGCACAAACTCCCCTGAAAAGCACAGATGTTCCAACTGTTCAAATGCTTTGAGAAACAGCCGTTTTGGTGAGTTCAATCTTTTTATCTTTTACATTTCATTTTTAGGATAATTTTATGTCATAAATAATATGAAAGCAAATATAGCCAATGATATATTATATAGAGTATATACAGTACTACCCGAAAAAATTTAATGTTAAGTAAAAGTTGTTTCACTTTGGCAGTTTAACATAAAAGATTACAACAAAATTGTATTGTGCCATTACATGCAAATTGACATATCTCAAGCAGTTCCTTGGAAACTTTTCTGATAACGATTTTTCCAGCTTATTATAACCCATTCAAATATAACCTTATTCAAACCCAATTTGAATTCAGTGAAAAGCTTCAGTTTTGTACAGTTGCCACATGTGTAATTCAAAACACCTGTAAAAGGTTCCTGAGCCATTAAAAAATTAGTCAGAAGAGTTCAAAGATGCACGGAGAATGGTGCTGATCCGACAGTAAAATCAATTTAAGATAAATAAAATTATAGATTATACCCAAAAAATATAAATATAAATTTATATAAATATAATAAATTCTAACTTTATCAACACTGTATAATGAAAAACACAAAATGTTTGACATTGTTTCTTCTTTCCATGTAAAAACCATTAAACAATACAGTGAAGAAAATAGGTATTTGAACACCCTGCTATTTTGCAAGTTTTTCCACTTAAAAATCCCGGAGGAGTCGAAAATTTTCATCGTAGGTGCATGTCCACTGTGAGAGATGAAGGAGATAGTATCTTTTCTCGTAGGCACTGTCTAACTGTTTGCATTACTGTAACATACCCAATATAAAATAAATAGCACTTATACCATAGTTTAAGGAAAACAAGTAGAATATAGGGCATAAGAAATAAGCAACGCCTTCTTATCACGGAAGCCCAGCGCGTGCGTCATACATCTTACTGAGCAAGATTGACACTGGCAAACCCACGTCTGCATCACTAAGTCTCGCAACCAGTTCTCCCAGACTGTCCACAACAAATGGCAGGACGGTCTGTCCTATCACGAGGAACACAGGAGAACACCCGATATCCAATGATAACAAGACTGACAAGACTCCAAGAGCCCCGTTGACGCGGAGGTGGCAAAATCCACATCCTCGTTGCCCGGACAACAGTAACTCCCGAATCCTGCTGTCCAATCCACAAACAGACAATAATCCGAAACACACCCTTCTTCCTGCCATGGGCCCGACCCGCAAAACCCTTCAAAAGACTAAATGTTTAACTAAGCGTTGTCATTTTTCTCGGGAACCTTATGATAGGGTGACCTTGCCTCCCCACCTGAGTGTTTCTGTTCCGCCTTACCATTTTTTGATCTCTGTCGAACCGAATAAATTGTCAACTTGTTCTCGGTGATTCTTCTTTAAAACGTTCAAAATGGAGTCAGTACGAAGGGCTAAGACTAAGGTGAACTCGCGGAGTTTGCTCTTCTGGCCAGATTGCCGGGGTCTCCCCGGCCCGGACCGTTGGATCTGTGCCAGCGCGGTTCAGAAGGTAAGATTCCTTCAGAGAGATAATCTAAAAAGAAAAATCCAGAAATCACAATGTATGATGTTTTTTTTTTACAATTTATTCGTGTAATACAGCGGCAAATAAGTATTTCAACACCTGTCCACCAGCTGGAATTCTGACCCTGAAAGACCTGTTAGTCTGCCTATTAAAAGTCCATCTACACTCCACATATTATCCTGAATCAGACACACTTGTTTGATGTCGATGGCAGCATAGAGACACCTGTCCACTCCGTACAATAAATAAGACTCAAACCTGTAGCATCGTCAAGACCAAAGATCTTTCCAAAGACACCAGAGACAAAATTGTGCACCTCCACAAGGCTGGAAAGGACTACGGACCAATTGCCAAACAGCTTGGTGAAAAACACTGTTGGAGCAATCATTAGAAAATGAAAGACGCTAAATATGACGGTCAATCTCAGTCGGAGTGGAGCCCCATGTAAGATACCACATTGGGGGGTCTGGATGAACCTTAAAAAGGTGAGGAATCAACCCAGAACTATACAACAGGAGTTGTTCAATGACCAGAAAAAAGCTGGGACCACCGTTTCCAAGGTTACTGTTGGTAATACACTAGATGTCATGGTTTGAAATCATGCATGGCACGCAAGGTTTCTCTTCTTAAACGTGCACATGTGAAGGCCCGTCCTAAGTTTGCCTATGACCATTTGGATGATGCAGAGGAGTGATGGGAGCAGAGGTTGCGCTAGACTTTTTCGTTGTCTGTCATTTTGACTGACAGTGTCATAAAAATCTGGTCATAATCTATTTTTACCCGTCACTTACATTTTTAAAATGATAATAATAACATATTCAATAGTATTTAGTTTTCATTCATTTTTATTTAATATTCTGTCCGAACAAGCTTAACAAGAGGCAAACAGACAGCGGAGTGCACCAATCAGCGACGGGCAGACGTGCCGTTAGCAAAGCGACAAGGGCAGGACGAGGGACTTGCGCGCGGAAGTAAACATACAAGGAGGACGGAGTTTATTCAACATGGCTTGCGCGAGACAGACTGTTGTCAATGACTCGTGTCGATGTGTTTTAGCTCATTTAAAACTGAATTTACCGCGGACTGGAACATATTCTCGAGTCTCCCGTTCGCCATCCGTGTTGTTGTAGAGATGACTTTCGGCGCGCAAGAGTGACGTTGCTCGTGAAGAACACGTCACGCAAATAAACAAATCTGATTTGTCGATTGATTTTGTACCTACTCAAGAGGCTGTGTCCCAGACTTTTCTCTCAGTGTTTGAAAAATACAGGGAGAACAGTCTGGCCGTGCCAGGCAAACACTCAGTTGCCTTGACATTTTTCCGAGTAAGGCCAACGACGTCATGCATCAAGAGAAACCATAGCTAATTAATATGCTCACTCGCCACCCTGTGGTCTGGGGTGTGAATTGCAACCTGTCAAAATGACAGATGGACTTCAGTTTTTTCCGTCACTGTTTTAAAAAACCGGTCAACGACGGAAAATATTCGGTTAACGCGACCCCTGGATGGGAGCAAACTTTTGTGGTCAGATGGGGGTAAAATGATCTTTTTGGTCATTATTCCACTAACAGTGCTTGAAGGAAGAAGAATGATGAGACCATCCCTACTGTGAAGCATGGTGGTGGTAGCATCATGCTTTGGGGGTGTTTTTCTGCCCATGGGACAGGACGAGTGCACTGTTTTAAAGAGAGATAACCGGGGCCCTGTATTGTGAGATTCTGGGGAATAACCTCGTTCCTTCAGTCAGAGCATTGAAGATTGGTCGTACCTGGGTCTTCCAGCATGACAATGACCCGAAGCACAAAGCCAGGAAAATCAAGTAGTGATCCAGTAAGAAGCATAAGAAGGTTCTAGCATGGCCAAGACCTAAATCTAATAAAAAACCTTTGGAGGGAGTGTGAACTCTGTGTTTCTCAGCGACAGCCGAGAAACCTGACTGATGCGTGGGCCAAGATCCCTACTGTAGTGTGCAAACCTGGTGGAAAACTACAGGAAACGTTTGACATCTGTAATTGCAAACAAAATCTACCATACCAAATATTAAAATTGTTTTTTTATGTGTTCAAATAGTTATTTTCAGCTGCATCACACAAATAAATCATTTAAAAAAATCCTATATTGTAATTTCTGAATTTTTATTTTTAGGTTAGCTCTCTCACAGTGGACATGTACCTACGATGAAAGTTTCAAACCCCTCCACGATTTCTAAGAGGGAGAAGTTGCAAAATAGCACGGTGTTCAAATACTTATTTTCTTCACTGTATATGTCATATGTTTTAGCTGTATAAAAATGACATGTCAAACAATATTGCTCCTGCGTTTTGGTCGGAAAAATTCATATGGTAAACATTTGGACTTAAATTTGTTTTCATTGACAAGTGATGTGCTAGTTATTAAAGCTTTATTGTTCCTTTGTTTTTATTAAATTATTTGGTACATCGGTTGATGTTGTAACATTGCATGCGACTTTCAAAGAAGGTGAATTGGGTTCGGTTGTAAGGGCTCACTGTCTGCGGGCTGTACTCTTATCCTGTTGGTTCCAGGTGCTTCTAGGCTGTCGACAAGCACCCTAGATAGACATTTTTCCCCTCTCTCCAGTAAATTTGGATTCTGGTTGCGTTTCAGTGACAGCAATTTAGTATTTGAAAGCTTTTAAAAGGATCCTCTTCAAAGCAGCACAAACGTAGAAAGAGAACAAATAGCAGATGGTGTTGAAACTCTATAGTCACATCAGGGGGTGAAGCAAATGCTCATCTTTCATTAATGTTAAGTAGTTACATAGCACTAGAATATGTACAACACATTTCCTCTTTCATGCTTAAATTCTCTGCTCCAAGATAAATGTCTGTATTTTTGTACATTTGAAAGAAAGAGGTCGGTGTTTATAAATGCTGGGAAGGGAACATCATAACTGGAGAGCTGATGATGTGCTGTGTACTTGGCACAAATAAAGAGATGTAATATGGATGCCTAACAGACTGCAAGTCAGTAAACATAGATTGTGTATTCAAAAATGATATGGACTTGGAGTCGGAAGACATATCTACCTTCACTTGTGTTTTAAAAAAAGTAACTGTTGATTTACTCCATTGCAATCTAAGGGAATTTAGTCAAATGCCCAGTTGTAAAGGCAATAGGGGAGAGTGGGTTAGGATGAGCCACTTTTTACTAATGTTGCCCTGCACACCAGGAAAGGTTCCATGGAGACAGAATGGCAAAATATTCTTTTATTTCAGGATGTCTCCTATGTGTTCGTTTTTATTAAATAAATTTACCGTAATTTCCCGAATATAAGGCGCACCCGTGTATAATGCGCACCCCAAATTTACTTGTAAAATCTAGGTGAAATTATTGTACCCGTTTATAACGCGCACCCTAATTTTGGCACCAATAAATAGAAGGATACAAGAAAACAGAGCTCGTGTACAGATACAGAAATATCATTTTACTGACTGGTGAAACACAGCACAAGCATAGCACATTGATAGTTCAAAACATTACCATAAACTGAAAATATATAGGGTAATAATATGATTTGACAACTCCAACTTATCAGAATCTAGGAGAAAACAAAACAGATGTGACTTTTCTTTTAAAGGCTGCTGTATAACTTGCTCGTTTCATTATGATGAATAAATGTTTCTTCCATGGATTGATACAGTAAAATGAAAGTGAGAACGTAAGTCGGAAATCCGTGAGAGCTCATCGCTGTCAACATGACAGTAACTATAGGAACTATTGTTATTTGGGTTTGAGTTTCCCGAGGGACAATTATAGTTGACGGACACAGGAAGTCTGTGTGCTTACGTTTGTTATGGTCCGAGTTGCGGAGCTGCAATAAACGTTGACTCAAATGAGTTCAAGAAACTAAATTCTGTGCCTTATGAAGAGTGAAAAAAGCAGAATTTAACACAGACGAAATCATTCGGCCGATCAGAGTGAAGTATTACCGAAACAAAATGGTGATGTCACGTACCGTAATGGTCGGCAACGGGTCGCCGCATACGTTTCTTCAACACAACGTGGCAGTGTCAATAAAAAAAATCGGTTTATATATATATATATATATATATATATATATATATATATATATATATATATATATATATATATATATATATATATGTAATATATATATATTTCTGTTTCCATCCATGTACCCGTTTATAATGCGCACCATGATTTTACAAGTTGATTTTGGGGAAAAAAGTGCGCGGTATATTCGGGAAATTACGGTACCTTATAGGTCGCCATTGTTGTTGACGTGCAATGCACTGTGGGCGGTGATGTCAACGGGTTGCGCTGCCGAGTATTACTCTAGCGACATAAACATGTCAGCGGAACATTAATAAGCAGAACAGCACTTTTCGATATTTCTTAAAACGAGCAGCAAAAGCTAAATGACCAGGGGAGACGAGATGAGACCAGACTAGTACCAAACCGGCAATGTTCATGTGACAAGTTCGTCTAGTGCAGTGCTTCTCAATTATTTTCTGATACGCCCCCCCCCCCCATGGAAGACGTAAACGTTCCGCCCCTGTAGTATCATTTGTATATTAAATTCATATTATTATAAGTACAACTCTGCATAATATTGTGTTATTTTTACTATTAAAGTAAAATGTCATATAGATCAACTTACAATAAAGTGTAAAAAAAAACAAAAACAAAAAAACACATCCATTCTGTAAAAATACACTCGATACATTTTTTGATCGATTGATGCTGAAAAATAAGATTTGATAAAATCAATAAATAATTATACATTCAAATTGATTAGCAACATTAACTCATTAGGACAATATGTCGAACAATTAGACCGAAAAAACAAAAATTAACACAACAAAAAGACAGTGTCATTGGAGAGAGGAACAGTATTCATTTTTGCTGCATGCAGTATTAGCTCCTTTGCTATGGTGTGGGGTTATTTTGCACTGAGCAGCTTGGTATGCCACCTTATATGATGCTGACAGTGCTCGCTGGTTTACTGATGTAACACAAAGTGGGAGAATTGTTGGCAATATTTGGCACTCGCTGAAAAAATTAATTCCTGCTGTCCGCTGCGAAAGTAAACAGTCTGGTCATTCCTCGTCTCCCACTGTACTATAGTGTTGTATCGGTCGCGAACGATTCGTTCTTTTTGAACGAATTGTTTGGGTGAACGAGACCGAACTAATCACCATCTGCACTGATTCGTTCTATGAAGTTGGTGCTTGTTCACTGCGTGGGAGGGCGTTGAGCAAGCGGCAGCGTCATCTGACATCGCACACGACCAATCAGACGCCAGCCTCATCGCGGGCAGGGGAGGGACCGGAAACAGAATCAGGGCGTATGTCACTCACTTCCACGTGTGGCCAATATGCAGCCAGCGTGCAGGCAAGGGGGCAAGACTGAGTTTTGTCACTTCCCGTTCAGTGACTCGGTCCTCCGGTTCCTGACCTAGCTTGCTGCTAACGTGACTTTCCAGTAATGACTATGCGGTGAACGAATCAAAAAATGAAAGGAAAGGACTCTGTCACATATTTGTTAACGTGGAGCCTATCAAATGCAGCTCAAAAAGACAAAAACACCACACAAATCTAGCGAGCATGGTTTAGTGTACTACTTTTCTCAACAGACTCGGGACTACCTATTACGACATACTATCAAATTTACAGTAATTTAAAACACGGGTAGCTACGAGGCAAGCAAAAGCTGAGCTGCGGTCGCGTGACAGCAATGAAGGGGGCAAAGAACTGTCACTATATGGAGGCTTCATGGCAGCGATATTTACCTCATATGTGCACAGAAAAAAAGAATAGTATGATCACCATAATACTGATTTGCAATGAAACGGTATATACATGTCCATTTTTTCCAAGTGTTTTATTATTTTTTTTCCCGTGTCAGGTGTTGGTTGGTTTGACAAATTATGTCAATCCGTCCATCATGTGCTACTCAAGCGCCCCACAACAACGCACATGGACACGGGAGATGTCGCAATATGTCTACATTTTTCTTAACAGACTAATGAGAGTAGAAAGGCGATATCGTAAAGAGCTAACAATTATTTCTCGTCAGCATTTGACGATCTGAGATGCGGGGACGACAGGGGAGCTGACCGGATTATTTTATTTATTAATACCAGTGCAAAACGTCAATACGATCACCATAATACTGATTTGCAATGAAACTGTAAATACATGTCATTTTTTCCTGAGTGTTTTATTTTTTTTCCCGTGTCAGGTGTTGGTTGGTTTGACAAATTATGTCAATCCGTCCATCATGCACTACTCAAGCGCCCCAAAACAACGCACGCAGACACGGGAGATGACGCAATATGTCTACATTTTTCTTAACAGACTAATAAGGGTAGAAAGGCGACATCGTAAAGAGCAAACAACCATTTCTCGTCAGCATTTGACGATCTGAGATGCGGGGACGACAGGAGAGCTGACCGGATTATTTTATTTATTAATACCAGTGCAAAAATTCAATACGATCATCTTAATACTGATTTGCAATTAAACTGTCAAATATCAAAATGCAGTATTGTCTTTATTTCAGAGCAGCACTTTCGAAAACTAGCTATTTACACTTATAGTTTTAAAAATAGTGACTAAAAATAATAGTGATGAGCATGAAAACAAAAATACAACAGAGCGAGAGGTAAATATGATGTGTTGGTCGTTCCATTTAGAAATTAAACTTTCGATTTCTTTTTATTTTCGTGACAGCAAGCATGCTGCGTTGGCTGGTAGCAGGCTAGCAGCAGCATTGTATATGTGATCGAGAACATGCTAAAGAAAGTCCGTGCGCCCCGACCCCAAACCCCCACTCCTCCCACAAAAGGAAAATGTTTAACCGTGTCCTAAATCGAAATGCAAGCACGAGCCATGATTTTGAGCCCATAGAACTAGGACAGACGACGCGAAAGTTCTCCCTCGCTTTTGCAGCAGCGGGAGGGAGGGAGACGAGGCTGTCTGTGAAAGCAGAATGATATTGCCTGTCACTCATTACTGAAACTACGACGAGTGGTCAATGTGCAAGAGAGGGAGGGACCAAGCAATGTCACTTCCCGTTCAGTTATACTGCGAAGCGGTCTTTGGTGATTCGTTCGGCAACGTCACTTCCCGTTCAGTAACCGAACAATTCATTTGGACGGGGAGGGAGATGAGGGGGGCGAACGATTCGTTGAACGATTCGTTTGAACGAATCTTTTTACTGAACGATCCGGAATGGATTCGTTTACTCAAGTGAACGACAGATCCCGTCACTACTGTACTAAAAGTGCAAAATACCAAAGTACCAAAAGCTAAATGCTACATATGCTTCGTCATATTTCCTTGTCTAAGCTTTTCATTTCTCCAGAGCTCTTTGCTGTGTGCTTTTCTGTTTTGTTAAAAAATACTGTGCACAAGCTAAAAATGAGGGTGGCACTGCCACCCACTGAGTGAATGTGCCATTACATTTCATTCTAGTACAACATAAATGTATGTTCCCCAAGGTCACATGCGCCACCCCCGCATCGCTCTGAGCCCCCCTGGGGGGGCCCGCCCCACTATTTGAGAAGTACTGGTCTAGTGATTGTGACATCAAAAACACTCTCCTGCTCTAAGGACGTTCAGTTTTACTGCATGAAAAAGTATCTGAACCATTTGGAAATTCTCACATTTCTGCAAAAAATCACCATCAAATATGATCTGATCTTTTTCAAAATCACACAGATGAAAAAACAGTGCCTGCTTTAACAAAAACCACCCAAACATTCATATGTTTTCATATTTTAATGAGAATAGTATGATAACAATGACAGTAGGAGGAAAAATAAGTAAGTGAACCATCACATTTAATATTTTATGGCTCCCACTTAGGCAGCAATAACTTCAACCGGACACTTACTGTAGCTGAGATCAGTCTGGCACATTGATCAAGACAACTCTAGGCCCATTCTTCTTGACAAAACTGCTGTAGTTCACTCAGACTCCTGGGATGTCTGGCATGAATCGCTGTCTTTAGGTCATGCCACAGCATCTCAATGGGGTTCAAGTCTGGACTTTGACTTGGCCACTCCAGAACGAGTATTTTGTTCTTCTGAAACCATTCTGAAGTTGATTTACTTCTCTGTTTTGGATCATTGTCTTGTTGCAGCATCCATCCTCTTTTTAGCTTCAACTGTCTGACAACTGTATTTCCTGCAAAACATCCTGATACACTTTTGAATTCATTCTTCCATTAATGATTGCAAGTTGTCCAGGCCCTGAGGTAGCAAAACAGCCCCAAATCATGATGTTCCCTGACCTCACGGTGGGGATAAGGTCAGTGGGGATGAGGTGTTGATGTTGGTAAGCTGTTCCATTTTTCCTCCACACATGGCGTTGTGTGTTATTCCCAAACAATTGAACTTTGGTTTCATCAGTCCACAAAATATTTTGCCAAAACTTCTGTGAAGTGTCCAAGTGTCTTTTTGCAAACATTAAACAAGCAACAATGTTTTTTTTTTTAGACAGCAGTGGCTTCCTCCATGGGCCCCTCCCATGAACACCATTGTTAGCCATAGTTTTACATATAGTTGATGTGTGCACAGAGATATTGGACTGTGCCATTGATTTATGTAAGTCTTTAGTAGATAATCTAGGGTTCTTTTTTACCTCTCTGAGTATTCTGCGCTGAACTCTTGGCGTCATCTTTGGTGGACGGCCACTCCTTGGGAGAGAAGCAACTGTAACAAACTCTCCATTTGTAGACAACTTCTCTGACTGTCGATTGATGAACAGCCAGAGTTTTAGAGATGGTTTTGTATCCTTTTCCAGCTTTATACAAACCAACAATCCTGATCGCTGGTCTTCAGACAGCTCTTTTGACCGAGCCATGATGCACATCAGACAATGCTTCTCACCGAGACAATTCTTACCAGGTGTGAGTTTTATTGTGGGCATGGCAGCTTTAAATCACTCATCAGTGATTGGGCACACACCTGACTTAAAATGTTTGGTAAAAATTGTTTATTTATTTTATTTTATTTTTTTAATTTTTGTAAATCTGCCCTGTTCAACTGTTTGACACGGAGAATGGGAGTCTAAGTGCCCGGATGGTCTGAACAGTTTTAATGTTTCACATTGAGAGTCTGACATACTCCCATTCTGATCATTAGACTTACCTCGTTTATTATGACAAAGCAGCAAACAGGAAGGGGTTATGGGGGAACAGAAGAAAAGAAACAAGAGAAGAAAGAAAAGAAACACAAACTCAAACAAAAAATACATTGAACATCTAGACTAACTACTAATATGTTGGTGCTATCGTCAGCTAGATGTATTTCCGGTTGACACCATGTGGGGGGCCTGTTGACCAGGGAAAGAGGAGGATGGGGAGTCTATAAGCTAAATGATTGAAAGGGGTAGAGTGTACACAAATCAGCTCTGTGATCTAGAACCCAGTAATCGTGTGAATCCCTTGTGAGTTGGCGACCAACCCTACGCCGCCCCATTGGGACCCCCCACCCCAGCGTGCCCTATCACATCCAGCCACACGCGAGCCCCACCAGGCGCGTGACAGCCACGCAGACGAGCGGAGACCCCACGCGGGCGCCAACCCAGGGCCACGGCCCCCACCCAGGTTAGGGGGTTTCAGCGCAGAGCATCCCTCCTCCCGCAGCCCAGCAAAGGAGCCATCGCCCCCTCCCCCGGATGCAGGGTGGTGCCCCGGGCCACCCGCGCACCCATCAACTGGCCTTCATTGATGGCAAGAGGGGACGCACCACCAACCCCACAAGGCCCGCCCACCCGGCCCACGAGCCACAGCCGCAGCCCCCCAACAGGCACGGCACGCCATGGGACCCCCAGCGCCCCACCAAGGGCAGGGCTGGGCCCCCCGCCGATGCAGGCAACACCCAGCTGATACGCTGGTGCCCAGCCAGCGACCCGCCACGGGGCACAGAGAACAGTCAGAAAAGAGAGGGGAAGGAAGAGGCAGGAGAACGCCGAGGAACCGCCACCGGACGACGCAAGATCGGAGCCCCAACCCCCCCGTCCCCACACACACACACTCCCGCAGCTGGCAGCACAGGCAGAGGGGAGGCCACCCCCCAGGAGCCACGCCATAGGGAAAAAGTGTGGGACCCACCTACCACCCTATTACTGTGGCTGCCAGGTTCCCGGCTGGCAGCCATCACCCAGCACTGTGATGGGATTGTGAGGGGAGGGTAGTGCAATGTATGCATTAAAATAGGAGAGCTTGGCTTGGGGCATTGGGACCGCAGCATGGAATTTCTACCCAGCCGCCCGTCCCACCGCCCTTTGCCGGAGCTCTCCTGTGGAGTATGATGTGTGTGGTGCGTTAAAAAAGGTGCAGGGATGGCGGGGTCTTTGTGAGGAGGTAACCGTGAGGCACCTCCCCAACAGGTCCCAACCATCCCACAACCTTGGTGTGTGATGCATTAAAAACAAGGGGGAGCCGGGCCGGGACTATATGGCCACGTCCCAAATCTCCCCGGAGAAATGTATGAGTATGTAAGTGCCAGGGTGCAAAACTAACAATCCATGATCGCAGGTCTTCAGACAGCTCTTTTGACCGAGCCATGGTGCACATCAGACACTGCTTCTCATCAAGACAATTCTTGCCAGGTGTGTGTTTTATAGTGGGCAGGACAGCTTTAAACCACTCATCAGTGATTGGGCCAACATCTGACCTATTTTTTTGGTAAAAAAGTCTCCATAGGCAGAGGGTTCACTTATTTTCCCCCCCTTCTGTCATTGTTTGCATGCTATCCTACTTAAAATATGAAAACCTATAAATGTTTGGGTGGTTTCAGTTAAAGCAGACAGTTTTTTCATCCGTGGGATCACATTTGATGGTGATTTTATGCAGAAATGTGAGAAATTCCAAAAGGTTCAGATACTTTTTCATACCACTGTATCAGGTCACTTCCTGTTGATTTGGTGACATTTCGGGGTCACTTGCATATGTGCATTGGTGTCAATGACATGGACGTGCTTGGCTGTCAATGGCATCAACTTACTTGGGCGTCAGTTGAATGCATTACAGTCAAATGGTGTTGGTAAAAAATCACAACCACAGTTTTCACCACGGTTTTCGAAAAATTCCCTGCGTCGGCGAGAATTCACAACATTTGATATCTGAACGGAACCGGTCGGTCAAACGGTTTGGGTTGTGCAATGTGGTGAAAAAAAGTGGAGGATAAGATGATCATGAGAAAGAATAAACTTGAGGACTATTATTTGATGTGTCTTGCAAAGCTATCAAATGAATGTACCAAGTACAATGAACAAACATTTGGGAACAAATATCTCTACAATGGTCAGGGGTGGGTAAAGTAGCCCAAAAATTTACTCAAGTCAGAGTAGCGTTACTTCAAAATAATATTACTCGAGTAAAAGTAGTCGTCCAAAAAATGTACTCAAGTACAGTAAAAAAGTATTTGGTGAAAATAATACTCAAGTGATGAGTAACATTGTGAGTAAATGCTTATATTTTTGTTAGATTTTTTTTTTTAACAATGGTATTTTTTTCTGAGCACAAAGTTATCGATATGGACTGCTGTTATAATGATACTGTACAGTAACCCAATATATAACCACATTAAGCCAAAGAGAAAAAAAAAAAAAAAAAAAAAAATCATTGAATTCTGACGAGAGAAAAAAAACAAACAAACAAAAACATAAATAAAGCATTGTTCATCCAAGGAGCATGAGTGCCCTCTGGTGGGGAAAAAATTGAATAGTGGTTTGAATAGTGAAAAGTTCCTTCATAATTACGATTTTGAAATTAAAAGGATCATACCTCTGGTTTTTAGTGGTCAACTGGTGCCAAATAAAAACTGGGAGACAGGTTAAAATCGCCGATTTTGGGTAATGTTGAGGGCAGCACTCTATATCAAATACTTCATTTTTTATGGTGCTTTAAAGACACCCCATGATTGAACAGGCTGGCATGAAGCTAGAACGGCAAGCCTGCATCTGATTGGTATAATGGAGTCATGTAATTATTGTTGCGTCATTTCATTGGTGAAATCGGTAGAGTTACCCTAGTAATACACCAGGGACGTCTCTACTCTTGGCATCGCTGGTAAAAAAAAAAAAGAAAGAAATCTAATATTTAAAATAAAGATTAAAAATGTAACGACTCTTGTGTAGCCCAAAGCAGCGGAGTATGAATGTTTCCCCTAATTGAAGAAACAACTCAAGTAAAAGTATAAAGTATAGCTTAGCAAAACTACTCTTAGAAGTACATTTTTCTCAAAAAGTTACTTGAGTAAATGTAACGGCGTACATGTTACGCGTTACTACCCACCTCTGACAATGGTCACATGACAAACCTTGTGTACAGTCAGCTGGATACAAGGGGTGGGCCAATTTCCCCTCTTACCTACATATAATTGTCATGCTAATTGGAAATTATCGTAACCTAGCACACATGCTGTAACAATAAAGAATGTGCATAGGCTTTTAATGAGTGGATTGGCTATGCTTACTTGTGGATAACTACTCAAATAATTGAGTATATTTTAAATGCTGCTATCCCCCATCCATCTACCACCATGCCATCGGTACATTTTCAGCTCGTTGTCTGCATGCTCAAACCAAATGTTGTCGATGTATAATGGGCAGTCAGTTTAGGTAACCTCAGAGTGGGTCAGTTTTGTCCATAAAAATGGCAGAAACACAATGAACGCTTGTTCTTCACGAACACTCATATTTTTAATGTCCAACACTTGTCTGTTCCCGAAGTTAATTATTTGCCACAGAGAAATTTAATGCTGTTGTGCTTTGTCTCGCACACACTTCTTTATCACTCTTTTTTACCCCGTCCACCTTGTCCCCTCTCATCGCCCTTCTACTAATCCCTCTCTTTCTCATTCCAATCCTCTCTGCTGTGTCGCCAGGCAGTGGGAGCTGGAGAGAGCGCAAGAGGCGAGGATTCAGAGGTCATTTTGCAAGTGCGGCTACTAATTAACAGAGATGGAATTAATCATTTCATGGGAGATGAAGTGGGTACACAGTTCAGACCTCTGTTTTTATCATTGTGTTTTGCTTCCTTTTCTCAAGTAATAAAAACACAATTTTATTTGCATGGACACGTACATCTCTCGCTTCTTGGATTAAAGCATGTTCCTATGGGGAACTGTTAATTCCACATCACTCTATTCTTCCCAATCAGTGCCATCGTAATTACCGATTAAAATCTACCTATATGGAAAAGATAAAATTATAAAAACAATCAAGACAATTGTTTAAAGAAGGCTAAACATGACTGATATCAAGGTTCTGGAGTGGCCTATCCAGTCTCCAGACCTCAATCCAATAGAAAATACCTGAAAACACCGCGTGGTTGACATGAAAGAGAAAGGTGCTGTAGAGATTTTACTTTCTCTTTTAATGTTTTGTTGTTGGCGTCAAGTAACAACGGACAGTAGGTGTGTTGTGTTGCACAAGTTCTGAAATACTGTAAATTCTTTAAAACCTGATGAAGATGGCGATTTCTTTGGCAGTGTTAACACAATCGTAATTGTCACAATAACTTTTAAAGACTGGCGAACGAAGGTTGGAGGAGGACTGTCGAGATTGTAGACATTCTATGGCCCTATTGTCGAGCCTATTCATGGTTGCGCACACCACGCTCATATTTTTCTTTCATTTCCATCTTCATTTCAATAGTAAGCGTCACCATTTTCCTTTTTTCACCACCTGCACTAACCCTCTTGAACCCGTATTGATTTCTCTCACAAGAAAATCCACCGTGCGTCTCTTGCGGCAAAACAAAGAAACGGCAGCACTGTCATAAATCATCGCAATTTGAGCATGTAGTCGGATGTAGAAACAAATGGCGAGTCAAATTTTACGTCGGATGTCGAAAAGATATATAAAGACATGTGTGTGTGTGTGTGTGTGTGTGTGTGTGTGTGTGTATATATACATACATATATATATATATATATATATATATATATATATATATATATATATATATATAGAGAGAGAGAGAGAGAGAGAGAGAGAGAGAGAGAGATAGATAGATAGATATAGATATATAGATATATAGATATATATGGCGGAAAACACAGACAAGACTGAAAAAGCAGTTTCTGCTCTTGCACTCCTCTTTAAAAGAAACTGCTCTATTTTAAGCCAAAACAACTATTGTGTTTGATAGAAGAATATGTCTATATGCTGCCCTGGCAGATTCATGGCGGATTAAGCCCCCGAACTATTTTTAATTTGCTTGTTTTACCCTGCAAACCCCCGTTTACAGACCTTTACAAACCCTTTTTGTTTTAACCCAGCCATGAAAACAAGATAAGTAATTATATTTATTATTCAAAATGCCTGTCATTTTTAGCTTAGAATCCTTAATTGATGTCTAATATTTTGTTTAAAAAAAAAAAAACGACTTTAAAATCTATTCACTCGCATATTTAAGACAAATTACGTCACAATGAAAAACAGTGGCATCTGTAAAAAAGTCACGGCTATATACCTCATAACTAGAGCTGGGAATCTTTGGGCACCTAACGATTCGATTGCGATTACGATTCAGATGGTCCGATTCGATTCTAAAACGATTATTGATGCAGCCCCCCCCCCCCCTTTTTTTTTTTTTTTTTTTTTTTTTTTTTAATATTTTGTACATTTGTTCCAAAATTGTTCAAAAATACTCTCAGGCTAAACCAAACTACTATTTCAGTATCAAGTTAACATATAGCAGTAAACAAATATACAAAAATAACAGTAAATAAAAAACTCCAGTCCCCATTCTGTATCAGCAGCTTTAAACTACATTCAATTAATTTAATGTTGTGAATCAACCGTTAAAGTTGTTAAAATTGCTCCCGTTAATCCATAATTTCCCTTTTGTCAACTTTCGACATGTTGAAGTTTTAAAACTATTTTAAAGATAGATTCAAGTCAATATTTTACCGATTTAGGAGTATTTTAGATAAAAAGTTAATTAGGTTTGCTTGGAAGGTTCGCTACAACAGCCTTGCAGAGAAGTGTACTGCTTTAAGATGGCGGCCGTTTACTACGTCTGCATCTAGCTTTTTGTAGATGTGCTGCAAACGCTACCGCTACCGTAGTGCATCTAGTCTTATATAAATGATATCTACCGTAACATTATGTGGATGACGTACTTTTGTAGCAGCTTCAGGTATGTTGTTGTGTTTTTTTATCTCGTGGCATGAGTTGAGCTAGAGCCGTGAGTTGAGCATTGGCATTACCCGAGGGGCCGGGTAATGAGAAGCATGATGTTTAGCTACTCTCGCTCCGTTGCTCATTGACCGCGCGGCGCGCTGAGTGTGTTGTACTTCCGCTTTACTTGGTATATTTCAATAATCGGAATTTGGATGTTTGTGAATCGTTCTCGAATCTTCCACGGCCGAATCGCGAATAATCTAAGAATCGGAAATTTTGCACACCTCTACTCATAACTATTGCTAAGTTGTATTTTTTTGTTACTGTTCAATTTTCCCTGATATGTTAGATGATAAATAATCAATCCAAAAAAAAAAAAAAAGTTTTAAAACGTTTAAAAGGGTAAATAAATGCAAATGAAAATCTCGACCACTCCTTGATGTCTGCAATTTCTGCATCACGACCTGTGTTATATTACCATGTTTCACCCATAAAATCCCCAAAAAATCCAGCTATGTCCATTCACAGCTGTGTCTTGACACTCGGTGATACATGCGACATGGAGTTTATGGATTGAAACAAGGTAAGTACGCGATAATAACTCGTTAAAGTTGTGGCGTCTGTAATTCTGCTCTTGTGTGCTCTCACCTCCAGATAGGGTTTTGCCGTGTAAAAAACATGAAAAAAAAAAAAAAATGCCCTCCTGCTCAAAATTTTATTCCCCCAGAAAATTGAGATTTTAAGCTTTCCAATGATGTATCACACATGCATATCGGACAATTTTGAAATTTGGCCAAATTGGGGGTCTCAGAGCGGAACTGCAAGTCACCAGAGTGTTTTCCGCTACACACATCTAATATGTATATATATATATATATATATATATATATATATATATATATATATATATATATATATATATATATATATATATATATATTTGAGAGAAATGGTGGAGGAAATGTTTTGTATTCATAAATGTGTCCTCAGTTGATGTTGAAATAATGTTCCTATTGCTTGTCAATATTGACATATTATCTTTTCGCCACAAGATGGCAGGATGGGACATAATTGTCTAAAGTGCTACTTTTATTACTTCTTTGTGTTTGACTTTGATGACTTTAATTTGTGGTATATACATATATATGTATATATATATATATATATATATATATATATATATATATATATATATATTTTTTTTTTTAATTATTTTTTTTTATTTATATATATATATAGATATTTATTCAACTTATATTTTAAGTATACAAAGAAGGCAGGCGTAATGTCCCTGCAAAATATATACACTTTAGATCCAGAAAACATATATAAAATGGTATATATATATATATATATATATATATATGAAAGGAGTATGTCCTTAGAAGTCACATGTAGTTTAAAACTTCAAAACTTATATGAAACAGTAATGGAAAATATAATTTGCCATGTATTTTCCTTTAATACCACATACATAATTTTTACTTGTTTCATCCTCAAATCCTTTAAATATTTTGTATGAAAAGAATGCAAAAGTGGCCACTTTCAAGAGTAAATCATAGTGTGAGACATAAAAATGTATTACTGGAATTGATGTAGAGTGATGTTTTTTTCTATTTCTTTTCCATATAAGTAAGCTTACTGCTTGTGAGAACAACGTTTGGACTCCCTCGTAATGTTTCCACCATAAACAACCTTTATATTACATTGACTTTTGGTCTATGGTGATTGTCTTTCTAGTTTTCAGACATCAGCGACTTGAAAAAGCTTCTAGTCAGTCAGACGCTCGTTCAGCTGGATTGCTGCGTTGTAATGGAAATGCAAATCCCTGTGGAAGAGCTGAGCTGACGTGGCAAACCAGGCAAAGTCAGCACATTTCTATGGAAAAGCGGATTATGGGGCTCATCCATCCAACCGTGGGTCAGAGTTCTTCGGTACTAGTGTCTAAACCAATATACAGTATACTGGAAAAGTGGCAGCGATATCCAGGACATATATAGATGAAAGTATAAAGGGACCGGGGGGATAAAAATGGAAGACAAAAATACTTAAAGTCGACAAATCGTAAATAACGTTATGGCTTTAACAACATCCGACAAGCAACAGGTGGTGGATCGGTGTAGTAGCAGTGCCTTCAGTTTGTAAAAATATAACAGCTAAAACTTCAAGCAGCCATCAATAACAGAATTGACCAAATGGTAAAGCGAAAAACAAAGAACATTCCGAGTGGCGGTCAAGCAACAACCTATTTATTGTCGAACTGTGTCCACAAAGTTACAATATGTATGTATTGTTATCAAGGGCTTAGGTTTGGTCTTGACATTGGTTGGGACGACATAACAGCATAACCTGCATGTACACTTTTTACTGGGGACAGGAGGAACTTTTTTATAAATTATTATATATATATTTATCACTATATATATTTATAATTCATCATTCGTTCATTTTCCATGCCGCTTTTCCTCACGAGGGTCGCATAGGTGCTGGAGCCTATCCCAGCTAACTACGGGCAGTAGGCAGGGGACACCCTGAACTGGTTGCCAGCCAATCGCAGGGCACAAGGAAACATACAACCATTCACGCACACACTCATACCTACGGACAATTTAGAGTGTTCAATCAGCCTACCATGCATGTTTTTGGGATGTGGGAGGAAACCGGAGTTCCCGGAGGAAACCCACGCAGGCACGGGGAGAACATGCAAACTCCACACAGGAAGGTCGAAGCCCAGGATTGAACCCTTGATCTCAGAACTGTGAGGCAGACGTGCTAACCACTCAGCCACTGTGCCGCCATATATATATTATTTTTTAATAAATAAAATATACTTCCTTTTAACGGCAAACAAAGGGTTGTCACGGCGACAGACAGAGACATGTGGACATGGGCCTTATAATGTATTTCTGTATTTCAAAAGGTCTTGAAACTACATTGACCAAACTGAAAAGAACTGGACATGTACAAGTAAAATGAGTGACTTTCTGTTGCCACTATTTGGCGCTGTAGGGTTGATGCAAATGACCCCTATCAGACCCTTCAGGGTGCGACTCTCACCAAGCAAGGGAAGTTTGGCACAGATATGTTGTATATCTGCCAAGTTGTGACCTTTCAGAATTTGTTGGGAGACAAATTGCAGAGGGTCGTTTCACTTTCCTGTTTGGACCCCGTAGCTTCAACGAACACTCAATATTTTTCATCAGATACCTGAACACATGTCATTAGGCTCCCCTGATGCAGGTTTGAGGTGAATTGAATTTTTTCCCCGAGGAGGAGGAGCCTTTCTCGTAAAAAACGGCGTTTCCTGTTCCCACTAGGCATGGGAATTTGCCCGACTTTTGTAACCCGCCCAGGTCCGGCCCGGGAATGAAAACTCAAGTGAAATCTCATATTTCTCATGAACAGTCTTACCAATTTTGAGGAGGATCTAATTAACTGCCTAGGCACAATGGTCTCAAACGTGCACGTTGTTTATCGACTAAAATTGCATGTTTTTTAACATTCTATCCAAAATACCCGATTTCCTGTTGGGTTTGGAATAGGGGTGCAAGAGACTTTTTGGAGCTGTTTTGCACAACGTATCGACTCCCCAAATTTCTTCGCTCTACATTGAAAAAACCTAAATGGAGAGGCCTATTAAAAATTCAAGGGGGCGCCACTAAGCCATTTGGTTACATTTTTTTTGCAACGTTGCTAAATTATCAAAATTTACGCTTAGCCGCGTGCATGTGCAAATTTTGGTGAGTTTTCGAACATGTTCAGGCCTTCAAATTGGCCATTTTCTAATGCTATGAAAAAAAAAAATCATTTGCAAAATGGTGTCACGCCTGTTGATGCTGAGGCCCAAATAAAAATGGAGCCTTCCTTCAGGTAAAACACTACTGCTTTTGCCCACAAGCACTGCCCAAAGAATCAAAGCTCCTTTGGGCTGCTTTAAGACCACATAAATAAAATAAATGAAATTGGGGAGAAAGGGGTAAACCACAGTTCATTACATTTCTCACAGTTTAATTAACGTAAACAGTAGAAAACACATACAACACATGGAGGGCACTTCCCTCGAAGCAGTTTCCTACTCGAGTTTTGCAGGTTAGCAAATTTACACAGTTTAATGTTATGCCAACTCTGATGCAGGTCGGAATTTCAGTAGCAAAATTAGTGGTGTGTTCCCTACCTCCACAACATCGACGTCTTTTTACATTACGTACAGTTGCTGCTGTTGGCCGAAAAAAAATTCTTATACCCCTCCTCTTCGAAGGGGGCAGAGGAGGCGGCATGTTGTCAACATGTTGTATTTTTTCGGAGCTGTGAGTGCATTTGTGTGTTTGGGTCAAGTTATCAGCCAATCAAATGTGTGCTTGAGGGAAAAAAAATGAAAAAGGGTAAATAAGTCTGAACATAATGAAAATAATTCACTAAATAATCAGGGGTAAATTCTATCTTTCCAACATACCGGAAGACAATCTACAGTGTATCACAAAAATGAGTACACCCCTCGCATTTCTGCAGATATTTAAGTATATCTTTTCATGGGACAACACCGACAAAATGACACATTGACACAATGAAAAGTAGTCTGTGTGCAGCTGATATAATAGAGTGCATTTATTTTCCCTCAAAATATAGCCATTAATATCTAAACCCCTAGCAACAAAAGTGAGTCACCCCTTTGAAACTCCGGAAAGACGGAATACAAGAAAGCCCGCAAACAGTTTCCTGAAGACATGTCAACAAAGCACATGGATTACTGGAACCATGTCCTATGGTCTGATGAGATGGGGGGGCTTTCTTGTACCGTCTTCAGAAGAGGCTTCCTCCTGGGGTGACAGCCATGCACACCAATCTGATGTAGAGTGCGGCGTATGGTCTGAACACTAACAGGCTCAATGCTGACAGCACTCCTGTAACGAGTCACATGACATTTTGGATGGAAAATGACAAGCAGTACTCAATTTGGACATTTAGGGATGTACGTAGTTTCTGAGGGGTGTACTCACTTTTGTTGCCAAGGGTTTAGATATTAATGGCTATATTTTGAGTTATTTTGAGGGGAAAATAAATTACCTCTATTATATAAGCTGCATACAGACTACTTTTCATTGTGTCAAAGTGTCATTTTGTCAGTGTTGTCCCATGAAAAGATATACTTAAATATCTGCAGAAATGCGAGGAGTGTACTCACTTTTGTGATACACTGTAACTGAAGTCATTATATAATCCAATAAGGCTGCTTAAAAGTTGGTGGGGACAATTTGAGCATCTTGAATATTGGTAGTGTTGTGTTCCTACTGTCACTACACACACCTACACCCTCGACCTCACACCCTGCACGTCATGGAGAACGTACGTTTGCATTGGAGTGCCACTGAAAGTCCAACCTGCATCACAGCTAGCATAACATTAAAATGTGAACTTGCTAACCTGCAAAACTACTGCGGTCTGGCCAGCCTCCACAAGCAATAACAAAGTGCAGCTAGCTGTCCCTCATTAGGATCATTGTTTGCATTATGTGCATTACAGTAATGCAACGTGGTGGCTTCAGAGTGCAAGTCCCTTTATATAAAAACAAAACAGGGCGCCACCCTATTCTTGGATAGCTCCCCGTTATTTTTTTAATTTTTTTTTTTTTTTTAAAGGGACTTGGACTTCAAAATGTTTCTTTACACTTCAAAATGTTTCTTTAATAGTTTTTTGAAACAAAGGTTTGAATCGAACGTTGTATCACCTAAATCAATACACATGAAAGTTAGTAAAAGTCAAAAAAGATTTATTTGGCATTGATCATTTAGACTATCAATTAATAGGGAATGGGACGTACTACGTCATTGTTTGGACGCGCCTCCATGCTGGCAATATGATTTACTTCCGGTTCGGCAGAGTCAATGCAGATTGTAACGTGTGGTCGTGCTAAGCTAACTCTTTCGGTGTTTTAGAAATAAATTATGGGTGTGTATTGTTGTGTTACCGGGTGCAACAGCTTCTCCTACGACTAAAAAAAGGGCGAGGAAAACTGGACTCACTTTTCACCGTTTTCCTGCATGGAGGACCAAATATCAGATCACGAAGGTACGACGGATGGCTGGATTGCAGCGGTTCGTCGGAAAAGCATTTCTTATGATCATATTTCTGCTGGAATGAGAGTGTGTTCCTGTCATCTCTACTCTTGTAAGTTGAACGATTTATCCACTTTTGGTTTCAATACGTTTTTCTTTTTTTACACCGTTGTGTAAATCTGCCTCGGTAGCAATGCTCGCCTACTACGACTCACCTACCTGTTGTGTTCCTAGGTAAACCTGCTGACAACACATCCCGATTTGTCACCATCTCTCTTCTTGGATCATATGACAAAGAAAATTTGTTCAATGGAGTGGTTCCATTTGTCCTGTGTCGGACTCAAACAAGCCCCTGCTGCAGACGCCATCTGGGTCTGCCCTTCTCGTCGATGAACTGCGGGCTTTTAACTTGTGAAAATGCAAGAACTGTAATGCACATATTTATTCTGCCTGGCTATTTAACTATGGCCAGTGACGTATTATTATTATTATTTTTTTTTAAACCACTTTGACAAAGACACGTTTCATTGTAATGTTGAATTTATATATTCTATTATTATTTTTAAATTATAATATTCTTATTTGCACTTATGGAGACTTTAGACTGTCAATTCAAATAGTGTTGGAAAAGTTGCAATACCTAAAATAGAAATGCAAGAACTGTAAAGTACATATTTTTACACCTTTATTTACCTAAGGCCACTGGATGTTTTTTAACTGCTTTGAAAAAATACAGGTTTTGTTGTGATCTTGTATTTATATAGTATATAGCTTTTTATAATGTATTATGTATTATAATATTTGCTGTCCCCTGCCAGAGTGTGGGCCATTTTGTACTAAAAGGATTTTAAACTGTCAGTTCAAATACTGTGTTGGAGACTAGTACTTGCAATACTTAAAATGGAAATGCAAGAACTTTAAAGCACATATTTATCCTGTCTGGCAATTTACCCAAGGCCAGTAAATAGTGTTTTAAACTTTGACAAAGACACGTTTATTGTGATCTTGTATTTGTGTATTACTTATATAATATTTGCTGCCACCGTCAGAGGGTGGGCCTTGTTTGCACTAATTTAAAGATTTTAAACTGTCAATTAAAATATAGTATTGGAGAAATTGCATTACTTGAAATAAATCTATTGCAACTTATCAGTCCCAGTTCTTGTCTACAACACTGTCCAAAAATTGTCAATGCATATTCCAAATAGAATAACAAAATTAAGTCACCTGACTTTGTAATTATTACACCTGTTTATTATGAAGACCTGAAGTAAACAACAAGCAGTTACAGTTTGTCAAGAAGTTGTTCAAGTCATGTTTTGGTATTCATATTTTATTGACTTTTCACAACAACACTTGGGATCGTGTTTGTAAGAGCAGAGCAAACTGAAGTTTCAGCGTGCACTCTTCGCCTTTCCAACCTCTCATAACGCTCCGATGTGGTGCGCTTGACCTCAGAATAACCCAAGAAGAGATATGGTGACCAATCGGGATGTGTTGTCAGCATTTCATATGCAGGTTTTCCTAGTAACACAACAGGTAGGTGAGGAGGAGGAGTAGGTTAGCATTGCTACCGAGGCAGATTTACACAACAGTAAAAAAAACAAAAAACCGTACTGAAACCAAAACGGATAAATCGTTCAACTTACAAGAGTAGAGATGAGGGGAATACTCTCATTCCAGCAGAAATATGATCATAAGAAATGCTTTTCCGACGAACCGCTGCAATCCAGCCATCAGTCGTGCCTTCGTGATCTGATATTTGGTCCTCCATGCAGGAAAACGGTGAAAAGTGAGTCCAGTTTTCCTCGCCCTTTTTTTAGTCGTAGGAGAAGCTGTTGCACCCGGTAACACAACAATACACACCCATAATTTCTTTCTAAAACACCGAAAGAGTTAGCTTAGCACGACCACACGTTACAATCCGCATTGACTCTGCCGAACCGGAAGTAAATCATATTGCCAGCATGGAGGCGCGTCCAAACAGTGACGTAGTACGTCCCATTCCCTATTAAGTTCATATTCGCAGTGTTGTTAATAACGGCGTTACAATATAACGGCGTTACTAACGGCGTTATTTTTTTCAGCAATGAGTAATCTAATTAATTACTTTTCTCATCTTGGCAACGCCGTTACCGTTACTGAGGCGGGAAAGGCGTGCGTTACTATGCGTTACTAAGTTGGTTGAATAAAAAAGTCTGAGAGAAACGGACTCACCGGGACGAGAGCAGAGCAGCAGTGGGGAAAACGCCGTTGCAACCACGGTGCTAGGTGGCTCTAATAATACCTGACTGTAGCCATAGCCGACAAACTACGCCCACATGACACGGTAGATATCATATTATAGAACTAGATGCAAAACTGACACAGCTGCATTGCCAACATGTTTTAAGGACTACATGCGTTAGTAAACAGCCGCCATCTTAAAGCAGTAGACCTCTCAGGAGGGCCCTGATGTAGAGATCCTTCCTAGCGAACCTAAGTAACTTTTTTTTTTTTTTTTTTTTTTTAAATCTAAAATGCTTCTAAATCGGCAAAATCTTAACTTTTAACTTATCTTTAAATGATGAAACAGTTTTAAAACTTACACATGTTTAAAGTAGACAGAAGGGAACTAATGCAATAACGGGAGCAATTTTAACAACTTTAACGGTTGATTCACAACTTTAAATGACTTCCACACATAGCAAAGGTTACTAGCTAGTTATCGCAATACCCTTGTGTCTAGTTAAGTGGAGGGTAAAGAATTGGGCTAGGGCCAATTGTCCCCCAAATCCTTTAAACTTCACATTGTGTGACCTGTTTTTTTTTTTTTTGTGTTTTGTTTTTTTTGTTTCTTGTTTTTTTTTTGAGAAAAAAAAATATATCACTAGTTACTTTGCCAAGTAACTAATTACTCTTACATTCAGGTAACTGAGTTACTAACGCAATTACTTTTTGGGAGAAGTAATTTGTAACTGTAATTAATTACTATTTTAAAGTAAAATTAACAACACTGCATATACTGTATATAGATATAACTAGATGCAAAATGACAGACACGGCACTAGATGCGTTAGTAAACAGCCGCCATCTTAAAGCAGTAGACCTTTTATTACAGCTCTGTTGTAGAGAACCTTCCTAACGAACCTAAGTAACTTTTTATCTAAAATACTTCTAAATCGGCAAAATCTTGACTTGAATCTATCTTTAAATGATGAAATAGTTTTAAAACCTTCATTTGTCGAAAGTAGAGAGAAGGGAACTAATGCAATAATGGGAGCAATTTTAACAACTTTTAACAGTTGATTCAGGGTGAAGGGTAAATTAGGGTAAAGAATTGGGCTCGGGCCAATTGTACCAAAAACCTTCACAAAAAAACTTCACATAGTGTGGCCAATGTTTTTTTTTTTTTTTTTTTAGGAAAAAAAAAGTAATTATCACCAATTACTTTGCCAAGTAACTAATTACTCTTACATTCAGGTAATTGAGTTACTAACGCAATTACTTTTTGGGAGAAGTAATTTGTAACTACAATTAGTTACTTTTGTTCAGTAAGATTAACAACACTGCATATTCGTGAGAAATGTAGCCCTGACCCAAGTTCAATAATCTGTTTGGTCTTATTAAAGTCCTGTCCCCAGCAAGAATTACATGCAGGTTATGCTCTTATATCAATGTTGAGAGCAAACCTACGCCCTTGCTTTTAATTAATATTTCATTTTATGGACAGTGAATGGCAGGCACATGTAGGGAAGGCAGTCTCATTACAGGTGATGATATTGCAGCCTAGACAGATGCCATAGTTCTGCCACTGTCAAGGAATCAATGACATGGCTGCCATTTCAAATCACGCGCACAGCTGTCAGAAAAATGAAGAATAGCTCAGCTTCGATATTAGACGGATGGATGGATTGTCTTAAAAATAAATTAAACAATAATGGAATGACTGGGCCATTGAAGAGACTTAGTTACGTTTTGTTTTAAAATAAAATCAAACAGAAAAGAGTATTTATATGGAAGGAAGCTGTTTGTGTAATATAGCTGTAGTAAAAAGTAGTTAGTTACCGTTACAAATTACTTCCCCAAAAAGTGAGTCAGAAACTCAGTTACCTCTTTGTAAGAGTAATTAGTTACTCAGCAAACTGTTACTTTTCATGTTATGCACATTATGATACAATACATTGTATAACATCTTTCACGTTAAATATGTTTATATTAACTGAGTGAAGAATAAAGACATTGCAGCCTATAAAATATTTTAGAACATTTGGTACTTATTTGGATCAAATATGTTAGGCTGTTAAGAAAACACAAATGTAAACTGACCATTAACCGGTGCAAATCTCAAACTGTATGTTTGGCCTACTGCACAATAAGCAGAACACTATCCTTAAATATTCCGTAAAGCAACAATATTAAATACTGAAACTAATTCAAGTACAAAAATGAATACCCCAAAACGTAAACTTGGGTAAAATGGTTCATTCTTGCCTTTTATTTCAATAACTGAGAAGTAGTGCCGGTGTTGTGTCGATTTGGTCTGCCCGCTGAATTGATATCCAAAGCACTCTTGAGCATGTGCATGGCCACCACACCCTCCAAGGGTTATCACAGGTCAAATGTCCGTCAAATTGGTTTACTATTTTGACTACGATGTCGTTGCTGTTGCTGGGAAGAATATTTTAAAGTATATTTATTTTATGGTGCTATTTGAGCACTAAGCCTAATAAAAACGCTAATTGTAGTAGAATATTACTTAAAGTAACTTATAAGTCTGCTAAAATATGCTGCTTCTGGTAACAGTCTTATTACAGGATGTTATAAGCCTATTGAAATACTCTATACATATGCTTCTGCAATATTATTTCCAAGACGTTGTATGCCTGATCAACTGTCCCACTGCCACCCATAATGTTTTTAGTGTTTCTACAGCTGAAGTATCTAATATAAATTTGTCAAAACGTAAGGTAGAATTGTTTGATAGGATAGCTTGCATCGAAAGTCCCTGCCATTGAGTTAAGATGCTGTCAACAACGGGGAGTTTACTTCGACAAGGGAGCGCAAATCGACCAAACACCTGTACTAAGCAGGGCATGATCCTCCCATCTAGTCCAATCAGCGATGCGTTTGCAACAGTGTCACCACCCCCTTCCCCCCTCCCATTCTGCTCTCAGGCAGGCAGGAGGCAGCTAATGTGTGACAAAATCAACATTCGACAACTCGTTCTTCATTCAACCACATTGTAGTAACATACCCTTTCATATCCTCAGTAACGGTAACGGCGTTGTAAAGATGGGAAAAGTAATTAATTAGACTACTGAAAAAAATACCGCTGTTATACACTAACGACGTTATTAACAACCCTGGTAACCGAACACGGCAATACAAGAAAAACATTTCTGACTGCGGTTATTGTATTGTATTGTATTGTGCTCAAGATGACCAACCCTGCAACACTGTACCAACATAGCAAGCTTCAAAATATCAGCAAAGAGCTACAGCGCATTGAAATCAGCTAAGGACATCTTGGTCTAGTTCAGGTGTCGGCAACCTTCATCACTCAAAGAGTCATTTTGACCCAGTTTTTGCAGTAAAGAATGCGCACAAAATGGCATTTGAAAAGTAGCTTGAAAGTACACACTCCCACCCCCCCCCCCCCCACACACACATAAATATGGCAGAAAACACAGACAAGACTGAAAAAGCAGTTTCTGCTCTTGCACTCCTCTTTAAAAGAAACTGCTGTATTTTAAGCCAAAAGAACAGTTGTGTTTGACAGAACAATTTGTCTATATGCTGCCATAGCAGATTCATGGCACATTAAGCCCCCAAACTAATTTTAATTTGTCCTTTTTACCCTGGAAACTCCCGTTTACAGACGTCGCACAACCGCTTTTGTTTCAACCCAGTCATAAAACGAAGGTAATTAATTATATTTATTATTCAAAATGTCTGTCATTTTTAGCTTAGAATCATTAATTGATGTCTAATATTTTGTTAAAAAAAAAAAAAAAAAAGATTAAAAAAAATTATTCACTCGCATGTTTTAAACTTTTAAACAAATGCTGTGACAATGAAAAAAATGGTGCCCGTAAAAACGTCACGGATATCTACCTCATAACTATCATGCGACTGTATTTTTTTTTTGTTACCGTCGCATTTTCTCCGATGTGTTAGATGATAAATAATCCATCCAAACAAAGAAAAAAAAAAAAAAGTTTAAAAGGGTAACTATATGAAAAAGAAAATTTCGACCACTCCTTTATGTCTGTGATTTCTGCATCGCGACCCTTGTTATATTACCATGTTTCACCCATAAAATCCCCAAAAAATCCAACTGTGGCTATTCACAGCTGTTTCTTGACACTCAGTGATACATGCTACATGAAGTACGCGATAATATCTCGTTAAAGTCATGGTGTCTGTAATTCTGCTCTCGCGTGCTCTCACATCCAGATAGGGTTTTGCTGTTTAAATTTTTTTGTTTGTTTTGTTTTTAAATGACCTGCAGTTCAAAATTCCCCCCCCAGAAAATTGAGATTTTACGCTTTCCAATGATGTACCACACATGCATATCAGACAATTTTGAAATTTGGCCGAATTCTCAGAGCGGAACTTCAAGTCACCTTAGTGTTTTCCGCCATATATATTTATTATTTTAATTAATTTGACTTAACATAGGTGTTTTGCCACATTTTAGTAAGCAGTAAAACGTGCTCACACATTACACACTTTCATTTACAAAACACTCACACACGTCATTCATTCACAAACTATGTAAAGTCATGGTTGCAACACCGAAGGTGTACCCACAAGTCTTTGCGCAATAGATTGTCTTTATAATAAAGTTACATAAACAATGGAACAAACAGAGCCACTGAAGGAATGTAATTACGCTCATACGCCGTGATTAAGGGGGGACTGGGGGCCATAGCCCCTCCTGGTGGCCGAAAATGTCATTGCATGTAATTGACATCCCTATATATTAATTAAAAATTAAGACTTTGCAGGTAAAGTGTTGTCTATAAAAGTTGTAAAGCGATAACACAAACAAAAAAAAAAATAAATGAATGAAATAAAAAAATACAGTTTTATAGTGGGTCGAACGTATTTTTCAAACATATCATGTGCCTATGATTATGCTTTGATGAAATTAAAAATAAACTTTCAGAAAGAATAACTATAACGCCTGTGAACGGTGCAAAGACTTGTTGGTACACCTTGGGAGTGGAAACCGTGACTTTACATAGTTGGTGAATTCCTGTCCTGTGTGAGTGAAATGTGTAATGTCCAAATGCTTCTCATTACTGATGGCGAGATGAACGCCCGTGAGGCATTGAACAACTAGTGCCAATTGGTTCGAGAAAAGGTTCATTTCTCGAAGCTTCATGTGAGCAGGGTACCACCTACTGGTTAAACGTATGATCATGGCTGTCTTTAAACCGCATGAGTGATTCGTTGATTTTGTGTGTGTTTGTCTGTCTTCTAGGAAGGAGTTAATTTACAAAATATTGTTAGACAGAATCATCTAAATACATGGAACACATGTATATACAGTGATTCCTTGCTTATCGCTGTTAATGGGGACCAGAACCGACCGCGTAAAGTGAAAAACCGCGAAATAGGGTCACACCCCCAATTTTTGACATACATTTTTTTGTGTCTCTATAATATCAATAAGTGTATATATAAAATCCTAAAAATGCAAATGTTATTATTAGAATATTAAAAAATTGTTTGAAACTTAAATGAAATATTATTAATATAAATAACATACATAAAATAATCTATAAATAATACATACTGTTCATTCATTATCTAATATGATACGTGTGTGGGGGATATAAGTGTAGATAAATACCGAGAAATTAATATATAAATTGCATAATAAATTGCTTAAATAATTTAAGGTATTTCATAAATTGAAATTAACTGAGTCTGTGATGTTGGCCCACCATCAGACGCAAATCTAAATATACTGTATATATATAAAAAAAAAAAAAAAATCAATTGTTTGTGCTACATTTGTGCTTGTTTGTGCTTTAAAAAGTTTTCTTTGTGGTGCTATCATTTTTTAGATATTTGCAATCCTTTCATTGGTCAATAAGACCCCCAAATGATTAAATAACTAAAAATAGTGTCAATTATTTGTGCTGGTTTGTGCTGTAAACGTTTTTTGTATGTGTAGCAACAGTTTTTTAATGTTATGCTTTAAATTTGTAGCGATGATGCTATGCAGACCCCCATTTATTGCAAAATGGACCCGAAGTGGTGTCATTTGTTTATGCTAGTTTGTGCTATGAAATGTTTGTTTGAAAATCCGCGTCAGGGGGTTCACAAAGCTGCGGGTTTCTGAACCCTGGTCTTGTTAATCAGACACAAGAATTTATTTGCTGTGTCTAGACCTGCCCAAATGAACCCAACTAAGAGGTGAAATGAACTAGCGGGTGCCAGTGTTAACACACCTTAATAAATTTTGCATGCATAATGTACAGCACTGTTTTGCTCTAGCTGGTCCAGTTGTGTGGAGAGTCAACTGTTCTTCCCTCTGAGCTGTGCTTCACAATCTTTAGAGGCTCACTATGAAATGCAAATGAAGCCAATGGATTAAGTAAAGGACATCCCGGTCTGTGGTGATGAAAATGCTAATATGGCGCAGTAGAAAATGTATGGAATCCTCAGCTGGCTACCAACTCTATGTCAAAGGGGTTATTAAGATAAAAACATGAAGTGGGACAAAAATTGGCAAGGATAACCTTTTATATTTAGTTTTAGTCAATTAGAAAGAACTGCAATCATCTGGCATCTGTGAGACAAATGTTGACACTGAGCTCAGTGAGCAGAAAGCAGTCCAGCAAAGATGTAATGTGGGAATAAAAAGAGAATCCTTTGATATCGGTCCCCGTGGGCAGCATCATTTTGAATTCCGCGATGGGATTGTGTGAATCCTGACAGAAGACTGCAGGGTCAGAGCAATGCTGAGAAACAACAACACCCACTGAATACGTTTGAAAAATGACTTTCCTTTGATATTCAGATCAGTCGTCGGCTGCGAGGTGCCTCAGTGCTTTATACCGATAGAGTGCATTTAGAAAAATACATGTTGACTTATTGCACTGACTAAAAGCATACAAGGATGTGGCATACATTCGCAACTATTTTTACTCAATGACTAAGAAGCTATGTTTTCCATTTCCCACATCTTAAATTGCTAATAATAATTGAAGCAAAGAGAAGAGGCATACATGTAACCCCTCCAGAATCTTTAGCCTTATAAATGATTCATACAGCTAATTCGGTGTTTCAAATCAGAGCTGGTTGGTGCTGACGAAAAGGATACATGGCAAAATGACCTCACTTCGCAATAAATTGAATTGATCATATTCATGATTCTGAGCTCAGTCATCAGTTGTGCCCCCCCCCTTTTTTTTTTAATCTACTTTGATCTTTATTTCTATACAAAGATACATTTGTTTTAATCACCAGATCTTCTGCCAAATGATTTTGAAAAATTGTTTGTTAGGGTTACCCTATATAATAATGCTATCTGAAAATTGTTATCAAATATAGCATGACATACATATTAAGTGTGTGTTCCTTTATTTGTCATACGTGGGATTTCAGCTTTGTCATGCGCAGTAAGACTCATGCTAGTAACAGTCCACTTTAGAGCTGCAGCTACTGATTACTTCAGTAGTTGATTAATCAGCTACCCCAATAGCAAGTGACTCCGTGCTGGATCCAGCCTCAGCTCGCCAGATTCACATAGCTATCACGCTCGCTGAACGTCAGTACACCAGATGCGGCCCAGATCATCAGTCTGACAGTCCAAATGATAGCTGTCATTTGGACTGCCATTGTGCTGATCCGAGCCGCACCTCTTACCTCTTTGTCCTCTGTAGAACCATGGCCCCCAACAAAATGTTTACTGCATATGAAATGTGAATGGCTTCACCTTGCTGGCGTTTAACTGGACGTCCACGCAAGTTCATCCATTCTTCACATTTTTTCCTCTGAGTTTTTGGCTTCAGGATACATATGAAGAAAACATCCTTCATATGTCGTAATGTCTAGAGTCGTTTCTACAAGTGCCTGAACAGCAGTGTTTGATCAGCATGGTCTTTTTTTTAAACATTACTGGAGAAAAAAAGCAGACATAAGATGAATTGTATGCGAGGGCATGTCTATAATGACCCAATACCGTGTTACGATGGCGACGTCACGATCTAAAAATAGCACTCGTGCGGTACGCTCTTATGTAAAAGTTGCAGGTGCAGTTGTCGCCAGAGGCATGAAAACAAAACTATCAATTCACAATGAGATAAAAGAAACTAAAGTAACGTGTTATGCAGGCAAAAATTTGAAAAATAGTGGAGTAAAAAGTACAGGTACGTGCTGTAAAATGCAATGAAGTAAAAGTGAAAAGTAGCACTTCATATTTGTACTAAAGTACAGACACACAAAAAATGTACATAAGTACAGTAACGAAACACTTTTATACATACACATATTTATTTTATACATTCCACCACTGAAATTAGGCAATGACGTCATGTAGCAACTTTTAGCGATTTTTAGGGCAGCTAATAGCTACTTTTCTTACTGGGGGTTGGCAAAACTGCAAGACTCTTACCTTTAATTTGACTTGCAAAAAGTAGTCAACAAATGCTCAGAACTAGGAGATCTCACAAATGAACTAATAACATATTAAATATATATAAATATAAACAAATAATATAAATATATATTAAATAATAATAATTACCATAAACACTATTATTATCAATCAAATGCTTCACTCGATACATTGTAAATTATTTTGAACAAAATGCACTTGTATTTGTTTTCATGCAGCCAGTGTTCCTAAATTGGTTTCAGTCATCTTGATTTGAGTAAGGTGTGCTTCGGCATGCAGTCCGTTAATGTCAGGTCCTATCTGTTGTGTCATGACCTGCCTCTCGTGTTCCCAGTGTAATTTCCACAGTCTTGACATATCCACTCTCTCCTTGATTGGCTGAGTGTAGAGAAGTTGCTCCCCTCTTCCTAGAAAATTGTACTCTCCTCTCGCCACTCAACGACTAAAACTTCATCAGTAACCAGTCAGTGTTATTTTGACAAGGATTTCAATGACAGTCCTTTTCATCTCATTATCTGTATGAGTGTGAAAAGCAATATGCGTTGTCATGCATGTATAGATACAAAAGCACTGAAGCGCTTTCATAACAAATTCTGGTGACACCGCTCGAGTGCACACACATTCATGTGCAAGCACACGCATGTCTCCTCGCACTCTCACAATAGCCTGTCGCCACACATCATGCATACCAAATTTATAAGCAAAGTGATCAGGCCTGCAGGGCTCATCAACTGGCTTAGTGCCTCTTCACACACCCTCAGGTGGGTGAACATGCTGACAGCTCCATTAAAAAAGAGCAGGTGATTGCATTCTATTCGTTTCCAATGCTCGCATCACTCGCATGGCATAGCAGTCGCTGGGAGAAACCCACTTCAGGTCCATTCCATTGGCTGTGTGTCACTTTTAATTCTAAACTTAATGCAAGGATGGCTTCACCTTTTTAACACTTTCCTAAGACCTGAGATTCTTAACAGTTTGAGCATAATCGCAGATTGAGGGGAGACAGGTGGAGCAGTGTCCTCCCTAGTGGCCGAAGAATTTCATTGCGTGTAATTGACTTTCCTATATATGAATTTAATATAGAGACCTAACTGGTAAAATGTTGTCTATTAAAAGCAATAAACAAAAACAATGAATTAAATTAACAAGAATCATACAAAGTGTTTGAATAATGCGTCAAAAACACATCATTACTAGCAACTTTGAGACGGTCCTTTGCTTTGCTTAGCCAAAACTACACCTGAGGAGGCAAGATGGATATATTCAGAATTTCTTTGAACCTAAGCTTTCAAAAGCTTCAACAACAACTGAGCTCGAACCGAGGATTGAACACGAACAGTGTTAAGATGTATATACACAAGCACATATGTATTATACAGTATACAGTATATCTACAGTATATGTACGTAGAGAGCGAGCTTTTGCCCTTCTGCTCCACGGGAGGTTTCTGTCCTTCCTGAGCTCAACTGAGGAGACCTGCGTTACAGTTTGACAAATGTACCACCCCAGTCAAACTCTCCACCTGCCACTGTCCTCAGAGCTGGTCAAAAAAGCCCAGCCATCCCCCCAGGTGCTAGTAAGACAAGCAGCCAGCCAAGGGTGGGACGCCGATAAGGGCCGGCCAGCCTTGTGCCGTAGGGAGGGGAGGACATGCAAACTCCACAAAGGAAGGCCTTGATCTAAAAACTGTGCGGTGGACGAACTAACCACTCTGCCACTATGCCGCTCTTTTTTATAATATAAGGAAATGCATAAGTACATAACATTAATGAACAACAAATCCAAAGTGCATACAGACCCCCAATTTGGCCAAATTTAAAAATTGTCCCATATACACATGTGTGGTATATCATTGGAAAGCTTAAAATCTCAATTTTCTGGTGGAAGAACATTTTTGAACAGGAGGGCATTTAAAAAAATAGAATTAAAAAGCAAAACCCTAACTGGAAGTGACAGCACGCGAGAGCATAATTAAAGACGCAATGATTTTAACGAGATATTATCACAATGCAGAAATCGCAGACATCAAGGAGTGGTCGAGATTTTCATTTTTGTATATTTACCCTTTTAAATGTTTTTTTTTTTTTTTTTTTTAATTTTTGTTTGTTTGGAGGGTAAAATGGACAAATTAAAAATAGTTCGGGGGCTTAATGCACCATGAATCTGCTATGGCAGCCTATAGACATATTGTTCTATCAAACACAACAGTTCTTTTGGCTTAAAATACAGCAGTTTCTTTAAAAGAGTCTTCTTTTCAAGAGTTTTCAGTCTTGTCTGTGTTTTCCGCCATACACAGTGGGGCAAATAAGTATTTTGTCAACCACCAATTGTGCAAGTTCTCCTACTTGAAAAGATTAGAGAAGCCTGTAATCGTCAACATGGGTAAACCTTAATCATGAAAGACAATGTGAAAAAAAACAGAAAATCACATTGTTTGATTTTTAAAGAATTTATTTCCAAATTAGAGTGGAAAATAAGTATTTGGTCACCTACAAACAAGCAAGATTTCTGGCTATCAAAGAGGTCTAACTTATAACGAGGTCAAACGAGACTCCACTCATTACCTGTATTAATGGCACCTGTTTTAACTCATTATCAGTATAAAAGACACCTCTCCACAATCTCAGTCAGTCACACTCCAAACTCCACTATGGCCAAGTCCAAAGAGCTGTCGAAGGACACCAGAGACAAAATTGTAGACCTGCACCAGGCTGGGAAGACTGAATCTGCAATAGGTAAAACGCTTGGTGTAAAGAAATCAACTGGGGGAGCAATTATTACAAAATGGAAGACATACAAGACCACTGATAATCTCCCTCGATCTGGGGCTCGATGCAAGATCTCACCCCCGGGGATCAAAATGGTAACAAGAACGGTGATTAAAAAAAAAAAAAAAAAAGAGCTATAGAGAGCTGGGACCACAGCAACAAAGGCTACTATCAGTAACACAATGCACCGCCAGGGACTCAAATCCTGCACTGCCAGACGTGTCCCCCTGCTGAAGAAAGTACACGTCCAGGCCCGTCTGCAGTTCGCTAGAGAGCATTTGGATGATCCGGAAGAGGACTGGGAGAATGTGTTATGATTAGATGAAACCAAAATAGAACTTTTTGGTAGAAACACAGGTTCTCGTGTTTGGAGGAGAAAGAATACTGAATTGCATCCGAAAAACACCATACCCACTGTGAAGCATGGGGGTGGAAACATCATGCTTTGGGGCTGTTTTTCTGCAAAGGGGCCAGGACGACTGATCTGTGTAAAGGAAAGAATGAATGGGGCATGTATCGAGAGATTTTGAGAGAAAATCTCCTTCCATCAGCAAGGGCATTGAAGATGAGATGTGGCTTGGGCTTTCAGCATGACAATGATCCCAAACACACAGCCAGGGCAGCAAAGGAGTGGCTTCATAAGAAGCATTTCAAGGTCCTGGAGTGGCCTAGCCAGTCTCCAGATCTCAACCCCATAGAAAATCTGTGGAGGGAGTTGAAAGTCCGTATTGCCCAACGAAAGCTCCAAAACATCACTGCTCTAGAGGAGATTTGCGTGGAGGAATGGGCCAAAATACCAGCAACAGTGTGAGAAAAGCTTGTGAAGAGTTACAGAAAACGTTTGGCCTCCGTTCTTGCCAACAAAGGGTATACTACAAAGTGTTGAGATGAAATTTTGGTATTGACCAAATACTTATTTTCCACCAAGATTTGCAAATACATTCTTTAAAAATCAAACGATGTGATTTTCTGTTTTTTTTTTTTCCACATTCTGTCTCTCATGGTTGAGGTTTACCCATGTTGACAGTTACAGGCCTCTCTAATATTTTCAAGTGGGAGAACTTGCACAATTAGTGGTTGACTAATTACGTATTTGCCCCACTATGTATATGGCTGTTATGTTTGAGAGAACAATATGTCTATGCTGTCAGATTCTTGGGCATTAAGCCCCCAAACTATTTTTAATTTGTCCGTTTTACCCTGGAGACCCCCGTTTACAGACGTCCCGCAACTGCTTTTGTTTCAACCCAGGCATAAAAAGAAGGTAAGTAATTATCAGTGTTGTCAATTTTACTTTAAAAAAGTAATTAATTACAGTTACAAATTAATTCTCCCAAAAAGTAATTGCATTAGTAACTCAGTTACCTAAATGTAAGAGTAATTAGTTACTTGGCTAAGTAACTAGTGATAATTTTCTTTTCTTTTTTTTCTCAAAAAAAAAAACAAAAAACAAAAAAAAACAGGTCACGCAATGTGAAGTTTAAAGGGTTTGGGGGAAAATTGGCCCTAGCCCAATTATTTACCCTCCACTTAGCTAGACACAAGGGTATTGCGATAACTAGATAGTAACCTTTGCTATGTGTGGAAGTCATTTAAAGTTGTGAATCAACCGTTAAAGTTGTTAAAATTGCTCCCGTTATTGCATTAGTTCCCTTCTGTCTACTTTAAACATGTGTAAGTTTTAAAACTGTTTCATCGTTTAAAGATAGATTTAAGTTAAGATTTTGCCAATTTAGGAGCATTTTAGATTGAAAAAAAAAAAAAAAAAAAAAAAAAGTTACTTCGGTTCGCTAGGAAGGATCTCTACATCAGAGCCTTCCTGAGAGGTCTCCTGCTTTAAGATGGCGGCTGTTTACTAACGCATGTAGTCCTTAAAACATGTTGCCAATGCAGCTGTGTCTTTCATTTGCATCTAGTTCTATAATATGATATCTACCGTGTCATGTGGGCCTAGTTTGTCGGCTATGGCTACAGTCAGGTATTATTGGAGCCACCTAGCATCGCGGTTGCAACGGCGTCTTCCCCAGTCCTGCTCTGCTGTCTCGTCTCCGTGAGTCCGTTTCTCTCAGACTTTTTTTTATTCAACCAACTTAGTAACGCATAGTAACGCACGCCTTTCCCGCCTCAGTAACGGTAACGGCGTTGCCAAGATGAGAAAAGTAATTAATTAGATTACTCATTACTGAAAAAAATAACGCCGTTAGTAATGCCGTTATATTCTAACGCCGTTATTAACAACATTGGTAATTATATGTATCATTCCAAATGTCTGTCATTTTTAAACCTAGAATCATTAACTGATTTATATATATATATATATATATATATATATATATATATATATATATATATATATATATATATATATATATATATATATATATACAGTGCTGCTCAAAAGTTTGTGAACCCCCTCAACATTTTGGAATTTTCTATTATTTCAACCTGATTTCCTAATCAATCAATTCAGTAGTTTTTTTTTGTTTTTTTAACAGTTGTGTTGTCGAGACTAAATTAAAAAGAGTTTTCATCAACTGATGTAGGTGCAAAATTGAACTGTTTGGTCACAACCAAAACCGCCATGTCTGGCGAAAAGTCAACACTGCATACCACCAAAAGAACCTTCTCCCAACAGTGAAGCATGGAGGTGGGAATGTCAAGATCTGGGCTTGCTTTTCATCCTCAGGACCTGGACAACTCCACATAGTCCAGGGAATCATGAATTCTGAGGAATATTGTCAAATCCTAGAACATAACCTGACGCCATCTGTTTTGAAGTTAAAGCTTGGCAGAAGGTGGATCATGCAACATGATAATGATCCAAAGCATTCCAGCAATACAACCAAGGAATGGCTGAAAAAGAAGAAGATTCGTGTTCTGGACTGGCCCAGTCAAAGTCCTGACCTAAATCCCATTGAAATGCTGTGGCGGGACCTGAAGCGAGCAGTTCATGCCAGACGCCCATCAAACCTCTCTCAACTGACTGCGTTCTGCAAGGAAGAATGGGCAAAAATCCCCCAAAGTAGATGTGAGAGGCTGATTAGTCACTACAGAAACCGTTTGGTTGAGGTAATCTCTGCAAAAGGAGGCGCAATATCCTATTAACTGAAGGGGTTCACATACTTTTGCACACATGATATCTGAGTTTTTCTTAAATCAACCACTTTTGTTAAATAAAGAATGACAATATAACTATTTCTTTTGTTTCAGTCCATTATTTGGAATGTCAGTATTGTGGATTTGGGTATAACTTAACATTTAATAAGGTTATTTTAGTTTTTTTTACAAAAAATCTGACCATCGCTGTGGGGTTCACAAACTTTCGAGCAGCACTGTATATATGTATGTATATAACTGATATTAACTGTCTAATATTTTGTCCAAAAAAAAAAGTTTTCAAAAAATTATTCACTTGCACTTGCAACTTTTAAACAAATTACATCACAATAAAAAAAAATTGTCTGTAAATAGGACAAGGATATCTATATCATAACTATCTCTGAATTGAATTTTTTTTTTGTTACTGTCGCATTTTCCCTGAAATGTTAGATGTTAAATAATTGATCCAAACAAAGAAAAATTGAGAAAAAAAAAGTTTAAAAGGGTAAATATTAGGGCTGTCAAAATTATCGCGTTAACGGGCGTTAATTAATTTTTTAAATTAATCCCGTTAAAATATTTGACGCAATTAACGCACTATGCCCGCTCAGACAGATTTAAATGTCAGTACAGTGAAAGGCCGACTTGTTAATTGTGTTTTATGGAGTTTTTCCGCCCTCTGCTGGCGCTTGGGTGTGACTTGCATATGTTATATGGCGTAATGTCGCCCTCTGCTGGCGATTCAGTGCAGCAGATTATTTGGGTTTCGGCGCGCGTTTCTGACGTGATTATATGTCGACGTGAACTCACACTAATAGACACTGCTATTCAGACCAGCTAACGTCCGCATCCAGTATTCAGTGGCAGTTCTCATAGCCCCATCACACTGTTTGTGTCTAATACATGCATCGCTTGTGAGTCATATTCCTCCTTTGTTTATATTCATGAGCATTAGATAGTTATTGATGATGTGTATTTGAATTTGTTCACATATATGGTGAAATGCAGTTACATTGTTAGATGCTTGTGAGCTAATTGGCTAGTGCTACTGCTCAAATGGACACGTGTGTGTACATTTTATGTTATTTTGTGATTTATGCAAGTTATTGACACATTGCCTTGTTATTTTCAGTTTTACAAAAATACAAGAAACGTGCTCCTGTCTAAAAGAGATGACTTCAGTAAAGCCCATGCAACTTTGCCACACCGTCTGATTTCTTTTTGGAACTTATGTTCGCTATCTGTCAATTTGTGTACTCACACACATTGAGGACAGAATAGGGCTACTAGTTTATTTTTTGATTGAAAATTTTACAAATTTTATTAAAACGAAAACATTAAGATGCATTTTAATATAACATTTTATCCATGGATCACTTTAACAGAATGTTAATAATGTTACTGCCATCTTGTTGATTTATTGTTATAATAAACAAATACAGTCCTTATGTACCGTATGTTGAATGTATATATCCATCTTGTCTTATCTTTCCATTCCAACAATAATTTACAGAAAAATATGGCATATTTTATAGATGGTTTGAATTGTGATTAATTGCGATTAATTACGATTAATTAATTTTTAAGCTGTAATTAACTCGATTAAAAATTTTAATCGTTTGACAGCCCTAGTAAATATATGAAAAAGAAAATCTTGGCCACTCCTTGATGTCTGTGATTTCTGCATTGCGACCCTTGTTATATTACTATGTTTCACCCATAAAATCCCCCCAAAATCCAGCTTTGGCCATTCACAGCTGTGTCTTGACACTCGGTGATACATGCTACATGGAGTTTTTGGATTGAAACAAGGTAAGTACACGATAATATCTCGTTAAAATCATATTTAATTCGTCGTCTTTAATTATATATTATGCTCTTGCGTGCTCTCACCTCCAGTATACTGTATATATATATATATATTAGGGTTGTTCCGATCATGTTTTTTTGCTCTCAAGTCATTTCCAATTATTCCCGATAATTTTTCCCGATCATATACATTTTGGCAATGCATTAAGAAAAACATTAATAAAACTCGGACCAATATATACATTCAACATACAGTACATAAGTACTGTATTTGTTTATTATGACAATAAATCCTCAAGATGGCATTTACATTATTAACATTCTTTCTGTGAGAGGGATCCACGGATAGAAAGACTTGTAATTCTTAAAGGATAAATGTGACTTTGTATATCGTGACTAAATATTGCCATCTAGTGGATTTTTATGAGCTTTCAGTAAATGATACTGCAGCCATTTAACTTCTGCCCAAATGCATGATGGGAAGTGCAACCATGACTGTGCGTAATGGTACCAATTGATTTTTCTTCTCAGCGTTGGGAAATATAATAGGGTGTTAAGAAAAAGATCAACTACTACCTGTCTTCCCCACATTGCTTCTTACGATATTTCTAATTGTTGAGAGAGGGATTGTAAGGCTTTAGCCAATTAAAAAAGGGCTTCAAAGGCTGTCAAAATTCTCTCTACTCATTTTACTTTGCCTTTTAGCTCTATGTATATGTAATACGGTGCCATCATAGATTGAACGCGACAATGCGTGAGTAGGTAGTGGAGCATATGTGTTAATTGCTGTAATATTGTAATGTTATTACCGCCGTTGACACGATAAATTTGACACCCCTACTTTAAGCTAAAACTAAAGACGCTGGAGGAGTGTAAGACATTTTGTCTGTAACGTTAAATACAATTAGAAAACGATTTAATTTAAAAAATATATATACAGTATATATTAAAAAAGACATGTCCGATATTTTTTTGCCGATTCCGATACTTTGAAAATGACGTGATCGGACTCGAAGCCGATCGATCGGGACATCTCTAATATATATATATATATGTCTTGTAAGTTACTTTTATTGCTGACAGTGTGTTTTGGGGTCATCAACATGTTATACCCCCTCTGCCACAAAGTCAAACTGAGTTTCAGTCAAGTCTAATCAGCAAAAAAGGGGGAGGGGAGAGAGAATTGAAAAATAAAAAAAAAATCTTATCGGCTGACAAATAGTATTTCAAAGTGACCTCTCCCTCTCTGTGAACTCTGGAAATCTGACTTCATTTGTCTCTGACATTTTGGAGTTGTTTGAAAAGCAAAAGACAAAAATTAACAGCAAGAATTCTTGGCCAACTCAATTTGTAGAGTATCATACAGTGGTACTTCTATATACGAAGTAAATTGGTTCCAGGATCTTGTTTGTAAGTCGAAATGCTCTTATGTCGAGCAGGATTTTCCCATAAGAATACATTATAATTCCATTAATTCGTTCCACAACCCAAAAACCTACACTAAATCCTTAATAAATACTGCTTGTAGTGTTACAATTGGCAATTACACATAAATTGAAAATAAAAATCACAATAATAATATAATGATAATAATAATAATAATAATAATTCCTGTAATAATGTAACGAATCGGGTTCTTTTGTGGCGGACATTTTTTGCTGTACTTGAACGCAGCGCGTGGCTGACATGACAGACAGAGGGAGTAGTAAGGGTGACAGCTTACTTTCACTTTGTTTTCTTGAGAACACAGTCAACTGTGGCGGAGAGTATGCATTTTGTGTTGGATAAGTTCTGAAAAAAATGGATAAAAACCTGACGAAGCTGGTGATTTCTTTGGCGATGTTACCACAATAATGATTGTCACCATAACTTATAAAGACTGGCGAACGGTGCTCGGGGAGGACCATGGAGATATATTGTTGAGCCAGTTCACGGAAGTGCACCCAATGCTCATATTTTTCTATAATTTGCATCATCATTTCAATGGTAAGTGTCACCTTTTTCCTTGTTTCACCACCTGTACCAACCTTTTTGAAAGCTGTTTTGATTTCTCTCACAAGAAAATCCGCCGGGCTGTCATGTCGTTGTATTTCGAGTAGGGATGTCCCGATCCAGGTTTTTGCACTTCCGTTCCGATACCGATATTGTTTTGCACTTCCGATCCGATACCGATACTGGCCGATACCGATACCGACCTTTCAGAGCATGTGTTAAAGTTTAAAGTTATTTAGCCTCCTTATTTAGTTGTCAGACTCATGTTGAAAAAGGTTTTAGTACTCTTGATAACAACTAGCCAGCTGAATTAGGTGAGTTTGAATAACACACAACGGTTGGTAACAAGAAACTGACCTGTTTATTCAGTGACAAACACAAAACAGTATAAATAACAAACAGAAATGGCATAGTCAGTCAGTAAAATGTGCAAATAATATTATAAACTGTCTTAAAAAAGCAAAACACACCAACAACCTCAGTGGAAAATCCCCCAAATCCCCCAAGCTATTAGATGCTTTTAATGTTTCGTGCATTTGTTACAAAAATTGTATAAAAAGCCTCTCAGGTTTAAATAAATGACTATTTCAGTATCAAGTTAACATTTTAAAACAGTAAATAAAATACTCAAGTCCCCATTCTGTATCAGCAGCTTTAAAGTACATTCAATTCATTTAATTTTGCGAATCAACTGTTAACGTTGTTAAAATTGCTCCCGTTATTCCATAATTTCCCTTCTACTTTCGACATGTGAAAGTTTTAAAACTGTTTTGAAGATAGATTCAAGTCAAGATTTTGCCGATTTAGGAGTATTTTAGATAAAAAGTTAATTAGGTTCGCTTGGAAGCTTCACAACAGCCTACTAGGGAAGTCTTCTGCTTTAAGATGGCGGCTGTTTACTAACGCATCTGGTTTTCAATACTTCAATGTTGCTAACGCCGTCAAGTCTGTCGCATAGCATCTTGTTCTATATACATATGATATCTATTATCTCCAGTAAAACAACGTTGACGTAGTTTGTAGCGGCTATCAGCAGCAGTTAGGTATTCTTGTGTTTTTTTATCCAGCGGCATGAGTTGAACTAAAGCCGTGAGTTGAGCATTGGCATTACCCGGGTCTAAGACAAGTTATGTTTACTTTCGGGACGCAATGTGGTCAGTTTCTCATTGCGTCCCGCTTTACTTGACATATTTCAATAATCGGAATTTGGATGTTTGTGAATCGTTCTCGAATCTTCCACGGCTGAATCGTGTGTTGGATGGTGCGTCTTTACTCACTTGAGATAATGGCTCGTCATCCAGAATGAATTCTTCGGCAATGACTCCTGTTATTCCCTGGGGTTTGGGACTGTCGAGTGCCAGTTTGTCACGCATAGCTAAAGTTTCTGCCAGTGTTAGTTGCGTAGGACCTTTCTTTTTGTCTTCGGTTTTCTTAACATACTCCTCATATTGTTTGTGGTGGTATTTCGTTAAATGTTTGATTAGGTTGGTTGTATTAAAACTTCTTACAGCTTTACCACTACGCTTGCCTTTATTGTGGCATATGTTGCTCCCTGCCTCTTCGTCCTTGTCGTCCTTTAAGGTGAAATGATCCCACACAGCTGACATTTTTACCGATAAAGTCTCTCGGTAAATTGGGAGACGGTAATGTAAATGTAGTGTGTTGAAGGTGTGCCGTAAAATGCGGACCGGATATTAGGGAAACCAAAGCAAAAAACTGGAATAGATGATGTAAACCGGTGCGCTGGAAAACCCGGACGGAAAAAAAAAAAAACTGGATCGGAAGTCTGGATCGGAATTTTTCACATGTTCCAATCCGATACCGATGCGCATTTTTTTGCCCATATCGGCGTCTGATCCGATCCAAATATCGGATCGGGACATCTCTAATTTCGAGCATGTCGTCGGATGTAGAAACAAATGGCGAATCGAATTTACATCGGATGGCGAAAAGATCATGTGTCGAAGCGATCGTATGTCAAGTTACCACTGTATTTTTATGTTGAGGGTCCAGCATTCAAGTCCCTCCTCGAAGATGTTCATATCTCCTGCTCATTTAGCGGAACAGTGACATTTGGGGAAAAATGTTGAATTTTAGGGTTTGGATGAGGTGGGAAAAAGACAGATGTCAGTTTTGTTCAGCGCCTGGGTAGCTCAGTCAGTATAGGGTAATCATATTTTGATTTCCAAAAAAGAGGACACTCAGCCCGGCCTCAAGATACTTGAATTTTACTCGAAGTTCACTCAAAGATGCCTATATCACTTTAATATATTTAAAGTGTGCCCCCTTACTCTGGATGGAAAAATGCAGTTTGAAAAAATATAATTATAAATAATGACTAATATATATAATATATATATATATATATATATATACACACATATATATATATATATATATATATATATATATATAGAGAGAGAGAGAGAGAGAGAACGGGCGTTAACGGGCGGTAATTATTTTTTAAAATTAATCACGTTAAAATATTTGACGCAATTAACGCACATGCCCCGCTCAAACAGATTAAAATGACAACAGAGTGTAATGTCCGCATGTTATTTGTTTTTTGGTGTTTGGCGCCCTCTGCTGGCGCTTGGGTCCAACTGATTTTATGGCTTTTAGCACCATGAGTGAGCATGGTGTAATTATTGACATCAACAATGGCGAGCTATTAGTTTATTTTTTGATTGAAAATTTTTACAAATTTTAATAAAACGAAAACTTTAAGAGGGGTTTTATTATAAAATTTCTATAACTTGTACTAACATTTATCTTTTAAGAACTACAAGTCTTTCTATCCATGGATCGCTTTCAGAGAATGTTAATAATGTTGATGCCATCTTGTTGATTTATTGTTATAATAATACTTATGTACCGTATGTTGAATGTATATATCCGTCTTGTGTCTTATCTTTCCATTCCAACAATAATTTACAGAAAAATATGGCATATTTTATATATGGTTTGAATTGCGATTAATTACGATTGATTACTTTTTAAGCTGTAATTAACTCGATTAAAAATTGTAATCGTTTGACAGCCTCAATAATGCGGACCCATGGAAATGTAGTCCAGTCAATACACATACACACAGTAGGCTATGTGCCAACTAAACATTTTTATAAATTACTATCACGACAATTGTCCTTGACAAATTGTTATTCCCATTCAATTGATATTTTCATTCAGTGTTCTAGATTGCACACAAACAATAACCGAAATAAACTGACAAACTATTCAACCAGCATGTTTCCAAACGTAGCAGTTACAAACTACGTTTACCATAATGCCTAGTGTGGCTTAGCTTACTGATAGCTAGCTGAGGCAAAAACTTTGCTATAAAAGTTTACAATCATCGGCAGCACAACGATGCGACACCAAACGGGATTTTACAGTCAAAGCTCTGACAGAAGTCAACAGTTGCCATTATATACGTATTTATCGTAAAAAAAAACAACTGGGCAGGCGTTGTGGCCAAATCGTCAACCCAGTAGATGGCGGTAATGCCTCATGTCATGATAGGGGTAAACTGCCAACAAAATCAAGAAGAATTACTCCTTCCCTCCCTACTACTAGGAGCCATGTCATCGAAGGCAGGCGCTGCCACCTAGCGGCCGGAGGGATTCTCTTCAAATTGGTCCAGTGAAACATAATAAAAAACGGACATTTTTATGAATTTTTAAAACCCGCCCGGACGACAAGGATACTACATGAAAGTAGGACTTGTCCGGGGAAAAGAGGACGTTTGGTCACCCTAAATCAGTAGAGTGTCAGACTTTTAATCTGAGTGTCCAGGATTCAAGTCTTTTCTGAGGCGTGTTCAACTCTATACCTGCGAACATTTGAAACCTGGCTCCACACAATGTTGTAATCTTGACATTTGGGCAATGCATCCCTGCTTAGGTTTGTTCAGACCCCTCCCTCTTTCTGTGAACACTTGAAATCTGTCTGCATCTGTCTCTGAAATCTTGGAGTTGTTTGAAAACAAATGACAAAAATTAACAGCAGTAATTCCTGGCCAACTGAATTTGTAGACTATCATATTTTTAAGTTGAGGGTCCAGCATTCAAATCCCTCCTCAAACATGTTCGTGTCTCCTGCTCATTAGCGCAACAGTGACATTTGTGCATGAATGTTGAAATTTAGGGTTGGCAGGCAGCGTGAAAAAGACCGGATTGGGTTTAAATCAGGGCTTGGGTAACTCAGTCGGTAGATCATCTGACTTTTAATCTGAGGGCCCAGGGTTCAAGTCCCTGCTCAGGTGTGTTCTACTCTAAACAAGTGAACATTTGAAACTTGACTCCAAAGGATTTTGTAATCTTGCCATTTGGGCAACGCATCCCTGCTCAGGTGTGTTCAGATTAGGGTTGCCACCTGGCCCTTAAAATAAGGAATGATCCGAAATTGGGAATTAAATACTGCGTTCCGTATTGAACTAATACGGAATATAAATGAATAGATACATTTCTATGCATTTTAGGAGTTTTCAGGATGTTCCTCTTTTTCTCTGCCTGTACAGCTTTGGGCGCGAGGGGGTGTCCCATATTTCTTATTTCTGAAAGGTGGCAACCCTAGTTCAGACCTCTCCCTATCTCTGTGAACACTTGAAATCCGACATCTCAGTCTAAATGAAGTGCTCATGAGAAAACAGTTGTTGGTAAATTATTGTAATTTGAAAACTTGAAATCATAAAAAATGCTCAATCTAGTGCCATGTTTATATGGAGTTATTCATTTATTTATCGATTTATTTATTCATTTATGGATTTATTATTGAATGAAAATACAGTATATACTGGTACTTACTCCTGTAAATGTCTATTATCCTTGGGAGGTGAACTCAGAAATTTCTGACATTTTAAGTTGGTACTTTTCTATTTCAATGAATGGGAATTATCCTGTAAATTCACCAACTTGCTGCGGCAAATGATGAGGCAGGCAGTCAGCAGTCATTATGCAGGACGGCAAACCGTTTATAGCTGCTAATCAGAATTTTGCAATCAAGGTCAGAATGTTACAAAAGAAAATAAATTTATGTGTGGGTGTGGTATAAAAGAGGTAAAAGGAATCTTTGAATAGTGGAAACTCTGTGCCAGTTGTGAATTTGTGTCATTTGTTTGTCATTCTTCCTTCTTTTCCGGAATTCTAATGCGAATGCCAGACAGATTGAATGGGTCATTGAGGTTGATTAATCACCAGGAAGAAATAAGACGTTTTGGCAATTTATAAAAGTGTTGCCGCAGGTGGGTATGAACGAGTTACATTTACTTGAGTAACTTTTTCAGAAAAATGTTCGGTACTTCTAACAGTTTTACAGGGATGAAGGTGGCTAGAATTGCTTTTGGCACAGTCACAGAATACTTTTTGACTTGTATTTGAGTAATTTTTTTGGATGACTGCATCAACTTTTGTAATATTTTTGAAGTAACGGTACTGTTGCTTGAGTAAAACCTTTGGCCTCTCTCCCCACTTCTGGTTGCAAGTCAGCAAACATAGATGAGCTGACTCCGCAAGCATTCAGTCCTTTGACTGCACATTAAATTTTGATCCGTTTGGAACGAATTTCAGTAAATGTGGTGTTCGTCTGCTTTATGTATTAATGACGACAGGAGCCAAGACTGCTGGTGTGATGAGCTTTTAATTGCTTTGACAAAGGTTCACAAGAAAGACAATCCTCCCATCAAACTGTGCACTAGTAACTCGCCCTTATTCAAATTAAATAACAAGGGAAACGTAATGTAATAGTTATATATGATTAAATGTTTTTCAGGCATATTGCGCCTACCGCCCCATCGATATCCAAGTAGCCTATACAAAGAGGAGAACTAATAAAGTGCACGCTACTTAAAGCAGAATGTGTTGCATAAATAATTGACATTGGGGAAACAAACAATTTACAAATACAAAGGTCCAATTTTGAAAGAGGACGATAGACTGAAACAAAATGGAAGGAAATCATATATTAACCAAGTTTTGTGTATTTATAACATAAACCTACATATTTGCTCAAATGAGCTATTGAGTAACTTTTTCGCTACTTCGGGCTACATTTGTCGTTACATTTTTCCTCTTGATTCTATATACTAGTAAAGGTAGTCCCCGGGTTAGGAATGAGTTCCGTTACTACAACTGCTGCTGTTTCCGTGTAAGTCCGAATTAACCCTTTATTTTGTTTAATGATGGAGGATACACTGCCCTTGGTGGCAGAGTTGGGTCTGGCTGGTCTGTCGCCTTATGACTGAGGTGCAGACTCACATCTGACATGGACAAAGGACAGCTGCACTGTAAGGCAGCAAGTTGTTTCAGGTATTATGTTTGTGCATGCATTTGTAATTAAGTTTACAGCGACAGTTTGTGAAGTTACATGTGAGCGATTTGCTATGAGAATTGTAAATACGTTATCATTAGTAGCATTTAAGCTACTTATGTCTTTGTTAGGCAGATTAAGATAATTTAATATACTAAATTTACATATTGATCAGACAAGATGGACGTTTGAACACCAATTGTTTTGTGTCAAGTATTTTGTTAAAATGCATGTCAATTGTAATATAAGTGTACATACAGCTATACAAATTGTCAAACGTGAAGAAAGTAAAAAGCTTCAAAAAGCACAATTGCCTTGTTTGATGTCTGTAAAGCTGAACAACTTGGTGAGGTAAGTTAAGGAAGTTAAGTAAAAAATGAGATACTGAGAGCTACAATAAGGGAAGTTTTATGCGACAAAAAAAAACAAAAAACAGAAAGAGTGATTGAGGCAAAATGGCGGATGAGACTCCGGTGCTGTAAAGGCGAAATCGTGTAAGTCAGGTACGTTGCAACCCGGGGACCCGGGTTTAATAAGATTATAAGATAGAAGGGTCTAATAAGATTTTCCTTTTTTTTTTCAGCGATGCCAACAGTAGCTCTACCAACGTTACAACATTAATCATATGACTCCATGATACCAATCATACTCAAGCTTGCCGTTCTATGATCACGCTGGCCTGTTCAATCACGTGGCATCTTTAAAGCACTGTAAAAAATTAAGTATTTCACACAGCGCGTTGCCCTCAACACGATTCAAAAGCGCGGATTTTAACCTCTCGCTTAGTTTTTATTTGGCACTGATTGACCACGGCAAAACCGAGATATGATCCTTTTAACTTTATAACTGGAACTATGAAGGAACTACCGGTACTCACTATTGAACTATTCAAACAAGGAACTATTTTTTCCACTAGAGGGCACTCATGCTCTTTGGACGAATGATGATTCAGTTCTGAAGATTTTGTTCTCTCACAGCAATTAAATGATTTTTTTTTAATTGCATTTTTTTTTTTTTTTTTTTGGCTTAATGCAGTTATGTGACAGGTTATAGTACAGTACAGGTAGACCCCGGGTTACGAACGAGTTCTGTTTCTATGCTGACAACGTAACCCAAATTTTCCCATAAATCGGAATTAACCCTTTAAGTAACCCTAAATACCCCCTAAATCTCAAAATAACTGTTTGAAAGTACTGTATTGTATTTTGTTTAATAATGGAGGATACACTGCTCTCTGGTGGCAGCATTTGGTCTGGCTGGACTCTCGCCTAGTATTAACTGAGGAGCAGACTCGTCTGACATGGTGTGACGGCCCTGGCCGTTTAATGGTTAATTTTCTGAGGTTCTTCCAGTCAGCTGATCGTCGCCTCCACCAGCTGGCTGCTTCCCCTCCCACTGTGACGACAGCTGATCGATGCAGGACGGACCGAGGACGTCACCGCTGCTGATTGGCCAGGGAAAAAGGCGCCAAGCTTCATAAACCTGCCGCTGTCAACGTTCTAGGACAGGGGTCCCCAAACTTTTTCCTGTGAGGGCCACATAACCCTTCTCTTCTCTGATGAGGGGCCGGGGTCAGTTTGTAACAGAAAAAGTGTGACGATTGCAGGAGTGCCTAAATGTAAAAATGTATTGTTTTTCAGAAAGCCACAATCAAATAACCCTTTCTGGATTCTTCACGGAACCAAAGTAAATAAAATAAAAATGATATAATATAATATAGTATAATATAATATAATATAATTAGGGCTGTCAAACGATTAAAATTTTTAAGCGAGTTAATCACAGCTTAAAAATGAATCGATTTAATCGCAATTCAAACATCTCTAAAATATGCCTTATTTTTCTGTAAATTATTGTTAGAATGGAAAGATAAGACACAAGACGGATATATACATTCAACATACTGTACATAAGTACTGTATTTGTTTATTATAACAATAAATCAACAAGATGGCATTAACATTAATATTCTGTCAAAGCAATCCCTGGATAGAAAGACTTGTAGTTCTTAAAAGATAGATTTTAGTACAAATTATAGAAATTTTATGTTAAAACCCCTCTTAATGTTTTCGTTTTAATAAAATTGGTAAAATTTTCAATAAAAAAAATTAACTAGTAGCTCACCATTGTTGATGTCAAGAATTACACAATGCTCATGGTGCATAAAATCAGTCGCACCCAAGCACCAGCAGAGGGAGACAAAAAACACAAGTAACAAGTGGACATGACACTGCTGTCATTTTAATCTGTTTGAGCGGGGCATATGCGTTAATTGCGTCAAATATTTTAACGTGATTAATGAAAAAAATTAATTACCGCCTGTTAACGCGATAACTTTGACAGCCCTTAATATAATATAATATAATATAATATAATATAATATAATATAATATAATATAATATAATATAATATAATATAATATAATATAATATAATATAATATAATATAATCAGGGGTGCACATAATTTTTTTGCCCAGGTTCTCAGAGGAGGACCTGGAGATGTGACTTGGTCCTCATTGAGCTTGAGAGCCGACCCACCTGATGCGATAAATTTATGACAAGCTTTACTTAGAGCCAATTAACTTTGATTAATTATATTAACAGTTAATGCTTGATTAACATCAACTGGCACAACAAAATTGCCATTACTTTGAAGTGAAATGTAAAGAAATAAACATAAAAGCACCAATTCAAAATAAAGGGCATTATGCGGCTCCCACATTAACTCCTCCTAAAGCCTTTTTAAAAGTGGGATGTCCTCCTCATAAGACCTTATTGAACGTGCATGTTTAGCTTTGTAAAATGCGAGCAAAAACACGTTTGTCAGTGCATGTCGCTGTTCATTACCTTTATTCCGCCCTATTCCGCCACATGTCCATAGGGCGAGTGGGGTCCTGTTTGACATCGATAGTTTGCTTAATTGCCACATGCTCTCTGTTTTTTTCGTGCTTTTCAAAGTTTGGATGGCTGAAATTCTTTGACCCTAAATAAAATGCGTTGCTCTAATCGGCGACATTGGGATTCTCACGGCACATTTTGTACCGCATTTCCGTGCGAGCATCATTCGCTTCTAGCCATGGTACCTCCTGTAGCCACTTTTCAGCAAAAGTCCTTTTTTTCGGTAGCTCCGGTGACGTCTCTGTCGTCTGTCTGTCTTTTGACGGGGGTGTGGGAACACGGAAGTAATTACTCAGTGTGGCCTGCCTCATCGACATTTTGAGAAGTTATTTTCTCGTGTCCGCCGCAAATAGAGTGGTCAGCCATCGGTACGCAAAAGCGTATGGAAGCCGTTGAGGGCCAGCGCGTTTGTCTACGTCCAGTACGCATGTGCGGACCACTTATGTGCACCCCTGAATATAATATAATATAATATAATATCATGTAATATAATATAATATAATATAATAATACTGTATTAATTAAATAGATAATAACCAAATAACCATTGCTCAGTTCTTCACAGAAAAAAGCCAGGACATAAATAACTCTATTGAAAAAAAAAAAAAAAAAAAAAAATTTTTTTTTTTTTTTTTTTTTTTTGTTCAGGGGGCCGGACCAAATGTGGCTGCGGGCCGTATCCGGCCCGCGGGCCGTAGTTTGGGGACCCCTGTTCTAGGAGGTCGCAATTTGGCAGCATTCTGTCGCGTTCCTCCCCGCTAGCTATTTGCTCGCCATTCACGCTCGTTTGCATTTTGATCGCTAGTTTGATACACTCCCGCTTTTTCGGTGAGATCTTTTGTGTTTATTCGTTATTGGATCGTTTTTGTTCACCACTGTAAATAAGAGCACTGAAGCAAGTAAGGGTAAGTCGCCATTTCTGTTCAACCCGTTTTCTCCTGTTTTGTATAGAGTAGGAAGTTAGGTTAGAAGCTGTCTTTTCTTTGTTCCTTTTACATGATCAGGGCTTAGTTAGCGGGTGGGGTTTAAGTGTAGTTGCTTTTGTTTGTTGTTTTGGCCTGGGCTTACCCTGAAGTCACGCTTCCTTGGCATTTTGTACATATTAATTGCGAGTTTGATTATTGTGTAAATAAATTTGTGTCCACTTGTCCATTTGTGTGGATTGTTTTATGTTACGCCTTTTGCGAGCCATCTTTGGCACGTAACATAAAATTGGGGGCTCGTCCGGGATTCGGACCCGGGACCTCTCGCAGTGATTGTACCCGTGCTCTTTTGGCCGTGGTGTTTTGTGTTCGCTTTTTGTTTATTTTTTGACCTCGCAGTGTGCGATACCCGTGCTCGTTTGGCCATGGTATTTTTTTTGTTCGCTTCTTCCCGGTTGTGTAAGTCAGCTTCCACAGTATTATGTCCGCCACCTTCGACATGGACGAGTTTGCGCGTTTTCCGTCCATCGAGAAATTGGATCGCTGCACTAAAGCCGACCTACTGTTGGTAGCAAACCTATTCGACATTCCGGTACCATTAAACGCGCATAAGAAAGAAATAAAGGCCTGTTTGTCGGAGCGTCTAGTGCACATGGGTGTGGCTACGCCTGTTGAGGGGGACGTGGGTGCGGCAGCTGCCGGCTCACGATCCCAAGCGGGCGCGGATGACTCCGCCGCGGACCCGCCGCCAGCCGCCGATCCGGCGGCGTTACTCCAGGCAGGGGTGGACGGGGGAGACTTACAGCTGGCCCTTCGACTTCGTGAGGTGGAGCTCCAGATGAAGACCAGGGAGGTTGAGCTTATGCACCTACGCATCAGGGCCTTGGAGCTGGAGCGGACCCCATCCACATCCACCCCCTTAGCCCCGCATGCACCCATGATGCAGCCGAACCCAGTTGACGCAAGTAAGTTCATTGCTTTGGTTCCGACGTTTCGCGAGAGTGAGGTCGACTCGTATTTTAACGCCTTTGAGCGCATCGCCTCAGCTCTCGCTTGGCCGAAACATTGGTGGAGCATTTTGCTCCAATGTAAATTAGTAGGAAAGGCGCAGGAGGTGTGTTCGTGTCTCTCCATGGACGAAAGCATGGACTATGACACTGTGAAAGCTGCGATATTAAAGGCATATGAGCTTGTCCCTGAAGCATACCGCCAGAAATTTCGGGAGTGTAAAAAGACGCCTACTCAAACGTTTGTAGAATTCGCTCGTGAGAAGGCTGTACTGTTAGATCGTTGGTGTATGGCGAGCAAAGTTTGCACATTTGAGCAGCTGCGCGAACTATTCCTCCTGGAGGAATTTAAATCGTGTCTGTCCGAAAATTTAGTCATGTATTTAAATGAACAAAAGGTGGACTCCGTGTCTAAGGCTGCCGTTATGGCAGATGGGTTCGTGTTGACTCATAGGGGCGTGCGGTCTGCTGATCGCCACGATAGAGTTTCGGTTAACTCCGCGTTAAAAAGACAAAAAGTGCCGCCTAGTGGTTTGCCGCGGCCTAGTCCAGTGTCTCCTTTTAACGGGGAGTGTTTTTACTGCCACCTAAAAGGCCATAGAATTGCTGACTGCCCTGTCCTGCAAAGGAAAGAACAACGTCGGACCCCTACTCCGCCCAAAACCGTCGGTTGTATCCAACAGTCCTCTGCACTGTCCAGTCTAGCAGCAGAGGGGTTAATATTGATAAAATAAAGGATTCGTATAGGCCATTCACTTTTGAAGGCCAAGTATCACTAATAGCTGATGGCAGTAACTCTGTGCAAGTAAAAATTCTGCGTGACACTGGTGCAAGCCAGTCCTTCGTCTTAGCCTCTGTGTTACCTTTTTCGGTTGTCTTGTCGTGTAAAACAGACACATTAGTTTTGGGAGTTGGAATGATTCCATTTCGGGCAACATTGCATAAATTACATTTGAATTGCCCACTAGTCGTCGGCTCTGTAAAGGTCGCCGTTCGTAAGCAGTTACCCGTTGACGGGGTTCATCTTATTTTGGGAAACGATATAGTGGGAGAAAAGGTTTTCCCAACTCCGACAGTCAGTGATGACCCTCTATATGAGTCGATGCTGTCGCCAACAACACCTAAAGTAACTGCTAAAAAAGTAGATCGTGTTAAGTTGCTACCTGCGGGAGCTGAGGTAAAATTCAATGTGGACCGGGATAAGTTTGTAAGGGCTCAGCAATGTAAGCAAAGTATAGATTCGTGTGTGAAAGCTACCCTGCCGGGTCCTGACAGTTCCACAACTTTGGGAAACAAGGCCGTAGTTGGTAAGTGGTTCCCTCCTTTTGTTAGTGATGTGGGGTGGGACTCTGTGGGGCCATCAAAACTTGCTAACGCTAATGTGCGCGCCCACTCGACTAAAAGAAGACCCTATCGTGATTGGCCCTCCGAAATTTGCAAATGTGCTTGGGGTCGAACCCGCTGACTATTACGGTTACGAAAGGGTATAGGTTTATTTTTAAGGTGGGGGGTGTGACGGCCCTGGCCGTTTAATGGTTAATTTTCTGAGGTTCTTCCAGTCAGCTGATCGCCGCCTCCACCAGCTGGCTGCTTCCCCTCCCACTGTGACGACAGCTGATCGATGCAGGACGGACCGAGGACGTCACCGCTGCTGATTGGCCAGGGAAAAAGGCGCCAAGCTTCATAAACCTGCCGCTGTCAACGTTCTAGGAGGTCGCAATTTGGCAGCATTCTGTCGCGTTCCTCCCCGCTAGCTATTTGCTCGCCATTCATGCTCGTTTGCATTTTGATCGCTAGTTTGATACACTCCCGCTTTTTCGGTGAGATCTTTTGTGTTTATTCGTTATTGGATCGTTTTTGTTCACCACTGTAAATAAGAGCACTGAAGCAAGTAAGGGTAAGTCGCCATTTCTGTTCAACCCGTTTTCTCCTGTTTTGTATAGAGTAGGAAGTTAGGTTAGAAGCTGTCTTTTCTTTGTTCCTTTTACATGATCAGGGCTTAGTTAGCGGGTGGGGTTTAAGTGTAGTTGCTTTTGTTTGTTGTTTTGGCCTGGGCTTACCCTGAAGTCACGCTTCCTCGGCATTTTGTACATATTCATTGCAAGTTTGATTATTGTGTAAATAAATTTGTGTCCACTTGTCCATTTGTGTGGATTGTTTTATGTTACGCCTTTCGCGAGCCATCTTTTGCACGTAACATATGGCTATAAGGACAGCTGCGCTCAAATTTGCCCACAGAAGGCTGTAAATTGTTTCAGCTATTACATGTTTGTGTTTGCATTTGTAATTAAGTTTACAGCTACAGTGTGTGGGGTTATGTGTGAGCGATTTGCTATGTCAGAGCAGTGATGAGAATTATAAATACGTTAGCATTCCCTCCATTTAAACCAGCGGAATTTTGTTTGGTAAATTTGGCTACTTTAATCTACTAATTTTACATATTGATCAGACCAGTTGGATGTTTGAACACTAATTGTTTGGTGTGAAGTGTTTTATTGTTGAAATGTGTGCCGTTTTGAACATGAGTTTACATATGGGTGTTACAGCTTCAACGTGTCAAATGTTAATGAAGTCAAAAGCTTCAAAAACCACAATTTGTTTGCTGTCAGTCAAGCTGAAAATTGTCACATTTAATGAGGCCAGAACACGCAATAAAATAAAGTAAAAAATAGCATACTGTGAGGTACAATAAGGCACGCAACTAAAAAAAAAAAAAAAAAAAAAAAAAAAAAACGACTGGAGCCAAAATGGCGGCCAAAACTTCCTATCCTAAAGTCGAAATCACATACGTAGGGTACGTCGCAAGCCGGGCACTACCCGAATAATAATATTAGTTCATAAAGATAACTTTGTGTTAAAAAAAAAATACCATTGTTTAAAAAAAAAATCGGGAGCAGTTACTCACAATGTGACTCATTAGTTGAGTATTTTTTTCAACAAATACTTTCTTATGTGTACTTGAGTACATTTTTTGGATGACTACTTTTACTCTTACTTGAGTAATATTATTTTTGAAGTAACGCTACTCTTACTTGAGTAGAATTTTGGACTACTCTACCCACCTCTGCTTGTTACACATGGACAGTAGTGTCTCGTCTATCAGTTGTCACTGTCTTCTTCCTTTTTTTCTCTGGCACCACATTCAACCAGGATCGGTTTCCCTCCTCTCTCCTCTATCTTCCTCACCCCGAATGGCTGGCACATCTCATGACAGTCAGCCTGTTGGCTCCAACTCACCCTGTCTTGCTTTCTTGTCTTTTCGTTGCTGAGCGTGGGCAGATGATTATCAGAACTGTGTCTGCACTAGGCTTGTTGTTTTGACAGTGGCCACTACTTCTACATCTGTCTTCTATTGCTTCACAGTTTTACAGGGACACATAACTACTTAGTTATATTCATAGTGACTTAAAGTCAATTCCATCTATTTGTCACGTTTACAATCCTGGCTTCTGTGTGATGCATTTTTACATAACATTTTCATATTAAGAATGTGTGTATTCTCGGTTCAGGTCAGTATCGGCTCAGAACTTTTGTGTCCTTTGAGAATGAACAGTTCTGTATGTAAGTGGAAAGTGAGCAAGATGGAGACTGTTTTACACTACGTATAACATAGGTCAAACAAAAGATCACAATCTCAGCTTGCTGCCTACTATCAGAGAAAAAAGTTACGTGCTCAAACAAGATTTATTAATTATTAATTTATTAATTAATTGCAATCTTCAAGATCCTTCTGACCATAAGCCAGCTAACGCATGGATAGAAAACACTTTCCTTTGCTCCCCACAACACTTCTGCTCAAAATTAAAACCCTTTCCCACTCAGGACCAGAGGTAGGTAGTAGCACGCTACATTTAGGCCTACTCTGTTTTGTTTTGTTTTTGAGAAAAGTGTACTTCTAAGAATAGTTTTACCAAGCCATACTTTTTACTTGAGTAGATTTGTGAGGAAGAAACTCTTACTACTTTGGGCTACACTAATTGTTACATTTTCCCTCTTTATTCTACTTATAAGTTTTTAGTTTTTTTTTTACCAGCGATGCCAACAGTAGCTCTGCCAATTTTAACAATGAGATGTCGCAACAATCTCATGACTCCATTATACCGATCAGACTCAAGCTTGCCATCCTGTGCTCAGGCCAACCTGTTCAATCACGTGATGTCTTTAAAGCACCATAAACAAAATATGTATTTCACATAGAGCGCTGCCCTCTACATGACTGGAAAGCGCAGATTTTAACTTTTCTCCTAGTTTTTATTTGGCACAAATTGACCACGGAAAACCGGAAATATAATTCGTTTAATTTCATAATAGGAACTGTGAGGGAACTATACACTCTTCAACTATTCAAACTAGGAACTATTTTCTCCACTAGAGGGCACTCATTCTCTTTGGACGAATGATACTGACTTCGTGTAGATTTTTTTTCTCTCGCCGGAATTCAATGATTTTTTGTTTTTCTTTGTGTTAATGTGGTTATGTAAGAGGTTATAGTCAGTGTTGTTAATAACCGCGTTAGAATATAACGGCGTTACTAACGGCGTTATTGTCTTCAGTAGTGAGTAATCTAATTGATTACTTTTCTCATCTTGGCAACGCCGTTACTGTTACTGAGGCGGGAAAGGCGTGTGTTACTATGTTGGTTGACTGACGCGGGAAAAGTCTGAGAAAGACGGACTCACGGAGACGAGATGGCAGAGCAGGAGAGGGGAGAAGGCAAGGGAGGGTGACGCCGTTGCAAACACAATGCTACTATGCTAGGTGGCTCCAATAATACCCGACTGGAACTGATAGCCTACAAACTACGCCCACATGATGCTTCGGTAGATATCACATATATTGAACCGGTGTGTCAGCGCCGCCCCGCGTTCCGCTCCCACCTCTGACCAGGCCGGGACGCGAACCCCCACGCCATGACTCTTCCACTCAGCAGGCAAGGACGGTAACCACTGCGCCAATAAAGCTCGTGCCAACGGCACTGCCGTTAGCGTCCTTACATGAAGGAATCGGCAGTGAGGTTTCCACGCTCCACAACGTACCTGCGTGTACCCGTTACATACAGGACTGTCTCAGATAATTAGAATATTGTGATAAAGTTCTTTACTTTCTGTAATGCAATTAAAAAAAACAAAAATGTCATACATTCTGGATTCATTACACATCAACTGAACTATTTCAAGCCTTTTATTATTTGAATATTGCTGATTTTGGCTTACAGCTTAAGAAACCTCAAAAATCCTATATCAAAAAATTAGAATACTTCCTCAGACCAAGTAAAAAAATAATTTTATAACAGCAAAACTAAATCAAACATTCGAAAATGTCCATTGATGCACTCAGTACTTGGTTGGGAATCCTTTTGCACGGATTACTGCATCAATCCGGCGTGGCATGGAGGCAATCAGCCTGTGGCATTGCTGAGGTGTTATTGATGCCCAGGATGCTTCGATAGCGGCCTTCAGCTCATTTGCATTTGTAGGTCTGGTGTCTTTCATCTTCTTCTTAACTATACCCCACAAATTCTCGATGGGGTTCAGGTCAGGGGAATTAGCAGGCCAATCAAGGACAGTGATGCCATGGTCAGTGCACCAGTTACTGGTGGTTTTGGCACTGTGGGCAGGTGCCAGATCATGCTGGAAAATGAAATCCTCATCTCCATAGAGCTTTTCAGCAGATGGAAGCATGTAGTGCTCTAAAATCTCTTGGTACACAGTTGCATTTACTCTGGACTTGATGAAACACAGTGGACCAACACCAGCAGCTGACATGGCTCCCCAAACCATTGCTGACTGTGGGAACTTCACACTGGATTTCAAGCAACTTGGATTTTGCTCCTCTCCAGCCTTTCTCCAGACTCTGGCGCCTTGACTTCCAAATGAAATGCAAAACTTGCTTTCGTCTGAAAAGAGGACTTTGGACCACTCTGCAACTGTCCAGTGCTTCTTCTCCATAGCCCAAGTCAGACGCTTCTTCCGTTGTCTTGAGTTCAGAAGTGGCTTGACCATGGGAATACGGCTATTGTAGCCCATTTCCCGGACACGTCTGTGAACTGTGGCTTTTGATACCTGGACTTCAGCTTCAGCCCACTGTCTTTGAAGCTCCCCCAAATTCTGGAAGCGGCTCTTCTTCACAATTTTGTTAAGGCTGCGGTCATCTCTCTTGGTTGTGCAGCGTTTCCGGCCACATTTTTCCCTTCCAACAGACTTTTTGTGGATATGCTTTGAAACTGCACTCTGTGAACAGCCTGCTCTTTGAGAAATTTCTTTTTGTGTCTTACCCTCCTGATGGAGGGTATCACTGATGGTCCTCTGGACAGCAGTCAGATCAGCAGTCTTCCCCATACTTGTGATTTAGTTTACTGAACCAAGCTGAGTGTTTTTAAGGCTCAGGAAACCCTCGCAGGTGTTTCGAGTTAATTAGATGATTCAGGTGATTAGTTGAATAGCCTACTTGTATACTTTTTCATGATATTCTAATATTTTGAGATAGGATTTTTGAGTTTTCTTAAGCTGTAAGCCAAATTCAGCAATATTAAAATAATAAAAGGCTTGAAATAGTTCAGTTGATGTGTAATGAATCCAGAATGTATGACATTTTTGTTTTTTTAATTGCATTACAGAAAGTAAAGAACTTTATCACAATATTCTAATTATCTGAGACAGTCCTGTATATACAGAACTAGATGCAAATGACAGACACGGCTGCATTAGCAACATGTATAATAAAGAACTAGATGCGTTAGTAAACAGCCGCCATCTTTAAGCAGTAGACTTCTCAGGAAGGCTCTGTTGTAGAGAACCTTCATAGCAAACCTAAGTAACTTTTTATCTAAAATGCTCCTAAATCGGTAAAATCTTGACTTAAATCTATCTTTAAATGATAAAATAGTTTTAAAGCTTATACATGTCAAAAGTAGGCAGAAGGGAACTAATGCAATTTTAACAACTTTAACGGTTGATTCACAACATTAAATGACTTCCACACATAGCAAAGGTTACTATCTACATAGTTATCGCAGTATCCACAATAGCCCTGTGTCTAGTTAAGTTTAGGGTAAAGAATTGGGCTAGGGCCAGTTGTCCCAAAAAACCCTTTAAACTTCACATTGTGTGACCTGTTTTTTTTCTTTTCTTTTCTTTTCTTTTCTTTTTTTTTTTTTTTGAAAAAAAAAAAAACAAACTGAAAATTATCACCAGTTACTTTGCCAAGTAACTAATTATTCTTACATTCAGGTAACTGAGTTACTAACGCAATTACTTTTTGGGAGAAGTAATTTGTAAATGTAATTAATTACTTTTTAAAAATAAGATTAACAACACTGGTTGGAGTACAGTATAATTATAACAGGTGATATAAGTAACTGCTGAGAAAAAAAGGGTTAATTGTTTAAAAATAAATCAAACATCGGATTGCAGTTACTCGCAATGTTAGTCATTACTTGAGTAATCTTTTCAGCAATTATTTTTTTTTACTTGTACAGTGGTACCTCTACTTAAGAACTTCTCTACATAAAGAATTTTCAGGTTAAGACACGTCTTAATGGGAAGTTATTGCCTCTTGTTACGGAAGAAATTTCAGGATACAAAAGGCAAAAATACTGTATGGCTGGTACTCGCAGCTTCCAGGGTTTACTGAACGTAACATACTGTATGTGTGATTTTTTTTTTTAATTGAATTTTTAGTTAGTCCTTTTTGCTTGCTTCTTCTCATTAATATTTGGCTGTCGAGATCAAATTTCAATATTTACTGTGTAAATTTGCTCTTTGCTGTGACTGGTCATGGGCGAGGTGTGTTGGTGGGCAACCCTAGATGGTGGGTAACCCTAGACAAATATTTTTTTGTTTGCACTTTTGTATGATTTAATTTTGTCATAATCTATATGACTGTACAATTATTTAAGGTTTATTTATTTTTGTATAAATCACGATTAGCTTGAAATAAGTTATGTACTGTACACAACAAATTCGATATAAAATGTCAATGACAGGATGAAAAACAAGTCTTAAATAGCATTATTATGTGAATTACAATCATATTTTGAGACAATTCGACTATATACAACAATTTGCAAAGCGCAGATGACGAGAAATTAGTCTTTTAATCTGCCGTCTAGCCACGCCTACCATTATAGAGCTCTAGCATCCCCAACAGGAGGATGACGTCGGCAGGGTCATGGTTTCATCTGATTTAGAATTCAGCCCACTGAGGGGGATTTATTCAGAATGAGGAAAATGTGACGAAGAGAGCCGCAAAATGTCATTGATTCAGTCTATACTCCATTTTTACAGGATATTCATTTTATCAAAGTATTTTTACCCAATTGCTAAATAAATGGTATGGTCATGACAAATAACAGTCTTGTGCTAAATGGAATATGACATATTAAAAATGCATTAATTCAGTACGACATGGCACAACTACTCCATAATGGTCAAAACTGTCCACTCTGCCGGCGGGCATGCGAAGGACTAAGGGGGTGTGCGACAAGCCGCCGGTCGTCGGCCAAGTGGCATTCTCGGTGGACGATCAGCCACAAAATGCAAGCCACCTCTGTATTAAAACGTGTGCCATGATCCTAGTATTTGACATAATACCAAATACGATGTTTACTCACTTCCTCCTAAGTTCAACAGTCCCACAGCAGAAGGGCTTGTTTTGGCCAATATCCGTGGTGAATGGAAATCTTTTGAAACCCAAAAAGGCTCACACGCCTCTCACTGGTGCAGCAACAATTTTATGCAGCACATTTGGCTGGCGTGATGTGAAAAATAAACGAATTAATCCGCAAAATCAGCTGAATCCGCAGTCCATCTGCATGCTATAAAGCAATGCTGAATTGTAAGATGCTGACCTGGGTGACATCACATTCGCATTTGTCCTAAGCCCGAGACTGGAGCCGGAAGTTACTCATTTTCATGGCGCGGGATTCAAAAATTGAATATATAAAACGATCGCTTCCACACACATCCAAGCGGTCCATTTCATCAGTGGCGCCTCCAGAAATTTTTCATAGGGGTGGCCAGATGGGGCCACTTAAAATCTTGGGGTGGCACACCAAAACTAAAAGGCATAACTTCAAGTTTTCATTATATTATTGCACTAAAAAGGTCAGGGGAAAACTATCAGAAAGACTTAAGGACACGGCTACTGATATACTTTGGTGTATTTGGTGCTTGCCTGGCTGTGCATTTGGGATGAAATGCATCACTGATTCTACAACAATCTAACGATATACTGGCAAGCGGGGTGGCCAAAAAATTTATAGCACCCCCTGGTGGCGCCACTGTATTTCATTCAGGGGCATAAAATATCCCGTGAAATATGAAGTAAACATGCTTTTTTGTGTCACAGCACTTTAAATACAAGCTTTATTGACCTTTTGAGAGTTATACTTGAAAAGTGTCTTGAAAACTGTTTTTGGACTGTACTGAGGGTTAACCAGCTCACACAATTTTCTAACAGAGCTATGTACCCACTTTTAACTAGTTAACTATAACTAAACTTTTTTAGAGTACAATTAAATAACTGATCCATCGATTTATATACAATTCTATTATGACATCACCTTTGCATCATAAATGCACTTTCCTGACAGTTCCTTAGCAGTTCCTTAGAGTTTTCTTTGGTGCATGAGGGCAGTGTTTACCTTAGATGACAGATACAATCTGCCCCTGTATCAGCCTCTCTGGTCAATCTATATCTCATTACTCTAGCCAAACAATGTCATCTTGCCTGTGATGCACACACACACACACATGCACGCACATCTATACTTGGCAAATAAAAAGATTAAGCAAATATCTGTTCGTGCTGAAGTACTTGGACATCAAAAATATATTTAATCTCATTTCACATCTTTTAAATTTACTCGCTACTTTCCATTTCTCTGTCTTTGATATTATTAGCTAGACATGTGTGATTTACTTTCTATTAGGGGATTAAAAATCAATTATGCAGGAAGCCATGCGTAGGCGTGATTATAGCCGCACATGACGGCGCCATTCATCACAGGACCACTATTAAACTCTACAACTGCCGGTTACACAACACACACCAGGACAGCCATCTTCAAGCATGCACTCTGCCCTCACTTTGCACTTTTCAAATAACTCCCTCCACATATTACGGGAAGGATAACTAAGCTCCTATTGTTTGTGCAAATTTAAAGAAGTAAGCTATATACAGTACTGCACAGACACACAGGCAGGGGTGAAAGTGGGCCGGAACGGTCCTGAACGCCGTTCCGGTAAAAAATCCAGGGCCGGAACGGGGCGGAATGGTGCTTTGATCCTGAAAATATGACGGCAACTGAACTGTTTTTAATGAGTTTTATAGGATCATCTGGAAAACTGATCTGGAAAACTGAAGGACACATGGACCACTGATGAATAGATTTTATTTCATTTGTTTTGATTACAGTTGTTCATACTCAATTCAGTGCCCTTATAATGTAAGTGTAAATATTTAACTAGCGAATGATTGAAGTGAGGCCGTTCATTCACAAATGAACGGACGGGAATACATTGCAAGAATGTAATTCAAGAAAATATACTGCAGGACAACTGGAGCCTGTTTGGATGATAGTCGAGGTTCTTTATCTTCCATCCGCACAATCTTTCGTTGAAATCTCTCGTCAATTTTTTTTTTTCCGTCCACATCTAGGCAGGTTAACCACAGTCCCATGGGCTTTACACTTATTGATGACACGGCGCATGGTAGACACAGGAACATTCAGGTCATTGGAGATGGACTTGTAGCCTTGAGATTGTCCACTCTTCCTCACAAATTTGCTTCTCAAGTCCTCAGACAGTTCTTTGGTCTTCTTTCTGTTCTCCATGTTCAATGTGGTACACGGGACAGGTTGAGTTAACTTTAATCCATTTTAACTGGCTTCAAGTGTGATTTACTTATTGCCTCAACCTGTCATGTGCCACAGGTAAGTAACAGGTGTTGTTAATTACACAAATTAGAGAAGCATCACTTGATTTTTCAAAGAGTGCCAATACTTTTGTCTGGCCCATTTTTGGAGTTTTTTGTAAAATGATAATGATTTATTTTTTTTCCCATTCTCTTTTGTTTTTTCATTACAAGTAAAATTAATGAAGATATTACTACCAAAGCGTTTGTAATTGCAATCATTTTCTGGGAGAAATTGAGAATTATCTGACAGAATTGCAGAAGTGCCAGGGGAGACTTGGAGCAGTTAGCCAAAGAAGAATGGTCTAAAATTCCAGCAGAGCATTGTAAGAAACTCATTGATGGATACTGGAAGTGGTTATTCAGTTATTTTGTCGAAACGTTGTGCTACCAAGTATTAGGCTGAGCATGCCAATACTTTTGTCTGGCCCATTTTTGGAGTTTTGTGTAAAATGATAATGATTTAATTTTCTTTTCCACTCTATTTTGTGTTTTTTCATTGCAAGCAAAATAAATGAAGATATTACTACCAACCCATTTGTAATTGCACTCATTTTCTGGGAGAAAGTGTGCAATATCTGACAGAACTGCAGCGGTGCCAATACTTTTGGCCAGCACTGTAGATAGACAAACTGCAGCTTTTGAGGCGTAAAAAGGAAGAGGAAGAGAAAGGGGGAGAGAAAATGACCTCCAAAGGTGTTCATTGCCTCAGACAACCATCCAATGGCACCTTTCTGTCTCCATACAGTTTACACACACACACACACGGTATATGTAAGACATACTGTAAGTCTGACCAGAGTATGGTTCCATGTCTGAAGTTTAAAAAAAAAAGAAAGAAAGAAAAAAAAAACCTGACTAGTATGTTCTATTTGGTTTACACAGAGGATAAAACTGGAAGGACAGGTAAACACTTAAAAAGAAAAGTCACATCCTGTGAGTAGTTTGGTCTATTTTATGGTGGCTTTTTCACCACAACCTGTCTTCTGGGCCTGGACTTGAAAGTGAAGACCGGCCAGCTAGAATAACACCAGTTTAGCTTTCCCCCATCAGCCAAGGCACCCCTGCCCTGCAAACACTCAAGATGCTAATTGGAGCAATCCAACCTTGTGGTTTTGCAAGTGTGAATGGGAATGACCAATGAGGAACATAGTGCTCACAAAAGATATGCTGATTAGGGTCAAATGATCCTTCTCTGGTTACAAAAGTGATTTGGATCAATTGATCCCTCCTTGGTAGTTCTAGTTTAAGGATCTAGCATGTGATTTCAGTGTCACATGCTTTTCTTACAAGTTCCATATAAAACAGATACAAACTTTATACATATATATATTTTTTTCCCATATGGAATGTACTGTATGTGTCACTGCACCTATTGTGTTTTCTATAATACCTGTGAGATTTTAGTTTCACTGATTTCAGTTTCTAACTCATATAAGTTTGATTTTACAAATATCTATTAAGGATATTGTATGTGCAGGTGCTGTCATATGTTATACTTTTAAATTCCCAAAATATACAAGTTTCATACCGTACAAATTTACTAAGGATCGTATATGTAGTTTGTGTGTAATATTAAACTTAATATGAACTTTATAAATTGTATATATATTGTTACATACATATGGGCGGTGTTGGCATCTCGGGCAAAAATAAAGTTAAAAAGAAAAAAAATAAGAGGAATAAGAGTAGTATTTCTTCCTCACAAATGTACTCAAGTAAGAAGAATTGTATGGTAAAACTACTCTAAAAAGTATATTTTTTCCTCAAAAAGTTACTCAATGTATTTGTAATGCATTACCACCCATCTCTGAGGATAACACACTTCAACCAAGGGCACACATCGATTTCTTATGCATGAAACAGTTCAAAATATTGGAAACTAGATATAGAGTGCCTCTTTAAAGAAACCAAAGGTACCAACCATCATTATTCTCCTCAGCTTAATAGATTGCATCACACATGCTAAATGAACCAATTTTCAATGACTGTCCTGCACACATAAAATGAACCTTGTGGGAAATTTGCACATTTGGCAGGAAATCATGCTTGCACGCTGTTAATAGATCAGCTTTCAGATCTGTTTAGAATTGTCTTTGCAAATGGAAACATTCATAAATGAGTTCCTATAAGGTTCCGCTCAAACCCACAAGCAGAGGATTAAGAACGTCATCTTAAACCGCATTTGGGAGCAGTACATTTCAAAGGATTTTTTAGGGGAGGATTTTTTAAATTAATAACTGTGGTACATACATAGTGTAGAAGCATTGTCAAGGTTTGTCTGTACAGTGTCTTGTTTGATGAAAACAGACATTCACCATTCCTTTTATGTCAGTCAGAGTCCGAACTTTTGGAGAAAGGCACGTCTGTTTACTCTGTATGGTTCAAAGATAATTTACCTGGATTAGAGAAGCCATCTGCGCCTGCCATGCCAAATTGCTTTGGAGGTGTCTCAATAAATACTGAGCAGGCTGTACAGCAGGCAGTGCAATGGAAAAGCACTAAGAGGTTTGCTCTAAAGTGAAGCTTAATACCCCTGTTTACATCAATTACTTACTCGGCTCAAAGTGGTGACCCCCTGTTCATTCTTTTGAAACACAGACGACAAACTAATGAATACAACCAAGAAAAAAAAAAAAAAAAAACCCTAAGCAAACCCTTTGGAAGCTCACTAGACTAACATCCACATCTCATTCAGAATGGTATTGAATGTAAAGCCACTGATGGCAAGCTACATCTTTATATTCCATTTCAAGGAGCCACGGCAACCCCGTTCCAGTACACTGTGCACAAATTTGGATGGTCATGAGACAACCAAGGGCACCAGGCTGGGCAAACAGACAGGCTGTGATTGCTGTGGATGCTCAGCAAGATGTTTACATTATCAGAACAGTTACCATGGTAGCCACGGTGCATGAACCTAGTACTTTGTAGTGAATCTAATCGGAGAGAGAGAGAGACATGTCATTTTTTAACCTGGACAGACCAAAGTTCTATGACATTGGCTACCAAGAACACAGCCAAAAGATCGAGTAAAGGTAGTCCCCAGGTTACAACTTAAACAGTTTACGTGATTTCAACTTTACGACGAAGTCTCGTACGCCATTTTGTCTCCAGTGTTTTTTTTTTTGTTTTTTTTTCCTAAGTCGCACAAACAGTCCCTTATTGTACCTCACAGTATCTTATTTTTTACTTTATTTTATTAATGTGACTGTTCTGCCCTTTAGCGAAATGTGTATTTGATTATAATGTTGACTTTTGTTATGTGACGCATGCTTTTATTCTGGTGCAGGAAGCGCAGAGCAGGTAGTACGTGAGGCAAGGCAAGGCAAATTTATTTATATAGCACAATTCAACACAAGGCAAATCAAAGTGCTTTACATCACATGAAGATCATAAAAATCACATTAAAATCAATAGAACGTAAAAACAACAATCGAAATAGAAAATTAAATTATACATAAAAATCGCATTTAATCACGAATAGAATAAAAAATAAAATAAAATACTAATACTACTAATAATAATTGAAATCAGCAATGGAGATAAGCACAAGAGGAATAGAAAGGAAATAGATTGAAATATATAGACAGTTATTGATATGCAGTGCTAAACAAAAGCGTTTTTAGCCCTGATTTAAAGGAGCTAACAGTTTGAGCATACTTCAGACCTTCAGGTAACTTGTTTCAGAGGTGATGAGCATAATAACTAAATGCTGCCTCACCCTGCTTGGTTCTTGGTCTTGGAACATTAAGGAGACCGGTTCCAGATGACCTTAGGGGTCTAGATGTTTTATAGAAATCTAACAAATCAAGCATGTATTTTGGTCCAAGGCCGAGTTATGCTTCTGCGGCAGACCTACGCTGTCAAGGCAGACCTGATTTACGTACCTTCCCATAGCCTGACGTGCACCTCCACAGAATTCTGACTGGGCGTCATGTCAACACTTGGTAACGTGAAGCAAATGGACTGTGTTTGGTCCGCTCAGACTGTTGTTCCGGTTCAGCGTGAAATCACCGCCATTTAAAAACATTGCTGTCCTATACGCGAAAATGAACCAAGCCGATGAGAGTATCATCAAAGAAAGTCCAAAAGTACGACAACCTCTACAATGTCTCGTCAAAACATTATAAACATTGCCAGATGGGAAGCAATTCATGGAAGGAGATTGCTGAAAATACAGTGCTGGAGGTCAGCGATTGCATAAAAATATGGAAGAACCTCCGAGACAAGTATGTGTGTGTGTTTGGAAGCGAATGGCCACATGAAGCGGTGACACATTCAGCCAAAAACTGCCAGCTTTTTATGACTTTGTGTTGTATTTTTTGTTGGTGCACGTTATGATTTGTTGTGTACATATGTTTGCTGTGAGAGAATGACTTATTTACATTTTACACTTGAAGTATATGAAGAATAAAGCACAGGTTTGGTGTCAAGAGAGTTTGTTTTGATGTTTAATTTTCAACAATAGACAGTTCACACACTATGCATACATCATCACTGATTGAGAGTGCCTTGGTGCGTTTCTGATAACGTGTTTACCATCCAGGCTTCCAACGCAGTTTGGGAAGTTCCATAGCCGCCAGAAATCTGCTATGGCTTTCCACTGGCTGCTTGTAGGACACGGCAAAGAAATCGGACAAAACGCTGGACAATGCAGCTTGCTGGCTTCCACCCGATGCTAGGATTGGTAATGTGACTGCAAGTCTCTATGCGCCATCAACAGTCGGACAGACCACCTCCGCAACCGTCTTCTTCTGTGTCGCCTGCGCCGCAGCATTTGCATTATCGACATTTGTTGTTGAATGTTGATGAGCTGAAGATCCACATTTAAGCGTTGCATTTGAGCACCTTGAAAGATAGAAAAGCGCTATACAAGTATAACACCATTACCATCTCCGTTGGCATTGTTGTGTAACCGGAAGAAAATTAGAGGAAGTCGACAAGAGTCCACCAAATCCATACAAAAACCACCCCACACCCATCTAGTGGCTTGGCGGTGAATTACGCATTCCCTTGCAACAGAACTTTCAAATGCTCATTGACGACGTAGTCGCCACGCCGTCACTGCAACACGGAAGCATAACTCGGGCTTAAGAGCGCATGTACACACGAAGAAGAAAGATATAGGCACACAAAGAAGAGCCGACGCCATTTTCTCTCGAGGTATGACGGGAGATATAGATATGTACATGATAGATGATGGGTGATTTCGACGACGTGTGTTGTGACGCAATGTTCTACACATATACATTAAAATGGTTTCAACATCTGAAGGCATTTGTCTTTACTTCTATGCGTGGCAAAATCATTGGATGGTTTGAAAATAGATGTATGTATCACCCCACCCAACAAAAAAGTAAAAAAAAAGTTCATATATTAATCTAACACCTACATATCTATATCTGTCTGTTCGCGCATACGCAGTAGCAATCCGCTGGCCCGTCACAATCGGTTAATGACAAGGGGAAAGATTACAGCTGAGCTCGCTGTCTAGCTAGGAATTAGCCCCAACGTCTTGGAGCTTGGCGTGGACAGTACTATGACGTATAACACACGTTTTTGGATAGTTATTATGAGATTTAGGGGGTAGTTATGTGTACTTAAGCGTTAATTCTGATTCACACAGAAATTTGGGTTACGTCGCCAGCGTAGAAACGGAACTGGTTTGGAACCCGGAGACTACCTGTATTGAATATTTACTCAATGGATGTGAGAATGAACACCTTGGAATTATAGTTGTTGGTCAGTATGGTACTATAAACTCATTTACAGTAGATTGTTGTTGAAGCCAATCTAGTGATACACAGCCTAAATTGCATAAAATGCACCCAGATTGTTGATTCTTGCATTGCACAGATATAGATTAATCATGTGTTTGTTCTTTCTTGTTGTTCTATACGGATTGATGCAATTTATCTCCTATTGTAGAAACTATTTAAAGCAGCCTGTAGCTTTTTCAATCTGAGCCATTATTGTGATGCATTTTTTTAATTACTTTTTTTGTTGGGTGTGGTGTGAGTAGGGATTCGTTTTTAGGCTTTGGATGTACAATGTAGTTCCTTCATGAAAAAAACATTGTCTGAATGCTTGTTTGAAATCTACCTAGTCAGTTTGAGACAGTTCTAGCCATCGGGCAAGTGTGGTCTTATGAGAAAAGAAGAAGCACAAAACATGCCCAAGGTGAGTGTATTGATTTTTAAAAAGGATGTATCTGGTGGGATTTCAAAAACAAGACGAAAATAAAGTTAAAAAATAAAGAAATTAAAATCTCCCTGCTCTTCTCCTATTCCTAGCCACCAGCAAAAGGCTGCTGTGAACATAAATCTGGATACAGTACATGAGCTTTTGGTCTGTTTGGAAACATGCAGTAATATACAGTGTATGACATTTGGTAAAGACCTTTTATCTAGTGTTGATGGTACCATTTCCAAGAGCCCCTCACTGTAAAGTGAGCCATTATCCCAAACGACTGTATATAGTATATCTCTACGACAGAGGGAGGCCCCAGTGACCCGCGTCCGGTAGTGGAAAAACACTCCATTTATTGTTATCGGAAATGGTGTTCTGAGCCGTACTTTGTCTGGTCCTTTTTGCCTTTGGTGACACTACCTGGAGCACAAAGCTCCAGACAACTTAAATCACTGTGACACACAAACCCCTTTACCCAAACCAAAAAAATGGCCCTGGCATTTCTGTCCAGTGGTTATACAGTAGGCCCTATATATATATATATATATATATATATATATATATATATATACATATACAGGGTGTTCCAAAATGGTTGACCCCATCTAAATGCCCATATCTCGGAAACTACTTGATGGATCTTAATAAAACTAAATACACTTTATGTTGAAGGTCATAAGTTTTATTGGTTCAATTTACAAAGAAAGGTACAATTATTTATTGGTTCTATGACAGATTTTCATAAATGTGCAATATGAGCGCTGCCTGTGACTCTGCACACGTCGAGTCGGTATTCCAGCTCGTGCCAAACTCGAAACTCAAACTTGAAATTTTGGGTGCTGTTATGTACTTCCTTGATCTAAGTACATGTAAGGCCGAGACTTGAATGGAACAACACTTCTTTATTCAGTGTGCTTCTCAGCATATATGTCACAGAGACATAACAGAGATTCCTTTTTATACTGTAATACCACACCCACAGGATGTGCACACTATGGCAACAGCAGTGTGACATAAATATGTCACATCTCCTCCCTCCTTACGTAACATGTCCCAGAAATAAACACAAAAATACCTCCTGTTTTTCCCTCATTACTTTTTACTTATAAATACAATCTATCGGGCGGTCGCCTGTCGCGTGCAGGATAACGACGTTCAACAGTCACTTCCGATTTTCCACTTGTGGAAACAGGTTCCGATACCGTTTCAGGTTCCGTTTGTTACATTGGTTGAATTAGACACAATTACAGCAGGATTGTTTGGGTTTGACACATCCGGTAAGCTAGACATTTCTGGTATTTTTGGCACATCCGGTAAGCTAGACATTTCTGGTATAATTACACTGCTAGCATCATCACAATCAATAAACAGTTCTGGAGTAGTGTCTGGTGTTCCCAACAATTGATCCACATGGCGACGCCAAACACCATCAGCTGTCTGAACTGTGTAGGAAACAGGCCCAGTTTGAGCAATGATGGTGGCAAGGGCCCACTTTTTCTTACTCTGGTAACTCCGGGCCATAACAGAGTCACCAGGTGCAAAAACTCAGTTCTTGGAATGCAGGTCTCTGTACTTGACTTGCTTCCGTTGATCCATTTGAACAATCTCGCTCAGGGTTGGTGGTTTCAGAAGATCCATGCCAGTTCGTATTTCTCGAGAAAACATGAGGCTCGCTGGCGATACTTTGGTAGTTGCATGCACAGATGTTCGGTATTTGAGGAGAAATTCGTGTAATATCTGATGGAGTGTACTTTGCCCTTGTGATGCTTTGAGAGCATGTTTGAGGGTCTGCACAAACCTCTCTGCCAAGCCGTTGGTTGCCGGGTGATAGGGAGCCGACTTAATGTGTTGAACCCCATTGGCTTGCAGAAATTCAACCATTTCTTTTGACACAAATTCGGGCCCATTGTCTGAGACGAGTTGTGCAGGTGCTCCGAAACGACTAAACATCTCCCCTAACTTCTCAATTGCCTTTTCCGATGTGGTTGATTTCATGATAGCTACCTCTGGCCACTTACTATGGGCATCGATAGCAACCAGAAACATTCGATTTTCAAAAGGCCCCGCAAAGTCAATATGTGTCAGGAACGCGGGCAGGCAGGTTGTGTGTGGACCCAAATGCAGGGAAGGGAGACGAGGCAGATTGGCGGTGCAAAATGATTTAATTATGGCAAGCGAAAAACAAAGTACCAACAAATAATGACGACGTTCCAAAAAACACAGCGGAAAACAAAACTCAGGTTACTAACAAAGGCTGGGTATCAAAAACTTACTGAGGGGAACACGAGGGCTTGGAGAGACGCAAGAATGTTGACCAGAGCATGGACATGGACGTAGACAGACTTTGACAATGACGCAACAAGGAGTGACAAGAAACTGGGTCATTATATACACACACGCAGACAAGGGGTAACGAGACGAGGAACAGCTGGGTAACACAGGTGGATGCAGATTGCAGGATACACTGGGAGAACACACACAGGTGAGAGCAATGGGCAATCACAGGGACAAGTCACACTGGGAGAAAACAAACACAAAACCTAACAATATGAATGCGATGCCAAGGGTCCTGAGGAAAATCCCAAGGATGAAGTGGGGCTGCAGGTGGATTGTTGCGAATCTTCTGGCAAGATGAACAACTTTTTACCGTCTCTTCGATCTGTTTATCTAATCCTGGCCACCAAAAATAACTTCTCGCCATTTCTTTCATTTTAACAATACCACTGTGACCTGCATGCAGTTGCGCAAGCATTTTAGCACGCAATGACTGCGGCACAATCACTCTCCTCCCCCACAGCAAACAACCCGATTGAACAGAAAGTTCCCACCTCCTATCCAAAAAAGGTTTGAGAGCGGTGTTCTCACACTTGGTTTGTCCTTTAATTACCATGTCCATGACGACTGACAGGTCGGGGTCGTTCCGAGTTGCACGTCTCACTTGTGACGCTGACATTGGTGCATGTTCAACATTTAGGAAATAGAATATGTCCACTGGGGTAGGTTTATGTTTTGTGACAAGCAGCGGCAACCTCGAAAGTCCATCAGCATTGCAATGCAAATCTGATTTATGATACTTGATGTCGTATGAGTGAGCTGATAACAACAAAGCCCACCCCTGAAGCCGTTCAGCAGCCAGTGAAGGGATACCTGCATGAGGTCCCAAAATCGTTGTCAGTGGTCTGTGATCCGTTAACAGAGTAAACTTCCTTCCATACAAATATAGGTGGAACTTCCTCACACCAAAAATAATGCTCAATGCTTCTCGCTCCTATAGAGCATAGTTTGACTCCGCTTTGTTAAGTGTTCTCGATGCGAAAGCAATTGGTCTTTCATCTCTGTTCGGGAACACATGGGAGATGACAGCACCCACCCCATAGGGTGAAGCATCACATGCCAGCTGTATTAGATATGAAGGGTTGAAATGAGTGAGAACCTCTGATGAAATCAGGGCGTTTTTCGCATTTCGAAAAGCTTTGTTACACTCATTCGTCCATTTCCATTTTACATCCTTGCACAACAGCTCATGCAATGGTTTAAGAAGTGATGCCAAATTGGGAATAAACCGTCCATAATAGTTCAATAGACCTAAAAAAGATCTAAGCTGACTCACATTTTCTGGGGCGGGTGGATCCGCAATTGTCTTTGAAGCAAGTTTCTCAGTAAATTGAAAGTCTTTGGCCCAATAACGCTCAAAAACGTGGGCAACACTTTCTCTTCCGCTATTTCGTTAGCTTCCACGAAATAGCCGAACCGCTCCGTGTACGAGCTCCACTGTTCCATAAGCTCATCAAAAGGACCAACAGAGCCTATAACTCCCGCCATAGCGCCTGGTTATACAGCACCTTCACGCTCCTTTTGAAAACTCCGCTCGTCCTCCCCACGAAGTCACGACGTGGAAGCTGAGGTCGGCGCCGTCTGTTCCCTAGAGCACCGCGACCCGCAGTAAACTCCAAAAATAGCACGTCCAAGCTGACGCAGGTCCAGACGTCCTCATCGCCACTTTTGTTATTTACTTCCTTGATCTAAGTACATGTAAGGCCGAGACTTGAATGGAACAACACTTCTTTATTCAGTGCACTTCTCAGCATATATGTCACAGAGACATAACAGAGATTCCTTTTTATACTGTAATACCACACCCACAGGAAGTGCACACTATGGCACAGCAGTGTGACATAAATATGTCACAGGTGCCAAGTCCTAATTTGTTTTGTAGTTGGTGCCTGCTTTGCAAAATTTGTGAAGAAGGCACGCCTCACTGTCTTCGGTGACTGAGTTCGAGCACACGCAAAATGCCTTTTCTTCTGAAGTGAACGGCATTTCTTAACCTGAAAAGATAAAAATGCCAAACATTGCACACAAAAACTTGAAACGTTTCCACACAAGCTGTGAAAATTTGCGGTCATTCCAGTGAAAATTTTCAAAATTATTGGCCTACGAAATGGGTTCAAACATTTTGGAACACCCTGTACAGTATATCTTACAACATAGCATGGGTATGACACGATCACAGGTCATGTAACAGGGATTTTTTTGTATGAAAAAAAGGAAACCACTCATGGCTGGAGGAAAGGGGGGAGGGTCAGTGATGATAAGAAAAAGGCGGTGGCGAACTCATCTGAAAATTACTGCATGATGGTCAAAATTGCCAACTTCTTGCACCTCCCGGACGGTATTTTATGACACCGGAGTTAATCCGGCTTTTGTCATTTCCCTGCCCCGCCTTGGCTGCAGAGATGGAGGAAAGCGCGTGAACAAAACAGGAGGTGTGACAGCTAGCCGGCATGCTAACCTGAACTGAGCGGCTTTCCCAAGTCTTTATCATGCCTTTCGAAAATCACACAAAACTACCCAAACTCATGTCACACACAGTGGCAAGGGTGACAGCCTTCACCGATCGGCCAGCCCCTGGCGGCGAGCAAATTACAGCCAGGGAGAGATGGGAAAACGCCAAAAATGTAAACAAAACAGGAGGAGTTTTATAACCCACAAAATGCAAGCCACCTCCTTATTAAAACTTTTGCCATGATCCCAGTATTTGATATAATATGAAACATGAAGCTTACTCACTTCCTTGTCCGTCCAATGGCTCCACGGTTGTCAGACTTGTTTTGGCCATCACGGTGAACAAGGATCTTTTGGAAATCTAAAAACCATCACACCGCTCTTCCTGGTGTAGCAACACATTGTTTGCGTCACGCCAGCACAAACAAATTAATCCGCAAAATCAGCTGTCCTTTTGCATGCTATATAGTGATGGCTGTTTTGTGAAGATAATCTCTACCGCTGACGTCACATTAGCCCTCTTCCTCAACCCGAGACTGGAGACGGAGGTCACTCGTTTTCATGGCGCGGGATTTAAAAATTGAATAATTATATCGATTGCTTCCACGCACATCCAAGTGTACCATTTCATTCAGGAGCATAAAATACGAAATGAAATAAACAAACGTTTTGTGTCTAAGAGAAAGGAAAGAGTTGAAGAGGCTTATTTATTTTATTTGCTCTGATGGGGAGGTTCAGAACGTCCTCCATGTCAAGGTGCACATTGGACTTGTTGTTAATTTATGTTAGGCTACTTATTTAGAAAAGAAAAGTACAAATATTTGTTGGCTCTATGACAGATTTTCATAAATGTTCAATATGAGCGCCGCCTGTGACTCTGCACACATCGAGTCGGTATTCGAGCTCGTGCCAAACTCGCTGTAGCATGTCTTCGGCAACAGCATTTCTTAACCTGAAAAGATAGAAATGCCAAACGTTACACACCAAAACTTGAAATGTTTCTACACACGCTGTGAAAATTTGAGGCCATTCCAACAAAAAATGTCAAAATTATTGGCCTACGAAATGGGGTCAAACATTTTGGAACACCCTGTATATATTAGTGCTGTCAGTTTTAGCGCTCTATTGACGGGACAATAAGTAGGAGCATGGTGATTTGTACCTTTTGTTAAAAAAAAATAATCTTGCAACTGAAGTAACACTAGTCTCATGTATCACATGACAACCTTGGCCTAAGGTAGCCCTTATGAAACATGAAACAAATGTTTTTTTCACGTAAAACTTAAAGAAAACATGAGCGGGGGTGGTGCGAGTGTAGCGTAGCCTGTAGAGTGTTTTCCCGTATATTTACTGTACGCCGTATCCGTGAAAAAGATTGTACAAAATACGGGATGGTGTAATAAAATGGTCATAGTGCAATAATAAATTGAATCCCAAATCATATCTTCTAACTACATTCAATTGATTAGCCATGCACTGCAGTTTGTCCTAGAAGTCTTTATAAGGAGACCTTTAGTAGATAGGATATTAAAATGTGATTAATTCGATTACTTAATCATAAATCCTGTGATTCCTTAGTGAAAAAAAATTAAGTGCCTGACAGCACTAATGCATATATACAGTATATATACAGCAATGTTTTAGAAATAATCATTATCATCAGTTGTCCGATGGCGGGGTGAGCGCAGCACTGAGATATTTCATTGAACTAACAAAAATTGAACAAATGAATAGGCCGCGTGCATCGGCTAAGAAACTTTTTTTTTTTTTTTTTTTTGACTCAACAGCACCACTGGCCCAAAAGGTGCCCGGTATGCCCGACGGCCAGTCCACCTCTGGTCTCAACACAGATCATGAGTTACATACAGTATAATACCATTAATTTGCATTTGTCCGGGCACAGATCCTAGTGAGGACAAGCAGCATGGATGATGAATGAATGTTTTTGAATGCGTTAAAGCTTTTAGTACTCTAGGTCAACACTGAAACTTCACGGCATGGCCTTTTCTTTTGTTTGTACGTAAAGCAAGTTCCTTTAAGACATGCTTGAAAGAGTTTGGCATGGAATAACCCTATCAAACACCTTTGGGATTAACTGCTGTAGACTAGTGAGCCATGAGGACCCTCTTTTAGGTCCATTCTCAGTGGTGCTCCAAAGTCCTGTATAAATCACTCCCATAAGAACCATAAATAGCTGTTGTTGTGGAACAGGGGTGGCCGCTGAGGCGGAAACATTCATAATATGGTAATACCATCTTTCCTGAAATTAGATCTGGAAAGCTTGGAGCGGAGTGGCCATATCCAAATTGTTTTATGTACATATATACAGTATATATATATATATATATATATATATATATATATATATATATATATATATATATATATATATATATATATATATATATATGTATATATATACAGTGCATTGCAAAAGTATTCGGCCCCCTTGAACCTTGCAACCTTTTACCACATTTCAGGCTTCAAACATAAAGATATAAAATTTTAATTTTTTTGTCAAGAATCAACAACAAGTGGGACACAATCGTGAAGTGGAACAAAATTTATTGGATAATTTAAACTTTTTTAACAAATAAAAAACTGAAAAGTGGGGCGTGCAATATTATTCGGCCCCTTTGCGTTAATACTTTGTAGCACCACCTTTTGCTCCAATTACAGCTGCAAGTCGCTTGGGGTATGTTTCTATCAGTTTTGCACATCGAGAGACTGACATTCTTGCCCATTCTTCCTTGCAAAACAGCTCGAGCTCAGTGAGGTTGGATGGAGAGTGTTTGTGAACAGCAGTCTTCAGCTCTTTCCACAGATTCTCGATTGGATTCAGGTCTGGACTTTGACTTGGCCATTCTAACACCTGGATACGTTTATTTTTGAACCATTCCATTGTAGATTTGGCTTTATGTTTTGGATCATTGTCCTGTTGGAAGATAAATCTCCGTCCCAGTCTCAGGTCTTGTGCAGATACCAACAGGTTTTCTTCCAGAATGTTCCTGTATTTGGCTGCATCCATCTTCCCGTCAATTTTAACCATCTCCCCTGTCCCTGCTGAAGAAAAGCAGGCCCAAACCATGATGCTGCCACCACCATGTTTGACAGTGGGGATGGTGTGTTCAGGGTGATGAGCTGTGTTGCTTTTACGCCAAACATATCATTTTGCATTGTGGCCAAAAAGTTCAATTTTGGTTTCATCTGACCAGAGCACCTTCTTCCACATGTTTGGTGTGTCTCCCAGGTGGCTTGTGGCAAACTTTAAACGAGACTTTTGATGGATATCTTTGAAAAATGGCTTTCTTCTTGCCACTCTTCCATAAAGGCCAGATTTGTGCAGTGTACGACTGATTGTTGTCCTATGGACAGACTCTCCCACCTCAGCTGTAGATCTCTGCAGTTCATCCAGAGTGATCATGGGCCTCTTGGCTGCATCTCTGATCAGTTTTCTCCTTGTTTGAGAAGAAAGTTTGGAAGGACGGCCGGGTCTTGGTAGATTTGCAGTGGTCTGATGCTCCTTCCATTTCAATATGAAGGCTTGCACTGTGCTCCTTGAGATGTTTAAAGCTTGGGAAATCTTTTTGTATCCAAATCCGGCTTTAAACTTCTCCACAACAGTATCTTGGACCTGCCTGGTGTGTTCCTTGGTTTTCATAATGCTCTCTGCACTTTAAACAGAACCCTGAGACTATCACAGAGCAGGTGCATTTATACGGAGACTTGATTACACACAGATGGATTCTATTTATCATCATCGGTCATTTAGGACAACATTGGATCATTCAGAGATCCTCACTGAACTTCTGGAGTGAGTTTGCTGAACTGAAAGTAAAGGGGCCGAATAATATTGCACGCCCCACTTTTCAGTTTTTTATTTGTTGAAAAAGTTTAAATTATCCAATAAATGTTGTTCCACTTCACGATTGTCCCACTTGTTGTTGATTCTTGACAAAAAAATTAAATTTCATATCTTTATGTTTGAAGCCTGAAATGTGGCGAAAGGTTGCAAGATTCAAGGGGGCCGAATACTTTTGCAAGGCACTGTATATATATATATATATATATATATATATATATATATATATATATATATATATATATATATATATATATATATATATATATATATATATATAAATAGATATATAGATAGATATACAGTATATATGTATACATATTTACACATATTAGTGCTGTCAAATTTATTGCGTTATCAGCAATAATTAATTTTTTAAATTAATCACGTTAAAATATTTGACACAATTAACGCATGCATGTAATGACCCGTTTATGCGTTGCCTCAGTTTACAATGACACCGTTTTAGCACATTGACAGCAAAAGTCAGGGAAATGCAAGTGGACACAGGCGTCCATTGGACTGCGCCTCTTATTGGCTTAAGCTTTGGCAACCCTTTCACAAGAAATACAAGTATGTGGCGAACGACGTGGGGAAGAATGACAGGAGACGATCTTTTTCTTAACAGGCTTAATTAAAAACAATGCGGAACATACTGTATACCATTTGCAGCCACCACTGACAGTCATGGTTGCCCCAACTTCCCATCATGCATTTGAGCAGAACAGTTAAGTTCCTACAGTATCATTTAGTGAAAGCACAACATAAATAATATTCTTATCTCTCAAAAAAATAATGTTCACAAAAGGAAAAGCGCTCAATGCAAAGAGAACTGGCATTCCCAATCAAAATAGCTATGCAAAATACACATAAAACTCAAGACTTTGCCTTGGCTAGAACTCTAATTAATTTAAACTCGCCATTGACACCTTGTGGTGTATTTCAGTCACTACCTTATGTAGTTAAAGACACTGTGGAAGAACGGCAGGGACCACATGTGACGTCCCGCTCAGCGACGTCAACAATGGCGAGCTATTAGTTTATTTTTTGATCGAAAATTTTACTAATTTTAATTGAACTTTATTTAATTCATCTGCTGTTACTGACTGTGTATCATATTGCCCCTGCAAAGCCCTTTGAGACAACCTTGTTGTGATATAGGGTAGTGTTGTATCGGTCGTGAACAGTGTTGTTAATAACGGCGTTACAATATAACGGCGTTACTAACGGCGTTATTTTTTTCAGTAGTGAGTAATCTAATTAATTACTTTTCTCATCTTGGCAACGCCGTTACCGTTACTGAGGCGGGAAAGGCCTGCGTTACTATGCGTTACTAAGTTGGTTGAATAAAAAAAGTCAGAGAGACAGACTCAAGGAGACGAGAGAGCCCAGCAGGAGTGGGGAAGACGCCGTTGCAAACGCGATGCTAGGTGGCTCAAATAATACCGACTGTAGCCTACAAACTACGCCCACATGACACGGTAGATATCACATATTATAGAACTAGATGCAAATGATAGACACGGCTGCATTGGCAACATGTTTTAAGGACTACATGCGTTAGTAAACAGCGGCCATCTTAAAGCAGTAGACCTCTCAGGAAGGCTCTGTTGTAGAGATCCTTCCTAGCGAACCTACTTTTTTATTTAATTTTTTTTTTATCTAAAATGGTCCTAAATCGGCAAAATCTTGACTTAAATCTATCTTTAAATGATGAAACAGTTTTAAAACTTACACATGTTGAAAGTAGACAGAAGGGAACTAATGCAATAGCGGGAGGAATTTTAACAACTTTAACGGTTGATTCACAACTTTAAATGACTTCCACACATAGCAAAGGTTACTATCTAGTTATCGCAATACCCTTGTGTCTAGTTAAATGGAGGGTAAAGAATTGGGCTAGGGCCAATTGTCCCAAAAACCCTTTAAACTTCACATTGTGTGGCTTTTTTTTTTTTTTTTTTTTTTGAGAAAAAAAAAAAAAAAAAACATGAAAATTATCACTAGTTACTTTGCCAAGTAACTAATTACTCTTAAATTCAGGTAACTGAGTTACTAACGCAATTACTTTTTGGGAGAAGTAATTTGTAACTGTAATTAATTACTTTTTTAAAGTAAAATTAACAACACTGGTCGTGAACGATTCGTTCTTTTTGAACTAATTGTTTGGGTGAACGAGACCAAACTAATCACCTTCGGCACTGATTAGTTCTAGGAAGCTTGGGCTTGCTTGCTGCGTGGGAGGGCGTTGAGCAAGCGGCAGAGTCTTGACATCGCGAACGACCAATCAGACGCAAGCCTCATGGGCAGGGAAGGGAGCGGAAACAGAATCAGAGCGTCTGTCACTCACTTTCACGTGTGGCCAAAAAGCAGCCAGCGTGCAGGCAGGGGGCAAGACTGAGTTATGTCACTTTCCGTTCACTTACTCGGTCCTCCGGCTCCTGACAGAGCTTGCTGCTAACTTGACTTTACAGTCACGCGGTGAACGAGTCGAAAAATGAAAGGAAATGACTGTCACATATTTGTTAATGTGGAGCCTATCATACGCTGCTCAAAAAGACAAAAATACACATAAATCTAGCAAGCATGGTTTAGTGTACTACTTTTCTCAACAGACTCGGGACTACATATGACGACATACTATCAAATTTAGAGTAGTTTAAAACACTTTCGCGGGTAGCTACGAGGCAAGCAAAAGCTGAGCTGCGGTCGCGTGACGGCAGTGCAGGGGGCAGAGAACTGTCACTGATTGGAGGCTTAATGGCAACGATATTTACCTCATATGTGCACAGGAAAATTTATATTTTGTATGATCACCATAATACTGATTTGCAATGAAACAGTATATACAGTACATGTAGATTTTTTTCCGAGTGCTTTATTTATTTTTTTCGTGTCAGAGCGTGTCGGGTGTTGGTTGGTTTGACAAATTAATGTCCATCCGTCCATCATATGCTACTCAAGCGTCCAAAAGCAACGAACGCGGGCACGGAAGATGTAGCAATATGTCTCCATTTTTCTTAACAGACTAATGAGAGTGGCATTGCAAAGAGCAAACTGTAGCGGATGATGTTGTTGAGTCTCGTAGCACGCTGAGTAGATGTGTTGCAATTATTAAACTAATATTTCTCTTCAGCATTTGACGATCTGAGATGATGGATGACGGGGGAGCTGACTGGATTATTTATTTATTAATACCAGTGCAAAAATGATATTTCAATACAATCATCTTAATGATTTGCAATGAAACTAATTTGTATCAAAATGTAGTATTGTTTTCATTTCAGAGCAATACATTTGACAACTAGCAATTTACGCTTTAGTTTTAACGATAGTTACCAAAAATAATAGTGAGGAGCATAAAAACAAAAACACAACAGAGCGTGAGGTACCGTAATTTCCGGACTACAAGCCGCCACTTTTTTCCCTCATTTTGAATCCTGCGGAGTATGCAATGATGCGGCCAATTTATCAATTTTTCTAACGACCGCCTGGAGCGCTCGAGGGTAAAATGTAACCGTAAGACATGTGGAATATATGTGTCAAGGAAGACTCTAGTTTGCAATCTTACCCGTATTTTAACTTTGTGCTTTGTCCACGAATAAAAGTAGCAGACCCTCATCTTTGTGCATTAGTAAAACTAGCAGACCCGCTTCATGGAAAATGCGAGAAGAAATGGATGTGACGTGCTGAGTTGAATAGAAGGCTTGGATGACCAGTGGCGAGAGATCGTTTACCAAAACTGGCCGCACGCGAAGAGCAACTTTTGCACAAGTCTGATAGCGTGGGGCAGTGTAAAAAAATCCACCATCACCAACGGGTTTTGAAAAGCCGGTCTGCTGCACGACGAAGATGACGACACACGCTCAGGAATGAGCTTGAGGATTCAGCTAAGTGCCGTGTTGCTGGCGCTGTTTGGAAAGAAAAGGTATTCTAACGTTGATAAAGAGTCACCCGCTTAGTTAGGTTGCAATTCTTTATTTTGGAAACTCGAGGAAGAACACACGACTGCTGTCTGTAGCAGCCGATGTACACATCCCACAACAACAACAGGAAGGCACGTCTCTCGCTCTTCCACACCTCCCTTACTCCCGTATGTCAAACGCTACATTATAACACGATTCGTTAAAGTATCAAAACTCAAACTCTGTGTATTTTATTTATAAATATCTCATGTTACTATGTGGGCACACGCAGCTTATAAACGGGAGGCTTATGTATGTACAAAATGTTTTTTCCTTTAAAAATGTACTGGGTGAGGCTTGTAATCAGGGGCGCTCAATAGTCTGGAAATTACGGTAAATATAATGTGTTGGTCGTTCCATATTTAGAAATTAAACTTTCGATTTCTCTTTTTATTTGCGTGACAGCAAGCGTGTCAGGCAAATAGTAGGCTGGTAGCGGCAATGTTGTATATGTGATCAAGATCATTCTAGAGAAAGTCTTTCCCCCCCCGAGCCCAAATCCACAAAAGGAAAATGTTGAAAAGTGTCCTACCAAAAGGAAAATGTTGAACAGTGTCCTAAATCAAAATGCAACCACGAGCCATGACTTTGATCCCATACAAATACGACAGACGACACAGAAGTTCTCCCTCAACGACAGAGTAGAGACGAGGCTGTGAAAACAGAATGATATAGTCTGTCACTCACTTCTGAATCTACGACGAGCGGCCAATGAGGAGCCTGTGTGCAAGAGGGGGAGGGACCAAGCAATGTCACTTCTAGAGGTGTGCATCGGTACTGCCCTCACGATTTGATTCGATTACGATTCGGAGGGCCACGATTCGATTCAATTCGATTCGATTCAGAGGGTCACGATTCGATTCGGTTCGATTCGGCAATGCATCGCGATGCCTTAAAGCCTGGGATGCATTAAAATTCTAAAGCAAAGCATATTTTTCGTGAATCATGAGGCAACACAAGCGGTCAGACATTAAACAACTTTTTATTGGCTCTTGTGTCACTCCTGGTTCAAATGAAAATACTTTTAGATATATATTTAAAAAAAAAAAAAAAAAAAAAACTGATCACAGCATTTAATTGGTGCTTTGAATGAGACCAGGGCTTTCTCTTTTTTTTTTACACACAGTAGCAGCCTTTCACACAGTGCAACATCTGAACTCCTGTGCAAAATCAGTAATAACAGTCACTGTATTTTAGTCACAACAACCCATCGATAAAAATATTCAAGTAAATATTAAAGAAAGCGACAAAGAAAATATTGTAGTGCAGCAGCATCTTTATCGCAATATCAATCCAGGGATCAGTTCAGTTGCAAACAAAACATCCAACTAAATTGCAATGTAGAACAAAAGTAAAATGTTGGCCTAGCCCACTATATATGTGCAATCAACTTAGAAATGCAATCAGTAACTACCACATAACAATAAAAAATAATGAATTAAAATGAAGTGCAGCAGCATTTTAGCAGCCATAACAATGTTTCAACATGAGGAAATATCATTTTTTTGCAATTGAGAGAGCAGAGAGATAGTAGAGGTTAGATGGGGCCTAAAAAATCCAGCCCGACCCGACACGGCCCGCTGGTATTGAAGCCCGACCCGGCTTGGAGTGACGCGAAAAAAAAAAAAACGCAGCAGCAGCAATTTATTTTCATTTCTTCGAGATGGCAGAAAAAAACGCATGTTTCTTAATGTTTAAATAGTCTACATATTTTTGTGATCATTATAGAAGCATTTGCACAACGAAATAACGCTGAGAAAGTTTAATATTAAAAAAAAAAAACATGCGATTTTGCAGACACACAGAGGAGAAGATTCAAAAGGATCACATTTGTGTTGCCTTTGTGTGCATAAAAAAGTGTCTTTCGTAATGAATTCTCAGTTGGCAGAAAAAAAACGCAAGTTTTCTTAATGTTTAAATAGTCTACATATTTTTGTGATCATTATAAAATCATTTACACAACGAAATAATGCTGGGAAAGTTTAAGAAAAAAAAAAAAAAAAACGAGTTTGCAGACACACAGAGGAGAGGGTTCAAAAGGATCACATTTATGTTGCCTTTGTGTGCATAAATAAAAGTGTCTTTCGTAACGAATCGCAAGCGCCACAGCGGAGGAGAAGAAGAAAAAGCGGGCGGCGCCACTGCTTCATGTGAGTGCACAAGCAAATGCACAATACAGAGAGCCTGCTCTCGGTTTTATCACATTTTTTGAAATTTTTTAAAAATAATTTATTAGTCCGGCGCGGGGCGGCCCAACCCGCCCCGGCCCGAACGTGAATGCTTAGCATTTTGGGCCCGAACTCGGGCACAAGATCTAACCTCTAACAGATAGGACATAACATAATAATGGCTGAAGCGGAGAAAGAGGGAGCAAGAAAGATTCTTGATGCACCTAAGACATTGAAAGCTGACATCTGGAGACATTTTGGCTTCTATGAGATTGGTGGGAAACTTGACCAGAGTTATGCAGTGTGTAAAAAATGAAACATGACAATAATAATGCAAATGGGGAAACCAAATCCATTGTATCACCGGAATTGCGCAGGGAAGATTTTTGAACGTACTTATATATTTTAAAATGCGCTGAATCGATTCGGCTTGTTGCCCGCATCGAATCGAATCGTCCATGCCCCGCATCGGGATGCATCGCCGCATCGATTATTGTTGACACCACTAGTCACTTCCCATTCAGTTATATTGCTAAGCGGTCTTTGAAGATTCGTTCGGGAACGTCACTTCCCGTTCACTAACCGAACGATTCATTTGGGTGGGGGTGGGGGGATGAGGTGGGCGAACGATTCAGTGAACGATTTGTTTGAACGAGTCTTTTTACGAACAAACTGGAATGGATTTGTTTCCTCAAGTGAACGACATATCCCGTCACTAATATGGGTGTTAGGGCCTCCGTCCCTTCTTCCTGAGGGCTTCCTCAGGTGAGGGGAGTTTGGCTGATTACAGGTCAGACGGGTGGAGCGGCCACAGCTGAGAGCAGTTAACATCAGCCAGCTTTAAAAGCCCAGCAGACGCACCACCACGTCGCCCGATCAACTCGTCTGGTTCCAGCGACCTGTTCTCTGCGCGCCCCTTGTCGGATTCCACGCCTGCCTCCTTCCGAGCTCCCTCGCCTCACGCCGGCTCAGCCACCCTGAACAGAGCAAGCTACAACAACACTTCTTTCTTGGTGTCGCTAATAAAGCATTGCTCATCACAAGCCCTGTTTGTCTGGACCGGGATCTTCTCCTTCTCGCGCTCCCTAACAATGGGGCTATACAAATAAAATTGAATTGAATTATTAAAACGAAAACATTATGAGGGGTTTTAACATAAAATTACCATAACTTGTACTCAAATTTATCTTTTAAGAACTATAAGTCTTTCTGTCCGTAGATCCCTTTAACAGAAAGAATGTTAGTAATGTTAATGTCATCTTGTGGATTTATTGTTATAATAAACAAATACAGTACTTATGTATTGTATTCACTTACTGTAATATTTTTAAGAAAATCAGTCAGTCGAGAGAGATTGAGCTTCCAGGCTTGGAGAAAATGCAAACTTTTAACATTTGTGTTACTACGTGTCATAACAACAAAATATTTTTAGCAAACCGTGCATTTATTTCCATGTGATTTAAGAACTACCATATTTTCTGCACGATAAGGCGCATGTAAAGGCCTTCAATTCTCTCAAAAGCAGACAGTCCGCCTTATATACAGATCAATATTGTTTACTCACCCCCCCCCCCCGTGTTATATTTGATAAAAAAAACAAAAAAACGACTTTATAAAACTATTCACTAGCATATTTTAAACTTTTAAACAAATTACATCACAATGAAAAAAAGAGTGTCTGTAAATAGGTGACGGATATCTATCTCATATCTATCACTCAATTGTACTTTTTTTGTTACTGTCACACCTTCCCTGATATTTTAGATGATAAATAACCGATGCAAGCAAAGAAACATTGAAAAAAATGTAATTGATATGCCCCCCCCCCCCTCCACACACACACACACACACAAGTCAAACTCAGCCTACGGACAAATATATACAGTATTTGTCCTGGATGTCAGTTTGGCTAAAAAGGTTCAAATGTTTTCACATTTATCTCACCTATGCTAAACGGTTTACTCCCAAAAGTTTTGGTGACGATTATATTCAAATCAGGCTATACTGTGGATAAACCCTCCTCTAAATTTGAGGGGGCAGGGGATCTACAATCTGCTGATGCTGCGTGCACCCGGGGATAGCTCATCCTTCTTGCTATGTCAGATTCATATTTTTTATACAAAGATACACACACTGTGTGAATGCACATTGGTACAGGTTGCACAAAACAACACAGGCTGAAAAAGCATTGCTTGGTGGGCGGGTGTAGAGCATGCTCAAATAGAGTACATCCAATATTTTTGAGAAGTGGCCTAAGGAATAAATAGAGCAAGGTGGTCTTTGAGTATGAAAACGTCAATACCGCAAACCTGTAACTCTCGCCAAGTATATTTGTCTTATTTGGAGTCAAACCAACTCGACAACCTCACAAACATTGAGAATACCCGCAGAGAAGCAAAACAATGTCTCATTTCCCGGACTGCTGCTTTTAGAAAGTTAAAAATATGTGAAAATATGCAAACATTCACGCTTTTACAGCTAGAACAGCTTTTAATTTTTCTGGGAACAATTTCCATGTTTAGATAAATAGACTGTCTTTCTGTAACAATTTCTCTCCCCATTCATCTGTAATAACATCTGTCAGGTCAAAGGCCAGTCTCGCAATTTTACTTGCAGTTTATGCCAAACCTGTTCTCAATTCTACCACACTGAAACCATCCAAGCATATTTTAAAAAACCTTGCCCTATCCACTGGGGCGCAGTCATACTGGAATGGCATTTCATCAAGTTAAGAAGAAAACTTTAGATACAAGTGGAACTAAAAAAATCATTTAAATAATTTAGCTGTTTCGAAAGAGTTCAAAAATCCATGTCGGAATTAGTCCTCCTCTACTCCAGGGGTAGTAGAGGTAATGCAATGCCAACAACCGACATTACGGAAAAAAGAAGATAAAATTAAAGCTGACGACGAAGAAGTTTTCATTGATCACAACTGGGAAAGTTATGGCAAAAGAGTACGTTTAATTTACTTTAGCCCTAGGCGGAAGTCCTTGAAACACTGTGAATATTTACTTTTGCACTATTTCAAGAAATACTTTTTCAATATATCCAGAGGTGGGTAGTAACATTTTAGTTACATTTACTTTGTTACCCTTACTTCAGCTAGCCAGACTCCACGACCCATCTAGCCAATCACTGAACTGACTCCGCCTTATATATTTGATTGACAGCACACGCTTGAAATATTAATTATGTTAGAAAATAAAAAGGCCAATGTGGAAAAAGAAATAATGAAAAAAAATGATTGCCAAAAATGCTTTTTATCTTGTAAAATGAGATTGTGCTGAAAAATGACATTATGAAATAAGGCTAATGTGGAAAAGGGCATTATGAAAAAAAAAAAAAAAAAAAAAAAAAACAGTGAAAAAAGATTTTTATCCTGTAAAATAGTTTTTATAATAATATGACATTATTTTACAATTTAAGGGCCATATTACACAATTTGTCTGTTATTTATTAAAGGGTATTTATTTCAAATTTTTTTTTATTTTTTTTATTGAATTTGAACCCTTTTGGGGTTCCGTAGTTCTTTGCCCTCTGTTGCGGCGGCGGCTTTTTCCAGGGCCGTTTTTCGCCCTATGTCGGGACACGTGCACCAGCACACCGCCTGCCAATGTCTCACGCTCTCCTTCGTCTCGGGTACGAGGTCAAGAGCCAAAGCCAACACAAGCAAGGTGTAAGATGGTGTTATTAACTAAAAGAAAATATCCCCAATGTAAATATGCTATTGTTTCAATGTTTTATTTATTTATTTTTCATCTCCAAAAAATAAAGAATCTACCAAAACACCCCCAACACCAGGGGGTGCTGCGGCATGCTCAGCATCCCATATCCCACGGGACTGTACCGAACTGTGACTTGTATGTACCGGTGCACCCTTACTGTTTAACCTTTTAACACCTAAGCCTATATTGGCGAATTTGCATGCATTTGATGTTGCCTTTATATTTCAAAGAAAAATATATTTACAATGGCCAAGTTGGGTCCCTTTTTCCAGGACACCTTGAACTTCATGTCCAAACTGTTGTTTTCTTCACTGACCAATTATAATCCACATTTGGGACCCAAAAAGACAAAAAAATCCCAAAATCTTTTTTCAAAATTTGTAATGTTGATGTCCCATTGACAACCAAACATGCTCGACCAACCGTTTTGAAGCTTGATAATATTTATTCAACTTGTTAGGATAAACATTCAATAGAAAAAAATAAGACTGAATAGTTTTATGTTTGACAATTCAACACAAACCGCAGGTATGGTCATAGGCGTTTTTGGCCTTTACACATACTATGGTCAAAACAGGTTATATACAGTGCAAAATAGTGAGAAAAAAGATTATATATATATCATCTAACACACAAAGGGTTTGGAGGATATCTCTTTGTGAAGTTAGATGTTGTACCCATCACCTTATCAAAAGTATATACGTACATGCAATCAAGCTTCTTGAACACAAATCTACATAAAATTGAAAAGATTATAGTGAAGAAAAATATATATAACATAGAAAAAAAGTATTTTAAAAAATATTGACAATTCAAGTTTTTCAGGCATGCGACCCAATAATTTTTTTTTTTTTTTTTGCGCCCTCAATGAAGCTTCTTCTTGAACACGTCACGGAGCTGCGTCACACACAATGTCACACAGCCTACTCTTTCGCCGTTTGCGCGCTGCTGTCACTTCTACTCGCCGGAACGGCGACTCATCCAAAGAAAACAACGACAAATACGGATCATCTTCTTCCTTGAGTTAATGTAATAATGCATTAGTTTGCGCTAAATGTAGTTTTAGATTTATTCTGCACGTTTCAAAGTCGCTCGCTCAAACCAACCGGTGCAACACCGACCGTTGCTTGCTTCGAATGCCTCCCTTTCATTAGTTGGAGCCTCGCTCGGAAATTTATTAAAAATGATCACATTCGGTTCGTCCTTCTTGACATCACAACAGCTCTTGGGATATGTAGTCTTTTGTGCTGCTTTCGGTTTTGAAAAAGTACAAGAAATGATGGAAATATCGAGATAGATACATGGTCCATGCAGCGTTTTAATGTATATTTATGAGTGCAATAAAAATATAAAATTCAAATGACATTATCTCCCGTTTTTCTTGGTCGATTGACTTCAAATAAAAACTGGTGTGAGCATCAACCTCCACACTTTCAAATGAGACCAACCAGCAGCACGTGGGTGACATAATTACAGCGTGACGAAGCTTCAAAGACGATATGCGTAAACGCGTTGCTGCCGACACGTTCGGTGTTACAGGGTTAAAGTGCCCGTGACACCATAAAAAAAAAAAATCTTAAAAATCTAGCATTATTACGTGAATTAAAATCATATTTTGAGACAATTCGACTATATACAACAATTTGGCAAAGCACAGATGACGAGAAATTATCTTTTAATCTGCAGTTTAGCCGAGCCCGTCATTATAGCGCTTTTAGCGCCTCCAGCTGGGTGATGAAGTCTGCAAAGTAACGATTTCAGCTGATGTAGAATTCAGCCCATTGAGGGGGAAAACTCAGAATAAGGAAAATGCGACAGAGAGCAGCAAAATGTTATCATTGTTTTAATCTCTCTACTCCAATATTTTTACAGCATGTACTTTTTGTGTAAGTATTTTCCCCCAATTTCTAAATAAATTGTATGGTCATGACAAATAACAGTCTTGTACTAAATGGAATGTGAAATATTAAAAATGCATTTATTCCGCACAACAGAACACAACTAAATTAATGCATAATCGTCAAAACTGCCGACTTCTTAAACCTCCCGAATGATATTTTATGCCACCGGAGTTCGTCCGGCTTTTGTCATTTCCCTGCCCCGGCTTTGGAGACGGAGGATAGCGGCGTGACAGCTAGGCGACATGCTTACCTGAACCGAGCGGATCTTCCAAATCTCTTTCTCGACTTCCGTAAACACAAAATCACACAAAACTACACCGATTCATGTCACACACGGCGCCAGGGGTGATAGTCTTCACCGATCGGTCAGCCCCCGGCGGCGAGCACTTAACGACTCGTAATTCTGCTGTGGCCCCAGCGGCCAGGCAGTGCTCGTCGCTGGGGACAGAGGGGAATGACACCGAAAATAGTACATTCTCGGTGGACAAACCAGCCGACGTCGGAGCTGGAGCTGCTGCTCGGGGCCAAGCCGAGGAAATCGCTTTGGAGGCGGTTACACGAAGAGTACCAAGGGGGTGGAAGTGGCAATCGAGAACCGGAGACGAGAGCGTAATATAAAACACGAAGCTTACGCACTTCCTTGTCCATCCAATGGTTTCTCGGTTGTCGGACTTGTTTTGCCCATTCTTCGAGGTGGACAAGGAATTTTTGGAAATCCAAGAAGCCTCACACCACTCTCCCTGGTGTAGCAACAAAAGCCTGCAGCACACTGGGCTAGCGTGATGCAATAATTAATGAATTAATCGCAAAATCAGATAAATCCACACTCCTTCTGCATGCTATAGTAGTGGCTGTATCGTGAGATGGTTACTCTGCTGACGTCACATTCGCCTTCTTCCTCAACCCTCGAGCCGGAAGCCACTTATTTTCATGGCGCAGGATTAAAAATATTGAATAAATATATCGATCGCTTCCACACACATCCAAGCAGTCCATTTTATTCAAGAGCATAAATTACCGTGTGTAATATGAAATAAACATGCTTTTTTTCTGTCACAGGCTCTTTAAGTAAAATCATTCACTTAACTAAAGCATACCATATTAACTCACATTGTGTAATGAGAAATTACTAACTGAATTCATCATTTCAAAAGTGGTACATTAGCTGTTGGATAGTGATTGGAATGAAAGTAGTTAAAGGAAATCTGTGAAACATTCTACTAGTCTCAGAAGACCTTGAAAAAGAAAGTCATTACTTATGTTTTTCCGTGAAAGAAGAAATCTCTTGCACTGTTGCTCAAGTACCACAGTGACTCAAACAAGGCTTTTTCACACCTGTTCGTTCCCTATGTGGACTAATGTATCAGATTTGTGTTGAACTTGTGTTTTTACTCCCAGGTGCAGCTGTGAATTTTTTGTTATTTTTCTTTTTATGGCAACCTTCACTGCTCTCCCATTCCATTAGGAATTCTTAGGCAAGCAGATGAAGTTCAGACAGGTCACACCGTCGCCTTGCCTGCCTTTGTTTGCCTCCCTTGACAGGCTTGTGATTTGTCTGACTGTTGGTCATAATTGTTATATTCAACACTGCTGGAACATAAACAGAAGTTGTACAACAAAATCCTCAAACTACTGTAATCTGAAACAGAGAAGGGATAGGGGGAAATGAAGGCATACCAAAGAGGGAGAAGCAAGATTATTCATTTTAATTTGGATATAATTTCAATTCATTCACTCATTCTATGGAGGTAGATTTGTGTCTTTATTATTCAATCAAAAAAAAAGTGGCTTCGATCAAATAAAAAGTTGCTTCAATCAAAATATATATTTTCAATCGAAGAAAACGTCACTTCAATAAAAAAAAATGTGTTTGAATGCAAAAATAAATTTGAAACTCAAAAAGCCATCGCAATAAAAGTTGCTTTAATCAAAAAACTATTTTTAATCAAAGAAAAAAATCATTTGCAAAATGTTTTTTTTTTTTTAATATATTTTTTATTTGAAATATATATATTTTTTATTGAAGTGTAACTTTTTTTGAAAAGCAAAACGTTTTAAACTCTTTTTTTTTTTCAAAGTGGAAAAAGTTTTGAACACACTTTTTTTTTTTAAGTGGAAAAGTTTTGAAGGTGAAGGCACTTTTTTTCGATTGAATCATTTTGACACAAAGATTCAACTTCAACGCTAGTTCCGGTGTGTTTGATTGGCAGGTGGCTACGCCAATGACATAAAAGTATGAAGCAAGCATAATGGCCACCAGGGCTCCATCCAGCCATCGGAGTCTGTTGGGAGTCTAAGCCGAATATAGGGCGCCGGTACGGGCGTGTGACACTGGCTTTTATTGTTGTTACACTTCCTGTTATGTGGCATGAGTTCAACCTTGGCAGGCTGGGTGTGGCAGACCTGGGAGTGCACCTGCAGCTCATCGCAATTAACCCTGCTTATAAGGCACTGCCTGGGCAGCAAGCAGGTGCCAGATGATTCCGTCAGTGACCATTGGTACATCGGCCAACTAGTCTGTAGTTTTTGACGATCTTTCATTGAACTGTTGACTAATCTTGTTTTTGCCATCAGGACACCCACACTCCAAGCCGTCACAGCCTGAGCCGCAGCCACAGCCACAGCCACAGCCATTGTTTAATAAAAACCCTTCACTCCACTTCCGTTTCCTGGTCGCACTTTGGTCCGCATCGACTTTTCCAAGTTTGCCCTAACAGTCGCATCCATTTGCCATAATTACGACATGGGAGGACAACATGAAGAAATGGCTAAGAGTCGCCACAAGCAAAATAGTTTTGTATTTTATTGATTTAATAGCAGTAGATGGATACGCAATCAGGAACCTAAAAATATCCGAAGCATCCAGTTGAATGTCCTAATAGATGAATAAGGGAATTTTGTGTTCATGAAGGCAGGCGTGGAACCAAGACAGTGCCACCACAAAGCAATCACAGGTACATTCATGTTCAATTTTCCTACAATTCTGTGTTGTTGCTGAGACATCATTAGCTTTGCATTAGCTTCAACGATAAAGGAATGGAAAACATAGTCATCAACTACAAGTCATGCAAGGGCTTTTTACCCTAAATGCATAAATTCAAGCATTACACATTTTTTTGTTTGTAAACAGGTGAAAAATGCAATTAGGAAAGGGAAGACAACTTGATGTGCTCACAACAACACGTTGATAGACATTATATCGAGACTATGCGCATTCTATCTTGATGATGGAAGGCTCGATTTATGCTTCACCTTTGTTAATATTTTGACAAATGCACAACAGAGGAAGTCCTGCAGCTTCAGCTACGTCGTGCTGAATCCATTTTTTGGAGATTATGTGGGTTCCTCTGGTTTGATTTTGCAGTTTTAACTTTGTGTACACACTGCTTACTTCACCCTCAATATATGCTGTTGTCTAAACCGGAAGTCCTTAGCAGAAAATGTCAAAGATGGCGCTGCCCATGTTTCGGTCCTGCTTCGAACCTTGTCTATGACAACCTGAGAGGCCTATAGTTGTAGGAACTAAGCACTCGGGTTTCTACAGTCTGAAAGCGGCTTAACTTTCCATGAGCTTGAGGAACCCTGTCAATATTTTCATTTTCACTCATTTGTACTTTTTTACTGCTAAATGCAATGCTTTAACAACTTATTTGCGCATCGCCGCCAACAATTAGGCTTAAATGTGGAGTAGAAGTTTGTCAGCCACAAAAAAAAAAAAAAAAAAAAAAAATCAAGAATTATAAAAAAATCTTCAAAATTCAGACTTGCACAGGTGCAAGCAGATGAAAAAAATACTTGCAATGTATCAAATTTTAGGGGTGAAATGCCTGTGACATCAAGATGGCTGTAGCAATGAAGCTGATGAGCCTCTAGGAACAAATCTTACTCGAGTGCAAAGAAAAAAAAAAGTGTCTGGCTGGGAAAGTGCTTTGGTTCACAGGGGATTACGCTGAAGGAGAAAACTTGTCATTTGGATTTGAAATATACTGTAGCTTTTGTGACACCAGTCTAGCATCTTTTCTTAAACACTTTGAATTCAGAAGACACTTCTGTAAGCTATATGCAAAATGTTAGCAAGTCATTTACTGTATTCGTTTTGCAGATTACATATTTTCAAGTTCAGCCAGAGGTTTATAAGTGCTCTTTGGTTCATAATAGATGTACAGTACATGGCAGCCTTTAAAAATTTACAACAATCCAGATCTTGAGTGAACATGCATTTGGGTTAATCCCTGTGTTGCAGTGAAATGGACAGATGCATTGTTGGCTTGTCAAATTTTCCACATCCATTGTCTCAGCGAAGAAAAACCCTCATCCCTTCACATTGCCTCTTATGTTTCAGGCCCACATGAGCATTAAATTGAGAGCGGTATTCCCACCCCAGCCATTTAGCTCTCACACAACCTTGCACAACCTCAAAAGGGGCCACAGCCAAAAGCTGCCCGCTGGAGAGACAGATTTATTTCAGCCCAATCAAACCTTTAAAACTCCCATCAGCTGACTGAAGTGAAATAAAAGTCACAGTGCATATAACAGTCCCACTGAGGCTGTCATCCTCTGTAGCTCAAGGCCTGCTGTTATGAGTGTTCATAATAAGAGCTTTCCCATATGCTTCTGTCCACAAATGTTATGATTGGGACGTAACATGTTATGACTGCGCGTTCCCAAACTAGGTCGATTGAGGGACATTTAATTGGGCTGCTAAACAGAGCCAGAAAGGAATGATTACCTGCTGTACATTGACAGAAATCCAAATGGATTTCTTGAAGTTCTTTTTACTTCAAAGCTGGAAAATGTAATTGAATGCTGTCCTTCAATTTAAATGTCTAGTCTGCTCTGTTGGAAGCTGGGAGGTAAAACCACTGGTTGAGTTTCTTCATTAAGCCCTGACCCCATCTTAAAGAGGAAATATGTCGCATTCTGAAAATCTCATCATTTTCTTTTTTTCTGTCATATCTGTATGCCTTCTCAGTTGTTTTTTCTTTCCAGCATCTGATTCAGCTGGATGGGCGGGGCCGTGGCCGCACACCTGTGGCGCATTAGGAACGCTCATTATTTAAGGACTCCTGTCACCGTCTGCGAGTGTCGGACTATTGCATATGCTTGTTCCTGCCTTGCTTACCGCTGTGTGCTCATCGTCATCCTCGGTGCCTTCCGACGTTCTTCGGTCGTGTTCTGGTTTGATCTTATTTACTTTTGTGCTCTTCTGGATTTTGTAGTTAGGATTTTGTACTCTGTTATATTCACGCCATCTTGGGTGCTCTTTTAGTTGTACTTGTTATATCCGCGTTTTCTAGCGTGCTCCCTAAGTTGTACTTGTTATATCTGCGTTTTCTAGCGTGCTCCCTAAGTTGTACTTGTTATATCCACGTTTTCTAGCGTGCTCCCTAAGTTGTACTTGTTACATTCGCGTTTTCTAGCGTGCTCCCTTTGTTATACTAATTAAACACAAACATTTGCTCTATTGATCTCCTGGTCTGTGTTTTTGGATCCACATTAACGGCTTGCCGTCATAACAGAATAGTCCGACCATGGATCCCACAGACTCGGAGGGTATTCGCCACGCGCTTGCCGGTCATGGTCATATGATCAGCAAGCATGAACAATCGTTAAATGAACTAGTGAACGTGATCACCGCGCTAACCACTAGAATTGAAAATATGGCCCCACCTGCACAGTCCGGTGGCGTAGGTAACGCTGCCGCGGCGCCCGATCACTCCGCCCCGTCTCCGGTTGTTCCACCGGCTGCTTTCCGGGAGCCAGTGTTGCCACACCCCCATCGTTACGAGGGAGAACCCGGCGCTTGTCGACAATTTCTGCACCAGTGCTCCCTTGTATTTGACCAGCAGCCATATACGTTCGCGAGTGACAGGTCCCGTGTAGCGTATACCATGAGTCTCCTCGCCGGTAAAGCGGCCACTTGGGCAATGGCGGTAAGCAACGCCCATCCCGCAATCCGTCAGTCATTCGAGACTTTTAAAACAGAGTTTGTGAGAGTGTTTGATCACCCGGTTAGAGGCAAGGAGGCAGGCAGCCGCCTGCTGGATTTTTTTCAAGGCGAGCTTAGCGTGGCGGACTACTCCATCCAATTCCGCATTTTGGCCGCGGAGTGCGGTTACGACGAGGCGGCGCTGTGTGGAATTTTTCGGAGGGGGCTGTCATCTGCGGTGAAGGACGAGTTGGCGGCCCGGGAGGATTCTTCGGGCCTGGAAGACCTGATCTCCTTGTCCGTGAAGTTGGACAATCGACTGAAGGAGTGCAAGAGGGAACGAGCCTTGGAGCAGCGGGGTCGTCGTGGGTCGTCATCGCGGTACGGTCCGGCAACGTTACGTGCAGACGGCTTCGTCGAATCACCATCGACCTCTACGCCGACGCGGAGTCCGGTCCTGGCGGGGGAGGAGCCAATGCAACTCGGCAGCGGTCGTCTTTCTACGGAGGAGCGGCGGAGACGGATGAGGGCGGGCTTATGTCTTTACTGTGGCTTGCCGGGGCACCACGTTGCCGCCTGTGACGCGATCTCTTCACGTCGTCCTGGATCTTCGGCCCCTGGGGTTCCTCTCGCCAGAGGGGGGACCAGGTTCGTACATTATGGCAATCAGTCAAATGATTTGCCTCGCAACGAGTCGATTGAACTAAAACAAACTCGAGGTGAAATGAGACTGCAACTGCCGGGAGAGGTTTTGCATGGGGGGGTTAATTTTAGGTTCACTGCTTTAATAGATTCAGGGGCAGATGAATGTTTTATAGACCAGAGTGTTGTTGATGCTCTTAAATGCCCATTAATAAGACTCTCTACTCCTAAAAAGGTTCTAGATCCCGATGGGCGAACCCTGGCGGACGTAAGGTTTATAACGCCCCCGCTTAAAACAAAGCTGTCCGGGAACCATTTTGAGGTTCGTAGCTTCTTGGTTATGCCATGTAAATCGGCTTCGGTTGTGCTAGGGCTCCCCTGGCTAAAGATGCATAACCCTAATATTGACTGGACTAAAACACAAGTAGTGACTTGGAGTTCCTTCTGTTACGCGCACTGCTTACGCTCGGCGTGCCTACTTCCGGATCAAGCCCAAACAGTTGCCGAGCCTGTAAATTTAGTAAATGTTCCTGCCGAGTACCATGATCTCGAACAGGTTTTTATTATAGACCAGGCTAAGACCCTGCTTCTGCACCGCCCTTACGACTGCGCCATTGACTTGCAGCCCAATGCCCCACTACCTAGCTCGAGGTTATATCAAATTTCTAAACCTGAGCAGGAGGCTATGAGAGATTATATAACCTCTTCCTTGGCAACTGGCCTAATTCGCCCTTCGTCCTCACCATTGGGAGCAGGGTTTTTTTTCGTTGGCAAAAAAGATGGGGGTCTTCGGCCGTGCATTGACTACCGGGGCCTTAATGAGATTACTGTTAAAAACAAATATCCGCTGCCATTATTAGATTCGGCCTTCGCACCGTTAAAGTCAGCCACCATATATACCAAGTTAGACTTGCGCAGCGCTTACCACTTGGTTAGGATTCGGGATGGAGACGAGTGGAAAACCGCTTTCAAAACCCCGCTCGGACATTTTGAATACCTAGTCATGCCTTTTGGTCTGACTAATGCACCCGCTGTTTTCCAGAGCCTCATAAATGATGTGATTCGTGACATGCTAAATGTCTTCTGTTTTGTTTATTTAGATGACTTCTTAATATTTTCTAGAAACTTGCAGGAACACCGCCAACATGTCCGCATGGTCCTCCAAAGGCTTCTGGAAAATAGGCTGTTTGTCAAGGCCGAGAAGTTCGAGTTCCACCGCGGGTCAATGCAATTTCTTGGTTTCATCGTCGAAAAAGGGCAATTACGGCCTGACCCAGCCAAAATTCAGGCAGTTGCAGAGTGGCCAACCCCCACTTCACGTAAGCAGTTACAAAGGTTCCTCGTGTTTGCCAATTTTTACAGGCGTTTTATCCGGAACTATAGTATGACGGCCGAGCCCCTTACCAGGTTGACCTCTAATAAACGCCCGTTTGTGTGGTCCTCTGTGGCAGAAGCCGCTTTTGTAGGTCTTAAAAGGGCATTCACTAGCTCACCTGTCCTTGTTCACCCTGACTCAGATCTTCCTTTTGTGGTCGAGGTTGATGCGTCCAGTTCCGGAGTGGGGGCCATCCTATCCCAGAGGTTTGCAGTCGACCAGAGACTACACCCCTGCGCATTCTACTCCCGCCGCCTCACCCCCGCGGAGGCAAATTATGACGTCGGCAACAGGGAGCTGCTCGCTATAGTTCAGGCTTTGCAGGAATGGAGGCACTGGTTGGAGGGGACGGAGGTGCCGTTCCAAATACTCACCGACCATAAGAATTTGGAGTACCGCCGGGCTGCCAAGCGCCTCAACACACGCCAGGCCCGTTGGGCGCTGTTCCTGACACGTTTCAACTACGTGATTACTTACCGTCCGGGATCACGCAACGGGAAACCCGATGCCTTGTCAAGAATTCATGAACCAGTGGAGGAAATGTCTTCAGAGGAGCCTGTTGTTCCAGAGAACCTGATCATCGGCGCACTCCGATGGGAGGTTGAGCGGCTAGTGGAAGACTCTCTACGGGGTGTTAGGGTGCCCGGAGGCTGCCCTGCTGGCAAACTTTTTGTTCCAGACGCTCAGCGTGCAGGAGTGCTAAAGTGGGGGCACACCTCGAAGTTCGCCTGCCACCCGGGTGTGTCCCGCACGTTATTCCTCATTTCCCAGAGGTTTTGGTGGCCGGGTATGCGAAAGGATGTCATGGACTACATTTCTGCGTGTTCCATCTGCGCTCGGGGCAAATCAGTCCATCAAGCTCCAGCAGGACTTCTGCGTCCGTTGCCTGTTCCATCTCGTCCTTGGTCCAGTTTCAGTTTATTCGCACATCAACAAATACAGTACATGATCATACGCTAGCAGTTCACATGTTAAGGTGGGCGAATCGGACACTCCAAAGAAGCTATTCAAAGCTTTTAGCAGGGGCCCAGTTAGACAAAACACACATACACACATGCACACACACACAATTAACTGTGGGCAATTTCAAAATTTTGGTTACATTGGATTTGATAAGAGACACCAGTAGTATTATTCAAAGAATCAGCATATTATATATACATTGCTAGGAGATGAGTTTTGAGTTTTTTCTTAAAGATGGAGTGTGACATTTTAAGTGTTTCATCCAGTTCATTCCAAATCTGTGGTCCTTTGCACACAATGCTAAAACTTGTACACTTTAGCCTTCGTTTTTTTCCTGTGATTTGATGTTTTCTTCTGGTAGTGTATGTGTGTTGAGGAGTACAGACTGGGACGAGGTCACCTAATTTATAATTTAGTCTATAGATAATCTTATACATTACACAAGCATTTTGGTAATAGTTGTGGTCTTTAAGCCTCAGGAGGTGGTGGCGGTGAAAAATTATTTTAGTTGGAGCATTAAACTCAGACCATGTTAGGGCACGTATAACTTTTTTCTGTAGTATTTCAAGCTTTTTTAAATAAGTTGGATATGTGTTGCACCATATGACATTACAGTATTGTAAGTGTGGTTCAAATAAAGATTTATACAAAATGAGAAGTGCAGAGAGTGGGAGATAGTGTCTCAGTTTAAAGAAAAGAGCAGCATATCTTGACAGTTTATGTGTAATTTCATCAGTACGTTTTCTAAAATTAAGGCACTCATCAATATGGACTCCCAAAAATTTTGTAGAGTCGACCCTTTCAATGTTTTCTCCGTTTATGTTTAGGCAGATTTGTTTAGTGGCTTGTTTTTTATGGGAGCGAAACACAATGTAATTTGTTTTATTGATATTTAGAGATAGTTTATTACATTTTAACCATGTATCTATTTTCTTTAATTCACTATTTATGATTTGCTCAAGTGCAGTTGGATTTTTATGGGAAAAAAACAAATTTGTATCATCAGCAAATATTACCTTATGTAAAACGGACGTGGAGTTAACAAAATCATTAATGTACAGGTTGAAGAGGAGCGGCCCTAAGATGGAGCCCTGGGGGACTCCATGTTTGATGACTTTGTATGATGATTTAGAATTGTTAATGTTGACATACTGATGTCGTCCAGACAGATAACTGCGGAACCAGTCTAGTGCTAAGCCTCTAATCCCATAATGCTGCAGTTTATTGATGAGTATTTCAGTGTTAATGGTGTCAAATGCTTTGGATAGGTCTAAAAAAATGCCAACTCCAAAGTCACCTTTGTCGATTGCATCATAGACTTTTTCTGTTAAGTCAAGTATTGCCATATATGTAGTATTTTCTTTTCTGAATCCATATTGTGATGGGACAATGATGTTTAGTTTGTCTAGATAATTATTGAGTTTGTTAAGGACTACTCGTTCTAAAACCTTGGAGAGGGTAGGCAGAATTGATATTGGCCGGTAATTGCTCAGATCATTTTTATTCCCAGATTTAAAGATTGGTATGATTCGTGCAATTTTTGCGATTTGGGGCACCACTCCAGAGAGCAGAGACAGATTGATGCAGTGGGTTAGAGGTGCAGTGATGTTGGAGATGCTTTTCAGAATTTTATTGGATATTCCATCTGCTCCAGATGAGTTTGAGTTCTTCATATTCTTGATTATTTTATGTACTTCACTACAGTTAGTTGGGTTCAGAAAAAACGAGCCCAGGTAGTTACCTGATAAACAGTCTCGAAAGGAGGCATTTTGAGGCTGACTGATTTTACTAGAGATGCTGCTACCAAGAGAGACAAAATAATCGTTAAATTTGTCAGCAAGACTGTTATTTGTGGTGGTTGCGTTTGTATTGAGATCCTGTTCAGGAAACACAAGAGTTTTTTGTCCTTTATTTAGGACCTTGTTTAGTACTCTCCAAGATTTCTTGTAATCACCACGAGATGTGTTTATCAATTCTGCATAATAATCACTCTTCCTTTTCCTGATAATATGTGTGAGTTTATTTCTATAATTAATATATTCATTTTTATTATCATAAGTAGGTTTATTTATATATTTTTTGTATAATTTATTTTTGTGCTTAATAGATTTTAATATGCCCTTAGTGATCCATGGATTTTGATTCAATGTGCTGCATTTGATAGTTTTTTCTGGAATGGTTCTTTGTATCGAGTCAGTTATTTCTTTAGTGGGAGTCTCGAATGCAGCATTAGCATCACTACATCGTATACTCTATTCCACGCCTTGGCCTTTAAGTCCTCATGGTTTCTTCATTTAGTATTTTTATATTTATTTCATGGTGAATGGGTGATAGTTTAATAGGAAGGTCAATAAATAGTACGATGGGAAAATGATCCGAAATGTCGGAGAGTACAGTTCCAGATACAAGTGGAGAGTTTTGAATATTTGTGATGATGTTATCAATAATTGACTTTGTGGATTGAGTGACTCTGGTATAAGTATTAATCGTAGGGAAGAAGGATGAAGAATGTAATACATTTATAAAGTCGTTCTGAGCTGCATCATCCCGTGCGAGGTCAATATTAAAGTCGCCAAGGAGGATGCAACTCTTGCTTTTGTTGTTTATATGAAATGGTGCTTCCTCCAGTCTGGTCCTAAAGATTTCTAGATCTGCGTCTGGGGGGCGATAGATCACTCCGATAATAAGGTTTTTCCTGTTTTTACCACTTATCTCAACAAAAAGGGAGTCGCTGTGATTGTCTGCTATGTAAATATCATCACAGACGTTCACATTGTATGTGGAGGAGATATATAGGCACACACCACCACCAGATCTGCCACATCTATTCTTTGTAAACAACTTGTGGTCCCATGTTGCACTCGATTTTATTACTGGCCTTCCACGCTCAAGGGGATATTCCGTCATCTTGACAGTGATTGACCGATTCTCCAAGATGGCGCACTTCGTCGCTCTCCCCAAGTTGCCTTCAGCTCTGGAGACCGCTGACCTGCTGGTAACACACGTTTTTGGAACCCATGGCATTCCGTCTGACCTCGTTTCTGACAGGGGACCCCAGTTTGTGTCTCGGGTTTGGAGAGCATTCTGCAAAGCTCTGGGGGCCACGTCAAGTATGTCTTCCGGCTACCACCCACAGTCCAACGGACAGACAGAACGGGTCAACCAGGAGCTGGAGGCTGCCCTCCGTTGCGTTTGCCAACTGCATCCGGCTTCTTGGGCCTCACACCTGCCTTGGGTGGAATATGCCCACAACACCCTCATTAGCTCAGCCACTGGGAGGTCGCCTTTTATGTCAGCATACGGGTTCCAACCGCCACTGTTCCCTTCTCAGAATGCCGAGGTCGTCGTGCCGTCCGTCCAAGTGCACCTGCGGAGGGCCCATAGAGTCTGGAGGGACGCTAGGGCTGCACTAGTCCGCACTGCAGCCCGCAACCGCCTGATTGCTGACCGCCACAGAAGACCCGCTCCGGTCTATCGTCCGGGCCAGATGGTCTGGTTATCAACGCGGGATTTGAACCTTGCTGGGACTTCCAAGAAGTTGGGCCCTTTTGCTGTGGACTCTGTGGTGAACCCCGTCGCGGTCAGGCTAAAGCTTCCCGGTTCAATGAAGATCCACCCAGTCTTCCACGTGTCTCTGCTCAAGCCAGTCTCCACTAGCCCCCTGAACCCTCCACCAGTGCCTCCTCCTGCCCATCGCGTGGTTGACGGTGGGCCGGTATATACGGTGCGTACTATTCTCGATTCTAGGAGGCGGGGAAGGGGGGTGCAGTACCTGGTCGACTGGGAAGGTTATGGCCCTGAGGAGCGCCAATGGGTCCCCCGCTCCTGGATCCTCGATCCATCGCTTTTGCGGGATTTCCACTCCCTTCATCCCTCGAAACCAGGTGGTCCGCCAGGGGGCGTCCGTTGAGGGGGGGGTTCTGTCATATCTGTATGCCTTCTCAGTTGTTTTTTCTTTCCAGCATCTGATTCAGCTGGATGGGCGGGGCCGTGGCCGCACACCTGTGGCGCATTAGGAACGCTCATTATTTAAGGACTCCTGTCACCGTCTGCGAGTGTCGGACTATTGCATATGCTTGTTCCTGCCTTGCTTACCGCTGTGTGCTCATCGTCATCCTCGGTGCCTTCCGACGTTCTTCGGTCGTGTTCTGGTTTGATCTTATTTACTTTTGTGCTCTTCTGGATTTTGTAGTTAGGATTTTGTACTCTGTTATATTCACGCCATCTTGGGTGCTCTTTTAGTTGTACTTGTTATATCCGCGTTTTCTAGCGTGCTCCCTAAGTTGTACTTGTTATATCCGCGTTTTCTAGCGTGCTCCCTAAGTTGTACTTGTTACATTCGCGTTTTCTAGCGTACTCCCTTTGTTATACTAATTAAACACAAACATTTGCTCTATTGATCTCCTGGTCTGTGTTTTTGGATCCACATTAACGGCTTGCCGTCATAACATTTTCCCTATTATTATATAGCATTGGTAGGGACGATATAAAAGCACAACTTGCATGTACACTTTTTGCTGGGGACGAAACATTAATCAGACCAAACAGACTGGGTGAACGACGGGCAGGGCTACATATCTCACCAATAAGAATTTTTTTATTTATATGCTAAATGATTAATGCAAAATAAATCTGTATTGATTTATACTAACTTTCACACTGCAAATTTACAGTATAATGTCTTTCAATAGTAATTTTTCTTAAATGTAGAATTCTAGACTGATAATTTTATATATCTAGGCTAGTGAACAGATTAACGCGGATTCTTCCACTTACTTTCAGCAAATATTACCATTTGTTCTCATTAAGCCCAGAAATATAAAAGTCGTTCATTTTTCACCTAGTTCAAGAAAAAAATGCTTTCAAATAATGTTCAGAACAATATCAATTCTTGAATTGAGAACATTTCTGACAAACAAGTTTTTTTTAAAAACAAATATAGAAGCTTTTTGTCTTAAAATAAGTCTGTTAAGCTAATTTTCAGCTAGCTGTTTTTCTTGTTTCAAAAAACCTGAGTCAAATTTACTTGGAGCACTGGCAGATAATTTCACTTATTTCTAGTGGATTTACACTGACAACAAGGGAATTTAAGTCTTTCTTTTTTTTTTTTTTTCTTTCTCCAGTTTCAAGGATATGGATTTTTGCAGTGCATATGTATAGGTTCAGGTGATACACCGTTCGATTCAAAACTTTGTTTTCAAAACTAATAAAAAAAACATTTTGAAAACTTCCAAAATAAATGTCTGGGATTTGATTAGCAAATTTAAATTGCAATATTTGAACACAAATTTGTTTATTAACAAACAAAGAAATACAAAATTGTTAATCATCTCTTAAATATACAGAAATGCAAAAAATAAATAAATAAACATTTGTCTTAATACCACTCAAAATTGTGTGTCTAAATAAATTAAAAATAACAACAACAACAAAAAAAACTTCTTAGTCAGGGAATAACAAAAATAAATTAAAATGGAGCCTTCCTTCAGGAAAAACATTCCTGCTTTGTCCACAAGCACAGCCAAACTGAACAAAAATGAATGTTCCTTTGGGCTGCTTTAAGACCACATAAGCAAAATAAAAATGAAAACTGGGGAGAAGGGTGTAAACCTCGGTTCACTACATTTCTTACAGCTTAGCAGAGTTCTATGTGGCTAGATCAGCCTCATAATGAACACACACACATCTGCGATGCACTCACACATCCAACACGAAACACACACATATTGTATGATTAGTAAACACATAGGGCACGAAACACACACATTGTACGATTCGTAAACACATATCACACGAAACACACATGTATGAATTGTCTTTCATGCATTTATAACGTGCTTTAATTTGAAATTGCAACTCACGAGTGTGTTGATCTTTTTGAGACTCCTTTCGCGCAACCGAGAAAAACACTTGCATTTTTTTTCCTAAACGGAGCCCGTCTGCAGCCAATCGGACCTCTCCTTCTTAAACAGCCAATCACCAATCAATCAATATGTGTCTTTGTGTGTGTTTCCCACCTTCACAACAATTACTTACAGTGGCTGCTGGCCGAAAAAAATACTTGTAATATCCCTCCTCTTTGAAACGGGCGGAGGAGGCGGCATGTCGACATGAAACGTAATTCTGTACTGTGAGAATGTGCGTGGTGCTGGTGGTAGTGGGGGGTTTTGGGGGTTAAGTCATTAGCCAATCCAATTTATAATTTATAGTGCACTGTTTTAGCCCTATTTGACTTACTGCGCCAAAGTTTGGGGAAACACCTACAAATCTCGATTACACCCTCTGTTGGTCATCCAAGAAAAAGCAATACGGATTATTCATAAGGCAAAATACACAGCACATACACACGAGTCCTAACAGCTGACTGACGTCACATCCAGGGAGTGTATTGTTTGTTTGTTAGCACTGCTACTAGTCGCTAATCTCCTAGTGCTCCTCAATCTGTTTTATCCCACGGACACATCGGAGAATCGATCCTAGGCAGATTCGGCTCTCCTAGTGCTCCTCAATTTGTTTTATCCCACGATTTAACAGCGTAAACGCCTGCTCGTGGATTAAAACTACTCTACTCTCCTCTTTAGCTCTATCTTGCTAGCCTAGCTTATCTGAGCCATGGCTAGCCCTCTGCCTTCTCCCTCCCGTCTTTTCTGCTCAGTGTGCTGTATGTATAGCGAGCACCCTGGCTCCTTCGTCGAGGACAGTAGTAGCTGTAGGAAGTGTAGCTTAGTCTCAGGGTTGGAGACCAGGGTTTCTGAGCTACAAGCACGGCTCTGCACTCTAGAGACGAAATCTAATCTGAGCTATAGCCAGGTAGTAGCAGGGCCCGCAGGTCGTGCTTGCAGTAGTAGGAATGCTAGTGCAGTTAGCCCCCCAGCGAGCCCCGTGCAGCCCGGGGAAATCAAGGACGGATTTGTGACTGTACGGGGGAAGCGTAGTGGTAAACGCACAACCTTAGTGCACCAGCAGCTTCACGTCAGCAATAGGTTTGACCCCCTCAGCGACACACCGGATGAACCAGACACTCTCGTAATTGGAAGCTCCATAGTTAGAGACGTGAAGCACCCGGCGGTGTCTGTCAGGTGTTACCCAGGGGCCAGAGTCGGTGACATCGGAGGAAACCTCAGGCTCTTAAAGCAGAGTAGGAAGAGGTTCCGCCGTATCGTGATTCACACAGGTGGTAATGACGCCCGGCGGATACAGTCTGAGGTGCTTAAATTAAACGTAGCCTCGGTGTGTAAGCTTGCTAAATCGATGGCGGACACCGTAGCATTCTCTGGTCCTCTACCTAATTTGGTCAATGTTGAGATGTACTCTAGGTTCTCATCATTTAACCGCTGGTTGTCTAGATGGTGCCCAGAAAACGACATAGTCTTTATTGATAACTGGCATGCGTTCTGGGGGAAGCCCGGCCTCGTTCGCAGAGACGGCATTCATCCGACTTGGGACCGTGCTGCTCTCTTACCTCGAAACATGGCCGCCAAACCTCGTCTCCCAAATTGACACTCCAGAGTGGGGGCCCGGGCGCATTGTTGTAGTATAAAACACAACTCTGTTAGTAGTGATCCAACATTCAGGACAGAAGATAGAGACTGTGTCCATGCCTCGTATAGTGAACAATAGAAAACATAGTACTATAGGAATGAGACCAAAGAATTTAATACATATAGCCCCTGATAGCAGTGAAAATAAAATAACTCTTAATAAATATATAAAATGCGGATTCTTAAACATCAGGTCAATCTCGCCCAATCTCTGTTAGTTAATGACTTAATTGGGGATTATAATATTCATATTTTGGCCCTGACTGAAACTTGGCTTCAGCAGGATGACTTTGTTAGACTTAATGAATCCACACCCCCAAGTCACGTGAATTTTCACACAGCTAGAAGCACGGGCCGCGGAGGGGGGGCAGTAATATCACACTCTTCTAGGTCTAGGTATGAGCCTAAAAAGTAAAGATAATAACATTTATAACTCCTTTGAAAGTCTAGTACTATCAATTATAGATGCTAACTGGAAGAACCAAAAACAAGTTCTTTTCATAGTGGTTTACCGTCCCTCTGGTCCCTACTCACAGTTTTTGTTAGATTTGTCTGACTTTCTATCCAGTATTTTGCTAAACTGGTATAGAATTATAATTGTAGGGGATTTTAATATACATGTTGATTATGACGGTGACTCTCTTGGTAAGGCTTTTAATGACCTACTAGATTGGACTGGCTTCATTCAAAATGTAAATAAACCAACTCATAGTCACAAGCACACCCTGGACCTGATTTTAACCTACAGTACGGAGATTAGTGATCTTAGTTTCCATTCCCACAACCCCGTACTGTCTGATCATTTTCTAATTACCTTTCAGTTTGCTTCAAGATAATCCATCACTAGTGACTAGAACTCAGATGAAAAGGACATTACAGTGAGGAGAACAAGTATTTGATACACTGCCAATGGGTTTTCCCATTGGCAGTGTATCAAATACTTGTTCTCCCCACTGTATGTGATTGCTCTGTTTCAGAGTATAAACAGATAATCCAGCCAATATTTGCCTCCATGTTATCTGATTATGAAGGAATAATGTCCGGCCTTGCTGTTAATGACGAGTTTGTTGATAGTGTTATGTTAACTCTACGTACTACTCTCGATGTTGTCGCTCCCCCCAAATTAAAGTTTGTCAAGCCGAGACGAGCCGCTCCCTGGTATAATGCTGAAACACGCTCTCTTAAACAATCGGCACGTACATTAGAAAGACTTTGGCGCCGTTCCAACACAGAGCACACTCTCTCTGCCTGGAAACACAGTTTAGTGACCTATAAACAGGCCTTGCGTACGTCTAAAACCAGATATTACTCATCCTTAATAGATGCAAACAAAAATAATCCTAGGTTTCTGTTTAGCACTGTAGCAAGGCTGACAAACAGTCACAGCTCAATAGAACCTTATATCCCAACCACCCTTAGCTGTGATGACTTCCTAAAAATTTTTAACAATAAAATCGCAACTATTAGAAATAAAATAAATGAATTACTTCCAACTATTACACTGTAAAAAATTTTTTTGCGTGAAATAACGGTAAAGAGCTGGCAGCAGGGTTGCCATTTATTTCCTGTTATTTAACAGTCTTGGTAATGTAAAAATGTTTCACAGTAATAGTCCGTAATCCAAAAAAACTGTTGATTCCTGTATTTCCAGAAAATACAGTAAAAGTCTGTCAAATGGATTGCCATTACCAGACTGTTATTTTGCAGTCTTGGTAGTGTAAAAATATTTCACGGTAATTGTCCGTAATCCAAAAAAAACAGTTGATTCCTGTATTTCTAGAAAATACAGTAAAAGTCTGTCAAATGGATTGCCATTACAAGACTGTTTTTATACAGTCTTGGTAATGTAAAAATGTTTAACAGTTGTAGCCCGTAATCCAGAAAAACGATTACTGTATTCCCATAAATTACAGTAAAGAGCTGCCAGCAGGGTTGCCAATTATATACTGTTATTGTACAGTCTGATAATGTAAATTTGCTTTACAGAAGTAGTCTGTAATCCAGAAGTATTGCTTCACTGTGTTATTTACGGTAAACTGTTTTTTTTGACTGTATTCATTGGGAAAGTGACTGGTACAGGAAATAAGCGCATTTTGTGTCCATTGTTGTGACATCATGCGAAATAAGCAAAAAACCAATATGAATGAGAAACCTTTATTTCCAAGAATAATTGCAAAATGTCAGACCCGCGTGTGAAGGTTGTTTTTCTACCAACTTTATGTTTGTTTCCACCGTTAGAAAATCACACAATTAGGGAGCTTAAGATATTTTTTAATTTAGAAAAGAACAATGCCCAAAAAATAAAAAACGTTTAGAGCTGACAACAGAGGTAAAAACTGGTTACAAGGAATACTAAAAAATTTCAACTCAGTTTGTTAAAAATGCTCCAAACCAGTGCTTAATGATAATAGATAAAACTTTTGGCCAGACAGGAAGGGGTTAAGCCTGCGGCGTCTCCTCGCGACCCGTGGCGTCCCTTGTAGCTGATCTTGCTCCTCCTGATTGTCGCTGCGCCCTGGGGAGGAAGGACGCCCTTAGCCACGTGATCGCCACAGCACTAATATAGACTATGCGCTGCTCCGCTTGGCGTTGTGACGTCCCTTATCTTGGTAGGCGCGTTGATCAAGTCTCTATTCGCCCATCCTCGTGCTGCTCTGCCGCCTCCTCTTGACGGTGGCTGCGTCCTAGTGGGGAAGCACTCCTTTAGCCTCGCGATCGCCACAATAACGTTACGATTTAGGAGCCCATGCGCTTCGCTCGGTCACGTTACTTTACTTAGCTGGTTTGAGGCGTTGATCAAATCTCTCGCCTTCCACGTCCTCACGCTGCTCTGCTGCTTCCTTCCGGTGCCGCACCTTCACCCGATTGCCTCCTAGCCAGTCCGATCCTTCCTTGTGTGCCTGTGCGCGTCCGTGCGCGCTAGGGTGTGTCAAGAAATAAAAAGGTGAGTAATGAGAGGGGGGCCTATCTTTTCAAGTTGTCTTATGATATACTTGATCATAATCAAAAGCAAAAAAATAGTTTTGACTTTATTTACCTACCCCCTTTTTTGATTGAAAAAAACAGCATTTTTTGGGCGTTTTTGCATTTTTTGACCATTTCCGCCTAAACCCTGTTTTTTCAGATATGTAATTTTTTATGCACTATTTATCATCTCCATTTAAAACCAGATATTTACTAGAGTTGAAAATGGTCCCTTTAAAAATAAAAAAATGGTCCTTTTAAAAATTAAACTTATTTAATTTCCAATAAAACTTTTACTCTTCTAACATGCCAAGACATGCTGCCGGCCATCACAGAACATTAAGAGAACACTTTGTACTCGAACATATTTGAAATGAACTGTTGAACCTTTTTATTGATAACTCCTATTGAGATGGGTCCCAAGACAAGGCATGAGGCTGGTACTAGTCTGGCTGATGTGACAGGTCCAGGAGAAGCGATGATACAAACTGAGCTCCCTACCCTCCGGGGTGTCCTGAGGCATGGCATCTACCTGCAGGAAAAGAGGCTGTTGGAGGATGGGGTGGATAGGAGGAACTACAGCATCAACCAGCTGGTCAAGGATGTCAGGGTGGAGCTGGTGGGCTGTTGGCAGAGGGCAAATGCTCATTTCAGTCCCCCGGTCACCATAATAGACAAGTCCATAGAACGGAAAATCCAGGTGGCTTGGACTGCTCTGGAAAACTTCGCCTGGAACAGAGGGGGCATGAATTGGTCACCAGGATTGCCACAGAGTGAGCAAACCATGCAGAGGACTGGACAGTCGGCCTTAAATTTTCTTTTTAAATGCACATTGTTAATTATGTTGTGTGAGGAACATGCTCACACAACATAGTAAATAACGATGTGCATTCAAACCCCCACCCCCTAACCTTTAATGTCAATCAAGATTGAAGGAGTCATACCTCTGAATGAACTCCAGAGTGCATTCAGCCTCCACCTGATACTGGAGGTTGAAATTATAATAGATTGCAAAAACAGCAGCAAGCCCAGTAGTGAATGATGGTGTGATGCTCTCAGAGATTACACGGCCTTCCAATGTTATCATCCATCCATTGATCACGATCTTCCCTGTTGTATCTGAAACTTCATGTCATAGAAACATGGGACCTCACGTTAATTTGTTTAGAAATGAGTAAATTTACAATGAACAGCCTAAATCATGTGTTCATCATTTAATCTAGATTAAATGCATACCAGACAGTATCAGACGAGGACTTGAAGGAACATTAAGTGACATCTCAACGCCAGCTGCTGTGGTGGATTCCTGTTGGGTAAAAATACATTAGGCATTTCTTTTTATGAGAAAAAGAACATTAAAAGATCAAACTAGTAAATGAGAATTAGTAAAAAATGTGAGTGAGCAAACCATAGTCAGGAATGATGGTTCTGACATACCTGCAGTCAAGATGCTTAACAAATTTGACATAACAAAATTGAAAGGGTAATAATCACACAGGTCTGAGAAGGCCAAAGAAGACTAAATAAGCACTTTTTAAACCATGCATCCGCTATAATCGAAATGAAATATGACAAATGTGACAATAAGAAAAAAAGTCACATCAGTAAGAAGGATCAGCCCATCACGGTCCTCTCCAAAATGTGCCATGAGCAACTGAACAACTCTAAATGCTAGCTCATCATCGTCGTCACCATTGGATAAGATATTTTTGACATCTTTGTTGGTAGATTTATCCTTGAAATAATCTTGAATAACTTTTCCACATTCCTCGATATGGAGTTCCAAGCTTCGAAGCACATCAATGTCTGTAAGCAACTGAAAATGTTCATAAATGTATCTTGGCATGAAAATAAAGGGCCGTTTATTCTTCAAATCTTCAATTTCAGGTGGTGGAAGAGTATTAATATGGCAACGTTGTAGTGAGAAGGTGACTGCCATTAGATTCTGGACTCCAGCCCTTTCTGCTCCATTGACTCCCTCCTGTTTGTAAATATTTTCAAGTCTCTGTCAGTGATGCTCCAAAGTTATATTTGTTTCTTCTGTTTGTAGCTCTAGTTAAAAGTTGGTGCAGCCATAAATGTCACTCGGACCTCTCTTGCCTGTAGTGGTCCGGTGGCGTGAGAAACTTCCATCTCGGTTCAAATTTTCAATACGGTTTTTAAGTTGAATCAAAAGAGATGTGTATCCTCCACACAGAAGAGATCCATCAGAGTTCATGTCAGCAAAACGTTTTGGGTACTGCCTGATTATATTTTGAACAACGGTTTTGCACTGACTGCGAGTGGGGTTACTGTCAAATCTTCTAATTTCATCTGCCAGGACTCGTATCATCTGACGTCGCTCCACTGGTGTAGGCCTCTTGCCATCCACAATTGCAGAACAAATTTTCAGTGGCATCTGTTCCCAAGGCACCTGGAATGATTCTGGCCATGTGTTCGGTATCGGTGATGTGGTGGATCTGTTGGTTGGTTTGTTTGTTGATGAGGTGGAAGTGGAAGTGGTTGATGGCCCTGATGAAAATGCTGATGAAGACTTGGAAGACAAACAATCACTGCTCAGTGACGATGTTGGGATGACCTGCAAGTCCAAGGTAACTGTCTCGGTTTCCAAAAATACAAACAAAAAAAATGAATAGACCCCACAAACTATATCGTACATGTCACTGCTGAGATTTGTCCAGAAGTTAACTGTCACTATAAAGTTTAGGAAAATTATTAGAACAGTCTTGTTTACAATTTCCTGTTTATTTTACTGCCTGGTACAACTAAATGTGTTTCACCTTAAGATCACAATACAGTCAAGTAAGGCTACTAATTAAATTTTTGTCCAAGTAGATGTACATTTAGTTACACCAGGCACTAAAGTGAACATGATACTGAAGAAAACAAGGGTGCTCAGATATTTTTCCATGAATGTATAAGGCATATTTGAAAGGATTTAAAAAAATATATATAACAGTCATTCAACTCAGGAATGGACAAGAGCATAAATGAGGAAACATTAAATTAACTATACTTTACCCAATTTGAATACATGCAGGAGTTTGCGGCACTGGATAACAGGTAGCAGATCTGCAAGGTCCTCCTGTTGTACATATTGTAGGTCTTGTATTGACTCCAAGCCAGAATCCTGAAGTTTTGCAATTATTTGGCATAGGGTCTGTTCAGACAGGTTTGGCAGTGCCATGCGGATGATCCGTTTGATTTGTTCAATCATTTCTGCCATCCTTTTGGACTAGAGGGAAGCAGTGGTGAAGAACTATCAGTGATTTGCCATGGACAGCATATTCAGACAAGGGATAGTAATCTAAGAGATTATCCTGATTAACACAACAGTAGCTTCTCTGCATCAGAGTGAGGGCATAAACACCTATTTCAGGAACACGCAAGGCATGATACTTTTCAACAATAAAGTATACTGCTGAATTGTTATGAACAAGAGCCACTTTGATTTTTCCACTAACAAGGCCTTCATCATCATCATCTATAACAATGAACATGTTCTTTTTGTATTTCGTTCCCTTCACTGTCACTTCATTTGTCATCACAGTATTTGTGGACTCAAAGTTGTAACGTGCAACCGCCTTCCTAATTTCAACATTGTATTCATCTGAGAAAAATGCTGTGCCTTTTTCCACTGAAACCCTTGGAGGGAAGAGGGTACCAGCACTCATAAAGGCCTGCAAAAGCTGATGTCTCTCTGCAAGAGTAGTACAAGGGTTCTTAAAGTTGCGCTATTTTCTCAAACACTGCTTAAAATATGTGTGTTTGCTCTCAAACCTTAGAGTCCATAGACGAATAAGTGGACCAAACTGCACGATAAACCCAGGATAATGACTGACATAATGATGTTTAGGCTTCAGAAGACTACCAGGAAAGGTTTCCTTTCGGCACTGCATATATTCATCAATTAGAACTCTTAGGTATGCTATCTGACCATTTGAAACAGCAGGTGCACAAATTAGGTCCACAACTTCTCGAAGTAGCAAAACTAGCTGCCAAACTTCATTGTCACTGGGGTTATCTATTTTGTCTCCAATCAAAACAGGCAACGTTCTCAAAAAACACCAATTCTGCACAGCATGTCCACTAAGTTTTCCACCATCTGGATTAACCTCACACGGTTTGTCATTAGCATCTTTATCAAGGGACTTGAACTGATTTATTCTTTGATTTAACTCAACATAACTAAACATTTTATCCACCTTAACAAGATGATTAATGTACAGTACCAGATCAGAGGACACAATGCCTTCAAAAAGATCATGCCCAAGACAGGGGGGCAACCCTGGCTGGCATAAATGAAAGTATTTCAGTGTATTAAAAATAGACTCAAATTTAACACCTACGCTATGTGTAGACTGTCCCTAAACCCAAGGAGGGATCAGTTGATGAATATACCTTTTGTGCCCAGAGAGGGATCATCTGATCCTAATTTGCACATCTATTGTGGTCGTTGATGGTGGTCGTTGGTACTCACGCCTACGGACAATTTGGAATGATCATTCAGCCTAGCATGCCCGTCTTAGGAATGTGGGAGGAAACCGGAGTGTTTTTCTATCTCTATATAGAGAAAGAAAGAAAATAAAAAAAGCAAATGTGTATGTATGTGGGAATGAAGCATTTAGCTACAGTAAATATGCCACAGACCTAATGTGGATGTGTAGCTGAACAGGTTGACTTTCATAGTATATTGAACTATATTTTAGCAATCCTTTTTTTTTTTTTTTTTCATCTTAAATCCATTTCCAGCAGGCTTATAATGTAGACTCTAAGCCTAAACCGATGTAGGATAACAAAGACAAAATAACCGAATTTCAATCTCTGAAAGATTTATTTAGAGCAAAACAAAAAACTGTACAGTGTACTGTATACAATCCTGACACATCACTGGGTAAGGCGTACAGCATGAGCCACAAGTCAATCGGCCACATTTCTGACAGACATGAGACATTTTTTCCCCCCCGTACACTTCTTTATTTGGCAGCCCCTCGTTTTTGCTGGTGGACTGTGTGTCATGGGAACAAATAAATCTTTCAGAAATTAAATTTGGGTTGTTTTGTCATTGTTATCCTATGTTGCTTTACACTAGAACCACCAGGGGTTTTGGTGCTTCCTAAAACTACCAAGGGTGTCCCATTTTGGGACACCCTGGGATCCGCCCCCAAGCCGAGCCCATCTCATTTCTACCACTTGGCCCACCCCTTGGCCCTTCAAACGAAGCAATAAGGGGTAGGGGTAAGGAGTAGGGGTAAGGTGTAGGGCTTGAAACATCAGCCCTAAGAATTGGGACACCTCTTTACACTCGCGTACGTCATAAGTCCGTTCGAACAGTTGTTACGTAACCAAAAGCGACGATAAAAAGTGCACTAAGTGCACTTGTGCGTTTAGCAAAACTGAAAAACAAAACAAACATTACAAATGAAGAAACACAATGAACAAGCATTACAATAAGTGGTGTTGATTTTTTATTTAGTACACCCCTAAATAGTGCACTTTTTATCGTGATTAATCTTTTTTAACTATCACTTTTCTGACTGAAGAAAACACATTGAGAGTAGATAATACTGGTCATCAGCTGTTAGAGTATTATTTGGATGTATCAAGCTTGTTTCATTGAATTTAAGCAAAGCAAACAAAACAAACACTTGTAACAAACGGAAGGGTCCACAACACATGCACATAGTTGTGGAGCACTAGTTCAGTTTAATTTAGTTTGGTTTCAAATTCAAATATGGTTTCAAATTCAATGTAATATTTACACCATTGTATGAAACCTGAATGATAGTTTGTTTCTGAACCAAGATTGGTATTTACTAGTCTTGCATATTTTTTTCCCAGCCATTTCATGTGAGGTGCTTTTCTTGTTACCACTGTTGCTTGGTGTGCTTAGTTGTAGTATTTCTGAATATCTATGTATATCAATGTATATCCACAGCAAATTGTTAACTGATCTTTTCAAAAATGTTTTTTAACATGTAGAGGGTATTCAAACAAATACATCCGAATGAATTAGAATTATTAAATTACTGCTATCAAAATATTCTCAGAAGTTTAGCAGTTTAGTGTCAAGTAAGAAATAAGTGTCTGAGAGTCAGGCTACTTTAGCTGAAGAGGGGGTTGGGGCGAAACAGGCTCAGTCAGGCTACTTTACCTGGGGGGGGTTGGGGTATACCTTGCTGAGTGAGGCTGCTTTCTCTTTCGCTACTACTACTAGTCAGGCTACTTTCAGACACTTATTTCTTACTTGCCTACTGTAGGTTGATAAATTTGTAGGTAGATTTGTGTATGTCTTAGTCAATCCCAAAAAAATGCTTCCTTCAATCAAAGTATATATTTTCAATAGAAAATAAAAGTCACTTGAATGAAAGCAAAATGTGTTTGAATGCAAAAGTTGCCTGAATGATAGCTTGTTTCTGAACCAAGAGTGGTATTTACTAGTTTTGCATATTTTTTCCCAGCCATTTCATGTGAGGTGTTTTTCTTGGTACCACTGTTGGTTGGTGTGCTTAGTTGTAGTATTTCTAAATATCTATGAATATAAATGTATATCCACAGTAAATTGTTAACTGATCTTTTCAAAAATGTTTTTTTAACATGTAGAGGGTGTTCAAACAAATACATCCGAATGAATTACAATTATTAAAATACTGTTATCAAAATATTCTCAGAAGTTTAGCAGTTTAGTGTCAAGTAAAGATACACGATAATATCGGCTACCAATAATTATCGGCCGATAATGGCAATTATGACGTCACACAGATAATACAGATAATAAAAAAATCAACCGATAATGCAATCCGATAATTATATACTTGATTTAGCCTCCAAATGTGCACAACCAAGCAGTTTTCTCCACTTCTTCACTGCCGCCTGCTCAAACCCTCCCCTCTCTGAAGCCCCTGTGGGAGGAGGGGTTTAGGAGTACGGCGTCATAGAGGAGGCGGTGTTACACATCAGTGTTGACACTGTTGAGGCGCTCTCACTAGCGTGCATCGCTTTTCCCGTGTGTGAAATGAAATAAACGATGCTCTCGCCATCTACAAAACAGTTCCTCAAGGCCTAAAGAAAGCGTCCTCATTGAACACCACTAGCACTAACCCAGCAGCCATTTAAAACTGCATCACAATGATTTTTGGAACGAATATGAGGCTGCTGCTAGCATGAATGCTAAAGCTATTGTTAACAAATAAACTATAAAGGAAGCTACGGGGCTTGCGACGATACAGAGACGCTGCGGTCCTCCCGGAGTCGGGGGGTTTGGGAATGCAGCCCAAAGCGAGTGGTAAACTCCCATCTATGGCTAAACACCTCACGAGATCGATAGTTGACAAGTAGCTGTCTTCCGACGGAGCCCGCCGGTCCGGCAGGCCGCCGCCGCCGCCTCGCCCTAGGCGGGTAGAGGATGAGAGCAGAGCCATGCACCGAATGCGCCGCAGCGAGCTGGCCAGGGCGGGCGGATATCCGGTACGAACTTAGCTGCCGCCGCCACTCCGGTTCAAGACAGAGGCCTGGCGCAGGTGCTAATTTGGCAGCCGGGCGGACTGAAGGGCACAGGCGGGAGGAAATTCCCGAAATGACCCGATAGCCAAATCCCTGGATGAAAAAATAATGCAGTTTATACGACCACGATTCTTCGTGAAAGACATGCCGATCACATCAGTTTTACCACGGACATTTACACAGGTGATGTCAACAAACCATGTTTATCATGACGGCACAGTGGTTAGTTGATAATTGTAACATGCACCAAACGACACAAAGAAGTCATCCAGTCAGTAATGCATTCAGTACGCTTTAAATTTATGACGTCTTAATCAGATCATTCTTCTTAAATCTAGTCAAATAATTTTCTCCATCTTGTTTGAGTGTTGAAGACTAGTTGAATGCGCCAGATTATTCCACTTACTTGAACTAAATATTGCAATTTGTTCTTATTAAGCCCAAACATCTAAAAAAAAATAAGGTCATTTTCACCTAAATCAAGAAAAAATTGCTTTCAAATAATGTTTTGAACCATTGAACATTTCTGACAAGTTTTTTTTTTTTTTTTTTTTTTTTTTTTTTTTAGGCTGTTAATCTTATTTTCAGCTGGCCATTTTTCTTCAAGAAATCTGAGTGAAATATACTTGAAGTGCTGGCAGTTAATTTAACTTATAGATTTACACTGAAAACAAGGGACTTTAACTAGTCTTAAGGAGCTGTGTTTTTGCTGTGTAGTAATGTTATACTTTAGGAATGGCATACTTTTAAAGCCATTTTTGTGCAACTTATGTATTTACTCTGTAAGTAATTGTTGCCAAAAGTTTACCATTACACAATCTGTCTTTATTTAGATGTTGGAATTTACTACTACTACTACTTGTTCACATTTGATGTTGAAAAAAAAAGCAATATTATTTTTGCACAGCAATATTTTCTCTTGTGTATACTTTAAAATTTCACATAAATCTTTAATAAAATTATCGGCTTGACATTATCGGTTATCGGTTGGAACAAGGAGGAAATTATTGGTTATCGGTATCGGCTGAAATAGGTAAATCTGAGGTCAGCTAGCCCCCCATTTCAATTAACAATTATGTCAATCGTTTGTGCTGCAATGGTTTTGTAGATCAGTATTATGCTTTTATTCAGATATTAATTTCGAGTGGTTACGTCACTCATAGCTTTTCCTTAGCTTAGCTCCCGCGGCTAATGCAGCATAGCAACTCCCAATAACAGAGGGGTGTCCTAGCTACCTACCTAACAAGCACGATCATAACGCAAACAAATTCGGGTCCGTTTCGCAGTAAATTGGGGGGCTTTAGATATTAATTTTGAGTGATGACGTCACTCTAAGCCCCTCATTTACTGCAAAATGGTCCTGAAGTGCTGCCATTCGTTTGTGCTACGTTCGTGTTAGTTGTTAGGACACACCTCTGTTATTGAGAGAGTTGGTATGCTCTATTAGCCACGGGAGCTAAGCTAAGTAAAAGCTACGAGTGACGTCACCACTTAAAATTAATATCTCAATAAAAGCATAATACTGATCTACAAAACCGTTGCAGCACAAACTAGCACAAATGACAGACACAATTCTGAATTGAAATGGGGGGCTAGCTGACCTCAGATTTACCCAAAAAGAATTGTAAATATCTCTAGAACGAAAGCAGCACTAACAAAGCTTTTTACAGTACAAACGATTGACATCATTTTTATATAAATATGTCTGATGGGGGGGAGGGGGCCAACTTCACAGAGGTCCGTAGAGATGGTCAGAAAGCACATACAGCAATATACAATGTGTCGTGCTTTTTTTTTTTTCCTTGTCCGTAGATGGTCTCAAAGCGCTTATAGCAATATACAATATGTCGTCCTTTTTTTTTTTTTTTTTTTTTTTTTTTTTTAATCTTAATTTTTTAGTACTTCCAGGTCATCCTCTTGCCGTCGTGTTGTGGGATTTTGCTGTTCTGTTGCGGGATTTTTGCTGCTGTGTCTTTGCATTCGCCTTCTGAGCCATTCGTGCTGCGAACCATTTGCTGTTGTGTTGTGGCGATTAGGGTTCGTGCTTTTGCCAATTTGCAATCGCGCTTTAGGAACTGGGGATCGTGTTGTGGCGGTTTGCATTCATGCTTTTTTTCTTTTGCAAAGCGTTTGCAATTGGGGTTCATGCTTTTTTTTATTTGCAAAGTGTTGAGACTTTGCATTTCGCCTGACACCTCTCAGCCACCAAAATTTCCTGCTCCTGTTCAAATCCACCCCGCCAGTCGACTGTCGTTCGCTCACACGAGCTCGGTCATCAAGATAAGCACATCCCCCGCCCCTTGACGTAGTTAGCACTTTGCATTCAGAAAGCCACATGGCAGAGCTGATCACACTTGGGTTGGGTTGTGAGACCAAAACATTTGAGATTTTTTTGTCGTCACAAATGTATTGATTATTTCATTCATTATAACTTTATACACGTTGCAATGGTCTGTGCGTTTGTTTATTTCATTGCAGTAATTTATACATAAAGTTGCCTGTGTGTGCTATAGGAGAAGAAGAAAAAATGGGCAGAGCAATGAATGAATAAAATAAAAGCATATTCAAAAATAAAACTCTCAAATAATAACTGAAACTATCATGGCATGAGTCAGTGTAAACTGACCAACCCTTGTGGGTTAGAGTAAGGTTGTTTGCTTGTGTGCTTGAGTGGCCTATTTGAGACACAATGACACACTCATTTGCACATATACAGATGCTAATTGTGGATACCCAGAGTTGTGGGGATCATCTGATCCCCTTCTGGACTTTCCAGTAGGCTAAAAAAATGTTGGGTTTTCTAGTGTTAACTCAACATAACTAAACATTTTATCCACCTTAACAAGATGATTAATGTACAGTACCAGATCAGAGGACACAATGCCTTCAAAAATATCATGCCCAAGACAGGGGGGCAACCCTGGCTGGCATAAATGAAAGTATTTCAGTGTATTAAAAATAGACTCAAATTTAACACCTACGCTATGTGTAGACTGTCCCTCAACACTAAGTGGATTTGCCAAGAATGCTTATCTGCTGATATCACAGTATCTGCAGAAGTATGAACTCCTGCTGAAGTTCTCCACAAAGCCTCCTATGTTATGTGAGCCCAGGTTGTCGCCTGCAATTGCACACAAAGTTCCCTTGTAGACTTTTCCATCACAAAGGGTGACACCTATAACCTCAAGATCTTTAAGGTCATTGACAACGGTGCCCATAACCAAGTCTTGACCAAAATATTTCAGATCCTGTTCTTTACAAAGAAGAACAAGTTGCATTTGATCAGTTCTAGATGTGTTATGTGGCATTAAATCAGCAAGCGTTAGATACACTGCAAGTATGTTATGTTTTTTCTTTCCAGATCCTAGTGGGTTTACAACTTCAAATGCATCCTGATACAGGATCAAACTCAGTGATGAGCTCTCTCTTTGGAAGAGCACATTCTCTGCCATATTTTTCCCATCCCACACATCCTGAAGAATATCCTTAGAACCAATACAGGAGTGTACTTGCTTATATTGTTCACGCACTGATGGACAATGGAATAGAGAAGCTATTGTCTTTTTGATAGGAACATACTGGGCAAAGCACTCTTTTCCTGCCTTATTCTGACCTAAACAGATTTGAACAGGCTCAACATAGTTGAAGCTGTTCTTGAAAATGTTTTTTCTTCTCTGATCAGTTTTCAGTGACTGGGTGTTGCAGGTTCTAAAGAAGTCATCAGTTTTCATGACATTAATGAAATTATTTGCGTCATTTTCAGAAATTCCAAGGGTTATCAACCTTTCTTTTAGTTTAAAAAACAAATGTGACTGGCTTATATCATGCAAGTCCTGAATATCTTCAACAATTGCTTGAATGACAGACGACGGAAGAAGACACTTTGCTTGAAATTTCAAATAAAAAAAGGGCAAAATTATTAAAGAATTGCGACTCATCAGCAATTTCTGGATAAACATCATCATCGAGAGGATGTGTCTTCATATCAGAATGTTCTACACATCAACTGCAGGATTAGCAAAAACCCTGGACACGTTTTTCTCAGCACCATTTCTGTGCTTAAGACTCATGTGTGATGTGAACGTAGATAAAACTGTAAAGCCTTTCCTACACATTCTGTAAGGACAAGTGACCGTTTTCCCCTCTCTTATATGTTTTTTTAAATGACGGTAAAACGAAGTCCAAGTTTCACACTCGACACTGCAGAAATCCATGTGACATTTTAGCTTAATGCCAGACAAAGAAGACCTAACTACATGTTTGTTATGTCTGTGAATGTGACACTTGAATGTAGAAATTTTTAAAAGGTCTTACAGCAGCCTGGTAAAGCACAATTAAAGGTCACATTATGTTTATTTTTATGCATTCTCATGTGCCTTATGTATGCTACAATTGTTGTATAGGTATTGCAAAAAATGTGACAGGAGAACATTTTGTTACTGCCACTTGATGGGTCCATTTGATCAGTTTACCAATATTTAAGTGCTGCTCTGCTAATAGAGTCAAAGGATCAATGTGAAGTGCATGTTGACTTGCACAAAGCATTAACTTCAGCACCACAGGAACACACGAAGACATTGCAAGTTGTCTTCTGTGTACTTCTTTGTTTTGTCCTTCAGTGGTGGCCTTGCTCCATGTGTTAGGGCTCAATTCCCAACGTGCCTAAAATAATCAAAAATGCATCAAGAGAAGTATAACCTCACCTATAACGGACACTCATTTATTTTCAAGGCCTATGGGTCATAATCAATCCACGTAGAAATATTTTTCAAGTGAATTTATAGCTACTTAATGGGGGTAGCGGGTATTCCAAGATAATACTACAACAAAGAGAGAGCGAGAGAGAAAGAGCGAGCTAGCGAGCGAGAGCGAGGTGTTTTAGCTTATTAAAATTAATTTTATTTATATGGGCTATTATTTATTTTACTATGTATTTGTTTTACAAATTTTATGTTGTATAACTTTAGTTCCTATATGTGAATATTAGTTCCTAGTTGTTTGGTTGTGGTAGGAGTGTTTATATTGTTGTTTATTGTTATAGCAGAGAAGACAGCAGTAAAACAACAACAAGTAAACTTGTTGCAATTTTCAAAACACCTTTATTTTGAAAGGACGTCATCAGAATTTAATGAGATCACTTTAGTTCGAGTCTTGGGGTTGTCTAGGTATACATAGGAAGTGAAATGGTCCTTGGATATCTCCCATAGTTTTTAATATACATTTTTGAAAACAGGTGAAATGACGCCCTTAGCAATTTCAGAGTACTTTTATTTTAAAACCCCAGAACCCAGAGCAATACTTCATTATGACTTAAGGGGTGCTTCAGTGTCCCCCTGAAGTAAATGTGTTCTTGAATAGCCCCCTGTTGTTCAATATATATATTTTTAAATAACGGGACTCGACTCTGAAGGTACTTTGTTGTGTGACCATAATGCATATAATGCAAACAATGAGCCAAATGAAGGGCGGCGAGCTTGACTTCGTTTTGATGAATGGAGGCTGGCCTGACCGCAGTCTAAAAGGCCATGTCTACACGAAGCAGGGTATGGAGGACCAGGAGTGCAAATATTAAATAAATACACTATTAAATCAATAATTAATAGTGTGATTAAAATACTTCTATTTCATTATTTATTTATTTATTTCAATAGTCATTTCAACATTAATTTATTTCTATGTTCTATTAATATATTTCACTTTTTATTTCCATTCATATTTATTTATTTCAATTCATATACATTTTCATTCATTTTCGATTTTTATGTATTCATTTAAACATTTATTTCCATTTTTATTTATTTCAACATTTATTTATTTATTCCAATATTTTTTTTTTCCAATTTGTATTTGTTAAATGTTTACATTTGGAGTAAATTAGACAAGTGCTTTTATGGTACCATTATTTACAAACTCTTGCAGTGCTTCATATTGAACATATGCGAAGGATGGGGGTTTAAAGGACAATTATTTATCGCGCATTGTTATGAATGTACTTCAAAATGAATGAATGCAGTTGGCTGTGGAATCTCTTATATTTTAAATAACCCTGCTATGTGAAGACATTTTGTCTAAACAAAGTACAGAAATCTAAAAGTAGCATTTTTTACCCTTGCTATCTGCCTATTAAAAACGATAGACATTTAGCGAACCTTGATGAAATGGAACACATCCGCATTTAATACCACAATAGAACTTCTAATTTGATTGTTAGCAAGCAATTCCCTGAACGTTAGTATGACATTAAATATTTAATGGCAGTATGAGTAAGACTCAATAACTTAACGTTGTATTATTTGATGCGATTATAGAAGCCAATGGATGTTGAAAAACAAGCACCGGAAACTTTCCAAACAATACTGTCGTGTCCTGTAAATTACAAGCAAGTGGGTCCAGCTGCGGCCCGCAGTACTTTCCCAATTTACCACCCTCTTTTTTAGTGCCTTCCACATCCCATGACACAGAAAAGAGGGTGATTAAGGGTTATTGAAAGCAGGGTGCGCGGTTGACGACGCATGATTTGATTACTCGTTGAAAGCAGGGGCAGGGGGCGCGGTTGGCGAGTACTGCGGGCCGCAGCTGGACCTTTCACATTTAAAGGGGAAATATGTCGCATTCCGAAGATCACACACAGTTAATCGTTATTTTATCAACTATTATAGAGTGCATGTAGAAATGACCTGTCGCCCTCTGTTAAATATTTTCCGGACATACTGAATGAAAGCTGATTTGACTTGCCCACGCTGCTGGAGTTCTGAAGAGCACTCGGCCAATTCAACTGTGGCAATACATTGATTCTTTGCAGGTGTTACGCCACGGACGACGCAGCAGAATATACAATCATCATGGGGAGCAATTTGGTGGACAACTAGTCTTTCGTCAGCGATTCAGAGATCGAATCAAATGAAAATGTTTTCATTTTCACGGAAGATGGTTTGGAGGACAATTTATGTGCTGACGATGAACCTTCCCAATATTACTGCACCTACATGTATGAGCCGGAGGCAAAACCTTTAGCAGACGACACAATTGCTGACTGTAAAGCTGAAATCTGCATCAACATTGTGGATATTATGTTAGTATCTCCTAAAAACTCTTAACCCCCTCAGGAGACCCTCATTATTTGATTGATGCATGTTGGAGGAGGGAGACCTAGAAAAGAGGCTCATGATCACAAGACTTGGCCACCCCTGGAAATTGCATTGCAAATAATAACAACAAAAATTTTAAAAAACTATGTGGGTCTCAGGAGGATATTATTAATATTCAAGGTATGTAATGTTCCATATATAGTATAGTATATGATAATTTTGTAATGGCTGTAAATATGTGTGGCCCCTTTAAGAGATGCTTGGGACTTGTGGGCTGTTACGGGGAAGCGAGCGAGCCAGTAAAGCGAGAACGGCCTGGAAGCTAGAGTTGGCGGTCGCATGTCGGAGCAGCCTGCTGTTTTTTTACATTTCATTGTTGCCACATTAAAGTGACTTCCACACCCTCTATGCGCTGTGAGTTTAAACATTGTGAGTGGCAGTCAAATGAGCGACTACGTTGCCTCGCCCACGAGATCTAAAGCCCAGGTTGACAGGCGTATGCTGGAATGCCAGATGAAGTCCAAGACGAAATGATACGCAACCAATTTTTTCAGGCTTTTAGGCCAGATGAACTTCGCATTCATGTGCAGCTCAAACACACCCGCACCTGGGTGTGGCACTTGCTTTTGCAATGGAAAGGGGGATTGCAGCCAAGGGGGTGCTACAGTCACCAGTCAACAAGGCCCAGTCACAGCACTATCGTTTGGGGTGGAGCAAAGCCCACCATTGCTGGAGGAGATGGTGTGTGCTTTAAAAACCCACACAGACCATCGCATGGACGAAACCAAGTGCCGAGCGTGGCTATGCATCTGCTGGGGGCTGGGGGTGTGGACAGCTTGGGCATCTGGTGGGATGGTGGCCAAAGAGGATGGACCAGCAGGGAAACTGGAAAAGGTCCACATAGGCCGGATAATGTGGGCCCACTCTGCCGTATCCCTGGACCAGCAACCCCCCCTGTTGGACACTGTGGATGGAGGAGCTCAAGAGCATGATGGAGCTGTTGCCAGGATGGGTTGGACAGAGGTTGGGTACCCCAGCCATATCCCAATGCCGAATGCGGATGTTTCCTGCAGTATCCTGGTGGATTCGGAGTCTTCTGCCACAATCGTGAAACCATATGTTGTCCCTACAGGAACTGTGCTGGAAACCACCATTAAGAAGCTGAGAGCTGTGACGGGCGAAACGGCTCGGACGAATGGGAAAGGGACATTTGTGTTTGTCCTCGAGAATTCATCAGTGAGTGACACTTGTAAATGCGGGCGGGACTTCTTGAAGAATACAAAACCATGTAAAGCTGATTGCTCCTTCACAACAGACCACTTCTGTAGTGTCCATCAACACAGCAACAACACAGTTGTTGTTGACTGGGACAGAGTCCGCTCGACCGGAAGAGCATGGCCCTATAGTGACAGTGGAAAGTTCAGCACCAAAGCAATTGGAGGACCTGACGGAGGCTATCAGCTCCATCTGGGAAGCCAAATACATAGGCCTGGATTGTGAGTAACAGTAGCAGTTATGGCAAGTGCTGTGGGACTCTAAGGACATTTTTGCCCACTATGAAAACGGGATGGGTCCAACGCACTTAATAGAACATCACATCCACTCCAGAGATGCACAACTGATCAAGTTGCAGCCATGGCATCTACCAATGGCCCTGCAGGAAGTTGGAACAAGGAGGTCCATGCCATGCTGGACACAGGGATCATTGAGCCCTCTGTCCTTCCCTAGGCGTCTGGCGTGGTAATGTTCGCCGCAAAAGGGTCCAGGCCCTGCGGTCTGTGTGGACTGCAGGCCGCTTAATAAAGTGACGTGGAAGGACTGTTACCCCCTTCCATAGGTTGAGACGCGAGACCTACTATTGGGGTCTGCGTGGTTCTCGTCGCTCGATACTAGATACTGGCAAGTTCCCCTCAAGGTCGAAGACTGCATTCTGCACCACCAGAGGACAGTGGCAGTTCAAGGTAATTGGTTTTGGCCTGTGTAATATGCCAGGGATGGTTGAGTGCTTAAAGGACTCACTGCTGGTGGACATCCCCGCAGGCAGGAGTGCTTGGTCTACCTGGATGATGTCCTCATGCACGCCAGTCTTTCCAGGCTGCATTGGGTTCCCTGAGACTGGTGTTGGGTGTCCTGATATGTGAAATTATGGATGTTGTTATTATTGTTAGCAGCAGAGGGCGCTAGGTGTTTGCATTTGTGTTGAGCGTTGACTAGAGAAAATTGGAGGATACTTCCTGTATGTCGGAAACAAAGAGAAAAACAAGCCTAGCGAAGTTGTTGGCTAATAAATGAGAGCACCAGCTCTTTCGTTCATTACTCGACTTAGTGTCATTTATAATGAACAACACATTGGGGAGAAATGCAACGGCTAGACTGGAACTCCATCCGGAGAAATGCCACTTCTTACGGCAAGAGGTGGAATTTCTGGGGCGCAAGGTGGATTACAGGTGCATCAGCACATTGGAGGAGACAATTTGCACGAAAGACTGGCCACTTTCAACAGACGCAAACGCAGCTCAAACGTTTTTGGTACTGCTTTCTTATTACCGGAGGTGTGTGAAGTGGTTCTTGCTCATTGGGGCGCCCTTGAGCCGCCTTCTTCAGAACAATCAACATTTCACATGGACAAAAGACTGTCAGGAGGCGTTCTTCAACTTTTAGAGGGCGCACACTAATACCCCTGTCATCACAGTGCCAGACCCAGCCCTGGATCCTGCGTGGTTCTCGGTCATCGTGGACGAGTGTAGTGGGCCTGTCCACAGGCACAAAAAGATTTTGTAGTTAGTTTGCTTTGCCACACATGATGGACGGCGTGCTACAGTGCGCTTTGAGAGTGCCAGGTACCGGAGAGGTGGCAGATGGTAGTGCCTAGATCCCTGAGATGCAGTGCTTGGAGCATGACATGGGAGCACTGGCTCTGAACACTTTGAACACGGCGACTGCGCCAAGGATTCCACTGGGGACAGCATCGACGAGACGTGAAGGACTTATGTCGGCGTTATGATGAATGTGCGACATTCAAAGGACCCGTGGATCAGTCACATGCACCGCTTCAGCAGCAAGGTGTGGGGGCACTCAGGAAGCAAGTGGCTGTGGATGTAATGGGACCCTTCCTGTGACGGAGAGAGGAAATGAGTATGTGCTGTGTGCCTACTTCAAGAAATGGCCAGAGGCTTATGCGTTGCCAGATCAGAAGGCGGAGACGGTGGAGGAGTCTCTGCCAAAGGGAGTGTTTAATTGGTGTGGTGTTGCGGACACTGCACAGTGACCAGGGCAAAAATTATTTGAGTCCAAGGCTTTTGCTTCCCTCTGCTTACCACTTAACATGCAAGAGACACGGACCACACCTTTGCACCCTCAGGGTGATGGATTAGTGGAAAGATTGTCACATTGCTCTGGTTTTGATGGTCTACGGATCAGCTGTAAGGTGTTCAACAAACTGGTGATGCTGGGCCAGGAGATCAGGACTTCTTCGGAGTTGGCAATTGACAGGTCACCAAACAGCCTGGAGGACCCGCTGGCACCTGAGAATGCCCGAAGGTTTCAGGACCGGTTGGAGGCTGCGCACGAGTTTGCACGTGACCAGCTGGAGAACGCTGGTATGAGGAAAAAAAAGGAAAATGGAAAAAGGTATGATGCAGGGGCAAGAGACGTGATTTTCAGTCTGGAGAACTGGTTGGAATTTATGCACTCAAAAAGAAGAAGGGACTTTGCCCAAAATTGGACCGGTTTAGGAAGGATCTTTTAGGGCGCTCGAACAAATTGGGGCGGTTGTCTACAGGATTGGGGTTTCCCCTAAGGGCAAGAGAGCCGTCCTGCATCTCTGTGTTCTCGGCAATAAACGCGAGTTACTGTAAAAAGTACCAAGTTAAAAAGTGATTCTGAGCAGTTGTGATTTCCACATGTCACTCCAGGAGTCACACATGGGAGGTAACGATGTATAAATAACTTGAGTGGTACATCCAATTTCGTTGTCAAGGCAATGACAAATAAGGACTACTGTACAAACGACTCGTGTGTTATTTGTGTTTTAGACAGGCAAACACCGGCTGGCCGCGTTTTGGGTCCTCCTCTGTGTGCCTGCATGTGCACAAGTTAATTTAGAGCAAGAAGGAAGAGAGAAAGTTCGTTTGTTGTCCGCCAGTAGTTTCGGGTCGCGTTGATTTTAGAAGTGTTCTGAGTGAGTGGTCAAGTCTCGTGTGCGTCTATGAGAGGTGAACCCCCCTGTATTGTTTATCATTTAATAATGTTGTTTTGTGATACTACAAGTTAGCTTTGCGCGCTAAGTTAATTAGCAAACTGCCATCATGTCATTTCTGTGTCCACTGTGAGTTGGTTCTTAGTATTGTGGCGATTGTTATGTGTTCCGGCCAAATGCACTGTGGGAAGTTTGGCAACCGTGACTGGGAATTGTGGTTGGAAATGTTATTACATGTGCGTTGTGTTCAATAATGTGTACTGTATCTTGGAGTCGTGCGGTGTATGGGACACAAGTGCAGCAAGTGTTAAGAAAAAGATCATCTCCTGCCATTATTCCCCACGTCGCTCGCCACATTGGTGTCAGAGATGGGATGTTATAATGGAGAGCGAAATCCAAGAATTAGAACGCATTGTGGAGTTGACACTTTAAAAGCTAGCTGCAGCGTGACAAAGAGAGACTTTTTGCACACGCTCCTGACGGTGCTCGCGCTGCGCGACCTCAGTGACTTCTGGTGGACGAAAGCAACAATGCGGGGGAACAGTGCCAATCTGATACAATGGACTACTCACCAGAGACTATGAGAGGCACTGCAGCACCTCAAACTCCAGCCAAGCTTCGCAAGTACAATGGGACAACACAGCTGGAGCCATACCTGTCTCAAGTTCAACTGGCAGTTTGGTACAATGGTTGGAGTGATGGTGAGGCTACTCACCTGGCCCTGGCTTTGAAAGGTGATGCCCTACAAGTCCTCCTCGATTTGGCCCCAGTAGAGCAGTGGAACAGGCAGGCTCTGATAGGGCCCCTAGAGAGACGATTTGGCAAACATCACTTCGCTGATGAGAGCAGAGAAAAATTGGCTGACCGGCACCGCCTGGAGGGGGAGAGCATGGGCACTTTCGCTATGGATGTACAGCTGTATGCACGACAGAGATATCCACATTTCCCTGCAACTGCATGTGAGGAGCTGGCACTTCACGCTTTTCTGAAGGGACTCTCTCCGGAACGACAGCACGTTTGTCTCATCATGCCGCAAACGCTCAGCACAGCCCTTCGTGAAGCCGAACGTGCGGAGGCTGTATTTTCCTCGCAGCCTCCCCAGCTACGAGCTTCCTCACGTCAGCAGCACGCTAGGATGGTGGATTATGACAGCCATGGCACAGACGACGAGGAGGTGTGCTGGGCCCAGCCATCACCCACACAACGATAGCGGCCGATTAGGCCATCCAAACGGCGCCAGCCTCGGCCAAATGACTGTTGTGCCCGATGTGGCCAGCCTGGGCATTTGGCATGCCACGCCCTAGCACCTGCGCCAATCTCCAGAAGGGACCACCATCAGGAAACAAGAGCAGGGCGATCTAGAGAGGGGACCACCACTATTTTCTCCCATCACCCCTCCAGGGACGTTGTATGGTGGTTGGGCCTGTTGAACACATCCAGGGACTCTACCTGGCCTGTCAGCTCGACGGCCGAACTTGCCGGGCCTTAGTGGATTCGAGATCAACCATTTCCCTTGTGTGACCTGGCATCCTTCCCAGTACCACTGGAACTCTGGCAGCGACATGAACACTCACCAGCACTCAGCTGACAACCGTCACGGGGGAGAAAGCTGGCATGAAAGGGAAGAAGCTGCTGTGTGTACGGACTGGGGGGCAAGAAATGATGCACGGGTTCTGGCTTGCTGATATACAGGACGAGTGCATCATTGGACTAGATTTGCTGATGAAGTGGCAAGTCAGCATGGACATAGCAGGGGCGAGTATCAAGATTGGCACACAGACTTTCATGCTGCAGTCTGGTGGGGGCAAGAAGCGTGGATGTAAAAACTGGCGAATTGACTACAAAGCTCCGGTCGGTCAGCAGGTTCCGGGTCCCTCGTGTTCCATGGAGGGTGGTGACCAGTCATAGCAGCCGCCTCAACCAGCGCCGCCTGCGGGGTCATCCCGCTCGTCCTCTGCTGAGACTGTGGAAGGAGTTGTGGCAACGGAGTTCTGACGGCCTCAACTTACAGCAGCGTCAGCAGTTAAAAGGCCTCCTTGACACACTCGGGGACATTTTTGCTGCTAAGGACCAAAACTGTAAGAAAACGGGGCTTGTACAGCACACCATCAATACCGGTTCAGCCCCGCCTGTTCGTGTACGGCCCCACCGGTTGCCTCTCGCTAAGCGGCAAGCAGCAGAAGAGAAAATCCAGGAGATGCTTGCAGCTGGTATTATCGAGCCCTCCAGCAGCCCATGGGTGGCTCCAGTGGTGCTGGTGCGGAAAAAGGATGGCTGCTAGCGGTTTTGTGTGGATTGTCGTCGCCTCAATGCAGTCACCCGTAAGGATTCCTACCCACTGCCACGAATTGACGACGCCCTCGATTGGATTACCGGTTCCAGTTGGTTCAGCTCCCTTGATCTACGCATCGGCTAGTGGCAGGTGGAGCTGGCCCCCGATGCCAGACCAAAGACGGCGTTCACCATTGGACAAGGACTGTGGCAATTCTGCATCATGCCGTTTGGACTGTGTAATGCACCGGCTACTTTTGAGAGGCTAATGGAGACTGTGCTCGCGGATGTGCCTCGTAGTCGGTGCGTTGTGTACCTGGACGATCTGTTGGTGCATGCGAGTGACTTTGGCGGGGCCCTGAGTAACCTGCTAGAGGTCTTTACTGCGATCCGCCATGCTGGACTGCAGCTGAATCACGCTAAGTGCCACCTGCTCACCAGACAGACAGAATTCCTGGGTCACGTGATCAGTGCGGAAGGTGTTACCACCAACCCTGCTAAGGTGACTGCAGTACAAGACTGGCCAACTCCTGCTAACGTTGGTGAGCTGCGGAGCTTCCTGGGCCTTGCGTCGTACTACCGCCGCTTTATACAGAACATTGCCACTATTGTTAGTCCACTCCACCGCTTGACGGACAAGGGCCAACCCTACGACTGGGACCACACCTGTGCAGCAGCCTTCAGCCAACTCAAGGCCACACTCACGGGGGCACCAGTGCTGGCATACCCAGATGTACAACTACCATTTATTGTTGACACTGATTCCAGTTACGTGAGGGTTGGAGCTAGTGATGTGCCCTACTGTGCCGAGGCGCCGAGGCGTGTGCCGAGTAAACCGGAAAAAAATCTGCAAAGCGCGCATCGAGGCATGTGTTGATTACGCTTGTGGCCACGCCCGAAGCCTCGGAAGGCACGTTGCTACGTCCGAAGCCTCACGAGACGGGCTTCCTATACGTCATCGCCAACACATAGTTTCGCCGGTGATTCGAAATGAAATGGCGCACCGAGACGACAATGAGCTGACAGGTGACACTGACACACCCAACTCGCATCTTCAAACCTAAATTCAATCGGATTCGTTTTGCAATGGACGCACTGTCCAACATCGAAAAAGAAGAGAACATCCCCTGTCTGGGATCATTTTGAGCAGTTCTCTCCTAAAAAGGTACAAATTAATAACCAGTGTGAATATATAATTGTAAATTATTGTGACAACACAGTGTATCCCTCGTTTTAATGTCTTTCTTCTACTTGGTGATTTTTCAAAAGGTGACGTGCAAACTTTGTTCTAAAGAACTTGGGTACCAAGAGAACACTTCATCTATGTTGAGGCATTGTACCCCGGCCTCATCCGTCCCTTGCGAAAGACTATTTTTAAAAGCAGGAGAAATTCTAAAAAAAAAAAAAAAAATGAAACCGTTTCAAGCCAAAAACAATCATTCTTTCAGATAGAGCCTAGATCTTGAGCTCGGGTCGGGCCCAAAATGTCACTCATTTACGTTCGGGTCGGGTCGGGCCGGACTTCTTCTCTCGCTAACTTTTAAAAAAAAAATTTTTAGAATAAATGTATATTTGTATGTGGATTTTAAACTAAGGAATACTTTTTCTAAAATAAATAAATTGGATAAAACAGAGAAAGGGCGCTGAGGTAATCCAAAACATGAGCCGCATGCAGAGCCAGTGCATTGTTTGCGCACATGAAGGCTCTGCATGGGGCTCTCCGTGAGTCTGCAACTCTGCATCCTGATATTTCCTTTTCGAATTTCGATATGGATATGATGTTAGTCAAACATCTATATTATCATTTGTTTCAAGGGCCGTACCTCTTCGTGCAAAGCAGGACTTTGTGGTGTTCTTTAAAATGTTCTTATTTTGTTTCAGTGCTCCTTAAGGCAGGTTGTTCTTTTGTTTGTTCTGATGCGAGTCATTAAAATAAAGAGCGTTATTTAAAAGTATTTTAGTTTTTAGTTTATGCTGCTGTTCCTCTCCTTGTCAGAGAGGTGCGTCCATGAGAGCACAATATCCCACACAGAAATATATTTAACAAACCTATCCAGCGTTATCTCGTTGTGTACATGCATTTATTATTATCATAAAAATATGTAGACTATTTAAACATTAAGAAAAATTGCGTTGTTTTCTGCCAACTTGAAGAAATTAAAATAAATGTCTGTTGCTGCATTTTACCAAGGAAATGACGCATGAACTATCCACCTGATAGAACAGACACACAACTATGAATGATATAACTGTTTATTGAATATGCATTTTACAGTCTTGTTCAACTGGGAGAATTTGTTATAAAAGACAGGCTTTATTTTGTTATCATTATGCACATAGGTGTTGTCACAAATGTGATCACACAAAATGCAGCCATTTTCCAAGCAGTGCTCTGTCCAGGTCTGAGTGATGCATTGCATCCCTGCATTTCCCTCTTCTGGGTCCTCACAAATAAAAAATAAAATTTCGGCTTATTTTTGGGCTCGGGTATACAAATTTAAAAAATACAATTTCGGGTTTTTTCGGGCTCGGACCTGACAGTTAAGTTAATTGCTCGGGCCGGGTCAGGCTGGATTTCTTGTTCCCAATCTAGGCTCTACTTTCAAGTAACACACGCACATTCATTCACATAACAACTCCCTGCCCTTTTGACCCCATCAAATCCATGGTGTCATTTTAATCACTCTGTCTGTCATGACATTTATTTTCCACATGAAGGCGCAATAGAACAAATGAAGCCTCATGATGCTTCGGCCCAGGAGCGAACCAGTTTGATGGAAAGCCTCATTGCTGTCCTGCCTCCTCATTATTCTGCCGCTTTCCTTCCGTCCTTGAACATCCTGGACAAGAAGTAGCGCTCTGGTCAGCGTTTCAGCTTGTGTGCAATTGAAAATTGAGCCACCCAGATCTTCAGTCAAGCTATCGTAAAACCTCCGCCACAACTACAGTCTACAGTTATCCCTCTCTACTTGGCGCTTCAAACATCACGCCCTCTGTCCATTATGGATTTTTTTTTTTAAAGATTTAAAGACCAATACCATTGTATTTTGTTTTTTTCCTTGAATCTTCATGATAAAAATGTATTCAAAAACCGGATTTCTTCATTGCATTTCTTTCATCATTGCAATTAAACATAATTGATTAACATTGTAATGAAGTTAAACTTGAGGTGGCATCGTACAACGTGGTGCATCATTAAAGGATGCACTGCAGGGAAAATACACATTTAATCATGAAGGGTCATGTATTTGTGCCCAACTTAGTCATTTTGATACTAGGCTAACTAATAGATACATACCGTACAACATATGTTGCCTTCATTATAAGGCTTATGAGAGGCTTTTAAATTTTGCAGGCTCTAGACATTTTTGTTATTTATTATTTTGGTCCAATATGGCTCTTTCAAAACTGGGTTGTCGAACCCTGCTTTAAGCATATCTCATTTATATTATAATTTTTACATTTGCTGTGCTTAAGATTTCTTTATTATAATATACATTTCTAATGGGTACACACAGGACTGTTGTGTGCGGTTCATGGAACCCTCCCTCCTGATGCCTTGAAGAGGGTGCGCTGGCAAATACATTTGCTGGCCTGGTGGTCAGGGCACTCGAGTGCCGTGCTTGATACGTGTTACGTGCGGGTACGAGTCCTGACCTGGACGAGGGGGATCGGATTGTGGCGCACGGTGCGGATCAGTGCAACACCGGTTACACACACAAGGGGTCTTTTTTTTTTTTTTTCAATTACATTTAGGGATAAGGGAATAAACATGTTTTACAGTATATGTATCTCTTTCCAATGCTGTTGAATCTGAATAAAATACAATGAACACACCCATGAACATTCATTATTATATTATATTATATTATATTATATTATATTATATTATATTATATTATATTATATTATATTATATTATATTATATTTAGGGCTGTCAAAATTATCGCGTTAACGAGCGGTAATTAATTTTTTAAATCAATCCCGTTAAAATATTTGACGCAATTAACGCACAAAGGCCCCCCCGAAACAGATTAAAATGAAAGCACAGTGAAAGGTGTACTTGTTGTGTTTTTCGGAGGTTTGCCGCCCTCTGCTGGCGCTTGGATGCGACTGATTTTATAGGCTTCAGTCATTATTGACATCAACAATGGCGGGCTACTAGTTTATTTTTGGATTGGAAATTTTACAAATTTTATTAAAACGAAAACATGTAGAGGGGTTTTGATATAAAACTTCTATAACTTGTCTTTTAAGAACTACAAGTCTTTCTATCCATGGATCGCTTTAACATAATGTTAATAATGGTAATGCCATCTTGTTGATTTATTGTTATAATAAAGAAATACAGTACTTATGTACCGTATGTTAAATGTATATTTCCATCTTGTGTCTTATCTTTCCATTCCAACAATAATTTAGAGAAAAATATGGCATATTTTATAGATGGTTTGAATTGCGATTAATTGCCATTAATTACGATTAATTAATGTTTAATCTGTAATTAACTTGATTAAAAATTTTAATCGTTTGACAATCCTAGTTTATAAGCTCCCCCTCTATGCTACGGATTTTCGATTTTCATGTTGGGTGGGGCGGTCCTCATTGACTGCGGATGGCATCGCAAGGGATTGTCTTTAACATTGTCACCAAATGTTGGGAACACATGACAACCACTGGTTCAGGTTCTCGAAAATTGCTGCGGGTTTGCTGCACAAATCCCACCCACAATCGTCAATGTGTATTAGTAGTTCCTGGCTTTTGCTGTGAAATTTCCCCTTTAAAACATTACCTTACCGTTTACAGCATTTGTCTTGTCTCAATGTTTATAACCCACAATGCATTGCAAAAGACAGTACTTAACTGTTAAACACAAAAACGGCATTTTACTGTTCAAGATTGGCCGTAAATTTACAGCAATTTTTTACAGCGTAGGTCTGATAAAGTGCAGACTAAAAATTCAGAATCTCCTATAAACCCCTCTAAAATATTACATAACTTTACCACTGTAGACCAAATCGATGTAATTTCAATTGTAATGTCCTCCAAACCAAACCTGTTTTATGGAATCAGTTTCCAGCTAATATTAAAGAAGCCGAGACAGTCTGCACATTTAAGATTAGATTAAAAACGTTCCTATTGGACAAAGCTTATGGTCAGGCTAGTTGAAGTCGGAGTAGACTCACAGTTTAGTCTAAGCTGCACTAGAAGCTATAAAGCTGGGCGAAGTACAGCCACTGAGTTCTATCTCCTTTTTCTCACTCTACCTACCACTTATCTTACTTTATTTCTATTTTCCAATGTTAATATCTAGTTGTCTAGTCTCTTCATCACTAGTCATCCGGTGTCCCCTTTCCTCCCTCCCCTTTGGGGAGGGGCTATTTTTCAGCTGCAGCCTCCTGACTGTCTGGATTCTGGCTGGATGGACATCCTCGTTGCTACCCCCGTCTCATCTGGCTAGATGGACCTCTTCTTGTTCCTTTACTCCACTGCATCTTTACGGACTGTAACTTAGCCTGCTAATTCCCATTAGCAGTCCTGGGATTCTGTCTATCCGTCCTGGGAGTGGATCTCTCCTGACTGTGGTACTCCCCAAGGTTTCTCATTTTCTCCCAAAGACTCTGGAGTTTCTGGAGTTTTTCCTTGCCGACATGGAGGGTCTAAGGATGGGGGATACCCAGGACTTGAACTTTATTTATTCATCTTTGTTGCTTCATTTGCTGTTTCTGATTGTGTATCATATTGCCTCTGCAAAGCCCTTTGAGACAACCTTGTTGTGATTCAGGGCTATAGCTACAAATAAAATTGAATTGAATGAATGCTCATGACAGTGTCATGAAATAATTATGACGCCACTGTCAAATAAAGTGTTACCAAAAAACCTGTTCAACAACAATATACTAGTAGAAGCAGTGTTTAGAGACAGCTTCTCTTGTACTGTATGTTCAGTGGTTTGTGCCAAAGGGAAAAAAATGGCGCAAGGAAAAAGCAATCTCTTTTCATTTTCCCCATCATCCATTGTATTGTGGTCCAAATAGAAACACCAGTCGAAGAGGCAGCCATCACGTCTGAACTCGAAACAATTTCACCCCCATTTCCAAAAGGCATTTTGCACTGATGTCTAAGTGCAATAGGAGAATTGTTATACCCCTTGTGGTGAAAACATTCCACAATCAATCATGAAAAATAGTGTACAGCTCTTGTACAGTGACCATAAACTGTTTATAATTACATGTTATAGAGCTATGTTGGTACTTTTGTATTGCCTATAAATGCTAAATCTACCCACGTGTACGTAGACAATAAAGGATATTCAATTTATATAGGCAAAACAATAGGGATGGGGGTGAAAATACCACAAGCAACAAAACAAACAACGTAATTATGCAACATTTAAAGAGGCATTTGGAAAAATATGCTTACTTCAAAATGGTAAATTTCTGGTTCAATTACTAAAAGAGTACTATAGAATGAAGCGTGGTGGGTGGATTTGCCAAACATTTTACTCAAGTACTGCAAAATAACATTACTCAAGTATAAGAAGTCATCCAAAAAATATACTCAAGTACAAATAAAAAAGTATTTGGTGAAAAGAATACTCAAGAAATGAATAACATTGTGTGTAACTGCTTAAGATGTTTGAGTAGCTTCTTCTATTTTACACGTTTTCTAACCAAAACAACAATGGAGCTGCAGTGGCATCACTCATCAAAATCCCTCAAAAAAAGTCAATTTGGAAATACCCCATCCATCTGCCACCATCACGACATGGGAGGACAACATGAAGAAATGGCTAAGAGTCACCACAACCAAAATATTTTTGTGTTTTATTGATTTAATGACAGTGGAAGGACACACATTTAGAAACCTGAAAGGGTCCAAGGCATCCAGTACCTGCACAGCAACAAAGTTGAATGCGTCCTAATACGTGAACAGGGGAATTGGGGTTCATGAAGGCAGATGTGGAACCAAGATAGTGCCACCACAAAGCAATAACATGGGTGCTGTTAACAGAGGTGGGAGACATCGAGACTGTAGGCTGCACTCGTGTCGCAGGTCCCAGGCGTTAATGTAGCCATGCTGCCGCTTTGTTACAAAAGGTATGTACGTCATTTTCATGTGTCCAATGCTCCAAAAATACTTGTTGTCTTTGACATTTTTATTATAATGATGATTGCAATTATGATAATGTTTGATATTATTTACTATAACTACCGCTATGGCTGCAACACATGCTAACTACTAGGCTAGTACAACTGCTGCTAATCTGTACGTGTAATGTCTGTGTAGCATCATTAACTTCGCTAAACATAGTTATACAACGAAAAAGAAATGGAAAACCCTCATCAACTACAAGTCATACATGGGCTTCATACTAAATGCATAAATGCAAGTGTTACAAGTTTTTTTTTGTTTGTTTACAGGTGCAAGACGCTGTTAGGCAAGGAAAGATAACTTGATGTGCCTCAGAACGACTTACTGTACGTTGATGGACATACATCGAGACTACGTGCATTCTACTTTTTACACATGCTGCCTTAAGTTGTGGATGACTTTGATGATGGAAGGCTCGAGTTATGCTCCACCTACGTTAATATTATTCGAGTAATTTTATAAATTGTGATTTATTGACCTGTTTTGCACATGCACCAATTATTATAAATAAATCAAGAAATAAAATCATGTTATCTAAGTTTTATCGTGATCAATATCTGCATTAACAAAAGAATTACATACTACTTGTGTTTATATGTGATGCACATGGGTGATGAGTTAATACTATAACTACAAACTAATCAGGTGAAAAATACCTCGTAGTATTTCCTTGTAACAACAAACAACTGCCATATTATTTGTAATTTCGCATTATTTTGGTCACTCAGGTGGCTGGCGTATCAATCTACACCTCGTTTACACAGGCTGCACACAGTGTTAGAATTTTGCCCATGAAGGATCAATAAAGTGATAAGAACAAACATACAATCTTTTAGTTGGATCCTTTAAGTTTAAAGCAGCGAGCAACATCCTGAACTTTTTGTCTGCTGCTGGTTTCGATTTTAAGACGTATAGCGTGGTACATCCACAATGGCACTTTGTAGCTGGGCGGTGATCAAAACATTCCACTTCCAACCATATACTAGTATATAGTGGAGCTGTCCCGACTAGTTGACGTTGTTGACGTCATCGATGACGAAAATGCGTCGACGGGCAAAACATACCGTCGACGGGTTAAAAAAAAAATTACATGCGGATAAAGTTTAGCATGGCGGGCGCTCACGAAGCAAGCTGTTGTTAGCGGCCCCCTGGGTGTGCCGCTGTTATTCTCAATGTGACCGGCATTGTCAGATTGAGGGGAGAGAAAGAAAGTGGGCAAGCGAGAGAGAGGGAGCGGGATAGGTGAGAGTTGGAAAAGTGCGCTGGTAGCGCGGAGTTAAGTGGCTGCATCCCCCATGTTTTTGTTTTAGTCAATAAAAGTATCCATAAAAAGCCATCCAACGCTTCTCAGAGATTTTATGCACGCCGCCACCTTCCTGAGTAGGAAATCGGACGAACCGACGACAACGAGCCAAGTGAATCGCCGGTTGACTCCCTCCTACAGCAAGGAGTTGAAAACACCACCAATTACCAAGAAGGGCAAAATTGGTAACACAGTAAAACCGGCATGAAGCCAAAAAAAAAAAAAAAAAAAAAAAAACGGACCAGAATTGCCAGAGCCTGGAAATATTTCAAGGAAAATATGGAGGGTGCCACTGTGTGTACTCTTTGCTAAGCTGTGCTCGCAGACCACGGTAGCACGTCGGCTATGAACGAACACTTGAAGCGCCGTCACCCAGGTGTAATTTTCAAAGACAAGAAACAACAAGCTAGCAGATTGTAAGTCCATACAACTTTCTAACGATTTTTAAAAAATTCAAGTTGCCTTTATGTGCGTCGTATCAACGTGCATTTTTTATGTAATAATTAATATAAAATATGTATAATATATAATTATATAATATTTGATTTAATAATTATTAAATTTATTAGGATCGTGGGAGCTCCCTCTTGGGGGGAAAAATATATCCTGTATATACATAATATAATAAAAATACATATGGGAACACAGCACTGGCCTGCTTCCTGTAATCCATGACTGCACTAATGTTAGTAACTTTATATTAAAAAGTATTATTGTGTATATACATATTGTAGTATACTATAAAATTAATACTATATATTTATTTTTTGTAACTATGACTATGTGTGCCTTTCATTCAAAATAATTGCAGTAATATTTTAGTGTGCCCTGTGCTTTATCTATTTTCATGTTAAAACAAACAAAAATTGAACAGTTTTTCCCCTCCCCAAAAAATGCGGAATGCACACCAGAAAGAGCATCTGAACTCACACAAAGTATTCTGAAAATTATTGTCCGGGACATTGCAATTTATTTTAACATTTAGAACAATATAGACATACCACAAAAAGAGTAAGAATTGTTTTGACTCCTGTTAAAAAGGTGAAGTCACAGTGTTTCCGTTTACATTTTTTTTGCACTAGTTAATTTCAGCAGCATTTGACCTCATTGTTTGTGATTTATTATTGATATTCATGTTATTTATTTATACATTATGAATTTAGGTGTTCCAAAATGTTTTTTTTTGTGAATTAATAAGCTTTGACAAAAAATTCATTATTAAATTAGTAAGAAAAAAAAAATAATAATAAATTAGTCGACTAATCGTAAAAACTACTCGGCTGACTAATCGGGAGGAAATTAGTCGTTTGGGACAGCACCAGTATAAAGGCGCTTCCATGAGTTCACACAACCACGCAAAAATATAGAAAGTCCCAGAGCCTCATCTACATCGCACTAAATCCATTGTTGGAGATTCCATGGGTTCCTCTGGTTTGATTTAGCACTTGACTTTTTCTACTCACTGCTTACTTCAAACGCACTTGTTGTATTATCTAAACCGGAAGTCTGTAGCAGAAAGGGTCAAAGATGGCGCCGCCAATGTTTCGCTTAGAAAACTTTAAGCGCACTTTAAGGCATTTGTAAATAGCTCACTGCAAAGATAGTGAGCACCGGCTAATTGTTATACATAAATAAGACAGGATATGTTAAAAAGTGCATATGACACCAAAAAGCATGTTTATTTCATATTTCATGCTCCTGAATGAAATGGACCGCTTGGATGTGTGTGGAAGCGATTGTATATATAGTCCATTTTTAAATCCCGCGCCATGAAAATGGGTGACTTCTGGCTTCAGTCTCGGGTTTAGGTCGAATGCGAATGTGACGTTAGCATCTCACAATACAGCATTGTTTTATACTGTAGCATGCAGATGGACTGCGGATTCAACTGATTTTGCGGATTCATTTATTTTTCACATCACGCCAGCCAATCTGCAGAAAATTGTTGCTGCACCAGGAAGAGGCGTGTGAGCCTTTTTGGGTTTCAAAAGGTTCATGTTCACCGCGGATATTGACCAAAACAAGCCCTACTACTGTGGGACCATTGGACTTACGAGGAAGTGAATAAACATCGTATTTTGTATTATGTAAAATACTGGGATCATGGCACACGTTTTAATACAGAGGTGCCTCGCATTTTGTGGCTGATTGAGTGGCCGAAAATGCCACTCGGCCTACGAGCGGCGGCTTATCGCACCCCCCCAACCAACCCAATTTCTCGTGTCCTGCGCTTTGCCAAATTGTTGTATATAGTCAAATCGTCTCAAAATACGATTCTAATTGACATAACACTGCTATTTAAGACTTTTCTGTATCCTGCCGTACGCATTTTAACACTTGTATGTTTTTTTGTGTATGTGTGGACCAAAACACATGTTTCTCATTCACTTAGCACCAAACTTTGAGAAAATGCATATGCATGGTCACAATCCAGGAACCATCAGGGAATACAGATGTATATACAGTATAATGAGGCCTCCTTACTTTAATTTACTATAGCCATTTATCTAATGTCAAACTAATCCACCCAGCAATTTCATTGTCCTTTCTGTTTTTTTGTTTCATTTATGTTTTTGATAAATGGACTAGTTAAATGCTAAACATGAAGACAGTCCACATTGACGAAGTAACTATCTTTGGATGTTTCTGATGTTTAATAAGCTAACTCTGTTTTGTTGTTGTTGTTTTTTGGTATATTAGATCCAAAACCGAGCGGCTTTAAATTTATTCCCATGTCTCGTTTTTAATTTGTAGAGCCATTTTAAAGTGGTTGATTGATAGGTCATCTTAGTTCCTCTTCACTGGGTCTGATAGGCAAATGGGGGGATAAGAATGCCAGACTGGACAGTGATTAATGGCTTGATAGTGCTGCTTGTCTTGTGCAGACCAAATGATAGCAAGCGTTAGAATGTGTTTAAAGAAATCTGCTATATAGTATTTCAGGCTACTTTTATTCCGATACAGAATATAGAAAAATAATTTGAATAGTAATCAAGTGTTTGGCATTTTTAAAATAGAACAGTGACACTTTTTTATGTTGAAGCCATTATTTAAATATATTCCACCATTATACCCATGATTTTGCATTCACCTTATGTATAGGGCAGCATTTTCTGACCTTGGTTTCGATGCATGCTAATTTATACAAATGTAAGCATTCTTTTCCTACTGATGCACACGAAAAGGAGTTTCTTATAGCCTAGTCTTAGGGTGTAAGGTCCTGCTCTGAAAACTGAAATAGCCTTCTCAACCCTTTGAGGAAAGTGAATTTGTTGAGATGGAATGGGATATTAAGAAACTGAAATGAAAGCTTTGATTTGGTCCGCTGCCTCTTTACTTAAATCCACGAGTGTTTTGTGTGAGAAGAGGATGTTTGAATGAAAATAACGTAGAAAATTTCTTGATGATTGGAAAAAAAAAATAGAAACGATGAGGGTAGAGAATGGTACTATATTTGTAGCGACAAACAGAGGAGAAGCATTTTAGAGGTAAATTATTAAGATATGCAGTTGCATCCTCCATGCTAATTCTTTGCTGTACAAATTTACCAGTCTTTGAGCGTAATTGATTTGCATTGAGTATGATAATCTGTGTTCTGTGATAAGAAGGTGGTTTGAGCACAATTTTGTTTGATATGAAAATGGAATATCAATCCAAGCATTTCACGCATAGGACAAAAGTAAACGAATTACCACAAATAACCAGCCATCTGAAGTGAATCCAATTATTATTCGTTTTCTTCTGCATAGTAATAAAGTGCATCTGAAATCCTCACTGAATATGAATTAGCAATATTTGTAGCGTCTAGAGGTTAATGACACAAAGAGTTGTATACTTGATGACTAAGTGCTCTTGCAATCAAGCCCTTCAGGCATATGGTGCAATTGCTGGTAAGACATGAGAAATGGCATACAAGTTTCTGAAGAGTCACACTCACAGACTGTTGTTTTCAAAAATCTGCTTCTGTCAGGAAACGAGATGAAGAGAAAATTGTTTCAATGACCCCACCTTTCACAAAAAGGGAGTTCTTGCATGGACGGAGTTTGACTTTTGTGGGAGGAGGGACAAAATATTTTGATGACCCCAAAACGCGGTGTTGGCAAAAACATACTATATATACTGTATAGGCAAGTTTTCAGAGCAAAATATAGGCGGCGCCATCTTGGAAAATATCTGCTCCAAGCAAGCCAGAGGAACTCATGGAATCTCTAAAAATTGATTCAGCACGACGTAGATGAGACGTACATGAGATTGTATGATTGTTCTTATCATTTTGTTTATCATTTATGGACAAAATTATAACAACCTGTCAGCCTGTGTTGACGTGAGGTATAGATTGATACACCGACCACTTGAGTGACCCTTTATGACGAATAAAATAAATGGACTCAGGTTTCCCTTGCCCAGACGCTGATTAACAGGGCGCCGCTCTGGAGACAGACCTGGAAGTGGGGCTCAAAGGCGAGCGTCTGGTGGTCGGGCCTGTCCCCAAGGGGCCCGGCCGGACACAGCCCAAAAAGGCAACATGGGTTCTTCTTCCCATAGGCTCACCACCATGGATGGGATGGGCCAAAGGCGGGGGCCTTGGCGGCCCGACCCCAGCTGCAGAAGCTAACTCTTGGGACATGGGGGATTCACACTCCTTAGCCTCCCTGGTAAAGTCTATTCAGGGGTGCTGGAGAGGAGGGTCCGTCGGGAAGTCGAATCTCGGATTCAGGTGGAGCAGTGTGTGTTTTCGTCCCGGCCATGGAACAGTGGACTAGCTCTACCCCCTGTACCAGTCTATATGTGTTTTGTGGATCTGGAAAAGGCATTCGACCTGTGCCTCGGGGAGTCCTGTAGGTGGTGCTCCGGGGGTACGGGGTACCGAGCCCCTTGGTAAGGGCTGTTCAGTCCCTGAACAACCGGTGTCAGAGTTTGGTCCGCATTGCCTGCAGTAAGTAAAATTTGTTCCTAGTGAGGGTTGGACTCCACCAAGGCTGTCCTTTGTCACCAATTCTATTCATAATTTTTATGGACAGAATTTCTATGAGCAGCCGAAGTGTTGAGGGGGTCCGGTTTGGTGACCTCAGCATTGCGTCTCTGCTTTTTGCAGATGATGTGGTGCTGTTGGCTTCATCAAGCCGTGACCTCCAACTCTCACTGGAGCAGGTCGCAGCCGAGTGTGAGGCGATTGGGATAAATATCAGCACCTCCAAATCCGAGACCATGGTCCATCTCCGGGTCGGGGATGAAATCCTGCCCCAGGTGAAAGAGTTCAAGTGTCTTGGGGTCTTGTTCAAGAGTGAGGGTAGGACGGAGCAGGAGATCGACAGGCAAATTGGTACAGGGTCTGCAGTGATGCGGACTCTGCACAGTTCCATAGTGGTGAAGAAGGAACTGAGCTGAAAGCGATGCTCTCGATTTACCTGTCGATCTACGTTCCTACCCTGTGTCTTGACCGAAAGAACAAGATCCTGGATACAAGCAGCCGAAATGAGTTTCCTCTGTAGGGAGTCCGGGCTGTCCCTCGATCATCCGGGATGGACTCCTCCACATTGAGAGGACCCAGTTGATGTGGCTCGGGTATCTGGTTGGGATGCCTCCTGGACACCTCCCTGGAGAGGTGTTCCGGGCATTTCCCACCGGCATGAGGCCCCGGGGACGACCCAGGACACGCTGGAAAGACTATGTCTCTCGGCTGGCCTGGGAACGCCTAGGAATCCTGCTGGTTGATGTGGCTGGGGAGAGGGAAGTCTTGGCTTCCCTGTTAAAGCCGCTACCCCCGCGACCCGACTCAGAAGCAAGCGGAAGATGATGGATGGATGGATGAATTAGGTTCGTCCTTCTTGACCTGACAACGGCTCCTGGATAATGTATGTATATGGCTGTGTATTTGTTCGTGCTGCTTTCGGTTTTGAAAAATAAAAAGGATGAGCAATGATGGAAATACGGACAAAAACACATGGTCCCTGCGGCGTTTTATTGCTTATTTATGAGGGCAATAAAACTATAAAACTCAAATTCTACATTATCTCCCGTTTTACATGGTCGATTGACTTCAAGTAAAAACGAGCGTGAACCTCAACTTCCGCACTTTCAAATGAGACCACCCAGCAGCAAGTGGGTGATGTAATTACAGCGTGACGAGGCTTCAAATATAAAATGTGTAATTTTGTCGCTGCCGACACGTTCGGTGTTAAGGTTAATTAGTCGGTGGAGTTGATTTCAACGCATTCCGTACAGTTTGTCAGTTATTTGTTAGTTTCAGGGCTCCGGAGTGGCTAAGCTAGAGCGAGTCAATGGTGCTTGCTTAGCATGCCAATAAAAAACAATATTAACAGATCTAACATACTCAGATAAATTTAAAATGCAAATCATTCTTTGAAATAACCATGCGCCCAAAACAATGTCAAATCACACTGCCGTAATTCATTTCATTCTGCAGGACTTTTTGACATCTGGCCGGCCAGGAGAAATGTTCGAGAGAGCCCCAGGTGCCTTGAAGAAGCTCTTCCCCGACCTTCCAATGCATACACTTTATCTCTGCCCAAATACGAATAGGCAGGCCCCCATGTTAACCTATAAAGTGGCTCACAAGAAAGTGGAATTTTACTAGGCAGCTAAGCTGACCATCAAGTTAGGGATTTTTGTGACCTGTTTTTGTCGTCAAAATTGGAACTCACTTATGAACATTGTCGACGTAGTTTTCCATTTGAAGAGCCTATTCCTGTTGTCAGTGTAGCTAAAAGTTTTCCTCCCTCTCCACACTAAAAAAAACACCACTGACACACTCAATACAACAAAATAGGAAATTATACATGTAGAGAACATAACGTAGGAAGATGCTGTACTTATTATGGACAAAATGACTGTTTGTGGAGTGGTGTGTAATTTCAATCACCCAAAATTCCCCCCACGCACACTCACAAAGCGTAGCTCATTAGCCTTACCTCTGTGGGCACACACTTTTGTTCTCTTGATTGAAGGGTCTGTGCTATCTCAGAAGGCTAACATTTTACACAAGTCTAATTCATGTCACATTTCATTTTAATGAATGCGATGTTTTTGTTTTCATCTGATTTCATTTTCTGTGTGTAAATGACTGGCTTTGTTTTCATCACTATAAGATGCTAGACCATGTTGATTAAAAATGTAAGATGGGCACATGGTGTTTGTACGCATTTATATAATTCAAAGGGTTGACATCATGCTTGTGCATTTAAAGGCACTAGTTGTGTGGGTGCTGATCTGTGCAAGATCCAGCTGTAGCTTTAATGATCCTGGAATTGCTTTGAAAATACTTAGAGAGAAAAGAGAGCTCTTCTGATTTTATTTTTATTGTGAGGGCCGGTCTATAATATTAACAGGAATGAAGAAATTTCTTGCTGAATTAATATTTGCCATACATTGAAATTGAGTATTAGAGAACTCCTTGCAACCAAATTAATCCATCAAAACATACACTTAAAACAAAATCTGCTCAAGAATTAAATAGCTGTAATTTCAAATCTTACTCATAGAGCAATAATGTGCGTACCACGGGCGTCGCCAGACAAAGTTCACTGGGGCAAGTGCCCGATTATTGATTGATTGAGGACGTTTAAAAAGGTGGAAAGGCGCAATACAAGTGTTTTCCATTTACCATTACCATTTAACCAATCAGAGGATGGGGTGAACACTAGTGCAGGAGAGAGAGGCATGGCTGCATGTGAGCTGAAATAACCCAGTTTTAAATTGTTTTTTATGTCGTAGGGTGACCATATTTTGATTTCCAAAAAAGAGGACACTTGGCCCGGCCTCGAGGTACTTGAATTTTACTCAAAGTTCACTCAAACATGCTTATATAACTTTAATATATTTAAAGTGTGACTCCTCCATCTGGATAGAATAAAATTAGTTTTATTTAAAAAAAATAAAAAAATAATTATTAAAAAAATAATATAATGCAGACCCATGGAAATGTAGTCCAGTCAATGCACACAGTAGTCTATGTGCCAACTAAACATTTTATAAATTACTATTACGACAATTGTCGTTGACAAATTGTTATTCCCCCTCAATTGTTTTTCTCAAACAAAATCAAACTTTCCTATAAAAGTTTACAATCATCGGCAGCGCAATGACAACAAACGACACCAAACTGGATCTGTAAGATATCACCAGTAAAAAGCTCCGACAGAGGTCAACAGTTGCCATTATATTCATATTTATTGTAAAAATAACACGGGGAACACGTCACAGGCAACTAACTTCCTGATCTCTTGCCAAACCATCAACCCAGTCGATGGCGGTACTGCCCCATGATACAACTGGGTGAACTGCCAACAAAAACAAAAAGAAGAACCACTCCTTCCCTCTAGACAGGCGCTGCCCCCCAGAGGCCGGATGGATTCTCTTCAAATTGGTCCCGTGAAAAATAAAAACCTGACATTTTCATGAATTTATAAAACCCGGCCAGATGGCGAGGACACGACGTGAAACGAGGACTTATCCGGGCAAAAGAGGACATTTGATCACCCTATTATATTGGCCGGTCGGATTAAAAAACGAAAAGGTCAATACAGATTTAGAGAATCATTCTTTCGATTACTTCAACAACACGTGAATGCAGCATCAATATTGTGGTGCGTTTGACAAACTATCAATCAAACAGTCGACTTCCCTTTCCCAAAGTGATTCCATGATAGCGGAAGTATTAGTAAAGTCCTGCAGCCAGTTTAAGTTGTCAACAGCAAAAGTCTGTTAAAAAAAGGACTGTTATTGTTGTGGTAATGTAGTACGTATTAGGGCCAACTAAAAGGAAAAAGAAGTACTACGAGATGTAAGTCGTACTATTGCTGCTAGAAAAAAAGTTGTATTATTACATAGGGGTAATGTAGCTATAATATGCTACGCATTTTACATAAATGTACTGTAGCTGAGAGCTACGACATTAGCCTGAATAATGAAATATTTCAAATAGATCTTTGTTGTGGTTCTTTTTAGGGAAAAACATTTCAAAAAATTCTCATTTGTCGTGATATGAAGCAATTTCGCCGTGGCACGAAATGGTGAGGCTGTCCGACTACAATGTTGCTCACCACCACAGATTCAAAAAATACTAAGGGAAACCCTGACACTTCATGCCTACAGGAATCAAAAAGTTTACAGCCACCTATTTTAAGAAGCAGATGCTATGTTTTTCTCTCTACAACATAACGCAGCTTCACTTTGCAGAGCTGCTTAATAGGCGTCATGCCGGGTCACATGCATAACGCTATTTCTAATCCTCAACACATGGCCGTACAGGTTGTTTAGCATTTCACTCAAAGGCTCTTGTGTTGCCTCGCAGCCGAAGACAAGGGTGCTTAGGGATGTCATCTCCTCAGCGCTAATTGCCCTGCCCTTCTCTTAACGAAACAAACACAGGAAATACATAACTAATGTGCCTCTTGGTTTGCTCATTAGCTAACTGCAAATCCCCGTCCCTGCAACTTTTCTCACCTGAGCCGCCTCACTTTGTCTCACTTAGCTTTTGTACAACACAGACACGCCTCATTCATCTTCATATTTCATCCACATTTGTGGGTCAAACTGCCTCTTAGGTGGTCCGATCACAAGTGAACATGAACTTCTGATACTTGAACATTTGTGCATAGTGAGCTAACACGCTAAGTCAACTTAATCTATATTTAACAATCTCCTAGTAATCGAATGATCAATTCCCAGACAATGGAATGACTCGAATGAATGAAAATATTCACTGGGATCATACTTTTTAAAGTGCTATTGTTAACAGAAGCACTTTACACACTGAACAGGTCAACAATGGCCACATCTCCACACTTAACGACTTCATATATGCCTAATGAGCAAGTAAACTTTAACTGGGGCTTGGGGGCGAAAAACCGTTTGTAGTTTGCATTCGCCGTTAACATTCATTGCTTACTGGTCAGAGCAAAGGTTTTCAAGTTTATTCACATGGATCTCAAGGCACTCATGTACAGTGGTACCTCTACATACGGAGTTAATTCGTTCCACGACCTTGTATGTAAGTAGAAATGGTCATATGTCGAGCAGGATTTTCCCAAAGGAATACATTATAATTTGTTCCACAGCCCAAAAACCTACACTAAATCATTAACAAATACTGCCGTTACTATTACAAATGGCAATTACACATAGCAAAACAAATAAATTCTAAATCAAAATTAGAATGACATAATGATAATAATAATAATTCCTGAAATAATGTAACGAATCGGGTTCTAATGTGACGGACGTTTTTTTGCTGTACCTGAACGCACTGCACCCGAGAGTGGTGAGTTTGAGAGTTTCATTTTCAATGTTTTCTTGAGAACACCATCAACTTTGGCCAGGAGGCTTTTTGTGTTGAATAAGTTGTGAAATAAACGATAAACGTGACGAAGCTGGCGATTTCTTTGGCGATGTTACCACAAAATCATTGTCAGCTTAACTTATAAACATTGGCGAACGGTGGTCGGACGAGGACCGTGGAGATGTATTGTTTAGACAGTTCATGGATGCGCACCACACGCTCATATTTTTCTATAATTTGCATCTTCATTTAGAAGGTAAGCGTTCCTTGTTCCTTGTTTCACCACCTGTACCAACCTTTTTGTAACCTGTGTTGGTTTCTCACACAAGAAAATCAGCCGTGCGTATGTCTGCGGGGCTGTCATGTCATCGGATGTAGAAACAAATGGCGAGTCAAATTTTACGTCGGATGTCGAAAAGATCGTGTGTCGAGGTACCACTGTACTTGGATGTTGATGTACATTTGATGATTCCTGAGCCCTTCATAACTTTTTACTCCATTTTGAAAAACTGTCTAACTCAAAACATTGTCTGTGGACATGTTTTTTCAATTGTGAGAGTTTGGTACTTAACATACAGTGGTCACCCTTAAACAAGTGTGTTGTCAAACAGCTCAATAAAAGTACGTAAATAAATTGACACAAGAATAATTTTTGTTTTAAATAGCCCAGCATGTAGAAGCTTTATATTTTGCATATTAAAATATAGTTAAGGCATTAGTGTAAGGAATGTGTTGTTATATAAATTTTGTGGCCTGATTACTATTTCACTTTGATAGCAGAATAGATAGGAGACATACTGTAGTCTCATTCATCCAAGAATGATTTTACATCGAAAGATAGAGATGCTGTGCTTGACTATAAATCGCAAACACATTGGACTTGGTGCAATATATTCCAGTTCCAAAGGTTGGTAGAATTGCTAAAACATTTACTCAAGTAAGAGCACAGTTACTTCAAAATAATATTACTCAAGTCAAAGTTGTCACCCAAAAAAATGTACTGAAGTACAAGTAAAATAGCGATTGGTGAAAAGAACACTGACATAATGAGTAATATTGTGAGTAACTGCTTGGTATGAATGATATTTTTTTAAAGAATAGTATTTTTCTCAGCACATATGTCATCCAATTAAACTGTTATTATATTAGGCCAAAAATACACAAAAATAATCAAATTCAGACTAGAAAAAAAATAGGAAAATGCAACATCACCCGTCCAAGGAGCATGAGTGCCCTCGAGTGGAGAAAGCATATGTCCTACCATGATATTAAAAGAATCATATATCCGATTTTCCAAGGTCTATAGAAAAATGCAACATCACTCGTCCAAAGAGCATGAGTGCCCTCTCGTGGAGAAAGCATATGTTGTACCATGAAGTCTATCGGTGCCAAATAAATATGTTGACTGTATGTCAAATAGTTTAATTTCTATGGGGTTTTAAAGACGTCACATGATTGAATAGGCCGGCATAATCAGAGGACTTCCCACAGCAAGCTTGGGTGTGGTCATGTCACTGTTGCATCTGATTGGTGTAATGGAGTCATGTAATTATTAGGGCTGTCAAAATTATCGCGTTAACGCGCGGTAATTAATTTTTTAAATTAATCACGTTAAAATTTTTGACGCAATTAACGCACATGTCCCGCTCAGACAGTATTCTGCCTTTTGGTAAGTTTACAGCAAGGCTTTTTGTGCTGTCTAACAGCGAACTCTTGTGGTCGCTTTGCGACATGGTTTATTTTTTTCTTGCCAGTTCAATATGGCTGCACGACGTCTCGGGCTGACGCCTACGTTGTAATGCTGTGCTTATATGATCCTTGGACAAGATTTGTCCGTAAGTATGGTTGTTGTAAAGAATGTACATATTATGTTAGTAAGCGAAATGTTCTATTTTTTGTATGAGACGCTTTTTTGTTTATGTTTAGTGAACCTGTATAGCGTGCTAAGCTAACGTTGTTGCTAATGCAATGCTTGTGTACTTTTATTTTTGTAGTTTTATGACAGTCTAAAGAGGACAATGGTTTGAGGCTATTTTATTAACAAATCAGATAAAAAAGGAAGAAGTCTGATTATTAAGGCGTCGTTCACTAGCTGTCTAGCTTTAGAAAAAGTAGACGCTTCGGAGTGAGGACAGCATAGACAGATTTAAATGACAGTAGAGTGAAATGCCCACTACAGTCCTTGTGTACCGTATGTTGAATGTACAGTGGGGAGAACAAGTATTTGATACACTGCCAGTGGGTTTTCCCATTGGCAGTATATCAAATACTTGTTCTCCCCACTGTATATATCCATCTTGTGTCCTATCTTTCCATTCCAACAATTTATTTTACAGAATATATATATAATTTACAGAAAAATATGGCATATTTTATAAATGGTTTGAATTGCGATTAATAGCGATTAATTACGATTAATTAATTTTTAAGCTGTAATTAACTCGATTAAAAATTTTAATCGTTTGACAGCCCTGATAATTATCATTGGGACTTTTCATTGGTGAATCTGGTGGAGCGACTGTGAGCATCTCTGGCAAAAATAAAGTAAAATCTAATATGTAAAGAGAAAAAATGTAACGACATTAGTGTAGCCCAAAGTAGCGGATTAAGAAGAGTGTTCTTTGGTTTGGTAGCACTAGATCCAATTAATCCTTTAAGTCTCAGGTCATCATTGTAAAATTGAAGCTGTTGAAACATTTTTTTTTTAATTGCCTTCCATAATCTACACGCTTAAAAAAATAGGCTTTGGAAATCGGCAATTGGCTGAATTTTTTTTTTTATATATCGGTATCACATATCGGTCAACCTCACTAAGAAGTACATTTTTTTTCCAGTTACTGAAGTAAATATAATTGAGTAAATGTAACACATTACTACCCACCTCTGTCCAGTTCATTCAAGAGAATTCTGTTTGCTCGCAAGCAGTCAATACGATGAAATACACACCTAAATTAGGTCGATTTACATTGAATCTCAGGAGTTGATGAATGAAAAACAATGCTACAATTCAAACATGTCAATAGGCATAAACATTCTTCAAAGTAAATTCAATATTAAATCAAAAAAGTCAATCAGGTTTTGTGATTAACATTTGAGCCATCTAACCTCAAGTGCAATCAAGCAAATGGCTGATTGTTTCATCAAGCACATGTCTGTATAACACAGCATCTAGACAAAAGCATTTTCTCGTACAGTAATGACCCACCACACTTCATGAGGTAATTTTGATTTCAGAACTCATCTTAAACCTGATTAGCTTCTTTCAGCGAGCCACACTTTGTCTTGACAGATTTCCCATTATGTTACCGCACACAGACCACATATACACTGACAAGCAATACAGCAAGTGTGTTTGTGAAGAGCTTGGCTATTTAAAATTCAGAACATTGGCGCAACAAAAACTGATCCAGAAAAACATTTGCCATGCTATCCTAGAATACTATGCTAGTCACATATCAGACTTTTCAATGCTCTCTACAACCAGAAGCATACAAATCAAACACATCAGAAAAATTTCTAGAAACTGCAATTCATATTCATGTACTGTGGTTTTAGTAGTCCATTTGTCCATTTTCTGAAGTGCTTATCTTTTAAGAAAGATGGACGTTAGTTAAATACACTTTTCTGCCATGTTTTAGGTAAAGTCACTTGTTCTTTGTCAGGGCTGTACAATGTGAGCGTTTTGCTTGCATTTACATCTAAATATAATATGTTGTGAGTAAAAAAAAAACACTGGGAGCACAAGTGCGCATTTTATCCCTTTAATTTGCATTTTGTTCCTGTAAAATATGTATAAGAGATCTGAAGATGTCTTGAACTTTTTAGCTTACAACAAATCATCAGTTATTTTAGAGCGGACAATTCTTACAGGCGCTAAATGCCTCCAATAGGGCTGATGATTGGCAGGGTGGCCAAAAAAACACGGAGGTAAAATTCAACTGCGCTTTTTTATTTGGAGCATATAAAACAGCGGGATTTCAATCACGGTCTAGTGGCAATGAGGAAAATGAGTGCTATTTTCAAATGATTTTAACCAAGAAGGGAGAGGAAATTGGTGAGAGAAATGCGGCTGGAGATGCTTTCTGGTTCTGACATTACAAGACCGAAGATATGTCTACAGCCAGTGTTAGCAGCAACACTGCTCGCAAGATTTACAAATTTCGATCAGATTGGCTCAAACTGCACTGCTAGAAGACAATCTTATGTTCTGAAAGCAGGGCTGTCAACAGATTTGCAGGGGCCTAGGGACAAGAGACCTTTATAGGGCTCCTGATGAAAAAGCTTAGCGTACAGTCCTGTGTGTTGTTGACCCTGTGAGGAAATCACATGACTCTCTGATGACCCAGAATCCATTCTAAATACTGTGGTACCTCTGCTTATGAATGTCGCCACATACAGAATTATTAGGTTACAACACGCATCAACAGAAAAATATTACTTCTTGTTAGTAAAGACATTTCAGGACAAAAGCAAAATGCAAAAGTACAGTATATGTTTACTGAACGTAACATACTGAAAACTGCTTTGCCATTGGCTATTGTCTGGCATCTTCCTGGCATTCAATTAGCTAAAAGGGTCCTCTATTGTATGTGTACGTGTGTATCCCAGTGTCCCCTTCATTTGCCCTTTGGGATATGATGTAGGCAACTTTATGTAGTGTTCTAACAGCTATTCATTACTTTTTGTTTACATTATACACAACTCTCGTTTTATATTGATTGTCAAATAATATAATTATAACATGTATTTGTTACATATTTTGATTACTTTTTATCATAGGAGAAGTTTGACTTTTGGGTCAGGGGCGGCACAACATGTTGACACAACGCAGTGTCGGCAATAAAATTAACTTACGAGTATATTTATAATAATAAATTGGAAATGAGCATTTTCTTGTTTCCCATCATTCTTGAGAGGAATTCTAAATAAGGCTGCTTAGGACAGCTATACCTTTCATCATCATTGTCATCCATTGAATATGGTACGCCTGCCAGTGTCGGGCGAATGTAGTTACCCCTGTCAAAAATTGTATGACCAGGGGCAGAGCCACTGCGCAACACTGATTTGCTTGATTTACGTGTTTTGGTGATGTAGTTATCTACGAGGTTTTAAAACATGGCTCATCCATCAAAAACAAACAAACACTTTTTTCTGTCATATAACGTAATATAAGTACTGAATGTAAAAAAAGGCAATGTTTTACTGTTTTACTCATAGGATGACCTATAACTGTTATCACTGTAATCCGAGCCCTGTATGGAGGTTTTCCAGTTTAATATATGTCGATGTCCACAATATTTAACTGTGCTTCTTTTCTGGCTTCAAATAATTGTTTAAGTCGACATAACTCATAACTAATATGTGTGTGTGCGTGGGTGCGTGTGTGTGTGTGTATGCGCGCTTCAGCGGCCAGGGAATACAATTTTTGGCGGGGTTAACTACATTGGCAAAACACCGGTGTTGGCTCTGTTTAGCTTCTTTAGTGGGGCAAATTGATACTCGGCTCACCATTTTGGCAGTGCTCTCTGGCGTTTCATGGTCCACATTTTCAATCCTTGGTTCTTGCTCAGTAGTTGTTGTCGCTTTTGAAAGCTTAGGTTTGAAAAAATTACGTATATCCATCTTGCCTCTTCGGTCCTCGGGTGGTTTTGGCTAAGCAAAGCAAATGACCGTCTAAGGTGCTAGTCACATGATCTGTACGATAAATAATTTTGACCCATTATAAAAATACCTTTTTTTGTTCATTTAATTCATTTTTGATGTTTGTTTTATTGCTTTACAACTTTTATAGACAATATTTTACCGGAAAACTCTTAATTTTAAAATCATATATAGGAAAGTCAATTCCATGCAATGACACTTTTTGGCCACTTTAAACACCGCGTATGCTTTTTATTCTTTATAAAAGATTTGTGTCTGGATTTTGTGGGGCTTGGAACGGATTAGGGCATTCACATAGGAAAAAAAAAACGTCTCTACTTACGGAATTTTCAGTGTACAAAACTACTTCCAGAACTAATGAATTTCTAAAGTCAAGGTACCACTGTAAAAAATACATGAAGGGGAATATCTCAATTTAAACTCCCACATTGTAGTATTTAAGACTGTTCGTAACACTATTAGTAAATATATAAAGTATAAAGCATTAAAATTACACAGAAAAGTAAAAATTATGCAAAAAGTCATATAGGTAACTAACAGTTAGGGATGTCCCAATCCGATCACGTGATCGGAAATCGGGCCGATCGCGCCATATTTCAGAGGATTGAAATCGGGTCAAAAGGATCGGGTTTTTAATTTAAAAAATATGTTTTTCTGCTTCATGCTCGCACAGCGCCACACCCTCTCTCCTGCTAAGCAGTGCGGCCAAACTGTCCAGCATGCGTTTTGTACTTAAAGATTATTGTCAGGTGTGTAGCTGTGATCTTGCCAGATAAGCTTGGTAGCTCTACGATCAAAGGTACAAATGTGTCAATCACCGTTGAACTTGCATTCATGTGCTGTGGCAACTCATTGTGTAAGTGAGAGGCTGTTCTCAGCAGCGTGAGTGGATTTGAGTGGACTCACTCAATGAAGCATTTAATAAAGACAAGCATTTTTCTCCGTTATTCTTGTTTAAAAATAATTCACGTTATCAAGGTGGCACAGTGGGACAGTAACATGTTTGGAACTGTTGTTTTGAAAATTAAAAAAAAAGACTTTTTCAGTATAGGATCAGAATTTAGTATCGGCAGATTACTAAAATCAGGTGACTCGGGTGCAAAAATATGCGATTGGGACTTCCCTAAACAGAATAAATGTAGCAAGTTAGTACCCTCGTCTGGTTTACTAGCTTACAACACATACGATAACTGAACGTTGCAAATCTGATTTAAAACACAAATAGTTGGTCAGGTGACTGGTTTTTCTGCATTTTAAGCCAAACGGGGTTGAAAAGAAAAACAAAATACAATAGCAGGAAATGACATTCTATTTTATTTATTAACTGTTCAGATGTTTTTGTCTTGTTCAAGAAAGATTGCAAAAGGTCAGCACACTGTGGAAAGCATATAAATCAATTAATTTCTTAATGCATAAATCAAAATGGGTCACGCCTGGCATAATTAAATGCATACAGACTTGAAGCATAAACCCTTCAAAATTGGCTGGAGCCTACCTTTTAATAATTGAAAAGTGTGACTTTGCAAGCATTGTTCTTTACGGAATGTAAAAAAAGTGTGGGATCATTTACAGTCGGAGCTTTTGAAATCACTCCTTGCATTTAGATAGGGTTTTGCTTTGCATGACAATAAACCCCTCTGCTCTATTGCTGCCCTTGTCGCCGTGTCAGTCTAAGAAAAGACGGCACTCTATCTGAAGACAGTGATGACACATTCTGATTGAAAGAGAATTTTTTGACAGGAAATGACCTGAAGTAATAGTTTGCCAACAAACACTCTGGTTCTCCACTTTAGCTCTTTATCATTCTCAAAAGCACATTTTCTACTTCCACTAAATGGCTGCATTGTAACAGAATTTTCAATAGTTGAGTGACCATTTTCTGTGATAATTCTGCTCTTTGCTGAAAGTTAAACCAGATGTCCAGTAAGGGAAAATTGTGTGTGTGTGTGTGTGTGTGTGTGGGTTGGGGGGTTTGAAAGTGACCTCTTACCTTGTTTTCAGAACACCAATAAGGACAGTGGTAACATTTGGGCACACTGATATTTATGCACATAATAATCAAGTGAAGTCACTAGAGCTATCTGTCAAAATCAAGAACCAATATGCAGAAATGATTAGTTATGCCTGGCTGAGTTTGCTTAACATTCTCCATCTGTATGCACTGCAAAGGTATGGAATAAGCAGGGTTGGGAATATGGGCTGGGTACCGACAAGGTTAAACTGATGCAGATGCAGTAGAAGAACACCATGGACAGAGGTCACCAAGGTCTGGTCCACTCTAAGGTTCTTTAACCAAAGGGTAACAAAAACTGAAATAAAAGGCACATATATGCATACTGCAAGGAGCTGACATGTTTTGGCTTAACTGTGAGCGTGCTCTGATTTCAGGCCCTATGTTCTGAAATAAAAGCCATTTTATGAAGTGATATACAGTAGTACAAAAGCTAACATCAGGCAAGAGGCAGTGTACGGTATGGAAAAATGTTCTCCAGCCAATAAAAATTGATGAAAAAAAAAGTGTACTTTAGGGCGGTAACGATCAGTGTTGTTATTCTTACTTGGTAATTGGTTGCAGTTACAAATGACTTATCCTAAAAAGTGAGTTGGTAACTCAGTTAACTCATTGTAAGTGTAATGAGTTACTCAGCAAAGTAACTGATGTTACTTTTCATGTTCTACACATTATTACGTTATACATTCTATTAGGGCTGCAGCTATCGAATATTTTAGTAATCGAGTAATCGACTGAAAATCCTATCGATTAATCGAGTAATCGGATAAAACATATTTTTTTAAGGTAAAGAGCAATTATAAATATACATGAGAAAACAAGACATTTCATCTAATATTGAACCATTTTCAGTTAATCAATGTCTTTATTTTCGATGTACATTGTTGAAAACAGCCAGCAATTGCCTCTCAGATGTGACTAGAATTAAAAAAAAGACCAATTCACTGCTTTCACTCCAAAAACTTTAAAAAAAAAAAAAAAAAAAAAAAAACTATATATATTTCTTACCTAAAAATGCCATTTACGCTTGATAACACACATCACTTAAAAGTTAACTGTTTTTCCCACGTGTTTCAATTGAATTTCCATTTGTGTCAAGCCATTTTTAAATTCTAGTTAAGTTTTAAATTAGTCTAAACTGTAATTCCTGATAGGATTTTGAGTTTTTGCAGTGTTCTAAATAAATGTATTGTAACATATCAGGTGATAACATATGCCGGTGATATTTGCATGCGTTCCTGAATGCACCGCATGACGTGCGGGGGTGAGGGAGGTGCGGGAGAGCTAGAGATGTGCCTTCCTGTTGTTGTTGTCGTTCCGCAAGTTCGCTAAAAGAAATAATTGCAACCTAACGAAGCGGGTGACTCTTTGTCAACGTTACAGTATGATACCTGCTGTATTGGAGTACATTAGGGACCAGTGCTACTTGGTGTTTTATCCAGCAATGACTACTGAGCTAAAACTGACAGTTAGGTTTATCTGTTTATCCTATTTTCATTTTAGACCCTCATCACTCTACAGCGCTATGTTTTCACAGATTAAATAAAGCCTGTATGTAAGACGTGTTAGCCACGCATCGACAGTGGTCTTAATAGAAACCTAGCGCTCCGCAGGGCTAACATTACGTGAGCGAGTGACACTAACTTAATCTTATTTATTAGCGCTGAGAATTGTACTGCGGCTGGCGGCTGTTTACTAACACCGTTGACTCTATCATTTCGCATCTAGTTAACATACATGTGATATCTAGGAGACGCATCAGATGCTATCCTGCTACCACCGTAACATCATGCGGGCTAGTTTTTAGCAACGTCAGCGTAGTTAGGAGTGGCTGTCGGCTGCGTAAAGTTTTTTTTATATTTTTTTATTGCTTCTTCCTCTACGCACGTGACATCAGCGCGTTGTCCCGCATTGAAAGTAGTCCGGGAAAAACATGATGCTTAGAGCTGGCAAAATGAAACGATTCCTCGAGGTGAATAAAATTACTCGGATCAGTTTTAAACTCGAGTTCGAGTATTTGTTTCAGCTCTACATTCTATACCCAGTAAGCAGACCAACATTGAATAAACGTTGATTTTCCATCAAAATCATCAGTATGGTCGACATCAAAATTTTCGACAAAAAACAATGTTGAATCAATGTTGCAAATACCGATGACACATGGCAGTGACATTGAAACAACGTTGTTCTATTATGTAGATGTAGGATGCGGCGTATGGTCTGAGCATTAACAGGCTGACCCCCCACCTCTTCAATCTCTGCAGCAATGCTGACAGCACTTCTGTAATTAGTCACATGACATTTTGGAGGAAAAAATACAAGCAGTATTCAATTGGACATTTAGGGATGTACGTTTTTTCATAGAGGTGTACTCACTTTTGTTGCCAGGGGTTTAGATATTAATGGCTATATTTTGAGGGGAAAATAAATGAACTCTATTATATAAGCTGCACACAGACTACTTTTCATTGTCTCAAAGTGTCATTTTGTCAGTGTAGTCCCATGAAAAGATATACTTAAAAATCTGCAGAAATGCGAGGGGTGTACTCACTTTTGTGATACACTGTACCTGTGAATGCCGTTTTGTTTGTATTCTTCAGAGTCAGTGAAGAGGCAGATCGGGATGGACATGTCGGAATATGCATTCGCTGCTGTTGTGCAGAAGTGGCTACGCTATGCCCCAGACCGCATTGGTGGGAAGGTTTGTAGCGAAGCTCGTCGGACTGAAGAGGAGGCTTAAGTTTGAAATATGTTTACTGAGCGTTATTAAAAATAATTTGAAGTTTAGACAAGATTTTATTTATTCTTATCTTTTCAGTATATTTTATTAGTCAGCCAAGCTGTTTCTTCTGTCTGTAAATAAAGCATGACCTCTAGATAAAGGCATATTTGAAAGCAATAATATCATCATGGTTGAAAATGAAAGAAAATATAACATAGATTCAGCATTGTTCCAATAATAATATTAATAATCGAAATGACTTTCGAAATCAACGATATAAGATCGACACCGGAATGATGATCTGTCAGTCTGCTATCTGGGTAACATCTTTCGCATCAAATATGTTTATATTAACTAAATAAATTGAACTGAGTTTTTCATCCTCTCCCCTCCGCAAAAAAAGTGTAGCAGTATATAAACTTCAACTTTCAATTTTCGTGGTGAAAAAAAAGTCTTGTTTTTCCTGTTGTCCTTAACCCACACTGAAATTTTTAGGGCCTCTGCCTCTCATTCCTGAAACCTGGCCCACCTTAGGCAGGTGTGAGTGTTTTCTGTGTAATGCAGGTTGTATGTCAGACAGGTGGAGTGGCCACAGGTGCTGGCAAGGACAATCGAACATTTTCAAAAACCAGTGGACGCCGCTACCTTGTCGCCCGATCAACTTGTCTGGTTGCTCCGTCAGTTGTTTCTCGCATTAACTTGATTATTATTTCTGATCACCGGTTCATGACCTTTTTTGTTTTTGTTCCAGGACCTGTTTTAGCACGCCTCCCGTTAAATTGCTACGCCTGCCACCTTCCCGGGTCTTATCGCTTCGCATCGACTCGACTACCCGAGTGGAAAGGTCCCCATACCTCGCAGCGGTCTACTCACCCTCTGCCTTGGCTCTGGCGACCACGTATATAAACCACCCTTATTTGATATTACTACGTTTAAGTATTTTCTTAAGGCATTTTAGTACGTTCTGCTGAATGCTTATAAACAAAACCAGCTGTACTGTAAGTGTGCAGTACTACTCTGGGTGTCAAAGTTGCCTCTTGTCGGACGTTTCGCCTGTGTAGGACATTTTACCAGAACACCGCTTTTGTCCTACTCTCGTCTCATCCCGTCTTTCCTATTCGTTTTGCGTTTGCTGCTCTATTTGTGAAATATCGACAGTGACAGCACTGTCGATATTAATGCTCCTCTCGGGTTCAAATTGAAAGGCCTAAACAGATGACATGTGTGACATGTCATACTCTGCAGCGCAGCCCGTTGACTTCTCTGCCCACAGTGCTTTGCGACGCCAACAACAATGGGGACCTACTAGTGAAACTAATTTTACAACTTTTATAAAACCGAAAACATTAAGGGGTTATCAATATGACATTATGGTAACTCATGCTAATATTTAAGAACTACAAGTATTTCTATCCGTAGTTTCCTTTAAAAGAATGTGACACACGTACCGATGTACTTACTGAATCGTGTCTTGTGTGTATCGTCACACCCTTAATATATGTATTTTTCAATATTCCGGTTGAGGCTCTGAATCTCCTGCCTCTCTTTGCTCTAGTTGGTTTCATTAAAAAACATCACACAAGGTTCAAGGTTTAGGGCAAGTGACTGTTTTTGCTAATAATTGTTTTTTATATATATATATATACTGTACATAGCCTAAATATAATTATATTGTAGCGTCTACAAGGACAATGCCAACGTGATAATAATGCACACTCAGCAGGAAAAAAAGTACAAAGTAAATAAATTAATTGTACCCACCTGGACACTATGAACTGTGTGTAAAAAAAAAAAAATTTAAAAAAAAGACGTCAGAGAGTTTAAGATGACAATCGCCATGCTAAATGCTAATGCTAACGAGAACGCTAATGCTATGCTAACACTCTAATCCACCTAGCTAATCATTGCCGCGTTTCCAATGGCATCACCACCAGTGTTGTTAATTTTACTTTAAAAAAGTAATTAATTACAGTTACAAATTACTTCTCCCAAAAAGTAATTGCGTTAGTAACTCAGTTACCTGAATGTAAGAGTAATTAGTTACTTGGCAAAGTAACTAGTGATATATATATTTTTTTTTTCTCAAAAAAAAAAAAAAAAACACAGGTCACACAATGTGAAGCTTAAAGGGTTTGGGGGACAATTGGCCCTAACCCAATTCTTTACCCTCCGCTTAACTAGACACAAGGGTATTGCGATAACTAGCTAGTAACCTTTGCTATGTGTGGAAGTCATTTAAAGTTGTGAATCAATCGTTAAAGTTGTTAAAATTTCTCCCGTTATTGCATTAGTTCCCTTCTGTCTACTTTAAACATGTGTAAGTTTTAAAACTGTTTCATCATTTAAAGATAGATTTAAGTTAAGATTTTGCCGATTTAGGAGCATTTTAGATAAAAAAAAAATTACTTAGGTTCGCTAGGAAGGATCTCTACATCAGGGCCTTCCTGAGAGGTCTACTGCTTTAAGATGGCGGCTGTTTACAAACGCATGTAGTCCTTAAAACATGTTGGCAATGCAGCAGTGTCTGTCATTTGCATCTAGTTCTATAATATGATATCTACCGTGTCATGTGGGCGTAGTTTGTCGGCTATGGCTGCAGTCAGGTATTATTGGAGCCACCTAGCATCGCGGTTGCAACGGCGTCTTCCCCACTCCTGCTCAGCTCTCGTCCCCGTGAGTCCGTTTCTCTCAGACTTTTTTTTTTATTCAACCAACTTAGTAACGCATAGTAACGCACGCCTTTCCCGCCTCAGTAACGGTAACGGCGTTGCCAAGATGAGAAAAGTAATTAATTAGATTACTCATTACTGAAAAAAATAACGCCGTTAGTAACGCCGTTATATTGTAACGCCGTTATTAACAACACTGATCACCACACCTTTCCCTCATCCCCCCTCTGCTCACTCCCAGGCATCTGTAACAAAATCAGACAACTTGTGCTTCATTCAACCAAATTGTAGTAGCGCGCCCCTTCACATCCTCAGTAACGGTAACGGCGTTACAAAGATGGGAAAAGTAATAAATTAGATTACTCACTACTGAAAAAAATTGCCGTTACAAACGCCGCTATACTCTAACACCGGTAGAAAAGCCATTATAGTCCCACGCTGTTATTAAAGATATTTTACTTTACTTAATACTAACATTTTATGGAACAAAACACTTAAAAATGTAATATTGATATACTATACAAACATAGCAATTCTCATGTTATACTTATCACCTATATCTATTACAATATCATATTTTATATATATATATATATATATATATATATACTTTTTTTGTTTTGTTTTGTTTGTTAGTTTGTTTGTTTTTTTGTTTACTTATACTAGTTCATGTACACTGCTGGCCAAAACAATTGGCACCCCTGCAATTCTGGTGATAATGCTCAATTTTTCCCAGAAAATGATCGCAATTACAAATGCTTTGGTAGTAATATTTTTATCTATTTTGCTTGCAATGAAAAAACACAAAATAATGAAGAAAAACAAAAAACAAATAAATCATTATAATTCTCCACAAAATTCCAAAAAAGGGCCGGACAAAAGTATTGGCACCCTCAGCCTAATACTTGGTAGCGCAACCTTTACACAAAATAACCGCGAACAACGGCTTCCGGTATTCATCAATGAGTTTCTTACAATGCTCTGCTGGAATTTTAGACCATTCTTCCTTGGCCAACTGCTCCAGGTCTCTGAGATTTGAAGGGTGCCTTCTCCAAACTGCAATTTAAAGATCTCTCCACATGTGTTCTATGGGATTCAGGTCTGGACTCATTGCTGGCCACTTTAGAAGTCTCCAGTGCTTTCTCTCAAAATGTTTTCTCGTGCTTTTTGATGTGTGTTATGGGTCATTGTCCTGCACGAAGACCCATGACCTCTATGGGAGACCCAGCTTTCTCACACTGGGCCCTACATTATGCTGCAAAATTTGTTGGTAGTCTTCAGGCTTCATAATGCCATGCACACAGTCAAGCAGTCGAGTGCCAGAGGCAGCAAAGCAACCCCAAAACATCAGGGAACCTCCGCCATGTTTGACTGTGGGCAAGTGTTCTTTTCTTTGAAGGCCTCGTTTTTTCCCCCCTGTAAACTCTATGTTGATGCCTTTTCCCAAAAATCTCTACTTTTGTCTCATCTGACCAGAGAACATTCTCCCAAAACATTTTTAGTTTTCTCGGGTAAGTTTTGGCAAACTCCAGCCTGGCTTTTTTATGCCTCTGGGTCAGAAGTGGGGTCTTCCTGGGTATCGTACCAAAGAGTTCCTTTTCATTCAGAGGCCGACGAATAGTATGGGTTGACACTGTTGTACCCTTGGACTGCAGGACAGCTTGAATTTCTTTAGATGTTAGTCAAGGTTCTTTATCCACCATCCGCACAAACTTTCGTTGAAATCTCTCGTCAATTTTCCTTTTCTGTCCACATCTAGGGAGGTTAGCCACAGTGCCGTGGGCTTTTATACTTATTGATGACACAGCACACGGTAGACACCGGAACATTCAGGTCTTTGGAAATGGACTTGTCGCCTTGAGATTGCCCATGCTTCCTCACAATTTTGCTTTTCAAGTCCTAAGACAGTTCTATAAGCTGAATGTGGTACACACAAGGACACAGGACAGAGGTCAACTTTAATCCATTTTAACTGGCTGCAAGTGTGTTATTTAGTTATTGTCATCACCTGTTTTGTGCCACAGGTAAGTAACAGGTGTGGTTATTTACACAAATTAGAGAAGCATCACGTTTTTTCAAAGGGTGCCAATCTTTTGCCCGGCCCATTTTTGGAGTTTTGCGTAAAATGGTAATGATTTAATTTCATTTTTTTCCATTCTCTTTTGTGTTGTTTCATTGCAAGCAAAATCATTGAAGCTGTTACTACCAAAGCATTTGTAATTCCAATCATTTTCTGGGAGAAATTGAGCATTATCTGGCAGAACTGGAGGGGTGCCATTACTTTTGGCCAGCAATGTATGACGACAATTGTAAATGTTGTCTTTTATTGGTTGTCTTTGTATTTCCTATTAATTTTGGCACTCATGTGACTCCCTAGTCCAGGAGCCCAATTGTAATGCAAAGGATTATTAGGGCCCGAGCACCGAGTGGCGTGAGAGGCCAGTTGTAATGCAAAGGATTATTATTATAAGTAGTCCCCAGGTTACGCCGTACTCGATTTACATGATTTCAACTTAACTACGCCGGAGTTTCGCCTGGGAGAAATTGAGCATTATCTGACAGAATTGCAGAGGTGCCGATACTTTTGGCCAGCAGTGTACTGTATGTGTCCTAAGCCTCCACCAAAGCTGCAAGCTACTTTAGAGCGCTACTCCATTTTCTGACCTTACATCTATGTGTCTGTCAATCCACAGTCCTTTTTCATAAGAAATGACATTCGGGCAGACCACATGCTGTGCACACTCGCTGTGAAAGATGTCACTTGTCTAAACGGCTTTGCTACTAATATGATTTGCTTTATAGTGCAACAGGCTTTAATGGCACATGGAACATTATATTAGGATTACGGTGACCAGAGATGTGGGCTTCTAAGACCCCTAGCTGTGAGAAAACCCATGTTACCTGTCAGGCAGAAGAACTAAGAAATTGCGTCTCTAGTTCACAGTTATCAGGCCGTGCCAGTTTTTTTTTTTTACTACCTTCCCTAGGAAGGATTACATTTCAGCATTTTACAGTCATGAAGTCTTCAGTTACATGCAGAGCACAGGGTTCTTGGTAATAGCGTATAGTATTTGTAGCATCTCTTTTGCCAAGTCAAGCCAGATCTGATTAAACTAACTAGGTTAACACAAGAACACAAGTGTGTTTTCTTTTGCTGAGTTGACAGTGTTCACTTACAATGGCCGGGAAGTCAATATTTAAACACAGGCTTGGCACACAAAAAAATAAATTAAAAAACTCTAGAGTTCACAGCTTGCATCCTCACTCTGTTTGATCTTCAAGGCTGATGCGTCCTGGCCTCATCAGTCTTTAATGTGGGTTGAAGCTGGATTTCCAAGACTCAATCCCACAATCTTTTTTTTTTTCTTAACATTTTCCCAGCTCACTTGGGTCATGCATGGCAGGAGGCTGGGAGCTACCTTTTTTCGTCAACAGCTCTGAAGGTGCCCCCGCACACAATGTATTTCTCCCGCTGTGCTGAGACACCGCTGTGCTTTATTTTCAAACACCTCTGTACAGAAAAGCCTGTTTTTGCCTGTTTGTGTGTTCGCACTTGTCCGTAGAAGATGAAGACAATGAAGAACAGATGCTTAGTGCTTAATACCACTTAATACCAAGGGAAAAATGGGAATCCTTTAGAAGTATTGGATTCGTATTTGTAGCCACTTAAGATCAAATCCTGCCTCAAGGTCACCATCAGAGTGTTTATCGCTGGTCTGCTTTTTGAGCATGTTTGAATGTGTTAATTATCTCAACCAAACATGACTGATATGAGGAAAGTGGTTTTATTAAGTTTGGTAAACAACAAAACTATCATGTAAATATTAAAAAAAAAAAGAAAAGAAAAAAAAAAGACTATTTTAAGTCAAATAATTTAAATAAAACATTATTCATTTATTAATTGAGGGTTGGGAATACCAAAGCCATGTCTACATGTAGCAGAGTACTTCGCAAAATGTTTTTCTACGGTTGCTATGATCCACAAGCACACACATTTTTTGGGGCATTGAAAGCGAGGGTTCTTAAAAGCTCCTACCAAAGATGTGCGAATTCTCCGTTTGTAGCGCCGTCATATGGACACTGATAACTTAAAATTTAACTGTGGAAACGCCACTGTCTGTGACAAACTTTGTTCATACGGCCAGTGCAGTGTTGTTTTTCGCAGCCATTTTAATTTTCATCTTAGTCATATTTTTGTCTTTTCAAAATGTGATTGTCTCCGTCTAGTTTTAGTCAACGAAAACTCAGACAAATTTCGTGTAGTTTTAGTGGACTATTCTCAAAATGTTTTCGTCTATAAACTCCAAAAGTTTTAGTCCATGAATAAATAAATAAAAGGATAAAAGGTTTCCAACAATTTCGAATGAACATGACTGACGAGCACATAACTGTCGAGCCAGGGTCCTCAATTAGCAGACCGCGGTCCACGACCGGACCACAGCACACCTCTCTTCGGACCCACGGACGAACGAAAAAACTGAAGAAAAAAAACCCAACTTTTTTTCAACATATATCATTTGTATGAGTGACCGATCTATCACTATGCGCTACTATTCTATCGATAAATTGTGTTTCATTTTTAGTCAAAACTGTCCATGTTCTCACTTCTGTTGTCATCTCTATGACAACGATGTGCTGATTGGCTGAGAGAGCCTGCATGGATGCGCTGATTGGCTGAGAGAGCGTGCATGGATGCGCTGAATGGCAGAGAGAGCGTGCATGGATGCGCTGATTGGCTGAGAGAGCCTGCATGCTACGAGCTAGCGTGGACCGACTACAGCAGTGTCAGCAACCTCAAACTCACCCGGCACTTTGCAATCTGTTTGTACATGCTGTTGTGTACTTTATTTTTCATTGAAGAACCTGAGTCATACTGTGAGCAAACGTGATCTATTTATTTATTTCCCCATGTTACACTCTTGCTGCATGCGGGCAACGTCCAAGATCACAATGTTAAGCAACGTTCACTAACACCACACATGCCACCAGTAGAAGACCGAATCTAACAAAATGGCATGCTCAAAGTTGACCAAGACAAGAAAAGTGGACAATGAAAATCGCCATTTCAATGACGAATGGACTGACAAATATGCGTCCATTTTACCAACTGCAAGTAGCAAACCAATGTGCTTAATATGTGTGACGGCCCCTGGCCGTTTAATGATTAATTTTCTGAGATTCTTCCAGTCATCTGATCGTCGCCTCCACCAGCTGGCTGCTTCCCCTCCCACTGTGAGGGAAGCTGATCGACGCGTACTGACGACGTCGCCGCTGCTGATTGGCCAAGAAAAAGGCGCCAAGCTTCATAAACCTGCCGCTGTCAACGTTCTAGGAGGTCGCAATTTGGCAGCATTCTGTCGCGTTCCTCCTCGCTAGCTGTTTGCTCGCCATTCACGCTCGTTTGCATTTTGATCGCTAGTTTGATACACTCTCGCTTTTTCGGTGAGGTCCTTTTGTGTTTATTCGTTATTGGATCGTTTTTGTTCACCACTGTAAATAAGAGCACTGAAGCAAGTAAGGGTAAGTCGCCATTTCTGTTCAACCCGTTTTCTCCTGTTTTGTATAGAGTAGGAAGTTAGGTTAGAAGCTGTCTTTTCTTTGTTCCTTTTACATGATCAGGGCTTAGTTAGCGGGTGGGGTTTGAGTGTAATTCCTTTTGTTTGTTGTTTTGGCCTGGGCTTACCCTGAAGTCACGCTTCGTCGGCATTTTGTACATATTCATTGCCAGTTTGATTATTGTGTAAATAAATTTGTGTCCACTTGTACATTTGTGTGGATTGTTTTATGTTACGCCTTTCGCGAGCCATCTTTGGCACGTAACATATGCTAAAAGACAATTGCGCTGTTAAAAGTGAAAATGTGAAACGTCATTATGTTTAAGAGCACAGCTCGTTTGAAGAGAAGTTTCCTCCTAAATCAGAATTGAGAATGCAAGAAATTAACAGGTTGAAGCAGTCATATCAAGAGTCAAGGAAGTTTATTGTTAAATCTATGACACAACAACAAATTGCAACAGAGTGCTCACTCAGAATGTTGTGGATGTTGGCCAAACATAAGCCATTCTCTGATGGAGAAATGATAAAAGAGTGTATGGCTGAAGTGATGGCAGCAATGTTCGAGGGGAAAGAAAAGCAGGAACTGACAACAAAAATCAAACAAATCTCACTCTCATATTCATCAACCAAGACACACTGAAGTACTCACTGATGTGGGTAAACAGCTTTGTGACCCTCAAATGCCATTTCTCTCATTGAGCAGTGTTTTACAGTTAAAGTTACTGTCAGTAATTGTCATGTTTGCACCTTAAAGACAGAGCTTGACATTTATGTTCTGAACAGGTAAACATGTACTGTACTACTTGCACATGTTCTTTTTTGTCCAGCAGTGTTTTACAGTTACAAAATGTACTGTCAATAGTTATTGTTTGCACCCTACTGACAGATCTTGTCAATTATTTAGCGTACATATGTTGGGGCGCGGCACGTCACATGAGTGACACGACCAAACACTGCTAAATGCGTTTGAACTACAAATATGATAAGAAAACATCAGCCGTTGTGAATTTATGACAGAAATTATGGCAAATTTTAATTTCGTTTTCGTGTCGTCAGATGACAATTGGCCTCCATCTCGTTATGTTTTAGTCTTCCAAGACACATTTTCAAGCGCATCATCGTGACGTTAGTGTCATTAAAAAAATTGTTCGTTGACGAAATATTTGCGTTATCGTCATCGTTGACGAAAACAACAGTGGTCCAGTGTTGGGAAAGTTCATTTGCTCCATGAACTAGTTCAAATTGCAGTTCACAACATACTTCATAACTCAAAATTCAAAGGAAAGTTCATAAGTTCATGGTTAAAAAAAAACTTTTTTAGTTCTTTTGTCGTTCTTTTGTTGTTGTTGTTGTTTTTTTTTTTTTTTTTTTTTTTTTTTTGAACTTTTGTACTTCTTTCTTCATTTTCAATTCCAAATCTGCGTTGATACTAACCTGTTTGTATAACACAGTTAAATGTTGGTACTGGACCAGTGTTCTGTCAGATTTTGTACCCCATCAGAAATGGCAACTTTGCGGTGCCGCACATGCGCATAACGTTACAAACAGCCAAGGATGCAGCAATTCCAAAAGTAAACACCAAAGACTTTCTATAAATAAAGGAATTATGTACTTATGTTTGGGCATGGACGCACATGAAGGAAAGTTATCTCTCACCGCGTCTTTCCTATGCTGTTAAGCATTTATTTACGCAGTCATGTTGCAGAAGTCTGTTTATGATGTAAGTTGTTTAAATATCATCCAAACAATAAAGTCAACATGAATGTATTTATTTAAATAATATTATATACAGTGCCTTGCAAAAGTATTCGGCCCCCTTGAACCTTGCAACCTTTCGCCACATTTCAGGCTCCAAACATAAAGATATAAAATTTTAATTTTTTGTCAAGAGTCAACAACAAGTGGGACACAATCGTGAAGTGGAACAAAATTTATTGGATAATTTAAACTTTTTTAACAAATAAAAAACTGAAAAGTGGGGCGTGCAATATTATTCGGCCCCCTTGCGTTAATACTTTGTATCGTCACCTTTTGCTCCAATTACAGCTGCAAGTCGCTTGGGGTATGTTTCTATCAGTTTTGCACATCGAGAGACTGACATTCTTGCCCATTCTTCCTTGCAAAACAGCTCAAGCTCAGTGAGGTTGGATGGAGAGTGTTTGTGAACAGCAGTCTTCAGCTCTTTCCACAGATTCTCAATTGGATTCAGGTCTGGACTTTGACTTGGCCATTCTAACACCTGGATACGTTTATTTTTGAACCATTCCATTGTAGATTTGGCTTTATGTTTTGGATCATTGTCCTGTTGGAAGATAAATCTCCGTCCCAGTCTCAGGTCTTGTGCAGATACCAACAGGTTTTCTTCCAGAATGTTCCTGTATTTGGCTGCATCCATCTTCCCGTCAATTTTAACCATCTTCCCTGTCCCTGCTGAAGAAAAGCAGGCCCAAACCATGATGCTGCCACCACCATGTTTGACAGTGGGGATGGTGTGTTCAGGGTGATGAGCTGTGTTGCTTTTACGCCAAACATATTGTTTTGCATTGTGGCCAAAAAGTTCAATTTTGGTTTCATCTGACCAGAGCACCTTCTTCCACATGTTTGGTGTGTCTCCCAGGTGGCTTGTGGCAAACTTTAAACGAGACTTTTTATGGATATCTTTGAGAAATGGCTTTCTTTTTGCCACTCTTCCATAAAGGCCAGATTTGTGCAGTGTACGACTGATTGTTGTCCTATGGACAGACTCTCCCACCTCAGCTGTATGTAGATCTCTGCAGTTCATCCAGAGTGATCATGGGCCTCTTGGCTGCATCTCTGATCAGTTTTCTCCTTGTTTGAGAAGAAAGTTTGGAAGGACGGCCGGGTCTTGGTAGATTTGCAGTGGTCTGATGCTCCTTCCATTTCAATATGATGGCTTGCACAGTGCTCCTTGAGATGTTTAAAGCTTGGGAAATCTTTTTGTATCCAAATCCGGCTTTAAACTTCTCCACAACAGTATCTCGGACCTGCCTGGTGTGTTCCTTGGTTTTAATAATGCTCTCTGCACTTTAAACAGAACCCTGAGACTATCACAGAGCAGGTGCATTTATACGGAGACTTGATTACACACAGGTGGATTCTATTTATCATCATCGGTCATTTAGGACAACATTGGATCATTCAGAGATCCTCACTGAACTTCTGGAGTGAGTTTGCTGCACTGAAAGTAAAGGGGCCGAATAATATTGCACGCACCACTTTTCAGTTTTTTATTTGTTAAAAAAGTTTAAATTATCCAATAAATGTTGTTCCACTTCACGATTGTGTCCCACTTGTTGATTCTTGACAAAAAAATTAAATTTCATATCTTTATGTTTGAAGCCTGAAATGTGGCGAAAGGTTGCAAGATTCAAGGGGGCCGAATACTTTTGCAAGGCACTGTATATATATATATATATATAATATTTCCGATGAGCATGTTCGCAAAAATACCATTTACCTTCACAAGATGAAAATCAATGCGAGGTTTGTACAGAAAACCAATGAGCAAAATAGGAGAGATGATGAAGATTGTATGGATGTGTAATTCCATCACTTTGTTGTTCTTTGCATAATTTATGAACCACAAACCGAAGGAACTTCATCCTTTATCTTTCTTGTCCCTGCCTGTGATTCCGTGAGGCCTAATAAAGGATGGCAGGATTGCAGCATGTCCTTCATACACACACCAACCTGAAGTTCATTTTGTGTATGAATAGTGTTCGTCAAGTCAATGAACAGGAAAGGCAGACTTCTCCGAGCAGTAATGGTAGGCCATATTGCGCCAGCGTCAACTGTGTAATCATGTGGAATGTCATTACAAATATGTTTCATTTGTAAACCGCATCACAGCACCAAACCGTTCAATAATTCTTCTGCGGTCATCTTGTAACGCAGTCTTGTGCGATGCGTATTTTTCCATTAAATGAAGACTCATTTCTGAGAGAAGGAGGCAGCAGCAGGATTTGAATGAGGGACACGCTCCGTGCCTTTCCGCCATTTCCCTAGTTTGCTTTTTTGGAGTCTCTTAATCCCTTGGCAAACTGTGATGAGACTGCAACTCCCTGGGAGTGCTAACAGCACATCAATAATACATCCAGTCCAGCTGCATCCATCGAAATACTGCAGACACACATACACGATTCCCCCGCATCACTCCTAACACACATGCATATAGCCTTTCCATTTTCCCCTAAACTCCAGCTTGACGCTGTGCTGTCACTATCATAAAAGCCATGCATTATTTATTCATGGCAAACCTGAAATATGAGCTAAAACTGTCCAGAAAAGAGGTGCCACCTGTGCTTTTTCCAAAAGGTTGCTGTATCATCCAAAAACAGACTGATGGCTCTGTTGAAAAGATAGGTGACGGGTGTTTGGCGGTTTTGGCTCTGACTGCAAGGATCTCTGTGTTTACATTTGAATATAGTCAAGGTTGAAGCTCTCTGATGTTTCCTTTGTATGCTGGAAAAATGTCAACTGGATGCTAAACAAACGTGCATCTAGTATCTATAGGATTGATTTTGCTCTGTCAAGTATTTGGGCTAGCAAAATATTAGCTGTGTAAATAATACCGTGACCACTGAGATCACTGCAAACACTTTCTCTATTGACTATAAATATAGGATGACATTCATTGGGTATGCTAGCTTCATCTCTTCTTACTCGATGGAGTGTTTGGATCTGTCCTTTGTAATATTCTAATGTGTACTTATGGCTGGGTGAGAATCTGTGAATGCAAATTTCCCTGTTTGTTATTCCACTCTGCCAGGAGGGTCAGGAAAAATTAAAAAAGACACTCACAAAAGTGCAGTGGCAACCATCCAGGGTAACTAATTAATTTGAGCACATACGGCGAGTGCATCTTTTGTCTTTCTCTAGAGGTTTATCATCTTTGGAGAATTTAGTCAAGGCCAAATGGCTTATTTTACTTACACACATAAACGCTATCTTAAAGCTGCAAGTCCCCATCTGGTCCGCTTCTGTGAATCTGAGACAAGGTCAAATATTAAACACAAGGACATTTCTCTGAAAATTGGGATGCTGAGTTAAATATCAATAAACTCAGATTATTATGAATAGAAGTTAAAAGTCATTTTCATATTGTATTTTATTCATTTGCATGCCATCATGAAAGCCTACAATTTCGGTCTTTAATAACCATTGCCAGTTGCCTCAAAGCAATTTAAATGCTGTAAACCGAAAGTTACGTAAGTAACTACGGTTCTATGAATCCTGAATGACCGCCAGAGGTGGTGCTGTAAGCACTGAATGACCAATACCAGCGGGGTCACGAAGAATCCCTAACCCAAACTTAATAGGGACCCGAAGACCACGCCCAGTGGGTGGGAGGAGGTGACATCAAAAATAGTAAAACCCGAAGAAGGAGCCAGGCCCTGACCATGAGGCAGCGGCACAGACGACCTCCAGGGACACTCCCACGAGGCAGCCTGGGAAGCAGCAATGCCCCAGGCAAAGTGACAGCACGCCCCAGATAACGGGGTGTCTGACAAGAGCGACAATTGGATCCACGACCCAACGAGGGAGGCGCTGCCTGGAGAGGGCAGATCCCCTGCCACGAACCCCATAGCAGGCAAAAAGGCGTGAAGACCTATGAAAACCCATCGTACAGTCCCCACAAAACCCCAGGGCCCAGGCTGGGCACAACAGCCCCGGCCCAATCCGCCCCACGCAGTTGGGGAAAAAAACAAGCAAGGTGCTAAAGGCCGATCGCAGTACGAGTCAGCCAACACTTGGGCACAGGGCACAAAGGTAACACCAGGCCACAGCGCCACACCCGAGCCCCCAGAGTGCAAAAACATGCACGGCGGCCAGCCAAGAGCGGGAGCAATACGTCGACAGGCCAAGCAGAGGCAACAGTCAGCGGGAACGGCGCCTTGTGGGCAACCCACAGAGGGCCGGTTGCGGCCAGAGGCCAGAAAGGGGGCAGCACAACAGCCGAGCACCGACCGCAGACCCCAAACCGGGGCACGAGGACACCAGCGGGGCAGAGTCGCAGGGCCTTCATGAGGAATGCAGAGACCAGGCTGTGGCTGTGGGAAGAAACAAGGCTGGCAGCACCGCAAGGGGAGGGGCCAGCCACACAAGAGACTAACAGACCCCGTGCCCCCGGTGGTACAGTACACCACGGCAGCGTCATCCGGCCACAGAGCACAAACCACCCCCGCAGGCACGGGCAAAAATGCCCGAGAGCAAGGTGAGCCGCAAGCAGCCCCAGCACATCACTGTGATTGATGCGATCCAGTATAGACCAGCAGCCCCAAGCAGCCCAGCGCTGCCGACAGCACCCCATCCCACGCGACCGGCACCCGCAGTGACCAAATCGCACTGGACAGGGGCCATAGCCAAAGGAACGCCCTACCACAGGCAGACACCGTTCCGCCAGACACAAGGCAAACGCGCACCGGCAGGAGACACTGAGCCTCCGACGCCGGAGCCGTACGGCAACCAGGCGAAAGCCGGTCAGCCACCGCAGCAGTGGGCGCAATAAAAGAAGACCCAGGGGTACAACAGCGATGTACCCGCTGAGGGTTAAGGATGTCAACACGCCCAAAAGACGCGGGAAGGCCACACACGGCCACACCCGATCAACCCAAAAACGCACGAGGAGGCGCAGAGCGTCCACCCCCACGGGACGACGGAGGAGCCAACATGGCCACCGCGTCCATAGACACCCCAAGGAAGGCCACCCGGCGAGAGGGGAACATGCAAAACAGCCCCAAATCGGCCCAGACGCCCCAGCAAGCCACGTGGGCCTGACCGGCGCATGCCCAAGCACGTGACGGTACACATATCAGCCAATCGCCGAGGCACGGCAGAACCTACACGCCTGCCGGGTGGAGGGGAGACAGATCCACTCCCACGAAACGGGCGAACACCCTCGGGGAAAGAGGGGAGCCAAACGGGAGCACCCCAAACCGACAGAAGCGACCCACGAGGGCAAGGCGGAGAAACCGCCTGCGGCGAGGATCAATGACCACACAAAGCAGACTTCCCACAGGACCACAGAAGAGAACCACTCCCCCCCGGGCGACCACCCGCAGAGGTAAACATTCGGAAGAGGCAAGCCTGGAGAGCCACAGGCTCGATGACCAGAAGAGAAGACAGCACCCTGCCCAGAACCAGAGCCGTCACCCGCCCTATGACTGTAGCCACCCTGACCCGGTGGGTCGCAGGGGGCCAGCGAGGAACAGCGGCACGGACCCGTGGGACCAAGCGGACATCACCCAGGGGACCGAAACGCGAGCAGCACAGTAACCGAGCTGACGGAAAACCGACGGCCAGCCTACCGGCCTCAACCCCGCCCCCTGACCGTGAGGAGGCCAGGGGGGCCGGCGCGGAGGCAAGCGGGAAGGGATACAAAAAGGAAACAGCCGAACGGCCGGAGGCCTGCCGGGGACCCTAGCCCCCAACAGGGGAAAGGTGCACCGAACGACAAGGAGCAGAGGGACCCCCAGGGCCACCCGCAGGAGTGGCGCCCCGAGGCAGGCAAGACCGCCGATGCCCGGCCGTATGGGCCGCAAAAGGCCAACCCCAAGGGGAAACCACAGCAGAGCCAAAAAGATGGCCGGGCACAACCGGAACGCCATGAAGTGTCCACGGGTAGCCCCAGCTGGGGGGAAATGAGCAAGGCAAACCCGGCTACGAGCCCAAACGAGGCAGGGGGCGGACGCGAGCAAGGCTGCGCCGCCGAAGCCCACCGCTGGGGCATCAACACCACCCTCGGCCAGGGTGCCGAGAGGCCAGAATAAGGCGAGCCAGGAAATCACTGACGCATGCAGCCGAGGCTGAGGGCAGTGCACAAGAGGACGAAGACACCTCCCAGGGGACGATGAGGGACGCAATGGCAAGGCCAACACCCACCTTGAGGTCCAGGCCGACAGCAGCCAGACCATGCATGGCCACCAAAGCGCAGCCAACAGCTGAGAACAGCGAGAAAGCCACAGGAACACACCAACCAGCCCGGAGTTCCCCCACAAAGGCAGCCGAAACGGGGACAGAAAACCCTGAAGCGGTCCGCCGGTGCCGAAAGCGCCCGCCGGCGCTGAAGCAGGCCATTGAAGCGAACGCAGCCGCAGACGTGCCAACGCGCCACGCAGCACCGCCAGCCTGGAAACGTCAGGGGAACCAGCGACAAGCCCCACGAGGAGGATGAAGAGCCGAACATCGAAGACGCAACGCCTGATCACCCATGTCATCATGGAACAGGGAAGCAGAATCGCCAGAGGCTGCCCAACACCAGAGGCAAGCAGCCGGTCGGCCCCGGCCTCCACCAGACCCCGGGCGGACACAGGAGCCGACGTAACACGGCGCACCAGGTGCCCACAAAGGGGCAGCATCACATAAGAGAACGCGCCCCCGAACACGAACGGGGGGGGTGGGCAGCCAGCACCAACCCCCACAGCCACCGACGGGACTAGGGGAATGAATGCCACAGGCAGATGCAACATTGAAGGGGGCCCAAGCCCCCGCCGGTGCAAAAGCCAGGCTTGCCCCTGAACAACGGGCGGCGGACAGGGAGGAAGCAACACCGCCAGATTTGACAATACATATACAGCACTGCATTAGTCTTGTATTTTCTTTGCCACCCAACACCAGTATTTGACAGTAAACGTGGTTATGAACTGCTAGAATTAGCACGTTCACAGTAATGTTCATGAGACAAATATATCATGCGTTCAGTTCCTGTTCGCCCAAAATATGAATGATTGTTCATTGTACGCGTTCACGCACAAACTGCCCGGGTACTACCTGTACTGTGTAGGTACTGGTTTCTGAACCGTAGGGTTCAAAGCACGAGTTGGATCTTACAGTCATCTGTCCTTTTTTTGAATGACTTACTTTGTAGAGCAGGGGTCAGGAGCCTATAGCTCGCGAGCCATATCTGGCTCTTTTGGAGTGCATCTGGCTCTTGGCCAACCCGTAATCTTAAATGTGGAACCAAAAGGCAAGTTTGACATAAACGAGCTGTGATGAGCTGATAGAGCATTCACACATTGATCTTGGACATTTTAAACGTACGTCGCAATGATATTTTTCAATTCGGTTAAGTGGATTGCATGGAGATGGGTATTACAGAACTCGCCTCGCGCGTTAAGTCTCTACTTAGCTAGCAGCGCGGCTATAAAGTATAGTATAGGAGCATATAAAAATGCATAGGGGAAAATTAAACCATGAAAGTGAACTGCGTTAAGTTAGATAGGCGGGCGATCGGTTTCACATACATTACTTTTTCAGTCTAAAAAAAAAAAATAGAAATAGGCCACACTATGTGAAGTTCAAAGGGTTTTGGGGACAATTGGCCCTAGCCCAATTCATTCATTCATTTCCCATTCCTTTTTTCCCCACGAGGGTCGCGGAGGTGCTGGAGCCTATCCCAGCTAACAAAGGTCAGAAGGCAGGGTACACCTTGAACTGGTTGCCAGCCAGTCGTGGGGCACAATGAGATATACAACCATTCATGCACGCACTCATACCTACGGACAATTTAGAGTGTTCAATCAGAACTACCATGAATGTTTTTTGAATGTGGGAGGAAACTGGAGTTCCCGGAGAAAACCCACGCAGGCACGGGGATAACATGCAAACTCAACACAGGAAGGCCGGAGCCCGGGATTGAATTTTTGACCTCAGAACTGTGAGGCGGATGTGCTAACCACTCAGCCACCGTGCGCCAACTAACTAGATAGTAACCATTGCTATGTTTGGAAGTCATTTAATGTTGTGAATCAACCGTTAAAGTTGTTAAAATTGCTTTCGTTATTGCATAAGTTCCCTTCTGTCTACTTTAGTCTTATGGAAGTTTTAAAACTGTTTCATCATTTAAAGATGGATTCAAGTCAAGATTTTGCCAAATTAGTATTTTGCCAAAGGAGTATTTTTTTTTAGATAAAAAGTTACTTAGGTTCGCTAGAAAGGTTCTCTACAACAGAGCCTTCCTGAGAAGTCTACTGCAATAAGATGGCAGCTGTTTACTAACGCCGGCAAGTCTATGATTCGCATCTAGTTCTCTATACATGTGCTTAACGCCACCGTGTCTCTTATTTCACATCTAGTTCTATATACATATGATATCTAGCATCATGTAGGCGTAGTTTGTAGGCTATCGGCTACAGTCAGGTATTAATGGAGCCACCTAGCATCGCGTTTGCAACAGCGTTATAACTTCCTTGCCTCCTCCACGCTCCCGCTCTCTCGTCTTCGTGAGTCTCTCAGACTTTTCTCGCGTCATTCAACCAACGTAGTAACGCATAGTAACGAACGCCTTTACATCATCAGTAACGGTAATGGCATTGCAAAGATGAGAAAAGAAATTAATTAAATTACTCACTACTGAAAAAAATAACGCCGTTAGTAACAGCACTGAACGTTTGTAATATCTTAAGTGACGATGTTATGCTTTCGTTGTTTTCTCATGAATTTTATCAATCACAACTAGGTGACTATATGCTATCAGGGCTGTCAAATGATTACAATTTTTAATCGAGTTAATCACAGCTTAAAAATTAATTAATCGTAATTAATCCCAATTCAAACCATCTCTAAAATATGCCATATTTTTCTGTAAATTATTGTTGGAATGGAAAGAAGACACAGGACGGATATATACATTCAACATACTGTATATAAATACTGTATTTGTTTATTATCACAATAAATCTACAAGATGGCATGAACATTATTAACATTCTTTCTGTTAAAGAGATCCACGGATAGAAAGACTTGTAGTTCTTAAAAGATAAATGTGAGTACAAGTTATAGTAATTTTATATTAAAATCCACCTTAATGTTTTTGTTTTAATAAAATTTGTAAAATTTTCAATTAAAAGATGAACTAATAGTCTGCCATTGTTGCCGTCACCGAGGGGGGCATCACATGGGCTCCCTGCCATTCTTCCACAGTGTCTTTAGTGAGTCAGTGAGTCAATAGTGAGTTTTAAATTAATTAGAGATCCAGCCAACGAGTGCGTTTTGCTCTTCGACTGACGCCGTAGTTTCCTGGTTCATTGTACCTTACGTTCATTTGAGTGTTGACTTCACAACGTACGAGACCTCTGATAGTTTGTATATTGTGACTACATTATCTAGTGTATTTGTTGAGCTAAACGAAATGTCTGAATAGAGTTTGACCACAGTCTGAGGAAGTTTTATGTGTTTTGCATAGCTATTTTGATTGGGAATGCCAGTTCTCTTTGCATTGAGTGCATTTCTTTTTGTGAACATTATTATTTTTGAGTGATAGGACTATTATTTTTGTTGTGCTTTCACTAAATGATACTGTAGCGACTTAACTGTTCCGCCCAAATGCATGATGGGAAGTTGGGCAACCATGATTGTCCGTTGGGGCTGCAAATGTTATATGTTCTGCGTTGTGTTCAATGAAGCGTGTTAAGAAAAAGATCATTATCCTGTCATTCTCCCCACATCGCTCACCAAAATAGTTACGTTTGTGGTGAAAGAGTTGACAAAGCCAATGCCAATAAACCGTGCGGTTCAATGAACACCTGTGTCTACTCACAATTCTCTGCCTCTGAACTCTCAATGTGCAATAAAATGGCGTCATTGTAATCTGTTTGAGGCAATGCATGAGCGGATCATTCCATGCATGTGTTGTGTCAAATATTTTAACGTGATTAATTTAAAAAAAATGCCGCCCCTTAACGCGATAAATTTGACAGCACTATTTGCTATATGTATAGACGTACAGACTCTGTATGGCTCTCGTACAAGCCCAATTTTACAATTTTTTACAATTTTACTTTACATTCACGTATTTTTTAAAATTAAAATAGTCTACTCGATATATACTTAAAAACTTTAACATATTAAATATTTCAAACATATATATATATTTTTTTCCCTTTTTTTGTACAACGCTGCCACCCCCTGTCTTAGCAGAGAATGGTTTGACCCTGCTGTGGCGCACTCCAGGCTACACTAAGTACGTAGTAGCCTATTGAGCTGCAGTATGACAAGACATGCTGCTCGCATTGAGCCGAGGAGAGAGGTGATGGGAGATCAGGGATACAGTATGTGTTAGTTTGTGGGGAGCAGGTGCGCGAGGCTGAACAGACTCGGGTCCGGCGGCTGGATTTATCATGGGTTTACAACCCACTGTGTAATATAGCAAACGCTAATACGAAGCACATTGTTACACACGTGCACAACACGTAGCACACTGCTACGCATTTTCTTGTCCTTGCCATATGGCGTCATATTGTTGCCTCTATTCTGAGCAAGCAATAATGGATTTTGATTGCTGCCTTTATTCTGAAAGAGCAATAATGAATTTTGAGAACACAGAAAACACCCCTCCTGCTCTCGCTCAATTTCTGCACACCTGTGCTGCCTCGGAGGGAAAACAGCCAACCAGTGTACTTCCGCTAGCTCTCTGATTGGTTAGCTTCGTGACAAGTTAGTAGTGTGTGCTCAACTGAGCGCGTAGAGAAAAAAAACTGATGAGCGCTGGACTCGAGAAATTTAGCAAGATCAGGAGGTGTGCTCAAAATCAATTTTTGCTCGCTTAGAATAGAGGCAGCACAGGTGCGCAGAAATTTAGCTAGAGCAGGAGGAGTGTTTTCTGTGCTCAAAATCGATTATTGCCTGCTCAGAATAGAGGCAGCAATATAACGCCTTATTATTGCCAGTGACTGTAGCTGGAGGACAGCGAGCCTTCAGTAAAATGAAAATAAAAAACTACCTATGCTCCACCATATCACAGGGCACTTAACAACCTAGCCATGCTCTCCATTAAGCGTGATCTTGCTCAAAAACTTGATTTCACTGATGTTATAATGACTTTGCAGTCAAAAAAATCTAGGTGCATCACTGTTTGAAGGCTTGACAACCCCAGCGACGTGAAGGAGGCAGGCACAGGATGTTTAGTTATTCTGTTTTGTTGCTTAGCAGGCAGGCATAGCACTCTCAGTTGTATTGTATTGTAGCCTGCATGGGACAATTGATATAAATTGTTTGTTTATATCACATCACATTACGGTCTGTTAAATTTAATTGTCCATCTCAAATTAAATCATTTGAAAACGTAGTCATTGCTGGCAAAGCGTTAAAGTACTGCGTATGTTGTCATGACAAGCCGGTGGCAGGGGTGGGTTGGGGTGGCCCTATAATGGTCTCTTGTCCCCGGGCCCCTGCAAGTCTGTTGACAGCCCTGCTCGCATAGAATCACATTTTTAAATATGTTAGGTGTTTTGGCTCTCTCAGTCAAAAAGGTTCCAGACCCCTGTTGTAGAGGCTTGGATTCTTCCGGACTAAATATCGCGAAAAACAAAACACACAAAAGCTAATCCTTCGCACATGGTGTGTGCCAAGTTCTGATAGTCATACACGACAGTGTTTTGACCCAATGAAATTTATTTTGGATCTATTTTCACGGCCTCAGGGTAATATAACTGAAGATGCTCACTTTATTGCATTCCTCATTCCTTAGGCAGTCACGCGAGGGGATCATGTGATAAGCTTTTAATGTTAGTTCATGTCACACGAGGAATAGTAATAGCACTGTAAATGTCACTTCAAATGCGCATACCCCGCATGTTCTTACAAATTCATATTGATATTGTTGCAAGCTGTACTGTGAGGTTATTGGAATTGTTTTTTGGCAACATTAAAAGTGTGACGATGAAAGACTCTCAATAATGATTGTGCTTATGTAGAAGACAAACCTCTCTGCGTGAGATGTATTGCCTTGAGGAAAACAAATAAAATAGGGATGTGTGCTTACTCAGATAGAGGACTGTGAGATGCATTTGACTTCAGGGTATGGTGCACATTTAGAGGTAATCAATAGTTGCCTCCTGCTTTAACGCAGAGAGAAGGATTGAGAAGGGTTAGAATAGTAGAAGTGGAACTAGGCAGACTGTTGTCTCGAAGGTTGGTTTATAAAGACACCTGAACTACCATGATGATTTCAAACATATTCCCCCAAATAACCTGAAAATGTTCTCCAAAGTGTGAGATTTTTTTTTGTTTATCGCCCAAGTGTTTGATAGTTTTATTTTCAGTGTCAGAAAAATATAATAAACACAAACACTGAATGGCTGTGTAACATATTTACAAACCTGTTGTTCAAAAAGAAAGACAAACAACAAATGAGCCTGAGCTATCCTAAAAGTCCCATGAGATATGTTAAATACTGCGTAAATATTGTGGATGATCATAGACAGAATGCCCGGATGCATTTTGTTGACAGGTCTGTTTCTTTGATTTTTAATCTAGTGCTGGTTTTAATTTAGTTTATAATTTAAGACTCGAGGCTTCTAAATAAACAAATATTCCTTTGTCCTTGCTGTGGATGAAAGTCACATATTAAGATGGAATTTCATATCTCCCCTTCATCATCTTCTTTTCATTATGTCTAATAACTTGTGTTGCAAACATCTTTTTTGTATGCAAATGAACAATTAAGGGAGTCCATCACATCTTGGAAGAAGATGGGATTGGAAATAAGGCTTGGTCACATGCAAGGTTTATTATGAGTGGGGGTCACGATATAAATAATTCCACAAACATCTGTATGCATTTTGATTTTGTGTTAACATCCTTCATCATGTGAATAAATGTGTCTCAGCTTTGGCTCCGGGGAAAATATTCACCAATTTAGGCCACTTAATGCTGTGACGAAGAACTTCATGAAAGGTGAAGTTCAGAAATTTTGACATAAGGCTTAATCTTCAAGTTAGCGGGAGTTTAATTAGTGGAGTTGCTTTCAACATTTTTTTTTTTTTTTAAACTGTCCTGTTCAGCTGTTTGACACAGAGAATGGAAGTCAAAGGCTATATGTTCTTACCGCAGTTCTTAATGCACAAATCCGATTTTTTGTCATATCTGTTTTTTTGGCTTGCCCGTTCAGACTGCCTTTGTCCATTGAGACCATTCAAGTATTACGCATGCGCACTAATTCGCAGTCCGACACACGCTGAGCAAGAAGACCTGCATGCGCAGGAGCATGAAAACAAATGGTCACACATGCTGGCTGTCGTCCGTCATTCCAGGGATATCATATTTTGCTTTTCAAAAGAGGACACAAAAAGCAGACATAAATAATCCCCGTTTAGGCTTATATTCAAAATTTATATAGATCGATAGCATGCACGCACTGCCCATGCATGTCTCACACACATACGGGCAGTTTGACACGACTCTCGGCTGTTTAAGCAATCTTGAAATATTGCTTATATAGAGCAGAGAGAAAACCGATCATTCTCAGACTTAACCTCAACCCATTTTTATTTTTCTATGAGTGCTGTCAAGCCCGGCCCTTCCCCAAAAGCCGTGTTCAATGCAAGCTAGGTGCTAATAACACACAGCTGCACCACTACCGTAGCGTCTGTCTCGCTCTTTGATAACGTAATTGCTGCATGAATTCCGATTTGGGAGACTTGACAGTACAGACCGCTGCGATATTCTAGAAAAATGTGGCCCAGATCGGATTTGAACCACATATGAAAGTGACCCAGATCGGATTTAAAATGGTCCAGTTCTATGCGACTTGTCACGTTCAGACTGTCAAGTTATGCCACACCCAAGTCGGAAAAACACGAAAAAATCGGATTCATGCATTAAGACCTGTAGTATGAACGTAGCCTAAGTGCCCGGTTGGTCTGAACAGTTTTAATGTTTTGAATAAATGAATGAATGAATTTATTGTCATTGTCATTATCATCAAAAATCATTGACAGTTTCAGAGTGTGGAATTTTACCCGAAGGAAAGACGAAGACAGACAAGGAAAGACGGGAAAAGCATATGCTTATCGAAACCCGTCTACCATCAGCCCGGGACGCACAAACAGCATATTGTTTATCAGTCCAGTCATAATCTTACACATTTCGTTCAAAAGTCATTGATTGCCATGGATTTTCACAAATTGTCAATTTGAGTGAGTTCATTGTATCAGTTGATGTCCAAGTAGGTGAAGGGAGGGAAGCCGGGGGTGCAATGGAGGCTCGCGTCTGGTGTATCCACTTCAGAAGATTAGTCATCATCAGTGTTGTTAATCTTACTGAAAAAAAGTAATTAATTATAGTTACAAATGACTTCTCCCAAAACGTAATTGTGTTAGTAACGCAATTACCTGAATGTAAGAGTAATTAGTTACTTGGCAAAGTAATTGGTGATAATTACTTTTTTTTTTTTTTTCCTCCCCCCCCCCAAAAAAAAAAAAAAAACATTGGCCACACTATGTGAAGTTTTTTGTGAAGGTTTTGGGTACAATTGGCCCAAGCCCAATTCTTTACCCTAATTTACCCTTTACCCTGAATCAGCTGTTAAAAGTTGTTAAAATTGCTCCCATTATTGCATTAGTTCCCTTCTCTCTACTTATGACATATGAAAGTTTTAAAACTGTTTCATCATTTAAAGATAGATTCAAGTCAAGATTTTGCCGATTTAGAAGTATTTTAGATAAAAAGTTACTTAGGTTCGCTAGGAAGGTTCTCTACAACAGAGCCGTCCTAAAAAGTACTGCTTTAAGATGGCGGCTGTCTACTAACTCATTCAGTGCCATGTCTGTCATTTTGCATCTAGTTATATCTATGTACAGTACATGTGATATCTATCATGTCTACCATATCTACCATAACATGCGCGCGTAGTTTGTACTAGCTATCGGCTACAACATGTATTATTGGAGCTACCTAGCATCGCGTTTGCTCGGCGTCACAACTTTCTTGCCTCCTCCATACTCCTGCTCTGTCGTCTCGGTGAGTCCATCTCCCTCAGACTTTTCGACCAATATAGTAACGCATAGTAACGCATGCCTTTCCGTCCTCAGTAACGGTAACGGCGTTGCCAAGATGAGAAAAGTAATTAATTAGATTACCCACTACTGCAAAAAATAACGCCGTTAGTAACGCCGTTATATTGTAACGCCGTTATTAACAACACTGGTCATCATCCTCCCTTGCCCGGTTTGCTCGAGCGAGTCTCTCGTGATCACGTAGCTCCGTGTTGATTTTTGTGACCGATTGAGCGGCGGCGTCACTTAGCGCTGCTTGTTCCTTCGTCACCTGTGACAATTTGTCGCCGTTGTGACGAGCAACCTCCAATATCTCGTTGAGTTGATTTTTCATCCTCATCGAGATTCGGCGACCCAGAGGGCACCAAGAAGCAACAGGAAGGCAAGAGCCATTAGAGAGCCGAAGATGAAGAGGTCCTCTACGTCCTCTGGAGAGACGTTAGGCATAACGGCCTCCATTTTCCCCAGGCATCCTCCACATAACCAGACGTGAAGGTGTTGGCTGGACATGGGCGTTGGCTTGGTGTCGGTCTCATCGTAGAAAATATTTTATCCATAGAACTCAATGCCCAATCTACAAGTTCCATTTTGTCGCAGGTCAAACACAGCACTCTCGTTGCAATGGCAGCTCGGTAATGCGATTTCGCTGAAGGGCATACCCTAAGTGCAAGTATTATGTCTTATTCTCTGACCCTGACATTTAATCATCCTTTGCTGTGAGAACATCTTATCTGTGATGTGTGTGCGTTCTACAGTTATGACGGATTTTGGTCAATGTACTGTTTATTTATATTTTGTTTATACATTTTTATGGTGTAACTTAATGAATTTATATTCGTTAGTGCTGCATCACATGTATTCCATAGGCGAGCCCCAGTGCTTACAATCGAGAACGATTTCATTGTAGTCCTAATGGTCTAATAGGAAAACATTCTGTTTCCTCTCAGGTTGTAGGAGGATTCTCTTAGTTGGAACAATGCTTGCAGGTTAGTCGGGAGACTGTTTGTGTTGGCCTTATACATCATTTGAGCTATTTTGTAGTTAACCAGGTCGTGAAATTTTAACAGCTTGGACTTGATGAAAAGTTCATTGGTATGTGCTCTGAACGGTGCTCTATGAATAATTCTAATGGCTTTTTTTGAAGGATAAAGAGTGGGCATAGATGTGTTGCATATGTGCATCCCCAGATCTCCAGGCAGTAGTTGAGGTGTGGCAGAACGAGCGCGCAGTATAGGGTTTGGAGAGCCCTCCTATCTAGCATGTTTTGAACTCTATAGAGAATCGAGATGCTCCTAGTGAGTTTGTTGCGCAATTGCTCCACATGCGGCTTCCAAGTTAGGCGGTGATCGAGAACAATACCTCATACTTTGTGCTGTTGTACTCTTTGTATCACAACATTATTTATTTGTATGTTTAGGTTCTCATTCAGTCCTTTTCTTCCAAATAGAATGTATTTAGTTTTCTCGAGATTCAGGGATAATTTATTTGCATCGAACCATTTTTGCAGTTTTGCTAATTCTGCATTTATTTGTATAGATAGAATGTGTAGGTCCTTTCCAGAACAAAAGATGTTGGTGTCGTCCGCAAAAAGTACCATTTTAAGTAGTTTAGATGCTTGATGTAAGTCATTTATGTATAGGATGAATAGTTTCGGTCCCAGGACAGAGCCTTGGGGCACGCCACATGGAATTTGACGTGTAGACGATAAATTAATTTTACGTTGAGAGTATGACATACTCCCATTGTGATCATTCAACATACCTTGTTTATTATGACAAAGCAGCAAACAGGAAGGGGTTATGGGGGAACAGACAAGAAATAGATTGAACACCTACACTAACTACTAATATGTTAGTGCTATCGTCAGCTAGATGTATTTCCGGTTGACACCATGTGGGGGCCCTGTTGACCAGGGAAAGAGGGGGACGGGGGTGGGGCAGTCTATAAGCTAAGTGGATGAAAGGGGTAGAGTGCACACAAATCAGCTCTGTGATCTAAAACCCAGTAATGGTGTGAATCCCTTGTGAGTGTGAGCCCGTTGGTGACCGACCCTACGCCGCCCCATCGCCAATCCCGACACAGGGACCCCCCACCCGAGTGCGCCCAATCACATCCAGCCGCACGCGAGCCCCACCAAGCACGCGACAGCCCCGCAGTCGAGCGGAGACGCCACGCGGGCGCCAACCCAGAGCCACTATGATTTCAACAAATTCAGTGCAGTTTGTTAGTTATTTGTTAGTTTCGCTGGCTAAGCTGGACCCTCCCAGGTACAATATTAGCATGCCAATAAAAAACAACATATGCGTGCATATGCAATCAATAGTGTTGGCTATGTTTTCAGGATAAAGGTTTAGAAACTTACTATTGCATGTCAATAATTGTAGTATGAACAGCAACATTTTTAATCCAGTACCTCTTTAGGGAGCAGGGTGGAGTGATTGATTATTTGTTTCTCCATCCGACGACATGCTCTAAATACGACGATCTATGACAGCACCGCAGTCATTGTTTTCCTGCAAGACGGACGCATGGCAGATTTTCTTGTGAGAGAAATCAACATGGATTCCAACAAGGTTAGTGCAGGTGGTGAAAAAAAGGAGAAAGGTGATGCTTACCGTTACCATTCACATGAAGATAGATATGATACAAAAATATAGCATGGGGTGCGCATCCGTGATGTGGCTCAACAATACAGCCATAGACTGTCTATCTCGGCGGTCCTCCTCCGTTTGCCAGTCTTTATAGGTTAAGGTGGCAATTATTATTTAGGTAACATCACCAAAGAAATCGCCAGCTTCGTCAGGTTTCTAATTATTTATTCGATCAACTTGTGTAACACAACACGCCTAGTGTGCCCTGCAGCAAGTAAACAAAGTGAAAGTGAAAAGGCCCACTCTATCAACTCAGCCACGCGATGCGTTCAGGTACACCACGCAAACACATTTGCCAAATTGAAGCCGGTTTGTTTCATTATTACAGCTATTATTATCATCATTATTATTAATAATATTATTTTCTTTGTAATTGATATTTGCAATACTAACTTCAGTATTTATAAAGAGGTTTTCAGGCTGTGAAACGCATTAATGGAATTACAATGTATTGTTCTGTGAAAATCCTGCTCGACATACTGTACGACCATTCCGACTTACAAACAAGGTCCTGGAACGAATTAACTCCGTATGTAGAGGTACCACTGTATATTGGAACATTGGAACGCCCTCGAACTGGGAGATCCTCGTCGCGAAGTTGAAAAAGAAAGAGCCAGACATCGTGAGTTGTTGCAATCTGACATCACTCGACCAAATGGCGCTGAACATCAAAAAGCAGACTGTCAATAGTAAAATGGGGACCTGGCAGCCACAGTAATAGGGCAGCAGGTGGGTCCCACACTTTTTCTCTGTGGCGCTAGTACGGGGGTTGGCAACGCGTGTTTTGAAAGCCGCGTGCGGCTCTTTGGCGCTGCCCTAGTTGCTCCCTGGAGCATTTTCAAAAATGTTTGAAAATGGAAAAAGATAGGGGAGGGAAATATATTTAGAAATCATAGTTTCTGTAGGACAAAATGACACAAACATTCTTAAAGTTTTCCAATGCTGTAAAAATGTGGAGAATGAATATTAAACTTCAACTTTTCTGTCAAGGAAGATTTACGTCATTGCCTGCGACACACGTTCCTGTCAGCAGGGCAGGATGCCAGGCAGGTGGCTATTGTGAACAAACCAGTGGTTGTCTGAAGTGCAATGGATCCGAAAGGGAAAAAGAGAAAAATAACTAAGAACAGAGGATTCAACGTTGGACCGAATCATTTGCATTCATTGCCAATGCGGAAGGATTGCCCGAATGTTTACTTTGTGGTGAGTTTTCAAATAACAAAGAGTGGAATGTGGAAAGACGGAAAGGGAAGGCATGCTACATTTGAAGCCGAGTACCCACTTGGGAGTGAGAGAAAAAGTGTGATACTTCTGAAGAACTTAGAGGAGCACAAAAATAGATTTAAGAAGTGGATTGCATTGCCAAACTCCATTACTGCTGCAAGTTTTGTTGCAACCTGGGAGATAATAAAGCGTGGAAAACCGTTCTCAAATGGTGAGTATATAAAGAACACTTTCATCAACATATAAGAACACCTATTTGCAGACTTCAAAAACAAAACCGAGATCGTAAAGAAAATCAAAGACATGCCCAGATAAGAGGCATGTCAAGTACGTTTCATTGTGTTGTTTTTCAAAACCTGAAAATAAAAATTACATCAAAAATCGGATTTATTTAATGCATTTCTTTAATTTCAGGAGGGCAATGAAACAGTTCATTAATATTGGAGTGAAGTTAAACTTGAGGTGGCATCATACAACAGAGATGTGACGTGGTACACTGCAGGCAATATATACATTAAATCATGAAGGCTCATGATGTATTTTTTGCCAACTTAGTTATTTTGATAGTAGGCTAATATACTGTAGCTAATACAGATACATACAGCATGTATTGCCTTTATTATTAGGCTTATTCAAGGCTTTATTTTTTGCAGCTTCACTCGTACTGTATGTATTTTTTATTTTTGGACAGGGTCTTTCAACATTTTGGGTTGCCGACCCCTGAGCTAGGACTTTGCTCTAACAGCTTGGCGAGGACAGTACAGCCACAGTAATAGGGCAGTAGGTGGGTGCCACGGGCTTAGCTCGCTGACTAGCTAGAACTTAGCTGAAACATCTTGGCGAGGACAGTACAAAGACATATAATGCATGTTTAAGAATAGTTATTTTGAGATTTGGGGGGTATTTGGGCTACTTAAAGGGTTAATTCCGACGACCTGTATTAACTGTTGTAGATACCTATGAGATGATGTGTTGCAATCACATTTAAATATTGTGTTAAAAATTAATTTTAAAAAACTGTAGAATACATTCACCTAAGTTTGTATTACACCCTCCCACACACACATTAATTTTAGATGTGTACTCATATTTCTCATCTATTTCTTCCCTCTAAAGCAGCAGCCCTTTCACCAATGGCTGCCCTTTTCTCACATACATGCACGCACAAATTTCTGATGTGCACAATTCTTTCTCCCATTCAGTTTCTAATGCCTGGGTCTGTGTTCTCCATTTTCAATACCATATTTCTGAGCTGCATTCACTGCATTTCATAAGGAACAATTGGGAAAAAGGCAAATGTAGATTAGATTATGCTGAGATGCTTTTACGCTATTGAAAGGAGAAAGTAGGAGCTGTGACCAGAGATGGAGGTTGCCAGCAGATTCATTCATGGTGTTTCTTACCTGTGTTTGAACAGCAGAGCCTTGAAAAATAAGGGCCATGCCCTTTTGTATCTTCCCTTATTAATCAGAGGAGCTTTCATCCAAAGAATGTTTTCTCCATGGGTCACTGATGGTGTAGTGGTACATTTGCGGATAGTTTTCTGTCGTGATACTGACTGGCGACCAGGTCAGAGTGCAGTCTGGCTTTGGCACAAAATCAACTGGGAACCTGAACAGTAAGGGTGTAATAATATATCGATAGGGTGATATATCACGATACTTTGTAGCCCAAAAGGTTATCATTATGCTCCCACCAAGAATTGATATGTCGTTTTAATAAGGTGTCACTGTTTAAGAAAAAAAAAAAAAGGAACCAACAGTTTGCTACCAAAATCCTCCATTAGAATAGTATCTATGTAAGCTCACTGGCTGCCATTTTGACTGGACTAGATGTCTTGCACCATCAATGGCACTGAAACCAGAGCTTTCACAGCCAAGCTTGTTGGCATTTACAGGTCACTTTCTATTAATTACGGGACATTCTTGAGTCATTTCCTTTTCCTTAACCCAAAATCAACAGGAAATTACCTGTAAATGCCCCGAAATTAAAATGGAAGTGATCTAAAATCAACTGGAAATGACGTGAAATGCTCCAAAATTAACTTATTGGCTGGCATCGGCTGCAACTGATGGTCATAAATGTCCAATCTGTTTTAAGCGGGAGGGGCGGCTGCGAATGACTAAATGAGTGAATAGTCATTTGCATCCACCTTCCCATTTCAAATTGATTGAGCGTCAACTAGTGATAAACTCATTGCACATTTTACAGCAGAAGGATGAAAATAGCTTGTTTTTTCTGTTTATTAGTCATTTTGTAGAGCATCCTAGAATGACTTCCTGACCCATGTACCGATAATTGTTGTATCACCATATCGTGAGATGAGCTTGAATCGCATCGGGAGGTGCCTAGGAGGTTCCCAACCCTACTGAACAGGATAGAGGTTTTGAAAATAGATGGACTTTTTTCTACATTGAGTGGTTTTCATGTTCTGATTTTTATGTTTTTATTTTTATTGTTCGTTTGTGTGTTTTTTTGTGTTGTTTTTTATATCAATGACACATTCATGGTAAAAAGCTTTGTCTTGCACATGAGGCGCAGACTGACAGACATGCGACTCAGTTGTCATGTCACAGTGTGGAGTGGTGCAGGGTTGGGAGTGTTAGAAAAGACATGAGTGATCGGTGTGAAAGGAGGTCTCAAACACAGATATTAACACATATTAATGCGATCTGTCCAGATGTTTTGGTCGTACTTCCTTTGAGTGCGATTCAACGTTCCACTGAGACAAGCTGCACCAACAAACATGATGCTGGTAAATGGAATGGAAAAAGCACGCTTATAGAGGCAAACGAGTTGGTTTCATCCAGTGTTGTTTTTGGCAGCCCTTTTAATTTTTGTTTTAGCTTAGACTTCATAATTGTATTGACGGGTCACCTCCGTCAGCCACTGCACAACACCTTTAAGTAGGGGGCTGTCCAACAGTTCGCTTCAGCTATTAGCAGTTGGTCGCAGTTAGTCAACACATGCAGGGATCCAACGCCGAATTTAGGTTGAAAAGTACGAAAGCTGTACCGCATACAAGAAGGATTGTCTCAGGAGTGATTTGCTCGAGGATTCAAGGTAATTATTATATTTTTCGTACCATGCATGCATTTTGAAATGTTGTGAAAAAAATCAATGGGAGAAATTAGCCGCCACAGCATTGGCATTATACTTTGGAATATTTACGTAAAATAACTGCTAACAGAACGTTTATTTGTTGTTGTTGCTTTTAACCAAGAATCGAGAGTGTTTTACGTCCATATTAGGAGTGGGAAGCTCTTGGTAGCTCACAATACGATACAATTTGCGATAAAAAAGCTCACGATAACGATGATCTGACGATATGGCGATACAACGATTATCGATACATTTGTAGAATATCCTAGAATGATTTTCTGACCAACAACTAATAAAAAGAAAAACAAGGTTCTGCTGTGAATTGGAATGAGTTTATCACTAGTAGATGTCCTATCCATAATAAATGGGAGGGTGGCAGCGAATGATGTTCATTCACCCTCCCACTTCAAACGTATTGAACGTCTATGGCCGTCAGTGGCAGCCAATGCCAGTCAATGAAGTAATTTTGGGCCATTTCATTTATGTTACGTTTTTCATTTATGGGTCACTTCAATTTGATTTTGAGTTACAGAACAGGAAGTGACCTGGGAATCACAGTGATTCAAACTCAACAGGAAATGACCTATACATGCCCTAAAATGAACCGCAAGTGACCAGTAACTGACCTGAAAACCCCCAGTCTAAATGGATTGGGCGTCGTGCACCGTCAATGCAGCCTTGGAGTTAACTGAGACACTATTATGGTGGAAGATTTTGGTAGCAACTTGTTGGTTCCTTTTTATTTATTTATTTTTTACACATTGACACCTTTTTAAAATGATATCTCGATTCTTGGCAGGAGCATATCGATAACCTTTTGGGATACAAAGTATCACGATATATCATCATTTCGATATTTTGTCACACCCCTAGTCCATATCTATAAAGAATTTAGGGATTTAAGCATTATTCACAATAATTGTTAAGGGAAAATGCTCTTTGTTTACATATGGCGGCCGCTAATTGCCTTACTGACTAGCCTCATAGTTCGCAATATTTATGTAAAATAAATGCCACCTGCATGTTTTTTTTTTGCTTTTAACCAAGAATCGAGACTGTTTTACATCAATATCTATAAAAAAAAAAATCAGCTCTTTGTGTGTGTTTCCACTCAGTCAGCTTTGATGGAGATATGCCCCCTATGAATCGGCCCCGCGCCCTGTGTCCTGTCAATATATTATGAAGTCTATGGTTTTAGTCTTAGTCTTTTGGATGACAATACTTATTAGTCTTAGTTATATTCAGAGGTGGGTAGTAACGCGTTACATGTACTCCGTTACCTTTACTTGAGTAACTTTTTGAGAAAAATGTGCTTCTAAGAGTAGTTTTACCAAGCCATACATTTTACTTTTACCTGAGTAGATTTGTGAAGAAAAAAACGCTACTGTTACTCCGCTACTTTGGGCTACACAAGTCTTTACATTTTTCCTCTTTATTCTGCATATTAGATCTGTTATTTATTACACCAATCAGATGCAAGCTTGCAGTTCTATGACCATGCCAGCCTGTTCGATCACGGCAGCCTGTTCAATCACGTGGCGTATTTAAAGCTCCGCAAAATTCACTATCAAACTAGGAACTTTTTTCTCCACTAGAGGGCACTCATGCTGTTTGGGCGAATAATGCTTCATTTCTGTCTTTTTTTTTTTTTCTAGCCAGAATTCTTTTTTTTTTTTTTTTTTTTTTCTGTCATGGGTTTTTGTATAGTATCATTATAACAATCGTATAGATAAGATTGTGCTGAGAGAAAAAAAATACCATTGTTTAAAAAACACAACAACAACAACAACAACAACAAAAAAACAGTTTCTCACAATATTACCCATTACTTGAGTATTCTTTTCACTGGATACTTTTTTAACTTGTACTTGAGTACATTTTTTTGGATGACTTCTTTTACTTAGTAATATTCTTTTGAAGTAATGTTACTCTTACTTGAGTAATTTTTTTGGCTACTTTACCCACCTCTAGTCATATTTTAGTAATTTCAAAATGTGTCGTCTCGTTTTAGTTGACAGTTATTTAAAATGTATGTAAAATTTAAAAGTTTAAGTGTAAAAATAAAGGTTTCCAATAATTTCCAATGAGCATAGACAGATGAGGACATATTGTAGCGTCTACAAGGACAACACCAACTTTGTGATACTACACACAAAAGCAGTACATTGTTTTCAATGAAACCTACCTGGAAGCCACGAACTGTATGTACAAAAAATGTTGTACGAGCGTTTAACACTGGCAAGTCTGGGGGTGGGGTTTGTTCGCCATTCTTAGAGTCTAGCCAGAAGTTGGAAACAATCAGTATTTACTAATAATTGCTCATTTACAAAAAAAAAAATAAATAAATAAATACAGCTGAAGTGGGCTATTATCTAAACGCCATTTCACCAACTGGCTCTCCTCTAAACTTACTGAACAGAGACGCTAAGTGGCTCTTTTAAAGGGGACGTTAAGGATTTTTGACATTAGGCTCCATCCATCCATCCATCCATCCATCCATCCATCCATCCATCCATCCATCCATCCATCCATCCATCCATCCATCCATCCATCCATCCATCCATCCATCCATCCATCCATCCATCCATCCATCCATCCATCCATCCATCATCTATGGCGTAGTCCGGGGTCGGGTCGCGGAGGCAGCAGCTTTAGCAGTGAAACACAGACTTCCCTGTCCCTCCTCCAACAGGATCCCAAGGCGTTCCCAGGCCAGCCGAGAGACATACTCTCTCCAGAGTGTCCTGGGTTGTTCTCTGGCCTCCTGCCAGTGGGACATTCCTGGAACACCTCCAGGGAGGCGTCCAGGAGGCATCCGAACCAAATGCCGAGCCTTGTCCACTGGCTCCTCTCAAAGCGGAGGAGTAGCAGCTCGACAGCTCCACCGAGCTTCTCACCCTATCTCTAAGAGAGCCCAGACACCCTGCGGAGGGAACTCATTTCGGCCGCTTGTATCCGAGATCTTGTCCTTTCGGAGGGTAGGAACGTAGATCGACTGGTAAATCGAGAGCTTAATCTTCTTTTTCCACTATTTGATCGCTCACGAGAAGGCAGGTTTGCCGGAGGTCAGAATCTCTTCCATCTATTTGATGTCCAAAATAAAAAACAAGACGCGATCAGCCATCTTTGCTGTTTACATTCACTTAGGTCACAACTGGTACCATCCGAGTGAGATTAGTTAGACTTCCCACCTTCCTCAAAAGCAGCATGAGCACGAGTGGCCAAAATACTCCAATCTATTTTGGTGGCATTGCGCATTTTAAATAAATCGTCCCGCAGAATGAAATGAAATACGGCAGTTTGGTGTGATGTGTTTTGGCCGCACGGTTATTTCAAACAATGATCTGCGTTTTGAATTTATTTGACTATGTTAGATCTGGTAATATCATTTTTTTTTTTATTGGCACGCTGAGATGATTTTCTTGTCTTTGAATGGAGTGGAGAGAGTCTATGACAAAAGTCCTCAAAGCACACGCAGTTAGAACATTATTTTTGGGACTCGCCTATTTTTCCCCACACAGACACTCAAAATCAAATTGGTTCGAGGCGAATGCGATGCTGATTGTCGAAGTTAAATATTTAAGCAACTCCAATCGGGTGTAATTACACAAAGAAATAAGCATTAATTTGGTTCATTAATCATTAACAGCTAGCAAACGGCACTGAGTCTCTGTTGATAAATGTTAATTTAATCCATCAATAAGTGATCATTAAGGTGGAGTGTTCTCCGGGGGGAGAGACTTTTGTGCTCTCCAAAATATTTTGCGTGAATCAGCAAACCTCATACTTAACCCTTATTGATTTTATTTCAGTTGTCTCATAATAAAAGACGCCATGCAAATTACACGTTTTCGAATAACAATCCAAAAGGAGCTTTGGTGTCAAAAATATACTCTTATTAGTATTATATAAATATATATAGTATATAGTATTATATAGTATTCTGTTATGTATTTTACAGTATGTGTCTAATAGGTTTTGAGAGCACCTGGAAGCTTGTGTAGCAATATGTATCTATTCATGGAATAGAAACAGAACAACACAAAGGCAATTGTTTGCCATAGACCTTCATCTCAAGCTGCATTGATCAAACTCATTAAAACTCCCTTTGGAACATGCATGACCAGCAAATTGCACATGCATGCCCAACTTGATTGCTTTTCTTGGGGAATGTCAGTAACAGACTTTACTTTCACAGTCACTATTGATTTTGGCTGTTGATCATAGCTGAGTTCTAGTTATCTCAGGCTATATTCTCCACCTTGCAAGATTATGATCAGTATAGCCACATGGGGACAAAATTCGTAAAGTTTAACGTTATCAAGACGCAACCAGGGGTGAAAGTGGCTAGAATTTCTTCTCCCTGACACAAAGGTTGCCACGGAGCAATTTTTTATTTTATTATTTTATCTTTTTGGTTGTGTGTGTGTCCTAAACCAGCGAAATGCAAAGAACTACTTTTGGCAATATACCTAAAACACAAAATAAAACACATGCATTAGGCTACTGCATGTAACAAGCCATAGACAGTGGTACCTCTACTTAAGAATTTCCTTACATACTGAATTTTCAGGATAAGACATGCCTCAGTGGGAAAATATTGCCTCTTATCAAGAAAGAAATTTCACTCCAAGAGTTTACTGAACATAACATACTTATACAGTGCTGGCCAAAAGTTTGCCACCCCTGCAATTCTGTCAGATAATGCTCAATTTCTTCCAGAAAATGATTGCAATTACAAATGCTTTGGTAGTAATATCTTTATTTATTTTGCTTGCAATGAAAAAGCACAAAAGAGAATGGGGAAAAAAATTAAATAATTATCATTTTACACAAAACTCCAAAAATGGACCTGACAAAAGTATTGGCACCCTTTGAAAAATCCTTTGATGCTTCTCTAATTTGTGGAATAAACAGCACCTCTTACTTATCTGTGGCACATAATAGGTTGTAGCAATAACAAAATCACTCAAAAAAAGGCCTGGACAAAAGTTTTGAAAAATCATGTGATGCGGCTGTAATCTGTGTAATTAATAGAGGTGTGCATCGGCACTGCCCTCACGATTCGATTCGATTACGATTCGGAGGGCCACGATTCGATTCGATCCAATTCGATTCAATTCAGAGGGTCACAATTCAATTAGGTTCGATTCGGCAATGCATCGCGATGCATTAAAGCCTGGGATGCATTAAAATTCTAAAGCAAAGCAAAGTTTTCTTAATGTTTAAATAGTCTACATATTTTTATTATCATTATTAAAGCATTTACACAACCAAATAACGCCGGGAAAGTTTAATATTATTATTATTATTTTTTTTTAAAGTGCGGTTTTGCAGACACACAGAGGAGAAGATTCAAAAGGATCACATTTGTGTGCATAAATAAAAGTGTCTTTCGTAATGAATCGCAAGCGCCACAGCAGGAGGAGAAGAAGAAAAAGCGGGCGGCGCCACTGCGTTCATGTGCGTGCACAAGCAAATGCACAATACAGAGAGCTTGCTCTCTAGAATGTATTAGTCCGGTGCGGCAGCCCGACCCGACCCGATCGTGAATACTTAACATTTTGGGCCCGACCTGACCCATTCGGGTTCGGGCACAAGATCTAACCTCTAAGAGATAGGACATAAAATAACAATGGCTGAAGCGGAGAAAGAGGGAGCAAGAAAGATTATTGATGCACCTAAGACATTGAAAGCAGACATCTGGAGACATTTTGGCTTCTACGAGGTTGGTGGGAAACTTATGAGTTATGCGTTTGTAAAAAATGAAACATGAGAATAATAATACAAATGAGGAAACCAAATCCGTTGAATCACCGGAATTGCGCAGGGAACATTTTTGAACGTACTTATATATTTTAAATTGCGCTGAATCGATTCGGCTTGTTGCCCGCATCGAATCGTATCGTCCATGCCCCGCATCGGGATGCATCGCCGCATCGATTATTGTTGACACCACTAGCGGATAGTGGATAAAGAACCTCGACTAACATCCAAACAAGTTTAAGCTGTCCTGCAGTCCGAGGGTACAACAGTGTCAACTCGTACTATCCGTCGGCGTCTGAATGAAAAGGGACTCTATGGTAGGGTACCCAGGAAGACCCTGCTTCTGACCCAGAGACATAAAAAAGCCAGGCTGGAGTTTGCCAGTTTGCCAGTTTTGTGTAAAATAATAATGATTTTTTTCATTTCATTCATATTATTTACAGTGGTGGTAAATAATATGTGGTGGTAGAAAGTTGGGGGGGGGGGAGTGCGAAATGTTTACATCTTCGGGGAGGGGGGCTGTGGGGGCTAATTGACAAGCACTGCATTACATGCTGGAAATTGGCAGGTGTAAATACATGCAATACCAAAGATTACCTCTATAAAACGGACCTTTGCCAGAAAACCAATGTCATTCCATGTTTGCAACATTTTTTAAAAAGGACAAGTAAGGCCGAGATATGCTTCTGCGGCAGACCTATGGCGTCAAGGCAGACCCGATATATGACCTCCGTCGTAGCCTGCCGTGCACCTCAACATAATCTTGACTTGTGCGACTTCAACGCGTGGTGACGTGGCGCAAATGGACTTTGACTGGTCTGTTTAGACTGTTGTTATCAGTTCAGCGCAAAATCACCGCCATTTTAAAACATTGTTTTGCGACACGCAAAAATGTACCAAGCCGACAAGAGTATCATTGAAGAGCAAGTACGACAACTTCTACAATGTCTCATCAAGACATAATAAAGATTGCAAAATGGCAAGCAATTCGTGGGAGTAGATTGCTGAAAGTACGGGGCGGGAGGTCAGCGATTGCATAAAAAAATGGAAGAACCACTGAGACAAGTATGTGTATGTTTGGAAGCGAATGGCCACACAGAGAGGTGACACAATCGGCCGAAAACTGCAAACTTATTATCACTTTATGTCATATTTTTGGTTGGTGCACTTCATCATTTATTCTATACATATGTTTGCTGTGAGTCTGTGACTTATTTACATTTCACACTTCAAGTATATGAAGAATAAAGCACAGGTTTGGTATCAAAGCAGTTATTTTAATGTTTAATTTTCAACAACAGACAGTTCACACATTTGATACATCATCACTAATTGAGAATACCTCTGTGCTTTTATGATAACGTGTTTACCATCAAGGCTTCCAAAGCAGTTTGTAAAGTTCCATAGCCACCAAAAATCTGCTATGGCTTCCCAATGACTGGTTGTAGGACACGGGAAAAAATCGGGCTGGAGGCCTGCCCACAATGCTTTGCAGACCTCGGAAAAAACGCTGGACACAGTGCTCAACGCCAGTTTAAAGCTAGCCGCCACAGCTTGCTGGCTTCCACCCGAGGCTAGAAATCTCTGTGCGACATCAACAGTCGGACAGACCACTTCCGAAACCGTCGCCTGCGCCTCAACATTTGTATGATCAACATTTGTTGCTCAATGTTGATTAGCTGAAGATCCACATTCAAGCGTTCCATCGCCGTTGGCATTGCTCATTTATTTATTAATTTTTTTCTCCGTTGGCATTGTTGTGTAACCGGAAAAAAACTAGAGGAAGTCGACAAGTCCCCCAAAACCTGACAAATACAACGCCACACCCCTCTCGTGGCTTGGCAGTGAATTACAGAGCAATGCGTTCCCTTGCCGCAGAACTATCAAATGCTCATTGACACCGTAGTCGCTTCGCCGTCAACGCAACCCAGAAGCATAACTCAGGCTTTAGCAATTTATTGTAATGTGCTGTGTTTTAGTGTAACCTCTTGTTCTCTCGTGGGTCTTCTTGTGTTTCTGTTCCATTATGTGCCTAGGAACTGCGGATGTAAATTTGCATTTTTGCTATAACCTGTGTTATTTACGTCTTTTAGATGTGTCAAAACAAGTGGTCATTAATATTCACTGTCCCTATCAATTAAATAAATAAATAAATAAATAAATAAATGAATGACAACATGTGGATTATGACCCCAAAAATAATTTAAATCCTGGTAATTTTTAGCCAGCAAGCTCCTCATAAACAAAACACAAGCAAAATCACATCCATGAAACCATGAAAGGTGGTTATCATGCATACTAAATAACTGTGACAGCATTGACATTTTGGTTGAGTCTAATCTGCATCAGTTATTACCCTTGCACTGCTCACTACCTAAATATAGATACCGGTTCATGAGAAAACAGCAATGCATTGAAAATTTTACAATCACAAAACAGCAAAGAAGAAAATAAGACACATGAGTAAACAGCAACGAATCTATGCTGTGCTGCACATGATGGTGTGATCAATATCGTATGGCTGATGTAATATCAATACGATGATGGAAAATGAAAAATAGGTGAAAAAACATTGGAGGATACAGAGCTCATAGGGTTAATCTCAGACAGGTGCATACTGTGTCGCGAGCCCCCAGTCATTGTGAAAGTCCTGCTGGAAGTCACCTTCCTGCTGTGTTACTGTGCTTTTCCACTGGCTGTGCCCTGCATCAGTCCTCATCAGTTTAGCCTTGTTCCCACTGTGCATCCCATTTGACTGTGCTCCTAACAGGAGCCTGACACAATAGCTCCATTCTACCCGTGCTTCACATTCAGCCATATAACAGAGTCGGCATGCACTTAAAAGTGAGAGCAGCTATATCGTGAATGCAATGTTGTGCAGGTTGCACATAGACAATCATCCACATTAAAAACTATGGAGAATTTAGAGTCTTCAATTAACATTCCGTACAGTAAAAAGTGTTGGTGCATTTTTTCACATTTCCAGCATTTAAATTAAACTTCCATAAGCAAGCAAACAGGTCTCAATAGGGCTTCAACTGTTCAGTTTCAACTTAGCCACCATTGATGTCTTTTGAAATGCTTCTTACGAAGCATTTCAAGGTCCTGGAATGGCCTAGCCAGTCTCCAGATCTCAACCCCATAGAAAATCTGTGGAGGGAGTCCGTGTTGCCCAACGACAGCCCCAAAACATCGCTGCTCTAGAGGAGATCTGCATGGAGGAATGGGCCAAAATACCAGCAACAGTCTGTGAAAAGCTTGTGAAGAGTTACAGAAAACATTTGGCCTCCGTTATTGCCAACAAAGTGTACATAACAAAGTATTGAGATGAACTTTTGGTATTGACCACAGGCGGTTTTTCCTATGGGCAATGTGGGCGACCGCCCAGGGCGCAATCTATTTGGGGGCGCAAAAAGCGCCCTCGAGGAGATACATTAATTACAACAACAAAAAATTAAACTTCGCTAGTTTCTTGCACGGTGAGTCTCGATCACTATCCGAGAAATAGCAAAAGAGGACAGTGGGTTTTTGTACCCTAAACAGCTTTTCACAGGCCACCTCATTATTCCTGTGACTACTTTAAGAAATGGTGATTTTTTTTCAAGAAAGTCCATTAATGGGTCTATCATATTCCTCGTTCAATACTCTACAAGAAAAATATAACATATATGCATCTAAAAAAATCCTAAATGATTTTATTAGCAATTTTAATACTCCTTTTAGCAAGGTTACTTGGGTATGCGGTATGCTGCTGCGTACGTTCCCATAGCAACCAGTCCTGCTACGTCACAAGTGCTGCATTTTCTGAGAACGAGAATAGGCGTAAATCAAAAAGTAAATCCGAACTTTAAGATTTTTTTTGGTTGAGTTTGAATCATATTTCCCATCACTTAATATGATACAAAATAATAAATGCAAGTCTAGTATAAAAGCTCATGCAAAATTGTTTCGTACTTAATTAATTTCCTCTTGAGTTATTATTTTTATTTATTTACTATTTTTTGTATGTCTAATGATGTAAATATGTTGAGATGGTTATATTCTATGAGAACTAGTTGTTTGTATTATTTGTTATTTGTATGTTTTGTAGTGTTCAATAAAAAAAAAAAAAAAAAAGAGAGAGAGAATAGGCGTAAGCGTAAGGTGCGCATTTCGAGCAGAGGGGGCCACCCCACCTGTTTGAGGATTAATCTGTGCGTCAATGAACAAATGTAAGTATTTCCTCTTCATGCCATAAAGTTCTTATGATAAGTTAGAGCCGTTATCAGCGCAACCGTTTCGTGTTTTTCCTCTTACGTCGGCTGGTTGATCCCACTTGTTCTCGCTGCGTCGAGGAGAGCGTTCTTTGCAATATATTCGCATTGCACATTTGCTTTAAGAGGGAAGGTGTTAGTTTAGCATCTTAAAATGATGTTGTACATCCATATGAATGTAAAGTGCTTAGTTTTCGCCACTTTAATGGCCAATATGACCGCACGCAGCGCGCACTCGAACCCGTCGCCCCCACTGCACAAATATGTATATGTGTCACGTGACTCAGAGTGAGTGGGCGGCGATCGGGCCCTTTTTTAATTGGCAAAATGAAAAGTTATCCGTCTGGAAATAAAAAAAGAAAGAAAGAAAGCAGAAGAGGAGAAAAGGAAGCAAGACAGCGGTGAGTGTACCATGTTACTGTAGTTTTATGTCCTAATGTAGTCGAAGCACTGCAGACTAGTAGTAGTAAACCAATTAACTGCCTTAACTTGTTGTAACTAGCTTGTTAGCGTTTGTTAACAGCATTGCAGCATGCTACCGTTTCTTCATACATAAAGATGTTACCTAGAACATTAAATCAGTGTTTAGAATCACCATACACACTGATCAGCCAGACTGATAAGATGTTACATGATTCACTTCTGTGCCAGAATGTTATCCTTATTAAGTAAAAGCAATATAACTTACCAGCTAGTCAGTAGAATACGGTATGTGTAATGGTATCTGTACTAAGCAAAATAATAATAATCTGAAGTACATTTTGTTTATTAAGGCAAATGTGTGTAAATAATTAAGGATAGTGTGAAGTGAATGAATAATGCAATTGGGGGGGGGGGGGGCATTTTGAGTGTCCAAAAAAGCGCTCTATGAGAGCGAGGCTTTATTAGACTTTTATTAAATATGCTATTGCTACAAGTCCATCTGTCCCCCTTACTTGCACGTGCTCAAAGGGCCCCATGTTGCCTGTTGCCTAGGGCCCCCGGGGACCTTTGCTACACCTCTGGGCGGGGGATAGACTATTTTAATAAAATAACGTAAAAAACGTAACACATTCTTGTGTTTGATGTCGGCGGGGGGGGGGGGGGGGGGGGGCGCTGATGGGGTGGTTCGCCCAGGGCGCAAAAGTAGCCAGGACCGCCACTGGTATTGACCAAATAATTTCCACCATGATTTGCAAATAAATTCTTTAAAAATCAAACAATGTGATTTTCTGTTTTTTTTTTTTCCACATTCTGTCTCTCATGGTTGAGGTTTACCCATGTTGATAATTACAGGCCTTTCTAATATTTTCAAGTGAGAGAACTTGCACAATTAGTAGTTGACAAAATACTTATTTGCCCGACTGTATATGCATGCACGCAGGCGCACGGCCTTAAAGCGCAGCCATGAAAATTACCGCCCTCATTTTTATTTACCGTACCGGACTCATTGCATATAGCGACAGGCTTAGCAACTTCGATAAAGCATATTGTTAGTTAGTTAGATTGACTTACGATCTGCTGGCTTGTAATTCTCTCCTGTCGTGTTCCAAAATTACAACTGGGTGATGGCGCTTTAGGTGTTCATTCACAGCCGACGTGCAACCAAGCTTGGCATTGAAGAGACAAGACACAACAATGCACCCTCCTTTGTTTAATTTAAATAAGTGACTGTTTTGGCCACTCTGGTGTGCTTTTTTTGGCTTTGTGTCGCTTTCATACCAAGTGTCTGACATTAAAAAAAAATCTTCCGACAACCCCCCCCCCCCCCCCCCCCCCCGCCCCCATTAAAAATGTTTTCCTCGGATCTACAAAATTCACGTAAGTCACCCTTTTTCACTTTTGACGCCGAAAGGTGAGAGATTTTCATGCCTGGTTTATGCTAGGTTTGTGCTCGTTTGCACTGCTATAGTTTTTGAGATTCTTTTCAATTCTTTTATAGGTCAATCTGAGGTCAACCAGCCCCGGTTTTGATTAAAAATGGTTAAAAAATTGTGTCAATCGTTTGTGCTAAGTTTGTGCTATAAAAATATTAGTTTGTGCTGCTATCATTTTTGAGATATTAATTTCGAGTGACGAAGTCACGCATCTCCCCATTTAATTATAAAATGGACCCAAAATGGTGCCATTCGTTTATACTATGTTTGTGCTGTTAAAAAATGTTTTGCTCATGCTGCTATCATTTTATAGATATCAAGATATTAATTTTAAGTGATTACCTCACTGTGGTGCCATTTGTTTGTGCTACGTTCATGGTAGTTCTTGGGACACCCTTCTGTTGAGAGTTTGAGAGTTGGTACGTTTCGTCGGCCGTGACTCAGGTGCTGCGATTGACATCATCACTCAAAATTAATATCTCCAAAACGATAGCAGCACAAACGAATTTTTTTACAGCACAAACCGGCACATACGTAGCACGAACGATTGACACAATTTTTAGCCATTTTAAATCAAAAAGGGGGTTCTGTATGACCTCAGATTAACCTATAAAAGAATTGTTAATATCTTAAAAAGGATAGCAGCACAAATGACATCGTTTTTCAATAAATTTGCGTCTGATGGGGGAGGCAACTTCACAGAGGTGAAGAAAAGGGGGTGTTAAAAGTGACTGATAGTGTTGAAAAACCATGTCAAATCAAGAGGCATACTTCCACGATTCCAACCAAACTTCCACTGACAGGTGGCCGCCATGTTGTTTATAACCCTTGACCTAACAAGGGAAGCACCTGAACGTGCACACCTGGTCAACAGATGGCATTTTGCAAAGAAACCTCCCTCCCTATGCCTTCAAGAGGGCGAAATAGCAGCTGAAGCTGCTAGACTGGACTTAAGAAGAAAAATTGTGAGGAAGCATGGGCAATCCCAAGGCTACAATTCCATCTCCAAAGACCTGAATGTTCCTGTGTGTATCGTTTGCAGTGTCTTTAATGAGTGTAAAGCCCGTGGCACTGTGGCTAACCTCCCTAGATGTGGATGGAGGAGAAAAATTGACGAGAGATTTCAACAAAAGATTGTGTGGCTGGTGGATAAAGAACCTCTACTAACATCTAAACAAGTTCAAGCTGTCCTGCAGTCCGAGCGTACAATGGTGTCAACCCGTACTATCCGTCGACGTCTGAATGAAAACGGACTCTATGGTAGGATACTCAGGAAGACCCCACTTCTGACCCTGAAACATAAAAAAGCCAGGCTGGAGTTTCCCAAAACCTACCTGAGAAAGCCAAAAACGTTTTAGAATAATGTTCTCTGGTCAGATGAGACAAAAGTAGAGCTTTTTGGGAAAAGGCATCAAAAAATGAGGCCTTCAAAGAAAACACGGTCCCCACAGTCAAACATGTCACTGATGAATTGGGTTGCTTTGCTACCTCTGGCACTGGACTCCTTGACCGTGTGTATGGCATTATGAAGTCTGAAGACTACCAACAAATTTTGCAGCACAATGTAGGGCCCAGTGTGAGAAAGCTGGGTCTCCCTCAGAGGTCATGGGTCTTCTAGCAGGACAATGACGCAAAACACACTTCAAAAAGCACTAGAAAATGGTTTGAAGGAAAGTGTCGGAATGGACCCTTTTTTTCTTGGCTGCCAACTTGTTTTACTGGTTTTAAACTGCTGTTATGTGTGTTTTAGTGTTTCAACTAATATTTTTATACTGCATGGTTTTAGTGATGAGTTTTAATTGTTGGCAGCTGAGGGTGATTATAGATTGAGGGACCACACACACCCCCGTACGTGATTGACGTTGTTTTGAAGAGAGGCTGGACTGGAGAACTGGGGGGGGTCAGATGGGCAGGAGGCGGAAGCAGGCGGCGCGCTGCGGCATGTGCCCACTCCTGCCCACCCGTATGGCAACGACTGGCACTGACGGAACAAGGAAGGCGCCGCACAAGGACGAGGCACTGGCGGCCCAAGCAACGCCGCACACGAAAGAGGCACTGGCGGCCCCGAGCGACACAGCACACAAAAGAGCGATGCCGTACAGGACAAGACGTGGGGAAAAGAGAGACGCCACACCAGGAACAGGCTTGAGTTTTTTTGTAGCTATTTTATTTTATCACTTTCAAAATAAATGTGTGTTTTTAACAGTCGAACAGTTTTTAGACTCCCTTTTCCAATGTTGGAAACCATGTCGATGTACAATGAACCTCTGAGCTGCTGTGACAAAAGCACTGGAGATTTCTAAAGGGGCCAGCAATGATTCCAGATCTGAATCCCATAGAACACCTGTGGAGAGATATGAAAATGGAAGTTTGCAGAAGGCACCCTTCAAATCTCAGAGACTTGGAGTAGTTGGCCAAAGAAGAACGGTCTAAAATTCCAGCAGAGCATTGTAAGAAACTCATTGATGGATAATGGAAGCGGGTGCAGTTTTTTCGTCTAAAGGTTGTGCTACCAAGTATTAGGCTGAGGGTGCCAATGCTTTTGTCCGCCCCATTTTTGAATTTTTTGTGTGTAAAATCAGAATGATGTAATTTTTTTCCCATTCTCTTTTGTGTTTTTTCATTGCAAGCAAAATAAATTAAGATATTACTACGAAAGCATTTATAATTGAAATCATTTTCTGGGAGAAATTGAGCATTATCCTACAGAATTGCAGGGGTGCCAATACTTTTGGCCAGCAGTGTAGTTAAGACATGCTTGCATTCTACCCATATTATCATTTGTTGTTGTGCACTGTTTGATATCTGTGTACAATTTATTTTAGTGTTGTGAAAAGAGGGTGTTAAACTGATAATTATTGGACCTTTTAGTTTTCAAATGTGTTTTTGAGTCATTCCAACACACACTATAGGTTAGATAAAATACGGTCTTTGTAGTAGCCGAGTAGTGGTCTGCCTTGTATAGAGAAAACGCACGAATGTTACATTTTTGGACCCAAAACGACTGTTTTTGGATGGGAAAATCTAAAAAAAATAAAAAATCTACAGCACCCCCTGCAGTGAATGACTTCCACCGCCCCTGACATAGTAAGCATGCAAATTCTAAAGAGCCGGATCCAGATTTGAACTTTGATTGACCAGCTAAACCATGATCATCAAAATATAAAACCAATGTGCTTTCTACTTAGTTTTCCTGACAGGAAAAAATATCAGATATACTGCCAATTTGAGGTGCAACATAGTGTGCAGGTTACGATCTCATATGGTACATGGTTTGTCCAAATGTGTGCAACCTTGAGTTGTTTCGAAGCCAGTCGTTGGCTGCATTATTTTATGAGAACGGCAGTATTTTAAACACCCTTGACTTTATCATGCAAGGCTGCACTCGGTGACACGATAGCTGAGCCCGCTTTGTGTTTCTCCATAACAGTTTACTTCTGATTTACTCCGCTATGATTTTCAGTTAACAAGCCCATTGTGAATGGTGTCTGTCGATAAATTAAAAAGTCAGCATGCCTGGGCATAACCCCTTCACTTACATGTTGTTATTTGAGCACTATACAACTAAAGTTCCTGCCTTATTAGTTAAGTATTAAACAAAAATTGATTTTTGCCTAAAATAAAATGTCAGGATAGATTACCCGTGAGCCACGAGCAAAACTATTTGTTAGATGTCTGTCTACAGTTATACAATCTAACAAATTACTGTTTGTCTTACTCAAATATATGGAGGAGCGTTGAGGTTTCTTCCAGAATGTCATTGCATAAGTGAAATCCATAGATAAATGCCAACATGCCAATCATTATAGGACTCTCATCTGATAGATTATTTCCTTCACCAGCTGATATGGAAGGTATTTTCTTCCTATCTCTATTTCTTTCTTTTTTAGTTTCTGTTCCTGTGTTTTCTTATGGCATTTTTCTGTTGGTTTGTGTGCTACTGACAACCTACAGTATGTGACTCCTGAATAAAGATCATATATACACAGCCACCAGGAAGAGTAAATTAATACACTGCTGGCCAAAAGCATTGGCACCCCAGCAATTCTGTCAGATAATGCTCAATTTCTCACAGAAAATAATTGCAATTACAAATGCTTTATTACTAATATCTTCATTTATTTTGCTTGCAATGAAAAAAAAAACACAAGAGAGAAAGGGGGAAAAAATCATTATGATTTTACACAAAACTCCAAAAATTGGCCGGACAAAAGTATTGGCAGCCTCAGCTTAATACTTGGTAGCGCAACCTTTAGACAAAATAACTGGGAACAGCCGCATCCGGTAACCAACCATAGTTTGTTACAATGCTCTGCTGGAATTTTAGACCATTCTTATTTGGCCAACTGCTCCAGGTCTCTGAGATTTGAAGGGTGCCTTTTCCAAACGGCCATTTTCAGATTTCTCCACAGGTGTTCTATGGGATTCAGGTCTGGACTCATTGCTGGCCACTTTAGAAGTCTCCAGTGCTTTCCTTCAAACCGTTTTCTAGTGCTTTTTGACGTGTGTTTTTGGGCCATTATCCTGTTGGAAGACCAATGAGCTCTAAGGGAGACCTAGTTTTCTCACACTGGGCCCTACATTATGCTGCAAAATTTGTTGCTAGTCTTCAGACTTCATAATGCCGTGCACACGGTCAAGCAGTCCAGTGTCAGAGGCAGCATTGCAACCCCAAAACATCAGTGAACGTCTGCCATGTTTGACTGTGGGGACCGTGTTCTTTTTTTCGAAGGCCTCGTTTTTTCCCCCTGTAAACTCTATGTTGATGCGTTTTCCCAAAAAGCTCTACTTTTACGTTTTTGGCTTTTTCAGTTAAGTTTTGTCAAACTCCAGCCTGGCCTTTTTATGTGTCTGGGTCAGAAGTGGGGTCTTCTTGCGGATTCTACCATAGAGTACCTTTTCATTCAGACGCCGACGGATAGTACGGGTTGACACTGTTGTAGCCTCGGACTGCAGGACAGCTTGAACTTTTTTGGATGTTAGTCAAAGTTCTTTATCCACCATCCGTACAATCTTTCGTTGTAATCTCTCGTAATTTTTTTTTTTTTTCCCGTCCACATCTAGGGAGGTTAGCCACAGTGCCATGGGCTTTACACTTATTGATGACACTGCGCACGGTAGACACAGGAACATTCAGGTCTTTGGAGATGGACTTGTAGCCTTGAGATTGCCCCTGCTTCCTCACAATTTTGCTTCTCAAGTCCTCAGACAGTTCTTTGGTCTTCTTTCTTTTCTCCGCTTCTGGGACTGCTGTGCATTGGCTGATTGACTTTAACGCCCATGCTTCACTACGTTCTAGTGGCAGCCATGTTGTCGCATCGTTGACGTTTCTGGGTTATACGGTCCTGCCTATGTTGTTCCTCATTATAGTAGAGAAGACGGAGTAAATATAATCTACACAAAGAAACTGTAACCTGATCGACTCACAGCCTCGAAAAGTAAGGGTTACATTACATCAGAAACTCATTCGGTACGCTTCTGTTCCAAACCGAGCACCACGTACCGAAACGGGTCAATACAAATACATGTACCGTTACACCCTTAGTAATTGCAATTATTTTTTTGGGAGAAATTCAGCATTATTTGACAGAATTGCAGGGTTGCCAATACATTTGGCCAGCAGTGAATATAAAAAAAAGTATATATATACACTTTCAAAAAGGCAAGAGACGCAAGAGTTTTGAAAGTCAATCGAGGTTGTCAAATGTCACATTAAGATTCAACCCAAGTTCCTGAGTTTTTTTTAAATCTCAACTCGACTGCGATAACTCAAAAATATATTTTGGCACCAAGCATCAGGTTAAAAAAAAAAAAAAAAAAAAAACATTGGTTTTTGCAAGTGAACTCGCTTGAAAATCATTACCAATAATTTCAGGGTTTCTGAAGCTTGTTCTTATTTCAAATTTGCTTGCAACCAAGGGCATAGGTTTGCATCGGGATGTTAGCGACATAACACTACCAACTTTTCAGGATGCTCAAATTGTCCCCATTAACTTTTAAGCAACCTTATTTACATGATATATTGAGTTCAGTTAAATAGGTAATTAGGGCCCGAGCACTAAGCGTGCGAAGGCCCTATTGTTTTGCAAAGGATTTTTATGATTATTATATTTTTTTTTTTTCAGGGCAAATGAAAACGGCCAATTTGGAGGCCTGAACATGCACGAAAAGTCACCAAAATTTGCACATATGTGTGGAAAATTGTAAATTTCGAAGATTTTGCAACATAGCAAAAAAATGTAACAAAATGGCTCAGTGGCGCCCCCTTGAAATTTTAAAATTGGCCTATAACATTAGGGTCTGTCAGCGTAGAGCGATGAAATTTGGGGAGTCTATACCTTGCCCAAAACCGCTCCAAAAAAGCAAATTTCCAAACCCAACAGGAAATCGGTTATTTTGGATCGAATATGAAATTTTTATTGATTTACAGGGTGCACATTTGAGACCTTTTCGCCGAGGGAGTTAGTTGGATCATCTTCAAAATTGGTGAGAATGTTCAGGAGACATATGAGAGCTTAAGTTTTTAAAAATGTGCGTTTTTATCACGGGTCTGACCTGGGCGTGGTGCCAAAGTCGGCCATTTTTTCAGCAAAATGACAAATTCAGTAAATGACTAATAGTTCCTTGACAAAGCGTTCAATCTTTTTCATATCTGGCATGTATGTGCGGTATCCCACCCTTAACACGAGTGCATTGAAATATTACCCATTAGGCCTAGCGCCCCCTAGTGAGAACAGGAAATGCATTTTTTTACGAGACAGGTTCCTCCTCCAAGGGAAAAAAATCTGTTGACCTCAAACCTGCATCAGGGGAGCCTTAAGACCTGTGTTCAGGTGTCTGATGAAAAATATTGAGGTTTCGTTGAAGCGGAGGGGTCCAAACAGGAAAGTGAAAATGACCGTCAACAATTGGCCTCGCAAAAAACTTTGAACAGTCATAACTCAGCAGATATACAACATATCTGCGCCAAACTTCCCGTGCTTGTTGAGAGTCATACCCTGAAGGGTCTTGTAGGGGTCATTTGCATCAACTCTACAGTGCCAACTAGTGGTGACAGAAATGAGTTTTAAAAAAAGCCTTTCCTATTGGGTTTTTTCAACGTAGAGCAATGAAATTTGGGGATTCCATACCTTATGCAAAACTGCTCCAAAAAGTCTCTTGCACCCATTTTCCAAATCCAGCAGAAAATCGTGTATTTTGGATCGAATGTGAACTTTTTAGCCATTTGTAGTACAGTTTACATTTGGAGGCCTGAACATGCACGAAAACTCACCAAATTTTGCACATACATGCGGCTTTGCGTGGATTTCGAAATTCTTGCGACGTTACAAAAAATGTAACAAAAGGGCTCATTGGCGCCACCTTGAATTTTTCAAAAAGGCGTTTCCTATTAAGTTTTTTTAACGTAGAGCAATGAAATTTGGGGAGTCGATACCTTGTGCAAAACTGCTCCAAAAAGTCTCTTGAACCCATATTCCGTACCCATCAGGAAATTGGGTATTTTAATCGAATGTGAAATTTTTATCAATTAACAGGGTGCACATTTGAGACGTTGTCACAGAGGGAGTTAGTTGGATCATCTTCAAAATTGGTGAGACTATTCAGGAGACGTAGGAGATCTAAAATTTTCAAAATGGTGCGTTTTCATTCATGAGTCTGACCTGGGCGTGGACCTAAATCGGCCATTTTTTCGGCAAAATGACAAATTCAGTAAAAGACTAATAGCTCCTTGACACAACATTCAATCATTTTCATATATGGCATGTATGTCTAGGATCCCACCCTTAACACGAGTGCATTGAAACATTACCCATTAGGCCGAGCGCCCCCTATTGGGAACAGGAAATGCCTTTTTTTACTAAACAGGCTCCTCCTCCAAGGAAAAAAAAATATATTCACCTGAAACCTGCATCAGGGGAGCCATAAGACATGTGTTCAGGTGCCTGATGAAAAATGATGAGGTTTGTTTGAAGCAGAAGAGTCCAACAGGAGAAGTGAAAATGACTGAAGCCATTTCGTCTCACCACAAGTTTTGAACAGTCATAACTTGTAACTACAACATATCTGCGCCAAACATCTCGTGCTTGTTGAGTCATACTCTGAAGGGTCCTGTAGGGGTCATTTGCATCAACCCTACAGCGCCAACTAATGGCAATAGAAAGTCACTCATTTTTGTAATATATGTCGTTCTTTTCAGGTTGGTCATTATAGTTTCAAGACCTTTTGAAATACTTATTTTATGGCCCATGTCCACATGTCTCTGTCTGTTGCCGTGACGACCCTTTATTCGCTCCTTTTTTGTAGTACTCTCTCCAATCGGGTTTTTTATCTCTTAGGTGTGTGAATGTAAAGAAGCGACTTTTGAGCATGTTAGGTTCTAATGAGATTAGAGTGGAGGATCTGCCACCACCCTCACCTGCACACTGTCCGAGTTGCGCTAGATTGCGAGGACCCGTTCAGTCCTGCTTGCAGGCCTAGTTTACATTGTCTTTCCATTTGTTTTAAGGATAGAATTGACCCTACTATTGTTAAGTGAATTATTTTCATCATGTTCAGACTTTACCCCTTTTCACTTGCTGACTGTGCCGGTCCATTTTTTTCTGTCGTCAAACATACATTTGATTGGCTGATGACTTGAAATGTTTGAAAATGGAAAAAGATGGTTGAGGGAAATATATTTTTTGTTTGATATGGTTTCTGTAGGAGGACAAAAATGACACAAACATTTTTAAAATTTTCCAATTCTGTAAAAATGTGTAAAATAAATATTACATTTCAACCCTTCTGAAGTCCTCAGACAGTTCTTTGGTCTTCTTTCTGAAGATGAAGATTTGCGTCATTGCCTGCGACACACTTTTCTATCAGTTTGGCGAAATGCCAGGCAGGTGGCTATTCTGAACAAAACAGCAGCCGAGTACCTAGTTGGGAGTGAGAGAAAAAGTGCGAATCCATTACTTCTGAAGAACTTAGAGAAGGGGCGGCACGGTGCCGAGTGGTCAGCACATCTACCTCACAGTTCTGAGATCAAAGATTCAATCCCGGGCTCAGGCTTTCCTGTGTGGAACTTGCATGTTCATGTTGGTTTTCTCCAGAACCTCCGGTTTCCTCCCGCATCCAAAAAAACTGCGTGGTAGGTTGACTGAACACTCTAAATTGTCCAAAAGTATGAGTATGTGCGTTAATGGTTGTTTGTCTCATTGTGCTCTGCGATTGGCTGGTTACCAATTCAGGTTGTACCCTGCCTACTGGTCTTAGTTAGCTGGGTTAGGCTCCAGCACCTCTGCAACCCTCGTGAGGATAAGCGGCATAGAAAATGAATGCACTTAGAGGAGCGCAAAAATAGATTTAAGAAGTGGATTGCATCGCCAAACTCTACTACTGATGCATGTTTTGTTGCAACCTGGGAAATAATAAAGCGTAGACAACGGATCACAGATGGTGAGGACGCGAAGGAGACATTCACAAACATATCTGAACACCTATTTGCAGACTTCAAAAATTAAACCGAGATTATAAAGAAAATCAACGACATGCCCGGATAGGGGGCATGTTATGCATGTTCCATTTTGTTGTTTTTTGAAACCTCAAAATAAAAACGACATAAAAAATCTGATTTCTTTATTGCATTTCTATAATTTCATACAAGCAATGAAACAATTCATTAATATTGTAATGAAGTTAAACTTGAGGTTGCATCATACAACAGAGTAGTCACAGGGAAAATAAACATTAAATCCTGAAGGCTCATAATGTATTTTTAGCTGACTTAGTCATTTTGATAGTAGGCTAATATAGCTAATACAGATACATACAGCATGTGTTACTTTCATTATTTGGCTTATTAAAGGCTTTTAAGTTTTTGCGGCTCCAGACATATTTCTTTTTTGGTCCAAAATGGTTATTTCAACATTTTGGGTTGCCGACTCCTGACTTAAATCAGTACTCATGAAAGTTAGTACCAGTTGAAACAGATTTATTTTTGCGTCGATTATTTAGCCTATCAATAATTTAGGAGCATATTCTTGTAATGTAGCCCTGACCCCTGTTCAATCATGAGTTTGGTCTTATTGATATCCTGTCCCCAGCAAAAAGTGTACATGCGGGTACTGTTATATCATCCCTACCAATGTTGAGACCGATTCTACGCCCTTGTTTGCAACACAATGGACAGTTTTGTAAAGGAAAAGCATTTCAATTTGGGGCGCTTGTGAGTCAAGATACTGTTCTTGCTGTATTCTATGCAAGCAATGTCAATTTTGGTAAACAAAGTTGTGAATGATACCCTAAATAGGCTTAATGATGGAGTGAGTTACTGTATGATGCCTTCACCTTTGATTTACCTGAAATTAGTAATGGATTTAGCCTCAATGTATTATAAAGCAAGCTCTTAAATTGGATTTTCGCATGAAGCAGCTTTCCCCTCGAGATCGCTGTTCCTGGCAGTTGCTTCAGCATAATTTCATCCCTCCTCCTCTTGAGCTGAACATCCCCTACTGCACCCTTCATCCAGTGCCACTCTTAGATTAGCATATCAGAATGTTCCTCGAAGGCGGAGAAAAAGAAGAAACAAAAGATAAAAAAATAATGGAGAAAAAAGCTAAAGTTGGGGGGTTTTCACGTTTGATGTGGTCGTCATGGAAACAGCAGCCCGTCCCTACCAATGGCGGTAGGGCGACGGCGATAGGGCTTGACTGATCCATCTTTCAACCAAATAATAGGGATGAAACAGCTCCTATTTAACTCAACGCATGAACACAAGCTGGGTCTAAGAGGAGCTGACTATCGCCCTACTGGGAGAAACCCTGAAAAATTAAAGTAAAGCTCAGGCAATAGTTTTGCAGCATCCATGCAATTAATAGGACCATAATACACCAATTACCGGAGCATTTTATTGTTCTCTTTATCGCTTAGTGTTGGTGGAAATTGGAATCTGAAGTCATTCTGGCTGGGAGGTATATTTTATTTAGAGCAGATCGCTGAGGGTGAGGGCTGGCTGATTTAAAAAAGAGCTCTAACACCATTTCTGCAGTCTTCTTATTACAATAGTAAGTGTGAAAATTAATTTCAATCATATACTTCATAAATCAGTGTTTTATATGTGGCTGTCCACCAGGTACTCCTGACCAGAAGTTATGATGGCTAATGAATGACATGAAAGAATGGAATGGAAAGTCACATCTGGACCTGCCTTTCCCAGGAGCATTGTTCTCTCTTCTAGCTCTGTGACCTTTGACCTAGAAAGTCTAATTAGCTAGCTCGTGTAAAAAGTGGAGGAAATGCAGCAGCACAATAATGCAGATGAGAAGTGTACCCTTGGTGGTGTTTTGCTACAGTCAGAGACAAGGTCTCTTGCATTGTGCGAAGTGAAGCACATGTAGTCTGCAATGTTTCCACAGATGTGTTCCTCTTTGATTTGACTATTGAATGAAGTTATTATTATTATTTTTTTTAATCGTTAGCATATTATGAATGTAGGCCAGAAGTGGACTAGCCATCGGGCGTACCGGGCACTTCCCGGTGGGCCAACACCATTCCTATCAACCCGAGGCCGTTGGCAATCTTACAAATAGTGACGTATGCCCTTACATATTGGTGACTAATCTTACATTTTATATCGCGTGCAATATGAAACAAAAATAAAACTCAATTTTTAAAATAATATGAATTTATTAGTAATATTGTCACGTACAACCTGGTACAATCAATATCTTCAGCTACATCCTGATTACTAAAATTTAACAGTGACTTTTGTTATAATAGTATGTACCACTTTTGGCATATTTCTATCATGTCTTTTGATGGCTGCGCTTCAGCTAATGATTCAGTTCGACCTGAAGATAGTTTGTCAGTGTGTTCAGTATAAATTAAAAAGGTCAATTGATAAAATTAACTTAACAATGCAATCTTTGAGTCAGGGAACATTTCTTTTGCTTATTCGCCGCATCCCCCACAGGACTCCCTGAGGCACACGGTCCAACACCTTCTCCAAATCCACAAAACACAGGTAGACTGGTTGAGCGAACTCCCATGCACCCTTGAGGATCCTGCCAAAGGTGTAGAACTGTTCCACGGCCAGGACAAAAACGACAGAGCTACTCCTGAATCCGAAATTCAACTTCCCGACCGAGCCTCCTCTCCAGCACCCCTGAATAGATTTTACCAAGGAGGCTGAGGAGTGTGATCCCTTAATAATTGGAACACACCCTCCGGTCCCCCTTCTTAGAAAGGGGGACCACCACCCCGTTCTGCCAATCCAGGGGCACTGTCCCCAATGTCCATGTGATGTTGTAGAGGCGTGTCAGCCACGACAGCCCCACAACATCCAGAGCCTTTAGGAACTCCAGGCGAATCTCATCGACCACCGAAGCCTTGCCACCGAGAAACTTTACACAAATGCATACACAAACATATATTTGCTGAAACAACTTACAGCTTAAGGTGGGCGAAACCAGAGCAAAGCTGTCCTTAATCCATATCAGGCGAGTCTGCTCCTCAGTCATACAAGGCGAAAGTTCGGCCAGACCCAACGCTGCCACCAGAGGGCAGTTTGTCCTCCATCATAAAAAAAACCCCAAAAAACAATACTTTTGGACTTTTTGGGTAGTTATTTTGAGATTTAGGGGTACTTAAATAGTTAATTCCGATTTATGCTGAAATTCGTGTTACGTTGCCAGTGTAGGAACGGAAATCGTTCGTAACGGGGACTACCTGTAATTTTATCGTAGACACTGAGAGGAGGCTTTACGGAAAAAGTTTAAGTCAGACACAGCATTTAAAGTTTGGTAGAAATGCTCTTATAGGTAACGTCATAATAATGCACATCAACTGAGGCATGCAGGAGCCTTCGAGTAAGAAACGGGCAATAATAGCCAAATTGATTGACATTTCCCTGTTGTTCACTTTTGTAATAATATGCTTTCAAGTTAGGCATGGAAATGACTTTATCACCGTATTATGACAGCTCAATAGCTGTCAGGATTGTGTGTGGAGGATAACATTTTTATTGTTTTCCATCTTTGTATGCTGACAGAGCCCTGTCTCACAATGAAAAAGAAGTGTATTTGAAGTGTAATTATTGGCCAACTCTGGGTTGTTTATGTACAGTATGTAAAAATAATGTAACATGGCAAATAAATAACTTTGTAAAAGACTTAGCAGGGGAATAGTGTAGAAATACGGTTTGTACTTCCAACATTTGTGTGCTCATTTTTCATACAAAATGTGTGTAGGCTACTCTAATCTACCCAATTCCTATAACCAGCCTTTCATTCACTTAGTCTGTCACGGCCTTGAATTTTTGCATGCCCCTTTTGCCAACAGCAGACTATTTTAATTGTTGCTCGATCTTTTTCTGCAGTTTAAAAATATCAGCTGGGAGACTGCATTTTTTATCTCCTGGCTATTTGCAGTCCATTAGTGGTAGGTGTTGGAAGACTCAAAGATTAAAATGCAAGTCTGGATTCTGCTCAGTTATTAATTACTGAGAAAATTCTTCTTAAAATGCTGAGGTCAGTGAAGATTTCTGAAACAACCCTTCGAGTCTTACTTAGTGCAAATGAAGAATGGAACAATTGACAGATTCTTCGCTTAACTAAGAAAAAGGTGCCGACATCATGAGCAAAAGTTTAGAATGTTGTTTTTAAAATAAGACATACTGTACTACCTGAAAAACTAGAATATTATGTAGAAGTGGATTCATTTTGGCAATTTAGTGGATAAGACAAAATCAAAAAATTTGACTGACTGACTGAAAAATTGATATCTGCAGCGGTTCCTTGTTTTAACTTTTCCGATTAAGACTCTCATTTTATTAAACCCACAAACCCAGAAATTTGGGAATACTGTGAAGAGCATCAGTTTCCACACAAACCCAGAAATTTAGGAATACAGTGAAAAGCATCAGTTTTGGACACAGTTGGCACATGTGTAATTCAAAACACCTTTAAAAGGGTCATGAGCCTTTAAGAAGTCAATTTAGGCTTGCTCAGAAGAGTTCAGACATGCATGGGGAAGATCTTACAGAATATTTGAATTTTCTGAGTAGTACTGGTGTAACAAGTCTTCATGGAGCCATGCCGCATGACACGATCCGTCCCCCTCTTCCAGGTCAGGACTTGTACTCCTGCACAACAGGAGAGCGTGCTAGCCTCTAGGCCAAAAGCCCAGGCTAGCTCCATGAAGACCGGATGGTCACATTAGTGCCGTGAGCCGGAACAGCAGTGAAGGTTTTGGAGGTTGAATGTAACAGGTGCACGCAGGTCCGTTGCATAGGAAACCTCCCTCCCCATGCCTTTATGGGAGTGCGCTGGCGGCTAGAGCTGCTAGCCTGGGCAATTGGCCTAATGGTTAGCATTCTCTCCCACCGTGCTGGGTGCGGCGTGTGTCGCGGGTACGGGTCCTCACCTGGAATACAAGTCCTGACCTAAAAGAGGTGGGCGGATCGCATGGTGCCTTGCCGCTCCACGGAAACCGGTTACTCTGGACATTATATAGACCCTACCCACGTGACGTCACAACTCCGCTCTCCTGACTGGTGCCGCCCACTTGTCCGGCAACACATCGTGTTGACCTGTTACGGCTACGTACATTCCTCCTATTTACGACGTGTTTTTCTGCTCGTTAACATTAATAATCAAAATGGTGAAGGCGTGTGTGGCGGTCGGTTGCAATAACAGAGAAGATAGACGGAGAAGACGGAGAGACTTGAAGTTCTACCGGATTCCGAAAGACCCGGAGAGAAGAGAGCGAGATGGGCTGCTGCAATTCGACGAGAAAACTGGGCTCCAAACGATTACCACAGATTATGTAGTAGTCATTTTATATCTGGTAAGATGCATTTAATATATATTTAGAGGGTTTGGGGCTGACAACCACAATTGTAGCTGCCATTACGGCAGAATAAAGAAATAAATAATTGACTCTTTGATCTGGGGGTGTAATGTTAAGTATTTAGTTTCTGTGATATGGGGTGGGAACTAAAGTTCACTGTCACGAGTTGACAGGGGCACTATTAAGCGTTACATCAGCTTATTATCGGATGAATACCACTAGAGTACAGACAACTTTTCAGTACCTCTGATTAAGATCAACAAGGAAACATCTCAAGTGCATAGTGCATCGAAGAATTGAAGCTGAACTAATTTCCTCTGGAGTAAGCGGCCAATGAGGTAATTTAGTTTGTGTTATTTGTTAGTTTGCGTTAAATGACTTAGTTTCGGTTAGTGTACTTATGTATTCATGTTGTTTTATGTTTCTGTGTGAATATAATTTGACTTCATGTATATATTTATCTGTGCTGTATGAAAATGATCTGACTTAATGTATATATTTGTCTGAACTGACTTTATGTATATTTTTATCTGTATTGTTCAGTTCTCACGGCATTGTCACGCCATTGTCAGGGCATTGTCACGCCATTGTCAGGGCATTGTCACGCCATTGTCAAGGCATTGTCACCGCATTGTCAAGACAATTCAAGGCATGGTCAAGGCAAATCAAGTTCTGTGATTAAAGCCCGTAAAAGAGAAACAGCTTGGTTCGTCATTTCGACTCGAGAGGGAATTACAGTGAGAACTCAGCGCCAAAGCGACGCGAGTGAGAACTCATCGCCAGTGCGACGTGAATGAGAGCTCATCGCCAAAGCGAAGCGAGTGAGAACTCAGCGCCAGTGCGACGAGAGAAGAGCTCATCGCCAACGTGACGCGAGTGAGAACCCGACGCCAGAGCGACGCGAGGGAAGGACGTGAACAAGCCAGCGCGTGCCCAACCGCGGTCATCGAAGTCGTCGGTGTTCAAGTTTCCGGTGGAGCCGCTTGTCAAAGGACGTCGTCAAAGGACAACGTCAAAGGACAGCGTCAAAGGAAACAAACAGTGTTTCATCCTGCCGGTAATCAAAGAGGGTTGTTAAGTGCTCCCAATGACAAGCACGTTTAAGCCAAGTTAAATGTGAATATTGGAAGTAGTCTTAACAACTTTTTGAGTTTCAGCATTCAGTTAGATTGCACACAGTTTAAGTTAAGGACATTAATATTTCATTTCATTAAGGAAGTTGAAATATAATGAGGTTAGATGTGACACCGTTTCTGATTACATATGTGTTGTATTTGATATTGAATGCATATAGGTTATTGGTTGAGTGTCATTAAGTAATTCTGAGAACTGTTTAGTTATAAGTTGCCTATTTTCAGGGATTCTAAGTTTAAGAAGTTTCTCTAATTTTAGTGTCTTTGAACATATAAGATGAAAGGTTGAATTGTTTCAAAGCAATTTATCCAACAAGTCACTTTAATTTCATTAATCGTATTTACAATTGCTGTGATTTCTTAATTCTGAAGTTTCATTTGAATTAATTTATTAAAACACGAAATTTAAATTAATTTAAATTAATATACTAAAAATGGCTGACAAAGACATTGCAAGTGAAATCCAAGACCCAGATGTTACACCTGAAAATGACGAAGCGTCTGTACATGAACTCTTAGAAGCAAGCCCTGCAAAGGAAGATGAAGTTGATATAGAAACCAGTGAAGCTGAAGGCAAGAGAATCAGGAAACTTACAGAAAAGGGTCTGGAACTCCATAAGGAAAAAATAAGGAAACTTCAGCGTTATTTTGACAAATCCTATGAGAGATGGAAAGTTCTTGCTAAAGATACCAAAAAGGTACTCTCTTCACCTCACTCAAGCAATGTTCTACAAGAGCTCAACAATAAAATCTACACGGCTGATTTGGAAGTAAAAGAACGCTATGAGGATGTTCGTCAACACAGTGTCCCGAACGGAGACACCCGCCGTCGGGTGGACACCTGCGAGGCCGTGTCAAGGCAGATCGCAGAACGGGTGCATGTGTTACTCCACAGAAACAGAGATCAGTGTTTATCCACAGTACAAGCACGATGGAGTAACGCTGGCTCAGTGTTCTCATCACAAGACCGAGTGTCCATGTTGAGCAGATCAGTCTCCAGATCTGTTTCAAGACGATCAAGCCAGTCTTCCACAAGGAAACAGGAAGCAGAAGCAGAGTTAGCTGCAACTAAAGCCACCTTGAAGGTTCTAGAAGAAATGGAACAGGAAGAAAGAGAGCTTGAAAGGCTTGAGGCGGAGAACAGGAGGAAGCTAGCACAAGAAGAAGCAGAAAATGCGGAAAGAAAGAAATTGTTAGAAGACAAGCACAGACAGTTGAAACGCTTGGAAGCAACTAAAAGAATGAATGCTGCAAAGGCAAGACTGCAGGTTTATGAACAAGACGCAGTCATAGATGAAGAGATATTGGATCTTCTCCATAGCAATAAGTCATCATAGCCTTCACCTAAACCGAACGTCCTTCCAAGGCACAACACTTATTCAGACCCTGCTAGAGAATTCCCATCTACAAGCCATGAAGTTGCTCGTTCTACTTTTCAAGACAATAGCACAATTATGCTTGCTGAAGCGATAGCAGAGTCCATAAATGCAAGCCGTCTTCCTGTGCCAGAGCCACCTGTCTTTAGCGGAGACCCAATAAGATACAAGGACTGGAAAATGTCATTCCAAACCCTCATAGGCCGGAAGAACATTCCTGTAAATGAAAAGATTTACTTCCTCCGCAAGTATGTTGCAGGACCTGCAAGAAAAGCGATTGAAAGCTATTTCCTGGTGGGCACAGAGAAAGCCTATGATTCAGCATGGCAAATATTGGAAGAACGATATGGCAATTCCTTTGTGGTCGCTAAAACTTTCCTCGACAAGCTAAATTCGTGGACAAGGATAGGACCCAAAGACAGCGTTGAATTGAGGGAATTTGCAGACTTCCTTCTAGGCTGTGAAGCAGCAATGAGCGATATTAAGAGTCTTGAAATTCTAAACGACTGCAGTGAAAATCAAAGAATGCTCAGTGAGCTACCTGACTGGCTCACTGCCAGGTGGAATAGAAAGGTCATAGAATATGAAGAGGAAACACAAACCTTTCCAAATTTCAGCAGTTTTGCTGAGTTTGTGTCTAGAGAAGCCAACATTGCTTGCAATCCGATGACTTCACTTTATGCTCTGAAGAGTGATTCTGAAAGAACAAAGCCATCTAAGGTCCAAAATGTTGGTGCAAGGGTGCTAGCAAGTGCATCGGAAGAGAAACCACACATTGAAGGACAAAAGGGCGATGTTAAGAGATGCATGTTTTGTGAGAAGACAAACCATGGCATTCAGACATGTAGGAAGTTAATGGAGAAACCTGTCAAAGAGCGAGTTAAGTTTGTGCAAACAAATAAATTGTGTTTTGCATGTTTTAAGGCCAGGACACAACTCAAAGAACTGCGAAAGTAGAAGTGTTTGCAACGTTTGCAAGGGCAGACAGCCCACGTGCTTGCACGAAGACCGCACCAAGACAAATGAAAGGGTCCAAGTTGATGGACAAAGGGAGAGTAGAAAGACCTCAACAGAAAAGGAAAGGTCAAAAGAGCCTGAACATAGTGAAACAGAGTCTACAACTAACGTGATAACAAGCACAGCTACAGCAAATCAAGTGATGGGCAATAGGGATAGCACATATGCATCCACAATAGTGCCAGTTTGGCTGTCAACAACACGTAACCCAGAAAATGAAGTTCTAGTTTACGCTCTTCTAGACAGTCAGAGCGATAGCACTTTCATTCTACAGGAAAAGGCAGAAACTCTTGATGCACAGATGGAGCCTGTGAAATTAAAGCTTTCAACCCTTGCATCCAAGCAAACTGTATTCCCAAGTCACAAGTTAGTTGGGTTGCAGGTCAGAGGCTTTTATTCCTCAAAGAAAATTCTCCTTCCCGTGACGTATTCAAGAGAATTTATTCCGGCTAGTCTAAGCCACATTCCCACAGCCAAAACAGCAAGAGCATGGTCTCACTTAGAGCACCTTGCTGAAGAAATCGCTCCTCTAATAGAATGCGACGTTGGTTTACTCATAGGATACAACTGTTCTCAAGCCCTGTTACCGAGAGAAATTGTATCAGGCAAGGATGATGAGCCGTTCGCAATAAGGACCGACCTTGGCTGGGGCATAGTTGGCTGTGTCAACCCTTGTGTTGATTATGGCGACGCCATTGGAACCAGCCACAGAAGCGACACCATTGGAAGCAGCCAAAGAAGTGTTGTAAGACAGGTCACAGCAAGTTTACAGTCACCTGGTGACCTAACGAATCAAGTACAATACATATGCAGAACTCAAGTCAAGGAAGTCATTGTTCCTGCAGGTGTGCAGAAGGTACTTGAATCAGATTTCAGCAAGAGGAATGTGGAAGATGATAATTTCTTTCAAGATGACCTTTGTTTGACCTTTGTAATGGAAAAAGGCATAAAGACAAAAGCTAATGGACAGAGTGAAATGCCACAGGCATTCAAGGAACCGAAGCCGCGTCTGCCTAATAACTTGAATCACGCAGATCATCGACTCCAGTGTCTGAAAAGACGATTTGAGAAAGACAAACAGGGAATCCTCAGGGTGGGAGGTCGGCTGAGGCATGATGTTCTACCTGCACCTGGGTGTGTCGGGGAACTACGATTGCTGACCAGTGACTTGACATTGGAGAAACAAGGGAAACACACTGGAAAGCCAGTCTACTTGGAGAGACCCATCCATAAGACGGTCACTTTGATTGAAGCGGGGTAATGCAATCACATTTCTTTGCAATGTTTATGATCATCCAGTGTTACCTAGGTTAGAGTGAAATCACAAGTGATTTGGTGGGAGTGTAGCTGCCATTACGGCAGAATAAAGAAATAAATAATTGACTCTTTGATCTGGGGGTGTAATGTTAAGTATTTAGTTTCTGTGATATGGGGTGGGAACTAAAGTTCACTGTCACGAGTTGACAGGGGCACTATTAAGCGTTACATCAGCTTATTATCGGATGAATACCACTAGAGTACAGACAACTTTTCAGTACCTCTGATTTAAGATCAACAAGGAAACATCTCAAGTGCATAGTGCATCGAAGAATTGAAGCTGAACTAATTTCCTCTGGAGTAAGCGGCCAATGAGGTAATTTAGTTTGTGTTATTTGTTAGTTTGCGTTAAATGACTTAGTTTCGGTTAGTGTACTTATGTATTCATGTTGTTTTATGTTTCTGTGTGAATATAATTTGACTTCATGTATATATTTATCTGTGCTGTATGAAAATGATCTGACTTAATGTATATATTTGTCTGAACTGACTTTATGTATATTTTTATCTGTATTGTTCAGTTCTCACGGCATTGTCACGCCATTGTCAGGGCATTGTCACGCCATTGTCAAGGCATTGTCACCGCATTGTCAAGACAATTCAAGGCATTGTCAAGGCAAATCAAGTTCTGTGATTAAAGCCCGTAAAAGAGAAACAGCTTGGTTCGTCATTTCGACTCGAGAGGGAATTACAACAATTAAGATCATTGCTAGGCTAATCGCCGACAACATACACGTATGTATGTAGTGAGTGCTATCGCTAAACCATATAAACATTAAAAGCCCTAGCTCCATTGACAAATGACATGAAATACATTAGACTTGACAGTGGATGTTAGCAAGAACAAAAGATTTTGAAATTGAAAATTTCGTAACTCACCTTCCGAGCACAAGATTCCTGCCGAATTTTCGTGTACGAGGACCTGTTTCACCCAACCAGCAACGTAGCATTTATAAGCCTCCAAGCTCTTAAAGTTTTTCAAACTTTCGTGAGAATAGGCTGATTTTGTGTGGACAAGATAGTTGTAAATATCAGGGTCAGGCAGAGACGGTGAAGGCAGCCGGTCAAAAATCATCGATTTAGGCATCAAATATGGATCTGGCGACTGTATAGAACGAAGCTTTTCCACATAACGCCTTTTATGCAACACATCCAGTGAGTTTACGGCATCAGAAAGCACCGGGTCTTCCATGAAATGCATTTTAAATTCCTCGATCAATTGAAACCAATGCTAATAGAGAGACAAAATGACGGACAAGTGGGCGGAACCATACAGCGAGCACGTGGTTTTATGACGTCGGTGGGTAGGCTCTATAGATGTATATATAGTGAAACGTTGAGATGCCAAAGCTTCGGAACATAAAAAATTTATGAAAAGTTTCCTGAAGCCTTTTCGCTTCATATTACGAAAATTATTAATCACACATAAGATGCGTACTGTCATAGATAATTCTCACTTGTAGCATTGCAATAATGTAACTACAGTTGTCTATCTTGTTATTCTAATAAACAGACAAGGCATGAAAATCATGCTCAAACATTTAATGAACAGTTTCATCTTCACTCTGCCAGTCACACAGTGTAGAGTACACTTACTTGTATATAATGTCTCGTGGCCCCGTGAGCAGTCCCATTGTATGATGGGTAATGGAGTTCTGACTCTTAACACCACAATAACGTTTAACTATGAATGGAAATATTCACATTACAATGTGCCACACAATTCTCATGCATATGAAACAAAAGAATATAAGTTACCAGAGATGCTTTATCGATGCACAAACAGTGAGATGAAATAGCAAGCAATGGCTTCCTAGGTGAGCTCGTCTTTTACTACTCCGTGTTTGTTATGAGCTGGAGTAGTCATGTAATAACATCTGTAAAATGAGCCCAACAAACTACTTACAATTAAGTACCACTAAGGGGTGACAGAGCATTAAAAATCAGGCAATCAGAGTACATGACAGCAAATTTATTGTGGTGTTTTTAGTAGAGCTTGGAACAAATTAGGAGATTTACATGTAAACTGTAATTCGCTATACAATACTGTATATAATATTGTGATACCAACCCAACAACCAACCGCGTACACTACTGTTCAAAGTTTGGGGGTCTAAGCGACCACAAACCTTTGAACCGTAGTATATGATACATTCCGGCTCAAAAGTTTGGGGTCGCTTAGACCCCCAAACCTTTGAACAGTAGTGTAGGTTTGGTCACAACGTTGGTAGGGACGATATATCAGCATAACCTGCATGCACACTTTTTGCTGGTGATGGGACGTTAATAAGAACAAACAGTTTAGGTGAATGGGGGTCAGAGCTACATTTCTCACGAATATGAACCAAATAATTGATAGGCTAAATAATACAAAATAAATCTGCATAGACTTATACTAACTTTCATATGTATTGGTTCAGGTGATACACCGTTCGATTAAAACCTTTGTTTTCAAAAACTACTAAAGAAACATTTTGGAAAAAATCCAGAATAAATGTCTGGATTTGATAGCAAATTTAAATGACAATATTTGAACATAATCTTAATTATATAAATATACACAATAAATACAAACTTGTTAATAATCTCTTAACTACCCAGCACTGCAAAAAATAAACTTTTGTCTTAAGACCACTCAACATTATCTGTCTATATAAAGAAATTAAGTATAACAGAAAAAACGTCTTAGTCCGGGAATAACAAAACTAAATAAAAATGGAGCCTTCCTTCAGGAAAAAAAAAGCTGTTTTTGTCCACAAGCATGCCCAAACTCAACAAAAAAATGAAAGCTCCTTTGGGCTGCTTAAAGACCACTTAAATAAATTAAAATAAAAACATGGGGAGAAGGAGTAAACCTCAGTTCACTACATTTCTCACAGTTTAATTAACATTACCAGTAGAAAGCACATACAGGAGGACACTTGAAGCGCTGCTTAGACAGAAGTGTGACACTTCTTTCTAAGCTTCCTACTCAAGTGTAGCTTCCTACTCAAGTGTTGCAGGTTAGCAAACATTTTAATGATATGCTAACTCTGATGTAGGTCAGACTTTCAGTAGCGAAATTCATGGTGTGTTCCCCACCTCCACAACATTAATGTCTTTTTACATCACTTGCAGTTGCTGCTGCTGCTGGCCGGGAAAAAAAAAAAAAAAACTATAAATATATCCCTCCTCTTTGAAGGGGGCGAAAGACGAACCATGTTGTTGACATGTTGTATTTCTGTCGGGGCTATGAGTGTGTGTGTGTGTGTGTGTGTGGTTAGGGTTCAGTTCATCAGCCAATCAAACGTGTGTTTGAGGGGGAAATGGACTGGTACATTCAGCAAGTGAAAAGGGGTAAATGTAAGTCTCAACAGAATGAAAATATTTCACTTTATAATGGTAGGATCAATTCTATCCTTACAACATATTGGAAGAAGATGTAAATTACCTCTATGACTGAAGTCATTGTATTTGCAAAAAAGGTTGGCAGGGACTCTCTGAGCATCCTGAAAAGTTGGTAGTGGTATGTCCCTACCATCCCTATGTAAAGCTACGCCCTTGCACTTACCTCCTAATGAACTGCAGTTCTTTTGCAATATAATGTTTCTAGAAAATGGTTTTTAAAAAACTATTAGACCTGGCCATACTTGAGATAGACCTAATAGATATCAGATAGATAGATGATGGTGGCCATGACTTTCCTATGATAACATGCAACCTTCATTTCGCAGTGCAAACATTATGACAAGCTTTTGATTGCCTTATGTTTCCCAGAAAACATGTTTGCCTCACCACCTTAATGAGGAGGTTTGACAACACTGCACAAACATTATCAAGAGAGAGCCCTCACTGTCTTTAAAACATGCTCCTCAGTGCACTTAGTGGCGGTTCGTCAGAGGAACAAAGCAGGTGTTGACGGGACGTGGCACAACTGAACAACAAACATTGGACTCCACGTGTCTTTTGTGTGATATTCAATCCTTACGTGTGTTCTTCTCCGTCCGTGACACGATTGTGTACAAGCTGACTTCAGTGAGAACATTGAGCTACAGCGTTGACGCGTTCCCTTTTCAGTTTCAGCAGACATCAAGCTTTTGTGAAAGCCTTTTTTCTTCTCTCCTTGGATCTCTCAGTCGGATTCAACTGTGAATAGAAAATGTCTCTCCTTCCCTGCTGTTTTTTCACGTGCTTTTATTTAAGCTTGTTGAATGGTTAGAATGCACCGTGGGACAATTAGACAAGGCCACACAACGTTACGATGTCTGCTTCTCCGTCGTATTGACATGAACAATTAAGATCGATACAAAACACCACAGTCGTGTGTTCGTGCTGATGTGTGTTCTTGTGACTGTAAAGTCACATTGCCCATACATATGCAAATGATTTTTTAGTTTTCCTTATCAACCTGAGAACAAGATTGCATATTGTGTTCTTGACCTTTTTGGGTATTTCAAAACATCAATAACAAAAAAAAAAGCAAAAAAGTATTATTACTTGCATTTTAATTTGGTTACATGGCTACTCTTTGTCTACATGTAAATCACAGGTTGGAAGAGCTGCAGCCAAAAAATAACCCCTTTATACCTATGCTGCATTTTTCAAAATGATGAACTAGCGCCAGGGTCCTCAATTAGCGGACCGTGGTCCACGGCACACCTTTCTGCATACTCAGAGCAAATGGCAAAAAAAAACAATAACCTTTTTTTAACATATTTTAACGTTGACGAAAAGTCACCCGCTTAGTTAGTTTGCAATTTTTTGTTTGTATGCGGTACAGCCAGCCAGGTTTCAACCGAAATCGCTTGGAACGTCAGATGTGTTGAATAACTGCGACCGACTGAAGCGGAGGTTAGGATGGCCCCTTACTTGAAGGCGTGGCGCAGTGTCTAGCGAATGTGACCGCTCATTATCATTTTGAAGTCTATGGCAAAATCTTACAAATAGTGGTGGCTCTGGACTTGACAGCATACAAGACAAACTGACAATGAACAAGAGCAGATGCAGACTCTTTATACACAGGGTGACAAGCAATGTTGATAATCTTACTTTAAAAAAGTAATTCGTCACAGTCGCAAATTACTTCTCCCAAAAAGTAATTGAGTTAGTAACCCAGTTACCTCATTGTAAAAGTAATTACTTATTAGCAAAGAAACTGACATTATTTTTCATGTACTCCAACTTATCTACATATAAAGCAGTGTAACGGTATATAAACTTCAACATTCAAATGCTGTGACAAAAAAAATCCTTTTTGTTTTCCCTGTTGTACCAAACCGTGACCCAAAAAGTAATTTAGTTAGTAACTCAGTTACCTAATTGTAAAAGTAATTACTTATTAGCAAAGAAACTGACATTACTTTTCATGTGCTACAACTTTATTACATATATAGCAGTGTAACGGTATATAAACTTCAAAATTCAAATGCTGTGACAAAAAAATATTTTTTGTTTTCCCTGTTGTACTTGTACCAAACCATGACCCCAGTACCGAGGTACGGACTGAACTGTGACTTGTGTGTATCATCATACCCAGAGTGCAGCGAATGGTCTGAGCACTAACAGGCTGACCCCCACCTCTTCAATCTCTGCAGCAATGCTGACAGCACTCCTGTAACGACTCACATGACATTTTGGAGTGAAAATGACAAGCAGTACTCAATTTGGACATATAGGGATGTATGTTTTTTTTTGTTGACAGGGGTTTAGACATTAATGGATATATATTGAGTTATTTTCATGGGAAAAGAAATTAATTCTACTATATATACTATACTTATATAAGCTGCACACAGACTACTTTTCTTCATGTCAAAGTGTCATTTTGTCAGTGTTGTCCAATGAAAATATATCCTTAAATATCTGCAGAAATGCGACGGGTGTACTCACTTTTGTGATACATTTTATATAATTATAGACAACAGATAAAAATTAATACTGTCGTGCTTGTAAAGATTGGCAGAGGAATTTTGCTTCAGTAAATCAGTACAGGAGTCAAGCTCACTTTTCTCCACCAATCGTAGCGTCGCGTTGCCATATTGAACGCACCTTAGGAGTGTCGCGTTGCGATATCAAACGCACCCTTAGATGCGTCGCGTTGACTTATTGAATGCACCAAGAGGAGTGTCGCGCTGACACAACACTGCGGCGCTGACCGGTAATGGTCCTATTGATGCTACAATACGTTTCTGTTGAATTTTATTTCGTGCACTGCATAGATTTACTTGTGCGCCAAATACTGTATGCGTGCGCGCAGCTTAGAGAGAACATTGGTTGTGCTATTGTAAGTTAACTGTATTTCCGGTGGATACCATTTGGGGGGCCTGGTGACCAAGGGGGGTCAGAAAGAGATCAGGAGGGGTGGAGCATACACAAATCAGAAATGGGAGGTGTAGAACCCAGTATTATGTGAATCACTTGTAAGTGTGGATATGTTCACATCCTATTCTATGCTGCCTGATCGCTAAACCTTGCACCAATAGTTTCTCTACTTGAGTGTGTCTAATTGCAAACAGTCATGCGTGAATCTCATCACACGTGTGATAGTCCTGCAGACAAGCGGAAATGCTCCGCGGGAGCCGCCCAGGGCCACAGCCCCTCCCCAGCCAATCGGGGGGTGCGGTCATCCAGCGCAATCCCTCCTCCCACAATTCCAGCAAAGGGGCCGCCGCCATCCCCCCGTGACCCAGGGTGGTCTCCCGGACCATCCGCGCCCCCATTAACCGGCCTTCAGGGAAAGCATGAGAGGACGCGCCACTGCCCCCCACGCCCGCCCCCACCACCAACCAGCCACCGCCGCAACTAGCTCCTCATGATACGATACGCTTCGCGTTACAAGGTTCACTAAAACGAATATCTTACAATACCGCGACAGTGATTATCGATGTATTGGTCAGAAAATTGATATAGACCCTACTCACATGACGTCACAACCACGCCTCCGCACCATATTGTCCGTCTACTCGTCGTTTTGACGCATTACCGCTACGTAAATTCCTCCTATTATGGCGTGTTTTTCTGCTCGTTAACATTAATAATCAAAATGGTGAAGGCGTGTGTGGCGGTTGGTTGCAATAACAGAGAAGATAGACGGAGAGACGTGAAGTTCTACCGTATTCCGAGAGACCCGGAGAGGAGAGCGAGATGGACTGCTGCAATTCGACGAGAAAACTGGGCTCCAAATGATTACCACAGATTATGTAGTAGTCATTTTATATCTGTTAAGATGCATTTAATATATATTTAGAGGGTTTTGGGCTCACAACCACAATTAAGATCATTGCGAGGCTAATCGCCGACAACATACAGTTTCAAATTCAAGATGCTTATTTCTTCCACCATCATTACATTTTGAATAATATTTAGCTGGTACCAAGTGAAAGAAGCTGGCCTCGTCTACGGATCATCAGTTAAACAGGTGTGTCCAAACCTTTTGCAAAGGGGGCCAGATTTGGTGTGGTAAAAATGCGGGGGGCTACCTTGGCTGATTTACATAGAACAATATATTTAAACAAATTTTAGCAAGCCCTTCTGTGTGTCACCTTTGCTTTATTATTCTTTTTTCAAATTCATAATTTCAACAATCTCGTCTTTGTGGCGTTCTCTTTCGACACTCGCGAAATACTGCTGCTGTGAAATTAAACTAGCTTCCTAGTTGCTATAATTTCTCGCTGCGTATCTTCCCTGTAATGTCGTACATGTCAGCGTGTCTTGTTCGGTAATATTATTGCGTCACATCGAACTCTTTGAAAACAGCGACTGTCTCTTTGCAAATAAGGCAGACACAGTTGTTGCGTGTTTTATTAAAGAAATAGTCCAATATCCACCTATTCTTGAAGCCATCGCAGTCAACTTTTTTTTTTATTGATTGTCGCCATTTTAGAAAATTGGAAGGGTCACACGGGGTAATGTTGCTTAGAGTGCTGCTCTTAAAGTTTTTCAAACTTTTGTGAGAATAGGCTGATTTTGTGTGGACAAGATAGTTGTAGATATCAGGGTAGCAGATGTCAGGCAGAGAGGGCGAAGACAGCGGGTCAAAAAATATCAATTTAGGCATCAAATATGGATCTGGCGAATGGATAGACTGAAGCTTTTTCACATAACGCCTTTTATGCAACGCATCCAATGAGTTTACAGCGTCTTAAAGCACCGGGGCTTCCATGAATTGCTCTATAAACTGAACGACTAATTGAAACCATTGAGAATAGGGCTAAACAGAGACGGACAATATGGCGGCCGGATACAGCGATACGTCATTCTGTGACGTTGGTGAGTAGGGTCTATATAATCAGGGGTGCACATATTTTTTTTGCCCAGGTTCTCAGAGGAGGACCTGGAGATGTGACTTGGTCCTCATTGAGCTTGAGAGCCGACTCGCCTGATGCGATAAAATTATGACAAGCTTTACTTAGAGCCAGTTACCTTTAATTAATTATATAAACAATTAACGCTTGATTAACATTAACTGGCACAACAAAATTGCCATTACTTTGAGGTGAAATGTAAAGAAATAAACATAAAAGCACTAATTCAAAATAAAGGGCATTCATATGCGGCTCCCACATTAACTCCAAGCCTTTGTAAAAGTGGGATGTCCTCCTCATAAGAGCTCATTGAACGTGCATGTTTAGCTCTGTGAAATGCGAGCAAAAACACGTTTGTCAGTGCATGGCGCTGTTCTTCAATAACTTTTTTCTGCCACTTGTCCATAGGGCGAGTGGGGTCCTGTCTGACATCGATAGTTTGCCTAATTGCCATATGCTCTGTTTTTTTTCGTGCTTTTCAAAGTTTGGATGGCTAAAATTTTTTGACCCTACATAAAATGCGCTGCTCTTATTAACGACATTGGGATTCTCACGGCAAATGTTGCACCACATTTCCGTGCGAGCATCATTTGCTTCTAGCCATGGTACCTCCTGCAGCCACTTTTCAGCAAAAGTCCTTTTTTCCGGTAGCTCCGGTGACGTCTCTGTCGTCTGTCTGTCTTTTGACGGGGGTGGGGGAACACGTAAATAATTACTCAGTGGGGCCTGCCTCTTTGACATTTTGAGAAGTTATATTCTCGTGTCCGTCGCAAATACAGTCGTCAGCCATCGGTACGCAAAAGCGTATGGAAGCCATTGAGGGCCAGCGCGTTTGTCTACGTCCAGTACGCATGTGCGCATGCGGACCACTTATGTGCACCCATGTATATAATATTCTACAATACAACAGTTAAAACGAAAAACAAGGCATTTCAAAATTGAAAAAAATAATACTGTTTATTGAGTCATTTATCAAACAGTAACAGATTTTCTGTGCAACATTGTTGTCAAATATAAAAATTGCAAATTCTTTACCTGCACATATAGAGGGAACAAACCACAACCACTGATATCTCTAGGAGAGATGATTGGCACCCTTAATTTCTTTAAAATGTTAAATCTTTTAAAATCTTTAACAGTGCTGAAGGTTAGCATTTGAGCTTGAAGTGGGACACTGATAGAATTTGTGGGTCTCATTTGTTTTTATATGACCTTTGTTGCGACAAAGCATTGGTTTGAGCTCTTCAACCGTCTGTTTCAGCATTTGAGATGTTGGACTGAGTAGGTCACATTCTTCCTCACCTTAAAGACAACAAAATTAAGTAAAAAATATTAGCTACTTAATAGCTTTTGAGTTGAAATGCTGATTTTTGTGTGTGTTGGAAATATTTAGTGAATTAAAATCTATGAATTGAATGTATAGAATTTAAAAATGCAATAATAACTCATTTTAAAAATGTAGGCTACATCAATCAACATGCACATTACCTTATATATATATGGAACCTATTCAAATCATTTTTATAGCTTATTATCTCTAAATGGCAGTAATAATAGTTTTTGTAGTAAATTAGAAAGGAAAATGGAAAGTGCTTCTCAAATAATATCAAATAAATCAGTAAATTAATGTAGGCTTGTTCAATAGTCATTTCCAGATAATATAAGGTCCTGGCTTATTTGATATTATTCAACACCAAATGTTATCTAAGTAATACATGTAAATTAAAAAATCATTTACATTGCAAACCTTCTTACCTAAGGTGATAAGAGCGAAATAGTCATGGCAGGTTGTTGCTAAAGAAATCCGGTGACCACTTCGTCACTAGCAGCAAGTGGATGTCCATATTCATTGTTTTTCCTGTGAACGTTATTTTTGTTAGACAGTTCTTGTGCACCTTACTCCCTTCCTTATTGGTGTAAAATTAAAAGTGTGTAGGATTTTTTTTTCTCTCACTTTTTCCTCCACCATTCTCGCTCTTTTTTCATCCCACTTGTAGCTTCCTTGTTTCTCTCTAGACCAGTGTTTTTCAACCTTTTTTGACTCAGGGCACTTTTTTACATTGGAAAAAATCTCGCGGCACACCACACACCAAAAATGTTCCAAAATTATTGTCTGTACAGTATATTCAATTATAAAATACTCAGTATGTATACTTACTCAGTGTGAAAATTGAGCCAGTTTAGATGAACACAAAGTCGATATCCTTATTCTTCAACAGCTCTCAGTCTTTGTCTTTATTTTTTTTTATAGCAGTTAAGCTTGAAAAAGCTCAGAATTATCAGACGGGGACTTGAGCAATGTCTTTAACCACATCAGGGCCGAGCATCTCGCAGACAATGGCTTTGTAGTCAGGTAGTATTAATGTCTCTGTCACGGTGTCGGACTTTTTGGATTTAGCAACAAGGTAACTGGCTTTGAGGGCTTTCTCATTTTCCTTCGTAGTTTTTATATTACAAAAAAAAGTTGCCTGTTTCTCTGTGTTTTCACGAAGGCGAACAAAATAGTCCATTGACTTGTTTTGAAGCGACGGGTGTTTCGTTTGAAGATGTCGTTTAAACTTGCTTGGCACAATGGCACTGTGCTGCTCGTATCGCGTTCAAGAACTGCTCGGATTTTTAGCCATTAGCCACCTTGCTGTTCTCAACAATGTGTTGGAATATAACACAGGAGAGGATTGACGGTCGCCACGTATGGATAAAATAGAAAAGACACTTTCGATTATATCGACACATGACGAGTCTAACCAAATGATGTGCAGTAGACGTGTGGTGTCCACATTGTCACGGACAGCAAGGTCATTGATGGCTAGAAATCCGAGCAGTTTTTGAATGCGACACGAGCAAACTTCGCTCATCTGCACATGACCGAGAACTTTCTACCAACTACTTCCTTTCTTCCTACTGCAACTCCGCCCGACGACGTAAAAAAAATATTGTAATTGCCCCGAATGGGGAAATAGAAAGGAGAGGAGTCGGTGATGACTTTCCCACTTTATTATGGCAACAATGGAAAATAATGTAGCTTCCTGCTACGTCACCTCTCTGCAGTCTGATGGCCCCTTCAAGGGCCCACACAGTTACGGACTGGATTATAATATATATACTATATATAAATGCGACATTAGATAATTTGTCGCGGCACACCCGACGATCTCTCACAGCACACTAGTGTGCCGCGGCACACCGGTTGAAAAACACTGCTCTAGACAACTTGCGCGCACTTTACCTTCACCGCCTCTCTTGAGCGCCCCTAGTGGAAGGAACTCGGCAATTGCTCAACAAACATTGAATGAACAGTTTACAGCATCCACACTCCATCGTATGGCCAATATGTCAAATTAAAGTATTGACACTTGGCGTGAGCATATCGATAACCGATCGGGTTATCAAGATATTGTCACACTCTTAGCCGCAACCCCCTAACCGACACGGCACATTCAGCCAATGACCCGCGCCGACAATTGTGGTTTATTAAGGCCTACAAGTCTTTATATTCGTTGATCCCTTTAATAGAAGGACTGATGAATAGCATCTATTTTCTCTTTTTTTCTTTCTTCTTTCTTTACTGTGGGGCAGCACATATTGATTGACAATACTAAAAATCACATATTCTTAATCCTCTGTTTTATTTGCAATTCCATTACAAAACTTGAATCACTGAAAAGGTCAGAAATAACTTTCAAACCTATATATAGAATTGCATGGTATCCCAAGCCGTAATTTCTTCAACTGTGACATTATCAGTTGGTCTCCCTGGTGTAGCAGGTGGTCAAGGCACAAATGTGAATGTCCAGAGAATAAAGTAATACTGTGCTCTCAACAGTCAAGACCCAGAATGCCCTGCTCTTGGCTCTCCCCTGAGAATATTACTTTGTGTCCTCAGCACTTGCTGTGGCTATTCGGCTGAAAACTCCACGGTAATAATAAGCAGAACTGTCATCTGGGGAATGATTCACACTTTGGCTGTTGCTGCAGGTAAGTAAAGTCTCTGTATGGATGTTCGTAAATTATATTTCATACTGTATAAAATGTGTGTCATTCTTTTGTAACATTGTACACATCCTTCATGATTAATTCATTTAATTATTGGATATCTTTAAGTTGCCTGTAGTATACCGTGTATGTAACTTCAAATAAACACACCGTTAATTCGGGCATTTACCCTCGTTATTTTCAAAATAAATGGCACTTTTGATTCATGGAAGTGCCAAATGCAATACAAGTAGGTCGTTATTTGGGTGATTGGCGTTGATTTGGGACCCGACAACAGTGCTTGACAATCAAACCATTCCAGGGATTTCAATTCACCTCATTTGGGCTCTGAAGTCAGAGGAAAAACACTGAGAGACAGCTCCACCTGGCAGCTAAATGAAACTAAATTTGCATTCTGTGTCTACTCTGTTAACTTGTCATCAGGTGAACGTGACCATCGAGTGGAAATAAACATCAACAAGCTTCACTCTCAAATTAAAAACAATTTATTTATTTATAAACATCCATTATTGCCACGTTTGGCTTTTTATGTTGTTTTTCCTCACCACTCATCCAAGTTAATTCATTAGTCGTGTTCACCCTGCTTTGTTGTTGGCAAACACTAGGACAGTTTTACTCTCACAATAAAGAAACAAATCCTGACTTTTTTTTTTTTGTTTGTTTTAACTACATATACAGCATCTACATATTAAAAAGCCACACGCAGAGGTGGACTGGCCATCGGGCGAACACTCATATTTGGGCCACTGACGCAGTTTAGTAATAATTATTTTTTAAAATATTTTCGGCCGTGGCACGCGTCCCATTCTTTGGTACAGTTTTTGTTAATCGAACGAAATATCTCAATGCACCGCTCACCCTGCCCCCCGGAGACTAGAGGTAAGATCTTAAGCCCTAGTCCGAACCTGACCCAGCCCGGGCCCAAAATGTCAATTATTACATTCGGGTCGGGCCAGGCTTCTCTTTCGCTTTTTTAAAAATAAATATATATTTATATATTATGTATACTAAAACGATGTATGGATGTTGAACTAAGGAATACTTGTTATAAAATAAAATAATTTGCTTAGGGGAAGGCGCTGAACGGTAATTGCAAACAAGAGCCGCAGAGCATGCCCTGTGCCCGTGGACGCCGTGGCCCCGGCCTCTTTTTCATCTTCTCCTCCGCATCCATTACGTATTTTTGACCTGTTACAGTTGTTTGAAAAAGTATCCGAACCTTTTGGAATTTCTCACATTTCTGTATAAAATCGCCATCAAATGTGATCTGACCTTTGTCAAAATCACACTGATGTAAAAACAGCGTCTGCTTTAATTAAAACCACCCAAACATTTATAGGTTTTCATATTTCAATGAGGATAGCAAGCATGCAAACAATGACAGAAGAGGGAAAAATAAGTAAGTGAACCCTCTGCCTAAGGAGACTTAAAGAGCAGAATTGAAACCAATTTTACCAAAACATTTTAAGTCAGGTGTGTGCCCAATCACTGATGTGTGGTTTAAAGCTACCCTGCCCACTATAAAACGCACACCTGGTAAAAATTGTCTTGATGACAAGCATTGTCTGATGTGCATCATGGCTCAGTCAAAAGAGTTGTCTAAAGACCTGCGATTTTTATAAAGCTGGGAAAGGATACAAAATCATCTCAAAAAGTCTGGATGTTCATCACTCAACAGTCAGAGAAGTTGTCTACAAATGTAGAGAGTTTGGCACTGTTGTTTCTCTCGCAAGGAGAGGTAAAAAAGAACCAAAAAGGGTCTGCTAAAGACTTACAGAAATCACTGGCACAGTCCAATATCTCTCTGCACACATCAACTACATGTAAAACTAAATGAGGAAGCCACTGCTGTCTAAAAAAAAACATTGTTGCCCATTTAATGTTTGCAAAAAGGCACTTGGACCCTCCACAGAAGTTTTGGCAAAATATTTTGTGAACTGATGATACCAAAGTTGAATTGTTCGGGGATTAACACATAATGTCGTGTGTGGAAGAAAAATGAAACAGCTCACCAACATCAACACCTCATCCCCCACCGTGAAGCATGGTGGAGGGAGCATCATGATTTGGGTCTGTTTTGCTGCCTGAGGGCCTGGACAATTTGCAATCATTAATGGAAGAATGAATTCAAAAATTTATCAGGGTGTTTTGCAGGAAAACCTGTGACCGTCCGTCAGACAGTTGAAGCTAAAAAGATGATGAATGTTGCAACAAGACAATGATCCAAAACACAGAAGTAAATCAATTTCAGAATGGTTTCAGAAGAACAAAATACACCTTCCGGAGTTGCCAAGTCCAGACTTGAACCCCATTGAGATGCTGACCTAATTTTGCTGACCTAAAGACAGCGATTCATGCCGGACATCCCAGGAATCTGACTGAACTGCAGCACAAAACATAAAATGTGGTGGTTCACTTACTTATCCCCCCCCCCCCCCCCCCCCATCATTGTTTGCATACTATCCTCATTATAATATGAAAACCTATAAATGTTTGGGTGGTTTTAATTAAAGCATAGTTTTTTCATCTGTGTGATTTTGACAAAGATCTGATCACATTTGATGGTGATTTTATGCAGAAATGTGAGAAATTCCAAAAGGTTCAGATACTTTTTCATACCACTGTATTTCGATATGGAGCAACAAGAAGTTAAAAACAAACTAAAGATGGAGGAATTGAAAAGACAAACACGCACCGGTAAGAGTGGGGTGTGGAGAGGCTTCAAACTAATTGTTGAAGATGCTACAGAAATCTGTGTCGGCTTTGCGGAATGTAACGAATGTGGCGCTTTGCTCTCATTCGAGAGCAGAAAGACTGGCACCTCCACACTGAGGAGGCATCTATAAAACTGTAATGGCAGAAATGATGATCGCCATACATCTGTATTAAGACAGATTTTAATTTTTTATCATTATCCAGGTATCGTCATAAATGTGATCCCACAAAACGCAACCAGTCCCTTTTCACAAGCAGTGCTCTGTCCAGGTCCGCATCCCCTTCCTTTCCTCATTCTCCTGAGTCCTCACAAATAAAGTATAAAATTTCGGTTTGTTTCGGGCTGTGGCCTGCAAATAAAGTTAAATGATCGAGCTCGGGGTGGGTCAGGCTTTAATACCCGCAGACCTGGGTCGGGTCGGGCTGGATTTTTTTAGGCCTCATCTTACCTCTAATATCATCTCTTCCAATGTTGAGACCAAACCTACGTATTTGATGTGTATTATGTACATATGTCTTTAATACATTCACGATGTATATGTGATGTTGTAAGATTACAAATCTTCCTTGAGCGTAAGCGCAGTCCCTGAATGTAAACATGGGTTTACATATGGCGTTTAAACATTTTTTGTCACAGGCAGTGACGTTTCGACTGCCATAAAAACGCAAACCTCCGATTATTAATGCACACATGACAACGTATCAAACGTAGAATTCGCAAATCTCTTTGTTCGGAGTTTTTAAGAACCCTCGTTTTAATTGCCCAAAATGTGCGTCTGCGTGTGGATGATAGGCCGAACCGTGGAAAAAGTTATTTTTTTTGCTAGACACCCTGCTACGTGTTGACCTGACCATATTTTCAGTAATTCTTGTTTACATCTATAACCATATTATCAGTCTTTTTAATCAATGGGTTTGGTTGCCGTGGGCATGTTTATGTCAGAGAGAAAACTGTCTTATCATGCTTACGCACAAGTGAAATGGCTTAGTCATTCTAACCAGCTTAGGCTGGTATAGGTTTCACCGGGCAACATTCAAGACAAGAAGAAGACATCAAGCAACCAAACTGCCTAAAACATTTAAGAAATAATGTGTTTGCTGCATTTTGATGTTTCAGTATTTATCATTATCTGCCATTGCCTTATGAAATGTATTAGTAAACACATAAACGCACACACATAGATAAACAAACACCAAGGGTGTCTCCAGCTTGCTCCCCCTCCCTTTAGGAGAGATACCCATCTGTTGCTAGGGACAACCCCTAATAAAAAGAGAGGGTGCGGGAAGTTTAGGTAGAGCGTGTTTGGTGACTGCATAGTGTTATCTAAAATTTCACTGTTAGTTTCATCCCGCTCTCCTTGGCCAAGAAAAACAAAGAAACTGAGTGCCTTCTCTTCTTATTTCTGTTAATATTACAAATGTCTACCTAAGGATTGTTGTTTGAACTTGACATTTAATTGGTCCTTCGAGCCGGATTGCGAAATACCTGGAGTTTCCAGAGGCGGAGGGGACCTCCAGTCATGACCGTGCACGGCCAGTAATGATTGTTGTTTGAACTTGACAATGACCTAATGCATTTACAGTCATGTGAAAAAATTAGGACACCCCATTAAATATTCAGTTTTTCATTAAGAAATGTTCACATATCAATGTCTGATCTTGATATTCTTTATGTATGGAAAATAAAGTGATTTAATTGCAGGTAAACAACAAAAATTAACATTGTTTTACTCATTAAACCAAATATATCAACAAAATTGCATATTCTTACTGAGGAAAAAATTAGGACACCCTACCACCTAATTAGGCTCGAGCGTTTACGTCACAGAAGCACGGGATCGTGCGAGATTTGCGACAACGCAGCCATTTCGGAAGCACGTCTGCATCACGGGACATTTAAACTTGACGGCAAATACAATTCAACTACGAGTGCCAAAGATGGAAAATGTAGGGAAAACTTGCTAGTTCGATAGAGAGACAAACTTGTTACCACGGCGAAGGACAGATATGTGAGCAATTTTAAGAATGTGACCAATGTTGACCCTCACGAGCAAGCCGAACACAAATGGAATAAAGATGTCGACAAGCTTCCACCACTACGCAAAATGGACATCATGCTGTATTTAGTGTTTGGTGTATGTTACTACACTCATCAGCAATTCCGAAACCACAAATCGCTACAAAGCTACGAACAGTTTTGCTGTGGATGGGTGCAGGATCTGCACATTATGACCATAGCAAACGGCAACACCATCTTTCTAGCAAAGGTAGGCAATGTGTGTTTACATTAGTCTGTGACCACGGATGTACAAATTTTTTGTTGCAGAAAATGTAGCCTGTGCACAAATTCTTTGCCACTCTCTCACGTCAAAATATTACAGCTTTTTCATTTAGCAATGACAGGAATTATGTCTTATGAAGACAATGCACATGTATGCATGCTAGTTGTTTAGCTGTAGCTATAGCTAACAACAGGCCGACTTAGGGCATAAAGTTACTGAAATTTGCGTAAACAAACGAAATTAACTTACCGGAGTGGAAGTGCATAGAGCAAACTCTGTGTGTAACTGGAGAATCAAACGTTATGCCCTTCCTTCTGATCGAGGCCACCCATGCCATTCTTCGACGTTTGGTAAGTTCAGATATGACCTTTCCCTCGCCTTTTCTCCATGTAGGGATCCGGAAGAAACTCAATGGTGTTCCGTCGAGCTGTACATTCTCCTTTCTATTCGATCGGTTGTTGCAATTCTTTACCGCACAATAATTTCCAACCATTTTTAAAGAGCGACCTGTGTTGAAATGCCTCACTGTTTATGTTTCTCGCTTCCACAATGGCGATAGCGGCGGAAACCTCGCGAGTGCCACGTCATACGCTCGAGCCTAATTTAATAGTTACCCCCTTTGGCTAAAATAACTTCGGTTAGACTCTTTTTGTAGCCATCTACCAGTCTTTGACATCGGTCTGAAAGAATGTTTGCCCCATTCCTCAACGCAGAATATTTTCAATAGTGACAGACTGTTGAAGTGAGAGAAAACAGCATGGTGCAGGCATGAAAATCTCTCACCTTTCGGCGAAATTCGCCGTTTTGAAGTGAAAAAGGATGACCTACGTGAATCGTGTAGATCCGAGGAGAAAATTTTTAAGGGGGTGGGGTTATCGGGTGTAGGCATGTGCCGGTTACCTTCACGGTTTACCATGCTATGAAAACGTCGCGGTTACAAAACCACTAAAGTTTTCCGTCATACAGTAGTACATATTCGTTAATTTTCATGTGTCAAGAATGCATCCAGAAGTGGTTTGGCGCTGCAGCGCTTCCCCTTCCCCTGTTTGATGCTGCGTGTGTCAGTGACGCTATTCCAGCAAACCCAAAAACAAACACTCCAAGCACAAGGCGTAAATTCTTCAATTTATTGATCTCTCAAATCGTGGTAACTGAAATATACCAAATGAATACATTTAAAACGTTGTACAATCGGATTTCTCCACGTGTGACTAGCTTCAACAGTTTGGCTTCATGAAAAAGTTCGCCAAAAACAAAACACACATTTTCCTTTCAAATTCAATACACAAAGTAACTAAAAACTTACAAAGACGAATGATAGGCAAGGCTTAGCTAGGAGAGCAACTTCATTGAGTTTAATCACAGCCGCTGAGAGAGAAACAAGTTTGAATGCAGGGGGGAAAAAAGAGAGCGTCAAAGATCGCTAATTGCGACAGATGATCTTGTCCTAAACACAAATTCACGTTCGCTGGACGAGGAGAGGTCTCACTCCCAATTTTTTTTTAGATGAATGCATTTGCCAGCATATTGAAGTTGGTGAGTAATGGTTTCAATTGTTTTTATATTTTGTGGTATGACAGCTAGCCAAATCTCCGGTGAAAAAATAGCTCCCGTTAAGTTAGCGTCAAGCTTGTGTATTTAACGGTAATATAAAAAGCAGTGTTGTCAGTAACGCGTTATGTGAGTAACGCGTAACTAATCTGATTACTTTCTTTCTGTAAAAGAGCAATCTAACACGTTCATTTTTCTAAATCAGTAATCGGATTAAAGTTACTTTCCTTGATGCCTGTGCGTTACTATTTTGTTATTGCCCCGTAATGTATGTAGAATGAAGAATACTGTAGTCATGGGAGTGACATCACATGTCACATTTTCTAATCGGGGATGGCAAAAAAAAACGTCACGTGTATTACCATGATGCGTGAGCCGTGAGCGCTGGGAGTTTGCGGCCAAAACAACAGCCTTGCTACCTCGCCAGGATGCAATGAAATAGGCAGGAGATTTACTTCAAACGACTGCATTTGCACACTGGAATCACAGCCATTACTTCACATTTTTGTCCAGTAAAGATGACAAAAATATCTCCGTGCGCTGCAAACTTTGAGCTGGCTCAAAAGACTGTCGACCGCTATAAGCATCCAATTCAAGCACCACTTGGAATTGTAGCATAACAGGTTACACGACAGCCAGGACTTTTTGATACTGCTCGTGCTCAATCCTCGGTTCAAGGTCAGTTGTTGATGAAGGTTTTGAAAGCTTAGGTTTAAAGAAATTCTAAATATCCATCTTGCATCCTCAGCTGTAGTGTTGGCTAAACAAAGCAAACGGCTGTCTCTAAGGTGCTATCGTCTCATGATCTATTCGAAAAATAATTTGGACCCATTATGAAATACTTTGAAGGATTCTTGTTCATTTCATTCATTTTTGTTGTTTGTTTTGTTTCTAAAACTTTTATAGACAACATTTTAATGGCCATATTCTATGGTCTTTATTTTAAAGGGGAAGTTTATAATTTTTTAGAATTTTTTACATCAGGCTTAATCTTTGAGTTATCCGGGGTTTAATTAGTCGTTGGAGTTGATTTGAACAAATTCTATGCAGTTTGCCAGTTATTTGTTAGTTTCAGGTCTCCGGAGTGGCTAAGCTAGCGCGAGTCAATGGTGGTTGAAATCAACTTCTTCAACTAATTAAACCCCCGCTAACTCGAATATTAAGCCTTATGTGAAAAATTAAAATTGTCAAATTCGCCGCATGTAGGACGTTTCGCTTACGGAGGACATTCCGGCAGAACACCGGAACATATTTCCTCCATACCCTTCTCACCTTTTTAACCCCTGATCCATTTTCATGCCTGATGGTGAGATTAAAGGAGCTGTCTGAGGCCCTTAGACGCTTATGAGTTTGGTAAGGGATTTCAAAAGATCTCAAAAGAGTATAAAATCCGCCATTCCACTGTCCAGAAAATAGTCTACAAGTGGAGGTCATAAAAAACAACGGCCGACGTGCCCAGGTCTGGCTGTCCAAGCAAGTTCACCATGAGAGCAGACCGCAATATGCTTAAAGAAGTCTCCAAAAACCCTAAAATGTCATCAAGGGACCTATAGCAGGCTCTTGCTACTGTTGATATGAAAGTGCATGCCTGTTCAATCATAAAGAGACTAAACACATTTAACATTCATGGGAGATGTGCAAGGAGGAAACCTTTGCTCTCCAAGAACAGAAAGGCCAGACTGAAGTTTGCCACAGTGAATGTAGACAAAGACCAGGACTTCTGGAATAATGTTCTTTGGACAGATGAATCTAAAATTGAATTATTTGGACACCAGAGCAGAGGACCGTGAAGCATGGAGGTACAAGTGAAATGGTTTGGGGATGCTTTGCTACAGCAGGACCTGTCCAGCTCACCACTCTAGAATCCACCATTAATTCTATCGTGTATCAGAGGGTGCTTGAAGGGTATTACAACACCTGGGGAAATGCTAATATTCCATCATTTATCCATAAACGTATGCTTTTTGGATTCATATCATGCCACTTTGTGTAATTACATGCATCGCAACACCAAGAAAATGATAAAAATTTGGATCGATTGTCAAGCTAAAACGACCGGCACCCGAGATCCCAGAAATCTAGCATATTGTGTGTGTGACGTCACAACAAGGAAACAACCGGCTCAGTGCTCAGTACTGAATGGCGGCGATGATGGCGGACAATTTTGTTTCTAGTTGCAGTGACGAATCCGACGTAACGAATGTTCTTCTATTGGTGACGAGGAGAGTTATGAACCTTTCTTTGGTGTTTTGGGTTATCAATTTGAGCCCAAACGAAAGCCAATGCAGCCCAGTGAAAGGATCATTGAGGGGAGCAATCACACTGTTGAAACACCGGCAACAGATTGTGTGGGAAACACCGAATGGTTTGTTCTGCGTTTCTTTTTGTGAAGCGGTGACAGCAAAATTAAGTGATGTATAGAATAATTATCATTTATTGTGCTATCATAGGTTTTCGCTCTGCTAACAGACACAAATATGAATGGGATTAGAGGATTTGTTATACATATTTTACGAGCGATAATTTATACATGTGTCCAGTCCTATATCCAATACATGATATGTTTTTTTATTATAAAAGAGTACTCACTCTGGCCATTTCCCTCCTTTACCTAACCTAGGGTGGTGGGGTGGTCTCATCAGAGCCAGTCATCGTCCTCTTTCTTGATATCTTGGGACATTTAGGTGGCTGCGCGTGTATGGTGGGCACCACATCTGCTTTCAGCAGCAATTTCTTAGCAAAACCTGATTTCATTTGTCCATAGTTCGAATAGCTTTCAGGTGTAAAATGTGCACCACACAAAACCGTGGCTGGGTCTGCAAAATTAGCCCTCTTAGCACTGACGAACTTTACTCATTGTCTGCGTAGTCCAGCTCTTTTTCTCGCGTTCGGGAACTCATGGGTACTACATCGCGACAAATGGCTATTTATAAACCACATAGCATGACAGGTTTGAATAATTTTCGCGATTTTTTTGGATAAAACACGAACACAACTCTCTCATCGATAAACAACGATGGCACCTGCCTCGACCTTTTGTTTCCTTGTTGTGACGTCTCCGCCCCATTCGTCTGTTTCCGGAATACTTTCGGAAATGTTCGTAATTTTCGATCTATTTTCGATAATTGCACATGAATGTGATTTATTTTTTTGTTAACTTTATTAATATTTGTTATCTTGCCACATAGCGGTTCTATTGATATCTCACAGCCCCTTAGTAGTATAATACCCTTTAAGGAACATGTGAAAACAATAAAGTTGAAACAAAACTGAACCCTGCAACATGACAATGACCCAAAACATACCAGTAAATCTACCAAGGACTGGCTGAAAAGAAATAGAGAGTTCTGCAATGGCCGAGTCAAAGCCCAGGTCTTAATCCCATTGAGATGCTGTGGAGTGACTTGAAACGGGCTGTAGATGCAAGAAACTCCTCAAACATTTCACATCTGAAAGTATTCTGCGTTGAGGAGCAGGGCAAACTTTCTTCAGGCCGATGTCAAAGACTGGTAGATGGCTACTAAAAGCGTCTCACTGAAGTTATTTCAGCTAAAGGGGGTAACACTAGCTTTTAGGTGGTTGGGTGTCCTTTTTCGCCAGTTAGAATATGCATTTTTGTTCATATGTTTGGTTTAAAGAGTAAAACAATTATATTTTTTGTTGTTGACCTGCAATTAAATCACTTTCTTTTCCAGGGATAAACAAAAACAAGATCAGACATTGATATGTGAACATTTCTTAATAAAGAACTGAACATTTAATGGGTGTCTTAATTTTTCACATGCCTGTATTTGGCGGTAGATCACAGGTACTTTATTCCCCCCCCCCCCCCAATCATACATGTCAAAGGTTATTGAGGGGAAAAAAACCTGTTGACTATTTGGATACCTTTAATAAATTGTTTTTAAATGGCTAGGGCACAAACTATCCCGCTGGTCAGCGAAATCTACCAATTCGAGTCAGCTCCTTTCAAGTTACACTGCTGCATTCTTCCAGAGATAAGCAGTTTCTTTACACCATATCTAAAAAGCTCAATAACACGACGCTGCACAGATAAGGGTGATAGGATCTTGGTTCGCTCAGAAAGATAGATCGTATGTCTTGTAGACACAGGATTCAACAATCGTATTAGCCGGGAGTCTTAGAACTGCTTCAGTGTAGGCCTACAAATACCTTAAGAATCGCTTAGGAAACTGGAACTTCCTGTTTTCAGTCTGTTGCATTTTCCATTCTAACTTTAGATTTCTAAATGATGTTTTGAATTTATAAATAAACACCCATGTTTATTCCCACTTTGCACCTCATGCAGTGTACCTGCGTAATTCTGACGTCTCACAGCTATGATCTATATTTAGAAGTAAGGAAAACAACAAAAGCAAACATCAGTGTTTTGACTTCTTGTATCTGCTCACATACACAAGCGCACAGTCTCTTCATTTATAAACAGGCTTTTTGTCTCGTTTCATAAATGAGGAGTTTGTCTTTTACACAAAGAATAGAATAGAATAGAATAGAATAGAATAGAATAGAATAGAAAGCCTTTATTGTCTTTGTACAGAGTAAAATGAGATATAAAGCTTAGCCATAACGTACCACATAAAGCAAAAGTACAAATAGGCTAATATAAAAACACAGGTTACAGTGTACACAGATTGGGAATAAAGTTAAGTGGTGTTATGTTACTGTACCTAAGTGCGTTTTTGTGTATCTGCAGTTTACCTGAGTACAAATATGATGTGGTACTTTTGACTTTTACTTCACTACATTTTAAATTTGGTATCTCTACTTTTAACTCCATTACTTTTCAAAAATATCGCCCTGCGTTACATGTTACTTTTGTTTTTTTTTTCTCATTGTGAATTGATAGTTTCATTTTCATGCCACCGGCGCAATCGATAAGCCCTGTGCAACTATACTGTAATTCAGCACTATATCCAGCAACATGGGTACAAGCAAGATTCGGCAGGTGAGCAAGATATTGACCATTAAAAAATCCATTAGAATCCACCATTAATTCTATCGTGTATCAGAGGGTGCTTGAAGGGTATTACAACACCTGGGGAAATGCTAATATTCCATCATTTATCCATAAACGTATGCTTTTTGGATTCATATCATGCCACTTTGTGTAATTACATGCATCACAACACCAAGAAAATGATAAAAATTTGGATCGATTGTCAAGCTAAAACGACCGGCACCCGAGATCCCAGAAATCTAGCATATTGTGTGCGTGACGTCACTATAAGGAAACAACCGGCTCAGTGCTTAGTACTGAATGGCGGCGATGATGGCAGACAATTTTGTTTCTAGTTGCAGCGAGGAATCTGACGCAACGAACATTCTTCTAATGGTCACGAGGAGAGTTTTGAACCTTTCTTTGGTGTTTTGGGTTATCAATTTGAGCCCAAACGAAAGCCAATGCAGCCTAATGAAAGGATCATTGAGAGGAGCAATCACGCTGATGAAACACCGGCGGCAACAGAAACACCGAATGGTTTGTTTTGCATTTCTTTTTATGAAGCTGATACACCGTGACCGCAAAATAATGTATAGAATAATTATCATTTAATGTGCTATCATCGGTTTTCGCTCTGCCAACCGACACAAATATGAATGGGATGAGAGGACTTGTTTTATATATTTTACGAGCGATAATTTATACATGTGTCCAGTCCTATACCAATGTGTGATGTTTTTTATTATAAAAGAGTACTCACTCTGGCCATTTCCCTCCTTTGCTTTGCCTGGGGTGGTGAGGTGGTCTCATCAGAGCCAGTCATCGTCCTCTTTCTTGTTATTCCGGGACATTTAGGTGGCTGCGCGTGTAATGGTAATGGTAAATGGTGTTATACTTATATAGCGCTTTTCCACCTTTCAAGGCGCTCGAAGCGCTTTACACTTAGGCAAGTTCATCAGGGTGGAGTAAGTGGGCACCGCATCTGCTTTCAGCAGCAATTTCTTAGCAAAACCTGATTTCATTTGTCCATAGTTCGTATAGCTTTCAGGTGTAAAATGTGCACTACACAAAACCGTGCCGGAGGCTGGGTCTGCAAAATTAGCCCTCTTAGCACTGACGAACTTTAGTCATTGTCTGCGTAGTCCAGCTCTTTTTCTCGCGTTCGGGAACTCATGGGTACTACATTGCGACAAATGGCTATTTGTAAACCACATAGCATGACAGGTTTGAACCATTTTAGCCATTTTTTGATAAAACACGAACGCAACTCTCTCGTCGATAAACAACGATGGCACCTGCCTCGACCTTTTGTTTCCTTGTTATGACGTCTCCTCCCCATTCGTCTGTTTTCGGAATACTTTCGGAAATGTTCGTAACTTTCGATCTATTTTCGATAATTGCTCATGAATGCGATTTATTTTTTTGTTAACTTTATTAATATTTGTTATCTTGCCACATAACGTTCTATTGATATCTCACAGCCCCTTAGTGTTTTCATACCCCTTAACACAGCTATTTTTTGCTTTAGTTACATCCCAAACATCTGAATAATGTTTTCCTTTTACAAAATAACACAAACAAGAAGACAAATAGAGCTTTTGATAGCAAAGTAACAATTTATTTACACATAACTAACTGAGCGATGACGCTGTTGTGGCTGCGACAGCCGAGGTAAACTTTTCCCTCATCACTGCCTGTCTCTGCTCAGCGAGCGGCACGGACTCAACGGCATCGCCCGCTGCACTGGTGGTCCCTGTCTTTCTGCTCGGTCGTCCAGCGCCTGGCATCCCGGGCATCCTCCCGGTTGTTGTGCTCGGTCGTCCGCCGCCTGGCATCCTGGACGTCCTTTCGGTCGTCTTCCGCCGGCGCCCCGGCCGTGCGGCCAGCTGTTACATTCAAATGGGTTGCGGGTCTTACCAAATGCACTACTGCCCCCCAGTGGCCAGTTTTATTGCGTTAAAATGGATTTTCAGCGTTGAGCTAAGTTGAATCAGAACCCAGAGATGTCTCATGTGAAAAAGTACATAAAAGATGGATAGAGACGTCTTTGGGACACTGAAACAATTAAAAATGGAACATATTTATACCTTTTTGGGAGCAAATGAGTTAAGTAGCAGCGACTGTGCATGCCTAAAGTGATGTACGCGAGTGCTAACATCATCGGAGCGAGAGCGTTTCATTTATAAGGTTGCAGTGCAAGCCCTGCAATCGAATCATTCCGCTTTGGAGACCAGAATCAAAAGTTTTCGCCATCTCAATGTAAAGGCGAGGCCATTCCGCAACACCTTGCATCTTGGTGTAGCAGCGTCACCATGTAAACGGCTCCTAAGTGTGTAATGGTGTTTGTATTTTTTTTATTTGTTTTTTTGTTTCTTTTTCTTCATCATTACTTAATTCCAGTTACGTTGTTATTGATGTATTATTTTAGGAATAGTAAAGCCTGTTGAGTAATCTCTGAGAATTTGAATTTGTGTCTTAAGTTATATAACTATTATTTTGTTATAAAACAGAATTTTCTATCCAGACGGAAGAGGCACACTTTAAATAAATTAAAGTGATAAGACGGAAGAGGCACACTTTAAATAAATTAAAGTGATAAGTTATCTTTGAGTGATCTTCGAGTAAAATTTAAGCATCTTGAGGCCTGAGAGAGAGAGAGATACTTTAGGTTTAGGGGGGCACGCACATTACATTCATTCGAGATCACACTAATTATGTGTTACGTCTGCGTAGGAGCTGGAAGCAGGGGTGAGGAGAGGGCGTGAATGGCAGCTACAGTGCCTTGCAAAAGTATTCGGCCCCCTTGAACCTTGCAACCTTTCGCCACATTTCAGGCTTCAAACATAAAGATATAAAATTTTAATCTTTTGTCAAGAATCAACAACAAGTGGGACACAATCGTGAAGTGGAACAAAATTTATTGGATAATTTAAACTTTTTTAACAAATAAAAAACTGAAAAGTGGGACGTGCAATATTATTCGGCCCCCTTGCGGTGATACTTTGTAGCGCCACCTTTTGCTCCAATTACAGCTGCAAGTCGCTTGGGGTATGTTTCTATCAGTTTTGCACATCGAGAGACTGACATTCTTGCCCATTCTTCCTTGCAAAACAGCTCGAGCTCAGTGAGGTTGGATGGAGAGTGTTTGTGAACAGCAGTCTTCAGCTCTTTCCACAGATTCTCGATTGGATTCAGGTCTGGACTTTGACTTGGCCATTCTAACACCTGGATATGTTTATTTTTGAACCATTCCATTGTAGATTTGGCTTTATGTTTTGGATCATTGTCCTGTTGGAAGATAAATCTCCGTCCCAGTCTCAGGTCTTGTGCAGATACCAACAGGTTTTCTTCCAGAATGTTCCTGTATTTGGCTGCATCCATCTTCCCGTCAATTTTAACCATCTTCCCTGTCCCTGCTGAAGAAAAGCAGGCCCAAACCATGATGCTGCCACCACCATGTTTGACAGTGGGGATGGTGTGTTCAGGGTGATGAGCTGTGTTGCTTTTACGCCAAACATATTGTTTTGCATTGTGGCCAAAAAGTTCAATTTTGGTTTCATCTGACCAGAGCACCTTCTTCCACATGTTTGGTGTGTCTCCCAGGTGGCTTGTGGCAAACTTTAAACGAGACTTTTTATGGATATCTTTGAGAAATGGCTTTCTTCTTGCCACTCTTCCATAAAGGCCAGATTTGTGCAGTGTACGACTGATTGACTCTCCCACCTCAGCTGTAGATCTCTGCAGTTCATCCAGAGTGATCATGGGCCTCTTGGCTGCATCTCTGATCAGTTTTCCCCTTGTTTGAGAAGAAAGTTTGGAAGGACGGCTGGGTCTTGGTAGATTTGCAGTGGTCTGATGCTCCTTCCATTTCAATACGATGGCTTGCACAGTGCTCCTTGAGATGTTTAAAGCTTGGGAAATCTTTTTGTATCCAAATCCGGCTTTAAACTTCCCCACAACAGTATCTCGGACTTGCCTGGTGTGTTCCTTGGTTTTCATAATGCTCTCTGCACTTTAAACAGAACCCTGAGACTATCACAGAGCAGGTGCATTTATACGGAGACTTGATTACACACATTTGGATTCTATTTATCCTCATCGGTCATTTAGGACAACATTAGATCATTCAGAGATCCTCACTGAACTTCTGGAGTGAGTTTGCTGCACTGAAAGTAAAGGGGCCGAATAATATTGCACGCCCCACTTTTCAGTTTTTTTATTTGTTAAAAAAGTTTAAATTATCCAATAAATGTTGTTCCACTTCACGATTGTGTCTCACTTGTTGTTGATTCTTGACAAAAAAATTAAATTTCATATCTTTATGTTTGAAGCCTGAAATGTGGCGAAAGGTTGCAAGATTCAAGGGGGCCGAATACTTTTGCAAGGCACTGTATTAATTGTTCGTATTTCTACTGTTTCAGTTAATGTTTCGCCTTTGTGTCCGTCCTGCGTGTTCACAGGAGAGCATGGGTTTGCACGTTTGGAGGACAGAGGGCGCTCTCACAGTGATTCTGGCTGCGGTTCTTGGGAGGGCACACACATTATTAACAATAATGATCATGACTTAACCTTGATAAGGGCACTTGCTCAATTAAGAGGGCAAGGGCCAGTGCCTGAGCACCACCTGGTGCTATGTGTGCATGCGTATGTGAATCCGTACTGAACCGTGACCATTTGCGTACGATTACACCCCTACGAGCTACATATACTACACAGGGAAAGAAGTGAAATGCATTACATACACAAAATAGTCATCCCTCAATAGAAACAACCCACCATTACTACTTCTAGCGTGATAAGTGTGCTAATTGGGCGGACATGGGGGGGCGGACTGCTATCTGAGCGGTCAATGGGTTGCAGATTGACAACAGTTGGGCTCTCCAAAGACACGACCCAGCCAAGCCACAGCTTAACTACTTCTCAATAGAAGATTCTGCAGCAACACATGAAATTAGCAACAACTTCAACAAGTTTGCGCTCATGCATGATCAGACAAGCAAATGAAGGTTTGTTTTTCAATGCTGTCTCCGCATCAGAATTCAACTAATGTGGTCTCTTTGTGGCTTTGCAGCATACAACTAAAAACAATTATCCTCAACCTGAGCAACAATGATGATATGTGTACGTACTTGTCAAGTTGTGAAGTCTTTAGTGCCTCATAAATAAAATAAAAGGAGCAGAGCCTTCAAGGCCCTATTTGAGCACAATTATTTTCTTCTGATAACAATTAATTCATTGGCAGCCATTGACAGCAATAGATATAGATTTCAATTTCATGTTTTGACAGCTGACCATAGCCATCCATTTTTTACTGCTGCTCTTGGTACTTGGGGAAACCATATATAAAATAGCCTTTTTCAGATCGATCAGTGCATCCAAATGCTATACAACCAACCATCACAGCCCACTGATCTCTAAATGTTAGGTGTAAACAATGAGCCATGATACCAACTTCACTAATTGGTACGAAAAAGTATCTGAACCTTCTGGAATTTCTCACATTTCTGCATGAAATCACCATCAAATGTGACCTGATCTTTGTCAAAATCACACAGATGAAAAAACTTGCTTTAACTAAAACCACCCAACATTTATAGGTTTTCATATTTTAATGAGGATAGTATGCAAACAATGACAGAAGGGGGGAAAATAAGTAAGTGAACCATCACATTTAACATTTTGTAGCCCCTCCTTTTGCAGCAATAACTTCAACCAGGCACTTCCTGTAGCTGCAGATCAGTCTGACACATCGGTCAGGACTAATCTTGGCCCATTCTTCTCTACAAAGCTGCTGTAGTTCAGTCAGATTCCTGGGATGTCTGGAATGAATCGCTGTCTTTAAGTCATGCCACAGCATCTCAATGGGGTTCAAGTCTGGACTTTGATTTGGCCACTCCACAACGTGTATTTTGTTCTTCTGAAACCATTCTGAAGTAGTTTTACTTCCGTGTTATGGATCATTGTCTTGTTGCAGCATCCATCCTCTTTTTAGCTTCAACTGTCTGACAGACGACATCAAGTTTCCTGCAAAACATCCGGATAAACTTTTGAATTCATTCTTCCATTAATGATTGCAAATTGTCCAGGCCCTCAGGCAGCAAAACAGCCCCAAATCATGTTGCTCCCTCCACCATGCTTCACGGTGGGGATGAGGTGTTGATGTTGGTGAGCTGTTCCATTTTTCCTCCAGACATGACGTTGTGTGTTACTCCCAAACAATTCAACTTGGGTTTCATCAGTTCACAAAATATTATGCCAAAACGTCTGTGGAGTGTCCATATGCCTTTTTGCGAATATTAAATGATCAACTGTGTTTTTTTTAGACAGCAGTGGCTTCCTTCGTGGAGTCCTCTCATGAACACCATTCTTGGCCATAGTTTTACATATAGTTGATGTGTGCACATAGCTATTGGACTGTGCCAGTGATTTCTGTAAGTCTTTAGCAGACACTCTATGGTTCTTTTTCACCTCTCTGAGTATTCTGCGCTGAACTCTTGGCGTCATCTTTGGTGAACGGCCACTCCTTGGGAGAAAAGCAACAGTGCCACACTCTCTCCATTCGTAGACAACTTCTCTGACTGTCGATTTATGAACATCCAGACTTTTAGAGATGGTTTTGTATCCTTTCCCAGCTTTATACAAATCAACAATCCTTGATCGCAGGTCTTCAGACAGCTCTTTTTACCGAGCCATTATACACATCAGACAATGCTTCTCCTCAAGACAATTCTTACCAGGTGTGCGTTTTATAATGAGCAGGGCAGCTTTAAACCACTCATCAGTAATTGGGCACACACCTGACTTAAATTGTTTGGTAAAAACTGGTTTCAATTGCTTTTTAAATCTTCTTTGGCAGCGGGTTCACTTATTTTTCTCCCTTCTGTCATTGCTGTACTCTATTCTCATTGAAATATGAAAACATATGAATGTTTGGGTGGTTTGAGTTAAACCAAAGCCTGTTTTTTCATCTGTGTGATTGTGACAAAGATCGGATGACATTTAATGGTTATTTTATGCAGAAATGTGAGAAATTCCAAAAGGTTCGGATACATTTTCATACCACTGTAAGTGAATCAAGAATATCTACACATTCTCTAGAAAAAAAAGTATTCTAGTTGGGAAAAAAGACAAACTTAAATCCTTTTGCATTTCAATGTAAAAGTTGATTTCCCATGCTAATATTAACACAAACATGAAACTTTCCCTCCACAGCATAGTAAAGTTCCCTTCTCCGTAACAGTTTACATAATTTTCAGTTGTTGCCTTACTACTCCGAATATAAAACTAGCATTTTAAAATATCTTATGATGCAATGACATAATCAAACAAGTACTTAGATACGTGATTTTACCCATTTTTCCTATAAATTTTGCAATCACCGCTGTCAGTTCCATAGAAAACCATTAAAATGCTGCTTGCGCTTGGAACTATTCATGCCTGCATGAACCACGTGACCACTCGTGACGTGACCAGAAAGTGTCGCAACTCTCTTTCTGCATGGTTCTGATCCAATCCATTTGAAGTGGGAGGGTTGGCAGCGATTGAACAAACCCGCCTTAAGTTCACAGAAGAAGAATGACAAGGGCCACAGGATTGGGTCGATGGCAGCTAATGAGTTAACACAATGGGTTAAAATTACTAATGGTTTGACCAAATACAAACGTATTGAAATAACATTACCATGCGCATGTAAACAAGTGTTACATTTCTGCACTACTAAAGTCAGCATTGTACATATGAGATGTCTCTATGGGAGTGGAAGTTTTCATTCTGACTGCCTTGGACAGCAAGTCTCTGCTCCACTGAACAATGTAGCCATTATAATTTTCAGACTCTGGGACCAAGCTTGTAAACCTTTTAGTTCCTATTTCCTGTGACATTAAACATCTTGTATCCCCGATCTGGAGACTGGGTTGAAATGGAGCCTAATCCTGGCTGCCAGTTGGACCGGACGAGCTGAGAAACTTGACACCAGTCAATCACCAGAGAAAGCTAAACCCAATAAGGAATGTTTTGATTTCATGGTGGGTGTGAATAGACTCTGCAAGTAGAGGGGTACGTTGTGTAGCACATATGGATCAGAGTTACTTGAGTGTAGTTTTAACGAAGGAATTTAAAAAAACAGTATTTGTGTATTAAAAAAGCAAACAAATTTAAAGTCCAATAACAAAATCTGGATCCGCACCAAGATTTAACCCTTTAAATGGGACTACCTACATTTGCTTTTCAAAATGCAGTAGCGTACTATTATCAATACTGTTTCTATAACAAACTGAATAATTAATGTGCATGTTTTGTTCCCCATAAATGTATCTTAACTTTTCCACCTCCTTGTATTTGTAATGCCACTCCAAATATACACTGCTGGCCAAAAGTATTGACATCAAGCATTTCTGTCAGATTATGCTCAATTTCTCCCAGAAAATAATTTAAGTTATAAATGCTTTGGTGGTAATATCTTTATTTATTTTGGTTGCAATGATAAAACACAAAAGAAATGGGGAAAAAAAAAAATCATGATCATTTTACACAAAACTCCAAAAATGGGCCGGACAAAAGTATTGGCACCCTCAGCCTAATACTTGGGAGCACAACCTTTAGACATAATAACTGCGAACAACCGCTTCCGGTATCCATCAGTGAGTTTCTTACAATGCTCTGCTGGAATCTTACACCATTCTTCTTTGGCCAACTGCTCCAGGTTTCTGACATTTGTAGTGTGACTTCTTCAAACTGCCATTTTCAGATCTCTCCACATGTGTTCCATGGGATTCAGTTCTGCACTCATTGCTGACCACTTTTGAAGTCTCCAGTGCTTTTTCTCAAACCATTGTCTAGTTCTTTTTGAAGTGTGTTTTGGGCAAACTGAAGCTTTTGGAAGATGTAAAAGGTAGTCCTGGGCGGTCCACGGTCTGACATTCAACAACTGTTTTGTCCAACTGGACAAGCCTATTCGGAAGAGGGAGAGAAAATGACCTCCAAAGGTATTCATTGCCTCAGACAAACATGCAATTGCACCTTTCTGTCTCCTTACAATTTACACACACATACAGTTTATGTAAGACATACTGTATGTCTGACTGCAGTATGGTTCCATGCATGAAGTTTAAAAAAAAAAAAAAAGAATGAAAAGAAAACCTGACTAGTATGTTCCATTTGGTTTACACAGAGGATAAACCTGGAGGAGTTGATGGGACAAGTAAACACTTAAAAAGAAAAGTCACATCATATCTGTAGTTTGGTCTATTTTATGGTGGCTTTTTCACCACAACCTCTCTTCTGGGCTTGAAAGTGACAACCGGCCAACTAGAATAACACCAGTTTACCCATCCCCCATCAGCCAAGGCGCCCCTGCCCTGCAAACACTCAAAATGCTAATTGGAGCAATCCAACCCTGTGGTTTTGCGAGTGTGAATGGGAATGACTAATGAGGACCACAGTGCTCACAAAAGATATGCTGATTAGGGTCAAATGATCCTTCTCTGGTTGCAAAAGTGATTTGGATCAATTGATCCCTCCTTGGTGGTTCACATCCTATCTACATGATAGGGATTTCTTTGTGTCAGTCGGAAACCATCAGTCAGAACGAACCAAATTCATGTGCGGAATCCCTCAAGGGTCAATTCTTGGACCACTCTTATTTAACATCTATATGCTTCCGTTAGCTCAGATGATGGAACAGTATGACATCTCCTATCACGCCTATGCAGATGACACACAACTGTACATTTCTTTGTCCCCACATGATTATAGTCCCTTAGTCTCCCTGAGTAAATGCATTCATCAAATCAATGAATGGATGTGCCAGAATTTTCTCCAGTTAAATGTGGAGAAGACAGAGGTGATTATTTTTGGGCCAAAAAAGGAAAGGTCAAAGATAAGCAGGCAACTTAGCACAATGTCACTTACAGCTACAAATCAAGTCAGAAACCTTGGCGTAATTATTGACTCAGACCTCAAATTTGATAGCCATCTAAAGTCCATCACTAAATCCGCTTATTACCACCTAAAAAATATAACCAGAATTAAGGGGCTTCTGACTCAACAAGACATGGAAAACTTATGCATGCATTCATTTTCAGCAGATTGGACTATTGCAACGGTATATTTACGGGTCTTGATAAAAAATCCGTCAGGAAGCTGCAGCTAGTACAGAATGCTGCAGCCAAAGTTCTCACAGATACAAGGAATCTGGACCACATTACACCGATTTTGAAATCGCTACACTGGCTTCCAGTGAGTCAAAGGATAGACTATAAAATACTACTGCTCGTCTACATAACACTTAATGGCCTTGGACCAAAATACATGCTTGACTTGTTAGATTCCTATGAGACATCTAGAAATCTGAAGGTCGTCTGGAACCGGTCTTCGCATGTTCCAAGAACAAGAACCAGGAACAAGAACAAGGTGAGGCAGCATTTAGTTATTATGCTCCTCACCTCTGGAACAAGTTACCTGAACGTCTGAAGTATGCTCAAACTGTTAGCTCTTTTAAATCAGGGCTAAAAACGCTTTTGTTTAGCACTGCATATCCATAACTGTCTATATATTTCAATCTACTTGCTTTCTATTCCTCTTATGCTTATCGCCATTGCTGATTTCAATTATTATTATTAGTAGTAGTTTTTGTTTTATTTTTATTTATTTTTATTCTATTTGTTATTAAATGCGATCTTTATGTATAATTTTATTTCCGATTTTGATTGTCTTGGTTTTTACGTTGTATTGATTTAAAAGTGATTTTTATGATCTTCATGTGATGTAAAGCACTTTGAATTGCCTCGTGTTGAACTGTGCTATATAAATAAATTTGCCTTGCCTTGGTAGTTCTAGTGTTAAGGGGGGCGAGGATGGTCCAGGGAAATGCCCTGTGTCCTGGGGGGATGACAGTGGCCCCTTTGCGGGAGGAGGGGTGGACAGCACTCGACCCCCGGATTGGCTGGGGTGGTGCCGGGGCCCTGGGGCAGCCCCCATGCAGCATTTCCACTTTTCTGTAGAACTATCACACATCTTAGTGGGTTCACGCATAACTTGGTGCCATTAGACCAGTGTTGTTAATAACGGCGTTACAATATAACGGCGTTACTAACGGCGTTATTTTTTTCAGCAATGAGTAATCTAATTAATTACTTTTCTCATCTTGGCAACGCCGTTACCGTTACTGAGGCGGGAAAGGCGTGCGTTACTATGCGTTACTAAGTTGGTTGAATAAAAAAAGTCTGAGAGAAACGGACTCACGGGGACGAGAGCAGAGCAGCAGTGGGGAAGACGCCGTTGCAACCGCGATGCTAGGTGGCTCCGTAGCCATAGCCGACAAACTACGCCCACATGACACGGTAGATATCATATTATATAACTAGATGCAAAAACTGACACAGCTGCATTGCCAACATGTTTTAAGGACTACATGCGTTAGTAAACAGCCGCCATCTTAAAGCAGTAGACCTCTCAGGAAGGCCCTGATGTAGAGATCCTTCCTAGCGAACCTAAGTAACTTTTTTTTTTTTTTTTTTTTTTTTTTTAAATCTAAAATGCTTCTAAATCGGCAAAATCTTAACTTAAATCTATCTTTAAATGATGAAACAGTTTTAAAACTTACACATGTTTAAAGTAGACAGAAGGGAACTAATGCATTAACAGGAGCAATTTTAACAACTTTAACGGTTGATTCACAACTTTAAATGACTTCCACACATAGCAAAGGTTACTAGCTAGTTATCGCAATACCCTTGTGTCTAGTTAAGTGGAGGGTAAAGGGGCTAGGGCCAATTGTCCCCCAAATCCTTTAAACTTCACATTGTGTGACCTGTTTTTTGTTGTTGTTGTTTTTTGTTTTTTTTGTTTCTTGTTTTTTTTTTTTTTTTTTGAGAAAAAAAAAAAAAATCACTAGTTACTTTGCCAAGTAACCAATTACTCTTACATTCAGGTAACTGAGTTACTAACGCAATTACTTTTTGGGAGAAGTAATTTGTAACTGTAATTAATTACTATTTTAAAGTAAAATTAACAACACTGCATTAGACACACGCAGGTAGACATATTGTTGGTGCCAGGATTAACCGTCAGGTAGCATAGAATAGGTGATTTACAAAATACAGTGGTACCTCTCCTTACGACATTATTGGTTCTGGAAGTAATTTCGTAAAAATGAAAATTCCGTAAATTGAGGCACATTTTCCAAGGGTGCACAAGTCCGGTCCTCGAAAGTTGTTTTCCATGTCTGTCTCCTTTAACACTCCTGAATAATATGGTCAGCTCATTAGCAAGCTCTGCAGTAGCCTGATAACGATCCTGATTATTTGATTCAGGTGTGTTGGAGGAGGGAGACATGGAGTACAAGCTGGATAGGTGCTCTCGAGGACCGGACTTGGTCACCCCTGCCCTAATCTGTTCCAAGCCCCCCAAAATTCAGACATGAATCTTTTATAAAGCATAAAAACCATGGACCATGCACCAAAACATGGAAAAAATATGTGTTACAATTAGATTATTGCACAATAAACATAAAATGGCAGTTTATAACGTATAGTGCATAAAGTAAAAGCAAAGAATCGAGTAAATAATAACAGTTCATACACTAACGTAATGCACGAACACCTCATGGCGAATGAAGACGCTGAGATACACACATACACATACAGTAGAGGTCCCTCTTAGCCAATTATATGCCAGGATGATGCTAGGCAATAGCCAATGGCAGAGCAGGTAAAAATATGCATGTTACGTTCAGTAAACTCTGCAGCTGCGAGTGGCTGCCCATAATGTATTTTTGCTTTTCATACCCTGAAATCTTTTGTAATAAGAGGCAATTTTTTTTGCCCCGTTGAGGCGTGTCGTAACATAAAAATTCCCTATGTAGAGACATTCCTTAGTAGAGGTACTACTGTACCGGGTTTCCTACCTCACATTGCTCAAATGTGTACGCTTCACCCCGCCTAATCATGTCTCCTTTTGACTCCCCTCCTGTTTCTCCTCGGTTATCAGGCCCCCCACATGGTGTCTACGGGTAAATATAATTAGCTAACATTAGCACCACTTTGTTTATAGGTAGCATAGGCTTGAACCAATGTATTTCTTGTTGTTGGTTCTTCTCCTCTTCTCTCTGCCTCCTTCCTTTCTGTCCTCCCATAACACCTTCCCGCTCGCCGCTTTCTCCTAATAAACAAAACAATGAACAACCACAATGGGAGTATATCAAATTCTCATGTGATTGGGGCTGCAACTGTTCAGCCCATAAGAATACTCAGATTCCTATTCTTCGTGTCTAAGCAGCTGTACAGGACAGGTTGAAAAAGAAAAAAAGAATCTCATTCTGATACCTCACATATCAGCATTTGTATTAAAAACGAAATCTTCATGATCGTGAACTCAGTGACCTTGTATTGAACTTTGCACAATTATTTTAAAAATTGACAAAGAAAATGTGGTTGGCAGAGGTAAGACATCTAATTCAGATGAGGGAGTATCTTAGTTAAGAGGGCCTCTCTCTTGACCACACTGCGGCAAGGCTTATTTCAGTTCTTTGCCCCGTGAGTCTTATGTCAGAGGTCACCTATTGAGTTCTGATTGTTTGGGAGCACGGTGTATATAGAATCGGAGTTAGGGTGCTAGGCATGTCTCACTCACCCTTCAGCTGTCGTAGATCTTTCCCCCTTGAGACGAGGCCTCTGCTGAATGACAGGTGTTGGTAATGACTGAGTTCAGAGGTCTTGAATCAACATTAGTGCTCCCACAGGGCACAGCTGCATGAAGGTTCTGCTTCACAGTCTCCTTGAGAGTTCCATCATTTCGTAGACGCTTTGCCTCCCAACAACTGGTGTTAATTAATATTAATATTTTGACATTTTGCACCCTATTCATAGAATTGGCTAATTTTAAATGTTTTTTTTTAAGTAGTTCACTGACATTTATGTTTATCCTCATCGACTGGAATCCAATTAGGGCTGCTGCTATCGAATATTTTAGTAGTCGATTAGTCGTTGGACTACTTAGTTCGAATAATCGAGAAATCGAATAAGTAACATGAAAAATTAAAATACCTGAGCTGAGCCTCAAACTGTACTTTTTTTTTTTTAAATGAGGATCTATAGACAACAAAAGAACAATTGACTAACTATATAGAAACTGTCTGCTAGCTTAAATGCTATAAAATGCTAAAGATTTTTTTACAATGCTCTTACCAAATGGTTCAGACACATATTCCCATAAAAATGGCTAAAAATACCTATATACTAAATTATGAATGCATTAAAAAAAAAAAACTCCAACAAAAACTTAGCTTATGTTGGTCTTAACCGGAAGCAGTTAGGTTTCAGCCATGTGTAAAGAGCCAGACCAGAGGGCAGTGTATCCACCCTAATCAATAAAACTAAATGCAAACACTTTCATAATAAACCATTACAACGCCACTTTAATTAAACGAATACTCGAAGCAGCAAAATTTAATTTTAATATTTTTTTCTAATCGAATACTCAAGTTAATCGATTATTCGTTGCAGCACTAAATCCAATACATTTTTCAAAGCACAGGCGTGAAAAAAGATCTCATCTAGCTTGCTTTTGAAAATCAGGGTTGTTAACCATTTTAATTACAAACGGTTTCCTCTAGATTCCCACTAAGTTTCCACTCTGTGGCATAGCTTTTGAGTTGAAGATAAAGAATACGATTGTCAGAGTGGGAGGGATTCCAAAAAACTGGATTGAATATTAACAGCATATACGATTTTAAGTGTAGCCCCATTGGTTGAGATTGTTCCTATAAGCTGTGAGAATGTGCCATAGGAAGCCTTACGTGACAACAGAAACACATCCTCCAAGCAAACATTTTCAATTCAACACTCTTTGTCCACTGTACCTGTTTAACAATGGAGATTACACTTGGCCCATTTTGCCATCTTCTTCTAATGACACACTTTTCCCCCCAACCTCCTTGAAGTTGGCCCCCTATTAGACGCAAATTTATAGAAAAATTGTATCATTCGTTTGTGCTGGAATTTTTTTTCGTTTGTGCTGCGATCATTTTTGAGATATCAACTATTCTTTTATAGGTCAGTCTGAGGTCAACCAGCCCCTCATTTTGATAACAAATAGCTAAGAAGTGTGTCAATCGTTTGTGCTATGTTTGTGTTGTAAAACATTCGTTTGTGCTGATCTTGTTTTTGATATATTGAGATATTAATTTCCAATTGATGATGTCACTCGCAGCTTTTCCGTATTAATCTCCTGCGGCTGACGGAGCACACTAACTATCTCAATAACAGAGGGGTGTCCCAACTACTCGCGCAAACGTATCACAAACAAATGGCACCCCTTTGGGGCCATTTTGCAGTAAATGCGATTGACGTCATCAATTGAAAATTAATATCTCAATATATATAAAACGATAGCAACACATACGAAAGTTTTTACAGCACAAACGAGCACTGACGTAGTATAAACGAATGGCACCATGCTGGGTCCATTTTGCAATAAATGGGGGGCTGCGTGATGTCATTACTCGAAATTAATATATCAAAAATGATAGCAGCACAAACGAAACTTTTCGCAGCACAAACAAAGCATAAACAATTGAAATAATTTTTAGCCATTTTTAATCAAAATGAGGGGTTGGTTGACCTCAGATTGCACTATAAAAAGAATTGTACGTATCTTAAAAACAATAGCAGCACAAACAAAAGTTTTTACAGCACAAATGTATTACAAACCATTGACATTTTTATGTAAATTTGCATCTGATGAGGGGCCAACTTCACAGATGTCTTTCCACATCATCTTCCACCTTGCTGGAGTAGATGCATACCTCCAGGATGTGCAGATTATTGTTAACCCAATGTAACCCGGTGGTTACAAGTGACAAAGTTTACCTTGTATCACTTTACGTTGTCTGATTATAACGTGTTTATTTATTGGACCAGTGCATCAGAAGCTAGACTCGACTCACAGGAGACAGCGTGCACCCGGCAGAAGCAAATAAAACTCAAGACACAGATAATTGTGGGGTTTTTGTGTGTAATAAAAAAACAAAAACATTAAACTATTTACAATATGTACATTGAAAAGAAAAGTTAAATGCATGAAACAAATGCTCAATTTATCCAAAAAACTGTTACTTTACCCCCCCTGCTTTACTAAGTGCACTTCGTGTTTTCCCTTCAACGTCTTATTCCAGTCCCAAAACGCTATGTGAGCTCACATGTAAATCACTGTTGAGTATAGGGAATGGGACGTACTACGTCATTGTTTGGACCCGCCTCCATGCTGGCAATATAATTCACTTCCGGGCCGGCAGAGTCAATGCGGATTGTAACGTGTGATAGTGCTAAGCTAACCCTTTCGGTGTTTTAGAAAGAAAATATGGGTGCTTTATTGTTGCGTTACCGGGTGCAACAGCGTCTCCTACGACAAAAAAAGGGGTGAGGAAAAATGGACTCACTTTTCACCGTTTTCCTGCATGGAGGACCAAATATCAGATCACGAAGGTACGACGGATGGCTGGATTGCAGCGGTTCGTCGGAAAAGCATTTCTTATGATCATATTTCTGCTGGAATGAGAGAGTGTGTTCCTGTCATCTCTACTCTTGTAAGTTGAACGATTTATCCACTTTTGGTTTCAATACGTTTTTGTTTTTTTACATCGTTGTGTTAATCTGCCTCGGTAGCAATGCTCGCCTACTACGACTCCCCTACCTGTTGTGTTCCTAGGTAAACCTGCTGACAACACATCCCGATTGGTCACCATCTCTCTTCTTGGATCATTTGACAAAGAAAATTTGTTCAATGGAGTGGTTCCATTTGTCCTGTGTCGGACTCAAACAAGCCCCTGCAGCAGACGCCATCTGGGTCTGCCCTTCTCGTCGATGAACTGCGGGCTTTTAACTTGTGAAAATGCAAGAACTTTAATGCACATATTTATTCTGCCTGGCTATTTAACTATGGCCAGTGACGTTTTTTTTTTTTTTTTTTTTTTTAACCACTTTGACAAAGACACCTTTCATTGTAATGTTGAATTTATATATTCTATTATTATTTTAAAATTATAATATTCTTATTTGCACTTATGTAGGCTTCAGACTGTCAATTCAAATAGTGTTGGAAAAGTTGCAATACCTAAAATAGAAATGCAAGAACTGTAAAGTACATATTTATACACCTTTATTTACCTAAGGCCACTGGATGTTTTTTAATTGCTTTGAAAAATACAGGTTTTGTTGTGATCTTGTATTTATATAGTATATAGCTTTTTATAATGTATTATGTATTATAATATTTGCTGCCCCCTGCCAGAGTGTGGGCCATTTTGTACTAAAATGATTTTAAACTGTCAGTTCAAATACTGTGTTGGAGACTAGTACTTGCAATACTTAAAATGGAAATGCAAGAACTTTAAAGCACATATTTATCCTGTCTGGCAATTTACCCAAGACCAGTAAATAGTGTTTTAAACTGCTTTGACAAAGACACGTTTATTGTGATCTTGTATTTGTGTATTACTTATATAATATTTGCTGCCACCGTCAGAGGGTGGGCCTTGTTTGCACTAATTTAAAGATTTTAAACTGTCAATTCAAATATCGTATTGGAGAAATTGCATTACTTGAAATAAATCTATTGCAACTTATCAGTCCCAGTTCTTGTCTACAACACTGTCCAAAAATTGTCAATGCATATTCCAAATAGAATAACAAAATTAAGTCACCTGACTTTGTAATTGTTACACCTGTTTATTATGAAGACCTGAAGTAAACAACAAGCAGTTACAGTTTGTCAAGAAGTTGTTCAAGTCATGTTTTGGTATTCATATTTTATTGACTTTTCATAACACTTGGGATCGTGTTTGTAAGAGCAGAGCAAACTGAAGTTTCAGCGTGCACTCTTCGCCTTTCCAACCTCTCAACGCTCCGATGTGGTGCGCTTGACCTCAGAATAACCCAAGAAGAGATATGGTGACCAATCGGGATGTGTTGTCAGCATTTCATATGCAGGTTTTCCTAGTAACACAACAGGTAGGTGATGAGGAGGAGTAGGTTAGCATTGCTACCGAGGCAGATTTACACAACAGTAAAGAAAAAAACAAAAACAAAAAACGTATTGAAACCAAAACGGATAAATCGTTCAACTTACAAGAGTAGAGATGAGGGGAATACACTCTCATTCCAGCAGAAATATGATCATAAGAAATGCTTTTCCGACGAACAGCTGCAATCCAGCCATCCGTCGTACCTTCGTGATCTGATATTTGGTCCTCCATGCAGGAAAACGGTGAAAAGTGAGTCCATTTTTCCTAACCCCTTTTTTTGTCGTAGGAGACGCTGTTGCACCCGGTAATGCAACAATAAGCACCCATATTTTCTTTCTAAAACACCGAAAGAGTTAGCTTAGCACTACCACACGTTACAATCCGCATTGACTCTGCCGGCCCGGAAGTGAATTATATTGCCAGCATGGAGGCGGGTCCAAACAATGACGTAGTACGTCCCATTCCCTATTATGGAAAGTTCCTACCAGATTCCCAGCTGAAACAAAAAAAAGTGTCCAGTTCAGTTTCGAAAGTTGGGTTAGCTCGCCACCGGTCCCTCCTTCGACAACCACTCCTGTGGCTCGACAGGTCGAGAGCGGAAAAATAAAAGGAAAAAAAAAATGCTTCGCAAGCGATCTCCCACGATGTCCTCAATGAAAGGCGACTCCCGCATAAAAGACCCGGCCTAAACAGGCCAAGCTAGTATTAACATCATGCTTCAAATTCATCTTTTTGCTTCTTAACATGTCATATAAAACACTCACCAAAACAAGGTGATGAGGGCACGTAGCTAACGGTTGTTAGCCAACCCGCGCTGTCACAAACTGCCTTCCTAACAGCCAGTTTGCGATGATGACGTAGCAAACATTAAATTAACATTAATATTCATACATTTGTTTCATAACATGTCATATAAAACACTCACCAGAACAAGGTGATGGCGGCACGCAGTTAACGGTTGGCCAAACCGCGCTGTCACGAGCTGCCCTCCTAACGGCCGATTGTGGCGATGACGCAGCAAAAATTAAATTAACAGTAATATGACCCCACTAAATTAGTGGCGATTCAATCGATTTTACTTACAATTCCAATGACGCACAAAGCCTGTAGTTGAATCCGTTTTTTTCTCCGCTGTATGTTTGTAACTGTCAGATAAACCAAAGAAGCTGCGTCTTCACTAGCTCGCGATGAGGAAGTAAAAGAGACAGAGAAGACCGGTTCGCTCCTGTCATCCTACCAATGGCCTAGAACCTGCTCGCTCATTGGTTAAGGGAGAGAAATATCGCAACTTTCCATTGGCTGGTAGGTCGTTGCCTTTTAAAAAGTAATTAAATCAAACGATTATTTTTTTTAAATAACCTATTTTTTCCTCACTAATTTTATATCAACTTTCGTTTGAGTTGATATTTTTCTTATTATAATTCCTGGCTCACTAAATTTCCATATGAATCATGTTCAGTGTTCTCTATCATAGTAACGTGGGTTACACCTAGGTCTCCTCTTCCTTGGTTCATATGGCCTACAATGTCAGCATGTCTGAGACCAGGCATTTCCTCCTCCATTGTCTTCATTTACAACAGATAGGGGTGCATTTCCCCCAACTACCAGATATTTAGATTTCTTCTGTGTCGTCTGTACAGCCCTCTTTGATGTTTTTGAGAGATGATTCATCTGCTCATGATGCCTACTTTTAGGCACTGTTATAAGGTGGCAAACTCTGGAGCTTAAAAGCACAACCGCAGGTCCAGAAAGTAGGATTCAACCTAGGTTGTGAGGGGATATCATACAAGTGGAAAGTAGTCCAGTGTAGCTCACGGGGCAAAGAGCCAAGGGCGTTGCAAGGTCCAAGAAGATCACTTTCCTCCAGCCATGCTTATTAGATCTTGTGCCAGCTTATACTGGCATTTTTTAGTCACCTGGAAAAGCTTGATTTTCACATCACGACTGTGCAGATGCTTATTTGCAGATACTGGACCAACCTCTGTGCAGTAACACCAAAGACCTTATCCTTGACATTAGGTAAGGACATTGGGCGGAACTGACTTTAATTGCATCCTTCTTTCGAATCTTTGGGATCCAAACACCACATGCCCTGCATTACATGTTCCTCTTCTGCCATATAACTGTCATATCTGTATGCCTTCTCAGTTGTTTTTTCTTTCCAGCATCTGATTCAGCTGGATGGGCGGGGCCGTGGCCGCACACCTGTGGCGCATTAGGAGCGCTCATTATTTAAGGACTCCTGTCACCATCTGCGAGTGTCGGACTATTGCATATGCTTGTTCCTACCTTGCTTACCGCTGTGTGCTCATCGTCATCCTCGGTGCCTTCCGACGTTCTTCGGTCGTGTTCTGGTTTGATCTTATTTACTTTTGTGCTCTTCTGGATTTTGTAGTTAGGATTTTGTACTCGGTTATATTCACGCCATCTTGGGTGCTCTCTTAGTTATATTTTGTTATATTCGCGTTTTCTAGCGTGCTCCCTAAGTTGTACTTGTTACATTCGCGTTTTCTAGCGTGCTCCCTAAGTTGTACTTGTTATATTCGCGTTTCCTAGCGTGTTCCCTTTGTTGTACTAATTAAACACAAACATTTGCTCTATTGATCTCCTGGTCTGTGTTTTTGGATCCACATTAACGGCTTGCCGTCATAACAATAACGCTGGAAAAAAATGCCACTTCTAAAACAAGTAAAAAAAAATTACGTGAAATGAGATAAGATTTGCATATAACAAGAACATTTTGCCAATGGAACAAGCAATTTTTGATGAACTAGTAAAATATAACTAGTTTCAAGATCTTATTCATCCTGAAAGGATGTCTTATTTTAAGAATTCTTACCAAGACGAAAATTGCTTGTTCCATGAATGAGATCTAGAAACTAATCATATTTTACTAGTTCATCCTGAATGGATGTCTTATTTTAAGAATTCTTAGCAAGACAAATTGCTTGTTCCATTGGCAGGATTTTCTCACTTGTTATAAGCAAATCTTAATTTTATATTAAATTTTAATTTTTTACTAGTTTTAGACGTGCCATTTTTTGCAGTATACTGTCTCGATGGGGTGCCAATGACACCCTTCAGAATGCCAATACATGTTTATACTTTATAGTCCAGTGCGGCTTACTTGTTGATTTATTGAGATAATGCACAAAAGGACCTAAATGCTCGACAGTTCAGTGGCCTGTACTTCGAAGCCGGTTTTCTGGCTTAGCAGGGTAACTTCGAGAGTAACTTCATCACGTGCAGCCTATCTTCCCAGCTAACCGGGACTACAAAAGGTTGGAACCGGGGAGTTTTGCCATAGCAACACACACCGCACGTCAAACCTGGTCGTCTCAGAGTTAGATCTTGCTTAACCCCAGGATTTCAATTAACCACGCTTTATTTAAACAGCACTCCTCTGCGGACGTGTCCTCTTGACAATGACAGCGTACCTGGACGACCCGTACGACATTGGTGCGGATTGTGAGGGGCTCTATTCGGAGGGCACAAATTTTTAGAGACCGCCAGAATCCGCTGGCGTACCCGGACGAGGTTCTCCATTAAAGATATAGATTTTCAGCAGAGGAAATTCGTTACCTGTGCCAGCTGATCGAGGCGGACATCACTAATGTCACCTGCTGAAGTCAGGCCCTCACAACCGTGCAGATTGTGTGCCTGTTCTTGCGCTCTTTCGCCAGCGGACAATATATGTATCCCATCGGTGATGCTGAATATCTGAGTAAGACTATTTAAACATTGAGAAAACATGCGCTTTTTTCTGCCATCTCGAAGAAATTAAGATAAATGTCAAATCCACTAATACAACAGACACACAAATATAAACTATATAAATGTTTATTGAATATGCATCTTAGTCTTGTTTAACTTTGAGAATTCTAGGGCTGTCCCAAATGACTAATTTCCTCCCGATTAGTCAGCCGACTATTTTTATGATTAGTCGACTAATCTAATTTTTTCTTTTTTCTTTTTTTTTACTACTTTAATAATGAAATTTTTGTTGAAGCTTATTAATTCACAAAAACATTTTGGAACCCCTAAATTCTTTATTTACGTATAAACAACATAAATATCAATAATACATCACAAAAAAATTAGGTCAAATGCTGCTGTCATTAACTAGTGCAAAAAATAAAAATGTAAACGGAAACACTGTGACTTCACCTTTTTAACAGGAGTCAAAACAATTCTTACTCTTTTTGTGGTATATCATTGTCTATATTGTTCTAAATGTTAAAATGAATTGCAATGTCCCAGACAACCATTTTCAGAATAGTTTGTGTGAGTTCGGATGCTTTTTCTGGTGTGCATTTCGCATTTTTGGGGGAGGGGAAAAACGGTTCAACTTTTGTTTGTTTTAACTTGAAAATAGATAAAGTAGAGGGCACACTGAAATATTACCACAATTATTTTGAATGAAAGGCACACATACTTACAGTAACAAAAATTAAATATACTGTATAGTATTAATTTTATAGTATACTACTATATGTATATACACAATAATACTTTATAATATAAAGTAACTAACATTAGTGCATTCATGGATTACAGTAAGCAGGCCAGTCCTGTTTCCATATACAGTGATACCTCAGCTCACGAACATAATTGGTTCCCAGAAAGTGTGTGTAAGGCGAAAAGTTCGTCTTCTGAACATTTATTTCCCATAAGAACCCATTAAAATGAGAATAATCCGTTCCCAGGTCCCCATAAAACATAATTTTCTACTAAATAAGCCTTAAAACTACACAAAAATATACCTTATTTTCTTTAATGTCTTCTTAGGCTTACCACTAGTCTGTGGTGGTGTCTTTTTCGGTCCCATAATAGCAAAAGTACACTCAATATGGTCCAAAATGTCTATCAAACACAAACCACGTCCGCACTCAACGAAAGGGAGGGGACGAACTGGGACGCCGTGAGCGTGCGTCAGCTTCTCGTGGCGCTGTTCGACCGCGTGGTTTGGTTCGTCCGCCGAAAACTAGTTCGTCAGCAGAGACTATATGCTCGCGAATTTAATGTTCTTGAGGCGAAAAGTTCTTGAGCTTCAGCGTTCGTGAGCTGAGGTATCACTGTATATATTTTTATTATATTATGTATATACAGGATATATGTATATATTTTCCCCAAGTGGGAGCTTCCATGATCCAAATAAATGTAATAATTAAAAAAATATGTATACTTATATAATATATATATTAATTATTTTTAGGGCTGTCAAACGATTAAAATTTTTAATCGAGTTAATTACAGCTTAAAAATTAATTAATCGTAATTAATCGCAATTCAAACCATCTATAAAATATGCCATATTTTTCTGTAAATTATTGTTGGAATGGAAAGATAAGACAAGATGGATATATACATTCAACATACGCTACATAAGGACTGTATTTGTTTATTATAACAATAAATCAACAAGATGGCATTAACATTATTAACATTCTGTTAAAGTGATCTATGAATAGAAAGACTTGTAGTTCTTAAAAGATGAATATTAGTACAAGTTATAGAAATGTTATATTAAAACGCCTCTTAATGTTTTCGTTTTAATAACATTTGTAAAATGTTCAATCAAAAAAAAACTAGTAGCCCTATTCTGTCCTCAATGTGTGTGAGTACACAAATTGACAGACAGCGAACATAAGTTCCAAAAAGAAATCAGACGGTGGTGGCAAAGTTGCATGGGCTTTACTGAAGTCATCTCTTTTTGACAGGAGCACGTTTCTTGTATTTTTGTAAAACTGAAAATAACAAGGCAATGTGTCAATAACTTGCATAAATCACAAAATAACATAAAATGTACACACACGTGTCCATTTGAGCAGTAGCACTAGCCAATTAGCTCACAAGCATCTAACAATGTAACTGCATTTCACCATATATGTGAACAAATTCAAATACACATCATCAATAACTATCTAATGCTCATGAATATAAACAAAGGAGGAATATAACTCACAAGCGATGCATGTATTAGACACAAACAGTGTGATGGGGCTATGAGAACTGCCACTGAATACTGGATGCGGACGTTAGCTGGTCTGAATAGCACTATTAGTGTGAGTTCACGTCAGAAAAACGCGCCGAAACCCAAATAATCAGCTGCACTGAATCGCCAGCCGAGGGCGACATTACGCCAGATAATATATGCAAGTCACACCCAAGCGCCAGCAGAGGGCGGAAAAACTCCATAAAACACAATTAACAAGTTGGCCTTTCACTGTACTGACATTTAAATCTGTGTGAGCGGGCCTAGTGCGTTAATTGCGTCAAATATTTTAACGTGATTAATTTAAAAAATTAATTAACGCCCGTTAACGCGATAATTTTGACAGCCCTAATTATTTTATTAAATAAAAATGCACGTTGATACGACGCACATAAAGGCAACTTCCATTAAAGAAAAATCATGAGAAAGTTGTATGGACTTACAATCCGCTAGCTTGTTGTTTGTTGTCTTCGAAAATTACACTTGGATGACGGCGTTTCAAGTGTTCGTTCATAGCCGACGTGTCACCGTGGTATGCGAGCTCAGCTTAGCAAAGAGTACACACAGTGGCACCCTCCATATTTTCCTTGAAATAATTCCAGGCTCTGGCCATTCTGGTCCGCTTTTTTGGCTTTATGCAGCTTTCGTGTGTTACCAATTCTACCCTTTTTGGTAATTGGCAGTGTTTTCAACTCCTCGCCGCAGTGAGGGAACCTGTGATTCACTTGGCTCGTTGTCGTCGGTTTGTCCGATTTCCTCCTCAGGAAGGCGGCGGCGTGCATAAAAACACCGAGAGGCATCGGATGGCTCTTTATGGATACTTTTATTGACCAAAACAAAAACGTGGGGGATGACAACTCCGCGCTACCCGCGCACTTTCCCAACTCATCGATCTCGCTCCCTCTCTCTCGCTCGCCCACTTTCTTCCTCTTTGCTTAATCTGACAATGCCGGTCACATTGAAATAACAGCGGCCCCCTTAGGAATTGCCAGTAACAACCGCTTACATCACAAGCGCCCTCAATTCTAAACTTTATCCCTATGTGATTTTTTTTCTTTTAACCCGTCATCACCCGTCGACAGTAAGTTTTGCCCGTCGACGCATTTACGTCATCGATGACGTCGACTAGTCAGGACAGCTCTAGAGAATTCGTTACAAAAGATGGGCTTTAATTCATTATCATTATGAACAGGCGTCGTCAAAATTGTGATCACACAAAACGCAACCACGTTGGTTCGGGCTCGGGCCTGCAAATCAAGTTAATTGATCGGGCTTGAGCTTGATTTTTTTAGGCCCGATGTAACCTCTACTCTGAAGATGTCCAAAGGACATACATATTCATACAGTGAATGGGACCAAACGTACAATCATCTTGCTTCATGTGGTGATGCACATACAATAAATAATTTCTTACAGTAAACGTATCAAATATTATTTTATTGTGCTGACAGCAGGCTTTATTTCTTTTCGTGGACATAAATAAACTGGCATATTTACGGCCTGTAATTTGTTAAATTTGTTTAAATTTCCTCATAACTCCACATGATTATCACGCATTCCTCCTCCGTGAAGTAAGGTGCCCGTGCCATCGTTCCAAGTAGTGTTTGACTGTGGTCTCCACCCCCTTTTATGTGAACGCGCAGTAACTCTGATTGGGTTGACAAAGGTTCGACTAATCAACCTCATAATTAGCGTCGTAGCACCGATTGACCACAAACTAGATAACCAGCTTTTGTCAACTCCGATTACCTGCTGGTAAACAGGATTACTTCTGGGGAGGTAGAACTCCATTCGTAGTACAGGCCACTGTTCAAACAAAAGTGTTTATTTTCCAGTTCTTAAGGTTAAAAAAAAGATAACAAAAAAATAATAGCTGGACACCAATCAACTGAGTAAACTCCACAAAAAACAAAAGGCATTGGTTCAAAACATAAATCCCGGTCTAAAAGGCTTACACAAGGATGTGGCTTAGGACATGGCAGGATACCAGATAAACCGACACAGGGCAAGGTTAGACGCTGATTGTTTATACATAGGGTCACAGGTGGACACGATCACCCTGATTGGCAAGAGCAGGAAGTAAAGTTGAAGCAAGGAGGAACGCCACTACCAAAATAAAAGAGTCTTATATGAACCAACACAGAACATTAACAAGACTTCCGAGACATGACAGTTAATAGGTTAACAGGTTAAAAGCTTAGTTAACACTTTATTTGACATGGTGTCATAAGACTTCCATATGACCGTCAAAATTATGATATGACATTATCATGGGCATTAATGAATGCATATGACAGATGTAATTAAGTGTGGTGCAGCAAATTATGTTAAAACTTAATTTATGTCCTGCTGGGATCCTTTACATCCATTCAAAAGTGATATAATGATAAAGTGGGTAAGGGTTGTCCTGTCTAGCTTTATTGTCGTGTCTCTTCTGTTTCATTTTGAAGCCTCACCCTCCTGTTTCCACCACTCACCCTTCCTGCTGCCACACCTGTCTCTGATTGTGATTACCTATTGTTCCCACCTGTGTCCCATTCATCGTGTTTAAATTGTCACTCCCTAGTCTATGCTTTCTCACAATTTTGCTTCTTAAGTCCCAGTTCTTTGGTCTTCTTTCTTTTCTCCGTGCTCAATGTGGTACACACAAGGACACTGGGCAGAGGTTGAGTCAACTTTAATCCATTTTAACTGGCTGCAATGTGATTTAGTTATTGCCACCACCTGTTAAGTGCCACAGGTAAGTAACAGGTGCTGTTAATTACACAAATTAGAGAAGCATCACATGATTTTTCAAAGGGTGCCAATACTTTTGTCCGGCCCATTTTGGGAGTTTTGTGTAAAATGATAATGATTCTTTTTTTTTTCTCTCTCTCTCTCTCTTTTGTGTTTTTTCATTGCAAGCTACATAAATGAAGATATCTCCACCAAAGCATTTGTAATTGCAATCATTTTCTGGGAGAAATTTAACATTATCTGACAGAATTGCAGGAGTGGCAATACCTTTGGCCAGCACTGTACACTATATATGAGACTCCATGCGGCCCAAGAGCTAAAGCTTGATGGAAAATCTTTACTTCTTTTCAAGTTGGAGAGAAAATCCAAACATTCTATGTTCAGAACTTTTTAATGAATTAGTTTGTCACTGATGGAGTATATTTGGTGAAGCGTGTGGGTTCAGTACCCACTCAATGATAGTGTTACAGTCTGAATGAATTGTTATTTGTTTCTATATGAGCGCTGCGACTGCCTGTTGACCAGTCCAACGTGCAGTCCACTTTTAGCCAGGAGTCAGCCAGGATAAGATCCCTCCCCCTGCTGAAATAGACAGAAGGATGATTCAATTTTGGCTAGCACAAACTGTAATATAATTACATTGAGAAATTAAATACTGTGTAAATAATAAACTCATCAGCATTCAAAAGACTTTCCCCTTGTGTCCTTTCAAGGGGACTAAAGGAATAAAGCATATCTAGTTCAATGTCAAGTTAATGACATATGCTTGGTTGTGTGCAAATCACAATCAGTTATATCAGTGGTCCCCAACCTTTTTTTGCACCAGGGACTGGTGTGAAGTGGGCCTTTTTTCACGGACTGGAAATGTGTGGCAGAAAAATACAGTAAATATGATATAACACCAAAGGGCTTATAAAGAACGTTAAGTGCAGAGAAAATGTAAACTCACCAGACACTGAATCAACCTTTTATAACAGCAGCCTCTTCTAAAACTTGATGGCAAATAAACTTGTTCACAAGCATAATAAGTTCTTCTCCAATCGTGAAAGGTTTCTTGGCTTCAGCATCACGGTTCGCCATGATGTATGATGCTCTCAGTGCATTCACTTATGTGGATATGGTGGCCCTCGCAAATTGTTTCTGTCCTTCGTGCTCACGCTTTTGTTTCAAAAATTCCAAAGGCTTATCTATTATTCAAAGGTGCTTAGTCTCTATGTGCCGAAGCAGCTTTGAAGGTTTATTGCCTCGTTTGCTAACTTTTGGTCACATATTATGCAGAATGGACTTTGCGTAGGTTCCTCTTCTGACTCGTCAGGTAGTACTTTCACCGTAAAAAGTTGTCCAAAGACTGTTTTTCAGTTATCTTTGCTAGCTTGTGGGCTTATTATTTGCGTGAACAAATCTGATACGTCAACATAATAATCGAGGACAAGCGCACATAGATATAAAAAAATGTTTCAATTGATTTCTGTGACATCCTTTCCAGTTTTATTAATATAGCTATTGACAATTCCGAGCAAAAAAAAAAAACAGAAGAACCCAATCTGCCATTGCTGAGGTGTGCCGCCCGCAGCACACAGCCAGCAGCACCTAGCGTTACTTTGACTGATGCTGGGCTGCTACTGAGGTGTTTAAACACCCCAGTAATGGCGGCTGCCACCAGAGAGCAATGTCCACATACCTCTACTCGAATTCGTCAGTAGAGTAGGTAGGCAGATTGGTGTGTCAAGAGGCACAGGCCAGAATGCCGTTGATATAAATTCTTTTATCATTTCTGTGCGGCCCGACAGGATATGCGCCACGGACCGGTACCACTCCCTGGCCCGCTGGTTGGGGACCACTGAGATATATAACATTAGAATCAAAGTGTATAATAATTTTTTATTTTGACAAAGGTATGACGGAAAAATATCCAATAAAAACTGCAAGTGATGGGAAAATAAAACCCTGAATGAGTATAGAGGGGAAGGGGGTTCTCCTGCCAAGTACAAAAGAGCGTACAGAGGTAACAATGTTTTTTTCACTACGAGAGGTGACTCATGCTCTTTGTATAGGTAATGGGTCATAGTGTTGTGGTCTAAATTTGATGATTTTTGTGTCATCGTGCTATAGGCTCAGCAAATCAGCAGAGATCTGTGGTGCATTTGTTGTCGAGCCGCAGAGAAATAATAAATAATTTGTTAATGACCGCAATCTGACCTGTGCCTCTTGACTAATCTGAATAGAGATTTGGTATGTCACCCTCTACTGGTCGGCCTCCATGACTGAGGTGTTTGCAGCTCTGCGTCAGTCAATGTAAACAGGAATGTTAGCTACTATGTGTGGCGACGTCTTTGGACAGCTTTTTAATGGGGAAAAGGCCACCTGCTGAGCCATAAGAGGCGCCTACAACCAAGTCCATTCTGCATAACTTGTGGCTAAAAGCTAGTAAACGAGGCAACAAAAGCGAATGCACTGAGAACATTATCCCTCATGGCGAACCGTATTGCTAAAGCCAAGAAAGAAGAACTCATTATGCTTGCGACCAAGGACATTTATCATCAAGTTTTAGGTGAGGCTGCTGTTATAAAAGGTTGATTCAGTGTATGTTGAGTTACATTTTCCCTGCACTTAATGTTCGTTTTTAGCCCAGTTGTGTTATTTTATATTTATTGTCATTTTCTGTCTGCCACACATTTCCGGTCCGTGTAAAAAAAAAGGCTATTATCACAGCTGTCCGTGGTGCAAAAGAGGTTGGGGACCACTGGGCTATTGTACAGTATAATAACAGTTCATATAGTTGTATTGAGTTCATTTTGCCTACACTTATAGATTAGTCAATTTTTTCTTTTATCCCAGACAAAAGCAGGTGGTTTAATTACCTGACATGTTTCACGAACACTTCCGCCTTTGTCAGAGGGTCACTGGTGTTGGTGTGACGCGTCTTTATCATCTGATGGATGAACGCGTGACTCACTTGCAATGTTCCCTCTAATTTTTCATGTGACTGAGCAGACACACAAGCTCCCTGAGCACACTGCGGAACATGGTGAACAACATCAGATGTGTACCCTTGGGCCACACATCAATATCACGCCTGTTCAAAAGCCTGGTTCATAGCAAGTTACATAGGTTATTAAAAGAATGAAACTACAGAGGCAATTTTCATTAGTTTACTTTTAATATAATTGATTTGGCCTACATAAAAAGAAAAAGACAAAAATCCCGTTGTTCATGAGATGTGTACTATGTTATATGTGAGAGTCCTGCTTTAACCATAGGAAGAATCCTGCGTTGGGCTGGGTAAGGTCCAGTTGTGGCAATGATGAGTGAATAAATAAAACAATGAAAAACCACAATGGGAGAACAGTATTACAAACTCACACATTAAAACTGTTCAGACAAAAAGGACAATCAAGATTCCTATTCTCAATGTTTGAGAAGCTACACTGCAAAAACACACCTTCTTAAAACTAGTTACATTTTTTTCAGTGTAAATCTACTAGAACTACATGAAATTATCAGCCAAATTTTACTCACTTAGATATACTGAAATAAGCTTATTTTCAGCTAGCTATTTTTCTTAAGACTTATTTTGAGCAAAAAGTATAATAGAAAAGTATAATACTTTCTGGACTAGTATAAATAATCTTACAGTAAGCTTGTTTGTCAGAAGTTCAAGAATAAATAAATGAATAAATAAATAAATTAAATTAATGAAGCAAAAACGGCGCATCACAATAAAAGTCAGACAGCAAATAAAACAATAAAACCAATAAAATCTAAAAACATTAAAAACATTTCAACGGCAAGGATGGACTTGAAAATACCCTTTGGTGAGAAAAGTCTGAATTACAAAGGGCAACGCACTAGTAAGCCTTCTGTTGTAGAACGTCCGGCACAAAAGCTAAGTCTTGTTCAAAAGCTTACTGAATTGTGGTTATTTCATTGTTGAAAACAATTCATTTGTTTGTTTGTTTTTTTGTTACTAGTATTCATAATTTTGGTGGGAGTGTAAATAACCAAAGCCTAATTTCTGTCTCCTGCGTATTTTATTTTGTAATTCACCATAACTTTCTGTTGCGCCTTTATTTTAGTGTATTTCCTGTTCCATGTGTTTTGCAATGTTTGCAACTTGAAGGCAGGACAAAAGGAGTGACGGCAAACTGTGAGAGTTGATCTAGCCTATCTGGCCCTCTGGAAGAGCAAAGCTCTTACGGTCATCCTTTTATTTTCTAAGGTGATCGATTGGTCTAATTAACTAGATTATATCAGTTCTATAATTAGATATTAGTTAATACTGTAGCACTTGCAAAGACTGGCAGTGGAATGTTGCTTCAGTAAATTAGCACAGGAGTCTAGCTCTCTTTTCACCACCAATGGGAGCGTCGCGTTGCCGTATAGAAAGCACCTATAGACCCCAATCACCAACGTCACACAATCACGTGATCGCTGTATTGTGCCGCCATATTGTCCGTCATTGTGTGTCGTATTGTCAATGATCGTTGTTTGTAAAGGTGGATTCACTTGCAAATTATGGAAGCCCCGGTGCTTTCAGACTAATTGGACGAGTTGCATAAAAGCCGTTATTTGGAAAAGCTTCGGTCGATCCAGTCGCCAAATCCATATTGTTGATGTTTCCTCCTGTCCGGTCCCGTCCCGTGCGTCAGAGCTCGTCCTGGGACCACAAAATTTCCTATCATACTCCAGTTTATGTCACGATGAGGAGTCGGGTACCCAAAATCGGCACCGGCCCGAATATAAACCGACATTTGGTCAGCTGAGCGTCACCGTTGTCACTATTGTAAAATGACATTTGATCGACAACGGCCCGGTGTATGCCGAAAAATAGCTGCCCCGCGTGAAATGTTCCTCCTGCCAGGAACACTTATTTATAACGCTTTATTTGTTAGGATGCGCGATGGGAGGGGATCCCAGAGCAGACAATGGCGCGAGTGACTGTGATAAAAAATGTTTTATTGTTGCCAGATCCAAGGGAAAAAGGCAGGCAGGGAGCTGACAAGGATCAGGAAGAATATCAGGCTTGAGGTTCCGACGTCGGGCGCGCAGAGACAGGTCCTGGGACGAGAGCAAAAAATCACGAGCCGAGAATCACAGAGAAAGGTATCAAATGAGTGCGAGAAGCAACTGACGGTGGAAACAGACAAGTTGATCTGGCGACGACGTGAGGCGTCCACTAGCTTATAAAGGTGCCTGATGATGATGGCCTGCACCTGAGGCTGCTCCACCCGTCTGACCTGTGAATTAGAGAAATCATGCACACCTGCCAGAGCTGACCCCGGTCTCAGGAGGGAGGGGCACGGGCGCCACCTGGCGCACGACGGAGACGCCCAGGATGGGCACATTGGAAGTCCCGGATGAGCGAACGCGACAACACCCATCGGGCCGGGATCCAGGACCGCTCCTCCGGGCCATAACCCTCCCAGTCCACCAGGTACTGGAGCCCACGGCCCCTGCGGCGGACGTCCAGGAGCCGCTCCACCATGTAAGCCGACTGCCCGTCAATCAACAAAGGTGGCGGCGGAGGCTGAACAGGAGGGGACAAGGGACTCGAGGAGACAGGCTTCACTTGGGAGACATGGAAGGCGGGATGCACACAGAAATGGGCAGGGAGCTTGAGGCGCACGGCAGCAGGATTCACAACTTTGTCGATCTCGTAGGGACCGACGAAGCGGGGGGACTGCTTCGCTGATCTGGTCTTCAGAGGCAAGGTCTTGGACGAGAGCCACACCTTCTGGCCAACAGCATAGGACGGCGCAGGTGTGCGGCGGCGGTCCGACTGAGCACGTGACTTATCTGAGGCATGTAGGAGTGCTGAGCACGCCTGCTTCCAGACTCTGGAGCAACGATCGATATGCGTCTGGACCGATGGAACCGCAATGTCCTGTTCCTGCGTGGGAAACAACGGGGGTTGGTAGCCCAAGGAGCAAAGGAACGGGGACATGCCGGAGGAGGCGTTTGGCAGGGTGTTGTGTGCATACTCAATCCAAGGAAGTTGGTCACTCCAGGTGTTCGGACGGGCCTGTGTGGTAAAGCGGAGGGCTGCTTCGAGCTGCTGGTTGGTGCGCTCGCATTGGCCATTAGTTTGCGGGTGGTGCCCTGAAGACAGGCTTACACTGATACCTAGGGCTGTGCAGAAGGCCCTCCAGACCTGTGATGTGAACTGTGGTCATCGGTCAGAGACAATGTCCACTGGGATACCATGTAGGCGGAGCACGTGCTGGGTGAGCAAATCTGCCGTTTCCTGAGCCGAAGGGAGCTTCTTGAGGGGGATGAAATGAGCTGCCTTGGAGAACCTGTCAACCACGGTAAGAATGACTTTGTTACTTCTGGATGGAGGGAGGCCGGTGACGAAATCCAAGGTGATATGGGACCAAGGGCGGCTTGGTATGGGTAATGGGCGAAGGAGTCCCGAGCTGGGTTTTGTGGATGTCTTGCTACGGGCGCAAACTGGGCAGGCAAGGATGAATGATCTGGTGTCCTCTGACATGGAAGGCCACCAGAACCGCTGACGCAGCACTGCCAGCGTCCTTCTGATTCCGGGGTGGCAAAACAGGTGGGACGAGTGAGCCCACTCCAGCACTTTGGAACGGACGGACTCTGGAACAAAGAGGTTGGATTGAGGACCCTCTCGGGGGTCTGGGTGCTCACCATGGGCTTCTTTCACCTTCCCTTCAATCTCCCACTCCATCGAAGCAAGGAAGCAGGTTCGTGGGAGAATGGGCGCTGGTTCCTCCCGTGGCTCACACGTCTGGAACTGGCGGGACAGGGCGTCGGACTTTGTGTTTTTTGAACCTGGAATATAAGACAGCGTGAAATTGAAGCGGCAGAAAAACATGGCCCACCTAGCTTGTGGGGGGTTTTGTTTCCAGGCAGACTTGAGGTATTCAAGGTTTTTATGATCTGTAAGCACAAGGAAGGGCTGGGGTGTTCCCTCTCGATGGTGGCGCCATTCTTCCAGGGCTAGTTTAACTGCCAAGAGCTGTCAGTCCCCAATACTGTAATTGCGCTCAGCAGGAGAAAGCCGGCGAGAGAAGAAACCACATGGGTGCACTTTCCCATCGACGGGCCGCCGTTGTGACAACACGGCCCCCACGCCTATCTCTGAAGCGTCGACCTCAACAATAAGTTGAAGCGACGTGTCAGGAGATGCCAGTATGGGTGCCGAAGTAAAACGGGCCTTGAGGTCGCTGAAGGTGGAGTTAGCAGCGTCAGACCAACGGAATTGTGTAATGGTGGAGGTGAGGGCTGTGAGAGGGGCTGCAATCCTGCTGTAATTACGGATGAACCTCCTGTAGTAGTTGGTAAACCCAAGAAAGCGCTGGAGTTGCTTTCTATCGGAGGGTTGAAGCCATTCCAGGACCGCTTTAACTTTTGCCGGGTCCATCCGCAACTGGCCTTTTCCCACTATGTAACCGAGAAATGTGGTCTCTTCGGCGTGGAACTCGCATTTTTCGGCTTTCACGAAGAGTTTGTTCTCAAGGAGACGTTGGAGTACCTGACGGACGTGATCTTTGTGTTCGGAGGGGTTGCGCGAGAACACCAGAATGTCATCGAGGTACACCACCACAAACCTGTTGATGAAGTCCCTGAGGACATCGTTAACCAGGTTCTGAAAAACCGCAGGGGCGTTGGTGAGGCCAAAAGGTATGACTAGGTATTCATAATGCCCCATGGGTGTGTTGAATGCGGTTTTCCACTCATCACCTTCCCGGATGCGGACAAGATGATAAGCGTTACGCAGGTCAAGCTTAGTGAAAATGGTAGCACCACGGAGTGGGGTGAATGCGGAGTCGATGAGCGGAAGAGGGTACTTGTTCTTAATAGCGATGTCATTCAAGGCTTGGAAGTCAATGCAGGGCCGCAGGCCGCCGTCCTTTTTACCCACGAAAAAAAAACCTGCGCCGACAGGGGAGGAGGAGGGGCAAATGGTGCCGGTGGCCAGTGACTCAGTGATGTACTTCTCCATCGCCTCCCTCTCTGGTTGTGAGATTTTGAACAGTCTACCCTTGGGAAGAGCCGCTCCAGGAAGGAAGTCGATGGCGCAGTCGTAAGGACGGTGAGGCGGGAGCGACATGGCTTGATCCTTACTAAATACCTGCCACAGGTCGTGGTAACAGTCCGGAACGGTGGACAGTTCGGGTTTTTCTGGCTTCTGGGCTGGACAGGATGGCACTAGAGCAAATTTGAGACAATTATTATGGCAGAATGGACTCCAGGCAGTCAATTTGGGGTTAGTCCAATCTAACGAGGGAATATGTTTTCGGAGCCATGGTAATCCTAGGACCAAGGGTGTGCGGGGACTCACAAAAACGAGGAAGGAACTCAACTCTTGGTGGTTGCCCGACAGGAGGAGCTGGATGGACTCTGTTTTCTGATCAACGCTGAAGAGGAGTTTACCATCAAGCGCTGTGGTCCGCAGCAGCACGGGCAGCGGGTGTGTCACCAGCCGTAGTTGTTTCACTAGCTCATGGTCGATGAAGTTCTCATCTGAACCGCAGTCAATTAGGGCAGTCACTGTGCGCGACTGGCCCCTCGAGGAGAGGGTAGCTGCAAGCTGGAGCCGGCGTGAGGAAGAGTGTGACATATGGCTTAGCAGTATTCCTTCTACTGGCAAGTCTGGACGCACTGGACAGCTGCGCAGAAAATGTCCACTTTTCCCACAATAAATACTAAGACGTGCGTAATACCTGCGTGTCCTGGGATAGCCTGGCACGCCCTGTTTGCAGTTGCTCAACCACCACAGCAGGGGGCGATAACGTGGAAGCAACGTCTGTGGCCTGGGCAGGAAGTGGAGCGGGCCGACGTGGCAGTGTGGGCAGCTTTTCACTGCGCTGTCTCTGGCGTTCATTTAAACGATTATCAATAAGGATAGCAAGATTTATGAGACTGTCCAGGGAAGATTGTTCGTCACGTGTGGCCAATTCATCTTTAAGAGACTCATTAAGAGCGCGGGTGAAAACTTCTTGCAGTGCTTCCTCGTTAAAGCGGCTTTCAGCCGCCAATGTCCGGAACTCCACCGAGAATTCTGCGACACTACGAGTCCCCTGGCGAACAGACATGAGCCGCTTGGCTGCTTCTTTTCCATGGACCGGATGATCGAAGATTTTCCTCATTTCCTTGGTGAAACGGGAGTACGTGACACATACGGACGAACCACTCTGCCACACAGAGGACGCCCAATCAAGCGCGGCGCCCCGCAAACAACCAATAAGGTAGGCAATCTTCGTTCTCTCCCCGTGGTATGTGGATGGCTGTTGTTCAAACACCATACATTGTACTAGAAAGGCGCGACAAGTACCGAGGTTGCCGTCGTACGGTGCTGGTGCGGGCACTAGTGTTGTATCGGTCGCGAACGATTCGTTCTTTTTGAACGAATTGTTTTGGTGAACGAGACCGAACTAATCATCATCTGCACTGATTCGTTCTATGAAGGTGGTGCTTGTTCGCTGCGTGGGAGGGCGTTGAGCAAGCGGCAGCGTCTTCTGACATCGCACACGACCAATCAGACGCCAGCCTCATCGCGGGCAGGGGAGGGACCGGAAACAGAATCAGGGCGTTTGTCACTCACGTCCACGTGTGGCCAATAAGCAGCCAGCGTGCAGGCAGGGGGGCAAGACTGAGTTTTGTCACTTCCCGTTCAGTGACTCGGTCCTCCGGTTCCTGACCTAGCTTGCTGCTAACTTGATTTTCCAGTAATCAGTCACTATGCGGTGAATGAATCAGAAAATGAAAGGAAATGACTTTGTCACATATTTGTTAACGTGGAGCCTATCAAATGCTGCTCAAACAGACAAAAACACCACACAAATCTAGCGAGCATTGTTTAGAGTAGTACTTTTCTCAACAAACTCGTGACTGCCTATGACGACATACTATCAAATTTACAGTAATTTAAAACACGGGTAGCTACGAGGCAAGCAAAAGCTGAGCTGCGGTCGCGTGACGGCAGTGAAGCGGGCAGAGAACTGTCACTATATGGAGGCTTCATGGCAGCGATATTTACCTCATATGTGCACAGAAAAAAATATTTAGTATGATCACCATAATACTGATTTGCAATGAAACTGTATATACATGTCAATTTTTCCCCGAGTGTTTTATTTTTTTTTTTTTCGTGTCAGCGTGTCGGGTGTTGGTTGGTTTGACACGCAGACACGGGAGATGTCGCAATATGTCTACATTTTTCTTAACAGACTAATGAGAGTAGAAAGGCGACATCGTAAAGAGCTAACAATTATTTCTCGTCAGCATTTGACGATCTGAGATGCGGGGACGACAGGGGAGCTGACCGGATTATTTTATTTATTAATACCAGTGCAAAAAAACAATATGATCACCATAATACTGATTTGCAATGAAACTGTATATACATGTAATTTTTTCCCGAGTGTTTTTTTTTTCTTCTTCGTGTCAGGTGTTGGTTGGTTTGACAAATTATGTCAATCCGTCCATCATGTGCTACTCAAGCGCCCAAAAACAAAGCACGCGGACACGGGAGATGTCGCAATATGTCTACATTTTTCTTAACAGACTAATGAGAGTAGAAAGGCGACATCGTAAAGAGCAAACAATTATTTCTCGTCAGCATTTGACGATCTGAGATGCGGGGACGACAGGGGAGCTGACCGGATTATTTTATTTATTAATACCAGTGCAAAAATTCAACACGATCATCTTAATACTAAAAAACAAAAATACAACAGAGCGAGATGTAAATATGATGTGTTGGTCGTTCCATATTCAGAAATTAAACTTTCGATGTATTTTTATTTTCGTGACAGCAAACATGCTGTATATGTATGTGTGATCAAGAACCTGCTAAAGAAAGTCCGTGCGCCCCCGCCCCCTACTCCCCTCACAAAAGGAAAATGTTTAACCGTGTCCTAAATCGAAATGCAAGCACGAGCCATGACTTTGAGCCCATAGAACTAGGACAGACGACGCGGAAGTTCTCCCTCGCTTTTGCAGCAGCAGGAGGGAGACGAGGCTGTCTGTGAAAGCAGAATGATATCGCCTGTCACTCATTTCTGAAACTACGACGAGTGGTCAATGTGGAAGAGAGGGAGGGACCAAGCAATGTCACTTCCCGTTCAGTTATACTGCGAAGCGGTCTTTGGTGATTCGTTCGGCAATGTCACTACCCGTTCAGTAACCGAACGATTCGTTTGGGCGGGGAGGGAGATGAGGGGGGCGAACGATTCGTTGAACGATTTGTTTGAACGAATCTTTTTACTGAACGAACCGGAATGGATTCGTTTGCTCAAGTGAACGACAAATCTCGTCACTAGCGGGCACGTGAGGCTCACGGTTAGCCGGACGTGCTGTGTCTATTACATAGCCTGGGGTAACGGGGCCGTTTGTGCCTGTGGTGGGTTGAGTTGCGTCTTGAGGGAAGTGAGTGCTTGGGAAATTTCGGTTACCTTGTTGAAGAGGGCGGCAATGGCTTGGTGGTGATCACGGAGGGAAGCGGGTGGTTTTGGTGAGCCGGTGATGTTGTCTGCGGGATCCATTGTGGCCAGATCAAACTGTTAGGATGCGCGATGGGAGGGGATCCCAGAGCAGACAATGGCGCGAGTGACTGTGATAAAAAATGTTTTATTGTTGCCAGATCCAAGGGAAAAAGGCAGGCAGGGAGCTGACAAGGATCAGGAAGAATATCAGGCTTGAGGTTCCGACGTGGGGCGCACAGAGACAGGTCCTGGGACGAGAGCAAAAAATCATGAGCCGAGAATCACAGAGAAAGGTATCAAATGAGTGCGAGAAGCAACTGACAGTGGAAACAGACAAGTTGATCTGGCGACGACATGAGGCGTCCACTAGCTTATAAAGGTGCCTAATGATGATGGCCTGCACCTGAGGCCGCTCCACCCGTCTGACCTGTAAATTAGAGAAATCATGCACACCTGCCAGAGCTTACCCCGGTCTCAGGAGGGAGAGGCAGAGGCCCTAACATTATTGATGTGAAAACAAGTTTTCATGGACACATTACAGTAATGGATTTACGACTGTAAGATCAGTTTTAAATAATTAAATTACACAAAATATTTATAATGTATTTTAGTAACAAATCATGGACTGGGCCACATAACCATCTTTGAACAGAAATGTATTAGTCTACAGGTTTTCACAACCATATCCCAATGACAATTACACAGGTATGACATTTATTAGTTCAAGCAGAGTAAAATAATACATATTCAAGGTACAAGAAAGTCGTTTCCGTGTGGGCGCTCCCACTGACGGGACATTTCACGCAGGGCAGCAATTTTTCAGCACAACACTTGTTGTTGCGCTCACCTTCTTGCTGCACGAATGTGGCGACGAGCTTCGTAGTCTCCGTCTGATGATGTCTGCGATCGTGTTGGCACCATATTGATGTTTTCGCTGCTGTCTAACGGCTGTCGACACAAACGCATCATGGGCCGAGATAAACAAACCGTGCTGCTATCGAGATTTGCCCTTTTAACAATGGGCACACAGCAACTACTAAAATTACCGTTTATCTTCTCTTTTACTGCAACCAACCACCACACATTCCTTCACTATTTTGATTAATCAATGTTAACGATTGTCAGGAAGGTTTTTGGGTTCGTTTACTAGGCGGTGATTCCTTAGACAAGCAGAAAAACACGCAGTAATAGGAGGAATGTACGTAGCGGTAATATGCAAACACGGTGAGCTGACGGACAATATGGCGGCACGGGTCAGGAGGGCGGAGTTGTGACGTCACGTGATTGGGGTCTATAGGAGTGTCGCGCTGACACATTACAGTTGTCCGAGTCGCATTGCCGTATCAAACACACCAATAGGAGCGTCACATGGCTGCATCGAACACACCAATAGAAGTGTCTCGCTGACACACTAATGCAGCACTGACAGTAGTAGTGACGCCACAATACGTTTATGTTTAATATTATTTTGTGCGCTGCATAGATTTTCTTGCGCGCAGGGTATGGTCAAGCAGTGCGCAGCTTAGAGGGAACATTGCTCACCAGTCAGATTGACAGGCGAATCACGCCCTCTGCTGACCATTCACTCCTCCAGGATGCTGGTCCAGGTAGTAGAGAGCATGTATGCCCCCTCGTCCCTGTTGATAGTCCTCAAGCCCTGCTTACGGATCTCAATGGCCTCCCTGATCCAGCGCTGATGTTTTTTTTCTTCAAGCGGGGCCCGAGTACCATCAACAGGGACGAGGGGGTGTACAGTGTATCATAAAAGTGAGTACACGCCTTGCATTTCAGCAGATATTTAAGTATATCTTTTCATGGGACAAAACGGACAAGATGACACTTTGACACAACGAAAAGTAGTCTGTGCGCAGCTTATATAATAGAGTTAATTTGTTTTCCCCTCAAAATAACTCAAAACATAGCCATTAATATCCAAACCCCTGGCACCAAAAGTGAGTACATCGCATGCGAACTACGTACATCCCTAAATGTCCAATTTGAGTACTGCTTGTCATTTTCCCTCCATAATGGCATGTGACTCGTTACAGGAGATTGAAGATGTGGGGGGGTCATTCCCACCACCATGCTTGACTGTAGGCATGACACACTTATCTTTGTACTCCTCACCGTGTCGCCCCAACACATGCTTGAGATCATGGGACCCAAACAAATTAATCTTCGTCTCATCAGACCATCGGACATGGTTCCAGTATTCCATGTGCTTTGTTGACATGTCTTCAGCAAACTGTTTGCGGGCTTTCTTGTGTACCATCTTCAGAAGACGCTTCCTCCTGGGGTGACAGCCATGCAAACCAATTTTATGTAGAGTACTGCGTATGGTGTGAGCACTAACAGGCTGACCCCCTACCTCTTCAATCTCTGCAGCAATGCTGACAGCACTCCTGTAACGAGTCACATGACATTTTGGAGGGAAAATGACATTTTGTCAGTGTTGTCCCATGAAGAGATATACTTAACTATCTGCAGAAATGCGAGGGGTGTACTCACTTTCGTGATACACTGTACATGCTCTCTACTACCTGGACCAGCATCCTGGAAGAGTGAATGGTCAGCAGAGGGCATGACTCGCCTGTCAGTCTGACAGGTGAGTCACGCCTTCATCCATCAGCTGATGAAGACGCATCACACAAACACCAGTGACCCTCTAACGAAGGCTGAAGTGTACGTCGAAACATGTCACCACCTACTATTGTCTGGGATAAAAGACAAAAATGACTAACAGCTCATATAACATGAAGTTGTGCTGAGCGAAAAAAAAAAAAGCCATTATTTAAAAAAAATCAGACATTTTAAGACGTTGCTCACAATGTTACTCGTTACTTGAGTACATTTTTGGATGGCAACTTTTACACGTTTATATTATTTAGATGTAACGCTACTCTTACTTGAGTATAATTTTTGGCTACACTACCAAACTCTGGACGTGGGCTTTAAATTAGGGTTGGGAATCTCTGGCATGAAGCTGATTCGATATGTATCTAGATACACAGTTTACGATTCAAGTTAAAAAAAACGATACATTTTTAAGGACGAGCGATTCGATACAGTTTAAGAAAGATACGGTTCGATACAGTGTGGAAACGATACGATAGTAAACATTTGTTGTTTGTTCTTACAGTATTTTAAACGGATAAAAAAGATCAAATTTCTACAAGCAAAATTAAACAACAAAAGTTCATACCAATGTATGTTTATTTTTTAGATATGAAAAAAAAAAAAAAAGACTAACTAAGATGACCATCATTTTGTTGGACAGGATTGATAATAAAAGAAAACTCCAGTGACAGACAACAATAAAGTACAGTAATTTAATCTCTGCATTATACTGTATATGTATGTAAATCAGTGTTTCCCCTAGGAGTTTTTGAAGCTGCGGTGGTAGGCTGCATCGGAGTCGGACCGCCTCACCATGTCGTGCCACGGCAAAATTGCGTCATATCATGACAAATTAATTTTTTTTCACATTTTTTTTTCAAGAAGAACCATAACAAAGATCTATTTGAAATATTTCATTAGCCAGGCTAATGTCGTCGCTCTTAGCTACGGTACATGTACGTAAAATGCATAGCTGATTACAGCTACATTACCTTACGTAATAATACAACTTTTTTTTTCTTGTAGCAATAGTGCTACTTACATCTCGTAGTCCTTCTTTTTTCTTTTATTTGGCCCTAATATGTACTACATTAACACAACAATACTAGTCCTTCTGTCAATGGACCAATGGCATAGGTTTGCATATAAACACTAGGAACTTTTCAGGATGCTCAAATTGTCCCCACCAACTTTTAGGCAACCTTATTTGCATTATATAATGAGTTCAGTTATACAAGTCATTTAGATTGTCTTCACATATTTTGTAATGATAGAATTGACCCTACCATTATTAAGTGAATAATTTCATTATGTTCAGACTTACAGTGACACCATTTTTTCCCCCCTCAAACGCATGTTTGATTGGCTGATGACTAGTTAAATTCCCTTGTTTTCAGTGTAAATATAATAGAAATAAGTGAAATTATCTGCCAGTGCTTCAAGTAAATTTTACTCCGATTTCTTCAAATAAGAAAAATAGCTATCTGAAAATAATCTTAATTGTTCAAAACATTATTTGAAATCATCCCCCCCCCCTTGATTTTGGTGAAAAATGACCAACCTTTAAATGCATGGGCTTAATAAGAACAAATGGAAAAAAATGTATCTAAAGTTATTCGAATAATCTGACCCATTAATCAGTTAGTCTTTAACACTCAAAACAAGATGGAAAAAATTATTCAAATAGATTTAAGAAAAATCATCAGACTAAAACGTTATAAATTTGCAGTGGGAAAGTTAGTGCAAGTCAATACAGATTTATTTTTGCATTGATCATTTAGCCTATCAATTAATTAGCTTCATATTGGTGAGAAATGTAGCCCTGACCCCCGTTCACCTAATCAGTTTGGTTTTATTAATGTCCTGTCCCCAGCAAAAAGTGAACATGCAGATTATGCTGTTATATCGTCCCCACCAATATTGAGACCAAACCTACGCCCTTGTAATGGACCCATTTCAAGGTGTAGGGGGAAATTCTAATTGCCGTGAAAAAGTTTTACTGGTTTCGGTGAGAAGGTGAATAGTTTTTTTGTTGTCGTCTGTGAACTACATTTCCACACAAACGCACATCGAGGTACCATTTAGCTTACCAATGAGTGATATAAGATACAGTACATTTTTCGAGTGTCCCAGAGGTCGCGAAACTTGGGGAAGAAAGCGCATTTATCAAGGTTTCGTCAGCCGTGATTGTGTATATCCGATCGCTGTAACAGCTCTGCCCCTCTGCTATTGAATGCGTTGTTGAAACATTAGCGCGGCGGCGCTCTGACCCGCCGCTCGGCACAAATTCATTCAAACTTGCCTTTGCGTCCAAGACGTACGTCCACCACTCACTTTCGCCGAAATATCCGATCCAAAATACAGTAATGCCCCGGATGGGGGGAAAAGGAGAGGAGTCTGTATTGTCTTAGCCACTTTATTGTTGCAACAATAATAAAGAAAAAGGATAACAAAATAACAGCGGGCTTCTACGACATGCGACCGCTATCTCCTTCTCGCTTCCCTCTACGTCACAGCTCCCTGTTCGATCCTCTCTTAAGGGTGCCTCGTATAGTTACGGACGTTACAATACACAATGAGTAGGTTGCCGCTGAATCTTTCACATTAGGCTGCCGCTAGTTTGAAACGGCCTTAAAAAAAAATACAAAATAAAACATCTTTTTGCATGGCATGGCGGTTTTTATTTTAGTGTGGCGGTGCGCCACAATATTTAATATGTAGAGGAAAGCCTGTATATATCTATGTGGTGTTTTGAACACAAGAGGTAAGTAATTTAAGTGCAACCGTTCAACGTAAATATCTTACAAATTATGTGCAGGAGCGCTAGAAAAAAAAAGAATTAAACCTGCTAGTGTTATCGTAATAAATAAATAATAAAAAAAGCATAATACTATTATTCTTTACCGCTGGTATAATTGGGGGAATAAAAACATGGCATTTTTCCAGGTAGGTCAATAATCATTACTTTAACCTTATACACAGCAAAGTCATTCACTTAGGCCTGTGCTTCCACATTTTTATTCCTCATCACTGTCCATATCTTTTTTGAAGGGCAGAGTTTTCTTGAGGAAGCTCAACTGATCCAAATGTTCATGTTTAAGTAGACTGCGTTTCATGGAAACAATATCTCCAGCAGATCCTGCTTGCCTTTCCACCATTGTAGTGGGTTATTTTTCAGGGTTAAAAACTCACGATCTCTGTCCCATACAAATCTGGCTGCCATCCTCACTTCAAAGTCCGACTTTTGTTTTCCTGGTGCGTTGAAAATCAATCGCTGTCATTCACCACTTCCGCCATATGCTCGTGTTGTTTGGCCATTGTTTTAGCATGCGCGACTGTGGTTTCGTTTGCTCACACGTAGTTTTGACACGCCCGTCACGATCGAAATGCATTATGGGAAGTTGAGGCAACCACGACTGTGAGTGGTGGCTGTCCATGTTATATGATGTGTACCGGCTTACTCCAAGTGCAGCGGTCTGTGGGGTGGAGTAGTGCGAACGGCACAACGCAGCGTGGATGAAGTAAAAGCTAATTATGTGACTTTCTTCCACACATCGCTTGGATCATAAAAATAGCATAGCAGTAATATGGGCGCTGATAATTGATTCTTCCTCTCGTGATAGCCGAGTCCTCGTTCTGGTATCGATACATTTAAGGTTTACTGGCTATTTACAGTCAATTGGTTAGTTTGCTATCGATACAGCCGTATCGCTTGCCTGTAAAACGGGATATCCGGTCGTATCGGTTTATCGTTCTCAAGCTTACTTTAAATGCTACGTGTACGTACATACAGTATGCCTATTCAAATCTAGTCATTGAATGGACTCAGCTCTGTTCAGGGAAGTGTCTTTTTATTTAGAATGCATTACACTGTACAAGCCCCTCAACTACCATACACAAGTGGGGCTCTTCAAAACAAGATATCGGATGGAGGAGGGGGCTCATTATAGCGTCACACACTCGAGAAAGTGAGCGATCAGCCTTGAGGCCCTCGGTGGCTGACAGCAGCTGCACTTTCTTGCCTTATGGCAGCAGCAGCAATGGTGGAGATGCTAAGTAGAGAAGACAGTAGAAAGCAAAAGAGGCTTGGGAATGAGATGGAGACTTCCAAAAGGGAATCGGTTATCATTTTCTACTAGTGATCTCCTTTCATCACTTTGGATAATGTCTCACATGTGGGGAATAAAGGGAATAGGGGTTAGGTGTTGGCGAGGAGTTCACTTCCTGTTCTATGGGGATGTTATTCAAATTTAGGATGCAGAGATCTGTGGCTCCTCCATGCCCTTGCCACTGCTGACTTTGAGGGCTTCTCATTGTGACAAACACACTTGAGCTCCAGGCAACAAGAGGCGGAATCAAAACCAGCAATCAGGAACAAAGAAAGGAAACCTTTGATTTGAACCACACAAAACATTTTCACAAGCTTTCCAGTTAATTGTAACATGCTCTCAAGAGAATGGCATTATGAGAGCAAGAACTAGAAATTAGTTTTGATTGGTGCTTCCCAAAGAATCAATGATAGCACTGACTCATGGCAAACAAAAAAATAAATACACCCATTCACTTGTCCTTTATTTCCATTCCAAGTTTTCTATTTTTTTCGTTGAAGAAGATGAATTGGTGCTCTGAGGCTGTCAGCAAGAGGGCAACAGAAAGACGACATTCAAATGGCTGTCTGTCCGAAGCAATTATGAAATCCGAGGCTGTGTCTCCGTCTGAAGCAACTTCTCTGAACGCTGTGCCCTCTCCACTGTCTTGAACAACGTATCGACTCTCCCCTGAGAGCCACTTAGTGTGTCCTTTACGGAGCCTCTCGGGGTACAGTTCATCTGCACCCCCTTCGCTGACTCATGCATGCAATAAAGGGAAAAGTAAAAAATGGACATATGTGTGTATCATGAGCTGCCAGTTGATTATTCCGCACAAAGGTGACCCAGAAAGATCACTTTTTTTTTACCCTTCTTAGGTTGTCCTGCCAATAGTTAAATTAAACTATGCAATATCAATTGTCAGATTGCTAGAGGGCTTTTTTCAAACTGCTCAAAATCTATTTCTATACTTTTTAATTGGACTTCGCCTTAAGGGATCATACTCAGTATAATACATCAAAAAAATATTTGAATTTGTACCAGGCACTTATTATGCAGTTAAAACATGTAAATGCTGTAGTGTATAATGTTCGGTCGGTCGAGGCAAACGTTTTCGTGTGTTGTGATGCACGGCCCGGGCTATCAGCAAAAATACTAGTAATCAAACTGCTGTGTTTCACTGTATACCCTTATCATATGTAAAGCACACGGCAGCTCTGGATGCTAACTATCTCCATAATGGAATATTGGAATAAGTTGGATCACACAATAGTTTACTGTGAAGATCTGAAAACAGTTTTTGACATCAAACACTCTCCTACTCTCGTCACTAGAGCAGGGTGTGCTTTCGCTAGCGAACTTGAAACAAGAATGATACTTGACTCATCGCGTCTTTCCTGGTCATTTTGCTTTTGCTGTAATCCACATTAATGTTCCACTTGAGTTCAAATTGGAAAGGCAGAACCGATGACATGTTAATGTAGTTAAAGAGCGACACGGTGGAAGCCCGGCAGCGTGGCCATGTTTTAATATCAAATTACTATAACTTGTACGAACATTTATCTTTTAGGAACTACATGTCTTTCTATCCGTGGTAGCCTTTAAAAGATAAACCTCAATATGAGTTAAACTAATTTGATGTTAAAACCCCTCTTGATGTTTTCGGTTTTATACAATTTGTAAAATTAGTTTAACTTTTAGGGCGCCGTTGTTGTTGACGTAGCAGGGCGGTGACGTCACTGGACTACGCTGCCGTGTTTCCAGAATATAACTACCGTAATAATCTTGTCATCTGTTCAGTCCTTTCAATTTGAACCTCAGAGCAATATTAATGAGCAAGACAGGACTGTCGATATTTCACGAAACGAGCAGCAAAGGCAAAGTGAACAGGAAAGACAGGATGAGACGAGACGAGAGTAGGATAAAATGGGTGTTCTGCCAAAATGTGCTACAAGAGGCGAATTTGACACCCAAAGTACTACCGTGTGCTTTCAGCTTGTTTTGTATTGATTCATACAGGCAGCACATACTAAATATGCCTTAAGAAAATACTTAAATGTCGTAATATCCAATAAGGGCGGTTTAAATACACTACGTGAATAATGTGATCAACAGATCAACAATCTGCTACCACAAGAAAACACAATGCTTAAATGGTATGAGAGGGAAACACATGAAAAAAGTATTATTTTGAGGCAATGAAAAGGTACTTAAACACTCAATAAAAACACAAATACTAAGTACTCATCGCTTTAACCGATGTGCGTATGTGTTGGACGTCTCGCTGCGTAAAAAACCAAGGCAAGCAATGAAGGGAACAAGGCTAGTCAATATCTTTCCAACCTGCCTAGGATCGGTTTAAAGACACTGCTGATGAACTGAATTAGATGCAGATACAATATCGGGAAGTCATCCCACAGCTCTGTAACTAAACAATCTGACCAATAGCAGAATGAGACCAAATCATTTCAGTCAGCTTTGCTTGCTTGTTAGCACATCTATTCTCCCAAGCCAGGCCAACTACGTCATCACCCCGAGCGTCCATTGCGTGCTTTAAACATGGCGCCCTCCATAGGTCAAAACATACTAAATATTATAGATTTTTAAATCAATGGCAATATTTTATGTCTTTCTGATAACATATTTTAGTAAAAAACAACAATTGTGGTTTATTAGAGCCCATAAGTCTTTAAGACCGATGTTCCCTTTAACTGTGGTAAACTACTCTGGTCGCAAATTGAAGTAGCAGATTAGCTGCTGTCTTTCAGCTAACTGGCTGTGAATACATTGACCTCTCACTCGAGTGAAAGGATTCACACTCAAGAGCTTTTTCTAATATTGTGTTTTCTTAAAACTAATAAATATAACAATATTTTTAAAAATTAAAGCTCAAAGAAATTATATTTGTTCTCTTCTTAAATCTTTTTCCCACTGTTTAGGGCGAAGTTTTGCTATACAGTGGTATGAAAAAGTATCAGAGTCTTTTGGAATTTCTCATATTTCTGCATAAAATCACCATCAAATGTGATCTTATCTTTGTCAAAATCACACAGATGAAAAAACAGTGTCTGCTCTAACTAAAACCACCCATACATTTATAGGTTTTCATATTTTAATGAGGATAGTATGCAAACAATGACACAAAGGGGGAAAATAAGTACCCTATTTTTCGAACTAAAAGTCGCAGTTTTTTTCATAGTTTGGTTGGGGGTGTGACTTATTCACTGGAGCGACTTATGTGTTATTAACACATTGTTATATCATTTCACATGTTATTTTGGTGTTTGGGAGTGACACTGATGGTTCGGTAAACTCGTTAGCATGTTCTTCATGCTATAGTTATCTGAATAACTCTAATAGGTATGTTACGTTAGCATACCGGCCACGTTCGCGTTTCGTTGTTCATGCATCATGTAAAATTATCATACTGTACACTAATTCAGCATGTTGTTCTCTATTTTATTTTTATTTTAATTTACGTTTCAAGGTGACATATATGTTTTATGTGGTGGATTTTATTAGGTAAATGTCCTCCAAAAATGCGACTTACACTCCTGTGCGACTTATAGTCCGAAAAATACGGTAAGTGAACCATTACATTTAATATTTTAAAAATTCTGTTGTATTGCTATATAAACATGGAACCCACCAAAAGAAAGATTAGACTCTCTTCTTTCAGCAGAAAAAAAAGTTTAGTTCATATCTTTTCCATTCTTTAAAAATCAGCATTAGAAAATAGCTTAGTTTGAGCAATTTTCTAATTTCTGATGAAAAAACTGAGCAATAGAGCTTTTTGTAAAAGCATACATTTCAAACATAACTTTGCAACACAGCTATTTTTCACTTTTGTGACATCCCAAACATCTGAATAATGTTTTCGTTCTACAAAATAACAGAAACAACAAGACAAATAGAGCTTTTGATCGCAGAGTAACAATTTATTTACATATAACTAAACTATTGAACTGTTGATTTATTTGCACACATAACAACAGGGAAGGCTCTTTGCTGCTCCCAGTTGAATGAGGTGGCTTCTAGTAATCTGATGAGTCCGGATCAAGATCAGTCTCACTTTTTTCATCATCTTCATCGTTGGTTTCAACCTCAGGAGTAACGCCTCAGGAGAGGCTCAGGAGTAACGCAATGTGAGCTCCGCAGAACGCGTGTGGAACCTGACGCTGTTGTGGCCATCACCGTCTGTCTCATCAAGATAGATTTTTTTTTTAAATCCTTCTTTGACGATGGTCTCGTTTTCTTTTCCAAACACTCCTCCAGTGTCGTTTGCCTTTTTTCCAATGGTTCTCCACATTTTTCTCAATTTCTAACGCGTCTTTACAAGATCCCTCCAACTTCCGTTTCCTGACTATTTTTCTTCACTTCCTTTCTTGGCCCAAGATGAGCTCTTACAAAATGCGCTACTGCCCTCCAGTGGCCAGTTTTATTGCTTTAAAATGAGTTTGGAGCATTGTGCATTGCAGTTTAGAGCATTGTGCATTGCAGTTTAGGTGCAACAGAACCTAGAGAAGCCTCTTGTCAAAAAAACGTAAAACATGTATAAATGTTTTTGAGACACTGAAACAATTAAAAATAGAACATATTTATATGTATTTGGGAGCAAATGAGTTAATGTTTGCAAGTTGTCCAGGCCCTGAGGCCGCAAAAAAGCCCCAAATAATTATGCTCCCTCCCCCATGCTTCACGGGATGAGGTGTGGATGTTGGTGAGCTGTTCCAGTTTTCCTCCACACATGGCATTGTGTGTTACTCCCAAACAATTGAACTGTGGTTTCATCAGTCCACAAAATATTTTGCCACAACTTCTGTGGAGTGTCCATGTGCCTTTTTGCGAACATTAAACAAGCAACTATGTATTTTAGACAGCAGTGGCTTCCTCCGTGGAGTCCTCCCATTAACACCATTCTGGCCATAGTTTTACATATAGTTGAGGTGTGCACAGAGTTGTTGGACTGTGCCAGTGATTTCTGCAAGTCTTTAGCAGACACTGTAGGGTTCTTTTTCACCTCTCTGAGTATTCTGCGCTGAACTCTTGGCGTCATCTTTGGTGGACGGCCACTCCTTGGGAGGGAAGCAACAATGGCAAACTCTTCATTTGTAGACAACTTCTCTGACTGTCGATTTATGAACATCCAGACTTTTAGAGATGGTTTTGTATCCTTTCCCAGCTTTATACAAATCAACAATCCTTGATCGCAGGTCTTCAGACAGCTCTTTTGTCCGAGCCATGATGCACATCAGACAATGCTTCTCATCAAGACAATTCTGACCAGGTGTGTGTTTTACAGTGTGCAGGGTAGGCAAGGCAAGGCAAGGCAAATTTATTTATATAGCACAATTCAACACAAGGCAATTCAAAGTGCTATACATCACATGAAGATCATAAAAATCACATTTAAATCAACACAACGTAAAAACCAAGACAAAAGATTGCATTTAATCACAGAATAAAAATAAATAAATAAAAATAAAACAAAAATAAAACAAAAACTATTACTACTAATAATAATTGAAATCAGCAATGGAGATAAGCACAAGAGGAATAGAAAGCAGGTAGATTGAAATATATAGACAGTTATGGATATGCAGTGCTAAACAAAAGCGTTTTTAGCCCTGATTTAAAAGAGCTAACAGTTTGAGCGTACTTCAGACGTTCGGGTAACTTGTTCCAGAGGTGAGGAGCATAATAACTAAATGCTGCCTCACCCTGCTTGGTTCTTGTTCTTGGAACATGCAGAAGACCGGTTCCAGACGACCTTAGGGGTCTAGATGTCTCATAGGAATCTAACAAGTCAAGCATTTATTTTGGTCCAAGGCCATTAAGTGTTTTGTAGACGAGCAGTAGTATTTCATAGTCTATCCTTTGACTCACTGGAAGCCAGTGTAGCGATTTCAAAACCGGTGTAATGTGGTCCAGCTTCCTTGTATTTGTGAGGACTCTGGCTGCAGCATTCTGTACTAGCTGCAGCTTCCTGACTGATTTTTTTATCAAGACCTGTAAATATACCATTGCAATAGTCCAATCTGCTGAAAATGAATGCATGCATAAGTTTTTCCATGTCTTGTTTAGTCAGAAGCCCCTTAATTCTGGTTATATTTTTTAGGTGGTAATAAGCGGATTTAGTGACGGACTTTAGATGGCTATCAAATTTTAGGTCTGAGTCAATAATTACGCCAAGGTTTCTGACTTGATTTGTAGCTGTAAGTGACATTGTGCTAAGTTGGCTGCTTATCTTTGACCTTTCCTTTTTTGGCCCAAAAATGATCACCTCTGTCTTCTCCACATTTAACTGGAGAAAATTCTGCCACATCCATTCATTGATTTGATGAATGCATTTACTCAGGGAGACTAAGGGACTATAATCATGTGGGGACACAGAAATGTACAGTTGTGTGTCATCTGCATAGGTGTGATAGGAGATGTCATACTGTTCCATTATCTGAGCTAACGGAAGCATATAGATGTTAAATAAAAGTGGTCCTAGAATTGACCCTTGAGGGACTCCACACGTGAATTTGGTTCATTCTGACTGATAGTTTCCGATTGACACAAAGAAATCCCTATCATATAAATAGGATGTGAACCACTGAAGAATAGTGTCAGTAAGCCCTACCCACTGTTCCAATCTGCTGAGTAGTATGTTGTGATCAACCGTGTCAAATGCGGCGCTGAGATCCAATAGTAGTAGAACAGATGATTTGCCTGCATCGGTATTCCGACGAATATCATTTAGGACTTTGATAAGCATGGTCTCGGTGCTGTGTTGTGTCCGAAATCCAGACTGAAATGAGTTAAAAAGATTGTTTTGCACATAAAAGTCTGGATCTGTTCGAACACAACCCTTTCGATAATTTTCCCCAGGAATGTCAGATTTGATATTGGCCTGTAATTACTAATGGTTGAGGCATCCAGATTAGGTTTTTTAGGAGAGGTTTTATTACTGCAGTTTTTAAAGTCTGAGGAAACTCTCCTGTTTGGAGAGAAGTATTTATAATCTGAAGTATGTCTGGGGCTATGCAATGAAAAACAGTTTTGAAAAAGTTTGAAGGAAGGATGTCAAGGCAGCATGTTGTGGGCTTTAATTTCGACACAATTTCTGTTAAAGTGGCATAGTCCAAGAGGCTAAACTGTCTAAGATTGACGTGGGGGACTTTTTGGGAGGCATTTAGTGTAACATTTGTTAATCTGGAGTTGCACACAGTCTGTCTAATCTTTAGTACTTTGTGTGTAAAGAATGCTCCGAAATTATTACAGGACACCTCAGATGCCAATTCCTGAGGTATTGATGCTTTTGGGTTTGTCAGTTTGTCAACAACAGAAAATAGTGTGCGAGTATTGTTGGTGTTTCTACTAATGATCTCTGAAAAATATGACTGTCTAGCATTTTTCAGTTCCTGGTTGTATTTGCGAAGACTCTCTTTGTAGATATCATAAAAAACTAGGAGTTTGTTTTTCTGCCATCTGCGTTCTGCTCGTCTACAATCTTGCTTTTGTGTTATAGCTAGTATGGCCTTTCTCTAGGGTGACCTCTTCTTTCTTGACAAAGTTTTTGTCTTAATCGGGGCAATAGTGTCAATTACAGTCATCACACTGGAACTGAAACTATTCACAAATTCTTCCACTGGAGCTATTGTAGGGGTTAATGGTGAGGCATAGGCCTGTGTGAATAACGCACAAGTGTTATCACTTATGTAACGCTTCCTAATCACCTGTTTCCCTTTTCAGAGGATGGACAGGGGTGGTCATTTTAAACATAATGCAGTAGTGATCAGACAGAGCAATATCATTCACTGTGACCTCAGAGATGTTAAGACCTTTGGATATTCTTAAGTCCAGTATGTGCCCTCTGTTATGTGTTGGAACTGTGACATGCTGAGATAAACCAAATGTATCCAAAATATTTAAAAGCTGTCTAGCACATCCTTCTTCAGGATTATCAACATGAATGTTAAAGTCACCCACTAAAACAACACAATCAAAGTCCATGCAGACAGAAGACAGTATTTTGGTAAACTCATCAAAAAACATTGTGTTATACTTTGGTGGTCTGTAAATTGTTACCAAGCAGCTCTGCAAGGGCTTTTTAGCTGAATGACAATATATTCAAAGGAATCAAACTGACCACATGAAATATTCGTGCATTGAAAACTGTCCCTGATCAGACTGGCAACCCCACCTCCTTTCTTATGGGTTCTTGGCGCATTAAAGAAATTGAAGTTTGTGAGGGTTGCCTCAATCAGAACTGTCGAGCTCTTATCTTGTTCTAACCAAGTTTCTGTTAGGAACATCATGTCAAGGTTATGTTGGCTGATAAAATCATTAATTAAGAAAGATTTGCCAGCTAAAGATCTGATATTTAGCAGAGCCAATTGGAGATGCCAGACTGGATTCACTGGTGAGTTTTGGGAATGACACACTATGCTTAACAGGTTGGCAGAGTTGAGTGAACATTTTTTATTTCTCACCAATCTAGCCCTTTTTTTGTTGTTTATCACCACTGGGATTGTTGAGTATACAGACTGTACTCCATAGGGCCCCGGCTTTTGCTGGGACAGAACAGTCTTTGTAATGTTGTCACAGCCTGGACCCGGTGCATATCATATTAGTGTCGCAAATATGGCTTCCTCCATAGAAGGATAATACCGTGTAGTTCCAGAGTTGTAGTGCTTTGGCTTTGCCCCAAGAGAATTCCAGGGGAGGCTGGTTGGTTTGTTGCCATCTTCCCCTGGCACCTGTCGGGTATGACAGGTACAGGGTGGAAGCGAAGACATGAACTTGAGATCAAGAGACTGGTTAACCTTGCTATTTAGATCCATGGAGTCCCGACCAGGTTGACTCATTATTCCATCCAAACTAAGTCGTCGGCGGGGTGGCTTCCGGGACTGTGGGGATTTAGGCCTTGATGAGGCCTTAGCCTGACTGAGTCGGCAGAGTGGTGGCGTCTTGGAGTGTGAGGATTTGGTGCTGGATGGGGCCTTATCCTGGAGTCGGCGGCGTGGTGGCGTCTTGGAGTGTGAGGATTTGGGGCTGGATGGGGCCTCGTCAGCAGAGGATTGCACGGTCGGGTGGTTCTCCTGTTGAGCTGATGGAGCCGCTTCTTGGGTCTCGTCTGAAGGGGGTCGATCACCTGCTACCAGGGTCTCCTCCTGTTGAGGCAGTGGAGCCTCAGCAGAGGAGGGTTGGTCACAGCCTGGCAGGGCTGGCTTAGTCACTTCCCCTTCAGCGACTGTAGGCTCCATTTTTGGAGGAGACGTTGATCCTGCGTGCTCACTGTCTGAGTCAGCACTCATCCCAGCCTCCATGTTTATCAGATGTTTTGGGACAGCTTGCCTCCTTTCCTCGAGATAAGCAGACTGTCTGTGCCTCAAGAGATAAAACATGCTGCTGCTTAGTAACCGCACTCCTGACTTATTTAGGTGAAGGCCATCGTTCTTAAAGAGATGCCTGCGCCCTGAAAATATGTTGAACTTGTCAATGAAGTACATCGATTGTCCAGCACATGTAGCTTTGAGCCATTTGTTGAGCATCATCACTCTGCTTAAACCCCCCACCCTGGGCACGGGTATTGGTCCACTGAAAAACACCTCAGTATTTAAAGTTCCGACTTTGTTTATCAGTTCAGTGAAGTCTTGCTTTAAAAGTTCTGATTTTTGCTTCGCAATATCGAGGCCTCCTGTGTGTATTATCAGAGTAGTGGCTGTTGGATGCTGAGCAGCAATGCTCAGGATATTCCCTGAGATATCAGACACTGTTGCTTTAATAAAACAACATACTCTGGTATTGTTGCTACAAAAGTGTTTTATCCCATTCACAGCAAAGTCGCCCACTATCAGAGTGCAGGGCCCAGTGGGTCGCTTTCTCTGTAGCCTGCTAGCACATGCATTAGCATCGTACCTCTCGTTCGAGCCGGGTGTTCCAACTTTCCCTTGGTCAGGAGTCTCGGAGAATGGCGTAAATCTATTTTCCAGTAGAATTCCAGCAGCTTGAGGCACTTTGCTTTGAGCCTTTGTTGTTGCCTTGATCTGTGATCATTTTCTTTCTGGTGCCGGAGTAGATGACGCAGTCTTCTGCAGAGTAGGCCATTCCTTTTCATCGTAAATCTGCCAGTGCTGGGTTCTGCCAGGGTCCCGTTGAGTCTCGATGGTGTTTGTTTGCATTCTGTGGGTCTGCTCCCACTCGCTGTTTTGGGAGATCGGCAGAGTGGTTTCATTCCCGAGCTGTCCATTTACCTCCATATTCACTTCAAGCCGGTAGATTTTTGTTTCCACTACTGCTATCTTCTGGAGCAGTTTGTGGTAATCATCCATTGACAGGGGAGGCATGTTGCTGCTACTTAGCTTCCGTTAGCCGAATTCCTCAGTTCCAGTCGCGATAAGGCAGACTTGTGTTACAGTAACGACAAAAAAGCACTTTAAAAGGCTCAAAAATGCTCAAAAAGCCTTTGTTTAAATATAAACAAGATTAAAAGAAAATTCCAAGACTTGCTGAGTAATTTAGAGGTGATTAAAAATGATTAAAAAGATGATTGAAGCTTGAGAAGCAGGAGCAAAGCAGAGAGACGTCTGCACAGTAGCGAAGCAGCAGGAGAAGAGTAGGGTAGCTTTAAACCACTATTGGACACACACCTTACTTAAAACGTTTGCTAAAAATTGGTTTCAATTGCTCTTTAAGTCTCCTTAGCCAGAGGGTTCACTTACTTATTTTCCCCCATCTGCTATTGTTTGCATGCTATCCTCATTAAAGTATGAAAACCTATAAATTTTTGGGTGGTTTTAGTTAAAGCAGACACTTTTTTTTACATCTGTGTAATTTTGACAAAGATCAGATCACATTTGGTGGGGATTTTATGCAGAAATGTGTGAAATTCCAAAAGCTTCAGATACTTTTTCATCCCACTGTCCAAACTCCATATAAAGAAAAGGTGCACACTTTTTCCCCTTTCGGAATGCAAGCTGTCATTTCAAAATAGAAATGTCTCATGGCTGCTGCACCTGTCTACAAGGCTGAAGAAAAATGAGTATCCCGGTTCAGTTTAGCGGCCCATTTCACCACCAGACAACCAAACCATTACACTAAGGACTGTGAGACGGCATAATTAGTACTGTGCAGTTTGCCCAGTCGCACCCCCCCCCCAATCACGGTTCTTTTCGTCTATTCATTCACAGTCACTCACAAAGAAACCCTGCTTGTAACGTTAGATTCTACACAACCTTGCTTTGTGTTACTTGTCAAAACTATGCTCCTCATTTTTAAATTAGACTGCCACCATCTTCTGGTCCCCTTGCACAATCTGCAAAATTAAAAGGGACTTTGTAATTTAACAACCATAACAGGACGCCCATAAAGGGTCACGTCGAGCGGCCAGACAGGTTATCGCTCGTCACCCTGCCTCAAAGGCCCACATTTTGGCCATTCCTTACAGCCCAAAATTAAGTTTCGCCTGACAAAAATGGTAAATGGTGTTATACTTTTATTGTGCTTTTCCACCTTTAAAGATGCTCAAAGGATTTTACACTACATTGCTATCTACGTACTGGTGACGCAGCACCAGGAGCAATGTAGGGTTCAGTATCTTGCTCAAGTATACTTGGGCAAGTCATCAGGGCAGAGACTCAAACCCATAACCTCTGGGTTGGGGGACAACTACTCTATCTCTGAGTCACACCATCCCCAAAAAGAATAAGAATTTATCACCAACTCTCTGGGCCAGAGTGGTAAAAATAGTCTCTCTCTGGTGAAGTCTCTTTCTGTCGCCTGCTGTCACCACTCAGTGTCATCTTCTCGGACTTGGGCCTGCCTACTCAAAATCAGATGTGACTGGTTAATTCCAGTGGTGGAACGTAATGAAGTAAGAGTACTTCATTACTGTACTCAAATATTTTTTTTAAGTATCTGTACTTTACTTGAGTGGTACTTTTTACGATTACTTACTACATTACACGGCACGTAACTATATGTTTTACCCCACTACTTTTCAAATTGTCGCCAGTGTTACATGGTTCTTTTTGTTTTTTTCAGTGTAAATTGATAGTTTCGTTTTCATGCAACTATACTATAATCGAGCACTAGAAGCAGCAACATAAGTACAAGTAAGATTAGTCAGTTGAACAAGATATTGACAAAAAAAAACAACAACAGTGAGAACAGCGTGCCATTACACGGGTGCTGCACACTCTCGCATAGTAGGTGGGGTTATGCACCAAGTGGTTGCTTGCAATCTGCCATTAAGCAAAGCTCTGGAGTTTTTTGAGCTTGTTAAGCTTCTGTTTACAATACAGTCAATTTTATTTGTTGTTTTTATCCATTCTGCACATCTTTAAATAAAACTGAGCAGTCAATGAATGTATATGTGTATATATGTATATGTGTATATACAGTGTGGATACAGTGGGGTTTTCCCATTGGGTTTTCCCATTGGCAGTGTATCAAATACTTGTTATCCCCACTGTGTGTATATATATATATATATATATATATATATATATATATATATATATATATATATATATATATACTGGACTGTCTCAGAAAATTAGAATACACAATATTCTAATTTTCTGAGACAGTCCTGTACATTAATCCACCATTTAAAGCAGGGGTGTCCAAACTTTTTGCAAAGGGGACCAGATTTGGCGTGGTAAAAATGTGGGGGGCCGACCTTGGCTGACGTCCTTTACATAGAACAATATACAGGACTGTCTCAGAAAATTAGAATATGGTGTATTCTAATTTCAAAATTGCCCGATATGCATGTGTGATACATCATTGGAAAGCAGAATTACAGACGCCATGACTTTAACAAGAAATTATCGCGTACTTACCTTGTTTCGATCCAAAAACTCCATGTCGCATGTATCACTGAGTGTCAAAACACAGCTGTGAATGACCACAGCTGGATTATTTAGGGATTTTATGGGTGAATTATGGTAATATAACAAGGGTTACGATGCAGGAATCGCAGACATCGAGGAGATTCCATCAAGATTTTCTTTCTGAGATATTCACCCTTTTAAACTGTTTTTTCAAAATTTTCTTTGTTTGGATCGATTATTAATCATCTAACCGGGGAAAATGCGACAGTAACAAAAAAATACAATTAAGCGATAGTTATGAGGTAGATATCCGTGACTTTTTTAAAGGCGCCAAATTTTTCATTGTGACATAATTTGTTTAAAAGTTTAAAAGGTTTTATGCGAGTGAATCATTTTTTTTAAAACTAAATATTAGACATCAATTATTGATTCCAAGCTAAAAATGACAGGCATTTTGAATAATAAATATGATTACTTACCTTCTTTTTATTGCTAGGTTGAATCAAAAGCGGTTGCGAGATGTCTGTAAACGGGGGTTTTCAGGGTAAAACGGACAAATTAAAAATAGTTCGGAGGCTTAGTGCGCCATGAATCTGCTATGGCAGCATATAGACAAATTGTTCTATCAAACACAACAGTTCTTTTGGCTTAATATACAGCAGTTTATTTTAAAGAGGGGTGCAAGAGCAGAAACTGCTTTTTTTTGTCGTCTGTCTTTTCCGCCATATATATTGTAACGAAGTTGGGGTTAAGAAGCCTATGGCACCCTTTTGTTGTTGTTTTGGATTTTTTAAGAGCCACTTCTGGTCATTGAATGCATCCTCGGTATATAACTGGCATTACATCGCGAGATTCGTTGTTCGTTTTTCTGATTGTTGCATGGTTTTCACGGCTCGCTGTTCAGATACGCTAAAACGCTGTGTGTGCCTGAGCTAGAAGCCAGCACAATGACATACGAGAATGATCAGTGACTTTGTAAGTGACTAACCAGTGCCAGGAGAAATCAAAGTTGCATGTGAGATTCCTCTTGTCGTGTGAATCTTTTTACCCACGGCGCGCACATCCGCCATCACAGAAGGCGGCAGCACGATAATATCATATACATAATGTCCGGGGGAAAAAAAGTATATACCCTTTTGCACCTGATAATTTGACTGATAACTTTCCTACTTTTAAAGTTTTAGTCTTGCTGCCATCATTGATTCAATGGGTTTAATTTACAAACAAATCCATTAACAATTTGGTTACGAACTGCCAAAGAGTGTATATATCTTTTACGGACACCCTGTACAAATATATATATACAGGGTATAATATATATGTATATTACATTTTTGCATCGAGAGAAAATACTTTTACATTTTACTTGTGTTTTAAAGCAAGTACTTTTGTACTTTTACGTGGGCAATTATTTTCTTCGATACTTTAGTATTTTTTTTTCCCCTTGTATCTGTACTTTTACTTAAGTAAAAAAATAAAAAGTCAGTACTTCATCTACCACTGGTTGATTCCCTCATCACTCTCCAAACCAACAAACACAGCTTGGCCTTCCACCAGATTCATGAAATCGTAACCAATAAGTGAGCCAGATAACCAGTTTCTCGCTGGAGGATGACAATTCTGATTGGACTATATGCTTTGAGGATAGTAATGCTTTACTTGCTAAGGTGAAATTGACAATAGAAAACAATAGACATCACTAGATAACAGAGAGTAGGAAATGTGTTAATGTACCAAAATGAATAATGGAAATATTTAATTAATGATATTTTAGTTTTAGTCCTTCTCCGTAGGCGTATAAGGTTCTGAAAATTTACCACAGGACAGGACAAAGGAATTTGACCATTCAATAATTCAGTACATCACTTTATTTAGGTTTAATCCCACATCACTGTATTTCGGTGACAAAACTGAAAATGTAAAAAGTTTGTAAAAAGGCTGCAACAACTAATCGATTAAAATCTATTCAGAAATTTTTATAATCGATTTTTGCCTGCGGCTATGAGCAGTCCCGTTTGGTACTTGGTTGTGTGTCATTTGAGGTTGCATGCGTGCGCCAATGATTAGAGCAATAGAGAGAGAGTTCCCAGCTACACTCACATACCTGTCAACCCGAGGCCGTTGGCAATCTTACAAATAGTGACGTATGCCCTAACAAATTGGTGACTAATCTTACAACGTTGTATAAAGTGTGCAATATGAAACAAAAATAAAACTCAATTTATAAAATAATATGAATTTATTGGTAATAGAACAATCAACAAGTAAAAGAACAATCAATATCTTCAACTACATCGTGATTACTGAAATTTCACAGTCACGTTTGTTATAATTGTATGTAGCACTTTTGGCAATTTCTATCATGTCTTTTGATGGCTGCACTTCAGCTCGCAATTCAGTTTGACTTGAAGGTAGTTCGTTAGTGTGTTCAATTATAAATTAAAAAAGGTCAATTGATAAAATTCCCTTACCGACGCAATCTTTGAGTCAGGGAACATTTCTTTTGCTAATTCTGAGAAGTGATCAGCAATATTTGAGGGCAAATTGTGTTCGGCAACAAATTGGCAGAATAAAATCTCCGCTTTCGTCACTTTTCATTCTGCAGACTTCATCTTTGTGACCAGTGTTGTTAATCTTACTTTTAAAAAGTAATTAATCAGTTGCAAATTACTTCTCCCAAAAAGTAATTGAGTTAGTAACTCGGTTACCTGAAGGTAAGAGTAGTTACTTGGCAAATGAAATGGTGTTACCATTCATGTTTTTTTTTTCATTAAAAAAAAAAAAAAAAAAAACATAGTAAGCTTTGCTATGTTTGGAAATCGTTTAATGTTGTGAATTAACTGTTGAAGTTGTTAAAATTGCTACCATTTTTGCTTTAGTTCCCTTCTGTCTACTTTCGACGTGTTAAAGTTTTAAAACTGTTTCATCATTTTCAGATAGATTCAAGTCAAGATTTTGCCGATTTAGGAGTATTTTAGATAAAAAGTTACTTAAGTTTGCAAGGATGGTTCACTACAATAGAGCCTTTCAGAGAAGTCCACTGCTTCAAAATGGTGGCTGTTTACTAACGCCACCGAGTCTGTCATTCGCATGTAGTTCTATATGCATGTGATCTTTAGTGTAGCATCAAGTGGGCGTAGATTGTTGGCTTTTGGCTACAGTCAGGAAATATTGGAGCCACCTAGCCCAGCATCATGTTTGCAACTGCGTCACAACACTCATCTCTCTCAGTGTCTCAGACTTTTCTCGCGTCATTCAACCACCATAGTAACGCACATTGTCTCGTTGCCGAAACGGTGACAAAATCCGAATGGAGAAAAAAAAACGTAATGCACGAAAAACGTACAGATTTTGAACGTACGGCGTACACAATTAAAAGTCAGTGCTCACTTGTACAGATTACGCCGAAACCGTACAACTTGACAGGAATGCACTCAGGTTGGGTTGCTGAATCAATACAGTAATATAATAAAATGTCGAGAGTGAGATTGTCTTTTCTGTTGTTAGAGCCAGTGTGGCTCCATCAGAAGTGAGTAAATGAAGATAATTGTACTGCTTGTGTTCTTTGTTGATGAGACATTACTACTTAGCATGGGGCGCAAAGCTAGTTAGCGATTACGCTAATCAGTGTCCGAAGTGTCCCTTTCTATTGTGTTTTGGAGAAGCACTTAAGTTACTGTTATACAGTAAAACTGTCCCATTTCTTTTATAAAGGAACCACACACATAAACCCATTCATATAACAGCTTAGTCTCAACACTGTACACATATATTTCCATGCATTCACATAACCATGTATCTAACTAGCTCACATATCTCATAACCATTTCCCATTCAAATAATCACATAACCATTTCCCATACTCACATAATCATTCTTTGTTCTCATAACAGTGTGTTTATCTACTGTATGAACATCTGGTAACAATACCGCTTTGTGTGCAAGGACTCTTGCTCAGGGTTGTGAACAGGTTCTCATCTCCCTAGGTTAAGTCTGATATGTATGTGCACTGTTTTATCTGGGGGCCGGCATTAGGTTGCCACTGTTTTTTTTCCACTGCTTGTTAGGCTAAATATAAACCAAATGATCTCGAACGTCGGGGCAGATCTGCGCGTGGTGACTCGGTGGCATTTGTCCTGGCCGGCCAGCATTTCTATTTTCCTTTCTCAGTAAATGTACCCTCAGTATTTTCTTTATTACTCAGGAATTTTGTGTCGTCAGTTCTTATCCATTCAAGATAATAAAACAACCTGAGAAATATAAGTCATCTTTGGCAGTTCCTCATACGACTACTTTCCTTCAACACAAACTCCCATTTAAACTGTAAATTGTCATACAAGAGAGTGTGCTTTGAAATTGAATTTTGTATCCTTTCCCAGCTCCATACAAATCAGCAATCCTTGATTGCAGGTATTCCGACAGCATTTTTGACTGAGCCATGATGCACATCAGACATTGCTTCTCATCAAGACATTTCTTACCAGGTGTTTGTTTTATAGTGGGCAGGGCACCTTTAAACCACATATCAGTGATTGGGCACACACCTGACTTGAATTGTATGGTAAAAATTGGTAAAACAAATTTCAATTGCTCTTTAAGTCTCCTTAGGCAGAGGGTTCACGTACTTATTTTTCCCCCTTCTGTCATTGTATGCATGCTATCCTCATTACAATATGAAAACCAATAAATGTTTGGGTGGTTTTAGTTAAAGCAGTTTTTTTTCATCTATGTGATTTTGACAAAGATCAGGTCACATTTAATAGTGATTTTATGCAGAAATGTGAGAAATTCCAAAAGGTTAAGAACATTTTTAGTACCACTGTACCTGTTTTTGGATAGTTATTTTATTTAAGGGAACTAACGCAGAAATTAGGGTTACATCGCCAGCGTAGGAACGGAACTCGGGTATTACCTGTACTTAAAACACTAGTTGCAGACTACAGTTAAGTCAGGAAGTTGTAGTAAAATATTATTTGTAAAAAGGAAATAGTCATCCATTTTGTCTTCATTGTTATCTACATCATTCCTAAAACAACATCAAATTAAATTGTGAAGGTAATTGAAAAAAGTGATATTTATCCGATCAAATGATCAATCGTTTATAATTGATTAATTGGACGATTAATTAAAGAATAATTGCTAGTTGCTGCTCTAGTTTGTATCCTCTCATAGAGTTCTATATTTTGTCGGTCAAGGTTAAGTTATGAAGTTATTAAAAGGATGTCGAAAATCGAGTAAGGAAGTGTTTGACCTTCGCTCGCTATCAATCAGCCCATCGCTCTCATTTCTTTCGCAAGCCGTGAAGCAAAAGAGCCCTTTGGAGTGAACTCCCTAATTAAGAAGACCTTGACATGGGGATTTCATCCATTCTTCCTCCTCAATTTGGTGGGAAAAATATTTCATTGATTTCTACAGGAATCGAAGGCGGGTAGAGCTGAGAGTGGTTCTGTGCAGGATTATACTCTGCAGGGGGTTTCAGCGATGGGTGGGGCACCCGCGAGTGTATGTGTGTGTGTGCAATGTCCTTCTTATAACCCAATCCCTTCTCAATCTTTAAAATAAAAAAAAAGGCTTGGGAGGCTGAAGCCACCACATGAACTGCAGTGACCTTATTAAACGTAATCTCATCTTTTGTTTCTTGAGCAAAATCCCTTCACGGACACTGTGCGAGATATACAAATTGACCTAACCATCACGGACTGGTAATTTAATTTTACCCAGGGGTGAAAGCGGCTAGATTTTAATGCTGAAACTCCCTGACAAAAAGGTCGCCACAGAGCCAGAATTTTAATTTTATTTCGTTTTTCAAACCTCCTAAAAACCACAGAAATGCAAAACTGCTTTTGGCAGTTAAATCGTTAACACACAATAAAACACAACAGGTTTTAAACATGCATTAGGCTAATGCATGACACTGACTGTAACAAGGCACACATGAGAAATTGATTTTTTATTCAAAATTGTATTTTTTTTTCAATGATGTGCAAAATAACACTGAACAAAAACACTATACAGTCACTCAAACCTCCATCTCATTTTTATTTTCCTTCATTTCCTCATATCTAAATGCAAAACCTCAATTTTAATTAATTTAAAACATAGTACATGTACATTTTCATTGATGATAATGTAAACATTGACTTATATATTATAAAAAAAAAAAAACTACATTAACAAAAATAAGTACAAATGACTTATATTATGCACAGTGAAATGGAATACCATAATTTCCCGAATATAAGGCGCACCCGTGTATAACGTGCATCCCAAATTTACTTGTAAAATCTAGGGAAAATTATTGTACCCGTGTATAACGCGCACCCTAATTTTAGCACCACTAAATAGAAGAATACAAGAAAACAGAGCTCGTGTACAGATACAGAAATGTCATTTTACTGACTGGTGAAACACAGCACAGGCATAACACATTGGTAGTTCAAAACATTACCGTAAATTGATCATATGTACGGTAATAATATGATCTGACAACTTCTTGAACTTAGAAGAATCCAGGAGAAAACAAAACAGATGTGACTTTTCTTTTAAAGGCTGCTGTATAACTTGCTCGTTTCATCATGATGAATCAATGTTTCCTCCATGGATTGATACAGTAAAATGAAAGTGAGAACGTAAGTCGGAAATCCGAGAGAACTCATCGCTGTCGACACGACAGTAACAATAGGAACTATTGTTATTCGGGTTTGAGCTTCCCAAGGGACAGATGTAGTTGACGGACACAGGAAGTCTGTGTTGTTACGTTTGTTATGGTCCGAATTGCGGAGCTGCAATAAACGTTGACTCAAATGCGTTCAAGAAACTAAATTCTGTGCTTTATGATGAGTGAAAAAAGCAGAATTTAACACAGAGCAAATCATTCGGCCGATCAGAGTGAAGTATTACTGAAACAAAATGGTGACGTCACGTACCGTAATGGTCGGCAATGGATCGCCGCATATGTTTCTTCAATACAACATGGCCGTGTCAATAAAAAAAAATCGGTTTATATATATATACGTATATAATATATATATATTTCTGTCTCCATCCATGTACCCGTTTATAATGCGCACCATGATTTTACAAGTTGATTTTGGGGGAAAAAAGTGTGCGTTATATTCAGGAAGTTACGGTATATTTTGAAGATAATGCAAACATTGACTTTTTTTATACAGGTGGGGCAGAGCAACTTGCTTATTTAAATTTTGCGCCCTGAAGCGATGGTTGCTCTGAGGATGGGAGGGATGGACTTATTTGAGAGGGTGGGGCTTAATAGCCATCTAAAGTCCGTCACTAAATCTGCTTAATACCACCTAAAAATATAGCCAGAATTAAGGGGCTTCTGACTCAACAAGACATGGAAAAACTTATGCATGCATTCATTTTCAGCAGATTGGACTACTGCAACGGTATAGTTACAGGTCTTTATAAAAATTTTAAAAAATCAGTCAGGAAGCTGCAGCTAGTACAAAATGCTGCAGCCAGAGTCCTCACAAATACAAGGAAACTGGACAACATTACACCGGTTTTGAAATCGTTACACTGGCTTCCAGTGAGTCAAAGGATATACTATAAAATATTACTGCTCGTCTACAAAACACTTAATGGCCTTGGACCAAAATACATGCTTGATTTGTTAGAGTCCTATGAAACATCTAGACCCCTAAGGTCGTCTGGAACCGGTCTCCTGTATGTTCCAAGAACAAGAACCAAGTAGGGTGGGGCAGCATTTAGTTATTATGCTCCTCACCTCTGGAACAAGTTACCTGAAGGTCTGAAGTATGCTCAAACTGTTAGCTCCTTTAAATCAGGGCTAAAAATACTTTTGTTTAACACTGCATATCCATAACTGTCTATATATGTCAATCTATTTGCTTTCTATTCCTCTCGTGCTTATCTCCATCGCTGATTTCAATTATTAGCAGTAGTAGTAGTATTTGTTTTATTTTTAATTTTTTTTTTTTAATTTTGTATTCTATTGGTTATTAAATGCGATTTATATGTATAATTTTATTTCCTATTTCGATTGTCTTTGTTTTTTTTTCGTTCTATTGATTTTAATGTGATTTTTATGATCTTCATGTGATGTAAAACACTTCGAATTCCCTTTTGTTGAATTGTGCTATATAAATAAATTTGCCTTGCCTTGCCTTGCCTTAAAGTTTGGTTCTTAATGAGCGTTATTTATTTTGTGTTTATCTTTCAGGAAGACCAGTCAGCATCATGGAGTTCGAAGTTGGAACGCTCTTTCACTGTTGAGGCATTTTTTTCAAGCGGTCTCTCAATTGTCGCAACGCAACGTGCATTTCGTAGACATTTCAATATTGCCCCTCGTGGTCGTGTTCCTGGCCGGCAGTCAATTGTTTAATGGGTAAACAACTTCAGGGAAATGGGTGAAGTAAAGAAAAAGAAACCTTGGCTCCCACAAACAGCAAGGTCACCCCAAAACATTGACGCGGTAAGGAAATCTGTTTTGAGATCTCCCCGACGGTTTGCCCACAAACGCGCATCTGCTCTTGGGTTTCTGCTCATTCTGTGAGACAAATCCTCCTTGAAGAATTGAAATTTCGTCCCTACAAATTAGCTATGGTGCAGGAACTTAATCCAAGCGATTTTATTCCTCCCTTGAAAAAATGCCTCACCGGCAAAACCGCGTTCCAACTTCGTCCACTCCATGATGCTCACTGGGGTTCCTGAAAAATAAACACAAAAAAAATAGCCCACGTTAAGAACTTTGAGCCTCACCCTCTCAAATAATTCCATCCCTACCATCCTTAGAGCAACCATTGCTTCAAGGCACCAAATTTAAATAAGCAAGTTGCTCTGCCCTACGCTGTATTACAGGTAGTCCCCAGGTTACTAACGAGTTCCATTCCTATGTCAGTGACGTGAACAAAATTTCCACGTAAATCGCAATTAACCCTTTACGTACCCAAATTAAATACCCAAAAAGTCCAAAAGTATTATATTTTGTTTAATGATGGAGGATACACTGCCCTCTGGTGGCAGCATTGGGTCTGGCTGGACTGTCGCCTCGTGACTGAGGAGCAGACTCTCGTCTGACATGGATAAAGGACAGCTGCGCTGTGGTTTGGCCCACATATGGCTGTAAGTTAATTCAGCTAATATACTGTATGGTTGTGTATGTATTTTTAATTAAGTTTACAGCTACAGTTTGTGGAGTTACGTGTGAGCGATTTGCTATGAGAATTGTAAATACGTTAGCATTCATAGCATTTAAACTAGCGGATTTTTGTTAGGCAAATTAGGCTAATTTAATCTACTAAATTTATATATTGATCAGACTAGATGGATGTTTGAACACCAGTTTTTTGTGTCAAGTGTTTTATTGTTAAAATGTGTGTTGCTTTGAACATGAGTGTACATATATGTGTTAAATGAACAAAAATAATTTCGAAGTGCACATTAACTATATTGCCAAATGTATCACATTTGAGACAAGCATTTCTGGACCTCATTACAGTAAAACAATTTTGTTTAAAAACATATTGTTTTCAATCTCACTTTAGTTATATTTGTTAAATTGTTGTTATATTTGTGAACTGCATGTAATGCTTAAGCCCTTTTCACAAACATCTTGGTAAATTCCCGTCTAAGGTGACTTTGCTTTCACGCATGTAGAGATATCCCGAGAATGACGCAGGTTGGACACTTTCACACACTTGTCCCGTGTTGCCTACTGGTGCTCTCTGTGCGGAGAGGGCTGCTGGCGCGATTTTATAACCCGGATATTACGTAATTTTTTTCGGCATCGGCTGTCACAATGTTGGTCAAATCGTGTTTTGTCCCAGAAAGAGCGTTCCAGACGTCGTAACTGCAGCCAATTCAAGCTCATCAAGACTGTATTTGAGCCCAGGAGATCCAAGAGAAGAGTGCCAAGATAGGAACTTGCTGTGCGCCATTTGACACCTCTGCCGTTCTTTCTTTGAAATCCCCTACGTTGTGCTGGTATTTGAGTGTATTTGTTTCATTGTCTTATCGGCTCTCTGCCTACCACTTAGGTTAGTATTATTGATTCCCGTCGACCTGCTGTCACAGACCCATTGTGTTATTCCCCCTACCTCTGCAATCGTGTGTATTTTTTTCTATTTAATAAACCCTTTAACGGATCCCTCCATTGTTTTCTGCTTTGTGGTACAACTTTGTTTCCGCAGTTCTCTAACATCAGCGAACAAAATAAACCACAAATTTCCAAAACTGGACCACGGACTCTTCCTTGACTCTCCGATCCAGTAGCAGTTTGATTTCGTTGTATTTTCAGTTTAACTTTTGTATTTCCAGCTTGCTATGTTGATAATTGCGATGTTTGTTTACCGCTTTTCGTCTTACTGCGAAGAAAGCGGAAGAAAGTAACGATCGGCCAGCCATGATATTTATGTCATCATCCATCGTGCTGTGACACGGGAATTTAACGCTTGCTTTCGCACAAGATTCTTCTGGGACTTTCACAGGAATTATGCTAATACGCGACCCGTGAAATCTCCCGTAATCTCCGTGTCAGTCGGCCCAGGAAATTGCGTTCACATTCAAGGGCTGTCCGTTTAAATCTGTGTTTCGGCGTGTGTGAAAGGGGCTTTAATGCATCACTTATGACAAAAATTAGAGAACATATATAGAAATTATTATTTTTTAATTGTTTTAAAAAATGTAGTACTGTATATTTTGTTTAAGACCACATAAAGCTTTCAAATAAAAAAATTAAAAATCTGAATTTTCTGTTCATTATTTCTGGGGTCAGGTATTATAATATGGAAGATGTTCTGAACCTCCCTATCAGAGCAAATAAAATAGGCCGCTTCAAAACTTTCCTTTCTCTTAAAGGTCTGATCAATTTTCTGTTGCATTGCCCTTTATTATTGCATTAATTCAACAAGTTCATTCTTTTTTTCTTTTTTTGTTGTGCCAGAAACATGTGCATTTGAACCAGTCAGAGCTAACTAACCATGCTGATCTCATGTCAGTATGTCAGTGAATTGAACGGACAACTGGAATCCAGGCAGGGTGGTATGTTGCGCGCATGTGCACATTCACACGAGCCGACTTGTCGGACTTAGATAACACGGTGGGAGAACTCAGTGGAATAAATAAATAATAAATATTGGTGGAAATGGATGACGCTACACAAGTACTTGTTGCTAACACTTGTATATGTGAATCTGACCTTAGTAGATTGTTGATTGGCTGCCTGGCAGTTTTTTTGTTTTGTTTTTTAACATGGAGGTTTGACAGTTGCCGTTATATTTTTTGGATCAAAGCACCGTTCCGCCCCCGAATTTTATGCCCACTTTCGGCCCTGATTTTACCCCAGTTGGATTTATCATATTTTTCCATCTTCGGCAAGGTTGCTTCTAACACCATTTCACTAGAATTGCTTTTTGTAATTACACATTACATAATTAAATCTAATGTTCCCTGCTGAGAGGTAAAATATAATTTCACCCAAGATCTGAATATCTCTTCCCATCCACAAAAGCAGTGATGTCCTCTGTTTGTTTGAAAGATGTGCTATGTGACGTCTTGATTAAACTATGTTCAAAATTCACTCTGGTCTATCATTGACGTCAGTAATAAATGAGGGCTATGCAAACTCTCAATCAGAGCAGAGTAATGAATTCTGCTAAATGGGGTATAATTTATCATAAAAGCAAAATTAAGCTTTCAAACCACAGAATAAAGCAGTTGAAGGTCAAATTTTGTTCTGATTAGACACATGAGCCTGCATGCGAGTCACAGTGCTGCTTGACTGACTGGCCTGAGTACATCTACGTACAAAAGCTGACCTGCAAGTGAGCCAACTTTGACGGATTCATTTTATTGTAGAGCTGCAACTTACGGTTATTTTTATAATCTATTAATCGGACGAGTAATATGACGATTTATTGATTAATCTGATGAATGTCACTTTCTTTAAGTACCTTCACAATTTAACTTGAAGTTGTTTCAGACATGTTGTTAGAAACAATGAAGACAAAATGGATGACTATTTCCTTAAAAAAATATATTTCATTACAGCTTCCTGACCTAACTGTAGTCTACAACTGTACTGTTTTAAGTACATAAAACTTACGTGACAAAAAACAAAACAAAACTGGAAACAGAATGGCGGAACAGCCTCTGGCGTCATAAAGCCGAATAGGGAATGGGACGTACTACGTCATTGTTTGGACGTGCCTCCATGCTGATAATATGCTTTACTTCCGGTCCGCCAAACTCAACGGGGATTGTAATGTGTGGTAGTGCTAAACTAATTCCTTCGGTGTTAAGAAATTATGGGTGTGTATTGTTGTGTTACCGGGTGCATCAGCTTCTCCTACGACAAAAAAAAAGGGCGAGGAAAACTGGACTCACTTTTCACCGTTTTCCTGCATGGAGGACCAAGTATCAGATCGCGAAGGCACGACGGATGGCTGGGGCGCAGCGGTTCGTCGGAAAAGCATTTCTCTTGATCATATTTCTGCTGAAATGAGAGTGTGTTCCCGTCATCTCTACTCTTGTAAGTTGAACGATTTATCCGTTTTGGTTTCAATACGTTTTTTTTTTTTTTTAACCATTGTGTAAATCTGCCTCGGTAGTAATGCTAACCTACTACTCCTCCTCACCTACCTGTTGTGTTCCTAGGAAAACCTGCATATGAAATGCTGACAACACATCCCGATTGGTCACCATTTCTCTTCTTGGGTTATTCTGAGGTCATCGGAGCGTTACGAGAGGTTGGAAAGGCGAAGAGTGCACGCTGAAACTTCTGTATGCTGTGCTCTTACAAACACGAGCCCAAGTGTTGTTGTGAAAAGTCAATAAAATATGAATACCAAAACATGACTTGAACAACTTCTTGACAAACTGTAACTGCTTGTTGTTTATATCAGGTCTTCATAATAAACAGGTGTAATAATTACAAAGTCAGGTGACTTAAGTTTGTTATTCTATTTGGAATATGCATTGACAATTTTTGGACAGTGTTGTAGACAAGAACTGGGACTGATAAGTTGCAATAGATTTATTTCAAGTAATGCAATTTCTCCAATACGATATTTGAATTGACAGTTTAAAATCTTTAAATTAGTGCAAACAAGGCCCACCCTCTGACGGGGGCAGCAAATATTATATAAAAAATTATTAGTAATACACAAATACAAGATTACAATAAACGTGTCTTTGTCAAAGCAGTTTAAAACACTATTTACTGGCCTTGGGTAAATTGCCAGACAGAATAAATATGTGCTTTAAAGTTCTTGCATTTCCATTTTAAGTATTGCAAGTACTAGTCTCCAACACAGTATTTGAACTGACAGTTTAAAATTCTTTTAGTACAAAATGGCCCACACTCTGGCAGGGGGCAGCAAATATTATAATACATAATATAATACATTATAAAAAGCTATATACTATATAAATACAAGATCACAACAAAACCTGTATTTTTCAAAGCAGTTAAAAACCATCCAGTGGCCTTAGGTTAATAAAGGTGTATAAATATGTACTTTACAGTTCTTGCATTTCTATTTTTAGGTATTGCAACTTTTCCAACACTATTTGAATTGACAGTCTAAAGTCTACATTAGTGCAAACAAGAATATTATGAATTAAAAATAATAATAGAATATATAAATTCAACATTACAATGAAACGTGTCTTTGTCAAAGTGGTTAAAAAAAAAACACTTCACTGGCCTTAGTTAAATAGCCAGGCAGAATAAATATGTGCATTAAAGTTCTTGCATTTTCACAAATTAAAAGCCCGCAGTTTATCGACAAGAAGGGCAGACCCAGATGGCGTCTGCTGCAGGTGCTTGTTTGAGTCCGACACAGGACAAATGGAACCACTCCATTGAACAAATTTTCTTTGTCAAATGATCCAAGAAGAGAGATGGTGACCATTCGGGATGTGTTGTCAGCAGGTTTACCTAGGAACACAACAGGTAGGTGAGTCATAGTAGGCGAGCATTGCTACCGAGGCAGATTTACACAACGGTGTAAAAAAACAAAAACGTATTGAAACCAAAAGTGGATAAATCGTTCAATTTACAAGAGTAGAGATGACAGGAACACACTCTCATTCCAGCAGAAATATGATCATAAGAAATGCTTTTCCGACGAACCGCTGCAATCCAGCCATCCGTCGTACCTTCATGATCTGATATTTGGTCCTCCATGCAGGAAAACTGTGAAAAGTGAGTCCAGTTTTCCTCGCCCTTTCTTTTGTCGTAGGAGAAACTGTTGCACCCGGTAACACAACAATACACACCCATAATTTCTTTCTAATACACCGAAGGAATTAGCTTAGCACTACCACACGTTACAATCCCTGTTGAGTTTGGCGGACCGGAAGTAAAGCATATTATCAGCATGGAGGCGCGTCCAAACAATGACGTAGTACGTCCCATTCCCTATCACGTAAGTCTGGCACGTCGTAACCCGGGGGGACTACCTGTACATATAACTTGTTTTAGTTTTTATCAAAGGTTCTGAGTATAAAACAATAGGTTCTCAGTACACAAGTCAGACAAAAGTCAAGTTCATAAAAAAAAAAAAAAAAAAAAAAAACTGCTGCCGATTCACCTTTTCTTGTGGGCAAAGCGATGATTTACATTGTCTTAATGACTCATTTATTTTCTTTGTACAAAATAAGCACAAAATCGAATAAGGAGGAAGCTGACTGTAATGAATCTGTTTTCTTTATCAGCGAGTTGTTCATAAATACAGTACAATCCAAATCCGATTTCAAAGCATACTCACTTGTATGACAATTTACAGTTTAAATGTGAGTTTGTGTTGAAAGGAGACTAAGCCGTTATGCTGTTATATGAATGGCTTTATGTTTGCGGTTTCTTTGTAAAAGAAATGAGACAACTTTACTATCTAATAATAACTCAAGTGCTAATATGCTTCTCCAAAACACAATACAAAAGGACACTTATGACACTGATTAGCATAGTCGCTGACTTGCTTAGTGCTCTATGCGTGGTCGAGATTTTCTTTTTCATATATTAACCCTTTTAAACATTTTTTTTCTTTCCATTTTTCTTTGTTTGGATCGATTATTAATCATCTAACACATATGTGTCAAACCAATTCCACAAAGGGCCAAGTGGGTGCTGGATTACCGGATACCGCGCAAACAGTTTAACCAATGAATTTTCTGTTGAAACAAGCAGCACCTGACAAAGTTTAACTGATTACCCATTTAAGAGATCAGATTGGTCAAAAGGTGTCCTCTTCATTGGTTGGAAAGAAAACCTGCACCCACTTGGCCCTTTATGGAGTCAGTTTGACACTAGTGAATTCTAACATATCGGAGAAAATGCGACAGTAACAAAAAAAAAGACACTTAAGCAATAGTTATGAGGTAGATATACGTGACTTTTCTACAGACACCATTTTTTTCATTGTGACGTCATTTGTTTAAAAGTTTAACATATGCGAGTGAATTTTTTTTTTAAGTTGTTTTATTTAAAAAGGAAAAAAAAAACGGAATATGACACATCAATTAATGATTCTAAGCTAAAAATGACAGACATTTTGAATAATAAATATATAATATAATATAATATAATATAATATAATATATATATATATAATATATAATTACCTTCGTTTCATGGCTGGGTTGAAACATAAGTGGTTTGCGCAACGTCTGTAAATGTGGGTTCCCAGGGTAAAACGGACATATTAAAAATAGTTTGGGGGCTTAATGCGCTATGAATCTGCTATGGCAGCATATAGACATATTGTTCTATCGAACACTACAGTTATTTTGGCTTGAAATATAGCAGTTTCTTTTAAAGAGGAGTGCAAGAGCAGAAACTGCTTTTTCAGTCTTGTCTGCGTTTTCCGCCATATACATATACATAGTATAAAACGAATTTAAAAAATTATTCACTCCTATGTTTTAAACTTTTGAACAAATTACGTCACAATGAAAAAAATAGTGTCTGTAAATAGGTCACGAATATCTACCTCATAACTATCGCTTGAGTGTATTTATTTTTTTTTTTTTCTGTTTCTGTCGCATTACCCCGATATTTTAGATGATAAATAATAAATCCAAACAAGGAAATATTGAAAGAAAAAAAGAAAAAAAAAAACGTTTAAAAGGGTAAATATTTGAAAAAGAAAATCTCGACCACTACTTTTTGCCCATGATTTCCGCATCGCGACCCTTGTTATATTACCGTGTTTCACCCATAAAATCCCCAAAAAGTCCAACTGTGGCCATTCACAGCTGTGTCTTGACACTCGGTGATACATGCTGCACTGAGTTTTTGGAACCAAACAAAGTGAGTACGCGATAAAATCAGTGTGTTTTTAATGATGCTCGCTCATGCTTGCACCTCGAGCTACCGGAAAGCCACAAAAAGATGTGCATTGCAGTGGAATGCTAACGCGAGAATTACTGACACAGCAGGCTAACTGACTAGCGTGATATCCATTATCTTTTCAACCCGTGTTGCCGTTTGGATTTCTTTTTATGGGATGATATCAATGTATTAGACACATTAGCTGCTTAAATCATATAGCCTAGGTCCTAGGCTTTGAGGCTAAACACAATAAATAGATGTTATGTACTCACAATTATATTTTCCCTTTATGCACATATGGAGTAGTGATGGCCAATGAAGCTTTTTTAGAAGCTTCGAACCACATGGGCAAATTGCTTCGAAAATAGGTTCGGTCCATGAAGCTTTATTACCAGTGACCTCTACTGGCAAGAACTAAAATTGCAGGGGGTCTCAAAATGTATACAATAAAGTTATCACTAACTATACAGCTAACTCTTTGTTTAGCCATTATTATTTACAAAATAAAACATAGGGCTAAATTAAATCTACATTTACTCCCACATCAATTTCCTTTATTATTGTACATCCACCCACATGTCTTTGTGCATGAATTTTGATTATCAAAGATTTGAGTAGAGTAAAGGGGGTTTCATCTTGAAGTGTTTGTTATTTTTTTTATGTGCAAGGATGGGTGCCCAAAACCTTTTTTTAAAATGAGAAACTTAAAGACAGTTTCAAAGCTCTCAAAAATGTCAGTTTTTCACTCACCTGATTTGACCTAATTTTAAGGTGTTAAAAATTCCCTTTTGTTCAAAATGTTTCTTCCCCCAGAAAGTAGAGTTTTTAAGCTTTTCAATGATGTATCACACATGCGTATAGGACAATTGTGAAATTTGGCCAAATTGGAGGTCTCAGAGCAGAACTTCAAGTCATCTGAGTGTTTTCTGCCAATTTTATAAGAAATTGTATCTCATGATACAACTGTTTTTTTTTTTTTTTTTTTTTTTTTTTTTTTTTTTTTTTTTGTGGGAGCAGCTAGGGGCGGCAATGCATTCTATTAATGATTGTCAATTGGATGGCGACCAACCAATCAACCAACTGTATTCACTACAAACAACATTATGACATTTGGGCTTAATCTTCAGCATGAAAGTGCTGTACAATAATACAATAATAAACGTGTAAATTTAAACAATATGTATTTGCTTCCGAGCACCACTCTTTGAATCGAGTGATATCCATCAAGGCTTGAATAGTGCTTTTCTTGTTCCTCACCGAGGAATTTGTATCTGCCAAAATAATCTACGACTGAGTTAGCAGTTGATTTGTTTCTGTGAATGAAACCTAATCTTGTTACATGGCCAAGCACTCGCTCTAATTAAACAAAGTGAATACTGTGTAAGAAGTTTAGGAACATTTACTGTATGTCATCTTCGTTTTGTGACTTTAGGTTGACTATACTCCCCCACTGTCCCTCACTCAGTATTCACATTAAGTTCCCTACTCCCTCCCACACTCTTCCCGGCACTGCTCAATGCATTGCTTTCTCTCCGATTCACTCGCCTTCCCTCTGCAGGAGAGCCCCCGCTGTGCACCAATCCCTTTCACACAGGTGATTGCTCAGGGAATATTGATTAAGGCAAGTGCAGAAGAAAAGTCACTTTTCAAACTTACTGGGATGTGAAGGTGAAGCGCACAGACACGGAAGTACACACACGCACACACACCCGAATGTAATTGTTGTGATTACTGTGATAAACATGCCCTATTAAGCAGAACGAATAAGGGAAGAATGCCATAAAGAACATCACTACATCAATTGCAGCACATTTGTGTTGCTTTTAGTAGATCTCTAAAAATGCAATTAAACCACTTCAATGGAGAGCCGTAAGTTACCTCCTGCGAAATACGAGGCATGCCAGTACTATCTAGAGTCACATTTTAAATTCAAGCCGCAAATGTTTAGGGTATCCCCTGGAGTCCCAAAACACTTTCACAACTTTCTTTGCAATGTTACATGCACTGTTGGAAGGATTATTCTAGCATTCTTTACAGTTCCAGCATCATGGCCAACTTCAAAATACGTCCTCTTGATGACTCCCTTCGGTTTGCAAATGTAAATGTACTTATGTTTGCATAGCAACTTTTCACCATTAAGAAACTCAAAACGCTTTGACGCTATTGACTAATCTGAGCATAACCACCGGAGGTACCCCATCCGCCATTGCTGAGGTGTGCTGCACGCAGCACACAGCCAAAACGAAATTGGCCCAAAATTTGCAGTACATCTGACTCATATCCGCTCCAGTTATATTTTGCTATATAGGTACCCAGATAGATACTACAATAATGTAGTGTCTGCTACTTTGGACCAGTTCTGGCCGATCCGGCAAGTGACTCCTCACTGAGTTAGGGCCATCGTTCAAAAAGACACTGGGGCGGATCCGTTTTATGAAGTTGGGCCGAAGTTTGCAGTACATCTGTCCCATGTCCGCGCCAGTTAGATTTTGCTATCTGGGTACCTATATAGCAAATATATAGCATTTTGCTATCCGGGTACATATATAGCAATTATATAGCATTTTGCTATCTGGGTACCTATATAGCAAAATATAAATGGAGCGGACATGAGCCAAATGTACTGCAAATTTCGGCCTAACTTCGTAAAACGGATCAGCAACAGTTTCGGGCCAGAAATGGTCCAAAGTAGCAGACACTACATTAATGTATGGCCCAGATATGGCATGAATGTTACCCAATCTGGCCAGCACTGAGCCAGATTTGTATCATAACTGTTTTCAGTATTAAATTTGGGGTCCAGTTTGTTCAATGTATCATACTGTACGCTGTTCATGTTGCAAATTAAATGTGTGTTTTAAAAGCAATAATGACCACGTTTCTTTTTCATGCCATTTATTAATGCTAACATACCGTAATTTCCCGAATATAACGCGCTCTTTTTTTCCCCCCAAATCAACTTGTAAAATCATGGTGCGCATTATAAACGGGTACATGGATGAAGACAGATATATACATATATATTATATACATATATAAACCGTTTTTTTTTTTTTTTAATTGACACGGCCACGTTGTGTCGAAGAAACGTTTCAACGTTCAGTATGAACGTAACAACACGGATTTCCTGTGTGTGTCCGTCAACTATATCTGTCCCTCGGGAAACTCAAACCCAAATAACAATAGTTCCTATTGTTACTGTCACGTCGAAAGCGATAGGCTCTCTCGGATTTCCGACTTCCGTCCTCACGTTCATTTTACCGTATGAATCCATGGAAGAAACATTTATTCATGATGATGAAACAAGCAAGTTATACAGCAGCCTTCAAAAGAAAAGTCACATCTATTTTGTTTTCTCCTAGATTCTGATAAGTTGGAAAAGTCAAATCATATTATTACCGTAAATATTGTCAGTTTATGGTAATGTTTTGAACTACCAATGTGCTATGCTTGTCCTGTGTTTCACCAGTCAGTAAAATGACATTTCTGTATCTGTACACGAGCTCTGTTTTCTTGTATTCTTCTATTTATTGGTGCTAAAATTAGGGTGCGCGTTATAAACGTGGACAATATATTTCCCTAGATTTTTCAAGTAAATTTGGGGTGCGCATTATACACGGGTGCGCCTTATATTCGGGAAATTACTGTATAAATGCACCACAACATTACAACATTGTTTTATCCTAAATATTTTAATTGGAACAAGCAACTCCACATTAAAGATGACACATTTTTAGACTTTAAATAACATATTGTAATTTTTTTTTTTCTAAGGTTCTGAGGTAACAAGGGACCTAAACGGAGAGAGACCGGAGGCAAACTGGCAGTGGTAACAGGAGTTTATTGACGATTAGCAGGAGTGGCAGGTAGTGTCCGAAAAATCCGGTGGGTAGTTTGGCGATAGAACAGGTAAACCGGCAGGCAGGTGTTCTGTCAGGCAAACAGTACAGTATCTAAGAAAAAAACAAAACAAAATGAGCTCAAAACTGGAGTCACAAACTTGTGTAGTTGAGTTGTTGACCTGACTTTGATGTGAGGCCAAGGATTGGTTTAAGTAAGCTGCTGACGATGATCACCGACACCTGGTCCTGGGCTCACCCACCTATCAAATCCTCCAATCCAGGCAGTGACACACAAACACAAGTAGGAGGAGCGGGGGCCCTAACAGTATTCCAACATTGAAACATTGACAGCAATACAGAGTAAATGCTTTCTTCCTCCATATGTCGTTCTGCAACAAATTTTATATTACATGGTAGATCACTTGAATACACCAGCCATTTCATTAACGTTCGATTGAATAACTCGTTTAACAGTCAAGCAGTGACTTCAAAACGCGATTATGACTATTAATAAAACACTATCAATAAGAATTTGCAGCCCGCTGAGATGCTGTGTGTTGACTCCTGCGTGCTCTACTGTTTAGTGTAGCAGCGCGGCTGCCCGCCTTCGTGCTGTTGTGACGTCACATGTCAACCGTTATATTTCAGATTTTGAGCGCGTCCAGTCTGCACGGCCTGCCTGAACAGTGCGTAACCTATCATCTAAACTGTCAAATTAATGATCCCGGCCACATCTGGCGCACTGAAGTTCAGCGAGTGTGGTTGCTATGTGAATCTGGTGAGATGACGCCGAATCCGGCACACAGTCACCTGCTATTTGGGTATACTCAGTGTAGGGCAGGGTGAGTTTGCCTAATCTATGCTAGCCTATCTATGCTGTTTTGGAATGCTCACCAAAATCAATTTAAAGTGCCCGTGACAGCACAAAAAAAATCTTAAATAGCATTATTATGTAAATTAAAATCATATTTTGAGACGATTCGACTATATACAACAATATGGCAAAGCGCAGATGACGAGAAATTAGTCTTGTAATCTGCTGTTTAGCCCCGCCTGTCATTATAGCACTCGAGCCTCCCTAGCTGGAGGATGGCATCGGCAGGGTCATGATTTCATCCAATTTAGAAATCAGCCCATTGAGAGGGAATTATTCAGAAAAGGGAGAATGCGACTAAGACAGCAGCAAAATGTCATTGTTTCAATCTCGCTACTCCAATATTTTTACAGGATATTCTTTTTATCTAAATATTTTCCCCCAATTGCTAAATGAATGGTATGGTCATGACAAATAACACTCTTGTGCTATATGGAATATGAAATATTAATAAAGCATTTGTTCAGTACGACATGGCAAGCTACTCCATAATGGTCAGAACTGTCGACTTCTTGCACCTCCCGAACGCTATTTTATGCCATCGGAGTTAGTCCGGCTTTTGTCATTTCTCTACCCCGGCTTCGGAGAGCGTAAACAAACCAGGAGGCGTGACAGCTAGCCGACATGCTAACCCGTACCGAGCGGCGTTTTCAAGTCTTATTCTCGCCTATTGAAGTGAAAAATCACACAAAACTACCCCGGATTATGTCACACGACAGCGGGGTTGTCGACTGTCTTCACCGATCGGAAACTCCCCGGCGGCGAACAAGTTACAGCTCATCGTTCCCCTGCTGCAGGCAGGAGAGCTCGTTTGCCAGGGAAGCAGCTGGAGAATGATCGCCGGACAAACGGGCTGATGTCGGATGAGCGCGTAGCTGCCCGAGCCAAACCCAAGGTTAGTCGTCTATTGCCGGGCACGCGAAGAGCGCAAAGGGGGCTGAAAAACTGGACGAGATGGAGAACTGCACGAGCATAAGCCGAGTATAGCGCTCCCCTGGCGGGCACGCGAAGAGGACCAAGGGCGATGTGCGACAAGCCGCCGTATGTCGGCCGAGTGGCCTTCTTGGTGGACAAGGACCATTGTCAGCCCCACAAAATGCAAGCAACCTCCTTATTAAAACGTGTGCCATAATCCCAGTATTTTACATAATACAAAACACGATGTTTACTCACTTCCTCCTAAATCCAATGGTCTCACAGGTGTCGGACATGTTTTAGTCAATCTCCGTGGAACTGGAACTTTTTGAAACCCAAAAAGGCGCACATGCCTCTCACTGGTGCAGCAACAAAACCCTGCAGCACATTTGGATTGTGTGATGCGAAAAACAAACGAATTAATCCGCAAAATAAGCTGAATCCGCAGTTCATCTGCATGCTATAAAGCAATGCTGTATGGTTGAGATGCTGACCTGGGTGACGTCACATTCGCATTCCTCCTCAATCCAGGAAGTCACTCATTTTTATGGTGCAGGATTCAAAAAATTGAATATATAAATTGATCGTTTCCACACACATCCAAGTGGTCCATTTCATTCAGGAGCATAAAATACCGTGAAATATGAAATAAGCATGCTTTTTGCTTTCCTAGGCACCTTAAGGACAGTTAAAAATGTCATTTTTCTATGTTTGTTTGACCCAAGTGTCTTCTTCAGAAACATGATTTATTATAGTTCTGTTCTGAATCCCGTAATTATGATGAGATCAGGCAACGTAATAGCACCAAATAGATGATCAAGGTGTATGAGGTGTGTCAGAACAATTCCAATGTGGATGTGTGCGTTGAATGATGTTTAAAATCCACCTTCTAAAATAATGACGTTTATTCTTCAACGTTGGCATGACAATCAAATCTGCACATCTTCAAAAAGATCCTGCGACATTTGCTTTGTTCAGTGAGAAGACACAAGAGTGCCAGCTCATACATTGATCATCTGAGAAGTACACGGCTTTCCCTAAGCCACCTCCCCAATCTCCTGACCTGGCGCCGTGTGATATTCAGCCACAAAGGCTCCCGGTGTAAATGAAGCGGTAGTAGAGAAGGCAGGAAATGTGGATTGGACTCTCGGGAGTTACTATAAAGGGGAAATAGTTGTAGTTTGAAACTTGGACTTCAAAATAGTGTTCCAAAAATGTCCAGTTTTTAAACATAAAATTAGAAATGTTACCTTTTTTTAATCAACCTTTTATTCACAATAGCCTATACATATTAAAAATGCTTGTAAAAATACAAGCTAGTGACGATGCATTGCTGTTTTCATGTGGCATTGTAATCAAGTATGTTAAGCACAATAAATAATGGAGTTGGACATGCTTTCCGTTTCCTCAATTTACGATTTAACGATGAGAGCCAGTGAGTATTGTGTATCAAACATTCGAAAAGACAGAACATTGGCTGTTTCCTAAATCTAGTTGGCGTCCTCTCTTTTTTGGCTCAGCCGACTGTCTGCTACAATATGTAGCCAGTCATCAATCATTTACAAGTCAATAAAACAGTCGCGGTTGAGCGGGAAGAGTTGGGACACATCTTTTGACTCACCTCATCAAGCATGTCATTACTTGGGAATATACTTTTCAGTCTGACAGAAAACAACTTCAACATTACCTACTGGAAACTAAAGTTTACAAGATAACACATACTTTTGGTAGGTGTAGAATTCTAGACAAAAAAGTAGTGCATGTAAGTTGATTTTTCAAATTTGTGAATTGGGAGATTGGTTTGTCTATACAGTATATGTTAATTATAACATTTACTATAATGTAGTCTACATCTTTAAATACTGTTACAAGACTATACGCAACATATTTATTAACTATTTACTGCTCTATGTGTTTTGAATGATGAACCATCCATCCATCCGTTTTTTGTTGTTGTTTTTTTATGCTTTATGTTGAAAACTTCTGGCATTCGTGTGGAGTCCATTTAATTTGACACTAAAAATCAACTGGAAGGTATTTTGTTCTCTTTCTATAACTAACCTATATACACCACTTATTGGTGCTTTATGAGCCCTTATTGAGGAATTAAGGGGCGGGGGGGGGGGGGGGGGGTGGAGGGGGATGTTTGCATTTACAAATGGCCATAAATTTGCTATTTGTACTAACACTTGGTTCTCTATCCACTGTAATGGTTTGAATACACTTTTTGATTAATTGTTCCGTGGCTGCCACCATGTATTATGCATCTGGCGGAAAACACTCAAGTGACTTGACGTTCCGCTCTGAGACCCCATTTTGGCCAGATTTCAAAATTGTCCAATATGCATGTGTGATACATATTTGGAAAGCTTAAAATCTCAATTTTTTTGAGGGAAGAAAAATTTTGAACAGGCGGGCATTTAAAAAAAATTTAAGTTTAAACAGCAAAACCCTAACTGGAGATGAGAACACGCAAGAGCAGAATTAAAGACGCCACGATTTTATCGAGATATTTTCGCGTACTTACCTTGTTTTGATCCAAAAACTCCATGTAGCATGTATCACCGAGTGTCAAGACACAGATGTGAATGGCCACAGCCGGATTTTGGGGGGATTTTATGGGTGAAACATAGTAATATAACAAGGGTCGCGATGCATCCAAAATATTGGGGAAAATGAGACAGTAACGAAAAAAAAATGCAATTAAGCGATAGTTATGAGGTAAATGTCCGTGACGTAATTTGTTTAAAAGTTAAAAATATGCAAGTGAATAATTTTTAAAGTCGTTTTATTTTTTTTTTTTAAACTAAATATGAGACATCAATTAATGATTCTAAACTAAAAATGACAGACATTTCGAATAATAAATACGATTGCTTACCTTCTTTTTATGGCTAAGATGAAACAAAAGCGGTTGCCTGACGTCTGTAAACAGGGGTTTCCAGGGTAAAACGGACAAATTAAAAATAGTTCTTAATGCGCCATGAATCTGCTCTGGCAGCATATAGACATATTGTTCTATCAAACGCAACAGTTCTTCTGGCTTAAAATACAGCAGTTTATTTTAAGGAGGGTTGCAAGAGCAGAAACTGCTTTTTCAGCCTTGTCTGTGTTTTGCGCCATATATCAGGTATACGTGTGCATGTCAACGCGAAACTATCCTCTGAACGATAGCTCTCGGAAAAGTTTTTAAGTCAGATCTCCTGCATCTCGAGGCAACACTGAAGCTAATCTGTTGAACACCACGCCTTAACCCAGTCATTCTCAAATGGTGGGTCGCGCAATGCAATGCCGGGGTGAAGCGGATGTGACCTTGGGGAACATACTTTTTTTGTCGTACTCGAATAAATTGTAATTGCACATCTACTTAGTGTGTGGCAGTGGTGCTCTCTTTTAACCGAACAAGAGCACACAGCTAAGAATAGGAGATATGAAGTGCATTGAACACAGTGTTGCAAACTTGACGAGTTTCTTGCAGCTTTTTTGTCAAAAGCGACTAGCAACAAATCTAGCGACTTTTTCTGTTTTATTTTTTTTAACTCATTTTTTTGCTTCTCCCACGACGTTATTCCTCTCTGACCAGTATGTTTACTGTGTCTAAAAATGTTGGCAGCGGACCCATGGTCTAATGCACAGGTGTCAAACCGATTCCAGAAAGGGCCAAGTGGGTGCAGGTTTGCTTTCCAACCAATGAAGAGGACACCTTTTCACCAATTAGATCTTTTACATGTGTAATCAGTTAAACTTTGTCAGTTGCTGCTTGTTTCAGCAAGAAGTTCATTGGTTACACTCTCTGCGTTGTATCGGTTGGAACAAAATTCAGCACCCACTTGGCCCTTTCTGGAATCGGTTTGACACCTGTGCATGAGACCATGGGTGTCCAAACCTGTCTTCAAGGACCGCTGTGGGTCCTGGTTTTTGTTTCTACCAATCGAGCACAGACAGTTTAACCAATGAAGTTTGTGCTAAAGCAAGCAGCACCTGACTGCAATCAACTGATTACACTTGTGAGACACCGGATTGGTGAAAGGTCGTCCTCATGATGGGTATGAACAAGAACCCGCACCCACTGCGGCCCTATGTGGAATAGTTTGGACACCACTGCATTAGACCCCACTCACATTAATAAGCCACTTGATTTCTTTCAGCGAAAACATGCCAAATATTACCATCAATCATCCCGCTTTGTGAGTGTTACATCAGTAAACCAGCAAGCACTGTTAGCATGATACTGTCTGCAGTAAAATTAAAATCTGTCCCGCTGTCTAATGAAAAATGTTTTTGTTCCATTCTTTGTTTTTCAGTCAAATTGTTTGGCATATTGTACTTGTAGTTAATGTTGTTCATTAATCTGAATTATTATTTATTGATTTTGTAAAACTTAAATTTTTTAGTAGCAAATAGTCAAAAATGTAGTAGCCTAATTATATATACATATACATATGTATATGTATACATATACATATGTATGTATAATATATATATATATATATATATATATATATATATATATATATATATATATATATATATATATATATATATATATATACACACACATATGTATATATTAAGTATATGTTTACAGTTTGTGTGTGACTTATCTTTTTTTTTTTTTTTAATTCAGGCATATTGATGTGATGCTGTTTTGGAATGCTCACCAAAATCAATTTAAGGTGCCTGTTACAGCACAAAAAAATCTTAAATAGCATTATTATGTAAATTAAAATCATATTTTGGGACGATTCGACTATAAACAACAATTTGGCAAAGCACAGATGACGAGAAATTAGTCTTTAATCTGCCGTTTGGCCCCGGCTGTCAGTATAGCGCTCTAGCATCCCCAGCTGGAGGATGACGTCAGCAGGGTCATGATTTCATCTGATTTAGAATTCAGCCCATTGAGGGGGAAGATTCAGAACGAGGAAACTGCGACAGAGAGCAGCAAATGTCATGATTGTCTCAATCTCTCTACGCCAATATTTTTACACAATATTGTTTTTATCTAAGTATTTTTCCCCAATTGCTAAATAAATGGTATGGTCATGACAAATAACAGTCTTGTGCTAAATGGAATACGAAACTTTTGCTTTTATTGCCTGGTATGGAGGTATCAGCCTGAAAGAGAAAAATGACATCAACCACATTGTTAAGGTGGCTAGTAAGATAATAGGTTGTCCACAGGTCTCCTTAACTGATATTTATGAGAGGCGGGTTATGAGGAAGCCAAATGACATTCTTGACTGTGCCGATCACCCCCTTCATTGTTCATTTGAGGTTCTCCCTTCAGGCAGGAGATACAGAGTCCCTAGTTTTAAGTGAAACAGGACAAAGAACCCCCTTTTATCAAGTTCGATTAGGCTGCTAAATTTGCACAATTCTCAATGAATTGAACATGGGATGTGACAAGCCGCTGGTCGTCGCCTGAATGGCCTTCTCGGTGGACAGGGAGCATTGTCACCTACAAAATGTAAGCCACCTCCTTATTAAAACATGTGCCATGATCCCAGTATGTGACATAATATAAAACACGTAGCTTACTCACTACCTCATCGGTCCAATTGTCCCACACAGGCATGAAAATGGGTCAGGGGTTAAAAAGGTGAGAAAGGTGTGGAGGAAATATGTTCCGGCGTTCTGCCAAAATGTCCGCCGTCGGCAAAACGTCCTACATGTGGCGAATTTCACCATTGTAATTTTTCACATAAGGCTTAATATTCGAGTTAACGGGGGTTTAATTAGTTGAAGGAGTTGATTTCAACCACCATTGACTCGCGCTAGCTTAGCCACTCCGGAGCCCTGAAACTAACAAATAACTGTCAAACTGCACAGAATTTGTTCAAATCATTTCCAACGACTAATTAAACCCCGGCTAACTCAAAGATTAAGCCTAATGTAAAAAATTCTGAACTTCCCCTTTAAAATAAAGACCATTGAATATGGCCCTTAAAATGTTGTCTATAAAAGTTTTAGAGCAATAAAACAAACAACACAAATGAATAAAATGAACAGGAATCCTTCAAAGTATTTCATAATGGGTCCAAATTATTTTTCGAACAGATCATGTGACTATAGAACCTTAGAGACAGCCGTTTGCATTGCTTAGCCAAAACTACAGCTGAGGAGGCAAGATGGATATTTAGAATTTCTTTAAACCTAAGCTTTCAAAACCCTCAACAACAACTGAGCTTGAACCGAGGATTGAGCACGAGCAGTATCAAAAAGTCCTGGCTGTCGTGTTACCTGTTGTGCTGTAATTCCAAGTGGTGCTTGAATTGGATGCTTATAGCGGTGGACAGTCTTTTTGAGCCAGCGCAAAGTTTGCACCGCACGGAGATATTTTTGTTATCTTTACTGGACAAAAATGTGAAGTAATGGCTGTGTTTCCAGTGTGCAAATGCAGCCGTTTGTAGTATATCTCCTGCCTATTTCATTGCATCCTGGCGAGGTAGCAAGGCTATGTTGTTTTGGCCGCAAACTCCCAGCGCTCACGCATCATGGTAATACACGTGACCCTTTTTGTTCCATCCCCGATTAAAAAATGTGACATGTGATGTCACTCCCATGACTACAGTATTCTTCATTCTACACACATTATGGGGCAATAACAAAATAGTAACGCACAGGCATCAAGGAAAGTAATTTTACTCAGATTACTGATTTAGAAAAATGAACGCGTTAGATTGTTCTTTACTGAAAGAAAGTAATCAGATTAGTTACGCATTACGATACCGCGTTATTGACAACACTGCTTTTATATTACCGTTAAATACACAAGCTTGACGCTACCTTAACGGGAGCTATTTTTTCACCGGACGCTCCGGCAGTGTTCAACGCAAGCTGCAACGAACGGCAGTAACTTTGTCATACCACAAAATATGAAAACGAAAACCATTACTCACTAAATTCAATATGCTGGCAAATGCATTCATCTAAAAACAATTGGGAGTGATACTTTACCTCCTCCAGCGAATGTGAATTTGTGCTTAGTACAAGATCATCTGTCGCAATTAGCGATCTTTGACGCTCTTTTTTTTTTTTTTTTTCCCTCGCCGCATACAAACTTGTTTCTCTCTCAGCGGCTGTGATTAACCTCAATGAAGTTGCTCTCCTAACTAAGCCTTGCCTATCATTCGTCTTTGTAAGTTTTTAGTAACTTTGTGTATTGAATTTGAAAGGAAAATGTGTGTTTTGTTTTTGACGAACTTTTTCATGAAGCTAAACTGTTGAAGCTACTCACATGTGGAAAAATACGAGTGTACAACGTTTTAAATGTACTCATTGGGTATATTTCAGTTACCACGATTTGAGAGATCAATAAATTGAAGAATTTACGCCTTGCGTTTGGAGTGCTTGTTTTTGGGTTTGCTGGAATAGCGTCACTGACACACGCAGCATCAAACAGGGGAAGGGCTAAGCGCTGCCGCGCCAAGCTAATTCTGGCTGCATTTTCGACACATGAAAAATAACGAATACGTACTACTGTATGACGGAAAATTTTAGTGGTTTTGTAACCGCGACGTTTTCATAGCATGGTAATCCGTGAAGGTAACTGGCACATGCCTACAAACGACCCCCCCCCCCCTTAAAATTTTTCTCCTCGGATCTACACGATTCACGTAGGTCATCCTTTTTGACTTCAAAACGGCGAATTTCGCCGAAAGGTGAGAGATTTTCATGCCTGCCCACAGTTGTCCGACTTGTTTTGGCCAATCTCCGCAGAACGGGAACTTTTTGAAACCCAAAGAGGCTCACAGGCCTCTGCCTGGTGCAGCAACAAATGCCTGCAGCATATTGCTGATGCGAAAAATAAACAAAATAATCCGCAAAATCAGCTGAATCTGCAGTTGTTCTGCATACTGTAGTATTGGCTGTATACTGAAGATGATTAGCCCGCTGACGTCACATTCGCATTCTTCGTCAATCCAGGAAGTCACTTATTTTCATGGTGTGGGATTAAAAAAATTGAATAAATATATCGATCGCTTCCACACACATTCAAGCGGTCCATTTCATTCAGGAACATATAATACCGCGTGACATATGAATTAAACATGCTTTTTGCTTCCTTTCTTTTACAAACAAAACAATGGTAATAAACTGATACTATATTGAAAGTTCATCTACATTACTTTTTTCTGTCATGTTAACAAGGACATAATGTTATGCAAAGGCTTAATTAACATAATTTTATAGACAAATAATCTTCTTTACAGTGGCGGCAGAGAGTTGGGGGGGCAAGCGAAACGTTTACGTCTTGAGAAGCACTGCCCTAATCAAAATGACTACCAAGATTGAATGTTATTGCATGGAGGTAAAAACATTCAGAATGACCAGAGTTACAAAATGTTTTGCTATAGCTTATTATATTTTTTTCTAATAAATTCTCATTTTGGCATTTTTGACTCATATCAGATATTAAATCATACATTTTCTCTCTAGCTCGGATTATGACTGATGGCTCCATTATTACTTGAGAAGACTTAAAATGTAAGACGTCAGTTCTTTGTGAAAGTAAACACATCAAACATTGTGCTGTCAAGCCGGCTGTGAAATAATGGTAGCCCTCCCACCTCTGTTCTGTTAACATATGAAACTGTGAATTAGTCAATATTAATAAAACACATGCACATCAGGCCATTAGGTGATGGACTTGTTTTGTCAAGGCGTTTATTATGTGCATTTTCGTACAACAGTTTTCAGAAAGTTACAGCTTACAAACTCTTGGACGTGTACTTTGTCACAATTTACAAGTGTGGAGCTATACAGAAACGGACGAATAAAGGGAGACAGTCACCCGCATACTGTGTACCTTTGCCAATATACATGTCTGTACATAATCAGGCTCACATACACACACAAATAAACAAATGTGGACATTAAATCCGTAGTGTACCATAGAATGGTGAGAGGTCGTGACTGGTTTCCTGGCAATCATGGGTCGTCTTTCTAATTGGCTGCCTCTAATGGTCCTTCAGTGACTTCAGAGTCCTTTCCATGCACGTATATAAAGAGTGTCAAGCCTCTAAGAAGTCTGAAAAAGAGGACAAAAAGGGAGAAACTCCATTTTAGAGCATGATCAAGGTGAACCACCTCTCCGACCTATAAATGACAAGTGTGAAATAAAGATCTTAAGGTGATTTGTCACTTTACAGTGCCGTAAAAGACAAGTGTTCATACACCTTTTTCATGGCCATGTTCAAGCAGTTTTAAAGGTTTTTCAAGATCAACGTTCCAGTTTTTCCAGGAGTTGTGTGACAAAGTATTGAAGTGGTGATATATCGTGATACTTTGTATCCCAAAAGATTAATGATATTCTCTTGCCAAGAATAGATAGTTCTAACATTAGTTAAAATGATGGCATTAAATTTCATTAAAAATTGTACAAATAAGTAGTAAATAAACCACCAAACTAGTCATCTGTATATTAAAAGTGATAAAAATTGTAATTTTCTAAATAAAATTTGGAAGTACACAATAAGTTAAGAATTTTTGCTTTCACTAATAGTTTTTTACAAGGGTGACAGAGCCGATGGGATGCTAGTAGCTGGCTACGCGCTACTGCTAACCAGACAGAGAAGAATTAACTCTTTTCCTCGTAAAATGCCGACCCTGAGCCTTACCAGAAGAGCGGTGTGAACCTTTGGAAGGCTTAAAACCTAAACCAGACGCGTTTTGGTAATTTTTCTTTTGTATAAATGCTTATTTTGAGAAGTTTGTTTTAGCTGAGCAACTATGCAATGGCACATTCAGCTGCCACTGTTAATACTATGAAACGGAGAATTATATGTACATGTCATTGTTGGTATTTTATTTTAATGTAAAACTGATGCTGTATTTTATTTTGTGACTTAAGTTCATTTAAAGTGGAAAATCTGACGTATTGTGAAAAAATGGTTGACTAACAGCTACTTTCGTGCCGCCATTTTAAACCTTGAAATACGGCCCTCTTAACAGCAGAGGCACTACATAATCGTTTTAAAAAGGTGCCAAAAAAACCAAAACAAAAGGAACCAACAAGTTACTACCACAATCTTCCACTGGAATAGTGTCTCTGTTAACTCAATGGCTGCCATTAACAGTGCTAGATGCCCAATCCATTCAGACTGGCAGGGGCAAATTCATTTAATTGGAAGCATTCGCAGCCAGTCTTTTCAATTTTCAGGAAATTAACAGGTAACTTCCTGTTCAGTTTGAGTCAGTCCTCATTCATTTGGGGAGGTTCCTAGGACACTTCCTCTTCTGTTTCCTCAAATCAACAGGAAGTGACCCAGAAATGCCTCAAAATCAACAGGAAGTGACTAAAAATTGGGTAATTGAACACTGTATCTTTGAATTTTCAGGGCATTTGAAGTCACTTCTTGTTGGTTTTGAGTCACTGCTTTTTGATTTGGGACAATTCACGGGTCACTTCCTTTTCTGCCACCCAAAATAAAAAATAAGTGACCTATAAAGTCCAAAAATCAACAGGAGGTGACTAAAAACCAACAGCGAATGATCTGAAATGCACCAAAATTAAATTCATTGGTTGCTATTGACCACCATAGATGTCCAATTCGTTTGAACTGAGAGGGTGTCAGCGAATGAATGTTCACCCTCACAGTTCAAACGAATTGGACGTCTACTAGTGATAAACTCAATTATTTCCTGACCCATGTATCGATAATTATTATATCACCATATCCTGAGATAATCGTTATCGTTCCTGCTTCTATTTTCCAGTAACTTCTTATCAGGCTATGTTATGAATTTTTTTTTGTTTACAGTGAGGCAGAAATAAAATATAGTGCCATCTCACATGTGCAAAAACGTCTATCAAAATGTTCCACTACCTCGAGAAAATAGTTTGAAAGGAGCTGGTTCTGAAATCCCCTGTGAGGGTGTGTTTTCGGCAGCAGTGAGTGTTTTGTGGCACACTCTGAACACATCCTAAAGACTAATTCAAGCAAAACGACCGACATTGTCTGACACTGGTATGCTACAGGTGTGCAAACACCCCAGTAATGGCGGCCAACCACTAGAGGGCGACGTCTCCAAATCTCTACTCAGATTAGTCAATAGTCATAGACTTTAAAATGATACTGATGGTCACCGTCCTGCCACACTGCACCACGCCTTCAAGTAGGGAGCCGTCCTACACTCCGCTTCAGTCGGTCGCAGTAATTCTCCGACGCCGGATTTAGGTTGAAAAAGTACGAAAGCTGTACCGCATACAAACAGGAAGGATTGTCTCAGGAGCGATTTGTTCGAGGATTCAAGATTATTATTATGTTTTTCGCACCATGCACGCTTTTAAAATGTTGTGAAAAAAAATCAATGGGAGACATTAACCGCTATGGCATTGGCGTCATAATTCGCAATATTTACGTAAAATAAAGGCTAACTGCCCGATTTTTTGCTTTTAACCTAGAATTGAGACTGCTTCACGTCCATATCTATAGAGAATTCAAGGATTTAAGCATTTATTCCCACAAATCTCAACGTAAAAAGCTCTTTGTGTCGATAAGGCAACGCCCCTGTGGCTTAAAGACTAGCAGCACATTTGACATATTTAAGTAAAATAAATGCTAACATCCCGTTTTTTTTTTGCTTTTAACCAAGAATCGAGACTGCTTTACGTCCATATCTATAAATAATTCACAAGAACTTTCAACGCATAACGCTATTTTTCTATGTTTCCACTCGGTCAGCTTTGACGGAGATAGGCCTCCTATTAATCGGCCCCGCACCCCATGTCCCGTCAATATCATTATGAAGTCTATGCAATAGCAGAGGTGCTGGCATTGTGATAGCATGGTGTTCAGTGGATAGAGATACACGTCAAGTGGAACCTTGATAAATGTGCTTTCTTGTTTTGGACAAAGGAAGAATGGCTCTCAAACCTCTAATTGCTCAGCTAAATATAATCTTGTTGTTCACAAGAACAACAAAAAAGTATTCCGTTCGCGACAAAACTAGTACCGCTCTAGCTAAGTGGCTGTTTTCTTGTATGACAAGTGGAGTCGATCAAGAGCCAGGCGGGTAGGCCGAGTCCTAGCGGCGAAGAAGTCGATCAAAGTGGCCACCAGCTGGATGAAACGGCGACTGGCAAAGAGGAACTAGTCGTGCGATAAAGGTATTGTTCTGAATTTGTGTGAGTGACAATGTGATGCGGGACATCAAGTGAAAGCAACCTTCGAAACGAGCGTTAGCAGTAATGAAGCAAATTTATTTTATTTGCCTTGATATAATCATTTATATTTTTAGACAGGGTGCTGCAAAATATTCCGTGCTTAACATGTCAAAGCATTTTCAAGGACTTAATGCAAAATTCAAGCATTTTTTTAAACCTTGAAAACACAACAGTAAAGCAAGCATTTTTAAGGATTTTAAGGACCCGTACGAACCTTGAAAAGAATTTAATGAGCTATGTTCTGGTGTTTCCCTCATGTCCTCTATGGCCGGGATCCCCAACCACCGGGCTGGGGACCGTTACCGGTCTGTGGATCAGTTGCTACCGGGCCGCGGAAAAACAATAAATAATTTGTTAACTACCGCAATCTGGCCTGTCTCTCTTGACTAGATTGGTGTATGTCACCCTCAAGTGATTGGCCACCATTACTGGAGTGTTTGCACACCTATAGCAGACCAGCGTCAATATAAACACTAATGTTAGCTGCTGTTGACTGTGTGCTGCGGGCGGCGACGTCTTTGGCCAGCTTTTTTACGGGTAAAAGGCAAGCTGCTGAGCCAGAAGCGGAGCCTACAACCAAGTCCATTCTACATATTATGTGGCTAAAAGCTAGCAAATGAGACAACAAAAGCGAATGCTGTGACAGAATCATACTTCGTGGCGTATCGAGCCAAGAAACCTTTCACAATTGGAGAAGAACTTGCCCGTGAGCTAGGATATTTTTTGTCAAGTTTAAGGAGAGGCCGCTGTTTAAAAAAAAGGTTGATTTGGCATATGTTGAGTTAGATTTTCCCTGCACTTAATGTTTGTTTTTAGCCCAATTGTGTTATTTTATATTTAATGTAATTTTCAGCCACACATTGGCAGTCAGTAAAAGAAAAAAAAGTCCGTAGTGCAAAAAAGGTTGGGGATCACTGGACTACATATAGATTAAAACTCAGAGGGGGTCGGTGTTTGGTTATTGACCTGACCTCTGCATTTATCACCTTACCCCAAGTGAAATTTACAGTTTGAAACTGACAGAAACAAACGGAGGAAACGGCGAAAATAGGATTACAATGTTTGCGTAATGAACACCATCCCATTCACATGCTCTCGTGTAGACAAAGCAAACAGATGAGACTGAGCCTGGATGAGGTGCTAATGCATTCTAATTGAATCCCACTGCAGGTCTTCATGCCAATCTTAAGCAGCGTTGGAAAACACTTTTAAACGCCTCACTTTCCAAAGTGGATAGAGACAGGCATGAATGGCAAGTTTAATTGTACCTTCTGCCATTTATTGGAAGAGCATTTCTTCATTGCTTGCCACTGTATGTCGCTTTAACTATATGTAACTTTAAAGAAAAATTCAGTCAAAAAAGATCAATTCCCAAGGCACTCTTGGGAGTTGCTTCACTAGAGTATGTAAATACATTGTGTATATTTCTTTGTCAAATCATTCCACAACACTGCCAAATCAAGTTTTGGCAAGTGAGATGAGTGTCATGTATGCATGACACTAAAAGCCTCTTTGCGCTCATGCAAATATAAACTCAACTGGACTGCCGTCAGAATGGCATCAGGCATTTATGCTCTGGAAAACCACAGTACTGCCTTGCTCTGATTTTACGCCTCACTGTGCTTCTCAAATTTGCAAGCCCACCCCAGCTGGTGTGGTTACAAGCAACACTCATAACATATTTACTGTACTTAACTTTGAAAAGCCGTTAGACGTTAACTCATTATCTGCAGAAAATGTCCGTAAACTGGAATCCCAAAATTGATGTTTTTGTCAAGTGAATAATACGCTTGCGAACAACTGATGGCAACGTTGCATCGTTTTGTTGAGCTTGCCAAAGCTTTTGAGTTGAAATTAAACAATGGGTAAATCTCAAATACAGTGGTACCTCTACATACGATCACTTCGACACACGATCTTTTCGACATCCGACGTAAAATTTGAGCCGCCATTTGTTTCTACATCCGACGAGTTGCTCGAAATACGACGACATGACAGCACTGCAAACGAACCCACGGTGGATTTTCTTATGTGAGAAATCAACACAGTTTGGAGAAACAAGGAAAAAAGTGATCCTTACCTTTGAAATGAAGATGCAAGTTATAGAAAAATATGAGCTTGGGGTGCGCGTCCCTGAACTGGCTCAACAATACAGCTCCATGGTCCTCTTATGACCACCGTTCGCCACTATTTATAAGTTAAAGTGACAATTATTATTGTGGTAACATTGCCAAGGAAATCGCCAGCTTTGTCACGTTTTTATCATTTATTTAAGAACTTATCCAACACAAAACGCTCATTGTCTTAAGCAGTTGACTGCTCTCAGGAAAACGAAAGTATTATCTCTACCGCACCGACCTATCTCACTGGAGACGTCACCTTCGCGGTGCGTTCAGGGACAGTAAAAAGTGTCCGCCATATTAGAATCCGATTCGTTACATTATTTTCAGGAATAATTATTAATTCTTCTTCTTCTTCTTATAAATAAATAATTCAGAATAATATAACTTATTTGTTTTTCTATGTTTAATTGCCATTTGTAACAGTGCCAGCAGTATTTATTAAGAATTTAGTGTATGTTTTTAGGCTTTGGAACGAATTAATGGAATTATAATGTATTCCTATGGGAAAATCCTGCTCGACATACGACCATTTCGACTTACAAACAAGGTCCTGGAACGAATTAAATTCGTATGTAGAGGTACCACTGTAGTTCCATAGACATTACAGAAAACACTATTTTGTGGGTCTTACGCGATGGAATTGAATGAGTAAATGGTTGAAACTCACCATGAGTCTGGTGGCGGCCAAAACGAGGAGGTACCTTCCTTCCCTTTTTTCCTCTGTGGATGGGTGCACCTCTAACAAACACGAGGAATAAAAGAATAAAACTGTACAAGTAAGTGCTCACCATCAATGGACAGCATGTGTACACCCACATTAAACATGATCTCCAGTAAGATGTTTTTTTGGAGAACTCCTACACAGCAATTTTCTTGTAGCTCTACAATACTTCACTTTTTTTTTTTCTTTCTTTTGACATATCCATCACGAAAAGGTTGAGTCAAGAGGTGACCCTGGATCTAGAAGATGGACAATCCCCAAGTTCATTCTTAAAAGTGATCCAGGGCATCAGAGTAAGCTACACATTACATGTGTCTAAGCAGTCTTTGCCAAAAATGCAAGCGGAAAGTCCTGTACATACACATTCAATGAGCATCACCTTCAATATGAAGGTCTATTATGAAAGATATAATCATATTTAGCAAGAAATAAACATTTACTGTATATATTCTGAGCACAGGCGAGGCCTCGTACCCACGACTCTACAGGTAGCGTACAAAGCAAGAGTGAGCTATCTTGCTACAGAGATAAAATCAATGACGAAAAATGTAAGACGCTCAGCACGGCGCGAGCGTAACAACTGTACATCCCTGTATTCTTCTCCCCCTAATTACTCCTACTAGTGATCACTTGAGTATTCTACCACTTATGTATGGCCACGTCAAGGCATCTTCATTGCACACGTGTTAAAAAATAAAACAAACGATAAAAATCACAGATCACATGTTGTTTCTAAAATAGTCCAGATAACATAGAGGTACAACATAAGTAATCCCGATTCCTGTTGAGGAATTTTGTGTTTTGCGCAACAGTTTCCATTGTCGTGTGTCAGTTGTGGACCCTGAACTCCTCCATATGGATTTTGTAGGTTTGGAATCGTAGACCCTGGTCTCCTTGTGATGATCAGATTAAGACGACAGTCTCGACCCTGGCGCGTTCCGACAGATCGGGGATCATTCGTGGGACGCTGCCATTGTTGTCAGTCCTCCGAATGCTGCCCGCTCCGTGGCCCGGCGCCCCCTGTAGTCATGCTATAGCGGTGGGGGACTGGCTCATCTGTACCCTCATGGACTGGATGTTAGTGAGGATCTTCTTTTGGTGGCCGGCTAATGTCACGCCTATTCGCAGCAGGTCCCTATTGGAAGAGAAGGAAATGAGAAAGTTAGAAATTTAAGGTTTAAACAAGAGTTGCTCTTTGATTTTATGGGTTTAATCACTAATGCAACCACACTTGTAACTGAATTTAACAGTACAGCAAATTATCATTTTTGAAAGTCGTTGAAATGTCAATCCACTGCAGCTTCCAAATACAGGTAGTCCCCGGGTTACAAACGAGTTCCACTCCTACGCTGGCGACGTAACCCAAATTTCCATGTAAGTCAGAATTAACCCATTAAGTACCCCTAAATACCCACCAAATCTCAAAACAACTATCCAAAAACATGAATTATACGTCTAAGTCTTAGCTAGACAGTGAGCTAAGCTCCAAAATTACAAGCTCAGCTCGCCAGATCCCCACAGCAATCACACCCGCTTGTTGTCAGATGGGTGAGCGTGGGACCAGTTGCCGATGAGTATCGTCAGCAGCTTACTAAAACCGGTCCTCGGCCTCACATCATCACCAGATCAACAACTCACCTACAGGCATGTGGCCTTCAGCTAACAAAGAATCTTGTAATCCTGATACTGACCTCACTTTTGTGTTTTCCCCCTAGATCCTGTACTGGTTGCCTGGCAAAACACCTGACTGCCCGTTCACCTGTTCTATAACCAAACTGCCTACCGGATTCTTTGGACACCATCGAACACTCCCTCTCATCGTCAATGAATTAGGTCCCCTTTTACCCCAGAACCTTAACAAATACAATATGTTGTTTACAGTCTAAAAATGGGTCATCTTTAATGTGGAGTTGCTTGTTCCAATTAAAATATTTTGTGAAAAAACAATGTTGTATTGTTGTATGTTTCAGTAATATGTTAGCATTAATAAATTGCATGAAAAAGAAGTGTTGTCATTATTGCTTTGAATAAACAAATTAAATTTGCAACATAAACACATTAAAGTATGATGATGTGTGCCATATCCGGGCCATACATTAATGTAGTGTCTGCTACTTTGGACCAGTTCTGGCCCAAAACTGATGCTGATCCGCCAAGTGACTCCTTACTGAGTGTGGGCCATTGTTCAGAAAGACACTGGGGCGGATACGTTTTACGAAGTTGGGCCGAAATTTGCAGTACATTGGCCCCATGTCCGCTCCAGTTATATTTTGCTATCTGGGAATGTAAGTGTGGTTTGCTGACTTTATTCAGATCCTAACGACATCAACACTTGCAGAATGAAACTAAAATAAAAATGGAATTAAATCAGTTTCATCTTCAATAACAGCAATTCATATTAGCGTTTATAACTAGCTGCTGATACTGCAGTAACAATTCACACAAACAGTATCAGTTAGTGTCCGCACATCATCCAAAAAAAATCACATAAACCCAGCCCAAGTATTTGACCACAATTCAAAATGCACAATATACAGTACAAAAGGTGTTATATACAGGTGTTGCCTCTGTGGATGGTTCACAATCAACAAATGTGTGTGCAGGCTTTTTTTCCCCCTTTCTCTCTTTCTGTATCGTTTGCATTCTTTGTTGAGGAGACGTAAGCTAGTTGGCGATTATGCTAATTAGTAGAGCTGGGAATCTTTGGGCACCTAACGATTCGATTACGATTACGATTCAGAGGCTCCGATTCGATTATAAAACGATTATTGATGCACCCCCCTCCTTTTTATTATTATTTATTATTATTTTTTTTTTAAATGTTTTGTACATTAATAATAATAATAATAATAATAATAATAATAATACATTTTATTCCTAGAGCGCTTTTCAAACACACAAAGACGCTTCACAAGAGACATGGAATCACAGTACGATAAAAAGGTATTAAAACGATAAAAAAATTAAAAGATCAATAAAAAGAAGTAAAAATATGACAGCTAGGGGTTATGGTGGGTAAGAAAGAGTGAACAGGTGTGTTTTCAGTCTAGATTTGAAAAGTGATAGAGTAGATATGCTGCAGAGATCAGGAGGTAGGGATTTCCAAAGCTGGGGGACGCAATGACTAAAAGCTCTGGAACCAAAGGTGGAGAGGCGGACACGGGGGACGGAGAGGGGAGGAATAGTGGTAGAGCGAAGTGAACAGGTTGGATTGTTTAGATGGAGAAGATCGCAAAGGTAGGGAGGGGCCAGGGCATGGAGTATTTTGAAGGTGATGATGAGGATTTTGTAATTGATTCTTTGTTTGACGGGAAGCCAGTGAAGTTGACGGGGGATGGGGGTAATGTGGTGTGTTGCGGAGGTTCATGTGATGAGGCGTGCTGCTGAGTTCTGGAGGAGCTCTAAGAGCTCATTAGTTCCAAAATTGTTCAAAAACACTCTCAGGCTAAACCAAACTACTATTTCAGTATCAAGTTAACATATAGCAGTAAAAAAATATACAAAAATAACAGTACATAAAAAACTCCAGTCCCCATTCTGTATCAGCAGCTTTAAACTACATTCAATTAATTTAATGTTGTGAATCAACCGTTAAAGTTGTTATAATTGCTCCCGTCATTCCATAATTTCCCTTTTGTCTACTTTCGACATGTGAAAGTTTTAAAACTATTTTAAAGATAGATTCAAGTCAATATTTTGCCGATTTAAGAGTATTTTAGCTAAAAAGTCATTTAGGTTTGCTTGGAAGGTTCGCTACAACAGCTTTGCAGGGAAGTGTACTGCTTTAAGATGGTGGCCGTTTACTAACGCCCGCATCTAGCTTTTTGTAGATGTGCTGCTAACGCTACCAAATCTATATTGCATCTAGTCCTATATAAATGATATCTACCATAACATTATGTGGATGTACTTTGTAGCAGCTTTTTGGCAGCAGTCAGGTATGTTGTTGTGTTTTTTTTTATCTCGTGGCATGAGTTGAGCTAGAGCTGTGAGTTGAGCATTGGCATTACCCGAGGGGCCGAGTAATGAGAAGCATGATGTTTAGCTACTCTCGCTCCGTTCGTCATTGTCCTGAAGACCGCGCGGTGCGCTGAGTGTGTTGTACTTCCGCTTTACTTAGCATATTTCAATAATTAGAAGCATGATGTTTAGCTACTCTCGCTCCGTTCGTCATTGTCCTGAAGACTGCGCGGTGCGCTGAGTGTGTTGTACTTCCGCTTTACTTAGCATATTTCAATAATCGGAATTTGGATGTTTGTGAATCGTTCTCGAATCTTCCACGGCCGAACCGCGAATAATCTAAGAATCGGAAATTTTGCACACCTCTATTAATTAGTGTCGTAAGTGTCTGTTTGCATTGAGTTTTTAAGAAGCATATTAGTGCACATTGCTTGAGTTTTTGTTCGATAGTAAAGTTGTCTCATTTTATTTTTATAAAGAAACCACACACATAAACCTATTCATATAACAGCTTAGAGTCTCCTTTCAACACAAACTCAAACCATAAATTGTCATACAAGAGGGTGTGCTTTAAAATGAAAGAAAATGACTCATTGTCATTTATCTCAGCGGTTGGCCCACAAGAAAAAAAAAAAGTCAATCAGCAGCACTTTTTTTATTTGAATAAACAGGACTTTTGTCTGATTTGTGTACTGAGAAATTATTTTATACTCAGAACCGTTATTAAAAACTTTAACAAGTTTTATGTACTTAAAACAGTACAGTTGTAGACCACAATACAGTTTAGTCAGCAAGCTCTAATAATCTATTTTTGAAGGAAACAGTCATCCACTTGGTCTTCATTGTTACTTACAACATGACTAAAACAACTTCAAGTTATATTGTGAAGGTAATTGATAAAAGTAACATTTATTCCATGAACCGTTTAATGGCCTTATTAATCGAATATAAAATGAATCTTTAGTTGCAGTCCTACCATTGACAATTAAGGGATGATGACATTAATTGACAGATAATCTAACATTTTTTTAAATTTTCTTTCTAGTATATTTTTATATTTTTGCATACATACAGTAACTGTCTTGAAGACATGTATTTTCATGCATTTTGAGAGACTCCTTCAGTATGTTGGCTGCTTGAAGGAGTTTCAAGCCAAAAATAGGCACACTTGACTTGAGTGAGCACTTCAAATCCCACATGAGCTTCGAACATGCGCACGCGTGTCCAACTCACTCTGAGGTCATTTGAGCCACCAGCTGCAAGGACGTGAAGCCTGAGTTTAGGAAGTTGTCTCTGTATTGGCTCATCTTGATGGCACTGAGCCAGTCTTCTACGGAGCTGAAGGTGTTGAAGTCTGGGGTGGATCTGTCCAACAGTGGCTGAGAAGGCCTACGACGCAACATACAAAAAGAAGGATTGTGACGCTATTTACTGTTAAACAACTTGACTCTGCAGTGGAAATACTACAACAATATGGCAATGCAGCATCCCAAAAACCACATGAACGTTTTTGGTATTGTTCCAAAAAGGAAGTAGTGCTCATTATTAGTGTACTTTACTAAAATAGTTAGACATAACTGAAAGAGAACATTAACATTTCAGCATTTTGTACATCAGGATTCATTTACTTTTCACCAGGGGCAGTATAACACACTCGAGCAAAACCTCCATGAACCCCCATCAGACGCAAATTCATAGAAAAATTATGTAATTCGTTTGTGCTGAAATTTTTTTTCGTATGTGCTGCTTTCGTTTTTGAGATATTAACAATTCTTTTATTGGTCAATATGAGGTCACCTAGCCTGCCATTATGATTAAAAATGTATAGAAATTGTGTCAATTGTTTTGTTTGTAAATAATTTTGTTTGTGCTGCAGTCGTTTTATAGATATTGAGATATTAATTTCGGGTGATGACATCAATAGCGTACCGCACGAATGCTATTTTAAGACCGTGATGCCGCCATCGTAACGTGGAAGTGGGTCATTATGGACACGCCCTCGAATACAATTCATGTTATTTCTGCTTGTTTTCTCCAGTAATCTTTCAAAAATGAACATGCTGATCAAAAACTGCTACTATGGAACTTGTAGAAACGAAAAAAGACCAGTTTAACGCCAGCAATGTGAAGCCATTCACCTTTCATATGCAGTAATCATTTTGTTGGGGGCTATGGTCCTTCAAAGGATGAAGATGTAAGCCATTTTGATATTTTTACTTATTTTTTAGCGTGGCGTTTTGTTGTGCTGCTTGTCTGACAAAGAATGACCTGAAAATTTTTTAAATGGTATATGACTGCCTTTGTTACCTTGTCTGTTGAGAAAAAACAACTTTAGTAAGGGGAAGTGTAAATAAATCAAAGAATTAAGATTTGTTATTCATGGAAAAAATTAAAAATGCTCGTTGGCTGTCACCGAGTAGTATTTGCGATCGCTACACAAAAATAGCAATGTAAATTTCCCCCAAGAACAGTCAGAGACGTAAGACAACCAAAGGGTATAATATATAAGAAAGACAGGGCATATAGTGGTAAAAGGACAGATTGTTGAAACAGGCGAATGTCGTTGTCAGTGGTGTAAGGCAATGCACACAAGAAAAAGGTGTCGATAAAAAAAGCTCTCTGAATCAGGTGGGCTCTTTTTCAGCCCTCGACACGCAAGCCATTTCTTTAACTGAACATTTGTATGTTGTTCAAATATTTACCAGTGAATTTGGCACCAGGGACATCATTTTCGGACAGAATTGGTAGGTTTAGCTCAGTAAACGTCTCGTTCGTAAACTATTTCCATGCATTTACTATTAGGGACAAACGGGAGGTTGACCCGCCTAGCAACAATTGCTAACGTCATGAATATTAATGAGCAAAAGTGATATGTTGCTTGCAGTACGCCATTGCAGCACCTCATTCGTGGCTGACGAAGTGTACCAATTCTCTCATTAACAGAGGGGTGTACCAACAACTACCGCAAATGTAGCACGAACGAATGGCACCCCTTCGGGTCCATTTTGCAGTAAATGGGGAGCTGTCACGTCATTACTCACAATTAATATATCAAGCAGATAGCAACACAAACCATTTTTTTCTTTTAAACCCTAACCATGGTTACAAATTCCTCACACTCACTCACTTGACAACAGCACACTCACACAGTGCGTGGCATTCATCGTTGTCTTGCAAGTGTCGAGAGACAACGCACAGGATGCAGAAATTTAAAGTCGTTCAGATGTAGACGGTGACTTTTGGTGCCAAAAAGCTAACAGAGAGGCCTCTTGGTTGGCTAGGGGGCAAGGAGCCTTGTGGAGGAAAACCATATGAGGAGGCCGACTTTTGGTGACGAACAAGCAGGCGGAGGTGCCTCTCAGCCAGGGTGAATGTCGGAGAGTGAGGGAGAGAGAGGTCGTGGACGGATTTTAAATCAGCTCAATCATAGCAGACACTTGGATAATATCGTATTGTTCTCCAAAAAATTGAAATAGTAAAGTCACAACATTTGTGATTTAAAACTAGGGATGTCCCGATGCTGATTTTTTGGCTTCCGATAGGACAGCACAATCGAACACAAACGTAGCATAAACTAATGAGACCATTTCGGGTGCATTTTGCCATAAATGGGCGGCTGCATTACGTCATCATTTGAAATCATTCAAAAACGACCAGCACAAACACATTTTTACAGCACAAACTTACCACAAACGATTGACACCATTTTCAGTCAGAATGGCGGGCGGTTTGACCTCAGATTGAGCGATAAAAGAATTGTTAATATCTCCAAAACAATAGGAGCTAAAACGAAAACATTTTCAGCAAAAACCTAGCACAAACGAATGACATAATTTTTCTATAAATTTGCGTCTGAAAGGGGACCAACTTCACGGAGGTTCAAGCGAACACACATTAAGAAGAGTTTTACAACCACCGCAACTAGGTAACATTGTTTATTTTCTTGCAAATATAAGTTGCATAAAGAGGTATAACTGCTACATGGATGCTTTTCGTTAGCCTGCCAAAACAATTCTTATTGTGGCACAGTAATTAGTGTACTTTCAGGTAAAGTTGTGCATTTGGTTTGAAACACAAAACTTTTGCATCATGTATAGTTCAACAGTAAACTTCAACTGGGAGTGGTCATACTTTTTAAGCAAAAAACAATAAAAGAAGCAATGTAAAAGGATGACTTGCAAGCTGGAGAAACTGAACAGGGAAAGATTGAGGTGTGATGCAATCAAATGTAACTGCGAGCAATGGCGCGGACCACATCGTTCATAATACATAAACACAAACAAAGAGCATACTTTACTTGGATGGCATAAGTGACCTGACTTATTTGTTTTAATACTCACACTGCAGGGATATTGGCGACAGCTTTGAGGCTGGTAGGGTTACGGATCATCTTGTCCAGGGTGCCGACGATGTCTGTGAAGCGGGGCCGGACGTTGCGGTCCTTCTGCCAACAGTCTAGCATGAGCTGGTGCAGCGCACTGGGGCAGTCCATAGGCGGCGGCAGACGGTAGTCCTGCTCGATGGCATTAATCACCTAGACAACGAGAGGGAGGCTCAGGTTTTATCTGCTCTAATATTGAGCACATTGATAATTCCGCCACATAAACTTGTACTCCCCCCATGTTAGCGATAATGGTGCATCCACTCCTCTTATCCTGACATGGCCATTGACCTGACAGACTCCCCCAGAATTACTGGAAGTATAGTCATTATTCAATGTATACAAGAGCTTTGTAAAAAAAACATGTTAGGAAATTAGAGGCTTTTAGTCCGAAAATTACAAAATGTACATTTAAAAACTTAATATACCTCATTTTCAAGACCATTAGGCATACCTAAAAGTAAAACAAAGTCTCCAAAATGGACGGTGCACCTACTGTGTCGACTGAGTACCAAAATGTGTCTTTCAGACTGAGCAATTTTTGAAAAGGTGGACGTGAGAGCCGTATGAGAACCTTAAAGGGAGAAGGTTGAATGTGATACGGGGCGTAGCCCCAGTAGCTATAAAGTTCGAGTGTGTGCATTATGCTAAACAACATTGGTTTGGCGAAGGATCAGTGTTGTTTTTTTTTTTTTTCGTAATGATGACGTGCTAAAAATGTGGCTTTGGAGACTAGATCATAACCAGAAAAATGGCAGTTTTTGTCTGACAAGACCACAACGAAACGAAAATGTTACAGTTTCTATCATATGTTCCCAGTGTATGACATGCTCATATTATACGTAGAGTATGTCAGCTTGCATCATAGCAGTGTTTGGATCGTGTCTCTCATGGGAGATGTGCTGCGCCTCTCCCTCACTATCCTCACCAGAGTTTAGGATGTGTCTAAAGCTTGGCTGTGCTCCATCTTGCTTATTTGGAAACACGGTTAGATTCATTTTCTTATATTGGCAAGAGAGAATATGCAGTGGTGCTTTAGCCTTTAAAGGTCTGTGCTGGGTGATCATCAGATGCTAATGTAAATCCTAGGGTTAGCGTAGCTTTCGCGTTTGCATTAGCATTAGCTTCAGAATGGCGAGCCTTCTCTTAAAACACTGGCCAGTCAAAAGCAAAGCCACTTGGCTTCTCAGTAAGTCTATAGGAGAGCTAGTTGGCAAAATGGCATTTAGCAATAGCCCATTTCAACTGTTTTGTTTAGTAAATTACTTGGAAATACTGATTGTTTGCAACGTCTGGCTAGACTCCATGAATAGCAAAAAAATCCAAGACTTTCCAGTGTTAAACGCTTGGAAAACATTTTTTCACATACGGTTCATCGCTTCCAGGTGGGTTTAATTGAAAATGATGTACTGCTTTTCCTGCTGAGTGTGTATTATCATCACCAAGTTGACGATGTCCTTGTAGATGCTACAATATGTGCTCGACTGCCTATGTTTATTCGAAATTGTTGGATACCTTTATTTATTTTTGGACTAAAACCTTTGAGTTTTACAGATGAAAACATTTTGAGTAACTGCTGCTAATACTACACGGAATTAGCATGAGATTTCATCGACTAAAACTAGACGAAGACAAATACATTTTTACTAAAAATTACTACAATAGATAAAAATAGATAAAGACTAATCGGTATTTTCCTCCATAAGACTAAAACAAAAAATGATAGGGCTAACAAAAACAAGACTGCAAAGGACCCTCGGAAATTCATATGAAAGTATAGTTTAGTTTGTTTGAGTATGTTTCACACATGTACATTAAAACGGTTTCAACATTTGAAGGCATTGTGTTTACTTCAATCTAAGGCAGAATCATTGGATAGTTTGAAAAAAAAAAAAAATTATCACCCCCCTCCCAAAATGTATTTTTTAAATCATTCAATCTAGCACATATATATGTCTATATGCACACCTATCAAGTTGTATAGTTTCGGTGTAATTTGTACTGATTTTTAAATGTGTATGTTGTACGTTTAAAATCTGTACGTTTTTTTTTTCTCCGTTCGGATTTTGTCACTGTTTCGGCAATGAAACAATGTGCATTACTATGTTGGTTGAATGACGCGAGAAAAGTCAGAGACACCAAGAGGGAAGAGCGGGAGTGGGAAGGAGGAAAGAGTGTTGTGATGCTGTTGCAAACGCGATGCTAGGCTTAGGTGCTCCAATATGTCCTGACTGTAGCCGACAGCCTACAATCTACTTAGCATCTATTTGATGCTAAACTCCATATCACATGCATATAGAACTAGATGCGAAATGACAGACTCGGCAGCGTTAGTATACAGCCGCCATTTTAAAGCAGTAAACTTATCAGAAAGGCTCTGTTGTAGTGAACCTTCCTAGCGAACCTAAGTAACTTTTTATCTAAAATACTCCTAAATGGGCAAAATCATGACTTGAATCTATCTTTAAATGATGAAACAGTTTTAAAATTTTCAAGTCGAAAGTAGGCAGAAGGGAATTAATGCAAAAACGGGAGCAATTTTAACAACTTTAACGGTTGATTCACAACATTAAATGACTTCCAAACATAGCAAAGGTTACTATGTCTTTTTTTTTTTTTTTAAATGAAAAAAATAAAAACTGGTGTGAAAGGTAACACCAGTTACTTTGCCAAGTAACTAATTACACTTACATTCAGGTAACTGAGTTCCTAACTCAATTACTTTTTGGGAGAAGTCATTTGTAACTGTAATTAATTACTTTTTAAAATTAAGATTAACAACACTGGTCATAAAGATGCAGTCTTGCACAATGAAAAGTGATGAAAGCGGGGATTTTATTCTGCCATTTTGTTGCCGAACACAATTTGCCTATTGCTGACCTTGCAAAAGAAATGTTCCCTGAATCAATGATTGCATCGGTAAGTTAATTTATCAGTTGACCTTTTTAATTTATAATTGGACACACTAAGAACAACCTTCAAGTCAAAACTGAATTGCAAGCTGAAGTGCAGCCATCAAAAGACATGATAGAAATTGCCAAAAGTGCTACATACAATTATAACAAAAGTCACTTAAATTTTAGCAATCATGATGTAGCTGAAGATATTGATTGTTCGTTGATTGCACCGGGTTATATGTGACAATATTACCAATAAATTCATATTATTTTAAAAATTGAGTTTTATTTTTGTTTAATATTGCACGCTTTACAAAATGTTATAGTAAGATTAGTCACCAATTTGTTAGGGCATACGTCACTATTTGTAAGACTGCCAACGGCCCTGGGTTGACAGGTATGTATATGCCGTCATCGCATGAGAGAAAATGGCTACGGTTCGCGCATGCGCAGTAGCAAGCTGTCGTGATCCGGTAGCCCATCACGATCAGGTAATGACACGCATGCAAGCTTGCGCCTTTTTATACGGTGCGCCCTATGGTCGCGAAAATACGGTAAATGACTATATAAGGATGCAGTGTGTTCAGTTCAGTCAATAAATCAATTGAGACAACCCAGATAATTGCGTGTAATGCACAAATGATGACGAATAGTAGTGAAATACTTGTAATGAATGAATAGTTTGAAGAAATATTATCAGTTTAGTTGCAGACATGTTGGAAGATTATATCATTGATGGATCTTCCCCACGCATTTAATATTCACATCAGTATTTTACTGTACTGAACATCTTATGTCTGCCGATATAATTTCCTATTAAAATGCATCACTGTAAGATAAGGACTGAGAGTGAAATTGAGTATTAAAGATATTATCATGGGAAAAAAAAATACATAGATACTTCTACCCTGCCGCAGAATTGAGTGCAACTCAGCAGAGTGTTGATAAATGAATCTTGTGTTTGTGTGTGTTTTGAAATCATGTGTATGTGTGGAGAGCATCCGGACATGCTGAGTGATGCCAGTTGCCACCACTACATTGGCCTCAACACATTGCTGTTTGCTGCTGGCCCACTGAGGCAGCATCTGTTGCATTGGATGGTCCTTGTGGAGCAGCATCCATTGAGGCCGAATGAGCGTATCGCTTCGATAGCTGACAGATATATCTCAGACTTTGGCAATATTTCCGAAACTCGTGTCGCACTATTTTCGTGCATGGATCCAACCCAAATGGAAACGGGGAACAAAGCAGTTCATACGTTCACTGCTCTCAAAAATCTTCCTGGGAGGTAAAGGGCAAAGTGGAGTGAGACGTCCTCTCTCAAAGTCAATGTCAAGGACAACGTCAAAGATCATGTAAGATGGAAGGTGATAAAAAGTGTGATTTATAGCCACTTACTATATCAAGTGCTATCCTTGATAGTTTTTTAAATACATATACATACGTACTGTATACATCAGCTGTTCATTCAGAGTTCTTTAATTAGCATCACCCTTTAGCGCCTTGTACTTTTTTTTTTTTTTTTTTTTTTTTTTTAGCTCTTTTTACTGCAGTAGTGGAAATATAAAAAATATATTTAATTTCTCAGTATACACAGTGTGTATAATGAATGAATGAATTAGTGCTGCAGTGATCGATAATTTAGGTAATCGATTAATCTATCGATTAGTTAGTCTGAATAATCGAGTAATTGGATTACGAACATTTAATGCGTTGCAGAATGAATTTCAGGAGATGTAAAACAAAGATACAAGTGTTTATGCCTGCAATTACATTTATTTTGGTATTTATTTCAAAAAAGCATTAAATGCGAATACAAAATAAAATTCCTGAGTGTTTCCTCAAACTATGCAGAATTCCATTCACAAGAGCAATAAATGTATTTAGAACTATATTAAAATACCGGACTTTATCCTCAAAATGTATCAAAAAATAATTAAATGAGGATATACTGTAAGTACAACAAAAGAGCAATTGACTAACTTGCATAGCAAAAGTCCACAAACTTAAATGGTTACTGGTAAATGTTTTTTTTTTTTTTTTTTTTTTTTTTTTACAAAGCTCTTAACGAATCATTCAAACACATACTCCCACAAAAAAAAACTGCTTAAGATATTCTAAACTGAATAACAAATACATAAACAAACATTAGTTCAATCTAGAAAAAAACCCTTACGTTGGTCTTAACAGTTAGCAGCTAGATTCAGCCATGTTAGACAAGTTATGGCATATTCATTGTTGCCACGAGAGGGCACCAATTCTAGCCAAAATAATAAAACTAAATACGTCACTTTCAAAACAAACCATTATAATGTCAATCTTATTAAAGGAATCCTCCAAGCAGCAACATTTGATTTGAAGCTTTTTTTCTTATCGAATTACTTGAGTTAATCAATTAATTGTTGCAGCACTAAAGAATTAATTTCTTTTTTTTTTCTTCATCAATTTATTTATTTTAGCTTTATTTCCCCAATATATTTAGTGTAATTTACATTATAATAATTTCTGCGAAGATCCACGTGGTTTTATGGTCTCGTCCTAAATGTCATCATTACTTTCATTTAAACAAACCATTCAGGTTCTACAATACTACAGTCGTTCACAGAATATGCCCCCCCCCTTCAATAGCACTTACATCCTGATTGGACATGTCCCAGTAGGGCCTCTCTCCAAATGACATCACTTCCCACATGACGATGCCGTAGCTCCAAACGTCGCTTGCGGATGTGAACTTCCTGTAAGCAATGGCTTCTGGTGCGGTCCACCTCACAGGGATCTTTCCACCCTGAAAAAAAACAGAGAAATGATAAATCACTTCAAGCTGTCTTCTTAATGTGCTCGTACATCAGAAACGGAAAGACAACAATGAGTTTTTCCCTTTTTGTTGATTTACAAGGCATTAAAACAGTGACTCGACCTGACTCAACAGGTGCAGTAAACACTTGAGATGTGACCGAAAACTTTCGGCCGAAAGTAGCTAAAATTGCATTTTCGGTTTTCGGTTAAAAGACTGAATGTATACCACCCAATAGTGTGAAGAACCACAGTCCTACTTGTGATGACGTAATCAAAACACGGCGTGAGGCAACACTACTGGCTCAACGCCAACATATACACAGTTTGGAAGTATTTTGAGGTATTAAAGAAATATATAAATGATTAAATGAAGGAAAATCAACTAAATTTGCTCTTTTGCTGCTCCACGCTCATTGCGTTCCAGTAATTTTCCGTGTTACATCCAGTACAGTGCATTTGAGCCCGTGCGTGAGTAGTATGCAAATGTTATTTATATTTGTTGTGTTAAATACTTGTACGTGGCACGACCACTTCCTGTTTTTGTCACATTTTTTTCCTCGACTTCCACACCCTTTCTGCCAGTCGTCCTTTAATCCAGCCGGGAGCGACTTCGCTCGGCTTCATCGCCGCTAGAGTTTTGGACGCTCCCCTGGCTCTCGCTCGATTCCTCTTGGTGCTCAAGAAAACACAAGTCTTATTTTAAGGAGCAGGAGAGATTGTAATAGCCTTGCAAAGAGCTTTGCTAGTTTCAGCGAGAACGAAAAAGTTTGTTGTTGTTGTTGTGAACTACAGTTCCACACAAACGTATATCGAGATCTCATTTAGCTTTGCAATTGGAGGCGTAAGTTCCATTTTCGACTGTACTAAACTTCGAAGAAAGTGAGTGCATTTTTAAGGAATGGTATCTTTCCTCGTATTTACTGTTTGACTGTTTGTATTACTCTAACGTACCGAAAATATAATAAATAGCATTTATATCATAGTTTAAGGAAAACAAGCAAAATATATTCGACATAGGGCATAAATGATACATGACTCCTTCTGAACACGGAAACCCAACGCGTGCGTCATGCAGCTGACTGAGCAATATTGACGCTGACTACCAGGTGATAGGCAAGACATCTACAAGCCCACGTCTGCAAAACCAAGTCCCGCAAACAGCGCTTCAGGACAGTCCACAACAAATGGCGGGACGTCCTGTACTATCCCAACACCCGATAACAAAAAGAACTCTAAGGCTAGGTTCATAGGTTCTAGGTTTTTTTGTCATATCTGTTTTTTTGTCGTGCCCTTTCAGACTGCCTTTGTCCATTGAGACCGTTCAAGTATTACACATGCGCACTAATTCGCAGTCCAACACGCGCTGATCAAAAAAATCCTGCATGCGCAGAAGCATCAAAACAAATGACTACACATGCTGGCTGCCATCCATCTTTCCAGGGAGATCATATTTTGATTTCCAAAAAGAGGACACAAATAACAGACGTAATAAATCCCCGTTTAGGCTTATATTCAGAGAATATAGGGATCGATAGCATGCGCGAACTGTCCGTGCATGTCACACACACACATACGGGCAGTTTGTCCCGACTCTCGGACGTGTAAGCAATCTTGAAATAGTTCTCATATAGAGCAGAGAGAAAACTGATCATTCTCAGGCTATTTTTATTTTTTAATTACTGTTATCAAGCCCGACCCTTCCCAAAAAGCCGTGTTCAAGGCAAGATAGGCGCGAACGCACAGCTGCACCGCTACCGTAGCGCACAGTCCCTCTTGCGCTTTGATGACGTAATTGCTGCATGAATTCCGATTTGGGAGACTTGACAATTCAGACTGCCGTGAAATTCTGGAAAAATGTGGCCCAGATCGGATTTAAACCACATTCGAAAGTGACCCAGATCAGATTTGAAATGGTCCACTTTTATGCGAGTTGTCCCGTTCAGACCGTCAAGTTAATGCCTCACTTGAGTCAGAAAAACACAAAAAAATCGGATCATGCATTAAGACCTGCAGTATGAACCTAGCCTAAGTTTAATAGCTCAGCGCCTCTCAGACGGTGAGGCGCGCCAAACCTCCCACCTCAGTTGCCTCATTAACCATGACCCAGCAACGGTGACACATGAACTTAAAGCCCAAATCTGCAACAGAAGAAGACCCAAACAAATCTTTCTTCCTGCCCACAGCCCGCCCCGCAAGAGCCTTCAAAAAGACAATGTTTAACTAACTGTTGTCATTTTTCTCGGGAATCTTTTGTTGACTTGTGATATGGTGACCCTGGAACCAGTCTGCCTCCTCGCCTGGGTCTGTTGCTGCTTTGCCTTACCGTTTGATCGCTATCGACCTGAATAAATTGTCAACTTGTGTTTCAAAACCTTTTACAGCTTTCAAAATGGAGTCAGTAAAAGGGGTTAAGACTAAGGTGAACGCGCAGAGTTTGGCCTTTTGGCCTGATTATCTATTCCGCCGGCCCGGGTCGTTGGAGCTGCGCCAGCGCGTTTTAGCTGGTGTGATTCCAGCAATCTGGCTAACAGGTAAGATTCCAATTTATATAGGTTTCTTAGGCCGTGACGTGTGTCTACGTCCGCTAAACAGAATGCTATGATGATGCCAGCGCTTACTGCCGTCGGGAACGCACCTTCCCATGGGCAGGGGCAGAAAAAATATTTATAGGGTGGCAAGATGGAGGGCAGGAACTTTTTGAGAGGTGGCAAATCAGGGCTTCCCCTAGGATTTTTTTAAACTGTGGTGGTGGGCTGCATTGGAGTCAGACAGCTACGTTACCCTACGTAATAACTTTTTTTCTTGTAGCAATAGTACGACTTACATCTCATATTGACTCAGTGGTCGGCAACCCAAAATGTTGAAAAAGCCATTTTGACCAAAAAAAAAAAAAAACTGCTACAGAATGTCTGGAGCCGCAAAAAATTAAAAGCCTTGTATAGGCACCGGCTGCATGTATCGATATTAGCTATATTAGTCTATTATCAAAATGACTGTTTGCTACAAATATATAATAAGCTTTCATGATAAAATGTTTTCTTTTCCCTGCAGTGGATCTTATAGAGAATGACGCACCACATGACTACTCTGTTGTACGATGCCACCTCAAGTTTAACTTCATTACAATATTAATGAATTGAAAGAATGTTTATGTCATTTTTGTCCTTCTACAGAAACGGTCTCAAAACAAAAATTTATTTCCCTCACCCATCTTTTTCCATTTTCAAAAATTTTTGAAAAAGCCCCAGGGAGCCACTACGGCAGCACTGAAGAGCGGCACGCGGCTCTAGAGCCGCAGATTGCAGACCCCCGTCATAGTCCTTCTTTTTCCTTTTATTTGGCCTTAGTACGTAATACGTTACTACAACAACAATAGTCCTTCTGTCAATGGACCCATTTCAAGGAGTGGGGGAAATGCTAATGGCCGTTTAAAGAGTTTTACTAGTTTCGGTGAGAAGGTGAATAGTTTTTTTGTTGTTATTAGTGAACTACATTTCCACACAAACACACACCAAGGTACCATTAACTTAGCAAGGAGAGGTATGAGAGTCATTTTTCGAGTGTCCCTGAGCTAGCGAAACTTGAAAAAAAGCGTATTTATCAAAGTTTTGTCAGCCGTGATTGCCTATATCCGTCTGGCGAAACAGCATGATAGCACAGATATAATAAGTACCCCTGACCCTTGTTGTCGAAGTTAGCGCGGCGGCAATCTTGAAATAGAGCAAGGTTCTATTTTGGCCCCCGCCTCTTGTCGCAAATTCATTCAAACTTGGCCTTCCGACCAAGACGGCTGTCCACCGCTCACTTTCGCCGAAAAGTCTGATCCAAACTACTGTAAGCCCCCAGATACGGGGAAGAAGGAGAGGAGTCGGTATTGGCTTACCCACTTTATTATGGTAACAATAATAAAGAAAAACAATGTCAAAATAACAGCGGGCTGTCTCGACATGCAACCGCTACCTCTGACTACCTTGCACGTTCTCCCATTCTTCCTCATGCTTCCCCCTGCATCACAGCTCCCAGTCCGATCGTCTCTTAAAGGGCCCCGCCTTTTTACGGACATTACAATACGCAATGAATAGGTTGTTGCTGAACTCTTCACACTCGGCTGCCGCTCATTTGAAATGGCTTTAATTTTTTTTTTTTTTTTTTTACATAATTTAAAAAAAAACATCTCACTTGCAAGGCGTGGCGGCTTTCATTTTGATGTGGCAGTGCGCCACAATCTCTTGTATGTAGGGGAATCCCTGCAAATATTTCACAATGGTATAATACATTTGTACATTATTGACTATTGAATGCATCTCTCATTTAACACAATCAGTTCCAATTAACCTGAAGAAATAAAAATACAAATTAATTTTTATGTGTATGACAATTTTGTTGATGAAAAATCCTATTTTTCAAACAAAGAAAACTTTTTAAACAAAATGGGATAATGAAATTATGATCATTTAGCATTTTGATAAAAATACATTCAATTGTGCTTAAGTAATTGATATAATATTAATCGACATTGACTAATTGTTACACCCATTGTGGATCTGCACCTGCCCAAGAGGTTTCAGAATCGGGAGCTTTCAAACAAAATTTCTCAAGCCTCTGGGTTGTAGAACCAATGCCAAGGGAAAGGGCATTAATCGGAAAATAATGAAATAAAAATAATTCAAAAAAAAAAAAAAAAAAAAAAGAATTATATGCTTGTGTATTTTTTTCAGCAATTCGGCCAGGTGAAGAGTTCCGTTCCTACTAGTGTTGAGTTGGTCGTCAACAAATCGTTCTTTTTGAACAAATTGTTTGGAGGAACGAGACCGAACTAATCACCTTATGCACTGATTAGTTCTTAAGCAAGTTGGGACTTGCTTGCCGCCTGGATGGGCGTTGAGCAAGCGGCAGCATCTTCTGACATCGCGCACAACCAATCAGATGCCAGCCTCATCGTGGGCAGGGGAGGGAACAGAAACAGAATCAGACCGTCTGTCACTCACTTCCACGTTTGGCCAATAAGCAGCCAGCATGCAGGCAGAGGGCAAGACTGAGTTATGTCACTTCCCGTTCAATTACTCGGTGCTGACCGAGACTGCTGCTAACTAGACTTTCCAGTCACGCAGTGAACAAGTCAAAAAAATGAAAGGAAAAGACTTTGCCACATATTTGTTAATGTGGAGCCTATCATATACTACTCAAACACACAAAAACACTGTCCGCAAACTTAGTGAACATGGTTTACTGACCTACTTTTCTCAACAGACTCAGGATGACATAATATCAATTTAACAGTAGTTTAAAGCAAGTAGCTACGAGGCGAGCAAAAGTTTAGCTGCGGACACATCGCGGCAGCGCTGGGGATGGGGGGACTGTCTGTCTATGGAGACTTCATGGCAGCGATCTTTACCTCATCTGTGCACAGGAAAAATGACTATTTAGTATGATCATCATAATACTGATTTGCAATTAAACAGTATATAGTGTGGGGCAAATAAGTATTTAGTCAACCACCAATTGTGCAAGTTATCCTACTTGAAAAAATTAGAGAGGCCTGTAATTGTCAACATGGGTAAACCTCAACCATGAGAGACAGAATGTGGGGAAAAAAACAAAAAATCACATTTTTTGATTTTTAAAGAATATATTTCCAAATTAGAGTGGAAAATAAGTATTTGGTCACCTACAAACAAGCAAAATTTCTGGCTGTCTTCTAACGAGGTCTAACGAGGCTCCACTCATTACTTGTATTAATGGCACCTGTTTTAACTCATTATCGGTATAAAAGACACCTGTCTACAACCTCAGTCAGTCACACTCCAAACTCCACTATGGCCAAGACCAAAGAGCTGTTGAAGGACACCAGAGACAAAATTGTAGACCTGCACCAGGCTGGGAAGACTGAAACTGCAATAGGTGAAACGCTTGGTGTAAAGAAATCAACTATGGGAGCAATTATTAGAAAATGGAAGACATACAAGACCACTGATAATCTCCCTCGATCTGGGGCTCCATGCAAGATCTCACCCCGTAGCGTCAAAATGATAACAAGAACGGTGAGCAAAAATCCCAGAACCACACAGGGGGACCTTTTGAATTACCTATAGAGAGCTGGGACCACAGTAACAAAGGCTAATATCAGTAACACAATGCGCCGCCAGGGACTCAAATCCTGCACTGCCAGACGTGTGCCCCTGCTGAAGAAAGTACACGTCCAGGCCCGTCTGCGGTTGGCTAGAGAGCATTTGGATGATCCAGAAGGGGATTGGAAGAATATGTTATGGTCAGATAAAACCAAAATAGAACCTTTTGGTAGAAACACAGGTTCTCGTGTTTGGAGGAGAAAGAATACTGAATTGCAGCCAAAGAACACCATACCCACTGTGAAGCATGGGGGTGGAAACAAGGCTTTGGGGCTGTTTTTCTGCAAAGGGACCAGGACGACTCATCTGTATAAAAGAAAGAATGAATGGGGCCACGCATCAAGAGATTTTGAGTGAAAATCTTCCATCAGCAAGGGCATTGAAGATGAGACGTGGCTGGATCTTTCATTATGACAATGATCCCAAACACACAGCCAGGGCAACAAAGGAGAGGCTTCGTACGAAGCATTTCAAGGTACTGGAGTGGCGTAGCCAGTCTCCAGATCTCAACCCCATAGAAAATCTTTGGAGGGAGTTGAAAGTCCGTGTTGCCCAACGGCAGCCCCAGAACATCACTGCTCTAGAGAAGATCTGCATGGAGGAATGGGCCAAAATACCAGCAACAGTGTGTGAAAAGCTTGTGAAGAGTTATAGAAAACGTTTGGCCTCCGTTATTGCCAACAAAGGGTACATAACAAAGTATTGAGATGAACTTTTGGTATTGACCAAATGCTTATTTTCCACCATGATTTGCAAATAAATTCTTTAAAAATCAAACAATGTGATTTAACCATGTCTTAAATCAAAATGGAAGCATCCCATTGAAATACGACAGACGACGTGGAAGTACTCCCTCGCTATTGCAGCAGCGAAGGAGAGACGAGGCAGCAAAAACAATGATATCGTCAGTCACTCACTTCTGAAACTACGACGAGCGCCCAATGAGGAGCCTGTGTGCAAGTGGGGGAAGGACCAAGCAATGCCGCTTCCCGTTCAGTTATATTGCTAAGCGATCTTTGGTGATCCATTTGGGAACGTCACTTCCCGTTCACTGACCAAACGATTCATTTGGGTGGAGGGGATGAGGGGGGCGAACGATTCGTTGAACGATTTGTTTGAACGAGTCTTTTTACTGAACAAACCGGAATGGATTCGTTTCCTCAAATAAACCACTTATCCCATCACAACTTCCTACCCTGGCGACGTAATCTGAATTTCTGGGTAAGTCAGAATTAACCCTTTAACTACCCTTAAATTCCCACTAAATCTCTAAATAACTATCCAAAAACATCACTGTACTATCCTCGCCAAGATGTTGGAGCTATGTTTTACCTAGACAGCGAGCTTGAGCTCTGAAATGACGAAGTTAGACGTCTGTGTGGTTTGCTGACTTTATTCAGCTTATCATGACATCAAAACTTGCAGAATATAACTAAAATAAAAATGAAATTAAATCAGTTTCATCTTCAATAACAGCAATTCAAATTTGTGTTTATAACTAGCTGCTGATACATCAATAACAATTCACACAAACGATTAGTATCTATCAGCGTCTACACATCATCAAAAAGAATCACATAAACTCGCCCCAAGTATTCGACCACAATTGAAAACGCACAACAACAGGCATGAAAATGGGTCAGGGGTTAAAAAGGTGAGAATGGTGTGTAAGAAATATGTTCTGGCACACTGTACAACTAGGGCTGTCCCAAACGACCAATGGTCAGCAGACTATTTTTACGATTCGTCGACTAATCTAATAATCCCCAGCCCCTTTTTTTTTTTTTTTTTTTTTTTTTTTTTTTACTAATTTAGCAATGACATTTTTGATGTTGCTTATTTATTCACAAAAACATTTTGGAACACAAAAATTCTTTATTAAAGTACAAATAAACACATAAATAACAAAATCACAAATAAACAATGAGGTCAAATGCTGATAGCATTAACTAAAAGAAAAGAATGGAATGTAAACAGATTCAGAAGACTGACTTCGCCTTTCCAACATGTTTCAAAACAATTAAAAAAAAAAAAAGTATAGTATACTACCATATATAATAGTAGTATAATAATTATTCATTTTCAATCAGATTTTTCGAAAGGCTTTATTTTAAAGCTATTCTTAGTGTAGAATCTGAATTCTGAAGTATGTGGGAATTACTCCCGAAATCGTTATTTATATGACAAACATGACGGGCTTTTATTTTGAAAAGTCCACCAGAAGTACGTTCGCTAAACCGCTAACCGTAAACTTTAAAAGCTCTTTTTTTCATGGCATGTGGTGTCAGTCATGATTTTTTTTTTCATTTGCAAATGCTGTTAACCAGCGATTTTTTGTGTTTGAAGTGTCATCTTTTAACAACAAGTTTGCGTTTTGGAGAAGACTGCCAATGTTTTATAGCAGGCTAATGTACAGTAGGTTGTCTTTTTTCCCCATTAGCCTCAATGTAGCAATGCTAACATTTACAGTGTTTAATATAGATGTGTTTCCTTATTTTGTACGCATTAACTTTCATTCTACGGCGTGTTGATCACCAATAAACATCTGTGAAAGGAACTGGAGTCTCATGTGCCATCAGCACGCACAAATGTATGCATGCACAAATGTACACACACACGTTCGCGCGGAGATAAAACGCTGCCGTGAAAATTACCGCCCTCATTTTTATTTACCCTGCGATATACTGTAGGGACTCATTGCATATCGCGACAGGCTTAGCAACTTCAACAAAAAATGTCTTTAGTTAGTTAGATGGACTCTCATGTCGTCTTCCAAAATCACAACTGGTTGACGGCTCTTTAGGTGTTCATTCACGGCCGACGTGCAGCCAAGCTTGGCATTGAAGAGACAGGACACCACAGTGTACCCCTCCTTTGTTTCATTGAAATAGGTCAATGTTTTGGCCACTCTGGTTGGCCACCCCGACAACCCCCCCCCCCCCTTAAAAATTTCTCCTCGGATTTACACAATTCACGTACGTCACCCTTTTTGACTTCAAAACGGCAAATTTTGCCGAAAGGTGAGAGATTTTCATGCCTGACTAAACAGCAAAAAATGTGTTATAATACAGGTGTTGCCTCTGTGTTTCACAAGCAACAAACGTGCGCCCAGTCTTTTCCCTCTCTCTCTCCCTCGGCTGCGCGACTTCTTTGCCAAGATAAAAGCATGCGTCACAAAACAAAAGTCTATATTATGAATAAATTAAAAAAACAATGAATAAAAAAAAAAATAATAATAATAAAAAAACTCCGGCCTCGTAAAGTCGAAATTACATAAGTCGGGTACGTCGTAACCCGGGGACTACCTGTATTCGGTTCCAGCCAAGAGTTTTGCTTTTGGTACATCCCTAGTAAATACAGTACTTGCTCACTTGACTTTGTTCCTTCGCCCTTCCTCTAATTGTTGCATCAATTGCAAACTTTCAGAAGATTCAGCAATTGTCTCGGCAAAGGCTCACAACAGTGTTCGCCCTTCACACATCAACCAATGACGTCTTTCCTCCCGCAGTTTAAATGAAAAGAGATAGGTGTCGGCTCCTGCCTAATACATTGAGTGTGTCCGCCTGTAATTGGGCTACCTGAGCCTCTGGCGAAACCGTGCGCTCTCTTTTTATTGAAACTGACAGCTGCTTGTCTAATTTTCCAAATGGGCACGCAGAGGCATTGATAGTTTTGTGTAAACAGGCAGACTGTCAAGCTGCGTATCTTGAGCCCACCACTGGTTTAATAATGCCAATTAGTCAAACCTGAGAATTCAGCGATAAGCCACAGTTGGATACAGACACCGAGGAAAAACAAACCAGCCTCAGCGACGGGGGCAGAGATGAGGTTGGATGAAGACAACGAATAGTAATTCAAAGGATTTCCATGCACAGTTTGACTCACTGGCGAGATCTAATCTCAAAATGTGTGTTCACACTGCTCGCTCAAAAGTAAAGTCTTGTCAAAGGGAGTCTGTGGAGGTGCGGCAAAGGTGACAGTGGCTCAGCACATTGATCTCTATAGGGTTTGACCTTTAAAGGTGTGTTCACCTGCTTTCAGTTTTAACATTTGACCCCAAATGCGCTCTATTGTTGGCGTAAAACACGCAGCAACGCACACGCACACTGAATTGTCAAGCAGTTGAGAAAAGAAAAGCAGTCCAAGGCTTCGACAGTGAGTGAAATCCTTAGAGAACAAATCAATAGAGGAGTTCATCCCAAGTGATTTACATGCGCTCGCCTTATGTTATCATAATAATTCATTACAATGCAGATTCCTATACTTCTACTCTTCTTTTATTTATTTTACTTCAGTTACAAAGCAAACCAAAAATAAATAAATGAATAAATACAAACTGTGAGCAGTCATTTGTTTTGTGTGCTATAGGCTATTGCAGATATGTGCAAATACGTGCGGCCATAGATTGACTGGCCATCGGCCATACCGGGCACTTCCCGGTGAGCCGACACACATTTTCGGGGCAGTGACGCTGTTTAATTAAAAAAAAAAAAATTATAATAAATTCTCGGCTGTTGCACGCATCACATTTGTTGGTCCAATTTTTGTTAGTCCAATGAAATATCTCAGTGCTCCACTCACCCCGGCCCCCGGACAACTGAGATGGAAATGATTGAGAGGGAGACGTGGCTGAAAAGTACAAAGTACAAAACCCTGTACAACGTCAGCAAAAGCGAGTACGTCGACAGGCGCTGTTGCCATGCTCTGTGTGTGTACAATAAGATAGTAATCAATTAATTGATAAATAATAAAATTAATTAAAATCAATAAAATAAATTATTCATAAATTAAACATCCTGTTCCCCTCCCTCTCCACGGAGAACATGGAGATTATAATTATTATATTATTATATATCGAAAAACATTGGTGTGTATATAAACATATATATATAAATCGCAAAAACCCAGACAAGGCTGAAAAACCCAAACTATTTTTAATTTGTCCGTTTTACCCTGGAGACCCCTGTTTAAAGACACCGCGCAACCGCTTAGTTTCAACCCAGCCATAAAAAGAAGGCAATTACATTATATTCATTATTCGAAATGTCTATCATTTTTAGCTTAGAATCATTAACTCATTTGCTCCCAGAAACGTATAAATACGTTCTATTTTTAAATGCTCCACCAAAAACGTATTTATACGTCTTTTGCGTTTTTTAAAATATTTTTTTTATAAGAAGCATATATAGCTTCCGCTGTATCTGAGAAACAAAGAACAACGCTCCAAACCCATTTTAAAGCAATAAAACTGGCCACAGGAGGGCAGTAGCGCATTTTGTAAGACGAGGCAACCCGATTCAACAGCAGTGAACGGCCGGGCAGCATGGTCAGAGCGCTGGCGGCATGACCGAACAAAACAAAGAGAGGATGCCTGGGACGCCAGGAGCTGGACGACCGTGCAAAACGAGTGAAACCCCCCTGTGGAGCGGCTCGCCAAGCAGACCCCGCAGAAATGCAAAAATAATCCATCTTTGTGAGACAGACAACGATGAGGGAAAAGTTTACACAGCTGACGTGGCGACAACGGCGTCATCTCGGCGACAAACCGTCATCTCTCAGTAGTCGTGTGTGAATAAATTGTTACTTTGCTATCTAAAGCTCTATTTGTCTGGTTGTTCATGGTATTTTGTAAAAGGAAAACATTATTCAGATGTTTGGAATGTAACTAATGCAAAAAATAGCTTTGTTAAAGTCAAAGTTATGTTTGAAATGTATGCGTTTACAAAAAGCTAATTTTCTCCGTTTTTTCATCAGAAATTGGAAAATTGCTGAAACTAAGCTATTTTCTAATGCTGATTTCTAAAGAATGGAATAAGATACGAACTTACTTTTTTTTCTGCTGAAAGAAGAGAGTCTAATCTTTCTTCTGGTGGGTTCCAAGTTTATATAACAATAGAACAGAATTTTCTGTGGGCCTTGCAAAATCAGTCAAAATCCAGAAAAAAAGGCCAGGAGCGAAGGGCCTTGCTCTGGTGAAAATGGCTGAGAGTGAATGAGTTAATTGATGTCTAATATTTAGTTTAAAAAATGACTTTATAAAATTATTCACTCGCATATTTTAAACCCTTAAAGTGATCCTCTGATTTAAATACATGTAGGCTCTAATAAACCACAATTGTTCTCTTGTACTAAAATATGTTGTTAGAAACACATAAAATGTTAAATCAATGGCAATATTTTATAATATTTAGTCCATATTTTGACGGTTAGTTGGCGCCATGGCTTGCGGGCTCGCAGTGATGATGTAGTTGGTATCTTTCCGAATGTGTAGCGTGTTCAACAATTGCTTATTGCTGCCTAAACTCACGAAGTAAAATGCCACGATGTGCTGCTTTTGGATGCAATTTCCAGTCAAATGGAAAAAAGGGGAGTGAAGTGAGTGGTCAAGGTGGAATTATTATTTTTAGTGAATAAATGTGAATAAGTGGACGCTTCTACCCCTTTTTGGTCCCTGTATGCATGTATCCTACCCACCACGCGTTACAACTGGCGCCCGAACATTTTTCCTGGATCCTCAGTCAAGTAAGGGTCCCATCACGTCTGCAATAATGGTTTTGGATCTGTACATTTATTTTTATTCGTCAGTCCCACAGCGGCTTTTCGGATCAGTCTGTTTTGTGGAATTGACGGCCTAATCGCGGCTGCGATATTGCCATGGGATCGGTCTAATTCCTGGATCTTCGAGTGAGTAAAAAACGCGGATTTGGATTAGTAATGCTATCTTTTTTGTTGACTATTCTTTGTGGGAGTTTTCCCCCAAATCATACTAAATAATTAAAGCACTATGGCACGCTACAGTGACGGCAGTGACTCTGACGTGGACCTTACAACAATGTTGGAGTTTGTCAGGGAATGCGTGTTTGCGTACTGCTGAGCTCCCGAGTGAAGAGTGGTCAAAGTGGAAATATTTTTTGTGAATAAATGTGCATAAGTGGAAGCTTCTCCCCTTTCTGGTACTTTTATACACGTATCCTAGCTACCACGCGTCACAATGTACAAGACCTGGATTACACAAGGTTTGCTCTTTGGCCTGTACTGTATGTAAAGCACACGACAGCTCCGGATGCTAACAATCTACATAATTATATTGGGAAAACGTTTGAAAATGCAATATGCTTACCTTGAATATCTGCTAATAAAACCGGAGTTCCCGAATCCCAACAGCATGCACTCTCGCTCCCAACCGGGGTTCCCAACAGGACTCTCTCGCATCACCAGTTTTGCCCAACTTTTGTCTTATCAGGTATTTGCTGCACGCATTTTTCTCTGAAACTTGTCTTGTGAACTACCGACAGTGCTGTCCTGCTCTTCACTTTTCATATCTGGTTCAAATAGGAAGGGTAGAACTGACGACATGTTGGGAAAGCTAACGAGTGACAAGCACGTAACACGAATGGCGAGCTATCACTTAAAATAATTTTACAAACTTTATTAAAATAAAAACATTAAGAGGGGTTTTAATATCAAATTATTATAACTCATACTAACATTTATGTTTTAAGAATTACTTGTGTTAAAAATAGAGGATCCCTTTAAACAAATTACGTCACAATGAAAAAAACAGTGTCTGTAAATAGGTCACGGATATCTACCTAATAACTATCGCTTAATTGTATTTTTTTTTGTTAGTGTTGCATTTTCACCATTATTTTAGATGATAAATAATCGATCCAAACAAAGAAAAATTGAAAAAAAAAAATAAAATAAATTAAATGGTAAATATTTGAAAAAGAACATCTCTACCACTCCTTGATGTCTGCGATTTCTGCATTGCGACCCTTGTTATACTAGCGTGTTTCACTTATAAAATCCCCACAAAGTCCGGCTGTGGCCATTCACAGCTGTGTATTGAAACTCGGGGATACATGCTCCACAGAGTTTTTGGATCGAAACAAGGTAAGTACACGATAATATCTCATTAAAATTATGGTGCCTTTAATTATGGTCTCTCATGCTATCACCTCAAATTTTTTTTTTTTTTTTAATGCCCTCCTATTAAAAAAATGTATTCCCCCAGAAAATTGAGATTTTAAGCTTTCCAATGATGTATCACACATGCATATAGGGCAATTTTGAAATTTGGCCAAATCAGGGGTCAGTATATCTGCTAAAGGTCCCCTCATAAAGACTTCTAGGACATTAAAAAATTAGTTAAATTAATTAGTTAAACTAGCTAATCAATTTAACACAATAAGAAGAGAAGATCTGAAATCAAATTTATTATTGCACTATGACCATTGTCGCAAATTTTTTTCCACCAGCCCGTATTTTGTACGGAATCTGTTTAACTGATACGGCGTACAGTAAATAGCATACGGGAAAACACTCTACAAACAACTGTCAGACCTAAAAAACAAAAAACAAAAAATAACTTATAAATGCAGACACAAACTCTGATAATAAATTATGTTGAATTAGGACAAAACAGGTTATAATTAGGGATGGGATGGTACACTTAAACTCATGCACCTCGATATGCCAGGGTCACGATAAATATGTTTTTGAAAGGTTTATATAACTTGGTGAACGACCATTCATTCCTTCAAGAAGCTTTATTTGGCAATCAATGCTCAATGAAATTGCTCACTTCCCTTGGGAGGACAGACATCTGTGGCCACCTGTTGTCAACGCTATCATCGTACAACATATCGCTACGCTTGCCTCATGCCTCCCAGCATGCGATGCGGTGCTAAATAAGGTTCATGTTCCTTGCTAATTATTTCTGCCGTTAATGTTCTGTACGTTACTGTTCCAGTTGTTGAGTTGAATTATAGTAGTTAAATATTTATAGTTTGTTATATTATAGTTTGTTTTATATATATATATATAGTTTGTGCTACGCTAGCACCACCCCCGTTCGGTTTTTAAGTTTTACAGGGGAAAAAATGTTTCATAAGGGCTACCTTGGACCAAGGTTGATAGGTGTGTGATACATGAGGCTAGAGTTGCTACTGTAAAAAGTTTTTTTTTTTTTTAAACGAACAGTACAAATCACCACACTCCTACTTATTGTCCTGTCAGTAACACAAGGTGGGCCGCCCAGGACAGAAATGCCAGGGCCATTTTTTGGCTCCAGTCCACCTCGGTGTGTCGCCACAGGAGGTGTTAATATTCTTAACACTAGAAAACCCAAGGAGGGATCAGTTGATGAATATACCTTTTGTGCCCAGAGAGGGATCATCTGATCCTAATTTGCACATCTATTGTGGTCGTTGATGGTGGTCGTTTGTTACTCACGCCTACGGACAATTTGGAATGATCAATCAGCCTAGCATGCACGTCTTAGGAATGTGGGAGGAAACCGGAGTCTTTTTCTGTCTCTACATAGAGAAAGAAAGAAGAAAAAAAAGCAAATGTGTATGTATGTGGGAATGAAGCATTTAGCTACAGTAAATATGCCACAGACCTAATGTGGATGTGTAGCTGAACAGGTTGACTTTCATAGTATATTGAACTATATTTTAGCAATCCTTTTTTTTTTTTTTTTTTTCATCTTGAATCCATTTCCAGCAGGCTTATAATGTAGACTCTAAGCCTAAACCAATGTAGGATAACAAAGACAAAATAACCGAATTTCAATCTCTGAAAGATTTATTTAGAGCAAAACAAAAAACTGTACAGTGTACTGTATACAATCCTGACACATCACTGGGTAAGGCGTACAGCATGAGCCACAAGTCAATCGGCCACATTTCTGACACACATGAGACATTTTTTTCCCCCCGTACACTTTTTTATTTGGCAGCGCCTCCTTTTTGCTGGTGGACTGTGTGTCATGGGAACAAATAAATCTTTCAGAAATTAAATTTGGGTTGTTTTGTCATTGTTATCCTATGTTGCTTTACACTAGAACCACCAGGGGTTTTGGTGCTTCCTAAAACTACCAAGGGTGTCCCATTTTGGGACACCCTGGGATCCGCCCCCAAGCCGAGCCCATCTCATTTCTACCCCTCGGCCCACCCCTTGGCCCTTCAAATGAAGCAATAAGGGGTAGGGGTAAGGTGTAGGGCTTGAAACATCACCCTAAGAATTGGGACACCTCTTTACACTCGCGTACGTCATAAGTCCGTTCGAACAGTTGTTACGTAACCAAAAGCGACGATAAAAAGTGCACTAAGTGCACTTGTGCGTTTAGCAAAACTGAAAAACAAAACAAACATTACAAATGAAGAAACACAATGAACAAGCATTACAATAAGTGGTGTCGATTTTTAATTTAGTACACCCCTAAATAGTGCACTTTTTATCGTGATTAATTTTTTTTAACTATCACTTTTCTGACTGAAGAAAACACATTGAGAGTAGATAATACTGGTCATCAGCTGTTAGAGTATTATTTGGATGTATCAAGCTTGTTTCATTGAATTTAAGCAAAGCAAACAAAACAAACACTTGTAACAAACGGAAGGGTCCACAACACATGCACACAGATGTGGAGCACTAGTTCAGTTTAATTTAGTTTTGTTTCAAATTCAAATATGGTTTCAAATTCAATGTAATATTTACACCATTGTATGAAACCTGAATGATAGTTTGTTTCTGAACCAAGAGTGGTATTTACTAGTCTTGCATATTTTCTTCCCAGCCATTTCATGTGAGGTGCTTTTCTTGTTACCACTGTTGCTTTGTGTGCTTAGTTGTAGTATTTCTGAATATCTATGTATATCAATGTATATCCACAGCAAATTGTTAACTGATCTTTTCAAAAATGTTTTTTAACATGTAGAGGGTATTCAAACAAATACATACGAATGAATTAGAATTATTAAAATACTTTTATCAAAATATTCTCAGAAGTTTAGCAGTTTAGTGTCAAGTAAGAAATAAGTGTCTGATAGGCTACTTTAGCTGAAGAGGGGGTTGGGGCGAAACAGGCTCAGTCAGGCTACTTTAGCTGAGGAGGGGGATGGGCGAAACGGGCTCAGTCAGGCTACTTTACGTGGGGGGGTTGGGCAAAACCTTGCTGAGTGAGGCTGCTTTCTCTTTCGCTACTACTACCAGTCAGGCTACTTTCAGACACTTATTTCTTACTTGCCTGCTGTAGGTTGATAAATTTGTAGGTAGATTTGTGTATGTCTTAGTCAATCCCAAAAAAAGGTTCCTTCAATCAAAGTATATATTTTCAATAGAAAATAAAAGTCACTTGAATGAAAGCAAAATGTGTTTGAATGCAAAAGTTGCCTGAATGATAGCTTGTTTCTGAACCAAGAGTGGTATTTACTAGTTTTGCATATGTTTTTTCCAGCCATTTCATGTGAGGTGTTTTTCTTGTTACCACTGTTGCTTGGTGTGCTTAGTTGTAGTATTTCTAAATATCTATGAATATAAATGTATATCCACAGTAAATTGTTAACTATTCTTTTCAAAAGTGTTTTTTTAACATGTAGAGGGTATTCAAACAAATACATCCGAATGAATTAGAATTATTAAAATACTGTTATCAAAATATTCTCAGAAGTTTAGCAGTTAGTGTCAAGTAAGAAATAAGTGTCTGATAGTCAAGCTACTTCAGCTGAAGAGGGGGTTGGGGCGAAACAGGCTCAGTCAGGCTACTTTAGCTGAGGAGGGGGATGGGCGAAACAGGCTCAGTCAGGCTACTTTACCTGAGGGGGGTTTAGGCAAAACCTTGCTGAGTGAGGCTGCTTTCTCTTTCGCTACTACTATTAGTCAGGCTACTTTCAGACACTTATTTCTTACTTGCCTACTGTAGGTTGATAAATTTGTAGGTAGATCTGTCTATGTCTTAGTCAATCCCAAAAAAAGGTTCCTTCAATCAAAGTATATATTTTCAATAGAAAATAAAAGTCACTTGAATGAAAGCAAAATGTTTTTGAATGCAAAAGTTGCCTGAATGATAGCTTGTTTCTGAACCAAGAGTGGTATTTACTAGTTTTGCATATTTTTTTCCAGCCATTTCATGTGAGGTGTTTCTCTTGTTACCACTGTTGCTTGGTGTGCTTAGTTGTAGTATTTCTAAATATCTATGAATATAAATGTATATCCACAGTAAATTGATAACTGATCTTTTCAAAAATGTTTTTTTAACATGTAGAGGGTATTCAAACAAATACATCCGAATGAATTAGAATTATTAAAATACTGTTATCAAAATATTCTCAGAAGTTTAGCAGTTTAGTGTCAAGTAAGAAATAAGTGTCTGACAGTCAGGCTACTTTAGCTGAAGAGGGGGTTGGGGCGAAACAGGCTCAGTCAGGCTACTTTAGCTGAGGAGGGGGATGGGCGAAAACCTTGCTGAGAGAGGCTGCTTTCTCTTTCACTACTACGACTAGTCAGGCTACTTTCAGACACTTATTTCTTACTTGCCTACTGTAGGTTGATAAATTTGTAGGTAGATTTTTGTATGTCTTAGTCAATCCAAAAAAGGTTCCTTCAATCAAAGTATATATTTTCAATAGAAAATAAAAGTCACTTGAATGAAAGCAAACTGTGTTTGAATGCAAAAGTTGCCTGAATGATAGCTTGTTTCTGAACCAAGAGTGGTATTTACTAGTTTTGCATATGTTTTTTCCAGCCATTTCATGTGAGGTGTTTTTCTTGTTACCACTGTTGCTTGGTGTGCTTTGTTGTAGTATTTCTGAATATCTATGTATATCAATGTATATCCACAGTAAATTGTTAACTGATCTTTTCAAAATTGTTTTTTAACATGTAGAGGGTATTCAAACAAATACATCCGAATAAATTAGAAGTATTAAAATACTGTCAAAATATCCTCAGAAGTTTAGCAGTTTATTGTCAAGTAAAAAGTGTCTGAGAGTAGCCTGACGCCCAACCCCCTTCCACAGCTAATGGCTGGTTGCAAGTAAAGAAACAGCAGCCTGACTTGTTCAAACACATTTTGCTTTCATTCAAGTGACTTTTTTTTCTCGATTGAAAATATATATTTTGATTGAAAGAACTTTTTTTGGCTTGACCAAGAAATAAACAAATCTACCTACAAATTTATCAACCTACAGTAGGCAAGTAAGAAATAAGTGTCTGAAAGTAGCCTGACTAGTAGTAGTAGCGAAAGAGAAAGCAGCCTCACTCAGCAAGGACTCGGCAAAAGGATGACCGGAAGTTAAAAAAAAAAAAAAAGGACGACACTTTTTATATTGCTATATGTGCTTTGTGACTATCTGTAAGGACCTCTGTGAAGTCCCCCCCCCCCCCCCCCCCATCAGACACAAATTTATATAGAAATGATGTCAATCGTTTGTGCTGTAAAAGTTTTGTTTGAGCTGCTTTCGTTGTAGAGATACTTACAATTCTTATATAGGTAAATCTGAGGTCAGCTAGCCCCCCATTTCAATTAACAATTGTGTCAATCGTTTGTGCTGCAATGGTTTTGTAGATCAGTATTATGCTTTTATTCAGATATTAATTTCGAGTGGTTACGTCGCTCGTAGCTTTTCCTTAGCTTAGCTCCCGTGGCTAATGCAGCATACCAACTCCCAATAACAGAGGGGTGTCCTAGCTACCTACCTAACAAGCACGATCATAACACAAACAAATTCGGGTCCGTTTCGCAGTAAATTGGGGGGCTTTAGATATTAATTTTGAGTGATGACATCACTCTAAGCCCCTCATTTACTGCAAAATGGTCCTGAAGTGCTGCCATTGGTATGCTCTATGAGCCACGGGAGCTAAGCTAAGGAAAAGCTACGAGTGACGTCACCACTTAAAATTAATATCTCAATAAAAGCATAATACTGATCTACAAAACCGTTGCAGCACAAACTAGCACAAATGACAGACACAATTCTGAATTGAAATGGGGGGCTAGCTGACCTCAGATTTACCCAAAAAGAATTGTAAATATCTCTAGAACGAAAGCAGCACTAACAAAGCTTTTACAGTACAAACGATTTACATCATTTTAATATAAATATGTCTGATGGGGGGGAGGGGGCCAACTTCACAGAGGTCCGTAGAGATGGTCAGATGGCACATACAGCAATATAAAATATGTCGTCCTTTTTTTTTTTTTTTATCTTAATTTTTTTGTACTTCCAGGTCATCCTCTTGCCATAGTGTTGTGGGATTTTGCTGTTCTGTTGCGGGATTTTTGCTGCTGTGTCTTTGCATTTGCCTTCTGAGCCATTCGTGCTGCGAACCATTTGCTGTTGTGTTGTGGCAATTAGGGTTCGTGCTTTTGCCAATTTGCAATCGCGCTTTAGGAACTGGGGATCGTGTTGTGGCGGTTTGCATTCATGCTTTTTTTCTTTTGCAAAGCGTTTGCAATTGGGGTTCATGCTTTTTTTTATTTGCAAAGTGTTGAGACTTTGCATTTTGCCTGACACCTCTCAGCCACCATAATTTCCTGCTCCTGTTCAAATCCACCCCGCCAGTCGACTGTCGTTCGCTCACACTAGCTCGGTCATCAAGATAAGCACATCCCCCGCCCCTTGACGTAGTTAGCACTTTGCATTCAGAAAGCCACATGGCAGAGCTGATCACACTTGGGTTGGGTTGTGAGACCAAAACATTTGAGATTTTTTTGTCGTCACAAATGTATTGATTATTTCATTCATTATAACTTTATACACGTTGCAATGGTCTGTGCGTTTGTTTATTTCATTGCAGTAATTTATACATAAAGTTGCCTGTGTGTGCTATAGGAGAAGAAGAAAAAATGGGCAGAGCAGTGAATGAATAAAATAAAACCATATTCAAAAATAAAACTCTCAAATAATAACTGAAACTATCATGGCAAGAGTCAGTGTAAACTGACCAACCCTTGTGGGTTAGAGTAAGGTTGTTTGCTTGTGTGCTTGAGTGGCCTATTTGAGAGACAATGACACACTCATTTGCACATATACAGATGCTAATTGTGGATACCCAGAGTTGTGGGGATCATCTGATCCCCTTCTGGGCTTTCCAGTAGGCTAAAAAAATGTTGGGTTTTCTAGTGTTAACTGGCACAAGTGTAAAAATGCTATATAGTTACAACTGTTATTAAGCCGTATAAACAATATAGTTAAACTTTAATTGTCAGTCAAGTGCAACAAGAAACCAAAATCATTGTGAAAACAACAAAACACTTTGTTGAGTTTTAACACGTTTGGTGATGCTGAAATCTGACTGCTTTGAACATGAGCCAGTTGAGTCGCTTAACTTTACGTAAGCTGCTCTTATAATGTAAGTCAGAGGTGCAAATGCAAAAGTTGTGTATAAGAAAAGCCAGAATTCCAAATTGTACGACTTCATGCAACTTCCAATGTAAACACAGACTAGGTTTTTACACATATTCCAACTATTTATTCTCACTAACTTGCTCCTGCTTTTGCTCCATATTAATATCAGGTTTCACACTGTGGCATCCTACTTGGATACGAGCTGGAATGGCCTGAGTAAAGGCTTCGCAAATAGACCGACAAGTAATAACATTTCGAAGACAGTCGGGTGGGGAGGCAGCAATGCAAACCCCTTTGGTAATTACTGCTGTAGGCTAGTGATAGCAATGCCAAAAATCCCTGTTTCAAAAATACTGAACGGATCATGCTCTGAAGAAAAGAGTAAAGATAATAAAAAGGGGAAAAAATGTGTGTTTACACTTTCCCCAGTTGAGAGAGAATGATGTTAGTACCGCAGAGAGTTGGGGTGGAGGGAAAGTGATGATGGGAATTAAAACAGACCATGTATCAACAGAAAAATATCAAGTGCTTTGTGGAGCCCCAGGACAATGGGGAAAACTTGTTGGATATGCTGAACGTGGAATTGATTTAGAAAAATGAGTTTTCCTTGTTGAAAGTGTTAAATTGAAAGTATGTTCACACACTCTCCTAATAAATCCGATTTTTTAATTGAAAGTCATGTACATCAGCCAGATTGCAGCTGTACTCGGGGTGTGACAATATATTGAAAAGGTGATATATGGCGGTACTTTGTAACCCAAAAGGTTATCGATATGCTCATACCAACAATTGATATGTTCTTTTAAAAAGGTGTCACTATTTGGAAAAAAAGGACCACAAGGTTGCTACCAAAATCTTCCATTGGATATTTGATTGGACATCTAGCGCACTGAAACCAGAGCATTCACACAGCCAGTCTTTTGTGGGCATTTACAGGTCACTTCCTGTTCTTTTTAGGGCATTTACCTGTGATGTCTGGTTGATTTTGAGTCACTTCTTATTCATTTGGGGACATTCTGACAAAGATGCACCAAAGGACCCAGATGCGCAAATGTTCAGTTCAAACAAAAAGGTTTATTTTTCACTCCATATGGTTCGAAAAAGTAGACAATAAAAAAATCACAGCAATTACTGGACACCAAAAATATGAGTGCAGCCCACAAAGCAACAAAAAGACATTGGTTCCGAACAGTGTCATTTTCGTCAACGATGACTATAACGAACATATTTCCTCAACGAACACTTTCTGCATGATGACGACGAGACCATAACGAGCTAAAAAAACATAACGAGATGAATGCCAGTTTTCATCTGATGAGACGAGACGAGAACGCGACGAGAATGCGCAATAGTTTCTGGTCACATTTCACAATGTGTGACATTTTATGTGTAGTTAGCCTGCATCATAGCAGTGTCTGTTTGTGTCACTCATGTGACGTGCTGCACCCTCCCTGACGTACCATTCTGTAGTCTCCAGTCTCCATGCAGGATGCGCATACAGTAAGATTTGTTTTCTTATCTTGGCCAGAGAGAATAGGCATGCAATGTTGCTTAAACCTTTAAAGTCTGTGCTGCGTGGTCATCACACACTAAATGTAACTGGTAGCGTTAGCATAGCATTTGCGTAAGCATGAAGCTAACGCTAACAGCATTCCTCTTAAACTCTTCTTAAACAGACTCACCGCTGTTCCAGCCATTGAGTCTGGCCACCATTAAGCAGATAAAATTTCCAGGACGGAGCAAGCCACAGCAAACAGACAGCGGAGTGGACCAATCAGTGACGGGTGGGACGAGGGACTTGCGCGCGGAAGTAAACATATGAGAAGAGCGGAGTTTATTCAACATGGCTAGCGCGAGACAGACTGTTGTCAATGACTTGTGTCGATGTGTTTTTGGTAATCTAAAACTGATTTTACCGTGGATTGGAACATATTCTCGGCTCTCCTTTTGGCCATCTGTGTTGTTGTGGAGACGACTTCCGACACGAAAGAGTGACGTTGCTCGTTAAGAACACGTCACGCAAATAAAAGAATCTGATTTGTCGATTGATTTTGTACTTGCTCGAGAGGCCGTTAATGGGCTGGGTCCCAGACTATACTCTCAGTGTTTGGAGAAACACAGGGAGAACAGTCTGGCCGTGCCAGGCTCACAGACAGCTACCCTATTAGCGAGCACTGGTAGCCAAGGCAAAATTAAACATTGCTGTAAAAGTTTACAATCATCGATTGTATCAACGATGCGACACCAAACGGGATTTTACAGAGTACACCAGTGCAAAGCTCTGGAAGTCAACAGTTGCCGAAGAGTAAATTTAGCAAATGTACTGTACGAAGAGTAAATTTAGCAAATGTACTGTACGTATCCATAGCCTGTGAGCTTCTGTTGTGACTAAGGTTTGTTTGTGAATGAGAACTGACAGTTGACGCCATGATAAAGCCAGTCTGTGACTGTGCACGCATTCGTAACTTTGTATCTTAAGTAAAATAAATGTATTTTCGACTTAATTACTCTTTTGGGTATGTGAGCATTTGCTTTTATACGTATTGAATAGGGATGGGAATTGCGAACCGGTTCCTATAGAGAACCAGCTCAGTGCAATCCAATTCCATGGTATCGTTTGGCAATTTATCCAACAATTCTCATATACTGTAGATTCCTATCAGCACGACTTACGTCAGGTAATTTATTCATGTTACACATAGTTATTTCGGCAAATAAGACTACGTGATTATTTAAAGAGTGATCACTCACCAAGTACAATCTGGAAAGCCAAGTGATTATGCATTGATTTTCATAGGCCAGGGCATTATTCATGAGACTACTTAAAGAACATTGATTTTTCCAAAGAATTCTATTAATGTGTCTATCTTATTCCTCGTCCAATACTCTAAGAAAAATATAACATATGCATCTAAAATAATCCCAAACAATTTTATTAGCAATTGTAATACTAATTTCAGTCGTTAGTCCACCAATCAGTGTTTTCTTTCGGAATAATTTGAATGTGGTGGGTCGTAGGGCCAATCTGACTACTGATTTCACACAAATGTATATACTTCCGCATCCGATGGCGGTATCAAATTTCCAAGGCGAAGCAAGCCACAGCAAGCAGACAGCGGCATGGACCAATCAGCGACGGGCGGACGTGACATTGGTAAAGCGACAAGAAACTAGCGCGAGTGGAGAATGGAGAAGTTTTACCGCGGATTGGAACATATTCTCGGCTCTCCTGTTCGCCATCTGTGTTGTAGAGACGACTTCAAACGCACAAGAGTGACGTTGCTTGTTAAGAACACGTCACGCAAATAATCTAATCTGATTGGATGGAGGATTTCTTTCGCCACGAGAGGCCATTAAGGAACTGGCTCCTAGATTATTTTCACAGAGTTTGAAAAATACAGGGAGAACAGTCTGGTCGTGCCAGCCAAGTTCCAAATTACATCCCGAAATGCATCTGACGACTACAGCCAATCAGTATATTTTGGCCCGTAATTCGAGATAGGAGAATAAAAGTGGTTTGAGACCAATGGGACCATCCTCAGTATTAAAAAGCCTTTCCATAGAGTACCTTAGTTCCATAGAGTTTCCATAGGAAGTTAACAAATCCAAGTTAACGGAGGATTGTGCTAAAATTCCTCTTATACTGCACGTGATCCAACCGTCCTTATGTAATTACACCAACCTAATTATAAACGTTTTAATATTTGGGACAACAAAAGAGATACTCTGCCCCTGCTGTCTGGACTAGCTAAACACTCTCTGTGTGTGCAGGCTTTCTCCACCCCACCCACTGCTAGAGACACCACAAGTTCAGAAAGATCACGTATCCTACCTGAAAAAGCAGACATGTTTATTTTTCTGCAAAAGAATGGTTAATTTTGCACATTTGCACGATGCACTGTTCTGTTGTATTTGACAGTATCTTTTTTTAGTATTATTTTTTAGTGCTATCAGCTCATATGTCCTTTTAAAAAGGAGGATTTTTTAAATTTCTATCAGAAAAATGTTTCAGTAAAATGTTACACATTCTATACACATTTTATTTTCCACAGTTACATATTGGCACAATTAACATCGAGGCCTCTTTTGACCTCGTTGTGAGTTTGTGACTTCTCATTAAACAAACAATATGCCAATCAAAATGTTTGTTCTTCTTTTTCACCAAATTAGAATCGATAACAGAATCGAATCATTAAGCAGTATCGATAATGGAATCGGAATCTTAAAAATCCTATCAATTCCCTTCCCTAGTATTGAACGTAAAAAATTTAACTGGGCAGGCTCTCTGGGAACACGTCACAGGCAGCACAGTACTTTACTATTCTGTGCAAAGCGTCAGTCAACATCAACACATGCTAATTAGTCCAGTGAAAAATAAGAAAAATCGGACATTTTTCGAAAATTAAATGGGCTGCCAAAAACAACACTGGTTCCATCATAAAGCCAGTCAAAAGGGTAAAAAAAAAAAAAAGTGATGGCATAGGACGTGGCAGGATACCAGACGAACCCGACAAAGGGCAAAGGCAGACTATTTATACACAGGGTCACAGGTGGATATGATCAGCGTGATTGGGAAGAGCAGGGAGTAAATGTGAGACAAAACAAAAGCAGAAAAACCTACATGAATAAACACAGAACATTAACAAGAAATACGAGACATGACACATTCTTGAGTCACTTCCTTTTTAGTAACACAAAATCAGGAAGTGACTTGTAAATTCTCCTAAAGGAAAGGGAAGTGACCGAAAACCAACAGGAAATGACGTGAAATACTCTTACATTGGCTGCCACTAACAGCCATAGACATCCAATCCAATTTAAACTAGGAGGCTTGCAGCAAAGGAATATTTGTTCATTTACTGCCATCCTTCCCAGTTAAGTCTACTAGTCACAAATTAATTCCAATTCAATCAATTCATTTCTTAATAAATGTGTTTATCTTAAAGTGCGTATGACACCAAAAAGCATGTTTATTTCATATTTCATGCGGCATTTTATGCTCCTGAATAAAATGGACCGCTCAATTTTTTAATTCCGCGCCATGAAAATAAGGGACTTCCGGCTTCAGTCTCGGGTCTAGGACATATGCGAATATGACGTCACGCAGGTCAGCATCTCACGATACAGCATTGCTTTATAGCATGCAGATGGACTACCAATTCTGTGAATTAAATCATTTATTTTACGCATCACGCCAGCCAAACGGCTGCAGAAAATTGTTGCTGCACCAGGGAGAGGAATGTGAGCTTTTTTGATTTCAAAAGGTTCCCCTTAATCGTGGAAATTGGCCAAAACTAGCCCTACTACTGTGGGACCATTGGACTTACGAGGAAGTGAGTAAACATCATATTATTTAATATGTCAAATACTGGGATCATGGCACACATTTTAACACGGAGGTAGCTTGCATTTTGTGGCCAATTGTCCACCGAGAATGCCACTTGGCCGACGACGGGTGGCTTATCGCACACTCCCCTACTGGGAGAGCGCTATACTCGGCTTTCTGCCCTACTCGTGTGCCTACTGTTCTGTCAAATTTTCAACCCCATCAGAAATTGAAACTTTGTGTTAAAAATGGCCGCGAATACAGCGATTACAAAGTAAACACTACAAACTTTCTTTAAATAAAGGACTATTTACTTACGTTTGATCATTGACGGACCTGTAGAGAAAAGTTCTCCTCAGACACATTCTGCCATGTTAGCTGCACAACAACTGCACGCCGCTCTCTGTTTACGTCTTCGCCGTGCAGTAAAGCATTATTTTACGCCATATCCGTGTTGAACATGTGGCAGCTACGCACTCCTCCGACGTCGGCCGGTTTGTCTGACGGTACTCTCCAGCTGCTTCTCCGGCGAGCTCTCCTGTCCGTAGCAGCGGAACGAGCTGTAACTTGCTCGCCGCTTGGCGGGTTGCCGATTGGCGAAGAAAATCGACAACCCCGCCGCCGTGTGACATGTTCCGGGTTGGTTTTGTGTGATTTTTCGCTCCGAAAAGCTTTGAGACGTCACTTGGTTCGGGTTAGCATGTCGGCTAGCTGTCATGCCTCTTGGTTTGTTTACATTCTCCGAAGCTGGGACGGGGAAATGACAAAAGAATGACGAACTACAGTGGCATAAAATATCGTTCGAGTGGTGCGACAGTAGAGGTGAAGTGGACAGTTTTGACCATTATGGAGTCGTTTTGCCATGTCGTACTGAATAAACGCATTTTTATTATTTCATATTCCATTTAGCACAACACTGTTAATTGTCATTACCATACCACTTGTTTAGCAACTGGGGAAAAATACTTCGATAAAAAGAATATCCTGTAAAAATATTGGAGTAGAGGGACTGAAACAATGACATTTTGTGGCTCTCTTCATCGCATTTTCCTCGTTCTGAGTAATTCCTCCTTAATGAGTTGAATTCTAAATCAGATTAAACCATGACCCTGCCAACATTATCGTCCTGTTGGGGACGCTAGAGCCCTATAATGGTAGGCGTGGCTAAATGGCGAATTAAAAGACTAATTTCTTGTCATCTGCGGTTTGCCAAATTGTTGTCTATAAGCGAATCGTCTCAAAATATTATTGTAATTCACATAATAATGCTATTTAAGCCTTTTTATATCCTGTTGTATGTACTTTAAGTGGTTCATCATTTTTTCTTTGGTCTGAGATTGTGTGTCGTCATCTTCTGTTCATTTGAGAGAGAAAAAAAAAACTCAAGAAAAAGTTGTCTATAGCACAACTTTTCTCTTCAGCCCCCTGTGCTGACGCAGACTCTGAGCTTTTTTTCACTCTGCTTTGGCCTTGCAAAAGAGGGAACATACTCAAATGTGTGGTGAAACGTGGGCCGAAAAATTGTGTACCCTCGAGCCTCTGGGACTTGGCAGAACCATTTCCCCGCAGCCTCTCACGGATACCGCGAGAAAAGACTTGAAGACGGGGAAAGAAAATTGCAAAAATTCCAAGATGAACAAGGTTTTAGATTAACATGGCTCCTTTGGAATACAGTGTAAACATAGCTTTGTGAGAAATTCACAGATTAAATTTTGAAAAGATCTATTTAAACCCAAACATTAATGGGGAAAAAATGAATTTGCAAACCTGTTCCTGACTAACTTTAAACTGAATAGAGTGATGACTATGGGAGGTTGTGAATCAACACTATGCAGAAATGCACAATACCACACTAGGTCGGAATGTTCTTACATTTCTTTAATAACTGTAAAAATACAAATTGAATAATTCAATCATCACCTTTTCAAATTGTCAAAGATATGGATGAAAATGGAAATAATTTAAGTCCAATGTTCTCGCTACCAATAGTTTCCTGAACAATCCACACATCAGTGTTTGAATAGCTAACATCAATTGGACACCTACAGAAATAGTCTAAACCAGAGGTCACGGAACCGCGGACCTCGGTCCGGTTCCGGACCACCAAGCCGTCTGGACTGGATCTCAAGATGTCCGGACTAATACACGTTGCAACAACAAAACACATTTTTTTCTGCGGGTTTACAGAGCGGAGGGTGGCAACAAACAAAAACCTTAGCGGTGACGCGCGTGAGCCAGCCAATGGGAGTGAAGCATTTGAAAGCTATTTTTACAACAGCATGTCTTACACTCGCTTTCCAGACTCCGCGGAGTAACAGCCAAAAACAGAGCCGAATGAAGTTGGAGAAAAGGCGAAAAGGTACGGCAAATGGCGTGCTCAAAACGACGCAAGGTTGATGCAGAAAACAGCGTGTTTAAGGAGGAGTAGACCAACACATTTTTGTTCATTTTACCTGGCGGCAGCACATGCCTCATCTGGTCAGAGACGGCCAAAATCTGCTACATCGGCGAAACGTCCTACATTACTCGAATTTGACACTCAAAGTACTACTGTGCGCGCTAAACTTGTTTTGTTTGGATGCATACAGGCAGAACGTACTAAAAATGCCTTAAGAAAATACTTAAATGCAGTTATATCAAATAAGGACGGTTTAAATACGCTACGTGACTAATGTGGTCAACTGCTTCAAAGCTAACACATAAAAACACAATGGTTAAAAGTATGGGAGGTTAATAAATGCAAAAAGTATTTTTGAGGCAATGAAAAGGTTCTAAAAAAGTAAATAAAAACAAAAATAGTGAGTACTCGCCACTTCTGACCGACGTGCGCATGCGTTCGGATGCTTGCGCAAGCGCGCTGAGCGTTGTGTAGGTGTTTCGCCTCGTAGTAAGGAATGGCCGAACAACGGTAGCGCTTGTAAAAAGCAATTCGAAAAGGCACTATGAGACAAAGCGCGCAGCTTTTTCGCAAAGTTTCCCTATGAACTCTGCCATCCGTTCTCAAAAAATAGATGAATTAAGGGCTCAATATGATCGCTTTATTATTCATTACTAATTAATTATTATTAAATATTACTTATTACTTACTATAAATTTATTGTTTATATTTTATTTACATTTTTGAATGTTGTAATTATCAGCATGGCCACGTAAAGATACGTTTGTATTTTTTGTAAAAAAAAAAAAAAAAAAAGAAGCATTAAAAATATTTCCGGACCCGAGATTGTTGTAATTTTTTAATTTCGGACCCAGAGGATTTTTAATTCATGACCCCTGGTCTAAACACTTACTCAACAATAATTTCACTAATACACTCACAGAAAATGTCTTCAAGTGGGAAAAACACTGAGCACAATGCAAAACCACACCTTCTTAAAACTGAGGGAAAAAAAAAAAAAAACTAAACTAAAATTCCCTTGTTTTCAGTGTAAATCTATTAAAAATAAGTGAAATTATCTGCTAGCGCTGCTGGTAATTTTTACTCACTTAGATTTCTTTAAATAGGAAAAATACCTAGCTGAAAATAAGCTTAACAGACTTATTTTAAGCAAAACGTTTGTATATTTAATATTAAAAAAAAAAAAAAAAAAAAAAAAAAAAAACATTCGTCAGAAATGTTCTTAATTCAAGAATACATATTGTTCAAAAGCAATTTTTTCTTGATTTAGATGAAAAATGACCAACTTTTAGATGTACGGCCTAATAAGAGCAAATACTGTAGTAATATTTACTCAAAGTAAGTAGAATAATCTGACGCATTATTATGTTAACTAGCCTTTAACACGCAAAACAAAGATGGAGAAAATGATTCGACTACATTTAAGAAAAAAATGTCAGATTAAGACGTTATAAATTTGCAGTGCGGAAGGTAGTATAAATCAATACAGATTTATTTTGCATTAATAATTTTGCCTATCAATTAATTTGGATCGTATTGGTGAGAAATGTAGCGCTGACCGCCTTTCACCCAATCTGCTTGGTCTTATTAATGTCCTGGCGCCCACCTCCTTGTGTAACAGACTAGCATCGTACTTCGACATATTTACGTAAAATAAATTCTAACTGCACGTTCTTTTTGCTTTTAACCAAGAATCGAGACTGCTTTACGTCCATACCTATAAAGAATTCAGGAATTTTAGCATTTATTCACAAGAATTTTCAACAAAAAAAAAGCTCTGTTTACATAAGGCGGCCGCTAGCTACATTTACTAATAGACTAGTATTGTACTTCAACATATTCACGTAAAATAAATGCTAACTGCACGTTTTTTGCTTTTAACCAAAAATCGAGTCTGTTTTACGTCCATATCTATAAAGAATTCAGGGATTTAAGCATTTATCCACAATAATTTTCAACGAAAAAAGCTCTTTGTCAGTGATTCCACTCAGTCAGCTTTGGCGGCTTCGCCAACGATGCAGGCCCCCTATTTATCGGCCCCGCGCCCCGTCAATACATTTTGAAGTCCATGCCTAGGCAACTGGGATTTGTGAGTTGGCAGTTTGCATTCGTGCTTTTTTGTTTTGCAAAGCATTTGCAATTGTCGTTTGTGCTGTTGCAATTTGCATTTGTTCTTTTTTCTTTTTGCAAAGTGTTTGGACTTAGAATTTCACCTGACACTTCTCGGCCACTGTATTTAACTGCTTCTAGGATGGAACTGAAACGCAGATGCTCTGCAACTGGTGTGCCATCGCTGCTTGGCTTTACCAGCTGCACACGCCTGATGTATTACCGAGGTAATTGAGAGGCTGTTCTCAGCAGCGTGAGTGGATTTGAGTAGAATCACTCAATAAGGAATTTAATAAAGACAAGCATTTTTCTATGTTATTCTTGTTTAAAAATAATTCACATTATAAAAGCAGCACGGTGGGACAGTAACATGTCTAAAGCTTTTGTTCCAAAAATAAAACAACAACAAAAAAAACTTTTCGGTTCAGGACTTGGTGTCGGCAGACTCGGACTCTGACTCGAGTGCAAAAATATGCGATTGGAAACATCCCGACTAAAAAACAACTCGGAATACTTTATAACTAATCTTTTTCACTTTGCAATTCCCATCTCCTATTTCCGTTACTCCCCCAATCCATTTCCTAACAATGCACACTCAAATGGACTTGAACACATTTATTTGCCCAGGGAGAGAGCTCTATCAACATCTTTTTAATGAAATCCTGAGAGCAACGATCGCTCCTGGATGTCTGCCCAAAGTGAGTGTAATGGAGGGAGACTCTCAGAGAGAGGAAGAGTGACAGCAAGATGAAGAACAGAAAGAAGCAACGAAAGGAGCATGGCGAGATGTTGGGTTCCTAAGCCACCCACGGGAATGTCTGGCAGAGAGATGGACGCGAGTCTTTTAACACATCTGTGGTCAAGTCATGCAGAATGGCAGCAGAAAATCCTTGGATAAAAGAAGAAAAAAGCAAGGGTTGTAAAATGGCACGAAATAGCCAACCTGACCCCCCCATGTGGAATAAAATATCTAGACCAAAAATGTGCACTTCACACTGTGCCTCCCAAGGTTAATCTTTGCTAAAATGATTGACAGCCCAATAAACTTCATTATTATACTTGAGAAAATGTCTTCCAGATGACCGCGATATGGTCACACGCTAAAAATATCTATTTGCACTGAAAACTCAGCAGACAAAATCCAATTCCTTTTGATTATGAAAAGTAATTCTTTCTTTTCCCCTCTTGTGCAGCCTTCACAGCTCATTAGAAAGAGGCAAAGGAACTAGGATTACAACTGTAGTACTGAATGTTCTGTCCAAAGTTAGTTTTTCTGTGTTTCCATAACAACATAAATACAACACATACACACAATCATGTGAAAAAATTAGGACACCCCATTAAATATTCAGTTCTTTATAAAAGAAATGTTTACATATCAATGTCTGATCTTGGTTTTCTTTATCACTGGAAAAGAAAGTGATTAATTAATTAGGTAAACAACAAAAATTAACATTGTTTTACTCATTAAACCAATCAACATAAATGCATATTCTAACTGAGAAAAAAGTTAGGAACACCCTACCATCTAATCACTAGTGATACACTCTTTGGCTGAAATAACCAGTCTACCAGTCTTTGACATTGGTCTGAAGAAAGTTTGCCCCACTCCTCAACCCGGAATACTTCCAACAGTGAGATGTTTGAGGTGTTTCTTGCATGTACAGCCCGTTTCATGTCACCCCACAGCATCTCAATGCGATTAAAATCTAGGCTTTGACTCGGCCACTCCAGGACTCTCCATTTATTTTCAGTCATTGTCATGTTGCAGGGTCCAGTTTCGCCTCAGTTAGAATTTTTTCACAGATGATGTCTCATGTTCCTTAAGCACCCTCTGATACACAATAGAATTCATGGTGGATTCTATGATGGTGAGCTGGCCAGGTCCTGCTGCATCAAAGCATCCCCAAACCATGAAACTTCAACCTCCATTCTTCACAGTTGGTATGAGGTTCTTTTCCTGGAGTGCTTTAGGTTTATGCCTAGCATGTCCTCTGTTCTGGTGTCCAAATAATTAAATTTTAGATTCATCTGTCCAAAGACAGTATTGCAGAAGTCCTGGTCTTTGTCTACATTCACTGTGGCAAACTTCAGTCTGGCCTTCATGTTCTTCTTGGAGAGTAAAGTTTTCCTCCTTGCATACCTCCCATGAATGTTAAATTTGTGTCGTATCTTTCTGATTGTAGAGGCATGCACTTTCACATCAACAGTAGCAAGAGCCTGCTATAGTTCCCGTGATGGCATTTTAGTGTTTTTTGGAGACTTTTTTTAGCATCGTGCGATCTGCTCTAGGGGTTAACTTGCTTGGGATGGCCAGACCTGGGCGTGTTGGTAGTTGCTTTTTATGTCCTCCATTTGTAAACTATTTTTCGGACCGTGGAATGGCGGATTTTATACTCTTTTGAGATCTTTTGAAATCCCTTACCAGAGTCATAAGTGTCTACAATCTTCATTCTGAAGGCCTCAGACAGCTCCTTGATCTCACCAGGCTGTTTTCTCTCACTTCAACACTCAGTCACTATTGAATGTTTTCTGCGTTGATGAGTGGAGCAAACTTTCTTCAGACCAATGTCAATGACTGGTAGATGGCTACAAGAAGCATATCAGAGAAGTTATTTCAGCCAAAGCGGGTAACACAAGCTATTAGGTGGTAGGGTGTCCTAACTTTTTCCTCAGTTAGAATATGCATTTTTGTTGATATACAGTAGTTGGTTTAATAAGTAAAATAATGTTAATTTTTGTTGTTTACCTGTATTTAAAGCACCATCTTTTCCAGAGATAAAGAAAACAAGATCAGACATTGGTATGTGAACATTTGATAATAAAGAACTTAATATTTAAAGGGGTCTCCTAATTTTTTTACATGACTGTACATACTGTGCATACTACATACATACTACTGGTGTAATGGCACACACAAGTCACAGTTCGGTAAGTACCATGCTCCGGGGTCACAGTTCAGTATGGGTTTGGTACAACAGGATAAACAAAAACGCTTTTATTAGCACAGCATTTGAAAGTTTGTTCTGTAGGCTAAAACTAAAAAGCTGTATGAATACAAATACCATTACATTCTTGATATACTCTACGTATTTCCAATGAAAACAGGTTTGAACTATAATGGCATATTTTCAACCAGAAAACTGATATCCAAAATACCTCAATTTAGAGTCCTTCACTTTGAGGGATTCCACAAAATTCACAAAAGCTATAGGCATTAGCTGCGTTTCAACTTTTTCGATGTAGTAGCTTGAATGAGATCATTGTAGTTGCTGGATCCGTGTAATGGGTCCAATCTCATTTGAACTATTTTGCGCTCATATCAGAATGGCCTTGGCCTGATAATTCATTTGAAGCAGGGGGTGTCCAAACTATTCCACATTGGGCCGCAGTGGGTGCTGGATTTCATTCCATCAAAACAACCTTTTCACCGATACGGTGTCCTACAAGTGTAATTGGTTGATGCTGCTTGTTTTAGAGGAAACTTCATTGGTAAAACTTTCTGTGCTCCATTGGTAGGAACAAAAAAAAAAAAAAAAAAAAAAAAAAAAAAAAAAAAACAGGACCCACAGCGGCCCTTGAAGACCATTTTGGACACCCCTGATTTAAAGCATGTAAAAAAAATAAAAAATAAAAAAATAATTTTTTTTTTTGTCTTATTCACCATTTTTACAGTTACTGGTACAGACAGGTATTCATTCATCTCCTGTACCGCTGGCGCTATCCCAGCTAACTATGTACTCTACGTCCTGAACTGGTAGCCAGCCAATCGCAGGGCACATATAGACAAACAACCTTTCACACTCACAATCAAACCTGTGGAGAATTTGCAGCGTCCAATCAGCTTAGCATGCATGTTTTTCGAATTTTGAAAGAAACCAGACTATGCCAACTCCACAAAGGATATCAAGAGCCGAAGATTGAACTTTTTTTTTTTAATTCTGTCAAAACAGTAAAATAACCTGACAACTTTAACAACAACATCCTCTATTTTTAATTCCCTGAAACATTAGTTTTTGTAATGAGAGAATTCAGCTCAACGTAGATGACGTCTATTAACTCATTTGCTCCCAAAAACGTATAAATACTTTCTATTTTTAATTGTTTCAGTGTCCCAAAGACGTATTTATACGTCTTTTACATTTTTTTTTTTCAAAAAAGACATCTCTGGGTCGTGATTCAACTTAGCTCCAAAGCACAAAACAGAAAATCAATTTTAAAGCAATAAAACTGGCCACTTGGGGGCAGTAGCGCATTTGGTAAGACCCGCAACCCAATTCAACGGCAACGAACGGCCAAGCCGCACGGCCGGGCGCTGGCGGAAGACGACCGAATGGATGCCAGGTGGCGGACGACCGAGCAGAACAACCGGTAGGTCGCCCGGGATGCCAGGCGCTGTACGACCGAGCAGAACAACCGGGACCACTAGTGCAGCGGACGATGCCTTTGAGTCCGTGCCGCTCGCGAGCAGAGCCCGCAGAGACTCAAAAAAATTCATCTTTATGAGACAGATGGCGATGAGGGAAAAGTTTAACCGGCTGTCGCGGCCAGAACAGCGTCATCTTTCAGTTATTTATGTTTAAATAAATTGTTACTTTGCTATCAAAAGCTCTATTTGTCTTGTCGTTTATCTTATTTTGTAAAAGGAAAACATTATTGAGATGTTTGGGATGTAACTAAAGCAAAAAATAGCTGTGTATAAGTCAAACTTATATTTGAAATGTATGCTTTCACAAAAAGCTCCATTTCTCAGTTTTTTTCATCAGAAATTGGAAAATTGGTCAAACTAAGCTATTTTCTAATGCTGATTTCTAAAGAATGGAAAAAGATATTTACTAATTTTTTTCTGCTGAAAGAAGAGAGTCTAATCTTTCTTTTGGTGGGTTCCATGTTTTATATAGCAATAGAACAGAATTTTCTGTGGGCCTCGCAAAATCAGTCAGAATCCAGTAAAACGGCCGGGAGCGAAGGGCCTTGCTCCGGTGAAAATGGCTGGGAGTGAATGAGTTAAATTCAAATAAGACAACCTCGAATGATTTAGTAGAATATAACGCCTTCAGTAATGCATGAATGCATTGGAATTAGATGTTATGTCAAGGTCTACCTTATCTTAGACCCTGGCAGCATGACAAGGTCAACATTTTGGAAGGTTGTTTCTCTGAGTCCTCATACCGTCTACTGTATGTTGTTTGATTTGGAATGTTCAACACGGCAATGTATTTCACAGCAGGTATACATTCTAAACATCTCGGGAAATTCAGTTCTCAGAAAAAGTGCTTCCAGCTTCAACCCAGGTGGGAATTCCAGATAGAGATCGTGTTCGGTCACTGCACTGGTGACTTATGCTTATCACGAGGCGTCGGTGACTGTGCGAGAGGCAAAGTGTCTCTCTACATATGCCCTTTGCATTTGCTTGCGTAGTTTTGACTCACCCAATGCATAGAGCAGACGGGAATGACAACAAAGCCATTTTGTTTGAATACATGACTCTTATCAAGCAGCATGATGTTGTTTCCAAAAATTTTGATGCTGAATTTATGTTACACAAGCAATCAGTGTATTTTTAACCTCGCCTGTGCATGTGTAAACAAAGAGACGTTATTCGAACATTAAAAATAGCCAGAGGAATCAAGGTTTGTCCAATTTTGGAAAGGCAATGACTGACGTTAAGTACAACTAAATGTTTTTCGTAAAGGTTCCATCAAAAGAAGAACAAAACACCAAAGTGGAAGGACTCTTTTGAAGTTCGCTGCAGGTCCTTATCAATAATTGATAACATCCATTGGTAGTAAGGTAAAAACAGATTGTCAGGGACATATTCCTTGTTCATGTTTTCAGGGTAATATTTTATGGCCGCTCGGGAGCCCTGTGATTTTTGTAGCGACTCCAGTCCAGGTTTGTATCGTTGCAATTTTTACACCTTTTTGCTTTATTTTTTTTTTTTTCCTTTTGATAAGGACTTAGTGAATGAAAGGTCAATACAACTAAATTTATTTTGTCATTGTAAGATCAGACAGTTAAATACAGTGTGATTTAGCTAAAATTCTGGAACAGAAATAAAATATTTACAAGACATGTCACCGAAAATTCGGCTATGAGACTATCGGCCAGAAATAGCTAAAATTGTATTAACGGTTTTCAGTTGAAATCTTTTGAAGACCAAAAGTTCACCACCGAATAGAGTATAGAACCTTAGTCCTCTTATGATGATGTACTCAGAGCATGGCAGCAACACGCTAGCTGAAGCTGTCTTGCAAACAAACCTGGGTCACAGCCAATATTCCCTCTAATTTTTCATTACTCTGAGCAGATATACAAGCTCCCTGAGAACACCGTGGACCACTGTGAGCAACATCAGATGTGTACCCTTTGGCCACACACCAGTATCACGCCTGTTCAAAACCTTGGATCATAGCAAGTTACATGGCTTATTAAAAGAATGAAATTAAAGCAGCAATATTTATTATCTTACCGTATTTTTCGGACTATAAGTCGCAGTTTTTTTTCATAGTTTGGCAGGGGGTTATACTCTGGAGCGACTTATGTGTGAAAATTTTAACACATTATTATATCATTTCACATGTTATTTTGGTGTTTTGGCTTTACACTGATGGTTTGGTAAACGTTTTAGCATGTTCTTTGTGCTATAGTAATCTGTATAACTCTTAATAGCTGTGTCACGTTAACATACCGGCCACATTCGTATATCGTTGTTCATGCATCATGTAACATTATCATACTCCACACTTATTCAGCATGTTATTCTCTTTTGTATTTTTATTAGGGCTGTCAAAATTATCCCGTTAACGGGCGGTAATTATTTTTTAAATTAATCATGTTAAAATATTTGACGCATTTAACTCACATGCCCCGCTCAAACAGATTAAAATCATGTCCACTTGTTGTGTTTTTTGGTGTTTTGTCGCCCTCTGCTGGTGCTTGGGTGCGACTGATTTTATGGGTTTCAGCACCATGAGCATTGTGTAATTATTGACATCAACAATGGTGAGCTACTAATTTATTTTTTGATAGAAAATTTTACTACAAGTCTTTCTATCTATGGATCGCTTTAACAATGTTAATAATGTTAATGGCATCTTGTTGATTTATTGTTATAATAAACAAATACAGTACTTATGTACAGTATATTGAATGTATATATCCGTCTTGTGTCTTATCTTTCCATTCCAACGATAATTTACAGAAAAATATGGCATATTTTATAGATGGTTTGAATTGCGATTAATTATGATTAATTAATTTTCAAGCTGTGATTAACTCGATTAAAAATTTTAATCTTTTGACAGCCCTAAATTTTATTTCAAATTGCCTTTCAAGATGACATATCTGTTCTATGTGTTGGATTTTATCAAGTAAATTTCCCCCCAAAATGCGACTTATACTCAGGTGCGACTTAGTGTCCGAAAAATACGGTACTTCTTTTAATATAATTGATTGAAGACAAAAATCTCGTTGTTCTTGAGATGTGTACCATGTTATATGTAAGTCCTTCTTTAACGATAGGAAGAGTCTTGCTTTGGCCTGTGTAAGGTCCAATTGTGGCATGGGTGAGTTACGTAATAAATTAAACATAATGAACAATCGCAATAGGAGCATATCAAACTCCCAAATTAAAACTCAATATTCCTATTCGCCGTGTCTGAGCAGCTTTACAGGACAGGTTTTTTTTTTTAAAAAAAAAAGAAAAAATCAGTTTCACCGCTTGTTCTTCTCTTTGCTCCGACAGCTTAAAAGAACCGCATTTCTTTTTTACTTTAGCCTGATGAGTGTAGTGTCGCTGCCTGTTCGTTTCGCCATGATAAGGGGTTAGCATTTGTGTCTCTTAACTCTGCTGCACTGTTGTTAGCTAGCTAACATCCACGGAGCATATGGGGCAGGGCACATATGCAAATACTGTCAATGCTATGACTGGCTGTGTAGCGTAAGTGAATGCTATCGTACTATTGGATCGACAGCTGTTGCTCATTGAGCTACGTTGCGAAATGGTACATAAAACAGTATTGTTTGTGTAATTAACTAGATTGTATCATTTCTAAAATTTGACATAAATACTGTTGCACTTGCATAAATTGGCAGCGGAATGTGGCTTCAGCAAATCTGCACAGGAGTGTTGCTCACTTTTCACTCTTATTTTTCTCCGTACTCCTGGCGTCATGCACCTCACAAGTACATACAATGCTGGTGTCAATAACGCACCAATGGGAGCGCGCGTTGTCGCATCGAACCCACAAATACGAATGTCGCGCTGACACATCAGTGCAGTGCAAACAGTAATCCAAGTGACGCTACGATACGTTTGCGCTGAATTGTATTTTGTCTGCTGCATAGATATTCTTGTGTGTTGAGTCTGTTCAAACAGTGCGCGATTGAGCACACGCGCAGCTTAGATAGAATATTGCTCATAGCCAACATGTTCGCGGCTTGGAAGAATTTTGAGCTATCAAAGATTTTCTGATAGCCTTCTGTAAAATTTGTTCTGCTGATGTGTTTTGAGGGGGTACAACGCCAAAGAACTTTTACACCTCAGGTTTAATCAGCCATTTGTCCTACAAAACACGCAAAACAATACGACGTGTACAGAAACAAACAAAAAAGTTCTTTTGTGGCGTAGGCTTTCAAGAGGGTGAAAACATTTCTTCGTAATAGTGCTAATGCAAAGGGTATTCATCGGAAAATAATGAAATACAAAATTAATAACATGAAAAAATGAATTGTATAAATGTGTATTATTTGGCCTTTCAGTTTTCAGCTAAGTTTTTCCAATATTCGGTTTCGGTCAAGAATTTTGCTTTCGATACATCCCTACTATTTACACTAATTGTTCTATTTACATAGTTTGTGTAAGTTGTAATGGCGGAATTGTCTTTAAAAAGAAAAACATTGTAAATGTTAAAAATTGACATTTTCACATATCTGATTGAAAAATATTCACACTGGAAATCGTTTGCAAAAATAATATGCACTTCAAAATGGAATAAGTGGCCTATTTGGGGGTAAAATGATGCAAATAGGAAGCAGCCAAGTGACAGAAAACAGCAGCATATTTCACATCGCGTGAGCAGTGGAGCAGAACGGAGAAAATGTCGATTGGGTCGCGGGGTTTGACGGACGAGCTTTGTTGCAAACTCCGTGTGACCTCGCCTTTCAACCTCTTTCAGCCTCAATGACAAACGAACACACCAATGTTAAAAGGCACCTGAGGATGTGCACTCCATATGTTTGCCCACAAACATACAGAAATAGTGTATGCACACAGACTGGAAAGGTATTCCACATCATCAAATGGGACAATAGAAAAAACAGACATAAGTATTGCATATAACCTGATCGAAACACAACATTAAGAACATTCAATTTTTTGGACTATACGCTGCACCTGAGTATAAGTCACACCAGCCAAAAAATGCGCAATAAAAAGGAAAAAAAACATGTATAAGTCGCACCGGAGTATAAGTCGCATTTTTGGGGGGACATTTATTTGATAGAATCCAGCACCAAGAACAGACATGTCATCATGAAAGGCATTTTCAAATACAATAGAGAACAACAGGCTGAATAGGTGTACAGTATGCTAACATAACATGAAGCTAGACGTTCGATCGGGCCTAAAAAAATCCAGCCCGAACCGAGCCTGATCAATTAACTCGATTTGCTTACCCAAGCCCAAACCCCCCGAGATTTTATGTTTTATGTGTAGGCATGAGCCCGAATTTTAAAAAAAAAAATGAAATTTTATGTTTTATTTGTGAGGACTCAGGAGAAGGAGGAAATGCGGGGATGCGATGAGTGGTTGCATTTTGCGTGATCACGTTTGTAACGATCCCGGTGCATATATGCATAATGATAAATTAAAGCCTGTCTTCTGTAACGAATTCTCCCAGAAATAATGCTGAAAAAGTTTAAGTATAGTTCTCGTATGAGACCAAAGCGCCACATTCGTTTACATTCAAAGCCGACACAGGTTTCGGTATAGCACCTTCAACAATCAATTTGAATCCTTTCAATATCCGCAGGGCGCTGGGAGGGGAAGATTGAAAAGAGAGCCACTGCGTTCACGTGCGCAGGCATGCACAGCGCCTTCTCTGTTTTATCCAAACTATTTATTTTACTTAACATCCATACATCATTTTAGTATAAATATATGAATATATATTTATTTTAAAAAAGCGAGACAGAAGTCGGCCCGACCCGACCGTGAATAATCACACATAAGTCGCTCCAGAGTATGAGACGCACCCTCTGCCAAACTATGAAAAAAAAACTGCGACTTCTAGTCCGAAAAATATGGTATGTATTTAAAATTATTTCATTGTATACTGTTCACTTGATTAAACTCCAAACTACACACGCACGGGCTGAAATGTACTATACTCGATGTGGCGCGGAACGTCAATGGAAATCAGCTTGAGTACGAGCATGATGTAGCATTAATTGATTTATATATTTCTTTGATAACTCAAAATGCTTCCAAACTCTGGACATGTTGGCTGTGAGCTGGTAGTGTTAGCTTGCAGTGTTTGGACTACGTCATCACAAGAGGACTACGGTTTCCTTCACACTTCACGGTGGTAAACTTTCGGCTTTTTAACCGAAAACAGAAAATAGAATTTTAGCCATTTTCAGTTGAAAGTTAAAAAAAATAAAAATATAAAAATAAATAAATCTAATATGTAAAATAAAGAGGACAAATGTTATGACGAGTGTAGCACCCCAACTAACTCAATTCAGAGTGAAAACGATGTAGTAATCATGCCAGGCCCTAGGGGGCAGTGCAGATTTCCAAAGCGACAGCCAATGATGCACTTCCTTGATACCCACCTCAGCCCGGAAGACAACATACCCGCCCACTCCAAGCAATAGCATTTTTCTTTTGCTCCAAAAGGCACAAAAATGCAAACATTAGAGATATTTGAATTAAAAATATTAGATAAAACTGTAAATTAAAGCCGACATTCCGCCATGTTTGCTGTTTTTAATGTTTAGTATCAGTGCTGCCTACGTCCCAAGTGACGTGTGCGAGTCTGCATCACAATTGTTGCGTCCTAAGTGTTGCAACGTCACCATGCAAACGGTTCATAAATGTAACGCCGTGGGAACTACCCACCTCTGAACAAGTATTATTATTCACAGTCGGTCGCAACGACACATGCAGCGATCAAACGCTGGATTTAGGTTGAAACTGTACGAAAGCTGTACCGCATACAAACAGGAAGGATTGTCTCAGGAGTGATTTGTTCAACGATTCAAGGTAATTATTAATGTTTTTCGTTTTTTCACATGCCTGCCGCCATACTGTCTAACAGACTAGCATCATTCTTCGGTATATTTACGTTAAATAAATGCTAACTACCCATTTTTATTTGCTTTTAACCAAGAATCAAGACTGTTTTTTTGTCCATATCTACGAAGAATTCAAAGATTTAAGCATTTGTTCACAAGAATTTTCACTGCAAAAGCTCTGTTTACATAAGGCGGCCGCTAATTTGCTTTCCGAATAGCATCATAGTTCGCAATATTAACGTCAAATAAATGCTGACTGCACGTATTGTTTGCTTTTAACCAAGAAGAGAGACTGTTATACGTCCATATTTATAAAGAATTCAGGGATTTAAGCATTTATTCCCAAAAAATTTCAATGGAAAAAGCTATTTGTTTACATATGGCGGCCTCTAATTTGCTTACTGACTACCATCATTGTTTGCAATATTTACGTAAAATAAATGCAAACTGCACGTTTTTTTGCTTTTAACCAACAATCGAGACTGTTTTACGTCCATATCTAGAAAGAATTCAGGGATTTAAGCATTTATTCACAAGAATTTTTAACGGAAAAAGCTCTTTGTTTACATATGGCAGCCGCTACATTTGCTTACTGACTAGCATCATAGTTGACAATATTTATGTAAAATAAACCCTCGTGAGGAATAAGCGGCATGGAAAATGAATGAATGAATAAATGCTAAATGCTCTTTTTTTTTTTTTTTTTTGCTTTTAACCAAGAATCGAGACTGTTTTGCGTCCATATTTATATAGAATTCAGGGATTTAAGCATTTATTCACAAGAATTTTCAACAAAAAAAGCTCTTTGTCTGCGATTCCACTCGGTCAGCTTTGACGCCCACGCCAACAATTCAGGCCCCCTATTAATTGGCGCCTTGTTCCGTCAATATCATTATAAAGTCTATGCTTCAACAGTAGTCATGTCTAACCATGATTTTTTTGCGACAGTAAACGAGTCCTTAGTTCACTAAGCATCCTGCAGTGTAGAAAGAAAAAAACCCTCATGCTGAATGTGAACCCCTCACAGTATTGCCTCGGCGTGAACCCCTGTCAACGTTAAACATAATGACCAGCCGGTCCCCCTGACCATACATCGTACCACAACGCATGCACTGTAATTGCAGTGCCAAACACTGCATCGAAGAATTAGAAAAGCAGTGTCGGGAAAGAGGAGATTAATTTGCCCGGGGAGGAGGTCGATGCCAATGTAAATCACTGCATGTTAGCGCAATTTAATTTTCCCCGACTCCCTCGGCCTTGTCTGCGGCAGCAGCCTCGCTTGCTGATTGGTTGAGACAGGTCATAGCCGACCGAGCGGGTCATGGAGGGAAGGCGAGCGTGGATCGCTTAATTACGCAGTAAAATCGTGCGCATAAGGCCCAACCCCCCCAATGTCCCCTGAAGCTTGTTTGCATGTTCACCTTAAATACATTAGAGGAAGGAACTCAGGAATTCCTAATGAACTATCCTCGTGATCCACAGTACAGTATAAAGCATTGGCCACATTTAGGGTTTATTGAAAATCCAGCACGGTCAGTGAAGTGTAATTGTTTTTTTTTTTTTTTTTTTTTTTTATTAATAAGAATGATGAAAGAAACTACTACTATGTTGGATAAGAGCAGGTTTTTACTTCAACATGTTTTTCATGTATGTATTTCCCTTTGTCTTCACCTTAATTGAAATAAAATAAATATATTTTTAGGAAATCTTTATTTGAGCCTCCAGGCATTGACTCACCAGGCTATTACCTGCATGCTTTTGATCTCAGTTTTTTTTTGCATGTGTCAAATACATCACAAAGCAGTCCTAAAATAGAACCCCTTTTATAGCATAAAGTATTAATATTCATATTCACCCATAATATATACAGAATTATCAGAGAAGTACCAATAGTCTGTATAATCAGAGTGTAAAGAATACCTAATTTACATTAAATGTCCATGAGGCAAACAGAAAAGGTGCAACTTCAGAAAAGCATTCTTGGAAAATGGTAATCCAAAACAAAGGAGGTTGAAATGCCAGACATGAAACAACATCTCAAAAAGTACTTGCGTCAAAAGCAAACTACATGTTTTAATCTCCCTAGGGTTTAATACACGTTCGCAGCCTTTATCTGACACATCTTAAATTTGCAAATTTTCTGCAGCTCCATTGTCACAGTGCCTCTCAAAATTTTTTCTGTTAGACCAGCCCGCCAAGAAAGATGTAAATGTTTCGCGCCCCCCTCCCCATCTCTCTGCTGCCATTTGTCTATAAAAATATATTAAGTACACCTCTGCATAACATTGTGTCATTTTTTTTTTATATCAAAGAACAATAAGTACTAGCCATGCAAGCAGGACTGAACGGGCCCTTCCAGTTTGGCGGAACTCGGACATCACGCAAACTGGGCCGGCACGCAGGTCGGGGTGGTGGCAGATCGCCCCCCTTTAATCATTTAATGAGAACCTAACATGCTTGAGAGTTAGCCTGGTACACCAGACTCACTGTTCCAACTATAGAGTCTGGCGACCAATGAGCGGTTCAAATTTCCAGGGCAGAGCAAGCCACAGCAAACAGACTGCGGAGTGGACCAATCAGCAACGGGCAGATGTGACGTTGGTAAAGTGACAACTCTCGCACGGCGCAAGCGGAGAACGGAGAAGTTTATATAACATGGCTAGAGTGAGACAGACTGTTGTCAATGACTTGTGTCGATGTGTTTTTGGTAATTTGAAACTGATTTTACCGTGGATTGGAACATATTCTAGGCTCTCCTGTTCTCCATCTGTGTTAATGTGGAGATGACTTCCGACGCGAAAGAGTGACGTTACTCGTTAAGAACACCTCACGCAAATAAACAAATCTGATTGGACGGATGATTTCATACTGGCTCGAGAGTCCGTTAAGGAGGTGGGTCCCAGACTATTCTCACAGTGTTTGAAAAATACAGGGAGAACAGTCTGCCCATGCCAGGCAACTTGAAAGTTGCCTCATCAACCAAACCTCAATATTTTTCAACACATGTCTTAAAGCTCCCCTGATGCAGGTTTGAGGTCTATTGATTTTTTTCCTTGAAGGAGGAGCCTGTCTTGTAATAAAGGGCATTTCATGTTCCCACTAGGGGTCGCCAGGCCGAATGGGAAATATTTCAATGCAGTCGTGTTCAGGCTGGGATACCTCTCATACGTGCCAGATTTGAAAAAAGATTGCACCTTGTGTCAGGGAGTTATTAGTCATTTACTGAATTTAGCGTATAACCCAAAAAATGGCCGACTTTGGCACCCCACCCAGGTCAGGCCCGTGAATGAAAACTCACCATTTTGATAACTTCAGATCTCATATGTCTCATGAACAGTCTCACCAATTTTGAGTAGGATCCAACCATCTTCCTAGGCGACACAGTCTCAAATGTGCACCCTGTACATCGATAAAAATTTCACTTTCAATCCAAAATACCCGATATCCTGTTGGGTTTGGAATATAGGTGCACTTTTTAAAGCAGTTTTGATATATTCAGCTCATTTTCCATGAGAAAAATCAAGTGGCCTATTCAATGTGATTGGGGTCTAACAGTGGTGGAATGTAATGAAGTAAAAGTACTTCATTGCTGTACTTAAATACATTATTGTGTACCTGTACTTTGAATACAAATACGAAGTGGTACTTTTTACTTTTACTTCAATTTTCATTTTCCAGCAGGTATCTGTACTCTTATTTCACTACTTTTCAAATTGTTGCCTGCGTTACACGTTACTTTTGTTTGTTTTCTTTTTTTCTCATTGTGAAAAATTGGTTTCATTTTCATGCTTCCGTCGAAATTGGTAAGCCCCAAGTATACCATAAATGAGCACTAGAGGCAGCAACACAAGTACATGCAAGGCTAGGCAGATGAAAAAGATATTAACTAATACAAACCACCACACTCTTGTAAACTAGGTGGCGGTATGCACCTGATTGTTGCTTGCAATCCACCATTAAGCTAAGTTTTGGAGTTTTTGAGGTTGTTAAGCGTATGTTCATAGTGCAGTCAATTTTATTGCTTGTTTTTTTTCCATTCTGCACAGGCTTAAATAAAACTGAGCAGTCAATGAATTTTCTGGTTATTTCTTTGAATATTGACTCAGATCTCTGTATTTTTATTTCCTTTTTTTCCCCTTTTTACCTTTTCAGGCGTGGAAACAATCCAACGTACAGCATTCATTTGTGTTTACATTCAATTAAACCCGAAAAGAAAAGGGCTGACAGGAGAAGCCGAAGCTTATTAGATCCCGTCCCCAGTATACCGTAGGACGCAAATTATCGAATCACAATTTTGACATTGCAGATTGTGTGATGATTACAAGTTTTTTTTTCCCTCCCCTTGATTGTGTAAATGTTCATCTTCCCAATAGTCATTGTCGATCACGGCAATTAGTTTGTTTTGTTGATTCGATCCAGTAGATAAGTATGTATGTACGTATGTACAGTATATATACAGTATATTCATATTGTAATATAATACATACATACAGTATATTTCATTTTTGCATTGGGAGAAAATGCTTTTACGTTTCACTTGTAACGTAAATTTTACATTATTGTAGAGCTGTCCCGACTAGTCGACGTTGTCGACGTCATCGATGACGTAAATGCGTCGATGGGCAAAACATACCGTCAACGGGTAATGACGGGTTAAAAAAAAAAGAAAATTACATGCGGATAAAATTTAGAATGGTGGGCGCTCGCGATGCAAGCAGTTGTTACTAACACCCCCAAGGGGGCCGTTGTTATTTCAGTGTGACCGGCATTGTCAGATATCGTTGAGTTGGGAAAGTCCGCGGGTAGCGTGGAGTTCAGTGGCTGCATCCCCTACGTCAGTGGTCTCCAAACTATTCCAAATAGGGTCGCAGTGGGTGCAGGATTTCACTCCAGCACCACAGTGTGCCCTCTACTTTATCCATTTTCAGGTTAAAACAAACAAAAGTTGAACAGTTTTCCCCTCCCCCAAAAATGCGGAATGCACACGAGAAAAAGCATCTGAACTCAAAGTATTCTGAAAATGGTTGTCCGGGACATTGCAATTCATTTTAACATTTAGAACAATATAGACAATGACATACCACAAAAAGAGTAAGAATTGTTTTGACTCCTGTTAAAGAGGTGAAGTCTCAGTGTTTTTTTGCACTAGTTAATGCCAGCATCATTTGACCTCATTGTTTGTGATTTATTATTGATATTTATGTTATTTATTCATAGGTTAATAAAGAATTTAGGTGTTCCAAAAATGTATTTGTGAATTAATAAGCTTCAACAAAAAATTCATTATTAAAGTAGTAAAAAAAAAAAAAAATTGATTAGTCGACTAATCGTAAAAATAGTCGGCTGACTAATCGGGAGGAAATTAGTCGTTTGGGACAGCCCTACATTTTTGTCATTCGAACTCTGTGTTGTTTTTGTCAACGATGACTATAACGAAAATATTTTGTTGAGAAACCATTTTTTCTCGATTATGACGAGACAATAACGAGCTAAGAACGTGTTTTGGGAGACTAAAACATAACTAGACAAATGCCAGTTTTCGTCTGACGAGACATGAATGACAGAAAACATCTTATGTGTAGTAAGCCTGCAAAGTAGCAGTGTCTGGTTGTGTCACTCATGTGACGTCCTGCCCCACCAACTCACCAGTGTCCTCTCCAGTCTCTGAGCTTGTTTTGAAACACATACAGTAAGACATGTTTTCTTACTTTGGCTACAGAGAGCATGCAATGTTGCTTTAGCCTTGGAAGGTCTGTGCTGAGTGATCATCACACACTAAATGTAATTCGTAGCGTTGGCATAGCATTCAAGTTTGTGTTAGCATTAGGCTAATGCTTACAGCAAACATCTTCTTGCACTCTCGGACACCCTTTTTTTACATGGCCTTCAGGTGGGTATAATTAATTGAAAATAATGTACTGTTGTCCACCTGTGTATTATCATCAAGTTGGTGTTGTCTTTGTAGACGCTACAATATGTGCTCGTCTGTCAATATTCATTTGAAATAGTTGGAAACTACATGTATTATTTATCTTGTTTTGGAGGAAAAGTTTCGAATTTAACAGGCAAAAACATTTTTGAGTAAACATCAACTCCAACTAGATCAATGAGTCTGAGTTTTCATCAACAAAAACTAGACGAAGACGAACACATTTTGAAATGACTAAAATATGACAAACACTAATCACTATTATCTTCCAAAAGACTAAGATGAAAATTAAAAGTGCTGCCAAAAACAACAGTGGGTCCAACAAACAGCATCATTACCTTGTTTGCGCTCAAATTTTAAAATGAAGACAATCTTGATGAATGAACACATGCACACCCATACCGATATTTACAAGCCCAGACACACATGCAGGGAGTCGTAGTGTGTGTTTTGTGTTCATGAGGTTGTCTGAATATGTTTTGAACGAGGAGGAAAAGAGGCAGCCGATGAACTAACGATGGCTGCTGATAATTACAGATCTGTGGTGTAGAGGAGGTAATGAGAAGCCAAAGCCTCCCATGATGCCTCTGTAATAATGAACGATGAGTGAAAGAGAAAGAGGGAGGCAAGCGGGCAGGCGGAAGAGATGGGAGCTGTCAGTTGGAGAGGGCGCCTTGCCCTTTGGTTTCCGTGCACTCTGGGCACGTCAACGAGAGAGGAGCCTTCCCAGAGGAGGCTTGTCTCTACGCTAATGAAGATGTGACAGAAGCAGAACCACGGCCCGTGACTACAGAGCATCGAAAAGAGGGACCAATGATGATGAGGATGAAGGGACCAGCGTGAGCTCTGGGAAAGGTTCGGGCTTTCTGAGCTCAAATTGAATATTTTTAGAATGACTCAAAACCTATTTGACTGGCTAGTGATGGTAATAGATAAAAATTAAAAGGTTATTATATTGAAGGCCAGCGTACTCACCAATGAGCTGGTGTAGCTGGGATCAGAGGTGTCTTCCTGCAGGTACCGCGATAGGCCGAAGTCCGACACTTTACACACCAGGTTGCTGTTGACCAGAATGTTACGAGCGGCCAGGTCTCTGTGCACGTAGTTCATCTCGGAGAGGTATTTCATGCCGGCTGAGATTCCGCGCATCATTCCCACTAATTGGATCACTGTAAACTGTCCATCGTTTTGCTGCAAAATAAACAGTTATAATTAAAAAAAAAAAAATAAATAAATAAATAAATAAAAAATAAAAAAAACACTTTTTTCAAGAAAATAAAGCTACATTACTACATATGGACATTTTTATATTGTACATTGAGTACGTCAGCTTGCATCGTGGCAGTGTTTGGGTCGTGTCACTCATGTGAGACGTGCTGCGCCTCTCTCTCCTCACCAGAGTTTAGGATGTGTCTCAAGCTAGGCTGTGCTTCATCTTGCTTGTTTGGAAACACGGTAAGATGTTTTCTTATCTTGGCAAGAGAGAACATGCAATGTTGCTTTAGCTTTTAAAGGTCTGTGCTGAGTGATCATCAGACGATACATGTAATCCTAGCGTTAGCGTAGCATCCTCTTAAAACACTCTAGAGCTGAAACTAATACTCGAGCAACTCGAGTAACTCGAGTTTAAAAACTGATCCGAATAATTTTATTCACCTCGAGGAATCGTTTAATTTTGCCAGCTCTAAGCATCACATTTTGCCCGGACTACTTTTAATGCGGGACAACGCGCTGACGTCACGTGCGTAGAGAAAAAAAAAAAAAAAAAAACGCAGCCGACAGCCGCTACAAACTTCGCTGACGTTGCTAAAAAAGTACGCCCGCATGATGCTAGTTTGGTAGCAGGTAGTGTCCGATGCGTCTCATAGATATCGCATCCATTTAAGACTAGATGCTCAATGACAGACTGGGCCGTGTCTGGGCAGCGTTAGTAAACAGCCGCCATCTTTAAGCAGTAGACTTCTCATCGCCAATAAATATAACGTTACTGTCACTCGCTCACGTAACGTTTGCCCTTCGGAAGGCTAGGTTTCTATTGATTATGACCACTGTCGATGCGTGGCCAACGTGTCTTACATACAGGCTTTATTTCATTTGTAAAAACACAGCACTGTAGAGTGATGAGGGTGTAAAATTAAAACATAATAAAGCTAACTGTCAGTTTTAGCTCAGTAGTCATTACTAAATAAAGGTGCTCCAATACAGCAGGTATCATACATTTATTTTGAGCACTGCAAAAACTCAAAATCCTACCAGTACTTACAGTTTAGACCACAGGTGTCAAACCGATTCCAGAAAGGGCCTAGTGGGTACTGGATTTTATTCCAACCGATAACGCGCAGAGAGTTTAACCAATGAACTTCCTGCTGAAACAAGCAGCACCTGACAAAGTTTAACTGATTACACATGTAAAAGATCTAATTGGTGAAAAGGTGTCCTCTTCATTGGTTGGAAAGCAAACCTGCACCCACTAGGCCCTTTCTGGAATCGGTTTGACACCTGTGGTTTAGACTAACTTAAAACTTAACTAAAACTTAAAAATAGCTTGACACATATGGAAATTATATTGAAACACGTGGGGAAAAACACGTAGCTTTCAAGTGATGTGTGTTATCAAGCGTAATTACATTTTTAGGTAAGACTTTTTTTTTTTAAAAAGATCTAGAATATTTTTGAGTGAAAGCAGTGAATTTTTTTTCTAGTCACATCTTAGATGCAATTGTTGGCTGTTTTCAACAATGTACATCGAAAAAAAAGACATTGATTGACTGAAAATGGTTCAATATTGGATTAAATGTCTTTTTTTCTCATGTATATTTATAATTGCTCTTTACTTAAAAAAAAATGTTTTATCCGATTACTCAATTAATCAATAGAATTTTCAGTCGATAACTCGATTATTAAAATATAGCTGCAGCCCTAAAACACTCACCAGTCTAAAGCAGAGGCACTTGGTGCAAGTAAGTCAAAGTAAGTCAGAAGGATGTTGAATACTTGGATAACGTCTTTTTTTTTTTTTTTTTTAAATCTCTCAAAACAAACGCCACTGACCAACAATTGAGACTGTATTATGTCCATATCTATAAAGAATTCAGGGATTTAGGCATTTATTGACAATGATTTTCAATGGAAAAAGCTCTTTGTTTACATATGGCGGCCGCTAATTTGTTTTCCGAGTAGCCTTACAGTTCACAAAAATTACGTAAAATAAATGCTAACTGCACGTTTTTTTTAACCAAGAATCAAGACTGTTTTACGTCCATATCTATCAAGAATTCAGGGATTTAAGCATTTATTCACAATAATTTTCACTGGAAAAGCTCTGTTTACATGAGGCGGCTGCTAATTTGCTTTCTGACTAGCATCGTAGTTCACAATATTTACATAAAATAAATGCTAATTGCACGTTTTTTTTAATTTATTTTTTGCTTTTAACCAAGAATAGAGACTGTTTTACATCTATACCTATAACAAATTCAGGGAGTTGAGCATTTATTCACAACAATCTTCAACAGAAAAAGCTCTTTGTTTTTCCACTCGGTCAGCTTTGACGGAGATATGCCCCTGAAGAATCACCCCGTGTCCCGTCAATACATTATGAAGTCTATGCACGTTCTGAATGGTTCTGTCATATGTAAGAGCTGAACAAATTAGAGCGCAGCATCACCCTTGCTAGTATCGGCTTATTTAACACGCAGCATCTACCAAGTTAGTCAAACCATCAGTGTTTGTTTGACTGTCCGTTTGAGCCAATAGAAGTGGAAATGGTAAATTTCCTAATTTGAAGAAGTTATGTAATTTTCAACAATTTATCAGGACAATAAAAATAATAAAAAAATTTAAATGGCTGGCTGCTTTAGATTAAATGCCTTGTGTAATGGCATAATGTTAATGGCTATCCCACTTAGTTTAAAGGTCGAGGCTGTTGCTGGCTGGATTGTGATTGTTATGAATATTCATATAATTGCTAGAAAACCTAATCTAAGTGTTAATATCTGGTCATTTTGTTGTTAAAAATGGAGGAGCATGAAAAAAAGAGGGCAAAAACAAAGTCTTGTTTCAGTCACCTGTGTGTAGGTATGGTTTTCACTTTGGTCGCTTTTAGTTTGCTGTTTCTTTGAGTTTTTTAAAAATCTTAAATTGCTATGTGTGTGTTTTTCCCGTTAATCCGGCCTGTATTTCTCCTTTGAGAATAAATGCATATTATTTTCCCTACTGTGCAGCAACACGGAATTATAGGGCTCCCCACCTGTCAAATCCTACTTTAACGACTGAGTACAGGTGTGTTCATATTCATTAAACAAAACTGTATTAGTACACATTTCAATTCTGGACTGTTTTATCTTGCGGACTCACTGGCCATCCCCCTGTGTGAATCCTAATAGGCACTTTGAACTCCCCTGAAACATGGGAACAAATACGAGGGTGAAACAGATCGATAGAAACACAAGTCGGAAGTGGCGGTTAGCAAAGCCAGCTTCAAAGAACCCCTTAAAGCTCGCCGGAGATCAAAGTGGTTCGAAGCAGCCGTCCGTGAGATTGAAGGAGAAAAATAGGTGACCTGAATGTTGATTAAAAGTTTCTTAACATTAAACAAAGAGCTAGGAGTGCAATCCGTTTCAGGCGCAGTCAAGAGAATTTCAAAATGACAAATGTACTGTATAGAGGAACATTGTTTCTTGAATTCCTTGAAGCACATAAAACACAGAGTCTGACCAAATTTTAGGCGTCTTTGAAGTTAATTTGTGCTTAGTGAAATTCTCAATTGACTGTCATCGGTCCTACATTTTAATGTCCAAATATAGGTACGCATCTTTTACCTAAAAAATTGAATGCTTTGTGTCACTGTAAATTGATACACTGAGTAACGATTGACGAGTCAACTGCACTATGTACATATTAGGGGTGTGACAACATATCGGAAAGGTGCTATATATACTTTGTAGCCTAAAAGGCAGAAAATTGCACGAGTCACTATGATCCAAGTCACAAGTAAGTCCCGAGTCTTACCAGTCGAGTCGAGTCACGAGGTTATGTCAACTCGAGTTGAGTTGAGTAAAAGGTGGTAAAGACAAGTCGTGTCAAGTCAAAAGGTTGTCGACTCGAATCAAGGGTTAGTCAAGGCCTTCACCATTGTTTACCAGCCCACCGATAAAGCACTCAGGTTTATCTTTGAGAAAAACTTTTAATGTCACTGTAAGTCAATGTATAAAAACACTATGCAGTATAAACCAGCATTAAAGAGTCCCTAGCAGATCACTGGCAGGTGGGAACCAATCTACGATCCAAGTTTTTCGAGTCATTGTCTCACAACTCAAGTCGAGTCTCGAGTTATTGCCTCACAAGTCGAGTCGAGTCACAAGTCTCGGACCCTCCCAGCTCAAGCGTGTCAAGTTTGAGTGTGCGTTTATTTTCTTCAAGTCCGAGTCGAGTTTCGAGTCATCAAATTTGCGACTCGAGTCGAACTGAGTCACAGGGACTTGGACTCCAATTGTCTGCCAATCAGTATGCTCTAACCAAGAATCGATATATCGTTTTAAAAAGGTGTCACTCTTATTTTTAAAAAAAAAAAAAAAAGAACCAACAGGTTTCTACCAAAATCTTCCATTAGAATAGTGTCTACGTTAGCTCACTGGCTGCCATTGACGGTGCTAGACATCCAATTCATTATGACTGGATTGGACGTCTAGTGCCGTCAATGGCACTGAAAGCAGAGTCAGTCCTTTGTGGGCAGTTTACAGCCCTTTCTGTTTATTTTAAGGCTTTACAGGTTACTTCCTGTTGATTTTGAGTCACTTCCTATTCATTTGGGGACATTCTTCAGTCACTTCGGCTAGGTTCATACCGCAGGTCTTAATGCACAAATCCAATTTTTTGTCATATCTGTTTTTTGGGCGTGCCCGTTCAGACCGCCTTTGTCCATCTTGCGCTGAGCAAGAAGACCCGCATGCGCAGGAGCATCAAAACAAATGACCACACATGCTGGCTCAACATCATTCATGCATTAAGACCTGCGGGATGAACCTAGCCTCCTTTTTCAGTCACCCAAAATCAACCGGAAGTGACCTGTTAATGCCTCAAAATCAACAGGACGTTACCTGTAAATGCCCCTAAAGGAAAAAGAAGTGACCGAAAATCAACAGGAAATGACGTGAAATGCCCCAAAATGAACTCATTGGCGGTCATTGACATCCAATCCATTTGAAGTGGGAGGGATGACAGCGAATGAACATATTCGCTGCCACCCCACCAGCTCAAATTGAATTGGATGTCTACTAGTGATTAACTCATTCACATTCACAGCTAAAGGATAAAAATAGCTGTTTTTTCTGTTTATTAGTTGTTTTGTAGAATATCCTAGAATATTTACTGACTGATGTATCGATAATTGTTGTATAGTCAAATCGTGAAATCATCGTTCTTGTGAGCCTTGTATCACAAATCGTATCGTCTCGTTGAATACCCAGAGGTTCCCACCGCTACTGTGTATAATGATTAAAATATAAAAGCCACTAAAGAGGAAGTGATCCATTCGACCAGTCATGCCTCGTACATGTCAGGAATAACTCTCTGCAATAAAAGAGACAAGAAACACAAGTCACGGAAGCATAATAAAGAACATTGTTAAGTAATGTTCTTCTAAAAATAACAATTTTTAAAAAAGTATTGCATTAAGGGCTGTGAAGAACCAGATCCAACAGATGGGAGTTGTGGTGAAAAAGAGTTGGAACCTTACAGGACACGGGCATTACTCCCAATTTTGGAAGCCAGACTAACATTTGTTTTCACAGGCATCCTGTTCCAGAGGCCTCTTTTATGGGATTCATTAAGTTCCTTCTGATGGTAAGCGATGTCTTTCTCGCATTTGTTCAGATTCATCCTAGACTTGAATGACTCTAATAATAATAAAATCATCAGTGAGAGTCGACAGCTTCTCATTAGAGTCACTCACCCGAAGGAATGAGTCGAGGGCTCCGTTCTCCATAAACTCAGTGACAATCATGACAGGTCGGCTCTTGGTGACGACGCCTTCCAGACGGATGATGTTGGGGTGGTCAAACTGTCCCATGATCGACGCTTCAGACAGGAAGTCGCGCCTCTGCTTCTCGACGTAGCCGGCCTTCAAAGTCTTGATGGCAACAAATATTTCCCTCTTGCTGGGCAGCTTTAGACGTCCTTTGTATACCTCTCCAAATTCACCTAAAGCAAAAGTTTGTGTCATCACCATGCAGAAGAACAGTTAATTTCTTCCATGTTTTTGTGTGTGTTTCAGTCGAGTTGTTTTAATTCAATGAAAATGGATATCTTTAAAAATGTTAGCCCACTGTACTGTCGTGCCCTAATCTAATATGCATCATCCTTCTCACCTCACTTGCTGAAAATGCAAATCCCGAGGAGCTATTCCAGGCTCTTACTCATTACCAGTCCCATTTTAGCCTGAATAAAAAGCAATCATGTGGTGTAACAAGGCTTTACTAGATATAAGACTTTTAAAAAGATCAGATCTTAAAGCCAAACAAAACTGCTTGCTTACCTGACGATCACTTGATAACTACAGTCACCAATCGTAATTAAATCCTTACCGTCAATTTTTGAATGAACAATAATCACAATGACATATGGGGCAGGAATAATTTCTAATGCAATTACAGTAAATCCCATAGTAACTGGCCTATATTCAGCTCATGTCCATGGGTCTCCTTGATTGGCTGGCTTTACAAACCCAACAAGTGTGTGTGGTACCACAGATATGTGAAAAGACAATACAATATACAGAAATTCAGCAAAAGACAGAGTGACTGTACCTGCTCCAATGACCTCCTCGATTTTAACAGTTGAGACGTCAATCTCCTTGGCAAACTCGTGGACGGCTTCGTTGGGGTCTTCGTACGTGAAGGGGTCGATGTAGATCTTCATCCCTGGGGAGCCTGAGAAGTGGGTCGGGCAGCCCAGTGGTGAGGGGCAGTTAGACATGTCGGCTCGCAAAGAGAGTTCTAGAACAACCAAAGGTGCCCAGTGAGAAGAATCCCATCTATTTTTTTTACCTCGCGGCAGATGTATGTTGTTAATGGCTGACGAATGCAATTGACCTGAAGGTTGTAACTTCAATCACAACGTGAAACGGCAGTGCTTCCAATCACTGCAAGCTTCTAACAGTATTAATGAGGACAACTAAACATGATATATGGTTTGTCTCAAGATAAATCAAGTCTTTCCCAGATGGAAATGGTTATTATATCACACAACTGACATGTTAAAAAGTATGGGTGACGGGTCAAACAGGCAGTTTAAGTACAACGTCGACATAAATACTCAGTTCTAATTGGCGACGTCTGAGTGGCAACATAAATGTCAAACGTGATATGGCTGTTGGCTAAACTATGATTTGTTATACAGTGGTGTAACATTCACATTCATCTACAAACGTGGGTTCCTTTTTTCCGGTTTCACAAAAAAATTAATTGTGCATTAAACTTGTTATTTTATTTTGTCAAAAATAAAATTACACACTGGTGGCCAAAAATATTGGCACCCCTGCAATTCTGTCAGATAATGCTCATTTTTTCCCAGAAAATGACTGCAATTACAAATGTTTTGGTAGTAATATCTTCATGGATTTTGCTTGCAATGAAAAAACACAAATGAGAGAAAAAAAATCATTATCATTTTACACAAATCTCAAAAATGGGCAAGATTAAAGTATTGGCACCCTCAGCCTAATACTTGGTAGCACAACCTTTAGACAAAATAACTGCGAACAACCACTTCTGGTATCCATCAATGAGCTTCTTACAATGATCTGCTGGAATTTTAGACCATTCTTCTTTGGCTAACTGCTTCAGGTCCCTGAGATTTGAAGGGTGCTTTCTCTGAACTGCCATTTTCAGATCTCTCTACATGTGTTCTATGGGATTCAGGTATGGACTCATTGCTGGCCAGTGCTTTCTCTCAAACCATTTTCTAGTGCTTTTTGAAGTGTGTTTTGGGTCATTGTCCTGCTGGAAGACCCATGACCTCTGAGGGACACCCAGCTTTCTCACACTGGACTCTTCATTATGCTGAAAAATTTGTTGGTAGTCTTCAGACTTTATAATGCCATGCACACGGTTAAGCAGTCCAGTGCCAGAGGTAGGAAAGCAACCCCAAAACATCAGGGAACCTCCACCATGTTTGACCGTGGGGATCGTGTTCTGTTCCTTGAAAGCATCATTTTTTTCCATGTGAACTCTATGTTGATGCATTTTCCCAAAAAGCTCTACTTTTGTCTCATCTCACCAGAGAACATTCTTCCAAAACATTTTTTGCTTTCTCAGGTAAGTTTGTCAAACTCCAGCCTGGCTTTTTTTATGTCTCTGGGTCAGAAGTGGGGTCTTCCTGGGTATCATACCATAGAGTCCCTTTTTATTCAGACGTGGACGGATAGTACGGGTTGACACTATTGTACCCTCGGACTGCAGGACAGTTTGAACTTGTTTGGATGTTAGTCGAGGTGCTTTATCCACCATCCACACAATATTTCGTTGAAATCTGTCATCATTTTTTTCTTTTCCGTCCACATCCAGGGAGGTTACACTTATTGATGACACAGCGCACGGTAGACACAGGAACATTCAGGTCTTTGGAGATGGACTTGTAGCCTTGACATTGCCCATGCTTCCTCACAATTTTGGTTGTCAAGTCCTCAGTTCTTTGGTCTTCTTTCTTTTCTCCATGCTCAATGTGGTACACACAAGGACACAGGTTGAGTCAACTTTAATCCATTTTAACCGGCTGCAAGTGTGATTTAGTAATTGCCACCACCTGTTATGTGCCACAGGTAAGTATCAGGTGCTGTTAATTACACAAATTAGAGAAGCAGCACATGATTTTTCAAAGGGTGTCAATACTTTTATCCGGCCCATTTTTTGAGTTTTGTGTAAAATGATAATGATTGACTTTTTTCCCCATTCGCGTTTTTTTCATTGCAAGCAAAAATAAATGAAGATATTACTACCAAAGCATTAGTAATTGCAATCATTTTCTAGGAGAAATTGAGCATTATCTGACAGAATTGCAGGTGTGCCAATAGTTTTGGCCAACAGTGTTGCTGCCTGAAAGTTTTCAACAACCTCAGGGTTGTTCAACTTTACAGGTTCGACTGTATAAATAATACTATAGCAAGCAGAATTGAAGGCCGAGATGTGGGAGGCTACACATTCAATGAAGATTTTTCACCTCCCCTTGCAGCCTCTCAATTCTTTGATAGTGCAAGAACCAATTTTGCCCACAGCCTTTCCCTACAAGCTCATGAAGCGATAAAAACTGCAGCGCCATCAACTTGCTCTTTATGCCACTTGGCGATAGGAGAGCGAGCGCAGTCAGTCCTCGGGACCTGCCAACGAAATGCCAGAATCCTTGTATTGACACAGTGGGCGGCCATGGCCGCTAAGAAGAACTTGTAAACACATTCAGAACACACCGCCGGAAGATGGACATGACTGTGAACAAGCAGATGTCAAATCGTCATTTTGAGAGTGGCACCTGAGGCAAACCTCTTTTCCCGAAATGGGAAAAACCTTGGTGAGCATGACTGGAATAAATCTGTCAATTTGTGCTCTTTTAATTTGCATAACACATGGCGATGGAGGGGTCTCAAGAGAAGGCGGCGGGATGAGGTCTGGTCTTGAAGGGATCAAGGTAGCTCACCTCCATTTTCACTGGAAGCTGATTCAGAGTACCACACTAATTGCCTTGAACTCTGTCTGTATTAACGTAATTGGTCATTGGAGATTCTATTCCATTAAGGGGTTTATACCTCAGCATTCCAAAGGCTCCCGTTTATACTGTAGGTGTTACCAAGATGCAGCAGCACCAATGGGAAGGACCCAATATGTCACACTGTAAGATGTATCAACTCCGAGAAACATATGGGGACACAACCAAAACTAGGCCTGCAAGCAGGAATGAACCGGCCCTTGCAGTTTAGCGTAACTCAGACGTCACGCAACTCGGACGGAAAGCAGCTCAGAGTGGTTGTAGATCATCTCTGACTCATCATCTCGTGAGAAATTAACGTGCTGAAAACTCACCTTTTTAATGTGGAACCTCTTTTTGTGTTGTGGGCATGGCTGACAGAGAGGTGTTTGTATATCCTGGTATAAGAATTACATTCACACACCTAGGTGAAAAAAACCCTATTGAAGAGGGTCCCACAAAAAAGAATGTGCTACTGAGCTCTACAGAATGCAATTCCCTTATTCAAAACCCAAAATTAATCTTCTAACTGTGCCAAATTGACCAAATGTGGCAAATTTTGTGGCTCTATAAGCTGCCTAAGACCCCGAAGAGATCTACTTCCTTTTGATGGCGAACAAATGGTTGTCATGGCAACAGAGACATGTTGATATGGGCTTTAAAATGTAGCATTACAAAAAGTCTTGTAACTACACTGACCAACCTAAAAGGAACTGGACATGTATAGGTAAAACGAGTGACTTTCTGTTGCCACTAGTTGGCATTGTAGGGTTGATGCAAATGACCCCTAATGGACCCTTTAGGGTACAAATCTCATCAAGCACTGGAAGTTTGGCGCAGATATGTTGTACATCTACCAAGTCATGACTGTTCAAAATTTATGGTGAGACAAAACTTTCCTGTTTGGACCCATCTGCTTCAACGAAACCTCAATATTTTTTATCAGGCACGTGAACACGTCTGAAGGCTCCCCTGATGCAGGTTTGAGGTCAGTTGATTTTTTTTCCCCTTAGAAGAGGAGCCTGTCTAGTAAAAATAAAGGTTTCCTGTTCCCAGCAGGCGGCGCCAAGCCTAATGGGTAATACTTCAATGCAGTCGTGCAGGCTGGAATACCTCTCATACATGCCAGATATGAAAAAGACCTAACCTTGGATCAGGGAGTAATTAGTCATTTACTGAATTTGACGAGTTGCCCAAAAAAGAGCCTACTTTGGCACCCTGCCCATGTCAGCCCCGTGAATGAAAACTCACCGTTTTTATAACTTTAGTTCTCATATGTCTCATGTACAGTCTCACCAAATTTGAGGAGGATCATACTAACTCCTTAGGTGTCAATGGCTAAAATGTGCATCCTATAAATTGACTAAAAATGCATAATTTTTTTTTACATTGAATGCAAAATACCAGATTTCCTGCTGGGTTTGGGAAATGGGTCTAAGAGACCTTTTGGTGCAGTTTTAAACAATGTATCTACTCCCCAATTTTCATCGCTCTACATTGAAAAAACCTAATAGGAGAGGCCTTTCTGAAAAATTCAAGGGGCCGATGTTGAGCCATTTTATTACGGTTTTTCACTTCGCAAAATTATAAAAAAAAATTACACCATTCTGCAAGTAACTGCAAATTTTGGTGAATTTTCGAGCATGTTAAAGCCTCCAAATTGTCCATTTTCATTTACACTGAAGAAAGAATAATAATAATAATAACAATCCTTTGCATTAAAATAGGGCTCTCGCACCACCCGGTGCTTGGGCCATAAATATACCACACATGCATGCATGTAAGTCCTTGTGCAAATACATAACAGCAAACCCATTATTTTCTAGTCCCCCATTTCTAACACCACTTTGATATATTATTTATGATGGAACAGTATGGGGTATTGTCTGGACTCTCTTTTTAAGGCCATTTCATAAAAGAAACAGCTCTTTACTTTAATATTTCACAAGTCTCTTATCTAAGTGCGCTAAGCAAATGTATCCAAACCACGGTCCTATTTTTACCCGGCCTAGAAAGCAACAGTTTTTTCAGGAGTCAGGTTCATTGGTGTTGCATGAATTCACACTACTTTACAATTGCAGTGGTATGAAAAAGTATTTGAACCTTTTGGAATTTTTCACATTTCTGCATAAAATCACCATCCAATTTGTCAAAATCACACATATGAAAAAACAGTGTCTGCTTTAACTAAAACCACCCAAACATTTATAGGTTTCATATTTTAATGAGGATAGTACGCAAACAATGACAGAAAGGGCAATAACTTCAACCAGACGCTTCCTGTAGCTGCAGATCAGTCTGGCACATCGATCAGGACTAATCTTGGCCTATTCTTCTCGACAAAACTGCTGTAGTTCAGTCAGATTCCTGGGATGTCTGACATGAATCGCTGTCTTTAGATCATGCCACAGCATTTCAATGGGGTTCAAGTCTTGGACTTTGACTTGGTCTCTCCAGAACATGTATTTTGTTCTTCTGAAACCATTCTGAAGTTGATTTACTGGCGTTTTGGATCATTGTCTTGTTGCAGCATCCATCCTCTTCTTAGCTTTAACTGTTTGGCAGACGGCCTCAGGTTGTCCTGCAAAACATCCTGTTAAACTTTTGAATTCATTCTTCCATTAATGATTAAAAGTTGTCCAGGCCCTGAGTTAGCAAAACAGCCCCAAATCATGATGCTCTCTTCACCATGCTTCAAGGTGGGGATGAGGTGTTGATGATGGTGAGCTGTTCCATTTTCCCTCCACACATGGCGTTGTGTGTTACTCCCAAACAATTCAACTTTGGTTTCATCAGTCCACAAAATATTTTGCCACAACCTCTGTGGAGTGCCCCAAGTGCCTTTTTGCAAACATTAAACGAGCAACAATGTTTTTTTTAGACAGCAGTGGCTTCCTCAGTGGAGTCCTCCCATGAACACCGTTCTTGGCCATAGTTTTACATATAGTTGATGTGTGCACAGAGATATTGGACTGTGCCAGTGATTTCTGAAAATATTTAGTAGACACTCTAGGATTGTTTTTCACCTGTCTGAGTATTCTGCGCTGAACTCTTGCCGTCGTCTTTCGTGGACAACCACTCCTTGGTAGAGAAGCAACAGTGCCAAACTCTCTCCATTTGTAGAAAACTTCTCTGAGTGTCGATTGATGAACATCCAGACTTTTAGAGGTGGTTTTGTATCTTTTCCCAGCTTTATACAAATCAACAATCCTTGATCGCTGGTCTTCAGACAGCTCTTTTGACCGAGCCACGATGCACATCGGACAATGCTTCTCATCAAGACAAATCTTATCAGGTGTGCGTATTATAGTGGGCAGGGCAGCTTTAAGCCACTCATCAGTCATTGGGCACACACCTGACTTAAAATGTTTGGTAAAAATGGCTTTCAATTGCTCTATCAGTCTCCTTAGGCAGAGGGTTCACTTAGGTATTTTCCCCCTTATGTTTGCATGCTATCCTTATTAAAATGTGAAAACCTTTCAATGTTTGGGTGGTTTTAGTTAAAGGAGACACTGTTTTTATATCTGTGTGATTTTGAGAAAAATCACATCAATTCATGGCGATTTTATGCAGGAATGTCGAAATTCCAAAAGGTTCAGATACTTTTTCATACCGCTGTAGAAGTGCCGAAACGGCAGACATTTTTGTTATTCATTGAGTTATCTATTTTATCAATGTGATTGGTTGAACTGTGCTATGATGTGAGTGACATTCAATACTCTTGCTTGAAACCTTTAATTGAAGACTTGTTTACAATTTGCCAAGTGCTGCTATTTGTGGAGTGAGTTCATTTCACCGCTACCACACAACACTTGTATCACAGGTTTGTGCTCATTAATCAAAGCAAAAAAAATCTGCTCAATGAATGCTGGTATTTGCAAAAATTCTTAGCTTGCACGAATCATATCTCAAGACAGCACGGCAGTATCACCACTGAACAGAGCTGGGTACAGTGCCAAACATTTTACTCAAGTAAAAGTAGTGCTACTTCTAAATAATATTACTCAAGTAAAACTGGTCATCCAAATTTTACTCAAGTAAAACAAAGTATTCATTAAAAAATATTCACGTGATGAGTAAGATTGTGAGTAACTGCTTACAATGTATGATTTTTTAACATAAAGGTATATTTTTTCCTCAGCGCTCCGTCATTTATCTAAACTGTTATTATATTGTACGATAACTTATTACATGACCATATTAGGCCAAAATGATTACACAAAATAATCGAATTATGACCAGAACAACACTATGAAACATCACCTGTCCAAAGAGCATGAGTGCACTCTAGTCGAGAAAAAACACTGTTACCTCTAAATGGTAAAATGGAGTCATAAGGTTATGTTTGCGATTGCTCATTGGTGAAACTGAGCCCATGTTTGCACGACAACAATCCTCCCCACTAATGCAAAAGTGGCGTTTTGCCGTTATTTTAATTCTGCGTTTACAAGACCATTACATGTAGGGAAAATTGCGTGCACACGGAAATGCAGAAGTGCATGAAACCTCAAATTCCAGTTTGTCGATGTGGTATGAATTCCCAATTGCAATGTGTAGTTGGCAGCACCAAAAACATTGTGTTGTAACTCCCGCGACTGACGGAGAGTAACAGGCGTGTAATATCTTCATTTATTTTGCTTGCAATGAAAAAACAAAACAGAATGAAAAATAATCATTTACATTTTACATAAAACTCCAAAAATGGGCCGGACAAAAGCACCCTTTGAAAAATTGTGATGCTTCTCTAATTTGTGTAATTAACAGCACCTGTTACTTATCTGTGGCACATAACAGGTGGTGGCAATAACAAAATCACACTTGCAGCCAGTTAAAATGGATTAAAGTTGACTCAACCTCTGTCCTGTGTCAATGTGTGAACCACATTGAGCATGGAGAAAAGAAAGAATACCAGAGAACTGTCTGAGGACTTGAGAAACAAAATTGTGAGGAAGCATGGGCAATCTCAAGGCTAAAAGTCCATCTCCAAAGACCTCAATGTTACTGTGTGTAGCGTGCGCAACGTCATCAATAAGTGGAAATCCCATGGCACTGTCGCTAAACTCCCTAGATGTGGACGGAAAAGAAAAATTGACGAGAGATTTCAACGAAAGATTGTGCGGATGGTGGATAAATAACCTCGACTAACATCCAAACTAGTTCAAGCAGTCCTGCAGTCCGAGGGTACAATAGTGTCAACCCGAACTATCCGTCGGCGTCTGAATGAAAAGGGACTCTATGATAGGATACCCAGGGAGACCCCACTTCTGACCAGGACACAAACAAAATCCAGGTTGGAGTTTGCCAAAACTTACCTGAGAAAGCCAAAAACGTTTTGGAAGAATGTTTTCTGGTCAAATGAGACAATAGTAGAACTTTTTGGGAAAAGGCATCAACTTAGAGTTTACAGGGGGAAAAAAACGAGGCCTTCAAAGAAAAGAACACGGTCCCCACAGTCAAACATGGCGGAGGTTCCCTGATGTTTTGGGGTTGCTTTGCTACCTCTGGCACTGGACTGCTTGACCGTGGCAAGTCTGAAGACTACCAACAAATTTTTCAGCATAATGAAGAACCCAGTGTGAGAAAGCTGGGTGTCCCTCAGAGGTCATGGGTCTTCCAGCAGGACAATGACCCAAAACACACTTCAAAAAGCACTAGAAAATGGTTTGAGAGAAAGCACTGGCCAGCAATGAGTCCATACCTGAATCCCATAGAACACCTGTGAAGAGATCTGAAAATGGCAGTTTGGAGAAGGCACCCTTGCAATCTCAGAGACCTGGACAACTTGGCCAAAGAAGAATGGTCAAAAAGTCCAGCAAAGAAACTCACTGATGGATACCGGAAGCGGTTGTTTGCAGTTATTTTGTCTAAAGGTTGTTTTACCAAGTATTAGGCTGAGGGTGCCAGTACTTTGGTCCGGCCCGTTTTTTGAATTTTGTGTAAAATGATAATTTTTTTTCATTCTCTTTTGTGTTTTTTTATTGCAAGCAAAATGAATGAAGATATTACTACCAAAGTATTTGTAATTGCGATCATTTTCTGGGAGAAATTGAGCATTATCTGACAGGACTGCAGTGGTGCCAATATTTTTGGCCAGCAGTGTATGTACATGTACTTTATGAGAAGGGATTTTTTTTTTTTTTTTTTATAAGCGAACTTATCTAAGTGCCATTTTAGTCCATTTGTTTGAATTAAAACAGTAAAAATCGCCTAGGGTGATGATAAAATTGATAAGGTCGTCGAAGATAAGCGAGTACTTGTTTGACTTTGTACACTGTAAAATAAACAGATTTTCCTTCTTGATTTACTTATTTAAGTTTTCAGTACAGGCTCTATCTGTCTTGACATCTGAAAATGACGACACATCATCTGATGTTTGCGTGTGTGGTAATGCTGGGGGAAAAAAAGGTGTCTCAAAGGGAAGCTGGCATATTTTTCGAAATTTCACCTAAAACAATTGGTTTAGTGGTACAGTTTTATTGTTGGGCTGAATACTGTAATTACCAAACTGTCAGTTCCATCTCAGAGCAGAATGAAAGACAACAATGCATTTCGGGATTGGGTGATGGTGGTGGATGAGGAGGAGGGGGCTTGTCTGCATTGTGGAGAAAAAATGAATAGGATCTCTTATCAGCAAATTGACATATTTGATGATTGATGAGTTTGATTCAGCTACTGTCTTTGTGGCATCTTAGTTCTGGCTCTTGTGGCCCGTGGCAGCTTTAATGAGTCCTGCTTGGTGTAGCAGTGAGACAAAGTATGTGTTGAAAACACTGCTGCGTCAGGCTCGACAAAGCTCTATCCCCACGAGTGAGCCCCCGCACAGACAGTCAAGTCGGCGATGTACACGCTTTTCATTGGATGCTCCAAACCCAAAGACTGCTTTTTGTGTGTTTGAAGCTACGTGTATCCTCCAGGCTCCATCCCAGTCAGTGTCAGGGGAGTGCTTACTACACAATGCACTCGCAGCGACAGTAAAGCCTTGAGAGATGACTGACTGTCAGTGTCATTGGCGCAAAGAAAGGAGAATAAATTTTGCAACAGTAGCTGCTTTCTGCTGATGTGTACCTCACTTTTATTTCGGAACAATAAAACAATCTCTTTCTTTCATTCGATTGGACTGCAACCTAGTCCGATGCAATCAAAACAAAGACAATATAAATGTGGCAATTAGTGATGTGTCAAAACACTAAACACCTTTCCCCATCGAAAGGTTAATTTAATGTGCAATAAATCAGTAACTTATATTTGAAAATAGGCCAATATTACTGTAATAGCATTTGTCATGAGCCGAGATAAGGAAAACATGCTTTCTAGTAAGTAAATGGTCTACATTTTTAAACAGTAGCTCTCCAAATGAATGAGTACAGTGGTACCTCTACTTACGAACGTCTCCACATACAGGATTTTCAGGTTAAGACCTAATGGGAAAATATTGCCTCTTGTTCCGAAACAAATTTCAGGATATGAAAGGCAAAAATTACAGTTTGGCTGTTACTCGCAGCTCAGAGTTTACTGAACGTAACATGTGTAATTATGGCATGGCACTATCATGGGCATTAATGAATGCTCATCACAGATGTCATGAAGTTACTGTATGACACAAACTCCATTTAGGTCCAGCTCGGATTTTTTTTTACATCTATTCAGAAGTGAGATAATTTGCCAGATGACACAAAATGAAATCTCTCATAAGCATTTATTAATGGTCATGGCAGTGTCATGTCATAATTATGATGGTCTTATGACAGTCCTATGGCACCACTGTCAAATGAAGTGTTACCTAATACCCTAACTAGTAATTAATGAAACAAATGGAAGAGTAACTGATGAAATAATTAGCACAGAACATAAATTTTGATTGTTAGTTACATCTGTAGCGCTACAATGCATGCTACGAGGCATGTTGGACGACAACAGTGTTGACAGCAGGTGGCGGCAGAGGTTAACTCTCCCCCCGAAGGGAGCAGTGATGGCTAAATGAAGGTTCATAAAGCAATGGATCTTTGCTTTGGTTCAAGGCTTCATGGTGGTTCATTTGGTATTATGACAGTCCTATGATGCTGCTGTCAAATAAAGTCTTATCGGTTAATATATTTTGTTGTAAGTATCCCATAATAAAGTGAGTACAGCTACGGCTTATAGTCCAGTGCGGCTTATCAATAAACAAATGCTGTTTTGTATCAAATCTGGGGGGTGGCGGCTTATAGTCAGGTGCGCCTAATCGTCCAAAAATTAGGGTAATTGAAAATGATGTACTGCTTTTCCTGCTGATTGTGCATTATTATCACAAAGTTTGCGTTGTCCTTGTAGACACTACAATATGTGCTTGTGTGTCTAAGTTCATTTGAAATTGTTGGAAACCTTTATTTTTGGAACATAAAGTTTGAATTTTGCAGATGAAAACATTTTGAGTAACTGTAAAACTAGATGGAATTTGTATGAGATTTCGTCGACTAAAACTAAACGAAAACATTTTGAAATGACTAAAATATGCAGTATTATATAAGTATTTTTGTCCAAAAGACAAAAATTAAAAGGGCCACCAAAAAAAAAACACTCTGGTGCACTTATTAAATTTTGAGACTTTTTGCATTCATTTTAGTAATGGCTTACACTGACCTTAAAGGGATCCTCGTTCTTAAAGATACGTAGGCTCTAACAAGTCACAATTGTTCTCTAGTACTAAAATATGTTGTAGAAACACATAAAATGTTAAATCAATGGCAGTATTTTATAATATTTAGTACATTTTTCACCAATAGTTGGCGCCATGTTTTGCGGGCTCGGAGTGATGACGTAATTGGGACGTTTCCAATTGTATACAACAATTGTGTATTGCTGCCTAAACTCACTAAGTAAAATGCTACGATGTGCTAATTTGGATGCAATTTCCAGTCAAATGAAAGAGCTCACCGGAGTGGCTGGATATCAGCGGAAACTAAAATAAAATGCTGTTCGAAACTATTTTCCCTCACAAGAAGCCTCACAAGAAGCGAGTGAAATGCGCGCAATAAAGTGCCAAAGACAAGAAACTGCTGGCCGCTCTCTTAAGCAGGCAAGCCACTCTTGTTCATACAGCGGTAGACGAACCTTCCGGTGTACCGCAAGTCACAGAGGAAGCTAATAATTCACCTCTACTGTCAGTTCATCAGACAGTAAGTGTGTCTGTTCAGTATTCACCGTCTATGAGTGATGCTGCCACCCAAACTGATCCAGACATGTCCAATGCTGTGGTACAGTGGCCAGCTGATGCACGCCGAGCACTTAATATGGACCACCCTTACGTAGCTAAACGTTAGATGTACAAGACATGGATATCACTCGATTCCAGGATTTGTTCCCGTCAGATGACAAATTTAATGAGGACAGTCAGCCACGACACGACTCCGATCCTGACTATCACATGTGTGCATTCATAGTTTTACTACCTTCAGTTAGAGTTTATAATGTCAATAGTCATGTAAATAAAAATGCACGAATGACAAGGTGTGTTCAAACTTTTGGCCTGTACTGTATGTAAAACACAAGGCAGCTCTGGATGCTAACAATCGACATAATTATATTGGAATAAGTTTGATCACGCAATAGCTCACCTTGAAGATCTGCTAACAAAAACCGGAGTTCTCAACAGCATACAATCTCTTGCTCCGTTGTCATTGAGACACACTTCCCACAATTACATCACCAGTTTTGCCCAACTCTTATCAGGTATTTCCTGCTCTGCATTTTGTCTTCGCTGCTTGTCTTGTGAACGACCGACAGTGCTGTTCTGCTCTTCACTTTTCCGCTCTGGTTCAAATTGTAAGGGCAGAACCGACGACGTGTTAGGGTAGCTAACGAGTGACACGCTGAACGGGCTCGGTAACGTCACCGCACTGAGACGTCAACAAGAATGGCGACCTATCAGATAAAATAACTTTACAAATTTTATTAAAACGAAAACATTAGGAGGGGTTTTAATATCAAATTATTATAACTCATACTAACATTTATCTTTTAAGAATTACTTGTCTTTAAGATCGAGGATCCCTTTAAATTATCACAGCTTTCTAGGATGCAATGACAGTAGCAAAAATTCAGCAAATTTGAGCAATCGCTCAAATGGACTGGACATATGTGTCGTCTATTAATGATAGACCTACCTCGTCCTGTGCTGTAATGTTGTAGTTTGTCACTGTAGACTGCTTCCTTGCTGTAGGCCCTTTTCCTAATGTAACAACAAGAAGACAAGAGAAGAAGATGGATGAAGACCAGATGACAGATGGCATAAACAAGGGCCTGCAAATGCCAAAGACTAAACGCGGCGGCAATAAAATCGGTTGCAAGGGGGTGGTGGGGGAGCTTCCGCGATGCTAAATGAAGTTCATGAAAATGAGCTGAGTTTTAATTAGATCTCGATAGGATCGCTTTGCTTTTCATGTCTCCTCTGCCATGCCATCAAAAGAGCCTGGCCCCTTTTGTGAAAGCTCAAAGTTGCGCACGGCTCAGCAGAATATGTGACCTTCAAATATCTAAAGCAAGGGCGGCTTAGCAATGTGACTGAGTGACCAGCAAATGCCAAATTAAATCAGCTCAACTTCGCTAATAAGGCAAAGTTGAAGTAGTTGAACTTCTCTTTGCAGCATTGTGAAATATGCTTGCTGGCATTTCTGCAATATAAACAAGCTTATTTGCATTTGTTTATGTACCGAGTATTTTCCAGGGATACAATTATCAATATTACTGCAGGTGAACGTGGATTACATTGTGGGGAAAAAATGCATTTTTACATCATTACCACTTTCAAGCAAAGGAAAGCAGTCATGTATAGTCACAATGTTTAGCGCGGTAAGATTATTTGTAAAACATTTAAATTGTAACACCTCTGTCCCTGCATTTGCTTTAATACCCCTGGGAGCGGTGCACCGTGGAGAAGAGAAAGCAGCATAAACAAAACAATTAATGTTAGTTTGGATTTCATTACAAGGAAAAAGTACAATCCTACAGTGGGGGCATTGAAGGAAATTGTGGTTACCTGCTGCACACGATAGATATGGCGACAAGTGAAACAATAAAGACCACTCCTGCAGCCGCTGACCCTGCAATTAGAGGAAGTTGCTCTCTCAGCTCCGATTTGAAGTCATCTAAAAAGTAGAAAACAGAGATGTTGAGAATCATCCTTAATAATTACATTTAATTACAGACAGAGGTGGGTGGTGAAGCCAAAAATATAACTCAAGTAAGAGTAGCATTACTTCAAAATAATGTTACTCAAAAGAATACTCAAGTAATAAGTAACATTTTGAGTAACTGCTTACAATAATAGATTTTTTTAAACAATGATATTTTATTTCTCAACACAGAGTTATCAAGATGAACTGTTTTCATAATACAGGTAGTCACCGAGATACAAACAAGTTCCGTTCCTACGCTGGTGATGTAAACCGAATTTCCGTGTAAGTCGGAATTAACCCTTTAAGTACCCCAAAATAACTATACAAAAAGTCCAAATGCATTGTATTTTTTTTAATGGTGGAGGATACACTGCCCTCTGGTGGCAGTGTTGGGTTTGGCCGGCCTTATGACTGAGAAGCAAATTCTTGTCTGACATGGATAAAGGACAGCTGCGCTCTGGTTTGGCCCACATGAGGCTGTAAGTTGTTTCAGCTAATATATTGCTGGCCAAAAGTATTGGCACCACTGCAATTCTGTCAGATAATGCTCAATTTCTCCCAGAAATGACTGCAATTACAAATGCTTCAGTAGTAATATCTTCATTTATCTTGAATAAAAACACAAAAGAGAATGATCGTTGACCTGCTGGAACACCCATGACATCTGAGGGAGACCCAGCTTTCTCAGACTGGGCCCTACATTATGCTGCAAAATTTGTTGGTAGTCTTCAGACTTCATAATGCAATGCACACGGTCAAACAGTCCAGTGCCAGAGGTAGCAAAGCACCACAAAACATCAGGGAACCTCCGCCATGTTTGACTGTGGGTACAGTGTTCTTTTCTTTGAAGGCCTCGTTTTTTTTTTTTTTTTCCAGTAAACTCTAGTTTGATGCCTTTTCCCAAAAAGCTCTACTTTTGTCTCATCTGACAAGAGAACATTCTTCCAAAACGTTTTTGGCTTTCCCAGGTAAGTTTTGGCAAACTCCAGTCTGGCTTTTTTTATGTCTCTGGGTCAGAAGTGGGGTCTTCCTGGGTATCCCACCATAGAGTCCCTTTTCATTAAGATGCCGACAGATAGTACGGGTTGACACTGTTGTACGCTCGGACTGCAGGACAGCTTGAACTAGTTTGTTATTTGACGTTCTTTATCCACCATCTGCACAATCTTTCGTTGAAATCTCTCGTAGGCCTGTCGCAATAACAGATTTTAGTGTTCGATAATACAGTATATATTAATAGATCAAGTACACCCATTTAAACGCGATAAATATTTATTCTTAAATTCAAAAATACTTTTTTTAAGAAATGACAACTAAAAACAATAGACCATGCCTCTTAAGTAAAAAAACGACAATATTGATACCGCACAGAAACACAGAATAAATAAAATGTGTTTTATTAAAAAAAAAAAAAAAAAAAAAAATTGCACGTAATAACTTAAGCATTTAAGCAAATTAAAATGTTTCCCGTCATAGCTTCTGCAATGGTGTTACATAGGGATGCAACGATACAGTCCTTGTTCGGTACGATTTTTGATACGGGGGACACGATTTTCGATCCGATTCAATACATTTAATGCTCTATAAAAAAAAAAAAAAATTATACTTTTTGTTTCGGGTTTTTTTTGTTTTTGTTTTTGTTTTTTTTGCTAACGAGCAAAAATTAAATTGCCATCATACAAACATGCATTTTAGTGCATAATATTTATGTGCTTACTTCTTACTGATCTGAAAAAATTTTGTATAAAAGTGCTGAGAACAATCTTTACTGTTTGTAAAGTGAGGCAGGGCACACTGTTGATTGCTACAGCTCTCTTAGGTTAGGTTTACTACATGAGCAAGACATCCTATTTGTGGTCCGAATCCATCTGTGTCACGTACTGAATTAACAATATTTGCAACATTATCTATAGTCACTGGTATGGATTCATTTGGCCTTCTTAACTTCCATTCAGTCATGACAGTTTAGAATTAATCGATGTAGTATATGGACTACGTTTCCCATAATCACTCTGGGCTGACGTAGCCAATGGCATGGCGTACCACATCTGGTTTGCCATTTTATGATATCTAGTGTGTGCGTGCATTAAAAAAGTTAGCAAGCGCCACTGAAGTCACGTCTGCTCATTACTACACAACACCAGCATATGCCAATCGACTTTCATAAACAGGACGAGTTTGAAACAGCTGTTCGTTGTCAAAGCGAGGTTGTTTGTAGCTGCCAAGTCGGTAACAATGTTTTGGCGGACTTTGTTGTAAATATCCTGCGTTGTGCTGAAAAATAGCCGCCCTGCGTGAAATGTCACTCCTGACAGGAGCGCCCACACGTCAACAACACCGGCGCGCCATAAATGGTCCACAGTCACTCCGGAGCATTGATGCGGCCGGTATACGTTGGACAATAGGATATAATGGGAACGATTGGGTCCGGCGCTAGTTTTTGCCGGACCTGGAACGAAGATCCATTTTGCGCAGTTGGTAACGAGGAATCCGAACTTTTAAAAGCATGTCTGCCGCACGCGCGCACGCACGTGCATGCGAGGCGATAAATTGCAGCGGAAAAATTACGCCTTTATTTTTGTTTATTGCGCGATAAATGGAATTATTGCATATTGCGACAGGCTTAATCTCTTGTCAATTTTTCTTGTAACCACAGTTCCATGAGCTTTACACTTATTGATGACATTGCGCACGGTAGACACAAGAACACTCAGATCTTTGGAGATGGACTTGTAGCCTTGAGAATGCCCATGCTTCCTCACAATTTTGTTTCTCAAGACCTCAGACAGTTTTTTTGTCTTTTTTTCTCCATGCTCAATGTGGTAAACACAAGGACACAGGACAGAGTTTGAGTTAACTTCAATCCATTTTAACTGGCTGCAAGTGTGATTTAGTTATTGCCACCACCTGTTATGTGCTACAGGTAAGTAACAGGTGCTGTTAATTACACAAATTAGGCAAGCATCACATGATTTTTCAAAGGGTGCCAATACCTCTGTCCGGCCCAATTTTGGAGTTTTGTGTAAAATGATAATGATAGAATTTTTTCCCCATTCTCTTTTGGGTTTTTTCATTGCAAGCAAATAAATGAAGATGTTACTACCAAAGCATTTTGAATTGCAATCATTTTTTGGGAGAACTTGAGCATTATCTAACAGAATTGCAGGGGTGCCAATACTTTTGGCCAGCAGTTGTAGATGTTGTACTAAGAAAAGAAAATCACGGATCGTTAGCATTTACTCGTGTTACTCATTACTTTAGTATTCTTTTCACCAAATACTTTTTTTACTGTACTTGAGTGCATTTTTTGGATGATTACTCTTGTAATATCATTTTTGAAGTAACGCTACTCTTACTTGAGTAAAGTTTTTGGCTACTCTACCCACCTCTGAGTGAAAAAAAAAAAAAAAAAAACTTTTGATTCTTGTCAGGGCAGCCCATGGGCTCAATAGACTGAATTGTTGTGTAAGGTCATGACAGCATTGCTAACATAACAAATCTAAGAATGGTGCAATACATTGGGAGAGTACTGTATGAGAGAAAATATAAAAACATCCCCACTTTAAAGGGCATGCTTGCATGCATTCGACTTTACGTGTTAGGGTGTGTGCTTTGTGCGCGCTGAACGGCTCGACTGGCTGTCTGACGGATAAAGAAAACATACAGATGTCTCAGCTGAGAGGCGCTGACTGAAATCCGCCGGGCTTTCGCAGTGCTGAGTGACAGGTTGTGTTTGATAAACTGAGACCGAGTGACGCAGAAAGCGAGGCGGCGTGCGACTGATGCAAAGAAAAAAAATGACAAGGGGGCCCTCATCTTTCTATATAGCCAAACCTGTAAAAGAAACTACACTTCGGAATGTTGTTTTACAAGGTTTATCTCACGCAAAACCTAAAGACCGCAGACCCTCGAAATCCTAGGGAGCCATAAAGAATAAAAAATCCGCTTGTGAAAGGTTGCTGTTTCTTTAGCTTTGTTGTCAACAACTAATGTTGTAATCTTAGGGCTTATTCACAACACACTAAAATACGGATGTAGACAATCATGGAGCTCCGGAGTACTGCAAACATGCTCATAATGATATGTTTTATCCAATTACAAGCCTTTGTGGGAAATTTGGAGCATCAAAGGCCTTCGATGCCATGTTCATTTTACAAGGACAGTAGACATTGAGGTTCTCATTGTTTCACGTTGAACCCTAACATTACGCGACGTGCTGCTAACCACAGTAGAAGTAGTACTCGAGTAATTCAATTAGAAAAAAGTTTTGAAACAAATTTTGCTGCTTCGAGTAGTCATTTAAATAGAGTGACGTTGTGATGGTTTGTTTGGAAAATGTTGGGTCATTGACTTCATAATGTATTGACGGGACACGGTAGGGGTGTGACAAAATATCGAAATGGTGATATATAGTGATACTTTGTATCCCAAAAGGTTATCGATATGCTCATGCAATAATGGAGATATAGATTTAAAAAGGTGTCAGTGTCTATGTATAAAAGAAAAAAATAAGGAACCAACAAGTTGCTACCAAAATCTTCCACCATAATAGTGTCTCAGTTAACTCTAAGGCTGCCATTGACGGTGCTCGACACCCAATCCATTTCGACTGGGAACGTTCGTTCATTCAAAACCAGAGCATTCACAGTCATTAGGTCCGATTTTCGGGGCATTTACAGGTCACTTGGTGTTTGTTTTAGGGCATTTACAGGTCAATTCCTGTTGAGTCTGAGTCACTGCCTATTCATTTAGGTGATTCCCAGGTCACCTTCTGTTCTGTAACTCAAAATAAACAGGAAGTGACCCATAAAATACCTCAAAATCTACAGGAAGTAACTGAAAATCAACAGGTAAATGATCTTAAATGGCCCAAAATTACCTCATTGCCTGGCATTGGCTGCCATTGACGGCCACTGACGTTTAATCCGTTTGAAGTGTGAGGGATGGCAGCGAATGAACATTCCCCTGAACGAATGTTCATTCGCTGCCACCCTCCCAGTTCAAATGGATTGGACGTCTACTAGGGATAAACTCATTCCAATTCACAACAGAAGCTTGTTTTTCTGTTTATTGGTTGTTTGTAAAATATCCCAGAATGATTTCCAAACCAATGTATCGATAATCTGTTGGTTAAAAGCAAAAATAAAAAACGGGCAGTTAGGATTTATTTGACATAAATATGTCAAATGTGCGGCTAGCCTTTAAGCCACTGTGGTACTGCATTATCACCACAAAGAGCTTTTAACGTTGCAATTCTTGTGAAAAAATGCTTAAATCCCTGAATTCTTGATAGATATGGACGTACAGTCTCGATTCTTAGTTAAAAGCAAATACAAAAAAAAAAAAAAAAACGTGGCCGGTAGCATTTATTTTACGTAAATATTGCGAACTATGAGGCTAGTCTTTAAGCCACTGTGGTGCCACCTTATCACCACAAAGAGCTTTTCATGTTGAAATTCTTGTGAATAAATGCTTAAATCTCAGTGTCTGGGGAATCTTTCCCTTCAATTTAATTAGGAAGTCTATGGTTGGGTTTAGTTTTATTGATTTGGGTGGATACACTGCCCTCTTGTGGCAACAGTGAATATGCCATAACTCGACAAATATGGCTGAATCCAGCTGCTCCCTGTTATGACCAACATAAGCTATGTTTTATGTTTGAGCCTATATGTTTGTTTATGCGATCGTTATTCAGTTTAGATATATATTTAACAGTTTTTTTGTGGGAATATGTGTTTGAACAATTTGTTAAGAGCTTTATATAAAAAACGTTAGCGGTTTATAGCATTTAAGATAGCGGACTTTTGCTATGCAAGTTTGCCACTTGTTCTTTTGTTGTTCTAAAACCCTCATTTATATATTTTTTAATCCCGTTTGAGGCTTAACTCAGGCATTTTCATTTAGTTTTGAATGCATTTATTGTACTTGTAAAACGAAAGTACAATGCTGGATAGTTTGAAGAAACACTTTTGTATTCGCATTTAATGGTCTTTTGAAAGTGCAATCTTAGCAAGCCCAAATAAATGTTTTTTCACACTTACTTCTTTATTTTACATCTCCTAAAATGTATTCAGCAACGCATTAAATGTTTGTAATCTGATTACTCAATTGTTCAAGCAAACTAATTGAGAGATTAATCCATAACCTAAATAATCGATAGCTGCAGCCCTAAATCACAGACTGTGATGCTCACCAGATTTCCTGGCAATGGAAGTCTGTTATTTGCAAAAAATGTATGTGATTTAAGCTATAATCCAGACCACGGTTTGGTTGCCTTAACACCTATAGCGAACCGCACCTCGGTCTGCTTGGAAGCGAACCGAGAACACCTTTCCAGCGAGGTCTAGGACCAGCAGAGTTCACTGGTTTGTATTCACACCAGCCCAAAAGGTGTGCACCAAGAACTTTTTCTGTTTGGTCCAGACCAAACTGGGCAGGTGTGAATACGCCTTTACTCTTAAATGTTTTCTATTTAACAGGGTATTGAAAGGAATAGTATCTTTTCTCATATTTACTGTTGGACTGTTTGTATTACTCTAACACAGTTAATATAATCAATCAGGGAATAGTATCTTTTCTGGTATTTACTGTTTAACTGTTTGTATTACTCTAACTCACTCAATATAAAATAAATAGCATTTATATCATAGTTTAACGAAAAGAAGCAGAATATATTTGACATAGGGCATAAGAGATAGATGACGCCTTCTGAACGCGGAAGACAAACGCATGCGTCATGCAGCTGACAGAACAAGATTGACGCTGACTACCAGGTGATAGGCAAGACGTCTACAAGCCTACGTCTGCAACACCAAATCCCGTAATCAACCAGAAGAAATTGCGGGACGTCCTGTACCACCACAACACCCGATAACAAAAACAACTCTAAGTTTGATAGCTAAAGGCAGGCCGAAACTCCCATCTCAGTTGCCTCAGTAACCATGATCGGGCAACGAATGGTGACGCACGAACTTGACCGCCCAAATCTGCAACAGAAGAATTATCCTAAACAACACCCATGCACACCCTTCCTCCGGCCCACCGTAACGCAGACTTTAAAAAGACTGAAAGTTTAGCTAACAACTGTAACTTCTCGGGGACATTCTGATGTGCTCGGCCAAATCTGGCCCGACATGTAATAACTACGAGACCAATTTTTGAGTGAATGCTGAATCTGCGACTTTGTCCTAGTTTTGAATTTCAGCCCAACTACAAATTTAATTTTGACATCTCGAATTAAACGGAATCTTAGAAAGAGAAAACTGCAAGGCAATACATTTGCCATAGAGCATGGTAAAGAGTTAAACACAGATGGTTGGACTCTTTGAATCCATTAATTGGTGTTTAACTATGAAGGGGTCATTGGAAAAGATTTCTCTGGACTCCAAACATTTGCGAACAACTGTCAAACTACACTCGGTCATCTGGGTTCACATTTGGCAGTGAATGCAAAGATTGATTTTGCATAGTGCAGGCAAATCATCTCCTCCTAAATCCAATTCTCTGCGTGGAAGGAGCTTAGAGGACTACAAAAAGGAGAGGATAAAATAAGGAGGACGAGCGCATATCTGGAGCGAGGCGTGGGAGTCGGCTAGGATACATGAGGACAGTGTGTGACAGGAGCAGTGCACTCTTTCAGCTCACACATTTGTCAAGAATGTGTGTGATGAGTGTCGCTGGAACTCCAACTCACAGGCTGCTCTCTTTTTGATGCGGAGTGGTGATGAACTCTGACAGCGGAAAATCACACTGCAACCTGTTCAGTTGTAAACAGGAGCCATTTGCAATCAGTTAGCATTCTGGGTGTTGGCCTATTTTGCAATGGTCGACATCAAGTCACCTTACCCAGGCAGCAATCACCTTTGGTTCAGCGAGCTTGTCAATCAAACAGCTTTGTGTGAGGCTGTGTGCTTACAAGGACACAATGTGGGAGTGTGTGTTAAGACATGTAACAATTTTGTGTGAATTTTCAAATATTTCTAGTTAATTCATTGGGCTTACTCCAGTGCGTCTCAATTATTTTCTGTTACGACATCTTAATTGATTTGGATTCCTGCTGTCCACAGCAAACATTTTTAGACGCAGTAAACAGACAGGTCTTTCATCGTCTCCCACTGTATTAAAAGTTAAAGCGAAAAGCGAAACACTACATACGCTTTGTCATATTTCCTCGTCTTAGCTATTCATAGTTCCATTGCGCTTTGCTGTGTGCTCTTGCTTGTTTCAAAAATTCTGAGCACACTCTGAATATGAGAGTGCCACTGCCACCCACCGAGTGGATGTGCAATTACACTTTATTCTAGTACGACAAAAAAGTACGTTCCCCGAAGTCACATGCGCCACCCCCAGCATCACTCTGCTCCCCCCTATTTGAGAAGTATTGGTTTAGTCAGATATCTGTGTATAAACAACATGACATTTAAGCAGATTTATTTCAAAGTATACTATTGAGTGTTGAATATCTTGTTGAACAATTATTTCTTTCATTGCGAAACACCGTATTCCTCATCCATTGACTCAACCCTACTGAAATTTTAATGTGCCGAAAATGTGCCTTAAATAAATAAATTTTTAAAAAAAAACTTCACAAAAAGACACATTTCACTTTTACACTCACCACACAACAATTTTATCATGTTTGATAATCAGAGTCCAATAGGGTAGCAGAGTCAAACATTCATTCAAGGAGTGTTTTTCTTTCGTCAACGATGACGATAACGAAAATATTTTGTCAACAAACAATTTTTTTCATGATGATGATTAAAAACGTGGCTTGGGAGACTAGAACATAACGAGAAGAATGTCAGTTTTCGTCTGACGAGATGACGAGACGAAAATGCGACATCATGTCTGTCATATGTTCACAATGAGGGACATTTTCATATCGTACGTGTGTTTAAAATAAAAAACAAACAGACTGAGGAACAGTTTATCTGCTAAAGCCATTTCCACCCTGAACAGCCATATGTAACACCACATCACCCGGTGTCCAATATTCATTTACATGCTATATACTATGTGCAATACTTAATAAGTGCAATATTCAATGCCTCACTGTCAAGTGCTGCTGCTTAACTTCTATTCACACATATTTTATGTGCAATACTTATTTATGTGCAATATTAATGTACAACATTCAATGCCTTCACTGTCAACTACTGCTACTTCACTTCAATTATTTGCACTGCCTGAACATAGGACTACCTCATACATGTTTTATATTTATTTCGATATTATAGTTTTGTTCTTGCAAGCCACTACTGAGATTTTTACTTGTGCAATATTCAATGCCTCCACTGTCAAATGCTGCTACTTCACTTTAATATTTGCACTGCCTGAACATAGGACTACCTCACACTGTACATATTTTATATTTATTTAGATTTTATAATTTTATTCTTGCAATTAACTTTCGATATTTTTACTTGTCCTGCACTGTAAAGGGAGATGTTCCACAATTTCATTGCACAACTGTATATTGACAATAAAGGGCTATTCTATTCTATTCTATTCTATTCTATTCTATTCTATTCTTCCTGGAGGACGTCAGCTTGCATCGTTGCAGTGATTGGGTCGTGTCACTCATGTCAGATGTGCTGCGCCTCTCCCCTCACTCTCTTCACTGGAGTTTAGGAGGTATCACAAGCAAGGCTGCACTCCATCATGCTTGTTTGGAAACACGGTAAGATTTGTTTTCTTATCTTGACAAAAAAGAACTTGCAATGTTGCTTTAGCCTTTAAAGGTCTGTGCTGAGGTATCATCAGACACTAAATGTAACCACTAGCGTTAGTGTAGCATTTGAGTTAGCATTAGCTCCTGAATGGAGAGCGTCCTCTTAAAAGACTAGTACTAGCTAGTCTAAAGCAAAGCTACTTGGCTTGTCAGTACGGCTAGAGCATGTTAAACGTTCAGACAACTTTTACGTGCAGTTCGTGGCTTCTAGGTAGGTTTAATGGAAAATGATGCACTTATTTTCCTGCTGAGTGTATTGTCATCACAAAGCTGACATTGTCCTTGCAGATGCTACAATATGTGCTCATTCTTCTTCGTTCATTTGAAATGGTTGGCAACCTTTATTTATTTTTGGAATAAAACTTTTGAATTTTACAGACGAAAATTGTTTGAGTAAAGTCCGAAAATTACGGTAATTGAAAATGATGTACTGCTTTTTCTGCTGAGTGTGTCTTATCATCACAAAGTTGTCTTTGTCTTTGTAGACACTACAATATGTGCTTGTGTGTCTATGTTCATTTAAAATTGTTGGAAACCTTAATTTTTGGAACATAAAGTTTGAATTTTGCAGACGAAAACCTTTTGAGTAACTGTTGACTAAAACTAGACCGAATTTGTATGAGATTTCTTCGACTAAAACTAGAGAAAAGCATTTTGAAATGACTAAAATATGACTAGGACTATTAAGTTTTTCCGTCCAAAAGACTAAGACAAAATTTAAAAGGGCTGCCAAAAATAACACGGATTCAAAAGGTAAAAATGTGTTTTACTACAATAATACGCAATAACTCATTGGTTGCTGTCCATAGTTAACTTGCAATTAATCATATACAGTCCGTAGTTAACTCACGATTTTGCATTTAGAAAAAAAAATGCCGAATTATATACAGTATTATATACATAACTATTGCGACTGGCTGGAAACCAGTTCAGGGTGCACCCTACCTTCAGCCCATTGTTACCTGGGATGGGCTTCAACACCCCGTAACCTTCGTGAGGATAAGCGCTTCAGAAGATGAATGAATAAATAAATATATTTAATAATATATTTTAATTTTAATACACTTATTTGCACAGGAGTTACCCAATGTGCTTATCTTACATAATTCAAATTTAAGCCTCAGCAGAAACAAGAGTTGGCCAGCTGTCTACTTTAAAGATAAATTAAGTTTTTCCCAGATCATTTGTAAAAATGGGCGGCATGAAGGAAGTGTGGTTAGCATGTCCGCTTACAGTTTTGAGAATAAGGGTTCAAGCCAAGTTCGTGTGGTTTTCCTGTTCCTGGTTTCGGTTTTCCTTTTTTTTTTTTTTTTTTTTTGGGGTGGTGGGTACAATCTATAATTCTTGTATTTTATTGTATTTTATAATATATACCCGACTTACACCATTTCGACTTAACAATGCCTGGGTCTTGTGTTTTTTTTTTTTTTTTTTTTTTTTTAGGTAACAGCCTGCGCGCACATTTGTTGCTTGTGAAGCATCCAGAGACGACGGCTGTATATAACCCCTTTGGATTGTATATTGTGCTTTTTGAATTGCTGTAAAATGCTTTGGGTGAGTTTCAGGGCTAAAAACGCTTTTGTTTAGCACTGCATATCCATAACTGGCTATATATTTCAATCTACCTGCATTCTATTCCTCTTGTGCTTATCTCCATTGCTGATTTCAATTATTATTAGAAGTAGTAGTTTTTGTTATATTTTTGTTTTATTTTTTTTTATTTATTTTTATTCTATTTGTGATTAAATGCGATCTTTTGTCTTGGTTTTTAAGTTGTATCGATTTAAATGTGATTTTTATAATCTTCCTGTGATGTAAAGCACTTTGAATTGCCTTGTATTGAATTGTGCTATATAAATAAATTTGCCTTGCCTTATGTGATTGTTTTATGATGACGTGGGGACGCTAACTGATACAAGCTAACTGTTTGTTATTGCTATATCAGCAGCTACTTGTAAACTCAAATTTGAATTGCTGTCATTGAAGATGAGACTGATTTAATTTCATTTTATTTTAGTTTCATTCTGCAAGTGTTAATGTCATGAGAAGCTAAATAAAGACAGCAAAACACACGGACGTTTGACATCGTCATTTCGCCGCTTAGCTCACTGTCTAGCTAGGACTTAGCTCAAACATATAATACATGTTTTTGGATAGTTTATTTTTTTAATTTAGAGGGTGTTTGGAGGTACTTAAAGGGTTAATTCCAATTTACACAGAAATCCGGGTTACATCGCCATTGCAGGAACGGAACTTGTTCGTAAACTGGGGACTCCCTGTATATACAGTATGTAGGCATATACACTACTACTCAGAAAATGGCACTAAATGCATTTTGGACTAAAAAAGCCAAAGTAGACTGACACGGAGATTTCACCCTGATCCTCTGTGTACTTGTGCCCGGCTAATAGTCCGTCTCATGGAGCCACGATAGCTGGCCAAAGCGCCAAGAGGTTCATTGCCGTATTTTCATTCAAAAAAGCTTGAAAACAACCATAATAGGTCGTGCCAGACAGGTTTACGATCGTCACGCTGCCTCAAAGCGCCCCATTTTGGCCACTGAGACCTAAAATTAGGTTTTAGCAGAATCAAGTCAGAGGGATCATTCTCTCTGCCAGAGTTGGTGGCCATGGGAGCGCGCCGCATGTTGTGTTGAATTCCAAACTACGTTACTACAAACACGGGAAAAAAAATAATTAAGGCGTCAAAGAGGGTTTGTGTTAATGTTGTAATTACAAATTTATATTAGGGCCGACCCTCCCGGACCATTCAGGCCCGTTCTGCCAAAATCTCCTACATCGGCGAAATGTTCTACATTAGTCGAATTTGACACCCAAAGTACTACCATGCGCTCTAAACTTGTTTTGTTTTGACGCATACAGGCAGAACGTACTAAAAAATGCCTTAAGAAAATACTTAAATGTAGTTATATCAAATAAGGACGGTTTAAATATGCTACGTGACTAACGTGGTCAACTGCTTGAAAGCTAACACAAAAAAACACAATGGTTAAAAGTAGGGTTGTTCCGATCATAGTTTTTTGCTCCCGATCCGATCGCTTTAGTTTGAGTATCTGCCGATATTTCCCGATCCGATTGCTTTTTTTTGCTCCCGATTCAATTCCAATCATTCCTTATAATTTTTCCTGATCATATACATTTTGGCAATGTATTAAGAAAAAAATGAATAAAACTCGGACGAATATATACATTCAACATACAGTACGTAAGTACTGTATTTGTTTATTATGACAATAAATCCTCAAGAGGGCATTTACATTATTAACATTCTTTCTGTGAGAGGGATCCACGGATAGAAAGACTTGTGACTGTATATTGTGACTAAATATTGCCATCTAGTGTATTTGTTGAGCTTTCAGTAAATGATATTGCAGCCATGCCCCAAAGCATGATGGGAAGTGGAACCATGATGGGAAGTAAAACCCTGACTGTGCGTCGTGCTACCAATGGATATATCTTCTCTACTTTGGGAAATAATGAAAGGTGTTAAGACAAAGATCAATTGCCACCTTGCTTCCCCAGATTGCTTCCCATGATATTTCTAATCACAAGGAGAGGGATTGCAAGGTTTTAGCCAATTGTAGTAAGGCTCCAAAGTCTGCCAAACAGATTGAACGCGACAATGAGTGAGAGCGTCGTGCAGCGCATGTATTAATAGCGTTAAATACACTAACGTGACACATTTTTTAATAAATTAATTGCTGCTGTCATCGGGATATTTCAGATAACCCTACCTTAAGCCTAAACTATAGACTCTGGATGAGTGTAACATATTATGTCTGTAACGTTGAATTAGAAAACAATTTAATTAAAATATATATATTTAAAAAAGGCATGGCCGATATTTTTTTGCTGAATCCGATACTTTGAAAATGACGTGATCGGACCCGATCAATCGGAACATCTCTAGTTAAAAGTATGAGAAGGTCATACATGCAAAAAGTATTTTTAAGGCAATGAAAAGGTTCTAAAAAACTAAATAAAAACAAAAATAGTGAGTACTCGCCGCTTCTAACCGATGTGCGCATGCGTGCGGATGCTTACGCAGGCGTGCTGAGCATTGTGTAGGACGTTTCGCCGCGTAGTATGGAATGGCCGAACACCGGTCCTCCCGATTAGCCACTCCGGGACTGAATAGTGTCACAAGTTTCTGCTCATCTCCTTTCGGACCCCTTCCACCGCCTCTCTGGCTCTCGCTTTTAAACACGCACAACCCCAACCCGGCTCAAATCTCATCAGCTACTAATCACTGCACTCCAATTCCAGGATGGTTGGGTGAAAAACCAATTAGCTTAGCATTCTGGATCAAGCACAGTTAGTTGCACAAACAAAAGACATCCTGCTTTCTCTGTAATGTGCATACACACATGTGTACACACACGCTCGAACCAGACTGTGAAAGGAATTAATTTTGCTGCTTGAACACAAGTGCAATTGAACGCTACACTCCACATCAATCTCGCCAACTAATAATACTGCAGTACCAAGTACGATGTGAGACGTCGAGTGTTGCTGTGTGTGAGAGTGAATGCGAGAAAGAGAGAGGGAGGGAGGGAGGGAGAGAGACAGAGGAGGCCAAAGAGAGCCATTTCTCCTGGCTCGTAGCTCCTTACCATCTGTGAGGGTTTGGAAGCACATCTTGCTGCTGTATTTGCCAAAACCAGCAACGGTCCGTGCCCGCACCTGCACCACGTATACGGTGCCTGAACGCAGGCTCTCCACACGTGCCGTGTTTGCTTGGCTCCGCAGGATGGTGGAGTTAATCTCTGCATGGTCCTGAAAGCCGTAATGTACACACAAATTAGCAACAAAAACAGAAGACAGAACCGATGATTATTGAAGGGCGAATCCCACTCCAATATAGTGTAAAAACTATTTCAGGGATAGTGTAAGATGTTCCTATAGCGACTAAAAAAAAGGTCATTATGTGCATACAGCACTACCATATGTGTGGCTTTATAGTAACATAAAAGTCTATAATGGTGGAGTGGTAACACTTTCCAGAGTTGCTTTGTATATTTGTGTCTTCACATACAGACACTTTCACTAGCGCAATACAGTGATCCTCGCTGCTTTGCAGCTCAGCTTTCGTGCCTTCAGTGCACTGCGGATTTAAAAAAAAAATCATATTATTACATAAAAGAGTTCTAAAAACATTTATGTACACTTTACATACATCTACATATGCATGTACAGTGGTATGAAAAACTATCTGGACATTTTGGAATTCCTCACATTTCTGTATAAAATCGCAATCAAATGTGATCTGGTCTTTGTCAAAATCACACAGATGAAAAAACAGTGTCTGCTTTAACTAAAACCACCCAAACATTTATAGGTTTTCATATTTTAATGAGGGTAGTATGCAAACAGTGACAGAAGGGGGGAAATAAGTACGTGAACCATCACATTTAATATTGTTTTACATATAGTTGATGTATGCACAGAGATATTGGACTGTGCCAGTGATTTCTGTAAGTCTTTAGCAAACACTCTAGGGTTCTTTTTTACCTCTCTGAGTATTCTGTGCTAAATTCTTGGCAACATCTTTGGTAGACAGCCTCTCCTTGAGAGAGCAGCAACAGTGACGAACTCTCTCCATTAGACAACTTCTCTGACTGTCGATTGATAAACATCCAGACTTTTAGAGATGGTTTTGTATCCTTTCCCAGATTTATACAAATCAACAATCCTTGATCACAGATCTTCAGACAGCTCTTTTGACCGAGCCATGATGTACATCAGTCAATGCTTCTCTTCAAGAGAATTCTTACCAGGTGTGTGTATTATAGTGGGCAGGGCAGCTTTGAACCACTCGTCAGTGATTGGGCAAACACCTGACTTAAATTTTTTGGTAAAAATTGGTTTCAATTGCTCTTTAAGTCTACTTAGGCATAGGGTTCAGTTACTTTTTCCCCCTTCTGTCATTGTTTGCATGCTATCCTCAATAAAATATGACACCCTATAAATGTTTGGGTGGTTATAGTTAAAGCATACACTATTTTTACATCTGTGTGATTTTGACAAAGATCAGATTACATTTGATGGTGATTTCATGCAGAAATGTGAGGAATTCCAAAAGGTTCAGATACTTTTTCATACCACTGTATATATTATATACCTATTATATACATTTTATTATATACATTTTATATACCAGTGTTGTTTTCGTCAACAATGATATTATACAATGATAAAATATTTCGTTGACGAACAATTTTTTTCAAGACGATGATATCAAGATGATGAGGCTTCGGAGACTAGAACATAACGAGACAAATGCCAATTTTCGTCTGACGAGACAACAACAAGACAATAATGCAACATCGTTTCTGTCATACGTTCACAATGTGTGAAATTTTCATAATGTTCATGGGGTACGTCAGCTTGCATTGTAGCAGTGTTTGGGTCGTGTCACTCATGTGAGATGTGCTGTGCCTCTCCCTCACTCTCCTCACCAGAGTTTAGGATGTGTCTAAAGCTGGGCTGCACCCCATCTTGCTTGTTTGGTAACGCGGTGAGATTTGTTTTCTTTTCTTAGCAAGAGAGAATATGCAATGCTGCTTTAGCCTTTAAAAAGGTCTGTGTTGAGTGATCATCAGACGGTAAATGTAAATCTTAGTGTTAAAGTAGCATTCGCGTTAGCATTAGCTTCAGAATGGCGAGCGTCCCCTTAAAACACTGGCCAGTCTAAAGCAGAGGCACTTGGCTTTTCTGGTAAGTAAATCTAGAGGAGAGCCAGTTGGTGAAATGGCATTTAGCTAATAGCCCACTTCAGCTGTTTTGTTTGGTAATAGAGCAATTACTGGAAATACTGATTGTTTGGCTAGACTAAGAATAGCAAAAAAAAAAATCCAAGACTTCTCAGTGTTAAATGCTCGGAAAACATTATTTTATTTTATTTTATCTTTTTTACAGTTCGTGGCTTCCAGTCGGGTTTAATTGAAAATGATGTCATTCTTTTCCTGTTGAGTGTGTATTATCAATACCAAAATGGCATTGTCCTTGTAGATGCTACAGTATGTGCTCGTCCGTCTATGTTTATTCGAAATTGTTGGAAACAATTATCTTTGGAGTAAAACTTTAGAATTTTATCGACAAAAACATTTTGAGTAACTGTCGACTAAAACTAGATTAAATTTGCATGAGATTTCGCCGACTAAAACCAGACAAAGATGAACACATTTTGAAATGACCAAAATATGACTAAGACATAAGTTTTTTCATTCAAAAGACTAAGACAAAATTTAAAAGGTCTGCCAAAAACAATGATTCAAAGATGAGGTAAAAATGTGTTTTACTATAATAATAATAAGCAATAACTCGTTGTATTCAGTTGAAAAAATTTGGTTATGAAATGAAACTCTTGCTTTGTATGAATAATAGAGTATACACTGATGACAAATAATATAATTTCTTTCGGTCATATTTATAGTCTTTAAGTAATTTCTTTTTTACGACATGGTGACAGATCCTGTTTCAAGGTGACAAATAAACTTTGATAACTGCTTCCTTAACTACTGTAAGGGCCAAGTAGGATGCATTTTCAGCCCTGGAGTTGCATGCCAGAGACCTGCCCACTTTACATCAGCAACTGTTGACTAAAACTAGATGAAATTTGTATGAGATTTCGTCGACTAAAACTAGAAAAACACAAACACATTTTGAAATTACTAAAATATGACTAAAACTTATAAGTATTTTTGTCCAAATGACTAAGACTAAAACAATAATTAAAAGGGCTGCCAAGAACAACACTGACACCGTTGGTTCTGGTCCCCATTAACAGCAATAATTGAGGGATCAGGGACCCAAAATTGTTGCTTTGCTTTCGTAGGTAATAAACTACACTGGATAACGGGTTACCCTGCAAACAAGGTGGCTTAAAGAAATAACCAAAAATTACGATAATGACTAATGAATAGTAGCAAACCAAGGTTTGGATACAGCTTTATTGTCGGTAGCGTGAGAACTAGCAATTTTTAACTGGCACTCTTCATGATAATTTTGGCGTGCATGCCTGATAGTTTGTCTTAGGTTAGGTGCCAATATGCTAAGGGCCTTCAGCAATTACTAAGCCCTGTAACTTCTAATACAAAAGTGAATATGACAGCCTGAAAATAAAAGCACACCACACTACATCCATGGGTGCAGGCTACTGATTGCTTGATGAAGACATACGGTTCAAAGGATCAGCAGGGGGGCTATTGCACGTGTCTGTAAAACTGTGAAAATGCAGTTTAGAGATTTAAAAAGCTGGGCTGTGTCTCATGAAACATGTATGACTGGTATGAGAACACACAGAAACTAGCTTTTAAGGTTCAGAAAACAAGGATGGAAGTGGTAAACAACATTAACGTCATTATCCAACCCCCAACGGTTAAATTGTTCATCCCGGTTGGTCTGATGATGTTGTAAACACAGATAACATTCTGAAACCGAGAAACACATAATCACATTAACTGTTATTGGCTTAAGACTGAAGAACATTCTATCTTAGGAAGGATTTTTATCCACCTGGTTTCATAAATTTACTTTTGCCCACGACATCATAACATCTGTTCATCCTATCAATGCACTGAATACATAATGTAGCGCAATGCTTTATCATTTTTTTCATTTCTTTTTTTTTTTTTTTTTTATAGCAGGGTTGTAGAAGCCGAGAATGAGCAGGAGCACACTAAAAAGTAAGCAGATGCCATCCCCTGAGTGAAGAGAACCAGTCAACAGGTCTTAAGGCCATGGCGAAGTGCAAATAGACCACTTGGTGCAGTCAAGAAAAACCCACTCCCAACGATTCAGCTCTCTGAACTACCGTCCCATCTGTTGGGTTTCGCAGGAGGACAGGTGACCCAACAGATGGCAAACATCCAATGGGGGAGCATCCCTTGTGGGTGCACCAGCTTGGAAGGGCTCTGTCATGCTGCCAGTCAAATGGGGATTACACACAAATACACAAAACACGCACTCAAGGAAAAAAAAAAAAACGTTTTCTGCCAGACTCTGCAGTGTATAGCTAAGAAGCCGCATCGATGAGGCGGGCCTCAATTGCTGCTATTCAATGAGGATTAGTTCGACCACCCCTAAACATGTACAGTTATGATGATAAAAATCTACCAACAAAAGCTCCTTCAGACCAGTCTTCATAATGTATTGATGGGACACGGGGCTGTTTAATAGGGGGCCTATCTCTGTCAAAACTGACCGAGTGGAAACACAGACAAAAAGCTTTTTTCCATTGAAAATTCTTATGAATAAATGCTTAAATCCCTGAATTCTTTATAGATATGGACGCAAAAAGTCTCAATTCTTAGTTAAAAGCAAAAAAAAGCGTGCAGGTAGTGTTTATTTTACGTAAATATTGCAAATTATGGGGCTAGTCAGTAAGGAAATTAGCTACCGCCATATGTAAACAAAGTGCTTTTTCCGTGAAAAATTCTTGTGAATAAAGGCTTAATTCCCTGAATTCTTTATAGATATGGACGTAAAAGAGTCTCAATTCTTGGTTAAAAGCAATTAAAAAAAAAAAAAAAAACGTGCAGATAGCATTTATTTTACGCAAATATTGCGAACTATGGGGCTAGTCAGTAAGGAAATTAGCGGCCGCCATATGTAAACAAAGAGCTTTTCCCGTTGAAAATTCTTGTGAATAAATGCTTAAAGCGGAAATGTGAACTAAGTTTGGCCAACCATGTTTTTGAATAATGTCAATGGCTAAACAATTATAAGCATATTTTCGTTATTTTTTTTAACACAACCCTTCCAGATTCTTTGTTTAACCCATAGCAACGCCCTTGACAACGAAAATGCTTTTCTTCGGCAATCTTCGGAAATTACGTCACACTGAGAAGTGTGAGGGAAGTCTGCCATAAAACAGTATTGTTTTTTGCATTGCTTCTCGGTAAGATGCCACGGCGGTGTGTGACGATGTTTTGTTCTCACTCAAACGAAAAGTTGTATGAGTGGCCAAAGGATAGCAGGGCATGGACATCTTTCGTTCGCACGAAGGGAATGAATTTCACGTCATCATCGAATAGTGTTCTCTGCTACAAACACTTCGAAGATGCCTGCTTCCTTAACCGGTCTGCTTATGATCAAGGATTTGCCAAAAAGTAAGTGTGATTTTTAGATAGCTGACTGATATGACTTTGTCAAAGCAGAGCTGCCAACTGTTGTGGAATGAACCGTAGAAGCTAGCGACGTGAGCCAAAATCTAACTTGTGGCAATCCCTGATCATAGCTGTTGTTGCGTTCGCTAGGTTAAGCGTGTTTAAATTGTGCTTCATCTACGATCTTGTCCGAAAGGGTTAATCCACTGTAAATCGGGAAAAGGGTGTGGATGTGCATATAAGCGGGTCGGCGTCGCGGTAGTTCACAGTCACTTTGCCGTAAGAGACACACACCGCCGGTGAGTTTGTGCACATTTATTTGTATTTGTATTATGTATTTCCACTTTCATGCTTCAAGCATTGCATTGCATTTCTACGGTTCGGCGTTTCTTTCACAGTGATAGCTTGATAGCCTATAGTTTGTGTTTTACGAGAGCCGCTGACAAGTGACAACTAGCGTGTTGCCATTGAGTCAATCTCACAGCAAATCAGCGAGCGCGCAGGTCATGCAGTGAATCATGGGAAATGTAGTCTCGGGACAACACTGAAGTGGTGCTTTGCAATCTGTTCGCTTGTGTGAAAAAAACTACATTTCCTCACGCCATTAGACGCCACTTCCTGCCGAGAGACCCAAGCTGTGTTTGTACTGTTAGCTCCATGTGTTAATAAAGAAACAAAGTTGTCAGCACGTCGTGTGTTCGATACCTTTGTCAACAAAAAGCTTATAACAAGACACTATGCCCGATCCTTTTAAGGGACGCTGGGACTGGAGAGCTGTGAGTAGTAGGAGGCGAGGGGAAGATGGGCGTGAAGCAAAACTTCGCGGTCGAATGTGGCGGCAGTCCGCTATTATTTTGTTTTCTTCTTGTTGCCACAATAAAGTGGAGAAAGCCATCAACGACTCATCTCCTTCTTTCCCCCCAGCGTTTTTATATTATTATTTTATATGCACGAGAGCTGCCGGATCTGCCAAAATAAACATGAACTCTGATTATTGATTTTTTAAACAATGTCATCAGATAGACAAAACCATAAAATTATGTGCAAATGCCTGCATCTTCAAATCATGAAAATAATAACAGCCTATATTTGACCAATCTTGTAAACTCGATGGGTCTTGTCTCCATTCCATGTCAGGTAGTCTAGACACATTGTTTGCATCCTGATTAGCGTCTGGCTAATACATGTTAGGCCCAACATGAAATTCCAACCTCCTCTTCTTCCTTCAACTCTTAAAAAACTTGGATCTCCTCCCTTGCGCTCGATCTATTGCTTATATTGCTGTTTGAATCATTGTTTGAAGGGCTTTATATGGCGGCCGTATGTATGGAGCGCTGCCATCGCTGTTCTCGGTGTGACGTATCACTTCCGGGTTCGTCCCCTTTCAGGCTTGAACTTCAGAAACGCGATTATTTTGTCAAATATACAACATGTAAATTTTTTCATGCTTTAGTTGTTGGACAATGTTTAATTACTTTAATTGAGACTCTATTTGGCATGTTATGAAATTACTTCACATTTCTGCTTTAAATCCCTGAATTTTTTTTATAGATATGGACGTAAAATGAATCTCGATTCTTGGTTAAAAGTAGTGCTGTCAAATTTATCGCGTTAACGGGCGGTAATTCATTTTTAATTCATCACGTTAAAATATTTGACGCATTTAACGCATGCGCGGAATGACCCGCTCATGCATTGACTCAAACAGATTACAATGACACCGTTTTTTGCACAATGAGAGCTAAGAGACAGAAAAGGTGAGTGGACACAGGCATTCATTGGACCGCGCCGTACATTGGCATAAGCTTCGACAACTCCTTCACAACAAACATAAGTATCATTTAGTGAAAGCACAACAAAAATAATATTCCTATCTCTCTCTCTCTCAAAAAAAAAGTTAATTCCCAATCAAAATAGCTATGCAAAATACACATAAAACTTACTCAGACTTTGGTCAAATTCTATTTAAACATTTCGTTTAGCCCAACAAATACACTGGACGGCAATATTTAGTCACAAAATACAAATTATCAGAGGTCTCGTATGTTGTGAAGCCATCACTCAAATGACCGTGTACAATGTATGGACCAGTAAACGGGGAACTACGGCGTCAGTCGAGGCACAAAACACAGTCATTGGCTTGATTTCTATGTAATTTAAAACTCGCCATTGACACCTTGTGGTGTATTTAAATCACTACCTTACGAAGTTAAAGACTCTGTGGAAGAACGGCAGGGAGCCATGGGCAATGGCGAGCTACTAGTTTATTTTTTGATTGAAAATTTTACATATTTTATTAAAACGAAAACATTGAGAGGTTTTAATATAAAATTACTATAACTTGTACTAAAAATTATCTTTAAGGAACTATAAGGTTTCTATCCGTGGATCCTTTAAACAGAAAGAATGTTAATAATGTTAATGCCATCTTGTGGATTTATTGTTAGTTGTTTATTGTGGTAATAAACAAATACAGAACTTACAGTATGTACAGTATGTTGAATGTATATATCAGTCTTGTGTCTTATCTTTCCATTCCAACAATTATTTACAAGAAGATATGGCATATGTTAGAGATGGTTTGAATTGCAATTAATTATGATTGATTTTTAAGCTGTGATTAACTCGATTAAAATTTTTAAACGTTTGTCAGCCCTAGTAAAAAGCAAAAAAAAAAAAAAAAAAAAAACGTACAGGTAGCATTTATTTTACGTAAATATTGCGAATTATGGGGCTAGTTTAGAAATTAGCAGCCGCCATATGTAAACAAAGTGCTTTTTCCGTTGAAAATTCTTGTGAATAAATGCTTAATTCCCTGAATTCTTTATAGATATGGATGTAAAAGAATCTCAATTCTTGGTTAAAAGCAACAACAACAAAAAAAAACGTGCCGGTAGCATTTATTTTACGTAAATATTGCGAAGTATAATGCCAATGCTGTAGTGGCTAATTTCTCTCATTGATTTTTTTCACATTTCAAAATGCATGCATGGTACGAAAAATACACCTTGAATATTACCTTGAATCCTTGAACAAATCACTCCGGAGAAAATCCTTTCTGTTTGTATGCAGTACAGTACACCTTTTGTATTTTTTCCACCTAAATCCGGCGTTCGATGGCTGCATGTATTTTTGTAGCCCTGGGGGATGCTAAATCCCGCCCTAACACTGTCATCTGCGGAGTTCCCCAGGGCTCTGTGCTTGGTCCAACCCTCTTCACCATTTACATGCTACCCCTCGGTCGTGTCGTCAGCAGGCATGGAATACAATTCCATTGTTATGCTGACGACACACAGCTATATATCAAGGTCACTTCGTCCTCCACCCACCGCTGGACTGGCCATCGGGCATACCGGGCATTTGCCCGGTGGGCCGATGGCGATTTTGGGCCGGTCCTGATTTTTTTTTTTTTTTTTTTTCCTAACGGCATTAATTACATTGGTACACAAAACTGGTAGATCGGTCCATCAGTCAAGATTGGTTATGGGCTGGACCAATTACAAACGAGGGCCGATGCACCCTCCCTCTTGATCAGAGGTATCAGATATACATTAATCAGACATACAGAGAGAGGAGATAAACAAAATGGATAACTACAAGAAAAGGAAAGGAGGCGCGGAAAAAATGAGAGATAGAAAGAGACAAGCCCTTCATGCGGATGCCGCTAAATGTGTTAAAATAACACAGATGTTTGCCGGTGGCGGAGCTTCCTCTTCAGCGACAGCAGCAACCGCAGGTTACGATGGCGGGGGTGGCCATTAGGTGGATGAGGGGAAGGGGAGGCAGGAGGAGAGACCCGCGGCTGCCGGCGGTCCGAGTGGAGGGGAATCTGAACTTCAGGTAAGAAGTGTTGAACTGCAGTCTATCTGGTTCAGATATCAATTAAGCGTGGGTGTAGTTTATTTTCATTGCGCTCGCTAACTCTTAACACCGCCAGTAGTTATAATTAGGCCGTTAAGCAATTTAGCTAGCTGTGCATGCAAACTAACATGATGGGGTTTCTCTAATGCTGGATGGTTTCTATGAATCTATTCTAGTTGTAATTATGTTAGTGCTTAAGTAACTTTATTTTATTAATTTAGTTAGTTAAGTATTATCTCTATTTGTTAGGTAGTTAAAAACTTTATAAGGTCGAGCGGACGCGCCGGCGCGTCCGAGCACATAACTTTTTTTTTGTAAGACAACACAGGCAAGATCTAACCTGGTAGTTTCCATTCAAACTTCTGTCAAAAGTGCAAAATCTCAACTATATGACAGTTTATGAGTGGTCTCAATTGGCCAAGTTAAACCATATTTATGATAAGTCGATCACTCCATACTTTTCATGATTATTTGTTTCACCTTTGAAGAGATTGTGCTATACGGTCGTACAAATTCTGTCATAATGAGTCATGATCTGTTAACGAAAACGGCGATAATCATGTATATTATCACAATGAACTGAAGTAAAATGTTCGTGTAACAGATTTCACCGCTTGTCAGCGGTGTTTTTGATTGCTTATCCGGGTGAGTCGTGTAGCCATCAGGAGGTTCACTTGACCATGCAGACTTTTGGATTCCTCTAAGTAAGTACTGTATAGAATACATGATTCAACTGAGTAAAAATACCAGCACTGTGATCATCAGAGCAAGTCCATCAGGTGACATTCTTTTTCACCTCTGTCTCCTTTCACTTTGAAGGTTCCCATGTTTGAGGAAGCATTTGGTGTTGCTGTGCAAAGTGTTGCTGCAGTGGAGGTTCAAGGTTACTGTTTATTGATATGGTAAGTACATTAGTCTGTGTATCACTTAATTACTTCTGCTAAGTTGGTTTGTTTGTGTACGGTATAATTCAAAAAGTTATGGACGGATCTTAATGAAATTTTCAGGAAATGTCCACTCTGGGACAAGGAAGAGATGATTCAATTTAGATTTAGAGGTGATCTGGATCACTGTGTTGATCCAGGATTTTTTTGAAGGATTCTTTATCATTGCAGGATAGGGCGATTTTCAGCATATGTGTATGCAACTCCAAGAAAATTGCCCAGATTGCTTGTAAAAAAAAAAAAAAAATACAGGACATGGCCATGGTAGTTGCTATGAAATGACACATTATGATTTGAATTCTGCCAATATTCTGGGTACTGTGATCCAGTACATGAGAAAAATAGGGGCTTATCACATTTTTTGACACAGTGAGGTAACAGATGAGGGTACAGACATACAAACAGGTCTGTGCTCTCTGAGTGTTTTTATAGTTACAGTCTGTAATTTACACATTTTAATATTCATCTCAACTCTGTGTCCTATTTTTCAGGATCCCATCATACTTTGTTCATTGTTTGTTCAGGAGTTTGCCCTAAGTAAGTACTATATGGAGTATATGATGCAACTATTTTCCCAGATTTTTCTAGAAACCAGTACTGTGATCATACAAGTCCATAAAGTGTTATTCTTTATCACTTATCTTCCTCTGTCTCCTTTCACTTTTGAAAGGTCTCTGTGTTTGAGGGCCTATTCTGTGGATATATTTATTTGCACTTTTATTGATGCAGTAAATAAATAGTCTATGAAAAAAATCACTAAATCTGTCATTTATTCATTTTAATATATTCATCAATGACCATGTCTCACCTCTATTCCGTATTAATCCATGTCCTAATTTCAGGATCCCATCATACGTTGTACATTGTTCAGGAGGTTAACTAGACCATGCAGCCTTTTGATATCCGCTATGTACTGTATAGAATATTGGGACTGGAAGGATGGTGTATGTTTAAGTTTATGTTTAAGTATATATACACCAACAAGACAGTGTGAAAGCATTGTCACAAGAAATTTTGTTTTCATTCATAGGCTTAATTGTCTTTCCATCAATACCTGGTGGGCCGGTCTCGGCTCAAAATGCCCGGGCCGATTTTTTGTCCCAGTCCAGCCCTGCCTCCACCCCCTCCTCCTCTGTTTCTCACCTTGACTCCTGCCTGGAGGAGATAAAGGCCTGGATGAGTGAAAACTTCCTGCAGCTGAACAGCTCCAAAACAGACGCTATTCACATAGGTACTCCTCACCAGCGCCGTTCCGCCCCCATTTCCTCAGTCTCCTTTTTCGGCCACAAATTTTCCCTCTCCCCTTCTGTGACTAATTTGGGAGTCAGGTTTGACCCCCATCTTAGCTTTAACAATCACATCAATTATATTTGCAAAACCTCCTTCTTTCACCTCCACAATATTGCCAAACTCCGGCCATCTCTCTCCCGTCCTGCTGCAGAGAGACTCGTCCATGCCTTTATCTCCTCCAGGTTGGACTATTGTAATGCACTCCTCATCAGGATCCCTGGCAAGAGCCTACAAAGGCTTCAGTATGTCCAAAACAGCGCTGCCAGGGGCCTGATGAGGGTGCGTAAACACGAGCACATCACCCCCATCCTTCACACCCTACACTGGCTCCCTGTTCACCTCCGTATTGAATTCAAAATCCTCCTTCACACCCATCACTGTCACTGTAGCCCCCGCCTACCTCACCAAACTCCTCACATCACATACTTCAGCCAGAACCCGGTCAGGCCAACAGCACCGTCTACTCCCGCCCAGGACTCGGCTCAAGACTATGGGCAACAGGGCCTTTGCAGCTGCTGCTCCCTGTCTGTGGAACGCCCTCCCAGACCACCTCAGAGCCCCGCAGACGCTGGATGCATTTAAAAAAGGACTAAAAACTCACCTTTTTAAAAAAACTTATTCTAGCTAATTTTATTTATCTTATTTTTATCTGATTGGTATCTGATTTTATCTGTGCTTCTGCCTGTTTTGCTTTTACTCTTTTATTCTTAGTCTTTTTATTTATTTATTTTTTTTTTCTGGCGATGTGCATTTTGAGATTTGTTTTCAAATGTAAAGTGCATTATAAATAAAATGTATTATTATTATTATTATTATGTGACCAACTCCTAATAAATGAAGCAGAGTGTGGGACGGCCCCCTTCGGGAAGGCAGTGAACTGGGAATGTGTCATGTCAATATATTATGAAGTCTATGTTCAGACTTATTTCCCGCTAAATTTCCGTGTACGGCTTTCAGACATGGGGAGATGTACCGGGAATTAAAGTTGGACACTTTTAGTGACTCTGCACCCTTGTGCGGGGAGGGCAGGGGGATTTTATAACACAGACATTACTTCATTTTTTGTTGGTTTGGCAACAAAATGAACCATAAATTTCCAAAGATGGACAATGAACTGTCTTTTCCTCGGCTCTAGGATCCAGTAGCAATTTCATTTTGTTATATTTCCACTTTAATTTGGCTATCTTTTCTGTTTGCCATGTTAATAATTGCAATGTTTGTTTACTGCTTTTTGTCTTACTGTAAAGGAAAGAGGAAATGATGATCAGCCCGCCATGATACAGTATTTACGTCATCAGCCTTCGCGCTGTAACCCAGGATTAAACGACTGCTTTCACACATGCTGCGTTCTGGGTAAATCTTGAACAATATACTAGGACACAACCCGATTGTTTTCAGACATAAGGGCTACCCGTTTAAATACTGGGATTTACCTGGAGTTCAGCGTACTGTATGTCTGAAAGGGTCTAAAGAGTCTTCATAAAACTCTGAGCTAACGATGAGCAACTAATTATCCCACATACCTGGTATCTTGGAAACACATAAAAGCATGATTGTGGTCAAATTTGGAGACAATCCAGTGGCCTCTATTGTAACTTTTTCGAAAGCTGGTCCAATAATAGCACTTTTCTTGGCTACAACAGTTCTACTTGGTGATTTTCAGTGGGCCAATTGCAAGTGCAACAAAGGACTCATTTCTCTTGACCACTATTTGGATTTTTTTTTTCTCGCAAGAATTTATTGTCTTCTACAAACCTGGAACAAAATTGTAATTAACTTGGTGTGTGTGTGTGTGTGTGCACGTCCTTTACCAAAATGCCAACCACACAAAATGGACAGCATGGCTACTTGGCCCAAAGACAGGCATGGTGGGGTACCATGTGTCCTCACACACATGAACACACAGAAACACTCACACATGGGAGGAGGTGCAGTGTTTGTGAAGGAGAAGATTTTGGAAAAGAAAGATCAGAAAAATTTGTTATCAGGAAAAAAAAATATATATATATATATATACAATAGGTTACCATAGGCTTGTTTCGTGTTCATACAAGACATACGTGACAAATAAGTTCTGGGGTAAATGTGCAGAAACCTTCAGCTGACTGAGTTCTTTTTGTCTATTTTTCATCTCTACATCCACTTCCTTTAAGACGACTGTACATGATGTTCTGTGCACCTAGAGACTGATGAGCTAGTGGAGCTGGGAAACAAAGAGAAGAAAGCTCTCAAGGACGAAATGCAAAGGCCTATTTTTCCAGTTTGAAATCAAAAGTATTGTATGACATCCATGTGCATATTATAGTGCTGCCGGTTAGTTTGACGAGTTTCTTTTTTAATTAGCTGATAAATGTAAGTCAAACGTGAAAGTGAGGTTTTTTGAGGGACAGCGAGAGCCAAAAGTGGTATTTGCCATGTGGCAAAATGGATTTTGGCATGTGCCATTTTTTTTTTTTTTTTGCCATGTGTCCTTTTTTTTGCCGTCACATTTTTTGCCATGTGGCATTTTTGTTTGCCATGTGGCCTTTTTTGACAGGTGACATTTTTTGCCATGTGAAATTTTTCTGCCACGTGGCAAAATCTTGCTACATGGAAAAAAATGCCACATGGCAAAATCCATCTTGCCACATGGCAAAAAAAATCCCACAAGTAAAAAAAAAAAGCAACATGGCAAAATCCATTTTTACACATGGCAAAAAAAGTGACACATGACAAAATAATGCCACATGGCAAAAAAAAAAATGCCACATGGAAAAATAAAATGCCACATGGAAAAATCCATTTTGCCAATGGAAAAAAAGTGACACATGTCAAAAATATGCCAAATGGCAAAAAAATGCCACATGGCAAAATCCATTTTGCCACATGGCAAAAAAATGCCACATGACAAAAAAGAAATGCCACATGGCAAAAGAAACGCCACATGGCAAAATCCATTTTGCCACATGGCAAAAAATTGCCACATGGCAAAAACCCTTTAGCCAGATGGCAAAAAAATGCCACATGGCAAAAATCAATTTTGCCACATTACAAAAAAAATGCCACACGACAAAATCCATTTTGCCACATGGCACTTTTCGTTCTCAGCCCTGCTGTTTTTCTGTTTTGTTTTCTGCGAGTCTGACAGTTCAGAACTGCACGAGGGATTGTGATTAAGTGTCACATGGTGCAGTTCTCATCCAGAATGGATGGATCTGAAGCACACATACTTTACTGCATGCTCTCTCTCTTTCTTGCTCTCTCACACACACGCAGACACCCACACAAATGGCTGTTCTGCTCCAGCTTTAATAGAGGGCCTGACCTCCGCTGTGTTATTTCCAACACCCTAAATTTTTAGAAGAATATGAAAACGGCTGTTGGGAAAATGGATGGAAGAGCACAATATTCCTCTTTTTCACCTCTGAAACCTTCCATTTTAACATCGAGAACACTTGCTTAAAAAATTATTCAATACAACAGGTGGCTTGAGGAGATGAGATGCACCTTCACACATTTGTGTTCTTTTAATTTCACATTTTAAAAATTTGGAGTGTCTAATTGTTTTCCTCGCTATCTCACAATCAAATGAAATATCGCTGATTAAAAATGGACATAGAGCCTTGATCTTTCCACTCTATTATCTTGTCATATAATCATTCATAAATTCACAAAATAAAGCGATTTCCAACTAGCCGGAAAATAACAGGGGCGTCCTCCAAATTAGCACAATTCATTACCATAAATGTGTAAAAGTGTTGTCAAAGGAAATGTTGTTGGCACTGAAAATTGAATGAGTGTCTCATTGCAAGATGGAATTTGCAGCGAGACCCCTTTCCGGAAAATCAAAGTTAACTTGACTGTGCAGGGCATGCAGGAACAATCCACACAAAAAAAACAAAAAAAATTTTTTTTTTTTTTTTTTTTTTTCCAGATCGGAAAGATTCATGAAACAGAGGTTAGTTGCTTTCATTAGAGGGGTGACCTTTTTTTTTATATAGGGTGTCATTTGTGTCTCCAATATAAATTAAGCTGTATTTTCACTAAAGTTGGACAAATACTCATTCAACTTTTTTTTTTGATGCATTTTCAATTGATGTCTACTATAAATTCAAGTGTACATGCTCCTATATTCATTTTTTTTTTTTTTTTTTTTTACTTCTGGCAAAAGGTTGGAATGGAATTTTGCTATGTGCCCAGCACTGGCTTGCACACATAAACGCCAGGTGGGGCTCAAGCACTGACCCTTGCCCTGTTAACCGAGCAAGTGCCCATATCAAGGTTATTAAGTCATAATCATTATTATGTTAGTAATGTATGTACCCTCCATAATCGCGTGTGCAGCCATAATCACTGTGACTGCACCCTATGACACCCCTGCCTGTAGCCCCCACGCAGAGGTAACAAATAATGTTTATGTGCCCTCCTAAACCTCAGTTGCTTAACTATTTTTCTCGTGAAGTAGCTTTTGTCTCTGTGCAACTCTCTAAATTAGCAGAATGCCCTGACCCACCTGTTAGACAAGCTAGGATGGCCGCTCGGCATAAATAAATTTTTAGATGTCACGTGGCAACCAGCTTACAACCAGTGTCGGTAGGAATGTTAGGGCCTCTGTTAAGTTAATTAAGTTAAGTTAGTTAAGGGAACAGCCGTAAGTAAACAAACATCTCCCCGATGTACGTTGTTACTTTGTGAGTTTCTATGTCAATAAAACAACGCGGCTTGGCTCCATGGTTCGACGATCCTCCTCAGACTTTTGTCCTAGCTCTCCAAATGGTCAACATTTATACAAAACGAATCGCTGTATACTTTCACTTCAAGACAACTTAGCTGTGTCAAGCCAGCATGTTGCAACCACAAGGTAAGAAAAATGTACCGGTAATAGATGGATAGTACAACAAAAGCATTTTAATTTTTCTTAGATGCGAAAAATATCATCATGAAAACAATATTTACAACATGAAAGTTGATTATTATATCATTGTCGTTCAGCTCAGGTAATATTTTGCTGGTCCATGCTGACACTAGAACATGAATCATGATTAATTTTTTTGTCTCTGTCCCTGTGTATACAGTAACGCACACCCATGATTTTACAAGTGCATTTTGGGAAAAAAGTGCGCATTATAGTCAGGAAATTACAGTAGTCTGTTTACCACGTCAGTTTCATCTAGCGTTCTTGATTGGTAATCTGATCCCCGGCTCCCGACGTTCTTGTTGTTACTCCAGGTCCTGATTTTGCATGCCTCTCGTTGGATTTCACGCCTGCCTCCTTCCGAGCTTCCGTATCTCACACCGGCCAAGCTACCCCGAGCAGAGCGATCTACACCTGCCACGTTCTCTCTTGTGCTTGCAAATAAATATTACTCGTCACAATCGGGTTGTGTGTTTTGGGATCCCCTCCTGCCCACGCACCCCTAACAAGGAAAATTAAAAAATATATATATAATGTTATGCCCTCGGCTGAGAGAGAAGTCAGGAATGGCTTCATTCACTTTAATGTGACAACAATGAAAACAATAACACAGCGGACTGCTGCGGAGTGCAACTGCTATCACTAGCTCCCAGCCCGTTCTCTCTCACTCTACTTGCTTGCTTCCCCTTATGTCACAGCCCACACGTCCAGAGCACCTCTTAAAGGGGCCGCACGTAGTTACGGAGATTACATTATTATAGCTCAATATGTAGTAATGTGTTTGCATGTTCAGTAGTAGTACTGCTACTTGGGGATAAAGTTGCTGCTTAACAAAAACTAATAAGAATGAAAATAAATGCACACAAAAAATATATATTTGAAACTCACCTAGAGGAAGTGAAACTGTGTGTAGTGCATGCCTCGAAAAGAGAGAATAAGAAAGTTAAAGTGTTTGGAATAGATTGCTATTGGTTGAAGTATATAAGTACATATGTAATTACGTAATACATCTGCAATGTTTTTTCTTTCTTTTATGAATTCACATTGTTCTAACGAGGCAGCCAGGTTGGCAGTCAAATACACCGCAAAAGGTGCCCTTTTTTCCCCTCTGAGCACCTGCCCCCTAAATTGTCTGTTCACGCCACTGGTGCGCCGTGTGTTTCATTCAAATTCAGTCTATAAAATAACTAATAAAAGTAGAAAAAAAAGTCCAAAATAATTGTTATTATTTTATTGTCCTGGATAACGTATCTTTAATCATGTTCTCATTTTTTTAAAAATTAAAATAAATTCTTTAATTAAAAAAAAAAAAAAATCACTGTCCATGTTATGTTTGCATCCCCTTAAGAAAATTACCCATTTAATAATGGCATCACTCTTCTGTGATGAAATCACATCACTGACTGGAAATTCAACTGTCGTAAGCAATTTTATTTTTTATAAAATAATAAAATTAAAAATCAGATTTTGTAGGTTTATGAAGTATGTTCAGTGGGGTTCATCATAAAGTGTCCACTCTGGTAAAGTTATATATCACAAAGTCATTGATTATTAATTCATAATCAAGAGATTAATTGCATTGAACCATTTCAAAAGTTTTACCTGTTAAAATAGTAGATTTTTCATCAGGTATCCAAAGTCATGTTAGCTATTATGCTAGCAAAGCTAGGCTTAGGGCTAACTTTAGCACAAAATGTCCCCTCCGTTAGTGTTCTCTGTTACGTCCAAATGGCATTCCATTAAAAAAAAATGACCCAGAGTATATTATTTATCATGTCTTTCTGTCAGTAGGAAGCCACACTAACAAATGGAACGAGCATGGAACTTTATGTCTAAGAACCTCATATATCTCCGTGAACTTGCTGTTGCGAAACACTAAGTCCTATGGGTGGTGACGTTCTTGCTAAGACTGTAGGCCTACAATCATAGAATGTACTTTGAAAACTGCAGTGTGTGTTAACCTGAATTATCCCAGTTCAATTAGCCACCCTGTCCTTAGGGTTTCCTAATATGCGATTACACTGTGCTCATCTATTTGCGTGAGAACGTGCAACGTAAACATCAATAGGATTAGGTGTCATTGATATTCATGAACTAATAGGAGGCTGTATAATTGTTATTTACATGACACTAAGCTGTCTGGTAGATAAGCTTCCTCAAGTCCTTTGTGATTGGAATCCGTTTCATGAACAAAGCAAAACAAGATGGTTTGTACAAAGCGCAATGACTCAGGAAAAAAATAATAAAGATACAATAAGAATTAAGTTCCAGATATTGATCAGTGAACTTTTGCTAGAATTACTTTAAAAAAATATTTTAGATGATAATTGGATACACTATGGATTGCCATCTATTATTCAGTAAGCAGAGGATGGAGCAAAACTCACCAAATCTCATAAAAGGCAAAAGTGCATGACCAACATGGCACTGCCTATCGATCAGCTTTAAGAGGACAAACAAAGGCCCTGAAAAAGAAGCTCAAGTCTCTGATCTCCAGCTATCGTTATATCCAAGGCCTTGGGAAAAAGCTACAGGTCAATACTGGAGCAACTCAAGCTCCTTGGGGTTGGGCTGGCGACTTAATAAAGCAGACGCATTGTATGTGAGCAGACGGATCGATGTGATTCACCCCTCAGAGGCAATGCATTTTCACAGCAGTGCAGGTCGGCGTGATGTGGGGTGAGGACCGAGAGCACAGGTCAACAAATTTGCTTCATTTGCAGAGGTAGCCCAAGGGAACGAATGAAGCAAACAAAGTGAAACAACACTATCAACCTAGTAGAACCCAAGCATTTTGGTTCATTTATTGCAATTTATGATATGTGATAAGTGGAATTAAGCAGGACTAATAGAAGACTGATAAGAAAAATAAACCCCAAAGAGTGACAACAAAGGACAGAGTTTAAGAACGCCCTTACAGTATTAGTGAAGTCGACTATACCCGGCAAAGCCTTTGATGCATGCAGGTACTCAAGTTAATCTCTGCTATTTAATTGCTTATTTATCGCAGATTTAGAAGTGTTGGTATAGAAGAGTGCCTCTCAATTATTTTTTGTTAGCCCCCCCCCCCACCCAGGAAGATGTCAACATTTCTTGCCCCCTCCAGCTCTCTGCCCCCCACTGTAAATTTGTCTGTAAAATTAATTATGTTAAGTACACCTCTGCAGTACATTGTGTCACAGCCAAAGTGTGAACATACTCTCAAGCTATTTTTTTTACCATTTGATACTGAAGAATAACATTTTATAAAATCAATATAAGACGGAAAACACTCAGGTGACTTGAAGTTCCGCTCTGAGACCCCCAATTTGGCCAAATTTCTAAATTTTCCTATATGCTTGTGTGATACATAATTGGAAAGCTTAAAATCTCAATTTTCTGGAGAAAGAAAAATTTTAAACAGGAGTGCATTTAAACAAAACAAACTTTTTTTAAACTGCAAAACCCTAACTGGAGGGGAGAGCACATGAGAGCAGAATTAAAGACGCCATGATTTAACGGCGATATTATGGCGTACTTGCCTTGTTTCAATCCAAAAACTCCATGATGCATGTATCATCGAGTGTCAACACACAAATATGAATGGCCACAGCCAGATTTTTGGGGGATTTTCTGGGTGAAACAGGCGTCGCGATGCAGAAATCGCAGACATCAAAGAGTGGTCGAGATGTTCTTTCTCATATATTTACCCTTTTAAATGTTTTTTTTTTTTTTTTTCTTTGTTTGGATCGATTATTTATCATCTAACATATCGGGGAAAATGCGACAGTACCAAAAAAAAAAATACAATGAAGCCATAGTTATCAGGTAGATATCCGTGACTTATTTACACACACCATTTCTTTCATTGTGACGTAATTTGTTTGAAAGTTTAAAATATGCTAGTGAATAATTTTTTTTGCGTGTTTTTTTTTTTTTTTAACTAAATATTAGACATCAAGATTCTAAACTAAAAATGACAGACATTTTGAATAATAACTATAATTACTTGCCTACTTTTTATGGCTGAGCTGAAACAAAAACCGTTGCGCGACGTCTGTAAACGGGGTTTCCAGAGTAAAACAGTCAAATTAAAAATAGTTCGGGGGCTTAGTGTGCCATGAATCTGCTACTGCAACACATAGACATATTGTTCTATCAAACACAACAGTTCTTTTGGCTTACAATACAGCAGTTAATTTTAAAGAGGGGTGCTAGAGCAGAAACTGCTTTTTCAGTCTTGTCTGTGTTTTCCACCATATAATAAAAAATTCAAAATGATTAGCAACAATAGACTTCATACTTATAATGACGGGACAGACTCCCCAGACACTGCACCACGCCTTCAAGTAGGGTGCAGTCCTACACTCCGCAGTCGGTCGAAGTTATTCTCAAAACACATGCAGCGATCTAATGCAGGATTTAGTTTGAAAAAGTACGAAAGCTATACCGCATACACACAGGAAGGATTGTCTCAGGAGTGATTTGTTCAAGGATTCAAGGTAAATATTATATTTTTCGTACCGCGCATGCATTTTGAAACGTGAAAAAAATCAATGGCAGAAATTTGCCTCTGCACATTGGCATCATAGTTCGCAATATTTACGTAAAATAAATGCTATCTGCATGTTTTTTTTTTTTTTTTGTTGCTTTAAACCAGGAATCGAGACTGTTTTACACCCATAGCTATAAAGAATTCAGGGATCTAAGCATTTATTCACAAGAATTTTTTAACGGAAAAAGCTCTTTGTTTACATATGCCGGCCGCTAATGTGCCTACTGACTAGCATCATAATTCACAATACTTATGTAAAATAAATGCTAACTGCACGTTTTTTTGCTTTTAACCAAGAATCGAGACTATTTTACGTCCATATCTATAAAGAATTCGGGGATTTAAGCATTTATTCACAAGAATTTTCAACGTAAAAAGCTCAGATTTCATAAGGCGGCCGCTTCATTTGCTTACTGACTAGCATCATAGTTCGCAATATTTACGTATAATAAATGCTAACTGCACGTTTTTTTGCTTTTAACCAAGAATCGAGACTATTTTACGTCCACATCTATAAAGAATTCGGGGATTTAAGCATTTATTCACAAGAATTTTTAACGGAAAAAGCTCTTTGTCTGTGATTCCATTCGGTCATTAATCTGCTCCGCATCCCGTGTCCCGTCAATACCTATACGTTTATGTAGCGAAATTAACTCAGAGTACAATAAACCAAACAGTTTGACCACAATAAACAATATATAACAAAACAAAAATGACAGTATCATTGGAAAGACAAAGTTTTTATTTTTGCTGCAGGCAGTATCACCTCCTTTGCTATGGTGTGGGGGGTTTTGCACTGAGCACCTTGGTATGCCACCTTATATGACGCTAACAGCACTTGCTGTTTTACTGATGTAACACTCACAAAGTGGGACAATTGTTGGCAATATTGGGCACGTTTTCGCTAAAAGGAATCAACCGGCTTATTAATGTGATTGGAGTCTAATATCTTAAAGTGACGTCTTAATTGATTTGGCTTTATGCTATCAGCTGCCAACATTTTTAGACACAGTAAACATACTTGTCAGAGAGGAATAATGTCATTGGAGAAGCAAAAAGTGAGTTCCTAGTCACTTTTGACTAAAAAGTCGCCAGATTTAGTGAGAAAGTTGCCAAGTTGGCAACACTGTGTTCAATGTACTTCATATCTCCTGCTCTAAGCTATGTGCTCTTGTTTGGTTCAAAAATACGGCATACACTCTGAAAATCAGAGTGCCACGACCACACGCTGAGTAGATGTGCAATTACACTTTATTCAAGTACAACAACAAAAAAATTGTAAAACAAAGCATCGCTTTGCGCCCCCCACTATTTGAGAAGGATTGGTGTAGAACAAAGGGTTATCCTTAAAAACATCACTGAAGGTTAGCACAAAATTTGATGCCAAAACCAATTGCTGGTAAACCAACAATACACTGTCAACAAATCAAAGCGAGAGGAATGTCGGGCCAAAAAGAACTAAAACTTGACAAATGAGTGACTGAAGTTCACTATTTTTTGAAGCACTAAAGATAATACAGACGTTTGCACAGCACACATCCCAATCAAATGTAATTGATTAAAAAAATATCTTACCTTCTCGTGGTAACGTAGCTCATAGTCCAGAATGATACCATTAGGCTGTTCTGGTTGAGGCCATGACAATGTGAAGCTATTCATGGTGGAGCTGATCTGATGCATGATGGGAACAATGGAGGGAGCTGTGAGAGAGAAAACACACACACAATATCTTCATAAGTCTAGATCAACCTTAAGTGAGCTCCACACTAGTAGATATATGACTCTTTTAGGTAATTTAACTCAACAAGATTATAATCATCAGGAAGTACTGAAGAACCCTTTTGCAAACACTGTCTGATACCATCAGTAAACTTTAATTGGCCAGTAATCACATAGCCACTATGTAGGAGTTTGGATTACCCGTGCAGGGCAGCAAGCCAGACATTTACTGTAAATTGAGCCACAAATGTGAGTTACAAGTGCAACAATGAACTCATGATATTATCACAAATTAACATTCCAAAGCAGCTAACCAATTGCTGCTTTGTCAGTTTGATGCATGACGACCAGCATGAAGAGAAATTAAATGCAACACCAAACGCTTTGAAAAATTATAGCAGGCTGCACTGGTGCATTATGAGTAGTACAATGACTTGTCAATTGGATCATACCCTAGTTGGTATTTCTTTTCGAAACACTCCTGGGAATATAAAAACAGTTACTTAGCAGTCAGTAATTGAGTTGTAATGTTGTAGGACTGTATCTCACAGTACAAAATGACATACACTGTCTCTTTCTGACCTTTCATATTTAGGGTCCAAGCACCAAGTGCTGCGAGACCCCTATTGTAATGCAAGGGATAATTATCATTAATATCATTATTTTTTCTTCAAGGTAAAATAAAATGGACAACTTGGAGGCCTCAACATGATTAAAGACTCACCAAAATTTGCAGAGACATGCAACTTGTCGTGAATTTCAATAATTTTGTGACCTTGCAAAAAAACGTAACAAAATGGCTCAACAGCGATACCTTGTTCAAAAATGCACCAAAAAGTCTCTTTGACCCATATCCCAAACCCAACAGGAAATCGGGTATTTTGGATTGAAATTTTCTGTAGATTGACAGGGTGCACATTTGAGACATTGGGACCGAAGGAGTTAGTTGGATTCTCCTCAAAATTGGCGAGACTGTTCATGAGACTTATGAGATCTAAAGTTATTAAAAGGGTGAGATTCCATCCACGGGCCTGACCTGGACAAGGTGTCAAAGCCTGATTTTTTTTTTTTTTTTTTTTTAGCAACATGCCAAATTAAGTAATTCACTAATGATTCCGTGATCCACGGTTCAGCCTTATTACATATTGGCATGTATGAGAGGTATCCCAGCTTGAACACAACTGCATTGAAATAACCCATTAGGCCTTGCGCCCCCAGCTGGGAACAGGAAACGCCCTTTTTTACTAGACAGGATCCTCCTCCAAAAATATCAATTAATTGGAGCCCTGACACATGTGTTCAGGTGCCTGAAGAATAATACTGAGGTTTTGTTGAAGCAGAGGGGTCCAAACAGGAAAGTGAAAATGACCATCATCATTCTATTTCACCACAAATTTTGAACAGTCATAACTTGGCAGATATACAAATATCTGCACCAAACTACCTGTGCTTGATGAAAGCCGTAAAGGTTTTGTTGGGATCATTTGCATAAACCTTAAAGCGTCAGCCAGTGGAAACAGAACCACTTATACATGTCCAGTTCCTTTCAGGTTGGTCAGTGTAGTAACCAGTCCTTTTGTAATACTACATTGTAAGGTCCATGTACACTTCTTTGTCTGTTGCCATGACGACCCTTTGTTTGCCATTTAACGGAAGTAGATAGCTTCAGGGACTTAGGCAGCTAATAGAGCCACAAAATTTGGCATACTAGGTTGAATTGGCTCAATTAGAAATGTATTTTGGTTTTGGATAAGGGCGTGGCTGCACAGCTCAGTAGTCCCTCCTTTTTTGTCAGACCCTCTTCAATTGTTTTTTTTTCACCTAGGTGTGTGAATGTATTTCTCATCTCAGGATATAGAAAAACCTCTCTGCCAGCCATGGTCACAACACAAAAGAGGTTCCACACAGAAAAAGAGGCGAGTTTCCAGCAAAGGTTAGTTTCTGATGGAATGTACAGAGAGGGACGATCTGCCGGCACCCTGAGCTGCATGCTGTCGAAGTTGAGCCAAACTGTGAAGGGCCGTTTAGTCCTGCTTGCCGGCCTAGTTTACACTAGTTTTTCTTTGGCAAAATGTTTCCGCTGTTTGCAGATGACATTGCTCTATTTGCTTTATTAAGAAGTCATCTTCAACTGTTGCTGGAGCAGCTCCTGGCTGAATGTGAAACAGTTGTGATAAGAATCAGTAACTCTATATATGAGGGGATGATCCGGAGTCAGAAAAGGGTGGGGTTTCCGCTCTGGGTCAGGAATGAGATCCCTGCCCCTCATTCCTGGAGAAGTTCAAGTATCCTCTGCACGAGTGAAGGAAGAATAGAGATGGAGATCGACAGGCAAATTGGAGATTGTCTCCTGTGTTGCAGACTCTACAGAGGTTTGTCATGATGGTGGATGAAAGAATGGCCTTAACTTCACCCTGTCAGTATTTGTGTCCCATTTTACCATCTGTACTGCATTGCAATTTTGGTCACGGTCCAAAGTGTTCTATCAACTTCAGCAACACGAAGACCCTGACTGTCTAAATTAATCTAGAAAGTCTACAATTTTCTGTCATTCCAAAATTGTTGTCCTTTACTCTGTGAACTCTTTGTCGTCCATAAAGGTCTTCAGCTTCGCTTAGGGACTGTTTTTTTGGATAGAGGGAGGCAATCATCCATGTTGTGTGTACGTGTGTGTGAGTCTCCCAGAATTTAAGTGGAAAATATGTGTCTGACATGGACTGTAGGTGCTAAGAGTTAGTTCAAAAGAGCACTGCCAAAAACTTGCAGAAACACTCGTCATCGTTCAACTCAGGGGAGGTTCAGACTAGCCCTTGAGGACTTGTGGAGTTTTTTTCATCTGGAACAGGTGCCATATGCCAGTGCAGAATGAATTACCCCATCTTTATCTCTTGGCACTGACTCATACATGTGACATTTACAGATTCAGTTCTGAATTGTCATGGCTGACGGAAGCATCGAAGGAGTTCAATAACCTTGACCCTACACTTGTGAGGGAAAAATACTTTTTCTGGCAGTTGATAACTTTTGTTTTGCATTCAAGTATTTGTTGTGTTACTATCATCTTAGTCAGGCTATCAGGCTGCTAAATGTCACAGACTTTACAAGAGTCTTTGCATAACTTAGTGACATTACAAAAAACATCTAGTGAGATTTGTGGCGTATTAAATATAAGAAATTAATAGATGTTTAAATGAGGTCTTATATTGAAAAATAACACCCACAGCCTTCAGAAATACCTACACCATGAATGAATGTGACTTTACATTTTAAGGAACTATACTTTAAAAAAGCCAACCCAACCCCCAGTGCACAGGCAGAAAAATATAAAAATGGTCTCCTGCAAGCCTGTGCTCTACATTCTACTCCTATTACTCACTTGGCTCTTGGCCTGCTTGCTGCCGAGGCCTCGTCATTTCTCCACCTGGCCTCAACTTGCCATCTTTCTGAGTCCTCTACTCAAAAGGCTGCAAATGGCATCCTCTTTCAACTTAATGGCTCTTTTTATCAGGTTCCTGAGTAGTTGCTCAAATTCTTTGCTATGTCTTATTCAGGCTTCGCCCACATAGAGCCATTCTACGGTCTCAGTATGAAGTTCTATGAGGGGAAAAATAAACCTTTTATTCATTCTACAGCTTACTTTCAAACCATTTTTATCTAGAATGTGATGATCTAAAGTTTCAATTGGATTAAATATTTCTAAATTGAAGAGCTTAATAACCAGGCTAAAATGCAATTGGAAAGAAATATTTGGATTCTGTGTATCCTGTCGGTATGTTGGGATTTTGTGGCATCTGCCTGACTTTGCTCTCACCTTCTGTCATGGTTTGAATCTACCAAACGGCTTCCTCTCGTGTCACCCACCTGTGTCTCATTACCCCATGTCTGTATTTAAAAGCCCCAAGTGCTGTCAGTTCTTGTTGCATCAGTCTCCTCACGTTCTGCGTTCATGCCCTGGTTGTTGCCTGTTTCCCATTCTGAGCATTGTCCTTGTAAGTTAATTTTTATTAAGTTGTGTTCTTCCCCGTTCTTTTGTTTGACCCCCTCAGTTTCTGTTCATACTTGTGTTTTTGGACTTATCGTTAAAACAATTTTGAGTTTACTGCCAGCCTGCCTTTGCCTACCCGTGTTTTCCTGCATTTAGGTTCACATTACCTCAGAATCCCTGACACCTTTGTCAAGGCTGTGCAGTGCGAGCTTTTTGCTCGCATTTGCACCTAAAAATTATTTCTTGCGAGAAGAGATAAATGAATGGAAGCATGAGTGCAAGCACATATTTGACCCCTTTATTTAGCATTTTGCTCCTGTAAAATATAACAGCTTTGAGAGGAAATTGGTGAAAGAAATGCAGCAAGAGATGCTCTCTGAGTCGGACAGTATCTAGTCCGAAGATATTTCTACAGCCAGTGTTAGCAGCGACACTACTAGCAAGATTTACAAATTCCAATCAGATTGGCTCAAACTCTTCCCTTGGCTAACGCTAGAAGACAATCTTATGTTCTATAAACATTGCAAAGGGCAGAAGCAAACTGCTGTCAAGCCAGCGTACATTTGCGTTCCCGTGGTCAAACAAGTGGGCCAAGCAATACACTAAATGCATTCTGACCAAGCGGGAAGGCAGTTGACTTCTGTGTGCTCGCGTTGTTCCCAACTCTTCAAAAACACTCTCAACACTCTAAAATATATAAAGCCACCATTGTCATAAGACCGCTTCATTTATATTCATTCGTGTTACGTGTGCTGTCACATCAGTAAAATATTATGTGATATTTTTAATAAAAGTTTAAATATTTTGTTATTTATAATAAAAGTGCACTAGTAGCTATCCCCTAAAAAATTGCTCTCCTAATTTTTTTTAAATTTGCGAGCACCTGTGCTCCTGGTGAAAAAGCTTGGCGTACAGGCCTGTTTTTGCATCCCTCAACAGAGAGTGCGAAGGATGCGTATCACCTTGTAGCATTTCAGCCTCTCAAACTGCTTCATGCACCAGTATGAGGGTTAGGTTGTTCTCCTTGGGCCACATTATCAATTAATGACCACAGGCACATGCTGTTCCTGACAAAACCTGGGTGGTGCACTCCATATGAAACACTTGAAGGTGACAAGTAGCATTTCAGATTATATTTGCACCATTCCAGTCATTTGCTCAGGTTTATGTACTGTGCTGGTCCAACTTTATTGGTTTCACGGTGGGGAATTGCAATGTGGATCAGTTTATTTCAGTCTACCACTAGGCATGTGCCGGTATGAGATTTTGACGGTATGATAACCGTGAGCAAAAAGACCACGGTTTCACGGTATCACGGTATTGCAATTATAACTCCAAAATGTGTTATTTTGAGATGTATGGGTTAAAACAAATAACTTTTTTCCATTGAACAGGATTTTTTTTATTTTTCAAAACATAGTTGCAAATTGAAACATGAATATATTGTTAAAATAAATAATTTATCAATAAAAAAAGCAAATATTTTAAATAAAATTAAAATCAATATACTGTAACTTATAGACTATACCCAGAGTCACAGCTCAAGTTGCTCAACATTAGAGCAAAAACAAAATAATTTCTATAAAAAAGTAAAAACACTTCTAAATAAATTTTTTAAACAATTATCCTGCATGACTTTTCTTTGAGAGTGAGAAAAGCTCAAGTGAAGTTTTGCCATTTTCAGCCACTGTGTCAACTCTAGTCTACATGATGTCATGCAAAAAAAGAATTCATAAGTTAATAAGTTAGTTAAAAGTGTATAAGTTAGTTAAAATGTAAATATTGTTGTGGAAAGGTTTCAACTAAAAAAAAAAAAAAAAAAAAAACATTGGGAGTGAGACCTCTCCTTGATCCAGAGAACGTGGATTTGTGCTTAGGGCAAGATCCTCTTTTGCAATTAGCGATCTTTGGCGCTATCCCTTTTTCCCCTTCATTCAAGCAAATCAAGCTTGTTTTCTCACTCTGCGGCTGTAACACTCGACGAAGTTGCTCTCCCAGCTAAGCCTAGGCTAACATTCGTCTTTGTAAGTTTTTAGTTAGTTTGTATATTGAATTTGAAAGGAAAATGTGTGTTTTGTTTTTGGCAAACTTTTTCATGTTATTAATCTGTTGAAGCTACTCGCACATGGAAAAATACATTGTACAACATTTTAAATGTATTCATTTGGATATTCCACTTACCACAATTTGAGAGCTCAATAAATTGAAGAAAAGAACACCTTGTGTTTGAAGTATTTGTTTTTTGGTTTGCTGGCTGTCTAGCCAATAGCGTCACTTTCACACATAGCAACAAACGCGCCAAGCCACTTCTGGCTGCATTTTATACACATATGAAAAATAGCGAATACCGTACTATGGTCTGATGGAAAATTTTAGTGGTTTTGAAATGCAACGTTTTCACACCTCCGTAAACCACTAAACTGGTAACCGGCACATGCCTATCTACCACACATTTTCTTTTTACGGTATCCACAGCCAAGGGTCCCGATATATGACTCGTAACACCCCACTTTAAGCACGCTTCCCTGCTGAGCTCCAGTTTGGTTCTGTATCAGTAGCCCCTTTCACATACGCCTAAACACCTAGGATTTAAACGGGTAGCCCTTGTACGTGAAAGTAATTTCCCGGGTCGACTAACATGGAGATTAATCGGACATTTAACGGGTCACATCTTAGTATAATATCCGGGACATTCCCGGGGCGAGGCGCATGTGAAAGCAAGCGTTAAATTGCCGGGTCACAACACGATGGCTGATGACATAAATATTATGGCGGCCCAACAGTCACTTCCTCTTTCTTTGCAGTAAGACGAAAAGCCGTAAACAAACATCGTGTGCAATTATCAATATAGCAACCTGGAAATAGCTAAATTAAACTGACAACATAACAAAATTAAATTTTTACTGGATCGTAGAGCTGAGGTAGAGAGTCCATCGTCCATCTTTGGAAATGTGTGGTTTATTTTGTTGCCGATGTTAGGGTCCGCAACTGCGGAAACAAGGTTGTACCTCAAAGCAGAGAACAAGTGAGGGATGCGTTCAACGGTTTATTACATAAAACAAAAATACACGCGATCCCGGAAAAGGGGGAATAACACAATGGGTCTGTGACAGTAGGTCGACGGAGATCAATAATACTTACCTAATCGGCAGGCAGAGAGCCGATAAGACAACAAAACAAATACAATCTAATACCAGCTGTCACGGGCGGGGCACACACGGCTGGACTCAAATGCAAGAGACAACGAAAGATGCAGTTCTCAATGACTTTTATTTTACTGGCATTTAACAGGCCAGCTTCATGGTCCAAATGAAATCAAAGTAACAACATAAAATCTTCGGCAATGTAGACTTGAAACAAAACGACAAGAATAAAACTTACTGGAGATGGAGTCTTAGCTTCTTACAGCTTCACTAACAAGAAAAACGCATTGGCACAAGACAAGGCAAAAGAGGGGAATTTAAGGCCTAGGGCTAATGATACACAGGTGTGGGCACTTGGGTGATTAAGGGGAAGGCAAGACAAGACTGACAAAGGTAACACTGAGCAACAAAAGGGAACCCACCAAAATAAAACAGGATATGAACTGACATGAATCAACGCCGCCTATGCCCCCCCCCCCACCAGGTCCGGCTCCTGACGGACCAGGCTGTGATGAGGTGGCACGATCGAAGTCGTCGATGAGAGTCTTGTCCACGATGAAACTTGCCAGCACCCATGATCTTTCCTCAGGGCCATACCCCTCCCAGTCCACCAAGAACTGCCGCCCCCTGCCGCGGTTCCGGGCAGCCAGGAGTTTTTTCACAGTGTAGACTGGACCACCATCTACCATCCTTGGCGGTGGCGGAGGTTCGACCGGCGGTACCAGGGGGCTCTCACACACCGGCTTTAGTCGGCTAACGTGGAAAGTGGGATGTACCCGAAGAGACCTGGGCAGGCGAAGGCGGACAGAGACCGGGTTAATGACCTTGGAGATGGGAAATGGGCCCACAAACCTCGGTGCAAGCTTCTTGGAGTCTACTCGCAGTGGAAGATCCCTGGTGGAGAGCCACACACGCTGCCCTGGTCTGTAATTAGGTGCCAGACGCCGCCGGCGATCCGCTGCGGCCTTCATACGGGTGACACCCCGCAGCAAGACCTTGGACGCAGCGGCCCACACCCGTTGGCACCTCCTGATCATTGCGTGCGCCGACGGGACCCGCACCTCCCTCTCACAGCTGGGGAAAACTGGAGGCTGGAACCCTAGGACACAGTGGAACGGCGACAGACCAGTGGCAGCTGTCGGGAGAGAATTATGGGCGTACTCGACCCACAACAAGTGTTCACTCCAGGATGACGGGTTCTGCGATACCAGGCAGCGGAGACAGGTTTCCAGTTCCTGGTTGATTCGCTCAGTCTGACCATTTGACTCCGGGTGGTAGCCTGATGTTAGGCTGACTGAGGCACCCAGGAGGGAACAGAACTCCTTCCAGAACTTGGAAGTGAATTGAGGACCCCTGTCAGACACAATGTCCCTTGGGATGCCGTGAATACGCACCACCTGACAGAGGATCGCATGGGCTGTCTCCTTGGCCGTGGGCAACTTTGACAAGGGCACAAAATGCACCATTTTGGAGAACCGGTCCACAACAGTCATTACTACCGTGTTCCCTTTAGATGGTGGCAAACCAGAAACAAAGTCGATGGAGATGTGCGACCATGGCCTGCTAGGCACCGGAAGAGGTTGAAGTAGTCCGCAGGGGCGCTTGTTGGATGTTTTGTTGCGTGCGCACACGGTGCAAGCCGCGACATATTCCTTAACGTCACGCTGCAGGCCAGGCCACCAAAAACGCTGCTTAATGACATAAGCAGTTCTGTGGGATCCGGGGTGACAAGTAAGCAGCGAGGTGTGAGCCCAATGAATGACCTGCGACCTCATACCATCAGGTACATACAGTCGTCCAGGGGGGCAGCCCCTGGGTACTGGGCTCACACCAAATTCGCGTTTTACCTGGTCTTCTATAGGCCAAGACACCGCCCCAACCACACGGGAAGGTGGAAGGATAGGTTCAGGGTCTTTGGCCCGGGGTGTCGGGTCATGGAGGTGGGAGAGGGCATCCGCCTTCCCGTTCTTTGAGCCGGGTCTGTAAGACAAAACAAAGTTGAAACGACTGAAGAATAATGACCACCTGGCCTGCCTGGGATTGAGTCTCTTGGCTTTCCGTATGTACTCCAGGTTTTTGTGATCAGTCCAAACGACGAAGGGAAGCGAAGCCCCCTCCAACCAATGCCTCCATTCCTCCAGTGCCACTTTGACCGCTAGTAGCTCCTTGTCACCGATGTCGTAGTTTCTTTCAGCTGGCGTCAATTTTCGAGACAGGAAGGCACACGGGTGGAGGCGGTTGTCTCGCTCAGACCTTTGAGAAAGGATTGCCCCAATGCCCACATCTGAGGCATCGACCTCCACCATAAATTGACGCCGTGGATCCGGGATTGTAAGCACCGGGGCTGAGACAAAGGCCTCTTTCAAACGGCGGAAGGCCTCGGCGGCCTTAGGGACCCATTTGAAGGGCGCAGATGGAGATGTAAGGACGTGTAAGGGAGCTGCTATGGTGCTGAAGTTGCGGACAAACTTCCTATAGAAATTCGCAAATCCTAGGAACTGCTGTACCTTTTTTCTGTTGATGGGCACGGGCCAATCCCGTACGGCGCTCACCTTGGAAGGGTCCATTTCAATCTTGTCAGGTGAGATTATGTGACCGAGGAAACCAACTGTTTGAACATGGAATTCGCTTTTTTCAGCCTTGACATACAACTTGTTCTCCAGCAGGGCTCGGAGAACCTCAGTAACATGGTTCACATGAGTTTCGAGAGTGGGGGAATAAATCAATATATCATCCAAATATACAAAAACAAAACGGTTTAGATATGCATGTAGAACTGTGTTTATCATATTCTGGAAAACTGCTGGAGCATTTGCAAGTCCAAATGGCATTACCAAGTATTCAAAATGACCAGAAGGGGTGTTGAACCCAGTCTTCCACTCATCACCCTCCCGAATTCTGACCAGATGGTAGGCATTACGCAGGTCGAGTTTGGTAAAAAAAACGTGCCCCTTGGAGGTGTTCAAAGGCAGTTGACAAAAGTGGGAGAGGATGGCGGTTCTTTATTGTTATGGCATTTAGCGGACTATAGTCAATGCATGGACGCAGAGAGCCATCCTTCTTACCAACAAAGAAGAACCCTGCGCCCGCTGGCGATGACGATGGCCGAATTATTCCAGATTTCAATGAGTCTTTGATATAAGTGTTCATAGCTTCTGTCTCTTTTTGTGAAATCGAGTACAAGCGGCCTTTAGGGATAGGTGAACCTGGAACAAGGTCTATAGGGCAGTCAAAGTCCCGGTGAGGCGGTAGCGACATAGCTTTTGTTTTACTAAACACGTCGCGCAGGTGATGGTAACATGACGGGACATTGTGCAAACACTCACCATCGCCTAGCCTGTTCAGCATTTCAGGTCTTGGTTCAGGACTAACCAGGCACCGCTTCTCGCATTCTTTTCCCCACGCCGTAACCTCCCCCGTGGACCAGTTCAAACTTGGACAGTGTTTCTTGAGCCATGGGAAACCGAGAACCAACGGATGCATTGGGGAACTGATTACATGGAATACCACCTTTTCTACATGATTGTCAATAGTCATGGTTATTGGCTCAGTTCTATGAGTGATTCGTACCAGATCACGTCCGGTCAGAGCGCGTGTCATGACAGGGAGAGTTAGTGGGACCAAAGTTATGTGCAAGGTGTTGACAAGCGAGCGATCTAACAAGTTTTCATCCGCTCCTGAATCTATGAGTGCGTTCAGTTTGTGTGTTTGTCCTCGCAACTTTAATGTTACCGCTGTAGGGGTTCGTAGAGGATTGGTGGTTATGTTGTGGGTTTGTGCTAGCACAGGGGGTGGCTTAGCTGAAAGTGACTTCCCTACCGGGCATGATACACGCTGATGTCCCTCCTGTCCACAGTAGAAGCAACGCCTTTCTCGCAGACGCCGTTGTCTCTCCTCCAGGGTCAGTCGGGTGCGGCCGATATTCACTGGCTCCTCGGGTGCGGTGGGTTGTGGTTTGGTCTCAAGTGGTGATTGACCAGAAGCCTGGCGGGTGAATGTGGTGTGATGCCTCTCCTTCTCTCGTTCGCGAAGCCGAAAATCCAACCGGCAGGCCATTTCCACCATCGAATCCAGGTTTGTGGGGTTCTCATATGGTGCCAGATGGTCCTTGATGGTCTCAGAGAGGCCTCGACGGAATGAGTCCCGCAGGGCTGCGTCATTCCATCCACTTCCTGCTGCAGCAGTCCGAAACTGGATGGCGTAATCAGCCACACTGAGCCTTCCCTGCCGCAGATTCTCCAGAATCCACACTGCCTCTCTTCTCGGGGCGGTTGGGTCGAACACTCTCCGGAAAGCCGCAATGAAACTCTCTGTCGAGCGGCATGCTGGGGAGTCTCTGTCCCATTCCAGTGCTGCCCATTCAGCTGCACGGCCTGACAGATGAGAGACCACAAAAGCCAATTTGGCAGCATCACTGTCATATACTTGGGGCATGAGTTTAAAATGGAGGTCACACTGGAAAAGGAAGGTGCGGCAGCTGCCAGTCTCCCCAGAGAACTTGTCAGGAGGTGCCAGGTGGGGGAGAGAGGTATGGTGTTCCCTGAGAGCCAGCGGAGGGGGTGCTGGAGGTGGAGCAGCCGCAGGTGTGGTGGTGATTGTCGGTGCAGACTCCAGGCGGCTCAGCGTTAGCTGCAGGGTGTGAACCAGTTGTTGGATCTGATCGGTCACGCACGCTTGTCCATAGTGCTGGTCCCTGGATAGCTGCTCGACTGCCTGACTTAATGCGTTGAGTTGCTCTTCCTGCTGCTTCACCTTTATTCCCTGGGCACTCAGGGCGACCTTTAGCCTTTCAGTCTCTGCTGAGTCCATTGTGGCCAGTGCGTTCTGTCACGGGCGGGGCACACACGGCTGGAGTCAAATGCAAGAGACAACGAAAGATGCAGTTCTCAATGACTTTTATTTTACTGGCATTTAACAGGCCAGCTTCATGGTCCAAATGAAATCAAAGTAACAACATAAAATCTTCGGCAATGTAGACTTGAAACAAAACATGACAAGAATAAAACTTACTGGAGATGGAGTCTTAGCTTCTTACAGCTTCACTAACAAGAAAAACGCATTGGCACAAGACAAGGCAAAAGAGGGGAATTTAAGGCCTAGGGCTAATGATACACAGGTGTGGGCACTTGGGTGATTAAGGGGAAGGCAAGACAAGACTGACAAAGGTAACACTGAGCAACAAAAGGGAACCCACCAAAATAAAACAGGATATGAACTGACATGAATCAACGCCGCCTATGGCGGCGTGTAACACCAGCACAATGTATGGGATTTCAAAACAAAGGCGGCAGACGAACAAGCTATCAAATGCACGAGATTCGAGAGTGCAAGGTACCGAATGGCAACCAGCAAGTTAATATCTGGGCACGATTTGACCAACATTGTGACAGCCGATGCCGACCAAAAATGACGTAAATATAAAATTGCACCAGCAGCCCTCGCCGCAAAGAGAGCACCAGTCTGTGAAAGTGTCCAACCTGCGTCATTCCCCAGATAACTCTAGATGCGTGAAAGCAATGACGTGATTTAATCCGGCGTCACGTTACACAGGAATTTACCGGGATATGTTTGTGAAAGGGGCTAGTGTTGACTAAGAAGTGTCATTTACAGTTGAATTGAATCAAATAAAGCAGGGAATAAAAGCAAAGCAAACAAAAAACAAAGGTCCCTTTTAAAACACTGAGAGGCACTTCTCGACATACACTACTGGAGTGTATTTGCTGCGTCTTTTTTAAAGTTAACCATTGGCTTTCCCCCTTATCTTTGTAACTTCTTAAAGTTTTTCTTTATTTTGAATGAGCAGTATCCTTGAATTTGGTTCTTTGTGGTAGTGTTTTGAAGTATGAAGAATTTGTTTTCATCAAATTCAACTGATTTTGACGTTGGTGTTGTAAACTACCTTGCCCTTGCATCCTGTGTGAAAACAGCCAATCTGTCTGCACGAGGTTGATTCTCAGCCTAATGACACACTACCGTACTCTCCTAGTGTGTCCCCCACTGTCACCCAGGGACAGTGATGCTGACAATGATTGGTGACTGTGTCCGACTCTCCTCTCTCCTCTTTCCATTCATTGCTACGATGCTCTACTTTTATCTGGCCCAACTTGCTGCCCCTGGCTTTTAATACAGAACTTGGCTCACCATTAATCAAAGTCAGAGAGCCCCTCAGTGTCTTGCTGTGACAGAGAACGAGAGAGAATAGAATGAAAAATACATAAAAGGTGGCATAGAAAGAGTGAACATTATTATTACATATATACTGTACATGTTATTTATTTATTTTTATTTTTTTGCAAAGTGAAAATAATTTTGTAATTGTCCAGAAAACCGAAATGAATAATTAATTTGAAGGCGTCACTGTCCTTCTTCTACAGTTAATAAATTTTAAAAAACAAACGTGTGCCTTAGAGTTGAAGGGCATAAGTTTGCATAGGGACGGTAGGGACATATCACTACAAACTTTCAGGATGCTCAAATTGTCCCCACCAACTTTTAAGCAACCTTATTTTCATTATAGAATGATTTCAATTATATAGGTAATTCATATTAACTCCTATATGTTGTAAGGATAGACCCTACCATTATTAAATGAATGAATCATTTTCATTATGTTCAAGCTTACATTTATCCCTTTTCAATTGCTAAATTTGCCGGTCCATTTTTTTCTCCTCAACACACGTTTGATTGGCTGATGACACCGCCTCGACAAATTCATGTCGACAACATGCTGCCTACTCCACTTCGAAGAGACACGATATTACAAGTTTTTTTTTTTTTTGGGGGGGGGGGGGTCAGCAGCAGCCACTGTAAGTAATGTAAGAAGACGTCAATGTTGTGGAAGTGAGCGACACACCACTAATTTTGCTACTGAAAGTCCGACCGGCATTAGAGTCAGCATATCATTAAACTGTGTCAACATGCAAACCAGCAAAACTAGTGCAGGCCAGCCTCCACAAGGAACAGGCTAGCTGTCCCTCATTTGGATCATTGTTTGCATTATGTGCAACGCAGTTGCTTCAGAGTGCAAGTCCCTTTATTTAAAAAAAAAAAAAAAAAATCGGGGAGCTATCCAAGAATGGGTCCACTTCAGTGGGACAGTGACATGAACATGAACTGACATGGAGAAAAAAAAATCTGTGAAATAAAATCACACATCAGAATTTTATTACAGTACTTTGAGTCTTGGGGTAGTCTAGTATGCCTCATATGTAGATCAGTCCTTGGATATCTCAGACTTTTTTAATGTTTTTTTTTTTCCCAAATCACTTTAAGAATGCCATACTTTAGTTTGAGTCTAGGGTGCTCTAGTGTCCCCCAGAAGTGGACCCATTCTTGGATAACTCCCCGTTTTTTTTAATGAAGGGACTTGCACTGCAAAATGTTTCTTTAGTAGTTTTTAAAAAACAAAGGTTTGAATCGAACGTTCACCTGAACCAATACATATAAAAGTTAATATAAGTCAATACAGATTTATTTTGCATTGATCATTTAGCCTATCAATTAATTAGGTTCATATTCATGAGAAATGTAACCCTGACCCCTGTTCATGCTGTTATATCGTCCCTACCAATGTCGAGACCAAAACTACACCCTTGCGTCAGTTACACATGGATACAGGGTTGAAATGGTATGGGAATTGTCCAGTTGATTCCGAATATACCTATTTTGCTGACAATTGTTTCTGTGTTGCATCTATGGTCCCCGGCTTGCAATATTGGCACATCACTGCTTAAAGGTGTGTCCAAATGGGAGCTCAAAGTGTCAGAAGAAGAGTCCAGACTGCAACCATGTTCCCCTTTGTTGTGTAAGGTGATGGTAGAACAACTAGTCTCATGCCTATTAGTCAGGGGCCAGAGCAACGATAACTACATGTTAATCTCCCTCCTACCTCCTTCAAACATTTTAACAGAGTGATCGTGGATTTCTTTTATGAGTATGTTTGCAAGATCATCTCAAATCAGAAAGACTTGAACACAGTAGCCTGCTTGAATAAATAGTGCTGTGGGTATATTTTTTTGAAAAAGGAATCACATGTAAGCAAGAGCAAGGTCAGTGTGTGAAATGAGTTCAAACTTGGACATTTTAGCTCAGATTTGAAACTGTAAGGGAAAAGAAATAGACTAAATACCGGCTGTAAACTGTTACAATACAATGAGTTATGTCTCCAAAAGTCACCGATGACATACTGTATACTAAGGCTGCGACAACTAATTGATTACAATCAATTAATAAATTAGTTGCCAACTGATTTGATCATCAATTTTTGCCGGCCGGCAGCTATGAACAGTCCCGTTTAGGTCCTCGTTTATGTGTAATGTGAGGGAACGCCAGTGATTAGAGCAAGAGAGAGAAAGTTCACTGTTACACTTAGGTTGGGCTGCTGAATCAATAATATGACAAAGCGTCGAGAGTTAGGTTGTCTTTTGTGTTGTTAGATTTAGTGTGCCTCCGTCAGAGGTGAATAAATGAAGCCAATTTTATTTTTTGTATTCTTTGGTGATGAGTCGTTACTACTTAGTACGGACCACTAAGCTAGTTAGCAACTATGCTAATCAGAGTCTTAAGTGTTTGTTAGTATTGTGTTTTGAAGAAGTATACTCGCACTTGAGTTGTTGTTAGATAGTAAAGTTGTCTCATTTCTTTTACTAAAGAAACCACTCACAAAAACCCATTCATATAACAGTTTCAACACAAACTCCCATTCAAACTGTAAATGGTCATACAAGAGAGTGTGCTTTGAAATAGGATTTGGATTGTACTTATGAACAACTGTTTGATAAAGAAAACCCGTTCATTACATTCTGCCCCCTTCTTATTCAATTTTGTGGTTTAGCTTGTATAAAGAAAATAAATGAGTCATTGACACAATTTATATCAGCACAAAAAAAAAAACAATTGTAGTTGCAGCGCTACTGGATACTGTCTACCCAACATCTTGACTCCCCCAAACTAAAATAGAGTGTCGATACCTCTCATGCATATAATAACAGTTTTAAAATAGGCCATTCATTGAAGGTGCGCCTTATACTCCGGTGCGCCTTATAGTGCAGAAAATACATTGCAAATTGGTATCTTTGATGAGAAGGATTGCTGGCTCATTATGTCGATCAAGGATCAAGGTAGGGCACCAGTAAGTACAAAGAAATATTAGGTGTGCACCAGTAGTCAGAAAAGAAGAAACTTGTCTTCAATGTCTTCAATGCAAATGAATAAAAAATACCCTTTGCATTTCAGACGGTATTCAAGGTTTAATGAGATGATTACAGAAAAAAAGATGACTTTGTAGTATCCTTTTATTTTTTTATATTGTATTCAATTTCTCTGTTTGAGGTTTCCAGCCAACTCACTTGGCTATGGCAACCCACATTTTACATGCTGTTAGGCCTTGATTTGAAGGGCAAAACATGAAGATCACTGTTGTGATTTAAAACTCGGAGTTTATAGAAAGAAGGTAACATGAGGATGTACGGCTTATTTATAGGGGTAATTCAAATGACTAAAAAGAGATGGGTATTATTGAATTACAAAAAAAAGACGAGGTATGGTGGTGTGCCAAAAAATCGATTATTAGATGCATCGAGATTCGACATGTGACGATTCGATTACGATTCATAAATGTTCAAAAATGATTTTCCCGAATAACTTTATGACAGTCGCTAGTAGTGGAACGAAGTTCAAGACACGTCTGCCGCCTGGACACCTTTAACGGACGCACGCACAACGTTATGATGGATGCAGCTGAAGTTAATGAGAGAGAGATTTACTCCTATTCAAAAGACTTGAAAATAAATTTGTGTATGAGACAGGCCGGGACCCGGCGGACGCACTTTGAGTCCTCTTCTGTGCGCAAGTTATTTTTTAGAGCAAGAAGGGAAGAGAGAGATAGTTCGTTGTTCTTTGTCTTTCAGTTGTCCAGCATTAGTTTCAAGTCATGTCAAATGAAAAATGTCCTGAGTATGTTGCTAACTCCAGTGTGCGTCTATAAGAGGTGAGAACATGAACCCTCTTGTACTGTTTAGCCTTAATTGCTGTTGTTTTTGATAAGTTAACAGCTAACGTGTATTTCCATGTCCATTTGTGCATTGTTTGTTGGTGTACAAAAGCTACTCCATCTGCAGAACGTGTAAAACCAGGATTGAATATAGCGGTAACACTACAAACATGTGAAATAGTAAAGAAATCTGTGAAAACAAAGTCTATTGGTTAAAAGAAGTCTTATTTCTAAAGACACTGTTTGTTTCCAGAAAATGTGGAATTCATTCCACCTGTGTAAATTTTATTGTACTGTTGAGAGAAATAAGTACTGCCTTTACACCAGCTCATGTTTTTGCACCAACTTGTGCTGTGTGTTGTATAGGCATGTTTAGAAGTAAGTACTGCCTTTAAAATGGTTGTTTTGCACTTTCTTGTATTTAAAAAAAAAAAAAAAAAAAGGAGCTAAAGGGGAGCTTTTTGTTGTATGTGCATTTTTACATCGTTCCTTTTGAATCATTAGGATATTTTAAATAAATAAATTTGTTTGGCTACTTTATTATTTTGTAATTTATGATGCATCGATAATCGTGATCATCGTCAATACCGTGATCATCTTTCAATAATCAAATCATAGCACCCTGAATCATTATTAAATCGAATCGTGGGGTGCTTAAAATGGCACACCCCTACTTTGATATATGTCTGGCTATGTTTTCATTGGAGAGCAAAGCAGTGAATGAACTCCTAAATCACACTGTTGACCAGTCATTCCGAGCAGACACACGGTGATCTAGGATGATTTAATTGGCCTTTGCAGTCATTGAAATTCCATCCCTTCAACTCTCTTCTCACATCTGTAATTAATTCCTATTCTCTTCCTCTTACATTGTATTCTTTCCTCCCATGCACACTTTTCTTTCTCACATAAGTAACCTCTATTTTTTCACTTTCCAAGACATCATGCATGCTTTTTTTTCCAATGGCCAGAAACAACTGAGAATAAACCCTCATCTAGCTTCTATTTTGTTGGGGTGCTGACAGTATGCCACTCTTAATGTTTCTGTTAAGGTTTCTTTTGGCCGGAGAATAGAAAGATATATTTGTTATCATGAGATGACTTGAGATCACTGTTGTTTTTGGCAGCCGTTTTAGTTTTTGTTGTTGTCTTAGTCTTCTGGGCGAAAATACTTCTTTGTCTCATTCATATTTTAGTCATTTCAAAACGTGCTCTTCTTTGTCTAGTTTTAGTTGACGAAATCTCACACAAATTTCATCTAGATTTAGTCGACAGTTACCAAAATTGTTTGTCTGTAAAATTTTGAAGTTTGAGTTAAAAAATTAAAGGTTTCCAAGAATTTTGAATGAACATAGACAGACAAGCACATACTGTAGCATCAACAAGGACAACGGCAACTTGGTGGTGATAATACACACTCAGCAGGAAAAGCAGTATCAACCGAGCGTTTAACACTAGGATTTTTTTTTTCTTTGCTATTGTTAGAATCTAGCCAGAAGTTGCAAGCAATCAGCATCTACCAGTAATTGCTCATTTACCAAACAAAACAGCTGAAGTTGGCTATTAGCTAAATGCCATTTTGCCAATTACAGTAGCTCTCTTCTAGATTTACTGACCAGAAAACACACGTCTAAAATGTGAGATATTTGGCAATATACAGTAAGTCACTTTGGACTTATTTTTGTTCATTTAAGGATGTTAAGCTACATATTTATTTTCTTATAATAATAATTTTAAAAAACTATGTACTCCATTTCACTGTGCATAATGTACAGTGGTATGAAAAAGCACCTGAACCTTTTGGAATTTCTCACATTTCTGCCTAAAATCACCATCAAATGTGATCTGATCTTTGTCAAAATCACACAAATGAAAAAAGTGTCTACTTTAACTAAAACCACCCAAACATTTATAGGTTTTCATATTTCGATAAAGGTAGTATGCAAACAATGATAGGAGGGGGAAAAATAAGTAAGTGAACCATCACATTTACTATTTTGTGGCCCACCCTTTGGCAGCAATAACTTCAACCAGATGCTTCCTGTAGCTGCAGATCAGTCTAGCACATCGATCAGGACTAATCTTGGCCCATTCCTCTCTACAAAACTGCTGTAGTTCAGTCAGATTCCTAGGATGTCTGGCATAAATCGCTGTCTTTAGGTCATGCCACAGCATCTCAATGGGGTTCAAGTCTCGACTTTGACTTGGCCACTCCAGAACATGTATTTTGTTCTTCTGAAACTATTCTGAGTTGATTTACTTCTGTGTTTTGGATAATTGTCTTGTTGCAGCATCAATCCTCTTTTTAGTTTCAACTGTCTGACAGACGGCCTCAGGTGTTCATACGAAACGTCCTGATCAGCTTTTGAATTCATTCTTCCATTAATGATTGCAAGTTGTCCAAGCCCTGAGTAAGCAAAGCAGCCCCAAATCGTGATGCTCCGTCCACCATGCTTCACGGTGGGGATGAGGTGTTGGCGTTGGTGAGCTGTTCCATTTTGCCTCCACACATGATGTTGTGTGTTACTCTCAAACAATTCAACTTTGCTTCCATCAGTCCACAAATTATTTTGCCAAAACCTATGTGGAGTGTCCAAGTGCCTTTTTGCAAACATTAAACAAGCAACATTTTTTTTTTTTTTTCCAGACAGCAGTGGCTTCCTCCGTGTAGTCCTCCCATGAACACTATTCTTGGCCATAGTTTCATTTACATAAAGTTGATGTTTGCAGAGATATTGGACTGTGCCAGTGATTTCTGTAAGTCTTTAGCAGACACTCTAAGGTTCTTTTTTACCTCTCTGAGTATTCTGCGCTGAACTATTGGCGTCATTTTTGGTGGACGGCCACTCATCTGGATAAAAGCAGCAGTTCCAAACTCTCTCCATGTGTAGACAATTTCTCTGACTGTCGATTGATGAACATCCAGACTTTTAGAGATGGTTTTGTATCCATTCCCAGCTTTATAAAAATAAACAGTCCTTGATCACAAGTCTTCAGACAGCTCTTTAGACCGAGCCATGATGCACTTCAGACAAAGCTTCTCATCAAGACAGTTCTTACCAGGTGTGTGTTTTATAATGGGCAGGGCAACTCTAAACCACTCATCAGTGATTGGGCACACACCTGACTTAAAATGTTTGGTAAAACTTGGTTTCAATTGCTCTTTAAGTCTCCTTAGGCAGAGGGTTCACTTACTTATTTTTTCCCCCTTCTGTCATTGTTTGCATGCTATCCTCCTTTAAAATGAAAACCTTTAGATGTTTGGGTGGTTTTAGTTAAATCAGACACTGTATTTTCATCTGTGTGATTTTGATAAAGATTGGATCACATTTGATGATTTTATGCAGAAATGTGAGAAATTCCAAAAAGGTTCAGATACTTTTTTCATACCACTGTAAATCTTTAGTAGTTCTGCACACCGACATTCTAGAACCATTTCAACTGACATGTCAACATATTTTCGTAAACCGAATTGACCGTAGATTTGGATGCTTTTAATATTCCTCCTGAAGAATTCTGCATCACTGGTGTCTGGTGTTCACAGGAACAAGGCAATTACCTAGCCACAAAAGGCCACAAAGAGCAGGACACACGCTTGGCAGATTACACTTCATTACCACAGCCAACCTCGATAATAGACATTGGCATTTCTTCCTCTCCATCTATCTGTCAAGCATGCTATTAGCCTGTCAAAGCACTATTAGTCCACCCTGGTAACAAGGCCTATTTACTCTCATTTCCCTCTCCCACACTGTCATGGTTGCACAGTCTGGTTGTCTTTCCTCCAATTCTTTAAGTTCAGTTTGTCATGAAATCCTGTACTGACAACTTTTGTGAAGCCATTTTGAACTACTGACATGAGTTTTACGGGACAGCAATGACTTGGGGTGGTGCAACGAGTCATTAGGCAAGTTTAAGGCTACGTCTACTCTAGGACGCATAATGGCCTTAAATGTGTAATTAGTTAGACTATATGGCATGTCGGCTCCAAGAATGTACCTCCCATCAGTGTAAGTTCTTGCAGGGAGTAGTTAACCGGTAAATATTACCCGCCGCTTAATATAGACGAGTGTCTCCGTACAACAATTGGATACAAAGGAAGTAATGTCATGGAGTGTGCCATTGCCACTTTTAGTGCGGCTTGATTGCATTGTGAACAATGGAGGCGGACAATCAAGACGTTGCATTCCTGCTTTTCTTTTCTTTTCTTTTCCGCAGTCACTGTTTACAGTTTATCATCTAGAGAGTAGAACAGGTGTCAAGAACCTATGTTTCACGAGACATTTTTGGCTCTTTTGATGAGTGCATCTGCCTCTCCCCCAAACGTAATTTCAAATATAGTACTGGCCACCTCACTCCACCTGAACAAGCTGTGATGAGCTGATAATGAATTCACACAATTTTCTTGAATCTTCAAACGTACGTCGCAATAATATGCTTCAATTCTGTGCCTATTGATGGTCCTCCCATCACGGATTACATGGAGATGAACGGTATTGCATGGCTCGTCTCTCGCGATAAGCCTTCGATCAGCCAGCAGTGGGGCTGGCTTCCAACTCAATGCTGACAGAACTGGAGTATATAAAAATGCGTAGGGAAAAATTAAACCACGAAAAGTGAACTGCATGGTATCCCAAGTCACAGTTGTGTGCGATCACTTTTATTTTCGTGACATTTTTACCTGTCAAACCTGTCGCCACTTCTGGGAGCGCCACTGCTATGAACAAGCCCTCCTGGTTGCGTTTTCCACTTCCAGGAAATATATGGACACCATATGTTTCTATTTGTTATTTTCCAAGTGGTGAGTGCGCAACTGAGAATCAATTGTAACATCCCAAGTCAAGATGGCAGGCTTTCGTTGTTGTTTTCTAAAGATGTACAGTACTTCAATCACAACTCGCCGACTGCTCGTAAAAGCCAAGTGTGCCCTAAGTCCCTTTACTCTGGCTCCTGCGTGAGGCGTTCAAATACGTTCACGAAAAAATTAATGGTCGCAAAACAGTTCCTGACCCCTGGTCTAGAAGGTGTAGTAATTTCAAAATTAACCGCCGACAAGTAATTAGTTGCTGGTTGATGGGTAAACTGCGCGGACAATCACATAACACATAGGGCTGCTCCTTTCTACACAAGTGTAGTTTGGCAAAATGCAGCCGTACCTTGCAAAGTGGGGGGGCTTAGAAGCACCTTAAACATAGTGTGGGCAGGTATAAAAATAGTCAGCAAAATACCGCAGAGAAAATGATCTGTCCTAGTGTAGACGTACCCTCAAGTTGATAACTAAAGGTGTGACGGTACATGAATTTGTATTGAACCATTTCGGTACATGGTGCTCGGTTCGGAACGGAGGCATACCGAACGAGTTTCTGACGTAATGTAACCCTTACTTTTCGAGGCTATAAGTCGATCGGGTTACAGTTTCTTTGTGTAGATTATATTTACTCCGTCTTTTCTACTATAATGAGGACCAACACGAGAGGACAGTATAACCCAGAAACGTCAACAGCGCGACAACGTGGCCGCCGCAAGAACGCATTGAAACGCGGGCGTTAAAGTCAATCAGCCAATGCACACCAGTCGCAGTGCGGCCGCGTGTTAGACGCGTCCCAGAAGCGGCTCAACACGACGCACGCGAAAAGAACGGCAGAGTTTATTATTTGACACAAGACGCAACCCTCCTGCGTCAATACTACTACCGGTAGATAGGATCGGGCAGACCTGAAGTCACTCGTGTAAAAATACGGTGGATCCGGTCGATTTTCAAACTAATATGCAATCGTAACCCACTTTTTGAGTCCATCAGATCTCTTGAGTGGTAGATCGGGGCACAGTTGACTTGCCTTTGTTGATATACCGCTGTCTTCTCTGCTATAATAATAACCAACACGGCCCCGTGTTCAATACAAAACCCTCCTACCACAAAAAAAAGTAGGAACTATTCACATACGAACTAAGGTCATACAACATAAAATATACAATATAAATGGATACTACATCACATTTGTAAAATATAAACACATAATGAAATAAATTATAGCCCATTTAAATAAAATAAATTGAAATGAGCTAAAACACCTGTAATTAAATAATAATAATAATAATACACAGATCCTGCTTACACAATTAAATTTATTAATTTCTGTGTGGCGCTTCAATTTGAGAAAATCCACCAATAAAGCTTTTGAAAACTGTTCATAAGAAAAAAAAAAGATTCATTGAGGCATTTCATTTGTAAAATACATGTTAAAATCTTTGTCATTGGGATTGCTTTTCTCTTTAGCACAGGACTTCTTTTTTCTTCTTTCTTTCAGAAAGAAAGCTGAACAATACACGGGGTCTGAAAGGCAAATTGTTGTTGGATTATCTTAAAATACCCGCTACTTTTTGAGCAGAATTCTAGCTTTGTATAGGCTAATGTTCCTATTGTTGAAAGCACAAAAGTGTGTAATAAACAACTAGCACATTTATATTTTGCATTTTGTTTTTTTTTACTGTACCGAAAATGAACCGAACCGTGACCTCAAAACCGAGGTACGTACCGAACGGAGATTTTTATGTACCGTTACACCCCAAGCACAAGCACTTATATCACCTCATACGTCAACTGTTGCTCTTTTTTACCTCACTGCAACTCCACTTGAAAAAAAGAGCTACAGAAGCATAAAAACGATCTCAGCAGAACATCCTCGACACACGCACAAACAGAATAACAGAAAATGCAGAAAACACAATATAACTAGAGGTCATTTTTAATGGTTTGCCACATCTGTGTCACAGGTCCAACCACGCATATGCAATGGACAAAAGAGGAGAACAGAAAACCTTGTGTAACCCCGGTTAAAATGAATACATTAAAAAATGAGCAAATAAGTAATACATCCCATAGCAAAAAAAAAGTGTTGAATCACGAGTTTCGGACGAGCACTCACTCAAACATTTTATTATGTAGAAAAAACTCAGATAAAAAGCTTGAAAAAAATAATGAATTAGTTCAAAAGTGCAACTCTTTAGCATTCTGAAACACTAAAAGAAATGAATGAAAAACATTGTGGTGGTCAGTAAAGGTTACTTTTATAGAGCAAGTGCATGGAAATATAAGGAAATATAGAATGACTCCATTCTGAGGAAAAATATATGGAATCATGAGAAACAAACAAAGAAATAGCAATCAAAACAAATCTCTAATATTTGGTTGCACCACCTCTGCCTTTTATGACAGCTTGCAGTCTCTGAAGCATGGACTTGATGAGTATTCTTCATCAATTCTGTGCCAACTCTCTTTGATTGCAGTTGCCAGATCATCCTTGCAGGCCGGAGCCTTGCTGTGGACCATTTTTTTTCAATTTCCACCACAGGTTTTCAATAGGGTTGAGATCTGGGCTATTTGAAGACCATGACATTGACTGGGTGAGTCTTTCTCCAAGCAATGCTGTAACAGTTTTAGCTCTGTGGCATGATGCATTGTCACCTTGGAAAATTATTTAATTATCCCCAAACATATTTTAAATTGAAGGGATAAGAAAGCTGCCTAAAATTTCAATGTAAACTTGTGCATTTATTGAAGATTTAACCACAGTCATCTCCCCAGTGGTTTTGCCTGACATTCAGCCTCATATCATCAAGGACTGAGGGAATTTAGATGTTTTCTTCAGGCAGTCATCTTTGTAAATCTTACTGAAACGGCACCAAACAAAAGTTCCAGCATCATCACCTTGTCCAATGCAGATTCTTGACTCATCACTGAAAATAACCTTCATCCAGTCATTCATAGTCCATGATTGCCTCTCCTTGGCAAATTGCAGCCTTTTTCTTTTCGTTTCAAGTGTCAATGGTGGTTTCCTTTTAGCTTTCCTGTATACAAATGTTCCTGTAGGCGATTTTGCACAGTTCTGTCATATACCTTGACTCCAGCTTCCTTCCATTTCTTCTTCTTTTGTCTTGTTGTACATCTTCTGTTTTTGAGACATATGGCCTTTAGTCATGACGTTTGGATGTCTTCCTCGGTCTAACGGTACACTTAACTTTAACAACCTTTCCATGTTGTTTGTACTTGGTCCAGATTTTTGATACAGCTGACTGTGAACAGCCCAAATCTTCGGCAAGAAGTGTGATAATCCTCTCCTTGGTCTCAAGAGGCATCTCTCATGTTGGAGCAATGATTCTTGTGATTCCACTTGGTCCAGCATCCCTCCAAGGTGTGATAACTGCACTGTTTTTAACTGCTGACTAACGAGCAGATCTGATCTGAAGCAGGCGCCCAATTATGGAAAGGAAATTGACTGGGTGTGTCTGTATTTTCTACTAAAAATGGAGTGATTCCATATTTTTTTCTTCAGAATGAAGTGATTCTATATTTATTTCCCTGCACTTGTTCTATAAAAGTAACATTTACTGACCACTAGAATGTTTTTCATTCATTTATTTTAGTGTTTCTGAATGCCAAGGAGTTGCACTTTTGGACTAATTTATTATTTTTACAAGCTTTTATCTAAGTTTGTTCTACATAATAAAATGTCTGCGTGAGTGCTAGTCCGAGACTGGTAATTCCATACTTTTTGCTAGGGGTTGTATATAAACCACAGAATAGAAAGTCAATTGTAAAATAAAAGTGATCAAAATTTTCTAAATACCGTAATTTTCGGACAATAAACTGATACTTTTTGCCCTCATTTTGAATACTGCGTATTATAGCCCAGTGCGGCTTATTTGTTGATTTATTTGAATTAATAGGTAACACTTTATTTGACAGTGGCACCATAAGACTATCATAAGACCGTCTTAAAATTATGACAGTCTTATGACAGTCTTATGACACCGCTGTCAAATACAGTGATACTGGTTAATATCTTTTGGTGTAAATATCCCATAATGCAGTGAGGACAGCTGTGGCTCATAGTCCGTTGTGGATTATCTACGAACAAATGCCGTTTTCGTGTCAAATTTGGTGGGTGCTGGCTTATAGTCAGGTGTGCCTTATAGTCCGAAAATTACTGTTGATAAAATGTGTAAATTTGCAATAAGTTCAGAATTATTGCTTTCACTAATATTTTTTCAAGAGTGAAAGAGCCCCTCCCCTATCCGCCGAGTACAGGTAGTCCCCGAGTTACAACATTCACGACTTGTGATTTGGACTTTACGACGCAGTCTTTTTTCTTTTTTTTCTCATCCGCCACCTCTCAGCATTGATGTTAAGTACAGTATATTATTTGTCTTTTAATTTTGTTATTTATTAGGCCTAAATAATCTAAATGGTATCCAATTGCGATGCATATCTGGTATTTGAATATACTATATGTGTGGTCTGCTTTCCGTTGTTGCACTCGAACTTGTTTGACGTCACGCCAGAGCTACTTTCTGTGAGTTTCGAGCGTTAGGTAGCGGAGAGTGAACACTTTCACTTTAGGAAGCGGGGGTGAACGCCAGTTAACATTTCAAGAAGGCAGAGAAACAGTAAACGGCGTCGGCTCAGCGATGCACCCCCTGTTAACTCGCTATTAGCTCACTAGCTTTTTTTTTTAACCTGTCCTGTTCAGCTGCTTGACACAGAGAATTGTAATCTGAATCTCTTCATGGTCTGAACAGCTTTAATGTGCCACATGGGAGTTTGATTACTCCCATTGTTGTTGTTCATCAGGTTTTCTGTATTAGGATGAAGCAGCAAACAGGACGTTGTTGAGGGGGGACGGAAAGGTCAGGAAGCTGACAGAAGAGGTAAAGAACAAACAACAACAAAACATTCATTATTAGCTACCTAAGAACATAGTGCTATCATAATTTAAACCTGTGGACACCATGTGAGGGGGCTCTGGTAACTGGGGAGAAGGAGGAGTCGAAAAGAAATGTGATATGGCAGGGTGGGGCGAATGCGATTCAGGCAATGTGAGGTGGGGAACCCAGTATTATGAAAATCACCTGCAAGTTATACCTACTTAGTGGAATTGCTTCACCAAGCATCCGGAGTACCGTTGCTGAGACAAGAAACTGACACCCACTACCAACTCTACAGTCATGAGCCAACAGTAAAAAGGCTAAAGTCAAGGCACAGCTTCGTGCACTCTGTAAAGGCTCAGGACAGAAATCTGGACAAGCAGCGTATCGCTCTGTGGACAGAAGATCTTACCCAAGCCTCACACACAGTGTCTTCTACCAGGTCATGCAAATCTCTTCCATCTGATGCTAGTGAAGCCTGGTCACTCTGGTCTTGCCGTAACCAATTGAGAACGGCTGTCGGCCGATGCAAAACAAACCTGACAAAGTGGGAATTAAATGCGAATGGCGACATCTCTTGTCTGTGTGGAAAGGATCAGACCATGCAACATCTCCTTGTCTTCCCACTCCTCCTGACATCTTGCACCCAAGACCACTTAGCTGACCTAACCCCGAGTGCCAGACAATGCATCCAACAATGGACCGGAATCATCTGATAATACGTAGTTAGTCGAAGACCTGCAAGTGTTGATAAATTGACATCCTATCCGATGCTACCAGATCCCTAATCCTGGCACCGATGATCTCATTTAACTGAATGTGCCTAGTATCACCTAATCATATGTGAACCCACTCCGAAGTGCAATAGTTTTACAGAAAATGGAAATGCTGCACTGGAGCCGCCACGGGGTCCTTGCACCACCCCGCCAACCAGCGAGGGAGGGAGCGCAGCAGCCACCTCCCCCGCAGCTCCGGCGGCAAATGGGCCGCCGCCTTCTCCCCGGAACCCAGGGCAGTCTTCCAGGCAGTCCCCAGGACCGCCCGTGCACCCATCAACCAGTCCTCAGCTAAAGGATGAGGAGATGTGACACCGCCCCAGCACGCTAACCCCTACCACCGCCCATTCGGACCCGCAGCCACCGCTGCAACCTCCCATCCCCACGGCCCACTGGACCCGGGGCAGGCAAGGAACCCTTACCAGGTGTGTGACACCAAGCCGCCCCTCCGAGCACCAAGATGGTGTGCCATCCCCATACTAATAACTAAAATAACATCCCCACAACCATAACTAAACAAATTTTGTGGATTCACATTTCACATGAGGACCCAATTGAATCAAAACTAGAAAGCATCAAAACCCCACGTAGAATGCTCCTCTTTTTGCTTTTCTTAACTGACAGATCGGGCATGTGGACTTTGATGAATCTTAAGATTTACAAACACGTTTTGAGTGGGGTGTATAGCCTTCTGTGGCAACAGAAGTGGCGACTCGCTGTGCGGCGCTGCGCTTAAAACAAAGTCTTATTAAGCAGTGACCCAAAGAAAACAACAAAGAGGCTTTTCAACCAGAAAGCTGCAGATGTGAGCCTCAAAGAGGAAATAAGACAGGGGTTTTATAGATGTGGCTACCACAGTTAAAATTGCAAGGACAACTGTAATGCAATGAGGAAAAATGTAAACTGAGGGCTATCTTTATTGGTTTGATCTGGAAACAAACCACGAAGCAGGTAAGATTGCGACAGTCACAGTAATGGCCGGAATATCACATTTCCAGTGCGTTGTTTTGATTCAGGCTAGTGGGGAAGCTTATATTGTATGTTGGCCTAAAACCAGCTACCATTTTGCTTCTAGCCTTTTAGTTATTACTCACAGCTGAGCTCTGTAAAATCCCTTTGGCACTGCAGTCGCCGCGCTGTGACTTGAGACACTGAAATGCACATTGTGCAAAAGGTGGTCTCAATTGAGAATTCCCACACGTGCACTGAAACAAAAAAAAAAAAAGCCTTTCCCCTGCAAGGTAGCACTAGAGGCTAGAACAATGCTATAAATATTTACCAAGACGGAACCAATCATTTAAATTAGGGCTCACCAACTAAATTGGCAAGAGGTCCAGTAACTCGATCTCGATCAGCAACGTGGCCTAGGGTTTTAACTTGGGGAGAGAGGGGTCCAGACAAGTTTATAATTTAAAAAAAAAAAAAAATGTATATACCGTATTGGCCCGAATATAAGACGGTGTTTTTTGCATTAAAGTAAGAATGAAAACCTGGGGGACGTCTTACAACTGCGGCCTAAAAAAAAAAAAAAAAAAAAAAAAAAACTGCGGCCTAGACATATACCCATTCACGACGCTGGATGGCGCCAGTCATCAATGAATCGAATGCTGAACTTCAGTTACAGTTAGACTTCACTTTGATAATTAATGGTTATTGCAATTTTGTTTTATCACAATATTTTTTTCTTATTTATATTTCAAAAACCACAAGCCATTCATTTATGAATTTGATTGCACTTTAGTTTACATATTTAAATGTTAAATGTTTAAATGTTCAGATATTAAGTTTTGAATGCGAAATTAAATGCCTTTTCTCTCAAATATATTGTTATAATCATTTGTTTCAGATGTATTGTAATTATTTTCTGTATAAAATTTTGGTGTTCAAAAAGTCTTTTTTCAAACTTGAGTCTTGAAAAAGAGGGGGTCGTCTTATAATCGGGGTCGTCTTATATTCGGGCCAATACGGTATATATCTTTTTTTCAAATGAAAACTTGGATACACTGGTATAAAAAAGTATCTAAACCTTTTGTAATTTCTCACATTTATGCATAAAATCACCATCAAATGTGATCTAGTCTTTGTCAAAATCACACAGATGAAAAAAGTTTCTGCTTTTACTGCAGTAATAAAACCTCTCCTAAAAAAACCTAATCTGGATGCCTCAACCATTAGTAATTACAGGCCGATATCAAATCTGACATTCCTGGGGAAATTTATTGAAAGGGTTGTGTTCGAACAGATCCAGACTTTTATGATGCAAAACAATCTTTTTAACTCATTTCAGTCTGGATTTCGGCCACAACACAGCACTGAGACCGTGCTTATCAAAGTCCTAAATGATATTCGTCGGAATACCGATGCAGATAAATCATCTGTTCTGTTACTATTGGATCTCAGCGCCACATTCGACACGGTTGATCACGACATACTACTCAGCAGATTGGAACAGTGGGTAGGGCTTACTGACACTATTCTTCAGCGGTTCACATCCTATTTACATGATAGGGATTTCTTTGTGTCAGTCGGAAACCATCAGTCAGAATGAACCAAATTTACGTGTGGAGTCCCTCAAGGGTTAACTCTTGGACCACTCTTTTTTAACATTTATATGCTTCCCTTAGCTCAGCTAATGGAACAGTATGACATCTCCTATCACGCCTATGCAGATGACACACAACTGTACATTTCTGTGTCCCCACATGATTATAGTCCCTTAGTCTCCCTGAGTAAATGCATCATCAAATCAATGAATGGATGTGCCAGAATTTTCTCCAGTTAAATGTGGAGAAGACAGAGGTGATGATTTTTGGGCCAAAAAAGGAAAGGTCAAAGATAAGCAGGCAACTTAGCACAATGTCACTTACAGCTACAAATCAAGTCAGAAACCTTGGCGTAATTATTGACTCAGACCTAAAATTTGATAGCCATCTAAAGTCCGTCACTAAATCCGCTTATTACCACCTAAAAATATAACCAGAATTAAGGGGCTTCTGACTCAACAAGACATGGAAAAACTTATGCATGCATTCATTTTCAGCAGATTGGACTATTGCAACGGTATATTTACGGGTCTTGATAAAAAAATCAGTCAGGAAGCTGCAGCTAGTACAGAATGCTGCAGCCAGAGTCCTCACAAATACAAGGAAGCTGGACCACATGACACCGGTTTTGAAATCGCTACACTGGCTTCCAGTGAGTCAAAGGATAGACTATAAAATACTACTGCTCATCTATAAAACACTTAATGGCCTTGGACCAAAATACATGCTTGATTTGTTAGATTTCTATGAGACATCTAGACCCCTAAGGTCGTCTGGAACCGGTCTCTTGCATGTTCCAAGAACAAGAACCAAGCAGGGTGAGGCAGCATTTAGTTATTATGCTCCTCACCTCTGGAACAAGTTACCTGAACTTCTGAAGTATGCTCAAACTGTTAGCTCTTTTAAATCAGGGCTAAAACGCTTTTGTTTGGCACTGCATATCCATAACTGTCTATATATTCCAATCTACTTGCTTTCTATTCCTCTTGTGCTTATCTCCATTGCTGATTTCAATTATTATTAGTAGTAGTAGTTTTTGTTTTATTTTTATTTATTTATTTTTTATTCTATTTATGATTAAATGCGATTTTTATGTATAATTTTATTTCCAATTTTGATTGTCTTGGTTTTTACGTTGTATTGATTTAAATGTGATTTTTATAATCTTCATGTGATGTAAAGCACTTTGAATTGCCTTGTGTTGAATTGTGCTATATAAATACAGTGCCTTGCAAAAGTATTCGGCCCCCTTGAATCTTGCAACCTTTCGCCACATTTCAGGCTTCAAACATAAAGATATGAAATTTAATTTTTTTGTCAAGAATCAACAACAAGTGGGACACAATCGTGAAGTGGAACAACATTTATTGGATAATTTAAACTTTTTTAACAAATAAAAAACTGAAAAGTGGGGCGTGCAATATTATTCGGCCCCTTTACTTTCAGTGCAGCAAACTCACTCCAGAAGTTCAGTGAGGATCTCTGAATGATCCAATGTTGTCCTAAATAACCGATGATGATAAATAGAATCCACCTGTGTGTAATCAAGTCTCCGTATAAATGCACCTGCTCTGTGATAGTCTCAGAGTTCTGTTTAAAGTGCAGAGAGCATTATTAAAACCAAGGAACACACCAGGCAGGTCCGAGATACTGTTGTGGAGAGGTTTAAAGCCGGATTTGGATACAAAAAGAGTTGCCAAGCTTTAAACATCTCAAGGAGCACTGTGCAAGCCATCATATTGAAATGGAAGGAGCATCAGACCACTGCAAATCTACCTTCTCAAACAAGGAGAAAACTGATCAGAGATGCAGCCAAGAGGCCCATGATCACTCTGGATGAACTGCAGAGATCTACAGCTGAGGTGGGAGAGTCTGTCCATAGAACAACAATCAGTCGTACACTGCACAAATCTGGCCTTTATGGAAGAGTGGCAAGAAGAAAGCCATTTCTCAAAGATATCCATAAAAAGTCTCGTTTAAAGTTTGCCACAAGCCACCTGGGAGACACACCAAACATGTGGAAGAAAGTAATCTGGTCAGATGAAACTTTTTGGCCACAATGCAAAACGATATGTTTGGCGTAAAAGCAACACAGCTCATCACCCTGAACACACCATCCCCACTGTCAAACATGGTGGTGGCAGCATCATGGTTTGGGCCTGCTTTTCTTCAGCAGGGACAGGGAAAATGGTTAAAATTGACGGGAAGATGGATGCAGCCAAATACAGGAACATTCTGGAAGAAAACCTGTTGGTATCTGCACAAGACCTGAGACTGGGACGGAGATTTATCTTCCAACAGGACAATGATCCAAAACATAAAGCCAAATCTACAATGGAATGGTTCAAAAATAAACATATCCAGGTGTTAGAATGGCCAAGTCAAAGTCCAGACCTGAATCCAATCGAGAATTTATGGAAAGAGCTGAAGACTGCTGTTCACAAACACTCTCCATCCAACCTCACTGAGCTCGAGCTGTTTTGCAAGGAAGAAAGGGCAAGAATGTCAGTCTCTCGATGCGCAAAACTGATAGAAACATACCCCAAACGACTTGCAGCTGTAATTGGAGCAAAAGGTGGCACTCCAAAGTATTAACGCAAGGGGGCCGAATAATATTGCACGCCCCACTTTTCAGTTTTTTATTTGTTAAAAAAGTTTAAATTATCCAATAAATTTTGTTCCACTTCACGATTGTGTCCCACTTGTTGTCGATTCTTGACAAAAAATTAAAATTTTATATCTTTATGTTTGAAGCCTGAAATGTGGCGAAAGGTTGCAAGGTTCAAGGGGGCCGAATACTTTTGCAAGGCACTGTAAATCTGCCTTGCCTTGCCTTAACTAAACACACCCAAACCTTTATAGGTTTTTTATATTTTAATGAGGATAGTATGCAAACAATGACAGAAGGGGGAAAATAAGGAACTGAACCATTCCATTTATATTCTGTGCCTCCCCCCCTTGGCAGTACTAACTTCAACCAGTCGCTTCCTGTAGCTGCAGATCAGTCTAGCACATCGATCAGGACTAATCTTGACCCATTCTTTACAAAACTGCTGTAGTTCATTCAGATTCCTGGCATGTCTGGCATGAATCGATGTCAATGGCGTCAATGTCATGTCAATGGGGTTCAAGTCTTGACTTTTGAGTTGGCCACTCCAGAACATAAATTTTGTTCTTCTGAAACAATTCTGAAGTTGATTTACTTCTGTGTTTTGGATCATTGTCTTGTTGCAGCATCCATCCTCTTTTTAGCTTCAACTGTCTGGCAGACGGACTCAGGTTTTCCTGCAAAACATCCTGATAAACTTTTGAATTCATTCTTCCATTAATGATTGCAAGTTGTCCAGGCCCTGAGGCACCAAAACAGCCCCAAATTATGATGCTTCCTCCACCATGTTTCACAGTGGGATGAGGTGTTGATGTTGGTGAGCTGTTCCATTTTTTCCCTCTGGACACGACGTTGTGTTTTGCGCCCAAACAATTAAACTTTGGTTTCATCAGTCCACAAACTTTTGCCAAAACGTCTGTACAGTGTCCAAGTGCCTTTTTTTGCTAACATTAAACGAGCAATAATTTTAGACAGCAGTGGCTTCCTCCACGGAGTCAACCCATGAACACCATTCTTGGCCATAGATTTACATGTAGTTGATGTGTGCACAGGGATATTGGACTGTGCCAGTGATTTCTGTAAGTTTTTAGTAGACACTCGAGGGTTGTTTTTTACCCCTCATGTTATTCTGCGCTGAACTCATGGCATCATCTCTGGTGGACGGCCACTCCTTGGGAGAAAAGCAACACTGCCAAATTTTCTCCATTTGTAGACTTCTCTGACTGTCGATTGATGAACATCTGGACTTTTAATGATGGTTTTGTATTCCCAGCTTTTTACAAATCAACAATCCTTGATCGCAGGTCTTCAGACAGCTCTTTTGACCGAGCCATGATGCACATCAGATAATGCTTCTCATCAAGACAATTCTTACCACGTGTGTGTTTCTTAGTGGCCATGGCAGCTTTAAACCCCTCATCGGTGATTGGGCACACAACTGACTTATATTGTTTGGTAAAAATTGGTTTCAATTGCTCTTTAAGTTTCCTTAGGCAGATGGTTCACTTACACCCCCCCCCCCCTTTCTGTCATTGTTTGCATGCTATCCTCATCAAAATATAAAAACCTATAAATGTTTGGCTGGTTTGAGTTCAAGCAGACACTCTTTTTACATCTGTGTGATTTTGATGGTCATTTTTTTACAGAAATGTAAGAAATTACAAAAGGTTCAGATACTTTTTCATACCACTGTAAATTAGAAATGATACTGTTAATTCTTTTGACACTCTTCTGCCCTCAGCCGAGCGTATGGCTACTCGACTTTGGCAGCGAGCTAAACCAACAAAGAAAAATGGAGGCCCAAACTCCTTCCTCTCATTTATTTCTTCGCGTGAACGTGTGCGCGTGTGTGTGTGTGTGGTTAAACTGAAACATACATAAATAACAACAAAATAACAGAATAGACACACCAAAATTACATCTAACCCATTGTTAAAACGTACAAACTTACAGATTTTGTTTTGTCAAGGGTTCCCAACGATGTATGGTGCAGAGGAGGTGTGTAACGTCTTAACACCTCAAGGCCTCTTTTCCAACTGAAATAAAAAGTTCTTTCTGCCTGCTGCTTACAGCAAGTCGCCACTAGGGGAAGCCGAGCGCAAACAGCAATACCAAAGAAAAACTGCAAAGTCAGAGTTACAATAGCGACATCCTGTGGACGGATGAACAATGTACAATCTTAGAAAGAAATTAAACCCAAAAAGTAGTCAACATAAGACCAGAGGACATAACACTCCCCGCCTGACATCTGCAAGATGTCAGCCCTTAACTAATGAACGATACACAACAATAACTCGTTTTACATGCTATCCTTAGACATCAAAAGCACAACTTCACGAATTGGGCGAATGTAAAACCTATTCTCGCCGTTTCGGCAAATCTTAACCTCAACTTTTCTGACATTACCGTCCTCACTTGGGAAAGATTTTGTGATCAGTCCGAGTGGCCAATTATTCCTATGTTCTAGAGACTCCCTCATTAAAACAACGTTGCCCATTTGAAGGTTTGGCTTTTTTGTTTTCCACTTGTGACGAACCTGCAGGCCTGCGATGTATTCTTTCTGCCAACGACTCCAGAAAACATTAGCTAAGTACTGCACGCGCTTCCATTGGGCTTTGAATAGGTCACTGGTCTGAAACTGCCCTGGTGGAATCGGTGGTGTGCCAACCTTTTGCGTGAGTAGCATCGCAGGAGTAAGAATGACTGGGTTTTCGGGATCTGTAGAAACGGCTGTTAGCGGACGGGCATTTATAATTGCGGTGACTTCAGCTAACAATGTTACGAGTACTTCATGTGTGAGCTTCCCATATGGATGTTCAAGGAGCATTGCATTGAGGATTTTTCGGGTGACGCCGATCATGCGTTCCCAGGAACCAGCCATATGGGATGCATGTGGAGGATTGAACTGCCATTTGCACGCACTGTCTTTCAAGAATGTGCCTATTTTGTCATTGTGACAGCCTAGTTTGTCTATTTGGAGCTCTTTGCAGGCACTCACAAAATTTGTCCCACAATCAGATCTCAAGAGTTTGGCACCACCTCGGATGGCAAAGAAACGACGCAGTGCATTAATGAATGACGATGTGTCCATTGACTCAATCACTTCAATATGAATTGCACGTGTACTCATGCAGGTGAATATGACTGCCCATCTTTTAGCATCTGCATTAGCACCACGCGTTTTTCTCACTGTAACGGACCAGGGACCGAACACATCAAGGCCTACATTTGTGAAAGGAGGGTCCGTGGACAGCCTGTCCTCAGGAAGTTCAGCCATTATCTGTTCAGGTTGCCTGCCCCTTAATTTGCGGCATGTGATGCACTTGAAAATCACACTGCTTACTGCTCTTTTTCCTCCCACAATCCAAAAGCCCCCTGCTCTGACTGCTCCCTCCGTGAAATGCCTTCCCTGGTGACATAATTTTTCGTGAAAGTGTCTTATTATGAGCTGAGCAAGATGATGCTTTCCAGGGACGAGTATGGGATTGGTTTCTTCTGCAGACAACTGTGCTTTCTTTAGTCGGCCTCCAACTTTAAGGAGCCCTTGCGTGTCAACAAATGGATTCAGTTTGCTGAGTGGACTTGAGTTTTTTAGAGCTGTGCCTTTTTCAATGCATCCAATATCTTCTGCGAAGACCTCTCTTTGAACGGTGCGAATGATCGTGGTCTTGGCTAGTTGCAGTGACTTTTCAGTTAAATGTTTGTTGCAGTTGTGCCAGCCACGACAGGAAACCTCAGAGTTGTTCTTGAATGATTGAGCTATATGTTGGAGTTTGGCAATAGCCTTTTGCAGCACCTTCCAACTTGAAAACCTTTCAAATCTGGCACTATTAAACTGGCCTTTTGATAGGGTGGTAGTGCAAGTTGTTACCTCAGGACGCAACTCACAGTCAGTCTCTGGGTCTATGAGATCGAAGGTTTGACTTCGAACTTGACTTTGGTCCAACCTGGAGAGGAAAGCTGGGCCTCTGAGCCAGGTGGAGCTGGAGAGCTGCTCAGCGGGCAACGCTCGTGTGGCATGGTCTGCCGGATTTAAGTGTGTGGGCACGTAATGCCACTGGTGAGTTTGTGCAAAGCGCCTGATGCGTTCGACTCTGTTGTGCACATAAACGTGAAAGCGTCTCTTGGTGTTTGAGATGTACCCAAGCACTACCTTTGAGTCTGTGTAAAGATTCACCTGATCGACTGTGACATCCAGCTCCTCTAGAACCAACTCTGCTACTTCCACGGCCAGGACTGCTGCACAGAGTTCAAGTCGGGGTATGGTGATGTCTGGTTTAGGAGCTAAACGTGCTTTGCCGAGGAGGAATCCCACTTCGCTGTGTCCGTCCTCATTTGTGAGTTTGAGGTATGCTACAGCACCTACGGCTTTTGTGGAAGCATCACAAAAAACGTCAATCTCTATTCTTTGGGCTGCAGACAGCGGTATTGAAGTGTACATTCTGGGAATTTCAAGATGTTGTAGGTGTCCGAGGGAACTTTTCCACTTTTGCCACTGTTCTAATTTGTCTTTTGGCAGTTCAGTGTCCCACTCTGAAACATTTGTGGAAATGTCTCTGAGTATGGTTCTACCCCCTACGATTACTGGAATAGCAAAACCAAGTGGGTCGAACACACTGTTGATAACTGACAGAACTCCCCTTTTTGTGAACGGCCTTTCATTTACTCTTACTTGGAACTTGAATTGGTCAGTCAACAGCTCCCATCCTAAGCCCAAACTGCGCTGCATTGGTGGGGTAGTCTGCCCAATGTCAAGACCTTGCATGCCTACAGCACGATCTTCGGTTGGAAAGGCTCCTGTTATGAGAGGACAATTGGATGAGATTTTGTGCAGGCGTATGTTACACTGAGCCAGCATCTTCTGTGCCCTACTAAGAACATCAATGGCCTGCTCTATGGAAGAGAATGATTTTAGCCCATCATCTACATAGAAGTGCCGTTCAATGAATTCTTTTGCGTCACTGCCAAATTCCATTTCTCCTTCTATGGCTGTTCTTTTCAGTCCAAAGATGGCGACTGATGGGGAAGGACAATTACCAAACACATGGACAGTCATCCTAAATTCTTGCACTTTTCCATCAAGGTCATGATTTTGGAACCACAAGAAACGAAGGTAGTTACGGTGGTCTTCTCGGACTACAAAGTTGTGAAACATATGCTCCACATCTGCCATGACGGCGTATGGGTCGGACCTAAACCGCATCAGAACTCCTACGAGAGTGTTGTTAAGATCTGGTCCCTTGAGGAGCACGTCATTGAGAGAAACATTGTCAAGTTGAGCACTCGAATCAAAGACTACCCTAATTTTTTCTGGCTTTTGCGGGTGGTAAACGCCAAAACTAGGGAGATACCAGCACTCTTGATCTGGCGCCAGTGCGGGCGCTGGTTCGGCATGGCCCTTGCTGAATATTTTCTCCATAAACTCAGCGTAATGCGCTCTCATTTCAGGTTTTCTTCTCAGCGTTTTGCGGAGCGACATTAAACGATTGTAGGCCTGCTCCCGATTGTCAGGTAGGCGCCGCCTAGGTGAGCGGAATGGAAGTGGAGCTACCCAGTTATTCGCCTCATCTTTAGCAAAGGTGTTGTGCATAATGTCTAGGAACAACGCATCTTCTGCCGAAAGTGCAACTTTGTCGTCATTTGTTGTTTGTTGGAAAATATGTTGTCCTAGTTCCGCTTGTGTGTTTAGTGGATCGTTTTTGGTGTATTTCTCTTTGATAACGATTGTGTTTTCGCAAGGACTGAGGAACGTGGGACGTCCACTGTTTAGAACGTTCGTCTTAAATGAGTTCAATGTGGGTTTATGAGCTCCAGAGAGACAGACATCACCTATGACAACCCATCCTAAATCGAGACGCTGGGCATGAGGTGCATTGTTTGGCCCATTTACCTGACCACGAACTTTATGAGCCTGAATGATGTCCCTTCCCAGGAGCAGAAGAATGTCTGCCGATGGGTCGAGAGGAGGAATCTGTGAAGCGATTGATCGCAAATGAGGGTGAGCTGCTGCTACCTCAGGGCTGGGAATTTCGTCTCTATTATCTGGAATCTGATCACATTCTGTTATTGTAGGCAGCATCATGGAGACCTTACCATCTACATCTTCTACAATAAAGCCATCAGCTTTGCGACCTCGTGTCTCTGATAAACCTGCACATGTTCTCATGGTGTATGGGAATATGGTACCTTGCACATTAAACATGTCAAAAAACGCAGATCTGGCTAAGGATGAATTGCTCTGATCATCCAACATGGCATATACCCTCTTTTTCTTTTCTGGAGAAGTTCGGCGATATACATTAACTAAACAGATCTTTGAGCATGATTTTCCTTTTACGCCTTGCCCACATACTTCTGTGCAACTGGCTGTGTTCACAGGATTTGGGCCCTCAGACTCCCCGCCGTGACTCTGGGTTGGGGGATTAAAGTCTTGAGGTGTCCATGGAGGTGGACCGACATGCATGGCAGACACATGAGCATCGCTATCACATTCTGAGCATTGGATAATAGCTTTACAGTCTCGAGCCCTGTGATTTGTGGACGCACAACATTTAAAACAAATGGCGTGCTCTTTGAGAATGTTCTTTCTTTCGTCTAGTGTTTTCATTCTAAACCCCCTGCATTTGACGAGTGAATGTGGTTTTTGGTGGATAGGACATTGTTTGTCTGGATCGGGTGCTGTCAATTTAGCCGGACTGATCCCTATTTTATTCACCGCCAATGGAACTCTGTATTTGTCTCGTCTTACTGATGTCTTATCAACCCTTGGATTTATTACGTTTGAACACTGTAACATAAAGCTAGGGTCTGTTCTCATTTCAGCGTAGTCATTTACGAACCGCACAAAATACGAAAAAGGTGGATAGACTGCACCGTTTTCCCTTTTGTATTTGGTACCTTGTGTAACCCATGACTCCTGGAGTCCATATGGGAGTTTTTCAACTATCGGGTTTATGCCCCTTGGTGTGTCGAGAAAGCTAAGACCCGGCAAATAACTTTCACTTTTGGCATACGATAGCTCTAACAGAAGATCAGCAAGCTCCTGCAGTAAGTGAGTGTCTTTGTTGGAGATTCTTGGAAAAGTCTGCAACCGTTGGAAGAGTGAGGATTCAATTACCTCTGGAGAGCCATAAGTCTTGTCTAGCCGCTGCCACAGACGTTGGAGACCTGCCTGTGGATTACTCACGTGGACCGCCCTGATCCTCTGAGCGTGTTGAAGAGACTCCCCGCCGAGCCACTTGGTGAGAAGGTCGAGCTCTTCGCTGGGCTTGAGATTGAGGCCTTCCGTCGCGTTGCAGAACATGGACTTCCAGGACAGGTAGGACTCTGGCCGGTTGTCGAAAACCTTGAACCCCGATGTCAGCAGATCACGCCGTGCTAGATAGGCTGCTAAATTGGACAGTTCACTTTGTGGGGTTGCTGAAGGTGTAGGCTGGTGTGAGATGTCCGTTCTCGCACGATGAGATTGGAGATGCTCTTCGTCAGCGATGTCGATGTGACGCACATGTGGAAAAGCACCAGCTGATTTTGGGCTATTTTCTGGTTGTTGAGAGTCATTGTGCCTAACCAGGTGCTCAGTGTTTGGCGTTTGTGTGCCATCTGCTTGCACACGCTGGTCGTCAAAGTGAGCATGCACATACTCTTGTGCACGCCTGATGGAGGGGGGTGTCTTGGAAAATACCCCTTGCTCGCTGAGGTCGACTTTGGCGCGCTCCTCTTCTTCGAAAGTCGCCTCCCAAACTTTAGCTGCGGCGAGCGCTGCTTCTGCTTCACCTTCCGTCTTCAGAGCGTGTAGTGTTGCCTCGATGCGTGCCTTCTCGACCTCCATGTCGATTTGGCGTTTGGCGTACCGTGCTCTGGCGTAGGCAGCTTCGGCGTCTGCTCGTGCTTGTGCAGCAGCTTGACTCGTTCTGGACCGGCGTGAAGAATGAGAATGACTGGCCTCCGACCTGGTGACCACTTGGCTGATAGGTGGTGAAACTTCTTGCTGAGACATCTTGGGTGCTTGATGTGTTGAAAATCTTTTTACTCTTCTGCCCTCAGCCGAGCGTATGGCTACTCGACTTTGGCAGCGAGCTAAACCAACAAAGAAAAATGGAGGCCCAAACTCCTTCCTCTCATTTATTTCTTCGCGTGAACGTGTGCGCGTGTGTGTGTGTGTGGTTAAACTGAAACATACATAAATAACAACAAAATAACAGAATAGACACACCAAAATTACATCTAACCCATTGTTAAAACGTACAAACTTACAGATTTTGTTTTGTCAAGGGTTCCCAACGATGTATGGTGCAGAGGAGGTGTGTAACGTCTTAACACCTCAAGGCCTCTTTTCCAACTGAAATAAAAAGTTCTTTCTGCCTGCTGCTTACAGCAAGTCGCCACTAGGGGAAGCCGAGCGCAAACAGCAATACCAAAGAAAAACTGCAAAGTCAGAGTTACAATAGCGACATCCTGTGGACGGATGAACAATGTACAATCTTAGAAAGAAATTAAACCCAAAAAGTAGTCAACATAAGACCAGAGGACATAACAGACACATTTTCCTGAACATTACTTTTAATTTGTTTTGTGCAAATATTGCAATTTTACATCTTAAAGAAATCATAATTTTCAAAAACTTAATACCGTATTTTTCGGACTATAAGTCACATCTGAGTATAAGTCGCACCAGCCCAAAAATGCGCAATGAAAAGGTAAAAAATAAATATATATATATATAGGTCGCATTGGAGTATAAGTCGCATTTTGGAGGGAAATTTACGTGATAAAATCCAACACATAGAATAGATATGTCATCTTGAAAGGCACTTTAAAATATAAATACAATAGAGAACAACATGCTGAATAAGTGTACAGCATGATAATGCTACATGATGCATGAACAACGAAATGCGAAAGTTGCCGGTATGTTAACATAACATAGCTATTAAGAGTTATTCAGATAACTATAGCAAAAAGCACATGCTAACAAGTTAACCAAACCATCAGTGTCACTCCAAAACACCAAAATAACATGTGAAATGATATAATAATGTGATAATTTCACACATTAGTCGCGCCCCCTGCCAAACTATGAAAGACTTGTAGTCCGAAAAATACGGTAGATTAAAAAAAAAGTGAGTGTTTCACCCACAGCTGCTAATTTGTCCTATTTTCAAAGTTTGCAAACCTTGTAACTTTCGCCACTTACCAGCCTGGTTGGTGGTGATGTCTATAGACACATGCTGCGAAGGATATGGACTCTTATTGCTGACACCATTGACAGCTTGTATCTCGAAGCTGTATAAAGTATGCGCTAGCAGGTTGCTGATAAACACCCTGGTTTCAGTCAGACCCAGCTGACGAGGGACAAATTCCACATTGTCATCACAGTGCGAGCAGGTACGCCGGTCAGCCTGGCACTTTTTGCACAAGATGTTGTAAACCACATCGCCCCGGCCGCCAGTCTCCCTTGGAGAATGCCACTCCAGGATCACAGAGGTCTCGTTCACTATGGAAATGACATTCCTTGGGCTGGATGGGACACCTGTAAATACACATTACACGTAAAGTCAAAGGCTTGTAACTCAAAGTTACATATAAATTATATAAGTTACCCTCAGTGATTGTCATAGTCAGGGTAAAAGGAAAAAAACATTTTGTGCAATTTAGCTGGATAATGTGATATTGCCTTGTTGACTCGACTTTTTCCTCCTTCTTTAGCACATTTATAATGCTAATTTATTCCGCTCACACCCGGAGGGATCATACGGTGAAACATTTGTGTCTATCAAACATTGGTTATTTAGCAAAATGCAGTGTTGCATGGAGTATTCTTATCCAAGTGGCTCTGGAGATTCACGCTCCCATTCACTCTCCAGAAGCACACAGCTGGAGCAAAACCTCCCAAATGAGATTCATAGAAAAATCACACAACGATAAAACAAAGTGCCATGCTCGAGTGGTGCATTCAGATTCGGCTGCTTTAAAAGGATTCTTCACCATCAACCATTTGGAGTGTGGTTCTCCGAGAGTTCAAATGACGGCACATTCTTCAATGCGCGCGGGACTCCCTCAAGCTGCTCGGTTATGTCTTGGCCCTAAAACGGCACACATGACCATTCTCAGAGCAAAAAGCTGCTTAGTTTTGGTAAGTGTTCCCTGGCGCATAGACTTCATAATGATATTGACGGGACACACTCCCCAGACCCTGCGCCACGCCTTCAAGTAGGGGGCCGTCCCACACTCCGCTTCAGTCGGTCAAAAATCGGTCGCAATTTTTCTCAAACACATGCAGCGATCCAACGCCGGATTTAGGTTGAAAAACACATACAAACAGGAAGGATTGTCTCAGGAGTGATTTGTTCGAGGACTCAAGGTAATTATTATATTTTTCCTACCATGCATGCATTTTCAAACATTGTGAAAAAAATAAATGGGAGAACTTAACCGCTACGGACTAGCATCATTCTTCGACATATTTACGTAAACCAAATGCAAACCGCCCGCTTTTTTTTTTTTTTTTGCTTTTAACCAAGAATCGAGACTCTTTTACGTCCACATCTATAATGAATTCAGGGATTTAAGATTTTATTCACAAGAATTTTCTAAAAGCTTTTTTCTTACATATGGCGGCTGCTAATTTCCTTACAGACTGGCCTCATAGTTCGCAATAATTACGTAAAATAAATGCTACCTGCATGTTTTTTTTGGCTTTTAGCCAAGAAACAAGACTGTTTTACGTCTATATCTATAAAGAATTCAAGCATTTATTCACAAGAATTTTCAACGGAAAAAGCCATTGTGGCAGCCCCCTTATCACAACAAAGATCTAAGAGACTGGCATCATTCTTCGACATAGTTACGCAAAATAAATGCTAACTGCACATTTTTTTTATTTTAACCAAGAATCAAGACTGTTTTACGTCCATATCTATAAAGAATTCAGCGATTAAAGCATTAATTCACAAGAATTTTCACCGGAAAAGCTCACTTTACATAACGCGGCCGCTAGCTACATTTACTAACAAACTAGCATTGTGCTTCGACATATTTACCTAAAATAACTGCTAACTTTTAACGTTTTTTTTTTGCTTTTAACCAAGAATTGAGTTTTATGTCCATATCTAGTTCAGGGACTTACGCATGTATTCACAAGAATTTTCAATGAAAAAAAGATCTTGGTCTGTAATTCCACTCGGCTTTGACGGCCCCGCCAACAATGCAGGCCCCCATTTATCGGCCCCGTGTTCCGTCAATACATTATGAAGTCTATGCCCATTGCCCTTTTTGTTCTTTGCTAATTAGAGCCAATCAAAGTGCTTATTTGATACAAAATGACCGTCATCTTGTCCCGCAAAGTGCACATGTTAGTAAATTTGAAGCCACATGATTCATTGCCAAACAGATTTTTCATAATGGGTGTCATTTTAAAGCTAATCTCACATACTTCAAATTCTATATAAAGAATAACTGGTAACACTTTACAATAAGGGTCCCTTACTTAACATTAAGAAATGCATTTATAGACAATAACTAATGTTTAAGTAACATTACAATAATTAATATAATTGCTTATCTAACATGCATTAACATATTAATTAACATGAGTTAAAGCATTAGTTAAATGCATAACCAGACAGTAACTAATGGTTTGGTAAAATTAAAAATATATACTGGCCGAAAATAGGGTTAGGGTTTAGGGCTAGGGTTTGTTAACTTAAGCATTTATAACTTCTTAGTTTAGGGACAAATGTGCTGCACTTTACAATAAGGGTCCGAAATCATTCAGTAATGGTTAATAAATGTTAGGGAGGGGGGTTTAAGCATTTCTAATGTCTTAGTTAAGGGACACATGAGCTACATTTTGCTTGCCTGGTATACCAGACTCACCGCTGCTTCAGCGATTGAGTCTGGCGACCGTCCGGCGGATCAAATTCCGAGGGCGGAGCAAGCCACAGCAAACAGACAGTGGAGTGGACCAGTCAGCGACGGCCAGACGTGACGTTGTTAAAGCGACAAGTAATTAGCGTGAGCGAGGAATGGAGACGTTTATTCAACATGGCTACCGCGAGCCATGTTGACTGTTGTCAATGACTTGTGTCGATGTGTTTTTGGTAATTTAAAACTGGTTTTACCGCGGATTGGAACATATTCTCGGCTTTCCCGTTCGCCATCTGTGTTGTTGTAGAGACGACTTTCGGCGCGCAAGAGTGACGTTAACCATTAAGATCACGTCACGCAAATAAACAAATCTGATTGGACGGTTGATTTTGTAATTGTTCGAGAGGCCGTTAATGGGATGGTTCCCAGACTATTTCTCACAGTGTTTGAAAAATACAGGGAGAATAGTCTGGCGGTGCCAGGCAAACATTTTACAATATGGGTCCAAAAAACATTCAGTAATGGTTAATTAAGGTTAAGTAATACTTATGAGATACGTTCACGTGAAATAATACCATACTTAAGGTAAGGTTAGCAGCACCCAAGGACTCACAGAGCAATGTTTCTCATTTTAAAATAACATAATCACTTACCAGTACTAGTATACATTAATAATTATTTATTAATGCACTAATGTATATGTGAATTAATGTTATGTATTATATACATTTTTTATATTATAACCTAACCACACTATTATTTCACTGGAACGTACCTCATAAGAATTACTTAACCTTAATCAACCATTACTGAATGTTTTTTGGACCCTTATTGTAAAGTGTAGCACATGTGTCCCTTAACTAAGAAATTAGAAATGCTTAAGTTAACAAACCCTAACCCTATATAGGCCTATATATATTTTCAATTTTACCAAACTATTAGTTACTGTCTGGTTATGCATTAACTAATGCATTAACTAATGTTAATTAATATACTACTAAATGTTAAATAAGGGATTATATGAATTATTGTAATGTTACTTAAACATTAGTTATTGTCTTAAAATGCATTAACTAATGCATTAACCTAATGCATTAACTCATGGTAATTAATAAATTAATAAATGTTAGGTAAGGGATTAAATGAATTATTGTCATGCTACTTAAACATTATTGTCTAAACATGCATTAACTAAGATTAATTAAGGGACCCTTATTGTAAAGTGTTACCAAATAACTCCAGAAATGTACATTTTACAAGTTGAACATGACGTGCTTTTATTTTGAAACGTTTACCCGAAGTACGTTCACTAAGCCACTAACCGTAAGCTTTACACTTAAAAGAAAAAAAATGTACTTCTCTTTTCATCATGCAAGTGGTGGCAGTCATTTTTTTTTTTATGTTTTTCGCATTTTTTGCAAATGCTGAGACTTTTCATGCTTGTAGTGTCACCTTTTAGCTTGAGTTTTGGAGAAGAATGACAATGTTTTATAGCAGGCTAAAGTAGTTAGTACATTGTCTTTTTTCCCCAATAGCCTCAATGTAGCAATGCTAACATTTTACAGGACGTGACCTATTCATGACTAATGAATAGGCAGTGGCTCAAACTAAACAGGTAATGACCTGGATATGCCCTAAAATAAACAGAAAGTGACCTGTAAATGCTCTGGTTTTGATGCGCCCCTCCCAGTCTAAATCGATTGGGCGTGAACCGCCGACAATGGCAGCCATTGAGTTAAGTGAAACACTATTCTAGTAGATTTTTTTTTTCTTAAACAGTTGCCACGTTTACATGGAGCCAAATATTCCAAATACAATCGGAATATTTGTTCAAATCGAATAAATGTGTTCCATATAAACACCTCATTCGGAATGAACAGGCCCAAACCGAATGGAATTTCATTCAGATTCACAGGGGTGGAATTTTCCTTTTCCCAAACCGATTAGAAGTAAAATTATATCATGTAAACAGGGAAGCGGAATGGTGGCTGGTTGCGTTCTTTCTGCACATGCTCCGTACTGACGTGGTGACGTCACTTGGTGACGTAAGTAACGTCACTTGCAACATGGCTTCCAAGCACAGCGCACCTAATTGGAGTCCGGCGGAAAGATTGTATTTAATTCAAACTTTAAAAGAATTGAATATAATTGCTCGCTTACACGGGCGTAAAACGAGGAACAGTGAACTATTTAAAAAAGTTCACGAGAGGTTACACGAAGCCGGAATAGACCGGAGCGTTGACCAGATTAGAAACCGGTGGAAAACCGGCTACTACAAGGCAAAAGAGCAAAACAGCAGAAGCGGATACGACCCCACAAACACAACAAGTGGGTTAAAGTTAAAACAGCAGCACTCTGACAATCGATCTCCATGTTTTGCAATGTGACGCTTTGTTTTGATTAATCTGCGCATGTCAGATGGCAGTTGTGAAACGTCCTTTCGGAATAATGGCAGACACATGTAAACGCTGGATCGGAATAGATGAAGTGACATGTAAACAGCTGATCTGAAATTTCCATTCGGAATGATTTGAATCGGTATGAATAAAAGTGAGCATGTAAACGTGGCTAGTGTCACCTTTTTAAAATGATGTCTCGATTCATAGCATGAACATATCGATAACCATTTTGGGATGCAAAGTATCACGATACATCACCATTTCGATATTTTGTCACACTCGTACTTGCTATATGTGTTTTTTCTATTAATCTGGCCTGTATTTCTGTCAGGAATGAGCAGGCAGGCAGGTGGTGTGGACCCAAATGCAGGGAAACAAAAGAAAAGGCAGCAAGGCAGGGGACTCAAAAAACGTTTAATTATAACCAAAGGCACAAAGTACAAACAAAAGGACTGGGGATCAAAAAGGCAAGGTTCAAACAAAACTTACTTTACCGGAGGGACTAATACACGAGGGCTTGGACAGGACTTCAACTTTGACGCAGACACTGACATTGACATAGACAATGACTCAACAAGGAGTGAACAGAAAATGGGAGCTTATATACACACACGCAGACAAGGGGTAACGAGACAACAAGGAACTGGTGAGCACAGGAGGATAGACTAGGAGAAGGCACATGAGGTGAAATCAATGGGCAATCACAGGGACAAGTCACACTAGGAGAAAACAAACACAAAACCTAACAATTTCTCTTTTAAGAATAAAGCCAATACAAATTTTTGGGCATCATGTATGTCATTTCCCTACTGTGCCACAACGGTGAATTTTAAGGCTTCCCCACCTGTCAAATCCCACTTTAACCACTATGTGAATATATCCATATAACCCTGCTCATGAAGAAGCATACGACAGAAACATTCTATGCCTAAGATATGTGTTCCTATGCTTCTCTCACCTTTGGAAAAATAACAATGACTTTTGTCATCTATTACAGAGGAGCAGACTTCTCACCCTGTTGTCCCAGATCCAGCTGAGCTACACATGCTGGACTGACATGGGAAATCAGATGTGACTGCCACTTATCCAGCAATTTACAGACTATTAGTGCAGCCCATGGCTGTTTTAATTGGCCAAAGGATTTAATTTGTAGGAAACGTTCCTTACAGGCACTCAGCTGGTCTTCATTTAGCCATGCCAGTCACTATTGTTTGCACTCAGAGACATGCTTCTTTGATTTAACTACTATTTAGGGGAAGGGATATCATCATATCCAGACAGGTTCTGTCAAAAAATGGTCTTTAATTTAATAATGAATGCAGATGAACCAGTGCAATGAGCTGGTTCTTATGTTCAAGGGCAGTGAGTGGGTGTAAGTGCAGATGATTTTTCTGTTCCACTCGAGCAAATTATATATATATATTTTTTTTATTTAAAAGCCTACCGATAGTAAGCATTTTTGTAAGACTAGGATTTGGGTGTTTGCAGGTACTCTCTGTGTTTGTGTGTTGACATGCAATCTTTCCAGGGTGTACTGCGCCTTGCAACTCTTTTGGTCAATTTTATCACAGGTAGCAACTCATTGTCTTTTATCTCTTAAAATTGTGAATCTACATACCAGAATGTGCGTCATCTGAAAATCCTCTGTATCTGAGTGTCAACAGCAGTACTTCTCAAATAGTGGGGACCTCGTGGAACATAATTGTTTACTGCACTAGAATAAAGTGTAATTGCACATCCACTCAGTGGGTAGCAGTGGCACACTCAGTTTGAGAGTGTGCACAGTATTTTTAAACGGAATAAGAGCACACAGCAAAGCCCACTGGGGATATGAAGAGCTAAGATGAGGAAATATGATGGAGTGGATGTAGCGTTTGGCTTGTGGCTTTGACTTTTAATACGGTAGGAGACGAGGAAAGACCAGTCTGTTTACTGTGTTGAAAAATGTTTGCAGCGAACAGAGGAAGCCAAATCAATTGAGACGTTACTTAAAGACATTAGAGCCCAATCACATTGTTAAGCTGTTTGATTTTTGTTCAGCAAAAACCTGCCAAATATTGCCAGTAATCGGCCCACTTTATCAGTGTTACATCAGTAAACCAGCGAGCAATGTTAGCATCATACAGTATATGGTGGCATACCAAGTTGCTCAGTGACACTGCAATTCTCTTTATTTGTTTGGCATATTGTCCACATTAGTTAATGTTGCTAATCAATTTATTATTATTTATTGATTTCATTAACTTATTTTTCAGTATCAATTGGTTCAAAAATGTACCTTGAGTGTATTTTTACAGTTTGGATGGGACTTTTTTTTAATTCAGGCAAATTGATGTGCTTTAAGTCTTTTCTGTTACAAAAAAACAATGTTAATAAAGTTATACTTTACTGTAAGTTGATCTATAATACTTTTTTCCTATAATATTAAAAAGGGCAGAATGTAATGCAGAGGTGTACTTATAATAATTATACTAATTTTATTGACAAAGTGGCGCAGTGGCGGCAGAGAGTTGGGGGGAAGAAAACCGGGCGTAACAGAAGGGAACTGAGAAGCATTGGTCCAGGGTTCTTTCACCATTTTAAACATAGGCGGAGTTTGACTTTTGTGGCCAGGGGGGCAAAAATGTTGATGACCCCAATCGCAGTGTCAGCAATAAAATTAACTTCCTTCCACATCAAGAGTAACTATTCACAAACACGCACGCAGCGAATGCCAGATTTATGTTGAAAAAGTACGAAAGCTGTAACACATGCAAACAGGAGGGATTGTCTCAGGAGTGATTTGTTCGAGGATTCAAGGAAGATATTATATTTTTCTTACCATGCTTGCATTTTGAAATGTGAAAAAAAATCAATGGGAGCCACTACTGTTTTACGTCCATATCTATAAAGAATTCGGGGATTTAAGCATTTATTCACGTGAATTTTCGCCAGAAAAACTCTGTTTGCATAAGGCGGCCGCTTGCTACATTCACCTAACAGACTAGCATTGTACTTCGACATGTTTGTGTAAAATAAATGCTAACTGCGTTTTTTTTTTTTTTTTTTGCTTTTAACCAAGAATCAAGACTTTTACGTACATACCAATAAAGAATTCGGGGATCGAAGCATTTATTCACAAGAATTTTCACCGGAAAAGCTCTGTTTAAATAAGGCGGCTGCTAGCTACATTTATTAACAGACTAGGATTTTACTTCGACATATTTAAGGAAAATAAATGCTAACTGCATGGTCTTTTGCTTTTAACCAAGAATTGAGACTATTTTACGTCCATATCTCTAAAGAATTCAGGGATTTAAGCATTAAATCACAAGAATTTTCAACAAAAAAAGCTCTTTGTGATTCCACTTGGTCAGCTTTGACGGCCTCGTCAACAATGCAGGCCCCCTATATAAATAGGGCCCGTGGCCCGTGGCCCGTGTCCCGTCAATACGTTATGAAGTCTATAGCCCACCTGTCTCCCCCCCCTTAATCTCTGCGTAAGGCTATAAAGGTCAAATTTAATGCTTTATAAGACATTTATAAAACCTTAAAAATATAATTTAAGGCCAAAACATGTCGCAACAATTTTTGATGAAGAAAAAATAACATTTTATTTCCCTGTAACTGGTGTTTTTCTCCTCTAATGTGCAATTATTCATCCATGGGTCAGGAAATCATTCTACAAAACCACTAATAAACAGGAAAAACAAGCTATTTTTATCCTTCTGCTGTGAATTGGAAGGAGTTTATCACTTGTAGACTTTAAATCCATTTGATGTGGGAGGGTAGCTGCCATCCCTCCCATTTCAAATGGATTGGACGTCTATGGCCATTACTGACAGCCAATGCCAGGCAATGAGTACATTTTAGGGCATTTCAGGTGATTTTCTGTTGATTGTCGGTCATTTTCTGTTGATTTTGGGGCTTATACAGGTCCCTTAGTGTTGATTTTGGGTTACTGAGCAGGAAGTGACTCGAAAATTTCCCCAGTTGCAAGTGACTCAAAATCAACAGGAAATCACCTGTAAATGGCCTAAAATGAACAGGAAGTGACCTGTAAATGCACACAAAAAACGGGCTGTGAATGGTCTATATTCAGTGCCATTGACAGCACTAGACGTCAAATCCAGTCAAAAGGAATTTGATGACCGGTGTCGTCAATGGCAGCCAGTGAGCAAACACTATTTTAATGGAAGATATTGGGAGCAACTCTGGTATTAAATGCGTCCTCTGAAAATGTAATACCTAGTGCAATTTTCTAAGACTTAATCCTATTGAAAATCTGTGGATTGAATTTGAAGAAAATGGTCTGTGGCAAGGCATCAACAGGCAAAGCTAATCTGGCAACAGCAAAAAAAGATTGATGAAGAACACTTAAGCCCTCGTCCTCTGAAAATGTAATACCTAGTGCAATTTTCCATTAAATTTTAGTCTATTTAACACCTTGACTATTTACAATTTAAGACTTTTTAAGGACCGACGGGAACCCAGTGGTCAACATGAACACGTCTTGACACATTTTGCAAGACATACAGATGAGTTACGAGCTGCCCACGTAGTGAAACAGAATTTGACAAAGCAAGAACGCAAGTTTCCTTCCCTGGATGCTAATATGAAGAGTGCCCCAGTCTCACTAAAACCCAATGTGAACACACATTGTTTACTCTTGTCTCCCTTAGAATGGCTGGGGCCTCTTGTTTCTGCTCTTTTAAATTGTTTGTTTTTATGTTGTGAAACACGCTTGAGGGAGCAACAGAAGGTCCCTGTGTGCAGATACCGATCACAGCTAGAGTAAGCTGAAAGGAGCACTGAAGGGTTGCGTGGGTTGGTGAGAGCTGAAATACAACATGTTATGAAGACTAATATTTTGTGGGTGTTTGAGAGACGGCAGTGGGGTGTAGGTGTCTGCTGGCACTCTACAGAAACAATTGCACTGACACAATAGTGTGATATTAAGTACAATAGTGGTTCCTCTACTTAGGAAAGTCTCTACAAACTTTATTTTTTGGGTTACTGCACCTTTAAATGGGAAATATTGCCTCTTTGTAAGAAAACAAAAACAGGTTACGAGAGGTAAAAATACTATTCAGTAATGTAAAAGTTATGTATGGACTTCCTGCTTTCTTCTTTTAAATGTCACACCACATAATCCTGCTGCCCTATTAGTCATAATATTTCCCATCATGCTCTCCTGCTCCCCTATTGGCTTATTGTTGGCTTATTGTTGATGACGTTTCAATTTGGGTGTCGCAGTATGATGACGTATGACAGGCGTGTAGGTGTTATTGTTCATATAGCAATCGACGTCTGAGCCAAATGAGTACAAGTCTCTGCGTGTTTTTGTCTCACGAAGAGTTTTATTTTAAGCCCAGAGACAGTTCATGACATTAGTAGCATATTAGAGCATAGGTCTCCTCTCGTTTTTGTGTCACGAAGAGTGAGATAGGCTATAGGCACCATTTATCTCAGATATTGACTCACTTGAAATGTAAGTGAGGTAAGGTACTGCCTTGTCTTTTCTTCTGGTTAATTAATCTTATCACAATGCTATCTTGTAACTGTCAATGATACCGACGATGATGACAATAAACAACAACAAACAAACAAACAAAGATATATTTTTCTTTTTTTTCTTTGCATTTTGTTCTATTATCTACTTCATTGCAAGTATTAACGGTTAGGTTAGGGAGATGGAATAATTCAACTGTGTGTGGGTGTTGTTTAATTTTGGTTTTACCCCAATGTCGTACCAAAAGCACCACGTCACTTTAGCCATTAATATTCATAATGTTAGCAATTGGTAGGCGGGTCAACCTCCCGTTTGTGCTTGATAGTAAATGCATAGAAATAGTGTACGAACGAGATGTTTACTGAGCTAAACCTACCAATTCTGTCCGAAAATAATGTCCCTGGTGCCAAATTCACTGGTTAATATTTGAACAATATACAACTGTTCAGTTAAAGAGATGGCTTGAGTGTCGAGGGCTGAAAAAGACGGGAAAAAGAGCCAACCTGATCCAAAGGTAGCTATTTTATTGAAACCTTTTACTTGTGTGCATTGCCTCACGCCACTGACAAAGATATTCTCCTGTTTCAACAATCTATCCCTTACCACTATATGCCCTGTCTTTCTTATATATTATATCCTCTGGTTGTCTTAAGTCTCTGACCGTTCTTGGGGTTAATTTACATAGCTATTTTTGTGTACCGATCGCAAATGCTACTCAGTAACAGACAACAAACATTATTAATTTTTTCACGACTAACAAATCTAATTCTATAATATATTTACACTCCCCCTTACTATAGTTTTTTTTTTTTTTAACAACAGAAAAGGTAACAGTGGCAGTCACATAACATTTTATTTCTTTTTAGGTCATTCATTATCAGACAGAAGCAGCATGGCAAAATGCCATGCTAAAAAATAGGTAAAAAATGTAAAAATGGATTACCTCTTCATCCTCTATAGGACCATGGCCCCCAACAAAATGTTTACTGCATAGGAAATGTAAATGGCTTCACCTTGCTGACGTTAAACTGGTCTTTTCGACATCTGCGCAAGTTGATCCATTCTTCACATTTTTTTCTCCCGAGTTTTTAGTTTCGGTAAACGTGTGAAGAAAACATCCTTCATGTGTTGTAATGTCTAGAGTCGTTTCTACAAGTTCCATTGCAGCAGTGTTTACTCGGCATGTTCTTTTTTGAAAGGTTACCGGAAAAAAACAAGCAGAAATAACATGGATTGTATGTTGGGGCGTGTCTATGTTGACCCACTTCCGCGTTACGATGGCGACGTCACGGTCTAAAAATAGCATTCGTTCGGTACGCTATTATAACATTTAATGTGGCGTGTCAGTAGTGCTTAGAACGGATTAGGGCATTTACATGTAAAACGACTCTCTATTTATGACATTTTTGGGAGACTTCTTCCTGAACCAATTAATTTCTTAAGTAGAGGTACCATTGTACTACGTTTAAAATATGTTACTGATGTCATATGCTATGCAGAGATGTAAAACTGCCCCGTGGGAAAGCAGACAAGGATTTTCAGATAAATTGCACTTTACATAGTCATAGGGCCTACTGCATATGTGGAGTGTGATCAAGGAGAAAATGAGTGGTTTTCTTATGCAACTTGGAGATGGATGGATTTCAAGATGTGAAATTGGTCTATTAAAACCATCAGTGGTGGATGAAATACTCACTTTTTTTTTTAACCTAAGTAATAGTGCAGATACAGGTGCAAAAATTACTTAAGTAAAAGTACAAGTACCTATGAAAAAAAACTCAAGCAAAAGTACAAAAGTACTTATTTTAAAAGTACAAATATTTTCTCCCGATGCAAAAATGTAATACAGTGGTATGATAAAGTATCTCAACCTTTTGGAATTCCTCACATTTCTGCATAAAATCACCATCAAATGTGATCTGATCTTTGTCAAAATCACTCAGATGAACAAACAGTGTCTGCATTACCTAAAAATGCCCAAACATTTATAGGTTTTCATATATTAATGAGGAAATACTGCAAAGAATGGCAGAGGGGGGGAAATTAAGTAAGTGAACCTTCACATTTAACATTTTGTGGTCCCCCTTTGTCGACAATAGCTTCAACCAAATGCTTCCTGTAGCTGGAGGTCAGTCTGGCACATTGATCAGGACTAATCTTGGCCCATTCATCTCCACAGATTCCTGGCATGTCTGGCATGAATCGATGTCAATGGCGTCAATGTCATGTCAATGGGGTTCAAGTCTTGACTTTGAGTTGGCCACTCCAGAACATGAATTTTGTTCTTCTGAAACAATTCTGAAGTTGATTTACTTCTGTGTTTTGGATAATTGTCTTGTTGCAGCATCCATCATCTTTTTAGCTTCAACTGTCTGACAGACGGCCTCAGGTTTTCCTGCAAAATATCCTGATAAACATTTGAATTCATTCTTCCATTTATGATTGCAAGTTGTCCAGGCCCTGACACAGAAAAACAGCCCCAAATCATGATGCTTCTTCCACCATGCTTCACGGTGAGGATGAAGTGTTGATGTTAGTGAGCTGGGTTTTTTTAAAAGCCATTTTTCCTCCACACATGACATTGTGTGTTACTCCCACACAATTAAACTTTGGTTTCATTAGTCCACAAAATATTTTGCCAAAACTTCTGTGGAGTGTCCAAGTGCCTTTTTGCGAGCATTAAACGAGCAACAATGGTTTTTTTTTAGACAGCAGTGGCTTCCTCTGTTGATTTCTCCCAAGAACACCATCCTTGGCCATTGTTTTACAGATAGTTTATGTGTGCACAGAGATATTGGACTGTGCCAGTGATTTCTGTAAGTCTTTAGCAGACATTCTAGGGTTATTTTTTACCCCTCTGAGTATTCTGTGCGGAACTCTTGGTGCCATCTTTGGTGGACGGCCACTCCTTGGGAGAGAAGCAACAGTGCAAAACTCCATTTGTAGACAACTTCTCTAACTGTCGACTGATGAACATCCAGACGTTTAGAGATGGTTTTGTGTCCTTTCCCAGCTTTACACAAATCAACAATCCTTGATTGCAGGTCTTCAGACAGCTCTTTTGATTGATGATGCAAATCACACAATGCTTCTCAGCAAGTCAATTCTTGTGTGTTTTATCGTGGCCAGGGCAGCGTTAAACCATTTACAGTATCAATGATTGGGCTAACACCTGATTTAAAATGTTTGGTAAAAATTGGTTTCAATTGCTCTTTAATCTCCTTAGGCAGAGGGTTCACTTACTTATTTTCCCCCCTTCTTTCTGTCATTGTTTGCATGCTATCATCATTAAAATAAGAAAACCTATAAATGTTTGGGTGGTTTTAGTTAAAGCAGACACTGTATTTTCATCTGTGTGATTTTGACAAAGATCAGATCACATTTGATGGTGATTTTATGCAGAAATGTGAAGGTTCAGATACTTTTTCATACCACTGTATATATATCATATATACTGTATATATATATATATATATGTATATACGCACAGAGATCTGAGTCAATATTCAAAGACAGAACCATAAACAAATTCATTGACTGCTCAATTATTTATATCATTTCAAAATGGAAAAAAAGATTAAAAAGCTCAAAAACTAAAAAAAGATTAGCTTAATGGCAGATTGCAAGCAATTATTCACCTACTTTACAAGAGTGTTTTTATTGGCCAATATCTTGGTTCACCTGTCGTGTTGCTGCTTCTAATGCTCAGTTACGGGATTGTTGCACGGGGGTTATGGATTGGGCCTGAGGCATGAAAACGAAACGATCAATTCACAATGAGAAAAAGGGAAAACAAAAACAAAAATAGCGTGTAATGCAGGCCACAACTTGAAACGTAGTGGAGTTAAAAGTACAGATACTTGCTGTAAAATGTAGTGAAGTGAAAGTAAAAAGTACCATTTCATAGGTGTACACAAGCAAAGTACAGATGGACACAAATTTACTGTAACAAACTCCTTTTACTTCGTTACATTCCTTCACTGAAAACCATTTTATTTTTCACTCCCTCTCTGTACTATGCTTGTTTGGATTACATTCCAAATATTTTGCTCATGCAGCTGCCATTGGTAGTATCATAGACGTAAACATGTACAGAATGTTTTTCTTTCCCCACACTCATGTTGAATGATCGTAAACCAAACTAAACCGTAAAACTCAAACCAAACCCTATTCATTTGTCAGTGTCACTGTCAAAGTTAACACAGAATCTTTCTCATAGCTTTTACTGTTCCAATCTTGTCATTGTTTCTCCACTTCATAATACCTCGCAGCATGGTGCTTCTTTTCTGCTTCCTATCTCCCTCATGACCCAATCAGCACTGGTTTTACTTACTACCATGTTTTAACTACCGCATTGCATGTTACACCATTTCTGACTCACATACTGTGGGCAAGTAAATAATTAACAGCCCAATAAAAATGTTTACCAATTGCAGCATTTTGACATTTTCTCAAGACAGGGCTGCTTCAGAGTTTCAAAACACAAAATTTCTGCTGCTGAATTCTTAGACTTAAGTTGGCGTCAGAAAACTATGGTACTTTGGGTTAGAATATTGATGAGATGGTTTTGGCCCCCTGGAGGGAGCGATGAGGTGAAACTTCCCGCTGACAGAGCTAGGCGCTGGACTATTCACCAGTGAGCTAATCAGAGCGATGTGGCACACAGGGACCGGCACTCTGATGCAGACCTGTAAAAAGCACTAGAGCTTCTGTTGCCACAGAATGGCCTGATTTACTCTACACTGGTTGCTCTCATCAGGCCCGGCAGCGTTAAAGAAATTCTTACAAAGATGATCTCACTGCCTACCCCCTGCTGAGATCTAGGGAAGCCAGAGCATCAAGCTAAGCTACTACTCTGTAGTCAAAAAAAGTACTGGAGATGCTGTTGCAAGAGAATTGCTTTAACACAAATTTGAGGAGGAACTGCAGAGGCTTTTCAGTGATCAACTGGGGAAGTTGACATTTTAAAGCCATCTGTCCCACAATCTTGCCCAATAAAAAAAACAAAAACAAAAAAAAACAACTACTTTCAAACTTACATTTGATAGACCCTTGATTTAAATTTTGGGGGGGAGGGACATGTGCAAGAGCATAGATTTCATAATGTATTGACATGACACATTCCCCATTCACTGCGTCACACCTTCCCGAAAGGGGCCGTCCAACACTCTGCTTCATTTATTAGCAGTAGTTCACATGCAATCTAACGCCGGATTTAGGTTGGAAAAAGTACGGAAGCTGCACTGCATACAGACAGGAAGGATTGTCTCAGGAGTGATTTGTTCGATGATTCAAGATTATTATTATATTTTTCGTACCATGCATTGTGAAAAAAATCAATGGGAGAAATTAGCCACTACAGATTTGAGATTATACTTTGCAATATTTCCGTAAAATAAATGCGACCTGCACATTTTTTTTTTTTTTTTTTTTTGCTTTTAACCAAGAATCAAGACTGTTTCATGTCCATATCTATAAACAATTCAGGTTTAAGCATTTATTCACTCGAAATTTCATTGGAAAAAGCTCTTTGCTTACATATGGCGGCCGCTAATTTGCTTACTGACTAGCCTCATAGATACAGTATAACGTAGATATTGCGAACTCGCAATATCCACGGAAAAATAAATGCTACCTGCACAGGTTTTTTTTTTTGCTTTTAACCAAGAATCGAGACTGTTTTATGTTCATATCTATTCGGAATTTAGGGATTTAAGTATATATTCACAAGAATTTTCAACGGAAAAAGCTCTTTGCTTACATAATGCGGCCGCTAATTTCTTTGCTGACTAGCCTCATAGTTCGCAATATTTACGTAAAATAAATGCTACCTGCACCGTTTTTTGCTTTTGACCAAGAATTGAGACTGTTTTACATCCTTTCTATAAAGAATTCAGGGATTTAAGCATTTATTCACAAGAATTTTCAACGGAAAAAGCTCTTCGTTTACATATGGCGGCCGCTAATTTCCTTACTAACCAGAATTTACGTAAAATAAATGCTATCTGCACATTTTTTTTTTTTTTTTTTTTTTTTGCTTTTAACAAAGAATTGAGACTGTTTTACGTCCATTACTATAAGAATATAAGGATTTAACAACTTACAAGAAATTTCAACGGAAAAAGCTCTTTGTCTGTGATTTGGCGGCCGCTAATTTGCTTACAGACTAGCATCATAGTTCACAATATTTACGTAAAATGAATGCTACCTGCACGTTTTTTTGCTTTTAACCAAGAATTGAGACTGTTTCACCATCATATCTATAAAGAATTCAGGGATTTAAGCATTTATTCACAAGAATTTTCAACGGAAAAAGCTCTTTTTCTGTGTTTCCACTTGGTCATCTATGCAGAGATAGGCCCCCTATGAATCGGCCCTGTGTCCCGTCAATACATTATGAAGTCTATGGCAAGAGCAAATACAAATAGTCAGTGTTGTGCATGAACACGTTCAATTAACGAACGTTCTGGAACAACTTAATATTTTGGGTGAATGTGAACAGTACGCATCACATTTTTGTCTCATGAACATGATTGTGAACGCGCTCATTCTCGCAGTCGTGAGCGGCGTTCATAACCTCGCTCATCGTCATCTACTGTTGTTGTGCAGCAATGAACAGACGAGACTACTGCTTTATTGTGATCAAGTCAACCCTTTTTTTTTTAATGCATCATAACTCTTCCACATCTCACTAGATATCATATAACAGGACAGTGATTTCCCCTATTAGATCCCACAAGGCTCATCCCATTGGCTGTGTGAACACAGGATGATCATGGGATACGAAGTCAGTATACTCCATTCATTCAGAATTAGAGCCTTTCCGACAAAACTGCAGTTAACGCCACAGGCTAAAACACTGTAGAGAAAAAAAAAAAAAAACCTTGATAGCGGAAAATCAGCCAACCTGGCAGCTCAAGCTGCCTGAGGCTCGCTCAAGTTTTTTTTGGCAACAATTGACCACGGAAAACCGATAATATGATCCTTTTAGTTTCCTCATGGGAAATTTGTTTTCTCCACGAGAGGGCACTCATACCGTTTGGATGAATAATGCACAATTTCTGTAGATTTTTTTCTTTCATGGGGATTCAATGTTATCTTTTTTTGTATTTCTTTGGCTTATTGTGGTTATTTACTATGTTATCTTACAGTATAATAATAATTCATATAGATAACTTGATGCTGAGAAAAAAAAAATCAAACAACTTAAGCAGTTACTCACAATGTTACTCAAGATTATTACTTAAGAATTCTTTTCATCAAATACATTTTCACTTGTACTTGAGTACATTTTTTGGAGGATTACTTTTACTTGAGTAATATTATTTTTTAAATAACACTACTTGAGTAAAATTTTTAAAAAATGTTCAAAAACTCGGACATGGGAGGAGTCTGGGGAGGCCATGGAAAACGACTTCCGGACAGCTTCGAGGAAATTCCGGTCCACCATCTGGCGTCTGAGGAGAGGATAACAGTGCACCATTGTGTATAGTGAAGATGGGGCACTGCTGACCTCGACACGGGACGTTGTGAGTCTGTGAGGAGAAAACTTCAAAGACCTCCTCAATTCCGCCGACACGCCTTCCTTTGAGGAAGCAGAGTCTGGGGACTCTGAGGTGGGCTCTCCGATCCCTGGGGTTGAAGTCACTGAGGTGGTTGGAAAGCTCCTCGGTGGCAAGGCCCCGGGGGTCGATGAGATCCGCCCGGAGTTACTAAGGGCTCTGGATGTTGTGGGGCTGTCGTGGCTGACACACATCTACAACATCTCGTGGACATTGGGGACACTGCCTCTGGATTGGCAGATCGGGATGGTGGCCCCCCATGTGTTCCAATTATAGAGGCATCACACTCCTCAGCCTCTCCGGTAAAGTCTATTCAGGGGTGCTGGAAAGGAGGGTCCGTCGGGAAGTCGAATCTCGGATTCAGGAGGAGCAGTGTGGTTTTCGTCCCGGCCGTGGAACAGTGGACCAGCTCTATACCCTCAGCAGGGTCCTCGAGGGGGCATCGGAATTTGCCCAACCAGTCTACATGTTTTTTGTGGATTTGGAGATGGCGTTCGACCGTTTGCCTCGGAGAGTCCTGTGGGGGGTGCTCCGGGAGTATGGGGTACCGAGCCCATTGGTAAGGGCTGTTCGGTCCCTGTAAGACCGGTGTCAGAGTTTGGTCCGCATTGCTGGCAGTAAGTAAGTAGAATTCGTTCCCAGTGAGGGTTGAACTCCGCCAAGGCTGCCCTTTGTCACCGATTCTGTTCATAATTTTTATAGACAGAATTTCTAGGCGCAGCCGAAGCGTTGAGGGCGTCCGGTTTGGTGACCTCAGCATTGCATCTCTGCTTTTCGCAGATGATGTGATGCTGTTGGCTTCATCAAGCCATGACCTCCAACTGGAGCACTTTGCAGCCAAGTGTGAAGCGGTTGGGATGAACATCAGCACCTCCAAATCCAAGACCATGGTCCTCGGTCGAAAAAGGGTGGAGTGCCCTCTTCGGGTCGGGGATGCGATCCTGCCCCAAGTGGAGGAGTTCAAGTATCTTAAAGTCTTGTTCATGAGTAAGGGTAGGAGGGAGCGGGAGATCGACAGGCGGATTAGTGCAACGTCTGCAGTAATGCGGACTCTGCACTGGTCCGTAGTGGGGAAAAAGTAGCTGAGCCGAAAGGCAAAGCTCTCGATTTACCAGTCGATCTACGTTCGAACCCTCACCTATGGTCACGAGCTGTGGATCGTGACCGAAAGAACAAGATCCAAAATGAGTTTCCACCGCAGGGTGTCCGGGCTCTCCCTTCGAGATAGGGTGAGGAGCTCCGTCATCCGGGAGGGACTCGGCGTCAAGCTCCTCCGCATTGAGAGTCGCCAGCTGAGGTGGCTTGGGCATCTGGTTCGGATGCCTCCTGGACGCCTCCCCGGAGAGGTGGTCCGGGCATGTCCCACCTGCAGGAGGCCCTGGGGACGACCCAGGACACACTGGAGAGACTCTGTCTCTCGGCTGGTCTGGGAACACCTTGGGATCCTGCCGCAGGAGCTGGTTGAAGTAGTAGGGGAGAAGGAAGTCTGGGCTTCCCTGTTAAAGCTGCTGCCCCCGCGACCTGACCCTGGAGCAAGCGGAAGATGATGGATGGATGAGTAAAATTTTTGGCTACTCTCCCCACCTCTTAATATCATACATGGTAGCTTTTGCAATGTCATGCAAAGCTACCATCAATTACACCACCTTTGTTAGGGCCTCTGCTCCTCCCTCCTTAGACATGGCCCACCTTGGGCAGGTGTACATATTTTTAATCTGATTGCAGGTTGAAGTTTAGACGGGTGGAGCGGCCACAGGTGCTGGCAATGATAATCAGCCATCTTTACAAGTCAGTGGCGCCGCCCCTTCGTCGTCTGATCAACTTGTCTGGTTCCTCCGTCAGTTCTCGCATTCATTAGATTGTTATCTCTGATCACCTGCTCAAGACATTTTTTCAGCTCTTGCCCAGGACCTGTTTTAGGGCGCCTCTCGTCGGATTACTACGCCTGCCACCTTCCCGAGTCCCATCGCTTCACACAAACTTGACTACCCCAAGTGGAAACCTCCACACTCCTTACAGTGGTCTACTCCCCCTCTGCCTAGGCTCTGGCTTCAATCACGCCATCCGATCTCGGACAAGTAAATAATTTCACTCATCACAAACTTGTGCTTGTCTGCCTAGGGATCCACTCCATTCCGCACACCTTAACAACCTAACAACAACAAAAATATATATGCATAATCTTTGCTAAAAGTCTTGTGCACTTTTCCATAAAGTAATTAGAACAAACAATTTGATGTGGTCAGATTAAAAAGCGCAAGAGACAACATGGTCTGCATCTAGAAATGGGACAGATACTTGGGTCCAACAACTTCCACTAGGGACCTCGTGCGAAGACGGCTGAGGGAGAGTCGAGGGCCTCAAGGTAGAGGCAGATGGTGTGCTTGATGGAGCAACCAGTAATTCACCAGAGAGACATTGTATTCTGTGCCAAGGGATGCCAGACATGACGAGAAAAGCTCCAAAGCCTAAAGGTGTGGATGGATTCATTGGGGAGCAGTTGGAACAGGCAAGCAGACAGCTGTGGTGCAATGGGGCTCCTCCACAGCCTTAAGGCTTTGATTTAAAAGTTAAAACAAAAAAATACAAAACATGTTTTTATGCCCATTAAATTCATGAGTAGATAAGCAATTACAAAATTTCCAATTAGCCATGACTGTATAATAAAAACATTAAAAAAAACACACTATGAACCTGCTGTGAAAGGAGCAGCAAAGAGGTAAATACAGTTATCTCTGGTGTTCCTTTTTCTGTCCGTCTGCTCTCACCCCCTCAAGTCCTAATTACTCAGGCAGAAGCTGAGAAGTAACAATGTCCTGGTACTATCTGTTGGAGTTCCAGGAAAGCCAGTCACAGCATCATCATTTACTTGATAGTATTTAAAAAAGAAAATCAGTATGCTGATACTTCCTGCTGTTCCTGTTGCTACACACATGCACTGCAAAGAACTATGATGACTGCGAAAACCAGACTGAGAAATGTTCATCAACGCGTTGTTCCTAACTCTTTAAAACACTCTAAGCACTCAAAAAATATATAACGCCACCATTGTCATCATTTAATAAAGGAAATAAAGTCACTTAATCTTAAATCCATCTGTATGTGCGTTATGTGCAGAGGTGGGTATAATAGCCAAAAATTTTAATCAGGTTAGAGTCGCGTTACTTCAAAATAATATTACTCAAGTACAAGTAAAAAAGTTTTTGGTGAAAAGAATACTCAAGTATGAGTAACATTGTGAGTAACTGCTATCGATGTTTAATTTTATTTAAAAAAAAATTTAAAAACATATAGTTTTGAGCTTGTGAGTAGTCAGAGAGGTCCACTACTAATATTTACCTACCTTTGCCAGACGTTATTCAGAATCATTGATTTACAGTACAACAAAAATGAGAATTGTAACCAAATCAAAGGATACATTTTGGACCTTTATATCATTTTTCATAACATATTGGTAAAGCAAAATTACAAAGTTTTGAAGATGGTAGTAGTCAGAGAGGTTTACTACCAACAAGCACATACCTTGACCAGAATTTATTTAGATCTGTGGATTTACAGTGCCACAAAAATGAGAACTGTTACCTATTATCTACTAAAATGACCCATTGTTAAGGGGAATCACATAATATTGTACTGACATAACAGTGCACTTAACTAGAGGTGGGCAGTACAGTGGTATGAAAAAGTATCTGAACCTTTTGGAATTTCTCACATTTCTGCAGAAAATCACCAAAAAATGTGATCTGATCTTTGTCAAAATCACACAGATGAAAATAAAAAAACAGTATTTGCTTTAACTAAATCCACCCAAATTTATAGGTTTTCATGTTTTAATAAGGACAGTATGCCAACAATGACAAAAAGTCGAAAAATAAGTAAGTAAACCATCACGTTTAATTTTTTGTGGCCTACCCTTTGGTAGCAATAACTTCAACCATACACTTCCTGTAGCTGCAGATCAGTCTGGCACATCAATCAGGACTAATCTAGGCCCATTCTTCTCTATAAAACTGCTGAAGTTCAGTCAGATTCCTGGGCTGTCAGGCATGAATCACTTTCTTTAGGTCATGCCACAGCATCTCAATGGGATTCAAGTCTGGACTTTGACTTGGCCACTCCAGAACGTGTAAGGTATTTTGTTCTTCTGAAACCATTCTGAAGTTGATTTTCTTCTGTGTTTTGGATCATTGTCTTGTTGCAGCATCCGTCCTCTTTTTAGCTTCAACTGTCTGACAGACGGCCTCAGGTTTTCCTGCAAAACATCCTGATGAACTTTTGAATTCATTCTTTTATTAATGATTGCCAGTTGTCCAGGCCCTGAGGTAGCGAAACAGCCCCAAATCATGATAATCCCTCCAGCATGCTTCACAGTGGGGATGAGGTATTGATGTTGGTGAGCTGTTCAATTTTTCTTCCACACATGATGTTGTGTGTTACTCCCAAACAATTCAACTTTGATTTCATCAGTCCACAAAATGTGGACTGATGAAAACTGTGGAGTGTCCAAGTGCCTTTTTGCAAACGTTAAAAGAGCAACAATGTTTTTTTTGTGGGGGGGGACAGCAGTAGCTTCCTCTGTGGAGTCCTCCCATGAACACCATTCTTGGCCATTGTTTTACATATAGTTGATGTGTGCACAGAGATATTGGACTGTGCCAGTGATTTCTGTAAGTCTTTAGCAGACACTCTAGGGTTCTTTTTTTTTACATCTCTGAGTATTCTACGCTGAATTCTTGGCGTCATCTTTGGTGGACGGCCCCTCCTTGGGAGAGAAGCAACAGTGCCAAACTTTCTCCATTTGTAGACAACTTTTCTGACTGTCGATTGATGATCATTCAGACATTTAGAGATGGTTTTTGATCCTTTCCCAGCCTTATACAAATAAACAATCCTTGATCGCAGGTCTTCAGACAGCTCTTTTTACCGAGCCATGATGCACATCAGACAATGCTTTCCATCAAGACATTTCTTACCAGGTGTGTGTTTTATAGGGGGCAGGGCAGCTTTAAACTACTCATCAGTGATTGGGAACACACCTGACTTAAAATGTTTGGTAAAATTTGGTTTCAATTGCTCTTTAAGTCTCCTTTGGCAGCGGGTTCACTTACTTATTTTTCCCCCTTCTGACATAGTTTGCATGCTATCCTCATTAAAATATGAAAACCTATAAATGTTTGGATGTTTTTAGTTAAAGCAGACACTGTATTTTCATTTTCAAGATCAGATCACATTTGATGGTGATTTTATGCAAAAATGTGAGGAATTCCAAAAGGTTCAAATACTTTTTCATATCACTGTAAAAATGCTAAAATCATGCATTTTTATCACTTTTAATCAAACTATATTTTATGCAGTGTATATCTTTTTTTTCACCATTTTACAGTATCAGTGGTCTTGTTCCCCATTGACGCAAATACACATGAGATGCTTCATAATAAACTGCTCTTATACAATAAGTCTAGTGTAAAATGATCTTAACACGCCAGCATCATGTACAAACAACTGTCTGTGTAGTGAATATTAGTTTTGTGACGATTTAATGCTTGGTGAGTTTTTTATTGTACACTACATTTACATTATTTACTACTATAAAAACAGAAGGATTGCAATGAGAAGGTCCTATCTGTCACTAACTAGTTGACTCTAACTAGAGCAAGAAATCAACTTCCTTTGCATTGTGTCACATTGATGTTAAAGCTAAAGTGAACAATGTTTATATGCAAATGTCAGATTACGGTCAGAAAATGCATGTCATGTCATGTCATGTCATGTACTCACTGGTGCAGGGTTCGTCTGGCTGATCAGCGTCACCCCGGTAGTAACCATTACGACAGACACAGATGGTGGCGGCCTCGGCAGTGGAGCGGCTGTTTGGAGGGCACTGAAGGCACAGACCGGGACCCTGCGTCGACTTGAAGGTACCTGGTGGGCACGCTGCGAAAAAAATAAAATAAAAAAGACAAACCAATCGTTAATCCACAAGGATGATGCATCATGACATAAATTTGGACAGAGATACACTGAGACTGACAGTTGGCAGTATTCAACCCGACTCAATGTTGTTTTACTGACTGCTTTATGCATTATTCATGTTTCTAGTTCTATAAAGGTTTGGTAAAATACAAAACATATTATTTGGTTCGGGCTTTACATTTACGCTTTGGCCTTCCAATTTGGAATTAGCATGTTCTACCCGAGTTTGCATGGGTTTTCTCTGCGTACTCCAATTTCCTCACACGTATTTATAACATGAATGTGAGGTTAATTGAGGGGAAAAAATCATCCATTGGTGGGAATGTTAAAGGATTATTATTATATGGTGATATGTAGACCAGTCCTGTGTGGACCCAAACACTTACAGAGTGGATGAAATAGGTTTACCCGCAATCCCAGAATAAGAAGTGGGATTGAACGATGGATGGAAGAACAGATGGATGAACAATACACAAAAAAAAATTCCTGAATTTTTTTTTTTTTTTTTTTATGGAAATCTTGATAAATAATCTCATCAAATAAAGTAAAATCTGAAGTATGTTTTACAGTGCTAATGAAATACATTGTATGTTTAAGTGTGTTCTAGAAATTGATACATCTATCCATTTTCGGATGGACATCTAATATAAAATATCAAATCGGATTGTGAAACCCCAAAAATAAATAAATCGATACAGTTCAAGTTTAAAGGGTCACCATGTTTTCTCTTTTAATGTGCAAAATCAATACACAGCACTAAAAGCACTGAAAACACCCGGCAGTTGGACGTATTCACTCTTGGACAAGCACTTTACACCTTATAATCACACTTTGGAGCAGGTGGAGGAAAGCTTGACACATTCTGAATAACTCCTCTTTTATTTCATTTTAAAGCCATCAATTCAATGGCAAAAACGAAAGTCTGGAAGCCAAAACCCAAACTGAGATGTCAATGTTCCATAATTAGATTTGCATCGGCATGCAGCAGTGACATTGCTTTGTTTGAGCAATGGTTATTAGATTATGAGCGGCTTCCCTAGGGGCGACTTTACGGACAGTGGTGGCTCACTGTCAGTCAGCTGTGGTGGATTTAAACAACACAGTAGCCTTTAATGCGTAAAGGCCACAGTGGAGGACAAAGATTATTGTGGAAGATATGAGCGTTGAAATTGAGGCGACAACCTTGTTTGTTTATAGCATCACATCCCAAAAGACTGCAAAGTGCGGATATGGACACAGTACAGGAAGGATTTACTGAATAGATTATGATAAAAGAGTTTAATATTTCAGCTGCCTTACTTGATGTGACTTGTTGGCGAACGCAGTCAATGGCGGTTCCTTGCACGGTTGTGTTGGGCGGCCGCTCCGGTCGGCAAATTGCTAGGGGCGCACGCACTAGAGGTGCACGCGAGTGATTGTCTACTACAGGTAGTTATGGATGAGTTCCGTTCCTACGCTGACGATGACACACAAATTTCCATGTAACTTGGAATAGATCCTTTAAGTGCCCCTCAATCTCAAATAACCAATAATAACCAAAAATCCCAAAAGTATTGTATTTTGTTTAATGATGGAGGTTACACTGCCCTCTGGTGGCAGCGTTGGGTCTGGCTGGACTGAAGCCTTGCATGACTGAGGAGGAGACTCGTCTGGCATGGATAAAGGACAGCTGCCCTCTGGTTTGGCCCACATTAGGCTGTTTCAGCTAATATATGTTTGTGTATGCATTTGTAATTAAGTTTAGAGCTAGACTTTGTTACTGTATGTATCAGCGATTTGCTATGAGAATAGCGTATCGCACCAATGCTATTTTTAGACCGTGACGTCACATCATAAAGCGGAAGTGGGACATTATCAGTGTTGGGCACGTTACTTTAAAAAAGTAATTAGTTACATTACTCAGTACTTCTTCCAAAAAGTAACTGAGTTAGTAACTGAATTACTCTATACTAAAAGTGACTAGTTACCAGGGAAAGTAACTATTTCCGTTACTTTAAAAAGAACTTGTTGTATGTCAAAGAATTTGAAATTTTCTGAGCAGTATTCGAGTCAGTGGAATAGAGAAGAATAGACAGGTAGTTAACTTGTTAGGTGCTTCAGCAGATTTGAATTGCTTACCACAAAAGCTTTGCCCCGGGACATAAATTACACATTACATGCAGCTTCTTTCATTTAATTTCGACAAACTTGAAATAGTGTCTATATCTCCACCTCTTAAAGGACAATTTTTCTTCTGTATGCTCTACCATCCCGACCCTGTGCATCTGTTTTGCGTGTGTGTGTTTGCCGCACGCGCTGTTCCGGTTTGCTTGTGAAATCACCGGCTCTGATTGGCTTACCACGACACATGACTCTAACCCTCAGCGAATCACAATCACTTCCATCGCATCTCTCGAGGGGCTGCATTTAGGTAGGCTCTTTTCCCGACAATTTCCGTCACCTTCAAAGCGTCTGCCGTCCTCAAGATGGAAGCAAAATTATTGCTGGCTGACAGTGGGAGATGGGAACGAGGCTAGCATCAGGTGTAGCAAACAGAGAAACGTTACCAAACTTTGGAAAGCATTGTCTAATTGAATGAGCAGGGCCAAACAGCTTGGAGTCAGAAGTACGTGCGCTATTCTCGAACCTGAACGCACCCCAAGTCTTGGATGGCAAATCAACAGAGCAGAGAGTCGACTTGACACGGCTGGTAGTTTCTTCAATTTATTCAGAGTAAGTAACGCACCGCTTTTGACCGTCAGTAACGGTAACGGCGTTGTAATGGCGGGAAAAGTAATTAGTTAGATTACCCCGTTACTGAAAAAATAACGCCGTTACGTAACGGCGTTATTTATAACGGCGTTACTCCCAACACTGGACATTATAGACACGCCCTCGCATACAAACCATTATATTTCTACTAGTTTTCTCCGGTAATATTTAAAAAACTAACATGCCGATCAAACACTGCTACAACGGAACTTGTAGAAATGACTCTAGACATTACGACCGTCCACATATGAAAGATGTTTTCTTCATACGTTTCCCAAAACCAAAGACTCAAAGGAAAAAATGTGAACAATAGATCAGCTTGTGCGGACGTCCAAAAGACCAGTTTAACACCAGCAAGGTGAAGTCATTCACCTTCATATGCAGTAAAAATTTTGTTGGTGGTCTGGGTCCAACAAATGACAATCCCGAGCAATTGCTTGCCACAGCGTATTCCAAAGAGGTAAGTCATTTTGATATTTTTTTGCGTGGCGTTTTGCCATGCTTCTTCTGTTTGACAATGAAGGACCTGAAAAAAAGTAAAGTGGTATCTGCCTGCCACCGTTGTTGCTTTTTTGTTGTAAAGAAACAACTTTAGTAAAGGGGGAAGTGTAAATAAATTAATAGAATTAAGATGTGTTACTAATGAAAAAATTAAAAGTGTTTGTTCGCTGTCACTGAGGAGCATTTGGAATCTCTACACAAAACTGACAATATAAATTACCCCCAAGAACGTTCAGAGACATAAGACGTAAGAAAGCCCGCCCGTCTCATCAGACCATAGGACATGGTTCCAGTACTCCATGTGCTTTGTTGACATGTCTTCAGCAAACTGTTTGCGGGCTTTCTTGTGTACTGTCTTCAGAAGAGGCTTCCTCCTGGGATGACAGCCATGCACACCAATTTGATGTATGGTCTGAGCACTAACAGGCTGACCCCCCCACCTCTTCAATCTCTGCAGCAAGGCTGACAGCCTTCCTGTAACGAGTCACATGGCATTTTGGACATTTAGGGTTGTACGTTTTTTCATAGGGGTGTACTCACTTTTGCTGCCAGGGGTTTAGATATTAATGGCTATATTTTGAGTTATTTTGAGGGGAAAATAAATGAACTCTATTATATAAACTGCACACAGACTACTTTTCATTGTGTCAAAGTGTCATTTTGTCAGTGTTCTCCTATGAAAAGATATCTTCATATCTGCAGAAATGCGAGGGGTGTACTCATTTTTGTGAGTGTAAAATTCTTAGCAAATACTATGTTTTGGTTATTGGTTTGTGTTAAGTATATTGTTTTTATTTATTTTGATTGTTATTTTATTTGTTATTTTAATTTGGGGGCGGGGGGCAAAGCATCTTGTCGCCCAGGGCACCTTGTAGGCTAGGAACGCCACTGAAGGCAGTGAGGAATCTGCACCTCCCATTATGAAGTTAATTAGACAAACAGCTTACTGTTTGTCTTGTTTCACGTATATGCAATGTTGGTGACTTGATTCATGCTGACAATTTAAGTTTTAATACTACGTGTAAGAGGGCAGGGGAAGCTATAAATATCAAAACAAACTACATGAATTAATTCGGCAGTGTTGTTAACACACTTCTTTGTGCTGTGTCTAAGAGACATTTATTATCACTTTAGTGCAGGCTTTAAAAAGTAATAATGACCAAAGTGTTGGCGTTTCCCCCTCGGAGGAGTGTAACCACTGCATAGTAAATGTAAATCTTTGTATAAAACAAGCTTTTAAGATTTTATGCATGCTTCTTAAAAAATGCATTGACATGCTATTACTCTGTTAAAAATGGAAGAGCAGAACCCCAACCTTTTCTTTTTTTTTTTCAACCACAGTCTCTGATGAGCTGCCGGCGAAGGATATTGAGTGGAAGTGAAAAATCTAGGTGAAGGAGAAAGATGGAGGCCTAAATGCACACGTGCACACACACAGACATTGCCCATTGCACCCAAGAGTGAGTGTTCTACTTTGGTGCTACCGCCAGACACACCGGCGGCTAACTGACTGGCTTGATGTTTCGTCACAAAACAGGGTTTGGACCCAGTCAACACATACAAACATGCATGCATTGCATACACACAGGCTAGACCAGGAAAACTACAAACAGCTTATAAAACAACCCCGGGAGCTGTGAAGCAGATTAAAGCCTGGCTTCATAAGGAGAAAAACAAACTGCAATGCCGCGATTGCACCCGAGCTATCTTACGACCATGAGTAAGTATGTTTGTGTGGAAGTATTCACAGTCTTGTAGTGTTTGCGGGAAAGCAATATAAATTGCAGCATTGTTTCCGTCTATCTGTGTGTAATTACATCATATTTTGCATAGGTGTCTCCTAATACAAGGATATTGAGACTGTTAAACCCCCATCGGCCGCGAGGGCAAAACTGCTGCCATAGCAATAACTGAGAAATATTAGCAATTCCAAGATGATAAAATGCAGAACAAAAATGTGTAGTGACATTAGATGAAAACAAATAGATACTGTACTGTTGGTTTAATGGAGTGTAAATGTATGAACACATTCATCTATATGCCAAAAATGCATGAAACAAAATTGCCAACCATCTATTATCTGGAGTGTATCAGTAATGCTTATCCTGTTCGGTGTTTCGGGAAGATTAAGTCTTTCCCACCTGACTTAAGGTAAAAAGTGGGTTACACTCTTGGAGTGGTCAGCAGTCAGTCACAGAGTTACACAACCAATCAATCTCAAATGAGCACCTTACTGAATAGGAACTGAACCTATTCACTGGGGCCATCCCACACTCCGCTTCATTTATAAGCAGTCGGTCACATGCAGCGGTCTAACGCCGGATTTAGGTTGAAAAACTACAAAAGCTGTACTGCATACAAATAGGAAGGATTGTCTCAGGAGTGATGTGTTCGAGGATTCAAGGTAATTATTATTTTTCATCCACATTACATCCTCATTACATCCATATCTATTAAGAATTCAGGGACTTTTATTCATTTTATTCAAAAGAATTTTCAATCGAAAAAGCTCTTTGTTTACATATGGCAGCCGCTAATTTGCTTACTGACTAGCATCATAGTTCGCAATATTTACGTAAAATAAATGCTAACTGCCCGTTTTTTGTTTTGTTTTTGCTTTTAATCAAGAATCGATATTGTTTTACGTCATATCTATAAGGAATTCAAGGATTTAAGCATTTATTCACAAGAATTTTCAATGGAAAAAGCTTTGTTTACATATGACGGCCACTAATTTGCTTATTGACTAGCATCATAGTTCGCAATATTTACATAAAATAAATGCTAGCTACACGTTTCTGCTAGCTGCATGAAGTTTTTTTTTTTTTTTTTTTGCTTTAATCGAGACTGTTTTACGTCCGTATCTATAAAGAATTCAGGGATTTAAGCATTCATTCACAAGAATTTTCAACGGTAAAAGCTTTTTGTTTACATATTGCGGCCGCTAATTTCATTACTGACTAGCCTCATAGTTTGCAATATTTAAATGCTAAATGCACATTTTTCTGTTTTTATTTTGCTTTTAACCAAGAATTGAGACTGTTTTACATCTATTTCTATAAAGAATACAGGGATTTAAACATTTATTTACAACAAATTTCAACGGTAAAAGCTTTGTGATATGGTGCCCACTAATTTGCTTACTGACTAGCATCATAGTTCCCAATATTTACGTAAACTAAATGCTAACTGCACAGGTTTTTTGCAGCTATGGCTTCAGGAATCCAACATTGTGTCAAAGAAGCTGAGGGCCAATCCCTGGTGATTAGGCATGTTGCGATAACAAATTTTAGTGGGCAATATATTGGCTCATACATTGTTGCCGATATGCAATATAATGGTGAAAGGAAAAAAATGGATCCAATTTAATTTTTACTAGGGCTGTCAAATTTATCGCGTTAACGGGCGGTAATGAATTTTTTTAAATTAATCACGTTTTTCCTGTTAAAATATTTGACGCATTTAACACATGAGCTGAATGACCCGCCATTGACTCAAACAGATTGTAATGGCACCGTTTTTTTGCACATTGAGAGCTAAGAGGCAGAGAAAGGCAAGTGGGCACATGCGTTCATTAGACCGTGCTGTTTATTGGCATAAGCTCCAACTCCTTCACAACAAACATAAGTATCATTTAGTAAAAGCACAACAAAAATACTATAACTCTTTCCTTGCCTGGCACGGCCAGACTGTTCTCCCTGTATTTTTCAAACACTGAGAGAATAGTCTGGGACCCAGCCCATTAACGGCCTCTCGAGCAAGTACAAAATCAATCGTCAAATTAGATTTGTTTATTTGCGTGACGTCTTCTTAACGAGCAACGTCACTCTTCCGCGTCGGAAGTCGTCTCCACAACAACAGAGATGGCGAACAGGAGAGCCGAGAATATGTTCCAATCCACTGTAAAATCAGTTTTGAACTACCAAAAGCACATCGACACAAGTAATTGACAACAGTCTGTCTCGCGCTAGCAATGTTGAATAAACTCCGCTCTCCTCGTATGTTTACTTCCGCGCGCAAGTCCCTCGTCGCGTTTCTAACGTCACATCCGCCCATCGCTGATTGGTCCACTCCGCTGTCTGTTTGCTGTGGCTTGCTCCGCCCTGGAAATTTTATCCGCTTAATGGTGGCCAGACCCAACAGCTGGAACAGCGGTGAGTCTGGAGTACCAGGCCCCCCCCCAAAAAAAAATAGTGTTCACAAAAAGAAAAGTGCTTCAATCTGTATTAATGAGGCCCTATTCTCACACGGTTAAACAATGCAAACAGAACTGGCATTCCCAATCAAAGTAGCTATGCAAAATACACATAAAACTTACTCAGACTTTGGTCAAACTCTATTCAAACATTTCGTTTAGCTCTTGTTTAGCTCAATACACTGGATGGCAATATTTAGTCACAATATACAAACTATCAGAGGTCTCGTCCGTTTTGAAGCCAGCACTCAAATGACCGTGAAGTACAATGGAAACAGGGAACTACGGCGTCAGTCGAGGGACAAAATACACTCATTGGCTTGATTTCTAAGTAATTTAAAACTCGCCATTGACACCTTGTGGTGTATTTCAATCACTACCTTACCTGGTTAAAGACATGGTGGATGAACGGATGTGACGTCACCACTTGGCGACATCAACAATGATGAGTTACTAGTTTATTTTTTTGACCGAAAATTAAGAGGGCTTTTAAATTCATAAAAATACTATAACTTGTACTAACATTTATCTTTTAAGAACTACAAGTCTTTTTATCCGTGGATCCCTTTAACAGAAAAATTGTTAATAATGTTAATCTTGTGGATTTATTGTTATAATAAACAAATACAGTACTTATGTACAGTATGTTAAATCCGTCTTGTGTCTTATCTTTTCATTCCAATATTTATATTTGAGAGATGGTTTGAATTGCAATTAATTACGATTAATTAATTTTTAAGCTGTGATTAACTCAATTAAAAATTTTAATTGTTTGACAGCCCTAATTTTTACCTATTCAAATGGATAAAAAGGTTTATTATTAAACACACAAACTATGTTAGAAATAATAATCATAAATAAGTACGCATAATGTGCCATTTGAAAGCTAGTTTAGTGTAGAATATGAAAAAGGTGAGAAAACCAACACCACTTTTGTTCTCTGCCAATTGCACCCCATCAAAAAAATTGATTTGATCCATAAAGTTTATCTTGACCTGCATAGCCAAAATATTCCACTTTTTCCATCAGATTTTTCATAAAATGTGTCAATTGAAAGTTATCTTACATTAGAATCTGAAAAATTTGAGAGTAACTGAAGACATCTGTGACATATGTGCATGAAAACTACGGTTAAAGTCTTTAGCTAACATATTACTGATCTGCTTTACGGATAAAAATAGAATACTGTATATGAGAAAATACAGTAAGTACTGTAAGTGGGTAAAATGTAAGCAAATCCATAGAGGTTATACAGAACAGACCACAATAGACTGAACAATGTTTGACTGCATTATTCAATTCCAAAATGCCAAGTGTTCCTGTCGTGCATGCGCCCGTCACTCCTTGGCTGTGTTGCTTTCCGGCACAGGAGGAGGATAAAACATTAGATCAACAAGCAATTAGTCTCCCCTGTGGGAGAATAACTCACAATTGAACTGGCTGCACCCAGAAACAACATTCCTTTCTTTCATGTGGTCTCCACAGAGATCCCCTAACACTGTTTTCTCCTCCTGTCTTTTTTTTTTCACCATTGCCCTCCCACATATTCTTGTCCTTTTCCATTGGTAGAGTATTGTTTTCACTGCTCTTCCGCCTTTCTTGTTGTTTAGTTTGCCATTGATTGACAGGTTTGCACTCTTGTTAGGTCATCCTGACTTTATGTATGTCAAAAATCACTCTGCAGTGGGCTAAAAGAAGTATGGCCCCTGATCTCCCATGCTTGTGACTCATCACAACATCACTGTGATAACCCTATGTCAATATTGACACCAGTCGGTCCAGGTGGGCTTCATCGCTGTTACCTAAACTGTCAGTCCTTGCTCCCCCTCAGAATCTATGGAATGTTATTTAAAAACAAAACAACTCAAGTAGAAATCATAAATTAGGATTAAGTTATAGGTTATCATATGATCAACTCATTCCTTTCAGGTATCTTAAAATCAAATTTCACTGAAGTGAAATGGCGAAATCTCAAACTGGAGTTACTGATACCGACAACTCTGTTGCTGATATCTGTTATCAATTGAAAATCTCTGCAAAGGGATTGTACATACAGTGGTACCTCTACTTGCCAACGTCTCTACATACAGAATTTCCAATTTTAAGACACGCCTCAAGGGGAGAATATTGCCACTTGTTGGGAAATAAATTTCAGAATACAAAAGGCAAAAATACAGTATACAGAACGTAACATACTTATAGCTGCTCTGGCATTGGCTATTGCCTAGAATTTCTGGCATCCAATTGGCTAAGAGGCACCTTTACTGTATGTGTATGTTGTCAGGGATAGCGAGTGGGCAGGGTATGTGAACCCAAACGCAGGAAAATGGCACGGAGGAACTCACAGGGAAACGAGGCAAGAGGAGGGTACAGGGAAACCTGGCGTGGACGCAGACATGGACGAGATATCGACGCTGACATGAACAATGTCACAACAAGGATTGAACCAAAACGGGGAGCTTATATACACAGACATGGGGTAACGGGACAATAAAGCACAGGTGGGTGACACAAGAGGGGGCATATTTTTGGATACACAAGGAGCAGGCACAGCAGGTGAAATCAATGGGTAATCACATGGACAAGACACATGAGGCCACAGAACCAAACAAAAACCTCCAAAAACCTGGTGCGACAGCTTTACATTCAGGGTGTATTCACTTTTATTCTTGATTGTTTTTTTATATTATGCACAACTCTGATTTATGTTTATTGTGCAATAATCTAATAGTAACATGTATTTGTTACATGTTTTGATGCGATTTTATATATTATAAGATTTTTTTCTCAGACAATGGTCAATGGTGGTTTAAATACCTGACATGTTTCGGCGGAGACTTCCGCCTTCATCAGAGAGTCAACGGTGTTAGTGTGACGCATCTTCTTATCAGCTGATGGATGAAGGCGTGACTCACCTGTCAGATTGACAGGCCCTCTGCTGACCATTCACTCTTCCAGGATGCTGGTCCAGGTGGTAGAGAGCATGTCCGCCCCCTCGTCCCTGGTGTTGGTCCTCGGGCCCCGCTTGCGGATCTCAATGGCCTCCCTGTTCCAGCGCAGAGCGGATGACTCTGGCCTTTTCCCAGTCCATGATGTGGTTTTCCCTTTTTCAGTGATCGGTGATGGCTGATTGGTGATGTTCCTGTTGTGCTTGCTCTTTCATTGCCCTTGTTTGTCTCATTGTTGTCTCCTTTTCACTTTCCTTCTTGTGTTTCTAGTAATGAAGCTCCTCCCTGTCTCCCGGATGTATGATTTAGTGCATGTTTTTCATGAAATTTCATATATGGAAATTTTTTTTCTTGGGGGATTTTGTCCTTTGGATGGCCCAATCTCTGGCGGAGTGTTTTGTGTGGTTTGACCGGTGTGTTTATGTTGTATTTTTTCATGACTCTTTGGATATGTCCCGTGACTCCTCTCACATATTAGGGCATTGACATGGAAAACGCGTGGAACGCTACTTACAGAATTTTCAAGTTACGAAACTACTACTTACGAAATTAATTGGTTCTGAAAGAAGTACCACTGTATTCATAGAAATGAATTTTCACTATTTATTCTAGTCTGTTAACTGCAGATATTAATATAATATAATTTTGGCTCACTACAACTATGCCAGCGAGAGCTTGAATTACAGCTGCAACAAATAATCAATTGAATCGATTAATCAATAATTAATCAATTAATAAATTAGTTGCCCACAAATCTGATCATCAAGTTTTGCCGGCAGCTGTGAGCAGTCCTGTGTGGTTCTTTCTTTGTATGGAACGTGTGGCAAGACTGAGAGAGTTCACTGCTAGTCTGCTACACTCAGGTTGGGTTGCTGAATCAATAACTTTAAGAAGTGTCAAGAGTTAGACTATCTTTTGTGTTGATAGATCCAGTGTGCCTCCATCAGAGGTAAGTAAATGAAGCCAATTCTATTCTTTGTATTCCTTTTTGATGAGACGTTACTACTTACCATTAGGACGCAGCGCTAAGCTAGTTAGCGATTATGGTAATCAGTGCCTCAAGTTTCCGTTTGTATTAGCACTTGAGTTATTTTTAGATAGTAAAGTTGTCTTTAATAAAGAAACCACGCACATCAAGCCATTCATATAACAGCTTAGAGTCTCCTTTCAGCACAAACTCCCATTCAAACTGTAATTTGTCATACAAGAGAGTGTACTTTCAAACTGGATTTGGATGGTATTAATAAAGAAAACTGATTGAAAGTCATTGACACAATTTTAATAAGTGCTTTGGCTACAGCTGGATCTTTTATTTTTAATGAACAGGACTTCTGTCTTATTTGTGTACTGAGAATTTGTTATGTTTATTAATCAGGACCTTTAAAATTGTATTTTTACGTACTTAAAACAGTACAGTTGTAGACTACAGTTAAGTCAGGAAACTGTAATAAATATATAATAATTAATGGAGACAATTAAAATATTGACCGATTATCGGCTGGGCCGATTTGCGCTGGTATTTGGAAATTTGAAGTGTATCGGTCTCTTCTCTTTTAAATCAGACCAGCTGATATGAAAAAATCCATTTAAAATTAGGTTATATCTGATTGGATAAATGGTGTAACACTTGTATTGTGCCTTTCCACCTTTTTAAGGCCCTCAAAGCGCTTCACACTATATCTCAAGGATACTTAGATGATGCCATTAGGGCGGAGAATCGAACCAACAACCTCTGGGTTAGGGAATGACGACTCTACCAATGAACCACACTACCCCCAAGCGGCAGAGCCTCCGAAGAAGAAGCTGTCCTCACACCCACTGGAGAGTGAGAGGAAAAGTTTTCTTGAGTGAGAACCTCCAGACCGAAATCACGTGTCAAAGGTAATGCAGAAATTGTGCATTATTCAAATTTTTATGCCAATTTTTACACTTACTCCAAATGAATATTGACTCAAAAAATCGGTTATCGCCCCCTCTAACTACTATTAATCGCTATCGGTTCTGAAATACCCATTTCGGTTGCTCTCTAGAGACAATAATTACATTGTTAATTCTGGATCATGAAACTTTGCAGTTTGTTCGCCTTTTTCACTCAACAATGATGCATTGATTTGCAAGAATGTGTCCTATGCTAAAGCGTTAGCAATAACTTTCAAGCTCTCGTATCTGAACGCAAAATTGGCTGATATGCTGAGACAGGAGTTAGTTACAGAGGTTGGACTGTGCCATATTCTTGTGGAGCGTATAATGAAGTGCACACTGCCGGCCATGCATCATATATGGAGGCACACTGGCACCGTGTCACATTGCCAGCATGCGTACGCAATGTGCCGTTGTAAAATGCGTACAGGCTATAAGAATTAGAATTAATTGGAGACGTGGGATTTATAGGTCGAGCAGAGTAAGAATTACATTACGCTGTCATTGAAGAATAAGCTGGCGCATGCAGGACAAAATGAAAAATTGCAGTTGGGAGTCGGGGGCAGCCAGTGAAAGGTATTATGAAGAAAATGGGTTTGGAAATGGTTTTCCTACTCAACCAAATCAATGTAACAGTATACAAAATTTACAGTACCGGTGTTGTGATCTTATGGTATCGTATTTATGGGTTATAGTTAAGCCTGTAACGATACACATATTGAAACCATAATCAGGAAACTCAGAGTCACAATTCTGTCTCGTGGTGTGAGACGATAAAATTGTGTTGCACCTTCAAGCTCACTTCAAACTAAATGCTTTTCAGTTGGAAACTCGCAACTGCCTGCCTGCATTGAAACCAACTGAGAGGTCCGCTACTTCTATTATGAATGGTTGTTAAAAAAAATGCTTTGTGTTCACAGTCATTCGGGTAGTAACACCCTCAATTTTGCCTTGCAGGGGTTACGCTCGCTGGTAAATGAAATTACAGCTATGCGGTTTCACCAACAAGAGATGGATTTTGTTCACCATGCATCTTACCTGCAACAACAAATGCTAGCTACCACTCACCAATTTCTACTGGGAACCTCAATAATTTGGTCCCACAACCATTTCTGTCTTCATGAAGTTGTATCTTGTAATGCACATCCACTCTGGCTCGCACGCACACCCAGACAGTAATGAAAAAGATGGCCGTTTCAAATACATGCCCGAAATTGAAAACCCTCTGTGCAATTACAATTTTTTTTTTTCATTCGCTTTGGTACTTTTCTCAGATCAGAGTTTTAGTTGTCAAAAGTACTCATTCAATCTTCATAACATTGTGTCACTTGTGCGCATAAAAAAAAATAAAATAAAATAAAGTTTCTCGTTTATTTGGACAAGTTTCAGATGCATTTGTACATTCATGCAAACGATTCTGTAGAATTCACTGATGTTTCCCTCATTATTTATTCATACTACTCAAAATGTATTATCACAGGTCTCTTTTGAATAGTCTCACCCCCTCCCCCACAATATTTAGTTGTCAAGTCTTGTTGACATAATATTCATTCATTCTAAGGCTGCAACAATTAAATGGATTAAAATCGATGAATAAAGTAGCTGCCAACTAATTTTCCTGGCAGCTATCAGCAGTCCCGTTTTGGTCCTTGTTTGTGTGTCATGTGAGGTTGCGTGCGCTCGCCAGTGATTAGAGCAAGAGACAGCGTTCACTGCTACACTCTGGTTGGGTCGCTCAATCAATTATATTATGAAGTGTAGATTGTCTTTTGTATTGTTAGATCCAGTGTGCCTCCGTCAGAGGTGAGTAAATGAAGCCAATTGTATTTTTTTGCATTTTATGTTGATGAGACGTTACTTAGCATGGTGCACTACACTAGTTAGCGATTATGCTAATCAGTGTCTAAAGTTTCTGATTGTTTAGTGTTTTGGAGAAGTTCTTGAGTTATTGTTAGAAAGTATAGTTGCGCGCCAGTGATTAGGGTAAGAGAGAGAAAGTTCACTGCAACACTCAGGTTGGGTTGATGAATCAATACATTAATATTACATAAATGTCAAGAGTTAGATTGTCTTTTGTGTTGTTCATGCCAGTGTGCCTCCGTCAGAGGTGAGTAAATGAAGCCAATAGCGTACCGCACGAATGCTATTTTTAGACTGTGACATCACCATCGTAACGCGGAAGTGGGACATTATAAACATGCCCTAGCATACAATCCATGTTATTTCTGCTATTATTCTCCGCTAATCTTTCAAAACATAACATGCCGATCAAACACTGCTGCTATGGAACTTATAGAAAGGACTCTAGACATTACAAGATATGAAGGATGTTTTCTTCATACGTTTTCCGAAACCATAAAAATGTGAAGAATGGATGAACTTGCGCGGACTTCCAAAAGACCAGTTTAATGCCAGTAAGGTGAAGTCATTCACATTTCATATGCAGTAAACATTTTGTCAGGAGCCAGGTCCAACAAAAGACGAAGAGGTAAGCCATTTTGATATTTTTACTTATTTTTCAGCGTGGCGTTTTGCCGTGTTGCTTCTGTCTGACAATGAATGACCTGAAAAAAATTAAAATAGCATCGGACTGCCACTGTTACCTTTTCTGTTTCGTAAGAGAGAATTGTAAATAAATTATAGAATTAAGATTTGTTATTAATGAATAAATTAAAAGTGTTCGTTGGCTGTCGCTGAGTAGCATTTGCTATCACTACACAAAAATAGCAATGTAAATTGCCCCCAAGAATGGTCAGAGACATAACACAGCCAGAGGATATACTGTATAAAAAAGGCAGGGCATATGGTGGTAAAGATTATATTGTTGAAACAAGAGAATGTCATTGTCAGTGGCGTAAGGCAACGCACACAAGAAAAAGGTGTTGATAAAAAAGCTAACTCTTGATCAGGTCAGCTCTTTTTCACGTCTTCTTTAGCCCTCGACACTCAAGCCATCTCTTAACTGAACATTTGTATGTTCTTCCACATCTTTACCAGGGAATTTGGCACCAGGGACATCATTTTCGGACACAATTGGTAGCTTCAGCGCAGTAAACATCTCATTTGTACACTATTTCCATTCATTTACTATTAGGGACAAACGGGAGGTTGACCCACCTAGCAACAATTGCTAACGTCATGAATATTAATGTGCAAAAGTGACATGTGACTCATTGCAGCAATAGTTTTTTTCCAATATCGTTCAGGCCTATTGTATTGTTTGCATTCTTTGTTGATTAGAGGTTACTACTTAGTGCAGAGCGCTAAGCCTGTTAGCGATTATGCTAATCAGTGTCTTAAGTGTGCGTTGGTATTGTGTTTTGGAGAAGCATACACGCAGTTGAGTTATTGTTAGATAGTAATGTTGTCACATTTGTTTTTTTTTAAAAACGCACACATAAACCCATTCATAAAACAGCTTAGCCTCCTTTCAACACAACCTCCCATTCAAACTAAATTGTCATACAAGAGAGTGTGCTTTGAAATTGGACTTGGATTCTATTTAACAACTGTTTGATATGAAAACTGATTTGTTACAGTCTGCCTCCTCCTTATTTGATTTTGTTGTTTAGTTTAAAAAAAATAAATGTGTAAAATTGACACAATTTATATCAGCGCTTTGCCCACAAGGATAAAAAAATGTCAATCACCAACACTTTTTTTTCAATTTGAATGAAAAGGACTTTTGTCGGATTTGTGCACTGAGAAAATACTTTTATGTTCTATACTCAGAACCTTTATTAAAAACGTTTACAAGTTTTCTGTACCTTAAACAGTACTATTGTAGACTACAGTTAAATCAGCAAGATGTAATAAAAGATTATTTTTTAAGGAAATAGTCATCCATTTTGTCGTAATTGTGACTTGCAACATTCCTAAAATAACTTCAAGCTGTGAGGGTGATTGAAAAAAAGTCACATTTATCCAATTAATTGTTTAATTATTCGTCCGATCAATTAATTATAAAAATAATCGTGAGTTTCAGCCTACACATAATATTGTGAGCTTTGTTTTTATGTTAACAGCCCTAGTGATTGTATATGAAATAGTTTTATAGGTTGTTTTGCAACTTTCCTGGAATAATCAACTCATATTAAATAAACAACAACAAAAAACCTGGAATTTCAAATATAATAGCAAAATATACACTACTGTCTGCTCGGTGCCACTGCTGGAACATCTTGTCCCATGACAGATTCAGAAGTATCTTCCAAAAGAAAGATAAAAGAACATCTCAGTACAGGGTCAGATTAATACCATAGTATTCCCACACATTTCATAAATGACAAAGTCCAATCAATGCACCATTGCCCATTGGTTTGGCTAAGAAAAATGACCCACACAGGGGCAAGAGTTGTGAGTCAGCATCAATGACCCCGGAGTCCAAATCTTTGCCTCCTGGTAGACCCTTAACCTTGGCCCTAATTCATCACATGGACTGGATCATGGTCTTTAGAGGCTTTGCAGTCACACATAGACCCCCTTATTCAGAAACACTCAGACGGATATGCATATGATTAGGTTAAGGCCCCAGTTGACCCTCATTTGACTTCTTTTTTTAACTTTGTCACTCGATGAGACAGATCTCCTGTTAAAACCACAGGAGGGTGCACACGCCATGAAGAGTTGGCTATCATTAATTGGCAATTTGTTTGTCAAAGACGTGGAGGGGGGTTCGCAGGGGTCACAGTGTTGCAGAGATACAGATATCGTAAAACAAACCCACAACCAATGGAATAGCCCATTGGTATTCAGTCTTCCCCTTCATCTGTCGCTGCTCATTTTCCTGCCACCATCCACGTAATGAGAAACATCTCCAGTCCAGGTGCTCATTTTCTCTTCAAGGTCATTGAACGGCACAATGCAGTTCTTTGAGACAAAGGCCAGATTTGAAACAAAGGCTTGTCAGAAACACACTCAAATGCTTAACAGGCTTTTGAAAGCAAGGTGAAAACTGCCTTTTAAGAGTGGGGTTCAAAAACATGTCTAATGATTTGCTTAAACATGTCACCAGGGACTCATTGATGATACTTCATCTTAAATTAATGGAACTCGTGCACCACATTTTTGAAGGCTTCCAGGTTTAGAGTGGTGACATCATTTGGCAAGTCTGGTCAGTGTCAGTCTTCTTAACCCTCAGTCGTCACATTGTAATCTCTTGCAGAGATAGAACCCAAGGAAGAGGGAAGGCGGAGCTGAGAGATTTTATCAGGAAAAAAGGATGATTGAAAGAGTGCAGAAACTAGTCCATCTCCTTTTCTGTGGCAGTGCTCGAGGGTTATCCCACAGAACACTCCCACTGATCATTAATCATCCATTCATTCGGGCCGTGTCATGACCTCACGTCCAAAGCCAAACGGGCAACAACAACAGATTGACTCAAACAACTCCGTGTCACAGTACTCATCGCCAGTGTTGTTAATTTTACTTTAAAAAAAGTAATGAATTACAGTTAAAAATTACTTCTCCCAAAAAGTAATTGCGTTAGTAACTCAGTTACCTGAATTTAAGAGTAATTAGTTACTTGGCAAAGTAACTAGTTATAATTTTCATGTGTTTTTTCTCCCCCCCCCAAAAAAAAAAAAAAAAAAAAAGGTCACACAATGTGAAGTTTAAAGGGTTTTTGGGATAATTGGCCCTAGCCCAGTTCTTTACCCTCCACTTAACTAGACACAAGGCTATTGTGATAACTAGATAGTAACCTTTGCTATGTGTGGAAGTCATTTAAAGTTGTGAATCAACCGTTAAAGTTGTTAAAATTGCTCCCGCTATTGCATTAGTTCCCTTCTGTCTACTTTCAACATGTGTAAGTTTTAAAACTGTTTCATCATTTAAAGATAGATTTAAGTCAAGATTTTGCTGATTTAGGACCATTTTAGATTAAAAAAAAAAAAAAAAAAACATAAACTGGTTCGCTAGGAAAGATCTCTACAACAGAGCCTTCCTGAGAGGTCTGATGCTTTAAGATAGCGGCTGTTTACTAACGCATGTAGTCCTTAAACATGTTGCCAATGCAGCCGTGTCTAACATTTGCATCTAGTTCTATAATATGTGATATCTACCGTATCACTTGGGCGTAATTTGTAGGCTACAGTCAGGTATTATTGGAGCCACCTAGCATCGCGTTTGCAACGGCGTCTTCCCCACTCCTGCTCTGCTCTCTCGTCTCCGTGAGTCCGTCTCTCTGACTTTTTTTATTCAACCAACTTAGTAACACACGCTTTTCCCGGCTCAGTAACGGTAACGGCGTTGCCAAAATGAGAAAAGTAATTAATTAGATTACTCACTACTGAAAAAAAATAACGCCGTTAGTAACGCCGTTATATTGTAACGCCGTTATTAACAACACTGCTCATCTCAAAACGCAACTCTGGCTAACATACTGTACTTGTCCTAGCAGTTTGCTAACATGGCAATATCTAAAGAAGCAGAATCAGTGGAGTAGAATACAGTGAGGAAAATAAGTATTTGAACACCTTCTCCAACTTTGAAATGATGGGCGGTTTTGACATTTTCCATGGTAGATACTTGTCCACTGTGAGAGACAATCTTAAAAAAAAAAATCCAGAAATCATACTGTATGATTTTTAAACAATTTATTTGTATCATACTTCTGCAAATATGTTTGAACACCTGTCTATTAGCTAGAATTGGGAGCCTCAAAGACCTGTTAGTCGCCTTGTGGAGGTGGACTTTTTGATCTGTTTGAAGCTGTTAGCTGTATATAAGCACCTGTCCACGCCGTACACCCCAAAGAGCTGTCCAAAGACACCAGAGACAGAATTGCAGACCTCTACATAGCTGAAAGAGTTACGGGGCAATTTCCAAGCAGCTTGGTGATAAAAGATCCACCGTTGGAGCAATTATTAGAAAAATCAAGAAGCTAAACATGACTGTCAATCTCCCTCAAACAGGGGCTCCGTGCAAGATCTACCACAATCTCAATGATCCTAAGAATTGTGAGGAATCAGCCAAGAACTACGGTGGCCGAGAGGTGTCAGGCGAAATCCAAAGTCCAAACACTTTGCAAATAGAAAAAAGCACGAACCCAAATTACAAACGCTTTGCAACAGAAAAAAGCACGAATGCAAACTGCCAGAACACGATCCCCAATTCCTAAAGCGCGATTGCAAATTGGCAAAAGCACGAACCCCAATTGCAACAACACGACAGGAAATGGCTAGTAGCACGAATGCAAATTGTCACAACACGATCCCCAATTCCTAAAGTGCGATTGCAAATTGGGAAAAGCACGAACCCCAATTGCCACAACACAACAGCAAATAGCTCGTAGCACAACAGCAAACAGCTCACAGCACAGCAGCAAAATAGCCCTGTGAGAAATTCATAGCAAAGTTAATTGAAAGCTGAGATAAACCTGGTAGATAGGAGAAAACGTTTTATCATACATATCAGACAAATATCTGTTGCCTCATCACATATTGGACAACAAAAAACAGACTTGACTTGATTGTTGACTAGATTCAACAAATGGTGTTACAGTGGAGAAATAATGATTTGAGGCAATATACACTAAAGATAGCACGGTTTGAGTATCCAAATTTGGGATTTTGAATCTTCTTCCTAATGAACTTATCAAGTTGACCAATGGACACTTAAGAAACACAACACCAAAATTTAAGGACTTTATGTGTATGTGCCTTTATCAAATGCGGACACCATTTAGCAGGCAGGATACACCTCATGGGCAGACCGTTGCCAAGGTAACCTTCACAGCCAGTATTCTTTTTGGCCCATACGTTCCCTTTTCGAGAGGCAGGGGGCGATGACATGGATAGCGGACTTGTGGGCCTGGCTTACAGTAAAAATGCATAAGGGTGCGTGTGCGTTTTTGCGCCCGTATCTTAAGAACGATAACAATCAAGTGCAGTATATAATCTCTTAGCTGTACACAGACTCATCCTCACCCAGTGTTGTGCTGGTACTATCTCGCCCCGGCACACTGGCTTAGGTCAATTTTATTTGCGGGGGATGCAGCAATGCAAGGCACAGAGCATATCTCAGATAGAAGGCTGGTCGGAGAGCAGCAGGGAAAAGAGATTTAGAAGGTGTCATTGGTATTCACGGACACAACACAGTGCCAAACCTTTCTTGGCTGCCAAGGTAGCAAGAAGACAACTCTCAGAAATACTACTCTGCTGCATAACACTAGATCAACTTTAGTCCGGCTAATTACAAACCTGATATGTTACTGCATATGCCGAATGCCCACTTCAGAATGATAGAAAACGGGTGAGCAAGATATTTGAAGCTTGTTTAAGACCATTTCATCCAGGACATGTTCCCAAATATACAGTAATTGCTTGGCTTAGTGATTGCTAACATGGATTTCACTCGAGTGCAACAATGGAAGTGTTCCTCAACATACTGTAATTGTGTGAATTTGTACAGAAAGTTATGAGATCCATCAGCCTTCCTTTACAGTATGTGTAGTAGGGCTGCAACTAACGATTATTTTTATAATCTATTAATTGGAAGATTACTTAAACGATTAATCAGATATATGTCAATTTTTTCCATTTACCTTCACACTTTAACTTGAAGTTGTTTTAGACATGTTGTAGGTAACAATGAAAACAAAATGGATGAAAATTTCCTTCGAAAATAACATTTTACTACAGCTTCCTGACTTAACTGTACTGTAGTCTACCACTGTACTTTTTTTAAATACATAAAACTTGTTAATGTTTTTAATAAAGGTTCTGAGTATAAAACATTAAAACAATTTCTCAGTACACAAATCAGGAGAGACAACGAGAACATAAAGTGGCAAAATTGATTTTGCCATGTGGCATTTTCTTGCCATGCGGCAAAATGTATGGAAAATTTGGACGTTCACAGCCGTCAATGGTATGGCCTGACTTGGGGGCCAATTGAATGTCAATGCGCTGTAATGGTAAGTGTATGGTCAAAAATCACAGCCACGCGTTTTTCTGTCATTTAATATGAATGGAAAATTTAGACATGCATAGCCGTCATTAGCACAGACATGCATGGCCTGCAAAAATGCCATATACCCCCCTTCCAAAAAAAGCCACATATCAAAAAAAAAAAAAAAAAAAAAAAAAAAAAAAAAAAAAAAAAAAAAAAAGAAAAAAAATGCCACATACCGAAATCCATTTTGCCACATACCAAATAAATGATGTCACATACCAAAAAAAAATGCCACATGCCAAAATCCATTTTGCCACATACCAAAAAAATGCCACATGTCAAGAAAAATGCCACAAGCCAAAATACATTTTGTCACATGGCCAAGAAATGCCACATGCCAAAATCGGTTTTGCCACATACCAAATACCACCTTTCGTTTTTTGGCCCTGTTGCAAATCAAACAAAAGTCCTGTTCATTCAAATTAAAATAAAATTATAATTAATAATAATATTTTATTTTCTCGCAGGCAAAGCGTATAAATTGAGTCAATGACTCGTTCATTTTCTTTGAAAAACTAGACAACAAAATCGAATAAGGGGGTGGCAGACTGTAATGAATTAGTTTGCTTTATCAAACAGCTGTTCATAAACACAATCGAAATGCAATTTCAAAGCACACTGGCTTGTATGACAATTTGCAGTTTGAATAGAAGTTTGTGTTGAAAGGAGACTCTTAGCTGTTTTATGTGTTGAGTGTGTTCTAAAAAGAAATGAGACAACCTCACTATTTAACAACTCAAGCGCTTCTCCAAAACACAAGACAATCGGAAACTTCAGACACTGATTAGCATAATCGCTAACTAGCGTGTGTGCCATGCTAAGTAGTAACATCTCATCAACAAAAATACAAACAATACAATTGGCTTAATTTACTCACCTCTCATAGAGGCACACTAGATCTAATGAGGCAAAAGACAATCTATACTTCAAATTATTATTGATTCCGCAACCAAACCTGAGTGTAGCAGCAAACTCTCTATCTCTCTCTCTTGCTCTAATCACTGGCGAGCGCTCGCAGCCGCACACACAAGGACCCAAACAGGACTGCTCATAGCTGCCGGCAAAATTCGATTAATCAAATTAGTTGGCAACAAATTTATCAATTGATTTTAATCGATTAGTTGTTGCAGCTTTAGCTTAGTGGTTGCTTAAATAGTTTTCACTCGAGTGAAACAACGGAAGTGACGTTCCTCAACATAATTGTGTGAATTATATGGGAAATTGTTAGATTCAGCGGCCTTTATTTACAGCATGTCTAGTTCTGTAATGGGGGTGTAAACAGTACAATGTCACTATATTTGGAATTTTGCCACATGCACTGCCTGAGTTTTTTAAAAAATATATATTTTTTCATACTCTCTTCCAAAATTGACGTCAGTTCTACTAGACCAGTGTTGTTTTCGTCAACAATGATGACAATTAAAATATTTCATTGCCAAAAATGTTTTCATGACGACGACGTGACGAGGACAAGCTAAAAACGTGGCTTGGGAGACTAGAACATAACGAGACAAATGCCAATTTTTGCCTGACGAGATGACTGCAAGACTAAAATGTGGCATCCTTTTTGTCATATGTTCACAATGCGTGACATTTGATTTGACATTTTGTGATTGGGGTGTGTCACTCATGTGAGATGTGCTGCGCCGCTCCCTCCTCATCGGAGATTAGGATGTGTCTCAAGCTAGGCTGCGCTCCATCTTGCTTTTTTGGAAACATGGTATGATTTGTTTTCTCATCTTGGAAAGAGAGAATATGCAATGTTGCTTTAGCCTTTGATGGTCTGTGCTGAGTAATCATCTGATGCTAAGTGTAATCCTAGCGTTAGCATTAGCTTCATTGGCCAGTCTGAAGCAGAACCACTCGGATTTTCTTATCGGTATTATTTTTTTTTTTGTTTGTGTTACATACAGTTTGTGGCTTTATGTAGGTTTATTTGAAAATGATGTATTGCCTTTCCTGCTGAGTGTAATCACAGAGTTTGTGTTGTCCTTGTAGATGCTACGATATGTGCTCATCTGTCAATGTCTATTTGGAATTGTTGGCAACATTTGTTTATTTTTAGACAAAACCTTAGAATTTTACAAACGAAAACATTTTGATTACTAATGACTTTGATGACGACAACTTGACGAAATTTGTATGACATTCCGTCAACTAAAACTAGACGAAAACATTTTTAAATGACTAAAATATGACTAAAAATAATATTTTTGTTTAAAAGACAAAAATTAAAAGAGCTGCCAAAAACAACAATGTTGTAGCCTATAATAATTAAAATGTGATTCTGCCAACATGTATCCTTCTGACTGTTTCACTGATGTGAGCAAATTACCACTGATTATTGAACTGCTTTGGGAATAACTGTAGTCATGCTAAAAAGCAGCTTAAACAAACAACATACCCTAAAATTCCAAGGCCCCCTTGGCACTGGGTATAACACCTGCTAATGAGGCCTGTGAAGGAGAACGAGCAATTAGGCACAAGTGAACATGGCAGAGAAGAATGCCACACAGCAGGAAAACAAAAGTCCCTTCACTGTTTACCAGCGATAATTTGATTCCTAATTGAGCATATGTGATTCACTGTTTATGCGTAAAAATTCTGCCCAACATACGCATCCATGGCAGGATGGCTCAGCTGAGCACTGTTTTTTCTATCTTCCAGTCACCCCAGAGCGCATTACCACAGAGATTTTATTCCATCAGTTAACATAACCCCAGTGACACGTCTACAACCGATAATCCGCTTGTGATTGACTGAATTGGATGATGCAATCAAAACATGGCAGGTTGTAGTGTGGGGGCGTTTTGGTGGTTCTGGGTGTCAGTAGTGGTTTGTTGGAGTGGATTTTCAGGTGGGACAGCAATAAAAGAAAGGCCACCTATTTGTCTTTTTTTTTTTCCAATTTATGAACACACCGATGGATTGTGAGGTCAGTTAGCGGATTTGCTTAATGCGGTATTTCTCAAATAGTGGAGGGCAAAGCGCTGCCGGGAGGGACTGTGACCTCGCCAAACATACTTTTCGGCTGTAGTTAAGTAATATGTAATTACACTACAGTGGCACTCTCATTTTCAGAGTGTGCACAGTATTTTTGCATTAAACAAGCGCACGCAGCAAAGAAGAGGATATATGAATTCTCCTGAAAACTAAGGAAATATGACAAAGCGTACGTAGCGTTTGGCTTCATTTTTAATACAGCGGGAGACAAGGAAAGATTGGCATGTTTACTGTAGGCCTGCACAATATACCCTTTGAACATCGCAATGTGCGCATATGCAATAGTCCCATCGCAGGATGTGTAATTGTTTTTGTTTTTTGTCAATGTAAACTTTTGTTTCTCTTCATAAAAGCAGCAATTGTGCATGCAATTACATGGCCTCCTGTATCCTGTATACACTGAGGACTAGGCATGTGCCAGTATGAGATTTTCACGGTACGATAACCGTGAGCAAAAATACCGCGGTTTCACGGTATCACGGTATTGCAATTATAGCTCCAAAATTTTGAGATGTATGGGTTTAAAAAAAAAAAAAAAAAAAAAAAATCCATTGAACAGGATTTTTTCAAAACATATTTGCAAATTGGAACATGAATATAATGTGAAAATAAATAAATTAACAAAAAATAACAAATATTATATAAAATTAAAATAAATAGAACCTAGACTATACCCACAGCCACAGCTCAAGTTGCTCAATATTAGAGTAAGAACAAAATAATTGCTATAAAAAGTAAAAACACTTCTAAATAAAATTAAAAATATATACTGTATGACTTTTTTTTGAGGGGGGAAGCTCAAGTGAAGTTTCGCCATTTTCAGCCACTGTGTCAACTCTAGTCTACATGATGCCATGCCTTTGTGTTAAAAAGAACAAAAAATTCATAAGTTAATAAATTAGTTAAAAATGTATAAGTTAGTTTTATAAATTAGTTAAAATGTAAATATTGTTGAGGAAAGGTTTCATCTATAAAAAAAAAAAAAAAAAAAAAAGTGAGGAGTGAGACCTCCTCTCTCAATGTGCGATCTTTGACGCGATTCTTTTTCTTTCCCCCCTGCATTCAAGCTTTTCTCTCACCCAGCGGCTGTGAGACATAAAAGAAGCTGCTCTCCCAGTTTAGCCTAGGCTAACATTCGTCTTTGTAAGTTTTAGTTAGTTTGTATATTGAATTTGAAAGGAAAATGTGTGTTTTGTTTTTGGCGAACTTTTTAATGGAGCTACTGCTATCCTGTTGAACCTAATCACACGTGGAAAAATACAATTGTACAGCGTTTTAAATGTATTTATCTGTATATTTCACCACGATTTGAGAGCTCAATAAATTGAAGAAAAGTACGCCTTGTGTTTGGAGGATTTGTTTTTGGGTTTGCTGCCTGTTTAGTGACACTCACGGCAACAAACGGGAAGGGGTGAGCGGTGCCGCACCAAGCCACTTCGGCTGCATTTTGGCACATGAAAAATAGCGAATACCGTACTAAGGTATGACGGAAAATTTTAGTGGTTTTGAAACCGCGACGTTTTCACACCACGGTCAACCGTGAAACCGGTAACCGGCACATGTCTACTGAGGACCACTGTGAAAAACATCAGATGTGTACGCTTCTGGCCACACACAACAGTATCACGCCTGTTCAAAACCTTGGATCACAGCAAGTTACATGGCTTATTAAAATAATTAAAATACAGCAGCAATTTGCATTAGTTTACTTTTAGTATAATTTATTTGGACCACTAAAATGATAAAGACAAAAGTCTCATTGTTCATGAGATGTGTACTATGTTAAATGTGAGAGTCCATGGGAAGAGTCCTGCTTTGGCCTGGAAAGGGTCCAATTGTCCAATCATAGGTGAGTTAATAAATAAAACATAATGTATATAAGAATATAATATAGTATATCAAACTCCCACATTAAAACTGTTCAGACAATAAGGACACTCAAGATTCCAATTCTACTTGTCTAAGCAGCTATACAGGACAGGTAAAAAAAAATAAAAAAAATAATCTCACTTAGTTTCACCGCTTGTTCTTCTATTTGCACATACTGTACTCCAGGGGCGTTACCAGGAGGGAGGCAGGGGTGGGCAGTGCCCACCCACTGACACGCTCGGCCCACCCAGAGAAAACTGGATGTAGTACTAACGGCAGTCTGGGCACCGCGTATGGTATCCCATTCATATAGAACTGATGTGTTCTAAGTTTTAACCTTTGCGTTGTTACCTCCTCTTTCACCTTAAAGAAATGAAATGTTGGTTTTGTTCCTAGGGGGCGCTACACATATTTACGCATATTTTTTTTGTTTTTTTTTTAACATTTTATCAAAGTTTTCACCAGTGTTCACCTGGCTGTTGAGTTTGGTAAGTTTTGAAGCATTCTGAGGGGTTCAAAGTAGGGCTCAAAGCGTCAGCGAGACAAAGAATAACTGCTAGGGGGCGCTACATAGTGTATTTGGAATTTGTCTTTACACGGTATGAAAGATTGCACCTGTCTTGACCTGCATGCCGATTTTGCTGCATTTTGAAGCATTCTAAGGGGGTCAAATTGAGCTCAAAGGAGCTGCGGAACAAAGAATAACGATATTAATAATAATAATAAGAATAATATTAATAATAATAATAATAAAACCGAGGAACCACAATGGAATACCTAAAAAAAAACATTGTCACCTGCATGTCCATACTGTTCAGTTATGGGTGTGATCTAAGTCAAATTAAATCAAATCAACTTTTATTTGTTTAATTCAAATCACAACAACAGTTATCTCAAGGAGAAAACAAAACATGTTTTAAGGTGCAGTAGCCCTACGCTGGATTTCGACCTACTTGAGCATTGTAGCTGTATTTTTTTTTTTTTCTTTTTTGCCCCCCCAGGTAAGTCTAATGTCCACCCACACCTGGCATCCTGGTAACACCACTGCTGTTCTCTGACTTCATTCGATTTTAAAAGAACCGCATTTCTTTTTTACCTTGGCTTGATGATAGTATTGCTGCCCATTCCTTTCGCCATTATAAGGGGGTTAGCATTTGCGTCTCAACTCCGCTGCACTGTATTTAGCTTGCTAACCTGCAAGGCACCTAAGGGCGTAGCGTAAGTGAAGTGAGTCACATTATTGGCTAGACACCTGTTGTTCGTTGAGTTACGTTACAAAATGGTAAAGAAAACAATTTTGTTGGTCTAATTAACCAGATTATATCAGTTCTAAAATTAGATATTAATTAATAGTGTAGCGCTTGCAAAAATTGGCAGCGGAAGGTTGCCTCCGTAAGTCAGCACAGGAGTCTAGCTCACTTTTCACTTATTTTTCTCCGCACCCACCCAGGTCATGCACCTCACAACTGTATACAATCGTGGTGTGGTAACCCACCAATGGGAGTGTCGCGTTGCCGTATGGATCGCACCAATGGGAGCGTCGTGTTGGCGTATGGAATGCACCAATAGGAGTGTCGCGTTGCCGTATCGATTGCACCAATAAGAGTGTCGTGCTGCGGCGCCGACAGTAGTCCTAGTGACACTGCAATACGTTTCTGTTGAATTTTATTTTGTGCACTGCATCGATTTTCTTGTGCGCCGAGTTTGTGCAAGAAGTGCGCACGCACGCAGCTTAGAGGGAACATTGGTCCCAATCTCATATTTTTGCGAGTCCAAGTCACCTGATTTGGAGAATCTGCCAATATCGAGACCCTATACGATACTGAATTTGTTTTTTTGAATGAATGAGTTGCCGCAGTACACTTCGAACTGTACCAAGATTAATGATGATTAACACATTTGTGCCTTTGATAGATAGAACAACCGAGGCATCTCTGGCCACATCAAAGCTACAAACCTATCACCGTTAACTTTAAGTAGCAAATGCCAGCTGCACTGGTGACCAAGAAAAACAGTTTGGTCACACTGTTTTTCAGGAGAGAGGGTGAGAGGCTGTACGAGCGTAAAGCATGAAAACATAAATATATATATTTTAAATGAAAAACCCTATCATTTCCACCCAATTCCGATCCTCTGAAAAAAGGCTCTATCGGCCTGATTTCCGATCATGTGATCGAATCCAGACATCTCTAATGAATACAATGTGGTCATAGTCAACCAAAGTCTTCCCAAACAGAGCTATTCAAGTCTGGTGAAAATTCTTCTGGTTTTACATCGCAATATTCATCACAAACTCCCCAAAAATCAAAATGTCTGTTTTTTCCAATATCGTTCAGCCTGAGAATGCTCGGTTTTTACTCTCCTCCAATATCGTTCAGCCTGAGAATGCTTGATTTTCACTCTGCTCCAAATGAGCGATATTTCAACATTGCTTACACGGCCAGGAGTCGGGGCAAACCGTCTGTATGTTTGTGTGTGCGTCATGTGCAGTCATTTGTTTTGATGCTTCTGCTCATGCGGGTAAGTTTGCTCAGCGCGTGTCGGACTGCAAATTAGTGTGCATGCGTGATACTTGAACAGGCCCAATGGACAGTATGAATGGGTGAGCCAAAAAATCCCATATGACAAAAAATCATAATTGTACATTAAGACCTGCGATATTTCAGTCCAAAAGACTAAAACAAAAATTAAAAGGGCTGCCAAAAACAACACTGGTCATAACATATTTAGGATATTCTTTTCTTGAAATAAGCAAAGAGGAAAATACAGACTGGGAAAGTTTGACTATTTGCTCTGTGTCTGAAGTCCTCTTCAACTAATGGACATATTTTCTTTAAATATTTTGGTTGAAGAAGTGTGACTGTCAGGCAGTTCAAGTTCTAAGAGCCCAATGTAATCATCCATGATTGCGCTAGGGAGTATATTTCGATTGCACTGCATGAAGACAGATGTGTTCATGAAAAATTCTGTTCCATCTCGTGACAGAACGAACACTGAAACCAATAGTTGGCATGCAACACACCTGCAACACGAAGCCATCCAAAGGTTAGGGAAAAGCACGACTTATCTATATTCATGTCAAATTTTACATCTGAATGACCTCTTCGTAACCTTATCAGAAAGCTCTATCCTTCTCGGGAAAAACAGACACAGCCTAACATTTAGATGTAGAACTGTGTGTGTATATGTGTGTTTGTTCATTCACCACTACCCAACCTGTCCAGATCTGGACAGGGCTGACCTTATCTGGCAGTTTCAGTCAATATGCCTGAAGCTATGACACTGGCAAAGATACATTTGTTTTGTGTGATTGCATGTGTCTAAAATATTCTCCAGTGGAACTCCTTCCTACTACATCTTCATATTCTGAATTTAGAGGGAAGGAATTGAGAGACAGTGTGAGCCAAAAGTGGTATTTGCCATGTGGCAAACTGTATTTAGCCATGTGTCAAAATGGATTTTGCCATGTGGCATTTATTTTGCCAAATCCATGTTGGCCACATGGCCAAAAAATTGCCACAAAATGCCACATGGCAAAAAAATGCCACATGACAAAATTATTTTTGCCATACTGCAAAAAAAAAAAAAAAAAAAAAAAATGCCACAAAACAAATCCATTTTTACACATGGCCCAAAAAAAAATGTCACGTGGCAAAATCCATTTTGACACATGGCCCAAAAAAATGTCACAAACCAAAATCCATTTTGGCCACATGGCCAAAAAAACATGGCCAAAAAAAAAAAACGCCACATGGCAAAATCCATTTTGACACGTTGCAAAAAATGCCACATGGCAAAACAAATTTTGCCATATGGCAAAAAAAAAAAAAAAAAAAAAAAAAATGCCACAAGGCAAAATCCATTTTAACACATGGCCCAAAAAAAATGTAACAAACCAAAATCCATTTTGGCCACATGGCCAAAAAAATGCCACAAAATGCCACATGGCAAAAAAATTGCCACATGGCAAAACTAATTTTGCCATATGGCAAAAAATTGCCACATGGCAAAATCCATTTCGCCAAATGTAAAAAAAAAAAAATGCCACATGACAAAATCCATTTTGCCAAATGTAAAAAAAAAAAAAAAATGCCACATGGCAAAAACAATTTTGACACATGGCAAAAAAAAAATGCCACATGGCAAAATCCATTTTGACACATGGCCCCCAAAAAAATGTCACAAACCAAAATCCATTTTGGCCACATGGCCAAAAACATGCCACAAAATGCCACATGGCAAAAAAATGCCAAATGGCAAAATCCATTTTGCCACATGTCAATAAAATGCCACATGGCAAAATCCATTTTGCCACATGTCAATAAAATGCCACAGTGCAAAATCCATTTTGACACATGTCAATAAAATGCCACATGGCAAAATCCATTTTGCCACTTGGGAAAAAACACTTTTCGTTCTCGGCCCTGCTAAAGGAATATCGGACAAATCTGTTCGTTAAGACAATCATCCAAAGACCAAATAGAAAATCGGGATACTACCGGTTTTGCAATTATCAGCAATGTGTCAGCAGGCATATTAGCAGCAATGTCCATGACCACCTCCAAGCATTTAGTATTAGTCAAATAAATTAATCTCATGTAACAGAGTGGAAAATTGCAATGTGAATCACCATTCTCTCTGCTCCAAGTCAATGTTCCAAAGTGATCTTGAAGCTCATCTTTGATTCAATTAGATCATCTTTTCGAGGTTAAATGTAGATTCACTTTGCATTTGTTAAATTATTTAATGAGTAGTTATTCCCGGCTTTAGACTGCCAAGTTTCTGTCTTGTTAAAATACCGTGCAAAATTTGATTTTGCAAATGAAGCTTTCTTAGTATGGCCAGTGTGTATGTGTTTGGGCCTGGGGCAGATGCTTGCGTGTTCATATGGGTGTCTATGAGCAATGGAGCATGAGTATGTAAGAGTGAAAGTGGTCTCAACATGCCAAGCCAATGTTAGCAGTTAGCTAAGGGTCGGTGAGCGCAGTTGACCAGGTGTGGCTGGCCCTGTTAGCGCAGATGAGCCTCAGGGGGATTTTTTGTTTGTTTGTATTGGCGCCAACTGTCAGTGACAATTAATCACTCAACTGGCTGCTAAGCAATGAATCAGCCCACGAGACAAGAAACAGAATTGAAGAATGCAAACAAACAGCGACATAAAGGGCGAAGAAGGCCCAGCAGCATCTACACCTCCTGAGATTCCTCAGGAAGAGTGATCTGGACAGGAAGCTGTTGTTCGCATTCAATCACTCATTCTTCAAGAGCCTGCTGACGTACAGCATCCCCACGTGGTATGGGAGTTGCACCATGAAAGGCACCGACAGGTTTCAGAGGACAGTGAAAGCAGCAGAGAAGATCATCGGCTGTTGTCTCCCCTCCATGACGGACATCTCCTCCTCCTGGTGCCTCAGCAGAGCTCTCAACAGTGGTGGATGAAGTACTCACTTTTTGTACTTAAGCAAAAGTACAGATACATGGGCAAAAGTACTTAAAGTATCTAAGAAAAATTTACTCAAGTAAAAGAACAAAAGTACTTCCTTTAAAACTTACTTTGCAAGTAAAAAGTATTTTCTCCCAAAGCAATATTGTGATCAGAGCCAATATTCAAAAAACCAGAAAAGTCATTGACTGCTCAATTGTGTTTAAAACAGTGCAGAATGAAAAAAAAAAAAAAACCAAGCAATAAAATTGACTGCACTGTAAACAGAAGCTTAACAAGCTAACACAAAACTCCAAAAGTTAGCTTAATGGCTGGTTGCAAGCAACTATCAGGTGCATACAGTCACCTACTGTGCAAAAGTGTTCAGCGCCCATCTGAAGGCGCGCTCCTCTCACTGTTGTTTTTATTTATCAGTATCTTGTTCACCTGCCTAATCTTGCTTGTACTCGTGTTGCTGCCTCTACTGCTCGATTGCACGGGGCTCATCGATTGGGCCTGAGGTATAAAAACAAAACTCTCAATTCGCAATGAGAAAAAAACAAACAAACAAACAAAAGTCAAGTGTAACGCAGGTGAAAACTTGAAAAGCAGTGGAGAAAAAGTACAGATAGTAGTGATAATAGTGAAGTTAAAGTAAAAAATACCACTTCATATTTGTACTCAAGTACAGATACACAAAAATGTACTTAAGGTGTCTGTGACAGCATGAAAAAAATCTTAAATAGCATTATTATGTGAATTAGAATCATATTTTGAGACGATTTGACTAAAAATAACAATTTCGCAAAGCGTAGATGACGAGAAATTAGTCTTTTAATCTGCTTGTCATTATAGAGCTCTAGCGTCCCTAGCTGGAGGATGACGTCGGCAGGGTCATGATTTCATCTGATTTAGAATTCAGCCAACTGAGGGGAAATTATTCTGAACGAGGAAAATGCGACGAGGAGAGGAAGCAAAATGTCATTGTTTCAATCTCTCTACTCCAATATTTTTAGAGGATATTCTTTTTATCTAACTATTTTTCCCCAATTGCTAAATAAATCGTATGGTCACGACAAATAACACTCTTTTGCTAAATGTAATATGAAATATTAAAAATACATTTATTCAGTATGACAGGGCAAAATTACTGCATAAGGTCAAAACTGTCAACTTCTTCCTCTCCCGGAAGGTATTTTATGCCACCGGAGTTAGTCCGACTTTTGTCATTTCCCTGCCCTGGCTTCGGAGACGAAGGAAAGAGGGTCGTTCTGTTGCGACCACGGCAGTGCTCATCGCCAGGAATGAACGCTGAAAATAGCCTTTTCTCGGTGGACAAACCGGCCGACATCGGAGCGGGGTGTTGCTTGTGGGGTAGCAGAGGAAAGCGCATTCTCGGCGGGCAAGCAAATTGGACCGAGCGGTCTGAATCTACCAACCCAACCTGCCGACGTCGGAGCAGGGTGCTGCTCTTGGCCAAGCCAAAAAACAAAGCGCATTCTCAGCGGGCACGACTTTATCTGCCGGCCGGGATTGTGTGGGACAGGCTGCCGTTCGTCGGCCATGTGGCCATCTCGGTGGACAAGCAGTATTTTCAGTTCACCCACAAAATGCATGCCACCTCCTTATTAAAACATGTGCCAGGATCCCAGTATTTAACATAATATAAAACACGTAGCTTACTCACCTCACAATGGTCCAACGGTTGTCGGACTTGTTTTGGCCATTATCAGCATTCAAACTCAAAAAGGCTCACACTCCTCTCCCTGGTGCAGCAACAAAAGCCTGCAGCACACTGGGCTGGCGTGATGCGAAAAATAAAATACTCCGTAAACTCAGCCTAATCCGCAGTCGTTCTGCGTACTGTAGTATTGGCTGTATACTGAAGATGTGTATCCCGCTGACGTCACTTTTGCATTCTTTGTAAATCCAGGTCACTCATTTTCATAGCGCGGGATTAAAAAAATTCAATAAATATATCGATCGCTTCCACACACATCCAAGCAGTCCATTTAATTTAGGAGCATAAAATACAGCGTGAAATATGAAATAAACATGCTTTTTGCTGTCATAGGCACCTTAAGTATAGTAACAAAGTTCTTTCAGTTCATTACATTCCACCACTGGCTCGTGAAAGAATCTGACCCTTTAGCCAGAGTGCCGGAATTGCGCCAGCCGAACCGCCGGACCCGCGCTGGCGCAGTTCCAACGACCCGGGCCGGCTGGACCCCGACATCTCGGCCAAAAGGCCAAACTCCGCGTTCACCTTAGTCTTAACCCTTTGTACTGACTCCATTTTGAAAGGTTTAAAGGAGGCTCACCGAAAACAAGTTGAAAATTTATTCAGGTCAACAGCAATCAAAACGGCAAGGCAAAACAGAAACACTCAGGCGGGGACGAAAGGTCACCCTATCACACGTCAACAAAAGGTTCCAGAGAAAAATGACAACGCTTAAACATTCAGTCTTTTGAAGGCTGCGGTGGGGTGGGCCAGGCGAAGGGTGTTGTTTTAGGATAATTCTTCTGTTGCGGGTTTGGGCGGTCAAGTTGGTGCGTCACCTTTCGTTGCTGGGTCGTGGTTGCTAAGGCAACTGAGGTGTAAGGTTGGGCATGCCTTGACGTCTAAGAGGAGCTGCGCTATCAAAGTTCTTCTTGTTCTCGGGTGTTGCTTTGGTAGGCCGAGGTGTCTTGGCCCCACCGAAGAGATGACGAGACTCAGGAAGGCCTGACTTGCAAATTCAGCCATTAGCTGAAGAGGGGGTTGGGTGAAACCTTCCTAAATCAGGCTACTTTCAGACACTGTTACTTCTTACTTGACACTAAACTGCTATATTTCTGAGGATATTTTAATAATAGTATTTTTATAATTCTAATTTATTCAGATGTATTTGTTTGAATACCCTCTACATGTTAAAAAAACATTTTTGAAAAGATCAAATAACAATTTACTGTGGGTATACCTTGATTCACATAGATTTTAGAAATACTACAACTAAGCACACCAAGCAACAGTGGTAAAAAGAAAAGCACCTCACATGAAATTGCTGGAAAAAAATATGCAAGATTAGTAAATACCACTCTTGGTTCAGAAACAAACTATAATTCAGGTTTCATACAATGGTGTAAATATTACATTTAATTTGAAACCAAATAAATTAAACTAGTGCTCCACATCTACTGTATGTGCATGTGTTGTGGACCCATCCGTTAGTTACAAGTGTTTGTTTGGTTTGCTTTGCTTAAATGAAACGAAACAAGCTTGATACATCCAAATAATATTCTAACAGCTGTAATAAATAAAAAAAGGACACCACTAATTGTAATGTTGGTTCATTGTGTTTCCTCATGTGTAATGAAGCTAGTCATAGCTAGACAGCAACCTAACGTCCGTTTGGTTTGCTGATTTTATTCAGCTGCTCATGACATCACCACTTGCAGAATGAAATCTTCAATAACAGCAATTCAAATTTGCGTTTATAACTAGCTGCTGATACAGCAATAAGGATCCACAGAAACGATTAGCATGTATCAGTCAGTGGCCGCACTTCATCAAAAATAATCACATAAACAAGGTCCAAGCACAATTGAAAACGCACAATAAACAGTCCAAAAGGTGTTATATGCAGGCATTTTCTCTGTGGATGCAACAAGTCTACTCGCAGGCTTGCTGCTGTAATCTATCCCCACTCTCTCTCACTCGGCTGCGTGACTTCTTTGTGGGAGCTAATAGTTCTTCTTGTAGATGCTCTTTTAAGCCTCTTTTAAATCATACTGGATGCGTGTGCGGTGCTGATCCGCCAAGTTCCGTGTTGACAGCGTGCTCCGCAGTATGTTAGAAATAGGACAAAACTCCATCACCGTCGTGAGCTCTCGCGTGATCGCACGTGATAATGTGGCATTTTATAACAACAACAACCACATGGAGTCTGTACTTAACAGAGAAGCAGAGAGAGAGAGGGGGACTTGATTCGATTTTTTTTTTTTGCTTTTACAATGGGTTTGTGACACCCTGACCACGTCAACAACCCATTCTCTAATATTTAAATACTGTTTTAAATCACATAACTTGCATAACTCACCGTCCATCCTCATAGCTTCTGCTATGGCGTTCCATGAAGATTCCTTTTTCAAGTGTCCTTATAAAAAGGATCTGCTGTGTCATAAATTACTTTGTGACTTTCCACCTCCATAATGAATCATTCATCGTCCATGTGTGCCCGTGAATAAGCACCAGGCCTGTTGACTCCAGGCCTGGCTCCGCCCATTTTTACCGATTCGGCTCCACCAAAAATAGAAAATAGAAGAAAAACAATCCGGCGGGCTCCGGGACAGCGGAGCTTGTCCGCAGTCAATTCAAAGCACATATGCAGCTGGTGTAATTTGAACAATATGAAAGAATGGAAACGGATTGGCTCCGCTGCTTTACAGTGGGGCAAATACCTGTAAGTATTTAGTAGACCACCAATTGTGCAAGTCCTCCTACTTGAAAAAAAGAGAGGCCTGTAATTGTCAATATAGGTAAACCTCAACCATGAGAGACAGAATGTGGAAAAAAAAAAAATAAAAAAAACACAAAATCACATTGTTTGTTTTTTTAAATAATTTATTTTCAAATTAGAGTGGAAAATAAGTATTTGGTCACCTACAAACAAGCAAGATTTCTGACTGTCAAAGAGGTCTAACTTCTTCTAACGAGGTCTAACGAGGCTCCACTCGTAACCTATATCAATGGCACCTGTTTTAACTCATCGGTATAAAAGACACCTGTCCAAAATCTCAGTCAGCCACACTCCAAACTCCACTATGGCAAAGACCAAAGAGCTGTCGAAGGACAATAGAGACAATATTGTAGACCTGCACAAGGCTGGGAAGACTGAATCTGTATTAGGTAAAACGATTAGTGTAAAGAAATCAACTGTTGGAGCAATTATTAGAAAATGGAAGACATACAAGACCACTGATAATCTCCCTCGATCAGGGACTCCATGCGAGCTCTTACCCCGTGGTGTCAAAATGATAACAAGAATGGTGAGCAAATATCCCAGAACCACACGGGGGGACCTAGTGAAATGACCTACAGAGAGCTGGGACCACAGTAACAAAGGCTACTATCAGTAACACAATGCTCCACCAGGGACTCAAATCCTGCACTGCCAGACGTGTCTCCCTGCTGAAGCCAGTACATGTCCAGGCCCGTCTGCGGTTCGCTAGAGAGCATTTGGATGATCCAGAAGAGGACTGGAAGAATGTGTTATGGACAGATGAAACCAAAATAGAACTTTTTGGTAGAAACACAGGCTTCATGTTTGGAGGGGAAAGGATACTGAATTGCATCCAAAGAACACCATACCCACTGTGAACCATGGGGGTGGAAACATCATGCTTTGGGGCTGTTTTTCTGCAAAGGGACCAGGACGACTGATCTGTGTAAAGGAAAGAATGAATGGGGCCATGGATCGAGAGATTTTGAGTGAAAATCTCCTTCCATCAGCAAGGGCATTGAAAATGAGCCGTGGCTGGGTCTTTCAGCATGACAATGATCCTAAACACACAGCCAGGGCAACAAAGGAGTGGCTTCGTAAGAAACATTTGAAGGTCCTGGATTGGCATAGCCAGTCTCCAGATCTCAACCCCATAGAAAATTTGTGGAGGGAGTGAAAGTCAGTGTTGCCCAACGACAGCCCCAAAACATCACTGCTCTAGAGGAGATCTGCATGGAGGAATGGGCCAAAATACCAGCAACAGTGTGTGAAAAGCTTGTGAAGAGTTACAGACAACGTTTGGCCTCCGTTATTGCCAACAAAGGGTACATAACAAAGTATTGAGATGAATTTTTGGTATTGACCAAATATTTATTTTCCACCATGATTTGCAAATAAATTCTTTAAAAATCAAACAATGTGATTTTCTGTTTTTTTTCTTCCCATTCTGTCTCTCATGCTTGAGGTTTACCCATGTTGACAATTACAGGCCTCTCTAATATTTTCAAGTGGGAGAAGTTGAGTGGTTAGTTTTGATTAGTGGTTGACTAAATACTTATTTGCCCCACTGTATCTTGGTGGATTAGCACCGCACACACATCCGGTATAATGTGGCATTTACTCGCGTGTGAAAGTACTACCTGCGTCATGCATCACAAAACAAAACAACATTATAAAAAAAAAAAAACAAACAAACAAACATAACGACTGGAGACAAAATCACGGACGAGACTCTGGCATCGTAAAGTCTAAATCACATAAGTCGATAAGTCATAATTCTCAATTTCATTGTACAATGGTCCAGTGGTACAATAACAATAAAGTCATTCATTCATTCATTCATTCATTCATTCATTCATTCAAACAAGTCACCACCACCTCTGTGACTGACGTTCCACAACCTTAATGACTTGGCCTGTTGGTGTTGGGACTACAGGAGTGTGACTGCTTATATGTAAGTGTGGGGGTGTGTGCGTTCGTAGCGAGATATAAAAGAAATTTCTCCTTTATCAGTCATCAAATACAGCTTTACATCCTTCATGCTGAATAAATGACTTTTTACAGACTACAAGAGTAGTGTGAAATTCTCACAAGATTAATGCCAGCAGGAATTTGACATACAGTGACACTTAGTACGCTGCCTGAATATAACTATAACCGGCAGCAGCACAGACAGATATGTCATACTTGATGCTGAGAACTGCGTTTATTATTGAATCTTCAGAGCGTGTTACTGTATATAAGTACACAATGAGGACATGCACAACTTAATTCAAACACCCAAACAATAAGTTAATTCTAAAGCAATTTCTTGTCAAAACATCGCACCAAATTGCTTAAAAAATTGCAAAATTGCCCAGCTGCCAACACACAGTGCTGCTGGATGATCAAGTCAGGCCTGTTGTTAGGAATCCCTAGATGCTTTGGTATTTGAGTTGAATATTAATGTACATTACAATGGTACCTCACGATATGAAGTTAAAATTTGTTCTGGAGTGGCTTTCATATCATTAGTATTTCGTATAATGAATTACGATTCTCATGTAAATCGCCTAATTCGTTCTGAAAGCTCTGAAAACAACACATTTGCTGTCATGTCCTCTGATTGCCCGTCTTTATTTGTAATGTTCTGTTGCCCCTAGTGGCGCTTAATTGTAACTAGTTTGTAGAGAAGGGCGGTAGGTATACTGAAACTTTACCGTTACCGAGATGATTCATGGTGACCGACGTAATTTTGACCATATCCGTGAATTCTTTTTTTTAATGAAACGAGAAAATTAGTCTTTCCAACCAGTTCCTTACCCCCGCAAAAGGCACTTGGCAGGTTTACCAATCGAAAGTGGATATCCCTTAATGGCATAAACTAAAATACTACACACACACACACACACACACACACACATGCTTAATACACAAACAGTACACAGTACAAACACTCTTGAGGCAGGATATATTGGATTAGCAGTGATTCCCCCCCCACCACCACCTTTGGCACCGCCACAGAGGTCCCAGATTAAATGCCATACCCGCTTTCCTACAGATGGCCTGGAAATAAATCATATCATCAGCACACCCACACCCACACAAAGACCAATGCAGTGTATGCGCACACACAGACACACAGAGGATATATAACACGTTAGCACACCCAAACTCTAAACCACCTGTCCGGTCCAGTGCGTTTGCTCTTTGTATTTCAATCACTGAATCAATGGTTTTAAATTGATTGTAGCTGAGCACAGGCCAGAGACGTTCCCCCTGGCTTGTTGCCCTGGCCAACTATTGATTAGATCTGAGAGCCAATTGCTTTCACACTGGATTTAGGTGTTTCGGAACAGTGAGCAAGGAGAGTGAACAAGAAGGGAGAGAAACAGTGTCAGAAACAAATTTCGAGTTTTGGTCTTTCAGAGACACAGAAAAAGTGTGGAATTCTAGCTATAAACACTACAGGGCTAACTAAGCATGTCTATGTGTGGTTTAAATAATCAATGCATGCCAATAAACAAGGCTCAAGAATGCAAGTAGTGTTTCAGCAAGTGCAGGTGAAAATTTTATCTGGTCACACTTGTGCAATTGCATTAGACTCGATCACTACTGTTGGCATTTGGCATCTTAGCCAAACACCGCGCGTTCATGTTGTTGTAACCATTACCTGACTGAAAGAACACTAACTGATAATCTGAAGAAAAGATGGAACGACAGGGGTCAGTATTCGGCATGCAATGAGCTGTTGCTGCAACAATTAATGGATTAACTCGAGTAATTTGATTCGAAAAAAAAAATCTTCGAATTAAATTTCGCTGCTTCGATGCAGTGGTATGAAAAAGTATAAGAACCTTTTGGACTTTCTAACATTTCTACATAAAATCACCATCAAATGTGATCTGATCTTTGTCAAAATCACACAGATGAAAAAACTGTGCTTTAACTAAAACCACCCAAACATTTATAAGTTTTCATATTTTAATGAGGATAGTATGCAAACAATGACAGATGGGGGAAAAATAAGTAAGTGACACATTTAATATTTTGAGCCCCACCCCCCTTGTTGCAGAATCCATCCTCTTTTTAGCATCAACTGTCTGACAGACAGCCTTAGGTTTTCCTGCAAACCGTCCTGATGAACAATTGAATTTATTCTTCCAATAATGATTGCAAGTTGTCCAGGCCCTGAGGCAGCAAAACGACCCCAAATCATGATGCTCCCTCCACCATGCTTTGCGTTGGGGATGAGGTGTTGATGTTGGTGAGCTGTTCCATTTTTCCTCCACACATGGTATTGTGTGTTACTCTCAAAAAATTCAACTTTGGTTTCATCAGTGCACAAACTATTTTGCCATGACTTCTTTGGAGTGTCCAAGTGCCTTTTTGCAAATATTAAACGAGCAACATTGTTTTCTTTAGACATCAGTGGCTTCCTCTGTGGAATCCTCCCATGGACACCATTCTTGGCAATAGTTTTACATATAGTTGATGTCTGCACAGAGATATTGGACTGTGCCAGTGATTTCTATAAGCCTTTAGCAGACACTCTAGGGTTCTTTTTTACCTCTCTGAGTATTCTGCATTGAACTCTTGGCGTCGTCTTTGGTGGACAACCACTCCTTGAGAGAGAAGCAACAGTGCCAAACTTTTTGCATTTATAGACTTCTCTGACTGTCGATTGATGAACATCCAGACTTTTAGAGATGGTTTTGTATCCTTTCCCATCTTCAACAATCTTTGATCGCAGGTCTTCAGACAGCTCTTTTGACCGAACTATGATGCACATCAGACAATGCTTCTCACCAAGACAATTCTTACCAGGTGTGTGTTTATAGTGGACAGGGCAGCTTTAAACCACTCATCAGTGATCGGGCACACACCTGACTTAAATTGTTTGGTAAAAATTGGTTTCAATTGTTTTTTAAGTGTCCTTAGGCAGAGGGTTCACTTACTTATTTTTACCCCTCCTGTCATAGTTTACACACTATCCTTATTAAAATATAAAAACCTATAAATGTGTGGGTGGTTTTAGTTACAGACGACGCTGGTTTTTTCCATCTGTGTGATTTTGATAAAGATCAGATCACATTTTATGGTGATTTTTTTTTATCAGAGATGAGAGAAATTCCAAAAGGTTCAGATATAATAATATAAATCAAATGTAATTCATTTAATCAGAGTGGTGCTGTAATGCGACCACGAGAAAAGCGAGCTGAGGGAAGGGGCCGTGAACGCCACCTACACAGCAAGCGCAGGCAGGCTAGCGAAATGGCTAACCCTTGACACTGACCGCAAACAAGTGTCAGGAAACTGTTACAACACTGTGAAGACCCGTGCACATCTAAAATGCCAAACAAAGCGGCAACGCAAACCAACTAGGTGGTCGAGACCGCCGACGCCAGCGAAAAAAAATGCCAACAGGAAAAATGAAACAGGTGAACGGACCGGCCACGCAAGTTGTGAGCCAGTGGGGATCACTCAACCAACACCAACGCTACAAGTAGGGAGAGGGGTCGTGCATGAAGCTGTCACCGGCACGGGCCGTCAGCAGTTTCAACGGAAAAAACAAAGGTCCACTCCTCCACCCGGGGACTTCCTGTAGGCCAGTGGTCCCCAACCTTTTTTGCACCATGGACCGCTGAAATGTGGGCCTTTTTTTTCACGGACCGGCAATGTGTGGGAGAAAATTACAGTAAGTGTAAAATAACACATCGAGGCAAAAAAAATGAATATTAAGTGCAGGGAAAATGTCACTCACCATACACTGAGTCAACCTTTTTTAACAGCGTCCTCTTCTAAAACTTGTCGGCAAATATCCATGGTCGCAAGCATAATGAGTTCTTCACCATTCATGAAAGGTTCCTTAGTTTAGCAATAGGGTTCGCCAAAAAGTATGATGCTCTCAATGCATTCGCTTTTGTTGCCTCGTTTGCTTGCTTTTAGTCACATATTATGCAGAATGGACTTGGTTGTAGGCTCGTGTTCTGGCTCAGCATGTGGCCTTTTCCCCGTAAAAAAGCTGTCCAAAGACGTCGCCGCCCGCAGCACACAACAACAGCAGCTAAGGTAACTGTTTACATTGACTGGCGCTGGGCTGCTATAGGTGTGCAAACACCTAAGTAATTGTGGACAACCACTAGTTGGCGACCTTTACAAATCTTTACTCGGATTAGTCATTACAGTAGACACGGATATTGATATGTCAAGAGCCACAGGCCAGATTGCAATCGTTAATAAATTATTTATTTCTCTGCGACCCGGTAGCAAATACGCCCGCGGCCCAGTGGTTGGGGACCACCGCTGTAAGCCATTCATATAAGGTGCGCCCAGGGGTGAAAGTGGCACGGGACGGTCCGGAACGCCGTTCCGCCATAACTTTACGAGCCAGAATGCCGTGCTTTGATCCCGTAAATATGAAGGCAACTGTCAAAACCGTATGTGTGATGGCTTGTTTAAAGTATTTTATTTTGTCAAATTATGCCCTCTGGTGGCGGTGTTGGGTTTGGCTGAACCCTTAACCTTATATGACTGAGAACCAGACGTGTCTGACATGGCTAAGGGACAGCTACACTCGGGTTCGGCCCTCATTAGGCTGTAAGTTGTTTCAGTTGATGTATGTTGGTGTAGGCATTTGTGGTTAAGTTTGGCGATACTGTTTGTTAGTTATATTTAGCGATTTGCTATGAGAGAAGTATAAATATGTTAGCATTTGTAGCACCTAAGCTAGCAGACGTTATTTTGCAGATTGGGCTAATATGATTTGCTCAATTTTAGGGCTGTCAAAATTATCGCGTTATCGGGCGGTAATTATTTTTTTAAATTAATCACTTCAAAATATTTGACGCAATTAACGCACATGTCCCGCTCAAACAGATTAAAATGACAGCAGTGTAATGTCCGCTTGTTACTTGTTTTTTGGTGTTTGGCGCCCTCTGCTGGCGCTTGGGTCCAAATGAATTTATGGGTTTGGGGAGTGAGCATGGTGTAAATATTGACATCAACAATGGCTAGCTACTAGTTTATTTTTTGATTGAAAATTTTACAAATTTTAATAAAACAAAAACATTAAGAGGGGTTTTAATATAACATTTCTATAACTTGTACTAACATTTATCTTTTAAGAACTACAAGTCTTTCTACCCATGGATCGCTTTAAGAGAATGTTAATAATGTTAATGCCATCTTGTTGATTTATTGTTATAACAAACAAATACAGTACTTGTGTACTGTATGTTGAATGCATATATCCGTCTTGTGTCTTATCTTTCCATTCCAACAATAATATACAGAAAAATATGTCATATTTTATAGATGGTTTGAATTGCGATTAATTACGATTAATTAATTTTTAAGCTGTAATTATCTCGATTAAAATTTTAATCGTTTGACAGCCCTACTAAATTTACATATTGATTGTACTAGAGGAACATTTGACGAATATCTTTATCAAAGAAAAAATGTAACGTAGACGTTTATATTAGCTTCAATTTTAATGTACATCCAAAGTCCTCATATAGCTAAAATTCAGGTTTTGCATTTAGGAAATGTGGGGGAAATTAGGAGATGGAGGATGAGATTACTGCTGCTTTTATTTTGCAACTCAAACAATTTTGAATAAAATGCATTATTTTGTTTGTATGTGTTATAGAAAGAACTGTGCCAAAAGCAGTTTTATCAGCATTTCAGTGATTTTAGGAGGTTTGATGACCCCCCCAGAGTTCCGGCAAGAAATTCTAGCCACTTTCATCCTTGGGTGCGCCTTATACTCCGATGCACCTTACAGTGTGGAAAATACGATTAGTTTTCTTTATCAGATATTGTTGTGACATGTTTTAGTCTTAAATTATATTTTTAAAGTCTTAAAAATGTTTTTAAAAGCATTAAGTTTGACTTTTAAAATGGTGCAAGAACCCTGTGGGTGTGTTTTTCTCTTTATATAGGGTATGGCCTATAATTGGGTGGTGACCAGTTCAAATATGGATGGCTGTTGTATGCAGGCCTACATGAGCATCATTGAGGTGAATTGGATTTTTTTCAGCATGAGTAAATAGGGTTAGAGAAAAAACATGACATGATTTAAACCTTCCCTCTCTGCTTCCATCTTTCTCTTTTCCCATTTGTGTGTTAAGCATGACATGGGCTAGCCACCCAATCACCTTTCCTCACCATACAACAAGGGCCAAAGGAAGGAAGGAACAGGGCTTAGAGGCCCTGGTCTCCACTAAGGATGTGCGCCCTTTTGTCCCGCTAAGGACCCCCTCAAATCATTTCCACAAGTAGGGGGGCTTCCAATCCAGATTAAGAGTTTGTGAAGATGAAGACCCACGGAAGCCAGAATGGGGCCAGGCAGAATAGGGTCACAAGAGCCAGTAAGAGGGCCCCTCGCTCAAACTGCTCACTGAGGCATTTCTCTCCTTATTCAAATAGCATTAGTGGGGTAAAAGTCCCATTGACTGAACAAGCTCAAAATACATTTGGTTCAGACTTCTATTGTGCCACTCCTTCGAGACTGCTCTCCTTGTTTCACACAAGGACCAAAAAGGGGGTGAAAAATCGGGATGGTGTCTGAAAGTGTTTAGGGAATGGTTGTTCCAAGTTGAGATTGAAGCAGTCGGACATGACAGCCGATGCGACTCGAGGCAAAACATTGAAGACGTGAATGTAAAGGTCATTTTACAAAGAAGATATGAAGGTTAAAAAGAGAGGAGTGGAAAGATTGTGAAATTGAGTGTATGAGCATGTGTGCTTTTGTGTCCCTATCGCTCAGCGCTGGCTTCATTCCCCAAAGGGTCTTATTATGCTTCGTATTGGCTCTGACACAAAAGCTGTATCGCCGAGCATGCAGCTTCCCCTAGAGAACATTCTCGACGCAGCAAATCCATTTGTTTGTCAGCTTTTGCCTCTATTCGCACTCTGCATAATCAGATATGATTCTCTTTGGAAGGCAGGCCATTGTGCATATGCAGAGTGGCCTATAGTCCTATAGTAACACTTGCCCAGCATTAAGATACCATCTCTGCTGCTTTGTCTAAAAACTGGGAAAATAGTTTGAAGACATAAGTTATCACCCCCTCTCAATTGTCTAACACTTTTCTTACAGGGGCAGACTTTCAAATCTGTATTTTTTTTCGCCCTGACTGACTTTTAATTCAAGGCAGTGATTCCCATCCACACCTCAGCTCAATAAAGGTTAAGAATCACTTCTATAAAGTGTGACTTTACTTCCTTTGTGATATACTGTGTGGTTATACCTGACAATCCAATCAACAAGGCATTCAGGTTGAATAAAAATTATCTTGGTTGTTCATTTTTGTTTAACCCATAAGTGCAGCAGGGTCATTTATTTTCTAGGGTGCCATTTTAACGTAACAGAGTGGACACGAACAGAGGGGACATTTTTTTGCTAAAGTTAGTCTTCATCCTAGCTTTGCTAGCATAATAGCGAACAAGACTTCCATGAGAAATCTAGAATTTTGCAAATTAACATTTTGTTGTAATTTCATTCAATTAATTTATTTGATATATACATAGCTTTAACAGAGTGGCTACATTATGATAAACCACACTGAAGTACTTCATGAAATTGTAAAATCTGATTTTTATTTTTTTATTTTATTAAAAAAATGAAATTGCTTACCACAGTTGAATTTCCTGCCGCTGGTGTCATGTTATTGCAGAATAGTGATGTCATTAATAAATGGGGAATTTTCTTAAAGGGACACTAACACAACAGTGAAGAATGACACTGGAGAGGAACAGAAAACTTTTGGTTGTTTGTTTGTTTTTATTAAATGATACAATTTAATTTAAAAACAACATGCATGATTAAAAATATTTTATCCAGGACAATAAAATCCTAATATGTTGGATTTTTTCCTACTTCTATTAGTTATTTTATAGACTCAATCTGAATGAAAAATACTGGGGCCATGGCTAAATTTCAGTACAACCTTTTACCAGAAGTAAATTAAATTGAAAAAAACTAAAATTTAGGAGCCTGTACCATTGAGTTTATAATGGTAATTGATAAGACACACACACACAAACACACAAAAAAATAAGTTCAATGAGTATTTGTCCAATTTTAGTTAAAAAAAAAAACAAAAAAAAAACAGCTTACCTATATTTTCCTGACTATAAGGTGCACCAAAAACTTCTTCAAAAATGAAGGTTGTGCCTAAAAATGTGGTGTGCCTATTTTGTGGACTGAGTACCAAAATGTGTCTATCTGACTGAGCAAAGGACGCAAGTAAGAGCCACATGAGAACCTTAAAGGGTGAAGGTTGCATGTGATGGGAAGCGGGCCCCGAGTAGCTGTTAGGTTCCAGTGCGTGCATCAGGCTAAACAACATTGGTTTGGCGAAAGACCCTCGAAAATGGCATCCACTGTAAAGAGACACGCTGTATGTCATTTACTTACCTACATCAGGGGTTTTCAACCCAGTCCTCAAGGCACACTGTGGGTCCTGGTTTTTGTTCCAGCCGATCCAGCAGAGACAGTTGAACCAATGAGGCTTCTGCTAAAACAAGCCACACCTGACTGCAATCAACTGATTGCACTTGTAAAACACCAGATTGGGGAAAAAGTGTTGTCATCTTGTTTGGTAAGAATGAAATCCTGCACCCACAGTGTGCCTTAGTGGAATAGGTTGGGAACCCCTGACCTACATACATTTTAGGGCCTCTGCCCCTCCCTGCTGAGACCTGACCCACCTTGGGCAGGTGTGCATGTTTTTATCTGATTACAGGTTAAGACGTCTGACGGTTGGAGAGGCCACAGGTGCAGGCAATAAGCCATCTTTAAAAGGCAAAAAAGCACTGCCACCTTGTCGTCCGAGCAACTTGTCTGGTTTTCGACCTGTTTTATGTGTGTCGCTTGTATGCCTGCCTCATCATCTCACGTCGGCTCAGCGACCCCAAGCAGAACGAGCCACACCCGCCCTCTGCTTTGGCTCTCGCACCTGTCACGTTCTCTTTCAAGTGGCCACTAATAAACTAATATTACTCATTACAACATTGTTAGCCTGCTCAGGGATCCCCTCCTTCTCGCTCACCATAACATATATTGATTTAAAATACAGACCTAGCCAGTGATATATTGTCTATGAAACAACATAAATGAAATGAACAAGAATCTTACAAAGTATTTTATAATGGGTCAAAATTATTTTTCAAACAGGTCATATGACTAGCATTTTAGAGATGGTCCTTTCCTTTGCTTAGCCAAAACTACACTTGTGGAGGAAAGATAGATATTCGGAATTTCTTTAAACCTAAGCTTCAACAACAACTTAGCTCCGACTTAAGAACCGAGGATTGAATACGGAGTGTCAAGATGTATATACACATACTGTATATAAGTTAGGTTAATTTCATTGCTGACACTGCGTTTCGGGGTCATCAACAGGTTTTGCCCACCTTCCCGCAAAAGCCAAACTACGCCTATGCATAGACTTTATAATTATATTGTCGGGTCACCTCCGTCAGACACTGTGCCACGCCTTCAAGTCGGGGGGCCTGCCCACACCCAGCATCAAGAAGAGGTTTTCTCAAACACACGCACGCAGCGATCTAACAGCGGATTAGGGTATAAAAAGTACGAAAGCTGTACCGCATACAAACGGAAAGGATTGTCTCAGGAGTGATTTGTTCGAAGGATTCAAGGTAATTATTATATTTTTCGTACCATGCACGAATTTTGAAAGTTTGTGAAAAAAAATCAATGGGAGAAATTAGCCGCTACGGCATTGGTGTCATAGTTTGCAATATTTACGTAAAATAAATGCTAACTGCACGTTTTTTTTTCTTTTCACCAAGAATCAAGACTGTTTTTACGTCCATATGTATAGAGATTTCTGGGATTTAAGCATTTATTGACAGGAATATTCAACGGAAAAATCTCTTTGTTTTCATAAGGCCGCCGCTACATTTGCTTACTCACTAGCATCATAGTTCACAATATTTACGTAACGTAAATGCTAACTGCACGTTTTTTTTTTTTCTTTTAACCAAGAATTGAGACTGTTTTACGTCAATATATATAAAGAATTCAGGGATTTAAGCATTTATTCACAATAATTTTCAACGGAAAAAGCTCTTTGTTTTCATAAGGCCGCCGCTCCATTTGCTTACTCACTAGCATCATAGTTCACATTATTTACATAAAGTAAATGCTAACTGCACCTTTTTTTCCCCTTTTAACCAAGAATCGAGACTGTTTTACGTCCATGTCTACAAAGAATTCAGGGATTTAAGCATTTATTCCCAAGAATTGTCAACTGAGAATTTTTTGTCTGTGATTCCACTCGGTCAGCTTTGATGGCCACGGCATCAATGCAGGCCCCCTATTAAACACCCCCGCACCCCGTGTCCCGTAAATATATTATGAAGTCTATGGCTTATGCTTAAAGTTGTTGACTGCTAATATTTTTTAAAAAATGGAACATGCTGTAGCTATCCAATACTGGACACATATTCAATAAAAGGAAATTACAACCTTTATTAAATGCCTGACAGATTATCACTCATTTTAATGCTGTAAGTGTGAGCCTGTTAAAACACTTGAGATACATTTTATTTGGTGAGGATATGTTGCATGATTATGCCAAATTAAAATTAGGTTTCACTTCATTTAAGCTTCTAAAGTGAATTTGCCTCTTCGGTGTCGGATTTAATTAGTGTGCGGAGGAAGGAAGGATCAGATCACAGTTTGATTAGCTGTCAGTATCGTATTTGGACATTAAACTTAATTACGGTTGATCCCCTGGTCTTATGCATGGCCAGCACAACCTGAAAAAAACAGACCTCATGTTGGAAAATGAGAAAATGAGCAACAAAACACCCCCTTTGAAGCCGGGCCTTCGTTTTAACTGCTAGCACACATGCAAAATAAAAAAGTGTGGGGGGGAATAATACCTATGAAGTCTGCTTATTTAAATGCTGATGTGTTAGAAAAAGCTGCAGCCCTGAGCCAGTGTGGGAACTCTGTAAACAAATTCAGCACAAAGCAGAAAGTCCTCAAAAGGGGGATTACTTAGTCACCCATTTTCTTTGTCCTTTTTTGTCTCACTCCCCACAAACGAATGCAGACACACATACAAATCCAAAACAATATAAGAAGTGACACCAGGCAGACCGTCACATCACACTTGGCATGAGCGGCATCAATAAATCAGAGATCAATCCTTTGTCATGGAGATCTGTCGACCAGATTGCACTCTGAGGGCTGTAACTTGCACACGGATAGTTCTTCTTGTTGCTGAAAGTGCATTAAGCTGTCAGTCAAAACATGCAATTACATGAGTACAAAAGCAAGATCCAGATTATGGGAGTTTTCTAATTACCTAATGACTAGACCTGGAAATCTTTGGGCACCTAACAATTCGATTACGATTACGATTCAGAGGCTCCGATTCGATTATAAAACGATTATTGATGCACCCCCCTCCTTTTTTTCTCTCTCTCTTTTTTTTAAATGTTTTGTACATTAGTTCCAAAATTGTTCAAAAATACTCTCAGGCTAAACCACACTACTATTTCAGTATCAAGTTAACATATAGCAGTAAACAAATATACAAAAATAACATTAAATAAAAAACTCCAGTCCCCATTCTGTATCAGCAGCTTTAAACTACATTCAATTAATTTAATGTTGTGAATCAACCGTTAAATTTGTTAAAATTGCTCCCGTTATTCCATAATTTCCCTTTTGTCTACTTTCGACATGTCAAAGTTTTAAAACTATTTTAAATATAGATTCAATTCAATATTTTACCGATTTAGCAGTATTTTAGATAAAAAGTTAATTAGGTTTGCTTGGAAGGTTCGCTACAACAGCCTTGCAGGGAAGTGTACTGCTTTAAGATGGCGGCCGTTTATAACGCCCGCATCTAGCTTTTTGTAGCTGTGCTGCTAACACTACCAAATCTACATTACATCTAGTCCTATATAAATGATATCCACCGTAACATTATATGGATGTACTTTGTAGCAGCTTGTCGGCAGCAGTCAGGTATGTTGTTGTGTTTTTTTTATCTCGTTGCATGAGTTGAGCTAGAGCCGTGAGTTGAGCATTGGCATAACCCGAGGGGCCGGGTAATGGGAAGCATGATGTTTAGCTACTTTCGCTCCGTTCCGTCCCGAAGACCGCGCGGCGCGCTGAGTGTTGTGTACTTCCGCTTTACTTCGCATATTTCAATAATCGAAATTTGGATGTTTGTGAATCGTTCTCGAATCTTCCACGGCCGAATCGCGAATAGTGTAAGAATCGGACATTTTGCACACCTCTACTAATGACATGATGCAAATATTCCAAAATTGTGTTTGATATGTCCTGCCCAGTTAGGGAGAGCCGACCCGGTTTGAAACAATGCGTGATATGGCAAAGCAGATTACAAATGTCATTCTTAAAGCGGGCAACGTTTATTAATGGCTACTCACATAGTAATCAATTTAAGTTGAACTGGAACGCTTTCTGCTTCAAGTTCATGGGGAATCATAGCAGACATAATTAGGTTATAAAATCAGTCAAGCAATGCTCCACTTAAAATTAGTTATGTTGGGTCATTTTTGTGTATTTTATGACTCAAAATGTAGCTGATGGTGTTTGCACATTGCTTAACATTCATTGCTTCCCAAGCAAATTTAGTCTCGCCATCAAGGGGAACTGACATCGGCACCCACTCATTTGCCATTTAAAGCAAACGCTTGTATCTTGAAGGCTTCCTGATGGAGGAACAAGTACTGTCAGTTGAATTTGCACTGAAAACATCAAGTTGTCTCTTTAGCTGAGAAACCTGCATACAACACATGCCTATCTGTCATACAGTCACCTTTATAGAAAAGAGACAAATTCAATTTACCTACAATTGGTGATTCAAAAGGTCCATCAGAACAAAAAATAGGTATATTTTTATGCCCTTGCTTTTCAAATGTTTCATCATTTTTTCAGAGTTTTAATACACAAGTTTCCGAGGTACTTCCGCTTTATTTCTGCATTTCTGCTCGCAACTTCCGTTTTCCAATGTATCCATCCAAAACAACAGTGGAGCTGGAGTACTTATTAAAATCCCTTAAAAAAGACAATTTGGAAATAGTTCATCCAGCTGCCGTCATCACGACAGGGGAGGACAACATGTTCATGAAGGCAGATGTGGAACCAAGCTCGTGACACTGCAAAGACCGGGTGTTTTTGTAGCCATGTTGCCACTGCTTTATAGAAGGTTTGTGCTTCCTATCCCTGCATTTCCATGTGTCTGGTGCTCAAAAAATACTAAAGCTAAAATCTCGCGCATGAAACGAGTTGTTGCCTTTTATAATGCTATTACGATGATGATTGTAATTATGATTATCTTTAATATTATTTACTTCAACTAATGTACTGCTATGGCTGCTAGCCTGTTGCTAATCAATACATGAGTGATGTGCCTCAGAACAACACTTACTGTACATACTGGACTGTCTCAGAAAATTAGAATACACAATATTCTAATTTTCTGAGACAGTCCTGTATATTGTTCTATGTAAAGGACGTCAGCCAAGGTCGGCCCCCCACATGTTTACCACGCCAAATCTGGTCCCCTTTGCAAAAAGTTTGGACATCCCTGCTTTAAATGGTGGATTAATGTACAGGACTGTCTCAGAAAATTAGAATATTGTGTATTCTAATTTTCTGAGACAGTCCAGTATATCAAGACCACGTGCGTTCTACCCAGGGGCGGCCGAGAGACGGTGGCTTGCCTCACGGCAGACCGTCAGCTCGATACTGAGATAACTGATAACACATTCCTTGTATGCTCAAACTTTGTTAATATTTTTCTAATAATTTTATAAATTGTGATTTATTAACCTGTTTTGCACATACACCAATATTTTTAAATAAAACAAGAAATGGAATCATGTTGTTCAAATGTTTTATTTGCATCAATATCTGCATTAAAACAGAATGACATACTATTTTTATTTATATGTACATACATTGTAGTATCTCCTTGTAACAACAAAATCTGTGTCAGCCCTCCTGCATTCAGCAAATGCACCCTCTTAACCCTGTTTTGGGGCTGTCGTTGGGCAACACGGACTTTCAACTCCCTCCACAGATTTTCTATGAGGTTAAGATCTGGAGACTGGCTAGGCCACTCCAGGACCTTGAAATGCTTTTTACAAAGCCACTCCTTTGTTGCCCTGGCTGTGTGTTTGGGATCATTGTCATGCTGAAAGCCCCAACCACGTCTCATCTTCAATACCCTTGCTGATGGAAGGAGATTTTCACTCAAAATCTCTCGATACATTCTTTCCTTTACACAGATCAGTCGTCCTGGTCCCTTTGTAGAAAAACAGCCCCAAAGCATGATGTTTCCACCCCCATGCTTCACAGTGGGTATGGTGTTCTTCGTAAGCAATTCGGTATTCTTTCTCCTCCAAACACGAGAACCTGTGTTTCTACCAAAAAGTTCTATTTTGGTTTCATCTGACCATAACACATTCTCCCAGTCCTCTTCTGGATCATCCAAATGCTCTCTAGCGAACCGCAGATGGGCCTGGACGTGTACTGGCTTCAGCAGGGGACACGTCTGGCAGTGCATTGTGTTACTGATAGTAGCTTTTGTTACTGTGGTCCCAACTTTCTGTAGGTCATTCAATAGTTCCCCACTGTGTGGTTCTGGGATTTTTGCTCCCCGTTCTTGTTATCATTTTGACGCCACGGGGTGAGATCTTGCATTGAGCCCCAGATCAAGGGAGATTATCAGTGGTCTTCCATTTTCTAATAATTGCTCTCGCAGTTGATTTCTTTACACCAAGTGTTTTACCTATTGCAGATTCAGTCTTCCCAGCCTGGTGCAGGTCTACAATTTTGTCTCTGGTGTCCTTCGACAGCTTTTTGGTCTTGGCCATAGTGAAGTTTGGAGTGTGACTGACTGAAGTTGTGGACATGTGTCTTTTATACCGATAATGGGTTAAAACAGGTGCCAATAATACAGGTAACGAGTGGAGCCTCGTTAGACCTTGTTAGAAGAAGTTAGACCTCTTTGACAGCCAGAAATCTTGCTTGTTTGTAGGTGACCAAATACTTATTTTCCACTCTAATTTAGAAATAAATTCTTTAAAAGTCAAACAATGTGATTTTCTGTTTTTTTTTTTTTTTTCGAATTTGGTCTCTCATGGTTGAGGTTTACCCATGTTGACAATTACAGGCCTCTTTAATCTTTTGAAGTAGGAGAACTTTCACAATTGGTGGTTGACTAAATACTTATTTTCCCCACTGTATATAGGTGCTTCCACGCACAGCACAGAAGGTCTCTGAGTGTCATCTACGTTGTTCTGAATCCATTTTTGGAGATTCTGTGGGTTCCTATGGTTTGATTTTGCAGTTTTAACTTTGTCAACACACAGCTTACTTCAATTCATGTTGTTTTTTCTGAACCGGAACTTCGGAGCAGAAATTTTCCAAGATGGCGCCGCCCATGTTTCACTCAGGAAACGTATCGATAAGCAGTTTTTTTCTAAAAATGATCTAATGTAACCGGTCTGCATTTTCGCGTTTGTGCAGATAGGACTCTTACCCGCGCCACACGGCGCGTCAAGCCTGGCAGGAGAGAGAGCAACAGTCTTGAAGTTGGCCCCCATCAGATGCAAATTAATATCAAAATAATGTAAAAAAAATGTGTGCTACATTTAAGTTTAGTTTGCGCTGCTATCATTTTTTTAGATATTGAGTTTTTTAGATTTGAGTATTTTACAGACGAAGATACTGAGTAAACGTCGACGAAATCTAAACTAGACGAAATCAGTCTGAGTTTTCGTCAACAAAAATTAGACGGAGACAAACACATTTTGAAATGACGAAAATATGACTAATAAGTATTATCATCCAAAAGACTAAGACGAAAATTAAAAGAGCTGCCAAAAACAACACTAGTGTGAAAGATGAACGAAGAGGGCGGGTACTTGCGTTAATTGTGCACTCTATGACATCACTGAGTGCACAATTTTGAATACTAGCGTCTGCAGAATTTAACTTCCAAATATGATTCCCAAAAAAAACCAAAAAAAAAACAACAACAAAAAAAAAAACACTTGGATAACACACCTCAACCAAGGGCACTCTACCATCTTATCCATGGAATAAGTCAAAATGTTGTAAACTGAGTAAATTACATCTTTAGAGATTTGGCATTCCTACTTATTAGACATATTAGTGGAAGTAAAAAGCACTTTTTGTGACAGCCCTGTTTCAACATTTTGAAGTGCTTTGGTGAGATTTTTTTTTTTTTTTTTAGTTCATTCATACCCAATTCAGAGGTTAGAGGTCACCAACGTTGGACTTTGGAGAAAAATCCCAGCTCACATACTGTTCTAGTTAAAACCCACAAGCCTATAGGGAGCCTGCTTTGTTCACTAGGAACAGAAACGGGTCTTTCCTAAACTGTTCCCATGAAGTTGCAAGAATGCTGTAGTTTAATAAGAGTTTCTACTTTTAAGATTCCCGACAGCTGTGCCACAGCAGAGTGCGCAATGTAAAATTGTCAGGTGTGGTGCTGGTAATTACTCAATTTTCTGTAATAGGTCAGAACATTAATATCACCGATCTCAATTTGTTTTTCTTCAATGCCTACAAGTATACATGATGTGATTTATGTTCAACTTAATAGGCCCAGATTTCATACTGATTCAATACATTACTGAGTCTTCAGAATTTGCTACATACTTTGTGCAATATTATCATTTCTATTTGGTATTAACTTTCTTTGTTTTACTCATTTGCTTCTTGGAAGAAAATTTAGATTTAGATATGATGCCATTAGCCACCCAATCTCTCTATCTGACTTTGTCGACGAGCTCTCATTACATTTAGCTCAGTGAATGTGACAGAAAGGGTATTGGCCCGACTATAATTGCAATTCAATTCTAATTAAATCCTCAATCTTGGAGTTAAACAACACAACCTTGAGGTGCCCACATTCATCTTTGTGCTGCTTACTCCAAGAGCAATGAGGGGCAATTTCCTTGAACTTGAAATTTGACCTCTCTAGCATCAAACTAAACAGGTCTGCAGGTTCAACAAGTAAAATAGAAATCAGCAGAGGGGGATAGAAGCGCGTTACATTTACTCTGTTACATTTACTTGAGTAACTTTTTGAGAAAAACTTATTTCTAAGAGTAGTTTTACGAAACCATACTTTTTACTTGAGTAGATTTGTGAAGAAGAATCACTACTCTTACTCAACGACATTGGGCTACACTCGTCGTTACATTTTTGCTCTTTATTCGTGCTTACTCCCGTGCCAATAGTACTGCTACCTGCGCTATCCTTCCTGCGGCAAGATAAAAGCATGCATCACAAAACAAAAGTCATCGTAAAGTCGACATTAGACAAGTCGGGTAGGTCGTAATCCAGGGACCACCTATATTTGACATAGAGTGCTGCCCTCAACATTACTCGAAAGCGGGGATTTCACCCCCTCTCCAAGTTTTTTATTTGGCACCGATTGACCACGCAAACTGGAGATATGATCCTTTTAATTTCATAACAGGAACTATAAAGGAACTATTCAACTATTCAAACGAGGAACTATTTTCCCCACTAAAGGGCACTCATGCGCTTTGGACAAATGATGCTTCAGTTCTGTTGATTTTTTTTTTTTTTTTGTCATAGTTCTTTTGCTTAATGCGGTTACCTAATAGGTTATAGTACAGTATAATTATAACAGTTCAAATTGAGAAAAAATGTCATTATTTAAAAAAAAATTTAAAAACATTGTGAGCAGTTACTCACAATGTTACTCATTACTTGAGTATTCCTTTCACCAAATACTTTTTTTTACTTGTACTTGAGTTCATAATTTGGATGACTACTTTTACTCTTACTTGAGGTATATTATTTTGAAGAAACACAACTCGTACTTCAGTAAAATGTGTGGTTACTCTACCCTCCGCCTCTGAAAATTAGTGATAAATACCAACAAGCAAAAGAAAATTAGGGGTAAAGATTGTATGCATGGACGTTTAATCTTCTCCGTTTGTGTTGGCACTACTAAATAAAAACTATAAAACATCAATACAAAGAATGAGGACACCATGCCAGAGTGCTGCATTTATAGAGACCGAGATAATCACAGACATGGAACAGAGCCTGCAACGTTTAACAGATGTGTTAAGTGTGTCTTGCTCTTTGGATAGATCTGTTCTTTGGTTTTCATTTGTCAGTTTGTAATTTACTGCTAATTCATTGTTTCATAATTGAATGTGCATAGACAAAATTGAATATGAAAGCATTTCAGCATGATAGCTCGTGAGGTTTTATGGTGAGGCTGAGGGCGAGGATGGTGTGAAGGTTGCAAAGCTTCACAGGTCTGGAAGAGTGCTTTTAAGTGAAAAAGGGCAGAATTCTGCAATCCTCTATAATTTTACTTAACATTGTAGGGTAATTTTGAGGATTTTGAACTGCAATACTGCTAAAAACCACACTAGGCTTACGCCTCAGAAGTGTGCAAGCTGCACAACTAACTTTCATTGTCGCCTTGAGTTATCTAAATATGATTATTCCTGGATACAGAAATTCGCTTTATTCAGGAAAGATGACTTTAAAAGCCAAAAATGTAAATACTGTCATATGAAAAAGTATCTGAACCTTTTGGAATTTGGGTCATATTTCAGCATAAAATCACCATCAAATGTGATCTGATCTTTGTCAAAATCATACCAATGAAAAAACTGTTTTAACTAAAATCACCCAGACATTTATAGGTTTTAATACAGTATTTTAATGAGGATAGTATGCAAACGATGGCAAAAGGGGTAAGTGAACCATCACATTTTGTGGCCCCCCATTTGGCAGCAATAACTTCAACCAGACGCTTACTGTAGCTGCAGATCAGTCTGACACATCGATCAGTATGAATCTTGGCCCATTCTTCTCTACAAAACTGCTGTAGTTCAATCAGATTACTGGGATGTCTGGCATGAATCGCTGTCTTTAGGTCATGCCACAGCATCTCAATGGGGTTCAAGTCTGGACTTTGACTTGGCCACTCCAGAATGTGTATTTTGTTCTTCTGAAACCATTCTAAAGTTGATTTACTTCTGTGTTTTTAAATCATTGTCTTGTTGCAGCATCTCTCCTTTTTTTTTAGCTTCAACTGTCTGAGAGACGGCCTCAGGTTTTCCTGCAAAACATCCTGATAAACTTTTGAATTCATTCTTCCATTAATGATTGCAAGTTGTCCAGGCCCTGAGTTAGCAAAACACCCCCAAATCATGATGCTTCCTCCACCATGCTTCACGGTGGGGATGAGGTGTTGATGTTGGTGAGGTGTTCATTTTTCCTCCACAACGTTGTGTGTTACTCCTAAACAATTTACCTTTGGTTTCATCAGTCCACAAATTTTCTTCCAAAACGTTTGTGGAGTGTCCAGTTGCCTTTTTGCAAACATTAAATGAGCAAAAATATGTATATATTTTTTAACAGCAGTGGCTTCCTCCGTGGAGTCCTCCCATGAACACCATTTTTGGCCATAGTTTTACATTTAGTTGATGTGTGAACGGAGATATTGGACTGTGCCGACTAAGTCTTAGCAGACACTCTAGGGTTCTTTTTTACCTCTCTGAGTCTTCTGCGCTGAACTCTTGGCGTCATATTTGGTTGAGAGAAGCAACAGTGCCAAACTCCATTTAGACAACTTCTCTGACTATCGATTGATGAACATCCAGACTTTTTGAGATGGTTTTGTATCCTTTCCCAGCTTTATACAAATTAATAAACTTTGATCGCAGGTCTTCAGACAGGTCTTTTGACCAAGCCGTGACGCACATCAAACAATGCTTCTCATCAAGACAATTCTTACCAGGTGTGTGTTTCATAGTGGGCAGGGAAGCTTTAAACCACTCATCATTGATTGGGCACACACCTGACTTAAATTGTTTGGTAAAAATAGGTTTTAATGCTGTTTAAGTCTCCTTAGGCAGAGGGTTCACTGACTTATTTCCCCCCCTTCTGTCATTGTTTGCATGCTATCCTCATTAAAATATGAAAACCTATAAATGTTTGGGTGGTTTTAGTTAAAGCAGACACCGTTTTTACGTCTGTGGGATTTTGACAAAGATCAGGTCACATGGCGATTTTATGGAGAAATGTGAAAAAATTCCAAAAGGTTCAGATAATTTTTCAAACCACTGTATATATTCCTCATTTGTATCAATTACCACTTTGCAAATTCAAAACAGATAGAAAAACACTAGTAGCATTTTTGATTATGCCTTGTTCCCCATCCTTAATTATGCAGTCATAAAGTGATAGCACAAAGGAGCCAACTTGATTGATGAAGGTCAGATTTAGGGTGAGAGGGTGATGCAAAAATCCTCGACGCAGAGGGCTTTTGTGTTTCGGCGATGAGGGTGACATCGGCAAATTAAGCAGAGTTGCGGCCATCTGCCGAGTGTGAGAGGTCTTTTATGTCTCACAATGTCCCCTGTGCCTCACATTGGCCTTCAGCCCTAGGGAAGGGAGGAACGGAAAGGAGAGCAGCCAAGGTATAAGAAAGAGACGAGAGGTGAAGTCAGAGATTGGAGAAGCAGGGTCAAAAAGAACTTCTGATGAAAAAGTTTGTGTCAAAACTCACCACAGTAAAACGAAATAGCTGAAAAGTCTCTTAGCTACAAAATTCATTTTCTGGAACATCACGGGTGTTAAGGAACGGACAACACAAGAAACTACCAGGAAAATAACACCAGTTGGCATGTGTCCCCTCCACGAGAGTGACGAAGAGCACTGTATGTAGTCGGTATTTCTATTATGATGTGAACAAAACTCTCATCATTAGCAGCTAGCTTCCATTACTGTGGGAGCAACACATCTTTGTTTGGGGCCATTACACACACTCTGTTTGGGCCCACAATTCAAAGAGATCTTTGTTTGAGTCACACTCTTTCACCAGTGCTCTCTGCCATCCCCCTATTCAAACTGTTGACAGCCATGGAAACAAGAAATATTTCCTTCTCTGCTTTTCTGCAGACGAAAAGGCAGCAAATTAACGGGGGCAACACTCGGGAAGGCGCAGGGTCACTAAAGGGTTTTGATGAGAACGAAAATGCTGTCGGCTATGTGTTGTGATCTCTGGAAGTGCTGGAGCTCAAATTCATTGAGAACATACGGGAGGATAGGAGAAAAAAATAATAATCCTTGTGCTTGCGTGGGTTTTCTCCGAATTGTATAGTTTCCTTCCATATTCCAAATACCGTAATTTTCAGACTATAAGCCGCTACTTTTTTCCTTTATTTTGAATCGTACGGCTAATAGTCAACTGCGGCTTATTTGTAGATTTATTTGGGTTAACAGGCATCACATCCCTCCAAGCATGCATTGCAGTGTTGCAGATGTAAATAACAATTAAAATTCATGTTCTGTGCTAAGTATTCCTTCAGTTACTGTTCCAGTTGTTTCATTAATTGCTTGTTATGGTATTTGGTAACGCTTTATTTGACAGCGGCGTCATAGAACTTAAGACATAACACTATCATGGGCATTACTGAATGCTTATGACAGATATCATTAAGTGTCATTGGGCAAATAATGTTACTAACTCCATTTATGTCCAGCTCAGATCTTTTACATCCATTTAAAGTGGGATAATTTGCTGGATGACATTCAATAGCATCTGTTATACGCATTTATTAATGCTTGTGACCTTTTCATGTCATAATTATGATTGTCTTATGACAGTCTTATGGCGCCACTGTCAAATAAATTGTTACCAAATACCATAAGTAAAAATTGATGAAACAACTGGAACAGTAACTGAAGAAATAATTACCACAGAACATGAATTTAGATTGTTATTTACATCTGTAGCGCTGCAACGCATGCTAGGAGGCATGTTGGACAACAACAGTGTTGACAGCAGGTGGCAGAAGAGGTTGACTGTCTCCCCCAAGGGAGCTGTGATGGCCAAATGAAGCTTCTTGAAGCAATGATGCTTTGCAACCAATTGGTTCAAAGCTTCAAAGTTGTTAATGTGGTCTTATGACAGTCTTATGATGCCACTGTCAAATATAGCGTTACCATTTAGTATCTTTTGGTGTAATCATCCCATAATCCAGCGAGGACAGCTGCGGCTTATAGTCCGGTGCAGCTTACAGTATCTATTAACAAATGCTGTTTTCGTGTCACATTTAGTGGGTGTCAGCTTATAGTCAGGTGTGCCTTATAGTGCAAAAATTATGGTATGTTGCTTGTAGAGTTAATTGAAAATGCTACATTAGCCATAAGCATGAGTGAATAATTGGTCTACAGATCATCACCACTTTGTTGGTAGGTTACAGGTTTTATTCTGAGCCATGTCGAAGTCACGTTGAACAAGTTGTTGATGCTATAGACAACTTTCCGAGGTACTTCCGCTTTACTTCCGCATTTCTGCTCCGGACTTCCATTTTACACTTTTTCTAATCAAAACAACAGTGGAGCAGGAGTGACGTTACTCATCGAAATCCCTCAAAATAGACAATTTGGAAAAGCCGCATCCAACTGCCATCATCACGACATGGGAGAACTACATGAAGAAATGGCTACCACGCCGCCACAATCAAAATACTTTTGTATTTTTTTTATTTAATGGCAGTGGATGGAAACGCAATCAGGGACCTGAAAAGCTTCAAAACATCCAGTTGAATGTGTTCTGATACATGATTATGGGATTTTTGTGTTCATGAAGGCAGATGTGGAACCAAGACAGTGCCACCACAAAGCAATAACAGGTACAATTATGTTAATTTTGACTACAATTCTGTGTTGCGTAACAGCTGAGACATCATTAGCTTTGCATCAGCTTCAACAACAAAGACTCATCTAATACAAGTCATATACGGGCTTTTTACCCTAAATGCATAAATTCAAGTGTTCCACGTTTTTTTTTTTTTGTTTGTTTGTTTGTTTACAGGTGGAAAGGCACGGGAAGACAACTTGATGTGCCTCAAAAAAACACTTACGTTGATGGACATATCGCAAGATAGAACCTAACTGGTTCTACCTTGATGATGGAAGGCTCAATTTATGTTCCAACTGCAACATTTTTCTAATAATTTTATAAACTGTGATTTATTGACCTGTTTTGCACATGCACCAATTGTTTTAAATAAAACAAGAAAAGGAATCATGTTGTCCAAAAGTTTTATTGGAATGACATACTATTTGTCTTTATATGTACATGTGCGATGACCTCATAATACCATAACTATAACCTAACTAGATGAAAAATACCTTATAGTATTTCCTTGTAACAACAACATCTGTGTCAGCCCTTCTGCATTCGGCAACTGTGATACTATTAGTAATTTCGCTTGATTTTGGTCACTGTTTGGTCATTTTGGCGTATCAATCTGCACCCCATTTTAACACAGGCTGCACAGATTGTTAGAATTTTGTCCACGAACAATCAACGAAGAGATAAGAACAAACATGCAATGTTTTAAGTGGCTCTTGTAGGGTTAAACCAGCGAGCCAAATCCTTAATGTGCTGCTGTACAATGGTCGTCTCGCCCACCCGGGCGATATGGTCTCTCCTTTCAAGCTCGTGTCCTCTACCAGAGGCCTGGGAGCTTGAGGGTCCTGCGCAGGATCTTAGCTGTCCCTAGGATTGCGCTCTTCTGAATGGAGACGTCGGACGTTGTTCCTGGTACCTGTTGGAGCCATGCACCCAGCTTGGGGGTTACTGTCCCTAGTGTCCCGATCACTACTGGCACCACTCTTGCCTTCACTCCCCACATTCTCCCCACAACTCTTCCTTCAACCCTTGATATTTCTCCAGCTTTTCATGTTCTCTTTTCCTGATGTTGCTATCGCTCGGGATTGCTACATCTATCACTACTGCTGTCTTCGGATGTTTATCCACCACCACTATGTCAGGCTGGTTGGCCATCACCAGTTTGTCCGTCTGGATCTGGAAGTCCCACAGGATCTTGGCTCGGTTGTTCTCAAAATGGACCCAAAGGAATGGTGAGGCTTGAGATATTAATTTTGAGCGATGACGTGACTCGCGGCCAACGATTTACTGCAAAATGGACCTAAAGGGATGGCATTCGTTTGCGCTAGTTGTTGGGACACACCTCTGTTATTGAGAAAGTCGGTACACTTCAACAGCCGCGATGGAGGTGCTTGGATTGACGTCCTCACTTGAAATTGACACCTCAATATCTCAAAAACAATACCAGCACAAACGGAGCACAAATGATTGATACCATTTTTAGACATTTGTAATCAAAATGGGGGGCTGGTTGACTTTTAAAAGAATTGTTCATATCTCAAAAACAAAAGCAGCACAAACATTTTTTTTTCCCAGCAAAAATAATTACTACATAATTTTTCTATAAATGTGCGTCTACAGGGCGGCCAACTTCACGGAGGTGTGTCGCTACGCTCGTACACACACAGAGGCGCTATAAAAGTTTGCAATTGTTTTTGCTGCTTTCCACTTTTAATTCCCCACAACGTTCTGTCAGTTGGAAGAGCGCTAAATGTAGGAGTTGCATTTGGCTGCACAAATCGCCAGAATAAGTACAAAAAAATGCACTTTTCTGGGCCCCGAAAGAGCTGCAATCAAACGGTGTGTCATCAAATCCAGCAGTTGAATGCATGCATGTACATTGCAGTAAATCTGAGTAAAATATAGGTGCTAATATCAGTGTGAATGGTAATGTATGTTCCCTGTGATTCAGTGGTCAACCTAGGGTGTACCCCATCTCTCATCAAAGTCAGCTTAGAGACGCTCCAGCTCACACGTAACCCAGATGAGGACAAGCGTGAAATGAATTGGATGGAAGAATTATTTTGGGGAGGAAATGATGTTGCAGAATCCGTCAAAGGTGCATTGAAGCTAGGCAGGACAGGCCAAACACCTCACTTAAACGTGGAATCATAACTATAAACCTACAATATCCAGAGCGCTATACATCCAGCGATCTGGCAGGCAGCTTGGCCTGTCTTGTTTGGGCTGAGGCTGAAATGGAATTTCATTGTACTAGTTGTAATGACAAATACAGAAACGTCAAACAATATATAGTACAGTAAACCATACGAACGTTCGTGTGATCATACTTTTCAAGCTTTTTTTTTAAAAGAATAACCTAGAAAGTAACGCTGCAACAATTAATCAATTAACAAATTAGTTGCAGACGAATTTGATAATCGATTTTTGCTGGCTGCTATGAGATTTGGGTCCTTGCTTGCGTGCAATGTGAGGCTGGGCGTGCGCCAGTGATTAGAGATTAGAGAGAGAGAGTTCACTGCTACACTCAGGTTGGGTTGCGGAATCAATAATACTGTATTACGAAGTGTCAAGAGTTAGATTGTCCTTTGTGTTGTTGGATCCAGTGTACCTCCGTCAGAAGTGAGTAAATGAAGCCAATTGAATTGTTTGTATTTTTTGTTGATGAAACATTACTACTTAGCACAGAGTGCTAAGCTAGTTAGTGATTATGCTAATCAATCGTCTTAAGTGTCCGTTTATATTCTGTTTTGGAGAAGCATATAAGCTCGCGAGTTATTGTTAGATAGTAAAGTTGTTTAATTTATTTTTATGAAGAAACAACATTCATATGAGAGCTTAGATTCTCTTTTCAACACAAACTCAACACAAACTGTAAATTGTCATATAAGTGAGAGTGCTTTGAAATTGGATTTGGATTGTATTTATGAACAACTGCTGAATAAAGAAAACTGATTCATTACAGTCTGCATCATCCTTATTCGATTGTGTTGTTTAGTTTGTTTAAAGAAAATAAATGAGTCATTGACACAAATTATATCAACGCTTTGCCTATAAGAAAAAAAAAAGGTCAATCAGCAGCACTTTTTTTATTATTTGGATGAACAGGAATTTTGTTGGATTTATGTACTGAGAACTTCTTTTTATAGTACTAGTATAAAATAGTAGTATATTGAGAAACTTTATTAAAAACTTGAACAAGTTATATGTCCTTAAAACACATTTTTTGGGGTCATTGTTACAGCATACCTAAAACAACTTCAAGTTAAATTATGAAGGTAGTTTTAAAATGTGACATTTATCCGATCAATCTATTAATCATTTAATGAATCGATTATAAAAAATAATTGTTAGTTACATCCCTACTCTAAAGTCATCAAAAATTCCAACCGGCACTGTGTGTCGTTCGCGAGATCTTAGCTTGCCTAACGAGACCTCATTTCATGTGTTTTTAATTTTCTTTGACTGTGGCTTTCACTTTTTTTGCAAGACTTTATCTAAAAGATCAAGCAGACCTAGCAAGGCAAATTAGGTGACCAAGAACCAGAGTAAAGAAGAAAGGGTAAAGTAGAAGCTTTCGCATATATCACAATAGTAGATCATTTTGTATTTAACGTAGGCTCTGGAAGAATTGGGCACCAACAAAATTGGCCTCCTTCAATGTGACTCGGTTGGTGTGTTGGTGGAAACAGCATGCTTCTGTGCAAAGTCAACTCAGTGAAGTTGACAAGGCCAATTGCGCTGAAATTGGCTCTAATAGTTAAGTGGGACTTTGCAGGCCCCCTTCGCCAGGCTCCTTACAATCAGGAAGGACATATTAAGATTTAATCACAGCCTCGCTCGAGTGGATACAGACAAAGCCAAACCTTAACACAGACACAAGCACATACAGGCTATTTCAGGTATGATTTGGAGTAATTACCAGAATTTTGTTTAAATAGGCTATCTGTAGATTACACACTTGCTGTTTCTGTGCAGCTTGACAATGCAGCCTCTGGGACTAGGCAATGGATTGCAGATCATAGGCTCACCAGATAGCAGACCGACGTTGAATAAACGTTGATTTTCCATCAAATCATCAGTATGGTTGACATTGAAATTTTCGACAATAAACAATGTTGAATCAACATTGCAAATACCGATGACACCTGACAGTGACTTTGAAACAACATTGTTCTATAGTGTGTCAGGCGATGGTTGGGTTAACGTTGTATAGTTGATGAAATAATGTTAACAAGTACTTGATTTTTGATTGACCGGGAAATATAATTGAACAGTCATCGAATTATGGATAAGCGGGAATTATGGTAAAAAAATAGTTCTGTTCGTGGTGGAGTGGGAAGGCAGCATATTACTTCAAACGAACTCCACTGGAAACGCCTCATGTAAGGTTAGTCATATTTAAAGGTAAGCCTGTTGCTTTTCTTCGGAGCCTTTATCAGTAATGATATCGTATGGTAGAATAAACCGCATTTGTCATCAAAGGTGTATATAAAACAGTTAGCCTGACATAACGTGACAAAGTTGCCGAAATTGTAAGAAACGGTGCATTTGATGTGATTGGCATACAAGCGAAAACCTACTTAGCATGGATGTTAGCTAAGTTTAACTTAGTTCAGGCAAATTTAATTATTTTTCCAACTGAAGCGCTAAAATCCCTAGATATGACACGATCGAGCCTGGTCTAATTTATTGAACACCAGGACAGTGCGGTCATTTTTCCATCGTAGCTAGCTAACTAGCTAGCTCCGTTCCCATATACAGCCCTAATTTGGTTTGAGATTGGTTGAGAAACACACTTCACTACAAAATATAGAAGTATGTTAAACTAACCCACGATAACGGTTTCAAATCTTTGATATGAATTAACTGTGAATTCCGTTTTGTGTGTATTTTTCAGATTCACTGAAGAGGCAGATAGGGATGGACGCGTCACAATATGCATTTGCTGTTGTTGTGCTGAAGTGGCTTCGCTGTGCCGCAGACCGAGTTGGTGGCAAAAGTTCGCAGCGCAGCTCGTCAGACTGAGGAAGAGGCTTATGTTTAAAATAACTTTACTGAGTGTCAAATCAAAGTCCAGACTTGAACCCCATTGAGACGCTGTGACATGACCTAAAGACGGCGATTCATGCCAGACACCCCAGGAATCTGACTGAACAACAGCAGTTTTGTAGAAAAGATTAGTCCTTGTCAATGTGCCAGACTGATTTGCAGATACAGGAAGTATCTGGTTGAAGTTATTGCTGCCAAAGGGGGGGGGGGCACAAAATATTAAATGTGATGGTTCACTTAATTATTAATTATTTTCCCCTTTCTGTCATTGTTGCATACTACTCTCATTAAAATATGAAAAGCGATAAATGTTTGGGTGGTTTTATTGAAAGCAGACACCATTTTTTCATCTGTGTGATTTTGACAAAGATCAGAACACATTTGATGGTGATTTTATGCAGAAATGTGAGAAATTCCAAAAGGTTCACATACTCTATCATACCACTGTATGTGCATCAGTGCGCATGTGTGCTTTTACACCATGAAGGCAGCCATTAGATAGGCGTAAGGCAGTCATGATGAATCGGCACTTAGCCTAGAGAAGCCCACATGATCAATGGGCTGTGAATCTCCTGCTGCCACTGTCAGCCACCAGAATGTTAAATAAAGTTATTTGAATATTTGTAATATTAATGTGCAAGCATGTCAAAAGCCCGCTGGAGCCTAACAGGAAGAGGAAATATCAATGTGTATTCCAATCCCTGTGCAGCATGTAAAACCGCTCTAGTATAGATCGGATAAAGTAAATGAATATAAAATCAAGGATCTCGAATTGGAAGATCGATGGTTTGCTAGATGGGTAGAATTCAATGGTCAGAAAATATTGTGAAAAACGTTTCATCAGGTGGCATCATCCGCGGCAGGTACTTGTCGACTGTGATCACATTGTCATGATATAGGGAATTTTATATCACTATATCGAAATGCAAAATATGATACATTTTATTTATTTGGTGGAAAAATAAACAACACTTATTAGTAGTTTCCCCTCCACTCACTTTATTTTTGATCCCTTGGTTTATCACACTTCAAAATCCGCACCTTCAGTCCATCACAGATTTTTTTCAATTAAAAAATAAAAACAAATAAATGCAGTATTTTATTTAAAAATGTTAAGATGTACGCATGTAAACATGTACAAATCATTGTTATCTTTTATGTACCTCATTTATATCATAATTATTGCATTTGCAGTGTTTAAGACCATTTAAAATAAAATAAAAATAATAATAAAACATACATAAAAATCTTTTTATATACGTTAATTATACTTTGGGGAAAAAAGGTAACAATTATATGTGTGTGTGTGTATATATATATATATATATATATATATATATATATATATATATATATATATATATATATATATATATATATATATATATATATATATATATATATATATATATATATATATATATATATATATACTGGACTGTCTCAGGAAATTAGAATACACAATATTCTAATTTTCTGAGACAGTCCTGTATATTGTTCTATGTAAAGGACGTCAGCCAAGGTCGGCCCCCCACATTTTTACCACGCCAAATCTGGTCCCCTTTGCAAAAAGTTTGGACACCCCTGCTTTAAATGGTGGATTAATGTACAGGACTGTCTCAGAAAATTAGAATATTGTGTATTCTAATTTTCTGAGACAGTCCAGTATATATATATATATATATATATATATATATATATATATATATATATATATATATATATAGAGAGAGAGAGAGAGAGAGAGAGAGAGAGAGAGAGAGAGAGAGAGAGAGAGAGAGAGAGAGAGAGAGTTTATCTATCTCTTTTCAATGCTGTTAAATCTACAGCGGTATGAACAAGTATGGAATTTCTCACATTTCTGCATAAAATTACCATCAAATGTGATATGACCTTTGTCAAAACCACACGTATGTAAAAACAATATCTGCTTTAACTAAAACCACCCAAAAATGTATAGGTTTTCACAGGATAGCATGCAAACAATGAAAGAAGGGAGAAAATAAGTAAGTGCACCCTCTGCTTAAGGAGACTCAAAGAGAAATTGAAACCAATTTTTACCAAACAATTTAAGTCAGGTGTGTGCCAAATCCCTGATGAGTGGTATAAAGCTACCCTGCCCACTATAAAACACACACCTGGTAAAAATTGTCCTGATGAGAAGCATTGTCTTATGTGCATTGTGGCTCGATCAAAAGAGCTGTCTGAAGACCAGCGATCAAGGTTGGTTGATTTGTATAAAGCTGGCAAAGGATACAAAACCATCTCTATAATTCTGGATGTTCATCAATCGACAGTCAGAGAAGTCATCTACAAATGGAGAGAGTTTGGCACTGTTGCTTCCCTCCCAAGTAGTGGCTGTCCACCAAAGATGACGCCGATAGTTCAGCGCAGAATACTCAGAGAGGTATAAAAGAATCCCAGAGTGTCTGCAAAAGACACTGGCACAGTCCAATATGTCTGTGCAGACATCAGCTATATGTAAAACTATGGCCAAGAATGGTGTTCATGGGAGGACTCCACCGAGGAAGCCACTGCTCTCTGAAAAAAAATATTGTTGCTTGTTTAATGTTCTCAAAAAGGCACTTGGACACTCCACAGAAGTTTTGGCAAAATATTTTGTGGACTGATGAAACCAAAGTTGAATTTTTTGGGAGTAACACATAACGTCATGTGTGGAGTAAAAATGGAACAGTTCACCAACATCAACACCTCATCCCCACCGTGGAGCATGGTGGAGGGAGCATAATGATTTGGGGCTGTTTTGCGGCCTCGGGGCCTGGACAACTTGCAAACATGAATGGAAGAATGAATTCAAAAGTTTACCAGGATGTTTTGCAGGAAAACCTGAGGCCGTTTGTCACACAGTTGGAGCTAAAAAGAGGATGGATGTTTCAACAACACAATGATCTAAAACACAGAAGTAAATCAACTTCAGAATGGTTTTAGAAGAACAAAATACAAGTTCTGGAATGGCCAGGTGAAAGTTCAGACTTGAACCCCATTGAGATGCTGTAACCTAAAGACAGAGATTCATGCCAGACATCCCAGGAATCTGACTGAACTACAGCAGTTTTGTAGAGAAGAACTGGCCAAGGTTACTCCTGATCGATGTGCCAGACTGATCTGCAGCTACAGGAGGCGTCTGGTTGAAGTTATTGCTGCCAAAGGAGGTGGACACAAAATATCATGAATTACTTTTTCTTCTTCTGAAAAAAAAACTCATGCAAGGATGTCAGATTTATATGACGATACATCATACATCATCATACACATTAGAGCTTTCAACAGGTCAACAACTTAAAGTTGAAAAGAGTCACCAGTTTAGTTTGTTAGTTTTACACTCCTGCTGATCATGAGGATATTTTATTCAAAATTATTCTGAGGAAACTGGCAAATGCCCTTTGCAGTTTGTAAAGATTAGAATAAGCAACCACAGCAACATAGAAGGTTTGTCCGCTAGAACCCTTAAGATTAGACATATTCTACACAAAACTACTTGTTGGCTGTAGCCCCAATCAATCTTCCAGCAAAGATATACAATTTTTAGCAGATTGCTTACATGGCCAAAAGGGACAATGAGGGAAGGAAAAGGAGTGGGTGGGCTGCCCAAATTGGTTTCTGTGAGAGATGTGGGAACTGGTAATGAGGATGGCACGCTGGCAATCGTCATTGTTGAGCAACTACACAACATGGCCACTCTGCCTGACTCACAGCTGGATGCACGCACACCGACACAACTAAACATAATGATACCTTCAATAAATTAAAACATAAAGGAATTGAACCATAAACTCAAGCCACTTTGAGACTTACATCCCGGTAAATTCCCGTGTAAGGTGACGCAGGATTTTACCCGAGTCATTGCTTTCACATATGGAGAGATATCCCGGGAATAATGCAAGTTGGACACTTTCACAGACTTGTCCCGTGTCGCCAAATCGGCGCTCTCTGTGCGGGGAGGGCAGCTGGTGCGATTTTATAACCCAGAAATTACGTTATTTTTGGTCGCAATCGGCATCAAAATGAACCACACATTTCCAAAGATGGACGATAGACTCTCTTCCTCGGCTCTACGATCCGGTAGCAATTTGATTTCATTATGTTTTCAGTTTAATTTTGCTGTATTCAGTTGCCATGTTGATAATTGCGATGTTTGTTTATCGCGTTTCATCTTACTGCGAAGAAAGAGGAAATGACAATTGGCCTGCCATGATATTTATGTCATCAGCAATTGTGCTGTGACCCAGGAATTTAACGCCTGCTTTCGGAAAATGTCCACATCATTGCCGTGTCAGTCAACTCGGGTAATTGCTTTCACACATAAGAGCTATCCGTTTAAATCCCTGGATTTTAACGGTGTTTAGGTATGTGTGAAAGGGGCTTCAGAGTAAGGTGTTGCCTCGAGATATGCTCTACATTTATTCCCTGATGTTGATCGATTACGTGCTACAAATTTCGTCTAGTTTTAGTCGACATTTACTAAAAGGTTTTCATCTGTACACCTGAGTTACATGAGCCAAACGATGCAAGCTGACGTACTCCACGTAAAATATGAAAATCTCATACATGGTGAACATATGACAGAAATTATGTCGCACTTTTGTATTGTTGTCGTCTCGTCAGACGAAAACTGGCATTAGTCTCATTATGTTCTAGTCTTCCAAGCCACGTCTTTAGCTCGTCATCTCATCGTGACAAAATTGCTAGTGGATAAAATATTTTCGTTATCGTCATTGCTGACGAAAACAACACTGCTTGGAACTCAAAGAATCAAAATAGCACAAGTATTCTAGCATTTGGCAAATACTGTATGTTATCTTTGCTAGGAATGGTAACATGTCATAAGACTTTAAGGATTGCAGTCACAAATCACATTACTTTTTAGCAATGGGAGTAAAAACTCCATCACCACATCAGTTATAGTCTTTCTTAATGCAGACGTCACCCGTGTTCCAATGATCAAAACTTAATACTTTTGATTAACAGGAGACTTCTATGGAGGACCAAATGGGACATAATGAAATATACTGTATATGAAATATCTAAAACATACCTTCGTGATTGTATTGACGGGTCACATCCATCAGCCACTGTGTAACGGCTTCAAGGAGGGGGCTGTCCTACAGTCCGCTTCAGGTCCAAGTTAGTAAATACATTAAGCGATCCAACGGCAGATTTAGGTTGAAAAGTACGAAAGCTGCACCCCAAACAAACAGGAAGGATTGTCTCAGGAGTGATTTGTTCGAGGATTCAAGGTTATTATTATATTTTTCGTACCATGCATGCATTTTGAAACATTGTGAAAAAAATCAATGGGAGAAATTAACTGCTACATTACCGCTGCATTCTTTGACATATTTATGTAAAATAAATGCCAACTGCACTTTTTGCTTTTAACCAAGAATCGAGACTGTTTTACTGATGTTTTTGGAAAGTTTCCGGGAACTCAACTGCCTTATCTGTCTATCCGTCCTGGGAGTGGATCTCTCCTCCCCAAGGTTTCTCATTTTCTCCCAAAGAGCTTGGAGTTTTTGGAGTTTTTCCTTGCCGACATGGAGGGTCCAAGGATGGAGGATGCCCAGGACTTGAACTTCATTTATTCATCTTTGTTTACTTCATTTGCTGTTTCTGACTTTGTATCATATTGCCTCTGCAAAGCCCTTTGAGACAACCTTGTTGTGATTTAGGGCTATACAAATAAAATTGAATTGAATTGAATTGTTTTACGTTCATATCTATAAAGAATTTGGGGATTTAAGCATTTAGTCACAAGAATTGTCAACATAAAAAGCTCTTTGTCGTAAGACTGCCGCCATATTGACTAACAGACTAGCATTGTACATCGACATATTTACGTAAAATAAATGAGAACTGCACGTTTTTGTTGTTGTTGTTGCTTTTAACCAAAAATCGAGGCTGTTTACGTCCATATCTATAAAGAAATCAGGGATTTAAGCATTTATTCACAAGAATTTTCACCGGAAAAGCTCTGTTTACATATGGCGGCCGCCACATTGACTACCAGACTAGCATGGTTCTTTGACGTATTTACGTAAAATAAATGCTAACTGAACGTTTTTTTTTTTGTTTGTTTGTGGTTTTTTTTGTAGTTGTTTTTTTTTTGCTTTTAACCAAGAATCGAGACTGTTTTACGTCCATGTCTATAAAGAATTCATAGATTTAAGCATTTATTCACAAGAATTTTCAATGGTCTTTGTCTGTGATTCCACTCGATCAGCTATGGCTTTAAAATAAATACTTAAATAAATACTGAACACATCATTCATTCATTAAAATGGCAATTAAATCGATAAAACGTCCATTAAATGTGTGTAAAATAAATTACTAGTCCATTTAATGTTAAAAATACATGTAATTTTTTCACTGTTTAGTCAATTATTTCATGGCCACGTGCTGCATCCCTTCATGAATGTATTTTATCCGTCAAACTCACCCATCAAAGTCAGTGGGTGGAACTAACACCTGATTGGTTACCCAGCACATCGAGTCAAGGTGGGTCGATTTTAGATAAATTAGGGTGACCATATTTTGATTTCCAAAAAAGAGGACACTTTGCCCGGCCTCGATATACTTGAATTTTACTCGAAGTTCACTCAAAGATGCCTATATCACTTTAATATATTTAAAGTGTGCCTCCTCCGTCTGGACAGAAAAATTCTGTTTTATTTAAAAAAAAAAAAAAAATGCCATGTAGTTTTAGTATATATTATATACTATATGGAAATACGTTTTTTACTCAACAGGCTTTATTTTTACTAAAAAATAAATAAATAAACAAACAAACAAAAAACAAAAAAAAACGCAAAAAAAAAAAAAATAATAATAATGACAAAAACAAAAAAAAAATCATGCAGACCCGTGGAAATATAGTACAGTCAATACAGACACACAGTAGGCTTGTGCCACATAAACATTTTTATAAATTATTATTAACAACAATTGTCATTGAGAAATTGTTATTTCCAATCAATTTTTATTCTCATTCAATGTTCTAGATTGCACGCAAACAATAACTAAAATCAACTGACAAACTATTCAACCAAAGTTATCATGTTTCCAAACTCAGCAGTTCAAAACTACGTTTCCCATAATGCCTAGTGCGGCTTAGTTAGCTCACTGATAGCTACCCTATTAGCGAGTACCGGGAGACGAGGCAAAATCAAACTTTGCTATATAAGTTTACAATCATCTGTAGCACAACGATGCGACACCAAACGGGATTTTACAGATCACGCCAGTAAAAAACCTTCGACAGAAGTCAACAGTTGCCATTATATACGTATTTATCATAAAAAACATAACAACTGTGCAGGCGCTCCCACTTAGAATATAATACTAACATTCAACCAAATACACGAATGCAAAACAATTAATACAAGACTAATACAACATACCACATCTTATATACTGTATAGTATATAACAGAAGACACATGAGCGACATTAACAGAAGATAAACTTACAGAAAGGTGCACGGAGCACTATAAACGTCTCTTAAAACTACACCTTATTGTAGTCTGTCACTGCCTGTTCTCTTGCCAAACAGTCAACCCAGTAGATGGCGGTAATGCCCCATAATACAAGGGGTAAACTGTACTCCTTCTCCTTCTCCTTCTCCCCTACTAGTAGGAGCCACGACAACGCAGGCAAGCGCTGCCCCCCAGCGGCCAGAGGGAATCTCTTCAAATTGGTCCCGTGAAAAATCATAAAAACCGGACATTTTCATGAATTTATAAAACCCGGCCGGATGACGAGGACACGACGTGAAAGGTGGACATGTCCGGGCAAAAGAGGACGTTTGGTCACCGTGGATAGATGATCGATGCAGAGCCAGTAAACATATTCTAACATAGGCCTACTGGGTGGCACTTCCTTTAGTAAGGTCAAACAAATGGAGGATAAGTGACAGTAAGTTTTGCTCATAAATTCATGAAGTGTTGCTGCCAATAACTTCAATAAACTCTTCTGCTTTTCAGACATGTTCTTGGTCAGCAGGTCCCACTCCACGTAATCAGCAAGGTCTAAAATATTTCTAACCAACAATATTCTGCGTAGCTGCCATGTTTTAAAAGCCTTCAGATGACAGCAATCGATTAGACTTAGATCAATGTTAGTCCCGTCCACTGACCTTGATGGGTAAGTTTGACAGAAAATAAATTCATGAAGTGCTGCAACATGTGTCATGAAATAATTCATTAAATAGTGGTATGTTTTTAAATTAAATGAGCTGGTATTTTAATGAATTAATGACACTTACTTATTTAATTTCTATTTTAATTAAGTATTTATTGAAAGATGTATTTATTAGAGATGTACTGAAAGCAAATTCTTGACTGAAACCGAAAGGGAAAAAATACACATGCATATAATTCATGTTTCCTTTTTTTTTAAAAATGTATTTCATTATTTTCTAATTAATGCCCTTTGCCTTGGCATTGGTTTTACAACCCCGGAGACTCGAGAAATTTGAAAGGAGCGGATTCTGAAGCCCTATGGGAGCGTGCGTTCCCGGCAGCAGTGAGCATTTTGTGGACAACTCTGAATGCGTCCTATAGCAGAGATGCTGGCATCTTCATACCATTCCCTTCAGTGGACGAAGACACACACTTCACGGCCGATGAAACCTTGACAAACACGCATTCTTGGAATTATGGGACACTCAAAAAAATGGGTCTAACGCCTCCAATTGCTAAGCTAAATGAGAGCTCGATGGTAAACGGTGTTACACTTGTTAAGCGCCTTTCCACCTTTTAACCCTTTTACTACCATTTTTTTTTTTTTTTTGGGGGGGGGGGGGGGACTATATGATACAAATAATAATATGAAAAAAATCAAATTGCTATGACTCCACTGCAATTTTTTAAAATGCTGTGGGATGCATTTTCCCAACAGGAGTGAAAAGGTTAAAGCACTCAGAGCACTTTAACACTATCATCACCTGCCTACAGGTGACAAAGCTTCGTGCAACGTGGGATATCTTGCTCAAGGACACTTAGAGTTCTTCAGGGCGGAGAATCGCACCCACAACCTCTGGATTGGGGAACGACAACTCTACCACTAAGCTACGCCGTCTCTTTACGTATACTGTACATTGGTGTGAAATAAAAACAAAAAAACTATTCTGTTCTAGTCAAAACTAGTAAATCTCTTTACAAGGCTATTACAATCTCTCCTACTCCCTAAAATAAGAATCGATCAAGAGCCAGGCGAGTGGGCCGAGTTCTAGCAACGACAAAGCTGAGAGGAGTCGCGCCCAGCCGGATTAAACGGCGACTGGCAGAGGGGGTGCGTAAGAAATGAGTGCGTGCGTAAAAAATTGTCACAAAAAGAGGAAGTGGTCATGCGAAGTACAAGTATTGTACTAAATCATAGCAAATGCACATGCTTGCATTTAAATAGTACTTTATTTTTATTTTGTTTTCCTTCATTTAACAATTTGCATATTTGTTTGATACCTCAAAGTACTTCCAAACCGCGGACACGTTGCCTTAACTAAAACTGAAACTGCAGTTTTAGCTATTTTCGGCGCCAAATTTTCTTTCACACATAATTTTCGGACTCTAAACCGCTACTTTTTTCCTTCATTTTTAATCCTGTGGCTTATAGTCCAGTGTGTTTTATTTGTTGATTTATTTGTGTCAATAGATAACACTTTATTTGACAGCGACATCATAAGACTGTCATAAGACTGTGATAATTATGACATGACACTATCATGGGCATTACTGAATGCTTATGACAGATGCCATTAAGTGTCTTCCGTACAATTATGTCACTGACTCCATTAATGTCCAGCTTGGATCTTTTACATCCATTCAAAAGTGAGATAATTTGCCAGATAACATGAAATTAACATCTGTTGAAAGCGCTCATTGATGCTCATTACAAGGTCATGTTATAATTATTGATTGTCTAATGACAGTCTTATGGCACCACTGTCAAATAAAGTGTTACTGTACCAAATACCATAACTAGCAATTAATGAAACAACTGGAACAAGAACTGAAGAAATAATTAGCACAAAACATGAATTTTGATTGTTATTTACATCTGTAGTGCTGCAATGCATGCTCGGACGCATGTTGGACAACAACAGTGGTGACAGGTGGTGGCAGCAGAGTTAGGCTGTCTTCCCCAAGAGAGCAGTGATGGCCAAATGAAGCTTGAAGCAATGAAGCTTTGCAACCAATTGGTTTAAAGCTTCATGTTGGTTCATTTGGTCTTAAAGTGTTACCGGTTAGTAACTTTTGGTGCAAATATCCCATAATACACTGAGGATAGCAGCGGCTTATAGTCCAGTGCGGCTTATCTATGGACAAATGAGGTTTTCCTGTCAAATTTGGTAGGGCCGGCTTATAGTCAGATGTAGAGGCGTGCGAAATTTCCGATTCTTAGATTATTCGCAATTCGGCCGTGGAAGATTCAAGAACGATTCACTAACATCCAAATTCCGATTATTGAATTATACCAGGTAAAGCGGAAATAAAACACAGTCAGCGCGGTCTTCAGGACGCAATGAGGAATGGACCGAGAGTAAATATCATGTTCAACTCATGCCGCTAGATGAAAACAAAAAAACAATAATAACTGACTGCGGCCGTCAGCCGCTACAAACAGAGCCCAGTTGCTACAAATATACGGCAACATACGGCTATGGTAGATATCACATATATCTAGAACGAGATGTGAATGACAGACGACGGCCGTGTAAGATCATATACCAAGAACTAGATGCGAAATGACTTTCCGCGCTAGTAAACAGGTGCCATCTTAAAGCAGTAGACTTCTCTAGAAGGCTCTGTTGTAGCGAACCTAATTACTTTTTATCTAAAAAAAAAAAAAAAAAAAATCAGCAAAATCTTGATTTGAATCTATCTTTAAATGATGAAACAGTTTTAAAACCTTCACATTGAAAGTAGACAGAAGGGAAATTATGGATTAATGGCAGCAATTTTAACTTTAACGGTTGATTCACAACATTAAATTAATTGAATGTAGTTTAAAGCTGCCAATACAGAATGGGAACTTGAGTATTTTATTTACTGTTTTTAACGGTTAACTTGATACTGAAATAGTTTGTTTAGCCTGAGACGATTTTTGAACAATTTTGGAACTAGTGTACAAAAAATTAAAAGTGGGGGGGTGCATTAATAATTGTTTTATAATCGATTCGGAGCCTCTGAATCGTAATTGAATCGGATTTCGAATCGAAACCCAAAGATTCCCACCTCTAGTCAGATGTGCCTTATAGTACAAAATTTACGGTATTAATCAATTTCTTTCTGTCCCTTTTGGTCCTCCACAGACCCGAATGAAATATTGTGTGTCGCACTTGAAGTTGAAATATAGAATCCTGGGCTGTAAGTACTTATTGTATATTAAATGTGGAATATATTGTACACAAAGTGTACTCTGAGAAAACAATACAGAGTAATGCCTGTTTAGTTGATGTGATCAGCAAGCCAAGTAAATTTGAGTCTTAACAAAGAAAAAAATGTCTCTAGATTAAAAGTTCATAAAATATTCAATTAATACCAAGTGTTTTTCAAAATCTATCTGCGCCACAAAAATAAATATATTAATAAGTAACAATTAATCAGTGGTGATATGGGATTTGATTACTTTGAGATTGTTGACTCATTCATTCAGCAGTGAATTCTTGCAAAAATCATTACTTGACACAGAGTTCACTATAATTAATTTCCATTGGCTCATCACTGCCAATAGACAAATTCACTAATCCTGACAAAAATGTCATCTCTAAAATTAAGTATAACCGAATGAAAGAATTTGTATGAAGTAGCATAAAGACATATTATTTTATCAAATGAAAGCCCTTTCACTTAAAGCAAAGAACTGTACTGTATTGTATGTGGACTTGTATGTTAACAGAGGACAATGATAAAAACCTGTGCTTTGCTATATATATATGGCACTTTCATATTGTTTGTTTGTGTAGTGATATGGCAGATGTGCATCAATCAATCCTATCTGAGCTCCACACATGTTCCAGACAAGTGCCAGAAGCAAGCCGACCCATAATGCACCATATCGCAAAATGCCTTGATCTATGAATACCAACATGCATCCTTGGCAAATATTTTTCTTTGTGTTTTTGTGTAAGAATATGAATGTGGAAGTATAGCTCAAGGATAGACAAAGTGAATAAGAGCATAGCAGCTTGAAACAACAACGAAAAAAGAATATGCAGATTAGCCATATCCGCGTGTACATTCTACCATCCATCCCTCGGAATGTGATGCTCCAGCGCATCAGAATAAAGTCAAATCAAAAAACGTCTCGCCATCTGTAATGTAGGCTGCACAGATGGACAGCGTTCATGGCAGATTAAGAATCAATGCTAATGTGACTTTCGAGTACGCTTGAGGTGAACATGATCAAGGAAGAAATGTGGCACATCATGCACAGACAAACATGCGAAACACAATCAATTCAGCTCTTTTTAACTCTGTAAAGTAAAAAAAAAAATCTGCGATCCAGAGAGCCTCGGTACACGTGCGCCTAAAATAGAACAAAAAGATGATGTCTCTCGACAGTGACGTGATTTGTTCTGATATATTGTAAGTGGAAGATGTCAAGGAAAGAAGCCACAAGGAGCTTTTTTGTAAAGTACAGTTAACACATGCACTAAAGTATTGTTTTAATGACTGATTTGAAGTTGAAGTTATACCAATGTAATTTTTTCTTGAGACCTTTTATTTGATACGGTCAGGGTGGACAGAGTACGTGAAACCAACTAGATCTGATTTCATCCATTCAATTTAATCCGGGGTCGGGTCGCGTCGCAGGGGCAGCAGATTTAGCAGGGATGTCCAGACTTCCTTCTCCCCAGCCACTTCAACCAGCTCCCCTGTTGGGATCCCAAGGTGTCCCCAGGCCAGGCGAGAGACATAGTCTCTCCAGTGTGTAGTGGTGCCTAACGGCGGTGGGACATGCCCGGAACACCTCTGCAGGAAGGTGTCCAGGAGGCATCCGGACCAGATGTCCGAGCCACTTCAGCTGGCTCCTCTCAATGCAACACGCAACTCTAAGAGAGAGCCCGGACACCCAGCGGAGGAAACTCATTTTGGCCGCTTGTATCAGGGATCTTGTTCTTTCAGTCAGGACCCACAGCTCGTGACCATAGGTGAGGGTAGGAACATAGATCGACTGGTAAACTGAGAGCTTCACCTTTTGGCTCAGCTCCTTTTTCACCACAACGGACTGGTGCATAGTCCACATCACTGCATGGCTGCACCGATCTGCCTATCGATCTCCTGCTCCCTCCTGCCCTCACTTGTGAACCAGACCCTAAGATACTTAAACTCCTCACTTGGAGGCAGAATCTCATCTGGACCCAGAGAGGGCACGCCACTCTTTTCCGACTGAGGACCATGGTCTCGGATTTGGAGGTGCGGATCCTCATACCGACCGCTTCACACTCTACTGCGAACCGCTCCAGTGAGAGTTGGAGATCGTGGCTTGATGAAGCCAACAGCATCACATTATCCGCAAAAAGCAGAAATGCAATGCTGTTCCCACCAAATCAGAGCCCCTCAACACTTCGGTTGTGCCTATAAATTCTGTCCATAAAAGTTATGAACAGAATCGGTGACAAAGGGCAACCTTGGAGGAGTCCAACCCTCACTGGGAACGAATCCAACTTAGTGCAGACCAAACTGACGCCGGTCATTCCGGGTATCGGACATCTCTTACCTAGGGGCTCGGTACCCCAAAGCACCTCCACAGGACTCCCCGAGGGACACGGTCGAAATCCACAAAACACATGTAGACCGATTGGGTGAACTCCCATGGACCCTTGAGGACCCTGCCAACGGTGTAGAGCTGATACACTGTTCCACGGCCGGGACAAAAACCACACTGCTCCTCCAGACTTTACCAGGGAGGTTGAATACTGTGATACCTCTATAGTTGGAGCACACCCTCCTGTCCCCCTTAGGATATTAAAAAACAAAAAAGATCTGATTTCAACTGACGATAACCTAAAATGAAGACGGCTCCCCTCCTATGTTAAGCACAAAAATACCCGGTGTGCTTCCAAAAGTTTTCTTTGTTTTTTTGTCTTATCTTTGTTGTTATCATTTCTTGATTATGGTTTTCTAAAAAAGAAAATGGATGTATGCCAATGCAGATGCACTGTTGCTAGTAAGGGCAAAATAAATATTTTTTAAAAAGTGGGATCAACTGCTGAAGTGTTTCCAAAGATGTAACTTAGGTGAAAATTAAATACACTGAAGAATCATCACCGAGTATAAACTCTTGGCACGACCAACATTTTCAGGAAATACACACATCTCAGTGCTTAGCTAATTTACCGCCAAGGAATATGCTTTGCTTCCACTATTTTCAATGGGATAACATGTAAATCAGAAAGAATCTCAAGAGTCCAAGCAAGTGTCCTAGAAAGGATTGTCTTCCTTTCTACTTTGAGTTATGCTACGTGGTCAGTGTTACATTGATAAAAGAACAAATGCAATGGTATTTGGAGCGCTTCCATCATATTGTTCTATATACACAGTTTGTAAGTTTAATTGTAAACATAACTTACCTCGACAAACATTGCCGTTGTCTGGTTCAAAGCCCGACTTGCAAGTACAGCTGCCAATTGGAACCATCCACTCCCCGTCTCCATTACAGTAAAGCTTTATTGGAACATCCACTTCCTCCGAGTTTGAAATGCAAACCCCCCTGGCAATAACCAAGGAGGTGCTTTCAGCGCCAGTCATCGTCTCTGGAAAGACTGCAAAGTTTTGGACCACGCTTGGGCACTTCTTATAAAACACCCTGACAGACAGCAAAGACATGCAAGCTCCGTAATCCTGGAAGGCCAAATAGAAGCCGTTTTTCGAAAGCGGCCCAAAGCTGCGGACTTCAGTGTTGACCTTCATGAGACGTCCTCCAAAGTCTACTTGTGAGAAGCTTTCATCTGCAGCTATAGTGTCCACCTTGAGGTAGGGCGCCTCCATCCAGAAAGCAGTTCCTTTGGTGGCAATGACAGCATCGGACTCATAGTAGTAAAGGTTGAACGTCTCCTTGCAGGAGCCGGGTACGTTGGGGATCGAGCTGCAGTCGCGAACTGTGAAGCGGATCTCCACATAGATGCGCTGTGCTCCTCTCCGGTTGATGAAGGTGGTGAGAAGCCAGTTGTTTTGGCTCGACTCAAAAACATTACACACCTGGTACGTCCTGATGGTATTCAGGTTCTCATCGTAGCCACTTACTTCCTCCCACTAAGGATATAAGAACAAAAAATATACACAACAAATTTAGTTATTGTTGTCAAGTTATGTCATCAATTTTCAGCAATGTAACACTTAGGGAGGACTTCTTAACTAAACTATCTAATAACAAACCTCAACTAGGCCTGCAAATAGGACTGAACAGACCCCCCTCGCAATTTGTTGCAACTCAGACGGCACACAGCTCAGGGTGGTGGCAGATCTCCCCCTCTCACCATGTCATGAGAAAGTAACCTATGCTGAAAACTCTTTTTTTGTGTGTGTTGAACCTCTTTTGTGTTGTGCGCATGGCTGACAGAGATGTTTTTGTATAACCTGAGATGAGCAATACATTCAAACACCTAGGTGAAAAAAAACCCTAATGAAAAGGGTCCTACAAAAAAGGAGGTGCTACTAAGCTGTGCAGCCACGCCTTTCTTCAAAACCAAAATTCTAATTGTGCCAAATTTCGTTGCTCTTTAAGCTATCGAAGTGCCTGATGAAATCTATTTCCATTTATTGGTGAACAAATGGTCGTCATGGCAGCAAACAGAGACATATGGACATGGGCCTTAAAATGTAGTTTTACAAAAGGTCTTGTGACTACCTTGACCAACCTAATATGAACAAGACATGTATAAGTTTAATGCAGTACTTCTCAAATATTGGGGCGCGCCCCCCCAGGGGGGAGCAGAGCGATGCCAGGGGGGGCGCGAGTGACCTCGGGGAACATGCTTTCTTTTTTTTTTTTGCCGTACTAGAATAATGTGTACTTGCACATCCACTCCGTGGGTGGCAGTGGCGCTCTCATTTTCAATGTGCGTGCAGTATTTTAGAAGTAAGCAAGAGCACACGGAAGAGACTCATGCAGAGCTGGACTCACGCAGCGACCCACTGTCTTCTTCGGTTCTCAAGTGTCCGGCCGAGAAGTGCCGTTTTCGGCTTGGGATCGTCACGACCACCGCCCTCACCTACGGTTCTCCCTCGGCCGCCGAGAATGCGCTTTTTCGGGCCGTTTGCCTTTGACTTTTAATATAGTGGGAAATGAGGAAAGACCACTGTTTACTGAGTCTAAAAATGATTATAGCGGAGAAGCCAAATCAGTTAAGACGCCACTTAAAGACATTAGACCTCAATCTCATTGATAAGCCGCTTGATTGTTTTTCAGCGAAAATGTGCCGAATATTGCCAATTGTCACAATCGTCCCGCTTTGTCAGTGTTATATCAGTAAACCAGTGAGCACTGTGGTGAATCAGCGAAAATAAAAACTTTCCTTCTGTCCAAAGACTTTTTTCCCCCCTTCTATTCAGTTTTGTTTTTTTCGGTCAAATTTTTTGGCATGTTGTCCTGAAGAGTAAATGTTTCTAATCAATTTGAATTTGTTATTATTTACTGATTTTATTACATTTTATTTTTTAGTATGAAATGGTCAAAAATGTACCTTGAGTGTATTTTTACAGTTTGGAAAAAAAGGACACAATGTTAGGCAGAGGCGTACTTATAATAGTAATATAGACGAATGATACTATTTACAGTGGCGGCAGAGAGTTGGGGGGGGCGCGAAACATTTACGTCTTCCTTGGGGGGGCGTAACAGAAAATAATTGAGAAGCACTGGTTTAATGAGTTACTTTCTGTTGCCACTAGTTGACAGTGTAGGGTTGATGCTAAAGACCACTACAGGACGCTAGAGGGGACCAATCGCAACAAGCACAGGAAGTTTGGCGCAGATATTTTGTATATCAGTTATGAATGTTCAAAATTGAAAAAATGGTGACGGTCATGTTCAATTTCCTGATTGGACTAGTTTTACTTCAACGAAACCTCGATATTTTTCATCAGGCACTTACACACATGTCTTCAGGCTCCCCAGATGCAGGTTTGAGGTCAATTGATTTTTTTTCCCTTGGAAGAGGAGCCTGTCTAGTTAAAAAAAATAATAAAAAAATAAAAAAAATAAGGGTGTTTCCTGTTTCCAGCAGGGGGCGCCAGGAATAATGGGTGATATTTTAATGCCGTCATTTTCAGGCTGGGATACCTCTCACACATGTCAGATATGAAAAAGTCTGTACCTTTGCTCATGGAGTTATTAGTCATTTGCTGAATTTAGTGTGTTGCCAAAAAATTGCCGACTTTGGCACCCCGCCCAAGTCAAGCCAATGAATGAAAACCATTTTGATTACTTAAGATCTCATATGTCTCATGAACAGTGTCACCAATTTTGAGGAAGATCCAACCAAGTGTCTAGGCGCCATTGTCTCAAATGTGCGCCCTGTAAATCGACTAAAATTATATCTTTTTTGCGCATTCAATTCAAAATACACAATTTCCTGTTGGGTTTGGTAAATGGGTCCACGAGACTTTTTGGAGCAGTTTTGCACAAGCTATCGACTTCCCAATTTTCATTGCTCTACGTTGAAAAAACCTAATAGGGTAGTCTTTTTTAAAAATTCAAGGGAGCGCTGTTGACCCCTTTTGGGTTTTCTCAAGGCCACAAAATGATCAAAATTTACACCAAGCTGCATGTATATGCACATTTTGGCAGATTTTCGAACGTATTAAGGCTTCTAAATTGTCCATTTTCATTTGCCCTGAAAAATAAAAATATCATAATAATCATTTGCATTACAATAGGGTTCTCGCACCACTTGGTATTCAAGCCCTAAATATTTGGGAGTCCTACTTAATAATGGCGATGAAAAGTGCTGGACACTCAGGTGTTGCATTATAGAAGGTGGTCCATAACAAATTCAAAATTAGGTGTTACTGAATTACAATTAGACACCGACATGGCAGCATGGAATACATTTGCATGAAGATAGAAGTGAAGCATAATGTAGGCCTTTTCCTTGCAGGTGTGACCCAGAAAGCGTGTTGGGTGAGCAACAGCAGCTCCCTTGGGGGTATCCAATGAGTGCACAAAATCATGATGAAAATGTGCCATTAACATTTGGAATCTTTGCAAATCAAGGAGACAAATCACTGCAATAAAAGGGCTGCTTGGTTTTAAAAAGGCAGTGGGAATTGTCTTTTAAGGTCAAAGAAGAGACAATTCTAGAACGTTAATGTCATCTGTATATTGATTTGATTGGTTGAAAAGGTGACCAAATGCTGTTTTATTGTTAGTATTATTATTACTACATTTTTTTTTTTTTTTGTAGAAATACTTTTGGCCTCACCAGTGAAACACTTTTTCAGGGGTGGGGGAAATATTAATCTGGCCCACCAGTATCAATAATCTAAACACCCATAGGCAAGGAAGACTTAATGAGGTCTGCAGTGGATCGAGTTGGTCTCAAATCGTCTTATGTTTTTCGTGTGCATTGTATGTTCCCTGGTCCTTCCTCCGCATGACCTTTGCAACTCCAACGGTAAAGCCTGCCCAAATGGCCTGTTTAAGACATGAAGGTATTTTGCTAATCAACACACATAAATTTATCAGATGTGAAAGGGCTATGGAGAAATATGAATGACCTTAAAGTTACTGTGAGTCAAAATGAGGTATGTCCAAGGAGGTTACCAGGCCAACCAGAGGCTTTAAATTTTGTAACTGTGAGTGAAAAAGCTATTGAGGGATGCACATTTCTAACGTGAAGAAAAAAAGCAGAGGCAACTTAGATCTCCGTTATTGAAGCACGAAGACAGAAAAAAATGCATGGATTAAAATATCCTCATGGTGACATTGGGCCTTTTCAAATGTCTACCAAAATCAGATATGAATTTCTCTGCTGAAGAAGAAAAAGTTTCTCTTTTCACAGCTTCTTTAATTAACTTAATTAACAGGAAATGACGACATACACTTCAGGAACAAAAAGAAAGCCATCACCACTTAAGTTAAATATATTAAGTAAAGTTAAATGCTGGCCGGCCAGGACAAATGTCCTCGAGTACCCCAGGTGGCTTCGAGAAGATCTGCCTCGACCTTTGAAAGCATACGCTTTTTTGTTATTCCAAATGCAAATAGGCAGGCCCTAATATTATAACCCATAAAGTGACTCACAAGGAAGTGGAATTTTACTCGCAGCTATGCTATGTTCTCTGGTTTGACCTTGCTTCAGAGAAGCTGATAGTTGTACTCTTATCTTGTCCAATTATAGTCAGTAGGAAGACAAAAATATCGAAATGAATATTTAAAGTAAAAAGAACAAAAGCATTGGAAAAGTAATTCTATATTGCCAATATGCATTCACCTAAACAACACTCCCTCAGTGTTAAACAAAACACCTACGGAAAAAAAATAAAACTAGGGTCGTAGCCGGGGGGGTCACTAGATCTCATACAATACTGGGGCAAAGTGGGGCATTTGCGAAAGCAAAATAATGTTTACCACCTATCTACCGTCAAAATTCAGAAATAGTGCTTTGAACTATATATTATCAAACCAAAAGTTTCTGTATAAAAAAGTGATGTTTTGTTTTGTTTTTCAGCCAACAGTATTCGAAATCAAAATTGTGACACCCCTTGTTGATAGTCAATTAACCCCTGCTCATTTTCATCAATTTCCATCTCTCCTTCACCTCTTCCTACACTCTGCTGCTCTACTTTATCTGGACAGAAATTGGGATCTATCACTATAACTTTTATGCAATTAGTGTTTCTCAACTGGTAGCTTGTGACCTAAAAGAGGTTTATTTTGCCTAGGTGGGTTACCTAGCTTACCTCTTCCATTCCTCTTTTCTGATTTATCCTTGCTGCGAGCAAATAACTTTCTAATATCCATTTACAAGAGTAATGCTGTTTGAGTCAAATAGGAAAAAATAATACCCCTAGTTACAGATTAGAGGGACTTCAGAAACAAAATGCTTGTAAAACAGCGGAAAATTATGATGAGCACACGTACAAAATTGTTAGAGGTTATATCCCCAAGATAGACAATTAATTCATACAGATTGATTCTATTCATTTTGGTCATATAACAAAATAGCGATAAATATCAATATTGATACAATTCAAATACCACATATTATGTTAACACAATATTAGCCAAAGCTCTTGAGTGAGTGCCTCTCACTCAAACCACATTTGATTGTCATTGTATTCATAGTCAGTTAACAGACAGCAGCTAATCTGCTACTTCAATTTGCGACCAGAGTAGTTTACCACAGTTAGCTGCCTGATATGTGAAGACTGAAGTCGAACCATTTAAATTGATAATTCATGGGAATAGGCGCCCAAACAAACATCAACACAGAAATAAAAACCAACAACAAGGATTTGCAGTTTATCTGGCACTAATCTGTAAAGCAGGTGGGAAGATGTCACTTGCACGATCGACTATGTGTTGTTGGAGTAATCGAAAAATTAATTCTCTATCACATGGTGTTTTTAAAAAGTGGCAGTTACTAAACTTGTGATGTATCGTTGGAGCATTAAAATAGGCTACTCTTTTTTCAAGCAACAATGTTTTTATCCTACATTACGACTTTACAACACATCAGAATGATTTTCAGATTTCCCGACACACACATGAACGCAGCATATCTGCCGAAAGTGCTTCGCGGAAGTATCAACTCATATGCCTCACAGCCAAAGTTGTGCGTAAATTACCATATTAAGGAGCCATGTGCAGATTGTGTATATGGATTGAATAGAGTAATATGACCACAATAATTAGGCATATTCTGTAGATTATGCTATGTAGACTTAGGCTACGTCTACACTAGGACGGATGATTTTCTCCAGGGTATTTTGCAGACTATTCTTATACCTGTCCACACTTCATTTTAGGTGCGTTTAGGGGCCTCCCCACTTCTGCAAGGTACGCCTGCATTTACGCAAACTACGCATGCGTAAAAAGGAGAAGCCTCATGTGTTCCATCGGCCGCGCGGTTTACCTTTGAACCGGAATCTCATTCCTCGCCCGCGGCAAATTTCGAAATTACTACACATTCTAGACTGTCATTATTTTGTGATCACCGTTTTTTCCGTGATCGCAATCGAACGCATCATGCAGGAGCGAAAGTGGAAGGAAGAGCACGCTCGGCTTGTACGAGCAGGAGCCGAGTTGTGATTGAAATAAATCTTAATAATACAACGAAAGCCTGACATCATTACTTGGGATGTTACAATCGATGCTCAGTTCCGCTCTCACCACTTGGAAAATAAAAAATAGAAGCATATGTTGTGACGCTGGGTTTATTTCGTGGAAGCTGCAACCAGGCTGCTTGTAGATAAAAGTGGCAATCCTGGTAGTGCGACAGTTTTGACAGGCTGTCTTGAAAAAAAAAAAAAAAAAATGATCGCGCGCCTCTTTGACTGAGGGAACCACGCAGGTTACTTTTCGGGGTTTAATTTTCCTCTATGCATTTTTATATACAGTACTTATGTTCGGTCGGCATTGAGTTGGGAGTGGCCAGCCCCACAGCTGGCTGATGTGAGACAACTGAGGACACAACCTCTGTAAAAAATGCTCAACTCCACCTCATCCGCGATAGGAGGACCCCAAATGGGGACTGAATTGTAACATATTACTGAGATGTAGTTTGAAGGTTCAAGAAAAATGTGTGGAAAAGAAAAGAGCAGGAGTGCCACATCGTGATCGTCCGCCTCCATTGTTTACATGCTGTCATGCCGTACTAAAAACAGCGAAGGCATGACGTCACTTCCTGAATATCCCAATGTTGTACGGAGCCAGCAGTCCATATTAGGCGGCGCGTAGGCGGCGGGTAACATTACCCGCCTACGCCTACGTTATCCGTCTTACAACTAATCCGGATAATAGGCATACTAGTGTGGCCGACATGCCGTATAGTCCAACTAATTACACGTTTAAGGCCATTATCCGTCCTAGTGTAGACGTAGCCTTACACCGCTGGCCAAAAGTATTGGCACCCCTGCAATTCTGTCAGATAATGCTCAATTTCTCCCAGAAAATGATTGCAATTACAAATGCTTTGGTAGTAATATCTTCATTTATTTAGCTTGAAACGAAAAAACTCAAAAGAGGATAAAAAAAAATTAAATCATTATCATTTTACACAAAACTCCAAAAATGGGCCTGACAAAAGTATTGGTATCCTCAGCCTAATAAAACCGAGCACAACCTTTAGACAAAATAACTGCGAACAACCACTTCCTGTATCCATCCATGAGATTCCTACAATGCTGTGCTGGAATTTTAGACCACTTTTCTTTGGCCAACTGCTCCAGGTCTCTGAGGGTGCCTTCTCCAAACTGCCATTTTCAGATCTCTCCACAGGTGTTCAATGGGATTCAGGTCTGGACTCATTGCTGGCCACTTTAGAAGTCTTCAGTCTTATTTTTCTATCAACCACAACAGTTCTTTTGGCTTAAAATACAGCAGTTTATTTTAAAGAGGGGTACAAGAGCAGAAACTGTTTTTTCAGTCTTGTCTGTGTTTTCCGCCATTAATGGATTTGAAAGCTCCAATCTAAAGATGGATATTAGCCTGTGGTCAACACATTTGCCAATCTGCATGGTGAGTGATTCATCATATTCTTCCGTGACTTTAACATAATCAATAAAGTGAATAAAATTTCTATCCTTGGGCATTTTTGAATATGTTCTAATTAATCGTAGCTTCGCCATTAGGGTACAAATTGCACCTAAACTTGCTTGATAAGTGCAAAAACTGATCCCAAACAAGAGGCATTCCTTGTCTGTTACAGACTCTTTCTTGCTGAAATAAATTGGAATTGGGTACTTGCAACATAATGTAAATCCAGCCCCAAAAGAGCATGAACTTACAGAAGTAGTGAGAAGAAAAAAGTTACACCAAGGGTGTTATAAAGGATTTTACAGAAATTTAAAGTGCAAATTAAGGATTCATCCACCCCCTATTGCTTCTTCCTCTGAACTCATGCTGCTCTTATGTCTTCACCCCCTCCTCTCCTCGCTCTGTAATGACCATTCATCAGCGTTACAGGAACCTGTCGCTTTTAGCACTGCCTGTTCATTAATATAGCCGGCCCCCGGGCTTCTCTGCACCCGTCTGCTCCAGTCGAGGAGGGGGTCGTCACCGCCTCCCGTCTAGCCAAATGACCACAATCTTTCACAACGGAGAGGAACCTGAGGCGTCTGCGATAATGCCTATCTCAATTCTGTCCAGGAAGTTATTGGGCCATGAAATAATGAACGAGATAGATATTTGGTGTCCCCATTGTGTCAACAGACTTGAATAATATATGAGTTATCATTCTCAAAGAGGATTCAAACTTGTTCTCTTTTGGTTTTGTAAGTTTGTGGTCATATTCTGTTATCTGGGCATGTTCGAGATGTGTTGTTAGGCCTATTGTGATAACAAATGTTAGTAGGTGATATATTGTCTCATAAATTGTTGCCGATATGAGATATTATTGTCAATTTTTTTAAAAAACTAATTCAATCACGAATGCAGTGACAATACATCCTAATAAATCCCCCGTTCAAATGCAATATTCTTAAATAAAACACAAACTACATTAATAATTATAAATATTGAAAAAAAACAATGCATTTTGCGTCATTTTAAATCTAGTTAAGCGCAGAATATGAAATAGGTGAGAAACCATTGTAATTTTTGTTGTCTGCCAATTAGAGACAATTATTATAAGTGTTAATTTGATCCAAAATGACTGTCATTTTGTCCTACAAAGTGCGCATGTTAATACATTTGATGCCAAATTATTATCATTTAAAATCTATTCTATGAGAGGTTACCTCCAGAAATCTTCACGTGACATGCTTTTATCTTGAAATGTTCACCGGAAGCACGTTTGCGAAGTCGCTAACTGTACGCTTGACACTCAGGGGAAAAAAAACAAAGTTCACTTCGCTTTTTGTCATGCATGTGGTGTCAGTAAAAGATTTTTTTTTTCTTGTGTCCGCATTGTTTGCAAATGCTGTAATCCGGCGAGTTTTCATGTTTGAGTGTCACCTTTTAACCGCAATTTTGCTGTTTGGAGAAGGCTGCCAATGTTTTATAGCAGGCTAAAATGGTTAGTCCATTCTTTTTTCCATTAGCCTCAACGTAGCAATGCTAACGTTTTACAGTGTTTAAAGTGCCTATGACAGCACAAAGCATATTTATTTCATATTTCACGCGATACTGTATGCCCCTGAATGAAATGGACCGCTTAAGTGTGTGTGTCGACGTATTTATTGCAAAACAACTGCGGATTCAGCTGATTTTGCAGATTATTTCATTTATTTTTCGCATCACGCCAGCCCAATGTGCTGCAGGCTTTTATTCCTGCACAAGGGAGAGGCGTGTGAGCCTTTATGGGTTTCAAAAAGTTCACGTTCACCGCGGATAATGGCCAAAACAAGTCCGACAACTATGGAACCACTGGACCGATGAGGAATAAACTACGTGTTTTGTATTAATGTATTTTTCGGACTATAAGTCGCAGTTTCTTTCATAGTTTGGCTGGGGGTGCAACTTATACTCTGGAGCGACTTATATGTTATATAATTTCACATGTTATTTTGGTGTTTTGGAGTGACACTGATGGTTTGGTAAACTTGTTAGCATGGTATTTATGCTATAGTTATCTGAATAACTCTTAATAGCTATGTTACGTTAACATACCGGCCACGTTCGCATTTCGTTGTTAATGCATCATGTAACATTATCATACTGTACACTTATTCAGCATGTTGTTCTCTATTGTATTTTTATTTTCAATTGCCTTTATAGATGACATATCTGTTCTATGTGTCGGATTTTATCCAGTAAATTTCCCCCAAAAATGCGACTTATACTCCGGTGCGACTTATATATGTGTTTTTCCTCTTCGTTGGGCATTTTATTGCTGGTGGGACTTATACTCAGGTGCGATTTATAGTCCGAAAAATGCGGTATGTCAAATACTGGGATCATGGCACACATTTTAATAAGGAGGTGGCTTGCCTTTTGTGGATGACAATGCTACTTGCCCACTGAGAAGGTCACTCGGTCGACGACCGACCACTTCCACCCTCTCGGTCCTATTTGCGTGCCCGCCCAGAATGCACTTTCCTCGGCTTGGCCACGAGCAGCTCCCCCCCACTCCGACGTCGGCCGGTTTGTCCACCGAGAATGGGCTATTTTCAGCATTCATTCCCGGCAAGGAGCACTGCCAGCACGAGGGAGAAAGTCAACCTCTGCTGCCACCTGCTGTCAACACTGTTGTTGTCCAACATACCCCCTAACATGCATTGCAGCACTACAAATGTAAATAACAATCAAAATTCATGTTCTGTGCTAATTATTGCTTCAGTTACTGTTCCAGTTGTTTCATTAATTGCTAGTTATGGTATTTGGTAACACGTTTTTTGACAGTGGCACCATAAGACTGTCATTAGACAATAATATATTGATATGACATTGTCATGAGCATTAATGAATGCTTATAACAGATGTCATTTAGTGTTATAAGGCAAATTATCTCACTTTTGAATGGATGTAAAAGATCCGAGGTGGACATAAATGGAGTTAGTGACATACTTTGCTGGATGACACTTAATGACATCCGTCAAAAGCATTCAGTAATGCCCATGATAGTGTCATGTCATAATTATGAAAGTCTTATGGCGCCGCAGTCAAATAAATCGTTGCCTATTAACCCAAATAAATTAATAAAAAAAAGGCGCACTGGACGATAAGCTGCAGGATTCAAAATGAAGGAAAAAAGTAGCGGCTTATAGTTCTAAAATTACGCAGCAGCCATATATTTTTTGAAGGTTCCTCCTATACAACATGTCTTGACTGGATCTTTCCCAGATTGATATGTTGAACATATTTGGAGTGTGCGAGGATATACTGTAAGTGTGGCTGTTGTGTGTGACATTGCAGCAGTGCTATTTGATGGACAGTAAATGAGGAGGTTATATATTCACTCAATGCTTAATGTTTCACTTAATGATCAGCCACACCCAGTGGGTGATTGGGGGGGTGGAGTAGCTCGGGAGTAATTAAAGACCAGCCCACTTCATAGACGGTGTTGGAAGCCATCCAACTGGCAACACGAGTACCTGTATCAGTACTTTGTTGAAAAAAAACCCCCAAAAAACAGCATTTATGTTGTTTTGGACGATAAATCATATACTAAACAATAATCCGAGCCGAGAAATCGCCGAGAGTAAAATAATGACAACAGTATACTGTTTTTAATGCAAACAGGTATAGCAAAAATGCACAGTTTTGAGTGTGGGAGTAGTCGGAGAGGTCTATTACTAATATTCATTCAACCTTGGCCAGAACCTTTTCAGATTTGTGGATTTACAATGTCACAAAAATGAGAACTGTAACCTACCATCTACTATAACGACATATTGTCATGGGGAATCAAATAATATTGTACTGACATCACAGCACACATAACGTACATGTAGATGGAGCGGTTTAAAGATCAGGCGACTTTTATTTCCTTTATTTAATGATGAAAATGGTGGCATTATATATTTTAGAGTGTTAGAGTGTATTTTAGAGAGTGTTTATAAGAGTTGGGAAACAACGCGAGCACACGGAAGTCAAGTGCCTTGCCGCTCGGTCGGAATGCATTTACATCGATGCTTGGATTACGCAGGTGCACGAATTTCAGGGTCCTTTCATTTGCCCACGAGAACACGAACGGCGCTTGACCGTAGTCATTAATTCCTACTTATTTTTCCATTGAAATACTTGTTTTTCCTGTGTACGTGTAAAATATGTAGGGTCGCAGTTCGCCAATGTTTAGTGACACCAAACCCTACTTATTTTAGGAATTATGCCCCTACTTATTTCTCCCAACACCGGCCCACCAGCACACCGGGGAAATCCCCGGTATCCCTGTATCCCAGTCTGCCCTTGATGAACCCTTGCTGAGTTAGAGAGGTAAGAGGTGGAGTAAGGAAAAAGAGTGATGATTAGAAGAAAAATAGGTGTGTGAACAGAAACTAAGGGGACGGTTAGAATGAATCAGTAATTTATTCAAACTGATGCTTCCCTATCTCCAGAGCATCAGTCCACTACCATCAAGCAATCAATATACTCCCTTCATAAAGGCCGGTCATCACATTGATTGCCTGCCATTACTCTCAAAGGAAAAAAATAACAGAGAAGACTTAAACGACCACAAGGCATGAATACCTACATATACTAAAATATATAAAATATGTCTACATTAGGGCTGCCAAACGATTAAAATTTTTAATCGAGTTAATTACAGCTTAAAAATTAATTAATCGTAATTAATCGAAATTAATCGCAATTCAAACCATCTCTAAAATATGCCATATTTTTCTGTAAATTCTTGTTGGAATGGAAAGATAAGACGGATATATTCATTCAACATACTGTACATAAGTACTGTGTTTGTTTATTATTAACAATAAACCCACAAGACGGCATTAACATTAACATTCTTTCTGTGAAAGGGATCCACGGATAGAAATACTTTTAATTCGTAAAAGATAAATGTGAGTACAAGTTATAGTAATTTTGATAGTTTGTATATTGTGACTAAATATTGCCATCTAGTGTATTTTTTTAGCTAAACTTAATGTTTGAATAGTGTATTATTTTGCATAGCTATTTTGACTGGGAATGCCAGATCTCTTTGCACTGAGCGCTTTTCTTTTTGTGAACATTATTTTGAGAGATAGGAATATTATTTTTGTTGTGCTTTCACTAAATGATACTGTAGCGATTTAAATGTTCTTAACTGCCCAAATGCATGATGGGAATTTGAGCAACCATGAGTCACAGTGGTTGCTGCAAAGGAGATATGTTCTCTGCGTTGAGTCCAATACATGGTGTTAAGTAAATGATCATCTCTAGTTATACATCCCAATGTTGCTTGTCACAATAGTTATAACAATTGTGGAAGAGATGCTACTGCGTAACCCATTAAATAGCGCGGCTCCAATAAATGTCTGCGTTGCCAATTCATCTTGCTAGGAAATTGGTAGTGCTATGGGCACCATTGGACCAGTGAATCATGTTGGCTCATTGTCGTCAGATGGCTCGGTTCGTCCGATTACCTCCTGAGGGAGATGGCGGCGAACATATAAACACCGAGAGGCGTTAGATGGCATATTGTGAATACTTTTATTAACAAAACAAAAGCATGTGGGGAACACAGCACTCGGGCCTGCGCTAACTGCGCACTTTCTCTACTCTCGCGCTCCCTCTCTTGCTCGACCACTTTCTTCCTCACTGCTCAATCTGATAATGCCGGTCACATTGAAAATAACAGCGGCCCCCTTGGCGGGTGCCTGTAACACCTGCGTCCACTCCACTTGCTTGTCTCTGCCCTTAGCTCTCAATATACTTCAAACGGCGCCATTGTAGTCTGTTCGCGGCAACGCTTGAGTGGGTTGTTCCGCGCATGCGTTAATTGCGTTAAATATTTTAACGTGATTAATTTGAAAAATTATTACCGCCCGTTAACGTGTTAATTTTGACAGCCCTAGTATACATATATACAGTGTATCACCAAAGTGAGTACACCCCACACATTTTTGCAGATATTCAAGTATATACAGTATTTGCATGGGACAATACTGACAAAATACCACTTTGACACAATGAAAAGTATTCTGTGTGCAGCTGATAAAATACAGTTACATTTGGGCAAATAAGTACGGTATTTAGTCAACCACTAATTGTGCAAGTTCTCCCACTTGAAAAAATTAGAGAGGCCTGTAATTGTCAACATGGGTAAACCTCAACCATGAGAGAAAGAATGTGGGGGGGGAAAAAACAGAAAATCACATTGTTTGATTATTAAATAATTTATTTGCAAATCATGGTGGAAAATAAGTATTTGGTAAATACCAAAACTTCATCTCAATACTTTGTGATGTACCCTTTTGTTGGCAATAAGGGAGGCCAAACGTTTTCTGTAACTCTTCACAAACGTTTCACACACTGTTGTTGGTATTTGGCCCATTCCTCCATGCAGATCTCCTCTAGAGCAGTGATGTTTTGGGCTGTCGTTGGGCAACACAGACTTTCAACTACCTCTACAGATTTTCTATAGGGGTTGACATCTGGAGATTGGCTAGGCCACTCCAGGAACTTGAAATGTTTCTTACCAAGCCACTCCTTTGTTGCCCTGGCTGTGTGTTTGGGATCATTGTCATGCTGAAAGACCCAGCCACGTCTCATCTTCAATGCCCTTGCTGATGAAAGGAGATTTTTGCTCAAAATCTCTCAATACATGGCGCCATTCATTCTTTCCTTTACACAGATCAGACGTCCTGGTCCCTTTGCAGAAAAACAGCCCCAAAGCATGATGTTTCCACCCCCATGCTTCACAGTGGGTATGGTGTTCTTCGGAGGCAATTCAGTATTCTTTCTCCTCCAAACACGAGAACCTGTGTTTCTACCAAAAAGTTCTATTTTGGTTTCATCTGACCATAACACATTCTCCCAGTCCTCTTCTGGATCATCCAAATGCTCTCTAGCGAACCGCAGACAAGCCTGGACGTGGACTGGCTTCAGCAGGGGGACACGTCTGGCAGTGCAGGATTTGAGTATCTGGCGGCGCATTGTGTTACTGATAGTAGCCTTTGTTACTGTGGTCCCAGCTCTCTGTAGGTCATTCACTAGGTCCCCCCGTGTGGTTCTGGGATTTTTGCTCACCGTTCTTGTTATCATTTTGACGCCATGGGGTGAGATCTTGCATGGAGCCCCAGATGGAGGGAGATTATCAGTGGTCTTGTATGTCTTCCATTTTCTAATAATTGCTCCCACAGTTGATTTCTTTACACCAAGCGTTTTAACTATTGCAAATTCAGTCTTCCCAGTCTGGTGCAAGTCTACAATTTTGTCTCTGGAGTCCTTCGACAGCTCTTTGGTCTTGGCCATAGTGGAGTTTGGAGTGTGACTGACTGAGCTTGTGGTCAGGTGTCTTTTATACCGCTAATGAGTTAAAACAGGTGCCATTAATACAGGTAACGAGAGGAGCCTCGTTAGACCTCGTTAGAAGAAGTTAGACCTCTTTGACAGCCAGAAATGTTGCTGGTTTGTAGGTGACCACATACTTATTTTCCACCCTAATTTGGGAATAAATTCTTTAAAAATCAAACAATGTGATTTTCTGTTTTTTTTCTCCCACATTATGTCTCTCATGGTTGAGGTTTACCCATGTTGACAATTACCGGCCTGTCTAATCTTTTCAAGTAGAACTTGCACATTTGGTGGTTGACTAAATAATTATTTGCCCCACTGTAATTTATTTTCCCCTCAAAATAACTCAAATATAGCCATTAATATCTAAACCCCTGGCAACAAAAGTGAGTATACCCATTAGAAAATACATCCCTAAATGTCCAGATTGAGTACTGCTTGTCATTTTCCCTCCAAAATGTCATGTGACTCGTTAGTGTTACTAGGTCCAGGTTGTCATAGGGAGCAGGTGAGTTCAAATTTGTAGTGCAGCTCTCAAACTCTCTCATACTGGTCACTGAAAGTTCCAACATGGCACCACACGCAAAGAACTCTCTGAGGATCTTGAGAGAGTTGTGCTCCATGAAAATGGCCAAGGCTACAAGAAGATTGACAACACCCTGGAACTGAGCTGCAGCACAGTGGCTAAGCTCATCCAGCATTTTAAAAGAGCAGGGTCCACTCAGAATTGGCCTCGAGTTGGTCGTCCAAAAAGCTGAGCGCACATGCTAAGCGTTACATCCAAATGCCTTCTTTGAAAAATTGTCGCAGGAGTGCTGTCAGCATTGCTGCAGAGATTGAAGAGGTAGGGGGTCAGCCTGTTAGTGCTCAGACCATACGCCGCACTCTACATCAAATTGGTGTGCATTGCTGTCACCCCAGGAGGGGTACACAAGAAAGCCCGCAAACAGTTTGCTGAAGACATGTCAACAAAGCACATGGATTACTGGAACCATGTCCTATGGTCTGATAAGACAAAGATGAATTTGTTTGGTTCCGATGGTCTCAAGCTTGTGTGGCGGCGACCAGGTGAGGAGTACAAAGATAAGTGTGGCATGCCTATAGTCAAGCATGGTGGTGGGAATGTCATGGTCTGGGGCTGTATGAGTGCTGCAGGTGTTGGAGAGTTATATTCCGTTAAGGGAAACATGAACTCCAACATGTACTGTGAAATACTGCAGCAGAGCATGATCCCCTCCCGCCAGAAACTGGGTCGCAGGCAGGGCAGTGTTCCAGCATGACAATGACCCCAAACACACCTCCAAGATGACCACTGCTTTACTAAAGAGGCTGAGGGTAAAGGTGATGGACTGGCCAAGCATGTCTCCAGACTCTCCAGAACCCAATAGAAGATCTTTGGGGGATCCTCAAGCGGAAGGTGGAGGTGTGCAAAGTCTCAAATATCCGGCAGCTCCGCAATGTCTTAATGGTAGAGCATTCCAGTGGCAATCTGTGAAGCTCTGGTCAACTCCATGACCAGGAGAGTAAAGGCAGTTCTGGATAATGGTGGTGGCTACAAAAAATATTGACAGTTGATATGTTGTATGTTAATATTGACCATTTTCACTAAGGGGTGTACTCACTTTTGTTGCCAGGGGTTTAGTTATTAATGGCTATATTTGAGTTATTCTGAGGGGAAAACAAATTAACTCTATTATATAAGCTGCACACAGACTACTTTTCATGGGGTCAAAGTGTCATTTTGTCAGTGTTGGCCCATGAAAAGATATACTTAAATATCTGCAGAAATGCGAGGGGTGGACTCACTTTTGTGATACACTGTAAATACCTATACATATAAACTGCTCACATAAATTAAAGGAACACTTTGTTCCTTTAATTTTTCTTTACCCTCACCGGCTTTGTCAATTTTTCAATGAACCGAAAAAACGAGTCTGAGCAGACCAATCACAGTCCATTTGCATCACGTCACCATGTGTTGACGTGAAGCCCAGTCAGGAATCTATGGAGGTGCACGTCAGGCTATGGCGGAGGGTCGTAAATCGGGTATGCCTTGACGGCGCAAGTCTGCCGCAGAACTCGGCCTTAAGATCTCAGGAGGACAGTGAATCATATGCAAAGACCTGCAGATAGGGATTGTACATGCTGCTGGAAAATATTCTTTGTGTATGGGGAGTTCACCGCTGACAGTAATCATAATTCACATAACTTTTTTTACCCTCAAACATTCCCACAACGTGCCAGAATAATGGGGTTATTTGCATTTCATCCTTTAGGTCATATCCTGGAAGTCAATAAAGCACATTAAGCAAAGGCTGAGTTCTTATGATTACAAAGCGCCGCCTCATTTGCTCATATTTCCTCACAAGCATTGAGGCACATGCTCATAGTCCTTTTGTAAGTGCACACAGACACTTGCACAGACAAGCACAGTACAGCGAGTAAAATATGTGGCGCCATGATTGCTATTATCATTTCTGATCAGCTATGTTATTAAACGAGGCCTGCTGTCAGGCTAGTTGCATGGGAATGATTACTTTGCAGTGGCATCGGAGCCCTAGTTCCGCATGGCTGAGTCTGATGGATGGAAAGGAAATGGTGGTGTCTGAAAAATTCCCAGTCCCGCCAGATACCAGCCACTCCATAATTATAGTCTCGCAGTTTGATGAGGCTCAAATTGAACTCTGGCCATCTGTCTGTCAGCGTTAGGACAAACGTAACAGAAAATATACAGGGTTTAGGTCCCCTACTATGTGTTTTCCCACTTTCCCAAACACAATTTTACCATAGTAATGCTAATGAAGGCTCTAATGAGTGGTTGCTGAGTATGCAAGTTGGTGAAAGCATTTTTTTCCACGTTTATTACTCTCAATAGGTATGAGTTTTGTGAATTAGAATTAAAATCAAAGTTAAGAAAGGCTAGTTCCCTTATGAACTCAACTCTATTGATGTGTTTCATTGGCAAAAATAAGTGCTATCCAAATCAGTAAAGTACCATCTGACATCACAACGGGACGTTAAGTCAGGTCAATCGTATCAAATTTTATTGCAATCTTATGATTGTGTGAATCCAGAGAGTGAGGCTTTAAATTACAGTGTTGTAAAATTTGATCATAAAATGTAATGAGAGCAAAGCAATAATTTGGCAAAAAAGATAATGGCACAACGTCGCTGGTAGCTGCCACGATATTCTCTGATGTAATAACCTGCAAGAGAGCTCTAATTTCATTTTTTTTCTAAGAGTGGATTTAGCATGACAAAGATATTTCTCAGCATCAGCGTTATTTTAGTGAACGATGACGAAAATATTTTGTCTCCGGACAACTTTACCATGACGATGACGTGGCGATAACGAGCTTAAAACGTGTCTTGAGAGACTAAAACATAACGAGATGGATGCCAGTTATCGTCTGATGAGATGAGAAAGAGATGAAAATTTAGTTTCCGTCATAAGTTCACAAAGTCTGACATTTTCTGATTGTATGTGTAGTTATGCACACATCATATTAATCATCATGTGACTTGCTGACTCCACCCCACACACTCACCGGCCGGTGATTAAGCTTGTGTCCACTCCAGGCTCCTTTTGTGAAACACTTTTGTCAGGTGTTGCTTGGTAAGTTTTGTTTTCTTATCTTGGCTAGTTATGACATGTTGCTTTATAACATTAAAAGTCTGTGCTGAGGGATCATCACACACTAAAAGCAACGATCATGTGCTCGTCTGTCAAGGTTCATTTGAAATTGTAGGAAACCTTTATTTATTTATTTACTCATAGACTAAAACTTTTGAAGTTTACAGACGGAAAATATTTTGAGTAATTGTCTATGTAAGTAATTGACTAAAACTAGACGAAAATGTGTCTGTTTTCTTTGAATAAACTAGACAAAGACAAACACATTTTGAAATGACTAAAATATGACGAATAACTAATAAGTATTTTTATCCAAAAGACAAAGATGAAAATTAAAAGTGGTGCCAAAAACAACACTGCTCGGTATAACATGCACGTGACAACTTTCAAATGTATTCGTGTACATATCTATCTAAAAATGAATGTAGTTACAGTGGCATGAAAAAGTATCTGAACCTTTTGGAAATTCTCTCATTTCTGCATAAAATCACCATCAAAGGTGATCGGATCTTTCTCAAAATCACACAGATGCAAAAACAGTGTCCGCTTTAACTAAAACCACCCATCAATTTATATGTTTTCATATTTAATAAGGATAAGATGCAAAAAACTGACAGAAGGGGGAAAAACAAGTAAGTGAACCCTCTGCTTAAGAAGACTTAAAGAGCAAGTGAAACCAATTTTTACCAAACAATTTGAGTCAGGTGTGTGCCCAAACACTGATGAGTGGTTTAAAGCTGCCCTGCCCACTATAGAACACACACCTGGTAAGAATTGTCTTGATGAGAAGCTTTGTCTGAAGTGCATCAAGAGCTGAAGACAAGAGTCTGAAGACCTGCGATCAAGGATTGTTGATTTGTATAAAGCTGGGAAAGGATACAAAACCATCTCCAAAAGTATTGATGTTCATCATTTGACAGTCAGATAAGTTGTCTACAAATGGAGAGAGTTTGGCACTGTTGCTTTTCTCCCAAGGAGTGGCCGTCCACCAAAGATGACGCCAAGAGTTCAGCAGTGAATACTCAGAGAGGTAAAAAAGAATCCTGGAGTGTCTGCTAAAGACTTACAGAAATCACTGGCACAGTCCAATATCTCTGTGCATACATCAACTAAAACTATGGCCAAGAATGGTGTTCATGGGAGGACCTCACGGAGGAAGCCACTGCTGTTTAAAAAAGAAAAACATCGTTGCTCGTTTAATGTTCGCAAAAAGGCACTTGGACACGCCACTGCAATTTTGGCAAAATATTTTGTGGACTGATGGAACCAATGTTGAATTGTTTGGGAGTAACACACAACGTCATGTGTGGAGGAAAAATGGAGCAGCTAACCAAAATCAACACCTCTTCCTCACCGTGAAGCATGGTTGAGGGAGCATCATGACTTGGGGCTATTTTGCTGCCTCAGGGCCTGGACAACTTGCAATCATTAATCGAAAACCTGAGTCCGTCTGTCAGACAGTTGAAGCTAAAAAGAGGAAGGATGCTGCAACAAGACAATGATCCAAAACAGAAGTAAATCAACTTCAGAATGGTTTCAGGAGAACAAAATACACATTTTGGAGGGTCCAAGTCAAAGTCCAGACTTGAACCCCATTGAGATGCTGTGGCATGTCCTAAAGACAGTGATTCATCCAGACATCCCACAAATCTGACTGAACTACAGCAGTTTTGTAGAGAAGAATGGGCCAAGATTAGTCCTGATCAATGTGCCAGACTGATCTGCAGCTAGAGGAAGGGTCTAGTTGAAGTTATTGCTACCAAAGTGAGGCCACAACATATTAAATGTGATGGTTCACTTACTTATTTTCCCCACTTTCTTCATTGTTTGCATACTAGCCTCATTAAGATGTGAAAACCCATAAATGTTAGGGTGGTTTTAGTTAAAGCAGACACTGTTTTTTCATCTGTGTGATTTTGACAAAGATCAGATCACATTTGATGGTGATTTCATTCAAAAATTTGAGAAATTCCAAAGCTGTATGTGACTGAATTTCAGAGTGATCTTTTGTACAAGCCTCCCATTATTTATTTATTTTTATTTATTTTACAGCCACTTAATTACTATGACTAGTGCCATTACCTTAGTCCAAGTGGGTAACAAAGAAACGCTGCAGGAATAAAGGAAGTGACAAAATGTAAAGGGGAAATTCATGTGCATATTTAAATAAGATGCTGTGGGCTGCTTGTCATCTTACATCCCATTTAGGGAGATTGGGTTAACAGGTGACAGAAGAAAGCTATTTTATTTGAGCTTTTAGATAGAAATGGACCTATTATCCTGTGTGTCTAAGTGTGTGGGTTTTTGTGTAGCATGACCTTTGACAAGCCTCTCCTCAGACATATACACAGGAGGGGTTGGGTGGTATGTAAGAGCATGCATGCGTGCAAATAGGTGAATAGCTTTGACCCAGGCAACCTGCAGTATGTAATAGAGGGAAAAATATACAAAATCTGTTATGAAGCTGGGTGGGGAAAAAAGATGAGAGGATTTATTGCAAGACCACTCCTTCATACTCTAGGGAGTCATACAATATCATATTTTATTCATCCCTGGACTACATTCATCCAATAGAATTTGTACATGTTAATCACAGGGATGACATCCACAGGAAGGACATCAATATTTGATAGGAAAGTAGTCGAGGCATACAGAGCACAGTGTCGAGTCATCAAGCACACTATACAGTATCACTATTGTACAAACAGCACCAGTGGACACATCTGCAAATTATACGAGAAATCTTTACGTGTTTAGACAATAAAAATCAGCATCCAAACACGTAAAGCCGCAAATTTGTTGAGATTGGAGCCTTTCATTTCTAAACAACATATTACAAACTCTATCTTCATGCCAGGCATAGATGTCTTTGTAAGAGCTTGGAGCAATTTAAACTGCCCGACTACTCACACTCAATAACCGTGAAGGCGAAATGAAAATGGTTTCCCACTGGTCTGACAATGTCTGGGTTGTATTTGTGAGAAGAAGCACGCTCACATTGAATTTCCTTTTAACTTGAACACATCCCTGAAGAGTTAAAAATGTAAGAATTTAGGAACATGCACTTCCATCTTGATAAAACGTACTGTAGAATGTGGAATGCTTCAAAGGGTTTAGTTCAGTGGCGGCGCAAATGTGAAAAAGACCCGGGTGCGTCAAGTAGCAACGGGCTCCCCCTCATTCACCCATGAGAGGGGCGCATGACTCACGGAACCTTAGTGCTCCTCAGATGACAATAAGAGCAAGGGAAGGGGGAATGTGATTTCGACTACGCCGGAGTCTCATCTGCCATTTTTTCTTCAGTCGTTTTTTTTTAAGTCACGTAAACAGTACCTTATTGTACCCCACAGTATCTTATTTTTTACTTTATTTTATTAAAATGACTGTTCTGCTCTTTGACGAAATGTGTATTTATTATAATGTTGAATTTTGCTTAGTGATTGATTCTTTTTTTTGCGCAGGAAGCTAGTACTTCCGCTAGGCCTGTCGCGATAACAAATTTTAGTGGGCGATAAATTCTCTCATAAATTATTGCGATATGCATTATTATTGCACCTCCATCCCATTTTTTTTAACCAATTTACAATACTAAAGTGACAATACAGTATATTTTAATAGATCAAGTACACCCATTTAAATGCAATAAATGTTTACTTTCAACACTTTTCAAGAAATCACCACTAAAAACAATAGTCATGCCTCTTTTAAGTAAAAGACAACAATATTAATACCGCACAGCAACACAGAATAAATGTCTTTTTTAAGAAAAAATTAACTTGCACTTCATTAACTTAAGCACTTAGGCACAGAGGTATAAAGTTGTAGTAACACAAACAATTGCACTTCAACAACAACAGAGAAAAATAGAGTAATTTAGTAGCAGTAACAAATATTTGGCTTCAATAAGTATTGGACAACATTAAACAGAGGTAAAACGATCTCATTTTTTGAGCAATGTAGCGGCCTACACTTTCCGTGAGGGAACGCCATTTTGCAAGGTCTCGTATGTCTCACATCAAGCGAACACCTCTGTAATTGTTGACTGATGTGACAATAGTGGTAGTGTGCAATATGAAACAAAAATAAAAATTTTAAAATAATATGAATTTATTGGTAATATTGCCACATATAACCTAGTGCAATTAAAGAACAATCAATATCTTCAGCTACATCATGATTACTAAAATTTAATAGTGACTTTTTTTTTTTTTTAATAATTGTATGTAGCACTTTTGGCAATTTCTATCATATCTTTTGATGGCTGCACTTCATGGCACTTTAGCTCGCAATTCATTTACACTTGAAGGTAGTTCGTTAGTGTGTCCAATTATAAATTAAAAAGATCAATTGATAAAATTAACTTACCGATACAATCTTTGAGTCAGGGAACATTTCTTTTGCTAATTCTGAGAAGTGATCAGCAATAGTTGTGGGCAAATTGTGTTCAGCAACAAATTGGCAGACTAAAATCTCTGCTTTCTCCACTTTTCATTCTGCAGACTGCATCTTTATGACCCGTGTTGTTAGTCTTACTTTAAAAAAAGTAATTAATTACAGTTACAAATTACTTCTCCCAAAAAGTAATTGAGTAAGTAACTCAATGTTACCTGAATGTAAGAGTAATTAGTTACTTGGTAAAGTAACTGGTGTTACCTTTCATGTTTTTTTTTTTCATTTAAAAACAAAACAAAAACAAAAAAAACATAGTAACCTTTGCTAAGTTTGGAAGTCATTTAATGTTGTGAATGAACCGTTAAAATTGCTAAAATTGCTCCCGTTTTTGCATTAGTTCCCTTCTGTCCACTTTCGACATGTGAAAGTTTTAAAAAATTTTCATCATTTAAAGATAGATTCAAGTCAAGATTTTGCCGAGGAGTATTTTAGATAAAAGGCTACTTAGGTTCGCTAGGAAGGTTCACTACAACAGAGCCTTTCTGAGAAGTCTACTGCTTTTAGATGGTGGCTGTTTACCAACGCCGGCAAGTGTATCATGTCGCAACTGGTTCATATACATGTGATATCTAGCGTAGCATCATGTGGGCGTAATTTGTAGGTTGTCGGCTACAGTCAGGTATTATTGGTGTCACCTAGCCTAGCATCGCATTTGCAACAGCGTCACAACTCCCCCTTTCCCACTCCCGCTCTTCTTTCTCCATGTCTCTGACTTTTTTCGCAACATTCAACCAACGTAGTAGCGCATAGTAACGCACATTGTCTTGTTACCGAAACGGTGACAAAATCCGAACGGAGAAAAAAACGTAATGCTCGAAAAACGTACAGATTTTGAACGTACGGCGTACACATTCAAAAATCATTGCTCACTTGTACAAATTACGCCAAACCGTACAACTTGACAGGTATGCAACCTCCAAACACATTTTGCTGACTGGTTCATCTTTTTTGGTTGCCTCTACATTTTCATTTGGTTCAAAATCAAAATCAAAATATTCCCACGCCGGGGCTGTGGTGTTTGGCTTGAAAATCAGGATTTTCCGTCCCTTTTCGTCTTCCTCACTCTGCTCGCTCATTGCTGTGCGCCGACAGTGCACTCGGCCCCGCCTCCCTCCATTGAATGATGGTCACTCAAACTCAAATGGGTAAAACGAACATACCCAGAAGTCAATAAAACAGAGTGAGTCTTCGTCACAGCATATTGCGCTGTTGGTAACAAGGAAACAAACTTTTAACACGTTTGCCGCACATCTGCCGCACGCGCACACGCATGCACGTGCTTGCGAGGCATAAATCGCAGCGGAAAAAATTCCGCTTTCATTTTTATTTACCGTGCGAAAAATGGAATTATTGCATATCGCGACAGGCTTAACTCCCGCACGTGAGTAAGAGCATATGTACACACAAAGAATGTATTTGCGTACACGACGAAGAGCGCACACGCGCACACACAAGGAAGCGCGCATTTGCTCCTATGAAGACGTCGCGCAGCCGAGTGAGAGAGAGAGGGGATCAATTACAGTTTAGCTTGCTGTCTAGCTAGGATTTACAGTGATCCCATCGCTACTTTCCACTTCAAACTTCGTGCCCCCAATCTTTTGTGGATTTTTTCGTTCAATTAAAAAAAAAAAAAAAAAAAAAAGAAGAAAAATACAGATGAGCTGTCCCAAGAGAGTGAACTGGAGTTGCTTATTAAAGTAAATGATGATTGACAGACGGGTAAGCTTTGATCTTGCCAGAGACTCAACCTTCAAAGGGCCGCATGCTTCAATCATCGTTAAACTTTTTAAACAGTAGCTGTGGCAACTGATTGAGTGTAAGTGAGCAGCTGGAGCAGATTTGAGTGGACAATCAATGAAGCATTTAATAAAGACAACTTGTTTTAAATGGATTGGGTGTCTACCTTATTTCTTGTTTAAAAATAATTCTGTGGGACAGTAACATGTTTAAAACATCATAAATTTTACATTTAAAGCGCTTAAAAACTATTTATTAGAATATATATATATACATTTAAAAAAAAAAAAATTATACTTTGGGGGAAAAGGTTAAAAAAACAAAAACATGTCTTATATGTATCTCTTTCCAATGATAGATCTGAATAAATACATTAAAGTGATCCTCTAACTTAAATATACGTAGGCTCTAATAAACCACAATTGTTCTCTTGTACTAAATTATGTTGTTAAAAACACATAAAATGTTAAATCAATGGCAATATCTTATAATATTTAGTCCATTTTTTGACCGTTAGTTGGCGCCATGGTTTGCGGGCTCGCGGTGATGTCGTAATTGGCATCTTTCCAAATGTGTAGGATGTTAAACAATTGCGTATTGCTGCCTAAACTCGCGAAGTAAAATGCCACGATGTGCTGCTTTTGGATGCAATTTCCAGTCAAATGGAAACAAGGGGAGTGAAGTGAGTGGTCAAGGTGGAATTATTATTTTTAGTGAATAAATGTGCATAAGTGGAAGCTTCTCCCCCTTTTTGGTCCCTGTATGCACGTACCCTACCCACCACGCGTTACAACTGGCGCCCGAACATTTTTCCCGGATCCTCAGTCAAGTAAGGGATCCGTCTATTTTCTGGATCCGACGGTCCCACCACGTCTGCAATATTGGTTTCGGATCTGTCCATTTTTTTTATTCGTCGGTCCCACAGCGGCTTTTCAGATCAGTCTATTTTGTGAATTCTACGGCTGCGACATTGCCACGGGATCGGTCTAATTCCTGGATCTTCGAGTGAGTAAAAAAACGCTATCTTTTATGTTGACTATTCTTCGTGGGAGTTTTCCCCAAATCATACTAAATAATTAAAGCACTATGGCACGCTACAGTGACGACAGTGACTCTGACGTGGACCTCACAACAATGTTGGATTTCGCCAGGGAACGCGTGTTTGCTTACTACTGAGCTCCCGAGTGAAGAGTGGTCAAGGTGGAAATATTGTTTTTTGTGAATAAATGTGCATAGTGGAAGCTTCTCCCCTTTATGGTACTTTTATACACGTATCCTAGCTACCACGCGTTACAATGTACAAGACATGGATTACTCAAGGTGTGCTCTTTGGCCTGTACTGTATGTAAAGCACACAACAGCTCTGGATGCTAACAGTCTACATAATTATATTGGGATAAGTTTGAAAACGCAACATGCTTACCTTGAATATCTGCTAATAAAACCGGACAGCATACACTCTCGCTCCCAACCGGAGTTCCCAACAGGACTCTCTCGCATCACCAGTTTTGCCCAACTTTTGTCTTATCAGGTATTTGCTGCACGCATTTTTACCTGAAGCTCATCTTGTGAACGACCGACAGTGCTGTCCTGCTCTTCACTTTTCAGATCTAGTTCAAATAGGAAGGGTAGAACTGATGACATGGTGGGAAAGCTAACGAGTGACACGCTGGAATTTCGGCAACGGGACCAGTGACGTGACGCACTGCGACGTAGCAAGAATGGCGACCTATCACTTAAAATAATTTTAAAAAGTTTATTAAAACAAAAACATTAAGAGGGGTTTTAATATCAAATTATTTTAACTCATACTAACATTTATCTTTTAAGAATTACTTGTCTTGAAAATAGAGGATCCCTTTAAAAAAAAAAAAAAAAAAAAACGGTTTTCCACTTATCGCGGCAGATTCTGGTCCCCATTAACCGCGAAAAACAAGGGATCACTGTATCTCCAATGTCTTAGCAAGGACAGTACAATGACATATAATACATGTTTTTGGGTTTTAGTTATTTTGACATAAGGGGGTATTTAGAGGTACTTAAAGGGTTGACGCCAACTTACGTGGAAATTTGGGTTACGTCGCCAGCGTAGGAACAAAACTTGTTCGTAACCCCGGACTACCTGTATTTCAAAACTTGTATACAAAGGTTCCAGGACTTTGTTTGTAAGTCAAAATGGTCGAATGTCGAGCAGGATTTTCGCATAAGAGTATGATAATAATAATAATAATTCCTGTAATAATGTAAAGAATCGGGATAAATGAGGTGACTGTTTTTGCATACTGTACCTGAACGCATCGCGTGGCTGACGTGCCAGTGAGATAGAGTGCGGTAGAGATTTTATTTTCTCTTTTAATGTTTTGTTGCTGGCGTCAACTGTGGCGGACGGTAGCCGTGTTGTGTTGCACAAGTTCATGGAATAAATGATTAGAAACCTGAAGGAGGTGGCGATTTCTTTGGCAATGATACCACAATAATAATTGTCACTTTAACTTGTAAATACTGGTGAACGGAAGTCGGAGGAGGACCGTCGAGATCAGGTAGACATTCTACAGCCGTATTGTCGAGCCAGTTCACAGATGCGCGCACCATGCTCATATTTTTCTATCATTTCCATCTTCATTTCAAAGGTAAAGGCCATCGTCCGGCAAAGCAAAGAATTTGCGGTGCTGTCATTAACCGTCGTATTTCGAGCATGTAGTCGGATATAGAAACAAATTGCGAGTAAAATTTTACGTCAGATGTCGAAAAGATCGTGTGTTGCAGTGATCGCATGTTGAGGTACCACTGTACTATATTACAGCTCTGCGCCAGTGTTGTTTTCGTGAACAATGACTATAACGAAAATATTTCGTCGACGAACAATTTTTTCGTGACAATGACGAGACGATAATGAGCTAAAAACATATCTTGGGAGACTAAAACTTAACGACAATAATGCCACTTTTTGTCTGACGAGACGAACCAAGAACGAGACGAAAATGCGCCATAGTTTTCGTCGCATGTTCACAATGTGTGGCATTTTATGTGTCGTTAGCCTGCCTGGTTGTGTCACTCATGTAACGTGCTGCGACACCCCCAACTTACCCACTAGTCTAGTGTCCTCTCTAATCACCCTAGTGCTTGTTTTGAGACACACACGGTAGGATTTGTCTTCTTATCTTGGCAACAGAGAATATGCAATGTTGTTTTAGCCTAGTAAGGTCTGTGCTGAGTGCTTAATGTAACTCGTTGCGTTAGCATAGCGTTCACGTTCACGTTAGCATTAGGCTATTGCTAACGGCGTCCAGGCAGGCATAACTAATTGAATATAATGTAGCCAACTGTTTTCATGCTGAGTGTGTATTATCACGTGATAGATTTGTGGATGCTACAATATGTGCTCATCTGTCAATGTTTATTGGAAAACTTTTCTTATTTTAGGAGTGAAACTTTTGAATTTTACAGAAGGACATATTGAGTTGACGTTGACTAAAACTAGACGAAATTAGTCTGAGTTTTGGTCAACTAAAACTAGACCTAGACAAACACATTTTGAAATGACTAAAATGTGACTAAGACTAATAAGTAGTGTTGCACCGATACCATTTTTTGGCCCCGATACCGATACCTGGCTGTGCAGTATCGGCCGATACCGATACAATACCGATACCACCCGATTTTATATATATATATATATAATTTTTTTTTCTTTTTTTTTTCCCCAAAGAGCTACATAATTGGATGTGAAATCATTGCTATCAAGGCTTTGTCAGGCTGTTGCTTACCTTTGCAAAATAGGAAAAAGACTAGTACAAAGTATAATACTAGCCCAACAGTAAGAAAGTAAAAATAAGTTCATAATAATAAACTGAATGAACTGAGTAAACTTTTTTTAAACTTCTCAAAGGCCAAACAGTGCAACTTTCACGAAATTATTGTCACATTCTGCTGCTGGTTAGATTGTGTTTTGTTGCTGGGCTGTTAGTGGGGGCGTTCCTGACGTCGCACCTGAATCCAATGCGGGCTCATCAACGCAGCATTTAAGCACGGGTGAGCTCAGAGAAGGCTGCCAAGATATTTGCTTTGTTGATCGCCATTTGACATCTCGCACTATAGTCTCGCTACATTTGCTTGTTACGCCCCTGCATTGGGTTTTTTCTGTTAGTGTGCTGCGCTCGTTTGTAACCTCTACCCTGTGCAGGTATTTGAGTGTTTTTATTTTGGCTTTTTGGCTCGCTGCCTATCGTCTTAGTTAATCTTCGAGTTTGTAGTATTGAGCTCCGTCGACCTGCTGTCACGGACTCCTTTTGTTATTTCTACTATTCCGCGATCGCGTGTTATCTTTTGTTTGCAATCATTAAACCCTTGTACTTATCCCCCGCTTGTTGTCCGCTTCGAGGTCCAACCTTGTTTCCGCATTTGCGGACGCTCACAATTATAAGTAATAATAATTGACCACAGCATCCCGTCTCTCTATTAGCCTCATTTTTTTTCGGGAGGGGGTGGGTCCCTTATTTCTATTTCTGAAAGGTGGCAACCCTACTTTGGAAACAGTTCCCAAATTACTGCAGCATTTCTTTCAGTAAAAGACAATAAAAGTAAAGTGGACGTAGCGAACTGACCAGAGATTGTTGCACCTGTCCAGCGCCCTTCCTCTGGATAGCAGTCCTTCTCTTGCAGGTTCAAATTCGTTGTGTTCGTTCACGTTTCGTCTTCACATGTTTTATCAGGTTCGAGGTATTGAAACTGGCCGATTTAACTCCACATCTCGAAACTTTCAGGCCACAAATCTTGCACGCAGCCATTGATTTTAATTGACGGGATTTCTATTTTGAAATATTTCCCGACCGCCGCCATGTCGGCCATGTCAGCCATGTCATTGGTCAGAAGTGGCTATTGGCCCGTTCTCATTGGTCTGGAGCAGGCCAATAGCGATAGCTGTTTGGTGTTCACGTGTCATCACACAACACAGAGACAAAGTGTAGTGAGCGCCAGGAGAAAAAAAAAAGGCTGCGGTCAAATGTTATAATAATGGACTGGCAAATGGTATCGGTGCTGTCTTTGTTGGTACTCGCCGATACCGATACCACCATTTTGGGCCGGATCAGCGCCCCCTGCCGATACTAGTATCGGTATCGGTGCATCTTTACTAATAAGTATTATCGTCCAGAAGATAAAAACTAAGACAACAATTAAAATGGCTGCCAAAAACAACACTAACACTCTGCGCCTTATCTTACCTTTCTGTTTAATCCTTCCCCAACCATATCACCCTTTACACCAACAAACTGGGCATCCTAGAGATATATGACTACTCTACCACTGACCCTCAGCTGGGCTCTTCAATAGCATCCTGGACTGGACTGGTTTGTGTCTACTAGAGATGTCCCGATCCGATATTTGGATCGGATCGGACACCGATATGAGCAAAAAATGCGCATCGGTATCGGATCGGCCGACACGGAAAACTTCCGATCCAGACTTCCGATCCAGTTTTTTTTTGAAAGAAGAAACATTTGCTATGCATGACAAACTGGCACTCGACCGTCCCAAAGCCCAGGGAATAACAAGAGTCATTGCAAGAATTCATTGCAAGAAGAAGAATCAAGAATTCATTCTGGATGACGAGCCATTATCTCTCGTGAGTAAAGATGCACCATCCAACACATTATGCTGCATTCCAGAGAAATGGGAAGCCGGCTATCCCACTCAGATGGTACCAGTTCCGACCTCAAAGCGTTTCAAGCAAATGTAAACAACAAAGATGGCTGATCGCGACAATGTGTTTTTTATTTTGGCCATCCAAAGACATTTTGACCTCCAGCGAACCTGCCTTCCTATAAGCGATCAAATAGCACAGGAAAAACAACGACTGCGTTATAGCCCACACTGTAAACCGCCTTTTTTTAGCTACATCCTTTGCTGATCGTCAATATAAAAACATAGCACAACAAAGATAATTCACTGTATGAGGAAAAAAATACATGGCGTCTCAAATAAACCTGATTTACTTCATTATTGTGTTATCATTCGTTTTCTTGAGCGCCATTTTGTCCAGTGATGTCAGATTGAAACAACTTGGAAGTCGGGGTAGTTATTTTTTCTCCGAATTCGCAACTTGGACCTCCCAGTTCGAGTGGTGTTCCAATGATATTTTCCTAATCGGAGGTCGGAAAAGTCCGACATCCCACTTTTCTGGAATGCAGCATTAGAACCACGGTACAACATGCCCAGACGTCATTACATCCTGAGCGATTCTGCCGTGGAAGATTCGAGAACGATTCACAAACATCCAAATTCCGATTATTGAAATATTTCAAGTAAAGCGGAACTAATACACAGCGGGGTCTTCGGGACACAATGCGGTCCATCATGCTTGTCTAATAGATATCATATGTATGTAGAGCTAGATGCACAATGACAGACTTTAGAGCGTTAGCAACACATGCATTGAAAACTAGGTGCGTTAGTAAACAGCCGCAATCTTAAAGCAGGAGACTTCCCTTGTAGGCTGTTGTAGTGAACCTTCCAAGCGAACCTAATTAACTTTTTATCTAAAATACTCCTAAATCGGCAAAATCTTGACTTGAATATCTTCAAAACATTTTTAAAACTTTCACATGTCAAAAGTAGACAGAAGGGAAATTATGGAATAACGGGAGCAATTTTAACAACTTTAACAGTTGATTCGCAAAATTATATGAATTGAATGTAGTTTAAAGCTGCTGATACAGAATGGGGACTTGAGTAGTTTATTTACTGTTTTAAAATGTTAACTTGAAACTGAAATAGTTGTTTATTTAAACCCGAGAGGCTTTTTATACAATTTTTGTAACTAATGTACGAAACATTAAAAGCATCTAATAGCTTGGGGGATTTGTGGGATTTTCCACTGACAGTTTACAATATTATTTGCAGGTTTTACTGACTCACTATGCCATTTCTGTTTGTTATTTATAATCTTTTGTGTTTGTCACTGAATAAACAGGTCAGTTTCTTGTTACCAACCATTGTGTGTTATTCAAACTCACCTAATTCAGCTGGCTAGTTGTTATCAAGAGTACTAAAACCTTTTTCAACATGAGTCTGACAACTAAGTAAGAAGGCTAAATAACTTTAAACTTTAATACATGCTCAGATAGGCCGGTATCGGTATCGGCCAGTATCGGTATCGGATCGGAAGTGCAAAACAATATCGGTATCGGAACGGGAGTGCAAAAACCTGGATCGGGACATCCCTAGTGTCTACTATTAAGTTAAAGCCCCCCAAAAGTGTCCAAACAACAATTATTAAAATAAAACTCAGGTCAGGCTATTTGTTTAACAAGGCACAGTGGCGACCCTGTTTTTTGTCGTGCTCATTAATCCCTGTACTTCCTTATCAAGCCCATCGTGCTTTGTAGTTCTTTCCAATAACTATTCTTTACTCCTGTTTGTGCTTTTAACCACAGCCTGTCAGCGTATGAATAATTGAGGTGTATTGAGTATGAACAGCAGATGGTGAGATGGCTGTTATGCAGCAATCAGTGAGCTGCAGGAAGTGCACACACCTGTCCAGTTAAAACCCGCAGGAGCTTTGCTGGGATGCTACAAAGACCTGTGAGATTTGTGCTCTTCCAACACAGGTGCAGGCATGCAATACCAACCACATGTGGGCACACATGCAAGGGAAAGTGAATAATATTAAACACGCCAACATTAGATGTGTTTTTTCTCCACCTGTTCATATGCACCTGCTACAAGCAACCTTTTCCAAAAATCTCCGACTTATCTTGCCACCCCACATTGCTGTTTTCGCTTTTATTTCCTGCCCCCAGCATTTATCCTCTGAACCCACTGAACGGCTCACTTGCGCCGTCTCTTTATCACACTCCAATGCGGGCCCAAACAAGCACAACAACTGGCCCCCTTCACGCCACGCCTGACAGCAAACGCCACCTCCGTTGAAGCAGCCAAACCTTTGACCTGCCCCAGTCCCAAAGCCCCGACTCAGAATTTGACCTGCAGGAGTCACATGAGTTAACCCCGGCTTACTTCCACGCAAACACACACACGCACACAACTGACAGTCTGCAGGGCTGCCAACAAGCATTCACACAAAACTGATCTTTAACACCACCCCCGCCTCCCTCTGGGTGCTTCTAATCCCCCTCCTTCCCACTCTTGAGGCTGTAACCTACCCCCTTTTTCTCCTCTCTCGCTCTCGTACCCCCTTTCACTCTGCACTCCCCCTAATCCCGTCTATCTGGTTGTGGATGAAAGCAATTTTAGCTGCTCCCTCATTTCATTTGAAACATTGCAGAATGATGCAATGGAGGAAAAAAAAAAATCCAGATAAATTCGTTTTAGTTTGTGTCTTTCTAAGAAGGCCAAATAGTTTTTACATTTGTCTGTTTTGTTTGTTTTGCTTCATGGAGTGTAAATGTGCTTCCAATCTGACTCTCACTGGAACGGCACCAAACAAAAGTTCCAGCATCATCACCTTGTCAAGAGTCAAGAATCTGCATTGGACAAGGTGTCAAGAGTCAAGAATCTGCATTGGACAAGGTGATGATGCTGGAACTTTTGTTTGGTGTCGTTCCAGTGAGATCTACATAGATGACTGCCTGAAGAAAAATCAAAATTCCCTCAGTCCTTGATTGATGATATGGTGCTGCATGTCAGGCAAAGGCACTGGGGAGATGGCTGTGGTTAAATCTTCAATAAATGCACAAGTTTACATTGAAATCTTAGACAGATTTCTTATCCCTTTAATTGAAAATGTTTGGGGAACTTCAAATCATTTTCCAAGATGAAAATACATGATGCCACAGAGCTAAAACTGTTAAAGCATTCCTTGGAGAAAGACTAATCCAGTCAATGTCATGGCTTGCAAATCGCCCAGATCTCAACCGCCCAGATCTCAACCCTATTGATAACCTGTGGTGGACATTGAAAAAATTGGCAACAGCAATCAAAGAGAGTTGTCAGCAAATTGATGAAGAATACTCATCAAGTCGATGACTCAGAGACTGCAAGCTGCCATAAAAGCCAGAGGTGGTGTTACTAAATACTAGAGATGTGTTTTGATTGTTATTTCTTTGTTTGTTTCTCATGATTCCATATTTTTTCCTCATAATGAAGTGATTCCATATATATATTTCCCTGCACTTGCTCTATAAAATTAACATTTACTGACCACCGCAATGTTTTTTATTCATTTGTTTTAGTGTTTTTGAATGATAAAGAGTTGCACTTTTGAACTAATTCATTATTTTTTCAAGCTTTTTATCTGAGTTTGTTCTACATGATAAAATGTCTGCGTGAGTGCTCGTCCGAGACTGGTGATTACATACTTTTTGCAAAGGGTTGTATTTCATCAACGAACACTTTTTTCACGACAATCGCGAGATGATAACAAGCTAAAACCGAGTTTTCTGAGCCTAAAACATAACAATACAAATGCCAGTTTTCGTCTGACGAGAACGAGACGAAAATGCACAATAGTTTCCGTCACATGTTCATAATATGTGACATTTTATGTGTAGTTAGCCTGCATCGTAGCAGTGTCTGGTTGTGTACTCAAATGTGGCGTGCTGCGTCCCCCCCACCACAAGCTCGACAGTGTCCTCTCCTCCCAGCATTAGGCTAATGCTAACGGTGAGTGTCCTCTTATACTCTTGAAAAAGTTATCTTTACATACAATTTGTGGCGTCCAGGTGGGTATAACTCATTGAAAATAATGTACTGTATTACTTTTCCTCCCTGCTGAGTGTGCATTATCACAAGTTGCCGTTGTCCTTGTAGACGCTACAATATGGCTAGGTTCATACTGCAGGTCTTAATGCACAAATTCAATTTTTTCATTTTTTTCTGACTCGAGTGGTGCATTAACTTGACGGTCTTAACGAGACAAGTCACATAGAAGTGGACCATTTCAAATTCAATTTGGGTCACTTTTGCATGTGGTTTAAATCCGATTTGGGCCACAATTTTCCAGAATGTCACGGCGGTCTGAACAGTCAAGTCTCCCAAATAGCAATACATGCAGCAATTTCTTCATCAAACAGCAAGAGAGACAGGGCGCTACGGTAGCGGTGCAGCTGTGCGTAAGCGCCTAGCTTGCCTTGAACACGGTTGGGTTGGGGATGGGTTTGACAAGTCATAAAGAAATAAAATGGGTTGTTGATAAGCCTGAGAATGCTCGGTTTTCTCTCAGCAATATTTCAAGATTGCTTACACACCCGAGTGGTGTTCTGTTATTGGACTTCTGTGCTCGTCACGGTTTGTCTATAACGAACACCATGTTCAAACATAGGGGTGTCCATATGTGCACTTGGCACCAGGACACCCTAGGCCGCAGTTCGATGATCGACTTCGTAATCGTGTCATCGGACTTGCGGCCGCATGTTTTGGACACTCGGGTGAAGAGAGGGGCGGAGCTGTCAACCGATCACCACCTGGTGGTGTGTTGGCTCCGATGGCGGGGGAAGATGCTGGCCAGACCTGGCAGGCCCAAACGTATTGTGAGGGTCTGCTGGGAACGTCTGGCAGAATCCCCTGTCAGAAAGAGTTTCAACACCCACCTCCGGCAGAACTTCTCCCTTGTCCCGGGGGAGGTGGGGGACATTGAGTCCGAGTGGGCCATGTTCCGCACCTCCATTGTTGAGGCGGCCGATCAGAGCTGTGGCCGTAAGGTGGTTGGTGCCTGTCGAGGCGGCAATCCCCGAACCCGCTGGTGGACACCAGCGGTAAGGGATGCCGTCAAGCTGAAGAAGGAGGCCTATCGGGCCTTTTTGGCCTGTGGGACTCCGGAGGCAGCTGACAGGTACCGGCTGGCCAAGCGGACTGCGGCCTCAGCAGTCGCCGAGGCAAAAACTCGGACATGGGAGGAGTTCGGTGAGGCCATGGAAAACGACTTCCGGATGGCTTCGAGGAAATTCTGGTCCACCATCCGGCGTCTGAGGAGAGGAAAGCAGTGCACTATTAACACTGTGTATAGTGAAGATGGTGTACTGCTGACCTCGACTCGGGACGTCGTGAGTCGGTGGAGAGAATACTTCGAAGCCCTCCTCAATTCCACCGACACGCCTTCCTTTGAGGAAGCAGAGTCTGGGGACTCTGAGGTGGGCTCTTCGATCTCTGGGGTTGAAGTCACTGAGGCGGTTGGTAAGCTCCTCGGTGGCAAGGCCCCGGGGGTGGATGAGATCCGCCCGGAGTTCCTAAAGGCTCTGGATGTTGTAGGGCTGTCATGGCTGACACGCCTCTACAACATCGCGTGGACATCGGGGACAGTGCCTCTGGATTGGCAGACCGGGGTGGTGGTCCCCCTTTTTAAAAAGGGGGACCGGAGGGTGTGTTCCAATTATAGAGGAATCACACTCCTCAGCCTCCCCGGTAAAGTCTATTCAGGGGTGCTGGAGAGGAGGGTCCGTCGGGAAGTCGAATCTCGGATTCAGGAGGAGCAGTGTGGTTTTCGTCCCGGCCGTGGAACAGTGGACCAGCTCTACACCCTCAGCAGGGTCCTCGAGGGTGCATGGGAGTTCGCCCAACCAGTCTACATGTGTTTTGTGGATTTGGAGAAGGCGTTCGACCGTGTGCCTAGGGGAATCCTGTGGAGGGTGCTCCGGGAGTACGGGGTACCGAGCCCCTTGGTAAGGGCTGTTCGGTCCCTGTACGACCGGTGTCAGAGTCTGGTCCGCATTGCCGGCAGTAAGTCGAATTCGTTCCCAGTGAGGGTTGGACTCCGCCAAGGCTGCCCTTTGTCACCGATTTTGTTCATAACTTTTATGGACAGAATTTCTAGGCGCAGCCGAAGCGTTGAGGGGGTCCGGTTTGGTGACCTCAGCATTGAATCTCTGCTTTTTGCAGATGATTTAGTGCTGTTGGCTTCATCAAGCCGTGACCTCCAACTCTCACTGGAGCGGTTCGCAGCTGAGTGTGAAGCGGTTGGGATGAAGATCAGCACCTCCAAATCCGAGACCATGGTCCTCAGTCGGAAAAGGGTGGAGTGCCCTCTCCGGGTCGGGGATGAGATCCTGCCCCAAGTGGAGGAGTTCAAGTATCTTGGGGTCTTGTTCACGAGTGACGGTAGGAGGGAGCGGGAGATCGACAGGCGAATCGGTGCGGCGTCTGCAGTAATGCGGACGCTGCACCGGTCCGTAGTGGTGAAGAAGGAGCTGAGCCGAAAGGCAAAGCTCTCGATTTACCAGTCGATCTACGTTCCTACCCTCATCTATGGTCACGAGCTTTGGGTCGTGACCGAAAGAACAAGATCCCGGATACAAGCGGCCGAAATGAGTTTCCTCCGCAGGGTGTCCGGGCTCTCCCTTAGAGATAGGGTGAGAAGCTCGGTCATCCGGGAGGGACTCGGCGTCGAGCCGCTACTCCTCCGCGTAGAGAGGAGCCAGCTGAGGTGGCTCGGGCATCTGGTTCGGATGCCTCCCGGACGCCTCCCTGGAGAGGTGTTCCGGGCATGTCCCACTGGCGGGAGGCCCCGGGGACGACCCAGGACACGCTGGAGAGACTATGTCTCTCGGCTGGCCTGGGAACGCCTTGGGATCCCGCCGGAGGAGCTGGTTGAAGTGGCTGGGGAGAGGGAAGTCTGGGCTTCCCTGTTAAAGCTGCTGCCCCCGCGACCCGACCCCGGAACAAGCGGAAGATAATGGATGGATGGATGGATGCTTACACGGTCGAGAGTCAAACTGTCCGTATGTGTGTGTGCCATGCACAGACATTGCGTGCATGCTATCGATCCATATAAACTTTGAATACAAGACTAAAAGGGTATTATTTATGTCTGTTATTTGTGTCCTCTTTCTGGAAATCAAAATATGATCACCTTTGAATGACGTTGAGCCAGCATGTGTGGTCATTTGTTTTAATGCTTCTGCGCATGCGGGTCGGCTTGCTCAGCACGTGTCGGACTGCAAATTAGTGCGCATGCGTGATACTTGAATGGGCTCAATGGACAAAGGCATTCGAAAGGCAAAGGCAAACGGAATTCTCATGCGACGCGGGCACTGATCTGTTTGACACCTTAAGAATGACAGTTCGCCCAAAATTGCAGGTTTAAAAAAATGCTACTTGTTCTGCAGCTTTTGTCCAAATCACATCATTTAAACATTAAAAAAAAATCAGAAAGCTACAGTTTTATCTAAAAACATACGGTTTGGCCAAAATTTACCAAAAAACATACCCATTCATTTCTAAAGGCCAACATTTCCAATGGTCTTATTCAATAGCATAAAACCTCTATTCGTTCCTATTGATTTCCAACCCAAGTGACTCAAAATTAACAGGAAATTACCCCGATAAGCCCCTGATGTCTACAGAAAGTGACCCTGGAATGCCTCAAAATCAACAGGAAGTGATGCTGAAATGTCTCAATATCAACAGGAAGTGACCCAATATACCAACTATCACAGCAAAGCTAACGTTGCAATTTTATCAGTTCAGTTTCAATAACTTTTATATCGCCATTTTGTTAGATATTCGTTATCGTGAGCCTTGTATCACAAACCGTATCGTGAGGTACCCAGAAGTTCCCAACCCTAGTGCCCATGCATGTGACTTCACGGACGCGTTCCCTTTGCACTGCGAGTTGTATAAGTTGGTGCAATACGAATGGAAACGCAAACTATGCTAATTTACAAAAAATCCCAATTTGAAATCGCGCCCTGCGGTGCGAACGTAGTGTTATTTTCCAAAGTTTGAATTCAGGATGTTAAGGATGGGATAATACGCTTACATCATCTGGCCATACCATTAAGCCCACTCCAAGAAATGTTTAAGAACATCCCATTTAGACATCCAAAGGAAAAATTGGAATTTCACCACCAGAGTTAAGAGGTGAACCTCGTCTCCCTCTACTGACTGACATTCCAGTCGTTTCCAGTGCTTCACTGTCTGAACTAGAAAACAATCGTATCTTTTACATGGCCTTGAGCAAACTCTATTAATAATCAACGGCTACACTGACTCTGAAAGTATATTAAGGGTTTTTAAAGAGACTATAGGATGTGTCATTGGCTTTCCAGTCTGTTCTTTCCGATTGTTGGAACATTGAAGGGCATTTGGGGCTCAATATTTTATTCATATAGTGGTGTTGAGGAGTGAAAGGCATAAACAAAGGGGAAAATCCACACAGACCAAGAAGAAAGTGCATATCGTAAGATATTACAAAGCCAGGATGCTCATTATAATGGAACGAGAGGTTATAATGTTGTTGACTGTAAGCATCTGTTTGCTTCGTAAGCGCTCTAGCAGATGCTACCATCCAAGTGTGTAACTGAATGCTGATGTGCACTTATACATCACACACATCCATTTGTTTACACCACTGTAACTAGAGTGTAATGCTGCTTGTACTATATGACATCTGGCAAATTCTAAATTTTGAATCTAATTTTTCCATTAATAATGAAAAAATAAAGGAAAACAGGGATGATGCAAGGGGCATAAACAAACTGAGCAATACCGATAAAAACTAAACACACACACACATTATACTATGTCACGTGAAGTCTCTGTGGGCTACTCTTATTGTAAAGCATGGATTTATGTCTATCAGAAAAATCCTTCAAGCTTACTTATAATACACTTAAGAGTCTCAGATTGCACAGATATGCAAGACAATCAAACGAGATAAAAAAGCAGAGCCTTACAGATATATTTCTAGAAAACATACATTGAATAAGATATAATAATTAACTAGGCCTGCAAGCAGGGCTCAAAGGGCCCTCGCAGGGGCAACTCGGACAGCATGCAGCTCAGGGTGGTGGCAGATCGTCCTACTCTCATCATCCCATGTGAAACTAACCTGTACGTGAAACTCGCCTCTTTTTTTGTGTGGAACCTTTTTTGTGTTGGGGGCATGGCTGACAGAGATGGCTTTGTGCGTCCTGAGATGAGAAATACACTCACACACCTAGATGAAAAAAAAACTCAAAGAGAGTCATACAAAAAAGAGGCGCTACTGAGCAGAGCAGCCACACCCTTATTGAAAACCAAAATGAATCGTCTGATGGGGCCGATTTGACAAAATGTGCCAAATTTCATGGCTCTATAAGCTTCGTACGTGTACTTCCTTTTAATGGCGAACAAAGGGTCATCTTGGCAACAGAGAGACAATTGGACATGGGCTTACAATGTAGCCTTACAAAAGGTCTTGTAACTACAAATATGACCAACATGAAAATAACTGGACATGTATAGGTAAAATAAGTGACTTTCTGTTGCCACTTGTTGGTGCTGTAGGGTTGATGGGAATCACCCTTACATGACCCTTCAAGGTACAACTCTCAAAAAGCATAGGTAGTCATATCTGCCAGGTTATGACTGTTCAAAATTTGTGGTGAGACAAAATGGCACCAGTAATTTTCACTTTCCTGTTTGGACCCCTCTGCCTTCGATGAAACCTCAATTTTTTTCATCAGGTACTTGAACAAATGTCTTAAGGCTCCCGTGATGCAGGTTTGAGGTCAATCGGGTTTTTTTTTCCTTAGAGGAGGAGCCTCTCTAGTAAAAAAGGGCGTTTTCTGTTCCCGCAGGGGGCACTGGAAAATTTATCAATGCAGTCAAGTTCAGGCTGGGATACCTTTCATACATGCCAGATAAGAAAAAGACATAACATTGGATCAAAATTTGGCATTTTGCCCCAAAAAAGCCCGACTTTGGCACACCATCTAGGTCAGGCCCATGAATAAAAACTCCCCATTTTGATAACTTTAGATCTCATATGTCTCATGAACAGTCCCAACAATTTTGAAGAGGGTCAAACTAACTCCCTAGGTGCCAATGTCTCAACTGTGCAAACTGTAAATCAACTAAAATTGCATATGCTGTATTTTTTTTACTTTCAATCCAAAATACCCAATTTCTTCTTGGGTTTGGGATATGGGTCCAAGACAGTTTTTGGTGCAGTTTTGCACAAGGTATTCACTCCTCTATATTTATCACTTTACGTTGAAAAAACCTAATCGGAGAGGCCTTATTGAAAAATTCAAGGGGGCGATGTTGAGCCATTTAGTAATGGTTTTTCATAAGGTTCCAAAATTATCTAAAGTTACACCAAGCCGCATGTACAGTATCTGCAAATTTTGGTGTGTTTTCGAGCATGATAAGAACTCCAAATTGTCCATTTTCATTTGCTATGAAAAAAAGAACACAAATAATCACTAGGTGCTTGTCCCTAGTAATAATAATAATAATAATTAAATAACATTAAATAAGAGCACTGAATATGATACCGAGGGTTGTAGACATGGGAAAACGTCAAAATATTAAATGCTTTTCATTGTAAGTGCAGTTGTACATCACTGGAAATTACTGAGATGGACTGAGATGACTTCACAACACAATTGTCAAAGTAAATTAATAAGAGGAAAATTAGGGAAACATTATGTCGCGGTTTATCCAACATTAAGGAATTGCTAACACCGACTGCACGGCTGAGTACTTCCTATAAGCCATATACATTTATGTTATGCTTCTTAATGCATGTGTTTATATTCACTTAAGACTGTAATACATACACACAAGACATCCACTATGTTTAATGGACTGGTCCCTCCCAATAGCGTGTGAAGTGGAAAAGTTTTAGAAGCTCCAGAACTTGTGATGGGATGATAACTAAACAATAACTATTGTGACTCAAGGTTCAGGTTTGACAGCAAGGGAGAGTGACATCATCCAGAACTCTGTTGTCCTTTCAAACAATATGTAACATGAGTACACAGTATATGACTTCACATCGTGAGTAAATTGTCAAAGCAATTTCTGGGTAGGATTGCTGGTCTCAAAATCACAACACATGCTCTAACGGTTGAGTGTATGTTGTAGAGTATCTGCGTAATATGACCCTATCTCACTGTCTATGCAACACGGTCTACCAGTATGGGTAAGGCAGCAGCATAGCAAGGTAGGTTCACCCAGTAAGCGGTTTGAATGATTCCCTTTACAGAAGGTCTCTGCTCGTCTAAAGGCTTACAGCACACGGAGCTTAAAAATGATGCTCAACACAGGCAAGAGGCTCTGTGCACCTGCAGGCCAGCTGAACACAACTGTCTCAATGGATGGATAGCAATAGCACTGATTCCACTGAGCTACTTCTCTGAATGAAATAGAATGGCAATGAAACTGTAAAAGCTAGGTGAAATTCAGAACAAAACTAAATCTGAATGCTAGGAAGACTAAGGTATGCATTCAAAGCAAAGCATGTAAATTAGTGTGATTAATTTTTTCAAGATACAAGCCACTGTTCAGCCATTTTTTTGTTTTTTTTTGTTTTGAGTTGAAAGCAAAAACCTGAGATGTGAGTGTGTCGCAGATTTAAAGCAAACTTTCACAGCAACAGATATTTGAACACAAACAGTGGTACAAGCAGTGTTGTTTTCGTCAACGGTGACAGTAACGAAAATATTTCATCAAAGAACACTTTTTTTCATGGCAATGACGAAAGGATACCGAGGTAAAAACATGTTTTGGGAGACTAAAACATAACAAAATGAATGCCTGTTTTCGTCTGACGAGACGAGAACGAGACGAAAATGCGCAATAGTTTTTGTCATATGTTCACAATGTGTGACATTATATGTGTAGTTAGCCTACATAGTTGCAGTTTCTGGTTGTGTCACTCATGAAGTGCTGCCCCCCACCAACCCCCACCCCTACCTGACTTACCAGTGTGTCGTCTCCACTCTCCATACAGGCTTGCACATAAGTTAGATTTAAGATTTAATTTTTTCGGCCAGAAATAAAATGCAATGTTGCTTAAGCCTTTAAAGGTCTATGCTGAGTGATCATCACACACTAAACATAACTCGGATGGTTAGCATAGCCTTTGAGTTAGCATTAGGCTAATGCTAACGACAAGCATCCTCTGAAACTCTCGGACAACTTATTTTTACATACAGTTTGTGGTGTCCAGGTGGCTATAATTAATTGAAAATAATGTATTGTTTTCCTTCTGTGTGTGCATAATACCAAGTTTGCGTTTTCCTTTAGACGCTACAATATGTGCTCGTCTGTCTAAGTTCATTCGACAAAAACAAACACATTTTGAGATGACCAATATATGACTGAGACTAAAAAGTATCATCGTCCAAAAGACTAAGACAAAAATTAAAAGGGCTGCCAATAACAAAACTGAATACAAGAAATGTAGACGGATATAAGATAGATTTTGTTTATACTTTGCAAAGGACAATTAATATTGCGGCATCTTACTAAGTAGCTGAAATTAGCTCCATGTACAGTACCCTATATCTTTGTGTCTATAACAATACACAACAAGTTAACGCATATCTCAAGACACCAGTGTAGTGGGAAATTACAGTGGGCTCACATAACAAAATTGACCTAAACTACATAAACGGACTCTCCAAAGGATATACGCTAAGGGATATTTATGTGAATGTGGCACCACCCACTCAAGTATGTTTCTGACTCGAGGGCGTAGGGACCGTAGGGACATAACACTAGCAAAATTTTCAGGATGCTCAAATTGTCCCCACTAACTTTTAAGAAACCTTATTTGCATTATACAGTGTATCACAAAAGTGAGTACACCCCTCGCATTTCTGCAGCTATTTAAGTATATTTTTTCATGTAACAACAGTGAAAAAATGACACTTCGACACAATGAAAAGTAGTCTGTGTGCAGCTTATATAATAGAGTTCATTTATTTTTCCCTCAAAATAACTCAAAATATAGCCATTAATATCTAAACCCCCGGCAACAAAAGTGAGTACACCCCTTAGAAAATACTTACATCCCTAAATGTGCATATTCAATACTGCTTGTCATTTTCAGCCTGTTAGTGCTCAGACCATACGCCGCACTCTACATCAAATTGGTGTGCATGGCTGTCACCCCAGGAAGAAGCCTCTTCTGAGGACGGTACACAAGAAAGCCCGCCTGTCTCATCAGACAATAGGACATGGTTCCAGTAATCCATGTGCTTTGTTGACAAGTTTTCAGCAAACTGTTTGTGGGCTTTTTGTACTCACTTTTGTGATAGACTATATAATGAGTTCAGTTATATGGGTCATTTAGATTCTCTTCCTATATGTTGTAAGGATAGAATAGAGCCTACCATCATTAAGTTTAATTATGTTCAGACATTCATTCACACACATTGATTGGCTGATTAAGTAGCGGCCACTGTAAACAATGTAAGAAGACATAAATGTTGTGGAGGCGGGGGAAACACCACTAATTTTGCAAGTGAAAGTCCGACCAGCATAACATTAAGCTGTATGAACTTGGTAACCTGCAAAACTACTGCTGTCAGGCCAGCATTCACAAGGAACAACGAGGTCAAGTTAGCCATCCCTCATTTGAATCATTATTTGCATTATGTGCCTTACAGTAACGCAACACGGTGGCAGAGAAAGTCACTTTATTAAAAAAAAAAAAAAAAAAGGTTTACGTCGTCGCGCTATAGTGTCTTGTCGCTTTACCAACGTCACGTCCACCCGACGCTGATAGGTCCACTGTTTGCTATGGCCTGCTCCGCCCTGGGAATTTGATCCGCTGAACAGTTGTCAGACTCAATAGCTGGAACAGCAGTGAGTCTGGAGTTCCAGGCTATGCAGGTTATGCTGTTATATTGTCCCTATCAATGTTGAGACCAAATGTTGGCCCTTGTGTTGACCAGAAACACCACAGTAAATGCTTACTTTCTAATTTGCTCCATAATTCCAATTATTCCATCACCAGTAATGAAAAATCATTCAATTAAAAATGATTACACAGAAATGTAGATTAACATTTTTTTGGGGATCTTTTTCTGTCATGTCACAATTTTTTAATTGCTCCTTGTTGCTAGGAAGAGTTATGAAGCTCAATAGTGACTGCCCCAAAGGCAAACTAACTCATTATACTCCACAGTGATTGGTATAAGCATATTTTAAAACAAAATATATGAGGAAGAATGAAAACAGAGCTGCAGTATGGTGGAATACCAATGCAGTATTTCTTTTTAGTTTGGAAGAAATGGGGGCTTGCTCCCTGATCTTTAACAAGACCACAGCTTTGGTTAAGAGCCATAAATGCTCATTTTATACTTGTGTAAAATGCCTCACAAAGACCTAAAGATCAGAAAAATGTGGGAAACAGTTCATGGCTGCCCACTTTTGTACTACACGTACAATGCAAGTCTTGACTTATGAAATGTGTCAACGATTCAATGAATTAAACTAGCTGGTACCACCCCACAACATATTCTATATGTGCAGGGATGTAATGTAATGTAATGAACTCATATATCTAATAATGTAAGTCCTTTAAAAACATTAAGGATTTGGATACTTTACATTTAATTCTAACATATCTATTATGCATCAAATTAACCTGTTAAAGTACTCTGAAAAAGCTGTTTTTTACCTTTTAGGCTCTCTTCACTGACTTTCACCTTAATGCCTCCACTTCCATGCATAAATGTGCTATTTCAGTATCATTACAGTGTCCATTTACAGGGACTTAGATTCTGTGTTCTGGGGCTTATACGGGACACATTATATCATTAAGTCATTATGAGCCAGGATACAGTGAAAATAATACCCATAATAGGAGCTACACTGGACACTGCTCTAGTTTGAAGACTCCCTCTTGCCAGCCTTCCAGTCTAAAGTATCTGCCTGTTTGCTGAGGATCATTTAATGCATAGGGTCTGTTTGGCAAGTTACTGAAACACATTATAATAATAATTTTAAAAAGTGAGCTTAGTAAGGCTGCAACACCTAATTGTTTAAATTGATTAATTAATAGTTGCCAACTAATTTGATTCTCGATTTTTCCGGGCAGCTATGAGCAGTCCCGTTTGGGTCCTTGTTTGTGTCTAATGTGAGGCTGTGCGCGCCAGTGATTAGCGCAAGAGAGAGAGAGAGAGTGAGTTCACTGCTACACTTAGGTTGGGTTGCTGAATGTATAATACCCGTATTACGAAATGTCGAGAGGTAGATTGTCTTTTGTGTTGTTACATCCAGTGTGTCTCCGTCAGAGGTGAGTGAAATGAAGCCAATTGTATTGTTTGTATTCTTTGTTGATGAGATGTTCCTACTTTGCACGGAGCGCTAAGCTAGTCAGCGATTATGCTCATCAGTGTCATAAGTGTCCGTTTGTCTTATGTTTGTGTGTTTCTTTCAACACAAACACCCATTCAAACTGTAAATTGTCATACAAGAGAGCGGGCTTTGAAATTGTTTTGAATTGTATTTATGAACAACTGTTGGATAAAGAAAACTGATTCATGACAGTATGCCGCCTCCTTATTTGATTTTGTTGTATAGTTTGTTTAAAGAAAATGAGTCATTGACACAACTAATATCCGCGCATTGCCCACAAGGAAAAAAATGTCAATCAGCAGCATTTCTTTTTATTTGATTTGAATTAACATGACTTTTGTCTGATTTGTGTACTGAGACATTCTTTTTATGTTTGATACTCACAACCTTTATTAAAAACTTTAACACATTTTGTGTATTTAATACTGTACAGTTGTAGACTATTGTTAAGTCAGGAAGCTGTCATTACTGTAAATATGATTTTTGAAGGAAATAGTCACTCATTTTGTCTTGTTACTTGCAACATACCTAAAACAACTTCAAGTTAAATTGTGAAGGTAATTAGAAAAGTGACATTTATCCGATTAATCGTTTAATTAATCATCCAATGAATCAACTATAAAAAGTAATCGTTAGTTGCAGCCCTAGAGCTTAGAAATACCCAAAATGGACTCACCCCAGAGTTAGGATACGCTGTCCAGCCCAGTTCAGCAGTGGCCACTCGAGTGTCCATCACGGTTTCTGCAGCAGAGAGAGAAAATAAGGTTGCGGAGAGTCGTTTGAGCAAAATAGGCTTTTCTAAGTTTCAGTAAATAGAGATGAACTACATTCAAGGCCCTAAGATCACTTGACACTATCTTTCATGAACAGAGAATAGACTGATCCCTCACAGTGATTCATTTATGTTTGCCAGACCTTTAGTAAGAATAAAAACAGAAAACAACATCTTAACACTAAAACAGTGCTTAACCTGGTTTCGATCGAACCCGGGCACACCAACAACACCCATATTTAATGATTGCAGGTGTACAGGCCCTGAGGTAGCAAAGCAGCCCCAAATCATGATGGGGATGAGGTGTTGATGTTGGTGAGCTGTTCCATTTTTCCTCCACACATGACGTTGCGTGTTACTCCCAAACAATTCAACTTTGGTTTCATCAGTCCACAAAATATTTTTGCCAAAAACGTCTGTGGAGTGTCCAAGTGCCTTTTTGCGAACATTAAACGAGCAACAATGTTTTTTTTTAGACAGCAGTGGCCTCCGCCGTTGAGTCCTCCCATGAACACCATTCCTGGCCATAGTTGTAGATATAGTTGATGTGTGCACAGAGATATTGGACTGTGCCACTGATTTCTTACACTGAACTCTTTTTTACCTCTCTGAGTATTCTGCGCTGAACTCCTGGCATCTTCGGTGGATGGCCACCCCTTAGGAGAGAAGCAACAGTGCCAAACTCTCTTCATTTTTAGATAACTTCTCTGACTGTCGATTGATGAACAACTGGACTTTTAGAGATAGTTTTGTACCCTTTCCCAGCTTTATACAAATCAACAATCCATAATCGCAGGTCTTCAGAAAACTCTTTTGACCGAGCCATGATGCACATCAGACAATGCTTCTCATCAAGACAATTCTTACTAGGTGTGTGTTTTATAGTGGGCAGGGTGGCTTTAAACCACTCATCAGTGATTGGGAAGACACCTGGGGGTGGCGTGGCTCAGTGGTAGCGTAGTTGTTCCCCCACCCAGAGGTAGTGGGTTCAATTCTTCCCCCTCATTAACTTGTCTAAGTATCCTTCATCAAGATACTGAACCCCACGTTGCTCCTCATGCTGCGTCACTAGTAGGGAGGTGAGGATATAATGTACAGTGCTTTGAGGGGCCTTAAAGCTCTTTGTCTCCTTAGGCAGAGGGTTATTTATGCAGGAATGTGAGAATTTCCAAAAGGTTCAGATACTTTTTCATACAACTGTAGCTAGTCATCGTGACGTCATCCTCATGGAAAATCTGTTTCGTTGCCGAAATATTTTCGTTATTGTCATTGTTGACAAAAACAACACTGGCTGGTTTACATGAAAGTGTTGGATAATAAATGAAAGAACTAAACAACAGCCTTTGGAATTAACTACATCACTGAGAGTGACCAATCTCTCTCAGGTCTCAACAGTGACTTCTGACTACACAATTGTACTTCTGGATGAATTGAGAAATTTTAAGGAAATGTTTTCCCAACGTCCTCCTTTTTGGGCTTAAATTCAGATTCAGTTTTTCTTAAATGGATTTGAAACCCAAGGATAGGGTTGCATACACCAGAGGTAGGTTTTTAGAGGAAGATCATTGTTCCATCTTTGATGTGTCACAATTACAGGAAGAGACCTATCCCATTCCCAACAGCCACAAAAAGCCTTTTCTGCTCACCTTGTCTTTCAAAATGACTGAATAGAAGGGCTTCATCTTTAATAAGGAAGGAAGGAAGGAAGGAAGGATGTCTTTTTTGAGTCACAATACAAGAATGGAAGAGAAACGTTACCAGTGGAAAATTGGACGAAAGGTTCTAAAGCATCCCTTTTGCATCGTTCCTCTGTGACACATAGTAGATAAATTAGTCTTGCGACTCACAGGAGACATTTACTGACTCAGTATTGATTAATGTCTGCTCTTTTGGCAATGTGAGCTCCAAAAAGGAGAGTAATTCACAATCCTTTCCACCACGGTCACTCAGACATTTATTGTGATGGACATGGAGGCCTCAGTAACATGATTTGTGTAGTCATAATTTAGCTGAGTCTTTTTTGGCCCAAAGCATCCATTTTCTTTCTTTTTTTTTTCCCTTTTTTTTTTTTTTTTTAGGTATACTTATATTTCACTTTCTCAACATCCCTTTCCACAGGCTCTCCCCAAATGTAGTTTGTTGTTTTTGGAGACCTTTACAGTAGGCGAAATGTATTTGAGCGCTGATCATCTGCAGGTTGTCAGAGTGTTGCTGACTTGGATGCGATCCATTTAGCACAGCAAACAGTTGGCTAGCACCACCCACACGTGTTGCTGATGAGGGAGATGAATTGCAAGCTGCAGACACTCAGCCTCTCATTCAAGGAGACGTTCCAACGCTTTAAGTACCCACCTTTTAATTTTTTTTTTTTTTTTTACCTTCTACACTTTGGGAAGCGTGCCCCCGCAGATGTCGCTTTTTTAAGACACGCTGAACTTAAAGTGATTTGGAAAGCGTTTCAAATTGAGCTTTTGAAGCCTGTCATCATTAAATCAAGTGATCTCGGTTTAAAAAAAAAAAAAAAAAACTTGGAAAAACTATCCACAGACATGAAACTAATTAGCCTGGGTAATTTCATGATACGCAAATACACGCTTCACTCAAAAACATTAACACATTTTTGCTGTACATTCCCAGTGACAGTATTGCTCACATTCAGCAATTCCCTTAAAATGAGCATCGCCTTGTCTCCAGCTTTGCCTTGCTGCAGACTTGCTGTCAGCTGAGGAGGTAGAAGACAACCATGAAACCAGCCAGCATCGAAGGGCCTGCCAACACATTCTCTGGGGAAATCACAGGAGATTTAGTCAAATCACACGGGCTCTTTCTAGGCCATTCTTCATTTCATTTTAGAGGAGAGGGGGAGAGCCACCGAATGTGTAAAGGTGCAGACAAAGGGGTCAAATTAAGGGAAAGGTTGGAGAGGTAGATGAACTGTGCCACGTGACCTAATGGCTGCCCTTGAAACAAGTAGGAAAATGGACTCTGCTAAACGGTTATTAGCACCGGGGCAAGGCTCTTGCACCTGTCAACTGGCCTCAAGTGTTTGGCCAATGTTTGCTATTCGCAAGAAGGGTATAAATGAGATATTTTGTAGACTGTAAATCATTAATGGATTCATTCACAAAGAGAAATAGAAAGAAATCGAGAAATTTCATAAAGAAATAAAAACCTGGCCTCCCACAAACAGGAAGGACACCCCAAAACATTGACGCGATGAGACAATCTGTTTTGAGATCTCTTCGACGGTCTGCCTGCAAACACTCATCTGCTCTTGGAATCCTCCATAAAGAATTGAAATTTCATCCCTACAAATTAGCTATGGTGCAGAAACTTTATCCACGCTATTTTATTGCTCGTGAAAATGCATGCAAGGCGCTTTGGAAGGCCAGGTTTCTTCTTCCTTACATCACCCATTTCCCTGAAGTTGTTTACCCATGAAACAATCGACTGCCGGCCAGGTACACGACCACAGGGGTGCAATACTGAAATGTCTACGGAATTCACGATGCGTTGGGACGATTGAGCGACCACTTTAAAAAATGCCTCAACAGCGAAAGCGCGTTCCAACTTCGTCCACTCCATAATGCTAACTGGTGTTTCTGAAAAATAAACACGAAATAAATAACGCACGGTGAGAACAAAACTTTAAGCCCCACCCTCTCAAATAAGTCCATCTCTACCATCCTCAGAGCAATCATCACTTCAGGGCGCCAAATTTAAATAAGTAAGTTGCTCTGACCCACTATATATAAGATATATGGCAATATACAGTATATATATATATATATATATATATATATATATATATATATATATATATATATATATATATATAAACGCGCGGTAATTAATTTTTTAAATTAATCACGTTAAAATATTTGACGCAATTAACGCACATGTCCCGCTCAGACAGTATTCTGCCTTTTGGTAAGTTTTACAGAAAGGCTTTTTGTGCTGCAGCACAACAGCGAACCCTTGTGGTCGCTTTGCGACATGGTTTACTGTATATTTTTCTTGCCAGTTCATATGGCTGCACGACGTCTCGGGCTGAGGCCTACGTTGTAATGTTGTGCTTATATGATCCTTGGACAAGATTTGTCCGTAAGTATGGTTGTTGTAAAGAATGTAAATATTATGTTAGTAAGCGAAATGTTCTATTTTTTGTATGAGACGCTTTTTGTTTATGTTTAGTGTACTGTATAGCGTGCTAAGCTAACGTTGTTGCTAATGCAATGCTTGTGTACTTTTTTGTTGTTGTAGTTTTATGACGGTCTAAAGAGGACAATGGTTTGAGGCTAATTTATTAATAAATCAGATGAAAAAGGAAGAAGTCTGATTATTAAGGCGTCGTTCACTAGCTGTCTAGCTTTGGAAAAAGTAGACGCTTCGGAGTGAGGACAGCATAGACAGATTTAAATGACAGTAGAGTGAAATGCCCACTACAGTCCTTATGTACCGTATGTTGAATGTACAGTGGGGAGAACAAGTATTTGATACACTGCCAATGGATTTTCCCATTGGCAGTGTATCAAATACTTATTCTCCTCACTGTATATATCCATCTTGTGTCTTATCTTTCCATTCCAACAATTTCTTTTACAGAATAAATATAATTTACAGAAAAATATGGCATATTTTATAGATGGTTTGAATTGTGATTAATTGCGATTAATTACGATTAATTAATTTTTAAGCTGTAATTAACTCAATTAAAAATTTGAATCGTTTGACAGCCCTAATATATATATATATATATATATATATATATATATATATATATATATATATATATATATATATACACATACATACATATGTTTTTTTTTTTTTTTTTTTTTTTTTTTTTTTTTAATAAAACTGAGTTTTTCTATCCAGACGGAGGAGGCACACTTGAAATATATTAAAGCAAATTAGGCACCTTTGAGTGAACTTCAAATACAATTCAAGTATCTCGAGGCAAGCCAAGTGTCCTCTTTTTTTAAAATCAAAATATGGTCACCTTAATTTAAAGTCATGTTAGCTATTATGTGAGCAAAGCTAGGCTGAGGGCTAACTTAAGCACAAAATGTCCCTCTCTTAGTGTCCATGCTATTACTTCCAAATGGCACCCTATAAAAAATTACCCATATGTCCTCAGTTTACTGTATATTGAAAGTTGGGATAGACATAACAATTGACTCGTTCTTATGAATGTTATTGTTTTGACATGACTGTTTAATCATGCAGCCATCTGGCGGATTTAGTCAATCATTTCATCAATAACGAATAGGGATGGGAATCGAGAACCTATAGAGAACCGGATCCGTGTATTTCAATTCCATGGAATCGTCTGGCAGTTTATCTAACAATTCTCTAATCATTTCCAACCAGCACGAATTACATCACGTAACTTCTGTGGTCTCCACTTTGCAGACACCATAAGTACAGAAAGATCACGTATCCTTCCTGAAAAAGCAGACATGCTTATTTTTCTGCAAAAGAATTGTTAAATTTGCACTACGCACTGTTCTGTTGTATTTGACAGTATTTATCTTTATTACTTTTGAGTGCTATCAGCTCATATGTCCTATCAAAAAGGAGGATATTTTATTTCTATTAGAAAAATGTGTCAGTAAAACGTTACACATTCTTATAATGCCACAGTTAACAGGCGTTGGGCCTCTTTTGAGCTCGTTGTGAGTTTGTAAGGTTGTGACTTCTGATTAAACAAACCCGATGCCAATCAAAATGTTTGTTCTTGTTTTTCCCCAAATTATAATAGATAAGAGAATCGATAAAGAATTGAATCGTTAAGCAATATCGATAATGGAATTGGAATCATAAAAATCCTATCAATTCCCATCCCTAATAATGAATCATTTTCCCTAACGTCGACAATACATATAAAATATCCATCCCTAGTTGAGAAGTAGCCACAGCACACCCTCTTACATTATTCACATCATTCCCAAGATAAGTAGAACACAACCCTGTGCCACATCAAATTCAAAACCACCAGGTGAAAAAAGTTCATCATCCTCTGTGAAAGGCATTAATAAAAAAAGATTAAGGCTGACTTTACAACTACAGTCCATAAATTGACAAACATTAGCTTGTTGGACTCAAGCTTTTGATGGATTCAAAGAATTACCGTAGAAGGCTGCAGGACATACCGCGAAAATTAGTTACTGCAAATCATGCGACGGATGTAGTTTTGGTTTAAAAAAAACAGCAGGTCACTCGTGATCAAGACTCAACCAAGAACCTAACGTATAAACCCAAGACAGCACAGATATTCTTCATTAGGGACTCAATGGATCAATACCAAAAATGGTGGGCTGTTTCTACGTGTGTAGAGAGAGGGGGAAAAATGATAGAGCATGAGACTGCATTAAACATTGATGGGGCCCCTGTGGTAGGGATCGATAAGGCAGCCCGCTCTTTGCACAATTACACGTCAGCAAGCAGTCGCGTGATTCATCACACGATTACATATTGCAAACAACTTGGACCAAAGACATTTACAAAATGGGAATTAAAAGAAAGCAGAGCAGCGGGAGGAGATTGTCCCACTTTGAGCTTCATCGTACTGTATACTGTATATCTTTATGGTTTGCAAATGAAAATGGCAACAGTTCCGTGTAATTCAAGCCTTTTTGGCCTGCATGTATGATTGCGTGGCTGTCGGTCGATAGAACATGTGCTGAAGCGCCACTCTGAAGCCTCCTCAGTCAATAAGGCGGACAATTCTCCACAGATTTCCCTTCTCATCCCAGAACACATCTTTTCCATTCATCTATCCTTCAACACGTACCCTCACAGCCACATCCCCCTCTCACCACTTAAGGATGCTGGCACACTTTGTAATTCAATGAGACAATCATGTCCAGCTGCTGAATGCTAAGCTTGGAGGACCATCACTTTGTGATTGGCACAACAAACTGAAATAAGATCTTTGTGCTTTAGGAAAGACATTTTAGAAATGGACACATCCTTTTTTTAGATGTGGATTTGAGATGGGAAAACAGGCAGGGAAAGAGATAGAGAGAATTTAGCGGGAAATGCGCCGAAATGAGCACTTAACAATGATGACGCCCCATGGTGGCTGAGCGTGCTGAGCCTAGCATCTTAATACAAGGCTGAAAACAAAGTGGCAAATGTGCAAGACTGAAAGCTGCTGCGTCTCCCAAAACTAATCATCCTACCACTCAAGGGGATTTATGATTAAAAAAAAAGAAAAGATTTCCCGGTAGCCTTTGCTGTAAACAGATTAAAAGGTGCCTTATACAGATAAAAATGAAATCATTTCAAATGATACCTAATTAATTGTTAATAGTTTCTAGAGAGTGCTTTGCAAGTCCATTCAGTCCAAGAACATGACAACACCATCTGCCATCAAGAACAGAGTGATTACCGTAAATTTCGGACTATAAGCTGCTATTTTTTCCCTTCATTTTGATACATGTGGCTTATCGTCCAATGCGGCTTATTTGTTGATTTATTTGGGTTAATAGCTAACACTTTCTTTGACAGCGGTGTCATAAGATTGTCATAACACCGTCATAATTATGACATTACACTATCATGGGCATTACTGAATGCTTATGTCTTTAAGTGTCATCCAGCAAATTATGTCACTAACTCAATTTATGTCTAGCTTGGATCTTTTAAATCCATTCAAAAGTGAGATAATTTCCAAATAACACTAAATGGAATGTGTTATAAGCATTCATTAATGGTCATGACCATGTCATGTCGTAATTATGATTGCCTAGTGACAGTCGGATGGTGCCACTGTCAAACAAAATGTTACCAAATACAATAACTAGAAATGAAAGAAACAACTGGAACAGTAACTGAAGAAATAATTAGCACAGAACATGAAATTTGATTGTTATTTACTTATGTAGCACTGCAATGCATGCAAGGAGGCATGTTGGACAACAACAGGTGGCAGCAGAGGTTCACTGTCTCCCCCAAGGGAGCAGTGATGGCCAAATGAAGCTTCTTGATGCAATGAAGCTTTGCAACCAATTGGTTCAAAGCTTCATGGTGGTTCATTTGGTGTTATGAGAGTCGTATGATACCGCTGTCAAATAATGTTTCTCTTTTGGTGTAAATATCCCATAATAAAGTGAGGAAAGCTTAACACATGTTGTTTTGGTGCCAAATTTGGTGGGTAGCGGCTTATAGTCAGGTGCGCCCTTAGTGTGAAAATTATGGTAGTAGCCCTGTCGCGATAATAACTTTTAGTGGTTGATATATTATCTCATAAATTGTTGCCAATATGTGACAATTTTGTCCCAAAAAACAAAAACAATTTTAGTCAATGCTGACAATATAACCTAATAAATCACACATTCAAAGGCAATAAATATTCCTTCTTAAATAAAACACACAAACTACGGTATATTTGCAATTTCTATTAACACAAATAAATGAACCAATAAACCGCAATGGACTGTAAGCCGCAGGATTCGAAATGAAGGAAAAAAGTAGAGGCATATAGTCCAAAAATTACTTAAATCGACTTATTGCATATCTCGACAGGCTTAGTTATGTCCTCTTTATAACTGTATGATAGTATCATAGTTGAGGGCTGATTCATAGTTAATAAAATAACCTAAAAGAAGTGATGGAGAAGAGACAATGCTTATAAAAAACAGACATGAGACGGATGTACAGTACGTAATTTACCTCCACTACACTGCGTCTACGTCACTCATCCTGAAGGGTTTAAATAGACGATTGCGGACAGGCAACAGAAATACATCACAAAAAAATGTTACTTTCACATCTCTCTGAAGACGACGATGACAATGTGTTTGATTTGAAAATTGAGTAGAAAGTAATCTGCCGTCCTCTGAGAAAACAAGGGATCGCACACAGACACATGCATTGTATCTGCTCTGGACTCACTGGCTCTGGTGGAAGTGAAAACAACACTTTCTAGCAGGAGGAAAGGCCAGACACAAGAAGAGAAAGGCAAACAAGATTTAAAGACGAGATACAGGCAGAATCAGGAAAGTGCCAAGCGATCATAGCAGATGTTCTGAAAATTATCATACATGCAAGAAAGGCAGAAACTGATGCAATTAGCAAATGATTTTATTATAGCAAGGTGACATTCTTTCAGTGGAACACTTAATTATTCCACCTTATAACATTATTCCCTTCTTAATGAATCATTTGGTTTGCTGTGGATGGATGCAAAATTAATTTAACATAGAGTCACAGATGTGAGTGTATACGTCCTAAAAGCTAACGAACATTTGGAGGTGCTAGTATCGCAGTATGTCCCATTACCACAGAGTCATATTGATACTGTATTTTAAAAAACAATAAACATGGATTGTCTCATGTTTTTACAGATTGGCTGCACCTTTTGCCACTCCTCTTTGTTTTGCCAAAATGTCAACGAAAAAAAAAACTAATTGCATGTCATCTTTAGCTAACTGTCATTTTAGTGATGACAACTTATCTTTTTTGTAGGGAGTGTTAGGAGCAAACAGGGAATTGCAACAATTTTCAAAGGCACTGTTCATAATGATGTGTTTACTTGTAAGAGTCACGACAGCTGTTGACTCAGATGACATTTGTGTTGCATGGCTGGCATAGCTAACAAGTTAGGCTTTTTAATTTAGCTGAGGTCACTAACTCATAGACTAGTGCCATCACACCAAAACAGGACACGAGCACAACAGCATTACACTTTTTTTTTTTTTTTTCACTCTCTAGCTTGGTCAAAGGAGTGCGGTACAGAACATAATTTGCATTCATTAACATTACATTAGTAGAAAGAGTGATCTTTAGAAAGCAGGCTGCTGGATACTGTCATCTTTAATTTATCATATTCACGACACCCACCCCTTTGGCACCCCCTTTACCTTCACCCTCACAACCTCCTCTGTCGCTTTTCTACTCATCCGGAATCCTCTGAATCTCTCCTTTCTAATCCCAATGTCTCTTTTATACTTTTTTTTAAAAGCACATTTCCTCGATTTCCATTTCCTCGATTTCCATTTATCATACACTTTCAGTTTCATCACATTTCACCTGACTGGCTGATATTTTTTTGCCTTCACGCTTTCATTATTTATTTATTTTTTTACTCTTGTCACTGACAATCTGAAGCCTTTTTTACATGGCATCAGTGCAGGCAAAAAAAGAAATATGATAATCTTTTGTCTCATGTCAGGTGTTAGAAAATTCTCCATTTTATTGAGGTAACACGTTTATTTTTGTACCCCTTTGCTATAAAATGAAACATACACAGCATGTGAGTCCTCATCTAAGGCTATGTATATTCTCTGAAATGTAGCACCTACACTGTTTATGCTAGCAGTTCAAGGCTTGCGCTACACCTCAGTGCAAATAAATAAGCCATATCCTGCGGAGAAAATGTTAATCGTGTACGATTATTATGAGTAGTAGTAGGAATAATAACATAGTTCTGAGGATACTTAAATCACACACATAATTAGTGCTGCATGATTAATGGATTCACTTGAATGAATTAAAAATGTCAAGAAATGACACACAACCACCTGAGCTTCCTGTATCATCTCCAATGACAGAACCACTGAGAAGATCTACTCGAATGAGAAAATCACCTTATTTATTGAAAATGTTTGAAATGTAGTACAACATAGTAATATGATGACGCCTATTGATGCCTATTTGCTAATTATTCATTGCATTAACTGAAAGTTTATCGTCATTTGAAAATGTGAATTAGCACAATGCATTGTTACATATGTTATACAGCTCCACTAGCTTTGGAAGGGGGATGTAATGATAGCTATCCTACGACTGTCCTATAGAGCAGGGGTCCCAATCTGCCGGGCTGCGGACCGGTACCGGTCCGTGGTGCATTTGCTACCAGGCCACACAGAAATAATAATTTATTAACGACCACATTTTGGCCGAATTAACCCTGTGCCCCTGCTTAACACACCAATATCCCTGTCTAGTGCAGCACATTTGTTCCCGGAAATAATTAGCCCCCACACGAGCAAAGACGACTGGAAAACAGACGTTTTGGAGATATTTTTTAGGGCGAAAAGCGTACCTGACAAGCCAGAAGATGAGCCTACAACCTCGAAGACCCACAAACTGCGAAGGAGTGGATTCGTGACCCATTTGTGAATAAACCGAGTGATTCAAGCATGTCTGTGCAACAGGAGGATCAACTTGTAGAGATCGTAAATGACGGTTACCTTAAAGGTACATTTGAGACAACAACTCTACTGAGGTTCTGGATTAAAGTCATTCCGGAATATCCTGACATCACTACGAGAGCATTGAAAACCTTGCTACAATTTCTAACTTCGTATCTTTGTGAAGCGGGCTTCTTAATTAATACTTAACGACAAGGCGAAGTCGTTAATGGTGAGAGAGCGGTGTGCAGTTGTTGTGTGCAGCTAACATGGGAGGATGTATCTGAGGAGAACTTTTCTACAGGTCCTTCCATGATCAAACTTAAGTTAATATTCCTTTCTTTAAAGAAAGTTTGTAGTGTTTACTTTGGAATCGCTGCATTTGCGGCCATGTTTTACGTTACGCGCATGCACAGAACCGCATCGTTGCAATTTTTGATGGGTTGCAAAATTTGTCAGAACACCGGTCCGTGAAAAAAATACCCAAATAACACCGGTCTGTGGTGCAAAAAAGGTTGGGGACCCCTGCTCGCTTTATTCCACAAATTTCAAAAAGTCTTTCAGGTGGTTTTGTCATTCGAGTAGATCTTCTCAGTGGTTGTGTCATTGGAAATGATACAGAAAGCTCAGGTGGTTGTCTGTCACCCTGGAATGCGAGCACAGCCTCACATTACAGACAAAGAAGGACCCAAACGGGACTGCTCATAGTTGCCGGCAAAAATCAATTATTAAATTAGTTGGCAACTAATTTATTAATCGATTTAATCAATTAGTTGTTGCAGCCTTATTTTACTAGTATTTCCTGGTTGGCATGGGCGATTTTATGATCAATTCAGTCTTCAGCCATCAAACGTGGTGGAAATGCAGCCTGGCTGTACCTTGGCAGATCATAGACTTAATAATTATTGACGGGACACGGGGTGCGGGGCCGATTAATAGGGGGGCCTGCATTGTTGGCGTGGCCATCAAAGCTGACCGAGTGGAAACACACACAGAGCTTTTTCCCTTGAAAATTACTGTGAATAAATGCTTAAATCCCTGAATTCTTTATAGATATGGACGTAAAACAGTCTCGATTCTTGGTTCAAGGCAAAAAAAACCAAAAAACAAAACAAAACGAACAGTTAGCATTTATTTTACATAAATATATCAAATGTGCTGCTAGTCTTTAAACCACTGTTGTGCATCCTTAAAACCACAGAGATTTTTACGTTGAATTTCTTGGGAATAAATGCTTAAATCTCTGAATACTTTGTAGATATGGCCGTAAAACAGTTTCGATTCTAGGTTAAAAGCAAAAAAAAAAGTGCAGTTAACATTTATTTTACGTAAATATTGCAAACTATGACGCCAGTGTTGGTGCGGCTAATTTCTCCCATTGATTTTTTTTTTCCACAACGTTTCAAAATGCATGCTTGGTACGGAGAATATAATAATTACCTTAAATCCTTGAAAAAAATCACTCCTGAGACCATCCTTCCTTTTTGTTTGCGGTACAGCTTTCGTACTTTTTCAACCTAAATCCGGCATTAGATCGCTGCGTGTGTATGTTTGAGAATAACTCGTCTTGATGCTGGATGTGGGCAGGCCTCCTACTAAGGCATGGTGCAGTGTGTGACGAATGTGACCCGTCGAGTATAATTATGAAGTCTAAGGGCAGATATAGCAAAAATACCCTTGAAAAGAGTCAATGTTTAGAGGCAATGTTTAAATGGAGGGTTGGGAGATGTCATCAAACTTGAATATTGGTGAAATGTAAAGCGAAATGGATCAACTAAATTTGGGTAAATAATGATTTAACCTATTTCTGTGCAAGAGCAAAGGTTTGATTGACCAGTCAGTAAAGTAGAGATTGCTGATGAATCCAGTATTAGACCTCACAGTAATGAGTCTACCCACAGGAAAACAACATCAGAAAAAATATGTCGCTCGCTTCCTCCAACCATCACAATTGTCATTACTGCTTGGCTCGCATGTCTGCTTTCAAGAAACCTGGCAATTTGCTGTTCCAAAATGATGCAATTACAACTCTAAATGAGCAGCTCACATCACAAAAAGATTTTTAGTGAGAGGGAAACTCCACCCCCATCATGGCTCACAGGCAGGGGGACAACACTTTGGCTGTGTTCCTAGTTAGCCAAACACACCCACCCAGTCACATTAGTACCGTTGCAACTGCTGTGCACGCCCACTCGGCTGTCTGTCCCAAAAACGTGAACAGTAATGTGATCTCTTCAATAACTGCGTGAAACGAATTTCCCTGTCAATGCCTACAAGTGCGTGTATTGATTTGAAACATAAGAAACTGATTAATATCACTGCTCCCATCCAACTGGGGAAACGGAACATGATGCTCCAAGGACCATAATGGAAATGGTGTTGAGATTTAACCATTCCCATTAGGAAAATGTCTTCAGAAAGGATGTCAATCAACTCTAGTTTTTACATTTTCTGAACTCCTACCAACTGGAAGTTGGGCTATCAGCATCTCTTATGGCCTGGAGACAAGAGTGACATCAATGAGCCATGTCTCAATGGCACTAGGGATTCAGTGAATTTGACATTTAGCAGTATAAACTATAGTTAATAGGCTATCTGGAGTCAATTAGTCATTGGTTTGGAAGAACTGCAAAAAAAATACTGCTGATTGCTCAAAATGTTGTCACTCAATGATCTTCCCCTGCAGTCTCCCACTCTAATTAGGACGGTATGGTTAGTCGTTAATAGACTTTTCATTCCACTCTGTACAAACTTTTGGATTTAAAGAAAAGGCACACAAAGTCGTTTGGTTCGGCTTTTCTGTTGCTTGGGTACTATTCATTTAGTTTACCAACTAAGCCTGTCGGGATATGCAATAAGTCAATTAATTGCAGGGTAAATAAAAATGAGGGTGGTAATTTTCCCGGCTGTGATTTATTGCCACGCACATGCTTGTGTTTGTATGTGTTGGTGCCCTCGGCACACGTGCGTATTGATTGCATATGAGACTCCAGTTCCTTTCACAGATGCTTATTTGTCATCAACACATCGTACAAATAAAGTTAAGACCTACAAAATAAGGAAACACATAGACTTCATAATGATATTGACGGGTCACCTCCATTGTACACTGCGCCTCGCCTTCAAGTACGGGGCTTGCCCACATCAAGAGGAGTTGTTCTTAAACACACGCACGCAGCGATCTAAAGCCGGATTTAGGTTGGAAAAGTATAAAAGCTGTACCACATACAAACAGGAAGGATTGTCTCGGGAGTTATTTGTTCGAGGATTCAAGGTAATTATTATATTTTTTGTAACATGCATGCATTTTGAAACATTGTGAAAAAAATCAATGGGAGAAATTAGCCGCTACAGCATTGGCATTATACTTTGCAATATTTACGTAAAGTTAATGCTAACTGCATGGTTTTTTTTTTTGCTTTTAACCACAAATCGAGACAGTTTTACGTCCCTATCTATAAAGAATTCGGGGATTTAAGCATTTATTCATAAGAATTTTCAACAGAAAAAGCGCTTTGTTTTCAGAAGGCGGCTGTAGCACATTTGACATACAGTATTTACTTAAAATAAATGCTAACTGCCCGGTTCTTCACTCTTTTAACAAAGAATCGAGACTGTTTTATGTCCATATATATAAAGAATTCAGGGATTTAAGCATTTATTCACAAGAATTTTGAACAGAAAAAGCTCTTTGTGAATATAAGACGGCGCTACAGCGGCTCAAAGACTAGCAGCACATTAAACATATTTACGTAAAGTAAATGCTAACTGCACAGTTTTTTTGCTTTTAACCAAGAATCAAGACTGTTTTACATCCATGTCTATAAAGAATTCAGGGATTTAAGCATTTATTCACAAGAAAATTCAACATAAAAAGCTCCTTGTAATGATAAGGCGGCGCTACAGTGGCTCAAAGACTAGCGGCACATTCGACATATTTACGTAAAATAAATGCTAGCTGCATAGTTTTTTTTTTGCTTTTAACGAAGAATCGAGACTGTTTTACGGACACCCATTACAAAAACTGATCGACAATGAATGGTTTCACATTTGCTAACGTGCACATTGCAGAACAAGAGTCAACAGCAGTCATTTTGGATCAAATAAACACTTTGATGGGTTATAATTGGCAGAGAACAAAATAGGCATTAGGTTTCTCACCTATTTCATATTCTGCACTTATTTCTATATCCCTTTACAAAAACCCGGGAGGTCCTCAAAGTGCATTACAACAAAGACAAACATGGTTCACGACAGATAAAAGACAGGAAAGTATTAAACAATGACATTAAGAAAAAAACAAAAACAAAAAGTCAAAACAGCAAATAAAACAGTAAAACATAAAATCTGAAAACATGAAAACGCTTAATAAAATAAAACCAGGCTACCCTCGTCTGGAGAAAAGGCGAGGCTAAAAAAGTGTGTTTTTATCTGAGATTTTAAAAGGCCTAGTTGGTGTGGATTTCTGGGGGAAGGCTATTCCACAACCTAAGTTTCGACCTCGTAGAACGAAGAGTCTTGCCAGAGTTACGGAGGGTTAAAATTTCCAAGCTATAATAACGAGCCTGGCCATTAATAGAATTAAAAACAAATAGTAAAAGTTTTAAATCAATTCCAAAATGGACTGGAAGTAAGTGGAGCGATGACAGCACGGGTGTATGTCTAGGTGTACCGGTTAAATATCGAGCAGCATAATTTTGAACAAGTTGCAGACGAGAAATAGAGGACTTGGGAAGACCAACATAAAGTGCATTGCAGTCGTCCAGCCTTGAGCTTATAAAAGTGTGAATTGCTTTTTCAACGTTGTGGTGACTAAAAAAAGTCTTTACTTTGGCCAAGGGGCGGAGCTGGAAAAAACTTGCTCTTACAACAGAACTAATCTGTTTTTCAAAGTTGAGCCTGCTATTGAATATCACTCCGAGATTTTTAACGTGTGTCTTAAAAAAGGGAGCTAGAGCGCCAGAGTTGGGCCTAGGGCATTCATCATAGAAGGTCTGCCAAAAGTAATATATTCAGTTTTGCTCTCGTTAAGATGTAAAAAGTTTTGTGCTAGCCACTGCTTCACATCGGCTATGCACTCCTCCAATTTAGTGAGAGCAGTTTGTACGTTGGGCAGATACAGCTGCAGGTCATCAGCCTAAAAATGAAGAGATATGTTTTTTTTTCCTTTTTTTTTTTTTTAATTGATCCTGAAGGTAGCAGATAAAGTGCAAACAGAACAGGCCCTAAAATAGAGCTTTGTGGCACCCCGCAAGACAGAGAAGTTTGTGAGGAGGAAAATTCTCCAATCATTACCGAGAAGGTCATATGTTCCATCCTGTTAGAATGTATTGTCACAACATTAGTGGCTGAATTGATTCAAAGAAGCTTAACAATAAAATTGCATATCGGTAATAATTTATAAGACAATATATCGCCAACTAAAATTTGTTATCGCGACAGGCCTATTACCAACTATTATAATAAACAAAATGAAATAAATACAACAAGTATAATTACAAATAGAAATTACACATAGCAAAACAAATAAATTATAAATACAAATCATAATAATAATAAATCAGAAATATAAAAGCGTTTTTATTGTTACCCTGTAGCATGGGCGTCGCCAGACATACTTCACTGGGGCATGTGCCCCAGTATTGATAGGCAGTGCCTGGTATACAGTTCACCAGTTTAAAAAAATTATGCTACGTAGCTTTAAAGCTCCAAAATAATCTACAGAATGTGCCTATTTAATATGGTAATACAGTGGTACCTCTACATACGAAGTTAATCCGTTCCAGGACCTTGTTTGTAAGTCGAAATGGTCGTATGTCGAGCAGGATTTTCCCATAGGAATACATTATAATTCCATTAATTCGTTCCACAGCCCAAAAACCTGCACTAAATCCTTAAAAAATACTGCTGGTGCTATTACAAATGGCAATTACACGTAGCAAAACAAATAAATTATAAATCAAAATTGGAATAATGTAATAAAAAGAATAATAATAATTCCTGTAATAGTGTAACGAATCGGGTTCTAATAAGGCGGACGTTTTTTTGTGTACCTGAACACACCGCGGGGCTCACGTGCCAGAGACAGACCGGTGAGCTTGAGTTTCACTTTCACTTTGAATGTTCTCTTGAGAACACCATCAATTGCGGCAGACAGCAGGCGTTTTGTGTTGAATAAGTTGTAAAAGAAATGATGAAAACGTGGCGAAGCTGGCGATTTCTTTGGAGACAATAAGAATTGTCAGCTTAATTTATAAAGACTGGCGAACGATGGTCGGAGGAGGACCGTGGAGATGTATTGTTGAGCCATTTCACGGATGCCCACCCCACGCTCATATTTTTCTGTCATTTGCATCTTCATTTAGAAGGTAAGCATCAACTTTTTCCTTGTTTCACCACCTGTACCAACCTTTTCTGAAACCTGTGTTGATTTGTCACACAAGAAAATCCGCCGTGCATTCGTTTGCGGTGCTGCCATTGTCGTCGTATTTCGAGCATGTCGTCGGATGTAGAAACAAATGGCGAGTCAAATTTTACGTCGGATGTCGAAAAGTTCGTGTGTCGGAGCGATCGTATGTAGAAGTACCACTGTATTACTCTATTCACTCCATATACACAAACAGCATATGGCTCCTTATTATGTTAATTTATGTACGGAACTTTGGCTGGCATAGGCATATGAGTTGATACTTGGACAAACCACTGTCAGGAGATATGCTGCGTTCATATGTGTCAGGAGATCTGAGTTCCCAAGTTAGAAAATCATTGTGATGTGTTGTAAAGTACTAATGTTGGATAAAAACATGGTTGCTACACGCTTTAAAGGTTAGTGCCAGATAAACTGTCCATATACTGTATACACATATCATATTTTTGCGACGGGAGAAAATACTTTTACTTTTTACTTGTGAAGTACATTTTAAAGCAAGTACTTTTACTCAAGTATTTTTTGCACCTGTATCTGTACTTTTACTTAAGTTAAAAAAAAAGAAAAGAAGTAATTCATCCACTACTGCAGTTACAACCTTAGTCGCCATATAATTGACCAAAGCGGGTAGCATATGATGTCCTGTTAGCCACAAAAGCATGAATATTTCTTACTCTTGTTGACGCTTGGTTGACTGAAGCCCCGTAAAGGCCTTTGTTGTAGCAGACGGAGATTCCCAATGCAATGAAACATATTTTTACTGATCTTTTATCCATTTTGTTTTGACAGAACACGGTGACAAAATGCCAACAACCTTACAATATTAAAATCTTCATAACAAGGATTTATAACATTGTCATTGTGCTGCAACGACATGCAAGATATCACTGGAGAGACACTTTATGATGGAAGCAACCCTTATGTTTAATGAAATTGTCTATCCTCACAATACGCCATCCATTTTTCTCCGGCTTTCTGTTCTTCAGAGGCCCTTGAAATATTCATGAATAGAAAAACAAAAAAGGTTTCACCACAATGCAGACAGACATGAGCTGCACGCGAGCAGAAAAACATGAGGTGCGTAAAAGCATGAAAGTAAGTCCTGCAATGCAGACGTCCACACGAGCGTATGTATGGACTCCATATTGTATATGCATGCTAACGGCATCTCCTTAACTCTATGGACGCCAGCTGCTCTGAAGTGCAACTCCATCTGAGCACCCTGACGCAACTTTGGCTGGCTGCCATCCAAGCAATGCAAAAATATCCATGAAAAGGAACATGAATGATGATTGAAATTAAAAAAGAAAAAAAAAAAAGATGTGCACTTTTTTGCCACAATTCAAACACAGTTAATTGCACACGTAATTGAAGCTGGCTTTGCATGCCCATCGACATCATTCAAATACTGAAATTACCGGAATTCTCGTGCGACGCACGGAATCTTTCGAATGACCCCCAAAAAATTACAGTTCGCACTAAGACGCTGGTTTAAAAAATTTTTATTTTTTTTTTTCAAAATGTATCTTGTCCTACAATTTTAATCCAATTCACATAAATCATACATCAAATGTTTCAGAAAGGGGCTTAAAAGTTGCATACAGAATTTGCCAAAAACCTACGGTTCCCCCAGAACTTGCCAAAAAACTTTCTCAATTCGTTTCTAATAGGATTCCATTGCCATGGATGTTGTTCCATTCATTTCTAATGGCCAACATTTCCCCTTCATTTTCAATGGCAGAAAAACAAGGGTGGTTCTGATTTTTGACCAAAAACTTACCATTACAGCCCATTGACATTCAACTGGCGCCCAAGTAAGTCGATGTCATTGACAGCCATGCACGTCCATGCCAATGATGGTCATGTATGTTGATGCCACTGGCGGTCATGTACATATGTTGATTCTATTCATGCCAATGTACTTAGATTCCATTGACAGCCATGTATGTACATGCCATCGACGGTCATGTATGTCCTTGCCATTGACAGCCCTGTACGTCCTTGCCATTGACAGCCATGTATGTTGATTCTATTGATGCCAATATACTTGGATTCCATTGACGCATATCCGGTCAATGCCATTGAACCCCATGTACGTTTAAAATATCAAGAGTAAGTGACCTGTTGTTAACAGAAAGTGATATATCAACAGGAAATGACTCTGAAATATCCCTAAATCAACAGTTACCTGCCAATTACCAGAAAGTGTTTCCCCCGGCCGTGGCACATATCCCCCAGATCCAAAAATGACATACAGTATCAAACAAGGATGTGCTTCCCAGGGTGAACTAATCGATCCGTGATGATACAGATCATCCTAACAATATACTACAGTGTGTTACATCTTACGAAAGAAAACTGTGTTTTTTGGTGAATGGGCCATTTTGCAAAACCTCATAAAAAACTACAACTTCAACACACTGGAATCAATCAAGTTAAGTGTAGTGCTGTGGCTCCATCTTCTCTGAATGCATGTGCGCTCCCGCAGCCAGTGGAACACTTTTTAACAGGGATACCTACATCGGCACGACACCTGTACATGGTGCAAAAAGGTTGGGGACCACTGGGCTACAGTATAATAATAACAGTTCATATAGATGACGTTGTGCAGAGAAAATAAATATACCATTATTTGTTTAAAAAAAAAGACATTGTGAGCAGTTACTCACAATATTACTCATTACTTGAGTATTTTTTTTCAGCAAATACTTTTTTTTTTTTTAACCTGTACTTGAACAAATATTGGGATGATTACTTTTACTCAGTGCTTAATTTGTAGATCATAAGGTGCTAGAACGCAAAGTACATATGACAGACATACACAGAAAATGGTGCTGAAAACAACACGCAAATGCCCACTTGCCATACTGTGGGACTTACAAGCCTCAATTTCAGATATTATCCATGGTATAAATGTTATGACAACAATTTGCAAATAGGACAGGCAATTGCCCACATAACCACAGGTGGGACTTACAGTAACGTACAGTCTAACTTGTAAAACATCAAAAAAAAAATCAAAAAAATCTGAGATTACAATAAATAACAGAAACCCATTCTTTTGCGAGTTTGTTGCTTTTCTGACTCATTTTGAACCATTTTCCTTCTTTTTAAAAAAAGACAGTAAATGCAACTGAACTGAACTGAACTGAAGGTTTTTTTTTTTTTTTCTCATGTCAGGGGTGATTTGTTGGTCCAGCTTTTCAGTGCATCAACAAATCTCCGACTCTTTCAAATGAAAGTTTTTACAGACAACATGCAATTCATGGGATTTGTTCTTTAAATGAATTTATGCATATTATTATTTTATTTTATACTGTACTGTCCGTAACTATGCACGGTCCCTTTAAGAGACGCTGTGACTGGAGAGCTGTAAGGTAGTAGGAAGAGAGAGGGAGACGGGCGAGAAACAAATGTTGTGGCAGTCGGCTGTTATTTTGTTTAATGTTTTCTTATTGCTGCCACGATAAAGTGGAGAAAGCTATCAACGACTCATCTCCTTCTTTCCCCCCATTCGGGGCTATTACAATACATTTTTAAAAATTGTTTTTATTTTATTATTATTTTCTACACATTCAAATCTGCTCAAATAAGTCCTGGAACAAAGTGTGGCCAAAATTAAGAGGTGCCGGGTCTTGTTCTGGCAGGATCCAGCACAAATTAACCCCTTCTTTTACTTGAGTAATATTATTTAGAATTAATGTTACTCTTCCTCTGGAAGTGATACATAACTGGTCTGAGTCCAAGGTTGAGGGGTGGGTTTACTTCCCCCTTCGTAACTGTTTGAAAATCATAAGAAAATGAAAGGATAGATGCCTTTTATATCTGATTTTCACACAGAAAAGGCAAACCAGTTATTAAACAATCAAAAACAGCGTAGAAGTGGAAATATCAGCAAGCCTCAACAATGCTTCTTAACACACTAACATTATCCATGTCTACATATGCCACAAAATTGAAAGGCGGACAATTCGCTGACTGACAGAAAATCAGACAAGAAAGCCTTGAGTGTGGTGGCTGGTCCTCCTTTTATCTAGTCCGTTAAAAAAGAAAATAATAAAACAACCTTCAGCTTCCTCGAACCAAATGGAGCCAAATTTCAATGAAAGTCAAATTATCATCCTCGCCCATGAGGAGAGGGAAAAGACTTTCAGTCTGAATCGACAGCACATTGAAGATGGTTTAACAGTCATATGGAGGTGTGAGGAGTCTCTGCAGTGAGAGGCCCCAGCCATTTCGAGACTGTTATGAGTGTTATTCAATTTAAGCCCTGATGTCCCTTGACCATTGTAGTGAAATCCATCCAGGTAATTGATGCCTAAGTTTAGTCTTCCCCAGCCACATGCTCTTTACCATTGGGAGAGTGCTCGGCGAGGCTAGACCAAAGCGTGGTGTAATCTCCCTCTCGTAAACCGAGACTGAGATGTTCATCTGGGATCTTGTTAGAGCTGCTTCGGCACACACGTAAACACCGCTTCACCGGTTTCGTAAAAAGGGAACATATAAGAAGGGAATACATCCCTGGAGTAGGGACAAGACATCGTCAAGACGAACGCAGACGCTCAAGTCATCTCTTATCATCGTCACGCTTTTCTATATCTACGGTGGTATGAAAAAGTATGTGAACCTTTTGGAATTTCTCACATTTCTGCATGAAATCACCAACACATATGATCACACAAATCACACAGATGTAAAACAGTGTCTACTTTAACTTAAACCAACCAAAAATTTAAAGGTTTTTATATTTCAATGAGGATAGCATGCAAACAATGACAAAAGGGGGAAAAATAAGTCCGTGAACCCTCTGCCTAAGGAGACTTCAAGAGCAGTTGAAACCAATTTTTACCACACGATTTAAGTCAGGTGTGTGCCCAATCACTGACGAGTGGTTTCAAGTTGCCCTGCCCACTCTAGAACACACACCTGGTAAGAATTGTCAATATGAGAAGTATGGTCTGATGTGCATAATGGCTCGGTCAAAAGAGCTGTCTGAAGACCTGCGATCAAGGATTGTTGATTTGTATAAATCTGGGAAAGGATACAAAACCATCTCGAAAAGTCTGGATGTTCATCAATCCGCAGTCAGAGACGTTGTCTACAAATGGAGAGAAATTGGCACCGTTGCTTCTCTCCCAAGGAGAGGCCATCCACCAAAGATGATGCCAAGAGTTCAGCGCAGAATACTCAGAGAGGTAAAAAAGAATCCTAGAGTGTCTGCGAAAGACTTACAGAAATGTATGTGTATGTAAAACTATGGCCAAGCATGATGATCATGGGAGGACTCCACGGAGGAAGCCACTGCTGTCTAAAAGAAATATTGTTGCTTGTTTAATGTTCACAAAAAGGCACTTGGAAACTCAACAGAGGTTTTAGCAAAAATTTTGTGGAGTGGTGTATCCAAAGTTGAATTGTTTGGGAGTAACACACAACGTAATGTGATGAGGAAAAATGGAAAAGCTCACCAACATCAACACATCATCCCCACCATGAAGCATGGAGGAGGCAGCATCATGATTTGGGGCTGTTTTGCTGCCTCAGGGCCTGGACAACTTGCAAATATTAATGGTAGAATTAATTCAAAGGTTTAGCAGGATGTTTTGCAGGAAGGCTGTCTGTCAGACAGTTGGAGCTTAAAAGAGGATGGATGATGCAACAAGACAATGATCCAAAACACAGAAGTAAATCAACTTCGGAATGGTTTCAGATGAACAAAATACAACGTTCTGGAGTGGCCAAGTCAAACTCCAGACTTCAACCCTATTGATATGCTGTGGCATGACCTAAAGAAAGCAATTCATGCCAGACATCCCAGACATTTGACTGAACTACAGCAGTTTTGTAGAGAAGAATGGGCCATGATTAGTCCTGATCGATGTGCCAGACTGAGCTGCAGTTACAGGAAGCGTCTGGTTGAAGTGTTATATCTGCCAAAGGGGGGGCACAAAATATTAAATGTGATGGTTAAGTTTCTTGTTTTTTTTCCCCTTCAGTCATTGTTTGCATACTATCCTCATTAAAATATGAAAACCTATCAGTGTTTGGGTAGTATTAGTTGAAGAGGACACTGTTTTTTCATCTGTGTGATTTTGACAAAGATCAGATCACATTTGATGGTGATTTTATGCAGAAATGTGAGAAATTCCAAAAGGTTCAGACACTTTTAATGCCACTGTATCCTCCTAAAAACACCGCCTACCTTTTACTGCCTGCTCGAAAATGCTCTCTATTAAAAGAAAACACTAAATCTACTGTCTAGCGGCATCTGCGAGGAAAAGACTTTATTTTTGGAGATAGGCTTTGTTTTTCCTTCAGGGCTTTGCTTGAGTATGTATCATACAGTAAGGGGGAAAAAAGCAGAAATGAGTCTTTCGACTTTTTGACATGAGGTTATTGTCTGATAGGAATCCATGGTGGGATTAAAACAAGGGAATAAGGAAGGGGAAAGAAATAACTTTTACCTTAGGAAAGATGGGGTGAAAAAGGCCTTCATGTCTGTATTGGTTACACTACAATGGAAAACAGTGAATGCCCTCTTCGTGTGTTTTCTAGGGAATTGCAGACAAAGGCTGATTCTTTCAGTTCCACTGAGGGTTTTGCATTTGATGTTCCGCTATTTGATGTTCTTGTCTAATTTCAAACACTGACCTGCCCACAATTTGCTTTTATTCTTGCATTTAATCAGTCCTTCAATGCCTACTGTCACTCATCTTTCCACAGGCCACTTTGAATGCAAAGCCATTCCTCAGCGCAACTCTTCTGGGAGGGTAAATGTCATTACACACGCCTGCGCACATGCACGCACACAAAGTCAGTTTTGCCACAGGGATAGTGTGGGTAGTTTTGATCTTGTGACACACGCCCACGCCAACACACATACATAAAAGCAGATGCACTTTACAGTTGACATTATGGGATTTGGCATTCAGGTTGCCTGGTGGCTAGAGCTTTTGGCCCAAAATGTCACAGTGCTCCACTGACACTAGTTGGAGGCCACAAACATAAACATCAGCTTCTCCAGCTGTCAAAAGCAGCTTAGGTCATTTTAAGGTAACATCCAAGGCCTCTGCTATTACGGGTGCTTTAATGGGTGAGCTTCCGAATAGAGACGGGGTCATGCTCCATGTTGAAAATCCTCCTGTCTAAGGAAAGAAGTTGAAATTGTCCCTGCGTAGCTTTTACTCGCCAGGCTCGCCACTTGAGGCGGTTTGTTGATGTGATGCGAGCCGCCCTTTCAGGAGACAAAGTGGCACGCTCGACAATGTCGCAGCTTAAGAGCTGAGACGCCTCGTTAAGCATGTAGCGCCGCCGACTTGCTTTTAAACCGCTCTTGCACTCCAGCCCGACACACTCTTCCGCACATGTAAACACAAGACAGTGGACGCATCTGAAAAAGTCGGTCCAGACCGTTAAATTATTTCTCTTCTCTCTCTCTGGGCGTTAGAAAGGAAGTAGGTGTCTGTCCAGGATAAGTGTGTGGGGGTTAACATTTACCGGTGGGTGTAAATAGCCAGGAGAAAAATTGTGTGCAGGTGTTTGTACAGAAGACTACTTCCTGCTGCAGATGAAAAATGAAATGGCAGGTGGAAAGAAATTCACGGTTGTATACTGTGAGAGTGATGGTATATTCTTGCAGGGGTAGGGTCTGAAAGCCAAATGTTTAAAACAAATATTGCAATATAAACAAAGACAACTATGTGCCATCAACGGCTCCTTTTTCTGATAAAGATGCTGTACGTCAAGCCAGGGCCGGAGTGGGACTCATTTTCAGGAGTTTCATGTCACAGACCAGCCCACTTCATATCTTGACCTACCGTATTGAAATAATATACCTTTCATTGTGCTGTCAAGGGATTAAAATTTTAATCATGAATAATCGTATGCTGTCTGAATTTAACTCGCAAGTGGCATTTTTTCAATGGAAACATTATATACAGTATTCTCCATATACAGTGGTATGAAAAAGTATCTGAACCTTTGGATTTTCTCACATTTCTGCATAAAATCACCATCCAATGTGATCAGATCTTTGTCATAATCACATACATGTTAAAACAATGTCTGCTTTAAATAAAACCTCTCAAATATTTATAGGTTTTTATATTTTAATGAGGATAGTATGCAAACAATGTCAGAAGGGGGAAATATAAGTGATTTAAAGAGCAATTGAAACCCATTTTTATCAAACAATTTAAGTCAGGTGTGTGCCCCATCACTGGTGAGTGGTTTAAAGCGGGGGTCCCCATCTGCCGGGCCGCGGACCGGTACCGGTCTGTGGCGCATTTGCTACCAGGCCGCACAGAAATAATTTAATAATGACCGCATTCTGGCCGAATCAACCCTGTGCCCCTACTTAACACTCCAATATCGCTGTCTACTCTAGATATAATACTACGGGATAGATTACAGTGTTGTCATAGAAGTCCATTGATTGGACTGCTAGCAGTACATCTTGTTTGTGTATATAATATATCTATGTGCGCTTGTCCTCGATAATAACTATTACTAGGCCGCGGGCGCAGCACATTTGTTCCCGGAAATAATTAGCCCCCACACGAGCGAAGATAATTGGAAAACAGACGTCTTTGAGGATATTTTTACGGCGAAAAGGGCACCTGACGAGCCTACAACCTCGAAGACCCACGAACTGCAAAGGAGTGGATTCGTGACCCGTTTGTGAATAAACAGAGAGATCGCAAATGACGGCGACCTTATTAAACGTACATTTGAGACAACAACTCTACCGAGGTTCTGGATTAAAGTCATTCTGGAATATCCTGACATCGCGACAAGAGCATTGAAAACCTTGCTACAATTTCCAACATCGTATCTTTGTGAAGCGGCTTCTCAATGTTTAACGACAAGGCGAAGTCGTTAATGGTGAGCGCGGTGTGCAGTTGTTGTGTGCAGCTTACATGGCAGGATGAATCTGAGGAGAACTTTTCTACAAGTCCTCCCATGATCAAACGTAAGTTAATATTCCTTTCTTTCAAGAAAGTTTGTAGTGTTTACTTTGGAATCGCTGCATTTGCGCATTTTGCGGCTATGTTTAACGTTACGCGCATGCGCAGAACCGCATCATTGCAATTTTTGATGGGTTGCAAAATTTGTCAGAACACCGGTCCGTGAAAAAAAAAGACCCAAATAACACCGGTCCGTGGTGCAAAAAAGGTTGGGGACCCCTGGTTTAAAGCTGTCTGAAAACCTGCGATCAAGGATTGTTGATTTGTATAAAGCTGGGAATGGATACAAATTCAAACTTCATCAATCAAAGTTCATTAATCGACATTCAGAGAAGTTGTCTACAAATGGAGAGAGTTTGGACTGTTGCTTCTCTCCCCAGGAGTGGCCGTCCACCAAAGATGACGCCAAAAGTTCAGCGCAGAATACTCAGCGAGGTAAAAAATAACCCTAGAACAGGGGTCCCCAACCTTTTTTGCACCACGGACCGGTGTTATTTGGGTCTTTTTTTTCACGGACCGGTACCGGTCCACGGCCCGGCAGATGGGGACCCCTGCCTTAGAATGTCTGCTAATGACGTACAGAAATCACTGGCACAGTTCAACATCTCTGGGCACACATCAACTATATGTAAAACTATCGTCAAGAATGGTGGTGTTCATGGGAGGACTCCATGGAGGAAGCCACCGCTGTCTAAAAAAACATTGTTGCTCATTTAATGTTTGCAAAAAGCCACGTGGACACTCCACAGAAGTTTTGGCATATATTTCATGGACTGATGAAACCAAAGTTGAATTGTTTGGGAGTAACACAAAACATCATATGTGGAGGAAAAATGGAACAGCTCACCAACATCAACATCCCCACTGTGAAGCATGATGGAGGGAGCATCATGATTTGCTACCTCAGGGCCTGGACACCTTGCAATCATTAATGGAAGAATGAATTGAAATTTTTATCAGGATGTTTTGCAGGAAAACTTGAGGCCGTTTGTCAGACAGTTGAAGCTAAAAAGAGGATGGATGCTGCAACAAGACAATGATCCAAAACACAGGAGTAAATCAAATTCGGAATGGTTTTAGAAGAACGAAATACACGTTCTGGAGTGTCCAAGTCAAAGTCCAGTCTTGAACCCCATTGAGATGCTGTGGCATGACCTAAAGACAGTGATTCATCAGCGATTCCAGGAGGTTCATTGCTTTATTTCCATCCACATGCTCGAAAACAACTACCGTAATTTCCCGAATATAAGGCGCACCCGTGTATAATGCACACCCCAAATTTACTTGTAAAATCTAGGGAAAATTATTGTACCCGTTTATAACGCGCACCCTAATTTTAGCACCAATAAATAGAAGAATACAAGAAAACAGAGCTCGTGTACAGATACAGAAATGTCATTTTACTGACTGGTGAAACACTTCAGAAACTGCTGATCTACTGGGATTTTCACGCACAACCATCTCTAGGGTTTACAGAGAATGGTCCAAAAAAGAAAAAATATCCAGTGAGCGGCAGTTCTGTAGGCGGAAATGTCTTGTTGATGCCAGACATCAGAGGAGAATGGCCAGACTGGTTCGAGCTGATAGAAAGGCAACAGTGACTCAAATAACCACCCGTTACAACCAAGGTAGGCAGAAGAGCATCTCTGAACGCACAGTACATCGAACTTTGAGGCAGATGGGCTACAGCAGTAGAAGACCATGCCGGGTGCCACTCATTTCAGCTAAGAACAGGAAAGTGAGGCTACAATTTGCACAAGCTCATCGAAATTGGACAATAGAAGATTGGAAAAATGTTGCCTGGTCTGATGAGTCTCGATTTCTGCTGCGACATTCGGATGGTAGGGTCAGAATTTGGCGTCAACAACATGAAAGCATGGATCCATCCTGCCTTGTATCAACGGTTCAGGGTGGTGATGGTGTAATGGTGTGGGGAATATTTTCTTGGCACTCTTTGGGCCCCTTGGTACCAACTGAGCATCGTTGGAACGCCACAGCCTACCTGAGTATTGTTGCTGACCATGTCCATCCCTTGATGACCACAATGTAACCAACTTCTGATGGCTACTTTCAGCAGGATAATGCGCCATGTCATAAAGCTGGAATCATCTCAGACTGGTTTCTTGAACAAGACAATGAGTTCACTGTACTCAAATGGCCTCCACAGTCGCCAGATCTCAATCCAATAGAGCATCTTTGGGATGTGGTGGAACGGGAGATTCGCATCATGAATGTGCAGCCGACAAATCTGCACCAACTGTGTGAAGCCATCATGTCAATATAGACCAAACTCTGAGGAATGCTTCCAGCACCTTGTTGAATCTGTGCCACGAAGAATTGAGGCAGTTCTGAAGGCAAAAGTGGGTCCAACCCGTTACTAGCATGGTGTACCTAATAAAGTGGCCGGTGAGTGTATATACACTGCAAAAAAGACAACTCCTTAAAACTAGTTACCGTAAATACCCTTGTTATTAGTGTAAATTTACTACAAATAAGTGAAATTATCTGCCAGTGATCCACGTAAATTTTAATCACTTAGATTTCTCAAAATAAGAATACTAGCTAGCTGAAAATAAGCTCAACAGATTTATTTTTAGCTATTAATTATTATATTTAATTTTTAGAAAAGCTTTGAAGTGTCAGAAATTTTATCAATTCAAGAACAGATATTGTTCAAAACATTATTTGAAACAATTTATTCTTGATTGAGGTGAAAAATTACCAACTTTTACATCAGGGGTGGGCAAACTATTCCACAAAGGGCCGCAGTCGGTGCGGGTTTTTGTTGCAACCCATTGAGAGGACACCTTTTCACCAATCTGCTGTTTTACAAGTGCAATCAGTCGATTGCAGTCAGGTGCTTCTCATTTCTGCTGAAACCGCATTGGTTAAACTATCTGTGCTGGTTAAATTGGAACAAAGACCAGGACCCACTGCGGCCCTCGAGGACCGGTTTGCCCACCCCTGTTTTAGATGTATGGGCCAAATAAGAACAGATTTGCAACAACTAAATGACTATCACCTAATTAATCCACGTTAATATTTTATGTTTTTTTTTTATTCAGAAGTGTGATTTTCCGTTTTACTAAAATTTGATTTGCGCTTCAAAGGGTTAAGGATTGCTAAAACACAATGGTGTATTGTGAAAGGACAACTGCCCCAGAGATTTCCCAGCAGCACATAAGGCCACAAGATGAAACACACAAAACCATGAATAAGAAATCTTATCTATGGTCACAATCTTTTTGGTCAAAATCAAAATTCCTTCTCATGTTACTTCTCAGTTTGTGTCATGTTTATCCAGGGGTGTAGCACCACATTGTGGGGCCGATATAATCCTTTTCTATAGGAATAATTTTGTGCTTAATCCATGTTCCTCACTCACCTGAAATTAAATTTAATATTTTTTAAAGTGGAATTCAGGGCTGAGATCAGTTTTTATCAGGTTACTATATGCTATATAACTGATTGACAAATTACAGACGCAATTAAGTGGAAATCCACTCATGTTTCTTGTAATAAAGTGTTTCTCGAATTTGCTAGTTGAGTTTTTTTCCCCCTGAGTTGGGGTCAAAGGGGAATTACATTTCTAATTTGGGTCTTGAACTGAAAAACCCTGCCTTAAAAGATCCTCTGAAAAGTCTGCTGTCCCCAAGTTTGCCTCCTTTGTGGCTTTATTTCTATTTTGATAGCCTGACTTTGTTAAAAAGAGTAAAAGACATGTGTCTGGCTCAGATTAGAGGCCATTTGGAGTTAACAGCCAGTACATAACTTGAACAAAAAAGTTTATGATTCAGAAAATTGGATTTATTTTGAAACACTAGTTTACACACTGCAAATTTAAAATGTCTTAATAAGATTATTTTTCATGAATCTAGTCAAATCATTTTCTCCATCTTGTTTTAAGTGTTAAAGACTGGTTAACAGATGAACGTGTAAGATTATTCCACTTACTTTAAATAAATATTATTATTTGTCCATACATCTAAAAGTATTTTTTCACCTGACTCAAGAAAAATGTTTTGAAAAATATCTATTCTTGAATTAAAAACATTTCCGACATTTCAAAGCTTTTTTTAGATTAAATATACCAATATATTGCTTAAAATAAGTCTGTTAAATTTATTTTCAGATAGCTAATAAGTATTTCAACACCCTGCTATTTTGCAAGTTTTCCCACTTAGAAATCATGAACGGACCTGAAAATTTAATCCTAGGTGCATTTCCACTGTGAGGGAGATAATCCAAAAAGAAAAAAATTCCGGATTTAACAAATTACTTGTGTGATACAGCTGCAAAAAAATATTTGAACACCTGAGAAAATACAGTACAGTACAGTACAGTACAGTAGCCTTTGTTTGCAATTACAGAGGTCAAAACGTTTTTCACCAGGTTTGCACACACAGGATGGATTTTAGCCTACCCATCAGTCAGGTTTCTGGGCTGTCACTGAGAAACACAGAGTTTGAGCTCCCTCCAAACGTTTTCGAATGGGTTTAGGTCTGGAGACCAGCTAGCCCATACTAAAACCTTCTTATGCTTCTTACGGAGCCACTCCTTGGTTTTCATGGCTCTGCTTTGGGTCATGACCCAGGCATGACCCATCTTCAATGCTCTGACTGAAGGAAGGAGGTTGTTCCACATAATCTCACAATATAGGGCCCCTGTCATCCTCTCTTTAATACAGTGCACTCGTCCTGTCCCATGCGCAGAAAAAAAACCCCCAAAGCATGATGCTACCACCCCCATGCTTCACAGCAGGGATGGTGTTCTTGAGATAGTACTCATTATTCTTCTTCCTCCAAACACAATTAATAGAATTATGATCAAAAAGTTCTATTTTACTCTCATCTGACCACAAAACTTGCTCCCATGACTCCTCTGGATCATCCAAATGGTCATAAGCAAACTTGAGACGGGCCTTGACATGTGCTGGTTTAATCAGGGGAACTTTCCGTGCCATGCATGATTTCAAACCATGACGTCTTAGTGTATTATCAACAGTAACCTTGGAAACGGTGGTCCCATCTCTTTTCAGGTCATTGACTAACTCCTGTTGTGTAGTTCTGGGCTTATTCCTCACCTTTCTTAGGATCATTAAGACCTCATGAGGTGATATCTCACATGTGGCTCCACTCCGATTGAGATTCACCGTCATGTTTAATTTCTTCTATTTTCTAATGGACCTGTAGGACCTAGACTAGGACAGTAGACCTTTTTTCACCAAGCTACTTGGCAATTGCTCCGTAGCCCTTACCGCCTTATAGAGATTAACAATTTTGTCTGGTGTCTTTGGACAGCTCTTTGGTCTCTTGAGTCTTACTCATTGTATGGGGTGGACAGGTGTCTTTATGCTGCTATCGACCTCAAAAAAATGTATCTGATTCAGGATAATACATGGAGTGGAGGTGGACTTTTAAAAGGCAGACAGGTGTTCAAATACTTACCGTAATTTCCCGAATGTAACGCGCACTTTTTTTCCCCAAAATCAACTTGTAAAATCATGGTGCGCATTATAAACGGGTATATGGATGGAGACAGAAATATATACAGTATAGATATATTATATATACATATAAACCAATTTATTTTTATTGACAAGGCCACGTTGTGTTAAAGAAACGTATGCGGTGATCCGTTGCCGACCATTACGGTACGTGACGTAATACTTCACTCTGATCGGCCGAATGATTTCGTCTGTGTTAAATTTTGCTTTTTTCACTCTTCATAAAGCACAGAATTTCGTTTCTTGAACTCATTTGAGTCAACGTTTATTGCAGCTCCGCAACTCGGACCATAACAAACGTAACAACACAGACTTCCTGTGTGTGTCCGTCAACTTCATCTGTCCCTCGGGAAACTCAAACCCAAATAACAATAGTTCCTATTGTTACTGTTGTGTCGACAGCGATGAGCGCTCTCGGATTTCCGACTTACGTTCTCACTTTCATTTTACCGGATCAATCCATGGAAGAAACATTTATTCATCATGATGAAACGATCAAGTTATACAACAGCCTTTAAAACAGCCTGTTTTGTTTTCTCCTAGATTCTGGATTCTGGTTGGAGAAGTTGTCAAATCATATTATTACTGTAAATATTGTCAGTTTATGGTAATGTTTTGAACTACCAATGTGCTATGCTTGTGCTGTGTTTCACCAGTCAGTAAAATGACATTTCTGTATCTGTACACGAGCTCTGTTTTCTTGTATTCTTCTATTTATTGGTGGTAAAATTAGGGTGTGCGTTATAAACGGGTACAATAATTTTCCCTCGATTTACAAGTAAATTTGGGGTACGCATTATACACGGGTGCGCCTTATATTCGGGAAATTACGGTATTTTCAGCTGTATCACACAAATAAATTATTAAAAAAGATTTAAGATAAAAAAAGATGATTTCTGGATTTTTCTATTGAATTATCTCTCTCACAGTGGACATGCACCTAAGATAAAAATTTCAGACTCCATGATTTCTAAGTGGGAGAACTTGCAAAATAGCAGGGTGTTCAAATACTTATTTTTTCACTGTGAGTGACTAAAATTTACTTGAAGGACTGGCAGATAATTTCACTTATTTACAGTTGATTTACACTGAAAACAAGGGAATTCAACTAGTTTTAAAGAAGTGTGTTTTTGCAGTGCAATCCTAAATTATGCAAACGCATTTTCGTGTTTTATAAGATGTGCCATTAAATCTACAGTAACTCCACAAGTATGACTCTCCTTTTTATGAAATGTTAATTATCTTCCTGTGTGCTGTTATTAAAGTAGATTGCGAACTCCCCGATGCAACTACACCTATTTTTATCTCCCCTGTGGCATAGTAAGCCTGGGTGTCCCCTGACAGCTGGCTCCTCATAATGAGCCTGACAGACTAAAACAAATGCAGGTACACAACAGGGGAGAATGAAGAAAGAGATAAGAGACCAAGCGTCACAAAAACGCATAGCTATACAGTAAGTGTAGTGCCATGCTAGTCTAGGATAAGATTAATATTAGGGCTGTCAAACGATGAAGAATTTTAATCGAGTTAATCATAGCTTAAAAATTAATTAATCATAATTAATCACAATTCAAACCATATCTAAAATATGCCATATTTTTCTGTAAATTATTGTTGGAATGGATAAGACACAAGACAGATATATATATACATTCAACATACTGTACATACAGTAAGTACTGTATTTGTTTATTATAACAATAAATCCACAAGATGGCATTAACATTTTTACCTCATTCACTCCCAGCCATTTTCACCAGAGCAAGGTCCTTCGCTCCGGGCCATTTTACTGGATTTTGACTGATTTTGCAAGGCCCACAGAAAATTCTGTTTTATTGCTATATAAACATGGAACCCACCAAAAGAAAAATTAGACTCTCTTTTTTCAGCAGGAAAAGTAAGTAGAAGTAAGTTCTATCTTTTTCAATTCTTTAGAAATCAGCATTAGAAAATAGCTTAGTTTGATCAGATCACATTTGATGGTGATTTTATGCAGATAAAATGAGAAATTCCAAGAAGTTCAGATACTATTTCATACCACTGTAAGGTTGCATACCAAGTTGCTCAGTGCAAATTGGTCAAATTGTTTGGCATATTGTCCTCTTGACTTAATGTGCTAATCAATTTGAATTTATTATTATTTGTTGATTTTAACACATTTTATTTTATTTTTTATTTGTATTTATTTTTTTGGACTATAAATCACAGTGGGTTTTTTTTTTAGAGTTTGGCTGGGGCAACTTATACTCTGGAGCGACTTATGTGTGAAATTATTAACACATTATTATATTATTTCACATGTTATTTTGGTGTTTTGGAGTGACACTGATGGTTTGCTAAACTTGTTAGCATGTTCTTTATGCTATAGTTATCTGAATAATTCTTAATAGCTATGTTACGTTACCATGCCGGCCACGTTCGCATTTCTTTGTTCATGCATCATGTAACATTATCATGCTGTACACTTATTCAGCATGTAGTTCTCTATTGTATTTTTATTTTAAATTGCCTTTCAAGATTACATATCTGTTCTATGTGTTGGACTTTATCAAGTAAATTTCCCCCGACTAAATGCGACTTATACTCCGGTGCCACTTATATGTTTTTTTTTTACCCTCTTCATTGCGCATTTTGGGCTGGTGCGACTTATACTGAGGTGCGACTTGTAGTCCGAAAAATATGGTACTTAATTCTACGTTAATTTATATTACTTTTTTTCTTAATTATTAAAAAGAACAGCAGAGGTGTTCTTATAATAAGAATAATTTTACAGACAATTGATACTATTTACAGTCAAGGCAGAAGGAAGAGTTGTGTGTGTGTGGGGGGGGGGGGGGGGGGGCCAAAAACGTTAACGGCTTCCTGGTGGAGGCGTAACAGAAAATAAATGAGAAGCACTGGTTTAAACAAATGAATTTTTTAATGATTTGAATTAATTTGACTACCAAATTTTCTGTGCATCTCTGCTATAAACAATTATCAAAGGCATTTTTCTTGAAGGTGTATGGTACGAAGATGGGGTTACTGGAGCCTAGCCAATTGAGTTGTTTGGACATGAAACAGACAGGTGGCACAGTGGTAGTGAGACAAGTTTAAATACTCTCTCCTCAGGAGGTCACTAAACCAAGTTGACCTTCTCTGTCGGAGTCCATTGTTGAAACACATAACTATACACAAACGCTCACATTGAGGGGGGTGGCTGTTTCTAAGTAACACACAGACTGCTGGATCCTTTTATTTGCATTCCTTCTGTGTCACAAAGCAGACATATGTATAGGGCCCTGTAAAAGCGCTACGCTGACAGCACGATTGATGTACCAAACAAAAGCAGACAGAGTCTCACCGCGTTTTTTACGCTGGCTGACGCTATTTTTCTTACATCTCAGAAATGGCGCCAAAGCACTTTTATCTTGTGCGATTCTTCCTGGAAGATAATAGATTGTGAACACAAAAACTCTACGGCGTCCTTACGCCCTATTATCATCAAACATACACATAGACAAACCCAGCTATTTGAGGTACACACATTTCTGTCAACACTCCCTGAGGCAGAAGTGTTAATTCCTCCCAGCCTATTCTCAGTCACACATGGCAAAGGAGGCAGTCGGCAACCGAGCCTCACTGCTAGATTAACCTTTGCTCTGGTCGAGGATCTGTTTTTCCGGGAAGCCGGCGATGGGAAGAAGGGCCTCTGCTAGCAGATAGTAAGTCATTGTCAGAACACTGTCAGTGGCGAGCCCCTGCATTAGTGGCTTTTTGAAGAAAGCCACTGTTGATGTGGGCAGGGTGCCAAGAGAGAGGAAAAACAGGCCCGCACCACCTCGGCGGCACTTAACCTGACCTCTTCACCCCAGGATGTGGACACAGGGCGGAGGTGTCGGAGCGCCTACCACTCACTCCCACAGGCTGTCACTTCCACCCGTACCTTATGTGCAAATGCACGCACGCCGCTGAGACTTCTGTTGAGCAAAGAGGTGATGAATCCCAAAGTGGGAGAAAGAAAAACATAATTGAATTGTCCCGTTTCCTGTCCGTGTAGAATGTATGAGCCTGTTTTTCTTCCAGAATCCTACCCCCACAACCCCTGAGGTCTGTGTTGCATTCACCAGAGTACAGTTTGCTTGGCAAACTAGATGTAATGAGTGTGTTCTGTAAAATACAACCAGTGGCACTTAAGTGGCTCAGTTAAACATCGGTAAGCATATGCAACTTTATGGGAATTGTACGTGACGCTAGGCATCTGTGTTGAGATGGATAAAGGAGAAAATTTACATTTTAAAATAACAGCCACTCCCGCTGGATCGGTTCGGTAGACGGATCAGTGCGGCATCTGTAGTAACGGTCCGTCGTGGTGAAGAACGAGCTGAGCAAAAAGCCGAACCTCTCTATACACCGGCTGATCTACGTGCTTCCCCTTATCTATGAGCTGTGGGTCATGACCAAAAAAACAAGATCACGGATACACGCAGCCAAAATTAATTCCTCTGCAGGATGTCCAAGCTCTGCCTTAGAGATACGGTGAGAAGCTCCTTCACCCAAGAGGGGCTCGGAGTAAAGCCGCTGCTCCTCCGCATTGAGAGGAGCCAATTGAGGTGGTTTGGGCATCTAATTAGGATGCTTCCTGGATTCCTCCATGCTGAGGTCCCAAAGAGAGGAGGCCGTGTGGCGGACCCAGGACATGCTGGGTAGACCATGCATCCTGGCTGGCTTGTGAATGCCTTAGGAGCTGGATGAAGTGGTTGGGGAGAGGGAAGTCTGGGCTTCCCTGCTTAAGCTGCTGCCCCTACGATCCAACCTCAGATAAACAGGAGAAGATGGATGAATAGATAATAGTGACTGTCAGAGGCTTGTAGAATATCTGACTTTGACTTTTCTTTTTTGACAATATTTGCCATTGGGACGCGGGAGTGCTTGTCTTCATCGGCCAGCGACCATGTCGTGTGACAATGACAGGGCAAAATTACAGCCTAATGGTAAAAGCTTTTGCACTTCCCTAACAGTATTTAATGCCACCGGAGTTAGTTCGACTTTTGTCATTTCCCTACCCCAGCTTTGGAGACGGAGGAAAGAGCCTAAACAAAACAGGAGGCGTGACAGCTAGCCGACATGCTAACCCGAGCCGAGCGGCTTTCCTAAGTCTTTTTCTCACCTTTCGAAAACAAAAAGTCACACAAAAATACCGTGACTCATGTCACACATGGCAGCGGGGTTGATTGTCTTCACCGATCGGCCAGCTCCTGGTGGCGAGCATGTTATGGCTCTTTGTTCTGCTGCAGCCCCGGTGGACAGGCAGAGAGGGGAATGAACGCCGAAAATAGCGCATTCTCGGTGGTGGACAAACTGGCCAACGTCAGAGCGGGGGGCTGCTCGGGGCCAGGCCGAGGAAAGCGCTATGTGGGCGAAGTGGACCAAGGAGGGTGTGAGACAAGCCGACGGTCGTCGGCTGTGTGGCCTTCTCTGTGGACAGGGAGTATTGTCACCCACAAAATGCAAGCCAACTTCTTATTAAAACGTGTGCCATGATGCCAGTATTTGACATTATACAAAAACATGTAGTTTACTCACTTCTCCGTGGTGAACGGGAACCCAAAAATGCTCACACGCCTCTCCCTAGTGCGGCAACAAAAGCCTACTGCACATTGGGCTGGCGTGATGCGAAACATAAACAAATTAATCCGCAAAATCAGCTGAATCTGCATTCCTTCTGCATGCTATATAGTAATGGCTGTGTTGTGAGATGGTGACCCGGCTGACATCGCATTCGCATTCTTCCTCAATCTAGGAAGTCACTCATTTTCATGGCGCGGGATTCATAAAATTGTATAAATAAATCGATCGCTTCCAAACACATCCAAGTGGTCCATTTCATTCAGGAGCATAAAATACCGTGTGAAATATGAAATAAAAATGTTTTTTGCTGTCATAGGCACTTTAAACATAGTGCGGTAATATCAAATAAGGGTGTTTTAAATACGCTACGTGACTAATGTGGTCAAAAGATCAACACTCTGCTTTAAACAGAAGAAACACAAGAAAACACAAAGCTTAAAAGTATGAGAGGAAAACACGTAACGTATTTTGAGGCAATGAAAAGGTAATAACAGACTCAATAAAAACAAAAATAGTAAAAGTACTCACCGCTTTTAACCGATGTGCGCACGTGTGTGCTAGCACACCGGGCAGTGCGTAGACGTCTCGCCTCGTAGGAAAGAATTGCAGAACACTCTTTTAAAACGACAAAATAAAATTTTTCGCTGTCAATCAAAGTCCTTGAAAAGTGAAAGCAAATGTCTTCAAAGAGTGACAACAGGAAAAAGTGTTGCTAACAACCCTGCTAAAATTGAATGGTTGAAAAAAATCTCAATGTAAAAAACATAAAATGAAGGTAAGAATTCAGGAAAAAAAATGAGATGTTCTTTCCACTGTCAGAAGCAGTGTGTCTTCCTGTTGGATGTTCCAACTCAACTGTCAACTGTCAATCAAATACCACAACCAGTATTGAAAATAGCGATGCTCTTCCATCTAGCATCTTCCTTTTGCTGACACATAACTACATGTTTGAGCTGCCAAAATATCGCATCAGGTTGTTGAAGGGCTTTTCTACAACACGACAAGGCACTCTAAAATAGTCACGCAAGCCAAAGGCCTCAGTCTCCACACTGGCTGTCACAGTTGTTTTTTTTTTTTAATTTCCATTTAAATATCCTCTTCTCTATTCCTCCACCTTATTAGGGTGATTTTTCCCACTCTCACACTGTAAAAATTCCCCCAACAATTAATTGATCAAATGCACCGCTAATGTAACAATTTTTCTAAGATGTGAATAGAGCAGACCCATCCAGTGAATGAAGCCTGTCTAAAATCAATTGGTGAGGGTCTAAATTCACTTTGCTGCACAAATCAGTACTAAATACTTTTCATCAGTATCAGTGGACCATTTACAGCACTCACTTAAGTCAATATCCTAGTGCATAGTGTTGCATGGTTAAGGAAATGAATCGAGCATGCACACAAAGAGTAGATGCTAAGGAAGTATTGCAAGGTATAAATAAGATATGACAAAAAGCTTTGGCAACAGTGATGATAAGATATTGGCCTTTGTTTTGAAAGTTTTAGCTAGCTGGCTCCCCCTGCATGTACACAATAGACAACATTTCCTGCAATGGTCAAGGGCCAATGAACATTCCACTTCCACCGGCCTTAGATCTGCTGTGCCAACGGCCCTCCTTCTAAATGGGACAAAACAGAGGAAGTAGACGAAAGATGGAAGGACAAAGTGGGAAGAGCGACCATGGCAGCTTTGTACCTCATTGTGCTGCTTGAATAACACGGAAAGGCAAGATAGCGCCAAACAAAAGCGGAACAGGAAAAGGCTATTGGAGGTTTTTTTCAACAGGACTGCCAATATTGTTGTCTAGCCCCTTCTAACTTCACCCCAATGTTACCCATCTTGCTCATCTGCTAGTCAAGTACCAAACAAAGAAAAATGTAAATGTAATGATTATCACCGAGTCAAAGATGAACTAATGAAGTTATATATTTAAAGGAACAATTTACCTTATCAGGGTTTCTCCAGGTGTCAGCAAATAACATGAAATGTTTTTTAATGCCAAATTTAACAATATTAATGCCCATGCCCGACACATAAAAATTGTAAGTAGAGTTGTCCGATGATGACTTTTGAACTGATAACCGATATCGTCCAACTCCGAAAATCTGATATCGATATCAAATCAATACCGATGTATGCGGTCGTGGACGTAACTTATTATGGCTACTTATGGTATTGTGATTAGGTGTGGTGTGAGGTGTGTGAAATTTCTTAATTAGATTATTCGCAATTCGGCCGTGGAAGATTCGAGAACGATTCACAAACATCCAAATTCCGGTGATGGAAATATGCCAAGTAAAGTGGAACTAAAACACAGTCAGCGCAGTCTTCGGGACGTAATGAGGAACGGACCGAGAGTAAATATGCTCAGTTCATGCCACGATATAAAAATACCTGACTGCGGCCGACAGCCGCTACAAACTACGCCCGCATAATGCTACGGTAGATATCACGTGCATATAGAGTAGAACTAGATGCAAAATGAAAGACTCGCCGGCGTTAGTAAACGGCCGCCATCTTAAAGCAGTAGACTTCTGTAGAAGGCTGTTGTAGCGAACCTTCCGAGCGAACCTAATTAACTTTTTATCTATAATACTCCTAAATCGGCAAAATCTTGATTTGAATCCATCTTTAAAACAGTTTTAAAACTTTCACATGTCGAAAGTAGACAGAAGGGAAATTATAAAATAACGGGAGCAATTTTAACAACTTTAACGGTTGATTCACAACAAGAAATTCATTGAATGTAGTTTAAAGCTGCTGATACAGAATGAGAACTTGAATATTTTATTTACTGTTTTTACAATTTTTGTAACTAATGTACGAAACATTAAAAGCAGCTAATAGCTGGGAGGGCATCAATAATTGATTTATAATCGAATCATAGCTTCTGAATTGTTGTCATTTATTGTTCATTTAATTTTTGCACCATGAATGCAAATGGTATGCTCACATAACAAATCACAAGCATCTTAGTTTGGAGACATCTAATGGTCAATAAGTGTAACTGCTGTGCTAAGCTTTGACCAGCCCTTTAACAAAAGCAGATGGTTTCTACATTCACTTTGAAGGCAACATGGATATTGTCGATATTATCAGATACAGTGGGGCAAATAAGTATTTCGTCAAATACTGATTGTGCAAGTTCTCCCACTTGAAAATATTAGAGAGGCTTGTTATTGTCAACATGGGTAAACCTCAACCATGAGAGAAAGAATGTGGAAAAAAAAAACAAAAAACAGATAATCACATTGTTTGATTTTTAAAAATGTATTTGCAAATCATGGTGGAAAATAAGTATTTGGTCAATACCAAAAGTTCATCTCAATACTTTGTTATGTACCCTTTGTTGGCAATTACGGAGGCCAAACGTTTTCTGTAACACTTCACAAGCTTTTCTCACACTGTTGCTGGTATTTTGGCCCATTCCTCCATGCAGATCTCATCTAGAGCAGTGATGTTTTGGGGCTGTCGTTGGGCAACACGGACTTTCAACTTCCTCCACAGATTTTCTATGGGGTTGGGATCTGAAGACTGGCTCGGCCACTCCAGGACCTTGATATGCTTCTTACGAAGCCACTCCTTTGTTGCCCTAGCTGTGTGTGTGGGATCATTGTCATGCTGAAAGACCCAGCCACGTCTCATCTCCAATGCCCTTGCTGATAGAAGGAGATTTTCACTCAAAATCTCTCGATTCATGGCCCCATTCCTTCCTTCCTTTACACAGATCAGTCGTCTTGGTCCCTTTGCAGAAAAACAGCCCCAAAGCATGATGTTTCCACCCGCAGGCTTCACAGTGGGTAGGGTGTTCTTCGGATGCAATTCAGTATTCTTTCTCCTCCAAACACGAGAACCTCTGTTTCTACCAAAAAGTTCTATTTTGGTTTCATCTGATCATAACACATTCTCCCAGTCCTCTTCTGGATCATCCAAATGCTCTCTAGCGGACCACAGACGGGCCTGGACGTGTACTGGCTTCAGCAGGGGGACACGTCTGGCAGTGCAGGATTTGAGTCCCTGGCGGCGCATTGTGTTACTGATAGTAGCCTTTGTTACTGTGGTCCCAGCTCTCTGTAGGTCATTCACTAGGTCCCCGCGTGTGGTTCTGGGATTATTGCTCACGGTTCTTGTTATCATTTTGACGCCACGGGGTGAGATCTTGCATGGAGCCCCAGATCGAGGAACATTATCAGTGGTCTTGCATGTCTTCCATTTTCTATGTAATAATTGCTCCCACAGTTGATTTCTTTACACAAAGCGTTTTACCTATTGCAGATTCAGTCTTCCCAGCCTGGTGCAGGTCTACAATTTTGTCTCTGGTGTCCTTCGACAGCTCTTTGGTCTTGGTCATAGTGGAGTTTGGAGTGTGACTGACTGAGTTTGTGGACAGGTGTCTTTTATACCGATAATGAGTTAAAACAGGTGCCATTAATACAGGTAAAGAGTGGAGCCTCGTTAGACCTAGTTAGACCTCTTTGACAGCCAGAAATCTTGCTTGTTTGTAGGTGACCAAATACTTATTTTCCACTCTAATTTGGAAATAAATTATTTAAAAATCAAACAATGGGATTTTCTGTTTTTTTTCCCCCACATTCTGTCTCTCATGGTTGAGGTTTATCCATGTTGACAATTACAGGCCTCTCTAATCTTTTCCAGTAAGAGAACTTGCACAATTGGTGGTTGACTAAATACTTATTTGCCCCACTGTATAATTTAAAAATTTTGACAACTCTAATAAATTATGTAAAAAAAAAAAAAAGTTTCTTTAACCATTAGGTTTTAAGTCTTTAATGCCTCAAATATTTAGTTTAATGCTTTTCAAGGCCTGAATTTTGACAGAATTCATTTTAAAAAAATAATAATAATGATAAATTTTATATATAGAGCGCTTTTGCTGATGGTCAAAGACGTTTTACAGTTGGAGCAAAGAGAGAGCTCACATAACATGCACAGTACAAAACAATAGAGAAAAGAATTACAAATTAAAAGTCAATTTAAAAAAGAGTTTTTGACAATTTTTTGAATGTGGGAAGATCAGAACAGGTGCGAATGGTTTTAGGGAGTGAGTTCAAAAATGAAGGGGCAGCAACGGAGAAGGCTCTGTCCCCCCAAGTATGGTGTGTTATTTGTGGGAACAGTGCGAGAATGTTTCCATTAGATGAGCGGAGGTGACGGGAGGGGGTGCGGGGACGGAGAAGGTCCATGGGGTAAGGAGGAGCCAAGTTATTGAGTACTTTGTATGTGAGAAGGATGATTTTGAACTGTATCCTCTGTGAGATGGGAAGCCAGTGCAGTTTGTGGAGGACAGGGGTAATGTGATTCCTATAGGGGGTATGGGTGAGAAGGCGTGCAGCGGAGTTCTCGATATATTGCAGTTCATTGAGGAGTTTCGATGGAGAACCCAAAAGAATGCCGTTACAATAATCGAGTCTGGAGGTGACGAATGCGTGTATGAGGGTTTCTGCTGCAGAGTAGGTGAGGGAGGGGCTAAGGCGGGCTATGTTCTTGAGGTGGAAGAAGGCAGTTCTGGTGATGTGGTTAATGTGCTGGTCGAATCTTAGTTTATTGTCAAAATTGATACCTAGGTTGCGGGAGTGTGTTTTGAGAGGGAGGTTGCAGTTGTCAATGGCAAGGGAAAATTGACTGCCTTTGATGTGAGCTGCAGGGTCGATGACGATTATGTCCGATTTGTTACTGTTGAGTTGAAGATAGTTTATTTGCATCCAGGATTTAATTTCGCTGAGGCAGTTATGAAGTGTAGATTTGGTGCTGTGTGACATGGTTTTTGTGGAGATGTACATTTGGATGTCATTGGCGTAGCAGTGAAATTGCAGTCCAAATTTACGGATGATCTGACCAAGGGCGGGGATGTAAAGAATGAAGAGGAGGGGGCCAAGAACTGAACCTTAAGGGACACCTTGTGCAAGGGAAACAGCAGGGGATGGACGGATTTAATGACTTTTAATTATTTTTACTCAGCCACATAAACCCTGCTTATAGTCTGCCAGCTTATTTATAATGAGAAATGCCACAGAGGGGCTAATGAATAGCATCAATGTGGCAGTCCTAAAACTTTTAAACTTTTGAACATAAACAGTGCAACATTGCTCACACCAGAAGGGACCTCAATTCATTATTCATGATACAAAGATTATTTAATTCTTATATTCCATTTCAAAATGTTTTCATTTTGTACAATGTCATAGAGTGCTCGTTATTATTGAAAAATATATCTCAATTTTTTTTTTGTTTTTATTAGGGTACTTGCATGGATTAGTGGCACATCTAGTCATATCAATGGACAAAGATGATTGAAAATACAAGGGATTTGCCTTACGAGCATGGTCAGGGATGACTTTTTTTTTTTAACTTGAATCTCATTATGTCCTAAGTACAACAGATGCTATTCCATTGTGTAAGCGGAGTATAAAGAGTAAAAACCCATCAATGCTACAGTGTTTTTTTTTTAAATTATCTTATGATACAATTTCTGCTTGAAAAAAAAAATGCAGACTCTACTGTTAAGTCTGTGATGAACCAATTTGTGCAGTGTAAAAGTAGCTCCAAACACCTCCACTCCAGCAATTAAGTGAGAGTGGTTCGGATTTCAATGAAGCACTGATAAATGGGTAAGACACAAGAAGCAATTATTCAAAGCACAGATAGAAGCAAGAAACGGACATGACAACAAGCTGCACGCCACTGGTTCACGGCAAGGCCACATCACCACACTTATCGTATCTAGTTTGTTATGCTCCACGTTCACAAGAGTCTAATTTGTACGGCCATTTTTTAGAGTAACGAGGTATTACTTATTATGAGCACTTACAGGTGAGATTAATTTTGGGTATCGCAAAAAAAATCACCATTAATGTAGACTGGGTGACATAACAAAACTCAGCAAAAACAAAACGTGGATCATATTACAAAAAATACAGTAACATCAAAGCACATTAAGGTTAATACACTTTCTATAATAAAAATGCCACAAGATTGCTCCTGGTATTTTACAACCGCATCTTCCATTTTTGCTGTGAGTAGCAGTTTATAAATAAAATATGTAAACGCAGAGGAGAAGGAGTTCTGAAAGCAAAGATTATGTTCCGTCAGCATCACAGAAAACATGACACAGTTTTGCTGCAATCAATTATGAGTGTATGGCTCAACTAGCAATTATTTTAATAAACTATAAATTTTGATTGTTTTTCCGATTGATTGAATTAAAAAAAAAAAAATAGGTTAAGGCTTGAGGTTTACACGTTGAAAGGGGAGTTGGATACTCAGAGGCAGGGGTTAATTTGAGCCGGATCATGCCGGATGTTCCGGCATCTCTAGATTTTGGATTAAATGAAGAAAAATAAAATAAAGTTGCTTCATTGCTGCTACACGCTCGTTCTGAAATTGCTTTCCACTGATGTCCCGCGTCACATCGAGTACCATGCTTTTGAGCCCGTGCGTGAGTAGTTTGGAGTTTAATAGAGCGGACAGTATACAGTTAAGTAGTATTTAAGTTTATTCCTCCTTGAGTCACTTTTTTCTGTGACTTCCACACCCCCTCTGCCAGTCGCCATTTAATCCGGCTGGGACTGACTTCGCTCGGCTTGGTTGCAGCTGGAACTCCGCCCACTCGCTTGGCTCTTGATCGATTCCACTTGTTGCACAAGAAAATGCAAAGTCTTGTTTTAAGTAGCAGGAGAGATCGTAATAGCCTTGAAAAGAGATTTACTAGTTTCAGCGAAAACAGAATAGCTTTTTGTTATGAACTACAGGTCCACACAAACGTACATCGAGATCTCACTTAGCTTAGCAATTGGAGGCGTGATACCCATTTTTCGAGTGTCCAAAATTTGCCGTTACGTGTGTGTTTACGTTGAATGCTATAACAACATAAATGATGACACCAGCGCTCACTGCCGCTGGGAACGCACCTTCCCTGTGGCACTTTTGAGGGTCTTAGGGACACTGGCCCCCGCTTTAATTTGAATGGCCCCTGACATGCCCCAGTTCCCATTTTATTACAAAGAACGGCAATTGGCGAATCCTTATTTCCTGAAGTGAGAGAGAATGAGATAATGCTGTTTTTACATTGGAAAAAACCTTGCGGCACACCACAAACCAAAAATGTTCCAAAATTACTTTCTGTACAGTATATTTATTTTATTATAAAATTGTTTCTCAATATTTATACTTACTCAGTGTGAAACTTGAGCCCTTTTTAGATGAAAGCTAATATCCTGGCAGGAATCTTCATCAATAGCTCTCAGTCTCTGTTTTTATTATTTATAGCAGTTAGGCTTGAAAAGTTCAGAATTATCAGACGGGGACTTTAGCAATGTCTTTGTCCGCATCAGGGCCGAGCAGCTTGTTGACAATAGCTTTGCAGGCATGTAGTATTAAGGCCTCTGCGACAGTGTGGAACTGGATTTAGCAACAAGTTAACTGGCTTTGGGGGCTTTCTCATTTAATTTAACTTTGTAGCTTTTCTCCAAAAAGTTGCCTGTTTCTCTGTGTTTTCACAATGGCAAACAAAATAGTCCATTGACTTGTTTTGAAGCGACAGGTGTTTCGTTTGGGGATGACGTTTAGGATAGCTGCTCGTGTCGCGTTCAAGAACTGCTCAGATTTCTAGCTGTCAGCCCCCTTGCTGCCCTTGACAATGTGTGTGAATAAAACAAAGAGGGAGGATTGACTGTCGTCAGATATGGATTAAATGGAAAGGACACTTTTGTAAATATTGACTCGTGATGAGTCTAATCAAATGATGTACACTAGACGTGCTAGGGTCCACATTGTCGTGGACAGCAAGGTAGCTGATGGCTAGGAATCCAAGCAGTTATTGAACGTGACAAAAGCAATACCTCGCTCATCTGCACAGGACCACAACTTTCTACCTCCTCCTTCCTTCCTACTGCAACTCCACTGGACGACGTAAAAAAAAAAAAAAAAAAAAAAAAAAATGCGATGTTGGATAATTTCTAGCGGCACACCTGACAACCTCTCACGGCACACTAGTGTGCCGCGGCGCACACACCGGTTGAAAAACACTAAACTAGTTAGTTCGAATAATCGAGTAATCGGATTAGAAACATTTAATGTGTTGCAGAGTCAATTTTAGGAGTTGTACAACAACGGCTTGCTAACATTACGCTTTTAAAAGAACATTGAATGTGAAAATTCTTGAGTGTTTCTTCAAACTATGCAGAATTGCACTTTCATTTAAAGATAAATTAAAATACCTGAGCTTAGCCTTAAACCTAAACCCTATAAAAAATATATAAATAAATGACGATCTAAGCACAGTGGTGCCTCTATATGCGAAGTTAATTCGTTCCAGGACCTTGTTTGTAAGTCGAAATGGTCGTGTGTCGAGCAGGATTTTCCCATAAGAATACATTATAATTCCATTCGTTTCTTTCCATATCCCAAAAACATACACTAAATTCTCACTAAATATTTTTACTATGGAAAATATCAATTACAAAGAGGAAAACAAATACATTATGAATAAAAATCTGAGCAATAATATAATAAGAGCAATTATAATAATAATAACACTTGTAATAATGTAACAAACCAGGTTCTAATGTGGCAAATGTGTTTGCATGGTGTACCTGAACACATCGCGTGGCTGACCTGATAGAGTGAGCCTTTTCACTTTCACTTTGTTTACTTGCTGTGGGGGACACTAGGCATGTTGTGTTGCACAGGTTGATGGAAAAAATGATTAGAAACCTGACGAAGCTGGCGATTTCTTTGGCGATGTTACCACAATAATAATTGCCACCTTACCTAATAAAGACCGGCGAATGGAGTAGGACATTCATAGACCGTCTACGGCTGTATTGTTGAGCGAGCCATATTACGGATGTGCACCCAATGCTCATATTTTTCTATCATATCTATCTTCATGTCAAAGGTAACGGTAAGCATCACCTTTTTTCCACCACCTGCATGAGCATTGTTGGAACCAATGTTGCTTTCTCTCACAAAAAAATCTGCCATGCGTCCGTCTTGTGGGAAAAGAAACTGCAGTGCTGTCATAGATCGTCGTATTTAGAGTATGTCGTCGGATGTAGAAACAAATAGCCAGTCAAATTTTACGTCTGATGTCGAAAACTTTGTTTGTCGAAGCGATCGTATGTCGAGGTACCACTGTATTAAAGAAAAAGAAAAACTACTAGCTTAAATGAAAAAATCAATTGCTAACGTTTTTTTTTGTTTTTTTTACAATTCCCTTAACAAATCATTAAAACACATATTCCTACAAAAAACAGCTTAATATACCTATAAACAAAATTACGAATGCATTAAAAAACAGCTCAAACAAAAACTTACCTTATGTTGGTCTTAACAGGGAATAGCTGGATTCAGCTATGTTAAATGAGTTATCCACTGTTGCCACTAGAGGGCAGTGTATAGACCCAATCAGTAAAATTAAATGCAAACACTTACAAAACAAAGCATTACAACACCATTCTAATTAAACGAATACTCGGAGCCACGAAATTTGATGCGAAGCTTTTTTCTAATCAAATAATTTTAACTGAATAATCGTTGAAGCACTAGTTGTTTCTACAGAATGTTAAATATTAATGGTACTTTTGTGTTTAAAATGGCTTTTCAAAAAAGCGATTCAATCTATTGTTCCATGTATTCTATCCTTGCACACGTTATGATCAAATTAGAATTATTAAAAACTGGACTGTTTTTTACCAATAGTAGTTCTTCCCAGATGTTTTAGTGCCTCTTGCAGGATAATCTGCATATTGCCTTGCTGACAAAAACACTGAACAAAGATGGCAGATGCTTCACCCCTGAGGGTTGCACGGGGCTCCTTCTTGGCCCCTGCTTCAGGAAAATTCTAGAACCGCCACCACACCCTCCCATGGGGTTTCATATTTGGCACTTTTCAAACTAAATTTCTCGAGCCTCCGGGACTGTAGAATCAATGCCAAGGCAAAGAGCATTAATCGGAAAAAAACATTTTTTGTTTGTTTTTTTAATGAAATAAATATATGAATCATATGTATGTGTGGTTTTTGGCCCTTCGGTTTTTGGCCAAGTGTTTCCAATATTCGGTTTCAGCTAAGAATGTTGTTTGTTGTACATCTCTAAACCAAACTATACTTTTTGACAGAAAAGTATACATTACAACCACTACACTTTCTGTCTACCAATATGTTATAGCATATCACTTCACACCTCAGTCAATCCACAGACAGATGAGTCCTTGAAAGCAGAGTAGTCTGAGGGCATTTGTCCTTTGGTTTTCCAGTGGCTGCTTAGATTATTCGTGCGTAGGTTTCCTTGCAATAGTATGGAGGAAAAAATATATAGGGCTGCAGCTATCGAGTATTTTAGTAGTCGATTAAGCTATCAATTTGTGAGTTCGAATAATCGAGTAATAGGAACATTTAATGCTTTGCAGAATAAATTTTAGGAGATGTAAAATAAAGGCTTGCTAAGATTGCGCTTTCAAAGAGAATAATATGCGAATACAAAATAAAATTCCCGAGTTCTTCTTCAAACTATGTAGAATTGCACTTTCATTTAAAAATTAATGAAAATTCCCTAGTTTATCTTCAAAAGTATAAAAAAGTACAACAAAAGAACAGTTGGCTAAATTATACATATATTATGTTATTATTATAATTATATATATATATATATATATATATATATATATATTTATATTTATATTTATATATATATATAGCAAAAGTCCATTTTATAGCTTAAATGCTATAAAATGTTAACGTTTTTTACAATGCTTTTAACATATATATTATATTATTATTATTATTATTATATATATAGCAAAAGTCCAATAGCGTAAATGCTATAAAATGTAAATGTTTTTTACAATGCTCTTAACAAATCGTTCAAACACATATTCGCACATAAAATGTCCAAATATACCCATTAACTAAATTACAAATGCGTAACAATAAACAGCTCAAACAAAAACTTACGTTCTGTTGGGCTTAATAGGGAGCAGCCGTATTAAACCTTTTTAAACGAGATTTACAACACCAATTAAACGAATACTCGACACAGCAAAATTCGATTCGAAGCTTTTTGTCATCGAATTATTCGATTAATCGTTGCACCGACTGTATATATGCTTCAACAGTACGTCAGTAGAGGCCTACTGAACTGAGCTATGAAGACCATGTATCAAAGCAAAGTAAATTAGGATTACTTAGAGAAATAGTTTTGCATACATTATTATAGAATTATGGAATACCATTTCTTGGTTTGTAATTATAAAATGAGGACCGTGAATGATACATATGCATATACACATATAGTTGCGTTAGGGTGGAAAAAACTTTCAAAGATTTCACTATGGTCATAACTTTAAAATGAAGTATTATCCTGTCCTAAATCCATCAAAATCTTTGACACTTGAGAGAGAATTTAAGAAGTGAAAAAAGATAAGAGGATAGTGCCTAATCTGCTCATCAAGAAAAGGATTTAACTTCATACTAAGAACCGCTCATCTGAATTCACCATTGTAAAACCCTGCCAAGGTTTCAGAAATTCTTTCCTTGCCCTTTTTACATGCTCCCCTTTTTAATGGCTAATCTGTAGCATGCAAATAGGAATGGGCAGATTAAAGGCACGCACACCTCGTATACATTTGTTTAGCCCTGTTGATGCATGTCGACTTTGATTATTTATAATTATATCAAGCACGTGGGCAGTGCATGTAGTGACTGCAAGGCTTACAAGTACGTAGGTGGAGGATGTATGTGAATGCAAGACACTGTTTCAACACTGTATAATTTACCATGACCATTCCATCAACAGTTCTTCTAATCCTTTTTAAATTACCAATCTGGGACCCTCACTCACTCTTTTATGCACACACACGCATTCTGTTGGATCTTTTTAGAATACAAATATTGTATTGTTGTAGGTCATCTAATACAATATGATAAAAAATATTTTTTTATGTTTTGTTTGTTGGTTTTTTAATACTATTCACTCCATTGTGTCCGTTAAGAGCTCTTGTCTTTTCAGAGCAACGGCACTCACGTGCACACATGCCACCTCATGCTGAGCTTTTGTAGGACTGAAAGCCAAAGCAAGACTTGATGGTCCAATCTGTCCGATTCATTGGGACTATTACTATTATCAGCACATAGACTTAATAATTGTTTTGACGGGTCACATCCGTCAGCCACTGCACAACGCCTTCAAGTAGGGGGTCGTCCTACATTCCGCCTTGGTTATTCGCAGTCGGTCGCAGTTAGTCAACACATGCAGGGATTCAACGCCGGATTTGGGTTGAAAAACTACAAAAGCTGTACCTCATACAAATAGGAATGATAGTCTCAGGAATGATTTGTTCGAGGATTCAAGGTAATGATTATATTTTTCGTACGATGCATTCATTTTGAAACGTTGTGAAAAAATCAATGGGAGAAGTTAGCCACTACAGCATTGGCATTATACTTTGCAATATTTACGTAAAATAACTGCTAACGGCATGTTTTTTTTGCTTTTAACCAATAATCGAAACTGTTTTACGTTTATATCTATAACAAATTCAGGGATTTAAGCATTTATTCGCAATGATTTTCAACAAAAAAAGCTCTTTGTTAACATATGGTTGCCGCTAATTTCCTTACTGACTAGCCATAGAGTATATTTACGTAAAATAAATGCTACCTGCACGGTTATTTTGCCTTTAACCAAGAATCAAGACTGGTTTAAGTCCATATCTATAAAGGATTCAGGGAGTCAAGCATTTAGTCACAAGAATTTCCATAGAAAAAAGCTCTTTGTCTGTGTTTCCACTCGGCTTTGACGGAGATGGGCCCCCTCTGAATCGGCCCTGTTCATATGAGATTTCGGCGACTAAAATTAGACGATGAAGAAAACATTTTGAAATGACTAAAATATGACTAAAAAGTATTTTCGTCCAAAAGACTAAGACAATTAAAAGGGCTGCAAAAAACAACACAGAATAGGACAAAACAGGATAGAAAACAATATAATATAATATAACAGCATTTATTGTCATTGTTCAGAGTATGAGATTTAAAGCTTCACTATCGGGGGCAAGATACCGGGGAGGCAATGAGCAATAGCGAAATGTGAAAGTCATCGCCGTTGAGCTGAAAGCCAACACATGGCAAGCGACACACACCGCCCCCTACCTGTGCGTCATCACTCGTCTCTGTTGGATCATGAATTTGGAGGGCATTTCAAAATTTTCCGTCTTCTTTGAGCGCCAAAAACTTCCGATACTGCTGCTTCTTTCATTTATGTCCCGGAAATCATGCTGAGAGGTATCATAAAGTATGTGCTGGTCGCACACTGCTAAAATGATACACTCCTCTATACTGACAAAGTGAGGAGCAGGCGTAGTCCATGTCAGTCCTCGAGGGCCCCTATCCAGCTTGTTTTACATGTCTCTCTCCTCCAACACACCTGACTCAAATAATCAGGATCGTTATCAGGCTCCTGCAGAGCTTACTGATGATGATTTGATTCAGGTGTTTTAAAGGAGGGAGACATGGAAAAGAAGCTGGATAGGGGCCCTCGAGGACCAGAGTTGGCTACCCCTGGTGTGGAGTGTTGATGTCAATTCCCAGGTTTATCAGTGTCCTCGCAAGCGATTTGTCGATCAATAATTCCATTGCTAACTGGTTGTTGTGCCAGGCGACAGCGACAGAAATAGAACCATTTCATATTTTCTTATATCGTGTCTCTGTTAAGCGTGTGCACGAGCGTGAGAATTCCCGTGCATGAGCGTTGCATGTCGCTACGCTGCAAGAGGTTTAGCAATTTTCGCCTCGTCACGCTCGTTCCACAGAAACTGTATTGTGTCTCGCCCCTTACGTGCACCAAATAAAACGAAGAAAAGGTACAACATATCTTAATCAAAACACAGGTTACAGTGTATACAGATTGCGAATAATGTGAATAAGTGACAAGCAGCAAGTTTTGATGTAGTGATTATTTAACAGGAAGACAATTTACAGTACTCAGACAGGAAGGCAGATGGCTGACCAGATATGATGCAAATGACAGTTTGTGCATGGAGATTGATGTAACAGATCAAAAATTCTATAATGTAACTGTGCAAATACTGCATATGCAGTACCCAGATTATGCAGTAGCCAGATTGAAAGAGATGTCTGAGAACATACAGTATTACTTAGTCAGATGCACGTGACAATGCTGTGGCATTAGCAGTGCAATGACAGTGAAATTTCAGTGAAAATTTTAGTTGAGTGTGGTGACAGCTTTTGGAAAGAAAACATCTCTCAGTCTGTTTGTTTTGGCCAGTATGGCCCTGTAGCACCTGCCTGGGGGCAACCGGTTGAAGAGGTAGAAGCTGGGGTTTGAATAGTTTTTTTATGATGCTCCTTGCCCTTCCTAGGCACCGAGAGTTGTAGATGGTGGACAAGGGAGGAAGTGGGCAGTCAGTGACCTTTTGTGACGTTTTGATCACCCTCTGCAGTCTTTTCCTATCTATTTCTGTGCAGCTTGACAGACATATGGCATTAGACGCCCCATCGCAGGTTGCCTGGCCACAGTTGCGAGAGTGCCAGGAAGATTGAAGATTGGTTGAAATCAGTTAATTTGGCTTTATGCCACAGATATGTCCAAAGAAGATCTAACAAACACTATTGCACGTCACGTCACTCACACCAAACTTCATAACTCTAGGCTTCCCCAACAAAACACATCCACCGGCCGGCTTTCCAAGAAAGACTCTCCCCAACTGCTGCGAGTGTCTGCTCCATATCCCTCCTATGGATTTCCCGCAATACATTGTCATCTCTCATCATTTGGCCGTTCAAATAGGCCTGTCGGAGTATTTCCATCGGATCAAAAGCCCAGATGGCTAGAATCAGTGGGGGTGAGAGAAAAGAAAGCCCCCCTGTATGAAGACTGGAAGAGACTTGGATGGCACGTAATACATGGGGTTCAAAATCCCTTTGTGGGACAAGAACAAAGTGATACTACAGCCCTGATTCATGTGTGGCTCAAATAAACGTAGCCCAAGTTGGAAAGGAAAATAAGGGAAAGAGATATATGGGGAATTCCTTTTTCAAGAGGCAAACTGGCAACATAGTGTGTCACTGTTTGGAGATGGAACAAAAGGCCTGGCTCATTTCTGTCAATGACAGAGCGCTTGCAGTTATATCGTAACTGCTTAGAATGTATAATTTATCAAGTGGCCATTACTGTTACACAGCAGTAAACCTGCATGACAAGTGTCCCCAGTCTTGCCTCTTTTGGAAAAATGTGTACCAGTTGTTAGACCGGGATGTCTAGTTGCTTGAATTTACACCCGTGTCTGAGTTTTCTCCTTCTCTGATTATTGGTTTTCCTCTCCTCATTTGCGATATTTAAGTGCAGGCAGACACATACACAGGCAGTGTTCAAATGAATTATTTTGCAGAACAGAAACACAGGCTGGCGATGCAGCCGAGTTCAACAGCAGACATAACAATCTTGATCAAACATTACAGACTGTGCTTTGAATCCAAACTCAGCCTAAACCGACAAAGCGTAGCATAATTAATGTGTCAAAGGGAGGATATGTATTTCAGGATGTAAAATTAGTTCATATCGCACAACACTGCAGTACGTTTTGGCTTTATTATTATTCACAAGGCTTGATTTAATAAAGACTATTTAGTTTGCTTTGAAGCGTGGTTTAAAAAAAAAAAAAAAAAGAATGGATCATCATTTCTTAAAGGGAACCACGGATAGAAAAAAATGTATTTCTTAAAAGATGTTAGTTTTATGAGTTAAAAGAGTTATGAGTAATAATTTGATATCAAAACCCCTCTTGATGTTTTGGTTTTTATAAAATTTGTAAAATTAGTTAACTAGTAGGTCACCATTGTTGATGTCGCAATGCACTGCGGGCTGTGACGTCAATGGGTTTCGCTGCCGGGCTTTCAGAGTATGTCTCTAGCAAAATAAACATGCAATTTGTTCAGCCCTTTCAAATTGAACCCAAGAGGAATATTAATAGGTGGGACAGCACAGTCGATATTTCACAAAATGAGCAGCAATAGCAAAATTAACAGGAATGACGGGATGAGACGAGACGAGATGAGAGTACAACAAAACTGGTAGTCAGCACAAGAAAACTTAGATGCAGTTTGCCCCAACCGAGACGTCTAATGGGCTCCGCCTCCATGACCGAGAGTTTTGCCTTACCAGATCGGAACCGGGCCCAGACCATCATGTAAAAGCGCTGTCCAGATTGGTGATCGTCCTGCCGATGTTGTCTGATTTTGCGCCCTTGTCAGATGTTGCTCCCAAAGCTTTTCTGGCAGTGAATAAGCACTGTTTTACATTCAGTTGGACTCTTTTTAACCGTAAGGTGCCAAATAAATAATTTACATCATAAACATGCAGATGCAATATGAATAAATGCTTAAGACCGATAAGCGACACGGAATATGAATGAATGAATTAAATTTTGTTTGATTGTTCTCTATATGTATGATTTTCTGCCCAACAGATTTATAACGACACCTTATTTTGCACGTTGTGATATAAGAGGACTGTTGTGTACTTTATTTGTACTTGTTTGCTGCATGCAAGGCAAGGCAAGGCAAGGCAAATTTATTTATATAGCACAATTCAACACAACGCAATTCAAAGTGCTTTATATCACATGAAGATCATAAAAATCACATTTAAATCAACACAACGTAAAAACCAAGACAAAAGATCGCATTTAATCACAGAATAAAAATAAATAAATAAAAATAAAACAAAAACTACTACTACTAATAATAATTGAAATCAGCAATGGAGATAAGCACAAGAGGAATAGAAAGCAGGTAGATTGAAATATATAGACAGTTATGGATATGCAGTGCTAAACAAAAGCGTTTTTAGCCCTGATTTAAAAGAGCTAACAGTTTGAGCATACCTCAGACGTTCAGGTAACTTGTTCCAGAGGTGAGGAGCATAATAACTAAATGCTGCCTCACCCTGCTTGGTTCTTGTTCTTGGAACATGCAGAAGACCGGTTCCAGACGACCTTAGGGGTCTAGATGTCTCATAGGAATCTAACAAGTCAAGCATGTATTTTGGTCCAAGGCCATTAAGTGTTTTGTAGACGAGCAGTAGTATTTTATAGTCTTTCCTTTGACTCACTGGAAGCCAGTGTAGCGATTTAAAAACCGGTGTAATGTGGTCCAGCTTCCTTGTATTTGTGAGGACTCTGGCTGCAGCATTCTGTACTAGCTGCAGCTTCCTGAATGCAGGTCGCGTTCAAAACCACACTGTTTAGTAACATTAACAAACACCACAAAGGCCGTGTTATTATTATTATTTTTTTTTACATTGATAGTATGTGTATTGTTTATCGATCTATTAGCTGCAATCAGTAACACAAGTCCTCAGATGAAAACCAACAAATCTGTAATGGTCCGTGAATGCGGAAGCAAGTTTGGACCCCAAAGCAGACAACAATAACAGAGGGATTGTGTGATTACAAGAGTTTACTGAATATACAAAAAAACACGCGATCATGAAAACAGAGACAAAAAAACGGGTCCGTGACAGTAAGTTGGGATCAATAAAAAATGTTTTTTAAATTTTTTAAAAAGAGGAAAAACCGCAGTGAGAGGCAGACGAACGAAAAAACCTGGGCAAGGATGAAACTAGCAACAAAGAAATCAAGACACAAACTGTCAACTTCCTAAACTTCTTTGGAGTGTCCTTTAGCCAGTCTTATCATGGGAACTGCTTGCGTATGACCATGTACTGTATCTTGATGTGCAAATAAACTGAACTGAAATGGCAGTAAGTAAATATTTCGGCCTGGGATTGTTTCAAAGACAATGCTGATAACTGCAATTGGATGCAGTTACGACATCGGGAACTCATTCCACAGCTCTGTAACAAAACAATCTGACCAGCTGCAGAATGTGACAAAATCATGCCAGTCATCATACTAGCTTTGCTAGTATAGAGCAGAGCTATTCTCCCGGTACAACCCAACCGCGTCATCACCCTCAGGGTGCATTGCGCACGTAAAACATGGCACCTTTGGTAGGTCAAAACATGTACTAAATCTTAGAGAGTTTTAAATCAATGGCAATATTTTACGCGTTTCCAATAACATTTTAGTAAAAGAGAGTAATTGTGGCTTATTACAGCCTACAAGTCTTTAAGTCCGTAGTTTCCTTTAAAATGGCATGATTAAAATCTTCAGTGGATGATATCTGTTATAAATTACAAATGTGACACTTTTGGAGTTTGGCTGTTTGCTAATTTAAGTTTTTGGCGCTGGTTGTGAATTACCAATGTGAAGTGAAAGAATCTCACCATTCAGCCAGATTGCCGGAATCACACCAGCCGAACCGCCGGACCAGCGCTGGCGCGGCTCTAACGACCTAGGCCGCCAAGATCCCGAAAACCCGGCCAAAAGGCCAAACTCGGTGAATGGAAATTTGGAAGAGGGCTTCGAAGCACAAGTTGACAATTTATTCAGGTCGACAGCGATCATACAGCACAGTGGGACTCAGCGTGGATTAAGGGTCACCATATCACAAGTCAACAAAAGGTTCCTGAGAAAAATCACAACGATTAGTTAAACATTCAAGTCTTTTTGAAGGCTCTCACGGGGCAGGCTGTGGGCAGAAGAAGGGTGTTTTTGGGCGTTGTTTACAATTATTGTCTGTTTGTGGATTGGACAAGAGGATTTGGGAGTTACTGTTGTCAGGGCATCGAGGGTTGTGGATTTTGCCACCTCAGCGGAACGTGAGTGCTTAGAGTTAATCCGGTCGTGGGTTCCTCTTTGTCGGATGTTCCTTGTCAAGACAAGATGTCCCGCCATCTGTTCTGGACTGTCCGGAAGATCTGATTGCGAGAGTTGGTGGTGCAGACGTGGGCTTATAGATGTCTTGCCTCGTCAGTGTCAATCTTGCTCAGTCAGTTGCATGACACACACGTTGGGCTTCCGTGATAAGAAGGTGTCATGTATCTCTTTTGCCCTATGTCAAATTTATTCTGCTTGTTTTCCTTAAACTATGATATAAATGCTATTTATTTTATATCGGGTATGTTAGAGTAATACAAACAGTCAAACAGTAAATACGAGAAGATACTATTCCCTGATTGATTATATTAAGTGTGTTAGACTAATACAAACAGTCGAACGGTAAATACGAGAAAAGATACTATTCCCATCAGAAGGCAGTAATGTTGGAGTGTTTGAATATAAACCAGATGGAAATAACTAGGGACAAACTTTGTTGAATGCACAGTATTGTAATTGAGCTCTTAGATATGCAACGTACATAAATCCAGCCAAAAAGAGTAGAGGAGCAGTCGAATGAAACTTTGATTTATCATATCCGTGTGAATGATTGCTACTTGGGAATTTTTAGGACAGTGCAAAACATCTGTGAGCACCATCAGTCGGAGGGATGTGCTTGAATTAGCATGAAAAATCCAACTTGCAGACTGCAATAGATTGCGCTCGGATGGAAAAGACCACCCACAACGTTCGTGGAAGGCCAAAAAGATATTGATTGTAACCAATTAATTTCACCTTCTTGGCGACTTTTTTGCATATTTACTTGAGGGACGACGTTTATGAGGAAGATGTGCTTTGAGACAGAATGCAGAGGACCATGGAATGTTAGAGAGAGCGGATGTAGATGCAACAGCTCCAATAAATGGGAGAGGGAGGAAAAAAATGAGACTAGGCGGATGGGGAAACTCATTAACTTCTCTTTAATAAAGCCTCAGCCACTTGGGGACCCTTTTCCTGGATCTAGCTAGTCACACACAGAAACACACCCGTGCACGCCTGAGCAGACACACACGCGAGCACACCCTCTGTAATATTAGAAAGTACAGTACATTGTACAGTATATGATAATACTAAAGTAAGCATCCTTATGATGAAAATCTTTACTACAGATCGATATCCCATCGTGTGCCACATTTCCAGTACGAAAGAAAATGATTTTCACATTATAGAGCTTTAATATTGTTTTGCTCTAATAAATATTTCATAACTGTGTGAACGAAAGCTCATTCACTTATGATACAATTTAGGGTTTTGCAACTGAAATATATTAACATTTGAGAGGACATTAGCATATCTAAAGGGACCTTGTGTAACATTGATTACAAGTCACTGCTTGCATTTAGATGCTGCTCAGCTATTGTCACACTCTGACACACACAAACACGCACACCTTTTACAGTGATGCGGTCCAACCCCCTGCAGCGAAGCAGGTGCCGTGATATGCTCTAGCCACCCACGATGCTAGCTAACAGACATGCGTGCGCTCTCTCACAAACACAAGTCCACGTGCATGCGTGCATGGCTTCAAAGACGGAGCTGTGAAGCAGAGGTGACAGGTCTGGTTCAGAGCCATCTTCAGCAAATGTACTGCTAATTGCCATCCCCCTACTGACAGAGAACAGCATGGAGTCAACACCGGCCCCATATGGAACGCAATATGGCGTCATGGATTGTATGACTGAGGTTCTTTTGAAAAAAGTACAGTAATGAATTATTTCAATATGATCACCACGAGAGGCTTAAGAAATGTGTTGTATGCATGTACACAATATATACTTAACACTAGAGCATAGACCGTATAACGATATTGACGGGACACAGGGCGCGGGGCCGAGTAATAGGGGGCCTGCATTGTTGGCGTGGCCGTCAGAGCTTTTTTCGTTGAAAATTCATGTGAATAAATGCTGAAATCCCTCAATTCTTCATAGATATGGACGTAAAACAGGCTCGATTCTTGGTTAAAAGCAAAAAAAAAAAAAAAAAACGTGCAGTTAGCATTTATTTTACGTAAATATGTCGCAGTACGATGCTAGTCTGTCAGTCAATGTGGCGGCCGCCATAAGTCAACAGAGCTTTTCCAGTGAAAATTCTTGTGAATAAATCCTTAAATCCCTAAATTCTTTATGGATATGGACGTAAGACAGTCTCGATTCTTGGTTAAAAGCAAAAAAACTCTTGCAGTCAGAAATTATTTTACATAAATATGTCAAAGTACGATGCTAGTCTGTTAGACAATGTGGCAGCAGCCTTACAACAAAGAGCTTTTTACGTTAAAAATTCTTGTGAAAAAACGAAACATAATAATTACCTTGAATACTCGAACAAATCACTCCTGAGACAATCCTTCCTGTTTGTATGCGGTCCAGCTTTCGTACTTTTTCAACATAAATTCAGCGTTGGACCGCATGTGTCACTGAGAAAACTGAAGCGGATTGTTGGATGGCCCCCTTCTTGAAGTCGTGGCGCAGTGAAGGTCAAATATGACCCGTCAATATCAATTATGAAGTCTATAACTAGAGGTTGACTGATATATGGACTTTTTAACAATATTGGCCATCGGCCGATTAACAAAAAAAAATAAGCCGATATAAATGATTTTGATCAGGCATCTGTGTGGACAGCTGTGGCCGCCGGTGACTGATGGCAGAACTTCGGAAGGACCCTGCAGCAGTTTGAAGGCAAGCTACTACAGGAAGTTTCGTAAATATTGTTTTTTTTTTTAATCTCACATGAGAGAATATGCAACATTGTTTTAGCCTTTTAAGGTGTTTACTGAGTGATCCTGACACTCTAAATGTAACTTGTAGTGTTAGCGAAGCATTGGGTTAGCATTAGCATAGAGAGCATCCTCTTAAACACTCACTTTTACATCTCATCGTAACGTCCCAATGGGTTTAATTACTTGAAAATAATGTAACATTTTTGCTGAGTCTGTATAATCATAAAAAGAAGTGTTGCGTTCGTTGGTTTGGTGGCACTCCTTTTAAGTCTCAGGTCATCATTATAAATTTGAAGCTGTTGAAGCATTTTAGAAAAAAAAAACAAAACAAAAAAAAACACTGTCTTTCATGCTATACATGCTTTATAAAAAAAAGTATATCGGCTTACAAAATCATCTTTGGATATCGGCAATTGGCTGAAAAGTATTTTGGATGTCAGTATTGGCATTTGAAAATCCCATTTCGGTCGACCTCGACTCAACACTATAAAAAAATTGCAATGGCAGTGCACGTAGCTCAGATGGCAATTTTTTTCATCTTGCTCTGTAGTAACACAAAGCTGAACTGTGATAACTTAGAAATTTAAGCCATCTCCTTGTTTTTTTGGCAGCTGACGCTCCAAAAGTACACCATGAAAGCTGATGCATATGTAGAAAAGCATGTCAGAATATCAGGGAATACATAGATCTGTAAACATATATGCCATAATCATTGGCTGTTATTAGATCATAAAACCTCCAATGGCTAACAATATTTTCCACTACACAGTTGCTCTCAAGCCATTTCCTGTCCCTGTCATCGGGAGCATTATACCGTTTTCAAGGAATGTGGGCTTTCAACAGTATTTCCAGGTATGTTTATTGAATAATCGAAGGATATGCATATCAAGTTACAGCTTTTGTCCCGCTGAGCAAAACCAGTTTGAACATGACGGTGCGCACATACAGTTCCTCCACTGACTCAATAAACCAAGTCAAGCACATTCCTGCTCCGAGAAATTTCCTCAATCCTCTCAGAACAGACAAGATTCAGTTACACATACCTTGGTGTTATCTCTCACGGCTGCATAAGCAAACAAAGTTTTACAAATGCATCACCCCAATAAATGTCAACACATTGGAACAAAAACAGATCGGCTAGAACAAAACATTTTCAAATTTATTTTGAGAAATATCTATTCAATTAGCAACCCTGCGTAAAAAAAAACTTCTGCACTCACAGTGATCCATTCCATGATTATTAATAATTATGTGTCAATTAGCAATGTGCTGATGTCACTACCATGTGAAAGGAAAAGCAATTAGAGGCCGTTAAAGTACAAGCGGCGGTCCATACTAATGACTAAATCTACCGTCCAGTGCATAATACAGGGTGTGTTGGGATCAGTAAATAAACATTAACATGTCTGCATTAATGGGTGGTGTAGGTGTATGTTCAACACAAGTGATAAGATTTGATACATATATTTAGTAGATTTTATCCATATACAGTGAGGAACAGAAGTATTTGCACCCTTTGTAATTTTGCAAGTTCACCCACTTCTGAAATAGAGGTCTGAAATTTCAATCATAGATGCATTTCCATTTATAGAGAGATTAAAAAAACTGCTGAGCCACTGAGATCTCGCCAACAGCCAATCAGAGCAAATGTTTAAAGAGCGGAGGACTGTAGGAGTAAAATGCTGATAGCCTTAGGTTGCTGGTTAAAATCCGGCTTGAAGGAATGTTTTGCATTGTGTCCGCTTTGCAAAAAATATTATGAGAAAATGGTTGCCCACTGAGATCTCGCCAACAGTCAATAAGAGCAAACGTTTAAAGTTGATCGACTCAGCATCATATCAAATCATTCAATGTCATTGGGACTGCTAGAAATCTAATATCATGAAATTATATAAAAATAGCTGCTCACTGAGATCGTGCCAATAGCCAATCAGCGCAACCTTTGAAGTTGATCTGCTCAGCAGCATATCAACTCATTCAGTGCCATTGACACTGCAAGAATTCAGATATCATGAATGATTAAATTTCGAAAATATGCCCATATAGACCCTGCCAAGTCTTAAGATAGCTCAGTTGGTAGAGGGGAGGACAGTAGGGGGAAAATGCTGATATCCTTAGGTTTTTGGTTCAAATCTGGCTCGAAGGAACATTTTGCGTTGTTTCGGCTTCTCAATAACTATATTTTTAGTAGTAAATTGTTGCCCACTGAGATCTCGCCAAGAGCCAATAAGAGCAAATGTTTTTAAGTTGGTCCACTCAGCAGCATATCAACTCATTCCTGCCATTGACACGGCAAGAAATCTGATGTCATGAATCAATAAGTTTCCGAAAATATGCTCCTACAAATAGTTAAAAACCCTTCGATAGCTCAGTTGGCAGAGCGGAGGACTGTAGGAGTTAAATACTGACATCCTTAGGTCGCCGGTTCAAATCCGGTTTGAAGGAGCATTTTGCTTTGTTTCGGCTTCGCATATGCTATTTGCCTGGTACACCAGACTCACCGCTGTTCCAGCTATTGAGTCTGGCCACCATTCAGCGGATACAATTTCCAGGGCAGAGCAAGCCACAGCAAACAGACAGCGGAGTGGACCAATCAGCGACGGGCAGACGTGACGTTAGTAAAACGACGAGGGCAGGACGAGGGACTTGCGCGCGGAACTAAACATACGAGGAGAGCGGAGTTTATTCAACATGGCTAGCGCGAGACAGACTGTTGTCAATGACTCGTGTTGATGTGTTTGTGGTAATTTAAAACTGATTTTACCGTGGATTGGAACATATTCTCGGCTCTCCTGTTCCCCATCTGTGTTGTTGTGGAGACGACTTTCGACGCGCAAGAGTGACGTTGCTCGTTAAGAACACGTCACGCAAATTAAAAAATCTGATTTGTCGATTGATTTTGTACCTGCTCGAGAGGCCATTAATGGGCTGGTTCCCAGACTTTTCTCTCAGTGTTTGAAAAATACAGGGAGAACAGTCTGGCCATGCCAGGCAAATATGCTATATTCCTATAGAAATCAGATATCATGAATTATGAAGTTTCGAAAATATGCTCATATAGACTCTGAAAAGCCTTTAGATAGCTTAGTAGAAGGAAGGACAATAGGAGGGAAATGCTGATATCCTTAGGTTGCTGGTTCAAATCCGGCTGGAAGGAGCGTTTTGCATTCTTTCATTTTTTAAATAGAAATATAGCATATGCGAAGCGGTCTCAACGCAAAACATTCCTTCGAGCCGGATAGCATATGCGAAGCGGACACAACACAAAACATTCCTTCGAGTCCGATTTGAATCAGCGACCTAAGGATTTCAGCATTTTACTCCTACAGTCCAACTGGGCTATCGAAGGGCTTTTTGATGTCTGTCGGAGCATGTTTTCAAAACCTAGCAGTGGCAACGGCAGTGAATGAGTTGATATGATGCTGAATGGATCAAATTGAACAGTTTGCCATGATTGGTTCTTGGCGAGATCTCAGTGGGCTACCGTTTTCTAATATAAATATAGTTTTTGCGAAGTCGAAACAATGCAAAATGATCCTTCGAGTCGGATTTCAACCAGCGACCTAAGGATATCAGCAGTCAACTCCTACCGTCCTCGAACGGCTTATTAATGTATGTAGTAACATATTTTCGAGACTTACATCGACAGTAAGAAGCCCTTCAATAGCTGATGCCCACTGAGTTGAGAAATGCACAGAATGGGAACTATCAAATGCAGTATAACTAACACTTTTGGAAGTGTATTTTCTAATTTAAAATCAGATATTAATTTTGCCTTAGCCCTAGGCTCAAGTCATTGAAACACTGAGTGTTTGATTTCGCCCTATTTCAAGAGATGATTTTTCAATTTTGGAACAATTTGCATATTTTATTTTATCTTAGCCAATATAAAAAAATATCCTACGTGGGAGTGCATGTTCACTAGTCATTGTTTACATTTAACCGTGTGTAATGCGATATTGAAAATGGCAGTGTCTAATTTTTATAATAAACTTACCAAGGTTGTCAGCTGGCGTGTGCTACCTGACTAACTTTTAACTAAGTGGATCTTTCCAAAAAAGGGTGTGTTGTCTATTTTGGTGCATAAACTGTGAATCAAAGAATGTTAGAACATTAAAAATACAAATTCCCAAGTTTGATGCTTTCTTCTTTTGATTTTGCACTTTAATAAGAGCTGCTTTTTAGTTTTAGCCAACAGAACTTGTTGTGATAAAAAAAAAAAAAAAAACGTTTTTTCTGCTTTACAGAACCCGCAGCGAGGTACGTACCGTACCGTATCGTGACTAGTGTGTACTGTTACACCCCTAGCTATTACATACATGATATTTGTATTCATAAAAAAATCCAGACAATCCATCAGCCACGCATTCGCCTTTCAAACAAACGTAAGGCAATAATGGCATCTGTCATTCCCTTGAGCTAATGTGATCTGTGATCACAGTGCTCACATGTCCTGCACAAGTCACTATCAATCTTGAAGACATGGAGAAAAACAGACAAGAGATTGAATGAATGATTCTTTCTGTTTGCACAATGCCCAGGCCTGGTCTGTTTACTTTTTGAAAGAAGTAGACAACTTGAGTGGCAAATTGAATAAACATGCCTTAACCGAAGTCATCTCCAATATTACTCTGTTTTCTTGAAAAATGTCCTCTTACTGGCGATTAATGTGAGGCATCAGGAAAGCATTTTATGCACTTTGACTAATAATACAGCCTGAAATCTGCTCGCAAGTAGTATACAAAGAAACACTTGACAAATGATTTTGTCAGGAATCATAGTTATGGAGAGATGGAGAGAGCAAGCTCACTTCTACTTTGGAAAACTCACATATCAAGCATTGTTTTAAACATGCGAAAATGGATGGCTGGTGTAATTTAGTGTTTCAGGTTTAAAATGTTTTTCCCCCCTTACGAAACAAAGCTCAGATGTGGTTTGGAGATCCGGTTGAGAGTAGGGATGTCTGAGTCACCTGATTTTGAGAATCTACCAATACTGATTCCTAATCCAATACCGAAAAAAAATTTTTTTTTTCTTTTTTTATTTGAATAAAAGTTCCAAACATGTTACAGTACTGTACTCTTCCGCTTTTTCCGGTAATGTTGCAGAGCATAAAACGTACAGGCAGTCCCCGATTACAACGTACCCGACTTACATGATTTCGACTTTACGACGCCAAGGTCTCGTCCGCCGTCTCCAGTCATTTTATTTTTTAAGGTCATGTAACAGTGTCTTGTCCGCCACCTCTCAGCATTGATGGTAAATACAGAATATTATTTGTAGTTTAATTTTGTTATTTATTAAATCTAAATGGTTGATCTCTAACTGCTATGCATATCTGGTATTTCATTAGACTATATGTTCAGTCCGCTTTCCTCTGTTGCGCCAGCGCTACTTTTTGTTAGCTTCGAGCGTTGCTTTCATGTTGGGAAGCTGGGGTGAATACCAGATAACATTGCAAGAAAGAAGAGAAAGGGTAAACGACGCAGACTCGGCGATGCCCACTAGCTAATTGAGCAGCCTTCGTTTTCACCACTGGACTGGTGCCACTAATAGCTGCCGTTTTCCTCATTGAATTGCCCAAGATTTGGACCTTATTTCCCTCGGTATTATTGTTGAAGGGAATAGTTACCTTTCTCGCACACACCATATAACTGTTTGCATTACTCTAACACACTTAATATAATCATTCAGGGAATAGTACCGTTTCTCATATGTACTGTACGATTGTTTGTACTACTCGAGCACACCTAAAATAACTAGCACACCATAGTTTAATAATGAAAAGAAGCAGAATAGATACACAACGCCATCTTATCACAGAAGCCCAACGTGTGTGTCACGAGCAAGATTGACGCACCAACTCTTGCAATCAGTTCTCCCGGCCACTCCAAGGACAAAGAGCAGGGCGCTCTGTCCTAAAACAAGTAGCGTCTCGCCCAGCCCGGATAACAAGTTGATAGCGGGCGCTTCGGACGTCAAGACTGGCGTCGGTCACTGTGGCAACCACGTCCCAGCCATGAAGGAGGACGCACGAACCTAACCGCCCAAAACCGGCCACAGAGGGATGATCCCAAAACAACACCCAGCCACACCTTTTTTATGTCTCTGGGTCAGAAGTGGAGTCTTTCTGGGTATCCTACCATAGAGACCCTTTTCTTTCAGATGCCGACGGATAGTACAGGTTGACACTGTTGTACCCTCGGACTGCAGGACAGCTTGAACTTGTTTGGATGTTAGACGAGGTTCTTTATCCACCATCCGCACAATCTTTTGTTGAAATCCCTCATCATTTTTTTTATTCCATCCACATCTAGGGAGGTTAGCCACAGTGCCTTTACACTTATTGATGACAGTGCGCACTTTAGACACAGGAACATTCCGGTCTTTGAAGATGGACTTGTAGCCTTGAGATTGCCCATGCTTCCTCACACAATCACAACTCAGACAGTTCTTTGGTTTTCTTTTTTTTTTCTCCATGCTCAAGGTGGTACACACAAGGACACAGGTTGAGTCAACTTTAATCCATTTTAACTGGCTGCAATGGTGATTTCGTTATTGCCGCCACCTGTTATGTGGCACAGGTAAGTAACAGGTGCTGTTAATTACACAAATTAGAGAAGCATCACATGATTTTTCAAAGGGTGCCAATACTTTTGTCCGGCACATATTTGGAGTTTTGTGTAAAATGCTAATATTTTTTTTTTTTTTAAATTCATTTTTGTGTTTTTTCATTACAAGCAAAACAAATGAAGAGATTACCACGAAACCATTTGTAATTGCAATCATTTTCTGGGAGAAATTGAGCATTATCTGACAGAATTGTAAGGGTGCCAATACTTTTGCCAGCAGTGTAACTCCAGGCAGAAGGCGGGTACACCTTAAACATGTTGCCAGCCAGGGCACAGATACACAACACACAACCATTCATGAACACACTCACACCTACGGACAATTCGGAGTATTCAACCAGCACACTTTTTTGGGACGTGGCAGGAACCCGGAGAAAACCGGGAAGAACCGGAGTCAGGATTGAACCCACTTTCCCATAACTGTGAGGTGGAGGTGCTAACCATTGTCCCACCGTACCGCCTTCATAGTTTAAATTATTTTTAAACAAGAATAACATAGAAAAATGCTTTCATTTAATAAATACTTCATTGACTCAAATTCACTCACGCGTTGACACTCACTCTACCAAGAACAGCCTCTCAACATCATAGATTGACTAAACGATGATTAAAACATTTGTGCCTTTGATCAGGACATCCCTAGTCGAGAGTCCCTGCTGCTTTCTTGTAAAACAGAACATTTAAACCCTCACGCAATTTATTTGCAAGTTTTTTTTTGTATTACAATTGTCATTCATTAAAATTATTTGGAAAAATAGCTTTTCCACAATGTGTGTCTGTTATGAAGCTCGGTAACAAGGAAACCCATGTTATAGAAAAAATTCTACCAGGAACAGTGATAAATTACCTTCAATCAAAGTCTGTATTTTAGCTAATGACATTTTGTATCAGCAAATGTATCCCCTTGTGGGCAAAGAAACATAAAAATTATACTCCTGTTTATTGTGTAAATAAGGGTTAAATCTTATCTTGAAGCAAATTAGGCAAATGGGCGTGTACAACTTGGACGCAGCCACCAAAGGCACTGTTTATTTCCAGTTTAACTATTTTCCTGTTAAAAAAAGAAAACATTAAAAAAGTTTGCTATGGACTGCAGGTGCGTCCATATTTAGCAAAACTATTTTAGGATGCAGGATTTCATTTAACCAACATAATCCAATACAAAGATTTGTATTACCGTATACAATCCCTAGCAAAAAGTATGGAATCACAAGTCTCGGACGAGCATTCATTCAGACATTTTATCATGGAGAACAAACTCAAGCTGGAAAACAATAATGAATTAGTTCAAAAGTGCAACTCTTTAGCATTCAGAAACACTACAAGAAAAAATGAATAAAAAAAACATTGTGGTGGTCAGTAAATGTTACTTTTATAGAGCAAGTGCAGGGAACTAGACTAGTATAGGGAATCACTCCATTCTGAGGAAAAAAATAATAAAAACCTTGTCAAGACTCAATAATCTGCATTGGACAAGGTGTCAAGAGTCAAGAATCTGCATTGGAAAAGGTGATGGTTTGGTGCTGTTCCAGTGAGATTTCCAAAGATGACTGCCTAAAGAAGACATCAAAATCCCCTCAGTCCTTGATGATATGGGGCTGCATGTCAGGCAAAGGCACTGGGGAGATGGCTGTGGTTAAATCTTCAATAAATGCACAAGTTTACATAGAAATTTTAGACAGCTTTCTTATTCCTTCAATTGAAAATATGTTTGTCATTTTCAAAGATGACAATGCATTATGCCACAGAGCTAAAACTTAAAGAAGTCCTTGGAGAAAGACTCATGCAGTCAATGTCATGGCCTGCAGATAGCCCAGATCTCAACCCTATTGATAACCTGTGGGGGAAATTGAAAAAAATGGTCCATAGCAAGGCTCAGACCTGCAAAGATGATCTGGCAACTACAATCAAAGAGAGTTGGCACCAAATTGATGAAGAATACTCCATGCCTCAGAGACTGCAAGGTTTCATAAAAGCCAGAGGTGGTGCAACTAGGTATTCTTATTTCTTTCTTTGTTTCTCATGAGTCCATATGTTTTTTCCTCAGAATGGAATGATTCCATATATATTCACTGCACTTGCTTTATAAAAGTAACATTTACTGACCACCACAATGTTTTTTATTAATTTCCTTTAGTGTTTCTGAATGCTAAAGAGTTACACTTTTGAACTAATTCATTATTTTTTCAAGCTTTTTATCTGAGTTTGTTCTACATGATAAAATGTCTGAGTGAGTGCTCGTCCAAGACTGGTGATTCCATACCTTTTGCTAGGGGTTGTACACTGTATATATGGACCCACATAATTTACAAAACTCAGAAGAATCGATAACAGAAACCCTGAGTGTGATGTTATCAAGTGAAGTCATTAATTGCATCTACTCCCAGAGAGAGTATATGCTCACAGGCATCTATGAAATAGCCAATAGATCAGCTGTTATGCATAGTACAAATCCAAAGCAGTACTTTTGTATGCTTTAACACTGCTGAATTATTCTAGAATGACATTTTTAGAAGTCTTGTGATTTTACGACTCCCACAAATGGGCCGACTGCACGCAGACGTTCCTGTCAAACTGCTGACTAGCTATCTAACAGAGTGTGACGTTCACATCAAAAGTGCACTGCTTAGACGCGAGGAGACAGTAAAGGGGGACGCCATAGGGATGCGCCGTGGAGGTTTATGGAATGTTATACTGCTCAATCAACTTCTGAATACCTCACATTTGACATGATAGATAATAGCAGATGGCCTGGTAATTACTGTGTTTAGTGGATTACAAGGCATAGTCAAAGTATTTATTACGGTCTGGCCGATCTGTTTACATACCAACAATTACACCCTCAAGACTCTTCATTAGTTATACCTACACAATTTAATGAACTCCAATACACAATTTGTAGGAGGAATTCTGCCTTTACAAAGTAGCTTGTTAAAAGCTGGCGACAGTGTGCTGTGGCAACTCATTGTGTAAGTGAGAGACTGTTCTCAGCAGCGTGAGCGTCAGAGTGTGACCGGATTTGAGTGGACTCACTCAATGAAGCATTTAATAAAGACAAGCATTTTTGTACGTTATTCTTGAAAACTTAAAAAGTAGTTCATGCCTGTCAACCCGTCCAATTTGAGATTTCAATCTTTTTAACAGATACGGCGTACAGAAAAACATCATGTGGAAATCACGAATTTAAAAAATACAAAAAAAAACATATACAGTATCTCGTAGCGTCTACAAGGATAACTCTAAAACTTTTTAGGGATTTCAATGGTCTATTTGCCACCGAGAGCACCCAAACTACTACTCTAAGGCCTGATTTATGTTTCTTTGTTCCGTTGACGGCGTTGCGACGGCGTAGACCCCTACGAGTTCTGGGCCAAGGGAACGCGTATCTCTAATTCACCGCCAAGCCACTAGTGGGATGTGGCTTTTTCTTCGTATGGTTTTGGGGGACTCTTGTCGAATTCCTCGGGTCATAGACGGCAATGGCAATGCAGATGGAACATGTGTATTTGCAGCTGCAGCTCTCAATATTGAATAACAAACATTGTTAATCCAAATGTTGAAGCATAGGTGACACAGAAGACATTTGTGAATGTTTGAAAATGTTGTGTTGCTGTGCTCAACCGGAAACAACAGTCTGAGCGGACCAATCAAAGTCCTTTGACGTTCACGTCACGTCACTGCAACGCAGAAGCATAAATCAGCCTTAGGCAGTAGCCGGCGCCAACAAAACGTCCACCCCTCCCTCTTTTAGTCAGTCATATGGTGCGTTCAGGGACAGCATGTAAAACCTGACACTCCACACATCAACATTGCAAAATGAAGAACACATGCAAATCTGATTCATTACTATAGGTGTGCGAACTTTCCGATTCTTAGATTATTTGCGATTCAGCCGTGGAAGAGTCGAGAACGTTTCACAAACATCCAAATTCCAGTTATTGAAATATGTCAAGTAAAGCGGAATTAAAACACAGTCAGTGCGGTCTTTGGGACGCAATGAGGAACAGACCGACAATTTATGCCGTTATGCCGTTAAATAAAAAAAACAATAATACCTGACTGCTGCCGACAGCCTACAAACAACGCCCAGTTGCTACAAACATACGGTGCGTCCACATAATGCTACGGTAGATATCACATGTATAAAGAACTAGATGCAAAATGACACACTTCTATGAAAGGCTGTTGTAGAGAACCTTCCAAGCGGACCTAAAATACTCCTAAATCGGCAAAATCTTGACTTGAATCTATCTTTAAAACACTTTTAAAACTTTTACATGTCAAAAGCATACAGAAGGGAAATTATGGAATAACGGGAGCAATTTTAGCAGCTAATAGCTGGGGGTGTGTGCATCCATAATCGATTTATAATCGAATCTTAGCCTCTGAATCGTAATCGTAGCGAATCATCAGGTGCCAGAAGATTACCACCTCTATTCATTACAATATATAAAAACATGTTTACCTTTGATAGACTGCTATTAGTGACGGGATGTCGTTCACTTGAGTAAACGAATCCATTCCGGTTCGTTCAGTAAAAAGATTCGTTCAACGAATTGTTCGCCCCCCTCATCTCCCTTCCCGCCCAAATGAATCGTTTGGTTAGTGAACGGGAAGTGACGTTGCCGAACGAATCACCAAAGACAGCTTTGCAGTATAACTGAACGGGAAGTGACATTGCTTGGTCCCTCCCTCTCTTGCACACAGGCTCCTCATTGACTGCTCGTCGTAGTTTCAGAAATGAGTGACAGGCGATATCATTCTGCTTTCACAAACAGCCTCGTCTCCCTCCCGCTGCTGCAAAAGCGATGGAGAACTTCCGCGTCGTCTGTCCTAGTTCTATGGGCTCAAAGTCATGGCTCGTGCTTGCATTTCGATTTAGGACACGGTTAAACATTTTCCTTTTGTGGGGGGAGTGGGGGTTTGGGGTCGGGGGCGCACGGACTTTCTTTAGCATGTTCTTGATCACATATACACTGCGGCTGCTACCAGCCAACGCAGCATGCTTGCTGTCACGAAAATAAAAATAAAGCGAAAGTTAATTTCTAAAAATGTAACGACCAACACATCAAATTTACCTCTCGCTCCGTTGTATTTTTGTTTTCATGCTCATCACTATTATTTTTGGCCACTATTGTTAAAACTAAAGTGTAAATAGCTAGTTGTCAAATGTGCTTCTTTGAAATAATAACAGTACTACACTTTGATATTTGCCAGTTTAATTGCAAATCAGTATTTAGATGATCGTATTGAATTTTTGCACTGGTATTAATAAATAAAATAATCCGGTCAGCTCCCCTGTCGTCCCCGCATCTCAGATCGTCAAATGCTGACGAGAAATAATTGTTTGCTCTTTACGATGTCGCCTTTCTAGTACTCTCATTAGTCTGTTAAGAAAAATGTAGACACATCTCCCGTGTCCGCGTACGTTGTTTTTGGGCGCTTGAGTAGCACATGATGGACGGATTGACATAATTTGTCAAACCAACAAACACCCGACACGCTCTTGACACGAAAAAAAAAAAAAAAAAAAACACTCGGAAAAAATTGACAAGTATATACAGTTTCATTGCAAATCAGTATTATGGTGATCATACTAAATATTCTTTTTTTCTGTGCACATATGAGGTAAATATCGCTGCCATGAAGCCTCCATATAGTGACAGTTCTCTGCCCCCTTCACTGCCGTCACGCGACCGCAGCTCAGCTTTTGCTTGCCTCGTAGCTACCCGTGTTTTAAATTACTGTAAATTTGATAGTATGTCGTCATGAGTAGTCCCGAGTCTGTTGAGAAAAGTAGTAAACTAAACCATGCTCGCTAGATTTGAGTGGTGTTTTTGTCTGTTTGAGCAGCATTTGATAGGCACCACGTTAACAAATATGCGACAAAGTCATTTCCTTTCATGTTTTGACTCGTGCACCGCATAGTCATTAATGGAAAGTCAAGTTAGCAGCAAGCTAGGTCAGGAACCCGAGGATCGAGTCACTGAACGGGAAGTGACAAAACTCAGTCTTGCCCCGCTGCCTGCACGCTGGCTGCTTATTGGCCACACGTGGAAGTGAGTGACAGACGCCCTGATTCTATTTCCGCTCCATCCCCTGCCCGCGATGAGGCTGGCGTCTGATTGGTCGTGTGCGATGTCAGAAGACGCTGCCGCTTGCTCAACGCCCTCCCACGCAGCGAACAAGCACCAACTTCATAGAACGAATCAGTGCAGATGGTGATTAGTTCGGTCTCGTTCACCCAAACAATTCGTTCAAAAAGAACGAATCGTTCGCGACCGATACAACACTAACTGCTATATGAATTTTTTAATGAATTCTTTGTTTTCCAATTTCTTAGTCGTAAAAATATTACATTTCGCTGATACCTATGACATCCAATTAAACTTCATTTCACAATATATCTAACACTGTGAGTTGCAATCACATTTAATATTGTGTTAACATTTAATTTGAAAAATTATTAACTATAAAACAGTCACACTGTACATTAATTTTGGTAACCGTTTAATTGTGATGCACTGTTTCAATTGCTTCAAAACAAGCAAGTTCCTTCTTTTAGTTGTTTCCTTACACGGAATTTGCCTTAGAACGTTATAAACTATCCACATTGGAATGCATAGTTCTTGATCATGATTCAGCAAATGAAAACAACCTTAATTACGCTTGACGTGAACAACAATAAATGGAAGCGAAAAGACAATAACTGTGTGCAGATGGTTGGGACTTAAAAATAGCTCATGGCCTGTTATTGCTGTGTTTTGTGCTAGGCTTAACAGACTAATTGCCTAAAGGATAACATCAGAAAATTGTGTTTAATCATTTGTTGTAATTAGGAATCTAAAACTGGTTATTCTTGAGAACCGCACGCCAGTAATTTCAATTTTAAAACTCCAAAAATGGTTTGTTTGGGTGTCTGAGGATTCCCTTTTGCAATCCCTGATAAGTGATGGCATTTTGGGTCTTATTTTTTTTTTCTTCAAAACAATTTAAGCCCAGTCATACTGTCATTTTTGGCAAGATACCGTGTTAGATCGTAATTAGTGCTGCATTGATTAATCTATTAACTTGAGTAATTTAACCCTAACCCCCCAAAAAAGCTTTGAATCAAATTTTGCTGCTTCGAGGATTCGTTTAATTAGAGTGGCTATGTCATGGTTTGTTTTGACTGTGTTTGCATTTACTTTTATTCATTTGAGTGGATACACTGCCCTCGAGCGGCAACGGTGAATATGATATAACTAATCTAAGATGGCTTGATTCAGCTGGAATCATCACCATATTCCAGAGTCAGTTATGGTGTGCCGCAAGGGTCGGTCCTCGGGCCCATCTTGTTTACACTGTATATGCTGCCTTTAGGCAATGTCATCAGAAAACATAGCATTAACTTTCATTGTTAGGCAAGCGGATAAACTAAGCACCTGCGTCCAAGATATAAATACCTGTATGAGCACTAATTTTTTACTTCACCCTGAAAAGACAGAAGCCCTTATAATAGGCCCTAAAAGTGTGAGACTCTCTAACTTCCCAGATAGTCACTCTGGACAATGTGAGTGTAGCCTCCAGCACCACAGTTAAAGACCTAGGAGTTCTATTTGACCCAGACTTATCATTTAAAGCTCATATTAAACAAACCTGCAGAACAGCCTTTTTTCGCGTGCGCAACATAGCCAAAATTAGAAATATTCTGTCCAAAAACGCTGCAGAAAAATTAATTCACACGTTCTTTACATCTAGATTGCATTACTGTAACTCCTTACTTGCAGCTTGTCCTGAAAGTTCCCTAAAAGGTCTTCAGCAAGTCCAGAACACAGCAGCAAGACTTTCAACAGGAACTAATAGACTGGCCTCCAGTCGAGTTTAGAATTAAATTTAAAATCCTCCTTCTTACATTTAAGACCATTAATGGTTTGGGGCCATCTTATCTCACCGATGCTCTGGTTCCATACCGCCCCAACAGAACACTTCCTTCTTAGAATGCAGGTCTACTGGTAGTTCCCAGGGTCTCTAAAAGTACAGTAGGAGCTAGAGCCTTTAGCTACCAAGCTCCTGTCTTATGGAATCAGCTTTCAGCTAGTATTAAAGAAGCCGACACAGTCTGTAAATTTAAGATTAGACTAAAAACTTTCCTATTTGACAAAGCTTATGGTCAGGCTAGTTGAAAACGCACTAGACTCAGAGTTCAATCTAAGCTGCACTAGACGCTATAATGCTGAGTCCTATCCCCTGTTCTCACTCTACCTACCACTTGTCTTTATTTTACTTCTCTTTTGTAATTCTAATATCTTGTTGACTAGTTTCTTCATTACTAGTCACCCGGTGTCCCCTTTACCCCCTCCACTCTGGGGGAGAGGGCTATTTTTCAGCCGCAGCCTCCTGACTATCCTGACCCCTGGCTGGATGGACGTCCATCGTACTTTGACATATATACGTAAAATAAATGCTAACTGCAAGTTTTTTTTTTTTTTTTTTTTTTTGCTTTTAACCAAGAATTGAGACTACTTTACGTCCATATCTAAAAAGAATTCAGGGATTTAAGCATCTATTCACAAGAACTTTCCCCAGAAAAGCTCTGCTTACAAATGCCGGCCGCCACATTGACTAACAGACGAGCATCGTACTTTGACACATTCACATAAAATAAATGCTAACAGTATATTTTTTTTTTTTGCTTTTAACCAAGAATCGAGACTGTTTTACATCCATATCTATAATGAATTCAGGTATTTAAGCATTTAGTCACAAGAATTTTCAACGAAAAAGGTTCTTTGTCTGTGATTCCACTCGGTCAACTTTGACGGCCTCAACAACAATGCAGGCCCTCGTGTCCCATCAATATCATTATGAAGTCTATGTTTGCGCTAATATCATTGTTTATGCATTCAGAATTTAGTTTATAGGCATATTCAGCAGTTTTTTGTTGGAATATGTGTTTGAATGATTTGTTAGGAGCATTGTAAATGGGAAAAAAAAAAGCATTTTATAACATTTAAGCTAGCGGACTTTTGCTTTTGCTATGTAAACTCGCCAATTGTTCTTTTGTTGTAATTCTATCCTCATTTATGAATCTACTTAATGAAATAAAAGTGAAATTCTGCATCATTTGAAAAAATAAGCGGGAATTTTATTTCGTATTCGCATTTAATGCTTTTTTGAAAGTGCAACCTTAGCAAGCCTTTTTTTTACATCTCCTGAAATTTATTCTGCAAAGCATTAAATGTTCCTAATCAGATTACTCAGTTATTCAAACTAACTGATAGATTAATTGATGACTTAAATAATCGATAGCTGCAGCCCTAATCGTAATACTTCATTCCTTCAACCAATGAGAATCTTGAAAATGGATGGTAGAAACCATCGATAATGATAATGAAATTAAAATCGCTAACTTCATTCCCATTCGCAGCTGTGATAGACATGGCAAAAGTAGAACATTTCTTCATTGTTCATCTTAATATATTAATGTGAAAATCCCAAAAGAACATTTTGCTAAATTTTAAGTTCCGAAAATGGAGTAGTTGCATAGTCACGCAACTACAAGTAACAGCAGTTTGCCCGTTAACTGCCGTAATCACTCTTCTTATTATTAGACGCTGATGATGAGATTTGTGTAAATAAAAAAGGCAAATCAGACTCCCTGCAGCTATCCAAGGAGACAAACTCCCGAATGTGTGCCAACAGATGCACTGTCCATTGCAGGATGTGCTTGAGGCTGAGCAGCCAGTCACCGGCCTCCTCATTAACACAAAGGAGATTGGAAAGCAGATATGAGCCTGTCCTCCTTTTGGCGCTTTGTCCTCGCGCAAATGTGTCCTAATCCTTGTCCTCTATCCTGCCTTGAAGATAATGAATTTCACATTGTAGAGGACAACATAGCAAGGAAAAGTGCCTCAAAAGAATGCAACCCTATTTCATTCAGATCCACTTGTGCCAATCACTTAATAAAATAATGCAAATGTATCCCATAAAGACCAGATGTGCCAATCAATCAAAGTAAATAATATCTAGCATTAGAAGATTTGTGGTATTTGTTAAGTGGGTCATTTTTTTATAGGGTGTCATTTGGATGTAACAGAGTAGACACGAACAGAGGGGACATTTTGTGCTAAAGTTAGTCCTCAGCCTAGCTTTACTGGGATAATATCTAACATGACTTTGGATACTTGATGAGAAAACTATCGTTTTACGTGTAAACCTATCGGGATGTTTCAATTCAAATAATTTCTTTGACAGAGTGGACACCTTATGATCAACCACACTGAATATACTCCATAAAACTGCAAAATCACATTTGTAAACGAGGTAACAAAATGAAATTGCTTACCACAGTTGAATTTGCTGTCTCTGTGATGTTATCGCAGAAGAGTGATGTCATTAATAAATAGGGAATTGTCTCAAAGGGACACTAACACAGCAGAGTTGTCAGTGACACTGGGGACGAACATTAGTTAAAATAATATATTTATTTATATAAGATTTTAAGAGTTTATACCGGACAATTAAAATAATAACAATTATTTAGGAATATTTTCTACTTATATTATTCATTTTACAGATGTACTGTATATAATTCCATCACAACCTTTTACCAGATGTAAATTACATTTTTTTTTTTTTTAAATTGAATTTAGAAGCATTTAAAAAAAAAAATTTTTTTAATTTAGAAGCCTTTACCCTTGGATTTATAAGAGATGGCAATTAGACAAAACCATAAGTTGAATGAGTATATGTCCAACATGAAAATTCAGCTTAATTTATACTAGGTACACAAATGGCACCCTATCAAAAAAAAAAATAAAATTACCCAACCGTATACCATCAAGTTCTGCCATTCAATCAATCAATAAAATAATGCAAACATATCCCATCAAGACCAGTCTTGCCAATCAATCAATGGAAGTAAATAATACAGTATTTCGCATGAGAAGATTTGTGCTATTTGTTAAGTAAGCTTGTGAAGTGACCTTAAGATACAGTATTAAACTGTATTGATCAGTCACTTCCAGTGGAAAAAAACTTTTGTTTTAACCCACTTGTTGCACTTTTTAGGTCAGGCAAGCAACCGCTTGTAAATCAAGATGCTTTGACAATCATCTCCCATCACACTACACATCAGATCAATAGTTAATTACCGCCAAAACACAGCATCTCGAAAAATGGACAGCAGGCTTGGCAGGTATTGGCATACAGTGTTCTGCAAGGTTAAAATGAATGTTTAAAAAAAAAAGGTCCTAATGCTGCAGCTCACTACTCAATGGCACTTCAGTTGAAGCTGGCATTCAATTTTGCTCCGAACAGATACTTTCAAACAAACGATCTAATCGTCCCACGCTTTTCTACACAAACATGAATAATTTCTCCATGCTTGGTCCAATTTTGCCAAGATCACACGTGTTTAGTGTTGCAACAACTAATTGATTAACTCGAGTAATTCGATTAGAACAAACATTCGAATCAAATTTTCCTGCTTCGAGGAGTCATTTAATTAGAGTGGCGTTTTAATGGATTGTTTTGAAGGTGTTGCATTTACTTTTATTGATTTGGGTGGATACACTGCCCTCTAGTGGCAACATGGAATATGACATCACTCATTTAACATGGCTGAATCCAGCTGGTTCCTGTTAAAGAGCATACGACACCAGAAAAAAAGTCTTACATGGCATTATTATGTGAATTAGAATCATATTTTGAGACGATTTGACTATATACAACAATTTAGCAAAGCGCAGATGACGAGAAATTAGTCTTTTAATCTGCCGGTTAGCCACGCCTACAATTATAGGGCTTTAGCGTCCCCAACAGGTGGATGACGTCAGCGGTAGACTAGGCTCATCGGTTTTACTATTCAGCCCATTGAGGGGGAATTGTTCAGAACGAGGAAAACGAGACGAAGAGAGCTGCAAAATGTCATTGTTTCAGTCTCTCTACTCCCAATATTTTTACAGGATATTCTTTTTATCCAAGTATTTTCCCCAATAGCTATATAAATGGCTTGAGAAGGACTGGTCAGCCCGTCGAGGGGGAACTATTCACAATGAGGAAAACGCGACGAAGAGAGCGGCAAAATGTCATTGTTTCTGTCTCTTTACTTCAATATTTTTACAGGATATTCTTTTTATCCAAGTATTTTTCCCCAATAGCTATATAAATGGATTGAGAAGGACCAGTCAGCCCGTCGAGGGGGAACTATTCACAATGAGGAAAACGCGACGAAGAGAGCGGCAAAATGTCATTGTTTCTGTCTCTTTACTTCAATATTTTTACAGGGTATTCTTTTTACCCAAGTACTTTCCCCAATTGCTAAATAAATGGCATGGTCATGACAAATAACTTGTGCTAAATGGAATATAAAATAATAAAAATCCATTTATTCAAGACGACATGGCAAAATTACTCCATAATGGTCAAAACAGTCGACTTTACCTTTACTGTCACACCTGCCGAACGATATTTTATGACACCTAAATCGGACATATGTCATTTCCCTTCCCCGGCTTCGGAGAATGTAAACAGACCAGAAGGAGTGACAGCTAGCCGACATGCTAACCCGAACCGAGGGATGTTTCAAAGTCTTCGAAGTGGAAAATCACACATAACTAGCCTGGATTATTTGACATGACGACCCGGTTGTCGAGTTTCTTTGCGGATCGGCAAACCGCCCGGCGGAGAGCAATTTACAGTTCGTTCCCTGGAGGAGGGTGGCTGGAATTGTTGTGTAGCTAACGTGCTAACAGCTAACTGCTAATGAGCGTGAGGATAGCTTTTTACATGCCTATCAATGATCAAACGTAAGTAGTCCTTTATTTAAAGGAATTTTATAGTGTTTACTTTGTAATCACTGTATTCGTATTTGACATAATACAAAACAAGATGTTTACTCACTTCCTTGCATGTCCAATGGTCCCACAGTAAATATCCACGGTGAATGGGAACCTTTTGAAACTCCAAAAAGGCGCATACGCCTCTCCCGCATACAGAATGATTTTTCTGCAGCCGTTTGGCTGGCGTGATGCAAAAAATAAAAGTATTAATCCGCAAAATCAGCTGAATCCTTCGTCCTCATACACAACAGTACACTGTAGCATGAAGAGGACGTCTTCTACCGTACACGTCACAGCGCCCTCCTCCTCAATGCAAGACCGAAGCCGGAAGTCACTCATTTTCCTGGCGCGGGATTCAAAAAACTAAATAAATATAGCGATCGCTTCCACACACATCCAAGCGGTCCATATCATTCAGGAGCATAAAATACCGCGTGTATTATGAAATAAACATGCTTTTTCGTGTCACAAGCACTTTAAGACTAACATAAGGTAAGTTTTTGTTTGAGTTCATGTTTTTTGATGCATACGTAATCGTTTGAACGATTTGTTAAGAGCATTAAAAAAAAACATTTTATTGTAGGGCTTGGCGATATGGCCCTAAAGTATGTATCGCGGTATATTGAGCAGATTTACCTCGATACCGATAAATGACGATAAATTCGCCCAAGCAGACCGTTATATAATTTGAAAATCTGAATCAATGCGTCAAATACAACTGTTTCTGTTTCTGTAACTGTTTCTCGTTGATTTATTCACCAGATTTTAATTTAAGATATTTACACAATTGTACATGCAGTGTAAACATTAAGTATATAAAATGTCTTGTAAATCATAAGAATTCAAATATGAACATTTGTAACAGCTTTTATGACCTGAACAATGTACAGCATTGTAAAAATCAACACGACGACTGTGCAAACATGTCATCGTAACACAAATGACTTAGAGTTTGAGCAAAACACTTCAAACAGACAACTTATTGTTAATGGCTACTGTGACATAATTACTCAACACAAGTGTTTACTTCAAGGTTTCAGGTTTTTTCCCCCGGACCATTTTTTAACACATGCACGCACACGTGCACCCCCCCACACAGACACACACACATATTACGGCTATACTGCTCTTTTGCTAATGAAACATTTAAGATTTTATCATGGCAGTAATGACACAGAATGAAGCAAACATAAATAGAAAAATAGCTGTGGCCATTAAACGGTCATATTATATAGGCTTCATTGTTGCATTATATAATTAAGGCTGAATGCTTTACCCTCATAAAAGATATCAAAGAAATCACACACAGATACAAAATAATGCGACATACTAATTGCTAGATGCAGTCCATGCCCAATCCACTCATTAAGTTCAGCCGTTTTGACAAGGTTAGAGCCGCTATCCGACTCCATCACGTTCATTTTATAGCGTTAGCTGCTAGAGTTAGCTTGTGGCCTGGCTACCAGTACAAAGCACCCTCTCCTGAAATCATGAGAACCAGGGAGGAAAGTGGGTGAAAGGTTGGAGGTCGGCAAGAGTCTACTTAATGTCGGGTGAAAGTTTGGCCAAGCTCCCTTAAGCCCGACTCCATCACGTTTGCTTGTGGCGATAGCCACTAGCGTTAGCCGCTAGCGATAGCCTACCGGGCTTCTGTTTGTTTGAGTTCCTGATAACCCCGTGACTTCATACGTAAGCACACTGACTCCTTTCTTAAAGGGGAATGAACATAGCCGAACAACACAGAGTCAAAACGGGATGAATACACTATATTTTCTTGTTTTATTAAATTACCGAATTTACCGACATGGTCAAAATTGCGTCGGTCATCGTGACGAATTTCGGTAACTGTAAATTTTAGGTATACCGCCCGGCTCTATTTCATAGTATTTAAGCTAGCTTTTAGTATGTAAGTTAGCCAATTGTTCTTTTGTTGTACTTACATCCTCATTTATTTATACAGTTTGATGCTAAGCTCAAGTATTTTAATTCATTTTTAAATGCATTTATTGCTCTTGTGAAAGGAAAGCGCAATCATGCATTGTTTGAAAAAAAACTTGGGAATTCTATTTTGTATTCGCATAAAATGCTCTTTTGAAGGTGAAATCTTAGCATCTCCTAAAATTTATTCTGCAATGCATTAAATGTTCCTAATCCGATTACCCGATTATATGAACTAATTAGTTGACAGATTAATTGATTACTGAAATAATCGATGGCTGCAGTCATACCGGTGTTTAATATGAAATTATTATATTTCTGTTGAGGAAAGGGCCAGGTGAATGGTGAAGTATGTCCACACATCTTGAATCTAGCAGCTGCACAGGCACTTACTCATGAATAATGACAGAGGCCTGGGGATGCAGACCCTTAGCTCTGTCATTGCTTATTTCCTCTCCATACATCACAGCAGTGTGTGTGGGGGTGGGGGGATGGGGGGTCAGGGTATTGCAGAGTCACATCTACCATTTGGTACACAGGTAGCCCAATTACACTGTAGCAGCTAGTTTCCTTTTGGGGTATGACCTAAAGTCCACCTGATATAAATCAGGGCGGGGGTATATTTCAAGTAAATGAGTATAATGTTATGTCGCACGTGTGCAGGGTTGAGAGTGTGTGTGTATGAGCAAGAGATTGTAGGGGAGATGTAGTTTATTTAATTCGGAACAGCTTCCACCTACAACAGTAATTTCAGCCCTATTATTATTCAGCTGTTTTAATTTCTCTGCCCTTTGGTTATGTAGCATCCTCTGTATGGGCTGTTGAGTGTTTTATTCGCAGTCACCACTTTCTGTGAACTTATTTTTAAAATGTATAATAAACGTAGTTTAAATATTCAACGAGTGTAAAATAATTCCACGGAGTTTGGCAAAATGTAGTTACCGTACTTTCCGCACTATAAGGTGCATCAGCGTATAAGGCTCACCTTCAATGAATAGGCTTTTTTAAAGTTGTTTTCATGTACAGGTAGTCCCCAGGTTATGACGATTCTGACTCATGTGATTTCGACTTTACGACGCCTTTTGTCTCCAATCATTTTTATTTATTTTTTTAAGTCACTTAACAGTGTCTTGTCCTCCACCACTCAGCATTAATGGTAAGTAAAGTATAATATTTGTCATTTCATTTAGTTATTGATTAGGTCTAATTAACCTACAGTACTTGCTATGCATATCTGGTTTTTCATTATACTATATGTGCGGTCTCACTTCCTTGTTGCACACACTTGATGTCACGCCAGCGCTACTTTCTGTCAGTTTTGAGCGTTGCTTTCACGTTGGGAAGAGGTGGTGAGCGCCAGTTAACATTACAAGAAGGCAGAGAAAGGGTAAACGGCGCAGGCTCGGCGATGCCCCCCGTTAGCTTATTGAGCAGCGTTTGTTTCCACCGCTGGACCAGTTCCACTGATAGCTGCTGTTTTTCGTCGCCAGCGTAGGAGCGGAACTCGTTCGTAATCCGGGGACTACCTGTATAGGGTGCGCCGAATTATAAGGCACAGTAGTAGTAGAAGTAGATTAATTAGTGGTGCATGCATCCACTAGATGGAGCTGCGTTAAATTGACTGTCATGCCATGATTAACCAATATACAGTATAAGGCGCATCGGATTATCAGGCACACTGTTGGATTATGTGAAAACTGAAAGCATTTTGGTGAGCCTTATTGTGCAGAAAATACCGGTAGTGTTGGAACAGACCAGCATTAGCATGGAGGGAAGTCATTGGCCAAATTAGCTTCAGTACAGAACCAGCATTGGCTACTTATTGAAAACATCTTACAGAGATTGGGGTGCATCTAGGTGTTAGCATTGAACCACACTAAGGCTGTTCGATGAATCGATTTTGAACCGAAACCGACTTCTCTGGTTAAAGCGATGTTGAAAACATTCAAATCGGTGCGTTCGATTTTTAAAACTGCACCATTTTGGTTTATCTAAGCCAGGGGTTCCCAACCTATTCCACTAAGGCACACTGTGGGTGCAGGATTTCATTCTTACCAAACAAGATGACAACACTTTTTCCCCAATCTGGTGTTTTACAAGTGCAATCAGTTGATTGCAGTCAGGTGTGGCTTGTTTTAGCAGAAGCCTCATTGGTTCAACTGTCTCTGCTGGATCGGCTGGAACAAAAACCAGGACCCACAGTGTGCCTTGAGGACTGGGTTGAAAACCCCTGATCTAAGCCGCCGTAGTTTTCTCTACATTTCCGCTTCCTCCCACGAGAGCGAACCGTCTTACACAACAAGAACAACAACAACCATGGCTACCGGCAATTTTACTACTTATACCCAGCCAACTTTGGACACAAATTGCCAGTGCTGCAACGATTAATCGATTAACTCGAGTATTCGATTAGAAAAAAATATTATAATTTTGTTGCCTCGAGTATTCGTTTAATCAAAGTGGCGTTGTAATGGTTTATATTGAAAGTGTTTGGATTTAGTTTTATTGATTAGGGTGGAGACACTGCCCTCTGGTTTGCCTCTTTTCACATGGCTGAATCCAACTGCTCCCTGTTAAGACCAACGTAAGCTAAGTTTTTGTTTGAGCTAATTTTTTAAAATGTATTCATAATTTAGTTTATAGGTATAATAAGCCATTTTTTGTGGGAATATGTGTCTGAACCATTTGTTTAGAGCATTGTAAAAAAAAAACCTTTTAGCATTTAAGCTGGTGGACTTTTTCTATGTGAGCCAATTGTTCTTTTGTTTTACATTGATCCTCATTTTTAAAAATTTATACTGTTTGAGGCTCAGCTCAGGTATTTTAATTTTTCATGTTCATTATCCGATTACTCGATTATTCGAACTAACTAGTCCATCGATTAATCAATTACTAAAATATTCGATAGCTGCAGCCCTACAAATTGCATAATGCCATGAGTAAGTGTATTATCTCATTATGTACTTAAAGTATTATTGTATATGTAGAAGGATTGCAGGGGCTTGTCGAATAAAACATACAGCCTTGAAATGTTCGACACTTCCTCATTTACTTCGTCTGCACACTTTCGTCAACAACACAACGACAGACAGTAATAGAGTGCCACATCTGGCTGAGTGTATATTGCACTATACCACAAGTACAGTATGAAAGTACATGCGTGTGTATGTCTGTCCCTCTGTCTCATTTTCCTGTCACGATTGTTACAACTAGATTACAGTCACTAAAAGTATGCCGTGTTGCTTTTTGTTTCAATACAATAACATATTTTGGCCAAAGACATAGGTCTACATTTGAAAATTGAATCTATGTAAATGCACATTGTTCATTGGCCCATTAACGTTTTTGACCTGATGTCTTTTGTAAAGATAAGGTGCTCATAAACCTAAGGAATCATTTTGTTTGCTACCTTCATTGGGGTGCATATTTATGTTTGTTTCGACAAGGTGATTGAAACCTTGCATATTGTTATTATTGAGTGACAGTTTTGCACTAATCATTAATTTATGTACCCTGACCCTAGCCGCTTCACCTGACTGACTTGATTGGCTGGCTAGCTGGTTGGTAGACTGATTTGCTGACAGACTATTTGGTTTACAGACTAACTGGCTACCTGACCTAATGTTTGATTTTGTTTCAAATGGCGTATGCACTTCTTTTATTATCACTTTAATTAAGAACAGAGCAGGAGCCTGTTGTATAAATAAAACGCTCTTCATCACAAGGAATCGTTCTGTGTGTATTCACAGAGTTAAATTCACTGACACTTTCAGTTCTAATAAAGAAAAAAATAAGTTTAAATATAAGACATTCCGAATACATTATTTGTCATTATTTTTATTTTACCAATAAATCGTAATCGATATCGGAAAATCAGGTTTGAGAGAAATCTGGATTTTCTTGTAAGGCAAAATCGAACAGCCCTAAACCAGACTACATGAACAAAAAAATCTGATCATTAATGCATTCTCTTTATGATGCTCCACTGATTCCATATTGAAAAACTAGCTTTCCCGCTGTCTGAACTACAGTTGCCTAGCTCCATCCGAGAAGATGGGTCATTGCTCCCAATTACGATCAATTTTTCGTGTAGCTCTGAAGGGCTATCTATTGAGATTGTGCATACATCAACTAGGACTGAGAAGTGGGTCTTTGAGGGTTTGTTTTTGTGCTTCTGTTGTACTCCCATGGGTTTACCAGGAAACAGATGACTTGCACAGTTGGAGGCTATACCCCCCCCCCCCCCCCCCCGCTGTGGTCCTTGCTCCTTTGCGGCCATATACTGTAGCTATACAGTTGGTTGGTGATGCACTGGCTCTCACTCATACCAAAGATCCAAATGATAGAGACTTGGACCTTATACACTCTCACGGCCACCTGCCACGATAAGGTCTCAGCAACAAGAGGGAAGGCGAATGAAAAAGATCCCATCTCTCTGGCTTAATCTCTTGATAGCTGGAACATAAAATCTGCAATGTTGAGAAAGACTAAATGAGTTTTAGTCTGGAACTGATTGAAACAGGACACAAAAGCCAGCAAACTTGACGTCAATTCAACAAGGTGCTGTTTAAATGGTGAAGCTTGATACATGGAACAGCTACGTAAATAGTATGACATCATAGCAATGTGACACTGGTCAAACTGACAATCGAGAAGGCAAAACGCAATTTTTCTCTGCATAGAGCAACCTTTGTTTGACGGAATTGCCTTTTTTTCTATTTTCATTCAACAGTTGTATCCTAATGAAGTGATGATTCTCTACCAACCAGAAGAAAGCATTACATAAATGTTTTCCAACGCCAATATTTTGAATAGTTAGCAAATCAAGTCAAACGGTCCTGTATTCATTAAAGGTTAAGGCTGGGACAACTACCGTATTTTTTGGACTATAAGTTGCACCAGAGTATAAGGCGCACTAGCCAAAAATGCGCAATTAAAAGGAAAAAAACATATATAGGTTGCATTTTTGGGGGGAAATTTATTTGATAGAATCCAGCACCAAGAACAGACATGTCATCTTGAAAGGCAATTTAAAATACAATAGAGAACAACAGGCTGAATAGGTGTACAGTGCGCTAATATTACTTGAAGCTAGAAGTTAGATCGGGCCTAGAAAATCCAGCCCGACCCGACCGGCCCGCAGGTATTAAAGCCCGATCCGGCCCGGGCCCGATCAATTAACTTGATTTGCTTGCCCGAGCCCGAAAAAACCCAAAATTGTGTTTTATTTGTAGGCACGAGCCCGAAAAAATTAAAAAACACAAAATTTTATGTTTTATTTGTGAAGACTCAGGAGAAGGAGGAAATGCGGGGATGCGATGCGGGGATGCGATGCGTGGTTGCGTTTTGTGTGATCACATTTGTGACGATGCCTGTACATATATGCATAATGAGAACAAATTAAAGCCTGTCTTTTGTAACGAATTCTCCCAGTTAAGCAAGACTGTAAGATGGATATTCAATATTCAAATTTAATTTGACATTTATTTTAATCTCTTCAAGTTGGCAGAAAAAAAACGAAAGTTTTCTCAATGTTTAAATAGTCTACATATATTCATTATAAATGCATTTACACAACGAAATAACACTGGAAAAGATTGTTAAATATATTTTTCATAGGAGACCAAAGCACCACATTCGTTTACATTCAGTGAAGCCGACACATTTCTGTATAGCATCTTCAACAATCAATTTGAATCCTTTCCATACCCCACTCCTACCGCAGTTGTTTGCTTTTCAATTCCCCTGTCTTTGGTTTGTTTTTCACTACTAGCTGCTCCATATCGAAAAGGAAATACCAGGATGTGAACTCTCGGAGGGCGCCAGGGCGGGAGGGGAAGATTGAAAAGAGAGTGGGGTCACGGCATTCACTTGCGCAGGCATGCACAGCGCCTCTGTTTTATCCAAATTATTTAACATCCATACATTGTTTTAGTATAAATATATATTTATTTTTGAAAAAAATTAGCGAGAGAGAAGTCCGGCCCAACCCGACCGTAAATAATTACACGTAAGTCGCTCTAGAGTATAAGACGCACCCTCTGCCAAACTGTGAAAAAAACTGTGACTTATAGTCCAAAAAATACGGTAATCGATTAATAAATTAGTTGCCAACAAATTTGATCATCGATATTTGCCGGCAGCTATGAACAGTTCCGTTTGGGTCTTTGTCTCTAAAGTGATTAGACCTAGAGAGAGAGTTCACTGCTCGCCTACTACACTCAGGTTGGGTTGCTGAATCAATAATAGTATTACGAAGTGTTGAGAGTTATATTGTCTTTTGTGTTGTTAGATCTAGTGTCCATCTATCAAAGTTGAGTAATTGAAGTCAATATTATTATTTGTATTCTTTGTTGACGAGACATTGCTACATAGCGCAGAGCGCTAAGCAAGTTAGCAGTTATGCTAAACAGTGTCTTCAGTGTCCATTTGTATTGTCTTTTGGAGAAGCAAATTAGCACTTGAGTTATTGCTTGATAGTAGAGTTGTCTGATTTCTTTTTATGAAGAAACCACACACATAAACCCATTCATATAACAGCTTAGTCTCCTTTCAACACAAACTGCCATTCAAACAGTAGATTGTCATACAAGAGACTGCTTTGAAATTGGATTTGGATGATATTTATGAACAACTGTTGGAAAAGAAAACCGATTCATTACAGTCTGCCTCCTCCTTATTCGATTTTGTTGTTTAGTTTGTTTAAATAATATTAATGACACAATTTTTATCAGCACTTTGCCCACAAGATAAAAAATGTCCATCAGCAGCACTTTTTTCTTTATTTGAATGAACAGGACTTTTGTCTTATTTATGTACTGAGAAATTCTTTTTATGTTATATGCTTAGAACATTTATAAAATACTTTAACAAGTTTTATGTACTTAAACAGGACAGTTGTAGACTACAGTTAAGTCAGAAAGCTGTAATAAAAAAATATTTTTTGAAGGAAATATTCATCCATTTTGTCTTCATTGTTACTTACAATGTAACTGAAAAACTTCGAGTTAGATTGTGAAGGTAACTGAAAAAAGTGACATTTATCCTAGGGATCCACCAAAATTAAATTCTTCAATTTTTTTTGTGGCTAATAGCCTGAGTTCTGTATGAGGAGACTGTGGAGTGAGTAACTCATAGATGGAGAGGGGCCCTATATAACTAGTCGAATAAGAAGGAGAGCGCGACTTCTGGTTTGTTGATTGCATAATAATTGAAGTTGATATTTATAAATATCAAGAATTTTACATCTTACCCGTGATGCATATGTTTTAAAGGGCACACCGGGAACACTTTTTTTTTTTTTAACTTAAACTTATGGTGTGCTCTACAGCTAACACTTCCAAAGTACTCGCTCACGGGCTATTACGCTATCTGGCACTAACAGAACTTATATAAGATTAAAGGAAAAACAAGGAGTGTGGCTGGACAAGTTAATAGTTTTTCTTATTTTGTTACAACATTCTGTTTAGACCAGTGCTTCTCAAAGTGGGGCGCACCCCCCTGGGGTGGCACATCTGACCTCGGGGAACATTTGTGCCACACTAGAATAAAGTGTAATTGCACATCCACTCAGTCAGTGGGTGGCCGTGGCGCTCTGATTTTCAGAGTGTGCGCAGTATTTTTGAACGGAGCAGGAGCACACAGCAAAGAGCACTGGAGATGTGAAGAGCTAAGACAAAGAAAATATGACGAAGCCTATGTAGCGTTTGGCTTTGACTGTAAATATAGTGGGAGATGAGGAAATACTACTCTGTTGACCGTGTCTATAAATGTTTGCAGCAGACAGCAGGAAGCCAAATCATTTAAGATTTCACTTAAAGACATTAGACTCCAATCACATTGATAAGCCGCTTGATTTTTTTTTTTTTTTTATGAGTGAAAACGTGCCAAATATTGCCAACAATCGCCCCGCTTTGTCAGTGTTACATCACTAATCCAGCGAGCACTGTTAGCATCATATAAAGTGGCATACAGAGTTGCTCAGTGTAAAAAATTAAAAATTAAAAAAACACAACATAGCAAAGGAGCTGATACTGCCTGCAGCAAAAATAAAAATTGTTCCTTTTTCGGTCAAATTGTTTGGCATAATGTCCTCATGAGTCAAAAAAACACTTGGTAATTGTTTAGTTTTGGTCGATTTTAGCCACACCAGTGGAGAAAGGCAGTAGTTTTTGCCTTAAAGGAGACTGCGTTTCCCATGAGTACCAGCGCTGCGCTGGGGAAAAGGACACACCCGCAAAGTGTCATAAAATCAATCAATCAACCAAAAATCAATCTCCCGGTCGCTTGCCGATGGATTAAACAACATTTCTGTTTCCAGCAGCTGTGTGAAGGATTAATAATAAGGTAATTAATCTGGTTGTAGGTAAACAATAGCATATGACGGTTAGCAACCTTGTGGCTTACTGTGGCTACCCCCACCCCACCCGTCACCCCAGCGAGTAAAAGCCGGACTTTTTTTTCCTCCTGACACAAAACTTTTTGTCTCTTTTGTTGCTCTGCCATCGTTGCAGAATTTGCGCGAAACAAACAAAACAATGTTCATAAAGCTATACTTTAAGTTTGTAGTACTTTTTTCTTTAATATTAAAAAGTACATAATGTTATGCAGAGGTGTACTTATCATAATAATAATCGTTTTATATGCAAACTATACTATTTACAGTGGCAGCACAGAGTTGAGGGGGGCGCAAAATGTTTACGTCTTCCTGGGTAGGGTGGCATAACATTAAATAATTGAGAAGCATTGGTTTAGACAGTGCTAAGCGAAATTTTATTCACGTTTTGGACAAAAAATGTAGCAACTGAACACTAGTAGTCAAATATATTGTGATGTTTTTCCACAAGAAATGGACAAGCACTATTGAAAAGAAGCTAATTGTATTGAATGGATATTAAAGCTTGACAACATATAGTAATTCAAATCCTGCTGTTGCCCTTCCTGCTGACGCCTTCAAAATGTGCACTGTAACATGCCGAGAATGTTAAAAAACAAAATGCAGACGCACACACATGCATATACACAGCCCCAACTAGCGTCCACCATCTGGCCTTCAGAGGGCTCAGATGTCTCTGGGGCAAAGTGAGCTGCTGGGGTAACCGTGTGCATATGCATATAGTGTTTTCAAGTAGTATAGGAACCAGGAGGGTGAGTGAGGAGTTACAGTTCATATCAATGCTGCAAAAAAATCTTTTGAAAAATTGAAACAATCCTACAAGCATGTATTATGTTCAAGCTCCCGCACCCGCATGTGAAGGGGAGTACTTTTACACAACAAGCGTCACATTAATGCTGTAGGTACACAAGCAGCAGGCTGGGGTCAGTGCCAGGCTTTTCGTAGCTCACAAGGCCACATGAGCACACCTGAATGCTGGTGCTCTTTGCTGTGGGAAAAATAAGTTCCCATTATGGAATGAGGCCATGTCCACTGCACATGCTCACCATAATGGCTTGAGTGCAGCAGCTACAAAGCTAAGCAACTGAATGTGCATTACACACACACAGCAGTTCAAAATAGGTGGAAAATTGAATTCTACATCAAGGGGCCCCAGCAGTTGTGCCTGTGGGCAAAATAAGCGTGAATCTTTTGAGTGATACCAGCGCCTAAAGCAGAAGGAACCGTCTAATCAGATGTGCAACTTTATTTTAGTGTTTAAAACAAGGATGTATCTGGTCTTTAGATCCATTAGGCTCAGCATGACTGACATTTCTACAAAAGCAGCACTCAAAGCGCGAGATTTTTTTTTCAATAATTAGCAGGATAACTGAAAAATCACTCAACAATTATGTTTGCAGGAAGACCAATGGAAAAACTAATCACTTTAGCACTCCTATGTTTTCACGAAAGGGCCATTGCCATGATGACTCTACGAGAATACGAAAAATGTCAAATTTGCATTTATATAGTTACGTTTCTATTCGAACAATGTCGCAATTCCGCGTGAAAACGATGTAGTATTCATGCCAGAACCAAGGGAGCAATGCAGATTTACAAGGCGACAGCCAATGATGCGCTTTCACCCCAACAACCTCCTCAGCCCGGAAGGCAGCATCCCCGCCAACTCCAAGCAATGGAATTTTCCTTTTGCTCCAAAAGGAATAAGAATGGAAACATTTAAATTAAAAAAATATTATAAAAACAGTAAATTAAAGCCAACGTTCCACCATATTTGCTGTTTTTAATGTTTAGTAGCACAGCTGTGCACACTCAATGTGACGGGTGCGAGTGCTGACGTTATCGGTGCGGGAGCTTTTCAATGATTTGGATGCAGAGCAAGCCCCTTCAAGTCCCTTCTCAAGACCCCGCAATTGAATCCTTCCACGTTGGAGCCTGGATTCAATGGTTTGCGAGTTAGTTTCTCATTAGATGATGAGAGGGGGACGATCTGCCATCCCCATGAGATGCGTGCCGTCCGAGTTGCCCCAGACTGCAAGGGCCTGTTCAGTCCTGCTTGCAGGCCTAGTTCAGTTTATTCCATTATACCAACAACTTGTTTACTGTAATTGCCAGTTTTTCAGTCTTCACATGCAGAATTTGCATTCTCTAGTTATCATTATTACTTTAGTTTAAATAAAAAAACCTCGCTGTTGTGTGAAACTGTTCTCTAAAGACTTCTTTAGACTGAAAGGATTGTACTACTGGCAGCAGTTTTGCTGAGTAAAATAAACCAATGTGAAATCAGTACTGGAAAGTGCAAACCTCAATAACGGTAGTACTATTCATAACACAGAATTCTAAGGAACTTGTTATGGCACATCGCCAATGTTTTCCTATCAAAGTAAATTTGTATCTTAACTTACTTCCCGCAATTATGCAGTCGTGCTCAATTTCTGCTTGTTTGTCAAACATACAGGCAGCCTGAAAACTTGACCTCCCTGCTTGTCTCACTTCATTCCACGCCCAGCCTACCGTTGTACCACATCCCCAGTCCCTCCCCCAGCCCTTCTGTTCTAGGCTGTTAAATGAGCAGGTTTATTTAAGCCTAATTGGTTTAAGGGCAAACAGAAACAAGCAATGGAGAATTACGACCGTGTCTGGCTAGAAACACGTACCACGGAGGGAATGTGAGCAGGAGGAGAATCCAGGAGAAAGAGTTGGAGGTTAAGGGAATGCCTGAGTGGGAAAGACACGCAAGGGAGATGCATAGAAGAAAAGGTGAACAAATCTTATAGAAATACAAATTCCTAGGGGTGTAACGGCACACAAAAATCTCGGTTCGGTACATACCTCGGTTTTGAGGTCACGGTTCGGTTCATTTTCGGTACAGTAAGAAAAGAAAATGCAAAATACAAATTTGCTAGTTGTTTATTACACACCTCTGTGCTTTCAACAATAGGAACATTGGCCCATACAAAGCTAGAATTCTGCTCAAAAAGTAGCGGGTATTTAAAGATAATCCAACAACAATTTGCCTTTCAGACCCCGCGTATTGGTCAGCAAGAAAAAAGAAGTCCTGTGCTAAAGAGAAAAGCAATCCCAATGACAAAGATTTTAACATGTATTTTACAAATGAAATGCCTCAATGAATTTTTTTTTTTTTTTTTTTTTTTTTTATGAACGGTTTTCAAAAGCTTTATTGGTGGATTTTCTCACACAGAAATTAATCAATTTAATTGTGTAAGCAAGATCTGTATATTGTTTTATTATTTAATTACAGGTGTTTTAGCTCATTTCAATATATTTTATTTAAATGGGCAATTATTTATTTTATTATGTGTTTATATTTTACAAATGTGATGTAGTATTCATTTATATTGTATATTCTATGTTGTATAACTTTAGTTCCTATGTGAATATTAGTTCCTACTTGTTTTGTTGTGGTAGGAGGGTTTTGTATTGAACACGGGGCCGTATTGGTTATTATTATAGCAGAGAAGACAACAGTAAATCAACAAAGACAAGTCAACTGTGCACCGATCTACCACTCAAGAGATCTGATGGACTCAAAAAGTGGGTTACGATTGCATATTAGTTTGAAAATCGACCGGATCCACCGTATTTTTACACGAGTGACTTCCGGTCTGCCCAATCCTAGCTAGTAGTATTGACGCAGGAGGGCCGCGCCTCGCGTCAAATAATAAACTCTGCCGTTCTTTTCACGTGCGTGCGTTGAGACGCTTCTGGGATGCATCTAACACGCGGCCGCACTGCGACTGGTGTGCATTGGCTGACTGACTTTAACGCCCGCATTTCACTGCGTTCTCGCGGCGGCCACGTTGTCGCTCCGTTGACATTTCTGGGTTATATACTGTCTGTGTTATATGGTCCTCATTATAGTAGAGAATATGGAGTAAATATAATCTACACAAAGAAACTGTAACCCGATCGACTCACAGCCTCGAAAAGTAAGGGTTACATTACGTCAGAAACTCGTTCGGTACGCCTCCATTCCGAACCGAGCACCCTGTACCGAAACGGTTCAATACAAATACCTTTACCGTTACACCCTTACAAATTCCCATTCATCAGCCCCTTCGCAAGACTGATTGTGTGATACCACTTTATGCAGATTTAAAGTCAAGGTTATTCAAAACTCGCACTGAATTCACACAGAACACAACTTGTTCCAAAATCAATCAATCATTGCTAACTAAATATGCAGCAATCTTAAAATTACAGATGTAGATGATTGTAGCTAATTACATTTGATCAAAAATATGATTGCTACTGTGCTGCTTCTGTTTACACTAGATAATTTTAGGTTGCAGCACTACTAGATATATTTAACAATTGAGACAGATCACCGTAATGGCAGTTCAACCATAAACAAAATGGAGGAAAACTGTATGTAAATGTACTAGTATTATGCGGAATATTGTTATATTGATATCGTGAAATGAAATGGCCTGTATCGTGAGTTTTTTTTTTGTTTTGTTTTTCAGCACAGCACAGCACTAATGTCAGGTGACTCATGTGAAAGAGAACAATTATGTTAGACTACAACCAGAAAAGCTGCAGTCCAGCCAGTCTCAAAAACTGTACTCTCTGCTCTCTAAAGCAAAAAAAACACATGAATCAGGTATGGTCAGTTAAACTACACCCATGTAGATGCTCTAGAGGTGCATTATTTTCCTCCACCATATTAAACCACCACCAATCTTTTAAACCAATTCAAATTGCTTCTGTAATTTGAGCAGTGATTATTCTCATAGTTGATAAATAATACTTATTCACTTCATAGTTATGAGTGGCAAAGTATTTGCCTGCAAATAACAGACCTGAGCCATCCTTTACATCTGACTTGCACACAAATGTAAAAGAAGTACAGTGTGACGCAAAGAAACAGGAACTTTTTAATAATTCTGTAAAACCAAGAGTGATTGAAGTCATTATATAATAGTGATTGAACCCTTAAAACATGCCACTTAAACGATGAATTTTCATTTTTTTAAGAACAGGGTCTCTGCAGGTTTTAACAAACCAAGTTTAAAGCAACACTAGGTAACTTTTCAGTTTTGGTCGATTTTAGCGACGCAGGTGGACTAAAGCGGAAGTGTTTTGCCTTAAGGAAGACTGCGTTTCCCATGAGGACCAGCGCAGAGTGTCGTGAAATCCTTATCTCCCGGTCGCCTGCAGGCTGGATTGCGTCCCCAAAAATTAAAACATTTAAAGGCATCACTGAGGTTTATGCATCTTCTAAATAAAAGTAAAGTCAATACATTGTTCAGGACTTTCACAGTTGCATTTAAGACCTTTTATCAGATTTTAGGCGAATTTTACATATCACGGCCTTCAATTCAAATTATTGCATTTCAGACGTTTTTAGACTTTATAAGACACCGCGGATACCCTGAACATGACATTCTTTAAATGGCATCCTCCTTTACGTTAGGGGTGGGAACCTATTTGTACCTCACACGACAATACAATTTGCGATACAAAGCTCACGATAACGATGGTCTCACGATATGGCGTTACGATTATCGATACATTAGTCAGAAAATCATTCTAGAATATTCAACAAAACTAGTTTAGTTTATTCACACATCATTAAAGCACACAAGACATGGTATATACAAATACAGTAGATGCAGTATATGTTTATACTACGGCTGCAGCTATCGATTATTTTAGTAGTCGATTAATCGATTAACTACCATATTGGCCCGAATATAAGACGGCCCTGATTATAAGACGACCCCCTCTTTTTCAAGACTTAAGTTTGAAAAAATACTTTTTGAACACCAAATCAAATTTTATACAGAAAATAATTACAGTACATCCGAAACAAATGATTATAACAGTATATTTGAGAGAAAAAGCATGTTATTTTGCCTCATTCAAATCTTAATATCTGAACATTTAAATATGTAAACTAAAGTGCAATCACATTCGTAAATGAATGGCTTCTGCTTTTTGAAATGTAAATAAACCAATCTATTGTTATAACACAACAAAATTGCAATAACTGCATTAACCATCAAAAACCATAAAAAAACATTACTTCAAACAAAAATGTAGCTTATGTTGGTCTTAACATGGAGCAGCTGGATTCAGCCATGTAAAATGAGGCAGACTAGAGGGCAGTGTATCCATCCAAATCAATAAAACTAAATGCAGACACCTTAAAAAAAAATCATTGCAACGCCACTTTAATTAAACGAATACTCGAAGCGGCATAATTTAATTTGAATCTTTTTATCTAATCGAATACTCAAATTAATCGATTAATCGTTGCAGCACTAGTTCATACAATTAGATTAGGGTTTTTTGGGGGGTCAATTCCATTTGCTTTTGGGTTACAGAACAGGAAGTGACCCAGAAAATTCCCAAATGTATAGACCCTACCCACCGACGTCACAAAACCACGTGCTCGCTGTATGGTTCCGCCCACTTGTCCGTCATTTTGTCTCTGTATTAGCATTGGTTTCAATTGATCGAGGAATTTAAAATGCATTTCATGGAAGACCCGGTGCTTTCTGATGCCGTAAACTCACTGGATGTGTTGCATAAAAGGCGTTATGTGGAAAAGCTTCATTCTATACAGTCGCCAGATCCATATTTGATGCCCAAATCGATGTTTTTCGACCCACTGTCTTCGCCCTGTCTGCCTGACATCTGCTACGCTGATATTTACAATTATCTTGTCCACACAAAATCAGCCTATTCTCACGAAAGTTTGAAAAACTTTAAGAGCTTGGAGGCTTATAAATACTTCGTTGCTGGTTGGGTGAAACAGGTCCTCGTCCACGAAAATTCGGCAGGAATCTATCTTGTGCTTGGAAAGGTGAGTTACGAAATTTTCAATTCAAAATCTTTTGTTCTTGCTAACATCCACTGTCAAGTCTAATGTATTTCATGTCATTTGTCAATGGAGCTAGGGCTTTTAATGTTTATATGGTTTAGCGATAGCACTCTCACTACATACATACGTGTATGTTGTCGATTAGCCTAGCAATGATCTTAATTGTGGTTGTCAGCCCAAAACCCTCTAAATATATATTAAATGCATCTTACCAGATATAAAATGACTTCTACATAATCTGTGGTAATCGTTTGGAGCCCAGTTTTCTCGTCGAATTGCAGCAGCCCATCTCGCTCTCTCCTCTCCGTGTCTCTCGGAATCCGGTAGAGCTTCAAGTCTCTCCGTCTATCTTCTCTGTTATTGCAACCGACCGCCACACACGCCTTCACCATTTTGATTATTAATGTTAACGAGCAGAAAAACACGCCGTAAATAGGAGGAATATACGTAGCCGTAACAGGTCAACACGATGTGTTGACGGACAATTGGGCGGCACCAGTCAGGAGAGCGGAGTTGTGACGTCACGTGGGTAGGGTTTATAGGCACTGACTCAAACTCAACAGGAAGTGACCTGTAAATGCCTTAAAATGAACAGAAAGTGACTTGTAAATGCGCCGAAAATCGGAAACTTAGAAAATGCTCTGGTGTCGAATGAACGAACGTTTATACGCCCTTCCTTGTCTTAATGGATTTGACGTCAAGCGCCGTCAATGGCAGCCATAGAGTTAACTGAGACTCTATTATGATGGAAGATTTGATAGGGTTAAGGGTTAGATTAGTTTTTTTTTTGTTTTTTTTTAAACATTGACACCATTTTTAAAATGATATCTCAAGCCTTGGCATGAGCCAACCTTTGCTAACCTTTAGGGATGCAAAGTATGACAATATATCACAATTTTGATATTTTGTCACACCCCTACTTTATGTATGCAATTTTGAAATCTGCTGTTGAGATTCCTCATTGATTCCTCATCTGAGCTGGAATACTGTCAATTTCATCCTGACTTCACCATGGCTACTAAAATGGCACATTGTTTACTTGCTCAAGGTCATTGTCTCGCAGTGCTGCCGTTTGTTCATGTTTGCCAATACTCTAAAATTCCCGTTTTTTTTTTTTTTTTTTTTTTCAACAGTGGTCAACAGCAGATTTCAAGAATGTTTTCGTGCAGGAAGACAGCTTTTATTGACATCATTTTTAAATAAAAAGTCCATAATTGTTTCTTAAATGTATGTTTTAAGGTTTCAATTACAATAAACGAAATATTTTTCTTCCATCACTCTTGGTTTTATTGGGTTGTTAAAAGTATATAGGAACGGTTGACTTTGTATTGTTTTCCCTCATATTTGCGCAGTCAATGAAAAAAATGAAAAGAGCAACAGATTAGAGTTCGTATCAGATTCGGACCTGCCCAAAGGACAACCTCGTTTCAATTAGTGACCAATACAAGGAAATCACTTTTATCCTTGTTACCATAGAAACCTCAGGAGCTACACCCCCCACCCCATCTTTTTCCGAACGTCACCATCTTTTCAACTAGACAACACTCAACCCTTTTTTTGCCCAATACCCTCTCACTAATCTTAAGAAAAAAAATTGCACGTCATTTTCACAACATTAGCAAAAAACAAGCACAAACACAGAGGCCACAGTGGAAAGAATCATAAAGTTGGGACACGATCATTATTTGTCTTGGTACATGATGATGTTTTTTTTTTCCTTAACAGGGAGGGAGAGCTACTGCATGATAAAACGAGAGGAGATACTGTGGATGTCTGACCAGAAGCAGAGTGTCCCTGCGGGTTCCAGGGCGGAAATGAAAAACACATTGAACAGAGCACACAATCGTTTTTAACGGCGACACCACTGCTTCTTGTGCAGATAAATGTATGTAGAAGAAATAGAAGAGGAATATAAGATTGTTATGATACAGAGACCATGGCCCATGGGGTTTAACCAGTATCGTGACAGCATTTAAGCTGGCCCACCACATGATACGGTGAATCCCCTCTTTTTTAATACACTGCCTGGCTTTAGTCCCTGTAACTTGCAAATAGTTGGGATTTACTTCATTGAATATAACCCTGGGCGATGAAATGATAACAAAAAAATGAGTGAAATTAATGGATTAACTACAGTAATTCGATTGCAAAAAAGCTTAAAATCAAATTTTGCTGCTTTGAGGATTTGTTCAATTAGATTAGTAAAATTAGTAAATTAGTTTTATTGATTTGGATCGATACACTGCCCTCGAGTGGCAACAGTGAAAATGCCATAACTCGTCTAACATGGCTGAATTCAGATGCTTCCTGTTAAGACCAACATAAGGTATGTTTTTGCTTGAGTTAATATGTTTGTTTATGAATTCGTTATTTAGTTTCGAAGTATATTTAGCGGGTTTTTTTAGTGGGAATATATTTAGGGCTACAGCTATCGATTATTTTAGTAGTCGATTAATCGATGAACTGCTTAGGTCGAATAATCGAGTAATCGGATAAGGAACATGAAAAATTAAAATACAAACTCTCAACAGCTCAAACAAAAGCTAATGTTGGTCTTAAAAGGGAGCAGCTGGATTCACCCATGTGAAATGAGGCAGACAAGAGGGCAATGTATCCACCCAAATCAATAAAACTAAATGCAAACACTTTCAAAATAAACCATTACAACGCCACTTTAATGAAACGAATACTCGAAGCAGCAAAATTTTATTCAAATCTTTTTTTCTAATCGATTACTTTAGTTTATCGATTAATTGTTGTAGCACTATATTCATTAAGAGAATTGTAGAAAAAAACAAAACTTAGCATTATATAGCATTTAAGCTAGCAGACTTTTGCTATGCAAGTCAGCCAGTTTTTTTGTTGTACATAAATCCTCATTTATTCATTTCTATATTGTTTTAGGCTAAGTCATAGACTTCATAATTGTATTGACGGCTCAGAACCATCAGCCACTGTGCAACCCCTTCAAGTAGGGGGTTGTCCGACAGTCCGCTTCAGTTATTCGTAGTCGGTCACAGTTAGTCAACACATGCAGGGATCCAACGCCGGATTTAGGTTGAACAAGTATGAAAGCTGTACCGTATACAAACAGGAAGGATTGTCTCAGGAGTGATTTGTTTGAGGATTCAAGGTAATTATTATATTTTTCGTACCATGCATGCATTTTGAAACGTTGTGAAAAAAATCAATGGGAGAAATTAGCCGCTACAGCATTGGCATTATACTTCGCAATATTTACGTAAAATAACTGCTAACTGCACTTTTTTTTTTTTTTTTATTTATTCATTTATTTATTTATTTATTTATTTATTTATTTTAGCTATCAAACAAGAATCGAGACTGTTTTACATCCATATCAATAAAGAATTCAGGGATTTAAATTTAAGCATTTATTCACAAGAATTTTCAATGGAAAAAGCTCCGTGTTTACATATGGCGGCTGCTAATTTCCTTACTGACTAGCCTCATAGTTCGCAAAATGTACGTAGGATAAATGCTACCTGCATGGTTTTTTTTTTTCTTTTAACCAAGAATCGAGACTGTTTTACGTCCATATCTATAAAGAATTCAGGGATTTAGGCATTTATTCACAAGAATTTTCTGTCTGTGTTTCCACTCAGTCAGCTTTGATGGAGATAGGCTCCCTATGAATCGGCCCGCACCCCATCACTACATTACGAAGTCTATGGCTAAGTTCAGATATTTTAATATATTTTAAAATGTATTTGAAAGTGCAGTTCTGCAGTTTCAAGAAGCACTCAGGAATTATATTTTGTATCCACATTTAATGCTTTTTTGAAAGTGTAATCTTAGCAAGCCCAAATAAATATTATTGCAAGCATAAACACTTGTTTATTTGTTTTACATATCCTAAAATTGTTTCTGCAATGCATCAAATGTTCGTAATCCGGTTACTCGATTATTCGATCTAAATGATAGATTAATCAATTACCTAAACAACCGATAGCTGTAGCCCTACAATAATTATCGCTATATAATTTTTGTCAACAGAAATAATAAAAACATTTGATAAAAGTAGATAGATTTAAACTATAATTACACCACCCAAACGCAGGAGAATTGGGGGGGGTGCTGGTGCAACATGAACACTAACTCTAAGGGGGTATTCAGTACAGGAGGGACCATTGTGACCTGCCACAGAGCAGCATTAAAGTCTGATACTGCGGACACTTATTTTGCTGGCCAATAGCTTATAAAGCGATGGCTGTCTTGTTTATCTGTAACATTTTTTAGACTGAACATTTTCTTTTGTCTTTATCGTTGACATTGTCAGACACCTTAAGACTTCACACACAAAAGGCTTTAACATGTTGCCGAGTGTAAATTAAAATTAGTTTGTCTATTTATTGTGATTTAATTTATTAGGGTCGCATGTCTGCCTTATATTTTGTGCAATGTTCTCCATTTTGTTAACTTTAAATTTAAACTTTAAAGATTGGTTAAAGCAGCATCTGGGTATGTCAGTTATCGATATCGATTGATAAGATTTTTTTTTTTTTTAATCGTGATAACAATTTTTGTCATATCGCCCAGGCTTAATTTAAAAGTAAAAAAAATAAACAATTCAGAGGATGTCATTTTTAAAAATCCGTTGTCACATTACTGCATATAATGATAAACATGAACCCATCCTCTATACTACAGCCAAGTCACACAAGCTATAGTCTTGTATAAATCTAAATTGCTTTTATAGATACAAGGATACACAAGCAGGGGACGAACATGCAAACAGGAATATCTAGGCAGAGATATGAACCATAAATTTGTGGGTCAGGTATCTAACCACTTATGCACTTTGAGCATGATGATGAAGTGATTAGACTACTCTGAAACACTGGCCACATTTAATTTATTTATTTTTCATAAAGTCTATCTCTTGGTCGATATTAAATGAAAATTATCATAATAACAAATAATAAAATAATCCCAATTTCTTAGGCACATTTAGATCAATTCTGAATGATAGTGCATCCTGAATTCCTGGAAATCAGGACCGAAAGGCAGTTACTTCAACTTGGAAGGCTACCTCAAAGCAAGTGATATTTTTGAAGCGACAAACATGCAGTGAGGTGACACAGGCTCAAAAATCGCCTGGGAAACAGAAATGCATTTTAAGACATTTACATCATACTTTGCAAACATGATTAATGAGGCTGCTGGTGTGCTCCACGTGTATGAGACCTCAGCATCTGTGTCAAGTGCAGCAGCAGAAGGCACAAGTAATTCCAAAAGTGTTAACTAGAAGTCCACGTGGACAAGATATAAATGTACGTTTTGTCTTGTCTGTTACCTTCCATCGCTGAACAAGTGATGATCATCACGCCAAGAACCGCAAAGAAATCCACTCTCATGTTGGGTCTCCACTGCTTGTCCACCCAAATTGCCAACACGCCCGATGGGTGCGCGTCAAGGAATCCCTTCGCTTATCAACAGCGGGTACTCCAAAAGATAGCCAAGGTGTCAGGGAGACACATTTCAAAGCGTAGTAAACAAAGTGTGTCACAAAAGCGCCGCGAAAGTGCTTCAGGTGGAGCAAGCAGCTGCCTGCGAGTGAGGGAAGGGGGGGTGAGGGAACCGCGTGGAGGCGTGGGGAGACCCGACACAGCCTGCTCGCAGCCCTTTGACGCGCTACAGCCAATCAGCGGCAACGACCGGAACTCGCTGACCAATCGGCAGCTTGGGTCAGCCCATCCCGCGTAGTCAAAACACAAAACTTCTACAACCTACTCCAAGCTGTTAGCGTTGAACTGTAAGGATGTAGCACCCCCAGCAGGAGTTTTTGTGACACTACATCGTTCACGGTTTGTCTGAAAGCTTTTTTAACAACTAGTATATTAGCATTTTTTAAATCAGTGGCTCTCAAACGTTTTGCACCAACTATCATCTTAATAAATGCTACATAACTTTATGTGAATTTTTTAACATTAATACTGCACTTTCAATATGGGATTTTTTTAGTATCACTTTACAATAAGGGTCCCTTAATTTACATTAGTCAATGCATTTTTAGACAATAACTAATGTATAAGTAACATTACAATAATTAATATAATTGCTTATCGAACATTTATTACTATATTAATTAACATGAGTTAAAGCATTAGTAAATGCTTTAGTTAATGCATTAGTTAATGCATAACCAGACAGTAACTAATGGTTTGGTAAAATTAAAAATACAGTACTGTGCAAAAGTTTTAGGCAGGTGTGCCTAAAACTTTTGCACAGTACTGTATATATAAGCCTATATAGGGTTAGGGTTTAGGGTTGGGGTTTGTTAACTTAAGCATTTATAATTTCTTAGTTAAGGGACACATGTACTACACTTTAAAATAAGGGTCCAAAAAACATTCAATAATGGTTAATTAAGGTTAAATAATACTTATGAGGTATGTTCACGGGAAATAATACCATACTTAAGGTTAGGTTAGCAGCACCCAAAGACTCACAGAGCAATGTTTCTCATTTTCAAAAAACAATCACTTACTAGTACCAGTATACAGTACATTAATAACTATTTATTAACACACTGATGTATAAGTGAATTAGTGTTAAGTAATGTATTATATATATTATATACAGTGGGGCAAATAAGTATTTAGTCAACCACTAATTGTGCAAGTTCTCCCACTTGAAAATATTAGGCCTGTAATTGTCAACATGGGTAAACCTCAACTATGAGAGACAGAATGGAAGAAAAAAAAAAAAAACAGAAAATCACATTGTTTGATTTTTAAAGAATTTATATGCAAATCATGGTGGGAAATAAGTATTTGGTCAGTACCAAAAGTTCACCTGGCAATAACGGAGGCCAAACGTTTTCTGTAACTCTTCACAAGCTTTCCACACACTGTTGCTGGTATTTTGGCCCATTCCTCCATGCAGATCTCCTCTAGAGCAGTGATGGTTTGGGGCTGTTGTTGGGCAACACTGACTTTCAACTCCATCCACAGATTTTCTATCGGATTGAGATCTGGAGACTGGCTAAGCCACTCCGGGACCTTGAAATGCTTCTTTGTTGCCCTGGCTGTGTTTTTGGGATCATTGTCATGCTGAAAGACCCAGTCACGTCTCATCTTCAAAGCCCTTGCTGATGGAAGGAGATTTTCTTTCAAAATCTCTTGATACATGGCCCCATTCATTCTTTCCTTTACACAGATCAGTCGTCCTGGTCCCTTTGCAGAAAAACAGCCCCAAAGCATGATGTTTCCACCGCCATGCTTCACAGGGAGTATGGTGTTCTTCGGATGCAATTCAGTATTCTTTCTCCTCTAAACACGAGAACCTGTGTTTCTACCAAAAAGTTCTGTTTTGGTTCCATCTGACCATAACACATACTACCAGTCCTCTTCTGGATCATCCAAATGCTCTCTAGCTAACCGCAGACGGGCCTGGATGTGTACTGGCTTCAGCAGGGCGACACATCTGGCAGTGCAGGATTTGAGTCCCTGGCGGCGCATTGTGTTACTGATAGTAGCGTTTGTTACTGTGGTCCCAGCTCTCTGTAGGTCATTCACTAGGTGCCCCCATGTGGTTGTGGGATTTTTGCTCACCGTTCTTGTTATAATTTTGACACCACGGGGCGAGATCTTGCATGGAGCCCCAGATTGAGGGAGATTATCAGTGGTCTTGTATGTCTTCCATTTTCTAATAATTGCTCCCACAGTTGATTTCTTTACACCAAGCGTTTTACCTATTGCAGATTCAATCTTCCCAGCCTGGTGGAGGTCTACAATTTTGTATCTGGTGTCCTTCGACAGCTCTTTGATCTTGGCCATAGTGGAGTTTGGAGTGTGACTGATTGAGGTTGTGGACAGGTGTCTTTTATACCGATAATGAGTTAAAACAGGTGCCATTAATACAGGTAACGAGTGGAGCCTCGTTAGAAGAAGTTAGACCTCTTTGAAAGCCAGAAACCTTGCTTGTTTGTAGGTGACCAAATACTTATTTTCAACTCTAATTTAGAAATGAGTTCTTTAAAAATCAAACAATGTGATTTTCTGTTTTTTTTTTCCACATTCTGTCTCTCATGGTCGAGGTTTACCCATGTTGACTATTACAGGCCTCTCTAATCTTTTCAGGTAGGAGAACTTGCACAATTGGTGGTTGACTAAATACTTTATTTGCCCCACTGTATTACAACCTAATCTTAAGTATGGTATCATTTCATGTGAATGTACCTCATAAATATTATCTGCGTGCGTCTTTGAGAATAACTTCTCTTAATGTAGGCAGGCCCCCTACTTGAAGGCGTGGCACAGTGTATGACTGTTGTGACTCGTCATTATAATTATGAAGTCTATGTCTTACTGTATGTGTTTCAAAACAAGCAAGCCTGAAGACTGGAGAGGACACTAGTGAGCTTTTGGGGGGGTGCAGCACATTACATGAGTGACACAACTAGACACTGCTACAATGCAGGCTAACTACACATATAAATCCCACACATTGTGAACATGTGACGGAAACGATAGCGCATTTTCGTCTCATTCTCATCTCGTCAAACGAAAACTGATATTCATCTCATTGTGTTTTAGGCCATGTTCACACCAAGTAGTTTTTTTTTTTTTTTTTAAACCAAGGATCCTGCCCGAATGTGTTGGGAAAAATAATTGCGTCCACACCTGCACGTTTGTAAAAAAAATAATAATAATAAAAAATTCCACAGCCAACCGCTTTCATTCATTCTTAAGTACATTTATTTTTATAACAATAAAATAATTATCCACAATAAGCGGTACAGCAAGAGTTTGTAAAAAAAAAAAAAATGGAAGCAAAAAAGCGCCTGACTAATTCACTCCAAATGTAAACATTGGTCTCATATGTGACGTGAGGACAAAGTTTGTCGCAGTCAGTGACGTTTTCAGTTAAATCTTCGGTTATCAGTGTCCACATGATGGCGCCACAAACACAGAATTCGCACTTCTTCACTTTCCCCGTCGTTCTTAAGAACCCTGGTTTAAATGTGCGTGTGCGTGTGCATGATAGGCCAAATGGTAGAAAAATGTCTTCTTTTTGCCAAATATCCTGCTACGTGTGGACATGGCCTTAGTCTCCCAAGACACGTCTATAGCTCATTATCGTCTCGTTATCATCAAGAAAACCAAAATGTTTTCGTTATAGTCATCGTTGACGAAAACAACATTGGTACCATGTATTCCAAATGGATTTTAAAAAGTACCAAAAAATGTTTGAACACCAGGGGCGTAGGTTTGGTCTCAACATTGGTGGGGACGATATAAGAACATAACTTGCATGCACACTTTTTGCTGGGGATAGGACATTTATAAGACCAAATAGATTGGTGAACGGGGGTCAGGGCTACATTTCTCACAAATATGAGCTTATTAATTGACAGGCTAAATGATCAATGCAAAATAAATCTGTATTGACTTATACTAACTTTCATATGTATTGGTTCAGGTGATACACCGTTCGACTCAAACCTTTGTTTTCAAAAACTACCAAAGAAACATTATGAAAACTTCCACAATAAATGTCTGGATTTTATTAGCAAATTTATATTGCAGTATTTGAACATAACTGAAATTTTATTAACATACACAATAAATTAGTGCTGTCAAATTTATCGTGTTAACAGGCAGTAATTAATTTTTTAAATTAATCACGTTAAAATATTTGACGCAATTAACGCATGCACGGAATGACCCATACAAGCATTGCCTCAGTTTACAACACTGCCCCTTTTATTGGCTTAAACTTTGGCAACTCTTTCACAACAAATATATGTATTGTGGCAAAGGATGTGGGGAAGAATGACAGGAGGCAATCTTTTTCTAAACACGCTTAATTGAGCACAACGCAGAACATACTGTATACCATTTGCAGCCACCACTGACAGTCATGGTTGCACAACTTCCCATCATATGCATTTGGGCAGAACAGTTAAGTCGCTACAGTATAGTTTAGTGAAAGCACAACTAAAATAATATTCCTATCCCTCAAAAAAATAAAGTTCACAAAAAGAAAGGTGCTCAATGCAAAGAGAACTGTCATTCCCAATCAAAATAAGTATGAAAAATACGCATAAAACTTACTCAGACTTTGCCTTGGCTAGATCTCTAATTAATTTAAAACTCGCCATTGACACCTTGTGGTGTATTTCATTCACTACCTTACGTAGTTAAAGACAATGTGGAAGGACGGCAGGGAACAATGGGACGTTCCGCTCGGCGACGTCAAGAATAGTGAGCTATTAGTTTGTTTTTTTTTTACTGAAAATTTTACAAATTTTATCAAAACGAAAACTTAAGAGGGGTTTTAATATAAAATTACTATAACTTGCACTCAAATTAATCTTTTAAGAACTACAAGTCTTTCTATCCGTGGATCCCTTTAACAGAAAGAATGTTAATAATGTTAATGCCATCTTGTGGATTTATTGTTATGATAAACAAATACATTACTTATGTACAGTATGTTGAATGGTTATGACCGTCTTGTGTCTTATCTCTCCATTCCAACAATAATTTACAGAAAAATATGGCATATTTTAGATTAGCTCGATTAAAGGTTTTAATCTTTTGACAGCCCTACAATAAATACAAACTTGATCTTTTAACTACTCAGGAATGCAAAAAAATAAATATATGTCTTAAGACCATTCAACATTGTCTGTCCAAATAAATAAATTAAATATAACTGAAAAAACTTCTTAGGCTAGGCTCATACTGCAGTTCCTAATGGACAATTCAAATTTTTTGTCATTTGTGTTTTTTTGCCGTGCCTGTTCAAGTATTACGCATGCACACTAATTTGCGGACCGACACGCGCTAAGCAAGCCGACCCGCATGTGCAGAAGCATCAAAACAAAGGACTATACATGCTGGCTGTCATCCGTTATTCCAGGGTGATCATATTTTCATTTCCTAAACGAGGACACATATAACTGACATTAATAATCTCCGTTTAGTCTTATATTCAAAGTTTATGTGGATAGGACGCATACACGAGTGTGCATGACGCACACATAAGCCTTACGTGTGTACATCAGTTTCCCACGACTCGGCCATGTAAGCAATACTGTAGTATAACCTATTTGGCACACATAGAGAGAGCCGAGCACAATCAGGCTTACCTAAGTTCCCTTGAAGCAAAACTTCGAATGCTCATTGACGACGAAGGATTTACGCCGTCGCTACGGCATCATCGCAATGCAGAAGCATAAATTAGGCTTTACATTCTGTTCGGTGGATGTAGACACACACGTCACAGCAAATTTGGTCGGGATTGGCGATGGAGTTGCGTAGGGTTGGTTGCCGACGAGCTTACACTCTCAAGGGATTCACACAATTACTGGTTTCTAGATCACACAGCTGATTTTTGTACACCCCACATGGTGTCAACCGGAAATACATCTAGCTGACGATAGCACCAACACATTCATAGTTAGTGTAGGCGATCAATGTATTTCTTATTGTTGAGTTTTTCTTTCTTTTCTTGTGTTTCTTTTCTTCTCTTCTGTTCCCCCTTCCTGTTCGCTGCTTTGTCATAATAAACGAAGTATGTTTACTTGTTCACTTAGACTTCCATTCTCCATGTCAAACAGCTGAACAGGACAGTTTTTTTTTGTTTTTTTTTAAATGAAGGTAAATGAAGGTAGTACTACCAAAGCATTTGTAAGTGCAATAATTTTCTGGCAGAAATTGAGCATTATCAGACAGAATTGCAGGGGTGCCAATACTTTTGGCCAGCAGTGTATTATTATTATTAACTAATTAACATAAAAATGATCATTAATGTCAGTTTTCCCTCACGTCGTAGAGTAAGGCAGAAAGCCCCATCAGTTTGTCGAGCCCACATTCCTGAAAATCCACTCAATGTTTTCCCTGTGTCCTTGCTCGCAATCAGTATCGGGCCGGCGTTAAGGCCCAAGTACACCAGATGCATGATCGTTGCGGTTCCGATCCGACTCCGGTAAAAAATAGCGCCGGAGCCAATCCGTTCCCATTATATCCTATTGTTCAACGTATACCGGCCGCGTCAGTGCTCCGGATTGACTGCGAACCATCTCCGGCGTGCCGCATGCCCGCCGGATGGTATATAAACGCGTCCGACAAAATGGGCGGAGCTGGGCCAGACGTCAAAAGCCCAGGTGTCTAATCACGGTTTAAACACCAGCAAACATGGACGAAGAACGTTTCATCATTGAGGTGGAAAGTCACAATGTGATATACGATGCAGCAGATCGTTATTATAAGGACAGCATTAAAAGCGAAGCTGCAAGGTGTTTTTCTGGCAATGATATCAAACACACGACGTGCTGACAACTGTGAGCGAGAAAAAAAAGCAGCAGCGTGTCTGGAAGTGGTTCCACTGCAGAAATTCTCATGCCCGGCGCACACACAATGTCGGTTTGTATACAGAGTCGAGGGGGAAAAGTACAAAAGAGAATAAAGAGACACCCACAAGTTTCGAACCTGGCCCTTCGCATTGCCTTGTAGACGCTGCAAAAAATAATAATTTATACACATTTTTCATTATTATGACCAAAAATAATCACTTGCTGTAAACCTTTCTTGAATTACGTATCCATAAACCTTGAGTGATGTTTTTTTAATCAAAACAACCACAGCAAAGATAGGAAAGGCAGGAGATTCAGACCCCCCTGTTCTTACAATCTAGAGACGGCCCTGCTTGACTCCACGGATGATATATGTACTTAAATTGAATTTGTTACGGCCTCATGTGGAAACTTAGGAGCAGGGTATGCCTCACTACAGGAAGGTGGCTTTGCGGACCTGTAGTCTGGAACACAAACACATCTAACCTGGATGAGTTGAGGCACGAATCTAGATCTGTGGCATTTAATTGTTAGCACTGCATAGAGAGATTCAATGTGCTCCTTGCTTGAATTACAGTATGTTAGCCAGCCTCACTTATTAAAATAACTTTTCAAAAAAGCAGGAGAGATTGTTTGGAAGGGAAAAAAACAGTAGCTTTCGCAATGATAAAATATTTCATTTTAGAGCATGCAATGACTGGTGAAGGCTTGTCGAAAAATGGCAGTTGAATTGTAGTAGTGGGTAAAAGCTGTAAAATACAGAAAACAGATAAAACACACACAAGATAGCACCGTTGTGATTCCTTCTCTAACATTGCCAGCTCTCAGCCTCGCATGCATATGTATATTATAGCACTCAGGAGTTTTAGCCATGAGATCATTCTAATAACTGCAAGTAAAATATCTTATAAGGTTAAAAACACAAAGGCTAAAAATGGTTTGATTCATTTTTTCTTCTTCTAAATGTTTCTTTGTCCAGTGCTTGAAGCGTCAAAATGTGTATTTGTCATGTTTAAACTCTAAATTTGACTTAAATTAATGTATATATATGTACACTGCTGGCCGAAAGTATTGGCACCCCTGCAATTTTGTCATATAAAGCTCAATTCGTCCCACAAAATGATTGCAATTACAAATGCTTTGGTAGTAATATCTTCATTTATTTTGCTTGCAATGAAAAAAAAAAAAAAAACACAAAAGAGAATGAAAAAAAAAATCATTAGCATTTTTCACAAAACTCCAAAAATTGGCCAAACAAAAGTATTGGCACCCCTAGTCTAATACTTGGTAGCATAACCTTTAGACAAAATAACTGCAAACAACCACTTCCGGTATCCATCAATGAGTTTCTTACAATGCTCCGCTGGAATGTTAGACCATTCTTCTTTGGCCAACTGCTCCAGGTCTCTGAGATTTGAAGGTTGCCTTTTTTTCAGATCTCTCCATAGGTGTTCTATGGGATTCAGGTCTGGACTCATTGCTGGCCACTTTAGAAGTTTCTAGTGCACAGGTGTCAAACCGATTCCAGAAAGGGTCAAGTGGGTGCAGGTTTTTCCAACCAATGAAGAGGACACCTTTTCACCAATTAGATCTTTTACATGAGTAATCAGTTCAACTTTGTCAGGTGCTGCTTGTTTCAGCAGGAAGTTCATTGGTTAAACTCTCAGCAGTCTAGTGCTGGAGGCAGCAAAGCAACCCCAAAACATCAGGCAACCTTCGCCATGTTTGACTGTGTGGACTGTGTTCTTTTTTTTGGATGCCTCGTTTTTTTCCTCTAAACTCTATGTTGATGCCTTTTCCCAAAAAGCTCTACTTTTGTCTCATCTGACCAGAGAACATTCTTCTAAAACGCTTTTGGCTTTCTCAGGTAAGTTTTGGCAAATTCTAGCCTGGCTTTTTTATGTCTCTGGCTCAGAAGTGGGGTCTTCCTGGGCATCCTACCATAGAGTCTTTTTTCATTCAGACGCCAGCGGATAGTACGGGTTGACACTGTTGTACCCTCGGATTGCAGGACAGCTTTAACTTGTTTGGTTGTTAGTAGAGGTTCTTTATCCACCATCCGCACAATCTTTCGTTGAAATATCTCGTCACTTTTTCTTTCCGTCCACATCTAGGGAGGTTAGCCACAGTGCCATGGGCTTTACACTTAATGATGACACTGCGCACGGTAGACACAGGAACATTCGGGTCTTTGGAGATGGACTTGTAGCCTTGAGAATGCTCATTTTTCCTCACAATTTTGCATCTCAAGTCTTTCAGTTAGACAGTTCTTTGGTCTTCTTTCTTTTCTCCATGCTCAATGTGGTACACACAAGGACACAGGACAGAGTGGACAGTTCCTTTTTAACTGGCTTTAAGTGTGATTTAGTTATTGCCACCACCTATTATGTGTCACAGGTAAGTAACAGGTGCCGTTAATTACACAAAGAAGCATCACATGATTTTTCAAAGGGTGCAAATACTTTTGTCTGGCCCATTTTTTGGAATTTTGTGTAAAATGATAATGATCTTTCTTTCCTATCTCTTTTGTGTTTTTTCATTGCAAGCGAAATAAATGAAGATATTGCTACCAAAGCATTTGTAATTGCAATCATTTTCTGGGAGAAATTGAGCATTACCTGACAGAAATGCAGGTGTGCCAATACTTTTGGCCAGCAGTGTAAATATACATTCTAAAGAAACTCACCATCAATTATATTGTGATCATATCAAATGAAAAAAAAAAGAATCACACACACAGAATTGCTGCAAGCCAAATTCTACCACCACATAATCAATACTGAATTGACAAAAGATGAGCATGAGTAAGTGGACATGGTATCAGTTAGTGTTCACTACCCAACTTTGTTCGTTACTTCCCATCATTTGTGTATAGTAATGATACTGCGCAGCATGACAAACTTTCATGCTGTTTTTGACATTGTCCCTTTAAAGCCATCTGTTCTTACTCTGTCCGAAAACAATAGTCATCATGACATTCCTGTGTCATCATCAACAGGAGCAGCACAGAGCAATCTGTTCCTGTTTGCTGTCCACACCCTTGGGGGTGCACAGGAAGGAAGAGTATGCGGAAGGTGAGAACAATGGCTTTACTTCCGTTGGCACATCCTCATCAACAACAGAGACATATCAACTGTACATATGCAACAGCAGAAATTCTGAAGTTTGTCACTCACCTTAACCATGTATGTGCCCACTTAAGCTCAGCAATACTAGTGAACGCGACCTCCCTCCTCGGTTTTCATTTCATCCGGGATAGACAAAATGACAGTGACATTTATTAGAAATGGGAATTCTGCGACCCGTGTGTGATTAAATCTTGTGTTTGTGTTCATTCGCACTCGGCATGGTGTGAGCTGACCTCACGTTTATTGTTCTCTAGACCTGTTAACAGGCAGCCATCCACTTTTTCTGCATGGCCAGCTTGCATTGACCTTTACTTTGACCACTGTGTGTGTTGCAGGTGGAGTCAGGCAGAAAATACAAAAATATGTATTATAATGTGCAAAGTATCATTCATGCACAAGCTCCTATTACTATTCAGCTCATGTAAAATATAAAGTCGGTAATGTCCAATATGTCTTGATTTAGGATTTACTTGTAATTTGCAGGTGCTGATTGATGCCAAAATGTCCAGTGAAAAGTATAATAAAAATGTTCTGTTTAAGCTTCTCAGCATTCACACAGTTAATAACCACTATCGAAGTAGGTGCACGAAAAAAATGACATGAATGCAACAAGATGGAAAATATCATACGGATAAATATGATTGTGCACAAGCTACAGTGGTATAGAAAAGTATCTGAAATGTTTGGAATTTCTCACATTTCAGCATAAAATCACCATCAAATATGATCTGATCTTTGTCAAAATCACACAGATGAAAAAACAGTGTGTGCATTAACTAAAACCACCCAAACATATATAGGTTTTCATATTTTGTTGAGGATAGTATGGAACCAATGACAGAAGGAGGAAAAATAAGTCAGTGAAACATCATATTCAGTATTTTGTGGCCCCCCTTTGGCAGCAATAACTTCAACCAGACGCTTCCTGTGGCTGCAGATCAGTCTGACACATTGATCAGGACTAGTTTTGGCCCATTCTTCTCTACAAAACTGCTATAGTTCAGTCAGATTCCTGGGATGTCTGACATGAATCACTGTCATGAATCACAGCATCTCAATGGAGTTCAAGTCTGGACTTTGACTTGGCCACTCCAGAATATGTATTTTGTACTTATGAAACCATTCTGAAGTTGATTTAATTCTGTGTTTTGGATCATTGTGTTGTTGCAGCATCCATCCTCTTTTTAGCTTTAACTGTCTGACAGACGGCCTCAGGTTTCCCTGCAAAACATCCTGATAAACTTTTGAATTCATTCCTCCAATAATGATTGCAAGTTCTCCAGGCCCTGAGGCAGCAAAACAGCCCCAAATCATGATACTCCTTCCACCATGCTTCACGGTGGGGATGAGGTGCTTCCTCATTAAAATATGAAAACCTATAAATGTTTGGGTGGATTTAGTTAAAGCAGACACTGTATTTTCATTTGTGTGAGTTTGACAAAGGTCAGATCACATTTGATGGTGATTTTATGCAGAAATGTGAGAAAATCCGAAAGGTTCAGAGACTTTTTCACTGTATATAGTGTGCTCTATGTATTCACCGGTGAGGAATTTAATAGGGGAAAATGAAAAGCCAGAGTCAATAATGGGGGCTGTGCAGAGACCCATGTGATAGAGAAGTGCACTGCTACTCCCAGCCTGAGGGGATGCACTGGTTATTAGTCCGGGTTTTGGCCTCATCTGTCTTCACAAGTCTGGGCGCTAGCCACTGACAATAAGAGAAAAGAGCCAAGAATGAATGCAGATTTGCTGTGCACCGATGCTCCTCAAATAGAGAGGGGTGGGACTCAGCAGTAGTTCATGTGTTGTATTTTTTGGGGTCATAACTCAAGAGAGACTTTTAAATGGTGTTCATAATGTTGAATGCATGGGGCATATTTTAAATATTTCCAACCCAGAGTGCGGCTAGGCTATTAAATCAAAGCAGGAGTTTTTCCATTTGTTTGCAATGGAGCAGAAATGTATGTACCGGTACAGTATGTGCTTTTCCAACTGTTGTAGGTTTAAAATATGCTCACCATTTGATGAGACTGAAAACTAGATTGTAGAGGTAACTTCTCCACAAATATCCTCATAAGAATTAATGATATCAAATGATGAACACAGTGGTGTTGCTACAGTCTCTATGGGCTCCAAACAAGAAATCCCTGGGGGTCCCTTATAACTAATGCAGGCTGCAAAAATGTGTTTTTTTTTGCACACATAAATGCACAATACAAAAGTAAACGATGTATAAGGTCACATCAAAAGAAATATAACGTTGGCAGACAATATGTACAAAACATTTTCATAAAAAAACACTTAATGGTATAAATAAATAACCTCAACAAAAAAGACATGCATAAAATTACACACCCAAGTTTCACGAAGGTCCAATAACAGTGTAAGGTGATATGGCAGACAGGGTGCAGCCCCTCGAAATGGTTTAATTTCAAATGGCCAATTCTTGTCATTTTTGCAGAGTACATTTTGGCACCCGTCGGGGCCCCTATAAGTGGCTGGGCCCCCAAGCAACTGCCTGACCTCTCTGTCAGCTAGCCCCACCTCTGGATAAACCTCTGGAGTTTTTGGAAATGAATTTATACCCCGTCAATAATTAATTATGTGTGATGAATCATGAATCAGTGTATGAGAAAAAAATAATACAAAGGAGGTAGTCTCCGGGTTACGACGTACTTGACTAACGTGATTTCGACTTTACGACGCCAAAGTCTCGTCTGCCATTTTGTCTCCAGTCGTTTTTTTTGCCATGTAAACAGTAGGCTACCTAATTGTACCTCATCGTATCTTTTACTTTACTTTATAAATATGACGTGTCCTGTCCAACAGTAAATGTGAAATTGTTCAGCTTGACAGACAGTAAACAAGGCAATTGTGTTTTTCGAAGCTTTGTACTTCCTTCACTTTTGACAATTTGTAAAGCTGTACCACACATATGTACAATTAAGTTCAAATTGACACGCATTTTAACAATAAAACACTTGACACAAAACAATTGTTGTTCAAACGTCCATCTAGTCCCTGGGTGCTCAAGTCCGCCCCTCGAGAGCCCCTATCCAGCTTGTTTTCCATGTCTCCCTCCTCCAACACACCTGAATCAATTAATCAGGATCGTTATCATGCTCCTGCATCGCTTGCTGATGAGCTGATCTTTTTATTCAGGTGCGTTGGCGGAGGGAGACATGGAAAACAAGCTGGATAGGGGCTCTCAAGGACTGGACTTGGGCACCCCTGATCTAGTCTGATGAATATGTAAATTTAGTATCTTAAATTAGCCTAATTTGCCTAACAAAAGTCCGCTAACTTAAATGCTACAAATGCTAACATTTTTACAAATCTTGTAGCAAATCGTTCAGGCATAAAAGACAAATGTTATAATAATTTGATATTAAAAACCATCTTAATTTTTTCGTTTTAATGAAATTTGTAAAATTATTTTAACTGTTAGGTCGCCATTCTTGTTGACGTCGCAGTGCGGTGATGTCACATGGCCCGCTGCCGAACTTTCAGGGTGTCACTTGTAAAAAAACAAATAAAAAAGCGTGTCACTCGTTAGCTACCCCAACATGTCTTCGGTTCTGCCCCTCCGATTTCAACCACAGCTGAAAAGTGAAGAGCAGGACAGCACTGTCGGGCGTTCACAAAACGAGCAGCAAAGGCAAAATGCAGAGCAGGAAATACTTGATGAGACAACAGTTTGGCAAAACTGGTGGTGTACTTGCGGCAAGTGCGCCTCAATGACAACAGAGCAAGAGAGCGTATGCTGTCGAGAACTCCGTTTTTTGTTAGCAGATCTTCAAGGTGAGCTATTGCGTGATCAAACTTTTTTTTTTGTTTCATCACGCAATAGCTCACAATGTAGATTGCTAGCATCCAGAACTGTTGCGTGCTTTACATACAGTACAGGCCAACAGTTTAAACACACCTTGTCCTTCGTGCATTTTTATTTTCATGACTATTGACTTTATAAACTCTCACTGAAGGTAATAAAACTATGAATGCACACGTGTGAAAGTCAGGATCGGAATTGTGTCGTGGCTAACTGTCCTCATTAAATTCGTCATCTGACGGGAACAAATCCTGGGATTGAGTGTCCTCCATGTTTTGTACATCCAACTCACGTTTAGCTAGTTAAGGGTGGTCCATATCAAGTGCTCCGCGCACATCAGCTGGCCACTTTACCGCTACATCGGACGTGTCTGGATCAGTTTGAGTAGCAGCATCACTCATATTAGGTGAATACTGAACAGACACACTTAGGCTACTACCTGATGAACTAACAGTAGAGGTAACTTATTAGCTTCATCTGTGACTAGCGGTACGCCTGAAGGTTCGCCTACTGCTGTAGGGACAGGAGCGGCTTGCCTGCTTAACCCCTTAACGCCGAATGTCGCGATTCGGCATCATATCGTTCCCGCTTTGAAAGCGGCCAAAATATCGTCTGCCTTTGTTCACTGCCGGTACATTAATGTCAAACACATGCCTAGGAACCTTTTCCAAGCATTAGTTTCAGTCGTGTCCGACCAGAGACAACACCGCTTCCTTTTCCGGACCGTGATATTCAAGATGAAAGCCACGTCGAAGTCCTGCGCACCAACTTGACTAATTCATTCAATTCAAGGTAAGTCAGCTAAAATAAAAAAATATGTACCGTCTTATTGTGTACTTGTGTTGCTAACACGATGAGATAGAGTTTCCAGATGAGTATTTTTGAAGCTCTATGACGATTTTGGTTTGTAGCGCTATCGCTACAGCCGGCATCATCGGAAAAGCACCTCCCCCCTCCCCCGCCACCCCGCAAACGTAAATGCGTTGTTTGTCGAAGGTTTGCAACACTCGCACGCGTTTTATCTATAAACTATCACTCTCGTTATCATCTGTAAACATTACAAAAGTAATGTGTTGCATAAAAAAGGGCATTTGTGGTTACTATTTTTCTGTAGAACAAATAAATGAACACATCCTTTATATGCAACGGTGCACACGGTTGCCTCCATGTCGTTCCACTTTTAGACACGTTTTATTCAGACATTGCCACACTTGTTGTCATCTGTAAACATAATAAACATAACGTGTTGCATAAACAATGTCATTGCTATTGATTTATTTTTCTTATTTCTATATAATGAAAAATGAACACAGCATGAGCTGATAACTACCAAACAGAAGCAAATGTATGTATGTTGATGGTTTTCAACACATTTTGTTTTGAAATTATAACAGTAATTTCTTTACCTTATTTTTCTGCAGAAATACAAATGAATGCAGCAGCTTTTTACGCAAAGCTAGCACACCGGGCCAAACCACCTCCTGTTGAGAGTGCTCTCAGTGAGAGTGAGGGCAGCGATGAGGAGTACAATCCTAATAAAGCAAGTGAAGGTGAGTTTGTGTCAAGTTTGAGCTTGTTTGACATCTATGGATGTAACTACGTGAACACACTGAAAAGATAAAAATGTTTGGTGTTTCCTAAAGTGATTTATTATTTTCTGCACCAGGTGATGAAAGCAGCAGCAATGACTCCACAGTGGACATTAGCAGCAGTGAGGAAGATGATGATGATCCGCCTCATCCACCTCCAACCACCAGTGCTGCACCTGCAAGACTTGCAAGAGCTATATCAAGGGCAGATCGAGCCTAAAGCAATACATCAAAAAAAAAAGCCATACAAATTGGGATACAAGATTTTTGTACTGTGCGACACAAGAGGTCTGGTGCACTCATTTGACATATTTACAGGGAAAATAGATCCGGTACCAGGCCAACCAGACATAGGAGCCAGTGGTAACATTGTGCTCAAGCTTGCACAAGTCATTCATCCTGCTGTTCTTTGATAACTGGTTCTCATCTGTAGATCTGTTTGTTGCTCTTGCAAAAAAGGGCATACCTGCACTTGGGACCGTGCAGCACAATCGCCTGCGTGGGTGCTGTTTCAGTGCAGACTCATAGATGAAGAAGAAGCGAAGAGGGACATTTGAAGAGCAAGAGGCTCTTGTGGACAATGTCTGCATAAGAGCAGTCAAATGGTTTGACAATAGAGGGGTGATTGTTGCCAGCACATTTGCCAGTGCCCTGCCTGTTATGATAAAAATCATCTTTTATTTATTTATTTACATCATATGTCTTCTAGTCTGATTAAAAATGTGATGTACATCTGTGTTTAAACAAAAACAATAATTGTTTTTCAAAATTTCACAAGCAGTGAAAAAAGATGTTGCGATAAAAGTGTGTTCAGACCTGAGATGGGTATGTGCCTTTTTTGCCATTTGTTTTCCTTTATTGCCTGTTGTCGCTAATCGGCATCATACCTAAATGTATGACTATTTTATGGGCTATATTCAAATTAACACTTTCAATTTAATTTAGCATCTATTTGAAAGTAAAAACACACCCCAATTATTTTTTTTATTATTGGAAAAAAATTTAGGCATTAAGGGGTTAAGAGAGCGGCATTTCTTGCGCGCATTTCACTCGCTATCCCAGGCTTCTTATGAGAGAGAATAGTTGGAACAGCATTTGATTTTAGTCTTAGCTTCTATCCAAACGCTCCGGTGAGCTCTTTCATAAGTTGTCGTCGACTAAAAGCCTCAAACGCGGTTGGAGAAAAATGGCGAGAACAAAGCCTTGGGTCTTTGGGAAGTTTTGTCAGTCTACAGGCATTTTTCCAAACCTTTCTCCTCTTCTTATCAATAGGAAATCTGTGCAGACTCACGTCACTCCCCTTGTTTCTATTTAACTGGAAATTGCATCAAAAAGCAGCACATCGTAGCATTTTACTTAGCGAGTTTAGGCAGCAATACACAATTGTTGTACACAACTGGAAACGTCCCAATTACGTCATCACTCCGAGCCCGTAAAACATGGCGCTGACTATTGGTCAAAATATGTACTGTATGTTCTGACGGAACCATGTAAATGCAAACTTGAAATTTGTCGTATTCTTGGAGCATCACCATGTAAACAGCCCCTGAGTAAGTGGACATGTTATCTGTTAGTGTTCACTACCCACCTTTGTTCGTTACTTCCCGTCATTTCTGTATGGTGGTGATATCGTGCAGCATGACCCAAAAAAGTGGGAAAATTTTCGCACTCCAAACCAAGAGTGATGGAAGAAAAATATGTTTACACAGTAATTGAAACCTTAAAACATGCCATTTAGAAAAACAGTTATGAAATCCTTTAAAAGGTATCTGTGGTGGTCCTAGCCCATACTCCCCTCTACTGGCTTTTATTGTTGTTACACTTCCTGTTTTATGTGGCATGAGCTCAACCTTGGCAGACCTGGGAGTGCACCTGCAGCTCATCACAATCAACTCTGCTTTTAAGGAGCGGCCTGGGCAGCAAGCAGGTGCCAGATGATTCTGCCAGTCACCATTGGTACATCGGCCAACTAAGCTTGTAGTTTGTGACTCTGGTCTTTGAACTTTTTACTAATTCTGTTTTTTGTCATCAGGACACCCACCCATCAAAGCCCTCGCAGCCACAGCCATTGACCATTCAACCCACCAGCTGCTCAACACTCTGTCCTTGTACAATAAATACCACTTCACACTTCATCTGTTTCCGGTTCGCATTTTGGTCCAAATCAACTTTGCCTACCTTGCCTTAACATAATCATCTGGCCACTAAAAATGGACCAAGCGACCGCTGACACCTTCCAGGAGGCCCTCGGACACCAGGGAATCATGCTGGGCAAGCATGAGCAAGTGCTATGTAGCCTTGGGGAAATACTCAGGACAATTGCCATGGACTTGCAGCAGGTCAAGACACAGCTCTCCCCGCCATCCAGGGCCGGTTCTACTGAATCCGTGAGTAGTCAGACAGGTGGCCTACCGAGCCCCCCTCAGCCGAACGTATTCATTCCAACCCCTGAATGTTATTCGGGGGAGTTGGGCTCTTGCAGTCGTTTTTTGCTCAATTGCAATCTAGTGTTTAATATGCAGCCTTCTAGTTATGCTTCTGATGCCGCCAGGGTTGCTTTTTGCATTAATCTGTTAAGGGGAAAGGCTGGTCAGTGGGCGACGGCACTTTGGGAGAGAAACTCGCCTATGTTAAATACTTTTGAGGCCTTTTCCAGGGAACTCCGCAGGGTATTTGATCACCCTGTTCGTGGGAGAGAGGCCAGAAACCGCCTCTTCTCCCTCCAGCAGGGTTCTAAATCAGTGGCAGACTTTTCAGTCGCGTTGCGTATTTTGGCCGCAGAAAGTGGCTGGGACGAGCTTGCCTTGGTCTCAATTTTCTCACGCAATTTGGCAGACGATATCAAGGACATACTAGCAACACAGGATGAACCTTCCACCCTAGAAGAGCTAATTACCCTAGCTATAAAAATAGATAATCGCCTCAGGGAACGTAGGAGGGAGAAAGCAAACAAATCATGTCCATTCCCACCACTCGCGTCACCATCGGCTGGTGCAGTCAACCCACCCCGTGATGCCACTCCGACACTGACACTCCCTTCTCCTTTGGAGGAGCCCACGCACCTTGGGCGAACCCAGTTAGCTCCGGACGAGCGCCGCCAAGATAACCCTTACTCTTACTGCAGACAAACTGGACACTATGCGATCTCCTGCTCAGCACGGTCACAAGACAGGGCTCACCAGGGAAAGAGCCCGCTAGTAAGCCTAAAGTCCTCAGATCCTCGCCTTCTGTCACGACTCGTACTCCCTGCTAGCATCTCCCATGATTTGGACGCTAAGCCACTTCAGGTTCTCATTGATTCAGGTGCTGACGACAGTTTCATGGACGAAAGCTTTGCAAACAAAGCCAAAATCCCTCTCGAACCCCTCAGTGCCCCGAAAGTAGTAGAAGCCGTGGACGGTAGAAAGCTGTTTTCGGTAACCCATCGCACCATCCCTCTCATGCTCAAGGTCTCGGGAAATCATCATGAACTAATTCAATTGTTTATTATCTCCTCACCAGTAGCACATGTCATCCTTGGTCTCCCCTGGCTAAAACACCACAACCCAAACATCAACTGGACGGAGGGAAAGATCGTGGGATGGAGCAATCGCTGCCACTTGGAATGTCTTGGCTCGGCGCACCCACTTGGTAGACCGGTAAGAAAGCCAACCTGTCTGCCAGTGCCTCCTGACCTCACCAATGTGCCCCCTGAATACCATGACCTGGCTACAGTGTTCAGCAAGGACCTCGCCCACACTCTGCCTCCCCATCGCCCCTATGACTGTGCAATTGATCTCCTGCCAGGGGCTCCCCTTCCATCGAGCAGACTCTACAACATATCCGGTCCTGAAAGAGCAGCCATGGAAGAATACATCAGAGACTCTTTGGCTTCTGGTATCATACGCCCCTCTTCCTCTCCAGTCGGTGCCGGTTTTTTCTTTGTGGAGAAAAAGGATTCCACTCTCCGCCCCTGCATTGATTACCACAGCCTAAACCAAATAACAATAAAGGATAAGTACCCTTTGCCTCTAATTGACCCTTCTTTTGAGCCCTTCAGTCATGCCAGGTTCTTTACCAAGCTGGATCTCCGAACTGCATATCACCTCGTCCGAATCCGTGAGGGGGACGAATGGAAGACTGCGTTCAACACTCCCCTAGGTCATTTTGAATACCTAGTAATGCCCTTTGGTCTAACAAATGCCCCCGCTGTATTTCAAAGACTCATGAACGACCTGTTCAGAGACATTCTGAATCGCTTTGTGTTTATTTACCTTGACGATATACTTGTGTTTTCCCGTTCCCTAGAGGACCATCGCCATCACGTCAGGATGGTCCTGCAGCGACTTTTGGAGAACCGGCTTTACGTCAAACCAGTGAAGTGCGAGTTCCACGTGTCATCAGTGAGCTTTTTGGGCTACATCATCGCCCAGGGCCAACTCCAACCAGACCCGATAAAGATAAAGGCAGTCGTTGACTGGCCTACTCCCATTACCCGTAAAGAGCTACAGAGATTCTTGGGTTTTGCCAATTTCTATCGTCGCTTCATTAGGGACTACAGCAAGGTGGCACTCCCTCTGACCCAACTCACTTCCACCAAACACCCCTTTGCCTGGTCTGAAGCCGCAGGTAACGCCTTTTCATGTTTGAAGTCCCTCTTCACCTCTGCCCCTATCCTCAAACACCCAGACACCTCACGCCAATTTGTGGTGGAAGTGGATGCATCCGACGCTGGGGTAGGGGCTATTTTGTCCCAGCGGGATCCCACTACCCAGAAATTGCATCCATGTGCCTTTTTTTCCCGGCGGCTGAGCCCTGCCGAGAGAAATAATGATGTGGGCAACCGCGAATTGCTGGCGGTTGTTTTGGCCCTACAAGAATGGCGTCACTGGCTGGAAGGTGCTAAGATCCCTTTCTTAATCTGGACAGATCACAAGAACCTCTCGTACATCCAATCCGCACAGCGTCTTAACCCCCGACAAGCCCGATGGTCACTGTTTCTTGCCCGGTTCAATTTTACACTTTCATACCGCCCAGGTTCACGCAATGGTAAAGCTGATGCACTATCACGGTTACATTCTCCAAATCTGGACACAGAAGACCCTGGGCCCATTCTCCCCTCGGCCTGCGTGGTCGGTGCAGCTAGATGGGAGATCACATCACTGGTCAGGGAAGCTCAAAAGGCGGATCCAGATCCAGGAAACGGTCCCCCAAACCGCCTATATGTCCCATCTGGCGTGCGGTCTCAAGTCCTGGAATGGGGCCATTCGTCCAAGCTAACCTGCCACCCTGGTATCCATAGGACCCTCTGTTTCCTCCAACAATCGTTCTGGTGGCCTGGTATGGCCAAAGATACCCGCAACTTTGTCAATGCCTGCACTGTCTGTGCTTCATGGCATCCCCTTAGACCAGTGCTTCTCAATTATTTTCTGTTACGCCCCCCCCAAGGAAGACGTAAATGTTTCGCGCCCCCCCAACTCTCTGCCGCCACTGTAAATAGTATCATTCGTCTATATTACTATTATAAGTACGCCTCAGCCTAACATTGTGTCCTTTTTTTTCTATTAAAGAAAAAAAGTAACATAGATCAACTTATAATAAAGTATAACTTTTTTAACATTGTGTTGCTTGTAACAGAAAAGACTTAACGCGCATCAATTTGCCTGAAGTTAAAAAAAAAAAAAAAAAAGTCACATCCAAACTGTAAAAATACACTCAAGGTACATTTTTGACCATTTGATACTGAAAAATAAAATGTAATAAAATCAGTAAATAATAACAAATTCAAATTGATTAGAAACATTTACTCTTCAGGACAACATGCCAAAAACTTTGACCGAAAAAAAAACAAAACTGAATAGAAGGTGGGGGGGGGGGAGTCTTTGGACAGAAGGAAAGTTTTTATTTTCGCTGATTCACCACAGTGCTCACTGGTTTACTGATATAACACTGACAAAGCGGGACGATTGTGAAAATTGGCAGTATTCGGCACATTTTCGCTGAAAAATAGTCAAGCGGCTTATCAATGAGATTGAGGTCTAATGTCTTTAAGTGGCGTCTTAACTGATTTGGCTTCTCCGCTATAATCATTTTTAGACTCAGTAAACAGTGGTCTTTCCTCATTTTCCACTATATTAAAAGTCAAAGGCAAACGGCCCGAAAAAAGCGCATTCTCGGCGGCCGAGGGAGAACCGTAGGTGAGGGCGGTGGTCGTGACGATCCCAAGCCGAAAACGGCACTTCTCGGCCGGACACGTGAGAACCGAAGAAGACAGTGGGTCGCTGCGTGAGTCCAGCTCTGCATGAGTCTCTTCCGTGTGCTCTTGCTTACTTCAAAAATACTGCACGCACTTTGAAAATGAGAGCGCCACTGCCACCCACGGAGTGGATGTGCAAGTACACTTTATTCTAGTACGGCCAAAAAAAAAAAAAAAAAAAAGCATGTTCCCCGAGGTCACTCGCGCCCCCCCTGGCATCGCTCTGCGCCCCCCTGGGGGGGCGCGCCCCACCATTTGAGAAGTACTGCCTTAGACATCGTTTCAGACCGTGGTCCCCAGTTCTCCTCGGTGGTGTGGAGAGAGTTCTGCAAGGCGGTGGGGGCGACAGCCAGTCTCTCTTCGGGATACCATCCCCAGACCAACGGCCAGACAGAAAGGGCAAACCAGGACCTAGAAGCTGCTCTGCGTTGTATTACCGCCCACCATCCGGTCTCCTGGAGCACTTTCCTTCCTTGGGTTGAGTATGCCCATAATTGACTCATCTGCTCGGCCACTGGTATGTCCCCTTTCATGGCTTGTAATGGATTTGAGCCTCCATTGTTCCCAGAGCAGGAAAAGGAGATAGCCGTTCCTGCTGTGAAGGACCATGTCAGCAGGATTAGGGAAATCTGGAAGACTGTAAGGGCTGCCCTCGCTCGCACCGCTGAGAAAAACAAGAGACTGGCCGATCTCCATCGTTCACCAGCCCCAGAATACAAGGTGGGACAGGAGGTCTGGCTGTCCGCCCGGGACCTCCCCCTGCAGGTAGAGTCACGCAAACTGGCCCCCCGCTTCGTGGGCCCGTACAAAATGGCAAAGATCATCAACCCATCTGCCGTTCGGTTGGACCTCCCGGCATCCATGAATGTCCACCCCACCTTTCACGTTTCCCTTCTCAAGCCAGTTTCCTCCAGTGACCTGTGTCCTCCTGCCGTTGCACCTCCCCCGCCCCTTCTCATTGATGGCCACCCCGCTTTTGCAGTCTCTAGGATTCTTGATGTCCGGCCTCGCGGCCGTGGATTCCAGTTCCTGGTGGACTGGGTGGGCTATGGCCCTGAGGAGAGGTCATGGATTTCTCGTAGCCTCATTCTGGACCCGTCCCTCTTGCGGGACTTCTATGCCGCCAACCCTGGAAAGCCGGGCAGGCCGCCCGGTGGCGTCCGTTGAGGGGGGGGTACTGTGGTGGTCCTAGCCCACACTCCCCTCTACTGGCTTTTATTGTTGTTACACTTCCTGTTTTATGTGGCATGAGCTCAACCTTGGCAGACCTGGGAGTGCACCTGCAGCTCATCACAATCAACTCTGCTTTTAAGGAGCGGCCTGGGCAGCAAGCAGGTGCCAGATGATTCTGCCAGTCACCATTGGTACATCGGCCAACTAAGCTTGTAGTTTGTGACTCTGGTCTTTGAACTTTTTACTAATTCTGTTTTTTGTCATCAGGACACCCACCCATCAAAGCCCTCGCAGCCACAGCCATTGACCATTCAACCCACCAGCTGCTCAACACTCTGTCCTTGTACAATAAATACCACTTCACACTTCATCTGTTTCCGGTTCGCATTTTGGTCCAAATCAACTTTGCCTACCTTGCCTTAACAGTATCCTCCTATACGAATGCATTCTTGAAATCCACTGTTGACCATTGTTGAAAAAAACGGGAATTTTTTAAGTGTGCTCATGAGCAAGTGAACAGTGACCTTGAGCAAGTAAACACTCTGCAATTTTTAATAATGATAGTGAAATCACGATGAAATTCACAGTATACCAGCTGAGGTGTTTCAGAGGTCAATGAGGAATCTCAAACATACTGTAGATTTCAAGAATGCATTTGTACAGGAGAACGCCATTTCGAGGATGTAATTTTGAAAAAAATGAAAATTCCATAATTGTCTCTTAACTGGCATGTTTTAAGATTTGGATTACTGGAAATAAAATATTTTTCATCACTCTTGGTTTTAATGTATTATCAAAAAGTTCCCATTTATTTGAATCACCATGTCCTAGGTCTGCCCCTGTATGCTCACCACTGGTTGGTGTTTCAAGTGACTCATAATGGGATGCTGATAAATATACCTTCAGATGTTTTAATCTCAATCGAGGTTAATTGGGGTTGTTGTTGCTTCACCTAGTCTATTTCAATCTGAGGCGCCTTTTTAAAGTTTCCTATGAAGTGCAAAGTCACGCTCCTTTTGCAAGACAGTGTGTGTCTTCTGCACACAAAGCCCAATGACCTTGCCAACAGTTGACATGAGGCAAATTATTTTTGAATACCCCGAACCATGTTCCATGAGCAGGCCCACTCGAGAGTCTCATAAAGTACATTTCGGAGGTGGACTTGTTAATGAGAGAGAAACAAAGCCAAAGCTGACAGCTCATCACTTGCTGCTGGCTCCGTTTGACAGGCCATCCCACTCTTTGTCATCCCTTGATGCTTTCACAGGGACACTGTGACAACAACATCCCTCTTTCCTGTACTTTCTCCCTCCCTTCAAAGCTCACGCTGTCATACCGGAGTTTTGCAGCCACAATACACACAATACATATGGGTCAAATCCATCTGCCCCGTGTATGCCATTTGCTGGTCCACTGTCATAAGCGGACCCTGGCAGAAGCTGGCAGTTTGTGTATATAAAAGAGAACAACGCTGGGATGTGATATATAACCCACTGGAAAAAGAGGAACGCGAGTTACTTGTCCTAATTTCAGAAAACCAGTTTTTTCATGGAACTTTACAATTCATTATAAAATAGCCTTCTCATTAGAGCAGCCTTATGATGGAGCAATAATCCCTCTGATTAATTGATTCTGACCTTAACACTAGAAAACCCAGCAGAGGCCGAATCGGTCTTTTCTAAGGGGCCGTTTACATGGTGACTCTCTGACAATACGAAAAATGTCAAATTTGCATTTGCGTCGTCATTTGAACAATGTCGCAATTCCGCATGAAAACGATGTAGTATTCATGCCAGGCCCTAGGGGGTAGTGCAGATTTACTGGGAGACAGAGAATGATGCACTTTGACCCCACCAAGCTCCCTCAGCCCGGAAAAAAAATATGCCCGCCCACTCGAAGCAATCTCATTTTTGTTTTGCTCAAAAAGGCACAAAAATTGAAACGTTCAACATATTTAATTTAAAAATATTATTAAAACAGTAAATTAAAGCCGACATTCCGCCATATTTGCTGTTTTTAATGTTTAGTAGCACTGCTCTGCACGCCCAATGTGACGTGTTCGAGTGCTGACGTTAACGACGCGGTCTCGCGCCGCAGGAGCCTTTGATATGCATGCCGAGGAAGCCCCTCTCAACCCCCCACAATCGGATTCTTCCACTTTGGAGGTAGAATTCAGAATTTTTCGTTTTCGCCTTCCGTCATCGCCGACACCATATGCACGCGAGGCGAGTCCGCAACTCAGTCATTGCGTCTTTGTGTCACAGAGTCGCCATGTAAACTGCCCCTAAGACAAATACTCCAATTATTCCCAAGCAATGGCCGATTTGGCCTCTCCTCCGGAAAAACCCAGAGGTGGCCGAAACGACCCAAGTGCTTTTGAATTAGCAAGTCGTTGTCTGACAGACAGCTACCATTCATACATAAATACAACCATCAGACATGCATTGTGTTGGTATGCGGCCCTAACGGAGGGGAACACTCCAAGGTTGAACTATTCATGTGATAGTTTGTGTCAGTTCAAGTCAAGCAACATTTATGCGGTTTTGCACATTTTATTAATGTGTGTTGTTTTACAATTTTACTGTCGGAAAAAAATATTTCTGACAGTGTATTTGTGGGGCCTGTACAGTGCTGGCCTAAAGTATTGGCAGCCCTGCAATTTTGTCAGATAATGCTCAATTTCTCCCAGACAATCATTACAAATACAAATTCTTTGGTAATAATATCTTCATTTATTTTGCTTGCAATTAAAAAAAAAACACAAAAGAGAATGAAAAAACAACAACATTAAATTATTATTATTATTATTTTACACAAAACTCAAAAAATGGGCGAGACAGAAGTATTGGCACCCTCAGCCTAATACTTGGTAGCACAACCTTGAGACAAAATAATTGCGAAAAACGCTTCCGGTATCCATCAATGAGATTCTTACAATGCTCTACTGGAATTTTAGACCATTCTTCTTTGGCCAATTGGTCTAGATCTCTGAGATTTGAAGGGTGCCTTCTCAAACTGCCAATTTCAGATCTCTTTACAGGTGTTCTATGGGATTCAGGTCTGGACTCATTGCTGGCCACTTTAGAAGTCTCCAGTGCTTTCTTTCAAACCATTTTCTAGTGCTTTTTGAAGTGTGCTTTGCATATTTTCCTGCTGGAAGACCCATGACCTCTGAGGGAGATCCAGCTTTCTCACACTGGGCCCTACATTATGCTGCAAAATTTGTTGGGTCTTCAGACTTAATGATGCCATGCACACGGTCAAGCAGTCCAGTGCCAGAGGCAGCGAAGCACCCCCAAAACATCAGGGAACCTCCGCCATGTTTGACTATGGGGACCATGTTCTTTTCTTTGAAGGCCCCGTTTTTCCCCCCCGTAAACTCTATGTTAATGCCTTTTCCCAAAAAGCTCTACTGACTAGTGACTCTTCTGACCAGAGAACATTCACCCATCTCATCTGGCTAGATGGACCCCATCATGTTCCCTCTCCCCATTGCATCTGTACAAACTGGAACTCCTTCTGCTAATATCCATCATCAGTCCTGCTGCATCTATAGCCTGTCCGTCCTGGGAGTGGATCTCCCTTGCCATGGAGGGTCTAAGGATGGGGGATGCCCAGGACATGAACTCATCTCATTCATCTACTGTATCTGACTGTGTATCAAATTGACTCTGTAAAGCCCTCTGAGACAACCTTGTTGTGATATAGGGCTATACAAATAAAATTGAACTGAATTTTCATTCAGACGCCGACGGATAGTACGGGTTGACACTGTTGTACCCTTGGACTGCATGACAGCTTAAACTTGTTTGGATGTTAGTCGAGCTTCTTTATCCACCATCCGCACAATCTTTTGTTGTAATCTCTCGTCAATGTTTCTTTTCTGTCCACATCTATTGAGGATAGCCACAGTGATATGGGCTTTACACTTATTGATATCACTGCACTGCGCACGGTGGACACAGGGATATTCAGGTCTTTGGAGATGGACTTATAGCCTTGAGCTCGCTCATATTTCCTCACAGTTTTTCCACAAGTCGTCAGACAGTTCTTTGGTCTTCTTTTTTTTCTCCATGCTCAATGTGGTACACACAAGGACACAGGACAGAGGTTGAGTCAACTTTAATCATTTTTAACTGGCTGCAAGTGTAATTTAATTATTGCCATCCTCTGTTATGTACCACAGGTAAGTAACATTCATTCATTCATTCATTCATTCATTTTAACAGATACTGTTAATTACACAAATTAGAGAAGCATCACATGATTTTTCCAAAGGGTGCCAATAGTTTTGTCTGGCCCATTTTTGCAATTTTATGTGAAATGATAATTATTTAATTTTTTCCCTATTCTCTTTATTTTTCATTGCAAGCAAAATAAATGAAGATATCACTACCAAAGCATTTGCAATTGCAATCATTTTCTGGGAGAAATTTAGCATTATCTGGGGTCCCAATACTTTTGGCCAGCACTGTATATGACTGTTTGTCACATACTTCCTCTGGATCGACAATATCATTCGAAAAATCCACACTTGAACCGGAATCGCTGAAAAACGCTTGCTACTCCATTGGGCTGAATGCTAAATCTGCTGAAATCGCTCATTGTCCGACGTCATCACCAAGATGGAGGCGCCAAAACGCTGTAATGACAGGAGGGGCTAAACGGCAGATTTAAAGACACATTTCTCGTCGTATGCGCTTTGCCAAATTGTTGTATCTAGTTGAATCGTCTCAAAATATGATTGTAATTTAAAAAATAATGCTATTTAAGATTTTTTTTGTCATGTCATAAGCACTTTTAAGTGTACTTTTAACACTAAATTTTGATGCTCCTTTTCACTCTGAGTGTTGTTTTTTTATTTATTTATTTATTTTACATGCAGGGGGTTGTTTTATGACTCATGTATCCCTTAAGTAGGCACAGAAGTCAGGCTCACCTTTTATACACTTATTATTCAACCGAAAACACACCACCTATTTACAGACAAAACTATTTACAGTCACCCACAAGTCTTTGCGACTGCAAACACACCAATAGCAGCGCCACAATGCTACGGCGAATGCACTAATAGGTGCCAAATTAGCCAAATTGCCAGACCATTGTGGCACAGGTGTTCAATTGACAGAAGAACTGCTTAAGTATGGCTGCGTTCCAATCACGGTTTGAGTTGCCCTCGCTCACTTCCCCTGAAAACCCATTGGCAGTATATCAAATACTTGTTCTCACCACTGTAAATGGAACACACCTGCCCTCGTTCACTCACAGGCAAGAAAATCATGGAACAACCACAAGGTGTTGGAGTAGCGCTATACTGCCTATTTCAAATCAGTAGCGCCTCCAGAAATTCTTCATAGGGGTGGCCAAATGGGGCCACTTAAAACCTTGGGGTGGCACACCAAAAAATATAATTTCAGGTTTTTACTATGTTGTAGTCTTAAACAGGCCAGTAGAAAGCTGTCAGAAAGACTTCAAGACACACCTTCTGATTACTTTTGTTGATGGTGTTATATTGTTTATTGTATACTATTATATTGTGTTAATGTACATAGTCCACAATAGTCCAGTCAAAATTTTGAGTTCCGCAGCTACTACAATCTGACATTATACTGGCGAGTGGGGTGACCAGTGGGGTAGCCAACAAATTAATTGTGGGGAGCTGTGGCCAGGCCCCCTGGTGGCACCATTATTCCACATCGCACAAAATATACTGTGACTCATGTCAATAAGCCGGAGAAGTATTCCGCGCTTGAAGGCAATACGTTGGTACCTGGGAATTATCAGAAGTATAAGTTTTGTAGGAAATTTTATTTGGGTATTTCATTATTTATTTATTCATTTGTCTATACCTTACAATCTGTAAACATATTTGTTGTTCAAATACATTTTACCTATTTGAAGTTTAAGTTCAGTCCCTCCCAACGCCATTTGATTGACAGACCATTCCTTTCGTTAAAAGCAAAATAGAAAAGGCAAGCGAAATTGAAACATCAATGACAAAAATTGTCATTGTTTTTTCCTTTTCTTACCAACAAAAGTGAAAGTCAGTAAAAAAGTAACTTTCGTCTTTATTTATGCATTTATTTCTCTTTATGTTTATTCATTCATTCATTTTCCATGCCACTTTTCCTCACGAGGGTCTTATTTATTTATTTATTTTTGGCACTCCTGTGATTCCATAGGTCCTGCCATAACTGCCACATACAGTCTCATTTTTTAAATTTTTATTGATTAACAACAATGATAAATTTTACAATTCCAAAGGCAGTTTGGTATCACATTCAAACACTGTTGCTCTTCCATTCATTTTCTTCTTCTGTGGTGGTAAATAGACAGCGGCCAACGGTATTTGAGCTTCATTATCACCACCGCATGACATATTTTCCGTGTACCACTGCAATGCATTGTGGGATACAGGGAGTTCCGGAGTGACCATCGTTTTTCACTTGATCACTGAGCCCTCTGAGGGTCCATCTCACCAAGTTCACTTCGCTGTTTTGGGAATTGGAACGGCCCTTAAGATGGCGGCGGGGATTCCCCCGGGGGGCGGTGGCTAGGGCAAGTGAGCGAGGGCTCATTTAAACCGCGATTGAAACGCAGCCTATGTTGTGGATGATGATTGTCTGCAATTGGTCCCAGGTTCACTTATCTGTCCAATCCAGTAATTAGAATGTTGACCTACCCAAACACACTGGGAGGAGTAGGACCACGGATGAGGGTGCGGAGGTTTTCTGACACATGCACTTGAACTGGGTGTGGATTAACTGTGCATGGAGTACATTTAACTCTGCCAGGGGTGTTTGTGTTCAATTCCCTTAATTGACACCGCTCTGAGAGCGGTCTTAACACTGCAGTGTTAAAACAACACCCAAATCAACACCGATCAACTCAAAAAAATTTACACCCAAAAATTAACTCTACAGCTTTTGCAGTGAACTTGAATAGCTGTGAACAGTGTGGACAGTGACACTAGGGACGAACAGAATACCTTTTTTTTTTTTCTTTTTTTTTTAAATTAAAAACTCTTTTAATTTAAAAAACAACAAATGATTCACAGTACAGGTAGACACTGGATTACGACATACTCGACTTTATGACGCCAGAGTCTAGTTTTGTCTCCCGTCCTTTATTATTTTAAGTCGCGTAAACAGTACTGAGTTTCCGTTGCCGTTCTTCATGTCAGGATCCCCTCCTCCGCCAGCAGTGTCGCCGCCATCCTGCAGTTCCTTTTGGCTGGTGTAGGTACACTATCTGCTCGAGGTGCACAATCTGCTCGGGGGGCCTACGCCTGCTGATGACGTCACAACAACGCTGGAGTAGCATTCGGGGAAGGTGGGAAGTCGGACTTTTCCAACCTCCGACCAAGAAAAATTAATTACAACGCCACAGGAACTGGGAGATCCTAGTCGAAAAGTCGGGGGAAAAAGTACCACTTCACGAGTTGCTTTAATCTGACGTCACTAGACAAAATGGCACTCAAGACAACGTATTGATGACACAATAATGAAGTTAAATTGTTTGTTTGAGGCGCCATGTTTTTTTTTTTCTCATACAGTAAACTAGCTTAAATCATTTTCCCCCAAAACGGATAAATACATTCTTTTTTAATTGTTTCAATGTCCCAAAGACGTATTTACTAGGGGTGTCAAACGATTAAAATTTTTAATCGAGTTAATTACAGCTTAAAAATTAATTAATCGTAATTAATCGCAATTAATTGCAATTCAAACCATCTATAAAATATGCCATATTTTTCTGTAAATTCCATTGTTGGAATGGAAAGATGAGACACAAGATGGATATATACATTCAACATACGGTGCATAAGTACTGTATTTCTTTATTATAAAAATAAATCAACAAGATGGCATTGCCATTATTAACATTCTGTTAAAGCAATCCATGGATAGAAAGACTTGTAGTTCTTAAAAGATAAATGTTAGTACAAGTTATAGAAATTTTATATTAAAACCCCTCTTCATGTTTTCGTTTTAATAAAATTTGTAAAAATTTTCAATCAAAAAATAAACTAGTAGTCCGCCATTGTTGATGTCAATAATTACTCACACAATGCTGAAGCCTATAAAATCAGTCGCACCCAAGCGCCAGCAGAGGGCGACAAAACTCCGAAAAACACAACAAGTACACATTTCACTGTGCTGTCATTTTAATCTGTTTGAGCGGGGCATTTGTGCGTTAATTGCGTCAAATATTTTATCGTGATTAATTTAAAAAAATAATTACCGTCCGTTGACGCGATACTTTTGACAGCCCTAGTATTTATATGTCTTTTACATTTTTTTTGGTGTTTTTTTCTCTGGGTCGAGATTCAATTTAGCTCCAAAGCACAAAGCTGAAAATCCATTTTAAAGCAATAAAACTGGCCACTGGAGGGCAGTAGCGCATTTGGTAAGACCCGCAACCCTATTCAATGGCAACAAACGGCCAAGCCGCAAAGCCGGGGCGCCAGTGTAAGATGACCAGGTGGCGGACAACCGAGCAGAACAACTGGTAGGACGCCCGGGATGCCAGGCGCTGGACGACCGAGCAGAACGACTGGGACCACTAGATGCCGTTGAGTCCGTGCTACTCACGAGCAGAGCCCGCAGAGACTCAAAAAAATTCATCTTTTTGAGACATGCAACGATGAGGGAAAAGTTTAACCAGCTGTCGTGGCCACAATAGCGTCATCTTTCAGTTAGTTATGTGTAAATAAATTGTTACTTTTCTATCAAAAGCTCTATTTGTCTTGTTGTTTCTGTTATTTTGTAAAAGGAAAACATTATTCAGATGTTTGGGATGTCAAAAATACACTAGCTGTGTTAAAGTCAGTTATGTTTGAAATGTATGCTTTCACAAAAAGCTCAATTTCTCCATTTTTTTCATCAGAAATTGAAAAATTGTTCAAACTAAGCTATTTTCTAATGCTGATTTCTAAAGAATGGAAAAAGATATGACAAAGATAGACTTACTTTTTTTTCTGCTGAAGAAAGAGTCTAATCTTTCTCTTGGTGGGTTCCATGTTTATATAGCAATAGAACAGAATTTTCTGTGGGCCTTGCAAAATCAGTCAAAATTCAGTAAAACGGCTGGGAGCGAAGGGCCTTGCTCTGGTGAAAATGGTCGGGAGTAAATGAATGAATTGATATTTTTTATATTGCCTTTTAGCAAGGATGTAACTAAAGAAGGCAGTTGCAGTGTGTCTAATTTATCTTAACTGTAATTTTCCCTCCACTTTTCGATCGCTTATGAAAAGAGAGGTTTGCTGGAAGTCGATATCTTTAAATGGCCAAAATAAAAAAACAACTAATTGTGGCTATGAACCATCATTATTGTTTACATTCGCTTGAAACGCTTTGAGGTCGCAACTGGGACCATCCGAGTGGGATAAGAGCGACTTCCCACCTTCCTCAAATGCAGCAAAAGTGTTCGAGTTGGTTTTTCTATTGTGTCAATAATGGACGATTTATATGAAGAAAATTTTCATTATTAAAACAAAGGAACATACAACATCAGTCTTGTGGCCTATACTACGAACGGAGTTCAACCTCCCCAGAAGTAATCCAGTTTACCAGCGGGTAACCGGAGTTGACAAAACCTGGTTGTCGAACCTGTGTCAACCCAGTCAGAGTTACTGCGCGTTCACATAAAAGGGGGTGGAGACCAGAGTCAAACACTACTTGTGACGATGGCATGGGCACCGTACTTCATGGAGGAGGAATGCGCGATGATCATGTGGAGTTATGAAGAATTAAAATCCACCCTCACGCGAAAAATCCAACAACGCTTCGTAGAGTAGAGCGCGACGGGTCTGTTGACAGCAAATTTACAGATCGTGTGATTTGTGAATGCGTCAATATGCCAGTTCACTTATGTCCATGCAAAGAAATAAAGCCTGCTGTCAGGACAATAAAATAAGATTTGGTACGTTAATAGTAAGAAATAACCTATCGCGCATCACCACATGAAGCAGGATGATTGTGACTGTATCAATACGTATGTCCTATTTTTTTTAGTTCGGGCCTAAAAAATCCAGCCCGACCCGACCCGAGCCCTATCAATTAACTTGATTTGCAGAGCCAAGCCCGACCCCCACCCCCCAAAATTTTATGTTATATTTGTGAGGACTCAGGAAAAGAAGGAAATGCGGGGATGCCATGCGTTGTTGCGTAAATTAAAGCCCGTCTTTTGTAACAAATTTTCACTGTTAAAGAAAACTAAGAGGCATATTCAATAAACATTTATATCTATTATATAACAGTGGATTTGACATTTAATTTAATTAAAAAAAAAAAAAAACCGCAAGTTTTCTCAATGTTTAAATAGTCTACATATTTCTATGATTATTATAAATGCATTTACACAACGAAATAACGCTGGAAAAGTTTGTTAAATATATTTCTTGTATGAGAGCAAAGCTCCCCATTCGTTTACATTCAGCGATTTCAACAATCAATTTGAAGCGTTTCCATACCCCACTCCGAATCGCACGGCATACAGTGTTCTTACGCAGATATTCAGCATCACCGATGGAATGCATATATTGTCCCTGGCGAAAGAGCACATGGTTAGGCACACAATCTGCACGATTGTGAGGGCCTGACTTCGGCGGGTTGCATTAGTGACGTCCGCCTCGATCAGTTGGCACAGGTAAAGAATTCCCTCAGCTGAAAATCTATATCTTTCATGGAGAACATCTTCCGGGCGCCTTCCTGGCGGTCTCCAAAAACCCGTGCCCTCCGAAGAGAGCCCCCCACAATCCTCGCGCCAATGTCGTATGGGTCGTCCAGGTACGCTGTCATTGTCCGGTGGACACGTCCGCGGAGGAGTGCTGTTTAAATATAGCGTAGTTAATTCGAATTCTTGGCTTAAGCAAGATCTAACTCTGAGACGACCAGGTTTGGCGTGTGGTGTGTGTTGCCATGGCAACACTTCTCGGTTCCAACATATCCACCTTTCGTAGACTCGCTTAGCTGCAAACTTGGGTCGCACGTGATGAAGTTACTCTCGAAGTTACCCTGCTAAGCCAGAAAACCGGCTTCGTAGTATAGGCCACTGATGTCAAAAGCAAGCAAGCAAAAAAACTAAACAAAACATAAGACATTAAAGGGGTTGAGATTGACACAGGGTTAAAAGCCAGGGAATAAAACTGATTTTGTTTTTAAAAAACAAACAAACAAACAAAAAAAAAAAACTAGTTTTAGAGATGGACAGTGGTGGACCCTGATATTTAATGTCCTATAACATGAGACAGCTGTGCACACACGTTTGCTCTTTTTTTTAACTTTGAGAGAGGCGAGTCTGGCCACCTGAGCTGCCATGATATCACTCCCTGTAGCCCTGGAGCCTGCACACTTAAATTTATCATGGATGGCAATTGATAATACTGTACACACCCTCTAAATAATAAGTTGAATGAGTACTAGCCCAACTTGATTGAAAATAGATCTTAATTTATACTAGAGACGCAAATGGCACCCTGTAAAAATAAATCAAAGACCCTTACATATTTATGCACACGCACACAAGGCTCTTGGCTTAAGGCAGGTGTCCCCAACCTTATATGCACCACGGACCGGTGTGATTTGGGTCTTTTTTTCACGGACCAGTGTCCTGTCAAATTTTGCACCCTTATAAAATTTTGCTCCCAAAGCTTTTGTGGCGGTGAAAAAAGCTCTCTTTTTTATTCAGTTGGACTCTCAATGTTATCCAGTGGTGCTAAAAAACTATTTACATCATAAACATACATGTGCAACACGGAAATGGCGTAAATTAATGCTTAACGACACGGCGAAGTCGTGAAGTGAGAGGGCTACGTGCAGTTGTTGTGTGCACATGTCAAACGTAAGTTAATATTTCTTTAAAGAAAGTTTGTAGTGTGCACTTTGGAATCGCTGCATTCACGGTCCTTTTTAACATTACGCGCATGCCAACTTTGTCAGAACACCGGCATTGTGCGGCAGAAAAATACAACAAATATAAAATAGCATTTGTTTTTAGCCCCGTCGTGTTAAGTGCAGGGAAAAAATACAACTCACCCACTGAATCAGTGGGAGGCTTGAGTTTGTTTCGTTGAGACGAGATGGTCCCGAGATGGGAGAGTGAGAGAAGCTAGCATCACAAATACACGATGTTGGAAATTGTAGCACAGTTTTCAGCGCGCTCCTAGCGATGTCAGGATATTCCGAAATGACTTTAATCCAGAACTTCGGTAGAGTTGTTGTCTCAAATGTACGTTTAAGGTCGCCGTGATTTGCGATCTCTACAAGCTGATATTCCTGTTGCACAGACATGCTCCAATCACTTGGTTTATTCACATACGGGTCACAAATTCACTCCTTCGCAGTTCGTGGGTCTTTAGTGATTGGGAAGTAGCATAAATTTTGTTTTCTTCGAGGTTGTAGGCACATCTTCTGGCTCGTCAGGTTCCCTTTTCCCCATAAAAAGTCTGTCCAAAGACGTCTGTTATTCAGTCATTCTAGTGTGGGGGCTAATTATTTCCGGGAAGAAATGTGATTGGCGACGACCGACGCCATACGTTATTATCGAGTCCAAGCGCGCATAGATATACAAAACGAGATTTGGTGCTAACATCCCAATCAATGCATTTCTATGATGACCTCCTATCCTGTAGTTGTATATCTAGAGTAGACAGGGATATTGGTGTGTTAAGCGGCACAGGCCAAAGTCAATTGGCCAGAATGCAGTCGTTAATAAATTATTTATTATTTCTGCGCGGCCCGGTACCAAATGCACCACGGACCGGTACCGGTCTGCGGCCCGGTCGTTGGGGACCCCTGGCTTAAGGCACTGACGTAATACACTATGTTAAGGTCCCTAACGAACTGTTTTTCCATTTGATTGTTTGTTGGTTTAAACATATCTACAGTGCTGCTCGAAAGTTTGTGAACCCCACAGCGATGGTCAGATTTTTTGTAAAAAAAACTAAAATAACCTTATTAAATGTTAAGTTATACCAGTACTTCTCAAATGGTGGGGCGCGCCCCCCCAGGGGGGCGCAGAGCGATGCCAGGGGGGGCGCGAGTGACCTCGGGGAACATGCTTTTTTATTTTTATTTTTTGCCGTACTAGAATAAAGTGTACTTGCACATCCACTCCGTGGGTGGCAGTGGCGCTCTCATTTTCAAAGTGCGTGCAGTATTTTTGAAGTAAGCAAGAGCACACGGAAGAGACTCATGCAGAGCTGGACTCACGCAGCGACCCACTGTCTTTCTCACGTGTCCGGCCGAGAAGTGCCGTTTTCGGCTTGGGATCGTCACGACCACCGCCCTCACCTACGGTTCTCCCTCGGCCGCCGAGAATGCGCTTTTTTCGGGCCGTTTGCCTTTGACTTTTAATATAGTGGGAAATGAGGAAAGACCACTGTTTACTGAGTCTAAAAATGATTATAGCGGAGAAGCCAAATCAGTTAAGACGCCACTTAAAGACATTAGACCTCAATCTCATTGATAAGCCGCTTGATTGTTTTTCAGCGAAAATGTGCCGAATATTGCCAATTGTCACAATCGTCCCGCTTTGTCAGTGTTATATCAGTAAACCAGTGAGCACTGTGGTGAATCAGCGAAAATAAAAACTTTCCTTCTGTCCAGAGACCTTTTTCCCCCCTTCTATTCAGTTTTGTTTTTTTTCGGTCAAATTTTTTGGCATGTTGTCCTGAAGAGTAAATGTTTATAATCAATTTGAATTTGTTATTATTTACTGATTTTATTACATTTTATTTTTCAGTATGAAATGGTCAAAAATGTACCTTGAGTGTATTTTTACAGTTTGGATGTGACTTTTTTTTTTTTTTTTTTTTTTAACATCAGGCAAATTGATGCGCATTAAGTCTTTTCTGTTACAAGCAACACAATGTTAAAAAAGTTATACTTTATTATAAGTTGATCTATGTTACTTTTTTTCTTTAATAGAAAAAAAAAGGACACAATGTTAGGCTGAGGCGTACTTATAATAGTAATATAGACGAATGATACTATTTACAGTGGCGGCAGAGAGTTTGGGGGGCGCGAAACATTTACGTCTTCCTTGGGGGGGCGTAACAGAAAATAATTGAGAAGCACTGAGTTATACCCAAATCCACAATACTGACATTCCAAATAATGGACTGAAACAAAAGAAATAGTTATATTGTCATTCTTTATTTAACAAAAGTGGTTGATTTAAGAAAAACTCAGATATCATGTGTGCAAAAGTATGTGAACCCCTTCAGTTAATAGGATATTGCGCCTCCTTTTGCAGAGATTACCTCAACCAAACGGTTTCTGTAGTGACTAATCAGCCTCTCACATCTACTTTGGGGGATTTTTGCCCATTCTTCCTTGCAGAACGCAGTCAGTTGAGAGAGGTTTGATGGGCGTCTGGCATGAACTGCTCGCTTCAGGTCCCGCCACAGCATTTCAATGGGATTTAGGTCAGGACTTTGACTGGGCCAGTCCAGAACACGAATCTTCTTCTTTTTCAGCCATTCCTTGGTTGTATTGCTGGAATGCTTTGGATCATTATCATGTTGCATGATCCACCTTCTGCCAAGCTTTAACTTCAAAACAGATGGCGTCAGGTTATGTTCTAGGATTTGAAAATATTCCTCAGAATTCATGATTCCCTGGACTATGTGGAGTTGTCCAGGTCCTGAGGATGAAAAGCAAGCCCAGATCTTGACATTCCCACCTCCATGCTTCACTGTTGGGAGAAGGTTCTTTTGGTGGTATGCAGTGTTGACTTTTCGCCAGACATGGCGGTTTTGGTTGTGACCAAACAGTTCAATTTTGCACCTACATCAGTTGATGAAAACTCTTTTTAATTTAGTCTCGACAACACAACTGTTACAAAAACCAAAAAAAACTACTGAATTGATTGATTAGGAAATCAGGTTGAAATAATAGAAAATTCCAAAATGTTGAGGGGGTTCACAAACTTTTGAGCAGCACTGTATCTATCTATCTATATATATCTATATATTTATATATATATATATCTATGGCCTAGAGGTATTTCATTCATATACTTATTCAATATATTTAGTGAGACTCAATATTTATTTTTCATTACACAAGGGGACTAAGACAACCAATAATAAATCAATCATAACACGTGTTCCGACACACGAACGGAACCATCGCAGAGGCACACTGCACTACTAGTACAAAAGAGGCATTCGTTTGGACCACATGCGTTGTGATAATCCAAAATTTCCACTAGATGGCGGTGCATTGCAGGCATTATTGTGGCAGGTATCAACAGAACGCTGTCACTTGTACAGCGAATGCTACAAGGTCAGGTGAAACCATACATACGCTTAAGAGTCCTAAAGAATCCTGCTGATGCAAACCCAATTAGGAGAACTGATTTACTTGTCTATATAGTTAAACATGGAAAGAATTCCTTGCTCATTTATATTCTGTTTACCAAGTTTGTTCATTTTTTTCTCCCTTCAAATTTATTGTTAAAAGATTGATGATAAATTTATGTAGTGAGTCATTATTGGAGGGAAAAGCCTTTACAGTATGAAAGCAGGATGCCAAAATAGCCTGTTATCAGCACTGAACTGAATATACTGTACATGTTTGGGGAGTTTAATCCACTTTCTGTCGTGTAGATCCTCATTGGGGTCATGGGTAGGCTGGACCTTTTCCCAAAAGACTTCGGTCAATAGGTGGGATCCACCCCGGGCTGGTTACGAAATTATTTACACCTATGGTAAGGATTTCGGACCGATGGCAGCCATGTGGGATTGTATTCTGGAGCTATGCAAAAAGTTATCTTTAGGAATGTAAACAATAACGTGCTTTTGCTTTGAGCATTGTTAGACACCCATTTTGATGCTGCTGCTGAAATAGCTGTTTTTGAAAGAGAAGTCATGCAATTTCATTTAGTTTCCATTTGGTATATGATGACTTTAAACATTTTAGGCATATTTTTGAAGTATGGTTAGAAAGGAGGTTTTCCCCTTTTCAATTTGATGTTTTTCCTTTCCAGATTTTTTTTTCACTCTCTAATTACAAACATATATTTTTGTTTTAACCATTTAGAACTTACCATGCCATACCAAAATAAGTTAAGCGATTAAGTCCAGAACATACTGTATACCTGGGGTAGCTACCTTCAATCAGCTGTAGAGTCGCTATTTCTGGGAATGTTTAGAAAGGGGTTTCAGTTCTGTGAATGGTTTGAAAAGACATTTAAATTGATGTATTACATGATGGGTTTTTGATGAAAAAAGACATTTGGTCCAAAATACCTACCTATGGGTCTTCAACAAAATGAAGATTCATGTTTTGGGAATTCGGGAGGAAAACTGTCATGTCCATGTCATAATTATGACGGTCTCATGACAGTCTTATGACACCGCTGTCAAATAAAATGTTACCTGTTAACCCAAATAAATCAACAAATAAACCGCACTGAACTATAAGCCACATGATTCAAAATAAGGGAGAAAAAAAACGTAGCGGCCTACATCGTGGTCTTTCACTTTACGCGGTTGGATCTCGTCGCCCCCATCAACAGCAATAATTGTATCTCAAACGCTCATGTGTCACATATCAACTGTTCAGGCCATAAGGAGTCTTAGATTGTCACTCTCCATATCTAAGCAGCTGAACAGGTTAAGTTAAAAAAAAAAAAAAGTTAGAAAAATTGCACAATTTTATAATCTCATTTAACATTTTTTTTTAAATTTAATAATTGATCGTTTGGAGTAACAAAAAAAACTTGAGAATTAGTTTAATGATGAAAATTTGACATTGTTTTTTATTTTGGTTAAGATTATGAAACGATCTGTTCTGTCCTGAAATTGGTCGATTGTAGTCTGATCTGGATGATATGTCCATTTTATATATCCCATGAGCATAATGGTTTACCCACACTTGTGGCAGATTGACTTGAAAGAAACAGGACACAAACAAATTGAAAATCTTATGTTTATAACTGACAATTTTGAAGATTTTAGATACAACAGCAAACAAGACATCTGAATTGTTGTTTTTCAACCTCTTTCCAACATTTCTCCCGACCACAGATTTCCATCAACAACCGAACAAAAAGCTAGCTTAAAAAAAATAAGGAAGCCAAACATGTTGTTGATATTTCTCAAATTTGAACTTGAGCGGGGCATGTATGGCAATTGATTGGAGATCAGCATGAAAGCACAAACCTTACTCTCAGTTTGTGTTTTAACCATATAGACATTAAAGGGGAAGTTCAGAATGTTTGATTTTAGGCTTAATCTTTGAGTTAACGGGGGTTTATTTGGTCTGTAGAGTTGATGTCAACAAATTCCGTGCAGTTTATCAGGTATTTCTCAGTTTCAGGGCTCCAGAGTGGCTAAGCTCGTGAGAGTCAATGGTACAATCTCAGCATGCCAATATAAAACGATATTAAAAGATCCAAGATAGTCAAATAAATTCGAAATGCAGATCATTGTTTGAAATACCCATGTGGCCAAAACAATGTCACACACTAAACGGCCGTAATTCATTTCATTCTGCGGGACTATTTTTTCAAAAATGCGCCCACAATAGAGAGGAGTGCTCGGCCACTCATGCTTATGCTGCATTTCAGGAAGGTAGGAAGTCAGTCTTATCCCACTCGGATAGTACCAGTTGTGACCTCATAGCATTCCGAGCGAATGCAAACAGCACTGATGGCTGATCGCGTCAAGTTGTTTTTTATTTTGGCCATCAAAAGACATTTTGACCTAACTTCTCGGAAGTGAGCAAATAGTGGAGGAAAAAACAACAGCTAAGGTAATTAGCACACACTGTAAACTGCCTTCTTTAGTTTTACTATTGACAGTCTGCTTTTTCGACAGGCAGCGCCATTTTGTCGCGTGACGTCAGATTGAAGCAACTCGTGATGTGTGGGTACTTTTGTTTCGACTAGGATCTCCCAGTTTGAGTTACGTTCCAATGATATGCTTCTATGTCGGAGGTTGGAAAATCCAACTTCCCACCTTCCTCGAAAACATGCAACATGGTGAGATGTGCATTTAGATGCTATGGAAACCGACAAAAGAAATGGGCAAAAGAAAGTTTCCACAAATTCCCTAAGAAGACCAAAGAACAATAAAACCTGCAGAGCTTCTGGATTACAAATGTTGCTGTTCAATTATTGACATGCAATGGTAAGTTTCAGTATGTTTTTCCTGAAAACATAGCCAACGCTACTGAGTACATAGTCATCGGTGAATTTTATGCATGCATATGTTGCTTTTTATTGGCATGCTAATATGTACCATTGCCTCACGCTAGCTTAGCCACTCGAGAGCCTGAACAGTATGGCGCTGAAAGTCACTCACAGCAAGGGGTGCTGAGGATCTCTTTTAGTTTTTCCCCATCCAAAAGCAGCCGTTTGGGTCCAAATGTGTCATGCTTCCAAGTTTTCTCCATAATGGCAGTAGACACGCATGCTGGATAGTTTGTGTACTACTTCTAGGGTACTACAAAGAAAGCGTTCTATTTCACCTGTGGTGTTTGTTGGAGTTTCTGGCTGTGGCCATTCGCATGACACTCTGTGATACATGCTACATGGAGTTTTTGGATCGAAAAGAGGTAAGTACGCGATAATATCTCGTTAAAATCATAACATTTTTAATTATGCTCTCGCGTGCTCTCACCTCCATTTAGGGTTTTGCTGTTTATTTATTTATTTTTTTTCAAATTGCCCTCCTGTTCAAATTTTTTTTCCACCAGAAAATGGAGATTTTAAGCTTTCCAATGATGTATCACACATGCATATTGGATAATTTTGAAATTTGGCCAAATTGTGGGTCTCAGAGCGGAACTTCAAGTCACCTGAGTGTTTTCCGCCATAAAACATTGGTAGTGTATCAAATACTTGTTCTCCCCACTGTATACACACATATATATATACACACACATGTATATTTATGCACACACACACACACACACATATATATATACATATATAATACACAAATTTCAGACAAAGTGATATCGGCATGGTATCGGCCGATACTGCACGGCCGTGTATTGGTATTGGGGCCAAAAAATGGTATCAGTGCAACACTAATTAAAACCCTGCTAACATGAATATTAAGCCTAATGTCAAAAATTCTGAACTTCCCCTTTAACAGTCCACGCTCATTTGCATACAGTTCACACATCCTCATATCAATAGTCACTTCGGGAGGGTGTTGACTTTGCATATTGATCACCCCTTGTCTTTGTGCAGACGACACTTGTTGGCCTCCTAAAAAGTGCAGGTTTATTCATTCATTCATTGAACAAAAAAGGGGTAGGGGCTTTGACTAGAATTAAAAACGAGAAAGGAAGTAAAGCAGGTGAAAAAAAAATTGAGTGCTCAAGCTGTGAAGTTCTAAGTGTAACGATGGATGGAAGTGGTATTTGAATTGGAATGTCACCATCACAGCTGGAGTCCCTTCGCATTCATTATAAGGACAAATGTGTAATTTCACATTCTGTTTCTGAGTCTTTTGAAGGACTATGAAAATTTACACCCCTACGGCGTTCCTTTTCATTTGTTTTGGAACGTGATCCTCACATTTTTTTTAAATGACAAACTTGACCTCCACATTGGAACAAAGTGACAAAGGCAGTCGAAGGTAGAAGTGATTTAAAAATGCCAACATACACATACACACATCTGTGCAGCACAACACACTGGCAACACATTCTGTTGCATTAGCTAAAATTTAAACGAGCTTGGGAAAGTTGGACAGAATTCCCGACATATTAACACGGATCTGCAGTAACATAGACACAATTGCTTTATTATTAATTTATCCTAAAAATGACCCTAAAAGTTTACTTTTGTTGTTGTTTTTTTTTGGTCTGTTAAGACAATGCTTCCTGATGGCATTTATTTAAACTAGGGGAGGGAACCTCTGGGTACCTTACAATATGATACGATTTGGGATACAAGGCTCATGATGGTGATGATCTCATGATATGGTGATGCAAAAATTACCGATACATGGGTCAGGAGATCATTCTAGGATAATCTACAAAACAAGTAATAAACCGGAAAACAAGCACTTTCTATTCTTCTGCTGTGAATTTGAATGTATTTATCACTAGTAGATGTGCAATCTGTTTGAACTGGGAGGATTGGCAGCGAATACATTCATTCGCTGCTATCACTCCCAGTTCAAACAGATTGGACATCTATGGCCGTCAGTGGCAACCAATGCCGGGCAATGAATTAATTTTGAGGCATTTCATGTCATTTCCTCCTGATTTTAGATCACTTCCTTTTCATTTTGGGACAATTGCAGGTCACTTCCTTTTGATTTTGTGTGATTAAAAAGGAAGTGACTCAAGAAATTCCCCAAATAAATAGGAGGTGACTTAACCCAATATTTCTGTATGTAGCACATTTGATACACTTAAAATTTCATGATTTTGAGACTAGTTCAGAGTTTTGACATTTCTTTTTGAAAAAAAAAAAAATGATGGATGCAAGTCAACACATGAATCTGCAGTTTCCATGAAAAAAACAAACAGGATATAGCAAGGGTTATAGATATCTGAGCGCTTATTACACATATTTCTTTTGACTTTTCATTTTACAAATTTGAAGAAAAGGTTTCATTAGGACCTTATTTTTCAAATTTTGGGATTCTCTGATAATTGCTTCATATTGCTGGCATTAAATCAACAGGAATCGGATTTTTGGCTTTTTTATTTTATTCATTAGTGCAAAATATCCAAATAACAACCTCACTTTATTTCATTTAAAAAAAGATATGGCTCTCTATATTAAATCTTTATCAAAGTCAAAACTAGGGCTTTTCTGTGTGGGGATACAGATCTTAGCCCAGCCCAAGTATGGGACAATTTCAGATCATTTGGGACACTTGACCTGCTTAAATCAGATTATTTGGGAACATTTGGGGGACGTGTCCAGGTCATATCAGGTCATTTGGGGACATTTAGAGGGCCTGTCCTAGTCATTTCTGTTCATTCCCTGTTGATCTGGGACATTTTTCTTTTGCCATTGAAAATGAATGGGTAATTTGAATGTCCATGGCCATCAATGGCATTAAGACTTAAAATTGCATCAATGGAATCCAAGTACATTGGTATCAATAGAATCGACAAACATGGCCATCAATGGCAATAAACAAAGTAAATGCCATTGATGCTAAATGGGAAATTTGGACGTCCGTGACCGTCAATGGCATTGACATCCATATGCGTCAATGGAGTCCAAGTACATCGGCATCAAAGGCTCTAAAAACATTGCACAGTGGTACCTCTATTTATGAACGTCTATACATAATTTTACAATACAAATTTCAGGATACGAAAGGCAAAACTACAGTATGGCTAGTACTCGCAGCTCCAGTTTACTGTATGTAACATACTTGCATTATATAATATTTAAGTCTGAATTTTTGAGGGCTTAGAACGGAACATTTATGTGGAAAACGCGTCTCTACTTACAGAATTTTCAAGTTACGAAAGTACTTCCAGACCCAATTCATTTTGTAAGTAGACGCACCACTGTATTTGTGTTCCAAATTTATGTTTTTGTTGAAATATTATTTTTTTTTAAACCCCTTGGCATATTGTACTTCGCATTATTATTATTTTGTGTTAATATTTGTAATTTTTGTTGTTGCTGCTATGTCTGCCTTATTCTAGTGAATTGTTGTTGTGTTGTTAAATAATAATAAAAAAAAAACCAACAGGAAGGAACCTTTAAATGCCCTAAAATTAACAGGAAGTGACCTGTAAATGCCCAAAAAAAGACTGTGAATGCTCTGGTTTCAGTGCCATTGATGGCGCTAGAATTCCAATCCAGTCTATATACGGCAGCCAATGAGCTAACATGGACCCTATTCTAATGTAATGTATTTTGGTAGCTACCTGTTGGTTCTTTTTTTGTTTTGTTTTAAAACAGTGACACCTTTTTAAAACAATATATCAATTCTTAGCGGGAGCATATCGATAATCTTTTGGGCTTCAAAGTATCGCGATCTACTGTATCATTTTCTGACATATATTCACACCCCTAATTTAAACAATACAAATATGCATTTCTACACTTTAGTATCTATGAGCTTGTGGCCTTGTGAGTGACAAAAAAGTAAAAAAATGAGAGTGTAGACTGTTATAGGCTCAGGATAACATTTGACTATTAATGATCTAAAGTAGTAACATACTTTATTTTGGTGTGGGAAAATACAGTATGGAGTTCTTTATATTGTTCTTCCACACAGTATGGTGGTGCCTAGTTTATCAAATTAATTTATGCCAATATTTTTAAAACAAGACTCAATGAAAATGGCAACACTGTATGCCACTCGTCCCACAAATGCACATTCTTTGCACCTACCTATCCTTTAAAAGGGAAAGAAATATATTGAACATATATTGGCATGAAGCATTGTCACATCAAATAAATAATCTGTCAATAACAAATTTCCACGATGTCTTGTTTCATGTCTGCTTTATAGTTGATTGTCCCAGTGTGCTATTGAAGTAATGGTGCAGTTAGAAAAAATTAAAAGCATCCTCCGTCTCATCTGTTCCATATTTCAGCAAAGCATATCATCAGTACACCTATTACAATACAGTGAACTGTCGTATAGTAGTTAGCTGGGATTGGCTCCAGCACCCCCGTGACCCTCATGAGGATAATCGGCTTGGAAAATGAATGAATGAATCGCCCCATATTTGCAATTTTTGCAGGGTGGCAAAGGGTAGTTGTTAGTTGGAGTTGGGGCAACCTATGTGGCGCCATTTGATTAAAAATAATTAATAAAGCTTTTTGGTGCCAAGAACTTATATTGTGAGTTGAGGAGCTTCATTCAGGCAAACAATAGTGTTTTGCCACCATCATGGGGCCGTGGAAAAGTTTAAGTAAGGAGACTGGTTAGGACAAGTGTAGCGCATTGGTGCCAGCTTGAAGCCAATTGGCGGCATGTAATTAGTGCTGCAAAGATAATTCGATAAACTCGAGCAATCGATTAGAAAAAAAAGATTCAAATTAAATTTTGCTGCTTCGAGTATTCGTTTCATTAAAGTGGCATTGTAATGGTTTACTTTGAAAGTGTTCTCATTTATTTTTAATGACTTGGGTGGATACACTGCCGTCTTGTCTGCCTCATTCACATGGGTGAATCCAGCTGCTCACTGTTAAGAACAACATTAGCTTTTGTTTGAGCTAAAGTTTTTTTTTAATGCATTGGCAATTTAGTTTATAGGTATATTTAGCGTTTTTTGTGGGAATATGTGTCTGAGACATTTGTTAAGAGCACTGTAAAAAGTAACGTTAGCATTTAATAGCATTTAAGCTAGCGGAATTTTGCTATGCAAGTTAGCCAATTATTCTTTTGTTGTACATAGATCCTCATTTATTTACTTTTTATACTGTTTGCGGCTGAGCTTAGGTATTTTAATTTTTCATGTTCCTTATCCGATTACTCGATTATTCGAACTAACCAGTTCATCGATTAATCGACTACTATAATAATTGATAGCTGCAGCCCTACATGTAATGACATAAAAGTAGTTCGTTACTGTGCTTAAGTACATTTTTGTGCATTTGTACTTTACTTGAGTACAAATATGAAGTGGTACTTTTTACTTTAACTTGACTAAATTTCGCAGCACGTATCTGTAATTTTACTCCACTACTTTTCAAATTGTTGCCTGATTTACTCGTTACTTTTGTTTGTTGTTTTTTTTTCCTCATTTTGAATTGCTCTTTCCGTTTTAATCGATAAGCCCCGTGCAGCTGTACCATAATTGAGCACTACCTCTAGTGCAATATGAGATATACAAGCAAGATTAGGCAGGTGAAAAAGATAGTGACCAACAGCGAGCAGCGCACCTTCAGATGGTTGGGTTCTGCACACTCTTGTACAGTAGGTAGGGGTTTGCACAAGACTAGAGCACGAATTATTTCGGGAAATACAGCGGGTCACAGGACAGGACTAATAATCAACGGGAGCGGGAACACCTAAATAGGTTATAATTTTCACTTGGGTTAAAAAAACCTAGAAGACTGAAGCATCCAGTTTTGTAGTTGTATTTTTATTGGCCAACACTGTCTCGAATTGCGTTGGCACATCAAAAGAACTACACATTCCAATATCCTAAGTTCCCAATGCTTTGACTTCCGGCTACTATATTTGTGCGGACTCAACATGGCGAACAGTTGAGGTGAAAACCTGAATAGAGAACAAAAGACAAAAATCGGAAATACTGCCCATCAGTTAAACTGGAGGAGGAAGGTCCAAGTTATAAGAAAATTTTTTGAGATTGAAATGGCAGGGTGCCACTCCAAAATAAATGGCGTGTCAAAAAATTTATGGGTCTAGTAGTAGGGACTCGGGGATGAGTAGTGTCAATTTGATTTTAAACTGCATTAAACACAGTACATAATCTAAAAAAAATCCAGTGACTTTCCTGATGACCAAATTAAAGGTGTTTAACAACAAAAAAACAGAAAAAGAAAAAACAGGAGTGGGAGTCATTTTGACTGGGAACGGGACGGGATGGGATTTACTTTTTGACTCAACCTTGGGATTGGGATGGAATGGGAGTTTTTCTCTGTGCTGCGACAAACTAATGTGCCGTGGGAGATCGTAAGATGTGCCGTGAGAATTTTTTTTTCTCCACGTTGTCGGGCGGAGTTGCAGTAAGAAGAAAGGAGTGGTGAGAAGTTTTCGGTAGTGTGCAGATGAGGGAGGTATGGCTCGTTTCATGTTCAAGAACTGCTCGAATTTCTTGCCATCAGCCACCTAGCTGTCCACGACAATGTGGACCCCAGAACGTCTACTGTAAATTATTTGATTGGTCATGTCAAGTGTCGATGTACAGTACACGAAAGTGTCCTTTCAATTTTACCCATATGTGACGATCGTCAATCCCCCCCCGTGTTTTATTCCAACACATTGTCCAGGACAGTAAGGTGGCTGATGGTTAGAAATCCGAGCAGTTCTTGAACGCCACACGAGCAGCTATCCAACAGCACCATGGTGCCAAGCAAGCTTAAACGTCATCTCCAAACGAAACACCCGTCGCTTCAAAACAAGTCAATGGATTATTTTTTGTTTATTTTTTGTTCGCCTAAGGTCCCCTTGTATGATAATTCTGAGCTATTCAAGTCTAACTGCTATAAAAGTTAAAAACAAAGAGAGACTAAGAGGTGTTGAAGAAGAGCTTTGTGTGTGTCTTTCTTCAATTCCTGACTGTATATCGGTTTTGTGTTCATCTTAACAGGCTCAGGTTTCACACTGAGTAAGAGTAACTATTGGGAAGTTATTTTATATTTAAATCTACTGAACAGAAAGTAATTTTGGAACATTTTTGGTTTGTGGTGTACCGTGAGATTTTTTCCAATGTGAAAATGTTCCGTGACTCAGAAAGTTTGAAAAACACTGCTCTAGTATGCACCTGACCGTTGCTTGTCATTAAGCTAAGTTTTGAGCATGTTAAGCTTGCGTTTACAGTGCAGTCAATTTTATTGCTTGTATATTTTTTCCATTCTGCACAGTTTTAAATAAAATTGAGCGGTCAATGAATTATCTGGTTCTTTCTTTGCATATTGGCTCAGATTTCATATATCACATTTTTGCATCGGGAGAAAGTATTTTTTTCTTTGATACTTGTACTTTTACTAAAGTAATTTTTTGCCCCTGTAGCTGTACTTTTACCTAAGTAAAAGTAATTAAGTAAAAGTAAAAAAGTGAGTACTTCATCCACCACTGTTGAACCTTGGTTGAAGTAAGCTGAGGAGCTTCGTTAAGACAAACATAGAAATTTGCTGCTACCTTGCAGACTCCTTGGGGGGGTGCATAATTTACTTGTCAGGGATTGGTATCAAGTCCTTTAATAAATGTTGCCCATTTGGCAGCCACTGTAGCCTGAACATCCTGAATGGGGAATTCCCCCCTTCTGTGGTCCCTTCTCAAGGTCCCGAAGGTTGGATTTTGAGTTTTTCCTTCTCTGAGAGGTTTGGATGTGGGATGTCATAATTTTCGTCAACTGTGGGCCTGATGCCCTTTGAGACTGTTGCAATAAAGGGCTATATAAATAAATGTGACTTGACTTGAGACACGTGGGGGCGGGATGATGTATTAGTGTAAAAAAAAAAGAGGAAAAAAACCCTTCAGATATATAGAAAAATAATGTCATTCGTTTGTGCTCATTTGTGCTGCTATCGCTTTTGAGATATTAACAGTTCTTTTATAGGTCAATCGGAGGTCATTCAGCCTTCCATTTTGATTAAAAATGGCTAAAAATGGAGTCAAATATTTGTGCTATGTTTGTGCTGTAAAAATTTCAATTGTGCTGCTGTCATTTTTCGATATTAAGATATGGCGGAAAACACAGACAATGCTGAAAAAAAAGCAGTCTCTGCTCTTGCACCCCTCTTTAAACTACTAACTAACTACTAAATAATAACTAACTTGAGAGAGTTGGTATGTCTTGTCAGGTGCGACGGAGTCGCTGCAATTGACGCCATCACTCAAAATTAATATCAATAAAACGATTGCACAAACAAAATTTTTACAACACAAATGTAGCATAAACGAATGGCACCATTTCAGGTCCATCTTGCAACAAATGAGGGGCTGAGTGATGTCATCACTCGAAATTAATATCTCAAAAACGATAGCAGCACAAACGAAAATTTGTACAGCACAAACATACACCTGACACCATTTTTATTAAAAAACAAAACAAAATCGGGGGCTGGTTGACCTCTGATTGACCTATAAAAGAATTATTACTATCTCAAAAGCAATAGCAGCACAAACTGAACATTTTTTTCAGGCCAAACGAGCACAAACCTATGACAATTTTTCTAAAAATTTGCAGGTGATTGGGGGCTAACTGCACAGAGGTGCAGTTTAGGACTAACTTTTTTAGAATTCACCAACATTAAAGAACTCTCCCGAACTTGCTGAATATGCTGCACATTTATGGAACAAGACAGGCCATCCTACCCTAACACTGTGTTCCCAATAAAATCTGACACACAGTGACGTGCATTGCCTCAATTGTAAGAGATAAAAGAACAAAGGATGGAGTCCAGGCCATATGAATTGAGGAATGAGGGGAATTGGCAGAGACTTTTGAGGACATGTGAAAAAATAATTACTTCAAATCAATGAAATTACAAACTAGACTATATTTTTGGTTGCTATTTAGATTGAATGACACAATGGCAAATGGGTGTGTGAAAAGGTGAAAATACGGTTAGAATGGGTCTTCGTCTTTGGATGCACTTTGGAGTTGTGCCCTGCAGCAACATGACCACAGTGCACCTGCTTCTGCTCTGATCGTCAAAATTCTGACCTACAAAATCTGTTTGGACGGGGGGCAGCATTTTGCCGTCATTTGAGACCTGACCCAAGGGTGGGGGTCTTTAAAGAGATCACGGGCGCTGAGATCCAGTTTCTCCCTCTTTGAATGATCATGCCAGTATTAATCATAGCTATTTGTACTTCTGGCATGTTTGGAAAAGTGCTGATATCGAGCCTTGCTGCGTCTATTGTTTGACATTAGGGCGTGATTAAACCACTCTGGGAACTATAGTAGGTTATTGACAAATAAATAATACTATCAAAGTACTCTGCCATTGAAGGAGGACTAAGAAATGCATTAATGAGAGTGTCTTCCTCTCCTTATAGAGTGTTAGTGTTACACGTCTTGTCGGTACACGCCAGATCTCCAATAACTCAAAACACCAAAAACATTAAAATATAACACAATCAGCTCTAATAGTGTTATATTATAGCAAGAGCGTAAAGACAAGAGCGCATGTATACTTGTAATCCCATTTTTCTTCTCATCCGAACCCATAAGAAAGTTTGTCCAAGTTCTTTATATGAAGTGTAGTTTTTGGCAGAGTAACTAACACCCAAACCGCTTGTCTCCTCCCCCTCCTTTTAGAACCCTCATTGAGCCCGAACCCAGTCCCAACCACAGTTCCAGCTGGCCTCGCTCTTCGATGCCCATTACCGCAGCCGCAGCAGCAATACGAGCAGCGAAATCAAATAGGTGACGATGCAGGGTAGGTTCTGACTGACTGAGTCTTTCACCACCTTCTTGTTTTCAGGAAGGTAAGGGTAAACGGGTCGTTCGGTCATGGAGCTGCGAAAGTGAGGGCCCCGGGAACACACCTCGTCGTTGCAAATTTCGCCACTTCCAGAACCGCTGGAATCATCACCTGTGGACGGAAGATCACAACATGAGCCTGGTGGAACGTGGAAACCTGTAATCATTTGATATTTGCATAGGCCTAATGTTTGTACATCTGAGGAAACATCTCGGACATCTAGACCATTGTTTAGGGACATCGGTAACGTTCTAGTCTTATTAACACTTATTAATTCTTATTAACTCTTATTATTGCTTATTACTAGGACCTTAATCTAAAGTGTTACCGGGACGTCATTTTACATTGATCAGGGCACCCTTGTTTTCCGTCAACTGTAGGCTTGTGAAAACCTTAGGCCAAAAACCGATTATCCATCCAATCATTATCTACTTCTTAATCACGGGTCGGGTCACGGGGGCAGTAGCTTTTTGCCTGGCTCTGCCAGACTATTCTCCCTGTATTTTTCAAACACTGAGAGAAATAGTCTGAGAACCATCCCATTAACTGCCTTTCGAGCAGGTACAAAATCAATCGACAAATCAGATTCGTTTATTTGCGTGACATGTTCTTCACGAGCAATGTCACTCTTGCGCGTCGAAAGTCGTCTCTTCAACAACACAGATGGTGAACGGAAGAGCCGAGAATATGTTCCAATCCACGGTAAAATCAGTTTTAAATTACCAAAAACACATCGGCATGAGTCATTGACAACAGTCTGTCTCGCGCTAGCCATGTCGAATAAACTCCGCTCTCTTTTACTTCCACGCGCAAGTCCCTCGTGCTGCCCTTGCCATTTTACTAACGTCACGTCTGCCCGTCGCTGATTGGTCCACTCCGCTGTCTGTTTGCTGTGGCTTGCTCCGCCCAGGAAATTGTATCCGCGTGAATGATGGCCAGACTCAATAGCTGGAACAGCGGTGAGCCTGGTGTACCAGGCAAGTAGCTTTAGCAGGAAGCCCAGACTTCCCTCGCCCCAGCTACTTCAACCAACTCTTCCGGCCTGATCCCAAAGCGTTCCCAGGCCAGGGGCCTCCTGCCGGTGGGACATGACCAGAATACCTCTCCAAGGAGGTGTCCAGGAGGAATCTGAACCAGATGCCCGAGCCACCTCAGGTGGCTTCGCGCAACGTGGAGGAGTAGTGGCTTCACCCTGAGCCCCTTCCCGATGACCGAGCTCCTCACCCTATCGCTAAGGGAGAGCTCTGCAGTGGAAACTCATTTGGGCCGCTTGTATCCAGGATCCTGTTCTTTCAGCCACGACCCACAGCTTGTGACCATTGGTGAGGGTAGGAACGTAGACGAATGGTAAATCGAAAGCTTCGCCTTTTGGCTCGGCTCCTTCACCACAACAGACTGGTGCAGAGGAGAGGTGCATCATTGCAGACGCTGCACTGATCCGCCTGTCGATCTCTCGTTCCCTCCCACCCTCACTCGTGAACAAGACCCTAAGATACTTGAACTCCTCCATTTGGGGCAGGACCTAATCCCCGACCCGGAGAGGGCACGTCACCCTTTTTTGACTGATGACCATGGTCTTAGATTTGGAGGTGCTGATCCTCATCCCAAACGCTTCATACTCGGCTGCGAACCGCTCCAGTGAGAGTTGGAGATCACGGCTTGATTAAGCCAACAGCACCACATCATTTGCAAAAAGCAGAGATGCAATGCTGAGGCCACCAAACCGGACCCACTCAACGCTTCGGCTGCAACTAGAAATTCTGTCCATAAAAATTATTAACAGAATCAGTGACAAAGGGCAACCTAGGCGGAGACCAATCCTCACTGGGAACGAATCCGATTTACTGCCAGAAATGCGAAACTCTGACACCGGTCGTACAGGGAATGACCAGCCCTTACCAAGGGGCTCGGTAACCTGTACTACCGAAGCACCCCCACAGTACTCCCCAAGGGACATGGTTGAACGCCTTCTCCAAATCTACAAAACACATGTAGACCAGTTGAGTGAACTCCCATGCACCCTCAAGGACCCTGCCAAGGATGAAGAGCTGGTCCACTGTTCCACGGCCAGGTCGAAAACCACACTGCTCCTCCTGAATCCGAGATTCGACTTCCTGACGGACCCTCCTCTCCAGCACCCCTGAATAGACTTCACCAGAGAGGCTGAGGAGTTTGATCCCTCTATATTTGGAACACACCCTCCGATCCCCTCCACCCCGGTCTTCCAATCCAGAGGCACTGTCCTCAATGTCCGCGCGATGTTGTGGAGGCATGTTAGCCAGGACAGCCCCACAACATTCAGAACCTTTAGTAACTCCTGGCGGATCTCATCAACCCCAGGGGCCCTGCCAACGAGGCGCTTTCCAACCACCTCAGTGACTTTGACCCCCGAGATAGGAGAGCCCACCTCGGAGTCCTCAGACTCCGCTTCCTCAAAGGAAGGCGTGTCGGTGGAATTGAGGAGGTCTTCAAATATATTCTCCCCACCGACTCACGGCATCCCTAGTCAAGGTCAGCAGTACCCTATCTCCACTATAGACAGTGTTATTGGTGCACTGCTTTCCTCTCCTGAGACGCTGGATAGTGGACCAGAATTTCCTCAAAGCTGTCCGAAAGTAGTGGCCTCGTCGAACTCCTCCCATGTCTGAGTTTTTGCCTCAGCTACCGCCGAAGCCGCATTCCGCTTGACCATCCATACCTGTCAGCTGCCTCTGGAGTCCCACAGGCCAAAAAGGCCCGGTAGGCCTCCTTCTTCAGCTTGACGGCATCCCTTACCCGCTGGTGTCGACCAGTGGGTTCAGGGATTGCCGCTACGACAGGCACCAACCACCTTACGGCCACAGCTCCGATCGGCCGCCTCATTCACAGGCAGTTTTTGCTATGGGCAATGTGGGCGACCGCCCAGGGCGCAATCTATTGGGGGGCGCACAAGCGCCCTCGAGAAAAAAAAAAAAAATCCGCTAGTTTTCTAGACTAATACCGCTCATTTCCACGTCAAGTTAATAGAGTGGGCGCTAGGGCGCCCCTTACTATCATGTCAACTGCTGCTGAGAGTCGTGTGTGTCAGAAGAAAAGGCAGGGGGAGACGGGATTGGGATCAGCTGCTCGCAACTGCAGAGTGAGTGAGCAGGACGAGTCTCACTCACTCTCAGAGGAAAAGCAAGGAGGGGGGCGGGGGATAGACTGACCTCTCATGATCCCAGGCCACACAACACAAACTCCTGCTTCCAAAATTGTTGTTCAATAATATATTTAATAAAATAACGTAAAAAACGTAAGACATTCTTGTGTTTGATGTCGGGGGGGGGGGGGGGGGGTTAGCGGGGGTTTGGTAGTGTGGATGTCGGTGGGGGGGTGCTGATGGGGTGGTTCGCCCAGGGTGCGAAAGTAGCCAGGACCGCCACTGGCCTCATTTACAGTATTTAATAATTCCTTGGCTTGGTTATTTTTTTATATCTACAAGAAAAGGTGCTGATACCCCCTTCACCTTATGTAGCACCATTGTGTCAGAGAGCCAATGATGTAGTTACGTTGTAAACAACATTGTGGAGATAAATTTGTCCCATGACAGACTGCAGAGCTGTCTTTTCAATTTCATTGTTACCAAACTCAAATTCAAAGAAAACTGTATAATTGGTAGTTTTTCTTTGTTGGTTGATATTTTGGGGGTCACTTCCTGTTGATATCGGGTCACTGGGTTGGAAATCAATGGAAGTGAATGGCAAACAGGAAATTAATTGGAAATTTTGGCCATTAGAAATGAATGGATATGTTTTTGGCAAATTTTGGCCGAACCATACATTTTTAGCAAAAACTGAATAGAACTTTTGTGCCCCTTAGTGTCCTTATTTGTTTTTTGATTTATAAACGATGTGACTTGGAAAAAAATAGGAAAAGTAATGTAATTCAAAGTAGTCTTTTTTTTAATTAAAAAAAAAAAAAAAGAAAAGAAACGCATTTTGGGGCAAAAAGTCACTTTTAGGGTGTCAAACGAAAGAGAGCCCGTGTCACATTCTGGTCGTTTGCTTGTAAGAACGGTGTCAGTAGGTTTAAATGTTTTGGCTGGGCGGCGCGCAGTAGAAATACTATTGGAAAAAAACAGGAATATTATAGATGGCGAATAGCAATAATCTATGCTATTTTCCGTTTTATGGCTCTCAAACAAACACATACAGAAGAAGGAATGGAGATTTTTTTGGCTGCCAGTATTCCGTGAAGGCTATTTGACCGGACCTCAGGACTGCTGTTGAGTGTTCAAGAGTCCTGCGGGTGCTGTTGGGAAGGTCAGTCGCATTCGATTTCTGTCTGCTGTGTACTGCTTTAGTTGCTAAACCTTCTGTTTAGACATAGCAGGGCGCTGACTGCTGTGAGAACTCAAACACAGAGTCCACACTGACACGGGATGACAATGGTGTCTTGTTGCTCACCCTGTTTCGGACTGTAAAGTTTACAGATGTGTTGCTCACTCTGTTCAGCACAGTAATGTTTTTGTGATGAAAATGTCACTTTAATAACGGCTTCTTTTTTATTTTCTTCCTCTCTCAGTTTTTATCTTACCTTGCCCAGGTTTTACCCATGCCCACAAAAGACTAGCTGTGAATGCTCTGGTTTCAGTGCCATTGACAGAGCTAGATAACCAATTCAGTAAAAAATGAATGTGAGCTAACATAGACACTATTCAAGCAAAGATTTTGGTAGCAACCTGTTGGTTTCTTTTTTACTTTAAACAGTGACACCTTTTTAAAATGATCAGAAGTGGGTAGTAATGTGTTACATTTGCTCTGTGAAATTTACTTGAGTACCTTTTTGAGAAAAATGTGTTTCTTAGAGTATTTTTTTTTTACTTTTACTCGAGTAAATTTGTGAAGAAGAAAGAGTAATATTATTCCTCTACTTTGGCCTACACTAAAATTCTTTTTTCCTCTTTATTTTACATATTAACTTTACTTTTGCCAGAGATGCCAACAGTAGCGTTACCAGTTTCACCAATGAGATGCTGCAACAATAAACACATGACTTCATTATATTGTTCATTCATTTTCAGCCCCTTCGTGTTATTTTAGCATTTCCTGTCATTTTCTGCCACACTTCACGGTCTGTGAAAAAACGGCCCATGTCACACCGTCCAAAAATGTCCTTGGTGAAAAAAACAGTTGAGGACCACTGGGCTACAGTAAACAATAATTATAACGGTTCATATAGATGAAGTTCCACAATTATTAAAAAAAAAAATAAATAAATAAATCTGACATTTTAAGCAGTTACTCAAAATGTTACCCATTACTTAAGAATTCTTTTCCCTACTCTTACTTGAGTAAAGTTTTTTGCCACTCTACCCACCTCTGAAAATGATAGATCGGTTCTTGGTGGGTGCATGTCAATAATATTGTGAATTAAGTCAATTATAGTGTGTAAAACCTTCAAACGTTTTGCCAAATGCATAATGTTGTCAACAGGTCAAATGCAGAGAAGGAACAAGTATACACTGCTGACCAAAAGTATTGGCACGCCTGCAATTCTGTCAGATAATGCTCAATTTCTCCCAGAAAATGATTGCAATTACAAATGCTTTGGTGGTAATATCTTCATTTATTTTGCTTGCAGTGAAAAAACACAAAAGGGAATGAAAAAAAATCAAATCATTATCATTTTACACAAAACTCCAAAAATGGGCCAGACAAAAGTATTGGCACCCTGAGCCTAATAGCCTACTTGGTAGCACAACCTTTAAACAAAAGAACTGCGAACAACTGCTTCCGGTATCCATCAATGAGTTTCTTACGATACTCTGCTGGAATTTTAGACCATTTGTCTTTGGCCAACTGCTCCAGGTCTCTGAGATTTGAAGGGTCCCTTTTCTAAACTCCCATTTTCAGATCTCTCCACAGATGTTCTACAGGATTCAGGTCTGGACTCATTGATGGACACTTTAGAAGTCTCCAGTGCTTTCTCTCAAACCATTTTCTAGTGTTTTTTGAAGTGTGTTTTGCGTCATTGTCCTGCTGGAAGACCCATGACCTCTGAGGGAGACCCAGCTTTCTCACACTGGGCCCTAGATTATGCTTCAAAACCTGTTGGTTGAACCTCCGCCATGTTTGACTGTGGGGACCGTGTTCTTTTCATTGAAGGCCTAGTTTCTTTCCTGTAAACTCTATGTTGATGCCTTTTCCCAAAAAGCTCTACTTTTGTCTCATCTGACCAGAGAACATTCTTCCAAAATGTTTTTGGCTTTCTCAGGTAAGTTTCTGAAAACGCCAGCCTGGCTTTTTTTATGTCTCTGGGTCAGAAGTGGTGTCTTCCTGGGTATCCCACCATAGAGTCCCTTTTCATTCAGATGCCGACAGATAGTACAGGTTGACACTGTTGTTCCCTCAGACTGCAGGACAGCTTGAACTTGTTTGGATGTTAATCGAGGTTCTTTATCCACCATCCTCACAATCTTTCTTTGAAATCTCTCGTCAATTTTTCTCTCTTTTCAGGAAAGCCTTGAGATTGCCCATGATTCATCACAATTTTGCTTCTCAAGTCCTCAGACAGTTCTTTGGTCTTCTTTCTTTTCTCCATGCTCAATGTGGTACACACAAGGACACAGGACAGAGGTTGAGTCAACTTTAATCCATTTTAACTGGCTGAAAGTGTGATTTAGTTATTGCCACCACCTGTTATGTGCCACAGGTAAGTAACAGGTGCTGTTAATTACACAAATTAGAGAAGTATCCGAGGGGCCGTTTACATGGTGACTCTCTGAGAATACGAACAATTTCAAATTTGCATTTGCGTCGTCATTTGAACAATGTCGCAATTCCGCATGAAAACGATGTAGTATTCATGCCAAGCCCCAGGGGGCAGTGCAGATTTACCGGGCGACAGAGAATGATGCACTTTGACCCCACCAAGCTCCCTCAGCCCGAAAAAAAAAATGCCCGCCCATTCGAAGCGATGTCATTTTTCTTTGTTCAAAAAGGCACAAAAATTGAAACGTTCAACATATTTAATTTAAAAATATTATTAAAACAGTAAATTAAAGCTGACATTCCGCCATATTTGCTGTTTTAAATGTTTAGTAGCAGTGCTGCGCACGCCCAATGTGACGTGTACGAGTGCTGACGTTAACAGCGCGGTCTCGCTCGGCAGGAGCCTTTGATATGCATGCCGAGGAAGCCCCCCTCAACCCCCCCGCAATCGGATTCTTTCTCTTTGGAGGCAGGATTCAGAATTTTTCGTTTTCGCGCAACTCAGTCATTGCGTCTTTGTGTCGCAGAGTCGCCATGTAAACTGCCCCTGACAGAATTGCAGGGATTCCAATACTTTTGGCCAGCAGTGTATACTCGTTCCTTCTCTGCATTTGACTTGATGACAGCATTATGCATTTGGCAAAAAGTTTGAAGGTTTTGCACACTATAATTGACTTAATCCACAATATAATGCAGCAATCTTCAGTCATGCATTTTGAGTTATTTTTGCGAAGGCAGAATTCTCTGTATTGGATCTCCTCATTGTGATGTATGCTGTGCTTCTGGATAATGATGTTAGCATGTAAATGTGGCTTATATGCCGGTTGTGGAAAATGTTGCATGTCAGACGCTATGGTACTCACTGGTGTCCTGAAAGTCTACATCGTTGCCATTTAGAGCATTCTTCAGGCGGTGCGTCATGATCTTCAGCTGCATTATCTGCTGCCTTATTGCCCTGTCTGGCTTGGTAATGTCAATTTCGACTTCAGGGTTGTTGATCTGGCTCGCCAGACCGTCGCCAATGACCTCTGGGAGGTACCTGACAATGACACACAATAATGTTTTGAACAAAATACCCATAGAAATCTAAAATTGCACTTCATGAAAACAGTAATAACAAAATGAGACAAGAAGAAACCGTGTGAGATCATGATTGTCGCTCCTTCCGGCGTGTGCTAATACACCACACGGAGGCAGTGTATAGCAACCATTCAGACATAAACTAGAGCTCCACGGTAAATGATTCTCTTATACTGTATTGTCTAATCGTGTGTTTGTGCATAGTTTGCGTTCAAATAGCAGTTGCTTCAAACTTTATAGCATTACCAGGTGAAGCAGATGGTTTTTGGTAGCCCTTTGATGGCATTTTTTAGCATTAAGCTTAGATGAAAGCAAATAGGAAAAATTAGGAAAAATCAGTAGAACAACAGCTTGTATCTTGAAAAACTTAAATAAGTCTGGTCACTGTAAGAACCGTTTCTTCCCCAGAGGCATCAACTCTCTCAATGCAAACATGTAACCATTGAACTTGTTGCATTATTGTCGCTGCTGCTACTATGCTGCTACTATGATCATGGACAATCTATTTAGAGTATTAATCTATCTATATAAACTATTTATTTATTTCAACATCAACACTCTACCTCCAATTTTATAGTATGCTATTTATTTATGTATGACATTAATTCATTGTGCGATGCACTGAAACGGAGTTTGCTACTTATAATCTCATTATACTATGTATAATGATAAATAAAGTCTGTTCTATTTTATTCTATTCACTTATATCACAAGGCACCACAGTACGTGAACTGCAGGTGTTTGGATTAAATAACTTTCCGTGATTTCCTATTTAACATTCAATGATAATTAAAAAAATATATATATAGTTACCCTTCAGGCATGACAAATCCAAACAACCATACAGCATTTATATGTGTTTACAATTAATTCAACCCAAAAAGAAAAGGGCAGACGGGAGAAGCCCAAGCTTATTGAATCCTGCCCCCAGTAATTCATCATTCAAGGATTCATCCATAAGTGCACTGCTGGCCAAAAGTATTGGCACCCACGCAATTCTGTCAGATAATGCTCAATTTCTCCCAGAAAATGATTGCAATTACAAATGCTTTGGTAGTAATATCTTCATTTATTTTGCTTGCAATGAAAAAGAGAATGAAAAAATATTAAATCATAAACATTTTACACAAAACTCCAAAAATGAGCCATACAAAAGTATTGGCACCCTCAGCCTAATACTTTGTAGCACAACCTTTAGACAAAATAACTGTGAACAACGGCTTCCGGTATCCATCAATGAGTTTCTTACAATGTTCTGCTGGAATTTTAGACCATTCTTCTTAGGCCAACTGCTCCAGGTCTCTGAGATTTGAAGGGTGCCTTCTTTTAAGATCTCTCCACAAGTGTTCTATGGGATTCAGGTCTGGACTCATTGCCGGCCACTTTAGATGTCTCCAGTGCTTTCTGTCAAACCATTTTCTAGTGCTTTTTGAAGTGTGTTTTGGGTCATTGTCCTGCTGGAAGACCCATGACCTCTGAGGGAGACCCAGGTCAAAGATTTATTAGCTCATAGGCTCACACTGGGCCCTACATTATGTTGCAAGATTTGTTGGTAGTCTTCAGACTTCATAATGCCATGCACACGGTCAAGCAGTTCAGTGCCAGAGGCAGCAAAGCAACCCCAAAACCTCTGCCATGTTTGACTGTGGGGACCGTGTTCTTTTCTTTGAAGGCCTTGTTTTTTTTCCCTGTAAACTCTATGTTGATGCCTTTTCCCAAAAAGCTCTACTTTGGTCTCATCTGACCAGAGAACAAACGTTTTTGGCAAACTCCAGCCTGGATTTTTCATGTCTCTGGGTCAGAAGTGGGGTTTTCCTGGGTATCCTATCCCAGAGTCCATTTTCATTCAGACGCCGACGGATAGTACGGGCTGACACTGTTGTACCCTCAGACTGCAGGACAGTTTGAACTTGTTTGGATGTTAGTCGAGGTTCTTTATCCACCATCCGCACAATCTTTCGTTGAAATCTCTCATCAGTTTTGCTTTTCCGTCCACATCTAGGGAGGTTAGCCACGGTGCCATGGGATGGGCTTCACACTTATTGATGACACTGCACACGTTAGACACAGGAACATTCAGGTCTTTGGAAATGGACTTGTAGCCTTGAGATTGCCCATGCTTCCTCACAATTTTGCTTCTCAAGTCCTCAGACAGTTCTTTGGTCTTCTTTCTTTTCTCTGTGTTCAATGTGGTACACACAAGGACACAGGACAGAGGTTGAGTCAACTTTAATCCGTTTTAACTGGCTGCAAGTGTGATTTAGTAATTGCCACCACCTGTTATGTGCCACAGGTAAGTAAGTGCTGTTAATTGCACAAATTAGAGAAGCAAGTTTTGTGTAAAATGATAATGAGCTATTTTTTTCCCCATACGCTTTTGTGTTTTATCATTAAAATAAATGAAGATATTACTACCAAAGTATTTGTAATTGCAATAATTTTCTGGGATAAATTGAGCATTATCTGACAGAATTGCAGGGTGCCAATACTTTTGGCCAGCAGTGTATGTTCATCCATCCATCCATCCATCCATCCATCCATCCTCTACAGCTTAATCCAGGGTCGGATCGCGGGGGCAGCAGCAGCTTTAGCAGGGAAGCCCAAACCCGAACAGCCCTCACCAGGGGGCTTGGTACTCCATACTCCCGAAGCACCCACCGTGGTCGACAAGGCTGCATAGTTATTTTACCAAATACACATTAAACGAGACTAAAAGACTCCCATGTATATCCTTGAGGGGACACAATGTTATACAAGAGTCATTTTGATCTGATATGTTAAACAGAAACACCATAGAGCAGGCTGCTTCTTTCACTCGTTCAAAGGTGGGCCACCTTCAATTATTAAGGGTTCAAAGTATCTTGCAAACCCCCTCAATCTCATTTGAGAGTGGAGACCAAGGTTTTAGCTTTGAAAAAAAAAAATGCTTGAGGCAAAATAAAATGAATGAATTACAGACGCGATTCCTCTGTTCCCCACCTGGCACGAGTCATTCCGTTCCAACACCGATCTTCAGCGCCTGCGCCGGTGGCCACTCTGTCACTGCACAGCATTCTCGGGAGAGAAATCCAATATGGCTGCATATCCCTCAGCCTTACGGTTACATCAGACACCTGGAGCACAGTGGAGGACAACAGATGTTCTTTTCTACTTTGTCCCTCCATGATTTCCCATTGTGGGAACAAAACAAGTACCGTCCTCTAAATGACTAGCCGAGTCATGCGCTTTTGTCATCCACCTGAACAATTTTTCCCCTCTAATGATCTCATAAGTGGAAAGGTGAAACAGACATTTTAAAGATTTAATTGTCTGTTCTTCGCACTTATTTTTGCTCCATAAAACATGCCGTGATATTGGCCAGACTTTGCCACCAGAGAGCAATCTGGATATTATTCAGCTTACCAGTCGGCCAAGTTTGTTCGCGCTGTTCGCTGACCTCTCTTCGACTGGAACTTTTTCGTTCTTCGGGAAGACGTCTGTTGCTGCACCACTGACTGATTTTTCTCTGAGCGGGCCACACGCCAGGAGCAACTGAGATTCAGGAGAAAAAAAAAAGGAGAGCCAGAAGTGGAGAGAGCATATGTTGAGAATTAACACTTTTTTGCCATTGACTATAACAGACATTCAATAATGCAGCTCTTTTCGTCCTTTTCCCGTCAATTTAAATTAGTCCAATTAGTCTCATCCATTTGATCTGGGAGGGCTAGCAGCCAATGAACGACATTCGCTGCCGTCCTTTCCAGTTTAAATGGCTCGGACATCTGTCGCCATCATCGACAGCCAGTGAGCTTCATAATTGTTTGACGTGAAACAAATGTTTCTTTTTGTTATTTCTTCGTCATTTTAATGTTGACAAAAATGATCTGTTGTCCCTCTTGGCATCATTGATTATTGTTATTATTGATTATTATTGATGACGGGTCAGATTCGACCTTCCACTTTGTGAAATTATAGAATTCTCATCATGTTTCCAAAGTCATGTTAGCTATTATCCCCTAGGCTGAGGGCTAACTTTAGCACAAAATGTCCCCTTTGTTAGTGTCCACACTGTTGCGTTCAAATGGCACCCAATATAAAACTGACCAACATATCACGATTCACTCTGTATGGCTTCAAACGTTTGTCTGTTATAATATCCAAATCAACACTAAGATTACAGGACTTACGGACTAGTTAATAGAGCACAAATATTGTATCAAGAGCATACAAAGAGTGGTACACACAAATCAAAATAACTGGTACTACTTATTTGCATTATTCCATGAGTCAATCGGATGACAGTTGAGAAATAGAAGATCCCCATGAGCATGATATAAATGGCGCCCTGGGGATACTGTAAGACTGCAATCAATCTGTCACCCAGTCTGGCCTTCTTAGGGTAGCCTCCAGTATTTCATCTTTCACACATAACTAAAAATTAATAATCCTGTTTTAAGCCTACAGGCAGACCTGTCCCCTAAATCTAACCGAGGCTTATCGGAGATTGAACTGTCACTTAGAGGAAATTGAGTGTTAAAACAGAGGGCTAAAAATGACTTTCAGGCATATTAACACATCCATAACATATTGTGCGTCTCTTTGGTCTGCTTTTAGGAGGACTGTGTAAACAACACAACATATGCCATCGCTTTGAAGTCATTGGGTTATGTAACCGGGAAGTAATCTACTATAATACTACACGGTGTCTCATGCACATTAATGTGCAGTCGGAAAGGATCAACCACAGCACTTGGCCCTTGAGTCAGAAGATGACACTGTCTGTGACCCTGAACCAGGTCAGAGATTGTGCACCAGCCTACTGTGTATCTGCAATGTGTCCTCACTGAACTGTATGAAGTCACAAATGAAAAGAGTGGGTTCAAATAGAAACCTCCCTGAAGTTGGCCCCCCATTAGATGAAAATTTATAGAAAAATGTTATTTGTTTGTGCTGAAAAAAAAAATCATGTTTGTGCTGCTACCGTTTTTGAGGTATTAACAATTCTTTAATAGGTCAATCTGAGGTCAACCTGCTCCTCACATTGATTAAAATGGTGTCAATCGTTCATGGTTCATTTGTGCTGCAAAAAGTTTTGTTTGTGCTGCTATGATTTTTGAAATATTGTGATATTAATTTTGAGTGATTACGTCACAATGTCCCCCATTTATTGCAAAACGGACCTTGCCTGGAACTCCAGACTCACAGCTGTTTCAGCGATAGAGTCTGGCGACCATTCCGCAGATCAAATTTCCAGGGGGGAGCAAGCCACAGCAAACAGACAGCAGAGTGGACCAACCAGCGACGGGCGGATGTGACATTGGCGAAACGACAAAAAACTCATGTGAGGAAATAGACATACGAGGAGAGCGGAGAAGTTTGTGTTGTGTTTTTGTTCATTTAAAACTGAATTTACCGCGGATTGGAACATATTCTCGGCTCTCCCGTTGGCCATCTGTGCTGTTGTGAAGACGACTTCCAACGTGCAAGAGTGACGTTGCTCGTATAAATACGTCACACAAATAAGCAAATGTGATTGCACGATTACTTTTGTTCGTGCTCGAGAGGCCAATGACGAGCTGGGTCCCAGAATGTTCTCCCGGTGTTTAAAAAATACAGGGAGAACATTCTGGCCGTGCCAGGCAAAAATGGACCCGAAATGATGCTATTAGTTTATGCTACGTTTGTGCTCATCTGTGCTTTAAAAATGTTTGGTAACACTTTAAAATAAGGGTCCCTTAATTAACATTAGTTAATGCATTTTTAGAAAATAACTCATGTTTAAGTAACATCACAATAATTCATTTAATCCCTTATCTAACATTTATTAATATATTAATTAACATGAGTTAATGCATTAGTTAATGCATTTGTGAATGCATTAACGCATCAATACATAACCAGACAGTAACTAGTAGTTTGGTAAAATTGAAAATTTTATAGGCCTATATAGGGTTAGGGTTTGTTAACTTAAGCATTTATAATTTTTTTAGTTAAGCGACATGTGCTACACTTTACAATAAGGGTCCAAAAAGCATTCAGTAATGGTTAATAAAGTTTAAGAGGGGGAAACTTAAGCATTTATAATTTCTTAGTTAAGGGATTCGTGTGCCGCACTTTAAAATAAGGGTCCAAAAAACATTTAGTAATGGTTAATTAAAGTTAAGTAATACTTGTTACTTGCAGTTTGGTACGTCGTAACCCGGGGACTACATGTATCTAAAAAATAATAGCAGCACAAACGAAAATTTTTACAGCACAAACGTAGCATAAACGATTGACGCCATTTTTGATCAAAATGGGAGGCTGGTTGACCTCCAGTATAAAAGAATTGTTAATATCTCAAAAATGGCGGACCAACTTCACGGAAGTCAAATAAAAATGTCCTCTTATAATTTGTGCATCAGAGCTGTGTGTCTGGGAGGAAAAAAAGCTGTAATTTGGCAATCTTGTCAAACTCAAGTGTTTTCAGACAATAGCCCCCCCCCCGCCCCACAAAATTATTATATATATTATTTTTTGGGTTCTAACTGTTGGCAGAGTTAACCCTCACAGCGGCTCATCCGCTCATGGTGATAGGGTGCATATCTGATGTGAAGCAGTGGCTTGCACAAAACTTTTTACACCTTAACGAGAGCAAAACTGAATTTATTACTTTTGGCACACCTTCCATGATGAAAGCCCTTGAGCCCAACTCTGGCGCTCCGGCTGACATTTTTAAGACACACGTTAAAAATCTCGGAGTGATATTCGATAGCAGGCTTAACTTTGAAAAACAGATTAGTTCCGTTGTAAGAGCAAGTTTTTTCCAGCTTCGTCTCTTAGCCAAAGTGAAGCCTTTTCTTAGTCGCCATGACCTTGAAAAAGCAATTCACGCTTTTATAAGTTCAAGGCTGGACTACTGCAATGCACTTTATGTTGGCCTACCTAAGTCCTCGATCTCTCGGCTGCAACTTGTTCAAAATGCTGCTGCTCGATTTTTAACAGGTACACCTAAACGTGAGCATATTACCCCCATGCTATCATCACTCCACTGGCTTCCAGTCCATTTTAGAATTGATTTCAAACTTTTACTGTTTGTTTTTAATTCTATTAATGGCCAGGCTCCATCTTATCTATCGGAAATTTTAACTTTTCGTAACTCTGGCAGGACTCTTCGCTCGACCGGCCAGCTTCTTTTAGATGTTCCAAGGTCAAAACTTAAACAGTGGGGAGACCGATCCTTTGCGGTTGCTGCCCCCAGGCTGTGGAACAGCCTTCCCCCCGAAATCCGCACCACCACGGATGTAGGTCTTTCTAAGTGTCGGCTAAAAACACACCTTTTTAGACTCGCCTTTTACAAAGATTAGGATAGCCTGGTTTTATTAGCTTAAGGGCTTTTTAAATGTTTTTTTGATTTTATCGGTTTTATTGTTTTACTTGCTGGAATGTTATTGCGATGCGCTCTTTGTTTTATTTTATTTTCTAAAATGTCATTGTATAATATTTTCCTGCCTTTTATTTATCTTGAGCCATGTTTTGTTGTAAAGCACTTTGAGGGCCTTTCGGATTTTGTAAAGGGCTATATAAATAAATTTTGATTGATTGATTTGATTGATGGTGCTAAGCAGTGTTGTTAATCTTACTTTAAAAAAGGAATTACAGGTACAAATTACTTCACCCAAAAAGTAATTGCGTTAGTAACTCAGTTTCCTGTATGTAAGAGTAATTAGTTACTTGGCAAAGTATGAGGCCGTCTCTCTTTTCTCGCATCAAATCAACCAACATAGTAACGCACACCTTTCCCGCCTCAGTAACGGTAACGACATTGCCAAGATGAGAAAATTAATTAGATTACTCACTGCTGAAAAAAATAACGCCATTGGTAACGCCGTTATATTCTAACGCCGTTGTTAACAACACTGGTGCTAAGCAATGTGCTATCATCACTTACACATAAGTGGAAACACGCTGTCGCTAAATTGTTTAAAATATCGCTAGGCCCATAACCTGTTGGCAGAGTTAACCCTCACAGTGGTACACGTCGTGTACCTTTTCAGTTAGCAAAAGCACCGAATATAAAAAGTAGATACAAACTGTTTAAGGAGGACAAGGAGCCGCTGCAGCTTGCTTGGTCACTCGCTGCATACACTAACTGCATGCAGGAGGGCATTTATTCACCACGCCCACACAGGTGCACACAATCAAGTAAATTAGACACATAATGGCGTACCACACGCATGCTATTTTTAGACCGTGACGTCGCATCGTAAAGCGGAAGTAAAACAGAAGTGGGACATTATAGACCTGCCCTTGCATAGAAACCATGTTAATTGTGCTACTTTGCTCCGGTTATCTTTCAAAAATGAACATGCCGATCACACATTGCTTTTTTGGAACTTGTAGAAACGACTCTAGACATTACGATATATGAAGGATGTTTTCTTCATACGTTTTGTAGAGAAATATTTCTGATATTTCACATATATTCTTTCATTACTTTAAAACAATATGTATTTCAATCTAGGTCATTTACTTACTGTATTATTTGGTTTGTGACCAGAAGACTTGAGAGGTTTAAGACCCTCTTAGAACTTTGTAATCAATGCAAGTGCATTCCTGTCTTTACATTTTATTACTGTAAGAGGGGGCAAATAGGCCAAAGGAATGTTTGCCTTGATGACATCTCACCATTTGTTACCAGTTAACAGAAAGTCTTTATCTTCTGTTCGCAATGAAACGTGTTGTTTGGTGTGTCAATACATTATATGAATGCCTTAGTTACGCCCAGTGGGAGTGGGCTCACTTGTTCATTTGCATATAGACTTAAAAGCTGATGTGCCCTGAAAGCTGGGCCCTCCCTTAAACCCAAGAATGACCGAAAGGTGAACAGAGACAGGGGGCCTAGACCGGTCTGTATTGTCTAATTGTTTTGTCTCATTGTTGTTTCAATATGTCTTACTGTTCTATGTTCTGTTTTGTTACGTTTTGTCATCTTGTTATTAAATGTTTACCTTCTTCTGTCCAATCGAGAGAATAAAAGAATTTGCAAGTAGAAGATGTCGGCCTGGCTGTTTATTGCAGCACACAAAAAATAGATACTTCTACAGTTTCCGAAACCAAAAATGTGAAGAATGAATCAACTTGCGCGGACTTTTAACGCCAGCTCGGCAGTAAACATTTTGTTGGGTTGGCATTGTCTTTCAGAGGACAAAGAGGTAAGCTATTTTGATATTTTTAACTTATATTTTGGTGTGACGTTGTCCAGAGCTGCTTCTGTCTGACAATGAATGACCTGAAAAGAATTAAAATGATATCTGACTGCCACTGTTACATTTTCGGTTGTAACAAAAACGCTTTAGTGAGGGGGAAGTGTAAATAAATTATACAATTAAGATTTGTTGTCAATAAAAAAGTTACAAGTGTTTGTTGGCTGTCACTGAGTAGCATTTGCGATCGCTACACAAAATATGAATTACCCCCAAGAACTGTCGGAGACGTAGGACAACCAGAGGATATAGTATATAGGAAAGACAGGGCTGGTGGTAAAGGATAGCTTGTTGAATCAGGAGAATGTCATTGTCAGTCGCTTAAGAAAAAGGTGTCGATGAAAAAGCTAAGGCTATGCGTCAGTCGCCTCGTTTTTTTCGTCTTTTTCAGCCCTCGACACTCAAGCTATCTTTTTAACTGAATCATTTTTATGTTCTTCCACAACTTTGCCAGTGACATCATCCAGGGACATCATTTTCAGAGAGAATTGGTTGGTTTAGCTCTGTAAACATCTCCTTCGTACACAATTTCCATTCATTTCCTCTCGGGGACGCAAACGGTCGCGTATCCCCCCTTAGCAACAGTAGCTAACCTCATGAATATTAATGAGTGGAAGTGACGTGTTGCTTGCGGTATTTTAAGGTCATGTCTACAACTAGCAGGGTTTTTTTTTTTTTTTTTTTTTAAACGAGGATTCTGCCCTAATACGTTGGGGAAAAATAATTGCGTCCACACCTGCACGTTTGTAAAAAAAGAAGAAAAAAAAAAACCTTTCACAGCCAACCGCTTTCATTCATTTTAAGTACATTCATAACAATAAAAATAATGGTCACAGGGGTGCACATATTTTTTTTGCCCAGGTTCTTAAGAGGAGGACCTGGAGATGTGACTTGGTCCTCATTGAGCTTGAGAGCCGACCCGCCTGATGCGATAAAATTATGACATGCTTTACTTAGAGCTAATTAACTTTAATTAATTATATTAACAATTAATGCTTGGTTAACATCAACTGGCACAACAAAATTGCCATTACTTTGAAGTGAAATGTAAAGAAATAAACATAAAAGCTCCAATTCAAAATAAAGGGCATTATGCGACTCCCACATGAACTCCAAGCCTTTGTAAAAGTGGGATGTCCTCCTCATAAGACCTCATTGAACGTGCATGTTTAGCTTTGTAAAATGCGAGCAAAAACGGGTTTGTCAGTGCATGGCGCTGTTCATTACCTTTATTCCGCCACTTGTCCATAGCGCGAGTGGGGTCTTGTCTGACATCGATAGTTTGCTTAAATGCCACATGCTCTCTGTTTTTTTCATGCTTTTCAACGTTTGGATGGCTGAAATTCTTTGACCCTACATAAAATGCGCTGCTCTTATCAGTGACATTGGGATTCTCACGGCACATTTTGTACCGCATTTCCGTGCGAGCATCATTTGCTTCTAGCCATGGTACCTCCTTCAGCCACTTTTCAGCAAAAGTCCTTTTTTTCGGTAGCTCCGGTGACGTCTCTGTCGTCTTTCTGTCTTTTGACGGGGGTGGGGGAACACGGAAATATATTACTCAGTGGGGCCTGCCTCTTCGACATTTTGAGAAGGTATTTTCTCGTGTCCGCCGCAAAAACAGTGGTCAGCCATCGGTACGCAAAAGCGTTGTAAGCCATTGAGGGCCAGCGCGTTTGTCTACGTCCAGTACGCATGCGCGCATGCGGACCACTTATGTGCACCCCTGGTCAATAATACCAATTCTTCAATAAGAAGCACAGCAATAGTTTGTGCGAAAAAATGGAAGCAAAAAAGGCGCGTGTTTTAATTTACTCCAAATGTAAACACTGGTTTCGTGTGTGACGTGAGGACAAAGTTTGCTAAAGTCTGTGACGTTTCCACAGTTAAATCTTCCGTTATCAGTGTCCTCATGATGGCGCCACAAACTCAGAATTCGCACTTACTCACTTTCCCCGTCGTTCTTAAGAACCCTGGTTTAAATGTGCGTGTGCGTGTGCGTGTGGATGATAGGCCAAACCGTAGGAAAATATCTTCTTTTTGCCAAATACCCTGCTACGTGTGGACATGGCATAACACTAACCTTGGTGTTAATTGACTCCATATTTTCAACCATGGTCATCATAGCGTCTGATATGCGGTAGGGAAGAGAAAGGACCACAACGTCCACTCCAGATGGGCCATCGAAGCGATCTGACACTTGCATCATAGTTTCTAAAAAAAAAAAAAGAGACACAACAAGTCAGCCCGAATCATTGAGCACATTGAGAAAGCACGTTTGTTTTCCAACCTGCCAAGTGCCGCCACTCGGTGTTGAGATCAGCCTGGTTGGCCATACAGCCCTTCAAGACGTTGCTGCAGTAGTTGACGCAAGGTCTGGCTGAGGCCGTACCCCGGCAGTGTGGACAGTAAGTCATCCTCATGATGGATCGCATGCACTCCTGGCTCAACGGCACCTGTGGAGGACGTGACAACCAAACCAAACATTTGCAAAGAGGCCACCAAAGAATTTAATAGTGACTTGTTTTCCTACTAATAATTAAAGTGCAAATTCCTGAAGGCGTTACTTGAAACAGACAGTAACATCAAATAAGCAAGTGGTGCAAGGTTATCCCCCTATGATGACCTTCATAACTTTGCAGCACATTTTCATTTGCTAGTTCCTATGGTAACCACTTGTAAGTCTGTATTTTTTTATTGGTTCCACGGGTGATGAAAAGGCTCTGACATTCATACAAGTACGCTCAGACCCTCACTCCATCCTTGTATCCCACAAGGCTGCGCCCTCAGGAAAAGGCCTTCGTGCGTGAAAAGTGAAACTGGGTTAATACCAGTAAGCTCTCCTCACAAGGGTGTACAGCTATGCATGCTAAACCTTACCAAGTGAGTGTTAAGGACACAATGTGAGAAGAAGGGATGCAGAAAAACCAACTATGCATACAAAGCTCCTCTCTTTTGCTGACATGTGGGCCAGTCTGATGCTTTTTTTAGGCAACACTGCTTCTAACGGTGAAGTCGCACCTTAAAGCAAGTGTTTGATAAATACGAGTATGAGCTGAAAGTGGGACAAAAATAAAGACCGCGAGGGAAACCAAGCGGTTGAATTGAACATTCCACAGACCCTCGAGACTTTAAATATAGATTAAAAATGGGTTCGGGACAAAAGTGTGTTTGTGTAAACCTTTGACAGAACCATTTCTCTCTTTAATGATGTACCGTATTTTCCGCACTATAAGGCGCACCTGAAAGCCTTACATTTTCCCAAAATCCAATAGTGTGACTTATATATGAATCAATATAGAGCCGCAACAGGTCTTACAGCAACTCAGAGCGCTACCAGTAATACACCAGGCACATCTACGGCGTGACAACATGGCCGCTTCGTCAACGCAGTGAAACGTGGACGTTAGTGAATCCGCCAGTGCACACCAGTCGCAGTGTGGCCGAGTTTATTATTTGACGTGAGACGTGACCCCCCTGCGTCAATACTACTACAGTATACCACAAAAATGAGTACACCCCTCGCATTTCTGCAGATATTTAAGTATATCTTTTCATGGGACAACACTGACAAAATGACACTTTGACACAATGAAAAGTACTCTGTGTGCAGCTTATATAATAGAGTTAATTTATTTTCCCCTCAAAATAACTCAAAACATAGTCATTAATATCTAAATCCCTGGCAATAAAAGTGAGTAACCCGCATGGGAACTACGTACATCCCTAAATGTCCAAATTGAGTACTTGTCATTCTCCCTCCAAAATGTCATGTGACTCATTACAGGACTGCTATCAGCACTGCTGCAGAGATTGAAGAGGTGGAGGGGTCAACCTGTTAGTGCTCAGACCATACGCTGCACTGTGCATCAAATTGGTGTGCATGGCTGTCACCCCAGGAGGAAGCCTGTTCTGAAGACGGTACACAAGAAAGCCCGCCCGTATCATCAGACCATAGGACATGGTTCCAGTAATCCATGTGCTTTTTTTGACATGTCTTCAGTCCGTATCATCAGACCATAGGACATGGTTCCAGTAATCCATGTGCTTTTTTTGACATTCATTCATTCATTCTCTATCCCAGCTAACTATGGGCAGTAGGCAGGGGACACCCTGAACTGGTTGCCAGCCATTCGCAGACATGTCTTCAGCACACTGTTTGCGGGCTTTCTTGTGTACCGTCTTCAGAAGAGGCTTCCTTCCTGGGGTGACAGCCATGTACATCAATTTGATGTAGAGTGCGTAGTATGGTCTGAGCACTCATAGGCTGCCCCCCACCTCTTCAATCTCTGCAGCATTGCTGACGGCACTCCTGTAATGAGTCACATGACATTTTGGAGGGAGAATGACAAGCAGTACTCAAGTTGGACATTTAGGGACGTACATATTTACTAAGAGGTTTAGATATTAATGGCTATATTTTGAGTTATTTTGAGGGGAAAATAAATTAAATCTATTATATAAGCTGCACACAGACTACTTTTCATTGTGTCAAAGTGTCATTTTGTCAGTGTTGTCCCATGAAAAGATATAGTTAAATATCTGCAGAAATGCGAAGGGTGTACCCACTTTTGTGATACACTGTAGGTAGGCTTGGGCAGACCGGAAGTCACTCGTGTAAAAATACGGTGGATCTGGTCGATGGTTTCTGGATATTTTTTCCTCCCCGATCTTTTCCCATTTTCAAACATTTTTGAAAATGCTCCAGGGAGCCACTAGGGCAGCACTAAAGAGGCATACGCGGCTCTTAAAACACTGGTTGCCGACCCCCGTCCTAGCTAGACAGCGAGCTAAGCCGAAGATATTGGTATGTAGCAACAGGTGACTTTCAGACGCCAAGTCCACTATGCATATTATGTGGCCAAAAACTAGCAAACAAGGCAATGACGCCTTCACTACCCTGGAATAATAGATAAGCCTTTGGAACTTTTGAAAGAAAAAAGCGCGAGCACAAACAGTGGGGTACTGAGGGACCCCCTGGTGTTGGGAAGATTTTTTTTTCTTTTTTTTTCTCGGTAATTTCTTTTTTTTGTTGTTGTTGTTGTTAAAAATAAAATCCCGAAATAAAACATATTGAAACAATCGCGTGTTTAACTTATTAAATACAATTTAAATACAAATGTTGAAAAAGCTTTTTTTCTTAATAACATGGTCACCACCTGACACCTTGCTTGCTACCGGGTCACTGAAGCTTATTTGACATTTTAGTTTTCAAATGTGTTTGTGTGTCATTGTGGTGCTAACTGCAGTGATTTGTATCACTGGCACTTTTATCTCCAATATAAAAACTGCAACACACACTGTAAGGTGAAATAGAATGATTTCGTTGTAGTAGCCTTGTAGTAGGACGTAAACTATCCAGCATGCATGTGTACTGCCATTGTGCACGCCTTCAATTGAGAAAAATAACGAGCATGACAAATTTGGACCAAAATGGCTGCTTTAGGATTGAAGAACAAAATAAGATCCTCAGCTCCCCCTGCTGTGAGTGAAATCCAGCGCCCCTGTGCACGAAGGACTGAAGGCCACCACATATAAAAGCAAATGTTGTTTGATAAGAGTGTTGACAGCAGGTGGCAGCAGAGGTTGTTTTACTCTTCCGAGGGAAGCGAGAGTACAATGAGCAATGATGACCTAATGAAGCTTCTTGAAGCAATTTGCGGCTAGTTGGATCAAGGCTTCATGGTGGTTCATTTACTCTATGGCACTATCAAGTGGTCTTGAATCCCAGGAACACAATAAAATGCAACAAGTTTGCAACAATTTGTTATTCATTTTTATTTTGAAATAATAGCTTTCCAACAGCGTTTATTTTGACAGATGACAGATTTTTTTAAACATCGTATTGTGACGTATTGTCTCGTGACACTGGCATATCGAGGTGCATCATATCGTCTGATAAGCGATATAAAAATGAAGAACTTAGAAGTTCCAAAGTCGTAAGACTTGAAAATAATCAAGCATCCCATGAGTTTAAAAGCAAGTAATAAGGTAAAAATATGTGAAAGCTTTTGGATGGGAAATGAATTTAGAGATAGCATCGAGATAGATGAGTGACACCGAAAAGCAATAACTACATTCCGAGGCCTAATCTGAAGTCAGATGAGACATGAGTCACATCCCCACTGCAAACTCTCCTTTGCTCCCGTCCTTAGCCTGCCACTCATTAGCCAGGGATGAGTCAGACAAATACTTTTTTTTCTGCTGAGGAAGAGATTACAAAGAAGAGAACGTTTGGAAGTAAATGCCCGAAAATGGAAACAGCAGAATGATGCAGAATGTTTGAGCAGCTTTAAAAGTTCGACCAAGAGAAATTGGCAGAGGAGTTTAAAGGCTTGAAAGCATGGGTGATGTGAATAGTATTTCAAGAGGATATGTTTCTTAATCTGGTGTCCTTGCTCATACATATTAATTCAGATATTTTTTTTGTCAGGAATATTGCGGAGGGAAAAGGAATCTGTGTTAATTGGAGGTTTATTTCACTCCACACGAAGCAGTGTGAAGGAGAGGTTACCCCCACTGTACTTCAGGTCCTTTCTAATTTTGTTGAATTAGTTACATAGTATTGTAACTAGACATGTGACAATGACCGGTTTCAAAGTATACCGTGGTATGAAAACCTCACAATTTCAAAACCGCAAAAATTTTCTGTCATACCATCCCTATGGTATTAGCTACTGTATGTTTTAAGTCCCAAAAATGCAGGGAGAAATCCCTCGCTTGCAGGTACAAGGCTCAACCCTCCCCCACCGGTTGTTGCTCAGTGTCAGTGAGTCAGCTTGCTACACGATGGCTGGAGGAGGTGAAACTCCTTAACTTTTTCCCATAAGAAAACCAAATCGCTGGTATGGGAATACTTTAGCTACAGAACAGTTACGGACGGCCGAGGCTTAGAGGAGGAGGGCCAACCGACATGTAAAACAAGTTTACGGAGGGTGGCTGCCGAGGAGGCAATACCTCCAATATGATTTTGCATTTATACAAAATTAAAGGTTAGTGAAGACTGTCATGAATGTTTGTCACCAGCTAGTTAACTCCAGCGTGTTTAGTGTGTCTAGCGGTGGTAGAACATTGTTTTTTTTTTCTCTCTCTGGCATCTGTCTGTGTTGAGAAAGAGTGCGTTTATAATGTAAACATCAGTCATACACACATGCTTTTTATGGAAAACAATTCAATTATTTTTGCATAGACTTCATCATATACAGTGCCTTGCAAAAGTATTCGGCCCCCTTGAACCTTGCAACCTTTCGCCACATTTCAGGCTTCAAACATAAAGATATAAAATTTTAATTTTTTGTCAAAAATCAACAACAAGTGGGACACAATCGTGAAGTGGAACAAAATTTATTGGATAATTTAAACTTTTTTAACAAATTAAAAACTGAAAAGTGGGGCGTGCAATATTATTCGGCCCCCTTGCGTTAATACTTTGTAGCGCCACCTTTTGCTCCAATTACAGCTGCAAGTCGCTTGGGGTATGTTTCTATCAGTTTTGCACATCGAGAGACTGACATTCTTGCCCATTCTTCCTTGCAAAACAGCTGGAGCTCAGTGAGGTTGGATGGAGAGTGTTTGTGAACAGCAGTCTTCAGCTCTTTCATCAGATTCTCGATTGGATTCAGGTCTGGACTTTGACTTGGCCATTCTAACACCTGGATACGTTTATTTTTTAACCATTCCATTGTAGATTTGGCTTTATGTTTTGGATCATTGTCCTGTTGGAAGATAAATCTCCGTCCCAGTCTCAGGTGTTGTGCAGATACCAGCAGGTTTTCTTCCAGAATGTTCCTGTATTTGGCTGCATCCATCTTCCCGTCAATTTTAACCATCTTCCCTGTCCCTGCTGAAGAAAAGCAGGCCCAAACCATGACGCTGCCACCACCATGTTTGACAGTGGGGATGGTGTGTTCAGGGTAATGAGCTGTGTTGCTTTTACGCCAAACATATCGTTTTGCATTGTGGCCAAAAAGTTCCATTTTGGTTTCATCTGACCAGAGCACCTTCTTCCAAATGTTTGGTGTGTCTCCCAGGTGGCTTGTGGCAAACTTTAAACGAGACTTTTTATGGATATCTTTGAGAAATGGCTTTCTTCTTGCCACTCGTCCATAAAGGCCAGATTTGTGCAGTGTACGACTGATTGTTGTCCTATGGACAGACTCTCCCACTTCAGCTGTAGATCTCTGCAGTTCATCCAGAGTGATCATGGGCCTCTTGGCTGCATCTCTGATCAGTTTTCTCCTTGTTTGAGAAGAAAGTTTGGAAGGGCGGCCGGGTCTTGGTAGATTTGCAGTGGTCTGATGCTCCTTCCATTTCAATATGATGGCTTGCACAGTGCTCCTTGAGATGTTTAAAGCTTGGGAAATCTTTTTGTATCCAAATCCGGCTTTAAACTTCTCCACAACAGTATCTCGGACCTGCCTGGTGTGTTCCTTGGTTTTCATAATGCTCTCTGCACTTTAAACAGAACCCTGAGACTATCACAAAGCAGGTGCATTTATACGGAGACTTGATTACACACATTTGGATTCTATTTATCATCATCGGTCATTTAGGACAACATTGGATCATTCAGAGATCCTAACTGAACTTCTGGAGTGAGTTTGCTGCACTGAAAGTAAAGGGGCTGAATAATATTGCACGCCCCACTTTTCAGTTTTTTATTTGTTAAAAAAGTTTAAATTATCAAATAAATGTTGTTCCACTTCACGATTGTGTCCCACTGGTTGTTGATTCTTGACAAAAAAATTAAATTTCATATCTTTATGTTTGAAGCCTGAAATGTGGCGAAAGGTTGCAAGATTCAAGGGGGCCGAATATTTTTGCAAGGCACTGTATTAACATAACACAGTCCCCATTCACAGTGTCACGCCTTCCCGAAGGAGGCCGTCTCACACTCCGCTTCGTTTATTAGCAGTCGGCCACATGCAGCTATCTAACGCCAGATTTAGGTTGAAAAAGCTGTACTGCATACAAACCGGAAGGATTGTCTCAGGAGTGATTTGTTCTAGGATTCAAGGTAATTATTTTATTTTTCGTACCATACATGCATTTTGAAATGTTGAGAAATTAGCCGCTACAGCATTGGCATTATACTTCGCAATATTTACATAGTAACTGCTAACTGCCCTTTTTTTGTTGTTGCTTTTAACCAATAATCAAGACTGTTTTACGTCTATATAAAGAATTCAGGGATTTAAGAATTTATTCAGAAGAATTTTCAAAGCAAAAAGCTCTTTGTTGTACTAAGGGGGCCGCCAGAGTGACTTAAAGACTAGCAGCGCATTCGACATATTTACGTAAAATAAATGCTGCCTGTTTTTTTTTTTTTTTTTTTTTTTTTTGCTTTTTAAACAGGAATCGAGACTGTTTTACGTCCGTATTTTTATGGAATTCAGGGATTTATGCATTTATTGACAAGAATTTTCAACAGAAAAAGCTCTTTGTGTTTCCACTCGGTCAGCTTTGACGGAGATAGGCCCCCTACGAATCAGCCCCGCGCCCTGCCAATATATTATGAAGTCTATGATTTTTGTTCTGAAGGAAATAATGTTGAGCTGTGGCTGTGGGTTTAGGCTCTCCCAAAGGACTGTGTTCTTGTTCATTTTACTTAGAATATTTCATACATTTTTTTTTATTTTTTAACATTTATTTTAACTTAACATTATACTTATGTTCAAATTTCCTAGTATGTTTGGAAAAATAAAAATCTTGTTCAATGGAAAAAAGATATATTTTTTAACCCATATATCTCAACGTAACACATTTTCGAGCTGTAATTGCAATACCGTGATACCGTGAAACCGTGATATTTTGGCTTAAGGTTGTCATACCGGCACATGCCTAATTGGAACAAATGTTCCTTCTTACACAATTCAAACAGTTTGCTGAAGACATGTCAACAAAGTACATGGATTACTGGAACCATGTCCTATGGTCTGATGAGACGGGCGGGCTTTCTTGTGTACTGTCTTCAGAAGAGGCTTCCTCCTAGGGTGACAGCCATGCACACCACTTTGATGTAGAGTGCGGCATATGGTCTGAGCACTAACAGGCTGACCCCCTACCTCTTCAATCTCTGCAGCAATGCTGACAGCACTCACGTAACGAGTCACATGACATTTTGGAGGGAAAATTACAAGCAGTACTCAATTTGGACATTTACGGATGTACGTAGTTCCCATGCGGTGTGCTCACTTTTGTTGCCAGGGGTTTAGATATTAATGTATGTTTTGAGTTATTTTGAGGAGTAAATAAATGAACTCTGTTATATAAGCTTCACACAGACTACTTATCATTGTGTCAAAGTGTCATTTTGTCAGTGTATTGTCCCATGAAAAGATATACTTAAATATCTGCAGAAATGCATGGGGTGTACTCACTTTTGTGATATACTGTAGTAGTATTGACGCTAGAGGGTCGGGTCTCACGTCAAATAATAAACTCTGCCGTTCTTTTCAAATGAGACGCGTTGAACGTCTTCTAGGACACGTCTACAACTGGTGTGCACTGGCTGATTGTCAGTGTTGTCCCATGAAAACCCATGAAAAGATATACGTAATTATCTGCAGAAATGCGAGAGGTGTACTCACTTTTGTGATACACTGTAATTCTATGGTGTGTTGATGACAAATAAACATCTGTGAAAGGAACTGGAGTCTCATGCAATCGGCATACGCATGTATGCCGAGTGCACGCAGCACACGCAAACACACGCACGCAGAAAGTATGCACGCGGCGATAAATCGCAGCCCGGAAAACAGCCGCCCTCATTTTTATTTATCGTGTGATAAATTGATTTGTTGCATATCGCGACAGGCTTAACAGCATACTGCATTAGTTTTTAAACCAGTGGTTACCCATCTGGAAACATCAAGGGAGCAATTTGGCTGTGTCCTTGCTGGCACCCAATCAACATGCTGCCTCTACCTGTCCCTGAGCACCGTCCACACTTTCCTTGCCTCTCCCTGAGTGTAATTAATAAAGGGCCCAGTGTGGCCTCTCCTCATTGTGTGGGAGAATAAACTGATCCACGCTTCTCATGTGGCTCGTGGCCTATTTCCTTTACTCCGATATCCATTAGAAGAAAGATATCTGCCTAATGAGAGTGTGATTAATATTGTACAGGGAGGTTAAACATCTTTCAGTATTGTTAGAAAACCTGCCAAATTCAGTTGAAAAAAAAAAAAAAAAAAAAACCACAAAAAAAATTATTGTAGCTTTTCTGGTTACTATTCCTATGATTGTAATTCATCCCCATCCAAGGAGCATCAAACAGCTCAAATTGGAAGAAGAAATGAAACGCTATAAATAAAGCAGTCATTCCGTGAAGACAGTGATGGTGAAAAAAGCAGGAAAAACTCATCTGCTAAAGAGGAGACACTTGGCAGGATGGATGTTTGACAGACAAGAAATAAGCACTTTTACTATGTTTCTGTTGCATTTTACCCTGCCAAAGTCATCTTGTGATTGAGTAAAATGACTACACAAAAAGTAGGATTTTACATTGTGTCTTACAGTGTGCTGTCGTCATTCGGACTCAGGAAAAACTTGCCTTGAACAGCCATTGGCTGGGGAATATCGTTTAATTTTATCCCCGACAGCAAGTAAATGGCGCTTGACCTCATTTCGGGTGGTTCCAGTGTCCCGGCATTAGTGCTGAAATGACATTTTGTCATTTCCTAAAAAACAGGCTAATCATTTACACAATTTCTCCAGCCGACCTTGTTTATTGACGACATCCCTCAGTGTCCCTCAGCACCAATAAAACATCATCAGTCAGGAAGAAATGTGCGAAAAGAAGTGACATGATGGAATAGTAGATGTTAATAATGAAACATACATAAGAGGGATAATTTAATGGACTGTACCTCTTATTAGTTATTGTTGAGTTTCATGTTCATTGCAGTGGTGACATAGTGTTGCAGTACAAGCATCCATCATGGAAATGAAACAAGATTGGAGTGGAGTTTATCGAGTTTTTTGAGTCATGGGTCATATTTTGAAAACCATTTCTTTAGAAGTTAAGAATACATTTGTCTAGGCAGGCTTAAAATAAAATCAGGAAACATGCATTTATATCATCTCTGTGCACGCGTTTTAAACTAGATTTTGAATGATACCAGAAACAAAAAGTTTAATGTAGCTGAGACATCGTTCTGTCAAGGCAAGACAGTAAGATTTTGCTCACTAATAGGCTATATTCTGAAGGTATGATAACCTTAAGCCAAAATATCACGGTTTCATGGTATCACGGTATTGCAATTACAGCTCTAAAATGTGTTACTTTGTGATATCTGGGTTAAAAAAAAAAAAAAAAAAAAAAAAACTTTTTTCCATTGAACAGGATTTTTATTTTTCAAAACATATTAGCAATATTAATACCATCAGAACAAAATGAATTGAATTATTTTCCATAAAAATCAAGCGTGTATGACTCGTATCATGTTTACATGATACACACACTCCATTGCTCAACACAGACTGTTGCCAGAGAGAAAAAAACACGTTTTACCACCGCTAGACACACTAAACACGCTGGAGTTAACTTTTGTAGCTGGTGGAGAACGTTGATGACAGTGTTTACTAACCTCTAATCATAGACTTCATAATGATATTAAGGGTCACCTCCGTCATACACTGCAGTGATCTACTGTCGGATTCATGTTGAAAAAGTATGAAAGCTGTACCGCATACAAACAGGAAGGATTGTCTCAGGAGTGATCTCGAGAGAGAGAGACTCGTACATGCTTTTATCTCCTCCAGGTTGGACTATTGCAATGCACTCCTCATCGGGATCCCTGGCAAGAGCCTACAGAGGCTTCAGTATGTCCAAAACAGCGCTGCCAGGGTCCTGATGAGGGTGCGTAAACATGAGCACATCACCCCCATCCTCCGCACCCTACACTGGCTCCCTGTTCACTTCCGTATTGAATTCAAAATCCTCCTTCACACCCATCACTGTCACGGTGTAGCCCCCACCTACCTCACCGAACTCCTCACATCACATACTTCAGACAGAACCCGGTCAGGCCAACAGCACCGTCTACTCCCGCCCAGGACTCGGCTCAAGACTATGGGCGACAGGGCCTTTACAGCCGCTGCTCCCCGTCTGTGGAACGCCCTCCCAGACCATCTCAGAGCCCCGCAGACGGTGGATGCATTTAAAAAAGGACTAAAAACTCACCTTTTTAAAAAAGCTTATTCTAGCTAATTTTATTTGACTGTATTACTTTTATCTGATTGGTATCTGATTTTATCTGTGCTTGTGTCTGTTTTGCTTTTACTGTTTTATTCTTAGTCTTTTGCATTTTATTTATTATTTTCTTTTTTTGCCAATGTGCACTTTGAGATTTGTTTTTCAAATGTAAAGTGCGTTACAAATAAAATGCATTATTTATTATTATTATTATGATCTGTTTGAGGATTCAAGGTAATTATTATATTTTTCGTGACATGCATGCATTTTGAAACGTTGTGAAAAAAAAGAATCAATGGGAGAAATTAACCGCAACAACATTGGCATCATAATTTGCAATATTTACGTAAAATACATGCTAACTGCCCGTTTCTTTTTTTTTTTTCTTTTCTTTTAACCAAGAATTGAGACTGTTTTACGTCCATATCTTTAAAGAATTCAGGGATTTAAGCATTTATTCACAAGAATTTTCAACGGAAAAAGCTCTTTGTGATGATAAGGCGGCGCCACAGTGGCTTAAAGACTAGCAGCACATTCAACATATTTACGTAAAATAAATGCTAACTGCCCGGTTCTTTGCTCTTTTAACAAAGAATCGAGACTGTTTTACCTCCATATCTATAAAGAATTGAGGGATTCACGTATTTATTCCTAAGAATTTTCAATGTAAAAAGCTTTTTGTCTGTTTCCACTCAGTCAGCTTTGACTGGGATAGGCCCCCTATCAGTTCTACTCCTCTGTTCTGTAGCCGAATGGGGGGGGGGGTTCAGGAGTTTCACCTCCTCCAGCCATTGTGTAGCACAGCTGACTCACTGACACTGAGCAACAACCGGTGGAGAAGGGTTGAGCCTTGCAGCTGCAAGCGAGGGATTTCTCCAATCATTTTTGGGACATAAAAAATAGCTGATACCTTTGGGACGGTATGACAGAAAATTTTTGCGGTTTTGAAACCTTGATGTTTTCATACCACGGTATACCTCGAAACCAGTAATCGGCACATGTCTACTCATTACCTATCTTTTCCAAGCTGTAGGCCAATTAGTGATGTCCCAATCTGATTTTTTAAAAACTTCGAATCTGATTTTTGGGATGTTTTGCCGATATCCAAACCACTATTGATTAACCATTAAAAATAAAGCAACCGGTATTATGTATATCCTTTTTGTTTTAGTTTACAAAATGAACTATATTGCATCAAATTTCTCAGCCAAGCAGGTTATAAAAATTAAAAAGCTACAGTGCAACTCAATTTGACAACAGAAATAAAAAACAGTCTATAGTACAAGCATTTTGAGGTATTTTTTCTTGATCTATAATTTTTGAATGAATCCGCTGTAAATTTTCTTTTGTATTATAGGGAGCCGTGCCGTACCTCCTCGAGAAAAGCAATTTTTTGTTTAGATATTACAAAATGCTCTTTTACAATTGGTTTCTAAAGAGAAGTATTCCCACACGGCGCACATGTTTGCCTTGTGTCAGTGTTGTTTTTGGCAGCCCTTTTAATTTCTTCACGCTAAATAATCATGCTGACGCGAATGCTATGCTAAAGCTACAAGATACGTAGTGTGTGATGATCACTCAGGACAAAACCTTTAAAGGCAAAAGCAACATGGAATATCTAGCCAAGGTAAGAAAACAAAATTTACCAAGCAGCACCTGACACATCACAAAAGTAGCCTGGAGTGGGCACAAGCTTACTCACCGCCGGTGAGTAAGCGTGTGTGTGGAGGGAAAGTGGGGGGCCCAGTATGTCACATTAGTGACAAGACCGAACACTGCTAAGATGCGTGCTAACTACCTATACATTAAGAAATGTCACACATTATGAACTTAGGACGGAAACCATGGTGAATTTTCATCTCGTTCTCATCTAATCAGACAACGACTGGCATCCATCTCGTTACGTTTTAACCTCCCATGACGCATTTTTACCTCGTCAACGTAATGAAAAAAATTCTTCGTTGAGGAAATATTTTCGTTTTTGTCTTCGTTGATGAAAACAACACTGCCTCGTGGCTTGATTTACAGCAGCTGAAATGCGCGACAGTGTTGAAAACACACTTGACTTGACTATCGGATCCGATCTTGTAACCAAACCCGTACTCCAAAAATAGCCAAATCGGGGGCCAATAGTAATAGGTTGGTTCGGGATCACGCTAATGCTAATGTTGATGATACTGTATATGTGTCCTTGTAGATTTTTAAACTGACAAGAGATTTCAGTTGGTTCTGGGTCAGTTCGAATACTGCCTTAGTGTATGGTTTTATAGTACGTGGTCATTGGTCAGTCTCAAGTGTCAAAAAGTAGAGCCTAAGAGAACTATAAAAAAACAAAAAAAAAACAAATAAATTAAGCCCCTTTCAGATATACGCTGAACTCCAGTTAAGTCCCGTGAATCAAACGGGGTGCCCTCATGTGTGTAAGCTATTTCCTGGGTCGTGTAAAAAGTTTTACTAGCTTTGGTAAGAAGGTGAAATTTTTTTGGGTATTCTTGAACTACATTTCAACACATATGCACATTGAGGAATCATTTAGCTTAGCATGGAGATGTGTGAGAGTAATGTCATAAGTGTTCCAGAGTTCACGAAACTTGCATTCATCTAGGTTTCGTCGGCCGTGATTTGTGTGTATCCGTCCGCCGAAACAGCCCGATTGCACAGATTTCAGTACGCTTGCCCCTTTGCCATTGGATGCGTTGTTGACGTCAATACAGCAGAGCTGTGAAAAGCAAACAAGTACCTATTTTGTGCTCCACCCTATACATGCTAATTATTACTGTTGCAGCATGAGCTACAGCTCCAGTCCCAATCATTGCTCTTTACCCTCGCAAAATTCAAACAGTAGCGCAGAAGTAGTAGTTTTCTTACTGTATTTCCATTCTTGGCCATACTATTTCATCAAGCAAAGATTTGTATAATTCACAACGGCTGCAACATCTTTTTTCTTCCATGACATGTATATTTCTCATGGGGTTTAGCACTCTTGACACCTTTCTCACCCCCATTGCTGATGGGATACATTTTTCACCCATGCATCAATACTGGTCTCCCATTTCATGAGCTCAAATGGTTTCTCTGTCTAGCTCTGATTTTAACCATACTCCTACTTTATACGTGGCTGATACCGTTTCTCTAGGGAGCCATTAACCCTGCCACAGACCCGGGAGACATTTTTTAGCGAAGGAGTTGACATTAAGTGGTGTCGCAGGGATGACTCCCTGAGCCAAGATCCATTTTTATAGAAGCGCTCGTTTCCACCGACATTGATCTGGAAGAGTAACACCAAGCGCGGATGTGTACACATCCTTTTAACACATTAGCCATCTCTAGTTTTAGGAGTTCTTTGAAAAGCGGACATTTAACATGTTCACATTTCAAGGTTGGGTCTGTATGTCTATTTATACATAGAATATACAGTATATTTTGGGAAGCTTTTTTTAAGCAGGGTTTCAGGGCCTAGTAGGAGGAAGACAGATCTATCCTCTTAATAACCTAGTAATTTAATGCCCCTATCATGAAAAGTCCAATAAATCTCAATCTACACTGGATACACAGTAGAAAAACTAACAAAAAAATGGCTTTATATTACATAAAAGTGATTTACACACAGTGGGATTTCTCGTTCTGGATTTCTGACATTCAAAAGGATCAGATTCAAATTTGAGCTCAAATCATTTTGTATCACGTTTGCTTGTCCTTGTGTGGGTTTTCTCCAGATACACCATCTACATTAAGGGTAGGAACCTCTGTATACCTTATGATACATACGATTCGTGATACAAGGCTCACAATAATGATTATCTCATGTTATGGCGATAAGACATTTATCTATACATGGGTCAGGAAATCATTTTACAATAGGTATGTGCTGGTTTCCTATGTTATGAAAAGGTCACAGGTTCAAAACCACTAAAATTCTCAGGCATACTGTAGCTGTTTTTTATGTCCCAAAAAATACAGCGACAAATCTGTGGCTAGGAGCGGCCCTCCAGTTGTTGCTCTTTCCTGTGTCTGTCACTTTGCTGTAGAATAGACACAATGGCTGAAGGTGTTGAAACTACACCGGAGCCCCCCCCCCCCCCCCCCCTCGAAAAAAAGACAAAGTCGCTAGTATGGGAGTACTTCGGCTACCAAAAAGAAACGGCTACGGCTTAGAGGAGGAAGGACTGCAGGAACTCCAACATAATTTCACATTTACGTGACCATCATCTGTCACACAAAATTTAACGTAAGTAAACGCTGTCATGAACGTTTCCCACCAGCTACGAAAGTTCACTCCAGGTGGTTTAGTGTGTTTAGCGATGGTAAATAAGCAGATGTGTTAATAATGATGCGAGTCATACACACATGCTCTGTGTCTTGCTCTCGCTCCCCATAAGTACTCAACTAATTAATATTAATAGAAGTCGTGGTATGTGTTTTACATAAAATCAATTTGATCATACAGTATGTTGTCTAAGTCCAGCAACGTTGAGCTGTGGGTTTAGTCTATAAGTTCTATTTATCTCAATTTTATTTAATATACTTCAGTTATTTTTTGTTATTTTATTTATTTATTTTAACGTTATATTCATGCTGATGTTACAATTTGCAAATATGTTGTGGAAAATAAAAAAATCCCGTTCAAAGGAAAAAAGATTTCTTTAACCTATACATCTCAAAATAACACAATTTAGAGCTATAATTTCAATACTGTCATACCGTGAAACTGCAGTATTTTTGCTTAAGATGATAATACCGTCAAAATCTCAAACCGGCACATGGCGATTCGACAATATTCAGAATATTGATTTTTGGTCAGTTCCTGTTGACTCGGGAATTTTCCCATATAAATATTCAAAATCAACAGGAAGTGACCTGTAAATGTCCTAGAATTAACATGACCTATAAATGCCCTTCAGACCGGCTGTAAATGCTCTGTTTCAGTGCCATTGATGGCGCTAATGCATTGGATGTCCAGAACTGTCAATGGGAGCCAATGAGCTAACGCAGACACTATTCTAGTAAAAGATTTTGGTAGCAACCAGAGCCATGTAGAAAGAGAGTTGTGACACTCCCGTAGGGATCCATTATGCGATTTTACTTGCGGGTACTTCCGGGTAATGGAGCCTCGAATAGTTCCAAACATCGCTCCGATGAGGGTGGACCCGTTCATTTGAAAGGCTGAATGATGAAAAAATGACCTCTTTTGAATTTTCAAATGTCTGTATTTTATCAGGGGTGTTTTATGATGTATAGGTTTAGCTTTATTTTATGTGCGTGGCATAATTGTATGTATATTCTATATTGGTTGACGAGCGATTTTCTCCTACTTTTTAAACTGACCCTGCTAACTGGGAAGGTATCACCAGGGATTATCGTATTGGCCCGAATATAAGACGGTGTTTTTTTGCATTGAAATAAGACTGAAAAAGAGGGGGTTGTGTTTTATTCGCGGTCTAGACATCATACCCATTCACGACGCTGGATTGCGCCAGATATCATTGAAGCAATGTTCTGTCATTACAGATCTCAGCTACTTTCCCCATTCACGACGCTAGATGGCGCCAGATATCATTGAAGCGATGTTCTGTCATAGACTTCACTTTGATGGTTAATGCAGTTATTGCACTTTTGTTGTTTTATCACAATAGATTAGTTTATTTACATTTCAAAAACCAGAAGCCATTCATTTACGAATGTGATTGCACTTAAGTTTACATATTTAAATGTTAATATATTAAGATTTGAATGAGGCAAAATAACATGCTTTTTCTCTCAAATATATTGTTATAATCATTTGTTTCGGATGTACTGTAATTATTTTCTGTATAAAAATTAATTTGGTGTTCAAAAAGTCTTTTTTCAAACTTGAGTCTTGAAAAAGAGGGGGTCGTCTTATAATCAGGGTCGTCTTATATTCGGGCCAATACGGTAATTGATTAAAGTGCGTACGACAGGAGGAAAAAAAAGTCTTAAATAGGATTATTATGTGAATTAGAATCATATTCTGAGACGATTCGACTATATACAACAATTTAGCAAACCGCAGATGACAAGAAATTAGTCTTTTAATCTGCTGGTTAGCCACGCCTACCATTATAGGGCTCTAGCGTCCCCAACAGGTGGATGACGTCACGATTTCATCTGATTTAAAATGCAGCCCATTGAGGGGGAATTATTCACAACGAGGAAAACACGACGAAGAGAGCTGCAAAATGTCATCGTTTCAGTCTCTCTACTCCAATATTTTTACAAGAAATTCTTTTTATCCAAGTATTTTCCCCAGTAGCTAAATAAATGGCTTGAGAAGGACCAGTCAGTCCCTTGAGGGGGAATTATTCAGAACATGGAAAACGAGATGAAGAGAGCCGGAAAATGTCATTGTTTCAGTCTCTCTACTCCAATATTTTTACACAATATTCTTTTTATCCAAGTATTTTTCCCCAATAGCTAAATAAATGCCATGGCCATGACAAATAACAGTCTTGTGCTAAATGGAATATGAAATATTAAAAATGCATTTATTCAACACGACATGGCAAAATTACTCCTTAATAGTCAAAACTGTCGACTTCACCTTAACTGTCGCACCTCCCGAACGATATTTTATGCCACCTAAATCGGGCTTATGTTATTTCCCTTCCCCGGCTTCGGAGAAGGTGAACAAACCAAGAGGTGTGACAGCTAGCCGACATGCTAACCCGAACCGAGTGATGTTTCAAAGTCTTCGAAGCGGAATATCACACATAACTAGCCCGGATCACTTCACATGACGACTGGGTTGTCGATTGTCTTCGCCGATTGGCAAACCGCCCGACGGAGAGCAATTTACAGCTTGTTCGCCTGCTACTACGGAAAGGAGAGCTCGCTGGGGAAGCAGCTGGACAATGAATGACCACTGAACAAACCGGCCGACGTCGGAGGAGCGTCTAGCTGCCAAATGGTCAACACGAATATGGCAAAATAATGCTTTATTACACGGCGAAGTCGTAAGCAGCGAGACTCAGTGGAGGAGGGCGGCTGCAGTTGTTGTGCAGCTAACATGTGCAGCTAATGTGTATGAGGAGAGCTTTTTAAATGATCATTCATGATCAAACGTAAGCAGCCCTTTATTTAAAGAAAGCTTGTAGTGTTCACTCTGTAATCGCTGTATTCGCGGCTATTTTTAACTCAAAGTTGCAATTTCTGATCAATCGGAAAATTTGACAGAACACCGGGCACATGAAGAGGGGAATCAGCCGAGTATAGTGCTCTCCCGCCGGTCGTCGGCCAAGTCGACAAGAAGCATGTCAGCCACAAAATGCAAGCCACCTACATATTAAAATGATCCTCGTAAGCCCCATGGTCCCACAGTAGTAGGGCTTGTTTTGGCCAATATTCACCGGTGAATGGGAACCTTTTGAAACCCCATAAAGGTGCACACTCCTCTCCCTCGTACAGCAAGATTTTTCTGCAGCCTTTTGGCTGGCGTGATGCGAAAAATAAACATATTAATCTGCACAATCAGCTGAATCCTTAGTCCTTCTTATACAACAGTACGGCTGTATAGTGAAGAGGACTCCTTCCTCCGTACACGTCACAGCGCCCTCTTTCTTAACTCGAGACTGTTGCCGGAAGTCACTCATTTTCATGGCGCGGGGTTTCAAAACACTAAATAAATATAGCGATCGCTTCCACACACATCCAAGCGGTCCATTTCATTCAGGAGCATAAAATACAGCATGTATCATGAAATAAACATGCATTTTAGTGTCACAGGCACTTTGAGTCACTACCTCTTTTAAATTGTCAACTTTTTTAGAGGCCATTTGTGACATATACTCTTATCTGTATTAGACGCTTGCACGTGCTTGTTAGCTCGATTTTGTAAGTTTTGAGGGTATCAGGGTATAGCCTAATGATATTTGTCAAAATCAGATGGAAGAACAGTGTCTGCTTTAATTAAAACCACCCAAACATTTATAGGTTTTCATATTTTAATGAGGATAGCATGCAAACAATGACAGAAAAGGGAAAAATAAGTAAGTGAACCCTCTGCCTAAGGAGACTTCAAGAGCAAATGAAACCAATTTTTACCAAACAATTGAAGTCAGGTGTGTGCCCAATCACTGATGAGTGGTTTAAAGCTGCCCTGCCCACTATAATACACACACCTGGTAAGAGATGTATCAATGACAAGCATTGTCTGATGTGCACAATGGTTCGGTCAAAAGAGCTGTCTGAAGACCTGCAATCAAGGATTGTTGATTTGTATAAAGCTGGGAAAGGATACAAAACCATCTTTAAAAGTCTGGATGTTCATCAACCGACAGTCAGAGAAGTTGTCTACAAATGGAAATAATTTGGCACTGTTGCTTCTTTCCCAAGGAGTGGTCGTCCACCAAAGATGACGCCAAGAGTTGAGCGCAGAATACTCAGAGAGGCAAAAAAAAAGAACCCTAGAGTGTCTGCTAAAAACTTATAGAAATCACTGGCACAGTCCAATATCTCTGTGCAGACCTCAACTATATGTAAAACTTTTGCCAAGAATGGTGTTCATGGGAAGACTCCACGGAGGAAGCCACTGCTGTCTAAAAAAACATTGGTGCTCGTTTAATGTTCACAAAAAGGTACTTAGACATTCCACAGTTTTCCAAAGTTGTGGCAAAATATTTAGTGGACTGATGAAACCAAAGTTGAAATGTTTGGGAGTAACACACAACGTCATGTGTGGAGGAAAAATGGAACAGCTCACCAACATCAACACCTCTTCCCCACCGTGAAGTATGGTGGAGGGAACATCATGATTTGGGGCTTTTTTGCTACCTCAGGGCCAGGACAACTTGCAATTATTAATGGAAGAATGATTTCAAAGGTTTATCAGGATGTTTTGCAGAAAAACCTGAGGCCGTCTGTTAGACAGTTGAAGCTAAAAAGAGGATGGATGCTGCAACAAGACAATGATCCATAACACAGAAGTAAATCAACTTTAGAATGGTATCAGAAGAACAAAATACACATTCTGGAGTGGCCAAGTCAAAGTGTGAGAAATTTCTTTTTCATACCACTGTACATATATATATATATATATATATATATATATATTTAAAAAAATAATAATAATAATTTTTTTTTTAGGTCAGACGGTCCATTTAAATGATACACATCATTCTGCTGCTTGTGCTGGGGAAAGCTGCTAGTGCCTGCTGATGGTGATTGCTGGCTGTAGCCAATGAGCCCCTTTTTAAACAGCAAAAAAATAAATAAATAAATAAAAGGCCTTTCAATTTCACGTTTTGAAGGCTCACCATCGATTTTTTCTGCTTCTCTTAGTCCTTAGGGAAAAATACATACGATAGCCCTTTTCGGACCACGTGGTGTATCTAAACGCTGTACAACCCACCATCACAGCCCACTAAGGTATAAAAATGTAGGTGTAAACAATGAACCATGGCACCAATTTCACCAATTGTTCAATAAAACATATTATTTTCTTTATGATAGGGTAATGAGTTGTTGATGAACAAGCGGTGAAACTTTTTTTAATCAAACCTTTCCTGTATAGCTACTTGGACCCAGGAACTAGAAATATTGAATGTCCTCATTGTCTGTACAGTTTTAATGTGGGAGTTTGATATACACCCATGAAAGCAGGACTCTTCTTATGGTTAAAGCAGGAATCTCACATATAACAGTACACATCTCATGAAAACGAGAGTTTTGTCTTTTTCACTTTAAGTGGGCAAAATCACATTTTAAAAGTAAACTAATTAAAATTGCTGATGTAATTTCATTCTTTTAACAAGCCATGTAACTTGCTTTTATTAAGCCATGTAACAAGGTTTTGAACAGGTGTGCTACCAGTGTGTTGCCACAGCGTACACATCTGATGTTGCTCACAGTGATCCGCTATGTGCTCTGGGAGCTTGTGTGTCTGCTCAGACACATGAAAAATTAGAGGACTGGATACACTGGATACCACCCCATGAGGGGTTTGAGGGACATTTGTCTTTTTTAATACGTATATACACCCCACCCACACACAAAAACACTGTAGCCACCGAGAATGAAAATTATTTTTTTTTCAAAGTGGGTTTTCTTTGGTTCTCTTGGTCAAAATGATTCCTAACCTCTGTGGTAACATATTCATTTCAAAAAGTCTGTGTGGCTCCCAGTGCTGCCTTTCCAGTGGGAACCAGGTCTTAATGCCTGTATGAGTGTTAAAGGTTGCCGACTCCTGATCTGCACATTTCACTTTTTGCTCATATTCTACATGCTGCACACACTTTTTTTAAGGTACAAGCAAGAACATGACTGATGAAGTATGTTGAGCTGTCACACTTGTGATGTGGACAGAGAAAGTCTCATAATTCTCTATTTGGGAGTTCACAGCCCTGTTGACGTGATTCTGGCCATGACTCATGGGTTGGAAACTCCTGATTTGAAGTAAGTGTTCTCACAAGCAGCTAAAGTGATTGTATTATGAAGACATAAACACGGATGCTGCAACACATAAATAGCGAAAAATGTCAACCGCAGGAGAGATTAAACGTCAGTAAAAGGTTTATAGTGCTCCGAGTCATTTTCAGCAACAACAATAAAAAGGCAGGGTACAAAAACAGTGCAATAATAACGATCACAGTTTCTCTTAGAAGGAATCTGTTAAGTCACCAGGGTGTTAAAGAAATATGCTTTAGAAGTGAATGAAGCGAAAGACAAACACACAGCATGAGGACAGAATGGACACATTACCTGCGACACTTTGCGGACAACCTCCCCACTGACGACCAGTCCTTGAACAAAGGAACGGGCGGCCACAAACGTGCGTGTGACCTTTGTTTTAAGGTCACGGGGCCCGTCTCCAAAAGGGTGAAGTATCTCTGACTGTTTAGAAACACACTCCAGATAGTCGTCCCCTGCAGTCAATAAAACAAATTCACACCAACATGAATGAAGTAACTGCTGTTTGACTATAGTGAAGTGATTGCACATTGTGTTTACCAATGGAATACTGCTTGTTAGCGTGAAAGAACAGCCTCTCTAGAAGCCTTGCCCAGAAATCATTGAGAGCGTCTTCCAGGTTGATGTTAGAACCTCGGTAGTAGTGCCTCAAATCTGCATAGAGGTCTGTAAACACCTGGGTATTCTCGGAGTAGAAAGATTTCCAAGTAGACGTGAATGTCTCCTGCAGTGTGATGGCTGAATGGTTCAGCAACTCCAGAAAATAGCCTGAAAACATCCAAAAATAAGGATGACGTCACAACCAAAAATGCGTCTATGTATAATGGTAATTCAGTACATTAATTTTCTATTTTTCTTTTTTAGAAGTGTGCCAGTTGTCCATAAATGGAAAAAGTTGCCCATATGCGCAGGGCCTGAGGACATTCACAGCACTTAGTTACATAACGTTAAAATGCTAAGCTCGTTCTGACCCATCTGCATGGAATTATCTAAGCAGTGGTTCTGCTTGATACGTATGTCGTGTCCAACCTGGACATTCACTTCTTGACAAAAATACTGCTGTATGTGCTTCTGTCTGCTTTTTAGCCAATCAAGTTTTGACTTCAGTCTGATTTGTACCATTATTGTCAGCACTCACTGCATTTTCTTTTCTTCGTCAGTGTTCTTTACATTTTAAAGCGAAATGAACCTAAATGTATTGTAAATCTGAAACAAATTTGAATGATTATGTTTTTAAATGAGTTGTTAAAAATGAAAAAAATCAATCATGTCAGCTGAATGCACTGAAAGCCACACTCCACTCATCACACACTTCAAAAAAAAAAAAAAAAAAAAGGGTGCTACTTCATATAGCAATTTTCTTATGCCTATTGCCTGGGATATAAGCCCCCCGGGTCACCTCAGGAATTTGCAACCACTTCAGCATTAAGCCCCTATCCTTGACTTGTGTGCACTCTGTGTGTCAGTGTGATGCTTTACGTAATCCATTTCTCACTTCACACAGTGGTGCACTGACAACTTCCTGGAGCTGAATGTAACAAAAACAAAAGAAATGGTTATACATAACTCATACACACAGCTCTCCAGTCTCTGGTCCCCACCTTCATCCATAACCAAACAGGAGAACAGGTCAGCCACTTCAAATACCTTGGACACAAGGGCGTAGGTTTGCATAGGGACATAACACCACCAACTTTTCAGGATGCTTAAATTGTCCCCACCAACCTTATTTGCATTATATTCAGTTCAGTTATATACAGTGTTGTTAATCTTACTTTAAAAAATTAATTAATTACAGTTACAAATTACTTCTCCCAAAACGTAATTGCGTTAGTAACTCAATTACCTGAATGTAAGAGTAATTAGTTACTTGGCAAAGTAACTGGTGACATTTTTCATGTTTTTTTTTTTCTCAAAAAAAAAAACAAAAACAAAAACAAAAAAACAGGTCACACAATGTGAAGTTTAAAGGGTTTTTGGGGACAATTGGCCCCAGCCCAATTCTTTACCCTAAACTTAACTAGACACAGGGGTATTGCGGATATTGCAATAACTAGATAGTAACCTTTGCTATATGTGTGGAAGTCATTTAATGTTGTGAATCAACCGTTAAAGTTGTTAAAATTGCATTAGTTCTCTTCTGTCTACTTTTGACATGTGTAAATTTTAAAACTGTTTCATCATTTAAATATACATTTAAGTCAAGATTTTGCTGATATAGGAGCATTTTAGATAAAAAGTTAGCTAGGAAGGTTCTCTACAACAGAGCCTTCCTGAGAAATCTACTGCTTTAAGATGGCGGCTGTTTACTAACACATCTAGTTCTTTGTTATGCATGTTGCTAATGCAGCCGTGTCTACCGTGCACAGTGTCATCAATAACTGTCAAGCCCATGGCAGTGTGGCTAACCTCCCTATATATAGTCAGAAAAGAAATATTGACGAGAGATTTCAACTAAAGATTGTGCGGATGGGGGATAAAGAACCCTGACTAACATCCAAACAAGTTCATGCTGAACCTGCAGTCCAAGGGTGCAGCAGTGTCAACCCGTACTATCCGTTGGCGTCTGAATGAAAAGGGACTCCATGGTAGGATACCCAGGAAGACCCCACTTCTGAACTTGAGACATAAAAAAGCCAGGCTGGAGTTTGCCAAAACTTACCTGAGAAAACCAAAAACGTTTTGGAAAAAAGTTCTCTGGTCAGATGAGACAAAAGTAGAGCTTTTTGGGAAAAGGTATCAACATAGAGTTAACAGGAAAAAAAAAAACGAGGCCTTCAAAGAAAAGAACCCGGTCCCCACAGTCAAACATAGCGAGGTTTTGGGGTTGCTTTGCTGCCTCTGGCACTGGACTTCTTGACCGTGTGCATGGCATTATGAAGTCTGAAGACTACCAACAAATTTTGCAGCATAATGTAGGGCCCAGTGTGAGAAACCTGTGTCTCCCTCAGAGGTCATGGGTCTTCCAGCAGGACAATGACCCAAAACCCACTTCAAAAAGCACTAGATAATGGTTTGAGAGAAAGCACTGCAAACTTGTAAGGATAGAATGGACCCTACCATTATTAATTGAATTACAGTGGTACATCTTCATACAAAGTTAATTTGTTCCAGGACCTTGTTTGTAAGTCAAAATGGTCGTATGTCGAGCAGGATTTTCCCATAAGAATACATTATAATCTCATTAATTCGTTCCACTGGCTGAAAACCTCCACTAAATCCTTAATAAATGCTACTGATACTATTGCAAATAGCAATTACACAGAGATAAACAAATACATTATGAATAAAAATTGGAATAATAATATATTATAACAGTAATAATAATAATACCTGTAATAATGTAACAAATCGGGTTCTAATGTGGCGGATGTGTTTTGCGTGCTGTACCTGAACGCACCGCGTGATTGACTTGACAGAGTGAGGGAGGGAGAACTTTTTACTTTCACTTTGTTCAGCTGGGGCAGGCAATAGCCATGTTGTGTTGCACAACTTCTGAAATAAATGATTAAAAAACTGATGAAGCTGGTGCTCATATTTTTGTATCATTTCCAGCTTCATTTCAGTGGTAAGCCTTACCTTTTTCCTTTTTTCGCCACCTGCACTAACATTCTTGGAACTCATGTTGATTTCTCTCACATGAAAATCCGCTGTGCGTCAGTCTTGCGGGAAAACAACGCAACAACGGCGCTGTCATAAATCGTCGTATTTCAAGCATGTCGTCGGATGTACAAAAAATCATGGGTCGAAGCGATCATATGTCAAGGTACCACTGTATTTTCATTATGTTCGGACTTACATTTATCCCTTTTCACTTGCTGGATGTGCCCGTCCATTTTTACCCCCCTCAAACACACGTTTGATTGGCTAATGACTTGACTGGGAGCTATCCAAGAATGAGTCCACTTTTGGGGGACACTGACATGAACATGAACTGACATGGAAAAAAAATCCATGAAATGAAATCACACATCAGAATTACATGAGAGTAACATGGTTTGAGTCCTGGAATAGTCTAGTATGCCTCAGATGTAGATCAGTCCTTGGATATCTCAGACGTTTTCCATTAATTTTATTCCCAAGTTATTACAATACTTTAGTTTGAGCCTAGGGGTGCTCCATTGTCCCCCAGAAGTGGAGCCATTCTTTTGCATTTTTTAATAAAGGCAATTGTACCTCAAAATGTTTCTTTCGTCGTTTTCGAAAACAAAGGTTTGAATTGATCGCTGTATCACCTGAACCAATACACATGAAAGTATAAGTCAATTCAGATTTATTTTGCATTGATCATTTAGCCTATCAATTAATTAGGTTCACATTTATGAGAAATGTAGCCATGACCTCCATTCAATAATCTGTTTGGTCTTATAAATGCCCCGTCCCCACCAAAAAGTGGACATGCAGGTTATGCTTTTTTATCATCCCTACCAATGTTGAGACCAAACTTACGCCCTTGCTTGGACATCACAGACATCACCCTCATAGACAATAAACTGAGACTTGAGCAACACATGACTCGAGAAGAAGATTACTGACATTAAGAAAAGGTTCCAACAGAGACTACATGTCATTTGCAAACTCTGTGCTCTTTCAGTTGCCCTCCACCTCCAGTCTCTACTTCATGATTGCATTGTCTTCCCCATCTATCTTTATGTTCCCCCTGCTTCTATAGTAATCTGTCCACCACCAACAGGAACGAACAGATCAAAAATAACACACACTGCATCCAAGATCATTTGCCATCCCACACCCAACCTCACAGAGCTCGATCACAGAGCAGTCACACGCCTTGCACTGTCAATAACCAATAACATCCTCATACCTCACATGGCTGCCCTCTGGTCACAGATACTAAACCGTAAGATGGAGTGGGGCTCGCTTTAGTAAAAGTACTCAATAACCACCCACAATAACCCTGTAAGGGCTAGTTTTCTGAGTATTTTTTGGAACGTCTTTCTTAAATCGTCCGTCCAACCATCCTAGACTTCATAATAATATTGACGGGTCACATCCGTCATACACTGCGCCTCACCATCAAGTAGGGGGCTTCCCCACATCAAGAGGAGTTATTCTAAAACACGCACACAGTGATCTAACGCCGGATTTAGGTTGAAATAGTACGAAAGCTGTACCGCATATAAACAGGAAGGATTGTCCCAGAAGTGATTTGTTCGAAAATTCAAGGTAATTATTATATTTTCCGTACCGTGCATGCATTTTTATTTTTTTATTTTTTTATTTTTTTAAACCTGTCCTGTTCAGCTGTTTGACACAGAGAATGGAAGTCTAAGTGCCCGGATTCTGAACAGTTTTAATGTTTCACATTGAGAGTCTGACATACTCCCATTGTGATAATTCAAAATACCTTTTTATTATGACAAAGCAGCGAACAGGAAGGGATTATGGGGGGACAGAAGAAAAGAAATACAAGAGAAGAAAGAAAAGAAACACATACACAAACAACAACAAGAAATACATTGAACATCTAAACCAGTTACTAATATGCTGGTGCTATCGTCAGCGAGATGTATTTCCGGTTTACACCATGTGGGGGCCTATTGGCCAGTGAAAGAGGAGAATGGGGGTGGGGGTGTCTATAAGACTATAAACTAAGTGATTGAAAGGGGTAGAGTGTACACAAATCAGTTCTGTGATCTAGAACCCAGTAATCGTGTGAATCGTGCATGCATTTTGAAATGTTGTGAAATAAATCAACAGGAGAAATTAACCGCTACGGCATTGGCGTTGTAGTTCACAATATTTAGGTAAAATAAATGCTAACTGTACAGATTTTTTGCTTTTAACCAACAATCGAGACTGTTTTACGTCCATATCTATAAAGATTTCAGGGATTTATGCATTTATTCACAAGAATTTTAATGTAAAAAACTCTTTGTTGTGGTAAGGCGGCACCACAGTGACTTAAAGACTAGCAGCACATTTGACATATTTACGTAACATAAATGCTAACTTCCCGTTTTTTTTTGCTTTTAACCAAGAATAAAGACGGTTTAACGTCCATATCTATTAAGAAGTCAGGGATTGAAGCATTTATTCACAATAATTTAAACATAAAAAGCTCTTTGTTGTGGTAAGGCAGCGCCACAGTGACTTAAAGACTAGCAGCACATTCAACATATTTATGTCAAATAAATGCTAATTGCCCATTTTTTGTTGTTGTTGTTGCTTTTAACTAAGAATCGATTATTTTACGTCCATATCTATAGAATTATTTATTTATTTATTATAAGAATTAAAGGATTCACAGATATAGTCACAAGAATTTTCAACGTAAAAAGCTCTTTGTGTTGCCACTCAGTCAGCTTTGATAGAGATAGGCCCCCTATTAAATGGTCCCTCGCCCCGTCAGTATCATTATGAAGTCTATGCTATCTGTCTGTCTGTCTATCTACCTGATGTTTGAACACAAATGGGTCAGCAACACGTGTAGACAGACAATATGCTATTTGTCAACCTCGACCCATGGTTTCCTTTATGAAAAGTCATTAATTACTTTAATACTCAAACAAAACCTTTGCACATCTAAGATTGAATTGTGTGTGTGATTTAATCCAATATTAAATGTGATTGACACACACAATGATAGTATTATTGTGAAATAAAATAAAATTGGATTTTATTGGTATCAATGAAATGTAATATTCTCCATTTACTACTAAATGCCTTAGTGGAATTAAAGGTCGAAAACATGGGACTAGACATCTTTTTTTGACAGTGACCCCACCTGTCCTTCACATGAAACTAGTAAGCTGCCATTCACATGGAAAAGAGCACGGACACGTTGACATTCTTGCACACGAAAGCAGAGTAGAAGCACATGTGTTTGCTCAAAATGACTGAGTGACTTCAAAAGTGACAGCTTTGCTTTTAATCCCTACTTGAACTGATTCCTGCTGTGTGCTGTCAGCCACTCTGGCTAAAGTCATTTTTTAAAATGTGAAGACATGATACTTGCACATTTCTTTAAATGATGTAATATAGTAGACTCCAGGCGTCAAATAATTGTCTCAGTTAATTACAGGGGTGGGTACCTCACAATACGATATGATTTGCGATACAAGGCTCACGATAATGTTGATCTCATGATATGGCGATACAACAAACAGAAAAGCATTCTATGATATTTTACAAAACTAATAAACACAAAAACAAGCTATTTTCATCCTTCTGCTGTAAATTGTTTATACACTAGTAGATGTCCAATCCATTTAAACTGTGAGGGTGGCAGCGAAAGAACAGTCTTTTATTCTAGTGTTGCAACAATTATTCAATTAACACGAGTAATTGGATTAGAAAAAAGATTTGAATTTAATTTTGCTGCTTTGAGTATTTGTTTAATTAAAGTGGCGTTGTAATGGTTTGTTTTGAAAGTGTTTGGATTTAGTTTTATTGATTTAGTTGGATACACTGCCCTCTAGTGGCAACAGTGAATATGATAGAACTCATAACACATGGCTGAATCCAGCTGCTCCATATTAAGACCAACACAATCTCAGTTTTTGTTTGAGCTAATGTTTTTAATAATGCATTTGTAATTTAGTTTATAGGTATATTTAGCTGTTTTTGAGGGAATGCTTCAATCATTTGTTAAGAGCATTGTTAAGAAAAAAAAACAAGTTACAATTTTATAGCATTTAAGCTAGCGGCCCTTTGCTATGTAAATTAGTCCATTGTTGTTTTGTTGAACTTAGATCCTCATTTATATTTTTATACCGTTTGAGGCTCAGCTCAGGTATTTTGAATTTTTTACGTTCCTCATCCGATTACTCGATTACTAGAATTAAGTAGTTCATCGGTTAATCGACTATTAAAATAATCCATAGCTGCAGCCCTAGTTCATTCGCTGCCATCCCTCCCACTTCAAACGGATTGGAGGTTTATGGCCATCAGTGGCAGCCAATGCCAGGAAATGAATTAATTTTGGGGCATGTTACATCATTTCCTGTGGATTTTCAGTCACTTCCTTTTCGTTTTGGGGCATTTGCAGATCACTTCTGGTTGATTTTGCTTACTGAAAAGGAAGTGATTCAAGAATGTTCCTAAATGAATAAAAATAATGTTGACTCAAAATCAACAAGAAGTAACCTGTAAATGCCCTAAAATGAAGAGGAAGTGACCTGTAAATGTCCACAAAAGACAGGCTGTGAATGCTCTGGTTTCAATGCCATGAGAGCGCGAGACGTCCAATCCACTCAAAATGATTTGGATGTCTAGCGCCATCTGTGGCAACCAGTGATGTAAGTAAGTGAGCTGATGTCTGCTGACAAAAAAACAAGTGGGTAAGTTGAGCCTCTTTCAGACTTATATCTCGCTAAATTTCCGTGTATGATGACGTGGGATTTACCCGTGTCATGGCTTTCAGACATTGGGAGATGTACCGGGAATTTGCACTTCACACACTTTCAGACTTGTCCCATGTTGGCGACTCTGTGCTTGTGGAGGGTGGGGGCAGGATTTATAACCCAGACATCACGTCATTTTTGGTCGGCATAGGCAAGAAAATAAACTAGTCACACATTTTCAAAGATGGACCAGCTAACTCAAGTTAACTCCAGCATGTTTAGTGTGTCTAGCGGTGGTAAAATGTTTTTTTTCTCTCTGGCAACTGTCTTTGTTGAGAAAGAGAGTGTGTGGATAATTTAAACATTATACGAGTCATACACACATGCTTTTTATGGAAAATAATTCAATTATTTTTGTTCCGAAGGGGGCACTATTTGAGAAGTACTGTCCGATGAAGAACGACTAACTTATGGTGAGGCTCTATTCACAATAAACAGTTTGTATTGGGTCAGCTCTTAGTAAACGGAATAAATCTGTCTATTTTTAATGATCATCATTAGAATTCCTGTCGGCTTTCTGTGGACATTCAAGACTGGACGGAACAATGGATAAGAATTGTCATTGTGAAAGTACAAAAACATTAACAGCTTTCCCACAATGTGCACCACATGAAACAAAAAATAAAGTACAATAAGCATAATATAAAAACAAAGGTTACAGTGTACACTGTTTGGGAATAAAGGGAATAAGTGCCTAGCAGTAAGTTGAGCAGTAGTAAATTTAACAGTGCATATGTGACAATTTACAGTAGTAATACAAGGAGGCAGATGGCTGACCTGATATGATAGTGCAAATGACAGTTTGCACATAGATATTGATGTAACAGTGCAATATTGCATATAGAGTATGTACCTAGTAAAATAGGTGTGCGAAATTTCCGATTCTTACATTAGTCGCGATTCGGCCGTGGAAGATTGGAGAACGATTCACATACATCCAAATTCCGATTATTGAAATATGCCAAGTAAAGCGGAACTAAAGCGGAACTAAAACACAGCGCGGTCTTCGGGACGTAACGAGGAACTGACCGAGAGTAAACATCATGCTGAACTCACGGCTCTGGCCCAACTCATGCCGCTAGATAAAAAAAACAAAAATACCTGACTGCAGCCGACAGCCGCTACAAACTACACCCACATAATGCTACGGTAGATATCACATGTATAAAGTACTAGATGCGAAATGACAGACTCGCCGGCGTTAGTAGAAGGTCACCATCCAAAAGCAGTAGACTTCTCTGGAAGGCTGTTGTAGCCAACCTTCCGAGGGACCCTATTTAAAATATTCCTAAATCAGCAAAATCTTGACTTGAATCTATCTTTAAATGATGAAACAGCTTTAAAACTTTCACATGTCGAAAGCAGACAAAAGGGAATTATGGAATAACGGGAGCAATTTAAACAACTTTAACGGTTGATTCACAACATTAAACTAATTAAATTTAGTTTAAAGCTGCTGATACACAATGGGGACCTTTGGAGTATTTTATTTACTGTTTTGAACTGTTAACTTGATACTGAAATAGTAGCTTATTTAAGCCTGAGAGGATTTTTGTACAATTTTTTTAACTAATGTACAAGACATTAAAAGGGGCAGGGGGTCGCGGAGGTGCATCAGTAATACATTTATAATTGAATTGTAGCCTCTGAATTGTAATTGTAATAGGATCGTTAGGTGCCCCAAGATTCCCACCTCGATTCAGTACCCAGTAGGCCTGAATGATATACCGTTTGAACATTGGCATCGCGATGTGCAGATGCGCAATACTCGCTCTACACGCATCGCAAGGACATGTGTTTTTTTTTTTTTGTGTTTTTTTTTTGAACACGCAAACTGCTTCAGATTAGTAGAGCACCACACCCTCTCACACCTCCCTCCTCACCAGTGCAGCTCACGTTTGGTACTTAAAGTGAATGATGATTGACAGATTTGTAGCTTTGATCTGGCAGAAGAGGCACGGTAGCTCTATGATCAAAGGCACAAATGTGTTAATCATCGTTTCGCTTGTTACACATTAGCAGTAGTGTGCTGTGGCAGCTCATTGTGTAAGTAAGAGACTGTTCTCGGCAGCGTGAGCATCAAAGCGTGAGTGGCACAGTGTTTAGCATGTACATCTCTGGAATTGTGGTTTTAATCCCGGGCTTTCTGTGTGGAGTGCGCATGTTCTTCCCATGCCTGTGTGGGTTTTTTCCGGGTTCCTGCCACATCTCAAAAATCTCGCCTGGTATGGTGATTGAACACTCCAAATTGTCCGTAGGTGTGAGTGTGTGAGTGTCTATATACAGTGTATCATAAAAGTTAGTACACCCCTCGCATTTCTGCAGATATTTAAGTATATCTTTTCATGGGACAACACTGACAAAATGACACTTTGACACAATGAAAAGTAGTCAGTGTGCAGCTTATATAATAGAGTTCATTTATTTCCCCTCAAAATAACTCAAAATATAGCCATTAATATCTAAACCAGGGTTGGGCAAACTATTCCACAAAGGGTCGCAGTGGGTGCGGGTTTTTGTTCATACCCATCATGAGGACAGTCTTTCACCAATCTGGTTTCTTACACGTGCAATCAGTTGATTGCAGTCAGGTGCGTCTTGTTTACACTGAAACCTCATTGGTTAAACTGTCTGTGCTGAATCAGTTGGAACAAAGACCAGGACCCACTGCGGACCCATCGAGGACCGGTTTGCACACCCCTGATCTAAACCCTTGGCAACAAAAGTGAGTACACCGCATGGGAACTACGTACATCCCTAAATGTCCAAATTGAGTACTGCTTATCATTTTCTCTCCAAAATGTCATGTGACTCGTTACAGGAGTGCTGTCAGCATTGCTGCAGAGACTGAAGAGGTGGGGTTCAGCCTATTAGTGCTCATACCATACGCCATACTCTACATCAAATTGGTGTGTAAGGCTGTCACCTCAGGAGGAAGCCTCTTCTGAAGACGGTACACAAGAAAGCCCGCAAACAGTTTGCTGAAGACATGTCAACAAAGTACATGCATTGCTGGAACCTTGTCCTATAGTCTGATGAGACGGGCAGGCTTTCTTGTGTACCGTCTTCAGAAGAGGCTTCCTCCTGGGAAGTGTATGCCCTGCGACTGGCTGGCAACTAGTTTAGGGTGTACCCCGCCTTCTGTCTGGAGTTAGCTGTGATAGGCTCCAGCACCCCCACAACCCTCAGGAGTATAAGCGGTTCAGAAGATGAATGAATGTTCTGGAGAGTGATTAAAAGTAAGGAGTTAAAGGAGATACAATGAAAAATGTGGGTGCGCCTACATTTTGTGCTGGTGCACCTTAAGAAAAAAATTTCAGCACACCAGTGCAACCAATGCAAAAAGTAAGCAGAAAGAGCCTTATATAATGCAATGCAAATTTTTTCCACTATGGTTAAGGCGAATCCCAAACACAGCTATCCAAGTTATCTGGTGAAAATTCTTCTCATTTTAATACCTCAATATAATACCACTGACAGTCATGGCTGCCCAACTTCCCATAATGCATTTGGGTGGAACAGTTAAGTCGCTACAGTATCATTTGGTGAAAGCACAACAAAAAATATATTCCAATCGCTCAAAAAAATAATGTTCACAAAAAGAAAAGCGCTCAATGCAAAAAGAACTAGCATTCCTAGTCAAAATAGCTATGCAAAACCCACTAAGACTTTGCCTTTGATCACTAACTAATTTAAAACTCGCTTGTGGTGTATTTTAATCACTACCTTACGTAGTTAAAGCAGTAATGTGAAGTAATTTCTTCACATGCCAAATAGGGTCACAAGTAAAGTAATTAAACATTGTCCAACAAATAAAGCATGAAAGAATAATTTATATGTTGTATATTTGACTAAATAATCGCGTTACCGAAGTTCGAGCCTGAAAGGGGACGAACCTGGAAGTGATACGTCACACCGGGAACGCGATGGCACCTCCATACATACGGCCGCCACACAAAGCCCTTCAAACAATGATTCAAACAGCGATATAAGCGATAGATCAAGCGCAAGGGAGGAGATCCAAGTTTTTGAAGAGTTGGAGGAAGAAGAGGAGATTGGAATTTCATGTTATTAGCCAGACGCTAATCATGATGCAAACAATGTGCCTAGACTTCCTGACATGGAATGGATACAAGACCCATCGAGATTCCAACATTGGTAAGATATAGGCAGTTATTATTTTCATGATTTGAAGATGCAGATATTTGCACAAAATGTTATGTTTTTGTCTATCTGATGACATTGTTAAAAAAAATAATAATCAGACTTCATTTTCATTTTGGCAGATCCGGCAGCTCTCGTGCATATAAAATAATAATATAAAAACGTTGGGGGGAAAGAAGGAGATGAGTCATTAGCCACGTTTACATGCTGACTTTTATTCATACCGATTCAAATCATTCCGAATGGAAATTTCACATCAGCTGTTTACATGTCACTTCATCTATTCCGATCCAGCGTTTACATGTGACTGCCTTTATTCCGAAAGGACGTTTGACAACTGCCGTCTAACATGCGCAGATTAATCAAAACAAAGCGTCACGTTGCAAAACATGGAGATCGATCGTCAGATCAGCTGCTGTTTTAACTTTTCGAGTGGAAAAAAAACTTCAGAATGATACGCCGTTCATTTAAAAAGTTGTATGGGTGCGCTGTGCGTGTGCTTGGAAGCCATGTTGCAAGTGACGTTACTTACGTCACCAAGTGACGTCACCAAGTCAGTACGGAGCATGCGCAGAAAGAACGCAACCAGACACCATTCCGCTTCCCTGTTTACATGATATAATTTTACTTCTAATCGGTTTGGGAAAAGGAATATTCCACCCCTGTGAATCGGAATGAAATTCCATTCGGTTTGGGCCTGTTCATTCCGAATGAGGTGTTTATATGGAACACATTTATTCGGTTTGGACAAATATTCCGATTGTAATTGGAATATTTGGCTCCATGTAAACGTGGCAATTGTTATATCTTGACCGAGTGACCCACACGACACCTTTATTGGCTTTTACAACTTTAATCAACGTCTTGCCAAGTGACTCTGAACAACTTTTCTCTCTTTTAGTGAAGGAGTAAGGCACAAACAATAACACATCTAAATGACATGCGTACACTCTACTGGTGAACTCCCGTATTACAACTAAATAAAATCCACTATATCACAGTCGTCGATGGCTTTCTCCACTTTATTGTGGCAAAAATAAGAAAACAAAGTGGCGTCTAATGGCGTGAGGAAATGTAGTTTTTTCACACAAGCGAACAGATTACAAAGTACCACTTCAGTGTTGTCCCGAGACTACATTTCCCATGATTCACTGCGTGACCTGCGCGCTCGCTGATTCTCTGCCAGACATTAAAAGCAACTTGTCACCTGTCAGCGGCTCTTGTACGTAAAACACAAAACTAGAAGGCTATCAAACGATCACCTTGAAAGAAACGCAGAACCGTACAAATTCAATGCAATGCTTGAAGCATGAAGATGGAAATACATAATACAAATACAAATAAATGAGCACAAACTTACCGGCGGTGTGTGTCTCTTACTGCAACGTGACTGTGAATTACCGTGACGCCGACCCCCTTATGTGCACATCCACACCCCTTTCCCGATTGACAGTGGATTAACCCTTTCGGACAAGATCGTAGATGGCGCACAATTTAAACACGCTTAACCTAGCGAACGCAACAACAACTATGATCGGGGATAGCCTCGGCTAACATCGCTAGCTTATACTGTTCATTCCACAACAGTTGGCAGCTCTGGTTTGACAAAGTCATCAGTCATCTATCCAAAAATCACACTTCTTTTTGGCAAATCCTTGATCATAAGCAGACCGGTTAAGGAAGCAGGCATCTTCGAAGTGTTTGCAGCAGAGAACACTACTCGATGATGGCATGAAATTCATTCGCTTCGTGCGAACGAAAGATGTCCATTTACGTGCCCTGCTATCCTTTGGCCACTCATACAACTTTTCGTTTGAGTGAGAACAAAACATCGCCACACACCGCCTTGGCATTTTACCGAGAAGTAGAGCTGGGCGGTAAACCGAAAATTTACCGTCACCGAAATTCTTCACGATGACCGACGTAATTTTGACCATGTCGGTAAATTCGGTAAATTAATAAAACAAGAAAATAGTCTTTTCATCCCGCTTTGACTCTGTGTTGTTCGCCTATGTTCATTCCCCTTTAAGAAAGCAGTGAATGTACTCACTAGGGAGTCACGTGATAATCAGGAAGCCAATCAAACAGAAGCCCGGCAAGCTAACGCTAGCAGCTAATGCTACAAGCAAAACGTGATGGAGTGTGGCTTAAGGGAGGTTCGCCAAACTTTCACCCGACATTTAATAGACTCTTGGTGGCATCCAGACGAGCTTTCACCCGCTGTACTCCCTTGTTCTCACGATTTCCGGAGATGGTGCTTTCATTGCTTCCTACTGGTAGCCAGGCCACAGGCTAACGCTAGCGCCTAACGCTAGCGTCCGCTAGCGGCTAACGCTACAAATGAACGTGATGGAGTCGGATAGTGGCTCTAACCTTGTCAAAACGGCTGAACTTAATCAGTGGATTGTGCACGGACTGCATCTAGCAAGTACTATGTCGCGTTATTTTGTATCTGACTGTGTGTGATTTCTCTGATAGCTTTTGTGATGGTAAAGCATTCAGCATTAAGCACAATCCAACGGTGAAACTTGTAATATGACCGAGAAATGGCCCCAGCTATTTTTCTGTATGTGCTTAATTCTGTGTCATTATTGCTATCATAAAATCTTAAGTGTTTCATTTGCAGAAGCTCAATATAGCTTTAATGTGTGTCTGTCTGTCTGTTTGGGGGTTCATGTATGCCTGCATTTATTAAAAAATGCACTTGGGGGGGGGGGGGGGGGGGCTGAAACCATAAAGTAAACACTTGTATTGAATAATTATGTCACAGCAGCCATTGACAATAAATTGTCTTTTTGAAGTGTACTGTTCAAGCTGCAAGTCATTTGTGTTACAATGACATGTTTGCACAGGCATATTGATTTTGACAATGTAGATTGTTCAAGCCATACACGCTGTTATAAATGCTCATACTTGAATTCTTATTGTTTACAATACATTTTTATAAACCTAATGTCTAGACTGCATGTACAATTGTTAAATATATCAAATTGAATGCTGGTAACTAAATCAACAAGAAACTGTTAATCTGTATTTCATGCATTGATTCAGATTTTCAAATTATACAACAGTCCGCTTGGGCGACTTTATCGTCATTTATCGTTATCGAGGTAAATCTGCTCCATTTATCGTGATACGTATTTAAGGCCATATCGCCCACCCCTACCGAGAAGCAATGCAACAAACAATACTGTTCTATGGCGGACTTCCCTCGCACTTCCCGGTGAGACGTAATTTCCGAAGATTGCCGAAGAAAAGCATTTTCGTTGTCAAGGGCGTTGCTATGGGTTAAACAAAGAATCTGGAAGGGTTGCGTTAAAAAAAATAATGAAAATATGCTTATAATTGTTTAGCCATTGATATTATTCAAAAACATGGCTGGCCAACCTTAGTTCACATTTGGCCTTTAAAGACACTGTGGAAGAACGGCAGGGAGCACATGTGATGTCCTGCTCAGCGACGTCAACCATGGCGAGCTATTAGTTTATTTTTTGATTGAAAATTTTACAAATTTTATTACAACGAAAACATTAAGAGGGATTTTAATATAAAATTACTATAACTTGAACTCAAATTGATCTTTTAAGAACTACAAGTCTTTCTATCCGTGGATGCCTTTAACAGAAATGTTAATAACGTTAATGCCATCTTGTGGATTTATTGTTATAATAAACAAATACAGTACTTATGTACAGTATGTTGAATGTCTATATCCGTCTTGTGTCTTATCTTTCCATTCCAACAATGATTTCAGAAAAATATGGCATATGTTAGAGATGGTTTGAATTGCGATTAATTACGATTAATTAATTTTTAAGCTGTGATTAACTCGATTAAAAATTGTAATCGTTTGACAGCCCTACTGAGAACATGAGTGAGATGCCTGTGACAATGTTGTGGCACCAGCAGTGCAATGACAGTGTGGCACCAGCAGTGCAATGACAGTGACATTTCAGTGCAAACTTGAGATGAGTATGCCGATGGCTCTCTCAGTCTGTTTGTATTGGCTGGTATGACCCCGTAGCACCTTCCAGACAGCAACATGTTGAAGAAGTGAAAGCGAGGATGTGTATGTGTAACAATATGTGGTGTGTAAATGACCTTCCGTTCATGCTCGGGACGATACAGGTACAAGCAACACCTTTTTTTTGCTGCCCCTCGCATTTTTTGTTCTTATGTAATCATCAGTATTCCCGCTGTAGGGAAGGAGCAGTTGGAGAGCCTGTCTAAATTTGTATTTTTAAACTCATGGGTGCACAGCGGATATATAGAGGGCATACTATAGTTGGGAACTTTTTACTTTAACCTTTTAATTTTGTAGTTGAACTATAATTGTGCACATCATTGCAACATACAACTTCTCCAGTGAGAGTGGGGGAGCTTAATCCATTTTAGACTACATTGAAATGTATTCCCAAACTGTTTAATCAGATTTTTTCAGGTAGGATAAATCCAGCCATAGGCAGGCTTGCTTTTCCATTCCTCCCTTGCACAGTCGTCAACCTGATCAAATGTCAGGTTACTGACATGAGATCGACTGTAATAAAGCAGTAGTATCGAAGTTCCTTCAAATGTCAGTCAATCGAGGCTTGAGCTGAGCCTGGGTTTATCCCACATAAGGATTCAGCAATGAAGAGAGCTCATTACATCTTGATTCAGAGTTGCATTTCTCATATGTGGCTTTTCTCTACGGTTTAAGTAGTATGAAGTCAAAAGGCGAAAGCCAAATGCACCAGGAAAGACTAAGCCTTGCATCGAACTTCAACACAATGACAGTACATTACCCCTTATATTATGTTGCTGGGCAAATTAGCCCATTCAAAACTCATTCACTGCCATGGAAGTTTATATTTGTCAACTGTAATCCTACCATTTACTGCCAGGAGTAGTAAACTAGTAGTAGGTTGAGGAGCATTTGTCTGTGATACTGGTACTTTGTAAACCACTCTAATGACAATGGGTGTTTCAAAATAATCGATTCTGAGATAAACTGTTGGCGAAAAGTATTGGCACCCCTGCAATTCTGTCAGATAATGCTCAATTTCTCCCAGAAAATGATTGCAATTACAAATGCTTTGGTTGTAACATCTTCATTTATTTTGGTTGCAATGACCAAAACACAAAAGAGAATGGGAAAACATTTAATCATTTTAAGCAAAACTCCAAAAATGGGCCAGACAAAAGTAGTGGCACCCTCAGTCTAATACTTGGTAGCACAACCTTTAGACAAAATAACTGTGAACAACCGCTTCCAGTATCTATCAATGAGTTTCTTACAATGCTCTGCTGGAATTTTAGACCATTCTTCTTTGGCCGACTGCTCCAGGTCTCTGAGATTTGAAGGGTGCCTTCTCCAAACTGCCATTTTCAGATCTCTCCACAGGCGTTCTATGGGATTCAGGTCTGGTCTCATTGCTGGCCACTTTAGAAGTCTCCAGTGCTTTGTCTCAAACAATTTTCTAAGGCTTTTTGAAGTGTGTTTCTGGAAGACCCATGACCTCTGAGGGAGACCCAGCTTTATCAAACTGGGCCCTGCATTATGCTACAAAATTTGTTAGTAGTCTTCAGACTTCAAAATGCCATGCACACGGTCAAGCAGTCCATTGCCAGAGGAAGCAAAGCACCCCCCAAAATTTCAGGGAACCTCCACCATGTTTGACTGTGGGGACCGTGTTGTTTTCTTTGAAGGCGTCGTTTTTTCCCCCCTGTAAACTCTATGTTGATGCCTTTACCCAAAAAGCTCTACTTTTTTCTTATCTGACCAGAGAACATTCTTCTAAAATGTTTTTGGCTTTCTCAGGTAAGTTTTGGCAAACTCCAGCCTGGCTTTCTTATGTCTTTGGGTCAGAAGTGGGGTCTTCCTAGGTACCCTAACATAGAGTCCCTTTTCATTCAGATGCCAACGGATAGTACATAGTAACACTGTTGCACCCTCGGACTGCAGGTTCAACTTGAACTTGTTTGGATGTTAGTTGAGGTTCTTTATCCACCATCCGCAATTTTTGTTTTCTGTCCACATCTAGGGAAGTTAGCCACACTGCCATGGGCTTTACACTTATTGATGACACTGTGCACGGTAGACACGGGAGATGGAGTCGTAGCTTTGAGATGGCCCATGCTTCCACCCAATTTTGCTTCTCAAATCCTCAGACAGTTCTTTGGTCTTCTTTCTTTTCTCCATGCTCAATGTGGTACAAACAAGGATGCAGGACAGAGGTTGAGTGAACTTTAATCCATTTTAACTGGTTGCAAGTGTGATTTAGTTATTGCCACCACCGTGTATGTGCCACAGGTAAGTAACAGGTGCTGTTAATTATACAAATTAGAGAAGCATCACATGATTTTTCAAAGGGTGCCAATACTTTTGTCCGGCCCATCTTTAGAGTTTTGTGTAAAATGATCATGATTTTTTCCCCCCCATTCTGTTTTGTGTTTTTTTGTAATAGCAATCATTTTCTGGGAGAAATTGAGAATTATCTGACAGAATTGCAGGGGTACCAATACTTTTGGCCAGCAGTGTATTTACATTTTGATTTTTGTTTTTCTAATATGATATTCAAATATTGCAATAATAGTCTTCAAGTGTAGAATCAGGATAATCGTGATACAAATCGTATCGTCAAATATGAGGTAATACACACCCCTAGTAATGACCAACAAAACTGGGGGTGGTTTCATAGAATAACCTTGCAGTTAAGACAGAGATCATATTTATTCACTTTACACTTGACCGACTGGCGCCGTCATTCTCTTGAGCACAGTGGGCAAGCTATAGTTACAGTAATTAGTATTGTAGATAGCCATAACAAATGTATACATTTATATACTGTAATTGTATGTCTTCGCTGAGGCTCAATTCACCAGCCCGTCGTCAAACCAGAAAATGTGCACAGTAGAGCAGTGTACTGATTCCTAAATCAATATTCATAAAATGGCCCCAAATACAGCCTATATCTTAGTTGTGAAATGCTTTAAGAGTTCTTGAAAAATTAATTGAAGCCATTAATGAATGAATTTGAGTTAGGCAGCCTTTAGCAGCTTTGTACATCATGGATGCAGCAGTGAGCCACCTTCATGAGTAGCGTGTGTCAAGAACTAAGTGGGCATTCATTCTGAAGGGAATAGTATTTTTTCTCGTATTTACTGATCGACTGTTTGTATTACTCTAACACACCCTAATAAAATAAATAGCACGTATACCATAGTTTAAGTAAAACAAGCAGAATATAGGACATAAGAGATACATGACAAGCCCACGTCTGCACCACCAACTCTCGCAATCAGTTATTCTGGACACTCCAGAACAGATGGCGGGGTATCTTGTCTTGACAAGGAAACATCCGATAAGGAGAACCCCCGCGACCGACAAGTGAACTGTCAGCACTCAGGTTGCGATGAATTGGCAAAATTCACAGCCCTCGTTGCCCTGGCAACAGTAACTCCTGAATCCACCTGTCCAATCCACAAACAGACAATATTCCTCAACAACGCCCAAACACACCCTTCTACTGCCCACAGCCCGACCTGTGAGAACCTTCAAAAAGACTGAATGTTTAACTAATCATTGTCATTTTTCTCGGTACCCTTTTGTTGACTTGTGATAGGGTGACCTTGGAATGAGTCTGCCTCCTCACCTGAGTCTGTTTTTGTTTCGCCTTGCCGTTTGATCGCTGTCGACCTGAATGAATTTTCAACTTGTGCTTCGAAGCATTTTTCCAGCTTTCAAAATGGAGTAAGTACAAAGTTAAGACTAAGGTGAACGCGCGTAGTTTGGCCTTTTGGCCGAGTTGTTGGGATCTCGCCAGCCCGGGTCGTTTGATCTGCGCCAACGCGGGTCCGGCGGTTCGGCTGGCGTGATTCCGGCAGTCTGGCTAAAAGGTCAGATTCCTTCAATTCGCATGGTAAGATGACGATGTAACATGAAACTTGCTCATTTCAAATCCACTTTTTTCCATAGAAGTCTAACATACTAAGGCCAACACAGTCATTTAGCCAATGCTCTTCATGAAACAAATTGGATTTTAACATTAAGTTACCTTTAAAGCAAATCAATATATACAAATAAAATCTGGCTGTTAACGTAATTTCTGCAATTGCACGACATAATTCCAATCTTGATGGAACAAGTAGGGTAACTGAGGCAGGCTTGTGGTATTTAATTTAGTAGCAAATAATGGAAATATTTCACCCACAATAAAAATAGCCTGACTAATACATCAAATAAAAAGCTAAAGCAGATAGTCGGTAAGTCTATACTCGGACTGGAGGACTGACAGGGTAATTCTCCATCAAAGTAAAAAGACCATGAATTTAAAATAAGAGACTTATTGACTTTGACAGCGCACTACAAACGAAAGGAAAAAGAAAAAGCATAAACGAATTCGGGAGAAGTGGAGACAAATGAAGGCCTGAGCCACCAGCAATTTCATATCACTTTGAGATCTGACGGCCTTAATTGTTTTTTGTCTTTTTTTCCTCTTTGCCTTGTCTATTTGATACATGCTGACTGCTATTGTTTTTTTTCTATGGAAATGAAAGAAACGGCGAGACATATGGTAAAGGCTCAAGGTTACGCCATCCTAACAATTCTACAAATGATTTCATGCCATTCACAGGATCTGCCAAACACCAATTATAGACTTCATAATGATATTGACGGGTCACATTCGACCTTCAGTCTGCCAAGTAGGGGGCCATCCCACAATCCGCTGCAGTTATTTCGCAGTCGGTCGCAGCGACACATGCAGCGATCCAAAGCCGCCTTGGTTTTTTTGCTTTTTTTCGAGACAGTTTTACGTCCATATCTATAAAGAATTCAGGGATTTAAGCATTTATTCACAAGAATTTTCACCGGAAAAGCTCTGTTTACGTATGGTGGTTGCCACATTGACTGCCAGACTAGCATCGTACTTTGACATATTTATGTAAAATAAATGCTAACTGCACTTTTTTTTTTTTTTTTGCCTTTAACTTAGAATCGAGACTGTTTTACTTCCATATGTATAAAGAATTCAGGGATTTAAGCATTTATTCACAAGAATTTTCACCGGAAAAGCTCTGTTTACATATAGCGGCCGCCACATTGACTGAGCGACTAGCATCATACTTCGACAAATTTACGTAAAATAAATGCTAACAGCACGTTTTTTTTTTTTTTTTGGTGTTGTTGTTTTTAACCAAGAATCGAGACAGTTTTACGTCCATATCTATAAAGAATTAAGGGATTTAAGCATTTATTCACAAGAATTTTCAACGAAAAAAGCTCTTTGTCTGTAATTCCACTTGGTCAGCTTTGACGGCTACGCCAACAATGCATGCCCCCTATTAATCAGCCCCGCGCCCCGTGTCCCGTCAATATCATTATGAGGTCTATGATATGTCCCAAATAAAAGTATTCAAAGCATTCAAAGAATTCAGGGATTCAATTCAATTGAGCATTTATTCACAAAAATTTTCAACAGAAAAGCTCTGTTTACATATGGCAGCCGCCACATTGACTGACAGACTAGCACTGTACGTCGACATTCATTCATTCATTCATTTTCCATGCCGCTTATTCCTCACGAGGGTCGCGGAGGTGCTGGAGCCTATCCCAGCTAACTTCGGCCAGTAGGCAGGGGACACCCTGAATTGGTTGCCAGCCAATCGCAGGGCACAAGGAGACACACAACCATTCACGCACACACTTACACCTACGGACAATTTAGAGTGTTCAATCAGCCTACCATGCATGTTTTTGAGATGTGGGAGGAAACCGGAGTTCCCGGAGGAAACCCACGCAGGCACGGGGAGAACATGCACACTCCACACAGGAAGCCCGGGATTGAACCCTTGATCTCAGAACTGTGAGGCAGACGTGCTAACCACTCAGCCACCGTGCCGCCTTTGTACGTCGACATATTTATGTAAAATAAATGCTAACTGCACGTTTTTTGTTGTTGTTGTTGTTGCTTTTAACCAAGAAACGAGACTGTTTTACATCCACATCTATAAAAAAATTCTGGGATTTAAACATTTATTGACAATAATTTTCACCGGAAAAGCTCTGTTTACATTAGGCGGCCGCCACATTGACTGACTAACTAGCATCATACTTCGATACATTTAAAGCGGAAATGTGAAGTAAGGTTGGCCAACCACGTTTTTGAATAATATCAATGGCTAAACAATTATGAGCATATTTTCGTTATTTTTTTTAACGCAACCCTTCCAGATTCTTTGTTTAACCCATAGCAACGCCCTTGACAACGAAAATGCTTTTCTTCGGCAATCTTCGGAAATGACGTCACACCTAGAAGTGCGAGGGAAGTCCGTCATAGAACAGTATTGTTCGTTGCATTGTTTGTCGGTAAGATGCCACTGCGGTGTGTGGCGATGTTTTGTTCTCACGAAAAGTTGTTTGAGTGGCCAAAGGATAGCAGGGCACGTAAATGGACATCTTTCGTTCTCACGACGCGAATGAATTTCACGCCTTCATCGAGTAGTCTTCTCTGCTACAAACACTGTGAAGATGCCTGCTTCCTTAACCGGTCTGCTTATGATCAAGGATTTGCCAAAAAGTAAGTGTGATTTTTGGATAGATGACTGATGACTTTGTCAAAGCAGAGCTGCCAACTGTTGTGGAATGTACACTAGAAGTCGTGGCATAGTTGTTGTTGTGTTCGCTAGGTTAAGCGTGTTTAAAATGTGCGTCATCTACGATCTTGTCCGAAAGAGTTAACCCACTGTCAATCGGGAAAGGGGTGTGGATGTGCATATAAGCGGGTCAGCGTTGCGGTAATTCACGGTCACATTGCCGTAAGAGACACACACCGCCGGTGAGTTTGTGCACATTTATTTGTATTTTTATTATGTATTTCCACCTTCATGCTTCAAGCATTGCGTTACATTTGTACGGTTCGGCATTTCTTTCACGGTGATCGCTTGATAGCCTTCTAGTTTGTGTTTTAGAGCCGCTGACAGGTGACAACTAGCGTGTTGGCATTGACTCAATCTCGCAGCGAATCAGCGAGCGGCTGAAGTCACGCAGTGAATCATGTGAAATGTAGTCTCGGGACAACACTGAAGTGGTGCTTTGTAATCTGTTCGCTTGTGTGAAAAAACTACATTTCCTCACACCATTAGATGCCACTTCCTGCCGAGAGCCCCAAGCTGTGTTTGTACTGTTAGCTCCATGTGTCAATAAAGAAACAAAGTTGTCAGCACGTCGTGTGTTCGATACCTTTGTCAACAAAAAGCTCATAACAAGACACTATGCACGTATGCACGATCCGTTTAAGAGACGCTGGGACTGGAAGTAGTAGTAGCTGGTAGTACGAGGCGAAGCGGAGATGAGCGAGAAGCAAAACTTCGCGGTCGAATGTGAAGGCAGTCCGCTATTATTTTGTTTTCTTATTGTTGCCACAAAAAAGTGGAGAAAGCCATCAACGACTCATCTCCTTATTTCCCCCCAACGTTTTTATATTATTATATTATATGCACGAGAGCTGTCGGATCTGCCAAAATGAACATGCAGTCTGATTATTATTTTTTAAACAATGTCATCAGATAGACAAACATAAAATTATGTGCAAATGCCTGCATCTTCAAATCATGAAAATAATAACAGCCTATATCTTACCAATCTTGTAATCTCGATGGGTCTTGTCTCCATTCCATGTCAGGTAGTCTAGGCACATTGTTTGCATCCTGATTAGCGTCTGACTAATACATATTAGGTCCAACATAAAATTCCAACCTCCTCTTCTTCCTCCAACTCTTCAAAAACTTGGATCGCCTCCCTTGCGCTCGATCTATCGCTTATATCGCTGTTTGAATCATTGTTTGAAGGGCTTTGTATGGCGGCCGTATGTATGGAGCGCTGCCATCGCTGTTCTCTGTGTGACGTATCACTTCCGGGTTCATCGCCTTTCAGGCTCGAACTTCGGAAACGCGATTATTTTTTCAAATATACAACATATACATTATTTTTTCATGTTTTATTTGTTGGACAATGTTTAATTACTTTAATTGTGACCCTATTTGGCATGTTATGAAATTACTTCACATTTCTGCTTTAAGTAAAATACGTGATATCTGCACGTTTTTATTGCTTTTAACCAAGAATCGAGACAGTTTTACGTCCATATCTATAAGGAATTGAGTGATTTAAGCATTTATTCACAAGAATTTTAACCAGAAAAACTCTGTTTACATATAGCGGCCGACACATTGACTAAAAGACTAGCATAGTACTTCGACATATTTACGTAAAATAAATGCTAACAGCATGTTTTTTTTGTTGTTGTTGTTGTTTTTAACCAAGAATCGAGACTGTTTTACGTCCATATCTATAAAGAATTAAGGGATTTAAGCATTTATTCACAAGAATTTTCAACGAAAAAAGCTCTTTGTCTGTAATTCCACTTGGTCAGCTTTGACGGCTACGCCAACAATGCATGCCCCCTATTAATCAGCCCCGCGCCCCGTGTCCCGTCAATATCATTATGAGGTCTATGATATGTCCCAAATAAAAGTATTCAAAGCGGTTGAGGATGTATCGATAGATTTATAGCGGAAGCCACGTTCGCGTCTTTGGTAATGCTCATTTTCAAATACGACACCAGACACTGAATGAGTTCCTAGTTTATCAGTACCTACCGTTGACGGTAAATTCGCCCAGTCAGCGATGAGTGCACTTTTTGACTGGTTCCTTGTGTTTTTTTATTTGTCGTTGTGTTTTCTGAATTGTTGTTTATAATGTGTGATTTGGTATTTTGTTTTTTTAATTTGCTGCTGTGTTTTGTAATTTGCAGAGGTGGGTAGTAACGCTTTACATGTACTCCGTTACATTTACTTGAGTAATTTTTTGAGAAAAATGTACTTCTAAGAGTAGTTTTACTAAGCTATACTTTTTACTTTTACTTAAGTAGATTTGTGAAGAAAAAAAAACACTCTTACTCCGCTACTTTGGGCTACACAAGAGTCGTTACATTTTTCCTCCATTCTACATATTAGATTTATAATTATAATTATTTTTTAGCCAGCAATGCTATGAGTAGCTCTACCGAGTTCACCAATGAGACGTAGCATCAATAGTCACAGGACTTCATCATACCAATCCGACAAGCTTGCCGTTCTAGCTTCAAACCAGCCTGTTCAATTATGCGGTGCCTTAAAGCATTGTGAAAAATTAAGTATATCATATAGAGCGTTGCCCTCAACATAACTCAAAAGCGTGGATTTTAACCTCTCTCCCAGTTTTTATTTTGCACTGATTGACCACCAAAAACTGGAGATATGATCCTTTTAAATTTAAAATTCATTATGAACAGGGGTGCACATAAGTGGTCCGCATGCGCGCATGCGTACTGGACGTGGACAAACGCGCTGGCCCTCAACGGCTTCCATACGCTTTTGCGTACTGATGGCTAACCACTGTATTTATGGCGGACACGAGAAAATAACTTCTCAAAATGTCGAAGAGGCAGGCCACACTGAGTAATTACTTCCGTGTTCCCCCACCCCCGTCAAAAGACAGACAGACGAAAGAGACGTCACCGGAGCTACCGAAAAAAAGGACTTTTGTTGAAAAGTGGCTACAGGAGGTAACATGGCTAGAAGCAAATGATGGTCGAACGGAAATGCGTCACAAAATGTGCCGTGAGAATCCCAATGTCGCCGATAAGAGCAGCGCATTTTATGTAGGGTCAAAGAATTTCAGCCATCCAAACTTTGAAAAGCACGAAAAAAACAGAGAGCATGTGGCAATTAAGCAAACTATCGATGTCAAACAGGACCCCACTCGCCCTATGGACAAGTGGCGGAATAGGGCGGAATGAAGGTAATGAACAGCGACATGCACTGACAAACGTGTTTTGCTTGCATTTTACAAAGCTATGCACGTTCAATGCGGTCTTATGAGGAGGACATTCCACTTTTAAAAAGGCTTGGAGTTAATGTGGGAGCCGCATAATGCCCTTTATTTTGAATTGGTGCTTTTTATTTCTTTACATTTCACTTCAAAGTAATGGCAGTTTTGTTGTGCCAGTTGATGTTAATCAAGCATTAATTGTTAATATAATTAATTGAAGTTAATTGGCTCTAAATAAAGCTTGTCATAAATTTATCGCATCAGGCGGGTCGGCTCTCAAGCTCAATGAGGACCAAGTCACATCTCCAGGTCCTCCTCTGAGAACCTGGGCAAATAAATTATGTGCACCCCTGATTATAAAGGAACTCTTCACTATTCAAACTAGGAACTATTTTCTCCACCAGAGGGAAACTCATGCTCTTTGGACGAATAATGGTTCATTTATATAATTTTTTTTCTCTCGTCTGAATTCAATGATTTTTTTGAATTATTATTATTATTTCTTTGGCTTAATGTGGTTTTGTAATGGGTTATTATAGAGTATTATTATTACCCCTAAGGTGACATGGAAGAAGAAAAAAAAAGTTGACGTTAAAAAAACAAACAAACAAAAAAAACAGTGCCATTATAACAGTGACATTATAACAACAGTTCATATAGACAACAACATTTCATAAAGATAAGTTTGTGCTCAGAAAAAAAAATACCATTATTAAAAAAAAAAATCCAACAAAAACATAAGCAGTAACTCACAAAGTTACTCACTACTTGAGTATACTTTTCACCAACTACTTTTTTACTTGTACTTGAGTACATTTTTTGGACGACTACTTTTACTTGAGTAATATTATTTTTGAAGTAACACTACTCTTACTTGAGTGAAATCTTTGGCTACTCTACCCATCTCTTTTCATTTGTTTTTTTTGTTATATGATTTTACGTTGTGTTTATAATTTTTTTTTTCTTTTTTGTCATTGTGTCTTTTGATCAGCCGCTTTGTTCCTTGATTTGCCGTTGTGTCTTTTGATTTCCCGTTGTGTTTTGCACTTCATTTAATTAATCGTATGAATAATCGATTATAAAAATAATCGTTAGTTGCAGCTCTGGTTCCTACCAATATCTTACATTAAAATAGTGTCTGCGTTATCTCACTGGCTGCCATTGCACTGAAACAGAGCATTGACAGCTTGTCTTTTTTGGGCATTTACAGTTCACTTCCTATTCATTTTGGGGTCATTCTTGTGTCACTTCCTGTTCATTGTCCCAAAATGAACAGGAAGTGACCCGTAAATGTCCCCAAATCAACAGGAAGTTCCCCAAAATCAACAGGAAAATTAACTCGCTGCATGGCATTTAGCTTGGAACTCCAGACTCACCGCTGTTCCAGCTATAGAGTCTGGGACCCAGCTCCTTATTGGCCTCTCGAGCCCAAACGAAATCGTCCGTGCAATCAGATTCGTTTATTTGCGTGACGTGTTCATAACGAGCAACTTCAATGTTGCACGTCGGAAGTCGTCTCCACAGCAGCACAGATGGCGAATGGAAAGCCGAGAATATGTTCCTATCTGCAGTAAATTCAGTGTTAAATGACCAAAAACAAGTCGCTAAAACCAACAGCATATCTCTCGTTAGCCATGCTGTATAAACTCTGCTCTCCTCGTATGTTTACGTCCTCGCGCTAGAGTTTCTTGTTGCTTTACCAACGTCCCGTCCGCCTGTCGCTGATTGGTCCACTCCGCTGTCTGTTTACTGTGGCTTGCTCCGCCCTGGGAATTTGATGCGCCCAACAGTCGCCAGACTCTATAGCTGGAACAGCGGTGAGTCTGGAGTTCCAGGCTACAAGGCATAAGCTGCCACTGAGGCCATAGACGTCCAATCCGTTTGAAGTGGGAGGGGTGGCAGCGAATGAACATTGTTCATTTGAAGTGGGTGGGGTGGCAGCGAATGAACATTCGTCCATTTGCTGCAATCCCTCCCACTTCAAACGGATTGGACGTCTACTAGTAATAAACTCATTCCAATTCACAGCAGAAGGTTGAAAATAGCTTGTTTTTGTGATTATTAGCTTTTGGTATATCCTAGAATTATTTCCTGACCCATGTCGTATTCATGAGATCGTTATCGTGAGCCTTTTATCACAAATCGTATCTCATTGTGAGGTACCCGGAGGTTTCTCCCCCGAGGCAAAACCCGCAAAAAGTGATGTTACAAAACGCAATTCTATAAATTTTGAATTGCTAAACATTTTTTCTCAAATTCTGAAATGTGGTATGACCATTGTTTTGCCCTTTCGGAGGCCTTTCCATGGGTCCCGAACGTTCCCTGTAGCTTCTTTCTTGTTATCTCTCTCCATCTGTGCAAAGGCAGTAAAAGTAAAATAAACACAGCAGACATAAGCAAACATGGCCGTCATGGGTACACTGAATGCACAGATGACGATCTAGGCGCCATTACACATGGTGCCACCCTCCATCAATAACAACACTCATTCCAAATGTACTGTGACTATTTGCTTGCGCTTGGATTCTATTAAAATGTCCCTTATATGAAAGGAGTTGACGCATGACATACCGCATCAGGGCATCATTAATCAACAGGCTTTCCTATAGAAGTCATCATGTTCCCTCCTCATGTCGTCATATGCGCCAGTTAGCAAAAACTCTTTCTTCATTTATATTCATCTATACTCCTTTTCAGCAGCATTCCGAACCCCCCACTGGCATTTTTTTCTTTTTATCTAACGCCCCACTGTTTGCTCCCGTCTCCACCATGTCACCCACTTCACTCAACATGCTCTTACATCCTATCCATCACTACAAGAGAGTCATGAGTTTAAGGCTAATGAGGTTGGAGTTCTCCTGCTACAGGAACTACTGTATGTGATTCGCATGAATATAAACTCTGCCAATCAAGCCAACAATAGGAGCAGATGTTGTGGTTAACATTCCGCGGTGATCTTGCAAGTGTGAAAAATGCGGTAGTGACAATGCAATTATTGTAATGCAATTGTTCTGCAAGTAAAAAGTATGTATCAAGTCTTTGCTCTCAAGTACTGGATGAAGTACTTACTCATTTTTACTTAAGTACAGATACAGGTGCAAAAAAACACTTAAAGTAACACTAGGTAACTTTTCAACCCTTATAGACAAGTTTCCGAGGTACTTCCGCATTCCTGCTGGCAACTTCCGTTCATAGACTTCATATTTGTATTGACGGGTCACATCAGTCAGCGACTGCGCAACGCCTTCAAAGTAGGGGGCCGTCCTACTGTCCGCTTCAGTTATTCACAGTCAGTTGCAGTTAGTCAACACATTCAGCGATCCAACGCCAGATTTAGGTTGAAAAAGTACAAAAGCTGTACCGCATGCAAACAGGAAGGATTGTCTCTGGAGTGATTTTTTTCGAGGATTGTGACAGCCCTGGCCGTTTAATTATTGTTTTTTGAGACTCTTTCAGTCAGCTGATCATCGCCTCCGCCAGCTGGCTACCTCCCCTCCCAACGTGACGTAAGCTGATCCACGCCGGATGGACAGACGACGTTGCCACCGCTGATTGGCCACGATAAAGGGCACCAAGCTTGAAAAGTCAAAAGCTGTCAACTGACAGCTGAGTTGGCATTCGACAGCATTCGTGCCGCGGTCCTCCTCATCAGCTGTTTGCTCGCCATTCACTCTCGTGTGCATTTGTTACACTCCCGCTTTTTCGGTGAGGTCTTTTGTGTTTATTTGTTATTGGATTGTTTTTGTTAAGCAGTAGGGGTAAGCGGCCATTTCTGTTCAACCCGTTTTCTCCTGTTTTGTTTAGAGTAGGAAGCCAGGGGTCGTGGCTGTGTCTTTTTGTTACAGTGGTACCTCTACATACGAAGTTAATCCGTTCCAGGAGCTTGTTTGTAAGTCGAAATGGTCGTATGTCGAGCAGGATTTTCCCATAGGAATACATTATAATTCCATTAATTCGTTCCACAGCCCAAAAACCTGCACTAAATCCTTAAAAAATACTGCTGGTACTATTACAAATGGCAATTACATATAGCAAAACAAATAAATAATAAATAAAAATCGGATTAATAATATAATAATAATAATAATAATTCCTGTAATAGTGTAACGAAACGGGTTCTAATAAGGCGGACGTTTTTTTCTGTACCTGAAGGCACCGCGGCGCTGACGTGACAAAGAGGGAGGGGAGCGGGTGAAAGTTTACTTTCGCTTTCAATGCTTTCTTGAGAACATCGTCAATTGCGGCAGACAGCAGGCGTTTTGTGTTGAATAAGTTGTGAAAGAAATGATGAAAACGTGGCGAAGCTGGCGATTTCTCTGGAGATGTTACCACAACAAGAATTGTCAGCTTAACTTATAAAGACTGGCGAACGATGGTCGGAGGAGGACCGTGGACATGTATTGTTGAGCCATTTCACGGATGCCCACCCTACGCTCATATTTTTCTGTCATTTGCATCTTCATTTAGAAGGTAAGCGTCAACTTTTTCCTTGTTTCACCACCTGTACCAACCTTTTCTGAAACCTGTGTTGATTTGTCACACAAGAAAATCCGCCGTGCATTCATCTGCGGTGCTGCCATTGTCGTCGTATTTCGAGCATGTCGTCGGATGTAGAAACAAATGGCGAGTCAAATTTTACGTCGGATGTCGAAAAGTTCGTGTGTCGAAGCGATCGTATGTAGAGGTACCACTGTATTTCCTTTTTACGATCAGGGTTTAGTTAGCGGGTGGGGTTTAAGTATAGTTCCTTTTGTTTGTTGTTTTGGCCTGGGCTTACTCTGAAGCCGCGCTTCATCCACATTTTGTATATATTTTTCATAGCGAGTTTGACTGTGTAAATAAATTTGTGCCACTTGTAAACTTGTGTGGCTCGTTTTATGTTACGCCCTTCGCGAGGGACGTAACAAGGATTCAAGGTAATTATTATATTTTTCGTACCATGAATGCATTTTGAAACGTGAAAAAAATTAGGGGTGCACGATATCCATGTTTTGTAACCGATACCGATAACGTCCTGCTCCTCAAGGCCGATACAATATATAACAAGGCAATTATAAGACAGCAAGCCTATCAATAACCAAAAGGCCTCTCAACAACTTCAAAACATGACACTGTAAAATGCAAACATTTGCTAATTCCCATAGTAAGGTTTATCACCCAGTGATGGAAAAATATGACCTCTAGAACAGTAACAAAACTTTGCATACTGGCAAAACAGGAGTGGAAACAAACGCACACATCCCAATCCACCTACACCAGGGGTCGGCAACCCAAAATGTTGAAAGAGCTATATTGGACTAAAATAACAAAAACCAAATATGTCTAAGCTGCAAAAAATTAAAAGCTATAAATAAGCCTAAATAAGCCTAGCCTACTATCAAAAAGTCAGCTAAAAATACATAATGAGCCTTCATGATTTAATGTTTATTTTCCCTGCAGTGGGAAATCAATGGGAGAAATTAACCGCTACAGACTAGGATCAATCTTCGACATATTTATGTAAAATAAATGCTAACTGCCCAGTTTTTTGCCCTTTTAACAAATAATCGAGACTGTTTTACGTTCATATCTATAAAGAATTCAGGGATTTAAGCATTAATTCACAAGAATTTTCAACGTAAGCTCTTTGTCGGTGTTTCAACTCGGTCAGCTTTGACGGAGATAGGTCCCATATTAATTGGCCCCGCGCCCCGTGTCCCATCAATATCATTATGAAGTCTATATTGATAATGTGCTCAAATTTGCGACAATGATTTTCCGCTTTTGGGATTTTGAATTTTCAAGTATTACAGTGAGAATCCAACAGTGGTTCAAAAGGTAGAGTGATGTAGTACACAACACTTAAAGTGCATTTTCCCAGATTGTTTATCTATAACTAATATTTATCCAGTGAGTGCATATGCCGCAGCCTCCTTGTGTAACGTATACACGCCAGGCAGGAAAAATAAACCCAACACCCGCCCCCAAAACAAACATAATTCACACATGGCATAGCAATGAACACTAAGATATATTTTAGTTAAAGACAGTCATTAGTAGCAAAGTAATAAATCTTACTTTTATGAAGGTCATTAAGTCATTTGATAGATGTTAAAGCATTTAGGAGAGGCACTGTTTCTTTAAACGTGCTGTAACTATTATTCCATTCTTTGCGGTATTGTGGGGAATCCATTTATTTACTTTAATGCTCCACAAACTCAATGCGAGTGATGGAGAGGGTGAGACATATGACATGCAGCACAATCATGACGCCATTGTATGTGATGCGCTCCAACTGTCAAACCGGCATTTGGTCCCCCCCTCCCCCCTTAGAAGAATTTGGGATACTCGAAATACATCAGTAGAACTAAAGCAGTGGTCCCAACCTTTTTTTGCACCACGGACCAGTCTGATGTGGGCCTTTATTTCACCGACCGGCAATGTGTGGCAGAAAACAATAAATATAAAATAACAAGTACTGTCAAATGTATCGCGTTAACGTGCGGTAATTAATTTTTTAAATTAACCACATTAAAATATTTGACGCATTTAACGCATGCGCGGAATGACCCGGTAATGCATTGCCTCAAACAGATTACAATGACGCACTTGAGAGCTAAGAGGCAGAGAAAAGTGTCTTGTTTTGTGCTTTTTCTTAAATAAGGTATACCAAATGTGACTTGCTGGCACTTTGTTTCTTTATTACCACATTCAGCTCCAACATTAACACAGTTTACGGCTCTCGGCAGGGCGTAACTCTAACTCAGTGAACCTTTTTTGACTCACGGTACGTTTTTATATTGGAAAAAATCTCGCGGCACACCACAAACTTATTTTCTGTACAGTATATTTAATTATAAAATAATTTCTCAGTATGTATACTTACTCAGTGTGAAACTTGAGCCTGTTTAGATGAGCACAAAATAAATATCCTTATTTGCCAACAGCTCTCAGTCTTTGTTTTTATTTATAGCAGTTAGGCTTGAAAAAGCTCAGAATTATCAGACGGGGGACTTGAGCAATGTCTTTAACCACATCAGGGCTCGCAGACGATGGCTTTGCAGGCAGGTAGTATTAATGTCTCTGTCACGGTGTGGGACTTTTTGGATTCCGAAACAAGGTAACTGGCTTTGAGGGCTTTCTCTATAGAAGTATAACACCATTTACCATAACACCTTCGTACTTTCTATTAAAAAAAAAAAAAAAAGTTGCCTGTTCCTCTGTGTTTTCATAAAGGTGAACAAAATAGTCCACCGACTTGTTTTGAGGTGACGGGTGTTTCGTTTGGAGATGACGTTTAATCTTGCTTTGCACCATGACGCTGTGCTGATCGTGTCGCGTTCAAGAACTGCTCGGATTTTTAGCCATTAGCTACCTTGCTGTTCTCAACAATGTGTTGGTATATAACACAGGGGGAGGATTGACGGTCATCACATATGGATAAAATAGAAAGCACACTTTCGAGTACATTAACACATGACGAGTCCAACCAAATGATGTGCAGTAGACGTGCTGGGGTCCACATTGTCGCAGACAGCAAGGTCGTTGATGGCTAGAAATCCGAGCAGACATGAGCATTCGCTCATCTGCACATGACCGAGAACTTTCTACCTACTCCTTCCTTCCTTCAGACTGCAACTCCGCCCGACGACGTAAAACAATATTGTAATAGCACCGAATGGGGAAATAGAAAGGAGAGGAGTCGGTGATGACTTTCCCACTTTATTGTGGCAACAATGGAAAGTGATAAACAAAATAACAGCGGCATCCGCAACATCCGATCGCGAACTTCACTGTCACGCCGTTCTCCCTCCCTCCCCCGCTACGTCACCACTCTGCAGTCTGATGACCCCTTCTACCGGTTGAAAAACACTGCTCTAACTCACTCCTGCATCATGTGAGTAAACAACATTGGCGCCCCGTGCAGGGTGCCTTGGATAATTCTATATCAGAATATTACAAAATGCGAGTGGACACAGGTGTTCATTGGACCGCGCTGTTTATTTGTTTATTGGCATAAACTTCAGCAACTCCTTCACAACAAACATAATATCATAGTATAGTATCATTAAGTGGAAGCACAACAAAAATAATCTCTAAAAAAAATAAAGAAAAGCGCTTCAAAATGTATTAATGAGCCCCTATTCTCACACAGTAAACAACAGTGCAACGAGAACTGGCATTACCAATGAAAAAAAACTCAAGACTTTGGTCAAACTCTATTCAAACATTTCGTTTAGTTCAACAAATACACTGGATGGCAATATTTAATCACAATATACAAACTATCAGCAGTCTCTTACGTTGTGAAGCACTCAAATGACGTGAATTACAATGGATGGACCAGTAAACAGGGAACTACGGCGTCAGTCGAGGGACAAAACACACTATTTGGTTTGATTTCTAAGATAATTTAAAACTCGCCATTGACACCTTGTGGTGTATTTCAATCACTACCTTACGTAGTTAAAGACACTGTGGAAGAACGGCAGGGAGCCCATGTGACGTCCCGCTCGGCAACGTCAAGAATGGCGAAGTACTAGTTTATTTTTTGATTGAAAATTTTACAAATTTTATTCAAGCGAAAACATTAAGAGGGGTTTTAATATAAAATTAGTATAACTTGTACTAACATTTATCTTTTAAGAACTAGTCTTTCTATCTGTGGATCTCTTTAACAGAAAGAATGTTAATAATGTTAATTCCATCTTGTGGATTTATTCTTATAATAAACAAATACAGTACTTATGTTCAGTATGTTGAATGTATCTATGCTTCTTGTGTCTTATCTTTCCATTCCAACAATAATTTACAGGAAAAAATGGCATATTTTAGAAATCCCCCATTAGAACCCTGTCAGCAGCGACACGTTTAACCATATCATCTTTGAAGCTTCGTCACGCTGTAATTACGTCACCCACATGCCGCTGGTTGCTCTCATTTGAAAGTGCGGAAGTTGATGTCCACACCAGTTTTTATTTGAAGTCAATCGACCAAGTAAAACGGGAGATTATGTCATTTGAGTTTTATAGTTTTATCAAAAGTAGGCGCTACTTCGCATTTTTTTCACTTATCACTTATCCAGTCCCCATTAACTGTGAAAAATGAGGGTTCACTGTGTACCACTGTGTCTGTGTAATGATCCAGGTGTAGTGAGCCTTTAATCTAATGCATTTTTGGGAAAATTGACTGGAAACTGGAAAACTTGCTTATCGAGATCTGTTTTAAAACCAAATACTAATAAACAGTGCAAATTGCAAACTACAAACACAATAAATAATCACATTGTTAAACGAATACAAAGGAATAGTTGAATACCCATGAGCACAGATTTGTAAATGCAAAATTGTTGATGCATTTCTTGCTATGCGCCTCATCAGATCGCCAAAGAGTGAGTGTACAAACACACACACCAGCATTCCAGATGACATAGTAATGGCTCCAGTGAGTTTTGTCACCACCTGCCTGGTTTCAGGCATCCGTCTGTCTTGCACACCTGGCTGCCATCCACCATCTTCCCATCCTATCACTCTCTACGTCCTCTATGACCTTTTACATTGTCATTTCGATTCGTACCATCAATTTCTCTTCCCATCTGTTTCACGCATACTAATCTGTCTCATTCCCCAACAATAATGTTAACAATAATGTAATAACTCTAACCCAACAACATGTTCCACTGTTAGACGCTTAAATCACAAAGCTCTCAACAATCTTGAACAAAAAAATGACCATTTCCACTCACCAGTCCCATGCAGTAAAATTATAACCTGACAAACAAATAAAGCCACATCAGCTTGCTCACATATAGTGCACATATACTCGCAAGACTGCGCTCCTCCATGTGTGCATGCTGGTCCTTTAATCTGTGGCCTAGTGGCTTTCTTGGGACCTTTTCCAATGTCAGTGGACCAAAAAAGGTCTAGGGTGCCTGGGTTGAAGCAGTAACACCCTACACTTAGTCACATGGCGCGAGCAAGTCCACACCCTGCTAAACATAGACAGATGTGTCAGGACTAGTAGTGCGCAATATTGTCACTGTTGCAGCCAATTGGACAGAAGGGGAAGTGGTTAGAGGAAACATAGGCCCCTTCTTGTTTTCAACATGGTAATGAAATATATGTATTACATGAACAAGTAACAAAATCCTAATTCCAAACAGAAAACACTACATCTGCTTATTATCCAAATATCCAGTGCAAGTCAGCAGGTACTTGCTTTTTTCATTGCATGAATCATTCAGACAGCTGTGACGACTTCAGATAAGGACGTTTCTGTATGCTTACCCAACCCTTGCCCATGGCTCACCAAATGAGATTGAAGCAGCATTACAAAATGGACAACTAGCAAGAAGTCATATGATTATTGATTATATTCATTTTAGGGCTGCAGCTATCGATTATTTTAGTAGTCGATTAATTGATGAACTAGTTAGTTCGAATAACCGAGTAATCGGATAAGTAACATAAAAAATTAAAATCCGGCACTGAAATGGTGGTATCGGTATCGGCGAGTACCAACAAATAGGGTGCCAATATCATCGGTCCAGTATTATAACTAGGGTTGGGCAACGAACATCGATGGGACCCGGTTCTAACACTCCGCTTTTCCCGTTCGCATCTTTAAATTTCGATTCCATGTTTCGATGCCTTGACTGCTGAGCGGAAAAAAATTGGTGCTGAAACCCACAAAGAACAAGCCACAAAAAGTGCGTGTTTGTGTATTGCAACTTGTATACAACCATGGACACGGTGAGGTGACGCTCTAAAGTTTGGCTTAACTTTACAAAAAAAAAAAAAAAAAAAAAAAAGACCAGTCAGCTTAGTGCAACATTTGCAACACAACTATATCACAGAAAGGTGGCTGCACGACCAATTATGCATGGCATATAGCCTAAGTGACGAGCAGTGTTGGGAGTAACGCCGTTATAAATATATATAATTATATTTTTCAGTAACGGGGTAATCCAACTAATTTTTTTTTTTCCGCTGTTACAACGCCGTTACCGTTGCTGACGGTCAAAAGCGGTGCGTTACTTACTCTGAATAAATTGAAGAAACTACCAGCCGTGTCGAGTCGACTCTCTGCTCTGTTGATTTGTCATCCAAGACTTGGGGTGCGTTCAGGTTCGAAAATTGTGCACGTACTTCTGACTCCAAGCTGTTTGTCCCTGCTCATTCAATTAGACAATGCTTTCCAAAGTTTGGTAACGTTTCTGTGTTTGCTACACCTGATGCTAGCCTCGTTCCCATCTCCCACTGTCTGCCAGCAATAAGTCTGCTTCCATCTTGAGGACGGCAGACGCTTTGAAGGTGACATGAATTGTCGGGAAACTAGCCTACCTGAATCCAGCCCCTCGAGAGATGCGATGGAGGTGATTGTGATTGGCTGAGGGTTAGAGTCATGTGTCGTGGTAAGCCAATCAGAGTCGGTGATTTCACAAGCAAACCGGAACAGCGCGTGCGGCAAACACACACACGCAAAACAGATGCACAGGGTCGGGATGGCAGAGCATTCAGAAGAAAAATTGTCCTTTAAGAGGTGGAGATATAGACACTATTTCAAGTTTGTCGAAATTAAAGGAAAGAACCTGCATGTAATGTGTCATTTATGTCCCGGGGCAAAGCTTTTGTCGACATCTGTGGTAAGCAATTCAAATATGCTGAAGCACCTAACAAGTTAACTACCTGTCTGTTCTTCTCTATTCCACTGACTCGAATACTGCTCAGAAAATTTCAAATTCTTTGACATACAACAAGTTCTTTTTAAAGTAACGGAAATAGTTAATTTCCCTGGTAACTAGTTAATTTTACTATAGAGTAATTCAGTTACTAACTCAGTTACTTTTTGGAAGAAGTAGTGAGTAATGTAACTAATTACTTTTTTAAAGTAACATGCCCAACACTGGTGCCAAGTGCAAAGCTAGCTGAGTGCTAAATAGTTGACATGCTGCGCTGTCAGAACCAGGTAAGTAAAACAATAAATTACTTCTGTCTTCTGCTGTCCCAGTGACCCGACCCCGGATTAAGCAGTAGATGACGCATGGATGGACTGATGCAATAGTACGAGAATAAATCGTATTATTACGTCGGGCTACAGTCGATATCATGTATATAGAACTAGATGCGGAATGACAGACTCGGCGGTGTACGATCATGTGAAGAGAATTGGATACGAAATGACAAGACTCGCTGGCGTTAGTAAACGGCCGCCATTTTGAAGCAGTATAGATCAACAGTATTAAAAGGATTTTTGTTTTAGAATCTGTTGTTGCTTATTTAGAAAGATGCAGCCATATAAAACATTCGATTACTTTTAATGAACTCGTAGCAGTGAAAACATAGCATCACATCACAAAGCATCCTTGCCAGACGCTCTCATCTCTTCTTCTCCGCATTATACGTACACTCCTACAGCACCACTCACTGGCCTCACTGGTATTGTCACAACATAAACATTGCATGTGTCTGTTAACACAACATAATCGTTTTCTACAAATAAGGAAACCTTATTATTTTGCCTCATCTACATTAAATAGATCAATAGAAGAATTTATACTAATGCTTCGTTGTAGCCCCCAGCTAAGGTATGGCAAAAGAATATGAGTAAATGTTTTCTCTGTGAGCTTTTGAAAAATAAACATCTTTGTAAAAGTGCACTCTTTTGAAAAGAAACTTGATCACGTTGGAGTTCAAAGACTGATATTTATATACAAGTTAAAAATAGCCCAGTGAGAAGTTAATATAATTCCTAAATTTCATATTAATTGTATTAATAATAATTAATAATAATAATAATAATAAATAATAATAATATTAATACATTTTAAAATTCATTTAATAAAAAATTTGAGATGTTAAGACATTAATATAATCTAATAAATTTTTAAACTATACACGAACTAAGCACTATTTTGGCCTTTGAGAGCCAAAGGTTTATCTAACTATCGTCACCCATACGGAGGATGGGGGTATTATGGAAAATTATTTTGTGTATTGTATGTATGGATTTGGTTGTGGACGCTTTTTTTTCTCCGACAAATGTGCTGGTGTAGACGTAATAATTTTTTCCGGACGTATTAGGGCTGGATGTCTGGCATGAAGTGCTGTCTTTAGGTCATGCCATAACTTCTCCAATGGGGTTCAAGTCTGGACTTTGACTTGGCACCTCAAGACTGTGTATTTTGTTCTTCTGAAACCATTCTGAAGTTGATTTACTTCTGTCTTTTGGATCATTGCCTTTTGCAGCATCCATCCTCTTTTTAGCTTCAACTGTTTGATGGACAGCATCAGGTTTTCCTGCAAAGCATCCATATAAACTTTGAATTCATGCTTTCATTAATGATTGCAAGTTGTCCAGGCCCTGAGGAAGCAAAACAGCCCCAAATCATGATGCTCCCTTCACCATGCTTCTTGGTGGGAATGGGGTGTTGATGTTGGTGAGCTGTTCCATTTTTCTTCCACGCATGACATTGTGTGTTACTACCGAACAATTCAAATTTTGTTCCATCAGTCAACAAAATATTTTGCTAAAAAATCTGTGGAGTGTCCAAGTGCCTGATTGCAAACATTAAACGAGCAACATTTGTTTTTTTTTTTTTTAGACAGCAGTGGCTTCCTCCGTGGAGTCCTCCCATGAACACCATTCTTGGCCATAGTTTTACATATAGTTGATGTGATGTGTGCACAGAGATATTGGACAGTGCCGATGATTTCTGTAGTCTTTAGCAGACACTCTTGGATTCTTTTTTTTTACCTCTCTGAGTATTCGGTGCTGAACTCTCGGTGTCATCTTTGGTGGACAGCCACTCTTTGGAAGAGAAGCAACAGTGCCAAACTCTCTCCATTTGTAGACAACTTCTCTGACTGTCAATTGATGAACATCCAGACTTTTAGAGATGGGTTTGTATCCTTTCCCAGCTTTATACAAATCAACAATCCTTGATCGCAGGTCTTCAGACAGCTGTTTTGACAGAGCTATGATGCACATCAGACAATGCTTCTCATCAAGACAATTCTCACTAAGTGTGTGTTTTATAATGGGCAGGGCAGCTTTAAATCACTCATCAGTGATTGGGCACACACCTGATTTAAATTGTTTGGTAAAAATTGGTAAAAAGATTTTGGTAAAAATAGAGTCTCCTTAGGCAGAGGGTTCACTTGCTTATTTTTCGTCATTATTTTATTTTTTGTTTTATTGTCATTGTTTGCATGCTATCCTCACTAAAATATGAAAACCTATAAATGTTTGGGCGGTAAAGCAGACACTGTTTTTACATCTGTGTGATTCTGACAGAGATGAAATCACATTTGATGGTTATTTTATCCAGAAATGTGAGAAAACTCAAAAGGTTCAGATACTTTTTAATACCAGTGTATTAGATATTGTTGCTCAGTTGGTTTCCACAAAAAAAAAAAAAAAAAAAAAAAATCAATGACACAATTTATACAAGCCCTTTGCCCACAAGAAAAAAAATATCAATCAGCAGCACTTTTTTTATTTTATTTGAATGAACAGGACGTTGGTCTGATTCGTGTACTGAGAAATTATTTTTATGTTTTATCCTCAGAAACTTTATTAAAAACTTGAACATGTTGTATGTAATTAAAACAGTACAGTTAGACACTACAGTTAAGTCAGGAAGTTGTAATAAAATATTTTTTGAAGGAAATAGCCATCCATTTTGTCTTCATTGTTACAGCATGTCTAAAATAACTTAAATTGTGAAGGTAATTGAAAAAAGTGACATTTATCCGATTAATCAAAGAATCGTTTAATTAATCGTCCGATTAATCAATTATAAAAAAATAATCTCTAGTTGCAGCCCTAGTCAAAATGCATTATGAAGTAACAAAAGATGCAATTTCCAGCATACTTTCTGAGGTCAACCCGTCAAATGTTTAGAGAAACGGAGCCAAGTTTTACTAAATAGTGTTTATGTGTCGTCAGTGTTGTTTACTGCATGGTCTTTTGCGAAATGAGGTGTTTTCCCCAAATTCAAAAGGTTAAGCACCACAAGATGACGCACATTAACTATGGAATTTGCACATCCTGGAAACCTTTGTGCATCTGTGTGTTTTGGAGCTTCAGCTGTATTCCTCTGGCACAGCAGCAACGGCACCCGCAGTTAAAAGGAATGGGACCACGAGAATGAGGGACTCAGACCGATGGGGCGAAGTCTACAAATGTCTCTTGGCCACTATGGGCGATGGCAAAAGGTTAGACAATAATTATAGCAAAACCTGACAGTTTTTTTATCTGCCAACTCAAATCTCTATCCTTGAAGAATCATTGGCATTTATTATATCAAAATAATGTTGCATGAATGAAATTTGGTGCAGATTTGGTGTGGAAAAAATTGTAATTTATTTGCAAATCATGGTGGAAAATAAGTATTTGGTCAATACCAAAAGTTCATCTCAACACTTTGTTATGTACCCTTTGTTGGCAATAACAGAGGCCAAACGTTTTCTGTAACTCCTTACAAGCTTTTCACACACTGGTGCTAGTATTTTGGCCTATTCCTCCATGCAGAACTCCTCTAGAGCAGTGATTTTTTGAGGCTGTCATTGGGCAACACGGACTTTTAACTCCCTCCGCAGATTTTCTATGGGGTTGAGACCTGGAGAGAGGCTAGGCCCCTCCAGGACCTTGAAATGCTTCTCTCGAAGCCACTCCTTTGTTGCCCTGGCTGTGTGTTTGGGATCATTGTCATGCTGAAAGACCCAGCCATGTCTCATCTTCAATGCCCTTGCTGATGGGAGGAGATTTTCACTCAAAATCTCTCGATACATGGCCGAAATCATTCTTTCCTTTCCTGGTCCCTTTGCAGAAAAACAGCCCCAAAGCATGACGTTTCCACCCCCATGCTTCACAGTGGGTATGGTGCAATTCAGTATTCTTTTTCCTCCAAACAAGAGAACCTGTGTTTCTACCAAAAGGTTCCATTTTGGTTTCATCTGACCATAACACATTCTCCCAGTCCTCTTCTGGATCATCCAAATGCTCTCTAGCGAACCGCAGACGGGCCTGGACGTGTACTTTCTTCAGCAGGGGGACACGTCTGGCAGTGCAGGATTTGAGTCCCTGGCGGCGCATTGTGTTACTGATAGTAGCCTTTGTTACTGTGGTCCCAGCTCTCTGTAGGTCATTCACTAGGTCCCCCCATGTGGTTCTGGGATTTTTGCTCCCCGTTCTTGTTATCATTTTGACGCCATGGGGGGGAGGAGGGAGTTGAAAGTCCGTGTTGCCCAACAACAGACCCAAAACATCACTGCTCTGGAGGAGATCTGCATGGAGGAATGGGCCAAAATACCAGAAACAGTGTGTGAAAAGCTTGTGAAGAGTTACAGAAAACGTTTGGCCTCCGTTATTGCCAACGAAGGGTACATAACAAAGTATTGAGATGAACTTTTGGTATAGACCAAATACTTACTTTCCACCATGATTTGCAAATAAAGCTACGGCCCGCGGGCGGGATACGGCCCACCTTTTTTACTTGTGTTATTTATTTCCTGGCTTTTTCTGTGAAGAACCCAGAGATGGTTATTTGGTTTTTATCTATTTAAATAAAAGTGTTATTATATTATATTATATTATATTATATTATATTAATATTTTTATTTTATTTACTTTTGTTACGTGAAAGATCCAGAAAGGGTTATTTGACTGTGGCTTTCTGAAAAACAATACATTTTTACATTTAGGCACTCCTGCAATTGTCACACTTTTTCTGTTACAAACTGACCCCGGCCCCTCATCAGAGAAGGGAAAAGTTATGTGGCCCTCACAGGAAAAAGTTTGGGGACCCCTGCACTAATTGATGCTATCAGCATTTGACCTCATTGTTTATTTATGATTTATTATCATTATTTACATGTTTGTTTGTACTTTAATAAAGAATATAAGTGTTTTTGTGAATTAATAAGCGTCAACAAAAATGTCATTGCTAAATTAGTAAATTAGGAAGGAAAAAAATATTAGGTTAGTCGACTAATCATAAAAATAGTCGGCTACCTAATCGCGAGAAAATGAGTCGTTTGGGACAGCCCTGTACAAATACTCATTCAACATACTTTTTGTGTATTGTCAAATGCTGTCAATCATACAGTAAATTCATGCAATCAACTTGTTTTTTGTATATTATCAAATGCCGTCTATTATACAGTAAATTCAAGGGTACAGGCTCCTGAATTTTATTTTTTAAATTTTATTTTAATTCTGGTAAAAGGTTGTTATATAATTTTTCTATGTCTCCAGTGTGTTTTATTCAAATTCAGTCAATTAAATAACTAATATAGGCAGTCCACGTGTTACAGGTCACGTACCCGACTTAAGTGATTTCAACTTCTCGACGCTGGAGTCTTGTCCGTAATTATGTCTCCAGTCGTTTTTTTGTTGTTGTTGTTGTTATTTGGGGTTTTTGTTTGTCCACAGTTTCACTGTCCACTCTGTTAAATTGCGTTAGTGTCCCTTTAAGAAAATTCCGACTTTTATGAATGACATCACTCTTATGTAATAACATCACTCCAGTATAAGCAATTTTGTTTTTTGCCTCCTTTAAAAATCATATTTTGCCGTTTTATGAGGTATGTTCAAAGTGGTTAATCATAACATGTCCACTCTGTTAAAGCTATACAATGATATGAAAAAGTATCTGAAACTTTTGGAATTTCTCGCATTTCTGCATGAAATCACCATCAAATGTGATCTAATCTTTGTCAAATTCACATAGATTAAAATACAGTGTCTGCTTTAACTAAAACCACCCAAACATATACAGGTTTTCATATTTAATGAGGATAGGATGCTAACAATGACAGAGGGGGAAAAAAATAAGTAAGTGAACCCTCTGCCTAAGGAGACTTAAAAAGCAATTGAAACCAATTTTTACCAAACAATTTAAGTCAGGTGTGTGCCCAATCACTGATGAGTGATTTAAAGCTGCCCTGCCCACTGTAAAACATACACCTGGTAAGATTTGTCTTCATTTGAAGCATTTTCTGATCATGGCTTGGTCAAAACAGCTGTCTGAAGACCTGTGATTAAGGATTGTTGATTTGGGGATGGTGTGGCTCAGTGGTAGAGTAGTTGTCCCCCAACCCAGAGGTTGTGGGTTCGATTCTCTGCCCTGATGAACTCGCCTAAGTATCCTTGAGCAAGATACTGAACCCCACATTGCTCCTGGTGCTGCGTCACCAGTAGGTAGATGGCGCTGTAGTGTAAAGCGCTTTGAGCGACTTGAAAGGTGGAAAAGCGCTATATATAAGTATAACACCATTTGATTTGTATATAAAGCTGGAAAAGGATACAAAACCATCTCTAATAGTCTGGATGTTCATCAATCGACAGTCAGAGAAGTTGTCTACAAATGGAGAGCGTTTGGCACTGTTGCTTCTCTTCCAAGGAGTGGCCGTTCATCAAAGATGACGCCAAGATTTCAGCGCAGAATACTCAGAGAGGTAAAAAAAGAACCCTAGAGTGTCTGCTTCGAACTTACAGAAATCACTGGCACAGTCCAATATCTCTGTGAACACATAAACTATATGTAAAACTATGGCCAAGAATGGGGTTCATGGGAGGAAGCCACTGCTGTCTAGAAAAAACCCATTGTTGCTTGTTTAATGTTCGCAAAAAGTCACTTGGACACTCCACAGAAGTTTTGGCAGAATATTTTGTGGACTGATGAAACCAAAGTTGAATTGAATTGTTGAATTGGAGGGAGAGCAGTATGCTGTGACGTCGTTACTCTCGCGAGACTCCGTAGACGCATGACGCAATCAACTGGCTAGGCTAGCAAGTAACTTTGCTCAAGAAGACTTCAACTAATTTTTCCCAAAAATTATACACGATCGTGATTTACCTTTTTTCTCCGACTCCGCCACACATCAAGGAAACGCCATGGCAACATCCAGTCAACGCAGTGATCTCCCGGCGAAGCGTAAAAAGGCAGATTCTATTGATTCGGCTACATCGACCGAAGATCTGTTGTTAGCAAGCCCACCCGAATACACAAAGTCACTTAGTGAGGGAATTGGATCAATCGATAAGAAAATATCGATAGCATTAGAAATCCTTCAAGCCGAGATTAAAGAGTTAAAAGAAAGCCTCGTGTTTACTCAGCAGGAGGTAGTATATCTCAAGTCGCAAAACGATATCCTTAAAGGCGCCTTCGAGTCGACGACAGGTCTATTAGAATCCCTGAAAAAAGAGAATAAGATAATGAAAGAATCTATTTTGGACCTTCAATCAAGGAGCATGAGGGACAATTTAATTTTCTCTGGCATCGAAGCAAAAACAGTAGACAAACCAGAAGCCCTCGTTAAGTCATTTATGGCAACATCTCTCAAGCTGCCCAAGGAAATGGTGGATTCGATCAAGTTTGCGAGGGTACACCGTCTTGGGAAGCCAAGAGGAAGCGGTCCGCGTCCAATAATCGCCAAGTTCGAGTTCTACCAGCAGAAAGTACTGGTGTAATCCAAAGGAAGAGAATTACAAGGAACAAGATTCGGCATGAATGATCATTTCCCGCGCGAGATCAACGAAAGACGGAAAATCCTCTATCCAATTCTGAAGCGGTCCAGAGCAGAGGGCAAACGTGCAATTATCACGTTTGACAAACTTTTCATTGATGGTCAACTATACCGAGACAAAGTGCTCACCCCATGGCTATTCTGACCGATAAGTAATGCCTAAATATTTCTATTATGCATACAATGCTGAATGTAGCTGTCTTGATTTAAGCAAGACATATGTATAGATTAGGGATGCTTAATACTTAGTCTGCTATTCCTAAACACTTCCAGTATGCATATAATGCTGAATTAAATTGTTTTGGGTTGATTAAGGCACATATGTAGAATAGGGCTGCATGATAACTATTTTGTCTGTACCTTCGAAACACTTCCAGTTCGTATATAATGCCGAATTAAGTTGTTTTTTGTTTGAGCAAGGCACATGTGTAGATTAGGATTGCATGATAATCACTTTGTCTGTACTTCCTAAACACTTCCAATATGTACACAATGCCGTATTAAGTAGATTTGATTTCAACAATGCACACGTACAGATCAGGGTTGCATGATAATCACTTAGTCTAGAAGAGTCACGCATGTCTCACACTACACATTTCTATACTGGCGCTCATATCTTTTCTTCTTTTTCTGGGTTATTTGTCTCACCTTTTCCACACCGCTGTTTTCAAACACACACTAAGTACACGCTTTAAAATTGTAATGTTTTGTGTTGATGCTACTCACGTATTTAATCCTTCTAACAACGTCTTAATGTTGTGTGAATTATGCCAAGAGGTTTACAAAAAATTGCACTCAGTTTTATTAGAATTTGATTTATTACATACTCGTATGGCTTCTAATGAATGTGAATGGTTGTTGACATTCAGGACCGAATATTATAACACACATCCTGAGATCATTACTTTCCTTAAGATACTTATAAATATCCGCATATGACGTATATAAATTTTGTTTCATTTAATGTGAATGGCTTCCGATCGCAGGCAAAGAGAACTAAAATTATGGAATACATCACCAAATTAAAGGCAGACCTCTTCTTTATGCAAGAGTCACATCTAGCCAAATCCGAAGAGAAATATTTTAAACACTCAAATTTTAACTTGATGTATTCAGCCAGCTATAACAGCAGACAAAGAGGAGTATCAATATTAATAAATAAAAGAATCTCGTTCACATTAAATAGTGCAATTGCAGACCCGGAAGGTAGATTCATAATAGTACAAGCCACCATAAGTAATAAACTGTTCACATTAGTGAACATATATGCCCCAAACAACGAGGACACACAGTTCTTCCACAATATCTTTGGTAAACTGAGTGACATGTCAGAGAACTCAACAATTATTATAGGAGGGGACTTTAACACAACTCTTGATCCAAGTATAGATAGCTCCAATTTTAAACTCACTAAACAGTCACAAACCGCAAGAACCATTAGGAAATATATGGACGATTTCGGCTTAAGTGACGTCTGGAGAGCAAAACATTTAACAAAAAGGGAATATACCTTTCAATCCCTAGCCCATGGTTCATGTTCAAGAATAGATTTTTTTCTAGCGAATAATTCCGCTATTAATAATATTTTGCCAAGAATACATCCAATAATCATCAGTGATCATGCACCAATTTCTTTAGCCTTTAAAATTGACTCCCGCACGACACCCCACGCAACCTGGCGCTGTAATGATTCCTTATTAGATGACCCAGCATTTGATACATTCGTTAAGAAAGAATGGAAAGACTTTATGGAACTTAACGATTCCCCAAACATCTCACCATCATTGCTTTGGGAAACAGGAAAATGCGTAATTCGAGGCAAGATTATCTCATATTCATCATATAAAAAAAAACAAGAACAGAAGTTGGAAAACGAATTAGAAATAAAAATCAAACAACTGACGGAGGAATTCGCCAATAATCCCACAGACAATACCACAAAAGAACTTTTCAGCGCCAAAGAACGGCTCAATAGTATTCTGTCTAAAAAAACTCAGTTTCTGTTACAACAACTACGATATACCAACTTTGAGCATAATAACAAATCCGGGAAATATTTAGCAAACCAACTCGAACGTAACAAAGAAAAAACATTAATTACAACAATACAAGATTCAGCCGGCGTAATAACACAATCACCAGAAAAAATTAACGAAACTTTCTATAGCTACTACAAAAACTTATACTCGGTGACAATTGATCATAATGAAGACATTGACCTATTCGTTAACAATCTTGACATCCCCCAAATAACTTTGGAAAGCCAACAATTGCTAGATACCCCACTTACCCTCGCTGAATTATGGAATGCCGTAAAGGACATGCCAACAGGTCGCGCACCCGGGGCCCGACGGGTTCTCGACATCATATTTTAAACACTTTTGGAATATGCTGGCACCACTTTTCTATAGAATGGTCCAAGAAATCAGTGCAAAGGGTCAAATTAGAGACAATATGAACACTGCAGTAATCAAACTACTGCCAAAAGAAGGGAAAGACCTAACCCAACCAGCAAACTATAGACCAATATCCTTAATGAATACAGATATTAAAATTATTGCAAAGGCTTTAGCTACTAGATTAGAACAAACTCTTCCTACTATAATTCATAAAGACCAGACCGGCTTTATTAAAGGACGTAACTCTACAAACAATATAAGACGCGTGTTAAATCTTATTAATATTGCACAGAATTATAAACAGAAAGCAATTATCCTGTCTTTGGACGCAGAAAAAGCATTTGACAAAGTCAACTGGATTTTTCTCTTCAAAGTTTTGGAAAAATTTGGCTTCGGTGAGCCATTTATCCGCTGGATAAAAATATTCTACAACGCCCCAAAAGCCACTGTAAACACAAACGGGGTCATCTCACAAAGTTTCTGTCTTCAAAGGGGAACTCGACAAGGCTGTCCACTCTCACCCCTATTATTTGCTCTATTTATTGAACCATTAGCAATTGCAATAAGACAAAACGCTAATATCAAAGGGATCTGCTCGCACACATCGGAACACAAAATTAACTTATACGCAGACGATATACTTCTATATCTAGAAAAACCAGAATCCTCCCTACATGAGACTTTTGAACTAATAAAGACATTTTCACAAATATCAGATTATGCTATAAATTGGTCAAAATCAATTATAATGCCCTTATCAACAAACTCATGGAATCCTGCAAATCAAAATCACAATATTCCAATAGGGAATATAAAGTATCTTGGAATCAACATTTCACCAAAACTTACAGAATTAATTAAACTAAACCATACACCCCTCCTAGCAAAAATATGTGAAGATTTGACACACTGGAATAATCTACCCATCTCACTTTTGGGCCGGATAGCAACAGTCAAAATGAAAGTATTACCACAAATAAACTATTTGTTCTCAATGATCCCCTTTAAACCCACTCAAAAATGGTTTCAAGACCTAGACTCAGCCGTCACAAAATTCTACTTTAAAAACAAGAAAAACCGAATTAGCCTTGCCAAATTGCAAAGAAATAAACCAGAGGGGGGTCTAGAGGCCCCTAATTTCCAACACTATTATATAGCAAATCAAATACAATATCTTATTAGGTGGTTATATCTTAACACTGAACAACAGTCATGGCTAGAATTAGAGCAAACAGACTGCAACCAAATACAATTGGCAAACCTCCCCTTTATTAGCTCTAGTATTAAGCACCATAGCTGCTTCAAAAACCCAATGATAGCATGTACCTTGAAAGCCTGGTGGAGAGGTATGGAAATTACGCAATCACAACAAGCCCCGTGTAAATTCTCACCAATCTGGCACAACCCAGACTTTGTAGTTAATAAAATTCCTATTTATTTCAGCACATGGGATGATACGGGAATAAACCAGTTACAGCATTTGTTTAAAGATAATACATTCATGTCATATGAAAAAATAGTACAAGATTTCCAGATCAAAGGGGTCAATTTCCTTCAATACAATAAAATCAGGGCAGCCATCAGAAGCAAATTTCCATCACTAACGGGTACGTTAGACCCACCACCTTTCGTAAATAAAATAATAAATATACATCCTCAACAAAAAAAAATACTTTCAAAAGTATATAAAGCCCTCTCATGTAACAACTCTACTTGCCTACCAATCGAAAAATGGAATAACGAACTTTCGGTAACATTAGATAATAACTATTGGTCCAACATCTGTAAAAATGCATTTATAATGACAAAGAATAAGAACCTTCAGCTTATACAGTTAAAAATACTGCACAGATGGCATATTACTCAATCTAAAATGCACAAAATGGGGTTCTCCCAATCCGATAAATGTATAAGCTGCAACGAAGATATTTCAGATACATACTTTCATGCTCTTTGGCAATGTAAACCAATACAAGATTTCTGGGCACAGGTAACGAAGAAACTCTCTTTCCTATTGAACTGCAGGATTCCATTGTCTCCAACTCTTTGTCTGCTTGGCGATCTGAATACAGTGAATATCTCTATCCATCAAACCCGTCCACTACTAGCAAGTCTAACGATAGCCAAAAAAACAATATTGTTGAATTGGAAAAACAAACAAAACATTAGCATTAACCAATGGCTAAATCTAATCATTGAATATATAACATTAGAGAAAATATCTGCCAAACAGACAAATAAAATGGACAAATACGAACAACAGTGGGAAACGGTCGCAAGAATGATGAACATAGACTAAGGATTCTCTCTCACCTGCGAAGGAATGCCACAAAAATAATAAAATTGTATACATAAATGGATGTATGCGGGGTGTCCAGGGAAGTTGTATGCATCCTTCTGCAGCTGGAAACTGGACATGTTTAAATCCGAACTGTTTTATACACTCCCAACAGCATGTAATAAATAATTTTTCTTCCTTCACAGTTTAGTCGGTCAATGGGCTTATTTTACAAGGATACTCATGGACAATTTGGTTTCCAGCTGCTGGGGATCATATGCAACTTTTTTTTGGAACACCCTATATATTACTTATCAGACTTGGAACAATTAAGGAACTATGCGTAAATAATACACTTCACTGGTCCTCGGCATACATCTAATGGTGTTTGATAAACCTCTTCTTCTATCAGCTTTACAGGTGGAGTTTGTTGGCGTCCTGCCCTGGGCCGTCCCGCCGCCGGTCTTGGCCCCCGCGATTTTCGGCCGGGGCTTGTCCGGTTGCGTCTGGCTGTGCGGGGGGTCCCGTCGGGCGCGCGCTGGTGTCGTGGGCGGGTGGGGGGTCCGTGCGGGTGCCGGTCCGGGGCCGCGGCCCTTCCCCGGCCGGCCGGGGTGGGGTTGGGGTTGGGGTGGGGGCCGGGGGGTGTATGCGGCAGCCATGGTTCCCTCCCAGGTCCACCCGGCCGGAGCCGCGTCTCCCTGTACCGGGTGCCGGGGAGGTGCCCTCTGGCGCCATACCGCGCGCCCTTCTTGGCCCGGGGGTGGGTTGTGGGGGGTGCGCTTCTCTCCCCTTGGTCTGTTTCCGGCCCTGTCCGCCTCCCTGGGCCGCGGCGGCCGCGGCTGCCCCCCGGCCGGCGGGGTCGTTAGCGGGGCCTCTTGGGGCCCGCGGGGCCTAGGGTGAGGCTTGTTGTCCCTTGCCAGTGGGGTGGACGCCCCCTGGTCGCCGGCGCTTGGTGTGGCGCCTGCTCGGGGTGCGGGGTGGGTGCTCGGTGGGTGGGAGGGGGGTGGGCGGTCGCGGAGGCGCCGTGGGTGTTCTGGGGCGGGGATTGATCGGGGCCCTGACGCTTCTTCCGCCCTGGGGCCGGTGGTTCTGGTGGACGGGGCCACGCCCGCGGGAGCCTGCCTCTTAACTCACGCACTTCTCACTTCGGCACTGTAAATATTTTTCACCCTGGCACTTACATGCTCATACATTTCTCCAGGGAGAGTTGGGACGGGGCTTTACAGTCCCAGCCCGACTCCCCCCTGTTTTTAATGCACCACACACCAAGGTTGTGGGATGGTTGGGACCTGCTGGGGGGGGGGGGCCCTCACGGCTGCCTCCTCACCACAGGCCCCGCCATCCCTGCACCTTTTTTAAATGCACCACACACATCATACTCCACAGGAGAGCTCTGGCAAAGGGCGGTGGGACGGGCGGCTGGACAGAAACTCCATGCTGCGGTCCCACTGCCCCAAGCCAAGCTCTCCTATTTTAATTGCACTACCCTCCCCTCACACCCCCATCACGGTGCTGGGTGATGGCTGCCAGTCGGGAACCTGGCAGCCACAGTAATAGGGTGGTAGGTGGGTCCCACACTTTTTCTATATGGCGTGGCTCCCGGGGTGTGGCCTCCCCTCTGCCTCGGCTGCCGGCCGCGGGAGTGGGTTGGGGGGTCGGGTCTCCGATCTTGCATCGCCCCATGGCAGTCCCTGGGCGTTCTCCTGCCTCCGCCTTCCCCTCTCTTCTCTGGCTGGGCGTCCGCCCTGCGCTCCGTCGCGGGTCGCTGGCTGGGCGCCGGTGTATCAGCGGGGTGTCGCCTGCACCGGCGGGGGACCCTGCCTTGCCTGGGGCTTGGTGGGCCCCTGGGGGTCCCGTGGCGTGCCGTGCCGGTTGGGGGGCTGTGGCTGTGGCTCGTGGTCCGGGTGGGCGGGGGTGGGTGTAGGCGTGGGGTTGGTGATGCGTCCCCTCCTGCCATCCCTGAAGGCCGGTTGATGGGCGCGCGGGTGGCCCGGGGGTCCACCCTGGGTCCCGGGGGGGGGGGGGACGGTGGTTCCTTTGCTGGGCGGTTGGAGGAGGGATGGGCTGCGCATGGATCCCCCCACCCCCCCGCCCGCCCTCCCTCCCCGGGCTGGCTGGGTGTGGGCCGTGGCCCTGGGTTGGTGCCCGCGCGGTCTCTCCGCCCGTCTGCGTGGCTGTCGCGCGCCCGGTGGGGCTTGCGTGCTGCTGGATGTGGTAGGGCATGCTCGGGTTGGGGGTTCCGGTGCCGGGATTGGCGATGCGGCGGCGTAGGGTTGGTCGCCAGCGGGCTTTCACTCATAAGAGATTCACACGATTACTGGGTTCTAGATCACAGAACTGATTTGTGTACACTCTACCCCTTTCAATCACTTAGCTTATAGTCTTATAGACACCCCCACCCCCATTCTCCTCTTTCACTGGCCAATAGGCCCCCACATGGTGTAAACCGGAAATACATCTCGCTGACGATAGCACCAGCATATTAGTAACTAGTTTAGATGTTCAATGTATTTCTTGTTGTTGTTTGTGTATGTGTTTCTTTTCTTTCTTCTCTTGTATTTCTTTTCTTCTGTCCCCCCATAATCCCTTCCTGTTCGCTGCTTTGTCATAATAAAAAGGTATTTTGAATGATCACAATGGGAGTATGTCAGACTCTCAATGTGAAACATTAAAACTGTTCAGAATCCGGGCACTTAGACTTCCATTCTCTGTGTCAAACAGCTGAACAGGACAGGTTTAAAAAAAATAATAATAATAAAAAAAAAAAAAAGTTGAATTGTTTGGGAGTAACACACAACGTCATGTGTCGAGGAAAAATGAAACAGTTCACCAACATCAACACCTTATTCCCACCGTGAAGGATGATGGAGGGAGCATCATGATTTGGGGCTGTTTTGCTGCCTCAGGGCCTAGTCAACTTGCAATCATTAATGGAAGAATTAATTAAAAATTTATCAGGATGTTTTGCAGGAAAACTTGAGGCCGTCTGTCAGATAGTAGAAGCTAAAAAAGTGGATGGATGCTGCAACATGACAATGATCCAAAACACAGAAGCAAATCAACTTTAGAATGATTTCAGAAGAACAAAATACACATTCTGGAGTGGCCAAGTCAAAGTCCAGACTTGAACCCCATTGAGATGCTGTGGCATGACCTAAAGACAGCGATTCATGCCAGACATCCCTGGAATCTGACTGAACTACAGCAGTTTTGTAGGGAAGACTGGGCCAAGATTAGTCCTGATCGATGTGCCAGGCTGATCTGCCGCTACAGGAAGCATCTGGTTGAAGTTATTGCTGCCAGCAATTAAAATATGAAAACCGATAAATGTTTGGTTTTAGTTAAAGCAGACACTGTTTTTTCATCTGTGTAATTTTGACAAAGATCAGATCACATTTTATGGTGATTTTATGCAGAAATGTGAGAAATTCCAAAAAGTTCAAATACTTTTTCATACCACTGTATTTAAAATAAATTCATTGAATGGAACCATTTCAAAAGGTTTATTTTTAAAACTACACATTTCCCATCAAGTATCCAAAGTGATGCTATTAAGCTAACAAAGTTAGGCTGAGAACTAACTTTAGCACAAAATGTCCCCTCTGTTGCGTCCAAATGGCACCCCATAATAAAAATGACACATGTACTGCATATACCAAATGGTCCTAAGTGCAGAAGTGCTTAATTACAGTATTTTCCATACTATAAGGACCATATTCAATGAATGGCCTATTCGAAAACTGTTTTCATATATAGGGTGCACTGCATTATAAGGCGCAGTAGTAGTAGTTGTTGGGGTTGCATTATGCATCCACTAGATGAAGCTGCGTTAAAGGGAATGTCATGCCATGATAAACTAATAATATCCATAGAGTATATAAGGCGCATCGGATGATGAGGTGCACTTTTGAGAAAATTGAAGGCTTTTAGGTGCGCCTTACAGTGCGGAAAATACGTATAGTCGTATACCATATACATACTAAAATATGTAGTTTCAGAACACAGACACATTTTGAAAAATGCATTAAGAAATCTTTTTGAAGACCAGCTTTACGTTTCCAAAAAGTTTCTTTTTGTTTCAATTTGACAACATGCGAGTGAATCGTCAATTAACTGCGTTTGTATCATCAACGTACTGGTTTGTCCCGTTTGCATAATAATCTGTTCACATCTGAAACAAACATCTTAGTGCTACTTCATGAATCTTGATTTATTGTTGTCATGTGCTGTTTTATCTGCTCACAAGTTTGGACACTAACCGTCAAAGGCCTTAAATTGTCCCGCGAGAGAGACCTGCAAGGATCGTCCGGCGTCTTTGAGAAGTCCTTCCACCTCTCCTCGACTCAGTATGGCTAGGTTGTCCTCCATATCACTGGTGCAACAGGTGTAACCCTGGGGACAGATTCGCAGGTGCTCGCCTAGTAGGTGGAGAAATAGGGCGAGAAAATGCAGAAATAGGGAGAGAGGGAGGGAGGAATAGCAGAAGCAATCATTAGTGAAACTGGCACCGTCACTGATGTCTACACTCAGTAACTCTGCCGTTTTAAAATCATCTAGAGAGCTAGTATTGACATGACAAGCTGGATAAGCTGCGGTGGCCGTGTTAGCATTCAAGGAGGCGTGGGCTCAGTCTTCTGATTACCTGGTGGAATGCAGACAGTTCTTTGGCAGAGACAAACTATGCACGCACAAAATCAAATAGCCTGCATGTGACTGCAAACAACTTTTCAAAGCTGCCACACAATTCAGAAAAAAACCGTGGAAGACGCAAATTGCACTTCAATGTAGGAAGGCATTTAGTGAATAACATGTGGGTGGCATTCATTTGCATTTGAAGAGATGGTTATTTCTACTTCAGACATAAAAATCCTCTCATTGGCACACATGCAAAATCCATGGGATGTTTTTTGTGTTCTTCAACATCATCATCATCAAGAGAGAATGAGCCCAATACATTGTGAGGTATTCGATTTTGAGACTGATAAGAAGGGGAAAAAAATAGAATACAGTGGTACTGCTACATACGAATTGATCTAGTCTGTAAGTCAAAATGGTCGTATGTCGAGCAGGATTTTCCCATAAGAATACATTATAATTTAATTAATTCGTTCCACAGCCCAAAAATCTACACTAAATCTTTAATAAATACTGCTGATACAATTGCAAGTAGCTATAACACAAAGCAAAATAAATAAATTATAAACACAAATGGGAATAATAATAACGTGGCGGTTGTATTTTAAATGCTGTTCCTGAATGCACCGTGAGACTGACGAGAGAGAGAGGTGTGGTAGAAATAGTCGTGGAGAAAGGGGGTTACAACACTCCCGTAGGGATCCATTATATGATTTCACTTCCGGATTTTGGAGCCTCAGGGAGTTCCAAACATCGCTTCGACGAGGGCGGGCCCTATTCATATTAATGGCTGTCTGTCAAGTATAATCGGAGGTAAGTTGATGAAAAAACCACCTGTTTTGAATTTTGAACTGTCTGTATTCTATCAGAGGCTCTTTATGATGTATATGTTAAGCTTTATTTGTATGTGCGTGGCGTAATTATATATACAGTGTATCACAAAAGTGAGTACACCCCTCACATTTCTGCAGATATTTAAGTATATCTTTTCATGGGACAACACTGACATAATGACACTTTGACACAATAAAAAGTAGTCTGTGTGCAGCTTATTTAATACAGTTAATTTATTTTCCCCTCAAAATAACTCAAAATATAGCCATTAATATCTAAACCCCTGGCAACAAAAGGGAGTGCACCCCTATGGAAAAAACGTACATCCCTAAATGTCCAAATTGAGTACTGCTTGTCATTTTCCCTCTACAATGTCATGTGACTCATTACAGGAGTTCTGTTAGCATTACTGCAGAGATTGAAGAGGTGGGCGGTCAGCCTATTAGTGCTCAGACCATACGCCGTACTCTACATCAAATTGGTGTGCATGGCTATCACCCCAGGAGGAAGCCTCTCCTAAAGACGTTATACAAGAAAGCCCGCCCGTGTCATCACACCATAGGACATGGATCCTGTAATCCATGTGCTTTGTTGACATGTCTTCAGCAAACTGTTTGCAAAGCCGTGATATGTCAATGCAACGAAACCCACTAGGAACTACCACTTAGAACTTAAAATATGTGTTATCTCTCAAGGAAATTTAGACATTCTCTGGCAAATTTATTCTACTTGTGAAAAAAGAAAAAACAAAATCATCTTGCATTTCAATGCAAAAGTCGATTTCCCGTGCCCATGCTCACACAAACATGAAACTTTTTTCTCCACAAGGGAAAGTTCCCTACTGTGTAACAGTTTACATAGGTTAAATAGGTTCTATTGTCGCGTTACCACTCCAAATGTAAAACTAGCATTTACAAATATGTTAAAATGCAATCGCATAATCAAACAAGTACTTGGATACGTGATTTTATCCATATTCCCATAAATGTTGCAATCACTGCTGTCAGTTCCATTGAAAACCATTACAGCGCTGGATGTGCTTGGAATTACTCACGCCTACATGAGAATGTCGCAACTTTCTTTATACACGGCTCTTGCGGTAGAAAGGGATGTTTTTGCTTGTTTTTATGTTGTTGTTGGCGTCGGCTACGGCTGACAGTAGCTGTGCTGTGTTGCACAAGTTCTGAAAAAAAAAAAAGATTAAGAATTTGACAAAGATGGTGACTTCCTTGTTGATGTTACAATAATATTAATAATACTAAATCAGAAATTTGAAAAAAGAGCATTTTTAATGTCACTTTAACTCATAGAGACTGGCGAACGGAGGTTGGAGGAGACCGGATATTGTCAAGCCAGTTCACTCATACACACACCATCTCATACCCAACTCACACCCACACCCAACTCATATTTTTCACCGCCTGCACTAACCTTCTTGGAACGCATGTTGATTTCTCTCACATGAAAATCAGCTGTGAGTCCGTCTTGCGGGAAAACAATGAAATTGCGACGCAGTCTTCATATGTCAAGACAAAGGATGAGTCAAATTTTACGTCGGATGTCGATCGGATGGTATGTCAAGGTGATCGTATATCGAGGTACCACTGTACAAATTATAACGTGCATTTTAAATCAAGCATTATCCTGAACAGATTGATTACAAACTGCACAAAACCTATTATTTTAGAACAAACACTGTGCTGTTTCAACTATGTTTACGTGTCTAACTCAACATTACAGATTGTGCTTGACTCCAGTGGATAATGTCCAACTTTTTTCTAAAAATCCCCAGATGAACTAATAGTACCTAATAAAGTGTCTGACGCAACTAATAAAGTGTCTGGTGAGTGTGATTACACAGACACGCACCAGATGGAGAGGAAAAAAAAAAAAATCGATATTCTGGGTGGAGGAGAGAAACTTTGAAAAGCTTGCATCATACTGTATGTCTAAAAATCATTCGGCACTCAATGAGGCCAAAGTTCACTTCAACTTTTGAAGTTGGTAATGATTGTACTTTGTCAATGTTTATTCCAATATACTTACTTGATTAGAAGGAAAATAACACATAAACTCTTGTCTTAGTTTGGAAGACAGTAAGCACCCCCCTTTTTAATGCACATTTGTATGCCACTGCAGTGCACTGGAAAGTGTTGCAAATAGAGTGCAGGTCGTAGCATTTCCACCCTGATTGAGTTATTGCCTCTGTGGAGGAAGCGGCTGACTGAATCTCATCATGTTGCACTGAAAGGTCCTACAGCGATAAGAATTCAGTCTTTCCCATCTCTCCTGCTGGTACTCCTTTCCCTTGTCTCCCCTGCTTGAGTTTCTTATTACACGGCGGTACTTTAATAAATTTCATGACACTTATCAACTTCCCAACCAAATTTTGGAAGTGCAATTTATATTTGGAACTGTTGTCAACTGTTATGGAATTTTACAATATTTTCTATTCTTACGATTGCCTATTTTGACACCACTTGGCCAGTTATTCACAAAGTGTAAAACACTGGCTACCTAGAGTAGTGATACACTACAGAAATCACTCATAGCATAGTTCATGTGTACGAAAGTTTTTGTGGCTTATATTCACTTAACTCTGACTGAGGGACACTGAATTTAACAACACAAAAGAGAATATGACCTTCAACACTTCGTATTGTTATTGATCAGCAACCCAACCTGACTGTAGCAGTGAACTCTCTCTCTTTCTTGCTCTAATCAATGGTGCACACGCGCAGCCTCGCATTCCATACAAACAAGGACCCAAACGGGACTGCTCACGGGTGCTGGCAAAAATGAATAATCAAATTTGTTGGAAACTAATTTATTAATCAATTTTAATCGATTTAATCGATTAGTTGTTGGAGCCTTAGTAGAGCTGAAACGAATACTCGAGCAGCTCGAGTAACTTGAGTTTAAAAAATGATCCAAGTAATTTTATTCACCTCGAGGAATTGTTTAATTTTGCCAGTTCTAAGCATCACATTTTGCCCGGACTACTTTTAATGCAGGACAACGCGCTGACATCACGTGCGTAGAGGAAGAAGCAAAGAAAAAAAAAAAAAAAAAAAAAAAAAAAAAAACTTACCGCATCCGAGAGCCGCTGCAAACTACGCTGACGTTGCTAAAAACTACGCCCGCATGATGCTAGTGTGGTAGCAGGTAGTGTCCGATGCGTCTCATAGCATGCATTTAGGACTAGATGTGAAATGACAGACTTGGCCGCATCTGGGCAGCGTTAGTAAACAGCCGCCATCTTTAAGCAGACTTCTCATCGCTAATAAATATAACGTTACTGTCACTCGCTCTCGTAACGTTAGTCCTTTGGTGGGCTAGGTTTCTATTGATTATGACCACTGTCGATGCGTGGCTAACGTGTCTTACATACAGCCTTTATTGAATCTGTAAAAACACAGCGCTGTAGAGTGATGAGGGTGTAAAATTAAAACATAATAAAGCTAACTATAAGTTTTAGCTCAGTAGTCATTGCTGAATAAAACACCAAGTAGCACTGGTCCCTAATGTGCTCCAATACAGCAGGTATCATACATTTATTTTGAACACTGCAAAAACTCAAAATCCTATCAGTACTTACAGTTTAGACTTAAAAATAGCTTGACACAAATGGAAATTAAATTGAAACACGTGGGAAAAACACTTAGCTTTCAAGTGATATGTGTCATTGATTGACTGAAAATGGTTCAATATTGGATTAAATGTCCTTTTTTCACATGCATATTTATAATTGCTCTTTACCTAAAAAAAAAAATAAAAAAAAAATAAAAAAAGTTTTTTCCGATTACTCGATTGATCGATAGAATTTTCAGTCAATTACTTAATTGCTAAGCCTTAGTTACAGTGTTTTAGCTTTTTCATACATATTTTGGCATACATTTCAACTTTAACATGAATCTGAATAGTGTACCGCACAAATGCTATTTTTAGACCGCAAGGCTGCGTGACGTCACCATCGTAAACCGGTCAACATAGACGCGCGCTCGCATACAACCAATGCTAGTACTGCTTATTTTCTGCCGGTAATCCTTCAAAAAAGAACATGCCGAGTAAACACTGCTGTTATGGTACATCTAGACATCTCGACCGTCCACATATGAAGGATGTTTTTTTTCATACGTTTCCCGAAGCTAAAAACTGTAAAAATGTAAACAACAGATCAACTTCTGCGGACGTCCAAAAGACCAGTTTAACGCCAGCAAGGTGAAGCCATTCACCTTCATATGCAGTAAACATTTTTTGGGGGTTGATCCACTGGCTGCCACAGCCTGCCACGAAGAGGTAAGCCATTTTGATATTTTTACTTATTTTTTAGCTTGGCGTTTTGTCGTGCTGCTTCTGTCTAACAATGAATGACCGGAAAAAAATTAAAATTGTATTTATATGTCATAACAGTCATGCAGGCATATTTTTCTAAAATACAGATATTTAGATAAAGTAGCCATTTTTGGCCTTGGTCTTTTTGTAGTAAGCCTGTTCATGCCTACAGGTAGGCTCTAGATTTAACAGCTTTACATTTTCTGTTCTGTTTGGAATCTGACCTTTTAACCAGACTACCGGAATCATGCCAGCCGTACCGCCGGACCCGCGCTGGCGCAGCTCCAACGACATGGGCCGGCGGTACCCTGACAACCCAGCCAAACTCTGCACGTTCACCTTTGTCTTAACCCCTTGTACTGACTCCATTTTGAAAGCTGGAAGAAGGCTTTGAAGCACAAGTTGACAATTTATTCAGGTCGACAGCAATCAAACAGTAGGGCGAAACAGAAACAGACTCAGGCGAGGAGGCAGACTCGTTCCAAGGTCACCAAGTCAACAAAAGGTTCCCGAGAAAAATGACAACGATTAGTTAAACATTCAGTCTTTTTGAAGGCTCTCGCGGGGCGGGCTGTGGGCAGAAGAATGGTGTGTTTGGGTGTTGTTTAGGATTATTGTCTCTTTGTGGATTGGGCAGGATGATTTGGGAGTTACTGTTGTCAGGGCACGAGGTTTGTGGGTTTTTCCACCTCAGCGCCACGTGAGTGCTGAGAGTTCACTTCTCGGTCACGGGTTCCTCCTTATCAGATGTTCCTTGTCTAAACAAGATGTCCCGCCATTTGTTCTGGACTGTCCGGAAGAACTGATTGCTGGAGTTGGTGGTGCAGACGTGGGCTTGTAGATGTCTTGCCTCATCAGCATCAATCTTGCTCAGTCAGTTGCATGACGCAAGTGTTGGGCTTCCGTAATAAGAAGGCGTCATGTATCTCTTTATGCCGTATTTCAGATAAATTGTGCTTGTTTTCCTTAAAATATGATATAAGTAGGGGTGCACGATATCCATTTTTTGAAACCGATATCGATAACTTCCTGCTCCTCAAAGCCGATACTGTTATTGATAACCGATAATATATATATATATTTTTAAATGTATAACCTGAATTTTTGAACACCTGGAGGTTTAAAAAAAAAAAAAAAAAAAAAAATAGTGGTGGATTCAACATAGATTTGCCTTTGATCTAACCAGATTTTTCGTAATGACATGAACAAAACAGTGCATTTCACTTCTGCACTGCCCGACAGCCAGCAAAAATGAATGCACTTCCATAAACCACAAGGCTTGGTCTTTTCATGCTTTTATGGGAAGACACTCGTCTTCATAAAGTGAAAGTACAACAGAAAAATACACATATTCAATACTCAATATACAACAAACTGCACAATACACTTATATACACAACTATTATATGTATAGCATGGCACACTAGCTTGAGCTACTAAAGCATTGGCTGGCTTCTATAACACAACAACTTATTAAGTTCTGTACATATGACCCTTCACCACAGAAGTAAACATATGGTGCAAATCCATATGTTATAATAAACATAAAATACTTACAGACATATTTCCGAGGCGGAAAAGTAACAGAAAGCATTCACAATTGTCAATGTGACCGCTAGACACCATAATGTGTAAGTGAATGAGCTTGTAATGTGAACAAAACTACTGTGACAAAAAATAGATGCAACAAATTATTCTGACCAGCAGTTGGGAGCAATGCCCCGCAAATGGTCAACTGCTTTCCTATACTAGTGTGTAAAGTCACTGTAAACTGTAAAACCAGCACAATACATATTATTGGTCCTATTAATAATGTTATTGGATTTATCGGGATGACGTCATAATTCCTATTATCGGACCGATAATTATCAGACCAATAATTATCGTGCACCAGTAGATATAAGTGCTATTTATTTTATATCGGGTGTGTTTGAGCAATACAAACAGTCAAACAGTAAATACAAGAAAAGATACTATTCCCTGATTGATTATATTAAGTGTGTTAGAGTAATACAAACAGACGTTGCCTACGAGAAAATGTACTATTCCCTTCGAAAGAAACAGCCTTAGTAAGGGGAAGTGTAATTAAATTAATAGAATTAAGATTTGTTATTAATAAAAAAATTAAAAGTGTTCGTTGGCTGTCCTGAGTAGCATTTGCAATCGCTACACATAAATAGCGATATAAACAGGGGTGCACATATTTTTTTTGCCCAGGTTCTCAGAGGAGGACCTGGAGATGTGACTTGGTCCTCATTGAGCTTGAGAGCCGACCTGCCTGATGCGATAAAATTATGACAAGCTTTACTTAGAGCCAATTAACTTTAATTAATTACATTAACAATTAAGGCTTGATTAACATCAACTGGCACAATAAAATTGCCATTACTTTAAAGTGAAATGTAAAGAAATAAACATAAAAGCACCAATTCAAAATAAAGGGCATTATGCGGCTCCCACATTAACTCCAAGCCTTTGTAAAAGTGGGATGTCCTCCTCATAAGACCTCATTGAACGTGCATGTTAAGCTTTGTAAAATGTGAACAAAAACACGTTTGTCAGTGCATGGCGGTTTTCATTACCTTTATTCCGCCACTTGTCCATAGGGCGACTGGGGTTCTATCTGACATCGATAGTTCGCGTAATTGCCACATGCTATTTTTTTCGTGCTTTTCAAAGTTTGGATGGCTGAAATTCTTTGACCCTACATAAAATGCGCTGCTCTTGTCAGCGACATTGGTATTCTCACGGCACATTTTGTACCGCATTTCTGTGCGAGCATCATTTACTTCTAGCCATGGTACCTCCTACAGCCACTTTTCAGCAAAAGTCCGGTGACGTCTCTGTCGTCTGTCCGTCTTTTGACGGGGGTGGGGGAACACGGAAATAATTACTCAGTGGGGCCTGCCTCTTCGACATTTTGAGAAGTTATTTTCTCGTGTCCGCCGCAAATACAGTGGTCAGCCATCGGTACGCAAAAGCGAATGGAAGCTGTTGAGGGCCAGCGCGTTTGTCTACGTCCAGTACGCATGCGCCGTGCGGACCACTTATGTGCACCCCTGAATATAAATTACTCCCAAGAACAGTCAGAGATGTAAGACAAGCAGAGGATATAATATATCTGAAAGACAGGGCATATGGTGGTAAAGATAGCTTGTTGAAACAGGAGAATGTCATTGTCAGTGGTGTAAGGCAATGCACACAAGAAAAAGGTGTCAATATAAAGGCTACCTCTGGATCAGGTCGGCATGTTCCCCCTGTCTTTTTCAGCCCTCGACACTCAAGCCATCTCTTTAACTGAACATTTGTATGTTCTTCCACCTGTTTACCAGTGAATTTGGCACGAGGGACATTGTTTTCGGACAGCATTGGTAGGTTTACCTCAGTAATCATCTCATTCGTACACTATTTACATGCATCTAGCATGGGGGACAAACGCGAGTTTGACCCCCCTAGCAACAGTTGCTAACGTCATGAAACGTGTGGAACGCTATTGTATTATGTCGTCAGCATTGGAACGGAACCTGTTTGTACCTCAAGGGCTCCCTGTGTCTTATGAAATTTGCCGGGTGTACTTTTTAGTCAGGTTTGATTTGTAGTCCAAAAATTACAGTTGTTGCTAAAATTCCTGATCTCATCTTTATAATCCCTGTGTGTGTGCAAGTAATGACTATGTCAGCCAGGTTCCCCTAACTGTTCTTTAAGTACCTCATCCGGGCCAACGTTAAATCGTAGCAATTAAAGGTGATTCACTACTTCCCTGCTCCTCCTCGAAAACCCAAAGTGAAGTGGAGAGTAAGGTGACATTGACCATCTCAGCACCCTCTCAACTGTTCATGCTTAGACTCACACCCACACTAGGGAGAGGGCTAGGACTGGAGTGGTATGTGTGTATTGGGGTGTGCGTGCGGGGATCTGCCTGGGGAAGTTAAGTAGTGGAGATGAGGGCATAAAACAGTGGGAAGAGGAAAACAGTGGGCGAAAACACAGGAATGAGAAGAGAGAAGATTTATGTTGAAATAATATACAGTCTGCTTAGAGGTCAGCTGTAATCTGTCACCCACTGGGCTGCTTCTTTAAATGCCTGCGCCATGTGGGTACGGTGTGTGTGTGCGCATTTGTGTCCTATATCACGTTCCTCCCGTACAACCTGCTCCCCGCTTGTCATTTAAAAGGACATGCAAAGAACACTCACAAACACACATACTGCCAGCATTAGTGTCAAGGTAATAAATAAAAACTATAAATAAAAACGTGCAGGTTTTGCGGCAAAAGTCTACAGGTGCAAATACTTGTGCATGGTCACACACACATGGACAGACACAAGCCTCACAGCTAGAAAAGGTCATCTGCAATAGAGCATAACGGTTGTAAGTAGCTCGTGATACAAACATGGCTAGCTCTATAAACATCAGTGTGTTTGCGAAAGTCGGTTCGCATCTATGCAGGTGAGAGCACTTCAACAATGTGCAGAGGGAATGTGTTCCAGGTGTCTATTGATGGGGCTCATCCTATGTAGACAGACAAAACAGTTTTCAGTGTAATACTATACAGTAGTGTTGTTAGACAACACTGACCACTATAATAAAACAGAATCAAATTGAATTATAATCACCATTGTATAAATGTCAAGTTTGAAATTTAGCCAAAAAGAGCAAGTGCGGTGTGAGAGGCCATTTGAATTTATGTTAAGTGCTAAAAAATGGACTTAACGTAATTTTCGGACTATAGGCCGCTTTTTTCCTTCGTTTTGAATCATGCAGCTTATAGTCCAGTGCGGCTTATTTGTTGATTTATTTGGGTTAATAGGTAACATTTCGTTGGACAGCGGTGTCATATTACTGTCATTGGACCGTCATAATTATGACATGAGACTATCATGGGATTACTGAATGCTTATGTCATTAGGTGTCATCCAGCAAATTATGTCACTAACCCCATTAATGTCCAGCTTGGATCGTTTACATCCATTCAAAAGTGAAATAATTTGCCAGATAACCCTAAATGACGTCTGTTATAAGCATTCATTAAAGCTCATGACAGTTTCATGACAAAATTATGATTGTCTAATGACAGTCTTATGGCACCACTGTCAAATAAAGTGTTACCAAATACCATAACTAGCAGTTAATAAAACAACCGGAAGAGTAACTGAAGAAGTAATTACCACAGAACATGAATTTTGATTGTTATTTACATCTGTAGCGCTGCAATGCAATCTAGGAGGCATGTTGGACAACGACAGTGTTGACAGCAGGTGGCAGCAGAAGTTGACTGTCTCTGACAAGCTTCTTGAAGCAATAAAGCTTTGCAGCCAATTGGTTCAAAGCTTCATGGTGGTTCATTTGGTCTTATGACAGTCATATGATACCACTGTCAAATAGTGTTACCGGTTAATATCTTTTGGTGTAAATATCCAATAATATACTGAGGACAGCTGCGGCTTATCTATGAAAAAATGCAGTTTTTGTGCCAAATTTGGTGGGTGGCGGCTAATAGTCAGGTGCGCCACAGTCATACACACAAGGTGCAACAGGAAAATTATATTGCCAGGTTGCTACTAAGCAGTTTGAGGAATAGTTAGTAGGGGTGTCATGATCCAGTGACATTTTCAATCATTTACATCATTTTGGAGCAATCTGTAAATAACTTTTATCTCAAAAGCATGTTCAAAATTATGAACATTTTTTTCTTGTTCCTCTCTGTGTACTTTATTTTCAATATTTGTATTACACTTTTGTGTTCTGTCAATTTTGTTTGCATTTCCACTAGGGCTGTCAAACGATTACATTTTTTAATTGAGTTAATTACAGCTTAAAAATTAATCAATCACAATTAATTGCAATTCAAACCATCTCTAAAATATGCCATATTTTTCTGTCAATTATTGTTGGAATGGAAAAATAAGACACAAGACGGATATATACATTCAACATACTGTACATAAGTACTGTATTTGTTTTTTAAAACAATAAATCCACAAGATTATTAACATTATTTCTGTTAAAGACTTGTAGTTCTTAAAAGATAAATGTTAGTACAAGTTGCAGTAATTTTATGTTAAAACCCCTCTTAATGTTTTTGTTTTAATCAAATTAAACTCTTTGCATTATTTTTTAACTGTGTGAGAATAGGGTCTCATTAATACAGATTGAAGCGCTTTTCCTTTTGTGATTTTTTTTTTTTTTTTTGAGAGAGAGATAGGAATATTATTTTTGTCGTGCTTTCACTAAATGATACTTCTGTTTGTTGTGAAGGAGTTGCCCAAGCTCATGCCAATAACCGGCCCAGTTCAATGAAAGCCTGTGTCCACTCGCCTTTCTCTGCCTCTTAGCTCTAAATGTGAAAAAAAACGGCGTCATTGTAATCTGTTTGAGGCAATGCATGAGCGGGTCATTCCGTGCATGCGTTAAATGCGTCAAATATTTTAATGTGATTAATTTCCAAAATTAATTACCGCCCGTTAACGTGATAAAGTTGACAACACTAATTTCCACATTATATTTGGAGTGATCATTTGCGAAACTGTTATTACTGAGGGGACTTTGATATATCCCAATATATATTACGACATTAAAACTAGAGGAATTTTCGCAAGATTTGAATAGCTCTGTTTGGGAAGACTTTGGTTGACTCACTATGACCACATTATACTCATTAGAGATGTCCCGATCCGATAATATGATCGGAAATCGGGCTGATTGCACCATATTTCATCGGAATCGGGTTAAAAGGATCAGGTTTTTAATTTAAAAAATTATATTTGGTTTTCTGCTTCATGCTTGTACACGGTCCCTCCAGAAAAGCAGTGCGACCAAACTCTGTCTTTTTCTTGGTCACCAGTGCAGCTGCCATTTGGTACTTAAATTTAACAATGATTGACAGATTTGCAGCTTTGACCTGGCCAGAGACACCTCGGTAGCTCTACGAACAAAGGCAAAAATGTGTTAATCATCATGAAGCTTGGTACACAGTCTGAAGTAAGCCTGTCGCAATATGCAATAATTCCATTTATCACACGATAAATAAAAATGAAAGCAGTAATTTTTCCGCTGCGATTTATCGGGCAGACATGCTGTTAAAAGTTCAGATTCCTTGTTACCAACTGCGCAAAATGCATCTTCGTTCCAGGTCCTGCAAAAAAATAGCGCCGGAGCCAATTGTTCCCATTATATCCTATTGTTCAACGTATACCGGCCGCGTCAGTGTTCCGGATTGACTGCGGACCATCTCCGTGCCGGTGTTGTTGACGTGTGGGCGCTCCCGTCAGGGGTGACATTTCACGTGGGCGGCTATTTTTCGGCAAAACACCGGATATTTGAGTGGCAAATTAAGAGCGCTGTGCTTCAAACTCGTCCTTTTTATGAAAGTCGATTGTCATATGCTGGTGTTGTGCAGTAATGAGCAGACTTGACTTCTGTGGCGTTTGCTAACTTTTTTAATGCGCGCACACACTAGATATCATGAAATAGCAGACTAGATGAGCTAAGTCCCATGCCATTGGCTACGTGAGCCCAGAGTGATTATGGGACACATAGTCCATATACTACATCGATGAATTATAAACCTCCATGACTGAATGGGAGTTAAATCAATCCATACCAGTGACTTTAGATAATGCTGCAAATATTGTTAATTCAGTACGTGACACACATGGATTTGGATCACAAATAGGATGTTTTGCTAGCTGCTAAGAGAGCTGTAGCAATCAACAGTGTGGCCCGCCTCACTTTACATTCAGCACTTTTATACTATAGTTCTTCAGATCAGTAAGAAGTAAGCACATAGATATTATGCACTAAAATGCATGTTTATATGAGGGCAATTTAATTTTTGCTCGTTTGAAAAAAAAAAAAAAAAAAAAAAAAACAGTTTTTTTTTTTTTTTTTTCAGAGCATTATATGTATTGAATCAGATCGAAAATCGTGTCCCCCATATCGAAAATCATACCGAACCGTGACTTAACTGTATCGTTGCATCCTATGGAACACCACTGCAGAAGCTATGAAGGGAAAAGTTTTCATTTGCCTAAATGCTTAAGTTATTAACTGCAATTGTATATTTTTTTCTTGAAAAACACATTTTATTTATTCTGTGTTTCTGTGCGGTATTAATACTGTTGTCTTTTACTTAAGAGGCATGGTGTATTGTTTTTAGTTGTGATTTCTTATCGTGTTTAAATGGGTGTACTTAATCTATTAATATATACTGCATTCTCACTGTGTTATTGTAAATTGATTTTTAAAAAATTGGGGGGGGCGCAATAATATCGCGTATCGCAATAATTTATAAGATAAATTATCGCACACTAAAATTTGTTATCACGACACGCCTAGTCTGAAGTGTGCGGTTGCAATTAATTCATTGTGTAAGTAAGAGGCTGTTCTCAGCAGAGTGAGCGTCAAAGTGGTACCGGATCGGGACTTGGTATCGGCAGATTCTCAAAATCAGATAACAAAAATATGCAATCTGGACATCCCTAGTACTCATTTCACAGACTTGTCCCATGTTGCCCACTGGCGCTCTCTGTGCGATGAGTGATTTTATAACCCGGACATTACGTCATTTTTGGTCGGCATCGGCTGTCACAATGTTGGTCAAATCGTGTTTTGTTCCAGAGTGAGCATTCCCGACGTCGTAACTGCAGCTAATTTAAGCTCATCAAGATTGTATTTAAGCCAAGGCGATCCAAGAGAAGGGTGTCGAGATCCTACTTGCTGGGCGCCGTTCAACATCTCTGCCGCCCTTGTTTTGAAATCCCCTACTTTGTGCTAGTATATGAGTGTACTGTATTTGTTTTGTTGTCTTATCAGCTCTCTGCCTACTGCTTAGGTTGGTATTATTGATCCCCGTTGACCTAATGTCATGGACCCATTCCAGGATCGCGTGTATTTCTGTTTGCGGGGCAGCGGCAGGGAGAGGCTTGCTCTCTACCCGTGCCTCAGGCCCTGCTGTGTAGGAAGGCCGCCGCGATGCGCACGGAAGCAACACTGACAAAATGACACTTTGACACAAGGAAAAGTAGTCTGTGTGCAGCTTATACAATAGAGTTAATTTATTTTCCCCTCAAAATATAGCCATTAATATCTAAACCCCTGGAAACAAAAGTGAGTACACCCCTTAGAAACTAGGTACATCTCTAAATGTCCAAAAGGAGTACTGTTTGTCATTTTCCCTCCAAAATGTCATATGACTAGTTACAGGAGTGCTGTCAGAATTGCTGCAGAGATTGAATTGAAGAGGTGGGGGGTCAGCCTGTTAGTGCTCAGAACATACGCCACACTCTACATCAAATTGGTGTGCATGGCTGTAGCGCCAGGAGGAAGACTCTTCTGAAGGCAGTACACATGAAAGCCCGCAAACAGTTTGCTAAAGACATGTCAACAAAGCACATGGATTACTGGAATCATGTCCTATGGTCTGATGAGACGGGCGGGCTTTCTTGTGTACCGTCTTTAGAAGAGGTGGGTCCTGGGGTGACAGCCATGCACACCAATTTGATGTAGAGTGCGGCGTATAGTCTGAGCACTATCAGGCTGAACCCCTACCTCTTCAATCTCTGCAGAAACGCAGACAGCACTCCTGCAATGAGTCACATGACATTTTGGAGGGAAAATGACAAGCAGTACTCAATTTGGACATTTAGGAATGCACGCAGTTTCTAAGGGGTGTACTCACTTTGGTTGCCAGGGGTTTAGATATTAATGGCTATATTTTGAGTTATTTTGAGGGGAAAATAAATGAACTCTGTTATATAAGCTGCACACAGACTACTTTTCATTGTGTCAAAGTGTCATTTTGTCAGTGTTGTCCCATGAAAAGATACAGTGGGGAGAACAAGTATTTGATACACTGCCAATGGGTTTTCCCATTGACTGTGTATCAAATACTTGTTCTCCCCACTGTATACTTAAATATCTGCAGAAATGCGAGGGGTTTACTCGCTTTTGTGATACACTGTATTTAATAAACCCTTGAACGCTTCCCTACGTTGTTTTCTGCTTTGAAGTAGAACCTTGTTTCTGCAGTAGCGGACCCTAAAATCGGCAACAAAATAAACCACACATTTCCAAAGACGGACCATGCAGTCTCTTACTTGGCTCTACTGTCACAGACCCATTGTGTTATTCCCCCTTTTCCGGGATAGTATTTATATTTCTTTGCGGGGAAGCACCAGGGAGAGGCTTGCTCTCTACCCACGCTTCAGGCCCCGCCGAGTAGGTAAGCAAAAGAATTTCATTATGTTTTCAGTTTAACTTAGCTTTTTCCAGCTTGCTATGTTGATGTTTGATTGGCCCGCCATGATAGTTACGTCATCTGCCATCGTGCTGTGACCTGGGAATTTAACGGCTGCTTTCACGCACACCACTTCCCGGGAAAGTCCCGGACATCATACTAAAACGTGACCCGTGAAATAACCGTGTAATATCTGTGTCAGTCGACCCTGGAAATTGTTTTCACATACAACTGCTACACAGCTAATTCCCACAATATTCCTGGTGTTTCGGAGTGTGTGAAAGGGGCTATATAATAACGTTCAATCCAGGCTAAGGGGGTTAATCTGTGAATAATGAAGATTGGTGTATATAAAAGGGATCCAGGAAGCAATGTCTCAACAAATGATTATATTAAAAAAAAAAAAAAATAAATAAACAATTGCAAGGGACTGTTGCGCATGTGCACATTGCAATGGCGATGTTCAAATGATATACTGTATTGTGCAGGCCTACTTTGAAAGCACATATATGTGTTAAAAAAAAAAAAAAAAAAAGTTTACCTCAGCTTAATGTTAGCACATTTTAAAATAGTATTGGGAAAAGAAAAAAAAAAAAAAAACACACACACAAAAAAGGCTCAGGACCTAAGGGTTAACTCATACAGTTTTAAATTTAGTATGACAGATGTTAACTTTATTCTAGTATTTTTTGTATTAAAAATACATTGTTGATATTTTTTTTCATGTGCTGATATCACTCAAATGTGTACCTAATTCAGTTTTGAATAAAATTGGTATATTATAATCTTAAAAATCCTTTTTCACATACAAAAAAAAATGATTAAAAGGTGACGGTTATCGGGCCGGCTGGCTCTACCAATCAGGTGTCCCTAATTTTTTTTCACCGTATCAGTGTGGCATCAAATGACAAACTAAAAATGATAAAATGCCAACTTGTAAGAGTTTTCAAACACTGCTTTGTGCAAGTTTGTGCTGGTCACGTAGATTCTGACTTAGGTATTAGGGCAAATATGCAGTTACTAGATAATGACATAGCTAGGCAGCTACTTAGTACTGTGCTTAGAGAAGCAGTGAGTTTATTAGGGGTATAGCTAGTCAGCACTTGTTAGGTATACACTGTATACAGGCAGTTGAGTAGGGATTTAGACTGTGTAGCAGTAGCTCATGTTGTGGCGCTAAATAAAACAAAACTTTATGTGACACAAACTAAGAGCCAGCCCTCTTTTGAATTAAAACCACTTGCGATGTTTGGACTCCCAATGCCAGACGTGAAGAGACAGCCAAAATCCTGTTTTCATTCCATGTTACAAATCCGCTTCTCATACATTAGAGATTAGCCTGTTTGCGCCATTTCCTGTCTTTATTGCTTCTAAATCATCCCCGCAGCCTGAATAAACGTCATTTCAGGCATGATTGACGGGCAAAACATGCTCATAACACAAAAGTGCATCCTGCATACAAATTAAGAGTACACAGTACCTCACATGAATAACTGGCACCAAATTCAATGATCTATTCAAATATATTTAAATCAACAGGGTTGCTGTTCCGCTTTCATCAACCTCCTGCTGTGAGGCCAATCAGCATGGAGGCAGCAAGCCAATCAGCCACCCCAACACTTTAATGAGTGTGTGTGCGCGTGCGCGCACGATGATTTCATAAGGGCTCGTTTTCATTTGAACCCCATTGCTACGCCTGGGCACTCTTTCTTTTGACAGATTCAGACGCTAAACGAAGAACAATTTCTTAACCATCCGCTTATCGCTGTTCACCAGGGTGGAATGTTCCTATTTAACAGCAGTTAGAGGATTGCAGGCAAAGGGTGAGTGCATTGGGAGGAAGTATGGTGGGGAATGACAAGACAAGGGCCTTAAGAGATGGCAACAGACATGAAGAAATAAGAGCGTAGCAGGAAATTAACAATGACTGCATCTATCTTATGTCTGGTCGCCTTGACACTGGCTGGAGACGTGCAAAATTGGATATTGGCGTATGCGTGGATATTCTGTAAATCAGTGTTTTTACTTCAACCCTTTTTGAGCTGAGCCACACTTATTGGATTGAAAAATTCTCAAGGCACACCACAATCTTAAGGTCTTCAAATTTAAAACTCTGTAGCCTGTATAAACAATATAAAGCCATTCTCATGAAACAGGAATGAAATAAATGCCCCAAAAAATTATTTTCAATATCTAATTCTTAATTTTACTCACTCAGTGTGAAACCTGGGTTTGTTCGGATGAACACATACGTAGCTGAGATCCTGACAGGCAAACAAACAAGAAACTCAACAGATCTCAGTCAGGTCTCCAGACTGCGAACAAATGGTGGTATTTTGCGACTAAAATTAGAGCTGGTGCGAGTAATATTTTCATCTTCTCGCACATGTGCTACCAGTAACATTGTGGTTTTTTTTGCTGTTGTTTGTTTTTTTTTTGCTGACAAACTCTTTCACGGTGTAATCCAATAGTTGGCGGGAATGTAACGATGCAACGGTTTGCCAAGGGAAAATACAAAAAGGAAGAAAAGAAGAGTAGCGTTATTTCAAAATAATAGTACTCATGTAAAAGTAAAAGTAGTTATCCAAAACATGTACTCAAGTACAAGTAAAAAAGTATCCAATGAAAAAAATACTCAAGTAATGAGTAACATTGTGAGTAGCTGCTTATTTTTTGTTTTTTTAAACAATGGTGTTTTTTTTCTCCTCTCTGCATAAACCTATCCATATGAACTGTTGTAATAATGATACTGTACAATGACCCAATACATAACCAAATTAAGTCAAAGAAATACAAAAAATAAATAAATAAAAAATTGAGAGAAAAATGTCAGAAAGGAAGCATTCTTGGTTCAAAGAGCATGAGTGCCCTCTAGTGGAGAAAATAGTTCCTAGTTTGAATAGTGAAAAGTTGTTTTGTAGCTACTATTATGAAATTAAAAGGATCATATCTCCGGTTTCCCATTGTCAATCGGTGCCAAAAAAAGACTGAAAGAGAGGTTAAAACCCGCACTTTCAAGTCATGTTGAGGGCAGCGCTCTATGTCAAATTCTTCATTTTTTGGCGCTTTATATATGCCACATGATTGAACAAGCTGGCGTGACAATAGAACGGCAAGCTTGCGCCAGATTGGTTTAAAGGAGTCATGTGATTATTTTTGCAATGTCTCATTGGTGAAATCAGTAGAGCAAGTCATGGCATCGCTGGCAAAACAATAATAAATGTAATATGTAGAATAAAGAGGAAAAAATGTAACGACTCTTGTGTAGCCCAAAGTAGCAAAGTATGAGTAGTGTTTTTTCTTCACATATCTACTCAAATAAAAGTAAAAAGTATGGCTAAGTAAAACTACTCTTAGAAGTACATTTTTCTCAAAAAGTTACCCAAGTAAATGTAACGGAACACATGTAATGTGTTACTACCTACCTCTGGTAGCGCGACTACTTGACAGCACTTGTGAACAATGGCAAAAAGGACAATAAGGGAACTTTAACATTAAACCAAGAGGACCAGGGTCCAGATGTTGAGCTACCTTGCAACAACACTTGGAAATGACTTGTTGAAAAGTTTCAACATTTACACTGCACTAACCGAAATACCCCCCCATCCCTGCCAGAAAATGAGGAGAAAAAAAACAGCCCAAAAATGGAGCTTCTGGTGCAGGCAACAAGGAAGTCAGCTTCGTCAGGTTTTTAATGCTTTGTTTTAGAACTTGTGCTATAAAACATGGCTACTGTCCGCCGTCGGCGACGCCAACAACAACAGAACATAGAAAGTGAAATTATCCCGCCCCCACACTTCCGCACTCTCATACGGTGCATTCAGGAACAGCATGGAACACACAACCGCCACATCAGAACCCAATTCTGTGTATCAAATGCAACTGTTTAGCGCAGCACAACATTTGGCCATACTTAATCGTCTGTTCTCTTGCCTGTTGAATTTGAATATCATGCGCGCTGTATTTCCGCTTCTGAGGATGTACTGCTAGTGGCACCACAGCCTGGAGCATCACAGCTCCAAGCTGTGACGCTGGACGTAAAGCAGCAAAAGCCCATCCTGCTCCGGTTGCATTAACAAGTGTAGCAGGGTGCGCTTAAAGCAGACCAAGACCCACAATTTTTTAGCAAACCAGAGCCTGTTTGTTTGTTTGGTCCGAACTAGTGTTCGGATGCGTGTTCACTATTACAAAACGAAGCAGACTATCTGAGAAAAATAACTCTGGTCCGCTTAAAAAGGACCAAACAGTGCTCGTGTGAAAACGGCTTGTTTCATAATAGGAAATATGTTTTCTCCACTAGAGGGCGCTCATGCTCTTAAGACGAATAATGCTTAATTTCTGTCGATTTTTTTTTTTTCTCTCGCCGTAATCAATGTTTTTTATTTGTTTTGTTTGTATTTCTTTGGATTAAAGCAGGGGTCGGGAACCTTTTTGACTGAGAGAGCCAAAACATCCAACATATTTTCAAATGTGATTCCACGAGAGCCATACTGTGTGTGTGTGTACAGATGTGTGTGTGTAGATATATATATATATCATATAATCGCTGAGTTGTGATTGATAAATATCTTGAGAAAACAACAATGAAAGCCTAACATCATTACTTGAGATGGTACAATCGTAGCTCAGTTGCACACTCACCACTTGGAAAATAACAAATAGAAACATGGATTTGCATTGCGTATTTCCTGGAAGTGGAAGTATGCATCACAGGTGGAGTCTCGCAGGGCAGCAGTTTCGTGAGTCTCACTCTCCTGGAAGTGGCAACAATTTCACAGGCGAAAAAGTCATGAAAGTGAAACCGATCGGCCGCCTGTGTGACTTGGAGTATCGCATGGTTCACTTTCATAGTTAAATTTTCCCCTACGCATTTTTATTGACTATACATCACGTTATAGCCACGCTGCTGGCTTTGTAATGCCTCTCTCCGTGCAATGTCCGACCACCAATGGGTATTGAATTGAAGCATATAATTGCCTCGTACGTTTGAAGTGTCCAAGATCAATATGAGAATGTGCCATGAGCTCCTCTCAGGTCATTCATGTCAACCGAGCCGGCCAGTTCCACATTTAAGAGTTGGCGGACAGCCAGATGGACTCATCAAAAGAGCCAGTTATGGCTCGCGAGCCATAGGTTCCTGACCCCTGGCTTAAAGCAACATTAGGTAACTTTTCAGTTTGGGTCGATTTTAGCGACGCAAGTGGACAAAAGTGGTAGTGTTTTGCCTTAACCCCTTAACGCCGAATGTCGCGATTCGGCATCATACCGTTCCCGCTTTGAAAGCGGCCAAAATATCGTCTGCCTTTGTTCACTGCCGGTACATTAATGTCAAACACATGCCTAGGAACCTTTTTCAAGCATTAGTTTCAGTCGTGTCCGACCAGAGACAACACCGCTTCCTTTTCCGGACCGTGATATTCAAGATGAAAGCCACGTCGAAGTCCTGCGCACCAACTTGACTAATTCATTCAATTCAAGGTAAGTCAGCTAAAATAAAAAAATATGTACCGTCTTATTGTGTACTTGTGTTGCTAACACGATGAGATAGAGTTTCTATGATGAGTATTTTTGAAGCTCTATGACGATTTTGGTTTGTAGCGCTATCGCTACAGCCGGCATCATCGGAAAAGCACCTCCCCCCTCCCCCGCCACCCCGCAAACGTAAATGCGTTGTTTGTCGAAGGTTTGCAACACTCGCACGCGTTTTATCTATAAACTATCACTCTCGTTATCATCTGTAAACATTACAAAAGTAATGTGTTGCATAAAAAAGGACATTTGTGGTTACTATTTTTCTGTAGAACAAATAAATGAACGCATCCTTTATATGCAACGGTGCACACGGGTGCCTCCATGTCGTTCCACTTTTAGACACGTTTTATTCAGACATTGCCACACTTGTTGTCATCTGTAGACATAATAAACATAACGTGTTGCATAAACAATGTCATTGCTATTGATTTATTTTTCTTATTTCTATATAATGAAAAATGAACACAGCATGAGCTGATAACTACCAAACAGAAGCAAATGTATGTATGTTGATGGTTTTCAACACATTTTGTTTTGAAATTATAACAGTAATTTCTTTACCTTATTTTTCTGCAGAAATACAAATGAATGCAGCAGCTTTTTACGCAAAGCTAGCACACCGGGCCAAACCACCTCCTGTTGAGAGTGCTCTCAGTGAGAGTGAGGGCAGCGATGAGGAGTACAATCCTAATAAAGCAAGTGAAGGTGAGTTTGTGTCAAGTTTGAGCTTGTTTGACATCTATGGCTGTAACTACGTGAACACACTGAAAAGATAAAAATGTTTGGTGTTTCCTAAAGTGATTTATTATTTTCTGCATCAGGTGATGAAAGCAGCAGCAATGACTCTACAGTGGACATTAGCACCAGTGAGGAAGATGATGATGATCCGCCTCATCCACCTCCAACCACCAGTGCTGCACCTGCAAGATCTGCAAGAGCTACATCAAGGGCAGATCGAGCCTAAAGCAATATATCCCAAAAAAAGCCATACAAATTGGGATACAAGATTTTTGTACTGTGCGACACAAGAGGTCTGGTGCACTCATTTGACATATTCACAGGGAAAATAGATCCGGTACCAGGCCAACCAGACATAGGAGCCAGTGGTAACATTGTGCTCAAGCTTGCACAAGTCATTCATCCTGCTCTTCTTTGATAACTGGTTCTCATCTGTAGATCTGTTTGTTGCTCTTGCAAAAAAGGGCATACCTGCACTTGGGACCGTGCAGCCTGCGTGGGTGCTGTTTCAGTGCAGACTCATAGATGAAGAAGAAGCGAAGAGGGACATTTGAAGAGCAAGAGGCTCTTGTGGACAATGTCTGCATAAGAGCAGTCAAATGGTTTGACAATAGAGGGGTGATTGTTGCCAGCACATTTGCCAGTGCCCTGCCTGTTATGATAAAAATCATCTTTTATTTATTTATTTACATCATATGTCTTCTAGTCTGATTAAAAATGTGATGTACATCTGTGTTTAAACAAAAACAATAATTGTTTTTCAGAATTTCACAAGCAGTGAAAAAAGATGTTGCGATAAAAGTGTGTTCAGACCTGAGATGGGTATGTGCCTTTTTTGCCATTTGTTTTCCTTTATTGCCTGTTGTCGCTAATCGGCATCATACCTAAATGTATGACTATTTTATGGGCTATATTCAAATTAACACTTTCAATTTAATTTAGCATCTATTTGAAAGTAAAAACACACCCCAATTATTTTTTTTAATATTGGAAAAAAATTTAGGCATTAAGGGGTTAAGGAAGATTGCATTTCCCATGAGGACCCGCGCACAGTGTCGTAAAATCCTGATCTACCGGTCGCCTGCAGATGGAATAAACAACATTTCTGTTTCCAGCAGCTGTGTGAAGGATGAATAGTAAAGAGATAATGAATCCAGTTGTGGCTAAACAATAGCAAATGATGATGTTGAAAGAAACGTTTGATTTTGTACCGTATTCCCCAGCCGGCCCACAGAACCCCCCCCCCCCCCCCCCCAACATCCGAACTCATCAGCGCTTTCAGTTGGGGGGGGGGGGGGGGGGGGGGCATGCCAGCAAGTGAAAGCCAAGCCAATATTTATTCTTGAGTGTCTTTTTATCCAAGTAGCCTCCCTTTTTCTTTTTTTTTTTTGTCTCCTCGGACAAAACCTTTCGTCTCTTTTGTTGCTCTGTCATCTTTGCTGAACTTGCGCGAAAGCGTTCGCACAGACTTCCGTCTTTACAACTAATGGAGAAAAGGGGAAGTGGCGTATGCCGTAAAGCAGTCAGCACATTTGTAGTTTTTTAGTGTGGCAGGGTTTCTGCTACCCTCGTCATAGTTAATTAGTTCCGGTGAAAGCGATACAGACACTCTCAACATATTAAAGAGGTGTCATTCAACTAGTTGTCAGTCGACATATCACACAATATTATGAAAATATTTTATAAAGGTTGAAAAGTTAACCTAGTGTTGCTTTAATGTGGTTATGTAATATGTTATAGTACAGTATAATACCAGTTCATATACATACTTTCTGCTGAGAAAAACATTGTTTTAGAAAAAAAAAATCAAACATCTTAAGTAGGGATGTCCCGATCCAGGATTTTGCACTTCCGATCCGATACCGATATTGTTTTGCACTTCCGATCCGATACCGATACTGGCCGATACCGATACCGACCTATCTGAGCATGTGTTAAGTTTAAAGTTATTTAGCCTCCTTACTTAGTTGTCAGACTCATGTTGAAAAGGGTTTTAGTACTCTTGATAACAACTAGCCAGCTGAATTAGGTGAGTTTGAATAACACACAACTGTTGGTAACAAGAAACTGACCTGTTTATTCAGTGACAAACACAAAACATTATAAATAACAAACAGAAATGGCATAGTCAGTCAGTAAAACGTGCACATAATATTGTAAACTGTCTTAAAAAAGCAAAACACACCAACAACCTCAGTGGAAAATCCCACAAATCCCCCAAGCTATTAGATGCTTTTAATGTTTCGTGCATTAGTTACAAAAATTGTATAAAAAGCATCTCAGGTTTAAATAAACGACTATTTCAGTATCAAGTTAACATTTTAAAACAGTAAATAAAATACTCAAGTCCCCATTCTGTATCAGCAGCTTTAAACTACATTCAATTCATTTAATTTTGCGAATCAACTGTTAAAGTTGTTAAAATTGCTCCCGTTATTCCATAATTTCCCTTCTGTCTACTTTCGACATGTGAAAGTTTTAAAACTGTTTTGAAGATAGATTCAAGTCAAGATTTTGCCGATTTAGGAGTATTTTAGATAAAAAGTTAATTAGGTTCGCTTGGAAGGTTCACAACAGCCTACTAGGGAAGTCTTCTGCTTTAAGATGGCGGCTGTTTACGAACGCATCTGGTTTTCAATACTTCAATGTTGCTAACGCAGTCGAGTCTGTCGTGTAGCATCTGGTTCTATATACATATGATATCTATTATCTCCAGTAAAACGACGTTGACGTAGTTTTTAGCGGCTGTCAGCAGCAGTAACGTATTCTTGTGTTTTTTATCCAGCGGCATGAGTTGAGCTAAAGCCGTGACTTGAGCATTGGCATTACCCGGGTCTAAGACAAGTTATGTTTACTTTCGGGACGCAATGCGGTCAGTTTCTCATTGCGTCCCGAAGACCGCGCTGTGTATTAGTTCCGCTTTACTTGACATATTTCAATAATCGGTATTTGGATGTTTGTGCATCGTTCTCGAATCTTCCACGGCCGAATCGCGTGTTGGATGGTGCGTCTTTACTCACGTGAGATAATGGCTCGTCATCCAGAATGAATTCTTCCGCAATGACTCTTGTTATTCCCGGGGCTTTGGGACTGTCGAGTGCCAGTTTGTCACGCATAGCAAAAGTTTCTGCCAGTGTTAGTTGCATAGGACCTTTCTTTTTGTCTTCGGTTTACTTAACATACTCCTCATATTGTTTGTGGTGGTATTTCGCTAAATGCTTGATTAGGTTGGTTGTATTAAAACTTCTTACAGCTTTACCACTACGCTTGACTTTATTGTGGCATATGTTGCTCTCTGCCTCTCGTCTTTGTCGTCCTTTAAGGTGAAATGATCCCACACAGCTGACATTTTTACCGATAAAGTCTCTCGGTAAATTGGGAGACGGTAATGTAAATGTAGTGTGTTGAAGGTGTGCCGTAAAATGCGGACCGGATTTTAGGGAAACCGAAGCAAAAACTGGAATGGATTATGTAAACTGGTGCACTGGAAAACCCGGACTGGACTTTAAAAAAAAACTGGATCGGAAGTCTGGATCGGAATTTTTCCCGTGTTCCGATCCGATACCGATGCGCATTTTTTTTGCCCATATCGGCGTACGATCCGATCCAAATATCGGATCGAGACATCTCTAATCTTAAGCAGTTACTCACTACTTGAGTACTATTTTCACCAAATACTTTTTAACTTCTACTTGAGTACATTTTTTGGATGACTACTATTACTTAAGTAGTATTATTTTAAAGTAATGCTACGCTTACTTGAGTCAAATTTTTGGCTACTCTACCCACCTCTGGTCCCGGCACGCTGATTGGGAAACACTACTGTAGCTGCAGTTACACCCAGACTGTTCATAAATTTGTGGGAAATTACAAAACAGCACTACATCTGTGTTAACACTGGCTACAAAAAATGGGCTTTTCACTGAAAATGGTTTTATTCCTGCTGCTTCCTACTTATGTGATGTTTGGTCAAGTTCCGGCCGATGTTAGTGTTAAATCACCCCACCATCAGTAGCTGCTTAATCAATTAAATGATTAATCTCACTGCGTTACTACAGAGTACTACTGGAATGGAGAAAATGTGCATATGCATGTGTGTTCCCATGCTGGTCCCAGAAGATTAACAGCCTAATCTATTCATACGCGAACAATGAACAAACACACACTTGAACAGTGGATTACAGACTTAACCAATGACATAACATATTCTGTTGATCCACTATTTAACACCAATCAATCCAGACTGTTAGTCAACATTCAAATGTGTGCCTCACAACACCTTGCTTGTCAGCCTGACACACCGAATAACCCCGTTGGTGTCGCCGGCCGCCAGACTAGTCTGGTAATGTAAACCAGTCAGTCTGACATAAATAGCTTCCTCACGGCAGACAAGGTGGTATCCATACAGCACTGAAGTTACACAGCTACACTTTCATCATCATTTTATCATGCAACGTCAGCAGACCAGTTGACCTTTGGTACAGTTAATAGAACCAGAGACACATTATTATATCCCAGTGGGATGCATTAGAGTTATAGTCACTCCTCCACTGACGCAGCTATTTGTTTTATGTGTAGAACACCGATCACAGTTTAATTGCCGAATAAAGTCTACGATCTGTCGTTTTCCCAAAGAAGTCTTTATTTTTCCTGCTTAGGCCAACTGTTGAGTAAATTAAAGCACCATTTTATCTGCAAGCCTGCTAATGTTGTAATTGCATAAACCTAATTTGGTTCTGTTGGTAGAGTTTGCCTGGCACGGCCAGACTATTCTCCCTGTGTTTTTCAAACACTAAGAGTATAGTCTGGGACTCAGCCCATTAAGGGCCTCTCGAGCAAGTACAAAATCAATCGACAAATCAGATTCGTTTATTTGCGTGACGTGTTCTTAACGACCAACGTTACTCTTCCGCGTCAGAAGTCGTCTCCACAACAACACAGATGGCGACCAGGACAGCCGAGAATATGTTCCAATCCACGGTAAAATCAGTTTTAAATGACCAAAAACACATCGACACAAGTCATTGACAACAGTCTGTCTCACGCTAGTCATGTTGAATATACTCCGCTCCCCTCGTATATTTACTTCCAAGCGCAAGTCCCTCATCCCGCCCGTCGCTGATTGGTCCACTCCGCTGTCTGTTTGCTGTGGCTTGCTCCGCCCTGGAAATTTTATCTGCTTAATGGTGGCCAGACACAATAGCTGGAACAGCGGTGAGTCTGGAGTACCAGGCTATGGTAGAGTAGCATATTTTCTGCACTACAAGGCGCATCGGACTATAAAGCACAGCTTCAATGACCGGCCTATTTTAAAACTGTTTTCATTATTAACCATTGGTGATTCATATGTATATACAGTGGTACCTCTACATACGAATTTAATTTCGTTCCAGGACCTTGTTTGTAAGTCGAAATGGTCGTATGTCGAGCAGGATTTTCCCATAGGAATACATTATAATTCCATTAATTCGTTCCAAAGCCTAAAAACATATACTAAATTCTTAATAAATACTGCTGGCACTGTTACAAATGGCAATTAAACATAGAAAAACAAATAAGTTATAAATAAATAATTCAGAATAATATAATAATAAGAAGAATAATTAATAATTATTCCTGTAAATAATGTAACGAATCGGATTCTAATATGGCGGACACTTTTTACTGTCCCTGAACGCACCGCGAAGCTGACGTCTCAGTGAGATAGGTCGGTGCGGTAGAGATAATACTTTCGTTTTCTTGAGAGCAGTCAACTGCTTAAGACAATGGGCGTTTTGTGTTGGATAAGTTCTTAAATAAATGATAAAAACGTGACGAAGCTGGCGATTTCCTTGGCAATGTTACCACAATGATAATTGTCACCTTAACTTATAAATAGTGGCGAACGGTGGTCGGAAGAGGACCACGGAGCTGTATTGTTGAGCCAGGTGAGGGACTCGCACCCCAAGCTCATATTTTTCTATAACTTGCATCTTCATTTCAAAGGTAAGCATCACTTTTTTCCTTGTTTCTCCAACTGTATCAACTTGTTTTGAAAACTGTGTTGATTTCTCACACAAGAAAATCCACCGTGCGTTCGTTTGCAGTGCTGTCATGTCGTCGTATTTCGAGCAACTCGTCGGATGTAGAAACAAATGGCGGCTCAAATTTTACGTCGGATGTCGAAAAGATCGTGTGTCGAAGTGATCGTATGTAGAGGTACCACTGTATATATATATATATATATATATATATATATATATATATATATATATATATATATATATATATATATATATATATATATATATATATATATTTATATGTATATATATATATATATATATATACATACAGTGCTGCTCGAAAGTTTGTGAACCCCACAGCGATGGTCAGATTTTTTGTAAAAAAAACTAAAATAACCTTATTAAATGTTAAGTTATACCCAAATCCACAATACTGACATTCCAAATAATGGACTGAAACAAAAGAAATAGTTATATTGTCATTCTTTATTTAACAAAAGTGGTTGATTTAAGAAAAACTCAGATATCATGTGTGCAAAAGTATGTGAACCCCTTCAGTTAATAGGATATTGCGCCTCCTTTTGCAGAGATTACCTCAACCAAACAGTTTCTGTAGTGACTAATCAGCCTCTCACATCTACTTTGGGGGATTTTTGCCCATTCTTCCTTGCAGAACGCAGTCAGTTGAGAGAGATTTGATGGGCGTCTGGCATGAACTGCTCGCTTCAGGTCCCGCCACAGCATTTCAATGGGATTTAGGTCAGGACTTTGACTGGGCCAGTCCAGAACACGAATCTTCTTCTTTTTCAGCCATTCCTTGGTTGTATTGCTGGAATGCTTTGGATCATTATCATGTTGCATGATCCACCTTCTGCCAAGCTTTAACTTCAAAACAGAGGGCGTCAGGTTATGTTCTAGGATTTGACAATATTCCTCAGAATTCATGATTCCCTGGACTATGTGGAGTTGTCCAGGTCCTGAGGATGAAAAGCAAGCCCAGATCTTGACATTCCCACCTCCATGCTTCACTGTTGGGAGAAGGTTCTTTTGGTGGTATGCAGTGTTGACTTTTCGCCAGACATGGCGGTTTTGGTTGTGACCAAACAGTTCAATTTTGCACCTACATCAGTTGATGAAAACTCTTTTTAATTTAGTCTCGACAACACAACTGTTAAAAAAACAAAAAAAAACTACTGGATTGATTAGGAAATCAGGTTGAAATAATAGAAAATTCCAAAATGTTGAGGGGGTTCACAAACTTTTGAGCAGCACTGTATATACACACATACATATATATACATATATATACATAGAGGGCCATTTACATGGAGACGCTCCAGGAATACAACAAATTTCATGTTTGCATTGACATGGTTCCGTCTCACTTCCTTCTCCATTTGAAGACTGTCGTAATAGTGTACCGCACGAATGCTATTTTTAGATCGCAAGGTTGCGTAAACCGGGAGAGGGTCAACACAGAAGCGAGCTCGCATACAACCCATGCTAGTACTGCTTGCTTTCTGAAGATAATCTTTCAAAAAAAAAAGAACATGCTGAGTAAACACTTTGAAGCGTTGTGAAAAAAAAAAAAAAATCAATGGAAAAAATTAATGTAACTGGCTTGAACTATTTCTAAAATGAATGATAACTGCCTCTTTTTGCTTTTAACAAAGAATCTAGACTGTTTTCCGTTCATATCTATAGAAATTCTGCGATTTAAGCGTTTATTTACAATAATTCTCAATTTAAAAAGCTCTTGCTTTCGTGACGGCCGCCATTTTGGATTACACAATACCATAAATTTTGCTTGAAATATTTACGTAAAATGAACGATAACTGCCCATTTTTTGCTTTTTACCAAGGATCTAGACTGTTTTATGTTCATATCTATAGAAATTACACGATTCAAGCATTTATTTAGAGAAGAATGTTCAACTTAAAAAGCTCTTTGGTTTGTGACGGCCGCCATGTTGGATTTTGTATTTCTACACAATAGCAGAATTGAACCTAAATAAGTTGTGATTGTATAAACAAAAATGCAAATTTTGCCTTTGCTGACTAAAATTAAGATGATTCTGAAAGCTTTCCTCGAGTATTAAGTTTTTATGTGAAAGTTGAGTCATTTATTAGTTGTTGTTGTAAAAAAAGAGGAAATGATGATCGGGCCGCCATGATATTTATGTCTTAAGCCTCCGCGCTATGACCCGGGAATTTATTGGCTGCTTTCATGCACGCCACGTCCCGGTAAAATCAAATCATTATACTAGGACGCGACTCGGTTAATGTCCATGTCATCTCCATGTCAGTTAACCTGGAAAATGCTTTCAGACATAGGAGGTTACCCGTTGAAATTCTGGGGCTTTACCGGAGTTCAGCGTATGTCTGAAAGGGAGTCATGATGCTGTGTTGAACCGACTAGTAAAATATGAAACGTTTAATTATGAGTTGACAGTTAAACGATTAAACAACTAGTCACGCACATCTCTATTGTGAAGGTTGTCTTTGATCGGGATAGCCTAACGTCATCAAAACATAGAACCAATGTGAATTAATGTGGAGTAGTTTAGTGTAGTTGTTTTTCTTTAATCAACGCGTTGTTTATACTGGCCCCAACGGGCCAGTGGTGGGAGCATTCTGGTGGCCCTGATGGCTTTATAAGTACGTCCGGGCCACCGGGCCATTTATATTGTCGACCCCTGAGAGGAGACAAATAGAGCAACAACCCTTCACAATCACACTGAAGGAGATCGTACCTTTAGGCACCGTCTAACTTTTTGCATTACTCTAACACACCCGACATAAAATAAATAGCACATATACCACATATACCATAGTTTAAGGAAAACAAGCAGAATATAGGGCATACGACATAAACAACGCCTTCTTATCATGGAAGCCCAGCATGTGCGTCATACAACTAAATGAGTAAGATTGACGCTGACAAGCCCACGTCTGCACCGCCAAGTCTCGCAATCAGTTCTCTCGGACAGTCCACAACAAATGGTGGGACGGTCTGTCCTAACACAAGGAACACAGGCGAACGCCGATATCCAACTGATAACATGACTGACAAGACTCCAAGAGCCCTGTTGACGCTGAGGTGGCAAAATCCACATCCTCGTTGCCCGGACAACAGTAACTCCATTAAATCCTCCTGTCCAATCCACAAACAGACAATAATCCCAAACACACCCTTCTTTCTGCCCACGGCCTGCCCCGCGAGAGCCTTCAAAAGACTGAATGTTTAACTAAGCGTTGTCATTTTTCTCGGGAACTTCTGATATGGTGACCTTGGATCGAGTTTGCCTCCTCGCCTGAGTGTTTCTGTTTCGTCTTGCCGTTTTGATCTCTGTCGATCCTAAATAAATTATCCCCTCCCACTAACATAACGGAAAAACGATCTTGGGTACTTTAAATATATTAATCATTTTCATCCTTACCATAACTTGTGCCAATGCATTTGAATTTTACATTCATCCTTATTATATATGAAAAAACCTAAATAAATTGTCAACCTGTTTGCGGCGAGCCTTTTTCATACCTTTCAAAATATAGTACGTAAATAGGGTTAAGACTAAGGTGAACGCGCAGAGTTTGCCCTTCTGGCCGGATTGCTGGGGTCCCCCCCACCCGTTGGACCGACCGTTGGATCTGCACCAGTGCGGGTCCGACGGTTCGGCTAGCATGATTCCGGTGATCTGGCTAGAAGGTCAGATTCCTTTAACATCTGGTTACATTGTGACACCACGACACATCCATTGTTGGGGATGACGTGGCTCAGTGGTAGTGTAGTCGTTCCCCAACCCAGAGGTTGTGGGTTTGATTCTTCCCCCGATGAACTTGTCTAAGTATCCTTGTGCAAGATACTGAACCCCAAGTTGCTCCTGGTGCTGCGTCACCAGTAGGTAGATGAGGAGACAGTGTAAAACGCTTTGAGGGCTTTAAAAAGGTGGAAAGGTGCAATACAAGTATAACACCATTAACCATTATGTTGCTAAATGGCCTTGCCATACCACGGTGACGGTGAAAACGGAAGGCAAAGACGCAAACTTTTGATTCCGGCCTCCCAAGCGGGACGATTCGATTGTGGAGTTCGCTCTGCAACCATATGAATGGAACGCTCTCGCGCCAATGAGCTCAGCACTTGCACACGTAACTTTGGGCATACGAAGTCGCAGCTACTAAACATTCAAAACAGCAAACATGGCGGAATGTCTGCTTCAATTGACTGTTTTTATAATATTTTTACTCTAAATATACAGTGATCCCTTGTTTTTCGCAGTTAGCGGGGACCAGAACCCGCCATGATAAGTGAAAAACCGCGAAGTAGCCCCCCCCCCCAAAAAAAAAATGTTTTGGTGTTCAATGTATTTATTCAAATTTAGCATTGGAAAGAGATACATATAAAGTGTTTTCCACTTCTCACTCAAAGTATGAAAAACAAATTATAATTTTTTTAAGCACTTCAAATGTAATTATTATAAGTTTTAAACATGTTACTGTCCCACCAAATTATTTCTAAACAATACAGTATGAAAACACTTGTCTTTATTAAATACTTCATTGAGTGAGTCCACTCAACTCCGCTCCATCTCCTCACTTACACACAATGAGTTGCCACAGCAACTGTTTAAGGGGTTAAACGATGTTTGAGGCATGCGGTGCTTTGATGCTAAGGCTACTAGGGATCCTTGGCAAGTTCAAACACAAGTCGTCTATAAATCATCGTTAACTTTACTCGAGTGGGTATATTATTTTCAGGCTGAGGAGGTGGTTGTCAAGGAAGTGCATCATTGACTGTCGCCTTGTAAAACTGCACTGCCTCCTAGGGCTGGCATGAATACTACATCGTTTTAACAGAGAATTGCAACATTGTTCAAATGGAGACGCAACCAAGATGGAACCATGCAAATGCAAACATGAAATGTGTGGTATCCTCGGAGCGTCACCATGTAAACGGCCCCATACTGCTCAATCAGCCTACAGTGTATCACAAAAGTGAGTACACTCCTCGCATTTCTGCAGATATTTAAGTATATCTTTTCATGGGACAACACTGACAAAATGACAATTTTACACAATGAAAAGTAGTCGGTGTGCAGCTTATATGATAGAGTTAATTTATTTTCCCCTCAAAATAAAACCCTTAATATCCAAACCCCTGGCAACAAAAGTGAGTACAACCCTTTGAAAAAACGTACATACCTAAATGTCCAAATTGAGTACTGCTTGTCATTTTCCCTCCAAAATGTCATGTGACTCCTTACAGGAATGCTGTCAGCATTGCTGCAGAGATTGAAGAGATGGGGGGGTCAGCCTGTTAGTGCTCAGACCATACATCAAATTAGTGTGCATGGCTGTCACCCCAGGAGGAAGCCTCTTCTGAAGACTGTACACAAGAAAGCTCGCAAACAGTTTGCTGAAGAAATGTCAACAAAGCACATGGATTATTGCAACCATGTCCTATGGTCTCATGAGACAGGCGGCCTTTATTTTGCATGCACACCAATTTGATGTAGAGTGTGGCGTATGGTCTGAGCACTAACAGGCTGACCCCCCACACCTCTTCAATCTCTGCAGCAATGCTGACAGCACACCTGTAACAAGTCACATGACATTTTGGAGGGAAAATGACAAGCAGTACTCAATTTGGACATGTAGGGATGTACGTAGTTCCCATGCGATGTACTCACCTTTGTTTTCAGGGATTGATGGCTATATTTTGAGTCATTTTTGTCAGAATTTGAGGTAGTGTGGACCCAAAGGCAGGGAAAGGGAGGTGAGACAGATGAACAATGCAAAAATGGTTTAATTAAAGTAAAAAAAAGAAACAAAGTACAAAACAAAGGCTGTGATGATCCCAAGAAGGTACAGAGGCAAACAAAACTGTTACTAACAAAAGACTGGGTATCAAAAACTTACTGAGGAACACAAAGGGCTTGGACGGCGAAAACTGTGGAGAACAAACGCTGACGAGAACACGGGCAATGACAATGACGCACCAAGGAGTGAAAAGAAACTGGGAGCTTATATACACACAGAGACAAGGGGTAACGAGACAACGAGGAACAGATGGGTGACACAGAAGGATACAGTTTGGCGGATACACTAGGAGCAGGTACAACAGGTGAAATCAATGGGCAATCACAGGAACACATTAGGAGGGAACCAACACAAAACCTAACAATTTTGAGGGGAAAATAAATTAACTCTATTATATAAGCTGCACACGGACCACTTTTCATTGTGTCAAAGTGTCATTTTGTCAGTGTTGTCTCATGAAAAGATATACTTACATATCTGCAGAAATGTGAGGCGTGTACTCACTTTTGTGATACACTGTACCATGCCTGTTTTTGAAATGTGAATGAATGACTAGGGGTGGAGTGTATTGCAGTCTTTGAAAAAAAAAAAATCCCCTGTTTTTTTATACTTTTTCAGTCACCACTCAATCACAGGCACAGTGAGTGAGTCTCTTTATTCATACAATAAGGATGAGGGGGGAAATGTGGCCGGCTACCCAACTCAGTGAGATTTAGACAGGTTCAGTGGTCCTCATGATGATAAAATAACATGCACTGTGATGTGTAGCTCATTCATTTAAGCAGCAATTGATGGTGTTACTTAATATTACCAAACGGGCCTAAGAGACCAACTGAAGTAGAGTAGGGAGCAGAAGAGGAAAGTCAGATGATGAGTCACCATCAAATATTACAGGAGAAGAGAAAATGGAAAATGGTTATTATCTCCTGCAGGCGCAAATAACAAAAATAAGCAGACCACTGGGAAATCGCTTTAATGTTTAGTAAAAACAAGAATGTTTTGTTGGATTTATATGCAAAATTGATAGTAGGCTTAACCTGAAGTTAATGGGAAGTTAGGGAAAAAACATTCAAACCATAAACTGAGTAAGTTCCCAGTTTTTTTATTATCTCCCTGAGCAACAAATCTAAAACAGATGCAGCAATATCAGACTTCAGAGGAAGTGTGACAGTGTCAGTGTTAACGAGGGAATGGATTTGACATGGCGATGTGTCATGTTGCACTCATTACATGTTGTATGTATAAAACATGTCTGGTAAAAATACAGTGTGGGAATAAGGCAGATTTAAAAAAAAAAAAAAAAAAAAAAAAAAAAAAGGAAAAAATGATTTAACATCTTGCTGGTAGGTAAATCAGCATTTAAGAACACCTAATATGCTTTGTAGCAGATTGGAAATTTAACATTTTTTATTTTGGTGCTAATTGTAAAGGTCAGCCAAATAAATGAATCATTTATTTCAAATATTTTAACAATTAAACAAAATGTTTTGTAGCAGACCAGTCCAAACTGAAAATATTAACGATAATAAAATATTATGAATCAATGTTTAAATAAAAATGCATGGCAAATATTCTAATGAGGAAAAATTGTACCCGAAAATGTTTGTTTGTTGGTTATATGGTATGTTTTTGTTCTTAAACAACAACAGTCTTATCTCTAACATTTAATTTTGCTTTCTCCAACCTATTTCAGAACCTGTTATCAGGACAAATTTACTCATGAAATACATCACACTACAGAATAATCTCAAAAAACATAAGCTCTTTGTCCGTTATTTCCTTAGTTGGCAAGACTTGGTCAGTAATTAATAAGACTGTGTTCAAACAGTAAGCATATCTGATTCCAATTGGAATCCTCCTCAAATCTGATTTTTAGGGCTAAGTGTTCACACTATTTTGAGCAAGTGTCCAAATCAGATCTGGGCCTGTTCAGACTGGGCCCCATTACTGACACACCTAAGAAGTTGCCATGTCATCGAAGGCATCCAGCATTGTGACGTCACAGACAGTCAAAACCCATCTGGGCTGTTCAGATTGAGAAGCATCTTATCCCTATCTGATATGAGACTACCTCCTCAATGTGGTTTCAATCTGTCTTGGAAAAATCAGATTTCTCTGCTTTGTGACTATACAGACTATAAAAAAGCCATCCAGTTTGAATCTGAATGAGCTACCATTCAGCTTTTGGTTGCTAGTCTGAACAAGGCCTGACTTTGCGTACCAATCATTTTACAAGACATTTTTTATGTTTCGTTTAAAATGACCACAGTGCAAACCTCTGTTTTGAGTCTTTTCTCATATGCAGGTAGTCCCTGGGTTACGAACGAGTTTTGTTCCTACGCTGGCGATATAACCAGACTTTCCGCATAAGTCAGAATGAACCCTTCAAGTACACATAAATATCCCCCAAATCTCAAAATAACCATCTAAAAACATGTATTAGACATCATTGTACTGTCCTTGCCAAGACTTTGGTGCTGAGTCCTAGCTGGACAGCGAGCTAAGCTCCGAAATGACGATGTCAGACGTCCGTGCGGTTTGCTGACTTTATTCGGCTGCTCATGACGTCAACACTTGCAGAATGAAACTAAAATAAAAATGAAATTAAAGTTAAATTAAAGTTCCATCTTCAATAACAGCAGTTCAAATTTGCATTTGTAACTATTTGCTGATACAGCAATAACAATCCACTCAAACGAGCATGTCTGCACATCATCAAATATAATCATATAAACTGTCCCCAAGTATTTGACCACAATTGAAAACGCACAATAAACAGTACAAAAGGTGCTTTGTACAGGTAATGCCTTTGTGGATGCTTCACAAGCAACAAATGTGCGCGCAGGTTTGCAGCTTACTAATCTACATATACCTGTCAACCCGAGGCCGTTGGCAATCTTACAAATAGTGACGTATGCCCTTACAAACTGGTGACTAATCTTACAACGTCGTATATAGCGTGCAATATGAAACAAAAATAAAACTCAATTTTTAAAATAATATGAATTTATTGGTAATATCGTAACATAACCTGGTGCAATCAAAGAACAATCAATATCTTCCGCTACATCATGATTACTAAAATTTAACAGTGACTTTTGTTATCAATGTATGTAGCACTTTTGGCAATTTCTATCATGTCTTTTGATGGCTGCACTTCATGGCACTTCAGCTTCAGCAGTTTGACTTGAAGGTAGTTCGTTAGTGTGTCCAGTTATAAATTTAAAAAGTCAATTGATAAAATTAACTTACCGATGCAAACTTTGAGTCAGGGAACATTTCTTTTGCTAATTCTGAGAAGTGATCAGCAATAATTGCAGGCAAATTGTGTTCCACAACAAATTAGCAGACTAAAATCTCCGCTTTCGTCACTTTTCACTTTTCAGACTTCATCTTTATGACCGGTGTTGTTAATCTTACTTTTAAAAAGTAATTAATTACAGTTACAAATTACTTCTCCCAAAAAGTTATTGAGTTAGTAACTCAGTTACCAGAATGTAAGAGCAATTACTTACTTGGTAAAGTAACTGGTGTTACCTTTCATGCTTTTTTTTTTTTTTTTTTTTTCAAAAAAAAAAAGAAAAAACATAGGAATCTTTGCTATGTTTCGAAGTCATTTAATGTTGTGAATCAACCGTTAAAGTTGTTAAAATTGCTCTTGTTTTCGCATTAGTTCCCTTCTGTCTGATTTCGACATGTAAACGTTTAAAACTGTTTCATCACTTAAAGATACATTCAAGTCAAAATGTTGGCAATTTAGGAGTATTTTAGATAAAAAGTTACTTAGGTTAGGTAGGAAGGTTCACAACAGCAGAGCCTTTCTGAGAAGTCTACTGCTTTAAAATGGCGGCTGTTTACCAATGCCGCCGAGTCTGTCATTTCGCATGTATTTCTCTATGCGTGTGATATCTAGGCGTAGACTGTAGGCTGTCGACTACAGTCAGGAAATATTGGAGCCACCTAGCCTAGCATCGCGTTTGCAACAGCGTCACAACAAACGCTCTTCTCTCTCCGTGTCTCTGACTTTTCTCATGTCATTCAACCAATTGTAACACATAGTAACCCACATTGTCTCGTTGCCGAAAACGTAATGCACGAAAAATGTACAGATTTTGAACGTATGGCGTACACATTTAAAAATCAGTGCTCACTTGTACAAATTACGCCGAAACCGTAAAACTTGACAGGTATGAATCCAACCCCTAACTCGACTGTGCAACCTCTTCGTGGGAGCAAATGCAATTCTTCCTCGTGAGTGAGCTCTTCTTCTGCGGAAATATGTTCTTCTTTGAGTGTACATGCGCTCTTTCTCGCGTGTGGAAGTACTACCTGCTCTATGCGTCCTGCGCCAAAATAAAAGCATACATCACAAAACAAAAGTCAATATTAAAAAAAACAAAAAAACAACTGGAGACAAAATGGCGGACGAGACACCGGCATTGTAAAGTCGAAATCACGTGTAGTAAGTTGGGTATGTCGTAACCCGGGGACTACCTGTATTCAAAACTGCATCCAAGCCCCACCCACATAGTCTGTTGCTTTATATCACAAACCAATCCTCATATTCTCATATATAGTGAGGATAAAGCTGTTGTCAAAACCCAATGAAGTAACTGAACAGCTTCCTGCAAAGAACAAGCAACTTGCTGAGTGTTAAACACAGAACACTGCAATATTTGTTGCCATGCTCAGAAATCTCCTTCATTTGTGAGTGCCACTGTGGATTAAACATTGTTTTGAAATGAATTTGCTCCGTTTGTGAGAAACATGCTTGAGTGACTGCTCTGATAAGCACACAGGTGTGTCCACTTTTATTGCTCTCTAAGTACTTTGTGTTGATCTCTTGTCCAGATTTATCACTTGAACACAGCGAACAAACAGACGTCAACAGTATTGACCACAAAGAGTGTGAGTGCAGACTACCTTCAGTGGTGGAAACAACCTGCCTCAATCACTGAGCCGTTCTGGTCACAGCTCTGTCTTAGAGACCAGTGGCTAGTTACGTTTCCCAGGTGAATTCCCTCCAAAAGTGCCCCCCCCCCCCCCCCATCCTGAGTTTAAAACATTTAATCTTTAAATGCAGTTTGTTCAAACATGCAGAGACACAGACTGCCCTTGTTACACCTTTCTCTTTCAGATTTGAGACATGTTCTAACTTGAGCTTGTCCATGTGTCATCTCGACGAATCATTTGCAGAAGTGGAAAATATGTGGAAAGTCTTGGTGAACAAATGTCAAAAAAAGGGAGTAACTTTGTGGCTTACATCATTTTGGAGTCTGGAGGACAGGGTGTGTTGTTATGCTGTTATTTGGTATGGGGGTGGATGGGTTTTCCACTCGTGATCTAGCAAAACCTTTTGAAAGGAGACGAGCATTTGACACACACGTCCTGTCATATGATACACGACATAAAATAAGAAGAATACAGCTGGTTTTCACAAACCTGGAAGTGAGAAATGTGTTACCTCCAACTGGGAAAAGTTGAGGTTGAGGTGTGATTTCTTCAAGATAAAGTATGGTGACATCAAAATGGCAGTGTGGTATATAGTGAGGTGAAGAAGTGTCTGCACCCCTTGTGATTTTGCAAGTTCACCCACTTTCACAAGTTGATAGAGGTCCGAAATTTCAATCATTGATGCATTTCCACTCAAAGAGAAATAATCTTAAAAAAAAAAAAAAAAATCCAGAAATCACATTGTATGATTTTTTTCTTTTTTAATATTTATTTGTAATTTACTGGGGTTCATAAGTATTTGTACCTCTGGGAGTCAGCAATAATCATGACACTCAAAGAGTTGTCAGTCTACCTTAAAAAAAAGTCCACCTTTACCCAATGAGTAACAACTCACCCACCAACCGTTTGAGCTCATTATTGTCACCTGTGCACCCCACAGTAAGTCATAATCCAACTGCTACAATGGGCAAGACCAAAGAGCTGTCCAAAGACACCAAAGACATAATTGTAGACTTCTACAAGGACGGGGTTTCGGGACAGTTGCCAAGCAGCTTGATGATATGAGATCCACAGTTGGAGCAATTATGAGAAAATGGAAGAAGCTAAACATGACTGTCAATCTCTCTCAGACTGGGGCTTTATGCAAGGTATACCGCGTAGGGTCTGAGTGATCCTAAGAATGGTGAGGAATCAGCCAAGAACTACACAGAAGGAGCTGATCAATGACCTGAAAGGAGCTGGGATCGCCATTTCCATGGTTACTGTTTGTAATACACTAAGACGTCATGGTTTAAAATCATGTGTGGCACCGAAGGTTCCCCTGCTTAAACAAGCACATGTCCAGGCCCGTTTTAAGTTTGCCATGACCATTTGGATGATCTGGAGGAGTCATCCAAATGGTCATGGCAAAACAGAAAGTTATGTGGTCATATCAGATAAAAATTTAACTTTTTGGTCTTTATTCCACTCATAGTGTTCGGAAGAACAAGAATGATGAGTACCATCCCAAGAACACCGTCCCTACTGTGAAGGATGGGGATGGTAGCATCATGCTTTGGGGGTGTTTTTCTGCATATGGGACAAGACGACTGCACCGATTAAGGAGAGGATGACCAGGGCCATTTATTGTGAGATTTTTGGAAATAACCTCCTTCCCTCAGTTAGAGCATTGAAAATGGGCCGTGACTGGGTCTTCCAACATGACAATGGCCTGAAGTAGACAGCCAGAATAACCAAGGATTGGCTTCGTAAAAAGCATATCAAGGTTCTGGAGTGGCCTAGCCAGTCTCCAGACCTCAATCCAATAGAAAATCTTTGAATGCAGCCCCGAAACCTGACAGATCTAGAGAAGATTTGTGCAGAGGAATGGGCAAAAATCCCTGTTTCCATATGTCAAAACCTGGTGAAGAACTACAGAAAGCGTCTAACCTTTGTAATTGCAAACAAAGGCTTCTGCACTACATATTAGTACTGATTTTCTCAGAGGTACAAATACTTATGAACCCCAGTGAATTACAAATAAATTATTGAAAAATCATACAATGTGAGTTCCGGATTTTTTTTAAATTTCAGATTATGTCTCTATTAGAAGAACTACATCTGTGATTGAACTTTCAGACCTCAACCTATTTTGTAAGTGGGTGAACTTGCAAAATCACAAGAGGTGCAAATACTTCTGCTCCTCACTATATATATATATACATATATAGTTATTGGTCATGTGTTGTTTTGTCCTGTTACTCTTGTTGGGACAAGTAGTAGCTTAGGACACTTTCACATTAGACCAAGAGGACCAGGGTCCGGTTGGAGAGCTACCTCGCAATAACACTTGCAAATGACTTGTTGAAAAGGTTCTGTACTATGCCAATTGAACTTTTCGATTAGCATCACGTGGACAAAAGGGGCACTCATTGATTGGACAGCTTTAGGGGGGGAGAGTGGAGTGTCACAGCAGCAGTACGTAATGTAGCATTAGTGCACCCTGGTCTGCTTGCATTGAAAGTGAGCCATGGTGCACTTAAAGCGGACTGAGACCCACGATTTTCGAGCAGACCAGACTTCATTTGTTTTGGTCCGAACTAGAGTCATATTTACAAAACGAAGCTGACTATCTGAACAAAAGAATTCTGGTCCGTTTAAAACGGAACAAACAGTGCTAGTGTGAAAGCGCTGTGCTGGAGTGGTATTCTATAATGATTGCATCTGATGATACCTGTAGATATAGATTTACATAGAAAGGTAACTGGCAAGATGCAACACTGGGCCATCATCCTACCTCTCGTCCTGGTGAGTGGACAAAGGATTGTCTTGTGTTATATAATTTAAGTAGGGTAGGGTAGTTTCTTTGTTACCCTCCCTGGCCTTGCAAGAATACTTTTGTAAGAGTATACACGAGACTTCTGTGCCAAATAGAGCCTCAACTTGTTCAAGTCGAACGAACCTGTCCTTCATTTCTACACCACCCACTGCCTTGTGGATTTTTCAGAGAGTCTTGACGATACCCGTTTGGTCTCATAAATTCGATATACAACAGCAGCACCCACAGACACAGTAAAATATTATACAATCTATGCATACGTATGGATAAAATGGTTGAATGTAATATTGTTTATCTTTTGCCCAAAGTCAGCTGGGATAGGCTCCAGCTCCTTGGGAACCTGAACAAAGTAGGCTGAAGAAAATTGATGATGAATGGGAAACTCTTTTCTTTTCTTTTCTTTTCTTTTCTTTTCTTTTCTTTTCTTTTCTTTTCTTTTCTAGCCAGTGTTTCAATCAGCACTTCTACATAACACAATGCGCTGTATGCACAGACTGCTTATTTAGGGAGTCCTTGAAATATGAAGTTTCGTTCCTATGCTGGCGACCAAACCCGAAAGTCGGCTTTCACCTTTGAAATTCACATTTAAAAAAATAATTCTTATAAAAAGAATTTAATACATTTAAAAAATAAAAAAGATGCTGCTGAGAGGATAAAGATAGGGTTTTCAATGGTTTATTTGCAACCGAAAGCATGGAACATGACTTCTGTGAACCAACAAAACGAAACCAAAACAGATTTCTTGCTCTGGCCACCCTCCATCTCACACTCCAGTCAGACCCGCGGTGTGTTTAACGACAGCTCAGAAAATACAATACTCAACATTACAACCTGAAGCATGCTTGCAACCTGTTTCGTTACATTGCTCTTCTTATTTTCACAATGAACATGAACTGGAAGCTTTGTGGCCTTCAACTGTTGGCGAAGGTCTGTGTCAAAACAAAACTGCTTTTTAGCGCGATGGTTTTACTATGCTCTGAACACAGCCTTTACGTCTTTACCAATGTTCATAGGTGTCTCTCCTTTCTCAATTCTTTTTATGATGTTAAGCCACAGAACAGCGCACAAACACAGACAAACACTATGCACTTGCTATGCAGAAACTATGGCGCAGGGCACTAAATGACAGACGAGGCACCGCCATCGTAAAGTCGAAATGTCGTAGATTGAGGACATCGTAACCGAAGATTTTGTCGTACATTTCACTAGCCAGCATAGAAACATAAATGAATACCGCTCTGTTCTTGTGCACAGCTATGCAGGAGAAAGAGAGACATTTTTTTCTCAGCTTGACTCCTTTCTCATCAGCCTCTCTTTTTTGGTAGTCTCAGCTTCTCATGGTGACAGAGCAAACAAAGCAGTCAAGCTCACTGCTCCGTGCACCTCTACAGGATAGAAAATGACCTGTTGTTGTCGAGGCTATTCAAAGAAACAAGAACTCTGACACATTCAAGCACGACTAAGTAACCAGTACAGTCTGAGAACGATGCAGCAGAGGAATTTGAATAGTGGATGGCAAAAGAACAGAGTCTGTGTTAAGTGTGAACATCAAAAGACAGATGTTGCGTAAGAAGAACAAATTATTAACCTAACAGCATTATGGCCTTCTAGTAAATTTTGATTATTGTAAAGCAACAAAAAAATAACCGTTCAACAAACAAGAAGAGTCCATTTGACTAGGGATGTCCCAATCGCATATTTTTGCACCCAAGTTCGAGTCATCTGATTTTGAGAATCTACCGATACCGAGTACTATTCGTACTATTAATTCAACATTCATTCTCGTAGTAATAGTTTGACCTTTTTTTTTTACCATATTACTACAAGAATTAAAGTCATATTATTAAGTAGGTCTAATGTAGTTGAAAGGGAAGCTATGTACATTTCTGGCCAAATGTATTGGCACCCATACAATTCTGTCAGATAATGCTCAATTTTTCCCAAAAAACGATTGCAATTACAAATGCTTTGGTAGTAATATCTTCATTTATTATGCTTGCAATGGAAAAATACAAAAGAGAATGGAATTTTTTTTTTTTTTCAATCATTATCATTTTACACAAAGCTCCCACAAATGGGCCAGACAAAAGTATTGGCAATAACTAAATCACACGTGCAGCCAGTTAAAATGGATTAAAGTTGACTCAACCTCTGTCCTGTGTCCTTGTGTGTACCACATTGAGCATAGAGAAAAGAAAGAAGACCAAAGAACTGTCTAAGGACTTGAGAAGCAAAATTGTGAGGAAGCATGAGCAATCTCAAGGCTACAAGTCCATCTCCAAAGACCTGAATATTCTATATTCTATGAATATTCTGAAAAGTCTACCGTGCACAGTATCATCAATAAGTGTAAAGATGTGGACGGAAAATATTTGTTTTTTCTTTTTTTAATTTAATTTTGATTTTTATCAGGCAGTCTCATTGAGATTAACATCTCTTTTGCAAGAGAGGCCTGAGCACAAAGAAACATTCACAAATCGGACCACACAAAATACACTAACAGAAACAGTTACAATGATCAGTAAAAACATCAGACAAAAGAGATTTAAAATAACCGAGATGAATGATTTACTGTAGTCTAAGAGTAGAATGCAATTTGTTCCACTTAAGAGGAGCATAATAGCTAAAGCCAGTTCTGACAACATTAGTGCGTTTGAGTGGAATGTTTAGGGTTAAGAAGTGAGCTGATCGTGTTTTGTAGTTACCAGTGTTGGGAGTAACGGCGTTATAAATAATGCCGTTACGTAACGGCGTTATTTTTTCAGTAACGGGGTAATCTAACTAATTACTTTTTCCGCCGTTAAAATGCCGTTATCGTTACTGACGGTCAAAAGCGGTGCGTTACTTACTCTGAATAAATTGAAGAAACTACCAGCCGTGTTGAGTCGACTCTCTGCTCTGTTGATTTGTCATCCAAGACTTGGGGTGCGTTCAGGTTCGAGAATAGCGCACGTACTCCTGACTCCAAGCTGTTTGTCCCTGCTCATTCAATTAGACAATGCTTTCCAAAGTTTGGGAACACCAAGCCACTTCGGTTGCATTTTGGCACATGAAAAATAGCAAATACCGTACTAAGGTATGACGGAAAATTTTAGTGGTCTTGAAACCGCAACGTTTTCACACCACGGTAAACCGTGAAACCGGTAACCGGCACATGTCTACTCGAGAGATGCGATGGAAGTGATTGTGAATGGCTGAGGGTTAGAGTCATGTGTCGTGGTAAGCCAATCAGAGCCGGTGATTTCACAAGCAAACCGGAACAGCGCGTGCGGCAAACACACACACGCGAAACAGATGCACAGGGTCGGGATGGCAGAGCATTCAGAAGAAAAAATGTCCTTTAAGAGGTGGAGATATAGACACTATTTCAAGTTTGTCGAAATTAAAGGAAAGAACCTGCATGTAATGTGTAATTTATGTCCCGGGGCAAAGCTTTTGTCGACATCTGTGGTAAGCAATTCAAATCTGCTGAAGCACCTAACAAGTTAACTACCTGTCTGTTCTTCTCTATTCCACTGACTCGAATACTGCTCGGAAAATTTCAAATTCTTTGACATACAACAAGTTCTTTTTAAAGTAACGGAAATAGTTACTTTCCCTGGTAACTAGTTATTTTTACTATAGAGTAATTCAGTTACTAACTCAGTTACTTTTTGGAAGAAGTAGTGAGTAATGTAACTAATTACTTTTTTTAAAGTAACGTGCCCAACACTGGTAGTTACTGGATTTGAATGACAGGAGAGATGTGAGGTAGCCAGGAAGTTTGCACAGTAAAGCCATATAGATGAATAACATGAGGTGGCTATTTCTTCTTGACTGTAGTGAAGACCATCCAACGTTTTGGTAAAGGGTTCAATGATGAGTGGAGAAATTGTCATTGGTGATGAAACGTAAAATTGACGAGACATTTCAACGAAAGATTGTGCAGATGGTGGATAAAGAACCTTGACTAACATCCAAACAAGTTTAAGCTGTCCTGCAGTCCGACGGTACAACAGTGTCAACCCATACTATCTGTCGGCGTCTGAATGAAAAGGGACTCTATGGTAGGATACCAAGAAGGACCCCACTTCTGACCCATAAAGAGAAATAAAAAAGCAAGGCTGGAGTTTGCCAAAACTTACCTGAGAAAGTCAAAAATGTTTTGGAAGAATGTTCTCTGGTCAGATGAGACAAAAGTAGAGCTTTTTGGGAAAAGGCATCAACATAGAGTTTACAGGAAAAAAACTAGGCCTTCAAAGAAGAGAACACGGTCCCCACAGTCAAACATGGCGGAGGTTCCCTGATGTCTTGGGGTTGCTTTGCTAAAGTTTGAAGACTACCAACAAATTTTGCAGAATAAGGTAGGCCCTAGTGTGGGAAAGCTGGGTCTCCCTCAGAGGTCATGGGTTTTCCAGCAGGACAATGACCCAAAACATACTCCAAAAAGCACTAAAATGGTTTGAGAGAAAGCACTGGATTATTTTAAAGTGGCCAGCAATGAGTCCGGAACTGAATCTCATGGAACACTAGATCTGAAAATGGCAGGTTGGAGAAGGCACCCTTCAAATCTCAGCGACCTGGAGCAGTTGGCCGAAGAAGTATGGTCTAAAATTCCAGCAGAGAAATGTAAGAAACTCATTGATGGATACCAGAAGTGTTTCTTTGCAGTTATTTTGTCTAAAAGTTGTGCTACCAAGTACTAGGCTGAGGGTGCCAATACTTTTGTCCGGCCCATTTTTGGAGTTTTGTGTAAAATTATAATGATTTAATTTTATTTGCCATTCTCTTTTGTGTTTTTTCATTGCAAGCAAAATAAAGGAAGATATTACTACCAAAGCATTTGTAAATGGAATAATTTTTTGGGAGTATTTGAGCATTATCTGACAGAATTGCAGGGGTGCCGATAGTTTTGGCCAGCAGTGTAGAAGCATTGCTGCCTCGGTTAAAACCAACAATATTGAAGCCATCTCAGGGTTTCCCCTAGGATTTTTTGAAGCTGTAGTGGTGGGCTGCATCGAAGTCGGACAGCCTCACCATGTCGTGCCAAGGCGAAATTGCGTCATATCATGACAAATTTGATATGACAGATTTTTTTTTCACATTTTTTTCCCAAAAACAACTATAACATAGATCTATTTGAACTATTTTATTAGCTAGGCTAATGTCGTAGCTCTCTAATACGGAACATGGTTGTAAAATGCGTAGCTGATTACAGCTACATTACCCTACGTAATAATACGACTTTTTTTCTCATAGCAATAGGACAACTTAAATTTAGTTGGACCCCAGAGAATTTAAAAGGCAGTTAAATAAACTTTGTTAGTTATCATCTACAGGTACGGCTGAGTCTTTCAATCCAATTTCATTAATCTCTTTTCACCTCCGCCCCTACACTGCTCCAGCCTGTGCTTCTTCTCTATACTTGCCAGATCCTCAAACGTAAGCATGTTTATTTACGGCAGTGTAATCATAATGTTGACCAAAGGGCATAAAGTTACTTTGCTGTATTTTCTTTAAAAGCCCTATATGTATTAAGATAGATTTTATGATTTTTTTTTTTTTGTACAGTGGCTGCTTATACAAGACACGATACAGTGTTATGAAAAAGTATCTGAACCTTTTGGAATTTCTCACATTTCTGCATAAAATGCCCATCAAATGTGATCTGATCTTTGTCAAAATCAAACATTTGAAAAAACAGTATCTGCTTTAACCCTTGAGAGTCGAAGGACACGCTGGCGCGTCCTCAGCGCACGTCGTCTTTGAAGCGCCCTCACGTTTTAATTACGTCACCCACATGCCGTTGGTTGGTCTCGTTTTAAAGTGCGGAAGTTGCGGTTTACTCTCGTTATTATTTGAAGTCAATCGACCAACTAAAACGTGAGATATTGTCATTTAAGTTTTATAGTTTTATTGTCCTCTCAAAAAAACATTAAAACGCTGCATGGATCATTTGTTTATGTCAATATTTCCATCATTTCTTGTCCTTTTTCAAAACGGAAGCTCCATGAAAAAAACACAAATCAAACGAACCCTTTCGAAGTCACAGTGGAAGCACAAAATGCGTTTTTTTTATAAATATAACTGCCGTGCGAGGTTCCACCGAACGAGAGGGAGGAGTGTTCTGAAGCAGCGAGGTGGCGAGCGACGGCCGTTTGGATCGAGCAGCGACTTTGTGTGACTTTGAGAATGAACGGAAAACTAAATTTAGTGCAAGCAATTGCGCTTTTTGATCAACTTGAGGAAGAGGATGGTCCAAATTCGTCATCATCGTCTTCTTCGGAAGAGTCCTCGAGTGAAAATAGTGACGGATTTAAACACGTGGGTGACGCCATCGACGAGCAGAGGTAAGCCAACTCACTTTTTTTTATGCTGAAAAAGTTTCTTTTGAAAGTTTCTTTTGATATTGCAAGACAAAGTTAATTTTGATGCAATATAAGTGTGTGTTTGTGTATATAATAATAAAATGTGCATATCAGATCAAAGTCGTACGTGCACTGTGTGTATACCAGGCAGGAATTTATCATTTGTGGTGTTCTTCTTTCTATATAAAGATTAGGGATGTAGCACATATTCAGCTATGGTATTCTTTCTATTGTCATACATATAGATTTCCATTATTATTTATTGCTGTATATATTTTTATTTTATACTTTATTATTTTCATAAATACTTTTTTTCATGTACATTTATAGTGACAATGAAAGTAAAGTGAAATGAAAATGGAAGGGTGGAAGGGTGGAAAGAGGACCGACACCCCATGGAAGTGTGGGCTGCGTGATGTAGCCCTGTGTCTAATTCCAGGACGAAACTGCTTTTCGGAGTGGCATGCCTGAAAAAAAATTAACTTGTTTATTGTAAATATTTTTGAAAATACTTTTTTTCCCCAATGTTATATATATTTTTTCCCCCACAATCAGTCTTCTCAATTTGTGTATATAAATGTGTGTTCAAGAAGCTTGATTGTGTGTACATAGTTTTCATCAGGTGATGGGCCGCAAGACCTAAACTCATAAAGAGATGGCCTCTAAACACTTTTTGTGTTAGATGGTATATTTTTTCACTGTTCTTCACTGTTTGGTCTGCTGTATATAACCTGTTCTGACTAGAGCATGTATAAAGGCAAAAAACGCCTATGGCTATACCTGTTGTTTATGTTGAATTGTCAAATATAAGACTATTTATTCTAATTTTTTGGGGTTGAATGTTCATCCTAACATGTTGAATAAATATTACAAAGTTTCAAAACGGTTCGTTACGCATGTTTGGTTGTCAATTGGACATCAATATTAAAAACTTTGACAAAACGATTTTGGAATTGTTGGTCTTTTTGGGCCCAAAATGATGATTCATAATTGGTCAGTGAGGGAAACAACAGTTTGGACATGAAGTTCAAGGTGTCCCAAAAAAAGGGACCAAACCAGGCCATCGTAAACAATTCTTTCTTTGAAATATAAAGGCAACTTCAAAGGCATGCAAAATCAGACAAAATAGGCCCAGACCTTAAAGGGTTAACTAAAACCACCCAAACATATATAGGTTTTCATATTTTAATGAGGATAGCACGCAAACAATGACTGAAGGGGGAAAAAATAAGTAAGTGAACCCTCTGCCTAAGGAGACTTAAAGAGCAAATGAAACCAATTTTTACCAAACAATTTAAGTCAGGTGTGTTCCCAATCACTGATGAGTGGTTTCAAGCTGCCCTGCCCACTATAAAACACACACCTGGTAAGAATTGTCTTGATGAGAAGCATTGTCTGATGTGCATCATGGCTCGGTCAAAAGAGCTGTCTGAAGGCCTACAATCAAGGCTTGTTGGTTTGTATACAGCTGGGAAAGGATACAAAACCATCTCTAAAAGTCTGGATGTTCATTAATCAACAGTCAGAGAAGTTGTCTACAAGTGGAGAGAGTTTGGCACTGCTGCTTCTCTCCCAAGGAGTGGTCGTTCACCATACATGACGCCAAGAGTTCAGCGCAGAAAAAGAGGTAAAAAGATGAACCCTAGAGTGTCTGCTAAAGACTTATGGAGTTCATGGGAGGACTTCACGGAGGAAGCCACTGCTGTCTAAAAAAAACATTGTTGCTCGTTTAATGTTCGCAAAAAGGCACTTGGACACTCAACAGAAGTTTTGGCAAAATATTTTGGAGACTGATGAAACCCAAAGTTGAATTGTTTAGGAGTAACACACAACGTTATCTGTGGAGGAAAAATGGAACAGCTCACCAACATCAACACTTCATCCCCACTGTGAAGCATGGGGGAGGGTGCATCATGATTTTGGGCTTTTTTGCTGCCTCAGGGCCTGGACAACTTGCAGTAAATAATGGAAGAATGAATTCAAAGGTTCATCAGAATGTTTTGCAGGAAATCCTGAGGCCATCTGTAAGATAGTTGAAGCTTAAAAGATGATGGATGCCGCAAACACAGAAGTAAATCAATATCAGAATATTTTCAGAAGAACAAAATTCAGGATCTGGAGTGGCCAAGTCAAAGTCCAGACTTGAACCCCATTGAGATGCTGTGGCATGACCTAAAGACAGCGATTCATGCCAGACATCCCAGGAATCGGACTGAACTACAGCAGGTTTGTATAGAAGAATGTGCAAAAATAGTCTTTATTGATGTGCCAGACTGATCTGCAGCTTCAGGAAGTGTCTGGTTGAAGTTATTGCTGCCAAAAGAGGGGCCACAAAATATTAAATGTGATGGTTCACGTACTTTTTTCCCCCCTTTTGTCATTTTTTGCATACTATCCTCATTAAAATAAGAAAACCTCTTAATGTTTGGGTGGTTTTAGTTAAAGCAGACACTGTAATTTTTGTATTTTTTACTGTATTTGATCATAAACCAACAAGGCAGTACTAGTAGCAATTTAATCGCCACTTCTGAGGAGAGAGAGTTGTGCATTACACCATAACGCCCCTTTTTGCTCCTGGAAATGACTTTTGTATGCTCTCAATCTAGTCTCGTAACCAGTGAATCACATCAAAAATCAGATGCAAAAACTGGTCTGACACAAAAAGACCAGTGTGCCAAATTGTCTAGCTTGATGTCAGGTCTGGACATGTTTGCATTTTCTTGCCTTTCTTTATCACTGAGAGTCACTGAATAATCTTGTCAGCAAACAAATCCACATTGATGACATGCACAAGGGCAGAAAGGTTAAAAAATACCAACAAAGAAAACAAAAGATAATAGGGAGGACAAAGCCAAAATAATCATCTCAGTTCTATCAGTCTTGAGAGAATCTCATGTCATTGTTCTATATAGGCCACCACCATCGTTCATGTACCACACGTCATCTCTAGCCGAAACCACAACAGTGTGGGCATTCAATAGTGACCAGTTAGTAGGCCCACAAGCACCAGCTGTGTCCCCGCTTACTGGGAAAAAAAACTTGAGCTTTATGGGAAATTGCCTTTCAGGATGTTTGCAGTGCAATGGAATTATGATGTAAGAATACATTTTAGATGACATCATTTCGGTATGATACGAGGAAAGTACCGCCATTCTATTTATTATAACATCACAGATATATCCTTATATCCATTTTCTGGATGTGATCCTATGTGATTCTGGTCATAAAACATTATTATTGCATTCGTAATGACTGACCTTTTTTTTTTTCTCTTTTATACAGAAATGGTCTGTGGTCTTCTTTTCATGGTCACATTTTCTTGCTGACAATCAGGAGTGGGTCTCTTTTTATCGGGTGCCATTTGTGTCCCCAGTTTAGCTGCATTTTCACTAAAATTTAACAAATACTCATTTCACTTATGTTTTTTGTGTACTATCAACAATGGCGTAGATTTGGCCGCAACATTTTTAGGGAGGGTATAACAGCATAACCTGCATGGTATTAATTCAACCAAACAGATTGGGTGAACGGGGGTCAGGGCTACATTTCTCAAGAATATGAACCTAATTCATTAATAGGCTGAATGATCAATGCAAAATAAATCTGTGACTTTTTATACTAACTTTCATGTGTATTGGGCAGGCGATACACCGTTTAATTCAAACCAAAACTACTAAAGAAACATTTTGAAAACTTCCAGAATAAATTGATGGATTTTATTAGTAAATATAAATTGCAATATTTGAACATAAATTAACAGACTTACATACAGCGGTTATGAAAAAGTATCTGAACCTTTTGGAATTTCTCACATTTCTGCACGAAATCGCCATCAAATGTGATCTGATCTTTGTCAAAATCACACAGATAAAAAAAAAAAAAAAACTATCTGCTTTAACTAAAACAACCCAAACATATACAGGTTTTCATATTTTAATGAGGATAGCAGGCAAACAATGACAGAAGGGGGAAAATAAGTAAGTGAACCATCTGCCTAAGGAGCCTTAAAGAGCAATTGTAACCAATTTTTACCAAACATTCTAAGTCAGGTGTGTGCCCGATCACTGATGAGTGGTTTAAAGCTGCCCTGCCCACGATGAAAAACACACCTGGTAAGAAATGTCTTGATGAAAAGCATTGTCTGATTGTCAGAGAAGTTGTCTACAAATGGAGAGTTTGGCACTGTTGCTTCTCTCCCATGGAGTGGCCGTCCACCAAAGATGACGCCAAGACTTCAGCGCAGAATACTCAAAGAGGTAAAGAAGAACCCTAGAGTGTCTGCTAAAGACTTGCAGGAATCACTGTTTTATGAAGTACGTTCAGTGTGGTTGATTATACACCATCATATGCCATCATATTTTAAACTTTTAAACAAATTATGTCACAATGAAAAAAATAGGGTCTGTAAAAAACTCACGGATATTTATCTCATAACTTTCGCTTAATTGTATTTTTTTGTTACTGTCGTATTTTCTACAATATGTTAGATGATAAATAATCAATCCAAACAAAGAAAAATTGAAAAAAAATGAAAAAAAAAAAAAAACGTTTAAAAGTCTAAATATATGGAAAACAAAATCTCGACCACTCCTTGATGTCTGCGATTTCTGCATTGCGATCCTTGTTATAATTCCATGTTTCACCCATAAAATCCCCCAAAAATCCAGCTGTGGCCATTCACAGCTGTGTCATGACACTCAGTGATACATGCTAAATGGAGTTTTTGGATCGAAATGTGGTAAGTAGAGCTGGGAATCTTTGGGCACCTAACGAATTGATTACGATTCAGAGGCTCCGATTCGATCATAAAACTATTATTGATGCACCCCCCTCCTTTTTTTTTTTTTTCTTCTAATGTTTTGTACATTAGTTAAAAGTGTTCAAAAATCCTCTCAGGCTAAACCAAACTACTATTTCAGTATCAAGTTAACATATAACAGTAAACAAATATACAAAAATAACAGTAAAAAAAAAACTCTCGTCCCCATTCTGTATCAGCAGCTTTAAACTACATTCAATTAATTTAATGTTGTGAATCAACTGTTACAGTTGTTAAAATTGCTCCCGTTATTCCATAATTTCCCTTCTGTCTACTTTTGTCAAAGTTTTAAAACTATTTCATCATTTGAAGATAGATTCAAGACAAGATTCTGCCGATTTAGGAGTATTTTAGATAAAAAGTTAATTAGGTTCGCTACAACAGAGCCTTCTCGAGAGGTCTACTGCTTTAAGATGACGGCTGTTTACTTACGCCAGAAAGTCTGTCATTTCGCATCTCTGTTCAATAATACATGTTCTAACACTGACGTCATCTGTTATATTGCATCGAGTTCTACGTATATATATATGATACCTACTGTAGCCGTATGTTTGTAGCAACTATCAACTGGGCGTTGTTTGTAGCGGCTGTCAGCCGCAGCCAGGTATGATTGTTTTTTTATCTAGCGGCATGAGTTGAACATGATATTTACTCTCGGTCCGTTCCTCATTGCGTCCCAAAGACCGCGCTGACTGTGTTTTACTTCCGCTTTACCGGGTATAATTTAATAATCGGAATTTGGATATTTGTGAATCGTTCTCGAATCTTCCACGGCCGAATCGCAAATAATCTAAGAATCGGAAATTTCGCACGCCTCTAGTGGTAAGTACGCGATAATATCTCGTTAAAGTCATGGCGTCTGTAATTGTAATTGCTCTCACGTGCTCTCATCTCCAGATGGGGTTTTGCTGTTTAAAAACTTTTTTTTTTTTTTTTTTAAAGAATAGCCTCCTGTTCAAAATTGTTCTTTCCCCAGAAAATTGAGATTTTAAGCTTTCCAATGGTGTATCACACATGCATATCGGACAATTTTGAAAATTGGCCAAATTGGGGGGTCACAGAGCGGAACTTCAAGTCACCTGAGTGTTTTCTGCCAAATTATATATTTTTCATCAAGTATCCAAAGTCATGTTAGCTATATGCTAGCAAAGCTAGGCTGAGGGCTAACTTTAGCACAAAATGTCCCCTTTGTTAATGTCTACTTGGTTACGTCCAAATGGCACCCTATGAAAAAAAAATGGCCCGAGTATCAGACAAACAATTGTGTTTCTAATTGTGTTTTCTTTTTACGGTCGAATATTGTCCATGCAGGGATGCTATGAATCAGGAGGGAAGAACAACAATGCTACGGCCAAAACAATGACCTACCAGCCGCATCTGCAATTTGCAGCCCATTAACACAGAAGCGAGTTGAACCATAACAAAGGCACTGTGCCACTTTAAGCTCCTGAAGCAAAATTAAAAATGTAATTCCACATTTCTTATGTGTATCAGTACCAATAATTGTGTTCCTCCTCGACTTATACAACGCCTCCACAAAGTTTCATGGAATCTCATTAGGTGTTTGTATGGAACAAATCACTGAGCAAACTTTGCTCAAAACATTACCTTTGGCCTTGGTGGAGGAAGACGTAGTTTGAGTTTTTTTTTTCCTCCCTCAAAATGTTCCCCATAATTCTGCAAATGCATCTGACATGGATTTTACTGATTATTTAACTTATGCTCTTTTAAATTGGCTTCTTCATGAACGGCACACATTTTTAAAAATATGAATATACTGTAAGTGGTTTTATGAACTATTAGATTTTCCATAAAGGCAATTTGGATTATATGTACATATAGTGCTATGCTGCTCATTCTCAGAGTTAAGTTTGTGTTAAATTTGTGACGGCTAACTAGCCACAGAATGACCCATGGAACTCTAACAACAAAACTTATGATATCATTTCATTTCACAGCAGTGTTGTTTTCATGAACGATGATGATAACGCAAGTTTTTGTCAACGAACACTTTTTTCATGACGATGACCAGATGAGAACGAGCTATAACTGTGTTTTTGCAGACTAAAATATAACGAAACGAGTGCCAGTTTTCGTCTGACTCGACAAGAAAGAGAAAATGCGAAATAGTTTCTGTCACATCTTCACAATCTGTGACATTTTCTTATCGTATGTGTAGTTAGCACGCATCGTAGCAGTGTATTGTCTTGTCACTCATGTGACGTGCTGTGCCCCCCCCCCCCTTCCCGACTCACCACTGTGTCATCTCCAGTCTCCATGCAGGCTTACACACACGGAAAGATTTGTTTTCTTATCTTGGCCAGAGGGAATATGCAATGTTGCCGTAGCATTTAAAGGTCTATGCTGAGGGATCGTCACACACTAAATGTAACTTGTAGCACTATCATTACGTTCGCGCGAGTATCCTCTTAAACTATCGGACAGTTTTTCTTAGATACAATTCGTGACGTCGAGGTGGGCAAAATTAATTGAAAATAATGTACTGTTTTCCTGCTGAGTGTGTATAATCAACAAGTCGGCGTTGTCCTTGTAGACGCTACAATATATGCCCGTTAGTCAACATTCATTCAAAATATTTGGAAAACTTGATTAATTTATTTTTGAGGTACATTTTTTCAAATTTTACAGACAAAAATATTTTTAGTAAACGTTGACAAAAACTAGACGAAATTAGTCTCAAATTTTCGTCAACAAAAACCAGACGAAGACAAACACATTTTGAGATTAGTAAAATATGACTAAGACTACTGTAATTTCCCGAATATAAGGTGCACTTTTTTCCCCAAAATCATGCGAATTATAAATGGATACAGGGATGGAGACAAAAAAAATATATATATATATATATATATATATATATATATATATATATATATATTTATAAAAAAGACAGATTTTTTTTAATTGACACGGCCATGTTGTGTTGAAGAAACGTATGCGGCGATCCGTTGCCGACCATTACGGTACGTGACGTCACCATTTTGTTTCGGTCGTGGCGAGCTAGGGAAGGAGTCGGAGGTGGAGCATCAAACAACAGAGCTAATTCGCATTGCTTTATTGACATTTAGGCTGCAACAAAATATGGTAGCAATGTCAATCTCACATGCAACCCGTGGAATATAACTATCTTTCCGGCTGTTCCCTCAACAAAATATACCCCCCCCCCCCCCGGGAACTATACAACGTGCCAACTTAAGTTCCGCCGGTGAATTCTGTTATAACTCGTTACACGGTAATACTTCACTCTGATTGATCGAATGATTTCATCTGTGTGAAATTCTGCTTTTTTCACTCTTCATAAAGCACAGAATTTAGTTTCTTGAACTCATTTGAGTTGACGTTTGTTGCAGCTCCGCAACTCGGACCGTAACAAATGTAACACAACACAGACTTTCTGTGTCCGTCAACTATATCTGTCCCTCGGGAAACTCAAACCCAAATAACAATAGTTCCTCTTGTTAGTCAACAGCGATGCGCGCTTTCGGTTTTCCGACTTCTTGCCTCACTTTTATTTTACCGTATCTATCCATAGAAGAAACATTTATTCATCATGATGAAACGAGCAAGTTATACAGCAGCCTTTATAAGAAAAGCCACATGTGTTTTGTATTCTCCTGGATTCTGGTAAGTTGGAGAAGTTGTCAAATCATATTATTACTGTACATATTGTCAGTTTACGGTAATGTTTTGAACTACCAATGTGCTATGCTTGTGCTGTGTTTCACCAGTCAGTAAAATGACATTTCTGTATCTGTACACGAGCTCTGTTTTCTTGAATTCTTCTATTTATTGGTGCTAAAATTAGGGTGCGCGTTATACACGGGTACAATAATTTCCCCTAGATTTTACAAGTAAATTTGGGGTGCGCGTTATACACGGGTGCACCTTATATTCGGGTAATTACGGTAATTAGTATTCTCGTCCAAAACTAAGATGAAGACAAAAATTAAGAAGGCTGCCAAAAACAACACTGCTTTACAGAGCACACTGCATTGGCGCTGCAAATAACAATCATTTTTATAATCAATGAATTATTAATTAATTAAACGATTAAACAGATAAATGTCACTTTTTTTCAGTTAGCTTCACAATTTAACTTGAAGTTGTTTTAGGCATGTTATAAGTAATAATGAAGACAAAATGAATATTTTTTTCAAAAATAATCTTTTCTTACAGCTTACTGACTTGGAACCTCGGAAAAGGATGGCATGCCCTCTTCCGGTCGGGGATCAGATCCTGCCCCAAGTGAAGAAGTTTAAGTATCTTGGGGTCTTGTTCACGAGTGAGGGTAGGAGGGAGCGGGAGATCAAAAGGCGTATCGGTGCAGCATCTGCAGTGATGCAGACTCTGTAGTGTGTCCGTAGTGGTGAAGACGGAGCCGAGCCAAAAGGTGAAGCTCTCGATTTACCAGTAGATCTACGTTCCTCCTATGGTCACGAGCTGTTGGTCGTGACCGAAAGAGCAAGATACAAGTGGCCGAAATGAGTTTCCTCCACAGGGTGTCCGGGCTCTTCCTTAGAGATAGGGTGAGAAGCTTGGTCATCCTGGAGGGACTTAGTGTCGAGCCGCTACTCCTCCGTGTTGAGAGGAGCCAGTTCAGTTAGTTCAGATGCCTCCTGGATGCCGCCTTGGAGATGTGTTTCGGGAACCAACGGGAGGCCCTGGGGACGACCAAGGACAAGCTGGAGAGACTATGTCTCTCGGCTGGCCTGGGAACGCCTTAGGGTCCCGTCAGAAGAGCTGGTATAAGTGGCTGGGGAGAGGGAAAACTGGGCTTCCCTGTTAAAGCTGCTGCCCCCGCAACCCAACCCCGGATTAAGCAGTAGATGATCGATGGATGGTCTTGTTCATTCGCATACAAAAAAAAAAGTGCCACTGATTGACATTTATTTTCTTTAAACAAACTAAACAACAAAATCCAACAAGGAGGAGGCAGAGTGTAATGAATCAGTTTTCTTTATCAAACAGTTGTTCATAAATACAATCCAAATCCTATTTCAAAGCACACGCTCTTGTAGGGATGGGAATCGAAATCCGATTCCAATTCCGAACCGGTTCCTAGTGTTTCGAGGCCTCGACATCACAATGAAAAAGCCTTAACGATCCCTTTAACTATTCCTAATGACGCGTATTGCGTCATCACGTTACGTGACGTCTTGTGGTCCAGATGCATCAAACTAGCATGGCGCCAAGAACCACTCGCTTCAAAGTTTGGCTACACTTCACCAGAAAAGAGGGTGAAAATGAAAGGTAATGATGGTTTAGCACGAGCATTGCAGCCGTAAACATAACAATGACAGCACGTAGGTTCAAACGCTCGAAAGAGTATCTTCACTTCACGAGGAAAAATTACAACAAAGCGACTTGCTGTCATCGCATAGTGGAGATAACTGCATCGGGAGGGAATCCAACTGCACTGTCCTCACTGAGACGCTAAGGCTCAGTCCTGGCTATACAGCTAGACGGTATAATTTGCTGACTTTATTCAACCATCATTTGAAGAGTGAAACTAAAAATAGAAATGAAACAAATCAATTTCGTCCCCAATATCAAACAAGTTTGCATCAACGTATATCAGCGATGATTAGCTGCTAATACAGTAATAACAAAAACGGTTAGCCTGCGTTCGCTAGCATTAGCACATCGTTCAAACCACTACACAACTGGATTAAGTGTCCGATCGCGAGTGGAAACACACAACAACATCACAAAAGATGATACATACAGGTGTTGCCTCTGTAGATATTTTACAAACATTAACAAAGAACGTAGGCTCGGAGCAGTCTTTCCCTCTCTCACTAACTCGCTTTGATGCGGCACTTCTTCTTCGCGTTTAAGTGCGCTCTTCTTCACGTGAGGGTGTTCTTCTTCCCGTGAGGAAGCGCAAGGGCGCCCCCACTTGAGCGTGAAAGCACCATAAAAACTAAAAGGCATGCATTTCAATATAATGGTAAATAATACACGGGTCCCCAAACTACGGCCCGCCTCCACATTTGGTCCACCCCCCTGAACAGTACCAGAGAGCATTTTGATTTTTTTTTTTTTTCAATAGTGTTATTTATTTCCTGGCTTTTTTCTGTGAAGAACCCAGAGAGGCTGATTTGGTTATTATCTATTCAATTAATAGTGTTATTACATTATATTATATTATATTATATTATATTATATTATATTATATTATATTATATTATATTATATTATATTATATTATATTATATTATATTATATTTATGACGTCTATTTATTATCTTTTGACCTCGTTGTGAGTTTGTAAGGGTGTGACTTCTGATGAAGGAAACTCGATGCCAATCAAAACGTTGGTTCTTCATTTCCCCCAAATTAGAATCGATAAGAGAATCGATAAAGAATCGAATCGTTAAGCAATATCGATAATGGAATAAGAATCGTAAAAATCCTATCAGTTCCCATCCCTACTCTTGTATGACAATTTAGAGTTAAAATGGGAGTTTGTGTTGAAAAGAGATTGATATATGAAGGTCTTTATTTGTGTTTTTTTTTTTTTTTTTTTTTTAATCAAAAGAAATGTGACACCTAAATTATCTAACAATAACTCAAGTGCTAATATGCTTCTCCAAAAAACAAAACAAATGGACACTTAAGACACTGATTTGTATATTCGCTAACGAGCTTAGCGTTTCGTGTTAACTAGTAACGTCTCAGCAACAAAGAATAAAAACAATAAAATTGGCTTCATTTACTCATTTCATTTATCTCTGGCGGAGGCACACTGGATCTAACAACACAAAAGACAATCCAACTCTAGACACTTCAAAAAACACAGTGGTATGGTAAAGTGTCTGGAGTCTTTGGAATTTCTCACATTTGTGCATAAAATCACAATGAAATTTGATCTGATATCTGTCAAAATCACACAGATGTAAAAACAGTGTCTGTTTTAACTAAAACCACCCAAACATTTATAGGTTTTCATATTTTAATGAGGATGGCATTCAAACAATGACAGAAGGGGATAAAATAAGTAAGTGCACCATCTGGCTAATGAGACTAAAAGAGCAATTGAAACCAATTTTTACCAAAAATTTAAGCCCAATCACTGATGAGTGGTTTAAAACTGCCATGCCCACTATAAAACATCATTGTCTGGTGTGCATCATGGCTCAGTCAAAGGAGCTGTCTGAAGACCTGCGATCAAGGATTGTTGATTTATACCAGTGCTTCTCAATTATTTTCTGTTACGCCCCCCCCCAAGGACGATGTAAATGTTTCGCGCCCCCCCAAACTCTGCCGCCACTGTAAATAGTATCATCTGTCTATAATATTACTATTATAAGTACGCCTCTGCCTCACATTGTATCCCTTTTTTCTATTAGAGAAAATAACAGAGATCAGTTTTTCAGAGATTGTTTTGTTTGTAACAGAAAATTTGCCTGAATTAAAAAAAAAAAAAAGTCACATCCAAACTGTAAAAATACACTCAAGGTACATTTGATACTGAAAAATAAAATAAGTAAATAATAACAAATTCAAATTGATTACAAACATTAACTCATGAGGACAATATGCCAAAAAAATTGACCGAAAAAACAAAACTGAATAGAAGAAAAAAAAAAAAAAGTGTCTTTGGACAGAAGGACAGTTTTTATTTTCGCTGCTCACAGTATCACCTCCAGTTTGCAATGGTGTGGGGTTATTTTGCACTGAGCACGCTAACAGTGCTCACTGGTTTACTGATATAACACTGACAAAGCGGGACGATTGTTGGCAATATTCGGCACGTTTTCGCTGAAAAACAACCAAGCGGCTTATCAATGAGATTGGGGTCTAATCGCTTTAAGTGGCGTCTTAATTGATTTGGCTTCCGGCTGTCCGCTATAATCATTTTTAGACACAGTAAACAGTGGTCTTTCCTCATCTACCACTGTATTAAATGTCAAAGCCAAAAGGCAAACGGCCCAAAAAAAGCGCATTCTCAGCAGCCGAGGGAGAACCGTAGGTGAGGGCGGTCGTCGTGACGATCCCAAGCCGAAAATGGCACATCTTGGGCGGACACGTGAGAACCGGAGAAGACAGTGGGTCGCTACGTGAGTCCGGCCGGAAAACGGCTTTCGAAAACGGCGCACAGCTCTCCAGCTCTTCATGAGTCTCTTCCAAGTGCTCTTGCTTACTTCAAAAATACTGCGCCCACTTTGAAAATGAGAGCGCCACTGCCACCCACTGAGTGGATGTGCAAGTACACTTTATTCTAGCACGGCCCAAAAAAAAAAAAAAAAAAATGTTCCCCGAGGTCACACGCGCCACCCCTGGCATCGCTTTGCGCCCCCCTGGGGGGGCGCGCCCCACTATTTGAGAAGTACTGATTTATACAAAGCTGGGAAAGGACACAAAACCATCGCTAAAAGTCTGGATGTTCATCAATCGACAGTCAGAGAAGTTGTCTATAAATGGAGAGAGTTTGGCACTGTTGCTTCTCTACCAAGGAGTGCCCGTCCACCAAAGAAGACGCCAAGAATTCAGTGCAGAATACTCAGAGAGGTAAAAAAAGATCCCTAGAGTGTCTGCTAAAGACTTACATAAATCACTGGCACAGTCCAATATCTCTGTGCACTCATCAACTATATGTAAAACTATGGCCAAGAATGGTGTTCATGGGAGGACTCGACGGAGGAAGCCACTGCTGTCTAAACAAAAACATTGTTGCTCGTTTAATGCAAAAAGGCACTTGGACACTCTACAGAAGTTTCTGCAAAATATTTTGAGGACTGATGAAACCAAAGTTGCATTGTTATGGAGTAACACACAACGTCATGTGTGAAGGAAAAATGGAAGAGCTCACCAACACAACACCTCATCCCCACCATGAAGCATGGTGAATGGAGCATCATGATTTGAGGCTGTTTTGCTGCCTCAGGGCCTGTCAACTTGCAATCATCAATGGCAGAATGTATTCAAACGCTTATCAGGATGTTTTGTAGGAAAACCTGAGGCCGTCTGCCAGACAGTTGAAGTTAAAAAGAGGATGGATGCTGCAACAAGACAACGGTCCCAAACACAGAAGTAAATCAACTTCAGAATGGTTTCAGAAGAACAAAATACAAATTTTGGAGTGTCCAAGTCAAAGTCCAGACTTGAACCCCATTGAGATGCTCTGGCGTGATCTAAAGACAGCGATTCATGCCAGACATCCCAGGAATATGACTCAACCACAACAGTTTTGTAGAGAAGAATGGGCCAAATTAGTCCTTATCGATGTGCCGGACTGATCTGCAGATACATGAAGTGCCTTGTTGAAGTTATTGGGGGGCGGGCACAAAATATTAAATGTGATGGTTTACTTACTTACTTTTCAACCCTCTGCCATTGTTTGTATCGTCATTAAAATATGAAAACCTATAGATGTTTGGGTGGTTTGAGTGAAAGCAGACACCGTTTTTTTCATCTGTGTGATTTTGACAAAGATCAGATTACATTTGATGGTGCAGACTGCTCATAGCTGCCGGCAAAAATCTATTATCAGATTCATTGGCAACTCATTTATTGATCAATTTTACTCAATTAGTTATTGCAGCCTTACGTTGCATGTTGAGCATTCCTGCATGTCACAATTTTAGCACTTCTGAAGCAAGTTACACTTCAACAAAAGTAACAATATCACAAATAAGAGCTTAGAAGTAGCGCTCACAGTTCAGGCCAGAAGAAAACGCTTGAGTGGAATAATTCATTTGAGCAGAGAAACGATGGGTCATGACACTGTAAATGTTTCTCAGTGCAAAGACTTGTGGGGAATTTTACATATTATATAAATATTAGCTTTTATTTGTTTTTTTTAGATGATGAATCTAGTGCTAAGCCTTTTAGTGACACGCCTAAGGCCTTTGCAATGAAAAGGATTGCATGTGGGAGCCTTTTCTGGTAGTGTTCTGACAGGTAAATGTACCAAATGTGTGAAGGAATGTTTGTGTCTTTTGCCCACTGTGCCTCCATCTAATCCCTCTTTCAGTTCTAGCCTGAAAGAGGCCTTTTCATAGCTTCTTCTTTGACAGAGACACAAAAAAAGGAAAAGAAAAAAAAATCTGCTCTCTGAACTTGGAAGTTCGTGTGCTCAGTTTTTCCCTCTGTTTACGTGCACTTTGACTTTGAGACTTTTAGGTTTAAGATGTTTTTCTGTCATGCAACATAATGTTTCCTGCACAGCTTCCCTCCTCTCTGTCCTCTTTATCATCAGATTTTGTTCGACACGGCTGTCTTTTTCAGATGAAAGACAAAATCTATTTTGGATACCTCTTGGAGTTAGTCTTTAAACTTTTTCCTACTTTGTATATTTGACTACTCATTCTTGTGAACCACCCACCTGCAGTGAGGCATCTAAGTTTCTGATAGATGTTTGTTGTCGCTCAAAAACAGGCTGCAGTTTTGTTATTTCGCCGCACTGGATTTAGATTTCCGAACGCATCCCGTCAGCCGCTTGTTGTGGAAAAGAAATGTAATTATCAGATGTAGTCAGCCATGTGATTCTTAATTAAATGCTGAAATAACAAATGAACAAGTAAGGTTGAAAATGAAACAGGAGTTTTAGAACAGCTCATCTTTCCACCATAATAAACGGAATGTCCCTTTCCTTGGGTAGTGTCCAAGTGCAAAAAGGAAGGGGGAAAAAATGCTGGTTTCATGAATGACTGGGATGTGGTAATGGGCGCGGGACAAAGCTTCTCGCTCAGTGGAAAGAGTCATTAGAAACTGCTGGCCTGAGCTGAAAGCCTCGATGGTTTCTTCTCTCTGAGGGGAGTTAAGGCCTGAGAGAAACCGTGAGGGAGGCCAAACAGAGCTGGACAGGCTGCTGGCTCTGGTTAAAAGGGTACATGGATGACAAGAAAGACGATGTGGCTGAGCGTCTGAGGACTCAGACTGTGTTATTGAGGCATTTAAGGCACCATTTTGCAACGTGAAGTTCACACAAGTGAATATACATTCATTGTTAAATTCTGTGGAAGGGCATTTAAATGTTTGCTTTTACCATGCTTTGAATAAATAGAACAGTATTTATCGCATTGTTGTTTTCGTCACCGATGATATGAACGAAAATATTTCGTCAACAAACAACTTTTGCCATGCCATGTTGCTTTGGCCTTTAAAGTTCTGTGCTGAGTGATCACCACACACTAAAAGTAACTTGTAGCGTTAGCATAGCGTTCGAGAGAGCGAGAGATAGAGAAATATATTAATATATATGGCGGAAAACACTCAGGTGACTTGAAGTTCCGCTCTGAGACCCCCAATTTGGCCAAATTTCAAAATTGTCCGATATGCATGCGTGATAAATCATTAGAAAGCTTAAAATCTCAATTTTCTTTTCAATTAAAAAACAGCAAAACCCTATCTAAGGTGAGAGCATGCGAGAGCAGAATTACAGACGCCATGATTTTAACAAGATATTATCACGTACTTACATTGTTTCGATCCAAAAACTCCATCTAGTATTTATCAGTGAGTGTTTGACACAGCTGTGAATGGCCACAGCTGGATTTTTGGGGGGATTTTATGGGTGAAACATGGTCATATAACAGGGGACGCGATGCAGAAATCGCAGATGTCAAGGAGTGGTCGAGATTTCATTTTTCATATACATATTTACCCTTTTTTAATTTTTGTTTGTTTAATTGATTATTAATCATCTAACATATCGGAGAAAATGCGACAGTGACAAAAAATACAATAAAGTGATAGTTAAGAGGTAGATATCTGTGACTTTTTTACAGACACCATTTTTTTCATTGTGACGTCATTTAAGTAATTTTTTTAAAGTGTTTTTTTTTTCAAATGGAACATTAGACATCAATTAATGATTCTAAACTAAAAATGACAGACATTTTGAATAATAAATATAATTGAAACAAAAGCGGTTGCGCGACGTCTGTAAATGGGGGTTTCCAGGTTAAAACAGACTTAATGCACCTTGAATCTGCTATGACAGCATATAGACATATTGTTCTATCAAAGACAACAGTTGTTTTGGCTTAAAATACAGCAGTTTCTTTAAAAAAAAAAAAAAATCTAGTATTAATTCTGTTAAAAGCTGTATTGCAGTTCTTCATTTTGGTACTCCGTAATATAACAAGGATTCAAGAGACAAAAGAGACATTGAAGAGCTGCAGAGTGACTAGAGATGGCGGCGCAGACACATTGCGAAAAAAATAAAAGGCCTGGACATATGGCGACTGGGCGCTACTGTCAAATTGTAAAGTTATTTCCAAAAGAGGAAGGAAGCCTGGCAACAAGCTAAAGTAAGCGTGATAACTCATCTTTCCATTTATTTTGGCGGAAGCTCCCTGAAATTGCCAGCGGATCCTTGTCTCCATCCAGTGAGTTCATTCGGAATGTTGCTGCCAAAACCATGACGACAATTTGACGTGAAAACCCTATTAAAATACACTGTATCTCCCTCTACACTTTGTGTGCCCCATATCAACCTCTATAATTAAACACTACTGTACCTTTCTAAACCAGCAGGCGACTTTACAGCCACCTGCTCCTTCTCAACCTTAACCTTCCACCAGCTGTGAGGAGGAGTCATCAAAACTACAAGGGAGAGTGCTGGGTTCGACTACGTGACTCAAGGCCGAAACTCGTCTGACATCATGGAGCCACCTACAAAGCCCACTATTATGTACCCCCCTTTCCCCAAACGCAGACCCACGCCCCAACGCGCTCACCAGAATCAGTCATCGGACAAAAAGAACACTGTTAATTAACATCAGATCTATCAGCAAACATGAAGCCGGGCCAGAACGGGCACGTTAGATCATGTCCTCCTTCATGGTGAGATGGAAAAATAGAAGAACACCACACGTCGTGGTTGTTTTCACAGATTGACATTACAAGACACAGGCGGAGGTCCACTTTCATCAAAGATGTGCGCCTTACTGCATCAGTGCAACAGGTGTGCTGTGTTTATACAAGTTGTGGAGCTATTGTGTGCATTAAGCTTTCTACACGCCCTGACTGGAGATGATCTGTCAGCTTCTAGCCCCAAAGCTGCACCAAGACAAAAAAAATGCTACATTTAAAAAAAAATGCACTTCACCTTACAAACCTTTAGAGAAGTTATACAAAACTGCCCAAAAATAACTATAGTTGTGCCTTGACTTACAAGTTCCAACTATTCGCTGACCAAGCTTGTAAGCTAATGGCGGTAAAGCGGCAGGCAAAATGCACCAAGTATGAATCACTTTTGGCATCATAAACAGTGGAAAAACACCATAGAAGTTAACTCAAGTTTGGCTGGGGTGGCACCGACGCGGCATCTCCATTCGTCTGCGGGACTTTCACATGTTAGATGGGACTCAGGCATGACAAGGTGAAATTAGACACACTACATTAGGAAACCGTGGTGTCAGGATTAGTGATGAGACAGCATAGAATAGGATGCCAACATACTCACACTCGCAAGGGATTCACACATATACTGGGTTCTAGACCACATGGCTGTTTTAGGTACACTTCACCCCTTCCCATCACTTATCTCTCAGCCCCCCTCCCTCTTTCCTTGGTTATCTGCCCCCCCCACATGGTATTAACCGGAAATACAACTATCTAACAATAGCTCCAACATATTCATAGCTAGTTAGAGTAGGCGTTTAATGAATTTATTGTTGTTGTTTGTGCTTTTCCTGTCTCTCTCTCCCTCTTTTCTATTGTTCCCCAATAACCCCTTCCTGTTCGCTGCTCTCTTCTTATAAACAAGGTACGTTGAATGATCGCAGTGGATGTATTAGAGACGTGACAAAATATCGAAATGGTGATATATCGTGATAATTTGTATGCCAAAAGGTTATCGATATGCTCCTGCCAAGAATTGAGATACCGTTTTAAAAATGTGTCACTGTTTAAAAAAAAAAAAAAAAAAAAAAAAGGAACCAACAAGTTGCTACTAAATACTTTCACCATAATAGTGTCTCAGTAAACTCTAAAGCTGCATTGACGATGCTCGACGCCCAATCCATTTAGACTGGGAACATTTGTTCATCCAAAACCTGAGCATTCACAGTTATTCTGTCCGACTTTATGGGCATTTACAGGTCATTTCCTGTTGAGTTTGAGACACGGCCTATTCATTTGGGTGATTCCCAGGTCACTTCCTGTTCTGTAAGTCAAAATAGACAAGACGTGACCCATAAAATACCCCAAAATCAACAGGAAGTAACTGAAAATCAACTTTCCCAAAATTACCTCATTGCCTGGCATTGGCTGTCAACAGCGGCCATAGACATTCAATCCGTTTGAAGTGGGAGGGATGGCAGCGAATGAACGAACGAACCCTCCCAGTTCAAAACAACAAAACAGAATGTGTATAACGTGCCCCTTATCTGGGCAACAAACATAGAGCAACAAAATGCAGCCTGTACTTATAAAAAACTAAACAGCACCCTTTTGAAAAGGTAAAGTATGTAATCGGAGTTCACGTACCTGCATAAAAGCGTTGGGTGTTCAATATCGATCACATCACACGACTCATCACAGAGTATGCTGATGATTGGTGAAGTTGCCTGCTATTTTTATGGCCCTTTCCTTCACTGTGTTAGTGCCAGAGGAATGTATTTGATTTTCTGTATTATCTCGGTTTTGTTTTTGAAGTCTGCAAATAGGTGTTCTGGTATGTTGATAAATGACTCCTTTATTTACCAATCACCATCCGTGCATGGTTTTCCAAGCTTTATTATCCCAGGTTGCAACAAAACTTGCAGGAGTAGTGGAGTTTGGAGATGCAATACACTTTTTAAATCTATTTTTACACTCCTCTAATTTCTCCAGAAGTAATGCAATCCCACTTACAGGGTACTCAGCTGCAAAAGTAATATTCCTTCCCTGCAAATGTCTTTCTACATTATTCCTTTTGTGATTTGACGACTACTACAATATTCAGAAAATCCTTCCGCATTGTCAATGAGTGCAATTGATTCAGCCCAAGAAACGTTAAATCCTCTGTTTTCCTCGTTTTTTTTTCTCTCTTCCTCTTTAGAATCCATGTCCTATCATATAGACGCCAATTTTTTTACAACAGACGCCCTGCTGAAAGAAACGTGTGTCGCAGGCTTTGACGCAAATCTTCGTTGACAGAAATGTTGAAATGTAATATTTATTCTACACATTTTTACAACATTGGAAAACATTATGATTGTTTGTGTAATGTTTTCTCCTACAGAAACCATGTTAAAACAAAAAATATATTTCCCTCCCCCATCTTTTTTCCATTTTCAAACATTTTTGAAATGCTACAGGGAGCCACTAGGGCAGCGCTAAAGGGCCAACACAGGTTGCTGACCCCCGCTGTATGCGCATTAACTTTACCGGACTAACGCCGACATGTTTTTTTTTTTTCACCCAGACGTAGTCTGGCTGCGTGCACCGAACCTTGATGCCTGTACTGTAACGGTACGGGATGAATGCAAATACAGTTACACTCTTTTTTTTGTTTTGTTTTCGGTGTGTGAGTTATTGCAAATAAAACCATGAAGGAAAGTGGCGTTATGTAAGTTTTTCTCAAATACACCCAGAGCAGGTCAAGTTCCAAAACTGCAGTCTTCGACATCTCAAAAAATATTAGCAAGTTTGTGTGTTTTCTCTCATCATTGAGAACGATTTAGCGAGGGCCACTGGTAATGTTAGCCAGATGCACCAACCACACTATTACATATTAAACTAGGTTACAGTCTAAAGAAGTACAGCAAGTACATTGCAGTAAAGCTTGGGTGTTTCTTTTGCCGCAGAATGGCGTCACGTCAGAGAGCAACATCAAAGTCTGCTTTAGGCTAGAAATAGGGGAAAAACAGAGGAGGAGGTGAAGGAGGCAGCCAGGAGTTACAGCCGACAGCATGTTCCACCCCTTGAGAAGTACCACTTCGAAAAATGCCCAAGCAAAAATGACAAAAAAAAAAAAAAAAACAATCAAGAGGTTCGTGGAAGAAAAGGCCCTTTTACTTTGGAGACAGGATGCTGGAGTCTTATTACGTGCGTGTCTTGAGGCAGCATGTTAGCTTACCTTTACTGAGTGCAGTAATCACTGCGGGGTTAGTCGCCAGTTAACAAGGGAAAATCTCCAATATCACTCTAGCAATGTGTTACAGAGACCTTTACAAGGGCTACAGGCACTTTGAACTACAAGGACAAACTTGCTCATAAAAGCTGCTTTGTGTTGTTTCACATTCTTTATGCAAACTTTACAAACACAGAGTTATGAATCACATAAACACAAAAAAAAAAAAAAAAAATCTCCAAAAGGACACATGGAGGCACAGCAGTGACCTTGTGAAACATGAGTTCTTAAAAAAAACAGAACTGCTATGCTGCCAAGCAAAAAAGATAATTTCCCTTTGCATGCACATTAAAGCAGTTGAGGGAATACACGCCCACTGAGTTTGCTGCTTGCTTGGTTTGCTGGGCTGGAGATGGGTTGACATGCCAGAATTCCTGCAGCGTGTATGCTGTTTCAGTGTGGCATTCCCACGGAGCCGTGAAAAATTGTTTGCCCCCTTCTCAAATTCGTGCTTTTTTTTCTGGGGGGGGGGGGGGGGGGGGGGGGGCATAATTTTCCCACGTTAACATAATACAAATTATAGTTAGCGCTCATGAATGAAAAAGAAGGAACTAATTTAAAAATGTCCAAAATTCTGATTTTTTTTTTCAAACTGAGAATACAGGATTTATTTTCTCGACTGAGTGCTATCTACAGCCTGCAAGATACTATGAGAAAAGATTAGAAATGTGACCGAAAACATTCAGCCGAAAATATCTAAAATTGCATTTTTGGTATTCGGCTAAAAGACTGAAAGTTCACCACCGAAAAGTGTGAAGAACCGTAGTTCTCTTGTGATGATGTAATCAAAACACGGAGAGAAGTAACACTACTACGGTTGCCAATTAAGATGCACCGATACCAGTATCGGCAGTGGGGTCGATCCGGCCCGAAATGGTGGTATCGGTACCGGCGAGAACGAACAAAAAGGGCGCCGATACCATTAACCGGTCCAGTATTATAACACTTGACCGCAGCCATTTTTTCTCCAGACGCTCACTACACTTTCTGTTGTGTGATGACACGTGATCACTTTGCATGCCAAGCAGCTATCGCTATTGGCCTTCTCCAGCCCAATGAAAGTGGGCCAATAGCTGCTCTTAACCAATGCCGGGGCAGCTTTTTCAAAAGTAGGAATAACAAACTAAGGGAGGAAAATGTCGGCGGTCTGGAAATATTTCAGTTTATAATCTCCGTCGAGTACAATGGCGGCATGCAAGATTTACGGCCTGAAAGTTTTTGAGACCTGTTTCAAAACTCAAAAGTGCTGTAGAAGTAAGCAAAGTAAGCCAAGCTACGTGGCTAAGCTGTGTGTGTGTGTGTGCATTGTTTGCATTTGTGCGTTGCTATCAATGGAGTTGAGTTATTTGGTGCTGTTGCACAAAGAGGGAGGTTAATAGAGAGACAGGAATCTGTGGTCAATAATCATGACTTATAATTTCATGAAGGTTGCACTGTTTGGCCTTTGAGAGGCAAAACTCAGGGTTTAAAAAAGTTTATTAACTATTCATTCATTGTATTTTTACTTTCTTACTGTTGGGCTAGTATCATATAAATATACATTACATACATTTAGCACTATTTTGGACTTTGAGAGCCAAAGGTTTATTTAACTATTGTCACCCATATCAGTTATGCAATAAAAAGTTCTACTGGAATATGTATGGCGGAAAACACAGACAAGACTGAAAAAACAGTTTCTGCTCTTGCACCCCTTTTTAAAATACACTGCTGTATTTTAAGCCAAAACAACTGTTGTGTTTGATAGAACAATATGTCTATATGCTGCCATAGCAGATTCATGTGGCATTTAGCCCCCGAACTATTTTTCATTTGTCCGTTTTACCCCGGAAATCCCCGTTTACAGACGTCGCGCAACCGCTTTTGTTTCAACCCAGCCATAAAACGAAGGTAATTAATTATATTCACTATTCCAAATGTCTGTCATTTTTAGCTTAGAATCATTAATTGATGTCTAATATGTCATAAAAAAAAAAAAAAAAAATGACAAAAAAATTTTTCACTCACAGATTTTAAACTTTTAAAGAAATTACGTCACAATGACAAAAACGGTGTCTGCAAAAAAGACACGGATATCGGATAACTATCGCTTAATTGTATTTTTTTTTTGTTACTGTCGCATTTTATCCGATATGTTAGATGATAAATAATCGATCCAAACAAAGAAAAATTGAAAAAAAAAAAATGTTTAAAAGGGTAAATATATGAATAAAAAAAATCTCGACCACTCATTGATGTCTGTGATTTCTGCATCGCGACCCTTGTTATATTACCATGTTTCACCCATAAAATCCCCCCAAAATATCCAGCTTTGGCCATTCACAGCTGTGTCTTCACACTCGATGATACATGCTACATGGAGTTTTTGGATCGAAAATAGTTAAGTGCGCGATAATATCTCGTTAAAATCGTGGTGTCTTTAATTATGCTCTCTCGTGCTCTCACCTCCAGTTAGGGTTTTTCTGTTTATTTATTATTATTATTATTTTTTTAAATGCCCTCCTGTTCAAAATGTTTCTTCCCCCAGAAAATTGAGATTTTAAGCTTTCCAATGATGCATCACACATGCATATAGGACAATTTCGACTTTGGCCAAATTGGGGGTCTAAGAGCGGAACTTTAAGTCACCTTAGTGTTTGCGCCATATATAACATATATACATATACAGTGCCTTGCAAAAGTATTCGGCCCCCTTGAATCTTGCAACCTTTCGCCACATTTCAGGCTTCAAACATAAAGATATGAAATTTAATTTTTTTGTCAAGAATCAACAACAAGTGGGACACAATCGTGAAGTGGAAGGGTAGTTGGGGTAGTTTTGTGCTATTTTTCGTTTTCGAAAGGTGAAAAAGATTGGAACAGCCGCTCGGCGGTCATTCTCCAGCTGCTTCTCCCTCAACGAGCATTCCTGCCCGCAACAGGGGAATGACGAGCTGTAACTTGCTAGCCGCTGATCGGTGAAGCCTGTCACCCTAGCCGCCGTGTGATATGATCCGGTGTAGTTTTGTGTGAATTTTCGTTTTCGAAAGGCAAGACTAAGACTTGGAAACACCGCTCTGTTCTGGTTAGCATGTCGGCTAGCTATCACGCCTCCTGCTTTGTTTACGCTCTTTCCTCCGTCTCCAAAGCCTGGGCAGGGAAATGACAAAAGCCGGACTAACTCCAGTGGCATACAGTGCCTTGCAAAAGTATTTGGCCCCCTTGAATCTTGCAACCTTTCGCCACATTTCAGGCTTCAAACATAAAGATATGAAATTTAATTTTTTTGTCAAGAATCAACAACAAGTGGGACACAATCGTGAAGTGGAACAACATTTATTTGATAATTTAAACTTTTTTAACAAATAAAAAACTGAAAAGTGGGGCGTGCAATATTATTCGGCCCCTTTACTTTCAGTGCAGCAAACTCACTCCAGAAGTTCAGTGAGGATCTCTGAATGATCCAATGTTGTCCTAAATGACCGATGATGATAAATAGAATCCACCTGTGTGTAATCAAGTCTCCGTATAAATGCACCTGCTCTGTGATAGTCTCAGGGTTCTGTTTAAAGTGCAGAGAGCATTATGAAAACCAAGGAACACACCAGGCAGGTCCGAGATACTGTTGTGGATGTTTATACAAAAAGATTTCCCAAGCTTTAAACATCTCAAGGAGCACTGTGCAAGCCATCATATTGAAATGGAAGGAGCATCAGACCACTGCAAATCTACCAAGACCCGGCCGTCCTTCCAAACTTTCTTCTCAAACAAGGAGAAAACTGATCAGAGATGCAGCCAAGAGGCCCATGATCACTCTGGATGAACTGCAGAGATCTACAGCTGAGGTGGGAGAGTCTGTCCATAGGACAACAATCAGTCGTACACTGCACAAATCTGGCCTTTATGGAAGAGTGGCAAGAAGAAAGCCATTTCTCAAAGATATCCATAAAAAGTCTCGTTTAAAGTTTGCCACAAGCCACCTGGGAGACACATCAAACATGTGGAAGAAGGTGCTCTGGTCAGATGAAACCAAAATTGAACTTTTTGGCCACAATGCAAAACGATATGTTTGGCGTAAAAGCAACACAGCTCATCACCCTGAACACACCATCCCCACTGTCAAACATGGTGGTGGCAGCATCATGGTTTGGGCCTGCTTTTCTTCAGCAGGGACAGGGAAGATGGTTAAAATTGACGGGAAGATGGATGCAGCCAAATACAGGAACATTCTGGAAGAAAACCTGTTGGTATCTGCACAAGACCTGAGACTGGGACCGAGATTTATCTTCCAACAGGACAATGATCCAAAACATACAGCCAAATCTACAATGGAATGGTTCAAAAATAGACGTATCCAGGTGTTAGAATGGCCAAGTCAAAGTCCAGACCTGAATCCAATCGAGAATCTGTGGAAAGAGCTGAAGACTGCTGTTCACAAACACTCTCCATCCAACCTCACTGAGCTCCAGCTGTTTTGCAAGGAAGAATGGGCAAGAATGTCAGTCTCTCGATGTGCAAAACTGATAGAAACATACCCCAAGCGACTTGCAGCTGTAATTGGAGCAAAAGGTGGCGCTACAAAGTATTAACGCAAGGGGGCCGAATAATATTGCACGCCCCACTTTTCAATGTTTTATTTGTTAAAAAAGTTTAAATTATCCAATAAATTTTGTTCCACTTCACGATTGTGTCCCACTTGTTGTTGATTATTGACAAAAAATTAAAATTTTATATCTTTATGTTTGAAGCCTGAAATGTGGCGAAAGGTTGCAAGGTTCAAGTTGGCCGAATACTTTTGCAAGGCACTGTATATACTGTATATGTATACATTTTAAACAAAGTGATATCGGTATCAGCCAATACTGCACAGCCAGGGATCAGTATCGGTATAGGGGCCAAAAAATGGCATTGGTGCAACACTTGCCGATCAGCGAAGACAATCGACAACCCCGCTGCCATGTGACATGATCTGGGGTAGTTTTGTGTGATTTTTCGCTTCGAAAGGCGTGAATAAGACCTGGAAACGCCGCTCAGTTTGAGTTAGCATGACGGCATGTCATCAAGACATTTCTTACCAGGTGTGTGTTTTATAGTGGGCAGGGCAGCTTTAAGCCACTCATCAGTGATGAGGCACACACCTGACTTAAAATGTTTGTTAAAAATGGGTTTCAATTGCTCTTTAAGTCTCCTTAGGCAGAGGGTTCACTTACCATATTTTCGGACTATAAGTCGCAGTTTTTTTTCATAGTTTGGCTGGGGGTGCGACTCATACTCAGGAGCGACTTATGTGTGAAATTATTAACACATTATGATATAATTTCACATGTTATTTTGGTGTTTTGGAGTGACACTGATGGTTTGGTAAACTTGTTAGCATGTTTTTTATGCTATAGTTATCTGAATAACTTAATAGCTATGGCCACATTCGCGTTCTGCCTTTGGCAATCGGTGTTCAATTGTATTGTTGACTTTTTATATTGAAATGCATGCTTTTAGTTTGTGACGCTTTCACGTCCACGTGGGGGTGCACTCGCAAATGTTTACGCGGAGAAGAGCGCTCACACGCCAGACGAAGACGGACAGCTACGCAGCGTTTCTGAGCGAGAGAGAGAGAGAGAGAGAGAGAGGGAGAGAGAGAGAGCTAGAGACAAGGCTGCGTTCATTGTTTATGCTTGTAAAATTTCTCTACAGAGGCAACGCCTGTGTGTATCATCTTTCCTGTTGTTGCTGTGTGTTTTCCACCCGCGATCGGACACTTAGAGCCAGTTGTGTGGTTGTTTGAATGATGTGCTAATGCTAGCGAGCACATGCTAACCGTTTGTGTCATTGCTGTAATAGCACCTAATTGTCATTTATTTACATTGATGCGAACCTGTTTGGTGTCGAGGACGAAATTGATTCAGCAAATTATACAGACGTCCAGCATCGTCATTTGGGAGTTTAGCTCGCTGTATAGCCAGGACCGAGCCGTAGCGTCCTGGTGAGGACAGTATATTTGCATTTTGTTGTTCATGCACTGTACATTCTACACTTATTCAGCATGTTGTTTCCTTTCAAGATGACATATCTGTTCTATGTGTTGGATTTTATCAAGTAAATTTTCCCAAAAAATGCCTTTTATACTCCAGTGCGACTTATATGTTTTTTTCCTCTTCGTTGGGCCTTTTATGGCTGGTGCGATTTATACTCAGGGGCGACTTATAGTCCGAAAAACGCGGTACTTATTTTATCCCCCTTCTGTCATTGTTTGCACACTATCCTCATTAAAAACCTATAAATATTTGGGTGGTTTTAATTAGTGTTAGATGGTGATTTTATGCAGAAATGTGAGAAATTCCAAAAGGTTCAGATACTATTCATACCACTGTATGTCTCTATTGAATATGGGTAAAAATGTCTGCTAACAGGGCAATTAACACACAATTCAGTGGGATTCTGTTGGCACACATCTGCTTTTTGTTTCACAAATGCTGCTCAGCATCTAACATATGGGACTAAATCGCACATTCAAGATTTTACAGATTAGATTTTGGTCTCACTCTGCTCCAATTGGGTGATAAACATCAGTGGATCATAAAAGCCCTTCTCGCAGTAGGGGGCAATAAAATAATAATCACACATAACAATACAACTGTGAGCATGTTCTGCGGGGTATTTATAGCGGTGCAATTGTGCATTAGGCACTGTGTTCTCAAGAGGGAAGTGGGCTATTTGCAAAATGTGAGTTCAGTACAAGCAGGCCTACTCGGAACGACTGCAGCTTGTCATTTAGCCGGAGAAGAGCCGCCAAACACAACCATCCGTGGCCATTGGAGAGACAGTAAAGTGCTTTTGTGTAAAGGTAACAATGGTGAAAGCCGCATGCAGGGAAAGATTGCAGCCTGACAGGTGAATGTGCTTCATCAGTGCAACTCAAGTGGTTTTCTGCCAGAGCGGAGAATATCCTCAGAGGTTACATTTACAATTCATTCAAAGCAATTCTATAGAGGGAAAACCATAAAAATACACCGACATGCTACTATAAATAGAAATCAAAATGCATACATCGATATGCATGTTGTTTTTCAGTGCACTCTTGTGCATAAGCCCGAAACCGTGATTACTTATGAATGCTGAAATATCATCACTTTCTACAGTACCAAGTAAAAGTATGCCACCGCTAGTTTTATTGTTTTACTGGCCAGCACTTGAAGTGGATATCTATAATTTATTTAATTTTGTTGTCAGCCAATCCCACCACAAATGTCTAATTTCTTGGGAAAATTTGATATCCACTTTATTAATTTTGGGTGTTCTGTTTCAAATTTGCCAGAGGTAGGCTAATTTTATGTTGATATTTCATTCATATGTGAGTAAAATTTTTAATGACTACAGTTTCGTGTTTTCATTGCATATTCAAGTGCTTTTTTGCTTGTTCATCCTGGCCAAAATCAACTGGTGGCTGCAGTTACTTATGAGTCATCTCTGAGTAGTACATTTGTAAAGAAAAAAACACTACTCTTAATCCGCTACAGTCCTTACATTTTTTCCACTTTATTTTTCATATTATGTTTGACTTTATTTCTGCCTGGGATGCCCACAGTGGCTCTATCAGTTTCACCACTGAGACATCGCAACAATCATCACATGACTCCATTATACCAACGGGACGTAACAATCCATTGTTTTGATTCATAAAAGCAGCATTAAAGCATAAAATATATATTTTAAAAAAGTGTAAAATACAGTGTTCAATAAATCATCTATTTTGTGCAGAGACATGACTTCCAGGATAACTTTTATATAAAGCAATCTTTATCATTCACAGATTAATAATCGTTTGAAATTGAACGATTCCGGTTCGACATTTATGTAAAATAAATGCTAACTGCCTGGTTCTTTGCTCTTTTAACCAAGAATCGAGACTGTTTTATGTCCATGTCTATAAAGAATTCAGGGAGTTCAGCAATTATTCACAAGAATTTTCACCAGAAAAGCTATGTTTACATATGGCGGCTGCCACATTGACTAACAGACTAGCATCGTACTTCGACATATCTAGGTAAAATCAATGCTAACTGCCCTGTTTTTTTGCTTTAAACCAAGAATCGAGACTGTTTTACATCCATATGTCTAAAGTATTCAGGGATTTAAGCATTTATTCACAAGAATTTTCACCGGGAAAGCTCCGTTTACATTTGGCGGCCGCCACATTGACTAAAAGACTAGCATCTTACTTTGACATATTTACATAAAATAAATAATAACAGCATGGTTTGTTTTGCTTTTAATCAGGAATCGAGAATGTTTTACGTCCATATCTATAAAGAATTCAGGGATTTAAGCATTTATTCACATGAATTATATATGGCGGCCGCCACATTGCCAAGTTAGCAGACCGGCATTGATTTTCCGTCAAAATCATCACTATGATTGACATCAAAATTTTCGACGTCAGGTGACGCTGAAACAACGTTGTTCTCAGGGATGTCAGGCGATGGTTGGGTTAACATTGTTTTATAGTTGATTAACTAATGTTGACAAATAAATATGATGACAGGAAATATGATTGAAAAGTTATTGTATTATGGATGAGCGGAAGTTTTGGTTGAAAACATAACATTGACTCAGCGTTGTTCCAATATTAATAATAATCGAAATGACGTTTAGGTTTTGTACAGATTTCAACATTGAACCATCATTAATTGAGGTGACATAAAGTGACGTTGATTCAACGATATAAGATCTACAGCGGAATGTTGATCCAACATCTTTTCAATGTCGTTCTGCTATCTGGGTGACTAACTGACAAGCATCGTACTTCGACATATTTACGTAAAATAAATGCTAACTGCACATTTTTTTTTTTTTTTTGCTTTTAACCAAGAATCAAGACTGTTTTATGTCCACGTTTATAATGAATTCAGGGATTTAAGCATTTATTCACAAGCATTTTCAACTAAAACTCAACTAACTCCTCCTCCTCACCTACAAGTCCCTCCATAACCTGGCCCCTTCCTACCTCACTGACCTTCTACAACAGCACTGTACCTCCCGCCGCCTACGTTCCGCCGACTCCAATCTCCTCACACCCATCACTCGCACTAAGCACCGAACTTTGGGGGACCGAGCCTTCGCCGCTGCTGCCCCCTCACTCTGGAACTCACTCCCAAAAGCCATCAGGAACTCGGACTCATTACAAAACTTCAAATCACTCCTAAAAACCCACCTGTTCAAACTAGCTTTTCCCACCTCTTAATTCTGTTTATGTGTTATGTTATGTAAAGTGTCTTTGAGTGTCCAAAAAAGTGCTCTACAAGTTTGATGTATTATTATTATTATTATTATTATTAAAAGCTCTTTGTCTGTGATTCCACTCGTCAGCTTTGACGGCCATGCCAACAATGCAGGCCCCCTCTTAATCGACCCCCATGCCCCGTGAATATCATTATGAAGTCTATGGTTCAGCCCTAATACCCAAGAAAATGAATTGAATGCCTGCTAAAGCACACAGGATAATAATAATAATTATTATTATTATTATTATTTTTTTAAACCTGTCCTGTTCAGCTGTTTGACACAGAGAATGGAAGTCTAAGTGCCCGGATTCTGAACAGTTTTAATGTTTCACATGGAGAGTCTGACATACTCCCATTGTGATCATTCAAAATACCTTTTTATTATGACAAAGCAGCGAACAGGAAGGGATTATGGGGGGACAGAAGAAAAGAAATACAAGAGAAGAAAGAAAAGAAACACATACGCAAACAGGATAATAATTAAGTCATTTAAAATTTATTCAACAGTAAATTCATATACAGAGTCCAGGCAGAGAGTTATATGGATCCAATTGACACTCTTAGTGTCACAAACATGAACATCAAACATATTTATGTACTAGTTGAGCAGCCAGAGCCAAAGGATGGAATTGTGGAGACACTAGAAATAGCCCAGTGTCCAAAACATAAGCACAACTTCTCAACATCCTTCAACGCCCAGCCCATTTATCTTGACTGTATGAAAACAATAAAGGGATGAGCAGCTGTGCTTCATCAAGGACACAAAGCCAGCTAAGATGAGGTGAGGCTGGCAAGGAAGCTGAAGAAAGCTCAGAAGGAAAGAGGGAGCTTAAGATGAAATATGGAGCTGGGTTATAAATATTAAAAAAAAAAAAAAATGTCTTCAACCTTAAGAGCATTAAATTATTTTAAGCAAATCCATCCATAGCATTAGCGTCAGAACATCATAGCATCACTGTAACCATGATGAACATCCACTTGAAATGGGGAATTTTGGTTAAAGTGTGTTGTTGTGTTAAGTTAGTTCTTTGAAAATGTTAAACGCCATAAAAAAAAATAAAAAAAAAATCTCTCTTGGGCATATCTACAAGCAGCCATTAAATGAAAACAGTCAAACTGTATATATGTGTAATGGTATAGTGGTGTTGGGGAGTTTTTCTTTTTGTATTGTTTGTATTGTTTTAGATTTTTTGTTCCCCCCAAATGCCGTCGCTTAGATGAATTGATAAACAAGCAAACATTTAAAATATCTGTATGCTTTAGACATGTCAACGTATGATGTCGGCAGCACACTTTCCAGCGGCTATTCACCATTAATTACACTTTTTTTCTTTGCAGTGAAAAGACTATTTAAGTTGGTAAGATTAATCTTAATAAAATGGTAGTGCTTTGTGTTTTTATTCTGATGAGTGCAAATTTTTTGTCAGGTGGAACATGTTATTTGCCGTATTTTCCGCACTATAAGGCGCATCGGAGTAGAGGCCGCACCTTCAAAGAATGGCCTATTTTAAAACTGTTTTCATATAAAGGCCACACCACATTATAAGGTGCAGTAGTAGTAGTTGTTGAGGTTGCATTATGTATCCACTAGATCAGTGTTTTTCAACCTGTGTGCCACGGCACTCTAGTGTGCCGTGGGAGATCGTCAGGTGTGCCGCAAGATTTTTTTTTTTTTTTTACGTCGTCGGGCGGAGTTACAGTAGGAAGGAAGGAGTAGGTAGAAGTTTTCGGTGGCGTAAACGTGCAGATGAGCGAGGTATGGCTCGTGTCATGTTCAAGAACTGCTCGGATTTCAAGCCATCAGCCACATTGCTGTCTAATGTGGACCCCAGCAAGTCTACTGTACATCATTTCATTAGTCACGTCAAGTGTCGATATGCACTAAAGTGTCCTTTCATTTTATCCATATGTGACGATCCTTAATCCCCCGTGTTTTATTGCAACACATTGTCGAGGATAGCAAGGTGGCTGATGGCTAGAAATCCGAGCAGTTCTTGAACACGACACGAGCAGCTATCCAACAGCGCCATGGTACCAAGCAAGCTTAAACGTCATCTCCAAACGAAACACCCGTCTCTTCAAAACAAGTCGATGGATTATCTTGTTTCCCTTCGTGAAAACACAGAGAAACAGGCAACTTTTTTGAGATAAACTGCAAGGCCTTGTTGCCAAACTTGTTGCTAAATCAAAAAAGTCCCACACTGTGGCATAGTACTACTACTACCCTGCAAAGCCATTGTCAGTAAAATGCTTGGCCCTGATGGGGTTACAGACATTGCTAAAGTCCCCCTGTCTGATAATTCTGAGCTTTTCAAGCCTAACTGCTATAAAAATTAAAACCAGAGAGAGACTCAGAGGTGTTGAAGAAGAGCTTTGTGTGTGTCTTCAATTCCTGACAGGATATCGGTTTTGTGTTCATCTAAGTAAGTAATTGTTACACTGAGTAAGTGTAACAATTGGGAAGTTCTTTTATAATTATATCTACTTTACAGAAAGTAATTTTGGAACATTTTTGGTTTGTGGTGTGCTGCGAGATGTTTACCAGTGTAAAAATGTGCCTCGACTCAGAATGGTTGAAAAACACTGCACTAGATGAATCGGCGCTAAAAGGAATGTCATGCCATGATTGAGCAATACTGATATATAAATATAAAGCGCACTATGGGCTTTTGAGAAAATGGAGGGCTTTTAGGTGTGCCTTATAGTGCGAAAAATACGGTACATTCATTTAAATTGGAAAAAAGAACTACTTTGAGCGATCACAGAACAAACTCTAAATGCATATTGCAGGGCACCACTGTATCTTGGCACTGAATAGTCAGTGCAATCCCCTTTAAATGGCTTATACTGTAAATGCACATTGATGCCACAAGATGTATACGTGTGCCTCAATGAAGCGCCTCAATTTACTTCAATATTGTTCCTCAGCAGAAAGATGTCAACATAGCAGAAAAGCTGTGAAAAAAATTATCGAGGATAGGGTTCTCAAAAATAGAAGAATCTGCACATGACAAACGGTGAATGAATATAAAGGGAAACACTGTAAACCAGAGATAAGTGGGAACATTTCATCCACCAATGCACATCTCGAGTAGGGAGTCAACTTGACTGGGCAGTGAAATGGACCTCTTGGGAAAAATGTGATGGCGTTAGCCGGGTACTAGAACCATTAAGACGACACACACCACAGGAGGATACTATGCACTCTAACTATTTACTGTACAGGAGCTTTGTAAAATTGTAACAAAATTATTATTTCTTTTTTACAAGCAAATAAGAAAACCTTTGATTGTGAAAGCAACATTTCCAAAAACAATTCAGATCCAAAGCAAGATCAATAATAACATATCAATAATAATGCTTTGATTTGACACATTAGGTTTTATTAAGTTCTCAATGTTTATTATTGTGGCGGTAATTTGTATTAGGATAAAACTGCTGCCTCATTCTTGGGCTTCATTTGTTTCAGTCGTTTGGAAAAGGCGCATTTGCTACCGCAGACAAATAATAAATAATTTGTTAACGGCCGCAATCTGGCCTTCGCCTCTTGACACATCATTATGCTTGTCTACTCTATTGACTAATCCGAGTAGAGCTTTGTGTACGTCGGCCTCTAGTGGTCGGCCACCATTACTGGGGTGTTTGCATACCTATAGCATCCCAGAGTCAGTCGGTGTAAACAGTAACGCTAGCTGCTGTTGGCTGTGTGCTGAGGGTGGCGATGTCATTGGACAGCTTTTTTTTATGGGGAAAAGGCCACCTGCTAATCTAGAAGAGGAGCCTACAACCAAGTCCATTCTGCATAATATATACATATATATGTATATATGTATATATATATATATATGGCTAAAAGCTAAAAGCTAGCAAACCAGGCAACAAAAGTGAATGCACTGATACCACCTGGTGAACTGTATTACTAAAGCCAAGAAACATTTCACAATTGGCGAAGAACTCATTATGCGAGTGGCTAAGGATATTTCCCGTCAAGTCTTAGGAAGGCCGCTGTTAAAAAAAGGTTGATTCAGCTTATGGTGAGTTGCATTTTCCCTGCACTTAATGTTCATTTTTAGCCCCATTTGTGTTATTTTATATTTACTGTAATTTTCTGCCACACATTGCCGGTCCGTGAAAAAAAGGCCCATATCACACCGGTGTGTAGTGCAAAAAAGGTTGGGGACCACTGTTGTTAATGGTACAGAACTGTAACATGTAACTGTAAAAAAAAAATTAAATTCTGGTATTGGATCGGGACTCGGTATCGGCAGATGCTCAAAATCAGGTGACTCGGACTCGGCTGCAAAAATGATTAGGGCATCCCTAATTTTTGATATTGCTTAGGTTCAGTGATATATACTAAATTTTTATTTTTTATTTAATGATCTACAGTGTACCTCTACATATGAATTTAATTTGTTCCAGAACCTGGTTTGTAAATCGAAATGGTCGTACAGTATGTCAAGCAGGATTTTCCCTTAAAAATACATAATGATTCCATTAATTCGTTACACAGCCCAAAAATCTATGCTAAATCCTTAAAAAATACTGCTGGTGCAATTACAAATAGCAGTTACACATAGAAAAACAAATAAATTACAAATACAATTTGATATAATAATAATGTAATAATAACAATAATTATAATTATGTATCGAATCCGGTTTTAACGTGGCGGTTGTGTTTTCCATGCTGTTCCTGAACGCACCATGTGACTGATGAAAGAGAGGTACGTAAGTTGGGAAGTTTTTAACTTTCTCTTTTAATGTTGTTGTTGGTGTGGGCTACGACAGACAGTAACCATGTTGTGTTGCATAAGTTCCAAAATAAATGATTAAAAACCTGACGAAGCTGGCGACATCCTTGCCGATGTTACAACAATAATAATCAACACCTTAAGACAAGCTTCTCGGTGGCAAGTCCCAGGGGGTCGATGAGATCCGCCCAGATTTCCTAAAGGCTCTGGATGTTGTAGGCCTGTCGTGGCTGACATGCCTCGACAACATCGCGTGGACATTGGGGACAGTGTAAAGTCTATTGAGGGTTGCTGGAGAGGAGGGTACGTCGGGAAGTGGAATCTCGGATTCAGGAGGAGCAGTGTGGTTTTCCTCCTGGCCGTGGAACAGTGGACCAGCTCTACACCCTCGGCTGAGTCCTTGGGAGTTCATGGGAGTTCCCACACCCAGTCTACAAGTGTTTTGTAGATTTGGAGAAGGCGTTCGACCGTGTGCCTCGGGGAGTCCTGTGTGGGGTGGTCCGGGAGTACGGGGTACCAAGCCCCTTGGTAAGGGCTGTTCGGCCCCTGTACGACCGGCGTCAGAGTTTGGTCCGCATTGCCAGGGGTAAGTCGAATTCATTCCCAGTGAGGGTTGGACTCCTCCAAGGCTGCCCTTTGTCATCGATTCTGTTCATAACTTTTATGGACAGAATTTCGAGGTGCAGCCCAAGTGTTGAAGGTGTCCGGTTTGGTGGCCTCAGCATTACATCTCTGCTTTTTAAGGATGATGTGGTGCTGTTGGCTTCATCGAGCCGTGACCTCCAACTCCATGGTCCTCAGTCGGGTCGGGGATGAGATCCTGCTACAAGTGGAGGAGTTCAAAGTATCGTGGGGTCTTTTTCACGAGTGAGGGTAGGAGGCTCGACAGGCGGATCGGTGCAGCCTCTGCAGTGATGCAACCTCTGCACCAGTCCGTCGTGGTGAAGAAGGAGCTGAGCCGAAAGGCAAAGCTCTCAATTTACCAGTCGATCTACGTTCCTACCCTCACCTATGGTCACGAGCTGTGGGTCATGACTGAAAGGACAAGATCCCGGATATAAGCGGCCAAAATGAGTTTCCTCTCCAGGGTCTGGGCTCTCCCTCAGAGATAGGGTGAGAAGCTCAGTCATCCGGGAGGGAATCGGTGTCGAGCGGCTACTCCTCCACGTTGAGAGGAGCCAGTTTAGGTGGCTTAGGCATCTGGAGAGGCATTCCGGGCATGTCCCACCGGCAGGAGGCCCCGGGGTAGACACAGGCCACGCTGGGGAGACCATGTCTCTCGGCTGGCCTGGGAACGCCTTGGGATCCCGCCAGAGGAGCTGGTTGAAGTGGCTTTGTCTGGGTTTTCCTGCAAAACTGCTGCTCCCGCGACTGGACCCCAGATTAAGTGGCAGATGATGGATGGATGGAATTTATAAGGACTGGCAAACGGAGGTCGGAGGAGGACCGTCAAGATCGTAGAGATATTCCGAGCCAGTTCACTGACGCGCACACCACGCTCATATTTTTCTATCTTAATTTAAATGCTAAGCATCACCTTTCTAATTTTTTCACTACCTGCACTAACCTTCTTGGTACCAATGTTGATTTCTCTCACAGGAAAATCCATCGTGCATCCATCTTGCGGGAAAACAATGAAATTGTGACGCTGTCATAAACCATCGTATTTCGAGCATGTCGTCATATGTCGAGACAAATGACGGGTCAAATTTTACGGATAGAATAGTATGTCGATGTGATCGTATGCCGAGGTACCACTGTACATTATTTTGGACTACTTTAACCATAAACTGTCTATATTAAAGTAACCGTTTTACTAACATTGCTCCAGCTATTTCTCCTGTTCACTAACGGTAACAAAACCAATGAAAGATTTACACCCAAGGCTTTTAGTTAAAACCACATGCTGGCCAAGAGAAGCACACACACAAAAAAGAGCACATGATACCACAGACAAAAATCACTGCAGTAAGTCATCAGGAGAAAGGTTGACACATACATGTACTGTGATGATGTGAATGATGTCTATATCTTAAACAATAGTGTTTTACCACTAGACTCCTTTAGTGTTGTCTGACTTGATCAAAAAGAAAAAAAAATCAAATGCAATACAAGCAGGCTTGTGTAGTTGAATCCCCACACAGTCTAACGGGCAAAGCAAACACATTAAAAAGGGCACGAGGTGAGCAGCCATGCGCAAAGCTGAAGTTGAGGGAGTTCATTTGGAAGATGTCAAATATTTATGAGAGAAGAGGACGATGCTGAGGAGGAAGAAGTGAAAATGGGGACGAAGCCAACACATGCACGAGGAGACAAATGAAACCAAACGGAGTGGTGGCAACGTCCTCCGTTCTGACTGAGTGGTGGAAAATGAGATCTTAAATAAGTCACTGTCATTTCAAGTTCATTAGCTCATTGCTTGCTGTCAGCCCCAAGGGCTACACTGTAGGTATCGCATATTAAGAATTGAACCACTTGTTACATAGGTTTCAGCTTTTAAATCGAGAGAATTGACATTATCTCTTCAGCTTGATATAATGTACATTGGTTGACAATTTTGAACAACAATTTAAATGTGGCTACTTGAAACCAACCAACTTTTTAGCTGATTAAACTTCATATGGTTTACTCGGGATGTTGTGCTAGGACTAAAATGCAGCAGTGTGTCGGAGACTTTGCCACTTAACATTCATGATTGTTGGCCCTGCTCATTTCTCCAGCAAATTGGGGAGAGGGAAAAAAAACTATTCTTAAAGGGATCCTCGATCTTAAAGGCAAGTAATTCTTCAAAAATAATTGTTAGTATGAGTTATAATAATTTGATATAAAAACCCCTCTTAATGTTTTCATTTAAATAAGATTTGTAAAATAATTTTAACTGATAGGTCGCCATTCATATTGATGTAGCAGTGCGGTGATGTCACAAGGCCCGCTGCCGAACTTCCAGCGTGTCACTTGTTAGCTACCCCAACATGTCGTCGGTTCTGCCTTTCTAATTTGAACCAGACCGGAAAAAGTGAAGAGCAGGAAAGCACTGTCGGTCGTTCACAAGACGAGCAGCAAAGGCAAAATTCAGAGCAAGAAATACCTGATAAGATAAAAGTTGGGCAAAGGTGGTGATGTACTTGCAGCAATTGCGTCTCAATGACAACGGCGTGATCAAACTTATTCCAATATAATTATGTAGATTGTTAGCATCCAGAGCTGTTGTGTGCTTTACAAACAGTACAGGCCAAAAGTTTGAACACAACTTGTCATGCGTGCATTTTTATTTTCATGACTATTGACATTATAAACTCTCACTGAAGAATCGGTGTGCGTCAGGATCGGAGTCGTGTCGTGGCTGACTGTCCTCATTAAATTCGTCATCTGACAGGTACAAATCCTTGGATCGAGTGTCTTCCATGTCTTGTACATCCAACTCACCTTTAGCCACGTAAGGGTGGTCCATCAGCTTGCCACTGTACCACTGCATCAGACGTGTCTGGATCAGTTTGAGTGGCATCATCACTCATATGAGGTGAATACCGAACAAACACACTTAAAGCCTGATGAACTGACAGTAGAGGTGAATTATTAGCTTCCTCTATGACTAGCGGTACGCCCGAAGGTTCGCCTACCGCTGTAGCGACAGGAGCGGCTTGCCTGCTTAAGAGAGCTGCCAGCAGTTTCTTGTCTTTGGCGCTTTATTGCGCGCATTTCACTCGCTATCCGAGCGCGTTGAGGCTTCTTGTGAGGGAAAATAGTTGGAACTTATGGTCTTTCATAAGTTGTCGACGACTAAAACCTTCGAACGCAGTAGGAGAAAAATGGCGAGAACAAAGCCTTGGGTCTTTGGGAAGTTTTGTCAGTCTACAGGCATTTTCCAAAATCTTTCTCCTCTTCTTGTCCGTAGGAAATCTGTGGAGACTCACATCACTCCCATTGTTTCCATTTGACTGGAAATTGCATACAAAAGCAGCACATCGTGGCATTTTACTTAGCGAGTTTAGGCAGCAATACACAATTTTTGTACACAATTGGAAACGTCCCAATTACGTCATCACTCCGAGCCCGCAAATTGGTCAAAATATGTACTAAATATTATAAAATATTGCCATTGATTTAACATTTTATGTGTTTCTAACAACATATTTTAGTACAAGAGAACAATTGTGGTTTATTAGAGCCTACGTGTCTTTAGGATCAAGGGTCCCTTTAAGATCGATGTAATACTGCACAATGATAGGTAAAAAGATTATTAGGATCAATATGGCAATGACAATGATTTATCCTGCTTGGGGTTATACAAGTATTTTTACTGCATTATAGGGCCGCAACGATTATTTTTATAAGCGATTAATCGGATGATTAATTCAACGATTAATCGAGTAATAAATGTCCCTTTTTCTAATTAACAAAAAAATTCTATATATAATATTAAGTCTTGAAAGGTTGGTCAAAATACTGAAACACAACTGGCAATTTGGGGAACCTGCTTTGAAAAAAGCTAGATGTTAGTGACTTATTTGTTATTCCCTATGTGGTAATTTGAGGTAAATAACCGCTAGCAGAGTTTTTTTTTAACTCTGTAAACTGAATAATGACTTCATCTACTTCAACCACCTTGCTGATCAAGCATTATTATTCCCATAAGTAAAATCCCAGTGAGTCTGAGTGGTTGTCTGTCTTTATGTTCCCTGCAATTGCCTGGCGACCAGTCTAGGTTGTACCCCACCAATCACAGGGATGGGCTGGAACAGGCTCCAGCTCACCGTGACCATAATGAGGACAAGCGATAAAGAAAATGGACAGATGGGTGTTTTATGAAAACGTAAGGGAAAAGGGACTGGAACTAGTGAGACAGCACTGCTGCAGACCACGAGACATACTGTAAGTGAGTAAAAAGTGGGCAGATAAAAAGCCATTTAGGTAATGAAAAAACATCTTTTACCAGCAAACAGGATGACATTGACAGTAATTGCATGTAATTATAAGCTTGTCTATGCGTTACTTGTCTTCCAAGACATTAGTAACGCTCCGGTCATGCCCACACTTCCATCTTCAACTTCCAAGGTCCAAAGAGCCGCAATGGTCAAGCCCAACAAGCAAACCGCGACTGGGAGTGTTGTGAGCCACACAGAAATGATGTCAGCATCAAAGCAGATCTTGCTATCTAATTACACAAAAATGTGCTGAAGACAGCACAGCCGATCAGAGCTGGCATGGGAGTGGGTAGCTGAAGGAAAGTGAAGGAAAAGTCACCAAAAATACAGAAAATAGTACTTTAGTCATGAGAAGAATTAATGCAATGAAGAAGGGGTGAGCTCAAGGATTACAGTGAATGAAAGTGCACTAAAACATGGATAAGTGTCTGTTTGGTTTCCAGGAAGTCCATAAAAAGACTGTTCTCAACAAAAATACAAAGCAGAGGAAGTTTGGGAAAATGTAAAAGGAATGTTTTCCCACAGAAAGTTCAAGAAAATGAAACATTAATTAAATAATACCATTTCCTCTCACATGTATTAATCATAGAAGGAATGAAAAGCCTGCTTGAAATACATGATGCAAAATCATAAACAGTCATCAAAAACAAAAGTGTTCAAAGCTTTTTATAGCGTCTGAGAGAATATTTAATGGAAATAAATATAAGAAATGTTTTGGACAGGGGAAAAAAACAACAACCCTTCATAGTCTATAATAGTAAGGGAAAGAGTCTAGTTATTTGGGCCCGAGCACCATGTGGCAATTGTAATGCAAAGGTTTATTATTTTTGGAGGCTTTAACATGCTCGAAAAATCACCAAAATTTGCAGACACATGTGGCTTGGCGTATATTTCGATAATTTTGCAACCTTGCCAAAAATCGTAACAAAATGTCTCAATGTCGCCCCCTTGAATTATTCAAAAATGCCTCTTCTACTAGGTTTTTTTAACAAAGACTAATAGAAATTGGGGAGTCAATACTGTACCTTCTGCAAAACTGCACCAAAAGTTCTCTTCAAACCATATCCCAAACACAACAGAAAATTGGGTATTTTGGATTGAATGTGAAATTTTAGTTAATTTACAGGGTGCGCATTTGAGACATTGGCGTCTAGGGAATTAGCTGGATCATCCTCAAAATTGGTGAAACTGTTCATGAGACATATGAGATCTAAAGTTATCAAAATGGTGACTTTTCAGCTGTACGGGGCTGATCTGGGCGGGTGGCAAAGTCACCATTTTTGGCAACATGCCAAATTCAGTAAATGACTAATAACTCTGTACCTCCGAAAATTTGGTAGTCGATACCTTGTGCAAAACTGCACCAACTTGGACCCATATTCCAAACCAAACAGGAAATTGGGTATTTGGATTGAATGTAAAAAACAATTAAATTTGAATCGATTTACAGGGTGCACATCTGAGAGATTGGTGCCTCGAGAGTTAGTTGGAGCTTCCTCAAAATTGGTGAGACGTATGAGATGTAAAGTGTTCAAAATGGGTTTTCAATCAAGGGCAACAGCCCAAATTCAAATTACCTATTAACTCCCTGATCTGATTCTGGTTCTGGTTCTGTCTTTTTCATATCTGGCATGAATGAGAGGTATCTCAGCCTTAACACCACTGCATATATATATATTACCAATTAGGCCTTGCGCCCCCTGCTGGAAACAGAAAGTGCCTTTTTTACTAGACAGGCTCCTCCTCCAAGGCAAGGCAAGGCAAGGCAAATCTATTTATATAGCACAATTCAACACAAGGCAATTCAAAGTGCTTTACATCACATGAAGACCATAAAAATCACATTTAAATCAACACAACGTAAAAACCAAGACAAAAGATTGCATTTAATCACAGATTAAAAATAAATAAATAAAAATAAAACAAAAATAAAAATAAAGCAAAAACTACTACTACTAATAATCATTGAAATCAGCAATAGAGATAAGCACAAGAGGAATAGAAGGCAGGTAGATTGAAATGTATAGACAGTTATGGATATGCAGTGCTAAACAAAAGCGTTTTTAGCCCTGATTTAAAGGAGCTAACAGTTTGAGCATACTTCAGACGTTCGGGTAACTTGTTCCAGAGGTGAGGAGCATAATAACTAAATGCTGCCTCACCCTGCTTGGTTCTTGTTCTTGGAACATGCAGAAGACCCGTTCCAGACGACCTTAGGGGTCTAGATGACTCATAGGAATCTAACAAGTCAAGCATGTATTTTGGTCCAAGGCCATTAAGTGTTTTGTAGACGAGCAGTAGTATTTTATAGTCTATCCTTTGACTCACTGGAAGCCAGTGTAGCGATTTCAAAACCGGTGTAATGTGGTCCAGCTTCCTTGTATTTGTGAGGACTCTGGCTCCAAGGGAAAAGAATCAATTGACCTCAAACCTACATCAGGGGAGCCTTAAGACATGTGTTCAGGTACCTATTGAAAATTATTGAGGTTTGTTGAAGTAGAAGGGTTGAAACAGGAACACAAAAATGACTGTCAACATTTTGTCTCACCACAAATTTTGAACAGTCATAATTTGGCAGATATACAACATATCTGCGTCAAACTTCCCATGACTGTTGAGAGTCGTACCCTGTGAAGGGTCCTGTAGTGGTCATTTGCATCAACCCTGCAGCGCCATCTAGTAGCTAGAGAAAGTCTAATGACACATGTCCAGTTCCTTTCAGGTTGGTCAGTGTGGTTACGAGACCTTTTGTAATACTACATTTTAAGGCCCATTTCCACATGTCTCTGTCGGTTGTCATGACGACCCGTTGTTCGCCATTAACTCATTCACTCCCAGCCATTTTCACCAGAGCAAGGCCCTTTGCTCCTGGCCGTTTTTCTGGATTTTGACTGATTTTGCAAGGCCCACGAAAAATTCTGTTCTATTGCTATATAAACATGGAACCCACCAAAGGAAAGATTAGACTCTCTTCTTTCAGCAGAAAAAAAAGTAAGTTCATATCTTTTTCCATTCTTTAGAAATCAGCATTAGAAAATAGCTTAGTTTGAGCAATTTTCCAATTTCTGATGAAAAACCAGAGAAAATTAGCTTTTTGTCAACACATACATTTCAAACATAACTTTGATTTTCACAAAGCTATTTTTGGCATTAGTTACATGCCAAACATCTGAATAATGTTTTCCTTTGACAAAATACCATGAGCAAGCAGGCAAATAAAGCTTTTGATAGCAAAGTGACAATTCATTTACATATGACAACTGAGAGATGACGCTTTGTCGCCGAGATGTTGCCGTTGTTGCCACGTCAGCCATGTAAACTTTTCCCTCATCGTTGTCCGTCTCACAAAGATGGATTATTTTTGCGTCTCTGCGGGGTCTGCTCGGCGAGCCGCTGCACTGGGGGTCCCTCTCGTTTTGCTCGGTCGTCCAGCGCCTGGCCTCCTAGGCGTCCTCTCGGTTTTTTTGTTCGGTCGGAGCGCCGCCTGGCATCATGCCAGTGGTCTGACCGTGCTTCCCGGCCGTTCATTGCTGTTGAATCAGGTTGCGGGTCTTACAAAACGCGCTACTGCCCTCCAGTCGCCAGTTTTATTGACATAAAATGGGTTAGGAGCCTTGTTTATTGTTTCTCAGATAGATCGCAAGCTATAGATGCTTCTTGTAAAAAAAAAAAAAAAAAAACGCAAAAGACGTATTTATACATTTTTGGGACAATGAAGCATTTAAAAATAGAACATATTTATACGTTTCTGGGAGCAAATGAGTTAAAAGGAAGTAGATTTATTCAGGGATTAGGGCATTTTATAAAGCCACGATATTTGGCACACTTGGCCGAAATGACCCAATTGAAAGATTCATTTTAATTTTAAATAAGGTGTGGCTGCACGGTTCAGTAGTGCCTCCTTTTTTGTGGGACCCTCTTCAATATATATATATATATATATATATATATATATATATATATATATATATATATATATATATATATATTTTTTTTTTTTTTCACCTAGATGTGTGACCTTTCTCATTTCAGAAAAAAAAAAACATTGCACAGCCTGCCACATTATGATAATGCCATTTATGGAATCATTTTCACACATACGCCCACTACATTAAAAAAATATATATTGTAAGTTTTACTTCATGAGTGATGTATGACTGTGACTGTATGTGGCCACTCCTCTTACTGGTTCCAAAAATTCAAACGTGTATTTGTATAATTTGTTGTACGTTGATTTTTTTGGGGAGCTGCTTGGCACTGCTGACCTACAGGAGACATCGCTACAGTATATCATATATTTTTATGACTGTGAGGTACCGTTTATGTCTATCTGTGAGGTTTTTTTTGTTTTGTTTTGGGGTTTTTTATTCAGAGGGTACTGCCCCCCATACATTATGGTCACTCAGGTTATGAGTTTGATCCCATTGCTGAAGATGCCAAATTTAACTTCTGTGACAGGAAAACAATGAAAACAAAGTTGAGGAAAAAATATTTATAACTTATGTGATAATCTATGTACATCAAGGATTTGGAGAAACAATATTTTGCTAAATAATACCCTCCCAACTGACAAACACACAAAAACTAACGAATCACTCATGTGGTTGGGAGACAAATGACTGTGATTAGCCAGTAGGTGGTTCCGTGGACACACGAAGCTCCGAGAAATGAACCCTTTCTCGAACCAATTGGCTCAAGTGGTGCAATGCCTCATGAGGCTACATTTCACCATCACTATTTATCAGCCATACACACAACACAAAAGAGGTTCCACACACAAAGAAAGACTAGTTTCGAGCACGTGTTAGTTTATCATTAGATGATGAGAGTGGAACGATCTGCCACCACCTTGAGCTGTGTGACGTCTGCGTTACGACAAATTGCGAGGGCCCGCTCAGTCCTGCTTGCTGGCCTAGTTTTTATTTTGTTACAAATTGTGTGTTGTCATCTTAAAAAGAGAAAGTCGATTCTGGCAATCTTTTCCACCATTCTTTCCTCTTCAAGAGACAAACCAAATATTCCAAGAGGAATGTCTGTCATTTTATTCACACTTTAAAAAAACTAGATTTTTTTTTGCATCCTCTTTTATTTTTCTCTAATGTGCTTTTTTTAGAATTACATGTGTTTTTAAAATATTTTTTGGGGGGGTGTATTCAAACAGATTGTCATTTTGAATAATAAGAGTAAATGTGTTATGGGCTTGAGCAAAACACAGAAATAGATGACACTTAAAAAAAATTAAAGCCATTTCAGATTTGTGGTAGACTTGTTGGATCCACAGACTGCACCACTATGTTGTTCCTGACAGGAAGCCCTAAAGGAGCTGTCAGCTGCGAGGGTGAGTTCTCACATTGCGGGAATGAGCATTGCAACTGGAAACATGCTGCTGGTTTGGGAGTGATTATGGAGGCTGATGTTTACACCTCAAGGGAGTGCAAGCTGAAGACAAAGAACATATTCAAAAGTCCTGAAACACCTGCCATGTTGGCCTTACACACAAACTCAGACAAACCTAATTACTTCCACTCCCCGTGGCCATATGCATATGCCAATGTGATGCTTTAATCGCAACCAACTACTGAGAGTCGCATATTTATGCACTGTGTGAACCTTACATCAGAAGCCAGTAAGATGACGAGCACATTTCACTGATTGGTTCACCGATCAGACACCACCTTGCTGATATAAGATTGATATCTTCTGGTGGCGACAAGCTTCAGAATATGTATAAAGGTTTGTGAAGGAAGGAGATAGTGTTGAATATAAAGAGACAGAAATAGATGATATCAAGCCAGTGGCATCAGATCGGTGAGAAGCAATCAGCGAGGCTGACTCTTGATGTTTTGCTCACACAATAAAACACCAAAAGATAGCAATCTATTGATTATATTTTCCATCAAAAAACGGTATCTGAGTCTGAAAAATATGCAGTGAATGCTCAAAGGTTATGGGAGATTTTCCCTGATTTTAAGTTATTTGCACAGTTCAGAATAACGAGAATGGAAACGATCTCATATGTTGTCAAAAAAAATAAAATCATTTTATGGAAAATGGTCTTTTTAATACAAGTTGGCACAAACCTCCATCAAGTGTGTAGCTAAGAAATTGTAATTAATATGCACTGTGTTTTGCCAAAGCAAATATTAAGGAGTGCATATTTAAGGACGTTTTTTAAATTTTTTTTTAATAAGTTGTAGATGAACATTTCAGGATAAATATCAACCTTTTGAAGTTCGGTTTGACATGCTATTGAAAAGGTATGGATTGGAGGTCGACCGATATATAAGGTGGTCGATATATCGGGCTGAAAGACTTTGCTCCAACATTGGCCATCGGCTGATTAACAAAAAAAAAAAAGAAGAAGCCGATTAAACAAAGGATTTTGATCTGGCATCTGTGTGGGCTCCGCTGACTGACAGTAGAACCCCGGAAGGACCCAACAGCAGGTTAAAGGCAGGCTGCTATAGGAAGCTTCAGGCATAGACTTCATAATACATTGACGGGACACGGGGCGCGGGGCCAATTTAATAGGGGGCCTATTTCTTTCAAAGTGACCGAGTGGAAACACAGACAAAGAGCTTTTTGCGTTGAATAAATGCTTAAATCCCTGAATTCTTTATAGATATGGATGTGAAACTATCTGGATTCTTGGTCAAAAGCAAAAAAAAAAATTGGCAGTTAGCATTTTTTTACGTAAATATGTCGAATGCGCTGCTATTATTTCAGCCAAAGTGGCACCGCCTTATCACAACAAAGAGCTTTTTACGTTGAAAATTCTTGTGAATAAATGCTTAAATCCCAGAATTCTTTATAAATATGGACATAAAACAGTCTTGATTCTTGGTTAAAAGCACACAAAAAACGGGCAGTTAGAAATTATTTTACGTAAATATTGTGAATTATGACACCAGTGCCGTACCGGTTAATTTCTTCCATTGATTTTTTTTTTTTTTAAACAACGTTTCAATATGCATGCATGGTACAAAAAACATAATAACTACCTTGAATCCTCGAACAAATCACTCCTGAGACATTTCTTCCTGTTTGTATGCGGTACAGCATTCGTACCTTTTTCAACCTAAATCTGGCATTGGATCGCTGCATGTGTTTGAGAATAACTGCCAACGACTTCGACCGACAGAAGCGTAGTGTGCGACGGCCCCAATTTGAAGGCATGGCGCAGTGTCTGGGGAGGGTGTCTCGTCATTATCATTATGAAGTCTATGCTTCGGGATGCCTGTTTTGTAAATATTGCAAGATTTATTTTTTTTATCTTATACGAGAGAATATGCAATGTTGCTTTAGCCTTTAAAGGTGTTTAGTGAGTGATCTTTACACTCTAAATGTAACTCGGAGCGTAAGCACAGTATTCGCGTTAGCATTAGGTTTAGCATGGCAAGCATCGTCTTAAACTCACTTGTCCTCCTCTCGTCATGACGTCCTGGTGGGTTTCCTTGTTTGAAAATAATGTTCTGTTCTTACTGAGTGTGTTTAATCATCAAAAAGAATTGCTGTGTTCTTTGATTTGGTAGCACAAGACTGAATTAATTCTTTAAGTCTAAGGTCATCATTGTAAATTTGAAGCTGTTGAAGCAATTTTTAAACAACTGAAATTTTTTTTAGATAACTGTGTTGGCATCAACATTTGAAAATCCCATATCGGTCGACCTCTAGTATGTAATACCGGGGTTGATAATTCTGCAATCGATAGTGAATAGTGGGCACGGTACCAGAGAGACTACATAGCCTTGTAGGGCTCCTGTAGAGACAGTTTTAGACGAGCTGAGGTGACCATTGACCCGGACCCTCTAACGTCTGTCAATGAGGAATGAGAGGATCAAAAGAATCAGGTGTGGGTTAACGTCCATCTGGGGCTGGTTTTGTCTCAACATTAAACAGCTTTAAATCAAGGAAAATAAAACACATTTTGGCTTATTTTTAAACAACTCATCCAATAATGGAATTCAACAATCAAGTGCGAATGCTTGTATTTGTGTAGTAACTAATTCTCCTTTGGTACCGAGAATTGGAGGCCATCAAAAGAAAGTCTATTGCACAACTGTAGAGTTGTGTATTTCTTTGGGGTGTGTTAGCCTGCAGAAGTCACACTGTGCATTAATACAGCGGTGGGCGGTGAATGTTGGGTCAGCACTGTGTCCGTAAGCAGCAGGAGCCAAAACCTCACAAATTCATATGATGTTAGGGCCATAAAATCAATCCTGACGTAACAAGCAATTGCGACTGATGAGTGTTCGAGTCTCGAATGAGGTGTACGTTCAAATCCCGCTGTACCTCATTAGTAGTCTATGTTGTATGACTGGACAAAGTGCAGATATTTCCATATGTTTGTTTAGCAGAAACTCTGAACTTACAGTACAATTCAATGAGTGAAGATTAGCTAAATTCAAAACCATGACAGCCAGATACATAAAACACAATAAAACTGAACGGTGGCAGAGACTTTCTCTTATCAGTGTATAGCTAACTTCCTTGATCAGTGTACAGTTTCAACCTCTCGACATGAGAGCAGAGGACAAGCACAAAAGAGAGGAGGGATGACAAACAACGCCTTTATGGCACATTTCCTGTGGCATGGAAGCATGCCAAATGAGCAGCAAACATATGGCACACATTTGGAAGCCAATGACAGGACAGAGGCATACAGTATGTATGAGAGATGTACTGTATGTGGTTATGATTTTGCCTTCCTTCTTATTTTTAGCATAAAATCCTCATGCACCCGGACTTGCATCAACAGTTTTGCTCTCCACAAATGAGTCACTCTAAGTATTTGATTATTTTCTATATTTATGTTGTACATGGGAAAAACTGGATTTTGTTGACTACTCTATCCTGAAGCCTTGATCCATACTTAGCCTTTTTTTTTAATTTTAGAATTTTTTGCTCTATCATCCAGTGTTGTTTTTGGCAGCCCTTTAATTTTTTTGTTTTAGTTTTAGTCTTTTGGATGAAAATACACTAAGTCATAATTTAGTCATTTCAAAATGTGTTCGTCTTCGTATTGTTTTATTCGACAAAATCATATGCAGATTTCGTCTAGTTTTAGTCGACAGTTACTCAAAATATTTTTGTAAAATTAAAAAGGTTTCCAACAATTTCGAATGAACATAGATAGACGAGCATATATTGTAGCGTCTACAAGGACAATGCCAACTTGCTGATGATAATATACTCTCAGCAGGAGTACATCATTTTCAATTACACCCAACTTTAAGCCACAAACTGTATGAAAAAAAATGTTGTCCGAGCGTTTAACACTGAGAAGTCTGGTGTTTTATTTGTATTCTTAGAGTCAGGAGTTAGAAGCAATCAGTATTTCCCATTAATTGCTCATTAACCAAAAAAAAAAAAAAAAAAAAACAGCTGAAGTGGGCTATTACCTAAATGCCATTTCGCCAACTGACTCTCCTCTAGATTTACAGACCAGAAAAACTAAACGACTCTATTTTAGACTGGCCAGTGTTTTAGGAGGACACTCGCCATTCTGAAGGAAATGCTAACGCGAACAAAGGATGCTACGCTAATGATAGGAGTTACATTTAACGTCTGATGATCACTCAGCACAGACCTTTAAAGGCTAAATCAGCATGGCATATTGTCTCATATCAAGATAATAAAACAAATCTTACCGTGTTTCCAAACATACAAGATGGAACGCAGCCTAGCTTTAGACACATCCTAAACTACAGTGAGGAGAGTGAGAGAAAGGCGCAGCACATTGCACATGAGTGACATGACCCAAACACTGCTCCGATGCAAGCTGACATCCTCCACGTACAATATGAAAATGTCACATATTGTGAACATATGAAGAAACTAGTGCTGCAACGATTAATCGCTTAGCTCGAGTATTCAATTAGAACAAATATTCAAATTAAATTTTGTTGCTTCGAGTATTCGTTTAATTAAAGTGGCGTTGTTTATTTTGAAAGCGTTTACATTTAGTTCATTGATTAGGGCGGATACATTGCCTCATATGCCTCATTTCACATGGCTGAATCCAACTGCCCTCTGTTAAGATCAACGTAACCTAAGTTTTTGTTTGGGCTGATGTTTTTTTAATGCATTCGTAATTTAGTTTATATGTATATTCAGCTGTTTTTTTGTGGGAATATGAGTCAGAACCATTTGTTAAAAGCATTGGGAAAAAAATGTTAGCATTTTATAGCATTTAAGCTAGCGGACTTTTGCTTTGTAAGTTAGCCAATTGTTCTTTTGTTGGACGTAGATCCTCATTTATATATTTTTTTATACCGTTTAAGGCTCAGTTTAGGCATTTTAATTTTTCATGTTCCTTATCCGATTACTCGATTATTCGAACTAACTGGTTCTTCGATTAATCGACTACTAAAATAATCGATAGTTGCAGCCCTAGAGGAAACTATGTCGTATTTTTGTCTCGTCTTCGTCGTATCAGACGAAAACTGACATTTGCCTCATTATGTTGTAGTCTCCCAAGCCACATTTTTTAGCTCAACATCGTGACATAGTTATCATGGAAAAATTTTCGACGAAATACTTTCGTTTTCGTCATTGTTGACGAAAACAACACTGCTTCCGTCTTGCCTTGCAGGACATGTGCGCACTCATGGCAGACAATGAGGCGCTTTAAAACGGTCACTCGCATAGACTACAGTGGTACCTCTACTTACGAACGTCTCTATATAAGTAAATTTTCAGGTTAAGCCTCTCTTTTCGAAAGAAATTTCATGATATGGAGGACAAAAATATAGCACTGGCTGCTAATCTCAGAGTTTACTGAACATAACATACTTATAGCTGTTCTGCCATTGGCTATTGCATAGCATCTTCCTGGCATCCAATTGGCTAAGGGGGACCTGTACTTTATGTGTATCTGTGTATCCCAGCGTCCTCTTCATTCGCCCCTCATGTTCCGACAGCATTATGTGACAGTGTTAACTATTATTCATTATTCTTTGTTTTTTACATTACGCACAAGCCAAGTCCAAAGTGAACCATTACGCCCCATTTTAGCTCCACCTAAAAATTAAGAAAACCTAAGGAAATGAAGTTGACCGTAAAATATTTATTTTCAGCAATCATCCTCATACTAGGGCTGCCAAAATTATCGCGTTAACGGGCTGTAATTAATTTTTAAAATTAATCACGTTAAAATATTTGACGTATTTAACGCACATGCCCCGCTCAAACAGATTAAAATGACAGCACAGTGTCATTTCCACTTGTTACTTGTGTTTTTTGGTGTTTTGTCGCCCTCTGTTGGCGCTTGGGTGCGACGGATTTAATGGGTTTCAGCACCATGAGCATTGTGTAATTATTGACATCAACAATGGCGAGCTACTTGTTTATTTTTTGATTGAAAATTTTACAAATTTTATTAAAACGAAAACATTAAGAAGGGTTTTAATATAAAATTTCTATAACTTGTACTAAAATGTATCTTAAGAACTACAAGTCTTTCTATCCATGGATTGCTTTAACAGAATGTTAATAATGGTAATGCCAACTTGTTGATTTATTGTTATAATACAGTAATTATGGTGTTATGGTAAATGGTGTTATACTTATATAGCGCTTTTCCACCTTTCAAGGCACTCAAAGCGCTTTACACTATCTCGCCATGCACCTACTGGTGACGCAGCACCAGGAGCAATGTGGGGTTCAGTGTCTTGCTCAAGGACACTTAGACAAGTTCATCAGGGCGGAGACTTGAACCCACAACCTCTGGGTTGGGGGACAACTACTCTACCACTGAGCCACGCCACCCGGTCTACATTATGTACGGTATGTTGAATGTATATATCCCTCTTGTGTCTTATCTTTCCATTCCAACAATAATTTACAGAAAAATATGGCATATTTTATAGATGGTTTGAATTCCGATTAATTACGATTAATTAATTTTTAAGATGTGATTAACGCGATTAAAAATTTTAATCGTTTGACAGCCCTACTTCATACATATCGATTTAAATGAGAGAAGAAGAAACTGTTTGACATGTTTACACCTTGCAGTAGTTAGCTTTTTCCACTTGTGTGTTAACTAAAAGTGGAAAAAAAAAAACTAAATGGGAAATTTTTCCTGTGTACACAAGCATGCCGACAAGGCCATCATGCACACACGTCAACAAGCTGAGACGAGATGTGATGCCGAGAAACACTTTCAACTATGATACAAACAATGTTTGATCTCGTCATTTTGCTACGTTTATACTGACAGCCTCCAATTAAGCCTTGCCTGTTTTATCAGCTACTCTGGTAATGACTTTCACTTACAATGTGCCAACATAGAACTCAATGTCAATACTTTAGTTTACCACAGGAAAAGCCCATTCATGAATGGGATAGATTGTGCACATCTGCCTTGAATTGCAATGCCAAACATTTATCTCCATTCTCAGCAATTCCTGATTTATCAGGCTTATCTTTACATTACCAGTTTTGCAGAAAACTTTGTTTCAAGGCATTTTTATATCGAGTTTAAACCAGGACTGAATTTCTATGTTTACCTTATGATTTCCTTTATTAAAAATGATGTAAAAATTACTAAAACCATTTCAATCTCACTAGATTTGACCATGTGTGGATGTCTGTGCTATTAAGTGTAATTCAAGTTGAGGTATTATTTCAACATTTCAAGGTGAAATCCGCCCATTCATTCAAGAAAAGTATGAGTATGTTTAAATAATGCCACTCTTTACAAGATAATCATTCGGTTGAGATCAGTGAAATTGATGTACTGTAAGTGTCCTTGTCTGCTGCTGCCTGCCTGATGGGCTCTGGTGCTCAGAAGCGAAAACCCATAATAACACCTTCCTGCCTTTAAGTATGATTAGGGCCTTTGTCTCTTTCTCTCAGTCTCAACTACATTTACTAGCCGTGACAGAACATGCTAGGTTTTGCTTCGTGTGTGCAAGACAGGGGTGAAAGTGTCGAGAATTTCTTGCCGGAACTCCCTGACAAAAAGGTCGCCACGAAGCCAGATGTCTTTTTTGGGGTGTGTGTGGGGGGTTGGGGGGTCAGAGGGGATTAGAACCTCCTAAAACCACAGAAATGAAGAAAAAAAAGGTATAACACATGCATTACGTTACTGCATTACACTTACTGTAACAAGGCATACATGAGAAACTGATTTTCATTCATTATTGTATTTTAAAGTAACATACAGTGCTGGCCAAAAGTATTGGCACCCCTGCAATTCTGTCAGATAATGTTCAATTTCTCCCAGAAAATGATTGCAATTACAATTGCTTTGGTAGTAATATCTTCATTGATTTTGCTTGCAATGAAAAAACATAAAAGAGAATGGGAAAACAATTAAATCATTATCATTTTACACAAAACTCCAAAAATGGGCCGGCCAAAATTATTGGCACCCTTTGAAAAATCATGTGATGCTTCTCTAATTTGTGTAATTAACATTACCTGTTACTTACCTGTGGCACACAACAGGTGGTGGCAATAACTAAATCACACTTGCAGCCAGTTAAAATAGATTAAAGTTTTCTATATTATAAGGAAATGAGTATCCAAACATAGGTAACTGAACAAAAGTAAGTCCAAAGTGCCAATAAACTATAACCTACTGCCAAATGTATCACATATGAGACAAGCATTTCTGGACCTCATTTCAGTAAAAAATTGTTTCTTGTGTTCAATCTCACTTTAGTTTATATATGTTTTACCACGAGAACTGGATGTCATGCTTAATGTATCATTTACGGTACAAATTAGGGAACATATATATGGCGGAAAACACAGACAAGTCTGCTCTTGCACCCCTCTATAAAATAAACTGCTGTATTTTAAGCCAAAAGAACTGTTGTGTTTGATAGAACAATATGTCTGTGTGTTGCCATAGCAGATTCATGGTGCATTAAGCCCCCAAACTATTTTTAATTTGTCTGTTTTGCCCTGGAAACCCCTGTTTACAGATGTCGCGCAACCGCTATTGTTTTGACATAAAAATAAGGTGAGTAATTATATTTATTGTTCGAAATGTCTGTCATTTTTAGCTTAGAATAACTAATTGGTGTCTACTATTTAGTTTTAAAAAAAAAAAAAAAAAGATAAAGCTCAAAAATCAGAATTTTCTGTTTGTTATTCCTGGTGTCAGGCATTATAGGGTTTAACATGATCCCTTCCATTAGAGAAAATAACATAAAATAAGTAGTGCTGCAACAATTAATCGATTAGCTCAAGTAATTCGATTAAAAAAAGCTGCTTTGAGTACTTGTTTAATTAAAGTGGCGTTGTAATGGTTTGTTTTGAAAGTGTTTGTTGATACACTGCCCAATAGTGGCAATAGTGAATATGACATAACTCATTTCACATGGCTGAATCCAGCTGCTCCCCGTTAAGACCAACATATGCTAAGTTTATGTCTATGTTTTTTTATGCATTCTTGATTTAGTTTATAGGTATATTTAGCTGTTTTTTTGTGGGAATACGTGTTTGAACCATTTATTAAGAGTATTGTAAAAAAAAAAACATCTTAAGCTTAACATTTAAGCAAGCAGACTTTTGCTATGTAAGTTAGCCAATTGCTCTTTTGTTGTTTATTTATTTATTCATTTTTTATGACGTTTGAGACTCAGCTCGGGTATTCTAATTTTTTATGTTCCTTATCCGAGGTTAGGGTTAGGGTTAGCCTTGAACTATTTCTTTTCTCTTAAAGATCTGATCAATTTTCCGTTGCATTACCCTTTTTATCGCATTAATTAAACAAGCTTGTTCCTTTTTTTTTTGTCCCAGAAAACATGTCTATTTGAACCAATCAGATAACTATCCACACTGATAATATGTCATTATGTCAGCCAATTGAACCAGCAACAGGAGTCCCGGCCAGGGAGGGTGGTTAGCTGAGCGCATGCACATATACTAGTAGACAGACAAATCAAATACATGCTGGGAGAACTCCATGCTGTCCGTGGAACAAATAAATAATAAATATCGGTGGAAACAGATGACGCTACACAAGCACTTTATTATGCTTGTTGTTAACAATTGTATGTAAATCTGACGTTACTAGACTGTTTTCCTTTTGGATAAGCCTGTGTGGCAGCCAGGCAGGTTGTTTTTGGCATAGGGTTTTGACAGTTGTTGTCATATTTTCGGGATCAAAGCACCGTTCCGCCCCGTTCCGGCACCGATGTTCTTGCCGGAATGGCGTTCCGGCCCGTTCCGGACCACTTTCATCCCTGGTGCAAGACTGTAGATTGTGTTACTAATGCAGCATTCCAATTGTGCTAGATTACATTATTAAGGTTAATGTGCATGTACAAGAAAAACTGGGGCGTAGGCATAAATTGCAGAAGTCAGCACCTTTAATATATGGGGGAAAAGCTTAAACATTTGCTTTCATGTGTCATTGTGTTAATTTAAAACCTTTGGGAGTAAATATATATATATATATTTTTTTTTTCTTTCTTTTAAATACTGTATCTTAGTGCGGCAGAGAGTTGTGTTGTAATGGTTTGTTTTGAAAGTGCATTTACGTTTATTGATTTAGGTGGATACACAGCTCTCTAATGGCAACAGTTAATATGACATAACTAACATGGCCGAATCCAGTTGCTCCCTGTTAAAACCAACATAAGGTAAGTTTTTTTTTTTTTAGATAATATGTTTTTTGTGCATTCATAATTTAGTTTGGAGGTATATTCAGCAGTTTTTGTGGGAATATGAGTTTTAACGATTTGTTAAAAGCATTGTAAAAAAAAAAAAAAAAAAAAAAAAAAAAAAGCATTTTATAGCATTTAAGCTAACGGACTTTTGCTATGCAAGTCAGCCAATTTTTCTCTTTTTGTACTTAGATCCTCATTTTTTTTTTTTATACCATTTGAGGCGAAGCTTAGGTATTTTATAAACTTTAAATTTCAAATGCTTTGATAAAAAAAGCCTTTTTGTTCTCCCTGTCATACCAAACCCGTACCGAAACATGACTTGTGTGTACCGTTACGCCCCTAATATATACTGTATATTACCATATACTATGTATATGGCGAGAAACACTCAGGTGCCTTGAAGTTCCGCTCTGAGACCACCAATTTGGCCAAATTTCAAAATTGTCCGATATGCATGTGTGATACATCATTGGAAAGCTTAAATTCTCAATTTTCAGGGGGAAGAAAAATTTGGAACAGGAGGGCATTTAAAAAAAACAAAAAAAATTAAACAGCAAAACCCTATCTGGAGGTGAGAGCACGCGAGAGCAGAATTACAGACGCCATGACTTTAAAGAGATATAATCGCGTACTTACCTTGTTTCAATTCAAAAACTCCTATGTTGCATGTATCACCAAGTGTCAAGACACAGCTGTGAATTGCCACAGTTGGACTTTTTGGGGATTTAATGGGTGAAACATGGTAATATAACAAGGTCGCGATGGAGAAATCGCAGAAATCATGGAGTGGTCGAGATTGTCTTTTTCATATATTTACCCTTTTAAACGTTTTTTTTTTTTTTTTCTTTGTTTGGATGGATTATTTATCATGTAACATATGGGAGAAAATGTGACAGTAACAAAAAAAAAAAAAAAAAAAAAAAATACAATTAAGCGATAGTTATGAGGTAGATATCCGTAACTTATTTTACTTATTTTCATTGTGACGCAATTTGTTTAAAAGTTTGTTTAAAATATGCGAGTGAATAATTTATTAAAGTCGTTTTTTTTTTTTTTTTAACAACATATTAGACATCAATTAATGATTCTAAGCTAAAAATGACAGATATTTCGAATAATAAGTATAATTAATTACCTTAGTTTTATGGTTGGGTTGAAACAAAAGAAGTGGCGCGACGTCTGTAAATGGGCGTTTTCAGTTTAAAACGGGCAAAATTAAAAATAGTGGGGGCTTAATGCGCTATGAATCTGCTTTGGCAGCATATAGACATATTGTTCTATCACACACAACAGTTGTTTTGGCTTAAAATACAGCAGTTTCTTTTAAAGAGGACTGCAAGACCAGAAACTGCTTTTTCAGTCTCGTCTGTGTTTTCTGCCATATATTGGATATGGCTATAAAACTCATACGTTAAGGTATCACTCTAGAAGGAAGTGTTCTCCTGCCTGAGTGCCACGTCCATTTGTGGTTGATAACTAAATATGGTTCCCTGACCAATAAAGGGCTATGTCTGATGCAAGACACATTGCAAATGCTTTTCCTAATATTTCATCAGTGATAACTTAATCAAATGTGATCTGGTAGTTATAGTCCTCTCGTTACATAAGTCAAACAATACATTATCAATCTGGGATGTGTTTATTAAACATTTCTGGGGACGTATCAGTGCGGCTGCCGCGTTCAAAACAAGCCCTGTCGCTGTGGGCGACCGTGCAGACCGGCCTGTCTTTCGCTCTCTACCACAGTGGAGTCAGTGTGCATCTCCTAGCAGGGGTGCTGAGCAACAATCTCACACAGCACTTACAGATGACATTTCAGAGCACAGAGCAGCACAATGTCAGCCTCTGGCAACCGGCAATCAACAACAACACAAACAATGCACAGGGAGTCCCGTGCTTGAGCAAAACATTGTCTGCACATGTCTGCGGCAGCTCGTCTTTACTTCAGTGAAGTTGGCCCCCCAAAAGATGCAAATTTATAGAAAAATTATGTCATGCGTTTGTGCTAGGTTTGTGCTCAATTGTGCTGCTGAAAAAAATGTTTGTTTGTGCTGCTATTGTTTTTGAGATTGTGCTGCGATTGACGTCATCACTCGAAATTAATATCTGAATGTCTATAAAATGATAGCAGCACAAACGAAATTCTTTACAGAACAAACAAGCAAATTAAAGCTAAGATGTTAATTTTTTATGATCAGTTGTTAAATGTTTGTTTGTGCTGCTATTGTTTTTGAGATTGTGCTGCAATTGACGTCATCACTCGAAATTAACATATGAATGTCTGTAAAATGATAGCAGCACAAACGAAAATTTTTACAGCACAAACAAGCAAATTAAAGCTAAGATGTTAATTTTTTATGATCAGTTGTTAAAACCTTACTGAGATTTATAGTTTATCAGTAATCAAGCAATGTTTTTGATTTTCCAGATTTGGCATTTGAAATTCTTCAACTTTAGCTAGTTGTGACACTTTCAAAGATATAAACAACAACAACAAAAAGTTCATTGCATAATCCTTTGATGATTAAGGAATTAAAAAGATGAGCGACAATGCATGTTGAACTATTATGAGGACATCCATCACAGGAAACTGTTAACAAACACTTAAAAGTCAACAATAAATCATTTATTTACAGTTTAGTATTGACGTCTTAACTAGTTATAACTGATAGCTATCAGAAAGTGTTACCAAATTGTTAATATCTCAAAATAATTAGCAGCACAAACAAACAAAAAAATCAGCACAAACAAATGACGCAATTTTTCTATAAATTTGCATCTAATGGTGGGCCAACTCCACGGATGATGTCTCTCATCTTTTTTTGTTTGTTTGTTTGTTTGTTTGTTTGTTTTTAAATCAGTCCATGACGATTCCAACTCTTTAATCCCATTTAAAGTGCACATCAGAGGAGAAAATCAGAGTTGAGGAGCATTAGTCACTGACAAAAAGATAAACTGTGGTAATGGTAATATTCCGCTAGGACACAGAAGGAGCAAGAAAATCAATCATCCTTTTTTCTTTCTTTCATAAAACAATGACAAGAAAACCAGTTACCAAAATTACACTCTAATGTTCACCCCTTCATTTCAAGTCAACTGTAATTTGTTTCTGCAAAGCAGATTCATTCCCTCGCTGCATTAAAACTTACTACTACACAAAAATTTAAATGGATGATGATTTACTCCAAGGCTTACTTCCTGCATTAAATTAATGACCGATTATGAGAATTTGATATTACACAATGAAATGTGAGAAAGTCTCTGAAGTCCAATTTCTAGCGACATCACCATCATCATCACCCGGGAGGGAGTACGGACAGTAGATTTTGAATAGCTGTCAATACCGAGTCTTATAGTTGCTGGCTTCATGCTTGACTTTGCTCATCTATAAACAACACTATTGATTAACTTCAATGTCAAATGCAGCTCGCGATGCACAAGTTTGTGACAAAATAATTAGGGATGTACTGAAAGCAAAAATTGTTTCTCCCTTTGCCGCCTCAACATAAGAATGACAACAGAAAAATGTCATTGCATGTAATTGACTTTCCGATAATTCCATTTAAAGGGGAAGGTCAGAATTTTTCACATAAGGCTTAATCTTTGAGTTACTGGATGTTTAATTAGTCGATGGAGTGAATTTCAACCACCATTGACTCGCGCTAGATTAGCCACTATGGAGCCCTGAAACAATAACTGACATACTGCATGGAATTTGTTGAAATCAACTCCACCGACTAATTAAACCCCGCTAACTCGAAGATTAAGCCTAATGTCAAAAATTCTGAATTTCAGGTTAGGGTTACAAGCATATCAGTGCCAATGTAAAACACCGGCCTGTAAGAACCCAGCCAAAAGGCCAAACTTCGTGCATTCCCCTTAGACTTAACTAGTGCTGAAACGATTATTCGATTAACTCGAGTATTCGATTAGAAGAAAATATTCAAATTAGCTTTTGCTGCTTTGAGTATTCGTTTAATTTAAGTGGTGTTGTAATGGTTTGTTTTGATAGTGTTTGCATTTAGTTTGATTGATTTTGGTGGATACACTGCCCTCTAGTCTGCCTCATTTCAGATGGCTGAATCGAGCTGCTTCCTGTTAAGACCAACATAAGTTTTTAAGTTTTTGTTTGAGATGGTTTTTTAATGCTCAATCTTGGTCTCACACAAAAATACACACGGTCCCATGCTTCAACTGGGACAATGTGCTTTGATCAGATGAGACCAAGATTGAGCTTTTTGGCAACAAACACTCTAAGTGAGTCTGGCGTGCCACAAAAGATGTGAATGCTGAAAAGCACCTCATACCCACTGTGAAGTATGGGGGTGGGTCAGTGATGCTGTGGGGCTGTTTCGCTTCCAAAGGCCCTGGGAACCCTGTTAGGGTGCATGGCATCATGAATGCTTTGAAATACCAGGACATTTTAAATCAAAATCTGTTGCCCTCTGCCCGAAAGCTGAAGATGGGTTGTCACTGGGTCTTTCAGAAAGACAATGACCCTAAACATATGACCAAATCTACACAGAAATGGTTCACCAGACACAAAATCAAGCTTGTTGTACAAAGTATCAACACCAGGGGTGCTAATAATTGTGACACACATTATTTGATGTCAAATAATTTTTTCTTTATGTGGGATTTTTCCCCACTGAATGAATGCACTTGTATTGAAGGTTGGATTTTTCTCTTTTTTTCCATTAAGGTCCCATATTATTTGAATTTTAAAAAATGATTAGAAGCTAAAAAACACATCTTTTTCAGGGGTGCCAATAATTATGGAGGGCACTGTAAGTTAGCCAATTGTTCTTTTGTTGTACATATATCCTCATTCATTCATTTTTTTTATACCGTTTGAGGCTCAGGTCAGGTATTTTTTTATGTTCCTTATCCGATTACTCGATTATTCGAAGTAACTAGTTCATCGATTAATCGACTACTAAAATAATCGATAGCTGCAGCCCTAGACTTAACCCCTTGTACTGACTCCATTTTGAGAGCTGGAAAAAGGCTTTGAAGCACAAGTTGACAATTTTTTCAGGTCGACAGCAATCTTACAGCAAAACCCTAACCCAGGCGAGGATCCAAGATCACCATATCACAAGTCAACAAAAGGTTCCCAAGAAAAATGACAACAATTAGTTTAACATTCAGTCTTTTTGAAGGTTCTTGCGGGGCGGGCTGTGGGCAGAAGAAGTTTTGGACTTTGTTTAGGATTATTGTCTTTTTTGTGGATTGGACAGGAGGATTCGGGAGTTACTGTTGTCAGGGCAACAAGGGTTTTGGATTTTACCACCTCAGCGTCAAAGGGGCTCTTGGAGCCTTATCAGTCGTGTTATCAGTTGGATATCGGGCTTTCTCCGGTGTTTCTTGTGTTGGGACAGAGCGTCCCGCCATTTGATCTGGGCTGTCTGGGAGAACTGATTGCAAGAGTTGGTGGTGCAGACGTGCGTCTGTCATCGTCAATCTTGCTAAGTCAATTGCATGACACACACGTTGGGCTTCCGTGATAAGAAGGCGTAATGTATCTCTCATGCCCTATATTCTGCTTGTTTTCCTTAAACTATGGTATAAGTGCTATTTATTTTATATTGGGTGTGTTAGAGTAATACAAACGGCCAAACAGTAAACACGAGAAACGATACCATTCCCTGATTGATTATATTAAGTGTGTTAGAATAATGCAAACAGTTAGACGGTGCCTACGAGAAAAAGTACTATCTCCTTCATTGCCAATTTGGAGCGATGACTACCCGTCGTTGCGAAGACGAACGTACGAAACAGCCGTGAATGTACAGGGTCCAACCTTTTGCCGAAGCCTTCTAGAATGAAGGAAAAATACACATGTTTATTCATGGTCATACACAAATCAACATTCCCTCGCACATCGCAACAGGGGGCTACACTGGGCTCGAATGTGCACCCACGCTGGCAGCTTGGCACACGCCTTTCTTAGTCCCAAAACACTTAATATGTGTGACTCAAGACCAAAACAGGGAGTAACTGTGAGCGGTTACTAAGGATGCAACAATACTCGGTTTTATATAGAACCGTTCGATACGCTCTCTTCGATTCAATACCAAAAACATTCGATCCAAATGAAAAGCTCCCAAGATGTATTATCCAAATTTATTTTTGTCGTCTCTCTCGCTAAAATGTCCAGCGCAGCTTTGCCTTGAAAAAACAAACTCTGCCACTAGCAGGCCTCTTCCTCCACTCCTCCCCCAAACTGCATGAAAAGTGGAGGCTGTGGCACATGAGGATCATTACTCGTGAGAAAATACAAAAATTTAAGGAGGCGGCTTGCCGGCTTCAATATCCCACGGATCCGTTGTTTGGCAGCATTTTAGGTGAGTTGATATGCTATCGCCACTCATACATGTTATACCAAGACTGTATTTACAGATACGTACAACAAAGACCGCCAATATATTGTTGCCAACTTGGCCGCTATGAATCACCTCGCTTTGACAACAGACTTTGTAAGACCGTGGGTCACAGAGCGCTAACTCACGGTTACATGATGAACAATGAGTGGCAAAGTAAGAACGCTGTACTTCAAACTCGTCCTGTTTATGAAAGTCAATTGTCAAATGTTCGTGTTGTGCAGTAATGAGCAGACTTGACGTCTGTGGAACTGTTTTTTTAATGCCCGACAACGCTCGCGCGCACGCACAAGATATGATCAAATACGCGCAGCAACCTTGATGTGCTATGTTAGATCCCCCCCAACTCCCATGCCATTGGCTGCGTGAGCCCAGAGGGATCATGGGACGCGTAGTCAATATACTGTACTACATCGATGAATTAAAAACCGCCATGACTGAATGGAAGTTAAGCAGGCCAAATCAATCCATACCAGTGACTATAGACCACAAAGGATGTTCTTCTCAAGTAGTAAACATACCTGCTAAGAGAGTGATAGCAATTAACAGTGTGCCCTGCCTCACTTTACAAACAGTAAAGATTGTTCTCGGCACTCTTATACAAAATTTCTTCAGATCAGTAAGAAGTAAGCACATAAATATTATGCACTATAATGCATGTTTATATGATGGCACTGTATTTTTAATTGTTAGTAAGATAACGAATCATTTAAAAGAAAAAAAAAAAAAAAACACTTGAATTTTTTGTTTCAGAGCATTAAATGTATTGAATCTAATCGAAAATCGTGTCCCTCGTATTGAAAATCGTACCATGGAAATGAACACATAGCGGCGACCTTTCTAGCATTTTCTATTCTAAATGCTCTTCGTACATGACTACAATAATTTTCATCCTACATATAATATTAGGCAATAACAAAATAGTAACCCACAAACACTAAGGAAACTAACTTTAATTGGATTACTGGTTTGGAAAAATGAACGCTTTAGATTACTCCGAAAGAAAGTATTCAGATTACAGTAACGCGTTACTGACAACACTGCTGATTGTGTTAAATGTGAGACGTATCAAAGAGCCGATATACCATCGTGAAATATTTGTCACGCCTCAAAAAGTTCCTGCCCCCTCTTGCCTCCCCATAATTTTTTTCTTTACCATAAGGAATTAGTTTAATCTTTGCATATGATTTCTTTCAAATGTTGAGTAGTTTTAGTGTCATTTTCTGCCGCATTATTGTATCCCAGTTCTGCGGTTATTTGTGAAGTGGCAGTCATAAAATGAGGTGAGACACACAAGCTAGGTGACCTTGAGTGCAGCTTGGGAAAAACATTAGGTTGATCAACCCCTGTGTCACAGTGGGGAACATCCTCGGCCAAATGTCAGAGATCAGCCTAACTATTCAGGTGGCTCATAATTGGCAGACATAAAGTGAAGCTTTCATGTTTTTACTTAGGTGTTTAATATGCCTGGCTAGAGTGCCAGAGTGGTTATTTATGTCCTCTGGCTCAAAGATGGAGAAACAGGGAGGAAAATAGTCAAACCTTACTTCCCCTTCCCTCTGCCACTTTACTATCTAACCTGGACTTGAGCACATCTCCATATCATTGATTTAAAGAGGGGTTTCTTTAATGCATTATGGATTACACACATTTGAGGGAAGAAAAGCAGAGAGGAAGAGCTTGGGCATGAATTATTTCACTATGGTCCAGACCTAAATTCAAAGTCTCGAATTACTACTTGGTCCTTTGCACCTTTTGATGTATGGTGACAAGACACATTAAAGCAGAAGCACTGCAATCCTCACAGCCTTTAAGTTTGTGCGTTTTATTGTACTTATTGGCATCCAATTTTTTTTTTTTTTTTTTCACTTGTGAATAAGGAACTACCAAATGTTTCATATCACACTTGTCGGTACATGTTCTACACTGTGCCTGCCATAGCACAAACTACAAAATGTGTGTGTGCATGTTTTGACGCATGCGAAAGCCATCCACCGAATTCCAGAAGAGGCACACGTGTAATCATCTGAGCTGCAGAGGGGCTGACATTAGCTTACGGATGACACAGTGATGAGTAACACGGTGCGCTCACAGCTCACACTCAAGTGACCGGCTGCTCATTTATAATAAGCAACAATTCCCAGCCGCCAGACTGCTGCGTTTGTGTTTGCGTGTGTCTGCAGCAACACAGGGTCTACAATAAAACAAACAGTTGTTTCAGAGCGAGTGTCAAAGTGTCAAATATTTTTGATGAGCCGTCAATGAGCAAACATGCTCTTACGTGTCTGTGCAACAGGGGCGTCACTAGACCCAATACGATTCTGGGGCATAGCGGGGCACTGGTGAACGAGCAAAAATATTTTTTAGCACTTATTTATCATAACTAGTCAGAAATAGCACTTTTAACTATATATAATTAAACCAAAATGCAAGTTTCTGTAAAAAAAAGTGACAGTTTTCTGTTTTTCACCCATCAGTAAGCCTGTCGCGATATGCAATAAGTCCAATTATCGCACGGTAAATAAAAATAAGGGCGGTAATTTTCCAGGCTGCAATTTATCACCGCGTGTGTGCGTGCATACATTTGTGCGTGCCTGTGCTGCATGCACACTGTTGCTTGCATATGAGACTCCAGTGGCTTTCAAGATTTTTATTGGCCATCAACACGCCGTAGACTTAAAGTTTAGACATACAAAATAAGAAAAAACACTTCTATATTAAACATTGTAAAACTTTAGCATCGCTACATTGAGGCTAATAGAAAAAAGACAATGTACTAACCACTTTAGCCTGCTATAAAACATTGGCAGTCTTCTCCACAATGCAAAATTGCGGTTAAAAGGTGACACTTCAAACATAAAAACTCACTGGATCAAAGAATTTGCAAGCGATGCGGACAAAAGAAAAACTACTGATACCACATGCATGACGAAAGCGAAGTGCCCTCTATTTTTGTTTCTTTTTACTGAGTGTAAAGCTTACGGTTAGTGGTTCAGCATGTGCACTTTCGGTGAACATATAAAAATAAAAGCATGTCATGTTCAGATGTCTGGAAGCAATCAAATATACGGTACTTCAGATTCTACACTAAGAAAATTTTTTAAAATGACACCCATTGTGATGTCAAAAATGATAATAAACTTGGCTTCAAATTTGTTGCATGCACACTTTGCATGAAATGATGACAGTCATTTTGGCTCAAATTAACACTTTTAATGAGCTCTAATTGGCAGACCACAAAAATGACATTGGGTTTGTCACTTATTTCATATTCTGCACCGAACTAGTTTGTCTTTTATTTAAGAATAATAATTTATTGCATTTGAATAGGTGATTTATTAGGATGCATTGTCACTATATTTGTGGTTGAAGAGGTTAAAAGAAAAAAAAAAAAAAAAACAGGCAATAATATCGGCAATAATTTATGAGACAATATATCTATCGCCTACTAAAGTATGTTATCGCAACAGGCCTACCCATCAGTACTAAAAATCATACTTGGGACCTCCCTTGTTAATAGTCAATTCACCTCTACTCATGCTCATCAACTTCCATCTCTCCTTCACCTCTTCCTACACTCTGCTGCTGTACTTTGTCTAAAGAGAAATGGGGATATATCACTGTAACTGGTATGCAATTAATTGGTGTTTCTCAACTGGTAGGTTGTGACCTAAAAGTGTTTTATGTTGCCTAGGTGGGTTACCTAGCTTACCTCTCTCATTGCTCCTTGCTTTTTTATCCTTGCTACGAGCTAATAACTTTCTAATATCCATTTGCAAGAGTAATGCTGTTTGAGTCAAATAGAAATTTAAAAAATAAAACATCTTGTTACAGATTACAGTAACAGTAACGGATAAAATGCATGTAAAACAGCTGGAAATTATGATCAGAACAGTTATATCCCAAAACTAGGCAATACAGATCGATTTTATTCATTTTGGTCCAATAAAAAAAATAGCAATAAATAGTATAGGCATTGGTACAGTTCAAATACCACATATCATATCAACACAATATCAGACAAAGCTCTTGAGTAAGAGCCTTTAAATCAAATCGCATTGAATTGTCAATGTATTCATAGCCAGTTAGCTAAAAGATGGCAGCGAATTTCCTACTTCAATTTGAGAACATAGTAGTGAACCGCAGTTAACTTCCTGATAGGTAAAGAGAAAAGTTGAACCATTTAAATTCACAATTCATGGGAATAAGCAACCAAACAAACATCAACACAGAAGTAGAAACGAACAAAAACGATGGGCAGTTTATCTGGCACCAACCCATAACGGAAGTGGGAAGATGTCATTTGCACCGTCAACTGTATGATTGGCAGTTTGGTACACCCACAGTAATATTGAATGCTGCTTCAGGTGTTGTTGGTGTAAACGAAAACATTATTCTCTATTAAACGGTGTCTATAAAAAGCTCCAAACAGTTACTCAACTTGTGATGTATCATTGGAGCATTAAAATAGGCTGTTCTTCTTTGTAGCAGCCATGTTTCACAACACATCAGAATGATTTTCCAACTTTGGAACTTTAATCTCCCGATACACATGAACACAGCATATCTCCCAAAAGTGCTTCACAGATGTGTCAACTCATATGCCTATCACAGCCAAAGTTACGTGCATAAATTACCATATTAAGGAGCCATGTGCAGATTGTGTGTATGGAGTGAATGGAGTAATATGACCATATTTAATAGGCACATTCTGCAGATTGTGTTATGTTAGGGTGACCAAACGTCCTCTTTTGCCCGGACATGTCCACCTTTCACGTCGTGTCCTCGTCATTCGGCCGGGTTTTATAAATTTAAGAAAATGTCCGGTTTTTATCATTTTTCACGGGACCAATTTGAAGACAATCCCTCCGGCCGCTGGGGGGCAGCGCTTGCCTGCGTTGACGTGGCTCCTACTAGTAGGTGCGGGAGATGAGTACAGTTAACCCCTTGTATTATGGGGCATTACTGCCATCTACTGGGTTGACGGTTTGGCAAGAGAAAAGGCAGTTACATACTACAATAAGGTGTAGTTCTAAGAGACGTCTATAGTGCTCTGTACACCTTTCTGTATGTTTATCTCCTGTTAATGTCGCTCATGTGTCTTCTGTTTTATATTGGGTTATATGTGTACAAAAAGATGCAACATGTTGTATTAGTCTTGTATTAATTGTTCTGCGTTTGTGTATTTGGTTGAATTTTAGTATTTTATTCTAAGTAGGAGCATCTGCCCAGTTGTTAAGTTTTTTACGATAAAAACGTATATAATGGCAACTGTTGACTTCTGTCGGAGCTTTGTACTGGCATGATCTGTAAAATCCCGTTTGGCGTCGCATTGTTGCATTGCCAATGATTGTTAACTTTTATAGCACAGTTTGATTTTGCCTTGTCTCCCGGTACTCGCTAATAGGGTAGCTATCAGTGAGCTAAGCCGCGCTAGGCATTATGGGAAACGTAGTTTTGAACTGCGTTTGGAAACATGCTGGTTGAATAGTTTGTCAGTTTATTTTGATTATTGTTTGCGTGCAATCTAGAACATTGAATGAGAACAAAAATTAAGTGGGAATAACAATTTCTCAGCGGCAATTGTCATGATAGTAATTTATAAAAATGTTTATGTGGCACATAGCCTACTGTGTGTCTGTATTGACTGTACTATATTTTGTTTGTCATTATTTCATTTTTTTTTTTTTTTGGGGCATTTTTATTGTTTGATTATGTTTTAGTAAGAATAAAGCCTGTTGAGTAAAAACTTATTTCCATATAGTATATAATATGGCAATTTTTTTTTTTTTTTTAAATAACACTGAATTTTTCTGTCCATACGGAGGAGGCACACTTTAAACATATTAAAGTGATATAGGCATCTTCAAGTCAACTTCGAGTAAAATTCAAGTATCTCGAGGCCGGGCCGAGTGTCCTCTTTTTTGGAAATCAAAATATGGTCACCCTATGTTATGTAGACTTAAAACTCGTATTCATTTTTTCTTTAAACTGGGGAAATTTATACTGGGGCACCGCGGATCAATACTGGGGCACGTGCCCCAGAGAAATATGTCTGGCAACGCCTATGCTATGCGTGCTTCAATAGAGCTTTGCTTCATTGCCAGATTGCCACAAGGAAGATAAGAAATACCAAATAAAACCTTAAATTGTACAAACTCATATTAGTTCATGGAAAGTGGGGTGGCAGTAATTTAAGAGAAAATAAAGCCCACTAGTAGTAACACGTTTGGTGAGTAATTACAGAGACATAGACCCCTACAGTGGCATGAATGTTTGGCCATACCCATGGTGCTCAAACCTTTTCATGCCACTTTATCACCAGTGGGAAGAAAAAATATTTTCACATTTCATTTAAAAAAGAAAATGTATCTATGTATGATATGCTACTAGTGGCAACTACACATTACCTTTCATGAAAACTAACTCAAAACAACATACAGTATTATGTAGAGCTATGATGGAATGGAATGCCCTTCCAGACCAAATTGTAAAAACTCAAAGCAAAGTTAGTTTAAAAAAGCAAATAAAGCAGTATTTTAGGGTCAACTGTATTTCATTTTTGATGGAAATTGTAATGGAATTCTCTTTGTTGTGTTGTCATATAATGCTTATTGTCTATTTACCTCCTTATTGTCTCTTCTTTTTTCTGTCAGTATATTGAATTAGGCCTTTTTTTAGTGTGTGAATTTCCAAGATAAGAACTTATTCTTTTGGTTCTTTTATGTATAGCCTATGTTGATTTGTATGTTGATGTCTTGTTTGTTTTATATGTTTTGTGTGGACCCCAGCAAGAGTAGCAGATGTGTTCATCAGCTAATGGGGATCCTAATCAAATACAAAAAAAATATACCAAAAAATGTAAACATGTTTAGGTGTACATCATGTCTTTCATCCGTTTTTAACCTTTCCCCGCTTCGAAAAAGTTTGTGGTCCTGATGTCAATAACGTCAAGATGTCGTGACCTCAAGAGATCTACTAGACGTGCCAGTAGATAAACTTGAGTGACAGTTTTTCTAATGGCTGAGTATGTCTGATCTGCTACTACCAGAAACATTTATTTGAGCTTACAGCTGCCAAAGGAGAGTAAACTAGTTATTAAATCCACAGGTTCACTTACCTCCCACCTGCCTGCCCTGTGAATGACTACATATCTTTGTCAAAATATAAACGATAAAAACACGATTGTTTGTATTGTATTACTTTAAAAAGTCTTATTGTTGTGGTGGTGATATCACACCACATTTCTATGAAATGTCAATAAGGTTAACATGTTTCTCAAGGGTCGGCTACCTTTAACCCCTAAACAGCCATTTCGACTAGGTTTCCAAGGAAAAGACAACACTGCGAGCCACACACATTTCTTGCCATCTCAAATTAAGATGTCAGCCAAAGGGTCGGAAACCAGTCAGGCTCACTTTTTATACACTTTTATTCACAGAACACTAACACAGGTCATTATTTCACCAACTATGTAAAGTCACTGTGTCACTTAGAACACCATGACCATGACATGTAAAGTCACTGTGTCACTTGAAAGGTGGCACCATGACTTTACATAGCCAGTGAATTAATGACTGTATGATGACTAATGATTGATGAGTGTTCAGTTTACAAAGAAAGTGCGTCTCACTACAGCAACTCAAAATTCTTTTGTTAGATCTAAAAAGCACAACAATATGTTTTAATCAAATATTCATGTTTCATTTTTAAAACAGCCATATCAAAGGGATCAAAGAGCCGCATGCAGCTGCAGAGCCACGGGTTGCTGACCCCTGATTTATCTCTACAGCTGAAATACAGGCTTCAATGCAAAAGTAGCATGACTATTTTAAAATGCTCAAGATGATAGATAGATAGATAGATAGATAGATAGATAGATAGATAGATAGATAGATAGATAGATAGATAGATAGATAGATAGATAGATAGATAGATAGATAGATAGATAGATAGATAGATAGATAGATAGATAGATAGATAGATAGATAGATAGATAGATAGATAGATAAGCCAGTTTTGACATTAAAGTTTGACAGTTTCTGATTTTACTTTCTGCATGTGGTGCGTTTATGGACAGAGACAAACGTCGGAGTTGTTGCCACTCACCGGATATTTCAGACTGAGGAACCCCGTCCAGAGGGAATCCTTTCCCGCTATAAAAGTGCCTTATATCCGAACAACTCCTGGCTTTGCCGGAGCCTTTGTCCCCGCAGGCTGTGGCCGTTAGCGAGCACAGGACCAGAGCTGCCACGATGAAGGAATCCATCCCGGCACAATGTCAACTCAGTCAAGTGCAAAAAAAAAAATGATACAAAAATCCAGAGGACGCTTAAAAATGAAACCACACTGCGCTTACTATTTTCCCTTGTCCTGATGTGACGGCAGACGTCCAGCCAAAAACATTGAGAAGAAATAAAATCGTGTCACGCGGTAGACTAACAGGAGTCCACACTTTTATTTTAGCAGTCCTAGTGAAAAAAAGAGTCGCCGAGGTGCAAAATCAAAGGAGTCCGCCAGGTGAGAATAGTCCAACGTGGAGCTAGACGATGTGCCGCCTGCCTTTGCACGACACGTCTATACCGGCAATTAGGACGAGCCGACAGGGAAGGAAGGAGTCCAGGAGAGAGGGAAGGAAGGAGGCGTTTAGGGGGGTCTGATCTCAACTGGGAGGTGCGCACACTTAGCAGTAGCACTACTCTCTCAGAGCTATCGTTCAAATGCACGTTGGCTCTGACGTGGGATTGCATACCAAAAAAAAAAAAAAAAAAATGAAACATGGTATTTATGCAACAACCTTATTTCAAGTGGTTTCACACAACTGCTATAAGTAGTTATCAGTTATGTAGTTGAATGAAAAGTGCCTAAATGATTTAAGTAAGACTTAATAAACTACTTGAAGAAGTTAAGCAATTCCTATTTAAACATTTTACATGCAAAATGTGCAACCATCTTTTATTTCCTTAAAATAGGAGTGTTAATTTCAAATATTCATTGTGATGTCATTAATATTCTGGATGACTGGGGGACCCTAGTGCAGGACATGGGGCTCACTGGCAAATGTACCCTACTGTTGCGCTCGCAAGAGGTAACAGAGGGACTTTGCATCCCTTAAGTAAGCACAAAATTCAGGCTCACTATTCTGTTACAGTCGTGGTGTCACTTCACCCACAAGCATTTAACTCTGCCAGGTGTGTTTGTGTTAAAACAACACCAATCACTCAACAATAATTTAGACCAAAAAATTCACTCCACAGATTTAGCTTTTTATGGTAAACTCAGAGGGACAAAAGTCATATAATTTGTGCAGTCACATTACATATGTATTAAGCAATGCTGTTTCATAAGTGTTTTAATTGACTCTCTTACATGATCAATCTAACACTGGATTCAGTCATTTGTAAAAACAAAAAGCTAATATGTACTGTATATGGCGGAAAACACTCAGGTGACTTGAAGTTCCGCTCTGAGACCCCCAATTTGGCTAAATTTCAAAATTGCCCTATATGCATGTGTGATACATCATTGGAAAGCTTAAAATCTCAATTTTCTGGGGGAAGAAAAAGTTTGAACAAGAGGGCATTTAAAAAATATATATATAGCAAAACCCAAACTGGAGCTTAAAATCTCCATTTTCTGGGGGAAGAAAAAGTTTGAACACAAGGGCATTTTTAAAAAAAATTAAATAGCAAAACCCTAACTGGAGGAGAGAGCACGCAAGAGCATAATTAAAGACGCCATGATTTTAACGAGATATTATCGCGTACTTACCTTGTTTCGTTCCAAAAACTCCGTGTAGCATGTATCACCAAGTATCAAGACACAGCTGTGAATGGCCACAGCAGGATTTGGGGGGGATTTTACAGGTGAAACATGGTAATATAACAAGGGTCGCAATGCAGAAATCGCAGAGTGGTCAAGATTTTCATTTTCATATCTTTACCCTTTTAAATGTTGTATTTCAATTTTTCTTTGTTTGGATCTAATATTTATCATCAAACATATCGGGGAAAATGTGACAGTAACAAGAAAAATACAATTAAGTGATAGTTATGAGGTAGATATCCGTCACTTATGTACAGACACCAATTTTTTTCATAGTGACGTAATTTTTTTAAAGTTTAAAATATGCGAGTGAATAGTTTTTTTTAAAGTCGTTTCTTTTTTAAATGAAATATTAGACATTGATTAATGATTCTAAGCTCAAAATGACAGACATTTTGAATAACAAATATAATTACTTACCTTCGTTTTATGGCTGGGTTGAAACAAAAGCAGTTGCACGACGTCTGTAAACGGGGGTTTCCGGGGTAAAACGGATATATTAAAAATAGTTTGGGGGCTTAAGGCATCATGAATCTGCTATGGCAGCATATAGACATATTGTTCTATCAAACACAACAGTTCGTTTGGCTTAAAAATCCAGCAGTTTATTTTAAAGAGGGGTGCAAGAGCAGAAACTGCGTTTTCAGCCTTGTCTGGTTTTCCACCGTATAAAATGAAAAGTACTTATTTAAAATGTAATTTTATTTAATTTAATCACGTTACATATATATTAAGGAATGTTTTATTCATAAGTCTTTTAACTGACTCTCTTACATGATAAGTACAATTTCAGTGATGTTTAAAAACACAAAAGTAATGTGTATATACAATGAAAAACACCTATTTAAAAGTTATTAGCGCGCATGTTTATTTTTTTGAGTGTGGGGGGATCAATGAAAAATATATAACATGCAGAATTTGACTTTCACGTCTCGAAACTTAAATTCTCAGAGCCGTGCCTTCAAATTCGCGTTTAATTCGCTCTGTGGTTATACTGGTTGCTTAAAACAAATCCCTTTTGAAATCAGTGAAACTGCCATTAATAAAATGAGTCAAGCCTCACCCCCAAACATAAAAAAAAATCTTTGTAATATCCTATACAATCTAACAGGGGCGCTGTAAGTCATTCACAACAGGGGGGGCTGAGGATCTTTTTTAGTTTTTCCCATGATACCATCTAAAAACAGCCATTTCGGTCCAAAGTTGTCATGCTCGCGATTTTTTTCCATACAAGCAATGCTTAATTTGTAAATCATAAGGTGCCTGAACACAAAGTACATTTGACAGCGCAGGGATGACGAGACAGGCACAGGTCCTGGAACAGACGCAGAAAATGCTGCTGAAAACAACACGCAAATGCCCACTTGCCATGCTGTGGGACTTACAAGCCTCAATTTCAGATAATATCCATGGTACAAATGTTATGACAACAATTTACAATTATTTAGGCTATACTCTGAACACCACGGGCAATTTCCCACATAACCATAGGCGGGACTTAGCGTAACGTACAGTCTAACTTGCAAAAGCTTAAAAAAAATCAGAGAGTACAATAAATAACACAACACCATTCTTTTGTGAGTTTTATCCCCCCCGTCTTCTCTGGCCCCAAACCTCCCACCGCCTTACAAATTGTGCAGCCCATACCCGAATTTCCCACAAGGGTACTGGCCTGTTGCTCCGGCTGTTGGTGGTCCACATGGCTGACTGCTGGCGCTGTAGCTGGCCCCCACTCCGTGTGGCGCTGAACCTGACCAACTGCTGCCACAGTAGCACTCCACTGCCCTAGCTTGGCTGGGTGTCTGTGAACCTGGCTAGCTGCTGCGGCGTTAGCCTCCTGCTGTTAGCATGCCCTCTCCGTTAGCATGGTCACTGCAGCTGCCATCATTGCTGGTTGTTGCTTTTCTGACCCGTTTTGAACCATCTTCGTTCTTTTTGTAAAAAGACAGTAACACATCTGTCTTTTTGGCATGTTGAAATACTGTTTGATCCTGGCTGCTTGCTCCCTAGGTGCAGCAAAGTTCCAAAGTCTTTTTTTTTTCTTTTTAATGTCAGCCGCGTGATTTGTTGGTCCAGCTTTTCAGTGCATCAACAAATCTCCGACTCTTTCAAATGACGTTAGATTCTTTAAACAACATGCAATTCTTGGGATTTTTTCTGTAAATTAATTTATTCATATTATTATTTTATTTTATACTGTAATGTCCGTAACTATGCATGGTCCCTTTAAGAGACGCTGGGACTGGAGAGCTGTGAGGTAGTAGGAAGCTTCATGAATGTCATAAGCATTCATTAATGATCATGACAGTGTCATGTCTTAATGATGATGTTCTAATGACAGTCTTATGAACACACTGTCAAATAAAGTGCATAGACTTCATAATGATATTAATGGGTCAGATTACATCTTCACTGCGCCACACCTTCAAGTAGGGGGCCATCCCACAATCCGATTCAGTTATTCGCAGTCGGTTGCAGCGACACATGCAACGATCCAACGCCGGATTTATGTTGAAAAAGTACAAAAGGTGTACCGTGTACAAACAGGAAGGATTGTCTCAGGAGTCATTTGTTCGAGGATTCAAGGTAATTATTATACAGTAGTTTTCGTTTTTTCTCAAGAATTTTTAACGTAAAAAGCTCTTTGTTGTAAGGCTGCTGCCACATTGTCTAAAATACTAACATCTTTCTTCGACATATTTACGTAAAGACTGACTGCCCGTTTTTTTGCTCTTTCAACAAAGAAACGAGACTGTTTTACGTTCAAATCTATAAAGAATTCGGGGATTTAAGCATTTATTCACAATAATTTTCAACTTAGAAAGCTCTGTTTACAGATGGAGGCCGCCACATTGACTAACAAACTAGCATCGTACTTCGACATTTTTATGTAAAATAAACGCTAACTGCACGTTTTTTTTTTGCTTTTAACCAAGAATCGAGACAGATTTACGTTCATATCTATAAAGAATTTAGCGATCTTAGCATTTATTCACAAGAATCATAACATGAAAAGCGCTGTTTATATATGGCATCCGCTACATTGACAAACAGACTAAAATCATACTTAGGCATATTTACGTAAAATAAATGCTAACTGCACTTTTTTGTTTGTTTGTTTGTTTTTAACCAAGAATCGAAACTGTTTTGCGTCCATATCTATAAAGAATTCAGGGATTTAAGCATTTATTCACAAGAACTTTCACCGGAAAAGCTCTGTTTACATATGGCGGCCGCTACATTGACTAACAGACTAACATTGTACTTCGGCTTATTTACATAAAATAAATGCTAATTGCACGTTTTTTTGCTTTTAACCAAGAATCGAGACTGTTTTACGTCCATATCTATCAACAAATTCAGATATTTAAGCATTTATTCACAAGAATTTTCAACAAAAAAAAGCTCTGTGATTCCGCCAACAAAGCAGGCCCCCTATTAATTGGCCTCGTGTCCCACCAATATCGTTATGAAGAGTATGTAAGGTGTTACCAATAAAATAAACATGTAAAACAATATTTGTTATTAAGATGCTCAAAAAAGAGGATTTTGACTATTATGAAGGCTAAAAAATCTCAACACATCATCAACGCTCAAAATACAGTGATCCCTCGTTTTTTGCAGTTATATGTTTTGTTTTGTTTCTTTGAGGGTGGGTGTTCAATGTTTTCAGAATTTACAGCATTGGAAGGAGATACATAAAAGACATGTTTTCCCTTTTTGCCCCCCCCCCAAGTATATATTAAATATATGTATGCATATTTTTATTAAATATATATAAATAATAAATAATTTTGTATATAAAAGAAAGTAATGATTTATAAATGTTTGCTTGCATATATCTTAACATTTTTAAACAAGATATGTATTTATTTTTAATTTTTTTTTAATTGAAAAAAGTTGTGATGGACTGAGGGTGTGAAGTTTCAAGCGCAAAGTAGTAAGGGGTCACTGTACAGAGTGCTGTGGCATGTTTTGTGATTGCATTAGATGTCACTGCTATAAACGAAACATCTGTCATTTTAAAGCAGGCACAGCGTGGCTCTCATGGTGCAGGAATGCGGACGCCTCCTGACAACTTGATTTGAAGCCCACCAGATGTCCCAGGTGAACTGTAGGTGTGCCCAATCATCCACCATCCTGCGCCCTCCCACCACCGCCTGTACAGTACAGGTCAGTGTTGAGCTTCTTTTTCCCTTTGCTGAGCACGTACAAGCGGTCACATCACTCCTCGCGGCTCAATTTAACGGCCGGCGAGTCCCAGCATGCTTTTCACCTGTCACCTGCTGGTCCTCAGGAGTTTCCCCACTGTGGATTTTGTCTGACACAGTTCACCTTTGCTAATATGTTTTTTCTTCTGTGCTGCTTCTGTGTTCCAACCACCCGTGTTATGGCACAAAAGCTCCAGTCAGTCCCCTCAACATTAGAGACACGAGACATTATCTACTAGTGCCAGAGCCTACGCATCAAAGAATTCACTGCAATTAAATGAATTGCCTGATTTTTAAAAGTTTGACTACATGTATTTTGTAAACAAAAACAAACCAAAAAAAACGTATAGAGGGATTATCAGTCTATGTCACTGATTTTGGAGGTTGCAAAAAGCCATCAAAATGTCGTGCGCTACGGTGGGATGGACTAACAGTTACGACAAATACAGCACAAAAAACGTTGACGGCATTTAAAGTGCTTAAGACACAAAAAAAGCCTGTTTATTTCATATTTCACGTGGTGTTTTATGCTCCTGAATGAAATGCACCGCTTGGACGTGTGTGGAAGCGATCATTTTATATATTCAATTTTTGAATCCCGCATCATGAAAATGAGTGACTTCCGGCTCCAGTCTCGAGTTTAGGACGAATGTGACGTCACCCGGGTCAGCATCTCACAATACAGTATTGCTTTATAACATGCAGATGGACTGCGGATTCAGCTGATTTTGCGGAATATTTCGTTTATTTTTTGCATCACGCCAGCAAAACGGCTGCAGGCTTTTTTACCTGCACCAGGGAAAGGCGTGTGAGCCTTTTTTGATTGGCCGAAACAAGTGTGTGACAACTGTGATACCATTGGACCTACGAAGAAGAGAGTAAACATTGTGTTTTGTAATATGTCAAATACTGGGATCATGGCACACGTTTTAATATGGAGGTGGCTTGCATTTTGTGGCTGACATGCTGCTTGTCCACAGAGAATGCCACTTGACCGATGACCGGCGGCTTGTCGCACCCCCCCGCCAGGAGAGCGCTGTACTCGCCTATTGCCCTCTTTGAGTGGCCGGTGTTCTGTTTCGACCCCATCAGAAATTTGTGTTAAACTTCGAACTTGAACTGAACTCTGTGAACTTTGTCAAACTGAACTTTGCAGTGAATACAGCGATTAGAAAGTAACACTACAAACTTTCTTTGAATAAAGGAATATTTACTAACGTTTGGACCGACATGTGCAAAAGTTCTCCTCAGACACATCAGCTTGTTAGCTGCACACAAAAACTGCACGCCGCTCTCTCAATGTTTACGTCTTCGCCATGTTTTCAAGCATTAATTTACGCCATATTCGTGTTGACCATGTGGCAGCTACGTGCTCCTCCGACATCGGGCGGTTTGTCCGGCGTTCATTTTCCAGCTGCTTCCCGGCAAAAGAGCTCTCCTGCCGGCAGCAGGGGAGCGACAAGCTGTAACTTGCTTGCCGTCGGGCGGGTTGTTGATCAATCAACAAGCCCGCCGCGGTGTGACATCATTCGGGGTAGTTTTGTGTGATTTTTCTTCCAAAACGTTTTTGGCTTTCTCAGGTAAGTTTTGGCAACCTCCAGCCTGGCTTTTTTTATGTCTCTGGGTCAGAAGTCGGGTCTTCCTGGGTATCCTACCATAGAGTCCCTTTTCATTCAGACGCCGACGGAGAGTACGGGTTGACACTGTTGTACCCTTGGACTGCAGGACAGCTTGGACTTGTTTGGAAGTTAGTAGAGGTTCTTTATCCACCATCCACACAATCTTTAATTGAAATCTCTCGTCAATTTTTCTTTTCCGTCCACATCTAGGGAGGTTAGCCGCAGTGCCATGGGCTTTACACTTATTGACAGGGGTGCACATAATTGGTCCACATGCGTTTATGCGTACTGGACGTAGACAAATGCGCTGGCCCTCAACGGCTTCCATACGCTTTTGCGTACCGATGGCTAACCACTGTCTTTGTGGCGGACACGAGAAAATAACTTCTCAAAATTTTGAAGAGGCAGGCCACACTGAGTAATTACTTTAGTGATGGGACAAAATGAGCCGAGGTTCCGAAGCTTGTGTCGAGTAATGGGAGGGGGGTTTCCATGAAGCTTGTAGCGAGGCGCGCTGCATTTCGGCAAAACCCGGAAATGATGACGTGGGAAGCCTCGCCGATATTCTCGTGAGTGCTTCGGAAGTGGCGCACATTGCAAAAACAGGACAGACTACGGTATAATTTGGTTGCAAAACGCAATGGCGATCGCCTGTTATCTCACATTTTGTGGATTTCGGGCTCCTGTACTTGTTACGTCTGTGCGCAACAGTGCAACCAGTGCAATCTTTTTTCAAGCCTTGTCCTTTGCTTGCGATGGAACCTGCGCGAAAAGAGCGATTCTCCCCTGTATGGGAACATTTTGATTTGATTGCTTTCAATAAGGTAAGGGAGAAAAACTACTTTAATATAAATGTGAGTGTGTGTGTGTGTACCTATCTGAACCAAACATCAACAGAATGAACAATCCATTAGTGTACTGGGAGGCACAAAAGAATACCTAGCCAAATTTATATAAACTGGCACTCACATTTCTCTGCACCCCAGCTTCATCTGTGCCTTGTGAAAGAATATTTACTAAAGCTGGTGAAATATTTTCCAAAAAACAAAAGAAACTATTTTAAGCCAGCCACTGTGGGAAAGCTATTATTTCTAAATAAAAATGAATAACAAATTACCCTTAGCACTTGTTGTATTTTGTTCACATACTAAATTACTAACACAAGCACATTCATATCTTTGTCTTAAGCAAATAGCCATTGAATTCTTAACAATGTTGACCTCTTGGGCTTCTAGACCACTTGATGGCGCCATTGGGTAAATGAAGCACCATGAAGCTTTGCTACATGTGCAAACCAATTGGCTGCAAAGCTTCATTGCTTCATGAGGCTTCATTTGGCCATCACTAAATTACTTCCGTGTTCCCCCACCCCCGTCAAAAGACAGACAGACGACAGAGACGTCACCGGAGCTACCGAAAAAAAGGACTTTTGCTGAAAAGTGGCTACAGGAGGTACCATGGCTAGAAGCAAATGATGCTCGCACGGAAATGCGGTACAAAATGTGCCGTGAGAATCCCAATGTCGCCGATAAGAGCAGCGCATTTTATGTAGGGTCAAAGAATTTCAGCCATCTAAACTTTGAAAAGCACGAAAAAAAACAGAGAGCATGTGGCAATTAAGCAAACTATCGATGTCAAACAGGACCCCACTCGCCCTATGGACAAGTGGCGGAATAAAGGTAATGAACAGCGACATGCACTGACAAACGTGTTTTTGCTCGCATTTTACAAAGCTAAACATGCACGTTCAATGAGGTCTTATTAGGAGGATATCCCACTTTTCAAAAGGCTTGGAGTTAATGTGGGAGCCACATAATGCCCTTTATTTTGAATTGGTGCTTCTTATTTCTTTACATTTCACTTCAAAGTAATGGCAATTTTGTTGTGCCAGTTGATGTTAATCAAGCATTAATTGTTAATATAATTAATTAAAGTTATTTGGCTCTAAGTAAAGCTTGTCATAAATTTATCGCATCAGGCGGGTCGGCTCTCAAGCTCAATGAGGACCAAGTCCCATCTCCAGGTCCTCCTCTGAGAACCTGGGCAAAAAAATTATGTGCACCCCTGCTTATTGATGACACTGCACATGGTAGACACAGGAATATTCAGGTCTTTGGAGATGGACTTGTAGCCTTGAGAATGCCCATGCTTCCTCACAATTTTGCTTCTCAAGTCCTTAGACAGTTCTTTGGTCTTCTTTCTTCTCTCCATGCTCAATGTGGTACACACAAGGACACAGGACAGAGGTTGAGTGAACTTTAATCCATTTTGACTGGCTGCAAGTGTGACTTAGTTACTGTCACCATTTGTTATGTGCCACAGGTAAGTAACAGGTGCTGTTAATTATACACATTGGAGAAGCATCACATGATTTTTCAAAGGGTGCCAGTAGTTTTGTCCGGCTCATTTTTGTAGTTTTGGGTAAAATGATAATGATTTTTTTCCCATTCTCTTTTGTGTTTTTTCATTGCAAGAACAATAAATAAATATATTATTACCAAAGCATTTGTAATTGCAATCATTTTCTGGGATAAACTGAGCATTATCTGAGAGAATTGCACGGGTGCCTATACTTTTGGCCAGCACTGTACTCTAAAAATATAAAAATAAAAAATTTTGCAACATAACTCAATGAGCAGCAGGTTTCTAGCCAAAAATACGATACAGTTCACTTACACTACCAGTGTTGTTAATCTTACTGAAAAAAAGTAATTAATTATAGTTACATATTACTTCTCCCAAAAAGTAATTGTGTTAGTAACTCAATTACCTGAATGTAAGAGTAATTAGTTACTTGGCAAAGTAATTGGTGATAATTACTTTTTTTTTTCCCTCAAAAAAAAAACAAAAAAAAAAAAAAAAACATTGGCCACACTATGTGAAGTTTTTTGTGAAGGTTTTTGGTACAATTGGCCCGAGCCCAATTCTTTACCGTAATTTACCCTTTACCCTGAATCAACTGTTAAAAGTTGTTAAAATTGCTCCCACTATTGCATTAGTTCCCTTCTCTCTACTTTCGACATATGAAAGTTTTAAAACTGTTTCATCATGTAAAGATAGATTCAAGTCAAGATTTTGCCGATTTAGAAGTATTTTAGATAAAAAGTTACTTAGGTTCGCTAGGAAGGTTCTCTACAACAGAGCCGTCCTAAAAAGTCTACTGCTTTAAGATGGCGGCTGTCTACTAACTCATTTAGTGCCATGTCTGTCATTTTGCATCTAGTTATATCTATGTACAGTACATGTGATATCTACCATGTCTACCATATCTACCATAACATGCGGGCGTAGTTTGTAGGCTATCGGCTACAACATGTATTATTGGAGCTACCTAGCATCGCGTTTGCTCGGCGTCACAACTTACTTGCCTCCTCCCTACTCCTGCTCTGCTCTGTCGTCTCGGTGAGTCCGTCTCCCTCAGACTTTTCGACCAATATAGTAATGCATAGTAACGCATGCTTTTCCGTCCTCAGTAACGGTAACGGCGTTGCCAAAATGAGAAAAGTAATTAATTAGATTACCCACTACTGAAAAAAATAACGCCATTAGTAACCCCGTTATATTGTAACGCCGTTATTAACAACACTGTCCACTACACAACCAATCATAGCATTGACAGTGTTTGCATATGTGCCCTGCCCATATGGGTATTAAGAGACGCAAACGCTAACTCCTTATCCTGACGAAACAAACGGGCAGCAACACTACACTCATCAAGGCATAGCAAAAATGAAATGTGGTTCTTTTAAGTTGGAATGGATATCGGAGTATGGGCAAATAGAAGAACAAGCGGTGAAACTGGGTGAGATTTATTCCCGTTTTTTTTTCTTTCTTTTAAATCTCTCTTGTAAAGCTGCTTAGACACAGAGAAAAAGAATCTTGAGTGTCCTTATTGTCTGAAAAGTTTTAATGTGGGCGTTTGATATATTCCCATTGTGGTTGTTCATTATGTTTTATTTATTAAAGGGTAGCACGGATGGAAAGACATGTAGTTCTTAAAAAATGAATTCTAATAATTTGATATTAAAACCCCTTTTGATGTTTTCGTTTGAATTAAATTTGTAAAATTAGTGTAATTAGTAGGTCGCTATTGTTGTTGACGACGCAATGCACTCTGGGCGGTGACGTCACTGCTGGGCTTCTACAGTGACACTCTTTCACTACATAGACATGTCGGCCGTTCTGCATTTCCAATTTGAACCTGAGCGGAAGATTAATGAATAGGACTGCTCTGTCGATATTTCACAAAACGAGCAGCAGAAGCAAATTGAACAGGAAAGACAGGATGAGACGAGAGTAGCACAAAACTGATACTGTTCATATGTCAAGTTCGCTCGTGTGAGCACTCTCCTGCTGTGTTGGTAAATTATTGTTTGATCCAACTTATTCCAATATTATTATTGAGATAGTTAGATTCCAAAGCTTTACATATGATTAGGGTAGACAGTAGCCACGTTTACACGCTGACTTTTATTCATACCGATTCAAATCATTCCGAATGGAAATTTCACATCAGCTGTTTACATGTCACTTCATCTATTCCGATCCAGCGTTTACATGTGTCTGCCTTTATTCCGAAAGGACGTTTGACAACTGCCGTATGACATGCGCAGATTAATCAAAACAAAGCGTCACATTGCAAAACATGGAGATCGATCGTCAGATCAGCTGCTGTTTAAACTTTTCGAGTGGAAACAAAACTTCAGGATGACACGCCGTTCATTTAAAAAGTTGTGTGGGTGCGCTGTGCGTGTGCTTGGAAGCCATGTTGCAAGCGACGTTACTTCCATCACAAAGTGACGTCACCACGTCAGTACGGCGCATGTGCAGAAAGAACGCAACCAGACACCATTCCGCTTCCCTGTTTACATGATATAATTTTACTTCTAATCGGTTTGGGAAAAGGAATATTCCACCCCTGTGAATCGGAATGAAATTCCATTCGGTTTGGGCCTGTTCATTCCGAATGAGGTGTTTATATGGAACACATTTATTCGGTTTGAACAAATATTTCGATTGTAATTGGCAATATTTGGCTCCATGTAAACGTGGCAAGTGATACACAGCATTTTGATTATTTTTGCTGATAGCCCGTGCATCACAGCACACGAAAACGTTGATACAGTTTGCCTCCACTGAGACGTCTAATGACGTCTTACCTTATTTTTGTCATGTAAAAGCGCTGTCCAATTGATGATCATCCAGCCGGTGTTCTCTGATTTATCAGCCTAAGCAGATGTTGCTCCTGAAACTTTCATGGTGGTGAATAAGCGACACGAAGAACGAATAAATACATGTATAAAACTTGATGTTGGCGAATCGTATCATTTTCTTCTCAACAAATTATAATAACGCCTTATTTTGCACATTGAGATATAAGAGGACTGTCGTTTACTTTATTTGTACTTGAAGCACATGACACACATTGTGAGCAAACGTGATTGTCTTTTTATTCAACTCCACTCTGGCGCTCGTTTAGTGGAGCGTTCAAGACCACGCTGTTTAGCAATACTAACGAACTTGACAAGGACCATGTTATTTTTTTCTACATCGATAGTATGTGTATTGTTTATCGATCTATTGGCAGCAATCAGTAACTCAAGTCCTCAGATGAAAATCAACAAACAATGCGCAAATGTGGAAGTGAAGCTTGACCACAAACCAGACAACAATAGTAGAGAGATTGCGTACAAGGGTTATTGAACACACACAAAAAAGCAGGTCGGGATAAAAATAAAAACAAAACAAAAAAAAACAGAGGGAAACCGCAGTGTGAGGCCGCAAAAGCAAGCCGAAAAACAAATAATGCACTCAAATACCTGCACGTGATAGAAGATTTCAAAAACTAAGGCCAGGATGCAACGAGCAACGAAGGGCTCGAGAATACAAACTGTCAAATGACAACAAGTCAATATCTCGGCAAGCCTCCGAGGATCAATTTAAAAACACAGCTGATGAGCTGGAATTGGATGAAGGTATGACGTTGGGAACTCTCCCCACAGCGCTGTCAAAAAAAAATCTGACCAGCAGTAGAATGTGACAAAATCATGCCAGTTGTCATACTAGCTTCGCTTGCTAGCGAGCACAGCTATTCTCCATGTCCCGCCCAACCGCGTCATCACCCCCATGTGTTTTGCGTGTGTGAAACATGGCACCCTCCGTAGGTCAAAACATGTACTAAATATTATAGATTTTTAAATCAGTGGTGTTGGGAATATTTACCTAATTAGAATTACGCAAATTAATTACCTGACTCCGTTTTAGTGTTATAGAAGTTTGACCTTCTCACCGAACACTCTTCCAACAATTATGCGTATTCGTTCTGAAAAGAAAGGCGTCGAGAAGCCGGCATTTGCACACACGAGTGGATTTAATCCTGACAGTCAAAATCTAAAACAACACTCGGGTCTTGGCTCCCTCTCAATACAACACTAGCACTCCTCCTTGGCTCCCTCTCAATACAACACTAGCACTCCTCCGTTTCCTCCAGACGAAGCGCTCTCTAACCAAGTTGCCCGAGACAAAGTTATACAATCTGCAAATACGTGTTCCTAGCGGCTATTGATTGGCTATGTGTGACCTGCAGATACTTTTAGCAAGCTGTGATTGGTTGTTCTTTGTCAGCAGGATGGCATGGTCTTCTCCAGTCCTCACATTTTGCCACACCCAGGGGAGCGGCTGCCTCTCCTTGTGTCGTTTCCTGTGAAGCTTGTTTACACTCACAGTGGTTTCGTTTTCCCTGAAAATATGCCACTGCCAATAAATGTGTTGTTACCCCAGTGACTATAAAGCACAATTGTATAAGTGATTACTATAAGGCACAAGTGATTAAAGGCACAATTGTATAAATGATTACTATAAGGCACAATTGTATAAGTGATTACATGTGATTATAAAACAATTAAACTATTGATTAATTACAACACTTTGATCAATATTGTTCTTCCTTCAGTGGCAATAATAACATATTTTAGTAAAAGAGAACAACTGTGGCTTATTAGAGCCTACAAGTCTTGAAATCAGAGGTTCCCTTTAACTATTTATTAACTCACCCATGCCACAACTGGACCTTATCCAGGCCAAAGCAGGACTCTCACATATAACATGGTAAACATCTCATGTACAACGAGATTTTTGTCTTTTTCATTTTAAGTGGGCCAAATAAATTATATTTAAAAAAACTAATGAAAATTGCTGCTGTAATTTAATTGTTTTAGTAAGCCATGTAACTTATTATGATCCAAGGTTTTGAACAGGTGTGATACTGGTGTGTGGCCACAGGGTACACATCTGACGTTGCTTTTAAGCGCCATAAAAAGTGAATTTTTTTTACGTAGCCGTCACCATTACTCCAATTTATCTGATTTAGAAACTTCATCCGCCCAAAACTGTTAAGCCCAAAGTAGTAGTGCAGTGTATGCATTAAGCTCGGCCCTGGGCAGTGGACATCGCCATAGCCATGTGCCCATGTGCAATAGTCTCATCGCAGAAGGATTTTTTTTTTAACATGTTAACTTTTGTTTTACTTCATAAAAGCAACAAGTATGCAGATTATGGATCCTTTTTATATACACCAAACCTGGATTAAGCCGCATTTGTCAGGCTGTGGTGACGAGACTGACTCAGATGGGGAGTCCAGGCAATAAAGTTTATTAATGAAAACTAAGGTTCTTCCGCTGACATGCGGGGGTGAGAAAAAGAACAAACAAAAAGCGCTCCAATGGAGGAATGAGTCAGGATGACTAGGATCAAAAAGTTCAAACACAAAACACTCCAAAAGGGAGTAAAGATAAAAACATAAAATGCTCCATAAGGAGGAAAAAGTCAGTATTACTAGGATCAAAATGTACAAACACAAAACGCTCCAAATGGAGCGTTCCAAATGGAGGACAATATACAGGATTACTATGAAAGCTATGACGAGAGGCTGACGTGACTAACCTGAGTAGAAAGACACTTCCGCACAAGACAAGGGAAACTAAGGCAATATATACACACGAGGTAATGGGGAACAGGTGGAAACAATAGGTGATTAGGTGACAAGAGGAAGTGCAAGTACGCAGACACGACGAGGGTGAAGCCTTCAAAATAAAACAGGAAATGACATGACAGCATTATATAAATTAGGGATGTCCCCGATCCGATCACGTGATCGGAAATCAGGCCGATTGCGCCATTTTTCAGAGGATCTGAATCATGTGAAAAGGATGGAGTTTGTAATTTTAAAAAATATATAGGTAATCCCTGGGTTACGACATACTCGATTTACGCGGGTTTCGACTTTACGACGCCGGAGTCTCGTTCGCCGTTTTGTCTACAGTCGTTTTTTTTTTTTAATTTTTTTTTTTAAGTCGCATTAACAGTACCTTATTGTACTTCACAGTATCATATCTTTTTAATTTACTCTATTAATATGACATGTTCTGTCCTCACTAAACGTGAAGTTGTTCAGCTTTACAGTCATCAAATAAGGCAATTGTGCTTTTTGAAGATTTTCACTTCCTCCACTATTGACAATTTGTCACATTTTTGACACATAATTATACACACTTATGTTAAAAAAGGCCAGCATTTTAACAATAATACACATGGAGTTCACACATCCATCTACTGTGCTCAATATGTAAATTTAGCAGATTAAATTAGCCTAAATTGCCTAACAAAAGTCATCTATCTTAAATGCAACAAAAGCTAACGTATTTACAATTCTCATTGCAAATCGCTCACACGTAACTCCACAAACTGTAGCTGTAAACTTAGTTACAAATGCATACACAATCATATATAAGCGGAAACAACTTACAGCCTTATGTGGGTCAAACCATGTACGTCATGACCTGGGGACCACCTGTTACATGTTAATTCTTTCCAATTGTTCCAATATCGTTCAGGCCTATCCCAAACATGGCTATTCAAGTTATGTGGTGAAAATGCTTCTAGTTTTAATATCGCAATATAATATCGCAATATATCGCAAGCCCTCCTAAAATCGTAATGATAGTTTTTTTTTCCAATATCGTTCAGGCCTAGTCTTGTCTGTTCCGTTGAAGCAAGGCAGCACAGTTGACATATCTGCCTCACAATTCTAATTGGTGGGTTTAAATCCTGGATCTGTGGAGTTTGCGTGTTCTCCCTATGCTTTTCTAGGCTTCCTATAAGTACGCAAGGTCCTCCCACACTCCAAAAACATGTACTATGTTCAACCATCCACTATCCAATGTCAGGTTGCAGGAGCAGCCTAAGCAGAAAAGTCCAAAATTCCCTTTCCTCAGCAACTTTACCCAATTCTTCAGGGGTGATTGCAAGTTTTCCTAGGACAGCCATATGAATCAGAGTTGACGTTCAAAGAAGATGTAAAAAAAAAAAATCTTTAATCACGTCGGCATGTGTTCGGAATGGAAACAGATTGTCTGATTATGCCATACGCGTGGGAGTTTCTTTTTATAGATTGTCTGTGTACGAAGTTGCCACCACGCATTATGGCGCTCACACATGAAAATGTTCAGCTGCAGTCGGAAACAAATATTAAGTAATTACACAAAGAGTCATGCAGGACGCCGGAGAATGAAATGACAGGAGGCTTGACAAAGAATGGGTAACTGTAACAGAGTAGAGAATTTATTTCACTCCTGGCTTTAAACTGTGTTAATGTTTGTATTCAAGTCATGTGAAGAAGTTTGAACACACGTAGGGTTTCCAAACATACATAGAGTATACAGTGGTACCCCTACATACAGTGGGGCAAATAAGTATGTAGTCATCCACTAATTGTGCAAGTTCTCCCACTTGAAAATATTAGAGAGGCCTGTAATTGTCAACATGGGTAAACCTCAACCATGAGAGACAGAATGTGGAAAAAACAGACAATCACATTGTTTGATTTTTAAAGAATTTATTTGCAAATCATGGTGGAAAATAACTATTTGGTCAATACCAAAAGTTCATCTCAATACTTTGTAATGTACCCTTTGTTGGCAATAACGGAGGCTAAACATTATCCGTAACTCTTCATAAGCTTTTCACACACTGTTGCTGGTATTTTGGCCCATTCCTCCATGCAGATCTCCTCTAGAGCAGTGATGTTTTGGGGCTGTTGTTGAGCAACACAGACTTTCAACTCCCTCCACAGATTTTCTATGGGGTTGAGATCTGGAGACTGGCTAGGCCACTCCAGGACCTTGAAATGCTTCTTACGAAGCCATTCCTTTGTTGCCCTGGCTGTGTGTTTGGGATCATTGTCATGCTGAAAGACCCAGCCACATCTCATCTTCAATGCCCTTGCTGATGGAAGGAAATTTTCACTCAAAATCTCTTGATACATGGCCCCATTCATTCTTTCCTTTACACAGATCAGCCGTCCTGGTCCCTTTGCAGAAAAACAGCCCCAAAGGATGATGTTTCAACCCCCGTGCTTCACAGTGGGTATGGTGTTCTTCAGATGCAATTCAGTATTCTTTCTCCTCCAAACACGAGAACCTGTGTTTCGACCAAAAAGTTCTATTTTGGTTTCATCTGACTATAACACATTCTCCCAGTCCTCTTCTGGATCATCCAAATGCTCGCTAGCGAACCGCAGACGGGCCTGGACGTGTAATTTCTTCAGCAGGGGGACACGTCTGGCAGTGCAGGATTTGAGTCCCTGGCGGCGCATTGTGTTACTGATAGTAGCCTTTGTTACTGTGGTCCTGCTCTCTGTAGGTCATTCACTTCTGGGTTTTTTGCTCACCGTTCTTGTTTTCATTATGACGCCACGGGGTGAGATCTTGCATGGAGCCGCAGATCGAGGGAGATTATTAGTGGTGTGTCTTCCATTTTCTAATAATTGCTCCCACAGTTGATTTCTTTACACCAAGCATTATACCTATTGCAGAGTCAGTCTTCCTAGCCTGGTGCAGGTCTACAATTTTGTCTCTGGTGTCCTTCGACAGCTCTTGGGTCTTGGCCATAGTGGAGTTTGGAGTGTGACTGACTGAGGTTGTGGACAGGTGGCTTTTATACCGATAATGAGTCAAAACAGGTGCCATTAATACAGGTAACAAGTGGAGCCTCGTTAGACCTCGTTAGAAGAAATTAGACCTCTTTGACAGCCGGAATTCCTGCTTGTTTGTAGGTGACTAAATACTTATTTTCCACTTTATTTGGAAATAAATTCTTTAAAAATCAAACAATGTGATTTCCCCCCCCCACATTCTGTCTCTCATGGCTGAGGTTTACCCATGTTGACAATTACAGGCCTCTCTAATCTTTTCAAGTAGGAGAACTTGCACAATTGGCGGTTGACTAAATACCTATTTGCCCCACTGTACGTAGTTAATTTGTTCCACGACCTTGTTTGTAAGTCGAGCAGGAATTTCCCATAAGAATGTATTATAATTCCATTAATTTGTTCCACAGCCTGAAAACCTAAACCAAATCCTTAATAAATACTGCTGGTATTATTACAAGTGGCAACTACACATACAAAAGCAAATAAACTATGAATAAAAATCGTAATAAAAATACAGTATAATAATAATAATAATGAATAATTCCTTTAATTCTTATTATTATACTGTATTATTATTACGATTTTTATTTATATTTTATTAATTAATTATCCCTTTACCCCTCCGTGAGTCGTCACCTTATCGTGGTGGAGGGGTTTGCGTGTCCCAATGATCCTAGGACAGTAGTTCTGAACCTGGGTTCGATCGAACCCTAGGGGTTCGGCGAGTAAGTCCAAGGGGTTCGGCGAAGGTAAAGAAACGCAGAGCCCTGTTTTTGTACGCTGATTAAATCTAGGCAAAGTGGCTCTTTAGACCAGGTTTTGGACTGGTTTGCTCCCAATTTACAGGCTTAATCCATTTTTGCTAGTCCTTGATCTAATGGGAGGAGGAACTGGTTTGGTCAGTGGAAGGTTGACGCACTTGGTATGAGGGAATACAACAGACCAATGGGCAGCTTGGTCTGAAATTTGAACCTGTTCTTGAAAAATACTCTCAAAATTAGAAGAATTTGAACGGGAATTTGCTAAATAATTAGCTTGCTAGCTTAGATATGTCAGTTTTGAATGAATTTTGAAAAAATTGCTTTATTATCTCATTCCGAAGGGTTCGGTGAATCCAAATGTGAAACTTGTGGAGTGCGGGACCTTTAACAAGGTTAAGAACCACTGTCCTAGGAGCTATGTTGTCTGGGGCTTTAAGCCCCTGGCAGGTCACTCATGGCAAACAGGTCCTTGGTGAAGGGCCAGAAAAAGCATGGCTCAACATGACCTCTTAGGATGAATAAAATACTCAGGTTTCCCTTGCTCAGACGCGGGTTTCCCCCCTCTGGAACCAGGCTTGGAGGTGGGCCTCAAAGGCGAGTGTCTGGTGGCCAGGCCTGTCCCCATGGGGCCCGGCCAGGCACAGCCTGAAAAGGCAAAGTGTGTTCCCCTTCCCGTGGGCTCACCACCTATGGGATGGGCCAAAAGGGTCGGGTGCATAGGGAGTTGGGCGGCAGCCAAAGGCGGGGGCCTTGGCGGTCCGACCCCCAGCTGCGGAAGCTAACTCATGAGACATGGAATGTCACCTCTCTGGCAGGGAAGGAGCCCGAGCTGGTGTGTGAGGCAGAGAAGTTCCGACTTGGTATACGTTCGTATGCACGATCTTAATTTATATTATGTGTGTTCAAGTAAGTGCATGTAAGTGTGTGCATGCAATACATGTGTGAGTCATGGGTATGTGTGTGTGTGTGCACATGTGGTCATAGTTCTGCAATAGAGAAAATGATTGGTCTTCCACGGTCTTGACATGTCTATATAATTAACGCTCAGCAGCACAGCAGCCATGTTTTCTTCCCATTGAAGTTTTATTGGGCCTGACCATGAAAGACCTTCTAATGAGGAACAGTATGCCAGGGGAAGCTTGGGAGACCGATAAAAAGAGTTGGGGTCCAATGGCAGGAATGAGAAATAACTTTACATCTCATGTGTCTGTCTCTGTTGTGATGCATCTGGTGATGTTGAGACCTTGCGAGTGTGTCAAATACAATGATATGTTTCATAATCATGACTTACATTTCCAAGTACAGTAATCACCTCACTCAACTTGTAAAATAAAAGGGATCAGCCTTCTAAACAAACCTCCTAAATTCAAGGTTGTAGACGTGACAACATTGTAGATGTGACAACATGCCAGTGGCGTGGGAGGTGGGGTGCTGAGGGTGCTGCAGCACCCCCTGGTGTTGGGGGAAAAAGTGTTTTGGTACATTCTTTTTGTTGTTGTTGTATAAATAAATCAATGAACCATATTGAAACAATAGTGTATTTAACTTTGGGGATTAAATACCTATGTTGAAAAAGTTTTTTTGTTGTTGTTGTTGTTAAAAACACCACCTGACACCTTGACTAAGGCGCTATTGGAACGGAAAACTAAACTGTTTACAAAGAAGGCAACATGGCACAAAAAAGAATTAGAATTTTTTTCTTTACAAAACCTTAGAAATTTTCTAAAAATTAATTTGAGGTTGAAAGCGAAGATGATTGTCCTTTCATGTCTTCAAATAGGTAAGACATGCTTGCATTGTAGCGATATTATTGTTTGGTGTCTCTGTTGAGTTGTCGGCATCAGAGCGCTGCTGAATATTCATGTGGAATATACAGTATATATATGTTAGGGCCTCCGCCCCTCCATCCTGAGCCCTGCCTCACGTGAGGGGAGTTTTGCCTGATTGCAGGTCGAACGTCAGACGGGTGGAGTGGCAGCTGTAAGCAATCGTCATCAGCCAGCTTAAAAGCCCAGCGGACGCACCACCACGTCGCCCGAACAAACTGTTAGGGATCACGGAACCGGTGGGGGGGATCCCAACGCAGGCAACGTGACAAACACAATGAGAACGGGAGCGAAGATTCAGAAGCAAATTGTGCATCTACTGCGGAACAGGGGGACATTTCCTTTGCAACTGCCCAGTACGCCCAGGAAGTTATGGTTCGCCAGTAACAGAGGGACTACTTGTGAGCCATATAAGCAACATCCCCTCTTGCCGACTCCAACTCCCAGTTACCCTCTCCAGAAAGAGCCAGTCGCGCACCATCACTGCCTTGGTGGACTGTGGCTCTGATGAAAATTTCATTGACCAAGAACTGGCTAATCAGTTGGGGCTTGCCATGCACGTTCTCTCGACACCTATGCAGACCACGGCAATGGACGGCCAAGTCTTGTTCCGGGTGACCCATCAGACCGAAGCCCTCGATGTCCTCGTATCAGGTAATCACAGAGAGGTGAGCCCCTTCCTCGTTTTCAGGAGCCCTCGCTCCCCCCTTGTCCTCGGGCTGCCTTGGTTGAAGAAACACAATCCCACCATTGACTGGTCCCACCCCAAGATAACCTCCTGCAGCTCATATTGCCACGCACACTGTCTTCAGTCTTCATTGATGCCGTCCTGCCCTGTACCAGAAGTAGAGCCACCCGACCTCTCCAAGGTCCCGGAGTGCTATCATGATCTTGGGCAAGTGTTCAGTAAGGAACATGCAGCTTCGCTCCCTCCACATCGCCCGTATGACTGTGCTATCGACCTCCTACCAGGAGCAGCCCTCCCCAGGGGGCGCCTGTTTTCCATCTCTCAACCTATGAGGGAGGCGATGGAACACTATGTTAAAGAATCCTTGGCAACGGGCATTATATGGCTGTCCTCTTCCCCGGTGGGCGCGGGGTTCTTCTTCGTGCCGAAAAAAGATGGCGGCTTACGCCCGTGCATTGATTATCGATCCCTGAATGATATCACCGTAAAGAACAAGTATCCTCTCCCACTCCTCGAGTCTGCATTCACCCCCATCCAGGATGCCACCATCTTCTCCAAACTTGATCTCCGCAACGCCTACCATCTCGTCCGTATCCGAGAGGGAGATGAGTGGAAGACTGCATTCAACACACCCCTGGGTCACTATGAGTACCTCGTTATGCCATTCGGTCTCACCAACGCCCCTGCCGTCTTCCAAAACCTCGTTAACGATGTCCTCGGGAACCTGATAAACCGATTCGTGGTGGTATACCTTGACGACATCCTGGTCTACTCCCGCACCCTCGCTGAACACAAAGAACATGTCCGCCAAGTGCTCCAGCGGTTACTGGAGAACAAGCTCTTTGTTAAGGCAGAAAAATGTGCCCGAGACCATCTTTCTCGGCTACATCATCGGCAAAGGCCAGTTACGAATGGACCCAGCTAAACTCTCAGCGGTCCTGGATTGGCCTCTTCCCACAGACCAAAGACAGCTCCAGCGCTTATTGGGCTTTGCGAATTACTACCGCTGGTTCATCCGCAACTACAGCCGGATTGCTGCTCCTCTCACGGCCCTCAACTCCACAGCCACGCCCTTTCGCTGGTCTGATGCTGCCAGCGCAGCCTTCTGCGACCTCAAAACCCGTTTCAACACAGCTCCTGTGCTAGTCAATCCCGACCCGGCACTTCAATTCATTGTTAAAGTCAACGCCTCAGAGGTTGGGTGGGTGCTGTGTTGTCCCAACGGAGGGCCGACGACAAAGTGCACCCCTGCGCCTATTTTTCCCGCAGGTTGTCCCCAGCCGGACGTAACTACAGCATCGATGATAGAGAGCTCCTCGCTGTGAAGCTGGCCCTGGAGGAATGGCGCCACCACCAGGAGGGAGCATCCGTACCGTTCCTTGTGCTGACCGATCACAAAAAAACCTTGAATACCTCAAGTCCGCCAAACGTCTCAATCCACGTCAAGCACGGTGGGCCATGTACTTTTGCCGGTTCAAATTTAATCTGTCCTACATTCCAGGCTCCAAGAATGCAAAACCAGACTCCCTGTCCCGGCAGCGGAGCCAGTCCCAGGAGGAACCCTCGACCATCCTCCCACCAACCTGCTTCCTTGCCGCCATGGAGTGGGAGATTGAGGGGAAGGTGAAAGAGTCACTCAAGGACCACCCCGACCCTCGTGTGGGGCCACAACCAACCCTCTTCGTTCCTCCAGACCTTTGAGCCCAGGTATTGGAGTGGGCCCATTCTTCCCGTTTGTTTTGCCACCCCGGCATTAGGAGGACGTCGGCGGTGCTGAGACAGCGTTTTTGGTGACCGACCCTTGTGACAGACACCCGCTAGTTCGTCTTTGCGTGCACTGTCTGCGCACGCAGCAAGACGACCACCAGGCCCAGTGCTGGACTACTACACCCACTACCCATCCCGAGCCGACCATGGTCACATATCGCCCTGGACTTCGTTTCGACACCGGTCTCCCGCCGTCCAAAGGCAACACAGCGATCCTCGCGACAGTTGATAGGTTTTCCAAGGCAGCCCACTTCGTTCCTCTCCACAAGCTTCCCACCGCCTCGGAGACAGCTGATCTGCTCACACAGCACCTTTTCCGCCTGCATGGTATCCGAGCAGATATCGTCTCAGACCGGGGGCCACAATTCACCTCCCAGGTGTGGAAGGCTTTCTGCACAACCTTGGGCATCTCGGTGAGTCTCTCCTCCGGCTATCATCCGCAGACAAACGGGCAATGCGAGTGTACTAACCAACAGATGGAAGCCGCCCTTCGATGCACCACGCAGGCCCATCCTGCCTCCTGGAGCAACTATCTAACGTTGAATAAGCTCACAACTCCCTCCCCAAAGCCTCTTCTGGTACGTCCCCGTTCCTATGCTCCCTTTGCTACCAACCGCCGTTATTCCCCTCGCAGGAACAGGACATCGCTGTCCCCTCGGTCCAAGCCTACGTAACTGGTGCTTCCGGGTCTGGAACCTGGCTCGCACGGCGCTCCAACGGGCCTCACAAACATCGTCTGCCCAATCCAACCATCGTCGCACGCCGGCACCTGTTTACGCTGTGGGCCAGAAGGTTTGGCTGTCGTCCAGGTTTCTGCCGGTGAAGAACGGTTCAGCTAAACTCACCCCCCGGTTTGTGGGCCCATTCAAGGTCATCAAGGTGGTCAACCCCGTGGCCGTCCGTCTCAGGCTCCCTCAGCATTTCCGTGTCCATCCCACATTCCACGTCTCCCAGGTCAAACCGGTTTCCTCGTGTCCCTTGTCCCCCCGTTCCGCCCCCTCCTCCGCCTCTGTCTGTCGATGGGGGCCCTGCATACAGGGTGCGTCGCCTGCTGAACATCTGCCGCTGCGGCAGGGGGCATCAGTACATTGTGGATTGGGAGGGCTATGGTCCTGAGGAGCGCTCCTGGGTCCCGTCCCGGTAGGTGCTGTCTCGGGCTCTCATACCGGGATTTCCACCGCGCCCATCGCGATGCTCTCCGTCGGACGCCAGGTGGCGCCCGTGGGAGGGGGGGTCCTGTTAGGGCCTCCGCCCCTCCTTCCTGAGCCCTGCCTCAGGTGAGGGGAGTTTTGCCTGATTACAGGTCCAACGTCAGACGGGTGGAGCGGCCTGCTGTAAGCAATCGTCATCAGCCAGCTTGAAAGCCCAGTGGACGCACCACCACGTCGCCCGAACAACTTGTCTGTTTTGCACGTCAGTTGATTCTCGCATCCCTAGTGTATCTATTGACTTTGACCTCCAGCTCACGATATCTTTTGTTTCCAGGACCTGATCAGCGCGCCCCTCGTCAGATACTTCTGCCAACCCCAGCCTGTCAAACCCCCAGCTGACAGCTACACACGTGGCATCCACAGTGCTCACCACGACCATTCCGCCTCCTGCCTCGCTTGAAGCTCAAGACCCAAATAAACGAGAATCCTAACAATATACAGTATATATATATATATATATATATATATATATATATATATATATATATATAATATTATATATGTGGAGATTGCTCGTAACATCGGCGACGCTGTCAACAAGGCCTCTGATGATTTGTCCCAGTTGAAGATGGAACAAGCAGCGTCAAGTGATGCCGCCGCTCAAATGGTGACGAAAATTATTACGGGACCAAGAAAGGCTCACTCGCGGGAACCAGCCCAGGGCGAATGAAGACTAACGCACCTGAGCGGATTGCGGCAGAGGTGGGCCTCCATGACTCCCTCGGCTATTCCTCCCTACACACATCTGACAATCACCCTAATCGATGAACTCACACTAATCGACAACATTGCCTAAGTGCTATGGCGAATCAATAACTTTTGGGAAAAAAATTCATGTGGGGAAAAAAAAAAAGCTCATGTAATGTAATGTATGCAACTCTACCATGTTTGATTGTGCGTCCTTGGCTGCAGGGGGACAGGTCTTGATAAGCATATGCTTCTCCCGTCAGCCCTTGTCTTTCTTTGGTTCTTTCTTTCTTCGGGCTAATCATATCACATTTAGCAACTGTCAATGATACCGATGATGATGACAATAAATAAATAAATAAATATTTTAGTGTTGTGAAAAGGGGGTGTTAAACCAAGACTTTTTGGCCCTTTTAGTTTTCAAATGTGTCTGTGTGTCATTGCCCCGTTTGGCTGCGGGGATTTGTATTGGAATACACGGGCGGTTTTATTTCCAATACAAAAACTCCAAAACAAACTGTAGGTGAAAAAGAACGCTGTCTTTGTAGTAGCCCAGTAGTAGTAGATAAACTATCCAGCATGCGTGTGTACTGCCAATGTGCGTCCTGGCCACTGGGCCATTTATAATGTCGACCTCTATATCTATATCTATATATATATCTATATATCTGTCTCTCTCTCTCTCTCTCTCTCTCTATATATATATATATATGTATATATGTATATGTATACATTTATATCTACTATATATATACATATACACAGGGGTGCACATAAGTGGTCCGCATGCGCGCATGCGTACTGGACGTAGACAAACGCGCTAGCCCTCAACGGTTTCCATACGCTTTTGCGTACCGATGGCTGACCACTGTATTTGCGGCAGACACGAGAAAATAACTTCTCAAAATGTCGAAGAGGCAGGCCACACTGAGTAATTACTTCCGTGTTCCCCCACCCCCGTCAAAAGACAGATAGACAACAGAGACGTCACCGGAGCTACTGAAAAAAAGGACTTTTGCTGAATAGTGGCTACAGGAGGTAAAATGTGCCGTGAGAATCCCAATGTCGCCGATAAGAGCAGCGCATTTTATGTAGGGTCAAAGAATTTCAGCTATCCAAACTTGAAAAAGCACGAAAAAAACAGAGAGCATGTGGCAATTAAGCAAACTATCAATGCCAGACAGCACCCTACTCGCCCTATGGACAAGCAAAAACAGCGCCATGCACTGACAAACGTTATTTTGCTCGCATTTTACAAAGCTAAACATGCACGTTCAATGAGGTCTTATGAGGAGGACATCCCACTTTTAAAAAGGCTTGGAGTTAATGTGGGAGCCGCATAATGCCCTTTATTTTGAATTGGTGCTTTTTATTTCTTTACATTTCACTTCAAAGTAATGGCAATTTTGTTGTGCCAGTTGATGTTAATCAAGCATTAATTGTTAATATAATTAATTAAAGTTAATTGGCTCTAAGTAAAGCTTGTCATAAATTTATCACATCAGGCGGGTCGGCTCTCAAGCTCAATGAGGACCAAGTCACATCTCCAGGTCCTCCTCTGAGAACCTGGGCAAAAAAATTATGTGCACCCCTGCATATACACATATATACATATTACTTATGACTGTAATCCGATGTTGTGATCGGAAGGTAGACCAGGAGTTGAAATCCATAGAAGACTTTCAGTACAATATGGGGGAAATGTTTTATCACGGCATAGTGTTTACCAGTGAATTGAACAGTTCAAAGTTGAAAGATGCTTTAAGGGGCCGTTCTCTTCCACTGATCACAGGTGAATGAGCAGCGCATACACGACTTGCTGCTCAAGCGAAGGTTTTTTCCCCTGAGGGTATCAGAAGGTTTGTGCAACGATGGACCAAGTGCATTGAAAAGCAGGGTAAGTGATGTAAATGTAACTTTTTTCATGTAACATTTTAGGAGCTGAAAATGGTCATTTACGAGGGGCATTCAAAAAGTAATGCACTCAAGTGCATTGCTTGTACAGGATTTTACCTTTGTTGTTTATATTTGGCACAAACATGATAGGACACAGCTTTTTGCGATTGTTATATGTGTTTTTCTTATTTTCAGATTTTTAAAGTTTAAACCAGGGCTGTCAAAATTATCGTGTTAACGGGCGTTAATTTTTTTAATTAACCACGTTAAAATATTTGACGCATTTAACGCACATGCCCCGCTCAAACAGATTAAAATGACAGCAAAGTGTCATTTCCACTTGTTACTTGTGTTTTGCCGCCCTCTGCTGGCGTTTGGGTGTGACTGATTTTATGGGTTTCAGCACCATAATTATTATTGACATCAACAATGGCGAGCTACTAATTTATTTTTGATTGAAAATTTTACAAACTTTATTAAAACAAAAACATTAAGAGATGTTTTAATTTAAAATTTCTATAACTTGTACCAACATTTATCTTTTAAGAACTACAAGTCTTTCTATCCATGGATCGCTTTAACAGAATGTTAATAATGTTAATGCCATCTTGTTGATTTATTGTTATAATAAACAAATACAGTTCTTATGTACAGTATGTTGAATGTATATATCCGTCTTGTGTCTTATCTTTCCATTCCAACAATAATTTAAAGAAAAATATGGCATATCTTATAGATGGTTTAAATTGCAATTAATTACGATTAATTAATTTTTAAGCTGTGATTAACTTGATTAAAAATTTTAATCGTTTGACAGCCCTAGTTTAAACTAGATTCCAAAATGGCTGCCCCTCTTGAAGCTCGTCAGAAACAAAGAGCTCTAATCGAATTCCTTGTTGCAGAGGGAGAAAGCCCTCTGAGGATTCACAACTGGCTGGAAAATGTCTACAAGGATGATACCATAGACCACAGGTGTCAAACCGATTCCAGAAAAGGCCTAGTGGGTGCAGGTTTGCTTTCCAACCAATGAAGAGGACACCTTTTCACCAATTAGATCTTTTACATGTGTAATCACTTAAACTTTGTCAGGTGCTGCTTGTTTCAGCAGGAAGTTCATTGGTTAAACTCTCTGCGTGTTATCGGTTGGAACAAAATCCAGCACCCACTAGGCCCTTTCTGGAATCGGTTTGACACCTGTGCCATAGACTATAGTAATGTAAAAAGATGGGTACAGCGTTTTAAAAAGAGTACTGAAGACCATGAAGTGGTGGGTGAAGCCAGCATAGCCAAAAAGCCTCATAGTGGTCGCCCATCCACCTGTCAATCCTGACAACAAAACATATGCTGATGAGTTAGTTTAAACTTTAAAAATCTGAAAATAAGTAAAACACATATAACAATCGCAAAAAATCCTGTACGAGCAATGCACTTGAGTTCATTACTTTTTGAATGCCCCTCGTATATAGTCGGTCTCCAGTAGAAATAATAATGACTTTTTAACCGATATCCTGATATTGTCCAACTCCAAATATCAAGCCAATACCGATACATGCAGAAGTGCACTTGTTATTGCTAAATGTATTGTCATGCCCCACTGGATGCTTTAATAATGATAAATGTAAAAACTTCAGGTTTTTTCGATGATGTCCTCTCCACAGTCCTCGTGAGATTTTGCGCAAACTATTCTTTAAATAATGCCACATGTTATTGCTTCTCATCAATTTTGGACTTCTATACTCAGGCTTCTTGTTTTTCCTGAGGGTATCAGAAAGTCCAAGGGCAACAATGGACTGAGTGCATTGAAAAGCAGGGTGGCTATGTTGAAAAATGATTTAATGTAACTTCTGTATCTTTGTACTATCAAATACAGGTAGTCCCCGGGTTACGACGTACATGACTTAAGTGATTTTGTCTCCAGTCGTTTTTTTTTTAAAGTTGTGTAGCAGTGTCTTGTCAGCCACCTCTCAGCATTGATAATGAGTACAGTATATTATTTGTTGTTTAATGTTGTTATTTATTAAATGGTTGATCTCTAATTGTTATGCATATCTGGTATTTCATTATACTACTAGTATATGTACGGTCCGCTTTTCTTTGTTGCACTCAGATTTGATGTCACGCCAGTGCTACTTTCTGTTAGTTTTGAGAGTTGCTTTCACGTTGGGAAGTGGGGTGAACGCCAGTTAATATTACAAGAAAGAAGAGAAAGGGTTAACGACACGGGCTCGGCGAGGCCCCCCTTTTAGCAAACTATTAGCCCGCTAGCTTATTGACCAGCGTTCATTTTTGCCCCTCAAGCGGTGCCACTAATATTTGCCATTTTCCTTGTTGAATTGCCCAGGATTGGACCTTATTTCCCTTGGTATTAACTGTGCAGCCAATGAAGTATGTTTTTTGAGCAAATGTCTCTATTGATTTACTTTATAGCATTATTGTACTCTCTATCATGATTGTATTTTCTAATTCTGTCTTCATAGTTTGACGGTGAATAATAAATGTCAGTTGTAAGAAGAACTATCGTGTGATCGATGTTACCGGAGAGAAGAAATATCTACCTTATTTTTTTACATTATTTTGTTAATATGACATATAATACATGTTTTGGGGTAGTTATTTTGAGATGTGGGTTTTTCTTAGTGGTACTTAAAGGATTACCGTATTGGCCCGAATATAAGACGGCCCTGATTATAAGACGACCCCCTCTTTTTCAAGACTCAAGTTTGAAAAAAGACTTTTTGAACACCAAATTAATTTTAATACAGAAAATAATTACAGTACATCCAAAATGATTATAAAAATATATTTGAGAGAAAAAGCATGTTATTTTGCCTTATTCATATCTTAATATATGAACATTTAAATATGTAAACTAAAGTGCAATCACATTCGTAAATTAATGGCTTCTTGTTTTTGAAATGTAAATAAACCAATCTATTGTGATAAAACAACAAAATTGCAATAACTGCATTAACCATCAAAGTGAAGTCTAACTGTAACTGTAGTCTTGAAACAAATCTGAATACGGAAAAACATTGCAATAAAATAATGCAAACTGGTTAAACTTGAGAGTAGCTGAGATCTGTCATGACAGAACATCGCTTCAATGAAATCTGGCGCCATCCAGCATCATGAATGGGTATAATGTCTAGACCGCAAATATAAGACGACCCCCACTTTTTCAGTCTTTTTTCAATGCAACAAACACCGTCTTATATTCAGGCCAATACGGTAATTCCAATTTGCGCAGAAATTCGGGTTACGTCGTCAGCATAGGAACGGCACTCGTTCGTAACCCGGGCACTACCTGTTATAAAAAATGAGTACAAATACTTATTCACTTACCCATGTACTAAGTATTATCTTTTTATTGAATCACAAACATTATGCGATGGTCAAGGAAGCAAAAGATTGTTTAACAGGTCAAGTCTCAAGGTCAAGTGTTTTTTTTTTTTTTTACTTTGTCAAGTCAAAGTTGATAAAAACGGACAATTCCAAAATAGAAAAGCTGAGGTCCCCATCTTTCCCATTATGTCAATCCTCTATGAGTGTATGTGTAATATATCGAGCCTCTGTCGTGCACTAAGACAGACAAAGGAGCATGTCTAATGATATGTGCAGGAGTTGACTGACAGATGATAAAAACGAGAAATATTGCATCAACCTAAAGGGTGAGACAAGCTGATGAAGCATGATAAGAGAGAAAGAGGATATAAATAAGCAGAGCACACAGCGATGCAACATTCAAAGTGAGAACAAATAAAAGTGGTGTGATAATGCTTTATTCTCAGTGAGTCACAAATTAGAATTGTAATTGTTGTGTCGAACTAATCAGAGCACAATTCCTCTTTTGAATGATTTGAGGATGGAGTACAGTGGGGTAAAGTTGGAGGATAAAGGCACCAGACTGCGATATCATGGCAGCACAACATCACACAGGCAAACAAATCAGAAAGGACCATGGAAGAACTTGTAAGGCTGAGAAAATTACCAGGAAAATTACAAGGTCGGCAGAGTCGACAAGAGGAGATCAATCCAAATAAGTATGCTGGAGAGTCACGTATGAGGGCGAAAGAACAATTTGAAAAGGAGAGAAAGAGGCTTAAATAGTGACTGATTAGGAGCACCTGTGCACCCAAGTGAGCAGAGTGGCTAATGAGGTGGGCGTGGCTCACTGACAGCAGCACAGGAAATGGGTGAATGAAAACAAACTGGAGAACATTGATAAAACATTGTAGGCAAATTAGGACAATTACAGTAGGTGAAGGGCAACAATTGGTAAACATTATTTTGTAGAGATACACATCAGAGGTCGAGATGACCTCTTGTATTAGTTCCTACCATAACAGTAGAAGCACATGTAATGATAATCGGGTCATATTTGAGTGCCCTCCCCCTCCCCTTTTCATGATCAAAGGCCTGATTAGCTTCGACTGAAAGATTAGACTAAGCAATTATCGTGCAGTGTGGGGTGTGTTCTCCTCTGTAATTTGCTCAGAAAATTGTCAAGCAGGTAAATACAGATGCTCATGCTCCGCTCCTACTGGGCCCTGGTGCAGTGTCGGTTGGTGGGCCGGGTGGGCAGGTGGTGGTGGGGGCGAGCGTGGGGAGAGGTGGCGCTTCACCTAATGCCTTCCCTGAAGGCCAGTTAATGGGGGTGCACGGATAGTCCGTGGGACCACCCAGGGTCCCGGGGGGATGGCGCCAGCAGCTTCTCCGATTGGCTGGGGAGGGGCGGTGGCCCTGGGGCAGCCCCGAGCAGCATTTCTACTTGTCTGCAGGACTATCACACGTCTGATGGGATTCACGCATGACTGGGTGCAATCAGACACACTCAGGTAGAGAAACTATCGGTGCCAGGACTAGCGATCAGGCAGCATAGAATAGGAGGTCAACATAGCCACACTTACAAGTGATTCATATAATACTGAGTTAAACACCTCACATTGCTGATTTGTGTACGTTCCACCCCACATCTGTTATTTTGTCCTCCCTCCTTTTTCTCCTCGGTCATCAGCCCCCCCGCATGGTGTCAACCGCAAATACAATTAGCTTACGATAGCACTACTCATAGCTAGTGTAGGCGATGAATGTACTGTATATATTGTTGCTGTTTGTTCTGCTTTTCTGTGTTTCTCTCCTTTTCTATTTTTCTTTCTGTCCCATCATAACCCCTTCACGCTCGCTGCTTTCTCCTAATAAACGAAACAAAACGAAGAATCATCACAATGGCAGTATATTATACTCCAATGTGATACATTAAAACTGTTCAGACCAATAGGACATTCAGATTCCCTTTCAATGTGTCAAGCAGCTGAACAGGACATGTTTGAAAAATATTTTAAAAATACACATTTTGCCATCCTTAAATTCTGGCCAATGGAACTATTGCAAAACCACTCCCCAAAATCACAAAATTTCACCTAGTCGTAGAGTTGTATACTCTGTGGTCATCATTTTTCAAATTTTAAAATAGCAAAAACCTGATGGCTGTTCGAGGGTTACCTGTAATGTCAAGACAGTCACCCAAGGACACTTATGCTTGCTCAAAGGTAAGTTAATGATCGATTTGAAAAAAAAAAAAAAAAAAACAACAACAACAACAAATAATATTTGATAGCATGTAGTAAAAACGTAGACTTAACTTTTAGTGTTAGCTTTTGACTGCCTACTTGTTTACTAGTCTGTCATTACAAATATAGAACCAATCTAAGATGTCAAGACCCCGGCACTGAAAGTCCAAAGTAAACGCTACAAACTTTGTATAAAAAAAAAATGAACGTGTACTTATGTTTGGTCATGGGCGCACACGAAGGAAAGTTCTCCTAATGCACACATCTAGCATTTGGCTGCAGCCAACTCGAATGCATGCCGCTCTCTCAACATTGAGCATTTATTTATGTCAGACTCATGTTGCACATGTATGTTTATTATGTTGGTTGTATATTTAGCACCGCTGGATAATTTTGAGAATCCAACTGAACGTAAAAGACTGCGTATTCATCGCCACAAAGGTTTTGGGAGAAAAATCTGACAGAACACATGACATAATGTTACTAAGTAGCTAACATTATAGCTAGATACATAGATATTCACCCTCTGGGGTTTCTTATTTTTAAGTTACGAGTGGTAGCATTTCGCCTCGATTATAATACCGTATTTTTTGGACTATAAGTCGCAGTTTTTTTCCTAGTTTGGCCAAGGGTGCGTCCTATACTCTGAAGCGACTTAAAGTGGGGCAAATAAGTATTTAGTCAACCACGAATTGTGCAAGTTCTCCCACTTGTAAATATTACAGTGGCCTGTAATTGTTAACATGGGTAAACCTCAACCATGAGAGACTGAATGTGGAAAAATAACCAGAAAATCACATTGTTTGATTTTTAAAGAATTTATTGGCAAATCATGGTGGAAAATAAGTATTTGGTCAATACCAAAAGTTCATCTCAATACCTTGTTATGTACCCTTTGTTGGCAATAACGGAGGCCAAACGTTTTTTATAACTCTTCACAAGCTTTTCACACACTGTTGCTGGTATTTTGGCCCATTCCTCCATGCAGATCTCCTCTAGAGCAGCGATGTTTTGGGGCTGTCGTTGGGCAACACAGACTTTCAACTCCCTACACATATTTTCTATGGGGTTGAGATCTGGAGACTGGCTAGGCCACTCCAGGACCTTGAAATGCTTCTTACGAAGGCACTCCTTTGTTGCCCTGGCTGTGTGTTTGGGATCATTGTCATGCTGAAAGACCCAGCCACATCTCATCTTGAATGCCCTTGCTGGTGGAAGGAGATTTTCACTCATAATTTCTCGATACATGGCCCCATTCATTCTTTCCTTTACACTGATTAGTCGTCCTGGTCCCTTTGCAGAAAAACAGCCTCAAAGCATGATTTTTCCACCCCCATGCTTCACAGTGGGTATGGTGTTGTTCAGTTGCAATTCAGTATTCTTTCTCCTCCAAACACAAGAACCTGTGTTTCTACCAAAAAGTTATATTTTGGTTTCATCTGACCATAACACATTCTCCCAGTCCTCTTCTGGATCATCCAAATGCACTCTCTAGCGAACAGGAGATAGGCCTGGACGTGTACTGGGTTCAGCAGGGGGACAGGTCTGGCAGTGCAGGATTTGAGTCCCTGGCGGCGCATTGTGTTAATGATAGTAGCGTTTGTTACTGTGGTCCCAGCTCTCTGTAGGTAATTCACTAGGTCCCCCCGTGTGGTTCTGGGATTTTTTCTCACTGTTCTTCTTATCATTCTGACGCCACTGGGTGAGATCTTGCATGGAGCCCCAGATCGAGGGAGATTATCAGTGGTCTTGTATGTCTTCCATTTTCTAATAATTGCTCCACCACTTGTTCTCCTACTTGAAAAGATCAGAGAGGCCTGTAATTGTCAACATGGGTAAACCTCAACCATGAGAGACAGAATGTGGAAAAAAAAAAAACAGAAAATCACATTGTTTGATTTTTAAAGCCTTTATTTCCAAATTAGTGTGGAAAATAAGTATTTGGTCACCTACAAACAAATAAACAGTTAGCTAGAGAGCATTTGGATGATCCAGAAGAGGACTGGTAGTATGTGTTATGGTCAGATGAAACCAAAATACAACACAGGTTCTCGTGTTTGGAGGAGAAAGAATACTGAATTGCATCCGAAGAACACCATACCAACTGTGAAGCATGGAGGTTGAAACATCATGCTTTGGGGCTTGATGTGCGTGTGTATACAAAAAAAAAACATTTATTACAAAACGGTATATATATTTAGATAGATATTTTTAAAATACTACTTTTCAAAAAGTGAAAAACATGTCTTATATTTATCCATTTTTGATGCTAAATCTGAATAAATACATTGTACACACACAAAAAAAAAAAAAAAAAAAAAAATTGGGAGAGGGCGACACTTCGCGGTTTTTCACTTATGGCGGTGGGTTCTGGTCCCCATTAATCACAAAAAACGAGGCATCACTGTATTTTCAAGTGGGAGAACTTGCACAATTAGTATTTGAATAAATACTTATTTGCCCCACTGTATGCACCAGCATCATCACAGACGTGATCACACAAAACCCAACCACGCATAGCATCCCCGCATTTCCTCCTTCTCCTGAGTCCTCACAAAAAAAATATAAAATGTCCTTTTTTCAGGCTCGTACCTACAAATAAAACATACAATTTGGGGTTTTTTCGGGCTCGGGCAAGCAAATCAAGTTAATTGATCGGGCTAGGCCTGCGTCAGGCCCGCGGGCTGGTCGGGCCGAGCTGGATTTTTTAGGCCCGATCTAACTTCTAGCTTCATGTAATGTTAGCACTCCGTACACCTATTAAGACTGTTGTTCTCTATTGTATTTTAAATTGCCTTTCAAGATGACATGTCTGTTCTTGGTGCTGGATTCTATGAAATAAATTTCCCCCAAAAAATGCGACTTATACTCCGGTGCGACTTATGTTTTTTTCCTTTTCATTGCGCATTTTTTGGCTGGTGTGACTTACACTCAGGTGCGACGTATAGTCGAAAAATACGGGAATGATTTGCTCTCTGTAAAGTTAAATACCATTGACAAACCGCTCCATTGCATACTGCAACCCACTCTGTCTGCTTCTCGAAGAAACTCATAAAAACAAAAAAAACAAACAAAAAAATTTCATCCAAAAAATAAATAAATTAACAGCTCTATTGCTTGCTTTGGTAGTGCAAATTCAGAAATTTTAACTCCCGCCATCATCAATAAATCGTTTGTTCACTCAATCACCGTCACTGAGAGAATTTGACAGAGCCTTGGGTTGACCGAGTTTTACAAGGGGGCGGGGCTTTGTGATCGGTCCATTAAAGTGGTATGAAAAAGTATCTGAATCTTTTGGAATTTCTCACATTTCTGCATAAAATCCCCATCAAATGTGATCCGATCATCGTCAAAATCACACAGATCTAAGAAAAGTGTCTGCTTTAACTAAAAACACCCAAACATTTATATGTTTTCATATTTTAATGAGGAAGCATGCAAACAATGACAGAAGGGGGAAAATATGTAAGTGAACCCTCTGTTTAAGGAGACTTAAAGAGCATTTGAAACCAATTTTTACCAAACAATTTAAGTCACCCGTGTACCCAATCATTGATGAGTGGTTTAAAGCTTCCCTGCCAACTATAAAACACACACCTGGTAAGAAATGTCTTGATGAGAAGAATTGTCTGATGTGCATCATGGCTCGGTCAAAAGAGCTGTCTGAAGACCTGTGATCATGGATCGTTGATTATTATAAAGCTGGGATAGGATAGAAAACCATCTCTAAAAGTCTTGATGTTCATCTATCGACAGTCAGAGAAGTTGTCTACAAGTGGAGAGAGTTTGGCACTGTTGCTTCTCTCCCAAGGAGTGGCCTTCCCCTAAAGATGACGCCAATAGTTTAGCGCAGAATACTCAGGTAAAAAAGAACCCTAGAGTGTCAGCTAAAGACTTACAGAAATCACTGGCACAGTCCAATATCTCTGAGCAGGGGCGGACTGGTAATCTGTGGGTTCTGGAGGATCACAGAACGGCCGGTGCCCTGGACGGCCGGCGGCCGCCATTCATTATACATCACTGTTTTTATCCCCCCTATCCTCTGATTAACTACAGTTCGCATCCAATCCGACAGGTGGCAGCAATGCGCCTGGCACTGCCAATCTGATAGAAGAACGAAGAAAGCACAGAGTAGCCTTCATTGGATCCTTGTGGAAGCAAAATAGCAACATGCGTCAATACGAATGGTGGTGGCAAAAAAAGAAAAGAGAAGGGTGGCGCTGAGAAGGTTAGGGAGAAAAAATTTAAGAAACTGGAGAGCGAAGCATTAAAATGTCATAAATTGACAAATATTTTCGCAAGCTGCAACGGCCACGTCGGGTAACAAGTCAACAGCCCAGCCCCCGGCGATGCTGAGTGTGGGAGCGGCAGCCGCTCTGACGTGCAACCGGTGCAGGGAGAGAGAAAAGAAGAGGGAGGGGGGTAACGATATGGAACTTGCCCAGACAAACGCAGGGAAAGTAAGTAGTGATGAAGAGGGTTACTTGCTCGGTATACTGGCAGTTATCCACCAGGTAGCTACATTTTAAATGAAATAAATGACAATTAAAGGGTTAGTGCCAGCTAGCCCATGTACCCGTTTGCAATCGTGTCAAGTTACAGTATGCTAGTCCTACTAGCACTCTTCTAAGAAAAATATTTTAGCTGTAAAACAACGTATGCACACGCAGCAGCAATATTAATTCAGAAGAAATATAACAAAATATTAATAAACTTTACTTTAAAGTTTAGGTAGTTAAATTGATGTTATATATATTAATCATTTATATATCGTTTTGTTTTAAGGTTAATACTTTCCAATGAAGGTTATGTATACAGGATTTGTCTTGAAATGTTTATTGTATTTTCATTGAAATTTATTATTTGTATGGCAAGATTAATTATGGCAAGGCAAATTTATTTATATAGCACAATTCAACACAAGGCAATTCAAAGTGCCTTACATCACATGAAGATCATAAAAATCACATTTAAATCAACACAACAGGGGTCTCTAAACCAGTCCTCAAGGGACGCTGTGGGGCCTGGTTTTTGTTTCAACTGATCGAGTACCGACAGTTTAACCAAAGAAGTTTCTGCTAAAACAAGCAGCACCTGACTGCAATCAACTGATTACACTTGTAAGACACCAGATTGGTGGATATGTGTTGTCTTGTTTTGTTGGAATGAAATCCCTCGCCCGCTGCGGCCCTATGTGTAATAGTTTGGAGACCACTGAATTATGGCATAAACAATGAAGTCATTTTATAGACAGAGATATATAGAGATATATTATAATCAATTGGATACATAAAACTTGCTTTGAAAAATAAATTCTTTCATTTGTTTATTCAGGTTGATCATAGAGCTAGTACAGAAAATGAATCAAACTCCAGTTCAGCCTTGCAGTACTTTGAGCGCCTCAAGTCAGACAGTCACAGTCTAGACACATTTTCTTCATTTTTTCTCAAAGTGCACGAAATTGATGCATTTTACAATAAAATGTGTAAAAAAAAAAATTTTTTTTTTTAATCCCCGGGGGGGCATGCCCCCGAACCCCCTAGGGGGTCGGTGTTTCCCTTCGTATAGCAATTCTTGTGGGCTGGGCTGAGTCAAAGTCCAGGGCTGCTTTTTAGTCCCAGTCCGCCCCTGTCTCTGAGCACACATCAACTTTATGTAAAACACTGGCCAAGAATGGTGTTCATGGGATGATTCCACAGAGGACGCCAATGCTGTTTAAAAGAAAACAAACATTGTTGCTCATTTAATGCTCGCAAAAAGTCACTTGGACACTCCACAGAAGTTTTGGCAAAAACTTTTGTGGACTGATCAAACCAAAGTTGAATTGTTTGGGAGTAACACACAATGTTATGTGTGGAGGAAAATGGAACCGCTCACCAACATCAACACCTTATCCCCACCGTGAAGCATCGTGGAGGGAGCATCATGATTTGGGGCTGTTTTGCTGCCTCAGGGCATGGCCAACTTGCACTCATTAATGGAAGAATGAATTCAAAAGTTTATTAGGATGTTTTGCAGGAAAAACTGAAACCGTCCGTCAGACAGTTGAAGCTAAAAAGAGGATGGATGCTGCAACAAGACAATGATCCAAAACACAGAAGTAAATCAACTCTAGAATGGTTTCAGAAAAACAAAATACAGGTTTTGGAGTGGTCAAGTCAAAGTCCAGACTTGAACCCCATTGAGATGCTGTGGCATGACCTAAAGACAGCGAATCATGCAGACATCCCAGGAATCTGACAACTACAGCAGTTTTGTAGAGAAGAATGGGCCAAGATTAATCCTGATGGATGTGCCAGACTGATCTGCAGCTACAGGAAGCGTCTGGTTGAAGTTATTGCCGCCAAAGGGGGGAGGTCTTGGGGCACAAAATATTAAATGTGATGGTTCACTTATTTATCCCCACCCCCTTCTGTCATTGTTTGCATGCTATCCTCATTAAAATATGAAAACCCATAAATGTTTGGGGTTTTTGGGTTAAAGCAGAAACAGTTTTTTCATCTGTGTGATTTTGACAAAGATGAGATCACATTTCGTGGTGCTTTTATGCAGATATGTGAAATATTCTAAAAGGCTGAGATACTTTTTCATACCACTGTAACCCTTGCTGTTTTCGCACACAAAAAGACAAGCAACTGGTTGTCTTGAGTGTTTGTACACCATCTATACTATAGCTGGTCATTCACCACAACAAATTTTTACCGGAGGGAGAAAAAGTTGTATGGTAAGTGGCGATACAATGTGTTTGGTGTGCTATTTTGGTCATTTTGAGTACTGTACTCCTAACCACATTTGTGTGGTTGCTCATATTAGAAAATAATTTCACTTCAGCTTCTCATGAATTCATGCCAAGGTCGATGTAATTTATTAAAGGTTTGCCATCAGAAGGAGCTGAAATCACTGTCACAGTTGTGTTATCTCACTCAATGCAACCCATTTAAGATAACGTCTTTTCATCTGTTCTGCCTGGTCTCGCCTTCAAATCAAAATGTGTTACCTTGTTGCCAACCGGCAGTGTTTGCACACGAGAGGATTCATTTCATTACAAATGCAGTATTTTCCCACACAGTGTTGCTTGTTTACTCAACTGCAAAGAGTTCCTATATATGTGTACAAGCATTTCAAAGTCACTTTTCCATGATAGATACTCTTTATATAATACAGGATATACGGGTTATGCATTAGACACAACATTCACTCCGATTGCACTAACACAGAATTTAGAGCTCGGAGTAGAAAAGTAACAGCAGTCACTGTAAGGGGATACAACAATTCTGTTCTGAGCTGATAATGATAATGATAGAAGCAGAAAGAGCGAGAAATAGATCTGGGAAGGTGGAATGACACCCAAGGGAGCCATGGGACAGTCAGCTCATCCATCTCCAGGACACGAGCAAGTAGCACGGTAGAGACTTGACAAATAGAGCGAGTCTGAAGGGGAATTGAACTTGACATGACGACCAGCCTCGTGTGACTGGCAGTCACACACCGTATATTATTACTGGTGATGGGAATTGATTAGTGAGGCCAATGATGAGGAAGAACAAAGCATTTATCAGACTTTTTTTTGTCAGCTATCGCAGACATGCCTTGACACTGTATCTGCTTAATACTCTAGTTTTTTTTTTTAATGTAAAAATTTAGTCAAAGGTCTCTGAGTGTATTTAATCTGGATATGGCAGTGTCATGTGCTATTAGGAAAGATGTAAGAAACCGAAACATTTGGGATTGCACATACTTGTGCAATACCATTAGAGCCCTTCTGTTAGAAAACAAAGGAAAACCAGCAATATTTCCTGAAATATCTTGAAATGGACAAATGTAGTAATAGTTTTGAATAGGTACACTGAAGATTACCTTATGGGAATCATGCACTGATTTGTATCACCAATAACCAGGGCTGAAAGTGGCCAGAAATTCTTGCCTGAACTCCCTGACATAAAGGTCATCATGGACCTTTTTTTTTTTTTTTTTTTTTTTTTTTTTTTCCCCAGCCCATTGACGGGGAATTATTCATAACGAGAAAAATGCGACAAAGAGAGCAGCAAAATGTCATTGTTTCATTTCATTGTTTCAATCTCTCTACTCCCATATTTTTATAGGATGTTCTTTTCATCAAAGTATTTTCCATCAATTGTTAAATAAATTGTATGGTCATGACAAATAAGTCTTGTGCTAAATGTAATATGTTATATTAAAATTGCAGGGGAAAATTACTGCATAATGGTCAAATCTGTCTGAACTGTATTTTACAGTGCCTTGCGAAAGTATTCGGCCCCCTTGAACCTTGCAACCTTTCGCCACATTTCAGGCTTCAAACATAAAGATATGAAATTTTTTTGTCAAGAATCAACAACAAGTGGGACACAATCGTGAAGTGGAACAACATTTATTGGATAATTTAAACTTTTTTAACAAATAAAAAATTGAAAAGTGCGGCGTGCAATATTATTCGGCCCCCTTGCGTTAATACTTTGTAGCGCCACCTTTTGCTACAATTACAGCTGCAAGCCGCTTGGGGTATGTTTCTATCAGTTTTGCACATCGAGAGACTGACAGTCTTGCCAATTCTTCCTTGCAAAACAGCTCAAGCTCAGTGAGGCTGGATGGAGAGTTTTTGTGAACAGCAGTCTTCAGCTCTTTCCACAGATTCTCGATTGGATTCAGGTCTGGACTTTGACTTGGCCATTCTAACACCTGGATACGTTTATTTTTTAACCATTCCATTGTAGATTTGGCTTTATGTTTTGGATCATTGTCCTGTTGGAAGATAAATCTCTGTCCCAGTCTCAGGTCTTGTGCAGATACCAACAGGTTTTCTTCCAGAATGTTCCTGTATTTGGCTGCATCCATCTTCCCGTCAATTTTAACCATCTTCCCTGTCCCTGCTGAAGAAAAGCAGGCCCAAACCATGATGCTGCCACCACCATGTTTGACAGTGGGGATGGTGTGTTCAGGGTGATGAGCTGTGTTGCTTTTACGCCAAACATATCGTTTTGCATTGTGGCCAAAATGTTCAATTTTGGTTTCATCTGACCAGAGCACCTTCTTCCACATGTTTGGTGTGTCTCCCAGGTGGCTTGTGACTTTTTATGGATATCTTTGAGAAATGGCTTTCTTCTTGCCACTCGTCCATACAGGCCAGATTTGTGCAGTGTACGACTGATTGTTGTCCTATGGACAGACTCTCCCACCTCAGCTGTAGATCTCTGCAGTTCATCCAGAGTGATCATGGGCCACTTGGCTGCATCTCTGATCAGTTTTCTCCTTGTTTGAGAAGAAAGTTTGCAAGGACGGCCGGGTCTTGGTAGATTTGCAGTGGTCTGTTGCTCCTTCCATTTCAATATGATGGCTTGCACAGTGCTCCTTGAGATGTTTAAAGCTTGGGAAATCTTTTTGTATCCAAAGCCGGCTTTAAACTTCTCCACAACAGTATCTCGGACCTGCCTGGTGTGTTCCTTGGTTTTCATAATGCTCTCTGCACTTTAAACAGAACCCTGAGACTATCACAGAGCAGGTGCATCTATACGGAGACTTGATTACACACAGGTGGATTCTATTTATCATCATCGGTCATTTAGGACAACATTGGATCATTCAGAGATCCTCACTGAACTTCTGGAGTGAGTTTGCTGCACTGAAAGTAAAGGGGCTGAATAATATTGCACGCCCCACTTTTCAGTTTTTTATTTGTTAAAAAAGTTTAAATTATCAAATAAATGTTGTTCCACTTCACGATTGTGTCCCACTTGTTGTTGATTCTTGACAAAAAAATTAAATTTCATATCTTTATGTTTGAAGCCTGAAATGTGGCGAAAGGTTGCAAGATTCAAGGGGGCCAAATACTTTTGCAAGGCACTGTATGCCACTGGAGTTAGTCCGGCTTTTGTCATTTCCCTGCCCAGGCTTTGGAGACGGAGGAAAGAGCGTAAACAAAGCAGGAGGCGTGATAGCTAGCCGACATGCTAACCAGAACAGAGCGGTGTTTCCAAGTCTTAGTCTTGCCTTTCGAAAACGAAAATTCACACAAAACTACACCGGATCATATCACACGGTGGCTAGGGTGACAGGCTTCACCGATCAGCGGCTAGCAAGTTACAGCTCGTCATTCCCCTGTTGCGGGCAGGAATGCTCGTTGAGGGAGAAGCAGCTGGAGAATGACCGCCGAGCGGCTGTTCCAATCTTTTTCACCTTTCGAAAACGAAAAATAGCACAAAACTACCCCAACTCATGTCACACAGGGCAGCGAGGGTGACAGCCTTTACCGATCGGCGGTGAGCAAGTTACAGTTCGTCGTTCACCTGCTGCGGGCAGGAATGCTCGTTGCGGGGGAGGAAGCTGGAGAATGACCGCCGGACAAACCAGCCGACGTCAGAAGAGCGCGAGCCCAACCTGAGGATAGTGGTCTATTGCCGGGCACATGAAGAGGGCAGAAGGGGCAAAAATGGAGAATCGCAGACGAGAGCGGGAGGCTTCATGAGCATAAGCCGAATATAGCGGCGGGCACGCGAAGAGGACCGGGAGGTTGGGGGGGGTGCGACAAGCCGCCAGTCGTCGGCCGAGTGGCCTTCTTGGTGGACAGTCAGCCACAAAATGCAAGCCTGATCCCAGTATTTGACATAATATAAGACACGTAGTTACTCACTTCCTCGTAAGTCCAATGGTCCCACAGTTGTCAGACTTGTTTTGGCCAATCCTCCGCAGTGAACGGGAAGTTTTGAAACCCAAAAAGGCTCACAAGCCTCTCCCAGGCGTGAAGCGAAAAATATACGAATTATATACGAATTAATCCACAAAATCAACTGAATCCGCTATGAAGCAGTGCTGTATTGTGAGATGCTGATCCGGACGACGTCACACTCGCATTCTTCCTCAATCCAGGAAGTCACTCATTTTCATGGCACGGGATTTAAAAAAATGAATATATAAACCGAATGCTCCCACACACATCCAAGCGGTCCATTTAATCCAGGAGCATAAAATACCGCGTGAAATATGAAATAAACATGCTTTTTGCTTTCATAGCCACTTTGAGTGAGTTTTACGAACAGGTCAGTACCAACGCAGATCTAAAATTGAATTTGAGGATGAATTTTACACTGTTCCAATCTTTAAGTAGATTAAATAATTTCTGTCTGTGGTTCTATATCGACTCCATCAATAAGAGCTTGCAGCAGTTCTTTTTTTTAATAGTTCAAAATTTTGAACTAGCAACTATGAACTCAACAGTTCATTTTAAAATTTGTGAACTGCTATTTCAATTAGTTCATGTAGAAAATGAACTTTCCCAACACTACACACAACCACTTTAAATTTTGGCATGGTTTACTGTCTCTCCTTCATCATTGATGGGTTTTCCCTGGATTCCCTTTATTCTTGAAAATTTCCCAAATAATAATGAAATAAATGAGCCATGAAAAAATAGTTACCACTAAATTTGTCCTCAGCTGTGTAATGAGTCATGTGTTTTTTTCTCCTTTTACCTTTTCGATGTTCACCTACATTGACAGGTGCATTTCATAATATACCACATATTCCTCTCTCCACCAAAAAGATATCCCATTTAGCTATACATTTTTCCTGGCATTTGCCCTCATTAGGTACGTTTAAATGTCATCAGGATTTAACAATGTTGGGTTCTTTGACCTTAAAAGTTGAGAAGCAGTTCTGCAAAGCCTGTAAAAAGCTATGATATTCATTTCACACCAAGTTTCATGAGGAGGCCGACAGCCTATTAAGTGTAAGTCTGTCGATAGTTTGCGCCGAGTAGTCTATTGTCGGAAAATGTTTACGACCTCAGCAAGACGAAACGATGTTGAGCGTAGATTAGATGCGTGTTGAGAAGATGAGGTGTGGACTTGGCTGAGCTGCTGAGACAGAAGCGCTGATGTGTGCTGCCATTTAAAATAGACCCGACGGACAGCTGAGCAGCTGTGACCTCACGTCGCCCCAACTCTCACTTACACTTGCTGACAGTATGCTTGCTTTATGCGCACCAGAAGTAGCAAAAGTACACACACTGGACTTAAAGACTCTGTAAACTGAGTTTAAAGATTAGCCCCTATATACTTTACATTAAACATGTCGAATGTCTAAAAACCTAAGAAGGGTGAGAGCTATCGTATGTAATGTGGATTTGTGGAGTGGAAGTGTAAAATTCCCATACGTGTGGATGCCACAATTTGCAGAACATCTTGTGCTTTGACGTTTCATATTCAAGCAGGCAACGTTTTAGGAGCTAAACATGATCATTTGTACAATCGGTCTCCCATAGACTTCATAATGATATTGACGGGTCAGATTCGACCTTCACTGCGCCACAGTTTCCAGTAGGGGGCCATCCCACAATCTGCTTCGGTTATTTGCAGTCGGTCGCAGCGACACACGCAGCGATCAAATGCCGGATTTATGTTGAAAAACTATGAAAGCTGTAGCGCATACAAACAGGAAGGTTTGTCTCAGGAGTGATTTGTTCGAGGATTCAAGGAAATCATTATATTTTTAGAAGAATTTTCACCATAAAATGCTCGTTGTTGTAAGGCTGCCGCCACATTGTCTAACAGACTAGCATCATTCTTCGACATATTTACGTAAAATAAATGCTAACTGCACGTTTTTTTTTGTTGCTTTTAACCAAAAATGGAGACTGTTTTCTGTCCATATTTATAAAGAATTTAGTGATTTAAGCATTTATTCACAAGAATTTTCACCGGAAAAGCTCTGTTTACATATGGCGGCTGCCACATTAACTGACAGACTAGCATCGCATGTTGACATATTCACGTAAAATAAAAGCTAAATGCACATTGTTTTTTTTGCTTTTAACCAATAATCGAGACTGTTTTACGTCAATATCTATAAAGAATTCCGGGATTCAAGCATTTACTCACAAGATATTTCACCGGAAAAGCTCTGTTTACATATGGCGGCCGCCAAATTGACTGACAGACTAGCATCGTACTTCGACATATTTACATAAAATAAATGCTAACTGCACATTTTTTCCTTGCTTTTAACCAAGAATTGAGACTGTTTTACATTCATATCTATAAATAATTCATTGATTTAAGCACTTGTTCACAAGAATTTTCAACTAAAAAAGCTCTTTGTCTGTGATTCCATTCAGTCAGCTTTGATGGCCACGCCAACAATGCGGGCCCCTATTAATCGGCCCTGCGCCCCGTATCCCGACAATATCATTATGAAATCTATGGGTCTCCAGTAGAGTTGTCCAATAATGACTTTTTAACCAATATCTTGATATTGTCGAACTCCGAACATCCAATACCGATATCAAACCGATACCTATATATACGGTCGTGCACTTGTTATTGGTATTTTATTGCAATGCCCCACTTGATGTTTTAATAATGATAAATGTAACAAAGTCAAGATTTTCCAAATGAAATAAACATTCTGTGAAAAATATGAGAACAACTTCAGCTTAAAGCAGAAGATCAGAATTTTTGACATTAGGCTTAATCTTTGAGTTAGTGGGGGTTAATTAGTCGGTGGAGTTGATTTCAACAAATTCCATGCAGTTTGTTAGTTATTTATTAGTTTCATGGCTCTGGAGTGGCTAAGCCAGCGTGAGTCAATGGTTCTGTCTTAGAGTGCCAGTCAAAAACAATATTAACAGATCTGACATAGTCAAATAAATTCTAAATGCAGATCATTGTTCAAAATATTTATGCCGCCAAAACAATGTCACACCAAACTGCCGTAATTCATTTCACTCTGCGGGACTTTTTCTCATGCTGCGTTCGAGGAAGGTGGGAAATCGGACTTATCTCACTCGGATGGAACAAGTTGCGACCTCAAAGTGATCCAAGCGAATGAAAACAGCAAGATTTTTTATTTTGGCTAGCAAAAGACATTTTGACCTCCAGCAAACCTGCCTAGTGGAGGAAAAACGACGGCTAAGGTAAATAGCACACACTGTAAACTGCCTTCTTTTTTACTATTGACGGTCTGCTTTTCGACAGGCAGCGCCATTTTGTCGAGTGACATCAGATTGAAGCAACTCGTGAAGTCGGAGTACTTTTACTTTTTTGACTTCGCAACTAGGGCCTCCCAGTTCGAGTGGCATTCCAATTATATTTTTCTTGGTCGGAAGTTGGAAAACTCTCACTTTTTTTAATGCAGCATCCGTCTATTTACTCCTGACTGAAGAACGACAACATGATGAAATGTGCATTTAGGGGCTGTGAAAACAGACAGAAGAAATAGGCAAATGAAAGTTTCCACAAATTCCCCATGAAAAACAAGAAACAATATGTACTGTGGCTACTTGTGCTGGCTACGACATAAACACACCGGTGGAAAAAACGTCACTCATCTCTGCAGCCTGTTCCCTGCAGTGTTGCTGTATTACAAATGTTACTGTTCATACTACAGTTATTGACATGCAATGGTAAGTTTTAATAACTTTATCCTGAAAACATAGCCAACACTATTAATTGCATAGGTCATAAGTGAATTACATGTGTAGTTTTTATTGGCATGCTAAGACGGGACCATTGACTTGCGCTAGCTTAGCCACTCTGGATCCCTGAAACTAACAAATAACTAACAAACTGCACAGAATTTGTTTAAATCAACTCCACCGAATAATTAAACCCCCGCTTCCTCGAAGATTAAGCCTAATGTAATAAAATCCTGATCTGAATTTCCCCCTTTAAGTTATAGAAAATAAATGTCCAGTGTAATTACTATAAATTGAAATGAGACAAATATCCATAATTAAATAAAAGGAATCATTCACAATTAAATCACATTTACAGTAGTTTTCCTAAAAAACAATTAGGGGGCGACCAAAGCATTACAAATACAGGCAGGCAATCATAGGACATGCAATGCAATATCAATTCACAAGATGCATTTTGCTGGGCTGTTGCGCAGATTTTTGCATTGTATTACTTTTCTGGTTTTCTTAGTGACTATTTCTTTATGGTAACACAGTAGTTATATGTAATTAGTTTACAATTCACTATTTTTCGATCATATTCATTTCATTTTTGCACTGTGAATGCAAATGGTCTGCTTACATAACAAATCTCAAGCATTTTAGTTTGGAGACACCTAATAGCCAATAAGCAAAACTGTTGCACTACGCTGTGTCCAGCTGTTGTGCAAAGGTAGAATGCTTCTATACATTCACTTTGAAGGCAACATACCGTACATATTGGCCCAAAACCAACATTGAAAAACTGATAAAATGGTTTTATTGGCATATAATATCAGCTACCTGATAATATCAGACAACTCTAGTCTTCAGAGTAAATAGCTCTCAATGCCCCACCTTGTTTTTTTTTTTTTTGTTTTGTTTTTTTGTAATGCACATTTGCTAATTTATCCTTACTTGTGACTGAATTGTTACAGTTTGATATTTGATAACATGACAGTCAAATATCGATAACGCCCTCTCCACAGTCCTCGTGAGATTTGCACAAACTAGTTGAATAATGCTGCAAGTTATTGCTTTTCATCGATCTTGGACTCATATGCTCAGGCTTCTCTGTTTTCTTGACTTCCTGAGATTCTGTAACAATAGCTCTTGACCTGGGTGACTTCTTGAGAATGTGTAACAATACCTCTAGACACATTCTGCCCATCACAGTGTTTTAGAATCAGGAAACGATATGTATTTATGAGAAAATCTTATCCATCCATGTACACTGCAATGAATGAACCGCACCCCCTGCCCATGCTGTACGTCAGTGTTCAAGTTACACTTTTACTGTTCTCTGCCTGATTACGCTCATCTCAATTTCAGAAAAAAACATTGCACAACCTGTCATATTATGATAATACCATTTGGGGAATCATTTTCACATGCACACACTATACACTATTTGTTACAGGAATCCCTCGCTACTTCGTGACTCAACTTTCGCACAGTCAGTGCATCGCAGATTTTTTAATCTTGTTATAAGTACCTTGTTTTAGGAATAAAAGAGTTCTAAAAACATATCTATGTGCACTTGATATCCATCTACGTATTTATCTACACTTACATACACCCCCACACATGTATCATGAGAGAATAAATGTACAGTATGTAATATTTATACCTTATTTTATGTATGTTATTTAAATTACTAATATTTTATTTACGTTTCAAACCATTGTTTAATGTTCTAATGATAACATAAGCATTTTTAGGATTTTATATACACTTACTGATATTATATGTACACCAAAAAAAAAGCCGGGCTCACATGAAGCTTTGAGAAATGAACCTTTTCTCGAACCAATTGGCTCAAGTGGTTCAATGCCTCAACGAGGCTTCATCTCAAAACCACTATGAAAAATATTTCTTATGAAATGTATAAAGTCTTAATCCTATTATTTTTCTTTAATCTAGTCAGATAATTTTCTCCATCTTGTTTTGAGTGTAAAATACTAACAGATTCTTGAATTAAGAACATTTCAACATTTCAGAGCTTTTTTAAAAATTAAATATACTTCTTTATTGCTTACAATAAGTCTGTTTTCAGCAAGCTATGTTTCTTATTTGAAGAAATCTGAGTAAAATTAACTTGACACACTAGCAGATAATTTCACTTATTTCTACTACATTTACACTGAAAAGAAGGGAATTTAATTAGTTTTAAGGAGATGTGTTTTAGCAGTGTAGCTAGTGATTCGTATGGTACACAATGTGCAGAAACGTATACACACCAAGTAAGAGTGTTACGGTATTTGTATTTGTTCTGTCACGGTTAAGGGGACACAGTCAGATGTCGAATACATTTGAGTAAAATTTAGGTACTATGTCGGGGTACTTAAAAGCATACGCGGAAATTAAAGGGGGGGCCCTGGTGGCCAAAAATTTCAATGCATGGAATTGACTTTTGAATATATGAATTTAAAATTAAGACTTTGCCAGTAAAAATGTTGTCTATAAAAACTCTAAAGCAATAAAACAAACAATGCAAATGAATGAAATGAACAAAAAAAGATTTTCATAATGGGTCAAAATTATTTTTCGAACAAATCATGTGACTAACACCTTAGAGACAGTCATTTGCTTCTTACCGTAATTTCCCGAATATAACGCACACTTTTTCACCCCAAAATCAACTTGTAAAATCATGGTGCGCATTATAAACGGGTGCATGGATGGAGACAGAAATATATATATATACTGTATATATACATATATATATATATATATATATATATATATATATATATATATATATATATATATATATATATATATATATAAGGGCTGTCAAACGATTAAAATTTTTAATCGAGTTAATTAGAGCTTAAAAATTAATTAATCGTAATTAATCGCAATTAATCGCAATTCAAACTATCTTTAAAATATGCCATATTTTTCTGTAAATTATATATATATATTCTGTAAAATAAATTGTTGGAATGGAAAGATAAGACACAAGATGGATATATACATTCAACATACGGTACTTAAGGACTAGTGGGCATTTCACTCTACTGTCATTTAAATCTGTCTATGCTGTCCTCACTCCGAAGCGTTTACTTTTTCCAAAGCTAGACAGTTAGTGAACGACGCCTTAATAATCAGACTTCTTCCTTTTTCATCTGATTTATTAATAAATCATTGCCCTCTTTAGACCGTCGTAAAACTACAAAAAAAAGTACACAAGCATTGCATTAGCAACAACGTTAGCTTAGCACGCTATACAGGTTCACTAAACATAAAAAAAAAGCGTCTCATACAAAAAAATATAACATTTCGCTAACTAACATAATATGTACATTCTTTACAACAACCATACTTACGGACAAATCTTGTCCAAGGATCATATAAGCACAACATTACAACGTAGGCGTCAGCCCGAGACGTCGTGCAGCCATATTGAACTGGCAAGAAAACAATAAACCATGTCGCAAAGCGACCACAAGAGTTCGCTGTTAGACAGCACAAAAAGCCTTGCTGTAAAACTTACCAAAAGGCAGAATACTGTCTGAGCGGGACATGTGCGTGAATTGCGTCAAATATTTTAACGTGCTTAATTTAAAAAATTAATTACCGCCCTTTAACGTGATAATTTTGACAGCCCTAATATATATATATATATATATATATATATATATATATATACACACACACAGTTGTGGTCAAAAGTTTACATACACTTGTGAAGAACATAATGTCATGGCTCTCTTGAGTTTCCAGTTATTTCTACAACTCTGATTTTTCTCCGATACAGTGATTGGAACAGATACTTATTTGTCACAAAAAACATTCATGAAGTTTGGTTCTTTTATGACTTTATTATGGATTAACAGAAAAAGTGATCAAATCTGCTGGGTCAAAAATATACATACAGCAACACGAATTAGCAATTTCTTGTGAGTGATTATTGACTTGAACAATCATTGACTTGAACAAGTCAGGAAAGTCGCTTGGAGCCATTTCAAAGCAGCTGCAGGTCCCAAAAGCAACAGTGCAAACAATTGTTTGTAAGTATAAAGTGCATGGCACTGTTTTGTCACTGCCACGATCAGGAAGAAAACACAAGCTATCACCTGCTGCTGAGAGAAAATTGGTCAGGAGGGTGAAGATTCAACCGAGAATCACCAAAAAGCAGATCTGCCAAGAATTAGAAGCTGCTGGAACACAGGTGTCAGTGTCCACAGTCAAGCATGTTTTGCATCTCCATGGACTGAGAGGCTGCCGTGCAAGAAGGAAGCCCTTGCTCCAAAAGCGGCACCTTAAGGCTCGACTGAAGTTTGCTGCTGATCACATGGACAAAGATAAGACCTTCTGGAGGAAAGTTCTGTGGTCAGACGAAACAAAAATCGAGCTGTTTGGCCACAATGCGCAGCAATATGTTTGGAGGCGAAAAGGTGAGGCCTTTAACCCCGAGTACACCATGCCTACCGTCAAGCACGGTGGTGGTAGTATTATGCTGTGGGGCTGTTTTGCTGCCAATGGAACTGATGCTTTACAGAGAGTAAATGGGATAATGAAGAAGGAGGATTACCTTCAAATTCTTCAAGATAACCTAACATCATCAGCCCGAAGATTGGGTCTTGGGCGCAGTTGGGTGTTCCAACAGGACAATGACCCCAAACACACATCAAAAGTGGTAATGGAATGGCTCGAATGGCCTTCCCAAAGTCCTGACTTAAACCCCATTGAGAACTTGTGGACAATGCTGAAGAAACAAGTCCATGTCACAAAGCCATCAAATTTAACTGAACTGCACCAATTCTGTCAAGAGGAGTGGTCAAAGATTCAACCAGAAGCTTGCCAGAAGCTTGTGGATGGCTACCAAAACCGCCTAATTGACGTGAAAATGGCCATGTTACCAAATATTAGCGCTGCTGTATGTATATTTTTGACCCAGCAGATTTGATCACTTTTTTCTGTTCACCCATAATAAAGTCATAAAAGAACCAAACTTCATGACTGTTTATTGTGACAAAGAAGTATCTGTTCCAATCACTCTATCAGAGAAAAATCAGAGTTGTAGAATGAACTGGAAACTCAAGAGAGCCATGACATTATGTTCTTCACAAGTGTATATAAACTTTTGACCACAACTGTATATATAAACCGATTTTTTTTTTTCATTGACACGGCCACATTGTGTTGAAGGAACGTATTTGGCGATCCGATGGGAAACAAACAAACACGCAAAAAAAAGAAACCCATTTTCATTTTCAAAGCATTAGTCTAAATATTCCTGGCTCGAATATTCAGTCAAAAAGGGTGAGGTGTCAAACACGCACACACACACGCACCCAACACACACACACACACGGCTGGGACGCCTGTATGTACGAGCATGGGCTAAGCTACTATCCGAGCATAAATCTTGAAAGTTAATTTTATTGCTGACACTGTGTTTTGGGGTCATTAACATGTGTTGCCCCCCTGCCACAAAAGACAAACTCCGCCTATGCTTAAAGGGTTAATTCTGATTTACGTGGAAATCCGGGTTATATCGCCAATGTAGGAATGGAACTCGTTCGTAACCCGACAACTACTTGTATTTGTTTTGCACTTTAATAAGAGCTGCTTTTTTGTTTTAGCCAATAGATCAAACTGACTTTCAAATGCTATGATTAAAAAATGCCTTTGCACAGTGAACACTGTGCACAGAGATATTGGACTGTGCCAACGATTTCTGTAAGTTCAAAACAGACACTCTAGGGTTCTTTTTTTACCTCTCTGAGTATTCTGCGCTGAACTCTCTTTGGTGGGCGATTACTCTATGGGAGAGATTGAACAGTGTTAAACTCTCTCCATTTGTAGACAACGTCTTTGACTTTCTATTATAGAACATCAAGACTTTCAGATATTGTCTTGTATCCTTTCCCAGCGTCATACAAATCAACAATCCTTGATCGCAGATCTTCAGACAGCTCTTTTGACCGAGCCAATGATTGGGCACACACGTGACTTAAATTGTTTGGTAAAAATTGGTTTCAATTGCTCTTTAAGGCTCCTTAGGCAGAGGGTTCACTTACTTATTTTCCCCCTTCTGTCATGTTTGCATGCTATCTTCATTAAGACATGAAAACCTATAAATGTTTGGGTTGTTGTAGTTAAAGCAGACACGGTTTTACATCCGTGTGATTTTGACAAAGATCAGATCACATTTGAGGGTGATTTTTGCAGGAATGTGAGAAATTCCAAAAGGTTCAGATACTTTTTCATACCACTGAATGGAACCATGACTTTTGTGTACCGCTACACCTCTAACATCTAGACACAATAACTGTCATTATGTGTCTCAATTTGACACTGCTTTTCTACATAATTTATTGATTTGTGTTACATAGAGAAGGTTATTAAGAAGAGGACAGACAGCTTGAGGCTTTTGAGTTGGCGACAAAAGTAGATCAGTTTTAGGCCTGGCAAGGACAACGCTTAATATCCTTGCAAGGGACACATTTTGCCGCTGTCTGCTGCCGACCAGACGAAACTGACTCCAGGGATCAAATGCAGTCTGCATGCAAGTGGAAGTCTGCAATCGTGGGACGGACCATTTGGATGAAATCACTGGTATTTGGGCGGATGTTGGGGCAGATATTCGTAGGAGCGTGCGGCCACCGTCCGCTGTGCCAGGAAAGTGTCATTAGCTATTTGTGCTGATAGGCTGATGATAAAAACAGTGTGGGTGTGGTAGAGGCTTAAAGTGTCTCTGTCGCCTGAAGTCGAGCCATTGAATTCTTTTCTTTATACCAATGGTGGGAAAAAAACCTCAGAGTGAACTGCTTTAAATGTACATGATGCAATAATTAGACTAACATTGGAATCCATTTCAGGACGCGGGTTCACCCCAAATTTGTTTGGATTCCCATACAAATATAGGAATGAATGGAAATAGAAATAAGACAGGCCTTCTCTGCTGAACTAAACACTATTAGAAGTACTGACCAACATTTATAACCCAAATTATGATCTGTCTTTTCTCTCCATTGCACAATGTTTCTTTTGGTGCTCTACTAGAGGCCTGGGAGCTTGAGGGTCCTGTGCAGGATCTTAGCTGTCCCTAGGATTGCGCTCTTCTGAATGGAGACGTCGGATGTTGTTCCTGGTATCTGTTGGAGCCATGCACCCAGCTTGGGGGTTACTGCCCCTAGTGTCCCGATCCCTACTGGCACCACTTGTGCCTTCACTCCCCACATTTTCTCCAACTCTTCCTTCAACCCTTGATACTTCTCCAGCTTTTCATGTTCTTTTTTTCCTGATGTTGCTATCACTCGGGATTGCTACATCTATCACTACTGCTGTCTTCTGATGTTTATCCACTATCACTATGTCAGGCTAGTTGGCCATCACCAGTTTGTCTGTCTGGATCTGGAAGTCCCACAGGATCTTGGCTCAGTTGTTCTCGACCACCTTCGGAGGTGTCGCCCACCTTGACTCTGGGGTCTCCAGTCCGTACTTGGCACAGATGTTCCTGTACACTATGCCTGCTACCTGGTTATGTCGTTTCATGTATGCCTTGCCTGCTAGCATCTTACACCCTGCTGTGATGTGCTGGACTGTCTCAGGGGCCTCTTTGCATTGCCTGCACCTGGGGTCCTGTCCAGAGGCGTCGTGTCTCATTAGGCAAACCAGGCAATTGCCTAGGGCCCCCAGCCAGCAGGGGCCCCCAGAGGACCAACAGATTTAGCACACGCAGCTTTACTGCACTGTCGCGGCGACAAGTGTAGGGAGTGTTTCTGTACCATGGAATCATTTTGCAGATTATCTATCAATTCTGTTATCAATCCCAATCAGCACTAACCATGTCACGTAGATTTTACATGTTTAAGAAAGTCCAATCAGATATTAATATCACACGATTGTTTATAGAGTGACTCACCCAGTACTCTCTGGAAAATCCTTGCCGAGTTGAGTTAAGTTGATTTTCACAGGCCACCTCATTATTCCTGTGACTACTTAAAGAAAAGGCGATTTTTTCCAATAAAGTCTATTAATGGGTCTATTGTATTCCTCGTCGAATACTCTATAAGAATAATGTAACATATATGCATCTAAAATAATCCTAAACAATTTTATTAGCAATTTTAATTCTCCTTTTAGCAAGGTTCCTTGGGTATGTGTACGTTCCCATAGCAACCAGTCCTGTTATTGTCCTACGTCACAAGCGCTGCGTATTCTGGGAGCGAGAATAGGCATAAGGTGCGCATTTCGAGCAGAGGACAGCCACCAGTTAAAATATGTGCGTCCATGAACGAAAGTCCAACTGTCCCCCTTACTTGCACACGCTCGAAGGGCCCCATGTTGCTCGTTGCCTGGGGACCCCGGGGACCCTTGCTACGCCTCTGGTCCTGTCTGGTGTGATAGACCCCAGCCTCTATTGCTCTTGTGTTAAGGGCCTGTTCATGTGCTGCCATGATCAGTGCCTCTGTGTTGTCTTTCAGTCCGGCCTTTTCCAGCCACTGGTATGTTTTTTTCATGTCAGCTACCTCCTCAATTTGTTGCTTGTACGCACCATGCAGGGGCTTGTCTATCCATGATAGCTCTTCAGGGGCCTCCTTCTTATTGGGCTTCTGTTGCCTGAGGCATTCACCGAGCAGGTCATCACTGGGGGCCATTTTCATGATGTACTCATGGAGGGATGTAGTTTCCTCCTGGATTGTGGCTCTGATGCTCACTAGTCCTCGGCCTCCCTCTTTCCGCTTTGTGTAGAGCCTCAGGATGCTGGACTTAGGGTGAAACCCTCCGTGCATTGTAAGGAGCTTCCTTGTCTTGATGTCGGTAGCCTGCATCTCTTCCAGTGGCCTGGATACGATGCCAGCAGGGTATCTGATTACTGGTAGGGCATAGCTGTTAATGGCCTGGATCTTATTCTTGCTTTTCAGCTGACTCTTGAGGACCTGCCTCACCCTCTGTAGGTATTTGGTTGTGGCAGATCTTTTAGTTGCTTCCTCATGGTTTCCATTGCCTGTGGGATCTCCAGATACTTGTAGCTATCCTGCACATCTGTTATGTTGCCTTCAGGTAGTTCAGCCCCTTCAGTTGAGATCACCTTCCCTCTTCTGGATACCATTCGCCCCAACCTATCTAGTCCGAATGACATCCCGATGTCATTGCTGTATATTCTCGTTAGGTGGATCAGGGAGTCGATGTCACGCTCATTCTTGGCATACAGCTTTATGTCATCCATGTAGACGATGTGACTGATGGTTGTTCCACTTCGGAACCGGTACCCGAAACCCCGCTTGGTGATGATCTGTCTGAGGGGGTTTAGGCCTATGCAGAACAGCAGGGGTGACAGAGCATCTCCTTGGTAGACACCGCATTTGATGCTCACATGTGCAGCTGGCTTTGAGTTGGCTTCTAGAGTTGTCTTCCACAGCCCCATCGAGTTCTGGAGGAAGGTCCTTAGTGTCCTATAGATGTCATACAGCTTCAAGCTTTCCAGTATCCATGTGTGTGGCATTGAGTCATAGGCTTTCTTGTAGTCAATCCAGGCAGTGCACAGGTTGGTGCTCCTAGCTTTGCAGTCCCTGGCGACTGCCCTGTCCACCAGTAGTTGGTGCTTGGCTCCCATGGTGTTATTGCCAATCCCTTTCTGTGCACTGTGCATGTATTGCTCCATGTGCCTGCTCATTTTAGCCGCTATGATGCCTGATAGGAGCTTCCATGTGGTGCTGAGGCAATGATAGGCTGTTGGATGGTACTGTCCCCTTCTGGGGGTCCTTCATGATGAGGACTGTCCGACCTTGCCACTCTGGATATATATATATGTGTATATATATATGTATGTATATGTGTATATATGTATATATATGTATATATATGTATATATATATATATATATATATATATATATATATATATATATATATATATATATATATATATATATATATATATTGGCCTATATGCATGTGATACATCATTAGAAAGCTTAAAATCTCAATTTTCTGGGGGAAGAAACATTTTTAACAGGAGGGCAATTTAAAAAAATATATAAACAGCAAAACCCTATCTGGAGAAGAGATCTGGTGAGAGCACGCTAGAGCAGAATTACAGACGCCGTGACTTTAACGAGATATTATCACGCACTTACCTTGTTTCGATCCAAAAACTCCATGTAGCATTTATCACAGAGTGTCAAGACAAAGCTGTGAATGGTCACAGCTGGATTTTGGGGGATTTTATGGGTGAAACATGGTCATATAACAAGGGTCGCGATGGAGATATCGCAGACATCAAGGAGTGGTAGAGATTTAATTTTTCGTATATTTACCCTTTTAAACGTTTTAATTTTTCTTTTTTTTTAGATCGATTATTTATCATCTAACATATAGGAGAAAATGGGACAGTAACATGAAAAATACAATTAAGCGATAGTTATGAGGTAGATATCCTTGACTTTTTTTACAGACGCCATTTTTTCATTAGACTGTGTTTAAAAGTTTAGAATATGAGTGAATAATTTTTTAAAGTCGTTTTTTTTTAAACAACGAAATATGAGACATTAAATAATGATTCTGAGCTAATAATGACAGACATTGTGAATAGTAAATATATTTAATTACCTTCGTTTTACAGCTGGGTTGAAACAAAAGCGGTTGCGCGACGTCTGTAAACGGGGATTTTCAGGGTAAAACGGACAAATTAAAAATAGTTTGGGGGCTTAATGCGCCATGAATCTGCAATGGCAGCATATAGACATATTGTTCAAACAACAGTTCTTTTGGCATATAATACAGCAGTTTCTTTTGAAGAGGAGTGCAAGAGCAGAAACTGCTTTTTCAGTCTTGTCTGTGTTTTCCGCCATTACAGTATATATACAGTATATTACACACACATCTTGACACTGTTCGTGTTCAATCCTTGGTTCAAGCTCAGTTGTTTTTGAAGCTAGTTCTTAAAAGGGGAAGTTTTAAAGGGGAAGTTCAGAATTCTTAACAGGCTTAATCTTTGAGTTAGCAGGGGTTTGAAGTGCCTATGACAGCATAAATGTTTATTTCATATTTCACGCGGTATTTTATGCTCCTGAATTAAATGGTCCGCTTGGATATGTGAGGAATCGATCAATTTATTTATTCAATTTTTTTAACCCTGTGCCATGAAAATGAGTGACTTCCGGCCAGAGTCTGGATTGAGAAAGAAGGCGAATGTGTCGTCAGCGAAATAGATCATTTTCACTATAAACCACACTATTGTATGCAGAAGGACTGCGGATTCAGCTTATTTTGCGGATTAATCCGTTTATTTTTCGCATCACGCCAGCCCAATGTGCTGCAGGCTTTTGTTGCTGCACCAGGGAGAGGCGTGTGAGCCTTTTTGGGTTTCAAAAAGATCCTGCTCACTGTGAAAAATGGGCAAAGTCCGACAACCGTGGGACCATTGGACGGACGAGGAAGTGAGTAAGCGACGTGTTTTATGTCAAATACTGGGATCATGGCACACGTTTTAATAAGGAGTTGGCTTGCATTTAGTGGGTGACAATGCTCCCTGTCAACCGAGAAGGCGGGAGTGGCCACCTCCCTCAGCCAACGACCAGCGGCTTGTCGCACAACATGGTCGCTGGACTATGAGCCTCCGTGCTCGGCCAGCTACGCGCTCTTGTCTGCGGTTCTCGATTGTGTAGAGACTTCCACCCCTCATGGCCCTCTTCGTGTGGTCGCCGAGAGAGGGCTATCTTCGGCTTGGGCAGCCAGACGCTGGCCAGTTTTTCCACCGAGAATGCGTCATTTTCAGCGTTCATTCATCCGGCGACGAGCACTGCCTGCCTGGCGGCAGCAGGGGAACAATGAGCCAAAACTTGCTCGCCTCCGGGGGCTGGCCGATCAGTGAAGAAAATCACCCCTGCCGCCGTGTGTGACATAAGTCGCAGTTTTGTGTGATTTTTCGTGTTCGAGGAAGAGACTTGGAAGAGCCGCTTGGCTGGGTTAGCCTGTAGCCTAGCCCTCACAATCCTCTTTTGTTTATAGGCTTTCCTCCATTTCTAAGTCCCCGCTGGGAATTGACGAGAGCTGGACTAACTCCCGTGGCATAAAATACCGCTCGGGAGATTTAAGAAGTCAGCAGTTTTGATGGTATTATGCAGTAATTTAACCCTGTCGTACTGAATAAATGCATTTTCATATTCCATTTAGCATTTATTTGTCGTACAATTTATTTAGCAATTGGGGAAAAATACTTGGATACAAAGAATGTCTTGTAAAAATATTGGAGTAGAGAGAAAATCAATGATGACATTTTACGGTATGCTCTAGTCATCAGCCTCATGTTTGTTGTCATTCTGAATCTTCCTTCTCCAAATACGACTCAAACATATATGGCTGTATGCCACAGGCTTCCTCTGGATCGACAATATCACTTTAAAGATCCACGCTTGAACCGCTAAAAAACGCTTCCTCCTCCATTGGGCTGAATAATAAATACGCTGAAATCGCTACTCCGCCAACATCATCATCCAGATGGAGGCGCCAGAGCGCTGTAATGACAGGAGGAGCTAAACGGCAAATTTAAAAAAGACTCATTTCTCATCATCTGCGCTTCGCCAAATTGTTGTATATAGTCGAATTGTCTTAAAATATTATTTTAATTCCAATAATATTATTATTTTAGTTTTATTGTGTCACAGGCACATTAATAAGTCGGTGGAGTAGATCTTAACAACTGTGATGTTATTTGTTAGTTTCAGGGCTCCGAAGTGGCTAAATTGGCGTAAGTCAATGGTGCCTGCTTAGCATGCCAATAAAAAAACAAAACGATATTAACGGATCTAACATAGTCAAATAAATTCAAAAGGCAGATCATTGTTCAAAATACCCATGCGGCCAAAACAATGCCACACCAAACTGTTGTAATTCATTTCATTCTGTGTGACTATTTTTTTAGATGTGTAATGAGACCACAATTGAGAGGAGTGCTTCGGCCACACGTGCTCAGTCTTCTTGATAGTCCCTTTCGTTCCCACAAAAGAAAACAACGGTGAAAAAAAACAATTTTATATCACTCTGCCCAGCTTGCCTAGACAGCCTGTTCCCTGCAGAGCTGCTGGATTACAAATGAGGTTGTTCATACTACATTTATTGACATGCAATGGTACGTTTAATAACTTTATCCTGAAAACATAGCCAACACTATTGATTGTATGGGTCATCAGTGATTCTAATGCGTGCATATGTTTTTATTGGTATGCTAAGCAGGCACCATTGACTCGTGCTAGCTTAGCCACTCCAGAGCCCTGAAATTAACAAATAGCTAACAAACTGCCCGGAATTTGTTTAAATCAACTCCACCGACTAATTAAACCCCCGCTAACTCGAAGATAAAGCCTTAAGTCAAAAATTCTGAACTTCCCCTTGAAATTTATTTATAGAATGCAATGACATTTTTCGGACACCGGGGTGGTGGTGGGGTGGGGGGTGGGGGTTTGCCCCCCTCGATCTCCGCCTATGTCCAAAACATATATAAGATTTTTTTGGATTACAGTGTTTATATTTTGCTTCACAAAATTTTACTTGCCAAAAACACAGTAGTTGGCAAGTGTAACCAAAATATACCACTAACGAGACCGTTTGTTTCACTGATTAGACTTCCGAGTCAGCAATTTTTCCAAAAAACAAGCTGTGTCAATCTTCACACATTAATACATTTCGTCATTCAGAATGCCGCTGCTCGATTTGACATCCGTCACATCCAGCCGTGAACACATTACCTCTGTGCTATCGTCTCTCCACTGGCTTCCAGTTAGTTTTAGAAAAGATTTAATACTTTTACTGTTTGTTTTTAATTCTACTAATGGTCAGGCTCCTTCCTACTTGTCAGAGATTTTAACCTTTCATAACCTTGGCAGTGCTCTTCCTTCTTTAAGCCAGCTTCGTTTGCAAGTTCCTAGGTCGCTACCTAAACATTGGGGTGATCAATCTTTTGTGGTTGCGGAAAAGCCTGCCCCTTGACATCCGCACCATCACTAATCTAAGCCTAGGTTAAAGACCCACTTTTTTCAGACTAGCTTTTTCTCCTGACAAGGGTAGACTGGTTTTTATGTGTTTTGTGATTTTCTTTGTTTTATTTCTTGTTATACGTCTTTTTTCGTGTTACCTTTTGTATTGATGCTGATAGCACAGACAGCTCCATGAATAGGCAGTTTTCCAGTATCCAACAGGTCAGCTACATATCAACTGAGCGAGCAGACGGCCACGAGCGATGGCTATGTCAGTACGCGAACATACTCCTGCCCATTCTATTTCTGTTGCAAACACAGACAGATATGTTTAACACCGAAGCCCTTTTGATGCAAATAGAGGAGGTCAGACAATGCACTCTGCACTGCATAACAATCATGACTTCTCAGCAGTAGTATGTAACGGGAGTAGCAAAAGTAGATATATGTTTTTAGATAACCGATGTCTTTTTAATTTTACCACTTGTATTTGGAAGCAAATACTGTACTTTCTAATACTTTGGCAACCTTGGCTGGCTATTTCTTTTCCATAGAATGACACTTCAATGGAGGACTAAACCTGCGAAATTAAAAATAAAGAAATCATTGAATAAATACATAAATAAAAGTGCAAATGAAAATGACTATAAGTAAAAAATTATAAGATACAAAGACTAAAAATAAATATTATCTGATATTTGTCATGTGGCAAAATGGATTTTGCCATGTGGCATTTTTTTTTTTGTTATGTGGCAAAATGGATTTTGCCATGTGGCTTTTTTTTTTCTTTTGACATGTGGCAAAATGGATTTTGCCATGTGGCTTTTTTTTTTTTTTGCCATGTGGCAAAATGTATTTTGACATGTTGCTTTTTTTTGGGGTATGTGGTACGTCAATGGCATAACCTTACTTGCGTTGTTGAATGTCAGTGCGCGCTAATGGTAAGTGTATAGTAAAAAATCACAGCCACGCATGTATTTTTACCATTTAAAATGAATTGAAAATTTCAACGTACAAATTTGGACACACGTCAATGGCATGGACGTGCATGGCCTGCAAAAATGCTACATACTCCCAAAAAATGCCACATGCCAAAACAATATATACCTCAAACCAAAATCAATTTTGCCACAGACCAATAAAAATGCCACATGTCAAAATACATTTTGCGACATGACAAAAAAAAAATTCCATATGGCAAAAGCCATTTTGTCACATGGCAAAAAAAAAAAAATGCCTCATGGCAAAATCCATTTTGCCACATGGCAAATACCACTTTTGGTTCTCACTGTCCCTAAACAATAAAAGCAGTTTGCTCTCATATTTATTTATTTCATTGTTAGCTGAAAATGCAGAAGGAAATGTTATTCAAACGATGGGGCGGTCCTATCATCACTCGACATACAAGTGCAGCGGTCAACCAGCTAACGCCTGCCTGTAGACGACCAAGTAAAACAAAAAGTACAGAAGGGATAATGAGCAAGTATTTACAAAATCCAATGAGGAGATGACGATTAGCGGAAGCAAGTTCGCATTTGCAATCAATGTTAGCGAATACCATAAATAAGCAGATAGTGTCCACGTTAGCGTACCCTAGCTGTTAACATCTACGTAGCCTTAGCATCTTCATAACCAACCAATAAGTGAAGAGTTCAACCCAATGCACACATTGGCCCCGCCCCTTCATTTTGAATAACATTTCTTTCTGCGTGTTCACGCTAACAATGAAATAAACCTGACAGCAAAGCACTTTTATTTATTGATATATACTCAATTAATATTTAATTTGTTGTAGTTTCCATATTTTTGTATAAATTTTTTAAAATCATATTTCTAATTTTTGTATTGTCTTAAGTTTTTATTTTTACTTTGATGTATTGATGTATTTATTTCCATACCTATTTTTTTTTATCTTATAATAATCATTGACAGAAACCTATGTTTTTGCTTTGGCACTGCTGAATCTGTACTTCTACCAGTTATTTTACGTGTCTGTACTTTGAGTTCAAAGCATTGTTGTTTTCGTCAATGATGACGATAATGAAAATATTTCGTTGACGAACAATTTTTTCATGACAATGATGTGACACTGATCGGCTAAAAATAATAATAATAATAAAATAAATAAATAAATAAATATTAAAATGAATAAACAAATATAAACGTGTTTTGGGCAACTAAAACATAACATGACGAATGCCAGTTTTCATCTGACAAGATGAAACGCGACATAGCTTCTTTCATATGTTCACAAGGCGTGGAAGACTTAAAATCTTTATTAACTTACAAACACGTAAATAACAATAATAAAACACGAATAAACAATGAGGTCAAATGCTGATAGCATTAACTAGTGCAAAAGAATGGAATGTAAACAGATTCAGAACACTGACTTTGCCTTTCCAACATGATTTAAAACAATTCTTAAAACAAACCAAAAATCTAGCATTAATAGTATAGTATACTACTATATATAATAGTATTATAATAATTATAATAATTCAACATTAATAGTAATAATCCAATCAGATTTTTCTAAAAGTGTGTCATTTTAAAGCTATTCTAAGTATAGAATCTGAATTCTGAAGTACGGTATGTGAGATTAACTACAGAAAACGTTATTTATATGACAAACATGGCTTGCTTTTATTTTGAAATGTTCACCAGAAGTACGTTCACTAAACCGCTACCCGTAAGCTTTACACTTTCCAAAAAAAGTGTTTTTTGTCATTGCATGTGGTGTCAGTAACAGATTTTTTTTCCCCGTTTGCAAATGCTGTTAACCAGCGATTTTTCATGTTTGAAGTGTCACCTTTTAACCGCAAGTTTGCGTTTTGGAGAAGACTACCAATGTTTTATAGCAGGCTGAATTAGGTTGTCTTTTTTCCCCATTAGCCTCAAGGTAGCAATGCTACAGAATTTACTATAGATGTATTTCCTTAATTTGTATGTCTGAACTTTAATTCTACGGCGTGTTGATGACCAATAAACATCTGTGAAAGGAACTGGAGTCTCATATGCCATCAACATGCACGTACAAATGTATGTACGCATGCACCGATGAAATGCAGTCGTGAAAATTACCACCCTGATTTTATTTACCGTACGATAAATGGACTTATTGCATATCGCGACAGGCTTAGCAACTTCAATAAAACATGTCATTAGTTAGTTTGATGGACTTACGATCTGCCAGCTTTTTGTCTCCTGTCATCTTCCAAAATTACAACTGGATGATGGCGTTTTAGGTGTTCATTCACGGCTGACGTGCAGGCAAGATTGGCATTGAAGAGACAGGACACAACAGTGTACTCTCCTTTGTTTCGTTGATTTAAGTCAATGTGTTGGCCACTGTGGTGCGCTTTTTTTGGCTTTGTGCCGCTTTCCTCCATTGCATACCGAGCGTCTGCGATTCTCAACTTTCCACGCGTATATTATTTTAACCCTTCATTAACCGTCAACGGGATGTTGTGCTTGTCGACGCATTTACGTCATCGATGACGTTGACTACGTCGACGAGTCAGGACAGCTCTAGTCGTGTCACTTGTGAGATGTGCTGAACCTCTCACTCCCTCTCCTCACTGGGATTTAGGATGTGAAGGGCTCCTTCTTGCTTGTTTTGAAACACATGGTAAGATTTGTTTTCTTATCTTGGCAAAAGAGAATATTAATAATATTGCTTCAGTCTGAAAAGGTCTGTGCTGAGTGATCATCACACACTAAATGTAACTCGTTAGCAAAGCATTCACGTTAGTACTAGCATCAACTTTAGCGTGGCGAGCATCCTCTAAGACGCTCGGCAACTTTTGTTTTTACATACAGTTCTAGGTGGGTACAATTAATTTAAAATTACGTATTGTTTCCTGCTGAGTGTGTAGTATCATCACAAAGTCAGAGTTCATTTGAAAATTGTTGAAAAGCTTTATTTTTGGACTAAAACTTTTGAAAAAAAATTTGAGCAATCATTGACTAAAACTAGACGAATACGAACACTTATTGAAATGACTAATATGACTAGGGCTAATAAGTATTTTCCTCCAAAAGGCTAAAACAAAAATCAAAGGGCTGCCAAAAACAACAGTGGTTCAAAGTAAAAATTGCAAGTACTTTTTACCACCTCAGATCCTGAGTAACACATATCAGTAGTGCCCAATGAAAATCTCCAAATTTATTGTCCGTGTCATGAATGGAGACACGTACGTTTTATGAGACGGCTAAGGTATGCAAGGACAGACTGACCTTAAAGCCAGAACTGACATTTTTGGAAACACTGTTTTCCTCTTGCTAGCAGTTAAAATGAGGGTGATAGACGCTGCAAACTTTTATCGTGGCTCGCTCGGTGCTGTCTGGTATGCTCTACAATTGTTAGACGTGGACTGACAACTACTACTGAAAACAAATGAGGTGACAGAAAATCTTTTTTATATGAGGTGTCTTAATCCTGAATGATGCAACTAGACAATCAGTGGGGGAAAAAAAGTCACAACTGAGACTCGTACACCTACGAACGAGGTGCAACAAAAAAAAAACCTGCAATGCCCGCTATTGATATTGGGGAAAGTTTCTTAGTGCCACACATGCTGTTTTATTTTATTGAACCACAAACATGATTGCTTGCTGTTTTTCTCCCATAAGAGACATGAGAGGCCAGCAGCTGTTTCCAGTGACGTGCGGTCAGGGGAGGCAGGTGAGGCAGAGCCTCACCTGTCATCATGACAAAAAAATAATTATAGCATCAAATTTATATTAATATTTGTCCACTGTTCTTAATGTATGACTCATTTCAAACATTTTTTATAGTCAAAATCGCTGAATTTTGTTCAAATAACGAAATGAAACGAGAGGTGCGGCAGCAACGAGTAAAGCCTCACCTCTGATTGCGCAATCCATAACAAACTGGGTTGATACATGGGAGCCTGCTGGTTGCCGTACATCTGCATGTCGCCATTATAATGTTTCCAGATACGTTTATTTGACCTGATTTTCCACAGTCTGGCTAATGTCTTTAACCCTTGAAGTTTAATGTTTGTTAGCGACATATTTAGTTTTGCTGATGGGAAATAAAACCGCAGTGAAAAGGCACAGGCTGCGGCAGATAGTACTCTGCCGCACTGAAAGGGGGCGTACGTGAAACTGGACTTTCCGTCAAAAGTGGACGCGATTAACAACAGCGGAGCTAAAAGGTTTGCTTCAAACTACGGGACAGAAGATAACTCGCGCTTTTTAAACGGATTGGTACACCCGAAAAGACTGGCTATGTGGCTGTCCTTCGAAAAATCGCTTTTGCTGCTTTCCCTGCCTTTTCTTCTCAACTTGTGCCAATGTCTGGACTAACACGAGATATATTGACATTAAAAAACTACCACGAAGCCTTAGCAAACATGAGAGCTCAACCACTCACATTTAAAGCCTGATTGCTTTAAAAACTTTTGGAAGCTCAATGATCGATTTGGCTTTGACGAACAGCGGAAGCTCAACGGTAGCATCCACAATGCCCAAGGTAAAGGAAAACTGAAAGAGTTTGAAAGACCTCATTAATGCAACCTGCATCCTAGCTAAACAGGAGTTAACATTCCGTGGTAACGATGAGCGTGTAAGCTCTTCTAAACGTGGCATATACTGTATGTAGAACGATTACATGGTTTTGCTGAGAAAGATTAGCTAGACATTTGGACACATCCACTGTGTTTTCTGGCTTGTCAAATAGAACACAGAACGATCTAATTGAAGCAATCCTCTCCATTGAGGCGGAGAGATTTTTTAAAGTAAAGGAAAATAAGGAGGACTTTTACAAAAAGGGCGTAGGTTTGCATAGGGACGGTAGGGACATAACACTACCAACTTTTCAGGTTGCTAAAATTGTCCCCACCAACTTTTAAGCAACCTTACCTTTTTTGCTTGAATAATAATGTTCAGCTATATAGATAATTTAGATCTTTCAATAGTTCCATATGTTGTAAGGATAGAATTGACCCTACCATTATTAAGTGAATTATTTTCATTATGTTTATGTTTGCTAATAAAAACCAGACATTTATTCAGGAAGTTTTCAAAATGTTTCTTTAGTATTTTTTGAAAACAAAGGTTTGAATCGAACAGTGTATCATCTGAATCAATGCACGTAAAAGTTATTATCAGTAGATAAGGATTTATTTTGCATTGATCATTTTTGCCTATTAATTAATTAGGTTCATATACATGAGAAATGTGGCCCTTTGCCCCCTTCATCCAATCTGTTTGGTCTTATTAATGTCCCGTCCCCAGCAAAAAGTGTACCTACATGCAGGTTATGCTGTTATATCGTCCCTACGAATGTTGAGACCAAACCTATGCCCTTCCAAAGTAACGGCGGTTTTTGTGGTGAAGGACAGGCGCAAGACCACAAACAGTTTTCATTTCAATCTTAACCAAAAAAAAAAAAAAAAAAAAAAAAAAAAGAGCTTAGACTAAGAAAAATACAATAGAAATTTTAAAAACTAAATTTTGGACTTAAATAAAATATCCTTTGTTTTTCTTTTCACACTTTTTGTTTAGCAATCTGTAATAAATTGATTAAAGTATCAGAATTAAAAGTTTTAAAAACAAGTGAATATTTCACTAAAGGTCAGAATTGAATTCTGTGGTTTTGTACACCACTCTTTACTCTCATTTATGTTGCATGAATTATAGAACTGCGACGGCCAACACATTGAGGGTGTAGAGCAAATGCATGTTATTTTCTTACGTTTACGTATCGATAATATGTACCGTGTGCGCGTGTTTTGTGAAGAATGCTGATGAGATATGAAATAACCAGTAGCCAATTGAATAAGCTACCCTTTTTGGTTTATATATTTGGAAATCTGACACTAAAGGAGTCAGTGCCTAACCAACCATGAACCTTACCGCACGTCACTGGCTGTTTCCTATAATAATTCTGGGATGCCTGCAACTCTTTCTGACCAAAAATAGTACTAGCTTTGGACACTGTATATTCATTAGCCAGACAGGTAGGCATGGGGGTTGGCAGACATATTTCACTAGGGCACGTTCCCCAGTATTGATCTGCAGTGCCCTAGTATCAATTGCACTATTTAAAAAAAAAGAAAACATTTTAAGGAGTTTTAAATCTACATCACACAATCTACAGAATATGCCTATTTAATATGGTCATACTACATTCATTCCATATACGCAATCTGCACATGGCTCATTAATATTGTAATTTATGCACGTAACTTTGGATGTGAAAGGCATATGAGTTGACACTTCCGGGAAGCACCTTCGGGAGATATGCTGCGTTCATGTGTGTCGGGAGATCTGAGTTCTCATGTTGGAAAATTGTTCTGATGAGGTGTAAAACCGTGATGTTGGATAAAAACATTGTTATATAAAGTAGATTAACCTATTTCAATGCTCCGACGATACATCACAAGTTGAATGACTTTGTGACTTTAAAGACACCATAATAGAGAATCATTTTTTCGATTACTCCAACGACACATGAATGCAGCATCAATATTACGGTGCGTTTGCCAAACTGCCAATCATACAGTCGGTGGTGCAAATTACAGTGCCGGTGTTTGATTCAGCTTTCTATGACAATTGAAATACTGTAGATGGCTGACAAATAGCAAGGTGAGGTGCGAACAATGACGCACGGAGCTACAGGTTAATTTGGCAGTTGAAAATGTGTCAAATCCTGTTAATAAAAGCTTCATTCTGTGCTGACCAAAACTATTGGCACCCATGCAATTCTGTCAGATAATGTTCAATTTCTCCCAGAAAATGATTGCAATTACAAACGCTTTGGTAGTAATATTTTCATTTATTTTGCATTCAATGAAAAAATACAAAAGAGAATGGAATTTTTTAAAAAAATTATCATTTTACACAAAATTCTAAAAATTGGCCGCACGAAAGTATTGGTACCCTTTGAAAAATCATGTGATGCTTCTCTAATTTGTGCAATTAACAGCACCTGTTACTTACATGTGGCACATAACTGGTGGTGGCAATAACTAAATCACATTTGCAGCCAGTTAAAATGCACTAAAGTTGACTCAACCTCTGTCCTGTGTCCTTGTGTGTACCACATTGAGCATGGAGAAAAGAAAGAAGGCTAAAGAAGGATAAAGAAACTCGACTAACATCCAAACAAGTTAAAACTGTCCTGCAGTCCGAGGGTACAACAGTGTCAACCCGTACCATCCGTCGGCGTCTGAATGAAAAGGGACTCCATGGTAGGATACCCAGGAGGACCCAACTTCTGACCCAGAGACATAAAAAAGCCAGACTGGAGTTCGCCAAAACTTACCTGAGAAAGCCAAAAATGTTTTGGAAGAATGTTTTCTGGTCAGATGAGACAAAAGTAGAGCTTTATGGGAAAAGGCATCTACATAGAGTTTACAGGGGAAAAAATGAGGCCTTCAAAGAAAAGAACACAGTCCCCACAGTAAAACATGGCGGAAGTTCCCTGATGTTTTGGGGATGCTTCGCTGCCTCTGGCACTGGACTGCTTGACCGTGTGCATGGCATTATGAAGTCTGAAGACAACCAACAAATTTTGCAGGATAATGTAGGGCCCAGTGTGAGAAAGCTGGATCTCCCTCAGAGGTCATGGGTCTTCCAGCAGGACAATGACCCAAAACACAACTTAAAAAGCACTAGAAAATGGTTTGAGAGAAAACACTGGAGACTTCTAAAGTGGACAGCAATGAGTCCAGACCTGAATCCCATAGAGCACCAGTGGAGAGATTTGAAAATGTCAGTTTCGAGAAGGCACCCTTCAAATCTCAGAGACCTGGAGCAGTTGGCCAAGCATTTGTAGTTGCAATCATTTTCTGGGAGAAATTGAGCATTATGTGCAAGAATTGCAGGGGTGCCAATACTTCTGGCCAGCGCTGTATTAGGTCCAGTGACGCCCCTGTGAAAGAAAATCTTTGTATATGAGGTGTCCTAATCCTGAGTGATGCAACTAGACAGAACCGGGCGATCAGTTGGGGAAAAAATGGTCACAACCGACACTCGCACATCTACGAATAAGGTTCAACCAAAAAAACTACAGTGCCAGCTATGGATATTGGGGAAAGTTTCAAGGTGCCACACATGCTGTTTTATTTTATTGAACCACAAACAGGATAGTTTGCTGTGTTTCCCTCTTAAGAGACATAAGTGACCATCAGCTGCTTTCAATATTAATTTTGGGATGCCTCAAACTCTTGCTGACCACATACAAGAAATAGTACTAGCTCTGAACACTGTAGATTCATTAGCCAGACAGGTACTGTATGTGTAGAAAAAAAATTATCGAAAGAGTTGCAAACCTGTCTCCTGTAAGTTTCACCATGGAAAGCATTTGTTCTTACACTCTCTGCAGTCTTGACATCATTATCCCATAACGGAATGTCCTTTCTTCTCGAGATGCAAATGAACCACTGTGTTCTAATTTAAATTGTTGCCAGACACTGGTTAGTTAGTGCATTCCTCGCCGAGCTGGGCATTTGAATTTGTTTTGTATCTTATACTTGTGCTTTGACATTCAAGTACTGGACCCTTGTCTACTTAGTTGTGTGTTGGCGGCATCATTCTCACAAATTTCGGATATACAGTTGTGTTCAAAATTATTCAACCCCCGCAGTAGATGTGTTTTTCCAAGTTTGACATTGTCAAATAGACAATTACAAGTGAAAATATTTTTGCGGAATATTCCAATTTATGGCCTCTGTGATTAGTTCATTGACAAAATCATTCAACCCCTGAGGTATGTATAACTTTAGTACTTCGTTCAACATCCTTGTCAACACTAACATCCTTTAGACATGAAGAATAGCTTGAAGTTTCTTGCAGCGATCCACAGGTATCTTTGCCCATTCCTCATGAGTAAAGGCCTCCATTTCATTAACATTTTTGGGCTTGCGTGCTGCAACTGCCTTTTTCAAGTCTCACCAGAGATTTTCAATGGGATTTAAGTCTGGTGATTGCGGTGGCTACTCAAGAATCTTCCAGCACTTCTTTTGCAACCAAGATGTGGTAGATGTTGATGTGTGCTTAGGATCATTGTCCTGTTGGAAGGTCCAACCTCACCCAAACCTCAGCTTTGTCAATGACTGCATGACATTTGCATCCAAGATCTCATAGTAGTGAACTGAATTATTAATTCCTTGCACACGCTGAAGATTCCCTTTACCTGAAGAAGCAAAACAACCCCAGTGCATGACTGACCCCCCACACCCACCGTGCTTCACAGTAGGCAGGGTGTTCTTTTCTTTATAGGCTTCATTCTTTCTCCTCCACACGTACCGCTGATCCATTGCCCCAAAAAGTTACAGTTTGGTCTCATCACTACAGAAAACAGTATCCCAAAACCTTTGTGGTTTGTCCACATGGTTTTTGGCATACTGGAGTCGACTCTTCTTGTGCTTTGGAGTCTGCAGTGGGGTGCACCTGGGAGTTCTTGCGTGGAAGCCGTGTGCGCCTTATTGTCTGGGATGAAACCTGAATACCTTCCTCTTCAGCTTCCACCCGGGGATTTTTCTCCATCTTTCGCTTCAAGTATCGCACAGCAATTGCAGACAGTAACCTCTTTCTACCAAGCCCATGTAGCATTTTCACTGTGCCTTTAGCTTTAAACATACGGACTATGCTCCCGATTGTGTTAATTCATATTTTTAGTCCTTTTGATGTTTTCATATCCATATCCTTGCTTATGAAGTGAAATGACCTCCTCTCCAAACTTTTTTGACCATTCCTTGGACTTCCTCATGTTGTAAAGATCTCAATAACTGCCAAGAAGAGCCATGGGTCACAGTCCTTTTAAATCTGCTTAATTGCTGCTCATTAGGGTTTCGTTCACATCTACAGATGTTTTCATCAGATGTTTAACAACACCTGATGCAAACCTTTGTTGTTATGAGTGTTGGACTTGGGGGGGATGGGGGGGGTTGAATAATTATGTCAATGAGGTAATCGCAGAATGGCCATTAATTGGAATATTTCAATGTTATTTTTGTTATTTCTGTTGTATTTGTCTATTTGACATGTCATTATTTGATGTGATTTACAAACTTATACAGACAGACACTTATCCACTGTGGGTGTTAAATGATTTTGAACTATAGACATGTTCCATTTCCTAAGGATCTAAATAGGTGTCCTTGTTGTTTTCACCAAGATACAGGATAGTTCCCTTTGATTTAGAGAGGCCGAAAGAGTGTAGCAAGTCAATTAAGACTTCATAAAAAAGAGGCAATAAGAGACAAAGAAGTTACTTAAAGGAGCGATATGGAGTTTGCCACTTTTTTTGTACTTGCGACTGCCACCCCTGGCGTAAAGCGTAACCGCAGCCTGTGTTAAACTCGTGCGTGGTGCACATGCTTGTATGAGTACGAACACAAAGCAATGAGCGTTTGGTCCATCAAAACAGCAACAGACACATAAAACGGCAAACGTGATTGTTTACTTTGAGTAGCAAGACTTATGTGGGTTAGAAAAGTGTTTTTATCAAGTGGTGACTAGGTGGAGGCTCGGAGAAAAAGCGCTGCTGCCGTGGGGACGCACGCGGACGTGAACAGACGCATGTTTGTCCAGAGTTTTCGACCCGAACACTCCGTATTGATAATTGAAGGGAATAAAAAGAGCTTTTGGGGGCAGTCTCACTTAAAATGTCAGGGCTCTTTGTACTCACTCATCAGGGCATTGATTGAGGCTGGAGCATGCATGAAGTAGAAAAGTATTTTAAAATAATTCCAAAAAAATTCCGTATAGTACGTTTAAATATCTGCATTTACAGGGCTGGCCAAAAGTACCCCTGCAATTCTGTCAAATAATGCTTGATTTCGCCCAGAAAATGATTGCAATTACAAATGCTTTGGATGTAATATCTTCATTCTTTTACATGCAATGAAAAAACACAAAAGGGAATGAGAAAAAAAAAATCATTATCATTTTACACAAAACTCCAAAAATGGGCCAGAAAACAGTTATGGCATCCTCAGCTTAATACTTGGTGTCACAACCTTTAGACAAAATAACTGCAAACAACCGCTTCCAGTATACATAAATGAGTTTCTTACAGTCCTCTGATGGAATTTTAGACCATTCTTCTTTGGCCAACTGCTCCAGGTCTCTGAGATTTGAAGGGTGCCTTCTCCAAACTGCCATTTTAACATCTCTCTACAGGTGTTCTATGGGATTCAGGCCTGGACTCATTGCTGGCCACTTTAGAAGTCTCCAAACCATTTTCTAGTGTGTTTTGGGTCATTGTCCTGCTGGAAGACCCATGACCTCTGAGGGGGACCCAGCTTTCTCCCATTAGGCCCTACATTATGCTTCAAAATTTATTGGTAGTCTTTAAACGTCATAATGCCATGCACACAGTCAAGCAATCCAGTGCTAGAGGCAGCAAAGCAACCCCAAAACATCAGGGAAACTCTGCTATATTTGACTGTGGGGACCGTGTTCTTCTCTTTGAAGGCCTCGTTTTTTTCCTGTAAACTCTATGTAGATGCCTTTTTCCAAAACACTTTTGTCTCATCTGACCACAGAACATTCTTCCAAAACATTTTTGGCCTTCTTAGATAAGTTTTGGCAAACTCCAGCTTGGCTTTTTTATGTGTCGGGGTCAGAAGTGCGGTCTTCCTGGGTATCCTACCATGTAGTCCCGTTTCATTCAGACCCCGACGGATAGTACGGGTTGACACTGTTGTACCCTCGAACTGCAGGACAGCTTTGAATGTTAGTCGAGGTTCTTTATCCACCATCCGCGCAATCTTTCGTTGAAATCTCTCGTCAATTTTACTTTTCCATCCACATCTAGGGAGGTTAGCCACAGTGCCATGGGCTTTACACTTATTGATGACACTGCGCACGGTAGACACAGGAACATTCAGGTCTTTGGAGATGGACTTGTAGCCTTGAGATTGCCCATGCGTCCCCACAATTTTGCTTCTTAAGTCCTCAGACAGTTCTTTGGTCTTCTTTCTTTTCTCCATGCTGAATGTGGTACACCCAAGGACACAGGATGAGTCAACTTTAATCCATTTTTAACTGGCTACCAGTGTGACTTAGTTATTGTCACCATCTGTTATGTGCCACAGGTAGGTTACAGGTGCTGTTAATTACACAAATTAGAGAAGCATCACATGATTTTCAAAGGGTGCCAATACTTTGGTCTGGGCCAGTTTGGAGTTTTGTGTAAAATGATCATGATTTTTTTCTTTATTCTTTCTTGTGTTTTTTTATTGCAAGCAAAATCAATGAAGATATTACTACCAAAGCATTGTAATTGCAATCATTTTCTGTGAGAACTTGAGCATAATCTGACAGAATTGCAGGGGTGCCAATACTTTTGGTCAGCACAGAATGAAGCTTTTATTAACAGAACAGAATTTGACACATTTTCAACTGCCAAATTAACGTGTAGCTCTCATTCTCTCCCTGCGTCATTGTTCGCACCTCACCTTACTATTTGTCAGCCATCTATTTCTATTGTCATAGAAAGCTGAATCAAACACCAACATTAACCCAAGAGAGCTTAAATGTAAAGTACATGTGCGTCTTTTAGGCGTCGCCAGTTTAATACTGTATCGGCACAGTTGCACTGATCATACATTCATGAAAATCACACGTGCTTCACCCTCCAACAACAGCTGCAACATTTACATAAGAAGGCCAGCTAGTTGGGAATTGTTGAATAAGGAGTATAGCTTGCCTGTTCAGCTTCTTCCGCATGGAGACAAATATGGATTTACTTGTAATCTCGTGGATTTGTGAGGAACGCTCGGCATTAGGGTGGGTGGCTGGGGGGACATTACTGTTATCGTGACTGTTTGAAAGAAAAACATTTCTTGCATTAGAACAGAGCACACAATGAAGTCATTAAGAAGTGCTAGCACAATGGCAACCACTGTGAATCTTAATCTGCAACTGGAGCTCTAAATATTTTAAAAAATGTGTTGTAACACTATTATGATGGATTTGCACTCAACGTTTCATGACGATTATTTTTTCCTCCTTTTGAAGTGGCACAAATGGAACATGTGCACTATTTTTTTTTTCATGTATTACACACGAGTATTAGGAGATTGTGTTTGGTACTCACCGAGTGGTCTCAAGCAGAGTTCCTCGATGTCCTCCTCTGTGTCTCAGCTAGCATGTTTATTAGCGATAGCTTGCATTATAATCATGTATTCATGTATTTTCATGTTTCATGTAGAAAAATTCAGTTTTATTTAAAAAAAAAAAAAAAAAAAAAAAAAAGAAAAACTTAGGCCTATTGCCATATAGTACATATCATATACTAAATTGATTTTTTTTTTTACTCAACAGGCTTTAGTCTTCCTAAAAAAATAATCAAACAGTAAAAAAAAAAAAAAAAAAACTAAAAAAAACAACAAATAATGATTTAAAAACAAATAATATAATGCAAACCCATGGAAATATAGTCCAGTCAATATACACACACACAGTAGGCTATGTGCCAACTCAAAATTTTTATAAATTACTTTCACGACAATTGCCGTTGACAAATTATTTCCACTCAATTTTTATTGTCATTCAATGTTCTAGATTATATGCAAACAATAACCGAAATAAACTGAGAAGCTATTCAACCAGCATGTTTCCAAACGCAGCAGTTCAAAACTACATTGCCTATAATGCCTAGCGCAGCAGAGCTCACTGATAGCTACCCTATTAGCGAGTACCGGGACCTGGGGCAAAATCAAACTTTGCTATAAAAGTTTACAATCATCGGCAGCGCAAAGATGCAACACCAATTGGATTTTTACAGATTACGCCAGTACAAATCTCCAACAGAAGTCAACAGTTGCCTTTATAAACTTCTTTTTTGTAAAAACTAAAAAAAAAAAAAAAAACCAAAACTCATGAGAAACACAGCTACTGAGAATATAACACTAACATTCAACCAAATAAACGAACGCAGAAGAATTACAAGACTCATACATTATACTGCATCTCTGTGTACAAATATAACCCAATATACAACACAAGACACGTGACCAACATTAATAGGAGATAAACTTACAGAAAGGTGTATGGAGCCACGTCTTAAAACTACTTATTGAACTTCTAACTGTAGTCTCTTGTCAAACCGTCAGTAGATGGTGGTAATTCCCCATGAAACAAAGGGTAAACTGCCAACAAAAAACTAGAAGAAGATCTACTCTTTCTCCAGCCCCTACTAGTAGGAGCCACGTCAACGCGGGCAGGCGCTGCCCCCTAGCGGCCTGAGGGATCCTCTTCAAATTGGTCCCGTGAAAAATCATAAAAAACTGACATTTTCATGAATTTATGAAACCCGGCCGGACGCTCCAGAGAGTACGTAATAAGATAACTTGTCCGGGCAAAAGAGGACGTTTGGTCACCCTAGTATGAAGGGGCAAATCTGGTCTGGTCCCACATTTCAGCTTGCTTATCGTTAGCTTCAAGCCATGGCACGTCTTGGAGCCCGTTTTCAGAAAAAAAAACAGTTGTTCCAATTCAGTTAGCTGGTCCTTATTTAAATGGTCATTTTAAGGTGTTTTTTTTTTTTTTTTTTGGCAAGTAAGCTAAGGCACGTCGTGATGCACATCATGTTACATCTATGTTTTTTTTTTTTTGGGCAAGTACGCTAAGGCACGTCGTGATGCACATGATATTACACCTGTGTAATTTCTGTTGTCCACCCCTGAACATGTGTAATGGCAAGGTTAAAAAAAAAAGCATAACATTCTCAGATCAGAATCAAGCTTCTTGACACAAATATTGATTAAAACCCATAAGGATCAAAATATCGGATGGTTTGCCAACCAGCGTGAAAACACAGATCCAAAACATCTCGTTCAATGTGAGCCCGAAAGATTTGTCAATCACCTATGTAGAATCACATATATCCAGTTAGAAATAAACATGATTAATAGAAAAAAAAACCTAAACAAAATGTAACAATATGTATAAGGTATAAATAGATCAGGTATAAGACTAAAATTGGAGTCAGCATTTTAACTGCAGCGCAAATCCAGCATTTGTGTTAAGTTACAGGAGATGCTGTGACAACGAGGTGCTCTAAACCAGGCATGTCGACGCAAAGCCCCTATCTGGCTGTCATGTTGGGCTTTATTCATTTTTTGTCCCCCTCGCTCTTCTGACTTTTCTTGTCACAGCTGACAACCAGGTGCACAAAGTGGACACACCATCGGTTAACTGGGGCAGGCTAGCATAGGGGATATCCAAGGTTTGGCCGGTTCGCTGGTGAACCGATAGACTGGTGTCGGCAGAAAAAGTAGGGTCCTAATTCCTAAAATAAGTTGGATTTGGTGTCACTACCCAGATAGCAAAATAAAACTAGAGGGGACACTACACATAGACTTCATATAGATAATTACAACAACAATGACAGTTATGAAGTTTATGCATTACATTAATGTATGGCCCGGATATGGCACACATTACCAAATCTGGGCCAGATTTGTATCAAAACCCTTGTCAGTATTAAATTTGGGGTCCATTTTCTTCAATGTATCATACTTTAATCTGTGTTGATATTGCAAATTTATTAAAAGCAATCATGACAACACTTCTTTTATGCCATTTATTAATGCTAACATATTAATGGAACATAGAACAAGAATGCAACACTGTTTTTTCACAAAATATTTTAATGGGAACAAGCAACTCCACATTAAATATGACCCATTTTCAGACTATAAACAACATATTGTATTTGTTAGGGTTCTGGGGTAACAGGGGTAATTCAATGACGATGAGAGGGAGTGGTAGATAAAGTCCGAAGAATCCAGTGGGCAGCTTAGTGAAAGAACAGGTTAACAGGCAGGCGTTTTGCCAGGCAAGCAGTACAGGATCTAAGGGGGAAAAACACAAAAATGAGCTCAGTATCAGGATTACAAGATTCTTTGTTAGCCGAAAGTCACATACCTGTAGGTGAATTGTTGATCTGGCGGTGATGTGAGGCTAAGTACCTATTTACGTAAGCTGCTGACGATGATCAGCGGCATCTGGTCCCACGCTCACCCATCTGTGTAGTCAAGGCGACAATTAAGGCAAAGTGACTCAAATACACAAACACAAGGGGCTCCTGCGTGCTCTTCTGTTTAGCTGCCTTTCAGGTGCACTCTGACGTCACATGTCAACCGTTAAATTTCAGAGTTTGAGCGCATCCAGTCTGCACGGTCTGCCCAGGAACAGTGCGTAACCTATCATTTGGACTGTCATAGTGCTGATCCGGGCCGCATCTGGCGCACTGACTTTAAGCAGGTGTGATTGCTATACTGATCTGGCGAATTGAGGCCGGATCCGGCACGCAAGCGCCTGCTATTCGGGTACACATGCGCGTACTGTGACCTAAAATACTTTATTTTACTAGTACTTTTCTAGTGTTGGGTGAAAAAAACCTAAACCACACTCTCGTCGCAAGAATCAATGGCTTTGATAGCAGGGCTCTTGCAAAACCCTCAAGAACATCAAGTGACTTCCTCCAAGGTTGCAAAATGCTGCACCCCCTGTTTCAGCCATGTCGGTCAAATTAGCGGACCCTAAATTTAGCCCACCTGCGTAATCCAAGCATTACAGTAAATGCATTCCGACCGAGCGGCAAGGCAGTTAACTTTTTTGTGCTTTTGTTACTCCCAACTCTAAAAAACACTCAACACTAAAATATATAATGTCACCATTGTTATCATTTGAATAAAGAAATGATGTCGCCTGACTCCATCTACATGTGCATTATGTGTGCTTTTCACTTCAATACATCATGTGACTCCCCTTATCAACAGGTCATTTTTGTAGATGATAAATTACAGTTCTCATTTTTGTGGCACTGTAAATCCACAAATCTGCCAAGGTTGGTGAATAACAGTAGTAGACCTCTCTGACTACTCTCAAACCTATGCATTTTTGCTGCACCAATACTTAGAAAAATGAATTAAATGTCCTACATATGAAAATTTATCTGGTTACAGGTTACATTTCTCTTTTTTGTGGTACTGTATATCCAAATGAATAAACTCTGCCCAAGGTTGGTAGATATTAGTAGTGGACCTCTCTGAGTCTCTGACTACTATCATACTCAAAACTATGCATTTTTGCCATACCAATATTTACAAAAATGTATTGAAAGTCCTCCATGTATGGTTTGTTGAGGTAACGGTTCTCATTTGTTGTACAGTAAATCCATAATTTTGAATAAGTTCTTGTCAAGGTTGGTGAATTTTAGTAGTGGACTTCTCTGACTGCTTACATATTCAAAACTGCATTTTTACCGGACCAATATTTAGAAAAATTAATGTCCTATCTTGATCTGGGTACATGTTACATTTCTCATTTTTGTTGTCCTGTAAATTCTCAATTCTAAATAAATTCTGGCCAAGGTTGGTAAATATTACTTGTAGACCTCTCTGGACCTCACAAACTCAAAACAATGCACTTTTTACCATACCAATATTTAGAAATGTTTTAAATTAAAAGTCCTACATGTGTTCTTAGATCATGTTATTGTTCTCTAATTGTGTATTCATGTTATAGTTTATTGTATCAATGACCTGTTTGCATTAAAATCACTACATGCTTTAAAATCACTATACTTCTAATCATTTTACTCAAGGCTAATTAGGGGTTATTGTTTACTATATGATTTTTCTCTAAAACAACATCAAATGCGTTTTTTTCCCCCCATCAAAGTAGAGGTCCAGTGATCCCTCGCTACTACGCTTCAAGCCCTCAGTCCAACACACCCTAAGTCCATCGCGGAACATTTTACAGAACTGTCCCGAACCGATCACGTACTCTCTCCCTCCTGCTGCTGCTTTTCTTGGTCAGACAGTGCACTGGACTTGCTTGTTAAAGATCACGATGATTGACAGACATTAAAGTTTGATCGTGCCTGAGACACTTGGAAGCCAAAACTTCATGGCGCCACATGTGTCAATCATTGTTTAGTTAACATTTGCTGTGGCAACTCATTTTGTGTAAGTGAGCAGCATGAGCTGATTTGAGTGGACTCACTCAATGAAGCATTTAATAAAGACAAGCATTTTTATATATAAACCGTTTTTTTTTTTGTTTTTTTTTTTAATTGACACGGCCATGTTGTGTTGAAGAAACTTATGCGGCGATCCGTTGCCGACCATTACGGTACGTGACGTCACCATTTTGTTTCGGTAATACTTCACTCTGATCGGCCGAATGATTTAATCTGTGTTAAATTCTGCTTTTTTTCACTCTTGATAAAGCACAGAATTTAGTTTCTTGAACTCATTTGAGTCAACGTTTATTGCAGCTCCGCAACTCGGACCATAACAAACGTAACAACACAGACTTCGTGTGTGTGTCCGTCAACTATATCTGTCCCTCGGGAAACTCAAACCCAAATAACAATAGTTCCTATTGTTACTGTCGTGTCGACAGCGATGAGCTCACTCGGATTTCCGACTTACGTTCTCACTTTCATTTTACCGTATCAATCCATGGAAGAAACATTTATTCATCATGATGAAACGAGCAACTTATACAGCAGCCTTTAAGAGAAAGTCACATCGGTTTTGTTTTGTCCTAGATTCTGGTAAGTTGGAGAAGTTGTCAAATCATATTATTACCGTAAATATTGTCAGTTTATGGTAATGTTTTGAACTACCAATATGCTATGCTTGTGCTATGTTTCACCAGTCAGTAAAATGACATTTCCCTATCTGTACACGAGCTCTGTTTTCTTATATTCTTCTATTTATTGGTGCTAAAATTAGGGTGCGCGTTATAAACGGGTACAATAATTTCCCCTAGATTTTACAAGTAAATTTGGGGTGCGCATTATACACGGGTGCGCCTTATATTCGGGAAATTACGGTACATTTAAAAAAATGTGGGGGTACACTACTTTGCGGTTTTTCACTTAGCGCGGGGGGTTTTGGTCCCCATTAACTGCGAAAAACGAGTGATCACTGTACTTGTGTTGCTGGTTGGATGGCTTCCAACACCGTCCATGAAGTGGGCCGGTCTTTCAATGACTCACGGGCCACTCCCCCCTCCCCTAATCCGCTCCTGCCAGTCAACATGCTTTCAGTCTGAATTTTAGGGGTCTTTAAATGATTCAACTTCAGTCAGATATTTTTGGCAAATGTTTAATTTTGTTTTCTTTTAGGCGGATCCTGCTGTTTTTCAGTACTGCATTTCTAAAAGCTTTTGTGTGTTAAAACATTCATAAAATACAACAAACAAACAACAAACTGCCTATATTCTTCTACTCTTTAAGTGGCCGTTTTCTGTTTTGCATAAAAATCACATTCCTGTATCCCTAGAGCAGATGAGCACAGTTAATTTAAACAGCTCACAGAGCTCCATCAGTCACTAAAATCTTTATGAATCTCATCCACTCTGTCAGATTGTTCCACCAACAGTATAAAGTTACTTACAATGAACATCTAGTTGCATATGTAGAAGGGGGCTCACCTGCACTTACATTCTGATTGAGCCAAGATAAGCAGTCGTTAGAGGATATCAAATCTGCTGTTCTGGGTTAGGCGCCTGGAACTGATTTTCATACTATCATGCATTCCATAATCCTCACAAAGGAAATATGTTTTCATACGAGTTCTTCTGCGTGGGCGGAAGACGATGCTGAGGTTTCTGATGGCAAAATGAAAGGTAAATAAATGTATGATAATTGGCATATGTTTTAGGCTTTGTCAAGTCACAATGACGCAGTCCACTTCTAAATGGCAAAGAATCTGTCTCTAATAGTGCAGGACTGTCAGTGTGTGCGCTGATGTTTGGAGATGGTGATGTATTTACATGGGATCGGCTTTTGCGAATGCACACATTACACGTGCCGGAAACAAAGGTTCTCACAGAGGAGAATGATGTGTGTGTTAGCATAGGCGGAGTTCGACTTTTGGGGCGGGGGGGCGCAACATGTTGATGACCCAGACCCGCAGTGTTAAAATTAAATTATTAAATTACAAGAACATTTATAATAATCAGTTGAAATTGAGCATTTTTTCCCCATCATTCTTAAACTTATGTTTTGATTATCTAATACCTGTACCATTTGATCTCAGCTCAGTTATACAGTATATGTTAGTGATGTGCCCTCCTTTGCCGAGGCGCCGATGCGTGTGCCGAGTAAACCGGGAAAAAAATCTGCAAAGCGCGCATCGAGGCATATGTTGATTACGCTTGTAGCCACGCCCGAAGCCTCGGAATGCGCGTTGCTACGTCCGAGGCCTCGCAAGGCGGGCTTCCTACGTCATCGCCAACACAATGGCTTCACGGGTGATTTGAAATAAAATGGTGCAGCGAGACAATGAGCTAACAGGTGACACTGACACACCCAACTCCCATCTTCAAACCTCAATTCAATCTATTAGCGGATTTTATGGGTGGGCTAGGCCCCCCTGGTGTCCGAAAAGTGTCATTGCATGTAATTGACTTTCCTATATATGTAAAAGTTCAAAAGCAATAAAACTGCAACAAAAATGAATGAAATGAACAAAAAAATATATATTTTTATAATGGGTCAAAATTATTTTTCGAGCACCTTAGACGGTCATTTGCTTTGCATATAATTAAAAGAAAAATTTTGGGTGGAAAAAAAAATATTTTAAAATATGATTATTTTCTTTGACCGAAAATATTTTCTTTGATTGAAGCAACTTTTTGGGGGGATTGGATGATTTAGACACAAATGTCCAAATCATAATATGGCCCAAACACAAAAAGGATTGTTTCAATCAAAGAAAAAATTTTCAATGAAAATTAAGTGTTCAAATGCAAATTTTTCAATCTCAAATATTTTTTCGCATTCAAAAACTTTTTCTATGATTGAAATTTCTCTTTTTTTTTTTTTATTGAAGTGATTTTTTAAAAAATCTATATTTTTTGAAGCAACTTATTTTTTCATTGAATAATAGACACAAATGTCCTAGCCAAAATGTGACCCCAAAACACATCAACATTACTTCAATCAAAAAAGTTGCTTCAATCAAAAAAAAAAAAAACTTGACTTCAATAAAAAAATAAATAAATAAAAACTTTTTAAAAATTAAAAAAATAAATAAATAATTAAAAATCAAAGAAAAATAGCTTTCACATGCGTTTTTTTTGTTTTTATTTTGGAGTTTTTTGAGTTTCAAAATTTTTGGATTCAAACACATTTTAAAAAAAAAATTGAATTGAAGCGACATTTTTGGGGTTGAATAATAAAGACACAAATCTGCCTCAATATGGCTCCGCCCAGGGGATACAATTTTTGACTGGGGTAACTACATTGGCACGACACCGGCGGGCGTACCATATTCAATGAATGACAATCTTAACGAAAAGTATTGCTTAAGCAGCCGGATTTAGAATTCCCCTCAAGAATGATGGGGGGAAAAAAACACTCATTGCCAACTTATGATTATAAATATTCTTGTAAGTTAATTTTATTGCTGACACTATTTTTTGGGGTCATCAACATGTTGTGCCCCCCCCCCGACCGCCCCAAAAGTCAAACTCCGCCTATGATTCAATCGGATTCGTTTTGCAATGGTCGCACCGTCCACAATGAAAAAGAAGAGAACATCCCCTGTCCGGGATCATTTTGAGCAGATCTCTCCTAAACAAGTAAAAATTATACTAACCAGTGTGAATATATATTGTAAATTTTTGTGAAAACACAGTGTATCCCTCGTTGTAATGTCTTTCTTCTACTTGCTGATATTTCAAAGTGTAAACTTTATTCTAAAGAACTTGGGTACCAAGAGAACACTTCATCTATGTTGAGGCATTGTACCCCGGCCTGATCCATTCCTTGCAAAAGACAATTTTCAAAAGCAGGAGAAATCCTATCCCAAAAAAGAAACCGTTTAAAGCCAAAAACTTTGGAAATGCTAGTTTTCCTCAATAAAAATGAATGAAAGGTGTGTCTTGTTCCTTGTTTATATGTCAATGTCTAAAATAAAGCAATCATTCTTTCAAGTAGAGCCTAAATCTTGAGGTCGGGTCGGGCCGGACTTTTTCTTTCGCTAAATTTAAAATAAATACATATTTGTATATATATGTTCTTCTTATAAAATAAATAAATTGGATAAAACAGAGAAAGGGCACTGTGGTAATCCCAAACATTAACCGCGGCAGAGGCAGTGCATTGTTTGCGCATGCACATGAAGGCTCTGGGGCTCTCCGCGAGTCTGCAACTCTGCATCCTGATATTTCCTTTTTGAATTTCGATATGGATATGATATTAGTCAAACATCTTTATTATCATTTGTTTCGAGGGCCGCACCTCTTCGTGCAAAGCAGGACATCGTGGAGTTCGAGCTGTTCCTTAAAATGTTTTTATTTATTTGGTTTCAGTGCTCCTTAAGGCAGGTTATTCTTTTGTGTGTTCTGATTCGAGTCATTAAAATAAAGAATGTTATTTTTAGTTTATAGTTAATTTTTGTATATACTGCTGTTCCTCTCCTTGTGAGAGAGGTGCGTCCATGAGAGCACAATATCCCACACAGAAATATATTTAACAAACCTAGCCAGCGTTATTTCGTTGTGTACATGCATTTGTAATGATCATAAAAACTATGTGGACTATTTAAACATGAAGAAAAAGCACGTTTTTTTCTGCCAACTCAAAGAAATTAAAATAAATGTCTGTTCCTGCATTTTGCCAAGGTAATGACGCATGAACTATCCACCTGATAGAACAGACACACAAATATAAAAAATATAAATGTTTATTGAATTTGCATTTTACAGTCTTGTTTAACTGGGAGAATTTGTTACAAAAGACAGGCTTTGATTTGTTATCGTTATGCACATATAGGCATCGTCACAAATGTGATCACACAAAACGCAACCATTTTCCAAGCAGTGCTCTGTCAAGGTCTGACTGACGCATTGCATCCCCGCATTTCCTCCTTCTAGGTCCTCACAAATAAAACAGAACATTTTGGCTTTTTTTCGGGCTTGGGGATACAAACAAAAAATACAATTTCGGGTTTTTTCGGGCTCAGGCCTGCAAGTTAAGTTAATTGCAACAAGGTGGTGGGTACGTGATTTTTTTTTTTAAGAGGGCAGGATATTCGGTTTTAAAAAGAGAACAAGGCCTTAACCTAAACTACTGAAGTCTAGTCTGTTTTGCTTCGTACAGTATTTCTGTATTTTCTTTTATTGAACATCGTTTGCACAATATATAATGACATAGGACCCTCATCCAGACAGTGCTGATTTAAAATGATTTTGTGCTTTTGTATCATCCCTCACCACACAATGACCTTATTAACATGAGACTCACACAATAATGTTGAAGCAATAGAAACATATTCATATTTGACATGTATATTATTATTTATTTATTTATTTAAGCTTACTGTATAAACACAAGTAGTTTAAGTTAATTAAAAAGTCTGAGTTAAATACGAACAAGTTATACAAACCTAATTGTTTTTGAGTTATTGTCTGCCGACCAGGCAATGGTGTAGCCACCCTCTTCCCCATAGTAAACTGGATTAGACACCAGTGGCCTCTACTACGAACGGAGTTCAACCTCCCCAGAAGTAATCCTGCTTACCAGCGGGTAACCGGAGTTGACCAAACCTGGTTACCTAGTTTGAGGTCAATCGGTACCTATGACGCTGATTATGAGGTTGATTAGTCAAACCTGTGTCAACCCAATCAGAGTTACTGCGCGTTCACGTAAAAGGGGGCGGAGACCAGAGTCAAACACTACTTGTGACGATGGCACGGGCACCTTAGATGAGGAATGCGCGATAATTACGCGGGGTTGTGAGGAATTTAAATCCACCCTCACCACCAAATCTAACACCACTTCAGCAAGTAGAGCGCGACTGGTCTGTTGGCAGTGAATAACAGATCGTGTGAATGCGTCAATATGCCAGTTTACTTATGTCCATGAAAAGAAATAAAGGCTGCTGTAAGGACAATAAAAAAAGATTTGGTACGTTACTTATAAGAAATAATTTATCGTATGTGCATCACCACATGCATGTGTGATTGTGACTGTTATGATTATGTATGTACTTTGAACATCTTCAGAGTAGAGGTTAGATTGGGCCTAAAAAAAATCCAACCCAAGCCCGATCAATTAACATGATTTGCAGAACCAAGCCCGAAACGCTGGGATGCGATGCGTGGTTGCGTTTTGTGTGGTCATATTTGTGACGATGCCTTTGCATACTGATAATAAATTAAAGCCTGTCTTTTTTAACAGATTCTCACAGTTAAACAAGACTGTAAAATGCTTATTCAATAAAAATGTATATCTTTTATATTTATGTGTCTATTCTATCAGTGGATTTGACATTTATTTTAATCTCTTCGAGTTGGCAGAAAAAAATGCAAGTTTTCTCGATGTTAAAATAGTCTACATATTTTTATGATTATTATAAATGGATTTACACAACGAAATAACGCTGGAGAAGTTCCTTAAATATATTTCTTGTATGAGATCATAGCTCCACATTAGTTTATTTTCAGAAAAACCGACACAGGTTTCTGTATAGCATTTTCAACAATCAATTTGAAGCGTTTCCATACCCCACTTCTATCACTTTCCGAATCGCACGGCATACAGTGTTCTTACTCAGATATTCAGTATCACCGATGGAATACATACAGTATATTGTCCGCTGGTGAAAGAGCGCAAGGACAGGCACACATTCCGCTCGATTGTCAGGGCCTGACTTCGGGAGGTTACGTTAGAGACGTCCGCCTCGATCAGCTGGCACCGGTAAACGAATTCCCTCATCTAAAAATCTTATCTTTCATGGAGAAATTCGTTCGGGGCTGTAAATACCCGTGCCCTCTGAAGAGAGTCCCTCACAATCCGCGCGCCAATGTCGTACGGGTCGTCCAGGTACGCTGTCATTGTCGAGAGGATTGCTGTTTAAATAGAGCGTGGATAATCGGACTGCTGGGATTAAGCAAGATCTAACTGAGACGACCAGGTTTGGCGTGTGTCGTGTGTTGCTATGGCAACACTCCCCGGTTCTAACATATCCACCTTTCGTAGTCCCGGTTAGCCGGTAAGATAGGCTGCACATGATGAAGTTACTCTCGAAGTTACCCTGCTAAGCCAGAAAACCGGCTTCGTAGTATAGGCCACAGCTCACCTATGCCAATTACAAACAAACGATACAGTGCTGTCTTGAAATATGAGTTCAATATGCTCAATGACATTAAGTCAAAGTCAGAACACTCAAATTGTCCTTCCTCATTTCAATGATTGGAAAAGCCAAAAATCTATAGTGATATATTTGTATTGACAAGATGAAAGAAGAAAGGAACAAAGGAGCAGTTCAGAATGAAATTGGGACTGTGGGGTTCTGAGTGACTGACGATGTGTGTGTGTGTGGGGGGGGGGGGTGTTTGCATGAGTTGTAGAATTGTGTATTGTTACTTCTCATTGTGGTGACAAAGGCTCAGGTGTTTGCAGCGGGTAGTCCACTGATTGAAGGATTGGGGATACGATTACAGCTTCCACCTGCTCTCACCTGTGCCCATTCTCGTTGTATCCTTGGGCAAGATACATCACCCTAGTTAAGTGAGCAAAAGTAGTGTGAGAATGAGTGGTTGATGGTGGTTGGAAGGGTCAATGGCACGGATTGGCTGCTTTGCTTCTGTCGGACTCCCCTAGGTTACTACAGTAGTGGCTTACCGCCACTGAGTGCAGAGTGAAAGAATAATGCAATGTAAAGCATCCAAAAAAGCAATTTAGAATATAATTTTAAGTATAATAATTACCTAAATACAATATAAAGAATGAATGATTTATTTACTATGGTTCCGTTTGGACATATTTTTTTTGCATTGATCATTTAGCCTATGATTAGGATCATACAGTGGTATGAAAAAGTATCTAAACCTTTTGGAATTTCTCACATTTCTGCATAAAATAACCATCAAATGTGATCTGATCTTTGCAAAATCACACAGATAAAAAAAAAAAACAGTGTTTGCTCTAACTAAAACCACCCAAACGTTTATGGGTTTTGATATTTTAATGAGGTCTTTACTAGGGGTTGTACTATTATATGGTCCCTACCAATGTTGAGACCAATCCTACACCCTTGCTGTAAAGTGACCAAGTTTATCAAAATTCATAGAAATGGCTATGTCAAAGGTGTTCAATGGGATTAAGGTCAGTGAAGTCATCCCATAATGCCTTCACAGAATACTTCGATGACTGTAAGCATAAATTCACCTTCCCAGAACTGTTTTTATAAAGCTGGAAGCATACATAGCTGTTGTAGTAAGATGACTAAATTATTGCAGAAAAACTCTTCAAGCATGGAGTCTAGTGCAATTTTCAATCGAGTGAAAAATAACAGCCTTATCACTAACACTTACCAAGGTTGCGCAAACATTGCAGAAGCGTATGAATAGGGAGGGAAATATATCTAGGAGTGGCAATCTCAAAGGACGAGAAGAAAAACAAAAGATTCAGTCTACTGTTGTGTGTCAAGGGCCAGTTGTTAAAAGAGTGTAATCTGCCACTGTCGGAAATGAGGTCAAGTTTTCAGCTGGTCCAACTGAAAGCAAATGAGGCAAATCTCCCAAAATGACTGAAATGGTTGAGTAAACTGACTGTGACCTTACAAGGCAGGTGAAGTCACAGGACTGCAGGTATGACATCTTGAAAGCCTATCTTGCCAAGTTTGAAATTGCTATGACTGTGGATGATATGATCATGAAGAGACAGAGGCAAAAGACATTTTTTGAGGGGGATATAATACAAAATGGAAAAAAAAAAAAAAAAGCAATCAAATCGTTTATCTCCACACCTCTGTTGTGCATGTGTGATAAGGGCTAGGCTGGGCCCTAAAGAGAGCGAATTGTTTCCAGCATACGTTGTTTTTATTGTCTCTTTTGACAATAGACAAAGACATCATTCATCCGAAATCTGATTGCGCTTATTGTTTTCAGCAAAGATGGGCTGCATCTCATCAGGATAGAGAAGCAAAGAGAAGTTGAAATGTGCAAATATACAAATGCTAAATCACTGCATGGTAACCAGCTGGCTAATTAAGGAGACAATTCCTGCGTGAACAAGCAATTACCCTGCAGACAATAATCTTGTCGACTAGTTTGTTTTCATTTCATCATGCAGAATACATGGCTCTGAAAAGCTTTAACATTATATCGATATAAATTCCTTCGTAAGGTGTCGCTGGTTATACCTGTGTCATTGCTTTCAGACAAGAGGAGATGTCCTGGGAATTACCCGGGCTGGACACTTTCAGACTTGTCCCATGTTGGCGACTCGACGCTCTCTATTGCGGGGAGGGCGGGATTATATAACACCGACATGACATGACATTTTGGTTGGCATAAGCAACAAAATAAACAACACATTTCCAAAGATGGACGATGAACTGTCTCTTTCTCGGCTCTACGCTTTCACACGTCACATCCTGGGTAAGTCCCAGACATTATACTAGGATGCGACCCGGTTAATGTCCGTGTCATCTCCATGTCAGTCGACGCGGGAAATTGCTTTCAGACATAAGTGCTACCCGTTTAAATCCAGGAATTTAACGGGAGTTCAGCATATGTCTGAAAGGGGCCTTTGGCGCCGAGCCAATGCTAATTTAAAACTCCAAGACCATCCCCCGTTAATAGATAATACAATCAGGATGTGCAACATATACTTAATTCCATTCATGCCAGTGAGAGATTGTACAATGTATAACTAGAATGTTCTACTAATGTTCACAGCCAGGTCACCGGGGGTGAAAACGGCTTGGATTTCTTTTTTTTTTTTTTTTTTTTTTTTTTTTTTTTTTTTTTTTTTTTTTTTTTAAACCTGTCCTGTTCAGCTGTTTGACACAGAGAATGGAAGTCTAAGTGCCCAGATTCTGAACAGTTTTAATGTTTCACATTGAGAGTCTGACATACTCCCATTGTGATCATTCAAAATACCTTTTTATTATGACAAAGCAGCGAACAGGAAGGGATTATGGGGGGACAGAAGAAAAGAAATACAAGAGAAGAAGGAAAAGAAACACATACACAAACAACAACTAGATATACATTGAACATCTAAACTAGTTACTAATATGCTGGTGCTATCGTCAGCGAGATGTATTTCCGGTTTACACCATGTGGGGGCCTATTGGCCAGTGAAAGAGGAGAATGGGGGTGGGGGTGTCTATAAGCCTATAAGCTAAGTGATTGAAAGGGGTAGAGTGTGCACAAATCAGTTCTGTGATCTAGAACCCAGTAATCGTGTGAATCTCTTACGAGTAAGCCCGTTGGCGACCAACCCTACGCCGCCGCATCGCCAATCCCGGCACCGGGACCCCCGACCCGAGAATGCCCTACCACATCCAGCAGCACGCAGGCCCCACCGGGCGCGCGACAGCCACGCAGACGGGTGGAGAAGCCGCGCGGGCGCCAACCCAGGGCCACAGCCCCCACCCAGCCAGCCCGGGGAGGGAGGGAGGGCGGGCGCGGGGGCGGGGGGCCATGCGCAGCCCATCCCTCCTCCCGCAGCCCAGCAAAGGAGCCATCGCCCCCCCCCCCGGGACCCAGGGTGGTCCCCCGGGCCACCCGCGCACCCATCAACCGGCCTTCAGGGATGGCAGGAGGGGACGCACCACCAACCCCACGCCTACACCCACTCCCGCCCGCCCACCCGGGCCACGAGCCACAGCCCCCCAACCGGCACGGCACGCCACGGGACCCCCAGCGGCCCACCAAGCCCCAGGCAAGGCAGGGTCCCCCGCCGGTGCAGGCGACACCCCGCTGATACACCGGCGCCCAGTCAGCGACCCGCGACGGAGCGCAGGGCGGATGCCCAGCCAGAGAAGAGAGGGGAAGGCGGAGGCAGGAGAACGCCCAGGAACTGCCACGGGGCGATGCAAGATCGGGGACCCGACCCCCCAACCTACTCCCGCGGCCGGCAGCCGAGGCAGAGGGGAGGCCACACCCCAGGAGCCACGCCATATAAAAAAGTGTGGGACCCACCTACCACCCTATTACTGTGGCTGCCAGGTTCCCGACTGGCAGCCATCACCCAGCACCGTGATGGGGGTGTGAGGGGAGGGTAGTGCAATGTATGCATTAAAATAGGAGAGCTTGGCTTGGGGCAGTGGGACCGCAGCATGGAGCTTCTGCCCAGCCGCCCGTCCCACCGCCCTTTGCCAGAGCTCTCCTGTGGAGTATGATGTGTGGTGCATTTAAAAAAGGTGCAGAGATGGCGGGGCCTGTGGTGAAGAGGCAGCCGTGAGGTACCCCCACCCCCAACAGGTCCCAACCATCCCACAACCTTGGTGTGTGGTGCATTAAAAACAGGGGGGAGCCGGGCCGGGACTGTAAAGCCCCGTCCCAACTCTCCCCGAAGAAATGTATGAGCATGTAAGTGCCAAGGTGAAAAATATTTACAGTGCCGAAGTGAGAAGTGCGTGAGTTAAGAGGCAGGCTCCCGCGGGCGTGGCCCCGTCCACCAGAACCACCGGCCGCAGGGCAGAAGGGGGCGTCAGGGCCCCGATCAATCCCCGCCCCAGACCACCCACGGCGCCTCCGCGACCGCCCCCCCCCCCCCACCACCGAGCACCCACCCCGCACCCCGAGCAGGCGCCACACCAAGCGCCGGCGACCAGGGGACGTCCACCCCACCGGCAAGGGACAGCAAGCCTCACCCAAGGCCCCGCGGGCCCCAGGAGGCCCCGCCAACGACTCCGCCGGCCGGGGGACAGCAGCGGCCGCCGCGGCCCAGGGAGGCGGACAGGGCCGGAAGCAGACCAAGGGGACGGAAGCGCGCCCCCCACAACCCACCCCCGGGCCAGGAGGGGCGCGCGGCATGACACCAGAGGGCACCTCCCCGGCACCCGGTACAGGGAGACGCGGCTCCGGCCGGGCGGACCTGGGAGGGAACCATGGCTGCCGCATGTACCCCCCGGCCCCCACCCCAACTCCACCCCACCCCACCCCGGCCGGCCGGGGAAGGGCCGCGGCCCCGGACCGGCACCCGCGCGGCCCCCCCACCCGCCCACGACACCAGCGCGCGCCCGACGGGACCCCCGCACAGCCAGACGCAACCAGACAAGCCCCGGCCGAAAATCCCGGGGGCCAAGACCGGCGACGGGACGGCCCAGGGCAGGACGCCAACAAACTCCACCTGCAAAGCTGACAGAAGAAGAGGTTTATCAAACACCATTAGATGTATGCCAAGGACCGGTGAAGTGTATTATTTACGCATAGTTCCTTAATTGTTCCAAGTCTGATAATATATAGGGTGTTCCAAAAAAAAGTTGCATATGTTCCCCAGCAGCTGGAAACCAAATTGTCTATGAGTATCCTTGTAAAATAAGCCCATTGACCGACTAAACTGTGAAGGAAGAAAGTGTATTTATTACATGCTGTTGGGAGTGTACAAAACAGTTTGGATTTAAACATGTCCTGTTTCCAGCTGCAGAAGGATGCATACAACTTCCCTGGACACCCCGCATACATCAATTTATGTGTACATTTTTATTATTTTTGTGGCATTCCTTCGCAGGTGAGAGAGAATCCTTATTCTATGTTCATCATTCTTGCGACCGTTTCCCACTGTTGTTCGTATTTGTCCATTTTATTTGTCTGTCTGGCAGATATTTTCTCTAATGTTATATATTCAATGATTAGATTTAGCCATTGGTTAATGTTAATGTTTTGTTTGTTTTTCCAATTCAACAATATTGTTTTTTTGGCTATCGTTAGACTTGCTAGTAGTGGACGGGTTTGATGGATAGAGATATTCACTGTATTCAGATCGCCAAGCAGACAAAGAGTTGGAGACAATGGAATCCTGCAGTTCAATAGGAAAGAGAGTTTCTTCGTTACCTGTGCCCAGAAATCTTGTATTGGTTTACATTGCCAAAGAGCATGAATGTATGTATCTGAAGTATCTTCGTTGCAGTTTGTACATTTATCGGATTGGGAGAACCCCATTTTGTGCATTTTAGATTGAGTAATATGCCATCTGTGCAGTATTTTAAACTGTATAAGCTGAAGGTTCTTATTCTTTGTCATTATAAATGTATTTTTACAGATGTTGGACCAATAGTTATTATCTAATGTTACCGAAAGTTCGTTATTCCATTTTTCGATTGGTAGGCAAGTAGAGTTGTTACATGAGAGGGCTTTATATACTTTTGAAAGTATTTTTTTTTGTTGAGGATGTATATTTATTATTTTATTTACGAAAGGTGGTGGGTCTAACGTACCCGTTAGTGATGGAAATTTGCTTCTGATGGCTGCCCTGATTTTATTGTATTGCAGGAAATTGACCCCTTTGATCTGGAAATCTTGCATTATTTTTTCATATGACATGAATGTATTATCTTTAAACAAATGCTGTAACTGGTTTATTCCCGTATCATCCCATGCGCTGAAATAAATAGGAATTTTATTAACTCCAAAGTCTGGGTTGTGCCAGATTGGTGAGAATTTACACGAGGCTTGTTGTGATTGCGTAATTTCCATACCTCTCCACCAGGCTTTCAAGGTACATGCTATCATTGGGTTTTTGAAGCAGCTATGGTGCTTAATACTAGAGCTAATAAAGGGGAGGTTTGCCAATTGTATTTGGTTGCAGTCTGTTTGCTCTAATTCTAGCCATGACTGTTGTTCAGTGTTAAGATATAACCACCTAATAAGATATTGTATTTGATTTGCTATATAATAGTGTTGGAAATTAGGGGCCTCTAGACCCCCCTCTGGTTTATTTCTTTGCAATTTGGCAAGGCTAATTCTGTTTTTCTTGTTTTTAAAGTAGAATTTTGTGACGGCTGAGTCTAGGTCTTGAAACCATTTTTGAGTGGGTTTAAAGGGGATCATTGAGAACAAATAGTTTATTTGTGGTAATACTTTCATTTTGACTGTTGCTATCCGGCCCAAAAGTGAGATGGGTAGATTATTCCAGTGTGTCAAATCTTCACATATTTTTGCTAAGAGAGGTGTATGGTTTAGTTTAGTTAATTCTGTAAGTTTTGGTGAAATGTTGATTCCAAGATACTTTATATTCCCTATTGGAATATTGTGATTTTGATTTGCAGGATTCCATGAGTTTGTTGATAAGGGCATTATAATTGATTTCGACCAATTTATAGCATAATCTGATATTTGTGAAAATGTCTTTATTAGTTCAAAAGTCTCATGTAGGGAGGATTCTGGTTTTTCTAGATATAATAGTATATCGTCTGCGTATAAGTTAATTTTGTGTTCTGATGTGCGCGAGCAAATCCCTTTGATATTAGCGTTTTGTCTTATTGCAATTGCTAATGGTTCAATAAATAGAGCGAATAATAGGGGTGAGAGTGGACAGCCTTGTCGAGTTCCCCTTTGAAGACAGAAACTTTGTGAAATGACCCCGTTTGTGTTTACAGTGGCTTTTGGGGCGTTGTAGAATATTTTTATCCAGCGGATAAATGGCTCACCGAAGCCAAATTTTTCCAAAACTTTGAAGAGAAAAATCCAGTTGACTTTGTCAAATGCTTTTTCTGCGTCCAAAGAGAGGATAATTGCTTTCTGTTCATAATTCTGTGCAATATTAATAAGATTTAACAAGCGTCTTATATTGTTTGTAGAGTTACGTCCTTTAATAAAGCCGGTCTGGTCTTTATGAATTATAGTGGGAAGAGTTTGTTCTAATCTAGTAGCTAAAGCCTTTGCAATAATTTTAATATCTGTATTCATTAAGGATATTGGTCTATAGTTTGCTGGTTGGGTTAGGTCTTTCCCTTCTTTTGGCAGTAGTTTGATTACTGCAGTGTTCATATTGTCTCTAATTTGACCCTTGGCACTGATTTCTTGAACCATTCTATAGAAAAGTGGTGCCAGCATATTCCAAAAGTGTTTAAAATATGATGTCGAGAACCCGTCGGGCCCCGGTGCGCGACCTGTTGGCATGTCCTTTACGGCATTCCATAATTCAGCGAGGGTAAGTGGGGTATCTAGCAATTGTTGGCTTTCTAAAGTTATTTGGGGGATGTCAAGATTATTAATGAATAGGTCAATGTCTTCATTATGATCGTTTGTCACCGAGTATAAGTTTTTGTAGTAGCTGTAGAAAGTTTCGTTAATTTTTTCTGGTGATTGTGTTATTATGCCGGCTGAATCTTGTATTGTTGTAATTAATGTTTTTTCTTTGTTACGTTCGAGTTGGTTTGCTAAATATTTCCCGGATTTGTTATTATGCTCAAAGTTGGTATATCGTAGTTGTTGTAACAGAAACTGAGTTTTTTTAGACAGAATACTATTGAGTTGTTCTTTGGCGCTGAAAAGTTCTTTTGTGGTATTGTCCGTGGGATTATTGGCGAATTCCTCTGTCAGTTGTTTGATTTTTATTTCTAACTCGTTTTCCAACTTCTGTTCTTGTTTTTTTTTATATGATGAATATGAGATAATCTTGCCTCGAATTACGCATTTTCCTGTTTCCCAAAGCAGCGATGGTGAGATGTTTGGGGAATCGTTAAGTTCCATGAAGTCTTTCCATTCTTTCTTAACGAATGTATCAAATGCTGGGTCATCTAATAAGGAATCATTACAGCGGCAGGTTGCAGGGGGTATTGTGCGGGAGTCAATTTTAAGGGCTAAAGAAATTGGTGCATGATCACTGATGATTATTGGATGTATTCTTGGCGAAATATTATTAATAGCGGAATTATTCGCTAGAAAAAAATCGATTCTTGAACACGAACCATGGGCTAGGGATTGAAAGGTATATTCCCTTTTTGTTAAATGTTTTGCTCTCCAGACGTCACGGCTTGGATTTCTTGCCGGAACTCCCTGACATAAAGGTCACCTTGGAGCGAGATTATTTTAATTTAATTTATTTGGGGGCGTGGGGGGTAGTAATCAAACTTCATAAAACCACCGAAATGCAAAAAACAACTGCTTTTTTACACATGCATTAGGGTACTGCATTACACTTACTGTAAGAAGGCATACACGAGAAACTGATTTTTTTTATCAAGGAAACGTTAATTTATTGTATTAGTTCTATTTTTTTACTCAAGATTTAAGTAACATGTAGGGTTGTAACTAATGTTGCACCGATACCGATACCAGTATCGGCAGGGGGCACCGATCTGGCCCGAAATGGTGGTATCGGTATCGACGAGTACCACCAAATAGGGCACCAATGCCATTAAGTGGCATCACTTGAACGCAGCTGTACTATCCTACGCTATGGCTCAGTCTTGGCTATATAGCAAGCTTAACTCCCAAATGACGATACAGGACATCGGTATGATGTCTTGAACTTTAGTTTGCCGTTTTGACTAACATCATAACCTGAAGAATAAAACTAAAAATACAAATCAAACAAACAACTTCGTCCTCAGTAACAACATGTTTGCAACAATGCAAATCTGCGATGATTAGCTGCTAATAGTTATGACATTCACAAATGGTTAGCATGCGTCCGCACATTATCCAAACAGCTACACAACTGGCATTAAGTGTCCGATTGTGAGTGGAAACACACAACAACAATGCAAAAGACGAAACATACAGGCGTTGCCCCTGTAGATATTTTACAAGCATCAAAAATGCACGTAGGCTCGCAGCTGTACTTTCCTCTCTCACTAGGTTGCTCACTCGCTCAGATGCTTCGTATCTGCGCATCTTCTTCTGGCGTGTAAGCGCGCTCTTTTGTTCGCGTGAGCCAATGCAAGTGTGCCTCCTCTTAAAATATAATAGAATAGCCCTTTATTGTCATTATACAGTTGTACAATGAAATTGTGGAGCATCTGACAAGGATTAACTAAGGACCCAAATGCTCGAATGTTCCGTTTAAACAAAAAGGTTTATTATTCAGTCCATTGGATTTCAAAAGAGACAACAAAAATTCACAGCACTTGCTGGATATAAAAAAAACTGAGCAAAGTCCACAAGTAACAAAAGGGCATTTGATTCAAACTTAAATGTTGGTCAAGAAAAGGCTTACATGAGCTGGTAACATGGAACATGGCAGGACACAAGACGAACCAACACAGGGCAAGGTTAGATGCAGACTATGTATACAAGGCATCACAGGTAGATATGATCAGCCTGATTAGGAAGAGCAGGAAGTTAAGTTGGAACACGGCGGAAAGCCACTACCAAAATAAAAGCAGGAAATTCTGCACAAACACATAACACTAACATGACTTCCAAGACATGACAGCAACTCCCTTTACAGTGCAGGATGAATTAAAATCTTAAGCTGACTTGCAAGTATAAAGTATAAAATCTAAATAAATATAAATATAAAATGTGTGTGAGGAGAGGTGTATGATAGAGAGACAGGATGCTGTGGTCAATTATTAAATTCTTATTATTATTTGTCACCAATACCAGGCATGCAATAAAAATGTCTACCGGATTCACTCTGTTATTAGTCTTTTTCCTGTTTCACAAAGGTAAGCAGCAGCCTGACAAAGCCATGATAGCAATGATTTCACAGCCAATTATGTAGCTCTTCATATAAACAGTATGTGTATATAAATGACAGAAAACACAGACAAGACTGAAAAAGCAGTTTCTGCTCTTGCACTCCTCTTTAAAAGAAGCTACTTTATTTTAAGCCAAAACAACTGTTGTGTTTGATAGAACAATATGTCTATATGCTAACATAGCAGATTCCTGGCGCATTAAGCCCCCAAACTATTTTTTATCTGCCCCGATTTACCCTGGAAAGCCCCGTTTACAGACGTCGCGCAACCGTTTTTGTTTCAACCCATGCCTGGCTTTCCAGACTGTTCTCCCTGTATTTTTCAAACACTGAGAGAAAAGTCTGGGAACCAGCCCATTAACGGCCTCTCGAACAGGTACAAAATCAATCGACAAATCAGATTCGTTTATTTGCGTGACATGTTCTTAACGAGCAACGTCACTCTTGCGCGTCAAAAGTTGTCTCCACAACAACAAAGATGGTGAACGGGAGAGCCGAGAATATGTTCCAATCCACGGTAAAATCAGTTTTAAATTACCAAAATCACATCGACACGAGTCATTGACAACAGTCCGTCTTGCGCTAGCCATGTTGAATAAACTCCGCTCTCTTCGTATGTTTACTTCTGCGCACAAGTCCCCCGTCCTGCCCTCGTCATTTTACTAACGTCACGTCTGCCCGTCGCTGATTGGTCCACTCCGCTGTCTGTTTGCTGTGGCTTGCTCCGCCCTGGAAATTGTGTCCGCTGAATGGTGGCCAGACTCAATAGCTGGAACAGCGGTGAGTCTAGTGTACCAGGCAATTTCAACCCAGCCATGCAAACAAGGTAAGTAATTATATTTTTTATTCAAAATTTCGGTCATTTTTAGTTTAGAATCCATAATTGATGAAAATGACTTTAAAAAAGTATTCAATCGCATATTTAAAACTTTTAAACAAATTACGTCACAATGAAAAAAAATGGCGTCTCTAAAAAAGTCACGGATATCTACCTTATAACTATCGCTAAATTGTATTTTTTTGTTACTGTCGCACTTTCCCCGATATGTTAGATGATAAATAATCGATCCAATCAAAGAAATATTGAAAAAAAAAAAAAACGTTTAAAAGGGTAAACATATGTAAAAGAAAATCTCGACCACTCCTTGACGTCTGCGATTTCTGCACCGCGGCCCTTGTTATGTTACCGTTTCACCCATAAAATCCCCCCAAAATCCAGCTGTGGCCATTCACAGCTGTGTATTGACACTCAGTGATACATGCGACATGGAGTTTTTGGATCGAAACAAGGTAAATACGCGATAATATCTCGTTAAAGTCATGGCGTCTGTAATTCTACTCTCGCGTGCTCTCACCTCCATATAGGGTTTTGCAGTTTAAAAAATAGTTTTGAAACTCCTGTCCAAAATTTTTCTTCCTCCAGAAAATTCAGATTTTAAGCTTTCCAATTATGTATCACACATGCATATTGGACAATTTTGAAATTTGGCCAAATTGGGGTCTCAGAGCGGAACTTCAAGTCACCTGAGTGTTTTCCGCCATTTTTTTGTTTTTTTCAAACGGAGTGGTATCGGAATGGTATCGGTATCGGCCGATACTGCACAGCCAGGTATCGGGGCCAAAAAATGGTATCGGTGCAACACTAATGAAAACCGATACATCAGTACCAAGTCAATACTAAGATTCTGAAAATGTGATGACATTGCCTTTTCTGCAATACCCAAAGTATCGTTGGTGCCGAGGTGGCATTTCTGGCCGCTTCTTTTGTATTGGTTTGTGTGTCATAATGGGCAACACAAGTTGCCAGATAACCGGTCATTTACACCCCAGTTATAACTGGGATAGTGTAGTTGTCAGCCAAATAAACAGACAACTGAGTCCAGAGTGGTTAGCTGCGCGCATGTGACTCGTCAGATTCAGATGCATCGAGACGGAGCCATTGGGCAGACCTCCGTATAATAAATACATAATTAATATCGGTGGAAATGGATGACAAGGCACAAGCAATTTAATAGGCTTGTTGTTAACACTTGTGTATGTTAGTCTGACATTAGTTGATTGTTTTCTTCGAGGAGATGAGTGTGTGACGTGCAGGGGTTTTTTACAGGTTTCCTGAGGTCCTTAAAAAGTCTTAAAATGTCTTAAATTTAAAATCCTTAAATTGTCTTAAAATTAATGGAAAATTGCAGTCGGTATCAAAGTTCCAGACGATGTGTTCAATGCCAGGTGAATCAAATGATCAGCAGAAACCTGATAACGATCCTGATTATTTGATTCAGGTGTGTTAAAGGAGGAAAACGTGGAAAACAAGCTGGATAGCTGCTCTCGAGGACCAGACTTGCACACCCCTGTTTTAGGGCATTTACTGATTAGTAGCTGTATTGGCACCATGGAAAAAGTGCTTAGAAAATGGATTTCGTTCCATTGAAATGGATCTACATGATCTCTGCATTGTAATTTACATACGTTGCCAATTACTACCAAAAAAAAAGTGCTACTCACGGTTTCCAGTCATTTTTTAGTAATTAGCGTTTTCGTGTCGGTCTTTTTTCCCCCCGTGGCGCAGTGATATTGATACGGCGGAGTCGTATCGTCAGTGTGTGAAGCCATTTTAGATCACGTGCACCAATAGGAGACGAGGACTGTTGCTATGCGCTACGAAAACAAACAATATGGCGGCGACCGTGCCAAGCTACAACACGAGCGAAGATGAACCAAAGATAAGAAAACCGCATTCGGAATTTAGTCAAAAGGCATCGAAACGATGCTATATGCATCTCTCAACTGTCAAAGGGCGAAAAAGGGCAGGAATTTGGAAAAAACGTGCAGAGCCCGCGTGGTTGCGTCAGACAATAGCTTTCTTCTCAGGCTCCGTCGAAGGATCTTGCTGAAAATGTGTCGACTGGGATTTTTAACGACATTCACTACAGGTAAGCCACACACACGCCTTCTGTTGTGAATAACTATGGGAGTTGTGGGCTTCTGGTCAGATCACATATGAAGTTAAGACTTGCAATGTGAGTTCTGGGCTGTAGCGGTCATTATTATGATGTTAGATTGTTAACTTTGAGCAAAAAGTTTAGATTGACAAATAACATAGTATTTAGTCTGTTCAACCGTAGTTCCAAAAACCTATTTGATAATTTTATTCAGGAAAAAATGGCAGAATAGACAAGCCTATATAATTTGGATTTGAAGATTATGTAAATATGATATGGATGAAACAGTTCTCACATGGTTTATGTGTGTGTGCGTGTTTTTCAGAACTGAAACACCCTTCACTGACAGCTACAACTTCTTCTGTGAGACCGTCGTCCATTAAAAGATTAGAGTTGACCAGGAAGTGCTGCGAATGGACAAGCTTGTGGAAATATGGCTTTATTGGGACCATGGAAAAAGTGCTTAGAAAATTGATTTTTTCAAAGCCAATACCCTCCTAACTTAGTCACCAGCCAGAAATGTATCTTGATGTGAATACACAAAAATACAGATCTAGTGTTGCTGTTTTTGCTTGTTTTAAGTGTTATATTAATTCTGGCAACACAAAATCTTTATCAAATGTCATAAACACATCTACCAAACATTTGAAACAAGTATTGGTGCCTTAGTATACACATAGGTGAATTCAGAATGAGAAATGTAGCTAATTTCTTGAAGGAAACACTTCAACATTAATGATTTGCACCCAGCACAATGAAATATATATTGAATTAAGCTAAAGGCTTATGTGTCATATTAAAAATATCACAACCTACTATGCAATGAAATATATAAAATAAAAAATGCACGCCATGATCATAAATAGCTGAAAATCAACCCAATTGCTACCACACCCTCCTAAATGTGAATCATGGCAAAAATGGAATAAGACAAAAAAATTAAAGGGTGATCAAAAATATAATGTGCCAAAATCATAAGGTGATACTTAAAAAATGAAAGACATCACAAAAGAAGTGATGGACACGTGTTGAAGATAACTTCCAAGCTTTATTTCATGTTTCACAAGTGCTCAAAAGTGAGCACACCCAGCAGCACGGACAAAATCAAGCCACGATGAGAATTCCTCTCAAACGTGTGCATGTCGCAGTTATTGTCTTGATTGCAACTGTTGTTCGATATTTCACATCATCAGTACTTGCTGGACGTGTTGGTATGTTAAAGACAAAGTTCGTTATCCATCTTTATGGCACATAACGTATGTTATACACTAAGTCTATGTTCCACCACTTCCAGCGAATATTGATGACATGAAAGATTACATAACAGATGTAATCAACGCGGGAGGGAGGAATTCTCATGTCAACTTGATGTTGTCCATGCTGCTGGTGATGGCCATATTTGAGTACTATGAAAACATGAAATTAAACTTAGTTACTTCCTACATCTGTCCAAGGCAGTTTTTTTTTTTAATGTTTTTCGTTTTTGACATGGCATTTTGATTTTGGCACAGCCTTTTTTAATCACACTGTATATACACAAAAGGTTGGAATCATTCAAGTATGGTACTGTTGGTACACATTTATTTAAACATGGAAGTATCTCATACTATAGAAATACACATTATTACACATACAAATATTGAAAAACGAATTAAAAAAAATAGAAATAAAAGAATAGTAAAACTGTACATGACAACATTACTCCTCAAAATCGCTTTACTCAAAGTCATCATCCCATCCAAGTGTCTTCTGTTTCTTTGGAAACATTCTCACATGCTTGGCACCGATATAAATCAGTACAAGAAAGTTTTGCAGACATACAGGAACATCTTCCCATGTCACAATTAGTTGCCTTTCAACTACAGTTGACTACTTGCAAAACAGTATGGGGCAGGATTTTTAGTCATCTATGTCACTGCCAGCTGCCCATCCTCAATGTCCCACCCATTCCCAATGGGTGAAGGGGCACACATTTTAACTGTCAGACAACATTTCATAATTGCTGCTTGATAGTCTGCTGCCCTGCAATGTTGGTACAGAGCATCAGTTTTGGGGGGAATAGAATGTTCTGGCAAGACTGACGAGGCCATACAGAAAGATCTGCATTTGGCATCATTTTCGGCACATGACTGGCAAAACAGGTGGCACACGTATTTACACAACGTGTTAAATGTTTGTAGGTCAAGTTTAAAACTGCTGCCCAGCTTTGCAAACCCAGTCAGGTATTCTTTTATATGACGTGCAAAAGAAAAGGTTTTTTTGCCTTTGCCATGAAAGGCACAAGCAGAGTCACAACCTGTGAATGTATGGATGCCAATGAGTGCTGAACACACACTAGTGCCAGGAGCTGCAGAGGCCTTAGAGACGTCAGTCCTCGTTCTGTTGCCTCCTCCTGTGAAAAAATGCAATTTACACTGTAAATCTATCTGCAGACTTACAGCAATCACTGCCACGTCAGTATCAGGGCTTTTATTGACTACAGCTTGATGTTCTTGAGCCAAAAGGTTTATTTAGCCATTGTCACCCATAACTGGTATGCAATAAAAAGTTCTACTGGATTCACTTTCGACACACTGTACCCTATATACATTTTATAACAAAGTGGTATTGATATCTGGGCTAAAAAATGGTATCGTTACGACACTAGTTTAAATAAGAATTTTTTTAGCATCAGTTAGCTGGGATAGGCTCCAGCACCTCCGCGACCCTCGTGAGGAAAAGCGGCATGGAAAATGAATGAATGAATGAAAGTTAATAACAATTAACCTTGTAGTAAAGGCGTGCGTGTGGCTTACCTGTAGTGAATGTCGTTAAAAATCCCAGTCGACGCATTTTCAGCAAGATCCTTCGACGGAGCCTGGGAAGAAAGCCATTGTCTGACGCAACCACGTGGGCTCTGCACGTTTTTTCCAAATTCCTGCCCTTTTTCGCCCTTGGACAGTTGAGAGATGCATATAGCATCGTTTCGATGCCTTTTGACTAAATTCCGAATGCGGTTTTCTTCTCTTTGGCTCATCTTCGCTCGTGTTGTAGCTTGGCACGGTCGCCGCCATATTGTTTGTTTTCGAAGCGCATAGCAACAGTCCTCGTCTCCTATTGGTGCACGTGACCTAAAATGGCTTCACACACTGACGATACGACTCCGCCGTATCAATATTACTGCGCCACGGGGGGAAAAAAGACCGACACGAAAACGCTAATTACTAAAAAATGACTGGAAACCGTGAGTAGAACTTTTTTTTTGGTAGTAATTGGCAACGTATGTAAATTACAATGCAGAGGTCACGTAGATCCATTTCAGTGGAACGAACCAACACAATTTTGGCCAGCCAATACAGCCTATAGTCCCTGTTGATTTTGAGTCACTTCCTATTCATTTGGGGGAAATTGAGTCACCTCCTGTCCAGTAACTGAAAATCAACAGGAAGTGACACATAAATGCCACAAAATCAACTCAATGCCTGGCTAGGCATGTGCAGGTATGAGATGTTGACGATACGATATCCGTGACCAAAAATACCGCGGTTTCACGGTATCGCTTATTTTAAGATGTATGGGCTAAAAAAAAAAAAAAGAATTAAATAAATAAATAAATAAAAACTTTTTTCCATTGAACCTGATTTTTTTTTTTTTTTCAGAACATATTTGCAAATTGGAACATGAATATATTGTTAAAATAAATAAATAAATTAACACAAAATAACATAAAATTTTTTTAAAATAAATTAAATTAAAATAAATAGAATTTTTAGACTATACCCACAGCCACAGCTCAAATTGCTCGATTAGAGCAAGAAAAAAATAATTGATATAAAAAAGTAAAAACACTTCTAAATAAAATAAAAACATATATATACTGCATGACTCATGACTTTTTTTTGGAGGGGGGCACAGCTCGTGAAGTTTCACCATTTTCAGCCACTGTGTCAACAATAGTACATGAAGTCATGCCTTTGTGTTAAAAAGAACATAAAGAATTCATAAGTTAATAAGTTATTTAAAAATGTACAAGTTAGTTAAAATGTAAATATTATTGTGGAAAGGTTTGATCTAAAAAAAACATTGGGAGTGAGAGTTCTCCTCGTCCAGCGAACGTGGATTTGTTCGTAGGGCAAATCATCTTTTTCAATTAGCGATCTTTGATGCTATCCTTTTTTCCCCTTCATTCAAGCTTGATTCTCCCTCAGCGGCTGTGAGACTTAAAACCTCGACGAAGTTGCTCTTCCAGCTAAGCCTAGGCTAACGTTCTTCTTTGCAAGTTTTTTGTTAGTTTGTATATTGAATTTGAAAGGAAAATGTGTTTGGTTTTTGGCGAACCTTTTCATGGTGCTAACCTGTTGAAGCTACTCACATGTTTAAAATTACAATTGTACAACCTTTTAAATGTATTCATTTTGTATATTTCACTTGCCACTATTTGAGAGCTCAATAAATTGAAGAAAAGTACGCCTTGTGTTGGATTGTTTGTTTTTGGGTTTGCTGGCCGTTTAGCAGGGTAGCGTCACTGACAAACACAGCAACAAACAGGGAAAGGGGTGAGTGCTGCCGCGCCAAGCCACTTCTGTCTGAATTTTTGGGACATGAAAAATAGCGAATACATTTACATACTACGGTATGACAGAAAATTTTAATGGTTTTGAAACCGCAACATTGTAATACCACAGTAAACCGGTACCATAGAAGACAGCCATTCCTTCATAAGCTGCCATCCCTCCCACTTTAAATGGATGGGACATCTAGTGATGAACTCATTCCAATTCACAGCTTGTTTTTCTGTGTATCAATAATTGTTGTATTGCCTTATTGTAGATCATCATTATCGTGAGCCTTGTATCGCAAATCCTAGGTACCCTAGAGGTACCCAGAACTTCCCATCCCGGCAAAAATAACATGCAGTCAGATTTTTGGGTTCAAAGTAGGCCCGAACGATATTGGAAAAAACTTGATTTTTTTGGGCTTTGCGATATTAAAGAAAATATATACAGTATATTACTCTACATATTTTAAAAGAAATTTTCACTAGATGACTTGAATAGCTGTTTGGTAAGACTCATCGTGACCACAGTGTACAGTGCTCTCTCGTTTTTCGCGGTTAATGGGGACAAGAACCCGCCGCGTGTAAAACCGCGAAGTAGCGCACCCCCGAATTTGTGAGTGTGTGTGTTCAATGTATTTATTCAGATTTAGCGTTGGAAAGAGATACATATAAGACATGTTTTTTCACTTTTATCCGTAAGTATGATTCTATGATTTTAAAAATCATACTTACGGCTGCATTGAACATCTCCACATCCACACACATTCATTCCAGTGCGCGCTTCCTTGCCACAGGAACTATTTAACAAGTTACAGTATGTTTTATTGTTTATTGTCATCATCATCAGTATCATTGACAGTTACAAGATAACATTGTGATAAGGTTAATTAACCCGAAGAAAAAACAATGGCTGACGGGAGAAGCCTGGGCTTATTAAATCCCGTCCCCAGTAAATCAAAGGACGCAAATCTTCGCATGATCGTGCAGACATTTCACGTTGTGATACAAGTGCAATTTTTTTTTTTTTTTAAACACATGAATTATCTTCCTCGTAGTCATTGGTTAGACGTGGCACTTGGGTCATTCAGTCAATCATCCGTTTGCTCATTGATTCGGTGGGAAATTATATGCTAGGAAATCTTCAAGTTGATGGAGGACAGACGAGGGAGACACGGAAGCTCTCCTCAGCCGCATTCACTCCTCGTCAGCCCTGGCTTGGTTCATGCGAACAGCCTCTCTTGGTCCCGAATCTCCGTGAAGATTTTCATCAGCATTTGAGCTGTGGCAACATTAGACACTGTTAGGTCCATCTTCACCTGTGATAAGTCATCACAGGCCTTGTTGGGGCTGGCCCCACATTGATAGCATCGCCGATATTGCGAGCAAGCCCCATTGCTTCTCTATGGTGTCGTACCACTTTCACTGAGAAGTTAAACGATGATTGACATATGCGGCACGTGTAAAGTCCGGTTCTCTGGCAAGATCAAACACAACCATCTGTCAACATCGTTAACTTTATATGCAAGTGCCGCAGTGACTGAGGAACAAAGAGCTGGGAGAGGGAGGCTGTGCGGAGAGCATGAAGTGTGTGGATTAGAAAAAAAAAAATTAAAAATTATACAATGCGAGGGGACTATCGCGCATGCACACATCGTGATGGCGATGTTTAAACTGTATATCATTCAGGCTTAGTTCAAAGCACCATTGCCGCCTGTTCCAGCCCCAAATCTTAATCATAGTTGGGCAAGTGAATGTTTGGAATCCTGCTAGTTGTGTTGAGCCGCATTTACAGCTTTGACCCTAAATGAGTGCAACAATAGCAAGAGCCTTTTTCCAATTTGCTGACTTTCCTTTGCCCAATTAACCAACTGCGGTGCATCGAGCTCAAAGTGAACTTGATTACACCTCATTTATGACCATGTAATGCCGTTACTATTTAAAAAGATGGATGATCAATCAAGTTTTCACCTGCATGAATGTTAAATTAACATGGGTATCGGTGTAATCAATAAAAATAGGCACATGTGTGAAGACAAACATCAGCAGACAAGGGAAATAAAGGAATGTGAAGGTGCCAAAATGACACAATGTTAGCAGATTGATTCACGCTTCATAAAGCTGGAGCAAATGATGATGATCAGAATACATTGAATGAAAAGATGGAAAAGCAGAAGGCAGGCCGCAGCCGCAGATGATGTACATGGTTAGTAGAGGGAAAACAGTATGTTTGGCTTCTTAGCACCAGACTAAATATCCATCATCAAAGCAGATGGAATCCATCACCTCAAGGGTATGTGGTGGCACAGACATATGTACTTTTTGAATTATGCAATAGCAGACCTGTTGTCTCTGAAAATGAATTAGGAGATTTTTGACTGAACTATGGAATGAAATAACCTCATGGACCAAAGATGCCATTTAAACTTTTACGAATACTATATAGTCTGGATTCATTGTTGGAGACATCGCTGGGAAAAATAGAAAAGACTGCTGTTGAACTAGCACCCTTTAATTGAATATATTCTCTTCAAGGTAAAGGGTTTATTTTACCCAGTTATTGTTTGCACTCTACCAGGGACATTGTTGTTTTTGTAAACAATGACGATAAAGAAAGTAATTTGTTGACTAACAATTTTTCTTAGTATGATGACAAGGTAATAACGAGCTAAAAACATTTCTTGGGAGATTAAAACATAACGAGACAAATGCCAGTTGCCAGACAAGACGAGAACGGGACAAAAAATGCGCCATAGTTTGCGTCATATGTTCACAAGCTGTGACATTTGCTTATTGTATGTGTAGTTAGCCTGGATCATAACAGTATTTGGTTGTGTCACTCATGTGATCTGCCATACACACACCCACTCATTGGTGTCCTCCCAAGGCACCAGGCTAGCTTGTTTTGAAACTTGGTAAGATTTGTTTTCTTCACTTGGCAAGAGAGAATATGCAATGTTACTTTAGCCTTTAAAGATCTATGCTGAGTGATCATCACACACTAAATGTAACTCGTAGCGTTAGCACAGCGTTCACATTAGCATTTAACGTGGCGAGCGTCGTCTAAAACTCCCAGGTTTTTTTACCTACAGTACATGGTGTCCAAGTGGGTGTAATTATTAGACAGGGTTTTGCAAGGCAAAGGCCCAGCAAATAAAAATCCTCGACTTTCTTCTTTTTCTGTCATAATCTTATTCTCCGTGTTTTTTGGGTGCGCCACACAGCCCAAACCGTTTGATCGACCGGCACCGGTGACCGGAATTTTTGGACGACGCGGGGAATTTTTCCAAATAATCCCTTCACCAAAAACATTTCTGTTTGCCTGTGAATGCAGGTTTTAAAAAAAGAAAAATTTTCAAAATGTATCTATTCTCACAATTTTTTGACCAAATCTCGTAATTTGCACATCAAAAATTTGGGCCGGTAAGTGGCATAAAAGTTATATACAGAATTCAGAAAAGTGACATCTACCACAGAAAAGCCCCTTTGCAATTTATCCAGAAATTGCAGTTTCTAGTTATATGGGGCTTTGCTATAGCAAAAGCCCAGATAGTAAAATTCATTTTTTTTTTTTGAATGGTGTTTCTTTGGCGTGCTGCACAGTCCTAACCATTTGACCAATCGGCTTCATTCGAACATCGAAACGACCGGAGTTTTCGCACGACGCAGGGACTTTTTTTAACAACCCCGAAAAATTTTACGTTGACCTGTAAACACCAATTTTTCGGGGAAAAAAAAACCACAAAAAAATTAAACGTATCGAATCCTACAATTTTTGACCAAAACACATAATTTGGATATCAAAAATTCCGGGACGGTGAGAGGCATAAAAGTTGTATTCAGAATTTGGAAAAAAGTTACGGTTCCCCAGATATTCACCAAAAACTGCCCCTTTCATTTCTAATGGGATGCCAAATGACAGTCATGTAAGTCCAAATTTCCAATGACATTTACTTTGCATTGATGCCCAAGTACACAGATGCTATTGACGGCCATGTATGACGATTCTATTGATGCCACTGTAATTGGATTCCATTGATGCATATGTAAGTCAATGCCATTGACGGCCATGGATGTCCAAATTTCCCATTCATTTTCAATGGCAAAAAAAGCAATGTCCCCAAATCAACCGGAAATGACCAGATATCAATAGGACATGTCCCCCAAATGTCCCCGATTCCATTGATGCATATGTAAGTCGATGACGTAAAAACCAATATCCCCAAATCAATAGGAAGTGACCTGATATGACCAGGACATGTCTCCTAAATGTCCTCAAATCAACAGGAAATGGCCAGATATTAATAGGATGTGTCCCCCAAATGTCCCCAAATCAACAGGGAGTGACCGGATATGACCAGGACATGTCCCCGAAATGCCCTCAAATTAACAGGACGTGACCGGATATGACCAGGGCATGTCCCCGAAATGTCCCCAAATCAACAGAAAGTGACCTGATGTTGTCCCTGAAATGTCCCAAAACCAATCTGGGTGGGGCTAAAATCTGTATCTCCACACAGCAAAGCCCCGTAGTAATTTCTCAAAAAATTGCAGTTTCTAGTTTGAAAATAATGTACTGTTTTCCTTCTGAGTGTGTAATATCATCTCAAAGTTAGCGTTATCGATGTGGTCGCTAAAATATGTGCTCGTCTGTCTATGTTCATTTAAAATTGTTGGAACACATTTAAATTTGGACTAAAACTTTTGAATCTTACAGACAAAAACATTTTGAGTAATCGCCAACTAAAACTAGACCAAATTAGTACTGAGTTTTCGTCAACGAAAACTTGACGAAGACTAACACATTTTGTAATGACCAAAATATGACTAAGACTATAAGTATTTAAGCCTAAGACTAAATTAATAGGGCTGACAAAAAAAAAACACTGTTGTAGAGACTACTGCAAAGTCTCACACACAAACGTCGTAGGTGGATGACATCAGAACCTAAGGACGCCCTGTATATCCAATTGGCCAAGAAGCAACAAGAGCTGCTTGGAAAATGCTTGTTCACAGCTCGAAGGACGAGCTGTACCTCAGGCTCCAGCCAAGAGAGGAAGGATGGATGGGGGAGGAATAGGAGGGTGAAGAATGGGGTTGAAAGGTGAGTGGGATAGCCAACACAAAGATGCCTTCCAGGAAATTCTGGGGGGTAGAATAATTGCGCGATAACCCTGTGAGACAGTCCATTTTTTCCCGTCCTCCACTTTTTTTTAAGCTTTTTGTTTCATCCCCCATCTGATCCCTGCATATTGACACAAGGAGTTCTCAAGAAACTTCACCCCAGTGTGTGTTATACAAATGCTAGTAAGTCTATTTATGTGTAATGTGTAAGCCTTACAGGGCTCTCGGTTAAACAATAACTGAAGAATGGAGCTACACAACTCCATGGCTTAGTAAGCGCAGCTGTTCCACACTGAACACTTGCAGCCATAAAAACACAAATAGCAGTATAAGCGGAGGTATCTCTTATGTACGCAACACTGATTTAATACATTATTCAAGTTTGTGTGGTAGTTTAGTTCCAAATAGAAGTGTATACCGTATTTTCCTCACTATAAGGCGCATCGGAGTATACGGCGCACCTTCAATGAATGGCCTGTTTTAAAGCTGTTTTCATACAGAGTGGTACCTCTACATGTCAGGCCCAGGGCCAGGCAAGTGTCTGTCAATCAATTAGGATCAGCACCTGACGGGTGGAGCGACGGCAGCTGCCTGCAATCATCATCAACAGCCTACATAAGCCAGCCAGAGCTCAACCACGTCACTGGATCGTCTCTTTCAGTTTACTGTTAGTGCCCTCTCGCGTTTTTGCATCTCTCTGTGTGGACTCAACTGATCATCGACTTTTTGCTTTGTTCCAGGATCTTGCCTACGCCTCTCGTTATTGGTACCGTCGCCCGGAATCTTCACGCCAGACTCCACAGCCCTGTGAACGATAAACTGCTGCTACAATAAACTCATATCCTCATTATCTCTCGTGCCTGTTTTGAAGGTTCTCAGCCCACGTTCATAACACTACATACGAAGTTAATACGTTCCAGGACCTTGTTTGTAAGTCGAAATGGTCGCATGTCGAGCAGGATTTTCCCATAAGGATACATTATAATTCCATTCATTCGTTCCACAGCCCGAAAACCTACACTAAATCCATAGACTTCATAATTGTATTGACGGGTAACATTCGTCAGCCACTACACAACGCCTTCAAGTAGGTGGCTGTCCTACAGTTCGCTTCAGTTATTCGCAGTCGGTCGAGGTTAGTCAAAACATGCAGGGATCCAACACCAGATTTAGGTTGAAAAAGTACGAAAGCTGTACCGCATACAAACAGGAAGGATTGTCTCAGGAGTGATTTGTTCGAGGATTCAAGTTAATTGTCAGATTTTTTGTACCATACATGCGTTTTGAAACGTGAAAAAAAAAAAATCAATGTGAGAAATTAGCCAATACAGCATTGGCATTATACTTCACAATATTTATGTAAAATAACTGTTAACTGCACAGTTTTTTGGCTTTTAACCAAGAATCGAGACTGTTTTACGTCCATATCTTTAAGAATTTATAAGAATCTATAAGAATTCAGGGATTAAAGCATTTATTCACAAGAATTTTCAACGGAAAAAGCTATTTGTTTACATATGGCGGGCGCTAATTTCCTTACTGACTAGCCTCATAGTTCATAATATGTACGTAAAACAAATGCTAACTGCACGTTTTTTTGTTTTTTTTTTAACCAAGAATCGAGACTGTTTTACGTCCATATCTATAAAGAATTCAGGGATTTAGGCATTTATTCATAATCATTTTTAACGGAAAAAGCTCTTTGTTAACATATGGCGGGTGCTAATTTTTTTACTGACTAGCCTCATAGTTCGCACTATTTACGTAAAATAAATGCTACCGGCGAATTTTTTTTTTGTGTTTAACCAAGAATCGAGACTGTTTTACGTCCATATCTATTAAGAATTCAGGGATTTAGGCATTTATTCACAAGAATTTTCAACGGAAAAAGCTCTTTGTCTGTGTTTCCACTCGGTCAGCTTTGATGGCTATAGACCCCAATCAGCAACGTCACACAATCACGTGATCGCTGTATTGTGCCGCCATATTGTCCATCATTGTGTGTCCGTATTGTCAATGATCATAGTTTCTAAAGGTGGATTCACTTGCAAATTATGGAAGCCCCGGTGCTTGCAGACGCTGTAAACTCATTGGATGAGTTGCATAAAAGTCGTTATTTGGAAAAGCTTCGGTTTTTTTATGTCCAATTCGATGTTTCCTTCCGTCCGGTCCCGTCCCATGCATCAGAGCTCGTCCTGAGACCACAAAATTTCCAATCATACTCCATTTTATGTCACGATGAGGACTCGGGTACCCAAAATCGGCACCGGCCCCAGCCCGAATATAAACCGACATTTGGGCAGCTGAGCGTCATGATTGTAAAATTAAACTTGATTGGCAGTTCGACAATGGGCCTGTGTGCCGAAAAATAGCTGCCAAGCGTGAACTGTCCCCCCTGACGGGAGCGCTTATTTATAACGCTTTATTAAAGTGAAAACATCAAATGTTTTCATGGACGCATTACACTAATGGATTTACGACTGTAAAATCTGTTTTAAATAATTAAATTACACAAAATATCAGTACTGTATTTTAGTAACAAATCGTGGACTGGGCCACATAACCATCTTTGAACAGAAATGTATTCGTCTACAGGTTTTCACGACCATATCCCAATGACAATCACACAGATATTACATTTATTAGTGCGAGGAGAGTAAAATATTACAAATCCACAGTACAAGATTTATCAGTTCAAGCAGAGTAAAATAATACATATTCACGGTACAAGAAAGTTGTTTCTGTGTGGGCGCTCCCGTCAGGGGCGACATTTCACGTGGGGCGGCTATTTTTCGGCACAACAACTGTTGTTGCGCTCACCTTCTTGCTGCGCGACCGTGGCGACGAGCTTCGTAGTCTCCGTCTGATGATGTTTGCGATCGTGTTGGCATCACGACTATTGATGTTTTCGCCGCTGTCTGACGGCTGTCGACACCGTGCTGCTTTAGAGATTTGCCCTTTTAACAATGGGCACACAGTAACTACTAAAGTGACCGTTTATCTTTTCTGTTACTGCAACCAACCGCCACACATGCCTTCACCATTTTGATTAATTAATGTTAATGATTGTCAGGAAGGTTTTGGGGTTCGTTTACTAGGCGGTGACTCCTTAGACAAGCAGAAAAACACGCAGTAATAGGAGGAATGTACGAAGCGGTAATATGTAAACACGATGAGCTGACGGACAATATGGCGGCACAAATCGGGGGGGCGGTGTTGTGACGTCACGTGAATGGGGTCTATAGCCCCCCTATGAATCGGCCCTGCGCACTGTGTCTATGCTAAATCCTTAACAAATACTGCTGGTACTATTACAAATGGCAATCACACATAGCAAAACAAATAAATTACAAATAAAAATTGGAATAATATGATAATAATTACTGTAATAATGTAACTAATCAGGTTCTACGTTACTTTCTCTTTTAATGTTTTGTTGCTGTCGTCAACTGCAGCGGACAGTATGCATGTGTCATAAGTTGATGGAATAAATGATTAGAAACCTGGCAAAGCTGGCGATTTCTTTGGCGATGTTACCACAATAATAATTGTCACCTTAACTTATAAAGACTGGCAAACGGAGGTCAAGGGAGGACCGTCAAGATTGACATTCTACGGCAGTATTGTCGAGCCAGTTCACGGATGCGCACACCAGTCTCATATTTTCATTTCCATCTTCATGTCAATGGTAAGCTTCACCTTACCCTTTTTTACTACCACCAGCACTAACCTTCTTGGAACCATTGTTGATTTATCTCCCAAGAAAATCCGCTATGTGTCTATCTTCCGGCAAAACAAAGAAAGTGACAACAAATTGTCCTGTCTCGAGCATGCCGTCGGATGTCGAAAAGATCGTGTGTCAAAGCGATCGTAGGTCGAGGTACCACGGTATAGGGTGCGCCGCATTATAAGGCGCAGTACTAGTAGTGTTTGCTGTTGTGTTAAGCATTCACTAAATGGCAGTGTTGTTCATCATATTTTAAAAAGCAATTAGTTACAGTTACAAATTACTTCCCCCCAAAAGTAATCAGAGCCCGAGCACCAAATGACGCAAAGGCTCTATTGTTTTGCAAAGGATTATTTATTTATTTATTTATTTATTTATTTATTTATTTATTTATTTTCTCAGCAAATGAAAATGGCCAATTTGGAGGCCTGAACATGCTTGAAAACTCACCAAAGTTAGATCTTCCTCAAAATTGTTGATACTGTTTATGAGACCCATGATTACTTAGGTCATCAAAATGGTGAGTTTTCATTCACGGGCCTGACCTGGTCGGGGTGCCAAAGTCGGCCATTTTTTTGGCAAAACATCAAAATCAGAAAATGACTAGTAATTCCCTGATACAACTTTCAATCTTTTTCATATTTGGCATGTACGTGAAGTATCCCAGCCTGAACTCGACTGCATTAAAATATTACCCATTTAGCCTGCTGGGAACAGGACTTTTTTTAATGAGATCGGCTCCTCCTGGAAGGGAAAAAAATCTGTTGACCTCAAACTTGTTTCAGGGGAGCCTTAAGACATGTGTTCGGGTGCCTGATGAAAAATATAAAAGAATAAAAGTTTGTTTGAAGCAGAGGGGTCCAAACAGGAAAGTGAAAATGACCTTCCCTGTTTTGTCTCGCCGCAAATCTTGAACAGTCTTAACTTGGCAGACATACAACATTTCTGCGCCAAACATCTGGTTCTCAGAATAGAATAGAATAGAATAGAATAGAATAGAATAGAATAGAATAGAATAGAATAGAATAGAATAGAATAGAATAGAATAGAATAGAATAGCCCTGGTAAGAGTCGTACCCTGAAGGGTGCTGTACGGCTTATTCGCATAAACGCTACAGCGCCAACTAGTGGCAGCAGAAAGTTACTCATTTTACTTATACATGTCCAGTTATTTTCAGGTTGGTCATTGTAGTTTCAAGACCTTTGGTAATACTACATTTTAAGGCTCATATCCACATGTCTCTGTCTGTTGCCATGACAACGTTTTGTTCATCGTTAAAAGAAGTATATTTTTTTAAGGACTTATGCAGCTTATAGAGCTACGGAATTTGGCACACTTGGTGGAATTGGCACAATTAGAAGATTCATTTATGTTTTGGGTAAGGGCGTGGCTGCACAGCTCAGGAGCGCCTCCTATTTTGTAGTACTCTCTCCACAAGGTATTTTTTTCTTCTAGGTGTGTGAATGTATTTCTATTCCCAAAAAAAGAGGCGAATTTCAAACATATTAGGCTCTCATGAGATGATTAGAGGGGGACGATCTGCCACCCTCCGACCTGTGTACCGTCCGAGTTTGGGTGACGTCCGAGTTGTGCCCATTCAGTCCTGCTTGCAGGCCTAGTTGAGTTTGTAACTCAGTTACCTCATTATCTGGGTAATTAGTTACTCAGCAAACACGTTATTTTTCATGTTCTACACATTATTATACATTCTATATCATCTTTCACATAAAAGATGTTTATATTAACTGATTGAATTGATTTTTTTCATTAAAAAAAATTGTAGGTCACATTTTTGACATTTAAAAAAAAAGAAGAAAAAAAAAAACAATTCACGTATATAAGAGTGTTGCACTGAACCTGCACCAATCACCAACCATTGAATTACAAGACGCACCGTCGACTTTTGAAAAAATTGAAGGCTTTTAGGTGCGCCTTTTAGTGTAGAAAATACGGTACTTAAGAGTGAAGACCTCACTTAAAGTCAACACTTAACGTTTGTTTGCTAGACTGACACTTTTTTTGGCAAAGATAAATTTTCGTGATCCATAACCTCACACTTTGCTTTATTTGCCAACATATTTTGCAATGTTGGGGTGGCTTGCATTTTAGTTGTCAATAACTCGACTCAGCGGAAAATACATAATTCGGTTGAGAGGAAATTTATTCTCACATAGTGAAATACCTGCACAAATGTTTGACACACCCATCAATGGATTTTATAGCACCTGTGACAGATTTCATCCCTGCATCAAGCCAGAAATAAGGTTTGATTGATAGCACATTGTGGGAATGTGTTGGATGACAATAACCTCCCTCATACTCCACATATTCTTCTTTAGGCCCACACCCTCCTTTTCTGACCTTGAAGGTCTTCTCTCTGCGATGGGTTTGATGGGAAACTCATGCAAGTGGAGGGAGTGCGTGTGAAGGAGTTTGTGCTTCTCGTTCTTAACAAGGTCACTGGATCTGCGTTACAGTAATGTTTTATTAAGATGAAAGGCCTTTGACGTAAAAAAGAAAAACATATATTAGTGTGGCCTTTCAACACTTTGAACTAAGCTCTGCTATTGGCTCATGATTTAACGAACTCTTTCGGACTGTCTCTATCCCCTGTGAGCAGTGAATCCTTATTTGGTGTGCAAGTGAATTTGTGCATGAGTATCATTGAGCCTGTAAAATGTATTTGCTTTTGTCCGTGTTCCACTTGCTCTTTTGCTCAACCATAGCAATGTGTGACCTTTCTGAAATGTTTGCTGGTGAGACCAACAGCCTCTCTGTTTAGCAGCCGAAGAAAGCGAAGAGGCCGAGTCGTGTAAGATATCTCGCCTCCTTTTAAGTGGATGCATGTCTTAAAGGTTTATTATCTGGCCATGACTCAGAAATCTGTAACTGAATTTCAAGGGAAGCTATTTTGACAAAAGCAGTGACAAAAACACATTGGACATGAAGAGGGCAATCAATTTCTCTGTTGGAAGTAGGGCTGCAGCTATTGATTATTGTAATCGATTAATGTATCAATTAGTTTGAATAATCGAGTAATCGGATTTAGAGCTGTCCTAACTAGTCGACATAGTCAACATCATCAATCGGTTAATGAAGGGTTAAACAAATATATGCGCGTAAAGTTGAAGATGGCGGACGCTCGGTATGCAAGTGGGGAAAGCGGCACAAAGCCAAAAAAGCGCACCAGAATGGCCAAAACATTGACTTTTTTCAACTAAACAAAGGAGTGTACAGTGTTGTGTCCTGTCTCTTCAATGCCAAGCATGCATACCAGGCTGCACGTTGGCCGTGAATGAACACCTAAAGCGCCGTCAACCAGTTGTAATTTTGGAAGACAACTGGAGACAACAAGCTGGCAGATCGTACATCAATTTAACTAACTAACTAACTTACTAACAACGTTTTTTTGTGGATGTTGCTAAGCCTGTCGAGATATGCAATAAGTCCATTTATTGCACAGTACATAAAAATGAGAGCGGTAATTTTCACAGCTGTATTTTATCGACGCGTGTGTACGTGTTGATTGCATATGAGACTCCACTTCCTTTCACAGATGTTTATTGGTCATCAACACACCATAGAATTAAAGTTCAGACAAACAAAATAGGGAAACACATCTATATTAAAACATGTAAATGTTAGCATTGCTACATTGAGGCTAATGGGGACAAAAAGATAACCTACTAACCACTGTAGCCTGCTATAAAACATTGGCAGTCTTCTCTAAAACATAAACTTGCGGTTAAAAGGTGACATTTCAAACATGAAAAATCGCTGGTTAACAGCATTTGCAAATGAAAAAAAGATTTTTTTTTTTTTAATTACTGACACTACATGCAATGACAAAAAGTTAACTTTTGTGCGGAGTGTAAAGCTTACTGTTAACGGCTTAGCAAATGTACTTCCGGTGAACATTTCAAAATAAAAACACGTCATGTTCAACATATAAATAACGATTTCTGGAGTTAATCTCAGATATTTCAGAATTCAGATTCTACACTGAAAACAGTTTTAAAATGACAGCCTTTATGAAAAATTTTATTGGCAATTATTATAATACTATTATATATAAAAGTATACTATAATATTAATGCTAGATTTTTTTTAAATAATAGTTTTGAATAATGTTGGAAAGGTAAAGTCAGTGTTCTGAATCTGTTTACATTCCATTCTTTTGTACTAGTTAATATTATCAGCATTTGACCTCATTGTTTATTTGTGATTTATTATTGTTATTTACGTGTTTATTTGTACTTTAATAAAGAATTTAAGTCTATTTGTGAATTAATAAGCGTCAACAAAAACTTGATGATGTTTGAAGTTCAACAAAAGAACAACTGGCGTATTTGGCTAATTTGCAATAACAATAATTTGCTGTAAAAAGGCAAACTTTTTTTATTTTATTTTTTTACAATGCTCTTAACAAATCTTTTAAACACAAATTCCCACAAAAAAAAAAAAAAAAAAAAAAAACGCTCAATATACCTCTAAACTAAATTACGAATACATAAACAATTATGTTAGCTCAAACAAAATCTTACAACCTTACGTTGGTCTTAACAGGGAACAGCTGGATCCAGCCATGTTAGATGAGATATGTCATATTCATTGCTGCCACTAGAGGACAGTGTATGAACCCAAATCAATAAAACGAAACGCAAACACTTTCACAACAAACCATTACAATGCTAATAATTAAACGAATCCTCGAAGCAGCAAGATTTGATCCGAAGCTTTTTTTAATAATCGAATTACTTGAGTTAATTGATTAATTGTTGCAGCACTAGTTTGAAGCCCCTTACTCATCAAGGTAGATTATTTATTATTATTTTTTAACAAGCTCCAAAATGTTAATGCACTGTTGGGAAAATCAATAATAATCGATTTAATTTTCAGACCATTTCATGGAACACTTGCACCCTTAACTATCTTGCCAGTAATTGGCAAATTAGTTTTTAGTCTCGTCTCACTCACAAAGACGAGAAAATTGACAGAAAAAATGCATTTGTCTTTCAAACCATGGGCACATTTTTGTATGTCCTATTTCACAAAACTAAAGCCCCTTTCAGACTTTCCATATTCCCGAAGGACTGTCTCTTCCTCAGCTCTAAGATTCGGTAGCAATTTTGGTATGTTTCCAGTTAATTTTGCTATCTTTCCATTTTGCCATGTTGATAATTGTGATGTTCGTTTACCTCTTTTCGTTTTACTGTGAAGAAAGAGGAAGTGACGATCAGCCCGCTATGATATTTACATCATCAGCCTTCGCGCTGTGAACTGAGAATCAAATGGCTGTTTTCACACATGCCGTGACCCGGGTAAACTCCGGACATTATACTAGGACGTGACCTTGTTAATGTCCGTGTCATCTACAAGTCAACCGTCGAAATTGCTTTCAGACATACTAAGGGCTACCTGTTTGAATCCCGGGATTTAACCGGAGTTCAGTTTACGTCTAAAGGGGGTTAAAGTGCCTGTGACAGCATAAAAAAATCTTTAATAGCATTGTTATGTGAATTAGAATCATTTTTTGAGACGATTCGACTATATACACCAATTGGGCAAAGCGCAGATGATGATGAACGCAGCTGGAAAATGACCGTCAGACAAACCAGCTGACGTTGGAGCGGGGAGCTGCCCATGGCCAAGCCGAGGAAAGCGCATTCTCGGCAGGTACGATGACCGGCGGCTTGTCGTACACCATGGTCGCCGGCTGTGTGGCCTTCTCGGTGAACAGGGAGTATTTTCACCCACAAAATGCACGCAACCTCCTTATTAAAACGTGTGCCATGATCCTCACAATGGTCCCACAGTTGTCGGACTTGTTTTGCCCATTATCCGCGGTGAACTGCAATTTTTTGAAACCAAAAAAGGCTCACATGCCTACGGTGGCCGAGAGGTGTCAGGCGAAATGCAAAGTCCAAACACTTTGCAAATAGAAAAGTACAAACCCCAATTGCAAACGCTTTGCAAACGAAAAAAAGCACGCATCCAAACTGCCACAACACGATCTCCAATTCCTAAAGCGCGATCGCAAATTGGCAAAAGCACTAACCCCAATTGCAACACACAACACAGCAGCAAATGGCTCGCAGCACGAATGCAAATTGCCACAACACGACAGCAAATGGCTCGCAGCACGACCGCAAAAGGCTCGCAAGACAATTGCAAAGACGATGACCCAGAAGTTAAAAAAATAATAATAATAATAAATAAGATGACACTTTGCTATATATGCTTTGTGACCATCTCTACGGTCCTCCGTAAAGTTGCCCCCCCCCATCAGATGCAAATTTATATAAAAATGATGTTAATCGTTTGTGCTGCAACGGTTCTGTAGATACAGTATTATGCTTTCATTGAGATGTTAATTTCGAGTGGGGACGTCACTCGTAGCTTTTTCTTAGCTTAGCTCCTCCGCTAATGGAGCGTACCAACTCTCTCAATAACAGAGGGGTGTCCTAACAACTAGCACGAACAGAGCACAAAAAAATTTGGGTCCATTTTGCGGTGTATTAGGGGGCTTGAGATATTAATTTCGAGTGATGACGTCCCTCTAAGCCCCTTATTTACTGCAAAATGGTTCCTAATTGGTGCCATTCGTTTGTGCTAGTTGTTAGGACACCCCTCTGTTATTGAGAGAGTTGGTACGCTCCATTAGCTGCGGGAGCTAAGCTAAGAAAAAGCGACAAGTGACATCCCCCACTAGAAATTAGTATCTCAATAAATAATAATAAATAATACTGTATCTACAAAACCGTTGCAGCACAAACGATTAACATCATTTTTATATCAATTTGCATCTGATGGGGGCGGGGTTATGGAGGCCTGTAGAGATGGTCACAAAGCACATATAGCAATATACAAAGTGACGTCTTTTTTATTATTATTTTTTTTAATTTTTTTTAGCTTCTGGGTCATCGTCTTTGCAATTGTCTTGCGAGCCTTTTGCGGTCGTGCTGCAAGCCATTTGCTGTCGTTTTGTGGCAACTGGCGTTTGTGCTTTTGCCAATTTGCAATCGCGCTTTAGGAATTGGGGATTGTGTTGTGGCAATTTGCATTCGTGCTGCGAGCCATTTGCTGCTGTGTTGTGTGTTGCAATTGTGGTTAGTGCTTTTGCCAATTTGTGATCGCGCTTTAGGAATTGGGGATCGTGTTGTGGCAGTTTGCATTCGTGCTTTTTTTCTTTTGCAAAGTGTTTGCAATTGGGGTTCGTGCTTTGCATTTCGCCTGACTCCTCTCGGCCACCGTACATGCCTCTCCCTGGGGCAGCAACAAAAGCCTGCTGCACATTGGACTGGCGTGATGCGAAAAATACACGAAATAATCTGAAAAATCAGCTGAATCCGCAGTTTTTCTGCATACTGTAGTATTGGCTGTATACTGAAGATGGTTATCCCGCTGACGTCACATTCGCAATCTTCGTCAATCCAGGAAGTCACTCATTTTCATGGGCTACTCATAGGACAAAAGGGGCAGCCGGGGGCCGCCATCTGGGCGCAAATCCTAGTGTCAGAATAACCTAGCAACGGCCATTGCTGCACAGCAACGTTAGAGCAAAGGTCATTGCGGCGGAATCTGCTCAGTGCCGTATTAGACTATTTGGCAGGATTAAGATTTACTTCCTTATTCAAACACAGTAACACATTCAGAAACAAATAGCAAAAGAGGCCCTGGGGGAAGAGTGACCTCCACCAGTCAATACAACAGATTCTTAAAACACAGGAAATCAGTTAAAAGTTTGTTCCCAAAAGAAAAGGTTTGGAACAACCTACCTTAGTTCCATCCTCTGTAACGTCACAGGAACAACCCACCCGTTTCCTTCTACTCCAGAGCACCAATTTTAATGATATGACAAGCATACCCTCCACTCAAAACCGTTTTACCCAATGCCTTATGCCTAAGTGCTTTCACTGGTGGTGGTTTGTCCTTTTAGAGAGACATGCGTGAAGGATACAGCTATAAACTTGCTCAGGTTTAGTGAGTCTCGATGGTCATTAGAATGCTCCTACTCACTAAAACAGCAGTAGAGGCCGCACTGAGGTGAGAAGGTGCAATTGATGTGAAGTCCCCGTGTGACAGGCCTCCTATGAATTCCACTGATTTAAGCTATTTCCCTTTTCATCTTCAAAGTGCTCATAAATCACAAGGGTTGGAGGGGAAATTTGTGCTGTGATGTTATTAATGTTTGATTTTGAGGGGGTGAGATGGATACTTTGATGTAATCGCTTGCATAACTGACTATCTTTGCAGATCAAATCACGTCAAATCTCAAACCACCCTCAGTATACGATATGTGAAGACTTTGGATTGCGAGTCATACAGTGAAGTCTGTTGCCTGTTTTCACTTGACTCAAAATGTTGAATCCGCATTGGACATTGAAAAAATTGCTGAAACCGATTGGTTGTTAGCGAGCCAATTGGCATGTGGGATAAGAACAGGGAATAGACCCTACTCACATGACGTCACAACCACGCCTCCGCGCCATATTGTCCGTCAGCTCGTCGGGTTTAAGCATTACCGCTACGTAAACTCCTCCTATTGTGGCGTGTTTTTCTGCTCGTTAACATTAATAATCAAAATGGTGAAGGCGTGTGTGGCGGTTGGTTGCAATAACAGAGAAAATAGACGGAGAGACTTGAAGTTCTACCGTATTCCGAGAGACCAGGAGAGGAGAGCGAGATGGACTGCTGCAATTCGACGAGAAAACTGGGCACCAAATGGTCACTACAGATTATGTAGTAGTCATTTTATATCTGGTAAGATGCATTTAATATATATTTAGAGGGTTTTGGGCTAACAACCACAATTAAGATCATTGCGAGGCTAATCGCCGACAACATACAGTTTCAAATTCAAGATGCTTATTTCTTCCACTATCATTAATTTTTTAATAATATTTTGCTGGTACCAAGTGAAAGAAGTTAAACAGGTGTGTCCAAACCTTTTGCAAAGGGGGCCAGATTTGGTGTGGTAAAAATGCGGGGGGCTACCTTGGCTGATTTACATAAAACAATACATTTAAACAAATTTTAGCAAGCCCTTCTGTGTGTCACATTTGCTTTATTTTTTTTTTTAATTCATAATTTCAACAATCTCGTCTTTGTGGCGTTCTCTTTCGACACTCGGGCTCTTGCGAAATACTGCTGCTGTGAAATTAAACTAGCTTTAAGTTGCTATAATTTCTCGCTGCGTATCTTCCCTGTAATGTTGTCGTACATGTCACCGTGTCTTGTTCGGTAATATCATTATCGCGTCACATCGAACTCTTTGAAAACAGCGACTGTCTCTTTGCAAATGAGGCAGACACAGTTGTTGCGTGTTTTATTGAAGAAATAGTCCAATATCCACCTATCCTTGAAGCGTCGGGCATCGCAGTCAACTTTTTTTTTTATTGATTGTCGCCATTTTAGAAAATTGGAAGTAAAGGGTCACACGGGGTAATGTTGCTTAGAGTGCTGCTCTTGAAGTTTTTCAAAGTTTCGTGAGAATAGGCTGATTTTGTGTGGACAAGATAGTTGTAGATATCAGGGTAGCAGTTGTCAGGTAGAGAGGGTGAAGACAGCGGGTCGAAAAATATCGATTTAGGCATTAAATATGGATCTGGCGAATGGATAGACTGAAGCTTTTCCACATAACGCCTTTTATGCAATGCATCCAATGAGTTTACAGCGTCTGAAAGAACCAAGGCTTCCATGAATTGCACTATAAATTGCACGACAAATTGAAACCATTGAGAATACGGGTAAACACTGACTGACAATATGGCGGCCAGATACAGCGACACGTCATTCAGTGACGTTGGTGAGTAGGGTCTGTAACGGCTGAAAATAAATGGCACCGATATAGTAGCCCTAATGAATTTGCCAGTTTAGCACCTCCTACTTTTCATTTTGGACACTAAGACTTTGTAAAGATGTTTTTTTTTCCTTTCAAAAAGTTGGTTGAATATGGTCTGCCCTGGACACAATCACTAGCCAACTGCAAAGACTTGTATCTTTAACTGATAATACGAAATAGCATTTTTGGTGCTGACACTTGAACACCTACAGTGGTATGAAAAAGTATCTGAACCTTTTGGAATTTCACACATTTCTGCATAAAATCACCATCAAATGTGATCTGATCTTTTTCAAAATCCCACAGATGTAAAAACAGTGTCTGCCTTAGCTAAAAGCACCTAAACATTTTTAGGTTTTCATATTTTAATGAAAATATAATGCAAACAATGACAAAGGGGGACAAATAAGTAAGTGAACCCTCTGCCTAAGGAGACTTAAAGAGCAATTGAAACCAATTTTACCAAGCAATTTAAGTCAGGTGTGTGCCCAATCACTGATGAGTGGTTTAAAGCTGCCATGCCCACTATAAAACACACACCTGGTAAAAATTGTCTTGATGAGAAGCATTGTCAGATGTGCGTCATGGCTCGGTCAAAAGAGCTGTCTGAAGACCTGCGATCAAGGATTGTTGATTTATATAAAGCTGGAAAAAGATACAAAACCATCTCTAAAAATCGGGATGTTCATCAATCGACAGTCAAAGAAGTGTTCTACAAATGGAGAGAGGTTGGCACTGTTGCTTCTCTTCCAAGGAATGGCTGTCCACCAAAGATGACGCCAAGAGTTCTGCGCAGAATACTCAGAGAGGTAAAAAAGAACCCTAGAGTGTCTGCTAAAGACTGACAGAAATCACTGGCACAGTCCAATATCTCTGTGCTAACATCAACTAAATGTAAAACTATGGCCAAGAGTGGTGTTCATGGGAGGACTCCACGGAGTAAGCCACTGCGGTCTAAAAAAAAAACAAACAAAAAAACACTGTTGATCATTTAATGTTAGCAAAAAGGCACTTGAACACACCACAGACGTTTTGGCAAAATATTTTGTGGACTGATGAAACCAAAGTTGAATTGTTTGGGAGTAACACACGTCATGTGTGGAGGAAAAATGGAACAGCTCACCAACATCAACACCCCGTCCCTACCGTGATGCATGGTGAAGCGAGCATCACAATTTAGGGCTGTTTTGCTTCCTCGGGGCCTGGACAACTTGCAATCATTAATGGAAGAGTGAATTCAAACGTTTATTAGGACGTTTTGCTGGAAAACCTGAGGCCGTCTGTCGGACAGTTAAAGCTAAAAAGAGGATTAATGCTGCAACAAGACAATGATCCAAATCATAGAAGTAAATCAACTTCAGAGCTGTTTCAGAAGAACAAAATACATTTTCTGGAGTGGCCAAGTCAAAGTCCAGACTTGAACTCCATTGAGATGCTGTGGCATTATCTAACAACAGCAATTCATGCCAGACATCCCATGAATCTGACTGAACAACAGCAGTTTTGTAGAGAAGAATGGGCCAAGATTAGCCCTAATCAATCTGCCAGATTGATCTGCAGCTACAGGAATTGTCTGGGTGGAGCTATTGCTGCCAAAGGGCGGGGGCACAAAACATTAAATGTAATAGTTCACTTACTTATTTTTCCCCCTTCTGTCATTGTTTGCATACTATCCTCATTAAAATATGAAAACCTAAAAGTGTTCAGGTGGTTTTAGTTAAAGCAGACGCTGTTTTTTTATCTGTGTGATTTTGACAAAGATCAGATCACATTAGATGGTGATTTTATGCAGAAATGTGAGAAATTCCAAAAGGTTCAGATACTTTTTCATACCACTGTATAAATCAAAAAAGCAATGAAACAATGTCTGTTTTGAACAGATACAGGCAGTGTATAGTGTACAGCAGGAGTGTTGACAGGTAAAACTTAAAGTTACAAATTGGATTGGACAGGACACTTGGGTCTTTTGATAGCTGGGGTTTCTCTTTAAAGACATTTCATGGATGTAGCCTCTAGAGGGGCAGAAGTGTTTCGACCGCGAACATATTAAAAGATATTCAAAGTAGTTCTAAAAGCCTGATCTGTCCTTCGTCAACAACAGTGGACCCAGTAGATGTGTGGAAATAACAGCCAAGCTCTTTTCACTCCCTTGCAAAACCGCTCACATATTGTAGCCAAATATGATCACAACGAGCAACTGCGTTAACAACAAACTGTGTTCACAATGCAGAGCACAATGAACTCTATAATTCCAACACTTTTTAGAGTGTGTTATTCAGCATTTCTTCCGTTTTCAGCTAAGCATCACTAAATTTTGCTGTTGGAGTGTTTCCTAACTATGAAGTACTTAATTCATCTTCAAGGGGAATTTCAAGAGTCCTACCGTGTTTTCTCTTGTTCTCACTCTCCTCGTCTGTCTTTGAGGCTAACAGGCTGAGACAAGATTCAGACTCATCCCTGATTATCCATCTACTGTGTTTTTCAATATCAATGGAATGTCTGCTTTCATTTGTTCAGTATTATGTTACAACAGTAACAAAAGGTCTCGTGTAGCCTGGGCTGTGCTCAGCAGATTCAACGGGGTCACCTATGCTTCAGCCTGCACCATCCAAATGCCCTGTGGTCAATTCAGAGAATGAGCATAAGAAAGTAAGACTGTCATGGAGTAGCTGGAGCTGGGCTCCAAAGATAACATTTTTCACTGTTGAAAAGTTTAGTCTATGCCTGACAAGTAGGAAAGCGCATTTGGGTATCATGTCAGAGAGTTATCAAGTCTAATCCACTAAATTCACAACACGTTTACAAGCCTGGAAAGCAATCTAACCATCTTCAAGATGTAGTAAATTCTTTGGGAAACGTTCTCGATACTGCAATAAAATACTGTACAGGTAGTCTTCGGTTTACGGACGAGTTCCATTCCTATGCTGGCTACGCAACCCGAATTTCCACATAAATCCAAATTAACCCTTTAGGTACTCCTAAATCTCAAAATAACTAACCAAAAAATTTCAAAGTATTGTACAGTGAGCCCTCGTTTTTTCGCGGTTAATGGGGACCAGAACCCGCCGCGATAAGTGAAAAACCACAAAGCAGAACTACATATAGGACATGTTTTTTTTTTTTTACCTAAGTATGATTTAAAAAAAAAAAAAAAAAACATATATACATACTAGTATATACTGTACATATGGATAAATGGTTTTAAGCACTGTAAATGTGATAATTATAAGTTTTAAACATGTTACTGTCCCACAGAATTATTTTTAAACAACAAAAAATGTAGACGCCCAATCCATTTAAAAAGAGTAAAAAGAAATGTTCGTCTTTATTAAATGCTTCCACTCAAATCCGCTCCAGCTGCTCACTTACACACAATAAGTTGCCACAGCAACTGTTTAACAAGTTAAACAATGATTTACACATAAGGCACTTTGAAGGTCGAGTCTCTGGCAGGATCAAAGCTTAACCGTCTGTCAATCATCATTTACTTTAATAAGCAATTCCAGTTCTCTCTCTGACGAACAAAGAGCAGGGAGAGCGAAGGAGGGCGCAAGTGTGAGACGGGACTATGGGGCCAGATTAGTCTCATGTCCCATAGAAGTGGACCATTTCATATCCGTTTTTTGTCACTTTCGTATGTAGTTTAAATCTGATCTGGGCTACATTTTTCAGAATGTGGCGGCTGTCTGAACTGTCAAGTCTCCCAAATCGGAATTACATCAGCAAAGAGCAAGACGGGAGGACGAAAGTGATAGCTGTGTATTAGCATTAGCGCCTAGCTTGAACTCACCTTTTATGCAGGAGGCGGGCTTGACAACAGTCATAAAAAAAATAAAATGAAGAAATGATCTGACTCAGACCTATCATTTAAAGCTCATATTAAACAAACCTGCAGAACAGCCTTTTTTCACCTGCGCAACATAGCCAAAATTAGAAATATTCTGTCTAAAAACGACACAGAAAAATTATTCATGCGTTCGTTCCATCTAGATTGGATTACTGTAATTTATTACTCGCAGCTTGTCCTAAAAGTTCCCTAAAAGGTCTTCAGCTAGTCCAGAACGCAGCAGCAAGACTTTTAACAGGAACTAATAGAAGAGAGCACATCATCCCTGTGCTCCAAGCCCTTCACTGGTTTCCAGTCGAGTTTAAAATTAAATTTAAAATCCTCCTTCTTACATTTAAGACCATTAATGGTTTGGGGCCATCTTATCTTACCGATGCTCTGGTTCCATACCGCCCCAACAGAACACTTCATTCTTAGAATGCAGGTCTACTGGTAGTTCCCAGGGTCTCTAAAAGTACAGTAGGAGCTAGAGCCTTTAGCTACCAAGCTCCTGTCTTATGGAATTGGCTTCTAGCTAATGTTAAAGAGGCCGACACAGTCTGTACATTTAAGATTAGGCTAAAAATGTTCCTATTTGACAAAGCTTATGGTCAGGCTGGTTGAAAACAGACTGGACTCACGGTTCAGTCTAAGCTGCACTAGAAGCTATGATGCTGGGGGAAGTACAGCCACTGAGTCCTATGCCCTGTTTCTCACTCTACCTACCACTTGTCTTTACTTTATTTCTCTTTTCTAATTCTAATATCTAGTTGACTAGTCTCTTTATCACTAGTCACCCGGTGTCCCCTTTCCCCCCTCCCCTCTAGGGGAGGGGCTATTTTTCAACCGCAGCCGCCTGACTATCCTGACCCCTGGCTGGATAGACGTCCTCGTTGCCCCCCCCCCCGTCTCATCTGGCTAGATGGACCCCCTCTTGTTCCTTCACCCTATTGCATCTCTACAAACTGGATCTCCTTCTGCCCATCATCAGTCCTTGTGCATCTATAGCCTGTCCGTCCAGGGAGTGGATCTCTCCTGACTGTGGTTCTCCCCAAGGTTTCTCTTTTTTCCCCATTGGGTTTTTGGAGTCTTTCCTTGCCGCCATGGAGGGTCTAAGGATGGGAGATGCCCAGGACATGAACATCTAATTCATCTACTGTATCTGACTGTGTATCATATTGACTCTGCAAAGCCCTCTGAGACCACCTTGTTGTAATATAGGGCTATACAAATAAAATTGTATTGAATTGAAAAGGATAAGCCTGATAATGCTCGGTTTTCTTTCTGTGCGCCAAATAAGCAATATTTGCTTACATGGCTGAGTAGGGGGCAAACTGACGCACACACATAAGGCTTATGTGTCACGCACGCACAGTGCGTCTTTCAATCCATATAAGCTTTGAATATAAGACTAAACGGGGATTATTAATGGAATGGAAATCAAAATATGATCACACTGGAATGACGTACAGGCAGCATGTGTAATCATTTGTTTTGATGCTTCTGTGCATGCGGGTCAATTTGCTCAGCGCAGCGCGTGTCGGACTTTGAATTTTGCGCTTGCGTAATACTTGAACGGGCTCAATGGACAAAGGCTGTCTAAAAGGGCACGCCAAAAAAATAAACAGATATGACAAAGAATCAGAATTGTGCATGAAGACAGTATGAACCTAGCCTAAGTTGTTTCAGCTAATATAGTTTATGTATGCATGTGTAATTAAGTTTAGAGCCACAGTTTGGGGAGTTATGTGTGAGCAATTTGCTATGAGAATTGCAAATACGTTAGCATTCGTAGCATTCAAGCTAGCAGACTTTTGTAAGGCAAATTATGCTATCTACTAAATTTATGTATTGATCAGACTAGACATTTGGACACCAATTTTTTTGTGTGAAGTGTTTTATTGTTAAAATGTGTGTCGTTTTGAACATAAGTGTCCATATGTGTTACAGCTTTACAAATTGTCAAAAGTGAAGGAAGTAAAAAGCTTCAAAAACCACAATTGCCTTGTTTGCTCTCTGTGAAGCTGAACAACTTCATGTTTACTGAGGACAGAACATGTCATATAAATACAGCCAAGTAAAAAATAAGATACTGTGAGGTACAATAAAAGTACTGTTTACGGGACTATAACAACAACAACAACAACAACAAAACGACTGGAGACAAAATGGCGGACGATACTCCAGCGTCGTAAAATCGAAATTACCCCAGTCGAGTAAGTCGTAACCCGGGGACTACCTGTATTGCTAAATGAGCTAATTCATTGTTGCGCATTTTCAGAGCACTCCGTTTTGAGCACCTCCAGTTACTATGTCATAAAGTTCCAAGCAAGAATTCAAAATTCTGACTCCTTAGTATCAATTTCACAAATATATCAGGTAGTAACTCTTAACACTTCCTCTTGTTTATTGCCTGTTGCCACTGAGATTCTTGGTGTGTCCAGACAAGAGTCCCCAAGGAGTGCTGTAGGGGCTCAATCATAAAGGCTTCACTGATACTACTTTGAAAGGAAATGATGATGCTGGCTAATGAGAACCATTATGCTTTGATGACTGTGCACCTAGGGAGCCCTTCCAGCTAAAATCCTCTCTCAGTGCCGTAAAACCACAGGGCAGAGTGTGCCAAGCCATGACAAAAAAGGAGACCACTGAAAAGCAAGATGGAAGATGGCATAAAAACAATGAAAGTGGCTCGCCGGGTAAAAACTGGGATGGAGTCATTACGATAAAATACAGCTGGGACTGTGAACATTCGTTCATAGGCCTGGGAGGCTTGAGAGAAAATATGACTTGGATACGGGAAATAACCAAGTAAATTACTCCTCCCACATCCACCTGTGGACCAGACCCCTTTCCTTCCTGAGCAAAGTTGTCTTTGTTTGTTCTTAAAGCTTTCCCTACCCTGGAGCATCAACTCCCATACCCTTCAGCTTTGCATGAAAGGTTAAGGGAAATGGCAATCATACTGCTAATATCCATATCAAGATACAGCCAATACATCTGCCGACCAGCTGACACTAAAGTACATCAGTCCCATGGGTTTGGCTCAGTTGGACCTGGAATAAGTCGAATGGCTCTTCCCGCCCCAGCAAAAGCAGGGTTGTAACCCTTTTTTATAAGTGCTTTAACATGAGATGTACTGTGTGACTGCCGTTTATGATCACCACCTTTCCAAATGCCTCAATCTCACAGTATAATCATATCCTATTTCTACCCTTTTGTTACTTCCTTCTTCCCTGTAAACTCAATGTCCTTTGTGAGACCCCTGCCAGTAGTGCGGTCCCACTCAATCTTTACTGCTACATCTATCCATAAATGGTGTCAACTCAATCAGGGTCTGAACATAGACTTCATAATGATATTGACGGGACATGGAGCGCCTGGACGAAAATAGGGGGCCTGCATTGTTGGCGTGGCCGTCAAAGCTGACCGAGTGGAATCACAGACAAAGAACTCTTTTCGTCGAAACTTCTTGTGAATAAATGCTTAAATCTGTGAATTCTTTATATTGTTAAACAGACTCGATTCTTGGTTAAAAGCGGGAAAAAAACATGCAGTTAGCATGTTAGAACTGCGTTAAAACCGGTTCCCATCGATGCTCAATGCCCAACCCTAGTGGCCGCCATATGTAAACAGAGCTTTTCCGGTGAAAATTCTTGTGAATAAATGCTTAAAACCCTGAATTCTTTATAGATATGGACATAAAACAGTCTCAATTTTTGGTTAAAAGCAAAAAAAAAAAAAACATGCAGTTAGCATTCTTTTTTTTACGTAAATACGCAAAGTACGATGTTAGTCTGTCAGTCAATGTTGTGGCCGCCATATGTAAACAGAGCTTTTCCGGTGAAAATTCTTGTGAATAAATGCTTAAATCCCTGAATTCTTTTTAGATATGGATATAAAACAGACTCGATTCTTGGTTATGAGCAACAAAAAAAAAACATGCCGTTAGCATTTATTTTACGTAAATATGTTGAAGTACAATACTAGTCCGCCATTGATTTTGAGAATGAGAAAGATTTTTGTCACAACGTTTCAAAATGCATGCATCGTACGAAAAATATAATAATTACCTTGAATCCTCGAACAAATCAGTCCTGAGAAAATCCTTCTTGTTTGTATGCGGTACAGCTTTCGTACGTTTTCAACCTATACCCGGCATTGGATCGCTGAATGTGTTGATTAACTGTGACCGACTACGAATAACTGAAGCGGACTGTAGGACTGCCCCCTCCTTGAAGGCGTTACGCAGTGGTTGACGGGTCACAGCACCCAATGCATTTGAACTCTGTTATTCAAAAATCTACTAAGTCAAAGAAATGAAGCATATCGGAACTATTAACACAAAAGAAACAAACAGCATAACACAGCGGCTCGGACAAAGACTACAGTGAAAATCTATATAGACACACAGGTGAGTGAAACAAGACATGGTGTGTTCTCTTTGTTTACTTCATGCTCCTTAATCTTTAAGGACGAAATTATCAGATATTAACACTTATATTGGGCAATGATTAGATCTTACCAGTCACAGCCACATCCTTTTCTTTTAAACTAACTGGGATAACCATTAACGTTTTTCCGTTGCACAAGGCATATAATCTAAAGCAACTAGCCATTTAAAATTTTTAATTCTTTTTATTGGCCAGATGAATTGTTAAAGATTAAAGACATTCTTCATTCAAGTAAATGTACCGTTATTCACTTCCTTTGGTTTAATCGCCGTTTTAGACACCCGCGGACACATTCAAACCACAGACGATTCAAACCAACACTGGTGGTTTGACTGACTGAGGCCATGTCTACACCTACCAGGGTAGTTTAAAACCGAGGATCCTGCCCCCATATGCCCAGAAAAAATAATTATGTCTACTCCACCACGTTTGTAGAAAAAAAAAAGCACAGCATACAAAAGCTAAGGAATAACCATAACCATACATTTGAAATTACAATCACACAGGAAATGTAAGTAAAAAGAAAGTTTAAAAAAACAAACAAAAAAAAGGTCAGTCGTTTCAATGTCTTCATTACAAAAAAATATCGTTGTTGTGGTCCAAATTAAAGCGGAGACTTAAGAATTCTGAAGAGGGGTACACTATAAACAGTTTTATCATAAACTTCCTTTGCCTTCGGTGAAATGGGAAATTGATAGAATTTGGATCCCATAGTTAGATTATAGTTACGGTATTATGAGCATCATCACACATGTACAAAACACAAATAGTATGTCATTCTTTTTTTATTGCTGATACTGATCGCAATAAAACTTTGGGACAACATTATTTCATTTCTTGTTTTATTAATAACAAATGGTGCATGTGCAAAACAGGTAAAAAAAATGACAATTTATAAAATTATTAGAAAAATGTTAATGAAGGTGGAGCATAAATCGAGCCTTCCATCATTAACGTAGAATGCACGTAGTCTTGATATATGTCCATCAACATCAGTGTTGTTGTGAGGCACATCAAGTTGTCTTTCCTTGCCTAACAGTGTTTTCCACTTGTAATCACACAAAAAAGGTGTAACACTTGAATTTACGTATGCATTTAGGGTAAAAAGCCAATGTATAACTTGTAGGAGATGAGTGTTATATAGCTACATTTAGCAAAGCTAATGATGTCTCAGCTGCGACGCAGCACATAGAATTGTAGTCAAATTGAACATTATTTTACCAGTTACTGTTATGTGGTGGCACTGTCTTGGTTCCATATCAAAATTCCCGTCTTCATGAATTAGGACACATTCAACTTTGTTGATGAGCAGGCACTGGATGCCCTGATTGTGTTTCCATCCACTACCATTAAATCAATAAAATACAAAAATAATTTGGTTGTGACGACTCTTAGCCATTTCTTCATCATGTCCTCCCATGTCATTATGATGGCAGATGGATGCGGCATTACCAAATTGTCTTTTTTGTGGGACTTTGATGAGTAATGCTACTCCGGTTCATTGTTGTATTGGTAAGAGAACGTGTAAAACGGAAGCCGCGAGCCGAAATGCGGAGGTAAAGTGGAAGTACCTGGGAAACTTGGCACACTTGATTGAAATGGCCCAATTAGAAGATTCTTTTTTTTTCACCTTGGTGTGTAAATGTATTTTTGATTCAGGATGTACAAAAACATCTCTGTCAGCCATGCCCATTACACAAAAGAGGTTCAACACACACAAAAAAAAAAAAAAAAAAAAAAAAAAAGGTGAGTTTCCAGCACAGGTTAGTTTCTCAATCAATCTGCCACCACCCTGAGGTGCATGCCGTCTATGTGGCGCCGAACTGCGAGAGCCCGTTCAGTCCTGCATAGAGGACATGAAGGTGGTGTGAAAGTAGAGGATGCAGAGGACAGGGTTAGATGGAGACAATTGATTTGCTGTGGCGACGCCTGAAGGGTAAAGTCAGAAGGAAAAGAAGACTCTGTAAAGCTGCAACATACTACATTAAACAATTTAGTTGCTCCAAACTTCAATACCAATGTGCAGCATGTACAAGTAACGCCTCCAAAGGGAGTCATGATGAGCTCACCAATTACCAGATGACGTTTGTTCCTAAAAGACACTTCCATGGCTGCACGAAATAGAGTGCTTTTATTATGTAGGCTTCTATGTTTTTTTTTTGTTTGTGCCACCCCCGGCGGCCGATAACATGTCATTGCATTTAATTGACTTTCCTATAAATGAATTTCAAAGGGAAGTTCAGAATTTTTGACATGTTTAATCTTCGAGTTAGCAATGGTTTAATCAGTCGGTGTTGTTGATTTCAAAAATTCCATGCAGTTTGTTAGTTATTTGTTAGTTTCAGGGCTCCAGATGGCTAAGCTAGTGCGAATCAATGGCACCATAATAGCATGCCAATGAAAAACAACATATGCACACATGAAAATCATCAAAGACAGATGCAATCAATAGTGTTGGCTATGTTTTCAGGATAAAGTTATTAAAACTTATCATTGCATGTTAATAATTGCAATATGAACAGCAACATTTTTAATCCAGAAGCTCCCTAACCCTATCACATCGTTTTTTTTTTTTTTTCACAGCTGATTTTTTTATGTCATAGCCAACAGCAAGTGACCAGTTTATATTTTTCCTCGTTCTTCATAGGGAATTTGTGGAAACTTTCCTTTGCCCATTTGTTCTGTATGTTTCCACAGCCTCTCACAGCACATTTTGCCATGTTGCCGGCAATCAGTTAACTCAGCAGACTGATGCTGCATTTAAGGAAGGTGGGAAGTCAGAATTTCCAACCTCTGATCTGGAAAAATATTATGAAGGCCAAAATAAAAAAAAAAAAACTTGTGGCAATCAGCCCTCTTTGCTGTTAACATTTGCTTGAAATGCTTTAAGGTCGCAACTGGTACCTTCCGAGCGTGAGAACAAGTGACCGAAGCACTCCTCTTTATTGGGGTCGTATTACGCATGCAAAGAAATAGTCCTGCAGAATGAAATAAATCACGGCAGTTTGGTGTGACACTGTTTTGGCCGCATGGGTGTTTTGAAAGAATGATCTGTGTTTTGAATTTTTTTGACAATGTTGGATCTGTTCGTAGATCTGTATCATTTTTTTATTGTCATGCTATAATGATGTCATTGACTCGCGTTAACTTAGCCACTCTGGAGCCCTGAAACTAACAAATAACTCGCAAACGAAACTGAACTCGTTGAAATCAACTCCACCAACTAACTAAACCCCTGCTAACTCGAACATTAAGCATAATGTCAAAAATCCTGAACTTTCGCTTTAAGAGGCTGCTTTTACACATTTTACACATGACCTGGGTAAATCCCGGACATTGGATACTGGACGCGACCCATTTAATGTGTGCGTCATCCCTGGAAATTGCTTTCAGACATAAGGGCTCCCGGGATTTAACCGGAGTTCAGTATATGTATGTCTATGGAGTTTGTTAGTTATTTGTTAGTTTCAGAGCTCTGGAGCAGCTAAGCTAGCCCGAGTCAATGGTGCTTGTTTAGGATACCAATAAAAAACAACATATACACGCATGAGAATCACCAATAAGCTATGCAATTAAATAGTGTTGGCTATGTTTGCTGGATAAAGTTATTAAAACTTACCATTGCATGTCAATAATTGTAGCACGAACAGCAACATTTACAATCCAGCAGCCCTGCAGAGAACCGGCTGACTAAGGAAACAGGGCTGAGTGTTATCGTTTTTTTCACCGCTGATTTTTTTTTTCAGTGGGAACAAAAGGGACTACCCAGCAGACTGAGTATTAGTGGCCGTAGCACTCATCTCTATTGTGATCACATTACGCATCAAAAAAATAGTCCAGCAGATGAAATGAATTACGACAGTTTGGTGTGACACTGTTTTGGCCGCATGGGTATTTCGAACAATGATCTGCATTTTGAATTTATTTGACAATGTTAGATCTGTTAATGTTATTGTTTCATTGGCATGCTAAGCAGGCACCATTGACTCGCACTAGCTTAGCCACTCGGGAGCCCTGAATCTAATAAATAACTGACAAACTGCACAAAGTTTGCTGAAATCAACTACATCGACTAATTAAACCCCCGCTCAAAGATAAAGCCTAATGTCAAAAATTCAGAACTTCGCCTTTAAAATAAAGACTTAGCCGTTAAAATGTAGTCTCTAAAAGAGATTGAAACGACGAACAGTACGTAAGTTAATTGTTTTGCCGACACTGCATTTCGGGGTCATCAACATGTTTTGCCCCCCCTCCGACAAATGTCAAGCTTTGCCAGTCTTTAGCTTTTTTTTTCTACAGGATGTGTGCATTAATGGTACACTGTCTGTTAAGAACAGTGTTGTTAATCTTACTTTAAAAAAAAGTAATTAATTACAGTTACAAATTACTTCTTTCTTTTTTCTCAAAAAAAAAAAAAAAAATGTCACACAATGTGACGTTTAAAGGGTTTTTGGGACAAGTGGCCCTAGCCCAATTCTTTACCCTAAACTTAACTAGACACAGGTGTTATGCGCATATTGCGATAACTAGATAGTAACCTTTGCTATGTGTGGAAGTCATTTAATGTTGTGAATCAACCGTTAAAGTTGTTAAAATTGCTCCCGTTATTGCATTAGTTCCCTTCTGTCTATTTTCAACATGTGTAAGTTTTAAAACTGATTCATCATTTAAAGATATATTTAAATTTTGACGATTTAGGAGCATTTTAGATAAAAAGTTACTTAGGTTTGCTAGGAAGGTTCTCTACAACAGAGCCTTCTTGAGAAGTCTAATGTTTTAAGATGGCGGCTGTTTACTAACGCATCTAGTTGTTTATAATACATATTGTAATGCCGCTGTGTCTGTCATTTGCATCTAGTTCTGTATATATGTGATACCTATCGAGGCATCATGTGGGCGTAGTTTGTAGGCTATCGGCTACAGTCAGGTATTATTGGCGCCACCTAGCATAGTAGCATCGCGTTTGCAACGGCGTCACACTCCTCCCCACTCCTACTCTGGTCTCTGTGAGCCGGTCTTTTTCAGACTTTTCTCGCGTCAGTCAACAAACATCGCAACACATAGTAACGCAAGCCTTTCCCGCCTCAGTAATGGTAACGGCGTTGCCAAGATGAGAAAAGTAATTAATTAGATTACTCACAACTGGAGAAAATAACGCCGTTAGTAACGCTGTTATATACCAACGCCGTTATTAAGAACACTGGTTAAGAATAATTACAGTTTAGTTTCATTCAAAATTTAACATCTTTGCCTGGCCTGTTTTGGCAAATTAGTAAAGGAAATTGTAGTTGTGCTTTACTTTCTCACAAAAAGCTTTCTGACATGTAATATCTGCAGTTACTCATGGGGGATGATTAAACGTACCACTGTGAGTCTTTTAACAATTGATGCATTAACATGCTAGCTTAAATATAAATAACCCAACCATTAGTAACCCTTGGCTAATACAGTAGGCACACCACAGAATGAACCACAGAAAACCTCACTGCTGCAGGGGTGAGGAAAGATATGGTTCACTGAAGATTCACTGATTTATTTTCCTGGCTGTGGCCATGACAGCTCTTAATGTGCGGGCCTTGTTTAGTTGGCACATAAAGTACACTAACATGTCTCCAGGCAAGGGTAGGTTGTGAATCATGATTAAGAAAATAAGGCATCATGTGATCATTTTTATGTGACCATTTATACAAACTGTGGAAGTGGAAATAAAGTATTTTCACATTTTGGCCTTCACGTTTTAAGATCCTGTATTTGTTTAAAGTTGTTGGAATGCTAAGAGGCGTGTATTGATGGTTTTGTTCCCACTCCTTTTCTGCTCTTGTTTGATGTGGGTGGTCCATTATTTTTATACGGTGCTACTTGTGTCCCCAGTAAATAATTACAAAAAAAAAAAAAAATTGGAATTTTGCTATGTCCCCAGTGTTTCATTTAATTCGTTGTATAAAATAACTAACATAGGTAGAAAAAAAATCTAAATAATTTTTATGATTTTACTGTCCTGGTTGAGCTATCTTTAATCATTTTATTTTTTTTTTTATTATTATTATTATTATATATTTTTTTTTTTTTCCGTTCATCCCCGGCATCACTGTCCACTTATATTTTCCATTTATATTTTCTCAGACAGTACAGTCAACATCAGTCATAAAATGTTGGCCTTCTTAACCAATAGACAACACAAGATAATGTAGTAAAATGATGTCATGACATCATCATCAATACATTTTCTACACGTTTCTATGCATATATTTTATTGTTTCTCTTACAGATCTGTTTTTTTTCTTCTTCTGGGACATTTATGAAGCAGCTACCGTAATTAGCTCATTATCTCAATAGCTCAAACAATTTTTAATACAGTACAGTATATGAAACACAATTAAAGGAGTCCTCCCTTAGTCACCTGTATTTATAGAGCCAGTTTTATTAATATCAGATTTTATAATTAATTGCCATGCTACCTAAGCTATTTTGTCAGTGTTTCTAAAAGTGATATTGTAGTAGAAATAAGAAAACAGGTAGATGACACAGATGGTGCATAGTTACTCAAGCAATTTATACTTTTCTCATGGCTTATAGTTACAATGCTGGCCAAAAGTATTGGCACCCCTCCAATTCTGTCCGATAATGCTCAATTTCTCCCAGAAAATGATTGCAGTTACAAATGCTTTGGTAGTAATATCTTCATTTATTTTGCTTGCAATGAAAAAACACAAAAGAGAATGAAAAAAAAAAAAATCATTATCATTTTACACAAAACTCCAAAAATGGGTCGGACAAAATAATTGGCACACTTAGCCTAATGCTTGGTAGCACAACCTTCAGACAAAATTACAGTGAATAACCGCTTCCGGTATCCATCAATGAGTTTCATCCATTCCATTCTTCCTTGGGTGGGGTCTCTGATTTGAAGGGTGCCTTCTCCAAACTGCCATTTTCAGATCTCTCCACATGTGTTCGATGGGATTCAGGTCTGGACACATTGCTGGCCACTTTAGTGTCCAATGCTTTCTCTAAAACCATTTTCTAGTGCTCTTTGAAGTTTTGAAGCATTTTTTGCTAGTCTTCAGACTTCATAATGCTATCCATGCACATGGTCAAGCAGTCCAGTGCCTGAGGCATCAAAGCAACCCGAAAACATCAGGGAACCTCTGCCATGTTTGACTGTGGGGACCGTGTTTTTTTCTTTGAAGGCCTCGGTTTTTTTTGTTGTTGTTTTTTTTTCCTGTAAAGTCTTATGTTGATGCCTTTTCCCCAAAAGCTATACTTTTGTCTCATCTGACCAGAGAACATTCTTCCAAAGCTTTGAGAGAAATTTCCTCCTGTATGTTTTCTACTGTTAATGTAAATTATACTGTAAGAAACGTAGTGAACCAAGGTTTATCCCCTTCTCCCCAGTTTTCATTTTTATTTTATTAATGTAATTTTATTAATTAAACTCTGCTGACCTCAACGTTTTAAAAAGGAAAACAAGAAACCCATTTGTCAAAAATTGTATTGACATTTGGTATAAGACACATCAACACGTTGAGGATGTTCCTCAAATTTTTAGTCCTCTGTGGGGTAATTCCAATTTTGTACCAGGAAGGGATGATGGTGGTTTCAAAATATGGGCAGAGAAGGGAGTTGGAAAAGTTTCTGATCTATACTCGAACAATGTTTTACTTACATTTGAAGAGCTTTCTGACAGATTTCATATCCCAAAAAAACATTTTTTTAAATATTTGCAGGCAAAACATTTTATTATTTCAAAATACAAACAGGTTGAATCGGAACCACCACTGTCCATCTTAGAAAATCTGATACTCTCACATCATGAGAAGGGCTTACTTTCCCTATTCTATTCGGTTTTGGTAAAGAGTGATGATGAAAACGCAACTGATAGACTGGAAGCATGGAAATCTGAACTTGGGGAGGCAATAACAGAGGAAGAATGGAACAGGGCATGTTTAAAAGCCCAAAAACAAACTATTAACACAAGAATGAGGTTATTGCAATATAAATGGTTGATGAGAGTATACATTACACCTGTAAAGTTAAACAGCTGGTCCCCTGATATTCCAGACACCTGCATTAAATGTATAGAAGGGCGAGGAACTCTTTTACATTGTGTTTGGGACTGCCCTAAATTGCAAAGATATTGGACAGAAGTGGCACGTATTATGTCATATATTGTTGGGATTGACGTACCGTATAATGCAAAATTGTTTATACTGGGCATTTACCCAAGGGACTCTGTGATCTGCAAAAAAAAAAACAGACTTTGATTGATTTTGGACTGCTACAGGCCAGGAGGCTCGTTGCGTTATTTTGGAAGAAAATGGACACACCTCCAAAAAATCACTGGATTAAGGAAATGACAAACTCTGTTATGCTGGAAAAACTAACCTATGTAGTGAGAGGGAAGGCAGATGATTTTGAGCAAATATGGAAACCTTTATTGGATTTTATTGACAAATGGGGTGTACTACTACCTGTGGTATAATAAGTTGTGAAACTACTTGACTTGTGGACGGTTTTGTTTTTGTTTATTTATTTATTTGTTTTGTTCTGTGTTGTATGTTGCTATAAAATGTGTATAATCAATAAAAATATTGTTTAAAAAAAAAAATTAATGTGGTCTTAAAGCAGCCCAAAGAAGCTATCATTTTTGGTTAAGTCTGGCTGTGCTTGTGGACAAAAGCAGGAGTGTTTTACTTGAAGGAAGGCTCCATTTTTATTTATTTTTGTTAGGGTTATCATCCCTACCAATATTGAAACCAAACCTACGCCCTTGCCTTGTAGACTTGAGATTGCACATGCTTCCTCACAATTTTGCTTCTCAAGTCCTCAGACAGTTCTTATGTCTTGTTTCTTTATTCCATGCTCAATGTGGTACACACAAGGACACAGGACAGACGTTGAGTCAACTTTAGTCCATTTTAACAGGCTGCAAGTGTGATTTAGTTCTTGCCACCACCTGTTATGTGCCAAAGGTAGGCTAAGTAACAGGTGCTGTTAATTACCAAAATTAGAGAAGCATTACATGCTTTTTCAAAGGGTATCAATACTTTTGCCCGGCCCATTTTTGGAGTTTTGTGTAAAATGGTGATGATTTAATTTTTTCCCCCATTCTCTTGTCTGTTTTTTCATTGCACGCAAAATAAATGGAGATATTACTACCAAAGCATTTGTAATTGCAATCATTTTCTGGGAAAAATTGAGCATTTTCTGACAGAATTGCAGGGGTGCCAATACTTTTGGCCAGCAGCGTATAGTTAGCACATTCTTTGTAGTGAAGCAGGCATGCCAAAGTATGAGTTTGGACAAAGTTATGGCTGACAACATCTACAACAGTGCTTTTATTTTTATTGATTCAGACACATTTATTACAGCCAAGCATGAATGTAGAGGTGGCGCAGTGGGGGACTAAAGCTGCAGGCCACGTGTGATATAGCCACCAGGTTCGATAAGAACCTAAGTGCTGAGAGCAAAATGAAACTGCTACTGCCTGTTAATCGGAATAGCTAGCAGATTGAACAATAAAATCAGACATTTGTGGGGTAAGAACTGTTTATTTTGAATGTGCCACCACAACACAAGAACGGCCCTGTGTGGATGCCTGGAGAGATTAGTTTGTTTTCACTGAAAGAGAGATGTGATGGAATTTTGAGTACATGAATAAAGTATTCATTTGGGTAAAATGTAAAAAAAAAAAAAAAAAAAACATTGGGTTACACTGGACAGATTTGTGTGTTATCTAAGAGCAAATATATGTGTGCTATATTTAGAATATTGTTAATGCTTTACCTTGATGTCGGCTAGCCTTCAGAGGATGAGGGTGCGGTTGTATCACTGGCTCCACATAATGGCTGTTCCTGGCACGGGCGGGTTGGGCGGTTGCTCGGGGCGGCAAATTGCTAAGAGCGCACGCACAATAGGTGCACACGAGCAGGGTTGTTAATAACAGCGTTAGGGTATAACGGTGTTTCAAACGGCGGTAGTAATCTAATTAATTACTTTTCCCATCTTTGCAACTCCGTTCCCAGTGGCGCAGGAAGTGGGGTGCTGCAGCACCCTCTGGTGTTGGGGTGAGAAAAATGTTTTGGTATAATCTTTTTTTTTCGTTAAAAATAAATCAATAAATAAATTATATTGAATCAATAGCGTATTCATCTTTGGGGATTAATATATGTTGAAAAAGATTTTTCGTTGTTAATAACATGGTCACCACCTGACACCTTGCTTGCTACCAGGTCACTATGGATAAGGTGCTATTGGAAAGGAAAAGTTAACTGTTGACAGAGGAGGCATTAACATGGCGCAAAAACGAATTAGCGATTTTTTTTTTAAAAAACCAATGACATTTTCCAAAGTTCATTTTGAGGTCGAAAATGAAAATGATAGTTTATAATAGTGTCCAGCAAGGAAAGGTTAGCTGCAGATATAGACCCTGGAGAACTTCAAATAGCTTACATTGTAGCCATGTTGTTGTTTGTTGTTGCTGTTGAGCTGCCGCCATGCAGAGCGCTGTTGGATATTCGTGTGCAATTTACTTGAGTGTTGTGAGAAGGGGGTGTTAAAGGGAGGCTTATTGAACCTTTTAGTTTTTAAATGTGCTCATCTGGCATTGTGCTGTCTTGCTGATAATACACAGGCGCTTTAGTTTCCAATACAAAAACTCGAACACATACTGTAGGTGAAATACAACGCTGTCTTTATAGTAGCCTAGTAGTAGTACGTAACCTATCCAGCATGCATGTGTACTGCCATTGTTCACGCCTTGTTTGGAGAAAACGCGCGAGCATGACACATTTGCACCAAAACAGCTGTTTTTGAATGGGAAACACAAAATACGATCCTCAGCACCTCCTGCTGTGAGTGACTTCCAGCGCCCCGGGCCGTTACCGTTATTGAGGATGTGAAGGGGCGTGTTACTACGATTTGGTTGAGTGAAGCGCAAGTTATCTGATTTTGTCACCCATCCACCTGCCTACCCGCCTGCCCCGGAGAGAGCAGAGCGGGAGTGGGGAGGAGGAAATGGGCTGGGGATGCCGTTGCAAACGCGATGATGAATGGCTAGGTGGCTCAGAGCGTTATCATAGTATTCGCGTTCTCGTAAGCATTAGCATTTTGTGTGGCGAGCATCATGTTAAACTCTTGGGTAGCTTTTTTTAAAAAAATTTTACATGCAATTCGTGGCGTCCACAATTAATTGAAAATAATGTACTGTTTTCCTGCAGAGTGCACTTTATAATCACCAGGTTGGCGTTGCCCTTGTCGACGCTACAATATAATACTCAATATCAGTTTTTTTGTTGTTGTTGTTTTTTAATGACCATAAATACTCACCTAAACCTTTGTTGAATGATGTATTCATGATCCTTGTGTGATGTTTTTTTTTTTATCAAAACAACAAGAGCAAAGACAGGAGAGGCAGAAGATTCAGAGCCTCACCTGCATATTGATAAATTAAGCCATATATATTAGGGGTGTGACGATACACACAAGTCACAATTCAGTACATACTATACCTCGGTACGGGGGGGTCACAGTTTGGGTTCAGTTTCAGAGTTTCAGTACAACAGGAAAAACAAAAACTTTTATCCCACTGCATTTTGAAAGTTAAATTTTGGATACCGTTACACTCTTAAATAGATGAAATTTTATTTTTAGAAAAAAGGAAAAAGTGGGACCCATGTGTTTTTTTGGGGGGGGAATCAGTTCAATTCAATCATTTAATATAAACATCCTTGATGAGAAAGATATTATAGAATATATAATGTAATAACGTGTTGTTGTGCACTTTGATAGCGTTAATAAATGTAACATTTTTAGCAAGGATTGTGTTTTGGTTGTTGGGTTGTGCTATGTACACTTCCTGCGTTGTATTTTGTGGGTGAACGGTTGTTAGTTTTTTTGTGATTTTTTTATTTATTTTTTATTTTTTGGGGGGGGGGGGGGGGGGGTGCATCTTGTTGCCCAGGGCACCATGTAGGCTTGGAAGGCCACTGGCTCCACATCACCAAGTTATTGTACATATGCACCGTGTGTGTGTTTTATTGAAGCATATTCTAAAAGATATTCTATTCCATTAGTGTGATCATGATTGAGGATAATAAAACAATACGTAAGCATGTTTTTCCCACCCCCGCTATTTGGCATGTTTCAACTCTTCCCTCTAGACTCATCCATCCATCTTCTCCCACTTAGTTCGGGTTGCGGGGGCAGCAGCTTCAGAAGGAAAGCCCAGACTTCCCTCTCCCCAGCCACTTTATCCAGCTCTTCCGGGGGGATATCAAGGCGTTCCAAGGCCAGCCGGGAGACGAAGGCTAGGTTCAGACCGTATGTCTTCATGCAAAATTCAGATTTTTCATCATATCTGTTTTTTGGCCTGCCTTTTCAGACTGCCTTTTTCCATTGAGCCTGTTTAAGTATTACCCATGTGCACTAACTCGCATCTAACACGCACTGAACAAACTGACTCACATGCGCAGAAGCATGAAAACAAATGACTACAGATGTTGGCTCTATGTTATTCTAGGGTTACCATATTTTGATTTCCAAAAAGAGGACACAAATATCACACATGAATAATGCCCGTTTACTCTTATATTCAAAGTTAATATTGTCAACCTGAGGCTGTTGGCAATCTTACAAATAGTGACGAATGCCCATAGGCGGAGTTTGACTTTTGGGGCAAGGGGGGCACAAAATGTAGATGAACCCGAAACGCAGTTTCAGCAATAAAATTAACTCCCAAGAATAATATAATAATAAATTAAAATTAGGGCTGTCAAACGATTAAAATTTATAATCGAGTTAATTACCTGCAGAACCTGCAAACCTGCAGAACGGCCTTCTTTCACCAAATTAATTCACGCGTTCGTTACATCGAGATTGGACTACTGTAACTCCCTACTTGCAGCTTGTCCTAAAAGTTCCCTAAAAGTTCTTCAGCTTGTCCAAAACGCAGCAGCAAGACTTTTAACAGGAACCAATAGAGGAGAGCACATCACCCCCGCATTCCAGGCCCTTCACTGGCTTCCAGTCGAGTTTAGAATTACATTTAAAATCCTCCTTCTTACATTTAAGACCATTAATGGGTTGGGGCCATCTTATCTCTCCAATGCTCTGGCTCCATACCGCCCCAACAGAACACTCCGCTCTCAGAATGCAGGTCTACTGGTAGTTCCCAGGGTTGCTAAAAGTACTGTTGGAGCTAGAGCCTTTAGCCACCAAGCCCCTGTTTTATGGAATCAGCTTCCAGCTAATATTAAAGAAGCCGAGACAGTCTGCACATTTAAGATTAGATTAAAAACGTTCCTATTCAACAAAGCTTATGGTCAGGCTAGTTGAAGTCGAAGTAGACTCAAAGTTTAGTCTAAGCTGCACTAGAAGCTATAAAGCTGGGGGAAGTACAGCCACTGAGTTCTATCTCCTTTTTCTCACTCTACCTACCACTTATCTTACTTTATTTCTATTTTCCAATGTTAATATCTAGTTGTCTAATCTCTTCATCACTAGTCACCCGGTGTCCCCTTTCCCCCTTCCCCTCTGGGAAGGGGCTATTTTTCAGCTGCAGCCTCCTGACTGTCCAGACCCCATGCTGGATGGACGTCCTCGTTGCTACCCCTGTCTCATCTGGCTAGATGGACCTCTTCTTGTTCCTTTACTCCACCGCATTTTTTACGGACTGTAACTTCGCCTGCTAATTCCCATTAGCGGTCCTGGGGCTTCCTGTCTATCCGTCCTGGGAGTGGATCTCTCCTGACTGTGGTACTCCCCAAGGTTTCTCGTCTTCTCCCGAAGTCTCTGGAGTTATGGGAGTTTTTCCTTGCCGACATAGAGGGTCTAAGGATGGGGGATACCCAGGACTTGAATTTATTTTTTCATCTTTGTTGCTTCGTTTGCTGTTTCTGATTGTGTATCATATTGCCTCTGCAAAGCCCTTTGAGACGACATTGTTGTGATCCAGGGCTATACAAATAAAATTGAATTGAATGGAATTGAATCACAGCTTTAAAATTAATTAATTGTAATTAATCGCAATTCAGACCATCTCTAAAATATGCCATATTTTTCTGTAAATTATTGTTGGAATGGAAAGACACACGACGGATATATATATATATACAAAATACTGTATATAAGTACTGTATTTGTTTATTGTAACAATAAATCCACAAATGCCATTATTAACATTCTTTCTGTTAAAGTGATCCACGGATAGAAAGACTTGTAGTTCTTAAAAGATAATTGTTATAGTTACGAGTTATAGTAATTTTATATTAAAACCCCTCTTCATGTTTTTGTTTTAATAAAATTTGTAAAATTTTCAATCAAAAGTAGAGTTAATATAATAATAATAAGAATAAAAATAACAATAATAAAAATAGAGTGACCAAAGTCTAAGTTTTACGTGTATTTTGCATAGCTATTTTGATATGGAATGCCAGTTCATTTTGCATTGTTGTTTAACTGTGTGTCAGAATAGGGCCTCATTACAATAGATTGAAGTGCTTTTCTTTTTGTGAACATTATTATTTTGGGGAGAGATAGGAATATTATTTTTGTTGTGCTTTCACTAAACGATACTTATGTTTGTTGTGAAGGAGAAGCTTATGCCAATAAACGGCGCGGTCCAAAGAACGCCTGTGTCCACTCGCCTTTACTGTATAACATACAGTGCCTTGCAAAAGTATTCGGCCCCCTTGAATCTTGCAACCTTTCGCCACATTTCAGGCTTCAAACATAAAGATATGAAATGTAATTTTTTTGTCAAGAATCAACAACAAGTGGGACACAATCGTGAAGTGGAACAACATTTATTGGATAATTTAAACTTTTTTAACAAATAAAAAACTGAAAAGTGGGGCGTGCAATATTATTCGGCCCCTTTACTTTCAGTGCAGCAAACTCACTCCAGAAGTGATGATCCAATGTTGTCCTAAATGACCGATGATGATAAATAGAATCCACCTGTGTGTAATCAAGTCTCCGTATAAAATGCACCTGCTCTGTGATAGTCTCAGGGTTCTGTTTAAAGTGCAGAGAGCATTATGAAAACCAAGGAACACACCAGGCAGGTCCGAGATACTGTTGTGGAGAAGTTTAAAGCCGGATTTGGATACAAAAAGATTTCCCAAGCTTTAAAGATCTCAAGGAGCACTGTGCAAGCCATCATATTGAAACGGAAGGAGCATCAGACCACTGCAAATCTACCAAGACCCGGCCGTCCTTCCAAACTTTCTTCTCAAACAAGGAGAAAACTGATCAGAGATGCAGCCAAGAGGCCCATGATCACTCTGGATGAACTGCAGAGATCTACAGCTGAGGTGGGAGAGTCTGTCCATAGGACAACAATCAGTCGTACACTGCACAAATCTGACCTTTATGGAAGAGTGGCAAGAAGAAAGCCATTTCTCAAAGATATCCATAAAAAGTCTCGTTTAAAGTTTGCCACAAGCCACCTGGGAGACACACCAAACATGTGGAAGAAGATGCTCTGGTCAGATGAAACCAGAATTGAACTTTTTGGCCACAATGCAAAACGATATGTTTGGCGTAAAAGCAACACAGCTCATCACCCTGAACACACCATCCCCACTGTCAAACATGGTGGTGGCAGCATCATGGTTTGGGCATGCTTTTCTTCAGCAGGGACAGGGAAGATGGTTAAAATTGACGGGAAGATGGATGCAGCCAAATACAGGAACATTCTGGAAGAAAACCTGTTGGTATCTGCACAAGACCTGAGACTGGGACGGAGATTTATCTTCCAACAGGACAATGATCCAAAACATAAAACCAAATCTACAATGGAATGGTTCAAAAATAAACGTATCCAGGTGTTAGAATGGCCAAGTCAAAGTCTAGACCTGAATCCAATCGAAAATCTGTGGAAAGAGCTGAAGACTGCTGTTCACAAACACTCTCCATCCAACCTCACTGAGCTTGAGCTGTTTTGCAAGGAAGAATGAGCAAGAATGTCAGTCTCTCGATGTGCAAAACTGATAGAAACATACCCCAAGCGACTTGCAGCTGTAATTGGAGCAAAAGGTGGCGCTACAAAGTATTAACGCAAGGTGGCCGAATAATATTGCACGCCCCACTTTTCAGTTTTTTATTTGTTAAAAAAGTTTAAATTATCCAATAAATTTTGTTCCACTTCACGATTGTGTCTCACTTGTTGTTGATTCTTGACAAAAAATTAAAATTTTATATCTTTATGTTTGAAGCCTGAAATGTGGCGAAAGGTTGCAAGGTTCAAGGGGGCCGAATACTTTTGCAAGGCACTGTATATCTGTACATATCTTACCCAAAATACAACAAGAGACACATAATTGCCACTATAAGAAAGAAAACTTATATAACTTATAAATATTTGCAGAGCACAAATAGCAATTTGCATTGCATTGTGAATGCAGCATAAACGTCTCACAACTACTAATTCTCCCACGTTTAGAAGAAATAAGATGAGTATGGAACGGCGCTGCCCCCAAGCGGCCGGTGGCATTCTCTTCACTCTTAATGTCCATAAACGGCCTCATTGTAATCTGTTTGAGGCAATGTGCGAGCAGGTCATTTAGTGCATGCGTTAATTGCGTCAAACGTGATTAATTTTTAAAAATTAATTAACGCCCGTTAACGCGATAATTTTGACAGCCCTAATTAAAATATGTGTTTTTTTTTTTTTTTGTTTCCCATCATTTCTTAGGGGAATTCTAAATCAGGCTGCTTAGGACAGCTATACTTTTCACCAAGATCGTCATCCACTGAATATGCTACGCCCGCCAGTGTGAACAGGTGTACTGTCAAATGTTGCACCCCATCAGAAATTGCAACTTTGTGTTATAAATGGCCGCAAATACAGCGGTTACTAAGTAAACACTACAAGCTTTCTTTAAATAAAGGAATATTTACTTACGTTTGATCAGAGACTGACATGTAGAAAAGTTCTTGGACACATTCTGCCATGTTAGCGGTACTCGACAACTGCATGCCGCTCGATCCCTGTTTATGTCTTCGCCGTGTAGTTAAGCATCAATTTACGCCATATTCGTATGGAACCTGTATGTTTACGATGTTACTTGTTTACTTTGCACCTGTGGATAACATTGAGAATCCAATTGAATGTGAAAGAGGGCTTATTCACCGCCACAACAGCTGTGGGAACAAAATAATATATGGGTGCATAATTTGTTGTACAATTAGCGTCTTTAGTTGGGCAAATTGAAACTCCTCTCACCATTTTGGCGGTGCTCTCTGGCTTTTCATGGTCCACATTTTCAATCCTTGGTTCTTGCTCAGTAGTTGTTGTCGCTTTTGAAAGCTTAGGTTTGAAAAAATTACGTAGACTATACCCATCTTGCCTCTTCATTCCTCAGGTGGTTTTAGCTTAGCCAAGCAAATTACCGTCTAAGGTGCTAGTTTTGTTACTTTGTGGGTTTCTTGTATAAGACAACTTACTGAAAAGTTTGACTGACAGATCTTTAGTTAAAGAACAGAAGAGAGGCATCATCAACATTAACTGTCTACTGGCGGGCTGTTTATCAGCTGTCTCGAGCTCGCTGGGTATCTCTGACCTATGTGTGCTGTGACGAGCAGACATTACTAATCGAACACGCAGCTACAATTTGCTCATATCATTACAATCGTTACATGATTTGTTTGAAAAATAATTTTGACCAGTTATAATTTTTATTTTGTTCATTTCATTCAATTTTGCTCTTTGTTTTATTGCTTTACAACTTTTACAGACACTATTTTACCGAAAAACTCTTTAATTCTAAAATCATATATAGGAAAGTCAATTACATGCAATGACACTTTTGTCACCAAGGGGGGCCTGGCCCCCCCGCAAAATCCGCTTATGCGTATGACCTTACAAATGGGTGACTAATCTTACAACGTTGTATATAGCGTGCAATATGAAACAAAAATAAAACTCAATTTTTAAAACAATATGAATTTATTGTAATAATATTGTAACATATAGCCTGGTGCGATCAAAGAACAATCAAAATCTTAAGCTACCTCATGATTACTAAAATTTAACAGTGACTTTTGTTAAAATTGTATGTAGAACTTTTGTCAATTTCTATCATGTCTTGATGGCTGCACATCATGGCACTTCAGCTCACAATTCAGTTTAACTTGAAGGTAGTTAGTTAGTATGTCCAATTATAAATTAAAAAGGTCAATTGATAAAATTACCTTACCGATGCAATTTTTGTGCAGGGAACATTTCTTTTGCTAATTCTGAGAACTGATCAGCAATAGTTGCGGGCAAATTGCTTTCGGCAACAAATTGGCTGAATGAAATCTCCGCTTTCGTCACTTTTCATTCGGCAGACTTTATCTTAATGACCAGTGTTATTAATCTTACTTTTAAAAAGTAATTAATTACAGTTACAAATTACTTCTCCCAAAATGTAACTGAGTTAGTAACTCAGTTACCTGACAGTAAGAGTAATTAGTTACTTGGCAAAGTAACTGGTGTTACCTTTCATGTTTTTTTTTTCATTAAAAAATAAATAAATAAAACAAAAAACAGTAACCTTTGCCATGTTTGGAAATTGTTTAATGTTGTGAATCAGCTGTTAAAGTTGTTAAAATTGCTACTGTTTTTGCATTAGTTCCCTACTGTCTACTTTCGACATGTAAAGTTTTAAAACTTTCATCATTTAAAGATAAAGTCAAGTCAAGATTTTTCCGATTTTGGAGTATTTTAGATAAAAAGTTACTTAAGTTTGCTAGGAAGGTTCACTACAACAGAGCCTTTCTGAGAAGTCTACTACTTCAAAATGACGGCTGTTTAATAACGCCACGGTCCGTCATTTCGCATGTAGTTCTATCAGCATGTGATATCTAGGCGTAGATTGTAGGCTGTCGGCTACAGTCAGGAAAGATTGGAGCCTCCTAGCCTAGCATTGTGTTTGCTACAGCGTCAAAACAAACACGCTTCTCTCTCAGTGTCTCTGACTTTTCTCATGTCATTCAACCAGCGTAGTAACACATCGTAACTCACATTGTCTCGTTGCCGAAACGGTGACCAAATCCGAACGGAGAAAAAAAAACAAAAAACTAATGCACGAAAAACGTACAGATTGTGAACGTATGGCGTGCACATTTAAAAATCAGTGCTCACTTGTACAAATTACGCAGTAACCGTACAACTTGACAGGTACTGTATGAATATGTATTGATAGAATGCATGCACGTTTACACTGTTAAACTTTTATATTATTTCATTCGACACATTCATTCACAGTTTATCGGTGCATTACAGCTTAATAAATGACAATAACTGCCACTGTCTGCCTCAGAGTCCCACAATTTGGGCTAAAAAAGCCAAAGTTGCCTCACATGTTGATTTCACCCTGATCATCCGTGTGCTTGTGCCCACCGATAGTGTGTCTCGGGCAGCCACAATAGCTACCCAAAGCAGCAGGAGGTTCATTACTGTATTTTCATCCAAACATGCTCGAAAAGAACCGTAATGGGTCGTGCCAAGCGGCCAGGCAGTTCAGCGGGTCCTCCACTGATTGAAGGATCAGGGGTTAGATTCCAGCTCCCATCTGTGCCCGTTGTCGTTGTGTCCCTGGGCAACATACCCTACTTGCCTGTGTGAAAGGAGAAGGAGCAGTTGGATGGTGGTCGAAAGGGCCCATGGCGTGGATTGGGTTCCTCGCTTCTGTCAGACTGCCCCAGGGCAGCTGGGTCGACAGTAATGGCTTACAACCATTGAGTGTGGAGTGAAAGAATCATGCAATGTATAGCGCTTTGAGTGTCCAAAAAAGTGCTACAGTGGTATGAAAAAGTTTCTGAACTAGGGCTGTCAAAATTATCGCGTTAACGGGCGTAAATTAATTTTTTAAATTAATCACGTTAAAATATTTGACGCAATTAACGCAGATGCCCCGCTCAGACACATTTAAATGACAGGACAGTGAAACGCTCACTTGTTGTGTTTTATGGAGTTTTGCTGCCCTCTGCTGGCGCTGATTTTATAAGCTTCAGCACCCATGAGCATTGTGTAAGTAATTATTGGCATCAACAATGTAGGGCTACTAGTTTATTTTTTGATTGAAATTTTTAACAAATTTTATTAAAACGAAAACATTAAGAGGGGTTCTAATATAAAATTTCTATAACTTGTACTAACATTTTTCTTTTAAGAACTACAAGTCTTTCTATCCATGGATCGCTTTAACATAATGTTAGTAATGTTAATGCCATCTTGTTGATTTATTGTTATAATAAACAAATACAGTCTTTATGTAACGTATGTTGAATGTATATATCCATCTTGTGTCATATCTTTCCATTCCAACAATAATTTACAGAAAAATATGACATATTTTAGAGTTGGTTTGAATTACGATTAATTGCGATTAATTACGATTAATTAATTTTTAAGCTGTAATTAACTCGATTAAAATTTTTAAACGTTTGACAGCCCTAATCTGAACCTTTTGTAAAAAAAAAAATATTTTCTGTGAAAAATCACCTGCTGGTGTCTGCTTTAACTAAAATCACCTCAACATTTTTAGGTTTTCATATTTTAATGAGGATAGCATGCAAACAATGACAGAAGGGGGGAAAATAAGTTAACCCTATGCCTAAGGAGACTTAAAGAACAAATGAAACCAATTTTTACCAAAATAATTAAGTCAGGTGTGTTCCCAATCACTGTTGAGTGGTTTAAAGCTGCCCTGACCACTGTAAAACACACACCTGGTAAGAATTGTCTTGATGAGAAGCATTGTCTGATGTGCATCATGCTCGGTCAAAACAGCTGTCTGACGACCTGCGATCAAGGATTGTTGATTTGTATAAAGCTGGGAAAGGATACAAAACCATCTCTTAAAGTCTGGATGTTTCGTCAATGGACAGTCAGAGAGAGAGTTTAGCACTGCTGCTTCTATCCCAAGGAGTGGCTGTCCACCAAAGATGGCACCAAGAGTTCAGCGCAGTGTACTCACGAGGTAAAAGAAAAAGAACCCTTGAGTGCCTGCTAAAGACTTACAGAAATTACTGGCACTATCCAGTATCTCTGTGCACACATCAACTAGATATAAAACTATGGCTAAGAATAGTGTTCATGAGAGCACTCCAGGGAGGAAGCCACTGCTGCCTAAAAAAAACATTGTTGCTCGTTTAATGTTCACAAAAAGGCACTTGGGCACTCCACAGATGTTTTGGCAAAATACTTTGTGGACTGATGAAATCAAAGTTGAATTGTTTGGGAGTAACACACAACGTCATGTGTAGAGGGAAAATGGAACAGCTCACCAACATCAACACCTTATCCCCACCTTGAAGCATGGTGGAGGGAGCATCATGATTTAGGGCTGTTTTGCTGCCTAAGGGCCAGGACAACTTACAATCATCAATGGAAAAATGAATTCAGGAGTTTATCAGGATGTTTTGCAGGAAAACCTTAGACCGTCTGCCAGACAGTTGAAGCTAAAAAGAGGATGGATGCCGCAACAAGACAATGATCCAAAACACAGAGGTAAATCAACTTCAAAGGAACAAAATACAAGTTCTGGAGTGGCCAAGTCAAAGTCCAGACTTGAACCTCATTGAGATGCTGTGGCATGACCTAAAGACAGCAATTTATGTCAGACATGCCAGGAATCTGACTGAACTACAGCAGTTTTTTTAGAGAGAAATGGGCCAATATTAGTCCTGATAGATGTGCCAGTGTGATCTGCAGCTACGGGAGGCGTCTTGTTGAAGTTATTGCTGCCAAAGGGGGGGCTACAAAATTGTAAATGTGATGGTTCAATTACTTATTTTTCCCACTTCTATCATTGTTTGCATATCATTCTCATTAAAAATATCAAAACCTATTAATGTTTGGGTGGTTTTAGTTAAAACAGACAGTTTTTTCATCTGTGTGATTTTAACAAAGATCAGATCACATTTGATGGTGTTTTTGTGCAGAAATGTGAGAAATTACAAAAGGTTCAGATACTTTTTCTTACCACTATACATAAATCCAAGGCATTATTATTATTTTTATTTTGCCCATTAAAATTCATAATTAGGTTTTACCAGGATGAAGTCTGCAGGATAATACTTTCTCCCAGAGCTGGCGGTCATAGGAGCGGGCCGCGCATTGTCTTAAAATTAACAGTGTCAAAGGGGGTTTGTTTTTATGCAGTTATTAATGTGTTTAACAGACAGCGTTATCAAAAAAATCCCATACAAAACATAAGGCCGGCTCACCGGGATTTGTCCTGTTCCTCCCGGTTAGCCACTGCGGGCCAGTTAATTTAAATGCATGTGTGATTTTTAAAAAATAGCGGCAGAAAATATTACATCTGAAACTCGGTTCACTTGCAAGTTGTGCTATTTTTTAGAACAGGCCTGTGAGCAACACATGTGGCCCTTGCGGGCGACTTGGTGCCTGCGGGCACCATGTTGGTAGCAATTACAATTGTTCATTTAATTCAACGCGCATAAACAGCATGGGCTCATTAACTGCAACAAGTTCTGTACAACACAATGACTGGCATAATTGACTAGATCTGCACACAAATTGTTGAAAATCCTCTTTGTTACTTGCTTAGTATGCAGGATGTCCAACAATGTGAGACACATGCTTCCCATCTCCTCAGTGAGACTTCCAGCATTTCTATCACATCTAAGTGATAAAAGAGACAGCGAGTCTGCTCTCTCCAGATTAGCAATGTTCATTAGTTTGCTAATGAAGTCTCTCTAGCCAGAACAATGGGCGGCCAATGCCCCCTTTTAACATGAACCTTGGGAGTTTGTCACAGAAAACAGATGGAAATTTCTAACTTTCTAATCTCTAGAAAAAAAAAAAAATACAAGAAAAAACTTTGACCCAAGTCTTCGAAATAAAAGCTGAACAGCACTGTTTAACTCAAGTGTGGGATTAAAAAAATGAATGAAAGAAAATATGAAATTGTTTTAAAGAGTAGGATTTGTAAAATTTCAGCGGGCATATTATGCCGATACTCAAAACATTCTTTGTTTGAGGGCACCTTCACATTTGACCAAGAGAAACAGGCTCCGGTTGGAGAGCTACCTCGCAACGACACTTGCAAATAACCAATTGAACCACCCCCACACCCCCAATCCCTGCCGGAAAAAAGGGGAAATAACCAACCGAAAAATGGAGCGTCTGGCGCAGGCGTTTCTTTCCTTAATACTGTAACAACAACAAGTAAGTCGCCTGCTTCATCAGGTTTTTAATCCTGAATTTTACAACTTGTGCTACACAACATGGCTAGTCTGCCATAGGCGACTACAACAACAACAGAACATAGAAGGTGAAAGTATCCCGCCCAATGCTTCCGCACTCTCAAGGCTGGTTTATGCTTCTGCGGCGGACAAGGCAGACCCGATTTTCAACCCACCACCGTAGCCTGACGTGCACCTCCACAAAATCTTGACTACGTGTCATGTCAACGCATGGTGACGTGACGCAAATGGACTGTGATTGGTCCGCTCAGACTGTTGTTTCCGGTTCAGCGCGAAATCGCCACCATTTACAAACATTCTTGCGCCACACTCAAAAATAGACCAAGCCGAAGAGAGCATCATCGAAGAGGTCCCCCAGTACGACCACCTGTACAATGTTTTGTCACGGCATTATAAGGATTGCTAAATGGCAAGCAATTCGTGGAAGGGGATTGCTGAAAATACGGGGCCGGAGGTCAGCAAATGCAATCAAAAATGGGAGAACCTTTGAGACAAGTATGTGCTTTTTATCACTTTATGTCGTATTTTCTGTTGGTGCACGTTATCATTTATTTTGTACATACAGTGGGGCAAATAAGTATTTAGTCAACCACGAATTGTGCAAGTTCTCCTTCTTGAAATGGTTAGAGAGGCCTGTAATTGTCAACATGGGTAAACATCAACCCAACCATGAGAGACAGAATGTGGAAAAAAAACAGAAAATCACATTGTTTTATTTTTAAAGAATTTATTTCCAAATTAGAGTGGAAAATAAGTATTTGGTCACCTACAAACAAGCAAGATTTCTGGCTGTCAAACAGGTCTAACTTCTGACAAGGTCTAACTAGGCTCCACTCATTACCCGTTTTAATGACACCGGTTTTAACTTGTGATCAGTATAAAAGACACCTCACCACAACCTCAGTCAGTCACACTCCAAGCTCCACTATGGCCAAGACCAAAGAGCTGTCGAAGGACACCAGAGACAAAATTGTAGACCTGCACCAGACTGGGAAAACTGAATCTGCAATAGGTAAAACGCTTGGTGTAAAGAAATCAACTGTGGGAGCAATTATTAGAAAATGGAAGACATACAAGACCACTGATAATTTCCCTCGATCTGGAGCTCCATGCAAGATCTTACCCCGTCGCATCAAAATGATAACAAGAACAGTGAGCAAAAATCCCAGAACCACACAGGGGGACCTAGTGAATGACCTACAGAGAGCTGGGACCACAGTAACAAAGGCTACTATCAGTAACACAATGCGCCACCAGGGACTCAAATTCTGCACTGCCAGACGTGTCCCCCTGCTGAAGCCAGTACACGTCCAGGCCTTTCTGCGGTTCGCTAGAGAGCATTTGGATGATACAGAAGAGGACTGGGAGAATGTGTTATGGTCAGATGAAACCAAAATAGAACTTTTTGGTAGAAACATAGGTTCTCGTGTTTGGAGGAGAAAGAATAATGAATTGCATCCGAAGAACACCATACCTACTGTAAAGCATGGGGATGGAAACATCATGCTTTGGGGCTGTTTTTCTGCAAACGGACCAGGACGGCTGATCTGTGTAAAGGAAATAATGAATGGGGCCATGTATCGAGAGATTTTTAGTGAAAATCTCCTTCCATCAGCAAAGGCATTGAAGATGAGACGTGTCTGGGTCTTTCAGCATGACGATGATCCCAAACACACAGCCAGGGCAACAAAGGAGTGGCTTCGTAAAAAGCATTTCAAGGTCCTGGAGTGGCCTAGCCAGTCACCAAATCTCAACCCCATAGAAAATCTGTGGAGGGAGTTGAAAGTCTGTGTTGCCCAACGACAGCCCCAAAACATCACTGCTCTAGAGGAGATCTGCACGGAGGAATGGGCCAAAATACCAGCAACAGTGTGTGGAAAGCTTGTGAAGAGTTACAGAAAACGTTTGGACTCTGTTTTTGCCAACAAAGGGTACTTAACAAAGCACTGTGATTAACTTTTGGTATTGACCAAATACTTATTTTGCACCATGATTTGCAAATAAATTATTTAAATATCAAACAATGTGATTTTTTTGGGTTTTTTCCCCCACATTCTGTCTCTCAATGTTGAGGTTTACCCATGTTGACAATTACAGGCCTCTGTAATATTTTCAAATGGGAGAACTTGCACAATTAGTTGTTGACTAAATACTTATTTGCCCCACTGTATATTTGCTGTGAGTCTGTGACTTATTTACATCTTATTAGTGCTGTCAAATTTATCGCGTCAACGAGCGGTAATTAAGTTTTTTAAAATTAATCACGTTAAAATATTTGACGCATTTAAAGCATGCGTGGAATGACCTACTCATGCATTGCCTCAAATGGATTACAATGACGCTGTTTTTTGCACATTGAGAGCTAAGAAGCATAGAAAGGCAAGTGGACACAGGCGTTCATTGGACCGCGCCGTTTTCTGTTTATTGGTATAAGTTTCGGCAACTCCTTCACAACAAACATAAATTTCATTTAGTGAAAACACAACAAAAATAATATTCCTATCTCTCAAAAAAAAATAATGTTCACAAAAACAATACAAAGAGAACTGGCATTCCCAATCAAAATAGCTATGCACAATACACATAAAACTTACTCAGACTTTGGTCAAACTCTATTCAAACATTTCGTTTAGCTCAACAAATACACTGGATGGCAATATTTAGTCACAATATACAAACTATCAGAGGTCTCGTACGTTGTGAAGCCAGCACTCAAATGAACGTGAAATACAACAAATGGACCAGTAAAAGGGGAACTATGGCGTCAGTCGAGGGACAAAACACACTCGTTGGCTTGATTACTAATTAATTTAAAATTCGCCATTGACACACCTTGTGGTGTATTTCAATCACTACCTTATGTAGTTAAAGACACTGTGGAAGCAGGGAGCCCGTGTGCCATCACAGTGCGACGTCAACAATGGCGAGCTACTAGTTTATTTCTTGATTGAAAATTTTACAAATTTCAAAACGAAAAAATTAAGAGGGGTTTTGTTATGAAATTACTATAACTTGTACGAACATTTATCTTTTAAGAACTACATGTCTTTCTATCCATGGATCCCTTTAACAGAAAGAATGTTAATAATGTTAACACCATCTTGTGGATTTATTGTTATAATAAACAAATACAGTACTTAGTGCAGTATGTTGAATATATCTTGTGCCTTATCTTTCCATTCCAACAATAATTTACAGAAAAATATGGCATATTTTAGAGGTGGTTTGAATTGCAATTAATTACGATCAATTACTTTTTAAGCTGTGATTAACTCGATTAAATATTTTAATCATTTGACAGCCCTACATTTTACACTTTAAGTATATGAAGCATAAAGCACAGGTTTGGTGTCAAAAGAGATGTTTTGATGTTTAATATTCAACAACAGACAGTTAACACATTTGAACATCATCACTGATTCACAGTGTCTCGGTGCTTTTATGATCACCTGTTTACCATAAAGGCTTCCAACGCAGTTTGGGAAGTTCCATAGCTGCCAAAAATCTGGCATGGCTTCCCACTGGCCGGTTGTAGGACACGGCAAAGAAATTGAACAAAACGCTGGACAACGTACCTTGCTGGCTTCCACCTGATGCTAGAATTCGTAATGTGACTGCCAGTCTCTGAGCAGCATCAACAGTCGGCCAGAATACCTCCGCAACTGTCTTCTGCGTCGCCTGGGCCACAACATATGTATGATCAACATTTGTTGTTCAAAGTTGATGAGCTGAAGATCCACATTCAATCGTTCCATCTGTGTTGACATTGTTGTGTAACTGTAAGAAAAAGGAATTGGACAAGAGTCCAGCAAAACCGCACAAACACAAAGCCACACCCCTCTAATGGCGTGGCGGTGAATTACAGAGCAACGCGTTCTCTTGACGCAGAATACTCATTGACGACGTGGGGTCTACGGTGAGGCTACGCCGTCACCGCAACGCAGAAGCATAACTTAGGCTTCACACGGTGCATTCAGGAACAGCATGCTAAACACAACCACCACATTGGAACCCGATTCAAATGCAACTGCTTAGTGCAGAACAACAACATTTGGCCAAAGATAATCATCTGTTCTCTTGCCATTGTTGATTTTGAATAGCGTACACACTGTACTTCTGCTTCCAAGGATGCACTGCATGTAGCATCACAGGCTGGAACATCACAGATCCACACTGTGATGCTGCACGTAAAGTAGCAAAAGCGCACCCTACTCCGGGTTGCATTTACAAGCGAAGCAGGGTGCGCTTAAAGCAGGCCGAGACCCACGATTTTTTTTTTTTCCTTTAAACCTGTCCTGTTCAGCTGTTTGACACAGAGAATGGAAGTCTAAGTGCTCGGGTTGTCTGAACAGTTTTAATGTTTCACATAGAGAATCTGATATACTCCCATTGTGATCATTCAAAATACCTTTTTATTATGACAAAGCAGCGAACAGGAAGGGATTATGGGGGGACAGAAGAAAAGCAACACAAGAGAAGAAAGAAAAGAAACACATACACAAACAACAACAAGAAATACATAGAACATCTAGACTAATTATTCATATGCTGGTGCCATCGTCAGCGAGATGTATTTCCGGTTTACACCATGTGGGGGCCTATTGGCCAGTGAAAGAGGGGTACAGGGGTGTCTATAAGCTAAGTGATTGAAAGAGGTAGAGTGTACACAAATCAGTTCTGTGATCTAGAACCCAGTAATCATGTGAATCTCTTATGAATGTAAGCCCGTTGGCGACCAACCCTACGCCGCCCCATCGCCAATCCCGGCAAAAAGACCCCCAACCCGAGCATGCACTACCGCATCCCGCGGCACGCAAGCCCCACCGGACGCGCGACAGCCACGCAGACGGGCGGAGAAGCCGCGCAGGAACCAACCCAGGGCCACGGCCCCCACCCAGCCAGCCCGGGGAGGGAGGGCCGGCAGGGGGTCGGGGGGTCCAGCGCAGCCCATCCCTCCTACCGCAGCCCGGCAAGGGAGCCGTCACCCCCCCCAGGATCCAGGGTGGTCCCCCGGGCCCACGATTTTTGAGCGGACCAGAGTTAATTTGTTTGGTCCGAACTGGAATTCGGATGCACGTTCACATTTACAAAATGAAGCGGACTACCTGCAAAAAAGGAAATCTGGTCAGTTTAAAACTGACCAAACAGTGCTAGTGTGAAAGCGCTCTAAAAGTACTTCATTTTTTATGTAATCAAGCTTTCATTCGAGTACATTGTCAATAATCCAAAAAGGTCACAAAAGATGACAAATAAACCTATAAAAAGAAAATGTTTGCTGAATGGTCTCCTGGTGTCGACAGGTTATTGATTTATACTTAACGCACACACTAAAGGGTTTTGTTCTGTAAATCTTACACAGTGGCTTTGATTGATTTTTCACTGCTGTTAGGATACTGGTGCTACCGATAGAGCTCTAAGAAAGGCCAGCAGCATGTATTATCCACATGGCAACAGGGAGCAGGGCCAAAAGGATTTGTCCGGGGCGGCATGGAACTGGCAGTGTAATGGTTATTGATTCTTAAGAAGAGCTCGAGGGTAAAACTACTCTGTTGTGTGAGGTTAGGTATTCTAAAAGATTTATTTGATGCTGTATTGAATACATGAAAAAATAAATACCCATTTTAATATCTACTTTTACAATTCTTAACATTTTTTATCCACTTTACTAAATTACACAATGCAATAGTTGATATAGTTCTTGACAGTTTCGACTAAACATCAAACAATGTCAATGATGCCAACACAAGTCTGAACAACACTGCACTTCATTGCATGTTGTGTATATCTCAAAGACGAAACTGGCTTGTTGTGTCACGTTCTGAAGGCACTACTGAAAGCCCATTTTTGTTGCGACCTAAGACACGGCAGGGAGTGTTTTTAAAGATCTGAAAGGTTTGTGCAATTGCATGGAAACATGGGCTACATGTGCAAGCTACTAACAGGTTGCATCTTGACCGTCTCCTGAGGCTTGACATTCATCTTCATCATCATAATCTGAGGCACTACCGTCCGTCTCTGCACTTCCCAGCTCCTTCCAGGTCTTCAACTGTCCCAGATTTAGAAATTTCTCCTGCGTTTCCTGGGTGACAAACCCAACAACATAATGTAGCATTTGTTACAGAATAGTCAATTGATACTATTTTGCCAAGAAAATGCAATCCTGAAAAATATAATCATAATGTCTCACATCAATTGATTTTGCTTTGTGAAATAGTATAATTGGTGGACTTTCAGTGTTTTTTAGCCGGTGTGCCGTGAGAAATTATCCAATATTGCATTTTTTTTGTAGGTCATCGGTTGGAGTTGCAGTAGGAAGGAAGGACTAGGTAGAAGGTTGTGGTCATGTGCAGATGAGCGAGGTATTTCTCGTTCAATAACTTCTCGGATTTCTACCCAATAGCCACCTTGCTGTCCGCGACAATGTGAACCCCAGCACATTTACTGTAGGTACATCATTTGATTAGCCTCTTCAAATGTCGATATGCACAAAAGTGTCCTTTCCATTTTATCCATATGTGACAACTGTCAATCTTCCCCATTTTATTCCAACACATTGTCGAGGACAGCAAGATGGCCGATGGCTAGAAATCTTTTTGTTTTTGAACGTGACACGAGCAGTTGCAGTTGCCGTCGCTTCAAAACAAGTCGATGGACTACTTTGTTCGCCTTCATAAAAACACACAGAAACAGGCAACTTTGATGAGGAAAAAGTACAAATGTAAATGCCAGTTACCTTGTTGCTGAACTTGTTGCTAATTCCAAAAAGTCCCACACTGTGACAGAGACAAATCCATTGTCAGGGAGATGCTTGGCCCTGATGCGTTTAAAAACATTGCGAAAGTCCCTCTGTCTGATATTTCTGAGCTTTTCAAGCCTAACTACTATAAAAAATAAATAAATAAAAACAGAGAGAGACTAAGAGTTGTTGATGAAGATGGCTTTGTGTTAATCTAAACAGGCTCAAGTTTCACACTGAGTAAATATAAATATTGAGAATTTATTTCATCATTAAATATACTGTAGAGAAAGTAATTTTGGAACATTTTTGGTTTGTGGTGTGCTTCAAGATTTTTTCCAATGACTCAGGAAAGGTTACAAAACACTGATCTATAGTGTATAGCAGGTATTCTCAAAGCGTGGTCCACGCAACGATTAAAGTAGTCCAGAGCCCTCCGCAGCAGAGTTCCGCCTCCTTAGTCAAATAAACAATTCAATAGCGTACCACACGTAACACGTCACATTTGCTCATTGATACTCATGACGTTAGCAACTGTTGCTATGAGGGTCAAACTCGCGTTTGTCCCTCATGCCAGATGCATGTAAATAGTGTACGAACGATATGTTTACTGAGCTAAACCTACCAATTCTGTCCGAAAATGATGTCACTGGTGCCAAAATTCACTTGTAAAAATGTTGAAGAATATACAAATGTTGAGTTAAAGAGATGCCTTGAGTGTCGAGGGCTGAAAAAGACGGGAAAGAGCCGACCTGATCCAGAGGTAGCTTTTTTTTATCGACACCTTTTTCTTGTGTGCATTGCCTTATGCCACTGACAATGTCATTCTCCTGTTTCAACAAGCTATCCTGTACCCCTATATGCCCTGTCTTTCTTATATATTATATCCTGTGGTTGTCATACGTCTCTGACCGTTCTTGGGGGCAATTTATATTGCTATTTTTTTGTAGCGATTGCAAACGCTACTCAGTGACAGCCAACGAGAAATTTTTTGTTTATAACAAATCTTAATTCTATTAATTTATTTACACTTCCCACAGAAGAAGTAAAGCTGTTAAATCTAGAGCCTACCTGTCGACATGAACAGGCTTACTACACAAAGACCAAGGCCAAGTATGGCTAATTTATTCAAATATCTATATTTTAGAAAAATAGGCCTATATGACTGTTGTGATATATACTTTTTTTTTTTTCAGATCATTCATTGTCAGACAGTATTTCATCTTTTTTTAAATTTTTTTATTTTTTTAATTATTCGATCTTTAGCCTTAGAATATTATTTTAATATTTATTATTTTATTATATTCTTTATTTTTTTTTTTTTCCTATTATAGTCACACAATAAGTACCACTTTTGAAAGAAGGGTTAATAAGACATCGAGTATAGGTAAGTAGTGTAAGGTTTAAATTTGGAAAAGAACTGGCAGAGAAAAATTCAGTTGTAGTGTTGCCAAAAATGTGTCATGAGCAGTGAAGCAGGGTTTACAAAGTAGCAATGTAGGGGTATATCAACAGATACAGCACGCAAATGAGTAACAAATCAATGACATGGTATTTTTTGTCGTTCATTTTATTTGAACTATACATTGAAAGCTACTAATGTTCAGTCACACTGATGTAAGATGTCTACTAAATTTAATAGCATGTGAAATTAGCAAAAAAATGACTTCATAATCATTGTAAAGTCGTATGAAAAAATATCTGAACCTTTTGGAACTTCTCACATTTCTGCATCATCACCATGAAATGTGATCTGATCTTTGTCAAAATCACACAAATGAAAAAAACAGTGTCTGCTTTAACTAAAACCACCCAAACATTTATAAGTTTTCATGTTTTAATGAGAATAGTATGCAACAATGACAGAAGGGGGGAAAATATGTAAGTGAACCATCACATTTAACATTTTGTGCCCCCCCTTTGGCAGCAATAACTTCAACCGGACACTTCCTGTAGCCGAGATCAGTCTGGCACATGGATCAGGACTAATCTTGGCCCATTCTTCACTACAAAACGTCTGTAGTTCTGTTCCGGTCGTGGGCAGAGAACCACAAAACAGGCACGTGAGATAGTGAGGCTCTGCGTTCAAGCAGTTTATTGTTAACAGAGTTGTGGAGTCTGTGGTGTTGAGCGTTTTGGGCAAAGGTACCAAAAACACGAGGCGTAGACGAAATCCTGGAACAAAGCAAATAGGTCGATGATCAGATGAGTCCACACAGAAGTAATCACAACGCGAGAAGGCACTAACAGTGTACTGAAAGAGACCATCCAGCAACGTGGTGGAGCTCTGGCTGGCTTAAGTAGGCTGGTGATGGTGATTGCTGACAGCTGCCGTCACTCCACCCGTCAGGTGCTGGGCCTGTAATTGGATGACAGACATACCCACAAACTTGCCCAGCCTGGAGCCTGACAAGTTCAGTCAGATTCCGAGGATGCCAGGCATGAATCGCTGTCTTTGGGTCATGCCACAGCATCTCAATGGAGGTCAAGTCTGGACTTTGACTTGGCCACTCCAGAAGGTGTATTTTGTTCTTCTGAAACCATTCTGAAGTTGATTTACTTCTGTGTTTTGGATCATTGTCTTGTTGAAGCATCCATCCTCTTTTCAGCTTCAACTGTCTGACAGACAGCCTCAGGTTTTCCTGCAAAACATCCTGATTAACTTTTGAATTAATTCTTTCACTAATGATTGCAAGTTGTCCAGGCCCTGAGGCAGCAAAACAGTCCCAAATCATGATGCTCCCGCCACCATGCTTCACGGTGGGGATGAGGTGTTGATGTTGGTAAGCTGTTCCATTTTTCCTCCTCACATGAAGTTGTGTGTTACTCCCAAAAAATTCAACTTTGGTTTCATCAGTCCACAAAATATTTTGCCAAAACTTCTGTGGAATGTCCAAGTGCCTTTTTGCGCACATTAAACGAGCAACAAAGTTTTTGTTTTTAGACAGCAGTGGCTTCGTCCGTGGAGTCCTCCCATGAACACTATTCTTTGCCATTGTTTTACATATAGTGGATGCGTGCACAGAGATATTGGACAGTGCCAGTGATTTCTGTAAGTCTTTAGCAGACACTCCAGAGTTCTTTTTACATCTGTGAGTACTCTGCGCTGAACTCTTGGTGTCATCTTTGGTGGATGGCCACTCCTTGGGAGAGAAGCAACAGTACCAAACTTTCTCCATTTGTAGACAACTTCTCTGACCGTCGATTGATGAACATCCAGACTTTTAGAGCTGGTTTGGGATCCTTTCCCAGCTTTATACAGATGAATAATCCTTAATCGCAGGTCTTCAGACAGCTTTTTTGATCGAGCCATGATGCACATCAGACAATGCTTCTCATTAAGACAATTCTTACCAGGTGTGTGTTTTATACTGGGCAGGGCAGCTTTAAACCACTCATCAGCGATTGGGCACACACCTTACTTAAAATGTTTGGTAAGAATTGGTATCAATTGTTCCTTAGGCAGAGGGTTCAATTACTTATTTTTCCCCCTTCTGTCATTGTTTGCATGCTATCCTCATTAAAATATGAAAACCTATATTTGTTTGGGTGGTTTTAGTTAAAGCAGACACTGTATTTTCATCTGAGTGATTTTGACAAAGATCAGATCACATTTGATGGTGATTTCATGCAGAAACGTGAGAAATTCCAAAAGGTTCAGATATCACTACTATTGACAAATATGCTTTATCAATTACAATATGTCAGTCATGTTTTTGTCATATTTTTCAATGGGGAAGAGTGGGGAAGGTTCATCATATTCTGCAAGATGTTCAGATTTTTTTCCTAACCTGATGTCACAGTTGGCCTGTAGACACGTTCTTGGGACTGGCAGAGCACCCCGGAATGGTGGACAAAACCCAAGTCCTGCTTGGAACACTTTGGCCCTCAATCTTTATTGTGCCTGCACAGAACCTCCATGTGATAACACAAGCATGTGTGGCAGTATTGATCCACTCTGAGTCTCCCAAGATACATCCCAATGGGACACTAATTGCTTTACACAGCTCTTGTGATCGCTTAATCTTTCTGCACTGCCCACTTATTTTCACTCACTTTATTTACAAGGATTATTGGCAATGCAGAGCCACCGGTAGAGCTCTTCTTTCTGTCTATCGACTCTCAAAGCCGCACAACAGATGGAGTAGAGCAAAATCTACCGTGTGCACAGTAAAGCTGTACTGGGTTAACAAACAAATCCACAGTGATGCAGCCACAAGAGATTAATATGTTGCGCAGTGTGGATATGACGAATTGGATAATGAATTCATTGGCTGCCAGTGATGGCAATGGATGTCCAAACTATTTGATTTGGAAGGGCTGACAGTAGGAGTAGTACTATATGGGTAACTCACAATTCAATACTGTGACGATATGTGGGCCGCAATATTGATAATAATAAAAAGAAAAACACATGTAATTATACATTTACTCAATGCCAAAACTTTTACAATGTACAAAGAAACATACATTTGCATGGTGCCTCACTGCATTAGTCTTGTAAATGTAAACACTGCATAGTTAGACAAGTAATGTAAATGAACAAAAATAACATGTTTCATGTAAACCAGAGCACTTCTTTCTGAAACTGATGGGCCGTTTACATCAGGGGTGGCCATGGTCCTCGAGAGCCGCAATCCAGTTTATTTTTCATGTCTCCCTCCTCTAACACACCTGAATCAAATTATCAGGATTGTTATCAGGCAAGTGCAGAGCTTGCTGATGAGCTGATCATTTGATTCAGGTGTGTTAAAACAGGGAGACATGGAAAACAAGTTGGATTACGGCTCTCGGGGACCCCTGGTTTACATGATGATGCTGCTACACCAAGACGCAACAATTGTGTTGTGGAATGGCCTTCACTTTACAAGGTCACAGCGAAAACGGAGTAAACGGAAGGCGAAGACGCAAACTTTTAACTTGTGTGTCCTGTCTTGTTAACTCTTAAAGGTCCAGGCCTATTTTGATTTTGCATGCCTTTGATGTTGCCTTTATATTTCAAAGAAGGAATTGTTCACAATAGCCTGGTTTTGTCCCTTTTTTCAAGATACCTTGAACTTCATGTCTAAACTGTTGTTTTCTTCACTTACCAATTATAAATCAACATTTTGGGACAAAAAAGGCAAAAAATTCCTAATTTTGGGGGGGTCAAAATTTCTGATATTAATGTCCTATTGACAACCAATCATGCTCAACAAACCGTATTAAACCTTTATAATATTTATTCAACATGTTAGGATGAATATTCCAACCAAATAAAACTTGAATAAATAGTTATATAATTGATAATTCAACATAAAAAGCATGTATAGTCATAGGCGTTTTTGGCCTTTATAGTACATGCTCTGGTCAAAACAGGTTATGTACAGTAAAGTGCAAAACAGTGAAAATCTTAACACAAAAAGGGTTTGGAGGACATCTCTTTGTGAGTTTAGGTCTTGCACCTTTCACCTAATGAAAACGATGTACACCCAATCAAGCTTCTTGAACACACATTTATATACACAAATTGAGGAGACTGACTGTGGGGGGAAAAAAACTAAAATATGTAGGGTGAGCCAGTGGTGATCGACTCGACTTCTGCCGTGCTGAATTCTCTAGCCTCACCTGGCTGACATCTTTTCCCTCTTCTATGCTGACCCCTTCTCCTCTTTCCAGTGGGGCAGTGAGTGTAGATTGCTGTTATCACTACACATATACATGACAAGAAATTGTAAGTGTTCATGAAAATAAGGGAATCTATGCAGATATACAGTAAATAATTATAATAATGGGAACCTCTTTAAAAACAAAAACGTAACTGAATATCCGCTACAGTGTATCACAAAAGTGAGTACACCCCTCGCATTTCTGCAGATATTTAAGTACATCTTTTAATGGGACAACACTGACAAAATGGCCCTTTGACACAATGAAAAATAGTCTGTGTGCAGCTTATATAAACATTAGACTTTAATATATTTTAGATTCATTACACACAGCTGAAGTAGTTCAAGCCTTTTATTGTTTTAATATTGATGATTTTGGCAAAAAAGCCAAGAAACAACAAAAATCCCTATCCCAAAAAATTAGCATATTTCATCCGACCAATACAAAAAAGTGTTTTTTTTTAATACAAAAAAGTCAACCTTCAATTAATTATATCAGCTATGCACTCAATACTTGGTCGGGAATCCTTTTGCAGAAATGACTGCTTCAGTGCGGCGTGGCATGGAGGCAATCAGCCTATGGCACTACTGAGGTGTTATGGAGGCCCAGGATGCTTGGATAGCGGCCTTAAGCTCATCCACAGTGTCTCTCAACTTCCTCTACACAATATCCCACAGATTCTCTATGGGGTCCAGGTCAGGAGAGTTGGCAGGCCATTTGAGCACAGTGATGCCATGGTCAGTAAACCATTTACAAGTGGTTTTGGCACTTTGAGCAGGTGCCAGGTCATGCTGAAAAATGAAATCTTCATCTCCATGAAGCTTTTCAGCAAATGGAAGCATGAAATGCTCCAAAATCTCCTGATAGCTAGCTGCATTGAGCCAACCCTTGTTAGAACTTAGTAGACCAACACCAGCAGCTGACATGGCACCCCAGACCATCACTGACTGTGGGTACTTGACACTGGACTTCAGGCATTTTGGCATTTCCTTCTCTCCAGTCTTCCACCAAAATCTTGCACCTTGATTTCCGAATGACATGCAAATTTGCTTTCATCTGAAAAAAGTACTTTGGACCACTGAGCAACAGTCCAGTGCTGCTTCTCAGTAGCCCAGGTCAGGCGCTTCTGCCGCTGTTTCAGGTTCAAAAGTGGCTTGACCTGGGGAATGCGGCACCTGTAGCCCATTTCCAGGTTTCTGCAGGTCCCCAAAGGTCTGGAATTGGCCCTTCTCCACAATCTTTCTCAGGGTGCGGTCACCTCTTCTGGTTGTGCAGCGTTTCCTGCCACACTTTTTCCTTCCCACAAACTTCCCACTGAGGTGCCGTGACACAGCACTCTAGAAACAGCCTATTCGCTCAGAAATTTCTTTCTGTGTCTTAGCCTCTTGCTTGAGGGTGTCAATGATGGCCTTCTGGACAGCAGTCAGGTCGGCAGTCTTACCCATGATTGCGGTTTTGAATAATGAACCAGGCTGGGAGTTTTTAAAAGCCTGAAGAATCCTTCGCAGGGGTTTTGAGTTAATTCATTGATTCAGATGATTAGGTTAGTAGCTCCTTAAGAGTACCTTTTCATAATATGCTAATTTTTTGAGATAGGGATTTTTGTTTTTTCTTGACTTTTTTGCCAAAATCATCAATATTAAAACAATAAAAGGCTTAAACTACTTCAGTTGTGTGTAATGAATCAAAAATATATGAAATTCTAATGTTTATCAGTATATTACAGAAAAAAATTATTATCACAATATGATAATTTTTTTGAGAAGGACTAGTATGTTTTGGAATAAGTAAATAAATGTTGAAATAAATACATAAATAAATGAATGAATAAAAATGGAAATAAATGTTGAAATAATTAAATAAAAATGGAAATAAATAAATATAAATTGAAATCAAAAGTAATATATTAATAAAAAAATGAAATAAATGTATATAAATTGAAATGAATACATAAATATAGAATATTGTTGAATATTGAAATTGAAGTATTTTAATGACACATTTAATAATCTATTTGATTATGTATTTATTTGTTTCATTTTTGCACTCCAGGTCATCCAGCCCCTGAAATGTCAGTGGTACCTTTGATTTGTTTTTCTGTGTTCGTATTTCCCACCATTCTTTAATCGGTTGTTCTTCTATTGTCCATTGTCATCTCCTCACTGGCTGGCCACTTTACACCCGTTTATGGGATTAGTGCCTCCACTAACAGGACAGGATAGGTATTGATGGTGACAACGGAGTAAATCCAACATGTGGGTTGTAATAATATATCGATACTTACAGTCAGTCTATTGATTATCTTTTGTGAAAGAGAGCGCAACAATTTATTGCAATATTGATTTTTTCCCCAACCACTAGCTTTTTTTCCCACAATTGGATCGCTAAGTGGTTCACTGGCATAAGCATCTAAAAAGGACAATCGGACAGACTATGCAGAAACAAAGTTACTGTATGTCAAGACCAAATGTTAAACCCAGGTTTAAAGTAAAAAAAATCTTAAATAGCATTATTATGTGAATTAGAATCATATTTTGAGAAAATTCGACTATGGACAATCACTTGGCAAAGCGCAGATGACGAGAAATTAGTTTTTAAACCTGCCGTTTAGCCCCGCCTGTCATTATAGCGCTCTAGCGTCCCCAGCTGGATGATGACGTCGGCAGAGTCACGATTTCATCTGAGTTAGAATTCAGCTCATTAAGTACTGTATTTTCCCCATTTGCTAAATGAATGGTATGGTCATGACAAGTAACAGTCTTGTTCTAAATGGAATATGAAATATTAAAAATTCAATTATTCAGTAGGACAGGACAAAATTACTGCATAATAGTCAAAACTGCCAACTTCTTCCACTCCCTATTTTATGCCACCGGGGTTAGTCCGGCTTTTGTCATTTCCCTGCTCCAGCTTCGGATATGGAGGAAAAAAAGGAGGCGAGACAGCTAGCCGACATGCTAACCCGAACTGAGCAGCTTTTCCAAGTCTTATTCTCGCACAAAAAACTACCCAGGCTCATGTCACACACGGCAGCGGGGTTGATTGTCTTCACCGATCAACCAGCCCCCGCAGTGAGCAAGTTTTGGCTCGTCGTTTTGCTGTGGCCACGGCGGACTGGCAGTGCTCGTCTTCGGGAATGAACACCAAAAATAGCCCATTCTCAGTGGACAAACCGGCCGATGTCGGAGCTCAGGGCTGCTCGTCGCCAAGCCGAGGATAGTGGTCTATTGGCGGCCACACGAAGAGGACCGAGGGGTTGGAAGTGACCATGGTGTGTGACAAGCTTCCGGTCGTCGGGCGAGTGGTCTTCTCGGTGGACAAAGAGCATTGTTAACCACAAAATGCAAGCCACCTCCTTATTAAAATGTGTGCCATGATCCCAGTATTTGACATCAAACAAAACACGTAGTTAACTCACTTCCTCGTCAGTCCAATGGTCCCACAGTTGTCGGACTTGTTTTGGCCACACTCTGCGGTGAACGGGAATTTTTTGAAACCCAAAAAGGCTCACACGACTCTCCCTGGTAGCAACAAAAACCTGCAGCACATTGGGCTGGCATAATGCAAAAAATAAATAAAATAATCCGCAAAATCAGCTGAATCCGCAGTCCATCAGCATGCTATAAGGCAATAGGTTATAGCTGTATTATGAAATGGTGACCCAGGTGACGTCAAATTTACATTTTTCCCAATATAGGAAGTCACTCATTTCCATGGCGCGGGATTCAAAAAATTGAATAAATAAATTGATCGCTGACACACACATCCAAGCGGTCCATTTCATTCAGGACCATAAAATATCGCATGAAATATGAAATAAACATGATTTTTGCTGTCATAGGCTCTTTAATATCAGTAAATAAGACCAAATATTTAAAATCGACCACAATCCTACTACGTTACCTTACACAAAGTTCTGCAGGCTGGAGATAGCGAGTGTAAATTAAAATAAACGCTTGCATACTAAGCACACATTAAACATGTGGAAGTACTCTTCAATAGGACCGTTTAAATGATTGTTTATCTTATTATTTTAAAGCAATCATGCCAAGAGAGGGACAGACAGTGAATGGACCTGGATAAAAACAGCAATCGCAATATTTTTCCTAAGGTATAAAATAAATCATGTCTCATTAAAGCCCCGAGCAATTTCCAATAATTCTTTACAATTTTCCTTCCTCCCTGCATGGGGCCAGCTAATGGGACCACCTGCTGACCCATTCTGCTGACTGACATCGTGAAGGTAGTCTTTGTTCCATCCCTTCACGTCAGGCAAGAAGCTCTCCTGACACAACAACAAAGGAATCCCTTTTAGAAGGTTAGAGAGTATCAAGAATGTTAGATGTGAATGTAAAATGGAATACAACAAACAGCTTGCCCTGTGCGCATGGTTTCATGTGAAAAAGCCGACAAGGTCATTTCTTTTAGAATTAACCAGCACTTCATGCCATTCAAAACACATGACACAAAAGGTGACCATGAAAGAGGCTTGCAATAGTTTACTTCTGAATACATTAGCATATAAAAGCCCCCAAGGTGATAAACAGTGGAATAGTTAATTTATAAATGCTGGGGTAAACTATCATGGCACAGATGAGTTGCATCCATCGGGGAGAAAAATACACTGGTCAATTTTATTAAAGTGGCAAGTGAGTGGCGTCCAGTCAAATTGGTCAAAAAGTACCGTATTGGCCCGAATATAAGACTGTGTGTTTTTTGCATTGAAATAAGACTGAAAAAGTGGAGGTCGTCTTATATTTGCGGTGTAGACATTATACCCATTCACGATCCTAGATGGAGCCAGATATCATTGAAGCGATGATCTGTCATGACAGATCTCAGCTACTCTCAAGTTTAACCAGTTTGCATTATTTTATTGCAATGTTTTTCCATATTCTGATTTATTTAAAGAATAGTTACAGTTAGACTTCACTTTGATGGTTAATGCAGTTATTGCAAATTTGGTGTTTTATCACAATAGATTAGTTTATTTACATTTCAAAAACCAGAAGCCATACTTCCATGAATGTGATTGCACTTTAGTTTACATATTTAAATGTTCAGATATTAAGATTTGAATGAGGCAAAATAACATGCTTTGTCTCCCAAACATGTTGTTATAATCATTTGTTTCAGATGTACTGTAATTATTTTATGTATAAAAATTAATTTGGTGTTCAAAAAGTCTTTTTTCAAAGTTGAAAAAGAGGGGGTTGTCATCAGTCGTCGTAATCAGGGTCGTCTTATATTACTTTTTTCCCCAGTTGTGTAACTAATCAGCTTAATGTGCGTACAACAGGATAAAAAGCTTGATGACTGCTGCTTGTTCCCGCAGTGTTAGCGTCATTGCTAACATTAGCGAAGGTATGCTTGCCCGAAGGTGGTACTTTAGGCTGGTTGAGCTTCGATCGAAGGACAGTTCATCACAGCAGTATGTGCACACAACTTTGGTTTTATCCATCGAAGGACAGTTCATCACAGCAGTATGTGCACACAACTTTGGTTTTATCCAGGTTTCCATTAGGCAGCTTTTTAAAACAGAATTTGGTCATCATCCTCACTCATCGTGGCTGGCTGCATTTTGTCCTGCATTTCCCCGCGGAGTATGTTAACATCAGTGTGTGGGACTATGGGAGGCAGTTGTGGCCAAACTTAGTGTGAGCAGTAAATTGCGTTATGTTTTTTTAATGCGTTAATATTTCCAGATTAATCATGATCATGATCGTTAACGCGTTATTGTTATATATATATATCCTAGGTTGCGCTAGACTTTTTCGTTGTCTGTCATTTTGACTGACAGTGTCATAAAAATCCGGTCATAATCTATTTTTACCCGTCACTTACATTTTAAAAATGATAATAATGACATATTCAATGTTATTTAATTTTCATTCATTTTTAATTAATATTCTGTCTGAACAAGCTTAACAAGAGGCAAACAGACAGCGGAGTGCACCAATCAGCGACGGGCAGACGTGCCGTTAGCAAAGCGACGAGGGCAGGACGAGGGACTTGCGCGCGGAAGTCAACATATGAGGAGAACGGAGTTTATTCAACATGGCTAGCGCGAGACAGACTGTTGTCAGTGTCTCGTGTCGATGTGTTTTAGCTCATTTAAAACTGAATTTACCGCGGATTGGAGCATATTCTCGGCTCTCCCGTTCGCCATCCGTGTTGTGGTAGAGACGACTTTCGGCGCGCAAGAGTGACGTTGCTCGTGAAGAACACGTCACGCAAATAAACAAATCTGATTTGTCGATTGATTTTGTACCTACTCGAGAGGCTGTGTCTCAGACTTTTCTCTCATTGTTTGAAAAATACAGGGAGAACAGTCTGGCCGTGCCAGGCAAACACTCAGTTGCCTTGACATTTTTCCGAGTAAGGCCAACGACGTCATGCATCAGGAGAGACAATAGCTAATTAATATGCTCACTCGCCACCCTGTGGTCTGGGGTGTGAATTGCAACCTGTCAAAATGACGGATGGACTTCAGTTTTTTCCGTCACCGTTTTAAAAAACCGGTCAACGACCGAAAATATTCGGTTAGCGCGACCCCTGATATATATATATATATATATATATATATATATATATATATATATATATATATATATATATATGTATATATATATATATATATATATATATATATGTATATATATATATATACCTGGTATGGGTGACAATAGTTAATATGTAAACCTTTGGCTCTTAAAGGCCAAAATAGTGCTAAATTCGTGAAATTAAAACATATATAATACCAGCCCAACAGTGAGAAAGTAAAAATACAATTAATGAACTGAAAAAACTTTTTTAAACGCTGAGTATTGGCTCTCAAAGGCCAAACAGTAGAACTTTCATGAATTTATAAGTAATAACAATTGACCACAGCAGCCTGTTCTGTTTCTCTCTGTGCACCAGCAGCAACATACACTTAGCCGCTTAGCTTAGCTTAGCTTAGCTTAGCTTAGCTTACTTCTACAGCACTTTTGAATAGGCTTGCCACCCGTCCATTGAAATAAGGAATTGTTCCGAATCGGGAATTAAAAGTTTCATTCTGTATTGGTTCAATACGGAATCAAACTTTTAATTAATATTAACTAAACTATTAACCATTAACTTTTAATTAAAATTAATATATATAAATAGCTACAGTACATGTCTATGCATTTTAGGAGTTTGGGGATGTCCCTTTTTTTGTCGCCTGTACAGCTTTGGGCGGGAGGGGGAGTCCCTTATTTCCATTTCTGAAAGGTGGCAACCTTACTTTGGAAACAGGTCTCAAAATCTTAATCAAAATCTTGTTCACATGCCTCATCTTGCGTTTGTGTTGCTGCCTCTCCTGCTCGATTACGATATAGTAATAGTAGTATAGTATGTTTTTTTTTCCTTTTCGTTGTGCATTTTTTGGCTGGTGCGACTTATACTCAGGTGCGACGTACAGTAGAGTCCGAAAAATACGGTATTTAAAAAAGTCAATATTTACATTATCTTCCATTTTAAAGTGCATCCTATGTTATTAAATAGTTAAAATTGAGTTTTTGCTTTTAGATTTGAAGAAATGAGAGAAAAATAAAAATGAGAGTTTTAGATGGAATTTTGTGCAACAGTGAAAAAAATTAAATTTTGGATGGAAATCAGTTTCTCATGTATGCCTTGTTCCAGTGTAATGCAGTAGCCTAATGCATGTGTTAAATGTTTCATTCATTCATCTTCTGAGCCGCTAATCCTCATGAGGGTCACGGGGGGCGCTGGAGCCAATCCCAGCTACAATCGCAGGGCACAAGGAGACGAACAACCATTAGCGCACACAGTCATACTTAGGGACAATTTAGAGCACAGGTGTCAAACCGATTCCAGAAAGGGCCTAGTGGGTGCTGGATTTTGTTCCAACCGATAACGCACAGAGAGTTTAACCAATGAACTTCCTCCTGAAACAAGCAGCACCTGACAAAGTTTAACTGATTAAACATGTAAAAGATCTAATTGGTGAAAAGGTGTCCTCTTCATTGGTTGGAAAGCAAACTGGCACCCACTAGGCCCTTTCTGGAATCAGTTTGACACCTGTGATTTAGAGCGTTCGATCAGCCTACCATGCATTTTTATGTGATGTGGGGGGAAACCGGAGTACACGGAGAAAACCCACGCAGGCACAGGGAGAACACACAAACTCCACGCAGGAAGGCCCAGGATTGAACCCTTGATTTTTTTCATTTCCGTGGTTTTAGGAGGTTTGACACCCCCTATATTTAAAAAAAAAAAAAAAAAAATGGAGTGAGGGAGTTCCGGCAAGAAATTCTAGCCACTTTCACCCCTGTATATACCTGCTGTAAAATGTAGTGAAGTAAAAGTACCACTTCATATTTGTACTCAAATAAAGTACAGATACAGAAAAATGTACTTGAGTACAGTAACGAAGTACTTTTAATTCATTACATTCCCACACAGGTCATGTCATAATTATGACAGTCTTATGACACCGAGTTACAATAAAGTGTTATCAAAAAATGACTCCCTATGCATTATGCACAAACCTTTTTTTGGGGGGGTGATGTTCACCTTTCGCCCTGTTGACATGCTTTGCTTATTCTCTAGTTCTGCCAACTCTGAGGCGGAGGCAGGGTAATATGCTGAATTGGAAGATAAGCAATTGATTAGGGAGTTCACAGAAGTGACCTTTGTGCAAGAGAGATGAAGAACGGTATTTATGCAGTGCATTAATCAGGATGTTTTGGAACTAACAGCAGATGAAGTGCAATAGGAATGATGTTTTCAGAAAGCTACTCCGATGAACCCATTGACTTTTTCTGTTTTCCTACATGGGGCAGTTCACTCCGTGTCGCATGAGTTTACGATTAAACAGTCAGCTTGACAACAGAATGTTGCTAACCAACGTCACCCTGATAAGCAGTTATGTATAACGCTAATAACATTGCCTTTAAGCATCCGTTTAATACAATGGTCCTTGGCCCAGCTGTCCTGAAAGCATAATTAGAGAGGAAATCAATTAAGGTGCAGTTGCTGTGGAAACTAGGGTTCTGCTGTTAGAAAACTGCTGCTTGGCTGCTTTCCAAAACAGTTGGTTATTTTGTTTTGAATATGGTTGTGAAAAAAGGAAAACAGCCAGGTTTTCTGTTTGGCTTTCAACCCCAAATTGTGGATTTCAAAGCAACACACATGGAAACCATCTTGTAGTTTTTCAACAACACGGTGAAGGGGCAAAATTCTTAGTTTCCTTTTTAGAAGAGGCTTTATGTATAACAAACGGATGACTTCTTAAGTCAAGTCAAATCTATTTGTAGCACTAAATCATCAAATAAGATGCCAAAGGGCATCACAGATAGTTACGTCGAGATCAACATTAAAACATTGAGGGAATAAACAGTAGATATTAGAAATAAAATCTACATTACAAATCAATTCATGCACGAATTATAACATCCCCTCTTGCAAACCCTCCCAATAGAAAATATAAACAAAAAATAAATAAACACTGGCATAGGCGGATCTACTATTCAGGCGAAGTAGGCGATTGCCTTAGGCCCCCAACCTGCAGGGGGCCCCCAACCAGCTGTCCTTGCCCCAACGAGCAAGGGCTTGGGCCACCAAAGCCAGCAGCACCCCCAACTATTCGTCATGTATAATTATGTCAGCATACCAAACAAACGAATAAAAAAATTAAAAAAGCCATTTGAATGCTCCATTTATGTTATATCTCCCCCACACACACGCACTAATGGCTGTTCCACGACGACAGACTGAGTATCAGTCGCTTAGCTTCATTTAGCGCCGTTTAGCTTCGCTTAGCTCCGTTTAGCATCGCTTAGCTTCACTTAGCTCTCCCGCGTTTTTCACGCCACTAAGCTTGCTATTTTTACAGCTCACTTGCTACTTTACACGTCGGCTATCGTTTATTTCGAACACATGAGCGAACGTGCTTTCCATGAGAGCCAAAGTGCAGTGAGGGAGACGTTGAGAACAGGCCGCTAATGCCTCTTTAACTTTCTTCTTCTTCACACCAAACATAAAATACATGACAGCACACCCTGTGGCGAAACAATGCAGTACAGTTCCTATCAGTCATACAATAACACTCAACAGCTGGTTAACAGCATTTGCTAACGAAAAAAAAAAAAAATTAAATCTATTAGTGACACCACAAGCAATGACGAAGAATGTTTTTTTACGGAGTGTAAAGCTTTCGGTGGTTTGGTGTAGTGAATGACCTACAGAGAGCTGGGACCACAGTAATAAGGCTACTATCAGTAACACAATGCGCCGCCAGGGACTCAAATCCTGCACAGCCAGTCCGTGTTGCCCAACGGCTGCCCCAAAACATCACTGCTCAAGAGGAGATCTGCATGGAGGAATGGGCCAAAATACCAGCAACAGTGTGTAAAAGGTTGTGATGAGTTACAGAAAACGTTTGGCCTCCATTATTGCCAACAAAGGATACATAACAAAGTATTGAGATGAACTTTTGGTATTGACCAAATACTTATTTTCTACCATGACTTGCAAATAAATTCTTTAAAAATCAAACAATGTGATTTTCTGTTTTTTTTTTTTTTCCACATTCTGTCCCTCATGGGTGAGGTTTACCCATGTTGACAATTACAGGCCTCTCTAATATTTTCAAGTGGGAGAACTTGCACAATTAGTGGTTGACTAAATACTTATTTGCCCCACTGTGTGTGTGTGTGTATATATATATATATATATATATATATATATATATATATATATATATATATATATATATATATATATATATATATATTTTATAAATCGTCGCATTTCAAGCATGTTGTCGACTGTCGAAAAAAATGGTGAGACAAATTTTACGTAGTAGTCTAAAAGATTGTATTTTGAAGCGATTGTATGTCAAGGTATCAATGTAGTTTAGTGTAACACAAGTCAAAATTAACAATAAATGCAAATAACGACACCAAGTAATTCTTTTTTAGGGCCCTTTAACACGCTGATGCTTCTTCTTTCTGAATTCCATGTCGTCTTTTACTCCGAAAAGCGGTTGCTTTTGTGATGTAAAATTTTAGGGGTGAAACTCCCCCATTTAGGAGGAATCTGGAGACCACAACTACAACCAGGTGCTGAAGAATCAAAGCAGTCATTTTTTTCAGTGATCATTATTAGTATTACACATAAGACTGGCTATGTGCAACTCCAGTTCAGCAATTAATACACTGAATCCTTCCCAAGGGCTTTATTTTAATGAATCATACACCGTGGATGTGGAGAGGCTGGGACCGGTTGGGGGTGACATGACAGTTGCCTCCCCGGCCGCAGCGCCTGTCATGCCCGCACCTCTTTTAACGCACCACATACATTATACTCCACGGGGGGGCTTCGGCGAAGGGCGGTGGGATGTGCAGCTGAGAGGAACTTCCATGCGCCGGTCTCACTGCCCTTAGCTGGGCTCTCCTATTTTAATGCATACATTAAAATAAGCATGCATGCATTTTTAATGTTACCCTCTCCACACAATCCCATCAGTGTGCTGGATAATGGCTGCCCCTGACTAGCAGCCACAGTAATAAGGTGGTAGGTGGGTCCCACACTTTTTCTCTATGGCATGGCTCCTGGGGCATGCCCTCCTCTTTGCCTGGCTGCCGGGGTGGGGGGGATCGGGGCTCCGGTCCCGCGGCGGATTCTTGGCGCTCTCGTGCTTCCACCTTCCCCTCTCTTTTCTGCCCGGGCATCTTCCTTGGACTCTGGCATGGGACGATGGCCGGGTGCCAGTGGGTCGGCGGCAAGGGCGTAGGTTTGGTCTCAAAGCTGGTAGGGACACTATAACAGCCTAATCTGTATGTACTCTTTTTGCACATAACTAACTGAGAGATGAAGCTGTTGTGGCTGCGACAGCCGGGGTAAACTTTTCCCTCATCGCCGCCTGTCTCAGAACGATGTTTTTTTTTTTTGAGTCTCTGCGGGGTCTGCTCGGCGAGCAGCACGGACTCAACGGCATCGTCCGCTGCACTGGTGGTCCCGGTTGTTCTGCTCAGTCGTCCAGCGCCTGGCATCGTGGGTGTCCCTTAGATTGTTCTCCATTCCGTCGTCTTCCGCCGGCGCCCCGGCCGTGCGGCCCGGCCGTTCGTTGCCATTGAATCGGGTTGTGGGTCTAACCAAATGCGCTACTGCCATCCAGTGGCCAGTTTTATTGCTTTAAAATGGATTTTCAGCTTTGTGCTTTGGAGCTAAATTGAATCAGAAGAGAACCCAGAGATGTCTCTTGTAAAAAAAAAAAAAAAAAAAGTAAAAGACATATAAATTCGTCTTTGGGATACTGACACAATTAAAAATAGAACGCATTGATTTTTTTGGGAGCAAATGAGTTAATAAGATCAAACAAATTAGGTGAACAGGGATCAGGGCTACATTTCCAACAAATATGTTGATGTGTTTCCTACGTAAAAATGAAAAAACATACATTTATTATTTTCACGGGAGAAAGTCATTTTTCAAAATTGGGGAATTCCCCCTTGCTTCATATAAAGAAAATTTACAGTGGTTGTTTTTTTGGGGGGGAGGGGGCTGCAGGGGGGGGAGTACTATTTAACCTGTATATGGAACTACATGTTAGCCGACATTGTCCTGCAGCAAAAGAGTAATATGTTGCTTCAATTGGTTGTCTCTTTCATCTTCTTTTCCCTTATTTTCATTTGTAAGGTGCATCTGTGGGTTGAGCAATTATGGAAAAAAACAATCTCAATTGCGATTAAACTTTTTATCTCGATTATGATTAATATGATTATTGATTATATGAAAATAATGCCTGCATAGGCTGCAAATAAAGATATTTTTAAATAAATGATGTGGAAAATAAATGAATATATTTTGATTAATGAACGAATGCACTAATAAGTATTTGGTTTCAAAAGTGTAAAGTCGCAACATAACTTTCTTTCTTTGCCGTTTACAAAATGTAAAGCAGCAGCATTTGACTGTCAACACTTTTCTGTGAAACACAGACTGGGTCCTGGGACCTCTCTCTCTAAGCAGCTTCTTGCTCACATTTTACTGGTTCTATAGTTTCCAGCAGAGTTCACAACATTTCTCCCAGTTCAATTAAAAATAACAGTAGAAAACACACTGCAATTTAATAATTAGATCATAAATAAGTCTGTCAATCTTTCAGCTAACTATTTTTCGTATTTCAAGAAATCTAGGTAAAATTTTACAGTAATTGAAGCACTGGCAGATAATTTACTTCTAATATATTTAAAACAAAAACAAGGGAATTTAACTCGTTTTAAGGAGGTGTGTTTTTGCAGTGTACTCGAGTTTTACAGGTTAGCAAATTCACAGAGTTTCATGCTATGCTAACTCTGATGCAGGTCGGACTGTCAGTAGCAAAATTAGTGGCAGGTTCTCCGTCATTGACGTCTGTTTACATTACTTACAGGGGCTGGTGGTGGTGGTGGCGGCAGAAAAGGACATCTAATATCCCTCCTTTTCGAAGGGGGCAGAAGAGGCGACACATAGACATTTTTTTTTCTGTCTAGGTTGTGTGCGTTTGTGTTGGGAGACAGGGGGTAAGGAGGGGTCTAGTCATCAGCCATTCAAACGTGTTTTTTTCTGGGGGGGGGGTGTGGATTTGCACATTCAGCAAGAAAAAGGGGTAAATGTAAGTCTGAACATAATGAGAAAAAAATCACTTAATAATGGTAAGGTCAATTCTATCCATACAACATATCGAAAGACAATCTAAATGACATATAACTGAAATCATTATATAATGCAAATAAGGTAACTTAAAAGTTGGTGGGGACAATTTGAGGATCCTAAAAAGTTGGTAGTGTTTTGTCCCCACTGTCTCTATGCAAAGCTACGCCCTTGGTTGGCGGGGTGTTGCCCACTCCGGGTGGGGACCCTGTCCTGCTCTGGGTCCTTACAAATTCAAGGAAACTTGACCACATTACCCGATTATGAAATCATTTCACTGGCTTCCTGTGAGTCAAAGGGTAGACTATAAAGTACTGCTGTTGGTCCGCAAAACACATAATGGCCTTGGACAAAAATACATGTTTGATTTGTTTAACTCCTACGAAGCATCAAGACCCCTAAGGTCGTCTGGAACCGGCCTGCTCTGTGTTCCAAGCAACCAAGCAAATTGAGGCAGCATTCAGTCACCTTGGGAACAAGTTACCTAAGCTCTGAAGTGTGCTCAAACTGTTTGCTCCTTTAAATCATGGCTAAAAATGCTCTTGTTTACCACAGCATATTCGTAACTGCCATTATACTTCAGGTTTCAAATTCTATGACTTTTACTTTTTATTCAATGTTTTTTAGTAATAATTCTGTTTCCTGTTTTAATTGTTTTTATTTTAACTTTCATGATTTAAGGTGTTTTTTATGTATCATTTATGTCTTTATTTTATTTACTTACCAAAAGGACCATTTGATTGTAACAAGACTTTTCTTGGTTTAATTGTAAAACGGGGTAGAAAAAAAAAAACGATTCGATCTTCCTTCTGCTTCTTTCCATTTGAATTTTGTGTTGTTGTTTTTTTTCAAATGTGTTTTTTTTTTTTTTTACTTTGATATGTAATAAAATAAGAAAATTGAATTGAAATGTACGTATTATACAGTCTATTGCAGATTTTTAGCTACAGTCTGAAAAAACATCCCTCAAAATAAATGGGAATCCACTGTGTTACATTGTAAGCCTCTTTTCTACCACAGGATGTGATAAAAGACATGATAAATAGTAAAAATGGACAAAATAATACCGTAAATTGATCGTTAATTATCCGGTTGAGGCAGCTGAGGTGATGTGCTGTTCATTAAGTGTATCCAATTTTGTACTCTAAAGAAGCACGAAATAGCTAAACCAACATAAAAATGTAATCTGAGCAGCATGAATCAGCACCATACATTGCATATTAAAATGTATCATTACATGGATATGCTCCTTTGGACGCAGCTATTGGACTCTCTTATGTAAAGTTTCCTTAACCAATGCAGACAGAATTTTATGAGAAAAATCCATAAAGGGCTTTGTAGTAGTGTGGAGAAAAATAATATTACCGTATTTTTCGGACTATAAGTCACAGTTTTTTTCATAGTTTTTTCCATAGCTGGGGGTGTGACTTATACTCAGGAGTGAATTATGTGTGAAATTATAAACACATTATGATATCATTTCACATGTTATTTTGGTGATTTGGAGTGACACTGATGGTTTGATAAACTTGTTAGCATGTTCTTTATGCTATAGTTATATGAATAACTCTTAATAACTATGGCCACGTTCGCGTCCTGCCTTTGGCAATGTGTGTTCAATTGTATTATTGACTTTTTTATATTGAAATGCTTGCTTTTAGTTTGTGGCACTTTCACGCCCACGTGAGGGCGCACTAGCACTTGTTTACCTGAAGAAGACCGTTCACACACCAGAAGAAGATGGACAGTTACGCAGCTTGAGTGAGTGGGCGAGTTAGCGAGAGAGAAACATGGCTGCGAAGCTACGTTCATTGTTTATGCTTGTAAAATATCTCTACAGAGGCAGCGCCTGTGTGTATCATCTTTTCTGTTGTTGTTGTGTGTTTTCCACCCGCGATCGGAAAGCCAGTTGTGTGGTTGTTTGAACGATGTGCTAATGCTAGCGAACGCATGCTAACCATTTGTGTCATTGCTGTAACACCACCTAATTATCATTTATTTACATTGATGCGAACCTGTTTGGTATCGTGGACGAAATTGATTCCGCAAATTATACGGACGTCAAGCATCGTCATTTGGGAGTTTAGCCCGCTGTATATCCAGGACCGAGCCGTAGCATCCTGGTGAGGACTGTATATTCGCATTTCGTTGTTAATGCACTGTATGGTATTCAGCATGTTGTTCTCTATTGTATTTTTGTTAGGGGTGTCAAACGATTAAAATTTTTAATCGAGTTAATTACAGCTTAAAAATGAATTATTCCTAATTAATCGCAATTAATCGCAATTCAAACCATCTATAAAATATGCCATATTTTTCTGTAAATTTTTGTTGGAATGGAAAGATAAGACACAAGGCGGATATACACATACAACATACTGTACATAAGTACTGTATTTGTTTATTGTAACAATAAATCCACAAATAGCATTATTAACATTCTTTCTGTTAAAGTGATCCACGGATAGAAAGACTTGTAGTTCTTAAAAGAGAAATGTTATAGTTACAAGTTATAGTAATTTTATATTAAAACCCCTCTTCATGTTTTTGTTTTAATAAGATTTGTAAAAATTTCAATCAAAAGTAGAGTTAATATAATAATAATAAGAAGAATAAAAATAACAATAATAAGAATAGAGTGACCAAAGTCTGAGTAAGTTTTACGTGTATTTTGCATAGCTATTTTGATATGGAATGACAGTTCATTTTGCATTGTTGTTTAACTGTGAGAATAGGGCCTCATTACTATAGACTGAAGTGCTTTTCTTTTTGTGAACATTATTTTTTTTGAGAGGGATAGGAATATTATTTTTGTTGTGCTTTCACTAAACGATACTTATGTTTGTTGTGATGGAGAAGCTTATACCAATAAACGGTGCGGTCCAAAGAATGCCTGTGTCCACTCGCCTTTATAAAATATATATATCTGTACATATCTTACCCAAAATACAACAAGAGACACATAATTGCCACTAAAAGAAAGAAAACTTACCGAATTATGTGTGGAGCACAAATAGCAATTTGCATTGCATTGTGCATACAGCATAAACATCTCACAACTACTAATTCTCCCACGTTTAGAAGAAATAACATTAGAATGGAACGGCGCTGCCCCCAAGCGGCCGGTGGCATTCTCTTCACTCTTAATGTCCATAAACGGCCTCATTGAAATCTGTTTGAGGCAATGTGCAAGCTGGTCATTCATTGCATGCGTTAATTGAGTCAAATATTTTAACGTGATTAATTTAAAAAATTAACGCCCGTTAACGCGATAATTTTGACAGCCCTAATTTTTACATTAAATTGCCTTTCGAGATGACAGATCTGTTCTATGTATTGGATTTCATCAAGTAAATGTCCTCCAAAATGCGACTTATATATGTGTTTTTTCTCTTCGTTGGGCATTTTATGGCTGGTGCGACTTATACTCAGGTGTGACTTGTAGTCCGAAAAATACGGTATTCAAGTAAAAGTAATCATCCAGAAAATGTACTGAAGTATGAGTAAAAAGTTATCCAGTGAAAAGAATACTCAAGTAATGAGTAACATTTTAAGTATCTGCTTATTTTTGTTTGATTTTTTTCTTTTTTTAAACAATGGTATTTTTTCTCTCAGCACAAACTTATCAAATCTATATGAAACACTGTTGTTATAATGAAACTGTACAATGACCCATTACATCAGTGTTTTTCTACCTTTTTTGAGTCACGGCACGTTTTTACATTGGAAAAAAATCTCGCGGCACACCACAAACCAAAAATGTTCCAAAATTATTTTCTGTACAGCAGCCTATATTTAAAAATGAAATGATATGATATGTATACTTACTGAGTGTGAAACTTGAGCCTCTTTAGATGAACACAAAGTCGATATCGAAGACGGTACACAAAAAAGCCCGTAAACAGTTTGCTGAAGACATGTCAACAAAGCACATGGATTACTGGAACCATGTCCTATGGTCTGATGAGATGGGCAGCTTTCTTTTGTAGCATATTCAGAAGAGGCTTCCTCCTGGGGTGACACCAATTTGATGTAGAGTGCGGCGTATGGTCTGAGCACTAACAGGCTGACCCCCCACCTCTTCAATCTCTGCAGCAATGCTGACAGCACTCCTGTAATGAGTCACATGACATTTTGGAGGGAAAATGACAAGCAGTACTCAATTTGGACATTTAGGGATGCACGTAGTTTCTATGGGGTGTATTCACTTTTGTTGCCAGGGGTTTAGATATTAGTAGCTATATTTTGAGGGGAAAATAATTTAACTCTATTATATAAGCTGCACAATGACTACTTTTCATTGTGTCAAAGTGTCATTTTGTCAGTCTTGTCCCATGAAAAGAAACAATAGACAAATATCTGCAGAAATGCGAGGGTTGTACTCATGAGAATGAACCTCAAACAAATCAGAATAAGGGGCAGGAGAGTAGTGTTTTAATCATTAGTCAAATTAGGTCTGTAGCAAAGACTACATAGAGTTAAAAAAAAAAGTTGTCCAATTAAAAATGCCCAAGAGAGGCAAGAGGCATAAAGTAGTGCATCACAAAAAAGCAGGGCCCTCCCGTGTTGCTAGTTATTCAACAAATAAAATATATTGTTTGTTGGGATTAATGATGTCTATTATAGTGCAACAGTTTTCTGGAGAGTTTATAAAAAAGCAAGCCTCTGACTGGCAGTTCAAACAATCCATAGATTGAGCTCTCCTGGCATAGACTTGTCCGCAGCACAATCCATAGCACTGCAAAGTTGAGCCAAGTACAATTTTTCCTCAGTTGTTTCTCCTCTAGAGACAAGCAAGCCAATGAAATGATTACCCAATGAGGATTTTGTTTTAAAATGAGAATAACAAACGAGATAATAACAAAATCAGAAACCAGAAATAGTGTACATTTGAAAACAAGGTAGTTTCTCAAGAGGATGGCGTCATACCTTGAGCATGTTCAAATAACGGTAGTGAGTCCCACACCCTTGCACCGCAAGCCGGTGCAGGCTTGAGCGCTTAACAGTTTGTGACGGTTTTTTGGCACTGACCTCTAGTAACCATCGTAAGTCACTCACACCCGTTAGTAATGCCTCACACGCCTTGCACTTCTCATACAAAGCTGTTTGTTTCAAGTATGTACATATAAATTTACTTTAGCTTCACTCGAACAAACATTTGATGAATAATGTGTTGCGCAAGTCCAGGTGTGAGGTTTGCTGATGAGGATGAATGTCACAGTATCTTTTTACTTTGCTAACATGTGGGATAAGTGTCCATTATTGTCTTGAAAATTAAGTTCTTTGCTATTGCAGGATTAAAGTACTATGGATTTATTATGAATTTTTTATGGCTGCTGGCTAGCACTAGGATTAAAGTACATACTATGGTATGTGAAATCATACTGACAAGTATATTGTTAAGGATATTTTTATTATATTACCCTTTTAATTATTTGATAATTAAAGACATAGAGAAGTGGTTGTCAAGATACTGAAGCCTTGAATGCAGAAAAGTGTGATCGAAATGGAAGCCCATTTGACATTAACCAACCAGTTTTACAGCAATGACCTTTGTACTTCTGTACTGACACTTCACACAGATAATGCTTCACAAGCCTGACATGCAGTTGGATAAGTAATGACTAATTCAAAAAGTTGTCTATCTTTGAAACGTATGTCAATTGTGCAACAGTTTGTGTCTTTGAAACATTTTTTTCTTTTTTCATCATGATTGGAAGACGTAATGGCAACATTAAGTAAAGGCAACTGGTATTGATAACTGTTAGGGCTGCAACTAATGATTATTTTTATAATACATTAATCAGACGATTAATCGATTGATTAGATAAATGTCACTTTTTTTTTAAATTAATCAAATTAATCACAATTTAACTTGAATTAGTTTTATGCATGTTTAGGCATGAACCCCCCTAAAATAGGCTAAACGACCCCACTGGAGACAATGTCACTATCTAATAATAACTGAAGTGCTAATATGCTTCTACAAAACACAAACGGAAACTTAAGACAATAATTAGTATAATCGCTAACTAGCTTAGCGCTCCATGCTAAGTTGTAACATTTCATCAACAGAACACAAACAATACAACTGGCTTCAGTGACTCACCTTTGCCAGAGGCACACTGGATCTAACAACACGAAAGACAATCTAACTCTCGACATTTTGTAACATTATTGACTCAGCAATCCAACAGCAGCAGCAGTTGTAGCAGTGAACTCTCTTGCTCCAATCGCTGGCAGTCACATTACACACAAACAAGGACCCAAACGGACTGCTCATAGCAACTGGCAAAAATCGGTTATCAAATTAGTTGTCAACTAATTTATTAATTGATTTCAATCGATTTAATCGATTAGTTGTTGCAGCCTCAGTACCTGTAGAATAGAATAGAATAGAATAGAATAGAATAGAATAGAATAGAATAGAATAGAATAGAATAGAATAGAATAGCCTTTATTGTCATTGTACAGAGTTTAACGAAGTTGAAAAGCTTTGTCATAATGAACACCACATAAAACAAAAGCAAAAGTACAATCCGGCTAATATAAATCAGAGGTTACACTGTACACAGATTGGGAATAAAGTGAATAAGTGACTAGCAGCAAGTAGTGATTTAGTGGTAATATAACAGAGCCAAACACTGCGTATATGACAATTTACAGTACTCAGACAAGGAGGCAGATGGCTGACCTGATATGATAGTGTAAATGAAAGTTGGAGATATTGATGTAACAGTGCAAAAATGCTATAATGTAACTGCATATATTGTTTCAGATTTTGTTTCAGAGATTTTATTTGCCATTGACACCAACTCTCACAAGATGACAACAGATGGAACGAAATTCCGTTCAATGAGTGAGCATCGGGCCGCTGCAGACTTTGTTCCAAGCCGCCACTTCTCTCTCTTCTTCAGAAATTACAGAGCAAGTTACAAGTAGACACACATATATCATACAACATAGCAGGGGTATGACACGACGCACAGGTCACATGCAGGGATTTTTGTACGGGAAAAAAAAGGTCACGTGCAGGGATTTTTTGTACGGAAAAAAAAGGAAAACTACCATTGATAGCAAGAAAAGGCTAGGATTGGAGGGGGGGTTGTGTGTGAGTGTGTGAGTGGGCAAGTGTATCAGTATGTGTACGTGTCTGTAGACAAAATAAGAGTCGCAGAGCCCTGCGACCGGCCTTGGGAAGAGATCAGGGGCAAAAGATACGGCTCTTTGGGAAAGGAAAGGAAAATTATAATCAAATTAAGCCGAATAAGTAATTTAATATGCCCAAATACTGTTGGTCATCAGTCAAATTTGCGCTCCTCATGGCATAGGTGAGATCTCAGATCCCTTAAGTCATTGCCATTAGTCGCGGTCTGCCTGGACAGTTCAATCACCTGCCCCGATAGTTCTGTCACCTGGCGCAAGATAATATCCACTTTTCTCCATCCTTCCTCGGATCGAACAGTGAGTCCACGAAGCCAGTTCTCGGTCCAAACCTCGACGTCGACACGATCTTCCAATGCCTTGAATCGCACCGTTTGATCCGTGGTCAATTTGTTGATTTCCTTGAAAGCTGCAGTCTTGGAAACTTTCCTGTAGAGCAGGGCACCTCCTAAGCCAAGCAGAAGGAACCCCACAACCGTCACACCAAACAGCCAAATATCTTCAATATCTTCCACGGACAGGACAGTAAGACACGCTGGTTTCCAATGATCCCATGAATCTCTCACGTAACCAGCGGCAAAGGTGCCGTCCAGGCAAGACGGCTCTCCTGGCGCACCGTGTCTCGTTGAAAAACTCTTGTCAATTGCGCTTATGGACCAACTAATCAGATCCATTTTTGTATGTGAAACCAGCGCGGTTGATCCACAGAGGGAAAAAAAGCAGACAGACTGACTGACGAAGACAAAGATAACAACAAGCAGCATCTGGGAGGAAAAACACGTCCACTCTCGCCAAAGACAGGAAGAAGAAACGCATACAGTACACTGATTATGCAGTACCCAGATTGAGACAGATGTATGAGACTATATTACATAGTGAGATGCATGTGACAGTGCTGTGGAACTAACAGCGCAATGACAGTCACACTTCAGTGCAAACTTGAGTTGAGTAATGCGCTGTCTTCTTGACAAAAGAAGAGGAAAAAGTGTCACTCATTCTTTTCAAGTGGTACACATGAAAAAACTGACTGTGTGGATATCGAATGAGAAACCACTTTTTTCTGCTTCCCGTCTTCTGTTTTCAACAAGTGGCAGTGTCTTAACACAAAATGGATGTTGTGATTTGAAAAATTTTCCTAGAAGCCAAAATAAGCACAAATAAATTGCCACTCAGGTTAAAAGTAATCGCCGAAAACTCATTCCTTTTCAGCATTAAAAAAAATCGAAACTTATAGTTGGAAGAGGACTAGTCGATGACGGCATCCATCTTTCTGATAAGAAGCTTCCACCATTACTTTAACAGTGGAAGTCCCTGGGTTTTTTTTGCTGTAAAGAAAGAAAGACCGTCAAATGACCCCGATACCAAACTGACCACTTGGCTTTGTCAAACAATAGACCACTCAAACAAGCAATCAAGCAGACAACCCCCCTACACACTCCTGTAGTCACTACCTAGGTGTGAAGGGGGGGGGGTCACTCTGGATAGCTGCAATTAGCATCTAGAATATTTGCAAATCCAGGATTCCCTTGGCTTTGTCAAACGCAGAGGAACACGGTGATGGCCAGTCGCCGTGTTCTACAATATGATTGACATGGCAGCACTGAATGCATACGAGTTGTAACAGGCATGTACCGGAAGTCAAGAGAGACAGGTGGACTTCTTGGTGGGTCTTGCAAAGGAATTGGCTCAGAAGGAAAAATTGCTTCAGCAACAACCTCCAACACTTAGCTCCGGGAAAAGGGCGAAGTGTCATATGTCACCACATAATTTTATTTATTTATTTTTTTTTTATTGCACCATCCCTTGTATATACTAGTAGTTTCTTTTGTCGTCTTTTTCATATACATTTCTTTATTGAATAAAACGTTTTTTTTTTGGTGCAAAAAATGACTTGTGTTGTGCATCATGAGCCATCCATCATCAGCAATATGACAATTATAGCTCCATACATACAAGAAACAGTGCAACTAAATATTCAGAGAGATTGAGACAGCTGTTCTTTCTCAATGCTGTAATGTCAGACAGTCCTCCGCAAACAGGCAGCCCTGCCCTGCAAACACTCAAGATGCTAATTGGAGCAATCCAACCATGTGGAATGACTAATGAGGATGTCAATGATCACAAAAGATATGCCCTATATGACCCTTCTCTGAATGCAAAAGTGATTTGTATCAATTGATCCACCCTAGATAGTTCTAGTCATAGATATATATATAGTCATAGGTATATTTAGCATGCATCAAGGCCCTCAATCAAGCTGAACAGTAAGGCATCAGGAGAATAAAAAAATGTTTATTTTTACTGTACATGTTTCGGTATTTATGTAAATAAATGTTAATTTTCATGAACAGATGGCGCTCGAGGAATTTTTGGAATATGTCCAGTGAAGCAGCATCATATATTTTAGGAGGGAGAGCGTTCCTAAGGTCGAAGGCTCTGTCACACAAAAAAACCTGACTCACCTCAATTCAATCTAACTACCATTGCAATTTAATTTGTTGTCCTCACATAGCCTTCAAATGCACTAAAGTTACATGAAAACTGTGTGCTATTTTATATCCTCCATGAGGATACGGCATGTCCCCTTAAAGCCAATCCAAGCTCAGACTGGAAGTACAGAGAGGAGGCATCCAGCGTCTGTTCTTTTAAACACATTCGAATGTGGAACCTGGTTGGGCCGCTGGCCAAAGCTCACAGCAACACAGCAGTCAGTATCATCAATCACACACAACTGGCCATCTTCAAATCCTGGACAGTGTTCAACCGTCCTTCATTTGTAAGTCTTGCATAAATGTGCGAATGTGTCAGCGAGAGCAGAAAATCGAAGCGCAAGAATGATTTGTCTGGCTTTTCACTGAATGAATTACAGTTGACAAACCGACATATCATCTGGTTTTAATACTTACAGTGGAAACAAGCAGGCCATTGTAAAGGAATTCCCATACTTAACAGCTGGACTAATGGCCAGAAATCAAAAATCCACTTTGAGACATTTATTGTTCACGTTAGCAATATTACCAGACCGAAAGGGAGACAGCAAGGCAGACGATAGTCGGATGAACTAGACAGAGGAGGACCATAACTCCATTAATGACCCGTTTTACTGCAGGTCAAGAGATTAGGTTTTGTTCTATGTGTTATTATGAGCTTTTATATATTTGACTCAACAAGGAGATGCCGTTGCAGCTGATACACGACTATGCATTTAAATGTGTGTGTGGGTGTGAGCCAACTTGCAAACCAAACATTCTGTTGCTACACACCTGCCTCAATGTAAATTCATATTTTTCTTTCTCCGACAGGAGCACTGTAAGAGGGAAGTGTCACGGGTGGATGAGGGGGCCGTGCCGTGTGATACATCGGCTACGGCTACATCACTTATACAATCCTCTTAGTGCTGCAGAGTCCTGGCTGCGATTGCTAGGTAGAATTAAACGCCCTAACCTCACTAATCCTGAAAGTGGAGGCCATTTAAATTTTCTAAAAATAAAAAATAAAAATAAAAACACACCAGCCTACAATTTGTTAAAATAACATGCAAGCACAACAGTGATTAAAAATTCTCCACAAATAACAAGAAATAAAATGATTGTCTCCGATTTCATTTTTTGTTTATACAGTTAAACATGTTGAAAATCACAAGTGCGCAGAGGATGGCATTTATAGACACTGAATTTACACCTGCTGTATGGGTGAGTCTTGAGTGAACCCAAAATTCATGTGTGTTTTTGTTGTGTGTCAGCTTTTCTGAACCCAGTGAGAGTTAGCAATTTTTGTTATTACCTACTGTCTGTCACCTGTTTTTTTTTTTTTTTTTTTTTTTTTAAATCTTTCCTCTTTAGCTGCTTGACACTGAAAATGGGAATCTGAGTGCCCTGTTGGTCAGTTTAATGTGTCACCTTAGAGTATGATATACTGTACCTCTTTTGTGATTATTCATTGTGCTTCATTTATTAGGAGAAAGCAGTGAGTAGGAAGGGGTTTTGTGGGGACAGAAAGGAAAATAGAAGAGTAGGTGGAGACAGAAGAGAAGGTGTTATCGTTAGCTAATTGCATTTCCGGGTTGACACCATGTTGACCTGATGACCGAGGAGAAGGGGGGGGGGGGGGGGGGTCAAAAAGAGATGTGATTAGGCGATGTGGAGTGTACACAAATCAATAATGTGAGGAGTAGAACCCAGTATTATGTGAAACACTTGTAAGTGCGCATATTTTGACATCCTATTCTATGCAGCCTGATCGCTAATCCAGGCACAGATAGTTTCTCTGCTTGAGTGTGTAATTGCACTCAGCTACGCCATTAGATGTATGATAGTCCTGCAGACAAGCGGACCCCTCACCAGCCAACTGGGGGGGTGAGCCAGAGCAGCCCATCCCTCCTCCCGCAGCTTGCTGTTATCTTCGTCAGTCAGTCTGTCTGTTTTTTTGTATTTCCTCCGTGGATCAACCGCGCTGGTCTCTCATACAAAAATTGATCTGATTAGTTGGTCTATCAGAGCAATTGACAAGATTTTTTCAACAAAACATGGTGCTCCAGGAGAGCTGTCTTGACCGGATGGCACCTTCGCCGCTGGTTACGTGAGAGATTCTTTAGAAACCATCGTGTCTTACTGTCCTGTCTGTGGAAGATATCGAGGATATTTGGCTGTTTGGCGTGATGGTTGTAGGGTTCCTTCTGCTTGGCTTAGGAGGTGCCCTGCTCTACCGGAAAGACGGCAGCTTTCAAGGAAATCAACAAATTGACCACGGATCAAACGGTGCGATTCAAGGCATTGGAAGACCGTTTCGAGGCTCAAATCGAGAACTGGCTCCGTGGACTCACGGTTCAGTCCGAGGAAGGATGGAGAAAAGTGGATGCTATCTTGCGCCAGGTGATGGAACTGTCGGGGCAGGTGACTGAACTGTCGAGGCAGACCGCGACTAATGGCAATGACCTAAGGGACCTGAGATCTCGCCATGAGGAACGTGAGTTTGACTGAAGACCAATAGTACTCAGGCCTATTAAATTTCTTATTCTGCTTAATTTGATCATAATTTTCCTTTCCTTTCCCGAACACCCTTATCTTCCCCCCCTCCGTTCTCCTGGGAAGAGCCGTGCAGATGTTCCTATCTTTTGTCCCTGAGCTCATCCCAAGGCCGGTCACAGGGCTCTGCGACTCTTATTTTGTCTACAGACATGTACAAATACTGATACACTTGTGCACTCACACACAAACTCCACCCCCTCCAATCCACCCCCGCCTTTTCCTGCTATCACCCCCCTCTCTCCAGCCATGACTGGTAGTTTTCCTTTTTTTCGTACAAAAAATCTCTGCACGTGACCTGTGCGTCGTGTCATACCCCTACTATGTTGTATGATATATATGTGTCTAGTTGTAACTTGCTCTGTAATTTTTGAAGAAGAGAGAGAAGTGGCAGCGCGGAACAAGGTCTGCAGCGGCCCGATGCTCAGAATGGAATTTCGTTGCATCTGTTGTCATATTGTGAAAGCTGGTGTCAATGACAAATAAAATCTGAACCAGCTCCAGCAAGGGGGCCACCATCATCTCCCCGGGATACAGGATGTTCCCCCATACCATCCGCGCCCAATGTTCCCTCTAATTTTTCATGTGTCCGAGCAGACACGCAAGCTCCTTGAGCACACTGCAGACCACGGTGAGTAACATCAGACACACACCAGTATCACACCTGTTCAAAACCTTGGATCATAGAAAGTTACATGGTTTACTAAAAGAATGAAATTACAGCAGTATTTTTCATTATTTCATTTTCAATATAATTGTTTTGGCCCACTTAAGATGAAAAAGACCAAAATCTTGTTCGTCATGAGATGTGTACTATGTTAAATGCGAGAGTCCTGCTTTAACCATAGGAAGAGTCTTGCACTGGCCCAGGTATGGTCCAGTTGTGGCATGGGTGAGTTGATCAATAAAACATAATGAACAACCACAATGTATAATGTACAGTATATCAAACTCCCAGATTAAAACTGTTCATACAATAAGGACACTCAAGATTCCTATTCTCCCTGTCTGAGTAGCGACACTGCAAAAACACACCTCCTTAAAACTAGTTAAATTCCCTTATTTTTACTGTAAATCTACTAGAAATAAGAGAAATGATTTGCCAGTGCTTCAAGTAAATTTTACTCAGATTTCTTAAAATAAGAAAAATAGTTAGCTGAAAATAAGCTTCAAAGACTTATTTTAAGCAATAAATTAGTATATTGATCTTTAAAAAGCTTTGAAAGGTCAGAAATGTTCTTAATTCAAGAATAAATATTATTCAAAACAATATTTCAAAGCAAATTTTTCTAGACACCTGTCGCTCATTGAGTTACATGGCAAAATAGTACAGAAAACAATTTTGTTGGTCTAACTAACAAGATTATATCAGTTCTAAAATTACATAATAATTAATACTGTAGCGATTGCATAGATTGGCAGCGGATTGTTGCTTCAGTAAATCAGCACATGTGTCAATCTCACTTTTCTCCACCAATAGGAGCATCGCGTTGCCGTATCGAACGCACGAATAGGAGGGTTGTGTTGCCGAAATTGAACGCACCAATAGGAGTATCGATGATGTATGATTAGGAGTATGATTGCGCACGCGCGCGGCTTGGAGGGAACATTGTCCGCGCCCCCATCAACTGGCATTCAGAGATTACTGCCGCAACCCCCCCAAAAAAACATAGCACACTGCGGGACCCCCACAGCCCACTGGGCAAGACAGGATCCCCACTAAGAGTGGACGACACCACCCAGCAACCAGTGCCGAGGCCCAAAGAAGTCACCTGGGAAGCAGAAGAGAGCTGAGACGTTGCCACGGGTCCGGAGCCATGCCCCAAATACTCCACCCCACCCCTGCAACCAGCGGCCCAGGCGAAGAGGAGGCCCCACCACGGGAGCCACGTCATAAAGAAAAGTGTGGGACCCACCTACCGCCCTATTACAGTGGCTGCCAGGTCCCCGACTAGCAGCCATTACCCAGCACCATAATGGAATTGTGTGGGGATGGTGGTGCAGTGTATGCATTAAAATAGGAGAGACCAGCTGAGGGCAGTGGGACGTTGAAGTTCTTCCCAGCCGCACATTCTACAAGTTTCTTAGTTTGGGGACATCTCATGGTCAATAACAATAACTGCTGTGCTAAACTGTGACCAGCCCTTGTACTAAGGCAGAAGGCTTCTACATTCACTTAGAAGGTGTTTATCAGCTGATATTATCGGGTATTTCGACTACCCGATAATGTCAGACAACTCAAATAAATCATGTAAAAAACTAATTTTTAACCATCAAGTTTACATATTTGTTAATGCTTTGAACATTTATCGTAATTTTCAGACCTTACATTTACGTTACTTTTTCCCCTCATTTTGAATCCTGCGGCTTATATTCCAGCACGGCTTATTGTTGTTGTTGTTATTTGGGTTAATAGACAACACTTCATTTGACAGTGGCGTCATAAGATTGTCATAAAACCAACATAATTATGACATGACACTGTCCTTGGCATTAATGAATGCTTATGATATTCTTATTAAATTATTATTATATTTTGTCACTAACTCCATTTATGTGCAGCTCAGATATTTTACATTCAGAAGTGAGATAATTTCCCAGTTTACACAAAATGACATCTGTCATAATCATTCATTAATGCTCATGGCAGTGTTATGTCATAATTATGCCAGTTTTATGACGCCGCTGTCAAATAAAGTGTTTTGTTAAAGTCTTTTGTTGTAAATTACAGTTGCAACGATTAATCAATTAAATCGAGTAATTCCATTAGAAAAAAAGCGTTGAATCAAATTTTGCTTCTTTCGATGATTCATTTAATTAGAGTGGCCTTATAATGATTATTTTCAAAAGTGTTGTATTTACCGTATTGGCCCGAATATAAGACGGTGTTTTTTGCATTGAAATAAGACTGAAAAAGAGGGAGTCGTCTTATATTCGCGGTCTAGACATTATACCCATTCACGACGCTAGATGGCGCCAGATATCATTGAAGCGATGTTCTGTCATGACAGATCTCAGCTACTCTCAACTTTAACTAGTTTGCATTATTTCATTGCAATGTTTTTCCTTATTCAGATTTGTTTCAAGACTACAGTTACAGTTAAGTCTTCACTTTGATGGTTAATGCAGTTATTGCAATTTTGTTGTTTTATCACAATAGATTGGTTTATTTACATTTCAAAACCAGAAGCCATTCTTTTACGAATGTGATTGCACTTTAGTTTACATTTTTAAATGTTCAGATATTAAGATTTGAATGAGGCAAAATAACATGCTTTTTCTCTCAAATACTTATATTGTTATAACAATTTGTTTAGGATGTACTGTAATTATTTTCTGTATAAAAATTAATTTGATGTTCACAAAGCCTTTTTTCAAACTTGAGTCTTGAAAAAGAGGGGGTCGTCTTGTAATCAGGGCCGTCTTATATTCGGGCCAATATGGTAGTTTTATTGATTTGGGAGATACAATGCCCTCTACTGGCAACAGTGAATATGACATACAGTAACTCGTCTAACAGCTGAATCCAGCTGCTCCCTGTTAAGAACAAAATAAGGTTGTAAGTTTTTGTTTGTACAAATGTTTGTCTATGCATTCGTAATTTAGTTTAGAAGTATATTTAGCAGATTTCTGTGAGAATATGTTTCAATGATATTTTAAGAGCATTGTAAAAAAAAAAAAAAAAAAAAAAACGTTAGCGTTTTATAGCATTTAAGCTAACAGACTTTGCTATGCAATTCAGCCAATTGTTCTTTTGTTGTACTTAGATCTCAATAATTAATTTTTTAAATACCGTTTAAGGCTAAGCTCAGGTATTTTAATTTTAAACACATTTATTACTCTTGTGAAATGAAAGCGCAATTCTGAATAGTTTGATGAAACACAGGTATTTTATTTTGTATTCGCATTTAATGTTCTTTTGAAAGTGCAATCTCAGCAAGCCAAAATAAATGTTATTCCAAACATAAACATGTGTTTCTTCCTTTTACATCTCCTTAAATTTGTTCTGCAATGCATTAAATGTTTGTAATCCAACTACTTGATTGTTGAAACGAACTAATCGATAGAAAAAATGATTAATTAAATAATCGATAGCTGCAGCCCTAGTGTAAATGTCCCATAATACAGGGAGGATAACTGCAGTTTATAGTCCGGTGTGTGTTATCTACGAACAGATGTTGTTTTCGTGTCAAATTTTGTGGGTGGCGGCTTATAGTCAGGTGCGCCTTATTGTCCGAAAATTATTGTAGTTTAATGCTTTTTAAGGCTTGAATTTTGACAAAATCCATTTCATGACTTTGAATGCTTTTTAATGATCCGCATAAACACTGTAAAATATATTCACTTACCTCCAAACATCAGCAGAACGCTAAGCACATTTTGTCTCCATGCACTTGCCAAACAAGAGAGGGGGTTAAATGAATTGTGTTTTTAGCTGAGTTGTGAATTACTTGCAGTTCTTAAAAGCTGCAGGTCTTAAAAAGTCCCTTCAATTGGTGTGAGTGTGAGTGTGTGGGGGGTGGGATCACTTTCTACACAAAAAAGATAATTGAATGGATTCTTTCATTCGAGCCACTTTAAAGGCTGCATATTGACAGTGGATTGGAGGCAGCAACAGTGTACAAGATGTGGGCCATTAAATCAGTCGAAGAGTATGAAATCATTCAGTTTGATGACTGGTGAAAATAAATCGTTCATTCATTCATTGCTATCTAGATTTTTAACTAATCGTAACTTTGCTGACATTCTAGGAATTCTATGACTCTATAGCACATGCAGATTATCACATTAGCTTGAACACACATGCTGAATACAGTATGTTGCTGTTAGGGGTGCCAACAAAAAAAAAGGGACACCTCATTAGTTGAGCTGGGCGGCCCAATAAACTTTTAAATTTAAATTAATTTTCTTTTAATGTAAAAAGTGTTTTTTTTTCTTTTAATTATAATGTTATAATAATTGAGTTATGTAAGCACATGGAACAACAATAATTATCAGCAATGTAATTTTAATACAAAATATCCTTGAATTAAATCTGTATTGCTAAATTTAAAATTTAAATTAAAATATAATTTAACGCGTAAGGTGCCCATGACAACAAAAAGCATGTCTATTTCATATTTCACGCGGTATTTTATGCTCCTGAATGAAATAGACCGCTTGGATGTGTGTGGAAGCGATAGATATATTATATATATTTATTCAATTTTTTTTTTTTTATCCCGCGCCAATGAAAATGAGTGATTTCCTGGGTTGACGAAGACTGCGAATGTGACGTCAGCGAGATAATCATCTTCAGTATACAGCTAATACTACAGTGCGCAGAACGACTGTGGAATCAGCTGATTTTTCGGATTATTTTGTTTATTTCTCACATCACGCCAGTCAAAAAGGCTTTTGTTGCTGCACCGTTTGAGCCTTTTTGGGTTTCAAGAAGTTTCCGTTCACGGCGAATATTGGCCAAAATAAGTCCGACAACTGTGGGACCATTGTGAGGTGAGGTCAAATACTTGGATTATGGCACACATTTTAATAAGGAGGTGGCTTGCATTTTGTGGGTGACAATGCTCCTTGTCCACCGATAAGGCCACTCGGCCGACGACCGGGAGCCTGTCACAAACCATAGTCACTTCCACCCCCTCGGTCCTATTCGCGTTCCCGCCGAGAATGCGCTTTCTTCAACTTGGCCGCGAGCAGGCCCCCACTCCGACGTCGGCTGGTTTGTCCACCGGGAATGGGCTACTTTCGGCATTCATTCCCGACAATGAGCACTGCCAACCCACAGTGGCCGCAGCAGAACGATGAGCCGTAACTTGCTCCCCGCCGGGGGCTGTCCGATCGGTCAAGACAATACACCCCGCGCCCTTGTGTGACACTAGTCGGGGTAGTTTTGTGGGATATTTCGTTTTCGAAAGGCGAGAATAAGACTTGGAAAAGCTGCTCGGTTCGGGTTAGCATGTCTGCTAGCTGTCACGCCTCCTGTTTTGTTTACTTCTTTCCTCCGTCTCTGAAGCCGGGGAAGGGAAATGACAAAAGCTGGACTAACTCCGGTGGCACAAAATACCGTTCGGGAGAGGAAGAAGTTGTCAGTTTTTACCATAATGCATTAATTTTGCCCTGTCGTACTGAATAAATGCATTTTTAATATTTCATATTCCATTTAGCACAAGACTGTTATTTGTCATGAACATACCATTTATTTAGCACTTATGGAAAACTACTTAGATAAAAAGAATATCCTGTAAAAATATTGGAGAAGAGAGATTGAAACAGTCATGACATTTTGCTGCTCTCTGTCGTATTTTCCTGGTTCTGAATCATCCCCCTCAATGGGCTGAATTCTAAATCAGATTAAATCGTGACCCTGCCGACGTCATTATCTAGCTGGGAACGCTAGAGCTCTTTCATGACAGGCGGGTCTAAATGGCAGATTAAAAGACTCATTTCTCGTCATCTGCGCTTTGCCAAATTGTTGCATATAATCGAATCGTCTCAAATATGATTGTAATTCACATAATAATGCTATTTCAGAGGCTTTTTTTTATGCTCACAGGCACTTTAAATTCCTGAGCCTTTAGGTCTGTGTATAGGTGTGTGTGTGTGTCTTTTTATTTTAATTTTTTTAAGTGCAAACAAACTATCAGGTATTTTTTTTTTCCATTCATCCATCCATTTTTTTTTTTTTTTTTTACAATTTAGGTGCGTTCAATGCACCCTCAGCAATAACATTTTCGCAAAAGCAAAAATATAATACAATTAGCGAAAATGGAGTACATAGAGAAGAACAAGGAAACAAATGATCATCATTTTGAATATGCTTTTTACTCTCGCTTCACCCATCTACGTTGTGTTGATTTAAATGTGATTTTTTATGATCTTCATGTGATGTAAAGCACTTTGAATTGCCTTGTGTTGAATTGTGCTATATAAATAAATTTGCCTTGCCTTGCCTTGCCTTTTGGATTATCTCACATTTCTGCATAACATCACCATCAAAAGTTATCTGATCATTTTCAAAATCTCACAGATGTAAGAAAAGTGTCTGCTTTAACCAAAAACACCCAAACATTTATATGTTTTCATATTTTAATGAGGAAGCATGCAAACATTGACAGAAGTGGGGAAATAAGTAAGTGAACCCTCTGTTTAAAGAGACTTAAAGAGCATTTGAAACCAATTTTTACCAAACAATTAAAGTAAGCCGTGCGCCCAATCACTGATGAGTGGTTTAAAGCTGCCCTGCCCACTATAAAACACACACCTGGTAAGAAATATCTTCATGAGAAGCATTGCCTGATACACATCTTGGCTCTGTCAAAACAGCTGTCTGAAGACCTGCAATCAAGGATTGTTGTTTTGTATAAAGCTGGGAAAGGATACAAAACCATTTCTAAAAGTCTGGAGGTTCATCAATCGACAGTCAGAGAAGTTGTCTACAAATGGAGAGAGTTTGGCACTGTTGCTTCTCTCCCCAGGAGTGGCTTTCCACCAAAGATGACGCCAAGAGTTTAGCGCAGAATATTCTGAGAGGTAAAAAAAAGAACCCTAGAGTGTCTGCTAAAGACATACAGAAATCATTTGTCAGTCCAACATCACTGTGTACACATCAACTATATGAAAAACTATAGCTAAGAATGATGTTCATTGGAGGCCTCGACAGAGGAAGCCACTGCTGTCTAAAAAAACATTGTTGCTTGTTTAATGCTCGCAAAAAGGCACTTGTAAACTCCACCGAAGTTTTGGTAAAATATTTTGTGGAATGATGAAACCAAAGTTGAATTGTTTGGGAGTAACACACAACGTCATGTGTGGAGGAAAATGGAACAGCTCACCAACATCAACACCTCATCCCCGCCGTGAAGCATGGTGGATGATTTGGGGCTGTTTTGCTACCTCAGGGCCCTGAGAACTTGCAATCATGAATGGAAGAATGAATTAAAAAGTTTATCAGCATGTTTTGCTAGGAAACCTGAGGCTGTCTGTCAGACAGTTGAAGCTAAAAAGAAGATGGATGCTGCAACAAAACAATGATCAAAAACTCAGAAGTAAATCAACTTTGGAATGGTTTCAGAAGAACAAAATACACGTTCTGGAGTGGCCAACTTAAACTAAACTCTGATCTGCAGCTACAGGAAGCGTCTGGTTGAAGTTATTGCTGCTAAGGGGGGTGGAGGACACAAAATATTGAATGTGATGGTTCACTTACTTATTGTTCCCCCTTCTGTCATTGTTTGCCTATTATCCTCATTAAAATATAAAGACCTATTAAGAACTATATATGGTTTTAGTTAAAAGCACAGTTTTTTCATCTGTGTGTCTATTTTGACAAAGACCAGATCACATTTGATGGTGTTTTTATGCAGAAATGTGAGATATTCCAAACGGTTCAGATATTTTTCATACCACCGTACAAATTAGACACTATTTTTGAGTTTGATGACAATAAGGGACGAAACGCGTCCCTTGAAAGCTCAATAAGCGACGCATACTTTGGTTTCTGAATACCCAACTATTCCCTTTTTCAAGGGACAGTTGGCAACCCTAGTTGCTGTGCACTTGTGGATTTTTAGCTAACGTAATTTCCCGAATATCACACGCACTTTTTTTCCCCAAAATCAACTTGTAAAATCATGGTGCGCATTATAAACGGGTACATGGATGGAGACATATATATACAGTATATATATTATATATACATATAAACCGATTTTTTTTTTTTTTGACACGGCCACATTGTGTTGAAGAAACATATGCGGCGATCTGTTACCGACCATTACGGTACGTGACGTCACCATTTTGTTTCGGTAATACTTCACTCTGATCGGCCGAATGATTTCGTCTGTGTTAAATTCTGCTTTTTTTCACTCTTCATAAAGCACAGAATTAGTTTTTTGAACTCATTTAAGTCAACGTTTATTGCAGCTCCGGAACTCGGACCATAACAAACGTAACAAGACAGACTTCCTGTGTGTGTCCGTCAACTACATCTGTCCCTCGGGAAACTCAAACCCAAATAACAATAGTTCCTATTGTTACTGTCGTGTCAACAGCGATGAAGTCTCTCGGATTTCCGACTTATGTTCTCACTTTCATTTTACCGTATCAATCCATGGAAGAAACATTTATTTATCATGATGAAACGAGCAAGTTATAGAGCAGCCTTTAAAAGAAAAGTCACATCTGTTTTGTTTTCTCCTAGATTCTGGTTAGTTGGAGAACTTGTCAAATCATATTATTACCGTAAATATTGTCAGTTTATGGTAATGTTTTGACCTACCAATATCCTATGCTTGTGCTGTGTTTCACCGTTCAGTAAAATGACATTTCTGTATCTGTACACGAGCTGTTTTCTTGTATTCTTCTATTCATTGGTGCTAAAATTAGGGTGCGCGTTATAAACGGGTAGAATAATTTTCCCTAGACTTTACAAGTAAATTTGGGGTGCGCATTATACACGGGTGCACCTTATATTCGGGAACATACGGTATTCCTGGGGTGCAGTGGAGTTCCTGCCACATTATACCAGTACAGTCTAACAATCTGATTTAATGCTCTCCCCTGGCTTAAAACCTCAGCAGCGTTTAGCCACCTGGTGGAGATTCAAGGTGATCCTCTGAAAATGCCAACGGGACACTTGCCTCAACTGTGCATGCTAACAATGACAACTAGCTACTGAACAACCACTTTGCAGATAGGGATATCGCACCAAATGGGTTACATTAGTACTAGAGTATGATTAACGGTGTATCTTCTATTGTATATTATGAAGTTATTAGTCCTTGCACAAAATTCCCAAATTATCTTACAACACGTCCACTTTATAATGATTTCTGAAAAAAAATCTCTTTTACTTTACAGGGTATTTGAGGAAAGTAATGAGGAGAAAACAGCAGTGCATTAGCAGACAGAGCATAAGAGACATTTCAGATGAAAGGATTCAGATAGTTGCGCCGCACAAGGGAAGAGCGATAAAATATGAAAAAAAACAGTAGAGAATTAGAAGGATTTAGATAAAGAGAGACACATTCCTGCTGTACTATCATTGGGTGTAATTTTGGGGCAAACAAAAGGCCAGATCATTCAGCCGGGAACCGAATCCCGTTTCGTCGATCCAGTCAAATGGCCTCTAGGGACTATGTGAAAGTGCCCTTTTCTTCTTGGTTCCTTTCAAAGCTAAAACCCATCTACATGACAAACCGAGTCACTTTGAAGCTGCTTGTGTCATGTCTGCCTCTCTGCCACTCATTGGTGACCTCTTGATCCCCATGTCTCATCTTCCTTTTTTTCTACAGTCATTCCATTTTTGTCAGTGCCCTTCTTTCATCTTCAATCGCCTTTATTGAGCTTAAATCTGGCTTCCTCTTCGGCTGTGAGGAAGTTGAGTTCATGAGGATTGGTAACTGACTCAAACAGCTGCTATCAAGAATGTTACTTCTGTTGGGTAACAGCATTTGATCGACTCAAGTGTGTTCTCGACGTCAAATCAAGTTATTCTATATACCGTATTTTTCGGACTATAAGGCGCGGTTTTTTTCATAGTTTGGTTAGGGGTGCGACTTATACTCTGGAGCGACTTATGTGTGAAATTATTAACACATTATTAGATAATTTCTCGTGTTATTTTGGTGTCTTGGAGTGACACTGATTGTTTTGTAAACTTGTTAGCATGTTCTTTATGCTATAGTTATCTGAGTAACTCTTAATAGGTATGTTATGTTAACAACAAATTTCGTTGTTCACGCATCATATAACATTATCATACTGTACACTTATTCAGCATGTTGTTCTCTATTGTATTTTTATTTTAAATTGCATTTCAAGATGACATATCTGTTCTATGTGTTGGATTTTATCAAGTAAATTTCCCCCAAAAATGCGACTTATACTCCGGTGCGGCTTATATATGTTTTTGTCCTCTTCGTTGGGCATTTTATGGCTGGTGCGACTTACAGTCAGGTGCGACTTATAGTTCGAAAAATACAGTAGCCCTAAATTATCCAAAAGACCCCATGCCACAGGCATGTTATCTTTGAGCATTTGACCAATTGCAGGACAGTTGGGCTCTCTCAGAGCAGTTAAAACTAGAGCGCACATAAAATAACCTTTAGTCATCATCTTACCTGGTTGAAGTTTTCCAGCCTCTCCTCAGCGAGTGGCGGAACTTTGACCTCTGGATTCTGTCTATGTGTGTGCAGACCATTCCCTACCATTTGATCTGCATAACTGGAAATAGATAATAATGAGTGACATCATTGTTTTCGTATGTACAACTTGAGAGTGGTTGTGAATGTTTGTTTTCAAACAGAAATAATGGTTACACATTTAACATCAAACCTTTTTATGGCTATATGACATGATGATATAACGGCACATTCGCAGGTTATTTCCTTTCTGTTGTTGTCAGACTTTACGACCGGCACTTCTCTCGACAGCCTGATTATGCAGTATATCATTTTGTAATGGTATAGTTGTTACTCCACTGTTGAATACCAGTGTTATTCTCTGACACATATACCATATGTATAGTACAGTGGTACCTCTACATACGAAGTTAATTCATTCCAGGACCTTGTTTGGAAGTCGAAATGGTCGTATGTTGAGCAGGATTTTCCCATAAGAATACATTATAATTCCATTAATTTGTTCCCCAGCCTGAAAACCTACACTAAATCCTTCATAAATGCTGCTGGTACTACTGCAAATAGCAATTACACAGAGCAATACAACTAAATTATGAATAAAAATTGGAACAATAGTATAATAATAGTATACCTAGAATCTTCTTCCTGAAGGCCTCAGACAGCTCCCTTGATCTCACCATGGTGTTTTCACTCACTTCAACAGTCAGTCACTGTTGAAAGAATTCTGCGTTGAGGAGTGGGGCAAACTTTCTTCAGACCAATGTCAAAGACTGGTAGATGGCTACAAAAAGCGTCTGAAGTTATTTCAGCCAAAGGGGGTAAGACTAGCTATTAGATGATAGGGTGTCCTAACTTTTTCCTCGGTTAGAATATGCATTTTTGTTGATAAATTTGGTATAATGAGTAAAACAATGTTAGTTTTTGTTGTTTACCTTCAATTAAATCACTTTCTTTTCCAAAGATAAAGAAAAACAAGGTCAGACATTGATATGTGAACATTTCTTAATAAAGAACTGAATATTTAATGGTAATGAACCAATGGTAATGGTAATAATCCTAATTTTTTCACACGACTTTATTTCTGATGCTGCGTTTCGGGGTCATCAACATTTTTGCTCGTCAAACGCCGTCTATGACAATAACTATTATACATATTGTGATTTAATAATAAAAAGGATAATTGTCTTTGTATGAAAAAAAGTTCAGAAACACAGCAAGAACTACAGTATATTGTCATTTAGACCCTTAAGACAGCATTCACAGCTAGACACTTGTAACAACTTGAAATAATGTGTATTTATATAATTTTATCGGCAGATAAATTTTTTATAGTCCCAAACATATCTGAATGATCGTGATATTCATAGAATGATATTAATCATTTATGCTTAGAATTTTTAACAGCACTCAAAAAGAAAAACAAGCACTGGCATCAAATCAATACAGACCACTGATGAAAAAGCGCTAGTGAACGTGATTGAAAGTGATAGGGAATAGCATGAAAAGTTTGCATTTTTATGGATGTGTTTATAGGTAGAAAACAGGTTAGCGCATGAACAGTATGCATATCAACATGAATAAGAGTGAAAGCAATCATAAAAGTGCTGAACTTGAGATTCTCTGGCATGGGATCTTAGTGATGTCTTGATAAGACATCTCTTTGTGCTCCTTTGTCTTTGTTGAACAAGCGTGAAGAAAGTGTATAAAAATGCAAAAAACAAACAACAAAAATAAAGAACCCTGGACCTTCTGTTTTATCTTATTTTCTTCTTCTTCCTCTTTTTCAATTACTTTCAATAGTAGATATTTACAAAACTGATTCACTTAAGCCCATACATTGATCATGATAAAATGCCTTAAATTAACGATAGAGGAGAGAATAATCCATTCTGAAGCGAACTGACACACAAACTTGAATATACAGAATATATACAGTTTTGTCACAGATTACTTGTAAAAGTAATTTAATTACTGATTACTGATTACGCCTCAAAAAAGTAATCTAGGTACTTTACTGATTACTTTATTATCAAAGTAACTAAGTTACTTTAAAAAGTATTTATCAGTTACTTTTTACCAAATTTTCTCCCTTTGCTGCCTCGACATAAGAGCGACAACAGAAAAATCATCGCATCGAATTGACTTTCCGATAATGGAATTTAAAGGGGAAGATCATAATTTTTCACAAAAGGCTTAATCTTCGAGTTAGCGAAGGTTAAATTAGGCGATGGAGTTGATTTCAACCACCATTGACTCGTGCTAGCTTAGCCACTCCGGATCATTGAAACAAACAAATAACTGACAAACTGTATGGAATTTGTTGAAATCAACTCCACTGACTAATTAAACCCCACCAACTCGAACGTTAAGCCTAATTTAAAAAAATCTGAATTTCGGGATAGGGTTAACATCATATCAGTGCCAATGTAAAACAATGCATATTGACTGCAAAAAAACACACAAATGAATTGCAAAGTGCAATAAAAACAAAGGTGGGGGCGGGCGCGGATGCGCGCACACAACCCAGAAGTACGCCGTACACACACGTGGTCAATTTGGCCACAAAACGTGGGGGGAACTAAGCACTTTACACTCAGTCGGACTTACAACATATCCCAAAGATGCTAAACGAACAAATGACCTCACGGCATAATAATATGAACAATGCTTGCCAACTTGGAGCGATGACTACCCGCCGTTGTAACGGCAAAGCTACGAAATGGCCGCGCATGTAGCGGCTCCAACCTATCGCTGGAACCGTGAATGAATGAAGGATAAATACCCACGTTCTCCCACTTGAAAATATCGGAGAGGCCTGTAACTGTCAACATGGGTAAACGTCTTCCATGAGAGACAGAATGTGGAAAAAACCAGAAAATCACATTGTTTGAGTTTTAAAGAATTTATTTGCAAATCATGGTGGGAAATAAGTATTTGGTCATTACCAAAAGTTAATCTCAGTACTTTGTTATGTAGCCTTTGTTGGCAATAACGGAGGACAAACGTTTTCTGTAACTCTTCACAAGCTTTTCACACACGATTGCTGGTATTTTGGCCCATTCCTCCATGCAGATCTCCTCTAGAGAAGTGATGTTTTGGGGCTGTCGTTGGGCAACACAGACTTTCAACTCCCTCCACAGATTTTCTATAGGGTTGAGATCTGGAGACTGGCTAGGCCACTCCAGGACCTTGAAATGCTTCTTGCGAAGCCACTCCTTTGTTGCCCTGGTGTGTTTGGGATCATTGTCATGCTGAAAGACCCAGCCACGTCTCATCTTCAATGCCCTTAGTCATGGAAGGAGATTTTCACTCAAAATCTCTCGATACATGGTCCCATTCATTATTGCCTTTACACAGATCAGTCGTCCTGGTCCGTTTGCAGAAAACAGCCCCAAAGCATGATGTTTCCACCCCCATACTTCACATGGGGTATGGTGTTCTTCAGTATTCAGTATTCTCTCTCCTCCAAACACGAGAACCTGTGTTTCTGCCAAAAAGTTCTATTTTGGTTACATCTGACCTTAACACATTCTCCCAGTCCTCTTCTGGATCATCCAAATGCTCTCTAGCAAACTGCAGACGGGCCTGGACGTGTACTGGCTTCAGCAGGGGGACACATCTGGCAGTGCAGGATTTGAGTCCCTGGCGGCTTATTGTGTTACTGATAGTAGCCTTTGTTAATGTGGTCCCAGCTCTCTGTAGGTCATTTACTAGGTCCCCCGTGTGGTTCTGGAATTTTTGCTCACCATTGTTGTTATCATTTTGACGCCACGGGGTGAGATCTTGCATGAAGCCCCAGATCGAGGGAGATTATCAGTGGTTTTGTATGTCTTCCATTTTCTAATAATTTCTTTACACCAAGCATTTTACCTATTGCAGATTCAGTCTTCCCAGCCTGGTGCACGTCTACAATTTTGTCTCTGCTGTCCTTTGACAGTTCTTTGGTCTTGGCCATAGTGGAGTTTGGAGTGTGACTGACTGAAGTTGTGGGCAGGTGTCTTTTATACCGATAATGAGTTAAAATAGGTGTCATTAATACAGGTAACGAGTGGAGCCTCGTTAGACCTCTTTAGAAGTTAGACCTCTTTGACAGCCACAAATCTTGCTTGTTTGTAGGTGACCAAATAATTATTTGCCACTCTAATTTGGAAAAACATTATTTAAAAATTAAATAATGTGATTTTCTGTTTTTTTTTTTTCCACATTCTGTCTCTCATGGTTGAGGCTTACCCATGTTGACAATTACAGGCCTCTCTAATCTTTTCAAGTAAGAGAACTTGCACAATTGGTGGTTGACTAAATACTTATTTGCCCCACTGTGTATACGTATATATATATTAATAAATTGTTTTTAAGCTCTTCAAATATAATAGTTATGATTTGACTGGGGTTTATTTTTAAACAAGCAGAAAAACAAGCAGAAAAATGCTTGGTTTTATTAAATGCTTCATTGAGTGAGTCCACTCAACCCCGCTAAAGCTGCTCACTTACACACAATGAGTTGCCACAGCAACTGTTTAATAAGTTAAAACATGATTGACAACAGCGGCACTTTGATGTTCTCTTCTTTGGCAAGATCAAACATCAACGTCTGTCAATTATTGTTAACTTTAATAAGCAACTCCAGTGCACTCACTGAGTGGGGAAAGCATTGGGGCAATACAGATTTAAAAAACATTCAAAGTTCATGTACTCGGCAAATTATTTCTTCAGTTACTGTTCCAGTTATATCATTTATTACTATATATGCTATTTAGTTTGATGTTATCTGATAATTTTAGTCTAGTTTTGAAACCATGAATTAGAATGACCTTTGATTTAATAGCTTACTATTGTTTATCAATATTTGTGAGGTGAATGGAAGTCTTTTCGTTTGCTTGACATTGTAAGCAGGAAACTGTTTTTCCCTCTGTATCATGAATCCCATAAAGTGATAGAAGGCTCACTGTAGTAAAATATTTGCATGCTACTGCTGAAATCACGTGGCAGTGCATATGCACCGTGGGCAACCGCCCAGCCCGCTCATGTCAGGAACCGCCACTGCTCAAAATGACCAACACAGAACAAACCACTTCTCTACGGAAGATTTCCAGTCTCTGCAAACGAACCAGATGTCTGTCATAGTTAACAAGACTAAATTGTGAGAGGTTCCACAGCACTTCCACAGTGGCGTTAAATACTTAAAGTAGTAGTAATCGTAGAAAAATAAATAGGAGTAGCTAGGCTAAATGTTAGATTAGCATAATGCTTTTCAATTTTCTGTTACCCCCCCCCCCCGGAAGATGCAAAAGTTTTGTGCCCCCAACTCTCTGCCACCACAGTAAATAGTATCATATAAAATTATTATTACTATAAAACCCCTCTGCATAACAGTGCATCCTTTTTTTTTCCCTTTTTTTTTTAACATCAAAGGAAAGAAGTCATATCTTACTTACAATAAAGTATAACTTTATCAACATCAAACTAACATCATATTAACAAAAAACAAAAACAAAATCCAAACTGTAAAAATACACTCAATGTAAATTTTTTGACCGTTTGATGCTGAAAAATTAAATTTAATAAAACCTATAAATGATAATAAATTCAAATTGATTAGCAACATTAACTCATTAGGACAATATGCCAATTTGATCGAAAAAACTAAAATTAAAAGAACAAAAACGACAGTGTCATTGGACAGAGACAATGTTTTTATTTTTGCTGCAGGCAGTATCAGCTCCTTTGCTATGGCGTGGGGTTATTTTGCACTGAGCAACTTGGTATGCCACCTTATATGATGCTAACAGTACTTGCTAGTTTACTGATGTAACACTGACAAAGCGGGACGATTGTTGGCTATATTCGGCACGGTTTTTGCTGGGCTTATCAATGTGATTGGGGTCTAATGTCTTTAAGTGACGTCTTAATCAATTTGGCTTCCTGCTGTCCGCTGCAAACATTTTTAGAGACATTAAACAGGTCTTTCTTTGTCTCCCACTGTATTAAAAGTCAAAGTCAAAAGCCAAACGCTACATACGCTCCGTCATATTTCCTCGTCTTAGCTCTTCTTATCGCCGGTGCTCTTTGCTGTGCGCTCTTGTTTGGTTCAAAAATACTGCGCACACTCTGAAAATGAGAGTGACACTGCCACCCACTGAGTGGATGTGCAATTACACTTATTCTAGTCCGGCAAAAGAATGTGTATGCCACCTCTGGCAATACCCCGCTATTTGATAAGTACTGGATTAACAGTGCAAGCTTCAGTTTGGTTACTAATTGGCTAGCACTACATTTTACAATTTACATTTTACAATGAGCGAGTCTTTAGCTTGACTGAGATCAATGTTAACAACACACAATATGCAGATTTGAATATTCAACTCTTTTGAAATATGCTATTGCTTCTATTTGATGAGTAGACTCATCAATGGCAGTGACAGACAATAAGAATGAAAAATGAATCAATTGAAATGCATAGCTATCCTTTTATCGAAAGGAACGACAAACGCTTTTTGAAACGTAATCAAGTCATGAGGTGATGAAAGATTCCCACCCCTAGTTTGGATTCATCACCCTTTGAGATGATTAATGACTGAATCAAACAGCTCTCTAAGTAGCAGTTAAAAAGTGACGTCTTGTGTGTTAATGAGTGGGTTTTTCTGTTTCTGCGTGGGTCCCAACTTGGCTCGGGCTACCCGTTGTTGGCGCGGAAATGAGCTCATGAAACGGGAGGCTATAAAAATGGATGAGTTAGGCATGGAATTAGGCCTGTTACTTTTCATTTCGGGGCATGTTTAGTATAACAGAGGGGACATGACAAGCCACACAAAGGGGCATGTCAAAGCTAAATTCCGTCGAGACAGACAGTGAATGCATTGCGTGGGTTTGAAATCGTTTATTACTGAAGAACTACAGCGAAGAATAAAGCAAATTATAGCAAGAGAATGATGGAGTGCAGTTTCTTATCGTAGGGTTACACATTTTAAAATTCAACAAACATTCAGTGTGCAGCTCTCACTGGTTTCTTTCTTTCTTTCTTTCCTTCTTTCCTTCTTTCTTTCTTTCGCAATTCATTTTACAGCATGGGCGTCAACAGACATATTTCATTGGGGCACGTGCACCAATATTGATCTGCAGTGCACCAGTATAAATTTCACCGATACAAAAAATAAAATAATAATAATAATAATAATACTTTGGCATTTTACATAGCGTAATCTACAGAATGCGCCTATTTCAAGGGCATAGTTTGGTCTCATCATTGGTAGGGACGGTATAACAGCATAACCTGCATGTACAATTTTTGCTGGGAACGAGACTTTAAAAAGACCAAAAAGATTGGGTAAACGAAGGTAAGGGCTACATTTCTCACAAATATGAACCTAATTAATTGATAGACTAAATGATGAATGCAAAATAAATCTGTATTGACTTATACTAATCGTCATATGTATTGGTTCAGGTGATAAGCCGTTCGATTCAAACTTTTGTTTCCAAAAACTACTAAAGAAACAGTTTTGAAAACTTCCATAAACAATGTCTGGATTTCGTTAGCAAATTTATATTGCAATATTTGAACATAAACTTTATTAACATACACAATTAATAAAAACTAGTTAATCACTTCTTAACTATTCAGGAATGCAAAAAAAAATTCTCATTTTAATTAGCGTTAACAGTAGAAAACACATACAGGAGGACACTTTTCGCTCTGCAGCTTCCTAGTCGAGTTTTGCAGAATAGCAAATTCACACAGTTTATTATCATGCTCTGATGCAGGTCGGACTTTCAGTAGCAAAATTAGTGGTGTTTTCCGCAACTCCACAACACTGAAGTCTTTTTACATTACTTACAGGGGCTGCTGCTGACCGAAAACTTCTAATATCCTCCTCTTCGAAGGGGGCGGGGAGGCAGCATGTTGTTGACATGTTGCTTTTCTGCCGGGAGTGTGAAAGCGTGTGTCTGTGTGGGGGTGGCACATTGGTTAAAACTATCTGTGCTGGGTCAGTTGGAACAAAGACCAGGACCCACTGCGGCCCTCGAGGACCGGTTTGCCCACCCCTGGTAGTAGGTGTCGTGATGCCCCTGATTTACATAGACTTTAAATACAAAGTGTGAGTCCTGTTGCCAACTATGTGTTTCATACAACAAAACAATCCATTTTTTATTACAATTACCAGCGCTGATCACTGAGAAGCTCCAGCATAAATTGAACTCAGGACTTGACCCACTCTATGGTGAATTCCCATCTGATACGCTTTTGAAAAGGGCTAGTATTGACTCCTCTTGTCTACTCATGCCTCAAGCAATAAGGACACCCCCACAACCCCCCTTAACTTGACCTCGGCACTGAACTGTGCTGAAACTCACCCGAGGCAATTCAGAGTTCCTGTCGATATGCAGCGCACAAAAGCAACGCTGCATGAAAATGAATGATTTTCAAGAATAAATAAATATGTGAAGGGAAGTAAAAAACAAAAAAGGAAAAAAAGGCAAACAATACCAAAGCAAATGGCTCAAGGTTGCCTCAGGTGACTCACTTAGAATGCCTTCTATCTGAGCTCAGCTCTGACTGATCATTGAGCTTTGCCTGCAAGGCTTTAGAAAACCACACTATCCCTCGGGGATATAAGAATAAACAAAATAACAATCTACGTTTGTTTGTCATCTCTATTTAATCTCTTCTCGTTATTGACATTGACCACAACACTGTATTGTCTAACATTTTTTACAACTCAGGTCTCCAGACTGCTCCTGAATGAGCACATTTCAATTTGACACAACACAAGTAAAATTTTCAACTGCCTCCACCTGTGCAAGTAAAACCTTCGCAGATTTATTTTTAAAAAAACATTATTATTATTATTCTCCACACTTAAACCTAATTGTTGGTGTTAATGCGCAATTAAGTTGCTAAAGCATTGCATTTATCAGCAATATAGTACAAATGAGTGGAAAAGAAAATGTTGACAGGGTTCCTCCAGCTCATGGAAAGTTAAATTCAAGACTTATTAATGTTGTTTAAGACAGGGCGGGACAGGATGTCAAGTACTGTTGTGTGATCTGGTCGTTGCTAAAAGCCACACCCAATCAGTCGTATGACATCCGACAAATGGAGCCGTATAAACAACATAGAGTATCGGGATGTGATATCACTTGATATATCTGTGTTATTCTTACCACGAAACAAACATTTCTTGCAATAGACCTGCAAAGTCAAGATTTTTAGTTGAATTTCATCATTTTGACAGTGCCACTGTTTAGTTACGCTTGCACTCAAAAAAATCAAACATGGTATTTATGCAGGAACCATATTTCAAGTGGTTTCACACTTGTTAAAGTAACAATTATATAGTTAAATGAAAAATGCCTAAATAATTTAAGTAAGACTTAATAAACTACTTGAACAAGTTCAGCAATTCCTTTCAAACATTTTACATGCAAAATGTCTAACTACCTTTTGTTTTCATACACAATAGGGGTGTTAATTTTAAATATTCATTGTGATGTTGTTAATATTCTGGATGACTGGGGGACCCTAGTGTTGAACATGGGGCTGACTGGCAATTGTACCCTACTGTTGCACTCGCAACAGGTAACAGAGGGACTTTGCATCCATGAAGTAAGCGCAAAATTTAGGCTTACTATTATGTGTTTTTGCAACCGAACACACTCCACCTATTTACAGACAACACTACTTACAGTCGTGGTGTCACTTCACCCTCAAGTCTTTGCGCCTTCATTGTTTTCTGACACATGCACTTAAACTGGATGTGTCTGAATAACTGCTAGAACATTTAACTCTGCCAGCTGTGTCTGTGTAAGGCCATGTCCACGCGTAGCCGGGTGTTTTTTTAAGAACGAGGATTCTGCCCTAATATGTCGTGGGAAAATAACTGCGTCTACACCAGCACGTTTGTGTAGAAAAAAAAAAAAAAATATACAACTTCCACAGCCAACTGCTTTCATTCATTTTTAAGTACATTCAAAACAATAAAATAATTGTCCAAAATACCCATTATTCAATAAGAAGCACAGCAAGAGTTTGTAAAAAAAAAAAAAAAAAATGGAACCAAAAATGTGCCTATTTTATATACTCGAAATGTAAAAATTGGTGTCATGTGTGACGTAAGGACAAAATTTATCGCAGCCAGTGACGTAAATCTCCGGTTATCAGTGTCCACCTGATGGAGCCACAAACGCAGAATTCGCAAATCTTCACCTTCCCCGTCGTTTTTAAGAACCTTGGTTTAAATCTGCGTGCACGTGTGGATGATAGGTCAAACCGTAGAAAAATATCTTCTTTTTGCCAAATACCCTGCTACGTGTGGTCATGGCCTAAAACAACACCCAAATTAACACCAATCAACTCAAAAATAATTTTCACCCAAAAAATCAACACCACAGATTTTGCTGTTTACGGCAACCTCAGAGCGACACAAGTCATACAATTTGTGCAGTCACATTATATATACGTATATTAAGCAATGCTGTTTCATAAGTATTTTAATAGCGTACCGCACGAAACACATCACCTCTGCTCATTAATATTCATGACGTTAGCAACTGTTGCTAGATGTCCCTGGTGCTAAATTCACTGGTAAAGATTTGGAAGAACATACAAATGTTCAGTTAAAGAGATGGCTTGAGTGTCGAGGGCTGAAAAAGACAGGGAAAAGAGCCGACCTGATCCAGAGGTAACTTTTTTATATTATATTATTATATTGTATTATATATATATTTTTTTTTTACACCTTTTTCTTGTGTGTATTGCCTTACGCCACTGACATGACATTTTCCTGTTTCAACAAGCTATCCTTTAGCACCATATGCCCAGTCTTTCTTGTATATTATATCCTCTGGCTGTCTTGCGTCTCTGACGAAACACGTCACATTTGCTCATTAACATTCATGACATTAACAACTGTTGCTGGGAGGGGTCAAGCTTGCGTTGGTCCCTCATGCTAGATGCATGTAAATAGTGTACGAAAGAGATGTTTACTGAGCTAAACCTACCAATTCTGTCCGAAAATTATGTCCCTCGTGCCAAATTCACTGGTAAAGATGTGGAAGAACATACAAATGTTCATTTAAAGAGATGGCTTGAGTGTCGAGGGCTGAAAAAGACGGGGGAAAGAGCCAATCTGATCAAGATGTAACTTTTTTTTTATATTATATTATATTATATTTTATACACCTTTTTCTTTACACCTTTTTCTTGTGTGCATAGCCTTACACCACTGACATGACATTCTCCTGTTTCAACAAGCCATCCTTTACCACCATATGCCCTGTCTTTCTTATATATTCCTCTGGTTGTCTTATGTCTCTGACTGTTCTTAGGGTAATTTATATTGGTATTTTCGTGTAGCGATCGCAAATGCTATTCAGTGACAGCCAGCAAAAACTTTTAGTTTTTCATTAATAATAAATCTTAATTCTATAACTTCCCCCTTACTAAAGTTGTTTTCTTCCAACACAAAGTCAGATACCATTTTAAGTTAATTTCAGGTCATTCGTTGTCAGACAGAAGCAGCACGGCAAAATGCCACGCAACATAAAAATATCAAAATTGCTTACCTCTTCGGGACAGGCTGTGGCAGGTAATGGATCAGCATTGTCATCTGTAGGACCATGGCCCCCTACAAAATGCTTACTGCAAATGAAGTTGAATGGCTTCACTCTGCTGCCGTTAAACTGGTCTTCTGGACGTCCTCTGAGTTTTTGGCTTCGGGAAACGTATGAAGAAAATATCCCTCATATGTTGTAATGTCTAGAGTCGTTCCTACAAATTCCATAGCAGCAGTGTTTTTTTGGGGTTTTTTTTTTTGTTTTTTTAAGATTACCGGCGGAAAACAAGCAGTACCAACATGGGTTGCATGCAAGGGCGCCTTTATGTTGACCCTCTTCCGGTTTGCAATGGTGACGTCACGCAGCCTTGCGGTCTAAAATATGGCATTCGTGCGGTACGCTATTGACTCTGTTACATGATAAATACAACAATGGGTTGGGAAGTGACTATTAACGGAGTGCACGAAACCTAAAAAAACGCAAATTATCCTCGCAGTTATGCGTTAAAAAATGACATGGTTGTTTTGATGAACGTGTCCAAAGTTTATATTCGTAAAATTACACCAAAATCCGAAAAGCTCTTCAGCTGTGCTTTAAATCTATTGGTTGTAATGTAACTTAACAGGCTGGTTTTCCAAGGGAAAATACAACAGAAGTTAAAGAAGGTGGAGGCCGTGGCGCCACCAGGGGGTGGCCAGGGGTAGCCACGCCCCCCCCTATAAATTTGTTGGCCACCCCGCTTGCCAGTATATCGTTAGATTGTTGTAGCATCAGTTATGCATTTCATCCCAAATGCACAGCCAGGACTATGGACTATGGATTTTGGACTATGCACATTAAATCATTAGTAACATCAAATATTACATAATACACCAAAGTACCGTATTGGCCCGAATATAAGACGGTGTTTTTTTGCATTGAAAAAGTGGGGGTCGTTTTATATTCGGGGTCTAGACATTATACCCATTCACGACGCTAGATGACGCTAGATATCATTGAAGTGAATGCTAAACTTGACTCACCAGACCAAAGCGACCCCTTATGGTTAATGCTGTTATTGCGATTTTGTTGTTTTATCGCAATAGATTGGTTTATTTACATTTCAAAAACAAGAAGCCATTTATTTACGAATGTAATTGCACTTTAGTTTACATATTTAAATGTTCAGATATTAAGATTTGAATGAGGCAAAATAACACGCTTTTTCTCTCAGATATATAAGCATTTGTTTCAGATGTACTGTAATTATTTTCTGTATAAAAATTAATTTGGTGTTCAAAAAGTCTTTTTTCAAACTTGAGTCTTGAAAAAGAGGGGGTCGTCTTATAATCAGGGCCGTCTTATATTCAGACCAATACGGTATATCAGTAGCCGTGTCCTTAAGTCTTTCTGATAGTTTTCCCCTGACCTTTTTACTGCAATAATATAATGAAAACCTGAATTTTTGGCTATTAGTTTTCGTGTACCACCCCAAGATTTTAAGTGGCCCCATCTTGCTACCCCTATGAAAAATTTCTGGAGGCGCCACTGGGTGGAGGTGGTCGATGTGTGGAGTAGGTCAGGGCTCGACAGACGGGAGGTGATGAGCGATGGCAAAATGCAAATGTCATCGCCGTTGAGCTGAAAGCCAACACTCGAGGCGCGATGCGACTGCAGCAGCAAGTGACGCGTACCGCCCTCTGCCTGTGCGTCATCGCTTGTCTCTGATCAACTATGAATTTGGAGGTGATAGTAAAATTTCCAGTCTTTTCTTGGCGCCAAAAACTTTCCATACTGCCGCTTTATTTATGTCCCGGAAATCATGCCGAGAGGTATCATACAGTATATGCTGGTCACACCCTGCTAAAATAATACACTCCTTCATGTTGACAAAGTGTGGCGTGTCGATGTCAATTCCCGAGTTGGCCAGTGTCTTCGCAGGTGATTTGTCGATCAATAAATCAGTTGCTGATTGGTTGTACTGACAGCGACAGAAATAGAACAATATTCCCATCCATCCATTCATCCATTATCTTCTGCTTAGTCCGGGGTCGGGTCGCGGGGGCAGCAGCTTTAGCAGGGAAGCCCAGACTTCCCTCTCCCCAGCCACTTCAGCCAGCTCCTCCGGCGGGATTCCAAGGCATTCCCAGGCCAGCCGAGCGACATAGTCTCTCCAGCGTTTCCTGGGTCGACCCCAGGGCCTCCCGCCGGTGGGACATGCCCGGAACACCTCTCCAGGGAGGCGTCCAGGAGGCATTCGAACCAGATGCCCGAGCCACCTCAACTGGCTCCTCTCAACGCGGAGGAGTAGCGGCTCGACACCAAGCCCCTTCCGGATGACCGAGCTTCTCACCCTATCTCTAAGGGAGAGCCAGGACACCCTGCGGAGGAAACTCATTTCGGCCGCTTGTATCCGGGATCTTGTTCTTTCGGTCACGACCCACAGCTCGTGAACATAGGTGAGGGTAGGAACGTAGATCGACCGGTAAATCGAGAGCTTCGCCTTTTGGCTCAGCTCCTTCTTCACCACAACGGACCGGTGCAGACGCTGAACCGATCCGCCTGTCAATCTCCCACTCCCTCCTACCCTCACTCGTGAACAAGACCCCAAGATACTTGAACTCCTCCACTTGGGGCAGGATCTCCTCCCCGACCCGGAGAGGGCATGCCACCCTTTTCCGGCTGAGGACCATGGTCTCGGATTTGGAGGTGCTGATCTTCATCCCAACCGCTTCACACTCGGCTGCGAACCGCCCCAATGAGAGTTGGAGGTCACGGCTTGATGAAGCCAACAGCACCACATCATCTGCAAAAAGCAGAGATGAAATGCTGAGGCCACCAAACCGGACACCCTCAATGCTTCGGCTGCGCCTAGAAATTCTGTCCATAAAAATTATGAACAGAAATCGGTGACAAAGGGCAGCCTTGGCGGAGTCCAATCCTCACTGGGAACGAATTCGACTTACTGCCGGCAATGCGGACCAGACTCTGACACCGGTCGTACAGGGACCGAACAGCCCTTACCAAGGGGCTCGGTACCCCGTACTCCCGGGACTCCCCTAGGCACACGGTCGAACGCCTTCTCCAAATCCACAAAACACATGTAGACTGGTTGGGCGAACTCCCATGCACCCTCAAGGACCCTGCCGAGGGTGTAGAGCTGGTCCACTGTTCCACGGCCAGGACGAAAACCACACTGCTCCTCCTGAATCAGAGATTCGACTTCCCGACGGACCCTCCTCTCCAGCACCCCTGAATAGACTTTACCGGGGAGGCTGAGGAGTGTGATCCCTCTATAATTGGAACACACCTTCCGGTCCCCCTTTTTGAAAAGAGGGACCACCACCCGGTCTGCCAATCCAGAGGCACTGTCCCCGATGTCCACGCGATGTTGTAGAGGCGTGTCAGCCATGACAGCCCTACAACATCCAGAGCCTTTAGGAACTCCGGGCGGATCTCATCTACCCCCGGGGCCTTGCTACCGAGGAGCTTACCAACCGCCTCAGTGACTTCAACCCCAGAGATCGAAGAGCCCACCTCAGAGTCCCCAGACCCTGCTTCCTCAAAGGAAGGCGTGTCGGTGGAATTGAGGAGGGCTTCGAAGTATTCGCCCCACCGACTCAAGACGTCCCGAGTCGAGGTCAGCAGTACACCATCTTCACTATACACAGTGTTAATGGTGCACTGCTTTCCTCTCCTCAGACGCCGGATGGTGGACCAGAATTTCCTCGAAGCCGTCTGGAAGTCGTTTTCCATGGCCTCGCCGAACTCCTCACATGTCTGAGTTTTTGCCTCAGCGACCGCCGAAGCCGCAGTCCGCTTGGCCAGCCGGTACCTGTCAGCTGCCTCCGGATTCCCACAGGCCAAAAAGGCCTGATAGGCCTCCTTCTTCAGCTTGACGGCATCCCTTACCACTGGTGTTCACCAGCGGGTTCGGGGATTGCCGCCACGACAGGCACCAACCACCTTACGGCCACAGCTCTGATCGGCCGCCTCAACAATGGAGGTGCGGAACATGGCCCACTTGGACTCAATGTCCCCCACCTCCCCCGGAACAAGGGAGAAGTTCTGCCGGAGGTGGGTGTTGAAACTCTTTCTGACAGGGGATTCCGCCAGACGTTCCCAGCAGACCCTCACAATACGTTTGGGCCTGCCGGGTCTGGCCAGCAACTTCCCCCGCCATCGGAGCCAACACACCACCAGGTGGTGATCAGTTGACAGCTCCGCCCCTCTCTTCACCCGAGTGTCCAAAACATGTGGCCGCAAGTCCGATGGCACGATTACAAAGTCGATCATTGAACTGCGGCCTAGGGTGTCCTGGTGCCAAGTGCACATATGGACACCCCTATGTTCGAACATGATGTTCGTTATGGACAAACCGTGACGAGCACAGAAGTCCAATAACAGAACACCACTTGGGTTCTGATCGGGGGGGCCGTTCCTCCCAATCACGCCCCTCCAGGTCTCACTGTCATTGCCCACGTGAGCGTTGAAGTCCCCCAGTAGAATGAGGGAGTCCCCAGAGGGGGCGCTCTCCAGCACACCCTCCAAGGACTCAAAAAAGGGTGGGTATTCTGAGCTGCTGTTCGGTGCATAAGCGCAAACAACAGTCAAAACCCGTCCCCCCACCCGAAGGCGGAGGGAGGCTACCCTCTCGTCTACCGGGGTAAACCCCAACGTACAGGCACCAAGCCGGGGGGCAATAAGTATGCCCACACCTGCTCGGCGCCTCTCACTGTGGGCAACTCCAGAGTGGAAGAGAGTCCAACCCCTCTCGAGAGGATTGGTACCAGAACCCAAGCTGTGTGTGGAGGAGAGTCCGACTATATCTAGTCGGAATTTCTCTGCCTCACCCACCAGCTCAGGCTCCTTCCCTGCCAGAGAGGTGACATTCCATGTCCCAAGAGTTAGCTTCTGCAGCTGGGGGTTGGACCGCCAAGGCCCCCGCCTTTGGCTGCCGCCCAACTCTCTGCGCACCCGACCCCTTTGGCCCCTCCCACAGGTGGTGAGCCCATGGGAATATTCCCATATTAACCTAATATCTAAGTAGTATACTGGTTGATGATAAAAACTGATGGAGACTAAAATATAGATTAATATATTTCATGCATTTTTTTATTGTAGTATTTATCGGTTAAACAGTGAACATTAGAGGAAAACTTTGCATGTTCATTTACAGTGTGCGCCCCTAAAATTTGAAGTTAGGGGCCATTGTGCTCCTACTAAAAAATGTTAGTCTGGAGCCTTGCAAGTACTTCCATTTTGACAAAGCACTTTACCTCATTTAAAAAAAAAAAAAAAAAACATAAAAACCCCATAGGATTTCTTACCTAATTAGCTTCAGACATTGTAATGCCTTTCCATTAGTTTGAAAAGCTTCTGTATAATGTGTGCCAAAGTGAACTGCATCCGAGACAAATACCTATCAGAGTCGGAATGTTAAAATAATAGCGGCCTTGATGAACAATATGGCTCACTTTTCAAAGCATGAGAGCCAATTATACAGCGCATACAAGTGGAGCATAATCATCTTTTACAAACCTTTTGCTCATTGCCACAAAGAGTGAGAGCGTAATTATTGCATAATTATTTTTACTAAGAATGCACATTAAAATATCAACTCTGATACAAGACAGCATCTCAAAAGAAGAGATATTGTTGAGTCAGAAATGACTCCATTTATTCCTAATGAATAAATTTCAATAGTGAAATATATTGGTAATTATAGTTAGACTATGACAATGAATGACTACTGTCAGTGATTTGTGAGGGTATGACAACAGCATTGTCTGAGCAGGGGCACCACTAGACCTAATACAATACTAGGGCACAGCTCGGCACTCGCGAGCGGGCAAAAAAAATTTTTTAGTGCTTATCTATTATTCAAGGTCAGAAGTAGCGCTATAAACTATATATAATAAAACCAAAATGCATGTTTATTTTAAAAAGTCATATTTTTTTGTGTTTCAGCCATCAGTATTCAAAGTTTGGGGCATCCCTTGTTGATAGTCAATTCACCTCTGCTCATGCTCATCAACTTCCATCTATTCACCTCTCCCTACACTCCGCTGCTCTACTTTGTCTGGACAGAAATGGGGATGTATCACTTTAACTGTTACATGTCTTCAGCAAACTGTTTGCGGGCTTTCTTGTGTACCGTCTTCAGAAGGGACTTCCTCTTGGGGTGACAGTCATGCGCACCAATTTGATGTAGAGTGCGGTGTATGGTCTGAGCACTAACAGGCTGACCCCCCACCTCTTCAATCTCTGCAGCAATGCCGACAGCACTCCTGCGACGACCTTTCAAAGAAAGCATTTGGATGTGCGCTCAGCTTCTTTGGACGACCAACCCGAGGCCTGTTCTGAGTGGACTCTGCTCTTTTAAAATACTGGATGATCTTAGCCACTGTGCTGCAGCTCAGTTTCAGGGTGTTGGCAATCTGCTTGTAGCCTTGTAGCCATGTAGCACAACAATACCTCTTTTAAGATCCTCAAAAAGTTCTTTGGCATGTGGTGCCATGTTGGAAATTTCAGTGACCAGCAGTGTTGTTAATCTTACTTTAAAAAAGTAATTAATTACAGTTACAAATTACTTCTCCCAAAAAGTAATTGCGTTAGAAACTCAGTTATCTGAATGTAGGAGTAATTAGTTACTTGGCAAAGTAACTGGTGATGTTTATGTTTCGTTTCATTTCGTTTCATGTTTTTTCTCCAAAAAAAAAAAAAAAAAAAACTGGTCACACAATATGATGTTTAAAGGGTTTTTTTGGGACTATTGGCCCTAGCCCAATTCTTTACCCTAAATTTAACTAGACACAGGGGTATTGCGATAACTATATAGTAACCTTTGCTATGTGTGGAAGTCATTTAATGTTGTGACTCAACCGTTAAAGTTGTTAAAGTTGTTAAAATTGCTCCAATTATAGCATTAGTTCCCTTCTGTCTACTTTTGACGTGTAAGTTTTAAAACTATTCCATCGTTTAAAGATAGATTCAGGTCAAGATTTTGCCGATTTCGAAATATTTTAGATGAAAAGTTAGGTAGGTTCTCTACAACATAGCCTTGCTGAGAGGTTTACTGCTTTAAGATGGCGGCTGTTTATTAACGCATCTAGTTCTTTATTATACATGTTGCTAATGCAGCCGTGTCTGTCATTTGCATCTAGTTCTGTATATATGTGATATCTACCAAAGCATCATGTGGGCGTAGTTTGTAGGCTATCGGCTACAGTCACGTATTATTGGAGCCACCTAGCATAGTAGCATCGCATGTGCAACGGCGTAACCCTCCCTTGCCTCCTCCCCACTCCTGCTCTGCTCTCTCTCGTCTCCGTGAGTCCGTCCGTCTTTCTCACTTTTCTCGCGTCAGTCAACCAACATAGTAACGCACGCGTTTCCAGCCTCAGTAACGGTAACGGCGTTGCCAAGATGAGAAAAGTAATTAATTAGTTTACTCACTACTGAAGAAAATAACGCCGTTAGTAACGCTGTTATATTCTAACGCCGTTATTAACAACACTGGTGACCAGTATGAGAGAGTGTGAGAGCTGCACTACAAATTTGAACACACCTGCTTCCTATGCACACCTGGACCTAGTAACACTAACAAGTCATATTACATTTTGGAGGGAAAATGACGAGCAGTACTCAATTTGGGCATTTAGGGATGTAGTTTCTAAGGGGTGCACACACTTTTGTTGCCAGGAGTTTAATATTAATGGCTATATTTGAGTTATTTTGAGGGGACAATAAATTAACTCCATTATATAAGCTGCGCACGGACTACTTTTCATTGTATCAAAGTGTCATATTGTCAGTGTTGTCCCATGAAAAAATATACTTAAATATCTGCAGAAATGCGAGCGGTGTACTCACTTTTGTGATACACTGTATAACCCAGTATATAACAAAAGACAAATGTTCGAAATTAACAGGAGATAAACTTACAGAAAGGCTTATAGAACACTATGAACACAATACAACAGCATAAACGTCTCTTAGAACTACTCCTTATTGTAGTCCGTAACTGCCTGATTTTTTGCCAAACCGTCAACCCAGTAGATGGCGGTAATGGCCCATGATAAAAGAGGTAAACTTTGTTGACGTAGGAGTCACGTCAACGCAGGCAGGTGCTGCTGCCCCCCCCCCCCCCCCCCCCCAGCGGTGGGAGAGATACACTTCAAATTTATCCCGTAAAAAAATCACGAAAACTGGCAGTTTTCATGAATTTATAAAACCCAGCCGGACACTACGGAGAGGACATGAAAAGTGGACTTGTCCGGGCAAAAGAGGATGTTTGGTCACCCTAACATATTATATTTAAACAATACTAGACAAAGCTCTTGAGTGAGAAGCTCGCACTCAAATCACATTTAAGTGTCAATGTATTCATAGCCAGTTAGCTAAAAGATGGCAGCTAATCTGCTACTTCAATTTGCGACCAAAGTAGTTTACCACAGTTAACTGCCTGAAACGTAAAGAGTACAGTTCAACTATTTAAATGGACAATTCATGGGAATAGGCGACCAAACAAACATCAACACAGAGGTAAAAAGCTTTTTTTTTCCTCCATTGTTTTCATTTTGGCATCAGGAAGTACTGCTCCTGGCATCATCTGCAAATTGCATGCTTATTTTTATTATTAAAATTCATGTTGACTAGCCCCCTTGCTGTGGGCTAAAGTAAACAATCAAGGTTGTTCACAGATAAGTAATTATGGCATACGAAACATTGAAACACAAATGGATGTCTGCACAGTATTTTAACCATGAAGCATTAGACGGATTGCTGTTTTGTCAAAATTGTGGTCTCAATATGTAACCGTTGGTGTTTGTTTGCATTATGTATTAATATTCATGGGTACCAGGACTGCTGTTGCGACGAGCTTTTAATTGCTCTGGCACAAGTTCACAAATAGAACATCCTTTTGTCAAATTTGGAATTACAAACGTGCCCCTATTCAAACTAAATAACAAAGAAAGTGAATGTAATACTTTACATTCTTGGAAATTTTAATAACAACAGATTCCTCGGGCGCATGGCGTTTACTTCCCCATCGACAACCACAGAAAAAAAGGAGGAGAACTAACAAAGTGGACCCAAATTAAAGGAGAATGTGTCAATAATTGACATAGAGGAAACAAACAAAACGTAAATACAAAGTTTAGGTACATTTAAACAATTTAAGTACAGGTAAACAAGTGGTTGTTGAAAAGAATAAAGTACTCAAGTAATGGGTAACATTGTGAGTAACTGCTTATAGTGTCTGATTTTCTTTGTAAATATATATTTTTTTTTTTGGGGGGGGGGGGGGTCTCAGCACAACTTCATCTGTATGAACTGTTATTGTTATACTATACTATAGCCTAGTGCTCCCAAAACTGCTATCTTATAGCCACATATTATGCAGAATGGACTTGGTTGTAGGCTTCTCTTCTAACTCAACAGGTGGCCTTTCACCCGTAAAAAACCTGTCCAAAGACGTCGCCTCCCGCAGCACACAACCAACAGCAGCGAACGTTATTGTTTACATTGACTAACGTTGGACTTCTATAGGTGTGCAAACACCTCAGTAATGGCGGTCAACTGCTAGAGGGCGACGTACACAAATCTCTACTCAGATTAGTCAAGAGGCACAGGCCAGATTTTGGATATTAACAAATCATTTTTGCAGCCCATAGACCAGGGTTTGACCACCTATAGCTCGCGAGCCAGATCTGGCTCTTTTGACGGCCGCATCTGGCTCGCTGACAAATCTTTAATTATCAAAAAAAAAAAAAAAAAAAAAAAAAAAAAAACTTTTGCGGCGTATGTTAACTTTTTTAATGCTCCGACAACACTCGCGCACTTTGCACTAGATATCATCAAATAGTAACTTAGATGTGCTACGTTAGATCCCCCTAGTCCAGTACTTCTCAAATAGTGGGGCGCGCCCCCCCAGGGGGGCGCAGAGCGATGCCAGGGGTGGCGCATGTGACCTCGGGGAACATGCTTTTTTTTTTTTTTGCCGTACTAGAATAAAGTGTACTTGCACATCCACTCAGTGGGTGGCAGTGGCGCTCTCATTTTCAAAGTGCGCGCAGTATTTTTGAAGTAAGCAAGAGCACACGGAAGAGACTCATGAGGAGCTGGAGAGCTGTGCGCCGTTTTCGAAAGCCGTTTTCTGGCCGGACTCACGCAGCGACCCATTGTCTTCTCTGGTTCTCACGTGTCCGCCCGAGAAGTGCCATTTTCGGCTTGGGATCGTCACGACGACCGCCCTCACCAACGGTTCTCCCTCGGCCGCCGAGAATGTGCTTTTTTCGGGCCGTTTGCCTTCTGGCTTTGACATTTAATACAGTGGTAGATGAGGAAAGACCACTGTTTACTGTATCTAAAAATGATTATAGCGGACAGCCGAAAGCCAAATAAATTAAGACGCCATTTAAAGACATTAGACCCCAATCTCATTGATAAGCCGCTTGGTTGTTTTTCAGCGAAAACGTGCCGAATATTGCCAACAATCATCCCGCTTTGTCAGTGTTATATCAGTAAACCTGTGAGCACTGTTAGCATGCTCAGTGCAAAAAAAAAACATACCATTGAAAACTGGAGGTGATATTGTGAGCAGCAAGCAGCAAAAATAAAAACTGTCCTTCTGTCCAAAGACACAATTTTTTCTTCTATTCAGTTTTGTTTTTTCGGTCAAATTTTTTGGCATATTGTCCTCATGAGTTAATGTTTCTAATCAATTTGAATTTGTTATTATTTACTGATTTTATTTTTCAGTATCAAATGGTAAAAAACGTACCTTGACTGTATTTTTAGTTTGGATGTGACTTTTTTTTTTAATTCAGGCAAAATGATGCGCGTTGTCTTTTCTGTTACAAACAAAACAATGTTAATAAAGTTATACTTTATAAGTTGACCTCTGTTATTTTCTCTAATAGAAAAAAAGATGCAATGTGAGGCAGAGGCGGACTTCAAATAGTAATATTATAGACAAATGATACTATTTACAGTGGCGGCAGATTTTGGGGGGGGCGCGAAACATTTACGTCTTCCTTGGGGGGGACGTAACAGAAAATAATTGAGAAGCACTGCCCTAGTCCCATGTCATTGGCTGCGTGAGCCCAGGGTGATCATGGGATGGGATGGGATCCATATAATATACTACAATCGGCGACTAGAAAGCCGGTTCGCAGTAATTTTAGTGGGAAAGTGGCAAACCTACATGTCATTGTGTCTATCTATCTATTCATCTATCTATCAATTGCAATGGCAACACAGAGGAGGCAGAGACACTGTTCAAGTGAGGTTGCTGTATTTTGCTGTCGAAAATAGCGGCCAATGTGCGCATGTGCATGAAGCAAACTTCCCTGGTTTTTAGTTTCATTTTCCACATTTGTCAGCTAATTTTAGAAACCCTTTTGAGAAGATGGCAAAAAGAAAAAAAGACTAGAGAATCGTATTTTCCAGCAGGAATGAACAGAGGAATTTGCCTTTGTGGAGAGTTTTTAAAGACTTTTTGGATAAAGACAAGGCAATTAAAAGGATAAAAGACTGTTCAAGATGGTACTATCATGATGTCGAATCAAACCGAGGCAGCGCAAGAGAAGGACATAAATGTGGCACTGTTTTTTTCTCTCTCTTTGGATAAGTCAACAGATGTAAGCATTTTATCTCAGTTCAGCGTGATTGCAAGGTTTTGACTATGAAAGGGACAACAAGAGGGGAGGGTTTATGCAAGTCCTTCACTGAGTTCACTAAACAAAAAAAATCTACCAATGGATAAACTTGTTTCGGTGTGCGGATTTGGGACCCTTCATGAACATGAAAAGAGACGCATCCTAGGTTTCTCAACGCCTGCACGAAGCTTAACCCCACCAAGTATCAACCAGACTACAAAGCCATCAGCATAATCATGCAGCACCAGAAGTCCAGAAGTCGTATTAATGGTAAGAAATACTCATCATTGATTAGCAACAGCATGTTGCAATGTTATTAAAAAGAATAGAGACTTATTGTTCTTTAGAAGTGTTCAAATGACATAAAATTATTTGTAATTTTAGTTTTAAACATATTGTATGCCCCTCACGGAATTACATTTAAAAATGTGTGGTGGTCATGGCTTTCTCAGCCAAAAAGGTTCCCAATCCCTGCTATAAAGTACTGCTGCTGGTCTGCAAAACACAAAATGGCCTGGGACCAAAATGCATGTTTGATATTTTTTTTATCCCCTACTAAGCATCTACGCCCCTAAGGTCGTCTGGAACCGGTCTGCTGTGTGTTCCAAGAATAAGAACCAAGCAAGGTGAGGCAGCATTCAGTCACCTCTGGAACAAGTTACCCGAAGCTCTGACATTGTGCTTAAATCATCAGCTCCTTTATATGGAGTCACAGCAGTGCCAAAATAAAAAATAATTAAAAAAAAAAAAAAAATGAATAAATAAATAAATGAATGAATAAATAAATATAAAGAGAAATAAATATATAAATATATAGATAAATAAATGAATAAGTAAATAAATGAACAAATAAATAAATATAAAGAGAAACAAATATATAAATAAATAAAAATACAACGGTATACTTTGTCATTGACATTTACTTTTGGTCATTAACAACCACAAACGGAAAAAACAATGACAATGTTTTTCATTGACTTTTACTTTCTGTCATTGAACACCACAAACGGAAAAAACAATGACAATTGTATTTTTTGCTTTTGCCTTTTCTGTTTGGCTTTCACATTGTCATTGTCATTTGTCGATCGCCTTTCCTCTTTGGGAATGTAAATGGCAAATGCGCAGAGAAACGGTCTGTCAATCAAATGACTTTGGGAGGGGCTTTCCAAACAGGAATAGTAGTCGATAACTGATTATTCCTGGTTTAACTTTCCGCACATGCGCCGTACGGCTACCCAAGCGCAACCGCGGCTGTTTTGTGTGACTGCACTACGCCACTTCCTCCAATGTCGTTATGATTATAAACGCGAAGATTCGGACATAGAAAATAATTATTCTTTGAATTGTCTGGCATGTGTGTCTAATAATATATTTTATAATATATTTTTTTATCGGTCTAGAAAAATGTATTATCGTTGAATCTGTCACGGAAAAAGTCTATCCATATCTATCCAGTCTATCCTATCCATAACAACCGCACGTGCAACTCGATAACCGACGTCACTTTCCATCAGGTAATCTAGGAATAATCAGTTATCGACTACTATTCCTGGTTGGAAAGCCCCGCCCAACGTCATTTCATTGACAGACCGTTTCTGCGCATTTGCCATTTACATTCCCGAAGAGGAAAGGCGATATACAAATGACAATGACAATGTAAAAGCCAAACAGAAAAGGCAAAGGCAAAAAATACAATTGTCATTGTTTTTTCCGTTTGTGGTGTTTAATGACAGAAAGTAAAAGTCAATGAAAAATATTGTCATTGTTTTTTCCGTTTGTGGTTGTTAATGACCAAAAGTAAATGTCAATGACAAAGTATACCGTTATATTTTCATTTATTTATATATTTATTCCTCTTTATATTTATTTATTCGTTCATTTATTTACCTATTCATTTATTTATTTATATATTTATCTCTCTTTATATTTATTTATTTATTCATTTATTTATTTATTATTAATTTTGGCACTCCTGTGACTCCATACCTTTAAATCAGCGCTAAAAGCACTCTTGTTTACCGAAGCATATTCGTAACTGCCATTATACTTCAGATTTCAAGTTATATGTTATATATTTTACTTTTTATATAGTGGTATTTCTATTGTTTCTGTTTCCTGTTTGACTGAATATAGTTTTTATGTATCATTCTATTCATGTTTTTATGTGATGTAACACACTATAAATTGCGTTGCCTTGACTTACCTAAAGGAACATTTGATTGTGACAAGACTTTTTTTGGTTCAACTGTAAATATGGGTAGAAAGAAAAGAATCACTCCTCCTTCTGCTTCTTTCCATTTAAATTTTGTGTGTGGGGGGGGGGGGGTTCAAATGTGTTTTTTAAATTCTGATTTGTAATTAAATAAGAACATTGACTGAAATCTACGTATTGTACAGTCTCTCTATTGCAGATTTTTACCTACAGTCTGGAAAACATCCCTCAAAATAAATAGGAATCCACTGTACTACATTGTAAGCTTCTTTTTTACCACAGGTTAAGCATGCTAAATTGAAAAGATGGACATAATAAACTGTAAATTGATCATTGGTTGGGGATCCCTGGGGAGCCTATAACATGACCGTAGTATGCCCAAAATATGACACGAAAACCATCAAATTCAGACCAGAACAATATGACCCATTACCCATCCAAAGAGGATGAGTCCCCTCTAGTGGAGAAAAAATATTGTTACCTCTGAAAGTTGTAATGGAGTCATGTTGCGACATCTCATTGGTGAAACTAGTAGAGCTACTGTTGGCATCAGCAAAAATAAAGTCAATGTGTAGAATAAAGAGGAAAGATTTAACGACTAGTGTAGTCCAACTAAGAGTAGTGTTTATTCCTCACAAATCTACTCAAGTAAAAGTATTATTTGGTAAAACTAGTCTAAGAAGTGCATTTTTCTCAAAATGTTACTCAAGTCAATGTAACTGAGTAAATGTAACCAATTACTACCCGCCTCTGCATATCTTGTACCAAAATTGTTTCATATTTATTTAATCGTACTAACTAAAGAACCCACCTCAGAACAGTAATGAAAACAAAGCTTACAAATGTCGTGCTTAGAAACTTAATGCTTTACTTAGTCTGAAAAGTGGAAAAACAGCATAGGATGAAGTCATGAACCAGCAAAGAAGGAATGTCCAGCGAGTTGTTTGCGGCCAGCTAACTTTACGAGCCGAGCTTAGACAGTAACTTTGAAGTATTCTGAACAGGAGGTTTTGTCCTGAAAGGCCAGCGTGTTCTCACACGGCTAACATCTTTGAAACGTTTTCGTGAGCTAACACTCGACACATGAACTGCCAATTGTTCAAAAGCCACCTTGCTAACATTTAATCAGCATGATTTGCGTGTGTGCACTGTAGTCCTAGCACTGAAAACAAGAGCATGCAGACACACTCAAATGTTACCAGTGGTGGGAAGTACCGTATTTTCTGCACTGTAAGGCGCACTGGATTATAAGGCGCACCTTCAATGAATGACATATTTTAAAACTTTTTCCATTTATACTGGTCCTTCTCAAAAAATTAGCATATTGTGATAAAGTTAATTATTTTCCGTAATGTACTGATAAACATTAGACTTTCATATATTTTAGATTTATTACACACAACTGAAGTAGTTCAAGCCTTTTATTGTTTTAATATTGATGTTTGTGGCAAAAAAAAGTCTAGAAAAACCAAAAAAACCCTATGTCAAAAAATTAGCATACCATGAAAAGGTACTCTAAAGAAGCTACTAACCTAATCATCTGAATCAACGAATTAACTCAAAACCATAGCTGATATAATTAATTGAAGGTTGACTTATTTTGTATTAAAAAACACTTTTTTGTATTGGATGAAATATGCAGAGCGCTATACTCGGCTTATGCTTGTGCGGTTTTCCATATCGTCCAGCCTTCCAGCCCCCTCTGCCCTCTTCGTGTGCCCGGCAATAGACTACTATACTCGGGTTGGGCTCGCGCAGCTACGAGCTCCTCCAACGTCGGCCGGTTTGTCCGGCGGTCATTCTCCAGCTGCTTCCCCGGCAACGTGTACTCCCGCCCGCAGCAGGGGAACGTCAAGTTGTAACTTGCTCGCCGGCGGATCGAAGAAGACAATCGACAAACCCGCCATGTGAGATGATCCGGGGTAGTTCTGTGTGATTTTTCGAAAGGCGAAAATAAGATTTGGAAACACCACTCGGTTCGGGTTAGCATGTCGGCTAGCTGTCATGCCTCCTGGTTTGTTTATGCTCTCCAGAGCCAGGGCAAGGAAATGACAAAAGCCGGACTAACAGTTTTGACCACTATGGAGTAATTTTGCCATGTCGTACTGAAAAAAATCATTTTTAATATTTCATCTTCCATTTAGAACAAGAATGTTATTTTCCCATGGCCATACCATTTATTTAGCAATTGGGGAAAAATACTTAAGATAAAAAGAATGTCCTGTAAAACTATTGGAGTAGAGAGATTGAAACAATGACATTTTGCTGTTCTCTTTGTCACATTTTCCTCGTTCTGAATAATTCCCAGTCAATGGGCTTAATTCTAAATCAGATGAAATCGTGACCCTGCCGACGTCATCCTGCAGCTCAGGACGCTTGAGCGATATAATGACAGGAGGGGCTAAACGGCAGATTTCTCGTCATCTGCGCTTTGCCGAATTGTTGTATATAGTCGAATCGTCTCAAAATATGATTGTAATTCACAAAATAATGCTATTTAAGATTGCTTTTATGCTGTCACAGGTACTCGAAGTTAAGTTTAGTAGTTTTTGATTTTGTTAAGCTTCTGTTTACAGTGTTGTCAATTTTATTGCTTGTTTTTTCCATTCTGCAGTTTTAAATAAAACTGAGCACACAATGAATTTTCTGGTTTCTTCGAATCTTGTCTCAGATCTCTGTATGTACCTATGTATGTTTATAATATAGACGTATATAACAGTTTTGCATCGGGAGAAAATACTTTTACTCTTTACATGTAAAGTAAATTTAAAGCAAGTACTTTTGTACCTTTACTTGAGTGACTTTTCTCTTACTTTTACTTTTACTAAAATAATTCTTTGCACCTATATCTGCACTTTTACTTAAGTTAAAAAAAAAAGTGAGGACTTCACCCACCACTGGATGTTGCGTAACCCATTGCCTATTAAAGATATTTTTAAGAGTACATTATATTCACAGAACACTAAGACCCTTTAACCATGGGCATATTCTTACCTGACTTTTGAGAAACAAGCCACATACATATTTAACAAGTGCTAAAATATTTTGTTGTTCCAGTAAACTGCTAGCTACACGGACCGTTGCAGCCTTAAGGCAATTTTAATAGTATGGAAATACAAAGATCATAAAAAGTGCAAGAAGCTGCAGACAGAAAACCACAAGAGGTCATCTGCAGGGCAGCCAAGCAGAAATAAATAGTGCACTTTTCCGCATGTGCCACACTTCTATCACCCCCGCACTTGCAGCTATTATTTAATATATTTAGTGTTTCTCGTCTGTCCACAACACCCCTGGGTGCTGTCTTTCCTGTGCCAGCTAGTAACCATGTATTACTTAAAAAACCTCATGTTCTATTTTCACAGATGAAAATACAGCGTTTGTTTTAAGTAAAACCACCAAAACATTTATAGGTTTTCATATTTTAATGAGGATTACATGCAAACAATGACAAAAGGGGGAAGAATAAGTAATTGCCTAAGTAATTGCTCTGCCTAAGGAGACTTCAAAAGCAATTGAAACCAATTTTTACCAAACATTATAAGTCAGGTGTGTGCCCAATCACTGATGAGTGATTTAAAGCTGCCCTGACCACTATAAAACACACACCTGGTAAGAAATGTTTTGATGAGAAGCATTGTCTGATGTGCATCAGGTCTCGGTCAAAAGAGCTGTCTGAAGACCTGCGATCACGGATTGTTGATTTGTATATAGTTGTGAAAGGATACAAAACCATCTGTAAAAGTCTGGATGTTCATCAATCGACAGTCAAAGAACAAAATATCGAAATGGTGAAATATGGTGATACTTAATATCCCAAAAGGTTATCGATATGCTCCTGCCAAGAATCGATCATCTTTTTTAAAAAGGTGTCACTGTTTAAAAAAAAAAAAAAAAAAAAAAAGCAACCAACAAGTTGCGACCAAAATCTTCCACTAGAATAGTGTCTCTATTAACTCAGTGGTTGCCATTAACGGCCCTAGACGCCTAACCCATTTAGACTGAGGAGGGCGAATGAATTTGCAGCCAGTCTTTCTGATTTTCGGGGCATTTGCAGGTCACTTCTTCGAGTCACGGTCTATTCATTCCTGGGGTTTGTTCCTATTCTGCAACCCATAATCAAAAGGCAGTGACCCTTAAATGCCCCAAAATCAACAGGAAGTGCCTGAAAATCAACAACAAATGACCTGAAATGCCCCAAAATTAAAGTCATCGGTTGCCATGGACCACCATAGATGTCCAATCTGTTTGAAGTGGGTGAGATGGCAGCGAATGAATGAATGTTCATTCGAAACCAGAGCATTCACAGTCGGCCTGAACGATCTATCGTTTGAACATCATCATTGCGATGTGCGGATGAGCAATACTCGCATCGCGAGGACCTGCAATACATTCTAGTATATATTTTTTTTAAGACGCAAACTCATTTTTCTGCTTCATGCTAATACAGCGCCACAGTTTCTCACACTTCCCTCCTCACCAGTGCAGCTGGCGTTTGGTAATTAAAGTTCACAATGATTGACATGTTTGTAGCTTTGATCTGGGAGAGGAGGCTTGGTAGCCCTACAGTCAAAGGCACAAATGTGTTAATCATTGTTTAGCTTGTTACACACTAGCGTTAGTGTGCTGTGTGGAAACTCATGCGTGTTAGTGAGAGGCTGTTCGCGGCAGCGTGAGCGTCAAACCATGAGTGAACTTGAGTGCACTCTCTCTAATACCTAATAAAGGTAAGCATTTTTGTAATAATTTAATTATAGGGCTGTCAAACGATTAAAATTTTTAATCGAGTTAATTACAGCTTAAAAATTAATTATGATGTTGATGTACAGAGGCTGTGGGTCGGTACTGTTCCTCCTGAAGTCCATGATGACCTCTTTGGTTTTGGTTCAGGGCCAGGTTGTTGTCTGAGCATCAGGCTGAAAGTTTGTAGACTTCCTGTCTGTAGGGTGCCTCGTCTTCCTGTGAGATTAGTCCAACCACTGTGGTGTCATCAGCAAACTTGACGATGGTGTTGCTCCTGTGGATAGGAATGCTGTCGTAGGTGTAGAGGCAGTACAGGAGGGGGCTCAGCACGCAGCCCTTTGGTGAGCCGGTGCTCAGTGTACGGGTGGAAGAATGCTGGAGGCCAAATCATACAGTCTGGGGTCTGCTGGACAAGAAGTCCTTTATCCAGATCGCAATAAAATATCGCAGTACTGTATATCACAAACCCCCCAAAATTCTCAATGATAGTTTTTTGCCAATACTGTTCAGGCCTAATTCACAGCCAGTTTTTCCAATTTTCAGGACTCTTTCTGTTCATTTTAGGGCATTTACAGGTCCCTTTCTGTTGAGTTTGAGTTACTGCCTACTCATTCCCGGGTCACTTCCTTTTCTGTAGCCCAAAGTCAACCGGAAGTGACCCAAAAAAATGTTCCAAAATAACAGTAAGTGACTGAAAATCAAGAGGAAATGACCTGAAATGCCCCAAAATTGGACGTCTACTAGTGATAAATGCACTTATAATTAACTCCTGACCCATGTATCAATAATTGCCATATATCCATATCATGAGATCATCATCGTGAGCCTTGTATCACAAATCGTATCGTATCGTGAGGTCCCCAGAGGTTCCCATTCCTAGTCCATATATGCGAGGCACTGATCTAATTGGCACTTGGAAATAGCACACAGACTCAACTGGTATGACTCTTCTAACATTCTCTCTGTTCCTCACTTTAGGAGCCGAGTCTAGGGAGTCATGTGATTTTTTTTATCCTGGCTGGCAGCCGAGCGGCTGCTCCTCAGTCATGGCCCTCGGCAGCCCTCTTATAAGCTGTTATATTGAGTGATGAATCAGAAGGGGAGGCAGAGTTGAGCAGGGTCAGAACCATGGAGCAGTACAAGCACTGAGTTTCTGTTGGTGACTGAAAACGATCAACAACTTTGTCAAATGCTGCAGCTCATATTCTCAAATACTGTTTTTGAAGTCAGCTGGAAAGTGTTTTTATGATTTTGCCCTGACGGCCACAGCACATTTTTGGGGGGTGGCAGCGGTGGGAAGTGCCTGGATGACTAATCGTGAGCTGATGTGAAACTATTTCAACTCATTTTTCCTCAAAGATTATTTATCTTCGACTTTGGTGAATGCCAAATATTTCTATTTCATATTTTAGCTTTGCGGCTTCAACTAAGCTTACGCAGCAATCGCAGCGCTCTTGATGACCTGAATAGGAAGATTTGGATGCACAGTGGTACCTCTACTAGCGAACCTCTCTACATAAGGAATTTTCAGGTTAAGACACACCTCAACGGGAAAATACTGTTGTTACGAAAGAAATTTCAGGATACGAAAGGCAAAAATACAGTATGGGCTGCTACTCTCAGCTCCTAGAGTTTACGGAACATAGCTGTTCTTCCATTGGCTATTGCCTAGCATCTTCCTGGCATCCAATTGGCTAAGAAAGACCTCTGTATTTGTATGTGTGTATCCCAGCATCTTCCTCATTGTCATGTTCCGATAGCTTTACGTGTGCGTCAGTGACGTGCGGTCAGGGGAGGCAGGTGAGGCAGAGCCTCTGTAGTACTCTGCCGCACTGAAAGGGGGCGTACGTGAAACTGGACTTTCCGTCAAAAGTGGACGCGATTAACAACACCGGAGCTAAAAGGATTGCTTCAAACTACGGGACAGAAGATAACTCGCGCTTTTCAAACGGACTGGTACACCCGAAAAGACTGGCTATGGGGCTGTCCTTCGAAAAATCGCCTTTGCTGCTTTCCCTACCTTTTCTTCTCAACTTGTGCCAATGTCTGGACAAACATGAGATATTTTGACAATAAAAAACTACCACGAAGCCTCAGCAAACATGAGAGCTCGACCACTCATATTTAAAGCCTGATTGCTTTAAAAACTTTTGGAAGCTCAAGGATCGATTTGGCTTTGACGAACAGCGGAAGCTCAACGGTAGCACCCACAATGCCAAGGTAAAGGAAAACCGAAAGAGTTTGAAAGACCTCATTAATGTAACCTGCATCCTAGCTAAACAGGAGTTAACATTTCGTGATAACGATGAGCGTGTAAGCTCTTCTAAACGTGGCATATACAGTATGTAGAACGATGACATGGTTTTGCTGAGAAAGATGAAAGGTTAGCTAGACATTTGGACACCTCCACTGTGTTTTCTGGCTTGTCAAACAGAACACAGAACGATCTAATTGAAGCAATACTCTCCATTGAGGCGGAGAGATTTTTTAAAGTAAAGGAAAATAAGGAGGACTTTTACAAAAAGGGCGTAGGTTTGCATAGGGACGGTAGGGACATAACACTACCAACTTTTCAGGATGCTAAAATTGTCCCCACCAACTTTTAAGCAACCTTACCTTTTTTGCTTCATATAATGTCCAGTTATATAGAGAATTTAGATCTTTCAATAGTTCCATATGTTGTAAGGATAGAATTGACCCTACCATTATTAAGTGAATTATTTTCATTATGTTTATGTTTGCTAATAAAAAAACGACATTTATTCAGGAAGTTTTCAAAATGTTTCTTTAGTATTTTTTGAAAACAAAGGTTTGAATCGAACAGTGTATCATCTGAACCAATGCACGTAAAAGTTATTATCAGTAGATAAGGATTTATTTTGCATTGATCATTTTTGCCTATTAATTAATTAGGTTCATATACATGAGAAATGTGGCCCTTTGCCCCCTTCATCCAATCTGTTTGGTCTTATTAATGTCCCGTCCCCTGCAAAAAGTGTACCTACATGCAGGTTATGCTGTTATATGGTCCCTATGAGTGTTGAGACCAAACCTATGCCCTTCCAAAGTAACGGCGGTTTTTGTGGTGAAGGACAGGCGCAAGACAACAAACAGTTTTCATTTCAATCTTATAAAAAAAAATACAAAAAAAAAAAAAAAGAGCTTAGACTAAGAAAAATACAATAGAATATTTAAAAACTAAATTTTGGACTTAAATAAAATATCCTTTGTTTTACTTTTCACACTTTTTGTTTAGCAATCTGTAATAAATTGATTAAAGTATCAGAATTAAAAGTTTTAAAAACAACTGAATATTTCACTAAAGGTCAAAATTGAATTCTGTGGTTTTGAACACCACTCTTTACTCTCATTTATGTTGCATGAATTATAGAATTGCGACGGCCAACACATTGAGGGTGTAGAGCAAATGCATGTTATTTTCTTACTTTTACGTATCGATAATATGTACCGTGTGTGCGTGTTTTGTGAAGAATGCTGATGAGATATGAAATAACCAGTAGCCAATTGAATAAGCTACCCTTTTGGTTTATATATTTGGGAATCTGACACTAAAGGAGTCAGTGCCTCACCAACCATGAACCTTACCGCACGTCACTGGTGTGTGTATTTTTTTTTTTTTTTTTTTTTACATGATGCACAACTCTTATCTTATTGTTATTGTGCAATAATCTAATTGTAACATGTATTTGTTATCCGTTTTGATTAATTTTTATGCTTTACAAAAGATTTATGTCTGAATTTTGGGCGGCTTGGAACATATTAGGGTATTTACATGGAAAACGCATCTCTACTTACAGAATTTTCACTTTCCGAAACTACTTCCAGAACCAACTAATTTTGTAAGTAAAGATACCACTGTACTTAATATTCTGATATATCTCAAGAGTAGAGTGAAACGGATGCAATTTGGGCGTTTTAGCTTTCTAACCAAGTAGCCACCTGCCACTGACCTTGAGATCGGGCCTTTCAGTTATCAGAAATGATCAAAGAAGCCACCCAAAGGTTATTTTTGGCTCCAGTTACACTGATTAAATGATTGTCATTTACCCCAAGATCAGACCATTTGTGTGCAGGAGCTTAACATCAATGAGGCTTTATATTTTTTTTTTTTGTTATCGACATCACCTGAGGCAACACACCTGTGCGGAATTTGACCAAAGCTTTTAAGGACGTGCGACTGGGGTGAAATTCTAAACGGCAAACTTGAACTCGCGACTGCTTTGCCAGGTTGAAATAGGTCATTTAACCAAGACCAATGTGCGTTCACAGCTACAGTATACAGGACGACTGGAAGTGCTATTTTATATCGCAGCATGGTTGTCCATGATAAAAACCTTTATACAGCTGTCTTCCTTCCAGACCTGCAAAGTGACACGCAATGTAACAGTCACCTCTGTAAATGGTGTTCCTCGCGACATCCACCACAAGGTGGTGCTGCTTTATTTATATTGAATAGTTTTTTTTCTTCGGTTAATGCTTACTTTTTGTTGGAATTCATCTGCGAACGCTTGTGTGCGGACCATTGAGCTCCCGAGTAACAAATGGTCAAGGTAGATTTGTATATTTTTTGTCAATAAAAGTGCATAAGTGGAATTGTGTCCCCTTTATTGTTACTTTTATGCACGCATCCTACCTGTCACGCATTAGAGCGAGTTGGGTAGCTTAAAAACAGGCTAACTCAAAAACAGCACAATAGCTTTTAGCCTGATATCATGCCACACAGTAAGGGGAAAGAGCAATGTTCCTATTTATTGTTTAATAAATGATATGTCAACATTTAATGCAACAGTACATAGGGTGAATGGGATCTAATTCTCAATAATTTATTTTCAATAGATCAGTGGTGGATGAAATACTCGCTGTAAAATTTTCAAGTAAAAAATAAAAATATGTACGTTCTCCCAATGGAAACATGTATATATATGGCGGAAAACACAAGACTGTAAAAAACAGTTTCTGCTCTTGCACCCCTCTTTAAAGTAAACTGCTGTATTTTAAGTCAAAAGAACTGTTGGGTTTGATGGCACAATATGTCTATATGCTGCCATAGCAGATTCATGGCGCATTAAGCCGCCGAACTATTTTTAATTTGTCAGTTTTACCCTGGAAAACCCCCGTTTACAGACGTCGGCGCAACCGCTTTTGTTTCAACACAGCCATAAAAGGAAGCTAATTAATTATATTTATTATTCGAAATGTCTGTAATTTTTAGGTTAGAATCATTCATTGATGTCTAATTTCGTTTAAAAAAAAAAAAAAGACTAAAAAATTATTTACTTGCATATTTTAAACTTTTAAAATAATTACGTCACAATGAGAAAAATGGTGTCTGTAAATAAGTAACGGATATCTATCTCATAACTATCACTTAATTGTTTTTTTTTTTTTTTTTTGTTAGTGTCGCATTTTCTCCAATATGTTAGATGACATTTTTGACCACTCCTTGATGTCTGAGATTTCTGCATCGCGACCCTTTTTTTATTACCATGTCTCACCCATAAAATCCCCAAAAATCCAGCTGTGGCCATTCACAGCTGTGTCGTGACACTCAGTGATACGTGCTACAGGGAGTTTTTGGATTGAAACAAGGTAAGTATGCGATAATATCTCGTTAAAGTCTTGGCATCTGTAATTCTGCTCTTGCGTGGCTGTATGTTTGCAGCAACTAGCAACTGGGCGTTGTTTGAAGCAGCTGTCGGCCGCAGTCAGGTATTATTGTTTTTCTATCTCGCGGCATGAGTTGAACATGATGTTTACTCTCGGTCCGTTCCTCGCGTTCTTGTGTCCTGAAGACCGCGCTGATTGTGTTTTAGTTCTGCTTTACCTGGTATAATTCAAGATTCGGAATTTGGATGTTTGTGAATCGTTCTCGAATCTTACTCGGCCGAATCACGAATAATCTAAGAATCGGAAATTTTGCACGGCTCTAGTCAATATCTTGTTCACCTGTCTAATCTTGCTTGTCTTCATGTTGCTGCTTCTAATGTTCAGTTATGGTTTAGTTGCACGGGGCTTATTGATTGTGCCGGAGGCATGAAAACAAAACTATCAATTCACAATGACAAAAAAAAGAAAAAGAAAAAAACTGAAAGTAAGGTGTAACGCGGGTGAGAATTTGAAAAGTAGTGGAGTAAAAAGTACAGATACCTGCTGTAAAATGTAGTGAAGTAAAAGTAAAAAGTACCACTTAATATTTAGACTCAAAAAAAGTACAGATACACAAAAATATACATAAGTACAGTAAAGAAGTATTTTTACTTTGTTACATTCCACAAATGTCTCTCATAAATCTTATACAGAAACGTTTAAAGTTTTTTATTTTACTTGAGCTCAGCAAGTCAGTCTGCCTTCTTCTTCTTTTTTTTTTTTTTTTTTTATGTTTACTTTATGGGCGCAATATCAAATTGATGTAATCGTTAAGCAAATGCAGTATTAAAGAATGTGAAATTCGTCTAATAATACATAATTGCTGCAGGGACAATTACAGCTGTCTCGTAAATTACCCTTCTTGTTATTTCTTATTTATTATTGTTTGATAGCCCAACTTTTGGTTAAATTGTGAAGGCAATGTGATCTGTAGATTACATACAACATATAAGTGGTAGGAAAAAGTATCTGAACCTTTTGGAATTTCTCTTATTTCTGCATAAAATCACCATCAAATATGATCTGATCTATGTCAAAATCACACGGATGTAAAAACAGTGTCTGCTTTAACTAAAACCACCCAAACATTTATAGGTTTTCATATTTTAATGAGGACAGGATGCAAACAATGACAGAAGGGGGAAAATAAGTAAGTGAACCCACTGCTTAAGGAGACTTCAACAGCAGTTGAAACTATTTTTGACCAAACATTTTAAGTCAGGGGTGTCCCCAATCACTGATGAGTGGTTTAAAGATGCCCTGCCCACTATATAACACTCACTTGGTAAGAATTGTCGTGATGAGAAGCATTGTCTGATGTGCATCATTGCTCAGTCAAAATAGCTTTCTGAAGACCTGCGAACAAGGATTGTTGATTTGTATAAAGCTAGGAAAGGATGCAAAACCATCTCTAGAAGTCTTGATGTTCATTAATTTAGTCAGAGAAGTTGTCTACAAATGGAGAGAGTTTGGCATCGTTGCTTCTCACACAAGGAGTGGCTGTCCACCAAAGATGATGCCAAGAGTTCAGCGCAGAATACTCAGAGAGGTAAAAAAGAACCCTAAAGTGTCTGTTATAGACTTACAGAAATCACTGGCACAGTCCAATATCTCCGTGGACACATCAACTATATGTAAACCCTCGCTGTACAAAGGAGAGATTCCGCCGCTCCTTCCTGCCTGCTGCTATCAGACTGTTTAATAAGAACACCAGGTAGTCTCTACAAACTGCCGCTCATTAGTGCAATTGTGCAGTTCTGCACTTGTGATTATATTGTGCAATATCCAACATTCTACACAACTGTTTTTTATTTATTTTATTTTTTTTTGCCTCCAACTCTGTATTTTATATTTGCACTGCTGCACTGCCACTTATTTTTGTCCCTCTGTACTATGTACGGACTATTAGTGTGTTTTTGAATGTTTGCTGCTAAATGTTATAAATTAACGGCTACATCACTTCGTCCTCTGCGTTACCTATATCTTTGCTGCTGTAACACCGAGAATTTCCCCATGGTGGGATCAATAAAGGTCTTCTTATCTTCTTATCTTATCTTAAAACAATGGCCAAGAATGGTGTTCATGGGAGGACTCCACAGAGGAAGCCACACTGCTGTCTAAAAAAACATTGTTGGTAGTTTAATGTTCGCAAAAAGGCACTTGGACACTTCACAAGTTTTGCCAAAATATGCAGCAACAGGACAATGATCCAAATCACAGAAGTAAATCAACTTCAGAATAGTTTCAGATGAACAAAATACACATTCTGAAATGGCCAGGTCGCAGTCCAGACTTGAACCCCATTGAGATGCATTGGCATGACCTAAAAACACCGATTCCTCCCAGGAATCTGACTGAACTACATCAGTTTTGTAGAGATGGCTGGGCCAAGATTAGTCCTGATCAATATGCCAGACTGATTTAAATCTACAGGAAGCTTCTGGTTAAAGTTACTCCTACCAGGGGGCACAAAATATTAAATGTGATGGTTCACTTACTAATTTTTCCCCCTTCTGTCATTGTTGCATACTATTCTCATTAAAACATGAAAACCTATAAATGTTTGGGTGGTTTTAGTTGAAGCACACACTGTTTTCACATCTGTGTGATTTTGACAAAGCTCAGCTCACATTTGATGGTGATTTTATGCAGAAATGTGAGAAATTCCAATAGGTTCAGATACTTTTTCATACCACAGTAAAACCTTCACACACGCAAAGGTCATTTATAAAGAAATAAAATAAAATCCTAGTTCTATACAGAACAGCAGAGATTAGAACTCACGACTTCTCAACTGTGAGGCAGACTTGTGAACATGCTTTCATGCTCAATTGCAAATGGTGAGGATTTCTTTTTTTTTATCTGTAAACACAGTATGCAAAATCTAATAAAATGTGAGCTTTAGTTAAGACGTGCGTCCATCATCTGCATAAATATAGTTATGAAGCAATAATATTATGCAAAAAATATTTTTGCTGGAGGGAAAATTTGTGATCTCAGAACATTTCTTATATCCTACTGTACAGCATGTACTATATATTTCTCGTCCTCTTGTGTAATTATAAAAGCATGCATTCTTTTGATTAAATAATATTCAGAGATACAGTTGCACATTGGCGTTTAATTTAAAACTTGCTAAAGTCATTTAAAAACACATTATAAATATTTGAACCCTAGCTGTGATACAAAAGTAGGCATTTTTGGCCACTTCAACAAGTACTTTGTCTTGTCAGTTGAGCCCATGTCCCATCATGTCTTGGTATGCTCACTGAGCAAACTAAACAAACCCTGGGGAGCAAAAGGGAGTGCTATTAAGTAAGGGAGATCGATGATTGAAAATGATTCCCTCATCCTTGCAACAAAGTACAGGTAACAGTAATCACATACCATGTAGCTGAACAGTATTTGATCCTCGGACTATTCTATCCATTTGTAATACATAGGCCCGAGCCGTGTGGCTCATCACGGGGCCATTACTTGCCATCGCAACCAGTGAGCTGCGTTTGAACTCAATGCTACTACGGACTAATGAACACAGATCGAATTGTCAAACAATTACGACGGGCGCAGAGAGCTGCATTAATTTTGTTCAAGTGACTCTCAGTTGGTGAGAAATGGATGTCGCCCACAACATGTGGCTCACACATGCTTTCCTTGTCTCATTTGTGAATCTCTGTAAGGTGATACAGCCATTAAAGGCGATGTGATCTATTGACCATCCTGCTGTGGAAGGTCATCAGCTGTAAAATGCTTTTAAATAGTCTTACATTACGATAGAGAAAGTTTGAAAGTCAAGTTTGGAGTTTCGGCGTAATTTGTACAAGTGAGCACTGATTTTGAAATGTGTACGGCATACGTTCAAAATCTGTACGTTTTTCGTGCATTATGTTTTTTCCCTCCGTTCGCATTTTGTCACTGTTTCGGCAACGAGACAATGTGCGTTACTATGCGTTACGTTGGTTTGAATGACGCGAGAAAAGTCAGAGACACGGAGAGAGAAGAGTGTTTGTTGTGACGCTATAGCAAACGCGATGCTAGGCTAGGTGGCTCCAATATTTCCTGACTGTAGCCGACAGCTTAAAATCTATGCCTAGATATCACATCCATATAGAACTACATGCGAAATGACAGACTCGGCGGCGTTGGTAAACAGCCGCCATTTTAAAGCAGCAGACTTCTCAGAAAGGCTCTGTTGCAGTGAACCTTCCTAGCTAACCTAAGTAACTTTTTATCTAAAATACTCCAAAATCGGCAAAATCTTGACTTGAATCTATAAATGATGAAACAGTTTAAAAGTTTCACATGTCGAAAGTAGACAGAAGGGAGCTAATGCAAAAACGGGAGCAATTTTAACAACTTTAACGGTTGATTGACAACATTAAAGGACTTCCAAACATAGCAAAGGTTACTATGTTTTTTTGCTTTGTTTTGTTTTTTTGAAAAAAAAAAAAAAAAAAAAAAACATGAAAGGTAACACCAGTTACTTTGCCAAGTAACTAATTACTCTTACATTCAGGTAACTGAGTTACTAACTCAACAACTTTTCGGAAGAAGAAGAAATTTGTAACTGTAATTAATTACTTTTTTAAAGTAAGATTAACAACACTGGACATAAAGATGAAGTCTGAAGAATGAAAAGTGACGAAAGCGGAGATTTTATTCTGCCAATTTGTTGCCAAACACAATTTGCCCCCAACTATTGCTGATAACGTCTCAGAATTGGCAAAATAAATGTTCCCTGACTCAAAGATTGCATCGGTAAGTTAATTTTATCAGTGACCTTTTTAATTAAAAATTAAAAAGGTCACACTATATACAACGTTGTAAGATTAGTCACCAATTTGAAAGGGCATACATCACTATTTGTAAGATTGCCAACGGCCTCGGGTTGACAGGTATTAAGTGTCCCAATAGATATTGAACTACTGAAGGATCTTGCAAGGAAAGCGGAAAGTAATTTTTGCTGCAATACTGCGCTCTTGTGGCCAATATGGTGCACTAAAAGCATGTCCTTTATTCATATGTATTGTCCTTAAAAAGCTGTAGTTAAACCCTACCATTTTCTAGGGATTCGTTACCTGGTGGCAGCATGGTAATAGTGGTTGGCCTGCCGTCCTTTAGCAGTTCTGAGGCACTGGCTGTGCTGTAATAACTGTAATACCTCGCTGAAGAAAAAATAATAATAAGGGACACTTCACTGGTACAGCCGTAACCCTTTAATTATTTTTTTGTATGTGAAAAGTGATTTTTTTTTTCTTTCTTAAATTCTAATAATAATATTATGATAAATGTACTCAAAACTGAATTAATTAGGTACATATTTAAGTTTTATAAGCACATAGAAAACAATAATTATCAGCATTGTATTTTTAACACAAAGCGTACTACAATAACATTATCTGGGTCTTTGAAAAAGACCCAGATAATTAAATCCAAGGGTGTAGGTTTGGTCTCAATATTGGTAGGGACGATATAACAGCACAACCTGCATGTACACTTTTTGCTGGGGACGGGACACTAATAAGACCAAACAGACTGGGTGAACGGCGGTCAGGGCTACATTTCTCACCAAAAAGAACCTAATTAATTGATAGGCTGAATGATTAATGCAAAATAAATCTGTATTGACTTATACTAACTTTCACACAGCAAATTTACATTATAACGTCTAAATCTGATAATTATTCTTAAAAGTAGTCGAATAATTTTTGTTCATCTTGTTTCGAGTTTTAAAGACGAGTTAACAGATTAATGTTTCAGATTCTTCCAATTACTTTTAGGAAATATTACCATTTGTTCTTATCAAGCCCAAAAATCTAAAAGTCGGTCATTTTTCACCAAATTAAGAAAAAAATGCTTTCAAATAATGTTTTGAACAATATCTATTCTTGAGTTAAGAACATTTCTGACAAATATGTTTTTTTAAGATTAAATATAGAAGCTTTTTACTTAAAATAAGTCTGTCTTTTTTCAGCTAAGTATTTTTTTCATTTCAAGAAAACTGAGTAAAATTTACTTGAAGCACTGGCATATTTACACTGAAAACAAGGGAATTGAAGTTTTTCTTTTTTTTTTTTTTTTCAGTTTTAAGGAGATGGATTTTTGCAGTACATATGTATAGGTTCAGGTGATACACCGTTCGATTCAAACCTTTGTTTTCAAAAACTACTAAAGAAACATTTTGAAAACTTCCAGAATACATGTCTGGGTTTTATTAGCAAATTTAAATTGCAATATTTGAACATAAATTTGTGTATTAACATACAAAGAAATACAAAATTGTTAATTATCTCTTCACTATCCAGGAATGCAAAAAAATAAACATTTGTGTTAACACCACTCAAAATTGTCTGTCTAAATAACTTAAATATAACAACAACAACAAAACGTCACAGCCAAACTCAACAAAAGACAAAATCTCCTTTGGGCTGCTTTAAGACCACATAAGCAAAATAAAAATGAAAATGAAATGAGATGAATGAAAATGAGAAGGGTGTAAACCTTGGTTCGCTACATTTCTTATAGCTGAGCAGAGTTTACTATTTTTTCTCAGTTTAATTAACTCATTTGTTCCCAAAAACATATAAATACGTTCTATTTTTAATTGTTTCAGTGTCTCAAGACGTTGTTATACATCTTTTACCTTTTTTTTTTTTTTTTTTCATAAAAGACATCTCAGGGTCCTGATTCAACTGAGCTCCAAAGCACAAAGCTGAAAATCTATTTTAAAGCAATAAAACTGGCCACTGGAGGGCATTAGCGCATTTGGGAAGACCCGCAACCCGATTCAACGGCAACGAACCCCACGGTCGAAGCGCCAGTGGAATGATGCCAGGCGGCGGACGACCAGGCAGAACAACAGAGAGGACGCCTGGGATGCCAGACGCTGGACGATCGAGCAGAACGACCGGGACCACCAGTGCAGCGAAAGATGCCGTTGAGTCCATGCTGCTCGCCAAGCAGACCCCGCAGAGACTCCAAAAAAATCCTCTTTATGAGACAGGCAACGATGAGGGAAAAGTTTACCCGTCTCTCGCAGCGACAACAGCGTCATCTTGGGGACAACAGCGTCATCTCTCAGTTAGTTATGTGTAAATAAATTGTTACTTTGCTATCAAAAGCTCTATTTGTCTTGTTCTTTATGATATTTTGTAAAAGGAAACATTATTCAGATGTTTGGGATGTAACTAAAGCAAAAAATAGCTGTATTAAAGTAAAAGTTATGTTTGAAATGTATGCATTCACAAAGAGCTCAATTTCTCTGTTTTTTCATCAGAAATTGGAAAATTGCTTAAACTAAGCTATTTTCTAATGCTGCTTTCTAAAGAATGGAAAAAGATATTAACTTACTTTTTTTCCTACTGAAAGAAGAGAGTCTAATCTTTCTTTTGGTGGGTTCCATGTTTATATAGCAATAGAACAAAATTTTCTGTGGGCCTTGCAAGATCAGTCAAAATCTAGTAAAACGGCCAGGAGCGAAGGGCCTTGCTCTGGTGAAAATGGCTGGGAGTGAATGAGTTAACGTTAACATAGTAGAATACACATACAGGATACAATACATATACAGTACATACAATACACTTCTCCTGAAGCAGCTTCCTACTCAGGTTAGCAAGTTCACAGTTTAATGTAATGGTAATGTTAAACTGTGATGCAGGTCGGACTTTCAGAAGAAAAATTAGTGGTGCCCACCATTTCCCACCTTTACAACAATGACTGCCCACCTCACTTACAGCGGCTGCTGGCCGTAAAAAAAAAAAAAAAAAAAAAAAACGTTTATATTCCTCCTCTTCAAAGCGGGCGGAGGAGGCAGCATGTGGACATGTAACGTAATTCTGTACAGCGAGAGTGTGCATGTGGGGAGTGGGGGGATCAAGTCATCAGCCAATAAAATTTGCGTTTGAGAAAAAAAACAAAACATGGACTGGCTCATTCAGCAAGTGATAAGGGGGTAAATATAAGTCTGAAAATAATGAAAATAATTCAGTTAATAATGGCAGGGTCAATTCTATCGTTACAACATATAGGAAGGCAATCTAAATGACCTGTATAACTGAATACATTGCTCAGAAGTTGGTGGGGACAGTTTGAGCATCCTGAAAAGTTGGTAGTGTTTTGTCCCTACCGTCCTTAATGCAAACCTGCCTACCGATTAAATCTGTCCTGCTAAATTTTAAATTGTATAATTTAACGCTGAAGGTCCTGAGCCTTCATGTGTGTGTTTTTGCAGTTACAGTGCCTTGCAAAAGTATTCGGCCCCCTTGAATCTTGCAACCTTTCGCCACATTTCAGGCTTCAAACATAAAGATATGAAATTTAATTTTTTTGTCACGAATCAACAACAAGTGGGACACAATTGTGAAGTGGAACAACATTTATTGGATAATTTAAACTTTTTTAACAAATAAAAAACTGAAAAGTCGGGCGTGCAATATTATTCGGCCCCTTTACTTTCAGTGCAGCAAACTCACTCCAGAAGTTCAGTGAGGATCTCTGAATGATCCAATGTTGTCCTAAATGACCGATGATGATAAATAGAATCCACCTGTGTGTAATCAAGTCTCCGTATAAATGCACCTGCTCTGTGATAGTCTCAGGGTTCTGTTTAAAGTGCAGAGAGCATTATAAAAACCAAGGAACACACCAGGCAGGTCCGAGATACTGTTGTGGAGAAGTTTAAAGCCGGATTTGGATACAAAAAGATTTCCCAAGCTTTAAACATCTCAAGGAGCACTGTGCAAGCCATCATATTGAAATGGAAGGAGCATCAGACCACTGCAAATCTACCAAGACCCGGCCGTCCTTCCGAACTTTCTTCTCAAACAAGGAGAAACCTGATCAGAGATGCAGCCAAGAGGCCCATGATCACTCTGGATGAACTGCAGAGATCTACAGCTGAGGTGGGAGAGTCTGTCCATAGGACAACAATCAGTCGTACACTGCACAAATCTGGCCTTTATGGAAGAGTGGCAAGAAGAAAGCCATTTCTCAAAGATATCCATAAAAAGTCTCCTTTAAAGTTTGCCACAAGCCACCTGGGAGACACACCAAACATGTGGAAGAAGGTGCTCTGGTCAGATGAAACCAAAATTGAACTTTTTGGCCACAATGCAAAACGATATGTTTGGCGTAAAAGCAACACAGCTCATCACCCTGAACACACCATCCCCACTGTCAAACATGGTGGTGGCAGCATCATGGTTTGGGCCTGCTTTTCTTCAGCAGGGACAGGGAAGATGGTTAAAATTGACGGGAAGATGGATGCAGCCAAATACAGGAACATTCTGGAAGAAAACTTGTTGGTATCTGCATAAGACCTGAGACTGGGACGGAGATTTATCTTCCAACAGGACAATGATCCAAAACATAAAGCCAAATTTACAATGGAATGGTTCAAAAATAAACTTATCCAGGTGTTAGAATGGCCAAGTCAAAGTCCAGACCTGAATCCAATCGAGAATCTGTGGAAAGAGCTGAAGACTGCTGTTCACAAACACTCTCCATCCAACCTCACTGAGCTCGAGCTGTTTTGCAAGGAAGAATGGGCAAGAATGTCAGTCTCTCGATGTGCAAAACTGATAGAAATATACTCCAAGCGACTTGCAGCTTTAATTGGAGCAAAAGGTGGCGCTACAAAGTATTAACGCAAGGGGGCCGAATAATATTGCACGCCCCACTTTTTAGTTTTTTATTTGTTAAAAAAGTTTAAATTATCCAATAAATTTTGTTCCACTTCACGATTGTGTCCCACTTGTTGCTGATTCTTGACAAAAAATTAAAATTTTATATCTTTATGTTTGAAGCCTGAAATGTGGAGAAAGGTTGCAAGGTTCAAGGGGGCCGAATACTTTTGCAAGGCACTGTATATGTATATAAATATATAGATATACATATAAAAATTTAGGTGCGTTCCAATGTTGTTTTCGTCAACGATGACTATAACGAAAATATTTCATCAATGAACAATTTTTGACGATGACAAGACCATAATGAGCTAAAAACGTGTCTTCGGAGACTAGGGCCCTTTCACTTTAGACTAAGGCTAGGTTCATACTCCAGGTCTTAATGCACGAATCCGATTTTTTGTCATATCTGTTTTTTTGGCGTGCCCGTTCAGACTGCCTTTGTCCACTGAGATCATTCAAGTATTACGCAAACGCACTAATTCACAGTTCGACAAGCGCTGAGCAAGATGACCCGCACGCGCAGAAGCATCAAAACAAATGACCACACATGCTGGCTGTCATCTGCCATTCCAGGGATATCATATTTTGCTTTTTAAAAAGAGGACACAAATAACAGACATAAATAATCCCAGTTTAGGTTTATATTCAAAGTATATGGATCGATAGAATGCAGGCACTGTCCGTGCGTGTCACACACACGGGGCAGTTTGCCCCGACTCTCGGCCACGTAAGCAATGTTGACATATTGCTTATATGGAGCAGACAGAAAACCGATCATTCTCAGGCTTATCCTCAACCTATTTTTATTTTATTTTTTTTATGACTCTTGTCAAGTCCGACCCTTCCTAAAAACCTGTGTTCAAGGCAAGCTAGCGCTAATGACGCACAGCTGCACCGCTACCGTAGCGTCTCTCTCGCTTTTTGATGACGTAATTGCTGCATGAATTCCGATTTGAGAGACTGGACAATACAGACCGCCGCGACAGTCTGGAAAAATGTGGCCCAGATCAGATTTGAACCACATACGATAGTGACCCAGATCGGATTTGAAATGGTCCAGTTCTATGCAACCTGTCACGTTCAGACTGTCAAATTAATGCCTCACTCGAGTCGGAAAAACTTGAAAAAATCGTTTTTTGTGCATTAAGACCTGTAGTATGAACTAAGAGGACCAGGGTCCGGTTTCTACCAAAACATTTGTAATTGCAATCATTTTCTGAGAGAACTAGCATTATCTGACAGATTAGTCGATTTTTTCTTTTATCCCAGACAATAGTTATAGGTGGTTGAATTACCTGACATGTTTCGGCGAACACTTCCGCCTTCATCAGAGTCGGAAGTGTTCGCCAAAACACGTCAGGTAATTCAACCACCTATAACTATTGTCTATTGTAAAGAAAAAAAATTGACTAATCTATAAGTGTAGACAAGATTAACTCAATACTATTATCTGACAGAATTGCTGGGGTGCCAATACTTTTGACCAGCAGTGTATATACTCTACAATGCAAATTTAGAACGTATTAATCAGAATATTTTTCTTAAATCTAGTCAAATTATTTTCTCCATCTTGTTTTGAGTGTTAAAGACTAGTTAACAGATTAATGCGCCAGATTATTCCACTTTTGGTAAATATTACTATTTGTTCTCATTAAACCCATACATCTAACGTTTGGTCATTTTGCGCTTAAAACAAGAAAAATTTGTTTTCAAATGATGTTTTGAATGATATCTATTCTTGAATTAAGATGTTTTCGACATTTCAAAGCTTTTTTTTTTTTTTTTAAATTATTGCTTAAAGTGCGTACGACAGGAGAAAAAAAGTCTGAAATAGGATTATTATTTGAATTAGAATCATATTTTGAGACGATTCGACGATATACAACAATTTAGCTGAGCGCAGATGACGAGAAATTAGTCTTTTAATCTGCCGGTTAGCCACGCCTACTATCATAGGGCTCTAGTGTCCCCAACACGTGGATGACGTCAGCAGAGTCAAGATTTCATCTAATTTAGTATGCAGCCCATTGAGGGGGAATTATTCAGAACGGGGAAAACGTGACGAAGAGAGCCGCACAATGTCATTGTTTCAGTCTCTCTACTCTAATATTTTTACAGGATATTCTTTTTTATCCAAGTATTTTCCCCCAATAGCTAAATAAATGGCATGGTCATGACAAATTACAGTCTTGTGCTAAATGGAATATGAAAAAATAAAAATCCATTTATTCAAGACGTGGCTATTGTAAACAAACCAGCAGCCGAGTACCCAGTTGGGAGTGAGAGAAAAAGTATGATTTCATTACTTCTGAAGAACTTAGAGGAGCGCAAAAATAGATTTAAGAATTGGATTGCATCGCCAAACTCCACTAATGCTGCATGTTTTATTGCAACTCGGGAGATAATAAAGCGTGGAAAGCCGTTCATAGATGGTGAGTACATGAAGGAGACATTCATCAACATATCAGAACGCCTATTTGCAGCCTTCAAAAACAAAACCGAGATAATAAACTCAAAGACATGCCTAGATAAGGGGCATGTTATGAACATTCCATTTTTTTGTTTTCCAAAACCTCAAAATAAAAATGACATCAAAAATTGGATTTCTTTATTGCATTTCTACAATTTCGTAAAAGCAATTAAACAATTCATTACTGTTGTGCTGAAAATTTAAACTTGAGGTGGCATAATACAACAGAGTAGTCACGTAGTGTGTTGGATGCACTGCAGTGAAAAGAAACATTAACTCATGAAGGCTCATTATGTATTTTTAGCCGATAGTCATTTTGATAGCAGGCTAATATAGCTAATACAGATACATAGAACATGTGTTGCCTTCATTATTAGGTTTATTTAAGACTTTTTGCGGCTCCCGACATATTCCTTGTTTTTTTTTAGTCCAATATGGCTCTTTCAACATTTTGGGTTGCAGACCCCTGACCTAGCAGGACCTGGTTCAAATCTAAAAGGTGCAAGCATTATAATATCCTCCAATTGGGTTCTTTGGTAACGGCCTTAAAGCTAATACCTAACTACCATACCACTTTAATCACATGGCATTGATTGAACCTACATGAAGTATTTAAAGACATCATAATCTCCCTGCAAAATATACACCGAAATTTCTATAGACTGTAAACTGCAATTTTTTCCCTTCATTTTGAATCCTGTGGCTTATAGTCCACTTTTACATTCATTCAAAAGTGAGATAATTTGCCAGATAACACGAAATGACATCTGTTTTAAGCATTCATTCAGGCTCTTGACAGTGTCATGTCATAATTATGACTGTCTAATGACAGTCTTTTGGTGCCACTGTCAAATAAAGTATTACCCAATACTATAACTAGCAATTAATGAAACCACTGGAACAATAACTGCAGATATAATTAGCAAAGAACACGAAATTGGATTGTTATTTACATCTGTAGCGCTGCAATGCATGCTCGGAGGCATGTTGGACAACAACAATGTTGACAGCAGGTGGCAGCAGAGGTTCACTGTCTCCCCCGAGGGAGCAGTGATGGCCAAATGAAGCATCTTGAAGCGATGAAGCTTTGCAGCCAATTGGTTCAAAGCTTCATGGTGGTTCAGTTGGTCTTATGACAGTCGTATGATGCCGCTGCCAAATAAAGTGTTCCCAGTTAATATGTTTTGGTGTAAATATCCCATAATACAGTGAGGACAGCTGCATTTTATAGTCCAGTGCCGCCTTTCTATGAACAAATGCAGTTTTCGTGCCCAATTTGGTGGGTGGCAACTGATGATATATATATATATATATATATATATATATATATATATATATATATATATATATATATATATATATATATATATATATATATATATATATATATATATATATATATATATATATATATATATAATTCTCTACCCTGGTGAACCTGCCTAAGTATCCTTGATCAAGATACTGAACCCCACATTGCTCTTGATGCTGCGTCACCAGTAGGTAGATGGCGATGTAGAGTGAAGCTCCTTGAAAGGTGGAAAAGCACTATACAAGTGTACAAAAGTACTTGCTTTGATATTTACTTTACAAGGGAAATGAAAGTTTTTTTCTCCTGATGCAAAAATGTGCTATCAAAGATCTACTATTAGTAAGAGAGATCATTTTAGTGTAGTGTGCGTAAGTGGAGTTTTAATTTGTGAATATTTAGTTATACGTAACTATAAAATGAAGTAAAAACTCCCGGACTCCTCAGGTCAATAAAGATAATTGTGACAACTAGATGGCGCAATATTTTCAATTACCTTAACAAAATTCTGAAAAATATTTCTCACCATTAACATATTTATTCATTGTGACAGCTGAGACAGCATACAAGGTAGGCCTGGCCTGGAAGGAGCTCGGGACGCCAAGGTTTCGAACCAAACAGCTTCTTTATTTAGAAAAAACAGCGGGTATCCCCAAAAGAAAAAGGCCGAAATGCGCCACAAGAAATGCCTTCGAAGCGTGTGTCAAGTAATGAAGGGACTTTTCCGCGAAGCGCGTACCGAGGCTCGCTTCATTTAGGGGAGGTTCCGGAAATGATGACGTCCGAAGCCTTGCTGCCCAGCCGTACAACGTGATTGCTTCAGGCAGGGCTTTAGATTTGCTGCGCGGTTTGACAGCTCGCTACAGTCTATCAACACCTCTGGCTGCATTCAAAATGTGCGTGTTTGAAGGAGAGTTGCGATCGGGTGAGAGTTTGGATAGTTTGGAGGTGGTTTGGAGAGTGAAAAGTTTGAGTTGAGAGAAGGGTACATTAGTTGAAAGATGAAGAAATAGGATTTCCTCGCTGTGGGAAAAATTTTTTGTTTTTGATAAATATTATATATTATAATATTAAACAAAATGAAAATCCCCACCATCCTGTAGCTACATCAATGTCCAAATTACTCAAACATAATTAGTACCCTTTTTCATTTTATACAGACACGTGTACTGTTCTTGCCATGATTTCGTGTACGGGTGCACGGTCCGTTGGCTTGTTGGTCAGAGCATCCCCTGCCGTGCTGGATGCGTAGTGCGCGGTGAGTTCGAGTCCTGTCCGGGGCAACGGGGGCAGACTGCGTTGCGCGGCGCGCATCCATGCTACATACACACGTCATTTTCAGACAAAAAGCATTGCAAAACCATTATCATAGTATACTACTACATATAATAGTAGTATAATAATTATAATAATCATTCATTGGCAATCATATTTGTCATGAAGAGCGTCATTTGAAAGCTATTTTTAGTGTTGAATCTGTATTATGTAGTATTTACGCAACATATTATAATATTAATTCTGAAGTATGTGGGATTAACTCCAGAAATCATTATTTATATGACGAACATGACGTGCTTTTGCTGTTAACCAGCTGTTGAGTGTTATTGTATGACTGATTGGAACTGTACTACATTGTTTCGCCACAGGGTGTGCTGTCGTGTAATTTATGTTCGGTGTGAAGAAGAAGAAGAAAGTTAAAAGAGGCATTAGAGGCCTGTACTCAACTTCTCCCTCTCTGCACTTTGGCTCTCATGGAGAGCACATTCGCGCATGTGTTAGAAATAAACGATAACCAACATGCAAAGTAGCAAGTGAGCTGTAAAAATAGCGAGCTTAGTGGCATGAAAACCGCTGGAGAGCTAAGTGAAGCTAACGAACAGCTAAGCGATGCTAAATGAAGCTAAGCGACTGCTACTCTGTCTGTCGTCGTGGAACAGTCCATTGTAGTGCGTGTGTGTGTGTGTGTGTGTGTGTGGGGGGGGGGGTATTATAAAGGCATCATTCAAATGGCTTTCTTTTTTGTTTTGTTATGTTTGTTTGGTATGCTGACATAATTATACATGATGAAAAGTTGGGGCTGCTGCTGGCTCCGGTGGCCCAAGCTGTTGCTCGTTGGGCCAAGGGCAGCTGGTTGGGGGCCTAAGGCTACTTCGCCTGAATAGTAGATCCGCCTATGTGTGTGTGTGCATTTTTGTTTCATGTATAGACCCTACCCACCGACGTCACAAAACCACGTGCTCGCTGTATGGTTCCGCCCACTTGTCCGTCATTTTGTCTCTGTATTAGCATTGGTTTCAATTGATCGAGCAATTTATAATGCATTTCATGGAAGACCCGGTGCTTTCTGATGCCGTAAACTCACTGGATGTGTTGCATAAAAGGCGTTATGTGGAAAAGCTTCGTTCTATACAGTCGCCAGATCCATATTTGATGCCCAAATCGATGTTTTTCGACCCACTGTCTTCGCCCTGTCTGCCTGACATCTGCTACGCTGATATTTACAATTATCTTGTCCACACAAAATCAGCCTATTCTCACGAAAATTTGAAAAACTTCAAGAGCTTGGAGGCTTATAAATACTTCGTTGCTGGTTGGGTGAAACAGGTCCTCGTCCACGAAAATTCGGCAGGAATCTATCTTGTACTTGGAAAGGTGAGTTACGAAATTTTCAATTCAAAATCTTTTGTTATTGCTAACATCCACTGTCAAGTCTAATGTATTTCATGTCGTTTGTCAATGGAGTTAAGGCTTTTAATGTTTATATGGTTTAGCGATAGCACTCTCACTACATACATACGTGTATGTTGTCGGCGATTAGCCTAGCAATGATCTTAATTGTGGTTATTTGTCAGCCCAAAACCCTCTAAGTATATCTTAAATGCATCTTACCGGATATAAAATGACTACTACATAGTCTGTGGTGATTTTTTGGTGCCCAGTTTTCACGTCGAATTGCAGCCGTCCATTTCGCTCTCCTCTTTGGATCCCTCGGAATACGGTAAAACTTCAAGTCTCTCCTTCCATCTTCTCTGTTAGTGCAACCAACAGCCACACACGCCTTCACCATTTTGATTATTAATGTTAAGGAGCAGAAAAACACGCCGTAAATAGGAGGAATGTACGTAGCCGTAACAGGTTAACACTATGTTTTGACGGACAATTGGGCGGTACCATTCAGGAGAGCGGAGTTGTGACGTCACGTGGATAGGGTCTATAGGCTTTTTTTTCTTTTTGATTCAGGGGGTACTGCCCCCCATACATTATGGTCACTCAGGTTATGAGTTTGATCCCATTGCTGAAGATGTATGCCAAATTTAACTTCTTTGACTGGAAAACAAAGAAAAGAAAGCTGAAGAAAAATTATATATACTTATGTGATAATCCATGTACATCGAGGATTTGGTCAGGCAATATTTTGCTAAATAATATCTTCTTAACAGACACACACACAAAAATGAACTGAATCACTTATGTGGTTGGGAGACAAATGACTGTGCTTATATACTTTGGCAGTAGCTGGTTCCGTGGACACATGAAGCTCCAAGAAACGAACCTATTCTCGAACCAATTGGCTCAAGTGGAGCAATGCCTCATGAGGCTTCATCTCACCATCACTACTACCAGGTATTCTTGTCATTCTCCCTCCGCAGCTCCCAACGCTCCAGCTGGTCATCTCTTATATACTCCTCCAGGCCAGCTGCAATTAAGTGGCTTAAGCAGCCACATGTGGAGGAGTTGTTCGGCATGCTGGGAGACGTAGTCTTTGGGCTGGTGGCCATTTTGACAGGATTCTTCATCTGTGGCCAAGGAATGTAATGGCCCTCCACTACTTGCCCCCGCATGATGTCACATCATTTACGTAAATAACTCATTATAACATTGTTGATACACCGTAAGTGGATTGACAGAATGATGCATGTTCAGGACATCTTAACAATTTCACAAGCTATCAAAAGAAAAAAACATCCACCGGACATGAATCGTAACCTCAACTTGAGCTTCTCAAACACAGTTTAAAAAGCATAATAATGTAATAAAAATATGCTTACATGAATGTTTTTTGAGATTTGACGGTGAGTTTAACACTGGAAGTCCCAGGGTTTTTTTGGCTATAAAGAAAGACCAGAAAGGCGTCATATGACCCCGATACCAGACTGACTACTTGGCTTTGTCAAACAATAGACCACTCAAACAAGCAATCAAGCAGACACCCCCCCCTTACACACTCCTGTGGAGTCGCTGCCTAGGTGTGAAGGGATAACTGCAATTAGCATCTAAAATATTTGCAAATCCAGGGCTCCCTTGGCTTTGTCAAACACGGAGGAACACGGCGAGTCGCCGTGTTTTACAATATGATTGACATGGCAGCAATAAATGCATATGTGTTATATCAGGCATGCACCGTAAGGCAAGAGAGACGGGTGGACTTCTCGGTGGGTCTTGCAAAGGAATTGGCTCACTCTCATGTGGGTGCTAAGAAGGCGCAGAAGGAAAAATTGCTTCGGCAACATCTCCAACATCTAGCCCCAGGAAAAAGGCGAAGTGTCATATGTCACCACATTAAAAAAGTTTTTGTTTTTTATTACACCGTCTCTTGTACTCTATATACCGTAATTTCCCGAATATAAGGCGCACCCGTGTATAATGCGCACCCCAAATTTACTTGTACAATCTAGGGAAAATTATTGTACCCGTTTATAATGCGCACCCTACTTTTAGCACCAATAAATGGAAGAATACAAGAAAACAGAGCTTGTGTACAGATACAGAAATGTCATTTTACTGACTGGTAAAACACAGCACAAGCATAGCATATTGGTAGTTGACGATATTTACCGTAATAATATGATTTGACTACTTCTCCAACTTACCAGAATCTAGGAGAAAACAAAACAGATGTGACTTTTCTTTAAAAGGCTGCTGTATAACTTGCTCGTTTCATCATGATGAATCAATGTTTCTTCCATGGATTGATACGGTAAAATGAAAGTGAGAACGTAAGTCGGAAATCTGTGAGAGCTCATCGCTGTCAACACGACAGTAACAATAGGAACTATTGTTATTTGGGTTTGAGTTTCCCGAGGGACAGATATAGTTGACGGACACAGGAAGTTTGTGTGCTTACGTTTGTTATTGTCCGAGTTGCGGAGCTGCAATAAACGTTGACTCAAATGAGTTCAAGAAGCTAAATTCTGTGCTTTATGAAGAGTGAAAAAAGCAGAATTTAACACAGACGAAATCATTCGGCCGATTAGAGGGAAGTATTACCGAAACAAAATGATGACGTCACGTACCGTAATGGTCGGCAACGGGTCGCCGCACACGTTTCTTCAACACAACGTGGCCGTGTCAATGAAAAAAAATCGGTCTATATATATATGTATATATATTTCTGTCTCCATCCATGTACCCGTTTATAATGTGCACCATGATTTTACAAGTTCATTTGGGGGGAAAAAAGTGCGCGTTATATTCGGGAAATTACGGTAGTGTCTTTTGTTTTCTTTTTCACATACGTTTCTTTATTGAAGAGCTTTTTTGTGCAAAAATGACTTGTGTTGTGCATGATGAGCCATCCATCATCAGCAATATGACAATTATAGCTCCATACGTACAATAAACAGTTCAACTAAATATTCTACATTACTAAATGACTACAAACTAAATTAATACATTATTGAATTAACTGTGCCATGGGAAGCAGCAGTTAGTGAAGCATATGAGCGCAAACGACTGAGGTACGCAGACATTGCAGCCGAGGCAGAGCAACGCGGCTGGCATGCCCAGGTGCTTCCAGTTGAAGTTGGGTGCAGAGGCTTCGGTGCCACGTCCACAACCAAGCTTCTGAAAGGAATGGGAGTGAGAGGTCAGGTTTTCCGGCGGGCTGTCAAATCGTTGTCAGATGCAGCCGGACAAAGCAGCAGGTGGATATGGATTAAGAGAAAGGACCCCATCTAGGCTGCAAAATAACATCCAGGGCTAAAGGCGGAGGGGGCACACCTGCGACGCCAGATGTCGCCATTGAGCCCACTGGAGGTGTCGTGGGCCTATCAATGAAACACCAACTAAGGAGGGTGCCCAACTGATGACCCCAGTGAAGCCTTTGCTCCCCCCCCCACACACACACACACAACCAACAAGAAGTGCTGATAAATCTGAGGGATTGAACAAACTAGTCCTATGAGCTCAACTTCAGAGTGATTGAGACAGCTGTTCTTTCTAAACGCTGTAATGTCAGACAGTTCTCCGCAAACAGACCCCCTGCCCTGCAAACACTCAAGATGCTAATTGGAGCAATCCAACCCTGTAGTTTTGAGAGTGCGAATGGGAATGACTAATGAGAACCTCAATGCTCACAAAAGATATGCTGATTAGAGTCAGATGACCTTCTCTGGATACAAAAGTGATAACTGATCCACCCTCGGTAGTTCGAGTTAAGTAGGGTTTTAGTCTGGGGCAGGGGTCTCCAAACCGGTCCTCAAGGGTTTTTGTTCCTACCGATCGAACACAGACAGTTTAACCAATGAGGTTTCTGCTAAAACAAGCAGCATCTGACTGCAATCAATTGATTACATTTGTAAGACAAATTAGTGAACTTGTGTTGTTTTGTCGGAATGAAATCCTGCAGCCCTATGTGGAATAGTTTGGATACCGTTGGTCTAGGGTTATAAATGAGGGTTTAAAACCTAAGGTAGGGTTAGGCCTCGAACTCACGAGATGTATTCAGTTGTCCCCCCCCGTTGTCTTTAGTTTGTGTGTGTGGAATCCTTTTGTAGCGTTCACCCAGGATAAAGAAGTACAAACGGACAATTAGCAGCTTAATGGGTCTTTTACTGATGAGCACTACACGTTCAATAACGCTAATGGACCTGGTGAGAATTCATTGCTAGATATTTTCCACCCGCTATGCTTGGTGCATATACCCTTTGAAAAAGACATGAATGGGCATTTCTCTGAAATGGTAGCGTGTTTACATGAGCGCCAGCGTCAACCTACATTAATTCTCAGCTACGACTGCACGCTAATGTTTCGATACTTTGAGTTGGGGGGAGGGGCTGAGTTGTCCGGGAGTCATTGAAAGACCGGCCCACTTTATGGACGGTGTTGGAAGCCATCCAGCCAGCAACACAGAGAGGTCCACTACTAATATTACCTAACCTTGGTCACAACTTATTCAGTACTGTGGATTTACAGTACAACAAAAATGAGAACTGTAACCTGATCAAAGTATGCATGTGGGACTTTTAATTAATGATGCACCAATACCAGTACAGGTGGGGGGGTGGGGGGGGGTCCCACACTAAAACGGTGGTATTGGTATCGGCGAGTACCAACAAGATCCAGTATTATAACAGTTGACCGCAGCCTTCTTTCTCACTGCACTCTGTGTTGTGTGATCACATGTGATCACTTTGCATGCCAAGCAAGTATCGCTACTGACCTGCTCCAGACCAATGAGAGCGGGCCAATAGCCACTCTTAACCAATGCGGGGCAGCTTTTTCATATGGAAGAATAACAAACTACGAGAGGAAAATGTTGGCGGTCTGGAAATATTTCAGCATAGAATCTCCATCGAGTACATTGGCTGCATGCAAGATTTGCGGCCTAAAAGTTTCCAGAGGTGGAGTTAAAATCGGCCAGTTTTGATTCCTCGAACCTGATAAAACATTTGAAAATGAAACGTGAGCAGGACTGCTATCAAGAAGAACGGGGTCTGGACCGGAGCAACAATCCCTGGTCAGTTCACTTCGTCTACTTTTATTGTCTTTTACTGAAATAATGCCACAGTAATTTGAGACCTGTTTCAAAAGTAGAGCTGCCACCTTACAGAAATAGAAATAAGGGACACCTCCTCCCGCCCAAAGCCGTACAGGCGACGAAAGAAAGGGACAGCCCCAAAACTCAAAATAATAATAAAATGCATAGAAATGTATCTATTTATATATATTCTGTATTGGTTCAATACGTAACGCAACTTTTATTTCCCAATTCGGAACAATTCCTTATTTAAAAGGACGGGTGGCAAGCCTATTCAAAAGTGCTGTAGAACTAAGCAAAGTAAGCTAAGCTAAGTGGCTAAGTGTGTGTGTGCGTCAGAGAGAGAGAGTCTCACTCGTGCGCTGTTTGCATTTGTGTGTTGCTATAGATGGAGTTGAGTTATGTTGCTGCTGGTGCATAGAGAGGGAGGCTAATAGAGAGACATGATGCTGTGGTCAATTATTATGACTTATAATTTCATGAAAGTTGCACTCTTTTGGCCTTTGAGAGCCAAAAGTTTATTTAACTATTGTCACGCATACCAGGTATGCAATAAAAAGTTCTACTGGATTCACTTTGTATATACGTATATGTATATAAAAATTTCAAACAAAGTGGTATTGGTATGGTATCAGCCGATACTGCACGGTATCGGTATTTGGGCCCAAAAAAATGGTATCGGTGCAACACTACTTTTAATTCGAATTAATTTTGATACAGTAAAAATGCGCAGTTTTGAGTATGGGCATATACAGTAGTTCATAATTATATTGACGGGTCACCTCCGTCAGCCACTGCGCAACGCCTTCAAGTAGAGGGCCATCCTACAGTCCGCTTCAGTTTTTCGCAGTTGGTCGCAGTTAGTCAACACATGCAGGGATCCAACGCCGGATTTAGGTTGAAGTTTGAAAGCTGTACCGCATACAGACAGGAAGGATTGTCTCAGGAGTGATTTGAGGATTCAAGGTAATTATTATATTTTTCGAACCATGCTTACAAATTTAAAATGTTGTGAAAAAAATCAGTGGGAGAAATTAGCCGCAACAGCATTGGCATTATACTTTGCAATATTTACATGAAATAAATGCTAACTGCCCGTTTTTTTTTTTTTTTTTTTTTTTCTCTTTTAACAAACAACCGAAACTGTTTTACGTCCATAGCTATAAAAAAAAAATTGGGATTTAAGCATTTATTCGCAAGAATTTACAACGGAAAAAGCTCTTTGTTTACATATGGCGGCCGCTAATTTGCTTACTGATTAGCATCATAGTTCGCAATATATACGTAAAATAAATGTTAACTGCACAGTTTTTTTTGCTTTTAACCAAGAATCGAGAATGTTTTACGACCATATCTATAAAGAATTCAGGGATTTAATCCTTTATTCACAAGAATTTTCAATGGAAAAAGCTATTTGACTGTGTTTCCATTCGCTTAGCTTTGATGGAGATAGGCCCCGCACCTCGTGTCCCCTCAATACATTATGAAGTCTATGGTATGGGAGTAGTCAGAAAGGTCCATTTGTCACACTCACCATCCTTGTCCAGAACCTATTCAGAATTGGGGATTTATAGTACTACAAAAATGAGAACTGTAACCTGATCAAAGTACTGTATACATGTAGGACTTTTGATTCATTTTTCTCAATATTGGTACAGTAAAAATGTATCGTTTTGAGTATGGGAGTAGTCAGAGTAGAGGTCTACTACCAATATACCCCAGCCTTGCCCAGAACCTATTCAAAATTGTGGATTTACAGTATCACATAAATGAGAACTGTAACCTGATTTAAGTTCACAGGCATGACTTCTAATTCATTTTTCCAAATAATGGTACAGTAAAAATCCATAGTTTTGAGTAGGGAAGTAATCCGAGAGGTCCACTACTAATATTCACCAGCCTTAGCTAGTACTTAAGATTTGTGCATTTACAGTGCCACAAAAATGAGAACTGTAACCTACCATTTACTACAACGACCCATTGCTCAGGGAAATCGCATAATTGTTAACCTGAGACAGCGCACGTATTGACATGTAGATGGAGGGGTTTTAAGATCGGGGCGACATTATTTCATTTTAAAATGATGACAATGGAGGCGTTATACATTTTAGAGTGTTGAACAATGCGAGCCCACGGAAGACAACTAACTACCTTGCTGCTCACCGAATTTACCTTAATGCTTGGATTACACGGGCACGCTAATTTGGGGTCCGCTCATTTGACCATGGGCGCACTGGCCTACCGGGAATCCCAGTATGCCCGTATGTCAGTCCGCCCTTCTTCAAGTGTTTTATTTTTATCTGCACGTGTCGATTTATGGGATTCAGTTCTGTTTGTGTTCAGGATAACTAAAAAATGAATCAAGGGATGATACAACTTGGATATGTTTGTAAATTGTTATAGAGTGTTATACGCAATCATTCACCATTGTTTTAAAAAGACTTAGACACACAAATATAGATTCTAAAGTCTTTATTGGTCAATATACAATAAGCAGTGGGATGACCACTACAAGGGAGAAATCTCAACCATTTGTTCACAAATAAGAAAAACAATAATATATAAAAGAATTATTCATAACGCCTTCTTTACAATTTTAACTTCTGTGTGTATGTAAATGAATTCTTTGCTCTGTCAGAAGCACATAACATGACAAATGTTTCACAAGGATGACATCACAACCCGGCCACGAGTCCACGAGAAAAGGGAGAACTATTCAGAATGGATTATTATGGTATGGAAATGTTTGGGATTTATTATTATTATTTTGTTATTAGAGGGAAAACTCACTTCTCATGGAAGTCTTTTTGACACAAAAACAAATTATTTTCTTATCTGAGGCACTGGAGCGAAAATAGAAGTCCAATCTGTATGAACTAAGAGAGTGTGGTAGCGAAAGATCGCAGTTCAAATGGATTTGACGTCCATTGCCGCCAATGGAAGCCTATGAGTTAAGCAATTGATGTTAACACGCAACGTAAAACAACAGTGTTACAATGGATATTTGAACACGACGGGTAGGCAGTTGTTATAACACTGGGCATAGATTCTTTATCCTCTGCGTTGAACGAATAACTATCAATCTCCATGTATATATTTTTATGTCTTAATTATACTGCCCCCAGTTGGCCAAGGCGGGTACACCAGAAGCAGCACAATATGTAGTCTATCATTATTAAACTTAATATTATTTTTAAATAACACATTCTAAATATTTAGTACTTTTTTGGGGGGTGTGGGGGGTAACATTTTCATTCATTTCAATGGTGAAAGATGATTTTTACAACCCAATTATGAGCAAATGAAACTTTTCATTGTCCCATTTTCATTTTCAATGTTGTTTATAAAAACCGCAGTATTTTACAAATGCCCAAAAAAATGTCTTTACAAGTAGTCATGCAAAGGGATGTTTTGGAGCTACTGTTAAGTGCACAAAGGGTTTCAACTTTCATCTGAAAGGGAAAGACAACATCTTAATCAAGGGAATCCCAGAAGAAAGAATCGTGTTTGATAAATTGAAAAAACTATTTAGAAAAAAAGCCAATATTTGTCAGAGATGTATTTGTCGATATCATATCCAGTACTGCATACAAAATGAGATGTCGTTTAGGCACTAGCGTTCTTTCTTGTCGGCCATTTTGCGTCAATGGAGTGTGTGTGCTTTAAAATACAGAGGTACCTCTACATACGAAGTTAATTCGTTCCAGGACCTTGTTTGTAAGTCGAACTGGATTTGTCGAGCAGGATTTTCCCAAATGAATACTTTATAATTCCATTAATTCGTTCCACAGCCTGAAAACCTACACTAAATCCTTAATAAATGCTGCTGGTACTGTTGCAAATAACAATTACACAGAGCAAAACAAATAACTTATGAATAAAAATCAGAATAATAATGTAATAATAATAATACCTATAATAATACTAATGTAACGAATCAGGTTCTAATGTGGCGGATGTTTTTTGCATGGTGTACCTGAATGCTAAGGGAGTGTCAAAAAAAAGATTATTAGGTGCATCGCGATTCGACACGTGACGATTCGATTACAATTCATAAATGTTCAAGAACGATGATTTTCCCTAATAACTTTATGACAGCCGCTCGTAGCGGACTGAAATTCTAGGCACGTATGCCGCCCGGACATTTTTAACGGACGCACGCACAACGTTATGATGGATGCTTCTGGTTACTGAGCGAGAGATTTACTCCTTTTCAAAAGACTGCAAAGTAAATTTGTGTATGAGTGTGGCGGGGCTCTTGCTCCCAAAAATGGCAACCGAAGCAGTATGATGGTTTTTGAGGCAATGAGGCAGGCAGGGACCCCGCGGTCGCGCTTCTATGCACAAGTTATTTTTTAAAGGGAGAGGGGAAGAGAGATAGTTTGTTGCTCCTTGTCTTTCAGTTGTCCAGCAGTAGGTTCAAGTCATGTTAACTCATTTGCTACCAAAAACATATAAATACGTTCTATTTTTAATTGTTTCAGTGTCCCAAAAACGTATATATATGTCTTTTACGTTTGTTTTCACAAGAGACATCTCAAGGTTCTGATGCAAGTTCGCTCCAAAGCACAACGCTCAAAATCCATTTTAAAGCAATAAAAGTGGTCACTGGAGGGCAGTAGCGCATTTGGTAAGAACTCGTATCGGACCATGAAAGGAAATAAATGAATAGAAATAGTCAGGAAACAGAAGTTGGAAGAAGTAAGAAGCGTGAGAAAAATGTGGAGAACGATGTAAACACAAGGCACATGCCCCACACAAGTTCCCTAGGTGAATTATGTTATGAGGTAGTGGTCACTACAAAGAAATATTCAAAAAAATCTATCTTGATGAGACAGACAGGCGGTGATGAGGGAAAAATTTACCCCGTCTGCCGCGGCCACAACAGCCTCATTTCTCAGTTCAGTAGCTTAGTTATGTGTAAATAAATTGTTACTTTGCTATCAAAAGCTCTATTTGACTAGATGTTTATGTTATTTCGTAGAAGGAAAACATTATTTAGATGTTTGGGATGTAACTAAAGCAAAAAATAGCTGTGTTAAAGTCAAAGTTATGTTTGAAATGTATGCTTTTACAAAAAGCTAAATTTCTCTATTTTTTTCATCAGAAATTTGAAAATTGCTCAAACTAAGCTGTTTTCTAATGCTGATGTCTAAAGAATGACTAAAGATATGAACTTACTTTTTTCCTGCTTAAAGAAGAGAGTCTAATCTTTCTTTTGGTGGGTTTATATAGCAATAGAACAGAATTTTATGTGGGCCTTGCAAATCAGTCAAAATCCATTAAAACGGCCGGGAGCGAAAGGGGTTGCTCCGGTGAAAATGGCTGGGAGTGAATGAGTTAATTGGAAAAAGTCCTTAATGTTTTGCTAAGTCCCTTGCCCATCTATCAGAGGTGAGTACACAAACCCTCTTGTACTGTTTAGCCTTTTTTGTTGTTGTTTTTGAGATGTTACTAATTAGCGCCGAGTGCTATGGAATAAGCGATTTTTATTTCCATGTCAAGTTGTACATTGTTTGGTGGTGTACAAAAGTTTTTCCAGATGCAGAACGTGTAAAACCAGGATTAAGTGCAGCGGTAACACTACAAAAATGCGAAATAGTACAGAAATCTGTGGGAAAAAAGTAAATTGGTTAAAAGATGTCTTATTTCTAAAGACACTTTGTTTGTTTCCAGAAAATTTGGAAAATCCATTCCACCAGTGTAAATTTAATTGTATTGTTGAGAGAAATAAGTACTGCTGTTTGAAACAGCTAATGTTTTTGCAGCTTCTGGTGAAAAAGAGCATTTTGTTTTGTATAGACATGTTGAGAAATAAGCACTGCCTTTAAAATGGTTAATGATTTTGCATTTTAGTTATTTAAAAAAAAAAAAAAAAAAAAAAGCAGTTTAATGGGAGCTTTTTGTTGTATGGGCATGTTTCCATCATTCCTGTTGAATCATTAGGATAATTTTAATTAAATAATGGACATAAATTTGTCTGGCTACTTAATTAATTAGTAATGTACGATGCATCGCTTACCGTGATAACTGTGATCATCGTCAATATCGTCATCATCGTTCAATAATCGAATCGTAGCACCCTGAATTGTAATTGAATCGAATGTGGGGTGCCTAAGATGGCACACCCCTACTAAACGCACCGCGTGGTTGACTTGACAGAGTGAGAGAGGACATTTTACTTTCATTTTGTTCAGCTGCAGCAGACAGTAGGAATGTTGTGTTGCACAAGTTCTGAAATAAATGATTAAAAACTTGACGAAGCTGGTGGTTTTTTGGCGATGTTACCACTGGCAAACGGAGGTCTCCGGGAGGACCATCGAGATCGTAGACATTCTACAGCCGTATGGGTGAGCCAGTTCATGGACGGCACACCACGCCCATATTTTTCTATCATTTCCATCTTCAATTCAACGGTAAGCCTCACCTTTATATTTTTTTCACCACCTGCACAAAAATTCTTGAAGAAGAAAATCCTCCATGTGTTGGTCTTGCGGGAAAACAAACTGCGGCGCTGTCATATGTGACATATGATGTCAGATGTAGAAACAAATGGCGAGTCAAATTTTACGTTGAGTGTCGAAAACATTGTGTGTCGAAGCGTTCGTATGTTGAGGTACAACTGTAGTTTGATTTTCAAAAAATAATTATTACCTAATTTTTCAAAATCCAGCTTCAATTATAGATGAATAATAATTATTTTGTGTGGTTAACATTTAGTTTTAATAGTTGATGTGCGATAAATCGCAAATATGTTGCATTTTTTTAACCTTAACTATTCATTGCACTTTTTGAAAGGTTAAATCTTTTTTTTTTTAATTCCTCGCAAAATTTGCCCATGTTTTACTAGTTAACTCACAATTAATCGCTCATTTTTCAAAAAACTTAAAGAGTTGACTGACCATTAATTGTAAATTTGTTGGAACTTTTTTCCATTGGTCAAGTTATTATAAATAAAAAAATTGCCCCATTTTTTTCTGGTTAACTAACGATTAATCTTTAATTTGTCACAAATTTTAATAGTCCACTCGCAATTAATCGTGATTTTTTTTTTTTTTTTTTTTAGTCGATTTAGGATTAATTGCATTTTTTGATGAGCTAGCTCATGATGATTTTTTTTTCTCTTTTTTTTAAGTCAACACATGATTAATAGCCCATTTTTCAATAGTTGACTTTTTCAGTGCCATTGCTGCTAACCCTCCCAGTTCAATGGATTAGATGTCTATACCTTCAATGGCAGCCAATGTGTTAACAAAAAAATGTTTGCAAAGTAGTCCCAATTTTATAATAGTCACTTCCCGTTTAACCACAAATTAGTCCCATAGTGAATACTTAATTTAGGATTAATCGCAATTTTGTCACATTTTTCCATAGTTAACTTGCAATTAAGTTGTCCTACTTTTCGTTACTTTTATTTTTTTCAGTTCAAATGAATTGGATGCCTATGACCGCCAACGAGTCAAATTGAAGGTCAGTTATACGAGGTGTTGTCTTTCCCTTTATTGGTGAAAATAAGGACACACGCTAACTCGACAAGAGTGTTACCAACTATTCTAGAAGCCAAAGTTGAGCTACTTCCGGTCTCTCATGTCACGCTGAAGAACAAAGATTGCCGTCAATGAGTTAATTTAATTTCTACAACAGTAGGAAGGTTGATGATGTTTGGTTTGAGTGTTGCAAGTGTTTATATGGCAAGGTTAATGTGTAGTCAGTGTAAACACAGTTGATCTGGTTCGACTACCACCTTCAATGACAATGCGTTAGACTGTAGTTAAATCTTTGTCCAGCAGAGGGGAATGTTTGCTCGGAAATGACAGCAAGGGGAAGCGAGAACTGGAGAAAGAGAGACCTGTGTTGTGTACAGTAAATGTGCGGCAAAATTATGCTGGCCTGTGCGCTCAGTATGTTGTGGAGGACCTGTGCCACTTGAGCTTCCTCTCCTTCTCGCCCTCTTCTTCCTCGTCGTCGTCGTCCTCGTCGTCATCGCTGTTATCCGTCTCCGCATTTGCCATTCCTCCCACGTGTTTTTCATCCTCCCTCCACAGATCTTCGCCGGCTTCTTCACTCAGCATGTGAGCTCCTCTCACATTCTGAAGGAGAACATGGCAGAGTTGTCATTGAATTCGATGGCTAAAGACGTTCATTTGAACTGGGAGGTCTGACATCGAACGAACAATTGTTTATCAGTGGCAGTGAAGTAAAAGTTCAGATACAGGTACAAACATTTACGTAAGTAAAAGTACAAGTATCTAAAAAACTCTCAATTTTATATATATATATATATATATATATATATATATATATATATATATACCGGGGTACACATAAGTGGTCCGCATGCGCGCATGCGTACTACGTCCGTAGACAAACGCGCTGGCCCTCAACGGTTTCCATACGCTTTTGCGTACCGATGGCTGACCACTGTATTTGCGGCGGACACGAGAAAATAACTTGTAAAATGTCGAAGGGGCAGGCCACACTGAGTAATTACTTCCGTGTTCCCCCACCCCCGTCAAAAGACAGACAGACGACAGAGACGTCACCGGAGCTACCGAAAAAAAGGACTTTTGCTGAAAAGTGGCTACAGGAGGTACCATGGCTAGAAGCAAATGATGCTCGCACGGAAATGCGTTACAAAATGTGCCGTGAGAATCCCAATGTCGCCGATAAGAGCAGCGCATTTTATGTAGGGTCAAAGGATTTCAGCCATCCAAACTTTGAAAAGCACGAAAAAAACAGAGAGCATGTGGCAATTAAGCAAACTATCGATGTCAGACAAGTGGCGGAATAAAGGTAATGAACAGCGACATGCACTGACAAACGTGTTTTTGCTCGCATTTTACAAAGCTAAACAGGTCTTATGAGGAGGACATCCCACTTTTACAAAGGCTTGGAGTTAATGTGGGAGCTGCATAATGCCCTTTATTTTGAATTGGTGCTTTTATGTTTATTTCTTTACATTTCACTTCAAAGTAATGGTAATTTTGTTGTGCCAGTTGATATTAATCAAGCATTCATTGTTAATATAATTAATTAAAGTTAATTGGCTCTAAGTAAAGCTTGTCATAAATTTATCGCATCAGGCGGGTCGGCTCTCAAGCTCAATGAGGACCAAGTCACATCTCCAGGTCCTCCTCTGAGAACCTGGGCAAAAAAATTATGTGCACCCCTGTATATATATATATATATGCACAGTGGTATGAAAAAGTATCTAAACCTTTTGAGATTTCTCACATTTCTGCATAATACCACCACAAATGTGATATTTGTCAAAATCACACAGATAAAAAAAAAAAAACAGTTTCTGCTTTAACTAAAACTTCCCAAACATTTATAGGTTTTCATATTTTAATGAGGATAGTATGCAAACAATGACAGAAGGGGTAAAATAAGTAAGTGAACCATCACATTTAATATTTTATGCCCCCCCTTTGGCAGCAATAACTTCAACCAGACGCCTCCTGTAGTTGCAGATCAGTCAGACACATCGATCAGGATTACAGTAATCTTGGCCCGTTTTTCTCAGTTTTACAAAGCTGCTGTAGTTCAGTCAGATTCCTGAGATGTCTGGCATGAATCGCTGTCTTTAGGTCATGCCACAGCATCTCAATGGGGTTCAAGTCTGGACTTTGGCTTGGCCACTCCAGAATGTGTATTTTCTTCTTCTGACACCATTCTGAACTTGATTTACTTCTGTTTTGTCATGGTCTTGTTGCAGCATCCATGCTCTTTTTAGCTTCAACTGTCTGACAGACGGCCTCAGGTTTTCCTGAAAAACATCCTGATAAACTTTTGAATTCATGCTTCTATTAATGACTGCAAGTTGTCGAGGACCCGAGTCAGCAAAACAGCCCCAAATCATGAAGCTTCCTCCACCATGCTTCACAGTGGGGATGAGATGTTGATGTTTGTGAGCTGTTCCATTTTTCCTCCACACATGAAGTTGTGTGTCACTCCCAAACAATTCAACTTTGGTTTCATCAGTCCACAAAATATTTTGCCAAAACTTATGTGGAGTGTCCAAGTGCCTTTTTGCAAACATTAAACGAGCAACAATGTATTTTTTTTTTTTTTCCCAGACAACAGTGGCTTGCTCTGTGGAGTCCCCCCATGAACACCAGTCTTGGCCATAGTTTTATACATAGTTGATGTGTGCACAGAGATATTGGACTGTGCCACTGATTTCTGTAAGTCTTTAGCAGACACTATATGGTTCTTTTTTACCTCTCTGAGTATTCTGCGCTGAACTCTTGGCGTCATTTTTGGTAGACGGCCATTCTTTGGGAGAGAAGCAACAATGCCAAACTCGCTCTATTTGTAGACAACTTCTCTGACTTTTGACTGATTAACATCCAGATTTTTAGAGATGGTTTGTATCCTTTCCCAGCTTTATTCAAATCAACAATCCTTGATCGCAGGTCTTCAGACAGCTCTTTTGACCGAGCCATGATGCACATCAGACAATGCTTCTCATCAAGACATTTCATACCAGGTATGTCTTTTATAGTGGGCAGGGCAGCATTAAACCACTCATCAGTGTTTGGGCACACACCTGACTTAAAATGTTTGATAAAAATTGGCTTCAATTGATCTTTAAGTCTCCTTAGGCAGAAGGTTCACTTACTTATTTTCCCACTTCTGTCATTTTTTTGCATGCTAACCTCATTGAAATATGAAAACCTATAAATGTTTGGGTGGTTTTAGTTAAAGCAGTCACTGTATTTCCATCTGAGTGATTCTTATTTTATGCAGATGTGAGAAATTCCAAAAGGTTCACATACTTTTTCTTACCACTATATATATGTATACACACACACACACACACACAGACATATATATAAATATATATATATATATATGTATATATATATATATATATATATATATATATATATATATATATATATAAAATACACAATTTACATACAGAAATCTGAGTCTATATTCAAAGAAAGAACCAGAAAATTCATTGACTGCCCAGTTTTATATAAAACTGTGCAGAATGGAAAAAAACAGCAATAAATTGACTGCACTGTAAAGAGATGCTTAACAAGCTCAAAAACTCCTAAATTTAGCTTAATGGAGGATCTCAAGCAACTGTCAGGTGCATACGGCCTCCTACTGAACAAGAGTGTGGTGGTTTTTATTGGTAAATATCTTGTTCACCTGCCTAATCTCGCTTGTACTCTTGTTGCTGCCTCTAGTGCTCAATTACGGGTATAATTGCACGGAGCTTATCGATTGCGCCGGAAGCATGAAAACGAAACTATCAATTCAAAATGAACAAAAGTAACGTGTAACACAAGCGACAATTTGAAAAGTAGTGGAGTAAAAAGTAGATATCTGCTGTAAAATGTAGTGAAGTAAAAAGTACCACTTGATATTTGTACTCAAGTAAAGTTCAGATACACAAAAAAATGTAGTTAAGTGCAGTAACAAAGTACTTTTACGTCGTTAGATTCTACCACTGATGAATAGTGAGATCACTTTTAAATAAAAAAGTAAATGAAAAAAAAAAAAACAACATATTTGCGATTAATTGTAATTTAACTATTACAAATTTCCATTTACATTTTTCAATTTCAATCATCGTTAATAGCACTGAAAGAGTTAAAAACATGTCACTGAGTTGGTACCTCCATAGGGTTGACAGTGATGTTGAGTGCAGACTTGTCCCATTCCTCTTCAGGCTCTTTACCGTCATCTTCTTCCTCTCTGGAGCCCTCCTGATGAGTCGCATGGATTCTGTACACGCCAATAACCACGATAACCACCAGGGCGGCGATGCACACCACAATAACAACGGTGGCAGCTGGAGGTGCTGGTCCTTGGGCGAGAAGAAATGGTGGTGAACATTTTTTTTTTTTTTTTTAATTCTGTTAAAATTAACGCATTGGCTCCATTTGGAGGTGATAGACATCCAATCCATTCGGACTGGGAGTGCTGGCATGATGACTTAATCTGTCATAAGCATTCATTAATGTCCATGATAATATCATGTTATAATTATGACGGTCTTATGGCAGTCTTACGACACTGGTGTCAAATAAAGTGTTACCTACCAACCCCAATAAATCAACAAATAAGCCGCACTGGACTATAAGCCGCAGGATTCAAAATGAGAGAAAAAAGTAGCGGCTTATAGTCCAAAAATTATGGTAAATTAACGAAATTAAAATGAATAAAATCAGAAATACACACTGATTACAGCCCCAACTAACAGTCTAAACGGGCTATTTGTTCCATGATATTTAACTTATTGAATGCCATTGATGGCTCTATATGTCCAGTTCATTCAAAATTTGGAAGACTGGCTGTGAATGCTCATGTTTCAGTTCAATTGAACGTTCGTTCATACGCCCTGTAATATTATAAATGTCTACCTAAGGATTCGTATTTGAACTTGACACGCCCCTCCCATAATAAATGGATTGGACGTCTAGCGCCGTCAATAGCAACCAATTAGCTAAATGAGTGCCCTGTAAGGGTAAAAAAAAAAGCAATTCATGAATTAAAGGGTTAAATGAACCTTATTGAAAATAAACTGTAGTTATACAGTGGGGCAAATAAGTATTTAGTCAACTACTAATTGTGCAAGTTTTCCCACCTGAAAAATTTAGAGAGGCCTGTAATTGTCAACATGGGTGAACCTCAACCATGAGAGACAGAATGTGAAAAAAAAACAACAGAAAATCACATTGTTGGTTTTTAAAGAATATATTTGCAAATCATGGTGGAAAATAAGTATTTGGTCAATACTAAAAGTTTGTTTCAATACTTTGTTATGTATCCTTTGTTGGCAATAACGGAGGCCAAACGTTTTCTGTAACTCTTCACAAGCTTTTCACACACTGTTGCTGGTATTTTGGCCCATCCCTCCATGCAGATCTCATGTAGAGCAGCTATGTTTTGGGGCTGTCGTTGGGCAACACGGACTTTCAACTCCCTCCACAGATTTTCTTTGGGGTTGAGATCTGGAGACTGGCTTGGCCACTCCAGGACCTTGAAATGCTTCTTACGAAGCCACTCCTTTGTTGCCCTGGCTGTGTGTTAGGGATCATTGTCATGCTGAAAGACCCAGCCACGTCTCATCTTCAATGCCCTAGCTGATGGAAGGAGATTTTTACTCAAAATCTCTCGATACATGGCCCCATTCATTCTTTCCTTTACACAGATCAGACGTCCTGGTCCCTTTGCAGAAAAACAGCCCCAAAGCAGGATGTTTCCACCCCCATGCTTCACAGTTGGTATGATGTTCTTCGGCTGCAATTCAGTATTCTTTCTCCTCCAAACACGAGAACCTGTGTTTCTACCAAAAAGTTCTATTTTGGTTTCATCTGACCATAACACATTCTCCCGGTCCTCTTCTGGATCATCCAAATAATCTCTAACGAACTGCAGAGGGGCCTGGACGTGTACTGGCTTCAGCAGGGGGACACATCTGGCAGTGCAGGATTTGAGTTCCTCGCGGCGCATTGTGTTTCTGATAGTAGCCTTTGTTACTGTGGTCCCAGCTCTTTGTAGGTCATTCACTAGGTCCCCCCGTGTGGTTCTGGGATTTTTGCTCACCGTTCTTGTTATCATTTTGACGCCACGGGGTGAGATCTTGCACGGAGCCCCAGATTGAGGGAGATTATCAGTGTTCTTGTATGTCTTCCATTTTCTAATAATTGCTCCCACAGTTTATTTCTTTACACCAAGCGAAGAGTGAAGAGTTACAGAAAACGTTTGGCCTCCGTTATTGCCAACAAAGGGTACGTAACAAAGTATTGAGATGAACTTTTGGTATTGACCAAATACTTATTTTCCACCATGATTTGCAAATAAATTCTTTAAAAATCAAACAATGTGATTTTCTGGTTTTTTTTCCACATTTTGTCTCTCATGATTGAGGTTTACCCATGTTGACAATTACAGGCCTCTCTAATCTTTTCAAGTAGGAGAACTGTCACAATTGGTGGTTGACTAAATACTTATTTGCCCCACTGTATATCCCATGTTCTATATATTTTTAATGAACACTTCATACATATTTTCAAACCGCACAATAGCTCACACATTTGCAGTTTGACTCTTACTGGAAGGTTTTACCTTAATGAGATGTTACCTGAGATATGGGAATTGGAAGTGTGTATCATGAGTGGGTGATGAACAGCTTTCAAGTACTGCGGCTGAGCGGCCACGTGATTAACATGCTCAACAGGCTTTGCGTGGTGAAGGACGCTGACCTGAAGTGGAAATAAAAGAAGAACACTTGCACTTCTCGACATTAAATATGCAACCAATGACAATGTGAGCGAGTGAGATCCTGCAAATACGGCAGCCACTTGAGCTTAAGGAGGACGTTTAATTATTTGAGCTCGAGAGACACGCGACGCGTCCTGGAAGGGAGAGCTGACCTCCAAGATGAATTCATTGCTGGTGTAACGGCCGTTCAGTTCCGAGCAGGTGAGTCGGAACCTTCTGTCGGTCAGCGTGGCGGGTCGCCAGTTCCTGTAGCGCACTTGACGCAGTGCCTGCTCGTAGTGGGCCATGGAGTCCACACCTGACACACACACAAACAGTACGGCGGCCATTATTATTACTCTAAGTCAATACTTCTCGAATGGTGGCCGCAGAGCGATGCCGGGGGTGGTGCATGCGACCTTGGGCAACATATTTTTTTCGCCATATTAGAATAAAGTGTAAATGCACATCCACTCAGTGGGTGGGAGTGTCACTGTCAATTTCAGAGTGTGTGTTGTATGTTTTAATCAAACAAGAGCACACAGCAAAGAGCATTGGAGATATGAAGAGCTAAGATGAGGAAATATTACAAAGCATACAGTGCCTTGCAAAAGTATTCGGCCCCCTTGAATCTTGCAACCTTTCGCCACATTTCAGGCTTCAAACATAAAGATATGAAATTTAATTTTTTTGTCAAGAATCAACAAGAAGTGGGACACAATCGTGAAGTGGAACAACATTTATTGGATAATTGAAACTTTTTTAACAAATAAAAAACTGAAAAGTGGGGCGTGCAATATTATTCGGACCCCTTGCGTTAATACTTTGTAGCGCCACCTTTTGCTCCAATTACAGCTGCAAGTCGCTTGGGGTATGTTTCTATTAGTTTTGCACATCGAGAGACTGACATTCTTGCCCATTCTTCCTTGCAAAACAGCTCGAGCTCAGTGAGGTTGGATGGAGAGTGTTTGTGAACAGCAGTCTTCAGCTCTTTCCACAGATTCTCGATTGGATTCAGGTCTGGACTTTGACTTGGCCATTCTAACACCTGGATACGTTTATTTTTGAACCATTCCATTGTAGATTTGGCTTTATGTTTTGGATCATTGTCCTGTTGGAAGATAAATCTCCGTCCCAGTCTCAGGTCTTGTGCAGATATCAAAAGATTTTCTTCCAGAATGTTCCTGTATTTGGCTGCATCCATCTTCCCGTCAATTTTAACCATCTTCCCTGTCCCTGCTGAAGAAAAGCAGGCCCAAACCATGATGCTGCCACCACCATGTTTGACAGTGGGGATGGTGTGTTCAGGGTGATGAGCTGTGTTGCTTTTACGCCAAACATATCGTTTTGCATTGTGGCCAAAAAGTTCAATTTTGGTTTCATCTGACCAGAGCACCTTCTTCCACATGTTTGGTGTGTCTCCCAGGTGGCTTGTGGCAAACTTTAAATGAGACTTTTTATGGATATCTTTGAGAAATGGCTTTCTTCCTGCCACTCTTCCATAAAGGCCAGATTTGTGCAGTGTACGACTTATTGTTGTCCTATGGACAGACTCTGCCACCTCAGCTGTAGATCTCTGCAGTTCATCCAGAGTGATCATGGGCCTCTTGGCTGCATCTCTGATCAGTTTTCTCCTTGTTTGAGAAGAAAGTTTGGAAGGACGGCCGGGTCTTGGTAGATTTGCAGTGGTCTGATGCTCCTTCCATTTCAATATGATGGCTTGCACAGTGCTCCTTGAGATGTTTAAAGCTTGGGAAATCTTTTTGTATCCAAATCCGGCTTTAAACTTCTCCACAACAGTATCTCGGACCTGCCTGGTGTGTTCCTTGGTTTTCATAATGCTCTCTGCACTTTAAACAGAACCCTGAGACTATCACAGAGCAGGTGCATTTATACGGAGACTTGATTACACACAGGTGGATTCTATTTATCATCATCGGTCATTTAGGACAACATTGGATCATTCAGAGATCCTCACTGAACTTCTGGAGTGAGTTTGCTGCACTGAAAGTAAAGGGGCCGAATAATATTGCACGCCCCACTTTTCAGTTTTTTATTTGTTAAAAAAGTTTGAATTATCCAATAAATGTTGTTCCACTTCACGATTGTGTCCCACTTGTTGTTGATTCTTGACAAAAAAATTAAATTTCATATCTTTATGTTTGAAGGCTGAAATGTGGCGAAAGGTTGCAAGATTCAAGGGGGCCGAATACTTTTGCAAGGCACTGTATGTAGCATTCGGCTTTTACTCTTAATACAATGGTATGAAAAAGTATCTGAACCTGTAGGATTTTCACACATTTCTGCATAAAGTCACCATCGAACGTGATCCGATTTTTGTCAAAATCACACAGATGAAAAAACAATGCTTTAACAACAACCACGGAAGCATTTGTAGGTTTTCATATTTTACTGAGGATAGTGTGCAAACAATGACAGAAGGGGGAAAAATAAGTAAGTGAACCATCACATTTAATATTTTGTGCCCCCCCCCCCTTTGGCAGCAATCACTTCAGATGCTTCCTGTAGCTACAGATCAGCCTGGCACATAGATCAGGATTATTCTCGGCCCATTCTTCTCTACAAAACTGCTGTAGTTCAGTCAGATTCCTGGGCTGTCTGGCATGGATCGCTGTCTTTAGGTCATGCCACAGCATCTCAATGGGGTTCAAGTCTGGACTTTGACACGGCCACTCCAGAATGAGCATTTTGTTCTTCTGAAACCATTATGAAGTTTTTTACTTCTGTGTTTTGTTTTGTTTTGTTGCAGCATCTGTCTGACAGACGGCCTCAGATTATCCTGCAAAACATCCTGATGAAATTTTGAATTCATTCTTTCATTAATGATTGCAAGGTGTCCAGGCCCTGAAGCAGCAAAACAGCCCCAAATCATGATGATCCCTACACCATGCTTCACGGTGGGGATGGGGTGTTGATGTTAGTGAGTTGTTCCATTTTGTTAGGTTTTGTGTTGGTTTTCTCCTAGTGTGACTTGTCCCTGTGATTGCCCATTGATTTCACCTGTTACGCCTCCTAGTGTATCCTCCAATCTGCATCCTCCTGTGCTCACCTGTTCCTCGTTGGGTCGTTACCCCTTGTCTGTGTGTATATAAGCTCACAGTTTCTTTTCACTCCTTGTTGCGTCATTGTCTATGTTAATGTCAAATTCAAGTCTTGTCCAAGCCCTCGTGTACCAGTCCCTCCGATTAAGTAAGTTTTGGTTTGAACATTGCCTTTTTGATCACCAGTCCTTTTGGTTGTACTTTGTGCTTTTGGTTAGTTATTATTAAAATGTTTTTTTGAGTTCACCGCCACCTGCCTTGCTGCTTTTTGTTTCCCTGCACTAGTGGACCCAGCGGGAAACATCCGGCACCGGCGTACTCGCTAACGGCTTTCCACCCGTTCCCCTGATTTTGTGTTCCCTCGGCACATATTTTTGGACTCTGATTCTGACTCAGACCCGGATTTTGATTTCACACCTTCAGTTTCCCCTGATTATTTTTCTTACCACCCTCCACACTCTGTGTCCCGTTCGGAGCTCATAGCCAAAGACTCCTACCTGGGATCCCGTTGGGCCATCTATCGGGGACCCCCCCGGGGTGGTCTGCGGAGTCGCCCAGGCTCATTACGGCCTAATGGGGCTATTCTGCCGCCCCTGCCACCTGAAGGCACTCGCCAAAAGCCTCGGCATAGTCGTCAACACCGACGGCGTGCGGTGGTGCTGACGTCGTGGCTTCCCGAGGCTCCCACGCCGACTCCCCGCAGTCAAGTGCCTCCCGCGCCGACTTCCAGCAGTCAAGTGCCTCCCGCGCCGACTCCCCGCAGTCAAGTGCCTCCCGTGCCGACTCCCCGCAGTCAAGTGCCTCCCGCGCCTACTCCCCGCAGTCAAGTGCCTCCCGCGCCGACTCCCCGCAGTCCTGTGCCCCCCGCGCCGATTACCCGCAGTCAAGTGCCCGCGCCGACCGCTCCTGTTTTCTCCTGCGACTCCGCTGCTGTCCCGTCACCAGGCTCCCGCGACTCCGCTGCTGTCCCGCCAGCAGACTCCCGCGACTCCGCTGCTGTCCCGCCAGCAGACTCCCGCGACTCCGCTGCTGTGCCGCCAGCAGACTCCCGCGACTCCGCTGCTGTCCCGCCAGCAGACGATGACGACTCAGTTCCTGGTCCGCCAGCAGACGACGACGACTCAGTTCCTGGTCCGCCCGACTCCAACGACGACTCAGTTCCTGGTCAGCCCGACTTCGACGACGACTCAGTTCCTGGTCCGCCCGACTCCGACGATGACTCAGTTCCTGAGTCCTACCTCGCCCGGGGCGCCCGCCTGATCAACCCGTGCGGTCGCCCAGTGTCTGGTGCCCCAAGCGCCCACCCGATCGACCCGTGCGATCGGCCCACATTTGGCGTCCTGAACGCCCGCCTGACTAGCCCCGACGGGCTGATGTTGCTCCCTCCTCCCAGCATCCTTCTTCTCGCCGTGTGTGGGACTTTGTTTTCTTCAGGACGTCTGGGATCCGTCCCTTGGGGCGGGGGTGGGGGGGAGGGGGGGTGTACTGCTAGGTTTTGTGTTGGTTTTCTCCTAGTGTGACTTATCCCTGTGATTGCCCATTGATTTCACCTGTTGTACCTCCTAGTGTATCCTCCAATCTGCATCTTCCTGTGCTCACCCGTTGTGTCGTTACCCCTTGTCTGTGTGTATATAAGCTCCCAGTTTCTTTTCACTCCTTGTTGCATCATTGTCTATGTCAATGTCAAATTCAAGTCTTGTCCAAGCCCTCGTGTACCAGTCCCTCCGATTAAGTATGTTTTGGTTTGAACATTGCCTTTTTGATCACCAGTCCTTTTGGTTGTACTTTGTGCTTTTGGTTAGTTATTATTAACACGTTTTTTGAGTTCACCGCCACCTGCCTTGCTGCTTTTTGTTTCCCTGCAATTGGGTCCACACCACCTGCCTTCCCGCGTTTACCTGACACATTTTTCCTCTACACATGGCATTGTATGTTACTCCCAAACAATTCAACTTTGGTTTCATCAGTCTACAAAATATTTTGGCAAAACTTCTGTGGCATGTCCAAGTGCCTTTTTGCGAACATTAAACGAGCAACAAGGTATTTTTTTAGACAGCAGTGGCCTCCTCTGTGGAGTCCTCCCATGAACACCAGTTTTGGCTACTGTTTTACGTGTTTTTTTTTTTTTAAACCTGTCCTGTTCAGCTGTTTGACACAGAGAATGGAAGTCTAAGTGCCCGGATTCTGAACAGTTTTAATGTTTCACATTGAGAGTCTGACATACTCCCATTGTGATCATTCAAAATACCTTTTTATTATGACAAAGCAGCGAACAGGAAGGGATTATGGGGGGACAGAAGAAAAGAAATACAAGAGAAGAAAGAAAAGAAACATACACAAACAACAACAAGAAATACATTGAACATCTAAACTAGTTACTAATATGCTGGTGCTATCGTCAGCGAGATGTATTTCCGGTTTACACCATGTGGGGGCCTATTGGCCAGTGAAAGAGGAGAATGGGGGTGGGGGTGTCTATAAGACTATAAGCTAAGTGATTGAAAGGGGTAGAGTGTACACAAATCAGTTCTGTGATCTAGAACTCAGTAATCGTGTGAATCTCTTATGAGTGTAAGCCCGTTGGCGACCAACCCTACGCCGCCGCATCGCCAATCCCGGCACCGGAACCCCCAACCCGAGCATGCCCTACCACATCCAGCAGCACGCAAGCCCCACCGGGCACGCGACAGCCACGCAGACAGGCGGAGAAACCGCGCGGGCCCCAACCCAGGGCCACGGCCCCCACCCAGCCAGCCCGGGGAGGGAGGGCGGGCGGGGGGATGGGGGGGCCATGCGCAGCCAGCCCATCCCTCCTCCCGCCACCCAGCAAAGGAGCCACCGTCCCCACCCCGGGACCCAGGGTGGTGCCCTGGGCCACCCGCGCGCCCATCAACCGGCCTTCAGGGATGGCAGGAGGGGACGCATCACCAACCCCACGCCTACACCCACCAAAGCCCGCCCACCCAGGCCACGAGCCACAGCCACAGCCCCCAACCGGCACTGCACGCCACGGGACCCCCAGCGGCCCACCAAGCCCCAGGCAAGGCAGGGTCCCCCGCCGGTGCAGGCGACACCCCGCTGATACACCGGCGCCCAGCCAGCGACCCGCGACGGGGCGCAGGGCGGATGCCCAGCCAGAGAAGAGAGGGGAAGGCGGAGGCAGGAGAACGCCCAGGAACTGCCACGGGGCGATGCAAGATCGGAGACCCGACCCCCCAACCCACTCCCGTGGCCGGCAGCCGAGGCAGAGGGGAGGCCACACCCCGGGAGCCACGCCATATAGAAAAAGTGTGGGACCCACCTACCACCCTATTACTGTGGCTGCCAGGTTCCCGACTGGCAGCCATCACCCAGCACCGTGATGGGGGTGTGAGGGGAGGGTAGTGCAATGTATGCATTAAAATAGGAGAGCTTGGCTTGGGGCAGTGGGACCGCCGCATGGAGTTTCTGTCCAGCCGCCCGTCCCACCGCCCTTTGCCGGAGCTCTCCTGTGGAGTATGATGTGTGTGGTGCATTTAAAAAAGGTGCAGGGATGGCGTTTTACGTATGTTGATGTGTGCTCAGAGATACTGGACTGTGCCAGTGATTTCCTTAAGACTTTAGCAGACACTCTAGGGTTCTTTTTTACCTCTCTGAGTATTCTGCGCCGAACTCTTGGCGTCATCTTTGGTGGACGGCCACTCCTTGGGAGAGAAGCAGCAGTGCCAAACTCTCCATTTGTAGACAACTTCTCAGACTGTCGATTGATGAACATCCAGATTTTTAGATCTGGTTTTGTATCCTTTCCCAGCTTGATACAAATCAACAATCCTTGATCGCAGGTCTTCAGACAGCTCGTTTGACCGAGCCATGATGCACATCAGACAATGCTTCTCATCAAGACAATTCTTACCCCGTGTGTGCTTTATAGTGGGCAGGGCAACTTTAAACCACTCATCAGTGATTGGGCACACACCTGACTGTAAATGTTTGGTAAAAAATGGTTTCAATTGCTCTTTAAATCTCCTTAGGCAGAGGGTTCACTCCCCCCCTTCTGTCATTGTCTGCATGCTATCCTCATTAAAATATGAAGACCTATAAATGTTTGGGTGGTCTTAGTTAAAGCAGACACTGTTTTTTCATCTGTGTGATTTTGACAAAGATCAGATCAAATTTGATTGTGATTTTACAAAGAAATGTGAGAAATTCCAAAAGGTTCAGAAACTGTCATACGACTGTAAATTGGGAGTCAAGGCTAGACCAGTCTGTTTTCCTGTGTCTAAAAATGTTTGCAGCAGACAGCAGGAAGCCAAATCAATGAAGACCGTCACTTAAAGACATTAGACGCCAATTACATTGATAAGCCGCTTGATTTTTTTTTTTCCAGCAAAAACGTGCCGAATATTGCCAACAATCGTCCTGCTTTGACAGTGTTACATAAGTAAACCAGCGAGCACTGTTAGCATTATATAAGGTGGCTTACCAAGCTCAGTGCAAAATAACCTCACACCGTAGCAAAGGAGCTGATACTGCCTGCAGCAATAACTAAAACCTGTCCCTCTATCCAATGGTATTGTCGTTTTTTTGTTTTGTTTTTTGTTTTGTTATTTAGTTTTTTTGGGGGTGGGGGTCAATTCGGTGTCTTGTTCTCAAGCGATAATGTTGCTAATCAATTTCAATGTATTACTATTTATGATTTTATTTTTAAAAAAATTTCGGTATGAAATAGTCAAAACATGTAGTACCTTGAGTGTATTGTTACAGTTTGGATGAGACTTTTTTTTTTATTTAGGTAAATTGATGCATTTTTAAGTCTAAGTTTGTTAGAAACAAAACAATGGTAATAAAGTTATAATTTATTGTAAGTTGATCGATATTACTTTTTTTCCCTTAATATAAAAAAGGACACAATGTTATGCAAAGGTGTACCTATAATACGGTATTAATAATGTTATCAACAAATGATCCTATCTACAGTTGCGGCAAAGAGTTGGGGGTGCGAAAAACGTTAACATCATCCTAAGGGGCCGGAGCAGAAAATAATTGAGAAGCACTGCTCTAAGTAATAATAATGCTTATTTTGATCATTAAACCATTAAGTCAGTGTGATTTTAAAAGTGATGCATACAGGTATCCCCTAGCAGGACGGAAAAGAATCATGAATAAAGCAATGTTCAGCCATTTTTACTATCAAGTACAATACATTTGCATTAAATCGTACTGAACTGTTAGATTTATTCAAAGATTTCTAATGTGATTTTCCAATTTTGTATGCACATTTGGCCAGAGAATCACTGTTTTTCTCGAGCCTATTATTCCTCTTCCTCTGAAGGTGAGTGAAAGGTCAGCTTTTTTCTTTTGCTGCCTCCAAATGTTCTATTTCACACTTCCGGAGTGCTCTCTATCGTGATCTGGCAGACAGCTCGGTCTGTACCAATGTACTATGTGATGTTGTAACTGTCTCAGTCGGGCTGAACTAGAATGAAATTTTGTTTCACCTGTGTTTTTTTTTTTTTTTTTTTTTTTTTTTTGGGGGGGGGGGGGGGTGTCATGTTCAGCTGCTTGACAGAGAGAATAGGAATCTGAGTGTCCTATAGTTCAGAACAGTTTTAATGTATCACATGGGAGTATGATATACTCCCATTGTGATGATTATTCATTGTGTTTCGTTTATAAGGAGAAAGCAGCGAGCAGGAAGGGGATATGGGTGGACAAAAAGGGAAATAGAAAAGGAGAGAGACAGAAGAGAAGAACAAACAACAAGAAATACATTCAACACCTACACTAACTACGAATATAGTACCTACCACCTGTTGCAGTTGTTTTAATGACAAATCATGCTAAACACTACCACTAAGTAGAAGTGTTAGAAGGTGAAACTTTTTTTTATCAGCATCTAATGAGCTTGCTGATACCGAGATAAATATCGTGACATAATGCTAATTTTCATTAGCGTGTGAATGGTGTCTAATGTCGTATATTGATTCAGCTAAGCATTCAGCTTTCAGGAAAAAAAGAATTCAAAGTGCACTTGTATTTTGTATTTACTCTTGCAGAGATGCTTGATTTTAAACATTTTGGGTATTGATATATTTTACCTTGATTTGTCCATTATTGTATGCACATTTTGCCACCGGGAGGCAGTGTGGCGCTTCCCAGAACAACACTCACAGTAACATACTATAGTAGAAGGGAGTCGTAAAAGCTTTTTAGCCTATCACTTGTTTTTGTCACTATCCAACGAGCTTACCTCTATTTTTTAAACACCAACTTAAATATCGTGAGGCAATGCTAATTTTCGTTAACGTGTGAATGGTATTTTACGTCTGAAGGAGATACCTTTTCTCATAGGTACCGTCTAACTGTTTGCATTATTGTAACGCACTTAATATATTCAATCAGGGAATAGTATCTTTTCTCATATTTACAGATCGACTGTTTGTATTACTCTAACATACCCAATATAAAATAAATAGCACTTATACCATAGATTAAGGAAAACAAGCATAATATAGGACATGAGGCCTTCTTATCACGGAAGCCCAACGTGTGCGTCATGCAACTGACTGTGCAAGATTGACGCTGACATCTACAAGCCCACGTCTGCACTACCAATTCTTGCAATCAGTTCTCCCGGACAGTCCAGAACAAATGGCGGGATGTCCTGCCCCAACACAAGGAACACCAGAGAATGCCCGATATCCAACTGATAACACGACGGATACGACTCCAAGAGCCCCTTTTGCGCTGAGGTGGCAAAATCCACAACCCTCATTGCCCTAACAACAGTAACTCCTGAATCCTCCTGTCCAATCCACAAACAGACAATATCCTAAACAACGCCCAAACACCCTTCTTCCTGCCCATGGCCTACCCCACGAGAGCCTCAAAAAAGACAATGTTTAACTAAACGTTGTCATTTTTCTCGGAAACCTTTTGTTGACTTGTAATATGGTGACCTTGGATCCTGCAGATCAAAATCTAAATTATAACATTCCAGTAGAGAACATAAAGTATCTTGGAATAAACATCCAACCAAAACTGACCGAATTAACTAAGCTAAATCACACTCCTCTCTTAGCGAAAATATGTAAAGATTTGATACACGGATTAAAAAAAAAAAAAAAACAGACAATAATCCTAAACAACGCCCAAACACCCTTCTTCCTGCCCATGGCCCACCCCGCGAGAGCCTCAAAAAAGACTGAATGTTTAACTAAGCGTTGTCATTTTTCTCAGAAACCTTTTATTGGATTTTGTTGGAACCTTGGATCCTCACATGGGTCCCTCTGTGCTGTATGATTGCTGTCGACTCAGAATATATAGTCAACTTGTGTTTCGAAGCCTTTTCCAGCTTTCAAAATGGAGTCAGTACAAGGGGTTAAGACTAAGGTGAACGCACGGAGTTTGGCCTTTTGGCCGGATTTTCGGACCTCGCCGACGCGGGTCGTTGGATCTGCGCCATCGTGGGTCCGGCGTTCTTCCGTCAATCTGGCTAGGAGGTCAGATTTCTTCACGTCGTATATTAGCTTTCAGCTCACAAGTTTTCAGGAACTAAAGAATTCCAAGTGAACTTGTATTTTCCTTTACTCTTACAGAAATGCTTGATTTTATACATTTAGGGTATTGAAATATTTTAACTTCATTAGACCATTATTTTATGCATATATTGTCACCGCTTCCAGAAAAACACTCACAGTAACATTGTTCGCTTGTTTTTGTCACCATCCACCGAGCACGCCTCTATTTTTTATTTGTCGTTAGCATGTAAATGGTATCTTACGTCGCATACTTGCATTAGCTAACAAGTTTTGTGTAACAAAAGAATTCAAAGTGTACTTGTATTTTGAAACATTTTCTGTGTTGACATACGTTAACTTCATTTGTCCATTATTCTATGCACATTTGGCCAAAAGGAGGCAGTGTGGCGCATTCCAGACAAACAATCACAGTAACATACTATAGTAGAAGAGTCGTAGAAGCTTTGTTGCTTATCGCTTGTTTTTTGTCACCATCCGCGAGCTCTCCTCTATTTTTTAAACACCGAGTTAAATATCGTGCCGCAATGCTAATCTTCGTTAGCTAGTGAATATCATTGTAATCATTCAGCTAACAAGTTTTCATGAGCAAAATAATTCAAAGTTTACTTAAATTTTGTATTACCTGTTGCGGAAATGCTTGATTTTAAACATTTTGGGTATTGACATATGTTAACTTGATATGTCCATTATTGTATGCACATTTGGCCACGAGAAGGCAGTGTGGTGTTTCCCAGAAAAACACTCACAGTAACATACCACAGTAGAAGAGAGTCGTAAAAACTTTGTTGCTTATCGCTTGTTTTTGTCACTATCCAATGAGCTTGCCTCTATTTTTTTAAACACCAAGTTAAATATTGTGACGCAATGCTAATTTTCGTTAGCCTGTGAATGATATCTCACGTCATATAGGCTGCATTCAGCTCACAAGTTTCCAGTAACAAAAGATTTCAAAGTGAACTTTTATTTTGTATTTAATCTTACGGAACTGATCGATTTTAAAAAATTATTGGGTCTTTAAATATTTATTTTCCTTTTATTGAAATCACATTTGGCCACAGTGAAGCACCTTGGCGCTTCCCGGAAAAAAACTCACAGTAACATACTCTAGTAGAAGAGAGTTGTAGAAGCTTTGTTGCTTATTGCTTGTTTTTGTCAGCGTCCAAATACTGTGACGTAATTCTAAAGGTGAATCCCATTTCACCCCTTGGCCCTACCCCTTTCCCCTTCCCCTCCGTTTTGCGCGTTCACGTGTAGGGGGAGGGCTGTCCCAATTCACGCTAATGTGCAGGGGTAGGGGTAAGGGGGAGGGCTTTCCACCCCTCCAAACGGAGGGCCATGACTACCCTCACTCCAAACGGAGGGTTACGCGAAATTTCCCAGGGTGCAAAGCGATTACCCCGAGAATCATTTCCAAAATGGCGGAGCCAAGGAAAGAAGTACACAAATGTAAGTAGCTCTGTTTATCCCTAATTTAACTATTTTAAGAGTTTTAAGTTGTGATAACTGATGTATTGTGTGAGCGGGACTTACGTCGCAATGTGTAGTTTTTTTTCTGCTATAAACGCACATCGACGAAATCGCTCTTTATTGCATTAATAAGGAATCAGTCAATGCATGTGAAGGTGCTGGGAAAAGTCGAATAACAACATGGTTGTTTTTTTTATAATTCACGAGCAATGTAATGACGTCGCAATGTGCAGTTTTTTCTGCCATAAACGCTCATCGGCGAAATCGCTCTTTATTAGTGACGAGATTTGTCGTTCACTTGAGTAAACGAATCCATTCCGGTTCGTTCAGTAAAAAGATTCGTTCAAACAAATCGTTCAACGAATCGTTCGCCCCCCTCATCTCCCTCCCCGCCCAAACGAATCGTTCGGTTACTGAACGGGAAGTGACGTTGCCGAACGAATCACCAAAGACCGCTTCGCAGTATAACTGAACGGGAAGTGACATTGCTTGGTCCCTCCCTCTCTTCCACATTGACCACTCGTCGTAGTTTCAGAAATGAGTGACAGGCGTTATCATTCTGCTTTCACAGACAGCCTCGTCTCCCGCCTGCTGCTGCAAAAGCGAGGGAGAACTTCCGCGTCGTCTGTCCTAGTTCTATGGGCTCAAAGTCATGGCTCGTGCTTGCATTTCGATTTAGGACACGGTTAAACATTTTCCTTTTGTGAGGGGAGTAGGGGGCGGGGGCGCACGGACTTTCTTTAGCAGGTTCTTGATCACACATACAATCACATATACAGCATGTTTGCTGTCACGAAAATAAAAATACATCGAAAGTTTAATTTCTGAATATGGAACGACCAACACATCATATTTACATCTCGCTCTGTTGTATTTTTGTTTTTTAGTATTAAGATGATCGTGTTGAATTTTTGCACTGGTATTAATAAATAAAATAATCCGGTCAGCTCCCCTGTCGTCCCCGCATCTCAGATCGTCAAATGCTGACGAGAAATAATTGTTTGCTCTTTACGATGTCGCCTTTCTACTCTCATTAGTCTGTTAAGAAAAATGTAGACATATTGCGACATCTCCCGTGTCCGCGTGCTTTGTTTTTGGGCGCTTGAGTAGCACATGATGGACGGATTGACATAATTTGTCAAACCAACCAACACCTGACACGAAAAAAAAAAAAAAAACACTCGGAAAAAAATTACATGTATATACAGTTTCATTGCAAATCAGTATTATGGTGATCATATTGTTTTTTTGCACTGGTATTAATAAATAAAATAATCCGGTCAGCTCCCCTGTCGTCCCCGCATCTCAGATCGTCAAATGCTGACGAGAAATAATTGTTAGCTCTTTACGATGTCGCCTTTCTACTCTCATTAGTCTGTTAAGAAAAATGTAGACATATGCGACATCTCCCGTGTCTGCGTGCGTTGTTTTGGGCGCTTGAGTAGCACATGATGGACGGATTGACATAATTTGTCAAACCAACCAACACCCGACACGCTGACACGAAAAGAAAAAAAAAAACACTCGGGAAAAAATTGACATGTATATACAGTTTCATTGCAAATCAGTATTATGGTGATCATACTAAATATTTTTTTCTGTGCACATATGAGGTAAATATCGCTGCCATGAAGCCTCCATATAGTGACAGTTCTCTGCCCGCTTCACTGCCGTCACGCGACCGCAGCTCAGCTTTTGCTTGCCTCGTAGCTACCCGTGTTTTAAATTACTGTAAATTTGATAGTATGTCGTCATAGGCAGTCACGAGTTTGTTGAGAAAAGTACTACTCTAAACAATGCTCGCTAGATTTGTGTGGTGTTTTTGTCTGTTTGAGCAGCATTTGATAGGCTCCACGTTAACAAATATGTGACAAAGTCATTTCCTTTCATTTTCTGATTCGTTCACCGCAGTCATTACTGGAAAATCAAGTTAGCAGCAAGCTAGGTCAGGAACCGGAGGACCGAGTCACTGAACGGGAAGTGACAAAACTCAGTCTTGCCCCCCTGCCTGCACGCTGGCTGCTTATTGGCCACACGTGGACGTGAGTGACAAACGCCCTGATTCTGTTTCCGCTCCCTCCCCTGCCCGCGATGAGGCTGGCGTCTGATTGGTCGTGTGCGATGTCAGAAGACGCTGCCGCTTGCTCAACGCCCTCCCACGCAGCGAACAAGCACCACCTTCATAGAACGAATCAGTGCAGATGATGATTAGTTCGGTGTCGTTCACCAAAACAATTCGTTCAAAAAGAACGAATCGTTCGCGACCGATACAACACTACTCTTTATTGCATAAATAAGGAATCGGTCAATGCATGTGAATGTGCTGGGGAAAGTCGAAAAACAACACAGTTGTCGTTTTTTTAAATTTGCGAGCAATGTACTAGATTGACAATAGAGAAGTTGCTTTTGAGCGACGTGTGCGTCATTTCGCTACCTATTATCACAAGTATTCATGTTGGTGAATGTGATTCACAGGGAGTCAAGCACAAACAAAGAGCCTTACCAGGTTTGAGAACCAAGAACGGTTCTTGAAGTCAAAAGCCTCAGCCAAACAACAGTGGGAGTGAGTCATTACCTCTGCTAAGGAGGTTATGTTTTTGCCAGAGTTTGTCTGTTTGTTAATTAGCAATTCATAAGTTATCCCTCGCATTTACAACACAGGAAGCTGATCAAGGAGCTGGGGCTGCAGGGGAAGATGTCCTCCCAGCAGGTCTCCAAAAAATGGGAGAATTAAAAAAAAAAAAAAAAAAGTACAAGGTAAACAGTAATGCCCGTTAAGTAGATGAATACTATGTATATAAGTATAACACCATTTACTCCTGAAATATTGTCAGCGAGCAATGAAGTACATTCACAATTGCCATTGTCTTGCTTCTTACAGGAGCTGAAAACTCCCTGCTCTGGGGGTGGGACAGATGAAGGCCAGGAGACCGCCACAACGTGGCAATATTATGAGGATATGCACGCGGTGCTGAGAGGAAGGGGAGCAATGGACCCTCCACTCTTGGTGGATGCATGCGCAGAGGGGGATGTCATCATCCAAAGTGCTTTGGTAAACATACAGCCATATATTGTTTTTTTTTTTTTGGTTAATGTGCATGGTATGTCCAAATAATGATGTATTGTACACACAGCCACCACTCCCTCATTCTGTAACACCTTTTTTCTCAATGGATTGAAGTGCATGCTGTAATGTAATGTTGTTTGTTCCCCTAGAACGTCGCTGAGCCCAGAATGTGCCACGTGCTGTTCCTGCTCCAGTCACCCCACCATCTCTTCATTTTGTTTATTGATGGTTGTCTTATATTCATTTTTTTAATCTGGTCATATTCATACTGTTTATTTTCTGTAGTTGCACCACACACTTTCAGACACTTTAAGCTGTAATTTGCACTATGTTCACTATTTCTGAAAAGAAGCTGCTAATAAAAGAAATAACAGTTTGTGAGCATGATTATCACATCAGCATCATATGAATGAAACGGATATTGGTTTGAAGAGATTTATTTTGTAAAATAAAAATGTGATGCATTATATTAGAATGTAATGGGAAAATGGGAGAAAAAGCGTGAAAAAAAAAAAAAAAAAAAATCACCAAAAATTATATACATTGCACATCAACACACGAGCCACCACGATGTAAGAGAGTCCATGTGCCAACCAGTATATATAGATCAGGACCTCCAGTTGCCCGTCCCAACCATGGTCCTGCTCTCTCTGCAGCAGCTTTTGGACAGCGTTTATGGCTCTTCTGCTGAGGTGTAGGTCCCACCTCAAGTCCGCCTCAACATTGAATCACAACCTTAGAACAGGCATATTATGTCCAACCGGCAATAATTTGTGGGATGACCCATTTGCTGGAAAGAAAAACATGGAAAGAACAGACTTTCATCCTCCCAAACCAACACACTGATGGCACACACAATGCAGTGAATGTATTTATGTATTCACATCTGAACCTGGTACAAAAAATGGGTTCAAACCCCTCTGAGCAGCATGTTTATCTCAAACGGAAGGAGGCGAGTAACAAAAGCCACACGTTAGCTGTTGCTTTTTGTTCGGTTAGCCAGGCTAGGACACTACTCCAATCAATAAATCAGCAAATCAAAAAAGGCAAGCAAATTGTTTCTGTATAACAAAATATCACGAATGTACAGTTAAAAGGACTTTCAAACACAAACACATTGTTTCTTTCACACGCTAGCTCTGGAGGCTACCAACCATTTGTGCTGGCTGGACACTAAAAAGTGCTCACTCACACGCGTTATTTGTATTACTTTCTCATTCTACATACCCCAGCAAGATACAGCAATGCTCCCAGATGTCGAAGACGCCTTCGCCTGATGGCCTTTCGTCGATTCGACGCAGATATTTGTAAAAATAGCTTCATAGCCAAGGAGAGTGTGGGCACCACAGCAGTAGGCGTGTCTGTTTGGTTCCGTCGCTTTTTGATGACGTCACAACTGGCGGAATGGACTTATGACGTACTTGAGTGTGAAGGGGTGTCCCAATTCGTAGGGCTAACGTTTCAAGCCCTACCCCTTATTGCTCCGTTTGAAGGGCCAAGGGGTAGGGGTAAGGGGTAGGGCCAAGGGGTGAAATGGGATTCACCCTAATGCTTCGTGAAAATTTCTAATTTTTGCGATAAACTCATTTTAGCCTCTCCCAGTTAAAACGGATTGGACATCTATCGCCTACAATGGCAGTGAGTAAGTTAATGGAATCATCTTTTAAGAGCAGTAATGCTCATTAAAAACATGCTATCTAATTTATTTAAACGACAACTCCGGACTTATGGCCTTTTCAGTATTTTATTAGCAATAAAGAAAACCGCTAACATTGCTTCCTGCAATACAATACTTAAGTGGATACTAACCATATATTGATATTCCTGTGGTGGAGTTGGTGGCGTCCAGGTGTTTTCCTAGCAGAGCGCTGTGATGAATATTCAGGCTCTCTCTCTCTGGATTCAGCTCGTCTCCAATCACCAGGATATCACAGTAGTCCAGGTTATGCATCACCTCCATCACACCTGGCCTGCGGGCTGCGCACATGTACAGAAAAATGATACAAGTCTTCCACAGTGAGAGCTTGTCGGACGTTTCCTCTCACATCTGCTGAAGCCGTCCCCCTTCATGACGGTACTGGTGATGGAAAGCTCCTTGAAAGGCGCCACGCCCAAGGGAGCGCGAAGGTCAGCGGCAGGCCTGACCAGCCGATCGGAACCAGTGATGGTGATTCGGGGTTCGCTGGGGGGTTGAACCATGACGACCGCCCTGACGTCGGGGACGGAGAGACACGCCTCCTCCCCGAAACATCTGACGAGCAGCAGTTAGAAAATGGCATCAGACGAATTCTGATACTGTGCTAAATATTTTTCATAAAGATTAAAATTAATGAGTTAAACTGTTTTTATGTGTCTCATGCATAATAATAATTTTCATAGTTGATTAACCGGCTCATTTATAAATCCTCATGCTAAATTACTTTGGGCTTTACATTCTAACTGTAAATGTGCAGTGGAACCCAAAACTAATGTTTTTCTTTCTTTTTTTTTTTTTTTTTTTTTTTTTGATAGAGCAATTCAAGTTATTTCAAAGTTACATCACATTAAAATAAACAAGAAACAATTAAAACTAGACATGCAAGCAGGACTAAATGGGCCCTCGCAGTTTGGCGCAACTCGGACGGCAAACAGCTCAGGGAGGTGGCAGATCGTCCCCCTCTCATCATCTCATGAGAAACAAACAAGTGCTCGAAACTTGCCTCTTTTTTTGTGTGGAACCCCTTTTGTGTTGTGGGCATGACTGGCATGACTGTTTTTGTATATCCTGAGATGAGAAATGCATTCACACACCTTGGTGAAAAAAACCCTATTGAAGAGTGTCTTACAAAAAGGGAGTGAAGATGATGATAAACGTCCAGCTGTGTGGCATCCTTCTGCTATGACTTTAAATGAGTTTATCACTAGTAGATGCCCAAACCATTTAAAGTGGAAGGGTCCTCAGAGACATTTTTTTTTGGTCTCAGGGCTGATTAAATAAATTAACTAATTGCAGACTTATTGTCTTCTGTTGCTTTCGAGTTAGCTAGTAGAGAGCATGACTGTGCTCCAGTTGTGCTTTAAATGTCTTTTTGGCTTTTAGGGAGCAAGCCGGGCGGTCATAGTTCATTTTGAACTTGTAAATCTTCATAATTACACACACGCACATGCACGCACACACACACACACATACAAAATAATGAAATAAAAAAAGAATATTTACTTTCTTTCTTGTTTTATATTTTATATGTACAGTTATCTTCTCTATCCCTTTATCAAAACTTAAATTATTCATATTAACTATTATAAAACATAGCGGGCAAATCAAGCTTCTGCTCGCACAATATAATAATTAACCCTTCTGTTTTTTTAAATTGACCTGTTTTGGGTACCGTATTACTGTTCCTGACACACAAACTTAACAGAAGGGTTAACTTTTGCCTTTCGCCCAAAGTCACCTGTGACCCTAATGAACACATCGATAGCACAAATGACAAGTAGGGTTAGGGTTCAGCCCTACACAATATATTGTTTAAACATCACCATCACAATGTGCGCATGCGTGTTAGTCCTATCGTCCTATACGATTGTTATTTTTTATTCTTATAATTTTTTTTAACATGCAAACTTTTGTTTTGCTTTAAAAAAAAAAAAAACGCAAGCTGCTCCATGCAATCTTCATCATTCACAGATGAACCCCCTTAGCCTGGATTAAACAGCATTATATAAATAGTGTATAATGTGGTCATGGTGAGTCAACCAAACGTCTTCCCAAACAGAGCTATTTCATCTGGAGAAAATTCTTCCAGTTTTAACATCGGAATATATCGCAACCCCCACCGCAATGTCAGTGTTTTTCCAATATAGTTCAGCCCTAATGACAAATGAATCATTGCACTCACAGTACGGTGGTGCTGATGTGAAGGCGTCGCAGGCCTGGCGTGGGAAACTGACGAGAGTTAATGTAGGACACCTTGGTCATGGCTGTGTTGATACTGTCCAGATCCTCTCCTTCCACTACCAGCATGGACTGTGCAGGGTTAAAATGGAACTAGAAAAGAAACATTTCAAATATTTAAGAGATGTTTCCACACAGAATTCAAGGTTATTCTCTTACCGCTTTCATACACTTTTTTGGTTTTTTTAAATTTTACAGTCCACTTATTGAACTCACTGGCTGCTTACTGAAACATGAACATTCTCAGCCAGTCTCCTTGTTTTAAATGAAAAGGATGTATATTGCCGTCAGTGGCATGCAATGAGTTGAATACCCCCCTCCTTTCATTAATTTCGTTTTTATTATACCTATACCCACAAAATATATATATTTAAACGTATACAGGACTGTCTCAGATAATTAGAATATTGTGATAAAGTTCTTTACTTTCTGTAATGCAATTAAAAAAACAAAAATGTCATACATTCTGGATTCATTACACATCAACTGAACTATTTCAAGCCTTTTATTATTTTAATATTGCTGAATTTGGCTTACAGCTTAAGAAAACTCAAAAATCCTATCTCAAAATATTAGAATATCATGAAAAAGTATACAAGTAGGCTATTCAACTAATCACCTGAATCATCTAATTAACTCGAAACACCTGCGAGGGTTTCCTGAGCCTTAAAAACACTCAGCTTGGTTCAGTAAACTAAATCACAAGTATGGGGAAGACTGCTGATCTGACTGCTGTCCAGAGGACCATCATTGATACCCTCCATCAGGAGGGTAAGACACAAAAAGAAATTTCTCAAAGAGCAGGCTGTTCACAGAGTGCAGTTTCAAAGCATATCCACAAAAAGTCTGTTGGAAGGGAAAAATGTGGCCGGAAACGCTGCACAACCAAGAGAGATGACCGCAGCCTTAACAAAATTGTGAAGAAGAGCCGCTTCCAGAATTTGGGGGAGCTTCAAAGACAGTGGGCTGAAGCTGGAGTCCAGGTATCAAAAGCCACAGTTCACAGACGTGTCCGGGAAATGGGCTACAATAGCCGTATTCCCATGGTCAAGCCACTTCTGAACTCAAGACAACGGAAGAAGCGTCTGACTTGGGCTATGGAGAAGAAGCACTGGACAGTTGCAGAGTGGTCCAAAGTCCTCTTTTCAGACGAAAGCAAGTTTTGCATTTCATTTGGAAGTCAAGGCGCCAGAGTCTGGAGAAAGGCTGGAGAGGAGCAAAATCCAAGTTGCTTGAAATCCAGTGTGAAGTTCCCACAGTCAGCAATGGTTTGGGGAGCCATGTCAGCTGCTGGTGTTGGTCCACTGTGTTTCATCAAGTCCAGAGTAAATGCAACTGTGTACCAAGAGATTTTAGAGCACTACATGCTTCCATCTGCTGAAAAGCTCTATGGAGATGAGGATTTCATTTTCCAGCATGATCTGGCACCTGCCCACAGTGCCAAAACCACCAGTAACTGGTGCACTGACCATGGCATCACTGTCCTTGATTGGCCTGCTAATTCCCCTGACCTGAACCCCATCGAGAATTTGTGGGGTATAGTTAAGAAGAAGATGAAAGACACCAGACCTACAAATGCAAATGAGCTGAAGGCCGCTATCGAAGCATCCTGGGCATCAATAACACCTCAGCAATGCCACAGGCTGATTGCCTCCATGCCATGCCGGATTGATGCAGTAATCCGTGCAAAAGGATTCCCAACCAAGTACTGAGTGCATCAATGGACATTTTCAAATGTTTGATTTAGTTTTGCTGTTATAAAATTATTTTTTTACTTGGTCTGAGGAAGTATTCTAATTTTTTGATATAGGATTTTTGAGGTTTCTTAAGCTGTAAGCCAAAATCAGCAATATTCAAATAATAAAAGGCTTGAAATAGTTCAGTTGATGTGTAATGAATCCAGAATGTATGACATTTTTGTTTTTTTAATTGCATTACAGAGAGTAAAGAACTTTATCACAATATTCTAATTTCCTGAGACAGTCCTGTATATAATTACAAAAAAAAACATGAAAAATACAATTATGATTGATCATTTTAAAGATCTATAATAGGAGTGAACTTCTGGGTACCTCACGATACGATGCGATTTGCAATACAAGGAAGGCTCACGATGATGATGATCTCACGATATGGGGATACAACAATTATCAAAAGATGGGTCAGGAAGTCATTCTACAAAATACAAAACTGTACTAGTCCTTCTAAAAAAATTAGCATATTTTGATAAAGTTAATTATTTTCTGTAATGTACTGATAAACATTAGACTTCCATATATTTTAGATTCATTACACACAACTGAAGTAGTTCAAGCCTTTTATTGTTTTAATGTTGATAATTTTGGCAAAAAAGTCAAGAAAAACCAAAAATCCTTATCTCAAAAAATTTGCATATTTCATCCGACCAATACAAAAAAGTGTTTTTTAATACAAAAAAAAAGTCAACCTTCAATTAATTATATCAGCTATGCACTCAATACTTGGTCGGGAATCCTTTTGCAGAAATGACTGCTTCAGTGCGGCGTGGCATGGAGGCAATCAGCCTGTGGCACTGCTGAGGTGTTATGGAGGCCCAGGATGATTCAATAGCGGCCTTAAGCTCATCCACAGTATTGGGTCTGGTGTCTCTCAACTTCCTCTTCACAATATCCCACAGATTCTCTGTGGGGTTCAGGTCAGGAAAGTTGGCAGGCCAACTGCGCACATTAATGCCATAGTCAGTAAACCATTTACCAGTGGTTTTGGCACTGTGAGCAGGTGCCTGGTCGTGCTGAAAAATGAAATCTTCATTTCCATAAAGCTTTTCAGCAGATGGAAGCATGAAGTGCTCCTAAATCTCCCGATACCTAGCTGCATTGACCCTGCCTTTGATAAAACACAGTAGACCAACACCAGCAGCTGACATGGCTCCCCAAACCATCACTGACTATGGGTACTTGACACTGGACTTCAGGCATTTTGGCATTTCCTTCTCCCCAGTCTTCCTCCAAACTCTGGCACCTTGATTTCCGAATGACATGCAAAATTTGCTTTCATCTGAAAAAAAGTACTTTGGACCACTGAGCAACAGTCCAGTGCTGTTTTCCTGTAGTCCAGGTCAGGCGCTTCTGCCGTTCAAAAGTGGCTTGACCTGGGGAATGCGGCACCTGTAGCCCATTTCCAGCACACACCTGTGCACGGTGGCTCTGGATGTTTCTACTCCAGACTCAGTCCACTGTTTCTGCAGGTCCCCCAAGGTCTGGAATCGGCCCTTCTCCACAATCTTTCTCAGCGTGCGGTCCGCTCTTCTGATTGTGCAGCGTTTCCTGCCACAATGTTTCCTTCCCACAGACTTCCCACTGAGGGGCCTTGATACAGCACTCTGGGAACAGCCTATTCGCTCAGAAATTTCTTTCTTTATCTTAGCCTCTTGCTTGAGGGTGTCAATGATGGCCTTCTGGACAGTAATCAGATCGGCAGTCTTGCCCATGATTGCGGTTTTGAGTAATGAACCAGGCTGGGAGTTTTTAAAAGCCTCAGGAATCTTTCACAGGGGGTTTGAGTTAATTCATTGATTCAGATTAATCCACTTAATAATGGTAGGGTCATTTCTTCCTTACAACAAATAAGGAAGACAATCTAAATGACCTATACAACTGAAGTCATTACATAATGCAAATAAGGTTGCTTAAAAGTTGGTGGGGACAATTTGAACATCCTGAAAAAGTGTTAGTGTTAAGCCCTAATGTCCCTATGCAAACCTACGCCCTTGAATGTTACACACCTAACAGTGAAAATAAGGCTACGTTCATATTGCAGGTCTTAATGCACGAATCCAATTTTTTCGTATTTTTCCGACTCGAGTGAGGCATTAACTCGACTGTCTGAACGGGACAAGTCCCATGGAAGCGGATCATTTCAAATCTGATCTGGGTCACTTTCGTAAGTGGTTTAAATCCGATCTGGGCCACATTTTTCCAGAACGGTCTGAACTGGGAAGTCTCCCAAATCGGAATTCATGCAGCAATGACGTATCAAAGAGCGAGAGAGACGGGACACTACGGTAGCGGAGCAGCTGTGCGTTAGCGCCTAACTTGCCTTGAGCACGGCTTTTGGGGAAGGGTTAGGCTTGGCAACAGTCAAAAAAAAAAATTGGTTGAGGATGAGCCTGAGAATGACCGGTTTTCTCTCTGCTTTATATGAGCAATATTTCAAGATTGTTTACACGGCCGAGAGTCAGGCCAAACTGCTCGTATGTGTGTGTGATATGCACGGACTGTGCGTGCATGCTATCTATCCACAGAAACTTTGAGTATAAGCCTAAACGGGGATTATTTATGTCTGTTATTTGTGTCCTCTTTTTGGAAATCAAAATATGATCGCCCTGGCATGACGGATGACAGCCAGCATGTGAAGTCATTTGTTTTGATGCTTCTGCACATGCGCGTCTACTTGCTCAGTGCGTGTCGGACTATGAATTAGTGCGCATGCATAATACTTCAACGGTCCCAACGGACAAACGCAGTCTGAATGAACACGCCAAAAAAATAGATATGACAAAAAAATCGGATTTGTGCATTAAGACCTGCGGTATGAACGTAGCCTTAGTCACATTTCCTATTAAGCTTTAAAGGTCAACTTTTGAATAGCTGTTCACTGTACTGACAACTGTCCCTGAAAGGGTTAAACTTACAAATGTAATAATTTTATTTTTATTATCCTTTTTGTCTGAGACAAAACTTTTACTGTTATGTACATACTAGAGGTCAGCCGATATATCGGCCGGCTGATATATCGCTTTAGCCTTTTAGGTGTTTACTAAGTAATCCTTACACTCTAAATGTAACTTGTAGCGTTCGCGTAGCATTTACGTGAACATTATCTTTAGCATGGCGAGCACCTTCTTAAACTCTTAAAACTTGTTTACATCTCATCGTGATGTCCTGGTTGGTTTGATTATAAGATTTTTTTTTTTTTATCTTGCATGTGAGAATATGCAGTGTTGCTTTAGCCTTTTAAGGTGTTTACTGAGTAATCCTTACAATCTAAATGTAACTCGTAGCGTAAGACAGCATTCATGTGAGCATTAGCTTTAGCTTTAGCTTCTTAAACTATCACTCGTTTACATCTCGTGGTGTTGTCCTGGTTGGTTTAATTATTTGAAAATAATGTACTGTTCTGAGTGTGTATAATCATAAACAGTGTTGGGAATAACGGCATTATTTTTTTCAGTAACGGGGTAATCTAACTATTTTTTCCGCCTTTACAATGCTGTTACCGTTACTGACGGTCAAAAGTGGTGCGTTACTTACTCTGAATAGAAGAAACTACCAGCCGTAGCGAGTCTACTTTGCTCTCTTTATTTGTCATCCAAGACTTGGGGTGTGTTCAGGTTCATGAATAGCGCACGTGTTTTGTTTTGTGCTTTTTCTTAGCAAAGATATACCACACAGGACATGCTGGCACTGTGTTTCTTTAATAGCACATATAACTTCAACATTAACACAAACGTACGGCTCTTGGCTGGCCGTGTCTCTAACTCACTCCCGCATCATGTGAGCAAAGCAATATTGGCGCCGTGTGCACTTTAGGGTGCCTCGGATAATTCTGTATCAGAATATTACAGCACGTACTTTTTATGACTCCAGGCTGTTTGTCCCTGCTCATTCAATTAGACAATGCTTTCCAAAGCTTGCTAACGTTTCTGGTTTTGCTACACCTGAATGCTAGCCTCGTTCCTATCCCCCACTGTCAGCCAACAAGCATGCTGCTTCCATCTTGAGGACAGCAGACGCTTTGAGGGTGACGGGAGGAGTAGGGGGACGAGGCTATATGAATGCACCACCTGGATAGATGCGATGGAAGTGATTGTGATTGGCTGAGGGTTAGAGTCATGTGTCATGGTAAGCCAATCAGAGCCGTTTTCACACACAAACCGTAACAGCACGTCCGGCAAACACACACACACGCAAAACAGATACAGAGAGATATGATGGCAGAGCATTCAGATGAAAATTTGTCCTTTACGAGGTGGAGATTTAAATTGTTTACTGCTGAATGTTATTTTATTATATTGTTTACTGTTTATTTTTGTTGCACTTCAAGTGTAGGATAAATCTGTTGCTGGTGAGGTGCGATAAATATTTCAAGGTTCTATAACACAACTACCTGTCTGTTCTTCTCTATTCAACTGACTCAAATACTGCTCAGAAAATTTCAAATTCTTTGACATACAACAATTTCTTTTTAAAGTAATGGAAATAATTAAAAATTGGTAACTAGTTACTTTTACTGTAGAGTAATTCAGTTAGTAACTCAGTTACTTTTTGGAAGAAGTAGTGAGTAACCATAACTAATTACTTTTTTAAAGTAGCATGCCCAACACTGATCATAAAAAGAAGGTCTGCATTCGTTGATTTGATAGCACTAGACCAAAATAATCATTTAAGTCTCAGGTCATGATTGCAAATGTGAAGCTGTTGGAGCAATTAAAAAAAAAAAAAAAAAAAAAAAAAGTAATCGGCCTCAAATATCGGCGTGCAAAATCAGCTTTGGATATCTGTAAACAACTTATTTTAGATATTGATATTGGCATTTGAAAATCTCATATCGGTCAACCTCAAATACATACATTTGCATTCTGAAAATAAAAAACTGTAAAGCATTAAAAGCTACCATTTTTTTTTTCCAATTTAATTCACTAATACTGAAAGTGATAGACGTCCAATCCATTTAAACTGTTCAACTGGAGTGGACGTCTATCGAAGTCAACGACAGCTATTGAGTTTATTATAATATATATTACAGGGTGACCCAAAAAAAAGTTTACACTGCCATAATACAACTTAAATGCCATGTTTATTCAGCTTAGAATTAGAATTTAATCACAAATTATACATTATTGTAAAGAACATGTACAGTACACTCTATTTTTCAATGTGTCCTCCCTTAAGTGTCACAACAGCCTCCAGGCGCCTGCGGAACGCTTGACTGGTCTTCTTTATGTCGGATGCTGTCATCTTTTCCCAAGATCTAACAATGGACCTCTCCAAGGCTGCCACAGAAGTTTGTGGCTTCTTACAGGCACTGTCCTCCACAGTTGCCCATATGCTATAGGCCTAATCCAGGGGATTGAGATCTGGACTCTGGGGTGGCCACATATCACCTTGTCAATCAACTTTTTGGTCCGCACAGATCGGCACTTCCAGACCCAGGTTTTCGTGAGGCTGTTCCAGTATCTTTCAGCTTCTTTTTAACTTTGTAGACTGCACATCTGGATATTCTCAGATTTGCTGCAATCTCAGTAGGTGTCAGACCGGCACGCAGCAATTCAGGTACAGCTAAAGTTTTCTTCATTTTCAGCATAAGCACAGGAATTGTAGAGACGAGAGATTACCAGCTGCATTGAGTGACCTTAATGAATCACTTAAGCATGACAACCTATTTAGATATGATTCAATGGCTTTTAAACAAGCAGTCAACTGAGTGTAAACTTTTTTTTGGGTCACCCTGTATAGTGATTTTGTTCATTTTCTGATATTGTATTGTCACATTTCTTTTAAAAAATTAAAACAAAAAAAAATATTTTTTTGATACATCAATAGGATCAAAACTGTTACAGTAATGGTACAATACTGCATGTGTTTTTACACACCTTGATGTCCTTAGCCAGGCTTTCAAGGGAGTTAATGTCAAGACCTTCTTTGCAGGCCTGCAAGCAGGAGATAACCTTCTGGGTTTCAATGCGGCCCGGCCGGATCGTCAGGCCCGACAGGCTGCCGTGGAAATACTGGGTGAACCTCGGAGTCGCTACCTCACCACCTATATGCCAAGGAGGGCGGCCAGGCGGGAAGATAGAGAATAGACCAGATAAGAAGCAAAGTGGAAAAAAGGAGATAAGGGAGGTTCGGCCAAAGGGTGGGACAAGAGAAGTGGGTCAATAAAGGACAATTGGAAGGAATAAAAGGCAACATGAATCAGGTGCGAATCAATGGGAGAACTTTGGAAGATTTGTTAACAGTTAACTCATTCGCTGCCATTGATGCTGATAAGACGTTCGATCCATTCTGAGTGAGAGGGCTCGCAGCAATCGAATCGTTCGGTCGTCCCTCCCAGTCAGATTGAACGTCGATCACCGTCAATGGAACTGAAACAAACATTCACAGCCAGGCCTCCCAATCGAACTGAATTGGATATTTGTTGTTGTAGGGAATAGTATCTTTTCTTGTTGATCAACTGTTTGTATTGCTCTAACACACTTAATATAATCGATCAGGGAATAGTATCGTTTCTCGGATTTACTGTTTGGCTGTTTGTATGGCTCTAACAAACCCGATATAAAATAAATAGCACTTACACCATAGTTTAAGGAAAACAAGCAGAATATAGGGCACAAGAGATACATGACTCCTAAAATGTATTATTATTATCATGGAAGCCCAATGTGTGCATCACGCAACTGACTGAGCAAGATTGACACTGATGAGGCAAGACATCTACAAGCCCACGTCTGCACCACCAACTCTCGCAATCAGTTCTTCCGGACAGTCCAGAACAAATGGCGGGACGCCCTGTCCCAACACAAGGAACACCGGAGAACGCCCGAAATCCAACTGATAACACTACTTATAAGACTCCAAGAGCTGAGGTGGCAAAATCCACAACCCTCGTTGCCCTGACAACTGTAACTCCCGAATCCTCCTGTCCAATCCACAAACAACAAAAAGCAATCCTTCTTCTGCCCACAGCCCGCACTGCGAGAGCCTTCAAAAAGACTGAATGTTTAACTAATCGTTGTCATTTTTCTCGGGAACCTTTTGTTGACTTGTGATATGGTGACCTTGGAACGAGTCTGCTTCCTTGCCTGAGTTTTTCTGTTTCGCCTTGCCGTTTGACTGCTCTCGACCTGAATACATTGTCAACTTGTGCTTCGAAGCCTTTTTCTAGCTTTCAAAATGTAAAGTACAAAGGGTTAAGAAGACTAAGGTGAACGCGCGGAGTTTGGCCTTTTGGCCGGGATTTCGCCGGCCCGCAGGTCGTTGGATCTGCGCCAGTGCGGGTCCGGCGGTTTGGCTGTTGTGATTCCGGCAATCTGGCTAAAACATCAGATTCCTTCAGCGCCAAAACAAGGGTTTTTTAAAACAAAAAAAACAAAAAAATACAAATAAAAACATAATAATGTTCTTTCATTTTTGTCCAATTCAGATACATGTACCATTTCAGGAAGGCAAAGGACATAATTGTTGTTGAATTTTTCAAAAACCTACGGTTCCCCCCAAATTTTTCGAAAACTTTCCCATTCGTTTCTAATTGGCTACCATTGCCGTGTACGTATGCCATTCATTTCTAATGGCCAAAAATTTCCCCTTCATTTTCAATGGCAGAAAAAACACGGGTGGGGTTTGTGATTTTTGACCAAAAACTAATTCAACTGGCCACCCAATTAAGTCGATGCCATTGACAGCCATGCACATCCATGCCATTCACAGCCATGTAGGTCCTTGCCAATGACAGTTATGTATCTCGATTCTATTGATGCCAATGTACTTGGATTTCATTGACAGCCATGTACTGTACATCCATGCCATTGATTCCAATGTACGTCCATGCCACTGACAGCCATAAACAGTGGTATGAAAAAGTATCTGAACATTTTGGAATTTTTCACATTTCTGCATAAAATCACCATCAAATGATCTGATCTATGTCAATATCACACCGATGAAAATACAGTGTCTGTTTTAACCAAGACAACCCGAACTTTTATAAGTTTTCATAGTGGAATGAGGATATCATGCAAATATCAATATCTCTGTGCACACATCAACTATATGTAAAACAATGGCCAAGAATGGTGTTCATGGGAGGACTCCACGGAGGAAGCCACTGCTGTCTAAAAAAAACCAATTTTTGCTCGTTTAATGTTTGCAAAAAGGCACTTGGCACTCCACAGACGTTTTGGAAAAATATTTTGTGGACTGATGAACCCAAAGTTGAATTGTTTGGGAGTAACACACGTTATTTGTGAAGGAAAAATGGAACAGCTCAACACCTCATCCCCACTGTGAAGCATTGGGGAGGGAGCATCATTATTTAAGGGCTGTTTTGCTGCCTCAGAGCCTGGACGACTTGCAATCATTAATGGAAGAATAAATTCAAAAGATCAGGATGTTTTGAAGGAAAATCTGAGGCCGTCTGTCAGGCAGTTGAAGCCCAAAAGAGGATGGATGCTGCAACATGTTGAAGATCCAAAACACAGAAGTAAATCAACTTCAGAGTGGTTTCAGAAGAACAAAATGCACATTCTGGAGTGGCCAAGTCAAAGTCCAGACTTGAACGATATTGAGATGCTGTGGCATGACCTAAAGACAGCGATTCATGCCAGACATCCCAGGAATTTGACTGAACTACACAAGTTTTGTGGAGAAGAATGGGCCAAGATTAGTCCTGATCAATGTGCCAGACTGATCTGTAGCTACAGAAGGCATCTGGTTGAAGTTATTGCAGCCAAAGGGGGGGGGCACAAAATATTATATGTGGTGGTTCACTTACTTATTTTACCCACTTCTGTCATTGTTTGCATACTATCCTCATTCAAATATGAACACCTATAAATGATTCGGTGTTTGTATTTAAAGCGGACACTGTTTTTTCATCTGTGTGATTTTGACAACGATCAGATCACATTTGATGGTGATTTTATGCAGAAATGTGAGAAATTACAAAAGGTTCAGATACTTTTTCATACTATTGTAGCTATAGACGTCCAATCCATTTGAATTGGGACCCAAACCCTCCCAGTCAAAATGCATTGGACCGCAGCCAATGCGTTAACATCCAATTATACAAGTACGTCTTTTATGCTTAGTTTGGGCAACTCCAATAAACTTTTTTTTTTTAAACCTGAAAAGCCCAAGCAGCTTTCTGAAGTTTGAGGAAACGGAACAAGTGAGTGATATACTGTAGCGAGAAAAAAAAAAGCCGCGTTCTTGAATTGGTGTTAGCTTAATCATGTCAATGTGATATGACAGGCTACCAACATCTGCCACAACAACGTATATACTGTGCCGCTTTCCCTTAAGAATTTGGAGCACATGTTTGACAGATGCAATGAGTGTTTGTCCTAGAACGCTGTGCAAATGTCACAGCAAGGAAATACATCTTTTTACAGCCAATAAATAGTCCCGTAAACATGCGAGTCAATCCACAAAGCGTCGTTTCCAATGAGTATTCATGTCATCATTCGTACCCTTTTATTTTTTTTTACTTCCTGTGTTTTTTAAAAGTATTTATGTCACTTGTCAATGTTTGTCTCTTACATTTATGTATTAGCTGCCAGTTCGTTGATGCTCCAGTGGCGTTACCCTCTTCCATTTCCTTCTCGACAGATGCTCTTATTTTGTTTTTTTTCTCTGAAGCGTTCGCTGCCTCAGGAGACAGCATGTGGGCCATTTTTCTTCCTTGTTGTGTTTGAACCCACACACTTTTGCTATAAAGTGGGCAGTGGGACATTTTTATTGCACATTTTACAGATGCCGCTGTCACATTTGGGGCGTGCAATGTGGGCTGATGGGCAGAAATGAGGATGGAAACTGGGAAATTTACACTTAACAGTCACATGATTTCATTTAGTAGAATGGTTTTATTGTTTAAATCAAATAAATCAAATTTAACTCACTGGCTGCCATAGACGGCGCTAGACGTCTAATCCCTAGCATTCTCAATAGCACTAAAATATAAGCAGCCAGTTTATGAATGCTTATGACCAGTGGTGGATGAAATACTCACTTTGTTTTTTTGTTGTTGTTTTTTTTCATAGTAAAGACAGCTGCAAAAATTACTTAAGTACAAGTATCTAAGAAACAAACGATTCAAGTAAAAGTACTTGCTTTAAAGTGCCTGTGACAAAAGAAAGCATGTTTATTTCAGATTATCGTGGGATTTATGCTCCTGAATGAAATGGACCACTTGGATGTATGCAGAAGCGATCGATATATTTATTTATTTATTTTTTAAATCCCACACTATGAAAATGAGCGACTTCCGGCCACAGTCTCGGATTGAGGAAGAACGCGGATGTGACGTCAATGAGAGACATCATCTTCACGATACAACCATACTGTTATATAAGAAGGACTGTGGAGTCATCTGATTTTGCTGATTAATTTGTTTATTTTTCGCTTCACGCCACACCAATTTGCTGCAGGCTTTTGTTGCTGCACCAGTGAGAGTGGTGTGAGCCTTTTTGGGTTTCAAAAAGATCCTGTTCACCGCGAAGAATGGGCAAAATAAGTTTGACAATTGAGGGGTCATGTGATGGATGAGGTAAGCTACGTGTTTTATATAACAGTTCAGATACTTTTGCAATGAAAAAGTATCTGAACCTTTTGGAATTTCTCCCATTTTTGCATAAAATAACCATCAAATGTGATCTATGTCAAAATCACACATATGAAAAAAAAGTGTCTGCTTTAACTAACACCACCCAAACATTTATAGGTTTTCATATTTTAATAAGGATATTATGCAAAGAATGACAGAAAAGGGAAAATAAGTTAACTATCACATTTAATACTTTGTGGCCCCCCAGCAATGACTTCAAACAGACGCTTCCTGTAGCTGAAGATCAGCCTGGCACATCGATCAGGACTAATCTTAGCCTATTCTTCTCTACAAAACTGCAGTAGTTCAGTCCGATTCCTTGGATGTCTGCCATGAATCGCTGTCTTTCGGTCATGCCACAGCATCTTAATGGGGTTGAAGTCTGAACTTTGACTTGGCCACTCCAGAACATGTATTTTGTTTTTTTTAAACCATTTTGAAGTTGATTTACTTCTGTGTTTTGGATCATTGTCTTGTTGAAGCATCCATCCTCTTTTCAGCTTCAACTGTCTGACAGACGTCCTTTAGGGTTTTCTGTAAAACATCTTGATATACTTTTTAATTCATTCTTTCATTAATGATTGCAAGTTGTCCAGGCCCTGAGGCAGCAAAACACCCCCAAATGCTCCCTCCACCATGCTTCACGGTGGGGATGAGGTGCTGATGTTGGTGAGCTGTTCCATTTTTCCTCCACAGATGACGTCGTGTGTTACTCCAAAACAATTCCACTTTCGTTTCATCAGGCCACAAAATATTTTGCCAAAACCTCTGTGGAGTGTCCAGGTGCCTTTTTGCAAAAATAAAACGACCAACAGCGTTTTTTTTTTAGACAGCAGCGGCTTCCTCTGTGGAGTCCTCCCATGAACACCATTCTTGGCCATAGTTTTACTTACAGTTGATGTGTGCACAGAAATATTGGACTGTGCCAGTGATTTCTGTAAGTCTTTAGCAGACACTCTAGGGTTCTTTTTTAGCTTTCTGAGTATTCTGCGCCGAACTCTTGGCATCATCTTTGGCGGACAGCCACTCCTTGGGAGAGAAACAAAAGCACCAAACTCTCTCCATTTGGAGACAACTTCTCTGACTGCCGATTGTTGAACATCCAGACTTTTAGAGATGGTTTTGTATTCCTTTCCCAGCTTCATACAAATAACCAATCCTTGATTGCAGGTCTTCAGACAGCTCTTTTTTCCGAGCCATGATGCACATCAGACAATGCTTCTCATCAAGACAATTCTTACCCGGTGTGTATTTTATAGTGGGCAGGGCAACTTTAAAACACTCATCAGTGATTGGGCACACACCTGGCTTAAAATGTTTGGTAAAAATTGGTTTCAATTGCTCTTTAAGTCTCCTTAGGCCAGTACTTCTCAAAAAGTGGGGCGGGCCCCCCCAGGGGGGCGCAGAGCGATGCTGGGGGTGGCGCATGTGATCTTGGGGAACATACTTTTTACCATACTAAAACAAAGTGTAATTTCACATCCACTCAGTGGGTGGCAGTGCCGCTCTCATTTTCAGCGTGTGCACATTATTTTTAACCAAACAAGAGCACACAGCAAAGAGCAGTGGATATATGAAAAGCTACCACAAGGAAATATGACGAAGCGTATGTAGCATTTGGCTTTGACTTTTAATACAGTGGGAGACGAGGAAAGGCCAGTCTGTTTACTTTGTCTAAAAATGTTTGCTGCGGACAGCAGGAAATATTTTTTTCAGCCAAAACGTGCCGAATATTGCCAACAATCCTCCTGCTATGTCAGTGTTACATCGCTTTACCAGCGAGCACTGTCACCATCATATAATGTGGCATACCAAGTTGCTCAGTGCAAAATAACCCCACATCATAAGAAAGGAGCTGATACTGCCTGCAGCAAAAATTAAAAACTGTCCCTCTGTCCAATGACAATGTCGTTTTAATTCGATTATATTTTTTTTGTTTTTTCGGCCTAATTGTTTGGCATATTGTCCTCGTGAGTTAATGTTGCTAATCAATTTGAATTTAATATTATTTATTGATTTTATTTAGTTTTATTTTTCAGTATCAAACGGTCCAAAAATGTATCCTGAGAGTATTTTTACAGTATAGATGTTTTTTTTTTTTTTTTTTTTTTTAAAAACACTTTTTTAAGTTTATCTATATTAGTTTTTTCTTTAATCTTAAAAAGAACACACTGTTATGCAGAGATGTACTTATAATAATGTGAATTTTATATACAAATGACACTATAGTATATTTAAAGTGGCAGCAGAGAGTTGGGGGGGTGCGGAACTTTTACATCTTACTGGGGGGAACAGAACAGAAAATAATTGAGAAGCACTGCCTTAGGCAGAGGGTTCACTTACTTACATTTTCCTCTTCTGTCATTGCTTGCATGCTATCCACAGTAAAATATTAAAACCTATAAATGTTTGGGTGGTTTTGGTCAAAGCAGACACTTTTTTTCATTTCTGTGATTTTGACATAGATCAGATCACATTTGATGGTGATTTTATGCAGAAATGTGAGAAATTCCAAAAAGTTCAGATACTTTTTCACACCACAGTAAGTACAGTAACGAAGTACTTTTACTTTGTTAGTGAGGGAGCACTCACTTTGAACAGACATGTATGCACACGCTTACTCATATTATCAAAGAAAAAAAACCCCGCAAAATCCAGAATATTTTATCTGATGTGGGGGCATCAGGGAGCCACTATCAATATATGAGAGGATCCTGGAACTTCGGGGACACTTAGGATGTTTGGTACTGAATGATCAATCAATGAATCAGGAAGTGCAATCTTTCTTCCAATTTATTTGCTGTAGGCCAATAAAATCTGGGCCACGGGCCATAGTTTGGTCAACCCTGGTCTAAACGATATTGACAGCCGGGAAAGTTTTATGTGTTTTTTTTTTTTTTTTTTGCCTCACGTCACTGTTGTCGTGTAAACGGCCCCTGAAAGGCAATCTCGCTCACTAATGGCCTGCAAAGTTATCAGTTGCAGCTTAGTGAAGCTTAAGGCGGCTTCATTGGGATATAATAGCTGGCAAAGTTGCGGCCCATTCACTCTGCCTAATCCTTCCTTCAGGACTTTTGTTCACAATCACAAGGAGAAAAATCGGACAGAAAGTAGCAGGCCGTCTTGACTATAAAAGAAAATTGCAATCAAGCTCGGAAACGAGCAGGGGAAAGAAATGATGGAGGTCTGAGTGCGATTTCGGTGGGTTGTGTAGCTCGGCGCTGTTGGTCAGGCCCCCCGCCCGCAAAGCTCCCCAAACACATCTGAGTAATGGAGCGAGTCGTTTGCGCGGCAGTTCGCGTTGACTACAATGTGATCGCCTCAAATTCCCGTTTTCTCATGCCTCTGAATTTCAAAAGAAATGTTTGCCGCCCCAAGGCATACGTCTTAATCTCTATTTATTTTTCTCTCCTATGTGGACTTCAAACGTTGTTTTAATTTGGCGTTAGTAGCTGAGGCGGAATCTCAGGAAAATGTAATCATTTTGTGAGCTGTTCTAAAAATAACTGCTGACAAATGTGGGTATGGTTTATGCATTTTGTTACTTGGACAATTTCTGTCTGTACTGAATTATTGTAGTAACTAGTTTAACTCATTGGGTGCCATTGACGATACTAGACATCAATGGCAATGAAAGATGAGCGTTTATAGCCAATACACATTTTCAATTGAGGGCAACGAGTTAGTTTTTCTCAGTTGCTTTAGCACGTTTTTCTGCTCAGACTTGAAATTCTCAATACTACTTGTTCAATCCTCACAACATTGTACCACTAGTGCACATAAAAAAAAAAAAGCAATTTCTCATTTCTTTAAATAAGTTGCAGATTTTATTACATCCATGCAAATGATTTGGACCATCCTCTGCTGTTTCCTACATTGCAGTGTTATGAAAAAGTATCTGAACCTTTTGGAATCTCTCACATTTCTGCATAAAATACACATCAAATGTGAGCTGATCTTTGTCAAAATCACACAGTTGAAAATACAGTGTCTACTTTAACTAAAACCACCCAAACATTTATAGGTTTTCATATTTTAATGAGGATAGCATGCAAAATAATGACAGAAGGGGGACAAATAAGTAAGTGAACCCTCTGCCTAAGGAGACTTAAAGAGCAATTGACAACAATTTTTACCAAAAAGTTTAAGTCAGGTGTGTTGTTAATAACGGTGTTAGAATATAACGGCGTTACTAACGGCGTTATTTTTTTCAGTACTGAGTAATCTAATTAATTACTTTTCTCATCTTGGCAACGCCGTTACCGTTACTGAGGCGGGAAAGGCGTGCGTTAATATGCGTTACTAAGTTGGTTCAATAAAAAAAGTGAGAGAGACACTCACGGAGATGAGAGAGCAGAGCAGGAGTGGGGAAGACGCCATTGCAAACGCAATGCTAGGTGGCTCCAATAACACCTGACTGTAGTCATAGCCTACAAACTACGCCCACATGATACGGTAAATATCACATATTATAGAACTAGATGCATTGTCAACATGTTTTAAAGTGCCTGTGACACGAAAAAGCATGTTTATTTCATAATACACGCGGTATTTTATACCCCTCACTGATATGGGCCGCTTGGATGTGTGTGGAAGCGATCGCTATTTTTATTTAGTTTTTTTAATCCCACGCCATGAAAATGAGTGACTTCCGGCTTCGGTCTTGCATTGAGGAGGAGGGCGCTGTGACGTGTACGGTAGAAGACGTCCTCTTCACGCTACAGTGTACTGTTGTGTATGAGGACGAAGGATTCAGCTGATTTTGCGGATTAATACGTTTATTTTTCGAATCACGCCAGCCAAACGGCTGCAGAAAAATCATTCTGTATGAGGGAGAGGCGTATGCGCCTTTTTGGGGTTTCAAAAGGTTCCCATTCACCGTGGATATTTACTGTGGGACCATTGGTCTTACGAGGAAGTGAGTAAACATCTTGTTTTGTATTATGTCAAATACGAATACAGCGATTACAAAGTAAACACTACAAACTTTCTTTAAATGAAGGACTACTTACGTTTGATCATTGATAGGCATGTAAAAAGCTCTCCTAATGCTCATTAGCAGCAGCACGTTAGCTGCACAACAAGTCCAGCCACCCTCCTCCGGGGATCGAACTGTAAATTGCTCTCCGCCGGGCGGTTTGCCGATCCGCAAAGACAATCGACAACCGGGTCGTCATGTCAAATAATCCAGGATAGTTATGTGTGATTTTCCGCTTCGAAGACTTTGAAACATCACTCGGTTCGGGTTAGCATGTCGGCTAGCTGTCACGCCTTCTGGTTTGTTTACATTCTCCGAAGCCGGGGAAGGGAAATGACATATGTCCGATTTAGGTGTCATAAAATATCGTTCGGGAGGTGCGACAGTAAAGGTGAAGTCGACAGTTTTGACCATTATGGAGTAATTTTGCCATGTCGTCCTGAATAAATGCATTTTTATTATTTCATATTCCATTCAGCACAAGACTGTTATTTGTCATGACCATGCCATTTATTTAGCAATTGGGGAAAATACTTGGATAAAAAGAATATCCTGTAAAAATATTGAAGTAAAGAGACAGAAACAATGACATCTTGCCGCTCTCTTCGTTGCGTTTTCCTCGTTGTGAATAGTTCCCCCTCGACGGGCTGACTGGTCCTTCTCAAGCCATTTATATAGCTATTGGGGAAAAATACTTGGATAAAAAGAACATCTGTAAAAATATTGGAGTAGAGAGACTGAAACAATGACATTTTGCCGCTCTCTTCGTCGCGTTTTCCTCGTTCTGAATAATTCCCCCTCAATGGGCTGAATAGTAAAACCGATGAGCCCAGTCTACCGCTGACATCATCCACCTGTTGGGGACGCTAAAGCCCTATAAAGGTAGGCGTGGCTAACCGGCAGATTAAAAGACTAATTTCTCGTCATCTGTGCTTTGCTAAATTGTTGTATATAGTCGAATCGTCTCAAAATATGATTCTAATTCACATAATAATGCCATTTAAGACTTTTTTTCTCGTGTCATATGCTCTTTAAGGACTACATGCGTTAGTAAACAGCCGCCATCTTAAAGCAGTAGACCTCTCAGGAAGGCTCTGATGTAGAGATCCTTCCTAGCGAACCTAATTAACTTTTTTTTTTTTTTTTTTTTTTTAATCTAAAATGCTCCTAAATCGGCAAAATCTTGACTTAAATCTATCTTTAAATGATAAAACAGTTTTAAAACTTACACTTGTTGAAAGTAGACAGAAGGGAACTAATGCAATAACAGGAGCAATTTTAACAACTTTAACGGTTGATTCATAACTTTAAATGACTTCCACACATAGCAAAGGTTACTATCTAGTTATCGCAATACCCTTGGGTCTAGTTAAGTGGAGGGTAAAGAAATGGGCTAGGGCCAATTGTCCCCAAAACCCTTTAAACTTCACATTGTGTGACCTGTTTTTTTGTTTGTTTTTGTTTTGTTTTGTTTTGTTTTTTTTAGAAACAAAAATATGAAAATTATCACTAGTTACTTTGCCAAGTAACTACTCTTATATTCAGGTAACTGAGATACTAATGCAATTACTTTTTGGGAGAAGTAATTTGTAACTGTAATTAATTACTTTTTTAAAGTAAAATTAACAACACTGGTGCCCAATCACTGATGAGTGGTTTAAAGCTGCCCTGCCCATATATAAAACACACATTTGGTAAGAAATGTCTTGATGAGAAGCATTGTCTGATATGCATCATGGCTCGGTCAAAATTAGCTGCCTGAAGACCTGCGATCAAGGATTGTTGATTTGGATAAAGCTAGGAAAGGATACAAAACCATCTTTAAAAGTCTGGATGTTCATCAATCCACAGTCAGAGAAGTTGTCTACAAATAGAGAGAGTTTGGCACTGTTGTTTCTCCCTCAAGGTGTGGCCGTCCACCAAAGATGACGCCAAGAGTTTGGCGCAGAATACTCAGAGAGGTAAAAAGAACCCTGGAGTGTCTGCTAAAGACTTAGAAATCACTGGCACAGTTCAATATCTCTGTGCACACATCAACTATATGTAAACTATGGCCAAGAATGGTGTTCATTGAAGGGCGGAGGAAGCCACTGCTGTCTAAAAAAACCCATTGTTGCTCGTTTAATGTTCACAAAAAGGCACTTGGACACTCCGCAGAAGTTTTGGCAAAATATTTTGTGACCTAATGAAACCAAGGTTGAATTGTTTAGGAGTAACACACAATGTCATGTGTGGAGGAAAAATGGAACAGCTCACCAACATCAACACCTCAGCCCCACCGTGAAGCATGGTGGAGCGAGCATCATGATTTGGGGCTGTTTTGCTGCCTCAGGGCCTGGAAAACTTGCTATCATTAATGGAAGAATGAATTCAAAAGTTTATCAGTTTGCAGGAAAACCTCAGGCCTTTTGTTAGACAGTTGAAACTAAAAAGAGGATGGATGCCGCAACAAGACAAAACATAGAAGTAAATCAACTTCAGAATGGTTTCAGAAGAACAAAATACATGTTCTGGAGTTTTCAAGTCAAAGTCCGGATTTGAACCCCATTAAGATGCTGTGGCTAAAGACAGCGATTCATGGCAAACATCCCAGGAATATGACTGAACTACAGCAGTTTTGTAAAGAAGAATGGGCTAAGATTAGTCCTGATCGATGTGCCAGACTGAACTGCAGCTACAGGTAGCGTCTGGTTGAAGTTATTGCTGTCAAGGTGGGGTGGGGGATATTAAATGTGATGTTTTACTTACTTTTTTTTCTTCTATTATTGTTTGCATACTATCCTCATTAAAATATGAAAACCTATATATGATTGGGGTAGTTTAGTTAAAGCAGACTCTGTTTTTTTCATCTGTGTGATTTTGACAAATATCAGATCACATTTGATGGTGATTTAACGCAGAAATGTGAGAAATTCCAAAAGGTTCAGATACTTTTACATTCCACTGTATCAGATGCATTTGTCATGACGGTCGAAATGGATTATCATGGGTCTCCATTGAGTGGTCTCACCATCCACAACATTTAGTCATGAGTTCATTTCTTATGTCTTTGCATGCAAAATGGATGAACATGTTGTCAGTGTATGACAACATATGTGTACTTATTTCTAAGCATTTGTATTACTTATTTTGTAAATCTGTCTTGAATTAGTAAATTGTTACCAGGTGAATCTTTGGCCACAGAGCTACGATCAATTTGCCATGCCAAAGGAGAGGGAACATAAACATGGGTGCTCTCAATGCAGAAAATAGTGTGCTCACCCATATTCCTCTCATGGGGCCTTACAACACAGAATGTTGTTTCAATTTTTTAGACACACTCTACAGGGACCTCCTTCCTGAACATGAGAGGGATCAGATTGGGGAGAACCTGCCAAAATTTTTAATAGTTTGGGCAAGTGAATTTTCACCACTCCAACATAATCAGGGAATGGTTTGCAAACCGCAACAGAATGGTAATGGAGTTCCTCCCAACATACTCCCGATTCCTCAATCCCATAGAAGAATTTTTCTCCACAAAGAGATAGCAAATGTTTGATCGCCAGTCTCACACTCAGATGACTCTTCTGGATGCCATGAATGTAGCATGCAGTGACACCACAGAGAATGCCTGCAGAGGCTGGGTAAGGCATTGAAGAAGATTATCTCCACGCTGTATAGCAAGAGAGGACATCCGTGGATGAAAATTTGTGGCCCAACAGTGAGGAACGTCAAGATGTGTAGAAAGAATGGGGAAGAAATCCCGACAGCACTCGAAGTTTAGTTGAGCCGATTGTCTTATGTTCACATTTCTAATTTTGCTTTTATGCTTTTCTTCCTTTGTGATACTCAGTGATGTCTTTTGCTCTCTGTCTCGCAATGACACGGTCTGTCAAGACATTGTAGAAACAGTACAAGTGTAAACTGAATCTTTGTCCAGTCATCTCCCATGCACAAAGGTGTAACTTACTAACAATTTTCATCAAAACTTACGTAAACCATCTTCAGCAAAAGGGCCTTCCACCAGAGTAACTGTTATATAAAAAGCATGACAAAGCAATTTGACTGTCTTGTCTGTACACAATGAAGCATGGACTTTTCATCCTGACATCACCGACATGTTCATTGACACAGAAATTCAATTTTGAGTGATGGACTAAGAATTTTGCACAAAAAACTGGCTTTTGCAGGTCATCCATGTTGTTTTGCTATTTGAGCGACGTGTTTTGAGAAATGCACAAACTGTTTTGAGAACTTCCATTCCATACTAAGACAATTGAGAAAACTGTAATAGTACAATGTAAAAAATAAAACATACATCGTCAGTAAATAGTTTTTTGAGTCAACGTAACTCATGATTAAATGAGATGTGCTAACTTGAATTATCGGGTTTTGAGGCCAAACTTATATTTCTACGTAAGCAGAACTTCAGATGTTGGGTTGACCTAACTTGAAATGTTAGCTCAACTCAACATCAATGAATTATATACATTTACATTTTTGCTTACTTACCATAACTTCTGCTTACTTCACGCTTTAAATTCTATTGACTTAAAATTTTCTGCTAAGTTACTATAAATATATACAATACCATCTGCTTACTTAAATAAGATATTCTGCAGATCGATAGATCGATATATCGATCGATCACATTTTACAAACATTTCATTTTATAGGTAATTTTAAAATTATAATAATTATTATATCATTATAAGCTTATAATAAGCTTGCTTAACTTGATATTTCAAGTTACGCAAGCTAATTTTTCTCTAGTCTAAATATTCTTTTTTAATTTATTTTCAACATTTTTAACAATTTTTTTTACATAAAAAAACAGCAAATAGTTTTTTGTTTTTTTAATCAAAAAAAGCTTATATATATATATATATATATATATATATATATATATATATATATATATATATACATATATAAAGAAAACAAGAATGTTGTATTTCAGATTAATTACAAAAAATAGCATATTCTAAAAATAACTTTTAACTTTTTGTTCTTCATCATCTTTAGTTCAGAAAAATGTTAACAGTCCCCTACCCTTTTTTCGTTCATATTTGTTTTTGTTGTTGTTTTTTTACTTAAAAATGTATATATAAATAACAATCCATAAAAATCCAAACGAAATATGAAAATGTTTTGTATAAACCCTATCAGGGCAAGCGTTGCACATTTGCAACATTTAAACGCTAGTCGCCTTAATAATCTGCAATTATATTTTATGAGCTTTTTATTTATTATTATCATCATTTTTTAAATTCAGAAGTAGCATTTTTCCCGTTTCTACAATTTAAGGTCAGCCTCATTAAGAGGCACAAAAGAGTATTTGGACAATTTTAGGTCAATAATGTCTCGAAACGATTCACCATCTATCCAAATGATTATCAATTCCTTTGCTCATTAATTAGTCAATTAATCCTAGCATATCTTGGGGTCTTGTTCACGAATGAGGGTAGGAGGGAGTGTGAGATTGACAGGCGGATCGGTGCAGCGTCTGCAGTAATGCGGACTCTGCATCGTTACAGGAGTGCTGTCAGCATTGCTGCAGAGATTGAAGAGGAGGGGGTCAACCTGTTAGTGCTCAGACCATACGCCGCACTCTACATCAAATTGGTGTGCATGGCTGTCACCCAAGGAGGAAACCTCTTCTGAAGATGGTACACAAGAAAGCCTGCCCGTCTCATCAGACCATAGGACATGGTTCCAGTAAACCATGTGCTTTGTTGACATGTCTTCAGCAAACTGTTTGCGGGCTTTCTTGTTTGCGGGCTTTCTCCAGAAGAGGATTCCTCCTGGGGTGACAGCCATGCACACCAATTTGATGTAGAGTGTGGCGTATGGTCTGAGCACTAACTGGCTGACCCGCCCCCCCACCTCCCCCCACCTCTTCAATCTCTGCAGCAATGCTGACAGCATTGGAGGGAAAATGACAAGCAGTACTCAATTTGGACATTTAGGGATGTACGTTTTTTCAAAGGGGTGGGTGTGCTCACTTTTGTTGCCAGGGGTTTAGATATTAATGGCTATATTTTGAGTTATTTTGAGGGTAAAATAAAGTAACTCTATTATATAAGCTGCACAAAGACTACTTTTCATTGTGTCAAAGTGTCATTTTGTCAGTGTTGTCCCATGAAAAGATATATATATATAAATATCTGCAGAAATGCGAGGGGTGTACTCACTTTTGTGATACACTGTATTCACAGCGAAGTCTCACAATTTAAAATGAATTGGATGTCTATTGCTGTGGATCACTTCCTTATTGATTTTAGGGTACTTACAGGTGACTTCCTGTACATGTAGGGGCATCCAGGGGTCACTTCCTGTAAATTTTGCATCATTTCTGATTTACTTAATTGATAATGTCACTTTCTGTTTAATATGGTGAATTTCCGGGTCATTTCCTGTTGGTTTTTGACACTTGCATGTCAGTTTCTGATTATTTTGGGGTATTCCAGGATCACTTCATGTACATTTTTGGTTACTTCTTGTTGACTTTGGGGCAGTCCGGTTAGTTTTGAGCACTCATAGGTCCGTTTCTGATGTTTCTAGGACATTCTGGGATCACTACTTGTACATTTTGGATCATTTTCTATTGATTTAATGTATTTTCAGGTCAATTTCCATGCAGTTGTCACTTCCTGTTGGTTTAATGGCAGTTAAAGATCACTTTCTGTTTGTTTTGGTGCAATTACCTGTCAGTTACTGGGGGCATTCCGAGGTAATTTCATGTACATTTTTTGGGTTACTTTCTGCTGGTTTTGGGGCACTTGCAGGTCAGTTTCCGATGATTTTGGGGCATTTCCGGGTCACTTCAAGTTGGTTTTGGGGCACTAACTGGTCAGTTACTGATTTTGGGGCATTCCCAGGTAATTTCATGTACATTTTGTGTTACTTCTTGTTGATTTGGGGGAATTCTGGTTGGTTTTGGACATTTCCATGTCAGTTTAAAATGAATCCGGGACATTTCGGGGTCAGTGCATGTACATTTTGGATCATTTCCTTTTGATTTGAAGCATTTCAGTGCATTTGTCACTTCCTGTTGGTTTCCGGGATATTACAGATCACTTCATGTTTGTTTTGGGGCACTTACAAACCTGTAGCGCCTCCAATGGCAGCCAATGGATTAAATATTTATAAATGTTCGTAAGGCAAAATACAGTATCAAGTAAAGCAAGACAAAAATGAAAAAGGCAATCAAACACCCACTCCCACCTTGCCAGCAGGCGCCCAAAGTCAGCTGCGTATCGATTTCGGAGGCATGGATTGGCCAATCGTCTGTCACCAGGTAGGGTTCATAGGTCACTCCATCCACAAAGAGAGTCACAGCTGGAAACTCCACATTGATCACATAATAGTGCCACTCTTTGTCACAGATCTGCGGAACGGAAGGAGAAAAAATAAGAAGGAGTCCGTCACTAGGCAACAAAGATGTTTGTTTCAACATGACTATATGTTTAAAAAAAAAACAATTATGGTCTGTTTGGAGTGCTTTCTTCACTTCAGGATCACGGAGGAAATTCTGCACGTGCATGATTGCCGCTGACAGCTAATGAGCTGCTCATTAAAATCATACAGAACATATGGTAAATGCCTAAGACGGCTGTGAAATCACATAAAATGAGGCTTTCATAGGCTTTTTGAAGGGACTGACAGTCTCCATCTTGAAAGGTGTCACAACAACGGCTGCCGCAGCAGCGTTTCACTGCACGGGTGTTTGCATCCCAAATTAGGACTAGCTGGGCGTAGCAAGGATCACTCAGTTCAATCGTATACTCTTTCATTTGGGGAGAGCAACAGAAATTTAGAGTATATTTACAGAATAAAAATAAGCTATGGAGGCAGCAGAAGTTATACATTGCAGATTTGAAAAGTAAAGGCTTTTTCACAATAGCAGCAGCACAGTGCGTAAAGCGGACCACAGGTAGCGGAAAACGGGAGGAACCACATACACTGCTGGCCAAAAGTATTGGCACCCCTGCAATTCTGTCAGATAATTTCTCAATTTCTCCCAGAAAATGATTGCAATTACAAATGCTTTGGTAGTAATATCTTTATATATTTTGCTTGCAATGAAAAAACACTAAAGAGAATTGAAGAAAAAAAAAAATCATTATCATTTCCCACAAAACTCCAAAAATGGGCCGGACTGTTACTTAACTGTGGCACATAACAGGTGGTGGCAATAAGTAAATCACACTTGCAGCCAGTTAAAATAGATTAAAGTTGACTCAACCTCTGTCCTGTGTCCTTGTGTGTACTACATTGAGCATGGAGAAAAGAAAAAAGACCAAAAAACTGTCTGAGAACTTGAGAAGCAAAATTGTGAGAAAGCACGGGCAATCTCAAGGCTACAAGTCCATTTCCAAAGACCTGAATGTTCCTGTGTCTGTCGTGCGCAGTGTTATCAATAAGTGTAAAGCCCATGGCACTGTGGCTAACCTCCCTAGATGTGGACGGAAAAGAAAAATTGACGAGAAATTTCAACAAAGATTGTGCGCATGGTGGATAAAGAACTTCGACTAACATCCAAACAAGTTCAAGCTGTCCTGCAGTCCGAGGGCAAAACAGTGTCAACCCATACTATCTGTCGGCGTCTGAATGAAAAGGGACTTTATGGTAGGTTACTCAGGAAGACCCCACTTCTGATCCAGAGACATAAAAAAGCCAGGCTGGAGTTTGCCAAAACTTACCTGAGAAAGCCAAAAACGTTTTGGAAAAATCTTCTCTGGTCACATGATACAAAAAAGAGCTTTTTGGGAAAAGGCATTAACATAAAGATTACAGGGAAAAAAAGACGAGGCTTTCAAAGAAAAGAACACGATCCCCACAGTCAAACATGGTGGAGGTTCCCTGAAGTTTTGGGGTTGCTTTGTTGCCTCTGGCACTGGACTGCTTGACCGTGTGCATGGCATTATGAAGTCTGAGGACAACTGACAAAATTTGCAGCATGATGTAGGGCCCAGTGTGAGAAAGTTGGGTCTCCCTCAGAGGTCATGGGTCTTCCAGCAGGACAATGCCCCAAAACACACTTCAAAAAGCACTAGAAAATGGTTTTAGAGAAAACTATGGAGACTTGTAAATTGGCCAGCAATGAGTCCAGACCTGAATCCAATAGAACACCTGTGGAGACATCTGAAAATGGCAGTTTGGAGAAGGCACCCTTCAAAAACTCACCTGGAGCAGTTGGCCAAAGAAGAATGGTCTAAAATTCCAGCAAAACATTGTAAGAAACTTATTGATGGATACTGGAAGCGGTTGTTTGCAGTTATTTTGTCTAAAGCAGGGGTCTCCAAACCGGTCCTCGAGGGCCGCTGTGGGTCCTGGTTTTTGTTCATACCGATCAAGCACAGACCTTTTAACCAATGTGATTTCTACCAAAACAAGCAGCACCTGACTGCAATCAACTGATTACACTTATAAAACACCAGATTGGTGAAAAGGTGTGGTCTTGTTTGTTGCAGTGAAATCCTGCACCCACTGCGGCCCTATGTGGAATAGTTGGGAGTCCACTGGTCTAAAGGTTGTGCTCCCAATTATTAGGCTGAGGAGGCCAATACTTTTGTCCGGGGTTTTGTGTAAAACGATACTGATTTTTTTGTTTTTTCATTCTCTTTTGTGTTTTTTCATTGCAAGCAAAATAATGAAGATATTACTACCAAAGCATTTGTAAATGCAATCATTTTCTGGGAAAAATTGAGTATTATCTGACAGAATTGAAGAGGTGCCAATACTTTTGGCCAGCAGTGCACCTGACGTAGACACTGTCAGGAAGTGAAAAGCAGGTGGACTCCAGGAAGCATATCTACAAGTCCAAAGCACCAATGCATTTACAGTCCCTGACAAAAGTCTTGTCGCTTATCCATTTTGTAGGAACAAATTGCTAATAACCTGACTTTTATTTATTCAATTGGTTTAAAAAATGGCTCATATGAAAGCTAAGACCCTCCCAAATGATACTGAATGGACAAAAATATATTTGTTTCACTAAAAAAAGGTGTATCATTTACTGAAGACATAAAGGTCAAATTTTGGCAAGACAAAAGTTTCGTCGCCTACAGAAAGTAGTGTGAAAATTGGACAAAAAAATGTACTTCAAATAAAATATATGTTACATAACATAAGTGAATTAAGTAGTGGTGCTGTGAGATCCAAATATAATATTTTGTATGACTTCCATGGGCTTGAAGGACTGCATCCATGCGGTTCAGCAAGGATTCATACAATTTGTTGATGAAGTTATCAGGAACATCAAAGAAAGCAGTCTTGCATCCTCCCAGATGAACATTCTTGGGTTTCGTCTTCCATGCTTCCTTTTTCATCCTACCCCAGACATGCTCAATGATGTTCATGTCTGGTGACTGGGCTGGCCAGTCCTGGAGGATCTTGGTCTTCTTTGCCTTGAGGAACTTAGAGGTAGAGATTGAAGTATGTGATGGAGCACGATCCTGCTGCAGAATTTGTCCCTTTTTATGGAAGATTTGTTGATATTTCAGACTATTTATGTTGCCTTCCACCCTGCAGATCTCTCGCACAATCCCATACTGGATGTAACCCCAGACCATGATTTTGCCACCACCAAACTTCACTGTTTTCTGAGTAAATCTCGGATCCATGCAGGCTCCAGTATGTCTCCTGCAATATTTGCGGCGACTTTGGTGTAATTTAATGGAAGATTAGTCTAAAAAATCCACCTTTTGCCACTTTTCCAGCATCCATCCTTTTGACAAGCTGTGGGCCTTGGCAAATGCCGCACGTTTTTTTAATTGTTTGCACCCTGAGAGATCATTTTTCAATGTTGCACAAGAAAACAGCTACTTTTCCTATTTGAAAGAGTTGAGGAAATTATAATAGACGAGTATTGCTGGTCTCGAACAGAAAGTGAATCGTTTCTTGTTTTTTATTTTGTTATATGTGAACTACATTTCCACACAAATGCACATCGAGTAATCGTTTAGCTTAGCATGGAGAGGTGTTTTTTGAGTGTCCCAAATGAGGCTGCAACAACAAATCGATTAAATCGATAAATTAGTTGCCACGAAATTCTATAATCGATTTTTGCTGGCAGCTATGAGCAGTTCCGTTTGGGTCCTTTTTTGTGTGTAATATGAGGGGGTGTAGTGAATAGAACAAGAGAGAGAGAGTTCACTGCTGAGGTTGGGCTGCTGAATAAATCTTATAAAGTGTCGAGAGTTAGATTGTCTTTTGTGTTGTTAGATCCAGAGTGCCTCCGTCAGAGTAGAGTCAATGAAGCCAACTGTATTGTTTGTTTTCATTGCTGATGAGACGTTATGACTTAGCATGGAGCACAAAGCTAGTTAGAGATTATGCTAATCAGTGTCCATTTGTATTGTGTTTGGAGGAGTATATTAGCACTTGAGTTATTGTTGGATAGTAAAGTGCTTTGGTCCAAGGCCGTTAGGTGTTTTAATGTTAGCAGTACGAATTACATGTAACATCGTATAGTCTGTCCTTAATGATTTCATGACCGGTGTACAGGTACTGTAGTCCCTGGGTTACAACGTACCCGACTTACATGATTTCAACTTTACAGCGCCGGAGTCTCGTCCGCCATTTTGTTTCCAGGCGGTTTTTTTGGGGTTTTTTTGGACAATGCTGACTTTTGTTTTGTGATGGATGCTTTTATTTTGGTGCAGGAAGTGTAGAGCAGGTCGTACTCACGCACGCGAGTAAGACACTTGTACACATGAAGAAGAACATATTTGCACACTCAAAGAAGAGCAAATTTGCTCCCGCGAAGAAGTCCCGCATTTGAGTGAGAGAGGGGAAAGATTACAGCTGCAAGCCTGCGCGCACATTTGTTGCATGTGAGGCTTCCACAGAGGCAACACCTGTATAAAACACTTTTTGTTTTATATGTTTTTACGTTTTCAATTGTGGTCGAATATTTGGGCTGAGTTTATGAGATAATATGTTTTTAATGATGTGCAGACGCTAACTGATACATGCTAATCGTTTGTTTGGATTGTTATTGCTGTATCAGCAGCTAGTTATAAATGCAACTTTGAATTGCTGTTATGAAAGATAAAATCTATTTAATTTCATTTTTATTTTAGTTTCATTCTGCAAGTGTTGATGTCATGAGCAGCTGAAGTCAGCAAACCCCACAGACGTCTGACATCGCCATTTCAGAGTTTAGCTTGCTGTCTACCTAGGACTTAGTTCCAACGTCTTGGCACGGTCAGTACAATGATGTATAATACATGTTTTTGGATAGTGATTTTGAGATTTAGAGGGTATTTAGGGGTACTTACTAAACTCATTCACTCCCAGCCATTTTCACTGGAGCAAGGCCCTTCGCTCCCAGCCGTTTTACTAGATTTTGACTGATTTTGCAAGGCCCACAGAAAATTCTGTTCTATTGCTATATAAACATGGAACCCACCAAAAGAAAGATTAGGCTCTCTTCTTTCAGCAGAAAAAAAGTTAATTCATATATTTTTCCATTCTTTAGAAATCAGCATTAGAAAATAGCTTAGTTTGAGCAATTTTCCAATTTCTGATGAAAAAAACCGAGAAATTGAGCTTTTTGTGAAAGCATACATTTCAAACGTAACTTTGACTTATACACAGCTATTTTTTGCTTTAGTTACATCCCAAACATCTGAATAATGTTTTCCATTTACAAAATAAGACAAACAACAAGACAAATAGAGCTTTTGATAGCAAAGTAACAATTTATTTACACATAACTAACTGAAAGATGATGCTGTTCTGGCCGCGACAGCCGTTTAAACTTTTCCCTCATCGCTGTCTGTCTCATAGAGATGTATTTTTTTCTCTGCGGGCTCTGCTCGCGAGCAGCACGGACTCAAAAGCATCGTCCGCTGCACTAGTGGTCCCGGTCGTTCTGCTCGGTCGTGCAGCGCCTGGCATCCCGGGCGTCCTACTGGTTGTTCTGCTAGGTCGTCCGCCGCCTGGCATCCATTCAGTCGTCTTCCGCCGGCGTCTGGCCGTGCGGCTTGGCCGTTCGTTGCCGTTGAATCGGGTTGCGGGTCTTACAAAATGCGCTACTGCCCTCCAGTGGCCGGTTTTATTGCTTTGAAATGGATTTTCAGCTTTGTGCTTTGAAGCTAAATTGAATCACGACCCAGAGATGTCTTTTTGGGGAAAAAAAAAAAAACGTAAAAGACGTATATATATTCGTCTTTGGGACACTGAAACGATTAAAAATAGAACGTATTTAAACGTTTTTGGGAACAAATGAGTTAAAAGGTTAATTCCGACTTACGCAGAAATTTGGGTAACCTCGCCATCATAGGATCATTCATTCATCTTCCGAGCTGCTTATCCTCACAAGGGTCCCGGGGGTGCTGGAGCCTATTCCAGCTAACATATCAGCCAGGAAATCTGAGTACCCAGAGAAAACCTACGCAGGCACTTGTAGAACATGCAAACTCCACATAGGAAGGTCGGAGCTCAGGATTGAGCCCTTGATCTCAGAACCATGAGGCAGACATGCGAACCACTCAGCACCGTGATGCTTGCATTAATCCAGTCTACTAAAAATGAATGCATGGGTAAGTTTTTCCATGTCTTTATGGACAGAAACCCCTTACTCTAATTCTGGGATTCTACTCGTAGGTAAAAGAAATGTTCATTTGATATGAATTGCACTCTAAAAATAAATGTAAAGAAAGTCATATAAGCCTACTTTCCGAATAGGTATGTACATAAACATGGAGAGCTGTTCCTCAGTGCTTTTTATCTTAGGAAGTCGTGCACATTCACAGTTTAGATGTGCACTTGACTAGACAAGTAGAATTAATTGGTTTTTAAAGGCTGTCTGGATGAGTGCCTTTGGAAATGAGCACCGAGTTGGCTCGGCCAAGTAGTATATCCTATCTGATTATTCTTCCCTCTGACTCAACAATCAGTGTAGTTGAGTATCTCATTAACATTATTTGATTTTTTAAAAATGTGTTATACTGATTATAACCATGAAGGAAAAATGCATGTTGCACTCTTTTGGCTTGATCATATACATTTTTAATTGCACTTGATTGCGATAGATGTCTAATCTGTTTAACCGCTCCCATTCAAAATGGTTTGGAAGTACAGTATAGTGCCGTCTACGGCATGTAAAGATGAGCAATCACAGCCAGTCCTCCCAGTTTAAATGCATAAAGCAGGGAAACAAACAAAAAAATGCATAAACTATGAAAAAGAACAAAAAAAACACTGCAGGCAAAAACAAAAACGCACACGGGGGTGGGGAGGCTGGGAAATATGGAGGTAGATTTGTGTCTTTATTATTCAATCAAAAAAAAAAGTTGCTTCAATCAAATAAAAAGTTGCTTCAATCAAAATATATACAGTATTTTCAATCGAAGTAAAAGTCACTTCAATCAAAAAAATGTGTTTGAATGCAAAAATAAATTTGAAAGTCAAAAAAATATATTTGAAAACTTTTTTTTTTTTGATTGAAATTTTTATTTTTTTTTGAGTCAAGTATTTTTTGATTGAAACAACATTTTTGATTGAAGTCATGCAATTTTGCGTTTGGACCACAATTTGGCTAGGACATTTGTGTCTTTATTATGCAATCAAAAAATAAGTTGCGTCAAACAAAAAAATATATATTTACAAAAGAAAAATCACTTCAATCAAAAATTTAAAAAATATTATTTAATTATTAATTATTATTAATAGTATTTCCGAAGTAAGTACGCGATAATATCTTGTTCAAATCATGGCGTCTTTAATTATGCTCTCATGCTGTCACCTCTAGTTAGGGTTTTTGCTGTTTAAAAACTTTTTTTTAAATGCCCTCCCGTTGAAAATTTTTCTTCCCCCAGAAAATTAAGATTTTACACTTTCCAATGATGTATCAAGCATGCCTATAGGACAATTTTGAAATTTGGCCAAATTGGGGGTCTCAGAGCGGAACTTGTTGTTGTTGAGTGTTTTCCGCCATATATATGAAAAACGGCATAAAAACGTGAAAACTGAAAAAAAGAACCAAAAAAAAAAAAAAAAAAAAAAAAATCTCTAAAAACTGAAAAACCAGCCCAAAAAATATGGATAATGAGCTATGGAAGTTTGGGGTAATAATACAAAAACTACAATATCTTAGCTCATCGGCTACTATTGACGACGCTAGATATCCAATCTATTTTGACTGGGAGGATTAGAGTCCCATTTCAAATGAGTTGGCTGATTAAGGCATTAAAAAATAATAATAATAAAAATGTGAAAAACTGATGGAAAGAATAAAGAAGATGTGAAAAATGCCAGAAACGCAAACATAATTTGAAAAAACCGCATAACCATGAAAAACTGAAGAACCACTCCAAAAAATATGGATGGTGAGCCATGGAAGTTTGTGTAGTAATACAATTACTACAATACATTAACTCATGGGCTGCGATTGCCAAGACTTTGTGTTCAAACGGATCCAACGTCTATCGCCGTCAGTGGTGGTGAATGGATTAAACTTACTAAAAAGCTGAAAAATACAATCTTAAGGCCTATTCTTCCTCTCGCCAGCAGAAAGGAACATTTATTAGAACTGGCAGCTGTTTGGAAGCACAATTAACACAGTGCGATACCATCGCATGTTGTGATAAGTGTTCCAATTTGGCTCCCATGAAAGCAATTGCAGATTTCATTGAATTGATCATTGCCGCATATGTCTGGGTTCAATTACCGTGAAAAAATGTTGGGAGTGGTCAAAAAAAGAATCCTGCGCCCTCGCGCGCAAAGCGTCTTCACTTATTTGCTTTATCTACCTGCTCGCAAAGTGCTCTTTCTGCTGTGCTGCGTCGTGCTGATTGGAAGCGTGGCATTGTTTCCAAACAGATGGGATGGATTGCTTCGGCGCTGGAGTTCGAGACTATTGAATGTGAAAGTGCTTGGGTAGATTGAAGCTCATTATTTAGTCCCATCTTGTATTTAACAGCTGCAAAGATTAAAAGTTCGATGCAGACTCATGTTTGTTCTTTTTCCAAAACTGTTAAAATTCAGAGTATTAGACATTAAATCCATTTGACCTGAAATGGCTGGCATTGATTGACCGTGTTTCGGTGCCATTGACGGTGCTAGACCTCGATTCCCTTTTGACAGGGAGGTACAAATGAACGAACAAGGAAGTGACTCGGCATCGTTGTTTTCGTCAACGATGACCAGTGTTGGGCACGTTACTTTAAAAAAGTAATTAGTTACATTACTCACTTCTTCCAAAAAGTAACTGAGTTAGTAACTGAATTACTCTATAGGAAAAGTAACTAGTTACCAGGGAAAGTAACTATTTCCGTTACTTTAAAAAGAACTTGTTGTATGTCAAAGAATTTGAAATTTTCTGAGCAGTATTCGAGTCAGTGGAATAGAGAAAACCAGACAGGTAGTTAACTTGTTAGGTGCTTCAGCAGATTTGAATTGCTTACCACAGATGTCGACAAAAGCTTTGCCCCGGGACATAAATTACACATTACATGCAGGTTCTTTCCTTTAATTTCGACAAACTTGAAATAGTGTCTATATCTCCATCTCTTAAAGGACAATTTTTCTTCTGAATGCTCTGCCATCCCGACCCTGTGCATCTGTTTTGCGTGTGTGTGTTTGCCGCACGCGCTGTTCCGGTTTACTTGTGAAATCACCGGCTCTGATTGGCTTACTACGACACATGACTCTAACCCTCAGCCAGTCACAATCACTTCCATCGCATCTCTTGAGGGGCTGCATTTAGGTAGGCTCGTTTCCCGACAATTCACGTCACCTTCAAAGCGTCTGCCGTCCTCAAGATGGAAGCAGAATTATTGCTGGCTGACAGTGGGAGATGGGAACGAGGCTAGCATCAGGTGTAGCAAACAGAGAAAAGTTACCAAACTTTGGAAAGCATTGTCTAATTGAATGAGCAGGGACAAACAGCTTGGAGTCAGAAGTACGTGCGCTATTCTCGAACCTGAACGCACTCCAAGTCTTGGATGACAAATCAACAGAGCAGAGAGTCGACTCGACCCGGCTGGTAGTTTCTTCAATTTATTCAGAGTAAGTAACGCATCGCTTTTGACCGTCAGTAACAGTAACGGCGTTGTAACGGCGGAAAAAGTAATTAGTTAGATTACCCCGTTACTGAAAAAATCTATATAAATATAACGGCATTACTCCCAACACTGACGATGACAAAAATATTTCGTTGACGAAAGTTTTTTTTCATGATGATGACAAGCTAAAAACAAAATGCAACATAGTTTCTGTCATATGTTGACAATGTGTGACATTTCATATTGTACATGGAGTACGTCTATGGAGGACTTAAGGACTATTTAATTTATTATTTCATGGACATGTGTTGAAGAACTTCATGAATTAATTTTATCAATTTTATAATGACCCCTGTAAATGTTGACTATTTTATGTCCTCCCCCCATATTTTTTGTACTGTCGTTACCCATGTGCTGCTAAAGGACACCGGAATTTCCCCTGTAGGGATCAATAAAGTATCTATTTGTCCATCTCTCTGTTTTCAAACCCACCCATCAAAGTCAGTGGGTGGGACTAACACCCGATTGGTTAGCCAGCACATCAAGCCAAGACTGGTCGATTTAAGATAAATGATCAATGCAGAGCCAGTAAACATATTCTGAAAGACTTGGTGGCACTTCCTTTACTCGAATCAAACAAGTGAAGGGCGATTGACAGCAAGTTTGCTCATAAATTCATGAAGTGCTGCAACGAAATGACGACAACAACTTCAATAATAATAAATGATCAGCAAGGTCTAAAATATCTCTCACCAACTCCAGAGAAAGTTGAAGTAAATTCTCCGTAGCTGCCATGTTTTGAAAGACTTCAGACGACAGCAATCGATTAGACTTAGATCAACGTTAATCCCGCCCACTGACTTTGGTGAGTAAGTTTGACAGATAAGATAAATTCATGCAGTCCTGCAACATGTGTCCATTAAATAAGTAAAAGCTGCAGATTTAGACCACAGAGAACTTTAAACAGCTTGTAGCCATATTATTCTTTGTTGTTGCTGTTGAGCTGCCGCCGCGCAGAGCGCTGTTGGATATTCGTGTGCTATTTATTTCAGTGATGTGAAAAGTGGCGTTAAACCGAGGCTTGTTGTACCTTTTAGTTTTCAACTGCGTTTGCGTGTCATTGCGCGGTTGAGCTGCGGGGATTTGCATTAAAATATACGGGCACTTTTATTTCCAATACAAAAACTACAACACACACTATAGGTGAAATAGAACGCTATCTTTGTAGTAGCCTAGTATTAGTACATAAACTATCCAGCATGCATGTGTACTGCCATTGTGCAGGCCTTGTATGGAGAAAAGGCACAAGCATGATAAATTTGGACCGAAAGGGATGTTTTTGGATCGGAAAAAGAAAATAAGATCCTCAGCAGCCCCTGCTGTAAGTGACTTCCAGCGCTACTGCATCTTTGCGAGAGACAACATACATTGTTGTTTTAGCTTTAGTTTTAGTTTTAGTTTTGTTCATTTGTTTACTAAATGTAACTCTCAGTGTTAGCATTAGCATTTATCTTGGCGAGTGTTGTCCTAAACCTTTGGACAACTTATATCATACAGTTTGTGGCGTCCAAGTGGGTTTAATTAATTGAAAATAACTTTCCTGCGGAGTGTGTATTATCATCCAAAAGTTGGCGTTGTCTTTGTAGACGCTACAATATGTGCTTGTCTATGAATCGTTATTCAAAATTGTTGGAAACCTTTATTTATGTATTTAATTATTTTCTCAACTAAAACTTTTGAATGTTACAGAAGAAAACATTTTGAGTAATCATCGACTATAACTGGACGAAATTTGTCTGCGATTTTGTCGATTAGAATTAAAAAAACGACTAAATAATTTTGGAATGACTAAAAAAATGACTAAGACTAATAAGTATTTTGGCCAAAAGACTAAGATGAAAATTAAAAAGGCTGCCAAAAACAACACTGTGACTCGAAAATGCCCTGAAATCAATCGGAAGTGACCTACAATTTACTGGAAGTGGCCCAAAACATTTTCACGTAATTTCTCCAGAAAATGCATTTTCTAGTGTAACATATCTTCCCCTTAAAGTGCCTGTGACACCATGAAAAAAAATTCTTAAATAGCATTATTATTGGAAGGAAAATCATATTTTGAGACAATTCGACGATATACAACAATTTGGCAAAGCGCAAATGACGAGAAATAAGACTTTGATTTTTAGACTGACTTAGATTTTAGACCAGGGGTGCCCAAGTCCGGTCCTCGAGAGCCCCTATCCTGCTTGTTTTCCATGTCTCTCTCTTCCAGCACACCCGAATCAAATCATCAGGATCGTTATTAGGCTCCTGCAGAGCTTGCTGTGTAGCTGATCATTTGATTCAGGTGTGTTAAAGGATGAAGACATGGAAAACAAGCTGGATAGGGGCTCTCGAGGACCGTACTCGGGCACCCTTGTTTTAGACTCTGCTATTTAGAACCTCCTGTTATTATAGCGCTCTGGCGCCTCCATATGGGTGATGACGGCAGCGGAGTAATGATTTAAGAATGTTTTAAGAATGTTTTTCAGCGATTCTGGTTCAGGTGTGGATCTTTCAAGTGATATTGTTGATCCAGAGAAAGCCTGTGGCCTACAGCATTATATGTTTGAGTAGTACACTGGTACCTCGACATACGATCGCTTCGACACACGATCTTTTCGACATCCGACGTAAAATTTGACTCGCCATTTGTTTCTACATCCGACGACATGCTCGAAAATCACAGCACCGCAGACGAACGCACGGCGGATTTTCTTGTGTGAGAAATCAACACAGGTTTCAAAAAGGTTGGTACAGGTGGTGAAACAAGGAAAAAGGTGACCCTTACCTTCTAAATGGAGATGTAAATTATAGAAAAATATGGGCGTGGGGTGCGCATCCGTGAACTGGCTCAACAATACATCTCCATGGTCCTCCTCCGACCATCGTTCGCCAGTCTTTATAAGTTAAGCTGACAATTATAATTGTGGTAACATCGCCAGCTTCGTCACGTTTTTGTAATTTATTTCACAACTTATTCAACACAAAACACCTCCTGACCGCCAAAGTTGACGGTGTTCTCAAGAAAACATTGAAAGTCAAACCCTCAAGCTCATCGCTCTCGGGTGCGGTGCGTTCAGCTACAGCAAAAAACGTCCGCCACATTAGAACCCGATTCGTTACATTATTACAGGACGTTTTATTATTATTATTATTCAGATATTTTACTTATAATTTGTTTTGCAATGTGTAATTTGCATTTGTAATAGTACCGGCAGTATTTATTAAGGATTTAGTGTAGGTTTTTGGGCTGTGGAACGAATTAATGGAATTATAATGTATTCCTATGGGAAAATCCTGCTCGACATACGACCATTTCGACTTACAAACAAGGTCCTGGAACGAATTAACTTCGTGTGTAGAGGTACCACTGTATTTGGAGTAGGAGGAAGATTCAGAACGACAACAAACACGAGGTTGATGACTAGAGCATACTGTAAAATATCATCATTGTTTTTTTTCTCTCTATTCCAATATTTTTACAGGATATTCTTCGTATCTAAGTATTTTTCCCCGATTGCTAAATAAATTGTATGGTCATGACAAATAACAGTCTTGTGTTAAATGGAATATTAAATATTAAAAACACATTTATTCAGTACGATAGGGCTAAATTATTGCATAAAGGTCAAAACTGCAGACTTCTTAAACCTTCCAAACGGTATTTTATGCCACCGCAGTTAGTCCGGCTCTTGTTATTTCCCAGCAGGCACTTGCAGACAAGGAAAGAGTGTAAACAACAGAGGAGTATGAGGGCTATGCTACATGCTAACCTGAACCTTGCAGCTCTTCCAAGTCTCTTCCTCACCTTTGGAAAACGAAACATTACACAAAGCTACCCCGACTCATGTCACACACGGCGGCAGGGGAGACAGCCTTCACCGATCTGCCAGCCCCCGGCGGCGAGCAAGTTTCACCTCGTCGTTCCTCTGCTGCGGTCCTGGCAGTAGTGCTCGTCGCCAGGGACGCAGCTGGGGAATGAATGCCGAAAATGGCGTATTTTTGGTGGACAAACCGGCCGACGTCAGGGCTCCCCGAGCCCAAGCCAAGGATAGCGCTCTCTCGGCGGGCAAGAAGCAGAGAGGGGTGGAAGTCTCTACACAATCAAGATCCACAGACGAGAGCGCGTGGCTGCACGAACACGGGCGCTCATCGGCCAAACGACCATGGTGTGCGACTAGCCACCAGTCGTTTTCCGAGGGAGGCGGCCACTCCAGCCTTTTCAGTGGACAGGAAACATTATCAGCCACAAAATGCAAGCCACCTCCTTATTAAAACGTGTGCCATGATCCCAGTATTTGATATAATATAAAACACGTAGCTTACTCGCTTCCTCGACCATCCAATAGTCCCACGGTCGTTGGACTTGTTTTGCCCATTCTTTGCGGTGAACAGGATCTTTTTGAAACCCAAAATGGCTCACACGCCTTTCCCTTGTGCAGCAACAAAAGCCTGCAGCACATTAGCTGGCGTGATGCAAAAAAAAAAAAAAAAAAAAAATTAATCTGCAAAATCAGTTGAAACTGCAGTCCTTCTGCATACTATAGTAATGGCTCTATAGTGACGATGATCTCTACCGCTGACGTCAAATTTGTCTTCTTCCTCAATGCAGACTCTGGCTGGGAGTCACTCATTTTCGGGTTTTAAAAAATTGAATAAATATATCGATCGCCTCTGCACACATCTAAGTGGTCCATTTCATTCAGGAGCATTAAATACCGCGTGAAATATGGAATAAACATGTTTTTTGCTGTCATAGGCACTTTAAACCAAGAAAACTAACAGACCAGGTCTTGATTTATATTTGACCTCGGGCATGACTGACCTCTCCGTTCAGTAAAAGACAGAATTAAATTTTTTGCAAGACGCATCGTGTAAAGGTTTCCATCACGATAAACATTCCTTCACTGCGTTCGATCCATTTGGCAAATGGAGGCCTCCTCTTTACCGCTCTTTGCCAACTTTCTTTCATGGCTCTCTGCCTCTTCTCTCTAGGGTGACAATTGAAAAATCAATGCAGCTAAATGGAGTTGCAGCGGAAGACATTGAGTGTCCTTCCTAAGTGTGAGAGGAACGAGGACGGCGAGAGGCAGCTCGGACATGCGCTAGTCACCTCTCGCTGGCGTTCCTCACAAATCCGACTGACCTTGTCCTTGTAACACACATAATGGCACTAAGGCACTCACTCTACTGTACTACTCGTCTACACATTTAGGGCTACCGAAGTAACACTGCTCACATGTACATGCAGATGATAACCAGAGGTGAGTAGAGTAGTGAAAGATTTTACTCAATTAAGAGTAGCATCACTGCTAAATAATATTATTCAAGTAAAAATAAAAGTAGTCATTAAAAAAATGTTCTCAAGTGTGAACAAAAAAGCATCCAATGAAAAGAATACTCAATTAATGACTAACTGCTTGAATTTTCTTGAAACAAAGTATATATTTTTTTCTCAGCACAACGTTAATTGTATGAACTGTTATTATTATACTGAACTATAACTTATTGCATGACCCTATTAGGCCAAAAAAATACACAAAAATCCAGAGGCGCCGGATATCACTCACAGCAGGGGTTGCTGAGGATCTTTTTAAGTGTTTTCCATCCAAAAACAGCTGTTTCGGTCCAAATTTGTCATGCTCGCGCCTTTTCTCAATACAAGGCGTGCACAATGGCAGCAACAACACACACATGCTGGATAGTTTACGTACTACTATTAGGCTACTACAAAGACAGTGTTCTATTTCACCTAGAGCAGGGGTGGGCAAACCGATCCTCGAGGGCCGCAGTGGGTCCTGTTCTTTGTTCCAACTGATTCAGCACACACAGTATAACCAATGAGGTTTCAGTGGAAACAAGGAGCACCTGACTGCAATCAACTGATTGCACTTGTAAGAAACCAGATTGGTGAAAGGCTGTCCTCATGATGGGTATGAACAAAAACCCGCACCCACTGCGGCCCTTTGTGGAATTAATTGCCCACCCCTGACCTAGAGTATTTGTTGGTGTTTTGTATTGGAAATAAAAGCTCCCGTGTATTAAAACGCAAATCAGTGCTGCTAGACGGCGGAATACGACACAAACACATTGGAGAACTAAAAGGTCCAATAATCCTCAGTTTAACACCACCATTTTCACAACACTAAAATTAATTGCACACAAATATCCAACAGTGCTCTGCACGGTGGCAGCTCAACAGCAACAACAAACAATAATATAGCTACAATGCAAGTCTTGCCTATTTGAAGACACCAAAGGTAGATACAGTGCCTTGCAAAAGTATTCAGCCCCCTTGAACCTTGCAACCTTTCGCCACATTTCAGGCTTCAAACATAAAGATACAAAATTTCAATTTTTTGTCAAGAATCAACAAGTGGGACACAATCGTGAAGTGGAACAAAATTTATTGGATAATTTAAACTTTTTTAACAAATAAAAAACTGAAAAGTGGGGCGTGCAATATTATTCGGTCCCCTTGCCTTAATACTTTGTAGCGCCACCTTTTGCTCCAATTACAGCTGCAAGTCGCTTGGGGTATGTTTCTATCAGTTTTGCACATCGAGAGACTGACATTCTTGCCCATTCTTCCTTGCAAAACAGCTGGAGCTCAATGAGGTTGGATGGAGAGTGTTTGTGAACAGCAGTCTTCAGCTCTTTCCACAGATTCTCGATTGGATTCAGGTCTGGACTTTGACTTGGCCATTCTAACACCTGGATACGTTTATTTTTGAACCATTCCATTGTAGATTTGGCTTTATGTTTTGGATCATTGTCCTGTTGGAAGATAAATCTCCGTCCCAGTCTCAGGTCTTGTGCAGATACCAACAGGTTTTCTTCCAGAATGTTCCTGTATTTGGCTGCATCCATCTTCCCATCATTTTTAACCATCTTCCCTGTCCCTGCTGAAGAAAAGCAGGCCCAAACCATGATGCTGCCACCACCATGTTTGACAGTGGGGATGGTGTGTTCAGGGTGATGAGCTGTGTTGCTTTTACGCCAAACATATTGTTTTGCATTGTGGCCAAAAAGTTCAATTTTGGTTTCATCTGACCAGAGCACTTTCTTCCACATGTTTGGTGTGTCTCCCAGGTGGCTTGTGGCAAACTTTAAACGAGACTTTTTATGGATATCTTTGAGAAATGGCTTTCTTCTTGCCACTCTTCCATAAAGGCCAGATTTGTGCAGTGTACGACTGATTGTTGTCCTATGGACAGACTCTCCCACCTCAGCTGTAGATCTCTGCAGTTCATCCAGAGTGATCATGGGCCTCTTGGCTGCATCTCTGTTCAGTTTTCTCCTTGTTTGAGAAGAAAGTTTGGAAGGAAGGCCGGGTCTTGGTAGATTTGCAGTGGTCTGATGCTCCTTCCATTTCAGTATGATGGCTTGCACAGTGCTCCTTGAGATGTTTAAAGCTTGGGAAATCTTTTTGTATCCAAGTCCGGCTTTAAACTTCTCCACAACAGTATCTCGGACCTGCCTGGTGTGTTCCTTGGTTTTCATAATGCTCTCTGCACTTTAAACAGAACCCTGAGACTATCACAGAGCAGGTGCATTTATACGGAGACTTGATTACACACATTTGGATTCTATTTATCATCATCGGTCATTTAGGACAACATTGGATCATTCAGAGATCCTCACTGAACTTCTGGAGTGAGTTTGCTGCACTGAAAGTAAAGGGGCCGAATAATATTGCACGCCCCACTTTTCAGTTTTTTATTTGTTAAAAATGTTTAAATTATCCAATAAATGTTGTTCCACTTCACGATTGTGTCCCACTTGTTGTTGATTCTTGACAAAAAAATTTAATTTCATATCTTTATGTTTGAAGCCTGAAATGTGGCGAAAGGTTGCAAGATTCAAGGGGGCCGAATACTTTTGCAAGGTACTGTAGAACTATTATCATAATCATCCTTCTTTTAGACCTAAAACTGAATTTTATAAAATTTCGCTGTTTTTGTAAAGTTTGCTGTTTTTTCGCCATGTTAACACCTCTTCTGTCAACAGGTAACTTTTCCAATAGCGCCTTATTCAACGTGACCTGGTAGCAAGAAAGGTGTCAGGTGGTGACCATATTATTAACAACAACAACAACAAAAAAACATTTTTCAACATATATATTCCATCCCTAAAGTTAAATACTCTATTACTTCAATGTTTTATTTATCTATTTATTTCTAACACAAAAAAAGGGAATATACCAAAACGTTTTTCCCTCCCCAACACCAGGGGGTGCTGCAGCACCCTCAGCACCCCACTTTCCGTGCCACTGCAAAAATCATCACAGTCAGAATAGATAGAAAAATCACCAGAATTAAAACATCACCCATCACGAGAGCATGGGTGCCCTTTAGTAAAGAAAAAATGTCTTACCATGAAATTAAAACAATCATAGCACTGCTAAAGTAATCAAAGAAAAACTGTGAGGGAGGTTAAAATCCGTGCTTTGGAGTAATGTTGACGGCAGCGCTCTGTTAAATAGTTTATTTTTTACAGCAGAGTGACTTGAACGGGCCGGCGTCAAATCCAACGTGTACAAGCATCTAATGGATGAACGAGCCACTCACCGTATCTCAAAAGGAGAGCCTCAACAACCTATAATGGAAGCTCGTGACCACAGTTGAGATGAGAACCCTAGATAGCACTTTCTTCTTTACCATGACGGACCGATACAGAGTCACATCACTGCAGACAACTGTCCAGATCCCTGTCTCCATCCGTCACTTACTCATAAACAGAACCCCAAAATACATGAACTCTTCCCCAAGCCGGACAGGGCATTTCACCTTTTTTCGACCAAAGACTGCGGTCTCAGATTTGGGGTGCAGATTCTCATTTAGACTGCTGCTGCAAACCTCTACAATAAGAAATAAGTACAATTTCTGTACGCTAGCATATGTACATGGATAATTCTGAATATAAAAAAAAAAAAAACAATATGAACACAAACTCGAATATATTTTTGGCACCCAAACATGCTCGCTGAATTAACAACGTGCAGCATTTGCATTATCATTAAAAACATAACAATTATTACCGTTTTTGCACCTCTCTACAGTGAACTGCGGATTGAAAATTAAGTCAACTTGAAATTTAATTGAATTTAACAATAAACCTTATAATTGGTTTTAAATGCTTTTGTTCACATTTACTAAGGTCTTCCCCTTCATTAGGGCTGTTAGCCTACAGCTAAACAGTTGACTGTTTTGGAGATAACCCTCAAATGATGCAGTTGTTTGCTCCACAATAATCAATCAGCCTTATTAAAAATCGGACAATCGCTGTCAGTTCAAACAGATTGTACATCTATCGCCGTCAATGGCACTGAAACACCATCTTTCATTGCGTTTGAATTTTTAAACGTAAAACCATACTTCATGTTGGCTCAAAAAAAAGAATGGTTTGCAGCTATTTTTTTTTTTTTTTTTTTTAAAGAAACTGCGTTCACTTTTCTTCGACCTTACCTGCGTTGCTTCGGGCCGCACATCATTTTTTTATGACGTTAGCTCTGATCCAAAAAGCAGTGCTTGACTTACCATTTTGCTCAGAGACTCGAGAAAAACACAAGAACACTCACTCTCTAGCCACCTCACGTTTCCAGCGTCTGGAAATGTGCAATGAGAGACCCCGTGTCCCCTTAAAATTTTGTTCCACATAATGTGTGCGCTTCCGAGGTTACGCTTTTTTTTTTTTTTTTTTTTTTTTAAATCGATTATCTAACTTCCTTAAGTAATTTAGAACGGTTTGAATTGGTGAAGCAGTGAATATGTTTTTTTACTGTGGCTAATGAAAGGGAACAACTAATTATTCGCTGCATTTACTGGCATCCTGAAATAAAAACAAAGGTAAGCATTGCCTACACTGTATAAAAATAAGTAAATAAAACAAAAAAAAACTGACAAAACTCATTGACATTCAGAGGAAAATGATGAAAAAAAGCCTGATTTGCAATTAACTGTGAGTTGTTTTTTTTTTTTTTTTATTGGACATACAGTGGTACCTTTACATATGAATTTAATTTATTCCTGGTTTGTAAGTTGAAATGGGCATATGTCGAGCAGGATTTTCCAAAAAGAATTAATTATAATTCCATTAATTTGTTCCACAGCCCGAAATCCTACACCTAATCCAGAGACATCATGACTATTGACGTGTCACTTCGTCATTCTTTGCGCGACGCCTTATCAGAGGGGGCTGAGCTTCATTTAGTAATAGCCGAAGACCGCACACGCTAATGTCGGATTTAAGCTTGGATTTACTATGATTGGATTTAACTACGAAAGCTGCACCACATACAAACAAGAAGTATTGTCTCAGGAGTGATTTGTTCGAGGATTCAAGGTAATTATTATATTTTTCTAACTATGCATGCGTGATTGAAGCATTTATTCGCAGGAAGTTTCTTCTTGGTTTACACATGGAGGCTGCTAATTTTCGTAACTGACTAGCCTCATAGTTAACTTTTAACCAAGGATCGAGACTGTTTTGCGTCCATATCGATAAAGAAATCAGGGATTTAAGCATTTATTCACATGAATTTCAGCCAGAAAAGCTCCTTTTATGCCAGGCTGCCGCTAGCTTCATTTGCTAACATAGCAGCATTGTACTTCATCAATATATGTAAAATAAATGCTAACTGCACGGTTTCTTTGCTCTTAACCATGAATCGAGACTGTTTACCGTCCATAACTATGAACAATCCGGGGATTTAAGCATTTATTCACAGGAATTTTCACCAGAAAAGCTCCTGTTACGCCACTAGCCTTATTTGCTAACAGTATATACTGTATAATGACTATAAAGGGCTATTCTATTCTAAAATAAGTTGTGATTGTATATAGAATTTATTAATAATTTATTTACATATTATTTATGATTGATTCAGCATGTTCTCCTCAAGTATTAAGTGTTAAAATGAGTGATTTATTTGCTGTTCAAAACTTGCAGTAAATTAAAAAAAAAAAAAGTTGCTATTTTGGTCAAAAACTTATATAATATGTTAAATATTGCTATTGATCCTGAAAATATAGGTGATTATCTCTGCCTTTGGTGATTTTTGTGCATCTAGTGTAAAATCAGAGACTTTTATAACATTTTAACCCTTAATTAATCGGAATCTTATAAGGGAACGACTTTGAATTTTTTTATGCCTGTGCTCATGGAGACTCATATATGGCTAAGGTAGGTGCCTGTTTTGGTTTTAGGTCGGTAGCAGCTTTGGTTTTGTAAATATTTGAAGTTTTTGAAAATAGGACCCCTACGAATCGGCCCCGTTTCCCGTGTCATGTCAAGGTTATGTTAGGTTATGAAGTCTATGCCTAATCCTTAATAAATGTTACTGGTACTATTATAAATGGCAATTACACATAGCAAACCAAATAAATTATAAGTAAAAATCAGAATAGTAATACAGTATAATAAAATTATTCCTGGAATAATCTAACGAATCAGGATCTAATGTGGCACATGTTTTGCGTGCTATACCTGAACGCACCGTGTGGCTAACGTGACAGTAATATAGAGAGTGCGGTAGAGATTTTACTTTCTCGTTTAATGTTTTGCTGTTGTTGGCAACTTGGTGTGGCGGACAGTAGGCATGTTGTGTTGCACAGGTTCTGAAAAAAAAGATTAAAAACCTGACAAAGCTGGCGATTTCTTTGTCGCTGCAACTACAATAATAATTGTCACCTTAACTTGAAGACCGTCCAAATTTTAGACATTATACGGGCCGTATTGTTGAGCCAGTTCATGGACACGCACACCATGCTCATATTTCCATGCACATCTTCATTTCAGTGGTAAGCGTCACCTTTTCCTTTTTTCACCACCTGCACTAACCTTCTTGGAACCCATGTTGATTTCTCTCACAAGAAAATCTGCCGTGCGTCCGTCTTGCAAGAAAACAAAGACACTGCGGCGTTTTCACAAATCGTCGTCATAGACTTCATCATGATATTGACGGGACACGGGAAGTGGGGCCGATTAATAAAGGGCCTGCATTGTTGGCTTGGCTGTCAAAGCTGACCGAGTGGAATCACAGACAAATAGCTTTTTCCAGTGAAATCTTTTGTGAATAAATGCTTAAATCTCTGAATTCTTTATAGATATGACGTAAAACAGTCTCGATTCTTGGTTAAAAGCAAAAAACACTTTGCAGTTAGCATTTTTTTTTTTACGTAAATATTTCGAAGTACAATGCTAGTCTATCAGTCAATGTGGCTGCCGACATATGTAAACAGAAACTGAATTATTTATAGATATGGACAAAAACAGTCTAGATTCTTGGTTAAAAGCAAAAAAAACAAAAAAAAAACCTGTCATGTTCCCTGCCTCACTGATTCACTCACCTGCCTTTTCCCGCCTCTTGGCTTGGCACAGCTGCTACTGATCATCGTTAGGGGAGTATTTAAGTGGCAGGCTCACATCACTTCACTTGCCACGTTTACATGGAGCAAATATTCCAATTACAATCGGAATATTTGTTCAAACCGAATAAATGTGTTCCATATAAACACCTCATTCGGAATGAACAGGCCCAAACCGAATGGAATTTCATTCCGATTCACAGGGGTGGAATATTCCTTTTACCAAACCGATTAGAAGTAAAATTATATCATGTAAACAGGGAAGCGGAATGGTGTCTGGTTGCGTTCTTTCTGCACATGCTCCGTACTGACGTGGTGACGTCACTTTGTGACGTGAGTAACGTCACTTGCAACATGGCTTCCAAGCACAGCGCACCTAATTGGAGTCCGGCGGAAAGATTGTATTTAATTCAAACTTTAAATGAATTGAATATAATTGCTCGCTTAGACGGGCGTAAAACGAGGAACAGTGAACTATTTCAGGAGAGGTTACACGAAGCCGGAATAGACCGGAGCGTTGACCAGATTAGAAACCGGTGGAAAACCGGCTACTACAAGGCAAAAGAGCAAAACAGCAGAAGCGGATATGACCCCACAAACACAACACGTGGGTTAAAGTTAAAACAGCAGCACTCCGACGATCGATCTCCATGTTTTGCAACGTGACGCTTTGTTTTGATTAATCTGCGCATGTCAGATGGCAGTTGTCAAACGTCCTTTCAGAATAAAGGCAGTCACATGTAAACGCCGGATCGGAATAGATGAAGTGACATGTAAACAGCTGATCCGAAATTTCCATTCGGAATGATTTGAATCGGTATGAATAAAAGTCAGCATGTAAACGTGGCTATTGTCTGATCGTTCCAGCACAAAGCTTCACGTCCTGAGACCTCCTTCATATGAAATCCTGCCTGCTCTTTTTGACGGCCACGCAACCACGCCTGTCTTCAGTAATCCGGTCTGCCTCTTTTTGCTGTTTTTACACTCTGCTGTTGATTGCAATAAACGGCCTCCTGGCCAAACTGTCAAGCTTGTCGCCGAATCTGCATTTTGGTTCCAACCCACACCTAGCTAATCATGACAAAGACGTGCAGGTAGCATTTATTTTACCTAAATATGTCGAAGACTGATGCCAGTCTGTTAGAAAATGTGGCGGCAGCCTTACAACAAAGAGCTTTTTCCGTTGAAAATTCTTGTGAAAAATTAAAAATATAATAGTTACCTTGAATCCTCGAACAAATAACTCCTGAGACAATCCTTCCTGTTTGTATGCGATACAGCTTTCGTACTTTTTGAACATAAATCCGGCGTTGGATCGCTGCATGTGTCGCTGCGACCGACTGCAAATAACTGGAGCGGATTGTGGGATGGCCCCCTAATTGAAGGCGTGGCGCAGTGAAGGTCGAATCTGACCTGTCAATATCATTATGAAGTCTATGATTGTCGTATTTCGAGCATGTCGTCAGATGTAGAAACAATTTTCACGTCGAAAAGATCGTGTGTCGAAGCGATCGTATTTTGAGCTACCACTGTATTTGCGATTCATTGTGAGTAAACTATTCAAAAAGTACAATTTATCATGAGTTCACGAATAAAAATGCAAAATAATAATAATAACGATGATCTATTATCAATTCCCTTTTAAAATATGGAACTAATTGAGGTATTTACTGTTTATTGATTATTAAAAATATATGACCGAAAAAAAATCATTTCATTCATTTCATTTTAATAAAAAAAAATGATTTCCCCAAAATACGTGCAGAACACATTTTGTTAATGGTTCGTTTTTACTATTATTTAAAAAAAAAAATTGTGTTGCTTTTTTTGTTTTATTTAAATACATTTTTAAATTTTCCATGACAGAATATGCGCAGTTTATACTGTATTTTAACACTTCTATGTCAAATACGGGACCGCAAAAATATTATCTCGTGGGTCACAATTGGCCAATGGGCTGCAAGTTTCATACCTAGTTTTAGCAGGTAATCTTCATTTATGTGGTATTTTTCCCCCAAAAAAACTTACTCAGAAACTGAACTTTTTAGTATTTCACATGTAGATGATTCCAAATTTAAAGGATAGGATGTCAAATGTCCTGTAATTCTTTAATTTGACAATAATAGGCGTCCAATCATACATTTTGTTTTCATCCTTCTGCTGTGAATTTAAATGAGTTTATCACTCGTAGACGTGGATCACACTCCTCAGCCTCCCTGTTAAAGTTTATTCAGGGGTGATGGATAGGAGGGTCCGACGGGAAGTCGAATCTCAGATTCAGGAGGAACAGTGTGGTTTTCGTCCCGGCCGTTGAACAATGGACAAGCTCTACACCCTCGGGAAGGGTGCATGGGAGTTCGCCTAACTGGTCTTTATGTACAGTGCTGGCCAAAAGTATTGGTACCCCTGGTATTCCGTCAGATAATGCTCAATTTCTCCCAGAAAATGATCGCAATTACAAATGCTTTGGTAGTAATATCTTCATTTATTTTGCTTGCAATGCAATGCAAAAACATTCAAACATTATCATTTTACACAAAACTCTAAAAATGGGCCGAACAAAAAGAACGAAAGATTGTGCGGATGGTGGATAAAGAACCTTGACTAACATTCAAACAATTTCAAGTTGTCCGGCAGTCCGAGGGTACAACGATGTCAACCCGTACTATCCGTCGGTGTCTGAATGAAAAGGGACTTTATGGTAGGATACACAGGAAGACCCCACTTCTGACCCAGAGACATAAAAAAGCTAGGCTGTAGTTTGTCAAAACTTACCTGAGAGGGCCAAAAACGTTTTGCAAGAATGTTAGCGCTTTTTGGGAAAAGGCATCAACATAGAGTTTACAGGAAAAAAAAACAAGGCCTTCAAAGAAAAGAACACGGTCCCCACAGTCAAACATGGCGGAGGTTCCCTGATTTTTTGAGGTTGCTTTGCTACCTCTGGCACTGGACTGCTTAACGATGTGCATGGCATTTTGAAGTCTGAAGACTACCAACAAATTTTGCAGCACAATGTAGGGCCCAGTGTGAGAAAGCTGGGTCTCCCTCAGAGGTCATGGGTCCTCCAGCAGTACAATGACCCAAAACCCACTTCAAAAAGCACTAGAAAATGGTTTGAGAGAAAGCACTGTGGACTTCTAAAGTGGCCAGCAATGAGTCCAGACCTGAATCCTATAGAACACCTGTGGAGAGATCTGAAAATGGCAGTTTGGAGACGGCACCCTTCAAATCTGAGACCTGAAGCAGTGGGCTAAAGAAGAATGGTCTAAAATTCCAGCAGAGCATTGTAAGAAATTCATTGATGGATACTGGAAACGGTGGTTCTCAGTTATTTTGTCTAAAGGTTGTGCTACCAAGCATTAGGCTGAGGGTGCCATTACTTTTGTCCGGCCCATTTTTGGAGTTTTGTGTAAAATGATAATGATTTTTTTTCATTTTCTTTTGTGTTTTTTCATTGAAAGCAAAATAAATGAAGATATCACCACCAAATCATTTGTAATTGTAAAGATTTTCTGGGAGAAATCGAGCATTATCAGACAGAATTGCTGGGGTGCTAATATTTTCGGCCAGCACTGTATTTTGTGGATTTGGAGAGGGAGTTCGACTGTGTCCCTCGGGGAGTCCTGTGGGGGGGTGCTTTGGGAGTATGGGGTGCCGAGCCCCCTGGTAAGGGCTGTTCGGACCCTGTACGACCAGTGCCAGAGTTTGGTCTGAATTGCTGGCAGTAAGTCGGATTCGTTCCCAATGAGGGTTAGACTCCGCCAAGGTTGCACTCTGTCACCGATTCTGTTTTTAACTTTTATGGACAGAATTTCTTGGGGCAGTCGAGGCGTTGACGGGGTCCAGTTTGGTGGGCTCAGCATTGCATCTCTGCTTTTTGCAGATGATGTGGTGCTGTTGGCTTCATCTGGCTGTGATATCCAACTCTCACTGGAGCTGTTTGCAACTGAGTGTGAAGCGGTTGGGATGAAGAACAGCACCTCCAAATCCGAGACCATGGTTCTCAGTCAGAAAAGGGTGGTGTGTGTGAGATCCTGCTCCAAGTGGAGGAGTTCAAGTATCTTGGGGTCTTGTTCACGAGTGAGGCTAGGAGGGAGCGGAAGATTGACAGGCAGATCGGTGCAGCGACTGCAGTGATGCGGACTCTGTACAGGTCCGTTGTGGTAAACAGTAAATGATGGATGGAAGGATGGATGGGTGGATGGATGGATGGATGGTAGACATCCAATCCATTCAAACTGGGAGGCTGGCAGCGAATAAACGTTCGGTGCCAGCCTTCCAAGTTTTATATTTTGTTTATGAAATGTCTCATGGCCTAGCATAGCTAAAGCTAACGTTAATTTTTGGGTGGTGTTTTTACCAACAAGTTAGCCAAAGTGAATTACCAACATAAGTCACCCAGACTGTATTTCCTGTGCCCTCCCAGCTCCTTGTTTAATTGGTTTTAAGACTCCTGCAATAAAATGTCATTTTTGAAACATGAGCTTCTTCATTTATCTATCATGATGTCCACACACTTTCTAAGCACAATCAAGCTTCCTTCTGCTCCATCCCAAGCTGCAACTGAAACCAATCCATATCCGAATTGTATACTTGCCACGGAGAAACCGTGGAAAAGAGGTTATATGACAACAATAAGAAAAAAAACATAACATTGCCTGCAGGTTATACATGAAAAAAAAATCCATGCTGCAATTGGAACACATAGAGAAATACTGCCTGTTCCCTGCTGCATGGGTAGGTGTATACGAGAGATAGCTTGTGTTACCGCAAATAGCACACATGGGAACGGGAGATAGCACACTAAGCATTCAAATGCATAGTGAGAACTCCAACAAACCTCCAGAGTGGGGAAACATGAGCCTGACGTAAAATTGCATATGTACGCAAGGCTTGAATCCCGAGTACATGCACACATGCCTGAAGCTTACCAACGCACAGGCATCGCTATAAATCTGCTATAATCAGCTTATTAAGCTTAACTCAAGGTTGTTTTCTATGAGTAATGTACTACAGTAAATACTGAGTGTTGCTGCTGTTACTTACAAAGGTACAGAATTGGCAGGAAGATATATGTCATCTATAAAAAGCACATATTTTCAAACTTTGTTTTATGTTTAAATGATTGATGGCGATAGATGAAGCTGAGTTGCACTAACAATTTAAATAAAAGGTTTTTTTTCATTGACCCCACAGTGACTATGGGATATTACCACTCACTGTACAACACCATATCAACAACTTTCCAGTTGTTCTAATGACTTTAATCTTATTTCATAAATTGACATTGGCTGCCATTGACTGTGTTAGACATCCAATCCAATTGGACTGCGAGGGGCAAATAAACATTCGTTGTTAAGGCTGTAACACATAATCGATTAAAATCGATTAATAAATTAGTTGCCAGCTAATTTGATTTGATTTCTAATCGATTTTTGCCCTGTTTGGGTCCTCGTTTGTGTGTAATGCGAGGCTGTGCGCGCGCCAGTCATAAGAGAGAGAGAGTTCACTGCTGCTGCAACTACTAGTGCTGCTGTTGTGTTGGTGAATCAATAATATTACTAAGTGTCGAGAGTTTGATTGTCTTTTGTGTTGTTAGATCTAATGTGCCTCCGTCAGAGTTTAGATATGAAGCAAATTGTATTGTTTGTATTCTTTGTTGATAGGACATTACTACTTAACACGGAGCGCTAAGCTGGTTAGCGATTATGCTAATTAGTGTCTTAAGTGTCCATTTGTATTGTGTTTTGGAGAAGCATATATTATTGTCAGATAGATAGATAGATAGATAGATAGATAGATAGATAGATAGATAGATAGATAGATAGATAGATAGATAGATAGATAGATAGATAGATAGATAGATAGATAGATAGATAGATAGATAGATAGATAGATAGATAGATAGATAGATAGATACTGTAGATTGTCAGATATACAGTATTATTGTCAAATAGTAAAGTTGTCTCATTTCTTTTTATAAAGAAACCACACAAATAACCACCGCAAACAGCTTCGAGTCCTTTCAAAATAAACTAAATTGTCAATTAAGAATGTGCTTTGAGTTCATTTGAGTTCATTATTTTCTGTAATGTACTGATAAACATCACTTTCATATATTTTAGATTCATTACACACAACTGAAGTAGTTCAAGCCTTTTATTGTTTTAATATTGATGATTTTGGCAAGAAAAAAACAAAAATCCCTGTCTAAAAAAAATTAGCATATTTCATCTGACCAATACATAAAAGTGTTTTTTAATACAAAAAAAGTCAACCTTCAATTAATTATATCAGCTATGCACTCAATACTTGGTCGGGAATCCTTTTGCAGAAATGACTGCTTCAGTGCGGCGTGGCATGGAGGCAATCAGCCTGTGGCACTGCTGAGGTGTTATGGAGGCCCAGGATGCTTCAATAGCGGCCTTAAGCTCATGCACAGTGTTGGGTCTGGTGTCTCTCAACTTCCTCTTCACAATATCCCACAGATTCTCCATGGAGTTCAGGTCAGGAGAGTTGGCAGGCCAATTGATCACAGTAGTGACATGATCAGTAAACCATTTACCAGTGGTTTTGGCACTGTGACCAGGTGCCAGGTCGTGCTGAAAAATGATATCTTCACCTCCATAAAGCTTTTTAGCAGATGGAAGCATGAAGTGCTCCAAAATCTCCTGATAGCTAGCTGCATTGACCGTGCCCTTGATAAAACACAGTTAACCAACACCAGCAGCTGACATGGCACTCCAGACCATCACGGACTGTGGGTACTTGACACTGGACTTCAGGCATTTTGGCATTTCCTTCTCCCCAGTCTTCCTCCTAACTCTGGCACCTTGATTTCCGAATGACATGCAAAATTTGCTTTCATCTGAAAAAAGTACTTTGGATCACTGAGCAACAGTCCAGTGCTGCTTCTTTGTAGCCCAGGTCAGGTGCTTCTGCCGCTGTTTCAGGTTCAAAAGTGGCTTGACCTGGGGAATGCGGCAACTGTAGCCCATTTCCAGCACGCGCCTGTGCAAGGTGCCTCTGGATGTTTCTACTCCAGACTCAGGCTACGGTTTCTGCAGGTCCCCCAATGTTGAGGTAATTATCGAGGTTTGATTGATTAAATATTTGCTTGTTTGATTGATTGAATATTTGCTTGTGCTCATATATACCATAAATAATATATATTGCCATATTTTTCTTACTAATATAACCAGTAAATGATTATTGCTTGCTATACCAGGTTTTAGTATAATGCTTAAGTGTTACAAAGAGTAAAAGAGGGTCGGGATGACAACTGCCTTGCTTCATCGCCACATCATTGCGTAACTAGACCTTCCGAGGCATCCTCAGCACCTGGCGTCTGGACTTTCGTCTAGACCTTCAAGGACAATTTTCCATCCGAGGACATCTTCCATGGCCGCAGCGTTACATAACTGAAGAGTCTGGGTCATTTTGACTGTTTACATGATTGTTTTGACTGTTTACATGATTGTTTACATGAGCTCTTGCTTACACAAGTGTATTTACTTAGTTCCACCTACATGCACACACATATCCAATCGAATACCACATGGGTGTCTCCAGCTTGCTCTCCCCCTCCCTTAGGGCGACACCCATTTTAGGACAAACCCCTAAATAATATACCAAGGAGGATTTTTTTTCTTTAGATCAATTTTGGTGACTGTAACTAGTCACTGTTTTGCTCTCCTTGGCCAAGAAAACTGAGTGTCTTCTCTCCTTATTTTTGGGTAATTTTACAATGTCTACCTAAGGATCTATTTTTGAATTTGACATTTATTTGGTCCTTCGAGCCGGATTTGAACCAGCGACCTAAGGATCTATTTTTGAACTTGACACCCAAGGTCTGGAATCGGCCCTTCTCCACAATCTTTCTTAGGGTGCGGTCACCTCTTCTGGTTGTGCACCTTCTGGACAGCAGTCAGGTTGGCAGTCTTGGCCATGATTGCGGTTTTGAGTAATGAACCAGGCTGGGAGTTTTTAAAAGCCTCAGGAATCTTTCGCAGGGGTTTTGAGTTAATTCGTTGATTCAGATGATTAGGTTAGTAGCTTCTTTACGGTACCTTTTCATGATATGCTAATTTTTTGAGATAGGAATTTTTGGTTTTTCTTGACTTTTTTGCCAGAATTATCAATATTAAAACAATAAAAGGCTTGAACTACTTCAGTTGTGTGTAATGAATCTAAAATGTATGAAAGTCTAATATTTATCAGTACATTACAGAAAGTAATGATTTATCACAACATGCTAATTTTTTGAGAAGGACCAATATTTCAGAAAACGGTTTCATAAAGAATACGGATTCATTACAGTCTGCCTCTTCCTTATTCGATTTTGTTGATAAGTTTGTTTAAAGAAAATAAATGAATCATTAATATAATTTATGTCAGCGCTTTGCTCACAAGGGAAAAAAAACGTATTTATTCGGATGAACAGGACATTTGTCTGATTTGTGTACTGAAAAATTATTTCATTGTTTTATACTCACAACCTTTATTAAAAACTTTCAAATGTTTTATGTACTTAAAACAGTACAGTTGTAAACTACTGTTGAGTCAGAAAGCTGTCATAAAATATTATTTATGAAGGAAATAGTCATCCATTTTATCATCATTGTTACTTACAACAAGCCTAAATCAACTTCAAGTTAAACTGTAAAGGTAATTGAAAAAAAAAAAAAAGACATTTATCCGCTGAGTCGATTAACCGTTTAATCGTGTGATTATTCAATTATAAAAAAAATAATCATTAGTTACAGCCCTAGTTGACACTTTCGTTCCTTCGCCCGTCCCAGGAAGCCCTTTGAAGACTACAACTGGACGTTTTCTTGTGGGGTCCGTTTTTATGTTGCTTTTCTTTCCACGCTGTTTTTGCAGAAACCCCCTGCCTACCCTCCAAAGTTTTTGCTAGCCTGCGTTTTTTCAGTTTTTTGCAGGGTTGATTAATTACATGCTTCATCAATTAATTCATTTCCTGGATTTTACATGGTTTTTCAACTTTATTGCGTTTTTTCATTTTCGAGATCTACTGCATATCAGTGAATCTCACGAATGATATGAAAATCTATGTCATTATCAATCATATGTAGGCTGCGTGATGATGGTCATACAATGTGTGAATTTAATATATTGAAATATCATCCGATCGCTTCCAACCCTACGCGTCAAAATGGATTGGAGGTCAATCGCCAGAAATTGCACTGAAACAGGATCACTCAACGCCAGCCATCCCGCTTCAAAAGGTTTTGACGTCTGTTGCTGTCAAAAACATTGAATGAGTTGGGAAACAGTTAGATTTTCATGTACTGTGCAATGCAGTCCTGCCTTAATTTTCAAATCGTTTTGAAATCACAGACAATTTCTGTCATTTTTATACTCCCCGACTCAATCAGTTGACTAATCTCAACTTTTTGTCTTTTTTTTTTTTTTTTTTTGCATCAACTCAATTGAAATAACTTATAGGATCATCACATCAGAAAATGTCTTTCAATAGAGCATACTTATGTAGATCTCCCAGAATAAAATAGCTGCATCATGACATTTGCCTTTTTCAATCTCAGAGGAGCAGAAAAAAAGGAAAGAAAGAAAAGACAGAGGCGGGTAAAGATGAAACATTGCAGGTAATAAAGCATAACACACAAGATAAGCAGAGATACACTTGACTGAGACTAAACAAACAAACAAAGGGAACTGAGAGATGAGAAAATGTATTTGCTTTCATTAAAACACCGCAAGAAACTAAATATACTTTTCGCATCACCGATTGTGAAAACCGGTGGACTTAATGCACTGAAGGAACAGGGCGGCCTGACAAACGACAAGACCTTGAAAGACAGAAGAGAAAGTGGAGTGCCGCAGTGTACCAATTTCTGCCTGTTGAACGATGGCACACGACAACTCAAAAATATCATTTGTTATCCACGACAATGGGAGGCTAAGGCAATTTCTTACTCTCTTGAGTCTAATGCGCAAACCCAAAATTGCATTTGAATAGTGGGGATATAATATTCTTATTTTTTTTTCATCCACTTTTTTGACCACTTTGAAACATTACAAAACTTCACGTGATGTGGGCTCTGTTCCGATTTTGCTCTTCATGTTACCTCCGTGAAGTTGGCCCACCAGCACACGCAAATTTATTTCAAAATTATGTCATTTGTTTGTGCTATGTTTGTGCTGCTATCGTTTTAAAATATTAACAATTCTTTTATGGGTCAATCTGAGGTCAACCAGCCCGCCATTTTCATTAAAAATGGCCAAAAAAAATTGTGTCAATCGTTTGTGCAACGTTTGTGCTGGTTTGTGCTGTAAAAATCTTTGTTTCTGCTGCTATATTTTTGAGATTTTGAGATATTAATTTCGAGTGATGATGTCACGCTGCCCCCCATTTATTGCAAAATAGACCGAAAATGCTTAAGATATTAATTTCGAGTGATGATGTGACTCGCAACCCCCCATTCACTGCAAAATGGACCAGAAGGGGTGCCATTCGTTTGTACTACGTTTGCTCTAGTTGTATGGACACCGCTCTGTTACTGAGCGAGTCGGTCAGCCGCAACAGAGGGGCTGCGATTGACGTCATCACTCGAAATTAATATATCAATATCTATAAAACGATCGAAGTGGAAACGAAATTTTTTACAGCACAAACGTAGCAATACCGAATGTAACCATTTCAGGTTGATTTTGCAATAAATGGGGGGGGGGGGGGGGGGTGAAGTCATCACTCAAAATGAAGATCTCAAAAACAATAGCAGGACAAATGAAACTTTACTGCATAAACGAAGCATAAATGACTGACACCATTTTTAATCAAAACGGGGGGCTGGTTGACCTATAAAAGAATTGCAAATATTTTAAAAACGATAGCAGCACAAATGAAACTTTTTAGAGCACGAACAAGCACAAACATAGCTCAAACAATTGACACAAATTTTAAATGAATTTGTGTCTGATGGGGGGCCAACTTCACAAAGGAATTCACCTTTATGGTTGCAGCAAAAATGTATGTTTTTGGATTAAAAAAAAAAAAAAGTCCATTCATTTTCAATCGCACAATTTCAAAATATACTAGTATTTCGTCCTACATTTTAAATCCAAAATTTAAAAACATTATTTGGCAAAAAAATCAAAATTGTACCAAAATATACCAAAATTTGACAAAATCATCCCCACTTATGTTGGTCTAATGGCTCAATTCATTTCCAATGGGGAATAAAATGACCCAACAGGTAAGCTTGTCGCAATATGCAATAATTCCATTTATCGCACGGTAAATAAAAATGAAGGCGGTAAATTTATCACCTCGCGTGCACGTGCGTGCGCGCGTGTGGCTGACGTGCAGTTAAAAGTTCGGCTTCCTTGTTACCAACTACGCCAAATGCATTTTCGTTCTGGGTCCGGCAAAAAGTAGCGCTGGAGCCAATTTGTTCCCATTATATTCTATTGTTCAGCGTATACGGGTGTTGTGCCGATTTCACGAGGGGCGGCTATTTTTTTTGGCACAACACCGGAGCCCGCCGGATGGTTTAAGCTATTTTTTAGTTTAGTGCAGTTTAAGTTTAGTGCAGGTGGAGACAAAAAAGAAAAGGTGACTCTTACCATTGAAATGAAGATGTAAATGATAGCAAAATATAAGCATGGTGTGTGCATCCATGAGCTGGGTTGACAATAGGGCCGTAGAATGTCGATCTCGGCCGGCGGTCCACCGTTCGCCAGTCTTTATAAGTTAAGGTGACAGTTCTTATTGTGGTAACATCGCCAAAGAAATCGCCAGCTTCGTCAGGTTTCTAATCATTTATTCCATCAACTCGCCGAGTGTCCACTGCTGTTGACGCAAGGATCGAAACAAAGTAAATAGTGCTCTCCTGCTCACAGTCAGCCCCGCGGTGCATTCAGGTGCAGCAAAAAAAGTCTGTCACATTAGAACCCGATTCGTTACATTATTACAGGTACTGTACTGTATTATTATTATTATGGCATTATTATATCATTGTTATTTTGATTTTTATTCATATTTGTTTTGCTCTTTGTAATTGCTATTTGCAATAGTAACAGCAGTATTTATTAAGGATGTAGTGTGGGTTTTTGGGCTGTGGAACAAATTATTGGAATTATAATGTATTCTTATGGGAAACTCCTGCTCGACATAAACCCATTTCGACTTACAAACAAGCTCCTGGAACGAATTAACTTCGTATGTAGATGTACCACTGTATTGCACATGGAACACAATGGCAGAAGCTATGAGGGGGAAAGTTTTCATTTGCCTAGATGCTTAAATTATTAAGTGGAATTCTATTTTTTTTTTCTTAAAAAACACATTTTATTTATTCTGTGTTTCTGTCCAGTATTAAGATTGTCGTCTTTTACTTAAAAGAGGCATGGTCTATTGTCAGTTGTGATTTCTTAAAAAGTATTTTTGAATTTAAGAGTAAACATTTATTGCGTTTAATTGGGTGTATGTAATCTATTAATATATACTGTATTCTCACAGTGTTATTGTAAAAAAAAAAAAAAAAAAAAAATTGGGGGGGTGCAATAATATCGCATATCGCAATAATTTATGAAATAAATTATCGCACACTAAAATTTGTTATCGCGACAGGTCTACCAACAGGTAGTGATCTGCAAAGGCCTGAAATTGAAAGGATAAGACACATGAACAGGAAGTGATCCACAACCCCCCTCCCCCACGAAAAATCTCGAAAAACAGCAAAAAAGTCAGAAAACCATGGAAAACGCCAAAGATTGTGATAAAAGGTAAAAAAGAATTCTGTGCTGCCCTTTTATAACACTGGCCAATAAGTGTTGCCTCATCACACAAAGATCATCACACAAACAGCGAACATAACAGTTTTCTGACGGGCCATTTACATTTACTTAGTTCTGTCTCCATTCGAACAACATCACAATTCGTTGTGACAACAGGTGTAGTATTCATGCCAGGCCCAAGGGGGCAGTGCAGTTTTACAAGGTGACAGTCAATGATGCACTTCCTTGACAACAACCTCCTCAGCCTGGAAGACAACGTACCTGCCCACTCAAAGCAATGGCGTCCAAGCGTTTTTGTTTTGCATCAAAAAGTACAACAACGCAAACATAAATATATGTAAATTAAAAAGATTATAAGAACAGCAAATTAAAGCCAACGTTCCGCCATGTTTGCTGTTTTGAATGTTTAATAGCAGTGATAAAGTGATGTGTGCAAGTACTGACGTCATCAAAGCGAGAGCGCTCCATTCATATGGTTGCGAAGCAATCGCCGCAATCGAACTGTTAGGCTCTGGAGGTCGGAATCAAAAGTTTGCGTCTTCGCCTCCCGTTTTTGCCATCACCTTGGAAAGGCGAGGCCATTCCGCGACACAATCGTTGCATCTTGGTGTCGCAGTGTCACCATGTAAACGGCCCATAGGACACAAACTAGACAAGAACCATGACAGAAAATATTCTTGTTTTTAAAAATAAAAAAAGATTTTAAAAAATACTGCTGTATTATAATATCAATCAATTATTTTATTAATTATTCTTGAAATAATAATGATCAATTATGGCAACAATAATAAGCAATAATCATTTTAAAATAATTATCAATTAATTAATGTTAATATAGTGGTACCTTGACATACGATCGCATCGACAGACACACACCTTTCGACATCCGACGTAAAATTTCACTTTTGTCTCGATTTGTCTCGACATATGACGACATGCGTCTTTGTGTCGCAGCGTCACCATGTAAACGCCTCCTTACAATACTATATAACATCTAATATCTCATTATCTGATCTTTCTTATTAATGTCGACCAATATACTGTCGACTCGATATATCAGCCGGCAAATATATTGGTCGGCCTTAAAGCAGTAATGTGAAGTAATTTCATGACATGCCAAATAGGGTCACAATTAAAGTAATTAAACATTGTCCAACAAATAAAGCATGAAAAAATAATTTATATGTTATATTTGACAAAATAATCGCATTTAAGAAGTTCGAGCCTGAAAGGGGACAAACCCAGAAGTGATACGTCACACCGGGAACAGCGATGACAGCTCCATACATACAGCCGCCATACAAAGCCCTTCAAATAATGATTCAAACAGCGATATAAGCGATACATCGAGCGCAAGGGAGGAGATCCAAGTTTTTGAAGAGTTGGAGGAAGAAGAGGAGGTTGGAATTTTATTTTGGACCTAACATGTATTATCCAGACGCTAATCAGGATGCAAACAATGTGCCTAGACTACCTGACATGGAATGGATACAAGACCCATCGAGATTACAAGATTGGTAAAATATAGGCTGTTATTATTTTCATGATTTGAAGATGCAGGCATTTGCACATAATTTTATGTTTTTGTCTATCTGATGACATTGTTAAAAAAAATAATAATCAGACTTCATGTTCATTTTGGCAGATCCGGCAGCTCTCGTGCATATAAAATAATAATATAAAAACGTTGGGGGGAAAGAAGGAGATGAGTCGTTGATGGCTTTCTCCACTTTATTGTGGCAACAATAAGAAAACAAAATAATAGCGGACTGCCGCCACATTCGACCACGAAGTTTTGCTTCTCGCTGATCTCCTCCTCGCCTCCTACCACTCCAGCGTCTCTTAAACGGATCGTGCATAGCGTCTTGTTATGAGCTTTTTGTTTACAAATGTATAGAACACACGACGTGCTGACAACCTTTTTTCTTTATTAACACATGGAGCTAACAGTACAACACAGCTCCGGGCTCTCGGGAGGAAGTGGCGTCTAATGGCGTGAGGAAATATAGTTTTTTCACACAAGCGAACAGATTACAAAGCACCAGTTCAGTGTTGTCCCGAGAACACATTTCCCATGATTCACTGTGTGACCTGCGCGCTCGCTGATTCGCTGCCAGACATTAAAAGCAACACGCATGTTGTTGTCACCTGTCAGCGGCTCTCGTACAGTAAAACACAAACTAGAAGGCTATCAAGCGATCACCGTGAAAGAAACGCCGAACCGTACAAATGCAATGCAATGCTTGAAGCATGAAGGTGGAAATACATAATACAAATACAAATAAATGTGCACAAACTCACCGGCGGTGTGTGTCTCTTACTGCAACGTGACCGTGAATTACCGCGACGCCGACCCGCTTATATGCACATCCACACCCCTTTCCCGATTGACAGTGGGTTAACCCTTTCGGACAAGATCGTAGATGACGCACAATTTAAACACGCTTAACCTAGCGAATGCAACAACAACTATGATCAGGGATTGCCACGAGTTAACTTTCGGCTAACGTCGCTAGCTTATACTGTTTATTCCACAACAGTTGGCAGCTCTGCTTTGACAAAGTCATCAGTCATCTATCCAAAAATCACACTTACTTTTTGGCAAATCCTTGATCATAAGCAGACCGGTAAAGGAAGCAGGCATCTTCGAAGTGTTTGCAGCAGAGAACACTACTCGATGATGGTGTGAAATTCATTGGCTTCGTGCGAACTAAAGATGTCCATTTACGTGCCCTGCTATCCTTTGGCCATTCATACAACTTTTCGTTTGAGTGAGAACAAAACATCGCCACACACCGCCGTGGCATCTTACCGAGAAGCAATGCAACAAACAATACTGTTCTATGGCGGACTTCCCTCGCACTTCTAGGTGTGACGTAATTTCCGAAGATTTCCGAAGATTGCCGAAGAAAAGCATTTTCGTTGTCAAGGGCGTTGCTATGGGTTAAAAAAAGAATCTGGAAGGGTTGCGTTTAAAAAAATAACGAAAATATGCTTAGAACTGTTTAGCCATTGATATTATTGAAAAACATGGTTGGCCAACCTAACTTCACATTACTGCTTTAATAAGAAAGATCCTCATCCAAACAGTGAACATAACAGTTATTCTATTATACCGGCCAATTATACCGATGGCCAATCTTGAAAAGATTCCATATATCAGCCGCCTGATATATTGGTCAATATTTACCCATTCTTAACATAAAGTTACCCATAAGTTCCCCAAAACCAACAGACCTAAAATCAACAGGTAGTGACCTGAAAATGGCTCAAAATCACCAGGAAGTGACAATCAAACAGAAGGTAACCCAGAAATGTCCTAAAATCAACAGGAAATGATGCAAAATCTCCAGCAAGTGACCCCCAAGTATCCAGCAATTCACAGGGAAGTGACCCAACTATCATTGACAACGACAGACATCCAATTCATTAAAGTACCTGCGAGAGCATTAAAAAAAAAAAATTAAATAGCATTATTATGTGAATTAGAATCATATTTTGAGACGATTCGACTATATACAACAATTTGTTAAAGTGCAGATGATGAGAAATGAGTCTTTTAATTTGCCGCTTAGCCACGCCTGTCATTATATCGCTCTAGCGTCCCCAGCTGTGGGATGATGTCAGCAGTGTCAAGATTTCAGCTGATTTAGAATTCAGCCCATTGAGAGGGAAGATTCAGAACGAGGAAAATATGACACAAACCAGCAAAATGTTATCATTGTTTCAAACTCTCTACTCAATATTTTTACAGGATATTCTTTTTATGAAGTATTTTTTGTGCTTAGGTTAATCAAATACAAAATATAAAAAATGCATTTATTTAGTACGACAGGGCAAAATTACTGCATAATGGTCAAAACTGTTGACTCGTTGCACCTCCCGAACAGTATTTATGCCACCGGAGTTAGTCTAGCTTTTGTCATTTCCCTGCCTCGGGTTCGGAGAAGGAGGAAACCGTGTAAACAAAGCAGGAGGTGTGACAGCTAGCCGACATGCTAACCCGAACCGAGCGGCGTTTCCAAGTCTTATTCATGCCTTTGGAAAACGAAAAAGCACACAAAACTAGCCCGGACATTTCACACGGTGACGGGGTTGATGAGGAGGAAGCAGCTGGAGAATGACCGGCGAGCGGCGGTTCCAATCTTTTTCGCCTTTCCAAAACAAAACAAAAAAAGCTCAAAAGTACCCCAACTCATGTCACACACGGCGGCGAGGGTGACAGCCTTCACCGATTGGCGGCGAGCAAGCTTGTCGTTCCCCTGTTGCAGGCAGGAATGCTCGTTGAGGGGGAAGCAGCTAGAGAATGAACGGCGGACAAACCGGCCGACGCCCGAGCCCGACCCGAGGATAGTGGTCTACTGCCCGCCACATGAACGGGGCAGAGGGGGCTGGAAGTCTGGATGATATGGAGAACCGCACGAGCATAAGCCGAATATAGCGCTCTCCCGCACGGAAGAGGACCAAGGGGGGTGTGTGACAAGCCGCCGGTCGTCGGCCGAGTGGCATTCTCGGTGGACCGGGAGCATCGACAGCCACAAAATGCAAGCCACCTCCTTATTAAAACGCGTGCTATGATCCCAGTATTTGACATAATACAAAACACGTAGTTACTCACTTCCTCGTAAGTCCAATGGTCCCACACATCCGACTTGTTTTGGCCAATCTCCTGGGTGAACAGGAACTTTTAGAAACCCCAAAAGGCTCACACACCTCTTCCTGGTGCATCAACAAAAACCTGCAGCATTTTGCTGGCGTGATGCGAAAAATAAACGAATTAATCAGCAAAATCATCTGAATCTGGATGATATAAAGCAATGCTGTATTATGAGATGCTGACCAGGGTGACGTCACATTCACATTCATCCTCAATCCGAGACTGGGGCCGGAAGTCACTCATTTTCATGGCGCGGATTAAAAAAATTGAATAAATAAAACGATTGAACATTTCATTCAGGAGCATAAAATACCACGTAAAGTATTAAATAAACATGCTGTGAATGCTCATCTTTCAGTGCCAGTCAAATTGGATTGGATGTCCAGCGCCGTCAATAGCAGCCAATAAATTACAATCCCCACCCAATTTCGCCAGAAATTGTATTTTGAAGTAGTATAAATAATATACATCTCAGAATTACTGGTGTTACTTGGTAGGGGGTTAACAGTTGGTTAAGCGCCGATCCAATTTGGGTTAGCAAGATATTCTGGTTCATGAAAAACGACAAAGAAATGTTAGGAGTAGATGTATGGGACGACAACATTTGGAATTGAAGCCAAAAAGCTATTGAAAACCAATGCAAATCCATAAAAAAATTTCAACTAACAGTCCAAAAGAGTGCTACATTACTCCCTGTAGCTAAACACTCTTGTCAGTGAGGCCACACTGGGGACTTAGTGAACAAAAGGAGCGCTCTCCTCTCCATTCTCCACTCAGTCATCGAGCCGAGGAAATGTGGGCAGGTAAAGGCCTGCGGTAATGAGAATAGACAACCCCTCCCTTTGCGACACACACTGGAAAAAACGGGCCGCTGTGCAAAATCACTCACCACTCACACTGGGACACACACACACTTTACCTGCTCCAGCTTCCAGTGGAATTCAGCGGGTCTGAAAGTATCGAGCTGGCTGAAATCTCTTCGAAGCAGGAAGACCAGGCGGCAGTTGTGAATGTAGAGAGAATAATGGTGGCGGTTCATTTCTGAAATAGCATAAAAATATGGCTCAAGCCTCAACTTTTCAGATTTTCTGCTGCATAAATAGTCAGTGTGAATTGATCAAATATTTGATTAGCTAACGTTACAGATAAATGGCAACACTTTTATTATGTAAAACAGTGGTATGAAAATCTGAAACTTTTGGAATTTCTCACAGTTCTGCATAAAATCACCATCAAATGTGATCTGATCTTTGTCATAATCACACAGATGAAAATAAAGGTGTCTGCTTTAACTAAAACCACCCAAACATTTATAGGTTTTCATATTTTAATGAGGATAGTATGCAAACAATCGCCAGAAGGGGGAAAAATAGGTGAGTGAACCATCACATTTAATATTTAGTTGTCACCCTCCCCCTTGGCAGCAATCACTTCAACCAGACGCTTCCTGTAGCTGCAGATCAGTCTCGCACATCGATCAGGACTAATCTTGGCCCATTCTTCGCTACAGAACTGAAGTTCAGCCAGATTCCTAGGATGTCCGGCATGAATCGCTGCCTTTAGGTCATGCCAAAGCATCTCAATGGGGTTCAAGTCTGGACTTTGACTTGGCCACTCCAGAACGTACATTTTGTTCTTCTGAAACCATTCTGAAGTTGATTTACTTCTGTGTTTTGGATCATTGTCTTGTTGCAGTATCCATCCTCTTTTTAGCTTCAATGGTCTGAGAGACGGCTTCAGCTTTTCCTGCAAAACATCCTGATACCCTTTTGAATCTATTCTTCCATTAATGATTGCAAGTTGTCCAGGCCCCGAGGCAGCAAAACAGCCCCAAATCATGATGCTTCCTTATAGTGGACAGGTCAGCTTTAAACCACTCATCAGTGATTTAAAATGTTTGGTAAAAATTGGTTTCAATTGCTCTTTAAGTCTCCTTAGGCAGAGGGTTCACTTACTTATCCCCTTCCCCCCTCTATCATTGTTTGCATGATATACTCATTAAAATATGAAAACGTATAAATATTTGGGTAGTTTTAGTTAAACAGAGTTTTTTTTCCATCTGTGTGATTTCCATCACATTTGATGGTGATTTTATCCAGAAAAGGGTCAGGCCACTATAGTTATTCTTTGAAAATTTATGTTTAGTCAAAAAAACATTAGACAGATAAGAGAGACAACATGGTACACATCTTAAAAAAGCCTCTTTAATATCATTTTGAATTAATATGTACAGTTTTATTCTTTTATTCAATCTTGTCATTAGAAAGGCTGGGGAAAGGGGGGAAAAAAGCATTTTAGGGGGGACTCCAGACTTATTTGGTACTTAAAAAAATATTTTTAAGCAATCTTTTCCATTCTTTTTTATTAATATTTAGTCTAAGGACAAGCAAATTTACCCGTAAACCTTCCATGCACTCATTTAACTCATTGGCTGCCATTGGCGTCAACAGCAGTGTAACATGAGCTACTCACAGCCAGTCTTCCTGCTTTAAATGAATAGGACAGCTACGGCATTCAATGAGTTATATATCATGAGCCATGTGCGGTCACATAGAGAGACACTCAACAAAGATAGTATTTCTTCTACTCCATCAGATATTCCCATTCATGTGAAAGGTATTCGATGAACTTCACATACATTATTGAAACCACTGAAGTCATTTCCACCTTGTGCACTATATTGAGTCTTCAACATTTCTATACAATGTGGGAAATAATTCCATCTCCACCAGAGCTAGGAGATTCGATGTTGTTGTTTGGGTTTACATAAAATATTCACAGTGATAACATTCAAATCCATGTGAGATGCTATCTTTTGTCTGACAGCCATCTGAAATTAAGTTTGTGCTAGCACATCGAGTTGTGGACTTTCTCACTTGCACAACATGATCCTGTAACCAAGATGAAATGAGATTAAGTATTACACATATGCTGCAACATATGTTCTTTCTATTTTAAACAGTGATTCCTATTTGGTAGCCTATTTTTCCTGGTGAAATTCTTATATTCATCCATTTACAGTAATTTGTAGACTATAAACTCTTTACTTTTTTCCTCCGCTTTGAACTAGTGATGTCCCGATTTGATTCTCAGTATCGGCACCTGATACGCCTAATTTTGGAGTAGCGGACAGTATCGGATTCGGTGAAGAGATCGGATCCGATCCAGTTGTCAGGTGTTCTCAGTACCATCGTACTTTTTGGCTGCTGTATATCAAACTAGGCATATATGTCCGCCAGTGTTGTTTTCGTCAACAATGACGATAATGAAAACACTTCGTCGTCGAACATTTTTTTTCATGATGATGACGTGACAATGACAAGCTAAAAACATGAGTCAGGAGACTAGAACGGAACAAGATGAATGCCAGTTTCTGTCTGAGAAGACAACAATGAGACAGAAATGTGACATTATTTGTGTCATATGTTCACAAAGCGTGACATTTTCATATTTTGCGTGGAGTACGTCAGCTTGCATCGTAGCACTGCTTGGGTTGTGTCACTCATGTGAGATGTGCTGTGCCTCTCCCTCCTCACCGGACTTTAGAATGTATCTCAAGCTAGACTGCCCTCCATCTTGCTTGTTTGGAAACACGGTTAGATTTTTTTTTTCTTATTTTGGCAAGCGATATTCCTACTGGCAAGCTACTATTTTTGCCTCTCGTAACCTGAAATTTCTTAATAAGAGGCAATATTTTCCCGTTTAAACGTGTCATAACCTGACAATAACCTATGTCGAGATGCTCGTAAGTAGAGGTACCACTGTATTATTACTTTTAAAAGAAAATTTAAAAATCCTTCTAAATAAATAAATTAGAGAATATTTATTTATTATTATATCATTGGCAGCTATTGACAATGGTAGCCGTCAAATTCATTTAAACTGGGAGGACTGACTGTGAATGTTCATTATTCAGCGCCATTGTCGCGACGGTGCCGTCGATACCAGCCAATGAGTTAATTGAGATTGAGGCTAAATCTAAATAAAAAAGAATGCTTAAAAATATTGTCCCTCTCAGTCACGATGGATTAGACGTCTAGCGCGTTAATTGAAGCCAACAAATTACAAGAAAATGAACACCCTATATAGGCTGAAACCTTGCAGGAAGGGTTTCCTGTATGTTACACCACTGGTAAGATTCACCTGTCAGAAAAGGTTAAATTGCATCCTCACCAGTTTTGTCAGAGTTGCACAGTAGCGTTTCCTTCTCAGCTCGGAGTCCCGGACTTGGACCGTGTTTCATCCACGTGGCGATAGTGAACTGATCCGTCAGGTTTTGGGGCACCACGTGATCAGGAATATTGGCTGCCTGGTGACCATCAAATCTGTAGATGAGGTCACTGTCGCGCGTACTGTCCGTCACGAGAGACGAAGTCCAGTTAGTGGATGTGCTCGGAGCGGGGAGAAGGTCTGTGCTGCCTGATGCTGCACCTGGAGGAACCAAAATTGAAGCCGGGTACAGAGACCTAATCATTGTCCGCATCTTAATACTATTGGAGCATTTAGCCACTACTATGCTCAGGACAATAGTTTCGAAGAGCAAGATTTGCCTGGAACCATGACAAGACAAGAGCATAAAAATATATACAGTATATACAGTGCCCTCCATAATTATTGGCACCCCTGAAAAAGATGTGTTTTTTAGCTACTAATATTTTTTTTATTCAAATAATATGGGACCTTAATGGAGAAAAGAGAAAAATCCAACCTTCAATACAAGTGCATTCATTCAGTGGGGAGAAAATCCCACATAAAGAAAAAATTATTTGACATCAAATAATGTGTGTCACAATTATTAGCACCCCTGGTGTTAATACTTTGTACAACCTCGTTTTGCCAACAAAACAAGGTCTGGGGACTGAGATGGCCATGGGAGGAGCTTGATTTTGTGTCTGGTGAACCATTTCTGTGTAGATTTGGCCATATGTTTAGGGTCATTGTCTTGCTGAAAGACCCAGTGACGACCCATCTCCGGCTTTCAGGCAGAGGGCAACAGATTTTGATTTAAAATGTCCTGGTATTTCAAAGCATTCATGATGCCGTGCACCCTAACAAGGTTCCCAGGGCATTTGGAAGCGAAACATCGCCACAGCATCACTGACCCACCCCCATACTTCAAAGTGGGTATGAGGTGCTTTTCAGCATGTGCATCTTTCGTGGCACGCCAGACCCACTTAGAGTGTTTGTTGCCAAAAAGCTCAATCTTGGTCTCATCTGACCAAAGCAAACGGTCCCAGTTGAAGCCTGGGACCGTGTGTATTTTTGTGTGAGACCAAGATTGAGCTTTTTGGCAACAAACACTCTAAGTGGGTCTGGCGTCTGGCCCACTTCTTTATGTGGGATTTTTTCCCCACTGAATGAATGCACTTGTATTGAGCTAAAAAAACAAATCTTTTTCATGGGTGCCAATAATTATGGAGTGTATATGGCGGAAAACACTCAGGTGACTTGAAGTTCTGCTCTGAAACCCCCGATTGGGCCAAATTTCAAAATTGTCCTATATGCATGTGTGATACATCATTGGAAATCTTAAAATCTTATAATTAAAAAAAGGAAAAAAATATTTTTAAACAGCAAAACCCTAACTGGAGGTGAGAGCACGCGAGAGCAGAATTAAAGACGCCATGATTTTAACGAGATATTATCACGTATTTACCTCTTTTCAATCCAAAAACTCAATGTTTGGATCGATTATTTATCATCTAAAATATTAGGGAAAATGCGACAGTAACGAAAAAATACTATTAAGTGATAGTTATGAAGTAGATATCTGTGACTTATTTACAGACGCTAATTTTTTCATTGTGACGTAATTTGTTTAAAAGTTTAATTGAATAATTTTTTAAAGTCGTTATTTTTTTAAACTAAATATTAGACATAAATTAATGAGTTTAAGCTAAAAATGACAGACATTTCGAATAATAAATACGATTACTTACCTTCTTTTTATGGCTAGTTTGAAACAAAAGCGGTTGCGCAACATCTGTAAACGGGGGTATCCAGGGTAAAACGGACAAATTAAAAATAGCTCGGGGGCTTAATGCGCCATGAATCTGCTATGGCAGCATAAAGACATATTGGTCTGTCAAACACAACAGTTCTTTTGGCTTTAAATACAGCAGTTTATTTTAAAGAGGGGTGCAAGAGCAGAAACTGCTTTTTCAGTCTTGTCTGTGTTTTCAGCCATATATACTAATATATGTCACTTGTAGGGGTACACTGTAGAATTGTACCAGAAAAACTTTCTTAAAAACTTTTGTGGCCATTGATAATAGACTACTGTGAGCTTACTCTACATCAAATTGGTGTGCATGACTGTCACCCCAGGAGGAAGCCTCTTCTGAAGACGGGACACAAAAAAGCCCGCCCGTGTCATCAGACCATAAGACATGGTTCCAGTAATCCATGTGCTTTGTTGACATGTCTTCAGCAAACTGTTTGCAGGTTTTCTTGTGTATTTTCTTTAGAAGAGGCTTCCTCCAAGGGTGACAGCCATGCACACCGGTTTGATGTAGAGTGTGGAGTATGGTCTGAGCACTAACAGGCTGACCCCCCACCTCTTCAATCTCTGCAGCAATGCTGACAGCACTCCTGTAACGAGCCACATGACATTTTGGAGGGAAAATGACAAGCAGTACTCAATTTGTAAATTTAGGGATGTACGTACTTTCTAAGGGGTGTACTTACTTTTGTTGCCAGGGGTTTAGATATTAATGGCTTTATTTTGAGGAGAAAATAAATTAACTCTATTATATAAGCTGCACACAGACTACTTTTCATTGTGTCAAAGTGTCATTTTGTGTCAAAGTGTCATTTTGTCAGTGTTATCCCATGAAAAGATGTAGTTAAATATCCGCAGAAATGTGAGGGGTGTACTGACTTTTGTGATACACTGTACAGGTATTGCCTCTGTGGATGTTTCACAAGCAACAAAGTGCAGGCTTTCTTTCTCCTCTCTCCCTCACTCGGCTGTCCGACTTCTTTGTGGGAGCAAATACGCTCTTCTTTGTGTGTGCAAATACGTTCGTCTTCGTGTGTACATGCGCTCTTAATCGCATGCGGAAGTACTACCTGCTCTATGCTTTTTGCGCCAAAATAAAAGCATGTATCACAAAACAAAAGTCAACATTATATTAAAATTTTTTTTTTTTTTTTTTAAATAAATAAATAAACCTACTGGAGACAAAATGAGACAAATGGAGACTCCACAGTCGTAAAGTCAAAATCACATAAGTCGGGTACGTCGTAACCTGGGGACTACCTGTATTATTATTGCTATAATTGATCATTATTATAATAAAAATATGATAAATAATATAATTAGTTAATGTTATAATACAGTATTATTTGTGATTTTTTTTTTAATTTTCAAAAATAAGAATATTTACTGTTATGGTTCGGTTTATTCTGTGTCCTGGTGTGTCTTTCTTTCTGATTGCCCATTGATTCCACCTGTTGTGGGCTGCTCCGCCAAGCGGCTTCCTCCCATGTCACCCACCTTTGCCTCATTATCTCGTTACGCCTTGTCTGTGTATTTAAGGTCCCAATGTGATGTCCTTTCTTGTTGCGTCATTCTTGTCACATTCAGCGTCCATACCCTGGTTGTGTCCTGTTTCCGCGACCAACCCTTGTCCTTATGAGTGGATTTTTGTAAGGAGTATTGCTACTCAGTCTTTTGTTTGACCCCCTGAACTTTTGAGTTACCGCCACTCTGCTTTGCCTCCTCATTTTTCCCTGAATTTGGGATCCACTCCTTTGTTCCCTGCTCACCCACGACTCCTGACAATTTACTATTAAAAGGCACAAAAAGGGATTTGGAAAATTTCAATTGGACATTTATTGCTCTCAATGGCTGGCAGGGCAGTTAATTTAGGATCTTAAAAAATATAAAACAGTAATATAAATTTGGGTGCCAACATCCCCCAATTCAAATGGATTGGATGACCCTCACCGTCAATGGCAGCAATACAAAAAGCATAAAGATTACAAACTAGCTTATATAACAAGGAATTTCAGCGCATTAATGAAATACAGTAATGAACACGTCACAGATTGGAACGGCCTGAGAGACTTAATTAAGAATATTAAAGGACTTCTGAGCAGTCTCCACGACGACTGTAGACTGCAATAAAACAGAACGAAACATCAAATGTAATTTCTTCAGTTTAATTAAAATTTCATTGTCTCATCACGCCGACCTCTCCCGTTTTTCAAGTGGAGGCCTTCTAAATCCATCCCTCTGTCTTTATTCTATTATTCCAACACGTGCTGACCTATTTTGACTCACCACACAGTTTTTGCAGAGACTTCTCGGAGTACGTTTCCCTGTCGCAACCCTTCCCGATGTGACTGGTTTGCAGCTCCACCATCACCTTTATGCCCGATAAGGGTCCTCCGCATGTTTCCAAGTGTAGCTTCGGAAAGAGCGGCTTGCTTCCAGTGCCAGGTTCGTAGTCCACACGCTTGTTCCAGCCTAGAAGGATCACAGGGAGGTTTTAAGTCATTGGCTGCCGTTCACGGCGCTAGACGTCCAATCCATTTTGACAGGGAGGAGGTGAATGAACGTCGAACTGGATTGGACATCTAGCTAGGGGTGAAAGTGGCTAGAATTTCTTGCTGGAACTCCCTGACATAAAGGCCACCACGGAGCCAGAATTTTTATTTATTCATTTTAAGAGGGGGTTAAACCTTCTAAAACTACAGAAAACTTCTTTTGTCAGTTATAAAACATAACAGGTGTTACACATGCCTTAGGCTACTGCATTACACTTACTATAACGAGGTATACATGAGAAACTGATTTTCATTCAAAATTGTATTTTTCAATGATGTGCAAAAAAACAAAAACACTAGACAGTAACCCCAACCTCCATCTCCTAATTTTTATTTTCCCCTCATTTCCATCTAAATGCAAAACCTCTATTTTAACTACCTTAGAACAAAGGATGTACACTTCATTAAAATTGAAGATAAACATTTATTTGTATATTAAAAGAGCAACAAACTAACAAAAATAAGTACAAATCACTAACATTATGCACAGGGAAATAGAATATATTTTGATCACACCGCAAACATTGAATTTTTTATATTATAAGGAAATATATAAGTAGCCTAACATAGGTAAATGAATAAAAATAAGTTAAGTACACATTAACTATATTATCAAATGTATCGCATTTGAGACAAGCATTTCTGGACTTCTTTGCAATAAAAAAAATGCTTAAAACTAGGGTTGTTCCAATCATGTTTTTTTGCTCCCGATCCGATCCCAATCGTTTTAGTTTGAGTATCTGCCGATCCCGATATTTCCCGATCCGATTGCTTTATTTTTGCTCCCAATTCAATTCCAATCATTCCCGATAATTTTTCCCGATCATATACATTTCGGCAACGCATTAAGAAAAAATGAATAAAACTCGGACGAATATATACATTCAACATACAGTGCATAAGTACTGTATTTGTTTATTATGACAATAAATCCTCAAGGTGGCATTTACATTATTAACATTCTTTCTGTGAGAGGGATCCACGGATAGAAAGACTTGTGACTTTGTATATTGTGACTAAATATTGTCATTTAGTGTAATTGTTGAGCTTCCAGTAAACGATACTGTAGCCATGCCCAAATGCATGATGGGAAGTGGAACCATGACTGTGCGTAGTGCTACCAATTGATATATCTTCTCTGCGTTGGGAAATAACATAAGGTGTTAAGAAAAAGATCAATTGCTACCTTGCTTCCCCACATTGCTCCCCATGATATTTCTAATTGTAGGGAGAGGGATTGTAAGGCTTTAGCCAATAAAAAAAAAAAAGGCTCCAAAGGCTGCCAAAATTCACTCTACTCATTTTACGCTGCCTTTTATCTCTCTATATAGGTAAAACTGCGCCATTACAGATTGAGCGCAACAATGCGTGAGTGGATCGTGCAGTGCATGCATTAATTGCGTTAAATATTTTAACGTGATACATTTTTTTAGAAAATTAATTACCGCCGTTATCAGGATAAATTTGATAACCCTACCTTAAGCCTAAACTAAAGACTCTGGATGAGTGTAACATATTATGTCTGTAACGTTAAATACAATTAGAAAACGATTTAATTAAAAAATATATATACATTAAAAAAAGGCATGGCCGATATTTTTTTGCCGATTCCGATACTTTGAAAATGACGTGATCGGGATGCCGATCGATCGGGACATCTCTACTTAAAACCTTATTGTGTTCAATCTCACTGAAGTTATATTTGTTTTACCCTGAGAATTGCATGTGATGCTTGGTATATCATTTTTTATGATGCAAATTAGAGAACATATACAGTCATGCGAAAAAATTAGGACAACTTATGGAAGCCTGTGTGTTTTCTAACATATTTGGTCGTATGGATATTTATCATTAATTTTAACAATCTTGAGAGATTCAAGTAATTAAACAATTAAAACTGAAAAAAATATTTTTATAACTTTCTGCAAAATGTAAATTTAAATAAATGCAATTTCTGTTGAGGAATAAATTAGAATTTCACTTAAAATGGCTAAAATCACACACGAGTATCACTTCAGAGGTCATATAGGTCAGAAATATGTACTGTATGTGTTCAAAATAATCCCTTTAATTGGTCCTGGTTAATCAAACTTTTAGCATTTGTGATATGAAGTGGGAAAAGTGATTCATTTCTGGGGTATTGGGGCAAAGGTCAGACAATTGTGTTAAAAAAAAGACAAAATAATAGTGTCAAACTTTTAACATGTGTTTGTAATATGAAATAAAGGTTTTTCACGTCACGTCACAGCACTTCCGCAAAAATGGCAACGGCCATCTTGGACCTGACGTCATGATCGTCGCTTCTACACACTCTGTAGCTTTGTAAGTTTAAACTTTTAAGCGGCGATCTCCCTTCAAATTAGATATGCCATAACGGCGCAAAATGGTGAAGTACTGCGTAGCATTTGGCTGCACAATTGTGCATTAAAATAATAGCCCTTCTGATAAACAACTTACCGGTAATATGAAGTAAAAGATAAGATATACGAATTTAAAAGTAACATGGTTAAATAATGCACATTTTAATGATAAAGTCTCCGGTGGTGTAAGCTGGACCAATTCAAAATACTGTATAGACAAGACATGCATTTCATATTCACTGTCTAGCAACAGGTCTGCATGCATTTCTTATTTCCTGTCAGGCGACAGGTCTGCTTGAAATTAATCTACGTGTGGGCAGTGTGCATGAAAAATTCCCTCACCTTACTGACGACGATGTAAAAATCTGACGTGTTTTTCACCAATAAAAGCTCCTTGACTAATTCTATACGAGGTATTTGTAGCCCTCAAGACATTTGTAGGCTCTTAAAGTTTGGTGGTTGTAAGTACTCCTGGTGTTTATCAGGTAATTATATATGTCCGGGAAATGTAAATGTGGCAGCTTGAAAGCTAACATAATGTCCTGTCTCGCTTTACGGGTGATAATCATTGCATTTTTTTTTTCAGAAATTTCCATTTTTGCACACGTGTGGGAATCAACGCCGTCAAAAGGTCCAAGATGGATGGATGTTTAGACCTGGGTGGAAACACGCCACAATTCACATGACTGTGAAAAACCTCTTTAGAAGAAATAATTCCTTTTTGGGGGTATTGAAGTCCAAGATCACATACAGTCATGTGAAGAAATTAGGACACCCCATTAAATATACAGTTCTTCATTAAGAAATGTTCACATATCAATGTCTGATCTTGTTTTTCTTTATCTCTGCAAAAGAAAGGGATTTAAATGCATTCTATCAACAAAAATGCATATTCTAACTGAGGAAAAAGATAGGACACCCTACCACCTAATAGCTAGTGCCACCCCCTTTGGCTGAAATAACTTCAGTGAGATTCTTTTTGTAGCCATCTAACAATCTTTGACATCAGTCTGAAGAAAGTTTGCCGCACTCCTCAACGCAGAATACGTTCAACAGTCACTTACTGTTGAAGTGAGTGAAAACACCATGGTGAGATCACAGGAGCTGTCTGACGCCTTCAGAAAGAAGATTGTAGATTCTTATGAGTCAGCAAAGGGATTTCTAAAGATCTCAAAAGAATATAACATCAGCCATTCAACCGTCCGGAAAATAGTCTACAAGTGGAGGACATTCAAAACAACTGCCAACATACCCAGGTCTGGCCATCCAAGCAAGTTCACCCCGAGAGCACACCGCAAGATGCTAAAAGATGTCTCCAAAAACCCTAAAATGTCATCACGGGACTGACAGCAGGCTCTTGCTACTGTTCATGCTAAAGTGCATGTCTCTACAATCAGAAAGAGACTTCACAAGTTTACCCTTCATGGGAAGTGTACAAGGAGGAAAACTTTGCTCTCCAAGAAGAGCATGAAGGCTAGACTTAAGTTTGGTGTTACATTTGTATTGCGCCTTTCCACCTTTTAAGGCCCTCAAAGCACATTACACTGTCTCCTCATCTACCTACTGTTGATACAGCACCAGGAGCAATGCGGGGTTCAGTATCTTGCTAAAGGATACTTGGAAGAGTTCATCAGGGGGAGATTCGAACCCACAACCTAGACTACCACTGAGCCATGTCATCCCCGGACTGAATCCCAGAGTGAATGTAGACAAAGTTCAGGACTTCTGGAAAAATGTTCTTTGGACAGATGAATCTAAATTTGAATTATTTGGACACCAGAGCAGAGGACATGTTTGGAATAAACCTAATACAGCATTGCAGGAAAAGAACCTCATACCAACTGTGATACATGGACATGGAAGTGTCATGGTTTGGGGATGCTTTGCTGCAGCAGGACCTGGCCAGCTCACCATCATAGAATCCGAGGGTGCTTGAAGAACATGTGAGATCATCTGTGAAATTTAAGCTTAAGCGAAACTTGACCCTGCATTATGACAATTACCCAAAACATACCAGTAAATCCACCAAGTCAAAGCCCAGATCTTACTCCAATTGAGAGACTGTGGGGTGACTTGAAACGGGCTATACATGCAAGAAACCCTTCAAACATCTCACAGCTGAAAGTATTCTGCGTTGAGGAGTAGGGCAAACTTTCTTCAGACCGATGTCTAAGACTGGCAGATGGCTACAAAAGGCGTCTCACTGAAGTTGTTCCAGCCGAAGGGCGTAACACTAGCAATGAGATAGTAGAGTCCTAACTTTTTCCTCCGTTAGAATATGCATTTTTGTTTATACGTTTGTTGTTTACCTGCTAATAAATCACTTTCTTTTCCAGAGAGAAAGAAAAACAAGATCAGACATCGATATGTGAACATTTCTTAATAAAGAACTGAATATTTAATGGGGTGTCCTTATTTTTTCACACGACTGTAGGTCAGAAATATGTGTTCAAATGAATCCCTTTATTTCGGCGTTATCAGCAATTTTTCAGCATTTGTTTGTAATATGAAATGAAAAAAGTGATTCATTTTAGACATATTGGGGTCAAAGGTAACAGGTCAGAAATGTGAGTTCTCATCAATTCCGCTTTTCGCTGCTTTACTGTGAATTTCAAACCTAAAAATAAGTGTGCTGCTCCAAAACCACAAGCAGATGGAAGCAATCCATAATTTTGGACTTTAAATCAGGCTTTTTTTGAGTAGATATGTGAGGTTTTTGTGTAAAATCTCGATAAAAATATCCCACAGTAAGACCATTACATCTGCTGCTTTTAGTCGGGTGCAGTGAATTTTTTTTCCCCTTAAACTGCGTGAAATATGGGCTCTATAGTGCGGAAATTACGGTATATTTAGAGTTTTTTTGCCCTCTACCCAAACCATCACACTAATGTATTACATCGAAAAGATGACTTTTCGCTGATAACTGAGCAAACTACACTACACTCGCTAAATGGCACGGTGTAAGAAACGTTTTAGGATGCTGGAAAGAATCTACAGCTCTCTGTCTGGCTCCAACTTTGTTTTCTGGCTTTCCTCCCTTGAGTTCTCTTTTCTTGATCTCCTCTTCGCTTCCTCCCTCAGTCGGACTTTTGAGATGCTGTCAGTGCTGACAGGTGAGGCAGCAGGGGAGAGTCTGGCTCCGATATCGGGCTCCCAACACTCCCAACTTCCTCTCTAGAGCTTTTGTTCCATTATTTTTCACCCCGCACTTCAGAGTTTGATTTCCATGAGACATTGCTTCTAAAATGAAACTCAAATCCCTGGAGGAAACGGATGTGCCAGGCTAGAATTTCACAACGCTCAGTTCTAAATATTCCTCGGGAAAACAGTCAATCGTCATCTCGCGTGCAGGGTTTTTCAAGCAATCAAAGGTTTATTTGGCTTTTTCTGACCTTGCCATCCCGCTTTGCAGACAGGCTTGACATCAATATGCACGGCCACATTGTCCTTTGCTGTCTTCTGACCACAGTCAAAGGCCGTCACCATGATCTTGTAGCTCTGCTGTTTGTCGTAGCTCAGTCGCTCCGTGTTTCGGATATTTCCTAAAATGCGCCAAAACACACAGAAAATTTAACATTTCACAGGAAGCCATTGACTGTGCTGGACGACCTATACATTTTGACTGCGTAAGCAGCCGGTTTTTGACCAAAACTTTACATGCATAGGTTGTAAATGGCCACGTTAATTCATCAACAGGGAGCTGCCCAAGAATGCCCCAAAATCATCAGAACCTGAACTGCAAGTGCCCCAAAATGAACATGAAATGACCCCAAATAGTCGGGACGTGGCAAATGCACAGAAAGTGATACAGAATTGCATTAAATATATATGAAATTATCCAAAATGTACAATAATTGACCGCGGAAAAACCTAAAATTAAAAAGAAGTGACCTAAAATGTGTATGTGTGACCTGGGAATGCCCCAAAATCAACAAGAACAGACCCGAAATGTGCATCAAGACACCCGGAAACGCGCCAAAATCATCATAGAGCGACCTCTAAGTGCCCTGAAAATGCATTTAATCAATCGTAAATAAACCAAAATGTACAGGAAGCGACCCCGGAATGCCCCAGTATCAACAAGTGACCCAAAATCAATAGAAACTGATCTGTAAGTGCCCCCAGAACAAAAAAATGCCTTAAAAATGTAGAAAATGGTCCAAAATGTACAAGTGAACCAAAAAAAAACAAAAGCAAATCAACAAGACATAACCCAAACTGTGCATAACGTGACCCAAGAAAGCCCCAGAATTAACAAGAACCGACCCAAAATGTACATGAAGATATCTGAGAATGACTAAAAAATTATTATAAACTGACCTGTAAGTGCCTCAAAAAATGCATTAAGTACATAAGAAATTATCAAAATGTGCATAAAATGTTTCAGGAATGCCCTAAAATCCTCAGGAAGTAACCCAGGAACGCCCCAAAGTCAACAAGTGACCCAAGATGTGCATTGAGTGACCCAGATATGCCCCAAAATTATTATTAAGTGACCTCAAAGTGCCCCGAAAATGCATTTAATCAATCGTAAATTAACCAAAATGTACATGAAGCGACCCGAAACGCCCCAAAACCATCATAGAGTGACCTCTAAGTGCCCCGAAAATGCATTTAATCAATCGTAAATAAACCAAAATGTACAGGAAGCAACCCCGGAATGACCCAAAATCATCACAAACTGATCTGTAAGTGCCCCCAAAACAGAAAAATGCTTTAAATATGTAGAAAATGGTCCAAAATGTACAATAATTGACCCCCCCCAAAAAAAAACAAAATCAGCAAGAAGTGACCCAAAATGTGCATAAAGTGACCCATGAGGCCCCATAATCAACATTAACTGACCCAAAATGTACATGAAGGTATCTGAGAATGGCCCAAAATTATCATTAAATGACCTGTAAGTGCCTGGGGAAAAAAAGTATTAAATACATAAAAAAATTATCAGAAATGTGCATAAAGTGATCCAGGAATGCCCTAAAATCTTCAGGAAGTGACCCATACATGCCCTAAAATCAACAAGTGACGCAAAATCATCAAAACGAAAAAATGATTTAAATATGTAGGAAATAATCCAAAATGTACAATAACAGAACACGTAAAACCCCAAAATCAACACTAAGTGAGGTAAGATGTGCGTAAAGTGACCCAGGAATGCCCCAAAATCAACATTAACTGACCCAAAATGTACATGAAGGTATCTGAGAATGGCCCAAAATTATCATTAAATGACCTGTAAGTGCCTGGGGGAAAAAAGTATTAAATACATAAAAAAATTATCAGAAATGTGCATAAAGTGATCCAGGAATGCCCTAAAATCTTCAGGAAGTGACCCATACATGCCCTAAAATCAACAAGTGACGCAAAATCATCAAAACGAAAAAATGATTTAAATATGTAGGAAATAATCCAAAATGTACAATAACAGAACACGTAAAACCCCAAAATCAACACTAAGTGAGGTAAGATGTGCGTAAAGTGACCCAGGAATGCCCCAAAATCAACAAGAAGTGACCCAAAATGTGCATGAAATGACCAGGGAATGCCCCAAAATCATAAACTGGCCAGTAAGTGCCCCTCCCCCTCCCAAATGCAATAAATACATGGGGAAATGATCAAAAATGTACAACAATTGACCCTGGAAAAAAATCCCATAATCAACAAGAAGTGACCCAAAATGTGTATGACAATGCGCCAAAATCAACGAGAAGTGACCCAAAATGTGCTTGAAGTGACCCGGGAATGCCCTAAAATCGTCATAAAGTGACCTCTGAGTGCCCCAAAACCAACAGAAAGTGAACGAAAAATGCATTTAATCAACAGGAATGAACCAAAATGTTGAGGAAGTGACCCTGGAATGCCCCAAAATCAACAAGAAGTGACCCAAAATGTGCATGAAGGGACCCTAACCCTAAAATCATCATAAAGTGACCTCTAAGTACCCCAAAACCAACAGGGCAACCTGAAAATTGGAAAAGAACCAAATTGTTCAGGGGGGGACACTGGAATGCCCCAAAATCAAAAGAAAGTGACCCAAAATGTATGTGTAGTGACCCAGAATGCCACCAAAACAACAATAAATCATACAAGATTGAAGATACTGTATATAGGAATTCACCCTGAAATGCCCCTGAATGTACAAGTGACCCAAAATTAAAAGGAAGTAACCTGGCTGAAAATACTCACGTTTTAGAGCCATTGACGCTAGATGTCCAATCCATTTTGACTCTGAGTCAAATGTCCTTGTCAGAATGGATTGGACGTCTAGCGTCGTCAATGGCAACCAATGACTTTAAAAAAATATATAAATTGATATACAGGAGGTCTGATGCTGGAAAAATAAAAATGTCATCTTGTGCTGAAAAACAGCATTGCTATTTTTTTTTTAATGAAACCAGCAATGTCAACATATGACAAATGTAAAAATTATGTTTTTCATTATCAACAAGTGTTTCACCATGCGCCTTCAAGTGTTACCAATTCATTTAGTTCATAGTGGCAAGAAATAAGCAAGAATAAACTGGAAGCAAGATCTATTAGGCGCAAGTCTTTGCACACTTCCTCACAGGCTGGAGGACAAATTTCGGATTGATTTTCGATTGTTTTGTATTCCGAGCATGTCTAATGTTTAAGCTTTGGGCTCTCTGCTTGCTCCTCCACACAGTGTTGATCTGAATTCAGCAAGATTCCAAGTGAAGGGGCAGCTGGAGGGCTGAGTGTGCAACTGCGAGTTTCTCTCTATATTTTTGCCGAGTAAATTAAATGGAGCTACAATATTTCCTAGAAAAAGTAGGATTTTCTTGACATTTGGTCAAACATGAAGAACACTGCCCAGTGCTTTACAATGTGATGATATGTATCGCCAAAATGATTTAAAATTTTCAATATTTTACATGTCTGTCATCGTTATCGCAATAAATACGGTAGACCAGTTCCTGCAATGCACATTTTGTCCAGAAGTAGGCACCCAATTTGTGCTGACTTGCTACATTGATAAGATTCCACATGCCATATAGACCCTACTCACGTGACGTCACAGCCACGCCCCCGCGCCATGTTGTCCGTCTACTCGTCATGTTAATGCATTAGCGCTTCGTAAATTGCTCCTATTATGGCGTATTTTTCTGCTCGTTAACATTAATAATCAAAATGGTGAAGTCGTGTGTGGCGGTCGGTTGCAAAAACAGAGAAGATAGACGGATAATAAGACAGTTGTCATACAATTAATTTACAATTTCACTATTGAGGTCAAAAGCCAAAAAATAAATTCAACTAGGGACAATCTGGAGTAGTGCTATCGCACTTCATATTTATTACATATTATATATGTATGTAGTGAGAGTGCTATCGCTAAACCATATAAACATTAAAAGCCCTAGCTCCATTGACAAATGACATGAAATACATTAGACTTGACAGTGGACGTTAGCAAGAACAAAAGATTTTGAATTGAAAATTTCGTAACTCACCTTCCCGAGCACAAGATCGATTCCAGCCGAATTTTCGTGGACGAGGACCTGTTTCACCCAACCAGCAACGAAGTATTTATAAGCCTCCAAGCTCTTAAAGTTTTTCAAACTTTCGTGAGAATAGGCTGATTTTGTGTGGACAAGATAGTTGTAAATATCAGGGTAGCAGATGACAGGCAAAGACGGTGAAGACAGCGGGTCGAAAAACATCGATTTAGGCATCAAATATGGATCTAGCGAATGGATAAACTGAAGCTTTTCCACATAACGCCTTTTATGCAACGCATCCAATGAGTTTACAGCGTCAGATAACACCGGGGCTTCCATGAATTGCTCCATAACTTGCACGACTAATTGAAAACAATGAGAATAGGTCTAAAAAATACGGACAATATGGCGGCCGGATACAGCGACACGTCATTTTGTGACGTAGGTGAGTAGGGTCTATTAGTACCATCAATCAGCCTCACGGTGTAACCCATTCCACTCAATAGTTAGCCAATTGGCTTGCCCTGCCAACTAAAAGTGAGTCATGCATGCAAGACAATTTAAAATAGAAACACATCATCCTTACAGGACACAATTTGTTCCAATCTCAAAATGAATTTATTATCAATGATATGATGCAGAAGTCTAAAAGTCACCACATTGGAGCCGTTTACATGGTGACGCTGCGTAACTAAAGCCCCTTTCAGATTTATAACCTGGTAAATTCCTGTGAAGGTGACACGGGATTTACCCGTGTCATGGTTTTGCGACATAGGGATACAGTATGTCATGGGAATTACCGGGTTGGACACTTTCAGACTTGTTGCACGTTGGCGACTTTTTTAGTGATGTTATAACCTGGACATTGGCAACAAAATAAACCACACGTTTCCAAAGATGGACGATGGACTGTCTCTTCGTCGGCTCTAAGATCCAGTACCAATTTAAGTTTGTTTTGTTTCCAGTTTGATTTTGCTATTTTTAGTTTGCCATGTTGATAATTGCGATGAGTTTTTACTGCTTTTCGTCTAACGGCGAAGAAAGAGGCCCGCCATTATATTTGTCATCAGCCTTTGCCCTGTGACCCGGGAATAAACACTACAACTACGAAGGATGGATCAGTTGATACAAATCACTTTTGTAACCAGAGAAGGATCATCTGACCCTAATCTGCATATCTTTTGTGAGCACTATGGTCCTCATTAGTCCCCATTCACACTCACCAAACCACAGGGTTGGATTGCTCCAGTTAGCATCTTGAGTGTTTGCAGGGCAGGGGTGCCTTGGCTGATGGAGAAGGGTAAACTGGGGTTATTCTAGCTGGCCTGTTGTCACTTTCAAGCCCAGAAGACAAGTTGTGGGGGAAAAGCCACCATAAAATAGACCAGGGTTCACTAAATCCGGATCTCGGTGCCACTTTTCCTGTCGTGTTTTCCACGTCTCTCTCCCTTAACACACCTGAATCAAATGATTATGTCATCAGCAACCTCTCCAGAAGCCTGATAATGATCCTGATTATTTTGATTCAGGTGTGTTGGAGGAGGGAGACATGGAAAACACGACAGGAAAAGTGGCACCGAGGTCCGGATTTAATGAACCCTGAAATAGACCAAACTACTGACAAGATGTGACTTTTCTTTTTAAGTGTTTACCTGTCCCTTCAGCTCTTCCAGTTCCATCCTCTGTGTAAACCAAATAGAACATACTAGTCAGGTTTTCTTTATTTTATTTTTTTAAACTTCAGCCATGGAACCATACTGTGGTCAGACTTACAGTATGTCTCACATATACTATATGTGTGTGTAAACTGTATGGAGACAGAAAGGTGCCATTAGATAGTTGTCTGAGGCAATGAACACCTTTAGATGTCATTTTCTCCCCCCCTTCCAAATAGGCTTGTCCAGTTGGACAAAACAGTTGTTGCTTGTCAGACAGTGGACTGCTCAGGCAGGCAATCGGGCGGACAACCTTTTTACATATTCCAAAAACTGCAGTTTGCCTATATGTAATGTATACCGGAGCTTGTGTTTGCTGTGACAGAACAGCTGTTTGAGCTGCTGTGGAAAGTTCTTTGATCATTGTGTGCTTCAACATAATAAACTGTTAACCTTGAAAACTGAATGTTGGACTTGTCAAGACAAAGTAAAAGTGCATGATGGGATTTGTCTCTCCTCACGCTGGAGAGACTATGTCGCTCGGCTGGCCTGGGAACGCCTTGGAATCCCGCCGGAGGAGCTGGCTGAAGTGGCTGGGGAGAGGGAAGTCTGGGCTTCCCTGCTAAAGCTGCTGCCCCCGCAACCCGTCCCCGGACTAAGCGGAAGATAATGGATGGATGGATGGATGGATGGGATTTGTCCCAGATGTTCTAACACTCAATTTTCTAAAATGTAGATAGTCTGGTTTAGCTACAGTTCTGGATGCTAGTCATAGTTTCATGCCACATGGCCATCTCATCATTTTAACACTAACCCAGGAGTTAACATGTCTGGATTTGCAAATATTCAAGATGCTAATTGCAGCTATCCAGAGTGAACCCCCCACCCCTTCACACCTAGAATGCTTGATTGCTTGTTTGAGTGGTCTATGGTTTGACAAAGCCAAGTAGTCAGTTTGGTATTGGGGTCATTTGACGCCTGTCTGGTATTTCATTATAGCTCCCAAAAACCCGGTAGTTCCAGTGTTAAACGCCTGCTTTCACACATGCCGCGTCCCGGGTAATTCCCTTATGTCATAACAGGACGCGACCCGGTTAATGTCCGTGTCATCTCCGTGTAAGTCGATGCGGGAAACTGCTTTCAGACATAAGGGCTACCAGTTTAAATCCTGAGATTTAAACTGAGAAAAGCCTATGTCTGAAAGGGGCACAAGACGCAACGATCGTGTTGTGGAATGGCCTCGCCTTTACACGGTGACTGTGATGACAAAAACGGAAGGCGAAGACGCAAACTTTTGATTCCGGCCTCCAAAGCGAACTATTCGATTGTAGGGATTGCTCCGCAACCATATGAATGGAACGCTCTCGCCATCGCTTCGAGTGGACAGGTATGTTGTTTTTGGGCTGAGGAGGTTATTGTCATCATTGGCTGTCGCCTTGTAAAACTACACTGCCCCCTACTGCCTGGCATGAACACTACATCATTTTTACATAGAATTGCGACATCGTTTGAATGGAGACAGAAGTTCACAGAACCAAGACAGAACCATGTGAATGCAAACGTGAAATGTGTTGTATTCTTGGAGTGTCACCATGTAAACGGCCTCTTAGATATCATACTTAACTAGTGCAGGCAGTCCCCGGTTTACGAACGTGTTCCGTTCCTGCGCTGCCGACGTAACCCGAATTTCCATGTAAATCAGAATTAACCCTTTAAGTACCCCTAAATCTCAAAATAATTATCCAAAAACATGCATTATACGTCATTGTACCGTCCTCTCCAAGACGTTGGTGCTAAGTCCCATCTAGACAGCGAGCGAAGCTCCGAATTGACGATAACAGGCTTCCATGTGGTTTGCTGACTTTATTCAGCTGCTCATGACATCAACACTTGCAGAATAAAACTAAAATAAAAATGAAATTATGTTTCTTTCATCTTCAACAACAGCAATTCAAATTTGTGTTTATAACTAGCTGTAATAATAGCTGCAATAACAATCCACACAAACTGTTAGTATGTATCAGTTAGAGTCTGCACATTATCAAAAACAATCACATATACTCCGCCCAATTATTTGACCACAATTGAAAACGCACAATAAACAGTACAAAAGTTGTTATATGCAGGTGTTGTCTCTGTGGATGTTTCACAAGCAACAAATGTGCGCGCAGGCTCGCAGCTGTACTCTATCCCCTCTTTCTCACTCGGCTACGCAACTTCTTCCTCGTGTGTACATGCGCTCTAACTCACATGCGGAAGCACTATATGCTGTATGCTTCCTACGCCAAAATAAAAGCATGCATCACAAAACAAAAGGCAATATTATTTAAAAATAAAAATGACTGGTGGCAAAATGGTGAAAGTGACTCTGGCGTCGTAAAGTCGAAATCGCGTAGGTCGGGTATGTCGTAACCCGGGGTCTGCCTGTATTAGATTTTAAGATCTTGACATTTGAGCAAATATATGAATGCTGCTGTGATTTCTTTTGTTTGCACTCGATAGTTTAAAGTTACAGTACTACTTGATACATTGAATATTTATGGCAAGTCAGTTTAATGTAAATTGAAAAATAAAATGGGGTGGGGGGATTTTTCACCAAATAAATGATAAATGCATTATATCGTTGCATATCGATACCGCGATGCAATATGGCACTGCTGTGTAGTGTGAAACTGTTCTCGCATATGCAGTGAATTGTTTGTAATTGTGATCATATTTTTTTTTTTTGCACGACCGTTGGTGAATTTGTTGTCACGGGATGAAATTGATTTTGCACTGAAAGTACTACTGATAGTAATTGTAATGAAATACATTTATGCATTTTCCTTGTTAACTCATTGGCTGCCATTGATGGTGCGAGATGTCCAATCCATTTGAAGTGGGAGGTAGTTAAGCACTGAACCCAAAGTAGTCTTGTAGAAAAATTAGGACACCCCATTAAATATTCACATATTAAATGTTCACATATCAATGTCTGATCTTTTTTTTTTTTTTTTTGCAATTTAATCTAGAAAGTGATTCCATTACAGGTTAACAACAAAAAATAACATTGTTTTACTCATTAAACCAAATATATAAACAAAAATGCATATTCTAACTGAGGAAAAAGTTAGGACACCCTACCACCTAATAGCTAGTGTTACTTTGACTGAAATAACTTGAGTGAGACACTTTTTTGTAGCCTTGAAGTCTTTGACATCGGTCTGAAGGCTTGCCCCACAACTCAACGCAGAATACTTCCAGCTGTAAGATGTTTGAGGGGTTTCATGGATGTACAGCCCGTTTCAAGTCACTCCACAGCATCTCAATGGGATTAAGATCTTGGCTTTGACTCGGCCATTCCAGGATTCTCCATTTCTTCCTTTTCAGCCTGTCCTTGGTCGATTTGCTAGTATGTTTTGGGTCATTGTCATGTTGCAGGGTTCAGTTTCGCTTCAGCTTTAGTTTTTTTCACAGATGATCTAACATTTTCCTCAAGCACTCTCGGATGCAAGATAGAAATTCATTGTGGATTCTATGATGGTGAGCTGGCCAGGTCCTGCTGCAGTGAAGCATCCCCAAACCATGACACACCTCCTTGCTTGGCGGTTCTTTTCCTTGGAATGCTGTATTGGGTTTACGCCAAATGTGTCCTTTGTTCTGGTGTCCGAATAGTTAAATTTTAGATTCATCTGTCCAAAGAACATTATTCCAAAAGTCCTGGTCTTTGTCTACATTCACTCTGGCAATCTTCAATCTGGCCTTCATTTTCTTCTTGGAGAGCAAAGGTTTCCTTGAATGTTGGGGTGCCCTAATTTATTCCACAACAGAAATTGCATTTATTTAAATTTAGTTCTATCACTTGAATCTCTCAAGATTGTTAAAATTGATATTAAATATCCCAAGGGCATAGGTTTGGTCAAAACATTGGTAGGGACGATATAACATATCTGCATGTACACTTTTTGATAAGGATGGGACATAAATAAGACCGAACAGATTGGGTGAACGAGGGTAGGGGCTACCTTTTTCACAAATATCAACCTAATTAATTGATATGAGGAATCAGGGGTGCTTATTATGTCGATCAAGGTCGATAAGTCGATCGTAACGCTAGTGTGGGTAGCTTGCGGCATCCAAAAATATATGTACATAGTAAGTTATGATTATGTTGTGTGTATGTTGAGTTGTGTGAGCAACATATGAGGTTATGCAGCACGTCACTCTATATAAGCAGCTTTTTGCTCACGTTTTTCTGCTTCTGTAGTTTCCAGCAGAGTTCACTACATTTCTTAGTTTAATTAACGTTAACAATAGAGCTGCAGCTATCGATTATTTTATGAGGCGATTAATTGATGAACTAATTAGTTTGAATAATTGAGTTATCGGATAAGGAACATGAAAAATTAAAATACCTGAGTTGAGTCTCAAAATGGTATTAAAAAAAAATAAATGAGGATCTATGCACAACAAAAGAATAATTGGCTAACTTACATAGCAAAAAATGCTATAAAATGCTAACGTTTTTTTTTTTTTTTTTTTTTTTTTACAATGCTCTTAACAAATGGTTCAGACACACATTTCCACAAAAAAACGGCTAAATATACATGTAAACTAAATTACGAATGCATTAAAAAACCTTAGCTCAAACAAATCTTAGCTTACGTTGGTCTTAACCAGGAGGAGTTGGATTCAGCCTTTTGAAATGAGGCGGACCAGAGGGCAGTGTATCCACCCTAATCAATAAAATGAAATGCAAACACTTTCCAAATAAACCATTACAACACTATTTTAATTAAACGAATACTCGAAGCAACAAAATTCAATTAGAATATTTTTTTCTAATCGAATACTCGAGTTAATCGATTAATCGTAGCAGCACTAGTTAACAGTAGAAAATACAAACAGAAGGACACTTCTCTCTAAACAGCTTCCAACTTGAGTTTTGCAGGTTAGCAAGTTCACACAGTTTAATGTTATGCTAACTCTGATGCAGGTCAGACTTTCAGTAGCAAAATTATTGGTGTGTTTCCCACCTCGACAACATTGGTGTCTTTTTAAATTACTTACTGTGGCTGCTGCTGGTCAAAAAAAAAACTTCTTATATCCCTCCTCTTCGAAGGAGGCGGAGGAGGCGGCATGTTGTCGACATGTATTTCTGTCGGGGTTTTGTGAGTGTGAGTGTGAGCGTGCGTGTGTTTGTTGGGGCTGGTTCAAGTTATCAGCCAATCAAACGTGCGTTCGGGGGGGGGGGGGGGGGTTGATGGACCGGCCAATACCGAAGGTAAAAAGGGCTAAATGTAAGTTTGAACATAATGAAAATAATTCACTAAATAACGGTAGGGTCAACTCTATCCTTACAACATGTGGGAAGACGATCTATAACAGAACTCATTATATAATGCATATAAACTTGCTTAAAATTTGATGGGGACAATTTGAGCATCCTGAAAAGTTGGTAGTGTTATGTCCCTGCCGTCCCTATGCAAACCGACGCCGTTGAAATATCCATATTACCAAAGATGTGAGAAAACACAGAGGCTGCCATAGGATGTCCTAATTTTTTCACATGACTGTATCAACTCCGCGAAGTTACCCGATTCAGACGCAAATTTATTCAAAAATGATGTCATTCGTTTGTGCTGCTATTGTTTTTGAGATATTAACAATTCTTTTATTGGTCTATCTGGGGTCAACCAGCCCCCATTTTGATTAAAAATGGCTAAAAATGATGTCAATTGCTTGCGCTGGTTTGTGCTGCTATCGTTTTATAGATATTGAGATATTCATTTCGAGTGATGAAGTCAATCGCAGCACCACGGCTGACGAAGTGTACCAACTCTCTCAATAACAGGGGTGTTCCAACTAATCGCGCAAACGTAACACAAATGAATGGCTCCATTTCGGTTGAATTTTGCAGTAAATGGGGGAGCTTGAGATATTAATTTCGATTGACGACGTGACCCGCAGCTCAAGTACCACAGAAATCCAAGTATCCACACTCACCATTGCGGTCTATAGCAAACGGTGTGCCAGCAGTGACAATCTCATAGTTGCAAATCTGGCTGTACTGTGGGGAACAATCCTGGTCCCAAGCCTCCACCTGTGACAGCACAAAAGATGTAATCAGCAGCTGCAGGCTACCAGACTGAAGATGTTAAAGGCGCTATGAAATACTGCAGCAAGTACTTAAAAATGATAGCACAGCATATTTTGGACAAAAATCCATCCAAAAAGAGGTGACAGAAAAGGCTTAGTAATGAATTTAGACCCTAAATGGTCTTCCTTTCTCAACTGCCTTGGCCCGGTCCCACTAAAAAATATTCAAATGGAAGATGATGTGACACCCAGAATGAGGTGCAGATTTCTGAAAGCAGGCTATCCAGAGACTTTCTAGTCTCTTGTTGCCGTGTGAGCGTTTGGTCATTCTGTCAACATGTACCATCTAGCAAGAGCAGCACTAGAAAGCTACACATAATCATCAGTTCTCGTTGTGACATTATAACCAGAATTGCTGAAAAATGTTGCCTGACGCATTGTTTTGGGTGGAATAGCGATGAAATGGTTTAAAAAAACAAAAAGGCCAAATTTGTTTTCTACATGGAAAATGACATTAGTGCAGTCATTTTCATTTTTGGGCCGGTGTCTGGAGAAATAAGTAGGTTCGGAATTCCTAAATTAAATGGGGTTTGGTGTCACTACACAGGCGCGAACTGCGACTTTACGTATTTTACACGTACACGGGAAAAATAGGTATTGGGTGAAAAATAAGTAGGAATTGCTGACTACGGTCAAGCCCGCGGACATTCGTCTTCCTGTGGTCAAATGAGCCGACCCTAAAATTAGCGCACCCGCGTAATCAAAGCATTGCGGTAAATGCATTCCGACCGAGTGGCAAGGCAGTTGACTTCTGTGTGCTCGCACTGTTCCCAACTCCCAACGCCACCATTCTCATCATTTCACAAAGGAAATAAAGACGAATGAGTGCAAAACCGCTCCATCTACATGTACGTTATGCACGCTATCATGTTAGCACAATATTATGTGACTCCCGTTAGCAACAGGTTGTGTTTGTAGATAGTAGGTTACAGTTCTCATCTTTGTGGCACTGTAAATCCACAAATCTGAATACATTCTGGCTTGGTGAATATTGGTTGGTGAATATTAGTAGCAAATTTCTCTGACTACTCCCATACTCATTTTTGCTGTACCGATATTTAGTAAAATGAATTAAAAGTCTTGCATGTGAGCTTGAATTAGGTTACAGTTCTCATATTTGTGCAACTGTAAATCCAAAATTCTGAATAAGTTCTGACCGAAGTTGGTAAATACGTAGACTTCATAATGATATTGACGGGACACGGGACGCGGGGCAGATTAATTGGGGGCCTACTTCCGTCAAAGCTGACCGAGTGGAAACACAGACAAAGAGCTTTTTACGTTGAAAATTCTTGTGAATAAATGCGTAAATCCCTCAATTCTTTATAGATATGGATGTAAAACAGTCTTGATTCTTGGTTAAAAGCTAAAAAAAAAACGGGGAATTAGCATTTATTTTACGTAAATATGTCGAATGCGCTGCTAGTCTTTAAGTCAATATGGTGCCGCTTTACCACAACAAAGAGTTTTTTACGTTGAAATTCTAGTGAATAAATGCTTAAATCAGTGAATTCTTTAGAGATATGGGCGTAAAGCAGTCTCAATTCTTTGTTAAAAGAGCAAAGAACCGGGCAGTTAGCATTTATTTTACATAAATATGTCGAATGTGCTGCTAGTCTTTAAGTCACTGTGGCGCTGCCTTACCATAATAAAGTTTTTTACGTTAAAATTCTTGTGAATAAATGCTTAAATCCCTGAATTCCTTATAGATATGGACATAAAAACAGTCTCGTTCCTTTGTTAAAAGAGCAAAGAACCGGGGCGTTAGCATTTATTTTACGTAAATATGTCGAATGTGCTGCTGCCGCCTCATGAAAACAAGAGGTTTTTTCATTGAAAATTCTTGTGAATAAATGCTTAAATCCGTGAATTCTTCATAGATAAAGATGTAAAAATGTCTTGATTATTGGTTAAAAGGATAAAAAAAACTGCAGATAGCATTTATTTTACGTAAATATCGCAAACTACGACGCCATTGCCGTAGCGGCTAATTTCTCCCATTGACTTTTTTTCCTCACCTTTCAAAATGTTAATCTTTTTTTTTTTTTTAATTGCCTTGAATCCTCGAAAAAAAATCACTCGTGAGACAATCCTTCCTGTTTGAATACGGTACAGCTTTCGTACTTTTTCAACCTAAATCCAGTGTTAGATCACTGCGTGCGTGTGTTTGAGAATAACTCCTCTTAATGTGGGGAGGCCCCCTACTTGAAGGCAAGGCGCAGTGTATGACGGTTGTGACCCGTCAATATCGTTATGAAGTCTATGGGTAAATATTAGTAGTGGACCTCTCTGACGACTCACAAACTCAAAACAATGCATTTTTACTGTATTTATATATATATATGAATATTTAGAGATTTTGAATTAAAAGTCCTACATGTGTACTTTGTTTAGTTTACAGTTGTCTAATGGTTTATGCATGTTGTAGTTTACAGTCTTGTATCAATGACCTGTTTGCATTAAAAATCACTACATGGTTTATAATTACTCCACTGTTGTAATTATTTTACTCTAGGCTAGTTAAGAGTTCAGGTTATTGTGTACTAGATGATTTTTGTCCAAAACAACAGCAAATGTAGTTTTTGTTTTTTAATCAAGGTACAGGTGCTTGTGTTGCGGGCTGGATTGCTTCCAACACCGTGCATTAAGTAGGCAGGTCTTTCAAAGACTCCCGGGCCACTCCATCCCACCCAGTCCGACCCTGATGCTCACCGTTCCATAGCATCTACAGTATATATCAGGTTAAAGTCAAAGCTGTCAAAGACAAAGCCAGTCACTTCATTTTGTGTGGATGGCAAAAGTAAATCACGCTCTTCGACGTCATATTTTTTGCTTAATTAACTTCTAATAAAATTTTAGGGTTCTCAATGAAAAATTAAAGACTACAGAAATCAGAGGGGTCTTTTTTTTTTTGCTTTTACGAAAATCATGAACAAAAAACAAAAGAATATATACGTTTTTTTGTTTTTTTGTGTGTTTATTCTCATGAGCAAAATATAAAACTTTTTGCTCCCCCTTTGGTTAATAAAAAAATGTAAATAAAATAAAAAAAGAACCATAGACATCATCACTATTGACGTGTCGCTTCGTAATTCTTTGCGCGACACCTTATCAGAGGGGGCCAAGCTTTATTTAGTAATAGCCGAAGACTGCACACGCTCATGTCAGATTTAAGCTTTGATTTACTTTCGATTGGATTTAACTATGAAAGTTGTACCGCATACAAACAGGAAGGATTGTCTCAGGAGTGATTTGTTCGAGGATTCAAGGTAAATATTATATTTTTCGCACCATGAGTGCGTAATTGAAGCATTTATTCGCAGGACTTTTTCTACTTTGTTTACACATGGAGGCTGCTAATTTTCGTAACTGACTAGCCTCATAGTTTACTTTTAACCAAGAATCGAGACTGTTTTAAGTCCATATCTATAAAGAATTCAGGGATTTAAGCATTTATTAACTAGAATTTTTGCCATAAAAGCTCCTCTTACGCTAGGCAGCCGCTAGCCTCATTTGCTAGCATAGTAGCATGGTAATTTGTCAATATACGTAAAATAAATGCTAACTGCACGTTTTTTTGCTTTTAACCAAGAATCGAGACTGTTTTACTTCCATATCTATAAGGAATTCTGGGATTTAGGCATTTATTCACCAGAATTTTCGCAAGAAAAGCTCCGTTTATGCCAGGCGGCTGCTAGCCTCATTCGCTAAAATAGTAGTTTTGTACTTCGTCAATATACGTAAAATTAACGCTAACTGCACGGTTTCTTTGCTTTTAACCAAGAATCGAGACTATTTTACGTCCATATCTATGAAGAATTTGGGGATTTAAGCAATTATTCACAAGAATTTTGCCAGAAAAGCTCCTGTTACACCAGGCGGCCGCTAGCCTCGTTTGCTAACAGTAGGCTAAATAGTGTATAATGATAATAAAGGGCTATTCTATTTTATAATAAGTTGTGATTACATATAGAATTTATTAATAATCTTTTTACATATTCTTTAGAATTTATTCTGCATGTTTTCCTCAAGTATTACGTTTCTGATGTTAAATTAGGTGATTTATTAGCTGTTGAAAACTTAAGTAAATAAAAAAACAATTAAGTTGCTATTTTAGTCAAAAACTTACATGATATATGTTAAATATTGCTATTGATCCTAAAACTGTAGGTGACTATCTCTGCATTTGGTGATTTTTCTGTGTAAAATCGGACACTTTTATAGCCATTTTAAGTTGTGTTATACTTATATAGAAAATAATTAACCAGGATTTTATAAGGGAACGACTTTTTTGATGCCGCTGCTCTTGGAGACTCACATATGGCTAAGGTAGGTGCCTGTTTTGGTTTTAGGTCAGTAGCAGCTTTGGTTTTGTAAATATTTGAAGTTTTTGAAAATAGGCCCCGTAAGAATCTGCCCCGTTTCCCGTGTCATGTCAGGTTATGAAGACTATGAAAGAATGTAAAAGAGCTGTCAATACTTTAAACCAAAGTTGTATAGAAGCAAAAACAAAGACATGATTATGCTTCTGAGTGTACTTTAAACACAGAGTTGGAAAAGTACCTGCAAAATGCTGTCATAGATCTTGCCTTCAATGACTGAAGCCTTGTATAGAGGCTCTCGAAACACCGGGCAGAACTCATTGACGTCATCTACTTGAATGTGAACCACAGCCCTATGAAAAAGAAAAAAGGAGGAAGAGTGGGGACATGTAGTTTGGTATTGATTGATGGAGGGAAAAGAAAGCAAAGACAGGAAGCAAAGAGATGGATGGAGAGAGCAAAAATCCATTTGAGATGATCAAACTTCATTAAGACCTTTTTTGAAGGGCTTTCTTGACTCATTCACTGCCATTGAGCAATCCATTTAAACTTGAAAGGCCGGCATCGAGTGATTACGTTTCAGTGTCCACTTTTTAGGTACGGCTCTCACGCTTCACACTATTCGCTTAAAATTGTGAGTTTAACACCTTGATGCCTGAATACATGGGCGTCACCAGACATGTTTCACTGGGGCACGTATCCCAGTATCTGCAGAGCCACAGTATAAATTTAACCGGTAAAAAAAATAAATACTGTGGCCGATTTAATATGATCGTGTTTTAGCTAACTGGCTAGGCTCTCACTGAAGAGCTTTGTCTAATATTGTGTTAATACACGAGCGTAGGTTTGGTCTCAATATTGTTAGGGACGATATAACAGCGTAACCTGCATGTACACTTTTTGCTGGGGACGGGACATTAATAAGACCAAACAGATTGGGTGAATGGTGGCCAGGGCTACATGGCTAGGTTCATACTGCAGGTCTTAATGCACGAATCTGATTTTTTCGTGTTTTCCGACTCAAGTGAGGCATTAACTTAACGGTCTGAACATGAGAAGTCGCCATTTTAAATCCGATCTTGGTCACTTTCGTATGTGGTTCAAATCCGATCTGGGCCACATTTTTCCAGAATGTGGCTGGCGGTCTCAACTGTCAAGTGTCCCAAATCGGAATTCATGTAGCAATGACGTCAGCAAAGAGTGAAAGCGGCAGGCAGGACGGCAGCGATGTACGTAGCTGTGCATTAGCTTCTAGCTTGAACTCTGCTTTTAAGCACGAAGCGGGCTTGACCGCAGTTATAAAAAAGACATAAAATGAAGAAAAGGATGAGCCTGACAATTTTCGATTTTCATTCTGTGCGCTGAACAAGAAGTATTTCATTATTGATTATATGGCCGAGTCGGGGCAAACTGACGCACCCGTGTCATTTCATGCACACACATAAAGGCCTATGTGTGTGCATGTATGCATTCTATCAGTCCATATAAACTTTGAATATAAGACTAAAGGGGATTATTAATGTCTGTTATTTGTGTCCTCATTTTGGAAATCAAAATATGATCACCCTGGAATGACATACAGCTAGCATGTGCAATTTGTTTTGATGCTTCTGCGCATGCGGGTCACTTTGCCGAGCGCACCTCGGACTGCAAATTAGTGCGCATGCGTGATACTTGAACTGGCTCAATGGACAAAGGCAGTCTGAACGGGCACGCCAAAAAAAAAAAAAAAAGATATGAAAAAAAATCGGATTTGTACATTAAGACCTTCGGTATGCCCATTTGTCATCAATACGACCCTAATTAATTGATAGGAGAAATGATTAATGCAAAATAGATCTGTATTGACTTATACTATCTTCCACAGTACAAATTTACAGTCTAACATCCAAATCTGATATATATATTTTTTAAATCTGGTCGAATAATTTTCTTCCATCTTGTTTTGAGTTTTATAGGCTAGTTACCAGATTAATGCATTAGATTCCACTTACTTTTAGTAAATATTACCATTTGTTCTTATTAAGCCTATACATCTAAAAGTCGGTCATTTTTCACCTAAATCAAGAAAAAACTGCTTACAAATAATGTTTTGAACAATACTGTTGAATTATGAACATTTTTGACAAACAAGTTTTTTTAAAATTAGGTATAAGTAAATATATAGGACTGTTCATCTTATTTTCAGCTAGCTATTTTTCTTATTTCAAGAAATCTGAGTAAAATTTACTTGAAGCACTGGCAGACAATTTCACTTATTTCTAGTAGATTTACACTGAAAACATGGGAATTTAAGGTTGTTGGTTTTTTTTTTTTTTTTTGTCAGTTTTAAGGAGGTTGGTTTTTGCAGTGCATATGCATTGGTTCAGATGATACACCGTACGATTCAAACCTTTGTTTTCAAAAACTACTAAAGAAACATTTTGAAAACTTCCAGAATAAATGTCTGGATTTTATTAGCAAATCTTAATTGCATTATTTAAACATAAATTATATTAACATACACAAGAAACACAAATTGTTAAACATCATTTAAGTATCCAGGAATGCAAAAAAAAAAAGTCTTAATACCACTCAAAACTGTCTGTCTAAATCAATTAAATACAAGTCAGGTAATGACACCCCCAAAAAAAAATAAAATAAAAGTGAGTATTCCTTCAGGAAAAACACGACTGCTTTTGTCCACAAGCTCTGCCAAACTCAAAAAAAAAAAACAAAACAAAAAAAAAAGTCTCCTTTGGGCTGCTTTAAGACCACATACGCAGACTAAAAATGAAAACTGTGGAGAAGGGGTAAACCTTGGTTCACTACATTTCTTACAGCTGAGCAGAGTTCACTATATTTCTCAGTTTAATTAACATTAACATAGTAGAAAACACATACAGGTCTCCTAAGCAGCTTCCTACTCAGGTTAGCAAGTTCACACAGTTTAATGTAATGGTAATGCTAAACTGTGATGCAGGTCAGACTTTCAGTAGCAAAATTAGTGGTGCCTTTCCCACCTTCACAACAATGACTTTTTACATTACCTACAGCGGTTGCTGGCCCAAAAAAAAAAAACTTCTAATATCCCTCCTAGTCGAAGCGGGCGGAGGAGGCGGCATGTCGACGTGTAACGTAATTCTGTACTGTGAGAGTGTGCATGTATGTGTGGAAGGGGGGGCGGGGTCAAGTCATCAGCCAATCAAACGTGTGTTTGAGAAAAAAAACATGGACTGGCAAACTCAGCAAGTGAAAAAGGAGTAAATGTAAGTGAAAATAATGAAAATATTTCACTTAATACTGGTAAGATCAATTCTATCGTTACAACATATGGGAAGACAATCTAAATGACTTATATAACTGAACACATTATATAATGCAAATAAGGTTGCTTAAAAGTTGGTAGTGTTTTGTCCTTACTGTCCCTATGCAAACCTACACCCTTATGTGGTATATCAACTGTATCAATACTGGTGCTATTTATAGCTATTTGTTTATATGACCAAAATGAATAGGATCAATCTGTAAGAATAATTGCCTATCCATAGACATCATCACTATTGACGTGTCACTTTGTCATTCTTTGCGCGACGCCTTATAAGAGGTGGACGATGGCACACTCTAATGTCGGATTTAAACTTGGATTTACTTAAGATTGGATTTAACTACGAAAGTTGCACCACATACAAACAGGAAGGATTGTCTCAGGAGTGATTTGTTCGAGGATTCAAGGTAAGTATTATATTTTTCGTACCATGTGTGCGTGATTGAAGCATTTATTCGCAGGAATTTTCTTCTTTGTTTACACATGGAGGGGGGTAATTTTCGTAACTGACTAGCCTCATAGTTTACTTTTAACCAAGACTCGAGACTGTTTTACGTCCATATCTATGAAGAATTCAGGGAGTTAAGCATTTATTCACAAGAATTTTTGCCAGAAAAGCTCTTTTTATGCCAGGCGGCTGATAGCCTTACTCGCTAACATAGTAGCATGGTACTTGTCAATATACATAAAATAAACCCTAACTGTACGGTTTCTTTGTTTTTAACCAAGAATTGAGACTGTTTTACGTCCATATCTATACAGTATATAGTGTATAATGATAACAAAGGGATATTCTATTCTATAATAAGTTGTGATGTATATGGAATTTATTAAATATCTATTTACCTATTCTTTATGATTGATATGTTTTCCTCAAGTATTAAGTTTCTGATGTTAAATTGAGTGATTTATTAGCTGTTGAAAACTTAAGAAAAAAAAAATTAAGTATGTTAAATATTGCTATTGATCCTGAAAATATTGGTGATTTTCTCTGCATTTGGTGATTTTTGTGCATCTAGTGTAAACTCTTGAGACTTTTATAGCCATTTTAAGTTGTGTTATATAGAAAATAATTAATCGGGATTCTATAAAGGAACAACTTTTTTGATGCCGCTGCTCATTGAGACTCATATATGGCTAAGGTAGGTGCCTGTTTTGGTTTTAGGTCGGTAGCAGCTTTGGTTTTGTAAATATTTGAATTTGAAGTTTTTGAAAATAGGCCCCCTACGAATCGGCCCCGTTTCCTGTGTCATGTCAATAGGTTATGAAGTCTATGGTCTATCTTTGGGAGATAACCTCTAAAAATGTTGTTTGCATTTTATTTGTTACAGTCCCAGTAATCTGTAACAAGATATATTATTATTTTTATTTATTTATTTATATTTGACGCAAGCAGCATTACTCTTGCAAATGGATATTACCGTATTGGCCTGCATATAAGACGGTGTTTTTTGCATTGAAATAACACTGAAAAAGAGGGGGCTGTCTTATATTCACGGTCTAGACATTATACCCATTCACGACGCTAGATGACGCCAGATATCATTGAAGCGATGTTCTGTCATGACAGATCTCAGCTACTCTCCCCATTCACGACGCTAGATGGCGTTAGATATCATTGAAGCGATGGTCTGTCATGACAGATCTCTACTCTTTTTGGGTTAACCAGTTTGCATTTTTTATTGCAATGTTTTTCCTTATTCAGATATTTTTCAAGACTACAGTTACAGTTAGACTTCATTTTGATGATTAATGCAGTTATAGCAATTATGTTGTTTTATCACAATAGATTGGTTAATTTATATTTCAAAAACCAGAAGCCATTCATTTACGAATGTGATTGCACTTTAGTTTACATATTTAAATGTTCAGATATTAAGATTTGAATGAGGCAAAATAACATGCTTTTTGTCTCAAATATATCGTTATTATCATTTGTTTCGGATGTACTGTAATTATTTTCTGTACAAAAATTAATTTGGTGTTCAAAAAGTCTTTTTTCAAACTTCTTTCAAACTTGAAAAAGAGGGGGTCGTCTTATAATCAGTCTTATATTCGGGCCAATACGGTACACAGTTATTGGATCGCAGCAAGGATAAATCAGAACGCAGTAATGAAAGAGGTAATGTAGGTAACCCACCTAGGCAACATAAACCACTTTTAGGTCACAACCTACTAGTTGAGAAACACTGATTAATTGCATAACAGTTACAGTGATATATCCCAAATTCTGTCCAGACAAAGTAGAGCAGCAGAAAGTAGGAAGAGGTCAAGAAGAGATGGAAGTTGAGGAGCATGAGCAGAGGTGAATTAACTATCAACAATCCAATTATGATTTTGAATACTGATGGCTGAAAAGCAAAAAACGTTTTTCTTTAACAGAAACTTGTACTTTGGTTTGATTACATAAAGTTTAAAGGGATATTTCCAACTTTTTATGATAGATAAGTGCCAAAAAAAAAAAAAAAAAAAATTGCTTGCTCGCCACTGCCCCAGTATTAGGTCTACTGTCGCCCGTTTCCAATAATCAGGATCGCTTTCAAGCTCCGGTGTGTTAAAGAAGGGAGACAGGGAAAACTAGACTTGGACTGAACAAAATCCCCAGCCCCACCAGTTTATACGCACACCAAAACACACACCGTAATAGCTTCAATCCAATATATCCAGCAGAATATAAAGACGAAGTAATCATTCAAACAAGTTTTCCTTTTCCGTGACCTTCCCTGTAACTTGTATCCGAGGACGCGCATCTGGCAAATTAATGACATTAGCTTAATGAGGCCTATTTAGAATGTCATGCAGTGATAACGGCACGAACACACACACACACACACACATACGGACACTGCGCCATTCATCTTCCGTCGGGAAAATTCATCTCGGAGCTCCCCGAGCTCATAAATTTCTTTCTACCTCTTCATACCTGCGGCACCGCCGGCCAAATTTTCGCAGCTTGTTGTGTATGAGTGAAGCGGCGACAGCTTTGATTTGAGGCTGTCAATGCCAGACTCCATGTCTGTCACTGTCAGTCACAAAGGACGACCGCACGCAAACCTGTCGACACCACTCAAGTGACAGAGCGCCATTAAAAGGAGGACGCCTTCACTAGCAGCATCATAAGTACAGTACTCTGGCTGCCACTGACAGCGATGGATGTCACATCCATTTTTACTGATAACAACCCCTTAATTCGTTCTAAAAACAGACAAATGCGTTTTTTTCCCTTTTTTTTTTTTTTTTTTTTTTTTTTTTTAATTAAACATGTAAAAAGTCATAAAAAATAAATTAAATGGACTATTTCCTTTTGCTTTACTTAAAATACATATAGTTTATTTTGGTTTTTTTGTTGTGCTAATTTACACACATACACATACATGCATGCATACATATACAGTGGTACCGCTACATATGAATTAATTTCGTCCTGTTTTTTACAGTGCTGGCCAAAAGTATTGGCACCCCTGCAATTCTGTAAGATAATGCTCAATTTCTCCCAGAAAAGGATTGAAATTACAAATGCTTTGGTAGTAATAGCTTCATTTATTTTGCTTGCAATGAAAAAACACAAAAGAGAATGGGGAAACAATTAAATCATTATCATTTTACACAAAACTCCAAAAAATGGGCCGGACAAAAGTATTGGCACCCTCAGTCTAATACTTGGTAGCACAACCTTTAGACAAAATAACTGCAAACAACCATTTCCGGTATCCATCAGTGAGTTTCTTACAATGCTCTGCATGAGTTTTAGACCATTCTTCTTTGGCCTACTGCTCCAGGTCTCTGAAATTTGAAGGGTGCCTTCTCCAAACTGCCATTTTCAGATCTCTCCACAGGTGGTCTATGGAATTTAGGTCTGTATTCAAGTCTTCAGACTTCATAATGCCATGCACACGGTCAAGCAGTCCAGTGCCAGAGGTAGCAGTGCAACCCCAAAACACCAAGGAACCTCTGCCATGTTTGACAGCGGGATAAGTGTTCTTTTCTTTGAAGGCCTCTTTTTTTTCCTGTAAACTCTTTGTTGATGCCTTTTTCCCAAAAAGCTCTACTTTTGTCTCATCTGACCGGAGAACATTCTTACAAAGCGTTTTTGGCTTTCTCAGGTAAGTTTTGGCAAACTCCAGCCTGCCTTTTTTATTTGTCTGGGTCAGAAGTGGGGTCTTTCTGGGTATCCTACCATAGAGTCCCTTTTCATTCAGATGCCGACAGATAGTACGGGTTGACACTGTTGTACCCTCGGACTACAGAACAGCTTGAACTTGTTTGGATGTTAGTCGAGGTTCTTTATCCACCATCTGCACATCTTTCATTGAAATCTCTCATCAAATTTTTCTCTTCCGACCATATCTAGTGAGGTTAGCCACAGTGCCATGGGCTTTACACCTATTGATGACACTGTGCACGGTAGACACAGGAACATTCAGTTCTTTGGAGATGGACTTGTAGCCTTGAGATTGTCCATGCTTCCTAACAATTTTGCTTCTGAAGTCCTCAGACAGTTTGTTGGATTTCCTTTTTTTCCTCCATGCTCAATGTGGTACACAAGGACACAGGACAGAGGTTGAGTCAACTTTAATCCATTTTAACTGTTGCAAGTGTGATTTAGTTATTGCCGCCACTTGTTATGTGCCACAGGTAAGTAACAGGTGCTGTTTATTACAGAAATTAGCAAAACATCACATGATTTTTCAAAGGGTACCAATACTTTTGTCGGGCCCATTTTTGGAGTTTTGTCTGAAATGATAAGGATTTCACTTTTTCTTCCATTCTCTTTTGTGTTTTTTCATTTCAAGCAAAATAAATGAAGACATTACTACCAAAACATTTGTAATTGCAATCATTTTCTGGGAGCAATTGAGCATTATCTGACAGAATTGCAGGGGTGCCAATAATTTTGGCCAGCACTATAAATATAAATGGTTGCATGTCGAGCATGATTTTTCTCATGAGAATACGTTATTATTTGATGAATTCGTTCCACAGCCCAAAAACCTACGCTAAATCCTTCGTACATAAATACTGCTGGTAGAATTACAAATAGCCATGACACATAGCAAAACAAATAAATTACGAATAAAAATATATGAATACAAATCGGAATAATAATAAATAATAGTGATGTAACGAATCGGGTTCCAACGTGGCCATTGTGTTTCGCATGCTGTTCAGACAGAAAAGTGTGGTAGACATTAGCTGTGTGGCGCAAGTTCTGAAAGGGAACCTCAGATTTAAAGACTTGTAGGCTCTAATAAGCCAAAAGTGTTCTCTTTTACTAAAATGCGTTATTAGAAACACATAAAAACTGCCATTGATTTAAAAATCTATAATATTTAGCACATGTTTTGACCTGCGGAGGGCGCCATGTTTTTACGTGCAATGGACGCTCAGGGTGACGACACAGATTGTCACTGTCACTCGACGAATACCACCAGGTTACTGCAATTCCTTCTACGCGGCGAGACATCCAACACATGCGCTAATCGGTTAAAAGTGGTGTACTTACTTTTTGTGTTTTTATTGAGTCTTTTATTACCTTTTCATTGCCTCAAAATACTTTTTGCATGTGTTACCCTCTCATACTTTTAAGCCTTGTGTTGTGGTCGCTTTAAGCAGTTTGTTGATCTGTTGACCACATTAGTCACGTAGCATATTTAAACCACCCTTTTTTTATTTTACAACGTTTAAGTATTTCTTAAGGCATCTTTAGTATGTTCTGTCTGTATGCATCTAAACCAGCGGTCTCAAACCGACTCCACAAAGGGCCGCAGTGGGTCCTGGTTTTTGTTCCAACAGATCCAGCACAAACAGTTCAACCAATGAGGTTTCTACTAACATAAGCAGCACCTGATTGCAATCAACTGATTACACTTGTAAGAAACCAGATTGGTGAAAAGGTATTTGTCTCGTTTGGTTGGAATGAAATCCAGTACCCCCTGCGGCCCTTTGAGGACCGGTTTGAGACCACTGAAACAAAACAAGCTGAAAGCACACGGTAGTACTTTCTGCGTCAAATTCGCTTCTTGTAGACGTTTCGCCGGTGTAGCACATTTTTAGCCTGGTACACCAGACTCAACGCTGTTCCAGCTATTGAGTCTGGCCACCATTCCCACGGAAACAATTTCCAGGGTGGAGCAAGCCACAGCAAACAGACAGCGGAGTGGACCAATCAGCGACGGGCAGATGTGACGTTAGTAAAATGGCGACGGCAGGACGAGGGACTTGCGCGCGGAAGTAAACATACGAAGAGAGCGGAGTTTATTCGACATGGCTAGCGCGAGACAGACTGTTGTCAATGACTCGTGTCGATGTGTTTTTGGTCATTTAAAACTGATTTTACCGTGGATTGGAACATATTCTCGGCTCTGCCGTTCACCATCTGTGTTGCTGAAGAGACGACTTTCGACGCGCAAAAGTGACGTTGCTCGTGAAGAACACGTCACGCAAATAAACGAATCTGATTTGTCGATTGATTTTGTATCTGCTCGAAAAGGCCGTTAATGGGATGGTTCCCAGACTATTTCTCTCAGTGTTTGAAAAATACAGGGAGAATAGTCTGGCAGAGCCAGGCTAGCACATTTTGGCAGAACACCGTTTTTTTTAACTCTCGTCTTGTCTCATCCCGTCTTTCCTTTTCATTTGCTTTTGCTGAAAATTGAAATATTGACAGTAATGTCATGCATGTTAAAGTTCCTTTCGGGTTTAAATTGAAAGATTGAAATGTTTATGTCGCTAGAGTCATACTCTGGAAGCTCGGCAGCGTAACCGCCCTGCCATGTCAACAACAATGGCGACTACTACTACTACTACTAGTTAAACTAATTTTACAAATTGTATAAAGACGAAAACATCAAGAGGGGTTTCAATATCCAATTATTTTAACTCATAATAACGTTTATCGTTTAAGAACTACAAGTCTTTCTATCTGTGGATTCCTTTAAGTAAATGATTGAAATCCTGATGAAGCTGGCAATTTCCTTGCCGGTTACAATAAACCGGCAATAAAAAGGCGTTTCTATTGTCACCTTAACTTATAGAGAAGTGGTTCTTAACCTTGTTAAAGGTCCCGAACCCTTTGGAATGAGATAAGCATTTTTAGAGCATTTTTCAAAATTCACTCAAAAATGATGTATCTAAGCTAGCAAGCTAATAATTTAGCAAATTCCCGTTCAGAATTCTTGTTATTTCGACAGCATTTTTTATAGCAGGTCAAAATTTTAGACCACGCTGCCCATTGGTCTTTTGTATTCCCTCATACCAAGTGAGAGTCAACCTTCCACTGAGAAAACCAGTTGATCTTCCCTTTAGTTCGAGGACTAGCAGAAATGGATTAAGCCTGTAAATTGGGAGCAAACCAATCCAAAACCTGGTCTAAAAAAACAGCGTACAAAAACAGGGCTCTGCGTTTCTTTACCTTCGCCGAACCCCTTAGATTTACTCACCGAACCCCTGGGGATCGAACCTAGTAAATCGATCGAACCTAGGTTCAGAACCACTGTTATAGAGACTGACGAACGGAGGTCGGAGACCAGCGATATTGTCTAGCCAGTTCACTCACACACACAACGTGCTCATATTTTTTTGTCATTTCCTTCTTAATTTCAATGGTAAGAGTCACCTTTTTCCTTTTATTCACCACCTGCACCAGTGGCGCTGAAAATGGGGTTATGAGGTGTGGTGGTTATGAGGTGTGGTGGTGCTGGTGTTGGTGAGGGGAAAAATCTCATTACTATCGCTTAATTGTAATTTTTTTGTTACTGTCACATTTTCTCCGATACAGTATGTTAGATGATAAATAATCGATCCAAACAAAGAAAAATTGTGGGGAAAAAAACGTTTAAAAGGGTAAATATATGAAAAAGTTCATCTCGACCACTCCTTGATGTCTGCGATTTCTCAATCACGGCCCTTGTTATATTACCACGTTTTACCCATAAAATCCCCGAAAAAATCAGCTGTGGCCATTCACAGCTGTGTCTTGACACTCAGTGATACATGCTACATGGAGTTTTTGGACCGAATCAAGGTAAGTAGGTGATAAAATTTCATTAAAGTCATGGCGTCTGCAATTCTGCTCCGCGTGCTCTCAGCTCCAGATAGGGTTTTGCTGTTTAAAATTGTTTTTTGTTTTTTTAAATGCCCTCCTGTTCAAAATGTTTCTTCCCCCAGAAAATTGAGATTTTAAGCTATCCAATGATGTATCACACATGCATATCTGACAATTTTGACATTTGGCCAGTTTATGAGTCTCAGAGCGGAACTTCCCATCACCTGAGTGTTTTCCGCCATATATATAGTATATGAACTGAGTGTCACTGACGGCGCAAGACAATTTTCCCCTCACAGTCAAAAGGGATTGAACGTCTAGCTCCGTCAATTGTAGTCAATGAGTGCCCCAGAAAAGTATAAAACTGATTGCCACAAAAACAAAACACAATTTCCATAACTCTTGACTATAACATGAATATTTTGTTGTCCAATATTATCAACTGAAGAATTTATTTGTGTAACTTCTTGACAACTTTATCTAAATGTATTTTGTCCCCAAGTCATTTTTTTCTTTTATCCCACCTGAAAAATGATAAGTCACTCATAGAAAAATATAACAGAACAATTAACAGTATGTGACAGCTTTAATCGTCGGTCTGACGGTCGCCCTTGTTGTAAGTGCAGTTCCATTGTGCGGCAAACAGAGTTTTTGACAACGAAACAAAAGGAACCCACGAAGACTTCAACAGAGAAGACAAACACATTATGATTGGAAAAAAATAATTATACCATTTGTCATTTTGCACAATTCTTGTCAAGTTGATATGTGGGGAATAGAAGTTATTTTGAAATTATTTTGTTACGGTTTTGACATTGAAAAGGTTTTGTCGTCAATTATTTTCTAGTTAGTGACAGTGAATTACCATGTTTCAGTGCTTTTTCATGTTGGACTATGCATACTATAAATATTAAGAATATTAGGAATACTTCTAACTACTGTATGAGTATCTAAAAGCAGATGTTTGCAAATATTATGTTTGGAGTCAATAGAAATAAAAGCAGTCTGCTTTCTTCAAGATCTACAGAACTCTGAGAATTATTTCATCATACTTTTTAAATAAAAAATAATACTACTAAAATAATAAATAAATAAATAAAAAATAATAATAAAATAAATAAATAAATAATAATAAAAATAATAAAATAATAATAATAAATAATAATAAAATAATAATAATACTTAAAAAAAAAAAAGGAAAACTACACAATTCAAGATAAAGGTAATAAAGAGAATATTTACATACTTAAAATATAAATATAGACTGTTTTTGTCCTTTATTGTTTTATTAATTATAAATGTTAAAGAATAATTCAAATAAGAGTAGTTAGTTATGTAACACATAAAATATATATATTTTTAAAAAAAACTGTTTTTTCCTCTTTTAAGATGTAAAAAACATTAATAATAATAAATATAAAAAGAATATTTACCATTAAAACGCTAAAAAAACAAGGATTTGGACATTTGTAAGATTTATATGAGAGACTATAAAAAATTTACTTTTAAAATATACAGTATATTTAAAATTTTTTAAATTGTGTTTTTATTATGAACTAAAACTGAAAAATATTTCTAAATAAGAAAATTATTAAAATGTTTTTTTAAAACTTTTTTTTTTGCCTTTTTCATTACAAATTCAACAATAAAAAAATAAGTAACAGAATATACATTTATTTACTTTAAAAATATATATTACCGGTATACATTTTTAAATTTTAATGTATTTTATTTTTTTATTATGAACTCAAACTAAACAATAATTTAAAAAAACAGAATATACATTTATTTACTTACTTTGCTTTTGTATATTCTATTTATATATTTATTGTTAATTTTTTAATGTTTTAATTAGTTTTTATTTTTTACTATAAACTCAAACTGAAAAAAATAAAAGCGAAGCACCTCCGGGAGTTATGCTACTTTCATGTGTATCAGGAGATCTGAGATCCCAAATTGGAAAATCGTTCTGATGTGTTGTAAAGTCGTAATGTGGAATAAAAACATGGTTTCTACAAAGGATAGTAGCCCATTGTAATGATCCAACAATACATGACAAGTTAAGTGACTGTCGGGCGCTTTTTATAGACACCATGTAATTATTTCTTCAATGACTCCAACAACAAGTGAATGCAGCATCAATATTACTGTGCGTGTGCCAAACTGCCAATCATATAGTCGATGGTCCAAATGACATTTTTCCACTTGCTTTACATTTTAGTGCCAGATGAACTGCCCGTCCTTGTTCTTCGTTTTTACCTCTGTGTTGATGCTTGTTTGGTTGCCTATTCCAATGAATTCTGTATTTATATGGTTCAACTTTAGGGCTGCAGCTGTCGATTATTTTAGTACTCCATTAATCGGTAAACCATTAGTCCGAATAATCAAGTAATCGGATAAGGAACATAAAAATTAAATTACCTGAGCTGAGCCTCAAACGCTATAAAAAAAATAAAATAAATGAAGATCTATGTACAGCAAAAGAACAATTGGCTAACTTACATCGCAAAAGTCTGCTAGATTAAATGCTATAAAATGCTAACTTTTATACAATGCTCTTAACAGATGGTTCAGACACATATTCTCACAGAAATAGCCTATAAATTGAATTACGAATGTTTAAAAAAAAAAAAAAATAGCTTAAACAATGTTGGTCTTAACAGGGAGCACCTGGATTCAGCCATGTGATTTGAGGCAGACTAGAAGGCAGTGTATCCACCCAAATCAATAAAACTAAAGGCAAACACTTCCAAAATAACCATTACAACGTCACTTTAATTTAACGAGTACTCAAAACAACAAAATCTAATTTGAATATTTTTTTCTAATCGAATACTCAAGTTTATCGGTTAATCGTTGCAGCAGTATTTAACTTTACTCTTTTGGTATCAGGCAGTTAACTGCGGTAAACTACTCTGGTCGCAAATAGAAGTCGCGAATTAGCTGCCGTCTTTTAGCTTAGTGGCTATGAATACAAAGACATTTAGGCTAAATGCGATTTGAGTGAGAGGCCCTCACTCAAGGGCTTTGCCTAATATTGTGTTAATATGGTATCCGGTATTTGAACTGTAATAATACTGATGCTATTTATTGATATTTGTTTATATGACCAAAATGACTAAAATCCATCGGTATGAATTAATTGCCTTTTTTTGGGATGTAACCTACCAAAGAATGAGAGAGGTAAGCTAGGTAACCCACCTAGGCAACATAAACCACTTTTAAGTTATAACCTCCTACCAGTTTAGAAACACGGATTAATTGCAGAACAGTTACAGTGATATATTCCCATTTTTGTCCAGACAAAGTAGAGCAGCAGAATGTAGGGAGAGGTGAAGGAGTTGATGAACATGAGCATTGGTGAATTGATTATCAACAAGGGAAAACTTTGATTTTGAATACTGATGGCTGAACAGAAACATGTACATTGTATCACAAAAGTGAGTACACCCCTCGCATTTCTGTAGATATTAAAGTATATTTTTTCATGGGACAACACTGAGAAAATGACACTTTGACACAATGAAAAGTAGTCTGTGTGCAGCTTATATGATACAGTTAATTTATTTTCCCCCTTAAAATAACTCAAAATATAGCCATTGATAACTAAACCCCTGGCAACAAAGTCAGTACACTCTATAGAAACTACGTACATCCCTAAATGTCCAAATTGAGTACTGCTTGTCATTTTCCCTCCAAAATGTCATGTGACTCGTTACAGAAGTGCTGTCAGCATTGTAGCACACATTGAAGAGGTGGGGGGGTCATTCCCACCACCATGTTTGACTGTAGGCATGACATACTTATCTCTGTACTCCTCACCTGGTCGCCGCCACACATGGTTGAGACCATCGGAACCAAACAAATTAATCTTCGTCTCATCAGACCATAGGCCATGAGTCCAGTAATCCATGTCTTTGTTGATATGTCTTCAGCAAACTGTTTGCGGGCTTTCTTGTGTACAGTCTTCAGAAGAGGTTTCCTCCTGGGGTGACAGCCATGCACACCAATTTGATGTAGAGTACGGCGTATGGTGTGAGCGCTAACAGGCTGAACCCCACCTATTCAATCTCTGCAGCAATTCTGACAGCACTCCTGTAATGAGTCACATGACATTTTGGAGGGAAAATGACAAGCAGTACTCAGTTTGGACATTTGGGGATGTACGTAGTTCCCATGCGGTGTACTCACTTTTATTGCCAGGGGTTTAGATATAAATGGCTATATTTTGAGTTATTTTGGGGGGGGGGGGTTAATTAACCCTATTATATAAGCTGCACCCAGACTACTTTTCATTGTGTCAAAGTGTCATTTTGTCAGTGATGTCCCATGAAGAGATATACTTAAATATCTGCAGAAATGTGAGGGGTGTACTCACTTTTGTGATACAGTGTATTTTGCTTAGATTATATACAGTTTAAATTTAATGAGAAGTGTTAAAAATTGTTTTTGCCCCCTTTGCCTGTGCCTCGCTGTGGCCCATATTGTATTAGGTCTTGGAACGCCCCTAATCTCCCATCATTCCAAATATTTCAAGTTAACTCAGTGACGTCCAAATGAATTGGACAGCCATCTCAGCCAATGGTAGTCAAAGAGTTTTAAAACACGACACGGCGTACTGACTTGTGGGATTTCTTCCAATCGGCCCCGGTGGGTCCAGTTCCGCAGTCGTAGGCTTGGATAATAAATGTGTATTCTTTCTGGCTCTCGCAGTCCACGGGGCCACTGGACCGCAGTACGCCCTCTCCCGAGGTGCGATTCAACACCACCGCCTCGAAGGGAACGTCCTGGCCATAAATCTTAAAAGCGCAAATTTCACCTGAAAAGACAAGGAAAGAAATGAATGGATTACTGTAGTGTTTTAGATGCAAGCAAATAAGCAGGGGAACACTAGGCTCCGGAAATCGTTTTCCTCATTTCATTGAGTCCATAAAGAAGAATCTGTCAAGTGGTAGTATTAACACTTTGAAGGACACTCATTTAACTAGCTGGCTGCCATTGATGGCACGAGACATCCGATCCATTTTGACCTGGAGGGGCTAGCGTCATCAATGGCTCTAAAACATGAGTATTCACAGCCCGTACTCCTAATTTAAAATGAATTGGATTTCTATTGTTGTGGTCCTTGTTAATTTTAGGGTACTCACAGGTAACTTCCTTTTCATTTTGGGTAATTTCCTGTAAAAATTTGTATCATTTCCTATTGATTTAATGCATTTTTTGGATCACTCTCTGTGCATTTGACACTTGCTGTTTATTTCGGGGCATATCCGGGTCACTTCCTGTTGGTTTTGGGGGCACTAACAGGTCAGTTTCTAATAATTTCAGGGCATTCCTCGGTCACTTCATTCGCAATTTGGGTCACTTGTTAATTTAGGGGTAGTTCGAGGTCACTTCCTATTGGTTTTGGGGCACTCAACGGTCACTTTCAAATGATTTTGGGGCATTCCCGGGTCAGTTCATTTACATTTTGGGTCACTTCTTGTTGATTTGGGGGCATTCCAAGGGTCACTTCCTTTACATTTTGGATAATTTTCTACAGATTTAATGCATTTTCGGGTCACTTTCTGTGCATTTGTAACTTCCTGTTGGTTTTAGGGCCATTAGAAGTAATTTCCTTTAGGTTATGAGGCACTTAAAAGTGAGTTTCCAAGGGTTTGGGGGCATTCCCAGGTCACTTCATGTACATTTTATGTCACTTCTTGATGATTTTGGGGCATTCCAGGTAAATTCCTTATGGTTATGGGGCCCTTACATGCCAGTTTCTGACGATTTTGGGGCATTCCCGGATCACTTCAAGTACATTTTGTGTCACTTCTTGTTAATTTTGGGGCATTCCGGGTCAATTCCTGTACAATATAGATACTTTTCTATTGATTTGATGTATTTCCGGGTCACGTTCTGTGCATTTGACACTTCTTGGTGATTTTGAGGCATTCCCAAGTCAGTCTCCAAGGGTTTGGGGGCATTCCCAGGTCACTTCATGTACATTTTGGGTCACTTCTTGTTAATATTTTGGGCATTCCAATGGTTGCTTCCTTTAAATTTTGGATAATTTTCTATTGGTTTAATGCATTTCCGGGTCACTTTCTGTGCATTTGTCACTTCCTGTTGGTTTTAGGGCCATTAGAGGAACTTCCTGTTGGATTTAAGGCACTTAAAAGTCAGTTTTCAAGGGTTTGGGGCGGGGGGGCATTCCTAGGTCACTTCATGTGAATTTTGGGTCACTTCTTGATGATTTTGGGGCATTCCAGGTCACTTTCTGTTTTTTTGGGGCACTTACAAGTCAGTTTCTGACAATTTGGGGGCATTCCCGGGTCACTTCATGTACATTTTGGGTCACTTCTTGTTGATTTTGAGGCACTTACAAGTCAGTTTCCAATTATTTGGGGGTATCCTGGGTCACTTTATTACATTTTGGGTCACATCTTGGTGATTTGGGGCATTCCAGGTGACTTTCTGTTGGTTTTAGGGCATTTCAAGGTCACTTTCTAATGATTTTGGGGCATTCCTGGGTCACTTCAATTATATCTTGGGTCACTTCCTTTTGATTTTGGGGCATTCCTGTACATCATGGATCATTTTCTATTGGTTCAATGCTTTTTCAGATCACATTCCCTGCAAATGATTTCCTGTTGGTTTTGAGGCACTTACAAGTCAGTTTTTGATGATTTTGGGGCATTCCCGGGTCACTTCATGTACATTTTGGGTCACTTCTTGTTTATTTCTTGGGCATTCCAAGGGTCGCTTCCTTTACATTTTGGATAATTTTCTATGGATTTAATGCATTCTTCACCTCCCGTTGGTTTTAGGGCCATTAGACATAGTCATTTCCTGTTGGTTTTGAGGCACTTACAAGTCAGTTTTCAAGGGTTTGTGGGCATTCCCGGGTCACTTCATGTACATTTTGGGTCTTTTTTTTTATTAAGGGGCAGTTTGAGCTCACCTCCAATTTTTTTGGGGGTACTTAGAGGTCAATGTCTGATGATTTTGGAGCATTCTGGGGTCGCTTCCTGTACATTTTAGATCAATTCCTATTGATTTAATGCATTTCAGGTACATTGGTCACTTCCTGTTGGTTTTAGGGAAGTTAAAGGTCAGTTCTTGTTGGTTTAGAGGCACGTACAAGTCAGTTTCTGATAATTTTGGGGCATTCCCGCGTCACTTCATTGACATTTTGGGTCATTTTTTATGAAGGCAAAGTTTGAGCTCACTTCCAATGGGTTTTGGGGCACTTGGGCTACGTTCATACTACAGGTCTTAATGCACGAATCCGATTTTTTCGTGTTTTTCCGACTCGAGTGAGGCATTAACTTGACGGTCTGAACGTGACAAGTCGCATAGAACGGGACCATTTCAAATCCGATCTGGGTCACTTTCGTATGTGGTCTAAATCCGATCTGGGCCACATTTTCCCAGACTGTCGCGGCGGTCTGTACTGTCCAGTCCCGCAAATCGGATTTAATGCAGCAATTACGTCATCAAATAGCGAGAGAGTCGTTACCGTAGCGATGCACCTGTGCGTTATTAGCGCCTAGCTTGCAGTGAACACGGCTTTTGAGGAAGAGCTGAGCTTGACAACAGTCATAAAAAATAAAAATGGGTTGAGGATAAGCCTGAGAATGCTCAGTTTTCTCTCTGTTCCAAGTGAGCAATATTTCAACATTGCCTCCACGGCCGAGAGTCGGGACAAACTGCCCGTATGTGTGTGTGACGTGCACGGACAGTGCGTGCATGCTATCGATCCATATAAACTTTGAATATTTGCCTAAACGGGGATTATTTATGTCTGTTATTTGTGTCCAACTTTTGAAAAGCAAAATATGATATCCCTGGAATGACGGATGACGTCTGTCATTTGTTTTGATGGTTCTGCGCATGCGGGTCTTCCTGCTTAGCGGGTGTCGGACTGCGAATTAGTGCACATGCGTAATACTTGAACGGTCTCAATGGATAAAGGCAGTATGAACGGGCACGCCAAAAAAACGGATATGACAAAAAATCGGATTCGTGCATTAAGACCTGTAGTATGAACGTAGCCTTAGAGGTCGCTTTCTGATGATTTTGGGGAATTCCCGGGTCACTTCATATACATTTTGGGTCACTTCTTCTTGATTTTGGGGAATATCGGGTTCGTTTCCTGTACAATATGGATAATTTGCTATGGATTTAATGCATTTTCGGGTCACATTCTGTGCATTTGTCATTTCCTGTTGGTTTTGAGACACTTACAAGTAAGTTTCCAAAGATTTGGGGGCATTCCAGGTCACTTTCAGTTGGTTTTGAGGCACTTAGAGGTCACTTTCTAATGTCCCAGGTCATGTCTTCAAGTACATTTTGGGTCACATCTTTTTTATTTTGGAGCATTCCGGGGTCACTTACTGTATATTATGGATCATTGTCTATTGGTTTAATGCATTTTCAGGACACATATTGTGCCAATGTCACTTCCTGTTGGTTGTAAGGCACTTACAGGTCAGTTTCTGATGATTTGGGGCATTTCCGTGTCTCTTCTTGATGGATGATACGCAGTGGACGTTTGAGCAATTGATACAAAAATTACAATTTCTTGACTCAATGGCACTGAAAGATGAGCACTCATAGCCAGTTCACCAATGATAAGCATCATTACAGTAAAAGAAATTTTAAAGATGATTCCCAGAACAGCTACAATTGTAAGCCATATGGCGATGTTAGTTTTGATTTCTTTTTTCCTGGAGAGATGGAATCAGATCAAAGCCCAACTCCAGCAGTGACCAAAATCCCCAGAGTCACCACTAAGCTAACTTTTTAAACAACTTAGCCTTCAGTCAACTTAATGTCCTCATCACGACCTCGGCAAAACCTTGAGACGGGAGAGAAAATCCTGTTTAAACCCGCAGTCCGATAGCTTCGAAAACCCTTCATTTGTTTTTAGTCTCTTTGCACCTTCCGCTGCCTCCAAATTATCCTATATTTGCAAGAAATGGCTAGCCGTGATGTGAGTAGGTGGATAATTAGTGTATCATTTGTACTGAGTTTTAAAGATCATTGCAAACTGGAAGACAAGCCTAATCCGAAATCCATTTCAACATTTGCACAAATAATTATTCAGGATTATAGCCAGTAAACAACGATTTAAAAACGCAACCTTTCTTAAAGAAGGTAAAAATGTGTGAGTGTCTTGTTGCCGTGCATTTAGCAAGACTTGACAGTCAGTGGAGAGATGATGTGTTAGGCTGTCATTAATTAAATGAGACGATGCGGGGCGGGTGTGAGCTTAGTTCAGAGGAATCAGAGCTTAAGACCGTCTGATACTCTGCCTGGGAAAACACGCATACACTCGCAGCTTCTGATGCATTTATTAACGAATCCGTTCTAAAATTCGAATTGAATGCTAAAGCAATACAATACGAATCCAGTGAGTCCATTTCAGACACCGTAAAATATGGACCAAAATACATTTGAACCCTTTTGTTGTCATTGACGTTAATAGACAAATCAGATCAGATGTGAAAATATATTGAAACCTGGTAATCTAGGGAGACAAACCTACAAACAGTGGCATCGTTAGGCCTATTTTAGAGGGGCTTCAGCCCCCTTAAAATATTCTTAAGCCCTCCTGAATATTTTGATGTTGAATAAAAAAAATCACAAAAAATGCTGTTATATTCACTATGAAGTTGCCAGAATTTTAGTTTAAATCAATCATCATATAACATGTCATTATTAACTTAAAGTGCGTATGACACCTGTGATAGAATTTTATTCACGCTAAAAACACAACCATTATACATCATATTTTGTATGCATTTGTTATGCTTTCATGAGAACATTATAGCATAGAGTATCATTGTTATATTAATCTGTTGTAATATTTTTGAGTATGCCTTCTCATGGCCTTGACGATCGTAGATATCACCATATGCCCAAATATGGACTGTTATGTTCCTGTTTTCCAATATGCCCTGAATGAATACAATGAGTGACTGTAGTTTATCAGACCAAGCTTATCTTCGTTCTAGCAGGGACTGGTGCTCAAGGTCTCAGCTCAAAGATGTTTTTGTATGGAAAAATACCCAGCTTTATGCGATGATGAGTTTCATTTCTTAGTTTCGTTTCACGGTGCGCTTCGGGAGCGCCCTTCTTAACAGCATAAATGTCCAGCTTCTATTGTACAGCTTCGTACTTTCTGGGTGATCTCAGCTCATGGCTGGGTCACATCATTTTGTACCCGTGATATATCATGTTTATAAAGTCTTCGAAGCAGGCAATCCTTTGCTGTTCGATTCATTATTCTCATTTTGTTATCTGTTGATACTTGTCTTGGAGTTCAAACTTGAGCTTCCCTGACAACACCAAAAAGCATGTTTATTTCATATTTCACACGGTGTTTTATGCTCTAGAATGAAATGGACCGCTTGAATGTGTTTGGAAGCGATCGTTTTATATGTTGAATTTTTGAATCCCTCGCCATGAAAATGAGTGACTTCTAGCTTCAGTCTCAGGTTTAGGATGAATGCGAATGTGACGTCACGCGGGTCAGCATCTCACAATACAGCATTGCTTTATAGCATGCAGATGGACTGCACATTCAGCTGATTTTGCGGATTAATTTGTTTATTTTTCGCATCACGCCAGCCAAACGGCTAAAGAAAATTGTTGCTGCACCAGGGAAAGGCATGTGAGCCTTTTTGGGTTTCAAAAAGTTCCCGGTCACCGCGGATATTGGCCAAAACAAGCCCTACTACTGTGGGACCATTGGACTTACGAGGAAGTGAGTAAATATCGTATTTTGTATTATGTCAAATACTGGGATCATGGCACACGTTTTAATACGGAGGTGGCTTGCATTTTGTGGCTGATTGTCCAGAATGCCACTCGCCCGACGACTGGCAGCTTGTTTGCACACCCCCCTCTATACTCAGCCTATTTCCCTCTTCATGTGCCCGGTGTTCAGTCAAATTTTCAGCCCCATCAGAAATTGCAACATTGTGTTAAAAATTGCCGCAAATACTAGCCTGGTACACCAGACTCAACGCTGTTCCAGCTATTGAGTCTGGCCACCCTTCCCACGGAAACAATTTCCAGGGCGGAGCAAGCCACAGCATACAGACAGCGGAGTGGACCAATCAGCGACGGGCAGACGTGACGTTAGAAAAATGGCGACTTCAGGATGACGGACTTGCGCGCGGAAGTAAACATACGAAGAGAGCGGAGTTTATTCGACATGGCTAGCGCGAGACAGATTGTTGTCAGTGACTCGTGTCGATGTGTTTTTGGTCATTTAAAACTGATTTTACCGTGGATTGGAACATATTCTCGGCTCTGCCGTTCACCGTCTGTGTTGCTGAAGGGACGACTGTCGACGCGCAAGAGTGACGTTGCTTGTGAAGAACACGTGACGCAAATAAACGAATCTGATTTGTCGATTGATTTTGTATCTGCTCGAAAAGGCCGTTAATGGGAGGGGTTCCAGACTATTTCTCTCAGTGTTTGAAAAATACAGGGAGAATAGTCTGGCAGAGCCAGGCTAGCAAATACAGCAATTAAAAAGTAAACACTACAAACTTTTTTTAAAGGACTATTTACTTACTTTTGATCATGGACTGACATGTAGAGAAGTTCTCCTCAAACATATCCTGCCATGTTAGCTGAAAAATAACTGCAAGCCACTCTCTATTTATGTCTTTGCCTTGTAGTAAAGCATTATTTTACGCCATATTCGTGGTGACCATGTGACAGCTGCGCGCTCCTTAGATGTCAGCCGGTTTGTCCGGCGGTACTCTCTAGCTGCTTCCCCGGCGAGCTCTCCTGTCCGTAGCAGGGCAACGAGCTTTAACTTGCTCGCCGCCGGGTGGTTTGCCGATCGGCGAAGCCATTAGACAACCCCGCCGCCATGTGAAATGATCCAAGCTATTTTCTTGTGATTTTTCGCTTCAGAAAGCGAAAATAAGACTTTGAGACGTCACACGGTTTGGTTTAGCATGTCGGCTAGCTGTCACGCCTCTTGTTTTTTACATTCTCCGAAGCCAAGGCAGGGAAACGACAAAATCCTGACTAACTACGGTGGCATAAAATATCGTTCGGGAGGTGCGACAGTAAAGGTGAAGTTGACAGTTTTGACCATTATGGAGTAATTTTGGCATGTCGTACTGAATAAATGCATTTTTATCATTTCATATTCCATTTAGCACAAGACTGTAATTTCTCATGACCATACCATTTATTTAGCAATTGGGGAAAAAATACTTGGATGAAAAGAATATCCTGTAAAAATATTGGAGTAGAGAGACTGAAACAATGACATTTTGCGGATCTCTTCGTCGCATTTTCCTCATTCTGAATGATTCCCCCTCAATGGGCTGAATTGTAAATCAGATTAAACAATTACCCTGCCGATGTCATTTACCTGTTGGGGACGCTAGAGCCCTATAATGGTAGGCGTGGCTAAACGGCGGATTAAAAGACTGATTTCACGTCATCTGTGCTTTGCCAAATTGTTGTATAAAGTCAAATCGTCTCAAAATATGGTTCTAATTCACATAATAACGCTATTTAGTACCTTTTTTTTTTTAATCCTGTCGTACGCACTTTAAATATGATCATACTGTAAATCTGTCAGTTTCCCTTTACTTCAAAGAGTAAGGTAGAGAGCCCCTTCAGTGCGTGGCTATCCAATCCATTCCACTTGTTCATATAGATGTAACGGGTATATCAAACTAGCAAATATTGTATGTCTCCATTTTATAAATACACAAATTTTGGTTGTTTTCATATTTTCTATTTTATTTTATTTTCGTCAATCCTTTTTCAAAGTTGGAACTTTTTGTTTGTATGTTGTTTTTTTCCCCTATGTCAGTTATTATTGCGACCCCTTCTCCGTTAAGTTGAGTGCACTTTATTAGTTCTCCCCTTTTCTGTGTGGATGTCGATGATGCCATTTGGCTGCGGAGAGTTTTGTTGGAAAAAGTAATTTCCACGCATGCATTCATGTATAAAAAAAAAATCGCATTGCATTTTGAATAGGGGCACATTGTCAAAGCCATGTTTAACCGGAGGATTGGCTTTTTCTGACTTTTATTAGATTAAAAGCAAGTCACACCGCACTCTTGACTTCCATCGTTAATTCAAGCTACCGGTACACATAAACTGCAGAGTCGAAACCCACCGTTCACATAGAGAACGCCCACATCTCTGAAAATCCCATCCGCATTTTCCCTGTGACATTGCTAGCAGTCGGTACTACATTTTTTTTTTCGCAGTCGGTCGTTGTGCACGTTTTACCTTTGTTATTTTGAAGTCAAAAGTTACATCCCAGCTCTAAAATAGCACTGCTGCTAGCTAGTTAGTCTGAAATGCATTGTGAAAGTCCTAGTAGAGTTAAGTGTGCACTCTTGTTACCACCATCTTTGGCGTGACTTTCTTCTGGAGCATCAGCTGTGTTTCTCATAGGTATGCCTTTTCAGGGTTAATTAGTGGAATGTATTGCTTTATCAATGGGGTTGGGACTTTCATTTGTGTTTCATTGAATGAGGTGTGTCTAAACTTTTGGCCTGTACTGTATTTATGTAATTATGTTATGTACTATAATGTTTGGATATATGTTTGTGTCCATGTGTGTGTAAGGTAAATTAGCGTGACCCAGATATAACTTAAATTCAAGAAATTTGTTTTATTTTTCAGGGTTTGAAATTACAGCCATTTTTGTTACATATGTGCCCAAATTATTACTGTGCTGTGAATGAAAGTCATGGCATTTGCCTCTATGGTTTTATTTGTGTGTAGACAAGAGAGACAACAACAACCCCGTCATCAACCTACCCTCTCTTGTGGACAATGCCAGCGATTACAAATAATTACAGCTTAAAAATTAATTAATCGTAATTAATCGTAATTAATCGCAATTCAAACCATCTATAATATATGCCATATTTTTCTGTAAATTATTGTTGGAATGGAAAGATAAGACACAAGGCTATATACATACAACATACTGTACATAAGTACTGTATTTGTTTTTTGTAACAATAAATCCACAAATGGCATTATTAACATTCTTTCTGTTAACGTGATCCAAGGATAGAAAGACTTGTAGTTTTTAAAAGACAAATGTTATGGTTATAAGTTATAGTAATTTTATATTAAAATCCCTCTTCATGTTTTCGTTTTAATAAAATTTGTAAAATTTTCAATCAAAAGTAGAGTTAATATAATAATAATAAGAATAAAAATAAGAATAATAGAGTGACCAAAGTCTGAGTATGTTTTACGTGTATTTTGCCTAGCTATTTTGATATGGAATGCCAGTTCATTTTGCATTGTTGTTTAACTGTGAGAATAGGGCCTCATTACTATAGACTGAAGTGCTTTTCTTTTTGTGAACATTATTTTTTTTGAGAGAGATAGGAATATTATTTTTGTTGTGCTTTCACTACATATATACTTATGTTTCTTGTGAAGAAGAAGCTTATGCCAATAAACGGCACGGTCCAAAGAACGCCTGTGTCTACTCGCCTTTATGAAATACATATCTCTGTACATATCTTACCCAAAATACAACAAGAGACACATAATTGCCACTAAAAGAAAGAAAACTTACCGAAATATGTGTGGAGCACAAATAGAAATTTGCATTGCATTGTGCATACAGCATAAACATCTCACAACTACTAATTCTCCCACGTTTAGAAGAAATAACATTAGTATGGAACGGCGCTGCCCCCAAGCGGCCGGTGGCATTCTCTGCACTCTTAATGTCCATAAACGGCCTCATTGTAATCTGTATAAGGCAATGTGTGAGCTGGTCATTCAGTGCATGCGTTAATTGCGTCAAATATTTCAACGTGATTAATTTAAAAAATTAATTAACGCCCGTTAACGCGATAATTTTGACAGCCCTAATATATAAATATATAAAGTTATCATTATTTGTGAGCTGTTTGTGCTTGTATGCTACGTTCACTTACATCCTGTGTAACTCCTGGGGGCTAAGCCCCCCCGTTCTTAAAACCTAGTGAAGCCTCTCCATACAAATACTAACAAATCTGTGACCTTTGATCGCATTATCCCCAAATTTATTAACATCTTCCGCCTCATATTACAAACATATCTTGCAAGTTTGATCATTTATCCGTTGTTCTTGAACACAAAAAGACCAACAAGTAGACAGACAGACATGCAGACGTGAATACAAAACCTCCGCCTACTGGCGGAGTTGAAAACAAGTGGTCCTCCATCAGGTCATACGATGATTTAATATCATTCAATTAAACTTTTTTTTTTTTGTCAGTTTGGAAACATTATGACTTGTCTGAGCGCATTAGTATTTTTCAATTGAGTGCTATTTTAGCAGCAGTTTGACTTTCCTGATTAGAAGTGATATCTCACATTGTTAACAACTAAAAGTTGATTAAGGTGGATGTGCCCCACAGGCTAGCCACTAATTGGGAAAGTAGATTGTCACTCCAAATATAATGTCAAAGCTTCCTTCCGCCGACAATTTATTTCTATTATCCTTCCCATGGCTCTGTCGTATTCATTTGGAGCTAATGATACATTTGGCTCTGTACTGCTTTGCTTTCCCTCTACTCATTGGCTGCCATTGACGGTGGTTGACGTTAACATTGAAAATAAACACAGTGGAACCTCGACATAGGATTGCTTCGACACACGATCTTTTCGACATCTGACGTAAAATTTGACTCCCCATTTGTTTCTACACCCGACGACACGCTCGAAATACGACGATTTATGGTAGCGCCGCAGTTACTTTGTTTACATGCAAGACGGACACGTGGATGATTTTCCTGTGAGAGAAATCAACATAGGTTCCAAGAACGTTAGTCCAGGTGGTGAAAAAAAAAGGGAAAAGGGGTACACTTACCATTGAAGTGAAGTGAAATGAAACGATAGAAAAATACAGTGGTATGAAAAAGTATCTGAACCTTTTGGAATTTCTCACAATTCTGCATAAAATCACCATCGAATACTTTGTCAAAATCACACAGATGAAAAAACAGTGTCTGCTTTAACTAAAACCACCCAAACATTTATAGGTTTTTATATTTCATTGAGGATAGCATGACCTTAAAGGGCACAAAATTACCTCGCTGCCTGGCATTGGCTGCCACTGACGGCTATAGAAGTGGGAGGGGCTCGTTAGAAGTGGGAGGCATTCATTTACTGCCACCCTCCCAGTTCAAATAGATTAGATGTCTACTAGTGATAAACTTACAGAAGAAGGATGAAGATGTTTACGATGATTAGCTGTTTTGAAGAATATCTTAGAATGATTTCCTGACCAATGTATCCATAATCATTGTATCCCCATATCGCAAGATCATCGTATCGTGAGCTTTGTATAGTAAATTGTATTGTATCGTGAAGTACCCAAAGGTTGCCATCCCTAATCGCCAGCGTAGGAACGGAACTCGTTTGTAACCCAGGCGACTATCTGTATAATATAAAATTTGACCATTTTTACTGGTTGTTCCTTTTATATTTTGAAATTAAAAAACTGAAAATTAAATATTTTTAAAAATTAATGTTTACTGTTTTGTCTTTTGTTGTTTTTCTTATAAAGATAACACTAAATTAAAAAGAAAAATTGATAATAAAATTGTTTTTCCTATCTTAAATTAACAACAAAAACAACAAAACTAAAATAAAACAGGAGAAAATTTACAGTTTTGTCCACCTTTTGGTTAATTTCGGTTAGTTTTTCTCAACTGCTTTGGTACGTTTCCCAGATCAGAACTGAAATTCTCAAAACTATTTGTTCAATCCTCACAGCATGTCGCACAAGTAGCAATTACCTGTAGTGGATTACCTGTAAAAGCCATTGTCCTGAATTCCTGTATTATATTTCTGTGTCAATGAACATGTCAGTACTGCCAGAATGACATGTCCTTGTTTCATTGTGTACAGACAAGACAGTCAAATTGCTCTGTCATGCTCTTAATATAACAGTTACTCTGGTGGAAGGCTCTATTGCTAAAGATGGTTTACGTAAGTTTTGATGAAAATTGTTAGTAAATTACACCTTTGTGTGTGGAAGAAGACTGGACAAGATTCCGTTTACACTTGTACTGTTTTTACAATGTCTTGATAGACCATGTCATTGTAATACAGAAGGCAAAAGACAGCACTGAGTATCACAAAGAAATCTAAAAGCCAAATTAGATACGTGAACATAAGACAATTGGCACAACTAAACTTCATATTCCGTCAGGATTATTCACTTATTCTTTCTCCACATCTTGACTTTCCTCTCTGGCCACAATTTTTCATCCATGTCACAACGGATATCTTCTCTTACTATACAGCGTGGAGAGAATCTTCTTGAATGCCTTACCCAGCCTGTGCAGGCATCTGCTGTGATGTCACTGCATGCTGCATTCATGGCATATAGGAGAGTCATTTGATTGTGAGGCTGGCGATCATACACTTGCTATTCTTCTACGGGATTGAGGAATGGGGAGTGTAGTGATAGGAACTTCAATACCATTCTCTTGTGTGTTGCAAACCATTCCCTGATTATGTTGGCGTGTTGGAAACTCACATTGTCTCAAACGATTACAAATTTTGGCAGGTTGGAAAAAGTTACGTAAAATAAATAATGAAAATTCTTAGAAATAAGCACACACATGTTGACATATTCTGGCAAGATGTTCATCCATTTTTCTTGTCAAGGCTGATGCAATGAAGTAAAGACTAGATGTTGTGGGTGGTGAGACTATTCAATAGAGAACCATGATCATCCATTTTGACCATAATGGCGATGCAACAGATAATGCAGGAAATGGAAGGAATGGAACAAAATCATGTGCATGTATGCACAAAAACATCTGCAACTGCTCAAAGGAATTAGAAACTGATTTTTTTATGTGGACCAGTGATGCAATGTTGTGAGGATTGAACAAGTAGTTTTAAGAATTGCAAGTCTGATCTGAGAAATGTACCAAAGCAATTGAGAAAAACTGTAAAAACTGTAAATGAAATAAAATAATGGCTAATAGATGCTCAAAAATAGGTTTTGGACAATTTTGAGGATAACAATAGCAGCTTTAGTAATTCACCAAACTTAAATTTCACAATGGAAAAACTTTAAAATTTGAAGAATGACCCCCCCCCCCCCAAAAAAAAAAATAAATAAATAAAACTTTACGCTTTAGGAGAAGTTTTTTCAGACATTTTAATATTAAAATGCATTGCAAGAATGCAATGGAACTTTTTTCGAATTTATACACCTCCCATTCAAAATTAAATGGACGTCTAGCGCCGTTAATGGCACAGAAAGACACCATTCACAGCCAGCCATCCCAATTTAAACAAAATTGAACATCTATTGTTGTCAATAGCAAGCAATGACTTCACAGAAACATACAAAAAAAGAATTTGAAATATCAAAATACTGTATCTGTTGCTTCTATATTCCCATTACTGTCATTAGCTTGCCTCTTACCTTAGTGGTGAACCCACACAACACAATTATTGTGTTTACTTTGAAAAGCAACCTTTTCCCCTGTGATGTACCGGCCCAAAGATTAGACTGGCTTTCATCCATAAATTTCAAGTGAGTGAATTTGAAGTGTTCCCTGGGGGGGAACTGCTGAGAAGCCAGCTAAGTGGCAAGAAATGAAATGGATGCATGTGTATGCATAAGTACGTGTTTGCTGACTCAGGAAGAGGCCAGATGAAAATCTCTCTACAATTTCCATACGCATCCACACATTTTCCACTTATTCAGTGCTCCCCGGCATAACTCCACTGCCTTCCGCTGTAAAATTGAATCCCCAAATATTTGTCACGACGGACGGAGCAGAAAATGGATTTGCATCCAAACGCACAGTGTGACGTGGAAGGAACTTTTCATTGCCGTCTACAAACTTTAAGTTGTTGTTAAAGGGGTTTTGAGGAGAAATGTGACACTTTCTCCTTTTTTTACACCGCTTATCATTCGGCTCCCGTGAGTAAATATTTCAACTGGTTCGCGAGCTCACCTCGGGAGGGTAAGTGAGGAACAAACATTCTTAATAATGGCCGTCTAAGGAGAAAAACATGTGAATATAGGAATACTATTCTTAGTTAAAAAAAATTTTTTAAAAGAGCTGACGTCCACATATAGGTCTCAATTATAATTATACGTATACAGTGGTACCTCTACATATGAAGTTAATTCGTTCCAAGACCTTGTTTGTATGTTGAAATGGTCACATGTTGAGCAGGATTTCCCCATAAGAATATATTATAATTCTATTAATTCTTTTCACAGCCTGAACACCTACACTAAATTCTTAATAAATATTCCTGGTACTATTACAAGTGGCAATTACACATAGCAAAACAAATAAATTATGAGTAAAAAATCTAATAATAATTCCTGTAATAATGTAACGAATCAGGTTCTAATGTGGCGGATGTGTTTTGCGTGCTGTACCTGAACGCACCGTGTGGCTGACGTGACAGTAAGATAGGTGCGTGTGGTAGAGATTTTACTTTCAGTTTTAATGCCCTGTTGTTTTTGGCGTCAACTACAGCGAACGGTAGGCGTGTTGTGTTGCACAAGTTCTGAAATAAAATAATAAATAAAATAATTTAGAATAATAAAATAATTAAAAACCTGACGAAGCTGGTGATGTTACGACAATAATAGATATAGCAGATCAGACATGTCCAAAGTCCGGCCTGGGGGCCAAATGCGGCCCTTGGTCAAATTTAATCCGGCCCCCAGCCTCTGTCATAAAATCAATAACGTCTGGCCCGCACACACACTTAATAAATTGGTCAGCAGTACTGCTACCAGCATATGAAGTAGCTTACACACTAAATGCTGCTCCTCATTTACCCACTAAAAAGCAGCAGCACTCTAAGCAACATTACCCCGTGTGACTCTTTACTCCCAATTTTCTAAAATGGCGACAATCAACGACAAAAAAAGTTGACTGCGACGGCGGACGCTTCAAGGATAGCTGGAAATTGGACTATTTCTTCACTAAAATACGCAATAACCCTGTCTGCCTCATTTGCAAAGAGACAGTCACTGTTTTTAAAGAGTTCAATTTGAGGCGATATTACCAAACAAGACACACTGACATGTACAACAAGATTACAGGGAAGATACGTAGCGAGAAATTGAAGCAACTTGAAGCTAGTTTAATTTTACAGCAGCAGTATTTCACACGAGCCCAAGAGTCGAATGAGAATACCACAAAGGCTAGTTATGAGATTGTTGAAATTATTAATTAAAAAAAATAATAAAGCAAATGTGACACAAGGAATGGCTTGCTAAAATTTGCTTAAATATATTGTTCTACGTAAAGAACATCAGCCAAGGTCGGCCCTCCACATTTTTACCACACCAAATCTGGCCCTAGTACTGACTACTCCCTATACTAGACTCTTCCTATGTTTAAAGCAGGACTCTCACATATAACATAGTATCTTATGAACACCAAGATTTTGGTCTTTTTCATTTTAAGTCGGCCAAATCAATATAATTAAAAGTAAACTAATGAAAACTGCTGCTGTCATTTCATTCTTTAAATAAGCCATGTAACCTCTGATCCAAGGTTTTGAACAGGCGTGATACTGGTGAGTGGCCAACCCTGTACACCTCTGATGTTGCTCACTGTGGTCCGCAGTGTGCTCAGGGAGCTTGTGTGTCTGCTCTGACACATGAAAAATTAGAGGGAACATTGCTAACATCGTCAAAATAAAAAGAACAGATTTCTAAAGATAGATGATGGACTCTCTTCCTCGGTTTTACCGTCACAAAAGCATTGTGTAATCCCCCCTTTTCCATGATCGCGTGTATTTTTGTATTTAATAAACCATTGAACGCATACAACCTTGTTTCCGCTGTAGTGGACCCTAACATCAGCAAACAAAATAAACCACACATTTCCAAAGATGGACGATGGATTTTCTTCCTTGGCTCTACAATCGTGTACTGTAACCATCTAATTTTGTTAGTTTTTCAGTTTAATTTAGGTATTTCCATCTTGCTATGTTGATAAATGCGATGTTTGTTTCCCGCTTTTCATCTTACTGCAAAGAGGGAGGAAGTGACGGTTGGCCCGCCCCGATATTTACGTCATCAGCCATCGTGCTGTGGCCCGGGAATTTAATGCCTGCTTTCGAGCACATGGCTTCCCGGGAAAGTCCTTGACATTATACTAAGACGTGACCCATGAAATGTCGGCGTAATCTCGATGTCAGTCGACCCGGGAAATTGTTTTCACATACAACTGCTGCACGGTTAAATCCCAAGATATTCCGAGTATTTCGGAGTGTGTGAAAGGGGCTTAAGTTACTAATAGCGTTTTAGTAGTGTATTACTAATTTATGGGTATAAATCATTGCAATAGAGCTTGCAAGTAATCTATTACTCATAAACCATCAGTTTATTTATGATATACTGTATTAACTATTTATAAGGCATCATTATAAATTATTCAACTGTGAGCAAACACTTAACAAATTAACAATAAAACATTCTTTAACAGTTTACTAAATATCTATTAACTAGTTATAATGGATAGTTATTCATTAATAGTTCACTAATTATCTATTAACTCGTTATAACGGATAGTTATTATAAAGTGTTACCAAAAATGTTTGTTCTTTCACCCCTCCAAGTAAAAATGGATTGGATTGGCGGCAACACGTCCATAAAATAACTGATTCTAACGTATATTTTTTTAAACATTAAAATGAGTAGTATTTTAATCAGTGTTGTTTTCGTCAACAAGGACAATAACTAAAATTTTTCGTCAACTAACAATTTTTTTATGACAATGACGTGACAATGACGAGCTAAAAACGTTGCTTGGGAGACTAGAATATCGTTTCTGTCATATGTTCACAATGCGTGATATTTTCATGTTGTACGTGTAGTACGTCAGCTTGCGTCGTGGCAGTGTTTGGGTCGAGTCACTCATGTGAGATGTGTTGCGCCTCTTCCTGGCTCTCCTCACCGGAGTTTAGGATATGTCTCAAGCTAGGCTGCGCTTCATCTTACTTGTTTGGAAACACAATAAGATTTGTTTTCTTTAACTTGGCAAGAGAGAATATGCAATGTTGCTTTTGCCTTTGAACGTCTATGCTGAGTGTTCATCAGATGCTAAATGTAAATTGTAGCATTAGCGTAACATTAGCGTTACCATTAGCTTCAGAATGGCAATCGTCCTCTTAAAACACTGGTCAGTCGAAAGCAGAGCCACTTAGCTTTTTTGGTCAATCTGGTAAGTCTAGATGATGTTAAATAGAGGTGGGAATCTTTGGGTACCTAACGATTCAATTACGATTACGATTCAGAGGCTCCGATTCGATTATAAATCAATTATTGATGTCAAACAACCGCCCCCCCCTTTTTTTTTTTTATGTTTTTTTTGCATTAGTTCCAAAATAGTTTTAAAAATCCTGTTAGGCTAAACCAAACTAATATTTAAGTATCAAGTTAACAGTTAAAAACATTAAATAAAATACTCAAGTCCCCATTCTGTATCAGCAGCTTTAAACTACATTCAATTAATTTAATGATGTGAATCAACCGTTAAAGTTGATAATATTGCTCCCGTTATTCCATAATTTCCTTTCTGTTTACTTACAACATGTAAAAGTTTTAATACTGTTTCATTATTTAAAGATAGATTCAAGTCAAGATTTTGCTGATTTAGGAGTATTTCAGATAAAAAGTTAATTAGGTTCGCTACAACAGAGCCTTCTAGAGAAATCTACTGCTTTAAGATGGCAGCTGTTAACAACGCGGCAACTACTAAACGGCAAGCCTGTCATTTCGCATCTAGTTCTTTTTATATGTCCTAACACTGCCGTCGTCTGTCATTTAGCATCTAGTTCCGCAAATATGGGATATCTACTATAGCCGTATGTGGCCGTATGTTTGTAGCAACTAGCAACTGGGCGTTGTTTGAACCAGCTGTCGGCCGCAGTCAGGCATTTTTGTTTTTTTAATCTAGCGGCATGAGTTGAACATGATAATTGCTCTCGGTCCGTTCCTCATTGCGTCCCGAAGACTGCGTTGACTGTGTTTTAGTTCTGCTTTACCTGGTATAATTCAATAATCGGAATTTGGATGGTTGTGAATCGTTCTCGAATCTTCCACAGCCGAATCGCGAATAATCTAAGAATCGGAAATTTCGCACGCCTCTAATGTTAAATGCTCAGACAACTTTTTTTTTCCTTTTTTTTACATACAGTTGGTGGCTTCTAGGTAGATTTAATTAAAAATAATGTACAGCTTTTTCTGCTGATTGTGTATCATCACCACAAAGTTGGCGTTTTGCTGGTAGATGCCACAATATGTGCTCATCTGTCTATGTTCATTTGAAATTGTTAGAGACCGTTTTTTGGGACTAATACGTTAAATTTTACAGACGAAAACATTTTGATTAACTGTCGACTAAAACTAGACGAAGACCAAATCATTTTAAAAATTACTAAAATATGAATGATAAGTATTTTTCGTCCAAAAGACAGACAAAAATTAAAAGGGCTGTCATATAACAACACTTATTTTAATGACTAAAGAAAATTAAATCCCATTTTATTTAATTAATGACACATTTAAGTATATATTTAAAGATGTATTCACACATTTCGTTTTGTTGTATTTGGTCCTCAGTAGCATTTTTCTTGATGTGAAAAGACTGAACATCCTGTCATCTCAAAAGTGAGATGCAGAGGCAATTCATCAGTCTCAGCAGGTTGACTCGTAATGGGTCAGCGCTTAATTGCATTTGGGAGTTGGTCTCACCAACCGCTTGACCTCAGGGTGAGAAAGCGCCACATCACGCAGTCACGCGCATGCCGGCACACTAAGGTTATCTATTCCCCTACAATCAAAATGCGAACGTGACACGACTACAAAAAGAATTTTTTTTGTTGATGAACGTTAATGCGCTTGCTAGCATTTTTAGTTGTCCGCTCAAAAATCTCAGTTACCGTTGATGACGATAGACGTCCAATCCATTTGGACTGGCAGCATCAATCAATTGAATCAAAATTATCACATAAAATCGAATCATGTTGTACTCGTTAACATTATTATTATTGTTATTATTACAGATTGTCCTAATGTTGTTGGTGTGTACACCATCAAATTTTGGCTATTTCTCTGTTATCCTGGGACAGATGACAATAAAATTTGCTTGGTATATTCTGGATAGAGTGGTATTTCTCCATAAAATCACCATCAAATGTGATCTGATCTTTGTCAAAATCACACAGATGAAAATACAGTATCTGCTCTAACTAAAACCACCCAAAAATTTATAGGTTTTATTATTTTAATGAGGATAGCGTGCAAACAATGATAGAAGGGTTATGGTTAGGCTGCGCTCCATCGTGAACAACAAATCTATTTTATTTTCCTTCATTTAATTTGATATGTTTGATAACTGAAATTGATATATTTCTTTAACACCTAAAAATACTTCCAGACTGCGGACATGTTGGCTGTGAGCCAGTAGTGTTAGCTCACCATGTTTTGATTATGTCATCACAAGAGGACTAAGGTTCTACACACTTTTCGGTGGTAAACCTTTGGCCTTTTAACCGAAAACCGGAAATGCAATTTGATTTCTTTTCGGCCGAAAGTTTTCGGTACTGAATTTTCGGTCACATTTTTAATCAAAATAGTTGATGATTACTGATGGTACCCTTAGAGAATACGAATTTGTAATTGAAAAATCCAATGTTACTCCCTGGTGAAAGCTCTGGACTGTGTTTTCTCACTATGTTTTTCACAGCAACAATCTGTCAGTGTGCTTCAAATGGTGCTAATTAGACTGTTAGACCTGACAAAGCAGGGGCTGTGAAATGTGACTGAAGAATAGATTAAGCATTACCATTACAGGCGAGGCAAAGGGAGGTGGGAGAGGAGAGATACGATTCAAGGTAGGCTTAACATGGCTAAACAAAGGTCAAATCAAGACTGAAGTGACCAGATAGGTAGAGGGGGAATTGGAACTTTGTCTGCCTCATTTTTCCTTCCCCGTTCTTCTTATGTGGGGTTTTTGTGGGGTTGTTTCAGTCTGTAAGCTAATGGGGATGCAGGTCTGCACAACATCAAACAGTCTGGGTGCTCTTGGAGGTTACGTCAGTCTGGATGCTCTTATTAGGGCTGATGTCTACCGAGAAACCACGATGAAGCAACAATAGGATGTTGTTGTTGCCAGCTGCGGCAAGCGCAACAGTGACAGTCACACATAACAATCACTCATCCAATCGTCTTGTGGCAAAACAGCTCATTAGGGCTAGTTAAGGAAGTGGACATCTTACGACAGCAGAAGGATGAAAAAGCCACATGACTGGACGTCTATCATCATCAATCGCAGTGAAAGACGTAAGAATGAAAAGATTTATATTATATGTATCACAGAAGTGAGTACACCCCTTGCATTTCTGCAGATATTGAAGTATATTTTTTCAGAGGACAACACTGACAAAATGACACAATAAAAAGTAGTCTGTGTGCAGCTTATATAATAGAGTTCATTTATTTTCCTCTCAAAATAACTCAAAATATAGCCATTAATATCTAAACTCCTGGCAACAAAAGTGAGTACACCCCATAGAAACTATGTACATCCCTAAATGTCCAAATTGAGTACTGCTTGTCATTTTCCCTCCAAAATGTCATGTGACTCGTTACAGGGGTGCTGTCGGCATTGCTGCAGATATTGAAGAGGTGTGGGGTCAGCCTGTTAGTGCTCAGACCATACGCCGCACTCTTCATCAAATTGGTGTGCAAGGCTGTCACCCCAGGAGGAAGCCTCTTCTGAAGATGGTGCACAAGAAAGCCCGCAAAAAGTTTGCTGAAGACAGGTCAAGAAGCACATGGATTACTGGAACCATGTCCTATGGATGGTCTGATGAGACGGGTGGGCTTTGGATATCGGCAATCGGCTGAACATTTCTTTCAGATATCGGTATCAGCATCTGCATTTTAAAATCCCATATCGGTCAACCTCTCAAAAAATATATCAGCAAAAATCTTTTTTTTTTTTTTTTTTTTTTTTTTTTATAGTTTAATGTTTTTCATATCTATTCTTTCATAAAAAAGAATATTTTTTAACTGTAAATATAATTTAATTATTATTAACATTTTTTGTGAAAGAAATAAATAATAGGAGAATATAAGGATATAAGGAGATTTTGCTAATCAATCAAAATTTAATTTTTTGCAATCATACATTTACACACTAGACGACTACCATCGCCAATGGCAACAACTACTATTACAATTTTGCATATCTTTAAGCGTCTTTTCAAAATGCAACTGCAGTACACTGTAATCATGGTAAACAAATCAATGATTTATGCAGAATATTTGCTAGTCTTTGTTGAACATCATCACTTTTATCATCTTGTTAACATGTCTCTAATTGTTTCACATCTGAATAACTACAGGGTGAGACTGTTAAAAAAATAGGGGGGGGGATTGATAAAATCACTCATCAAGAGGGAGATGTTAACATTTTATCTCTGAATGTTAATTAAGTTCAAACCTCCCAAAGGAAATGTCAGACAGAAACACATTTACTCGAATGTGAATTCAAGCGTGATTGTGCTTTCTGTTGTTTTTGAGAGGACGAACCACCATAGGCAACTGCCATTAACTATCTAACCTTTTGACCAGGGAGGGAGCAGCAGTGATTGAATGAACTTTAAAGTGCAATTTATTTGCGTTTATTGAACAATTTCAACATTTACGGAGGTATAATTTAGTTATTTACATTTTCTAACTGGTTTTTCTATTATTGTGTGGCCATTTGATCATTGAGGGACAGTCCAGTGCTTCCCATAAAAGCACTGACAGTAATATACTAAAGTAGAAGAGAGTAATACAGTGGTATGAAAAAGTATCTGAACCTTTTTGAATTCCTCACATTTCTGCATGAAATCACCATCAAATGTGATCTGATCTTTGTCAAAGGCTCACAGATGAAAAAACTGTCTGCTTTAACTAAAACCACCCGAACATTTATAGGTTTTCATATTTTAATGAGGATAGTGGGCAAACAATGTAAGAAGGTGGAAAAATAAGTAAGTGAACAATCACATTTAATATTTTGTGGCCCCCCTTTGGCAGCAATAACTTCAACCAGACGCTTCCTGTAGCTGCAGATTAGTCTGGCACATCGATCAGGACTAATCTTGGTCCATTGTTTTCTACAAAACTACTGTAGTTCAGTCATATTCCTGGGATGTTTGGCATGAATCACTGTCATTAGGCCATTCCACAGCATCTCAATGGGGTTCAATGGGGCTCCAAAACGTGTATTTTGTTCTTCTGAAACCATTCTGAAGTTGATTTACTTCTGTGTTTTGGATCATTGTCTTGTTGCAACACCTTTCCTCTTTTTAGCTTCAACTATTTGACAGATGGCCTCAGGTTTTCCTGCAAAACATCCTGATAAACTTTTGAATTCATTCTTTCACTATTGATTGCAAGTTGTCCAGGCCCTGAGGCAGCAAAAAAAGCCCCAAATCATGATGCTCCCTCCACCATGCTTCACGGTGGGGATGATGTGTAGATGTTGGTGAGCTGTTTCATTTTTCCTCCACACATGACGTTGTGTTTTACTCTCAAAAAATTCAACTGTAGTTTCATTAGTCCACAAAATATTTTGCCAAAACAATGCGTGGAATATCCAAGTGCTCTAGTTGAATATTAAACGAGAAACAATGTTTTTTTTTTAGACAGCAGTGGCTTCCTCCGTGGAGTCCTCCCATGAACACCATTCTTGACCATAGTTTTACATATCGTTGATGTGTGCACAGAGGTATTGGTCTGTGCTAGTGATTTCTGTAAGTCTTTAGCAGACATTCTCGGGTTCTTTTTACCTCTTTGAGTATTCTGCGCTGAACTCTTGGCGTCATATTTGGTGGACAGCCACTCTTTGGGAGAGAAGCAACAGTGCCAAACTCTCTCCATTTGTAGACTTCTCTGGCTGTCGATTGATGAACATCCAGCTTTATACAAACCAACAATCCTTGGTCGCAGGTCTTTAAACAGCTCTTTTGACCCAACTATGATGCACATCAGACAATGCTTCTCATCAAGACATTTCTTACCAGGTGTGTGTTTCATAGTGGGCAGGGCAGCTTTGAACCACTCATCCATGATTGGGCACACATCTGACTTAAAATGTTTGGTAAAAATTAGGGCTATCAACATTATCGCGTTAACGGGCGTTTTTAAATTAATTTTTAAAATTAATCACGTTAAAATATTTGACGCAATTAACGCATGCACTGAATGACCAGCTCGCACATTGCCTTATACAGATTACAATGAGGCCGTTTATGGACATTAAGAGTGACGAGAATGCCACCGGCCGCTTGGGGGCAGCGCCGTTCCATACTAATGTTATTTCTTCTAAACGTGGGAGAATTAGTAGTTGTGAGATGTTTATGCTGTGTGCACAATGCAATGCAAATTGCTATTTGTGCTCCACACATATTTCGGTAAGTTTTCTTTCTTTTAGTGGCAATTATGTGTCTCTTGTTGTATTTTGGTTAAGATATGTACAGAGATATGTATTTTATAAAGGAGAGTAGACACAGGCGTTCTTTGGACCGCGCTGTTTATTGGCATAAGCTTCTTCTTCACAACAAACATAAGTATCATTTAGTGAAAGCACAACAAAAATAATATTCCTATCTCTCCAAAAAAATAATGTTCACAAAAAGAAAAGCACTTCAGTCTATAGTAATGAGGCCCTATTCTCACACTTAAACAACAATGCAAAATGAACTGGCATTCCATATCAAAATAGCTATGCAAAATACACGTAAAACTTACTCAGACTTTGGTCACTCTATTATTTTTATTCTTATTATTATTATATTAACTCTACTTTTGATTGAAAATTTTACAAATTTTATTAAAACGAAAACATGAAGAGGGGTTTTAATATAAAATTATTATAACTTATAACCATAACATTTGTCTTTTAAAAACTACAAGTCTTTCTATCCGTGGATCACTTTAACAGAAAGAATGTTAATAATGCCATTTGTGGATTTATTGTTACAATAAACAAATACAGTACTTATGTACAGTATGTTGTATGTATATATCCGCCTTGTGTCTTATCTTTACATTCCAACAAGAATTTACAGAAAAATATGGCATATTTTATAGATAGTTTGAATTGCGATTAATTACGATTAACGAATTTTTAAGCTGTAATTAACTCGATTAAAATTTTTAATCGTTTGACACCCCTAGTAAAAATTAATTTCAATTGCTCTTTAAGTCTCCTGAGTCTCAAAGTTAAACCACCAGTAATAGTGCAAACTAGCGTCTCCCTCGACACTTATATTCCACGTGTCTCATTCCCACATTCCATGCTCGAGCGCCCCAGGCTGCCGTCAGAAAAATGCACAAATTGGCCGCATCACTGCACACGCCGCAGGATCCGAAATGAGGGAAAAAAGTAGCGGCTTGTAGTCCGGAAATTACGGTCGTTAAATCAGACACTAATTTTTCATCTGTGTATTTTTGACAAAGATCAGATCACATTTGATGGTGATTTTATGCAGAAATTTTAGAAATTTTTAAAGGTTTAGATACCTTTTCTTACCACTGTAGAAAAAACGGTTGATTTTAGCTTGTTTTTGCTGTTCTGTTCATGAAAGGTTCCTGATATTTGTGTTTAAATATAGAGTGTTAAATACCGTGCTGCGATCCTAATTCCACAAGCGTACTAATGGCGTTTTCTGTTGCATTTTGCTGACACGTTTTCTGGAAGAAATGGAAAGTGTACTTGTATTTTAACCCTTAAAAGTCACGGGACGCATCCTGCGCATATCACCTCTGAGGGCCGCTGATTGGTCTCGTATGAAAATGTGGAAGTTAAGGTCGCTTGTTTTTACTTGAAGTCAATCGGCCAAGTAAAACGGAAAACAATGTCATTTGAGTTTTATGGTTTTATTGCATTCATAAATAAACATTAAAAGCCTGCATGGACTGTATGTTTATGTCCATATTCCCATCATTCCTTGTCCTTTTTCAAAATGGTTACAAAGGAAGGACTTCATGCCAAAATTATTGTTTTTGGCAGTCATTTTAATTTTCGTCTTAGTATTATGGGTGAAAATACTTTATTCGTCTTCGTCAAATTTTAGTCATTTCAAAATGTGTTCGTCTACGTCAAGTTTTGGTCAACGAAAATTTAAACGAATTTCATCTAGTTTTAGTTGACAATTCTCAAAACGTTTTCGTCTATAAACTTTAAAAGTTTTAGTCCATGAATAAATAAAAGGTTTCCAACAATTTCGAATGAACATGACGGACGAGGACATAACTGTAGAGTCTCCAAACACATCACTACATTTCATGATCATAATACAACCCCTAGCAAAAAGTATGGAATCACCAGTCTCGGACGAGCACTCACTCAGACATTTTATTATGTAGAACAAACTCAGATAAAAAGTAGGGCTGTCAAACAATTAAAATTTTTAATCGAGTTAATTACATCTTAAAAATTAATTAATCCTAATTAATCGCAATTCAAACCATCAATAAAATATGCCATATTTTTCTGTAAATTACTGTTGGAATGGAAAGATAAGACACAAGACGGATATATACATTCAACATACGGTACATAAGCACTGTATTTGTTTATTATAACAATAAATCAACAAGATGGCATTAACATTATTAACATTCTCTTAAAACGATCCATGGATAGAAAGACTTTTATATTTATATATTTATATATATAGATATTTTATATTAAAACCCCCCTTAATGTTTTCGTTTTATTAAAATTTGTAAAATTTTCAATCAAAAAATAAACTAGTTGCTCGTCATTGTTGATGTCAATAATTACACCATGCTCACTCATAGTACTAACCCATAAAATCAGTTGGACCCAAGCGCCAGCAGAGGGAGCCAAACACTAAAAAACAAGTAACATGCGGACATTACACTGTACTGTCATTTTAGTCTGTTTGAGCGGGGCATGTGCGTTAATTGCGTCAAATATTTTAACGTGATTCATTCAAAAAATTAATTACCGCCCATTAACGCAATAATTTTGACAGCCCTAATCAAAAGCATGAAAAAAATTAGTTCAAGAGTGCAACTCCTTGGCATTCAGAAGCACTAAAAGTAATGAATAAAAAAACATTGTGGTGGTCAGTAAATGTTACTTTTATAGAGCAAGTGCATGGAATTAAATATAGAATTACTCCATTCTGAAGAAAGAAATATGGAATCACTCCATTTTGAGTCAAAAATACGGACACAACCAGTCAATTTCCTTTCCTTAATTGGGCCCCTGCCTCAGATTAGATCTGCTTGTTAGTCAGCAGTTAAAAACAGTGCAGTTATCACACCTTGGAGGGCTGGTGGACCAAGTGGATTCACAAGAATCATGGCTCCAACAAGAAAGATGTCTCTTGAGACCAAGGAGAGGATTATCAAACAAAGAAGGTAACGCTAAACGTTTGGTTGCCAAAGATGTGGGCTGTTCACAGTAAGCTGTATCAAAAATCTGGACCAAGTACAAACAGCATGGCAAGGTTGTTAAAGTTAAGCGTACTGGTAGACTGAGGAAGACATCCAAACGCCATGACAAACAACTAAAGGCCATATGTCTTGAAAACAGAAGCTGTACAACAAGACAAATGAAGAAGAAATGGGAGGAAGCTGGAGTCATGTGAGTGGAGTGGAGTGATGTGACAGAACTGTGCAAAATCACCTAATGAAAATGGGATTCTCATACAGGAAAGCTAGAAGGAAATCATCATTGACACTTAAACAGAAAAGAACAAGACTGCAATGGGCTAAGGAGAGGCAATCATGGACTGTGAATGACTGGATGAAGGTTATTTTCAGTGATGAGTCAAGTATCTGCATTTGACAAGGTGGTGATGCTGGAACTTTTGTATGGTGCCGTTCCGGTGAGATTTACAAAGCTCACTGCCTGAGGAACCATTTAAATTCCCTCAGTCCTTGATGATATGGGTTGCATGTCAGGCAAAGGCATTGGGGAGATGGCTGTGGTTAAATCTTCAACAAATGCACAAGTTTACATTAAAATTTTAGACGGCTTTCTGATCCCTTCAATTGAAAATATGTTTGGGGATAATGAAATCATTTTCCAAGATGACAATGCAGAGCGCCTTGAAAGGTGCAAAAGCGCTATATAAGTATAACACCATTTACCATCATAACACAGAGCTAAAACTGTTAAAGCATTCCTTTGAGAAAGACTCATCCAGTCAATGTCATGACCTGAAAATAGCCTAGATCTCAACCCTATTGAAAACATGTGGTGGAAATTAAAAAAAAAAAAAAATTGTCCACAGCAAGGCTCCGACCTGCAAGAATGATCTGACAACTGCAATCAAAGAGAGTTGGCACCAAATTGATGCAGAAGTCCATGCCTCAGAGACTGCAAGCTGTCGTAAAAGCCAGAGGTGGTGCTACTAAATAGTAGAGATGTGTTTTGATTGTTATTTCTGTGTTTGTTTCTCATGGAGTGATTCAATATTTATTTCCCTGCACTTGCTCTATAAAAGTAAAATTTACTGACCACCACAATGTTTTTTATTCATTTCTTTTGGTGTTTCTGAATGCTAAACAGTTGCACTTTTGAACTAATTCATTATTTTTTCATGTTTTTTACCTGAGTTTGTTCTACATAATAAAATGTCCGAGTGAGTTCTTGTCCGAGACTGGTGATTCCCTATTTTTGCTAGGGCTTGTACACACTCAGCAGGAAAACATCATAGTATTTGCAATAATTAAAGTCACCTGGATGCCACGAACTGTATGTAAAATGTTTTCCAAGAGTTTATGAGACACAGAGTCACCGCGCTAAATGCTAATACTAACGCGAATGCTATCCTCACGCTAAAAATTACTTTAGTGTGTGATGATCACTCAGCACGGACCTTTAAAGGTTAAAGCAACTTGGCATATCTAGCCAAGATAAGAAAGCAAAATTTACCAAGCAGCACCTGACACGTTTCACAAAATGAGCCTGGAATAGGCACAGACTTACTCACCGGCCAGTGTGTAAGCGTGTGTGTAGGGCGGGGGGAGCGAGGCACGTCACATGAGTGACACGACCAAACACTGCTAAATGTGTTCTAACTACACATACAATAAGAAAATATCACACATTATGAATTTATGACAGAAACTATGGCGAATTTTCATCTCGTTCTCGTGTCGTCAGACAACAACTGGCATCCAATTTGTTATGTTTTAGTCTCCCAAAACACGTTTTCAGCGCGTCATCGTCATGAAAAAATCGTTCGTTGACGAAATATTTTCTTTATTGTCATCGTTGATGAAAACAACACTGTTACTGACAAAAACAAAAGAGTTCACACTAAAGCCATAAGTGTTTGTCTGCTATATTTGTCGAAATACCATGCGGCGGCTAACTGCCTCACCATCACATCATTAAATTAACTACAGTGGTTTGTGGAAACCAAATGGAGGGAAGCCACTGCATTGTAGCAGCTTATGCCTGCCTTCATTTCTGCTTGACCCGAGCTATGCATGAGTCATAGGAGCATCAGTGGCTATCACACTAAGGGTAGTTATCTGGGCCCATCTGCTACGCTCGGAATTATGATGAGTTGCAGAAACTCCCCGAGGCTCCTTCTTTAATGAAACCACATCGCTGTACTGCACTTTCTAAGTGAACAAATGTCACAGAAAATGAAGTCCAAAAGTGTCATATTTTTACTAATTCTTTCACACAAAAACAAAACAAACTGGGCATGCAGTAGGAGCAGCACAATGTCCATTGAATTGAAGCAAAAAAGTGCGGCAGATTGCTCAGTTTTTTTTTATATTGAGGGTGTCGTTACATGTATTGGTTAAGTTAGGATCCAATTACTTCAATGGAAAAGCTGTGAAAGTCACTGGAACACTAATCATGAGTGATGAGAAAACGACTTTCATTTCCTCAGAATGACTCTTGAAAGAACCTGTTCGTGAACAATAATAAATGAATATAAAACATGCTATTTCCTTGTATTCTCTAGCGTGTTCTTTCTCTCTGAAAGTGCCTCGGCGGGGCCTTCAATATCTTGACAGGCCAATTAGGAACAATTTGCATATCTTGCTCACACCATTTTCCTTGTTCATGTGAGCATAAATCAGGATAATCTGGCTTTTGAACCTTTGTACCACATCCCAGTCACCCAAAGTAACTTCATCAGCCGCGACCCCGAGTTTTTCATTTCCACCGAGTCGCTCTAGTGTCATTTGCCTTATTTTGCTTGCAGATTTTTTTTTTTTTTCCTAATGCTTTCAACTGCTGTGTATCTTCTCTTATTTTTGTTCCTTTTTAAATTACAGGAAGGAGTGGAGGAAATGAAGTATATCAAATAGGGGTGGGACAAACTCAGTGGTGGGTGAATGACTCACTTTTTACTTAAGTAAAAGTACAAATACAAGTGCAAAAAATACTTAAGTACTTAGTACAAGTATTTAAGTCCTGGCTTTAAAATTTACAAGTATTTTCTCCCGATGCAAAATTGTAATATATATATATAAAGATATATATAAGATAAAGATTAAAGATGTCCCGATCGTCCGATCACGTCATTTTCAAAGTATCGGAATCGGCAAAAAAATATCGGACATGCCTTTTTTAAATCTATATATATATGTATATATATATTTTATTTAAATCGTTTCCTAAGTGTATTTAAGGCTATCAAATTTATTGCGTTAACGGCGGTAATTAATTTTTTTTAATTAATCACGTTAAATAATTCATGCATGCGCTGCACGACCCACTCACGCATTTTCGCATTCAATCTATAAAGACGCCGTTTTACCTATAGATAGCGCTAAAAGGCAGCGTATAATGAGTAGAGAGAATTTTGACAGCCTTTGGAGCCAGTTTTTATGTGGCTAAAGCCTTACAATACATCTCTCAGCAATTAAAAATAATGTGGGAGGCAATGTGGGTAAGAAAGGTAGTAGTTGATCATTTTCTTAACACCCTATGTTCTTTCCCAACGCAGAGAAGATATATCAATTGGTGCCCCTACGCACAGTCATGGTTGCACTTCCCATCATGCATTTGGGCAGAAGTTAAATGGCTGCAGTATCATTTACTGAAAGCTCAACAAATACACTAGATGGCAATATTTAGTCACAATATACAAAGTCTCATTTATCCTTTAAGAATTACAAGTCTTTCTATCCGTGGATCCCTCTCACAGAAAGAATATTAGTAATGTAAATGCCATCTTGAGGATTTATTGTCATAATAAACAAATACAGTATTTATGTACTGTATGTTGAATGTATATATTCGTCCGAGTTTTATTCATTTTTTTCTTAATGCATTGCCAAAATGTATATGATTGGGAAAAATTATCGGAAATGATTGGAATTAAATTGAGAGCAAAAAAAAAAAAAGCAATCTGATCGGGAAATATCGGGATCGGCAGATACTCAAACTAAAATGATCGGGATCGGATCGGGAGCAAAAAAACATGATAGGAACAACCCTTATATATATATATGTGTGTGTGTGTGTGTGTGTGTATATATACAGTATACATGTATGTGTATATATGTATATACAGTATATATGTATACATACCGTAATTTTCAGACTATAAGGTAGCCACCCACCAAATTTGATTATATTATGGGATATTTACACCAAAAGATATTAAACAATAACACTTTATTTAACAACGGTGTCATGAGACGGTCATAATTATGACATGACACTGTCATGAGTATTAATCAATGTTTACAAGAGATGTCATTTACTGTCATCTGGCAAATTATCTCACTATTGAATAGATGTAAAAGATCTGAGCTGGACATAAATGGATTTAGTGATAAAATTTGATGAATGAAACTGAACAACATGTCATAATTATGATGGTCTTGTGACAGTCTTATGACACCGCTGTCAAGTAAAGAACTACAAAAGTTCATTTTTTTGTAACAATGAACTTTGTTGAATTATGATTTATTAACTGAAGAGTTCATTTTGAAATTAGTGAACTGCAATATGCAATACTATGCAACAATATGCAATACAGTATGTGCTCGTATGCCAAATTTCATTTGAAATTGTTGGAAACCCTTATTTTTGCAAAGAGTAATTTTTTAAAATTTTACAGACGAAAACATTTTTAGTTAACGTAGAATAAAACTAGATGAAATTAGTCTTGAGTTTTCGTCAACAAAAACCAGACGAAGACAAACACATTTTGAAATGACTAAAATATGACTAAGCCTAATAAGTATTATCGTCCAAAAGACTAAGACTAAAACGAAAATTAAAAGGGCTGGCAAAAACACAACTGGTGTTAACTATAGAAATGTGAGAAATATTCAATTAATTGCAAGTTAACCGTAAAAAGATGGGGCTGCTCTGGATTAATCACGAGTTAACCATTTTAAAAATGTGACAAATTTGCGGAATTCCTGAGTTAAACATTGTGATGATTAGAGTGATTTGCATCTTATTCGGTCTTATTAACTCACGGCATGATATAGACCGTGCTAATGGATGTTCTTTCGCTGCCACCCTCCCAGTTCAAATAGATTGGACAAGTGATCAACTCATTTCAATTCACCACAGAAGAATGGCAATTTTGAAAATCTGAAATTAAGTATTACCAATATATTTGTGGACCTTCGCTATGTTATGCTAGCTAGCAGCATTCAAAACTGCAAAAGCTAAAAGTAAAAACCTTGGAATTGGAAGTAAAGTGTGTTTCAATCAACTTTTAGATCTTTGGAATTCAGTAAACTGTTTTAGTAATCTTCATTCATAATAAACTGATTAACGTCAGCGAAATGGAAGCAATCAACTCAACGTGATGAAGGAGCGTGATAGACTGTACGCAGCCATTTCCCTGTCTGATGGATGTCTTACTGTTTCCTGTCAAGGTGAAAAAGACGAAACAGTAATGCTTTACATGGAGAGACCTTGAGATTAACATCTGTTTTGCAGAAAAAGATTGAATGATAGAGAGGAACAGTCAAGATAAATGAGGACGAAGTAAAGGGACTGTTGAAGTCATCCACCAACCTTTAGCGCGTAGAGAAAAGTCAAACAGGAATCCACTTCTGCTGTGTATTTAAATGAGTTTATCACTAAACCCCTAGCAAAAAGTATGGAATCACCAGTCTCGGACAAGCACTCACTCAGACATTTTATCATGTAGAACAAACTGAGATAAAAAGCTTGAAAAAATAATGAACCAGTGCAAAAGTGCAACTGTTTAGCATTCAGAAACACTAAAAGAAGTGAATAAAAAACATTGTGGGGGTCAGTAAATGTTACTTTTATAGAGCAAGTTCAGGGAAATATATATATGGAATCACTCCATTCTGAGGAAAAAATATGGAATCGTGAGAAACAAATAAGTAACAATCAAAACACATCTCTAGTATTTTGTAGCACCACCTCTGGCTTTTATGACAGCTTGCAGTCTCTGAGACATGGACTTGATGAGTATTCTTCATCAATTTGGTGCCAGCTCTCTTTGATTGCAGTTGCCAGATCATCCTTGCAGGTCGGAGCCTTGCTGTGGACCATTTTTTTATTTTTTTTTTTCAATTTTGACCACAGATTTTCAATAGGGTTGAGATCTGGGCTATTTGCAGGCCATGACATTGACTGGATGAGTCTTTCTCAAAGGAATGCTTTAACAGTTTTAGCTCTGTGGCATGATGCATTGTCGTCGTGGAAAATGACAAACATATTTTCAATTGAAGGGGTAAGAAAGCTGTCTAAAATTTCTAAAATGTAAACTTCCTAGCCAACAAAACAAACAGCACACAAAACTACCGCGGATCATCTCACACGGAGTCGGGATTGACTGTCTTCACCGACAACTTATGGCGAGCAAGTTACAGCTCCTCGTTCCCCTGCTGCGTGCAGGAGTGCTCGTTGAGGGGGAAGCAGCTGGAGAATGACCGCCGAGCGGCTGTTCCAATCTTTTTCGCTTATCGAAAATGAAAAATAAAAGCACAAAACTACCCCAACTCATGTCACATACGGCGGCGAGGGTGACAGCCTTCACCGATCGGCGGCAAGCAAGCTCATTGTTTCCCTGCTGCGGGCAGGAATGCTTGTTGAGGGGAAAGGAGTTGGAGAATGACCACCGGACAAACCGGCTGACAGCGGAGGAGTGCATGGCAGCCCCAGCCCAACCCGAGGATAGTGGTCGATTGCCATGTACATGAAGAGGGCAGAGGGGGGTGGAAGTCAGGACGATATGGAAAAACGCACGAGCATAAGCTGAATATAGCACTCTCCCGGCGGCCATGGAAGAGGGGGGTGTGCGACAAGCCGCCGGTCGTCAGCCGCGTGGCATTCTCCGTAGATAAGGAGCATTGTCAGCCAAAAAATGCAAGCCACCTACGTATTAAAATGATCCCAGTATTTGACATAATACAAAACACGATGTTTACTCACTTCCTTGTAAGTCCAATGGTCCCACGGTTGTCGAACTTGTTTTGGTCAATCTTGGTTGTGAACGGGAATTTTTGAAACACAAAAAGGCTCACACGCCTCTCCCTGGTGTAGCAACATAACCCTGCAGCACATTTAGCTGGCGTAATGCGAAAAATTAACAAATTAATCCGCAAAATCAAATGAATCCGCGGTTCTTCTCCATGCTATAAATCAATGCTGTATGGTGAGATGCTGACCCGTGTGATGTCACATTCGCATTCGTCCTCAACCTGAGACTGGCGCCGGAAGTCACTTATTTTCATGGCGCGGGACACAAAAAATTGAATTAAAAGAATGATTGCTTACACATACATCCAAGCGGTCCATTTCATTCAGGAGCATAAAATACCACGTGAAATATGAAATAAACATGCTTTTTGCTGTCACAGGCACTTTAAGCTCACTGTCTAGCTAGGACGTAGCTCCAACATATTGGCAAAGACAGTACAATCACTTATAATACATGTTTTTTGATAGTTATTTTGAGATTTGAGGGTGTTTTAGGGGTGCTTAAAGGGTTAATTCAGATTTACGTGGAACTTCGGGTTACGTCGCCAGCGTAGGAACGGAACTCGTTTGTAACCAGGGGGACTATCTGTACTTTCATACTTGTGGTATAGTGCAATATACTTGCCTGGTATAGACCCTACTCACCGAAGTCACAGAATGACGTGTCGCTGTATCCGGCCGCCATATTGTCCGTCTCTGTTTAGCCCTATTCTCAATGTTTTCAATTAGTCGTTCAGTTTATAGAGCAATTCATGGAAGACGCAGTGCTTTCAGACGCTGTAAACTCATTGGATGCGTTGCATAAAAGGCGTTATGTGGAAAAGCTTCAGTCTATCCATTCGCCAGATCCATATTTGATGCCTAAATTGATATTTTTCGACCCGCTGTCTTCGCCCTCTCTGCCTGACATCTGTTACTCTGATATCTACAACTATCTTTTCCACAGAAACTCGGCCTTTTCTCACGAAACTTTGAAAAACATTAAGAGCAGCACTCTAAGCAACATTACCTTGTGTGATTTCTAAAATGGCGACAATCAAAAAATGAAAAAGTTGACTGTGATGGCCGACGTGTCAAGGATAGGTGGATATTGGACTATTTCTTCAATAAAACACGCAACAACTGTGTCTACCTCATTTGCAAAGAGACAGTCGCTGTTTTCAAAGAGTTCGATGTGACGCGATAATAACAAGAAACGCTGACATGTACGACAACATTACAGGGAAGATACGCAGCTAGAAATTATAGCAACTGGAAGCTAGTTTAATTTCACAGCAGCAGTATTTCGCAAGAGCCCGAGTGTCGAAAGAGAACGCCACAAAGACGAGACTGTTGAAATTATGAATTAAATTAAATAAATAAAGCAAATGTGACACAGAGAAGAGCTTGCTAAAATTTGTTTAAATATACTGTTCTATGTAAATCAGCCAAGGTAGCCCCCCGCATTTTTACCACACCAAATCTGGCCCCCTTTGCAAAAGGTTTGGACACACCTGTTTAACTGATGATCCGTATACGAGGCCAGCTTCTTTCACTTGGTACCAGCTAAATATTATTCAAAATGTAATGATGGTGGAAGAAATAAGCATCTTGAATTTGAAACTGTGCAATGATGAATGAATGCAATGATCTTAATTGTGGTTGTCAGCCCAAAACCCTCTAAATATATATTAAATGCATCTTACCAGATATAAAATGACTACTACATAAGCCGTGGTAGTCGTTTGGAGCCCAGTTTTCTCGTTGAATTGCAGCAGTCCATCTCGCTCTCCTCTCCGGGTCTCTCGGAATACGGTAGAACTTTAAGTCTCTCCGTCTATCTTCTCTGTTATTGCAACCAACCGCCACACACGCCTTCACCATTTTGATTATTAATGTTAACGAGCAGAAAAACACACCATAATAGGAGGAATTTACGTAGCGGTAATGCGTCAAAACGACGAGTAGACGGACAATATGGCAAGCCATAGCAAACAGACAGCAGAGTGGACCAATCAGCGACGGGCACGTGACATTGTTTAAAGCGACAAGTAATTAGCGTGAGCAGAGAAGTTTATTCAACATGGCTAGCGCGAGCCATGTTGACTGTTGTCAATGACTTGTTTCGATGTGTTTTTGGTAATTTAAAACACCGCGGATTGGAACATATTCTCGGCTCTCCCGTTCGCCATCTGTGTTGTTGTAGACACGACTTTCGGCGCGCAAGAGTGACGTTACTCGTTAAGAACACGTTACGCAAATAAACGAATCTGATTGGACGATTGATTTTGTACCTTGCTCGAGAGGCCGTTAATGGGCTGGGTCCCAGACTATTTCTCACAAGTGTTTGAAAAATACAGGGAGAATAGTCTGGCTGTGCCAGGCAAGCAATATACACTCAACCAGATGTGGCACTATATTACTGTTTGTCGTACATGAGAGTGTGCGAACGAAGTAAATGAGGAAGTGTTGAACGTTTCAAGCCTGCACTTTTTAATTGACAATCCGCTGCAATCCTTCTACATATTCAACAATAAGTATATCATGAGATAATACACTTACTCATGGCGTTATGCAATTTGTGCCCATAGTTGGCTGGGCAAAAGTAGCAGAATCGCCGGTAGTCATAGTTGTTGTTGTTCTTGTTGTTAAAGACGGCACCCGCTCTCGTGGGAGGATGCAGATATGCAGAGGAAACTACGTCGGGTTAGATAAACCAAAATGGTGCGGTTTTGCAAAACCAACATTTTTGAACGTTTTTAACATCGAGAAGTCGTTTTGGTTCAAAATCAATTAATCGAACAGCCTAAGGGTTAACTTATATGGCCAAAAATAAACTGGTCATGCCCACATGAGAGCTAATTGCTATGAATGTGGCCCGCAAACCAAACTTTGACACCCCTGACGTAGGACACACTTTAAAAGAAGACCAAAAATAGACGATTGCCCTTTAAAAGATGAAATACCTTCCGAACTAATAGTGCTATTTCCTGAGCTTTTAAATTTGGCAGCATGATTGATTTTTCATACAGCTTCTTCAATTTGCTTTCATTTCCTTATCAATCTTTTTGTGTAGCTGACATTCCGTCATCCTTATCAAAGCTCTTATCTCCTCTATTATTATTTTCCATTTCTCCTCTCTCTGTGAAAAAGGACCTCGGCAATTCACCTCCTCGATAAAGGTTGCCTAGCAGCTGGTACAGTGTTGCTACAGTTTTACATGAATTATAGTCCATCCTCCAGGTCCAATCTACACCTAATTAGGAGTCTAAAACATCAATGCGCGCACACTCGCTACCCGAGAGGCAGAGTGTATATTGCTGGACAGGGGTCTCCAGGGTCAATTATGCCAGTGTAATGATCGTAATTGGCTAATTTTCAGCACATTACCCCACTTTATGTCTCATTCAGCAGACAGTCATTCAGTGAAGGAGTGAAGGCTTGCAAGACTTTGCTGTGGATTTAAGTGAGTTGATCACGAGTATATGCCAAATCAATTTGAATTGGGAGGTTTGGCAACAAATTTGTTCTCTCGCTGCCAGCGCCTTCCAGTTCAAATAGATTGGACATCTAGCGCAGTGTTTTTCAACCTTTTTAGAGCCACAGCACACTTTTTTCTTATCAAAACAAAAAAAACAAAGCCCTCACCACCAGTAAAAATGGTAAAAAATGAACTTGAATGAATTAACAACACAAAGCCGTGCATTGAATAGGAACCAAACAAACACAAAGACAAACAAAGCACTCAGTCCTCCACCCTAACAATCTTTAAATCATCTTAATGTCTTTCAAGAGTATATAAAGTGCTTTCCTTACATACCTGTCTTCCTCTCCCCTCACTCCAATTAAACCCTTCACAGACCATTCACGCTGTTAAAAATAAACCAAAAACTTTATTTAAACATTACAGACTTTGTTATAACATACAAGGTTTTTCAGATATTCTTTTTAGTAAGTCTTTGATAAGATACAGTGGTATGAAAAAGTATGTGAACCTTTTGGAATTTATTACATTTCTGCATAAAATCATCATCAAATGTGATCTGATCTTTGTCAAAATCACACAGATGAAAAAAACAGTGTCTGTTTTAACTAAAACCACCCAAACATTTATAGGTTTTCGTATTTCGATGAGGAAAGCATGCAAACAATGACAGAAGGGGGGAAAATAAGTCAGTGAACCCTCTGCCTAAGGAGACTTAAAGAGCAATTGAAACCAATTTTTACCAAACATTTTAATTCAGGTGTGTGCTCAATCACTGATGAGTGGTTTAAAGCTGCCCCGCCCACTATAGAACACGCACCTGGTAAGAAATGTCTTGTCTGATGTGCATCATGGCTCGGTCAAACGAGCTGTCTGAAGACCTGCGATCAAGGATTGGTGATTTCTATAAAACTGGGAAAGGATACAAAACCATCGCTAAAATGATGGATGTTCATTAATCAACAGTCAGAGAAGTTGTGTACAAATGGAGAGAGTTTGGCACTGTTGCTTCTCTCCCAAGGAGTGGCTGTCTACTAAAGATGACGCCAAGACTTCAGCTCAGAATACTCTGTGAGGAAACCAAAAAAAAAAAAAAAAAAAAGGAACCCAAGAGTTTCTGCTAAAGACAGAAAACACTGGCACAGTCCAATATCTCTGTGCACACATCAACTATATGTAAAACTATGACCAAGAATGGTGTTCACGGGAGGACTACACAGAGGAAGCCACTGCTGTCTAAAAAACATTGTTGCTCATTTAATGTTCGTAAAAAGGCTCTTGGACACGCCAAGAAGTTTTGGCAAAGTATTTTGTGGACTGATGAAACCAAAGTTCAATTGTTTGGGAGTAACACACAATGTCATGTGTGGAGGAAAAATGGAACAGCACACCATTATCAACACCTCATCCCAACTGTGAAGCATTGTGGAGGGAGTATCATGATTTGGGGCTGTTTTGCTACCTCTGGGCCTGGACAACTTGTAATCGTTAACGAAACAATGAATTCAAAAGCTTATCAGGATGTTTTGCAGGAAAACCTGAAGCCTTCTGTTAGACAGTTGAAGCTAAAAAGAGGATGGATTCTGCAACAAGACAATGATCTAAAACATAGAAGTAAATCAACTTGAGAATGGTTTCAGAAAAAAGTACACGTTCTAGAGTGGCCAAGTCAAAGTCCAGATTAGTCCTGATCAATGTGCCAGACTGATCTGCAGCTACGGGAAGCATTTATTTGAAGTTATTGCTACCAATGGCGGGGGGCACAAAATGTTAAATATCATGGTTCACTTACTTATTTTTCCCCCTTCTGTCATTGTTTGCATACTATCCTCATTAGAATATAAAAACCTATAAATGTTTGGGTAGTTTTAGTTAAAGCAGAAACTGTTTTTTCATCTGTGTGATTTTGACAAAGATCAGATCACATTTGATGGTGATTTTATGCAGAAATGTGAGAAATTCCAAACGGTTCAGATACTTTTTCATACAACTGTATATGTAAGAAACAGTGCTATTGTAAAAAGGAACAAAGGCTTCAGAGTCCCATATTTGCAAACTTGATTATAGCATTTTTGAGTTTATATTCTACACATGTACATTAAGACGATTTCAAGATTTGAAGGCATCGTCTTTACTTCTATCTATGGCATAAGCAATCGATGGTTTAAAAAAAATATATATATATATATATATATATATATATATACAGTATATATAATTTTAAACGTTTATTCTAACTCGTACATATCTATCTGTCATCATCGCTCAAGAAAAAATGGCATCGGTTTGCACATGTGCAGTAGCAACCCGCTAATGAGAGTCACCGTTCGCTAGTCGCTAGCCCCAGTGCTAGCCGCTAGCACCTTACCTCTTATGCACCACAAAACAACATAATTAGCTACTTATTGACACCTACTGATATGGAAGAGTCTTGCATGATTCCATTGGACAGCACAGACACTCAGCAACGACACTATAAGCCGCTTTATTTTCGATAAACTGTTTACATCAATTTGGTGAAAGTTGGTGATTTTCTACAGCACACCAGACATTACGCGTGTGCCTTGGGAGGCACAGTGGTTGGAAAAACACTGGTCTAGCGTTGTCAGTGGCAGACAATATGGGCAGGAGGTTTGCCCATGTTTGTTTGTTTATTCCAAATTGAAAATAGAATCAGTACAGACCTCAAGGTCGGATTGTTAAGCACGGTAAAAATAGAGCAATTAGCAGTTGGCCTGCCACAAATGAGTGTTTTGCTAATCACCAATTATTTTTGCAGTGAGTCGAGTAATCACAATATTTACTGTTAGATTACTCGGGGCTTTATATTTCAGCTGGTAGCAATGGAAGAAAAAAACTCTTTGAGGATTATGGGGTGCTTTTGTAATTAATAAAAACAATTATAAATTAAGAAAAACATTTACTGTTCGTTCCTTTTGTTTTGTTTTTTAATTACAATATTTTTTCAAATATGTAAAAATATGTTTTTGTCTTTTCTTTATTCAAATGAAAAATGAATAAGAATTTATACTTTTATCTGATTGGCTAATATTGACAGCGTTAGATGTCCAATCCATTTTGACTGGAAGGGGTGAATGAACCTTTGACATCTATCGTTGTAAATGGCGGACCAGGATGTATGTATTTATCTTATTATTTATTCATGTATTCATTTTGGTTTATTTGATTATTTTATCATTTTAGTTATTAATAAATCATATAAACAATATTAAAATGCATCAATGATTAATCATTTAAAAAATTAATAAAGTTCCTGACGGATAAATAAAAATTAAAATATGATAATTATGGCCTGGCATCCACATACTTGTATACCAAAACGTGTATACCAAACCGTTATAAACAGTCACTTGCCCTTGAGTGTTTTAAAGGTTGGAAATTTATTTGTGGGTCATATTTATGGGTTTATATATAAGGTTATTTTGTCAGCAAGGCCATGGAGAACAGCTTCCAGGTGGCTTCAAGGTAATTCTGGTCCACCATCCAGAGTCTTAGGAGGGGAAAGCAGTACACGAGCAACACTGTGTATCGTGTGGATAGAGCATTGCTGACGCGATGTTGAGTTGGTGGGCTAAATACTTTGAAGACCTCCTCAAGTTCAACAACAACTCCTTCCATGAGGAAGCAGAGCACGGGGACTCTGAGGGGGGCTCTCCAATGTCTGTGGATGAAGTCACCGTGGTGGTTAAAAAGCCCCTCAGTGGCAGGGCCCCTGGGGTGGATGAGATCCGCCCAGTTTCTAAAAGCTCTGGATGTTAAGGGGTTGTGTTGGTTCACATGCCTCTGCAACATGGCGTGGAAATTCGGGACAGTGCCTCTGGATTGGCAGACCGGGGTGGTGGTCCCCCTTTTTAAGAATTTGAACCGGGGGGGGGTGTTCCAACTTTAGGGGGTATCACATACTTCAGCCTCCCTGGTAAGGTTATTCAAGGGTACTGGAGAGGAGGGTGCATCGGGAGGTTGAATCTCTGATTTAGGAGGAGCAGTGTGGTTTCGTCCCAGCTGTGGAACGATTGACCATCCTCTACATCCCAAGCAAGGTACTCGAAGGGGCATGGGAGTTCGCCCAACGAGTGTACATGTGTTTTCCGGACGTTGAGAAGGCATTTGACCGTGTCCCTCGGGGTAGCATTGTGGGGGGTGTTCCGGGAGTATGGGGTACCGGACTCCTTGATATGGGAGATTCCTGTCAAGTAATATGGGATGGCAGGTGGTGTGGACCCAAATGCAGGGAAAGGGAGGCGAGGCAGATAGATGGTCCAAAATCTATTTAATTAAAGCCAACAAAAAAACAAAAGTACAAACAAAACGACCGGGGCAAACAAAATTCAGGGTACAAACAAAAGACTGGAAACAAAAACTTACTTAGGCTGAGGAACACGAGGGCTGGGACGTGGGAACGGGCATGAATCGACGCTGACGTGAACATGCACACTGACAATGTCACGACCGGACTCAAAAAAAATAATGAGGACCTTTTATACACACAGACAAGGGGCAACAAGAAACAGGTGGGTGACACAGGAAGATGCAGATTGGAGGATACACTAGGAGCAGTCAAAACAGGTGAAATCAATGGGCAATCACTGGGACACACTAGGAGGTAACCAACACAAAACCTAACAATTCCGTTCCTTTACTATTGGTGTCAGAGTTTGGTCAGCATTGCCGGCAGTAAGTCGAATTCATTTTCAGTGAGGGTTGGACTCCGTCCAAGGCTGTCCTTTGTCTCAGATTCTATTAATAGGTTTTAGGGACAGAATATTCAGGTGTTGGGGGGGATCCGGTTTGGTGGTCTCAGTATTGCATCTCTGCTTTTTGCAGATCATGTGGTTCTGTTGGATCCATCAGGCCGCGATCTCCAACTCTCACTGGAGCAGTTCGCAGCGAGTGTGAAGTGGTCGTGATGAGAATCGTCACCTCCAAATCTGAGACTATGGTCCCTTGGTCAGGAAAAGTTGGAATATTTCAGGGATGAGGTCTTTCCCCAAGTGGAGTTATTTCAGTATCTTGGGATCTTGTTCACGAGTAGGGGAAGAATAGAGTGCTAGATTGACAGATGTATTGGTACGGCATCTGCAGTGATGCAGATTGCATTGTTCTGTCATGGGTGAGAAGGAGCTGAGCCAAAACGTGAAGCTCTCTATTCACCAGTCGATCTACGTTCATGTGGCTCATGACCAAAAGAACAAGATTTTGGATACAAGCGGCTGAAATGGGTTTCCTCCGCAGGGTGTCTGGACTCTCCCTTAGAGATTGGATGGCTGAGCTTCTTACCCTTTCATCAGAGTAGAGCCGCTGCTCCTCTGCATCGAGAGGAGCCAGTTGAGGTGGCTTGTATATCTAATCAGGATGCCTCCTGGACGCCTCCCTGGTGAGGTGTCCCACTGGGAGGAGGTCATGGGGGTGACCCAGAACATGCTGGGGAGACTATGTCTCCCGGCTGGCCTGGGGATGCCTTAGGACCCCCCTGGAAGTGCTGGATGAAGCGGCTGGGGAGAGGGTTTCCGGGCTGAAGCTTTTGCCCATTTGACCTGACCTCAGATTAGGGGGGTTTGGATGGATGGATGGATGGATGGATGGATGGATGGATGGATGGATGGATGGATGGATGGATGGATGGATGGATGGATGGATGGATGGATGGATGGATGGATGGATGGATGGATGGATGGATGGATGGATGGATGGATGGATGGATGGATGGATGGATGGATGGATGGATGGATGGATGGATGGATGGATGATTATGTTTGTTGTTGTTGTTGGGGCTACATATAGGAAGAAAGAAAACCTATCCAAATAATATCTACCGTAATTGTTGGACTATCAACCTGACTTTAAGCCATTAATTTAACATTACAACTGGTTTTTGTTCATTAATAGGCCACACTACTATAAATTGCAGGTATGCACATCGCATTACTGGATATATAAACCAAAAGACAATACCCTATAAAAACCCATAAATAAACCACACTTGACTATAAATTGCACTGTTGAAAGTTGGGTGAAAAGTAGCGGCTTCTCAGGGAATATACGGTAAATAAGAACCGGATACCATCTGCAATCACAGTACACGGCTAAAGCCATTCTGAAGTTGGCCTCCATTTTATTTTATTTTATTTTTTGGGCAGCTCACTTTTCCAAAGGCTTCAGGTCTTTTGAAAGGCAATTTTAAATGAGTGACGGAGTAATGCGCGAGTGCCATAAGGTCCATCAGTCAATAGCTGAACAGAAGCAAGTCCAAAGGTCCAACTAAGGTATACTTACACGCACTCTTTCACATCCGGAGAGTGACATGTTGACAAGCACCTTTCACATGAAAACTGTATGTTTTTCTTTTTCTAAACTTTCATTATTTAGCTTTCTTCTTGGGGTCTTAATGTAAAAAAGGGAAGGTGAAAAATGCCAAGATCCTCCCATAAGAACAGAGTCAAGCACTATGCACTAAATAAGCAGAAACACAGGTGCTGGGACTAAATGGTGGATGAGGTACGTGCATTGTAAAGTCGAAACGTCGTGGGTCCAGGACATCATAACCCAAGAACTCTCTAGTATATGTGATATCTATAGTTTACGGTAAACGTTTATGGAATTTCCTTCACGTACTAGTAAGCTAGCATCACTTGAACAGTTAAGACTAGTCTAAGACTGTGCATGACAGTCTTCTTATATCTCAATATGCAAAATAGGGCGTCATCATAATCTGTTGGGAAGAAAATTATGTAAATAGCTAGCAATCAAACAATAACGTTCATTCATTAGTTTTCCGTCTCGCTTATCCGTCCTAAGCATTAATTTTATGCTGTATTCATGTTGCATATGTTTGTTAAGATGTAAATTGATAATTTAGCATCTCTGGATAATATTGAGTCCAACTGAATGTAAAAGAGTGCTTATTCATGGCCACAAAAGCTTCAGTAGCAACATCTGACAAGGGAGAAAAATCTGAGAACACCGGCAGGACGATCATCATTCTGGACAGCGCTTTTACGTGACAATGATGTTTGGTGACCCGGTTCCGATTGGATAAGGCAGCACTCTCTCGATCTGAGAGGCGGAGCCCATTCGACATCTCGGTTGAGGCTAACTGTATCAACGTTTTCGTGTGCGGTAATGCAAAGGCTATATGCAAAAATAATCACACTGCAGAGTTTCACTATAGATCCTAAACTAATGTAAAGCACACAACAGCTCTGGATGCTAAGAAGCTTCATAATTATAATGGAATAAGTTTGACCACACAATAGTTTACAGTGAAGCTCTTCAAACAAAAACTGATAAATGGTGTGATACTTGTATAGCGCTTTTCCACCTTTCAAGGTCCTCAAAGCGCTTTACACTACATTGCCATCTACCTACTGGTGAGGCAGCACCAGGAGCAATGTGGGGTTCAGTATCATGCTCAAGGATACTTAGGCGAGTCCATCAGGGCAGAGAATTGAACCCACAACCTCTGGGTTGTTCAACTACTCTACCACTGAGCCACGCCACCCCTGTTCACGGGGAGAACTGGAATTCTTAACAGCTGTCACTGTCACTAGACGAAATTGCCACATGAACAGTACCGTTTTTTTTCTTCCTTTTGTTTCGTCTCATCCTGTCTTTCCTATTCATTTTGCTTTTGCTGCTCGTTTTGTGAAATATCAACAGTGATGTCCTACTCATTAATGTTCCTCATGTTTAGTTCGTTAGAATCATACTCTGAAAGCCTGGCAGTGCCACCCGTTGACATCACCGCCTACAGTGCATTGCAGCGTCAATAACAACGGCGACGTACTAGTTAAACTAATTTTACAAATTTTATAAAAACAAAAACACCAAGAGGAGTTTTGATTTCAAATTATTATAACTCATTCTAACATTTATCTTTTATGTACAAGTTTTTCAATCTGTGGTTCCCTTAAATGAATAAAATGTAAATGAGATCATCTTGAGGAACGGCCATAAAAATCAGTTGCGAAATGTTGCTCGTAGCTTTCATCAGCATTATTGTTTCCCTTATTCTTTTACATTTTTATCAACTGCCCAGAGGTTTGTACATGCTCTGTGTATATTTGCTCACAAACGAAAAACTAAACAAAAAAAACAAGAAGATGTGAATTGATCTATGTATTTTTTTTTTTTTTTTTTGACACAAGCATCAGATGACAGTCCTGTGACCTACAAGGACCTTTTGCTGACCTTTATGTGTCATTTAACATGATCACAAGAGGGACTGCCGCTCAAAAGTGAGAATTCTGGCAGCTCGCTCCCTCACTGGTTGAACTGTTAGGTGGCACAGCAACGTTATTCTTTGTCCAAAAAGGTTATTGCGGGATTGCACTTTATTTTTAGTTGGTTGTAAATGTACTGTATATATATATATATATATATATATATATATATATATATATATATATATATATATATATATATATATATATATATATATATATATATATATATATATATATAAAATGGTGAAGATGCACTCTCTCATCAATTAGTTCATCACATTCGCAGCCATTCCTCCCACTTCAAACGGATTTGACATCTAGCACTGTTGATAGGACATAATGAGTAAATAGCAGAGGCTTTGACATTGCTAAAAATCAATTGATAAATAAACTAGTTATGACTTCATTTTAATGTCAATGTATTGACTATGATGGGAACCACCAACCTCCACCAACATGGCTGCCTTGATGCCATTTTGGTAGGGGCAATAATATGAATGTCATATTTATGCTCCTGCCATAAATTTCAAGGAGTGAATGAACATTTGTTCATTCGCTGCCATCCCTCCCACTTCAGTTGACTTGGACGTCTAGTGTCATCATTGGCAGACAATGAGTTAGGCCAGTATTTCTCAAATAGAGGGGTGCGCTGCCCCAGGGTGGCGCAGAGCGATGCCGGGGGTGCATGTACTGTATGTGACCTTGAGGGAATACTTTTTTTTACAATACTAGAATAACGTGTAATTGCACATCCCTTCAGTGGGTGGCAGTGCCACTCTCATTTTTAGATTGTGCAGTTTTTTGCATTAAACAAGAGCACAACAGCAAAGAGCAGGATGTATGGGTTTCTGAAAGCTAAGACAAGGAAATATGACAAAGCGTACGTAGCGTTTTTTGTTGTTTTTTTTCTAATACAGTGGGAGACAACGAACGACCGGTGTGTTTACCAGTGTTGTTAAAAAAAAAAAAAATTCAGTAGTGAGTAATCTAATTAATTACTTTTCTTATCTTTGCAACGCTGTTACCATTACTGAGGAGTGTGTTTGTGCGTTACTGCAAATTGGTTGAATATTGCAAACGCGATGCTAGGTGGGTCCAATAATACCTGAATGCAGCCATTCTAACAGCCTCAAACTACGCCCACATGATGCTACGGTAGATATCACATGTAACTAGAACTAGATGAGAAATGACAGACTTGCTGCCGTTAGTAAACGGCCGCAATCTTAAAGCAGTCGATTTCTAAGGAAGGCTCTGTTATAGCGAACCTTCCAAGCGAACCAAAGTAACTTTTTATCTAAAATACTCCTAATTCAACAATCTCTTGACTTGAATCTATCTTTAAACGATGAAACAGTTTCTAAAACTTTCACATGTCGAAAGTAGACAGAAGGGAACTAATGGAATAATGGGAGCAATTTTCACAACTTTAATAGTTGATTCACAATATTAAGTGACTTCAAAAACATAGCAAAGGTTACAATCTAGTTATCGCAATATCCGCAATACCCCTGTGTCTAGTTAAGTTTAGGGTAAAGAATTGGTCTAGGGCCTTTTGTCCCAAAAACCCTTTGAACGTCACATAGTGTGACCTGTTTTTTTTGTTTGTTTGTTTTGTTTCTGTTTTTTTTTTTTGGGGGGGGGGGGTTAAGAAAAAAAAAAAAAACAGTTCAACTCAATCAGTTAATATAAACATGTTTGATTATATAGAATGGATCATGTGATAATGTGTAAAACATGAAAAGTAACGCCAGTTACTTAGCTAAGTAACATTGCATTGAGGTGACTGAGTTACGAACCCAATTAATTTTTGGGAGAAGTAATTTGTAACTATGTTTAATAACTTTTTAAAAGTGAGATTGACAACACTGATGTTTACTGTGTCGAAAAACGTTGGCAGCGGACAGCATGACGTGAAATCAATGAAGACATCACTTAAAGGCATTCGACCCCAATCATAATGATAAGCCGCTTGAACTTTTTTCAGCGAAAACGTGCCAAATATTAGCAACAATCGTCCCGATTTGTGAGTGCTAAATCAGTAAACTAGTGAGCACTTTTAGCATCATACAAGATGGCATACCAAGTTGCTCAGTGCAAAAAAAAAAAAAAGTACCACACCATAGCAGAGGAGGTGATATTGTGTGCAGCATTAGACATGCTGGACAATACAAGTGCTGCAAAAATAAAAACTGTCCCTCTGTCCAATGACATTCATTTTTGTTTTATTAATTTTTGTTTGGCATATTGTGCTCTAAGTGAATGTTGCAAATTATTTTGAATGTATTATCATTTATTGATTATATTCAACTTTATTTTTCAGTGTCAAATAGTCAAAAATGTGCCTTGAGTGTGTGTGTGTTTTTTTTTTTTTTTTTTTTTTTTTTTTTAATTCAGGCAAATTTATGCGCTTGAAGTCTTTTCTGTTACAAAGACAATGTAAAAGCTTTATTTTTTTGTAAATTGTAAGTTTCTTTAATGTTAACGAGGAACCAATGTTATGCAGAGGTGTGCTTATAATAATTTTACAGACAAATGATATTATTTACAGTGGCGGTAGAAAGCTGGGGGGCGCGAAACGTTTACTTCTTCCTTGGGGGGGCGTAACAGAAAATATTTGAAAAGCACGGAGTTATACCTTATTTTTCTTTCAAAAAATATATCGGTACACTATCAGGAGCCCAAAAATATGGAATCGGCGGAACACTACTATCAACTTATTAGCTGCCATTAACAATGGTAAACACCCAATTCATTTAATTTGGGAGGACTGGCTGTGAATGCTCATCTTTCAATTTTACTGACGGCAATAGGTGTCCAATTCATACTGACTATATATATATATATATATAAAAACATAAACCAATTTTTTTTTATTGGCACAGCCACGTTATGTTGAAGAAACGTATGCAGCGACCCGTTGCCGGCCATTACGGTACGTGAGGTCACCATTTTGTTTCGGTAATACTTCACTCTAATCGGCCGAATGATTTCGTCTGTGTTAAATTCTGCTTTTTTCACTCTTCATAAAGCACAGAATTTAGTTTCTTGAACTCATTTGAGTCAACGTTTATTGCAGCTCCACAACTCGGATCATAACAAACGTAAGCACACAGACATCCTGTGTCTGTCAACTATATCTGTCCCTCGGGAAACTCAAACCCAAATAACAATAGTTCCTATTGTTACTGTCGTGTTGACAGCGATGAGCTCTCACGGATTTCCGACTTACGTTCTCACTTTCATTTTACCGTATCAATCCATGGAAGAAACATTTATTCATCATGATGAAACGAGCAAGTTATACAGCAGCCTTTAAAAGAAAATTCACATCTGTTTTGTTTTCTCCTAGATTCTGGTAAGTTGGAGAAGTTGTCAAATCATATTATTACCTTAAATATTGTCAGTTTATGGTAATGTTTTGAACTACCAATGTGCTATGCTTCTGCTGTGTTTCACCAGTCAGTAAAATGACATTTCTGTATCTGTACACGAGCTCTGTTTTCTTGTATTCTTCTATTTATTGGTGCTAAAATTAGGTTGCGCTTTATAAACAGGTACAATAATTTTCCCTAGATATTACAAGTAAATTTGGGATGCGCATTATACACGGGTGCGCCTTATATTCGGGAAATTACGGTAGATGGTTTTTTTTTTTTCCAAAGGACATGTCTAAACGACCCTTAAACTTGCGTCAATAAACAAAATAATACTTTTTGTCCCGACTATGCATGTGTGCATTTTTCTTTTCTATCGCTTGCCTTTACAGATGACACCACCCAAAAAAAAAAAAAGCCATTGACATTTAAAGCACATTAAAGTCCAGGATTATCTGTGTCCCTCTCATGCAAGACACAAAAGAAAATGCCTCTTGGATAATACAATTGTTTCTGCCTCACTGGCTGTGAGCGAAGTTTGTACTGTATGTTGTCTATAAGGGAAGCGTGTATAAAAATTCCCTTCGCACGCCCATCTTCACACTGTCAAATTCAGCCTTCGCAAAGAGCCATTTAGCTGTCAAGTGGTGACACTTGGACTGTCACAAGTGGCTACGTGCACGGGAGGGAAGAGGAAATAAGAATGCACTTGTTCAGGAGGACTGCCTATGAATGACCATGTTTCAGTGCCATTGACGAGGATAGACGTCAATATAAATAAAATAAAGAATTAAGATAATAAAAATGTACATTTTTTTAGGTTATTCTTAATATTCTATTCACACATTCACTGTCATTCACCAGAAAAGACATTAAATCCATTTTAACTGGAATGACCAGCATTGACATAGAAGTCAATGATCACTAAACAACCATTAACCATTACAAAACCGTTAACCATTACAAAATTTTTGCGATTATTCACAAGTGGACATAAAAATGGGACAAGTTTGCGATTAATTGGGAATTAACCATTTCAAATGTGACATTTGAGGTTAATGGCATATTAACAATTATAAAACATGACTAATTAGTGACAGAGTTGTTTTCGTCAACGATGACGACAAAATATTTCATCAACAAACACTTTTTTCATTTCGGTGACGAGACAATAACGAGCTAAAATAGTGTATTGAGAGACTAAAACATAACGAGCCCCATGTCAGTTTTCGTCGGAGGAGACGAGAACGAGATGAAAATGCACAATAGTTTCCGTCACATGTTCACAACGTGTGACATTTTATGTGTAATTAGCCTGCATATAGCAGTGTCTGTTTGTGTCACTACATGCTATGTAGTAGAAATGTAGACTTAACTATTAACGTCCTCTTGTACCAGCCAGAGCTAGTTTCCAACGTCATAATCAGGTTGGACTGTAATAAGTTTCACTTCTGTTTCACAGTAATCATCCAGTTTTGAGAAACAACACCAAATAAGGAGGAGCAGTTAGAGCGTACTCACTTCACAAACTGTTGCTATTCTGAACTAACCAATCATCGCGCACCACGCACCCACTGTTATGAAATGTTTTCACTATTGCTACCAAATAAAAAGGCAACACGGGAACTCGGCAGTTGGGAGACGACTCGCGATGCTACACAGTTGTGTGGAGCCTCGCAGCTGCCGACCCCGTGCGCATGTTAAACTTTGAAGCTGACTCGAGTGATTCCTGACTGCAAATGGTTTAATCCCCGATGAGGTGGGAAGTTTCTCTCATTGTGACAGTCGAATAGAATACTCGTGTGTTTTATTTCCTGACAGTGGGTAAAAATTATTTTTCAAACTGATCATGTGACTAGCACCTTAGAGACGGTCACTATGACATGTACACTTTGTAAATATGAATGTGTGAATATATTAAATTAAATTAAATTGAATTGAATTTGCTATGCTTAGCAAAAACCACCTGATGAATGAATGTGAATTTCGTCGTTTTAACTCAAGAGTTAGCTATGTTCACTGGGGTCTTGGCAGGTGCACTAGCAGCTAGCCTGTTACAGAAGATGGCTGGTCTGAGTCCTGTCCTCCACCTCTTTTTGACCATAATTATTGTCTGCGTGTGTGTGTTTAAAAAAATTCTGACAGACTTTATAATGTTACTTTAAATGTGTTATAACTGTATCTTCAATATATGTGCATTCTTTTGTCAAACACACTTGGTAATTGAGGTTAAATTTGATGTTCAGTGCTTAATTTATTTAATATGATTCAATATGATCTAAATAATGGGTGCGAGAAAAGTATTAATTTTCAGTTGAAATGGCATTAAAAAAAGGTCTTAAAAGTCTTGAATTTAGATTTATCAATCCTGGGGGGACCCTACTCACACGTAGAAAGTTGTTATTGTATAACATTTTGAATGTATTATTAATTTATATTTTGTATTGTATTTCAGTTACCACACACACACTTCACTCACATTTGAGACCTCCATAAACACAAGAAAAGTACGCCTTGTCTCTGGAGAGTTTCATTTTTTGGTTCGCTGGCTGCTATAGCAACACGTGACGTGTTGTGAGGACAGCACACACTCACTGTCACTGAGAGAATTTGACAGAGCCTTGAGTTGTCGAGTTTTCCAAGGGGACGTGGCTTAGCGATAGGTCCATTGTGTGATCTTTATCATGAGCCTTGCATCACAAATCATATCGTGAGGCACCCATAGGTTCCCACCCCTAGTACACATCATTGTCCTTTCAGGTCAATTTGACATTTATCGTTTTTTTTAACTGTAAAAATGTAGCATAATGATCAACATAGTGCTGCTGGGGTCAAGTTGACCTCCAGGATAAAAGATGACAGGAAATTGGAAGGTAAATGGAGGCTTAAGTAACCAGCACATTGACCGCAAGGCATAATATGTCAGATGAAAACATAATTTCATAATATAACAGACGTGGACTTGGAATGAATAGAGCAAATCAAATATTGAAGGCATTCTGGTGGAGCGGAATGCTCCTCCAGCTTCCTTTCTTAGCAGACTCCCATTACCACTAATACTTGCACTCTTCTTTCAGCAACAGCGATTTCACCTTTGCCATACACTGTTTTCAAATCGATGACTCCACATACACGCAGGCGCTGGTTTTGTTGGACTAGCGCATTTGTTGTTGTCGGGGAATGCAATCAATAAGCAATATTACAGAGTTTTCTGGCGATTTTATAGTTTTATAGTCTGAAAAAATGGAATGATTCTTTTTTTAAAAAAACCTGCGCATGATGACGTTATTTTAATGAATGACAACAATACGAGGTTTTGAATGTTAGCTGCTGTGAATGTCAATACATTTAAATTAGGGCTGTCAAACGATTAAAATTTTTAATCAAGTTAATTACAGCTTAAAAATTAATTAATCGTAATTAATCGCAATTGATCGCAATTCAAACCATCTATAAAATATGCCATATTTTTCTGTAAATTATATTTATATTCTGTAAAATAAATTACAAGATGGATATATACATTCAACATACGGTACAAAAGGACTGTAGTGGGCATTTCACTCTACTGTCATTTAAATCTGTCTATGCTGTCCTCACTCCGAAGCGTCTACTTTTTCCAAAGCTAGACAGCTAGTGAACGACGCCTTAATAATTGGACTTCTTCCTTTTTCATCTGATTTATTAAAGTGATCCTCTAGTTTTAAGACAAGTAATTCTTAAAAGATACATCTTAGTATGAATTAAAATAATTTGACACTAAATCCCTCTTAATGTTTTGGTTTTAATAAAATTTGTAAAATTATTTTAACTGATTGTTCGCCATGGTTGTTGACGTCGCAGTGCTGTGACGTCACAAATCCCGCTGACGGACTTTAGCGTGTCATTCATTAGCTATCCCAACATGTCGTCGGTTCGTCCCTTCCAATTTGAACCAGAGCGGAAAAGTGAAGAGCAGGACAGCACTGTCGGTCGTTCACAAGACGAGCAGCAAAGGCGAAATGCAGAGCAAGAAATACTTGATGAGGCAAGAGTTGGGCTAAACTTCTGGTGTACTTGCGGCAAGTGCATCTCGATGACAACGGAGCGAGACAGCGTATGCTGTCGAAAACTCAGGTTTTTGTCAGCAGATCTTCAAGGGTGAGTTATTGCGTCATCAAACTCATTCCAATATAATTATGTAGATTGTTAGCATCCAGAGCTGTCGTATGCTTTACATACAGTAAAGGCCAAAACACCTTGGCATTCGTGCCTTTTTATTTTCATGACCATTGACATTATAAACTCTCACTGAAGGCAATAAAACTATGAATGTGTGGCGAGCTCGGGAAGGAAGTGGAGTATCAAACCACGGAGCTAATCCGCGTTGTTTTATTGACATTTTGGCTGCAAGAAATAGCAATGTTTGTCTGGCATGCGACCCGCGGAAGGTAATGTTATTTCCAGCTGTTCTTCACAAAGTAGCCCCCCCCCCCCCCAACCACACAACGTGCCAACATAATTTCCGCCGGGGAATTCTGTTATAACTTGCTACAAATGCACACGTGTGAATTGTGTACTTAGAAAAAAGGTGAAATAACTACAAACGTGTAATATTCTAGTATCTTCAAAGTAGCCACCCTTTTCTCTGATTACTGTTTGGCACTCTTGCCATTCTCGCGATGAGCTTTCAGAGGGAGTCCCCTAAAATGGATTTTGACTTCACATGTATGCCATTCCGGCGTTGATGAGAATTTATTGCTTTATCAATGGGGTTGGGACATTTGTGTTGCATTGAATGAATTGCATTGGACGTGCTTTGATCAGTTTGAATGGCAGCATCACTCATATTAGGGGAATACTGAACACACACACTTAATGCCTGATGAACTGACAGTAGAGGTGAATTATTAGCTTCCTCTGTGACTAGCGGTACGCCCGAAGGTTCGCCTCCCGCTGTAGCGACAGGAGCGGCCTGGGTGCTTAAGAGGGCGGCCAGAGTGTCTCGTCGGTCTCGCTTCATTGCGCGCATTTCACTCGATATCCGAGCAGGATGAGGCTTCTTGTGCTGGGAAATAGTTGGAACGGCATTTGGTTTTAGTGTGCGCTTATATCTAGCCGCTCCGGTGAGATCTTTCATTAGTTGTCGTCGACTAAAATCCTCAAACGCGGTAGGAGAAAAATGGCAAGAACAAAGCCTTGGTTGTTTGGGAAGATTTGCTTGTCTACAGGCATTTTCCCAAACCTTTCTCCTCTTCTTGTCAACAGGAAATTTGTGGAGACTCACATCACTCTCCTTGTTTCCGTTTGACTCGAAATTGCATCCATAAGCAGCACATCGTGGCATTTTACTTCGCGAGTTAAGCCAGCAATACACAATTGTTGTACACACGCTACACGATTGGGAAAATATCATCTACGTCATCAGTCCGCGCCCGCAGAACATGGCGCCAACTATCGGTCAAAATATGCACTAAATATTATAAAATATTGCCATCGATTTAACATTTTATGTGTTTCTAACGACATATTTTAATACAAGAGAACAATTGTAGTTTGTTAGATCCTACATGTCTTTAAAATCGAGGATCACTTTAATAAAATGGCCTCAAACCATTGTCCTCTTTAGACCGTTGTAAAACTACAAAAAAAAGAAGACAAGCATTGCATTAGCAACAACGTTAGCTTAGCACGCTATACAGGTTCACTAAACATAAACAAAAAGCGTCTCATACAAAAAATATAACATTTCGCTTACGAACATAATATGTACATTCTTTATAACAACCATACTTACAGACAAATCTTGTCCAAGGATCATATAAGCACAACATTATCAGCCCGAGACGTCGTGCAGCCATAATGAACTGGAAAGAAAACAATAAACCATGTCGCAAAGCGACCACAAGAGTTTGCTGTTGGACAGCACAAAAAGTCTTGCTGTAAAACTTACCAAAAGGCAGAATACTTTCTGAGCGGGACATGTGCGTTAATTGCGTCAAATATTTTAACGTGATTAATTTAAAAAATTAATTATCGCACGTTAACGCGATAATTTTGACAGCCCTAATTTAAATGTATGCAAGACATTAATTAGAATTTTTTTTTTTTTTAAAAAGATATAAAATTATTTTTAAATGTTTTTATTGATATATTTTTTATTATATATCTTTTGATTGGAACCCAAGAGTATTTTCTAAAAGATATCCTAAACTATTTATTTGATCTTCAAATGCCAATAACAATGAATATTTTTTTTATTTTAATGGGTAAAATAGCGGGGGGGAAATAAAATAAAGTGAATATAAATATTAGTAATTTAAAACATTTAAAAAAAAGTGAACATTTAAAATTAAAAAACTTAAAATAAATATTTGACCAGAGCGACCATAAAAATATGATACACATTTATTATTTATTTATTTAGTTCGTTATTTAGTGGTTTGACCTTAAGATGGGATAAGAGAATATTCACTGAGCACCTTGAAAGGTGGAAAAGCGCTATATAAGTATAACACCATTTACCATTTACCATATCAACTCATTGGCTGCTATTGACAATGATAGATGTCTAATCTATTTGAACTGGGAGAGCTGACTCCGAAACATCCATATTTATTTTGTAGTTTTTCAGCTTTTTACGGGAGGAGGGGCTCGTTTTTCAGGTTTGTTGCGTTTTGCGTGCTTTTTTATGTGTGTGTGTGTATGTGTTAGGGCTGCAACTAATGATTTTTTTTTAAATAATAGATTAATTGGACGATTAATTAATCACTGGAAGTCCCTGGTTTTTCTTTGGCTATAAAGAAAGACCAGAAAGGCGTCAAATGACCTGTATACCAAACTGACTACTTGGCTTTATCAAACAATAGACCACTCAAACAAGCAATCCAGCAGACAACCCCCTACACACTCCTGAGGAGTCGCTGCCTAGTTGTGAAGGGAGGTTTCACTCTGGATAGCTGCAATTTGCATCTTGAATTTAAGAGAGAAAGGTGGACTCCTTGTTGGGTGTTGCAAAGGAATTGGCTCACTGTCATGTAGGCGCAAAGAAGGCGCAAAGGGAAAAATTGCTTCGGCAACAACGTCCAACACGTAGCCCAAGGAAAAGGGTGAAGTGTCATATGTCACCAAACGAAAAATGATTTGTTTTTTATTACACTGTCCCTTGTACTGTAGGCAAACTGCAGCTTTTGGAATATGTAAAAAGGTTGTCCGCCCGATCGCCTGCCTGAGCGGTCCACTGTCCGACAAAGCCAAGGCAGCCCTGCCCTGCAAACACTCAGGATACTAATTGGAGCAATCCAACCCTGTGGTTTTGCGTGTCTGAATGGGAATGACTAATGAGGACCTCAATGCTCACAAAAGATATGCAGATTAGGGTCAGATGACCGTTCTCTAGATACAAAAGGGTTTTGTATCAACTGATCCACCCTTGGTAGTTCTAGTTAAACGATTACCTGATTAATCAGATAATTGTCACTTTTTTCCCAATTACCTTCATAATTTAACTTTATTTATTAACTAGATTTATGGTAAGTTGTTTCAGGCATCTTGTAAGTAATAATGAAGACAAAATGGATGACAATTTCGTACAAAAATATTTTATTACAGCCTCCTAACTTAACTGTCCTAACTTTTTAATCAAGGTTCTGAGTATAAAAACAAAAAGAATTTCTCAGTACATAAATCAGACCAAAGTCCTGTTCATTCAAAAAAAAAAAAAAAAATGTGCTGCTGACTGACAGCAAAGCACTGATATAGACTTCTGACACTGTCAATGACTCACTTATTTTCTTTAAATAAACTAAACAACAAAAACGAATAAGGAGGATGCAGACTGTCATGGTTCAGTTTTCTTTGTCAAAGAAGTTCATAAATACAATCTAAATCCAATTTCACAGCACACTATCGTATGATAATTTACAGGTTGAATGGGAGTTTGTGTTGAAAGGATACTAAGCTGCTATAAGAATGTGTTCTCTTTATAAAAAGAAACAAAACAACTTTACTATCTAACAATAACTCAAGTGTTAATATGCTTCTCCAAAACACGATACAAATGGACACTTAAAGCACTGTGAAGCTGTCCCGACTAGTCGACGTCATTGATGACGTATATGCATCGACGAGCACACCATCCTGTCGACGGTTAATAAAGGGTTAAAAAGTATGTGCACAAAAAGTTGAGAATGGCGGACGCTCCAGATTCAAGCAGGGAAAGCGCCACAAAGCCAAAAAAGCGCACCTGAGTGACCAAAGCATAGACTTATTTCAACGAAACAAAGGAGGGTACACTGCCGTTTGCCGTCCCTGCAATGCCAAACTTGCGTACCGCGGCAGCACGTCGGCCGTGAATGGACAGCTGAAGCGCCGTCACCCAGGTATAATTTTGGAAGACAACAGGAGACAACAAGCTGGTGGATCGTAAGTGGGGCTAATGTCGGGCTAATGTAGTTGAATAAGCAGCTACGTACTTTACATCAACAATATTGAAAGCATCTTTGTTTTAGAATCAGTTTTACAAATAAGGAAATCCCTACTATTTTGCTTCATCTACATCAAATTATACTCAATAGAATAATTTATACTAATGCTTCATCGTAGCTCCCAGTGAAGGTACATGTATGTAAAGTGCTCACAGCTTCATTTACCCCTACGTAATAATGTAACTTTTGTTTCTCGTAGCAACATTACGACTTGAATCTTGTTTTTTTTCTTTTTAATTAATTTATTGGGCCCTAACATTCCATCGTAACGTCGTACCATCATGCATCATTAAGCTTTTTTGTAATGCATTTATCTAATAGAACGTATGAATTGTTTTGAATCCTGTTGGAGAAGTACGGTCACAGTGTTCCGAATCTGTTTACATTCCATTCTTTTGCACTAGTTACTGCCATCATCATTTGACCTCATTGTTTATTTGTGATTTATTATTGTTATTTGTGTGTTTATTTTTACTCTTATAAAGAATTTAAGTGTTCCAAAATGTTTTTGTGGATTAATAATCGTCAACAAAAAATCAATTGCAATAATAGTGAAAAAAAGAAAAAAGTTCATTAAAAAAATTATTAAACTCGTCGACTATTCGGGGGAAAAACAACTGTTTGGGACAGCCCTAAGACACTGAATAGAATAATTGCTAATTAGCTTAGCTCTCCGTGCTAAATGGTAACGTCTCATTAACAAAGAATACAAACAATACAATTGGCTTCATTTACTCACCGCTGTGCCGAGGAACACTGGATCTAACAACACAAAAGACAATTTAACTCTCAACACTTCGTAAAGTTAGTGATTCAGCAACCCAACCTGAGTGAAGCAGTGAACTGTCTCTCTCTTGTTTTGATCACTGGCACATGCGTGCAGCCTCACTTTACACACAAACAAGGGCCAAAACGGGACTGCTCATAGCTTCCTGGAAAAAAATGATTATCAAATTCGATGGCAACTGATTTATCAATCGCTTTTAATCGACTCATTGCTGCAGCCTTAGTGTGTGTGGGGTTTTTTCTAAATCCTAGTAGTTTTTTGGCAAATTTTTCAGGGATTGGCTGCGAATACTCATTTTTCAGCGCCATTAACGGCATCCAATCTAAATGGATTGGAAGATCTCGCTCCTTCAATAGTAGCAATGAGTTAAATTTCTATATACGAATTGAATCCCATGCAATGGGAAAACTCATCCATTTTTTTCTTCCCTGACGCTCACACAATTTCTTTATCCATCTGTCTAGTCTTCATTTTCCTGCCCAGCATGCTCTTGTTTCTCTCCTGCCACCTCTGTTCCATTACCCTGTTCCGCAGAGGAAAAACTAGAGCGTACCAACAAACTATTCTGGTAGGGTGATGAATGGGCGGTATCTACGCCTGTTGACTGTTGTCCCAAGATAAAGAATGAGGAAAAGAAACTGGCTATTTGCTTCACGGTAACCCGGGAGTCCACTGCAAGCATCCCTCATACTAATTTGATTGAGAAGCCGAGAAGGCCTTCGAGGGTCGGGCATCGCGGCATGGTAATAATTCATCCGTACACATCATGTTAAAGTTGGGGACCTTCAGTGAAATGTGATGCCGCAGGGGAGGGAAGCACAAGACATGAGTCAAAACGCAAAGAGAACAAAGAGGAGATGGAAAGGGAAGACGTGGCAAGCCGCTTTTGTGTATGTGACTTGCTGTGTTGTGAATGCACCACTCTTTGACTTGCTATTGACAGTAGTAGACGTCCAATTCCTTTTTAAAATGGATTGTTGAATGACTATTTTTAGGTGCCAGGTCGAAAGAATTATACATACATTATACATATATACACACGTATACATACATACATAATCAGTGGTTAAAGTGGGGTCATAGACTTCATAATGTATTTAAGGGACAAGGGGCCGATAAATAGGGGGCCTGCTTTGTTGGTGAGGGCTTCAAAGCTAACCGAGTCAGACAAAGAGCTTTTTCGTTGAAAATTCTTGTTAATAAATGCTTAAATCCTTAAATTCTTTATAGATATGGACGCAAAACAGTCTCGATTATTGGTTAAAAGCAAAAAAAAGTGCAGTTAGCATTTATCCGACGTAAATATGTCGAATGCTAGTCTGTTAGTAAATGTAGCTAGCGGCTGCCTGATGTAAACAGAGCTTTTCCGGTGAATATTCTTGTGAATAAATGTTTAAATCCCTGAATTCTTGCTATATATGGATGTAAAACAGTCTCGATTCTTGGTTAAAAGCAAAAAAAAAAAAAAAAAAACGTGCAGCTAGCATTTATTTTATGTAAATATGTCGAAGTACAATGCTAGTCTGTTAGTGAATGTAGCTAGCTGCCGCCTGATGTAAATGGTAAATGGACAGTACTTATATAGCGCATTTATCTGCATAGTTAGCATGCTCAAAGCGCTTTACATTAGCTCACATTTACCCGTTCACGCACACATTCACACACCAATGGGGCTGCTGCCATGCAAGGCGCTGTCAACCCATTGGAAGCAAATCAGGGTTCAGTGCCTTGCTCAAGGGCACTTCGACAGTTGGCAGTCGTAGCCAGGAATCGAACCACTGACCCTTCGGTCCAAGGACAACTGTAGCTACCAACACAACTCGCACAAATCACTCCTGATAAAATCCTTCATGTTTGTATGCGGTACAGTTTTCGCACTTTTTCAACAGAAATCTAGCGTTGGATTGCTGCATGCATGTCTGTGAATAGCTCCTCCTGATGTGGGTGGCCCCCTACTTGAATGCTTGAATGAACCTAATTGCTCCCACGATGAAGTCGCGCAACCGAGTAAGAGAGAAGGGAAAGTTCACAGCAGCAGGCCTGCATGCACATTGTTGCTTGTAAAGCATCCACAGAGGCAATACCTTTATAAAACACCTTTTGTACTGTTTATTGTGATCAAATACTTGGGCCGGGTTTATGTGATTGTTTTTGATGATGTGCGGACGCTAACTGATACATGCAAATCGTTTGTGTGGATTTTTATTGCTGTATCAGAAGCTAGTTATAAACACACATTTAAATTGTTGTTATTGCAAATGAAACTGATTTCATTTCATTTTTATTTTCGTTTCATTTTGCAAGTCTTGATGTCATGAACAGTTGAATCAAGACACCAAACCACACGGACGTCTGACATCGTCATTTCGGAGCTTAGCTTGCTCTCTAGCTAGAACTTCGGGCGCTTTCACTCTACCACTGTTTGGTCCGTTTTAAACGGACCGGAGTTATTTTTCTCAGATAGTCCACTTTGTTTTGTAAATGTGAATGCCCACCAGAAGTCTAGTCCGGACCAAACAAACAAACTTTGGTCCGCTCAAAATCGTGGGTCTTAGTCGGCTTTCAGCGCACCCTGCTTCGTTAGTGAAGCGGAGCAGGTTGCACTTTTGCTACTTTACGTGCAGCGTCACAGCGTGGAGCTCTGATGCTCCAGCCTGTGACACTAGACACAGTGCATCCTTGGAAGCGGAAGTACAGTTCGCACGCTATCCAAAATCAACAATGGCCAGAGGACAGATGATTATCCATGGCTAATGTTGTTGTGCTGCAAAGCAGTTGCAGTTGATACACAGAATCGGTTCTAATGTGGCGGGTATGTTTTGCACGTCCGTACAGTGTGTTAAGATAATCATTAAATGTTTATGTTAAATATTTGCTTCTACCAATGAATGCTCATAATAAAGTTTAAGTTGTTGATGATTGATTGCTATAATAGGATATTCCATGATTGATTGCCATAAAGAGATATTTTGGTGATTGTTTACTATAGACATGTTTAGCTCTTGATAAAACTGCCTTTTCATTCTGACCGGTTTAAACTGCCCTATGTTCCACAGGTGAACTTTAAAGACAAGCCACAGACATTAAGAAACTGAACTGTCTAGTACAAGGGTGTCCAAACTTTTTGCAAAGGGGGCCAAATTTGGTGTGTTAAAAATGTGGGGGGCCGACCTTGGCTGACGACCTTTACGTAGAACTATATTTAAGCAAATTTTAGCCAGCCATTTCACATATGCTTAATTATTTTTTTTAATTACGTAATAATTTCAACAATCTCGCAACTAGCCTTGTGGCGTTCTCTTTCGACTCTCCGGCTTTTGCGAAATACTGCTGCTGTTGCTTCAATTTCTCGCTGCGTATCTTCCCTGTAATCTTGTACATGTCAGCGTGTCTTGTTTGGTAATATCGCCTCACATTGAACTCTTTAAAAACAGCGACTGTTTCTTAGCAAATGAGACCGACACAGTTGTTGCGTATTTTAGTGAAGAAATAGTCCAATTTCCACCTATCCTTGAGGTGTCGGCCTTTCGCAGTAACTTTTTTTTTTTTTTGATTTTCGCCATTTTAAGAAAATTGGGAGTAAAGGGTCACACAGGGTAATGTTGCTTAGAGTGCTGCTGCCTTTTAGTGGGTAAATGAGGAGCAAAATTTAGTGTGCAAGCTACTTCATATCCTGGTGGCAGTACTGCTAACCAATTTATTAAGTCTGTGTACGGGCCAGATAATATTGGTTTTATGACTGTGGCTGGGGGCCGGATGAAATTTGACCATGGGCCGCATTTGGCCCCCGGGCCGGACTTTGGACATGTCTGGTCTAGTACATTTAAGAAATCATACTGTTACATTTTATTACTTGCCAAATGCTGTTGCTTCAGTAAATGTATTAGCACAAATGAATATAATTCCAATTACATGCAAACACATTGCCAAACAAGTTCAAGGGGTGTCACCAGCTTGCTTCCCCTTTCCCTTTTAGACCAAGACACCCATCTGTTGCTAGGGCCAACCCCCAAATAAAAAGAAAGGGCACGGGAGGGGGTAAGGTTAGAGTGATCTTGGTGACTGTATAGTGTAGTCTAGTATTCCACGATTTAGTCCCTCCCACTCTACTTGCGCAAGTTCACAAAAAAACTGAGTGCCTTCTCTCCTTATTTGGGGTAATTTTATAAATGTCCAAAGGATTATTGTTTGAACTTGACGTTTAATTGGTCTTTCGAGCCGGATTGCGAGATACCTGGAGTTCCTGGAAGCGGAGTCAACATCCAGTTAAGCCCGTGCACGGCCTCGGTTTGCGAGGTACTGGCGTCACCTCCGCATCTGGGGGCCGAGGGTTGACGCAAAGCCAAAGAACTGAAGACATCTCAAGGTAGGAAATTCACTCACCCAAATGTATGAGAGATACGATTTGTGTGGCTGATTAAATTTAGAGAGACAGCGAGAACCAAAAGCAGTATTTACCACATGGCAAAAAAAAGTGCCACATGGCAATAAAATAAATAAATGCCCACATGGCAAAACACATTTTGCCACATGGCAAATACCACTTTTGGTTCTCAGCCCTGCTGTAAATTTAAGGGTGACGGTGTCCTGTGTACACTTGAACTCCGTAAAAGACAGAGTAGTCTATAAAACTGTAGGGCGGCGGTGTCCTGTATGTACTTCATAAAACATCAGATAGGAAGGGAGTCCTACGCTGATGTACTGTAAAACGCACCTAAGAAGGGTAACATAGTATTTTGAGCCTTGAAACCAACATAGTTTGAACAAACACTTGTATCTTGTGTGGATGGCATCCCAGGACATACAGTAGTACTCAATACTTGATTGAAGGTTCAAATGCTTGGTGTACATCTTTTACGTTGAAGGCTGTCGGATATACAGTGTAAAACCTTGAGAATACTAGTCCCTATCAAGTAAAGAGAGAGTATTAGTCTATAAAACTGTTTTATGCACGCTTATGTTGGTGTGCGCGACCTACAACGTAGTGCCTCTAGTTGTGGTGTTAACTGATTTTGAGAAGGTTTTGTTTTGGTACGTGTAGCTTGTTACGGTTGTAAGCAGAGGTGTCACACCTGGTTTGTGTTAATAATAAGAGTAAGTTAAAAACACATTAAACTAGAGATGCCGATCAATCGGGTCCGATCACGTCATTTTCAAAGTATCGGAATCGGCAAAAAAATATCGGCCATGCCTTTTTTTAATTTTTAATTTTTTTAAAAATTAAATCGTTTTCTAATTGTATTTAACGTTACAGACATAGTATGTTACACTAATCCAGAGTCTTTAGTTTAGGCTTAAGGTAGGGTTTTCAAATTTATCCCGATAACAGCGGTAATTTTTTTTTTTTTTTTTAAATGTGTCACGTTAAAATATGTAACGCAATTAATGCATGCGTTGCACGACCCACTGACGCATTGTCGCGCTCAATCTGTAATGGCGCTGTTTTACCTATATAGAGAAATAAAAGGCAGTGTAAAATGAGTCGAGTGAAATTTGGCAGCCTTTGGAGCCTTTTTTTAATTGGCTAAAGCCTTACAATCCCTCTCCCTACGATTATAAAGATCATGGGAAGCAATGTGGGGAAGCAAGGTAGCAATTGATCTTTTTCTTAACCCCTTAAGTTATTTCCCAACGCAGAGAAGATATATCAATTGTTAGCACTACGCACGGTCATGGTTCCACTTCCCATCATGCATTTGGGATGGCTACAGTATCATTTACTGAAAGCTCAACAAATATACTAGATGGCAATATTTAGTCACAATATACAAAGTCACAAGTTTTTCTATCTGTGGATCCCTCTCACAGAAAGAATGTTAATAACGTAAATGCCATCTTGAGGATTTATTGTCATAATAAACAAATACAGTACTTATGTACTGTATGTTGAATGTATATATTCGTCTGAGTTTTATTCATTTTTTTCTTAATGCATTGCCAAAATGTATACGATCGGGAAAAATTATCGGGAATGATTGGAATTGAATCGGGAGCAAAAAAAAGCAATCGGATCGGGAAATATCGGGATCGGCAGATACTCAAACTAAAACGATCGGGATCGGATCGGGAGCAAAAACACATGATCGGAACAACCCTACGTTAAACCCATCATTTGTATAGTGTTGTTGCACTAACCCAACCATCCCAAGCGTGCAAAGCACAATGAATTAGCACAAGTTAAAAAAAAAACTGAGTGCCTTCTCTCCCTATTTCAGATAATTTTATAAATGTCAACCTAAGGATTATTGTTTGAACTTGACACCGCGTGCGAGTGACAGAGGCCGGGACACGCAGAGCCTCTCTGGGCGGCTGTTTGAGTCTCTCCTATAAGTGGCGACCATTTGACAGTCCAAAAAGTCACACAAGTGGTTTAATTGTCCCCGAAGCATTTTTTATATACTCCAGTTCACTTGAGTCGGGAGGCCGAGCGGCGACTTGCTATTCCGTTGCTACATTAGGTGTTCTGCACAAAACAGTTAGTTGACAAAAAAATGACTCATACAGACGCACGGTAATATTATCATTGCAAAATAAAAGACAGTTCTATTTTTCGTACTATACGTCGCACCTGGGAATAAGTTGCACCAGCCAAAAAAATGGGCAATGAAGGGAGAAAAACCATATATAAGTCGCACCGGAGTATAAATCGCATTTTTGGGGGGAAATTTATTTGATAGAATCCAAGTCCAAGAACAGACATGTCATCTTGAAAGGCAATTTAAAATACAATAAAGAACTACAGGCTCAATACTGTAGATGTACGGTATGCTAACATTACATGACGCTAGAAATTAGATCGGGCCTAAAAAATCCAGCCCGACCCGACCGGCCCGCGCGTATTAAAGCCCGACGTGGCCCGAGCCCGATCAATTAACTTGATTTGCTTGCCCGAGCCCGAAAAAAAACGCAATTTTATGCTTTATTTGTAGCCACGAGCCCGAAAAAAGAAATTATATATATATATATATATATATATATATATATATATATATATATATATGTGGGGATGCGATGCGTGGTGGCGTTTTGTGTGATCACGTTTGTGACGATGCCGGTGCATATATGCATAATGATAACCAATTAAAGCCTGTCTTTTGCAACAAATTCTCCCAGTTAAAAAAGACTGTAAGATGGATATTCAATATACATTTATATTTTTTATATTTGCGTGTTTGTTCTAACAGGCGGCGAGTGGATTTGACATTTATTTTAATCTCCTTGAGTTGGCAGAAAAAAAAACGCAAGTTTTCTCAATGTTTAAATAGTCTACATATTTTTATGATTATAACTGCATTCACACAACGAAATAACGCTGGAAAAGTTTGTTAAATATATTTCTCGAACAGGGCCAAAGCGCCACATTCGTTTACATTCAACGAAGCCGACACAGGTTTCCGTATAGCTCCTTCAACAATCAATTTGAATCCTTTCCATATCCCACTCCTACCGCAGTTGTTTGTTTTTCATTTCCCCTGTCTTTAGTTTGTTTTTCACTCCTATAGCTGCTTCACATCGAAAAGGAAATACCAGGATGCTCGCGGAGGGCGCCCAGGGGGCGGGAGGGAAAGAGAGCGGCCCCACTACGTTCACGTGCGCAGGCATGCACAGTGCCTTCTCTGTTTTATCCAAATTATTTATTTTAGTTATCATCCATATATCGTTTTAGTATAAATATATGAATATATATTTATTTAAAAAAGTTAGCGAAAGAGAAGTCGGCCTGACCCGAACGTAAATAGTCACACATAAGTCGCTTCAGAGTATAAAACGCAACCTCTGCCAAACTATGAAAAAAACTGCGACCTATAGTCCAAAAAATACGGTAAAAATGTATTTATTTTTTTTTCAAACTATATGCTGTTTAACATTTACATGCAGCATTACAGCACCACACTGTGACGAACCAATGAGTGCGCATTTCGCCCACATCATACTACTCGGAAAGCTCGGTTGACGCAGTGTGAATGCTGAACCTTTTCAACAACTCATTTGCATAAGTGTCTGCGAGGTTGCTCTCCAACAGGACCGTCGTCCTCTTGGTCTAGTGTGAAAGCACCGTTAGCTCCAATGTCTTGGATTGTTATTTTGAGATTTGGGGGGTATTTAGGGGTACTTAAAGGGTTAATTCTTACTTACGCTGAAATTCAGGTTACGTCGCCAGCGTAGGAACGGAACTCGTTTGTAATTCGCTGTCAATGGCAGGGCACGATATTGATCATGCAGAATATAGGTACACAAAGGCATTCAAGTACACGGACTTCAAATTACGGCAGAATAATTGTCTATACTTTGATTGTTATATGTAGTAAAATGCAGCAATCGTCAGCTTCCAATGATAGTGCAGTGAGTCGAGGATGGTTAAAATGTACATGATTCTTCTCACTTCACTTCTTTGTGTCTATTTCAGTACCGCGCAGCCATACAGGTGTCGCTTGGCTGCATGACAAAGCCCAAATGCACCTCGGAATGAGTTCCAATGTAATGATGACAGCCGAACATAATTGCGAAGCTCATCTGCGGACGACGTGTCGAGCAGTTGATTGCGTTGTCTTATATGAAGCGGCCATGCGATTCCAGTGGCGCCGACACTGACGAGAATGAGATGGAGAGTGCCGTTATAATTAGATAAATTATTCTCAGACTCAAAGGCAAACAAAGAACCATTCTGACAGTTAGCACTTAACAGCTCATTATAGACAAACACTTTCTATTAATCCCAACATAGACAAGCATGGAAAATGGGGAATTGATGGTAGCTTTGCATGTAATGCAAAAGCTCCTACTGTATCTGTGATATTCTGTTTTTTTATTCTTCTTATATATTATTATTATTATTATTATTAGGTAACACTTTACAATAACCGTCCCTTAATTAACATTAGGTAATGCATTTTTAGACAATAACCATATGTTTATATATCATTATAATAATTTATAAAATCCCTTATCTAACACTAATGTATTATGTAAAATGCATAACCAGACAGTCACTAATATAATGCAATACTTTAATTCACATTAATTCACATATACATTTGTGCATTAATACATAGTTATTCATGTATACTGGTCCGAGTAAGTGAATATACTTTATTTGTTCTATTATAACTATTACTATTAAAGGTTCAGTTTATCTGCAACCGAAGGTGCTCAAGGATGTGGTCCACTTTACAATAAGGGTCCAAAAAGCATTCAGTCATAGTTAATTATTGTTAAGGGGAGGCATTTAAGCATTTAAAATTTCCTAATTAAGGGACACTTATGCTACACTTTACAATAAGGGTCCAAACAGTATTCTACATATAGGTAAGTAAAACTTAATACGGCACCAGTAGGCATATTTTAGGATTAATATGAGGTAACTGACGTTAAATAATACCATACTTAAAGTTAGGTTCGCAGCGCTTAATGACTCACAGAGCAATGTTTCCCAATTTGAAAGTTCAAAATTCATTTACTCGGACCAGTATTTATTTTTATTTATTTATTTATTTTCCCTTCAGGCATGACAAATCCAAACAAACATACAGAATTTATATGTGTTTGCAATTAACCCGAAATGAAAAGGGCAGACGGGAGAAGCCGAAGCTAACTACACTATATGTATTAAGGGTGTAACGGTACATGTATTTGTATTGAACCGTTTTGGTACGTGGTGCTCGGTTCGGAACGGAGGCGTACCAAACGAGTTTCTGACGTAATGTAACCCTTACTTTTTGAGGCTGTGAGTCGATCGGGTTACAGTTTCTTTGTGTAGATTATATCTACTCCGTCTTCTCTACTATAATGAGGGCCAACACGGAATGACAGTATAACCCAGAAACGTCAACGGCGCGACAACGTGGCTGCCGCGAGAACAAAGCGACTTGCTGTCATCGCAAGATGGAGATAACTGCATCGGGAGGGAATATGACTGCACTGTCCTCACTGAGACGCTAAGGCTCAGTCCTGGCTATACAGCTAGCTAAACTCCCGATGACAATGCAGAAGACATTGTTATAATTTGCTGACTTTATTCAACCATCACTTGAAGAGTGAAACTAAAAATAGAAATGAAACAAATCAAATTTGTCCGCAATAACAAACAGGTTTGCATCAACGTAAATCAGCGATGATTAGCTGCTAACACAGTAATAACAATCGGTTAGCATGTGTTCGCGAGCATTAGCACATCTTTAAAACCACTACACAACTGGATTTAAGTGTCTGATTGCGAGTAGAAACACACAACAACAACACAAAAGATGATACATACAGGCTTTGCCTCTGTAGATATTTTACAAACATTGACAAAGAACGTAGGCTCGTAGCACTGCCAGTGTTTGCCTCTCTCACTAACTCGCTCACTCGCTTGTGACAGCTGCACTTCTTCGCGTGTAAGTGCGCTCTTCTTCACGTGAGTGCATTCTTATTCGCGTGAGGAAGCGCAAGGGCGCCCCCACTTGAGCGTGAAAGCACCATAAAAACTAAAAGGCATGCATTTCGATATACAGTAATGGTAAATAATACACTTTAACACAGGGGTCCCCAATTTGGTCCGGCCCCCTGAACAATACCAGAGAGCATTTTGAATTTTTTTTTTCTCAATAGTGTTATTTATTTCCTGGCCTTTATTTGTGAAAAACTCAGAGAGGGTTATTTGGTTATTATCTATTTAATTAATAGTGTTATTATTTATTATTATATTATATTATTATTTTTATTTTATTTACTTTTGTTCCGTGAAGAATCCAGAAAGGGTTATTTGATTGTGGCTTTCTGAAAAAAAAAAATTTTTTTTACATTTAGGCACTCCTGCAATCGTCACACTTTTTCTGTTACAATCTGACCCCAGGCCCTCATCAGAGAAGGGAAAAGTTATGTTGCCCTCACAGGAAAAAGTTTGGGGACCCCTGCTTTAACACATATTGCCAAAGGCAGAACAACAACCTAAATGCCAATATATACCAATATATTTTATTTCTATTAGAAAAATGTTTCAGTAAAATGTTACACATTCTTGTGTATTTGCCACTTATTCTCCTCTCCTCCACACACAGCTTGGGTTCTGGTACCAATCCTCTCGAGAGGGGTTGGACTCTCTTCCACTCTGGAGTTGCCCATGGTGAGAAGCGCCGAGCAGGTGTGGGCATACTTATTGCCCCCCGGCTTGGTGCCTGTACGTTGGGGTTTACGCCGGTAGACGAGAAGGTAGCCTCCCTCCGCCTTCGGGTGGGGGGACGGGTTCTGACTGCTGTTTGCGCTTATGCATCGAACAGCAGCTCAGGATACCCACCCTTTTTGGAGTCCTTGGAGGGTGTGCTGGAGAGCGCCCCCTCTGGGGACTCCCTCGTTCTTCTGGGGGACTTCAACGCTCACATGGGCAATGACAGTGGGACCTGGAGGGGTGTGATTGGGAGGAACGCCCCCCCCCCGATCAGAAACCGAGTGGTTTTCTGTTATTGGACTTCTGTGCTTGTCACGGTTTGTCCATAACGAACACCATGTTCAAACATAGGGGTGTCCATATGTGCACCTGGTACCAGGACACCCTAGGCCGCAGTTCGATGATAGACTTTGCAATCATGTCATCGGACTTGCGGCCGCATGTTTTGGACACTCAGGTGAAGAGAGGGGCGGAGCTGTCAACTGATCACCACCTGGTGGTGTGTTGGCTCCGACGGCGGGGGAAGATGCTGGCCCGACCTGGCAGGCCCAAACGTATTGTGAGGGTCTGCTGGGAACATCTGGCAGAATCCCCTGTCAGAAAGAGATTTAACACCCACCTCCGGCAGAACTTCTCCCTTGTCCCGGGGGAGGTGGGGGACATTGAGTCCGAGTGGGCCATGTTCCGCACCTCCATTGTTGAGGCGGCCGATCGGAGCTGTGGCCGTAAGGTAGTTGGTGGCTGTCGTGGCGGCAATCCCCAAACCCGCTGGTGGACACCAGCGGTAAGGGATGCCGTCAAACTGAAGAAGGAGGCCTACCGGGCCTTTTTGGCCTGTGGGACACAAAAATACACACGGTCCCAGGCTTCAACTGGGACCATGTGCTTTGGTCAGATGAGACCAAGATTGAGCTTTTTGGCAACAAACACTCTAAGTGGGTCTGGCGTGCCAAGAAAGATGCGCATGCTGAAAAGCACCTCATACCCACTGTGAAGTATGAGGGTGGGTCAGTGATGCTGTGGGGCTGTTTCGCTTCCAAAGGCCCTGGGAACCTTGTTAGGGTGCATGGCATCATGAATGCTTTGAAATACCAGGACATTTTAAATCAAAATCTGTTGCCCTCTGCCCGAAAGCTGAAAATGGGTTGTCACTGGGTCTTTCAGCAAGACAATGACCCTAAGCATATGGCCAAATCTACACAGAAATGGTTCACCAGACACAAAATCAAGCTCCTCCCATGGCCATCTAAGTCCCAAGACCTTGTTTTGTTGGCAAAAGGGGGTTGTACAAAGTATTAACACCAGGGGTGCTAATAATTGCGGCACACATTATTTGATGTCAAATAATTTTTTCTTTAAGTAGGATTTTTTCCCCATTGAATGAATGGACTTGTATTGAAGGTTGGATTTTTCTCTTTTTTCCATTAAGGTCCTATATTATTTGAATAAAAATATATATATTAGAAGCTAAAAAACACATCTTTTTCAGGGGTGCCAATAATTATGGAGGGCACTGTACTTGAGTAACTTTTTGAGAAAAACGTACTTCTAAGAGTACTTTGACTAACCCATAGTTTTTACTTTTACTTGAGCAGATTTGTGAAGAAAAAACGCAACTCTTACACCGCTATTTTGGGCTACACAAGAGTCGTTACATTTTTTCTCTTTATTCCACATTAGATTTTTTTTTTTTTTTTTGCCAGGGATGCCAAGAGTAGCTCTACCAATTTCACCAATGAGACGTCGCAACAAAAATCACATGATTCAATTACACCGGCGCAAGAAATTATCACGCCAGCCTGTTCAAAAACGTGGCGTCTATAAAGCACCGTATAAAATAAAGTATTTGACATGAGCCCTGCCCTCAACATGAATCGAAAGATCAGATTTAAACCTCTCTCCCAATTTTTATAAGGCACCGTCTGCCCGCAGAAAACTATAATAATAACTATGAAGGAACTATTCACTATTCAAACCAGGAACTATTTTCTCCACTAGAGGGCAGGCATGCTCTTTGGACGAATAATGCTTCATTTCTTTTTTTCTTTCCCTCGCTGGAATTCAATGATTTTTTTTTTTTTTTTTTTTTTGTGTATTTCTTTGGCTTAATATGGTTATGTAATGAATTATTGTACAGTACCAATATAACAGTTCAGAAACATAAGTTTGTGCTGAGAGAAAAAAATGCCATTGTTTGCCAATAAATAAATAGGCCTAAGCAGTTACCCACAATTATACTCATTACTTGAGTATTCTTTTCACTGGATACTTTTTTACCTGTACTTGAGTAAATTTCTTTGCATGACTACTTTTACTTGAGTAATATTATTTTGAAGCAGTGTTGTTTTCGTCAGCGATGACCATAACGAAAATATTTCGTCAACGAACAATTTTTTCATGACGATGACGTCACGATGGCGCGCTGAAAACGTGTCTTGGGACTCGGGAGACTAAAACACCATGTTGTCATCTGATGACACAAAAACGAGATGAAAATTAGCCATAGTTTCCGTCATAAATTCACAATGTGTGATATTTTCTCATTGTATGTGTAGTTAGAACGCATTTAGCAGCGTCTGGTCGTGTCACTCATGTGACGTGCAGCGTGGTCCCCACCCCCCTCGCCCAATACACAGGCTTAAGCGTGTGCCCATTCCAGGCTCCTTTTGTGAAACGTGTCAGGTGCTGCTTGGTAAGTTTTGTTTTCTTATCTTGGCAATGCAATGTTGCTTTAGCCTTTAAAAGTCTGTGCTGAGTGATCATCACACACTAAACTAAGTTGTGACGTTAGCACAGCATTCATGTTAGCATAATGTTCGCGTTAGCGTTTAGCGCAGTGACTCGTCTTCTAAAACTTTTGGAAAACATTTTACATACAGTTCGTAGCTTTCAGGTGAGTTTATTTAATTGCAAATAATGTGCTGTTTTCCTGCTGAGTGTTTATTATCATCATGAAAAATGGTGATGTGCTTGTAGACTCTACAAGACAAGATGTGCTCGTCTGTCATGTTCATTCGAAATTGTTGGAAACTTTTTATTTATTCATTTGTTTATTCATGGACTAAAATTGATAAGTTTATAGACGAAAACATTTCGAGAATTGTCGACTAAAACTAGACGAAGATGAACTCATTTTGAAACGAGTAAAATATGACTAAGACTAATAGGTATTTTCGTCCAAAAGACTAAAACGAAAATTAAAATGGCTGCCAAAAACAACACTTTTGAAGTAACGCGACTCTTACTTGAGTACAATTTTTGGCTACTCTACTCACTTCTGGATGTAACACTCACAAAGCAGGACGATTGTTGGCAATACTCGGCACATTTCGGCAGGGGAAATAAAAAAATCAAGCGGCTTTAAGTGACGTCTTAATTGATTAGTCTTCATGTTGTCCGCTGCCAACATTTTTAGACACGGTAAACATACAGGTCTGTCCTAGTCTCCCTCTGTATTAAAAGTGAAGCCATACGCTTCGTACGCTTTGTCATATTTCCTCGTCTTAGCTCTTCTATCTGTTGTTCGGTTAAAAAAAACTGCGCACGCTCTGAAAATGAGAGCGCCACTGCCAACTATTGAGTGGATGTGTATATACACTTTATACTAGTCTGGAAAAAAGTATGTTCCCTGAGATCACATCACCTCCCGCACATCGCTGAGCGCCCCACTATTTGAGAAGTACAGCGCTAACAACAGAAGTGAAGATGAAAAGACCCTAGATCAATAGGGAGTGACCCGGTAACAACAAGAAGTGACCCTAAAATGCCTCAATTTTAACATGATGTGATCACGAAAAACCCCATAATCAACAGAAAGTGACGTGAAGCAACAGGAAATAACCCTGAAAGTTAAATCAAGAGAAAGTGGCCAAATATAGTACCAACCATAAAAGCAAAGCTACAATCTCAATATCTCCAGAAATTGCATTTTCAAGTTGACTTAATTTTTTTTTTTAATGATTTTTTTTTTGGGGGGGGTTTTTTGGGCACCGCTTCAGACGTCGTTTCGTCTGTGCCACTCAGTAAACACGTTTGACCTTGATGAGTGTGAAGACGCTTCTAAAATTTTCCTTACGGGCATTAGAGAGCCAATAAAGTCATACCTTGAGCGCATACAGAACCATTAGCCAAGACAGCTTAGCTTCCTGACTGAATCTTAAATGAGAAGCCGGCGGGCTTTAAAAAGGCAGACACAAAGAAAACTAGTTTTGATACTTTTTCTTTTTTTCCTTTTCCTCCACCGCCTCCGTGATTAACACTCTGTTTGCTGAATGGCAAAAGGTCAATTCTGGTGAGCTATTGCCCCCGAGAGGAGCTGCAGTGCTGCTGACTGGCTATATATCTTTCCCTAAATGTGTGGAGAATGAAACACTCACAATAGCTACCAAGGAGACACGAGAAAAATGCTGCAGGTCCTTCCTAATTTATATCATTTTAACAATCGTCTACAGCAAGGGGTGTCGAAGAGCGACGCCAACGGTAGAGATAGACCGATTATCGACACCAATATTTGGAAATCTGACGTCTATCTGCACCGGTATTTTTTTTTTTTTTTAAATCCGACCAACTGATAAGAAAAAATCAATTTAAAACTGGGTTATTTCGGCTCCGATGCAGCCTCGCCTCTCTCCTGCTTGCTGTCTCCTGCACTAGTATTCACCCAATCCTCTGATTGGTTAAATGGTAATGGTAAATGGAATTACACTTGTACTGCGCCTTTTCACCTTTTTAAGGCCCTCAAAGCGCTTCACACTATATCCTCATCTACCTACTGGTGACGCAGCACAATGAGAAACGTGGGGTTTAATATCTTGCTCAAAGTTACTTAAACGAGGTCCTCAGGGCAGAGAGTCGAACCCACAACCAGCCAGTTTTTTGGTGTACAGTGGTATGAAAAAGTATCTGAACCTTTTGGAATTTATCACATTTCTGCATTAAATCACCATCAAATGTTGATTTGATTTTTGTCAAAATCGCACAGATGAAAAAAACTGTCCGCTTGAACTAAAACCACCCAAACAATTAAAAGTTTTCATATTTTAATGAGGATAGTATGCAAAGAATGACAGAAGGGGGGAAATAAGTTAGTGAAGCATCGCATTAAATATTTTGTAGCCCCCCTTTGTCAGCATTCACTTCAACCAGACGGTTCCTGTAACCGCAGATCGGTCTGGCACATCGATCAGGACTAATCTTGGCCCATTCATCCTGAGATGTCTGGCATGAATCGCTGTCTTTAGGTCATGCCACAGCATCTAAATGGGGTTACAGTCTGGGCTTTGACTTGGCCACTCCAAAACGTGTTTTTTTTTTTTTCTTCTGAAACTGTTCTGAAGTTGATTTACGTCTGTGTTTTGGATCATTGTCTTGTTGCAGCATCCATCCTCTTTTTAGCTTCAACTGTGTGACAGACAGCCTTGGGTTTCCATTAATGATTGCAAGTGGTCCAGGCCCTGAGGCAGCAAAACAGCCCCAAATCATGTTGCTCCCTCCACCATAGTTCACAGTGCGGATGAGGTATTGATGTTGGTGAGCTGTTCCATTTTTCCTCCAACAATGAAGTTGTGTGTTACTCCCAAACAATTGAACTTTGGTTTTATCAGTCCACAAAATATTTTGCCAAAACTTCTGTGGTGTGTCCAAGTGCCTTTTTGCGAACATTAAACGAGCAACAATGTTTTTTAGACTACAGTGGCTTCCTCCGTGGAGTCCTCCCATGAACACCATTCTTGGCCATAGTTTTACATATAGTTGATGTATGCACAGAGATATTGAACTGTGCCAGTGATTTTTGTGAGTCTTTAGCAGACACTCTAGGGTTCTTTTTTTACCTCTCTGAGTATTCTGCGCTGAACTCTTGGCGTTAACTTTGGTGGACTCCTTGAGAGAGAAACAACAGTGCCAAACTCTGTCCATTTTAGACAACTTCTCTGACTGTCCATTGATGAACATGCATACTTTTAGAGATGGTTGAGTATCCTTTCCCAGCTTTACACTAATAAACAGTCCTTGATCGCAGCTTTTCAGACAGCCTTCTGACCGAGCCAAGATGCACATCAGACAATTCTTCTCGTCAAGTCATTTCTTACAGGTGTGTTTTTTATAGTGGGCAGGGTAGCTTTAAATTACTCATCAGTGATTGGGCACCCACCTGACTCAATGTTTGGTGAAAATTGGTTTAAATTGCTCTTTAAGTCTCCTTGGGCAGAGGGTTCACTTTCTTATTTTTCCCCCTTCTGTCACTGTTTGCATGCTATCCTCTTTAAATTGTGAAAACCTATATATGTTTGAGTGGTTTTAGTTAACGCAGACAATTTTTTTTCATCTTTGTGATTTTGTCAGTTTACAGAAATTCCATCCAGTTTCGGTGATGATGTGTGGCTGCCAGACAACAACACAGACATTGGTCCTAAGGTGTAGGAGTCCCAAGACTCCTAACTAGAAGTTTCATTGGCTTTCTATTCAGGACTATACATTTTGCTTGTAGTGTTGGAATTTCCCAAACATTGTTGAAATGTTTATCCAAGCATAAAAGGGATTTTTATTCACAATAGTAGACAAGTTTAGTGCTGCAACGATTAATCGATTAACTTGCGTAATTTGGTTCGAAAAAAGCTTTGAATCAAATTTTGCTGCTTTGAAGATTCGTTTAATAAGAGTGGAGTGGCAATGGTTTGTTTTGAAAGTGTTTGCACTAAGTTTAATTGATTTGGGTGGACACACTGCCCTCTAGTGGTAACAGTGCATATGACACCACTCATCTAACGTGGCTGGATCCAGCTGCTCCCTGTTAAGACCAACATAAGGTTGAATGTTTTTATTTGAGCTAATATGATTGTTTATGCATTTATAATTTAGTTTAGAGCTATATTTAGCTTTTTTGTGCAAATATGTCATTGAACAATTTGTTAAGAGCATTGTAAAATAATAATAATTTAAAAAAAAAAAAAAAAAAGTTAGCATTTTTAATAGCATTTAAGATAGCGGACCTTTGCTGCACAAATTAACCAATTGTTCTTTTGTTATACTTCAATCCTCATTTATTACTTTCTTTTATACCGTTTGATGGTAAGCTCAGGTATTTTATTTTTAAATACATTTATTGCTCTTGGGAAATGAAAGTGCAATTCCACATAATTTGAAGGTGCAATATTAGCAAGCCTTTGTTTTACATCTCCTAAAATTAATCTGCAACGCATTAAATATTCCTAATCTGATTGCTTGATAATTCTAACTATTTGATATATTAATCGATTACTTAAATAATAATTGATAGCTGCAGCCCTACACAAATGAATTCATTTTTTATAGTAAATTTACATCATTTTACGTTGAGTGTGCAGGTGCAGGGAGTCCACTGGATTGGAGATGTCTGTCTCTTAATGGAAATAAATCCTATTTTTGAAAAATTGAACATCATTTTCATGTCGTAAGAAGAATAAAACACTTCAGAAAAAAATCTTGATTTATAATTCATGCATCAGAAGGTCTTTAGAACAATAGGAAGGTTGTTGATTTGTTTTCTTAGTTTTAGTATAAGTTTTAAGGAGCTGTAAGAGTCCTTACAAATACTGTGACCCTAAAAGAAAAACAAGAACTTTTTGTCAATCCAATAAGACCAAGAGTGATGGAAGAATTTTTTTTCATACAATTACTCGTTTCTACTCCAGAGAAGATTGCTGGGGATGGGACATTAATAAGACCAAACAGATTGGGTGAACGGGGATCACGGCTACATTTCTCACCAATATTAACCAAATTAATTGACAGACTAAATGATTAACAAAATTAATCTGTATTGATTTATACTAACTTAATCTGATCATTTTTCTTTAATCTAGTCAAATAATTTTCTCCATCTTGTTAAACGCTAGTTAACAGATTAATGTGTCAAATTATTCCATTTACTTTAAGTAAATATTACTATACATTCTTATTAAGCCCATACATCCAAGGGTTGGTAACTTTTCACCTAAATCTAGGACAAAAATGCTTTCAAATAATGTTTTGAACAATATCTATTTGTGAATTAAGAACATTTCTGACGAACAGGTTTTTTTTAGATTAAATATACAAACATTTTGTTTCAAATAAGTCAGTTATTTTCAGCTAGCTATTTTTCTTATTTCAAGAAATCTGAGTAAAATTTACTTGAATTACATGAAGATAATTTCACTTATTTCTAGTAGATTTACACTGAAAACAAGGGAATTTACGTTTTTTTTCCCCTTCCAGATGTTAAGGAGGTGAGTTTTTGCAGTGCTTAAGTATTAGTTCAGGTGATACGCCGTTCGATTCAAACATTTGTTTTCAAAAACGATTGAAAACCTCTAGAATAAATGTCTGGATTTTTTAAGCAAATTTAAATTGCAATATTTGAACACAAATTATATTGATATACACAAGAAATACAAGCTTATTAATAATCTCGTAACTATGCAAAAAAAAACAAAAAAACAAAAAAAAAACATTTTCCTGAAGACCACTCAAAAATGCCTTCCTAAATGAATGAAATATCACAATAAACCTCTTATCTCTTAGTCAGGGAATAACAAAAATAAATATAAATGGAGCCTTCCTTCAGGTAAAACACTGCTGCTTTTGTCCACAAGCACAGCCAAACTCAACAATAAATGAAAGCTCCTTTGGGCTGCTTTGAAACCACATAAATAAAAATGAAAAACGGGGAGAAGGGGCTAAGCCTTGGTTCACTACATTTCTTACAGTTTAATTAACGTCAATAGTAGAAAACATACAGGAGGATATTTCTCTCAAAAAAACTTCCTCCTTGAGTGCGAGAAATTCCAACCGATTAATGTATGCTAACGCTGATGCAGGTCGGACTTTTAGTAGCAAAATTGGTGTGTTCGCCACCTCCACAACATTGACGACGTCGTTTTACATTACTTACAGTGGCTGCTGGCGGAAGAAAAACTTCTAATATCCTTTGACTTCGAAACGGGCGGAGGAGGCGGCATATTGTATTTGGAGTGAGGGGGGTCAAGTCTTCAGCCGATCAAAAATGCGTATGAGGGGGAAACAATGGACTGGCACATTCAGCAAGTGAAAAGGGGTCAATGTAAATATAAACGTAATGAAAATTCACTTAATAATGGTAGGGTGTTTTCTATCCTTACAACATATGGGAAGACGATCTAAATTACCTATATACAGTGGGGCAAATAAGTATTTAGTCAACACCCAATTGTGCAAGTTCTCCCACTTCAAAATATTAGAGAGGCCAGTAATTGTCATCATGGGTAAACCTCAACCATGAGAGACAGAATGTGGAAAAAACAGAGAATCACATTGTTTGATTTTTAAAGAACATATATTTCAAATTAGAGTGGAAAATAAGTATTTGGTCACCTACAAACAAGCAAGATTTCTGGCTGTCAAAGAGGTCTAACTTCTTCTGACGAGGTCTAACGAGGCTCCACTCGTTACCTGTATTAATGGCACCTGTTTTAACCCATTTTCGGTATAAAAGACACCTGTCCACAATCTCAGTCAGCCACACTCCAAACTCCACTATGGCCAAGACCAAAGAGCTGTCGAAAGACACCAGAGACAAAATTGTAGACCTGCACCAGGCTGGGAAGACTGGATCTGCAATAGGTAAAACGCTTGGTGTAAAGAAATCAACTGTGGGAGCAATTATTAGAAAATGGAAGACATACAAGACCATTGATAATATCCTTCGATCTGGGGCTCCATGCAAGATCTCACCCCGTGGCGTTAAAATGATAACAAGAACGGTGAGCAAAAATCCCAGAACCACACGGGGGGCCCTAAGTAATGACCTACAGAGAGCTGGGACCCACTAAGAAAGGTTACTATCAGTAACACAATGCGCCGCCAGGGACTCAAATCCTGCACTGGCAGACGTGTCCCCCTGCTGAAGCCAGTACAAAACCAGGCCCGTCTGCGGTTCGCTAGAGAGCATTTGGATGATCCAGAAGAGGACTGGGAGAATGTGTTATGGTCAGACGAAACCAAAATAGAACTTTTTGGTAGAAACACAGGTTCTCGTGTTTGGAGGAGAAAGGATACTGAATTGCATCCAAAGAACACCATGCCCACTGTGAAGCATGGGGGGTGGAAACATCAAGCTTTGGGCTGTTTTTCTGCAATGGGACCGGGACGGCTGATCTGTGTAAAGGAAAGAATGAATGGGGCCATGTATTGAGAGATTTTGAGTGAAAATCTCCTTCCATCAGCAAGGGCATTGAAGATGAGATGTGGCTGGGTCTTTTGGCATGACAATGATCCCTAACACACAGCCAGGGCAACAAAAAAGTGGCTTCGTAAGAAGCATTTCAAGGTCCTGGAGTGGCCTAGCCAGTCTCCAGGTTTCAACCCCATAGAACATCTGTGGAGGGATTTATAAGTCCATGTTGCCCAACGACAGTCCCAAAACATCACTGCTCTAGAGAAGATCTGCATGGAGGAATGGGCCAAAATACCAGCAACAGTGTGTGAAAAGCTTGTGAAGCGTTACAGAAAACGTTTGGCCTCCGTTATTGCCAACAAAGAGTACATAACAAAGTATTGAGATGAACTTTTGGTATTGACCGAATACTTATTTTCCACCATGATTTGCAAATAAATTCTTTAAAAATCAAACAATGTGATTTTCTGGGTTTTTTTTCCACATTCTGTCTCTCATGGTTGAGGTTTACCCATGTTGACAATTACAAGCCTCTCTAATATTTTCAAGTAGGAGAACTTGCACAATTAGTGGTAGACTAAATACTTATTTGCCCCACTGTAACTGAAGTCATTATATAATGCAAATTCGGTTGCTTGAAAGTTGGTGGGGACAATTTGAGCATCCTGAAAAGTTTCTAGTGTTATGTCCCCACCGCCCCTATGCATACCTATGCCTTTGATAGATGGTGAGTATATTTGCCACCCCTGCATACAGTATTATTTCCTCTGGGAAAAACAGAGAAAACAAATGGGAAGACAAGTTTTGTCCCAAATTGTGTTCAAAGTTTCTACACAGTAGAACATTCATTCTATTTTTATTTGATATGATTTTTAGGTGCGTGCGTGGCTACCTGCATAGGGGACTGGCGCATCCTTGTCCAGAGCTACCAGCGGAGGGTCCAACAGCACAGTACCCATGTTCTCCGTGATCACGCCATGGTAAGAAGCTTCTATCCACGGTTTGTGCTTGTTGACTGTGATAGGGGAGAAAAAGAGACAGGAAGATATTCATCTTTTTCGCTCGTGTTTAACGTTATACTTGAATGCACATTTCAATTTAAAGCAAGGGTTGCACGGATTGTTTTTGTAATTCACGTTTCTGTCCACTGCACATTGTCATCTCAACATCCTGAGTCCATTTGAAAAAAAATCCCGAAATGAGGACAAACCTTATTTTATGACAGTTCCTTCTTTGTGACTGATCTCAGAGATAGTTTCAGTCATCAGAAATGTGTGAAAAAACAACTTTGATTTGTGTTGTGTTCGTCGTTTCCTCAGAGACAAAGAGAAATTTTCCAGAAAATAAACAACAAGCAGCCACTATTATATTATCGATGTTAAATATTTGTGCAGATTTTTAAGAAAACAAAAAAACTAAACTGTTGAATCATTTAAACCAGTGGACTGTCAAACTCAAATTCACAGTGGGCCAAAATTTTAAATTGAACAAAGCCGCAGGCCAATGTTGAACAAATGAACCTTTTAATATGGAACCAAACAAATGTTTATTTAACAATGAATATTGAACAAGCAAGGCTTATATAACTTAAAAGTAAAGGCGTGCAAAATCGAGATGCTAATAATACTACTAATAATAACAATAGTAATAATAATTTTTAAAAAAAACGTCAATGGCATATTAAATAAAATGTAAATAAAAATTGAATGCCTCCTTTCTGTTTGCAGCTTCTGAGATAAATGTCAAAATTAGCTTCTTACACAGGCTAATAAAATTTGGAAAAAAAAAAAAAAAAAAACATAACTAAGAATAAATCAACCATTCAGGCCTTGGAGTAGCAAGAAAAAGCGCATAGAAAATGTATTTACTGCTCATTTTGCGACACACTGATCTACAGTGGTGTGTCCAAGCCAGACACCTGGCATTTTTTCATGGATGCCAGTTCATCAATGTCGGGGCTCAGGGTTTGAGCTATGGAAACCTTCGTTATCGAACAAAGGTGTTCGTCAGACAGACGTCTCTTGTGAGACGTTTTCGTCATCTTCATTGAGGAGAAAAGTTGATCTTTTCATTTCCTTTACCTTCTGGCTCCTTTCAGTCGTGTTCATGTCCTTATATTTGTCCTGGTGTTTTGTTTCAGAAGGTCGTCTAATATTGTACTTCTTGGTTACTGACACGTTGGCTCCGCAAACAAGTCAAAAAGGTCTGTCTTTTCCATATATAAACAGATATTCCGTCTCCCACCTGTCCAAAAAAAACATTATTTTCTGCCTTTCTTTTCGCTATTTCTTGGTAGGGTAACACAGTGACAGCTTTAGTTTTAGGTCGCAGTGTGGTCCGGGGGAGAGGAACGGGGTCCACTGGGGGTTTTAGCCGATGGAGTGTGCACGAAAACGAATCACTCCCTTCTTAATACATCCATGATCGCTACCATAGACGCTACTGACACAGATGAGGGGGCGTGTCTGCCTCTGTCATGTCGGGTTAGGTTAGGGTTAGGTTCCCGACCCCTGATTTACATGATTCTGTCTCAGTTCCAACAATCTCGAAATTATGCGCAAAACGATGTAGTATTCATGCCAGGCCCTAGGAGACAGTGCAGTTTTACAAGGTGACAGCCAATGATGCACTTCCTTTACAACAGCCTCCTCAGACCGGAAGACAACATACCCGTCCACTCGAAGCAATGGCGTCCACCCATTTTTTTGTAAAATGCTTCTATATCAGTAGCTTTTGCTTCAAAAGGCACAAAAACATACAAATATATGGCGCACCACACAAAGAACAAGCTGACGTTCCGCCATGTTTGCCATTGTGAATGTTGAGTTGCAGCAACTGGCCGACTGCACATGCCCAAAGTGACGTGTGAAAGTGCCGACGTCATCGGAGCAAGAGCGTTCCATTTATATGTCTGCGTAGCAAGCCCTGCAATTGAATCGTTTAACTTTGGGTCTCAGAATCAACAGTGACAGTTGCCCACCCACCACCCGCCCTGCCATTTCCGCACTTATTTTAATGCACCACATCCATTATACTCCATGGGGGAGCTACGACGAGGGGGTGAGATGGACAGCGATTCCACTGCCCTCTTAGCCGGGCCATTTTGATGCATCCACTGCACTACCCTCACCACACAACCCAATGGGTAGCTGTTGCCAGTCGAAGACCTGGTCGAAGGCTGTGGGCCTCCTGCGGTGTGCTACGTTGGGCGGGTGTTTGCTTTGGTGGCTCGTGGTCCAGATGGGTGGGCGGGCATGGTTTGCGCATCTCCTTGTCCTTTCCCTGAGGGTTGGTTGATATGGGCACTGATAGGCCGGGGATGACAGTGGCCCCCTTTGCCAGAGCTGTGGGGGGTGGGAATGGGTGCTTGGGAAAGGATACAAACCATTCATTTTTTAAGGCTGTGTGCGTATCTGGCGGCCATCTTGGGTAGGGCAACAAGTGGCTAGAAACTAAATCTTGAAGAGTACATGTTACGCATCATCTGCAAATTATTTCTTAGTACTCCACAACACAGATGATGTCATTTTAACGCTGTATCGGTCCTAATGCTAGTATTGGTGCAACACTAGTGTGTGGGCACAACCAGGGGTCAAAGTGGGGCGGAGCCCTCCTGAGCCGAGCTCCGCCACCCTGGAGCAACGCTCTACCTCAAATTCAAACTGGCAGTTGTACCCATAGACTGTATGTAAAGATAGCACTGCAGACTAGATATCATTTGCATGCACAATCTGTTAACTCTCTCATATGTAAACGCAGACATGCTTAACAAATCAGAGCACAGCATCACCCACTACTTGCAATGCCTTCTTTTAAACGCAGCATCTACAGAGACAGTAAACCGCCAGTCTTCGTTTGAATGAATTGAATGTTTCCGCAAGATTCCAAAACGGTGATTATAATACTAATAATTAATGGTGTCAACAATAATCGATGCGGCAATGCTTCCCGATGCGGGGCATGGACGATTCGATTCAATGCGGGCAACAAGTCGAATCGATTCAGCGCATTTTAAAATATATAGGTACGTTCAAAAATCTTCCCTGCGCAATTCTGGTGATGCAACGGATTTGGTTTCCCTATTTGTATTATTATTCTCATGTTTACCTGTAGAGTAGAGCCTAGTTCGGGCCTAAAAAATCCAGCCCGACCCAACCAGCACGCGTGTATTAAAGCCCGACCCGCCCGAGCAATTAACTCAACTTGCAGCCCCTAGCCGAAAAAAAAGCCCAAAATTTGATCTTTTATTTGTATGCCCGAGCCCGAAAAAAGCCCGAAATGTTGCGTTTTATATGTAGGCCCGAGCCCGTTTTATTTGTGGGGACTCAGGCGGAGGAGGAAATGCCTGTTGCGATGCATGGTTCCGTTTTGTGTGATCACATTTGTGACGATGCCTATGTGCATAATGATAACAAATTAAAGCCTGTCTTTTGTAACACAATCTCCCAGTTAAACAAGACTGTAAGATGCAAACATTTATATCTTTTATATTTGTGTGTCTGTTCTATCAGGTGGATAGTTCATGCGTCATTTCCTCGGCAAAATGCAATAGACATTTATTTTAATTTCTTCGAGTTGGCATTAAAAAAACACAAGTTTTCTAAATGTTTAAATAGTCTACATATGTTTATGATAATTATAAATGCATTTACACAACGAACAACGCTGGAAAGGTTTGTTAAATATATTTCTGTGTGGGGTATTATGCTCACTATACGCGCCTCTCTGACAAGGAGAGGAACAGCAGCATATTCAAAAATAAACTAAAATACTTTTAAATAACATTCTTTATTTTAATGACTCACATCAGAACACACAAAAGAACAAACTGCCTTAAGGAGCACTGAAACAAAATAAATAATGACGTTTTATGGAACACCACGAACTCCACGATGTCCTGCTTAGCACGAAGAGGTGCAGCCCTCGAAACAATTGATAATAACGATGTTTGACTATTATCTTTTAGGCCAGTACAGTTTTTAAAATGCCTGCTCAGCGTCATTGTGCCAGTCTTTCTGCTCTCGTACGAGAGCAAAGCGCCACATTTGTTGCATTCGGCAAGGCTGACAAGGTTTTCTGTAGCACCTTCCACTATCGATTTAAATCCTTTCCACACACCACTCGTGGATTCCTGCCTTTTCAATCCGCCCGTCTTTAGTTTGCTTTTCACCTCTTGCTGCTCTATATCGAAATTCCAAAAAAGAAATAAGAGGATGCAGTTGCCGACTCGCGGAGAGGCCGAAGCGCGAGGGGAAGATTAAAAGGAGGGCGTGGCCACAGCGTTCATGTGCGCAAACAATGCACTGACTCATGTTTGTGATTATCAAAGCGCCTTCTCTCTGTTTTATCCAATTGTATCTATTTTATAACAAGTATTCCTTAGTTTAACACCCATACATCGTTTCAGTATACAAATATATATTTATTTTTTAAAAAGTTAGCGAGCGTGAAGTCCGGCCCGACCCGACCCGATCGTGAATAATTGACATTTTAGGCCCGACCCGGCCTGAAATTCGGTCGGGTCGGTTCGGGCTCAAGATCTATGCTCTACTGAAGAGGGAGCTACTTTACATTCAAATATCAATCCATTCCCTGGATTGATGTAACAAATGTTATATTCATAGATGGAGAAATAAAAGTTAAAAGGTTTACATTCATTAACCACCAAGTTATGTGTTTACTATATATTATGAGCAAAAAATGTATTCTGTAGAATCATTACATGTTTGTAATATATTTTTTTAATTTAACACCTTTTTGAGATGTTTTGCACAATTATATGTAAAACAAAATGTATTTTTAATTTTTAAAAAAGTTTATTGCATGACTGTTTGGGAGTAAGGACTTCCGGGGTTGCGTGAAAGGGCGAGAGAGAGAGAGCGACAGAGAGGGGGAGGAAAGTTCTAGAAGGCTGAGGGGAAAGACGTCCGGTAACAGCCGAGTGGAATAGCTGAGACAGTTGTGGACTTTTTTTGAATGACTTTTGGCAAAAGTGCTCAAAAGGAGGACTTTGAGGACGTCAATCGTCATTGTTGGATGGCTTTGAGTGGTGTACTCAAGCGGGACGAGTGGAGCTGGTCGCTAAAAAAAGCGGCTAACAGTCGCTGGTCGCTAACCCAGAGGCTAACGGCCGCGCGTCGCTAACCCAGAAGCTAGCGACGCCCGTCGCTAACAAAGACGCTTACGGTTACTCGTGGTGAGCCCAGACACTTGGCTAAGTCTAGCGACCTTCTAAACAAGTGAGCGAAGCGTTTGTGGACGAACTAACCGGGAGAAGGGACACTCGACACCGAAGCCGACGAGGAGGACGACGCCAACGACTGCGAATGATTCTACGGGCTTCGTGAGAGAGTTGGAGCGTCACCTTTTCAACGAACATCTGCCTTTCGAAGTGTTTGGAGAAAATGGCATACATTAAGGTACCTCAGTCATTTTTGCCTTTGGGTGAAGGAGCCATTTTGTTTAAGGCTACTATGCACGGAAGCAGCGAATCTGGCCAGCAACGCAAGACAATTTAGTTAATTTTTGCCGCCTTTAGACTTATTAACTTGGGCCCCTAGCTTAGCTTGTGTGTGTGGACAATTTGTGTTGAAATTTATATTTTGGAGAACAAATTTAATTTAATCTGCCTATTTTTTTCATTAATTGTATACAGTTCATACATAACTGGTGTGTTTATTAAGCCATTTGATAAAAGGTTTGAGTGTTGAATTTCAATTTTAAACTGCAATAGTGAGAAACAAGGGAAAAGTAATCGAACGCTGATAATTTAATAGAAAACAATTATTTTCAAATTCACAGCGATTGCCTATGTAACATAGTATAACAGATAGTAATAATATAGTTGAATTGTGATTTTTTTTTTTTTTTTTACAAAGGGAAAGAACTCAGGTTAGCCATCTCTCACAATAGTTTACCACACTAGAGAGGCGCTACATTGATACTGCGATAAAGATGCTGCTGCACTACAATATTTTCTTTGTCGTTTTCTTTAATATTTACTTGAATATTTTTATTGAAGGGTCGTTGTGACTAAAATACAGCGACTTATTACTGATTTTGCGCAGGAATTCAGATGTTGCACTGTGTGAAACGCTGCTACTGTGTGTAAAATAAAGAAACCCTGGTCTCATTCAAAGCACTAATTAAATGCTGTGATCTCTTTGTTTGTTTTTTTTTAAATATATTTATCTAAAAGTATACTATTTTCATTTGACTTCAACCAGGAGTGACACAAGAGCCAATAAAAAGTTGTTTAATATCTGATCGCTTGTGTTGCCTCATGATTCACGAAAAATATGCTTTGCTTTATTATTTTAATGCATCCCAGGCTTTAATGCATCGCGATGCATTGCCAAATCGAACAGAATCGACTCGTGGCCCTCGTAATCGAATCGTGAGGGCAGTGCCGATGCACACCTCTACTAATAATGCACTTTATTTCTAAGAGCGCTTTTCAAGACACGCAAAGACGCTTCACAAGAAAGATGGGAACACAATTAGGGCTGCAGCTATCGAATATTTTAGTAATCGAATAATCGACTGAAAATTCTATCGATTAATCGAGTAATCGGATAAAACAAATATATTTTTAGGTGAGCAATTATAAATATACATGAGAAAACAAGACATTTAATCTAATCTTGAACCATTTTCAGTCAATCAATGTCTTTATTTTCGATGTATATTGTTGAAAACAGCCAACAATTGCATCTCAGATGTAACTAGAATTTAAAAAAAAGACTAATTCACTGCTTTCACTCAAAAAACTTTGAGCTCTTATTAAAAAATAAATAAATATATATATATATATCATACCTAAAAATGCTGTTATGCTTGATAACACACATCACTTAAAAGTTAGGATTTTTTCCCCACGTGTTTCAATTGAATTTCTCTTTGTGTCAAGCCAGATTTAAGTTCTAGTTAAGTTTTAAGTTAGTCTAAACTGTAAGTCCTGATAGGATTTTGAGTTTTTGCAGTGTTCAACAGGCATGAAAATCTCTCACCTTTCGGCGAAATTCGCCGTTTTGAAGTCAAAAAGGGCGACCTACGTGAATTGCGTAGATCCGAGGAGAAATTCTTTTGGGGGGGGGGGGTCGGGAGGTTTTATTTAATTATTACTATTATCATCATGTGATTAACTTAGTACGTAAACTGAGCACTTAAGAACACAGTCAGCAAATCCTTCTAGATGCTTCGCTGACGAGAACCAATCATCGGCCCAAGCTGCGTTCCATTATTCCAAACGCGCGCACTCCTTACGCGTGTACATGGAGTGCTCGGAGAGCCTTCGGTTGCATTGCAAAGCAGCGAAAACAAAAAGCAGGCCTTATCCACATCGGGGCAGACCAGAGCGCAGCATACTCACTTGCCTGTATTTGCCAGCAGATTGAATTTGGTGAGTAATGGTTTCAATCGTTTTCACGTTTTGCGATATAAAAAAGTTACTGCCCTTCGTTGCAGCTTGCGTTGAACACTGCCAGAGCTAGCCAAATCTCCCATGAAAAAAAATGGCTCCCGTTAAATTGGCGTCAAGCTTGTGTATTTAGCGGTAATATAAACGAAGAAACACACTGTTGAGTCAAATTAAGCGGCATTCTCTCGGATGGAGGGGGCGCCTCACATCGCTCCCGTCGTCCGCCGGAGACGCGTTATTTTCGGCTTGGATTTGAGCTGACGGCCGGTGTCGGCACAACAGCGGCCCGACGAGTGGTGGGAATGAGTCCTGCTTCTTAAAGCTTTTCAGAAATACAGGGATCCCTCGTTTTTCGCGGTTAATGGGGACCAGAACCCGCCGCAATAAGTGAAAACCGCGAAGTAGCGCCCCAACCCCCATTTTTTTGTGCGTGTTCAATGCATTTATTCAGATTTTACATTGGAAAAAAGATACATATATATATAAGACATGTTTTTTCACTTCTTTCACCAAAGTATCATTTATAAATGGTTTTCAAGCACTTCAAAATGTAAGAATTATGATAAGAAAAAAAGGAGTTAGATGAGGCTGCTAAAGGCAGTGGATACCTCATCAGCTGGGTGAATAGCAGACCTGGTAAGAACAAGTTTGCAAGGATAGTCGGGTATTAAATCCAATTATAAACACAATTACAATGTTATTTTTCTATAAGATTTTTATGTCATTGCTTTATTAATCATTAGGTGCTAGAGTTGTTAAGTATGGATAATAATGAAATAATAGTTTTAAGAAAACTGTGCTGTTGGTGGCTCAGTGACCATCTGATGTGGTTTGTTCTCAGATGAACAAGTTGAGGAAGGAAGTTTTGATGCAGACGTTGAAGGAAGAAAAGAGGCAGACTGACTGAGTCACAGCCAGAAAGTGTTGATGACAGTTTTGATTTCTATTCACTGTTGCCCCCTCCCAATTAAAGTATGTCACAGTCGCAGCCAATTATGATCTAAAGCTGGTTAAAATTGAAGTTATGTTGTTTTAAGGTGTATTAAATACTTGTTCATGTGTCCCTTTTGATCTACGAGCACCCGCCCCTCCACCGGTCTCTGCATGGCCCTGCTGAAACACAGTGTGGGTCGACAGAGCTCAATATTTTGTTGGGGTGTACAATACAGTGTACTGGAACATATTTCCTCCACACCCTTCTCACCTTTTTAACCCCTGACCCATTTTCATGCCTGGTTCAAAATAAATGTATGATACAGGCTGTATTGGAGCACATTAAGGACCAGTGCTACTTGGTGTTTTATCCAGCAATGACTACTGAGCTAAAATTGATAGTTAGCATGATTAAGTTTTTATTTTACACCCTCATCACTCCACAATGCTATGTTATGTTAAAGCCTGTATGTAAGACACGTTAGCCACGCATCGACAGTGGTCATAATGAATTGAAACCTAGCACTCCGCAGGGCTAACGTGACGTGAGCTAGTAGCGACAGTAACGTTAATCTTATTTATTAGCGCTTAGCGCTCTTTATTAGCTCTTAGCGCTCTACTGCTTTAAGATGGCGGCTGTTTACTAATGCTGCCCAGACGCGGCCGAGTCTGTCATTTCACATCTAGTTCAACATACATGAGATCTCTATGAGACGCATCAGACGCTACTTTTTACCAACGTAGCATCGTGCGGGCTAGTATTTAGCAACGTCGGCGTCGTTTGTGGCGACTGTCGGCTGCAGTAAGTTTTTTTCCCCCCCCTTCTTCCTCCCCGCACGTGACAGCGTGTTGTCCCGCATTAAAAGTAGTCCGAGCAAAACGTGATGCTTAGAGCTGTCAAAATAAACGACTACTCGGGGTGAATAAAATTACTCGGATCAGTTTTTAAACTCGAGTTACTCGAGTTGCTCGAGTACTTGTTTCAGCTCTAAACACAATAGCTCAACAACAATAACAAAACAATCATAAAATTAGACTAAAAGCAGGATAAAAGTGAATAAAAATTTATAAGGTCAATATAAAACAGTGATAAAGATCATGGTGGGTAAGAAAGAATAAACAGGTGTGTTTTGAATCTGGATTTAAAAATTGAGAGGGTAGATATATTGCGAAAATCGCGGGGTAGGGAGTTCCAGAGCTGGGGGGCAAAGTGACTAAACGCTTTGGAACCGAAGGTGGCGAGACGGACACGGGGGACCGAAAGGTGGAAGATAGAGGAATAGCGAAGTCAACGGGGGGACGGTTCATATAGAGGCGATTGCATAAATTGGGAGGGAGCAGGCTATGAACTGCTTTAAAGGTAATGACAAGGATCCTGTAGTTGATTCGTTGTTTGACTGGGAGCCAGTAAAGTTGACGGAGGATGGGGGTGATGTGGTGGGGGTCCGAGCTTTGGGAGACCGAAGTAAGTTACAGTAATCGAGCCGGGAAGTGACTAGACTACAGACAAGAGTGGAAGCGGTATGGCGGGTGAGAGAAGGGAGGACGCGAGAAATATTGCAATGGTGGAAGGAGGCTTATCTGGTGATGTCGTTAATATGGGAGCAGAAGGACAGCGTGCTGTCAAGGATACTAGCCAGACTCTTAACCTGAGTAGAGGAAGAGATCGGTACATTGTTGATGGTGATAGAGAAGTTATTGTCATTAGAGAGCGAAAATAGTATAAATAGAGGAAGTTGGAGGAGAACCAAGAGTTAATGTCTTCGAAACAGAGAGTGAGCGAGGAGGGTGGAAGGGAAGAACATCAAAATTATCAGATATTAGCACTTAGATTAGGTTTTCCAGCATAGATATTCATATACTCCATAACAATCCTGCCAGTCACGGTCACAGCCTCTACTAACTGGTATAATATTTTGCCATTACACAAGGCATATAATCTAAAACAGCTTGCTGTTTTGAAATGTAAATTCTTCTTCATGGCCTGATGAATTGTTGAATATTACAGAACTTCTTCACCTAAGTAAATTTCACTTCCTTTGGTTTAATCCTCCTCAAACCCAACTTAAAGATGAAGGACAATGAAAAAAACAGGGCAAAAACAAAGTCTTTTTTTCCCCCTCTTTGTGTCTATATAGGTTTTGTTTTCACTTTAGTCTTTGCCCAAGTCGTTATTTTATACTGTTAGTTTATTGTTTTTTTTGTTTTTTTTTGTGTTAGTTAGCCATGTGCCTTTTTCCTGTTAATTTAACCTGTATTTCTCTTTTGAGAATACATGTACATAATCCTTCTGACTGTGCCGCAACAGTGAATTTTAGGGCTCTCCCACCTGTCAAAACCCACTTTAACCACTGGGCACGAACAACCACCAGAGAGGAATATAACGAGTCTAGCATATACAGAGGGAGACATTTGACGCAGGTCATACCCGTAAAACACATGAGTATTCCGTTCAAACGTGACCTCGACACCATCTCTCAATTATCTGAGACAGAGATACCGAAGCGTGTCACCTACACGGAAAAAAATAAACAGACCACTGTTTGAGGAAATATAGCACATACAGTGCCGTCTGTTATGTTAATACAACCTTCACCGCCTGCTTTTCTCGATGGTGAAAACCCAGCCCACAAATTCTCTCATCGGATCTTTATAATCCGAGTTCTCACTCGGGGTGTGGAGAAGAAAGTAAACCCCGTGCCACAATAAGATTAAGTACACCAGATGATCTGGAGATTACCACAGATCACATCAAATATAATTACTGACAGCGTGGATTAAACTTCCTCCCACTTGCCGTCTGTCCAATCTAATAAGTGCAGAGGGGCCCACATGCACGCCATGAGGGGAGAGGGGCGAGATATTTACAGTGGTAATCTCAAGTGGAGAAGTATCAGCGTCTGCGTGGGGGTCTGGTGTCAACATGACCTTTGGATGCATTCGGCGATAATATTTGGAAAATAATAGAAATGCACTAAAAGAAAATGAGGTTTGGTTGTCAATTGCCACGGTGGGGGCAATGATGATGATGGTGGCAGTGGTGATGATGATGATGATGATGATGATATTATGAAGTGAATGCGCTGCCATGAAAAGTTTAAGGACTGAAAAGGGGCGGGACCTAAAAAAAACTCAGGTTCTTCCCATGCCTTTCCGAGCTACAAACAATAGATATATTTTTTTGTTATCATTAGTATTTTACTATTATTATCATTTTTAATACTATTATTGATGTTGAAGAAAAAACGGTATGCAACTTTTTTCTCTTTTAGACAAAGCTCAATACTTAAATGCTCCCTTTATAAAATAAAATAAAAAAATATATATACACACACTGCTGGCCAAAAGTATTTGAACCCCTGCAATTATTTCAGGTAATGCTCAATTTCTCCAGCAATTGATTGCAATTACAAATGCTTTGATAGTAATGTCTTCATTTATTTTTGCTTGCAATGAAAAAACACAAAAGGGAATGAAAAAATAAATGAAATCTGGACGGAGAAAATATTGGCATCCTCAGCCTAATACTTGGTAGCACAACCTTTATACTAAATGACAGCGAACTACCGCTTCCGGTGTCCATCAATGAGTTTCTTACAATGCTCGGCTGGGATTTTAGACCATTCTGCAAACTGCCATTTTCAGATCTCTCCACAGGTGTTCTATAGGATTCAGGTCTAGGCTCATTGCTGGCTACTTTAGAAGTCTCCAGTGCTTTCTCTCAAACCATTTTCTAGTGCTTTTTGAAGTGTGTTTCGGGTCATTGTCCTGCTGGAAGACCCATGACCTCTGAGGGAGACCCACCTTTCTCACACTGGGCCCTACATTATGCTGCGAAATTTGTTGGTAGTCTTCAGACTCCATAATGCCATGCACACGGTCAAGCTGCCCAGTGCCAGAGGTAGCAAAGCAACCCCAAAACATCAGGGAACCTCCGCCATGTTTGACTGTGGGGACCGTATTCTTTTCTTTGAAGGCCTCATTTTTTGTCCAGTAAACTCTAAGTTGATGATTTTTCCCAAAAAGCTCTACTTTTGTCTCATCTGACCAGAATAAATTCTTCCAAAACGTTTTTGGCTTCCCCAGGTAGGTTTTGACAAACTCCAGCCTGGGTTTTTGATGTCTCTGGTTTAGAAGCGGTGTCTTCCAGGGTATCCTACCATAGAGTCCATTTTTATTCAGACGCCAAGGGAGGGTATGGGTTGACACTGTTGTACCCTCGTACTGCAGGACAGTTTGAACTTGTTTGAATGTTAGTCGAGGTTCTTTATCTACCATCTGCACAATTTTTCGTTGAAATATCACGTCAATCGTCCACATCTAGGGAGGTTAGCCACAGTGCTTTACACATATTGATGACACTGCACACAGTAGACACAGGAACATTCAGGTCTTTGGAGATAACTTGTAGCCTTGAGATTGCCCATTCTTCCTCACAATTTTGCTTCTCAAGTCCTCAGACAGTGTTTTGGTCTCCTTCTTTTCTCTGTGCTCAATGCGGTACACACAAGGACACAGGACAGAGGTTGAGTCAACTTTAATCCATTCTAACTGGCTGCAAGTGTGATTACGTTTTTGCCACCTCCAGTAATGAGCCATAGATAAGTAACAGGTGCTGTGAATTACACAAATTAGGGGAGCATTACATGATTTTTCAAAGGGTGCCAATACTTTTGTCCGGCCCATTTTTTGAGATTTGTGTAAAGGATATTGATTTAATTCTTTTCCCCCCTTTCTTTTTCCTCCTCAGACAAAACTTTTTGTCTCTGTTGCTCTTTCATGTTTGCGCGAAAAAGTGAGCATCGACTTACATACGTCTTCATAATGAATGGGGAAAGAGGGAAGTGATGTGTGCCGTAAAGCAGTCAGCACATTTGTAATTTTTTTGTGTGTGGCAGGATTGCTGCCCTAATCAAAGCGATACAGAACCCCTCAAGATAAAAAAGGTGTCATTCAACTAGTTGTCAGCCGACATATCACAAATGTTGGTCGAATATTTTATAAAGGTTAAAAAGTTACCTAGTGTTGCTTTAATATTTACTCAAAGCGAGTTATTTGCAAAATGTGTGTATAGAATATTTAACATCCAAAATTTCTCAACACATAGCTTTTGGTATGTTAATTCTTATACCCAAGGTAGTTTAATTAAAAATATATATCTGATTTATACACCTATAAACCGATTGTCAACTGATCCTCAAATGGTTTGGACATCGATCGTCGTCAATAGCAGCCAATGGCTTAAGGCCGGGAAACACTGATGTGAAATTACAACAGCAACTGATTCATGACTAAATGAATATATTTTATACCTTGTTAAGAGAAAGTTAGTTAAGACTAGTGAAATACAGCATGATCTTCTATTGTCTATTTAAGCAGCCTCTTGAAATAGCAATTTGAAAAGCCCTTTCATTCCATGAAATACTGCGACGCCATCTTTGATGCATGCCAGCGAGGTATTTGTCCTTGACTGTCTTTGCGACTGAGTGTGCCAAAGCGACTGCGAGCAAACAACGCGGCAGCATTATTACCCAACACAACATCTGCAGTCATTACAGCATCACTGTGCACATTATAGAGGTCTAATTCACTTACTGGGAGAGTCTAAAAGTGTCTATAGCAGACCTCTGTAAAATCCATTATGCCACAACAAGTAACTGGAATCCATAAAGAAGAAGCTGCTCTGTCTTGTATGTAAGTTGTCATTCCTATCCATTTTGCTACTCAAATATCCGTCAGCGTCATCCCTGATGCAGTTCTAATTTTATTTCATTCCACATAAACACTATGGTATACTCCATTAATACCCTGAGCCATCCACGTTATGTCAAATGCATTTAAAATCTTTGTCTTCTTAATGTGATTTTTTTTTTTTTTTTCTGCAGTGCAATGGCGATAAAGATGGACAAAGTATTAGAGTGGCGGAAACAGAAGGCACATACTGGAATTTAACCAAATCTAAATGTATAAAAACAGACATAAACACAGGATGGGCCCCATGTAACATTCTAAAGTTGATTGTTTTTTCATAGTACAGGTAGTCCTCGGGTTACGACGTACCCGACTTACGTGATTTCGACTTTACGACGCCGGAGTCTCGTCCGCCATTTTGTCTCCAGTTGTTTTTTTTTTGGGGGGGGGGGGGGGGGGGGGTTTGAGTCACGTAAATAGCACCTTATTGTACCTCACAGTAAAGGCGGGCGGTTTACCAAAAATTTTACCGTTACCTAAATGGTTCACGATGACCGACGTAATTTTGATCATGTCCGTATATTTGGTGTTTCAATGAAACGAAAAATAAGTATTTTCAGCCCGCTTTGACTATGTGTTGTTTGGTTATGCTCATTCCCTTTTAAATACAACCAGTGTCCTTATATGTGACGTCACGTGACTATCAGGAAACTAAATAAACAAGCCCGTTGCTGTCAACTGGTATGCTAACCCTAGCGCTACAAGTAAACATGATGGAGTCAGATAATAATGAAACGGCTGCCGGTAGCCAGGCCACACGCATTGGTTGGTTGGTGCCAACAAAGAATTAGACATCGGTTGCATTTTGGATTCGAGAAGGACGACGAACCATGGAGCCCAACATGAGTTTGACGGTCCATTTCATAGACAACAAGTTGGAGCTGCGCACCCTGGGTACTGGATACAGCCAATTTCTCGGACGACCACAGTGGTGAAATGACCATTCAGGCCCTGAAACAAATGCTCTAGACGTGGGACGTGAAATCGACACCACCGACAGTGGCGCTAACCCTGTCGAAGTGGCTGAACTTTAACTTGATGAGTGGATTAGGCACGGACTGCATCTACAATCGGCGGCACGGTGGCTGAGTGGTTAGCACGTCTGCCTCACAGTTCTGAGATCAAGGGTTCAATCCCGGGCTTCGGCCTTCCTGTGCGGAGTTTGCATGTTCTCCCCGTGCCTGCGTGGGTTTCCTCCCACATCCCAAAAACATGCATGGTAGGCTGATTGAACACTCTAAATTGTCCGTAGGTATGAGTGTGTGCGTGATTGGTTGTATGTCTCCTTGTGCCCTGCGATTGGCTGGCAACCAGTTCAGGGTGTCCCCTGCCTACTGCCCATAGGTGGCTGAGATCGGCTCCAGCACCTCCGTGACCCTCGTGAGGAAAAAGCGGCATGGAAAATGAATGAATGAATGCATCTACAATCATATGTCGCGTTATTTTGTATTTCTGTTCAGCATAAAGTATAATCCAACAGTGTAGCCTATAATATGTCCGTCTATTGGCCACAGCTATTTTTCTGTATGTGCTTGCTTTATTCTGTGTCATTCCTGCCATCATAAAATCTTAAATGTTTCATTGGCATTAGAGCAGTATAGTATAGCTTAATGTGCATGTGGGGTGGGAGTGGGGGGTTTGGGGGGAGTGCATGTGTGCGTGCGTGTATTTCAGTAAGGGCTCTGGAGGAAAAAACTTGAAACCTAATAGTAAACACTTGTGTTGAGTAATCATGTCATAGCAGTCATTAACAAGAAGTTGTCTGATACTCTGTCCTCAATATTTACAAATTTGCACATTGTTCAAGACATACAAGCCATTATAAATGTTCATACTTGAATGCTTATTGTTAACAAGATATTTTTATAGTTAATGTTTCCACTGCATGTTGCATTGTTAAATATGTGAAGTTGAAAGCTGGTAAATAAATCAGAGAAACTGTTCATTTGTATTTCATACATTGGTTCAGATTTTCAAATTATGTAACAGTCCGTTTAGGCGAATATATTGTTATGGAGGTAAATCTGCCAATTTACTGTGATAACTACTTAAGGCCATATCGCCCAGTCCAACCTCACAGTATCCTATTTTTTACTTTATTTTATTAATATGACTGTTCTGCCCTTTGGCGAAATGTATATTTGATTTCTATGTTGACTTTGTTTTGTGATGATGCTTTTATTTTGGCGCAGGAAGCGTGGAGCAGGTAGTAGTTCCCCAAGTAAGAACGCATTTACACACGAAGACGAACATATTTGCGCAGACGAAGGAGAGTGCACGTACACACACAAGGAAGAGCGCATTTGAGCCGAATGAGAGGGAGAGGACAAATATTACAGCTTGGCTTGCTGTCTAGCTAGGACTTAGCGCCAACGTCTTTGCGAGGACAATACAATGGTGTATAATACATGTTTTTGGATAGTTATTTTGAGATTGAGGAGTATTTAGGGGTACTTAAAGGGTTAACTCTAAAGGTAAACCCTAACTTACGCAGAAATTCGAGTGACGTCGCCAGCGGAGGAAAGGAACTCGTTCGTAACCCGGGGACTACCTGTATTTACCTCTTTGATGGGGCTAGATGTCCAATGCTTTTACAGTGGGAAGACTAGCATCGACTAGACCAGTAGAGTAGCCAAGATATGGACTCAAGTAGGAGTAGCGTTACTTCAAAATAATATTACTCTGTGAAAAGAATACTCAAGTAATGAGTAACTGCTTCCAATTTTTTTTTTAAACAATAGTTGTTTTTTTCCTGCACAATGTCCTCGATAAGCATTGATATTATTATACTGTACTATTACATGACCGTGTTAGTCTGGAAAAAAAAAAAAATTAAAATCAAATTGCAACAAGAAAAATCTATACAGATCAAATGTCGGCGGCACGGTGGCTGAGTGGTTAGCACGTCCACCTCACAGTTCTGAGATCAAGGGTTCAATCCCGGGCTTCGGCCTTCCTGTGTGGAGTTTGCATGTTCTTCCCGTGCCTGCGTGGGTTTCCTCCGGGAACTCCAGTTTCCTCCCACATCCCAAAAACATGCATGGTAGGTCTAAATTGTCCTTAGGTATGGGTGTGTGCGTGAAAGGTTGTCCCCTGCCTACTGCCCGTAGTTAGCTGGGATAGGCTCCAGCACCTCCGCGACCCTTGTAAGGATAAAGCGGCATGGAAAATGAATGAATGAATTAAACGTCATTCGTTCATATGAAATTAAAACGATCATCACTCAGGTTTTCTGTGGTCTATCGAATCCAAATACAATGGTATATCGATATATTCGATATCTGACCTAAAATGTGACTCATTTGCTGGACATGCTCAAAATATGACGATTTAAAACAGCGTCACAATTTCATTGTTTTCCCGCAAGACAGCAGGCAGCACGGTGGATTTTCTTGTGAGAGAAATCAACATGGGTCCCAAGAAGGTTAGTGCAGGTGTGAAAAAAAGGAAAAAGGTGACGCTTACCATTGAAAATAAGATGGAAATGATAGAAAAATATGAGCGTGGTGTGCGCATCAGTGAACTGGCTCGGAATATGTCTACGATCTTGGCAGTCCTCCTCTGACCTCCGTTCGCCAGTCTTTATAAGTTAGGTTGACAATGATTGGTATTGTGACATCGGCAAGGAAGTTGCCAGCTTCGTCAGGTTCTTAATCATTTCAGAATTTGTGCAACACAACACAGCTACTTTCCATCGTAGACGATGCCAACAACAGAGCATGAAAATAGAAAATAAAAACTTCCCACTCGAACACACCTCTCATTTTCTCGTCAGTCACACAGTGCGTTCAGGAACAGCATGCAAAACACATCCACCACATTAGAACCAGATCCACTGCATAATTATTATTATTATTATTATTATTATTATGATTTGTATTCATGATATATTTGTTTTGCTATGTGCAATTGCTATTTGTAATTGTACCTGCAGTATTTATGAAGGATTTAGCATAGGTTTTTGGGCTGTGGAATGAATGAACCGAACTACTGTATCATGTATTCTTATGGAAAAATCCAGTTTATCATACGACCATTTCGACTTCCAAACCAGGTTGCAGAGGTACCACTGTAACAACTGGGAGAGACTTTGAAATCTCTTGCTTATGAGTAGGGCTGCAACTATTGATTATTTAGTAGTCGATTAATCGATGAAGTAGTTAGTTCAAATAATCGAGTAATCGGAAAACGAACATGAAAAATTAAAATACCTGAGCTGACCTCAAATGGTATTAAAAATAAATAAATGAGGATCTATGGACAACAAAAGAACAATTGGCTAACTTACATGGCAAAAGTCCACTAGCTTAAATGCTATGAAATGCTAACTTTTTTTTTCCAATGCTCTTAACAAATGGATCACAATATTCCCACAAAAAATGGCTAAATATACATATAAACTAAATTACGAATGCATTAAAAAACATTAGCCCTAAGAAAAACTTAGCTTACGTTGGTCTTAACAGGGAGCAGTTGGATTCAGCCATGTGAAATGAGGCAGACTAGCAATGTATCCACCCTAATCAATAAACTAAATGTAAACACTTTCAAAATAAAACATAACAATGCCACTTTAATTAAACGAATACTCGAGGCAACAAAATTTAATTCGAATATTTTTTTCTAATCTAATACTCGAGTTAATCGATTAATCGTTGCAGCACTACTTACGAGTAATGTTGATGGTAGCGCCCTATGTCAAATAGATTTTTTTTTTTCCCCGGAGCTTTAAAAACACCGCGTGATTGAACAGACCGGCGAGATCGCAGGACTTCCGACGGCAAGCTTGTGTACAGCCAAGTGACTGCATCGTTATGTCTGATTGGTTTAATGGAGCCATGTAAATATTGTTGCGACATGTCATTGGTGAAACTGATAGCTGGCAAAAAAGGCAAATCTAATATGTAGAATAAAGAAGACTCATAGTAGAGACGAGAGTAGTATTTCTTCTTCAGAAATCTACTCAAGTAAAACGTATGAACTAGTAAAACAACTCTTAGAAATAATTTTTCTCCAAAACTTATTCAAGTAAACGTAATTGGAATTAATGCAACACATTCCACGCCACCTCTGGCTGTGAATGCTCATGTTTCAGTGCCATTTAGTTAATTTGTAGATGAGCCAATTAGTCAACTCATCGCAAAACGCTAAGTTGTTGCTCGTCAAGTAGTGAAGAACCCCCAAAGGCAAGATTGTACATGTATATGGTGACCTCCCAGTGCACCAACATTAATGAGCGCTTATTATTTTTGCCTGGACACAAAAATATACATGACCTCACCACTCGCACCGACACAAAACACAAATATACAACTACCCATGAGAAAAACATACTTTGCGCAATGGCCAAGCTATTATGCGACAGTGAACCTCTGTGCCACCGGGATACAAGTAGCTCATATGCACAGGATCAGCAAAACCAGGGGATGCAATCGAGTTGCTGGAGTCAGCAGGCAGGTGCGGGCCAATTAAAAGCAGTGGGAGCAAATAACAGGAGCATTTTAAAAAGACCCATCAAAGATTCTGACATCAAAAGATTCAAACAGCTGTATGCTATATAGTTTGCTCATAGCTCTGAAAACTCGAGAAATTGCGTGGGGATGTTTTGCTGTGAAGGTCTTTTCAGTAATTCCCATAGGAATTAAGGGATATACAGTATCGGTCACTGGAATTGAATTACGTTTTTTTTTATTGGGTCATTGATAGATCCAACTCCTAGCAAAAAGTAAGGAATCACCAGTCTCAGACAAGCACTCACTCATAAATTTTATTATGTAGAACAAACTCAGATAAAAAGCTTGAAAAAATAATTGATTAGTTCAAAAGTGAAACTCCTTGGTATTCAGAAACACTAAAAGAAATGAATAAAAGGCATTGTGGTGGTCAGTAAATGTTACTTTTATAGAACAAGTGCAGGGAAATAAATATAGAATTACTCCATTCTGAGGAAAAAAATATGTAATCACTCCATTTTGAGTAGAAAATACAGACACACCCAGTCAATTTCCTTTCCTTAATTGGGCCCCTGCCTCAGATTAGATCTGCTCGTTAGTCAGCAGTTAAAAACAGTGCAGTTATCACACCTTGGAGGGCTGCTGGACCAAGTGGATTCACAAGAATCATGGCTCCAACAAGAGAGATATCTCTCGAGACCAAGGAGAGGATTATCAAACTTCTTGAAGAAGGTAACGCTAAACGTATGGCGTACTGGTAGACCGAGGAAGACATCCAAACGTCATGACAAACAACTAAAGGCCATATTTCATGAAAACAGAAGATAAATAAGGAAGACAAATGAAGAAGAAATGAGAGGAAGCTGGAGTCAAGATATGTGACAGAACTGTTCAAAATCGCCTAAAGGAAATGGGATTTTCATACAGGAAAGCTGAAAGGAAACCATCATTGACACTTAAACAGAAAAGAAGACTGCAATGGGCTAAGGACAGGCAATCATGGACTGTGAATGACTGGTTGAAGGTTATTTTCAGTGATGAGTCAAGAATCTGAATTGGACAAGGTGATGATGCTGAACTTTTGTTTGGTGCCATTCCAGTGAGATTTACAAAGATGACTGCCTGAAGAAAACATCAAAATTCCCTCAGTCCTTGACGATCTTGGACTGCATGTCAGGCAAAGGCACTGGGGAGATGGCTGTGGTTAAATATTCCGATAAATGCACACGTTTACATTGAAATTTTAGACAGCTTTCTTATCCTTTCAATTGAGTATATGTTTGTCATTTTCCAAGATGACAATGCATCATGCTAAAACTGTTAAAGCATTCCTTAGAGCAGTGCTTTTCAATTATTTTCTGTTACGCCCCCCCAAGGAAGACATAAATGTTTCGCGCCCCCCCCAAACTCTGCCGTCTCTGTAAATAGTATCATTTGTCTATAATATTACGATTATAAGTACGCCTCTGCCTCACATTATATCCTTTTTTTTCTATTAGAGAAAATAACAGAGATGAACTTTATAAAGTATAACTTTATTAACATTGTTTTGTTTGTAACAGAAAAGACTTAACGCGCATCAATTTGCCTGAATTTAAAAAAAAAAAAAAAAAAAAGTCACATCCAAACTGTAAAAATACACTCAAGGTACATTTTTGACCATTTGATACTGAAAAATAAAATCAGTAAATAATAACAAATTCAAATTGATTAGAAACATTAACTCATGAGGACAATATGCCAAAAAATTTGACCGAAAAAACAAAACTGAATAGAAGAAAGAAAAAAAAAAAAAAGTGTCTTTGGACAGATGGACAGTTTTTATTTTCGCTGCTCCCAGTATCACCTCCAGTTTGCAATGATGTGGGGTTATTTTTGCACTGAGCATGCTAACAGTGCTCACTGGTTTACTGATATAACACTGACAAAGCGGGATGATTGTTGGCAATATTCGGCACATTTTCGCTGAAAAACAACCAAGCGGTTTATCAATGAGATTGGGGTCTAATGTCTTTAAGTGGCGTCTTAATTGATTTGGCTTCCGGCTGTCCGCTATAATCATTTTTAGACACAGTAAACAGTGGTCTTTCCTCGTCTACCACTGTATTAAATGTTAAAGTCAAAAGGCAAACGGCCCGAAAAAAGCGCACTCTTGGTGGCCGACGGAGAACCGTAGGTGAGGGCGGTCGTCGTGATGATCCCAAGCCGAAAATGGCACTTCTCGGGTGGACACGTGAGAACCGGAGAAGACAGTGGGTCGCTGCATGAGTCCCGCCGGAAAACGGCTTTCGAAAACGGCGCACAGCTCTTCGTGAGTCTCTTCCGTGTGCTGAGTGCTCTTGCTTACTTCAAAAATACTGCGCGCACTTTGAAAATGAGAGCGCCACTGCCACCCACTTAGTGGATGTGCAAGTACTTTATTCTAGTACGGCAAAAAAAAAGCATGTTTCCCGAGGTCACACGCGCCACCCCTGGCATCGCTCTGCGCCCCCCTGGGGGAGCGCGCCCCACTATTTGAGAAGTACTGCCTTAGAGAAAGACTCATCCAGTCAATGTTATGGCCTGCAAATAGCCCAGATCTCAACCCTATTGAAAACCTGTGGTCAAAAAAAAAAAAAAAAAAAAAAAAAAAGCACAGCAAGGCGCCGACCTGCAAGGATGATCTGGCAACTGCAGTCAGAGAGAGTTGGCACAAAATTTATGAAGAATACTCATCAATTCCATGCCTCAGAGACTGCAAGCTGTCATAAAAGCCAGAGATGGTGCAACTAAATACTAGAGATGAGTTTTGATTGTTATTTCTTTGTTTGTTTCTCGTGATTCCATATATTTTTCCTCAGAATGGAGTGATTCTATATTTATTTCCCTGCACTTGCTCTGTAAAAGTATTTTTAAAGTGATTTTTGCATACGAAAATTTGAAAACTGATCAATTCTGACCCAACACAATATGAGGGTTAAAGGCATTTTGGCATTGACGAGTACAAGGTGAAAAACCATTGAAAATGCGAAAACAACAGCTGAAATTATGAATAACGTTAATAGAAAAACAATGAAAATCTGTGCAAGCCCAGAAAATTTTGGGGAATAAAAGCGAGCGAAACACAAAAAACAGGGAAAGTTTTTGTCTTTTTTTTTTTACCAAAAACAAAATAATCAAAAGCATTTTGATTTAACCCTATGATGCCTGAAATTTATCTGAACAAAAAAACATCTATAAGCAAAAATAAAATAATAATGATATTCTTAAGGAAAAAAAGGGAAAAAAAAGATTTTTATTATATAAAAAAAAAATTTTTTAAAGAATTTTTAAAAAATTATTTTAAATTAAAAATATACATTTTTTGAAATATAAAGAAATAAATAAAAATGAAGGAGAGGAAAATAATTATTTGGCTGCCATTAACGGCGATACATATCATATTGGATTGGATGTCTATCGCCATGAAAGCCAATAAATTAAAAGCAGTGCCAACTGCACTGCAAATTTATAACGTCTTAATCAGATAGTTTTTCTTAAATCTAGTCAAATAATTTTCTCCATTATGTTTTGAGTTAACGGATTAATGTGTCAGATAATTCCACTTACATCAAGTAAATAATTCTATTTGTTGTACCATAATTTCCCGAATATATGGCACACCCGTGTATAACGCGCACTCCAACTTTACCTGTAAAATCTAGTGAAAATTCTTGTACCCGTGTATAAAGCGCACCCTAATTTTAGCACCAATGAATGAGTCTTGTGTCTCAAACTTTTATAAAGTACGCATTGCAGCATTTTTTAAAAATCATTTTGTCAAATTAAAAAAAAAAAAATTTGAATATTAATTTTCTGTGGTAAAGCTGCTCACAGTATACGATAATAATTTTCACAAAGTAAGGAGTTGTAGCGAGTTTTAACAGAATTCACCAGCGGAACTAATGTTGGCAACTTGTGAGGTTCCCGGGGGGAAGAGTTTAGCTAAGGGAACAGCCGGAAGTAAACAAATGTCCCGCAATTTGCGTACAAGACGTACGTTGTTACTTTGTGAGTTTCAATGTAAATAAAGCAACGTGGCTTGGCTCAGTGGTTCGTTACTCTTCCTCCGACTCCTGTCCTAGCTCGCCACGCGGTCAACATTTATATGAAACGGATCGCCGTATACGTTATCTTCAAGACAAAATCGACGTGTGCCGGCATGTTGTAATGCAAAGGTTATAAAATGTACCGGTAATTAATAAACGAATAGTACAAAATTTTTTAAAATTTTATTAGATGTGAAATATATCATGAAAACCATTATTTACCACATGAAACTTGATTATTATATCACTGTCGCTCGGATTAGGTAATATTGTGCTGGTCCATGCTTACAATGGAACATGAATCATGATGAATTTTTTCTGTCTCCGTCCGTGTACCCGTGAATAACGCGCACCCATGATTTTACGAGTAAATTTTTTGGGGGGGAAGTGTGCGTTATATTCAGGAAATTACGGTAAGCTGTTTTTAAAATTAAATATACTAATTTATGCTTTCTTAAAATAAGTCTGTTTAACTTATTTTCAGCTAACTATTTTTCTGATTTCAAGAAATCTAATTGGGTAAAATAATTATTAATTTCACATATTTCTAGTTGATTTACACTGAAAACAAGGGAATTGAACTAGTTTTAAGGAGGTGTGTCTTTGCACTGTAGGGTTGTGAAAATATATCGAAATGTTGTTGTATCTCAAAAGGTTATCAGTATGCTCAATCCAAGAATCGATAATTAACCAATAGGTGGCTAACAACATTGAACGAATGAATGAATGAATGTTCATTCGCCCCCTCCCAGGCAAAATGAATTAGATATCTAGCACCGTCATTGGCACTGAAACCAGAACATCCGTCGCCAGTTTTCATGGTTTTGGTGGCAATTACAGGTTGTTTCTTGTTCATTTTGCGTCACTTAATCCAGTGGTACCTCGACATACGATCGCTTCAACACACACTCTTTTCGACATCTGACGAAAAATTTGACTCACCATTTGTTCCTACATCTGACGACATGCTCGAAATACGATGATTTATGACAGCGCCGCAGTTTTTTTGTTTTGCCGCAAGACGGACACACAGCAGATTTTCTTGCGAGAGAAATCAACATTGGTTCCATGAATGTTAGTGCAGGTGATGAAAAAGTAGTGTTGCACTGATACCATTTTTTGGGTCCGATACCGATACTGTTTGCACAAAAAAAAAAAAAAAATTTAAAAAAAAAAAATATATATATATATTTATACTGTGTGTATATATATATATATGTATATGTATAAGGGATGCAACGATACAGTTAAGTCACGGTTCGGTACGATTTTCGATACAATTCAATACATTTAATGCTCTGAAACAGAAAATACAACTGTTATTATTTATTTTATTTTATTTTTTCTAACATGCAAAAATAACAGTGCCATCATATAAACAAGCATTTTAGTGCATAATATTTATGTGCCCACTTCTTACTGATGTGAAGAAATTTTGTATATAAATGCTGAGAACAATCTTAACTGTTTGTAAAGTGGGGCACACTGTTGATTGCTGCAGCTCTCTTAGCAGCTATATTTACCATATAAGCAAAACATCCTATTTGTGGTCTGAGTCCATCTGTAACGTGCTGAATTAACAGTATTTGCAGCATTATCTATAGTCACTGGTATGGATTGATTTGGCCTGCTTAACTTACATTCAGTCATGGCGATTTCTAATTCATCAATGGACAATATGGCGTCGCTCTGGGCTCACGCAGCTAATGGCATGGGATCTAATGTAGCATATCTAGGTTGCTATTTGATGATATCTAGTGTGTGCGCGCGAGAGTTAGCATGGGATCTAACACAGGACATCTAGGTTGCTATCTGATGATATCTAGTGTTCGCGCTGCGCCGCTTGAGTGTTTTCTGGCCACAGAAGTCACTTCTGCTCATTACTGCACAACACCAGCATATTAGTGACGGGATCTGTCGGTCACTTGAGTAAACGAATCCATTCCGGATCGTTCAGTAAAAAGATTCGTTCAAACGAATCGTTCAACGAATCGTTCGCCCCCCTCATCTCCCTCCCCGCCCAAATGAATCGTTCGGTTAGTGAACGGGAAGTGACGTTGCCGAACGAATCACCAAAGACCGCTTCGCAGTATAACTGAACGGGAAGTGACATTCTTGGTCCCTCCCTCTCTCTTGCACACAGGCTCCTCATTGTCTGCTCGTCGTAGTTTCAGTAATGAGTGACAGGCAATATCATTCTGCTTTCACAGACAGCCTCGTCTCCCTCCCTCCCGCTGCTGCAAAAGCAAGGGAGAACTTCCGCGTCGTCTGTCCTAGTTCTATGGGCTCAAAGTCATGGCTCGTGCTTGCATTTCGATTGAGGACACTGTTAAACATTTTCCTTTTGTGGGGGGAGCGGGGGGTTGGGGTCGGGGGCGCACGGACTTTCTTTAGCATGTTCTTGATCACATTTACAATGCTTGCTGTCACGAAAATAAAAATAAATCGAAAGTTTAATTTCAAAATATGGAACAACCAGCACATATTTACCTCTTGCTCTGTTGTATTTTTGTTTTTATGCTCATCACTATTATTTTTAGTTACTATTGTTAAAACTATAAGTGTAAATAGCTAGTTGTCGAATGTGCTGCTCTGAAATAAAGAAAATACTACATTTTGATATTTGACAGTTTAATTGCAAATCAGTATTAAGATGATCGTATTGAATTTTTGTACTGGTATTAATAAATAAAATAATCCAGTCAACTCCCCTGTCGTTCCCGCATCTCAGATCGTCAAATGCTGACGAGAAATGATTGCTTGCTCTTTACGATGTCGCCTTTCTACCCTCATTAGTTTGTTAAGAAAAATGTAGACATATTGCGACATCTCCCGTGTCTGCGTGCGTTGTTTTGGGGCGCTTGAGTAGCGCATGATGGACGGATTGAAATAATTTGTCAAACCAACCGACACGCTCTGACACGAAAAAAGAAAAAAAAACACTCGGAAAAAATTGACATGTATATACAGTTTCATTGCAAATCAGTATTATGGTGATCGTATTTAATTTTTGCACTGGTATTAATAAATAAAATAATCCGGTCAGCTCCCCTGTCGACCCCGCATCTCAGATCGTCAAATGCTGATAAGAAATAATTGTTTGCTCTTTACGATATCGCCTTTCTACTCTCATTAGTCTGTTAAGAAAAATGTAGACATATTGCGACATCTCCCGTGTCCATGTGCGTTGTTTTGGGGCGCTTGAGTAGCACATGATGGACGGATTGACATAATTTGTCAAACCAACCAACACCTGACACGAAAAAATAAATAAATAAAACACTTGGAAAAAATGGACATGTATATACCGTTTCATTGCAAATCAGTATTATGGTGATCATACTCAATATTTTTTTCTGTGCACATATGAGGTAAATATCACTGCCATGAAGCCTCCTTATAGTGACAGTTCTTTGCCCCTTTCATTGCCGTCACGCGACCGCAGCTCAGCTTTTGCTTGCCTCGTAGCTACCCGTGTTTTAAATTACTGTAAATTTGATAGTATCTGGTAATAGGTAGTCGCTAGTCTTTTGAGAAAAGTAGTACACTAAACCATGCTCGCTAGATTTGTGTGGTGTTTTTGTCTTTTTGAGCTGCATTTGATAGGCTCCACGTTAACAAATATGTGACAAAGTCCTTTCCTTTCATTTTTTGATTCGTTCACCGCATATTCATTACTGGAAAGTCAAGTTAGCAGCAAGCTAGGTCAGGAACCGGAGGACCGAGTCACTGAACGGGAAGTGACAAAACTCAGTCTTGCCCCCCTGCCTGCACGCTGGCTGCTCATTGGCCACACGTGGAAGTGAGTGACATACGCCCTGATTCTGTTTCCGGTCCCTCCCCTGCCCGCGATGAGGCTGGCGTCTGATTGGTCGTGTGCGATGTCAGAAGACGCTGCCGCTTGCTCAACGCCCTCCCACGCAGTGAACAAGCAACAACTTCATAGAACGAATCAGTGCAGATGGTGATTAGTTCGGTCTTGTTCACCCAAACAATTCGTTCAAAATGAACGAATCGTTCGCGACCGATACAACACTACAGCATATTAGAATCGACTTTCATAAACAAGACAAGTTTGAAGTACGGCGCTCTTAATTTGCAACTCATTGTTCATCATGAAACCATGAGTTTCCTTAGTCTCTCACGGTCTTAACCTTTCTGATCCCATCGGCGCTCCAATAGCGGGCGTTAGCTTACACATGCTAATCGTTTGTGAATGCCATGTTAGAAAAGCAGCGCAACATCGCGGATATGCATTGTAGTGAACATCCTGAATATTGAAGATGAAAATATTATCGTGTGGTACTTTCGAGTCAAAAACATACAGATGTCATTTATCGGGATTTGGTAAGTTAGCTCACGAGGGGAGGATAGTTCATTTCTGCTCAAGTGACGCCAGTTGATGGTATCGGCGCCCTAAATATTGGTACTCGTCGATACCGATACCTCAAATTCGGGCCGGATCGGCACCCCCTGCCGATACTGGTATCGGTATCGGTGCAACTTTATGAAAAAGGGAAAAATGTGAGGCTTACCATTGAAATGAAGATGGAAATGATGGAAGATATGAGTGTGGCGTGCGCGCCCAAGAACTTGCTCGACAATACAGCCATAGGATGTCTATGATCTCGACAGTCCTCCGACGACCTTCAGTCTTTATAATTTAAGGTAACAATTATAGTTGTAGTAACAACTATAAACGCCAGCTTCGACAGGTTTCTAATTATTTATTCCATCAACTTGTGCAACACAACACGCCTACCGTCCGCCATAGTTGAACACGAAAATTGAAAGTTCAAAGTCCTCTGACACTTAGTCAGCCATGCAAGTTCAGGTACACCATGCAAAACACATTCGCCACATTAGAACCCGATTCGCTACATTATTACAAGTATTATTATTATTACGATTTTTATTCATAATTTATTTGTTTTGCCCGGTGTAATTGCTATTTGCAATACTACCAGCAGTATTTATTCAGGATTTCGTGTAGGTTTTCAGGCTGTGGAACGAATTAATGGAATTATAATGTATTCTTATGGGAAAATCCTGTTCGACAAAAGACAATTTTGACTTACAAACAAGGTTCTGGAACGAATTAACGCCGTATGTAGAGGTACCACTGTAATCATTTTGGGCATTGTTGGGTAAGCTCCTGTTCAGTAACCCAAAATCGACAGTAAGTGATCTAGAAATGCTTCAAAATCAACAGAAAGTGTCCAAAAAGCAACAGGAAAGGACCTAAAATGCCCCCAAACTAGGCAGCAAATTAACAAACTGATGCTGTAGAATATCGTAGAATGATTTTCTGACCCATGTATCAATAATACTTGTATTGCCATATCGCAAGATCATCGTTACTGTGAGCCTTGTTTCGCAAATCGCATCGTATCGTGAGCAGCCCGGAGGTTCCCACACCTTGTGTCAACAAGGGGTGTGACAATATATCGAAAACGTAATATATCGCAATACTTTGTAGCCCAAAAGGTTGTCGATATGCTCCAACGAGGATCGATATATCAATTTAAAAAGGTGTCAATGTTTAAAAAAATAAAAAGGAAAGCAGAAGGTTGTTACAAAAATCACATTTGTTCATTCACTGTCATCCCTCCCACTTCAATTGGATTGGACGTCTACTAGTCATTCCAATTCAGAGAAGAAGGATGAAAAGAGCTTGTTTTTCTGTTAAATAGTTGTTTTGTAGAATATCCTAGAATTATTTCCTGACATAAGTATTGATAATTGTTGTATCACCATACCGTGAGGTCATCATTATCGTGAGCCCAGTATCGCAAATCGCATCATATCGTGCTTAGCCTGAATCGTCTCCTACTGCACCCCTAATTTATTTTTAATGGAATTAAATACAACTAGAAGGCATTTCTGAAAATTACAATTATCAAACAAAACATCAATCAATAAAAGAAAAAAGCACCTGTACACTTTGCCAGTCACGTTCAGTCAAAAAAATGAAACTTTACTATATTAATTTGACTCAACTAAAAAAATATACACAAAAATAAAGAAATTGTACATTTACTTGAGCAAATTTTCTCCCATTGTGTATATCATACAAGACAAATCACGATAGCAAACAAGAGAACGCTGAAGTTGCAAAAAACATGTCATTACGCCCATACAATTCTATCTATTGGATATTATTTTTCCGCCTCGACATTGTTTTCGCTCTAGTATCTTCTAGCAATTCTGCTGACTGGGCGCATTTGTCCCAACTGGTTTCCTCATCAAGATACATCACAGGCATCAGACTGCTGCTTATGGCGGAGCTCAGAGTTGAAATTAATTGTTGCGAAGGAACAAGAGTTAATCCGTCACAAGGCCCACTCCTGGTATGAATGGGTCGGATGTCTAGCGCTGTCAATAGCACTGAAAGATGAGCGTAATTTGCGTTTAATCAAATTAAAAAAAAAAAAAAAAAATTTAAATAAAAAGCATACACTGTAGAAACAAAAGTGAGTACACCCCTCGCATTTCTGCAGATATTTAAGTATAGCTTTTCATGGGACAACAATGACAAAATGACACTTTGACATAATGAAAAGTAGTCTATGCAGCTTATATAATAGAGTTCATTTATTTTCCCCTCAAAATAAAGCCATTAATATCTAAAGCCCTGGCAACAAAAGTGAGTTCACACCTTAGAAACTACGTACATTCCTGTGACTCGTTGCAGGAGTGCTTTAGCATTGCTGTAGAGATTGAAGAGGTGGGGGTCAGCCTGTTAGTGCTCAGACCATATGCCGCACTCTACATCAAATTGGTGTGCATGGCTGCCACCCCAGGAGGAAGCCTCTTCTGAAGACGGTACACAAGAAAGCCCACCCGTCTCATCAGACCATAGGACATGGTTCCAGTAATCCATGTGCTTTGTTGACAAGTCTTCAGCAAACTGTTGGCGGGCTGTGTCCATAATTCCCGCACTAGCGTTCAACTACAATGTACGTCTTTTTGTGGCTTTCCGGTAACTTGAGGTGCGAGCATGAGCGAGCATCATTAAAGACATGCTGATTTTAACAAGATTTTATCGCGTACTTGTTTTGATCCAAAAACTCTGTAGCATGTAGTGTCAAGACACAGCAGTGAATGGTCACAGCCGGACTTTGTGGGGATTTTATGGGTGAAACACAGTCATATAACCACAGAAGTCACGGACAATAAGGAGTGCTTGAGATTTTCTTTTTGAAATATTTACCCTTTTAGGTTGTTGTTTTTTTTCTTTTTTCTTTTTCTTCTTTGTTTATCCATGACCTATTTAGAGACACTATTTTTTTATTGACATAATTTGTTTAAAAGTTTAAAATATGCGAGTGAATAATTTTTTAAAGTTTATATATATTTTTTTCTAATTTAAACGAAATATTAGACATCAATTATTGATTCTAAGCAAAAAAATTAAATATTTCGAATAATAAATATTAGGGCTGCAGCTATCGAATATTTTAGTAATCGAGTAATCGACTGAAAATTCTATCGAGTAATCGGATAAAACAAATATATTTTTAGGTGAAGAACAATTATAAATTTACATGAGAAAACAAGACATTTCATCTAATCTTGAACCATTTTCAGCCAATCAATGTCTTTATGTTCGATGCATATTGTTGAAAACAGCCAACAATTACATCTCAGATGTAACTAGAATAAAAAAAGACTAATTCACTGCTTTCACTCCAAAAACTTTTAGATCTTATTATATATATGTGTGTGTGTATATATATATATTTCTTACCTAAAAATGCCGTTACGCTTGATAACACACATCACTTAAAAGTTTGTCATTAAGCATCTAGTTCAACATACATGTGATCTCTATGAGACTCATCAGATGCTACCTGCTACCAACGTAGCATCGTGCGGGCTAGTATTTAGCAACGTCGGCGTCGTTTGTAGTGGCTGTCGGCTGCAGTAAGTTTTTTTTTGTTTTGTTTTGTTTTTTTTTGCTTCTTCCTCTACGCACGTGACATCAGCGCGTTGTCCCGGATTAAAAGTAGTCCGAGCAAAACGTTTTGCTTAGAGCTGTCAAAATAAATGATTACTCGAGGTGAATAAAATTACTCGGATCAGTTCTTAAACTCGAGTTACTCGAGTTGCTCGAGTATTCGTTTCAGCTCTAAATATACTTTTTATGGCTGGGTTGAAACAAAAGCAGTTGCACAGTGTCTGTAAACTGGGGTCTCCAGGGTAAAACGGACAAATTAAAAATTGTTTGGAGGCTTAATGCGCCATGAATCTGCTATGGCAGCATATAGTCATATTGTTCTATCAAACACAACAGACAAACACACAACTGATCCTATGCATTTTTTCCCAAAATCTGTCATCAGGTATTTTCTGTATGCTTTCACTTTAAAGCATTTGGCACTTTTGAAATTCTTATATTAGTGGTATTTCATACAGATTTTTTCAGATATTTTCCCCTCATACCAGTTTAGATTTTTAGTCCTGTGGATAGTTAAGACATTTTTTTCTGAATGGTTGTTGACATTAACTTATTAGAGTGGAGTGATTTTCATTGCCTGGTACACCAGGCTCATCGCTGTTCCAGCTATTGAGTCTGGCCACCATTCAGCGGATACAATTTCCAGGGCGGAGCAAGCCACAGCAAACAGACAGCGGAGTGGACCAATCAGCGACGGGCAGACGTGACGTTAGTTAAACGACGAGGGCAGGACGAGGTACTTGCGCGCAGAAGTAAACATACGAGGAGAGCGAAGTTTATTCAACATGGCTAGCGCGAGACAGACTGTTGTCAATGACTCGTGTCGATATGTTTTTGGTAGTTTATAACTGATTTTACCGTGGATTGGAAGAGTGACGTTGCTCGTTAAGAACACGTCACGCAAATAAATGAATCTGATTTGTCGATTGATTTTGTACCTGTTCGAGAGGCCGTTAATGGGCTGGGTCCCAGACTTTTCTCTCAGTGTTTGAAAAATACAGGGAGAACAGTCTGGCCGTGCCAGGTAATGATTTTCACATATTCAAGCATTTTGTCCCTAATGTTGGCCTGTGTGGCCTATGCAGTTATCAAAAACATGGCATAACTGCTATTATTTAGCTACATATTGTCACGTTTGGGCTATTTTTTAAATTCCCAGCTATATACACTCCCTATTTCATTGCATTAATTTTGCATTGCACAAAAAAATAATGATCTTCACAAATTAGAAAAAAAAAGTGCAGCTAACAAACAAAAACGAATTAAATTTAATCTCGGCACCCCAAAATTACACAAAGCCTGCATGTCCCAAAATGTGAGATCCAGTGAATGCTAGGTTAAAGGTTGTTTTTTTTTTTTTTTTTACAAATGACCAAAAGTAGATGTTAAATACTTGCAAGATTAAGGGGTTAAAAAAGGGCAAAAAGCACATCTTACAAATCTTAACCAGGAAGAGTCCTCAGAGAAGAATTAATGTCCTGAAAAAGAGCCAACGGCATTCTCCAACAAAGGACTAGACGTGCAGCAGTCAATAAGTCTAATTACACTCTTCATCCTAACGGCAACTTACACTTTGCCATTAAAACACACTGTTGATGCTCTTAGTACTAATGTAATGATGCACTCCTTTTCCCCTGTCAGCCCTGCATAGATAATATGCTGCGGGGGTGGAAATCTCTTGGTACCCAATACAATTTGCGATACAAAGCTCTTGATAACTATGATCTCACGACATGGCGATACAACGATTATCGATACATTGGTGAGGAAATCATCCTAGGATATTCTGCAAATATAAAACATAGAAAAACAAGCTGTCTTCATTAGGGGTGTGACAAAATATTGAAATGGTGATATATCGTGATACTTTGTATCCCAAAAGGTTATCGATATGCTCCTGCCAAGAATCGAGATATCGTTTTCAAAAGGTGTCAATGTCTAAAAAAATCAAATAAAAAGGAACCTACAAGTTGCAACCAAAATCTACCACCATAATAGTGTCTCAGTTAACTCTTAAGGCTGCATCTACGGTGCTCGACGCCCAACCTATTTAGTCAGGGAATGTTTGTTCATTCGAAACCAGAGCATTCAGTCTTTCTGTCCGATGTTCAGGGCATTTACAGGTCACTTGCTGTTCATTTTGGGGGCATTTACAGGTCATTTCCTGTTGAGTTTAAGTCACTGCCTATTCATTTGGGTGATTCCCAAGTCACTTCCAATTCTGTAACTCAAAATAAACAGGAAGCGACCAATAAAATATTCCAAAATCAACAGGAACTAACGGAAAATCAACAGGTAAATTACCTTAAATGGCCCAAAATTACCTCATTGCCTGGCATTGGCTGTCACTGACGGCCATAGACGTTCAATCCGTTTGAAGTGGGAGGGATGATGAATGTTCATTCGCTAACACCCTCCCAGTTCAGATGGATTGAACGTCTACGAACTCATTCCAATTCACAGCAGAAGCTTGTTTTTCTGTTTATTAGTTGTTTGTAGAAATCCGAGAATGATTTCCTGACCAATGTATCGATAATCGTTGTATCGCCATATCGTCAGATCATCGTTATCGTGAGCTTTGTATCGCGTATCGTATCATGAGGTACCAAAAGGTTCCCACTCCTAGTCTTCATCCTGCTGCTGTAAGTTTATCTCTAGTAGACGTCCAATCCATTTGAACTAGGAGGGTGGCAGCGAATGAACCCCCCGGGCTCCTCCCACTTCTAACCCGGTACCAAATTGGTAACCAAACCGAATAAATACGAAAACTTTGATTGCTTGCTTATATTTGTAGTGCTTTGTCGACGCCCTCGTGGAGCTTTGGTGAAGCTAATTGCAATTTGTTTCCAACAGGTTGCTACCAAAATGATGTCTACGTTACTTCACTGGCTGCCACTGATGCATCAAGACATCCAATTCATTTTTTTGGACTGGACTTCTAGCACCGTCAATAGCACTGAAACCAGAGAATTCAGAGCCAGTTTTTGTGTTCATTTACAGGTCCCTTCTTGTTCATTTTAGGGCTCTTAAAGGTTACTTCCTGCTGATTTTGACTTGCTTCCTATTCAGTAACCCAAAACTTAACAGGAAGTGACCCGTAAATGCCTCAAAATCACCAGAAAGTGACCCCCAAAAGGAAAACGACGTGACTGAAAATCTACAGCAAATGACGTGAAATGCCTCAAAATGAACTCCTTGCCTGGTGGTGGCTGCCACTGACAGCTATAGACGTCCAATCTGTTTGAAGTGGGAGGGATTCGCTGCCACCCTTCCAGTTCAAATCGATTGGACGTCTACTAGTGATAAATTAATTGCAATTGACAGCAGATGGGTGAAAATAGCTAGTTTTTCTGTTTATTAGTTTTGTAGAATATTTCAAATGATTTAGCGACCAATGTATCAATAATTGTTGTATCACCATATCGTGAGATCATCATTAACATGAGCCTTGTATCACAAATCGGATCTTATATTGAGGCACCCAGGGGCGACTACTACTCAGAGGTTCATCTTACCCTCATGAGGGTCACGGGGGTGCCGGAGCCTATCATTCCCAGAGGTATTTATAGTACATACTACTTGTTCAGTCAAAAATTGCTAGTGAATGCGCACTCAAGTCATATTTTCGACTGGTGAGCTTGGAATTTATTTTGATACTAGAGTTTGCAAGATGAGACAAGCTTTGAACGTTCAAAATGGCGGACAGCGAACAAGGAAATAAGCATGTGAAGAAATTATAGGTTCTTTAAGAAGATTTAAGGGCTATTTGCCTGTTGTTTTGGTGTATGCATCATAACATAGTGTATAGTTATAAATTCCAACTAGGGCTTTCCCAAACGATTATTTTTCTCCCAATTAGTCTGCAGACTTTTTTAAACGATTAGTCGACTAGTCTAATAATTAACTAATCTTGCAATTATATTTTTCGGACGATTATTGATTCAAAAAAACATTTTGGAACACTTACATTTTTTTTTATTAAAGTACAAATAAACACATAAATAACAAGAACAAACCACAAACGATGAGATCAAATGCTGATGGCATCAGCTGGTGCAAAAGAATGGAATGTAAACAGATTCAGAACACTGTGAGAGCAGAGTAGATACATAAATGTAACGTATCACTGGAGTGAAGTATGTGAAAAGAAAATTAAGATTTTAAGTCCCATTATTACAAATGGGTTATGTAGCTGTGAGCCGCTACGCACTACGCAGCAACGACGAAGCATTAGTATAAATTCTTCTATGGATAATTTGATGTGGCTGACGCAAAAATAATGATTTCCTTATTTGTAAAACCGGTTCTAAAACACATGATGCTTTCAATATTGTTGATTTTAACGGAGGTAGCAATGTGCTACGTGTAGTACGTAGCCCCAATACTCCGTCGTATGACACACATAATGGCAACTTCAATTAAAAAAATGTTGTAATATGGACTTACGATCCGCCAGGTTTTTGTCTCCTGTGGTCTTTCATAATTATACCTGGGCATTGACTTCATTATGTATTGACGGGACACGGGGCGTGGGGCCAATAAATAGGGGGCCTGCATTGTTGACGAGGCAGTCAAAGCTGACCGAGAGGAATCACAGACAGAGCTTTTTTCATTGAAAATTCTTGTGAATAAATGCTTAAATCCCTGAATTCTTTATTGATATGGATGTGAAACAGTTTCCATTCTTGGTTAAAAACAAAACAAAAACAAAAAAAAGTGACGTATTTATTTTACATAAATATGTCAAAGTACAATGCTAGTCTGTTAGTGAATGTAGTTAGCGGCCGCCAGATGTAAACAGAGCTTTTCTGGTGAAAATTCTCGTGAATAAATGCTTAAATCCCCAAATTCTTTATGGATATGGACGTAAAACACTCTCAATTTTTGGTTAAAAGCAAAAAAAAAAAACGTGCAGTAAGCATTTATTTTACGTAATTATTGCAAACTATGATGCCAATGCCGTAGCAGCTAATTTCTCCCATTGATTTTTTTTTTCACGTTTCAAAATGCATGCATGGAACGAAAAATAAAATAATTACCTTGAATCCTCGAACAAATCACTCCTGAGACAATCCTTCCTGTTTGTATGCGGTACAGCTTTTGTGCTTTTATCCTAAATCCGGCGTTAAATGCTGCATGTGTGTTGAATATATATCATTAGAAAAAATATCTGCCAAACAGTCAAATAAAATGGACAAATATGAACAACAGTGGGAAACAGTCGCAAAAATGATGAACATAGAATAAGGATTCTCTCTCGTCTGCGAAGGAATGCCATAAAAATAATATAAAAATGTATACATAAATTGATGTACCCGGGGTGTCCAGGGAAGTTGTATGCATCCTTCTGCAGCTAAAAACTGGACATGCTTAGACCTGAACCGCTTTATACACTCCCAGCAGCATGTGATAAATAATTTTCTTCCTCCAAAGATTAGTCAATCCATGGGTTTAATCTACAAAGAAACCCATAGACAATTTGGTTGCCAGCTGCTGCGGAACGTATGCAATTTTTCTGGGACACCCTATATATTAATTACCAGATTCAGAACAATTAAGGAACTATGCTTAAATAATACACTTTACTGGTCCTTGGCATACATCTAAGGGTGTTTGATAAACCTCTCCTTCTGTCAGCTTCACAGGTGGAGTTTGTTGGCGTCCTACCCTGTGGCGTCCCGTCGCTGGTCCTGATCCCGGGGTTTTCAGCTGGGGCTTGTCTGATGGCCTCTGGTCATGCGTGGATCCCGTTGGGCGCGGGCTGGTCTCGCAGACGGGGGGAGTTTGCCGTGTGGGCGCCAGTCGGGGGCCGCGGCCCTTCCCCGGCCGGCCGGGCTGGGGTGGAGTTGGGCGGGGGTTGGTTGGTGTGTGCGGCGGCCATAGTTTCCTCCTGGGACGGCCCGGCCAGAGCTGCATCTCCTTATACTGGATACCGGGGAGGTGCCCCCGGGTGTCATACCGCGCGTCCCCCCTGGCCTGGGGGGGGGGTTGCGCCTCCGTCCCCTTAGTCTGTCTCCGGCCCTGTCCGCCCCCCTGGGCCGCGGCGGCTGCCACTGCCCTCCTGCCAGCGGGGTCGTCGGTGGGGCCTCGTGGGGCCTGCAGGGCCCTGGGCGGGGCTTGCTGTTCGGGGTGCGGGGTGGGTGCTCGGGCGGCAAAGGGAGGGGTGGGCGGTTGCGGGTGCGCCGTGGGTGGTCTGGGGCGGGGGTTGATCGGGGCCCTAGTGCTTCTCCCACCCTGCAGCCGGTTACTCCGGTGGACGGAGCCACGCCCGCGGGAGCCTGCCTCTTAACTCACGCACTCCTCACTTCAGCATTGAAAATATCTTTCACCCTAGCACTTACATACTCATTCATTTCTCCGGGGGGAGTTGGGACGGGGCCATACAGTCTTGGCCTGGCTCCCCCCTGTTTTTTAATGCATCACACACCAAGGTTGTGGGATGGTTGGGACACGGTGGGGGAGGGGGGGGCCTCACTGTTACCTCCTCACGGCAGGCCCTACCATCCCTGCACCGGCGGCTCGTGGCCCGGGTGGGCGGACGTGATTGGGGACGGGCATGGGGTTGGTGGTGCGTCCCCTCTTGCCATCCCCGAGGGCCAGTAGATGGGCATGTGGGTGGCTGGGTGGGGGCCGTGGCCCTGTGTCGGTGCCCGCATGGCGTCTCCGCTCGTCTGCGTGGCTGCTGCGTGCCCGGCGGGGCTCGCGTGCGGCTGGATGTTTTTGGGCGCGCTCGGGCGGGGGGTCCCAGTGCCGGGATTGGCGATGGGGCGGTGTAGGGCCGGTGGCCAACGGGTTTACACTCACAAGGGATTCACACGATAACAGGGTTCTAGATCACAGAGATGATTTGTGTACACTCTACCCCTTTCTATCACTTAGTTTATAGACTCCCCCACTTTCTTGGGAGGGTCTAAAGATGGGGGATACCCAGGACTTGAAATTGTTTTTTCATCTTTGTTGCTTCATTTGCTGTTTCTGATTGTGTATCATATTGCCTCTGCAAAGCCCTTTGAGACAACGTTGTTGTGATCCAGGGCTATACAAATGAAATTGAATTGAATTGAATTCTTCCCCCTCTTTCCCTGGTCAACAGGCCCCCCACATTGTGTCAACCGGAAATACATTTAGCTGACGATAGCACCAACATATTGGTAGTGTAGTTAGGCGTTCAATGTATTTTTTGTTGTTGTTTGTGTTTCTTCTCTTTCTTCTCTTGTGTTTCTTTTCTTTTGTTCCCCCATTACCCCTTCCTGTTCGCTGTTTTGTCATACTAAATGAGGTATGTTGAATGATCACAAAGGGAGTATGTCAGACTCTCAATGTGAAACATTAAAACTGTTCAGACTATCCGGGCACTTAGACTTCCATTCTCCGTGTCAAACAGCTGAACAGGACAGGTTATAAAAAAACAGTCGCTGCAACCGACTGTGAGTAAGTGAAGTGGATTGTGGGATGCCTGGCCCCCCGCTTGAAGGCGTTGCGTGGTGGCTGGCTGAATTGACCCGTCAATACAATTTTGAAGTCTATGACCTGGGTGATGGCGCTTCAGGTGTTTATTCATGGCAGACGTGCTGCCATGTTCTGCAAACTCATTGCAGAGACGAAACACGAGTGACACCCTCCTTTGTTTGTTAACATAAATCCATGCTTTGGCCACTCTGGTCTGCTTTTTGGGCTTTGTGACACTTTCCTTGCTTCCATCCCAAGTGTCCGCCATTCTCAAATTTACAAACATATATATATATATATATATATATATATATATATGTGTGTGTGTGTGTGTGTGTGTATATATATATGTATATATATGTAATATGTATATGTATATATATGTATATGTATATATATATATGTAATATGTATATGGCGGGAAACACAGACAAGTCTGAAAAAGCAGTTTCTGCTCTGGCACCCCTCTTTAAAATAAACTTCTGCGTTTGCAGTCAAAAGAACTGTTGTGTTTGATAGAACAATATGTCTATATGCTGCAATAGCAGATTCATGGCGCATTAAGACCCCGAACTATTTTCAATTTGTCCGTTTTACCCTGGAAACCCCCATTTACAGACGTCGCACAACCTCTTGTTTCAACCCAGCCATAAAATGAAGGTAATTGACTACATTTATTATGCAAAATGTCCGTCATTTTTAGCTTAGAATTATTAATTGATGTCTAATATTTCGTTTTAAAAAATGACCTTAAAAATGTATCACTTGCATATTGTAAACTTTTAAACAAATTATGTCACAATGGAAAAAATGGCGTCTGTAAAAAAAGTCACGGCTATCTACCTCATAACTATCGCTTAATTGTATTTTTTTTGTTACTGTCGCATTTTCTCCGATATGTTAGATGATAAATAATCAATCCAAACAAAGAAAAATTGAAAAAAAAAAACATTTAAAAGAGTAAATATATGAAAATATATGAAAATGAACATCTCGAGCACTCCTTGTCTGCGATTTCTGCATCGCGACCCATGTTATATTACCATGTTTCACCCATAAAATCCGCCAAAAATCCAGCTGTGGCCATTCACAGCTGTGTCTTGACACTCGGTGATGCATGCTACATGGAGTTTTTGGATCGAAAACAGGTAAGTACGCGATAATATCTCATTAAAATAATTGCGTCTTTAATTCTGCTCTCGCATGCTCTCCCCTCCAGTTAGGGTTTTGCTGTTTAATTTTTTTTTAAATGCCCTCCTGTTCAAAATTTTTCTCCCCCCCAGAAAATTGAGATTTTAAGCTTTCCAATGATGCATATAGGACAATTTTGAAATCCGTTCAAACTGGGGGTCTCAGAGCGGAACTTCAAGTCACCTGAGTGTTTTCCGCCATATATTTTGACTCGCCTTTATCCGTCGACGGGATGTTATGCTTGTCGACGCATTTATGTCATCAACAATGTCGACTAGTCGGGACAGCTCTAATTCCAACCAATGTTTGCTGCAACGCTCAGTTACAAACAAAACTTGCCATCTGCATTTTGATGTATTCTCTTCTTGTAGTAGATGAATGAATAGTCTAAAACAGTTTTGCCCACACAACAAATGAAAATACAGTCCTTTTTTTTTTGTTTAGTTTTTTTTTTTTTTGATGATGATCGGGACTCATCATTACCAATTAGCAAGTGGGAAGGATCATCTTTCCCCGAGCATCAATCGTCCTTGCTTTTAAGACAAGCTAGGTTGGACAACTGCGGCCCCTACCATCGCTCATTGAAGAAAGCCAGAAAACCATTTCTGTTTTGAAGCGGCTTCTCTTCAAATGCCTCAATTTTTGCGTCCACGGCTCCCTGACAATTCACGTCGCTATCCTTTGGGTAATCAAACATCTAATAGAGGGAAATGGATGCAAAAGTGCAGGAAGTCTGTTATATCTGGCCGTGCTGTGAGATGTCTGGTTCAATAATGCCACAGAAAGGAACTCTCTAACAAGCTGAGAGTGGGAAATGATTTTCTCGGTGGGATTTTCATCAGAGAAAATGACTATGGAAGTATGACCTCACGCTTGCAAACACAAAGTGCTGCTTTGGTGTTAGTGAGCAGACCGGAACGCCACATGATTTCAGCATATAAATTCAGACAATGTTACACTGGGAAAACTGATGTATCATCATTATTCAGCGAACTCATTGCCCCCTCCAAGTCAAAAATGGATTGGACGTCAATCGCTGTCAATCAACTTTAGAGTGTGATTGGTAAGCATAACCAGCGCGTGTTTCAATTTTAATTGACTATTGCAATCATTTATTATTGTGTTTATTCAATAACATTTTGTTATTATTATTTGAATTGTCAGAACCTGTGGGTACCAGCAGATACAGTTTGCCATTGGGATGTCCCAATCCAATCACATGATCGGAAATCGGGCCGATCGCGCCATTTTTCAGAGGGATCAGAATCGGGTGAAAAGGATCGGGTTTTTAATTTTAAAAATATATTTAAGTTTATCTGCTTATCTCACCCTCCCTCCTACTAAGCAGTTTGGCTGAACTGTCCAGCTTGCGTTTGGTATTTAAAGTTAACTATGATTGACAGGTTTGTAGCTTTGATCTTGCCAGAGACGCTTGGTAGCGCTACAATCAAAGGCACAAAATCCATCGTTAAACTTGCATAAGTGTGCTGTGGCAACTCATTGTGTAAGTGAGAAGCTGTTCTCAGCAACGTGAGTGTAAATGCCTGAGTGGATTTGACTGGACTCACTCAATGAAGCTTTTAATAAAGAAGGATGGCAGAAAAGAAAGGGTTTGACGAATATATAAGTGCAGGCAAAATGAACTCTATACAACTAAGAGGGATGGCAGCGAATGACGCTGCCGCCATCCCATTTCAAATGGATCGGACGTCTACTAGTAATCAACTCATTCAGATTCATAGAAGAAGGATGAAAAGAACTTGTTTTTCTCTGTTTTAGTTGTTTTGTAGAATATCCTAGAATTATTTCCTGTCCCGTGAATCGATAATTGTTGTATTGCCATATCTTTATCTTGACCTCTGTGAAGTTGACCCCCTCATACACAAATATATAGAAAAATTATGTCATTTGTCATTCGTTTGAGCTGAAAAAAACTATAATTTGTACTGCTTTCGTTTAGGAGATACAATGGTACCTCCACATACGAAGTTAATTCGTTCCAGGACCTTCTTTGTAAGTTAAAACGGTCCTACGGCGAGCAGGATTTTCCCATTAGAATACATTTTAATTCCATTAATTCGTTCCACAGCCCGAAAACCTACACTAAACCCTTAATAAATACTGCTGGTACTATTGCAAATAGCAATTACACATAGCAAAACAAATAAATTATGAATAGAAATTGGAATAATAATAGTAATAATAATACATCTAATAATGTAATGAATCGGGTTCCAATGTGGCGGATGGGTTTTGCGTGGTGTACCTGAACGCACCGCGTGGCTGACTTGACAGAGGGAGAGAGGACTTACAAAAAGCTCTAAATAGCTTATTCAGAGTGTCCCTTTCATGCTTCTTGTCAGATGAACTTCTTGTATATATGACCATGTTCTTGTGTGTATCATGATACGATTTGTGGATAAACTGAAACTTTTTACTTTACTTTTCATGTTCAGATGCGGCGGACAGTAGGAATGTGTTGCACAAGTTCCTGAAATAATTGATTAAAAACCTAGAGAAGCTGGCGATTTTTTTGGGAGCAATCTTACAATCATAATAATTTTCAAACTAACTTATAAAGATTGGCGGACAGAGGCCGGAGGAGGACCGTCGAGATTGTAGACATTCTACGGACATGCTGACCACGCTCAGATTTTTCTATCCTTTCCATCTTCATTTCAATAGTAAGCCCCACCTTTTTCCTTTTTTCACCACTTGCACTAACATTTTTGGAACCCATGTTGATTTCTCTCACAATAAAATCCGCCGTGCGTCCGTCTTGCGGCAAAACAAAAAACTGCGGCGTTGTAATAACTCGTAATATTTCGAGCATGTCGTTGGATGTAGAAAAACAAATGGCGAGCCAAATTTTACGCCAGATGTCGAAAAGATAGTGTGTCGACTCGAGGTACTACTATATCAACAAATCTTCTAAAGGTCAATCTGAGGTCAACCAGCACTCCATTTTGATTAAAAATGACTAAAAATGGTCTCAATTGTTTGTGCTGGTTTTTGCTGTAAAACTTTTCGTTTGTGCTGCTATCATCGAGTGATGATGTCAATCGCAGCTTTTCCGAATCCAACTCCCACAGCTGACAGAGCGTACCAACTCCCTAACCCTTAATACCTGCAACATGAAGCAATTATTTGAGAATCACAAAATTCAAAACAAGGTCCTAATGAAACCTTTTTTCAAATTTGTAAAATTAAAAGTCAAAACGAATATGTGTAATAAGCGCTCCAATATCTATAACCCTTGCTAAATCTTTTTTTTTTTTTTTTTTCTCATGGAACCTGCAGATGCATGTGTTGACTTGCATCCATCATTTTTTATTTCAAAAAGACATGTAAAAATTCTGAATTTGTCTCAAAATCATGAAATTTTAAGTGTATCAAATGTGATACATTCGGCAATAAAGGGCTAAATAATGGAGGGGTGTCCCAACAACTAGCACAAATAAGTGACACACCGCTCTGTTATTGATAGAGTTGGTACGCTCGGTCAGCCACGACGGATGGGGCTGCGATTGACATCATCACTCTAAATCAGTGGTGTCCAAACTATTCCACATAGGGCAGCAGTGGGGGCTGGATTTCATTCCTACAAAACAAGACCACATTTTTCACCAATCTGGTGTCTCACAAGTTTTATCCGTTGATTGCAGTCAGGTTCTGCTTGTTTTAGAACAAACTTCATTGGTTAAACTGTCTGTGCTCGATTGGTAGGAACAAAAACCAGGACCCACGGCGGCCCTTGTGGACAGGTTTGGACACCCATGCTCTAAATTAATATCTCAAGTCCCAAATTTACTGCAAAATGGACCTGAGAGGGTACCATTTGTTTCTTAGGCAAAAATTTGTCCAAACGACCTGTTTCTGGAAAAACACCTTAGGGCGCTTTCACGCGAGACCCAGAGGACCAGGGTACCTCGCAACAGCAATATTTGCAAATGAGTTGTTGAAAAGGTTCAGCACTCACACAGTGCCAACTGAACTTTCAGAGCAGCATCACGTGGATGAAAGGCGCACTATACAAATAGAAGACGAAATACCGCCCTTTTAAGAGGGAAAGGAGTGTGGAGCATCACAGCGTGGTGCTGCGACACTGCACATAATGTAGCACAGCATAGCAAGTCGCCGCTCGGCCAGCAGCAGGGTCTCTCCCTCCAGACTCAATGCAGAGCGAATTGGAGTATATAAAAACTGCATAGGGGAAAATTAAACCCCGAAAGGGAACCCTGTGGTTCACTAAGTCACATCATCACTCTCACTTTCGTGACTTTTTGGACTGTCAAATTGTCGCCACTTCCAAGAGAGCGAGATTCACTAAACGGCCGCCGCTGTCACTCTCACATGGTACGTTCAGCCACAGCATGCAAAACACAATCGCCACAGTAGAACTCAATTCTGTGCATCAAAAGCACGCTGTACTTTCGCTTCTAAGCATGCCTGCATGGACCGTTACAGCCCGGAGCATCAAAGCTCCATGCCAGTGTTGTTTTCGTCAACGATGATGATAATGAAAATATTTTGTTAACGACGCTGAAAATGTGTCTTGGGAGACTAAAACATGACGAGATGGATGACAGTTGTCATCTGACGACAAGAGAACAGATGAAAATTCAACAGAATTTCCATCATCAATTCAAAATGTGTGATACTAATGTATGTGTAGTTAGCACGCATTTAACAATGTTTGATTGTGTCACTCATGTGACTTGCTGTGCCCCCCCCCTCTCACCGCCCCACAAACACACACTTACTCACCGCCCATTCCAGGCTCCTTTTGTGAAACGTAGGTACTAAGTGTTACGGGTCCCAAATACTTGGAATCCCAGATGGTTGCTGTGTCTGGAAAACGCAGGCAATGCAGTTTAAGAATGAAGACACGAACCAGTCTCTTTTCATCCCAAATTTCCTCTTTTTATTACAGTTTTCACTTTTCAAGTGCATGGCAAAAATAAAAAATATTTACCTTTAATTTCTAAATTCTTCCAAAACTTTAAAATATCATGGTTATTATATCAGCGTTTTATATTTACTCATAGAGTAAAATGGTCAATTCTGGTCTTACGTCACCTAAATAAATGAAGAATGTAAAACAAACATGCTTTTCTTGAAAGGAATCACACTGGTTTTCTTTTCGGCTTCCTTTTTTTTTTTGTCTATGAACAATGACAGTTAACAGCAATTGTCTCTTTTTTCTCATAATACACAAACAAATTCTGTACACATTAACATCGTTTTATTTATAAAGAATTCAAGTCGGGAGTGGAAATGCAATTCTATTCATATTCAATAATGGCCGCTAACCATTAGCTCGCGCGCAGCTAACATTAGCTCATGAATTCGCAAAGTTTTGTTGCTAATAAAAACAATTCCTACAAAAACTAACTTGTAGCATTCGCACTAGTATTAGCATTAGCGCATTTTACATACAGTCCAGGGGAGCTTCATAAATTGCAAATAATGTGCTGTTTTCCTGCTGAGTGTGTATTATCATCATAAAAATGGTGATGTCATTGTCCCCGTTATGTGCTCGTCTGTCATGTTCATTCGAAATTTTTGGAAAACCTTTTATTTATTTATTTATTTATTCATAGACTACAATTTTTGATTCATAGACAAAAACATTTTGAGAATTGCCGAATTTCGTTAACTAAAACTAGACAAAGGCGAACACATTATGAAATGACTAAAATATGACTACAAAGTATTTTCGTCCTAAAGACTAAGAAGAAATTAAAATGGCTGCCAAAAACAACACTTCTACAAACTGTGACGTTCCACATAAAGTAGCAAAAACGAACCCTGCTCCTGTTGCATTCACAAGCGAAGCAGGGTGCGCTTAAAGCGCACCGAGACCAACGATTTTTGAACGGACCAGAGTTTGTTTGTTTGTTTGTTTGGTCCAAACTAGAGTTCGGATGCCCATTCACATTTGGCGGAAAACACAGACAAGACTGAAAAAGCAGTTTCTGCTTTTGCACTCCTCTTTAAAAGAAACTGCTGTATTTTAAGCCAAAACAACTGTTGTTTTTGATAGAACAATATAACTATATGCTGCCATAGCAGATTCATGGCGCACTAAGCCCCTGAACTATTTTTAATTTGTCAGTTTTACCCTGGAAACCCTAGCCATAAAAAGAAGGTAAGTAATCGTGTTTATTATTCGAAATGTCTGTCATTTTTAGTTTAGAATCATTAATTGATGTCTAGTATTTCATTAAAAAAAAAAAACTAAAAAATTATTCTCACATATTTTAAACTTTTAAACAAATTATGTCACATTGAAAAAACTGATGTCTGTAAAAAAAGTCACCGATATCTACCTCACAACTATCGCTTAATTTTATTTTTTTTTGTCACTGTCGCATTTTCTCCGATATGTTAGATAAATAATCGATCCAAACCAAGAATACTTGGGGGAAAAAATGTTTAAAAGGGTAAATATATGAAAAAGAAAATCTCGACCACCCCTTGATGTCTGCGATTTCTGCATCGTGACCCTTGTTATATTACCATGTTTCACCCATTAAATCCCCCAAAAATCCAGCTGTGGCCATTCACAGCTGTGTCTTGACACTCAATGATACATGCTACATAGAGTTTTGGATCGAAACAAGGTAAACACGCGATAAAATCGTGGCGTCATTAATTCTAAACCCTAACCTTACCTCCAGATAGGGTTTCGCTGTTTAATTTATTTATTTATTTATTTTCAAATGCACTCCTGTTCAAAAATTTTCTTCCCCTAGAAAATTGTTATTTTAAGCTTTCCAATGATGTATCACACATGCATATCGGACAATTTTAATAGTTGGCTAAATTGGGGGTCTCAGAGCGGAACTTCAAGTCACCTGAGTGTTTTCCGCCATTTACAAAACGAAACGGACTATCTGTGAAGACGAACTCTAGTCCGTTTACAAACGGACCAATTAGCGCTAGTGTGAAAGCGCCCTCAATCACTCATATCTCAAAACACAACTGTTTAGTCTTTTTCCCAGTGAAGACAAGGCTCACAACTCAGCTCCTGCCTAGTCAGAGCAGCGCTAACCAGTGTCAAAAGTTATAAGTACAATGCAGTCAAGGACAAGCCCGATGCAGGTCTTATTAAATGTTATTTTTAGAATATGCCGCCGGCGGAGCGGCAGGGGGAAAAAAAGAAAAGATCCCTGGGCCAGACTTTGGACAGTCCTTTCCGAGAGGCCTAGCTGGTATTTATTTTGCAGGTGTCACGTCTTGGCAGAGATACGCGCTCTCAGAGCGCTCTTATGCTTGTACTGAGAGTCACTTAATGGGGCACAATGTCACATTTGTCCAACAAAACACTTAATAGATCTCCCAAATGGCTGCTAATCTTATGGCTGTCCAAAATTAAAAATATGGGCTCTTAAATTATAGCTTGCTTTACATAGAGCGAGAGTCTATACCTTTTATGGGCCCAAATGTGAGAATTGGCTTTGACAAAATGTTGTCAGTGCTGTTCATCTCGAAAGATATAATCAACGCGTCCATTTATTGAGCCCAGCATGATACAAGCTAGGGAAAAATGAATGCGCGGTTGATTAACTTAGAACATTTTGTATAAATCTGAAAGTCTTGCAGAGCTGGAATTGATTGATTTCTTTCCCGCAGTTTAAGGAGAATGCACGCTGCTCACATTTAAAAAAAAAAAAAATTTTAAAAAAGTTATTTTCATGACAAATTGGTACTTTGATTTGTGGACTGATGGCTGGAATGCTCATGTTTCTGTGCCACTGACGACACTAGCCGTCCATTCCATTTTGACTTCTCTTAACAAGGGGACACCATGTGGGGTGGTAACCTCTCAATCAATTGTCCCTCTAAAGTGTGCGTGTGCGGAATCGCGCACTGCTTTCACATACTCACCGCACAAGAAAATCTATGCAGCTTACAAAATAAAATTCAACAGAAAGATATTGTAGTGTCACTAGGACTACTGTAGGCGCCACAATGATGTGTCAGCGCGACACTCCTAATGGCGCGTTCGATATGACAACGCAACGTTCGTTTGGTGGGTTACTACTCCACAATGGTACATCGTTGTGAGGTGCACGACCCAGGTGGGTGTGGATAAAAATAAAGAGTGAAAAGTCAGTCAAACTCTTGTGCAAATTTACTGAAGCAACAATCAGCTACCAATTTTAGCAAGCGTTACAGTATTAATTCATATCTAATATGAGAACTGTACGGTGGCCGAGAGGTGTCAGGCGAAATGCAAAGTCCAAACACTTTGCAAAAAGAAAAAAACTTAAACCCCAATTTCAAACGCTTTGCAAAAGAAAAAAACACGGAGATTGCTGAAAATACGGGGCTGGAGGTCAGCCAACGATTGAATAAAAAATGGAAGAACCACCGAGACAAGTATGTATGTGTTCGGAATTGAGTGGCCACACGAAGCTGTGTCCCAGTCGGCCAAAAACTTTTTATCACTTTATGTCGTATTTTTGTTTGGTACACTTCATCATTTATTGTGTACATACAGTATGTTTGCTGTGAGTCTGTGACTTATTTACATGTCACACTTCAAATATATGAAGAATAAAGCACAGGTTTGGTGTCAAAAGAGTTGTTTTGATGTTTAATTTTCAACAACAGACAGTTCACACACGATACATCATCACTGATTGAGAGTGCCTCGGTGCTTTTATGATAACGTTAACTTCAAGGCCACCAACACAGTTTGGGAAGTTCCATAGATGCCAGAAATCGGCTATGGCTTCCCACTGGCTGGTTGTAGGACACGGCAAACAAATCGGGCTGGAGGGCTTTGCAGACCTCGGACAAAACGCCAGACGCAGTGCTCGACGCCAGTTTGAAGCTAGCCGCCACATCAAGCTGGTTTCCACCCGAAATTAGAACTCTCTATGCGGCATCAAAAGTTGGACAGACCGCCTCGAAACAGTCTTCTGCGTCGCCTAAGCCTCAACATTTGTATGACTAATTTATTCCATGTTGATAAGCTGATGATCCACATTCAAGCGTTCCATCTTGCATTGTTTATTTTTTCTCCATTAAACTAGACAAGAGGAAGTCAACAAGCATGCCACAAAACCATACAAACATAACTCCACACCCCTCTAGTGGCTTGACGGGGAATTACAGAGCAACGCATCACCGCTCCGTCACTGTGGGAGCATAACTCAGGCTTAAGTGTAGTGAACTGTATCGTATTACTGGCTAGACACTTGTTGCTCATTGATTTACAGTGGCGCGGGTAGAGGGGTGCTGAAGCACCGTTACATTGCAAAATGGTACAGAAAAACAATTTTTTTGGTCTAATTAACTAAACTATATCAGTTCTACAGTGGCCGAGAGGTGTCAAGCGAAATGCAAAGTCCAAACACTTTGCAAAAAGAAATAAAAAAAAACGAAGCCCAATTTTCAAACGCTTTGCAAAAGAAAAAAAGCATTAATGCAAACTGCCACAACACGATCCCCAATTGCAAAGCACAAACCCCAATTGCCACACCGCGAATGCAAATAGCCACAACACGTAAGCAAATTGCCACAACACAACAGCAAGAAGCCCAAGAGAAAGACCCGGAAGTACACTACATTTCACGTAAGTAGACATGAGGACTACATCTCCCGCCCTCCTCCTGCAATCGCCCGTCAGACGCAAATTTATATAAAAAATAATGTCAATCGTTTGTGCTGTAAGAGTTTTGTTTGTGCTGCTGTCGTTTTATATAGATATACAGTGGTACCTCTACATACGAAGTTAATATTTTACATTCTCTTTTAATATTTTGATGCTTCCCTCAACGGTAGCAGACACTTGGCGTGTTGTGTTGCACAAGTTGATGGAATAAATGATTAGGAACCTGGCGAAGCTAGCGATTTCTTTGGCGATACTACCACAATAAGAATTGTCACCTTAGACTGGCGAACAGATGTCGGAGGAGGACCGTCGAGATCAACACTCTATGTCCGTATTGTCGACCCAGTTCACGGATGCGCACACCATGCTCATATTTTGCAATCATTTACATCTTCTTTTTTCCCCCACCTGCACTAACCTTCTTGGAACCAGTGTTGATTTCTCTCACAAGAAAATTCGCCGTGCGTCCATCTTCCAAAGAAACTGCGGCACTGTCATAAATCGTCGTGTTTCGAGCATGTCGTCGGATGTAGAAACAAATGGCGAGTCAAATTTTACATCAGATGTCGAAAAGATTGTGTGTCAAAGCGATCGTATGTCGAGGTAAGACTGTATTTTTGGGGGGGCGGGGGGTCAAATTGTTTGGCATATTGTCCTCGTGTATTAATATTGCTAATCAATTTAATTGTATTGTTATTTATTGATTTTATTCAATTTTATTTTTGAGTATCAAATGGTCAAAAAAATGTGCTTCGAGTGTATTTTTACAGTTTGGATGTGACTATTGTTTTTTCCCACAAATTGATGCGCTTTTAAGTCTTTTCTGTTACCAACAAAACAATGTTAGTAAAGTAATAAGTCATTGTAAGTTGATTTATATAACTTTTTCTCTTTAATATTAAAAGGGATGTACTTATAATATTAAAAAACCTTTACGCGAAACCTTTACGTCTTCCTGGGGGGGCCAGCAGAAAAAGAAGCACTGGTTTCGGGACAGCTCAGAAAACACAACACTCAACACATCAACATTAGAACTTGAAGCCAATTCGTTGCATGACAGTCCATATTTTTACGTTATTTGAACCAGAAGTGCTTTGGTTTTGCGAACTTTTACAATTGCCGATGTAATGTTTGTGTGAACACAAAATTTCTCTTGGAGACTAACATGGCGTTTTTGCGATGGTTTAACTTTGGTCTGAACGCAGCATATGTCTTTAACGATGTTCGTCAGCGTCTCTCCTTTATCAGTTCTTTTTTATGATTTTACGCTTCGTTTCCATGGTAATTGCTATTCTTTTGGTATAACCTAGAAGACCCAGCTGTCTTTTCTTGTGGCCAAAGAAAAAAAGGAGGGCAAAAAGGCAAAAGAGCCTCCCGGCGCACAGACAAGCACTATGTATGTTGTATTTGTGATGCCGAATAAACACACACACTTGTTTCCATCAACAACTTTACTTTTTCTCACCAGCTTCCTCATTTCACAATAACACCACCAATTCTGATGGCTCCTCTTAAAGACACTCGAACTCAAATATGTTAACATGCATACATTAGCTAGTAAATTGTGATGTTCACAATGTAGTTAAGTAGAAACTATGACACCGGGGACGAAATGGACAAGGCACTGACATTGTAGGTTGGACATCGTAACCAGAGGACTCCCTGTATTACGACATTAGTGAGAATGAATGAGTCAACATCCTACTTTTTAGCTATGTGATCGCTAATACTGGCATCAACAATTATATATACACCAGTTGGACAGGCCAGGCACTGCTCTTATTTAATATTTTCATTAAATGTATTTACAATACTGGCCAAAAGTATTGGCACCACCGCAATTCTGTCAGATATTGCTCAATTTCTCCCAGAAAATGATTGCAAATACAAATGCTTTGGTAGTAAATTCTTCATTTATTTGGCTTGCAATGTAAAAACACAAAAGAGAATGAAAAAACAAATGAAATCATTGTCGTATTACACAAAACTCCAAACTTGGGACGGAGAAAAGTATTGGCAGCCTCAGCCTAATACTTGGTAGCACAACCCTTAGACAAAATAATTGCGAACAACCGCTTCCGGTATCCATCGATGAGTTTCTTACAATGCTTTGCTGGAATTTTAGACCATTCTTCTTTGGCTCCAGGTCTCTGAGGTTTGAAGGGTGCCTTCTCCAAACTGCCATTTTAGATCTCTCCACAGGTGTTCTATGGGATTCAGGTCTGGACTCATTGCTGGCCACTTTAGAAGTCTCCAGTGCTTTCTCTCAAACCATTTTCTAGTCCTTTTTGAGGTGTGTTTCGGGTCATTGTCCTGCTTGAAGACCCATGACCTCTGAGGGAGACCCAGCTTTCTCACACTGGGCCCAACGTTATGCTGCAAAATTTGTTGGTAGTCTACAGACTTTATAATGCCATGCACACGGTCAAGCAGTCCAGTGCCAGAGGCAGCTAAGCAACCCCAAAACATCAGGGAAACTCCGCCATGTTTGACTGTGGGGACCGTGTTTTTTTCCCCTGTAAACTCTATGTTGATGCCTTTTCCCAAAAAGCTCTACCTTTGTCTCATGTGACCAGAATACACTCTTCCAAAACGTTTTTGGCTTTCTCAGGCAAGTTTTGACAAATTCCAGCCTGGCTTTTATATGTCTATGGGTCATAAGTGAGGTCTTTCTGGGTATACTACCATAGAGTCCCTTTTCATTCAGACACCGACGGCCAGTACGGATTGATACTGTTGTACCCTCGACTAAAGAACAGCTTGAACTTGTTTGGACATCCGCACAATCTTTTGTTGAAATCTCCCGTCAATTTTTCTTTTCTGACCATATCTAGTGAGGTTAGCCACAGTGCCATGGGCTTTACACTTATTGATGACACTGTGCACAGTAGACACAGTAACATTCAGGTCTTTGGAGATGGACTTGTAGCCTTGAGATTGCCCATGCTTCCTCACAATTTTGCTTCTCAAGTCCTCAGACAGTTTGTTGGTCTTCCTTTTTTTTTCCCCCTGCTCAATGTGGTACACAAGGACACAGGGCAGAGGTTGAGTCAGCTTTAATCCATTTTAACTGGCTGCAAGTGTGATTTAGTTATTGTCGCCACCTGTTATGTGCCACAGGTAAGTAACAGGTGCTGTTAATTACACAAATTAGAGAAGCATCACATGATTTTACGAAGGGTGCCAATACTTTTGTCCGGCCTATTTTTGGAATTTTGTGTAAAATGATAATGACCCCCCCCCCCCCCCCCATTCTCTTTGTGTTTTTTTATTGCAAGCAAAATAAATGAAGATATTACTACCAAAGCATTTGTAATTGCAATCATTTTCTGGGGGAAATTGAGCAGTATCTGACAGAATTGCAGGGGTGCCAATACTTAGCCAGCAGTGGATTTATTTTCCATCATACGCAGTGGGCTTCTCTACCACCAAGTTTTTTGAATAAAATCCTGAATACGGGTTTATTGCTACAGGTGACTGTCAAGCACCCAGAATGTCATTTTTGAGTTGATGTCAAAAATAGTTTACCTTGTCACTTGGGAGCTTTAAAAGCCAGTAAATTTCTCCATCTGCTCAAAGTGACAGCCTCGGGAGTCCACGAGACAGGTAACAATTGCCCGAAGCCGGGAATTAAACTTAACTGGGAATTTAGCATATTAACATGTGCATTAACATGCTTGAATGAAAGCTATTGAAGGCCTGACAAATACTATGCGGAATGGGTGTCATCTACTGAAAAATGTCCGCACCTTTTAGTGATGCTTGCAAAAACAAAAAGAAAACGCTTAGAGCAGTTCCATGTCGAGGACATAACCAAAGACTGCTTAGGTAGGCTTCATCTAAATGTTGACCGTAATAAGGATAAATACTATAGAAAATGGATGATCCAGTTCTAGTCCAAATGAGATGAATGCTTCTCCAAGAAGCCTGATTAGTGTCGGTGACAGCGCATACATCTTTGTATAGATAGTGTTCACATTTAACACAATCAGTTGCATTTCACTTCAATTAAAAAAAGCCATTTTTATCTTTTTGACCATGTTGTTGGTGAAACACTTCAGACATTTGAAAGAAAATCAGCCTTTTGAACAAAATAGCACATCTAAGAAACGATCCATGTTTACCCATGTTTTGCATTTCCACACATTTAATAGATCCAGATCGATGACAACTACCGGTACAAATATTCCAGTCTAATTAAGGATGTCACAATCCGATCACGTGATCAGAAATCAGGCAGATTGCGCCATTTTTCAGAGGATCCATGCATGCTCCACCAATGCCCTGATGAGTACAGAGAGCCCTGACATATGAATTGAGACTGCCCCAAAAAGCAATTTTCTCCACTTCAATAGACAAGACTTCAGGTTAAATGCTCCACACGTCAGCGGCGCTGTTTCACCGAGCCTCCAACTCGTCTCAGTCGGCATAAACACTTTTCTAACCAACTAAAGACTTGCAACAAACTGTAAATAATCACCTTTTCTGCTGCCGTTTCTGGTGTTGATTTGATGGGCGCCATAAACGAACTTAAGAAAGGCTGCATTTAAGCTTTAGGGTGGATGTGGCAGTCATGAGTAAAAAAGTTACAAACTCCATACACTGTGGCACCCTTAAGGCAGGGCGCGCCCAGGCCATTTGGGGGCCCTAAGCAAAATGATGCCAAGGGGCCCATATTTTTAGCCCACCATTTTGTCACAGTGTACTGTGAAACCCATACATGCAATCCAACCCATATGTTCATATTTTGGATGTTAACAGATTTTGTTGCACTGCATACTTCAAACTTCTCACCCCAAATGATTGTCAGTACTTACAGTAAATGGCGCCAAACCTTTTTCTGATTGGCATACTACTTGATAATAATGTCCGATATAAATGAAATGACTATATCTACGCTCTCCAGTCCAAATGCATATTATGCCAATATTTCGTTTTACAACAATCAGCGGAAGCTGTACATTTGCCGTTGCCGACAGGTGACAACTTGCTCGGCTTTACTTGATTCGCTCCGGGCCTTCGCTCTGCAGCTAATGGGAATTACTAGTACGACATATTGACAAGCTCAACTGACAACAACGTTCAAGTGTCTTGCACAACAACAACAACATCAACAACATGCTTTATTACCTTGATACTGTTGTTTCTTTTCTTCTAAGATTTTCTTCTTCTTACGTTTCTCTGCTCCAGAAGGATAAATTCTCTTCGACATATTCGTGCATCTATTTTCCAAGCAAGTTTGAGTACCAATCATCGCAAAGCAGGTTCAACGTCATTCCCCAGGTTGCCAGATTGTAATGACAAAAAAATGGATGTTTGCATAGATAAACGGCAATACGCGCCACATCATTCACGATGCTCTATTAACAACGTATGAAATGAGGTTTCCAGATTGGGGGCCCCCTAGTGGTCAGGGGCCCTAAGTAGCTGCATAGTCTGCGTATTGGCTGGGCCGGCCTTGCCTTAAGGCATAGTCGTCATCGGCGCACTCGCTCCATAGAAAATGTATTGAACGTGAGTGACGTCGCCTGCCGTATGTTTTGCCCATAAGATTTAGTAGTCAGTCATAAGATTAGATTTTTTTTACTTTACATCAACCTTAGCTGTATTTTTATTGCACCGCTTTGCAAGATTTAAAGTCCAAATTAATTTTCAGGATGCCGTTCAAAGTGAATGTAACTATTGCCCTCATTGGAAGGAAACACATTCATTTAGATGAAATTACATTCATTCACCCATCCCGGTCAAAATTAGGCATGTGCCGGTATGACATTCTGATGGAATGATAATCTTAAGCCAAAATATCACAGTTTCACATTATCACGGTATTGCAATTACAGCTCTGAAATGTGCTACTTTGAGATATTTGGGTGAAAAAAAAATCATTGAACAGGATTTTTATTTTTCAAAACACATTAGCAAATTGGAACATACAGTGGGGCAAATAAGTATTTAGTCAACCACTAATTGTGCAAGTTCTCCCACTTGAAAATATTAGAGCGAAATGTAATTGTCAACATGGGTAAACCTCAACCATGAGAGACAGAATGTGGAAAAAAAAAAAACTGAAAATCACAGTTTGATTTTTAAAGAATTTATTTGCACATCATGGTGGAAAATAAGTATTTGGTCAATACCAAAAGTTCATCTCAATACTTTGTTATGTACCCTTTGTTGGCAATAACAGAGGCCAAACGTTTTCTGTAACTCTTCACAAGCTTTTCACACACTGTTGCTGGTATTTTGGCCCATTCCTCCATGCAGATCTCCTCTAGAGCAGTGATGTTTTGGGGCTGTTGTTGGGCAACACAGACTTTCAACTCCCTCCACAGATTTTCTATGGGGTTGAGATCTGGAGGCCACTCCAGGACCTTGAAATGCTTCTTACGAAGCCACTCCTTTGTTGTCCTGGCTGTGTGTTTGGGAACATTGTCATGCTGAAAGACCCAGCCTCATCTTATCTTCAATGCCCTTGCTGATGGAAGGAGATTTTCACTCAAGAAAAACAGAAAAACAGCCCCAAAGCATGATGTTTCCACCCCAATCCTTCACAGTGGGTATGGTGTTCTTCGGATGCAATTCAGTATTCTTTCTCCTCCAAACACGAGAACCTGTGTTTATACCAAAAAGTTCTATTTTGGTTTCATTTGAACATAACACATTCTCCCAGTCCTCTTCTGGATCATCCAAATGCTCTCTAGCGAACCGCAGACGGGCCTGGACGTGTACTGGCTTTAGCAGGGGGACACGTCTGGCAGTGCAGGATTTGAGTCCCTGGCGGCGCATTGTGTTACTGATAGTAGCCTTTGTTACTGTGGTCCCAGCTCTCTGTAGGTCATTCACTAGGTCCCCTCGTGTGGTTCTGGGATTTTGCTCACCGTTCTTGTTATCATTTTGACGCCACGGGGTGAGATCTGGCATGGAGCCCCAGATTGAGGGAGATTATCAGTGGTCTTGTATGTCTTCCATTTTCTAATAATTGCTCCCACAGTTGATTTCTTTACACCAAGCGTTTTACCTATTGCAGATTCAGTCTTCCCAGCCTGGTGCAGGTCTACAATTTTGTCTCTGGTGTCCTTCGACAGCTCTTTGGTCTTGGCCATAGTGGAGTTTGGAGTGTGACTGACTGAGTTTGTGGACAGGTGTATACCAATAATGAGTTAAAACAGGTGCCATTAATACAGGTAGCGAGTGGAGCCTCGTTAGACCTCGTCAGAAGAAGTTAGACCTCTTTGACAGCAAGAAATATTGCTTGTTTGTAGGTGACCAAATACTTATTTTCCACTCTTGGAAATAAATTCTTTAAAAATCAAACAATGTAATTTTCTGTTTTTTTTTTTTTTCCACATTCTATCTCTCATGGTTGAGGTTTACCTATGTTGATAATTACAGGCCTCTCTAATCTTTTCAAGTAGGAGAACTTGAACAGTTGGTGGTTAACTAAATACTTATTTGCCCCACTGTAAGTATATTGTTAAGTTAAAATGGAGAAAAAAACATGGAATACTCAAAATAAATGAAGTCCTTTAGTTGAGCCTAAGCCCACAGCAACAGCTCAACATTATTACCGTCAGAACACAAAATAATTGAATTATTTTCCATAAAAAGCACGTATGCATGACTTATATCATGTTTACATTACACTACACACACATACACTCTTAACAGAGACAGTTGTCAGAGAGAGAAAAAAAAAAAACACATATTCTACCACAACTAAACACACTGAAAAGTCACACGCTGGAGTTAACTCTAGTAGCTGGTGATGAAAATTCATGACAGTGTTTACTAATCTTTAATTCTGTATAAATGCGAAATCATATTGGAGGTATTGCCTCCTCGGCAGCCACACTCCACAAACATGTTTTACATGTCGTTTGGCCCTCCTTCTCTTAGCCGCTGCCGTCTGTAACGTTTCTGTAGCCGAAGTATTCCCATACCAGCGATTTCGTTTTCTTTAATGGGGGAAAAACTTCAGTTTCACCTCCTCCAGCCATTGTGTTGCACAGCTAACTCACTGAGACTGAGCAACAACCGGTGGGGGAGGGTTAAGCCTTGCAGCTGTAAGCGAGGGATTTCTCCCTGCATTTTTTGGGACATAAAAACATAACTAATACCTTAGAGATGGTATGACTGAAAATTTTTGCGGTTTTGAAACCGTGACGTTTTTAAACCACGCTATACCTGAAACCGGTAATCGGCACATATCTAGTAAATTTGATTATAGTTCTGACAACTACTGATGCACCATACCAATACCAGTATCGGTAGGGGGGGTTGATCCGGCTCGAAATGGTGGTAGCGGTATCGGCGAGTACCAACAAACAGTGCGCCGATATCATTTACCGGTCCGGTAACACTGAACGCAGCCTTTTTTCAGCCTGAAAAAGCCATGATAGCAATGATTTCACATCCAAGTATGTAGCTCTTTGAAAAAAATATATACATAGAAATGGAATGGTATCGGTATGGTATCGGTGTCAGCCGATACTGCACAGCCAGGTATCGGTATCGGGGCCAAAAAATGGTATCGGTGCAACACTACAGACAACGGCACTGAATTGTGAGCACTCACAGACCACTCCTCCCAGTTTAAATGATTCGCATATCCTGTCATAGTGAATGAGTTAAATGACCTCAAATAGTCACTTGCCCTATAAATGGTTAAAACGCACTTTATTTGCTTTAGTAAGCCACATAAAATGATGAAGTGCGCTCAAGCTGGCCCCTGGGACTTTGAGTTTGACCCCTTTGTTCTAAAGGGGAAACGCTAACACTGCACTTATTTGAACAACTCGCCCTAACGCTAAAGGCAATAGTCGCACTACGGGGCAAGCTCGCTGGAGAAATACTTTTTGGATTCCATCCAGTCCCCTTGACTATGTACACATCCCCAAATCATGCACGCTGGGTTTTATAAGCAAACGCCGCCTCCGCACTTTGCCAAGCGGGGCCGCATACATAAATGCAGAAGTGCGGTTTACACAATGTGCTCCGCATCTGGCGTGTTCTGCGGAAAGAGCCTAGCCTCCACACTGTTGGTTCAGTTTATCTTCACCTGTCAGACATCCTCCCAGTCACTCTTATGGGCTTTTGGGAATTCCAGCCATCCACGCGTGCACACACACACACGTGCACACACCTAGTTAGGAGTAGCAGGTTGCCCAAGGCTGTTGCTGATATGTGACTGCGGAACCAGCGAGGGTTGCTTCAGCTCTGTCAGTCAATAGCCCATCACCTCTGGCCGTCTCCAATGTACTGCTTTGGATATGACTGCGGGCTATGTGTATAAAAGCATGCCTGAGTCAGATGCGCTGATCCTCCAAAAAACACACTGATTAGAATTATGTCTGAATGCAAAATAAGGACGGATTTGTTGGCCGAGACGCTAGCGCCAACTCACTGACCGTGTGCACCGACCCGCCGGGCGATCACTTTCAGATTAAGCGTGGGAACCTCTGGGTACCTCACGATACAATCCAATTTGCGAAAGAAGGCTCACATTAACAATGATCTCATGACATGGCAATAGATCGATTATCGATACACGCGTCAGGGAAAGCATTCTAGGACAGGGGTGGGCAAATCGATCCTCAAGGTCTGCAGTGGGTCCTGGTCTTTGTTACAACGGATCCAGCACAGGAATTGTAACTAATGAGAGGTCCGGGGAATCAAGAAGTACCTGACTGCAATCAACTGATTGCACGTTTAAGACTTCAGAATGGTGTAAAGGTGTCCACTTGATGGGTTGCAACAAAAACCTGTGTGGGTGCCCACTGCAGCCCTTTATGAATAGTTCGACCAGCCCTGTTCTAGGATATTCAATAAAAACAACTAATGAACAGAAAAACAAGCTATTTTAATCCTGCTGCTGTGAATTGGAATGAGTTTATGACTAGTACACGTCTAACCTTGAAGGAAGAGGGACGGCGGGATGGTCTATCGCCGTCAATGGCACTGAAACATGATGATTCAATTAGAGTTGTCCCGACTAGTCGACGTTGTCGACGTCATCGATGACATAAATGCGTCGACGGGCAAAACATACCGTCGACGGGTAATGACGGGTTAAAAAAAAAAAATCACATGTGGATAAAGGTTAGAATGCCGGGCGCTCGCGATGCAAGCGGTTGTTACTGGCACCCCAAAGGGGGCCGCTGTTATTTCAATGTGACCGGCATTGTCAGATTGAGCAAAGAGGAAGAAAGTGGGCGAGCGAGAGAGAGGGAGCGAGATCAGTGAGTTGGGAAAGCGCTCGGGTAGCGCAGAGTTCAGTGGCTGCCTCCCTCACGTTTTTGTTTTGGTCAATAAAAGTATCCATAAAGAGCCATCCGACGCCTCTCGGTGTTTTTATGCACGCCGCCGCCTTCCTGTGGAGGAAATCGGACAAACTGACGACAACGAGCCAAGTGAATCGCCGGTTCACTCTTCACTACAGCGAGGAGTTAAAAACACCGCCAATTACCAATAAGGGCAGAATTGGTGACACGTGAAAGTGACATAAAGCCAATAAAGCGGACCAGAATAGTCAGAGCCTGGAATTATTTCAAGGAAAATATGGAGGGTGCCACTGTGTGTACTCTTTGCTAAACTGAGCTCGCATACCACGGTAGCACGTCGGCAATGAGCGAACACTTGAAGCGCCGTCACCCAAGTATAATTTTCAAACACAACAAGAAACAAGCTAGCGGATTGTAAGTCCATACAACTTTCTAATGATTTTTTAAAAAAATGTAAGTTACCTTTATGTGCGTCGTATCAACGTGCATTTTTATTCAATAAAATAATTGATATATATATTATATAATAATATTTTTTTAATTATTATTAGATTTATTAGGATCATGGAAGCTCCCACTTGGGGAAAATATATACATATATCCTGTATATTCATAATATAATAAAAATATATATGGAAACAGCACTGGCTTGCTTACTGTAATCCATGACTGCACTAATGTTAGTTACTTTATATTATAAAGTATCATTGTGTATGTAGATATAGTAGTATACTATATTTAAATAACTTAATTAATACTATGTATTTAATTTTTGTTGCTGTGAGTATGTGTGTCTTTCATTCAAAATAATTGTGGTAATATTTCATTGTGCCCTCTACTTTATCTATTTTCAGGTTAAAATATACAAAAGTTGAACAGTTTTTCCCCCTCCCCCGAAAATGCGGAATGCACACCATAAAAAGCATATGAACTCACACAAAGTATTGGTATCACACAAAATGGTTGTCCGGGACATTGCAATTCATTTTAACATTTAGAACAATATAGTCAATGAAATACCACAAAAAGAGTAAGAATTGTTTTGACTTCTGTTAAAGAGGTGAAGTCTCAGTGTTTCCGTTTACATTTTTTTCGCACTAGTTAATAATGCCAGCAGCATTTGACCTCATTGTTTGTGTTTTATTATTGATATTTGTTATTTATTTATACGTTCATAAAGAATTTAGGTGTTCCAAAATGTTTTTTGTGAATTAATAAGCTTCAACAAAAATTTCATTATTAAAGAAGTTAAAAAAAATGTTTTTTTTAATTATTAGATTAGTCGACTAATCGTAAAAATAGTCAGCTGACTAATCGGGAGGAAATTAGTCGTTTGGGACAGCCCCTAGATTCAATACTAGACATACAAGTTAAAGTGGATTTGATGCTGCAAATATGTTAATCAACTAGCAAAGATAATTATTTGTAGCAGCCGTAGAGTTTTTTACAGTCAATTTTAACTGTCGACAAATGAGATATTGTGGACGTTGCCCTCTAGTGGTGGCCGCCATTGCTGGGGTGTTTACACACCTCAGTAGCAGCAGTCAGTCAATGTAAACTGTAACATAAGTGAGGTGTGTAAACCCCCCAGTAATGGCGGCCACCACTGGATGGCGATGTCCACAAATCTCTACTCGGATTAGTCAATAGCTAAAGATGACTGATTAACTCTCAGGCTGCTGCAAATTATTATCTTTGCTAGTTGAAGAACACACTTGCAGCCACTAACAGTGCTAGACATCAAATCCATTTTAACTTGGGTGTCTGGCCATAGACTTCATAATGTATTGACATGATACATTCTCCATTCACTGCGTCACACCTTCCTGAAGGGGGCCGTCCGACACTCCGCTTCATTTATTAGCAGTCGGTCACATGCAGCGATCTAACGCTGGATTTAGGTTGAAAAAGTACGAAAGCTGTGCTGCATACAAACAGGAAGGATTGTCTCTGGAATGATTTGTTCGAGGATTCAAGGTAATTTTTTTTTTTTTTTTTACCATGCATGCATTTTGAAACGGGAAAAAAAATGAATGGGAGAAATTAGCCGCTACAGCATTGGCATTATTCTTAGCAATATTTCCGTAAAATAACTGCTAACTGCCCGATTTTTTGCTTTTAACCAAGAGTCGAGACTGTTTTACGTCCATATCTATAAAGAATTTAGGGATTTAAGCATTTATTTCACCGGAAAAGCTCTATTTACATATGGCAGCCACTAATTCCCTTACTGACTAGCCTCAAAGTTTGCAATATTTGCATAAAATTAATGCTACCTGTACGTTTTTTGCTTTTAACCAAGAATCGAGACTGTTTTACGTCCATATCTATAAAGAATTCAGGGATTTTAGCATTTATTCACAAGAATTTTCACCGGAAAAAGCTCTTTGTTTTTACATGTGGCGGCCGCTAATTTCCTTACTAACTAGCCTCATAGTTAGCAATGTTTACTAGGGCTGTCAAAATTTTCGCGTTAACGGGCGGTAATTAATTTTTTAAATTAATCACGTTAAAATATTTCACGCAATTAACGCACATGCCCCGCTCAGATTAAAATCACAGCAGTGTAATGTCCGCTTGTTACTTGTTTTTTGTTGTTTGGCGCCCTCTGCTGGCGCTTGGGTCCAAATGATTTTATGGGTTCGGGGAGTGAGCATGGTGTAATGACATCAACAATGGTGAGCTACTAGTTTATTTTTTGATTGAAAATTTTCCAAATTTTAATAAAACGAGAACATTAAGAGGGGTTTTAATATAAAATTTCTATAACTTGTACTAACATTTATCTTTAAGAATTACAAGTTTTTCTATCCATGGATCGCTTTAAGAGAATATTAATAATGTTAATGACATCTTGTTGATTTATTGTTATAATAAACAAATACAGTACTTATGTACTGTACGTTGAATGTATATATCCGTCTTGTGTCTTCTTTTCATTCCAACAATAATTTACAGAAAAATATGGCATAGATGGTTTGAATTGCGATTAATTATGATTAATAAATTTTTAAGCTGTAATTACCTCGATTAAAAATTGTAATCGTTTGACAGCCCTAATATTTAAATATTTACATAAAATAAATGCTGCCTGCAGGTTTTTTTTTTTTTTTTTTTTTGCTTTTAACCAAGAATCAAGACTGTTTTACGTCCATATCTATAAAGAATTCAGGGATTTAAGCATTTATTCACAAGAACTTTCAACGGAAAAAGCTCTTTTTCTGTGTTTCCACTCGGTCAACTTTGACGGAGAGGCCTCCTACGAATCGGCCCCGTGCCCCGTGTCCCATCAAAACATTATAAAATCTATGGTCCGGCATTGAATCCTCATGCTTCAGTGCCATTGACGGCGATAGACCTCCAATCCATTAGCACAGGGAGGGCTGGCATTTCTTGTTCAATATTTACAAGTTCATGAGCTGCATGTCTTATAGTGATTATACAATATGGACACCAATGTCTGATAGTAGATTATATATGGGGGGAAAAAATAGTTTTTATGTACAATATGATAGTTGCGGCTTATATTCCACTGTGTTTTATAGCTTTAAAAAATTATTGATTCACTGATTTACTCTTTTGTTGCTACTGACGGTAATAGACATCAAATCCTTCTGACCTTGGGGATTTGGCATTGAATCATCACGCTTCAATGCCATTGACGGCAAAAGACGTCCAACCCATTTTCAGCCCTGGCAGCAATAGTTCGATATTTCCCTTTTTCCCCCTTTTGTTGAAAAATGGCATTTAAAATGAGAGAACTTGCGCATGAAATGACATTTTCAGCATTCAGCATTCAGCTTTCAGCGACAGTTTCAACAACTGTAACATTTGACTATGTCTAATCTCAACTTGAAAATTTCATTTGTGTTGCTCACAAACACATTTCATTTTGGCAATCTCCCCTGCAGTTGGCCGTCGCATGGCTGACATGTGACTTTGTCGGACTTGCTTATGCTTGTATTACATTTGAAAGAATATGTCACTGGAATAGATGGACACAAAGGAGGAAAGGTGGGGGAGCGAACTAATCAAGGGAGCTAAAAAGCGTGAAAGTACCATTACTCATAATGCCAAATTTAAGGAACAAAGATGAATTACCTCAATTTAATGGCACCTCTAATATAGGATCCAATTAGGTGAAAAGGATGACCCTTATTTAGCCTTTTAGAGCTGTCTATTTTTGAAAAAAATATATAATTATATAGATATCATTATAGCATTTTTGTGATATTAGCTGTCATATGCAGTATAAGACTTCAAATTGGGAATACAATTCAAACTTTCAATTCAAATTTTCCTAATTTAAAAAAAAATACAAAATTTTGTCATTTCAATGTAGAATTGTTATTTGAACTAACTAATGACGCTCATATCTCAAGACAGCACTGTCGCCAAAAGTCATGTGGCAGTGTATGATTATCTTTCAGTGACGGCGATAGGTAATTTGATCAATCACAAGTGAAAAATGTGGTTACTTGCATTTGATCGTGAGTTAAACATCTTTAAAATATATATTTTTTTTAAGTCCCCGTTCAACTGCGTCTCTCAACGTCAATGGCAGCCACTGAATGAATGAGGTACATTTTCAAGCATTCTCAGTACATTTATCTCATAATAAGGACTTTCGTAATCAAACGACTATTTAATAATTTGTATGATTAATTGTTGAGGCACTGTTGACCTTCAGGATGTCGAAATCCTTTATTTAACCTTAAAAAATGTAAATATTCTTTTATTAATTTAGTTATACAGGTAGTCCCCAGGTTACATAATACAATAACAATACACATTAGGGCTGCAACTAACAATTAATTTTATAATCGATTAATCGGTCGCCTGCAGATAGATTAAACAACACTTCTGTTTCCAGCGGCTGTGTGAAGAATTAATAGTAATAAGGCAATGAATCCAGTTGTGCAGTTAATTATTGAAAAAAAATGATAAATTTGCAATTGATTGCCAGATAACTATAAAAAATAAAACTAAGTTGCAATGAATTGCATGTTAACAATTGAAAAATGTGATATTAGCTATTAATCACAGCTATTGAAAAATGAAACAAATTTGTGATCAATTACAGGTGAACCCTTTAAAAAAATTGTGACAAATTTGCGATTAATTGCCAGATAACTATTTTTTAAAAATGGGACTAATTTACAATTAATCGCGAATTATGTTTTGAAAAATGTGATGAATTTGTAGTCAATTACAGGCAAACTATTTTGAAAATGGGACAAAATTGCAATTAAACGATAATGATTTTTAAAAAGTACCGGTAATTTGCGGTTAGTTACAAGCTAGCTATTGAAATGTGACAAATTTGTGATCAATTACAGGTGAACACTTTTAAGAAAATGTGACAAATTTGCGATTAATTGCCAGATAACTATTTTTAAAAATGGGATTAATTTACAATTAATGGCAAGTTACTTTTTGAAAAATGTGACAAATTTGTGATCAATTACAGGCAAACTATTTTTTCTTTTAAATGTGACGAAATTGCGATTAAACGCAAGGTAACTATTTAAAAATGATTTGCGGTTAATCACAAGATAACTATTGAAAAATGTAACAAATTTGTAATCAATTACAGGTGAACCATTAAAAAAGTGACAAATCCACGATTAATCGCAAGATTACTATTAAGAAGTGAACTAATTTGCGAATAATCGCAAGTTAACTATTGGAAAATGTGACTAATTTGCAATTAAACACAAGATAGATAATGAAAAATGTGACATTTGTGATCAATTACAGGTGAAGTATTAATGTGACAAATTTGCAAATAATCGCTAGTTAAAGGAACACTTGGTAGGTTTCAGTTTTGGTCGATTTTAGCGATGCCGGTGGACAAAAGCAGTAGTGTTTTGCCTTAAGGAAGCCTGCATTTCCCATGAGGACCAGCGCGCACCAGCAAAGTGTCGTAAAATCGTCAATCAATCAAAAATTAATCTCCCGGTCGCCTGCAGATGGATTAAACAACATTTCTGTTTCCAGCTGCTGTGTGAAGGATGAAAAATAATAAGGTAATGAATCCAGTTGTGGAGTCAGCCAGTGAAAACCGAGCCAATGTTTATTCTGTATATTCTGGTACCCTCCCTTTCCCCCCCCCTCCTCAGACGAAACCTTTTGTCTCTTTTGTTGCTCTGCCATCTTTAAGTGACGTTTGCCGTAAAGCACATTTGTAGTTTTTTATTGTGTGGCAGGGTATCTACCACTCTTCTCAAAGTTAATTAGTACCGGTGAAAGCGATTCAGACCCCCTCAAGATATAAAAGAGTCATTCAACTAGTCGACATATTATCACAAATGTTATGTAAACATTCTATAAGGGTTGAAAAGTTACCTAGTTCTAAAAACAACTAATAAACAGAAAAACAAGCTGTGAATTGGAATGAGTTTATCACTAGTCGACGTCCAATCCATCCCTTCCACTTCAAACGAATTGAACGTCTATGGCCGTCAATAGCGGGCAATGCCAGGCAGTCAGCCTATACGCAGACTATGCAGCTGCTTAGGGCCCCTGACCACTAGGGGGGCCCCAATTTGGCAATTGTTTAATTTATATTCTATTTTGTTTACTACAGTTTGCTTTATTTGACTTTTGTGTACTACAGTTTGCTTTATTTGACTTTTGTGAGTTTTGATACTTGATTACAAGCTTTAAAAAAAAAATAAAAGTCCTTCCTTAACTTCTTTATTTCCTCTTTTAGAAAAAGGTTTGGCGCTATCTACTGTAAGTTCTGACAATCATTTGGGGTGAGAACTTCGAAGTATGCAGTGCAACAAAATCTGATTAATATACAAAATATGGACGTATGGGTTGGATTGCATTTATGGGTTTCACAGTACACTGTGACGAAATGGTGGGCCAAAAATATGGGCCTGCATTATTATTTTGCATTATTTTGCTTAGGGCCCCCAAATGGCCTGGGCCGGCCCTGATGCCAGGCGATGAGGTAATTTTGGGCCATTTAAGGTCATATACCTGTTGATTTTCAGCTACTTCCTGTTGATTTTGGGGTATTTTATGGGTCACTTTCTGTTCATTTTGTGGTTCAGATAGGCAGGTCCAGGTATGAGATTTTGACGGTACGATAAACTTGACGAAAAATACCGCGGTATCACGGTATTTTAATTATAGCTCCAAAATGTGTTATTTTGAGATTTATGAGTTTAAAAAAAAAAACTTTTTTCTGTTTTTTTTTTTTTTTTCAGAACATATTTACAAATTGTAACATAAATATAAAATGAAAAAAATAAATAAATAAATAAATATTTTAAATAAAATTAAAATCAATAGAACTTATAGACCTACCCACAGCCACAGCCCAGGTAGCTCAAGATTAGAGCAAGAACAAAAATAATTGCTATAAAAAAAAAGGAAAAACACTTCTAAATAAAATTAAATTTATCTACTGTACGACTTTTTTTTTTTTTTTTTGAGGGGGCAAAAAGCTCAAATGAAGTGAAGTTTTGCCATCTTCAGCCACTGTGTTAACACCCTTAAGTTAAAAATGTATAAGTTAGGTAAAATGTAAACATTGTTGTGTAAAGGTTTCATCTAAAAAACATGAGACCTCTCCTTGTCCAGCGAACGTGCATTTGTGCTTAGAGCAAGATCATCCGTCGCAATTAGCGATCTTGATGCTATCCCTTTTCCTTCATTCAAGCTTGTTTCTCAGTGGCCGTGAGATTTATAACCAAGACAAAGTTGCTCTCGCAGCTAAGACTAGGCTAACATTCGTCTTTGTAAGTTTTTAGTTAGTTTGTATTTTGAATTTGAAAGGAAAATGTGTGTTTTGTTTTTGGCGAACTTTTTCATGGTGTGTATGGGTACGACTTCCTCACATTGTGCTGTGTTTGTGCTAATGAAGCTACTCACACATGTAAAAATACTATTGTACAACGTTTTAAATGCATTCGTTTTGTTTATTTCACTTACCATGATTTGAGACGTACATTAATTCAAGAAAAGTACGCCTTGTGTTTGGAGTGTTTCTTTTTTGGTTCGCTGGCTGTATAGCAGAATAGCGTCACGGACACACATGGCAACAACCAGAGAGGAAGGGGTGAGCGCTGCCGCTCCAAGACACTTCTGGCTGCATTTTTGGGAAATGTATAATAGCGAATACCGTACTGCGGTAGGACGGAAAATTTTAGTGGTTTTGAAACTGTGACTTTTTCATACCACGGTAAACCTTGAAACCGGTAACTGGCACATGCCTACTTACAAAACAGGAAGTGACCTTGGAATCACCCAAATGAATAGACCCTACTTACCTACGTCACAAAATGACGTGTCGCTGTATCCGGCCGCCATATTGTCCGTATTTTTTAGACCTATTCTCATTGTTTTCAATTAGTCGTGCAAGTTATGGAGCAATTCATGGAAGCCCCGGTGTTATCTGACGCTGTAAACTCATTGGATGCGTTGCATAAAAGGCGTTATGTGGAAAAGCTTCAGTTTATCCATTCGCTAGATCCATATTTGATGCCTAAATCGATGTTTTTCGACCCGCTGTCTTCACCGTCTTTGCCTGTCATCTGCTACCCTGATATTTACAACTATCTTGTCCACACAAAATCAGCCTATTCTCACGAAAGTTTGAAAAACTTTAAGAGCTTGGAGGCTTATAAATACTTCGTTGCTGGTTGGGTGAAACAGGTCCTCGTCCACGAAAATTCAGCAGGAATCTATCTTGTGCTCGGGAAGGTGAGTTACGAAATTTTCAATTCAAAATCTTTTGTTCTTGCGAACATCCACTGTCAAGTCTAATGTATTTCATGTCATTTGTCAATGGAGCTAGGGCTTTTAATGTTTATATGGTTTAGCGATAGCACTCTCACTACATACATATATAATATGTAATAAATATGAAGTGCGATAGCACTACTCCAGATTGTCCCTAGTTGAATTTATTTTTTGGCTTTTGACCTCAATAGGGAAGTTGTAAATTAATTGTATGACAACTGTCTTATTATCCCCTTATAATTATATATTTTCAGGTAGTTCATTCACAACGTCTGAGTGTATGTTGTCGGCGCTTAGCCTCGCAATGATCTTAATTGTGGTTGTCAGCCCAAAACCCTCTAAATATATATTAAATGCATCTTACCAGATATAAAATGACTACTACATAATCTGTGGTAATCGTTTGGAGCCCAGTTTTCTCGTCGAATTGCAGCAGCCCATCTCGCTCTCCTCTCCAGGTCTCTCGGAATCCGGTAGAACTTCAAGTCTCTCCGTCTATCTTCTCTGTTATTGCAAACGACCGCCACACACGCCTTCACCATTTTGATTATTAATGTTAACGAGCAGAAAAACACACCATAATAGGAGGAATTTACGTAGCGGTAATGCATCAACAGTGACGAGTTGACGGACAATATGGCGCGGGGGCGTGGTTGTGACGTCATGTGAATAGGGTCTATAGGCAGTGACACAAACTCAACAGCAAGTGACCTATAAATGCCCTGAAAATCTGACAGAATGACTGTGAATGTTCTGGTTTCAAATGAACGAACGTTCCCAGTCTAAATGGATTGGGTGTCGAGCACCGTCAAGGCAGCCTTAGAGTTAACTGAGACCCTATTATGGTGGAAGATTTTGGTAGCAACTTGTTGGTTCCTTATTTTTTTTATATAGACATTGACACCTTTTTAAATCGATATCTCGATTCTTGCAGGAGCATATCGATAACCTTTTGGGATACAAAATATCACGATATACTGTATCACCATTTCGATATTTTGTCACACCCCTATTCAAAACCCACTATTGCCTTGTTTACTGTCTGTAAAGCTAAACAACTTCCCGTTTAGAGAGGACAGAACACGTCATACTATTAAAGTAAAATATAAGATACAGGTGAGGTAAAATACTGTTTAATTCGGAAAAAAAAAAAAAAAAACGACTGGAGAAAAAATTGCGGACGAAACTCCGGCGTGGTTATTTTTTTCAAATAAAAAAAAAAAAACAACATGAAACAAAAAAAATTCTCTGATTCCAATAACCTTCAAATCAAAGCAGATGATTATCTTTGTATTTCATCAAAATGCGAGATACTGCTCACCCATCCCAGTTTAAATGGATTGGACATCTATCCCCGCCATTGGCATCCATTATTTTATGTTGATTCGAGGCCACCCTCTTGCTGGTAACAAGGTAATACGAGCATCCTTGTGCCAAAGCCCAAAAGACAAAGAACAAGCCAAGCTGAACCTTCAGGACCAGTTTGGAAAAATAGTGGTCCATCTTTACAGGGGCTGATTATCTCCGCCTCAGGCTACGCACTCTCCAAGGCTAGCTAGACTGCATTGGAAAGAGCAGCTCATTCTGGGGGGAGCTGACCATGTGAAGAAAACATAATAGGACTTACAACACACCACATTGCCTGAAGGATTCCAATGTTCAGGAAAAGTTAGGTCGTCGGAAAGATTTACCAAAGCGGGAAATTGTTGTGTCCAAAGTTGGCTTGTATTGCACCTTTTACATCATTAGTGGTATGGAGCCTTCAGGGTTAACCTGGCTCGCCAGATTGATTGTTCCACATATTCGCTATGAATATACGGAACAAATCAATCTGGGAGAGATCCAGTCGAGACTCGTTTCATGGGAGGAACCTTTAAACATACCGTATTTTTCGGACTATAAGTCGCACCTGAGTATAAGTCGCACCAGCCATAAAATGCCCAACAAAGAGGAAAAAAACATATAAGTCGCACCGGAGCATAAGTCGCATTTTTGGTGGAAATTTACTTGATAAAATCCAACACATAGAACAGATATGTCATCTTGAGAGGCAATTTAATATAAAAATACAATAGAGAACAACATGCTGAATAAGTGTACAGTATGATAATGTTACATGAAGCATGAACAACGAAATGTGAATATACTGTCCTCGCCAGGACGCTATGGCTCGGTCCGCTACAGCGAGCTAAACTCCCAAATGACGATGCTTGACGTCCGTGTAATTTGCTGACTTTATTTTGGCCGTCATTTGAAGAGTGAAACTAAAAATAGAAATAATACTAATCAATTTCGTCGATACCAAACAGGTTCGCATCAAAGTAAATAAATGATAATAAGCTGCTATTACAGCAATGACACAAACGGTTAGCATACATAAGCCGATTTTAAGGGGGGCAGGCCCCCCCGGTGGCCGAAAAGTGTCATTGCATGAAATTGACTTTCCTATATATATATATATATATATATATATATATATATATATATATATATATACATATATAAAAGTTGTAAAGCAATAAAATTGCAGCCACAATGAATGAAATGAACAAAAAAAAAAAAAATTTATAATGGGTCAAAATTATTTTTCGAACGGATCATGTGACTAGCACCTTAGACAGTCATTTACTTTGCATATAATTTTCAAAATAAAATAAAAAAATTAGAGGAGGGCAATTTTATTTTTCAAATGATTTTTTTTCTTTGATTGAAAATTGTTTTGATTGAAGCAGGTTTTTTTGGGATTGAATGATTTAGACACACATGTCCTACGCATAATATGGCCCAAACACAAAAAGGATTGCTTCAATCAAATAAAACATTATCAAAATTATGTGTTCAAATGCAAATTTTTCAATCTCAAATATTTTTTCGCATTCAAAAACGTTTTCTAACAATGAAATTTTTCTTTTTTTGATTGAAGTGATTTTTTGTTTTGAAAATATATATTTTTTAAAGCAACTTATTTTTGGAATGGATAATAAAGACAAAAACGTCCTAGCCAAAATGAACAAATCAACATTACTTCAATCAAAAAAGTTGGTTAAATCCCCCAAAAAATTAAATCAAAGAAAAACAGCTTTCACGTGCATTTATTTGACTTTCAAATTTATTTTTGCACTCACATTTTTTTTTTCATTGAAGCGACTTTTTATTGAAAATATATATTATGATTGAAACAACTTTTTTTCTTATTGAAGCAACTTTTTTTTTGATTGAATACTAAAGACACAAATCTACCTCCATATGGCTCCGCCCAGGGGATACAATTTTTGACTGGGGAAACTACATTGGCACAACACCGGCAGGCGTACCAAATTCAATGGTTTGAGATCTTGGTGAAAAGTATTGCCTAAGCAGCCTGATTTAGAATTCCCCTCAAGAATGATGTAAAACAAAAAACGCTCATTGTCAACTGATTATTATAAATATTCTTGTAAGTTAATTTTATTGCTAACACTGCATTTCGGGGTCATCAACATGTTGTGCCCCCCCTGCCCTAAAAGTCAAACTCCGCATAGCGCCTTTAGCTTGCTGTCTACTGTAGCTAGGATTTAGCTCCAACTTCTTAGCGATGACAATATGATGACGTATAATACATGTTTTGGGATAATTATTTTGAGTTTTAGAGGGTATTTAGGGGAACGTAATGGGTTAATTCCCACTTGCGTGGAAATTTGGGTGACGTCGCCAGCATAGGAACAGAACTCGTTCGTAACCCATGGACTACCTATATTTGAATGAAAACCATAGGCGGAGTTTGACTTTTGGGGCGGGGGGGCAGAACATTAACTTCCAAGAATAATTATAATAATAAGTTGAAAATAGGTGTATTTTGTTTCCCATCATTTTTAGGGGAATTTTAAATCAGAGTGCTTAGGACAGCTATACTTTTCGCCAAGATCGTCATCCATTGGATATGGTACGCCCGCCGGTGTTATCAGGTGTTCTGTCAAATTCTGTACCCCATCAGAAATTTCTACTTTGTGTTAAAAATGGCCGCGAATACAGCGGTTACAAAGTAAACACTACAAACTTTAAGTAAAGGAATATTTACCTACGTTTGTTCATGGACGGACATGTAGAAAAGTTCTCCTCAGACACATTCTGCTGTGTTAGCTGCACACAACAACTCCACGCTGCTCTCTCAATGTTTACGTCCTCGCCGTGTAGTTAAGCATTAATTTACACCGTATTCGTGTGGAACATGTTTGTTTACGATGTTACTTGTTTCTTTAACACCTGCGGATAACATTGAGAATCCAATTGAATGTAAAAGAGGGCTTATTCACCGCCACAACAGCTTTGGGAGCAAAATAATATAAGTGTGCAAAATTTGTTGTACAATTAGCATCTTTAGCGGAGCAAATTGAAAGTCCGCTCACCATTTTGGCGGTGGCCTCTGGCTTTTCATGGTCCACATTTTCAATCCTTGGTTCCATTTCAGTAGTTGTTGTCGCTTTTGAAAGCTTAGCTTTGAAAAAATTATGTATATATCCATCTTGCCTCTTTGTTCCTCTGGTGGTTTTGGCTAAGCAAATCAAATGACCTGTGCTGGTTGTGTTACTTTGTGGAATAGAGATTGTGGATAAGACAACTTACTGAATGGGTTCTGTTTTTTACTGACAGATCTTTAGTTACAAAACACAAGAGAGGCATCATCAACATTAACTGTCCACTGGCGGGCTTCTTATCAGCTATCTCGACCTCGCTTTGTATCTCTGACATCAGTGTGCTGTGACCAGCAGACATTACTAATCGAATATGCAGATACAATTTGCTTATATCATTACACTAGTCACACAATCTGTTCGAAAAATAATTTTGACCCATTATAATTTTGTTGTTGTTGTTCATATCATTCATATTTGTTGTTTGTTTTACTGCTTTACAACTTTTATAGACAATATTTTAACGGAAAATTCTTAACTTTAAAATCATATATATGAAAGTCAATTTCATGCAATGACAGTTTTCGGCCACCAAGGGGGGGGCTGCCCCCCATCCCCGTAAAATCTGCTTATGATGAAAACCATTCTGCTGATCAAAACAGTATATTGAAAAGATGACCATATTGCTTGATGCTTTGTCGCTGTATAACCAATCGATGTATCGATCCGGATTGATAACCCGAATTACTTTCGCATTAAAATTCAGCTGAAGTAATGTATTTGAGGCTCCCATTTTTTGAACAGTCATTAAGAAACACTATTGTAAAAGTGTGTTTTATTAAGCCTTTATGGTGAAAGCAATTGGGAGATGACAAAACATTTGCAAAAAAAAAATTAAACAAATGGTCTCTATGCAGTAATTAAATGTCGTAAATTGAAAAGAGATGACTAAACATGACACAACTCATAGTTAGTCCTCACTGGATATTATTTGCTACTACTTTTATGCTCCCCTAAAGTCAGAGAGTCAATTAAATTTTTATGTCTTTTGCTCTCATCATTTTAACAAGGCCCTCATTTTTACACTCACCCACTTTTGAGCCACTCAGCCATTATCATCATTTATTATTTATCTCAGGTGTATGTATGATCATGTTTCAGCACCACTGACAGCGATAGACGTCCAGTCCATTTAGACTAGGAGGTCTGGCAACGGTGGACAGAACTTTTTTTAAATTAAAATGTGAAACATTTGAGATTATTTGCATATTTAGTTTTTTAATGGGAGAACTTTGCGATTAATGCGGTCAAAAATGCTACAAAATTACCGTTAATCCTGAGTTAACTATTAAAATATAAACACTGAGATTAATTTGCAATTCATTTACAACAAATCATGCATCAAATTTACAAATAAGAATTAACTATTTGGGGGGGACGGATGGATATCAAAACACGGCGAGAAGCAACCAACATGTCCAGAATTTATAGACAGCCAAGATTTCCGCGGGTTGAAAAATACTTCTAAACTGCGGACACGTTTACTGTGAGTTAATAAGGTACATTCCCAAGTGTAGTACTAAGAAGGAAATCTATTTATTTAATTATTGGGCTCCAGAAATGAATCAAACTAATCAACGACAATCTTGAATAATTTCGAGATATTGACCTAGAAATTGTCCAAAACCTATTTTTTTAAGACATCTGGAGGCAAATTTTTTAAAATGTTTAAATTGCATTTATTTTTTTAAATAAGCAAATTGCGGGGGGAAAAAAAGTTAACTCTCATTTTTTATTTTAGAAATATATTTTTTTAATATTATGATTTAAAATGTTTCTGTAGTCTTCCATGAAATCAGACCAATTATTTTAAAAAATAAAATATTCATCCACTTTTACTTTGGAAAACCATCATGCTGTTACATTGTATTCATAGTCCAACTTAGTAATACAACAGTGACTTACGTGGTTTTATATAGGAGTCGATTAGTCGTCTCTTTGCAATAATAACCGGTGATTAACCAAGGATCCAAAAAAAAAAAGAAAAAATTGTTTGGGACAACCCTAAAAACACACACATTACTAATACATAGCTATCACTGAAGGTGGGAACATCTCACTACTTCAAGATATAATAAGATTTGCAATAGAGGTCTCACGATAACGATGATCTCATGATATGGCGATACAATTATTGATACACAACTAAAAACTAGAAAAGCTCTTTTCAGTGACCTTTCAATGACCTTATCACTAGTAGATGTCCAATTCCTTTGAACAGACAGGGTGGTCCATTCGCTCCCACTTCAAAGGGATTGGACGTCATTGGCAGCCAATGAGTAAACAAGAGGGGGAGTAATACTACAACCCCTAGCAAAAAGTATGGAATCACCAGTCTCGGACGAGCATTCACTCAGACATTTTATCATGTAGAACAAGCCCAGATAAAAATCTTGAAAAAATAATGAATTAGTTCAAAAGTGCAACTCCATGGCATTCAGAAAGACTAAAATAAATGAATAAAAAACATTGTGGTGGTCAGTAAATGTTACTTTTACAGAGCAAGTGCAGGGAATTATACTCGTATATGGAATCACTCCATTCTGAGGGGGAAAAAATGGAATAATGAGAAACAAAGAAATAACAATCAAAACACATCTCTAGTATTTAGTAGCACCACCTCTGGCTTTTATGCCAGCTTGCAGTCTCTGAGGCACGGACTTGATGAGTATTCTTCATCAATTTGGTGCCAACTCTCTTTGATTGCAGTTGCCGGATCATCCTTGAAGATCGGAGCCTTTCTGGGTGGGTGGATGGGGTGGCGTGGCTCAGTGGTAGAGTAGTTGTCCCCCAACCCAGAGGTTATGGGTTCGATTCTTCGCCCTGATGAACTCGCCTAAGTATCCTTGAGCAAGATACTGAACCCCATGTTGCTCCTGGTGCTGCGTCACCAGTAGGTGAATAGTGAGATAGTGTAAAGCGCTTTGAGCGCCTTGAAAGGTGGAAAAGCGCTATATAAGTATAACACCATTAACACCATTTCTGTGGACCATTTTTTTCAATTTCCACCACAGTTTTCAATAGGATTGAGAACTGGGCTATTTGTAGGCCATGACATGGACTGGATGAGTCTTTCTCCAAGGAATGCTTTAAGAGTTTTAGCTCTGTGGCATGATGCATTGTCATCTTGGAAAATGACAAACATATTTTTAATTGAAGGGAAAAGAAAGCTGTCTAAATATCAAAGTAAACTTGTGCATTTATTGAAGATTTAACCCCAGCCATCTCCCCAGGGCCTTTGCCTGACATGCAGCCCCATATCATCAAGGACTGAGGGAATTTTGATGTTTTCTTCAGGCAGACATCTTTGTAAATCTCACTGGAACAGCACCAAACCAAAGTTCCAGCATCATCACCTTGTCCAATGCAGGTCTTGCCTCTTGACACCTTGTCCAATGCAGATTCTTGACTCCAATGCAGATTCTTGACTCTTGACAAGGTGATGATGCTGGAACTTTGGTTTGGTGCTGTCCCAGTGAGATTTACAAAGATGACTGCCTGAAGAGAACATCAAAATTCCCTTAGTCATAGATGATATGGGGCTGCATGTCAGGCAAAGGTACTGGGGAGATGGCTGTGGTTAAATCTTCAATAGATGCACAAGTTTACACTGAAATTTTAGACAGCTTCCTTATCCCTTCAATTGAAAATATGTTTGTCATTTCCCGAGACGACAATGCATCAAGCCACATAGCTAAAACTATTAAATCATTCCTTGGAGAAAGACTCATCCAGTCAATGTCATGGCCTGCAAATAGCCCAGATCTCAACCCTATTGAAAACCTGTAGTGGGAATTGAAAAAAATGGTCCACTGCAAGGATGATCTGGCAACTGCAATCAAAGAGAGTTGGCACCAAATTGATGAAGAATACTCATCAACTCCATGCCTCAGAGACTGCAAGCTGTCATAAAAGCCAGAGGTGGTGCTACTAAATACTAGAGATGTGTTTTGACTGTTATTTCTTTGTTTGTTTCTCATGATTCCATTTTTTTTTCCTCAGAGAGGAGTGATTCCATATATATTTCCCTGCATTTGCTCTATAAAAGTAACATTTACTGATCACCACAATGTTTTTTATTCATTTCTTTTAGTGTTTCTGAATGCTGAAGAGATGCACTTTTGAGCAAATTCTTTTTTTTTTTTTTTTTTCAAGCTTTTTATCTGAGTTTGTTCTACATGATAAAATGTCTGAGTGAGTGCTCGTCCAAGACTGGTGATTCCATAATTTTTGTTTGGGGATGTAATTGACAAATTGACTTGCACACAAAGCACAGATTTTTTTTTTAATCTGTCTTGTGTGAAGTCAACCGTGAACAGAGAAACAGCCCTTAACCAGCAAGGAAGTCCAAAAAAGTCAGCAGAAGCTAAACGCTAATCCATGTAAGAAGCTGGAGAAGTTGAAAAGAAAGAAACAACATGGTCAAAAGGTAATGAACAAAAGGAATTGGCTCAATTAGCTGCTCAAATGTGTGCCTTTCTGTCAGCGAGAGCCCACCCTACATAAAGCAGCTAAGAGGAGATCAAATGGGTAATTTTCATTTTTCCACATCAAATCCCTCCGGCTGGCGCCTTCTGCAGCCAAACCTCCTCTCCACCAGATACATTTTCCCTGGCGTTTGGCTCTTGATTAGAATTTAGACGGGGAGCGCTGAGCAGGGGGCACGGATGAGGTTTGCAGTGGGTGATTTGTCCTCGCTACCCTTGCAGCCAGCCCGAGGGGCTAAATAGTATTTTCCAGTCCAGTCAGGCTTGGCAGAAAAAAAGACCAAAACTTTCTTTATCCGGATTGTGCAATTTACATCCAACACGTGTGTTGATCAGAGTAGTTTGCAGTGCGCTGAAAAAAAATCAGCCAGAGTGGATCAATCTTTAGGGAAGTCAATGACCATTCTTACGTCCCCTCCCAGTCCAAATGAATTGGATGTGTAGCGCCGTCAATGGCAGCCAGTGACTTCCTATAAAGAATTATATTTTTTCACTTAGGAACTAATCATAGGGTATTATTATATTTATTGTCAAACATAAAGGATGGTCTCGGTCAATAGCACTGAAAAATGACTTGCAAATTTGCAAATTTTTCACATTTTTCAATTGTTAGCTCGTGATTAATCGCAAATTAAGCACATTTTTAAATCGTTATCTGGCAAGTAATAGCAAATTTGGCACATTTTTTTGAAAAGGTTCACCTGTAATTGATCACAAATTAGTTACATTCTTCAATTGTTAACTCACGATTAAATACAAATGAGTCCATTTGTTAAAATTGTTATCCAGCAATTAATCACAAATTTGTCACATTAATATTTCACCTGTAATTGATCACAAATTACCGTAATTTCTGGACTATAAGGCGCACCTGACTATAAGCCGCCAGCCACCAAATTTGACATGAAAACGGCATTTGTTTATAGATAAGCCGCACTGGACTATAAGCCGCAGTTGTCCTCATTGTATTATGGGATATTTACACCGAAAGATATTAACTGGTAACACTTCATTTGACAAGGGGATCATAAGACTGTCATGGGACCAAATGAACCACCATTAAGCTTTGAACCAATTGGCTGCAAAGCCTTATTGTCACTAAAAGCTTCATTTGGCCATCACTGCTTCCTTGGGGTAGACAGTCAACCTCAGCTGCCACCTGGTCTCAACACTGTTGTCATCAAACATTCCTCCTAGCATGCATTGCGGCGCTACAGATGTAAATAACAGTCATTTTCTGTGCTAATTATTTCTTCAGTTACTGTTCCAGTTGTTTCATAAATGGCTAGTTATGGTATTTGGTAACATTTTCTTGGATAGTGGTGCCGTAATACTGTCATAAGACAGTCATAATTATTACATGACACTGTCATAAGCATTAATGAATGCTGATAATAGATGTCGGTTAGTGTCATCCAGCAAATTATCTCACTTTTGAATGGACGTAAAAGACCTGAGCTGGACATAAATGGATTTAGTGACATAATATGCCACATGACACATATTGACATTTGTCATAAGCATTCAGTAATGCCCATGATAGTGTCATGTCATAATTATGATGTTGTTATGATGTTCTACAGTCTTAAGATGCCGCTGTTAAATAAAGTGTTACCTATTAATCCAAATAAATCAACAAATAAGCCACACTGGACTATAAACCGCAGGATTCAAAATGAGGGAAAAAAGTAGCGGCTTATAGTCCGAAAATTAGGGTAGTCACTTTCTTCAATTGTTGCGTTGAATCGCAAATTTGTCACTTTTAAATAGTTTCCCTTTAACTGATCACAAATTTGTCACATTTTCCAATAGTTAACGTGCGATTAATTGCTAAGTAGTCCCATTAATAGTTATCTTTCATTTAATTGCAAATTTGTCATTTTTTAAATAGTTTGGCTGTAAATGATCATAAATTTGTCATTTTTCAATAGTTAACTCACGATAAATCGCAAATTAGATTTCCATTTTTTTAAATAGTTATCCGGCAATTAATTGTAAATTTGTCACTTTAATAGTTCACCTGTAATTCATCAAATTTGTCATATTTTTCAATAATTAGCTGTCACATTTTTCAATAATTAGCTTGTGATTAATCACAAATGATTCCCATTTTTTAATTGTTATCTTGCGGTTAATTGCAAATTTGTCACATTTTTTAAATAGTTTGCCTGTAATTGATCGCAAATTTGTCACATTTTTCAATAGTTAGCTTGTGATTCATCGCAAATGATTCACATTTTTTAATAGTTATCTTGCGATTATTCTTAAATTTGTCGCATTTTTTTAAAAAAAGTTATCTGGCATTTCATTGCAAAATTTTCAATACTTAACTCAAGATTAATCGCAAATTAGTCCCATTATTTTAATAGTTAACTCATGATTAACAGCTAATGTCACATTTTTAAATAGTTAACCTTTAATTGATCACAAATCTGTCCCATATTTCAATCATTAACTCACGATTATTCGCTAATTTGTCACATTTTGTTTAAATACTTGGCCTGTAATTGATCACAAATTTGCTACATATTTCAATAGTTAACTCGCAATTCATCGCTAATTCGTCGCATTTTTTTTATTAGTTGAGCTGTAATTGATCAAAAATTCATCACATTTTTAAATATTAAACATGCAGTTGATCTGTTAAAAATTTTTAACTAATTCCTCGTGAATTTAACACTTTAGAAATGTGGAACATTCTTTAAGATTACACACGATTAAATGTAAATTTGGTGCATTTTTTTTACAATCGTTAACTTACGATCAATTGTACATTTGTTGCATTTTTGAAAGTGTTAAATGGCGATTAATCTTATATCTGTTGCATCGCTGTTTTTTTAAATAGTTAGCCCAATCACTTGCCATGTTTACATGGAGCCAAATATTCCAATTACAATCGGAATATTTGTTCAAACCGAATAAATGTGTTCCATATAAACACCTCATTCGGAATGAACAGGCCCAAACCGAATGGAATTTCATTCCGTTTCACAGCGGTGGAATATTCCTTTTCCCAAACCGATTAGAAGTAAAATTATATCATGTAAACAGGGAAGCGGAATGGTGTCTGGTTGCGCTCTTTCTGCACATGCTCCGTACTGACGTGGTGACGTCACTTGGTGACGTAAGTAACGTCACTTGCAACATGGCTTCCAAGCACACGCACAGCGCACCCACACAACTTTTTAAATGAACGGCGTGTCATTCTGAAGTTTTGTTTCCACTCGAAAAGTTAAAACAGCAGCTGATCTGACGATCGATCTCCATGTTTTGCAACGTGACGCTTTGTTTTGATTAATCTGCGCATGTCAGACGGCAGTTGTCAAACGTCCTTTCGGAATAAAGGCAGTCACATGTAAACGCTGGATCGGAATAGATGAAGTGACATGTAAACAGCTGATGTGAAATTTCCATTCGGAATGATTTGAATCGGTATGAATAAAAGTCAGCATGTAAACGTGGCTAATGAGGTCACTGAGCGCCCTACCAGGCATCTCTTCTCCAAAAAAAAGCAATTGAAGTGGAAAATTCCATGCTTCAGTACTTGGAGGCAGATTTGTCCTCCTGTAACAAGACAGCACCTGTTCCAGCGTGACTTGGATCAGCGCCAAACGAAGACTCTGTTGAAGGCTTGTCAAAGTTCAATGGAGACAGAAGTATAAAAGTACGCCATCACTTGACAGTTTCAAAAGGCCGACTTGTACTTTGCAATTCATATCAACTTGACCTAAGCTTTGCGGAGGTCCACTGAGAAAAGTTTGAAATAAAAGCCCCAATTGCAGCAGATTCTATGATCTATAGTCATGATTTTCATTTATCATGACGACAATAATTTATTAGACATACTCTATGTATGCCAACTTTACATTGCACTTGAACAGCTGGTACTTAAACTGCCAAACTGAAACAACTGCCCAGAGGCATGATAAGCACATCCAATGAGCTGGTATGCCCTCTCAGAAGCTACAGGCAACAATAAGTTCATATAAATTCATCTACCGTAATTTTCGGACTATAAGGCGCTACCCACCAAATTTGTCACAAAAACTGCATTTGTTCATAGAAAAGCCGCACCGGACTATAAGCCATAGCTGTCCTCACTGTATTATGGGATATTTACACTAAAAGATTTTAACCAGTAACACTTTATTTGACAGCGGCATTATAAGACTGTCATAAGACAAAATGAACCACCATGAATTTTTGAACCAATTGGCTGCAAAGGTTCATTGCTTCAAGAAGCTTTATTTGTTCAGCTGATTTTGCAGATTAATTTGTTTATTTTTCACATCACGGCAGCTAAATGTGCTGCAGGGTTTTGTTGCTGCACCAGGAAGAGGCGTGTGCCTTTTTGGGTTTCAAAAAGTTCCCGTTCCGTGGAAATTGGCCAAAAAAAGTCGGACAGAACTTACAAGGAAGTGAGTAAACATCGGGTTTTGTATTATGTCAAACCCTCATGGCACACGTTTTAATAAGGAGGTGGCTTGCATATTGTGAGGCTGACAATGCCCCTTATCCACCGAGAAAGCGACTCGGCCGACGACCAGCGGCTTTTTGCACACCCCCCTCAGTCCTCTTCGCGTTCCTGGCGGGAGAGAGCTTTACACGGCTTGTGCGGTTCTTCATATCATCCAGACTGCCAGCCCCCTCTGCCCTCTTCCTGTGCCCGGCAATAGACCACTATCCTCGGGTTGCGCTCTGGCAGCTACACGCTCCCAGGACATCGGCCGGTTTGTTCGGCGGTCATTCTCCAGCTTCTTCCCTGGCAAACGAGCTCTCCTGCCTGCAGCAGAGGAACGACGAGCTCTAACTTGCTCGCCGTCGGGGGGGGTTGCCGATCGGTGAAGGCAATTGACAATCCCGCCGCCGTGTAAAATGATCCGAGGTAGGATCATGTTACATGGTAGCTTCGAAAGGCAAGAATAAGACTTGGCACAGCTCGGTTCGGGTTAGCATGTCGGCTAGCTGTCGCGCCTCCTGGTTTGTTTACACTCTCCGAAGCCGGGTCAGGGAAATGACAAAAGCCAGACTAACTCATGGCATAAAATATCATTCGGGAGGTGCAAGAAGTCGACAGTTTTGACCATTATGGAGTAATTTTGCCATGTCGTACTGAATAAATGCATTTTTAATATTTCATATTCTATTTAGCACATGACTGTTTTTTGTCATGACCATACCATTTATTTGGCAATTGGGGAAAATACTTAGATGAAAAGAAATAAAATACTTGAGTAAAGAGATTGAAATATTGACATTTTGCTGCTCTCTTTGTCACATTTTCCGCGTTCTTAATAATTCCCCCTCAATGGGCTGAATTCTACTGACCCTGAATTCTGACCCTGCCGACGTCGTCCTCCAGCTGGGGACCCTAGAGCGCTTCATGGCAGGCGTGGCTAAACAGCAGATTAAAAAACTAATTTCTCTTCATCTGCGCTTTGCAAAATTGTTGTATATAGTCGAATCATCTCAAAATATGATTCAAATTCACATAAAAATGCTATTTAAGCTCTTTTTAATGCTGTCACAGGCACTTTAAAATTTTAAAATATATTGCTTCATTTTAAACCAATTTTCAAACAGCTAGGTTTATCATAATTTGCAGAGACGCCGTAAATTGTACTGCTTCAAATTGTTATAATGGCACCAAAGATCTCTCAACAAGTCACAATCACCTCAGAAATGCTATCCTAGCAACTGAGCTCAAATAAATAAATAAAAACATAAAACATTACTCCGAGCGTGTTTTTCGGATAACAAAAAAAAGGCTCTTAACGCACCCAAAGTGGCAACAACATCATGAAGCTCCAGGTTGCTAAGCAAAATCAATGAAGGAAACGTTTGCCTTTTGACAAGTACGCAGAATACTAGTCATCCTGTAAAAATGTACATCTAGAGGATTTTTTTTTTTTCCCCTTCATCGCCTATTGTTAATGTCAGCAGGAAGCCAAGCACTACACATCGCTGCATTTGTTCATTCATTGATTATTTCCAATGCGTACAAATAACTCTTGTTGGGCTTGTATAAGACTCACTTTGAACACAAAAACACAATCTGATGTACCTTGGCTTTTACAAGAAATATTATCTGTTTGCCCATATGGTGAGTGCAAAACAGTGCAACATTTAATCAAAGGAGAACATTTCTCACACGGCTAGATTGTCTTTCTTTCTCAATCTGCATCGGAAAGGTCAGGGAACGCGAGTCATTTTTCAGGGCAATAAGCAGCCCCTGACTTCTTGCTATTTTCCACCATACTTATGAATCCATTTTTATCAGCTCTAATAAAATTTGCCTGCTCTCCCTATTGCATTACCTTCTATCCCGCTCCGCCTGGAAGATGACTCGGGGCCGATAGAGGCTTATCAGAGAGCGGCCAAGACTGGGACAATTATTCTGTCATTAGACCAACTAGGCGGTCCGATGAGCTTCCCGGCCAGACATCTGCTGTTCCACCTGCGAGCTCACGTCAAAATAGGCTTTATAGGAAAAGTTGGGCATCTCCTATTTGAAAATAGTCCTATAGCAAATCAGCTTTCTCAAACTGCCATTGGCAGCTACTGGCGGTGATAGACGTCTAATCCATTTTGACTGGTAAAGACGATTTAAAAAAAAAAAAAAAGTGCAACTAATTTACTACTAATTAATTAATTAATTAACTAATTTTGAATCTCAGAGTTACAAAATGACAAATTCATGATTGATTTCAAGTTACTATTGAAAAAATAAGATTCACGGTTAATTGGGAGTTAACTATTTTTTAGATATAGGGGAAATATCACAGCAAAACTAAAACTGTACAATGAAATCTTAATCCATAATCCAAACCTGTTTTGAAATGATACAGTGGCATTTATTTATCAGTCTCAAGGGTCGTCAGTTACAAATGAAAATTCAAATGTTGCGATCGGTATTCTCGGCAATTTTCGGAGATGAAGTCACGAGGGGGAGCTGGATGTAGAAAGTCTTTCGGCTTGTACAACCCCTAGCAAAAACTATGGAATCACCAGTCTCTGACAAGCACTCACTCAGACATTTTATCATGTAGAGCAAACTCAGATAAAAAGCTTGAAAAAATAATGAATTAGTTCAAACGTGCAACTCTTTAGCTTTCAGAAACACTAAAAGAAATGAATAAAAAGCATTGTGGTGGTCAGTAAATGTTAATTTTATAGAGCAAGTGCAGGGAAATATATATGGAATCACTTCATTCTGAGGGGAAAAAAATATGAAATCATGAGAAACACACAAAGAAATAACAATCAAAACACATCTCTAGTAATTAGTAGCACCACCTCTGGCTTTTATGACAGGTTGCAGTATCTGAGGGATGGACTTGATGAGTATTCTTCATCAATTTAGTGCCAACTCTTTTTGCAGTTGCCAGATCATCTTTGCAGGTCGGAGCCTTGCTGTGGACCTTTTTTTTCCCAATTTCCACCACAGGTTTTCAATAGGGTTGAGATCTGGGCTATTTGCAGGCTATGACATTGACTGGATGAGTCTTTCACCAAGGAATGCTTTAACAGTTTTAGTTCTGTGGCATAATGCGTTGTCATCTTGGAAAATGACATTTTCAACTGAAGGGATCATAAAGCTGTCAAAAACTTCAATGTCAACTTGTGCATTTATTGAAGATTTAACCACAGCCATCTCCCCAGTGCCTTTGCCTTACATGTAGCCCTATATCATCAAGGACAGAGGGAATTTTGATGTTTTCTACAGGCAGTCATCTTTGTAAATCTCACTGGAACAGCCCAAACAAAGGTTCCAGACGTATTTATGCATCTTTTACGTTTTTTTTTTTTTTTCACAAGAGACATCTCTAGGTTCTGATGCAATTTAGCTCCAAAGCACAATGCTGAAAATCAATTTTAAAGCAATAAGACTGGCCACTGGAGGGCAGTAGCTAGCGCATTTGGTAAGACCCGCAACCCGATTCAACGGAACGAACGGCCAGGCTGCACGGCGACCGAGGACGACCGAGCAGAACAACCGGGAGGATCCCTGGGATTCCAGGTGCTGGACAACCATGCAGAATGACCGGGACCACAAGTGCAGGGGACGATGCCGTTGAGTCCGAGTAGAGCCCGCTCTGCCGTGCTTGGCCGCTCGCCTCCCCCGCACCCTCCAGTGTCACGCGACTCAGCCAAACCAGTTCCCCCCAGGAATTAAAGTTCCCCAGGCGAACTCCGCCACGAGGCAGTGGTCACCACAAAAGAAAGACTGAAAAAAAATCCATCTTGATGAGACAGGCGGCGATGAGGGAAAAGTTTACCCCAGCTGTCGCGGCCACAACAGCATCATCTCCTAGTTCAATTGTTTAGTTATGTGTAAATAAATTGTTACTTTGCTATCAAAAGCTCTATTTGTCTTGTTGTTTGTTATTTTGTAGAAGGAAAACAGTATTCGGATGTTTGGGATGTAACTAAAGCAAAAAATAGCTGTGGTAAAGTCAAAGTTATGTTTAAAATGTATGCTTTTACAAAAAGCTCGATTTCTCTGTTTTTTCATCAGAAATTGGAAAATTGCTCAAACTAAGCTGTTTTCTAATGCAGATTTCTAAAGAATTAAAAAAGATATGAACTAACTTTTATTCCTGCTGAAAGAAGAGAGTCTCACCTTTCTTTTGGTTGGTTCCATGTTTATATAGCAATAGAACAGAATTTTCTGTGGGCCTTGCAAAATCAGTCAAAATCCAGTAAAACGGCCGGGAGCGAAGGGCCTTGCACTGGTGAAAATGGCTGGGAGTGAACGAGTTAAAAGCGGGGGAGTGCATGAATAATCGATTTATAATCGAATCGGAGCCTCTAAATCGTAATCGTAATCAAATCGTTAGGTGCCCAAAGATTCCCACCTCTATTGGGCACACACCTGACTTGAATTGTTTGGTAAAAATTGGTTTCAATTGCTCTTTAAGTCTCCTTAGGCAGAGGGTTCACTTATTTTTCCCTCTTCTGTCATTGTTTGCATGCTATCCTCATTAAAATATGAAAACCTATAAATGTTTGGGTTGTTCGTTAAAGCAGACACTGTTTTTACATCTGTGTGATTTTAATAAAGATCAGATCACATTTGATGGTGATTTTATGCAAAAATGTGAAAAAAATTCTAAAAGGTTCAGATACTTTTTCATACCACCGTATAAATAGCTAATTGTTTGTTTGTTTTAATTATCCAAATATAGTCACTTGCCCTATAAATGGTATAATGTTTAAGTGCCAGCTTTCTAACAGCTGTTTAATTTTACTGACCAATGTCCTTGAAAGGGTTCAAAATAAATGGTCAAAATCTTTCTGATCGGTTGGTTAACACCCAGCACGGATACTACACTTGTGAGTATTTTTGCGCATTGCAATCTTTTGAAAGTAGAGCCAACTAGTTTCGATCGCAATTTGGAATTCACTCGCAATTTCACAGGAGATGCTCATTCTCCCAATAGGATGGCGTGTTAAGGTTCCAAAGAGCCCGTTTTCACAGCAGGTGGATATGAACGTGCTCACACTTGAATCGATTTCCACTCGACGTGACTGCCGGCCAAGCGTTTGAGCTAATCAATCATTTTAGTGCTTTTTTTCCCCTCCTCGCACAGACAATGAACACAGCCAGTGTTGATGGCCTGCGTTTCCAACTATGAATGCAGAGGACGCTTTCCGTGCATGCTGTCACCCGTGCTGAAGACAAGGATCGATAAACAGCTGGCATAAATGCTCAAAGCAGTACAGATTAATGAAAAGAAGTGGCATTCTGTATTAAACGGCCGGCACTTTGGATGGAGACCCTTTCTTTCAACGACGGACGGTGCATTTAGATTCTAAAGTGCCGTCAGAGTACACTCGTAAGACTGAATCACCGAAACAATTCTTAGCACCATTTAAATCTCAATTGGATCTATTTGAAATTGCGGCTGTGATTAGCAAGCACTTAGAACAACACTCATCCAGTCTACTCAAAAGTGGAAAATACTTCAAAAGTGCATTGTGGGGCTTTTTCTTTTTCTTCTTATGACAAATTCTGAGCTAGTGTACAATTATTAGGTTTTCAATGCTTGAATATTTGATATACAATCATGTGAAAAAATTAGGACACCCTATGGAGGCCTGTGTTTTCTAACATATTTGGTCATGTGGGTACTTAATATTGAGATATTCAAGTAATAGAACTAATCAAAACTGGAAAAAAGATTTTTTCATAACTTTCTGTAAATTGTCATTTTAAATAAATGCAATTTCTGTTGAGGAATAAATTAGGACACGCCCACATTCAATCCCACTTAAAATGACTAAAAGCACACACAGGGGTATCACATGAGATCATCACATCATTACCCACTGTTTTGAATGAGGCTTGCCTTATTTAAACCTCACATTTAGTTTGGTGTGCCCCTGACTGTTGAAGTGAGAGACAACACCATGGTGAGATCAAAGCAGCTGTCTGAGGCCATCAGAAAGGAGATTGTAAACACTTATGAGTCTGGTAAGGGATTTCAAAAGATCTCAAAAGAGTATAAAATCAGCCATTCCATTCGGAAAATATTTTACAAGTGAAGGACATTCAAAACAACTGCCAACACGCCCAGGTCTGGCCGTCCAAGCAAGTTCACCCTGAGAGCAGACCGCAAGATTCGAAAAGAGGTCTTCAAAAGCTCTAAAATTTCATCACGGGACCGACAGCAGGCTCTTGCTTCAGTTGATGTGAAAGTGCATGCCTCTACAATCAGAAACAGACTCCACAAGTTTAACCTTCATTGTAGGTGTGCAAGGAGGAAACCTTTGCTCTCCAAGAAGAACATGAAGGCCAGAGTAAAGCTTGCCAGAGTGAATGTAGACAAAGACCAGGACTTCTGGAATAATGTTCTTTGGACAGATGAATCTAAAATTGAATCATTTGGAGACGAGAACAAAGGCCATGTTTGGCGTAAACCCAATACAGCATTCCAGGAAAAGAACCTCATACCAACTGTGAAGCATGGAGGTGGAAGTGTCATGGTTTAGGGATGCTTTGCGGTGCAGGACGTGGCCAGCTCACCATCATAGAATCCACCACAAATTCTATTGCGTATCAGAGGTTGCTTGAGGAACATGTGAGATTATCTGTGAAAAAATTAAAGCTGAAGCGAAACTGGGCCCTGCAACATGACAATGACCCAAAACATACCGGTAAATCCACCAAGGACTGGCTGAAAAGGAAGAAATGGAGAGTCCTGGAATGGCCGAGTCAAAGCCCAGATCTTAATCCAATTGAGATGCTGTGGGGTGACTTGAAACGGACTGTACATGCAGGAGACTCCTCAAACATCTCACAGCTGAAAGTATTCTGCGTTGAGGAGTGGGGCAAACTTTCTTTAAACCGATGTCAAAGACTGGTAGATGGCTACACTGAAGTTATTTCAGCCAAAGGGTGTAACACTAGCTATTAGGTGGTAGGGTGTCCTGACTTTTTCCTCAGGTAAATATGCACTTTTGTTTATATATTTAGTTTAATGAGTAAAACAATGTTATTTTTCATTGTCTACCTGAAATTAAATCATTTTCTTTTCCAGAGATGAAGAAAAGCAAGATTAGACATTAATATGTTAATATTTCATAACAAAAAACTGAATATTTAATGGGGTGTCTTAATTTTTTCATTTGACTGTACATCCACCTTATGTCGTGCTGCCAACCCTCCTGCTTTAATGGCTGCCAAATGGTTAACTGATCAATGTATCGATCCAGATCGACGCAACTGGTACAAATGTTGAGACTGAAGCTCCAGTGTCGTTTTTGGCAGCCCTTTTAATTTATCCAAGGACTTGAGTTACTGATTGCAGCTAATAGTAATAAATAATAATAACAATAAATAATAATAATAAATAAATAATAAACATACGGGTGAAAGTGGCGAGTATTTCTTGCCTGAACTCCCTGAAGGTCGCCACGGAGCCAGATTTTTTTTTTCCCCCTATTTTTGTAAATGTCCTAAAACCACTAAAACCAAAGAAAACTGCTTTTGGAGCTGTTATTCCTATAGCACATAAAAAAATGATTTTCATTCAAAATTGTATTTTTTCAATGATTTGCAACATAAAAGTTAACAAAAACAGCAGTAAAACCAACCTCCATCTCCTAATTTGTTTCCCCTCATTTCCTCACAGCTAAATGCAAAATCTCAGTTTTAACTCTTTAAATTAAAATTGAAGTTAGTGTAAACATTTACTTTCTGCTTCTTAAATAAGAAAGAAATATACATTCACAAAAATAAGTACAAATGACTTATACAGTATTATGCACAGTGAAATGGAATTATTGTAAAGATCGCGAAAGCATCGACTTTTTTAAATTATAAGGAAATAAATAAGTAGCCTAACGTGATGAACAAAAATAAGCCCAAAGTGCGCAATGACAGGTAAGATGTTCTGAACCTCCCCATCAGAGCAAATGAAATGTAATGTAAGCCTCCTCTTCAACTCTTTCCTTGCCCTTATAGATTTGATCAATTTTCTGCTGCATTGCTTTTATTAATCACATAAATTCAATAGGCTTGCCCCCCCCCGTTCCAGAAAACATGTGCATTTTAACCAATCAGAGCTAACTATCTCTGTTGATCACGTCAGTTTGTCAGCCAATGGCATACCACACGCATGCTATTTTTAGACCGTGACGTCATAGAAACCATGTTAATTCTGCTACTTTTCTCCAGTAATCGTTCAAAAACGAACATACTGTTCAAACACTGCTGCTATGGAACTTGTAGAAACGACTCTAGACATTACGACAAATGAAGAATGTTTTCTTCATACGTTTCCCGAAATCAAAAACTCGGAGGAAAAAATATGAAGAATGAATCAACTTGCGCTGACTTTTAACGCCAGCTCAGTGAATCCATTCACATTTCATATGCAGTAAACATTTTGTTGGGTTGGCATGGTCTTTCAGAGGACAAGGAGGTAAGCCATTTTGATATTTTTAACTTATTTTTTAGCGGAACATTTTGCCGTGCTGCCTCTGTCTGACAATGAATGACCTGAAAAGAATTAAAATGGTATCTGACTGCCACTATTACCTTTTCTGTTGTAACAAAACAAAAAAAAACTTTTATAAGGGGGAAGTGCAAGTAAATTATAGAATTAAAATTTGTTATCAATGAAAAAATTAAAAGTGTTTGTTGGCTGTCACTGTGTAGCATTTGCGATCGCTACACAAAACTAACAATATAAATTACCCCCAAGAAGTCACAGACGTAGGACAACCAGAGGATATAACATATAAAGAAAGACAGGGATGGTAGTAATGGATAGCTTGTTGAAACAAGTGAATGTCATTGTCAGTCGCGTAAGAAAAAGGTGTTGATTAAAAAAAAAAAAAAAAAAAAAAAAGCTAAGGCTATGCTTAGGTCGGCTCGTTTTTTTCGTCTTTTTCAGCCCTCAACACTCAAGTCATCTCTTTAACTGAACATTTCTATGTTCTTCCATATCTTTGCCAGTGAACTTGGCACCAGGGACATCATTTTCAGAGAGAATTGGTAGGTTTAGCTCGTAAAAACGTACACGATTTCCATTCGTTTCCTATTGTGGACAAACGATAGCGTGTCCCCCCTTAGCAACAGTAGCTATTGTCATGAATATTAATGAGTGGAAGTGACGTGTTGCTTGCGGTACGCCATTGAAAGGACAACTGAGGGCCAGTAAACATGGTGACGCTCCGAGAATACAACAAATTTCATATTTGCATTTACATGTTTCCGTCTCCATTCGAACAATGTCACAATTCCACGTGAAAACAACGTAGAATTCATGCCAGGCCCTAGGGGGCAGTGTAGATATACAAGGCGACAGCCACTGATGCACTTTGACACCAACAACCTCATCAGCCCGGAAGACAACATACCCGCCCACTCCAAGCAATGGCATTTTTATTTTGCTCCAAAAGACACAAAAATGGAAAAATTAAACATATCTAAATTAAAAATATTAGAAAAAAAGTCAATTAAAGCCGACGTTCCACCATGTCTGCTGTTTTTAATGTTTAGTAGCAGTGCTGCGCACGGGCAATGTGACGTGTGCGAGTGCTGACGTCATCGGTGCGAGAACTTTCTATTGATATGGTTGCGGAGCAAGCCCCGGCAGTCGAATCCTTCCACTTTGGAGCCCGGATTCAAAGGTTTGCATCATCACCTTCCGTTTTCGCCAACACTATATAAATGCGAGGCCCTTCCGCAACATAATCATTGCGCAATAGTGGTCGGAATGACCCCCCCCAACTCTTCAATCTCTGCAGCACTCCTGTAACAAGTCACATGACATTTTGGAGGGAAAATGACAAGCAGTACTCAATTTGGACATTTAGGGATGTATGTAATTCCAATGCGGTGTACTCACTTTTTTTGCCAGGGTTTTAGATATTAATGGCAATATTTTGAGTTATTTTAAGGGGGAAAATAAATGAACTCTATTATATAAGCTGCACACGGACCACTTTTCATTGTGTCAAAGTGTCATTTCGTCAGTGTTGTCCCATGAAAAGATATATTTAAATATCTGCAGAAATGCGAGGGGTGTACTCACTTTTGTGATACACTGTATACACATCTATCGATATAGAAAAAAAATAACATGGTCCTTGTTGTGTTAGATAATGTTATGAAACAATGTGATCTTGAATGCTACCTGCATGCAGTGAATGTGCTGTAAAGACAAATAAAGTACACGACAGTCAATGTGCAAAATCAGAGATGATTATAATATGTTGAGCAGAAAATTATACTAATAGCCAGCAATCAAACTAAATTTAATACACTCGGTCGTTTATCGATCTAAAGCACTTATTTACGCCGTATTCGTGTTGATGATCTAACTTGTTTATATGGCATCTTTTGAAAATTGAGAGTCCAATAATGTAACGCCACAAAAGCTTCAGAAGCAACATCTGATAAGGGCACAAAATCTGAGAACACCGGCAGGACGATCATCAATCTGGACAGCGCTTTTACGTGATAAAAATATACAAAAACTGGACTTCTTGATAGCAAACACTCTCCTGCTACTGTAACGCGTGGCAGGGCAGGATGCGTGCATAAGAAGTAAAAAAAAGGAGCAGGAGCACAACGGTCAGCGCACATGCGGTCCTAATGAACTTCAACAAAAGTGTCAGTAGCAGAAGAAAACTATTTAATAAATAAAGAGGCGCCATCGTGTGGTGGATGTCGTGAGGAACACCATATACAGAGGTGACCGTTACACTACGTCAGTAGAGTAGGCGAGTATTTGCTGTCACTAGACAAACACTACTAGTTTTGTCCTACTCTCGTCTCGTCTCATCCCGTCTTTCCTGTTCATTTTGCTGTTGCTGCTCGTTTTGTGAAATACCGACAGAGCTTTCCTGCTCATTAATGTTCCTATCAGGTTCAAATTGAAAGGGCTGAACAGATGACATGTTTATGTCGCGAAAGTCATCGCCCACAGTGCATTGCTACGTCAACAACAATGGCTACCTAATAGTTCAACTAATTTTACTAATTTTATAAAAATGAAAATATCAATAGGGGTTTTGATATTAAATTACTATTACTTATACTTATTTATCTTTTAAGGACTACAAGTCTTTTTACCCGTGGTTCCCTTTAATACATGTATTTAGCTTAGGTTATAAATGCTTTCTTTTTGTTCTTGAATTGTGTGTCGTCATCACCTGTTCATTAAAAGAAATAAAAGAGAAAATCTTTTTTCTTCAAAACGCATTTAATTCACACAACGCATGAACTGAAATTTTAATTTGAGACATGACTTTAGTAATGAGCTATGTAAAATGGCAGTTTCATCTGTGTGGTTTGAACCTTAGAGAAAGAAGACCTGCTCCTCCCCATCGAGAGGAGACAGCTGATATGACATTCAATTAGAGTGGCTTTCCTTTGGAAATGTCTAACTGCTCGGAGATGTCGGAGTAGTATCAGGTAGCTCTAAATTGCTCATCTTTGGGAATACTTGAAGAGAAGGTAGCAAAAGAACAGCTGGATTATATGAGGTCAACAAGTTTCCAGATAAGTGTCAGAAAACTACTGAAGAATTTCACTTGGTTTATACACCAAGGCAGTTCTAAAATCTGCTCGCTGGCAGACGTCCCGTTCGCCTCCCGCCAATGTGCTCTGAAGTGTGTCTATGTTTGCAGCTCCAGATGCATAAATTGCGTCCAGGGCCACATGACGGCCAACACGCAAACACAAAAAGTCCAAATCTTTGCAGTCAGACAGCCAAATTAAACCAGACCTTCATAACATCCTTGGCAGAGGTAACTAACCCATCGGGGAATTGCTTCCAGCAGCGCAAGATGGAGCGGTTCATAATTTGATTACGTTATTATATCCTGTGCAGACCTCATCTTTCGTCCCGGAGTGTGGAAAAGCTGAAATGCATAATAAAGATAGCAGCACCACTGAATAATGATGGACTTGTTATATCGACGACCTTAGGCTGATATGTTAAGGTTATGCGTTATATGAGAGTAAAATAGCATATTTTCTGGATGTGCTAAATAAACACCCGAATGCTTTTGATGGCAGTAGACATCCAATTCATTTTAACTGGGTGGGAATATATATATATATTATTGGAAAGCTTAAAATCTCACTTTCTGGGTTTGAAGAAAAAAAACAGCAAAACCCTAACTGGAGGTGAGAACACGCGAGAACTGAATTAAAGAGTGTCAAGACACAGCTGTGAATGGCCACAGCCGGATTTTTGGGAGGTTTTATGGGTGAAACGTGGTAATATAACAAGGGTCGCGACGCAGAAATCATAGACATCAAGGAGTGGTCGAGATGCTCATTTTCATATAATTACTCTTTTAAACTTGTTTGGATCCATTATTTATCATCTAACAAGAAATAATGCGACAGTAAAAAAAAAAAATACAACTAGGCCTGCAAGCAGGACTGAACGGGCCCTCGCAATCTAGCGCAACTCGGACAGTATACAGGTCAGGGTGGTGGCAGATCGTCCTCTCTAATCATCTCATTAGAACCTAACATGCTCGAAAGTCGCCTCTTTACATTCACACACCTAAGAGATAAAAACCCCTATTGGAGAGAGTACTACAAAAAAGGAGCGACTAAAGGGTCGTCACTGCAACAGACAGAGACATGTGGACATGGGCCATAAAATAAGTATTTCAAAAGGTCTTGAAACTACAATGACCAACCTGAAAAGAACTGGACATATATTAGAAAAATGAGTGACTTTCTATTGCCACTAGTTGGCGCTGTAAGGTTGATGCAAATGACCCCTTCAGGACCCTTCAGAGTATGACTCAACAAGCACGAGATGTTTGGCGCAGATATGTTGTAGAAGTTATGACTGTTCAAAACTTGTGGTGAGACGAAATGGCTTCAGTCATTTTTACTTCTCCTGTTGGACTCTTCTGCTTCAACCAAACCTCAATATTTTTCATCAGGCACCTGAACACATGTCTTATGGCTCCCCTGATGCAGGTTTCAGGTGAATATATTTTTTTCCTTGGAGGAGAAGCCTGTTTAGTAAAAAAAAAGGCATTTCCTGTTCCCACTAGGGGGCGCTAGGCCTAATGGGTAATGTTTCAATGCACTCGTGTTAAGGGTGGGATCCCGCACATACATGCTAGATATGAAAAAGATTGAACGTTGTGTCAAGGAGCTATTAGTCTTTTACTGAATTTGTCATTTTGCCGAAAAAATGGCCGACTTTGGCACCACGCCCAGGTCAGAACCATGAATGAAAACGCAGCATTTTGAAAATTTTAGATCTCCTATGTCTCCTGAATAGTCTCACCAATTTTGAAGATGATCCAACTAACTCCCTCTGTGACAAGGTCTCAAATGTGCACCCTGTTAATTGATAAAAATTTCACATTTGATCCAAAATACCCGATTTCCTGTTGGGTTTGGAATATGGGTTCAAGAGACTTTTTGGAGCAGTTTTGCACAAGGTATCGACTCCCCAAATTTCATTGCTCTACGTTAAAAAAACCTAATAGGAAACGCCTTTTTGAAAAATTCAAGGGGGCGCCACTGAGCCATTTTGTTACATTTTTTTGGAATGTCACAAGATTATCAAAATCCATGCAAAGCCGCATATATGTACAAAATTTGGCGAGTTTTCGTGCATGTTCAGGCCTCCAAATGTAAACTATACTACAAATGGATAAAAATTTCACATTTGATCCAAAATACCCGATTTTCTGTTGGATTTGGAAAATGGGTGCAAGAGACTTTTTGGAACAGTTTTGCATAAGGTATGGACTCCCCAAATTTCATTGCTCTACGTTGAAAAAAACCAATAGGAAAGGCCTGTTTTAAAACTCCTTTCTGTCGCCACTAGTTGGCACTGTAGAGTTGATGCAAATGACCCTTACAAGACCCTTCAGGGTATAACTCTCAACAAGCACGGGAAGTTTGGCGCAAATATGTTGTATATCTGCTGAGTTATGACTGTTCAAAGTTTTTTGCGAGACAAATTGTTGACGGTCATTTTCACTTTCCTGCTTGGTCCCCTCGGCTTCAACGAAACCTCAATATTTTTCATCAGGCACCTGAACACAGGTCTTAAGGCTCCCCTGATACAGGTTTGAGGTCAACAGATTTTTTTCCCTTGGAGTAGGAACCTGTCTCGTAAAAAAAAAGGCATTTCCTGTTCTCACTAGGGGGCACTAGGCCTAATGAGTAATATTTCAATGCACTCGTGTTAAGGGTGGGATACCGCGCATACATGCCAGATATGAAAAAGATTGAACGTTGTGTCAAGGACCTATTAGTCATTTACTGAATTTGTCATCATTTTGCCGAAAAAATGGCCGACTTTGGCACCACGCCCAGGTCAGACCCGTGAATGAAAACGCACCATTTTAAAAACTTAAGATCTCATATGTCTCCTGAACAGTCTCACCAATTTTGAAGATGATCCAACTAACTCCCTCGGCGAAAAGGTCTCAAATGTGCACCCTGTAAATCGATAAAAAATTCATATTCGATCCAAAATAACCGATTTCCTGTTGGGTTTGGAATATGGGTGTATGGGTGTAAATGCTTTTTTGGAGCGGTTTTGGACAAGGTATAGATCCCCCAAATGTCATCGTTCTACGCTGACAGACCCTAATGTTATAGGCCAACTTTAAAATTTCAAGGGGGCGCCACTGAGCCATTTTGTTACATTTTTTGCAACGTTGCAAAATTATCAAAATTTACAATTTTCCCACAAATTTTGGTGACTTTTCGTGCAAGTTCAGGCCTCCAAATTGGCCGTTTTCATTTGCCCTGAAAAAAGAAAATAAATAAATAAAAGAAATAATAATAATAATAATAATCCTTTGCAAAACAATACGGCCTTCGCACGCTTAGTGCTCGGGCCCTAATTAAGCGATCATTATGAGGTAGATATCAGTGACGTTTTTACAGACAACATTTTTTTCATTGTTACATAATTTGTTTAAAAGTTTAAAATATGCGAGGTAATATATTTTTTAAGTCTTTTTTTTTTTTTTTAAACGGTAATATTAGACATCAATTAATGATTCTAAGCTAAAAATGACAGACATTTTAAATAATAAATATTATTAATTACCTTCGTTTTATGGCTGGGTTGAAGCAAACATTTGTTTTGGCTTAAAATACAGCAGTTTCTTTTAAAGAGGAGTGCAAGAGCAGAAACTGCTTTTTCAGTCTTGTCTGTGTTTTCCGCCATACATATATATAGATAGATCAATAGAGGCCGGGGTCTATCAGGACCTATGGCTACCTAAGGCTATGCAAAGAGGCCCTGAGACAGACCAGCACATCACAGCAGGGTGTAAGATGCTGGCAGGCAAGGCATAAATGAAACGATAACCAGGTAGCAGGCATAGTGTACAGGAACACCTGTTCCGAGTACGGACTGAAGACCCAAGAGTCAAGGTGGGCAACAGCTCCAAAGGTGGTCAAGAACAACCGAGCCAAGATCCAGTGGGACTTCCAGGTCCAGACAGACAAACTGGTGATGGCCAACCAGCCTGACCTAGTGGTGGTGGATGAACATCAGAAGACAGCAGTAGTGATCGATGTAGCAATCCCGAGCGAAAGCAACATCAGGAAAAACAAGAACACGAAAAGCTGGAGAAATATCTAGGGTTGAAGGAAGAGTTGGAGAAAATGTGGGGAGTGAAGGCAACAGTGGTGCCAGTAGTGATCGGGACACTAGGGGCAGTAACCCCTAAGCTGGGTGCATGGCTCCAACAAATACCAGGAACAACGTCCGACGTCTCCGTTCAGAAGAGCACAATCCTAGTGACAGCTAAGATCCTGCGCAGAACCCTCAAGCTTCCAGGCCTCTGGTAGAGGACCCGAGCTCGAAAGGAGAGACCATACCGCCCAGGTGGGCGAGATGACGATTTTTTATATACTAGTATATATACACATACATACATACATACATACATACATACATACATACATACATACATACATACATACATACATACATACGTATATACATATATATACTGCTGGCCAAATGTATTGGCCCCCCCTGCAATTCTGTCACATACTCCTCAATTTCTCCTAGGAAATGATTGCAAGTACAAATGCTTTGGCAGTAATATCTTCATTTATTTTGCTTGCAATAAATAACACAAAAGAAAATGGGGGGAAAAATCATGTAATGCTTCTCTAACTTGTGTGATTAACAGAACCTGTTACTTACCTGTGGCACATAACAGGTGGTGGCAATAACTAAAACACATGTGCAGCCAGTTAAAATGGATTCAAGTCGACTCAACCTCTGCCCTGTGTCCTTGTGTGTACCACATTGAGCATGCAGAAAAGACAGAAGACCAAAGAACTGTCTGAGGAGTTTAGAAGCAAAATTGTGAGAAGCACCGGCAATCTCAAGGCTACAAGTCCATCTCCAGAGACCTGAATGTTCCTGTGTTTACCGTGCGCCGTGTATCAATAAGTGTAAAGCCCATGGCACTGTGGCTAACCTCGACTAACATTCAAAGTTCAAGCTGTCCTGCAGTCCAAGGGTACAACAGTTTCGACCCGTACTATCCGTCGGCGTCTGAACGAAAAGGGACTCAATGGTAGGATACCCATGAAACCCCACTTCTGACCCAGAGACATAAAAAAGCCAGGCTGGAGTTTGCCAAAACATTTTTGAAATATGTTCTCTGGTCAGATGAGACAAAAGTAGAGCTTTTGGGGAAAAGGCATCAACATAGAGTTTACAGGGGGAAAGAAACGAGGCCTTCAAAGAAAAGAACACGTTCCCCACAGTCAAACATGGCGGAGATTCCCTGATGTTTTGCGGTTGCTTCGCTACTTCTGGCACTGGACTGCTTGACCATGTGCATGACATTATAAAGTCTGAAGACTACCAATAAATTTTGCAGCATAATATAGGGCCCAGTGTGAGAAAGCTGGGTCTCCATCAGAGGTCATGGGTCTTCCAGCAGGACATTGACCCAAAACACACTTCAAAAAGCACTAGAAAACGGTTTGAGAGAAAGCACTGGAGACTTCTTAAGTGGCCAGCAATGAGTCCTCACCTGAATCCCATAGAACACCTGTGGAGTGATCTAAAAATGGCAGTTTGGAGAAGGCACCATTCAAATCTCAGAGACCTGGAGCAGCTGGCCAAAGAATGGTCTAAAATTCCAGCAGAGCATTGTAAGAAACTCTTGATGGATACCGGAAGCGGTTTTTTGCAGTTATTTTGTCTAAAGGTTGTGCTACCAAGTATTAGGCTGAGTGTGCCAATACTTTTGTCCGGCCCATTTTTGGAATTTTGTGTAAAATGATAATGATTTCATTTTTTTTTCCATTCTCATGCTGATAGCACTCCTGTAACGAGTCACGTGACATTTTAGAGGGAAAATGACAAGCAGTACTCAATTTGGTCATTTAGGAATGTACGTAGTTCCCATGCAGTGTACACACTTTTTTTTGCCAGGGGTTTAGATATTAATGGCTATATTTTGAGGGGAAAATAAATGAACTCTATTATATAAGCTGCACACAGACGACTTTTTATTGTGTCTAAGTGTCATTTTGTCAGTGTTGTCCCATGAAAAGATATACTTAAATATCTGCAGAAATGCAAGGGGTGTACTCACTTTTGTGATACACTGTATCTTATGATTAATTGCTAATTTGTCCCATTTCCAATAATTGACTAGACTCAATATAGTAGACTCACAATCACACATTTGTCCATTTTTATTTTTATATAAATATGAGAAATCGTGAATTTGTTGCATTTTTTTAAATGGTTAACTTGCGATTAATAGAGCTTAGCCTTTTCTCTCCCATACTGTATATCAAATGTCACAGGGTGCTTCAAAATGAGTCCTCACTATAAATTCCATTTCTGCAAAATTGTGACTGTGGAGGAATCACAGGGCAAGTAGTTTCCCAAGATAGAAAGCGGCGATAAGTACAAAGCTTTAGAAAAAAATAAAATAAAATGCTCGAGTTCTGCTCCCTACCTTAGGAAATAATCAGCGGGTGATAAATGTTGTTGTGGAGAGCGTCGCTACTTGCAAAGTATTTGCATTATTGAGTGAATTAAAAGAAAAGCACGGATGGTGGGATTGACAGTAGAACTGAAGGGATGTCTTCTAATGCCAAAGCAAACATAAAAACTGAGGGATGTTTGACTGCGGCTATGGAAAACAGGCCACTTGGGAGATGGGGAAAGGAAATTCAATTTGATGGTAATCTGATGTACACATTCTACTGTTTGTGAGTTAAATTAGATTTGGGATCGGTTTGCTTTAGCCCCTGTGCACCCTTTACACTATTAGGGAGGGAGATTTATCTATGCTTGTGTCTGATTGAAGAATAGTGGGCAGATGGTAATCTATCAAACAGACAACAAAATGTTTCATTTCGCCTCCCGTCACCTTATTGGACCCTCAATTGTATATTTCTTTTCTTGGAGTGACTATTGTAGGGATGGAAGGATCAATTCATTATAGTCAACTTTTCTTTCTGAAATTATGGTTGTTGTCATTTTAACATAGTTGCTATGCTAGTTCAAGCACTTTATGGGGATTTTGACTAATTGGTTGCAATAGACGGTGTTGGACGTCCAACCCATTTGAAGCGGAAGTGACACATTTCAATTCACAGCAGAAAGATAAAAAAAAAAAAAAAAACACTTGATTTGATGTCTTTAAAAATCAATGGCATTGAAAGATAAAATCAAGGTCAAGTGGATTTTTGGATTTCACGAAATTTGGGTGATGTGGCTGTTAATCACTTGCACTCTATTCACAGTATGAAAAAATAAGGTCCTAAAAGTTGAGCTAACGTAAGATTTTACGTAAACACAACGCAAATTTTCATCAGTACCTTATTTTGAATATTCCAAACTCATCAGGTTTACATGATAAAATTGGTTTTGCCAACTTCAATTATCACGTTTTGGGGCAAGCAGAATTTGAGTTGTGCTTGCTTGATTTGACTTCTAGGTAATGGAACCATGACTAGTTCCAAACACCGCTTTGACAAGGGCGGACCCCATTCATTTGAATGGCTGGCCGTCAAGTATATTCGGAGGTATCGTATTTTTCGGACTATAAGTCGCAGTTTTTTTTTCATAGTTTGGCTGGGGGTGCGACTTATGTGTGAAATTATTAACACATTATGATATCATTTCACATGTTATTTTGGTGTTTTGGAGTGAAACTGAAGGTTTGGTAAACTTGTTAGCATGTTCTTTATGCTATAGTTATCTGAATAACTTAATAGCTATGGCCGCGTTCGCGTTCTGCCTTTGGCAATGTGTGTTCAATTGTATTATTGACTTTTTTAGTTTGTGGCGCTTTCACGCCCACGTGGGGGCGCACTTGCACTTGTTTACGTGAAGAAGAGCGCTCACACGCCAGAAGAAGACCGACAGCTACATAGCTCTGACTGAGTGGGCGAGTTAGCGAGAGAGAAACACGGCTGTGAACCTACGTTCATTGTTTATGCTTGTAAAATATCTCTACAGAGGCAACGCCTGTGTGTATCTTTTCTGTTGTTGTGGTGTGTTTTCCACCCGCGATCAGACACTTAGAGCCAGTTGTGTGGCTGTTTGAATGATGCGCTAATGCTAGCGAATGCATGCTAACCGTTTGTGTTCATGTTCATGTCATTGCTGTAAAAGCACCTAATTATCATTTATTTACGTCGATGCGAACCTGTTTGGTATCGAGGACGAAATGGATTCAGCAAATTATACGTCCAGCATCGTCATTTGGGAATTTAGCCCGCTGAATAGCCAGGACCGAGCCGTAGCGTCCTGGTGAGGACAGTATATTCACATTTCGTTGTTCATGCACTGTACACGGTAAACCTATTCAGCAGGTTGTTCTCTATTGTATTTTTATATTAAATTACCTTTCAAGATGACATGTCTGTTCTATGTGTTAGACTTTATCAAGTAAATTTCCCCCAAAAATGCGACTTATACTCCGGTGCGACTTGTCTATGTTTTTTTTTCTCTTTGTTGGGCATTTTATGGCTGGAGCGACTTATACTCAGGTGCGACTTGTAGTCCGAAAAATACGGTAAGTTGATTAAAATTCAAACGAGGCCATTTCTTAAACTGTCTATACTAGGGGTGTGACAAAATATTGAAACAGTGATATATCGTGATACTTTGTATCCCAAAAGGTTATCAATATGCGCCTGCCAAAAATCGAGATGTCGTTTTAAAAAGGTGTCAATGTCTAAAAAAAAAAATTTTTTTTTAAATAAGGAACCAACAAGTTGCTACCAAAATCTTCCACCATAATAGTGTCTCATTTAACTCTAAGGCTGCATTGACTGTGCTCGAGGTCCAATCCACTTAGACATGGAACTTTATTCGGGTGATTCCCAGGTCAGTTCCTGTTCTGTAACTCAAAATAAATAGGAAGTGACCCATAAAATACCCCAAAATCAACAGGAAGTAACTGAAAATCAAGATGTTAATGACCATAAATCACCCAAAATTATCTCATTACCTGGCATTGGCTGCCACTGACAGCCATAGACGTTCAATCCGTTTGAAGTGGGAGGGATGACGAATGTTCATTCGCTAACACCCTCCCAGTTCAAATGGATTGAACGTCTACAAGTGATAAACTCATTCCAATTCACAGCAGAAACTTGTTTTTCTGTTTATTAGTTGTTTGTAGAATATCCTAGAATGATTTTCTGACCGATGTATCGATAATCGTTGTATCGCCATATCGTCAGATCATCGTTATAGTGAGCTTTGTATCGCAAATCGTATCGTATCGTGAGGTACCAAGAGGTTCCCACTCCTAGTCTGTACATTATCAGAGGAGCTTCATGATGTATCTGTTGAGCTTTATTTGTGTGTACATGGTGTAATCATATACAGTCGTACCTCTACATACGAAGTTAATTCATTGCAGGACCTAGTTTGTAAGTCGAAATGGTCGTATGTCGACCCGGATTTTCCCATAAGAACATACATTATAATTCTATAAATTCATTCCACAGCCCGAAAACCTACATTAAATCCTTAATAAATACTACTGGTACTGTTATAAATGGCAATTACACATTGCAAAACAAATAAATTATTAATAAAAACTGTAAAATAATAAAAATTCCTGTAATAATGTGACAAATCGGGTTCTAATGTGGCAGACGTTTTTTGCTGTACCTGAACGCACCGCGTGGCTGATGTGCCGGTGAGATAGAGTGCGGTTCTATCTTACTTTCTTTTAATGTTTTGTTGTTGCCGTCAACTGGAGCAGACAGTAGGCGTGTTGTGTTGCACAAGTTCTGAAATAAATCGCGCAAAACAACCGCAGTGCTCTGTTCGCGGGGTTGGGGCCCTCTTGCCCCCGGCGCGGCCGCCGATCGGTGCGGACTTGGGCTTCTTTCCTGGTGGCTTTCGGGCTGGCTCTCCAGCGGTTAGAAGCCACGCGGCTTCTTCCCCAGCGGCTTTCAGGCTGGCTCCCCATCGCGGCCGGCTGCTGACCTTCATTGTGCCTCGAGGTTTAGTCACTGGGAGGACCCTTTTTCCCTTCACCACCTAGCACTAACCTTCTTGGAACCTGTGCTGATTTCTCTCACAAGAAAATCTGACGTGCACACGTCTGAGGCGCTGTCATGTCGTCGTATTTAGAGCATGTCGTCGGATGTAGAAATAAATGGCGAGACAGATTTTACGTCGGATATCGAAAAGATCATGTGTTGAAGCGATCGTATGTCGAGGTACCACTGTATATATTTTATCTTGGTTGACAAGTAATTTTCTCTTACTTTTTAAGATGACTCCGCTAGCTAGGAAGGTATCGCCAGGGATAAATTGATAAAGTCACTATCTCTTTTAATTTGTCAACTCTTTTCAGAGGTATACACTTGTAAGTATTGGTAGACGACCGACTCATGTGCTTGTTAGCTCTATTTTTGTAAGCTTTGAATTAAAGGGAACCTCAGTCTTAAAGACTCAGAGGCTCTAAAAAGCCACAATTGTTCTCTTTACTGAAACATGTCATTAGAAACACATAAAATATTGCCATTGATTCAAAAATCGATAATATTCAGTACATGTTTTGAACTACGGAGGGCGCCGTGTTTTATGCGCGCAATAGAGGCTCTTGGTGATGTCGTAGATTGTCACTGTCACAAGAAGAACACTACCGGTTTATTCCAATTCCTTCCACGCGGCGAGACATCCAGCACATGCGCACATCAGTTAAAAGCGGCGATTACTTACTGTTTGTGTTTTTATTGAGTCATTTATTAGCTTTTCCTTGCCTCAAAATACTTTTTGCATGTTTTTCCCCTCTCATACTTTTAAGCATTGCGTTTCTTTGTGGTAGCTTTAAAGCAGACTGTTGATTTGTTGACCATATTAGGCACGTAGCATATCTAAACCACCCATTTGATATTAGTATTTTTAAGAATTTCTGAAGGCATCTTTAGTACCTACGTTCTGTCTGTATGCATCTAAACAAAACAAGCTGAAAGTGCACGGTAGTACTTTGGGTGTCCAATTCACCTCTTGTACGACGATTGCTGGTGTAGCACATTTTGGCAGAACACCGTTTTTTTTTTTCTACTCTCGTCTCATCCCATCCCGTCTTTCCTGTTCATTTTGCCTTTGCTGCTCGTTTTGTGAAATATCGACAGTGCTGTCATGCCCGTTAATGTTGCTCTCGGGTTCAAATTGAAAGGGTTGAGCAGATGTTAATGTCACGAGAGTCATACTCTGAAAGCCGATATACTTTTTTTAAGTACGTAGATTGTAAAGGCAATTTTTTTTTTTTAATTGCTTCAACAGCTTCATATTTACAATGATGACCTGACACTTAAAGGATTAATTCAATCTATTGCTACCAAGCCAATGAACACAGCACTTCTTTTAACGATTATACACACTTAGCAAGAATAGTACACTATTTTAAGATTAATAAACCCACCTGGACGTCATGACGAGATGTAAACAAGTGAGAATTTAAGAAGATGCTCGCCATGCTAAATAAGGCTAAAGCGAATGCTATGCTAATGCTACAAGTTACATTTAGAGTGACAGGATCACTCGGTAAAAACCTTAAAAAGGTAGAGCAACAGATTCTTTCATGCAAGATGACAAAAAAATCTTACCATATTTACAAAATAGGCAAGCCTGAAGCTTCCTGTAGCAGCCTGCCTTCAAGCGGCTGCGGGGTACTTCCAGAGTCCTACCGACAGTCAGTGGCGGCCACAGTTGCGCACACAGATCACTCGGCCGATATTGGATAAAGTCCATATTGTCAGCTGTCCGACGTATCAGTCAACCTTTAATTATCAGTACAGTATGACGTTTTGAGCTCTGCTTCCTTAAAATTTTGAGTTTTCGGCAATATCTTGCATTTGCATGTTTTCCAACAAAACAAGTGCAAGTGAAATAGCTTTACTTGAAGTGTCAAGAACTGTAGTGTGAAATATACGGTACATGAGTGTTGCTAAGAATAAGTACTTCCCTCGGGTGTCTGCTATTTACTAAAACACGGATCATCCCAACTGCCTGTGCTGTACAATATCATCATTACATGATCACGGCACTCTACACCCAGAAGCAATTGTTGCAGGCTATAATGTACAGTACATTATCTCTTCTCTAAATTCCCAAGCTTTCTTGGCCTAGATAAGATGTGTGAGAGCGGATTGTTGGACTCTAAAGGTTCATCCAAATTGGAGCAAAAGACATACAATGAAGAGTTCAAGAGGTGAGATGAGGTTAATGTCTTGTGTGATCCTGTTTTGGCAAACACAAGACAGTGTTTGTGGGTCAAAGAAATCCCACATATAAGCAGTCGGGTTGCTCACAGGTAAGTACCTGCACTTACACTACGGATCCTTTCAGTGTAATTTGGTTCGTATAGTCATTCCATGGCCAGGGGAGACATTGGCCTAGATAGGGAAGGTGTGTACAAGCAAAGATGCGTAGCTCAGTGAAAATAAAAATGGAGCACTGCTTTCTGAGGGAAAGTGATTTAAATTTTAATGAAGATAGAAACTCTTCTCTAATGAATACACTTGCCAAATGCGTTCAAGCTGTGACTTCAAAACTTCATAGATTTAAATTAGTGGGGATTGGCTGCCATCGACGGCGGCAGACGTCTAATCTATTTGACCGGGGGAGGGGCTGGCAGCGATCGAACCATCGCCATCAACGGCACTGAAACATGATCATTGACAAATGGATTACACTTCTATTACTGGCAATTGCCGTCAATGTTAATAATGAGCAATTGCATTTTTCCTATAGGCTCCTGTAACGAAAGTCAACCCACTGATGTGGATCCCAATCAGACTCAGAGGCCAGGAATATAGCTATAACGTTAGCTACTTAAAACTTTGTCACATGTTCTGGCAGATTTTGCTTCTGAAGCTTTTGTGGCGATGAGTAAGCGATCTTTTACTTTCAGTTGGATTCTCAATATTATTCAGAGCTGCTAAATGAGGAACTTCCATTATAAACATACATGTGCAAGTAGGAGTGGTAACCTCTTGGTACCTCACGATACGATACGATTTGCGATACAAAGCTCACGATAAAGATGATCTGACGATATAGCGATACAACGGTTTTCGATACATTTGTCAGGAAATCATTCTAGGATATTCTACAAAAAACTAATAAACAGAAAACAAGCTTCTGCTGTGAATTGGAATGAGTTTATCACTAGTAGACATCCAATGGATTGAACGTCTATGGCCGTCAGTGGCAGCCAATGCCAGACAACGAGTAATTTTGGGCCATTTAAGGTAATTTACCTATTGATTTTGAGGTATTTTATGGGTCACTTGCTGTTTATTTTGAGTTACAGAACAGGAAGTGACCTGGGAATCACCCAAATGAATAGGCAGTGACTCAAACTCAACAGGAAATGACTTGTAAATGCCCCGAAAATCGGACCGAATGACTGTGGATGCTCTGGTTTTGAATGAACGAATGTTCCCAGTCTAAATGGAGTGGGCGTCAAGCACTGTCAATGGCAGCCTTTTTTTTTTTTTTTTAAATTGACACTCTTGACAGGAGCATATCGATAACCTTTTGGGATACAAATTATCATGATATATTACCATTTCGACCATTTATTTTGTCACACCCCTATGTGCAACATAGGCCGGTATGAGATTCTGACGGTATGATGACCTTACGCCAAAGTATCATGGTTTCACCGTATTGCAATTGCAGCTCTAAAATGTGTTACTTTGAGGAAGAAACTTTTTCCATGAAACAGGATTTTTATTTTTCAAAACAAGCAAATTAGAACATAAGTATAAAGTTAAGTTAAAAATACAGTACATTAAAAAATTAAATAAATAAAAATACTGAAATATTCTGAACTAAAATAAACGCAGTCCTTAAGGTGAGCTTAAACCCACAGCCACAGCTCAACATTATTACCATCAGAACAAAAATAATTGAATTATTTTGCATAAGAAGCACGTGTGTATGACTCATATCATGTATACATTTTACACACACCAACTTTCTCAACACAGACAGCTGCCAGAAGGAAAAAAAAAACACCACGTTTTACCACCGCTAGACACATTAAACACACTGGAGTTAACTCTCGTAGCTGGTGGGAAACGTTCATGACAGTGTTTACTATCGTTTTATTTTGTATTAAATAGGAAATCATATTGGAGGTACTGCTTCTTCGGCAGCCACCCTCCACAAACGACATGTTTTACATGTCGGTTGGCCGTCCTCTTTGAAGCCGCGGCGGTCTGTAACTTTTCTGTAACCTAAGTATTCCCATACCAGGGATTTTGTTTTCTTCGATGGGGGAAAAAGCTCAGGAGTTACACCTCCTCCAGCCATCATGTAGCACAGCTGACTCACTGACACTGAGCAACAAACGGTAGGGAGGGGTTGGCCTTACCTAACCTTCTCCATGCATTTCGTGGGACATAAAAAATAACAAATACTTTAAGGACGGTGTGACGGAATTTTTATGCGGTTTTGAAACCGGCAATCGGCACGTGTCTAGTGCATCATGAAAACGGCTTAAATAAATGCTTAAGACAAACGACGAGAGAGCAGCGTGCAGTCTGGTTGACCGCAGCCACATGCTAGGAGTTTGTGAGGAGAACTTCCTTCGTCTGCGTCTGTGACCAAACATGAGTAGGTATTCCTTTTTTTTAATAGCAAGTTTGTGGTGTTTACTTTGGACTTTCAGTGCTGGGATCTTGACATCTTATATCAGTTACATTTTATTCGATTTGTGTTGTGACAGGCTAGTAAACAAGTAGGCAGTAAAATGCTACCAAACATTAACAGGTAAGTCTATGTTTCTACTACATTAGTTCAATTTTTTTCTTTTTTTTTTTTTTTTTTTTACAAATCAATCTTTAACTTACCTTTGAGCAAGCATAAGTGTCATTGGGTGACTGTCTTGACATTCAGTTGGTTATGTGGTTGAGGATAGAGCCTTACCCATAGTTTGCATTTGACAAGCTTGCTAATAGGCTTTGAAAAAGGCACCAAATAAAAAAAATCCTCCCCCTAATCTTTCAGGGTACCTGGTGTCGGAATTAGATGTACCCCATGTGCAGCGTTAAACCAGTGGGTTTTTGCAATTTTAAAGTCACAACCTATGCAACTGACCGGCTGGTGTCCGACTTCTTTGATTTGGGGTGTAGTTTTGCGATAGGTCCATTGGACGTCTATCACCGTCAATGGCACGGAAACATAATCCTTGACTGCAGGAGAAGTACTGACTGCTTTTTAACTTCAATTTTAAGTCGGAGCTTTGGTATTGTACATGCTCGCTCACTGATATGGGCTTAGTGTCAAGATGAAAGAATTGAGTGGTGATTGATGTGGATGTTTTTGGGAGGGGGTGTTGCATTGGAAGGACAAAATGTCTGCCAAAAAAGTATTTGTTAAGCTTAACAAGATGTAGCTAAACATCAGGAAATCTGCTTACTAGAAAAAGGACAAACTAATCCAACTACAGAAAAGCAGAAAGATGCCGTTCAATTAGTAAAAATCTGAAAACAAACTGTTTTAGATTAAGAAGTGGTTCACTGTTCATGTTTAAAAGTAGTAACATCTGAAAAGCTGGGTAAAGGGAACGAACGATCGCCTCTAGCCTCTGCCATTTGAAATAGGTTGGACGTCTATTGCCGTCAATAGGTGTTTTCAATGTCAATGTCCCTCTTTTACCAACTACAACACGTCCTGTGACCTGGACCGGAAATTAATTAATTAATTAATTAATTGGAGTCAAGACAATGATAACTTTTCAATAGATGTCAATATTAGTGAACGCTGTCCCTGTAAGGGTTGATCTGTATTACAAAAATGCTGAATTTCTCAGAACTACGAAACATTAAAATAGACTGCAACTCAATGCTCCCAATAGCCGGCAATATCGGCTTCAACCAGACCACTTCAATTTTTTCCACTAATGAGGAAAATCATTTATCACACAAACTGTTTATAACTGTATGGAACTAAAAAGAAATCCGTCCACGGAGGCAATATTGTACAGAAATTAAGATTATGCACATATGTAACCTTTTCTCTCTTTGCTGAGGCTTGGTGCTTTGAGGCTTGGAGCTTTGAACTCCTGGACTCGGCGATGCAAGCTGGTCAGTCTCACAGGCCTCGCCACAACATGCTAAAGAACAATTAAAATGGTTAGGTTTGTGGCACTAAGCTAAAAGCAACTTAGCACTGCTATCCAACTCACCTTTGATGATGACAAAAATACAACTGGCGTCACCTGCGAGGTGCCCAGCTACTTATAGTACCCGCATGAGTTGGGGGGCGCTATTGTGCCTTCTAATGTGACACACATACAACCCCTAGAAAAACGTATGGAATCACCAGTCTCGGACGAGCCCTCACGCAGACATTTTGTCATGTAGAACAAACTCAGATAAAAAGCTTAAAAAATAATGAATTAGTTCAAAAGTGCAACTCTTCAGCATCCAGAAACACTAAAAGAAATGAATAAAAAAAACACTGTAGTGGTCAGTAAATGTTACTTTTATAGAGCAAGTGCAGGGAAATGTATATGGAATCTAACCATTCTGAGGGAAAAAATATGGGATCATGAGAAACAAACAAAGAAATAACAATCAAAACACAGCTCTAGTATTTAGCAGCACCACCTCTGGCTTTTATGACAGCTTGCAGTCTCTGAGACATGGACTTGATGGGTATTCTTCATCAATTTGGTGCCAACTCTCTTTGATCGCAGTTGCCAGCAGCAGGATGAACCTTGTCAAGAGTCAAGAATCTGCATTGGAAAAGGTGTCAAGAGTCAAGAATCTGCATTGGACAAGGTGATGATGCTGGAACTTTTGTTTGGTGCCGTTTCAGTGAGATTTACAAAGATGACTGCCTAAAGAAAACATCAAAATTCCATCAGTCCTTGATGATATGCTGCTGCATGTGAGGTAAAGGCACTGGGGAGATGGCTGTGGTTAAATCTTCAATAAATGCACAAGTTTACATAGAAATTTTAGACAGCTTTCTGATCCCTTTAATTGAAAATATGTTTGTCGTTTTCCAAGATGACAATGCATCATCCCACAGAGCTAAAACTGTTAAAGCATTCCTTGGAGAAAGACTCAGCCATTCAATGTCATGGCCTTCAAATTCTCAACCCTCTTGAAAACCTGTGGTGGAAATTGAAAAAAATGGTCCACAGCAAGGCGCCGACCTGCAAGGATGATCTGGCAACTGCAATCAAAGAGATTTGGCCCCAAATTGATGAAGAATACTCATCAAGTCCGTGCCTCAGAGACTGCAAGCTGGCATAAAAGCCAGAGGTGGTGCAACTAAATACTAGAGATGTGTTTTGATTGTTATTTCTTTCTTTGTCATGATTCCACATATATTTCCCCACACTTGCTCTATAAAATTAACATTTATGACCACCACAATGTTTTTTATTCATCTCTTTTAGTGTTTCTGAATGCTAAAGAGTTGCACTTTTGAACTAATTCATTATTTCTTCAGGCTTTTTATCAGAGTTTGTTCTACATGATAAAATGTCTGAGTTAGTGCTCGTCCGAGACTGGTGATTCCATACTTTTTTGCGAGGAGTTGTACAAGAAATGCATGTTTTGCTGCATTTTCATGCTTCTCACTAGAGACAAAAACACAAGAAAAACACTAAAATAGCTTACAGCGAGTTGAGAATGGACATTATGCAGTTTGCAAGATAAATTCTCCTGACATGGTAGCACGATAGCGTACCTGAAGAGATCATACCTCTGAGCATCTTTAGTACAAAGTGCTAGAATGTCATTCTTACTACACAAGGTGATTGTTCTTTGACATTATACTAAACATATTACTTTCAAGGTAATACAAGTAGAAATATTTTTTTCCCTCTCTTAAGTTGAAGCGCAGTTTTCAGTCTAGCAGTATCATGGTATATAATTTATCGCAGGGTAAATAAAATGAGGTCGGTAAATTCCCCTGCTGCGATTTATCGCTGTGTGTGTGCAAACATTTGTGCGTGTGTGTTTGCGTGTGCTGCATGCACTCACGGCACGTGTGTGTGTTGATTGCATATGAGACTCCAGTCCCTTTCACTAATGTTTATTGGTCATCAACACACCGTAGAATTAAAGTTCAGATATACAACTAGGACATGTAATGTAATATAAACGCACCTTAAACATAAGTACGGACAGGTATAAAAATAGTCGGCAAAATACCGTTGAGAAAATTATCTGTTCTAGTGTAGACGTAGCCTAAGGAAACACATCTATATTAAACATTGTAAAATGTTAGCATTGCTACATTGAGGCTAATGAAAAAAAAGAATATACTAACCACTTTAGCCTGCTATAAAACATTATCTTCAATACGCAAACTTGTTAATAGGTGATACTTAATATGAAAGCTCGGTGGTTTACAACATTTGCAAACGATGCTAAAAAAAGAAAAAATCTGTTACTGACACTACATGTGTGACGAAAATTGAAGTTTAAAGCTAATGGTTAGCAGCTTAGCGAATGTACTTCCGGTGACAATTTCAAAACAAAAAAAGGTCATGTTCAACATGTAAGTAAAGATTTCTGGAGTTAATCTCACAGATTTCACATTCTATATTAAGAATAGCTAAGATTAGCTTGAAAATGACACCCATAATGAAAAATATGATTGGTAATGAATGATTTGGCTTCAAATTTGCTAACATGCGCACTTTGCAGGACAAGAAAACAGTCATTTCAGCTCAAATAAACAGTTTTGATGGGCTCTAATTGAAAAACAAAAATGGTGTTGGGTTTCTCACATATTTTATATTCTGGATTTAGCTAGCTTTCAGATGACTCGTTATGTTTTGTGTGTGTGTTTTTTTTAATATTCATTATTTTTCATATATATATATATATTTTTTTTTTTTTTTTTTTTTTAAGAATAACAATATAAAGCATTTGAATGGGTGATTTATTAGACTACATTAGTCGTTGAATTGTTTTGGGGGTTTTTTAATTGACAATAATTTCATGTATCACCAACAATTTATGAGACAATATATCCCCTACTAAAATGTGTTATTGTGACAGGCAGTATCTACTGTATATACAGTACATGTGTATATGTTTAAAGCATTTACATTTTTTATTCATTTGTTATGTTGTACATATTAGTATTTATCATCATTAAAGTGCTTGTGACAGCATAAAAAAAATCTTAAATAGCATTGTTATGTAAATTTGAATCATATTTTGAGACGATTCAACTATATACAACAATTTGGCAAAGCGCAGATGACGAGAAATTAGTCTTTTAATCTGCCGTTTACGCCCGCCTGTCATTACAGCGATCTAGCGTCGCGAGTTGGATGATGACGTCGGCAGGGTCACGATTTCATCTGATTCAGAATCCAGCCCATTGAGGGAGTGTGGGGGGTTGGGATTCAAATCGAGGAAAGTACGACAGAGAGGAGCAAAATGTCATGAATGTTTCAATATCTCTACTCCAGTATTATTATAGGATATTCTTTTTACCCAAGTATTTTTCCCCAATTGCTAAATAAATGGTATCGTCATGACAAATAACAGTCTTGTGCTAAATGAAAATATGAAATATTAAAAATGCAATTATTCAGTACGACAGGGCAAATTACTGCACAGTGCATACTGGTCAAAACTGGCAACTTCTTCCTCTCCCGAATGGTATTTTATGCCACAGGAGCTAGTCCGACTTTTGTCATTTCCCTGGCCAGCTTCGAAGACGGAGGAAAAAGAGTCGTTCTGCTGCGGCCATGGCAGTGCTCGTCGCCGGGAATGAACGCCGAAAATAGCATCTCGGTGGACAAACCGGCCGACGTCAGAGCGGGGTGCCGCTCGTGGCCAAGCTGAAAAAAGGGCAGTCTCGGCGGGCACGCCCTTATCGGCCGGTGACCATGGTGTGGGACAAGCCGCCGGTTGTCGGATGTGTGGCCTTCTCGTTGGACAGGTAGTATTTTCAGTTCACCCACAAAATGCAAGCCACCTCCTTATAAAAACCTGTGCCATGATCCACGTGTTTGACATAATATAAAACACATAGCTTACTCACTTTCTAATTGTCGGACTTGTTTTGACCATTATCCATGGTAAGAGGAAACTTTTTGAAACCCAAAAAGGCTCACAAGCCCCTTCCTGGTGCAGCAACAAAAGCCTGCTGCACATTGGGCTGTCGTGATGCGAAAAATAAACAAAATAATCCAGAAAATAAGCTGAATCCGCAGTCGTTCTGCATACTGCAGTATTGGCTGTATATTGAAGATGTTTATCCCGCTGACGTCACATTCGCATTCTTCGTAAATCCAGGAAGTCACTCATTTTCATGGCGCGGGATTCATAAAATTAAATAAATATATTGATCGCTTCCACACACATCCAAGCGGTCCATTTCATTCAGGAACTTAAAATACCGCGTGAAATATGAAATAAACCTCCTTTTTGCTATCGTAGGCATTTTAAGGGTGTAATTGTTCACATGGATGTATTGACCCATTTCGGTTTAATGTATTCGGTTCGGTTCACTTGCATTACGTTTCAGGTTTGTTTTATGCATTTTTTCCCCCCCTCGAAAAATTTATTAATAGTCCGAACGAAGCGCTGCATGCAGAACCGAAGTCCTGTGGGGGTTTCCGCAGCGACGCCTTAAGTGTCGGACACTCAGGGTAATTTTGTCATGCCATGAGTCCCTCCTGCAGCATGGCCTAATTGCCTTCAATTATCCCGGCCTGTCCTCAATTCACCTACTCACAGCCCAGCCAATAGCACTGCCTCATTCATCAATCAACCTGTGTATTTAAAGCCTTGCTTCTCAATTCCACTCTGTCAGACCATCTGCGAAACCTGCCTGTTACCTGCCTGCCTAGCTCTCTGAATCTGACTCTTGTTGCTGAATCCGAACCTGCCTGACTGCTGCCTTCTCTCCTGCCCTGGTAACTAGTGATGGTTCCTTGAGACCTCATGAAGCGTGTCGACACAGTGACACACTGTGTTGAACAGTGTAGATACTGTGTCATTGAATACTGACACCTGCTGGACATAAAAAATCCCTACAGGCAACCCACTTGACAGACTGACACTGAATCGATGACATAGCATGTAAAATCAAATCATTTAAGTCTTTGCATTCATATTGCATTATTCCATATCTTTAAATTATGTGAACATATATTATAATGTGAAAATGTAAATAATAATGAATGGGTGAAAGAGGAATGCCGGTGGACTTTTTGTTCTGATAAAATTTTATTCAAAAACTTTTTTTTTTTTTTTAAATGTTTAAAATTTAGTTGGTTACTTTTTTTCTTTTTTTTTTAAACAAGCCTGCTGTGGACAACACACTCGCATGGAACCAACGATGCCAGCATGCACAAGAATTTCCAGTTGAAAGAGGTTTGGATAAGATGTCCATTGGCTCAGTTTGGCTTCGGTTCATGTTCGGCTCAGCCATGCATCGTTGCACTTTTGCAATTTCATCCACAGTTGCATTGACTCCCCACTTTGTCATCTAAGTGCTACCATAGCCCACCAGAAAGAAATTGAAGTGGACAAAAAATAAATTATAGCTTAATTACAGATTTCTAATAAATTACCAAAAAAGAGACTGTGGGAAAGTAAAGGAATGGCTCTATACCTGTGTTTATTTTGGGATTATCAGAAACTTCATTCTCATGCTTGGGCCAATAATGCTTCAGCATTGAGGAGGTGGCAACTGTTTGTATATGACAGGTTAGTCATATACAAAGTACAAATGCGACATTTCACCTGCAAAAAAAAAAAAAAAACTTTAATAGTAAAACCGAAAATTTTGATACCGTGCCGCGAAACTCGAACCCGCGCACACAACACGTCGGGGACGAATGGCATTTGCTCTCAGCACTAAGCTAGCAGGTCAAATGCCAGCACGTATTCTTGCAGGCAAGGCTCCACAAACGACGGACCCGCGTGTACCCGTCACACTAATAAACTATGATTTACCTTAAAATTAATTGTATTTGGAATGGAAGATGACAAGTGCGTTTTTCCTGTCTTACGTCCATTTCCACAGCATATAGACAACGAGGTAGTAACCGTGAGATGTGGATTGTTTCAGCAGCTCCATCGCGTTGACAGACGCGCTTCCTTTTGAACCAGTTTGCCGCGTCATGACTGTGTCGACACAGTTCAATGAGTTCATGCATTGGTCATGTGATTTTCTTGTAGCGATACGCGCACCGACGCAGGGGTTGCTCCATGAGGTCGGCGCGCGCGCCGGCGCATTGCTATCACTGGACCAATCACTACTGGTAACTCGACCTGCCTTTTGCTTTTGGAAACCTGACTTCTGCCTAGCCCTTGTCTGTACTGCTGCCATCTTTTCACCTGCCCTGCTGGTCCTGTCAATAAATTGTTGAAAAGGTGACGCATTTGTGGTCCTTCTCTGTCGGGTCCGTGACTAATTTAGACTTTACAGCCAGTAAAGTCCTGGCATGACAAATAGCAACATGACAAATGCTAGCGAGACTCAGAGGCTTGGGCTAAGAGACAGTCTTACTTCACTACTTTTGGCCCGGCCCGTCTTAAGTGGCTGGGGGCGCGGCGACGGGCCGCCCAACTCGGGCGGCCCGCTAAAGCCCTTCCACCGGTGCCAGCGCCGTTGAACACTTTTTTGGCTTCCTGATTAAACGTATAAATGGACAAAGGCAAGTGGATAAATCCATATTGGGTGCATTTATATAGGTCCAAAAATCCTATTTATAATCCGATTGAAAGGCCAATACGATTCAGGGCTAGGCAGCGATTAATGGCGGATGAATTTTTTTTTTTTTTTTTTTAATGTAAATTTGTGGTTTAACACTTAACCAAGAGAGCTGTGACTGATCATTTTCCTAGAACGATCGCTGCCATCTTAAATGGATTGGACATCTATCGCTGTCAATAGCAGCGAAGCTTAAACAAAATTCCCAATCCTATGCAATTTTCATGGAGTGACAGCATTAAGAGAGTGACACTGGTTTTAGCCCCAGTCTTGGCAGACACGCCACAGTGGGGAATCATTAATCATTTAGAACTCTGAAGCATTCCAGCAGCGTGCACCACTCCACGCTGCCTCCTCATTGGTCGACTCATATTCCCGTGGCCAAAAATGGCCATTAGAACGGCCTGCAAATTGTCCATGTCCTATTTTGAGCTTTTTGTGAAATGGTGACCATGTGAAAAAAAATTATAATGACTGCACTGCTGTCATTATACATTAGATCTTTCAGGCTTTGACCATTTCATAGTGATTGCACCCAAAGCAATGCATTAGGTAATTCAATTCCGGTTGTGACATCACAACAGGAGTTTATGAACATGTCTAACTTTCTAGTGTTGCGCTAGCTAGTAGATGTTGACGGACGAGTCACATGGCAACAAGAGAATATAAAGTCTATGAATTGCATGTTAGCAGAGCAAAAATATGCAGTTCATTCTGGGCGTCACATCGTCTCCTATTTCGAGCTTTTTTAGTGGGCAGTGTCAAGGCAATTGAGGAAGGAAGACTAATTGGGATCTGTTTTCATTATTATTTTTCTTTTTTGGGTGGATTTGTGTCCAAAATATACTTTGCTATGATTTTAAAGTGTCTTGTTGTAGCATTTTATGGCACCATTAATAGTAGAATTGTTTTATTTATTTATTTATCCATTTATTTTAAATATTAAATTTTAAAAACTGCAAATATTCTGCTAAAAGTTTTAGCTTTTTTCTTTTTTTTTTTTACATTTAATTAAATGAAAGGGAAAAAACTAAATATTATATTTGTTAACATTCTGATTTATGTAATCCTTGAAAGCAGATTATCTCTGAAATGTATCATAACATATAAATAGTGAATAAATGTATTCATTTTTAACTTTTCCACATTTAAAAAGAAGAACTTATTTTAAAGAAATTACATTTAAAAAAGCAAAGGAAAATGAAATATTCTATGTATTACTATTTAATTTATAAGTAATTCTAGTAATAATATTAATATTATACAATAATAATATAGAAATAGAAATAAAAAATAATCATCATCATTTAATATTTAATTTAAAAAAGATGAAAGGGAAAAATAGCAAATATCCTCCAATTTCTGTCATTCTTGAAAGAAGATTATCTCCATTTAGACTTCATTAATATTACCTTATTTTTTTTCAAGTAATATATTTTTTTTAATTTAAGAAACATTCAATTTTTTGTGTGTGTGTTTTAATTTTAGTTTAAAAAAATATGTTTCAAATGAAAAAAAAAAAGAAAAAGGTAAACTTAAAATATTCTTTTGTCAGTCACTCATAACATTTATTTTCTCTGGAACTCAATGACAAAGTTACATAATAATACTTATAATATTCATAGTCCAACTTTGGACAACACTTACTTTTTAGCTTTACAGTTGAAATGTGAAGCCCAGAGAAAAAAATAATTTGTTGACTAATCAAAAAAATTAATTAGGTAATTAGTAAAGAATCAAAATAACTGTTTACAGCAGCTCAAGTTACATGCACAGAAATAAAGCGCAGGTCCAGTAACACTGATGCTCGAGATGACCGTGAAGTCAAGATGAATCCAAAATAATCACTGGAGGCAACAGATGGCGATACGAACTGACATCTGCCAATTTCAGGCATCTTTAATGAGACGCCAACCCAATGTGAAAACACTACCCAAAGGCCTGTCGACTAAAAATAAATACAAACATCAAGTGCAGGCTAGCAAAAAACACCCTCTTGTAAGTCATTCAAAGAACGTGTTGTCTGTTACTAGAAAATGGAGAAATTCATGTGCTCTCCCATTAGTTTTGTTACATTTTCAGCAAGGGCGTAGGTTTGCAAAGGGACGGTAGGGACATAACAATACCAACTTTTCAGGACGCTGAAATAACAACTTTTTAGCAAATTTATTTGCATTATATGACTTCAATTGTATAGATAATTTACATTGTCTACCCATATGTTGTAAGGATAGAATTGACCCTACCATTATTAAGTGAATTACTTTTATTACATTCAGACTTGCCCCGATAATATCCCAGGCGCGTCAGCAGCGCGCCAACCAAAGTTTGGTCTCAATATTGGTAGGGACGATATAACAGCATAAACTGCATGTACACTTTTTGCTGGGGACAGGACATGAATAAGACCAAACAGGTTGGGTGGACGGTGGTCAGGGGTACATTTCTCACCAATAAGGGCCTAATTAATTGATAGGCTCAATGATTAATGCAAAATAATTCTTTAGTGACATGTACTAACTTTTTTACAGTATAACTTTTTATACTGTAAAATTTGTACTGTATACTGTAAAATTATTTTTCTTAAATCAAGTCGATTTTTTTTTTTTTTTTTTAGTTTTTTTTTTTTGAGTTTTTAAAGGAGAGTTAACAGATAAATGCGTCAGATTCTTTCACTTTTAGGAAATATTACCATTTGTTCTTATTAGGCCCATACATCTAAAAGTCGGTCGTTTTTCACCTAAATTAAGAAAAAAGTGCTTTCAAATAATGTTTTGAATAATATCTATTCTTGAATTAGGAACATTTCAATCAAACACGTTTTTTAACATTAAATAAACAAACTTTTGTTTCAAATAAGTCTTATTTTCAGCTAGGGAACAAGGAAACAAGGAAATTTAAGGGTTTTTTTCCCCCTCAGTTTTAAGGAGGTGGGTTTTTGCAGTTCACAGTGTTTCCCACCAATGAAAGAGACTGTGGCGGCCCGCCACAGTCTCATTTGGGCCCGCCACAGTCTCGTTTGCGCCCCCCCCCCCGCCCCCCCGCCGAAAAAAAAAAAAAAAAAAAGATACTAATCAGATGCGTCAGTCAGCCGATTACACAGCTGTAGCCCACTCCACTCTACTACCCGCGCGAGTGAGAGCAGCATTTTAGAGTAGTATTTTATTTATTTATTTATTCATTTAAGAGACGCAAGGGGAACGAGTAGGAAGAATGGGAGAACGAGCGAGATAGCGAGAGATAGCGGTCGCATGTCGTAGCAGCCCGCTGTTATTTTGTTATTGTTTTTCTTTATTATTGTTACCACAATCAAGTGGGTAAGCAAATACAGACTTCTCTCCTTCTTCCCCATATCCGGGGCATTACAATAGTTTGGATCGGACTTTTCGGTGAAAGTGAGCGGTGGACGGCCGTCTTGGACGGTAAGCAAACTTTGATTGAACTTGCGCGGAGAGGCGCGGCCCAAAATAAAGCCTTGCTCTATTTTCAGAGCGTTGGTCACAGTAAAATATTTATTAGTTCAAGCAGAGTAAAATGATACATATTCACGGTACAAGAACGTCGTTTCCGTGTCCATCGATTGGTAAGAAAAGGCTGTTTGTACGAATGACGTGTGGGCGCTCCCGTCAGGGGGGACATTTCGCGTGGAGTGGCTATTTTTCGGCACAACACCGGCGCGCCAACTTCAGACAATTACGGCTGACGAAACTTGGATAAATGCGCCCCCCCCAAATTTCGCGAGCTCTGGGACACTCGGAAAAATGACTCTCATACCTCTCCTTGCTAAGTTAATGGTACCTCGATGTGCGTTTGTGTGGAAATTTAGTTCACGAACAACGGGGAAAAAACTATTCACCTTCTCACCGAATGAAGTAAAACTCTTTACACGGCTATTAGAATTCCCCCAGTCCTGTAAATGGGTCAGTTGACAGAAGAACTGTTATTGTTGTGGTAATGTAGTACTTATGAGGGTCAAATAAAAAGGAAAAAGGAGGGCTACGACGGCGGTCTGAAACCCGCGGCTCTTGGGCCGCATGCGGCTCTTTAGTGCTGCTTCGGAGCTTTTTTTTTTTTTTTTTTAAATGGAAAAAGATGGGGGAGGGAAATATATTTTTTGTTTTAATAGGATTTCTAGGAGGACCAACATGATACAAACATTCTTTCAATTCATTAATATTGTAATGAAGTTAAACTTGTGGTGTCATCGTACAACAGAGAAGTCACGTGGTGCGCTATAGGATCCACTGCAGGGAAAATAAACATTTAATCATGAAGGCTAATTATGTATTTCTAGCCAACTTATTCATTTTTATAGTAGGCTAATGTAGCTAGTATTGATAATTATAAGGCTTGTACAAGGCTTTTAATTTTTTGCTGCTCCAGACATACTGTATCAGTTTTTTTGGGGGGGGGGGGCAAATATGGCTCTTTCAACAGTTTGGGTTGCCAACCCTGAGTCACTACGAGATGTAAGTCGTACTATTGCTACGAGAAAAAAAGTCGCATTATTACATAGGGTAACGTAGCTGTAATCAGCAACGCATTTTACATACATGTACCGTAGCTGAGAGCTATAACATTAGCCTAGCTAATGAAATATTTCAAATATATCTTTGTTATGGTTCTTCTTGGGGGGGAAAAATATGGGGAAAAAAAAAAAAATTCGCCGTGGCACGACATGGTGTGGCTGTCCGACTCCGATGCAGCCCACCACCACAGTTTCGAAAAATCCTATGGTCAGAGAGCCTCCCACCACAGTCTCCTAAAATCCTGTGGGAAACACTGAGTTCAGATGTTAAAAAAAAAAAAAAAGTAATAAAGACACATTTGAAAACTTCCAGAACAAATGTCTGGATTTTTTAGCAAATTTAACTTGCATTATTGGAACACACATCTCCAAAGACCTGAATGTTCCTGTGTCTACCGTGCGCAGTTTAATCAATTAGTGTAAAGGCCATGGCACTGTGGCTAGCCTCCCTAGATGTGGACAGAAAAGAAAAATTGACGAGAGATTTCAATGAAAGATTGTGCGGATGGTGGATGAAGAACCTCGACGAACATCCAAACAAGTTCATGCTGTTCTGCAGTCCGAGGGTACAACAGTGTCAACCCGTATTATCTGTCGGCGTCTAAATGAAAAGGGACTCTATGGTAGGATACCCAGGAAGACCCTACTTTCTGACCCAGAGACATAAAAAGCCAGGCTGGAGTTTGCCAAAACTTACCTGAGAAAGCCAAAAATGTTTTGGAAAAATGTTCTCTGGTCAGATGAGACAAAAGTAGAGCTTTGTGGGAAAAGGCATCAACATACAATTTACAGGGGGAAAAAAAAAACAAGCCCTTCAAAGAAAAGAACACGGTCCACAGTCAAACATGGCGGAGGTTCCCTGATGTTTTGGGGTTGCTTTGCTTCCTCTGGCACTGGACTGCTTCAATGTGCGCATGGCATTATGAAGTCTGAAGAATACCAACAAATTTTGCAGCATAATGTAGGGCCCAGTGTGAGAAAGATGGGTCCCCCTCAGAGGTCATGGGTCTTCCAGCAGGACAATGACCCAAAACACACTTCAAAAAACACTAGAAAATGGTTTGGGAGAAAGCACTGGAGACTTCTAAAGTGGCCAGCAATTAGTCCAGACCTGAATCCCATAGAACACCTGTGGAGAGATCTGAAAATGGCAGTTTGGAGAAGGCCCCCTTCAAATCTCAGCGACCTGGAGCAGTTGTACCAAGAAGAATGGTCAAAAATTCCAGCAGAGCATTGTAAAAAAAACTCATTGATGGATACCGGAAGCGGTTGTTCGCAGTTATTTTGTCTAAAGGCTGTGCTACTAAGTATTAGGCTGGGGGGGGCAATATTTTCGTCCGGCCCTTTTTGAGTTTTTTTTTTTTTTTTTTCCTCCATTCTCTTTTGTGTTTTTTTCAATGCAAACAAAAAAAATGTAGATGTTACTACCGAAGCATTTGTAATTGCAATCATTTTCTGGGAGGAATTTAGCATTATCTGGCAGAGTTGCAGGGGTGCCGATACTTTTGGCCAACAGTGTGTATTATATATAAATACATATCATGTCGATATATTGTCAGACCCCCTACTCTCAAGGCTGGAACATTGTGAATCGGTTAAAGCGTGTGGGCTGTGCGGCATACCAAAAAAACAAAAAACACATTTTATACATGGGGAACTTTGCTTTGCAAAGCATTCCCACAAATATGAGATTGGAGGATTATACAGCATGTAGATAGGGCAGCTGGCAGCGAGACAAGCCCCAAAATAGCGTCAGCCTCCACCTCCGGTATGCCCGGACCTGCCTACTGTGACATTACCTGCCTAGCGGCACATAATCATGATGAATCGCTTTGGACCACAGGCGGCTCACATCGCCAGGCAATGAATGGCAATGGCAAACATCACCACATCGCACAGCCGCACCCGTAAATATTTGTCGACTTCTTTTCTTATCTCGGGCCACGCCGTCCTGTCCTCGACCCATATACAGCATGATGATGATGATTCTGCTCTCCCCTCGCGCATTTAAGAGGGCAGGTGAAGCCGGAGGGTGCATGATAAAGCATTGTAGCACACAAGCGACAAGGCTTTTTAATCTGTTTCAGGGAGCGGTCGGGATGTGCGTAAAAAAAAAAAAAAAAAAACGCCATCAGACTTGGGTCGAGTGCAATTCCAAAGCGGGATTAATGTTCAACTCCAGTGTGCTTTTTTTCATGCTGTATTACCACAAAAACATGGATTAAGGTAAACTACAAGGAAATTTGAATTATAGTTATGTTGGACAGTGGTGACATGACATTAGGGCAAGACATGATTGATTGACTATTAGTCACCGCATCGGTTTTCAGATTAATAGACGACTAATTTGATAGAAATTTCTTAAAACGATAAATAAAACTTAAAATTGTTCAAATTGCCTTTTTTTCCAACCTGTTTACTCATTCAAGTATATAGCTGCAACGATTAACCGATTAACTCGACTAATTCTATTAGAAAAAGGTTTGAATCAAATTTTGCTGCTTTGAGGATTCATTTAATTCGAGTGGAATCGTAGTGGTATGTTCTGAAAGTGTTTGCATTTAGTTTTATTGATTTGGGTGGATACATTGCCCTCTAGTGGCAACAGTGAATATGACATTAATCATCTAACATGGCTGAATCCAGCTGCTCCCTGTTAAGACCAACACAAGGTTGTAAGTTTTTGTTTGAGCTAATATGATTGTTTATGCATTCATCATTTAGTTAAGAGGTACTATATTTAGTATTTTTTTTGTGGGCATATGTGTTTGAATGATTTGTTAAGCACATTGAAAAAATGTTAGCATTTTATATATAGCATTTAAGATTCTGCACTTTTGCTAGGCAAGTTAGCCAAATGTTCTTTTATTTTACTTCGATCCTCATTTATTTATTTACCGTAATTTCCTGAATATAACGCGCACCTTTTTCCCCAAAATCAACTTGTAAAATCATGGTGCGCATTATACACGGGTACAGGGATGGAGACAGAAATATACTGTATATATTATATATACATAAAGACCGATTTTTTATTTATTTACGAGACCATGTTGTGTTGAAGAAAACATATGCAGTGATCCGTTGCTGACCATTACAGTACATGACGTCACCATTTTGTTTTGGTAATACTTCACTCTAATTGCTCGAATGATTTCGTCTGTGTTAAATTCTGCTTTTTTCACTCTTCATAAAGCACAGAATTTAGTCTCTTTAACTCATTTGAGTCAACGTTTACTGCAACTCGACAACTCGGACCATAAGAAACATAAAACAACACAGACTTCCTGTGTCCGTCAACTATATCTGTCCCTCGGGAAACTCAAACCCAAATAACAGTAGTTCCTATTGTTACAGTCTAGTGTACAGCGATGCGCTCTTTTCAGATTTCCGACGTAAATCCTCACTTTTATTTTATCGTATCAATCCATGGAAGAAACAAGTTATACAGCAGCCTTTAAAAGAAAAGTCACATCTGTTTTGTTTTCCCCTGGATTCTGGTAAGTTGGAGAAGTTGTCAGATCATATTATTACCGTGCATATTGTCAGTTTATAGTAATGTTTTGAACTACCAATGTGCTATGCTTGTCCTGTGTTTCACCAGTCAGTAAAATGACATTTCTGTATCTGTACACGAGCTCTGTTTTCTTGTATTCTTCTATTTATTGGTGCTAAAATTAGGGTGCGCGTTATACACGGGTACAATAATTTTCCCTAGATTTTATAAGTAAATTTGGGGTGTGCGTTATACACGGATGCACCTTATATTCGGGAAATTACGGTATATATTTTTAATTCTGTTTGACTCTAACCTCAGGTATTTTATTTTAAAATGCATTTATTGCTCTTTTGAAAGTGCAATCTTTGCAAGCCTTTTACATCTCCTAAAATTTATTCTGCAATGCATTAAATGTTCCTAATCCGATTACTCAATTATTCGCACTAACTAATTGATAGATTTAACGATTACTTAAGTAATCGATAGCTGCAGTCCTATTCAAGTCCATAGCTAGATATAAATAGTTGGCTAGCATTCTTGAAATCTGCTGTTGATATTCCTCGTTGATTCCTCATCTAAGCTGGGATACTATGAATTTCGTCCAGAATTCACCATGGTTACTAAAATGGCACATTATTGACTTGCTCAAGGTCACCGTCTCGCAGTGCTTTCACTTGCTTATGACTGCCAATACGCAAAAACTCCCATTCTTTCAACAGCAGATTTCAAGAATGTAATTCATGCAGGCGGACGCCATTTAAAGGACGTCATTTTTAAACAAAAATTCCATAATTGTTTCTTAACTCATTCACTCCAAGCCATTTTCACCAGAGCAAGGCCCTTCGCTTCCGGCTGTTTTTCTGGATTTTGACTGATTTTGCAAGGCCCACAGAAAATTCTGTTCTATTGCTATATAAACATGGAACCCACCAAAACAAAGATTAGACTCTCTTCTTTCAGCAGAAAAAAAAGTAAGTTCATATCTTTTTCCATTCTTTAGAAATCAACATTAGAAAATAGCTTAGTTTGAGCAATTTTCCAATTTCTGATGAAAAAAACGGAGAAAATTAGCTTTTTGTAAACGCATACATTTCAAACATAAATTTGATTTTAACAAAGCTGTTTTTTTGCATTAGTTACATCCCAAACATCTGAATAATGTTTTCCTTTTACAAAATACCATGAACAACCAGACAAATGGAGCTTTTGATAGCGAAGTAACAATTTATTTACACATGACTACGGAGAGATGACGCTTTGTCGCCAAGATGACGCCGTTGTCGCCACATCAGCCGTGCAAACTTTTGCCTCATCGTTGTCTGTCTCACAAAGATGGATTATTTTTGCGTTTCTGCGGTGTCTGCTCGGCGAGCCGCTGCACTGGGGGTCCCACTCGTTTTGCTCGGTTGTCCAGTGCCTGGCCTCCCAGGCGTCCTCTCGGTTGTTTTGTTAGGTCGGAGCGCTGCCTGGCATCATGCCGCCAGCGCTCTGACCGTGCTGCCTGGCCGTTCATTGCTATTGAATCGGGTTGCGGGTCTTACAAAATGCGCTACTGCCCTCCAGTGGCCAGTTTTATTGCTTTAAAATGGGTTTGGAGCCTTGTTTTTTGTTTCTCAGATAGATCGCAAGCTATAGATGCTTCTTGTAAAAAAAAAAAAAACAACAAAAACGCAAAAGACGTATAAATACATTTTTTGGACAATGGCGCATTTAAAAATTGAACGTATTTATACGTTTCTGGGAGCAAATGAGTTAAATAGCATGTTTTAAGGTTTCAATTACTAAAAATATTGTTTTTCTCTTTCACCACTTTTGGTTTTATTGGATTGTTAAAAAGTTCCCGTTTTTGGGGTCACCATGTACAACGGAAGAAGCCATTCAGATGCTAACAAAAATTATCATTGCGTCACAGCATAGGCAAGCTCTTTGGACACTGACAAAAACAAGCGAGAAAGCAAGAAAGCTTCTACGACTCTCTTCTACTATAGTATGTTGCTGTCAGTATTTCTCTAGGAAGTGCCACATTGCCTCCCGGTGGCCAAAAGTGCATACAGTAATAGAAAAATCAAGTTAAAATATTTAAAGACCGAATAAATATTTAAAATAAAGCAGTTCTTTAAGATAAAATACAAAATACAAGCACACTTTGAATAAATGAAACACGATGACTAAAATATTTTTCTTCTATCACTCTTGGTTTTATTGGATTGTTTAAAAGTTCTTTTTTGGGTCACCCTGTATAACAGAACCTCTGTAAATCCAAGACTGTGAATCTCCTACACGATTTCCAAAGAGTTTCTCCTCCACTTTGCTCTTTGAGTCGACTTTCTAAATACAGACACGATGCTTGAGAAGTGAACAGTGTAGCTCTTTAATATTGTATTGCCTTTCACTACCGCTGCCACCACGCTAGCCTAGCGAGCCTATCAATGGTCCCAGTGTAACGAGATCAAGGTCAAAAGAGGTTAACAAAATAAGTAAGTTGGCCATTCTCGCCACTGATCTTTTGCGGCGGAGCCATCTTGGCACACTTCACCCGCAGCTGATCCCCATTACCAGGAAGGACAGCAGCTTTATTACAGTAGCTGAGGAGCTGCTTAGTGGATGCGAGTGGGCGGGGGAGTGTAATTGTGCAGGAGGGAACCAGGGAGGGAGTCGGCGCCGGGGCCAAAGGCAAGGCTCGCTACAGTAGAGCGTGGCGGTAAGTATTTCCACCAGATTCGCAAACACAAAGTGCTGTTATCTTGCAAGCCTGCAGCTACAAAGTCACTCCGAGTTCAGATTTAGCACTTCTTGGTTCAATTGCTTTTGGTCAGTCCAAACAGATAAAATAAATAAATAAATAAATAAATAAATAAAAACAAAGTATGTGGTTGTTTGTGTTTGTTTGTATTGAAGATCTCAAAGTGATATTCGCTATACATCCCCGCAGGTCTGAGAATACTCAATAAACTGGTTGGAGATGAGCGAAGTAGTTAGCTTTTGCGCCGTTAATCCAAAAAATTATGACTTGCAGCGAGGATTCGGGTTGTGGTGTCAACCAAGTAAATTGCTAGCTTGGAGTAGCTTTGAGCGAAACATCCAATTCATTTTGATTGGGAAGTCAAAATGAATTGGACATCTGGCTCCATCAATGGCACTTAAAGATAAGCATTCACAGCCAGTCTGCCCTGTGTAAATGAATTGGATGTCTATCGTTGTCAGGGGCAGGTGATGACTCACTTTACTTGCGGGTAGCTACCCGTACATTTTTTATCATTTCATGTAAATTTTAGGGCGTTTCCAGGTCACTTCGTGTTGATTTTAGGGTCATTTACAGAACTTCATGAAGTTGGCCCCCCATAAGACGCAAATTTATAGAAAAATATTTCATTCGTTTGTGCTAGGTTTTTGCTGCAAAAATTTTTTAGGAGATATTCAAGTCAAACAGCTGATTTGATTAAATGGCGTCAATCATTTGTCGTACGTTTGTGCTGTAAAAAAAATTTTTTTTGTGGTGCTATCGTTTTTGAGATTTATTCGAGTGATGTCGCGCAGCCCCCTCGCCCATTTATTGCAAACAGCACAACATCAAATTAATTGAAAGTAGTTTAAAGCTGCTGATACAGAATGGGGACTTGAGTATTTTATTTACTGTTTTGAACTGTTAACTTGATACTGAAATAGTAGCTTATTTAAAGGGAACCACGGACAGAAGGACATGTAGTTCTTAAAAGATAAATCTTAGCACGAGTTATTATAATTTGATATTAAAACCCCTCTTAATGTTTTTGTTTCAATAAAATTTGTTAAACTATTTTAACTAGTAGGTTGCCATTGTTGTTGAGTCGCAGGGCGGTGACGTCTCATGGCCACGCTGCCGGAATTCCACGTGTCACTCTTTTAAAAAAGAAGAAAAAAAAACATGTCACTCTTTAATTATGTAAGGTAGTGATTTAAATACGCCACAAGGTGTCAATGGCGAGTTTTAAATTAATTAGGGATCAAGCTAATGAGTGTGTTTTGTCCTTTGACTGATGCCGTAGTTTTCCTTTAATCCACAGTAGGGTGTAAGGCAGAGATAAAGGAAAGTGGACACAGGCGCGCCGTGTATTGGCATAGGCTTCGGCAACTCCTTCACACCAACGTAAGTATCATATAGTGAAAATACAACAAAAATAATCATATCTCTCCAAAAAAACATGTTCACAAAAAGAAAAGTTTTTCAATATTTATGAGGTCCTATTCTCACACGGTTAAATAACAATGCAAAGAGAACTGCCATTCACAAATTCACAAAATAGAGATGCAAAACACACATAAAACATACTCAGACTGGTCAAACTCTATTTAAACATTTGACCAACTTGTTTAGCTCAACAAATACACTGAATGGCAATAGTTAGTCACAATATACAAACCATGATGCTGGGAGCCATTATCAGGAGTCTTGTTTGTTGTGAAGGCAACACTCAAATGAACGTAAATCACAGTGGACCCACACTAAACAGGAAACTACGGCATCCGTCGAGGAACCAAACGCACTCATTGGCTTGATCTCTTATTAATTTGAAACTCGCCATTAACACCTTGTGGTGTATTTCAATCACTACTTTACATAGTTAAAGAGTAACACTGTGAAGTACGGCAGCGTGGCCATGTGACGTCACCGCCCTGCAATGTCAACAACATTGGCGAGCTACTAGTTTATTTTTTTTATTTAAAATTTTGCAAATTATATTAAAACGAAAACATTAAGAGGGGTTTTAATATCAAATTATTATAACTCGTACTAATATGTATCTTTTAAGTACTGCATGTCTTTCTATCCGTGGTACACTTAAAGCCTGAGAGGATTTTCGTACAACTAATCTACGAAAAATTAAAAAGCAGCTAATAGCTGGGAGGTGCATTAATAATCGATTTATAATCGAATCGTAGCCTCTGAATCGTAATCAAATTGTTAGGTGCCCTAAGATTTCCAACTCTAATTCTTACCGGAAAAAAGCTGTTTCATCTTATCTTCATGAGGGTCATGGGGGTGCTGGAGCTTATCCCAGCTAGTAGGGGTAGACTGGGAGTGGGGAGTGGCCCAGGAGTCATTGAAAGACCGGCCCACATCATGGACGGTCTTGGAAGCCAACAACACAAATACCTTGTTGAAAAAAACTGACATTTTGGACAGTAATTATATAGTAAACAGTAACCCCGGTATCCCCGTATGCCAGTCTGCCCTTGCCAGCTAGCTAGGGGCAGTTGGCAGGATACACCCTGAATCGGTTCCCAGCCTATCACAGGGAAAGGGAGGCTTATTATTTCTTATGTGTATTTATCCATTTTAAATTAGGGAGAAAAAAATGAAAAAAAAATCTCATTTTTTTTACTTACATTATTTGAATAAAACGGGAGGGGGGGGTGCTCTCTTTTAGAAAAGAAAGAAGATACAACGTGAAGGCTGATGACAAAAGAACATCATATCGAGTGACCTGACCTGCTGTTCGAATAAGAGTCATTGAGGTGATGTTGAGTCCAAAAAAAAAAAAAAACACCAGATAACTCGAGCGTCTTTTTGGAGGACAGCCTTTCATTTTTCCTGTCTACTCCATCTAATCCATCTTTTTTTTCTTGCACTTCAAATGCAACTGCTGCAGGCACCCAGGTGTGCGCAAGCAAGCGAAAGTGGAAAACCGAACCACACGCCAAGATCAGATAGACATTGTAATGTCTTCCGAAATCATATTTGGTCCTACAAGTGATTTGTTTTTGCTGTAAAAATACTCCCCGCCTCTCTGAAACATGGACACAAACGTACGCTTGTAAAACATTTCCAGCATCAATTCTCACAAAAGCAAATATGCTCTTGTTTGTGCTTTCTATGGGAGGAGAAAATATAAAGCTATTTGAAAGCCTCAGACTGCAGCTTTGGACCGACTACACAAGCGAGGCGCATAGGACAACATAAAAAAAAAGGAGATGACTCAGTTCAGGTTCAGGGTAAAATGAAAAGAGATTTCTTTGAGTCTGTGTGTGTACTAAAACACATTTTAGTGACAGGAGAAATACAAAGAAGGCTTATGAGCTTGGGCTGGAATTACAATGAAAAGATTGAGTCAGGAAAATCTTCCGCAAGAAAGCATGCAGCAATAAAAACACACAACTAGAGATGAAGCGGTTTAATATTTTAGGCTTTTTATTATCCAGAAGTAATAACAGCATTGTGATTTTCATACTTTAAGAGGAAAAATTAACTTTATCGTGACTTTGCTAGCTATGCTAAGATCGTTTGTGTGTAACTGTCACCTCTGGGTTCCTTACGACATCCACCACACGATGACGCCTCTTTCTACATTTTTTATTTTTTATTTAATTTTTATTTTATCAGGCAGTCTCATTGAGATTAATATCTCTTTTACAAGAGAGATCTGAGCACAAAAAACATTCACAAATACCAAACAACACAAAATACACTAACGGAAACAGTTAAAATAATCAGTGAAAACATCAGACGAAAGAGATTTAAAATCACCAAGATGAATGATTGACTGTAGTTTAAGAGTAGATTGCAATTCATTCCATTTAAGAGGAGCATAGTAGCTAAAGCCAGTTCTGCCAACATTAGCGCGTGTGAGTGGGATGTTTAGGGTTAAGTAGTTGGATGATCGTGTTTTGTAGTTACTGGATTTGAATGACAGGAGAGATGTGAGGTAGTTAGGAAGTTTGCACAGTAAAGCCTTATAGATATATGGTTTTATACTTGTATAGCACTTTTCTTCCTCTCAAGCACTCAAGTACTCAAAGCGCTTTACACTACATTGCCATCTACCTACTGGTGAGACATGAATAACATGATGTGGATATTTCTTCTTGACTGTAGTGAGGACCAACCAACGTTTTGATACAGGGTACAATGATGAGTGCAGAAATTGTCATTGGTGATGAAAGGTAGTGCACTGTGATAAACCGGGTTTAACTGTTGAAGAGTTGATGGAGCTGCATGACAGTACAAGACGTCCCCATAATCAAGAACAAAAACAAAAGAAGATAATACAATGGTTTTTCGGTTAGAAGTTGACAGACAGCCTTTGATTCTATACAGGAAGCTAAGTTTAAAATTAAATTTACGGATTAGGTGATTAGTTTTCAATGATAAATTACTGTTAATCAAAATTCCTAAGTATTTGTATGAATCAATGAGAGTAATTTGAGTACCATTTAGGGATTTGATTCCGGGTAAGTCATTGTCAGTAATGGTGGAAGTGGAGAAAACCATGTATTTAGTTTTTTCAGCATTTAAAACTTAATCTGTGATTATGAAGAGATATTTGTAAACAATCAAAATCAGTTTGTAATTGAGTCAGAGCAAGAGCTGGGGAAGAACCGGGTGCATATAGAATACAATCATCAGCAAAAAAGTGGACATTACAATGTTGATTAGGAAGAAAAATATTATTAATGTATAACGTAAAAAGGAGTGGTCCAAGGACAGACCCCTGCGGCACCCCATTTTTAATCGTAAGTGGACTTGATTGAACACCAGCAGCAGCAACAGTTTGTATTCTGTCTGTAAGGTAGGACTTAAACCAGTTGAGGGCATTAACATCCAAGCCTATGGCCTGCAATTTATGAAGTAGAATTTTATGATCAACTGTATCGAATGCTTTTGAAAGATCAATGAAAAGAGCAGCACAGAACTGTTTATTATCAAGAAGGGAGACAATGTTATTTAGGACAGAGACTGTAGCTGTAATTGTACTGTGACCTGGGCGAAAACCAGACTGTTGCGGCTGAAGTATGTTAGATGAGTCAATAAAAGAACGTAGTTGAGTTTTGATCAAAGATTCAAGAATTTTGGATAAAAACGGAAGCTTGGATATTGGACAGTAATTATTGAGGTCAGAGATGTCAATGTTTTTATGTAGCGGGATTACAGTCGCAATTTTCCAAGAGGTTGGGATGATGCCGGGAAGAAGGGTTTGGTTAAAATTGTGAGCTAAATATGGACTGATAAAATGAGCATTTAATTGCAGAAGATATGGATCTAGATGATCTGCACCAGCATTTTTGGAAGCCTTCGCTTTACTCAAAATTTTAAAAACATCGGAACTTTGAAATAAGGAGAACGAAAATTTGGGTTGAGAGTTGATTTGCGAATTAAGGGCTCCGTCTAGAGGAACGTTATGATCATTGCTTTGAGTTGACATGGAGGAATTACTGTATATGAGACCAGAGGACAGGAAGTGATTGTTGAATATTTCAACCATAGATAATTTATCAGAAGTATGAGCAGCTGCTTGAGTGATATGTGGAGGGAGATGTGGCTTAGGTGAATTCTTTAGAGATGAAATTGTTTTCCAGAATTTAACAGGGTTGTCAGAAGCAGAGAGGGCAGAGAGATAATAATTTGATTTGGCTTTCCAAAAATGGCTTTTTGATCTGGCTTTTATATGTGCGGTTTCTTCTTCTGCTTTATGTCGGAGTTCATTGTGACCGCATGTGCGCATACCGTTGTACTCCCTAGTGAAGAGTGGTCGAGCTGGATTTATTCATTATTTTGTGTAATAAAAGTGCATAAGTGGAAGTCTGCTCCATTTTTTTACTTTTTATGCATGCATCCTGCCCTGCCACGCGTTACAAATGCTTACTAGCATAGCCGGTCATGGTTAAAGGCAAGTGTTTTTTTGGTAATTTAACTCATTGCCAAGATGTCCACTTTCTCTCAAATGGGAGGACTGGCTGTGAATGCTCATTGTTCAGTGCCATTGACAATCAGTGGCAGCCAATGAGTTAAAAATATGCATAAGGTCTCAACAACAATGCAATGCAATTTATAGAGAAATTGCAATGGAACCTTCTTTTTTATCTATTAATATTCATTATTGTATTTTCATTAGCAATGTGATGCAATCACATGATCTGAAATCAGGCCAATTACATAACTTTAAGAGGATCGGAATAGGGTGAGAAAGATTGGGTTTTTATTCAATTTTTTTTTTTTTTTTTTAGGCTGGGCAAGTCAACTCCAATTTATATTCAATTAATTAACAGTGAATTATTTTAACAGTGCATTAGTTTATTCCTACTAAGTTAATATAGATTATTATTTCTTTAACACAATGACCACACATTTAAAAAATTAAAAGTGCTCAAAGCTAATGTTGAATTGATTAGCAATTTCGAGTAGTCACGAGACAATAAATCACAATGGTGATATACTGTATGTGTATCGCGATACATTGTGTCCCAAAGGGTTATCGGCATCCTGTTCATTTTAGGGCATTTACAGGTCACTTTCTGTTGATTTTAAGTCACCTTTTATATGTATAATGTAAAGTTAAAATACCTTTTTTTTTTTTTTAAACAAATAAATAACAAATATTCTAAATAAAATAAAAAATGCAATCCTTTAGGTGAGCCTAAACCTACAGCCATAGCGCAACATAATTACCACCAGAACAAAAATAATTGAATCATTTTCTGTATAAAGCACGTGTGTATGACTCATATCATGTTTACATTATACACACACACACACACTCTCTCTCTTTCTCAACACAGACAGTTGCCATAGGAAAAAACACCACGTTTTACCACCGCTAGACACACTAAACATGCTGGAGTTGCCTCTCGTTGCTGGTGGGGAAATAACCTTTAATTTTTCTATAAATGCGAAAGCATATTGAAGGTTTGCCTCAGCAAACATGTTTTACATGTCAGTTGGCCCTCCTCCTCTAAGCCACAGCTGTCTGTAACTTTTCCGTAGCTGAAGTATTCCCATACCAGCGATTTCGTTTTCTTTAATGGGGGGAAAAGCTCAGGAGTTTCACCTCCTCCAGCCATCGTGTAGCACAGCTGATTCACTGACACTGAGCAACAACTGGTGGTGGAGGGTTGAGCCTTGCAGCTGGAAGCGAGTGATTTCTCCCTGCATTTTTGGGACATAGAAAATAGCTAATAACTTAGGGACGGTATGAAGGAAATTGTTTGCGGTTTTGAAACCGTGACGTTTTCATACCACGGTATACCTTGAAACCGGTAATTGGCAGAAGGCTACATGAAATGCCCCAAAATGAACTCCTTCGCTGTCACTGATGGCCATAGATCTGTTTGAAGAGGGAATGAAGAGAAGTGGTTATTTTCTGCCACCCTCCCACTTCAAATGGACTGGATATCTACAAGTGATAAACTTGTTTTAATTTACAGTAGAAGGATGGTTTTCTGTTTAGTGGTATTGTACAATGTCAAAGAATGATTTCCTGACCCATGTGCTGCTAAATGTTATATCCCTATATCACAAGAGTTGTATCGCAAATTGTATCGTAAGGTACCCAGAGGTTCCCATCCCTATTAATCACAGTTTATTACATGCGATTAATCGCAATTAATGTCTAATCAATTGCTCAGACCCATTTTTTTGAGTTTGAGTTCATTTATGTAGGATTGTTTGGGGTAATTTTTCCAATGCTTATTTAAATGCACATTAGTTAATTTATTGTTTGAAGTTGATGTATGTCTTTTTTTCATCTGTTGTAAGTTGACAATGATTGGTTAATTTGTTATCATACCTCCCTCAGGTGGTCGTTAGTAGAGTCCGCCCTGATTTAAACGGCCACAGAGATGCGTCTGAAGGTCAGTTTGGTTGAGCCTATTGTTATGTTGACCTCGTTTATGTTGGGCCCGAGACATTTTGTTAAAGTGTTGGTTTTTTGGGTTTTTTTCGGTGACTTTACTAAATTGAATTTTCACCTAAGGTGTCCTTGTGTGTATGTTTGGTCCACTACATTTACATCTGGAAATCGGGATTGGTAATGGGAGATGCTCAAAATCAGGTGACTTGGATCCAGGGGCTAGTGATGGTGAAATGAAGCCTCATGAGGCATTGCACCACTTGAGCCAGTTGTTTCGAGAAAGGGTTCATTTCTCGTATCTTCATGTGTCCACGGAACCACCTACTGGCTAAGTGTATAATCACAGTCATTTGTCTCCCAACCACATGGGTGATTCGTTAATTTTTGTGTGTGTGTCTGTTGGGAAGGTATTATTTAGCAAAATATTGTCTCACCAAATCCTCGATGTACATAGATTATCACATAAGTATGTATATTTTTTCTTCAACTTTCTTTTAATTGTTTTCCTGTCACAGAAGTTAAATTTGGCATACATCTTCAGCAATGGGATCAAACTCATAACCTAAGTGACCATAATGTATGGGGGGCAGTAACCCCTGAATCAAAAAGAAAAAAAAAAAAACAAAGGACCTATACATATGAAACAAAAACACACACATAGACATAAACAGTACCTCACAGTCATAAAAATAATTGATATATATCCTGTAGGTCAGCAGTGCCAAGCAGCTCCCCAAAAATCAACGTGCAACAAATTATACATATAAACGTATGAACTTTTGGGTCCAGTAAGAGGAGTGGCCACATGCAGTCACAGTCATACACAGTCATGAAATGAAACTTACAATATATATTTTTTAATGTAGTGGGTGTACGTGTGAAAATGATTCCATCAATGTGGCAGGTTGTGCAATGCTTTTTTTTTTCCTGAAAATGACATGTGCGTATGTAGCTGGTGTTGCATGAATCCGTCCCATTTGCCCGAGACAGGACTCGAATCCACGCGTACAACACATACAGCACGGTAGGCGGATGCTATGACCACCAAGCCAGAAGCCAACAAACCTGAGTGTACCCGTTACACATAATCAGTGAGAGAACCGTAAACGCGCTTGTGTAATATGAATAAGGGCACTAATTATGCTTGTGTATTTTGGGCATTGATGTAGCTAACTGATGGTGGGAATTTTCATTCGTTTTATTGAAAAAAAAATCCACAGAAAGGAAGCCCTCTTTCCTGCTAGTTCCATCCAAGTATGAACTACTGTACCCTTCTCTCAACTCACTTAAACTTTTCACTCTCCAAACCACCTCCATTAGCCAAACTCTCACTTGATCGCAACTTTCCTTCAAACACCCACATTTTGAATGCAGCCAGAGGTGTTGATAGACTGTAGTGAACTGTCAAACCGCGCAGCAAATCTAAACCACTCCCGGAAGCAATCACGTTGTACAGCTGGGTAGTGAGGCTTCGGACGTCATCATTTTGGGAACCTCCCCTAAATGAAGCGAGCCTCGGTACGCTCTTCGCGGAAATGTCCCTTCATTACTCGACACACGCTTCGAAGGCTCGGCGCACCTCGTGACATCACTACCAGGAGCTATTTCATAGTATTCAGCACCTTATCAGCCATTGACAAGGATAGACATCAGGGATGTTCCAATCGCATATTTTTGCACCCGAGTCCAAGCATGTTACTAACCCACCGTGCCGCCTTGATAATGTGAATTATTTTTAAACAAGAATAACGTAGAAAAATGCTTGTCTTTATTAAATGCTTCATTGAGTGAGTCCATTCAAATCCGCTCATGCTGCTGAGAACAGCACTTACTCACTTACACAATGAGTTGCCATAGCACTCTTATGCAAGTTTAATGATGATTGACACATTTGGTCCTTTGATCGTAGCGCTACCACATTTCTCTGGCAAGATCAAAGCAACAAACCTGTCAATCATCGTTAACTTTAAGTACCAAACGCAAGCTGGACAGTTTGGCTGCACTGCTTAGCAGGAGTGAGGGTGACAGGCTGTGGCGGTGTACGAGCATGAAGCAGAATAACATTACAACATTTTAAAATTAAAATCCCGATCCTTTTCACCCGATTCCGATCCTCTGAAAAATGGCGCGATCAGCCCAGTTTTCCAATCACGTGATTGGATCAGGACACCCCTAATACATCAATCGTTTTGACGAAGAGGGCTGGCAGCCATCAAGCGTTTGGCTGCACTGCTTAGCAGGAGGGAGGGTGACAGGCTGTGGCGCTGTACGAGCATGAAGCAGAATAACATTACAACATTTTAAAATTAAAATCCCGATCCTTTTCACCCGATTCCGATCCTCTGAAAAATGGCGCGATCAGCCCAGTTTTCCAATCACGTGATTGGATCAGGACACCCCTAATACATCAATCGTTTTGACGAAGAGGGCTGGCAGCCATCAAGCGTTAGGCACATACATCAAGGTGTTGTTAAATTGCATTAATTTTTGTTGAGATTGTTTTATTGCTTTTAAAAATGATTTACAACAAGATCATCATCAGTACATTTTAATATGTATTTATGTTACTATTGTGAAGATATACGTGTATTCATGTATTTTGAAAAATGGGTGGTGAAAGTGAGTTGTTGTTATTCTTATTTGGCCAAAAATATACTGGTCCAACCCACTTGCAATCTAATTGCCATGATTGGGGCCGGCGAACCAAATTGAGTTTGACACCCCTGGTCTATGCGGGGCCTCTATCACAGCTTAATCATCCCTGCGTGGCTCTAGACATGCAGATGCAGCTCATTCAGTCAAGCCGGTGGATCAGCCGGTGTCACAGGCAACAACACAAACACTTGCACCATTCAAAAACAGTTCCTCTCTCAACACCAAACAAACAGAGCATTACGCATTCGTGGCCCTTGTATTTCTCTCCTCCACCTTACGCCTCATCAGACATATTCTAATTAGCCTTGCAGGGTAATTAACATCCTAATTAGGCAGTGGATTTGCATAAACACACTTGTTTGAAACAACTTGTCAGTCTTCTCCACATATATGAATGCAAAACAAGGTTTGTTGCAACAAATACACACACACACGTGTAGCTGTGGATTCATGTACAATGGGGATTATATAAACAGGACTGTGTGTGTATTAGGGATGGGACGACACAACTAAACCCAAGATGCGATGCACCACAATATGCCAGGGTCATGATATCAACAAATGTTTAAAAAAAAAAAAAAGAAAAGAAAAAAAACATTTAATGTCATATTCACTGTTGCCACTAGAGGGTAGTTTATCCACCCAAATCAATAAAACTAAAAGCAAACACTTTCAAAACAAACCATGACAATGCTACTCTAAATTAAACGAATCCTTGAAGCAGCAAATTTTGATTTGAAGCTTTTTTCAAATTACTCAAGTTAATCCATAGGTCATTGCAGGACTGAAACATGAGATTGTATAAAAAAAAAAATAAGGAATTATTTTTTATACAATAACAATAGTAAAAAATCTTTTAACAAATAATAATAATAACAACAACAAAAAAACATTCATTTTCTGCAGAGTTCAAATTGATTTTAAACCTGCTTCCATCAATGGTAGCCAATGAGTTAATATCAACCCCACTGTGGTTGCCAAATGCACCTGATGTCAAGGCCACCTGCCTCTTCATTCATCTTGCTGCAAGTTACCCGCATTGCCTCCCACCCACTGTCAGAGAACAGATAACGCTTTTCAAAGTGGGTGTTATTTTAAAATCAAATGATTTTGCCTTAGAAGAGAGAGACATCAAGGCCGCATTGTTCCGCAAGCTTTGTGTATAAGTGCCGACAACGCCTTCGGCAGCTTGACGAGCTCGGCAGAATAATGTTTACAAGAGACAAAGACTTTGGCGTGCTGGAGACCAGAACCGATGAGTACAAAAAAAAGGACAGGATTTCCATACACTGTGAAGAGAAGACTAAAGGGAGGCAAGGCAATTGAAAGCAGATCAGATTTATGGCCGTCTTTTCAACAGAGCCATGGAGCTGCTTTATCCCTACTGGAACATAAATCCAGTCGCTGACATGGAGCGGAGAGGCATAACTCAGGTGCTTCTCTTCTGTGCTGGTTAGACAAGGCCTGCTGGGAGTTGCTCTGCCCTACCTTGACGCTGTTGCTCCCCCCCATCTTTACGCTCATTCACTCTCCCGAGTGTCTCCCCTCATCTTTCTCACTTTGTTTTTCTCCCCTGTCTGTCTTCCTCTCTTCTTTTGACGGCGCATCGCTCTTCACTGATCTGCTTGACTGAGCTGATGCCATTCGGGAGGCGAAATTGTCATAGCCAAAGAAAGTGTTTCGTCATCCGCAACTCTCATCGCTCTCTGGGAGTTTCGACGGCCTTCCTCGTGATTTTTCAGTCCCTTTTCTTTCCTTCGATTTCAAAGTTTTACGGGCTCGTGTTAGCACTGTACGATATGACGATATTTATCGATACCCGCACGGCAAATTTAACACAAGGTCATTCAAAACGATATGTATTCTCTGATTTGTGTAGTCTTTGCTTTTTGGGGGCAACCTGGCAAATTAGATTGATTGCTCCATGTGTCTGCTACGAATATATTACGGCTGCAGCTATTGATTATTTACTAGAACTGCTAAGGGTGGATCATTTGATACAAATCCCTTTTGTATCCAGAGAGGGGTCATCTGACCCTAATCAGCATATCTTTTGTGAGCATTGAGGTCCTGAAGTCATTCCCATTCACACTTGCAAAACCACATGGTTGGATTGCTCCAATTAGCATTGTGAGTGTTTGCAGGGAAGGGGTGCCTTGGCTTTGTCGGACAGTGGACCGCTCAGGCAGGCAATTGGGCGGACAACCTTTTTACATTTTCCAAAAACTGCAGTTTGCCTACACTGCTGGCCAAGAGTATTGGCAGTTTTGGCACCCCTGCAATCCTGTCAGATAATGCTAAATTCCTGCCAGAAAATGATTGCAATTACAAATGCTTTGGCAGTAATAACTTATATGGTAGTAATAACATTTATTTTGCTTGCAATGAAAAAACACAAAAGAATGAGAAAAAAAATTAAATCATTATCATTTTACACAAAACTCCAAAAATGGGCCGGACAAAAGTATTGGGACCCTTAGCCTAATACTTGGTAGGACAACCTTTAAACAAAATAACTGCGAACAACCACTTCCGGTATCCATCAATGAATTTCTTACAATGCTCTGCTGAAATTTTAGACTATTCTTCTTTGGCAAACTGCTCCAGCTCTCTGGGATTTGAACTGCTATTTTCAGATCTCTCCACAGGTGTTCTCTGGGATACAGGTCTGGACTCATTGCTGGCCACTTTAGAAGTCTCCAGTGCTTTCTCTCAAACCATTTTCTAGTGCTTTTTGAAGTGTGTTTTGGGTCATTGTCCTGCTGGAAGATCCATGACCTCCAATGGAGACCCAGCTTTCTCACACTGTGCCCTACATGATGCTGCAAAATTTGGTGGTAGTCTTCAGACTTCATAATGCCATGCACACGGACAAGCAGTCCAGTGCCAGAGGTAGCAAGGCAACCCCAAAACATCTGGGAACCTCCACCATGTATGACTGTGGGGACCGTGCTCTTTTCTTTGAAGGCCTCGTTTTTTTTCCCTGTAAACTCTATGTTGATGCCTTTTCCCAAAAAGCTCTACTTTTGTCTCATCTGACCAGAGAATATTCTTCCAAAATGTTTTTGGCTTTCTCAGGTAAGTTTTGGCAAACTCCAGCCTGGCTTTTTTATGTCTTTGGGTCAGAAGTTGGGTCTTCCTGGGTATCCTACCATAGAGTCCCTTTTTATTCAGACGCCGACGGATACTACGGGTAGAAGAGGAAGTAACAGGTGCTGTTAGTTACACAAATTAGAGACGCATCACATGCCAATCACGTGCCAATACTTTTGGCCGGCCCATTTTTGGAGTTTGTAAAATGATTATGATTTAATTTTTTTTTTTTTCATTCTGTTATGTGTTTTTTCATTGCAAGCAAAAAAAAATGAAGATATTATTAACAAAGCATTTGTAAATGCAATCATTTTCTGGGAGAAATAGAGCATTATCTGACAGAATGGCAGAGGTGCCAATACTTTTGCCAGCAGTGTACGTATTTTACTTGAGTTTTTTTTTTTTTTTTTTTTTTTTTTTTTTATGAAATTGTATGTATTTGATGTATTTTACATAACTAATTATAAAAGTCAGTGCCACCAACTGCAATAGATGTTCAATCCAATGAGTGAAAGAGTGACGATTGCACGGGTGGTCTCCTTAGAAAATAACAGCTAAATCCTGCCACTTCTCCCTCTGGCTAACATCCATATTGAGGGCTTTTATAAACAAAGAAAATAATGATTGTGTTTGGCTTAGCGCATGCAGACAGCCAGTCAGCCCCGCAATCTTACTCCAGAGACCCAATTAACACAATGTCCCTGCCTTTCATGGGCACAGCAGTTGTGCTGCCGCTGCCGCATGTGTGTATTCGTGCGCTTTCACAGCAGGAAGAGAAGAAAATTCGACAGTAGCTTTCAAGAGTAGACGTGATTCAATGTAATAACTTGACCATGACTACTCTCAATGCAATCCAAACAGTCTCGCTGTCTTTATTTTATACAGTTACACTATACAGTAAAGCCAAGACAGAGTTGGATAATCGCCGTCACATTACAGTCAGTGATTCAAACCCACCACCATTATATTTTTAGTAAATAACGCGAAAATTACTGCTTGATCATCAAAGAAATTTATGGGAGCTGTGTGGCCACTTCAGTTGTCAAAAGTATCGAAAAGTATAAGAGTATTTATGCTGATATATTGTATACGGAATTTAACTGCAAATGACAGCACTAGATGTCAATTCATTAGTTCATTCGCCCCTCCCGGTCCAAAATAAACAGGACGTCTAGCGTTGTCAATGGCAATGACACTGAAAGATGAGTACTGTATTTACAGCCAATTTAAATGATGACTAAGAATGTCAAGGGCGTAGGTTTGGTCTCAATATTGGTAGGGATGATATAACAGCATAACCTGCATGTACTCTTTTTGCTGGGGACGGGACATTAATAAGACGAAACAGATTGGGTGACCGGTCGTCAGGGCTACATTTCTCACCAATAAGAATCTAATTAATTGATAGGCTAAATGATTAATGCAATATAAATCTGTATTGACTTGCACCAACTTTCACAGTGCAAATTCATAACGTATTACTTTTCTTAAATCTAGTCGAATAATTTTCTTCATCTTGTTTTGAGTTTTAAAGGCTACTTAACAGATTAATGCGTCAAATTCTTCAACTTACTTTTAGCAAATATTACCATTTTTTCTTATTAAGCCTATACATCTAAAAGTCTGTCATTTTTCACCTAAATCAAGAATAAATGCTTTCAAATAATCTTTTGAACAATATCTATTCTTGAAATAAGAACATTTCTGACAAGCAAGTTTTTTCAGATTTAATATACAAACATTTTGCTTAAAATAAATCTGTTAAGATTATTTTCAGCTAGCTATTTTGCTTATTTCAAGAAATCTGAATAAAATGTACTTGAAGCACTGGCAGATAATTTCACTTATTCGTAGTAGATTTACACTGAAAACAAGTTTGTTTGTCTCCCAACCCCCCACCCCCACCCCCCCCCCCCACCCCCCACCCCCTCAGTTTTAAGGAGGTGGTTTTTGCAGTGCATATGTATCGGTTCAGTTTGATTCAAACCTTTGTTTTCAAAAACTACTAAAGAAAAATTTTTGAAAACTTCTAGAATGTCTGGATTTTATTAGCAAATTTAAATTGCATTATTTGAACACAAATTATGTTAACATACACAAGAAATACAAACTTGTTAATCATCGCTTAAGTATCCAGGAATGCAAAAAAAATAAACATTTTTCTTATTACCATCCAAAATTGTCCGTCTAAATAGATTAAATATAACAAAAAAACTTCTTAGTCATGGAATAACAAAAATAAATAAAAAATTGAGCCTTCCTTCAGGATTAACACATGAATGCTCCTTTGGGCTGCTTAAAAAAATAAAAATGAAAACTGGAGTGAAGGGGGTAAACCTTGGTTCACTACATTTCTTACAGCTGAGCAGAGTTCACTATATTTCTCTCAGTTTAATTAATGTTAACATTGTAGAAAACACATACAGGAGGACACTTCAACCAGCTTCCTACTCAAGTTAGTAAAGTCACACAGTTTATTGTAATGGTAATGCTAACAATGATGCAGGTCGGACTTTCAGTAGCAAATTAGTGGTGTGTTTACCACCTTCACAAATATGACTTTTTACAATACTTACAGCGGCTGTTGGCTGAAAAAAAACCTCTAATATCCCTCCTCTTTGAAGCGGGCGGAAGAGGGCATGTCAACATGTAACGTAATTCTGTACTGTGAGACTGTGCGTGGGGGGGTGAAGTCATCAGACAATCAAACGTGCGTTTAAGGAAAAAAACATGGACTGGCACATTCAGCAAGTGTAAAAGTGGTAAATGTACAGTGAGTCTGAACATAATGAAAATAATTCATTTAATAATGATGGGGTCAATTCTATCATTGCAATGTACGGGAAGACAATCTAAATGACCCATATAACTGAACACATTATATAAAGCAAATAAGGTTGCTTAAAAGTTGGTAGGGACAATTTGAGCATTCTGAAAAGTTGGTAGTGTTTAGGTCCCTACCGTCCCTATGCAAACCTATGCCTTTTATGAATGTGCTATCATAAGTCATTTTTAACAATACTAAAAGATAAGTCTTAGTAAAACGGACAGTCTTCAGTTTTAACTAAAAAAACAATACAAATCAGGGCAATGGCAGAGGCTTACGACAGGTTAGGTCACATATCTACAACGAGATGTTGCCATTGCGCTTTCAAACATATCACTAATTGCAATGAAAATATGTACATATACTTTTAATCATCTCATGTGTAGCACTGTTTTCGCCAGTCAAGGGTGGGGACAAGGAAAGCCTGGCAGCCCACCAGGCTTATAAAGCACTTTACCGGTAATGTTTCAATTGAATTTGCGGCACTTAATTTTTTTTTTTTTTAATTCTTTAAATGAAATTTTAGAATACAAGCATATTGAAACATAACCAAAGTTTTTTTGTGTGTTTGAATCCTAGAAGTTTTTTACTCATTCCCAGCCATTTACAGAGACAGTCATCACCATCAATGGCACAGAAACGTGATCATTCAGCGCCAACCCATGCCAACTTACGCTCTATAAAACCAGTATATTTCTTTACATTAATTTATGTCATGTTTTATTGTTTAAGTTTTACGTTACAGTTCTATTTTAACTAAAACATTCAAATAAAAATGTCTTTTTTTTTCATAGTTGGAACGAATGAATAGGATTTTATTCAGTTAGAATAATTCACCTTAAAGTCAAGGTAACAAGGTATACAAATTTACATTAAATTGCACAAAAAACAAAGATGTAAAAAACAGAAATTCAGTGGTTCCTCGACATACGATCTTTTCAACTTCCGACATAAAATTTGACTTTCATTTGTTTCTACATCCGACGACAAGCTCAAAATACAACGTTTTATGACAGCACCGCAGATTCATCGTTTTCCAAGATGGACGCTCGGCGGATTTTCTTGTGAGAGAAAACAACACGGGTTCCGAGAATGTTAGTGCAGGTGGTGAAAAAGGGAAAAAGGAGGCTTACCATTGAAATGAAGATGGAAACGATAGGAAAATATGAAGGTGGTGTGAGCATCCATGAACTGGCTCAACAATATGGTAGTAGAATGTCTACGAGCTCGACGGTCCCCCTCCAACCTCCGTTCGCCAGTCTTTATAAGTTAAGGTGACAATTATTATTTTGGTAACATCACCAAAAAAATTGTCAGGTTTTTAATCATTTATTTCAGAACTTGTGCAACACAATATGCCAGCTGCAGCTGAATATGAAAAGTGAAAGTATAAAGTCCTGTCTCACTCTCACATCAGCCACGTGGTGCGTTCAGGTACACCACGCAAAACACATCCGCCACATTAGAACCCGTTTCGTTAGATTATTAAAAGGTATTATTATTACTATTATTATATTATTATTATTCCAATTTGTATTCATAATTTATTTGTTTTGCCCTGTGTAATTGCTATTTGCAATAATACCAGCAGCAGTTATTAAGGATTTAGTGTAGGTTTTCAAGTTGTGGAACGAATTAATGGAATTATAATGTATTCTTATGGGAAAATCCTGCACGACATATGACCATTTCTACCTACAAACAAGGTCCTGGAACAAATTAACTTCGTATGTAGAGATACCACTGTAATGCAATTTCTGTCGAAATTATATTTGTATACATACTTATGTAGCTATGACTGTGGTAAAAGTTGATTTTTAAATATTTTTAAAGATGATGAGGCCCTTGAAATGACTCTTGTCTGGTTAGTGATTTGCAATTGCTAAAGTCAAATAAAACTCAACATTAATTATAAAGCAGTTATTAAGGATTTAGTGTAGGTTTTCTGGCTGTAGAATGAATTAATGGAATTATAATGTATTCTTATGGGAAATTCCTGCTCGACATATGACCAACTCTACCTACAAACAAGGTCCTGGAACGAATTAACTTCGTATGTAGAGGTACAACTGTAATGCAATTTCTGTCAAAATTATAGTTGTATAAATACTTATGTAGCTATGACTGTGGTAAAAGTTGATTTTTAAATATTTTTAAAGATAACGAGGCCCTTGAAATGACTCTTGTCTGGTTAGTGATTTGCAATCGCTAAAGTCGAATAAAACTCAACTTTAATTGGAAAGCATTCGTTCAGCGGTTTGCTTTGTAATGTGTCAGATTTCAGCAAAAAAATTGACCATTTTCTTCCAAAGTAAAAGAAATGTTTGAACATACTACAGTGCAATAGACTGTAATAGTCGTCCAATTCGTTTTAACGGGGAGGGGCTGTCAAAATAGATTGAACGTCTATCACCGTCAGTGGCAGCCTGAAAGTAAAACACACTTTTTTTCTTTTTGGAGGATACAACTTCTGTATCATATTTGATTCTCATTTGGATCTATTTGTCTCTAAGGAATTTGCTTTTCCGGCCAAGCTGTTCGTTTCCGGCAAAGACTAATTGAGCACCTGTCCCGTTAATTGTGACGTCCACTCCGTTTAACCAGCAACTCTCAAGGGAGTAAAAACACTCACGACCCAAACAAGCGCCATTAAAAAAAGCAGTAAGTGGCAAAAGTTGTCGCCGCTTATAAACTTTAAAAAAGCGTTGCAAAAACGCGAGTTTACAATATTAGGTTTTGCCTTTCCTACCTTTTCCGGCGAGAGCGCAGCAGCGACCAGAGACGAGCCAAAAGAGCAAAAAAGATACGGCGACTTTCGCCATAATCTTCGGATGATAAAGCGGATGCTTCCGCGGTTTCTCCTCGTTGACAAGCCGACGTAACGTGCTCGAGCTGGGGATGTTTCTCCACTGGCAGCGCGCTCTCGTTCTGGGTGTGGAGAGGATGAGAGAGGCGTTCACTGACAGCTCGGAGAGAGGGAGCGACCAATAGCCGTTTCCTTTTATTCGGTTTCAAAATAAAGGAGGGGGGTTAAGAAATGCTGGAATTTGTCTATTCCGTTTATCCAATCGTTAGTGAGATCCTGGTTGGGAAACATTACTTTCCTCAAGATTTGTCAACACTATTAACATATGTCATTTTAAATGTTTTTACTGTATTAACTCCAGAGGTGGGTCGTAACCCGTTACATTTACTTTTTGAGGAAAAATGTACTTCTAAGACTAGTTTTACTAAGCCATACTTTTTACTTTTACTTGAGTAGATTTGTGAAGAAGAAATGCTGCTCTTACTCCGCTACTTTGTTCTACACTAGTCGTTACATTTTAATTACATATATTTAGTTACATTCTCATATTCTACTATATATATTATATATTATATATACTTTTTTTTGCCATAGATGCCAACAGTGGCTCTACCAGTTTTACCAATAAGATGGCGGAGCAATAATCACATGACACTATTGTACCACTCAAGCTTGCCGCCCTAAGATCACGCCGGCTTGTTCTATCAAGTGATCTTTGAAACACAGAAAAAAAATTAAGTATTTGACATAGAGCGCCAATGTCAACATGGCTCGAAAGCGCAGATTTTAGTCTCTCTCCCAGGTTTTATTTGGCATATAAGTTCATAATAGGAACGTTTTCTCCACCAGAGGGCACTCATGCTCTTTGGACGAATGATGCTTTATTCCTGCAAAAAAAAAATTCTCTCGCCAGAGTTCATTGGTGATTTTTTTTCCCCTTTTGGCCTAATGTGGTTATGTAACAGGTAATAGCACAATATAGAGGTTCATATAAATACCTTTGTGCTGAGAAAAATAAATACCGTTTAAAAAAAAAAAAAAAAAAAAATCAAACATCGTAAGCCGTTACTCACAACGTTACTCATCACTTGAGTATTCTTTTCATCAAATACTGTTTTTCTTGTACTTGAGTACATTTTATGGTTGGCTTACTTTTATTTGAGCAATATTATTTTGAAATAACGTTCTTCTTACTTGAGTACATTTTTTGGGCTACTGTACCCACCTCTGATTAACTCGCTGGCTGCTGTCAGTGAAAATTTGTGTTTAAGTGTAAATTATTGTGGCCCAAAATATTGTCATTCTAAAACATTAATGTCTAATCTGTTCTGTTTTTCATATGGGTTGTAATATTCTGTTTGGGATTTTTTTTTTTTTTAATGTTTACTAATTCTCTTAACTTGTTGGCTGCTGTTAGTAAATGATTATGTTTCACTGACGGCAACAGACGTCCAATCCATGTTGACTGGGATGGCTGACAGTCAAAAAGATAAGGTTGCATTCAGTTTCAGGGGTAGTGGAATGTTAGTAACACAAAATGTATATTTAAATATTCATTCATTCATTCATTTTCCATGCCGCTTATTCCTCACGAGGGTCGCGGAGGTGCTGGAGCCTATCCCAGCTAACTTCGGGCAGTAGGCAGGGGACACCCTGAATTGGTTGCCAGCCAATCGCAGAGCACAAGGAGACACACAACCATTCACGCACACACCCACACCTATGGACAATTTAGAGTGTTCAATCAGCCTACCATGCATGTTTTTGGGATGTGGGAGGAAACCGGAGTTCCCGGAGGAAACCCACGCAGGCACGGGGAGAACATGAAAACTCCACACAGGAAGGCCGAAGCCCGGGATTGAACCCTTGATCTCAGAACTGTGAGGCAGACGTGCTAACCACTCAGCCACCGTGCCGCATATTTAAATATTTTCTCACTTAAAATTTTATTTATGCGTGTTAATATAGATTTGGTGAATGTCAAAATCAGTCTATTCTTCTTCAAAATAACGCACACACATAAAAAAAAAAAAACACCGAAATATCGTCATTTTTTTTACGTTAAAAACTGTCTAGCAGTTGTGAAATATTAGTAACACCAAAAAAATAATTGTTTTGTTTTTGTTTTCCTGAACTCATAGGCTGCTATTGACAGTGATAGATGAACTAGCCCAAAAAAAAAAAAGAATATTTTCTTATTTCTCATTGAACCCATGTTACCTTTGCCATATTAACGCTTACAACACCGAAAGAAATATATCAAAAACCATACTGCTTGGCTTTAATGTTATTTCCTAAATTGAAATTAGCTGCCTTTGACAGTGATAAACATGCATGAAAAGAACCAGAACAGCACAGTTTATCTTGTCAATGATGTAAAGTCTTGCAGCTTCCACCCTGCAGCCATAGGTGTTCTTAAATGTATTTTTCTATTGTTTTGAGCGTGGGTGTTCTGGGGATTAGAGCCAGTGGAGGCAGACCTCAAGTGAGTTAGAGCATAACAACAACAAAAACACAATTACAAACACAAAGTTAGATGTCTGTCGCCTTATATGTACGTTTTCCATACTTATTGTTTCCATGACAAGTAGACAGGAGGGAATGATAGCAAATAAATTAAATTTATTGTCAAATTTTTCAAGCTTTCATTGTCCTAAAGGCAAATATTTCATTTTCATTGTCATGTTTGTAAACGTCTAATATCATATTATGCATGTGCCTATTGCTCTTATGCTGTTTAACCTGTCCTAGTTTGAACCTTTTTTTTTTACTTTCAGAAAATGGATGGAAGAAAAATCCAAATACAGTATGGAAATTGGTACCATGGATAGCTCCATGTAATTACTCTTTGTCCACTACGTGTCGCACTCGATCTGTTTTTCTAGGGCGGAACGACATTTTATTGCTTGTCGTAATTACGGAGCTAAAACTGTGTAACGCTTACAAAAAAAAATACCAAGAGAGTCCTCCTCTCAAAAATACTGCATATTATGTCACGTCAAAGTGTTATACATTATCTTATCACCGTTATTTGTTCATGTTTGGATAGTTGAGCTTGTTTTTGTTCTGTTTGTGGCTTAAATGATTTAATTTCTAATATAATACGATATAACCTGTATGACGTCACATTCGCATTCTCAGCACTCCAGAAAACCAAAATGGACGCCTCCTGTGAGGTGTTTGTTTTGTTTTTGCTACCTCCTAAAAGACAGTCGTCCTTGAAATTATCATGAAACCTAACACGAAAACGGTCTTAGAAAGGATCAACTTCATTCAAGGTATGTTATTCCCATTTTAGTGTATAATCACAACGAACTTGAGTAATTTTGAATGCCGAACGAATAAGTTCACCAGTGATTTATTTAAAAATGTACGTTGAAAATATTGTTATCAGGCTCTAGAAATATAACCATGCATTCGTCATGATAGATATGCAATTTTAGGGTTGTAAAAAGTATCGAATATTGAAATATCATTTTGCTGACATTGACGGCGCTAGACGTCCATTTCCTTTTGATTGGGAGGGGGCCAATGAAGTCTGTACTTTTATGGTGACCATATTTTGATTTCCAAAAAAGAGGACACTCGGCCCGGCTTCGAGATACTTGACGTTCACTCAAAGGTGCCTATATCATTTTAAAATATTTTAAGTGTGCCTCCTCCGTCTGGATAGAAAAATTCAGTGTTATCATAAAAAATATATATCACCATATTGTATATATAAGATACTATATGGCAATAATTTTTTTACACAGCATGTTACAGGTTAACAGGCTTTATCTTTCCTAAAAAAAAAAATAATAATCAAACAATTTAAAAAAAAATGTCTGTGTGTGTATATAGTCTGTGACTGCGCACGCACGCGCAAATTTGTATCCAAAGTAGAATAAGGTATTTTCGACTTAATTACTCTTTTGGGTACGTGAGCATTTGATTATACTGTATACATGGCAGGCTCTCTAGGATCACATCACAGGCAGCACAGTATTGTGGTAGTCTGTGCAAAGTGTTCAATTTCAACACGGTAATTGTGAAGAAATAGTCCTCCTTGTCAATTTGGAATTTCCTTTCATCAACATAGATGACTGAACCCTGAGGCATAAGAAACACAACTACTTAGAATATAATACTAACATTCAACCAAATACACGAACGCAAAACAATTAATAAAAGAGTAATACAATATACTGTTTCTCTGTGTACACATATAACCCAATATACAACAGAATACACATGATCGATACTAATAGGAGATAAATTTACAGAAAGGTGTATCGAGCACTATGAACACAATTGTTACCAATCTCAACTTTTGGTAAATGCGGTGCTCTCAACTCCGAACCGTAGTAGGGAGTGGACTGGCGATTCTTGTCCTCTGTTGTGTGGATGGCAAAGTGTATAAAACACATGGACGCGTCGGATGGCTTTTTCAGTAGAGACTTTTTATTAACTAAACGGAAACAGCGGGGGACACTGCCACTCCACATCTTCGACGTAGCCTCTCTCTCTCTTTTGCTCTGCCCAATTTTTTCTTCTGCGCTGTATTTGTAATGCCGATCATATTGAAAAAGTATAGCGGCCCCTTGGGGATGCCAGTAACACAATACAACAGCATAAACGTCTCTTAGAACTACTCCTTCTCAACCTACTAATAGGAGCCACGTCAACCCTCAATGCAGGCAGGTGCTGCTCCCCAGCGGCCCGTCTTCAAATTGGTCCCATGAAAAATCATGAAAACCGGACATTTTCTTGAATTTATAAAACCCGGCCGGACGATACGGACAGGGTGTGAAAAGTGGACATGTCCTGGCAAAAGAGGACATTTGGTCACCTTAGTACTTGCCAATGACAGGCAACGAGTTATCAATTTTGGGTAACTTCTGTACATTTTGAGGCATTCTGGGGTAATGTCTGCATATTTTGGATCACTTCCTGTTGATTTTAGGGCTTTTTTGGGGGGGGGGGTCATTTCCTGTTCATTGGTCACTTCCGTTTGATTTTGGGGTATCTCCGTGTCACTTCCGGTACATTTTGGGTCACATCAGCTCATTCGCCCCTCCCAGTCCTAATAGATTGGATGTCTAGCGCTGTTAATGGCACTGAAAGATGAGCAACAAATGCTGATTTTTACTCCGCGGATATCTTTGAATTCACAACAGAAGGATGATTAAACGCCCCATGATTGGACACCTGTCATTGTCCATGGCACAGAAAGACTTAATTGAAAATAACATTTTTGAAATTTATATATTATAGAATATCGAGGGTTTTTTTGTTTGTTTTTTAATATCAGTACATAAAAGCATTGTTGGTGGACTTAAATACACCTCATCAAATGTCTTCTAGCATCACTTTCTATCCAGACAGATATTTAATGTTGTCACTTGATTGACATTTCATTCACAGGTCTTTTTGCCCCCTTGAAAAAGACTTTAACCAAAATGCCCATCCAGCGTGTGCCACTGGTTTTATTAGCCTGCGGATCCTTCAATCCCATCACCAACCAGCACATGAGGTTGTTTGAATTGGCCAGGGACCACATGCACAGCACAGGTCAGACATACTGTGGCGGAAAATGTTTTAATTTAATAAATTAAACATTATAGTTATAGACCTTTGAAGTACTATATGAATGTCTATTTAGTTGTGGAGGACAAACAATATCACAGCATTGCATCATATTGAACTCTTTGTAGGGCATGTGAATAATTTTGGGAATTGAAAACAAAATTGAGCCCATAAAGACCTAGTATTGTCACAATATATTTTTTTTCCACCTGTCCTGTTCAGCTACTTAGACATTATTATAATCTGAATAGTTTTAATGTATCACATGGGAGTTTTGATATACTCCCATGTTGGTTATCAATGATGTTTTACTTATTCTGAGAAAGCAGCAATCAATTTTTATTAATACTGTCACAATACTAACATTTCCACATACAGTGGGGCAAATAAGTATTTAGTCAACCACCAATTGTGCAAGTTCTCCCACTTGAAAATATTAGAGAGGCATATAATTGTCAACATGGGTAAACCTCAACCATGAGAGACAGACAAACAGAAAATCACATTGTTTATTTTTTAAACAATTTATTTGCAAATCATGGTGGAAAATAAGTATTTTGTCAATACCCAAAGTTCATCTCAATACTTTGTTATGTACCCTTTGCTGGCAATAACAGAGGCCAAACGTTTTCTGTAACTCTTCACAAGCTTTTCACACAGTGTTGCTGGTAGTTTGGCCCATTCCTCCATGCAGATCTCCTTTAGAGCAGTGATGTTTTGGTGCTGTCGTTGGGCAACACGGACTTTCAACTCCCTCGACAGATTTTCTATGGGGTTGAGATCTGGAGACTGGCTAGGCCACTCCAGGACCTTGAAAGGCTTCTTACAAAGCCACTCCTTTGTTGCCCTGGCTGTGTGTTTGGGATAATTGTCATGCTGAAAGACCCAGCCATGTCATATCTTCAATGCCCTTGCTGATGGAAGGAGATTTTCACTCAAAATCTCTCGATACATGGCCCCATTCATTCTTTCCTTTACACAGATCAGTCGTCCTGGTCCCTTTGCAGAAAAACAGAAAAACTCCTCCAAACACGAGAACACGTCTTTCTCCCAAAAAGTTCTATTTTGGTTGCATCTGACCATATCACATTCTCCCAGTCCTCTTCTGGATCACCCCAATGCTCTCTAGCGAACCGCCGACGGGCCTGGACGTGTACTTTCTTCAGCAGGGGGACACGTCTGGCAGTGCAGGATTTGAGTCCCTGATGGCGCATTGTGTTACTGATAGTAGCCTTTTTTACTGTGGTCCAAGCTCTCTGTAGGTCATTCACTAGGTCCCCCCGTGTGGTTCCGGGATTTTTCCTCACCATTCTTGTTATCATTTTGACGCCACGGGGTGAGATCTTGCATGGAGCCCCAGATCAGGGAGATTATCACTAGTCTTTTATGTCTTCCATTTTCTAATAATTGCTCCACGGTTGATTTCTTTACACCAAGCGTTTTACCTATTGCAGATTCAGTCTTCCCAGCCTGGTGCAGGTGTACAGTTTTGTCTCTGGTGTCCTTCGACAGCTCTTTGGTCTTGGCCATAGTGGAGTTTGGAGTGTGACTGACTGAGGTTGTGGACAGGTGTCTTTAATACCGATAATGAGTTAAAACAGGTGCCATTAATACAGGTAACGAGTGGAGCCTCGTTAGACCTCGTTAGAAGAAGTTAGACCTGTTTGACAGCCAGAAATCTTGCTTGTTTGTAGGTGACCAAATACTTATTTTCCACTCTAATTTGGAAATAAATTATTTAAAAATCAAACAATGTGATTTTCTGGGGGGTTTTCCACAATCTGTTTCTCATGGTTGAGGTTCACCCATGTTGACAATTACAGGCCTCGCTAATCTTTTCAAGTAGGAGAACTTGCACAATTGGTGGTTGACGAAATACTTATTTGCCCCACTGTATGTGGACATCACATTTTGGGTCATGTAAGCCAAAGGTTTTAAACTCGTTTTGGTTTGCAGGCCACATTCATGGCAATTAGTTCTCATGTAGGCCGGATCAGTTCATTATTGGCCGATTCAGTTAACTCACTGGCTGCCATTGACGGTTCTAGAAGTTCAGTCCATTTTGACTGGGAGAAGCGAGTGAACTAAACGTTCATTCGCGCCTCCTAGTCAAATTGATTGTCTGTCTAGCGCCGCCACTGGCAGTGAATGATGATCATCCGAAGGCAGTCCTCCCAGTTTAAGTAAATTGGACATCTATTGTTTAAAATGGCAGGCAATGACTGAATTTTGCATCACTTAGTAAGTTTTGGGTTGTTACGGGTCCCTTCATTAACATTTTCAGGTTATTTCCTGTTCATTGGTCGTTTCCTGTTGATTTGGGGGCATTTCCAGGTTACTTCCTGTTGATTTTGTGTCACTTCCTGTTGGTTTTGAGCCATTTCCTTGTTAATTCATTGGCTGCCATTGACAACAACATTTTGACTGAGAGGAGGTGAATGAACGATACTGACTGCGGAAACGAAAGTGAGCCAACTGCAGTAGTACACGCACTCGATTACACAAATTACAAATTCCTGTTTTTACTCCGCCAATGTCAAAATAAAACCATGTGATTCTGTATGTTTGGTATGAATGAGGAGGGGCTGTGATTGACGTCATCGCTTAAAATTAATATCTCAATATCTCTAAAATGATAGCAGCACAAACGAAAATTTTTATAGCACAAGCGTAGCATAAACGATTTGCACCATTACGGGTCCATTTTGCAATAAGTAGGGGGTTGCATGACATCATCACTCGAAATTGATAGCAGCACAAGCAAATGTTTTTACCGGACACTCCAGCACAAACGACGCATAAACAATTGACACCATTTTAGCCATTTTTAATTAAAATGCTGGGCTTGTGGACCTCAGATTGACCTGCACCGCTGGCCAAATGTATTGGCAGCCCAGCAATTCTGTCAGATAATTCTCCCATAATTTCTCCCGGTAAATGATTGCAATTACAAATGCTGTGGTAGTAATATCTTAATTTATTTTGCCTGCAATGAAAAAACACAAAAGAGAAAAAAAATCATTATCATTTTACACAAAACTCCAAAAATAGGCCGGACAAAAGTATTGGCACCCTTTGAAAAATCATGTGATGCTTCTCTAATTTGTGTAATTAACAGCACCTGTTACTTACCTGTGGCACATAACAGGTGGTGACAATAACTAAATCACACTTGCAGCCAGTTAAAATGGATTAAAGTTGATTCAACCTCTGTCTTGTGTCCTTGTGTGTACCACATTGAGCATGGAGAAGACCAAAGAACTGTCTGATGACTTGAGGAGCAAAATTTTTAGGACGCATGGGCAATCTCAAGGCTAAAAGTCCATCTCCAAAGACCTGAATATTCCTGTGTCTACCGTGCGCAGTATCATCAATAAGTGTAAAGCCCATGGCACTGTGGCTAACCTCCCTAGATGTGGACAGAAAAGCAAAATTGACGAGAGTTATCAACGAAAGATTGTGCGGGTGATGGATAAAGAACCTCGACTAACATCCAAACAAGTTCAAGCTGTCCTGCAGTCCGAGGGTACAACAGTGTCAACCTGTACTGTCCGTTGGCATCTGAATGAACAGGGACTCTTTGGTGGGATACCCAGGAAGACGCCACTTCTGAGCCAAAGACATAAAAAAGCTTGGCTGGAGTTTGCCAAAACTTACCTGAGAAAGCCCAAAACGTTTTGGAAGAATGTTCTCTTGTCAGATGAGATAAAAGTGGAGCTTTTTGGGAAAGACACCAACCTACAGTTTACAGGGAAAAAATGAGGCCTTCAAAAGAACACCGTCTCCACAGTCAAATATGGCAGAGGTTCCCTGATGTTTTGGGGTTGCTTTGCTGCCTCTGGTACTGGACTGCTTGACCGTGTGCATGGCATTATGAAGTCTGAAGACTACCAACAAATGTTGCAGCATAATGTAGGGCCCAGTGTGAGAAAGCTGGATCTTCCTCAGAGGTCATGGGTCTTCCAGCAGGACAATGACCCAAAACACACTTCAAAAAGCACTAGAAAATCATTTGAGAGAAAGCACTGGAGACTTCTGAAGTCGCCAGCAATGAGTCCAGACCTGAATCTCATAGAACACCTGTGGAGAGATCTGAAAATGGCAGTTTGGAGAAGGCACCCTTCAAATCTAAGAGACCAGGAACAGTTGGCCAATGAAGAATGGTCTAAAATTCCAGCAGAACATTGTGAGAATCTCATTGATGGATACCGAAAGCGGTTGTTCGCAGTTATTTTGTCTAAAGGTTGTGCTACCAATTATTACGCCGAGGGTGTGAATACTTTTGTCCGGCCCATTTTTGGAGTTTTGTGTAAAATGATAATGATTATTTTTTTTTTTTTTTCATTCTCTTTTGTGTTTTTTCATTGTAAGCAAAATAAATGAAGATATTACTACCAAAGCATTTGTAATTGCAATCATTTTCTGGTAGAAATTGAGCATTATCTGACAGAATTGCAGTGGTGCCAATACTTTTGGCCAGCACTGTAAATGAGTGCCTTATAAAAGGGTAAATAACTATAAGTAAGAGCATCAGAGTAGGTTTCTACAGTGTTCAAAAAGTTTTTGGCTCTGTCAAAAGTATTGTCATTGTTGTGAATACATTACTTTTCGCCGACTGCTATCCTGACCTAGAAAAGAGAATTCATATTCTTTCCCTCCAGGCCATTACCAAGTGGTGGGTGGCATCGTTTCACCTGTGAGTGACAGCTATGGCAAACAAGGCCTGGTGCTGGCAAAGCACAGAATTGCCATGGCCAAATTGGCGCTTCAAAGCTCCAACTGGGTCAAAGTCGACGAATGGGAGAGCCAGCAGCCCGACTGGACTGAAACTGTGGTCACTATGAGGTAGGACTTGGATTTAAAAGCAGTCAATCATCATGTTTCAATGCCATTGATGGCGATAGACTTCCAATCCATCCGTCGGATTAGACATGATTCACCCATATGAAATGGAGGCAGTGAGCTTGAAAGGAAAAGCCAAATTGTTAGTAGACTGTTCAGAAGCGCGAACAGAGAAATATAATGGCTAAAAGAACTTAATGGGCGTGTTGCAGCACAAGCAAGATAGAACAAAAAAATGCTGTTCCAAATCTCATTATGAACAGCTTGTGCTCTGTTCCACCATTTAGCACAAGTTTCTGCTCCTCAAGAACCAGTCGCTCTCGAAGCTTCTAAAGATATTGTAAGAACTCTTGCTGAAGCAATCACCGCTATTTGAGTTCCAATTCCAGAACCTGAGGTCTTTAAAGGTGATCCTCTTAAGTATAACAACTGGATTTTGTTGTTCTGCTCTTTGAGCCTCAGCAAGAATCTTCCAGCTCAAGCTGGTCTTTTAACGAAAATATGTTGGTGGCACAACCAAAAGGGCAATAGAAGATTGTTTTATCGTAGGAATAGTGCAAAGTGGCTTTACATAATTGGTTAATTCATGACTTGTGTGAGTGTTGTGGCATGTGTTAAATAGTATGCACTTATTCTGCTTACTAAAAGGTGGCTAAATTCCACCTCTGTTAAGTTGGCCCCCCATCCAATGCAAATTCATATAAAAATTATCTCATTGCTTTGTGCTGAAAAAGTTTTCATTTGTGCTGCTATCATTGAGATATTAACACTTCTTTTTTAGGTCATTTTGAGGTCAACCAGCCCCCCATTTTGATTAAAGAGTACCACGGATAGAAAGACATGTATGAAAAAGTATCAGACCCTTTTGGAATTTCTCACATTTCTGCATAAAATCACCATCAAATGTGATCTGATCCTTGTCAAAATCACACAGATGAAAAAACTCAAATAAAAACTATAAAAAAAACTATAGGTTTTGATATTTTAATGAGGATAGTATGCAAACAATGACAGAAGGGGGGAAAAATAAGTAAGTGAACCATCACACTTAATATTTTGTTGCTCCCCCTTTGGCAGCAATAACTTCAACCAGACACATCCTGTAGTTGCAGATCAGTCTGGCACATCGGTCAGGACTAATCTTTGCCCATTCTTCTCTACAAAACTGCTGTAGTTCAGCCAGATTCCTGGGATGTGTGGCATGAATCGCTGTCTTTAGGTCATGCCACAGCATCTTAATGGGGTTCAAGTCTGGACTTTTACTTGGCCACTCCAGAATGTGTATTTTGTTTTTGTTGATTTACTTCTTTGTTTTGAATCATTGTCTTGTTGCAGCATCCATCCTCTTTTTAGCTTCAACTGTCTGACAGTCGGCCTCAGGTTTTCCTGCAAAACATCATGATAAACTTTTGAATTCATTCTTCCATTAATCATTGCAAGTTGTCCAGGCCCTGAGGTAGCAAAACAGCCCCAAATCATGATGTTCCCTCCACAATGATTCATGGTGGAGATGAAGTACTGCCAGTACTGTATATAATAACATAATCTACATAATTATATTAGAATAAGTTTGATAACGCAATAGCTCACCGTGAAGATCTGCTAACAAAAACCGAAGTTCTCTACAGCATACAATCTCTCGCTCCGTTGGCATTGAGACGCACTTGCCGCGAGTACATCACCAGTTTTGCCCAATTCTTGTCTTATCCGGTATTTCCTGCTATGCATTTTGCCTTTGCTGCTCGTCTTGTGAACGACCGACAGTGCTTCACTTTTCCGCTCTGGTTCAAATTGGAAGGGCAGAACCGACGACATGTTGGGTTGGCTAACGAGTGACATGCTGGAAGTTCGGCAGCGGGCCTGGTGACATCACCGCACTGTGATGTCAACAAGCATGGCGACCTGTATCTTTAAATAATTTTACAAATGTTATTAAAACAAAAACATTAAGAGGGGTTTTAATATCAAATTATTATCTCATACTATCATTTATCTTTTAAGAGTTACTTGTCTTTAAAGGGACAGGCCAATTTGTTCTGCCCCAGATTCAGCAATTTTCTAAGAAAGCTGCTGTTACTTCATACTGCTAATTTGGGCACAATCCCCACTCCTCCCCCTTTTAGCACGTTTCATTTACGGTTGCTGCATCCATTTTTTCCATTGTCCTTGTTAGGGTTCGTGGATGGGAGAGGATCCCAAAGCAGACAACGGGACGACAGGCTGTGAGAACAAAAATGGTCTTGTTTATTGTTCGGGCGTTGCTGGTGAGATCCAGACCAACGTGAGGCAGGAAAAGCTCGTGGGGGGGAATCAGGCGTGGAGATCCGACAAGGGGCGTGCACAAACAGGTCCTGGGACAGAAGCAAAAATCGTGAGCCGAGAACAGTAGTCAAAAATGTAAGTAAGGCGGGATACAACTGACAGTGGAACTAGACGAGTTGATCTGGCGACGAGGTGAGGCGTCCACTGGCTTTTTCAAGGCTGCTGATTGTGATAGCCTGCACCTGTGGCCGCTCCACCCGTCTGGCATCCAACCTGTAATCAGAAAAACTCATGCACGCCTGCCTAAAGTGGGCCAGGTTTCAGGAGGGAGGGGCAGAGGCCCTAACAGGACCCCCCCGCCTACGGGCGCCACCCGGCGCCCGACGAAGACGACCGGGATGGGTGCGGTGGAAATCCCGGATCAGCTCACGGGACAACACCCACCGGGCCGGGACCCAGGACCGCTCTTCCGGGCCATAGCCCTCCCAGTCCACCAAGTATTGGACCCCACGGCCACGGCGGCGGACGTCCAAAAGCCGCTCCACTCTATAAGCTGGCCCCCCGTCGACCGACAGTGGCGGCGGCGGAGGCTGAACAGGGGGGGACAAGGCACTCAAGGCGACGGGCTTTACTTGTGAGACATGGAAGGTAGGGTGGATACGGAAATGGGCAGGAAGCTTGAGGCGCACTGCAGCCGGATTCACCACCCTCTCGATCTCATAGGGACCGATAAACCGGGGGGAGAGCTTCCTCGACTCAGTCCTCAGCGGCAGGGACTTGGACGACAGCCACACCTTCTGGCCTACCGCATAGACTGGCGCAGGCGTGCGGCGGCGGTCCGACTGGGCACGGGACTTTTCGGAGGAACGTAGGAGTGCAGAGCGTGCCTGCTCCCAGACTTTGGCGCAACGACTCACGTGCCTCTGGACAGACGGGACTGCAATGTCTTGCTCTTGTGAAGGAAACAAAGGGGGTTGGTAGCCCAAGGAACAAAGGAATGGGGACATACCTGAGGAGGCGTTCGGCAGGGAGTTGTGAGCGTATTCAACCCAAGGGAGTTGGTCGCACCAGGTGTTAGGATGGGCCTGGGTGGTACAGCGGAGGGCAGTTTCAAGCTGCTGGTTGGTACGCTCACACTGGCCGTTGGTTTGCGGATGGTACCCTGAAGATAGACTCACACCAACGCCCAGAGCTGCACAGAAAGCCTTCCATACTTGCGAGGTGAACTGCGGCCCTCTGTCAGAGACAATGTCTACCGGAATGCCATGCAGGCGGAGCACATGGTTGGTGAGCAGGTCTGCAGTTTCCTTGGCTGAGGGGATCTTGCGAAGGGGGATGAAATGGGCCGCTTTGGAGAATCGGTCAACCACGGTGAGGATGACTGTGTTGCCCCTGGAAGGCGGGAGACCGGTGACGAAATCCAGGGCAATGTGTGACCATGGACGACTCGGAATGGGTAAGGGGTGGAGGAGTCCGGAGCTGGGCTTCGTCGATGTCTTGCTACGGGCGCAAACATTACAGGCAAGGACAAAAGATCGGGTATCCTCTGACATAGAGGGCCACCAGAACCGTTGGCGCAGTACGGTCAGTGTCCTTCTGATGCCGGGGTGGCAGAATAGGCGGGACGCGTGTGCCCACTCCAGTACCTTGGAACGCATGGACTCGGGAACAAAGAGGTCGGATTGATGGCCCTCTCTGGGGTCTGGGTGGTCACGAAGGGCTTCCTTCACCTTCCCCTCAATCTCCCACTCCATCGAGGCTAGGAAGCAGGTCTGTGGGAGAATGGGCGCTGGCTCCCCAGGTGGTTCAATGGCCTGGAACTGCCGGGACAGGGCGTCTGGCTTGGTATTTTTTGAACCTGGGATGTAAGACATTGAGAAGTTAAATCGGCAGAAAAACATGGCCCACCTGGCTTGTCTCGGGTTGAGTCTCCGGGCTGACTTCAGGTATTCCAGGTTCTTGTGATCAGTTAGGACAAGGAAAGGCTGTGATGTTCCCTCCAGATGGTGGCGCCATTCTTCCAAAGCTAACTTAACTGCCAAGAGTTCTCTGTCCCCAATGCTGTAGTTGCGCTCCGTAGGAGACAGCCTGCGGGAGAAGAAAGCACATGGGTGTACCTTGCCGTCAGTGGGCCGCCGTTGTGACAACACGGCACCCACGCCGGTCTCAGAAGCATCCACCTCCACAATGAATTGGAGAGATGGGATAGGAGGAGCCAGTATAGGCGCAGAGGTGAAGCGGGCCTTGAGGTCGCTGAAGGCGGAACTGGCATTGTCAGACCAACGGAACTGTGTAGTGGTGGAGGTGAGGGCTGTGAGAGGGGCCGCAATTCTGCTGTAGTTACGTATGAACCTCCTGTAGAAGTTGGCGAACCCAAGAAAGCGCTGGAGCTGCTTTCTGTCGGAGGGGCGTGGCCATTCCAGGACTGCCTTGACTTTCGCTGGGTCCATGCGCAACTGGCCCTTGCCAACGATGTAGCCGAGAAAAGCGGTCTCGTCGACGTGAAACTCGCATTTCTCGGCTTTCACGAAGAGCCTGTTCTCGAGGAGACGCTGGAGGACCTGACGGACATGAACTTCGTGTTCGGTGGGGGTGTGGGAGAACACCAGGATGTCATCAAGGTAGACCACCACGAAACGGTTAATGAAGTCCCCTAAGACATCGTTTACTAGATGCTGAAAAACCGCAGGGGCGTTTGTGAGGCCAAAAGGCATAACCAAATATTCATAATGCCCCAGGGGCGTATTAAATGCGGTTTTCCACTCGTCACCCTCTCTGATGCGGACGAGATGATATGCGCTGCGCAGATCGAGCTTAGTGAAAACTGTTGCACTGTGGAGGGGGGTGAACGCAGAGTCCATGAGAGGCAGAGGGTACTTATTTTTTATTGTGATGTCATTTAGGGCTCGGTAGTCGATGCAGGGCCGCAGGCCGCCATCCTTCTTGCCTATGAAGAAGAAGCCAGCGCCGACAGGCGAGGAGGAGGGACGGATGGTGCCTGTGGCCAGGGATTCGGAGATGTACTTCTCCAACGCCTCCCTCTCTGGTTGCGAGATGTTGAATAGCCGACCCTTGGGAAGAGCAGCTCCAGGAAGAAGGTCGATGGCGCAGTCGTAAGGGCGATGAGGCGGGAGCGACATTGCACGATCCTTACTAAAAACCTGCCAGAGATCGTGGTAGCATTTCGGGACAGTGGACAGGTCGGGTTGCTCCAGCTTCTTGGCAGGACAGGACGGCACTAGAGCAGATCTGAGACAGTTAACGTGGCAGAACGGACTCCATGAGGTTAACTTGGGGAGGGTCCAGTCTATGGTGGGATTATGTTTCTTGAGCCAAGGTAACCCCAGGACCAAGGGTGTACGGGGACTCACAAAGACAAGGAAAGTGCTCACCTCTTGGTGGTTGCCTGACAGGAGCAGCTTGATGGGCTCGGTTTTCCGATCCACGCTGAAAAGGAGTTTCCCATCAAGTGCCGTGGTCCTCAAGGGCACAGGGAGCGGGTGCGTCGTCAGTCTTAGTTGGGTCACGAGCTCGTGGTCGATAAAGTTCTCGTCCGACCCGCAATCAACTAAGGCAGTAACCGAGCGTGACAGGCCCCTCAACGAGAGCGTAGCGGTGAGCTGGAGCCGATTAGAGGAGTCGTGAGACATGTGGCTTACCAGGAGTGCCTTTACTGGCGAGCCAGGACGCACCGGGCAGCCACGCAGAAAATGGCCACTTTTCCCACAGTAAATACATAGGCGGGTGTCATACCTGCGTGTGCGCTCCTCCTGAGACAGCCTGGCGCGCCCCAGTTGTACTCGCTCGGCGTCTACAGTAGGGGGCGAAATCGCGGGTGGAACGTGTGTGGCCTGGGCAGGAAGTGGAGCAGGCCGCGGGAAGATGGCTGAGCGAGGAGGAAGGGGGGTCGGCTGTTCGAGCTGCTGTCGCTGACGTTCACGCAAACGCGCGTCAATTTTGATGCAAAGTTTGATGACTCCATCCAAAGAAGACTGTTCATCGCGGGCGGCCAATTCATCTTTAAGGCGCTCATTAAGAGCGCGGATGAACACTTCTTGCAGCGCCTCGTCATTGAAACGGCTTTCTGCCGCTAACGTCCGGAATTCTACCGCAAACTCGGCGACGCTCAGAGTCCCCTGGCGAGCGGACATGAGCCGCTTGGCTGCTTCCTTTCCACGGACTGGATGGTCAAAGACCTTTCTCATCTCCTCGGTGAAACGGGAGTATGTAACACACACGGACGAGTCATTTTCCCATAATGAGGAAGCCCAATCAAGCGCGGCGCCCCGCAAACAAGCTATCAGGTAGGCAATTTTGGCTCTGTCTTCGTGGTATGTGTGCGGTTGTTGCTCGAAGATCAGGCTACACTGTACCAGGAAGGCGCGACACGCACCGAGGTTGCCATCATAAGGTGCCGGTGCGGGAACGTGAGGCTCTCGGCATGTCATGAGTGCCTGGGAATGTGTTACCTTGTTGATGAGTTCCTGTATGACGTGATTGGGGTTGCGGTAGTAATCGGGTGGTTGGGGCGAGCTGGTTGTGTTGTCCGCGGGATCCATGATGGCCAGATCAAACTGTTAGGGTTCGTGGATGAGAGAGGATCCCAAAGCAGACAACGGGACGACAGGCTGTGAGAACAAAAATGGTCTTGTTTATTGTTCGGGCGTTGCTGGTGAGATCCAGACCAACGTGAGGCAGGAAAAGCTCGTGGGGGGGAATCAGGCGTGGAGATCCGACAAGGGGCGTGCACAAACAGGTCCTGGGACAGAAGCAAAAATCGTGAGCCGAGAACAGTAGTCAAAAATGTAAGTAAGGCGGGATACAACTGACAGTGGAACTAGACGAGTTGATCTGGCGACGAGGTGAGGCGTCCACTGGCTTTTTCAAGGCTGCTGATTGTGATAGCCTGCACCTGTGGCCGCTCCACCCGTCTGGCATCCAACCTGTAATCAGAAAAACTCATGCACGCCTGCCTAAAGTGGGCCAGGTTTCAGGAGGGAGGGGCAGAGGCCCTAACAGTCCTTCTTTCTCCCTCATGATTTCCCCCAAATCCCCTTCCGAGTGTTGCTCCTCCCCTTCACATTGTTAGTCCTGATCCCTGTTTGCGCAACGTGGGTGCTGATCGTGACATAAAGCGGCCCGTTGTTTCCTGGCTCTGAGCGCCACACCTCGTTTCGGCAACCAACACTTGAATAGAACTGCTTTAAGAAGCTTAACGGAAGCACAACCAATGGATTTTCTCATCATTTTTTCCTCTGTCACGCATACTCATTCACTTCCATCTGATTAAGCTTTGTTCGGCATTTGAATAGTGAACACAGTATAACTGAAATGATTTTTTGTTTAACTTTTTATAACTAGTAGAAATCCAATCCATTTGAATTAAACGTTCATTCACTGCTAGTCCTCCCAACTCAAATGGATTTGACATCTAGCGCCGTCAGTTGGAGTCAGCGGGCTAATATTGTTCACATTAAAGTTCGACTGATATATCGGGCCAATATATGGACTTTTTTCTTGATCGGCCATTGGCCTATGTATAGCTGATATAACGGCGTACTGCACGCAACACGTCACTTTTGCTCATTAATATTTATGACGTTAGCAATTGTTGCTAGGCAGGCCACGCTGGCGTTCGTCCCTCATGCTAAATGCATGTAAATAGTGTACGAACGAGATGTTTACTGAGCTAAACCGACACGTTCTGTCCGAAAATGATGTCCCTGGTGCCAAATTCACTGGTAAAGATCTGGAAGAACATACAAATGTTCAGTTAAAGCAGTACTTCTCAAATAGTGGGGCGCGCCCCCCTGGGGGGGCGCAGAGCGATGCCAGGGGGGGCGCATGTGACCTCGGGGAACATGTTTTTTTTTTTTTTTTTTTTTTTTTTGCCGTACTGGAATAAAGTGTACTTGCACATCCACTCAGTAGGTGGCAGTGGCGCTCTCATTTTCAGAGTGCGCGCAGTATTTTTGAACTAAGGAAGAGCACTCAGCACACACAGACAACAGATATGAAGAGCAGTGTGCCACCGCCGTTTTCGAAAGCCGTTTTCCGACCGGACTCACTCACGCAGCGACCCACTGTCTTGTCCGGTTCTCACGTCGCCGCCCGAGAAGTGCCATTTTCGGCTTGGGATCGTCACGACGACCGCCCTCACCTACGGTTCTACCTCGGCCGCCGTGAATGCGCTTTTTTTCGTGCCGTTTGCCTTTTAGCTTTGACTTTTAATACAGTGGGTGATGATGAAAGACCACTGTTTACTGTGTCTAAAAATAATTATAGCAGACAGCCAGAAGCCAAATCAATTAAGACGCCACTTAAAGACATTAGACCCCAATCTCATTGTTAAGCCGCTTGATTTTTTTCAGTGAAAACGTGCCGAATATTGCCAACAATAGTCCTGCTTTGTCAGTGTTATATCAGTAAGCCAGTGAGCATTGTTAGCATGCTCATTGCAAAATCCCACACCATTGCAAAGGAGGTAAATACTGTGAGCAGCAAAAATAAAAACTGTCCTGTCCAAGGACACTTTTTTTTTTTTTTATTCAGATTTGTTTTTTCGGTCAAATTTTTTGGCACATTGTCCTCATAAGTGAATGTTCCTAATCAATTTTAATTTGTTATTATTTACTGATTTTATTACATTTTATTTTTCTGTATCAAATGGTCAAAAATGTACCTTGAGTGTATTTTTTAGTTTGGATGTGATTTTTTTTTTTTTTTCAATTCAGGCAAATTGATGCACGTAAAGTCTTCTCTGTTACAAACAAAACAATGTTAATAAAGTTATACTTTATTATAAGTTGATCTATGTTACTTTTTTTCTTTATTAGAAGAAAAGGACACAATGTTAGGCAGATGCGTATTTATAATAGTAATTTTATAGACAAATGATACTATTTACAGTGGCGGCAGAGAGTTTGGGGGGGCGCGAAACATTTACGTCTTCCTTGGGGGGGCGTGACAGAAAATAATTGAGAAGCACTGAGTTAAAGAGATGGCTTTAGTTTCGAGGGCTAAAATATACAGGGAAAAAGAGCCAACCTGATCCAGAGGTAGCTTTTTTATCGACCTTTTTCTTGTGTGCATTGAACGAACACACACACACACATAGACAAAGTTCCATTTATTTATAAGTAACGATATAATAGTGTAACTGTTATGTTCATTGTTTGGGTGATGATCTCTCTTATGAAGGTTGACTGATATACAGTGGTACCTCGACATACGAATTTAATTAGTTCCAGGACCTTGTTTGTATGTCGAAATGGTCGTACAGTATGTCTAGAGGGATTTCCTATAAGAATACATTATAATTGGATTAATTCGTTCCACAGTCCCAAAACCTACGCTAAACTCTTAATAAATACTGCAGGTACAATTACAAATAGCAAAAGTGATAAATTATGAGTATGTCATTAATAAAAAAGTGTTTTTATTGTTACCTTGACTTACTAGCGAACGAAGGTCAGGGGGGACTGCGAGTGTGTAGGTAGAGGATGATACGGTGAACCCTGTTCTGTCTAATTTAACAAATGCATTAAATTAGACACGTAGTACAAATAAATTATGAATAAATAAGAAGGTTCTAAGAAGGTTCTGCCGTCTTGTGGGAGAACAAATTACAATACTGTCGTAAATCGTCATATTTCGAGACCGACGACAAGTCAACTTTTATGTAGTATGTCGGAAGAATCGTATGTTGATGGGTTCATATGTCGAAGGAACCACTGTATTGAAAAGCTTATACTAGTATATCGGGCTGATATAATAGGATATCTGTTATGTTCACCATTTGAATAATGATTTTGATTTTGATTTTAAATACCTAGTGGCCAGTGTTGTTAAAGGAAGTAGCAGAAGAAAAATTTTAAAAGAAATACTACTAATTTAAACGTTTATATATTGAGTGTTTTAATTGTTTTTCATGAACAATGTGCTTTCAAAAATATATACAGTATATCGGCTTCAAATATCAGCGGAAAAAATCAGCTTAGAGATTGGTCATCTGTGGATTTTTTTTTTCCTGACAGGTATCACTATGGTCGTATTTTAAAGGAGTATGAACAGAGGATGCATGAAGACTCCATTGGAAGCAGTAGTTCCTCCCAAAGTAAGAATTTATTCCGAATAAAACCTTGAAACACTTTTGCTGTAGTTGGGAATGTTTGTCTTCAAATATTCATAATCTTCTTTTAAGTAAGAAATAATTAAAACTGCTAAATAAGGTTAGTGCAATGAAAAACGAGTACAAAGAAAGAAAACAGGCCTGCGAGAATAAAGTAATATTACAAGATAACTCGTAATATTACGAGATTTGAGTCACACGTGATATTATGAGAAGAAAAAACGTCATTATTACGAGAATTAATTATTGTTATATTTGAATGTCGTTAATTTGAAATCTATTGTTAACTAGAAAACATAAAAGAAAAATAACAGTTAATATTCTTTCCAGATTTCTTTATCTTAAGGCTAAACGAGTTAACTCAGAGTTAACTCACATATTAATTTAAACAATTATTTCAACTGCGTACTCATATTCTCATTGTGCTAGATACTAATTTTGAGTTCATTATTATACAGCGATTAATCGCATTTAATCTCACTATAATTCATTCTAACTCCATGAACTCATTGTTTCAAGTCCTCCCCATTCAAATGGATTGGACATCTATTGCAGTTAGTGGCAGCCAATGAGTTAATATAAATGATTTCATTATTATGGCCGTGCATTTAATGTAAAAGTGTATAAATTACTTCTTTTAAATATATTATTTCTCGGAGTGTGACAATATTATCAAAATGGTGATGTGTTATTATACTTTGTAAAATTATATCGATATGCTCCTTGCCAAGATTCGATGTATCATTTTAAAACGGTGTCACTGGATTTAAAAAAATCTTTCACTTGAATAGTGTCTGCGTTAGCTCATTGGCTGCCATTGACAGCACTAGACATCCAATCCGTTTTGACTGGGAGGGTTAAAGATAGATTGGATGTAGTGCTGCAACGAATAATCGATTAACTCGAGTAATTTAATTAGAAAAAAGCTTCGAATGAAACTGCTGCTTCAAGGATTCATTACATTCGAGTAGCATTGTAATGGTTTGTTTTTAAAGTGTTTTATTTAGTTTTATTGACTTGGGTGGAGACACTGCCCTCTAGTGGCAACAGTGAATATGCCATAACTCGTCTAACATGGCTGAATCAAGCTGCTCCCTGTTAAGGACAACACAAGGCTTAAGTAAATTTTTGTTGGCGCTAATATGTTTGCTTATGCATTAGTTATTTAGTTTAGGAGTATATTTAGCAGTTTTTTGTGGGAATATTTGTTTCAATTATTTGTTAAAAGCAGCGGAATTTTGCTATGCAAGTTAGCCAATTGTTCTTTTGTTGTACTTCGATCCTCGTATTTTTTTTTTTTTTTTTTTGTACCGTTTGAGGCTAAGCTCAGGTATTTTATTTTTAAATGCATTCATTGCTCTTGTGAAATGAAAGAGCAATTTTGCATCGTTTGAAAAATAACGAGGGAATTTTATTTTGCATTCGCATATAATGCTCCTTTGAAAGTGCAATCTTAGCAAGCCTTTGTTTTACATCTCCTAAAATTATTCTGCAATGCGTTAAATGTTGCTATTTCGATTACTCGATTATTCGAACTAACTTAATGATAGATTAATCAATGACTAAAATATTTGATAGCTATAGCCCTAATTTGATGTCCAGTGCCGTCAATGGCACTGAAACAGAGCATTCACAACTAGAGGCGTGCGAAATTTCCGATTCTTAGATTATCGCGATTCGGCCGTGGAAGATTAGAAAACGATTCACAAACATCCAAATTCCGATTATTTAATCATACCAGGTAAAGCGGAAGTAAAACACAGTCAGCGCGGTCTTCGGGAGGCAATGAGGAACAGACCAAGAGTAAATATCATGTTCAACTCATTCTGCTGGATAAAAAAGTAATAATACCTGACTGCGGCCAACAGCTGCTACAAACAACGCCCAGTTGCTAGTTGCAACAAACGTAGGGCCATAATGCTATGGTAGATATAGTATATGTATGGAACTAAATGTGAAATGACAGACGACAGCGGCGTTACAAACATGTATAGAGAACTAGATGTGAAATTCCAGGCTTTCCGGCATTTGTAAACAGCCGCCATCTTAAAGCAGTAGACTTCACCACAAGGCTGTGTTGTAGCAAACCTAATTAACTTCTTATCTAAAATACTCCTAAATCGGCAAAATCTTAACTTGAATCCATCTTTAAATGATAAAACCGTTTTAAAACTTTGACATGTCGAAAGTAGACAGAAGGGAAATTATGGAACAACGGGAGCAGTTTTAACAACTTTAACAGTAGATTCACAACATTATTTGAATGTAGTCCAAATCTGCTGATACCGAATGGGGACTTGAGTATTTTATTTACTGTTTTGAACCGTTAACTTGATACTGAAATAGTAGTTTGGTTTAGCTTGAGAGAATTTTGGAACAAATTTGGAACTAATGTACAAAACATTAAAAGCGGGAGGGTGAATCAATAATCGATTTATAATCGAATCGTTAGGTGTCCCAAGATTCCCACCTCTATTCACAACCAGTCTTCCTGGATTGGGGCATTTATAGGTCACTTTATTTTAGGGTATTTACAAGTCACTTCCTGTTGATTAGGCATGTGCCGGTATGATATTCTGACGGTATGATAACCTTAAGCCAAAATATCACTGTATCACGGTACTGCAATCACAGCTCTAAAATGTGTTACTTTGAGATATCTGGGTTTTAAAAAAAAAAAAGATTTTTTTTATTCCATTGAACAGGAGTTCTAATTTTCAAAACATATTAGCAAATTGAAACGTAAGTATAATGTTAAGTTCAAATAAATAAATAAATAAAAAATTTATGGAATAAAATAGAATTAAAAAATATTCTAAATAAAATTAAATTAAATGCCGTCCTTTAGGTGAGCCTGAACCCACAGCCACAGCCCAACATGATTACCATCAGAATAAAAATAATTATTTTCAATAAAAAGCATGTGCGTGTGACTCGTATCATGTTTATATTATACACACACTCTCTTTCTCAACACAGACAGTTGCCAGAGAGAAAAAAACACCACGTTTTACCACCGCTAGACACACTAAACACAATGGAGTTAACTCTCGTACCTGGTGGGAAATGTTTATGATGGTGTTAGTGTGTTTAATTTTGCATAAATCCGAAATCATATTGGGGGTATTGCCTCCTCAGTAGCCACCCGCCGCAAACGTGCTTTACATGTCGGTTGGCCCTCCTCCTCTAAGCCGTGGCTCTCTTTAACTTTTCTGTTGCCAAAGTATTCCCATACCAGTGATTTAGTTTTCTTTGATGGGGGGGGTTCAGGCATTTCACCACCTCCAGCCATCGTGTAGCACAGCTGACTCACTGACACTGAACAACAACCAATGGCGGAGGGTTGAACCTTGCAGCTCTAAGCGAGGGATTTCTCCATGCATTTTGGGGACATAAAAATAGCTAATACCTTATGGACGGTATGACTGTGAGAGAATTTATTCATGCTTAAAACACAAACATTATACATTATACTGGACTGTCTCAGAAAATTAGAATACACAATATTCTAATTTTTTGAGACAGTCCTGTGTATATATACAGGACTGTCTCAGGAAATTAGAATACACAATATTCTAATTTGCTGAGACAGTCAGGAAATTAGAATATTGTGTATTCTAATTTCCTGAGACAGTCCTGTATATATACACAGGACTGTCTCAAAAAATTAGAATATTGTGTATTCTAATTTCCTGAGACAGTCCAGTATGTTGAATGCTTTTGTTATGCTTGCATGAGAACATTATAGCATAGAGTATCATTGTTAGAATAATCTGATGTAATCTTTTTGAGTGGGCCTTCTCATAGCCTTGACGACTGTAGACGGAGTCAATATGCCCAAATATGGACTGTCATGTTCCTGTTGTTTCCAATATGCCCTGAGTGAATACAATGTGGCAACTATGGCTTATCAAACTTCTTCCTGGCCACAGCTGCTGATTCAAGGTTATAGCTAAAGGTGGATTTTCCCCTATGAGAGATGTTTTTCTGTAACTTGAGATGTTCTTATTAACTTTCGGTTTCGTTTCTATGGTGTCGACCCATAAATAGAGAGATGCCCTGTATCTCTCTTTTGTCCACATGCGGAGAGGCACTTTGTGCGTCCGTGTCTGTACCCAAGAGCTCTTGTATTGTACATAAAACTTGCAAAGACAATCCTTGGCTGGTTCATTCATTATTCTCATTTTGAGCTATCTTTTGGTATTTGTCACGGAGTTAAAACTTGAGCTTCCCTGACAATGATGGAAGATTTTTGCGGTTTTGAAACCTTGACGTTTTCATACCACAGAATACCTTGTAACCGGTAATCAGCACATGTCTACTGTTGATTTTGAATATTCATTTGGGGACCTTCACGGGTCAACAGAAAGTGATCCGTAAATGCCTCAAAGTCAAAATGAAGTGATAAGATCGCTATAGAACCTACTCACCAACGTCACAGAATGACGTGTTGCTGTATCCGGCCGCCATGATGTCCGTCTCTGTTTAGCCCTATTCTCAATGGTTTCAATTAGTCGTTCAGTTTATAGAGCAATTCATGGAAGCCCCGGTGCTTTCAGACGCTGTAAACCAGTGCTTCTCAATTATTTTCTGTCACGCCCCCCCAAGGAAGACGTAAATGTTTCGCGCCCCCCCAAACTCTCTGCCGCCACTGTAAATAGTATCATTTGTCTATAAAATTACTATTATAAATACGCATCTGCCTAACATTGTTTCCTTTTTTTTTCTAATAAAGAGAAAAAGTAACATAGATCAACTTATAATAAAGTATAACTTTATTAACATTGTTTTGTTTGTAACAGAGAAGACTTGACGTGCATCAATTTGCCTGAATTTAAAAAAAAGTCACACCCAAACTGTAAAAAATACACTCAAGGTACATTTTTGACCATACAGAAAAATAAAATGTAATAAAATCAGTAAATAATAACAAATTAAAATTGATTAGAAACATTCACTCATGAGGACAATATGCCAAAAAATTTGACCGAAAAAACAAAACTGAATAAAAGGGAAAAAAAGTGTCCTTGGACAGGACAGCTTTTATTTTTGCGGCTCACAGTATTTACCTCCTTTGCAATGGTGTGGAGTTATTTTTCAATGAGCATGCTAACAATGCTCAGTGGATTACTGATATAACACTGACAAAGCAGGACAATTGTTGGCAATATTCGGCACGTTTTCACTGAAAAACAATCAAGCGGCTTATCAATGAGATTGGGGTCTAATGTCTTTAAGTGGCGTCTTAATTGATTTGGCTTCTGGCTGTCCGCTATAATTATTTTTAGACACAGTAAACAGTGGTCTTTCCTCATCACCCACTATATTAAAAGTCAAAGCTAAAAGGCAAACGGCACGAAAAAAGCGCATTCTCGGCGGCCGAGGTAGAACCGTAGGTGAGGGCGGTCGTCGTGCCGATCCCAAGCCGAAAATGGCACTTCTCGGGCGGCGACGTGAGAACCGGACAAGACAGTGGGTCGCTGCGTGAGTGAGTCCGGTCGGAAAACGGCTTTCGAAAACGGCGGTGGCACACTGCTCTTCATATCTGTTTTTCTGTGTGTGCTGAGTGCTCTTCCTTAGTTCAAAAATACTGCGCGCACTCTGAAAATGAGAGCGCCACTACCACCTACTGAGTGGATGTGCAAGTACACTTTATTCCAGTACGGCAAAAAAACAAAAAATGCATGTTCCCCGAGGTCACATGCGCCCCCCCCTGGCATCGCTCTGCGCCCCCCCAGGGGGGCGCGCCCCACTATTTGAGAAGTACTGCTGTAAACTCATTGGATGCGTTGCATAAAAGGCATTATGCGGAAAAGCTTCAGTCTATCCATTCGCCAGATCCATATTTGATGCCTAAATCGATATTTTTCGACCCGCTGTCTTCGCCCTCTCTGCCTGACATCTGCTACCCTGATATCTACAACAATCTTGTCCACACAAAATCAGCCTATTCTCACGAAAGTTTGAAAAACTTTAAGAGCAGCACTCTAAGCAACATTACCACTTGTGACCCTTGCCTTCCAATTCTCTAAAATGGCGACAATCAATAAAAAAAAAAAAGTTGACTGCGATGGCCGACGCTTCAAGGATAGGTGGATATTGGACTATTTCTTCAATAAAACACGCAACAACTGTGTCTGTAAGTAAATGTGACACACAGAAGGGCTTGCTAAAATTTGTTTAAATATATTGTTCTATGTGAATCAGCCAAGGTAGCCCCCCGCATTTTTACCACACCAAATCTGGCCCCCTTTGCAAAAGGTTTGGACACACCTGTTTAACTGATGATCCGTAGACGAGGCCAGCTCCTTTCACTTGGTACCAGGTAAATATTCAAAATGTAATGATGATGGAAGAAATAAGCATCTTGAATTTGAAACTGTATGTTGTCGGCGATTAGCCTCGCAATGATCTTAATTGTGGTTGTCAGCCCAAAACCCTCTAAATATATATTAAATGCATCTTACCAGATATAAAATGACTACTACATAATCCGTGGTAATCGTTTGGAGCCCAGTTTTCTCGTCGAATTGCAGCAGTCCATCTCGCTCTCCTCTCCAGGTCTCTCGGAATACGGTAGAACTTCAAGTCTCTCCGTCTGTCTTCTCTGTTATTGCATCCAACCGCCACACACGCCTTCACCATTTTGATTATGATTGTTAACGAGCAGAAAAACACGCCATAATAGGAGGAATTGACGTAGCGGTAATGCATCAACACGACGAGTAGACGGACGATATGGCGCGGAGGCGTGGTTGTGACGTCATGTGAGTAGAGTCTATAATGAGCCTTGTATCGTATCGTGAGATGCCCAGATGTTCCCACCCGCACAGAATGTGAATTAATTGCATGTGAGTCATCTTGATTAAAGCTAGTAATTGTTGCCCAGCCCTTGTTATTATATTGAAAAAAATCAATAACTGTTTTCTGTAGTTCTTGATGAAAGGAGATGAATGGAATTTTGACTAAGCAAAAATTGAAATTGGAGGAGCATAAAGATCCCTCGTTCAAGTACCCAAGTGCTGCTTTTGAGCTTTTTTTCAATGTACAAAAGCGCCCAGTGCTCAACAAAATCTTTCCTTTTGCTAATTTTGCTCTTTTACAAGCTTAGTGTGAAGGATTTGCATCCGTGCGATATGTTAGAACACGTGAAAAGCGAAAGCCCAATGCCGCTTTCAGCCTATTAAGGATCTTTCTAATGCGCTGCTTTTAATACTGTGTTCGCAACCACAGGTCACGGTGCTTTTGCATCGTTGCACAAGAAGGATCTCGAACATACTCGCTCGATATAAATTAATCGTTCGATCGCTGCTTGCTCCATGGAGACCAATCCAAAATGTACAGTTGGGGTGGGAACCGCTGGGCACTTCACGATATGATACAATTTGCAATAATTCACTGCCATGCCTCACGTCTATGGCCTTCAGCGGCAGCCAGTTTTAGGCAATGAGTTGATTTTCAGTCACTTCCTGTTTATTTTGGGATATGTACAGGTCACCCTGTGTTGATTTTGTGTTACTCAATAGGAAGAATTTTCTTGTAAATGCCCACAAAAGGTGTTTTAGTACCATTGAGGCCGCGAGACGGCCAATCCAATCAAAATTAATTGGATGTCTAGTGCAGTCAATGGCAGCTAGTGAGCTAACGTAGACACACACAGTGGAACTTTTTTGAAACCATATATTTATTTTTCCTGGAAGCACCTGGATAAACTTTTGATGTTATCACCTTTTTGCTATATTGTCACACCCCTAATGCATACCTGTCAACCCGAGGCCATCAGCAATCTTACAAATAGTGACGTATGCCCTTACAAATTGGTGACTAATCTTACAACGTTGTATATAGCGTGCAATATGAAACAAAAATAAAACTCAATTTTTAAAATAATATGAATTTATTGGTAATATTGTAACATATAACCTGATGCAATCAAAGAACAATCAATATATAATTTAACAGTGACTTTTGTCATAATTGTATGTAGGACTTTTGGCAATTTCTATCACGTCTTTTGATGGCTGCAACTTCATGGCAATTCAGCTCGCAATTCAGTTTGACTTGAAGGTAGTTCGTTAGTTTGTTCAATTATAAATTAAAAAGATCAATTGATAAAATTAACTTACCGATGCAATCTTTGAGTCAGGGAACATTTCTTGCTAATTCTGAGAAGTGACCAGCAATAGTTACGGGCAAATTGTGTTCTGTAACAAATTCGCAGAATAAAATCTCCGCTTTCCTCACTTTTCATTCTGCACACTTCCGGTGTTGTTAATTTTAATTTAAGAAAGTAATTAATTACAGTTACAAATTACCTCTCCCAAAAAGTAATTGAGGTAGTAACTCCGTTACTTGAATGTAAGCGTAATTAGTTACTTGGCAAAGTAACTGGTGTTTCCGGTCCTTTTTTTTTTTTTTTTTTTTTTTTCCCCTTCATTTTTTCAAAGAAAAAAACAAAAAATAAAACATAGTAACTTTTGCTTTGTTTGGAAGTCATTTAATGTTGTGAATCAACTGTTAAAGTTGTTAAATTGCTCCCTTGCATTAGCTCCTTTCGACATGTGAAAGTTTTAAAACTGTAAAAGTATTTTAGATCAAAAGTTACTTAGGTTCGCTAGGAAGGTTCACTACAACAGAGCCTTTCTGAGAAGTCAACTGCTTTAAGAGGGCAGCTGTTTACTAATGCCGCCGAGTCTGTCATTTCGCATGTAGTTCTATATGCATGTGATATTTAGGCGTAGATTGTAGGCTGTCGGCTATAGTCAGGAAATATTGAAGCCATCTAGCCTAGCATCACGTTTGCTACAGGGTCACAACAAATACGCTTCTCTCTCTGTGTCTTTGACTTTTCTCGTGTCATTGAACCAATGTAGTAACGCATAGTAACGCACATTATCTCGTTGCTGAAACGGTGACAAAATCCGGAGGAAAAAAACACGAAAAACGTACAGATTTTGAACGTACGGCGTACACATTTAGAAATCAGTGCTCACTTGTACAAATTACGCCGAAACCGAAACTTGACAGGTACAGTTCCCAATGTTTAGAAATTCATGTGTTGATTGTTGGGTAAAATCTACCTGAAATCCCACCATTTGGAAATTTAATCCTTACTTTCTCATTTTTCCATTCAGGCACACCCCCACAGTTGAAGTTGCTCTGCGGAGCCGATTTCCTGGACACCTTCAAGATTCCGGGACTGTGGCGCGACGACCACATTCAGGAAGTGGTCGGCCGTTTCGGCCTGGTGTGCGTTAGTCGAGGGGGGCTGCAACCCGAGCGGCTCGTGCACGAGTCGGACGCCCTTTGGTGCCACCGACAAAACATCTTTCAAGTGAGTAATGCTCGAAGTGGACAGCGGTAAACAGATGACATACAAACAGATCAAGTCTGCAATTTTCCAACTTGTGAAACCGCCGATTTGCTCAATATCGCCCTCTGCTGTCGACCGTTTTACACTTTTAACTGATATCGAATGCAGTAGATATCGATGACTGCCATATATCGAGATCTCGTCCACTACATCATTATGCGTGGCCCTCGAAAATTTCTTTAATTTGTTAGAAACCAAAAACGGAATACTGTATTATCACGACCATTAAGGCGCGCGTAAAAATCAAATATTTGTGGTGCGCCTATTTTGTGGACTGAGAACAAAAGTGTGTCTTTCTGACTGAGCACTTTTTGAAAAGGCGGACATAAGTTAAAGCTGCATGAGAAACTTGAAGAAGGTTGCGTGTGATAGGGGGCGTGCCCCAGTAGCTGTAACGCCCAAGTGTGAATAATTATCATTTAATGTGCTATCATCGGTTTTCGCTCTGCCAACCGACACAAATATGAATGGGATTAGAGGATTTGTTTTATATATTTTACGAGCGATAATTTATATATGTGTCCAGTCCTATATCCAATGCGTGATATGTTTTTTATTATAAAAGAGTGCTCACTCTGGCCATTTCCCTCCTTTGCTTTGCCTGGGATGGTGGGGTGGTCTCATCAGAGCCAGTCATCGTCCTCTTTCTTGTTATCTTGGGACATTTAGGTGGTTGCGCGTGTAGGTGGGCACCGCATCTGCTTTCAGCAGCAATTTCTTAGCAAAACCTGATTTCATTTGTCCATAGTTCGTATAGCTTTCAGGTGTAAAATGTGCACTACACAAAACCGTTCCGGAGGCTGGGTCTGCAAAATTAGCCCTCTTAGCACTGACGAACTTTACTCATTGTCTGCATAGTCCAGCTCTTTTTCTCGCGTTCGGGAACTCATGGGTACTACATTGCGACAAATGGCTATTTGTAAACACATAGCATGACAGGTTTGAACCATTTTAGCGATTTTTTTGATAAAACACGAACGCAATTCTCTCGTCGATAAACAACGATGGCACCTGCCTCGACCTTTTGTTTCCTTGTTATGACGTCTCCACCCCATTCGGCTGTTTCCGGAATTTTCGATCTATTTTCGATAATTGCTCATGAATGCGGTTTATTTTTTTGTTAACTTTATTAATATTTGTTATCTTGCCACATAACGGTTCTATTGATATCTCACAGCCCCTTAGTGTTTTCATACCCTTTAAGAGAAAAGACGCTGACTAGAGAAAAGTTGAGCTGCCGTGTTTGATGGAGACCTAGCCCAGCTGTTAAATTTGGATACAGATGATGAGGATTTTGATGGATTTGTGGATTCATTAAGATCGACGTGAGTACTTTGTTAAATTCTTTAATAAAGTACAATTGAACTCATTTTGCTCCCGCTGCCTTTTTAAAATAAATACGCTAGCGTCCAGGCTAGCGCATGCTAGTATCACGTTAGCTCAGAGTGTGTGGTAGGTTCTTTTTGCATCGACATTTGTTTCCACCGTCAGAAAAGGGAGTCTAAAACTTCGACTTTAAATACACATTTATTTTAAAAGTAGTAAAATAAAATAGATTTAAAAAATCCACGAGCCTCTGCCGGGTGCGGCGCCTTGCTCTTGGCCGCTCGGCCGATCATTAAAACAAGTTGGCAGCTAAGATAAAAACGGGGTCCATTTTGACACGAGCGTAAGTTTTTCATCATGAGATGCGCCTTGTGTGTGTGTGTGTGTTGAATACAAAAATACTGTATCACCCGAATATGAGCTTGCGCCTTTTAATACGGTGCGCCCTATGGTCGCGAAAAAACTGTAAAATAAACGTAGTAAAATAGTCGATTAATAAAGTACAAATAAAAACGAAAATAACAATAATAAATCACAAATAAACAATGAGATCAAATGCTGGTAACATTAACTAGTACAAAAGAATTAAAATGTAAACAGATTCAGAACACTGACTTCACCTTTCCAACATGATTCAAAACCATTCTTAAAAAAAATATATCTAGCATTAAGATTATAGTATACTACTACTAGTATATATAATAGTATTATAATAATTATAATAATTATTCATTGCCAATCAGATTTTTCATAAAGGTTGTCATTTTAAAGCTATTCTTAGTGTAGAATCTGAATTCTGAAGTATGTGGGATTAACTCCAGTAATCATTATTTATACGACAAACATGACATGCTTTTATTTTGAAATGTTCACCGGAAGTACGTTCGCTAAACAGCTGTACCACTTCATATGTCGCGTTGGGAAATAACAAGTTGTTAAGAAAAAGATCAATTCCTACCTTGCTTCCCCACATTGCTTCCCATGATATTTCTAATCGTAGGGAGAGGGATTGTAAGGCTTTAGCCTAGTAATAAAATGCTCCAAAGGTTGCCAAAATTTACTCATTTTACGCTGCCTTTTATCTCTCTATATACAGTGCCTTGCAAAAGTATTCGGCCCCCTTGAATCTTGCAACCTTTCGCCACATTTCAGGCTTCAAACATAAAGATATGAAATTTTATTTTTTTGTCAAGAATCAACAACAAGTGGGACACAATTGTGAAGTGGAACAACATTTATTGGATAATTTAAACTTATTTAACAAATAAAAAACTTAAAAGTGGGGCGTGCAATATTATTCGGCCCCTTTACTTTCAGTGCAGCAAACTCACTCCAGAAGTTCAGTGAGGATCTCTGAATGATCCAATGTTGTCCTAAATGGCCGATGATGATAAATAGAATCCACCTGTGTGTAATCAAGTCTCCGTATAAATGCACCTGCTCTGTGATAGTCTCAGGGTTCTGTTTAAAGTGCAGACAGCATTATGAAAACCAAGGAACACACCAGGCAGGTCCGAGATACTGTTGTGCAGAAGTTTAAAGCCGGATTTGGATACAAAAAGATTTCCCAAGCTTTAAACATCTCAAGGAGCACTGTGCAAGCCATCATATTGAAATGGAAGGAGCATCAGACCACTGCAAATCTACCAAGACCCGGCCGTCCTTCCAAACTTTCTTCTCAAACAAGGAGAAAACTGATCAGAGATGCAGCCAAGAGGCCCATGATCACTCTGGATGAACTGCAGAGATCTACAGCTGAGGTGGGAGAGTCTGTCCATAGGACAACAATCAGTCGTACACTGCACAAATCTGGCCTTTATGGAAGAGTGGCAAGAAGAAAGCCATTTCTCAAAGATATCCATAAAAAGTCTCGTTTAAAGTTTGCCATAAGCCACCTGGGAGACACACCAAACATGTGGAAGAAGGTGCTCTGGTCAGATGAAACCAAAATTGAACTTTTTGGCCACAATGCAAAACGATATGTTTGGCGTAAAAGCAACACAGCTCATCACCCTGAACACACCATCCCCACTGTCAAACATGGTGGTGGCAGCATCATGGTTTGGGCCTGCTTTTCTTCAGCAGGGACAGGGAAGATGGTTAAAATTGACGGGAAGATGGATGCAGCCAAATACAGGAACATTCTGGAAGAAAACCTGTTGGTATCTGCACAAGACCTGAGACTGGGACGGAAGACAGACTGGGACGGAGATTTATCTTCCAACAGGACAATGATCCAAAACATAAAGCCAAATCTACAATGGAATGGTTCAAAAATAAACGTATCCAGGTGTTAGAATGGCCAAGTCAAAGTCCAGACCTGAATCCAATCGAGAATCTGTGGAAAGAGCTGAAGACTGCTGTTCACAAACACTCTCCATCCAACCTCACTGAGCTCGAGCTGTTTTGCAAGGAAGAATGGGCAAGAATGTCAGTCTCTCGATGTGCAAAACTGATAGAAACATACCCCAAGCGACTTGCAGCTGTAATTGGAGCAAAAAGTGGCGCTACAAAGTATTAACGCAAGGGGGCCGAATGATATTGCACGCCCCACTTTTCAGTTTTTTATTTGTTAAAAAAGTTTAAATTAGCCAATAAATTTTGTTCCACTTCACGATTGTGTCCCACTTCTTGTTGATTCTTGACAAAAAATTAAAATTTTATATCTTTATGTTTGAAGCCTGAAATGTGGCGAAAGGTTGCAAGGTTCAAGGGGGCCGAATACTTTTGCAAGGCACTGTAGGTAAAAAGGCGCCATTACAGATTGAGCACGACAATGTGTGAGTGAAAAGTGCAACACATGCATTAATTGCGTTAAATATTTTAACCCTTTAACACCTAAGCCTATTTTGGCCGAATTTGCATGCATTTGATGTTGCCTTTATATTTCAAAGAAAAAATTGTTTACAATGGCCAAGTTGGGTCCCTTTTTTCAGGACACCTTGAACTTCATGTCCAAACTGTTGTTTTCGTCACTGACCAATTTTAATCCACATTCTCGACCCAAAAAAAATCCCAAAATCTTTTTTCAAAATTTTTAATGTTGACGTCCCACTGACAACCAAACATGCTCGACCAACTGTTTTGAAGCTTGATTATATTTATTTTAACTTGTTCGGATAAACATTCAATAGAACAAAATAAGATTGAATAGTTTTATGTTTGACAATTCAACACAAACGCAGGTATGGTCATAGGCGTTTTTGGCCTTTACACATACTATGGTCAAAACAGGTTATATACAGTGCAAAATAGTGAGAGAAAAAAATTATATATATCATCTAACACAAAAAGGGTTTGGAGGATATCTCTTTGTGAAGTTAGGTGTTGTACCCATCACCTCCCCACGTTGCTCCTGGTGCTGCGTCACCAGTAGGTAGATGGCGAGATAGTGTAAAGCGCTTTGAGCGCCTTGAAAGGTGGAAAAAGCGCTATATAAGTATAACACCATTTATCAAAAGTAAATACCTACATGCAGTCAAGCTTCTCGAACACACATCTACATAAAAATTGAAAAGATTATTGTAAAGAAAAAATATATATAACATTGAAAAAAAGTATTTTAAAAAATATTGACAAGTAGTTCAGTTCAATTCAAAATTTGCAGGCATGCGACCCAATAAAGTTTTTTTTTTTTTTTTTTTTGCGCACTCAATAAAGCTTGAACAGGTCACGGAGCTGCGTCACACACAACGTCACACAGCGTACTCTTTCGCCGTTTGCGCGCTGCCGTCACTTCTATTCGCCGAGACGCCGACTCATGCAAAGAAAAAAACGACAAATACGGCTCATCTTCCTCCTTGAGTTAATGAAATAATGCATTAGCTTGCGCTAAATGTAGTTTTATATTCATTCTGCACGTTTCAAAGTCGCTCGCTCAAACTGGCCGTTGCTTGCTTCAGCATGCCTCCTTTTCCTTTGTTGGCTTCTAACTCGGAAATTTATTAAAAATGTCCACATTCGGTTCGTCCTTCTTGACATCACAACGGCTCTTGGGATATATGTAGTCTTTTGTGCTGCTTTTGGTTTTGAAGAATGACAAGAAATGATTGAAATATGGAGATAGATACATGGTCCATGCAGCGTTTTAATGCATATTTATGAGTGCAATAAAAGTATAAAACTCAAAATGACATTATCTCCCGTTTTTCATGGTCGATTCGATTGACTTCAAATAAAAACTGGTGTGGACATCAACTTCCGCACTTTCAAATGAGACCAACCAGCGGCACGTGGGTGACGTAATTACAGCGTGACGAAGCTTCAAAGACGATATGCATAAACGCGTCGCTGCCGACACGTTCGGTGTTAAAGGGTTACCGTGATACATTTTTTTAAAAATTAATTACCGCCGTTATCGGGATAAATTTGATAACCCTACCTTAAGCCTAAACTAAAAACTCTGGATGAGTGTAACATATTATGTCTGTTACGTTAAATACAATCAGAAAACGATTTAATTAAAATATATATATATATATATTAAAAAAGGGCATGGCCGATATTTTTTTTGCCGATTCCGATACTTTGAAAATGACGTGATCGGACCCGATCGATCGGCATCCGATCGGGACATCTCTACATATAAGTACACCTCTGAAGAAGAAAAATAAAGTGTTAAAAAAAGAACACATCCAAACTGTAAAAATAGACTCGATATATTTTTTTGACCGTTGGATACTGAAAAAGAATAATAATTTTTTTTTTTTTTTTTTAATCATAAAGTCAAATTGATTAGCAACATTAACTCAAGAGGACAATATGCCAAACCATTAGACTGAAAAAACAAAAATTAATAGAACAAAAACTACAGTGTTATTGGACAGAGAGTGTTTTTATTTTTGCTGCTGGCAGTATCAGCTCCTTTGCTGTGGTGTTGCGTTATTTTGCATTGAGCAACTTGGTGTGCCACCTTATGTGATGCTGACAGTGCTCGCTGGTTTACTGATGTGACACTGACAACGCTGGACGATTGTTGGCAATATTCGGCACCTTTTCGCTGAAAATTTTAAAAAATCCTGCTGTTCGCTGCGAACATCTTTAGACAAAGTAAACAGACTGGTCTTTGCTCGTCTCCCACTCTACTAAAAGTCAAAAGCCAAATGCTACATATGCTGCGTCATATTTCTTTATCTTAGCTTTTCATATCTCCAGTGCTCTTTGCTGTATGCTCTTGTTTGGTTAAAAAATACTGCGCACATGCTGAAAATGAGAGTGCCACTGCCACCCACTTAGCAGATGTGCAATTACACTTTATTCTAGTTCGGCAAAAAAATATGTTCCCAAAGGTCACATGCGCCACCCCCAGCATCACTCTGCGCCCCCCTGGGGGGGCCCGCCCCACTATTTGAGAAGTACTGCTTTACGCTGATATTTTTAAGTTTGTCATGATGCCTCTGAGTATTTTTTTTAAGTTTGCGAACCACTCTTCCAGGTGAAAGAGTGGGTCAGGAACGAGACCAGCGCAACAGAGGTCCGACGGGCTCTGAGACGGGGAATGAGCGTCAAATACCTGATCTCGGACTCTGTGATAGAATACATTAAGCAGCACAACCTCTACACTGAAGACAGCGAGAGGAGAAATGAGGGCACAACTCTCAGGCCGCTCGCCAAACAAGCTCAGCGGCCGCCGGAGAGTCTGGACGACTGACTGTGATCGATGATGGGTTTAGTTCCATTTCAGCTGATGAAGCACTCGACATTCTGGCATCTTGAGTGGCCCTTCTTATGAGAGAATGTTCCGGCGGAGAATCTGGATGAGCGACAAGAGTGAGCTACTAATGCACGCCCTTGATGTATAAATTCAGCTCCAGATCAATGCGTTTCATATTGGGTCAGGGGGTTTAGTTTACACTGTGGTGAAGATTTGTACTTCAACAGTACTATTGATGTTGGACTTTCAGGTGTTTCGCTGAGAACATCCTCACCAGCTTTTGATCTACTTCTGTTTCCAGTTTGTCATTAAAATCATGTATTTTTGGAACAGTATGATGTGACTGGTGGTGTTTTTCAATTGTTAACTTGCCATTTTAACTGCAAGTTAATGTCATTTGTCGACTATAAGTCGCTACTGTATGTCCTCTTGTTTTAAAATCAAAATATGGTAACCCTTGATTATCACAAATTTGTTGAAATTTGTTGTTCACAATTTGTTTGCGTTGTTTTAATAGTGAACTCACCATTAATCGCAAATTGGTGCCATTGTTTAATAGCTAACTCTTGATTGTTGCCAGTTTGTTGCATAGTTTTAATAATTACCGTGCTCACAATTAATCCCAGATTGTTTTTGAGTGAATACATTATTATCACAAATTTGTTGCATTGCTTTAATAGTTAAAAAACGATTAATCGCAAACTGATCACATTTTTTTCATAGCTAACTCCTGATTATCACAAATTTGTTGCATTGCTTTAATAGTTAATACATGATTAATCGCAAACTGATCACATTTTTTTAATAGCTAACTCTTGATTATCACAAATTTGTTGCATTGTTTTAATAGTTAACTCCCGATTAATTGCAAATTGGTCACATTGTTTAAGCGCTAACTCTTGATTATTGCCAGTTTGTTGCATCGTTTTAATAGTTAACTCACAATTAATCCCAGATTGGTCGGATTGTCTTTGCGCTAACTCTTGATTTTTTTTCAAGTTTGTTGCGTTGTTTTAATAGTTAACTCACGAAATCGCAAATTGGTCACATTGTTTGAGCGCTAACTCTTGATTATTGCCAGTTTGTTGCATAGTTTTAATAGTTAAATCACAATTAATCCCAAATTGGTCAGATTGTTTTTAGCTAACTTGTGATTATCTCAAATTTCTTGCGTTGTTTTAACAGTTACCTTCGTAACTTTGTCAAATTTTTAAAAGTTAATTAACGACAAATGTTGAATTTTTTATAATTATTAATAATAAATATAACTCATGATGATTGCCAGTTTGTTGCACTGTTAATTAATCGCAAATTGGTCTCAATGTTTAATCGCTAACCCGTGATGTTGTTTGCATTGTTGTAATAGTTCATAAACTTAATAATGCTATTGACGGGACACATTCCCCAGACACTGCGCCATGCCGTCCTAACTCCGCTTCAATCGGTCGAAGTCAGTTGCAATTATTCTCCAAAGCCGGATTTAGGTTGAAAAAGTACGAAAGCTGTATCGCATACAAAGAGGAAGGATTGTCTCAGGAGTGATTTGTTCAAGGTAATTATGTTATTTTTCGTACCATGCATGCATTTTGAAACATTAAAAAAATCAATGGGAAAAAAGTAACCACTACGGCATTGGCGTCATAAATTGAAATATTTACGTCAAATAAATACTAACTGTTGTTTTTTTTTTGCTTTTTACCAAAAATCGAGACTGTTTTAAATTCGTATATATATAAAGAATTCAGGGATTTAAGCATTTATTCACAAAAATTTTCAACGTAAAAAGTTTTTTTTTGGTTATACAGAATGCTGCTGCCAGAGTCCTTACAAATACAGGAAAACAGGACCATATTGCACCGGTTATGAAATCGTTACACTGGCTTCCAGTGACTCAAAGGATAGACTATAAAATGCTACTGCTCGTCTACAAAACACTTAAAGGCCTTGGACCAAAATACATGCTTGATTTGCTAGCGCCCTATGAAGCATCTAGACCGGTCTGCTCAATCCAATAGAAAATCTATGGCAGCCCCGAAACCAGGCAGATCTCGAGAAGATTTGTTTGGAGGAATGGGCCAAAATCCCTGTTTCGATAGATGAAAACTTGATGAAGAACTACAGAAAGCGTCTGACCTCTGTAATTGCAAACAAAGGCTTCTGCACTAAATAGTAACACTGATTTCTCAGGGGTAAAAATACTTATGAACACCAGTAAATTACTAATTATTGAAAAATCATGCAATGTGAGGTTTTTTTTTGTTTTTTGTTTTTTTTAAAGATTATGTCTCTATAAGTGGAAATGCATCGATGATTGAAATTTCAGACCTCTACCTATTTTCTCAATGGGTGAACTTGCAAACCACATAACCACATGTCAGTCTATAAGGCTTCAATTATCAAGACCAAAACCCTTCACTGTTCCAGAATAATCACCACCAGTCAAGGTAACACCAAAACTCTATTCTAACTCCTCAACAATATCACGCAACCCAAAAACTTCCTCTCCCCTAACTGTTACAGTGCCTCCTTTTGCAGCTCTATCATGACATTTTTCACCAAAAAAGTTTCAAACATCCACGACGACCTTACATCAAGCCCCCATCCCTGCATATCATCCAACTGGCACCCGTCCCCTCACCCACTCTCCTCCTTCCACCACCCCTCCTTTCGAGATTGCCGAACTGAAGGAAAAGAGTCAATTTTTCCTTGTTAAAGGTTGTTTTATTCTTACAACAAACAGGAGATGATGGCACAGAATTCAGGAATAAAAAATAAGAAACAATTACATTTAGACGCAGACAAGACAGACACCAGTGCTGGGGCACAAAGACTCTTCCTCTCCCCGCGCATACCCTTTTTATTATCCTTAACTGGGGGAGGTTAACTTCCTCCCCAGCCTTGCTTGGAATGTGCAACCCCCAAATATAATCAGATAATATACAAAATAACAAATAACAAAAGAGCCTGCTGGAATATGGAAGAAAAGCAATGTGCCTGCTTCCACATACTGTATGATTATGTGAATAAATGGAAATATACTTCTACAAATTCATCCGGAAGTCCAGATCATCCACTTGCCATCTGGACCCATGCCCACTCAACCAGTTAAACTCTGCTCCCCCTCCTTGGTCCGGCTCATCTCTGCTATCATCCATTCATCTCTCACCTCTGGAATTGTACCCGCTTCTTTCAAAACTGCTGCCATCACTCCAATACTCAAAAAACCTGGTGCCGACTACTCCAACTTCAATAACTTCCACCCCATACCCAACCTCCCTTTCATCTCCAAAATCCTCGAAAGAACAGTCGCCTCCCAACTCCACTCTCACCTATCCCAGAATAACCTTTATGAACAGTTTCAATCTGGTTTTCGCCCACTACACAGCACTGAAACAACACTCGTTAAAATAACCAACGACCTCCTCATGGCAGCTGATTCTGGACTGCTCTCCATCCTCATCCTCCTGGACCTATCTGCAGTCTTTGATACCATTAGTTACACCACACTCCTCCACTGGCTTTCCACTGTTGGCATCACCCGCACCCTGTTGAAACGGTTCTCAACCTACCTTTCTGAGCGCAGCCAATATATCCAACTCAAGTCATTTAAATCTACACCCTCCCCAGTTACCTCCGGTGTGCCTCAGGGCTCTGTTCTCAGGCCCCTACTCTTCATCATATATCTACTTCCCCTTGGCATTATTTTTTGTAAATTCAACATCGACTTTCACTGCTATGCCGACGACACCCAGCTCTACCTCACTTCTGAACCCTCCTCCTCTCGCCCGCCCTCATCCCTGATTGACTGTATCACAGAAATAAAAATCTGGTTTACCCACAATTTCCTGAAACTCAACAGCAATTAAACCGAGGTGCTCCTGGTTGGTGACTGTTTCACCCTCCCCCCAAGTCAAGAGCCTAGGAGTAATCCTGGACAACACCCTTTCGTTTCAATCGCACATCAAAATATTACCCGGATTGCCCACTTTCACCGACGCACCATTAATCGCCTCCGCCCTTCCCTCACCCCACATTCTGCTGCAATTCTGGTTCACAGCCTTGTCACTTCCCGCTTGGACTACTGCAGCTCTCTCCTCTTGGGCCTCCATCAAAAAACTCTCCATAAACTCCAACTGGTCCAGAATTCAGCTGCCCGTACCCCCTCCATTCACCACATCACTACAGTCCTCCAACAGCTTCATTAGCTTCCGGTCCACTTTCGAATTCAGTTCAAAGTTCTCCTCCTCACATTCAAGGCCATCCATAACCTTGCCCCTCCATACCTGTCCGACCTCATTCATGTTACAACTCCTTCCTGTGCCCTTAGAGCCTCCTCTTCCATACAACTGTCTGTGGCTTAAAAATTAATTAATCGTAATTAATCGCAATTCAAACCATCTATAAAATATGCCATATTTTTCTGTAAATTATGGTTGGAATGGAAAGATAAGACACAAGACGGATATATACATTCAACATACAGTACATAAGTACTGTATTTGTTTATTATAACAATAAATCCACAAGATGACATTAATATTATTAACATTCTTTCTGTTAAAGGGATCCACGGATAGAAAGACTTGTAGTTCCTAAAAGATAGATGTTAGTACAAGTTATTAGTGATTCAAAACCCCTCCTAATGTTTTCGTTTTAATAAAATTTGTAAAATTTTCATTCAAAAAATAAACTAGTAGCTCGCCATTGTTGACGTCGCCGAGCGGTGATGTCACAGCCGTTCTTCCCCAGTGTCTTTAACTATGTAAGATAGTGATTGAAATACACCACAAGGTGTCAATGTCGAGTTTTAAATTACTTAAAAATCAAGCCAATGAGTGTGTTTTGTCCCTTGATTGACGCCGTAGCTCCCTGTTTTTTTTTTTAGACTGGTTCTGTTATGATTCACGTTCATTTGAGTGCTGGCTTCACAACGTACGAGACCACTGATAGTTTGTATATTGTGACTAAATATTGCCATCCAGTGTATTTGTTGAGCTAAACAAAATGTTTGAATAGAGTTTAAATGGTAAATGGTGTTATACTTGTATAGCGCTTTTCCACCTTTCAAGGTGCTCAAAGCACTGTACACTACATTGCCATCTACCTACTGGTGACGCAGCACCAGGAGCAATGTGGGGTTCAGTATCTTGCTCAAGGATACTTCAAGGCAGAGAATCAAACCCACAACCTCTGGGTTGGGGGACAACTGCTTACCAATGAGCCATGCCATCCCCAGTTTAGTGGCCTTCAGCTCATCTACAGTGTTGGGTCTGGTGTCTCTCAACTTCCTCTTCACAATATCCCAAAGATTCTCTATGGGGTTCAGGTCAGGAGAGTTGGCAGACCAACTGAGCACAGTAATGCCATGGTCAGTAAACCATTTACCAGTAGTTTTGGCACTGGGAGTAGGTGCCAGGTCGTGCTGAAAAATTAAATCTTCATCTCCATAAAGCTTTTCAGCAGATGGAAGCATGACGTGCTCCATCTGCATCTGCATAAATCTCCTTATAGCTAGCTGCATTGACCCTGCCCTTAATAAAACACAGTAGACCAACACCAGTAGCAACATGGCACCCCAGACCATCACTGAGTGTGGTTACTTGACACTGGACGTCAGGCATTTTGGCATTTCCTTTTCCCCAGTCTTCCTCCAAACTCTGGCACCTTGATTTCCGAATGACATGCAAAATTTGCTTTCATCTGAAAAAAGTAATTTGGACCACTGAGCAACAGTCCAGTGCTGCTTCTCTGTAGCCCAGGTCAGGCGCTTCTGCCGCTGTATCACACACGCCTGTGTACGGTGGCTCTGGATGTTTCTACTCCAGACTCAGTCCACTGTTTCTGCAGGTCCCCCAAGGTCTGGAATCGGCCCTTCTCCACAGTCTTTCTCAGGGTGCGGTCACCTCTTCTGGTTGTGCAGCGTTTCCTGCCACACTTTCTCCTTCCCACAGACTTTCCACTGAGGTGCCTTGATGCAGCACTCTGGAAACAGCCTATTCGCTCAGAAATTTCTTTCTGTGTCTTAGCCTCTTGCTTGTGGGTGTCAATGATGGCCTTCTGGACAGCAGTCAGGTCGACAGTCTTGCCCATGGTTGCAATTTTGTGTAATGAACCAGGCTGGGAGTTTTTAAAAGCCTCAGGAATCTTTCACAGGGGTTTTGGGTTAATTAGTTGATTCAGATGATTTGGTTAGTAGATTCTTTAGAGTACCTTTTCATGATGTGCTAATTTTTTCAGATAGGGATTTTTGTTTTTTCTTGACTTTTTTGCCAAAATCATCAATATTAAAACAATAAAAGGCTTGAACTACTTCAGTTGTGTGTAATAAATCTAAAATATATGAAAGTCTCATGTTTATCAGTACATTACAGAAAATAATGAACTTTATCACAATCTGCAAATTTTTTTAGAAGGACCAGTACAGCATGTCTTGCCTTCATTATAAGACTTTTAAAAGGCTTCCATGTTTTTGTGGCTCCAGACATTTTTGTTTTGTTTTTTTTTGCTCTAATATGGCTCTTTCAACATTTTGGGTTGCCGACCCCTGAGTTAAACGATACTGTATTGAGTGGAGTTGCCGTGTCAGGGCTCAGTGCCAACATGAAGTTATATATGTATGCCTGAAGGAAGTTTTATTTATTCTAATCCCTCATTGACATTGTAAGCATGCTACAAAATAAAGCACACACAGTTGCATTGTATCTTAAGTGGGCCTGCAAAGGTTATGTGTTCCAGCACAGGATAAATCTCACTGACGTGTTGCGTGATTTTAACGTGAGCCTGGGAAAGGGGAGGTGCGAGCTCTTAACCATTTTTGTGGGGAGGAAAAAAAGAAAATCGGCAGGTAATCGGATTATTAGTCGAGTTTGGTTCAAATGGGGGATTCTGGCGGCCAGATTTGCACTGGAGCACAAGTTGCCATCCATAACTGACCTCCTCGCCCACTGAGAGTAAACTGCCAAAATGCCTGTGGATCTGAACGGATACTGGAAAATGATTTCCAATGACAACTTTGAGGAGTACCTCAAGGCTCTCGGTGAGTATGGAAGAAAAGAAACCATCTTGATCAAAAATAAACTTTTATTTTCAAGTCCAATAAATGATCTTTTTACATGAAATGTCAAATAAATAATGCATTTTCTTCTGGTGACTTGTTGCAGATGTTAACGTCGCCATCCGAAAAATTGCCACCTTGCTGAAGCCCGACAAGGACATCGTCCAAGATGGGGATCACATTATCATCAAAACTCTCAGTACCTTCAAAAACTACAACATGGATTTCTATGTGGGTAAAGAGTTTGAAGAGGATCTGTCTGGTGTGGATGACAGGAAGTGTATGGTGAGTACTTTTTCCAGTACTGCCAGTGAATGATGATGTTTTAGCGCCACTGACGGTAATAGATGTCCAATCAACGTCAATGACAATGAGACAAGATGAATATTGCGTTGGCAGAGTGACAAAAAACAGACAAATTATTCCATTTTCATAGACTTTGAATAGATCTGGCTAATTTGCAATGAATGGGTAATTCATTTGCAATTAATCGTAAGCTATTGAAAAATCGGACAAATTTTCAATTCATGAGTCAACTATTAGAAAAAAAAGGGGTCAAATTAGTGATTAATCACGATTGAAATATATTAAAAATGTAACAAGTTTGTAATTAATTACAAGTCAAGTAGCCTGGACGATATTGTAAAAAACTCATTTTTAGTTTTTGGTGGGTTTGCGATTATATTGTGATATAAAAACCATAAGAACTTTCACCAGGTACTTGAAGAGTTCTGTTTGGGATAGGCCCCTAGGGCTGCAGTTATCGATTATTTTAGTAGTCGATTAATCGATGAACTAGTTAGTTCGAATAATCAAGTAATCAGATCAGGAACATAAAATACCTGAGCTGAGCCTCAAACGGTATAAAAATAAATAAATAAATGAGGATCAAAGTAACACAAAAGAACAATTGGCTAACTTACATAACAAAAGTCCGCTATCTTAAATGCTATAAAATGCTAACTTTTTTTTTTTTACAGTGCTCTTAACAAATGGTTCAAACACATATTCCCACAAAAAAACAGATAAATATACCTGTAAACTAATTAAGAATGCATTAAAAAATGTTAGCGCAAACAAAAACTTAGCTTATGTTGGTCTAAACAGGGAGCAGCTGGATTCAGCCATTTGAAATGAGCTATGTCATATTCACTGTTGCCACTAGAGAACAGTGTATCCACCCTCATCAATAAAACTGAATGGAAAAACAAACCATTACAACGCCACTTTAATTAAACGAATACTCGAGGTAGCAAAATTTAATTCAATTTTTTTTCTAATCGAAATACTCGAGTCAATCGATCAATTGTTGCAGCACTAGTCCGAACGATATTGGAAAAAAATAACGGCGATATACTATATATTGCCAAGGCGCCATACTTCCTTTTTCCATTGGTTGCACTGGTGCGCCTAACTTTTTTCTTAAGGTGCTCAAGCACAAAATGTAGGTGCCCACACATTTTTCATTGGATCACCTTTAATGGTATATTTTTAATCATTCTCCATAGCATTCATATCATTCATTTATCTTCTGAACCGCTTATCTTCACGGGTGTCGTGGGGGTGCTGAAGCTTATCACAGCTAACTCCAGGCAGAAGGCGGGGTACACGCTGAACTGGTTGCCAGTCAGTCACAGGGCGCATACAGATACACAACCACTCACGCAGACACTCACACCTGTAGACAATTTGGAGTGTTCAATCAGCATACCATGCACATTTTTTGGGTTGTGGCGGGAACCCGAACAAAACCCACACAGGCACGGGAAGAACATGCAAACTCCACTCAGGAAGGTTAGGCCCTGGTTGAACCCACAATCCCAGAGGTGGACATGCTAACCACTGTACTGACTTCATAATGTGAAGTATTTTTAAACAAGAATAACGTCGAAAAATGCTTGTCTTTATTAAATGCTTCATTGAGTGAGTCCACTCAAATTCACTTACGCTTTGACGCTCACGCTGCCGAGAACAGCCTCTCACTAACACAATGAGTTGCCACAGCGCTAGTCTGTAACAAGCTAAACGATGATTAACACATTTTTGCCTTTTATCGCAAAGCTACTAAGCATCCTCTACCAGATCAAAGCTATGAACCTGTCAATCATCATTTACTTTAAAGGGAACCTCTCACTTGTAGGCTCTAATAAGCCACAATTGTTCTCTTTTACTAAAATATGTTGTTAGAAACATATACTACTGCCATTGATTTGAAAATCTATAATATTTAGTACATGTTTTGACCTACAGAGGGCGCCATGTTTTACGCGCGCAATGCACGCTGGGGGTGTTGACGTGGTTGGGTTGGACTGGGAGAATAGCTGGGCTAGCTAGCAAGCGAAGCTAGTAAGACAATTGGCATGATTTTGTCACATTCTGCTGCTGGTCAGATTGTTTTGTTACAGAGATTTGGGATGAGTTCCCAAACTCGGACCTGCATCCAATTCCAGTTCATCAGCAGTGTCTTTAAACCGATCCTAGGCGGCTTGCCGAGATATTTAGTTGCTGCCTTTTGACAGTTTGTATATCCCTTACTTGCTAGTTGCATCATTGCTTTGCGGTTTTCCCTCAGGTTTTTGTTTCTGTTTGTTTTTTTATCCCGACCTTCCGTCACGGACCCTTTTTTTGTCTCCCTTTTCGCGATCGCATGTTTTTTTGTGTGTTCCATAAACCCTTTTACGCAAACCCTATGATATCGTTGTCTGCTTGCTGTCTGAAGTGAGCCGCGTTTTCTAATTCCGTGGTCATGCCAACCGCACTTTCTTTTCAGTTGCATTTCCCTTTCAGGTTTTACTGCACGTACAAACAACGCATGTGGGTTGCGATTGCTTTATAAGGAAAATCATGATTCAAATGTCACTAAGAAGTATAGTACTGTGGTCTACGCACTCGTCTGTCGCATGGGAAACGAGGGTTCAAATCCTGCTGGAGACCTTCATCTAATTGCTCTCATATTGTGAAATCCCGACAGTGCTGTCATGCTCATCCTTTTTCCGCTCGGGTTGAGATTGAAAGGGCAGAACCGGTGACATGTTTATGGAGCTAACGAGTGACACTGGAAGTACGGCAGTGCTGCCCAGTGACGTCACCGCGCAGAGTGCATTGCGTCATCAATTGGCGATGTACTAGACAAACTAATTTTTCAAATTTTATAAAAACAAAAACATGAAGATGGGTTTGAATATCTAATTAGTATAACTCATAGTAACATTTATCTTTTAAGAATTACAAGTCTTTTCGTCTGTGGTTCCCTTTACGTACCAAACGTCAGCTACACTGGTAGGGAGGGAGATGTTAGAGGCTGTGGCGCTCTACTCGCTTGAAGCAGAAAAACAAGTTTGCGTGTTCAAAAAACTATTTGACTCAGGTGACTTGAAGTTCCGCTCTGAGACCCCCAATTTGGCCAAATTTCAAAATTGTCCGATATGCATGTGTGATACATCATTGGAAAGCTTAAAATCTCAGTTATCTGGGGGAAGAAAAAATTTGAACAGGAGAGCATTTTTTAAAAAAAAAAAAAGTTTTTTAAACAGCAAAACCCTATCTAGAGGTGAGCGCACGCGAGAGCAGAATTACAGACGCCATGACTTTAACGAGATATTATCGCATACTTACCTCTTGTTTCGATCCAAAAACTCCATGTCGCATGTATCACTGAGTGTCAAGACACAGCTGTGAATGGCCACAGCCGGGTTTTCAGGGATTTTATGGGTGAAACATGGTTATATAACAAGGGTCGTGATGCAGAAATCACAGACATCAGGGAGTGGTCGAGATTTTCTTTTTCATATATTTACCCTTTTAAACGTTTTTTTCCCCTTTTTTTCCCCCATTTTTCTATGTTTGGATCGATTATTTAACATCTAATATATCGGGGAAAATGCGACAGTAACAAAAAAAAAAACAATTTAGCGATAGTTATGAGGTAAATATCCGTGACTTTTTAACAGACGCCATTTTTTTCATTGTGACGTAATTTGTAATATGCAAGTGAATAATTTTTTAAAGTCGTTTTTTTTTTTTAAACAAAATATTAGACATCAATTAATGATTCTCAGCTAAAAATGACAGACATAATAAATATAATTACTTACTTTGTTTTCATGGCTGGGTTGAAACAAAAACGGTTGCAAGATGTCTGTAAACGGGGGTTTCCAGGGTAAAACGGACAAATTAAAAATATATAGACTGTTAAAAAGTGACGAATTTGCGATGAATATTGAGTTAACTACTTTAAAACTCGCATGTTGATATAAAATGTGACAAATTTGTGATTAATTACAAATTTTACTCTTAAAAATGTAATTACCATAATTTTCAGACTGTAAGACGCTACTTTTTCTCTCAGTTTGAATCCTGTGGTGAATCCAGTGCGGCTTATATGTTGATTTATTGGCTTAATAGGTGACACTATATTTCACCGTCATAATTATGACATGACACTGTCATGGGCATTAATGAATGCATATGACAGATGTCATGAAGATGTCATCCAGCAAATTATGTCACAAACTCCATTTATGTCCAGCTCGGATCTTTTACATCACTTCGATATCTGTCATAAACATTCATTAATGCTAATGCCAGTGTCATGTCGTAATTAAGATGTCTTACGACAGTCTTATGGCACCACTGTCAAATAAATTGTTACCAAATGCCATAACAAGCAATTAATGAAACAACTGGAACAGTAACTGAAAAAATAATTAGCACAGAGCATGAATTTTGATTATTTATATCTGTCGTGCTGCAATGCATACTAGGTGGCATGTTGGACAACAACAGTGTTGACAACAGGTGGCAGCAGAGGTTGACTGTGTCCCTCTATGGGAGCAGTGATGGCCAAATGAAGCTTCTTGAAGCAATGCATGGGGGTTTATTTGGTCTTATGACAGTCTTATGATGCCGCTGTCAAATTAAGTGTTCCCAGTTAATATATTTTGGTGTAAATATCCCATAATACAGCGAGGACAGCTGCAGCTTTTTTAGTGCGGCTTATCTATGAACAAAAGCCATTTTTGTGTCAAAATTGGTGAGTGGCGCCTTTTAGTCCAAAAAATACGGTAATTCACATTCAATCCCTATTTACAGTAACTGTTAAAAATATGAAAATTGACAATTAGTCATGAGCTAACATTATTTTTTTTTTAATCTAAATCGCAATTTGTCAATTAATTATTAAAATTTTGACTAGTTTGCGATGTAACTTTTAAAAATGTGTCTAATTTGCTGTTAATTGCAAGATGACCATTTAAAAAAAAAAAAAAGACTTCTGTAGTTTGCAATTCATCGCGAGTTAACCTTTCCTAATGTGACTAATATGCGAATAATTGAAAGTTAACTTAATATTAATATATCATTTAACGCTCCTAATGTTCAAATGCAACTTGCAAACAGAGCTCAGCACTTTTGCTAATATTCTGGCTAACTTCCAAAAATGATCCAATATTGCAGTGCTGCAATGCTGTCACACTGCCCCAAGCATTCATGTGCAAATGATGTAATAACTTAAGAAGAAAGACTCTTATTAATAGAAATAATCACTGTGTGTTTAATCAGATTGTGACACTGAATACTGAAAGGAAGCCTTTATTCTTTGAGAGTGTAATAGCATTTTTTCTTTCCCGATAGGCTGATTACAGATAAGCTCTAAGCTTATTTAAAGACTGAGCGTGAAGGTCACATGCGTCCTTTATTAGCCGATATTATCGGAATGCTGACAGGCTGAGCGGCATGCAACGTGTTTACAAGAATGTGTTAATGACAGGAAGCGTCGATTTGACCGTCAGTGCTGCTGACTGGCCAGATATACGGAGGGAATAATATGTCTCTCCTTTTGGCTTATAAATTCCAGACCACCATCACCTGGGAAGGAGATAAACTGGTATGTGTGCAGAAAGGAGAGATTGAAGGAAGAGGCTGGACTCACTGGGTGGACGGGGACGAGCTTCATCTGGTGAGAATGCATCATCATCTTGCAGTATCATCTTGACCCTTTATACAACCCCTAGCAAAAAGTATGGAATCACCGGTCTCGGACGAGCATTCACTCAGACATTTTATCATGCAGAACAAACTCAGATAAAAAGCTTGAAAAAACAATGAATTAGTTCAAAAGTGCAACTCTTTAGCATTCAGTAACACAAAGAGAAATGAATAAAAAACATTGTGGTGGCCAGTAAATGTTACTTTTATAGAGCAAGTGCAGGGAAATATATATGGAATCATGAGAAACAAACAAAGAAATAACAATCAAAACACATCTCTCGTATTTAGCAGCACTATCTCTGGCTTTTATGACAGCTTGCAGTCTCTGAGGCATGGCTTAATGAGTATTCTTCATCAATTTGGTGCCAACTCTCTTTGCAGTTGCCAGATCATCCTTGCAGGTCGGAGCCTTGCTGTGGACCATTTTTTTCCATTTCCACCACAGGTTCTCAATAGAGATCTGGGCTATTTGCAGGCAATGACATGGACTGGATGAGTCTTTCTCCAAGGAATGCTTAGACATTTTTAGCTCAGTGGAATGATGAGGGGTTTTTTCTTCAGGCAGTCATCTTTGTAAATCTCTCTGGAACAGCACCAAACAAAAGTTCCAGCATCATTCTTGACTTTTGACACCTTGTCCAATGCAGATTCTTGACTCTTGACAAGGTGATGATGCTGGAACTTTTGTTTGGTGCTGTTCCAGTGAGATTTACAAAGATGACTGCCTGAAGAAAATGTCAAAATTCCCTCAGTTCTTGATTATATGGGGCTGCATGTCAGACAAAGGCACTTGGGAGATGGCTATGGTTAAATCTTCAATAAATGCACAAGTTTAGATTGAAATTTTAAACAGCTTTCTTATCCCTTCAACTGAAAATATGTTTGTCATTTTCCAAGATGACAATGCATCATGCCACAGGGCTAAAACTGTTAAAGCATTTCTTGGAGAAAGACTCATCCAGTCAATGTCATGGCCTGCAAATAGCCCTGATCTCAACCCTATTGAAAACATGTGGTGGAAATTGGGGAAAAAAATGGTCCACAGCAAGGCTCTGACCTGCAGGGATAACCGGCAATGGCAATCAAAGAGAGTTGGCACCAATTTGATGAAGAATACTCATCAAGCCATGCCTCAGAGACTGCAAGCTGTCATAAAAGCCAGATGTGGTGCTACTAAATACTAGAGATTTGTTTTGATTGTTATTTCTTTGTTTGTTTCTCATGATTTCATATTTTTTTCCTCAAAATGGAGTGATTCCATATATATTTCCCTGCACATGCTCTATAAAAGTAACATTTTACTGACCACCACAATGTTTTTTATTCATTTCTTTCAGTGTTTCTGAATGCTAAAGAGTTGCACTTTTGAACTAATTCATTATTTTTTCAAGCTTTTTATCTGAGTTTGTTCTACATGATAAAATGTCTGAGTGAGTGCTCGTCCGAGACTGGTGATTCCATACTTTTTGCCAGGGGTTGTAGCAGTGCACCACGGACTAGTGTGATGTGGTCCTTTATTCCCGGACCAGTATTGTGTGGCAGAAAATGACAGTCAATATAAGATAGAACGACGGGGCTAAAACTGTACATGAAGTGCAGTGAAAATGTAACTCACCATATGCTGAATCAACCTTTTTTAACAGCGGCCTCTCCTAAAACTTTATAGAAAATATCCTTGGTCGCAGGCATAATGAGTTGTTCTCCAATCGTGAAAGGTTTCTTGGCTTTAGCAATACGGTTCGCCACAAGTTTTGATGCTGTCAGTGCATTCGCTTTTGTTGCCTCGTTTGCTAGCATTTAGCCACATGTTATGCAGAATGGACTCGGTTGTTGGCTCCTCTTCTGGTTAGGCTGGTGGCCTTTCCCCATAAAAAAGCTGTCCAAAGACATCGCCGACAACAGCACACAGTCAACAGCAGCTAACGTTGCTGTTTACATTGACGCTGGGCCGCTATAGGTGTGCAAACACCCCAGTAATGGCGGCTAGCCACTAGAGCAGGGGTGTCAAATCAATTCCACAAAGGGCCAAGAGGGTCCTAGATTTCATTTCAACCAAGACTACGCAAACAGATTGACCAATGAATTTTCTGCTGAAACAAGCAGCACCTGACTGTAATCAACTGATTACACTTGTAGGATATCAGATTGGTAAAAACATGACGTCTTCATTGGTTGGAACGAAATCCAGGACCCTCTTGGCCCTTTGTGGAATTGGTTTGACACTTTTGCACTAAAGGGTGACGTATACAAATCTCTACTTGGATTAGTCAAGCGCAGAGGTGCGTAGAGTAGCCAAAAATTTTACTCAAGTAAGAGTAGCGTTACTTCAAAATAATATTACTCAAGTAAAGGTAAAAGTAGTCATCTAAAAAATGAAGTACAAGTACAAAAGTATACAGTGAAAAGAATACTCAAGTAATGAGTAACATTGTGAGTAACTGTTTTTTTTTTAAACAATAGTTTTTTTCTCTCTTAACTCATTTAAATGAACTGTTGTTTTAATATTACTGCACAATAACCCATTAAATAACCACATTAAGCCAAATAAATAAATAAATAATTTATTGAATTTTGACGAGAGTCACAAAAAAAAAAGACAGAAATGAAGCATTATTCATCCAAAGAGCATGAGACCCTCTAGTGGAGAAAATAGTTCCTAGTTTGAATAGTTCCTTCATAGTTACTATGATGAAATTAAAAGGATCATATCTCCGGTTTTCTGTGGTCAGTCGGTGAAAAATAACTGGGAGAGAGGCTTTTGAGTCATGTTGAGGGCAGCGCCTTATGTCAAATACTTTATTTTTTTACGGTGCTATAAAGACGCCATGTGATTGAACAGGCAGGAGTGATAATAGAACGGCTAGCTTGTTTCAAATTGGTGTCATGGAGTGGTGATTATTGTTGCGACGTCTCATTGGTAAAATTGGTGGAGCTACTCTTGGCATCGCTGGCAAAAATAAAAATAAATCTAATATGTAGAATAAAGAGGAAAAATGTCACAACTCTTTTGTAGCCCAAAGATGCAGAGTAAGAGTAGCATTTTGTTCTTCACAAATCAACTCAAGTAAAAATAAAAAGTATGGCTTCGTAAAACTACTCTTAGAAGTACATTTTTCTCAAAAAGTTACTCAGTAGGAGTACATGTAAAGCGTTACTACCCACTTCTGGTCAAGAGCAAGGGTGCCCATTACGTCGATCGCAATATTAGTGTGGGTAGCTCGATGCATAAAATGCTCATAGTAAATTATGTTGTGTGGGCAATTGCCGACACAACATAATTAACTGTGTACGTTTAAAAAATGTTTGTTTGTTTTTAATTAGCCAAACCCCCCCACCCACCCCTCCCCACGCTGTTAAGGTAGATAGCGGTTGGTTGTCTCCTTGAAAAGTAGATCGAGGAGCAAAAAATAATTAGCACCCCTGCTCAAGAGGCACAGACCACATTGCAGTTGTTAACAAATTATTTATTACCGTATTTCTCTGCGGCCTGGTAGCAAATACGCCATGTACCGGCACCGGTCCCCGGCCCGGTGATTGGGGATCCTTGCTTTAAGGGCACACATTGATTGCCATTGACGGCGGTAGACTTTGGAATTTTATGTTTTTGGTTTTTAAATCTCTTACAGCCTGACAAATGAAGCTAATTACAACTTTAACAGCAAGTTAGCCCAAGTGAATTAGCAACGCTGGTCCCTTTACAGCAAAAATAAATAGGACTACATATACAAAATACTAAAATAATCTGAACTATATATGTGCCTTGGGCTGAACTGTTGACCTATTGGTTGGTTACGTAGATGCTAATGCCATGTAGATTCTAACACGGCTAGCGCTACGCTAATGTGGATGCTATTTGCTTATGTTATTCCTTAGCATTAATTGCAAATGCTAACAGCTTTCATTGGTATTCATGACACTGATATTTATCTTTACTTGTATATTTTTGTATTTATATTCCACATTTATTCTTGTATTAGTTTTAGTTTCCTTCTTCATTATTTTACCTTGATATTTTTATGCATCTATATTTGTTTTTATCTTTGAATCTTATGTCGAATTTTTGTATTTATATTCGTAGTAATTTAAATTTTTTAAATGTATTTATTTATAATTTTGGCAGTTGTGGTCCACCAGACTGACTGAGCGTTTGATGTTCAAGCAGCAGCGACCTCTTGTGGAAAGAAACACCATTGCAAAACATTCCTGTTACTTTCACGTCACCTTATTTTTTGTACTTGTTCACAGGAGCTGAGAGCTGGAGGAGTCGTCTCCAAGCAGGTCTTCAAGAAGTCCTAAAATGACAGCTATCCAATGAGCTGACATCCCATTCAGTCCATTCAAACACTTACCGATACCACCCAGCCTTATATAATTCTCTACCGTAATATTACTCCATCAATCATTGACGTCGTCTATTCATGATTATTTAAGCCATCGCAAAGGAAAAAGAAAAAAAAGTGAGGTAGCATGCATATTGTGTACTGCACTGATGCATTTAAATACAGCCAAGAGTGTAGTGAAGGGGGTCTCTAGTGAGGATGTCAGTAATAATGTGTGTAAATAAATTATATCCCTCCTGGATCGTTTGTGACTGTGTTACTCATAGTATAATGAATCAATCGACAAAATAAAACAATGTCCATCCCTGTTTTGTCATCTGCCTTTTTTATTTTTTTATTATTTCAAAATGATCATGTTTCAGTACCATTGACGGTGACAACATCCACTCCATCCCATTAAAAAAGGATTGGGCATCTATCGCCGTCAATGACCACCAATGAGGTTTGAAATTTGTGTATACTTGTAAAATTGGAATTGTGATACCTGTCAACCCAAGGCCGTTGGCAATCTTATAAATAGTGACGTATGCCCTTACAAATTGGTGACTAATCTTACATAGTTGTATACTGTATACATAGGCGGAGTTTGACTTTTAGGGCAGGGGGGGCACAAGATGTTGATGACCACGAAACGCGGTGTCAGCAATAAAATTAACCTACAGGAATATTTATAATAATAATTTGACAAATCAGGCTGCTTAGGCAATTCTTTTCACCAAGATCGTCATCCATTGAATTTGGTATGCCAGCTGTTGTCGTGCCAATGTAGTTACCCCAGTAAAAAAAATTGTATTCCCTGGGCAGAGCCATATGGCGGTAGATTTGTGTCTTCATTATTCAATCAAAAAAAAGTTGCTTCAATAAAAAAAGTTCCTTTAATCAAAATATATATTTTCAACAACAAAAAGTCACTTCAATTTAAAAAAAAAAAAAGTGTTTGAATGCAAAAATAAATTTGAAACTTAAAAATCTAAAATAAAATTTTAAAAAATGCGTGTGAAAGCTATTTTTCTTTGAATAATTTATTTATTTATTTATTTATTTATTTATTTTTGATTGAAGTCAAGGTTTTTTTTAATTTAAGCAACTTTGTAATGCTGATTTGTGTTTGGGCCACATTTTGGCTAGGATATTTTTGTCTTCGTTATTCAAACAAAAAACAAGTTGCTTCAAAAATATATATATAGATTTCCAAAAAGAAAAATCATTTCAATCAAAAAAAGAAAAATTTCAATCATAGAAAAAAGTTTTTGAACGCAAAAAAATATTTGAGATTGAAAAATTTGCATTTGAACACTTAATATTTCATTGAAAAAGTTTTGATTGAAGCAATGCTTTTTGTGTTTGGGCCATATTATGATAAGGACATTTGTGTCTAAATCATTCAATCCCCCAAAAAAGTTGCTTCAATCAAAAAAATATTTGCAATCAAAGAAAAAAAAATTTTTCCTCTTATAATATGCACATAATATATATCTATATATATTATATGCAAAGCAAATGGCCGTCTAAGATGCTCGAAAAATGATTTCGACCCATTATAAAAATGTTTTTGGGTCATTTCATTCATTTTTGTTGCAGTTTTATTGCTTTACAACTTTTATATATATAGGATAGTAAATTACATGCAATGACTTTTTTCGGCCACCAGGGGGTTTAGGCCCCCTGATCCCCCCTTAAAATCCACTTATGACTGTACAGCGTGCAATATGAAACAAAAACTCATTTTTAAAATAATATGAATTTATTGGCGATATTGTATCATATTACCCGGTACAATCAAAGAACAATCAATATCTTCAGCTACATCATGATTACTAAAATTTAACAGTGACTTTTGTTATAATTGTATGTAGCACTTTTGGCAATTTCTATCATGTCTTTTGATGGCTGCACTTCAGCTCGCAATTCAGTTTGACTTGAAGGCACAGCGTATCACAAAAGTGAGTACACCCCCTAGTATTTCTGCAGATATTTAAGCATAAGCGGATTTCAAGGGGGGGCCAGGGGGCCTGCCCCTGGTGGCCGAAAAGTGTCATTGCATGAAATTGAGTTTCCTATATACAAAGAAAGCTATAAAGCAATAAAACTGCAACAAAAATGAATGAAATGAACACAAAAAAATTTTTTATAACGGGTCAAAATTATTTTTCGAACAGATCATGTGACTAGCACCTTAGACGGTCATTTTTCAAAGGATTTTTTTTCTTTGATTGAAAATATTTTTTTTGATTGAAGCAACTTTTTTGGAGATTGAATGATTTAGACACAAATGTCCTACCCATAATATGGCCCAAACACAAAAGGATTGCTTCAATCAAAGAAAACTTTTTCAATGAAAAATTAAGTGTTCAAATGCAGATTTTTAAATCTGATCTTTTTTTTCGCATTCAAAAACTTTTTTTCTATGATTGAAATTTTTCTTTTTTTGATTGAAGTGATTTTTCTTTTTGAAAATCTATAAATCTATAATTTTTTGAGCAACTTATTTTTTGATTGAATAATAAAGAGAAAAATGTCCTAGCCAAAATGTGGCCTAACACAAATTGACATTACTTCAATCAAAACGTTGCTTCACTCAAAAAAAAAAAAAAAAATTATTATTTCATTCATTTTCCATGCCGCTTTTCCTCACGAGGGTCGCAGAGGTGCTGGAGCCTATCCCAGCCAACTACGGGCAGTAGGTAATCAAAGAAAAATAGCTTTTGCGTGCATTTTTTTTTCTAGATTTTTGAGTTTCAAATTTGTTTTTGCATTCAAACACATTTTTTTTTTTTGATTGACGCGACTTTTTTTGGTTGAAAATATATATTTTCATACCAAATTCAATGGATGACGATCTAGGTGAAAACGATTGCCTATGCAGCCTGATTTAGAATTCCCCTCAAGAATGATGGGAAACAAAAAACGCTCATTGTCAACTTATTATTATAAATATTCTTGTAAGTTAATTTTATTACTGACACTGCGTTTTGGGGTCATCAACATGTACTGCCCCCCCGACCCAAAAGTCAAACTCTGCCTGTGGTCACAGCGCCCTCTTTCTCAATTCGAGACTGTGGCCGGAAGTCACTCATTTTCATGGCGCGGGATTCAAAAAACTAAATAAATATAGCGATCGCTTCCACACACATCCAAGCTGCCCATTTAATGTAGGAGCATAAACGTGTATTATGAAATAAGCATGCTTTTTCTTGTCACAGGCACTTTAAATGTTCACTTTATGCTTAATATATACATAACACAATAAAACAGAATTGTTGTGAAACTCAAAATGTTGAGTGGACTGCACATTAACTGTTGACTAACGAGCAGATCTAATCTGAGGCAGGGGCCCAATCAAGGAAAGGAAATTGACTGGGTGTGTCTGTATTTTCGACTCAAAATGGAGTGATTCCATATTTTTTTCTTCAGAATGGAGTAATTCTATATTTATTTCCCTGCACTTTCTCTATAAAAGTAACATTTACTGACCACCACAATGCTTTTTACTCATTCTTTTTGGTGTTTCTGAATGCCAAGGAGTTGCACTTTTGAACTAATTCATTATTTTATGAGTTTGTTACATAATAAAATGTCTGAGTGAGTGCTTGTCTGAGACTGGTGATTCCATACTTTTTGCTAGGAGTTGTTAGTGTGCGAACATGCAAAATTACAAGGGGGTACAGTTACAGTTACCAATGAGTTGATGCGAATCAATAGTTCTTTAATCTGGCAGCACAGTAAAATAAATTTGTACTAAGTACTGCTTTTGAATTCTTGGGATTCAGTGAATGACAATGCGATTAATAGCAGTTAATCTCATGGGATTAATTGTGATTAGCAGAGCAACTGTTCATTACTATTGATTTTTGGAATGAAAGTGTACAATTCATTATCAGATTTCAAAATACTAAAAAAAAAAAAAATACACCACCATTTTTGAATAGCTCAAATTAATTTTAATCCTATTACTGTATTATTAACTCTTTCGGTGCCATTGAAGATCATGTGGCATCCTATCATCCCGCTGTGAATTGAAACGAGTTTGTTGCAGCCGTTGAGTCAAGAATCAGCATTTCTAGCCCATCTTTCAGTGCTTTTGCTCATCTTTCAGTATCCTCCATGACCATTCCTATCAAAAATAGTGCAAAAATGGACCGATTTACCCTTTTTCTGGTGATGTGTAATTGTGCAAAACCCAATTACTAACTGAGCATCAATTTCTTTGCAATCATCTAATGCATCCAGATACAAAATTTCAGTTATTGATACTATTGACAACCCTAAAATGTAGGCCTGTGTTCCTGATAGACTTCAGACTTACTATCAGACAGCGATGTTACAAAATCTACATTCTACTAGCATGCAATGTTTGCACTTCCACTGTGCATGACCGAAGAAAACTCTCCTATTGAGCATGCAAAACGACAAAACTTCCACCAATCCCCTTTTAAGTCATAAAATAATCGATCAATAGCGGTATGTTGTCATGCCCCTTCAGTGCCCTATTTGAATAAAAGCAGAAGAACAGCCCCCTACCATTTCTGATTCTAGTACCTCTACTAACAGTGTCTCCAGCTGCCAACATGCCTGTGGACTTTAGTGGGAAATGGATTTTGGAGAGCAATGAGAATTTTGACGATTATATGAAAGCGCTGGGTAAGATGTCCTGTACATCATTTTGGTGCATCACATTTTAAAATCATCTAATTTAATCTAGGATAAATATACCCTCCTCACAGATGTTGACTTTGCCACGCGTAAAATCGCTGCCAGTCTGGCTCAGACCAAAGTGGTTGTTCAACAGGGTGACGTGTTTGAATTTAAAACACTGAGCGCTTTCAGGAACTATGAGCTGGCCTTTACACTGGGTGTCGAGTTTGACGAGTACACCAAAGGACTAGACAACAGACATGTCAAGGTGAGTGGACATTCAAAGAAAAGATTCTATTCGGACAAACAACAGGTGATATAGGAAAAATGCACTGGGTGGGTTGATCATATTTGGGTTATTTTTGACTCAGTTTGGCAGTTTTGCATGGAGCTGTTTTGATTGGTTTTAACAGTTCAACAGTTTATATGTCTAACGCCTTGGAAGTCAGAGGTGGAATGTAATGAAGTGATAGTATTGCGTCACTTTGTTGTTGTTTTGTGCATCTCTACTTTACTTGAGTACAAAAATGAAGTGGTACATTTTACTTTTACTTCACTACATTTTACAGCTGGCATCTGTACTTTTTACTCTGCTACTTTTTAAATTGTCACCTGCGTTACACTTTTTTTGTTTGGTTTTTTTTTTTTTCACATTGTGAATTAATAGTTTCGTTTTCATGCTCGTGGTGCAATCGATAAGCCCTGTGCAACTATACCGTAATTGAGCACTAGAGCCAGCAACACGAGTACAAGCAGGATTAGGCAGGTGAAAATGATGTTGACCAATCAAAAAAACCAACAGTGAGAGGAGCGCGCCTTCAGATGGGTGCTGCACACTCTTGTACAGTAGGTGGCGGTATGCACATGATAGTTGCTAGCAATCCGCCAAAAAGCTGTTTGGGAGTTTTTCAGCATGTTAAAGTGCCTGCGACACAATTAAAAAAAAACTTGTGAATTTGTGAATGTGAATTAAAATAATTTTTGGAGACAATTCGATATATACAACAATTTGGCAAAGCACAGATGACGAGAAATTAGTCGTTTAATCTGCCGTTTAGCCCTGCCTCTCATTATAGCACTCTAGCGTCCCCGGCTGAAAGATGACATTGGCAGGGTCACGATTTCATCTCATTTAGAATTCAGCCCATTGAGGGGGAATTATTCAGAATGAGGAAAATGCGACAAAGAGAGCCACAAAATGTCATTGTTTCAATCTCTCCAATATTTTAACAGGATATTCTTTTTATCTCAGTATTTTCCCCAATTGCTAAATAAATGGGATGGTCATTACATATATCAATCTTGTGCTAAATGGAATATGAAATATTCAAATTGCATTTATCCAGTAAGGCATGGAAAAAATACTCCATAATAGTCAAAACTATCGACTTCTTGCACCTCTCGAATGATATTTTATGCCACCGGAGTTAGTCCGGCTTTTGTCATTTACCTGCCCCCGCTTCGGAGAGCGTAAACAAACCAGGAGACGTGACAGCTAGCCGACATGCTAACCTGAACTGAGCTGAGTTTCAAAGTCTTATTCTCGCCTTTCAAAGCGAAAAATCACACAAAACTACCCTGGATCATGTCACACAGCAGCGGGGTTGTTGATTGTTTTCATTGATCGGCAACTCCCTGGCGGGAGCGAGTTACAGCTCGTCGTTCCCCTGCTGCGGGCGGGAGAGCTCTTATCGGGAGGTACACAATCAAATTCATCAAGAATACTGTAATTCTAAAAATGACATACGTCGGGCAAATAAGTATTTAGTCAACCACCAATTGTGCAAGTTCTCCTACTTGAAAAGATTAGAGAGGCCTGTAATTGTCAACATTGGTAAACCTCAACCATGAGAGACAGAATGTGGGGAAAAAAAACAGAAAATCACAATGTTTGATTTTTAAAGATTTTATTTCCACATTAGAGTGGAAAATAAGTGTTTGTTCTAGGGCTGTCAAAATGATCGCCTTAACGAGCAGTAATTAATTTTTTTAATTAATCACGTTAAACTATTTGACGCAATTACCGCACATGCCCCGCTCAAACAGATTAAAATGACAGCAGTGTCATGGCTACTTGCTACTTTTGTTTTTTTGTGTTTTGTCGCCCTCTGCTGGCGCTTGTGTGCGACTGATTTTTTTTGGGTTTCAGCACAATGAGCATTGTGTAATTATTGACATCAACAATGGCGATCTACTAGTTTATTTTTCGATTGAAAATTTTACAAATTTTATTAAAATGAAAACATTAAAAAGGGTTTTAATATAAAAATTCTATAATTTGTACTAACATTTATCTTTTAAAAACTACAAGTCTTTCTGTTCATGGATCGCTTTAACAGAATGTTAATGTTAATGCCATCTTGCTGATTTATTGTTATAATAAACAAATACAGTACTTATGTACAGTATGTTGAATGTATACTGGACTGTCTCAGAAAATTAGAATACACAATATTCTAATTTTTTGAGACAGTCCTGTGTATATATACAGGACTGTCTCAGGAAATTAGAATACACAATATTCTAATTTCCTGAGACAGTCCTGTGTATATATACAGGACTGTCTCAGGAAATTAGAATACACAATATTCTAATTTCCTGAGACAGTCAGGAAATTAGAATATTGTGTATTCTAATTTCCTGAGACAGTCCTGTATATATACACAGGACTGTCTCAAAAAATTAGAATATTGTGTATTCTAATTTTCTGAGACAGTCCAGTATATTCGTCTTGTCTTTCCATTCCAACAAAAATTTACAGAAAAATATGGCATATTTTATAGATAGTTTGAATTGCGATTAATTACGATTAATTAATTTTTAAGCTGTGATTAACTCGATTAAAAATTTTAATCGTTTGACAGCCCTAATTTGGTCACCTACAAACAAGCAAGATGTCTGGCTGTCAAAGAGGTCTAACTTCTTCTACCGAGGTCTAACGAGGCTCCACTCGTTACCTGTATTAATGGCACCCGTTTTAACTCATTATCGGTATAAAAGACACCCGTCCACAACCTCAGTCAATCACACTCCAAACTCCACTATGGCCAAGACCAAAGCGCTGTCGAAGGACACCAGAGACAAAATTGTAGACCTGCACCAGGCTGGGAAGACTGAATCTGCAATAAGTAAAACGCTTGGTGTAAATAAATCAACTGTGGGAGCAATTATTAGAAAATGGAAGACATACAAGACCACTGATAATCTCTCTCGATCTGGGGGTCCATGCAACATCTCACCCCGTGGAGTCAAAATGAAAACAAGAACAGTGAGCAAAAATGACCTACAGAGAGCTGGGACCACAGTAACAAAGGCTACTATCAGTAACACAATGCGCCGCCAGGGACTCAAATCCTGCACTGCCAGACGTGTCCCCCTGCTGAAGCCACTACACGTCCAGGCCCATCTGCAGTTCTGCAGCATTTGGATTATCCAGAAGAGGACTGGGAGAATGTGTTATGGTCAGATGAAACCAAACCAACCAGCATGACAATGATCCCAAACACACAGCCAGGGCAACAAAGGAGTGGCTTCGTAAGAAGCATTTCAAGGTCCTGGAGTGGCCTAGCCAGTCTCCACATCTCAACCCCATAGAAAATCTGTGGAGGGAGTTGAAAGTCCATGTTCCCCAACGACAGCCCCAAAACATCACTGCTCTAGAGGAGATTTTTATAGAGGAATGGGCCAAAATACCAGCAACAGTGTATGAAAAGCTTGTGATGAGTTACAGAAAGCGTTTGGCCTCCGTTATTGCCAACAAAGGGTACATAACAAGGTATTGTGATGAACTTTTGGTATTGACCAAATACTTATTTTCCACCATGATTTGCAAATAAATTCTTAAAAATCAAACCATGTGATTTTCTGTTTTTTTTTTTTTTCCACATTCTCTCTCATGGTAAGGTTTACCCATGTTGACAATTACAGGCCTCTCTCATATTTTCAAGTGGGAGAACTTGCACAATTAGTGGTTGACTAAATACTTATTTGCCCCACTGTATAACCTGGTGCAATCAAAGAACAATATATAATTTAACTGTGACTTTTATTATAATTGTATGTAGCACTTTTGGCAATTTCTATCACGTCTTTTGATGGCTGCACTTCATGGCACTTCAGCTCGCAATTCAGTTTGACTTCAAGGTAGTTTGTCAGTGTGTTCAATTCTAAATTAAAAAGGTCAATTGATAAAATTAACTTACCGATACAATCTTTGAGTCAGGGAACATTTCTTTTGCTAATTCTGAGAAGTGATCAGCAATAGTTGCGGACAAATTGTGTTAGGCAACAAATTCGCAGAGTAAAATCTCCGCTTTCCTCACTTTTCACTCTGCACAACTTCATCTTTTTGTGTTGTTATTCTTACTTTTAAAAAATAATTAATTACAGTTACAAATGACTAATTACTACTAATAATAATAACAGTGATTTTAAAAAAAACAACTAAAAATGACAGCAATAAAATGCTTTAGATGCATTGTAGATACAAAACTGAAGTGATAATAATAAAAGATATTTATTGGGAAAATGACAGCACTAAAATGCTTTAGAGGCACTGTAACTAAAATATTAATAATATTTTTTTTTTCATAAATCTAAAAAAAAGACAGCATAAAAGTGCTTTATATGCAGTGTAATTTAAAAATATTTTTAAAAATAATAACATTTTTTTTATCTACTAAAAATGACATTAAAAGCCTGAGAAGCACTGTAGTTAAAATAATGAAATAATGCATATATATATATTTAATTTCTCAAAATGACATAACATTAAAATGCTTTAGAGGCCACTCTAGTTACAAAAGCTAATATTTTTTTATTTTTTTTTAAATCTAAAAATGATAACATTAAAATGTTTTAGATGCATTATAATAAAAAAAAAAAAAAGGAATAATTGTTTTAAGACAACATTCAAATGTTTTCGATCTACTGTAATTTAAAAAATGAATTAATAATTTTTCAAAAATAAACTTTAATAATTACATAACATTATAAAACTATCATATGCACATACATTTTTTACTCATAAAATTTTATTTAGAATTATTCATACTTTTTTTTTGCTGATAACTTTGTTTAATCCTTTCTTTTTAAAATATTTTTTTTTTATTACTATTCAAAGAATTAAAAAATTGAATTCACTGATTTTCTTTTAAATTATTTCTATATTTTTGTTGCTGCCCATCGCAAAATACATGCAGCCATCACTGATACTACACTTGGATGTCAAATGAGGGATGCAAAATATCGGCTCGCGGGCTGCATGTTTGACAACCCTGTCCAATCTGAATGTAACAAAAATATTTAAGAAAAAACTGACATAATTTGTGCATGAAAGGGTTGATTATTGTTTACTGAAATGAAAATAATACAGTAGTTTGAACCTTTTTCGAAGAAGAACTACATCTCCCATGATGCATTTGTGATCATCTTGATTATAGAGTTTGGTGACCTGGGAAGGGGATACGCTTGTTTGCATCCAGAAAGGGGAGAAAGCCAATCGTGGCTGGAAGCACTGGATCCAAGGGGGCAAAATGTACCTGGTGGGTTATGAATGCATGAGATTTCTTTGCTTGGTGTATTTATAAAATAATAAGTCAACATGAATCTTCTGTCCACACAGGAGTTGACGTGTCAAGATGCAGTTTGTCTACAAGTGTTCAAGAAAAAGGATTAAGACAAATTGTGGTGTGGACATCTCATCTATTTGGACTGGGAGGTGCAACCCCTCCCATGTCTATTTGGCGTCAGTGGCAGCCAATGAGTTATACGGATTGTGTGTATGACAAATCAATTAATCGAGGTTCATTTCATTTTAATTGAGATTAAATGTGTCATTATTGTATTTTGAGTTCAAATACATATTTCTTTCAGCTTTTAGAGAAAAGTGTACTTTTGAATTCTTTACCGGATTGTGTGACAATGACAATGTGATTAATTGCAGGTAATGTCACACTAATTATTGCGATTAAAATGTGTTAATATTGCCCTATTAATTAGTGAATAAATAAAAATGTATCCAATTATTTAAAAAAATAAATAAATAAATAAAACATCTCCAATCTCAGACAAAATGCATTGGATGTTTATTGCCGTCAGCGGCAGCCAATGAGTTACTAGCTTATATTATATTATATTTAGGGCTGTCAAATGATTAAAATTTTTAATCGAGTTAATTACAGCTTAAAAATTTATTAATCGTAATTAGTCGCAATTAATCGCAATTCAAACCATCTATAAAATATGCCATATTTTTCTGTAAATTATATATATTCTGTAAAATAAATTGTCGGAATGGAAAGATAAGACACAAGATGGATATATACAGTACATTCAACATACGGTACATAAGGACTGTAGTGGGCATTTCACTCTACTGTCATTTAAATCTGTCTATGCTGTCCTCACTCCGAAGTGTCTACTTTTTCCAAAGCTAGACAGCTAGTAAACGACGCCTTAATAATCAGACTTCTTCCTTTTTAATCTGATTTATTAATAAAATAGCCTCAAACCATTGTCCTCTTTAGACCGTCATAAAACTACAAAAAAAAAAAAAAAAAAAGTACACAAGCATTGCATTAGCAACAACGTTAGCTTAGCACGCTATACAGGTTCACTAAACATAAACAAAAAGCGTCTCATACAAAAAAATAGAACATTTCGCTTACTAACATAATATGTACATTCTTTACAACAACCATACTTACGGACAAATCTTGTCCAAGGATCATATAAGCACAACATTACAACGTAGGCTTCAGCCCGAGACGTCGTGCAGCCATATGAACTGGCAAGAAAAAAATAAACCATGTCGCAAAGCGACCACAAGAGTTTGCTGTTGTGCTGCAGAACAAAAAGCCTTGCTGTAAAACTTACCAAAAGGCAGAATACTGGCTGAGCGGGACATGTGCGTTAATTGCGTCAAATATTTTAACGTGATTAATTAAAAAAAATAATTACCGCGCGTTAACGTGATAATTTTGACAGCCCTAATTATATTATATTATATTATATTATATTATATTATATTATATTATATTATATTATATTATATTATATTATATTATATTATATTATATTATATTATATTACTTGTAAAAAAAAAAAAGTACTTGTAAAATTACTTTAAGATATATTGTCAAAATAGCATGTGTTTTGAGCTTGTATTTTTTAAGCGTAATCAATATTACCTTTTGAATAAGTCATTAATTAAATCAATTTTAATAAATGTTACACTGCAAGAATATGAATTTTTGTCATCTATAATTTATCAAATAAGTCATTGCAAAAAAAAAAAAACATAAATATTTGCTTTTTTTTTTTTTTCCTTTTTGCTCCTTCAATACAGGTTTAATAAGATCCGGAGCAACAAAAATGACAACAAAATAATCTACCTTTAAATGTAAATAAAAGTTTTTTTTTTATGTTTGTTTGTTTGTTTTTAATGAATGTAATTGCTAGTGGTAGCGATGACTTTTTCCACACAAATTTTCACTTTATAATTATTTAGAGACCAATTTCTATAGGAATGCTTTATTAGTAAGGACTCTAAATATGTAAATTAATGAAAGGAAAATAAGGGAAACCGCTTGTTTTTGTTTACATATATTTTAATAGAAAGTGTGTTTTATTATGAACAATTTATCCCCAATACCACCGTAGTCGTAACGGAAGTTATAGTTGCAAATATTTAAATTTTTTAAATATTTATTTATTTATTCGAACTTACATGTAAACTTACGGTACATGCATATAAACATCAGCTTCACAAAACAGTCAGTGGGCAATTTTTTGGACACAGATGCATTCAACAAGCTTACATTATAATTGCAAAATAAAAAGACAGTAATAAAAAAAAAAAAATACGTAAGCAATTTAACATAAAAATAATATAGAAATTTTAACCATAGACTTCAGGGGGAAAAAACATACATTCTTACAGTGTATGACTTTTTTTTTCTTATTATTTTTAATTGCGAATTAGTCTTATTGGTTTCAGTGTATAATCTACTTCTGACTTGAAAAATGCAAATATAGGAGGTTTCTTTGCAAATTTTAGTTTGTGAATAAAAAACTTAAAAAAAGAATCATAATATTATAAAGAATTGTAAAAATTATTAAATATTCAAAACTATTATCCCTGGGGTAAATGTAGTCACAAATAATGTATTTTAAATTCAAATTATATGGGCAGGTAGAATCAGGCAAAAAAAAGGTCTCAAAAGCAGTCCAAATTTGTTTTGTTTTTCAACATTCAAAAAAATAAATGTATTTTTGTTTCCATGTCATGTCCACTGAAAGAGCATGCCTCATTAAAATCAAGAAATTTATCAAGAGAAATGTTAGTTGGATATATTTTATGTAAAATGTTTAATATTTATTTCCTTCATCAAACATTTACATTTTTATGGTATGCTGTGCGTGCTATGCTATCCGCCACGTCACAACAACAGTTCCATCTCCCAACTCTCGCGAGATTTGACTTCCCGGAAGTTCCACGTCAGTGCTCTGCACGTAAATCGCAACACTCAGATATCTGTATACTATTCTCTCATCTTGTGTCGACGAAACGGCGATTAAAAATGGTGAGCCACTTTTTATGACCAATATATCATTTTTTTATTTCTCTTAGCTAATATTTGGCTATGCCTTTTGTTTGTTTTTCTTGAATGTATCCACCAAGGCATTCTTGGGAATAGCTTAGCTGCTAAACTAGCTTGTGTGAAGAATATCCGCGAAGTATGGGCTATAACTTGCTCGTCAATAACTACATAGTGTCGACTGATTTCTAAAGTTATTACATATTTGATACAAATAAACCAATTAGTTTTTTAATATTAATTGTGACCGGGCTAGCACTGTCATGAATTATAAGCCAACGTAGTAGGATAGGTTCCGTCTCGTCCAAGTGTTAGCTCACAAATGCAATTCGTGTCTGAATTTCTCAGCCGCTGAGGCTTGACATTAAGCGGAGGCTGACAGCCAGGTCCGACCGTGTGAAGAGCGTGGACCTTCACCCAACCGAACCGTGGATGCTGGCCAGTCTATACAACGGTAGCGTCTGCGTGTGGAACCATGAAACACAGGTAAAACTGATGAGGTGTCATGTCAACCGATGAAGAAGAATATGTATAATGATTTGAACATTTTTGGACAGACCTTGGTGAAGACCTTTGAGGTGTGTGATCTGCCTGTCAGAGCATCGAAATTTGTTGCCAGGAAGAACTGGGTCATCACTGGAGCAGTAAGTAGCACATCTTTTGAGTATTTTCATGTAATATTTGCTGTAGTTATGTTTTTTGCTTGTTGTTGTTAATTCATTAGCTGCCATTGATGACGATAGACGTGCAATCCATTTGAACTGACAAGGCTGACATTGAACGCTCTTGTTTTATAATAATAATAATAATAATAATACATTTTATTTAAAGGTGCCTTTCTGGCACTCAAGGTCGCCGTACAAACATTTAAAATATTAAAAGTGAGAAAATGAAAGTATATAACGTATAAGGAAATTTAAAATATTAAAGAGATATAGGGGCAGTTAAAAAGACCAGAACTAAGTGATTATTGTGTATAGGCTAGTCTAAACAGGTGAGTTTTGAGTTTTGTTTGAAAAAGGGGGAGGGAATCTGTGTTCCTGAGATCGGGTGGGAGTGAATTCCAAAGTCGGGGAGCCGAGCGGCTGAACACTCAGCTCCCCATGGTGCTAAGGCGAGCGGGGGGGGGGACAGACAGTTGTATGGAGGAGGAGGATCTAAGGGCACAGGAGGTTATGGTTATGGATGGCCTTGAATGTGAGGAGGAGAACTTTGAACTGTATTCGAAAGTGGACCGGGAGCCAGTGAAGCTGTTGGAGGACTGGAGTGATGTGGTGGATGGATGGGGTACGGGTTATGATGTGGGCAGCTGAATTCTGGACCAGTTGGAGTTTATGGAGAGTTTTACGAGGGAGGCCGAAGAGGAGGGAGTTGCAGGAGTCCAGACGGGAAGTGACAAGGCTGTGAGCCAGGATTGCCACAGAATGTGGTGTGAGGGAAGGGCGGAGGCGATTAATGGTGCGTAGGTGAAAGTGGGCAATCCGGGTAATGTTATTGATGTGCGATTGAAAGGAAAGTGTGTTGTCGAGGATTACTACTAAGCTCTTGACTTGGGGGGAGGGTGAACCAGTGGAGTTGTCAATGGTAATGGATAGAGGTGTGCAAAATTTCCGATTCTTAGGTTATTCGCGATTCGGCCGTGGAAGATTTGAGAACGATTCACAAACATCCAAATTCCGATTATTGAAATATGCCAAGTAAAGCAGAAGTACGACACACTCAGCGCGCCGCGTGGTCTTCGGTACGCAATTAGGGACGGAGCGAGAGTAGCTAAACATCATGCTTCTCATTACCTGGCCCCTCGGGTAACGCCAATGCTCAACTCACGGCTCTAGCTCAACTCATGCCACGAGATAAAAAAAAAAAAAACAACAACATACCTGACTGCTGCCGAAAAGCTGCTACAAGCCACATTATGTTACGGTAGATATCATTTATATAGGACTAAATGCATTATAGCTTCAGTATCGTTACCAGCACATCTACAAAAAACTAGATGCGGGCGTTAGTAACGGCCGCCATCTTAAAGCAGTACACTTCCCTGCAAGGCTGTTGTTGCGAAACTTCCAAGCGAACCTAATTAACTTTTTATCTAAAATACTCCTAAATCGGTAAAATATTGACTTGAATCTATCTTTAAAATAGTTTTAAAACTTTCACATGATGAAAGTAGACGAAAGAGAAATTATAGAATAACAGGAGTAATTTTAACAACTTTAACGGTTGATTCACAACATTAAATTAATTGAAAGTAGTTTAAAGCTGCTGATATAGAATGAGGACTGGAGTTTTTATTTACTGTTATTTTTGTATATTTGTTTACTGCTATATGTTAACTTGATACTGAAATAGTAGTTTGGTTTAGCCTGAGAGGATTTTTCAACAATTTTGGAACTAATGTACAAAACAAATTAAAAAAAAAAAGGAGTCGGGTGCATCAATAATCGTTTTATAATCGAATCGGAGCCTCTGAATCGTAATCGAATCGTTAGGTGCCCAAAGATTCCCAGCTCTAGTAATGGATATGTTATGGTTATGGTATGGTGAATTTAGAGCCAACGAGGAGCACCTCAGTTTTATTACTGTTAAGTTTTAGGAAATTGTGGGTAAACCAGATTCTTATTTCAGTGATAGTCAGTCAGAGATGAGGGCGGGAGAGAGGAGGAGGGTTCAGAAGTGAGGTAGAGTTGGGTGTCGTCGGCATAGCAGTGAAATTGGATGTTGAATTTACGAAAAATATTGCCAAGGGGAAGTAGGTATATAATGAAGAGTAGGGGCCCCAGGACAGAGCCCTGAGGCACACCGGAGGTAACAGGGGAGGGTCTGGATTTAAATGACATTAGTTGGATATATTGACTGCGCTCAGAAAGATAGGAAGAAAACCAGTTCAACGGGGTGCAGGTGATGCCAATAGTGGAAAGGCGGTGGAGGAGTGTGGTGTGACTAATTGTATCAAAGGCTGCAGATAGGTCTAGGAGGATGAGGATGGAGAGCAGGCCAGAATCAGCTGCCATGAGGAAGGTCGTTGGTTATTTTAACGAGTGCTGTTTCAGTGCTGATTGCTTTTAGTGCAATTGCCAAACGCTAACTTGGAATTAATCACAAATTGCTTATATTTTTAAATGTTAACTTGCTGTTAACGTCAAATCGGTTGCGTTATTTAATGCTAATTGACGATAATTGCAAATTTGTCACCTTATTTTTTGTTAACTGACGGTTAAATCACCAAATTGTCAAATTATTTTCTGTTAACTCACTATGAGTGTCGACTTAGTTAAGTATTTACCGTAGTCATTAGTGTCTTGTCATTTTTTTGTGATTAACTCATTAAATGCTAGGGGCGTGCGAAATTTCCGATTCTTAGATTATTCGCGATTCGGCCGTGGAAGATTCGAGAATGATTCACAAACATCCAAATTCCAATTATTGAATTATACCAGGTAAAGCGGAAATAAAACACAGCGCGGTCTTCAGGACGCAATGAGGAACGGACTGAGAATAAATACCATCTTCAACTCATGCCGCTAGATAAAAAAAAAAAAACAATAATACCTGACTGCGGCCGTCAGCCACACAAACGGCGCCCAGTTGCTAGTTGCTACAAACATACGGCTATGGTAGATATCACATATATCTAGAACTAGATGTGAAATGACAGACGGTGGCCGTGTTAGATCATATACCAACAACTAGATGCGAAATTACACTTTCCCGCGCTAGTAAACAGGCGCCATCTTAAAGCAGTAGACTTCTTTAGAAGGCTCTGTTGTAGCGAATCTAATTACTTTTTATTAAAAAAAAAAAAACACATCTGCAAAATCTTGACTTGAATCTTTCTTTAAATGATGAAACAGTTTTAAAACTTTCATGTCGAAAGTAGACAGAAGGGCAATTATGGAATAACGGGAGCAATTTTAACAACTTTAACGGTTGATTCACAACATGAAATTAATTGAATGTAGTTTAAATCTGCCGATACAGAATGGGGACTTGAGTATTTTATTTACTGTTTTTAATGGTTAACTTAATATTGAAATAGTTTTTTGTTTAGCCCTAGAGGATTTTTGAACAATTTTGGAACTAGTGTACAAAAAATTAAAAGGGGTGGGTTTGTTTGTGGTACATCAATAATCGAATTGGAGCCTCTGAATTTTAATCGAATCGTTAGGTGCCCAAAGATTCCCGCCTCTATTAAATGCTACTGACGGCGATAGACGTGAGGAAAACTTTAACATTTCTAGCTGAAGGATGATAGGATGAGCTAAACTATTGCACATCTATCATCGTCAATGGCAGCGAAAGACCTAATTTGCTGCGTAAAGTTTGCTATTTTCCTGCAAGCACGAGCCACTTCTTTTCCGAGCTTCAAATGTCTTTTGTGTCTTGGCAGGATGACATGCAAATCCGTGTGTTCAACTACAACACCTTGGAGCGTGTTCACATGTTTGAGGCCCACTCGGACTACATCCGTTGCATCGCGGTCCACCCCACTCAGCCCTACATCCTCACCAGCAGCGGTATGCTTTTCTTGTAATCCACTGGGGGGAAAGCAGTCATTTCGCCACTTCTTCAACCAGGGGAGGAAACCTCTGGCTACCAATACAATAGGATTTACGATAAAAAGCTCACGATAATGATGATCTCACAATTAAGGTTTGGCATCGAGCGTCGATGGGATCCGGGACTAACACTCAGATGCTCCCAGAATTGTTCGAATTTTTGAATTTAGATTCAATTTTTCGGTACCCTGACTGCCGATCGGAAAAATATAGCTGCCGAACACCACGAAGAAGCAGCCACGTGAAGCTTGTGTTTGTGTGTTGCAGCTTGATTTCAACCATGGACACGGTGTGGCGGTGCTCAAAAGTTTGGCTCACACAGTTATACAGCTGCACCCGAATGGACGGACATATTCAAGTTCAAAGAATGAGATTTATGTACAAGTTAAAAATAGACCTTTGAGAAATTCATAGTTGAATGAAAGTTCATATAATTTAAAAAATAATCGAAGTTAAGAAATTAGTATACACTAGGCCTGTCGCGATAACAAATTTTAGTGTGCGATCATTTATTTCATAAATTATAGCGATATGCGATATTATTGCATCCCCCCATTAAAAAAAAAAAAAAAATTACAATAACATTGGGAGAATACAGTATAAATAGATCACGTACACCCATTTAAACGCAATAAATGTTTACTCTTAAATTTAAAAATACTTTTTAAGAAATCACAACTAAAAACAATAGACCATGCCTCTTTTAAGTAAAAGACAACAATATTAATACTGCACAGAAACACAGAATAAATAAAATGTGTTTTTTAAGAAAAAAATAAAATTCCACTTAATAATTTAAAGTGCATGTGACACGAAAAAGCATGCTTATTTCATAATTCACGCTAGGGCTGGGCGATATGGCCTTAAGCACGTATCACGATAAATTGAGCAGATTTACCTCGATAACGATAAATGACGATAATTCACCTAAGCAGACTGTTATATAATTTGAAAATCTGAATCAATGCATGAAATACAGATGAACCGTTTCTTGTTGATTTATTTACCAGCTTTCAATTTAATATATTTAACAATTGTACATGCAGTCTTAGAGCTGAAACGAGTACTCGAGCAACTCGAGTAACTCGAGTTTAAAAACTGATCCGAGTAATTTTATTCACCGCGAGTAATCATTTGTTTTGACAGCTCTAAGCGTCACGTTTTGCTCGGACTACATTTAATGCGGGACAACGCGCTGTCACGTGCGGAGAGGAAGAAGGGGGGAAAAAAAACTTACTGCAGCCGACAGCCGCCACAAACGACGCCGACGTTGCTAAATACTAGCCCGCACGATGCTACGTTGGTACAGGTAGCGTCTCATAGAGATCACATGTATGTTGAACTAGATGCTAAATGACAGACTCGGCCGCGTCTGGGCAGCTTTAGTAAACAGCCGCCATCTTAAAGCAGTAGAGCGCTAAGCGCTAATAAAGAGCGCTAAGCGCTAATAAATAAGATTAACGTTACTGTTCTGAAGTAACGTTAGCCCTGCGGAGGGCTAGGTTTCTATTAATTATGACCACTGTCGATGCTTGGCTAACGTGTCTTACATACAGGCTTTAACATAACATAGCATTGTGGAGTGATGAGGGTGTAAAATAAAAACTTAATCATGCTAACTATCAATTTTAGCTCAGTAGTCATTGCTGGATAAAACACCAAGTAGCACTGGTGCTAATGTGCTCCAATACAGCCTGTATCATACATTTATTTTGAACACTGCAAAAACTCAAAATCCTATCAGGACTTGCAGTTTAGACTAACTTAAAACTTAACTAGAACTTAAAAATGGCTTGACACAAAGAGAAATTCAATTGAAAGACGTAGGAAAAAATCCAAACTTTTAAGTGATGTGTGTTATCAAGCGTAACGGCATTTTTAGGTAAGATATATATATATATTTTTGTAATAAGATCTAAAGTTTTTTGAGTCAAAGCAGTGAATTAGTCTTTTTTTTTTTTTTTTTTTCTTTCTAATTCTAGTTACATCTGAGATGCAATTGTTGGCTGTTTTCAACAATATACATCGAAAATAAAGACATTGATTGACTGAAAATGGTTCAAAATTAGATGAAATGTCTTGTTTTCTCATGTATATTTATAATTGCTCTTCACCTAAAAATATATTTGTTTTATCCGATTACTCGATTAATCGATAGAATTTTCAGTCGATTACTCGATTACTAAAATATTCGATAGCTGCAGCCCTATGCAGTCTAAACATTAAGTATACAAATATTTATTGTAAACAATAAGAATTCAAGTATGAACATTTAAAACAGCTTGTATGGCTTGAACAATGTACATTGTCAAAATCAATATGCCTGTGCAAACATGTCATTGTAACACAAATTACTTACAGCTTGAACAGTACACTTCAAAAAGACAACTTATTGTTAATGGCTGCTGTGACATAATTACTCAACACAAGTGTTTACTGCACGGTTTCAGGGTTTTTTTTCCCAGTGCATTTTTTAATACATACACACACACATTAAAGCTGCATTGATCTAATGACACAGAATTAAGCACATACAGAAAAATAGCTGGGGCCATTAAACAGTTATATTATAATTTTCACTGTTAGATTGTACTTTATGCTGAATGCTTTACCATCACAAAAGCTATCAGAGAAATCACACACAGACAAGAGATACACAATAATGCGATAAACTAATGCTGCATTCCAGAGAAGTGGGAAGTCGGATTTATCCCACTCGGATGGTACCAGTTCCGATCTCAAAACGTTCCAAGCAAATGTAAACAACAAAGATGGCTGATCGCGACGAGGTGTTTTTTATTTTGGCCATCCAAATACATTTTGACCTCCAGCGAACCTGCCTTCCTATAAGCGATCAAATAGTAGAGGAAAAACGATGGCTGCGTTATAGCACACACTGTAAACTGCCTTTTTTTAGTTACATCCTTTGCTGATCGTCAATATAAAAACATAGCACAACAAAGATAATTCACTGTATGAGAAAAAAAAATACATGGCGTCTCAAATAAACTTGATTTACTTCATTATTGTGTTATCATTCAATACGTTTTCATGAGCGCCAATTTGTCCAGTGCCATCAGATTGAAACAACTTGGAAGTCGGGGTAGTTATTTTATCTCCGACTTCGCGACTTGGGCCTACCAGTTCCAGTGGCGTTCCAATGATATTTTCCAACTCGGAGGTCGGAAAAGTCCGACATCCCACTTTTCTGGAACGCAGCATAATTGCTAGATGCAGTCAGAGACCAATTCACTCATTAAGTTCAGCTGTTTCAACTTGTTTAGAGCCGCTATCCTACTCCATCACGTTCATTTGTAGCGTTGACCGCTAGCGTTAGCCACTAGCGTTAGCCTGTGGCTTGGCTACCAGTAGAAAGCATTGAAAGCATCCTCTTTGGAAATCGTGAGAACAAGGGAGGACAACGGGTGAAAGTTCGTCTGGGTGCCGCCAAGAGTCTATTTAATGTCGGGTGAAAGTTTGGCGAACCTCCATTAAGCAACACTCCATCACGTTTGCTTGTAGCGTTAGCCGCTAGCGTTAGCATACCGGGCTCGTTTGATTGGCTTCCTGATAACCACGTGATTCCATACGTAAGCACACTGTCTGGTTTCTTAAAGGGGAATGAACATAGCTGAACAACACAGAGTTAAAGCGGGATGAAAAGACTATATATTTTTTGTTTTATTAAATTACCGAATTTACCGTCATGGTCAAAATAACGTCGGTCATCGTAAAGAATTTCGGTACCGGTAAATTTTCGGTTTACCGCCCTGCTCTAATTCACGCTGTATCTTATGCTCCTGAATGATATGGACGGCTTGGATGTGTGTGGAAGCGATCGCTATATTTATTTAGTTTTTTGAATCCCACGCCTTGAAAATGAGTGACTTCCGGCTTCGGTCTTGCATTGAGGAGGAGGGCGCTGTGACGTGTACAGGTGAAGGCGTCCTCTTCACTAAACAGCTGTACTGTTGTGTACTAAGGATTCAGCTGATTGTGCGGATTAATACGTTTATTTTTCGCATCACGCCAGCCAAACGGCTGCAGAAAAATCTTGCTTTATGAGGGAGAGGCGTGTGCGCCTTTTTGGAGTTTCAAAATGTTCCCAATCACCGTGGATATTGGCCAAAACAAACCCTACTACTGTGGGACCATTGGACTTAGGAGGAAGTGACTAAACATCTTGTTTTGTATTATGTCAAATACAAATACAGCGATTACAAAGTACACACTACAGACTTTCTTTAAATAAAGGACTACTTACATTTGATCATTGATAGGCATTTAAAAAGCTCTCCTCGTGCACATTAGCTGCACGTTAGCTGCACAACAACTGCAGCTGCCCTCCTCCGGGGAACGAACTGTAAATTGCTCTCCGCCGGGCGGTTTGCCGATCCGCGAAGACAATCGACAACCCAGTCGTCATGTCAAATAATCCGGGCTAGTTATGTGTGATTTTCCGCTTCGAAGACTTTGAAACATCACTCGGTTCGGGTTAGCATGTCGGCTAGCTGTCACGCCTCTTGGTTTGTTTACATTTTCCGAAGCCAGGGAAGGGAAATGACATATGTCCGATTTAGGTGTCATAAAATATCGTTCGGGAGGTGCGACAGTAAAGGTGAAGTCGACAGTTTTGACCATTATGGAATTTTGCCATGTCGTCCTGAATAAGTGCATTTTTATTGTTTCATATTCCATTTAGCACAAGACTGTTATTTGTCATGACCATGCCATTTATTTTTCAATTGGGGAAAATACTTGGATAAAAAAAAATATCCTGTAAAAATATTGAAGTGAAGAGACAGAAACAATGACATTTTGCAGCTCTTTTTATCGCATTTTCCTCGTTGTGAATAGTTCCCCCTCGACGGGCTGACTGGTCCTTCTCAAGCCATTTATTTAGCTATTGGGGAAAAATACTTGGATAAAAAGAATATCCTGTAAAAATATTGGAGTAGAGAGACTGAAACAATGACATTTTGCGGCTCTCTTCGTCGCGTTTTCCTCGTTCTGAATAATTCCCTCTCAGTGGGCTGAATAGTAAAACCTATGAGCCCATTCACCCACTGACGTAATCCACCTGTTGGGGACGCTAGAGCCCTATAATGGTAGGCGTGGCTAACCGGCAGATTAAAAGACTAATTTCTCGTCATCTGCGCTTTGCTAAATTGTTGTATATAGTCAAATCGTCTCAAAATATGATTCTAATTAATATAATAATGCTATTTAAGACTTTTTTTCTCCTGTCATATGCTCTTTAAGCATCTAGGGCAGGCAAATGAAAACTTTTCCCCTCATTGCTTCTGCTATGGCGTTCCATGTGTAATACAGTGGTACCTCTACATACGAAGTTAATTCGTTCCAGGAGCTTGTTTGTAAGTCAAAATGGTCGTATGTCGAGCAGGAATACATTATAATTCCATTAATTCGTTCCACGGCCCAAAAACCCACACTACATCCTTAATAAATACTGCTGTTACTATTGTAAATGGCAATTACAAAGAGCAAAACAAATAAAATATGAATAAAAGTCAGAATAACAATAATATAATAATAGCAATAATATTAATAATACAGTACCTGTAATTATGTAACGAATCGGGTTCTAATGTGGCTGACTTTTTTGCTGTACCTGAACGCACCGCGGGGCTGACGGTGAGCAGGAGAGCGCTATTTTACTTTCTGTTTCGATCCTGGCGTCAACAGCAGTGGACACTCGGCGAGTTGATGGAATCAATGATTAGAAACCTGACAAAGCTGGCGATTTCTTTGGCGATGTTACCACAATAAGAACTGTCACCTTAACTTATAAAGACTGGGGAACGTAGGAGGACCACCGACCAAGATCGACATTCCACGGCCCTATTGTCGACCCAGTTCATGGATGCACACACCATTCTTATGTTTTGCTATCATTCACATCTTTATTTCAATGGTAAGCGTCACCTTTTCTTTTTTTCCCTCCACCTGTACTAAACTTAAACTGCACTAAACTAAAAACTAGCCTGCCTGCCGGAGATGGTCCACAGTCAATCCGGAGCACTGACGTGGCTGGGTATACGTTGAACAATGGGATATAATGTGAACAAATTGGCTCCGGCGCTATTTTTTGCCGGACCCAGAACGAAAATGTATTTTGCGTAGTTGGTAACAAGGAAGCCGAACTTTTAACAGCACATCAGCTGCACGCGCGCACGCAGGTGCACACAAGGCGATAAATCGCAGCGGAAAAATTACAGCCCTCATTTTTATTTACCGTGCGATAAATGGTATTATTGCATATTGTGACAGGCTTAATATACACTATGCAATTTTTTTTACCCGGCCTATTAAAAAACTATGAATCGAGATTGGTTTGCAACAGGAATTGAAACATGGAATAGGAACATGAACCGTTCAAATTTAAACGATGCCCAACCCTACTCACAAATATGGGAATTTGACAATTATCGTTACATGGGTCAGGAAATCTTTACAATATTTTACTATGCAAGTCATAAACAGAAAAACAACCTCTTTTCATCCTTCTCCTGTGAATTGTATTGAGTTTATCACTATTAGACATCCAATTCATTTCAACTGGGAGGGTGGCAGCGAATAAACGAATGTTCACCTCACCACTGACATCCCTCCCGCTTCAAAGGGACGGCAGTCAATGGCAACCAATCAGGGCCTTTTAAGTCATTTGCTGTTGATTTTCAGTCAATTTCTGTTGATTTAGAGGCATTTCTGGTTACTTCTGTTGATTTTGGATAACAGAACAAGGACTGACCAGGGAATCTCGCCAAATGAATAGGTAGTGACCTGTAAATGCCTTAAAATGAACAGAAAGTGACCTCTTAATACCCCCGAAAATCAGAAAGACTAGCTATGAATGCTCTGGTTTCGAAATGTTCCTTCTCCTCTCCCAGTCCAAATCTAATGGACGTCTAGTGACACCAGTGGCAGCCTTTGAGTTAACAGAGACAGTATTCTAGTGGAAGATTTTGTTCAAACAGAGATACTTTTTAAAAACGATGTATTGATTATTGGCAGGAGCACATCGATAACCTTTTGGGACAGAAACTATCAAGATATAACACCATTTCAATATTTTGTCACACTCCTATCTTCAACATGTCCATTTCTTTTTAGATGATATGTTGATCAAGCTATGGGACTGGGATAAGAAGTGGTCCTGCAGCCAGGTGTTTGAGGGCCACACGCACTACGTCATGCAGATCGTCATCAACCCGAAGGACAATAATCAGTTCGCTAGTGCCTCCCTAGACAGGACCATCAAGGTTGGAAAATCTTGTTGCATCTAATCTCATGAAAATTCAGTGTCGTAGCTGTCATTGCGTTGTTTCAGGTTTGGCAGCTGGGCTCGTCGTCTCCCAACTTCACTTTGGAAGGCCACGAGAAAGGGGTCAATTGCATTGACTATTACAGCGGAGGAGACAAGCCCTACCTGATATCAGGGGCTGATGACCGCCAGGTCAAAATCTGGGACTATCAGGTACAACGTCTTGCTTTGGCAAAATTAGAAATGCTTTTTGGCTTAAGAATGTATTTCTCATCATGTTTCCTTAACAATTTAGAACAAGACCTGTGTTCAGACTTTAGAAGGTCATGCCCAGAATGTCTCATGTGTGAGCTTCCACCCAGAGCTGCCAATCATAATCACCGGGTCAGAGGATGGTGAGTAGGAATTTCTTGCCCCCCTACCCCCCCTACGATTTTGGCTTTTTACAAGCTTATTTCTTCTCGCTTGAAGGTACGGTTCGTATTTGGCACTCCAGCACGTACCGACTGGAGAGCACCCTCAATTATGGCATGGAGCGGGTTTGGTGTGTATGTGGTCTGAGGGGCTCCAACAATGTAGCACTAGGCTATGATGAAGGAAGCATCATTATCAAAGTGAGTAGAAGTGGCCAAGCTCTAATGATCTCCATTGAACTCATTTCATTAATTTGAAGATGTTAAAATGCATACAAAAACAAAATGTTTGTGACTTTGTTATTTTATTTTTATTTTATTTTTATTTTATTATATTTTTGTTATTTATTAACTATTTATATGATGCAATATAATAGAATGTAAAGCAAAAGTGTGGTTTAACTCATCGGCTGTCACTGATGGCACTAGACATCCAATCCATTTGAAGTGGGAGGGGCTGGCATGATGAATGATTGTTCACTCACAATTAACCACAAATTAGTCTTTCGATTAATTTCAAATTTGTTTTTTTGAGTTAAGTGGCTTTTTTTTGTTTGTTTGTTTTTTTGTCGAGTCGCGATTGATCACAAATTTATCGCAGGTTTATTGATATTTAACTTTAAATTTGTTGGATATTTTATTAACAGGCTGGGCAAGTTAATGCTGTTAACTCTCAAATTAACACAGCTAAATTGTTTTCAACTGCATTAACTCATTTCCAAAGATTTAATATAACTTAATATTTCATTGATATGGCAGTACATTTAAATTATGAGTGTCACATTCACGTTCCACTGCGTTTGAATTGATTATCGGATTGTGTGAATGACAGTGTGATTAATGACGATAAAAATGTATAATGTTTGTATTTAAAGTTAAAATACATACCGTAATTTTCGGATTATAAGCCTCTACTTTTTTCCCTCATTTTGAAACCTGCAGCTTATAGTCCTGTGCGGCTTAGTTGTTGATTTATCTGGGTTGATAGGTAACACTTTATTTGACAGCAGCGTGATATGGCTGCCATAATCATGATACTATTGTCAAGTTCAAACCACAATCCTTAGGTAGACATTTATAATATTACCAGAAATAAGGACAGAAGGCACTCAGTTTTTGTTTTCTTGCGCAAGGAGAGCAGGAGGGACTAGACAGTGAAATGCTGGATTACACTATACAGTCACCAAAGTTGCTCTAAACCTAAACCCTCCTGCACCCTATATTTTTATTTAGGGGTTGGCCCTAGCAACAGATGGGTGTCTCCCTACAAGGGAAGGGGAAGCAAGCTGGAGACACCCTTTGGACTTGTTAGTATGTGTGTGCTGGCTATGTGTGTGCATTTAGGTTTACGTACATGTGTGCTAATACATTTCATGATGCAATGGCGTCTAAGTAAAAATGGCACGTCAACCTTGATTTCTTGAATGTACCAGACAGTCTAATTTGCTAATGTCTGCGGCTTGTCCTGGAACTCAGACCGGCCTAAACCGGTCTAAAAGGCAAGGCAATTTTCATCATGCGTTAGACATCTCTGGCGTAATCAAACACTGTAATATTACTTCAAACATTTCCTATTCTAGCAAGCATTTATGATTAACCATGATTATATTGATTAAATGAACTGAGATCAAGTGATTATATTGGTTATATATGAGCACAAGCAATTATTTAATAAACCATCGATAATTATCTCAACAACTATCATGGGCATTGAGGAATGCTTATGACAGATGTCATTAAGTGTCATCCGGCAAATAGTGTCACCAACTCCATTTACGTCCAGCTCGGATCTTTTGCAACCATTCAAAAGTGAGATAATTTGCCGCATGACACAAAATGACATCTGTCACAAGCTTTCATTAATGCTCATTGCAGTGTCATTTCATAATTATGAAGGTCTTATGACAGCCTTATGGCCCTACTGTCAATTAAAGTGGTAACAAGTACCATTACTAGCTATTAATGAAAGAACTGGAGAACAGTAATTGAAGAAATAATTTGCACAGAACATGAATTTTTATTGTTATTTACACCTTTCGCGCTGGAATGCATGCTAGGAGGCATGTTGGACAAAAAAAATGTTGACTGTCTCCCCCAAGGGAACACTGATGGCCAAATGAAGCTTGATGGTGGTTCATCAGGTCTTATGACAGTCCTATAATGCCGCTGTCAAATAAAGTGCTACCGGTTAATCTTTTGGTGTAAATATCCCATAATACATTGAGGACAGCTGCGGCTATGAACAAATGCCGTTTTCGTGTCAAATTTGGTGGGTGTTGGCTTATAATCAGCAGCGCCTTGTAGTCCGAAAATTACGGTATTTATTTGGGCTTTTACAATAAACGCGTGCTAACTTTTGAATTCATTATCTGATTGTGTGTATGCCAATGCAGTTCATCGTTGTTAATCTTACGCCATTACTGCAATTAAAATGTGTAATCATTGCCCATCCCTGTTAATTTGTGATTAATTACAAAATGAATCCATAAGTATAAATACTATGGACTACTCAAATCCTTTGCCACCAGCCCTCCCAGTCAAAATAGATTGCACGTCTATTGCTGACATCGGCAGCCTAAGAGTTGAGTGTTAACAAAAAGGCAAATCTCCATTTTTTTTCTCTTGTTTTTCCCCACAAGGTGGGCCGTGAGGAGCCAGCCATGTCAATGGACACCAGCGGCAAGATTATTTGGGCCAAGCACAGCGAAATCCAGCAAGCCAACTTGAAGGCAATGGGTGATGCAGAAATCAAAGACGGCGAAAGGCTCCCGTTAGCTGTCAAAGACATGGGCAGCTGTGAAATCTACCCTCAAACTATTCAGCATAATCCCAATGGAAGGTATGACGAAGAGGAGGTGTGCCGGCAGTTTCACTCTCGCCAAGCTGCCCGATCTAATTTCCGGCTCTGGTTTGTAGATTTGTTGTTGTATGTGGCGATGGAGAGTACATCATCTATACCGCCATGGCACTGAGGAATAAGAGCTTTGGATCAGCACAGGAATTCGCATGGGCACATGACTCATCGGAGTAAGTGTTTTCTTTTAGGTTTTTCTGGGATGCTTTACCATTTAGGGCTGCTACGATTAATCCACAACTAGCAGATTATCCATGCTAGAGGTCCAATCGTCTGCTGTGAATTGAAATGAGTGTATAGCTAGTAGATGCCCTATTCGTTTGAAGTGGGAGTGATAGCGCCGTCATTGGCTGCCCTTGAATTAATAACAATGGCATATTCATTATCACTTTTCCACATTGTTTCTATTCATGTTCTGTTCAATTCACATTTGAAGTTATTCACAAAATATTTCAGAATTAGTAGGGAATGAGCGAAAGTTCATTCGCTGCCAACCCTCACGTTTCAAATGCATTGTACGTTTTCTAGTTACACTCATTTAAATTCACAGCAGAAGGATTAAAATAGCCATATGATTGGACATCTATCATTGTCAATGGTATTGAAAGACTTATGCATATATTAGTCCAAAAATTGCTAAATATTCTCTGAACAATTTGTAATTTATATATGAATCGATTTTTAACTTCATAAAAATAATCTGTGAAGAGTGGACAATCAAAACTGTTTGTGCCAGCCCTAAATTGGTGTAATCGCATAATGTCATCAGTAGTGGTGAATGAGTAAAGCAATTATTTGGTGATCTACCGTAATTTCCCGAATATAAGGGGCACCCGTGTATAATGCGCACCCCAAATTTACTTGTAAAATCTAGGGGAAATTATTGTACCCGTTTATAACGCGCACCCTAATTTTAGCACCAATAAATAGAAGAATACAAGAAAACAGAGCTTGTGTACAGATACAGAGATGTCATTTTACTGACTGGTGAAACACAGCACAAGCATAGCACATTGGTAGTTAAAAACATTAACGTGAACTGACAATATTTACGGTAATAATATGATTTGACAACTTCTCCAACTTACCAGAATCTAGGAGAAAACAAAACAGATGTGACTTTTCTTATAAAGGCTGCTGTATAACTTGCTCGTTTCCTCATGATGAATAAATGTTTCTTCCATGGATTGGTACGGTAAAATGAAAGTGAGAACGTAAGTCGGAAATCCGTGAGAGCTCATAGCTGTCAACACGACAGTAACCAAAGGAACTATTGTTATTTGGGTTTGAGTTTCCCGAGGGACCGATATAGTTGACGGACACAGGAAGTGTGTGTCCTTACATTTGTTAAGGTCCGAATTGCGGAGCTGCAATAAACGTCGACTCAAATGAGTTCAAGAAACTAAATTCTGTGCTTTATGAAGAGTGAAAAAAGCAGAATTTAACACAGATGAAATCATTCGGCCGATTAGAGTGAAGTATTACCGAAACAAAACGGTGACGTCACGTACCGTAATGGTCGACAACGGGTCGCCGCATACGTTTCTTCAACACAACGTGGCCGTGTCAATGAAAAAAAATCGGTTTATATATATATGTAATACATATATATTTCTGTCTCCATCCATGTACCCGTTTATAATGCGCACCATGAGTTTACCAGTTGAGTTTGGGGGAAAAAAGTGCGCGTTATGTTCGGGAAATTACGGCATGTTAATATATCCCCTTTAAACAGGTACGCCATTAGAGAAAGCAACAGCGTTGTGAAGATTTTCAAAAATTTCAAAGAAAAGAAATCATTCAAGCCTGATTTTGGAGCCGAGGGTAACGACAATGCTACAATCCGATGGACTTAAGGTTTTTTTACGTTATTAAAATTAAATGTTCTTTTTGTGACCCCGCAGGTATATATGGAGGTTTCTTGCTCGGGGTGAGGTCAGTAAACGGTCTGGCCTTTTACGATTGGGAGAACACTGAGCTGATCCGTCGCATCGAGATTCAACCAAAACATGTATGACCCCGCCATCTTCTGTCTTTTATGTCTCTGTTCGTTGTTTGATGAGTTGATGGTGACGAATTTTGAAACGTCACGTGCAGATCTTCTGGTCGGAGTCCGGCGAATTGGTATGCATAGCTACAGAAGAGTCTTTTTTTATTCTTCGCTACATGGCCGACAAAGTTGCTGCCTCTCAAGAAAACAACGAAGGAATAACCGAGGATGGCATTGAGGATGCTTTTGAGGTTTGGGTTTATTAATTTCAGTTGACAACGATAGATGTCCAATTCATTTATATTGGGAGGAATGGCTGGGAATGCTCATCTTATAGTGCCATCAACGTCACCAGGCGTCTGATCCATTTTGACCAGTCATAATAGATTGGTGGTCAAGCGCCATCAGTAGCAGCCAATAAGTTAAGACAGTTCCTCCAGTGTAAAAACTGATCATCTCAAAATCTGCAGGTAGATTTACAGTATTCACTAACTTTGTGTTGTGCTCGTTAGTAAAATTGATATATAACTCGTTGGCTGCCATTAACATTAATACACTTCCAATTCATTTTGACTGTAGGTCAAAATGGCTTGAAAAATAAAAACCAATAATAAAATTGTATGATTTTAATGTTTCGAAATAAATTGTTTCTGTTTGTTTATTTTGATTGTTATTTCATTTATTCATTTAAATGATTTTTCTTTTAAAAATCATTTTATAAAAAAGTATGATAGTAATTGGTAGAGTTGTCTGATAATGACTTTTCAACCAATATCCCGATATTGCCCAACTCCAAAAATCCGATACCGATATATGCGGTTGTGGACTTAACATATTATGGCTAATTGTATGGTGATGACCCACTGGATGCTTTAATAATGATAAATGTAACAACGTCAAGGTTTTCCAAATAAACATTCGACTGACGTTATGGGGGGAAGTGTTTATATAACACCACTATATTTATTGTTGAAATCAAAAGTGTTTTTGTATCAGTGCAAAGTGCCAATAAGGTACTTATTCTGTGCTCAATGTGTATGTTGTGGGTACACAAATTGACGGATAGCGCACAAATCAGGCTCGAAAGAGAAATCAGACGCTGGAGTAAAGTTAAATACTTTACTATTACTTTACTTTTTTTATTTTTTTTTAACTGACAACAAAATATTGTGTTAGTAATATGAAATAGTCACAAAATAAAGCAAAGTATACACCACGTGAATTGAATAGCAACTAGTAGTACTGCTTGCAAGCAATGATATAATGTAACCACATTTTACCACAAATGCAAACAAAACTAAATATACACATCTCCAATATACTACACAAAGCTCATGAATATAAAAGGAAGATTATAACTTGTATAAGGCACAACAATGTGGTGGGATGGCAAGAACTGCTATGGTACACTGGCTGCAGATGGTAGCTCGTCTATTTAGCGCTCTCTATTCACAATGAGCTCGCGTTGACAAATGATTACGTCAACATAAAGAGCTAGAACTTATCAAAACTAATTACACCTAAGCGCCAGTAGGGGGCGACAACACCAGAAACACAGGCAGGCAATATTAAGTAAACATGACAGCCCTGCCATTTGCATACTGGCCCTGAACCGATAATGAAAAACCGTTGTGAATATTAGCCAATATCATTTTAAAATGCTTATATTGGCTGATATTATCGGCTGCTCTATAATATCAGACAACTTTATTAGGTATAGTCAAGCTTTTTTTTTTATTTGCCAAAAATAGTCACTTAAGGGTCAAGGCATTTCCTGTAGGGTTAAAAACGCAGCGTCCAAATATCTGCAGTAATTTGTGTGAATACTTAACTGCAGTGGACTGGGGAAAGACTTGTATCCTAATTATCTCCTGATTCAGGTTCAGGGAGAGATCCAGGAGATCGTCAAGACCGGCCTCTGGGTTGGTGATTGCTTCATTTACACAAGCTCTGTCAACAGACTCAACTACTTTGTCGGGGGAGAAATTGTCACCATAGCTCATTTGGACAGGTCAGTTATATAGAATTGCATTGCAATAGGAGATGATCTAAAATTTCTCGTCTCTGCACAGAACCATGTATTTACTGGGTTACATACCAAAAGATGACCGCCTTTACCTGGGAGACAAGGAGCTCAACATTGTCAGCTACTCTCTGTTGGTCTCGGTTCTGGAGTACCAGACCGCCGTCATGAGGAGGGACTTTGGAATGGCCGACAAGGTGCTTCCCACAATTCCTAAAGAGCAACGGACCAGGGTGGCCCACTTCCTGGAAAAACAGGTTATTAGCTTAATATCTATAATAATTGACGTCTTTTTGTGTGTGTGTTTTTGTTAGCATATTGGTTAAGTTTTTAATTAAATTTTCTTCTTTCCTAGGGTTTCAAGCAACAGGCGTTAGCTGTGTCCACAGACCCTGAGCACAGGTTTGAGTTGGCGTTGCAGCTGGGAGAGTTGAAGATTGCCTACCAGCTGGCTGTAGAGGCAGAGGTAACTCTCAATTCATTAAACAAAATTTACAAATGTAACTACGGTTCTATGAATCCTGTATGACCGCCAGAAGAGCGGTGCTGAAAGATCTAAGTCTAAAGGCTCTAGGCCAGTGATTCCCAACCACCGGGCCAGAGACCGGTACCAGTCGGTGGCGTATTTGTTAACGGGCCACAGAGGAATAATAAGTCATTTGTAAACGACCGTAATAGACCCTGTGCCTCCTGATATGCCTGTCTACTCTATTGACTAATCAGAGTAGAGATTTGTGTATGTCGTCCTCTTGTGGTTGACCGCCATTATCCCTAGGTTTTTTTTTTTCTTTTTTCTTTTTTTTTTTTCATAACTATAGCAGCGCAGCGTCAATCAGTGTAGACAATAACGTTAGCTGCTATTGGCTGTGTGTTGCGGGCGTCGTCGTCTTTGGACAGCTGTTTTACGTGGAAAAAGCCACCTGATGAGCCAGATGAGGAGCCTATAACCAAGTCCATTCTCCATAATATGTGGCGAAAGCTAGCAAAGAAGGCAGAAGAGCATCATACCTCATGGCGAACCGTATTGCTAAAGCCAAAAAACCTTTCACGATCAGAGAACAACTCATTATGCCTGCAATCAAGGATATTTGCCGTCAAGTTTGAGGAGAGGCCACGGTGAAAAAAAGGTTGATTCAGCGTGTCGTGAGTTCTATTTTCGACACACTTAATGTTTTGTTTTGTTTTGTTTTGTTTTTTTGCCCCGTTGTGTTATTTTATATTTACTGTAATTGTAAAACAAACAAGGCCCATACACATCGGTCTGTGGTGCAAAAGTGGTTGGACACCACTGCTCTAGGTAATAGACTATTATCTAGTTGAATTGATAGGGCTGGCAGAGAATGAATGAATGTTCAAAAGAATTTGATGTCTACGAGTGACACTCATTTCAAATAATAGCACCATTCCGTTCACACGTTTAGTTTGTGTAAACGCTTCATAAAGTCTTTGCTTGCCACTGACAGCGAAAGACGTCCAATCCAATTGAACTCATTCTCCATGTCCAATGCTAGTACTGTGCGATATAGAAAAAAATCTTATCACGATTTTATATCACATTATGCCATGATATACAGGTAGTTTCCGGATTACGAACGCGTTATTTTCCTATGCTGGCGACGTAACCTGAATTTCCATGTAAATTGGAATTAACCCTTTAAAAACCCCTAAATAACCCCAAAATCTCAAAATAATGATCCAAAAAACATGTATTATACGTGTGCTGTCCTCTCCAAGACGTTGGAGCTAAATCCAACTAGGTAGACAGTGAGCTAAGCTCCGAAATGACGATGTCAGACGTCCGTGTGGTTTGCTGACTTTTTCAGCTGCTCATGACATCAGCACTTGCAGAATGAACTAAAATAAAAATGAAATTAAATAAGTTTCATCTTCAATAACAGTAATTAGGAAGGACATGAAATTTACATTGTGGGAACAGGTCTATTTATGGCATTAATGATGATAGACATGTAAATTATCAATAGAAAGTTTTCCACAGCCAAACTTGTGAATTGTTCGCTTCTTTTTCCACTCTCAGTCGGAGCAGAAGTGGAAGCAGTTGGCCGAGCTGGCGATTAGTAAGTGTCAATTCGGCCTGGCCCAGGAGTGTCTTCATCACGCGCAGGATTACGGCGGACTACTCCTCCTTGCCACTGCGTCGGGAAATGCCCCAATGGTGGGCAAGCTGGCCGAGGGCGCCGAAAGAGACGGCAAGAACAACGTGGCCTTCATGACCTACTTCTTGCAGGGGAAGTGAGTACTGCCATCGCTCAAGGGTGGGATTTGATGAAAATCCCCAGCATTAAGTGTCATTTTCCAACCAGACTGGATCAATGTTTGGAGCTTCTGATTCGAACCAACCGTCTACCTGAAGCTGCTTTCCTGGCTCGCACGTATCTGCCAAGCCAGGTGTCCCGTGTGGTCAAACTATGGAGGGAAAATCTAGCCAAGGTCAACCAGAAGGTTAGCCATTTTTTCCCCATGTTTCTCATTAAGTTTCTCATTGATCGTTTTTGTAGATTTTCCATCCCCAAAAATATCACAATTACTTCATTAGCCATTGGCCGTGATAAACGTCCATTCTGTGTAGCTCTTTTCATTATTCTGCTGGGAATTGAAATGGGTTGATTTCTAGTAGGCGTCCAATCTATTTGGAGTGGGAGAGTGGCAGCGAATTTACAATGACACACTTCCACTCCTTATTTATTTTTGATTCACATTTAAGGATGTTCACAAAACATTGCGCATATTTTTTTTTTTTACATCTTTCACCGTTTACATTCCATTGAATCTCATTGGCAATTGCAAAATCCGAAACATTAAATTCATATTTGGATGTCTAAAAACATGATATTTCACCCTAAAGCTCCTAAATGAATGGCATTTTATAGCTGAATTTTTTGCTCAAGCCACATCTTTGCGGCGCAGGCAGCTGAATCCTTAGCAGACCCCACAGAGTATGAAAACCTGTTTCCTGGTCTGAAAGAAGCGTTTGCAGCTGAGAGTTACCTCAGAGAAAATTGCCTAGGCACTTCTCGGCCTGCCAAAGATTATCCTCTGGTGACAGTGAGTTACCGACAACAAAACTCTTAACCGTTTTTTTCTTTTTTTTTTTTTTTTTTTTTTTTTTTTTTAATGTTAGCACATGATAACCAATTGTTGTTCCCCTTTCAGCTTAATGAAGACAGGAATATTTTGGAGGAGGCTCAAGGATATGAGGCAAAGGAGACTGTCCAGTCTTCTGTTATTGAGGTTTGTTGCTTCTCTACAATGGGGTATTGGGGCCAAACAAAGAAAAGACCATGGAGTTTAAAAATGAAGTCATCATATTACGAGAATAAAGTCATACATTGTAATACTATGAGAAAAGTCACAATATTACGATGAAAAAGTAGCAATGTTACAAGAAAAAAAAATAATACTGAGAAATCAATCGTAAAAGAACGTAACGTCACGTAATTTACGAGATTAGTCGTAATATTACATATCTTTATGTAATATTATGTAACTTTACGTTATATTACAAGAGTCATACATTGTAATACTACGAGAAATTTTTTTTTCGAAATTAAATTATTACGTAACTTGACGTAACATTACGAGATGAAAATAACATGATGTAATTTAACATAAATTGAGATTAAAGTCCTAATATGACATAACTTTACATATACGTAGGAATCCACTGTGGCTAATTTAGTTAAATTAGCTACTACGTACTTTACATAGCCCTCTTTTAAAATGAACAATATTGAGAGGATCTTGTTAGGCTGTACCTTACAATTGGTTTCTCAAATAAGGAAACCCTTACATCAAATTTTTATCAACATAAGGATTTATACTAGTACTTTGTGGCACCGAATTTTATTCATTTTACAAACGTATGAAGCCGCTAACTGAGGTAAATAAGTCGAACTGCAGCCATACAAATTATATAACGTAAAGATGCGTAACATAGCAATTCTAATCTTGTAATTTTGAAACATATTAGTTGTCCGATAACTAACTTTTTAACCGAATATAAATGTAAAAACCTCAATGCTTTCAAAATAAAATAAACATATTTATTAGTTGTCTGATAATAACTTTTTAACCGAATATAAATATAAAAACTTCAATGCTTTCCAAATAATTCTGTAAAAATTAGGAGAACTTCAAGTTTTAGAAATCGCATGTGAATAATCTAAAATGCCATCGCATTACAAAGACAGGCAGGCAATCATCTGACATACCATTGCAATGACAATTCCCAAAATGCATTTTGTGGGGATTTTCCACAGATTTTTGTATTTTATTATACTATTTATATAAACTTTTTTCATTTTCTTAGTGACTATTTTTTGGTAAGGCAATTTATAATTCAATATTTTTTTTAATCATTTATTGTTCATTTAATATTTGCACCATGAAAGCAAATTGTCACATAACAAATCCCAAGCATCTTAGTTTGGAGACATCCAATGGTCAATTAGAATGGCTGTTGTGCTAAACTGTGACCAGCCCCTGTACAAAGGCAAAAGGCTTCTACATTCACTTTGAAGGCAATATGCATATTGCCCCAAACCTGATACCCAATAATCTTGGACAACTCTCGTATTTGTTTATTCTTGTTACTTTTTCTGGTAATATTGTGACTTTTTTCTCATAGTACTTAAGGGTGTAATGGTACATGTATTCGTATTGAACCGTTTCGGTACTTGGTGTTCGGTTCGGAACGGACGCGTACCGAACGAGTTTCTGACGTAATGTAACCCTTACTTTTCAAGGCTGTGAGTCGATCGGGTTACAGTTTCTTTGTGTAAATTATATTTATTCCGTCTTCTCCAACACGGTAGGACAAAACGTCAATGGCGCGACAACGTGGCCGCCGCGAGAACGAAGTGAAACGTGGCCGTTAAAGTCAATCTGCCAATGCACACCAGTCGCAGTGCAGCCGCGTGTTAGATGCGTCCCAGAAGCGGCAAAAGAACGGCAAAGTTTATTATTTGACGAGAGACGTGGCCCTCATGCGTCAATGTTACTAACTAGCAGACCGGAAGTCACTCGTGTAAAAATACGGTGGATCCGGTCGATTTTCAACTTAATATGCAATCGTAACCCACTTTTTGAGTCCATCAGATCTCTTGAGTGGTAGATCGGGGCACAGTTGACTTGTTTTTGTTGATTTACAGTTGTCTTCTCTGCTGTAATAATAACCAACATGGCCCCGTGTTCAATACAAAATCCTCCTACCATAACAAAACAAGTAGGAACTCGTATTCATATAGGAACTAAAGTTATACAACATAAAATATACAATATAAATGAATACTACATCACATTTGTAAAATACAAACACATAATAGCCCATTTAAATAAAAAAATTGAAATGAGCTAAAGCACCTGTAATTAAATAATAAAAATAATACACAGATCCTGCTTACACAATTATATTTAATTTCTGTGTGGCGCTTTAACTTGAGAAAATCCACCAATAAAGCTTTTGATAACCGTTCATAAGGGGGAAAAAATCTTTGAGGCATTTCATTTGTAAAATACATGTTAAAATCTTTGTCATTGGGATTGCTTTTCTCTTTAGCACAGGACTTTTTTCTTCTTTCTTTCAGAAAGAAAGCTGATCAATACGTGGGGTCTGAAAGGCAAATTGTTGTTGGATTATTATCTTTAAATATCCGCTACTTTTTTAGCAGAATTCTAGCTTTGTATAGGCTACGGTTCCTATTGTTGAAAGCACAAAAGTGTGTAATAAACAACTAGCAAATTTATATTTTGCATTTTGTTTTCTTACTGTACCGAAAATGAACCGAACCGTGACCTCAACCGAGGTACGTACCGAACCGAGATTTTTGCGTACCATTACACCCCTAATAGTACTGCAACGTATGACTTGATTCTAGTAATATATCGACTTTAATCAATGCAATACCACCCCCCCCTCCCCCCCGGCTCAATACACAGTTGTACGTCACTCATTAAAAGACTTTTTCAGTTTTCGTTACATTCTGATAAAAAGGATTATTAATTCTTTGGCTGCTATTGATTGTGATCAACATCCAATCCATTTGAACCAGGACTGTCAGCCCTCCTAGTTCAAATGGATTGGATGTCTACTTGTGATAAACTCACGTAGAGTTTAAATTGAGTTTTTAAGAGCCTCCGATTAAACTAAATAAATAAATAAAGATGACTTCTCATCCAGCAGAAAGAAGAATGTGAAGAACCTTTAGTATCATTCGCGCCTGAAGTTCCGGCAGACTCTTCAGTCATTCCTTCAGAGCCTGAAAGTGTCCCTTCACAGATTCTGGAGGAAATCCCCACATTCTCACAGTCAGAAAAAGATAAGGTAAGATTAATCTTTCTCATGCTTCGATTCCTTTTATTTTCAGCTGCTCTTAATATGATGGCTTTTGTGTGCAGGTTCTGGAAGAGCTGGAGCTAGATCTTGACAATTTGGACGTCGATGATATAGACACCAGCGACGTAAACTTGGATGATGACTTTCTGGAGGACTAGAAATCGACCACATCGGAGATTATTTAAAAACAGAGACCAAACACCCCCTGCTCCTTTTTTTGTACTTAAAAATGTTCTATTGTCAACTCACAGATGATCTCAGTTGTTTTATCCTCAGAGGAATAGTACTTTATCAGACTCCATTTTGTTTGCCATTTATTGACTGTTGGAGATCATTTCACTTTATTGCATTGACCTACATTTTATGTCTTTGTCCATGCATTCAGTTCAATAAACTGCAGTTGCTGTACATATCCAACTTTTTAAGTTTTCATAACAGCAGTTGGGGTGGGATTGTTTTTATATTCAACTTATACAGGGTGGGTGAACAGATGACTCACACCTAATTTTTCCTAGATGAATTATATATTTTTTTTTACCCTTTAAGGTCAATGGATTGGATTTTAAGTACTAAAACATTCACAGCCAATTTTCCCGGTTAAGACATCATCGCCATCAATGCCATACGAGTAAAATACTATGGGGGGGTATTGTTACTTAGGCCGTAAACCATTGTGTATTTTATTTCATTTTAAAGAATTTATTTTACTAACATTGTATTTAGGGTCGAAGCGATTATTTTAGTAGTGGATTAGTTAATGAATTAGTTAGAATAATCAAGTAATCAGACAAGGAACATAGAATATTAAAATACCTGAGCTGAGCTTCAAACGATATTAAAAAAAAAAAAGACCTAAGTACAACAAAAGAACTGGCTATCTTGCATAGCAAAAGTCGGCTAGATTAAACGCTATAATTATTTTTTTTTTAAATGCTCTTAATAAATGGTTCAAACATTCCCATAAAAAAGCTGCTAAATATACCTCTAAAATAAAAATGCATAGACATTAGCTCGAACAAAAACCTCCCTTATGTTGGTCTTAACAGGGAGGAGCTGGATTCAGCCATGTGAAATGTCATATTCACTGTCACCACTAGAGGGCAGTATAGTCACCCAAATTAATAAATGCAAACACTTTCGAGTAATCGGGTAAGGAACATAAAAACTTAAAATACCGGAGACTGTATGAAAAAATAAATGATCTAAGTACAACAAAAGAACAATTGGCTAACGTACATAGCAAAAGTCCGCTAGCTTAAATGCTATAACATGCTTTACAATTCTCTTAAATGGTTCACACATATTCCCACAAAGAACGGCTAAATATACCTATAAACTAAATTACAAAGCATTAAAAAACAGCTCAAACAAAAACAGCTTATATTGGTCTTAACAGGGAGCAGCTAGATTCAACCATGTGAAATTAGGTATGTCATATTCACTGTTGCCACAAGAGGGCAGTGTATCCTTCCAAACCAATAAAACTAAATGCGAACACTTTCAAAACAAACTATTACAACACCACTTTAATTAAACGAATACTCAAAGCAGCAAATTTAACTTATCTTTTTTCTAATCGAATCACTCGAGCGAATCGTTGAAGCACTAATTGTATTAATTTCGTAATTATAAAAAACGAGAATTAAATAAACTAATAATTGCTAATATTCAAGTAGTGACCACGGTCCTTGATAGGGTTAAAGTAGTTGACAAACGATTGCTAAATAAAAAGTTTGTAGCCACAAAATTTTAAAATTGGCATCCGTAGATCGCTGCACCTCTCCTCCTTTCCAATAGATGGCGTCCTTTAAAGACAGCCTTGGATGATTGCTGCAGTTTTAATCAACTACCAATGCTGCTGAGTTTGCTGCCTGGCAGCTAGCGAGAGTCGACGGTCGTGCAATTTTTTTGTATATTTTTTTTTGTGTGTGTCCTCGTCTTCCAAATCTGTTTGAGTCCTCCCGAACGCACGAAAAGTATCGTGACGCCTCCTGTGTAAAAATGTCCGAAGCTTTCGCAGTGGAATAAGAAGCGTTCAGTGGAAAAAGGCGAGCGAGTCGGACGGCGAGGGAAAGCCGGGTAGGACCACGGCATAGCCGCCTTAGCGCCACGGGGAGTCGGGGCCCGAGAGGGAGCCTGCCGGGGCCCTCGGCTTGATGCGCCGCGCCTGCTTCTTCGACTCAGTCGCGCTCCGAGATGGGGGAGACCAAAATTATCTACCACCTCGACGACCAGGAGACACCCTATCTGGTGAAATTATCTGTACCGGCGGATAAAGTCACTTTGGCAGACTTCAAAAATGTCCTCAAGAAGCCAAATTACAAGTTCTTCTTCAAATCTATGGATGATGACTTCGGGTAACTGTTTCTATGAACTCTTTATGACGTCCATTTTTAGTGTGTCATCATTGCGGCTTGCCAACAGCTGGCTTGTCATCACTTCACCTGGCCACTTGCTAGAGCCACGTTAGCTTTCCTTTGTTAGCGGCTAACACCTCACTGGCGTTCGTTCCGTTTGTTTACATTGCCTACAAGGCAAGCTTAGCTTGTCGTACACCGACTAAATTAGCTTTGGTGGGAGCTTCGTCAACTCATGTCGAAAGTTCCAAATTATATATTAGACTTTTGAAGAAGCATGTTTAGATACGCTGGAAAAACAAGCAGTTATGTCGCGTCACCTCTGTCAGCAGCTGGCGGATATGGACAGAAAACCAGTGCTAACAGGCTAACGTCATACGTCGTTTGCCAGGCAGGCCCCAATGGAACGTGTTTCCATGTCATACTGTGCTTGTACTACGCTCTTTGTCCCCACTAGTCACTAAGAAGGTTTTAACACAACAACATCAAAACTTTGAATTATCAGTGACATTTCCCGTCTACTTTCGTGTGGCATTTTTGCGTGCTGGCTAACGACTGTTTCGCTGTTTGTATTTTTGCTAGTATTGCCGCCTATACGTTGACATTTCTCTGATCAAGTAGGACAAGCATGCATTTCATATCAGTGACTATATTTCCAATAGCTACTGTCTTTTTCCAAACCTGTTTGACAGTTTTACTAGTAACTTTTTTACTGCTAGGACAATGATGTCATATCTTATGTTTGATTTTACGTTAATAGAGCTACTACGTTCTGTAACTATTAATTCATTGGCTGCCATTGATAGCGATAGACTATCAGCCTTTCCACTTCAAATGGATTGATGTCTACTAGTCACAAACTGCAGTAAATTCAAAAGGACTGGATGTCTACGAGTGACAAACTCATTTAAATTCTCAACAGAAGGATAGAAAGAGCCACATGATTGGAGGTGTAGTGCTACCTCGACATACGATCCTTTCCACATTCGACGTAAAATTTGACTCGTCATTTGTCTCGACATATGACAACGTGCTCGAAATACGACCATGTATGACAGCGTAGCAATTTCATTGTTTCCCGCAAGATGGAGGCACGGCGGATTTTCTTGTGAGAGAAATCTACATGGGTCCCAAGAAGGTTGGTGCAGGTGGTGAAAAAAGGAAAAAGGCGATTCTAACCATTGACATTTAGATGGAAATAACAGAAAAAATGAGCGTGGTGTCCGTGTCAGTGAACAGTGTTGACAATACGGCAGAAATATGTCTTAAGATCTCGACAGTCATCCTCCGACCTTCGTTCGCCAGTCTTTATAAGTTGAGGTGACAATTATTATTGTAACATTGGCAAGAAAGTCGCCGGCTTCGTCAGGTTTTTAATCATTTATTTCAGAACTTGTGCAACAAGACACAGCGATGATCAACCGTAGCTGACGCCAACAACAACAAAGTAAAAACTTTTCCGCTCCTCTCTCTCTGTTGTCACACGTTACGATCTGGAACAACGTGCAAAACACAACTGCCACATTAGAACCTGATTAGTTACATTATTATTAGTATTCCGATTTGTATTTATAATTTATTTGTTTTGTGATGTGTAATTGTTATTTGAAATTGTAAGAGCAGTAGTTATTAAGGGCTTAGCATAGATTTTTGGGCTGTGGAAAGAATTAATCGTATAATTATGATTTCTTTTGGGAAAATCCCGCTCGACATACAACCATTTCAACTTAGAAACGAGGTCCTGGAACGAATTAAATTTGTATGTAAAAGTACTACTGTATATCATCATCAATGTACTGGGATTTCCCTCTTCAGTGAAAGCTCACATTTGGCTCATGTTAACTCTTCCAGCATTGGAAAAAGTAGTAAGATGCAAAAAAAGACAATGACCTTATATTATTTCATAGTTCTCTTCTCCAGAAAATATGTCAATTTCATGAAACTTTGTGATTTTTATACTGCTGCATTTTTTTTATTTTTTTTTTGGTGAAGGAAATTGGAATTTAGTAGTTTTTAAAGAACAATTTAATAAACAGACAGGATTCAATGTTTTACAACAAAACAAGATTAATATTTAGAATAAGGTGCATGCTGTTTTTTATGAAAAAGAAAATGGAATTGGGAAAAATTGATCAGCATTTCAGGCTTTTCAAAAATAGGTGATCAACCAGAAGATTGTGATTGACGAACCTCTAATCTAGACTGTACTTCTACAATAACTAGGGCACCCATGTCTTACTCGGGATTTTTTTCTACTGGCATTCGACATTCTGCGCAAAAAGCAGAACATTTTGAGCAACGAACAAATGACATTTATTTCCCACTACAATATGACCGTTCAAGCTTGTAACTCCAGTTCTCTCAGACAAAATGAATTGGAAATCTATCATGGTCAATTGCAGCCAGTGAATTAAAATATCAGGCATATGGAATATATGCCCCAATAGATTTCTCCGTGCGCAGACGTAATTTGATATTTTGCAGCTTTTCGACCCCTGCCGAAAATTCCGAATGACCCTTGAAACGCCCACTTTTCTTTTTTTAGAGGAGGTTGAAAACAGTCAAAAATATGACCCATTACAAGCCTCACCTTTGTCGGCACCTGGGGATATGTATGGCTAGTGCTAACAGGCTGAAGTTCAAACGCTAACTTGGAGTCGAAGCTAGTTTGTCCAGCCGGCCCCTGCTGTTGTTGTCCATTAGTCAGAGGAATGCTGAGTTGGACTTAGGAATGTAGCGTTCATCATTCTGGCAGATTTACAGCCGTGCCCCTTTGTGTTAAAACTGGAAAAAAGTATACGTGTGCTTTTCGAAGTGGCAGACGTTCTATTTTCAGCACTTTAGCCGGGTTCCTTGAGTTGTTTTTTGGTCAAATTCAAACAAGGGTGGGGCAGCAACTTGGGCACATGAGCAAAATGTTTTGAAAGGACTACTATTCATGTTGGGGAAAGGTAAAGAGATACTCTGTAAATACACCTGCGAGTTGGACAGGATCACAATAAAAAATAGCGGTCAGTCAAGCAGAAGTTTTTCGTAGCAGTCGTTCCACTTTCTGCAGGGTCAGTGTTTATATGTATGTCTTTCAACAGCGCTTGGTGGATGAGTACTTAATCCTTAGTACTATGCAGATGTTGTCTGGATAATCGGCAGCTAAAATAAAGTCAGGGATTAAATTGTTGCCGTTGCCACATTGAATATCACGGGACCAGAATTGTTATTAAGCAATGGGTCTTCATTATTTGTGGCTAGCGTTGTTAATAGAGTGGATAAATGCAGATTGTAGCTAGAAGTGTGAATTCATACAGTATTGTTTTACCATATACACTGCTGGCCAAAAGCATTGGCACCCTTGCAATTCTGTCAGATAATGCTCAATTTCTCACAGAAAATGATTGCAATAACAAATGCTTTGATAGTAATATCTTCATTTATTTTTCTCACAATGAAAAAACACAAAAGAGAATGATTTTTTTTTTTTTTAATCATTATCATTTTACACAAAACCGGACAAAAGTATTGGCACGCTCAGCCTAATACTTGGTAGTGCAACTTTAGACAAAATAACTGCGTACAACCGCTTCTGGTATTCATCTATGAGTTTCTTACAATGCTCTGCTAGAATCTTCTTTAGCCAACTGCTCCATGTCTCTGAGATTTGAAGGGTGTCTTCTCCAAACTGCCATTTTCAGATATCTCCACAGGTGTTCTAAGGAATTCAGGTCTGGAATAATTGCTGGCCACTTTAGAAGTTTTCTAGTGCTTTTCGAAGTGTGTTTTGGGTCATGGTCCTGCTGAAAGTGCCATGACCCCTGAGGGTGACCCAGCGTTCTCACACTGGGCCTACATTATGCTGTAAAACTTGTTGGTAGTCTTCAGACTTCATAATGCTCACAGTCAAGCAGTCCAGTGCCAGAGGTAGCAAAGCAACCCCCCAAATATCCTGGAACCTCAGCCATGTTTGACTGTGTGTTTTCTTTGAAGGCCTCGTTTTTTTTCCTGTGAACTCTGTTGATGCCTTTTCCCAAAAAGCTTTACTTTTGTCTCTGACCAGAGAACATTCCTCCAAAAAGTATTTGGCTTTCTCATGTAAGTTTTGGCAAAGTCCAGCCTGGCTTTTTTATGTCTCTAGGTCAGAAGTGGGGTCTTCCTGGGTATCCTACCATAGAGTCCCTTTTCATTCAGATGCCAACGGATGTTACGGGTTGACACTGTTGTACCTTCGGACTGCAGGACAGCTTGAAGTTGTTTGGATGTTAGTTGAGGTTCTTTATCCACCATCCGAACAATCTTTCGTTGAAGTCAATTTTTCTTTTCCGTCCACATCTCGGGAGGTTGCCATGGGCTTTACACTTATTGATGACACTGCGCACGGCAGACACAGGAACTTTCAGGTCATTGGAGATGGATTTGTAGCCTTGAGATTGCCCATGCTTCCTCGCAATTTTGCTTCTGAAGTCCTCAGACAGTCCTTTCGTCTTCTTCCTTTTCTCCATGCTTAATCTGGTACACACAAGGACACAGGACAGAGTTTGAGTCAACTTTGATCCATTTTAACTGGCTGCAAGTGCGATTTGGTTATTGCCACCACCTGTTATGTGCCACAGGTCAGTAACAGGTACTGTTAATTACCCAAATTAGAGAAGGCATCACATGATTTTTCAAAGGGTGCCAATACCTTTCTCTGGCCCATTTTTGAAGTTTTGTGTAAAATGATAATGATTTAAATTCTTTTCCATTCTCTTTTGTGTTTTTTCATTGCAAGCAAAATAAATGAAGATATTACTACCAAAGCATTTGTAATTGCAATCATTTTCTGGGAGAAATTGAGGATTATATGACAGAATTGCAGGGGTGCCAATACGTTTGGCCAGCAGCGTAGATATTCGATAGCTACAAACCCTAATCACGTGATATGGTGATGAAACAATTATCATTACTTAGTTAAGGAAATCATTCTAGGATATTCTACTGTACAACTAATAAACAGAATTAGAAGATCTTTTCATCCTCCTGTGAATAGGAATGAGTTTATTAGTATTAGATGTCCAATCCATTTGAACGTTTATACACATGTGCACACAAGTTACTATTCAAAACAACTTTGTTCATGAAGGGCAAGCCGTATGCATCTGCTTGCTTGGTCCGTTGGCATTTGGAGTCTTTACCAAACCAAATTGTTGAAGACTATTTCCGGGACATGCTAAACTGTGGGTACAGATTAATAAATTGTGGGTACAGTTTAGTAATCTGTACCCACTACTGTTTAACCCTTTAACACCGAACGTGTCGGCAGCGACGCGTTTACGCATGTCGTCTTTGAAGCTTCGTCACGCTGTAATTACGTCACCCACGTGCTGCTGGTTGGTCTCATTTGAAAGTACGGAAGTTGATGTCCACACCAGTTTTTATTTGAAGTCAATCGAATCGACCATGAAAAACGGGAGATAATGTCATTTTGAGTTTTATACTTTTATTGCACTCATAAATATGCATTAAAACGCTGCATGGACCATGTATCTATCTCCATATTTCAATCATTTCTTGTCATTCTTCAAAACCAAAAGCAGCACAAAAGACTACATATATCCCAAGAGCCGTTGTGATGTCAAGAAGGACGAACCGAATGTGGACATTTTTAATAAATTTCCGAGTTAGAAGCCAACAAAGGAAAAGGAGGCATGCTGAAGCAAGCAACGGCCAGTTTGAGCGAGCGACTTTGAAACGTGCAGAATGAATCTAAAACTAAATTTAGCGCAAGCTAATGCATTATTTCATTAACTCAAAGAAGAAGATGAGCCGTATTTGTCGTTGTTTTCCTGGGATGAGTTGGCGTCTCGGCGAGTAGAAGTGACAGGCTGACAGCAGCGCGCAAACGGCGAAAGAGTAGGCTGTGTGACGTTGTGTGAGACGCAGCTCGGTGACCTGTTCATGCAGAAGCTTTATTGAGTTCGCCAAAAAAAAAAAAAAAAACTTTATTGGGTCGTATGCCAGAAAATTTTGAATTGAACTAAACGACTTGTCAATATTTTTGAAAATACTTATTTTTCAATGTTATATATTTTTTTTCTTCACTATAATCTTTGCAAATTTTATAAAGATGAGTGTTCGAGAAGCTTGGTTGCATGTACGTATATACTTTAGATAAGGTGATGGGTATAGTACCTAACTTCACAAAGAGATATCCTCCAAACCCTTTTTGTGTTAGATGATATATATATTTTTTTTTCTCACTATTTTGCACTGTATATAACCCGTTTTGATCATAGTATGTGTAAAGGCCAAAAACGCCTATGACCATTCTTGCTGTTTGTGTTGAATTGTCAAACATAAAACTATTCAATCTTATTTTTTTCTATTGAATGTTTATCCTAACAAGTAGAAAAAATATTATCAAGCTTCAAAACGTTTGGTCGAGCATGTTTGTTTGTCAATGGGACATCAACATTACAAATTTTGAAAAAATATTTTGGGATTTTTTTGTCTATTTGGGTTCAAAATGTGGATTATAATTGGTCAGTGAAGAAAACAACAGTTTGGACATGGAGTTCAAGGTGTCCTTAAAAAAGGGACCCAATTTGGGCATTGTGAACAATTTTTTCTTTGAAATATAAAGGCAACATCAAATGCATTCAAATTCGGCCAAAATAGGCTTAGGTGTTAAAGGGTTAATCCGTGGGCACAGTTTAATAATGTGGGGGTGCAGATTAATAAATTGTAGTGGTGTCAACAATAATCGATGCGGCGATGCATCCCGATGCGGGGCATGGACGATTCGATTCGATGCGGGCAACAAGCCGAATCGATTCAGCGCATTTTAAAATATATAAGTACGTTCAAAAATCTTCCCTGCGCAATTCCGGTGATGCAATTTGGTTTCCCCATTTGTATTCTCATGTTTCATTTTTTACACACTGCATAACTCTGGTCAAGTTTCTCACCAACCTCGTAGAAGCCAAAATGTCTCCAGATGTCTGCTTTCAATGTCTTAGGTGCATCAATAATCTTTCACGCTCCCTCTTTCTCTGCTTCAGCCATTGTTATGTTATGTCCTATCTCTTAGAGGTTAGATCTTGTGTCCGAACCCGAACAGGTCGGGTCTAGCACAAAATGTTAAGCATTCATGTTCGGGTCGGGTCAGGTTGGGCTGCGCGCTGGACTAATAAATTATATATATATTTTAAAAAAAATAATAATAATAAAAAATTAAAAAAAGGATAAAACCGAGAGCAGGCTCTCTATATTGTTCATTTGCTTGTGCACGGCGCCACCGGCTTTTTCTTCTTGTCCGCCGCTGTGGCACTTGCGATTCGTTCCGAAAGACACTTTTATTTATGCACACAAAGGCAACACAAATGTGATCCTTTTGAATCTTCTCCTCTGTGTGTCTGCAAAATAGCATGATTTTTTTTTTTTTTTTTTTTTATATATATATTAAACTTTCCCAGCATTATTTCATTGTGTTAATGCTTTTATAATGATAATAAAAATATGTAGACTATTTAAACATTAAGAAAACTTGCGTTTTTTTTCTGCCAACTGAGAATTTGTGAAGAAGCACTTTTATGCATGTTTTGAAACAATTCTGATACTGCTTATGATCAATCACAGTATCAATGAAAATGAATAGTAGCGAGGCTGATACCCAATCACCAGGCTACAATTCATTTTCATTGATACTGTGATTGATCATAAGCAGTATCAGAATTGTTTCAAAACAATTAGAATTGTTTCAAAACAATGCACACAAAGGCAACACAAATGTGATCCTTTTGAATCTTCTCCTCTGTGTGTCTGCAAAATCGCATGTTTTTTTTTTTTTTTTTATATTAAACTTTCCCAGCGTTATTTCGTTGTGTAAATGTTTTTATAATGAACATAAAAATATGTTGACTATTTAAACATTAAGAAAACTTGCGTTTTTTCTGCCAACTCGAAGGAATGAAAATAAATTGCTGCTGCTACGGGGGTTTTTCTTTTCCGCGTCACTCCAAGCCGGGTCAGGCTTCAATACCAGCGGCCGTGTCGGGTTGGGCTGTTTTTTTTTTTTTTTTTAGGCCCGATATAACTTCTACTATCTCTCTGCTCTCTCGATTGCAAAACAACTGATATTTCCTCATGTTGAAACAGATTGTTATGGCTGCTAAAATGCTGCTGCACTTCATTTTAATTCATTATTTTTTTATTGTTATGTGGAAGTTACTGATTGCATTTCTAAGTTGATTGCTCATATATAGTGGGCTAGGCCTACATTTTACTTCTGTTCTACATTGCAATTTAGTTGATGTTTTGTTTGCAACTGAACTGATCCCTGGATTGATATTGCGATAAAGATGCTGCTGCGCTACAATATTTTCTTTGTCGTTTTCTTTAATATTTACTTGAATATTTTTATTGATGGGTCGTTGTGACTAAAATACAGTGACTGTTATTACTGATTTTGCACAGGGGTTCAGATGTTGCACTATGTGAAAGGCTGCTATATTGTGTGTTTAAAAAAAAAAAAAAAAAAAAAAAAAAAAAAAGGCGAAAGCCCTGGTCTCATTCAAAGATTCAAAGCACCAATTAAATGCTGTGATCTGTTTTTTTTTTTTTTAATATATATTTGACTTCGACCAGGAGTGACACAAGAGCCAATAAAAAGTTGTTTAATGTCTGACCGCTTGTGTTGCCTCATGATTCACAAAAAATATGCTTTGCTTTAAAATTTTAATGCATCCCAGGCTTTAAGGCATCGCGATGCATTGCCGAATCGAACCGAATCGAATCGTGACCTTCTGAATCGAATTGAATCGAATCGTGGCCCTCCGAATCGTAATCGAATCGAATCGTGAGGGCAGTGCCGATGCACACCTCTAGTAAATTGTGTGTACAGATTACTAAACTGTGGGAACAGATAAACTATTTAAAAACTAAAAAGTTCATCCCTGGGACTCGGGGGCTCCGTAGCATGTAAAACGGTGGTAGTTTATATTGTTTTGGCAATAAATACATAGTACTGTACTGCACTGCAAAAAGTGATTTTGCCAAGTATTTTTTATTTTAACGGTACCAGGTTTTCCTATTTTTTAGTGATGTTTTCGCCCATCCTTGCCTCTAGGAAGCCTCTGATCGTACTACTCCAAGACTGCTTTTATGTCGGTAAAAAAATACTGAAACCCATCTTTGTTTGCTTTACAGGGTGGTAAAAGAGGAAATATCTGACGACAACGCCAAATTACCCTGCTTTAATGGACGTGTGGTGTCATGGGTAAGTTCAAATTGTATCATTTTTTTACAAATGTCTTTTTGGCTCTGTCTCGCCACATTTGTTTGGTTCAGAGGCTTCTGAGTTTTATGATCTAGACGTAAATCTTGGACATTAATTGGTTCCACCGTGGAAAAGTCTCTGGCCTCTGCAAAGACCAAACATGAATGCCAGATGATGGTAAAGTGCACATAAGTTGAGCGAACAGCAAGTTTGTTTTAATGTTTGCGATGGAAGCAAAAAGAAGTTCAGGGTGTTTGCAGTCGGAAGAATCTGAAACTGAGACGGACCATGAATTCTGTGGATGCTTGAGGTGTTGCGTAACCAGATGTGGAAAGGCAAGATTTCTAGGGTTGTCGAAAGTATAAATTCTCAGATATTACCACAGCAATGGCTGCCATTGAAGGCCCTATGGATTGAACGTCTAGTGCCGTCGCTGGACACTGAAAGAGTTAATAAAAAATATTTAATTTTGGGTTTGTATCAAAAATGGTCTCAAGTATTTTTGAGTATTAATATTGAGTTTGGAATTTCAGTATTCTAACAGTAGATTGTCGTATTAGTTTGGCATGCACGTAATATATTTTTTCAATATTTATATGAAAATGAAAAAAGTAAAGAATGAAAAAATCTAAAGTGAAATAATAAAAATAATAATAATAATAAATCAAGAATATAATTGTAAATGTCCCGATCACATATTTTTGCACTCGAGTCCGAGTCACCTGATTTTGAGAATCTGCCGATAGAGTCCTGATCCGATACCGAAAAAGTTTTTTTCTTTTTATTTAAAAAGTTGAATGTCCCACGGCGCTGCGTTCATAATGTGAATTATTGTTACACAAAAATAATATAGAAAAATGCTTTTCTTTATAAAAGCCTTCATTGAGTGAGTCCACTCACGCTTTGATGCTCACGCTGCAGAGAACAGCCTCTCTCACAATGAGTTGCCAAGCACACTTAAGCAAGACAAACGATGATTGACAGATATGTGCCTTTGATCGTAGAGCTGCCAAGCTTCTCTGGCAAGATCAAAGCTATAAACCTGCCAATCATCGTTAACTTTAAGTACCAAACACAAGCTGGACAGTTTGGCCACACTGCTTAGCAGGAGGGAGAGTGAGAGGCTGTGGCGCTGTACGAGCATGAAGCAGAAAAACTTTTTTTTTTTTTTCATTGAAACCCTGATCCTTTTCACCTGATTCCGATCCTCGGAAAAATGGCGCAGTCGGCCCAATTTCCAATTATGTGATTGGATCGGGGCATCCTTAAAAATACTAAGTAAAAATAAATCCAGTATTAATAGGTAAAAATAAAATTTATCTAACTTTCATTCGCCCTCTCCGAATCCAAATGGATTTGAACAAAATGGCTTTTTAAAATTTATTCAGCATCGAAAATGCCGTCGACTGTTTTTTAAAAAAAATATCCTGTGTGAAAATTTTAGCATTGTGACAACCTTAAGGTTTTCTGATTTTGGTTGGATTGCAAACAGTACAACTTGAATGACATTCAGCTTGTTTTTTTTTTTTTTTTGGACTGTACATAGAAAACACAACCTCCTGTTTCTGGGTTTGTACTTGTTGGAGGTAATAAAGAGTACTCTGACATTCCAGGCTGCGGTTGCTAAGGCACGCATGTGTGTTTGTGTGACTGTCAGCGAGTTTCTCCGTCTTAACTCTTCAAACTTTTGAACTCCTGCGTCCACCCACTTCTGGTTGCCAGGGTGCATTATCGTCCAAGTCCAAGAAGGTTTCTTTGTCATTTCATCCCCACTTAATGTTCTGGCAAATGAAGTGTTTATGCGACCGCCGTTGTACTTTCTGGCCTGCAAGCTAGGTATGCTAAACAGATGAGTTCAACAACAAATTTGATTCTCTGGTTAGCGTCTGGAGAAAGAGCTAAATGAATTCCATTTGTTGGCTCACAACCGGATTTCCTTTCCAGAGCATCTTCCTGATAATGTCATTATAAAATGATGAACCCAGCAGCGCACATGCAAAATGGCCGCTGTTTCCAATGCAGCAATTATTCATGTTTCTAGCCATTTTAAAGCAAATTTGTTCTTTTGACGGTTGACTCATCGCCGATTACTTTTGCTTGGAAGTCAGTCAGTCGCCGCATATATGATATTTACCGTTATATTACTCTGGCTTTTACATTATAGCTGCAAATGTGCATTGAAACCAAAAACTGCATGGAGAAAAGTTGGACCTGACTACTATTGACTACTACTAGTGCTGTATCGATTTTCAGAGCCAAAGCGCAGATGTTTGCATGCATCTTTTTTTGATTCATTACCTAGATTAAAGGTGAGAGGAATACACAAATCAGACAATTTTTACATTTAGAGACGTTTATTGTGCTATGGAAACACGTATTTGCGTTTCTACGACGGCGCATTGGGGCCAAATAAAGAAAAGAAATATTATTAAGAATATTGCAAACTCAAACTGGTATTCTGTGGTAATGTGCAAAAACAAATAACTGCGTAGCGTATCAATACTTTTGCAGTCAGATCGATCTGAATAAAAAATTCTGCAGCGATGTTTTTGACAACCCTACTTGAGAATCGGCTTTAACTTTACACATAAAATTTGCTGAGCGCGAGCTCGTACATTTGAAATCTACCCGAGAGATTTAAGCTTAGTTGGAGGCATTCAGTCTTTTTTTTTTTTTTTTTTTCCTGGCCCCTCCCTGTTTTACCAACGTATTGTGTCCTGTGATTTCACTTGTTGATAATCCAATTTTAAAGTCAATAAGAGATGGAGTGAGGCCGTGTCCTCGTAAACAGTTGCCTTTTATTTCAGAAAAATGGGGGCTCAGGTTCCTAAAGTGACAATTCCATTTATGAATGTATTGTGTGTAGGGCTGCCATGATTGAATAATCCACAACTAATCGATTATCACATTAACAAACAACTATTTGGATAGTGGATGAATAGTTTTTTACTGACTTAAAAATGATCCACATCCTCTTTTTTGTGTGTTTTGACTAATTTGCTGCCATTGAAGGCCCCTTGACATTCAATCCATTTTGACCAAGAGGGCGCGATTCGCTCCCTGGATTGGATGTCTGGCAACGTCAATGGCATTTAAAGATGAGCATTCACTGCCTGTCCTCCCAGGTTCAACAGATCATAAAGATAAATAGATTAAAAAAATAAAATAAAAAAAAACACGGAAAATACAAAACCGCTAATATCCCCACAAAATAAATTGGATGGTGAGCCGTGGAAGTATGGACTAGTAATACAAAAACTAACATTTATTAAAATATTGGCTGCCATTGACAGCAGAAGACATCCAATTCACTTGAAGTGGGCTGCCAGCGAATGAACACCCACTTCAAATGACTTGGACGTTTACCGGGTGATTCACATGAAAGCTATGCATTACGGTAATAAAGGATATTTACCAAAGCTAGCTTAAAATAGCAGAATGCTATAATGACTCGGTCATTTTTTGTCATCAACAGTTTGAGCTAGGGGTGGGAACCTCTGGGTACCTCACGATACGAAAAAATTTGCAATACAAGGCTCACGATAACGATCTCACGATATGGCTAGACAAAAATTATCGATACATTGGTCAGGAAATCATTCTACGATTCAAGTAATAAACAGAGAAACAAGCTTTTCATCATTCTGCTGTGAATTGGAATTAGTTAATCACTAGTGAATGTTCGCTACTATCCCTCCCACTTCAAGGAGCTTGGATGCTAGGCAACTTGAAATTAATATCTCAATATCTATAAACTGATAGCAGCACAAACTATTTTTTACAGCACAAACGTAGCATGAACGAATGGCACCATTTCAAGTCCATTTTGCAAGAAATTCGGGACTGCATGACTCGTCACTGGAAATTAATATCTCAATGTCTCAAAAACGATAGCTGCACAAACGAAAATTTTTACAGCACAAACGTAGCACAAATGATTGGCACCATTTTTAGCCATTCTTAATCATATGGGGGGCTGCTTGACCTCAATTTGTCCTATAAAAGAATTGTAAATGTTTTTTTCATAGTACAAACGAATAACTTGATGTTTCTATAAATTTGTGTCTGATAGGTGGCCAACTTCACAGAGGTATCATGTATGTCATTTTCCCTACTGTACCCAAACACTGAATTTTGGGGCTCCCCCACCTGTCAAATCCCAATTTAACCACTGAATAGACATAACCATCTTTTAACTAAAAATTACCTATTTCAGGTTTTCAGGCTATCCCTAAAATCTTCTAAGACATAGTTTAGGTATAGCTTCATGAGAATTAGCCTACTAGCAACAAACCCGTTTCAGTTTACAGCAGAAGGATGCCCCATAATTAGTGCTGCAATGATTCATCGATTTACTCGAGTATTCGATGAGAAAAAAGATTCAAATTCAATTTTGCTCCTCCGAGTATTCGCTTAATTAAAGTGGGGTTGTAATGGTTTGTTTTGAAAGTGTGTGCATTTAGGTTTATTGATTTGGGTGGATACACTGCCTTCCAGTGGCAACAGTAAATATGACATAACTCATTTCACATGGCTGAATCCAGCTGCTCCCTGTTAAAACCAACATAAGCTAAGTTTTTGTTCGAGCTGTTGTTTGAGTGTTTTTTTAATGCATTCGTAATTTTGTATATAGGCATATTTAGCCGTTTTTTTGTTGGAATATGTGTTTGAACCATTTGTTAAGAGGAAAAAAAACACGCAAGTATATTATAGCATTTAAGCTAGCAGACTTTTGCTATGTTAGCCAACTGTTCTTTTGTTGTACTTAGATCCTCATTTATTTTTTTTAAAAAAAGTTTCAGGTATTTTAATTTTTTGTGTTCCTTAGCCGATCACTCCGTTATTCCAACAAACTAGTTCATCAATTAATCGACTAAAAAAATAATCGATAGCTGCAGCCCTACACATGATTGCACGTCTGTCATTGTCAGTAGAGGTAAATGGTGTCGTGTTTGTTTGTTTTTTTCTTCCTTCTTGTTATCGAGTTGAAAATTTTAGTATTGTGACAACAGTATTCCCAAGTTTTAGTGTGTAGAGTTGTTGTGTTCGGACTTGGAATATGTCTGTGTTGTTTGTTTAGAATGTGTCAGTTTGTTTGCTTCCACTGGCCGATGTGTTGTTCCAATGAGATGATTGATGGCACTCCGGGGTCTTTCGGGCTTGCTTATTGGCTTGCTATCACCACAGCAGAGCAGCAGCAGGCCAACACCCTCTGGCAGCTGATTTTTTTTTTTTGTCCATCAAATGATTGTTTAATAGCCCATCTTTGTGTACATCAACTGACCTCCTGAATAAATCAAATCAGCGTTTCCCTTTTACCGCAGCTTAATCAAGTTCACTGAAAACAAACTTGCACAAAGGATGCAGTGTCACATGGATAACGATCTCTGCAAATGAATGCTTTATTTTTGCACTACCCGTCTCTTCGCATTTAGCATGTCGATTGAATGACTTAAAGCGGCAATTTGTGAATGTAACATGCGAGTTAAACCAGGGGCCTCTGACTTTGCAGCCCGCGGGGCAATACAGTGTTATGCGGTCCCTATTTGACATCAAATTGTTGTAAAAAGCAGTATTGTTTTCGGCAGCCCTTTTTATTTTCGTCAGTCTTTTGAACGAAAATACTTCTTAGACATTGTCATATTTTAGTCATTTCAAAATAGGTTTGTTTTAGTCTAGTTTTCGCCGACGAATGCTTATGATGATTTCGTCTGCAAAAAAAAACAAAAACAAAAAAAAAACAAAGGTTTTTCCAACAAATTCGACCGCAAACGTTTTGAAGAATGTATGCAAACTATTATAATCAAAACCAGGTTCATACGAGCACTAATTCAGGAGCAGGGCTGCCTAAACTACTACCATTATTAAAAACGAGATGTATAAACAGCTACCAAGTTATGTCAAAACCACCAAACGCAGCACTTCTTATGATAGTACACACTCAACAGGAAAACGGTACATTATTTTAAGTTAATTATACCGACCCGGATGCAACAGTCTGTGAACGTTAAAGAGACGCTCGCCACGCTTTGCTAACGCTAACGAATGCTATACCAACACTACGAGTTCCATTTAGTGTGTGATGATAACTCAGCACAGACCTTTAGAGGGCTAAAGTAACATTGCATATTCTCTCTTGCCAAAATAAGAAAGCAAATCATACATTATGTTTAAAAACAAGCAAGCATGCTTGCAACCAAACACTGCTTCAATGCAGGCTAACTACACATACAATAAGAAAATGTCACAAGTTGTGAACATAACACTGAAACGATGGCTCATTTTTATTGCGTTCTCCACTCATCAGATGAAAACTGGCAATCGTCTCATGCTCCTCCATTGGCTATTGCCTTGCATTACTGTCATCCAGTTGGCTAAGAGGGACCTCTACTGTATGCGTGTGTGTGTGTGTGTGTGTGTGTGTGTGTGTGTGTGTGTGTGTGTGTGTGTGTGTGTGTGTGTGTGTGTGTGTGTGTGTGTGTATCCCAGTGTCCTTTTCATTCTTCCTTCGTGCTCTGACAACTTTACATGAGTGTATTAACTTTTATTCTTTATTCTTGGTTTTTTACATTATTCACAACTCTGATTTTTATTTATTATGCAATAATCTAATTGTAACATGTATTTCTTACATGTTTTGATGCATTTTTATGCATTATAAAAGATTTATGGCTGAATTTTGTGGGACTTTGAACGGATTAGGGCAGGGGTCGGGAACCTATGGCTCTTTTGATGGCTGCATCTGGCTCGCAGACAAATCTTCAGTTATTTAAAAAAATAAAAAAATAAAAGTTTTGTTATGTAATGACAACGGCGCTAGGACCTCGGGGGAAACCTGGCGAGCGTAAGAGCCACAGGGGAAGTGTTAAAAAGAGCAACCAGTAAGGGGCGCTCACATTTTTCCCATTGGCAAACCCAGTGATCAGGCGACATTCGGGACACTACAGGTGCGGCAGTGGAGAACGTCTGAAGTCTGATGATGCGTGTGGCAGTCGGTTGAAATAATAGCTATGGATCTGTGGAGTGGTGCAGACAGGGATGAAATGCTTCAGTCTGTTGCTTCACATTTAATTTTGCTTTATTTTCATTTTTCTTGTACAGCTGAAACGGAAAAAAAACGTCCGTCTCGCATTGCTTCACACAGACGGCTCATTGCTTATACGCTCTAAAATGTGGACTTTTACATAATTATATTACTAAACAAATACAAGTTTTTGTGACAAAACATAATTTCTGCATTTTAGACACGACTAGTATTCACTCGTCATCCGCTCGCCATTACAAACACATCTGCAGTCACACATAAACATACTGTAATATCCCCGAATGGGGAAATAGGGAGAGAAGTCGGTGATGACTTTCCCACTTTATCGTGACAACAATAGAAATAATAAACAAAATAACAGCGTTATCCGCAACATGCTAACTTCGCTCTCACGCCGTACGCTCTCTCCTCCTTGCTTCCCACTACGTCACTACTCTGCCGTCTGATGGCCTCCTTAAGGGCCCTCAAATAGTTACGGACATTACAATACTTAACGATTATCATATTTCTGAACAATATTAACACACAGCACACATCACAATCATCATAAAATAAAGCAATCAGCTAATATACACAGTCAAATTATACTCTTTTTCTCACCTCAAACAAGAAAAAAATACTAGTTTACAATGTCTGTCTCACATTGCTGCCAAGACGGCTGACTTCTTATTCGCTGTAAAATGCGAATATTTCTTGCCCATGCACGCCGCGTAGCGAACACCTCCCCCCTGCTGGTTTAAAACCGTAAGTACAACAGTCTGTCTGTGGACACAAAATATTAAAATAATTATTTTAATATTATTTAATAATTATTCTTTTATTTAGTTATTATTATTTCTAAGTTATTAAAAATAATTCAGAGACTTATTATACTTTAAAAGTGTTGAAATTACATAAAATGCACATATTACTTGTATTTTTAGTTTTAAACATATTGTATGGCTCACACAGAATTACATTTAAAAATATGTGGTGTTCATGGCTCTCTCAGCCAAAAAGGTTCCCGACCCCTGGATTACGGCATTTACTATGAAAACGAGTCTCTACAGAATTTTCAAGTGACGAAACTACTTCCAGAACCAATTAATTTCGTAAGTAGAGGTACCAATGTATAATACTCATTGTACAGCAATAGCATTGCTACATTGAGGCTAATGACGCAAGACAACGTATCGTTGTACTAACCATTAAACTGAGTTTAAGACACCCCAGTTTAAGCAATTGAAAATGTTTTGTGGTTAGAAATGATTCATTTGACCTAATTGAAGATGTGACGCTAAAGAGAAAAAAATAAGATCGATGCCTTTTTGCTCCATTTTATTATATATTGTCTTTTTCCCTTTCCGCCCGTTCACAGCTGGTCTCGGGAGACGGAGCACACACAGACGCTGGTTCAGTGGCAGACTTGGAGGCCACGCCCCCTATGGAGAGGACAGGCGGCATCGGAGACTCTCGACCACCTTCTTACCAGTTAGTACATCAAGACCACATTGCACATTATGTTCAACTCACTGGCTGCCATTGATGATGATAGAATAACCAAATTTGCTCGAAAAATGCTGCCATTGACAGCAATAGATGTCAGATCCATTTTGACTGGGAGAGGTGAAAGAGCACATGACCATTCAATGTCAACAATCCCAGTTAAAGCTAATTTATGCTTATCGCTGTCAATCACAGTTAAAGTGATGAAACTGCTATTATTCGTGAGTTACCATAAAATATTTACGATTAATAGCAAGATTACATTAATAAATGTGACTAAAACAGTCAATTACACTGAACAATTCAATTACAGCCATCCCAGTTAAAATGGATTTGTTTACTGCTGTCAACAGCACTTAATGAGTTGATTGCTGTCAACAGCACTTAATGAGTTGATTGATCATGAGTTAGCGCTTAAGAAAATGTGCCTAATTTGTGATTAATCCTGAAAGTGTGACAAATTTGCAATTAATTGTGAGTTAACATAAAATAGTGTGACAGTTTCGCAATTAAATGCGAGATAACATTTAAAAATGTGACCATCACCGTAAATGGCGCGGAAACACGTTCATTCAGTGTCAGCCATTTGATGTTGTCGATGGCAGCAAATGTGTTAGAAGGCAAATTGTCTAAATTGTTGGAATTTCAACAGGAAATTATTTCAGATTCCTGCCGAGCTCCATGAAAGCGAACAGATTTATCTTTGTTTAATCAAAGGCATTTGACATCTGTTTCTACTTTGGAGAAAAACAGCATTTTTGCCTATTTTTTCACATGTGATCCAAAAGAGTAAATCGGAATCAATTCATCATTGAGACTTTTTGCACTATCAATTTCAAAGAATGTCCTGTTTTTCAATGAAGTGATGGAAATAAAATGTTATTATCACCCCCCCAACCCCCCTTGTTTGACTTTGCCTCCATCCCCAGCGGGAAAGCAGCGAGCGGCCGGGACAGTTTGGACAACGACACAGAGACGGGCTCCGTGATGTCGCAGAGAAAAGAGAGGGAGAAGCCAAGACGGAAACATGCCGACCAAGGTCGTGACTAGTATTTTTTTGCCTTTGACCAGAATTTTCACAGCAGCTAAACATGTACTTGTTAATCTATGTTGATAATGAAGTACTACTTGACTCCTGATTCTTCATCTCTCCCATAGGCGGGAGGCAAAACGGGTACTCGTCGCGGCCGGCGGGACGTGGAGGAGCCGAGTACGACAGCTGTTCCTCTTTCATGAGCAGCGAGCTGGAGTCCACTTCCTGCTTTGATTCCGAGGACGATGACGCTACCAGCAGGTTTAGTAGCTCCACCGAACAGAGTTCCTCTCGTTTAATGAGACGACACCGACGCCGCCGGCGGAAACCCAAAGCGTCCAATCTGGACAGGGTGAGAGCGCACAAGTCAACCACACAGTTACCATAATTTTTGATAAAATATTACAATGGAAAACTATTTACCTTCAGTTTTTTTATTTATTGTTCTTGTGTCTAGTCCTCATCATTCAGCAGCATCACAGACTCAACTATGTCCCTCAACATTATTACGGTTACTCTCAATATGGGTAAGTCAGGCAAACTGTTAACATTCCTCCCATTGACGGTGATAGACATCCAATTCATTTTGATTTGGAGGACTGGCAGCAAATAATTGGAGAAGTCCATGGTAAAAAATATTTTAATGGATTTGATTAATTTGTGATTCATCACGTCTGAAATCTTCAAAAAGTGCTATTAATAGCGAGTTAGCTGTCAAATAAATGCAGCAAATGTGTGATTAATTGTGAAATTTAAAAAAAAATGCAATTAATTCGCAATTAATCGCAAGTTAACTTAAAATGTGACTTATTTAGGATTAATTGTAGTTAACATTGATTAAACACCTGTCGCAATCAGTGGGTCAGGCAAAGTATTAACATTCACTCACACTGACTGATCGAGGTCCAATCGAGTGCTGCAACGATTAATCGATGAGCTAAAGTAATTCGATTAGAAAAAAAGCTTCAAAACAAATTTTGCTGCTTCAAGTATTCGTTTAATTACAGCGACGTTGTAATGGTTTGTTTTGAAAGTATTTGCATTTGGTTTTACTGATTTGGGTGGATACCCTGCCCTCTAGTGACAACAGTGAACATGACATAACTCATTTAACATGGCTGAATCCAGCTGTTCACTGTTAGGACCAACATAAGGTACCATAATTTCCCCAATATAACGTGCACTTTTTTTCCCCAAAATCAACTTGTAAAATCATGGTGCGCATTATAAACGGGTACATGGATGGAGACAGAAATATATATGTATAAACCGATTTTAAAAAAAAATTTTTTTATTGACACGGCCGCGTTGTGTTGAAGAAACATATGCGGCGACCATTACGGTACGTGACGTCACCATTTTGTTTCGGTAATACTTCACTCTGATCGGCCGAATGATTTCGTCTGTGTTAAATTCTGCTTTTTTCACTCTTCATAAAGCACAGAATTTAGTTTCTTGAACTCATTTGAGTCAACGTTTATTGCAGCTCCGCAACTCGGACCATAACAAACGTAACGACACAGACTTCCTGTGTGTGTCCGTCAACTATATCTGTCCCTCGGGAAACTCAAACCCAAGTAACAATAGATCCTATTGTTACTGTCTTGTCGACAGCGATGAGCACTCTCGGATTTCCGACTTACGTTCTCACTTTCATTTTACCGTATCAATCCATGGAAGAAACATTTATTCATCATGATGAAACGAGCAAGTTACACATCAGCCTTTAAAAGAAAAGTCACATCTGTTTTGTTTTCTCCTAGATTCTGGTAAGTTGGAGAAGTTGTCAAATCATATTATTACCGTAAATATTGTCAGTTTATGGTAATGTTTTGAACTACCAATATGCTATGCTTGTGCTGTGTTTCACCATTCAGTAAAATGACATTTCTGTATCTGTACACGAGCTCTGTTTTCTTGTATTCTTCTATTTATTGGTGCTAAAATTAGGGTGCGCGTTATCAACGAGTACAATAATTTTCCCTAGACTTTACAAGTAAATTTGGGGTGCGCATTATACACGGGTGCGCCTTATATTCGGGAAATTACGGTAAGTTTTTATTTGCGCTAAAAAAAAATGTTATCACGTTTTTCATATATTCGTAATTTAGTTTCTAGGTATATTTAGCTATTTTTTGTGGGTTTATGTGTTTGAACGATTTGTTAAGAGCATTGTTTAAAATGTTAGCGTTTTATAGCATTCAAGCTAGCAGAATTTTGCTATGCAAGTTAGCCAATTGTTCTTTTGTTGTACTTACATCCCCATTTATTTACTTAAAGTTTAGGTATTTTAATTATTTTTAAATGAAAGTGCAATCCTGCATAGTTTGAAGAAACACTCGTGAATTTTATCTTGTTTTCGCATTTAATGCTCTTCAGAAAGTGCAATCTTAGCAAACCTTTGCTTTACATCTCCCAAAATTGATTCTACAACGCATTAAATGTTCCTGATCAGATTACTCGATAATTCGAACTAACTAGTTCATAGCAGAGGCGTGCAAAATTTCCGATTCTTAGATTATTCGCGATTCAGCCGTGGAAGATTCGAGAACGATTCACAAAGATCCTAATTCGATTATTGAATTATACCAGGTAAAGCGGAAATAAAACACAGTCAGCGCGGTCTTCAGGACGCATTGAGGAACGGACCGAGAGTAAATATCATGTTCAACTCATGCCGCTAGATTAAAAAAAAAAAAAAACAATAATACCTGACTGCGGCCGTCAGCCGCTACAAACAGCACCCAGTTGCTAGTTGCTACAAACATACTCAACATCCGGCTATGGTAGATATCACATATATCCAGAACTAGATATGAAATGACAATCGACGGCTGTGTTAGATCGTATACCAAGAACTAGATGCGAAAGGACAGACTTTCCCGTGCTAGTAAACAAGCGCCATCTTAAAGCAGTAGACTTCACTAGAAGGCTCTGTTGTAGCTAACCTAATTACTTTTTATCTTTAAAAAAAAAAAAAAAAAAAAACTGGCAAAATCTTGACTTGAATCTATCTTTAAATGATGAAACGGATTTAAAACTTTCACGTCGAAAGTAGACAGAAGGGAAATTATGGAATAACGGGAGCAATTTTATCAACTTTAACGGTTGATTCACAACATTAAATTACCGGTAATAGAATGTAGCTTAAAGCTACCGATACAGAATGGGGACTTGAGTATTTTATTTACCGTTTTTAACGGTTAACTTGATACTGAAATAGTAGTTTGTTTAGCCTGAGAGGATTTTTGAACAATTTTGGAACTAGTGTGCAAAAAATTAAAAGCGGGGGGGATTTGGGGGTGTGTGGTGCATCAATAATCAATTTATCATCGAATCGGAGCCTCTGAATCATAATCGTAATCGAATCGTTAGGTGCCCAAAGATTCCCACCTCTAGTTGATAGACTAATCAACTACTAAAATAATCGATAGCTGCAGTCCTAGTCCAATCTATTTTGACTGGGAGGGTTAGCAATGAATGATTGAAGAAATAAATGTGATTAATAGTGAGTTAAGTAACAATTATTGCAGTCAAAATTTATTAGAGGTCTATCGCCGCCAATGGGTCAGGCCAAAATCATTAACATTCACTCACATTGACAATGATTCAGTGACTGTGATCATATCCATTTTGACTGGGAAGGTAACATTACAGTGTATCACAAAATTGAGTACACCCCCTCGCCTTTCTGCAGATATTTAAGTACATCTTTTCATGGGACAACACTGAGAAAATGACACTTTGACACAATGAAAAGTAGTCAGTGTGCAGCTTATTAAATAGAGTTCATTTATTTTCCCCTCAAAATATAGCCATTGATATCTAAGCTCGCAAACAGTTTGCTGAAGACATGTCAAAAAAGCACATGGATTACTGGGACCATGTCCTATGGCCTGATGAAACGGGCGGGCTTTCTTGTGTATCGTCTTCAGAAGAAGCTTCCTCCTGGGGTGACAGCCATCCACACCAATTTGATGTAGAGTGCGGCTTGTGGTCTGAGCACTAACTGGTTGACCCCTAACCCTTCAATCTCTGCAGCAATGCTGACAGCACTCCTGTCACGAGTCACATGACATTTTGGAGGAAAAATGACAAACAGTACTCAATTTGGACATTTAGGGATGAACGAAGTTGCCATGCGGTGTACTCACTTTCGTTGCCTGGGGTTTAGATATTAATGGATACATTTTGTTATTTTGAGGGGAAAATAAATGAACTCGATTTTATAAGCTGCACACAGACTACTTTTCATTGTGTCAAAGTGTCATTTTGTCAGTAATGTCTCATGAAAAGATATACCTAAATATCTGCAGAAATGCGAGGGGTGTACTCACTATTGTGATACACTGTATATAACATCTATGCTGATTCCTTTTAGCCTGTCTATAAAAAAATTGTATTATATTTTAGCACCAGGCAAGGAGGCTTTTGTTCACTCAAATTTAAACGCATTTCTTTTGTTTTATGGGAGATTTGTGCAGTAAACTTCATCACGTAGTTTGAAGCAAGAACACTTTACCTCTTTTTTTCAGAGAACTGTGCGATCTTTGTTGCTTTTTTCCCCCCATTTATCGATTATACGCAAGCTCATGTCTCCCTGACTGAGGCTCCCTGACCATAGATACTATTTGTCCATACAGTTGTACTCACATGACATATAATGTTACGACTTTCAGAGAAGTACAACTTCTTGGGAATCAGCATTGTGGGCCAGAGTAACGAGAGAGGAGACGGCGGAATTTACATTGGCTCCATTATGAAGGGCGGCGCTGTGGCGGCCGATGGACGCATCGAGCCCGGAGACATGCTCTTGCAGGTGTGTTTATTGAGTGAAGTTGCGCAAAATGCACACAGGGAATGTGAAAATGTGTGCGGTTACATACCTGGGATTTGAGGAATTTGTGTGGGCCGGTTGGTCCGTCATGGCATTCTTATGGATGATTTTGCATTTTCTTTTTCCTTCGCTTAGAAAACCTCAGGGAATTTGCCCCCCCCCCATCAGACGCAAATTTATAGAATAATTATGTCATTCGTTTGTGCTGAAAAAAATTCTTCGATTGTGCTGCTATCGTTTTTGAGATATTAATAATTCTTTTATTGATCAATCTGAGGTCAACCAGCCCCTCATTTTGATTAAAAATTGCTAAAATTTGTGTCAATTGTTTTTGCTACGTTTGTGATGGTTAGTGCTGTTAAAATTTGTGCTCCTATCATTTTTGAGATATGAGATATTAATTTCGAGTGATGATGTCAGTGAAACACCCGCGGCTCAACTCTTTTGATAAAGAGGGGTGTCCCAACAACTAGCACAAACAAAATGCACCCCTTTGGGCCCATTTTGCAGTAAATGGGAGGCTTGAGATATTAATTTCGAGTGCTGACGTGACTCGCAGCCCCCCATTTGCTGTAAAATGGACCCGAAGGGGTGCCATTAGTTTGTGATACGTTTGCGTTAGTTGTTGGGACACCCCTCTGTTATTGAGAGAGAGTTGGTACGCTCAGTCAGCCGCGATGGAGGTGCTGCGATTGACATCACTCGAAATTAATATCTCAATATTTATAAAATGGTACCGGCACAACTTTTTAGCCGTTTATAATCAAAATGGGGGCTGGGTGCCTTCAGATTGACCTATAAAGGAATTGTTAATATCTCCCCAACAAATTTTCAGCACAAACGAATGACATAATTTTTCTATAAATTTGAGTCTGATAGCGGGGCAACTTCACGGAGGTGCTTATAATATTTTTTTTTTTTGCTGTTTACATTTCCCGCCTCTAATGTCATGTTCTGTGGCACTATTCTTTGAATTATCTGTCCAGTTTCATTTTTTTCTCTTAATCTTGTTAATATGTTAATGTGTTTAACAGCTTGTGCTTCATTAGCCATATGCGCAAAACATGTGGAAGCTAGTTAATCTCAGGCTACGTATTGTAATGAGCACTTGCAGCTAGCTGCCTCTCTATGCAGTCCATCTTCCCACACTCGGGTGCCTTTGCAGCTTCTGAGGCTGTGAACAACAATTTTCTGTTGTCATAATTGGAATGGAAAACTATCATTGTGGGGCAATTATAAAATGGTTAGCCTTGTGGTTTTTTTCATTCACTTTTAATACATTCCAGGACAGCTGGATTTTCCTCGGTCAAAATAACTGGCAATCTTTTCTAAATATTATGACACTATGATTTTTAATGACATTTGATTTCTTATCCTATATTTCAACACTGTTCAAATTGTAGTCATTGTTTTGTTGTTGTTTGCTCTTAGTGACTTAAATGATTTATTTTACGAAGGCATATTGGGACCACACAATGAGAGAAACAAAAGGCCCACAAGATTTAAGTCGTATTGTTAGGAGAATTATGTCGAGTTATTACGAGGTTAAAGTCGTAATATTTCGTTACTTTATGTAATATGTATGTTTTCGTTCCGTGCAGGTGAATGACATTAACTTTGAGAACATGAGTAATGACGATGCTGTTCGAGTGCTAAGGGACATTGTGCACAAGCCTGGGTAACACTCGCACTCACCAGCATGCTCGTCAATAAACACGAATACGAGTTATAAGATAAACATGTTGTCTGCTTTCACTCCTAGTCCCATAACTTTAACTGTGGCCAAGTGCTGGGACCCGAACCCACGAAGCTGCTTTGCACTGCCAAGAAGTGAGGGCTTCATTTGGATCATTTTTGCTGGCTCTAAGCAATTTGATTTTTTTTTTTTAATCTTAAATTTGATGTTTCAGGTGAGCCAATTCGACCCATTGATCCTGCAGCGTGGGTGTCACATACCGCAGCAATGACTGGGGTGTATCCTGCTTATGGTATGAGCCCTTCCATGAGCACCGTCACTTCTACCAGCTCCTCCATCAGCAGCTCCATTCCAGAAACTGAACGTAAGTCCAATCAATGTCTGTAAATTCAAAGGCATCCCGGTGAAAGATCGGGTTTCAGTACCAGTGACGGTGCTAGACACCCAATCCATTTAGACTGAGAGGGCTGGCAGCCAATAGGTTGATCCTCATTGATCAACAACAGCAGCATTGAGGAAAATATTGCGCTTCAAACTTTGTGCCCTCAGTCCATCGCAGATTTTATAGTATTATTTTAAAAATAATAAATAAATACAGTATTTTATTTAACAATGTTGATATATATGCATGTGTACATGTATAAATTCTTTATATATAATAGAAAACATCTTTTACATCACATTGCGGTGCTTAAAAACTATTAAAATATACATATACATATGTTTTTGGGTTTTTTTTGGGGGGGGGGGGGGGTTAAAAAGGGAAAAAACATGTCTTATATGTATTTATTTCCAATGCTGTTAAAGCTGAATAAATACATTGAACACACACACACAATTGAATGTAAATATGCTCAGCCTCGGTGGGGGTCCCCCATTGACAGCGAAAAATGAGGGATCACTGTATCTCAACCAAACAAAAAAAAAAAAAGGCAAAACGAAGATGTCACTTTTTGGTATTTGTTGTGTAAAGGATTGACACAATGAATGAACTGTTTGTCATATAATCGATTATCAAATTAACTATTTTGAATAGTGGTTTAAACCTTTTAGAGAATTTGTTGACTAAAAAAATGGGAAAAACATTTTCATTGTAATTTTTTATTTGTTTTAAATGCAAATATGTTTTGGGGAGGAAAATAAAGCAAATATTTTTTTGTAAAATAAATAAATGAGCAAAATGGAAAAAATTCTCAATTCTCAGATTCTCAATGAAAGTAGTTGAATACAACAGGTTTTAAGCGGTATTTCCTAGTTTGTTTCGTTGCATTGACATATAGAACACTTTTGTTTCCCAAAAGGTTTTGGTTTGTGGTCACAACTTTGACCTTCTAATCCTCTGAACTAAATAACGAATCCATAAACATATTAGCTCAAACTAAAACCTCACTTATGTTGGTCCTAACAGGGAGCAGCTGGATTCTGCCAAGTTATACGAGTTATGGCATATTCACTGTTGCCACTAGAGGGCAGTGTATCCACCCAAAACAATAGAACTAAATTCAGCACTTTCAAAACAAACCATTACAATGTCGCTCAAATTAAACAAACCCTCGGAACAGCAAAATTTGATTTGAAGCATTTTTCTAATCGAATTACTTGAGTTAATCGATTAATCGTTGCAGAACTATGTGTGATCGTTATCGTGAGCCCTGCATCGCAAATCGTATCGTGAGGTACCCAGAGGTACCACACAGACAAGGCTGAAAAAGCAGTTTCTGCTCTTGCACTCCTCTTTAAAATAAACTGCTGTATTTTAAGCCAAAAGAACTGTTGTGTTTGATAGAACAATGTTTATATGCTGCCATAGCAGTTTTGTGGCGCTTTAAGCCCCCGAGCTATTTTTAATCGTCCGTTTACAGCAGACCTGTCCAAAGTCCGGCCCGGGGGCCAAATGCGGCCCGTGGTCAAATTTCATCCGGCCCCCAGCCTCTGTCATAAAATCAATAACGTCTGGCCTGCCCACAGACCTAATAAATTGGTCAGCAGTACTGCGACCAGCATATGAAGTAGCTTACACACTAAATGCTGCTCCTCATTTACCCACTAGGCAGCAGCACTCTAAGCAGCATTACCCTTTACTTCCAATTTTCTAAAATGGGGACAATCAACAAAAAAAAAAAAGAAAGTTGAATGCGACGGCCGACGCTTTAAGGATAGGTGCAAATTGGACTATTTCTTCACTAAAGTACACAACAACTGTGTCTGCCTCATTTGCAAAGAGACAGTCGCTGTTTTTAAAGAGTTAAATGTGAGGCGATATTACCAAACAAGACACGCAGACATGTACGACAAGCAACCTGAAGCTAGTCTAATTTCACAGCAGCAGTATTTCGCAAGGGCTCGAGAGTCGAAAGAGAGCGACACAAAGGCTAGTTGCAAGATTGTTGAAATTTTTAATTGAGAAAAAAAATAAAGCAAAAGTGACACACACAATCGCTTGCTAAAATTTGCTTAAATATATTGTTCTACGTAAAGGACGTCAGCCAAGGTCGGCCCCCCACATTTTTACCACACCAAATCTGGCCCCCGTTGCAAAAAGTTTGGACACCCCTGGTTTACAGACACCGCAGAACTGCTTTTATTTCAAACTAGCCATGAAAAGAAGCTAAGTAATTATATTTATTATTTTAAATCTCTGTCATTTTTACCTTATAATCATTAATTGATGTCTAATATTTAGCTAAAAAAAAGTGACTGTAAAAAATTCTTCACTCAAATATTTTAAACTTTTAAACAAATTACATCACAATGGAAAAAAATAGTGTCTGCAAATAAGTGACGGATATCTACTTCATAACCATCGTTTAATTTTATTTTTTTGTTACTGTCGCATTTTCGCCGATATTTCAGATGACAAATAATCAATCCAACAAAGAAAAACTGTAAACATTTAAAATGGGTAAATATATGAAAAAGAAAATCTCGACCACTCCCTGATGTCTGCGATTTCTGCATCGCGATCCATGTTATATTACTGTGTTTCACCTATAAAATCCCCAAAAAGCCCAGTTGTGGCCATTCACAGCTGTGTCTTGACACTTAGTGAGACATGCTACTTGGAGTTTTTGGATCGAAACAAGGTAAGTATGCGATAATATCTTGTTAAAATCACGACGTCTTTAATTATGCTCTCTCAGCTACTGTTTTTTTAAAATGCCCTCCTGTTCAAAATTTTTCTTCCCTCAGAAATATGGCCAAATTGGGGGTCTCAGAGCGGAACTTCAAGTCACCTGAGTGTTTTCCGCTATATAAACACACACACACATACAGTGCCTTGCAAAAGTATTCGGCCCCCTTGAATCTTGCAACCTTTCGCCACATTTCAGGCTTCAAACATAAAGATATGAAATTTAATTTTTTTGTCAAGAATCAACAACAAGTGGGACACAATCATGAAGTGGAACAACATTTATTGGATAATTTAAACTTTTTTAACAAATAAAAAACTGAAAAGTGGGGCGTGCAATATTATTCGGCCCCTTTACTTTCAGTGCAGCAAACTCCCTCCAGAAGTTCAGTGAGGATCTCTGAATGATCCAATGTTGTCCTAAATGACCGATGATGATAAATAGAATCCACCTGTGTGTAATCAAGTCTCCGTATAAATGCACCTGCTCTGTGATAGTCTCAGGGTTCTGTTTAAAGTGCAGAGAGCATTATGAAAACCAAGGAACACACCAGGCAGGTCCGAGATACTGTTGTGGAGAAGTTTAAAGCCGGATTTGGATACAAAAAGATTTCCCAAGCTTTAAACATCTCAAGGAGCACTGTGCAAGCCATCATATTGAAATGGAAGGAGCATCAGACCACTGCAAATCTACCAAGACCCGGCCGTCCTTCCAAACTTTCTTCTCAAACAAGGAGAAAACTGATCAGAGATGCAGCCAAGAGGCCCATGATCACTCTGGATGAACTGCAGAGATCTACAGCTGAGGTGGGAGAGTCTGTCCATAGGACAACAATCAGTCGTACACTGGACAAATCTGGCCTTTATGGAAGAGTGGCAAGAAGAAAGCCATTTCTCAAAGATATCCATAAAAAGTCTCTTTTAAAGTTTGCCACAAGCCACCTGGGAGACACACCAAACATGTGGAAGAAGGTGCTCTGGTCAGATGAAACCAAAATTGAACTTTTTGGCCACAATGCAAAACGATATGTTTGGCGAAAAAGCAACACAGCTCATCACCCTGAACACACCATCCCCACTGTCAAACATGGTGGTGGCAGCATCATGGTTTGGGCCTGCTTTTCTTCAGCAGGGACAGGGAAGATGGTTAAAATTGACGGGAAGATGGATGCAGCCAAATACAGGAACATTCTGGAAGAACACCTGTTGGTATCTGCACAAGACCTGAGACTGGGACGGAGATTTATCTTCCAACAGGACAATGATCCAAAACATAAACCCAAATGTACAATGGAATGGTTAAAAAATAAACGTATCCAGGTGTTAGAATGGCCAAGTCAAAGTCCAGACCTGAATCCAATCGAGAATCTGTGGAAAGAGCTGAAGACTGCTGTTCACAAACACTCTTCATCCAACCTCACTGAGCTCGAGCTGTTTTGCAAGGAAAAATGTCTCTCGATGTGCAAAACTGATAGAAACATACCCCAAGCGACTTGCAGCTGTAATTGGAGCAAAAGGTGGCGCTACAAAGTATTAAGGCAAGGGGGCCAAATAATATTGCACGCCCCACTTTTCAGTTTTTTATTTGTTAAAAAAGTTTAAATTATCCAATAAATTTTGTTCCACTTCACGATTGTGTCCCACTTGTTGTTGATTCTTGACAAAAAATTAAAATTTTATATCTTTATGTTTGAAGCCTGAAATGTGGCGAAAGGTTGCAAGGTTCAAGGGGGCCGAATACTTTTGCAAGGCACTGTATATATATATATATATATATATATATATATATATATATATATATATATATATATATATATATGAATATATATATATATATATATGAATATATAGAGCAAGTATTCGATACACTGCCAATGGGTTTTCCCATTGACTGTGTATCAAATACTTGTTCTTCCCACTGTGTATATAAATATATATATATATATATATATATATATATATATGTATATATATATGTATATATGTATATATATATTAGGGCTGTCAAAATTATCGCGTTAACACGCGGTAATTAATTTTTTGAATTAATCACGTTAAAATATTTGACGCAATTAACGCACATGTCCCGCTCAGACAGTATTCTGACTTTTTGTAAGTTTTACAGCAAGGCTTTTTGTGCTAACAGCGAACTCTTGTGGTCGCTTTGCGACATGGTTTATTGTTTTCTTGCCAGTTCAACATGGCTGCACGACGTCTCGGGCTGACGCCTACGTTGTAATGTTGTGCTTATATGATCCTTGGACAAGATTTGTCCGTAAGTATGGTTGTTGTAAAGAATGTACATATTATGTTAGTAATCGAAATGTTATATTTTTTGTATGAGACGCTTTTTGTTTATGTTTAGTGAACCTGTATAGCGTGCTAAGCTAACGTTGTTGGTAATGCAATGCTTGTGTACTTTTTTTTGTAGTTTTACGACGGTCTAAAGAGGACAATGGTTTGAGGCCATTTTGTTAATAAATCAGATGAAAAAGGAAGAAGTCTGATTATTAAGGCGTCGTTCACTAGCTGTCTAGCTTTGGAAAGAGTAGACGCTTCGGAGTGAGGGCAGCATAGACAGATTTAAATGACAGTAGAGTGAAATGCCCACTACAGTACTTATGTACCGTATGTTGAATGTATATATCCATTTTGTGTCTTATCATTCCATTCCAACAATTTATTTTACAGAATATATATATAATTTACAGAAAAATATGGCATATTTTATAGATGGTTTGAATTGCGATTAATTAATTTTTAAGCTGTAATTAACTCGATTAAAAATTTTAATCGTTTGACAGCCCTAATGTGTGTGTGTGTGTGTGTGTGTGTGTGTGTGTGTGTGTGTGTGTGTGTGTGTGTGTGTGTGTGTTAGGCCTGTTGCGATAGGCCTGTTGCAATAACAAATTTTAGCATGTGATAATTTATCATTTATTATTGCGATATTATTGCGCCCCCCCCAATTTTTTTTTTAAAACCAATTTACAATAACACAGTAAGAATACAGTATATGTTAATAGCTCAAGTACACCCATTTAAACACGATAAATGTTTACTCTTAAATTCATAAATACTTTTTAAGAAATCACAACTAAAAACAAAAGACCATGCCTCTAATAATTTAAAGCTGTAATGTGAAGTAAGGTTGGCCAACCATGTTTTTGAATAATATCAATGGCTAAACAGTTATAAGCATATTTTCATTATTTTTTTTTACGCAACCCTTCCAGATTCTTTGTTTAACCCATAGCAACGCCCTTGACAACGAAAATGCTTTTCTTCAGCAATCTTCGGAAATTACGTCACACCGGGAAGTGCAAGGGAAGTCCGCCATAGAACAGTATTGTTTGTTGCATTGCTTCTCGGTAAGATGCCACGGCGGTGTGTGGCGATGTTTTGTTCTCACTCAAACGAAAAGTTATATGAGTGGCCAAAGGATAGCAGGGCACGTAAATGGACATCTTTCGTTCGCACGAAGCGAATGAATTTCATGCCATCATCGAGTAGTGTTCTCTGCTGCAAACACTTCGAAGATGCCTGCTTCCTTAACCGGTCTGCTTATGATCAAGGATTTGCCAAAAAGCAAGTGTGATTTTTGGATAGATGACAGATGACTTTGTCAAAGCAGAGCTGCCAACTGTTGTGGAATGAACAGTATAAGCTAGCGATGTTAGCCGAAAGTTAACTCGTGGCAATCCCCGATCATAGTTGTTGTTGCGTTCGCTAGGTTAAGCGTGTTTAAATTGTGCGTCATCTACGATCTTGTCCGAAAGGGTTAATCCACTGTCAATCGGGAAAGGGTTGTGGATGTGCATATAAGCGGGTCGGCGTCGCGGTAATTCACGGTCACGTTGCAGTAAGACACACACCGCCGGTGAGTTTGTGCACATTTATTTGTATTTGTATTATGTATTTCCACCTTCATGCTTCTAGCATTGCACTGCATTTGTACGGTTCGGCGTTTCTTTCACGGTGATCGCTTGCTAGCCTTCTAGTTTGTTTCGCGAGAGCCACTGACAGGTGACAGTTTAGCGTTTTGGCATTGAGTCAATCTCGCAGCGAATCAGCGAGCACGCAGGTCACGCAGTGAATCATGGGAAATGTAGTCTCGGGGCAACACTGAAGTGGTGCTTTGTAATCTGTTCGCTTGTGTGAAAAAACTACATTTCCTCATGCCATTAGACCCCACTTTGATTTCTTATTGTTGCCACAATAAAGTGGAGAAAGCCATCGACGACTGTGATATAGTGGATATTATTTAGTTGTAATGCGCGAGTTCACCAGTAGAGGGTACGCATGTCATTTAGATGTTTGTTAGATTAGATTGTGCCTTACTAAAAGAGAGAAAAGTTGTTGTTCAGAGTCACTTGGCAAGACGTTGAGTAAAGTTGTAAAAGCCAATAAAGGTGTCGTGTGGGTCACTCGGTCAAGATATAACAACGACTCATCTCCTTCTTTCCCCCCAACGTTTTTATATTATTATTTTATATGCACGAGAGCTGCCGGATCTGCCAAAATGAACATGAAGTCTGATTATTATTATTTTTAACAATGTCATCAGATAGACAAAAACATATAATTATGTGTAAATGCCTGCATCTTCAAATCATGAAAATAATAACAGCCTATATCTTACCAATGTTGTAATCTCGATGGGTCTTGTATCCATTCCGTGTCAGGTAGTCTAGGCACATTGTTTGCATCCTGATTAGCGTCTGGCTAATACATGTTAGGTCCAACATAAAATTCCAACCTCCTCTTCTTCCTCCAACTCTTAAAAACTTGGATCTCCTCCCTTGCGCTCGATCTATCACTTATATCGCTGTTTGAATCATTGTTTGAAGGGCTTTGTATGGCGGCCGTATGTATGGAGGTGCCATCGCGTTCCTGGTGTGACGTATCACTTCCGGGTTCGTCCCCTTTCAGGCTCGAACTTCGGAAACGCGATTATTTTGTCAAATATACAACATATAAATTATTTTTTCATGCTATATTTGTTGAACAATGTTGAATTAATTGTGACCCTATTTGGCATGTGAAGAAATTACTTCACATTACTGCTTTAAGCATCTAGGGCAGGCAAATGAAAACTTTTCCCCTCATAGCTTCTGCTATGGCGTTCCATGTGTAATATTCTAATTGGATGTTTTCCGCGGCACCCGGAAGTGCACGCAACGGTGATGTTGTTTTGTTCATGTGACGCGGCAGTGAGAGACACAGCCTGCCGAGAGCCACAGCTTGAGGAAGTGTAGTTAGCGCCGTGTGTTACTAAAAAAAGTTGTCAGCACGTCGTGTGTTTGATATCATTGCCAGAAAAACATACATAATAGGACACCATACAGCTTCCTTTTTAATGTTGTCCTTATAATGATGATCTGCTGCATCATAAATCACTTTGTGACTTTCCACCTCCATGATGGAGCGTTCTTCGTCCATGTTCGCTGGTGTTTAAACCGTGAATAAACAACTGGGCTGTTGACTCCAGGCCTGGCTCCGCCCATTTTGACGGATAGGTCTCCGGCAAATATAAAAAATAACCTAAAACATCCAGTGGGCTCCGGCACGCCGGTGCTGGTCCGCAGTCAATCCGGAGCACTGACGCGGCCAGTATACATTGAACAATAGGACATAATGGGAACGGATATACATTGAACAATAGGACATAATGGGAACGGATTGGCTCCGGCCCTATTTTTTGCCGGACCCGGAACGAAGATGCGTTTTGCTTAGTTGGTAACAAGGAAGCCGAACTTTTAACAGCACGTCGGCCGCACGCGCATACTGGACTGTCTCAGAAAATTAGAATACACAATATTCTAATTTTTTGAGACAGTCCTGTGTATATATACAGGACTGTCTCAGAAAATTAGAATACACAATATTCTAATTTTTTGAGACAGTCCTGTGTATATATACAGGACTGTCTCAGGAAATTAGAATATTGTGTATTCTAATTTTTTTTGAGACAGTCCTGTGTATATATACAGGACTGTCTCAGGAAATTAGAATATTGTGTATTCTAATTTCCTGAGACAGTCCTGTATATATACACAGGACTGTCTCAAAAAATTAGAATATTGTGTATTCTAATTTTCTGAGACAGTCCAGTACACACATGCATGCAAGGCGATAAATCGCAGGGGAAAAATTACCGCCTTCATTTTTATTTACCGTGCGATAAATGGAATTATTGCATATTGCGACAGGCTTTATACATATTATATGTATGTGTATGAATGTATGTACATTTTCCTCCTTATTTTACAGCCTTAGTTTGACATTTAACATAAATATTTTCTGCATAACTAGGATGTCAAATCGAAAAGTTTGAATATAGCCTCTAATTTTAGCAAAAACAAACTTTTTAGAGGCACTTTTTCATTTAGTTTGGACCCAGGCAACACAAATAAAATGATAAGTTTTTTTCTGTAAGATGGTGTTATTTTTTAGATATTTGCAAACATCTGCTTTTACTGATAGTTACATCATATGGCTCCAATGCACAATCCAGTAAATTTGACATTTACTACCATCAATTAAGTCGTGATGTCAATGAGGTTCCTTAGGACAATAATCTAAAAAACAATGAATGAACCTCAGTTTGTAAATGTCAACGTATTATTTCTTAGCAAACTCAATATGATTCAATATGTGCACAGATCTGCCATGTATTGACACTAGGGATGTAACATCTAATCAATGTGGATCATTATATTGATTTGTTAAGCACAATTGAATGAAATCCGATCAAAATGCAAAATGATTATTATTTCAATAAGCCGTTTTATAAAATAAGTTTCATCAAAAAAAATTTCATACACATCAAAACAGATATCTAATATCTATGGCTTTAGGTAAATTGTGACCGATTATTACATGTGTTTATAATTTTGTATTAAATAGCTCAAAGGCCTTTTAATCGAATCGTCGTAGAATATCGTATCATTGACCCTCGTCAGGAAAAGTGGCATGGAAAATGAATGAATGTCCAAAGAATCGATGATTTGTTATACCATCATGAAATATTTGCCACTCCAAGAATATTTTTTAGATCCGCCCTCGAGTATGACACAGCTGATTACCAAGATTGCTCTAAGAAGTTTTTAGATCTTAATCCCCTGTGATGTACATAATATTTTTTAGCACATTCAAAACTTGGAATACTGCAGTTTGATGTTGCAGATATCTAAGACTATCGTTCCTTTTGAACATCTGAATCTCATACAACTTTGAAGGCCTCGTCCCCTCCACACCCTGACCTAGAAAGCTGCAACACTATCAGAAGCGTTAGTAAATCTTGGCACACTCCAGCGACTATCTGTGCTCCAGATTTGACTGTGTTCAGGTTTTTACTGCGTTCAGCCTCATAGCTAGCCCCCATCTGTTCAATAACCCTTGTCAAAAAGTCAGCCATAACTCACAAATTTCATCTCCCCTGTAATCTTGTGGAGAAGCGCTTTTATTTTTCGTCCTTTGAAATGAAACGTGTTCTTCTCTTGACACTTGCTTGACTGGATTGATTCTTACTGACCTTTTTTTGTTCCTCTGACTTCTGGCTCTGTTTCAGGAGCAGAAGTATGTTATTTTATGTTCGGACTTGAACTTGTGTGAGGCCAAGAGTTTTTATTGGTCTCTTAAGATTGCGCATGCTCATTCACAAGCAGGAAATACTCATGATGCAATCTTATGAAACGCTAAGGCTGGAAAAACAGATTTTTGTTTAATGCACTAAAACAAAGTTGACATTTACGGAAAGCATTTCAACTGTGACAAGCCTAAAAAAATTTATTTTTTTATTTTTTTTAGCTCCGAAAGATTTAACCCATTATGAATTTTTACTCTTCCCAGCATGCATTTGGGAGAGAAAATGATTTTTAATTTGGGGAGATGAAGGAATTACTGACCTAAATGGGAGCTCATGAGGCCCATTAGAGGCAAAAAAAACAAACGATTACAATGCATTTAGTTACCCACGGAAAACATCTAATCTTGTATAAAATTTAAACTAAATTGAGAGAAACACTTTTCTCCATGTTTAACTCATTGGCTGCCATTGATGGCGCTAGGATATGGCACTTAAACATGAGCATTCACAGCCACTCCTCTCAGTTTAAATAACTGGACATCCATCGTTGTCAATGGCACACAATGAGAACATTTATCAAAAAACATGGCAGTTACCACATGCGTTTGTAAAAGATGAAAGTTCTAAGTTAACAAAGCTAGCTTAAGATAACTACATGAAAAGCTACTTTAGAATTCAGGCTACAGGAGAGCAAATGTTATTTTTACGATTTCTAAACTGCACAAATTCAAAATTTGAAAGAGGGAACAATTTAAACACTTGGATGATTCCAACTCTTCTGCCCCAAATCCTCAAAAACTTGATTATTTAACTGTTCTTAAATTTCATCATGTGTTGTGTTAAAAATGAACCTGTTTGGAAAAACAAACCGTCAATTGTAAAGTTTACAGATGGTCAATATTTAAGAGTACAAATCCAGTCAAGTGGGAACAACACCAAGGACATTCGAGAACAAATAGTCAATGAAGCTCGAATGTCATTTGAAGTGAAAATAGAAATGAGGGGAAAAGTAGATTTACCAGAATAGCTAACAGCTAAGGTGGCTCCATCTGGATCTTAATTTCCCAAGAGAAAGCAGATGAAACACTTTGTGTTATGGATGGCCCGATCACATATTTTTGCACCCGAGTCACCTGACTTCCCCGATTCCATACCTCGACAATATATTAAGGCGAAATAAACGTACTTAAATAGATATATAAATAAATAAACTTTACAGCATGTACCAGTGTTTCTGAAATATTATGTATTATGTAAATTGAATTCAAGGTGATATTCTGCTCTTAACATTTTGCTAATAAATTACATTGCATCCAAAAATTATGCATATAACCTCCATATAACCAGCTATGGTAATGAGATTTTTTTAACTTGTCCTGTTCAGCTGCTTGACATGGAGAATGAAAATCTGAGTGTCCGATTTGTCTGATCAGTTATAATATATCGCATGGGAGTATGACATTGTCCCATTGTGATCATTCAATGTACCCCTTTATTTGGAGAAAGCAGCGAACAGAAAGGGGTTATGGGGGGACAGAAGAAAAGAAAGGGGTTATGGGGGGACAGAAGAAAAGAAGAGAGAGAGAGAGAGAGAGGCACAAACAACAACAAGAAATACATTGAACGCCTACACTCACTATAAATATGTTGGTGCTATCGTTAGCTATTGGTATTTCCGACTGACACCATGAGGGGGGAGGGGGGTGACAAAGATAAATGATTAGGAGGGGTGGAGTGTACACAAATCAGCGAGGTGACGTGAAGAACACATGCCAACTAGTTATCTAGTAATGTAGACCAGTGTTTTTCAACCTTTTCTGAATCACTGCTCATTTCTACATTGGGGGAAAAAATGTCGGCACACCGCCAACCAAAAATGTTCCAAAATTACTTTCTGAACAGTATATTTAACAATAAAATCTCAGTATTCATACTTACTCAGTGGGAAACTTGTCTGTTTGGATTAATACAAAGCCGATATCCTGGCAGGAATCTTCTTTAACAGCTCTCTGTTTTTATTTTTTGTAGCAGTTCGGCTTGACAAGCTCAGAATTATCAGACAGGAGGACTTTAGCAATGTGTTTAACCACATTAGGGCCAAGCATCTCACTAACAATACTAAGCGGAGGAAAAGAAACTAACCAGGATTCCCTCAGTAGCAGCGAGCGAAGAGGGATCCGGCCCAGCACCGAATCCCCGCCACCCGGGAGGGACCTAGTCCTTCTGATGGAGGCTCTGCCCGTTGACTGTGTGAGGCCGGTAGCGGCCTTCCCAGAGTCGGGCCACTGTCCCCGGAGCAGGTTGCGCTCCTGGCCCGCCTGCGGAGGGGAGCGCAGTGCATGCTTGGCGCCAGAAGTAAGAGCCCCACAGGGTATGACTTTGTAGACTGGTAGTATTAATGTCCCTGCCACAGTGTGGGACTTTTTGGATTTAGCAACAAGTTCAGCTACAAGCTAACTTGCTTTGAGGGCTTTGCCATTTATCTTTGTAGTCCTTCTCAAAAAGTTGCCTGTTTCTCTGTTCACAAAGACGAACAAAATAGTCCATAGTTTGAAGCGATGGGTGTTTCGTTTGGAGATGACGTTTAAGCTTGCTTGGCACCATTGAGCATTTGGCTCGTGTCGCGTTCAAGAACGGCTCTGTGTTCTAGCCATCAGCCACCTTGCTGTCCTTGACAATGTGTTGGAATAAAACACAGGGGCACACGAGCAATACCTCGCTCATCTGCACATGACAGAGAACTTTCTACCTACTCCTTCTTTCCTACTGCAACTCCGCCCGACGATGAAAAAAAAAAAAAAAGCGATATTGGATAATTTCTTGCGGCAAACCTGACGATCTTGGCACACAGGTTGAAACAGACAAATCTAGACAACTAGAACAACTAGATTTGTGTATGTATGTTGTGAGTGTATGTTGCTATCCTATTCTATGCTGCCTGATCGCTAATCCACTAATACACTTATTTTTTCCACTTGAGTGCATCTAATTGCACCTAGTCATGCGTGAAACCCATTCGACATGTAACAGTCATGTGATTGCCCTTCCCCATTCAATTGGGGGGGGGACGAGCCAGCGCAGCCCAGCATGGGGGCCGACGTCATCCCCCAGGGATCCAGGGTGGTCCCTTGCATCTACAATAGACCCTACCCACGTGACGTCACAACTCCGCTCTCCTGACTGGTGCCGCCCACTTGTCCGTCAACACATCGTGTTGACCTGTTACGGCTATGTACATTCCTCCTATTTACGGCGTGTTTTTCTGCTCGTTAACATTAATAATCAAAATGGTGAAGGCGTGTGTGGCGGTCGGTTTCAATAACAGAGAAGATAAACGGAGAGACTTGAAGTTCTACCGGATTCCGAGAGACACGGAGAGGAGAGAGCGAGATGGGCTGCTGCAATTCGACGAGAAAACTGGGCTCCAAACGATTACCACAGATTATGTAGTAGTCATTTTATATCTGGTAAGATGCATTTAATATATATTTAGAGGGTTTTGGGCTGACAACCACAATTAAGATCATTGCTAGGCTAATCGCCGACAACATACACGTATGTATGTAGTGAGAGTGCTATCGCTAATCCATATAAACATTAAAAGCCCTAGCTCCATTGACAAATGACATGAAATACATTAGACTTGACAGTGGATGTTAGCAAGAACAAAAGATTTTGAATTGAAAATTTCGTAACTCACCTTCCGAGCACAAGATTCCTGCCGAATTTTCGTGTACGAGGACCTGTTTCACCCAACCAGCAACGTAGCATTTATAAGCCTCCAAGCTCTTAAAGTTTTTCAAACTTTCGTGAGAATAGGCTGATTTTGTGTGGACAAGATAGTTGTAAATATCAGGGTCAGGCAGAGACGGCGAAGGCAGCCGGTCAAAAATCATCGATTTAGGCATCAAATATGGATCTGGCGACTGTATAGAACGAAGCTTTTCCACATAACGCCTTTTATGCAACACATCCAGTGAGTTTACGGCATCAGAAAGCACCGGGTCTTCCATGAAATGCATTTAAATTCCTCGATCAATTGAAACCAATGCTAATACAGAGACAAAATGACGGACAAGTGGGCGGAACCATACAGCGAGCACGTGGTTTTGTGACGTTGGTGGGTAGGGTATATATAAACACTGGATGAATGGAAAAATCGACATCTGAGAAACCTCAAAATCAGGGCTTTCCCAATGGTTTTTTTTTTGTGTTTGTTTGTTTGAATGCTAGGTGGATTTATCGAGCAGTATGTCCCGGCGTTGCTCGGGTGAAAAAGTGAAAGTTGGCATTTTCTATGCTAATTTTTTGGGTTTCAAATTGTCTGCACTAAAGGGAGGCCTATAGAGATCAAACCTAAGAACCACCATATAAGAACATTCCCAGACACATACTGTAAAGTTCAGTTGTGTAAAATTTCGTCAAACTCCGCCCAGCCGTTTATGTGTCCATAAAACACAGACATACTTGCCTATATTGAGATCATGATATCCAGCCAAAATGAATTTCTTATTGATATTCCTGAAATTGTACTTTTTTTTTTTTTTTTTTTTTTTTTTGTTTTTTAATCCAGCGTCTTGTTGTGGAGTACCCATGGCCACAACGTATTAGCATAGCAAATTTAAATTTGTACATGAAACCATAAAGTTTGAAAGCCAACTGTGACAATGCAATCGCAAGAGACAAGTCCTTTGTCCAAAAGATGGTGCTCGCACCTCCACAATCAGGGATTTTCTATCTTAATTTGTGGAGTTTTGAATTTTCCGCACCAATTGGAGGCGTACAGATATCAAACCCATCAAAGAACACTCCCAGAAAAATAAAGTACAACTGTGTAAAATTTCGTCAAAATCCGCCCAGCCATTTCAGTGTCCATAGGGAACGAACACACTATTTTCGCAACCATAGGGCACACCGTATTAAACAGTGCAGGCTCGTTTTCAGGTGATATTTTTGTATTTAGTACACACACAAGGTGCATCACATTATTGGGCGCATTACAAACATATGCTAGCATGTGCGCTAGCTTTTTCTTTTTTTTTTTAGGCAGCATGAACAAAATTGAGTTCAGTTGTACTTTATTAAAGAATTTAACAAAGTACTCACATCAATCTTAATCCACAAATCCTTCAAAGCTTCATTCTTGATTCAGCTCAAGCTGTGTGCAGACGCACTCTTCCGAGCTCCCACGAGCAACTTATCTCAAACGATAAGCGCTCAGGGCCAACTCAGGACCAGCAAGCTCGACTCCCAGTATGGCTCCAAAGAATTTGAAGTCGGGAGACTTGGATGAAATAAAATCCTCCATACAGAAATTCGAGGTCTCCTTGACTGGCTTGATTCAAAGCCAGAATCAAGAAAATCAAAGGAGAAATCAAGAAATCATCAGAGGGCTCCAGTTAATGCGGGCTGAAAATGAGAAACTCAAGCAGGCGGTCGAGGAGAGAGATGATCACATAAAAAGGCTGGAAATTTTGGCTGATGATCTCGACCAGTGGCGACGCGCAAATGAGCTCATCATTTCGGGATTACAACTGACGCCTAGCCCAGGTGATACAGTGGCGCAACTGGCAATCGCTAAGCTGAAAGAGTATGGAATAAACCTGGAACCGCTGGACATCCGTCGCTGCTTTCTGCTCCCATCTGGGGGGAGAGGACCGGTGACGGTGCTCATGAAGCTGGCAGACCACAAGACAAGACTGCCCTGCTTAACCAGCGCCGCCACCTGAAAGGGTCGAAGATTTTTTGGAATGACAACTTGACTCGCCGAAATGCCGAAATTGCAAGAAAAGCACGTCAACTCAAGAAAGCTGGGAAAATAGCCAACACCTGCGTCTCGGATTGCAGGATCCTTATCAAGATGCAAGATATGAAGATTAAAGCTATAAGGAGTCTTGAAGAGCTGACCCCACTCGAAAATTAATGATGACATATGAAACCACACTTTGATTAAAACTGGATGAACAGATTGAGTGCCATGATGACCCAAAGGATTAGCTTGATCCGGACCACAACTTCTACAATAGCATGTTGGGTAACTGGAAATACTACACAGCGGACCAGTATATCTGTGGATGTGGACGGTAAGCTGAAATTTATCAACGGCAGGAGTCTCTACAAGAATTTTGAACACATTAAGGTTTATCTACTAAAGATAAAAAAGGCTCTGACTTTAATTTGCACGGATATAACATGTCACAAATGAATCGGGCATCTAAGGGGGGAGGGGGTGTTGCCTTGTTTGTTAATGAAAATTTTAAGTTTGAAATCCTACATGACATGTCAATTAGGATTGACAATCTCCTGGAATGTATTACAATTGAGCTCCTTATCCCCAATTGTAAAAACATAATTATCTGCTGTGTCTACCGAGCTCCTGATTCAAATGTCCAGCTTACCGAGTATATGGAAAAGATACTGTTCAAAACGAATAATAAGCATGTCTTTTGTTGTGGAGACATTAAGCTTGTGATAAAATATGTACATGTTGTTTGATTTTTTTCCTCATATATTCATGTTTGATGAAACTGTTACAGTGATGTTTGTGTGCGGCAATTGTTGCCACCATGTACACCTTAGGAATGTACCCTTTAAAGAGACTTTTAAGAAAAGCATTTTGAGTCGCTACTCACACCAGCTGTGATAACACATAACATTTTTGCCACACACATAGCCACAACAAAATGTTCCCACAACAAATAGATGCTAGAATGTCAGGGACAATGACAAAGCCATAACCTTGTACGCCCGGAAACTCAGACCACTAATCTTGTGCACAAGAGCTGCTTGACTGGATGCTGAGTTATTGTAAACCTAGATTGTTGATTGTGTATTTTAAAGTTTGTGGCCATGTGATGATGTATGTAACCGTACCATGTCTGATTGTGCGTCTTTAGCTGTATGGGGGGACGGGAAAATGATAAGCTCATGCTTCCTCCCGTCTGCCTTTGTCTTTTTTCTTCGGTACTTTCTTCCTTCGGGCAAATCATATCACATTTTGTAATTGTCAATGATTGTCAATGATACCGATGATGATGACAATAAATATTTCATTCATTAAAGCTCATCTTCTGTTTCCAAATTTTAACAGCTCGGCTAGGTCTCGATCAAACACGGTAGCTCAACTTTTCTTTAGGCAGCGTCATCTTAAAAATTACCGTAGGTGGCAGTGTCTTTGTTTTGCGTGTCTCTTCGCAGTAGATGACATATTCAGGGATCCTTTGCCAAACAAATGATGTTTGGCCTAACACACGCAGACACACACACTCGAACGTTACTGCTCCTGGGGGCACACCCCCTGTAACATGCAACCTTCTCCCTTTAAGGTTCTAATGTGGCTTTCCCTTATGTGTCCTAATAAATAAATAATAAACTAATATTTTTATAACCCGATCTTTTTCACCTGATTCCAATCCTTTGAAAAATGACGCAATCTTTTCTTTGTGTACCCCACGTTTAAACACTCGTCTTCTTTTGTCCTCTCAGGATTCGATGACTTCCACCTCTCCATTCACAGCGACATGGCAACGGTTGCTAAGGCCATGGCCTGTCCGGAGTCAGGCCTGGAAGTGCGAGACAGGATGTGGCTAAAGATCACCATCGCTAACGCATTCATCGGTATGACTGGGCAAGCAGACAAATGTTCTTGATTCTCGGATCTTGAAAGAATTTGGTTATGTGCTGTCATTAGGTTCTGATGTGGTGGACTGGCTCTTCCATCACGTGGAAGGCTTCACAGATCGCAGAGAGGCCCGTAAATACGCAAGCAACTTGCTGAAGGCCGGCTACATCCGGCACACCGTCAATAAGATCACTTTCTCGGAGCAGTGCTATTATGTATTTGGAGATCTCTGTGGCAGTAAGTATTGAAATATGCTGTTGTGGTGGTGGTGGTGGTGGGGGTGTGAATGCTGCCAATTATGGACCTCCACCCAAATGCTTTTATAATTGCCTCCAGATGTTATGATATGGCAGCAAAGCACTTTTTGTATTAGGCCATGCTATGCTTTAACCTCAATTTAAGCTACTGTACACAGGCGGTCATATGTTTGGAAACACACTAAACATTCTCTTTCCGCTGTTTTGCCCTCACAGATATGACCCACCTGTCTCTCCATGACCATGATGGTTCCAGTGGGGGAGCCTCAGATCAAGACACGCTCCCCCCGCTGCCTCACCCCGGGGCGGCTCCCTGGCCTCTGCCCTACCAGTTCCCTATCCCTCACCCCTATGACCTCCCGCAGCCCTTCCACGGTGGCCCAGCTGCTGGCAGCGCTGGAAGCCAGCACAGCGGTGAGTACAGTACGGTACATTTCATTTAGGCAATTTGACTGCCATTGACAACGATTGGGTTAAGTTCGTCAGCGGCAGCCGAAGAGTTAAATAATTTTTTCTTGTCATTTACTTGCAATTAATCGGAAATTAGTCACATTTCTCAAGAGATGACCTGCTAGATTAACGAACATAATTTTCTGTGTGTGTCTGTGCATACTTTTTCTGTTTGTATATGGCGGAAAACACTCAGGTGACTTGAAGTTCCGCTCTGAGACCCCCAATTTAGCCAAGTTTCAAAATTGTCTTATATGCATGTGCATCATTGGAAAGCTTAAAATCTCTTTTTTCTGGGGTAAGAAAGATTTTGAACAGGAGGGCATTTTTTGACACCTTAAAAATAGATTTTTTAAAAAAGCATCTAATGTATCTAATACATCGATATCATCCCCATAATAAGCAATCTAAATGGCAACAAGGGTACAAAATATATAATGGACCGCATATTAGTCAGTTAGCCTGCTGTGTCCATAATTCGCGCGCTTGCGTTTGACTGCAATGTATGTCTTTTTGTGGCTTTCCGGTAACTCGAGTTAAGAGCATGAGAGAGCATCATTAATTTAAAGACGCCATGATTTTAACGAGATATTATTGTGTACTTACCTTGTTTTGATCCAAAAACTCCTTGTAGCATGTATCGCCTAGTGTCAAGACACAGATGTGAATGGCCACAGCCGGACTTTGTGGGGATTTTATGGGTGAAACATGGTAATATAACAATGTCCGTGATGCAGAAGTCAAAGACAACAAGGAGTGTTGGAGATTTTTTTATATTTACCCTTTAAAACGTTTTTTTTTTCTTTGTTTGTGTCAATTATTTATCATCTAAAATATTGGGGAAAATGCAACAGAAACCAAAAAAAATACAATTAAGCGATAGTTATGAGGTAGATATCCGTGACTTATTTACACTTTTTTTTTTCGTTGTGACGTAATTTGTTTAAAAGTTTAAAATATGCGAGTGAATAATTTTTTTAAGTTATTTTTTTTAACTAAATATTAGACAGCAATTAATGATTCGAAGCTAAAATTGACATATAATAAATAAATATAATTACTTACTTTCTATTTATGGCTGAGTTGAAACAAAAGAGGTTTGCGCAGTGTCTGTAAACGGGGGTCTCCAGGGTAAAACGGACAAATCAAAAATAGTCCAGGGGCATAATAAGCCATGAAACTGCTATGTCAGCATATAGACAGTTCTATCTAGACCAGACATGTCCAAAGTCCGGCCCGGGGGCCAAATGCGGCCCGTGGTCAAATTTCATCCGGCCCCCAGCCCCTGTCATAAAATTAATAACGTCTGGCCCGCACACAGACTTAATAAATCAAACAGCAGTACTGCTACCAACATATGAAGTAGCTTACACACTAAATGCTGCTCCTCATTTACCCACCAAAAGGCAGAAGCACTCTAAGCAAAATTACCCAGTGTAACTCTTTACTTCCAATTTTCTAAAATGGCGACAATCAACATAAAAAAGAAAGTTGACTGCGACGGCCGACGCTTCAAGGATAGGTGGAAATTGGGCTATTTATTCACTAAAATACGTAACAACTGCGTCTGCCTCATTTGCAAAGAGACAGTCGTGATTTTTAAAGAGTTCAATGTTAGGCGATATTACCAAACAAGAAACGCTGACATGTACGTCAAGATTACAGAGAAGATACTCAGCGAGAAATTGAAGCAACTTGAAGCTAGTTTAATTTCACAGCAGCCGTATTTCGCAAGAGCCCGAGAGCCGAAAGAAAAAGCCGCAAAGGCTAATTGCGAGATTGTTGAAATTATTAATTAAAGAAAATAATAAAGCAAATGTGACACACAGAATGGCTTGCTAAAAGTTGCTTAAATATATTGTTCTACGTAAAGCACGTCAGCCAAGGACGGCCCCCCACATTTTTACCACACCAAATCTGGCCCCCTTTGCAAAAAGTTTGGACACCCCTCATCTAGACTACCTAGATAGTTCTATCAAACACAACAGTTCATTTGGCATAAAATACAGCAGTTTATTTTGAAGATGGGTGCAAGAGGAGAAACAGCTTTTTCAGCCTTGCCTGTGTTTTCCGCCATATGTATATGTACATTTCCGTTTGTATATCTCTATATATGAGCGTATATGTATATACTGTACACACTAAGGATGTCCCAGTCGCATATTTTTGCACCTGATTTTGAGAATCTCCCGATACCGAGTCCCTTTCCTCTTCCGCTTTTTCTGTGAGTGTTGCGGAGTATAAAATGAGTATATTTTTCTTTTCGGAAGGCCATTGTATTTCTGGATTATTTTGTTACTTTTTTAGCCCTTAAAAAAATAGTACATAAGTGTACTGCCCAAAACAGTGACTTTCCTTGTGCACTGACCGACAGCCTGCTAACATTGAATGTCCTCCCATAAAACACAAGGCCTGGTCTTTTCTTGTTTTTATGTGAATTGATTTAAGTTTGTGAAAGAAACATGCATGCATTCAGCACAACTGCACAATACATGCCGTTATACAAATACCATGTAGACACCACACTTCACTTGAGTTTACAAGCTCTAAGTATAGGTTAGCTTCCATACAGCAGGACTTGCTAACTAGCAAATTTCTTTCATCTAGCTTTTCCCCATAAACACAATACTGCATAAATACAGGTTGGTATAGATGTAAAATACTTACAAATAGATTCCAAAACAAGAAAAGGGAACGTAAAACACTCAACAGTGTCAATGCGAGCAACAGGCTACGGTGCAAGTGAATGAGCCAGTGCTCCAAACTGCACCACACGAATGATGCAATGAAATATAAAGGTGTTGTGAATATCTCAAAAACGACAGCAACACAAAGGGAATTTTTTCAGCACAAACGAATGCCATCATTTTTCTATAAATTTGCCTCTGACGGGGGCCAAACTTCACGGAGGTTAGTAAACTCACCACCACACAAGCCAACCAAATTATTCCCATTTTTTAAAAAGTTGATCACAAAGTTGCCCCCCCCCCCCTTTTTTTTTTTTTAAACTTTCTAATAATTACTTATTATCACAAATTAGTCATTTTGTAACAGTTGTGGTTAATTGCAATTTAGTTATTTTTCAACAGTTAACTTACTAACTGCAAAGTTGATCCATTTTTCAACGTTAACTCATGTTTAATTGCAAATCTGTCACAATTTCGAATAGTTAACTCTATTAATTGCAAAGTTGATGCATATTTTTAAAGTTAACTGGTGATCAATTTCACTTTGAATCGTTTAGTTCATGTTTTGTTTGTAATGAAATGTAAAACTGTGGACGACTCCCAACCATTCACTGAAAAGATTGAGTGTTTATCAACGTCAAAAGCAGCCAAAGAGTTAAAGAATCATAAAATGTCACATAAGAATGTGTAACCATAAAACTAAAGCACATAATCTTGAAAAAAAACAGGTCAGGCTCCCCCGGCGACAGCGAGCGACTCGTGTTCGTGACTGTGACGGTCTGTGATTTACGCTTACTAATTGTCAGTGTCTGCTCTCCTCCGCCCGCAGAGAGCAGCGGCTCCAACTGCAGCAAGAACGAGGGGCGTAAATCCGGCGGCAGCGGGAGCGAGCCCGACAACAGGAGCCACCGCGCCCCAAGCGAGCGCTCTGCGGCTCCCCCTAGCGAGCGAAGCGTCCGCAGCCACCGCAGCGCCAACTCCCACTCGCCGGCCTACGGGCAAGGCCTGGTTTACGGCCCCCCGGGTCTGCCTCCGCAGCCGCCGCCGCATCTGCCCACGTCGGCCCCCGGCGCCCCTCCAGGCAGAGAGCTGGCGTCTGCCCCACCCGAGCTCACCGCTTCGCGCCAGTCCTTGCGAATGTCTGTTGGCAACGCCGGCGAGTTCTTCGTGGATGTCATGTGACTTCCAAGCCAAAGCGTAGTGGACGAGGCCTGGATGTCCCAACAGCGTGGATGCGAGATCCTGTCGTTCGTATGCGCGCTGTGAGGAAGAAGGAAAAAAAAGTAGTCTCCTGTGCTTCTCTTCTTAGTAGTTGTGGTCATACTTTCTTCAGTGAAGAAACACTTCCACTCCTACTGATGTCACACTAAAATTGTCAACTCGTTATACTGAAAAAAAAGCACGCTATTGACAGTGATAGACGTCCAATCATTTGGCTCTTCAAAGTGACCGTATTTGTCGCACTATAAGGCGCACCTTCAACGAATGGCCTATTTTAAACTTGTTTCCGGATTATAAGGCGCGCTGTCGGCTTTTGAAAAAATTTAAGGCTTTTAGGTGCGCCTTATAGTGCAGAAAATGAGGTAAATTAAAGCTCTCTAAATGAGTTTATCACTTACAGATGTCCAGTCCATTTGAAGTGAAAGGTCTGCCAGCAAATGAAAATTAGTTCATAAGCTGCCAACCCTCCCACTTTATTTGATTTAACGTCTAGCGCTGTCAGTGGCAGGCAATTAAGTTATTATCAGCATTTTCTACTTATCGTTAGGATTAGGGCCACTGACAGTATTGGATGTCTTATCCATTTCGAGTATGAGGGGCGAATGAACAGAAGTGACCTGGGAATTCACCAAAACCAACAGAAAGTGACAAAGAAATGCCCTAAAATCAACAGGAAATCATCCAAAATGTACAAGAAGTGACCAATGAACAGGAACTGACCTGAAAATGCCCTAAAATCAACACAAAATGTACAGGAATTGACCCATAAATGCCCTAAAATCAACAGGGAATGATCTAAAATGTACAGGAAGTGACTTAAAATCAACAGGAAGTGACCAATGATCATCTGGCCACCCAGAAATGCCCTTAAATCATCAGGAAATGATCCAAACTGTACAGGAAGTGACCAACAACTGACCCGGAAATGCCAGAAAATCAACAGGAAATCATCCCAAATGTACTGGAGGTGACCACGTAATGTTTCAAAATCATCAGAACGTTACCACGAGTGCTTCAAAACAGGACAAGTGACACAAAAATGCCTAATGTACTGAAAGTGACCAAGAAATGCCCTAAAATCCACATGAAATTGCCCAAAATGTGCAAGAATTGACCCAAAATTAATAACTCATTGCCTGTCATCGACAGGATAGACCACTCAGGGTCAAATTAAACGTCTAGCACTGCCAATGACACCCGATAAATTAACAAGGAAAATGGAAAAATAGAACTATGAAGAGTAGTGCATAATCAACAAATTAATCCTTGGTGACCTGTTATAGTGCAAAAACAATTGACCGAGTGTGGATTTTTCAATAACACTAGGCCACCTTTGCTCAAGATGGAACCAAAGCGCCTGTCAGTCTGGAAGAGTTAGTACAAGTACACACAGATGGCGACGATGACTCAGCGCTTTTCTACGTGGATGTTCATTTGTTTTTCCTCTTTGCCTGTCTTCCTTATCTTAACATCCTCTGACCTCACACAAAAGTCCAGGACAGAACTAACTAAACAGAACAAAAGTCGTACGAACACTAACCACGTTCGGATTTAAATGTTTGCTTGACTTATGAGAGAAGGAGAAAAAAAATGGGAATGTTTTATCTCGTGCGTTGTTGATCACGGCTAATTTTTTTTATTTGACAATGCAAATGGTGTGAGTTTAAGAGTCGTCTGTACACTACATCATTACGTTGCCATCTCCTAACCCGCATTTTTTTTTTTAGTTTTGTCTTGTTGCAATGTATAGTGATCAAAAGAATCTTTCCATGCCTTTCACACTACTCTTTTATCAAGGAAATGCCTTTTTATTTATAAATATAGTTTTATGACTTAACAATGGCTCTTGTTTGTATTTGTGCGTTTGCCAAACCACATTATTCAAATATGTATTTTGGAGCAGAGTACTTACAGTGGTATGAAAAACTATCTGAACCTTTTGGAATTTGTCACATTTCTGCATAAAATCACCATCTAATGTGATCTGATCTTTGTCAAAATCACACAGATGTAAAAGTGCTTTAACTAAAACCACCCATTTATCGGTTTTCATATTTTAATGAGGATAGCATGCAAAAAATGACAAGGGGGATAAATAAGTAAGTGAACCATCACATTTAATAATTTGTGCCGCCGCCCCCCCGGCAGCAATAACTTCAACCAGACGCTTCTTGTAGCTGCAAAAATAAGTACACACAATGATTGGTTTAAAGCAGCCCTGCCCACTATAAAACACACACCTGGTAAGAATTGTCTTGATGAGAAGCATTGTCTTATGTGCATCATGGCTTGATCTAAACAGCTGTCTGAAGACCTGCGATCAAGGATTGTTGATTTGTATAAAGCTGGGAAAGGATACAAAACCGAAAGTCTGGATGTTCATCAATCAACAGTCAAAGAACTTATCTACAAATGGCACTGTTGTTTCTCTCCCAAAGAGTGGCCGTCCACCAAGGATAACGCGGAGATTCCAGTGCAGAATACTGAAAAATAACCCTAGAGTGTGCGCGAAAGACTTACAAAAATCACTGGCCCAGTCCAAGTGATAGGAGGACTTCACAGAGGAAGCCACTGATGTCTTAGACCAAAAAAAAAAAAAAAAAAAAAAAAAAGCTGCTCGTTTAATGTACGCAGAAAGGCACTTAGACACTCCACATAAGTTTTGGGCAAATGTTTTGTGGACTGATGAAACCAAAGTTCAGTTGTTTCGGAGTAACACACAACGTCATGTGTAGTGGAAAAATGGAACAGCTCACCAACATCAACTCCTCATCCACACAGTGAAGCATGGTGAAAGGGAGCATCATGATTTGAGGCTGTTTGTTACCTGAATGTTACTGAAGAATGAATTCAAAAGTTTATCAGGAGGTTTGCATGAAAATCTGAGGCCGTCCATCAGACAGTTGAAGCTAAAAAGAGGAAGGATGCTGCAACGATACAATAATAAAAAACGCAGACGTAAATCAAATTCAGAATGGTTTCAGAGGAAACAATACACGTTCTGGAGCGGCCAAAGCAAAGTCCAGACTAAAACCCCTTTTGAGACGCTGGGGCATGACTTAAAGACAGCGATTCATCCCAGAATTCCAGGACTCTGACTGAACAACGGCAGTTTTGTGGAGAAGAATAGGCCAAGATTAGTCCTGAAAGATGTGCCAGACTGATCTGCAGCTACAGGAAGTGTCTGGTTGAAGTTATTGCTGCCAAAGGGGGTGACCACAAAGTAGTAAATGTGATGGTTCACTTGCTTATTTTTCCCCCTTCTGTCATTGTTTGCATACAATCCTCATTAATATAAAAAACATACATTTTTGTTTGGTTTTAGTTATAGACAGTGTTTTTCATCTGTGTGATTTTGACAAAGATCAGATCACATTTGATGGTGATTTTATGCAGAAAAGTGAGAAATTCCAAAAGGTTCAGATACTTTTTCATACCACTGTATGAGCAGGTATGTAGTAGCTTCAAAGTTAAATACAACTGAACTGTGGTGGATTGAAAATAAAGTGCTGTTTGCGGGGGGTGGGAACTAAGTACAGTACATACCAGATATATAGTGGCATTTACAACAGATTGCAAAAATTCAACCCCTCGATGCCAGAATATACATTTGACAAATATCAAAAAGCATTGTACATATATGTGTATATGTTTATGAAGTGTAGTATATGAAATGAACAATAATTTGGAAATATAGATGTATGTATAGGAAAATGTAATACCTAAAATTATAAAATATTTTTAAAAATATACATATTAAATGTTTTTTTTAATGATCATTTTATACTTAATTTTTTCATCATTTTGATTTTACAATTTTTTTAACCCTTTAATGCCTGTTGTTCTGAATTAGTCCGATCAAAGCAGCATCAATGCTTTTTTTTTTTAACCAGAGATGCCTGTTGTCACTAATTTGCATCTTACATGTTTTTTATTGTTTCTTTAAATTCATGTACAGGGATCCCTCACTAATTCGCGCCCTCAGTCCAGCAAGGATTTTTTTCAATAAAAAAATTAACTAATACAGTATTTTATTTAATAATGTTAATGTTTAATAATAAAGCTAAATGCAAATATACATGTACAAATCAGTTTTCTTTTATATATATCCATTTTATACTTTATATTTGCAGTGCTTAAAAAACATTTATTAAAATATACATCTTGCGGAAAACACACAGGTGACCTGAAGTTCCGCTCTGAAATCCTCAATTTGGCCAAATTTCAAAATTGTTCTATATGCATGTGTGATACATCATCTGAAACCTTAAAATCTCAATTTTCTGGGGTAAGAAAAAATTTGAAAGACACCATGATTTTAACGAGATAGTATAGCGTACTTACCTTGTTTCAATCCAAAAACTCCGTGTAGCATGTCTCACTCAGTGTCAAGACACAGCTGTGAATGGCCACAGCTGGACTTTGTAGGGACTTTATGGTTGAAACAGTAATATAACAAGGGTCACAACGCAGAATTCGCAGACATCTAAGAGTGGTCGAGATTTTCTTTTTCAAATATTTACCCTTTTAAATGTTTTTTTTTCCTCCGATTTTTGTCTTTGTTTGGATCGATTATTTATCATGTAAAATATCGGGGAAATGCCACAGTTACAAAAAAATAATAATAATAATACAATTAAGCGATACTTATGGGTAGATATCCATGACCTATTTCCAGACACTATTTTTTTTCATTTTGACGTAATTTGTTTAAAGGTTTAAAATATTCGAGTGAATTAATGATTCTAAGCTAAAAATGATAATAAAATTACTTACCTTCTTTTTATGCCTGGGTTGAAACAAAAGCGGTTGCACGGTGTCTGTAAACGGGGGTCTCTAGGGTAAAACGGATAAATTAAAAATACTTAAGGGGCGTAATACGCCATGAAACCCCTATGGCAGCATATAGACATATTTTCCATCAAACACAACAGTTATTGTGGCTTAAGATACAGCAGTTTCTTTTAAAGAGGGGTTCAAGAGCAGAAACTGCTTTTTCAGCCTTGTCTGTGTTTTCAGCCATATACATGTTTTTTGTTGTTGTTGTTAACTATACTTTGGGGGAAGAAAAGTGAAAAAAAGTCATATATTTGTAGTGCTGTTAAAGCTAAATACATTTAACACACACGCATTAAAAAGATTTTTTTTTTAAACGTAAATAAGTTTCGCCTCTACTTCGTGGATTTTCGCAGTGGGGGCGGTCCCCATCAACCGCAACCACTCTTTGATATCTGCGAGTTCTGCATCGTAATCCTTGTTATATTACCGTGTTTCAACCATAAAATCCCTACAAAGTCCAGCTGTGGCCATTCACACTGTGTCTTGACACTCATCTTTCGTAGATTTTAAATTTCCATACGTATTTTTTTTCATTAATACTATCTTATGAACTTATGCATTCTATAGTGCTTTTTGTTAAATAGAAATTCAGGCATTATGGGGTTAAAATTTGACACTGCATTTTGAGAATGAATTCATGCAATTATGTACTGCAAAAATTGCACTTTTGAGTAGTTTTTTGGGGGGGCGGGTGCTTTTTAGAGTGTTTTAAATTTTGGCTGTCGAATAACACAAAAATTCACCGTCGCAGTTTGTCTTTTTTTACTTACTGTTAGAACAACAGCTTTTTTTTTTTTTTTTTAATTGAAACGACAAATGCTGTACTTGCATACGTATATCCATACATTGAAGAAAGAGAAACAATAATAAACCATGAATGAAAAGAAAAAAATCTAAACTAAAACTACCATCAAATGAAATACTGTATATACTGCTCAAAAAAATATAGGGAACACAAACATAACACGTTGTAGATCTGAATGAATGAAATATTTTTATTAAATACTTTGTTCTTTCCATAGTTAAACGTGCTGACAACAAAGTCAGACAAAAACTATCCATGAAAATGTCCGGATTTGGATTTATACTCAAAATGAAAGTGGAAAAACACACTACAGGCTGATCCAACTTTGATGTAATGTCCTTTAAACTAGTCAAAATAAAGCTTAGTAGTGTGTTTGGCCTCTACATGCTTGTATGAGCTCCCTGCAAGGCCTGGGCGTGCTCCTGATTAGGTGGCGGATGTTCTCCTGAGGGATTTCCACTCAGATCTGGACCAGCACATCACTGAGTTCCTGGACAGCCTGAGGAGGACCAACCTGTCGTCCTGTAGGAGATTCCAGGAGACAGGTAGTTACACCAGGAGAGCTGGACAAGGCCGTAGAAGATCCTTAAACCCTCAGCAGGATCGGTATCCACTCCTTTGTTCAAGGAGGAATAGGATGAACACTGCCAGACCCCTACAAAATGACCTCCAGCAGGCCACTCTGTGAATGTTTCTGACCAAACAATCAGAAATGGGCTCCATAAGGATGGTCTGAGGGCCTGACATCCTGTTTAGAGCCCTGTACTCACTGCCAATCACCGTAGAGCTTAAGAAGCATTTGCCATTGACCACCAGAATTTGCAACTGCCACTGGCTCCGTTCTCTTCACCGATGAAAGCAGGTTCAACCTGAGCACATGCGACAGACGCGAAAAGGTCCGGAAATCCCATGGAGAACGTTATACTACCTGCAACATCATTCAGCATGACCGGTGTGGTGGTGGGTCAGTGATTGTCAGGGAAGGCATATCGCTGGATGGACACACAGACCTCTCGAGGTTAGATGATGGCACCCTGACTGCTATTTGGTATCGGGATGAAATCCTTGGACTCGTTGTCATAAGCTACGCTTGTGCAATGGGACCTGGGTTCCTCCTGGTCCACAATGCCGAACTTCATGTGGCTGTAGTATGCAACAGATCCTGGAGGAAGAAGGAATTGATAGCACTGACTGGCCCCCACGTTCACCTGACCTAAATCCAATAGAACACCTCTGGTACATTGTGTTTAGGTCCATCTGGCAAAGCCAAACACACATACACTACTGAGCCTCATTTTGACTTGTTCACACGAAAGTTTAATCAGCCTGTAGTGTGTTTTTGCATTTTCATTTTGAGTAGGGCTGCAGCTATCGATTATTTAAGTAGTCGATTAATCGATGAACCAGTTAGTTCGAATAAACAAGTAATCGGATAAGGAACATGAAAAATTAAAATACCCGAGTTGAGCCTCAAATGGTAAAAAATAATCAAATAAATAAGGATCTATGTACAACAAAAGAACAATGGCTAATTTATATAGCAAAAGTCCGCTAGCTAAAATGCTGTAAAACGCAAACGCTTTTTTTTTTTTTAACAATGCTCCTAGCAAATGTTCAGACACATATTCCCACAAAAAAAGGCTAAATATACCAATAAACTAAATTGCGAATGCGTTAAAAAAAAAAAAAAATTGGCTCAAAAAAAAAAACTTGGCTTATGTTAGTTTTAACATGCAGCAGCTGGATTCAGCCATGTGAAATGAAGCAGACTAGAGGGCAGTGTATCCACCCAAATCAATAAAACTAAATGCAAACACTTTCAAAATAAACCGTTACAATGCCACTTTGATTAAATGAATGCTCGAAGCAGCAAAATTTGAATCTTTTTTTTCTAATCAAATACTCGAGTTGATCGATTAATCGATGCAGCACTAATTTTGAGTATAACTCCAAATCCAGACCTGCATGGGTTGATACATTGATTTTCATCGATAATTTTTGTGTGCTTTTGTTATCAGCACATTCAAGTATGGAACGAACAAAGTACTGTATTTAATAAAAATATTTCATTCATTTATTTCTACAATGTGTTACGTTAGTGTTCCCTTTATTTTGTTTGATCAGTGTACAGAAAGTACAATACACCAGGGCTTTAAAAAATAATAATGAAAACATGGAATGTATAGCACATTCATCAAATGCGTAGGTTTCCATAAGGACGGCAGGGACTAAACACTACCAACTTTTCAGGATGCTCAAATTGTCCCCATCAACTTTTAAGCAACTTTATTTGCAATTTGCATTATACTGTATAATGACTTCAGTTATACAAGTAATTTAGAAAAACCCACCTCCTTAAAACTGGGGAGGGGGGGACTAATTCCCTTGTTTTCAGGGAAAATCTACTAATAAGTGAAATTATTATCCGCCTGTGCATCAAGTAAATTTTACTCAGATATCAGAAGAAAATAGCTAGCTGAAACTAAGCTTAACAGATTTATTTTAGGCAAAAAGTTTGCATATTTAATCTTTAAGGCAAGGCAAGGCAAGGCAAATTTATTCATATAGCACAATTCAACACAAGGCAATTCAAAGTGCTTTACATCACATGAAGACCATAAAAAACACATTTAAATCAACACAACGTAAAAACCAAGACAAATGATCGCATTTAATCACAGAATAAAAATAAATAAATAAAAATAAAACAAAAATAAAAATAAAGCAAAAACTATTACTAATAATAATCATTGAAATCAGCAATGGAGATAAGCACAAGAGGAATAGAAGGCAGGTAGGTTGAAATATGTAGACAGTTATGGATATGCAGTACCAAACAAAAGCGTTTTTAGCCCTGATTTAAAGGAGCTAACAGTTTGAGCATACTTCAGACGTTCGGGTAACTTGTTCCAGAGGTGAGGAGCATAATAACTAAATGCTGCCTCACCCTGCTTGGTTCTTGTTCTTGGAACATGCAGAAGACCCGTTCCAGACAACCTTAGGGGTCTAGATGTCTCATAGGAATCTAACAAGTCAAGCATGTTTATTTTGGTCCAAGGCCATTAGGTGTTTTGTAGACGAGCAGTAGTATTTTATAGTCTATCCTTTGACTCACTGGAAGCCAGTGTAGCGATTTCAAAACCGGTGTAATGTGGTCCAGCTTCCGTGTATTTGTGAGGACTCTGGCTGCAGCATTCTGTACTAGCTGCAGCTTCCTGACTGATTTTTTCTCAAGACCTGTAAATATACCGTTGCAGTAGTCCAATCTGCTGAAAATGAATGCATGCATAAGTTTTTCCATGTCTTGTTGAGTCAGAAGCCCCTTAATTCTGGTTATATTTTTTAGGTGGTAACAAGCGGATTTAGTGACGGACTTTAGATGGCTATCAAATTTTAGGTCTGAGTCAATAATTACGCCAAGGTTTCTGACATGATTTGTAGCTGTAAGTGACATTGTGCTAAGTTGGCTGCTTATCATTGACCTTTCCTTTTTTTGCCCAAAAATGATCACCTCTGTCTTCTCCACATTTAACTGGAGAAAATTCTGGCACATCCATTCATTGATTTGACGAATGCATTTACTCAGGGAGACTAAGGGACTATAATCATGTGGGGACACAGAAATGTACAGTTGTGTGTCATCTGCATAGGCGTGATAGGAGATGTCATACTGTTCCATTATCTGAGCTAACGGAAGCATATAGATGTTAAATAAGAGTGGTCCAAGAATTGACCCTTGAGGGACTCCACACGTGAATTTGGTTCGTTCTGACTGATAGTTTCCAATTGACACAAAGAAATCTCTATCATGTAAATAGGATGTGAACCACTGAAGAATAGTGTCAGTAAGCCCTACCCACTGTTCCAATCTGCTGAGTAGTATGTTGTGATCAGCCGTGTCAAATGCGGCGCTGAGATCCAATAGTAGCAGAACAGATGATTTGCCTGCATCGGTATTCCGACGAATATCATTTAGCACTTTGATAAGCACGGTCTCGGTGCTGTGTTGTGGCTGAAATCCAGACTGAAATGAGTTAAAAAGATTGTTTTGCATCATAAAAGTCTGGATCTGTTCAAACACAACCCTTTTGATAATTTTCCCCAGGAATGTCAGATTTGATATTGGCCTGTAATTACTAATGGTTGAGGCATCCAGATTAGGTTTTTTTTAGGAGAGGTTTTATTACTGCAGTTTTTAAAGTCTGAGGAAACTCTCCTGTTTGGAGGGAAGTATTTATAATCTGAAGTATGTCTGGGGCTATGCAATGAAACACAGTTTTGAAAAAGTTTGAAGGAAGGATGTCAAGGCAGCATGTTGTGGGCTTTAATTTCGACACAATTTCTGTTAAAGTGGCATAGTCCAGGAGGCTAAACTGTCTAAGATTGACGTGGGGAACATTTTGGGAGGCGTTTAGTGTAACATTTGTTAATCCGGAGTTGCACACAGTCTGTCTAATCTTTAGTACTTTGTGTGTAAAGAATGCTGCGAAATTATTACAGGACACCTCAGATGCCAATTCCTGAGGTATTGATGCTTGTGGGTTTGTCAGTTTGTCAACAACAGAAAATAGTGTGCGAGTATTGTTGGTGTTTCTACTAATGATCTCTGAAAAATATGATTGTCCAGCATTTTTCAGTTCCTGGTTGTATTTGCGAAGACTCTCTTTGTAGATATAAAAAACTACGAGTTTGTTTTTTCGCCATCTGCGTTCCGCTCGTCTACAAACTTGCTTTTGTTTTATAGCTAGTATGGCATTTCTCCAGGGTGACCTCTTCTTTCTTGACAAAGTTTTTGTCTTAATCGGGGCAATAGTGTCCATTAAAGTCATCACACTGGAACTGAAACTATTTACAAGTTCTTCCACTGGAGCTATTGTAGGGGTTAATGATGAGGCATAGGCCTGTGTGAATAACGCACATGTGTTATCACTTATGTAACGCTTCCTAATCACCTCTGTTTCCCTTTTCAGAGGATGGACAGGGGTGGTCATTTTAAACATAATGCAGTAGTGATCAGACAGAGCAACATCATTCACTGTGACCTCAGAGATGTTAAGACCTTTGGATATTATTAAGTCCAGTATGTGCCCTCTGTTATGTGTTGGAACTGTGACATGCTGAGATAAACCAAATGTATCCAAAATATTTAAAAGCTCTCTAGCACATCCTTCTTCAGGATTATCAACATGAATGTTAAAGTCACCCACTAAAACAACACAATCAAAGTCCATGCAGACGGAAGACAGTATTTTGGTAAGCTCATCAAAAAACATTGTGTTATACTTCGGTGGTCTGTAAATTGTTACCAAGGCAGCTCTGCAAGGGCTTTTTAGCTGAATGACAATATATTCAAAGGAATCAAACTGACCACATGAAATATTCGTGCATTGAAAACTGTCCCTGATCAGACTGGCAACCCCACCTCATTTCTTATGGGTTCTTGGCGCACTAAAGAAATTGAAGTTTGTGGGGGTTGCCTCAATCAGAACTGTCGAACTCTTATCTTGATCTAACCAAGTTTCTGTTAGGAACAACATGTCAAGGTTATGTTTGCTGATAAAATCATTAATTAAGAAACATTTGCCAGCTAAAGATCTAATATTTAGCAGAGCCAATTGGAGATGCCAGACTGGATTCACTGGTGAGTTTTGGGAATGACATACTATGCTTAACAGGTTGGCAGAGTTGATTGAACGTTTTTTTATTTCTCACCAGCCTAGCCCTTTTTTTGTTGTTTATCACCACTGGGATTGTTGAGCATACATACTGTACTCCATAAGGCCCCGGCTTTTGCTGGGACAGAACAGTCTTTGTAATGTTTAAAAAAAAAACTTGTCAGAAATGTTCTTAATTGAAAAACGGATATTGTTCAAAACCTTATTTAAAAGCATTTTTCTTGAATTAGGTGAGAAATCACCAACTTTTAGATGTATGGGCTTAACAAGAATAAATAAAAATATTTACTTTCAGTAAATGGAAGATTCTCAGTACGCATTAATCTGTTAAGTAGTCTTTAACACTCAAAACAAGATGGAAAAAATATTATTCCACTAGATTTAAGGAAAATTATCAGATTAAGAAATTGTTAAAAATTTGCAGTGTGAAAGTCAGTATAAATCAATACAGATTTATTTTGCATTAATCGTTTATTACAAATGGGATGCCACAGGGGTCTGTCGTTGGACCACTCCTTTTTACGTTATACATTAATAATATTATTCCTTCTAAGCAATATTGTAAGGTCCACTTTTTTGCTGATGAGTGCATTCTATATGCACCCGGTTCTTCCCCAGCTCTAGCTCTGACTCATTTACAGACTGCTTTTGATTCTTTACAAATATCTCTTCATAACCACAGATTAGTTTTAAATGAAAAAACTAAATACATGGTTTTCTCCACTTCTACCATTACTGACAATGACTTACCCGGAATCAAATCCCTAAAGGGTACCCAAATTACTCTCACTGACTCATACAAATACTTAGGAATTTGGATTGACAGTAATTTATCATTTAAAACCCATATTCATCATCTAATCCGTAAATTCAAATTCAAACTTAGCTTCCTGTATAGAATCAAAGGCTGTCTGTCAACTTCTAACCGAAAAACCATTGTGTAATCTTTTGTTTCTGTTCTTGATTATGGGGACATCCTGTATTGTCCTGCAGCTCCATCAACTCTTCATCAGTTAAACCCGGTCTATCACAGTGCACTACATTTCATCACCAATGACAATTTCTGCACCCATTATTGCACCCTTCATCAAAACGTAGGATGGTCTTCACTACAGTCAAGAAGAAATATCCACCTCATGTTATTCATCTATAAGGCTTTACTGTGCAAACTTCTTGGCGACCTCACATCTCTCCTGTCATTCAAATCCAGTAACTACAAAACATGATCAACTAACTACTTAACCCTAAACATTCCACTCACACGCACTAATGTTGGCAGAACTGGCTTTATTTATTATGCTCCTCTTAAGTGTAACGAATTGCAATCTACTCTTAAACTACAGTCAATCAATCATCTTGGTGATTTTCAATCTCTTTTGTCTAATGTTTTTACTGATTATTGTAACTGTTTTCTTTAGTGTATTTTGTGTTGTGTGATATTTGTGAATGTTTCTTTGTGCTCAGGCCTCTCTTGTAAAAGAGCTATTAATCTCAATGAGACTGCCATTAATCTCAATGAGACTGCCTGATAAAATAAAGACTAAATAAAAATAAAATAAACAAAAATTAGCGTATCAATTAGGAGTGTAACGGTACATGTATTTGTATTGAACCGTTTCGGTACGGGGTGCTCGGTTCGGAATGGAGGCGTACCGAACAAGTTTCTGACATAATGCTAGTGCTGTCAAATTTAGCGCGTTAACGGACGGTAATTAATTTTTTGAATTAATCACATTAAAATATTTGACGCATTTAACGCAAGCGCGAAATGACTCGCTCATGCATCTTATACTCCGACTGTTACGTACCACAGACGGCTCGCTAAGGGCGTAACATAAAACGAGCCACACACACAAGTTGCAAGTGGACCCAAATTTATTCACACAAGTCGACCACACCACTCAGAAGTGCAGTGGGCAGCGTGGGTAACGGTTAAATGTAAACATGGAAGAAAAGCAGGTTGGCCCTCTGGTTGGGGATTTCAAATTAAAAAAAGAATATAGATGGAACAACTCTCAGAAAATGTAAATAAGTTGGTTTGCCTCAGCGACTGGCTAGAGGATGAGTAGAGAAGAGGGCCACATTTATGTGTACACTACACACACTTTGCACACATTATAAATAATACTTTTTTTGTTACTGTTCTAAGGCTCTGTTGTGTGTTTGTTTTTGCAGAGAAAAAGAAAATGTCTTCAACAGAAACAATGTTAATGTTAATGCCATCTTGTGAATTTGTTATAATCAACAAATACTGTACTTATGTACAGTATGATGAATGTATAGACCCCACTCACATGACGTCACAACAACACCTCCGCGCCATATTGTCCGTCAGCTCGTCGTGTTTACGCATTACCGCTACGTAAATTCCTCCTATTATGGCGTGTTTTTCTGCTCGTTAACATTAATAATCAAAATGGTGAAGGCGTGTGTGGCGGTTGGTTGCAGTAACAGAGAAGATAGACGGAGAGACTTGAAGTTCTACCGTATTCCGAGAGACCCGGAGAGGAGAGCGAGATTGACTGCTGCAATTTGACGAGAAAACTGGGCACCAAACGATCACCACAGACTATGTAGTAGTCATTTTATATCTGGTAAGATGCATTTAATATATATTTAGAGGGTTTTGGGCTGACAACCACAATTAAGATCATTGCGAGGCTTATCGCCGACAACATACAGTTTCAAATTCAAGATGTTTATTTCTTCCGCCATCATTATTTTTTGAATAATATTTCGCTGGTACCAAGTGAAAGAAGCTGGCCTCGTCTACGGATCATCAGTTAAGCAGGGGTGTCCAAACTTTTTGCAAAGGGGGCCAGATTTGGTGTGGTAAAAATGTGTGGGGCTACCTTGGCTGATTTACGTAGAACAATATATTTAAACAAATTTTAGCAAACCCTTCTGTGTGTCACATTTGCTTTATTATTATTATTTTTAATTCATAATTTCAACAATCTCGCCTTTGTGGCGTTCTCTTTCGACACTCGGGCTCTTGCGAAATACTGCTGCTGTGAAATTAAACTAGCTTCAAATTGCTTTAATTTCTCGCTGCGTATCTTCCCTGTAATGTTGTCGTACATGTCAGCGTGTCTTGTTTGGTAATATCGCGTCACATCGAACTCTTTGAAAACAGCGACTGTCTCTTTGCAAATGAGGCAGACACAGTTGTTGCGTATTTTATTGAAGAAATAGTCCAATATCCACCTATCCTTGAAGCGTCGGCCATCGCAGTCAACTTTTTTTTTTTTTACTGATTGTCGCCATTTTAGAAAATTGGAAGTATAGGGTCACACGGGGTAATGTTGCTTAGAGTGCTGCTCTTAAAGTTTTTCAAAGTTTCGTGAGAATAGGCTGAGTTTCTGTGGACAAGATAGTTGTAGATATCAGGGTAGCAGATGTCAGGCAGAGACGGCGAAGACAGCGGGTCGAAAAATATCGATTTAGCCATCAAATACGGATCTGGCGAATGGATAGACTGAAGCTTTTCCACATAACGCCTTTTATGCAACGCATCCAATGAGTTTACAGCGTCTGAAAGCACTGGAGCTTCCATGAATTGCACTATAAATTGCACGACAAATTGAAACCATTGAGAATATGGATAAACAATGACGGACAATATGGTGGCCGGATACAGCGACATGTCATTGTGTGACGTTGGTGAGTGGGGTCTATATATCTGTCTTGTGTCTTATCTTTCCATTCCAAAAATAATTTACAGAAAAATATGGCATATTTTAGAGATGGTTTGAATTGCGATTAATTATTTTTTAAAGCTGTGATTAACTCGATTAAAAATTTTAATCGTTTGACAGCCCTAAATGTAACCCTTACTTTTCGAGGCTGTGGTCATAAAGTTAATATGAGAAACTTGAAACTGTTCAGTGTTGCTACCGTTCAATTTTGCACATCAGATATTTGTTTAAAGAAAAAGTCTGAGCCAATGTTATTTATTTTTATTTTGTTTTTCCAAAATATCTACATTTCAGAATATTGTATTTTCTATTTTTGAGCAGAATTCTAGCTTTTTATAGGCTAATGTTCCTATTGTTGAAAGCACAAAAGTGTGTAATAAACAACTAGCACATTTATATTTTGCATTTTGTTTTCTTACTGTACCAAAAATGAACCGAGGCGTGACCTCAAAACCGAAGTACGTACTGAACCGAGATTTTTGTGTACCGTAACACCTCTTCTATCAATTAAATAGGTTGATATTGGTGAGAAATGTAGCCCTGACCACCGTTCACCCAATCTATTTGGTCTTATTAATGTCCCGTCCACAGCAAAAAGTGTACATGCAGGTTATGCTGTTATATCGTCCCTTCCAATATTGAGACCAAACCTACGCCCTTGGCACAAATACAATATTTTAAATGTTTAGGATTTTTTTCCTCAGTTTATCGTGGTTAGGTCGTGTTTAGGATTTTTTTTTTTTCCCCCCAGTTTATCGTGGTCAGGCCTGGGTGCGGTTGTATTGTCGACTCAACGGTGGCAGCCGCGCCTTTTCCTGGCTTGGCGGAAAAGCTGTGCGAGTGTGCGTGTGCGGGTCAGCTGACATAACTGAGGACCAAAAGGAAGAAACCAACTAGCGGCTTTGGCGTAAACCGGGAACCTACTACTTGGAACCCTACGCGGAGGCCGAGCGCGGGGGACTGTGCCTGGGGGCGTCCGTGACAGAACGACGGTAAGCCCACCTGAAAATACGATTGTGTAAATTAACGTCTTTTATCGAGAAATATGTGCATATCCGCCGAAACATATCATTCAGGACTCGTGCTAATGTTAGCAACGTTAGCTATATGTAGGCGGCAAGCGAGCGTAGGACAGCGAGAGTGGAACGGAACTGCGGAGGATTTTTTGCTGTCAAATTAGAAGTGAAGCGTCATGTAATTGTCAGTTTGTCTGTGTCTCTGTGCGGTTTTTTCATGTTGCTTCATGTTTATAGTAGTACATTTGTAATTCATGTCGAAATGTAAAACTCTGTCATTTTTTTGCGTCTTATTTTCGCGCTACCGGAAACCGTTGCACGGTCGTTGGCAAGCTTGGCTAGCCAAATTAGCCAGCTAACACTATTTCTTCCTCGGGTGCTTCTCGTCCATCCATTTGACGATGAAGGTCAGTCGTACATTTGTGTATTGACATCAATGCAATATTTTAATCTTGCGAACAAAGCTATCGTTCCATTGTCGGCGCGGAAAGTAGAATAGATATGAAACTTTAATGAACGTAAGGAAATGGGCTGAGCGAGCAGACATCTTGACTCGGGGCCGATAGGAGGACCACTAAAGTCGACTCGTGACATGGTCATTTTTGTGTGTGTATGTGTGTCGCGACGCTGCTCAAATCCTACAGGGAATTATTTTCAGATAAGGGCAATTTTGCAAAAGATGCCTTGTTCTAAGTGGAATCCCCTCGTTTTGTTTGAACGGCCTGTATCCTGCAGGAATTCAAAGCATGTCCTTCTTTGGCTTCCCAGAATCTGCAGGGTTGGGATGCCATCGATATCGGTCTTTTTATATCGGAATGAATTACACCTGGAAATTGGGAGAAACCATATTTTTATGTTGTTATGCTGGAGGAAGGTTGCATTCAGTTGATTGTGTTCAATTTTTTTATTAGTCTAGTCGTAGCCAATTACAGGTTGGTGTCAGGGTGCTCCACAGTTTACTGCTAATCTGGTGTTAATCTCAAAGTGGAGGTAAACAAGGTGTCACAAGGGCAAGATTGGGCGTGAGTCTCGGTGAAGTACAGGTGAAATGTTAAACTTGACGAAAATGCATCCATAGGATGCAGTTTTGTGGTCATAACTAGGGGTGTGACAAAATATCGAAATGGTGATATATCGTGATAATTTGTATCCCAATAGGTTATCAATATGCTCCTGTCAAGAATCGAGATACCGTTATAAAAAGTTGTCAATTAAAAAAATTTTTTTTATAAAAAGGCAGCCATTCACGGTGCTCGACACCCAATCCATTTAGACTGGGAACGTTAGTTTATTCAAAACCAGAGCATTCACAGTCATTTGATCCAATTTTCGAGGCATTTACAGGTCACTTGCTTTTCATTTTAAGGCATTTACAGGTCATTTTCCTGTTGATTCCCACAAAAAACTGCTAAATAGACCTATAAACTGAATTACGAATGCATTAAAAACCATTAGCTCAAACAAAAACATATTTGGTCTTAACAGGGAGCAGTTGGATTCAGACATGTGAAATGAGTTTCTTAAAGCAACACTAGGTACAGTAACTTTTCAGTTTTGGTCGATTTAGCGACAAGATAGCGACGCAGGTGAACAAAATTGGTAATGTTTTGCCTTAACGAAGACTGCGTTTCCCTTGAGGACCAGCGCACACTGTTGTAAAATCCTGATCTCCTGGTCGCCTGCAGATAGATTAAACGACATGAATGATTCCAGGGGCTGTGTGAAGGATGAATAGTTGGGCTGCAGCTATGGATTCGTTGAGTCGATGAACTTGTTAGTGCTAGTAATTGAGTAACAAGATAAGGATCATAAAAAATTAAAATAACAGAGCTAAGCCTCAAACTGTCCGCTAGCTTAAATGCTGTCAAATACTTTTTTTTTTTTTTTTACAATGCTCTAAACAAATGGTTCAAACGCATATTCCTGCAAAAAACAGCTAAATATACCTATGAACTATATTATGAAGGCATTAAAAAAACATTAGTTTGAACAATAACTTAGCTTATGTTGGTCTTAACAGGGAGCAGTTGGATTCAGCAATGTGAAATGTGTTATGTCATATTCTTCGTTGCCACTAGAGGGCAGTGTACCCACCCAAATCAGTAAAACTAAACGCAAACACTTTTGAAACAAACCATTACAATCAATTAAACGAATACTCGAAGCGGAAAAAATTCATTTGAATCTTTTTTCTAATCGAATTACTCGAATTAATTGATTAATCGTTGCAGCACTAGAACTGTGGAACGTTTTCGATGAAACTAATAAAACTCTTTGCAAGGCTATAACAATCTCTACTACTCCTTCAAATAAGACTGCGTTTTCTTGTGCAACAAGTGGAATCCAGGCGAGTGGGCCAAGTTCTAGCGGTGACGAAGCTGGGTGAAGTTGCTCCCGGCTGGATTAAACGGCGACTGGCAGAGTGGGGGGTGGAAGTCGTGGGAAAAAAGGGACAAAAAGAGGACGTGTTCGTGCTGCAAACGTATTGTACTAAACCACAGCAAATGCACATGTTTGCATTTAAATACTACTGAATTGTTTACTGTTCATTTGATTCAACCCCAAACTACCGGTACTCACGCACGGGCTCAAATGCACTGTACTCAACGTGACACGGGTATCAATGGAAAGCAACTTCAGAACGAGCGTGGAGCAGCGATGAAGCACATTTATTTTCCTTCATTTACTAATTTCTATATTTCCCTAGTACCTCAAAATACTTCCAAACTGCTGACATGTTGGCTGTGAGCCAGTAGTGTTAGTGCGCTATGTTTTGATGACGTCATCACAAGAGGACTATGGTTCTTCCCTCTTTTCGATGGTAAACTTTGGGCCTTTTAACCGAAAACCGAAAATGCAATTTTAACTATTTTCGGCCAAAAGTTTTCGGTCACTTCTCTACAATTTCCTTTTTTTTTCTTTTTTTTAAAGAAAACATCTTGAATAGAAAAGGAAAAAACTGCAGTTATTTTTTAAATTAAAAACAAAAAAGGAAATTTGTTAGTAATGCTATTTATCAACTTTTGTTTTCTTAATATTTTTTAAAGTTATTTATTCATATATACAGTGTATCAAAAAGATAGTACACCCTTCGCATTTATGCAGATATTTAAGTATATCTTTTCATGGGACAACACTGACAAAATGAGACTTTGACATAATGAAAAGTAGTCTGTGTGCAGCTTATATAATAGCGTTAATTTATTTTCCCCTCAAAATAACTCAAAATATAGCCATTAATATCTAAACCCCTGGCAACAAAAGTGAGTACACCCCTTAGTGAAAGTTGTCAATATTAACATACAACATGTCAACTGTCAATATTTGGTGTGGCCACCACTATTATCCAGAACTGCCTTTACTCTCCTGGGCATGGAGTTGACCAGAGCTTCACAGGTTGCCACCGGAATGCTCTTTCACGCCTCCATGACGACGTTGCGGAGCTGCCGGGTATTTTAGAATCTGCGCACCTCCACCTTCCGCTTGAGGATCTCCCAAAGATGCTCTATTGGGTCCAAGTCTGGAGATATGCTTGGCCAGTCCATCACCTTTACCCTCAGCCTCTTCAGTAAAGCAGTGGTCATCTTGGAGGTGTGTTTGGGGTCATTGCCATGCTGGAACACTGCCCTGCGACCCAGTTTCTGGAGGGGCGGGGGGATCATGCTCTGCTGCAGTTTTAGCAGAACATGTTGGAGTTCATGTTTCCCTCAATGGAATGTAACTCTCCAACACCTGCAGCACTCATGCAGCCCCAGACCATGACATTTCGGGCATTTTGCGGGCTTTCCTGTGTACCGTCTTCAGAAGAGGCTTCCTCATGGGGTGACAGCCATGCACACCAATTCGATGTAGAGTGCAGTGTATGGTCTGAGCACTAACAGGCTGACCCCCCCCCACCTCTTCAATCTCTGTAGCAACGCTGACAGCACTCTTGCGACAATCTTTCAAAGAAAGCATTTGGATGTGACGCTCAGCACGTGCGCTCAGCTTCTTTGGACGATCAACCTGAGGCCTGTTCTGAGTGGACCCTGCTCTTTTAAAACGCTGGATGATCTTAGCCACTGTGCTGCAGCTCTGTTTCAGGGTGTTGACAATCATCTTGTAGCCTTGGCCGTCTTCATGTAGCACAACAATACGTCTTTTAAGATCCTCAGGGAGTTCTTTGCCGTGTGGTGCCATGTTGGAACTTCAGTGACCAGTATGAAAGAGTGTGAGAGCTGCACTACAAATTTGAACACACCTGCTCCCTATGCACACCTGGACCTAGTAACACTAACGAGTCACATGACATTTTGGAGGGAAAATGACAAGCAGTACTCAATTTGGACATTAAGGGATGTCGTTTCTAAGGGGTGTACTCACTTTTGTTGCCAGGGGTTTAGATTTTAACGGCTTTATTTTAAGTTATTTTTAGGGGAAAATAAATTAACTCTAATATATAAGCTGCACACAGACTACTTTTCATTGTGTCAAAGTGCCATTTTGTCAGTGTTGTCCCATGAAAAGATAGACTTAAATATCTGCAGAAATGCGAGGGGTGTACTCACTTTTGTGATACACTGTAACCTTGAAATGAGGGGTGGGGGACCAACAGGTTGCTACCAAAATCTTCCACTAGAATAGTGTCTGTGCTTCCATTGACAGCGCTAGACTTCCGATCCATTTTGACGGTCGATTGCACTGAAACAGAGTATTCGCAGCCAGTGTTTTATAGGCATTTATAGGTCACTTCATGTTAATTTTAGGGCATTTACATGTCACTTTGTTGATTTTCAGTCACTTCCTAAGTTCCTATTCATTTGGGGACATTCTTTGGTTACTTCTTGTTTAGTAACTCATATAAACAGTAAATGGCTCAGAAAAGCCCCAAAATCAACAAGAAGTGACAAAAAAACAATACATTGTAAATCTGAGGCAAGGCAAATTTAGTTATATAGCACAATTCAACACAAGGCAATTCAAAGTGCTTTACATCACATGTAGATCATGAAAATCACATTAAAATTAATAGAACGTAAAAAAAAAAAGACAATCGAAATAGGAAATAAAATTATACATAAAAACTGCATTTATTCACGAATAGAATAAAAATAAAACACTACTACTAATAATAATTGAAATCAACAATGGAGATAAGAATAGAAAGCAAATAGAATGAAATATATAGATAGTGATGGATATGCAGTCCTAAACATGAGCTATGTATCAATAATTGTTGTATCCCCATATCGTGCGATCATCGTTTTCGTGAGCCTGGTATCGCATATCGTTTCGTGAGGTACCCAGAGGTTCCCACTCCTACTTTTTTTTTTTTTTCCTCAAATTTTTTTTTAATGACCAAAAATAGTCACTTGTCCTGTAAAGATTAAAACCACTCTATCTGAAAGCATTATTTTTTAAAAAATATTCTCACTTAACTTGAAATTTCTTTGAATTACATTTCACAGTTAAAGACTGCGTACTCGTAAGATCGTAGTTTGCAGCTGCAGGCAGGGTCTATTCAGCTAACAATGATGTGTGTCAAATGGACAAATGTCTCTCTGTCATGATGTTCTCTAACGCAGGCTTCCCCTTTCCTTCCTTCCTCCACTGTGTCTTTTTTCAGGCAGAGTTTGTTTTCATCATGGCCTGTTGGGTCTGAGACGCAGCCATCATGATCGGAGGATTGTTCATCTACAACCACAAGGGGGAGGTCCTCATTTCTCGGGTCTACCGAGATGACATAGGGTAAAAAATATATTTACCTATTCCTTAATTCATTGACGGTGATATACGTTCAATCCATTTTGTCTGGGAGAGTATCATCTCCCAGTCAAAAGACATTGGACGTCTTGGGCCGTCAATGGCAGCCGAAGAATCTCAAAACAACAACCCCCCCGCCCCACAAATAAACATCCTTTAACTTCGCAAATATCTGTGTTACATCATCTTCCCAAACTAAAATAATTGCAAATTTTGTCACAATTTTCATGGGTAAAGGTAGTGAAGAAGGGGAAAAAAAGTGGATTTTCTCTTTTTACAGGTTCTTATATCCTCTTAACGAACAGGAGATGACGACACAAAATGCACGGACAAAAATAAAGCATTAATCACCTAAGATATATACATTTATTAAGGAAAGTAGGACTATTTTCTCTTGATTAGTCGGCATTTTTTTAATTACGATTAGTCGACTAATCTAATATTTTTTTTAATTTGATTTAATTTTTTTCAAACTAATCTAGCAATTAAGTTTTTGTTGACACTTATTAATTCACAAAACCATTTTGGAACACTGAAATTATTAAAGTGCAAATAAACATGTAAATAATAATAAATCACAAATAATAAGCTCAAATGCTGATAGCATTAACTAGTTCAAAAGAATGGAATGTAAAAACTTCACTGACTTCACCTTTCCAACATGATTCAAAACAATTCTTTAAAAAAATCTTGCATAAATATTATAGTGTACTACTATATATACTGTAATAGTACTATAATAATTAAAACAATTATTCATTGCCAGTCAGTTTTCATAAAGGGTGTATTTTAAAACTATTCTTAGTGGAGAATCTGAATTCTGAAGTATGTGAGATTAACTCCAGAAATCATTGTTGAACACAACGTGCTTTTATTTTGAAATGTTCACCAGAGAAAGGTTCACGAAACCGCTAACCGTAAGCTTTACACTCCGTAAAAAAGTGCACTTTTCGTCATTGCGTGTCCATCCATCCATCCATCCATTATCTTCCGCTTAATCCGGGGTCGGGTCGCGGGGGCAGCAGCTTTAGCAGGGAAGCCAGACTTCCCTCTCCCCAGCCACTTCAGCCAGCTCCTCCGGCGGGATTCCAAGGCGTTCCCAGGCCAGCCGAGTGACATAGTGTCTCCAGCGTGTCCTGGGTCGACCCCGGGGCCTCCTGCCGGTGGGACATGCCCGGAACACCTCTCCAGGGAGGCGTCCAGGAGGCATCCGAACCAGATGCCCGAGCCACCTCAACTGTCTCCTCTCAACGCGGAGGAGTAGCGGCTCGACACCAAGCCCCTCCCGGATGACCGAGCTTCTCACCCTATCTCTAAGGGAGAGCCCGGACACCCTGCGGAGGAAACTCATTTCGGCCGCTTGTATCCGGGATCTTGTTCTTTCGGTCACGACCCACAGCTCGTGACCATAGGTGAGGGTAGGAACGTAGATCGACTGGTAAAGCGAGAGCTTTGCCTTTTGGCTCAGCTCCTTCTTCACCACAACGGACCGGTGCAGAGTCCGCATCACTGCAGACGCTGCACCGATCCGCCTGTCAATCTCCCGCTCCCTCCCACCCTCACTCGTGAAAAAGACCCCAAGATACTTGAACTCCTCCACTTGGGGCAGGATCTCATCCCCGACCCGGAAAGGGCATGCCACCCTTTTCCGGCTGAGGACCATGGTCTCGGATTTGGAGGTGCTGATCTTCATCCCAACCGCTTCACACTCGGCTGCGAACCTTCCCAGTGAGAGTTGGAGGTAATGGCTTGATGAAGCCAACAGCACCACATCATCTGCAAAAAGCAGAGATGCAATGCTGAGGTCACCAAACCGGAAACCCTCAACACTTCGGCTGCGCCTAGAAATTCTGTCCATAAAAATTATGAACAGAATCGGTGACAGAGGGCAGCCTTGGCGGAGTCCAATCCTCACTGGGAACGAATTCGACTTACTGCCGGCAATGCGGACCAGACTCTGACACCGGTCGTACAGGGACCGAACAGCCCTTACCAAGGGGCTCGGTACCCCATACTCCCGGAGCACCCTCCACAGGATTCCCCTAGGCACACGGTCGAACGCCTTCTCCAAATCCACAAAACACATGTAGACTGGTTGGGCGAACTCCCATGCACCCTCGAGGACCCTGCTGAGGGTGTAGAGCTGGTCCACTGTTCCACGGCCGGGACGAAAACCACACTGCTCCTCCTGAATCCGAGATTCGACTTCCCGACGGACCCTCCTCTCCAGCACCCCTGAATAGACTTTACCGAGGAGGCTGAGGAGTGTGATTCCTCTATAATTGCAACACACCCTCCGGTCCCCCTTTTTAAAAGGGGGGACCACCACCCCGGTAGGGATGGGAATCGAAATCCGATTCCAATTCGGAACCGGTTCCGAGTGTTTCGAGGCCTCGACATCACAATGAAAAAGCCTTAACGATCCCTTTAACGATTCCTAAAGACGCGTATTGCGTCGTGACGTGTCTTGTTGTCCAGACGCATCAAACTAGCATGGCGCCAAGAACCACTCGCTCCAAAGTTTGACTACACTTCACCAGGAAAGAGTGTGAAAATGAAAGGTTACGACGGGTAAGCACGAGCATTGCAGCCATAAACATAACAATGACACCACGTAGGTTCAAACGCTCGAAAGTGTGTCTTCACTTCACGAGGAAAAAATACAACAAAGCGACTTGCAGTCATTGCAAGGTGGAGGTAACTGCATCGGGAGGGAATACGACTGCGCTGTCCTCAGAGAGGCTAAAGCTCAGTTCTGGCTATACAGCTAGCTAAACTCCCAAATGACGATGTACAGCTAGCTAAACTCCCAAATGACGATGTAGAAGACGTTGGTATAATTTGCTGACTTTATTCAACCATCACTTGAAGAGTGAAACTAAGAATAGAAATGAAACAAATCAATTTCGTCCCCAATAACAAACAGGTTTGCATCAACGTAAATCAGCGATGATTAGCTGCTAATAACAGTATGGTTAGCATTCGTTCGCTAGCATTAGCACATCGTTCAAACCACTACACAACTGGATTTAAGTGTCCGATCGCGAGTGGAAACACAACAACAACAACAACACAAAAGATGATACATACAGGCGTTGCCTCTGTAGATATTAACATTAACAAAGAACGTAGGCTCGTAGAAGTGTTTCCCTCTCTCACTTTGCTCGCTCACTCGCTTGGATGCGGCATTTCTTCGGGTGCCAAAACTGCGGCCCGCGGCCCAAATACGGCCCGCCTCCACATTTGGTCTGGCCATTTTGAATTTTTTTTTTTTTCTCAATCGTGTTATTTATTTCCTGGCCTTTTTCCTTGAAGAATTCAGAGAGGGTTATTTGGTTATTATCTATTTAATTAATAGTGTTTTTATTATTAATTATCATTATTATATTATTATTTTTATTTTATTTACTTTCATTCCGTGAAGAATCCAGAAAGGGTTATTTGATTGTGGCTTTCTGAAAAACAATAATTTTTTACATTTATGCACTTCTGCAATCGTCACACTTTTTCTGTTACAAACTGACCCCGGCCCCTCATCAGAGAAGGGAAAAGTTATGTGGCCCTCACAGGAAAAAGTTTGGGGACCCCTGCTTTAACACATATTGCCAAAGGCAGAACAACAACCTATCTGCCAATATATACCAATATTTTTTATTTCTATTAGATAAATGTTTCAGTAAAATGTTACACATTCTTGTGTATTTGCCACTTATTGCCACAGTTAGCATTGAGGCTTTGGGCCTCTTTTGATTTCGTTGTGAGTTTGTAAGGTTGTGAGTTCTGATTAAACAAACTCGATGCCAATCAAAACGTTTGTTCTTCTTTTTCCCCAAATTAGAATCGATAAGAGAATCGATAAAGAATCGAATCGTTAAGCAATATCGATAATGGAATCGTAATCGTAAAAATCCTATCAATTCCCATCCCTACACCCCGGTCTGCCAATCCAGAGGCACTGTCCCCGATGTCCACGCGATGTTGTAGAGGTGTGTCAGCCATGACAGCCCTACAACATCCAGAGCCTTTAGAAACTCCAGGCGGATCTCATCCACCCCGGGGCCTTGCCACCGAGGAGCTTACCAACCGCCTCAGTGACTTCAACCCCAGAGATTGAAGAGCCCACCTCAGAGTCCCCAGACTCTGCTTCCTCAAAGGAAGGCGTGTCGGTGGAATTGAGGAGGGCTTCGAAGTATTCTCTCCACCGACTCACGACGTCCCGAGTCGAGGTCAGCAGTACACCATCTTCACGATACACAGTGTTAATAGTGCACTGCTTTCCTCTCCTCAGACGCCGGATCGTGGACCAGAATTTCCTCGAAGCCGTCCGGAAGTCGTTTTCCATGGCCTCACCGAACTCCTCCCATGTCCGAGTTTTTGCCTCGGCGACTGCCGAAGCCGCAGTCCGCTTGGCCAGCCGGTACCTGTCAGCTGCCTCCGGAGTCCCTCAGGCCAAAAAGGCCCGATAGGCCTCCTTCTTCAGCTTGACGGCATCCCTTACCGCTGGTGTCCACCAGCGGGTTCGGGGATTGCCGCCACGACAGGCACCAACCACCTTACGGCCACAGCTCCGATCGGCCGCCTCAACAATGGAGGTGCGGAACATGGCCCACTCGGACTCAATGTCCCCCACCTCCCTCGGGACAAGGGAGAAGTTCTGCCGGAGGTGGGTGTTGAAACTCTTTCTGACAGGGGATTCTGCCAGACGTTCCCAGCAGACCCTCACAATACGTTTGGGCCTGCCAGGTCTGGCCAGCAACTTCCCCCACCATCGGAGCCAACACACCACCAGGTGGTGATCAGTTGACAGCTCCGCCCCTCTCTTCACCCGAGTGTCTAAAACATGTGGCCGCAAGTCCGATGACACGATTACAAAGTCGATCATTGAACTGCGGCCTAGGGTGTCCTGGTGCCAAGTGCACATATGGACATCCCTATGTTTGAACATGGTGTTCGTTATGGACAAACCGTGACGAGCACAGAAGTCCAATAACAGAACACCACTCGGGTTCTGATCGGGGGGGCCGTTCCTCCCAATCACGCCCCTCCAGGTCTCACTGTCATTGCCCACGTGAGCGTTGGAGTCCCCCAGTAGAACGAGGTAGTCCCCAGAGGGGGCGCTTTCCAGCACACCCTCCAAGGACTCCAAAAAGGGTGGGTATTCTGAGCTGCTGTTTGGTGCATAAGCGCAAACAACAGTCAGAACCCGTCCCCCCACCCGAAGGCGGAGGGAGGCTACCCTCTCCTCCACCAGGGTAAACCCCAACGTACAGGCACCAAGCCGGGGGGCAATAAGTATGCCCACACCTGCTCGGCGTCTCTCACCGTGGGCAACTCCAGATTGGAAGAGAGTCCAACCCCTCTCGAGAGGATTGGTACCAGAACCCAAGCTGTGTGTGGAGGAGAGTCCGACTATATCTAGTCGGAACCTCTCTGCCTCACACACCAGCTCAGGCTCCTTCCCTGCCAGAGAAGTGACATTCCATGTCCCAATAGTTAGCTTCTGCAGCTGGGGGTTGGACCGCCAAGGCCCCCGCCTTTGGCTGCTGCCCAACTCTCTGCGCACCCGACCCCTTTGGCCCCTCCCACAGGTGGTGAGCCCATGGGAAACATGTAATGTCAGTTATACAGTTTTTTACATTTGCAAATGCTGTTAACCAGCCATTTTTCATGTTTGAAGTGTCACCTTTGAACCGCAAGTTTGCGTTTTGTCTTTTTTCCCCATTAGCCTCAATGTAGCAATGTTAACATTTACAGTATTTAATATAGATGTTTCCTTATTTTGTGTGTCTGAATTTTAATTCTACGGCGTGTTGATGACCAAAAAAAAACATCCGTGAAAGGAACTGGAGTCTCGTATGCCATCAACACGCATGTGTACACGCATGCGTTAATGTATGCACCCACGCACGCACGCGGCAATAAAACACAGCCATGAAAATGACCACCCTCATTTTCATTTACCGTGTGGTAAATGGACTTATTACATATCGCAACAGGCTTAGCAACTTCAATAAAAAAATTGTTGTTAGTTAGTTCGATGGATGATCTGCCAGCTTGCCAGTCTCCTGTCGTCTATCAAAATTCCAACTGGGTGACGGCGCTTTAGGTGTTCTTTCACGGCCGACGTGCTGCCTGGTATGCAAGCTTGGCATTGAAGAGACAGGACACAACAGCCACACTGGTGCACTTTTTTTTGGCTTTGTGCCGCTTTTCCTGCTTGCAAACCGAGCGTCCGCCATGCTCAACTTTCCACGCATATATTGGTTTTAACCCTTCATTAACCGTCGATTGGATGTTGTGCTCGTCGACGCATTTACGTCATCGATGACATCGACTAGTCGGGACAGCTCTAAAAGAAAGATTAAAAATTAAAAGCTGGCCGGCCAGGACAAATCTGCCACGAACCTTCAAGATGTTACAGTTTATCTTTGTTATTCTAGAAACCGTGGAAGAACACTGGTAAAAAGAATGTTGACTTCTCAGTGACCTTGGACACGACACTCCTTGTATTCAAAACAATATTCGTCTCCGATACAAAGTAGACAGAACGTAATGCTATGAGACAATAAATGGTTATGTATAACGATGGGAAATAAAAAGATATGTTTACGTGGATAACAGGAAATATAGCTACAATAGGTAATAAAAATTTTGACAAATTTGCAATTAGTTGTATGTTAACTGCTAAGTTAAATATGGCTTTTTGAATAATCGCAATGTAGCTATTAAAAATGGTGACAAATTGACAATTATCAACTTTGAAAAATGTGATGGATTGGCGATTTATCACAAATTGGCCGGCCAATTTGTGATTAATCGCCACTTGACAATGGAAGAATGCGATCAATCGTGAGTAATCATTAGTTGCCATCGACCGCAATAGAAGTCCAATCTATTTGAACTAGAACGCCTGAACGTGAATGATTATGGTTGAGTGCCATTGAAGGCAATAGAGGTCCAATCCGTTTTGACTGGGAGAAGCTGTTCGTAAATGATTGCTGCAAGCCTTCCCAGTCAAAATGGATTGGACGTCGAGCACCATCAATCGCAGCCAAAGCATCTCACAAAAAGGCCACCCCGAACAAAGTACTTTTAGCTTTGCAACAGTGTTGCTTTCGTCAACGCTGACGACAGCGAAAATATATCGTTTTTTTTCATGACGATGACAAGACAACAATGAGCTAAACACGTGTTTTGGGGGACTGAAACATAACAAGACATGACAAGAACGAGACGAAAATGCGCAATAGCTTCCGTCACATGTTCACAATATGTGACATTTTATGTGTAGTTAGCCTGCATGTAGTCATGTCTGATTGTATCAGTTGTGATGTGCTGCGAAGCCACGCCCCTTCCTGACTCCCCAGTGTGTCGTCACCAGTCTCCATGCAGGCTTGCACACATGGTAACATTTGTTTTTCTTGGCCACAGCGAATATTTAATGGTGGTTTAGCCTTTATAGGTCTGTGCTGAGTGATCGTCAAAAACCAAATGTAACTCGTAGCGTTAGCATAGCATTAACGGCGAGCGTCCTCTTAAACCTTAACGGCGAGCGTCCTCTTAAACCTTCTTTATTGAAAATAATATAGTTTTCCTGCTGAGCATGTATTATCACCAAGTTGGTGTTGTCCTTGTAGATAAACGCTACAATATGGGCTCGTCTGTCAGTGTTCATTCGAAATAGTTGGAAAATTTTATTTTTGGAGAAAATTTAATTTTACAGACAAAAACATTTTTTTGTCAACATCGACTAAAACTAGATGAAATTAGTCTGTAATTTTCGTCAACAAAACCAGATTTTAAGATGACTGAAATATGACAAATAAGTATTATCGTCCAAAGGACTAAGACGAAAATTAAAAGGGCTGCCAAAAACAACACTGCTCTCCAAAAGTAAACACTTATATTGCACATCTTGCCAATCCAAAGTTTATTAAACCTGTTGCAACGAAATTTATAATTAAAATATATATATATGGCGGAAAACACAGACAAGGTTGAAAAAGCAGTTTCTACTCTTGCACCCCTCTTTAAAATAAACTGCTGTACTTTAAGCCAAAAGAACTATTGTGTTTGATAGATGCTGCCATAGCAGATTCATAGCGCATTAAGCCCACAAACTATTTTTAATTTGTCCATTTTACCCTGGAAACCTCTGTTTACAGACGTCACGCAGCCGCTTTTGTTTCAACCTAGCCATAAAAAAAGGTAATTAATCGTTTTTATTATTCGAAATGTCTGTCATTTTCAGCTTAGAATCATTAATTGATGTCTAATATTTAGTAAAAAAAAAAAAAAAAAAAAAAACAACTTTAAAACATTCACTCGCGTATTTTAAACTTTTAAACAAATTACGTCACAATGAAAAAATTAGCATCTGTTAATAAGTCACGGATATCTAACTCATAACTATCGCTTAATTATATATATTTTTTCGTTACTGTCGCATTTTCCCCAATATTATAGATGATAAATAATCGATCCAAACAAAGAAAAATTGAAGGAAAAAAAAAAGTTTAAAAGGGTAAATATATGAAAATGAAAATCTTGACCACTCCTTGATGTATGCAATCTGCATCGCGACCCTTGTTATATTACCATGTTTCACCCATGAAATCCGGCTGTGGCCATTCACAGCTGTGTCTTGACACTCGGTGATACATGCTACATGGAGTTTTGGGATCTAAAAGAGGCAAGTATGCAATAATTTCTCGTTAAAATCATGACGTCTCTAATTATGCTCTCGCGTGCTCTCACCTCCAGTTAGGGTTTTGCTGTTCAATTTTATTTATTTATTTATTTATTTATTTTTTAGCCCTGCCACATATAAGGCGGAAAACACTCAGGTGACTTAAAAGTTCCGCTCTGAGACCCCCAATTTGGCCAAATTTCAAAGTTGTCCGATATGCATATGTGATACATCATTGGAAAGCTTAAAATCTCAATTTTCTGGGGGAAGAAAAATTTTGAACAGGAGGGCAATTTGAAAAAAATATATAAATATTTTTTTAAACAGCAAAAGGTGAGAGCACGCGAGAGCAGAATTAGACGCCATGACTTTAACGAGATATTATCGCATAATTACCTTGTTTCGATCCAAAGACTCCATGTAGCATGTATCACTGAATGTCAAGGACACAGTTGTGAATGGTCACAGCTGGATGTTTTGGGGATTTTATGGGTGAAACATGGTAATATAACAAGGGTCGCGATGCAGAAATCCCAGACATCAAGGAGTGGTCGAGATTTTGTTTTTCATATATTCACCCTTATAAACGTTTTTTTTTTTTTTTTTTTTTTGTCAATTTTTCTTTGTTTGGATGGATTATTTATCATCTAACATATCGGAGAAAATGCGACAGTAACAAAAAAATGCAGTTAAGCGAGAGTTGTGAGGTAGATATCTGTGACTTTTTTACAGACACCATTTTTTTCCATTGTGACATAATTTGTTTAAAAGTTTAAAATATGTGAGTGAATCATTTTTTAAAGTCTTTTTTTTTTTTTTTTGAACGAAATATGAGACATCAATTAATGATTCTAAGCAAAAAACGACAGACATTTTGAATAATAAATATAATTAATTAGCTTCGTTTTACGGCTTGGTTAAAACGAGCGGTTGCACGACGTCTGTAAACGAGGGTTTTCAGGGTAAAACGGACAAATTAAAAATAGTTCGGGGGCTTAATGCGCCATGAATCTGCTATGGCAGCAAATATAGACATATTGTTCTATCAAACACAACAGTTGTTTTGGCTTAGAATACAGCAGTTTCTTTTAAAAAGGAGTGCAAGAGCAGAAACTGCTTTTTCAGTCTTGTCTGTGTTTTCCGCTATATATATTTCCAGCAATTGCCATTAAATACACAGAGCAGCCACACATCCAAACAGAGCATGCTGTCAAAATGGTTGTATTATGACATCCTAATCAACACCACGTGTCTGTGTACATCATGCACAAAAATGTGTCTTGTGCATTTTTGCTATTCTTCATCCTCTTTTCCCTTTTTTTAATCACCACTTTCCTCCATCTGTCCATATTGGCCCCTGTAGGAATCGGTAAGAGAAACTCATACCTAAAAAAGCATGACCCCTCCCACACACTTCTGCCCTCACATGGCCATAAACCAAAAAGACCCTCCTGCCAAACCTAAACTTGCATGCCAATGAATTTTCACACCGTAAACGTTCCTCAAGCATGAGTCACCTGCCATGAAACGAATCCCACCTACACAGACTGATGGAAAGGAGCCAAGAAAAACGTACACAGAAAAGGCGCTATTGGTGCATTAGCATGGAATTTGCGCATGGGATTTGTTGGAAGAAAGCAAAAGCCTTCTAGAACCACTTTAAAGATAAGATGAATTATCTACAGTCTGAATAATCACGGGTTAAATATGAAACATGAGATCAATTTTCGATTAATCGCAAGTTAACTATGAGGACAAAATGAGATTGCTTTGGAAGTAAATTATAGAAAAAAATGTTGCCTCATCATTTTTGCCATTAATTTGAAATGGTATTAAATTATTTTGCTATCACAATTTGTGGTATGTTTACGGTTTGATTAATCGAAAGTTGACTGTAGAAAAAATGGAGTTGGTCATGATTAATTCATGATTAATTCAGTTAGAAATTAATGGAGTTGGTCATGATTAATTCAGTTAGAATAGAAGTGTTTGGTATGGTAGTTTGTGCTGTATATACTGTGTATGGTTTGATTCATTCACGATTAATAGTGAGTTCGCTACGAAATAAGGTACATTAAGAGTCACTTGCGATTAATTAAGAGTTAACTGTGAAAAAATGGGGTTCCTCATGAACTAATTACATTTGAAATATTGACATTTTGGTATTGTATATTCTATAAACACTGAATGGTTTAATTTATTTGCAATCAATAGTGAGTTAATCGTTAAAAATTAGATTAATATGCGATTAATCGTGAATTAAATGGGTTTAATCCTGATTAACTCACTGTGTTCGAAATGATGGTGTGTTTTGGTGTCATAGTTTGTGCTATAGTTACGGTCTGATTTATTACCTCTGTGAAGTTGACCACCCATCAGTTTATTTATATAATTTATATAAAAATTACGTAAATTGTTTGTGCTGTAAAAAGTTTAGTTTGTGCTGCTATCGTTTTTAAGTAGTTCACAATTCTTTTATAGGTCAATCTGAGGTCAACCAGCCCCCAATTTGACTAAAAATAGCTAAAAATGTTGTCAACCGATTATGCTTTGTTTGTGCTATAAAAGGTTTCGTTTGCGCTGCTAGTTTTTGAGATAGAGATATTAATTTTGAGTGATGACGTCACACAGCCCCCCATTTATTGGAAAATGAACCTGAAATGGGGCCATTTGTTTATGCTACGTTTGTGCTGTAAAAAATTTCATTTGGGCTGCTATCGTTTTGTAGATATTGAAATATTAATCTCTGATATTGACATCATCACTCGAAATTAAGATCCCTACCTCAAAAACGATAGCGCAAACGAACATTTTTACAGCACAAACGAGCACAAAACTAGCACAAACGAATGGCACCATTGCTTTTCTGTTCTGCTGTAGATGGGGGCGCGGCATACCTCAAAAACGATAGCAAGCCAATGAATTTATTCATTCATTTTTAGCCATTTTTAATCAAAATGTGGGGAAACTGTAACTGTCTTAAAAACGAGAGCTGCACGATTGACATAGTTTTTCTATAAATTTGCGTCTGATGGGGGCCCAACTTCACGGAGGTTGATTGATTTGTGATTAACTGTGAAAAATGAGATTAAAATAAATGATAGAAATCAGAATAATTTATTGAGTTTGTGATGTGACAGGAGTGTTTCATTTTAGTGTGTGAAATGTTTACGGTTAAATCAAATCATAAAAAAAAAATGTTGGGATTAATCAAAATTAACTCATTAAGTTTGAAGTTATATTGAAGTGTTTTGATATCGTAGTTTATTATATTTCTCGTCTGAATAATTGCGGATTAATCGTAAATTAAGTATAGAAAAATGCAATTAATCATGATTAACTCAGAGTTTGAATGATATTGAGGTGTTACTTTATCATAGTTTGTGCTACTTTTACGAATCGCAGTTTAACAATGAAAAATTAGATTAATTTGCGATTAATCACAAGTAAAAAGGGAAACATTTAATTATGTGGGATTCCTGTATCTACATGTTGATTACTGCACCAAACATGTCCACCTTTTAAATGATTCCTAGGCGCAACGCAGTGGACGCGTTCCGCGTGAACGTGATCCATGCGCGGCAGCAGGTCCGCTCGCCGGTGACCAACATCGCCCGTACCAGCTTCTTCCACGTGAAGCGCTCCAACATCTGGCTAGCGGCCGTCACCAAGCAAAATGTCAACGCCGCCATGGTCTTTGAGTTCCTGTACAAGATGTGCGACGTCATGACGGCCTACTTTGGCAAAATCAGCGAGGAGAACATCAAGAACAACTTTGTGCTTATCTACGAGCTGCTCGACGGTAAGAAGTCCGTACCGGGTTCAGATGCCGTTTTTTTTTTTTTTTTAACCTCGTTTTGTATCAACAAGCCTACCTCTTACTGGTCGGTCCATTTTGTGTTTGTTCATGTAGAGATTTTGGACTTTGGTTACCCTCAGAACTCAGAAACCGGGGCTTTGAAGACCTTCATCACTCAGCAGGGCATTAAGGGACAGGTCGGTGTCCTCAGTTTTTAAACCGTACTGTAAAAATACTTGTACGGTGTGATGCCAGTACACTGCAAAAACACCTACCTAAAACTCGTTAAATTTCCTTGTTTTCATTGTAAATCTACTAGAAATAAGTGAAATTTGCCAATGTTTCAACAAAGATGTTTATGGTTTCAAGTAAATTTGACTGATTCAGATTTCTTGAAATTGCTAGCTGAAAATAAGATCAACAGATTTACAATAATAAATTAGTATATTTAATCTGAAAGATTGTTTGTCAGAAATGTTCTTAATTCAAGAACATATTGTTCAAAACATTATTTGAAAGCATTTTTTTCTTGATTTAGGTGAAAATTTACCAACTTTTAGATGTACAGTATGGCTTAATAAGAACAAATATGAATAATCTGATGCATGAATCTGTTAAAGTGATCCACGGATAGAAAGACATGTAATTCTTAAAAGATGAAAGTTATTATGAGTTAAAATAATTTGATATTGAAACTAGGGGTGGGCGATATGGCCTTAAACATGTATCACGATAAATGGAGCAGATTTATCTCGATAACGATAAATGACGATAAAGTCGTCCAAGCGGACTGTTATATAATTTGAAAATCTGAATCAATGCATGAAATACAGATTAACAGTTTCTTGTTGATTAAGTTACCAGCATTCAATTTGATATATTTAACAAATGTACATGCAGTCTAGACATTAGGTTTATACAAATGAATTGTAAACAATAAGAATTCAAGTATGAGCATTTATAACAGAGTGTATGGCTTGAACAATGTACATTGTCAAAATCGATATGCCTGTGCAAACATGTCATTGTAACACAAATGACTTGCAGCTCGAACAGTACACTTCAAAAAGACAATTTATTGTTAATGGCTGCTGTGACATAATTATTCAATACAAGTGTTTACTTTATGGTTTCAGGGTCTCCCCCCCCCAGTGCATTTTTTAATAAATGCACACATACATGAACCCCCAAACAGACAGACAGACAGACACACATTAAAGCTATATTGATCTTCTGCAAATGAAACACTTAAGATTTTATGATAGCAATAATGACACAGAATTAAACACATACAGAAAAATAGCTGGGGCCATTTGTGCTATGCTGAATGCTTTACCATCACAAAAGCTATCAGAGAAATCACACACAGTCAGATACAAAATAACGCGACATAGTAATTGCTAGATGCAGTCCATGCCCAATCCACTCATTAAATTCAGCCGTTTCTACAAGGTTAGAGCCGCTATCCGACTCCATCACGTTCATTTGTAGCGTTAGCCGCTAGCGGCCGCTAGCGTTAGCGGCTAGCGTTAGCCTGTGGCCTGGCTACCGGTAGAAAGCACTGAAAGCACCATCTCCGGAAATTGTGAGAACAAGGGAGGACAGCTGGTGAAAGCCTGTCTGGATGCCACCAAGAGTCTATTAAATGTCGGGTGAAAGTTTGGTGAACCTCCCTTAAGCCACACTCCATCACGTTTTGCTTGTAGCATTAGCTGCTAGCGTTAGCTTACCGGGCTTCTGTTTGATTGGCTTCCTGATGATCACGTGACTCCCTACGTAAGTACATTCACTGCTTTCTTAAAGGGGAATGAGCATAGACGAACAACACAGAGTCAAAGCGGGATGAAAAGACTATTTTCTTGTTTTATTAATTTACCGAATTTACCGACATGGTCAAAATTACGTCGGTCATCGTGAAGAATTTCGGTGACGGTAAATTTTCGGTTTACCGCCCAGCTCTAATTGAAACCCCTTTTGATGTTTTTGTTTTTATACAATTTGTAAAATTAGTTTAACTGGTAGGTAGCCATTATTGTTGAAGTCGCAGGGCGGTGACGTCACATGGTTACGCTGCCGGGCTTCCACAGTATGACTCTAGCGACATAAAAATGTCATCTGTTTAACCCTTTCAATTTGAACCCAAGAGGAACATTAATGATTTTGACAGCACTGTCGATACTTCACAAAACGAGCAACAAAATCAAAATGAACAGGAAAGACTGGATGAGACGAGACAAGAGTTGGGGGGGGGAGTGTTCTGCCAAAATGTGCTACACCGGTGAAACATGCTTGTTTTGTTTAGATGCATACAGACATAACATACTAAGGATGCCTTAAGAAAATCCTTAAAGTATTAATATCAAATAAGGGTGATTTAAATATGCTACGTGACTAATGTGGTCAACAGATCAACAATCTGCTTTAAAGTTACCACAAGAAAACACAATGCTTAAAAGTATGAGAGTGAAACGTATGCAAAAAGTATTTTGAGGCAATGAAAAGATAATAAAAGACTCTATAAAAACACACATAGTAAGTACTCGCCGCTGAGCGCATGTGTTGGGCGTCTCGCCGTGGAGAAGGAATTGCAGTAACCTGTAGTATTCGAGTGACTCTGACAAGTAGTCATCACCCGGAACGTCCATTACACGCGTAAAACATGGCGCCCTCCGTAGGTCAAAACATTTACCAAATATTATAGATTTTTAAATCAATGGCAATATTTTATGTGTTTTTTCATAACATATTTTGGTAAAAGAGAACAACCTACAAGTGCTTAAGTCCAAGGTTTAACTAGACTAGATTAAAAAAAAAATCTGATTAAGACATTAGAAATTTGCAGTGTACACTATTTTACTGTACTTTAAATGAAGCTCCCCAACTGAATTATACATAGTCGAATGACCACATTTCGGTGCCATTGACGGCGATAGACGTCCAATGTATTTGAATGAACATTCGTTCTAGCTATTCCCCTCTATTGTCGTCAATGGCAGCCAATGAATTAATGGCACTTTTCTGCACCCAAAACCTCTTTTCAAACTTGTGTATGTCTCAAGATCTTACAAAAAATGGTTGCTTATAAGCCTGGCGGGCCACCAGTTTAAAATCTTAATGTGATAGGATAGGGGTTAACAGATTGTCATTTTTAACGTACCGTAATTTTCCTAAGAGTGATTAAAAGAATGTTTTGTTTTGTTTTTTGGATGCTTTCTGTCCCTCTTCTGGTCTGGATTACTGTTCCTGACCCAGCACCAGGTAATTATAAAGACGCACCTTGCCAGCTGCGCCACATACAGTTACTTGACGTGCTTTGTGCTGCTGTCTCCAGACAAAAGAGGAGCAGTCTCAAATCACCAGCCAGGTGACGGGGCAAATCGGCTGGCGTCGCGAGGGCATCAAGTATCGCCGCAATGAACTCTTCCTGGACGTGTTGGAGAGCGTCAACCTGCTGATGTCACCGCAAGGTTTGTTTGGCTGGAAAAGTAATACAGCGTCTTGCCCGTAGATCTCCTTGACGGCACGAGACGGATAATGGCCCTTTTGCACATTTTGTTAGTGAACTTTCAATTAAACGCACACTAGTCACAATTTTAATAGTCAACTTGAGATCTCACTTTTGGCCTCAGTTTATGATTACCGTATTTTTCGGACTAGTGGCAGTATATTTTTCATAGTTTGGCCAGGGGTGCAACTTGTATGTGAATTTATTAACATCATTTCAAATGGTATTTTTACACTAAACCACAAGAAGGCACTCAAGGCCTGTGTTTTAACCATGGCATTAACCTATAAAAACAACTTAGAAGGGCTGAACAAATATTATCTGAATAACTAATACCTATGCAATGTTTACATACTCCGCACATTCTCAGTCGTTGTTTATGTGTCATGTAACGTTAGCAAACAGTACACTGAGTTGGCTTGTTGATCTCTAATTTGATCTTAAATTGCCTTTTAAGATGACATGTCTGTTCTTGGTGTTGGATTTTATCAAACAAATTTCCCCCAAAAATGCAACTTATGCCGTGGTACTGCGGCTTAAGTTTTATTCCTCTAAATTGCGCATTTTTTGGGTGGTGCAATTTATATTCAGGTGTGACTTTTAGTCCAAAAATTACGGTACTCGCAAAATAGTTACATATTGTAATTTTTAACATGGGATTAATCTCAAATTTGTCGCATTTAAAATCATTAACGTGCAATGAATTGCAGTTTTTTCTTTTTTTTTTTATAGTGTACTTGATTCATTGCAAAATAGTCACATAATAGTTAACATACAACTGATCTCAAATTTGTCTTGTTTGAAATGGGCTACAGCTTTTGATTATTTAAGTAATCGATTAAGCTATGTATTAGTTCGAATTATCGAGTAATCGAATTGCAAACATTTAATACCTTGCAGAAGAAATTTTAGGAGATGTAAAACAAAAACAAGTGTTTATGCTTACAATAATATTTTTTGGCTTGCTAAGATTGCACTTTCAAAAAAGCATTAAATGCATTTAAAACAAAATTAAAATGCAAGAGAATAGCCTGAAACGGTATAAAAAATGAATAAATGAGGATTTAGGTTCAATAAAAGAACCATTGGCTAACTTAAATAGCAAAAGTCCGCTAGCTAAAATGCTTGTTTTTTTATTATTTTTATTTCAAAGCTCTTCAAAACGTTTCAAAACGTTCAAGCACATATTCCAACAAAAAAAAGGCTAAATATACTTCTAAACTACATAAGGAATGCATAAACAAACGTATGAGGTCAAACAAAAACATACCTTATGTTGGTCTTAACAGGTTAAATAAATTATGTCATATTCACTGTTCCCACTGGAGGGCAGTGTATCAACCCAAATCAATAAAACTAAATGCAACACTTTCAAAAAAAAAATGTCACTGTAATTAAACGAATCCTCGAGGCAGCAAATTTTAATTTGAAGGTTTATGCTATTTGAGTTAACCGATTAATCGTTGAGGCACTGGTTTGAAATCAATTCATCACAAATCTTTTTTTTTTTTTTTTGTCCACTTGTGATTCAACGCAGAATAGTTGCATTTGTGATCCTTAACATGGGATTCATCTCAAATTTGTCGCGTTTAAAAGCCTTTTAAAAAGTGACAAATTTGCAGTTCATTGCGAGTTAGTCAACTTGATTCATTGCAAAATGGTGACGTATTGTAATAGTTAACATTAGAGGTGTGCAAAATTTCCGATTCTTAGATTATTCGCGATTCGGCCGTGGAAGATTCGAGAACGATTCACAAACATCCAAATTCCGATTATTGAAATATGCCAAGTAAAGCTGAAGTACGACACACTCAGCGCGCCGCGCGGTCTTCGGTACGCAATTAGGGACGGAGCGAGAGTAGCTAAACATCATGCTTCTCATTACCCGGCCCCTCGGGTAACGCCAATGCTCAACTCACGGCTCTAGCTCAACTCATGCCACGAGATTTAAAAAAAAAAAAAAAAAAAAAAAAAAACATACCTGACTGCTGCCGAAAAGCTGCTACAAGCCACATTATGTTACGGTAGATATCATTTATATAGGACTAGATGCATTACAGCTTCGGTATCGTTACCAGCACATCTACAAAAAACTAGATGCGGGCGTTAGTAACGGCCGCCATCTTAAAGCAGTACACTTCCCTGCAAGGCTGTTGTTGCGAACCTTCCAAGCGAACCTAATTAACTTTTTATCTAAAATACTCCTAAATCGGTAAAATATTGACTTGAATCTATCTTTAAAATAGTTTAAAAACTTTCACATGTTGAAAGTAGACAAAAGAGAAATTATGGAATAACAGGAGCAATTTTAACAACTTTAACGGTTGATTCACAACATTAAATTAATTGAAAGTAGTTTAAAGCTGCTGATATAGAATGGGGACTGGAGTTTTTTATTTACTGTTATTTTTGTATATTTGTTTACTGCTATATGTTAACTTGATACTGAAATAGTAGTTTGGTTTAGCCTGAGAGGATTTTTGAACAATTTTGGAACTAATGTACAAAACAAATTAAAAAAAAAAAAAAAAAAAAAAAAAAAAGAGTGGGGTGCATCAATAATCGTTTTATAATCGAATCGGAGCCTCTGAATCGTAATCGAATCGTTAGGTGCCCAAAGATTCCCAGCTCTAGTTAACATGCAGTTCATCTCAGATTTGTCACGTTTGAAAACATCAATTTGCAGTTATCACATATTGGTCACTTTTTTACAGTCAACTTGTTATTAATGGAAAATCAGACAAATTTGAAATAGTTAACTACCAATTAGTTGCAAATTTCACATTTTCTGTAGTTAACACACAATCGCATACTGTATTTGACATGCAAATTTTGACAAAAAAGATTTAAGTATTGACGTGCTAGTGTGAAACTGTTTAGGTCAGGTCCTGAGTGCCCACGTGTCCGGCCGAGTGGTGATGAAAAGCTACCTGAGCGGCATGCCCGAGTGCAAATTCGGCATGAACGACAAGATCGTCATCGACAAGCAGGGCAAAGGAGGTGCATCTGACGATGCCGGGAAAAGGTCAGCAACGCATTCGTTCTTATTTACATGTCAAAAATGAAGAAACCACTCATTGTATGTGTCTTGTTTGCTAGCTAACAAGACCAAAATCTATTTATTTTCCCCTTTTTTGTTGGCTGCATCTTTTCTCTTTGTCCCTGTCTGTCTTTTCTATGTGCGCTACCTCAGTGATTTAGGGGGAGGAAGGTACTGTATTGACTGACATGAGTCCTCACTGACATTCACGCAATATAGTTGGGTCCAGAAGTATTTTGAGTTTCTAAAAATTGAAGCTCAACTTAATGGCTGCCACAGGCGGAGTATCCTTCTGCTGTTCATAGGAATGAGGTTATCATGAGTAGACGTCCAATCCGTTTGAAGTAGGAGAGTGGCAGCGAATATATCAACCGTGTTTGATCGGCGTGTTCTTTTTTTGAAAGATTACCGGAGAAAATAACATGGTTTGTATGCGACAGTGTGTCGATAATGTCCCACTTCTGCGTTGCGATGGCGACGTCACGGTCTAAAAATAGCATTTGTGCGGTACGCTATTAGAGTGACCTTGTAATGGTTCGTTTTGAATGTGGTTTAGAGCATTTAGTTTTATTGATTTGGGTGGATAAACTGCCCTCTTACATGGCTGATTCCAGCTGCTCCCTGCTAAGACCAACATAAGGTATACTGGACTGTCTCAGAAAATTAGAATACACAATATTCTAATTTTCTGAGACAGTCCTGTACATTAATCCACCATTTAAAGCAGGGGTGTCCAAACTTTTTGCAAAGGGGACCAGATTTGGCGTGGTAAAAATGTGGGGGGCCGACCTTGGCTGACGTCCTTTACATAGAACAATATACAGGACTGTCTCAGAAAATTAGAATATTGTGTATTCTAATTTTCTGAGACAGTCCAGTATTTGAGCAAATGGATGTTTATGCATTCTTTATTTAGTTTAGAAGTATATTAGGCAGTTTTTTGTGAGAATCTGCATTTGAACGTTTTGTTAAGAGCTTTTTAAAAAAAAAAGAAAGAAAAAAAAAAGTGGGCACTTTATAGCATTTAAGCTAGCAGACTTTTGCTATTCAAGTTAACCAGTGGCTCTTTTGTCGAACTTAAATCCTCATTTATACTGTTTGAGGCTAAGCTCAGGTATTTCAAATTCGTTTTAAATGCATTCAGTAGCGATCGACCAATATGGGTTTTTCAGGAACGATACTGATTATTAGTAAATGGGCCGATAACCAATTTATAGCGCCGATATTCATTTGCAGTAGAAATAGTAAAAATTGGCGTGAAAAATTGAATAATGCAAACACTGAACTTAATTGAAATGCTTAAAGCATTTTTATTGAATCACACAAATAGAAGAGTGAATTTCCTAGACTCTGAAACATCCTTATAAAGTTGAATAAAAGGTTATATAAATAGCTGTCTGAAAATTTTCCACAGAAAAGAAAGCCCTGGTGACCTCGTCTAAGTATCCTTGAGCAAGATACTAAACCCCTCATTGCTCCTGGTGCTGCATCACCAGTAGGTAGATGAGGATGTACTGTGAAGCGCGTTGAGGGCCTTAAAAAGGTGGAAAGGCGCAATACAAGTGTAACTCCATTTAGCAATAGCAATTAACCAATCAAAAGACTGGGTGAATATAAGGGTGTGCCAAAAAAACACTGGCGATTCGACACGTAACTATTCGATTACGATTCATAAATGCTCAAAAACGTTGATTTTTCCCTAATAATTCAATGACAGGAACGCAATTCAAGACACGTCTGCCGCCTGGACACCTAAAGGGATGCACAAGGTTAAAATGGCTGCGGCGGAAGATACTGAGCGAGAAATTTACTCCTGTTCAAAAGACTGGAAAATACATTTGTGTATGAGACAGGCAAGAACCGGGTCGCGCTTTGGGTCCTCTTCTGTGCGCAAGTTATTTTTTAGAGTGAGAGGGGAAGAGAGATAGTTCGTTGCTCTTTGCCTTACAGTTGTCCTGCAGTAGGTTCAAGTCGTGTTGATTGGAAAATGTCTCTAGTGGGTTGCTAAGTCCTGTGTGGGTCTATAAGAGGTGAGTACACGAACCCTCTTGTACTGTTTAGCCTTCATTGTTGTTGTTTCTGACATGTTACTAGATAGCGCTAAGCGCTATGCTAATTAGCGAATTTGCTAACGTTTCGATTTGTGCGTTGTTTGGTGGTGTACAAAAGTTTCAAAAGTACAGCGATAACACTATAAACATGCTAAATAGTGCAAAATCTGTGAAGACAAAGTATATTGGTTAAATATAGCCTTATATAGGTGACCTTGAGTGCCAGAAAGGAACCTTCAAATAAAATGTATTATTATTATTATTATTATTATTTCTAAAGGCGCTTTGTTTCCATTGTTATTGTTTTGTTGAGAGAAATAAGTATTTGCCTTTAAAACATTTAATCCACCTTCCTGTGAAAAAGAGCAGCTTCAGGTCAGCTGTGTTTTATGGGCATGTTAAGAAATAAGTACTGTCTTTGAAATGGTTAATTTGTTTGCACTTTCTGGTAAAAATAAAATAAATAAAAAGCAACTTAAGGCCAGCTTTCTGTTGTTTGGGCATGTTTCCATTGTTGCTGTTGAATCATTAGGACATGTTAAATAAATAATGGACATACATTTATTTAGCTACTTTATTAATTAGTAATGTATGTACTGTATGTATCAATAATCGTGACCATCGTCAATACCATGATCATCGTTCAATCATCTAATCGTTGCACCTTGAATATTAATTAAATCGAATTGTGGGTTGCTTACGATGGCACACCCCTAGGTGAATACTAGTGCAGGAGACAGCAGGCAGGACAGAGACAGAGGCGCGGCTGCATCTGATCCAAAATCACCCAGTTTTAAATAAAATAAAATAAAATAAAATTTAAAAAAGGGCCGATACAGATGCACTATCTGCGCCGATAATCGGTCTATCTCCAGCATTTAATGCTCTTTTGAAATGGGTGTGTAATTTTGCATAGTTTGAAGAAACACTCAGCAATTTAATTTTGTATTGTATGCTCTTTTGAAAGTATCATTAGCAAGCCAAAATAAATATTATTGCAAGCAGAAACACTTGTTTGTTTCACACATTTTAAAATTTAATCTGCAACGCATTAAATTATCGTAATCTGATTATTCGAACTAACTAACCGCAGCCCGAAACAAATGTTCATTCGCGGCCATCCTTCCCACTGCAAACAGATTAGACTCCTATGGCCGTCAGTGGCAGCCAACGCCAGGCCTTGAGTTCATTTTTGGGGCATTTCACGTCATTTCCTGTTGATTTTCGGTCACATCCTTTTCCTTTTGGGACATTTACAAATCACTTCCTGTTGATTGTGGGGCATTTACTTGTCACTTCTGGTTGATTTTGGGTTATTGAACAGGAAATGACTTGAGAATGTCCTCAAATTAATAGGACAGTGACTCAAAATCAAAAGGAAGTAACCTGTAATTGCTCTAAAATGAACAGGAAGTAAATGTAAATGTCCTCAATGTTCTCCTGGGTGTGAATGCCCTGCTTTCAGTGCCATTGACAACGCTAGGATGTCTAGCGAAGTCAATGGCAGCCATTAACTTGACGTAGACACTATTCTAATGGAAGATTTTGGTAGCGGCCTGTTAGTTTTTAAAAAAATAAATAAACAGTGACACTTTTTTAAAACAATAGATTGATCCTTGGCGGGAGCATATCGATAACCTTTTGGGCTACAAAGTGTCATGATATTTCACCTTTTTGATATATTGTCACACATTTCTAATGGACAGACAGCAAAGTACAGCTTCCCATTTAGATACATGTATTTTAGGTGTGTCCAAATACTTCTGGACCTTGCTGTATATCTCATACATAGTGGCTCCTCCCACACAAGCAATTCAAACACCTCATCAATACCTCTGCTGCCTGTCGGTCGTGTTTTCAAGCACCACCATCTTCCTGCTCAACTTTTAACCTTCCGCACTAGCGCCTAAGTGTCTGTGGTTTAAACATCATTATCCGGTTAGCGTTGTTTCTGACTTTTGTTACGGGGTCGCTCGTGTTGACTCGACTATGTTGCGTGCGGCAGCGGGAAGCAGTCCATCGCCATCGACGACTGCACCTTCCACCAGTGCGTGCGCCTCAGCAAGTTCGACTCGGAGCGCAGCATCAGCTTCATCCCTCCGGATGGAGAGTACGAGCTCATGAGGTCAGTCACCGTCACGACTCGTGTCAGTAAAGTTAGTCTCGACTGTATCGTTAAAATGTTGAACTTATTTGCTCCCATGACGGCGACGGACATCTAATTCATTTGGACAGCAATCGTTCCCTCCGGTTCGAACGGATTAGATGTTTATTGCCGTCAATGGCACTGAATCCGTATCATTCACTTTCATCTCTTCTAGTTCGAAAGCATTAGAATTCTATTGCAGTTACGAACGGCGGTCTTTATTGATAGCATTCTTCAATAATTAACTCGTAATTCATTGTAAAATAGGTCATATTTTAATAGTTGCTTGTGACTAATTGCACAGTCATATGTATTCATTCATTCATCTTCCATGCCGCTTATTCCTCATATTTACCGTAATTTTCTAACTATAAGGCGCACCTGACTATAAACCGCCACCCACCAAATTTGACATGAAAACCACATTTGTTCATAGATAAACTGCGCTGGACTGTAAGCCACAGCTGTCCTCACTTTATATTTACACTAGGGCTGCAGCTATCGAGTATTTTAGTAATCGAGTAATCGACTGAAAATTCTATCAATTAAACTAGTAATCGGATAAAACAAATATATTTTTAGGTGAAGAGCAATTATAAATATACATGCAAAAACAAGACATTTCATATAATCTTGAACCATTTTCAGTCAATCCATGTCTTTATTTTCGATGTATATTGTTGAAAACAGCCAACAATTGCATCTCAGATGTAACTAGAATAAAAAAAGACTAATTCACTGCTTTCACTCAAAAAACTTTAGATCTTATTAAAAAAAATTATATACATAAGTCATATATATGTGTGTGTGTGTGTGTGTGTGTGTGTGTGTGTGTGTGTGTGTGTATATATATGTATATATGTATATATATATTAGGCCTGAACGATATATCGTTTAAACATCGCCATCGCGATGTGCGCATGCGCAATAGTCCCATCGCAAGGACGTGCGATAGTTTTTTCATTTCATTTTTTTAAATCCACAAACGTTTGTTTTGAGCAAGGAGCGAGAAAGACAGTGCACAGTCTCTCATTCTCTCCAGCTCGCAGTCATCGGCTCCTCCCCCTCCCCTGCTAGAGCGGAGTGGAAGGAGGAGGGGCCGAACAGCAGAGCGGAGGGAGGAGGGGCCGTTTTCAAAGTGAAAGCAAGCAATCAAGCAGCACGTTGAATAGGGAAGACTGTCTCCAAAAGGAGTTTTGGAAGTATTTTGGCTATCGACAAGAATATAAGGAACAAAAAACAGCCCTGTTGACAGTGCCTCGCCATGGTTGCCTCAACAAGAAGTAATCCGTCGAACATGTGGGACCATTTAAAACGCAGGTATCTATGCATTCCTGCTACGAGCTTCCCATCAGAGGCTTTTTAGTACAGGTGGGAACATTGTTACGTGCCAACGTTGTTGTCTCAAGCCTGCAATGGTGGATAAACTAGTAGTCTTGGCCAAAAACCTATGAGACCCAGTTGAGAATTGCTGAGCAAGGAAGGTGGACGATATGCAGACAAATACATAAATTTGGGAGTTAAAATGGTTCTGTTATTCATCAGTTATTTGCTGTTATTCAGTTCAATTATTTACAAGTTCAATTGAGTTTCTGTTTCTTTTATATTTAAATTAACTGTAAATCGTATTTTTCAAATAACTATAGTACAGCTGCACATAAAGTTTTGATACTTAATATTTTTTAAATATTTTTACAACTTTGTTGCAGTTTTGCAGTTCTATATTGTTATATTTTGTGTAAACAACTCAGGGGACTAGTGCACTTGCACTTTTATTTGACAGATTTAATATTTAAGTTCAAATATGTTGACAACTTTATTGTTTTACTGAGGTTCTTATTTATTGTTATAGTTTGTGATCAACTCTTATTTGTCATATTTAATATTTTTGTTCAAATATGTTTACAACTTTGTTGTTATTTTACCGAAGTTGTTATTTATTGTTATATTTTGTCAAAAACTCAGGGGACGAATGCACCTGCTCTTTTATTTGTCATTTAATGTATTTGCTGCTGTTGAAGTGTCAAATATTGTGTTCAAGAAATTATCTATTTTGTGCAGACATGGCTTCCTGGATCCCTTCATAATAATACAGCAATCTTAATCATTCACAAATGAAACCGTATTATATGAATACACTGTGGTCACGGTGTGTCATGCAAAGTATTTCCAAACAGCTATTCAAGTCATCTAGTGAATATTTCTTTAAAATTATTTATTTATTTATTTTTTTTTTACTATCGCAATATAATATCGCAATATATTGCACACCTAAAAAAAATCGCAACAATAGTTTTTTCCAATATCGTTCAGGCCTAATATATGTATATATATATATATATATATATATATATATATATATATATATATATATATATATATATATATATATATGTATATACCTAAAAATGCCATTACGCTTGATAACACACATCACTTAAAAGTTAGAAGTTTTTTCCCACGTGTTTCAATTGAATTTCTATTTGTGTCAAGCCATTTTTAAGTTCTAGTTAAGTTTTAATTTAGTCTAAACTGTAAGTCCTGATAGGATTTTGAGTTTTTGCAGTGTTCAAAATAAATGTATGATACAGGCTGTATTGGAGCACATTAGGGACCAGTGCTACTTGGTGTTTTATCCAGCAATGACTACTGAGCTAAAATTGATAGTTAGCATTATTGAGTTTTTAATTTTACACCCTCATCACTCCACAACGCTATGTTATGTTAAATCCTGTATGTAAGACACGTTAGCCACGCATCGAAAGTGGTCATAATTAATAGAAACCTAGCCCTCCGCAGGGCTAACGTTACTTGAGCTAATGACAGTAACGTTAATCTTATTTATTAGCGCTTAGCGCTCTTTACTAGCGCTTACATCTATTTCAACATACATGTGATCTCTATGAGACTCATCAGACGCTACGTGCTACCAACGTACCATCGTGCGGGCTAGTATTTAGCAACGTCGGCGTCGTTTGTACTGGCTGTCGGCTGCAGTAAGTTTTTTTTTTTTTGCTTATTCCTCTACGCACGTGACATCAGCGCGTTGTCACGCATGATGCTTAGAGCTGTCCAAATAAACGATTACTCGAGGTGAATAAAATTACTCGGATCAGTTTTTAAACTCGAGTTACTCGAGTTGCTCGAGTATTCGTTTCAGCTCTAATTTACACCAAGAGATATTAACCGGTAACACTTTATTTGACAGCTGCATCATACGACTGTTGTAGGACCAAATAAACCACCATGAAGCTTTAAACCAATTAGCTCTAAAAATTTATTGCTTCATTTAACCATCACTGCTGCCTTAGGGGAGACAGTCAACCTCTGCTTCCACCTGCTGTCAACACTGTTGTTGTCCAGCATGCTTCCTAGCTTGCATTGCAGCGCTACAGATGTAAATAACAATCAAAAGTCATGTTCTGTGGTAATTATTTCTTCAGTTACTATTCCAGTTGTTTCAGGTACTATTACAGTTGTTTCATTAATTGCGAGTTATGGTATTTGGTAACACTTTATTTGACAGTGGCACCATAAGACTTGTCATTAGACAATCATAATCATGACATGACACTGTCATGAGCATTAATGAATGCTTATAATAGATGTCATCTAGTGTTATCCGGTAAATTATCTTCACTTTTGAATGGATGTGAAAGATCTGAGCTGGACATAATGTCCATGATAGTGTCATCACATAATTATGACTGTCTTATGACGCCGCTGTCAAATAAAGTGTTACCTGTTAACTCAAATAAATCAAAAAATAAGATGCACAGGACTAGAGGCTGCAGGATTCAAAATGAAGGAAAAAAGTAGCAATTTAGTCCAAAAATTACGATTGTTTTTTTTTATTTTTTATTTTTATTTATTTATTTTTTAAAATTGCATTTAACGTACGACACATTAACGACATACATTTATTGCAAAATGGACCCGAAATATCAATGTCAAAACCAAAACGTTTTTAGGTATCGCACCACTAAGGACATCATCCTGCCATTCCGCGTCATCCCTCTGGTCCGCGAGGTTGGCCGCACTAAGCTGGAGGTGAAGGTGGTCATCAAGTCTAACTTCAAGCCCTCACTTTTGGCCCAGAAGATTGAGGTGAGGATTCATACACATTACGGCGGCAAAACAAACTGCAAATTGACACTTTTGGTTGTTCAGGTGCGCATCCCGACGCCGCTCAACACCAGCGGTGTGCAGGTGATTTGCATGAAGGGAAAGGCCAAGTACAAGGCCAGCGAGAACGCCATCGTGTGGAAGTAAGTCCGACACCTCTTCGTTTGGAGCGCTCATCATTTCGGGCTAAAAAGGAAGTCTTGTTTTCCTCTGTAGGATCAAACGCATGGCCGGAATGAAAGAGTCTCAAATCAGTGCCGAGATCGAGCTGTTGCCGACCAATGACAAGAAGAAGTGGGCTCGACCCCCCATCTCCATGAACTTTGAGGTTGGCATTCACCTTTAAAAGAAAAAATATATATTAAATATACTGTATACTACCTTTGTTTTGATTTTAAATTAGCATTTAAAATGGAAACATCCTACCATATCTACTCCAAAATAAAGATTTCCAACTATTTTGAATGAACAATGACAAATGAGCACTTGTAGCGTCTACAAGGACAACGCCAACCTGGTGATAATACACACTTAGCAAGAAAATAGAACATTATTTTCAGTTGTACCCACCCGGATGCCACGAACTGTCTTATGAAAAAAAAAAAAACGGTTGTCTAGGTATTGAGAGGATATCTTTGCATTGGAGTCCAAGTCACCTGATTTTGAGTCCTGATCTGATGCCGAAAGTTTTATTGAACCAAAGTTCCAAACATGTTACTGTTCCACTGTGCCGCCTTCGTAATGTATATTATTGTTGAACATAATAATGCAGAATAATGCTTGTATTTATTAAATGCTTCATTGAGTGAAACCTAACCCTAAACCCACTCAAATCCACTTACGCTGCTGAGAACAGCCTCTCACTTGCATAGTGAGTTGCCACAGCACATTCATGTAAGTTTAACGATGATTGAAATCTATGCCTTTGATCGTAGAGCTACCAAGCTTGCGACAATACTGTCAATTAGCTTTAAGTACCAAACACAAGCTGGACAGTTTGGTCACACTGCTTAGCAGGATGGAGGGTGAGAGGCTTTGGTGCTGTACAAGCATGAAGCAGAAAAACAATAAAAAACCCGATCCTTTTCATCTGATTCCGATTCACTGAAAAATGTCGCGATATTCCCACTTTCCGATCACGTGATCGGGACATTCCTACTTGAAAGGCAAAAGCAACATTGTGCATTCTTTCTGGCCACTGGACACTGCTACGATGTAGGCTAACAACACATAAAATGCCACAAATTGTGAAAATGTGACAGAAACTATTGCAAATTTTTGTCTCATTTTCATTTCGTCAGACGAAAACTGGCATTAAGTTCGTTATGTTTTTGTCTCCCAAATCACGATTTTAGCTCATTATCGTCTCGTCATCGCCATGAAAAAAAGTGTTCGTTGCCGAAATGTTTTCGTTATCGTTGACGGAAACAACACTGCTAGGTTGCCATCGCGGTTATCGGCAATGAAACATGATGATTCACTTTCAAACTTCGTAGTTCAAAATGGATTGGACGTCAATGGCAGCTCATAATTTATTCCTGATAAAAAAGCAAATTCAATAGTCACATTTGAAAGGTTAACTTGCGATGAAATGAAAATGGGTCACATCTTAATGCTTTCTCGGAAATTGTTCACTTGTCTGATAGAGGTGTGTGAAATTTCCGATTCACAAACATTCAAATTGCGATTATAGAAATTTGCCAAGTAAAGCGGAACTAAAACACAAAGCGGTCTTCGGGACACAATGAGGAACGGACCGGGAGTAACCATCAATGCTCAACTCACGGTTCTGGCTAGATTAAAAAAATAATAATAATAATAATACCTGACTGCGGCCGACAGCTGCTACAAACTACGCCCACACAAGGCAACAGTCGATATCATATGTACAGTATAAATAACTAGATGCACTATGAAAGACTTGGCGGCGTTAGCAGCACATGTATAGAAAACTAGATGCGAAATGACAGACTCGCCGGCATTGGTAAACAGCCGCCATCTTAAAGCAGTAGACTTCTCTGGAAGGCTGTTGTATCAAACCTTCCGAGTGAACCTAATCAACTTTTTATCTAAAATACTCCTAAATTGGCAAAATCTTGACTTGAATCTATCTTTTGATAATGAAACAGCTTGAAAACTTTGACATGTCAAAAGTAGACAGAAGGGAAATTATGAAATAACGGGACCAATTTTAACAACTTTAACAGTTGATTCACAACATTAAATTAATTGAATGTAGTTTAAAGCTGCCGATACAGAATGGGGACTTGAGTATTTTATTTACTGTTTTTAACGGTTAACTTGATACTGAAATAGTTTATTTAAACCCGAGACGTACAAATGTACTTATACACTAAATGATGAACGCATAAACAAACATATTAGCTAAAACAAAAACATGTTGGTTTTAACAGAGAGAAGCTGGATTAAGCCCTGTTAGACGAGTTGTGTCGTTGCCACTAGAGGGCAGTTGATCCACCCAAGTCAATAAAACTAAATACTTTCAAAACAAACTATTACAACGCCACTGTAATGAAACCAATCCTCCAAACGGCAAAATTTGACTCGCTTTTTTTCTCCCGATCGAATTACTCGAGTTAATCGATTAATCGTTGTACCACTACATTAATAGTTAACTCGCGATTAATCAGAACATTAATGTTTAGCTCGTGATTAACCGGAATGAAACTCGCGATTAAATCAACGCCGATAGTCGAGTTGTGTTTAATCGCAATGCCCGACAGTCAATTCCTGATTCATTCACTCCCAGCCATTTTCACCGGAGCAAGGCCCTTCGCTCCCGACTGGATTTTGACTGATTTTGCAAGGCCAACAGAAATTTCTGTTCTATTGCTATATAAACATGGAACCCACCTAAAGAAAGATTAGACTCTTCTTTCAGCAGGAAAAAAAAGGTAGTTCATATCTTTTTCCATTCTTTATAAATCAGCATTAGAAAATAGCTTAGTTTGAGCAATTTTCCAATTTCTGATGAAAAAACTGAGAAATTGAGCTTTTTGTAAAAGCATACATTTCAAACATAACTTTGAGTTTAACACAGCTATTTATGCTTTTGTGACATCCCAAACATCTGAATAATGTTTTCCTTGTACGAAATAACATAAGCAACAAGACAAATACAGCTTTTGATAGCAAAGTAACAATTTATTTACACATAACTAACTGAGAGATGACACTGTTGTGGCGGCGACAGCCGGGGTAAACTTTCCCCTCATCGCCGCCTGTCTCATAAAAATGGATTTTTTTTAGTCTTTCTTTTGTGGTGACCACTGCCTTATGGCAGAGTTTGCCTGGGGAACTTGTGTTCCTGGGAGGGAACTGGTTTGGCCGTGCGCGTTTCCGTGCGGGACACTCGAGGGTGCGGGGGGTGCGAGCTGCCGAGCACGGCGGTGCGGGCTCTGCTCTGCAAGCAGCACGGACTCAACGGCATCGTCCGCTGCGGCTTGGCCGTACGTTCCATTGAATCGGGTTGGGGGGGTCTTACCAAATGTGCTACTGCCCTCCAGTGGCCAGTTTTATTGTTTTAAAATGGATTTTCAGCATGTGCTTTGGAGCTAAGTTGAATCTGAACCTAGAGATTTCTCTTGTGGGGGGGAAAAAAAAAAAAAACAACAACGTAATAAGACGTACAAATATGTCTTTGGGACACTGAAACAATTAAAAATAGAACGTATTTATACGTTTTTGGGAGCAAATTAGTTCATCACTGCCATCCTCCCTTTCCATATGGATTGGGCATCTATTGTCTTCAACGTTAGCGATTGAGCTAAATGCCTCGCGGGCAGCGTTCTTGGCATTGACGACAAATTGTGCTTCCCCGGGCAGGTGCCGTTCGCCCCGTCCGGCCTGAAGGTGCGCTACCTGAAGGTGTTCGAGTCCAAGCTGAACTACAGTGACCACGACGTGATCAAATGGGTTCGTTACATCGGCCGCTCGGGCATCTACGAGACGCGCTGCTGAAGAGGAACGTCGCCGCCCCGCCCGGCTCCCTTTCTTGTCTCCTCTCCAGTTTATTCTTAGCGCCTCTCTCATACGTTCGTACACCCTCTTGACTTTCCACCTTTGAAAAATTGAAATAAGTAAATGTGGCATAATGCACAGATATATGCAAAATGTGAACTTATTGTATCTCGTAGTGATGAGTAAAGCGGGCGGGCTAACGTGTTTCTTCAGTGTTAAGACACCACTTTAACCTTAGAATTCTCTCTGGCAAGATGACGTGTAGCTGTTGTGCTTTCACATGAATTTCGGTATAGTTCTTGTGTATGATAGTCCACCCACCCGTCACCAAATTCCCCCATTTTGTCTGTCTTGTCCACCACCTTAACTGCGCGTGCTGCTTTTGTGTAAGGAAAAGGAACATTCCAGACAAACCTGATTGCAAATTAGATTGCGCCTTTTTTTTTTTCTTTTAATTTTTGAAAAGAAAGGACACCTTCCTAAATGTATCTATAAGCACTAAGACCAACTTATTCCAGTGTTAAATGGAACACGTGATCACTTTATAAAGGATGAGTTGGGGAAAATCGGGCCCTCTCCCAGCAGTGCGATTTGGAGGTGATGTTTATCTTTTCCACTGTCTGCTTCCTCATTTGTAGCCCTGGTGAACGTTCTGTCCAATAAAATCTGACGATGTATCCCAAAAAGTTGGAATGTGCTTTTTTTTTTTCTTCTTTTTTGCACGCTGGATTATTATAGCCGTCATTGTTTAATGTTAACTCTTCGGCTGTCAGTGACGGAAATGGACGTCTGGGAGGGCTGCTAGCTAAACTTTTTTTATACAGTGGGGCAAATAAGTATTTAGTCAACCACCAAATGTGCAAGTTCTACTTGAAAAGTTTAGAGAGGCCTGTAACTGTCAACATAGGTAAACCTCAACCATGAGAGAATGTGGGGGGAAAAAAAACAAAAAATCACATTGTTTGATTTTTAAAGAATTTATTTCCAAATTAGAGTGGAAAATAAGTATTTGGTCACCTACAAACAAGATTTCTGGCTGTCAAAGAGGTATAACTTCTTCTAACGAGTCTCCACTCGTTACCTGTATTAATGGCACCTGTTTTAACTCATTATTGGTATAAAAGACACCTGTCCACAATCTCGGTCAGTCACACTCCAAACTCCACTATTGCCAAGAGCTGTCGAAGGACACCAGAGACAAAATTGTAGACCACCAGGCTAGAAAGACTGAATCTGCATTAGGTAAAACGCTTGGTGTAATGAAATCAACTGTGAGAGCAATTATTAGAAAATGGAAGACATAGAAGACCACTGATAATCTCCCTGGATCTGGGGCTCCAAGCAACATCTCACCCCGTGGCGTCAAAATGATGACAAGAACGGTGAGCAAAAATCCTAGAACCATATGGGGGGACCTAGTGAATGACCTACAGAGAGCTGGGACCACAGTAACAAAGGCTACTATCAGTAACACAATGCGCCGCCAGGGACTCAAATCTTGCACCTCCAGACGTGTCCCCCTGCTGAAAAAAGTACACGTCCAGGCCCGTCTGCGGTTCGTTAAAGAGCATTTGGATGATCCAGAAGAGGACTGGGAGAATGTGTTATGGTCAGATGAAACCAAAATACAACTTTTTGGTAGAAACACAGGTTCTTATGTTTGGAGGAGAAAAAATACTGAATTGCATCTGAAGAACACCATACCCACTGTGAAGCATGGGGGGTGGAAACATAATGCTTTTGGGCTGTTTTTCTGCAAAGGGACCAGGATGATGGATTTGTGTAAAGGAAAGAATGAATGAAGGGCCATGTATCGAGAGATTTTTAGTGAAAATCTCCTTCCATCAGCAAAGGCTTTGAGGATAAGACGTGTCTGGGTCTTTCAGCATGACGATGATCCCAAACACACAGCCAGGGCAACAAAGGAATGGCTTCGTAAAAAGCATTTCAAGGTCCTGGAGTGGCCTAGCCAGTCTCCAAATCTCAAACCCATAGAAAATCTGTGGAGGGAGTTGAAAGTCTGTGTTGCCCAACGACAGCCCCAAAACATCACTGCTCGAGAGGAGATCTGCACGGAGGAAAGGGCCAAAATACCAGCAACAGTGTGTGAAAAGCTTGTGAAGAGTTACAGAAAATGTTTGGACTCCGTTTTTGCCAACAAAGGGTATATAACAAAGAATTGTTATGAACTTTTGGTATCGACCAAATACTTATTTTCCACCATGATTTGCAAATAAATTCTTTAAATATCAAATAATGTGATTTTCTTTTTTTTTTTTTCTCCCATTCTGTCTCTCATGGTTGAGGTTCACCCATGTTGACAATTACAGGCCTCTCTAATATTTTCAAGTGGGAGAACTTGCACAATTCGTTGTTGATTAAATACTTATTTGCCCCACTGTGTGTGTATATATATATATATATATATGTGTATATATGTGTGTGTGTACAGAGTGAAATTCATACCCCCTGAATTTTTTCATTCTGTGTGTCATTGCAGCCATTTTTGCCGAAATAGAAAAAGTTCATTTTATTTCTCATTAATGTACACTCGGCACCCCATCTTGACCCCCCAAAAAAGTAGGAATGTTTGCAAATTTCTGATAAAAATAAAATACAAAGCAAAATCATGAGTGTTAATTTAACTCAAAATCAATACTTTTTTTGAGTTTATACAATTCCCCACAGGTTCTGAGTTACTATTTTAAGTGTAACTTGAACTCATTAATAGTGTTAAATATCTGACAGCCTGTGTTGTTTAATAAAAATAAAAAAAAAACACCCAAATCAACACCAGTCAACTACAAATCATTGGCACACAAAAAAAATCAACTTTACAGATTTTGCTGTGTGGCCCTACAGTAAGTATTCAGTCCCCTTGCAGTGACCTTCATATTTAGTGTATGTATACATGATAATAATATACACGTATGTACAGCGAGGAGCAGAAGTATTTGCACCCCTGCTGATTTTGGAAGTTCACCCATTTAGAAAATAGGTAAAGGTCTGAAATTTCAATCATAGATATATTTCCACTTATGGAGACATAATCTAAAAAAATATTTGTATATTTGTAATTTACTGAGGTTCATATATATTTGTACCCTGAAGAAATCCGTGCTTATATTTAGTGCAGAAGCCTTTGTTTTGCAATTACAGAGGTCAGACGCTTTCTGTTTCTGTTCTTCACCAGGTTTTCACGTATGGAAACAGGGATTTTGGCCCATTCCTCCACACAAATCTTCTCTAGGTCTGTCGTTCCATCCAAATAAGATCTATTGGATTGAGGTCTGGAGACCAGACGGGGTCAGCCTGGCTGTGTGCTTCGGATCATTGTCTGTTGGAAGACCCGGCCACGAATCATCTTCAAGTGTCTAAGGGAAGGAGGTTGTGGCTCAAAATCCCACAGTACAGTTCACCATTCATCCTCTGCTTTATACAGTACAGTCTATCTCCTTTGCTGAAAAGCATGAGGTTTCCACCTACATATTTCACAGTGGGGATGGTGTTCTTAGGATCGTAATCATCCTTTTTCTTGCACACACGACGACCAAAAAGTTCTACTTTGGTCTCATCTGACCGCTTGACTTTATGGGATAAATCATGACCCCTCTGCATCTTTCAGATGGTCCCTGGCAAACTTTAGAAAGGCCTTCACATGTACTGGCTTTAACTGGGGAAACCTCTGAGCAATGCATGATTTGAAACCATTGCACCGTAGTGTTTGAAACTGCATTCAGCTGTCTTCAGGTCATTGACAGGCTCCTGCCGTGTAGTTCTAGGCTGAGCCGTCACTTTTCTCATCAGAGGTGATCCCCCACGAGGAGAGATTTTACATGGAGCCCCAGTCCGAGGTAGATTATTAGTCCTTTTTAGCATTTTCCATTTTCTAACAATTGCTGCAACTGTTGATTTATTCTCACCAAGCTGCTTTCCAATTGTCCCATTGCCTTTTCCAGCTTTGTCGAGCTCAACAGTTTTTTTCTCTGGTGTCTTTCAAAAGTTCTCTGGTCTTGCTCTTGGAAGCCATTTGATTATGACTGACTGTGGGGCGCACAGGTGACAATAATGAGCTCAAACAGGTAGTTCGTGAGTGGTTACTCATGGGGAAAATTAGGACTTTCGTTTCATAATTATTGCTGATACTTATGAACCCCAGTGAATTACAAATAAATAAAAAAATAATAATTTCTGGATTTTTTTTCAGATTATGTCTGAGTGGAAATGCATCGATGATTGAAATTTTAGACCTCTACCTATTTATTGTGACTGCGATTCCACCTCCTTCTCATACCACATAAATGATCACACGCTTAGCACATACTTTGGCCAACACATTTAATACTTTTCTCAGATCTGACTCTTTCCAACGTGTACATTGACGATCCCGAACAGTAAAATGAAGCAAACTTAAAATACACATCCATGTACATTAGCATCACAGTGGTGGCTATTACACAAGTGGCCACTGGAGTTGACAGAACCCGCTGTAAGTGTACATTCCGTACAATTCAAATACTTGCTTTGGAGAACACACACCAGGTACACACGCACAATCTGGGATTATCCATGTCAATTTTAGGTGCAGCTTTCATAACGAACCAAATTAGGAGAAATTAGTTTTACTGACACCTGATTTTAATACACAAACAGGTAAAGTTTTTGCTCATTATTGAAGCGGGACAATTGTTTTTTTTTTTTTTTTTTTTTTTAAATATAAGGTTAAGAATAAAAAGGGAAATTTCTTGGAGAATTTGGGATATATAAAAAAATATGATATTCATTTTATTGTTTATGTACTAGTATACTTTAAATAGCGCAAATAACAGGGAGCCCAAAGAGTATTTTGAAGTAGTGCCTCCAGAATTTAAGATTGTAGTGTATAATTTCATTCCATTTTAGTCGAACGTTGTCGGTAAATTGTCGCCATCTAGCGGTTCACAGTGGAGTTACACACAAAAATGGGTGGTGGAAAAACAAACTCGTACACAATTGTAATTAATTACAATTATTATAATAATTACAGGTCATTCTAAAAAAAAAAAAAATTGCATATTGTGATAGTTTATTATTTTCTGTAATGTACTGATACGCGGACTTTCATATATTGTAGATTACACACAACTGAAGTAGTTCAAGCCTTTTGTTGTTTTATTATTGATGATTTTGGCAAAAAAGTTTAAAAAAAAAAAAAAAAAATCCCTATCCCAAAAAATTTGCATATTTCATCCGACCAATACAAAAAAGTGTTTTTAATACAAAAAAAAAGTCTACCTTCAATCAGAGGCGTCACGTCCCATTAGGCAAACCAGGCAATTGTCTAGGGCCCCCAGCCAGCAAGGGCCCCCAAGAGGGCCAACAGATTTAGCACACACAGCTTTGCTGCAGTGAAAGCCTTGTGTCTGAGCTCCCTGAAGGGACCCATTCACCCGCTCTACCCCCCCCCCCCCCCCCCCCCCCCTTCACGTGACTCAGACCAAGAGTGAGCGGCGATTTGGCTTTTTTTTAAATTGGCGTATATCTAAAATGAACAGAAGTTATCTTTCTGGAAGCGACAAAAGAAAGGGAAAAAAAAGCAGAAGAGGAGAAAAGGAAGCAAGACTGCTGTGAGTATACCATGTTACTGTAGTTTTATGTCCTCATGTAGTAGAAGCCAGGCACTTTGTGTGTCCTAAAAAGCGCTCTATGAGACGGAGGTGTTATTATACTTTTATTAAATATGCTATTGCTCCAAGTCGAACTGTCCTCCTTACTTGCACACACTCGAAGGGCCCCGTGTTGCTTGTTGCCTGGGGCCCCTTGCTACGCCTCTGCCTTCAATTATATCAGCTATGCACCCAATACTTGGCCGGGAATCCTTTTGCAGAAATGATTGCTTCAATGCGGCATGGCATGGAGGCAATCATTCTGTGGCACTGTTGAGGTGTTATGGAGGCCCAGGATGCTTCGATAGTGGCCTTAAGCTCATCCACAGTCTTGGGTCTGGTGTCTCTCAATTTCTTCACAATATCCCACAGATTCTCTATGGGGTTCGGGTCAGGAGAGTTGTCAGGCCTAATGAGCACAGTAATGCCATGGTCAGTAAACCATTTATCAGTGGTTTTGGCACTGTGAGCAGGTGCCAGGTCATGCTGAAAAATGAACTCTTCATCTCCATAAAGCTTTTCAGCAGATGCAAGCATGAAGTGCTCCAAAATCTCCTAATAGCTAGGTGCAATGACCCTGCCCTTGATAAAAGACAGTAGACCAACACCAGCAGCTGACATGGCACCCCAGACCATCACTGACTGTTGGTACTTGACACTGGACTTCAGGCATTTGTCTTGTCTTCCTCCAAACTCTGGCACCTGGATTTCCGGATGACATGCAAAATTTGCTTTCATCTGAAAAAAGTACTTTGGACCACTGAGCAACAGTCCAGTGCTGCTTCTCTGTAGCCCAGGTCAGGCGTTTCTGCCGCTGTTTCAGGTTCAAAAGTGGCTTGACCTGGGGAATACGGCACCTGTAGCCCATTTCCAGCACACGCCTGTGGACGGTGGCTCTGAAGGCTTCTACTCAACTCAGTCCACAGTTTCTGCAGGTCCCCCAAGGCCTGGAATCGGCCCTTCTCCACAATCTTTCTCAAGGTACGGTCACCTCTTCTGGTTGTGCAGCGTTTCCTGCCACACTTTTTCCTTCCTACAGAGGTGCCTTGATACAGCACTCTGGGATCAGCCTATTCGCTCAGAAATTTCTTTCTCTCTGTCTTAGCCTCTTGCTTGAGTGTTAATGATGGCCTTCTGGACAGCAATCAGGTCTTGAGTAATAAACCAGGCTGGGAGTTTTTAAAAGCCTCAGGAATCTTTCGCAGGGGTTTTGAGTTAATTCGTTGATTCAGATGATTAGGTTAGTAGCTTCTTTAAAGTACTTTTTCATGATATGCTAATTTTTTGAGATGAGGATTTTTGGTTTTTCTTGACTTTTTTTCCCAAAATTATCAATATTAAAACAATAAAAGGCTTGAACTACTTTAGTTGTGTGTAATGAATCTAAAATATATTAAAGTCTGATGTTAATCAGTAGATTACAGAATATAATGAACTTGATCACAATATGCAAATTTTTTTTAGAAGGACCTGTAATTGCAAAAACTAAACAAACAAAAAAACAGTGTCGGTAAGATTGCAATGTAATCAGGACTTTTCCATGGGAATAAAAGTGAAATGTATAAAAATGAAGATTGCTTTTGAAGGAAAAGTTCTTTTTGGCAAAATAATACCTGGCTGAAAGAGGCAGCAGTACTTTTGAGACTTAGCAGTTGCTTGCTCAATGCTTCTTCAAATGTGCTACATTTTATTTCCCATGGAAATTCCCCATTCACTACCATTGACAAGGATAGATGTCCAATTCCTATAAACTGTCTGCAAATGCTCACGTTTCAGCGCCATTGACATTGATAGACGTCCGATCCATTTTGACTGGGAGTTGGCGAATGAACATTCGTTCAAATGGACGTCTGTCCACGTCAATGGCTGCTAAGTAAGCCTCCTCTGAAGTGGTGCACAAAAATAACAAAAGCAACGTGATGATAAACAAGTGCTAAATTTCGACAAGATAGAGAAGCTGAGCGCGAAGGGAAACAAAAAAAAAAACCAACAAAATATTAGAGGTTATCCTAGTTGTCATCATCTCGGTCGTCATTGTCTTCGTCGTCTTCGCTGATGAGGTAACCGCGTGCCCCGCTGTGGTGCGCCGATGGCGAGGGGGGTGGCGAGCTCTTGTTGAAGAAGGGCAGGCGGAAAGTGGGCGAGGGCGAGCGCTCCTCGCGGGCGGGGCTGCTGCTCGGGCTTTGGCGAGGGCTGATGGCCTGCAGCATGCGACCTTTGCCTTCCTTCAGCATGTGCTTCTGCAAACACCAAGAGAAACATCTGCTTTGATTTTGTCCAACAACAATCAACATCTGTGGTCATTTTCTGACATCGTCCATTTTTTTGCTGGTGCCTTTTTTTTTTGTGTGGATTCATCCATTAACCCATTCACTTTCATTCATTCATTCATTCACTCCCATCGATGACAAGACATCTGGTACATTTTGACTGGGAGGGTTGGCAGAAAATCTTCCCCCAAAAATTCATTTTTGCTGCTATCATTTTAGAGATATTAACAAGTCAACCATCCCCTCATTTTGATTTACAAAATGGTGTCAATCGTTTGTACTATATTTGTGCCATAAAAAGTTTTGTTTGCGCCGCTATCGTTTATTGAGCTATTAATTTCGAATGATGACGTCACGCAGCCCTGTGATTTCTTGCAAAATGGATCCCAAATGGTACCTTTCGTTTATGCCGCTAGCGTTTGATGGATATTAGAGCTGAAATAATTACTCGAATAATTTGAGTACGTAGTTTCTAAGGGGTGTATTCACATTTGTTGCCAGGGGTTTAGATATTAATGGCTATATTTTGAGTTACTTTGAGGGGAAAATAAACAAACTATTATATAAGCTGCACACAAAACACTTTTCATTGTGTAAAAGTGTCATTTTGTCAGTGTTGTCCCATGAAAAGATATACTTAAATATCTGCAGAAATGCGAGGGGTGTACTCACGTTTGTGATACACTGTACATCATTGATTGTCAGAAAATGTTAGGTTAAATGTCTTCTTTTCTCATGTATAATCTCTCTTTACCTAAAAAAAAAAAAAAAAAAAAAAAAAGGTTTTATCCGATGACTGCAGCCCTAATAGATACAGAGATATTAATTTCGAGTGATGAGGTCAATTGCAGCACCTCCGTCGTAGCGTACCAACTCTCTCTAAAAGAGGGGTGTCCCAACAACTAGCGCAAATGTGATTGAGATATTAATTTAGCGTGATGACCTGACTCGCAGCCCCACCCCCCCCTATTTACTGCAAAATGGACCCAATGGGGTTCCATTGGTGTGTGCTACCATTGACAGCAATAGAAAAGTTAAGAAAAAAAAAAAAGAAAATTAGAATCTTATCCATGTGATTTAGAAGAGCAGATGGACGTCAACAGCAGCTAAATACAACACTGTGTCATTCTTGTAGCATCACGATACGAGAATCCTACCAGAGCTCCTTCAGGCCCGAACATTTGCAAAAAATTGCCAATGAACTCCCTGGACTTCTCCTCCCACTTCTGGATGAGGTCGATGCTCTTCTCCTCCACCTTTAGGACAAACTCCTTACTCTTCTCCTCCACGTCTCGTACTTTCCTCTTGACCTTGTCCACGCGCTCCTGCAGGTGGTACTTCTTCTCCTAGTAAAAACGACCACGCGGCGTCACGTTGCGCTCGGAACGGACAGAAATCGTTTTTCTTACGTTGATGAAGCTGACGTTGAGCTCCTTGGCCGTGTAGCCGCGCTGCAGGTTGCGCCTGACGTACAGGTCGTAGTCGCGGACGATGCGGGTGATGATGTCGGAGGTGGAGATTCCTTCTGTGCGCTGTGTGGGAGCGAACATGCCTGTGCGGGACAATCATACAAGGGCACTAAGAAAATTTCTTCACAATGATACAGAGAATTAACAAACAAAGTCAATAACAAAAAATAAAAACAAAATATGAAAAATTCAATTATTCCATTATATAAGCGAGGTAGCGTTTCACATAGACATCGTAGGCACTGACAGTAACAAAATAGTAGTAGAAGAGGGAATTTTTGGCATGTGAGTAGGGGTGCGACAAAATATCGAAATGGTGATATATCGTGATACTTTGTATCCCAAAAGGTTATCGATATGCTCCTGTCAAGAATCGAGATATCGTTTTAAAATGGTGTCAATTAAAAAATATAAATAAAAGACTGCCATTGACGGTGTTCGACGGCCAAAACCGGAGCATTCACAGTCATTCGGTCCGCTTGAGAACGATAAACCGATACGACCGGATATCTGGTTTTACAGGTGAGAGATACAGCTGTATCGATAGTAAAGTTACCATTCGACAGTAATTAGCCATTAAATATTCAATGAACCGGTAGTAGAGATAGAATTCGGCTATCGCGAGCACAAGAATCGGCTTCTCATGCCTAGTTCAATGCATTGCTTAATGGGATAATAATTTAGCTTTTACTTCACATGCTGCGTTTGTGTCATTAGCCACACAGCGCACTTAGATTGAGACCGCACGCATGATATAATATGGACAAGCACAACTCACGGTCCTGGTTGCCTCAACTTCCCATGCATTTCGGCAGAACCGCTACTAGTCGCTGTCATTACCCGATCGTCACGGGCGTGTCATAACAACGCGAGAGCTAACAAAACCACTGTAACGCACGCTCCGTAGCGTTTTCTTCACAGCACAAAATGAAACTAGGAGTGGCAACGAAGCAAAATGCTAAAACAATGGACAGTTTGAGCACCGACGCTAGCGACGTCCAGCGATTGATTTTCAACGCACCCAGGCAAACAAAAGTCGGACTTTGAATGGAGGAAGGCAGCCAGATCTGTTCGCATGGGACAGAGCTAGTGTGAAGTGTGGAGCGGTACAGAGATCGTGAGTTTTTAACCCTGAAAAATAACCCACTAAAATGGTGGAAAGTGGAGATTTTTTTTTCCATGAAACGCTGTCTACTTAAACATGAACATGTGGATTAGTTGATCTTCCTCAAGAAAAAAATCTGCCCTTCAAAAAAAGATATGGACAGTGATGAGGAGTAAAAAAATGTGGAAACACAGGCATAAGTGAAAGATTTTGCTGTGTATCAGGTTAAAGTAATGATTATTGACCTGTCTGTCTAAAATGCCATATTTTTATTCCCCCAATTATACCAGTGGTAAAGCATAGTTTATTATTTATTTATGATAACATTGTAGGTTTAATTCTTTTTTCAAGAGCTGCTGCATACAATTAATGTTTTTTGTTTGTAAGAAGTTTACATTGAAAGTTTGCACTTAAATTTCTTACCTCTTGTGTTCAAAACACCAGGAAATAGAGTAATTGAATTACTGCACTTTATTGTTGTCTGTCACTGGAGTTTTATTATCAATCCCACCCAACAAAATGATGGTCATATAGTTTGTTTAATTTTGCTATTAGAAATGTGGCCTTTTTATATGTTTAAAAATACTGTACGAACACACACAACAAATGTTTACTATCGTATCATTTTCACTCTGTATCAAACCGTATCGTTCTTAAACTGTATCAAATTGCACGGCCATAAAAATGTATCGTTTTTTAATCGAATCGTAACCTGTGTATCTAGATACATATCGAATCAGCTTCATGCCAGAGATTCCCAACCATAATTTACAGGTCACTTGCTTTTCATTTTAGAGCATTTACAGGTCATTTTTTGTTGCGTTTGAGTCACTGCCTATTCATTTGGGTGATTCCCAGGTCACTTTCTGTTCTGTGACGCAAAATTAACACCAAGTGACCCATAAAATACCCCAAAATCAACAGGAAGTAACTGAAAATCAACAGGTAAATGACCTTAAATAGCCCAAAATTACTCATTGCCTGGTATTGGCTGCCACTGACAGCTATAGACGTTCAATCCGTTTGAAGTGGGAGGGATGGCAGCAGATGAACATTCGTTCATTCACTGCCATCCTCCCACTTTAAACAGATCGGACGTCTACTAGTGATAAATTCATTCCAATTCACAGCAAAAGCTTGTTTTTCTGTTTAGTAGCGTTTTGTAGCATATCCTAGAATGATTTCCTAACCAATGTAGCGAAAATCATTGTATTGCTATATCATCAGATCATCGTTATCGTGAGCTTTGTATCGCAAATCGTTTCGTATCGTGAGGTACCAAGACGTTCCCACTCCTACCTGTGAATGTATTTCCTGTCTTGGAATATTCTTGAGGCATTCTGGAGTCAACAATCATTGTTTGGAGAGTTAAATACAGCAATGCTAATTTTCTATGGCACGTGAATAGTGTTTTACATTGTATATTAGCATTAAGCTAACAGGTTTTCAGGATTAAAGGGAACCTCAGACTTAGACTTGTAGGCTCTAATAAGCCACAATTTTTCTCTTTTACTCAGATATATTATGAGAAACACATACTATTGACATTGATTTAAAAATCTGTAATATTTAGTACACGTTTTGACTAGAAATATGTTGATTACAGTTTTCAAGGTATACCGTGGTATGAAAATTTTCCGTCATACTGTCTCTAAGATAATACCTAACCCTCCCCCACCAGTTGTTGCTCAGTGTCATTGAGTCAGCTCTGCTACACATTGGCTGGAGGAGGTGAAACTCCTGAACCCCCCAAATCGAAGAAAACGAAATCGCTGGCATGGTAATAGCTCAGCTACAGAAAAGTTACAGACGGCCGGCGCTTAGAGGTGGAGGGCCTACCGACATGTAAAACATGTTTGCGGAGGGTGGCTGCCGAGGAGGCAATACCTCAAACATGATCTCGCATTTATACTAAATTAAAGGTTAGTAAACACTATCATGAATGTTTCAAAACAGCTACGAGAGTTAATTCTAGCATGTTTAGTGTGTCTATCGGTGGTAAAACGTGTTTTTCTCTCTCTGGCAACTGTGTGAGAAAGTGTGTATAATGTAAACATGATACGAGTTATACACATGTGCTTTTTATGGAAAATAATTTAATTATTTTTATTCTGATGCTTATAATGTTGAGCTGTCTGTGTGGGTTTATGCTCACCTAAAGGACTGCATTTATTTAAATTTTATTTAGAGTATTTCAGTTATTTTTAATTTATTTTAAATTATTTTAACATTATGTTAAACATATGTTCCGATTTGCTAATATGTTTTGAAAAATAAAAATCCTATTTATTGGAAAAAAGCAATACCATAATACCGTAAAACCGTGATATTTTTGTTTAAGGTTATCATACCGTGAGAATATCATTTCGGGACATGCCTTGTTTTGGCCTACGGGTGGTGCCATGTTTTACGCACACAATACACACTGGGAGTGATGACGCGTTTGGTCTGGATTGGGAGAATAGCTGATGGCATGATTTTGTCACATTCAGCTGTTGGTCAGATTGTTTTGTTAGAGCTGTGGAATGAGTTACCAAAATCGTGCCTGCATCCAATTCCAGCTCATCAGGAGTGTCTTTAAACCGATCCTCGGCGGCTTGCCAAGATATTGGGTTGCTGCCATTCGACAGTTTGTATATCCCTTCGTTGGTAGTTGCATCATTTCCTTGTTTTTTTTCGTTTGTCTGCCTCTCACTGCTGTTTTCCCATGTTTTTTTTTTTTTCCCCTAATTGATCCCGGCCTACTGTCACGGACCCTTTTCACGATCACGTGTTTTTTGTGTGGGTACAATAAACCCTTTTACGCAATCCATATGCTATTGTTGTCTGCTTACGGTCTGAAGTGAGCTGCGTTTTCTAATTCCGTCGTCAAACTAGCCACATTTTCTTTTCAGTTGCGTTTCCCTTTCAGGTTTTAACGTACAGCATGTGGGTTGCGATTGCTTTATAAGAAAAATCATGACTGTAACATTATGAGGAAGCATAGTCGTGTGGTCTACACGCCCGTCTGTCGTACAGGGAAACACGGGTTCGAATCCCGCTGGAGACCTTCATTGAATTGCGTTTGTTGGTCGTTTTGTGAAATATCGACAGTGCTGTCCAGCTCATTGCTGTTACTAGAGGTGGGAATCTTGGAGCATCTAACGATTCGATTACAATTATGATTCAGAGGCTACGATTCGATTATAAATATTATTGATGCACACCCCTGCTCCCCCACCTCCGCTTTTAAATTTATGTACATTAGTTCCAAAATTGTTCAAAAATCCTCTCAGGCTAAACTAATATTTCAGTATTAAGTTGATAGTTCAAAAGAGTAAATAAAATACTCAGTCCCCATTCTGTATCAACAGCTTTAGACTACATTCAATCAATTTAATGTTGTGAATCCACCATTAAAATTGTTGAAATTGCTCCCGTTATTCCATAATTTCCCTTTCTACTTTCGACATGTGAAAGTTTTAAAACAGTTTCATCATTTAAAGATAGATTCAAGTCAAGATTTTGGCAATTTAGGAGTATTTTAGATAAAAAGTTAATTAGGTTCGCTACAACAGCTTTCCAGATAAGTCTACTGCTTTAAGATGTTGGTTGTACACTAACCCCGGCAAGTCTGTCATTTCTAGGGATGCAACGATACAGGTTCGGTACGATTTCCAATACGAGGGACATGATTTTCGGTTCGATTTAATAAATTTAATGCTCTGAAACCAAAAAAATACAAGTGTTATTTTTTTTTCCAATTTGTTTTTAATTTTGCTAAGAAGCAAAAATAACAATGCCCTCATAAACATATGGCGGAAAACACTCAAGTGACTTGAAGTTCATCACTGGAAAGCTTAAAATCTCAATTTTCTGGGGGAAGAAACATTTTGAACAGGAGGGCATTTTTTTTTTTTATAAAAATGTTTTTTAAAGAGCAAACCCCTATCTGGAGGTGAGAGCACGCGAGAGCAGAATTAGACTCCATGACTTTAACGAGATATTATCACGTACTTACCTTGTTTTGATGCAAAAACTCCATGTAGCATGTATCACTGAGTGTTGAGACACAGCTGTGAATGGCCACAGCTGGATTTTTGGGGGATTTTATGGGTGAAACATGGTAATATAACAAGGGTCGCGATGCAGAAATCGCAGACATCAAGGAGTGGTCAAGATTTTCTTTCTTATGTATTCACCCTTTTAAACGTGTTTTTTCAATTTTTCTTTCTTTGGATCTATTATTTATCATCTAACATCGGCGAAAATGCGACAGTAACAAAAAAATACCATTAGGCAATCGTTATGAGGTAGATATCCGTGACTTATTTACAGACACCATTTTTTTCATTGTGACATCATTTGTTCAAAAGTTTAAAATATGTGAGTGAATAATTTTTTAAAGTTTTTTTTTTTTTTTTTTTTAACGAAATATGAGACATCAATTAATGATTCTAAGCTAAAAACAGCAGACATTTTGAATAATAGATATAATTAATTACCTTCGTTTTATGGATCGGTTGAAACAAAAGCGGTTGTGCGACGTCTGCAAACAGGCGTTTTCAGGGTAAAACGGACAAAGTAAAAATAGTTAGGGGGCTTAATGCGCCATGAATCTCCTTTGGTAGCATATACACATTTTGTTCTATCAAACACAACAGTTGTTTTGGCTTAAAAGACAGCAATTTATTTTAAAGAAGAGTGCAAGAGCAGAAACGGCTTTTTCAGTCTTGTCTGTGTTTTCCGCAATATGCATTTTAATGCATAATATTTACTTACTTCTTACTGATCTGAAGATTTTTTTTTTTATAAAAGTACTGAGAACAATCTTACTGTTTTGTAAAGTGAGGCGGAGCAGACAGCTCTCTTAGCAGCTAGGTTTTACCACATGGGCAAAACACCTTATTTGTGGTTCGAGTCCATCTGTGTGTGTGTACTGAATTAACAATATTTGCAGCATTATCTATAGTCACTGGTATGGATTGATTTGGCCTGCTTAACTTCAATTCAGTCATGGCAGTTTTTAATTCATCGATGTAGGGACTTTTGGGGGGCGGGGGGGGGGGGGGGGGGTCCTAACATCTAGGTAACTATTTGATGATATCTAGTGTGAAGTGCGCTCATGCTGTTGGAGGATTAAAAAAAGTTAACACACACCGCAGAAGTCCCGTCTACTCATTACTGCACAACACAAGCATATGACAATCAACTTTCATAAACAGGACGAGTTTGAAGTACAGCGCTCTTAATTTGCCACTCATTGTTCATCATGTAATGTGCCGTTACCGTGAGGTAGCTCTCAGTGTCCCGGGATGTGCAGCTGTCTGCTGTCAAAGCGAGGATGTCCGTAGCAGCCAAGTCAGTAATGATGTTTTGGCGGACTTCGTTGTAAATAGGGGAGAAGGGCTGCTTGCGGGGAGGGAGGAGGTTTCTCTGAGTTTTTCAAGGCAGAACATTTTCATGCTAAAATGTGGCTATGACCAGCACATTTTAGCATGAAAATGTTCGGAAAATACATTTTGGGAGCTTTTTATTTAGATCGAATGTTTTTGTGTAATGAATCGAAGAGGGCGTATCAAATGGTTTAATACAAAATTGAGTATTGTTGTATCCCTAGTCATTTCGCATCTAGTTTTCTATACATGTACTAACGCTGCCGAGTCTCTCATTTCGCATCTAGTTCTATACATATGTGATATCTAGCGTAGCATTATGTGGGCGTAGTTTGTAGCGGCTGTCAGCTGCAGTCAGGTATGATTGTTTTTTTTATTTAGCGGCATGAGTTGAACATGATATTTACTCTCAGTCCGTTCCTCATTGCGTCCCGAAGACCGCGCTGACTGTGTTTTAGTTCCGCATTACCTGGTATAATTAAATAATCGGAATTTGGATGTTTGTGAATCGTTCTCAAACCTTTCACGGCTGAATCGCGAATAATCTAAAAATTGGAAATTTCACATGGCTCTAACTTTAACACTTGGGTTCAAATTGGAAAGGCATAACCGACATCATGTTTATGTAACTAACAAGTGACACTGTGGAAGTACAGCAGCGCTGTCCAGTGACGTCACCGCCCAGAGTGCATTGCGTCATCAACAACAATGGCCACCTACTAGTTAAACAAATTTTAAAAATTTAAATCATCAAGACAAACACAAGTCTCGTATAACCTGCTTCCTTGATGTGCTTATAAACGTCATCGCTCCCCGCCGAGGAATACGGGATGTCATCGTGAGCCACAAAGTCGATCTGGATAGGTCAAAAACAAATTAAAGACAACAGATTCAAACAAAAACAACACACAAAACAAAATGACTGGTTGCTAAGCGGTCCCGACTCACGCGGTGCTTAGCGAGGAACTCCGGCGTTAACGTCCAGGGAGCGTTTCGCACCACTTCGTCCACGTAGCGACAATGCCGGACGGCGTCGTAGCGCTCGTCTTCGTTCATGACCGTGAAGCCCTTGAACTTGTGCGTCAGGTCGTCGCTGCACACTTGGAATTGGAAGAGAAATGATATGCCCAGTGAAGGATCATCGGTAATCGCTTTTTAATCTACAGTTAAGGTGCGATTAATCGCAAATTATTTTTGATTTTCCCCAGAGTTAACGCACAATCTCAACTCAAGATTAATTGCTTTTACTCCATAGCAGTTGCTGCATTAGTCCATAGTAAACTAGCGTTCACACATTTCCGTAAGTTAACTCGCGATTAATCTAATTTTTTTATATTCAACTCATGGAAGAAACATTTTTTTCCATAATTAAGTCACAATCGATCACATTTTTGAAGAGCTAAATCACAAAGAGAAAATCTGTGATTGATCGCACTTTTCCACGCACAATTAATTGCTTTTCCTCCATAGTAAACATGCGATTATTCGCAAATTTATCAAACTTTTCTATAGTTAACTTTCAATTAATCACTTTTTCCCTCCATAGCTGACACACTTCTCACTTTTTCAGTCGCCTAAATTATATGCTTTTTTCATAGTTAATTTATAACTGCATTTCTAATAAATCACAATTAGTTGCTTTCCTCCATTGTAAATCTGCGATTAATGGTGAATTATTCACACGTTCACGCACGATGAATCACATTAACTCACAATTAATTGCATTCCTGCCATAGTAAATATGTGATTAATTGCAAATATATCAAACTTACAATTAACTGCATTTTCCGCATAGTTGATGCAGAATTAATCGCAATTTTTTTCCCATAGTCACCTTGTGATTAATCCCTATTTTTACATGGTAAACCCATAATCAATCGCCTTTTCTAATGGCTAACTCACGATGAGTTGTTTCCCTTCTATAGTAAATTTGCGATCAACTGGTAATTAAAAAGTAAAATCAGTAAAATCACAACGAATCTCGTTTTTCTATATTAGGGGCTTGTACACCTTTTGCACAGCCATATTCAAGCACTTTCTAAGGATTTTCAAGACCAATTTTCCAGTTTTTACAGTACATTTTATATGTTATCCAATTTTTTTGTTTCATTTCTTTATGAAGAGTCAGAAATAAAATATGATTCTTCTCACAAGAACGCAAACGTCTTCCAAAATGTTCTCTGACCTCAGAGGCTTGCTCAAGAAATTTAGTTTGAAAGGTGCCGATTCAGAACCCGTCTAGGAGGGTGCGTTGCCGGCGGCAATGAGCGTTTTGTGGAAAACTGTCCAAAAGTAGAGGTGCTGCGTAGTGATAGCATGCTGTTCGGTGGATGGACACACAAGTCACGGCCAAGGAAATCCTAATGGGGAAGTTCAGGATTTTTGACATTAGACCTAATGTTCGAGTTAGCGGGGGTTTAATTAGTTTAATTAGAGTTAAGTTCAACAAATTCCGTGTAGTTTGTAAAATATTCGTTTTTTTATTTGGCCATCAAAGATATTTTTACCTCCAGCAAACCTGCCTTCTCGTAAGCGATCAAATAGTGGAGGAAAAACAACGGCTAAGGTAACAGACTACAGTGCCTTGCAAAAGTATTCGGCCCCCTTGAATCTTGCAACCTTTCGCCACATTTCAGGCTTCAAACATAAAGATATGAAATTTAATTTTTTTGTCAAGAATCGACAACAAGTGGGACACAATCGTGAAGTGGAACAACATTTATTGGATAATTTAAACTTTTTTAACAAATAAAAAACTGAAAAGTGGGGCGTGCAATATTATTCGGCCCCTTTACTTTCAGTGCAGCAAACTCACTCCAGAAGTTCAGTGAGGATCTCTGAATGATCCAGTGTTGTCCTAAATGACCGATGATGATAAATAGAATCCACCTGTGTGTAATCAAGTCTCCGTATAAATGCACCTGCTCTGTGATAGTCTCAGGGTTCTGTTTAAAGTGCAGAGAGCATTATGAAAACCAAGGAACACACCAGGCAGGTCCGAGATACTGTTGTGGAGAAGTTTAAAGCCGGATTTGGATACAAAAAGATTTCCCAAGCTTTAAACATCTCAAGGAGCACTGTGCAAGCCATCATATTGAAATGGAAGGAGCATCAGACCACTGCAAATCTACCAAGACCCGGCCGTCCTTCCAAACTTTCTTCTCAAACAAGGAGAAAACTGATCAGAGATGCAGCCAAGAGGCCCATGATCACTCTGGATGAACTGCAGAGATCTACAGCTGAGGTGGGAGAGTCTGTCCATAGGACAACAATCAGTCGTACACTGCACAAATCTGGCCTTTATGGAAGAGTGGCAAGAAGAAAGCCATTTCTCAAAGACATCCATAAAAAGTCTCGTTTAAAGTTTGCCACAAGCCACCTGGGAAACACACCAAACATGTGGAAGAAGGTGCTCTGGTCAGATGAAACCAAAATTGAACTTTTTGGCCACAATGCAAAACGATATGTTTGGCGTAAAAGCAACACAGCTCATCACCCTGAACACACCATCCCCACTGTCAAACATGGTGGTGGCAGCATCATGGTTTGGGCCTGCTTTTCTTCAGCAGGGACAGGGAAGATGGCTAAAATTGACGGGAAGATGGATGCAGCCAAATACAGGAACATTCTGGAAGAAAACCTGTTGGTATCTGCACAAGACCTGAGACTGGGACGGAGATTTAGCTTCCAACAGGACAATGATCCAAAACATAAAGCCAAATCTACAATGGAATGGTTAAAAAATAAACGTATCCAGGTGTTAGAATGACCAAGTCAAAGTCCAGACCTGAATCCAATCGAGAATCTGTGGAAAGAGCTGAAGACTGCTGTTCACAAACACTCTCCATCCAACCTCACTGAGCTCGAGCTAATTTGCAAGGAAGAATGGGCAAGAATGTCAGTCTCTCGATGTGCAAAACTGATAGAAACATACCCCAAGCGACTTGCAGCTGTAATTGGAGCAAAAGGTGGCGCTACAAAGTATTAACGCAAGGGGGCCGAATAATATTGCACGCCCCACTTTTGTGTTTTTTATTTGTTAAAAAAGTTTAAATTATCCAATAAATTTTGTTCCACTTCACGATTGTGTCCCACTTGTTGTTGATTCTTGACAAAAAATTAAAATTTTATATCTTTATGTTTGAAGCCTGAAATGTGGCGAAAGGTTGCAAGGTTCAAGGGGGCCGAATACTTTTGCAAGGCACTGTAGGCTGTAAACTCCCTTCTTTAGCTTTACTATTGATAGCCTGCTTTCGACTGGCAGTGCCATTTTGTCGAGTGACATCAGATTGAAGCAACTCGAATTGTCTGAGTAGCCCCACACCCCCGCGCTTCGCGAGTGGCGTTCCAATGATATATTTCCAGGTCAGAAACGTCCGACTTCCCACCTTCCTCCAATGCAGCATCAGTCTACTGACGTGACTGAAGGACAGCAACATGGTGCATTCAGAGGCTATGGAAACATAAGAAATGGGCAAAGGAAAATTTCCACAAATTCCCCATTAAGAACGAGGAACAATATAAACTGTGGTTACTTGCTGCTGGCTACAACATAAAAAAATAAGCAGTGAAAAAGACAATGTGATATCACTTGACCCTGCTCACTGCACAGCTGCTGGATTACAAATGTTGCTGTGCAAACTAAAATTATTCAAAATGGTAAGTTTTAATAACTATCCTGAAAACATAGCCAACAGTATTGATTGCATGGGTCAATGGTGATTTTAATGAGTGCATGTGTTGTTTTTTATTGGCATGCTAAGATTGTACCATTGACTATCGCTAGCTTAGCCACTCCGGAGCCCTGACACTAACAAATAACTGACAAACTGCACACAATTTGTTGAAATCAACTCCACTGATTAATTAAACCCCCGCTAACTCGAACATTAAGCTGTATGTCAAAAATTCTTAACTTCCCCTTTAATAAATGTGCTTTCTTGAAGTTTGAGACCCTTGGAAAAATGGCTCTCACACCTCGAATAGTAAAGCTTTTTACAAGGCTATCACAATCACTCCTACTACTTAAAATAAGTGACTGTTTTCTTGTGCAACAAGTCCATTGAGAGCCAGTTCAGTAGGCCGAGTCCTAGGGGCGACGTAGCCGACCGAAGATGCTCCTGGCCGGATTAAACGGCAACTGGCAGATGGGGTGTGGAGGTCGTGGGGAAAAAAAGTGACAAAAGGAGGAACCGGTCGTGCGATAAAAGTATTGTGTAATAAACCACAGCAAATGCTCATGTCTGCATTTAAATACTGCTTCATTTGTATATTGTATGCTTGATTAAACTCCAAACTGCTCATGCATGGACTCAAATGCACTGTATTGTCGAGAGCGACAAGTTCATACAGGACATCATCTTACTGATCGAAAATTTTAACCATCCGTAATTCTGGCAGGACTCTTCGCTCTACCGGCCAACTTCATTTGCACGTTCCGAGGTCCAAACTCAAACAGTGGGGAGACCGATCTTTTGCAGTTGCTGCACCCAAGTTATGGAATAGTCGTCCACCTGAAATCCGCACCAGTACGAATTTGGGCCTTTTTAAATCTCGTTTAAAGACACCTTTTTAGACTCTCCTTTCCCCCAGATTAGTTTAGCCTGGTTTTATTTCTTAAGAGTTTTTAATGTTTAGGGATTTTATCTGTTTTATTTGCTGTGTGATTTTTATCGTGATGTTTTTTTTTTTTTTTTCTTAATGTCATTGTATAATACTTTCCTGCCTTTTATTAACTATGAGACATGTTTGTCTTTGTTGTAAAGCACTTTGGGGACCTTTCCGGTTTTGTAAAGGGCTATATAAATAAATTTGATTGATTGATTGACATCAAAGAAACTTCAGAACGAGCGTGTAGTCGCACTGAAGCAAATATGTTTTAAATTTCCTTCATTTAATAATTCATAATTCTAAATTAGGCAATGAAATATTGTGTGCTCAACACATCCAAGCATTTTCAAGGACCCATACGAACGAACCCTGTACTGAACTCACAATTAATCGCTTTTCATCCATCCAGGAAACATGAGATTATTCACAAAGCTCGATGAATTTAAAATTTTGAATCAGTTTTTCATAGTCACCTCATGAACAATTGCATTTTTTCATAGTAAACTCACAATGAGCTGCTTTTACTCTGTTGTTAAAACCACAATTAATCACACTTCTTTTCTCCACATCACTTACCACCAACAATGAGGTGTGTATTTGGGAAGAGGCATTTTGCCTGCATAAGAGCCCTAGCATGCCCTGAGTGGAAAACATCAAAGATTCCATCGGCGTAAACCCGCACCGGTCTTTCCGCTGGGGAAAAAGAAATGAGGTGATTACTAATCAGCATTATTCAAAAAAATAGAAATGCAAAACCAACAAGATGGTAGTGTGACTCACGTTGCGTTCCCCGTTTGGCCTCCTCCATGCAGACTCTCTCGTAGGGTTGCGCGTTCGCTGGCACGAGCTCATCCGCGAAAGGTGCAGGGTGTTTCAATCCCTAAAGGAGCCACAAAGACAGCATTATACAGGTGTCAAAGTCATTCTAGTTCACAGACCACATTTATGGCAATTACATATCATGGGGGCCGAACTAATTTATTTTTGGCCAAATAAGTTAACTCACTGGATGCCATTGACGGCAAAGAAACATTCATTCGCCCTTCCCAGTCAAAAATGGATTGGACGTCGAGCGCCGTCAGTCCACTGGAAGATGAGCATTCATCGCCAATGCTTCCTGTATTAGTGAATTGGACGTCTATCGTTGTCAATGGCAGGCAATACTCATTTTGCGTCACTTCCATGTCATTTTAAGATACTTTCAGGTACATTTTTGATCATTTCCCGTTGATTTTTCAGGCATTTCTTGGCTACTTCCTATTGATGGTTGTTGGTGTCACTACCTGTTGGTTTCAGGGCAACATTGGGTGACTTCTTTGTAAACTCATTAGCTGCCATTGACAGTGCTATAAGTCAGATCCATTTGGCTCAGGAGGGGGCGAATCAATGAATGTAAAGGCAGTTTCACCCTCAAGGCAGTCAAGTGTGAATGGGTGCGCAGCAAACTATTCATTGTGTACGTACAGTGCAAGGGGACGTCTCGGTAAAAGTGAGTGGTGGCAGCCGTTCTGGACGGAGCGGCAAGTCTTGAGTGAATTTTCACCAGGGGCCAGGGCCCAAAATAGAAACTTGTTCTAGTTTCGCAGCGTTGCCGCACTGACGTCAGCAATGCATCCAAGAGTAGAAGGGCAGGCGCACTTGTATCGGTGCTATCAGGCTGTGCCAGCAGACGGATACGCACAATTCACGGCTGATGAAAACTTGATAAATGCACTTTTCCTAAGATTCGCGAAGTATGCGACACTCATAAAAATGGCTTTTACCAGTGTTGTTTTCATCAACGGCGCCGATAACGAAACTATTTTTCATGACGATGATGTAACGAGCTCAAAATGTGTCTTGGGAGACTAACACATAATGAGATGGACGCCAGTTCTCAACTGAGAAGATGAGAACGAGATGAAAGTTAGCCACAGTTTGTTAGCAAGCATCGTAACAGCTTTTGGTCGTGTCATGAATGGGACGGTGCTTTAGTTTACTAAAACTAGAGCAAGACGAACACATTTTGAAATGACTAAAATATAGTATTTTCGAAACGAAAATTTAAAGGGCCTCCAAAAGAAATTGGCTCTTACACCTCTCCTTGCTAAGCTAAATAATATCCTGATTATGTGCCTTTGTGTGTAAATAAGTAGGGTTCACGAAAAACACAAAAAATAAATAAATAAATAAACGACTCACCTTCTCACTGAAACTAGTAAAACCTTTACACGGCTATTATAATCTCCCCTACTCCTTGAAATAGTTTTTTTTTTGTGAGTTTTCTTGTGTAACAATGAAAAACAAATGCATTTGTAATTGGGACTATAGTAAATATGCTTGCCGGAGTCCACCCGCCTTTTACTTCCTGATCGCGTCTACGTCAGTATATGTGGCTCCTCCCATTTTGTGCTTGCCGTGGGCTGCTTGTCACACTGGGCTGCCGCCAGTGTGAAACAGCCTTAACTGCGGACACGAAAGTGCAGTAGTGCACGCACTTTTTCACAAATCAACGCCGCAGATGTCAAGTGAAAAGCATGTGATTTTGAGTGTACAGTATGAATGAGCTACAACACGCCTGTCAGGCACGCAGAACATCCCCGTGGACTGGATTGGACCCCCCTTGGGCCGCTCCTGGCCAGTGGGCTGTACATTTGACACCCCTGGTGTAAAGCGTCACGTGTTAGCGTTAAGCTAGCGGACTTTTCTTACTTTTTGTCACTATACTTACCGGTACAGTATGATGAATTTACTGGCCGCCGTGAATAAAAATAGGCGTCCAATCCATTTTGCTTTGTGACAACTCACCACAGTGCATCTGGGGATTTTCCCAATCCTTTCTCCCATCTCATTGTCCACATTGGAGACATCTCGTTTCCTCTTCCTGGACTGGAGCGTCACGCTGGTGCTTTGCATCTAAGCCAGAGGTGAAGACAAACCGCTATGACAGCTGCGCCTGACCGAGATCCCAGTCCCGCTAATGTCACATGTCGCATTGACGCAGCACAAAGTCAGCAGTGAAACCGTATGAGAAATGCTTATTGACTTGGGATGACCTCACTGTCAGCTGAGTGACTCGACACGCATGCTGCTTTTGGCCAGGCAAGCATGTGTTTCTCAACTCATTTGCGTTCCATCTTGCTCGACTGGAAAGAGCTGGCAATGGCTGCCAATTAGTTAATAATGATTAATTATTCACCCGATTCCGATCCGCTGACAAATGGCCCGATCAGCCCGATTTCCGATCATGTGATGAGATCGGGGACATCCCTAATTTATCTTTTAAATAGTTAACTCGCCATAAGTCACACTTTTTGAATAGTTAACTCATGATTAATGGCAAATTCATCTTCATTCTATGGCTGCTACCTGCCCTCCCAGTCAAAATGGATGGGGCGCCAAAGGCGAGTACTCAAACTAGCTGAATCTTTAGGGGAAAACGAGACCATTTACACGAGCTTCTTCTGTTACAGGCCAATTCCAAGATATTTCTAGGGCATTAAGAGGAGATTTCGCTATGTTTTTTAAAGTGGGATTCCTTCGACCTGTTTGTGTCTCAAGCTGTGCCAGTTACATAAATATCTGCACAATTACAAGTGACAGCGGCAGGCGTGCCAACATTCAGCTGTCTGCCGCCAAGTCCACCAGCGGGCTTGCAAATTGCATCACAGTGACAAATCCTGTTTAACTGCATGCTTAGGGATCAACCCTTTCATTTTCAGGGACAAGTCCTCTCCAGCAAAATTTATTCGCCAAGGATTTATCGTATTTTGTGGGATACGAACAGCACAGAAAGGCTATTGATATTCAATAGTATCACTGAATGAAATGTTAAATCTGTTCATATTATGCAAACTTTTTTTAATAAGTGACATTTAATTACAACTCAGTTGCAGGGTTTGCCCAAGAAAAACCGCAAAGTCTGCTGCTAGTTGAAAAATAAAACATTAAGTTGACATTAATTTTGAAATTGTGATAATTAGTGCTGTACGATATATCTTGCCAAAAACCTTCTATCAACATTTTCGTGTGTATCGTCAGGATTGCCATAAATATGCAATGCAATGCACATTTTGACCAGCAGATGGCACCCAATTTGTGCTGACTGCTATGTTGGTTCAATTTGCCGTAATAGTACAAATATCGGCCACAGGATGTCCCTCGTAGAGAGGTGAGACAACCAGAGGATATAATATATAGGAAGGATGGCATATGGTGGTAAAGTGTAGATTGTTGAAACAGCAGAATGTCATTGTCAGTGACGTAAGAAAAAGGTGTCAATAAAAAGCTAAGGCTAAGCTTAGGTCCCCTTTTCCCAAATTTTTCAGCCCTCGGCACTCAAGCCATCTCTTTAACTGAACAATTGTATGTTCTTCCACATCTTTACCAGTGAATTGGCACCAGGAACGTCATATTTGGACAGAATTGGTAGGTTAGCTCAGAAAACATCTTGTTCGTACAACTATGCCATGCATTTACTACTGGGGACAAACGGGAGGTTGACCCGCCTCGCCACAATTGCTAACGTCATGAATATTAATGAGCAAAAGTGACGTGTTGTTTGCGGTATGCCATTGAAACTAGCAACACATAAAATTAACACAGGACACAGACAGTAGATTTAACATTTCAGTAAAGCATCTTTATGCTACTATGCTGCTTGTGTTTCTTTACACTGAACAGTTTCAGGTTGCAGCAATATTTTTAGCATTGAACATTTGTGGCAGGCCAGTTTAATGTCAATTCAAAAATAAAGTCAATAAGGGAAAAAGCTGTCATAATTGTAGTGTAATTTTGTATTTCACTGATTGACGGTCACTGATCACCAACCCATTTGAACTTGGAGGGTTGCCAGACCTTCCATGTATTGAAATCCAGTGTCAAACTCATTCAACGAGTTTTAATTTAGTTTTAAGAGCTATATGTTTGGACGTGTTTAAATCAGTTACTTGATACGTAGCACCACAGCTCATTACAATACTGCAATCATATAAGCCAATAAATAAGGCCAAGTCTTTACTGAATTTTTAATGGTGGTAATTGGTTAACTGTATTTTTTCCAGTGGTACTTGGCGTACTACAACCTCTAGGAAAAAGTATGGAATCACCAGTCTCGGATGAGCAGTCACTCAGACATTTTATCATGTAGAACAAACTCAGATAAAAAGCTTGGAAAATAATGAATTAGTTCAAAAGTGCAACTCTTTAACATTCAGAAACACTCAAAGAAATGAATAAAAAACATTGTGGTGGTCAGTAAATGTTACTTTTATAGAGCAAGTGCAGTGAGTCAAGAATCTGCATTGAAGAAGGTGTCAAGAGTCAAGAATCTGCTTTGGATAAGATGATGATGCTTGAACTTTTGTTTGGTGCTGTTCCAGTGAGATCTACAAAGATGACTGCCTGAAGAAAACATCAAAATTCCCTCAGTCCTTGATGGTATGGCGCTGCATGTCAGGCAAAGACACTGGGGCGATGGCTGTGGTTAAATCTTCAATAAATGCACAAGTTTACATTGAAATTTAGACAGCTTTCTTATCCCTTCAATTGAAAATATGTTTGTAATTTTCCAAGATGACAATGCATCATTCCACAGAGCTAAAAATGTCTAAGCATTCCTTGGAGAAAGACTCATCCAGTCCATGTCATTGCCTGCAAATAGCCCAGATCTCAACCCTATTGAGAACTTGTGGTGGAAATGGAAAAAAATTGTCCGCTGCAAGGCTCCGACCTGCAAGATTGATCTGGCAACTGCATTTAAAGAGAGTTGGCACCAAATGGATGAAGAATACTGATCAATTCCATGCCTCAGAGATTGCAAGCTGTCATAAAAGCCAAAGGTGGTACCAGAGATGTGTTTGGATGATTTCTTTGTTTCTCATGATTCCGTATATATTTCCCTGCACTTGCTCTATAAAAGTAACATTTACTGACCACCACAATGTTTTTATTCATTTATTTTAGTGCAGTGGTTCTTAACCTTGCTCACGGTACCGAACCCCACAAGTTTCAGATGTGGATTCACTGAACCCTGCCGGAATGAGAAAATATTTTTTTTTCCAAATTCTAAACCAATATTTCTGAGCTAGCAAGCTAATAATTTAGCAAATTCCCGTTCAAAATTCTTCTCATTTTGACAGCATGTTTTATAAACAAGTCAAAATTTAACACCACGCTGCTCATTGGTCTGATGTATTTCCTCATACCAAGTGTGAGTCAACCTTCCACTGAGCAAATCAGTTCATCCTCCCATCAGATGGAGGACTAGCTGTTAAAGAAATGGATTAAGCCTGTAAATTGGGAGCAAACCAGTCCAAAACCTGGTCTAAAAAGCCACTTTGCCTAGATTTGATCAGCATACGAAAATAGGGCTCTGCTTTTCTTTACCTTCACCGAACACCTTAGACTTACTCACCGAACCCCTAGGGTTCGATCGGACCCAGGTTAAGAACCACTGTTTCAGTGTTTCTGATTGCTAAAGAGTTGGTTCGATCGAACCCAGGTTAAGAACCACTATTTCAGTGTTTCTGAATACTAAAGAGTTGCACTTTTGAACTAATTCATTATTTTTTCAAGCTTTTTATCTGAGTTTGTTCTACATAATAAAATGTCTGAGTGAGTGTTCGTCTGACACTGGTGATTCCATACTTTTTGCTATGCAGTGACGTGCGGTGAGGTTCATGGTTGGTGAGGCACTGACTCCTTTAGTGTCAGATTTCCAAATATATAAACCAAAAACGGTAGCTTATTCAATTGGCTACTGGTTATTTCATATCTCATCAGCATTCTTCACAAAACACGCACACACGGTACATATTATCGATACGTAAAAGTAAGAAAATAACATGCATTTGCCCCACACCCTCAATGTGTTGGTCGTCACAATTCTATAATTCATGCAACATAAATGAGAGTAAAGAGTGGTGTACAAAGCCACATAATTCAATTCTGACCTTTAGTGAAATATTCAGTTGTTTTTAAAACTTTTAATTCTGATACTTTAATCAATTTATTACAGATTGCTAAACAAAAAGTGTGAAAAGAAAAAAAAGAATATTTTATTTAAGGTCAAAATTTAGTTTTTAAATATTCTATTGTATTTTTCTTGGTCTAAGCTCTTTTTTTTTTTTTTTTTTTAATAAGATTGAAATGAAAACTGTTTGTGCTCTTGCGCCTGTCCTTCACCACAAAAACCGGCATTACTTTGGAAGGGCATAGGTTTGGTATCAACATTCGTAGGTGTTAGGGCCTCTGCCCCTCCTTCCTGAGCCCTGCCTCAGGTGAGGGGGGTTTGCTTGATTACAGGTCAATTGTCAGATGGGTGGAGCGGCCAGCTGTGACTCATCATCAGCCAGCTTAAAAACTCAGCGGTCGCACCACCACGTCGCCCGATCAACTCGTCTGTTACGCACGTCAGTTGTATCTCGCATTCCTTACATGATATCTTTGCTCACTGGCTCACGACTAACTTGCTTTCGTCCCAGGTCCTGTTTTCTGCGCGCCCCTCGTCGGATTCCACGCCTGCCTCCCTTCCGAGCTTCCTCGTCAGCTCAACTACCCCGAGCCAAGCAAACTTCCACCCGCCACGCTCTTCTCGCGATCGCTAATAAAATACTGCTCGCCTGAAGTTGTCTGCATTGGGATCCCTTCCTGCTCACGCACATCCTAACAGTAGGGACGATATAAAAGCATAACCTGCATGTAGGTACACTTTTTGCTGGGGACGGGACATTAATTAGACCAAACAGATTGGATGCAGGGGGCAAAGGGCCACATTTCTCATGTATATGAACCTAATTAATTAATAGGCAAAATGATCAATGCAAAATAAATCCTTATCTTCTGATAATAACTTTTACATGCATTGGTTCAGATGATACACTGTTCGATTCAAATCTTTGTTTTCAAAAAATACTAAAGAAACATTTTGAAAACTTCCTGAATAAATGTGTTTTTTATTAGCAAACATAAACATAATGAAAATAATTCACTTAATAATGGTAGGGTCAATTCTATCCTTACAACATATGGAACTATTGAAAGATCTAAATTCTCTATATAACTGAACATTATATCATGCAAAAAAGGTAAGGTTGCTTAAAAGTTGGTGGGGACAATTTTAGCATCCTGAAAAGTTGGTAGTGTTATGTCCCTACCGTCCCTATGCAAACCTACGCCCTTTTTGTAAAAGTCCTCCTTATTTTCCTTTACTTTAAAAAATAAAAAAAAATCTCTCCGCCTCAATGGAGAGGATTACTTCAATTAGATCGTTCTGTGTTCTATTTGACAAGCCAGAAAACACAGTGGATGTGTCCAAAAGTCTAGCTAACCTTTCATCTTTCTCAGCAAAACCATGTAATCGTTCTACATATATGCCACGTTTAGATGAGCTTACACGCTCATCGTTACCATGAAATGTTAACTCCTGTTTCGCTAGGATGCAGGTTGCATTAATGAGGTCTTTCAAACTCTTTTCTTTACCTTAGCTTTGATGATGCTACCGGTGAGCTTCCGCTGTTCGTCAAAGCCAAATCGATCCTTGAGCTTCCAAAAGTTTTTAAAGCAATCAGGCTTTGAATGTGAGTGGTCCAGCTCTCATGTTTGCTGAGGCTTCGTCGTAGTTTTTTAATGTCACAATATCTCGTGTTAGTCCAGACATTGGCACAAGTTGAGAAGAAAAGGCAGGGAAAGCAGCAAAGGCGATTTTTCGAAGGGCAGCCACATAGCCAGTCTTTTCGGGTGTACCAGTCCGTTTGAAAAGCGCAAGTTATCTTCTGTCCCGTAGTTTGAAGCAAACCTTCTAGCTCCGGTGTTGTGTTAACCGCGTCCACATTTAATGGAAAGTCCAGTTTCACGTACGCCCCCTTGCAGTGTGGCAGAGTACTATCTGCCGCAGCATGTGCCTTTTCACTGCGGTTTTATGTCCCATCAGCAAAACTAAATATGTCGCTAACAAACATTAAACTTTAAGGGATAAAGACATTAGCCAGAATGTGGAAAATCAGGTCAAATAAATGTATCTGGAAACATTATAACGGCGACATGCAGATGTACGGCAACCAGCACGCTCCAATTCCATGTATCAACCCAGTTTGTTATGGATTGCGCAATCAGAGGTGAGGCTTTACTCGTTGCTGCCGCACCTCTCGTTTCATTTCTTTATTTGAACAGGAAATAGGCAAATTCAGCGATTTTGACTATAAAAAATGTTTGAAATGAGTCATACATAAAGAGCAATGGACAAATATTCATATAAATTTGATACTATAATTATTTTTTTGTCATGATGACAGGTGAGGCTCTGCCTCACCTGCCTCCCCTGACCGCACGTCACTGTTGCTATGGGTTGTATGAGAGCAACTGACTGGAACACAGTTACGAATGTTGAAAAGTATCCTAGCACCTAACGCTAGTTTCGACGTTTTTATGCCAATACAACATTTTTTTTTGCAGGAGTTGAAATGTGCTTCCTCTTCCATGCGCATTTTTAGCTCATTGGCTGCCATTGACCGAGATAGTCGTCCAATCTATTTTAAGTGGTAGGGTGTGATAAACTAATTTCAATTCTCAAAAAATGAAAACATGATTGGACGTCTTTCCTCGTCAAAGGCCCTGAAAGCGTTAAAACGTGTGTAGGCAAGAATACTAGCGGGGACGGCTCTTTTAGTAAACCTTTTTGAATTCCTATGTAGTATAATTACTTATTGTGCAGCCAAGCCCTGTTAAATTTCCGCCGTACATAATATTAACAAAAGCATATCCTTTTATTTGCAATGTACGCGCTCACAGTCAAACACGTTACGTTAGTACGTGCAGACTATTTTTAAAACTGGTGTCAAGGTGAAAATCAGATGAACAAGTGACCAAAATCAGCTCAATGCGTTAACATTGGTTATGCAGCTTTATGTTACTACAAAAAAACTTGCTAACAAATACACGTTCATTACTTTCATTATGTTAGCATTTACTTACTTTTGACTTTTGTCCGGAGTGCTACTTGTTGGTTTCTCAGTGTCCTCCACCCCTAAGCGAAAGCTGTCAGGCTAGCTGCTGCTAGCTGTCAACTTGTTAGCTACTCGACCGGATACAAGTTGAAAGAATTCCCCGGCGGCGCGCTGTTACGCCCTGGAACTCGCTGTGCTAGCGGCGGAAGAGTGCACAGAGCGAGGGAAGGAAGGCACGCAATTTGACAGCACGGCACTGACAGATTGTACTACAACGCTGACAGGTCAACAATTCGGGAACTACAAAAGTGACACAGCCTGCTAGCGGAAGTGATTGGGGGAGATTTGCATTTCCGCATTTTTTGCAGGAGGGTACTGCCACCTAGCGTATTGACAGTTAAACGAACCAGTTTTGCGGTGAAGCCCCCCTAAATAATTTGGTGTTGTTTTATTAAAAAAAAAAAAAACACACACACACACACAAAAATGCTGAAATATTCACTATGACGTTTCCAGAATATTAGTCTAAATCAATAGGGGTGTAACGGTACACAAAAATCTCGGTCCGGTACCTACCTCGGTTTTGAGGTCACGGTTCGGTTCATTTTCGGTACAGTAAGAAAACAAAATGCAAAATATAAATGTTCTAGTTGTTTATTACACAGTTTTGTGCTTTCAACAATAGGAACAGTAGCCTATACAAAGCTGAAATTCTGCTAAAAAAGTAGCGGGTATTTAAAGATAATAATCCAAAAACAATTTGCCTTTCGGACCCCGCGTATTGGTCAGCTTTCTTTCTGAAAGAACAAAAAAGAAAGTCCTGTGCTAAAGAGAAAAGCAATCCCAATGACATAGATTTTAACATATATTTTACAAATGAAATGCCTCAATGATTTTTTTTTCTTCTTATGAACGGTTTTCAAAAGCTTTATTGGTGGATTTTCTTAAGTTAAAGCGCCACACAGAAATTAATAAATTTAATTGTGTAAGCAGGATCTGTGTATTATTCTTTTTATTTAATTACAGGTGTTTTAGCTCATTTCAATTTATTTTATTTAAATGGGCTATTATTTATTTTATTATGTGTTTATATTTTACAAATGTGATGTAGTATTCATTTATATTGTATATTTTATGTTGTATAACTTTAGTTCCAATGTGAATATTAGTTCCTACTTGTTTTGTTGTGGTAGGAGGGTTTTGTATTGAACACGGGGCCATGTCGGTTATTATTATAGCAGAGAAGACAACTGTAAATCAACAAAGACAAGTCAACTGTGCCCCGATCTACCACTCAAGAGATCTGATGGACTCTAAAAGTGGGTTACGATTGCATATTAGTTTGAAAATCGACCGGATCCATCGTATTTTTACATGAGTGACTTCCGGTCAGCCCGGTCTGCTAGCTAGTAGTATTGACGCAAGAGGGCCACATCTCGCGTCAAATAATAAACTCTGCCGTTCTTTTCGTGTGCATCGCATTGAGCCGCTTCTGAGATGGGTCTAACACGCGGCCGCACTGCGACTGGTGTATATTGGCTGATTGACTTTAACGGCCGCGTTTAACTGCGTTCTCGCGGCGGCCACGTTGTCACACCGTTGACATTTCGTACTGTCCTACCGTGTTGGTCCTCATTATAGTAGAGAAGACGGAGTAAATATAATCTACACAAAGAAACTAACCCGATCGACTCACAGGCTCGAAAAGTAAGGGTTACATTACGTCAGAAACTCGTTCGGTACACCTCCGTTCTGAACCGAGCACCAAGTACCGAAACGGTTCAATACGAATACATGTACCGTTACGCCCTTATAAATCAATAACCATATGACCTATCATTATTAACCTTAATATGATCAGAAATCTGTTAGTTTCCCCTCATTTCATAGAGTAAGATAGAGACCCCCTTCAGTGCATAATTATCCAATCCATTCCACTTGTTCATATAGAGAACGCCCACATCACTGAAAATCCACTCCGTGTTTTCCCTGTGACCTTGCTCGAAGTCTGTACCATAATAATAAGTAAAGATGCACCGATACCGATACTAGTATCGGCAGGGGGCGCCGATCCGGCCCGAAATGGTGGTATCGGTATCGGCGAGTACCGACAAAGACGGCGCCGATCAGAGGTTGCGCTAGACTTTTTCGTTGTCATTTTGACTGACAGGGTCATAAAAATCCGGTCATAATCTATTTTTACCAGTCACTTAAATTTTTAAAATGACTATATCTTGATGCATAATATAAAGTAACTAACATTAGTGCAGTCATGGATTACAGTAAGCAGGCCAGTGCTGTGTTTCCATATATATATTATATAATGTAGTTACAGGATATATATATATATATATTTTTCCCCTAAGTGGGACCTTCCATGATCCTAATACATTTAATAATAATAAAATATTATATAATTCCATTATATATATATATATATATATATATATATATATATATATATATATATATATATATATATATATATTTTTTTTTTTTAATGTATTATGATTACTAAATTAAAATGCACGTTGATACGACGCACATAAAGGCAACTTCAGTTTTTTTAAAAAATCGTTAGAAAGTTGTATGGACTTACAATCCGCTAGCTTGTTGTTTCCTGTTGTCTTCCGAAATACACCTGGGTGACGGCGCGTCAAGTGTTCGTTTATAGCCGACGTGCGACGTGCTGGTATGCGAGCTCAGCTTAGCAAAAAGAGTACACACAGTGGTGGCACCCTCCATATTTTCCTTGAAATAATTTCAGGCTCTGGCTAGTCTGGTCCGCTTTTTTGGCTTTATGCCGCTTTCACCGTGTTACCAATTCTGCCCTTCTTGGTAATTGGCGGTGTTTTCAACTGCTCGCCGCAGTGAGGAGTGAACCGGCGATTCACTTGATTTTGATTCGTTGTCATCCTTCATCCTCCACTGGACCAGTCCCTCTTGTTTCACCTCTTTAATCAACACCATCGTCGTTTTGGGGCTTTTTGAAGAAACTTCGGACACTCAGTTGCCTTGACATTTTTCTGAGTAAGGCCAACGACGTCATGCATCAAGAGAGACAATAGCTAATTAATATGCTCACTCGCCACCCTGTGGTCTGGGGTGTGAATTGCAACCTGTCAAAATGACAGCTGGACTTCAGTTTTTTCCATCACCGTTTTAAAAAACCGGTCAGCGACGGAAAATATTCGGTTAACGCAACCCCTGGCGCCGATACCATTTACCGGTCCATTATTATAACATTTGACCGCAGCCTTTTTTTTTCTCCTGGCGCTCACTACACTCTGTCTCTGTGTTGTGTGATGACACGTGAACACCAAGCAGCTATCGCTATTGGCCTGCTCCAGACCAATGAGAACGGGCCAAAAGCCACTCCTGACCAATGACAAGGCCGCTTGGCAACGCCGACATGGCGGCGGTCGGGAAATATTTCAAAATAGAAATCCCGTCAATTAAAATCAATGGCTGCATGCAAGATTTGCGGCCTGAAAGTTTCGAGATGTGGAGTTAAATCGGCCGTTTTCAATACCCCGAACTTGATAAAACATTTGAAGACGAAACGTGAACGAACACAACGAGTTTGAGCCTGCAAGAGCAGGACTGCTATCCAGAGGAAGGGCGCTGGACCGGTGCAACAATCTCTGGTCAAGTAACTACGTCAACTTTACTTTGTCTTTTACTTAAAGAAATGCTGCAGTAATTTGGGAACTGTTTCCAAAGTAGGGTTGCCACCTTTCAGAAATAGAAATAAGGGACTCTCCCCCCCTCCCGAAAAAAGGAGGCTAATAGAGAGACGGGATGCTGTGGTCAATTATTATAACTTATAATTGTTAGCGTCCGCAAATGTGGAAACAAGGTTGGACCTCGAAGCGGACAACAAGCGGGGGATACGTACAAGGGTTTAATGATTGCAACCAAAAAATAACACGCAATCGCGGGATAGTAGAAATAACATAAGGAGTCCGTGACAGCAGGTCGACGGAGCTCAATACTACGAACTCGAAGGTTAACTAAGACGATAGGCAGCGAGCCAAAAAGCCAAAATAAAAACACACAAATACCTGCACAGGGTAGAGGTTACAAACGAGTGCAGCACACTAACAGAAAAAACCCAATGCAGGGGCGTAACAAGCAAATGTAGCGAGACTATAGTGCGAGATGTCAAATGGCGATCAGCAAAGCAAATATCTCGGCAGCCTTCTATGAGCTCACCCATGCTTAAATGCTGCGTTGATGAGCCTGCATTGGATTCAGGTGCGACGTCAGGAACGCCCCCACTAACAGCCCAGCAACAAAACACAATCTAACCAGCAGCAGAATGTGACAATAATTTCATGAAAGTTGCACTGTTTGGCCTTTGAGAGGTTTAAAAAAGTTTACTCAGTTCATTTAGAGTTTATTATTATGAACTTATTTTTACTTTCTTACTGTTGGGCTAGTATTATACTTTGTACTTGTCTTTTTCCTATTTTGCAAAGGTAAGCAACAGCCTGACAAAGCCTTGATAGCAATGATTTCACATCCAATTATTTAGCTCTTTGGGGGGAAAAAAAAAAAAAAAATATATATATATATATATATATATATATATATCAGGGGTCGCGTTAACCGAATATTTTCCGTCGTTGACCGATTTTTTAAAACGGTGACGGAAAAAACAAGTCCATCCGTCATTTTGACCGGTTGCAATTCACACCCCAGACCACAGGGTGGCGAGTGAGCATATTAATTAGCTATTTTCTCTCTTGATGCATGACGTCGTTGGCCTTACTCTGAAAAAATGTCAAGGCAACTGAGTGTCCGAAGTTTCTTCAAAAAGCCCCAAAACGACGATGGTGTTGATAAAAGAGGTGAAAAAACAGGGACTGCACAAGTGTGCACGCAATTCAAGTCCATGCGCACCAGGAGGAAAGTGTGAGAGTACGTTCAGGCCACAGCAGGTGAACTGTTAATTTCATTGTTCCATATGCTACATATGGTAGGCTACCTACTTACTGGGGCCTCAGTGACGTTTCTTATTCTCGCTATATGATTATACAACTTTAACATTTGTTAATAATACGCTCTGTGTGTAGTATCATCCATCGCTTTTACACATTTTCAAACAGGCATTTCACGGGAGAACATTTCGACTCTTCGGCCAATCATATAGCGAGAGCAAGTGGATAGTGAGGGGACCGCGCGCGGCTCTTAAGTGTCTCTGTCACGTGACTGTCGTAGCCGGTAACGCGCTCGACCAAATGGACACACAAGTACGGAAGGTGAATTATGCCAAACAAAGGGTCACCACAATGTCATTATCATCATTTTAAAAATTTAAGTGACGGGTAAAAATAGATTATGACCGGATTTTTATGACCCTGTCAGTCAAAATGACAGACAACGAAAAAGTCTAGCGCAACCTCTGATTATATATATATATATATATATATATATATATATATATATATATATATAGTATATATAGTCTAAAGTCTATTCAGGGGTGCTGGAGAGGAGGGTCCGTCGGGAAGTCGAATCTCGGATTCAGGAGGAGCAGTGTGGTTTTCGTCCCGGCCGTGGAACAGTGGACCAGCTCTACACCCTCAGCAGGGTCCTCGAGGGTGCATGGGAGTTCGCCCAACCAGTCTACATGTGTTTTGTGGATTTGGAGAAGGCGTTCGACCGTGTGCCTAGGGGAATCCTGTGGAGGGTGCTCCGGGAGTACGGGGTACCGAGCCCCTTGGTAAGGGCTGTTCGGTCCCTGTACGACCGGTGTCAGAGTCTGGTCCGCATTGCCGGCAGTAAGTCGAATTCGTTCCCAGTGAGGGTTGGACTCCGCCAAGGCTGCCCTTTGTCACCGATTTTGTTCATAACTTTTATGGACAGAATTTCTAGGCGCAGCCGAAGCGTTGAGGGGGTCCGGTTTGGTGACCTCAGCATTGAATCTCTGCTTTTTGCAGATGATTTAGTGCTGTTGGCTTCATCAAGCCGTGACCTCCAACTCTCACTGGAGCGGTTCGCAGCTGAGTGTGAAGCGGTTGGGATGAAGATCAGCACCTCCAAATCCGAGACCATGGTCCTCAGTCGGAAAAGGGTGGAGTGCCCTCTCCGGGTCGGGGATGAGATCCTGCCCCAAGTGGAGGAGTTCAAGTATCTTGGGGTCTTGTTCACGAGTGACGGTAGGAGGGAGCGGGAGATCGACAGGCGAATCGGTGCGGCGTCTGCAGTAATGCGGACGCTGCACCGGTCCGTAGTGGTGAAGAAGGAGCTGAGCCGAAAGGCAAAGCTCTCGATTTACCAGTCGATCTACGTTCCTGCCCTCACCTATGGTCACGAGCTTTGGGTCGTGACCGAAAGAACAAGATCCCGGATACAAGCGGCCGAAATGAGTTTCCTCCGCAGGGTGTCCGGGCTCTCCCTTAGAGATAGGGTGAGAAGCTCGGTCATCCGGGAGGGACTCGGCGTCGAGCCGCTACTCCTCCGCGTAGAGAGGAGCCAGCTGAGGTGGCTCGGGCATCTGGTTCGGATGCCTCCCGGACGCCTCCCTGGAGAGGTGTTCCGGGCATGTCCCACCGGCGGGAGGCCCCGGGGACGACCCAGGACACGCTGGAGAGACTATGTCTCTCGGCTGGCCTGGGAACGCCTTGGGATCCCGCCGGAGGAGCTGGTTGAAGTGGCTGGGGAGAGGGAAGTCTGGGCTTCCCTGTTAAAGCTGCTGCCCCCGCGACCCGACCCCGGAACAAGCGGAAGATAATGGATGGATGGATGGATGGATATATATATATATATATATATATATATATATATATATATATATATATATATGTATATAAACGGGGTGGCATCGGTATGGTATCGGCCGATACTGCACAGCCAGGTATCGGTATCGGGGCCAAAAAATGGTATCGGTGCAACACTAATAATAAGTAATATAATGTATTACTTTTCCCACCTTTGCAATGCCGTTACCGTGACTGAGGATGTGAAGGGGCACATTTCTACAATTTGGTTGAATGAAAGGCAAGTTGTCAGATTTTGACAGCTGTCTGGATAGAGCAGAGTGTGAATAGATGGATGAAGGAGGGACATAAGAAGGTTTTCATGCTGGTAGTAACAGTTAGCTCCAGCCCCCGCCTAACAGCAGAAAGTATCATCTAATTAATGAACTAACTGCTCTGTGTTTGAGAAATAAAAACTTGGCTTGCACACTACAGACAATCTCTGCGCATGTTTTACCTTTGTTGCTTTGTGGTCAAAAGTTACATCCCAGCTCTAAAATAACGCCGGAACTCAACTGCTGTTAGCTAGTTAGTCTGAAATGCATTGTGAAGTTCCTGTTTTTTATAGAGTTAAGTGTGCACTCTTTTTACCACTGTCTTTGGAGTGACTTCCTTCTGGAGTATCAGCTGTGTTTCTCACGTTATGTATAGATGAGTACAGGAGCTGAACTCACTCACATATGATTGTAATTAGTGGATAGTCAGTATAATGCAGTATAACACACTAATAATAATTACTCCAACACCTTTATTGACCTGTAGGAGTCAAAGCACAGTAATAGACCAATTTGCCATCCTTAAAAACGGTATGACAAAGGCATTCTTTGATACTTCTATCTACCAAGTAACTTGCAATTGTAACCATTTTTTCCCTGTTGTTCTATTGTATTAAAAATAGACTGAATAAACAACAAGAACAATAATAATGAATAAATTATTGGTTTTTGTCAGCTGTTTGGGAAGTTTTGTGCTTGTACTCTACGTTCACTTACATCCTGTCATCTCCCGGTGGCTAAGCCCCCTCTATTCTTAAAACCTAGTGACGCCAGTGTTGATGGACATAAATCGAGACTACGTGCATTCTACTTTGATGATGGAAGGCTCGACTTATGCTACGTCTTCGTTAATATTTTTTAAGTTTTATAAATTGTGATATATTGACCTGTTTAGTACATGCACCAATAGTTTTAACCCTTGAGAGTCGAAGGACGCGCCGGCGCGTCCTCAGCGCACGTCGTCTTTGAAGCGCCCTCGCGTTTTAATTACGTCACCCACATGCCGTTGGTTGGTCTCGTTTTAAAGTGCGGAAGTTGCGGTTTACTCTCGTTGTTATTTGAAGTCAATCGACCAACTAAAACGTGAGATATTGTCATTTAAGTTTTATAGTTTTATTGTCCTCTCAAAAAAACATTAAAACGCTGCATGGATAATTTGTTTATGTCTATATTTCCATCATTTCTTGTCCTTTTTCAAAACGGAAGCTCCATGAAAAAAACACAAATCAAACGAACCCTTTCGAAGTCACAGTGGAAGCACAACATGCGTTTTTTTTTTTTTTTTTTAAATAAATATAACTGCCGTGCGAGGTTCCACCGAACGAGAGGGAGGAGTGTTCTGAAGCAGCGAGGTGGCGACCGACGGCCGTTTGAATCGAGCGAGCGAGCGACTTTGTGTGACTTTGAGAATGAACGGATAACTAAATTTAGCGCAAGCAATTGAGCTTTTTGATCAACGTGAGGAAGAGGATGGTCCAAATTCGTCATCATCGTCTTCTTCGGAAGAGTCCTCGAGTGAAGATAGTGACGGATTTGAACACGTGGGTGACGCCATCGACGAGCAGAGGTAAGCCAACCCACTTTTTTTTTTTTTTATGCTGCTGAAAAAGTTTCTTTTGAAAGTTTCTTTTGATATTGCAAGACAAAGTTAATTTTGATGCAATATAAGTGTGTGTTTGTGTATATAATAATAAAATGTGCATATTGGATCAAAGTATAATTTGTCTTCCTTCTATATGAAGATTAGGGATGTAGCACATATTCAGCTATTGTATTCTTTCTATTGTCATACATATAGATTTCCATTATTATTTATTTCTGTATATATTTTTATTTTATACTTTATTATTTTCATAAATACTGACTTTTTTTTCATGTACATTTATAGTGACAATGAAAGTAAAGTGAAATGAAAATGGAAGGGTGGAAAGAGGACCGACACCCCATGGAAGTGTGGGCTGTGTGATGTAGCCCTGTGTCTAATTCCAGGACGAAACTGCTTTTCGGAGTGGCATGCCTGAAAAATAATTAACTTATTTATTGTTAATATTTTTGAAAATACTTTTTTTCCCAATGTTATATATATATTTTTTTCCCCACAATCAGTCTTCTCAATTTGTGTTTATAAATGTGTGTTCAAGAAGCTTGATTGTGTGTACATAGTTTTCATCAGGTGATGGGCCGCAATACCTAAACTCATATAGAGATGGCCTCTAAACACTTTTTGTGTTAGATGGTATATTTTTTCACTGTTCTTCACTGTTTGGTCTGCTGTATATAACCTGTTTTGACTAGAGCCTGTATAAAGGCAAAAAACGCCTATGGCTATACCTGTTGTTTATGTTGAATTGTCAAATATAAGACTATTTATTCTAAGTTTTTTTGGTTGAATGTTCATCCTAACATGTTGAATAAATATTACAAAGTTTCAAAACGGTTCGTTACGCATGTTTGGTTGTCAATTGGACATCAATATTAAAAATTTTAACAAAACGATTTTGGAATTTTTGGTCTTTTTGGGCCCAAAATGATGATTTATAATTGGTCAGTGAAGGAAACAACAGTTTGGACATGAAGTTCAAGGTGTCACAAAAAAAGGGACCAAATCAGGCCATCGTAAACAATTCTTTCTTTGAAATATAAAGGCAACTTTAAAGGCATGCAAAATAAGACAAAATAGGCCCAGACCTTAAAGGGTTAAATAAAACAAGAAATGGAATCGTGTTGTTCAAAAGTTTTATTGCGATCAATATCTGCAATAAAAAAAAGAAATATGTACTTACATCCATACATACAAATTTAATTAAAATTTTTATTTTTTTATTACATTTTTATATTTTATTGTTTTTCTTTTATGTTATATGTATCCCACACGAGTTTTTGATGTATATTTGTTAATTGTAAATGTTGGCATCAAGGGGTTAACACTTTCGTGTTTCTCCATTTGCAATCATTATTTTTGACACAAAATTCTTTTTTTTTTTGTGTCTGTGTGTGTGGGGGGGGGTAAAAGCAACCCCAAATCAACTGAAAGTGACCCGAAATCAACCAGAAGTGACCAATGAACGGGTAATTCCCTAAAGTCACAAAATCAACTCTTTCAGTGCCATTGATGATGATAGACGGCTAATCATGTGGCATCCGATCATCCTTCTGCTGTGTCGTAATATGGGAATAGAAAGCCCTGTTTGATTAAAGTTCTATAAAATATATTCCACAAATCCTTACAATATTTGCATCGTGTTCCAAACATTTACTGCATAATACAGAGGACTTTAATGGTAGAAAAAAATAGGTTTGTTGTTTGAACTTAATTTGAACCAAAATTGTTGCATTTTAAAGTTTTTCCTGGACTGTTGCTTTGTAATTTCACCTTTCAAAGCAGCCGTCAAAGCTGCAATCAAGGAGCGCACGGAGACAGCAAGTCTAAATGTGCTCTTCCAGGTGGCTAATGGTTAACATTATTATGGAATTGTCTGTGCAGATGACAGAAAGGGGAAGGCTTGTGCTGCCTAAGTGATATACAGAAAAGTACAATTATTTTAAAGCTTTGCAAGCAAGATGGTACTTCCTGATTCATTGATTGATCGATCATGCAAAGTCCTGCAAACCTAAACTGTCCAACCACTTGACTGGTCGTCTGATGTTCCAGCCAATCAGGAAAAAGAGGCAGGAGCTGCGGACATGACCAGGACTATCTGCTTGAATACAATGTACAAAGCGGTTCCAAGTTTTGATGGAAATACACTTCATTTCCTCATTAAAAGTAGACGAAAGAATGTCCAAAACCTTTTTTTTAACTGGACACAATGCTTTCCTGCGAACCAATTTAATGTTGATTGGTCGCCTTCTGATGGCGAGCCAATTAAGGGAACAAGGCGGGAGTTGCAGACGTGACCAGGAAGCAACTTGAATATTATGGTGGAATAAGTGAATTTCCCAAGTTTTTTCTGAAATACACTACATTTCCTCAATAAAAGTGAAGCGAAGACGGTCACTAAAAACATTTTTTGACAGGAAATGAAAATAGAAATATATCCCATGTGGAAATGTATATTATCTGGTAACAGTTTACAGTTAACTGTGTAATCGAATATTGAAGATGGTAGTAATTATTTGTGAGATAAAAAAAGTTGCCAGTTGGCAAGTGCTACCCGACTTTGAGTGTTACATCAGTCGATCCTCTCAAAAAAGAGTGTTGTCTATTTTTGCACATTAACTGTGAATTAAAGAACGATAGAACAATAAAAAATCAAATTCCAAAGTTTGAGTTTCTTTTATTTATTTTGCGCTTTGATAAGTGCTGCGGTAGTGTTTTGCCTCAAGGAAGACTGTGTTTCACATGAGGACCAGCGCACACCCGCACAGTGCCGTAAAATTATGATCACTCTGTCGCCTGCAGATGGATTAAACGCGATTTCTTTTTCCAATGGCTGTGTGAAGGATGAATAGCAATACGCTAATGAATCCAGGTGTGGCTAAACAATAGCATATGACGGTTAGCAACCGTGTGGCTAAGCCCACCACCCCATCCAAACTCGTCAGCGTGGACGAGTTCATTTGAGGGGGGGTGTAACGTTAGCGAGTTAAAGCCGATGTTTATTCTTGAGTATCCTGTTAACCTATTATCCTGCTCGGACAAAACATTTTGTCTCTTTTGTTGCTCTGCCTTCTTTGCAGAATTCACGTGAAAGCGTTCGCCTAGACTTCCGACTTTATAATGAATGGGGAAAGTGACATATGCCGTGAAGTTAATTTGTGCTGGTGAAAGCGATACAGACCCACTCAAGATACGTGTCATTCAACTAGTTGTCAGTCGACATATTTCAGATGTTTTGAAAATATTCTATAACGGTTGAAAAGCTACCTAATGTTGCTTTAAAACAATGTTTTGTCATAAAACAAAATAAAGAATTTTCCCAATAACAAAATGACGTTAAGAACATACAGTATACTAAGTTTTTATTCTTTCCAGGATACAGTATGTGGAATACATTCGAAGTGGATATATGAAACATTCCATCTGGCGTGCAAGGTTAAAAACCTCCAGTAACCTTAGCAAACATTATGCGTGTGAATTATGTGAAGACAAGCACAACATGATATAAACTGTATTTGCGTCTTATATGTTTAGATTTCTCTATTTCGGTAACCATTAGCAGAGCTCGTGTGTACGTCAATTGAGTCAGCGTACCAGAAAATTGTGCATTGGCAAAGGTCCCGTGTCCCGTTTATTATTTTTTTTACTCTAACAAAAAAAATAACATGCCATTGGTACTGGAGCCACCATTAATACATATTGGAATCGGTATCAGGAGCCAAAACATGGTATTGGTGCAACACTACTACTTTTTTTTTTTTTTTTGTATCGATATCGCGTTGAAATGTGAGAATTGTGCCAAAAATATGTTATAAAGTGGAAAATATATTTTTTTTAAATCCTTTTAACAACAACTTGCAAAATGTAGAAAATTCCTACATAGTTTTCTAAGACCTAAACAGCAGTTTGCTTGACTTCCCCTCTATTTTTTGACCATCTGTTTCAAGACAGGGGTTTATTTTCACCTTCAAGGCATGTTTTGTCAGGAGTGGCTCGCGTTCTCGTATTTTGCAGATTTGCGCGAGGGGTGGAGTTGGAGCTCGGCAGCCAATAAAACGCTCCGGTATTGATATTAGTATTTACGAAGAGCAGATGAGATGAGAGAAGCACTGAGGAGATTAAGCATTAGGTGAGCAGTTTCTGCGCTCTTTGTGATGTATTTATGTACCTAGCGTAAATCTGTGTATGTTTTTTTTTTTTTGAGTTTGGGACTTTTTACAAGATGATTTATTTGCAGATGCCAAGGATGAGTTGCCAGGTGTCCATGTTTAAGGCTTTTTGCTGCCTGCTAGTCATGCCAGGTCTGTTAATAAACTATTGAAATTGGGGTTGTGAAATGTATCAATACCGAAATGTTGAATCCGGATACAATTTTTTATTTGTAAGTATCGATACTTTGTTTTTTTTTGTTTTTTTCATGGGGTAGATTAGATTTTGTACTATTCTTGATAGTAATGGAGGATATTTTTCATATTTGTCGTCAGTCAGTGGCAGCGCTAGACAAGTGACAAACTTAATTTCACTTCACGAAGGCCATGTGATTGGACGTCTATCGTCTTGAATTGCGCAGACATAGTTCATAAAAAGCTAATATTTGAGTTTGTTTGTTTGTTTTTGTTGCATCGAAAATGGTATCTTTTGCCGTATCGATATCGACTTGAAAATTTTAGTAACGTAACAGGAGTAAATGGAATTATTAGTAATGCTTTATTTGAATTCCGGGTCATACAACAGTCATAAGACCGTCATAATTATGACATGACACTGTCATGATCATTATTGAATGCTTACGACAGATGTCATTAGGTGTCCCAACTCTAACACAGTTCCTAAACTGTAATCCCAACCCAAAGACATTTGAAAAAAATCTCAATATAATGACATATTTGACTAAATGACAATCTATCATAACCCTCATTCATATACATGACACGTGTCATGTCATTATTATGACACTGAATTTAAATAAAGTGTAACTGAATTATTTATTCACAGTGGGTTGAATTTTAATTCAACTTAATGCCTGAAATATTTTTTTAAAGTCATGTATTGATTTAATATTTAAAAAAATATATTTATTGTTTATTGATTTCTATTTAATTTTGTTTTACTTTTAATTATTTTTGTCTTCATTTACCTTTGTTTCTTTTATTATTTTTCTTTTTATGAGGTTTTAATTTAGGAAGTTCTACTTTTTAGCTGTATTTTTTTCCATATTAATTTTGTCTGCTTAGTACCCTTTTTTTCTTAATACTGTCTTCATGCACTTTTGTATGTTTGTTCAATGTAAATTCAAGGGGTTAACATAATTATGAATCTTCTGACTTCCTCCAGCTTTTCTAGAAGCATCGTCTTTACTGAGAGTAAAGGATTCCGCAGGTATTTTGTTTTCATTTTACATTTCCACTGTAAATATTTTTGGGATGGTGTGACATTTTTTTTTTACTATGAATGACTGTATTTTAAAAAAGCATTCATAGTGCTGAAAAGTGATGTTGTCTGCTCTCATTTCCATGAACTCCAGTCAGTATTGACCCTGCCAAAGCGCACCATTTCCTGACTAATTCTCGAGCCAGGAGGAACGTCGACCCAAAATGGTACAGAGGCACGCCCGACTTTCAGTCCTACTATCGCTTCTACAATAGCATTGGACACATTGAAGGGGTAAGTCAATGTCCCGACTAGGGCTGCTGTGAATAAAATAGAATAGAATAGAATAGAATAGAATAGAATAGAATAGAATAGAATAGAATAGAATAGAATAGAATAGAATAGAACGCCTTTATTGTCATTGTAGAGTACAACGAGATTTAAAGTGTCGCTATAACGTGCACCACATAAAACAAAAAGTACAATAAGGCTAATAAAAATACACAGATTACAGTGTATTGGCCAGTTACTTTTCCAATTTCCAATGTCGAGATTTAATCAGTGGTGATCAATCTTTTGCGGCTGCTGTCCCCAGGTTGTGGAATAGCCTGCCCCCTGAAATCCGGATTAAAGATCCACTTTTTTAGACTCACCTTTTCTCCTTAGGAGGGTAACGTGGTTAGATTTCTTAAGGGTTTTGATGTGTTTTATTGTTTTATTTGCTGTTTTGACATATAGCACGATGCATTGTTTTGTTTTTTCCCTCAATTTTATTGTATCGTGCTTTCCTGCCTTTTATTTATCATGAAGTATATTTTTGGTTGTTGTAAAGGTAAAGGTTGTTGGAGGACTCTTTGGGTTTTTGTAAAGGACCATATACAGTGAGGAAAATAAAATTCTTCCACTTAGAAATGATGGGCGGGTTTGATATTTTCATGGTAGGCGCTTGTCCACTGTGAGATACAATCTATAGGGAAAAAAAATCTATGATTTATTTGTATTAATTAATTAATTAAATTTATAAGTTATCTGTATTATACTGCTGCAAATAAGTATGAAACCCTGTCTATTGGCCAGAATTGCGAGCCTCAAAGACCTGTTAGTCGTCTTTAAAAAGTCCACCAAATAAGTGGAGTGGAGGTAGACTTTTTGACATGTTTTAGGCAGTTAGCTGCATATAAAAACCTGTCCACCTTATACAATCAAGAAGACTCCAATTACTAACATGGTCAAGACCAAAGAAATGTCCAAAGACATCAGAGACAGAATTGTATACCTCTACAAGGCTGCAAAGGGTTACGGGGCAATTGCCAAGCAGCTTGGTGATATAAGATCCACCGTTGGAGCAATTATTGGAAAATGGAAGAAGCTAAACATGACTGTCGATTTCCCTCAGACTGGGGATCCATGCAAGAGCTACCTCGTAGGGTTTCAATGATCCTAAGAATGGTGAGGAATCAGCCATGAACTACACAGGAGGAGTTGGTCAATGACCTGAACGGAGGTGGGACCACCATTTCCAAGGTTACTGTTGGTAATACACTAAAACAGGGGTCGGGAACCTTTTTGGCTGAGAGAGGCATGAACACCACATATTTCTAAATGTAGTTCCGTGAGAGCCATACAATATATTTAAAAATAAAAATACATGTTTGCATTTTATGTAATTTCAACACTTTTAAAGTATGACAAGTCTCTGAATTCTTTCTAATAACATTGTTATGCTGTTGCTAATCAATGATGAGTATTTCTTACCATTAATGCGAGTTCTGGTGCTGCATGTTTTTGCTGATGGCTTTGTAGTCTGGTTGATACTTAGTGGGGTTAAGCTTCATGCAGGCGTTGAGAAACTTAGGACGCATCTCTCTTCATGAAACACGAAACAAGTTTATCCATCAGTAGATTTTTTTCTTTTGCGTTGTCTTGTTGTCCCATTCAGTCAAAACCTGGCAATCACGCTAAACTGGGAGAAGTTGCTTACGTCTGTTGACTCATCCAAAGCAAGACAAAAAAAAAAACGTTGCCGCATTTATGCAATTTTTGTCATATTCTCAAAAGTCTTCCTAAAATTAGCTGACAAGTGACAACACAGAAAACGAAACTGAAAACGACGGAACTTTACTTCCTGATCTCACGCAGATGCCCACTTCGGCCGCTATTTTCGACAGCAAAATACAGCAACCCCACTTGAACAGTGTCTCTGCCTCATCTGCGTTGCCTGTGCGATTGATAGTTAAATAGATAGACACAACGACATGTATGTTTGCCACTTTCCCACTAAAATTACTGCGAACTGACTTTCTAGTCCCTGGTGACCGTTGCTGTTTCGCGCAATGCGCTGTTACCAATCTACACTGTTTGGTAATGCGGTGCTCTCAACTCTGAACCGTTGTCAGGAGTGGACTGGCGATTTTTGTGGCTCGTTCGTTGTCGCTTCTATGTCCGGTTCTTCCTTAGGGGAGGTGGCGTGGAGTATAAAAACACGTAGACGTGTCGGATGGCTTTTTATCGGAGACTTTACTAACACAAACAAAAAACGGTGGGGGACACCCAGCCACTCAATACAGCGCTCCAGCGCAACTCTCTCGCTCTACACCTGTCTCTCTCTCCCCTTGGGCTTGCCCACTTCTTCTTCACTAAATTGTCAATGTCGGTCATATTGAAACGGGACAGCGGCCCCTTGGGGATGCCGGTAACAGTGCAAAGGAGTATAACAAAACTTTTTGGGGGGGGGGGATAATTAAAGATTTGTCTGTAAGCCAGATGTAGCTGTCAAAAGAGCCAGATCTGGCTTGTGAGCCATAGGTTCCCTTCTTCCCGACCCCTGAATTAAAACGTTATGGTTTAAAAACATGCATGGAATGGAATGTTCTGCTTAAACCAGCATATGTCGTGGCCCGTTTTAAGTTTGCAAATGACCATATTGATAATCCAGAGGAGTAATGGGAGAAAGTCATGTGGTCATATGAGATTAAAACTGAACTTTTGGGGAACATGGGTGTCAAGTTTCTCCTTTAAGTCCCCATACAGCTCCCAACTTGAAAAAGGGATTTGGCGTTAGCCCAGAGCAGACTGGGATTCACTCGAATGAATGAACAGTTTTCCTTTTCTCTATCTTTTTCACCATTATCCATTAGGTGAAAAACAAACAATACAAAAGAACAATACAAAAGAAAACATCATTAGTTGCATTTAATTAAACAATTCAACAATGACATTTGATATTTAACACACACTACGACCATTCCAGAACAGTCAACCACCTCCCATTTCAAATTTCACAGTCAATTAACTATCATCTTAAATTACACAATGTTTTAACCCTCACTTCTAAATATTAAACTTTTGTACCAAAAGACAAACTCATTAAATTACATTTTTCCAATTAACACAATTAATAACAGTGAAACCTAGAATACATCAAATGTCAATATTAAACTAGTGTCTGAAATCCCAAATGGCTCCCTAAACAAAAACTACAAGGGTCCAAACATTTCACCTGGTGAGTCATGCCCTGTGCTAATGGCCGCCACTAGCACATTGCAACTTCAAGTTTTGCTGCTTACCGGCTCCCTCTCTGGTTAGTTTTTTGCTAACGTCGCCAGCTGAACAGGATTGCAAGTGTCACTAGCCAAACCAGGCTGCCATCTCCCTTTCCTGCTTTTATGCTTTGGATTCCTCATCGGTTGTTTGGCCAACCTGTTCCAGCTGTGCGTCATAGCCACGTTGCTTGTATGCTGTTGATTTTCCAGTTCACGCCCTGGTTGCCAGCTCAATGCTTTCTGTTGATGTTAATCAGAGTTTGACTTGACACCTCCCACTCGATCTTCCCACAGAGATGCTGGGGAGATCGTCGGTATCAAAGGCAAACTGGTTTCTTCAGATCTGACCTGTTCTTCCACAGGTAACAAGACGACAAGCCGCCTGACGTCCCTGTGAAGGATGGTGGCTTGGATCTTGTTGACTGGATGACCTTTAATTCTGCTCATGGTCTTTGTTGAAGGGATGCAGTAGCCAGGGAAGACCCTGATAGCTTCATCTCTTACAATGCTTTTACCTTCGGGATTGGTGCTGATGACTCTGCCGAGCTTAAACTGTCCCCTCAGTGCATTTTGGTCGCAAAGCCAAACAACATCCCCCAAAGTGACGTTCCTCTGCGCAGTGTGGCACTTGCTCCTGACAACCAAATTGGGACTGGCGAGTTTGCTCCAGCTCCTCCAGAACCTCATTACTTCTGCTTTCATTGCTTGGAGTCTCTTATAGGGTAGTTGGGAAAAATCAAACGTACCAACATCAACCCTTTGAGAATGGTAGCATCATGCTTTGGGGATGTTTTTCTGCACATGGGATTGGATGGGTGCACTGTATTAACGAGAGAATGACCAGGGCCATGTATTGTGAGATTTTGGGGAATAACCACCTTCCCTCAGTTAGAGCATTGAAAATGGGTCGTGACTGGGTCTTCCAACATGACAATGGCACAAAGCAGACAGCCAGAATAACTACGGAGTGACTTCGTAAAAAGCATATCAAAGGTTCTAGAGGGGCCTAGCCAGTCTCCAGACCTAAAGCTAATAGAAAATCTTTGCAAGAAGCCCAAACTCTGTGTTTCTCAGTGACAGCCCAGAAACCTGATTAATCTAGAGAAGATCTGTGTGGAGCAGTGGCGCAAAATCCCTGCTGCAGTCTGTGCAAACCGGGTGAAAAGTTACAGGAAACGTTTGACCTCTGTACTTGTATTCAAAGGCAACTGTACCAGATATTAACATTAATTTTCTCAGGTGTTCGAATACTTATTTGAAGCAGTATAACACAAATGAATTGTTAAAAAATCATGCACTGTGATTTCAGCATTTTTTAGATTGTCTCTCACAGTGGACTGGCACCTTCCATGAAAATTTCAAACCCGCATATGATTTCTAAGTGGGAGAACATGCAAAATCGCAGGGTGTTCAAATCCTTATTTTCATCACTGTTAATAAATGTCGTTTGATTTGAATTTGATCAAACATCTGCATTTGCTACAACGTTCAGTAACATAACAGGAAACAACATGTGTTTTATGTATGAACCGATTAGTCGACTACTTGTTTGTGGCAGCCCTAGTACTAATAATCGTTCGTTGTCCAATTGGGACTTCTTATTTGCACTAAAAATATTTGCTGTTCCTATCAGATCTACGAGATAGACCGAATCCGGATGCTATATCAACAAATGCGTCATTTGGAGCTAACATACGGGCCAGATGCCTCCAGTTACCAAAGTGTCATGGGTGTTCAGACTACCACTGCGGCACCCACGACTACTGCCCAGCCTCCCGAAACTCCCGCTCCTACGCCGGACCCTCTTCAGCACGCTCAGCGTATCTACCTGTGCCACCCCAAAGATCCTCTGTGCAAACCACAGATTGTCTACTTGCCCGCCGGGGCTATCCCGGTTCTGTGCGACCCGAGACACAACCCCGCGTGCGGGCCCAAGACGGAGGAGGAGATAAAAGCGGCTGTTCCTCCTCAACTGCCTCCTCCTCCGAAAAAGTCAGCTCCTCCGCCTCCTCCTCCCATCACTGTTAAACATATAGAGTATGACTGCGACCCCTACTGGGACCCCGACTGTCTCGTCGAGCACCCCCCACGCCCCGCCAAAGTCCCCACCAAGGCAGAGGAATTCGTTGAAGAGAAGGTGGTGAAAGTGGATGAGGTCAAAGTTGAAGAAAGTCCTGCCAAGAACTTGCCTTTCTATGACCCGTACAACTTTAAACGAGACCTTTTTGACCCCTTTCGCTATGGCAATCCAGCACCTGAACAGGAATAAAAATTCTGTGAATCCATTGCCTGGCATTGACCGCGATTGACATTCAATTAAAGAATGTAACAAATTTGCGATTTTAGATTTTAATCACATGGTGACTATTAAAAAGAGGAGTAATTTGCAATTATTGCGAGTTTCTTATTTCAATGGTGACAAATGTGAGTTTAATCTTGTTTTTGCAATTATAAAAAAGTGAGTTTTTGCAATTAATTGGGAGTTGACTTTTAAAAATGTGTCAAATTTGCAATTAATTGTGAGTTAAGTATTTAAAATGTGGTAAATTTGAGATTAATCTCATGTTAACTATTAAAAAAGCAAGTCATGTGATTTATTGCGAGTTAACTAATTCAATGGTGACCAATGTTAATCTCATGTTAAAAATGCGTTAAAAAAGTGAGTATAATACAACTAATTGTAGATAACGAAAATGTAACAAATTAGCCATTAAAAGCAAGTTAACAATTGAATATATGCAAAGATTTGCTATTAATCGCAAGTTTAAAACGTAGGAGTGAATTAGCGATGGAATAATCATGATTAACTCATTAATCACTGACAGCCTTCCACTTTCAATGGATTGTACGTCTATCACCATCAATGGCATGGAACCATCATACTGACAAACAATTTATGTTGAAATATTTGTTCGTTCTTCATATTGTGTCCTTTATAACTCAATGACATTCAAGTAATAAACCTTCTGAGCTCCTGTGCTTGTGCTTTCTTTTAGAGTGGAATCATCTCAAGATGTCATATTTTGTTCAAATTGATAAGCAATTACACCATGTAACTCATATTTTGTTCCAAGGTTCCAAGTGGTATTTCCTAGTTTGTGTCGTTGCATTGACATGTAAAAACACTTTTGTTTCCCAAAACGTTTTGGTTTGTTGTCACGACTTTGAAATTCTATTTTCTACTTTTCTTTACTGTTGGACTTTCTAATGCTTATGTACAGTACATTTTCCTCCTTATTTTATAGACTTGGTTTGACCTGAAACACAAAGAAATGGACATTTAACAAATATTTTCTGCATAACTCGCATGTAAAACCAGAAATTTTGAATATGGCCTCCATAGGCGGAGTTTGACTTTTGGGGCAGGGGGGGCACAACATGTTGATGACCCCGTAGTGTCAGCAATAGAATTAACTTACAAGAATATTTATAATAATAAGTTAAAAATAAGCGTCTTTTTATTTCCCATCATTTTTTAGGGGAATTCTAAATCAGGCTGCTTAGGACAGCTGTACTTTTTCACCAAGATTGTCATCCATTGAATATGGTACGGCCGCCGGCGTTCTGTCAAATTTTGCACCCCATCAGAAATTTAAAGTTCGTGTTAAAAATGACCGCGAATACAGCGGTTACAAAGTAAACACTACAAACTTTCTTTAAATAAAGGAATATTTACTTATGTTTGATCATGGATGGACATGTACAAAAGTTCTCCTCAGACACATTCTGCCATGTTAGCTGCACACAACTGCACGCCGCTCTCTCACTGTTTACGTCTTCGCCGTGTAGTTAAGCATTAATTTACGCCATATTCGTGTTGAACATGTATGTTTACAATGTTACCTGTTTATTTAGCACCTGTGGATACCATTGAGAGTCCCAACTGAATATAAAAGAGGGCTTATTCACCACAACACATTTGGGAGCAAAATATTATAAGGGTGCAAAATTTGGCAGAACACCGGTGGTGGCTCTGTTGTACAATTAGCGTCGTTAGTGGGGCAAATTGAAACTCCACTCACCATTTTGGCGGTGCTCTCTGGCTTTTCATGGTCCACGTTTTCAATCCTAGGTTCTTGCTCAGTAATTGTGGTCGCTTTTGAAAGCTCAGGTTTGAAAAATCTACGTATATCCATCTTACCTCTTTGTTCCTCAGGTGGTTTTGGCTAAGCAAAGCAAATGACTGTCGAAGCAGCTAATTGTGTTACTTTGTATTTGTGGGATTCTTGAATAAGACAACTTACTGAAAGAGTTGATGCTTTTTACTGACAGATCTTTAGTTAAAGAACAGAAGAGAGGCATCAACATTAACTGTTCACTGGCAGACTTTTTATCAGCTGTCTCGAGCTCGCTGCGTATCTCCGACTTCCGTGTGCTGTGACGAGCAGACATTACTTATCGAACATGCAGATACGATTTGCTCATATCATTACAATAGTCACATCATCTGTTTGAAAAATAATTTTGGCCTCTTATAATTTTTTTTTGGTTCATTTTATTAATTTTTGTTGTTTTATTGCTTTACAACTTTTGTGGAAAATATTTTACCAGAAAATTCTTAATTTTAAACTCATATACACGTATAGGAAAGTCAATTACATGCAATGACACTTTTCGGCCACCAGGGGGAGCCTCGCCCTGCTGCCCCCCCCCCCCTTAAACTCCGCTTGTGATGGCCTCTAATTTTAGAAAAAACTTTTACCTTTTTAGTGGCACTTTTAAATTTATTTTTAGCCCAAGCAACACAAAAAAAAACATTACAAGCCGGGAACAAAATGTTTTTTTCCTGTAACATGGTGTTACACTACTTAATTAATTTGTCTAAGGCTTACTGTAATATCATGTTGTTATTATTAAAATTCTTGGACTTAAATACACATTTAAACAAATCAAGGGCGTAGGATTGGTCTCAACATTGGTAGGGACAATATAACAGCATAACCTGCATGTACACTGTTTCCTGGAGACAGGACATTAACAAGACCGATCAGATTATTGAACAGGGGTCAGGGCCAAATTTCTCAGATATGAACATAATTAATTCAATTCAATTCAATTCAATTTTATTTGTATAGCCCTCAATCACAACAGAGGTCTCAAAGGACTTTACAGAGGCAATATGATACACAATTAGAAATGAAGCAACAAAGATGAATAGATACAGTTCAAGTCCTGGGTATCCCCTATCCTTAAGACCCTCCATGCCGGCAAGGAAAAACTCCAAAAACTCCAGAGTCAATTGGGAGAAAAATGAGAAACCTTGGGGAGTACCACAGTCAGGAGAGATCCACTCCCAGGACGGATAGACAGGAACCCCAGAACGGCTAATGGAAATTAGCAAGCGAAATTATAGTCCGTAAAAATCCAGTGGAGTAAAGGAGCAAGAAGAGGTCCCTCTAGTCAGATGAGACGGAGGTAGCAGCGAGGACGTCTATCCAGCCAGGGGTCCGGACAGTCAGGAGGCTGCAGCTGAAAAATAGCCCCTCCCCAGAGGGGAGGGGGGAAAGGGGACACCGGGTGACTAGTGATGAAGAGACTAGACAACTAGATATTAACATTGGAAAATAGAAATAAAGTAAGACAAGTGGTAGGTAGAGTAAGAAAAGGAGATAGAACTCAGCGGCTGTACTGCCCCCCAGCATTATAGCTTCTAGTGCAACTTAAACTATGAGTCTATTCCGACTTCAACTAGCCTAACTATAAGCTTTGTCGAATAGGAACGTTTTTAATCTAATCTTAAATGTGCAAACTGTCTCGGCTTCTTTAATACTAGCTGGAAGCTGATTCCATAAAACAGGGGCTTGGTGGCTAAAGGCTCTAGCTCCGACAGTACTTTTATGAACCCTGGGAACTACCAGTAGACCTGCATTCTGAGATCGGAGTGTTCTGTTGGGGCGGTATGGAACCAGAGCATCGGTGAGATAAGATGGCCCCAACCCATTAATGGTCTTAAATGTAAGAAGGAGGATTTTAAATTTAATTCTAAACTCGACTGGAAGCCAGTGAAGTGCCTGGAGCACAGGGGTGATGTGCTCTCTTCTATTGGTTCCTGTTAAAAGTCTTGCTGCTGCGTTTTGGACTAGCTGAAGACCTTTTAGAGAGCTTTTAGGACAAGCTGCAAGTAGGGAGTTACAGTAATCCAATCTCGATGTAACGAACGCGTGAATTAATTTTTCTGCATCGCTTTTAGATAAAATATTTCTAATTTTGGCGATGTTGCGCAGGTGAAAGAAAGCCGTTCTACAGGTTTGTTTAATGTGTGCTTTAAACGATAAGTCAGGGTCAAATAGAATTCCTAGGTTTTTAACTGTGGCGCTGGAGGCTACACTTACATTGTCCAGAGCGACTATCTGGGCAGATAAAGAGTCTCTAACACTTTTCGAGCCTATTATAAGGACTTCTGTCTTTTCAGGGTTAAGTAGAAGATAGTTAGTGCTCATCCAGGTATTTATATCTCGGACGCAGGCGCTTAGTTTTTCTACTTGCCTGACCTGCTCAGGTTTAATTGATAAATACAGTTGTGTGTCGTCAGCGTAACAATGAAAGTTAATGCTATGTTTTCTGATGATGTTACCTAGAGGAAGCATATACAGCGTAAACAAGATGGGCCCGAGGACAGATCCTTGCGGCACACCATAACTAACTCTAGAGTACGATGATGATTGCTGGTTTACATTGACAAACTGGTACCTATTAGATAAATATGATTTAAACCAGCAGAGGGCTGCTCCTCTAATGCCTATGTCACATTCTAATCTCTGCAATAAGATATTATGGTCGATTGTGTCAAAGGCTGCGCTCAGGTCCAGCAGAACCAGGATCGAGACTAATCCAACGTCAGCGGCAAGTAACAAGTCATTAGTTACTTTAACTAATGCGGTTTCAGTGCTATGATGAGCTCGAAAGCCAGACTGGAACTGTTCAAATAAACTATTGTCCTGTAGGTGCTGACAGAGCTGTTTAATTACCACTCTTTCAAGGACTTTGGAGAGAAATGGTAAGTTAGAAATAGGTCTATAATTGGCCAGAATATCAGGATCAAGAGTAGGTTTTTTCAAGAGCGGTTTAATAACTGCATATTTAAAGGACTGCGGCACGTAGCCAGTAACTAATGAGATATTTATTATATTTAAGATAGTGTCAATAGTTAGAGGCAGGGTCTCTTTAAAAAGTTTGGTTGGGATTGGGTCAAGGAGGCACGTTGATGGTTTGGAGGACATTATAATTGAAGTTACATCAATTTGGTCTGCAGTGGTAAAGTTATTTAATATTTTAGAGGGGTTTATAGGAGATTCCGAATTCTTTGTCTGCACTTTATCAGACCTAATAATTGGAAGTGATTCATTTATTTTATTTCTAATAGTTGCTAATTCTAATAGTCTAATTAATTGATAGGCAAAATGATCAAAGCAAAAATAAATCTATATCGACTTATACTAACTTTTATGTGTATTGGTTCACGTGATACAACGTTTGATTCAAACCTTTGTTTTCGAAAACTACTAAAGAAACATTTTGAAGTCCTTTTATTTAAAAAAAAAAAAAAAAAAAAACGGGAGCTACCCAAGTATGAGTTCACTTCTGGGGGACACTGGAGCACCCACCCCTACACTCAAACTAATTTGTTGTAATATAAAAGCGATTTGGGTAAAAATTCATGAAAAAAAAAAAAAAACGAGATATCCAAGGACCGATCGACATCTGAGACATCCAAAGTACTCTCATTAAATTCTGATGTGTCATTTCATTTTACATTTTTTTTCCTACATGTCAGTTTATGTTCATGTCAGTGTCCTTTCTGAATTGGACCCATTCTTGAGACTTTGTCTCTGAAGCCACCGCGTTGCATTACTGTAATGCACATAATGCAGACAATGATCCAAATGAGGGTCGTGTTAGGGCCTCCGCCCCTCCTTCCTGAGCTCTGCCTCAGGTGAGGGAAGTTAAGCTGATTACAGGTTGGACATCAGACGGGTGGAGCGACCACAGCTGAGAGCGGTTAACATCAGCCAGCTTTAAAAGCCCAGCAGACGCACCACCACGTTGTCTGGTTTCGCCGTCAGTTGCTTCTTGCATTCTTATATGACCTCACTGATTCCCGGCTCACGACTGTTTTGCTCTCGCCCCAGGTCCTGTCTTCTGCCTGCTCCCTGTCGGATTCTACGCCTGCCTCCTTCCAAGATTACACGCCTGCCTCCTCCCGAGCTTCCACGTCTCACGCCGGCTCAGCTACCCCAAGCAAAGCAACTTCTACACGCCACACTCTTTCTGGTGCTCGCAAATGAAATATTACTCGCCACAACCTGTTTGTCTGCACTGGGAACCCCTCCTGCTCACGCACCCCTAACAAACCGAAGTAGTTTTGCAGGTTATCAAGTTCACACAGATTAATGACCTCTGATGCAGGTCGGACTTTACGTATCTAAATTAGTGGTGTTTCCCCCACCTCCACAACATTGACATCTTTTTACATTACTTACAGGGGCTTGTGCTGGCCGAAAAAAACCTTAAAATATAACTCCTATTCGAAGGGGGCGGAGGAGGTGGCATGTTGTATTTCTGTCGCCGAGGTTGTGTGACTGTGCGTGTGTGTCTGTGTGGCGGGAGGAGGGGGTGGGGAAGTCATCAACCAATCAAACGTGCGTTGGAGGGGGGAAAAATGGACTGGCACATTCATCAAGTGAAAAGGGATAAATGTAAGTCTGAACATAATGAAAATAATTCATTTAATTATGGTAGGGTGTATTCTATCCTTACAACATATGAGAAGACAATCAAAATTACTTACAGTATATAACTGAAGTCATTGTATAATGCAAATGAAGTGGCATAAAAGTTGGTGGAGACAATTTAAGCATCCTGAAAAGTTGATAGTGTTATGTCCCTACTGTCCCTATGCAAACCTACACCCTTGAAGCAAATGCTTTTTATACACACACTTTACTTGTTTCTCGGCCACATATCATATTTACTTTACTTGTTTCTTGGCCACATATCATATTTTGTGGTCACAATTTAAAAATTCCAATGTTCAGTATCACATAACAATGTGATGAATTTCACATTTTAACTAAAAAAATCTATTGTTCAAAAAGATTAAAGGTTAAAAACAAACGTGACTGGAACAGAAAGTTGTAGTTTCGTTTTGTTTTCACAGGAACCACACACACACAAAAAAAAATAATAATCAGGGTTTTAAAGTGAAATTTATCATGTCCAAAACGTAGTAATGATCATTTTGAAATGCTAAATTTATTCATTTGTAACGTGATACAGATGTTTTTTAAATTTTTATCTTTGCTGTGGTAGCAGTATGTTATCGTACACCTATTTTATGAATTATTTTACCGTTTAGTACTAATCTTTGGACACAAAATGTCCAGTTTTTGCAAATTGCTGACGACAAATCTTTGCTTGTTGTTCATATTATGTCCTTTATCACAACAGTAACATTCAAGTAATAAACCTTGTAAACTCCTGTGCTTGTGCTTGTTTTTTGAGTGAACTCATCTCAGGATGTCATATTTAGTCCAAATTAATAAGCAATTATTACTACTTCATTTATTTTTCTAAGGCTTACTGTAATATATAGTTATTATTGAAATTATTATACTTAAATACACATTTAAATAAATGTACTTCATACACACATTTTGTGGCCACAATTTAACAATTACAATGTTCAGTATCACATAATTACGTAATAAATTTCATAATAATGATAATAATACTATTTATTTATAGAGCGCTTTTACCGGTGCTCAAAGGCGCTTTACAGTTGAGGAAAAAAATATAAAAATAAAGCTCACACAACGTGGGCAGTACAAAACAATAGAGAAAAGAATTACAAATTAAAAGCCAGTTTAAAAAAGTGAGTTTTTATCAATTTTTTGGAATGTGGAAGATCAGAACAGGTGCGGATGGTTTCAAAGTGAGGGGGCAGCAACGGAGAAGGCTCTGTCCCCCCAAGTACAGTGTGTTATTTCTGGGGGCAGTGCGAGAATGTTTCCATTAGATGAGCGGAGGTGACGGGAGGGGGTGTGGGGACAGAGAAGGTCCGTGAGGTAAGGAGGAGCCAAGTCATTGAATGCATTGTATGTGAGAAGGATGATTTTGAAATGTATCCTGTGTGAGATGGGAAGCCAGTGCAGTTTGTGAAGGACGGGGGTAATGTGATTCCTATAGGGGGTACGGGTGAGAAGGCGTGCAGCGGAGTTCTGGATATATTGTAGTTTATTGAGGAGTTTGGCGGGAGATCCGAAAAGAATGCTGTTACAATAATCGAGTCTGGGGGTGACGAATGCATGTATGAGGGTTTCTGCAGCATAGCAGGTGAGGGAGGGGCGGAAGCGGGCTATGTTCTAGAGGTGGAAGAAGGCAGTTCTGGTGATGTGGTCGATGTGCTGGTCGAATCTTAGTTTATTGTCGAAAATGATACCTAGGTTGCGGGAGTGTGTTGAGAGAGGGAGGGTGCAGTTGTCGATGGTAAGGGTGAATTCAACGTTTTTGATGTGAGCTGTAGGGTCGATGATGATTATGTCCGATTTGTTGCTGTTGAGTTGAAGATAGTTAAGTTGCATCCAGGATTTAATTTCGCTGAGGACGTTGTGAAGTGTAGATTTGGTGCTGTGTGAGATGGTTTTTGTGCAGATGTATATTTGGATGTCATCGGCGTAGCAGGGAAATTGCAGTCCAAATTTACGGATGATCTGACCAAGGGGGAGGATGTAAAGAATGAAGAGGAGGGGGCCAAGAACTGAACCTTGGGGGACACCTTGTGGTAGGGAAACAGCAGGGGATGTGCAGTTGTTAATGCTGATGAATTGTTGTCGGCCGGTGTGGTAGGAGTGGAACCAGGAAAGTGCACTGCCAGTAATGTGTAGAGAGACTCTAGTCGGGAGAGTAGTGGTGTGGTTGATTGTGTCAAAAGCAGCAGTGAGGTCCAGGAGGATGAGGATGGTGATATTTTAACAAAAAAAATCTATTGTTTAAAAAGATTAAAGATTTAAAATGAAAACATAAATTACCTAGTTAATGCGCTGCCAGTGACTGGAACCGAAAGTTGTCGTTATTTTGTTTTTCCCCAACTTTTTAAAGTGGAACTTACCATGTCAAAAACGTAGTGTTACGAACGGCAAGCCGTTAATGTGGATCCAAAACACAGACTAGGAGATCAGAGAGCGAATTTAGTATTTAATGAGTACAACAAAGGGAGCACGCTAAGTAACGCGAGTAAGAAAATACAACTGAGAGAGCACGCTAAGTAACGCGGGTAAGAAAATACAACTGAGAGAGCACGCTAAGTAACGCGGGTAAGAAAATACAACTGAGAGAGCACGCTAAAACGCGAGTAAGAAAATACAACTGAGAGAGCACGCTAAGTAACGCGGGTAAGAAAATATAACTGAGAGAGCACGCTAAAACGGCGTGAATACAACAGTACAAAATTACAATTACAAAATCCCAATAAAACACAAAAGTAAATGAGATCAAACCAGAACACGATCGAAGAATGTCGGGAAGCACCAAGGGTGACAATGAGCACACAGAAGTAAGCAAAGCCGTAACAAGCAAATGCAATAGTCCGACACTCGCAGACGGTGACAGGAGTCCTTAAATAATGAGCGCTCCTAATGCGCCACAGGTGTGCGGCCACGGCCCCGCCCATCCAGCTGAATCAGATGCTGGAAAGAGAAAACAACTGAGAAGGCATACAGATATGACAGAACCCCCCCCTCAACGGACGCCCCCTGGCGGACCACCTGGTTTCGAGGGATGAAGGGAGTGGAAATCCCGCAGAAGCGACGGATCGAGGATCCAGGAGCGGGGGACCCATTGGCGCTCCTCAGGGCCATAACCTTCCCAGTCGACCAGGTACTGCACCCCCCTACCCCTCCTCCTAGAATCAAGAATGGCACGCACCGTGTACACCGGCCCACCGTCGATCACGCGAGGAGCAGGAGGAGGCACTGATGGAGGGTTCAGGGGACAGGTGGAGACCGGCTTGAGCAGAGAGACGTGGAAAACTGGATGAACCTTCATCGAGCCGGGAAGCTTCAGCCTGACAGTCACAGGGTTCACCACCGCGTCAACCGCAAAAGGACCCACGAACCGAGGGCCCAGTTTTCTTGAAGTCCCAGCCAGGTGCAAATCCCGCGTCGAAAGCCAGACCATCTGGCCTGGGCGATAGACTGGAGCGGGCCGTCGGTGGCGATCAGCTATCCGCCGGTTGCGGGCCGCCGTTCGGACTAGTGCAGCCCTTGCGTCTCTCCAGACCCTATGCGCCCTCCGCAGGTGCACCTGTACAGACGGCACGACGACCTCGGCTTCTTGGGAAGGAAACAGTGGAGGCTGGAACCCGTATGCAGTCATGAATGGTGACCTCCCAGTGGCAGAGCAAACGAGGGTGTTATGTGCATACTCCACCCACGGGAGGTGTGACGACCAGGAAGCCGGATGCAGTTCACAAACACAACGGAGGGCGGCCTCCAGCTCCTGGTTGGCCCGTTCCGTCTGTCCATTGGATTGTGGGTGGTAACCTGAAGACTTGCTTGACGTGGCCCCCAAAGCTTTGCAGAACGCTCCCCAGACTCGTGAGACAAACTGGGGCCCTCTATCTGAGACAAGGTCACACGGGATGCCATGAGCACGAAATACATGGGTTACCAGCAGGTCGGCGGTTTCCAGGGCTGAAGGCAACTTGGGGAGTGCGATGAAATGTGCCATCTTGGAGAACCGGTCCACCACCGTCAAGATGACCGAATAACCCCTGGATCGTGGAAGACCAGTGACAAAATCGAGCGCCACATGTGACCAGGGGCGAGCTGGAACAGGCAATGGATGGAGTAAGCCCGCTGGAGCACGATGGACTGGCTTGCCCCGAGCGCAGATGGAACAAGCGGAGACATAGTCCATGACGTCCTTGCGCATGCCTGGCCACCAAAACCTCTGGGACACGAGGAAGAATGTGCGGGACACCCCCGGGTGGCAGGCAAACTTTGAGGAGTGGCCCCACTTCAGCACTCCTGCACGTTGAGCAACTGGGACGAATAACTTGCTGGCAGGGCAGCCCCCAGGCACCCTAACACCTCGTAGGGCTTCCTCCACAAGACGTTCAACTTCCCATCGTAGGGCGCCAACGATCAGATTCCCAGGAACAACAGACTCCTCTGATGGCCCTTCCTCAACCGGCTCATGGATCCTTGACAGTGCATCGGGCTTCCCGTTCCTTGACCCTGGACGGTAAGTAATCAGGAAGTTGAAACGGGTCAGGAACAATGCCCAGCGGGCCTGGCGTGAGTTGAGGCGCTTGGCAGCACGAAGGTATTCCAAGTTCTTATGGTCTGTTAGTATCTGGAACGGTACCTCGGTGCCCTCCAACCAGTGCCTCCATTCCTGCAATGCCTGGACTATAGCGAGCAGCTCCCGGTTGCCGACATCATAATTTGCCTCGGCAGGGCTGAGGCGGCGGGAGTAGAAAGCACAGGGGTGCAGCCTCTGGTCGACTGTAGACCTCTGGGACAGGATGGCCCCCACTCCGGAACTCGACGCATCTACCTCGACAACAAAAGGAAGATCGGAGTCGGCATGAACAAGGACAGGTGAGCTCGTAAACGCTCGTTTAAGGCTTAAAAATGCGGCCTCTGCCGCCGAGGACCAAACAAATGGCCGCTTGTTAGAGGTTAACCTGGTGAGGGGCTCGGCCCTCATACTATAATTGCGGATAAAACGTCTGTAAAAGTTAGCAAACCCGAGGAAACGTTGTAAGTGCTTACGTGAAGTGGGGGTGGGCCACTCTGCCACCGCCTGAATTTTTGCCGGATCAGGCCTTAGCTGCCCTCTCTCCACGATAAAGCCAAGAAACTGCATTGACTCACAGTGAAACTCACATTTCTCGGCCTTAACGAACAACCGGTTTTCCAAAAGTCTTTGCAGAACTATGCGGACATGTTGGCGATGTTCCTGCAAGCTTCTGGAGAAAATTAAGATGTCGTCCAAATAAACAAAACAGAACACATTTAGCATGTCACGCAATACATCATTGATGAGGCTTTGGAACACTGCAGGTGCATTTGTTAGACCGAAAGGCATGACCAAGTATTCAAAATGCCCAAGTGGGGTTTTAAAGGCGGTTTTCCACTCGTCTCCTTCACGAATCCTGACCAAGTGGTAAGCGCTACGCAAGTCTAATTTGGTGAAAATGGTGGCTGATTTTAACGGCGCGAAAGCCGAATCCAACAACGGTAGCGGGTATTTATTTTTAACAGTAATATCGTTGAGACCCCGATAGTCGATGCACGGTCTAAGACCCCCATCCTTCTTGCCAATGAAGAAAAACCCCGCCCCCAAAGGAGAAGACGAAGGGCGAATGAGGCCTGAAGCCAAGGAAGAGGAGATGTATTCCCTCATAGCTTCCTGCTCCGGTTTAGAGACTTGGTATAAGCGCGAGCTGGGTAGTGGGGCATTGGGCAGCAATTCAATGGTACAGTCATAAGGTCGGTGCGGTGGCAGGGTACTAGCATGCTCTTTACTAAATACACGCTGGAGGTCATGATACTCGACGGGAACATTCTTCAAATTAACTGGCTCGGTAGCCATTTTTGCTTCACCGGGAAGTAGACACGCCGAACGTAAACAATGTGCATAACAAAACGTACTCCAAGCAATTATTTGAGTCTTTGCCCAATCGATATTAGGATTATGCACTTTTAACCAAGAGATCCCCAGCACGACGGGAGCAGATTTGCACAGCATAACCAAAAAGCTACGGGCCTCAAAATGATTCCCGGACAACTTTATTTTGAGCGGGGGCGTAATAAATTTCACGTCCGCCAGGGGTCGCCCATCGAGATCTAAAACCCTTTTAGGTCTAGCAAGTCTTATTAATGGACATTTAAGAGCGTCAACAACACTCTGGTCCATAAAACAGTCATCTGCCCCCGAGTCAATTAGAGCAGTAAACTTAACTTGAACCCCACCATGCGAAACTTCTCCCGGCAATTGCAGTCTCATTTCAGCTCGAGTTTGTTTTAGTTCATTCAACTCGCTGCGAGGCAATTCATTCGACTGATTGCCATTATGTACGAACCTGGCCCCCCCTCGGGCGAGGGGAACCCCAGGAGCCGAAGATCCAGGACGACGTGAAGGGATCGCGTCACAGGTGGCGACGTGGTGCCCCGGCAAGCTGCAGTAAAGACATAAGCCTGCCTTCATCCGTCTCCGTCGCTCCTCCGCAGAAAGACGACCGCCACAGAGTTGCATTGGCTCCTCCGCCGTCAGGACCGGGCTCCACGTCGGCGTAGAGGCAGATGGTGATCCGACGAAGCCGTCCGCACGCAGCGCTGCTGGGCCGTTCCGCAACGACGACCCACGACGACCCCGCTGCTCCAAGGCTCGTTCCCGCTCGCGCTCCTTCAGTCGATTGTCCAATTTCACGGACAAAGAAATCAGTTCTTCCAAGCCCGAAGAATCCTCCCGGGCCGCCAGCTCGTCTTTCACCGCAGACGACAGCCCCCGTCGAAAAATTCCACACAGCGCAGCTTCGTCGTAACCGCACTCCGCGGCCAAAATTCGAAAACGAATGGAGTAGTCCGCCACGCTAAGATCGCCTTGAAAAAAATCCAGCAGGCGGCTGCCTGCCTCCTTGCCTCTAACCGGGTGATCAAAAACCCTCACAAACTCTGTTTTAAAAGTCTCGAATGACTGACGGATTGCGGGATTAGCGTTGCTTACCGCCATTGCCCAAGTTGCCGCTTTACCGGCGAGGAGACTCATAGTATACGCTACACGGGACCTGTCACTCGCGAATGTATACGGCTGTTGGTCAAATACAAGGGAACACTTGTGCAAAAATTGTTGGCAAGCGCCGGGTTCTCCCTCATAACGATCTGGGTGTGGCAACACCGGCTCCCGAAAAGAAGACGGTGGAACAACCGGAGGCGGGGCGGAGTGATCGGGTGCCGCGGCTGCGTTATCAACACCACCGGACTGAGCAGGTGGGACCATATTTTCGATTCTAGTGGTTAGCGCGGTGATCACGGTCAGTAATTCATTTAATGATTGTTCATGCTTGCTGATCATATGGCCATGACCGGCAAGCGCATGGCGAATAGCCTCGGAGTCTGCGGGATCCATGGTCGGACTATTCTGTTACGAACGGCAAGCCGTTAATGTGGATCCAAAACACAGACTAGGAGATCAGAGAGCGAATTTAGTATTTAATGAGTACAACAAAGGGAGCACGCTAAGTAACGCGAGTAAGAAAATACAACTGAGAGAGCACGCTAAGTAACGCGGGTAAGAAAATACAACTGAGAGAGCACGCTAAGTAACGCGGGTAAGAAAATACAACTGAGAGAGCACGCTAAAACGCGAGTAAGAAAATACAACTGAGAGAGCACGCTAAGTAACGCGGGTAAGAAAATATAACTGAGAGAGCACGCTAAAACGGCGTGAATACAACAGTACAAAATTACAATTACAAAATCCCAATAAAACACAAAAGTAAATGAGATCAAACCAGAACACGATCGAAGAATGTCGGGAAGCACCAAGGGTGACAATGAGCACACAGAAGTAAGCAAAGCCGTAACAAGCAAATGCAATAGTCCGACACTCGCAGACGGTGACAGGAGTCCTTAAATAATGAGCGCTCCTAATGCGCCACAGGTGTGCGGCCACGGCCCCGCCCATCCAGCTGAATCAGATGCTGGAAAGAGAAAACAACTGAGAAGGCATACAGATATGACACGTAGTAAATTAGGGCTGAATGATATTGGGAAAAACTTACACTGCGACTTTTTGGGGGTTTGCGATATATTGCGATCAGGGGTGAAAGTAAGGGTGTCAACAATAATCGATGCGGCGATGCATCCCGATGCGGGGCATGGACGATTCGATTCGATGCGGGCAACAAGCCGAATCGATTCAGCACATTTTAAAATATATAAGTACTTTCAAAAATCTGCCCTGCGCAATTCCGGTGATGCAATGGATTTGGTTTCCCCATTTGTATTATTATTCTCATGTTTAATTTTTTACACACCGCATAACTCTGGTCAAGTTTCCCACCAACCTCGTAGAAGCCAAAATGTCTCCAGATGTCTGCTTTTAATGTGTTAGGTGCATCAATAATCTTTCTCGCTCCCACTTTCTCCGCTTCATCCATTGTTATGTTATGTCCTATCTCTCTGCTCTCTCGATTAGAGCTTAGTTCGGGCCTAAAAAAATCCAGCCCGACCCGACCCGACCCGGCCCCGTGTATTAAAGGCCGAGAGCCCGAAATTTTACGTTTTATTTGTAGGCTCGAGCCGTTTTATTTGTGAGGACTTTTGTAACAAATTCTCCCAGATAAACAAGACTGTAAGATGCATATTCAATAAATATTTATATCGTTTATATTTGTGTGTCTGTTCTATCAGGTGGATAGTTCATGCGTCATTCCTCGGCAAAATGCAATAGACATTTATTTCAATTTCTTCGAGTTGGCAGAAAAAAACGCAAGTTTTCTTGATGTTTAAATAATCAACATATTTTTATTATAATTATAAATGCATTTACACAACGAAATAACGCTGGAAAGGTTTGTTAAATATATTTCTGTGTGGGATATTGTGCTCACTATACGCGCCTCTCTGACAAGGAGAGGAACAGCAGCATATTCAAAAATAAACTAAAATACTTTTAAATAACATTCTTTATTTTAATGACTCGCATCAGAACACACAAAAGAACAACCTGCCTTAAGGAGCACTGAAACAAAATAAAGACGTTTTAAGGAACACCACGAACTCCACGATGTCCCGCTTAGGACGAAGAGGTGCAGCCCTTGAAATAAATGATAATAACGATGTTTTACTAATATCTTTTAGGCCAGTACAGTTTTTAAAATGCCTGCTCAGCGTCAATGTGCCAGTCTTTCTGCTCTCGTACGAGAGCAAAGCGCCACATTTGTTGCATTCGGCAAGGCCGACAGTTTTCTGTAACATCTTCCACTATCAATTTGAATCCTTTCCACACACCACTCGTGGATTCTTGCCTTTTCAATCCCACCGTCTTTAGTTTGCTTTTCACCTCTTGCGGCTCTATATTGAAATTCAAAAAGGAAATACCTGGATGCAGCGTTGCAGACTCGCGGAGAGCGCCAAGAGCGGGTGGGGAAGATTAAAAGGAGGGCAGGGCCACGGCGCAAACAACGCACTGGCTCCTGTTTGTGATTACAAAAGCGCCTTCTCTCTGTTTCATCCGATTTATTTATTTTATAACAAGTATTCCTTAGTTTAACATCCATATATTCTTTTAGTATACAAATATATATTTATTTAAAAAAACGTTAGCGGGAGCGAAGTCCGGCCCGATCCGACCTGACCCGAACGTAAATTGACATTTTGGGCCCGACCTGGCCCGAAATTCGTTCGGGTCGGGTTCAGGTTCGGGCTCAAGATCTAGGCTCAACTTTAGAGGGAGCTACTTTACATTCAAATATCAATCAATTCCCTGGATTGTTATTGTGATAAAGATGCTGTGGCACTACAATATTTTCGTTTTCTTTAATATTTACTTGAATATTTTTATTGATGGGTCGTTGTGACTAAAATACAGTGACTGTTATTACTGATTTTGCACAGGAGTTCAGATGTTGCACTGTGTGAAAGGCTGCTACTGTGTGTAAAAAAAAAGAGAAAGCACTAATTAAATGCTGTGATCTTTATATATATATATATATATATATATATATATATATATATATATATATATATATATATATATATATATATATATATATATCTGAAAGTATACTATTTTCATCTGACTTCAATCAGGAGTGACACAAGAGCCAATAAAAATTTGTTTAATGTCTGACCGCTTGTGTTGCCTCATGATTCACGAAAAATATGCTTTGCTTTAGAATTTTAATGCATCCCAGGCTTTAATGCATCGCGATGCATTGCCGAATCGAACCGAATCGAATCGTGACCCTCTGAATCGAATCGAATCGGATGGAATCGAATCGTGGCCCTCCGAATCGTAATCGAATCGAATCGTGAGGGCAGTGCCGATGCACACCTCCTTCCCTCGCCTCCTCACAAATAATACATAGAATTTTTAGGGTTTTTTTTTCTCGGGCTTGGGCCTACAAATAAAATATACAATTTCGTTTTTTTTTTCCGGGCTCGGGCCTACAAATAAAACATAACATTTTGGGTTTTTTTCGGGCCTGCAAATCAAATTAATTGATCGGGCTCGGGCGGGTCGGGCATTAATACCAACGGACCCGGGTCGGGTCGGGCTGGATTTTTTTAGGCCTGATCTTACCTCTTGATGACCTTAAATTGGTTGCAGTTACACGTCGGGGAACGCTCCCTCCGGAAAAAAACACGACAGGATTTGACCAACATTGTGACAATGCTGACCAAAAATGACGTAATGTTCAGGTTATAAAATCGCCCAGCAGCCTTCCACGCACAGAGAGTTCCAGTGGGCAACACAGGTCAAGTCTGTGAAAGCGTCCAACCGGCTTCATTCTCGGAATCTTTTCATGCACGAAAGCAATGACGAGAGTGAATCCTGCGTTACCTTATACGGGAAATTCCCTGGTAATATGTGTGAAAAGGGCTACAGGCAATGCGACTTGTTAGATAGAGAGAGACGCTGTGGAGAACTACGTAGAATAAATGAATAATAAAAATCTGTGAAAACGGATGACGCTAAGCAAGCTCTTTATTAGGCTTGTATTGTTAACACTTGTGTACGTAAATCTGACATTAGTAGATTATTCTTATTGGAGATGCGTGTGTGGCAGCGTGGCAGTTTTTTTTTTTTTTTTTTTTAAACATTGGGTTTTGACAGTTGCCGTCATATTTTCGGGATCAAAGCACCGTATGCCGGAACGGCGTTCCGCCAAGAAATACGATGGCGGAACGCCGTTCCGGCATACGGTGCTTTGATGAGGTGCGTTCCGGCCCACTTTCACCTCTGATTGCGAGAGATATTGCAATACTAAAACTAGAAAAAATTTCACCAGATGACTTGAATAGCTTTGTTTGGAAAGACTTTGGTTCTCCACCAGATGACTTGAATAGCTTTGTTTGGGAAGACATGGGTTGACTCACCATGACCACATTGTATTCATATAATACAGTTTACTGTAAGGGGCTGAATCAGTGAATTATGAAGATTGATGTACAGTATGTAAAAGGGATCCAGGAGGCCATGTCTCTGCACACTTGCTGCTTTTATGAAGCAAAACGTGTTTAAAAAAAAAAAGCAATTGCACGTCCTGCGATTTGTGCATGCACATATTGCGATGGCGATGTTCAAACGAAATATAGTGCAGGCCGAGAAGTAATTCTCATTTTAAAATGTTAAATTCATTCATTTTTGTAACTTGATACTGATTTATTTTTATCTTTGCTCTGGTATTAGTATGTCATCGAAAACCTAAGGGCCAACAGTTTGGTCAGACCTTTTCATTCAAGCGTTTTCTTTATTTTCATGACTATATGCGTTGTAGATTCTCGCTGAAGGTAATAAAACTGGATGAATGTGTGGAATTATGTACTTAGCAAAAAAAGATGAAATAGCTAAAAACGTACAATATTTCTAGTATCTTCAAAGCCGCCACCCTTTGCTCTGATTACTTTTTTACACACTTTTGCCATTCTCTTGATGAGTTATAAGAGGGAGTCGCCTAAAATGGTTTTTGGCTTTACAGGTATGCCTTTCCAGGGTTAATTATAGGAATTTATTGCTTTATCAATGGGGTTAGGACCAGGGGTGAAAGTGGGCCAGAACGGTCAGGAACGATGTTCCGGTATAAGATTCAGGGCCAGAACGCAGTTCCGGTGTAAGATTCAGATGCTGTTCCGGTACACAGTGCTTTGATTCCAAAAAATATGACAGCAACTGTCAAAACGCTATGTAAAAAAAAATATATATATATTTATATATACTGTATATGCTAAGCTGCCACACATGAATTTCAGTTCCAAGAAGAAAATAATTTACCAACATCAGATTTACATACACAAGTGTTAACAACAAGCATAATAAAGTGCTTGTGTAGCGTAATCCGTTTCCACCAATATTTATTATTGATTTTATTTCACGGACGGCATGGAGGTTTCCCCAGCTGCTGTAGTTATCGGACAATGATGAGTCACGTCAACGTGTGAATGCAAAACGCCTGAACTCATTTATCCGTTCAATTGGCTGACTTACTGACATGTAATCAGCAGAGATGGTTAGCTCTGATTAGTTCAAATGTGCATGTTTTCTGGAACAGCAAAAAAAAAAAACTTGTTGAATTGATGCGACAGAAAAAAGGGCAATGCAACATAAAATGGATCAAATCTTTAAGAGCAACGAAAGAGTTGAGGAGGCGTATTTATCATATTTAGTTGTATTTGCTCTGATGGAGAGGTTCAGAACATCTTGACTGTCAATGTGCACTTTGGACTTATATTTGTTCATTTATGTTAGGCTACGTATTCATTTCCTTATGATTTAAAAAGTCGATGTTTGCGCGATCTTCAAAATATATTCCATTTCACTCTGCATAATATAAGTCATTTGTACTTATTTTTCTGAATGTATGTTGTTGAGAGAAATGGTGGAGGAAATGTTTTGTATTCATAAATGTGTCCTCAGTTGATGTTGAAATAATGTTCCTATTGCTTGTTATTATTGACATATTATCTTTTCGCCACAAGATGGCAGGATGGGACTTAATTGTCTAAAGTGCTACTTTTATTACTTCTTTGTGTTTGACTTTGATTACTTTTATTTGTGGGATTGCCTGTGAAGACAGCAATGAGAGAGGATGTATCCGCATGTCAGCGGAAATTAAATACTGCGAGTTTTGGCTGAAAGACAACTTATTCTCCGTCAATTCTTCCTACGAATGCAATGTTGCAACCACCTCAACATATGTTACTTGTATCTTTATTGTTAAAAAAAAAAAAAAAGTAAATGCTTTCATTAACTTCAATTTTAATACATGTCCTATGTTCTTAAGTAGTTAAAATCGAGATTTGGCATTTAGTATGTGAGGAAATTAGGGGGAAAAAAATTAGGAGATGGAGGTTGGGGTTATTGCCGTTTAACGTGTTAACTTTTATTTTGCAAATCAGTGAAAAAAATACAAATACAATTTTGAATGAAAAATAAATAAATAAAATTTCTGGCTCTGTGGGACCTTCACGTTGGGAGCAAGAAATTCGAGCCACTTTCAACCCTGGTTAGGACCTTCATTTATGTTGCAATGAATGAGGTGTGTCCAAATTTTTGGCCTGTACTGTATTTTGTGAACTATTTTATCGTTTAGTAGACGAAATGTCCAGTTTTTGCCACGAGATGGCGACAAATCTTTTCTTGTTCAGTTCTAAGCGTCGACGAAGAAGGCTGGAGCAGCCGGGCGGGCGGTGTCTTCCAATCTAGTTTCCAACATCATCACCGCTCGCTCATCACATCTCTTCTGTTTAGGATTAACCAAACCAACAAAACGTGACTGCTTTGCCGCCGGACTGTTTAACTCGGACGTCAGGTGTTCATACCCTTACACATTTTACATTTGCACATGTTTTGACGGCTTTAAACAAAAGGGTGCGGTTGCCTTTTCTGATGCTTCTGCAGCGGCCCTCCAGGATTAGCATGCTAACCTAGACAAGCTAGCAGCTGGTCAAGACTGTCAGTAAGGTTTTAATCAGCTTAAACGATGCGCTTTTTGTTCACTACCCGTTGGAAAACATGCATGTGACCGGCGGAAATAATAAAAGTTTTCCTGGAATGTTATACATGTTGATTTTTTCACATTCGCTATTGTTGTTTATAGTTTTGTGGACATTGTTGAGCATCTGGGTTACAGGGTTCAACACTGACGTCATACATGGACAGGCGTCGCTTTCGGACATGATAATAAACTATTTATATGTTTTAATTGCAACGTAAGGTAATGACACCGTTGCTATTTTTTCGTCCAGTCCATTTTAAAAGGGGTTTCAGTCTATTTAAAAACAACGCCCATTCTCAGTCATGAGCACACACAAAGAAAACATTGTAATAAAAGGCTGTTCGCACATTAGTAATGTGACAGGCCCAGGGCCACTTCTTCACAGAAAAACTGGTTTTATCCACGAATATGAAGGCAAAGCTGCTAACATATTTGTTGCAATGGTACGTTGATTTATGAATGTTCCAATTGATATATTTTGCCATTTATGAACTGTTGAAATCTAGTTTTGTGCGATTATGGAGGATTTGTTTTCGTCAAATATACGTATTCACTGCAATTCACAGTGTTATATATCAAATATATTTCAACTGCGAGGCTGGTATTGAGTGATCATGTTTCAATACCATTGACGGGGATAGAGGTCCATTCAGTGATCAAACAATAAAAAATGTGACAAATTTGCTGAAAAAAAGTCACTAATTTGGAATTCATCCCATTAACTATTAAAAAATGTTACTAATTTGTGATTAATCACGAGTTAATTTACAAAAAAAGTGAAAATTTTGCAATTAAGCGCTATTAACTAATAAAATACAGTAGGGCTGCAGCTATCGAATATTTTAGTAGTCGATTAATCGATGAAGTAGTTAGTTCGAATAATCAAATAATTGGATGAGGACTAAAATACCTGAGCTGAGCCTCAAACAGTATAAAAAAAATAAATGTGGATCTACTGTATGTACAACAAAAGAATATTTGGCTAAAGTCTGCTACCTTAAATGCTATAATATGCTAACATTGTTGTTTTTTTTTTTTTTTACAGTGCTTTTAACAAATGGTCCAAACACGTATTCCCACAAAAAAAAAAAAAAAAAACACGGCCGAATATACTTATAAACTAAATTACGAATGCATTAAAAAAAACTTTAGCTCTAACAAAAAATTAGTTTATGTTGGCCTTAACAGGGAGCAGCTGGATTAGGCCACGTGAAATGAAGCAGACTAGAGGGTACAGTATCCACCCAAATCAATAAAACTAAATGCAAACACTTTCAAAACAAACCATCACAACGCCACTTGAACTAAACAAATACTCGAAGCAGCAAAATTTAATTCAAATCTTTTTTTCTAATCGAATACTCGAGTTAATCAATTAATCTTTGCAGCACTAAAATACAGTGGTACCTCGACATCTGATCACTTCGACACACGATCTTTTCGACATCCGACGTACAATTTGACTCGCCATTTGTTTCTACGTCCGACGAAATGCTCGTAATACAACGGTTTATGACTGTGTCGCAATTTCATTGTTTTCCCGCAAGATCGACACACGGCAGATTTTCTTTTGATAGAAATTAACATGGGTTCCAAGAATGTTAAAACAGGTACTGAAAAAAGAAAAAAGGTGAGGCTTTCCATTGAAATGAAGATGGAAATGATAGAAAAATATGAGCGTGGAGTGCGCATCCGTGAACTGCTTGACAGTACTCCTCCGACCTCCGTTCGCCAGTCTTTACAAGTTAAGCTGACACTCATTATTGCGGTACCATCGCCAAAGAGATTGCCAGCTTTGTCAGGTTTTTAATCATTTATTTCAGATCTTCTGCAACACAACACACCAACTGTCCGTGGCAGTTGATGCGAGCAACAACAGAACGCTAAAAGAGAAAGTAATATCTCAACTGCACTCTCTGACTCTGTCATCAGCTACGCGGTGCGTTCAGGTACACCACGCAAAATTCATCTGCCACAGTAGAACCCGATTTGTTACATTATTACAGGTATTATTATTATTAGCTGTATTAATATGTTATTATTATTACAATTTTTATTCATAATTTGTTTTGCTCTTTGTAATTTCTGTTTGCAATAGTAACAGCAGTATTTATTAAGAATTTAGTATAGGTTTTCGGGCCATGGAACGAATTAATCCAATTATTATTTATTCTTACGGGAAAATCCTGCTCAACATACGACCATTTCGACTCAAAAACAAGGTCCTGCAACGAATTAACTTTGTATGTAGAGGTACCACTGTATAGGACGTTGTGATTCACTTTGTTACAACAAAATGTGACAAATTTGCAATTAATCACATATTAACTAATAAAAATGTTAGTAATTTTTGATTAATCATGAGTTAACTATAAAAAATGTGACAATTTTGCAATTAATAGCTATTAACTATTAAAATCAAGGACCTTTTTGTTTTGACTATGACAAAATATGACTAATTTGCAATTAATTGCTAGTTAACGCTTTAAAATGTGACAAAATTTGAGATCCGGAATAATATCCATATTAGCTATGTATATAATAAAAAAAAAAAAATGGAAGGATTTTTTTGTTTATTCCTAACTTGACTATGAAAATGTGACAATTTGCAATCAACTACTTGCCTACCATTGATAACGACCAAATTCATTCAAACTGGGAGGACTGGTTCTGAATGCTCATCTTTGAATGCCATTGACGGCGCTAGATGTCCAATTCATTTCAACTGGGAGGCTGAACTATAAAAAAAATGTTAAATATGAAAAAAAATTGACAAATTTGCGATCAAATGCAAGTTAACAATAAAAAAATGTGACAAATTTGCATTAATTGTCAATTAACTCTGGTAAAGAATATGACCGGGTAAAGAAATTTGGGAATTGCTATCAAATGAATGAAATACACTCCTAATAAAGCGATGTAATCTTCCTGCAGTATGTCTGACAAAAGTGAGCTGAAGGCCGAGTTGGAGAGAAAGAAACAGCGTATCGCCCAGATTCGAGAGGAGAAGAAGAGAAAAGAGGAGGAGAAGAAGAAGAAGGATGTTAGTTACTCGGACAATATCGCAAATAACGAAGTCCAAAGCGCTACCTGAGCTCAATCCGTTTCTCTGCAGGGAGACTCAAAACGCGCCGTGGACGTCGGCGCCGATGACTCAGACCTGGAGAAGAAGAGGAAGGAAGCCGAGGCTCTGCTGCAGAGCGTTGGCATCACACCTGACGTGCAACACGGTACACACGGCACACAAACATATACAAAACAAGCATGCTCCTATTTTTATTCGCAGCAGTGGTACCTTGACTTACGAGTGTCCCCAGTCTTTTTTTTTCTTGCTAACACCATATGTTTTCCCTTTTCATATTCAAACTTCTTTGACTAATAAGCGATTGTTTTTGTGATGAGTCAACTCACTGACTCATGGGTGTAAGATTTTAGGCTGTAAATGTGCACTTGAACCAAAAATGATGTGCTGAGAGAAGTTAAACAATAATATAATACCTCTATGTAACTGCATCATTGTTTTCCAGCGTAAAAGCAGATCTTTGCAAATATGCAGCTTAGATTGCCATAATTTTTCGACTATAAGCTGCCGTTTTTTTCGCCTTCTTTGAACAATGTGGTTTATAGTACAGTGTGGCTTGTTTGTGGATTTTTACAGGCAAATCAACTGCATGTCGTTTGCTGTAAATATCCCATAATATAATGTGAACACATGCGGCTTATAGTCCGGTGCGATTTATATATGAACAAATATCTTTTTTTTTTTTAATTTGGCAGGTGCGGCTTTTCAAAAATTACGGTAATGACAGAGATAATTAGTTTACTTTTGTCAAAGACTATTGAACTCAGAGAATATTTGCTGCGTGTTTTTTTTTTTTTTTTTTCTTTTTTTTTTTAATGAATAAAATAATATTTTTAAAAACATATTTTACCTTTATGAATAGATGGGAATAGATTCCAGTTCTTCTTTTTTAGTTTAATTATTAATGAATTTATGAAATTAAAATGATAAAATTTAATTATTTTTATGTAATTATTTCTTATTGAAAATACTTTTAAAAAATGACAAATTAATAAAATTATAAAATTGTTAATTATTTTCAATAAAAAATGTTACATGAATAAATTTTAAAAAATACATTACACAGGGTTTATGAGGTTCATTAAAAAGCATTAAAAGTCTTTAAATGGATTTTGTCAAAGCATTAAACTAAACGTTTGAGGAATTAAAAATGATTTAAACTCGACGTTTTTTTTTTTTTTTTTAAATTAGTTTTTTTACATTATTTGAGTTGTCTGATATTATTGGGTAGCCAGGATAAGCTAACACAATGGTCATTATTGGATAAGAGAGCCAATAGTATTGGCTACATGAGAATATCGGCCGATAAACGCATTTTAAAATTATATCGGATAATATCGACATCGGTTTTCATTATCGGTATAGGGCCAATATGCATGTTGCCTTCAAAGTGAATGTACTAGTAGAAGCCTTTAGGGCTGGTCATAGTTCAGCACAGCAGTTCTGCTTATTGAACATTAAATGTTTCCAAACTAAGATGCTTGAGATTTGTTATGTGAGCAGACCGTTTGCGTTCAAGGTGCAAAAATTAAATGAACAATAAATGATTGAAAAATAATGAGTATGTTAAGTCCACGACCGCATATATTGGTATCAGATTTTTAGAGTTGGACAAATGCCGATCATTTATGGGTTATCGGGTAAAAAGTCATTATCGAACAACCCTACTTCCAATTTGTGTGTGTAAAACTATCTGCAGTTGGGCATGGGCGTTAAATTAGTTGAAAGTGGCATTAAAAAGCATTAAATGATATTTGCTGATACCTGTAGAAGACGTACTTTGGTTAACAGTCTCAAAAAAGAGGATTTGGTCAATTTTGAGGTCAACTAATTGTCTCGAAATGATTAATTTACTATTGAAATAGTTTTAGATTGATTTCATAATCAATTAGTTGTTGACTAGTTTATTAATTGCGGTGGCATTAAAAGAATTAGTGATATTTCTATTCATTTCAATGGGGAAATTTGTCTTACATTATGTGGTGCGTTTACTTATGAGCTTTTCTTGGTCAAAATACAAACTGCCCCCGCACCCCCCCCCCCCCCAAAAAAAAAAAAAAAAAAAAAAATCAAGGCACCAGCGTACAAGCAACTCAAGTCATGAGCTTTGTCATTCAAGAAACTCGAAAGTGGAAAGTACCACTGCACCTTTAACCGTTTTGCTGCAGCTTTAACAAACTCTTTAACGTTTGACTTGGGCTAAGTTGTGTTCACCCCTTTCACCTCTCACACGATAGACCATTTTGGGCATGACACTTACAGTAAGCCTGCCTATCATTTATCTTCATTCTCTCTTCTCTCCCCTATCTGCGTGTGTGTCCTTGTCTCATCCCCCTCGCTTGCATGCTTGGCTCATCCACTCGCACCCGCACTCACTCCCACACCAGCCACAGCTCAGCCCCTGAGGGTAGTAACAGAGGATACCTGTCTATTTCACTACCTAGTCCCCGCCCCCATGTCTCCCTCCAACAAATCAGTGGCCAGCGACGCGGGAAGTCAGGATTCCGGGGATGGAAACGCAGGACCAAGGTTTGTCTTTGTCTGTGGTCTTCAAGCATGCTGCGTGTCAGATAAAGAAAAGTAAACCAGACACTTCATTAGGTATACCTATTGAGCAATCATGTTTCAGCGCCATTGACAGCATTAGGCATCCATTCATGATTCAATCGCTGCCAGCCCACCCGGTTAAAATGAGTTGGATGACTCTCACCGTCAGTGACGTTGAAACATCATTCACAGCCCTCTTAGTTTAAACGGATTAAATTTCAATTGCTTTCAATGCTAGCCAATCCGTTCATCATGATTAATCACATTTTTCCATAATTCATTTGGGATTTTTCCAAATGAGTCACATTTTTCAGTTGTTAATTCATAATTAACCACAAATGTATCCCATTTGTATGAGTTAACTCGCACTTAATTTGAAATTAGTCATATTTTAACTCACTTTTGACCACAAATCAGTCCCATATTTTTTTTGTTAACTCACAATTTTGTCTGTTCTTCATAGTTATCTTGCCATTAATCGCAAATTTGTCATTGTTAATAGTTAACTTTGATTAATCACAATTTGGTCCCTTTTTTTAATAGTCAATTTGTGATTAATCTCACATTTGTAACAATTTTTCCAATTTATTTGCAATAAATTGAAAATAAAATTTGCAAATTTGTTGCATAAAAAAGTATCATTTGCATGCTTTTTGAATAGCTGTGAATCGCAGCTATTAAATAATTATAATACCTTAATTTCCCGAATATAACGCGCACTTTTTTCCCCCCCAAATCAACTTGTAAAATTGTGGTGCACATTATAAACGGGTACATAGATGGAGACAGATATATATATATATATATATCGATATATATATATATATATATATGTATATGTGCATAAATATGTATATATGTATATGAATGTGTATATATACCGTATATATATATACATATACATATATATATATACACATACATATACATATATACATATACATATATGTGTATATATATATATACATATATATATATGTGTATATATATATATATATATATATATATATATATATATATATATATATATATATATATATATATATATATATATATACATATATATACAGTGCCTTGCAAAAGTATTCGGCCCCCTTGAATCTTGCAACCTTTCGCCACATTTCAGGCTTCAAACATAAAGATATGAAATGTAATTTTTTTGTCAAGAATCAACAACAAGTGGGACACAATCGCGAAGTGGAACAACATTTATTGGATAATTTAAACTTTTTTAACAAAAAAAAAACTGAAAAGTGGGGCGTGCAATATTATTCAGCCCCTTTACTTTCAGTGCAGCAAACTCACTCCAGAGGTTCAGTGAGGATCTCTGAATGATCCAATGTTGTCCTAAATGACCAATGATGATAAATAGAATCCACCTGTGTGTAATCAAGTCTCCGTATAAATGCACCTGCTCTGTGATAGTCTCAGGGTTCTGTTTAAAGTGCAGAGAGCATTATGAAAACCAAGGAACACACCAGGCAGGTCAGAGATACTGTTGTGGAGAAGTTTAAAGCCGGATTTGGATACAAAAAGATTTCCCAAGCTTTAAACATCTCAAGGAGCACTGTGCAAGCCATCGTATTGAAATGGAAGGAGCATCAGACCACTGCAAATCTACCAAGACTCGGCCGTCCTTCCAAACTTTCTTCTCAAACAAGGAGAAAACTGATCAGAGATGCAGCCAAGAGGCCCATGATCACTCTGGATGAACTGCAGAGATCTACAGCTGAGGTGGGAGAGTCTGTCCATAGGACAACAATCAGTCGTACACTGCACAAATCTGGCCTTTATGGAAGAGTGGCAAGAAGAAAGACATTTCTCAAAGATATCCATAAAAAGTCTCGTTTAAAGTTTGCCACAAGCCACCTGGGAGACACACCAAACATGTGGAAGAAGGTGCTCTGGTCAGATGAAACCAAAATTGAACTTTTTGGCCACAATGCAAAACGATATGTTTGGCGTAAAATCAACACAGCTCATCACCCTGAACACACCATCCCCACTGTCAAACATGGTGGTGGCAGCATGGTTTGGGCCTGCTTTTCTTCAGCAGGGACAGGGAAGATGGTTAAAATTGACGGGAAGATGGATGCAGCCAAATACAGGAACATTCTGGAAGAAAACCTGTTGGTATCTGCACAAGACCTGAGACTGGGATGGAGATTTATCTTCCAACAGGACAATGATCCAAAACATAAAGCCAAATCTACAATGTAATGGTTCAAAAATAAACGTATCCAGGTGTTAGAATGGCCAAGTCAAAGTCCAGACCTGAATCCAATCGAGAATCTGTGGAAAGAGCTGAAGACTGCTGTTCACAAACACTCTCCATCCAACCTCACTGAGCTCGAGTTGTTTTGCAAGGAAGAATGGGCAAGAATGTCAGTCTCTCGATGTGCAAAACTGATAGAAACATACCCCAAGTGACTTGCAGAAGTAATTGGAGCAAAAGGTGGCGCTACAAAGTATTAACGCAAGGGGGCCGAATAATATTGCACGCCCCACTTTTCAGGTTTTTATTTGTTAAAAAAGTTTAAATTATCCAATAAATTTTGTTCCACTTCACGATCGTGTCCCACTTGTTGTTGATTCTTGACAAAAAATTAAAATTTTATATCTTTATGTTTGAAGCCTGAAATGTGGCGAAAGGTTGGAAGGTTCAAGGGGGCTGAATACTTTTGCAAGGCACTGTATATATATATAAACCGATTTTTTAAAATTGACACGGCCACGTTGTGTTGAAGAAACGTATGCAGCGATCTGTTGCTGACCATTACGGTACGTGACGTCACCATTTTGTTTCGGTAATACTTCACTTTGATCGGCCGAATGATTTCGTCTGTGTTAAATTCTGCTTTTTTCACTCTTCATAAAGCACAGAATTCAGTTTCTTGAACTCATTTGAGTCAACGTTTATTGCAGCTCTGTAACTCGGACCATAAAAAACATAAAACAGACATCCTGTGTGTGTCCGTCAACTATATCTGTCCCTCGGGAAACTCAAACCCGAATAACAATAGTTCCTATTGTTACTGTCGTGTTGAGAGCGATGAGCTCTCTCGGATTTCCGACTTACGTTCTCACTTTCATTTTACCGTATCAATCCATGGAAGAAACATTTATTCATCATGATGAAACAAAGTTATACAGGAGCCTTCAAAAGAAAAGTCACATGTCTTGTCTTGTTTTCTCCTAGATTCTGGTAAGTTGGAGAAGTTGTCAAATCATATTATTACCGTAAATATTGTCAGTTTATGGTAATGTTTTGAACTACCAATATAATATATAATATCTATAATACCATACCAATAAAATTAGGGTGAGCATTATAAACGGGTACAATAATTTCCCCTAGATTTTACAAGTAAAATGGGGTGCGCCTTATATTCGGGAAATTACGGTAGTTATATTGAATATTGATTAATCACAACCTGTGATTAATCGTAAATGAATCAAATTTCTGGAAGAATGTAATACAATGGACTCATCAATATATTCACGACCATGTTGTATTTTTTTTCTAATTAAATATTTTGGTAATTATGATTTTATATTTTGCATGTTTACAATATATAACTTATCTAATTTAACAATTGATTTGTGAAATTGTAGTAAATATAAGAAAATTAATTTGTATTCGGTATTGTATTTGGCAAGTTTAAATGCATGTAATCTCATTAATCAGAAATATCTTAACCCTGACTATTATTGTGTTATGAAAATCTGCAGTATATTTAATTAAAAAAAAAAAAAAAAAAAGTGACCCTTTGGCGCAAAACTGCACACCCCAGCTCCCTATAGTGCACGTGTACCTAATGTCGTGTCTCGTGTATATGATGAAAACCAACCTCTTTGCCTTCAGCAGCACGCTAATATTTACTCGATTAACACACACTTCTTCTCTCCCTTTCTTCCTCTCACTTACTCACCTCTTTTGACTGTCCCCTCTCCTCCATCTTAACCTCTTTGACATCTGCCCCCTTGACCCGTCCTCTCGTGCGAATGCTTCCGTCCCGTTGTCCCGTTTCTCTGTCTCTCGCTAACGCCGTCCGGTGGTTCGGCCCCTTAAGGACATTGCATTGGGATCCCGACCCCTCTACTCTGCAACTCCACTCCGACTCTGAGCTGATGGGGTACTGCTCCTCCTCTCACCTCTTCTAATTAGCATCTGTAGTTTCCTCTCTAAAGTGTCCAGATATGTTGGAGTCTTAGTAATATCTCTGTAAGCCTTCATGATCATGTTTCCCCCTCATCCCAAGTTCTCTCTTATGTGTCCATTTTGCGCATGTGTTTATGTCCACCATGATTAATTTTTATGCAGGCGTGGGGCCGCGAGGCTCACAATGTCCAAAGTGACCCAAGTGGATATCGTCCCCAAAGAAATGGTGTCCTACTCCAAAGAAACGCAGACTCCTACCGCGGCTCACGCGGATCAAAAAGCAGGTCAGAAAACCCACACGGACACATTCGGATTTGACGTCTAGCACCGTCACTGGTAGCCAAAGAGTTAACAGAGTTGGTACCGGTCCTTGAAATCCTTAAGAATGCATCCTTGAGGAAGGCTATAATGAATCAGTTTTCGTTATCTAACAGTTGTTCATAAATACAATCCAAATCCAATTTCAAAGTCCACTCACTTGTAAGACAATTTACAGTATGAATGAGAGTTTGTGTTAAAAAGAGACTTTTAAGCTGTTTTACGAATGGGTTTATGTGTGTGGATTATTTTAAAAAGCAATAAGGCAATTTTACAATCTGACAATAACTCAGGTGCTAATATGCTTCACCAAAACACAAAACAAACGGACACTTAAGAGACTGATTGGCATAATCACCTACTAGCCTAGCGCTCCGTGCTAAGTAGTAAAGTCTCATCAACAATGAATACAAACAATACAGTTAGTTTAATTTATTCACCTCTGACAGCTGCACACTGGATCTAATAACACACACGCCTCAAGAAAATCTAACTCTCGACATGCCGTAAATGTTCTTGATTCAGCAACTCAAGCTGAGTGTAGCAGTGAACTCTCGCTCTCTTGCGCTAATTACTGGTGCGCGCGCAGCCTCACGAACAAGGACCCAAACGGGACTGCTAATAGCTGCCGGTAAAAATCGATAATCAAGTTTTTGGCAACAAATTTATTTAGCAAATTTAATTTATTTAATCGATTAGTTGTTGCTGCCTTATTTAGTAAAACACTTTTATCACACGGCTAGTTCCTCCTATTGTCACATTTCTTTTCGCAACCTACCTCTGCCAGTCGACGTTCACTCCAGTTCAATACAAATGTACGAGTACATCAAGATATCATTTAGCTTTGCAATTGGAGGTGTGAGAGCCGTTTCCTGAGTGTCCCAAACGTCAATAAAGCTCTTCATTAAATTAATTGAGGTTTCCTTGGCCATGACGTGTGTGTCTCCGTCCATCGAACAGCAGCAATACCTCTTGTACTGGACGCCCTTAGAATTTGCCACAAAACGCTCACTGCTGCCGGAAACGCACCCAGCCAAGGGTGGATTCGAGATCAGCACCTATCAAACCAAATTTCTCGAGCCTCTGGGGGACGTAGAACATTTTGCAAGACATTTTCTTACTTATGAGAAGGCACCATATTTTATTTCTGCCTCAGTTTAAAAAAAAACCCATTGGAATACTGTTTTAAAGGTACTGGAAAAATTGAAAAATTGGTCTTGAAAGTCCTTAAAAAGGGGTTGAATTTAGACATGAAGAAGGTGTACGAACCGAGTTAACAAATATACTTAAAGCACTAAAGGAAACATAAGTACAAAAAATGGAATCGTGTAGGTTTGCTTTATTCTTGATATGATTATATCCATGCTTTTGTACTTGCATTCTATAGATGAGGACGAGGATGATGAGATCATTGCGCCCCCGCCAGCAGAGGACGTTCAGGAGGAGAAAGAAGACCAAGGTGACCAACAAGAAGACGGTAACTATATTTTTAACTTTGCACCATTCAAGTTGGATAAAATCAATACAAGTCCAAAAAAATGGGACTTTGAAAAAAAACTATCAAAAGTAGAATAAAATGTTGTCGTCTCTGTGTTTAGACGCACCCAAAGAGCTGACGGAAGAAGAGAAACTGCAAGTCCTGCACTCCCAGGACTTCCTGGCCTTTTTCGAGCGAGGCAGCAGGATTGTGGAGCGAGCGCTGTCCGAGCAGGTGGACGTCTGCTTCGACTACAGTGGCCGAGATCTGGAGGACAAGGAGGGGTGAGGAATAACAAACAAATGTGGAGTCTGTTTAAACGCTGGACCATCGATGTGTTCCATCTCCTTCAGGGACCTGCAGGCTGGTGCCAAGCTGGTTCTGAATAGACAGTTTGCTGACGAACGTTGGACCAAAAACCGAATGGTCACCTGTCTGGACTGGTCCCCTCAGGTATAGAAAGCATGTTTATAAAAAAAAAAAAAAATCACTTCTTTAACAAGGTTATGGTGTTCCACCAGTACCCAGAGCTGCTTGTGGCCTCTTACAACAATAACGAGGACTCGCCTCATGAGCCTGATGGAGTCGCACTGGTCTGGAACATGAAATACAAGAAGACCACACCAGAGTACATCTTCCACTGCCAGGTAGAAAAAGAAGCATACCGTATTTTTCGGACTATAAGTCGCACCGGAGTATAAGTCGCATTTTTGGAGGAAATTTACTTGCTAAAATCCAACACATAGAACAGATATGTTATCTTGACAGTCAATTTGAAATAAAATTACAACAAAGAACAACATGCTGAATAAGTGTACAGTATGATAATGTTACATGATACATGAACAATGAAATGCGTACGTGGCCGGTATGTTAACGTAACATAGCTATCAAGAGTTATTCAGATAACTATAGCATACAGAACATGCTAACAAGTTTACCAAACCATCAGTGTCACTCCAAAACACCAAAATAACATGTGAAATGATATAATAATTTGTTAATAATTCTTCACATAAGTCGCTTCAGAGTATAAGTCGCACCCCTAGCCAAACTATGAAAAAAGCTGTGACTTACAGTCCGAAAAATATGGTAGTGCTTAAATGTGCTGTATGAGAATGACGATATTAGGGCTGCAGTTATTGAATATTTTAGTAATCGAGTATTCGATTGAAAATTCTATCGATTAATAGAGTAATCGGATAAAACATGTTTTTTAGGTAAAGCGCAATTATAAAAATACATGAGACAACAATTATAAAAATACATGAGACAGCAAGACATTTCACCTAATATTGAACTTGAATTATTGAAATTTTCAGACAATCAATGTCTTTATTTTCGATGTACATTGTTGAAAACAGCCAACAATTGCATCTCAGGCGTGACTAGAAAAAAACAACAAAAAATTCACAGCTTTCACTCAGAAAACGTTTAGATCTTACAAAAAAAAATCGTATTTCTTACTGAAAAATGTCATTACGCTTGATAACACACATCACTTAAAGGTCAGGGTTTTTTCCCACGTGTTTGAATTGAATTTCTATTTTTGTCAAGCATTGTCAAGCATTCTCATCACTCTACAGCGCTGTTGTTTTACAGATTAAATAAAGCCTGTATTTAAGTCACGTTAGCCACGCATCGACAGTAGTCATAATGAATAAAAAACCCAGCCCTCCGCAAGGCTAATGTTGCTTTAGCAAGGTACAGTAACATTAATCTTATTTATTAGCGCTGAAAAGTCTACTGCTTGAAGATGGTGGCTGTTTACTAATGCCGGTGAGTCTGTCATTTCGCATCTAGTTCCATATACATGCGATATTTATGAGATTCATCAGAGGCTACCACCATAGCATCATGCGGGTGTAGTTTGTAGCGGCTTTTGGCTGCAGTCAGGTATTATGGCTTCTTCTTCGTGCACGTGATGTCAGCGCATTGTCCCGCATTAAAAGTAGTCCGGGCAAATCGGGATGCTTGGAGCTGGCAAAATTAAACGATTCCTTGAAGCGAATAAAATTATAAAGAGTTACTCGAGTATTCGTTTCTGCTCTGGACGATATACCATAATGAACTTTCTATCGACATTTTATTATCGTCACTGTCTCCATAAATAGACCTGTTCCTGCAATGCACACTTTGGCCTGCATGTGCCGCCCAATTTAATGGGAAACTATTTGCAATCGTAGTACCACCAATCGGCCCCAAGATTTCCCTATTTGCCAGTTAACTCCTCCTGACAACCATACGTAAATAATACATGTAAGACAATTGAAAATAGCAACACATAATCCACATAGACAACGCAATTAGTTCCAATATCAATATTGATTAATTTATCATTAACTCATAGGCTGCCATTGACAATGATAGATGTCCAATTGATTTAAACTGGGAGAACAAATAAGAATTATCTCAAGCCTATGACGATACGCGTATCAAAAACAAAATTGCGAAACTTGGTGTGAAGATTCTTTCTCGGGGACGAGAATCCATTTTGACTGTAAATGAATGTCCCCCCCTTCCAGTCAAAATGTATTGGACGTCTAGCGCTGTCAGTGGCAGTTAGAAAGGAAATGAGCTGGAAATGCCCAAAAATGAATAGGAAGTGACCAAAAATCTGCATGGAGTAACCCACAAATTCCCTAAAATCAACAAAAAATTATCCAAAAATGTACAAGAAGTGAGCCCGCAATGCCCCAAAATGTTCAGAAGTGACCAAAAATCAATATGAAGTGACCTGAAAAAGCCCCAAAACCTACAAGAAGTGATCAATGAGTAGGAAGTGGTACAGAAATGCCCTTGAAATAATGCAAAAAATGGCAATGGCAGCCAGTGAGTTAATGTTATCATGTTAACATAATGCTTCTGTTTACACTGAATAGTTTTAGGTTGCAGCAGGACTTGCTACATTTAACATCTGCCATTCAAAAATATAGCGAGTGGGGAAAAAGCGGTCATAATTGTTGTATCATTTTTCACCAAATAATTTCAAATTTATTATATCGTGTCATAACTTTCGTGATGTAAAATCATAGGGAGATTTTATCCATATCGCACAGTTCTAGAGCTCAATTGTTTGTTTTGCACGCCTGTCTTCAGTCAGAGGTGATGTCTGCCGGCTTTGCCAAGTTTCACCCCAACCTGGTGGTGGGCGGCACCTACTCGGGGCAGATCGTATTGTGGGACAACCGGAGCAACAAGCGAACTCCCGTCCAGAGGACTCCCTTGTCTGCTTCTGCGCACACTGTAACGCTCAGTTGCACACACACGCATGCCACACCCACTCCGTGTACTTCATGATGAACTGTCGTGTCATAGCATCCTGTGTACTGCGTAAACGTGGTGGGAACCCAGAACGCAAACAATCTGATCAGCATTTCCACTGATGGCAAGATGTGCTCGTGGAGCTTGGACATGTTGTCTCAACCACAGGTATGTTGAGATTAGGGCTTCAAACCATTGCTTGGATTATGATGTTCTTAGTCAACTAAATACTGTTTACCCCCCCCCCCCCCCCCCCATTATTAATACAAAAATACATTTAAAAAGAAATATGTATAATAGATATTTCTATCAATGAAGAATATAATTTTAAATAAATAAATAATATCACAAATTAATTACAAATAAGCAATAATTAAATTTCTTTCCATTTTTTTTATCAATTTATTTACTGGATATTTTTTATCTGTGTTTTTTTAATGTTATTTACTATTCAAACTGGGATGGATGCCGTTGAATGATCGTCTTTCACAGCGATTGATGGCGCAAACTTTAAATGGTTTGGACATCCAGCGCCGTCAATGGCAGCCAATGAGTTAAAATCAGTATTTGTTGCTCATCTTTCAGTGCCATTGACGGCGTTAGACGTCCAATCCATATAGACAGGGAGAATGCGAATGAGCAAATGGACTTTTTGATAAAAAAATGTGAGAAATTTGCGATTAATTTCAAGTAGGCATGTGCCAGTATGAGATTCTAATTGTATGATAACCTTAAGCGGCTGTGGCGCAGTTGGTAGCTCGAGTTGTCTTGGGACCGAAAGGTCATCAGTTCGATTCCCTCTACGGCTGCCCACTGTCGAAGTGCCCTTGGGCAAGGCACTGAATCCTCTCCATTTACCATTTAGGCCAAAAGATCACAGTTTCACCGGATTGCAATTACAGCTGTAAAATTTGTTACTTTGACCTATCTAACCGAAGTATTCCCATACCAGCGGTTTCGTTTTCTTTGATGAGGGGAAAAAAGTTGAGGAGTTTCACCTCCTCCAGCCATAATCTAGCACAGCTGAATCACTGACACTGAGCAACAACCGATGGGGGAGAGTTGTGCCTTGCAGCAGCAAGCGAGGGATTTCTCCATACATTTTTGGGACATAAAAAATAGCTAATACCTTAGGGATGGTATGACAGAAAATGTATGCAGTTTTGAAATCTTGACGTTTTCATACCACAGTATACCTTGAAACTTGAAATGTCTAATCGCCAGTTAACTATTCAAAAAGTGCAAATCCATATGATTTTTTTTTTTTTTAAATGCAGCAAATGTGCAATTAATTGCGAGTTAACGATTAACCCATCCACTGCCGTCGACATTGATAGACGTCAAATCCAATCAGGAATTAAAAAAAAAAAAAGTTAACGATTCAAAAAGTGAAGATAATCATGTGTCAACTTAAAAAAAAATGCAACTAAGTAAAGATTAATTGCAAGTTCCCTGACATTGATAGGCATCAAATCCATTTCAACATTGATTACTGATCATGTTTCACTACCATTGACGGCACTAGATATCCAATCCAATTTGCCTGGGGGGCTAACCTTCCCATTCAAAATGGATTGGAGGTCCAATGCCATCAGTGGCAGTCAGTGAGTCAAAAATTGTGACTTCAATTCATGATCAACAATGTGAATTGTTTCATAATAGTTGTTGATTAATCGCGCCAGCCCTTGTTGACATCCACAGGTAACACATAGTGAAAGTCTTGTGGTGTTTCCACCCAACAGGACAGTCTAGAGCTGGTGTTCAAGCAGAGCAAGGCTGTCGCCGTCACCTCCATGGCCTTCCCGCTAGGTGACGTCAACAACTTCGTGGTGGGCAGCGAAGACGGTTCGGTCTATACGGCTTGTCGCCACGGCAGGTGATTCCTCTTGAATCCCGTTACGGCCAAATGAATATTTCGACTGCGAGGCTGAACGCTCGCACGTGCCTCACAGTAAAGCGGGAATCACAGAGGTCTTCGAGGGTCATCACGGTCCGGTGACGGGTTTGAGCTGTCACACCGCGGCAGGACCCGTGGACTTCTCTCACCTCTTCATCTCCTCGTCCTTCGACTGGACTGTCAAACTTTGGAGTACCAAGGTCAGACATTTATTTACGCACGTCAATAACTAGAGTTGTCTAAAGTATTGACGTATCGATGCTATTTGATTGCAAATGTATCGATACTCGGTTATTCGGATGCTGGTATCATTCTACTGTGACTTTAAATGTGTTTGTCACTGATAGTAATGTTGTAATTTTGGGGTTTTTGTTGATGCAGCAGAGGTTGCGCTAGACATTTTCGTTGTCTGTCATTTTGACTGACAGGGTCATAAAAATCCGGTCATAATCTATTTTTACCCGTCACTTAAATTTTTAAAATGATAATGATGACATATTCAATAGTATTTAGTTTTCATTCATTTTTAATTAATATTGTACCGCTTGCTTGGCGGCGAAAAATTAGACACGGAAGTCGTGGTATTTTTCTCCCTCTTTTTACTCTGCTTACTATCCACTTGCTCTCGCTATATAATTGGCCGAAGAGTCGAAATGCTCTCCCGTGATTGGCCGAAGAGTCGAAATGCTCTCCCGTGAAATGCCTGTTTAAAAATGTTCCCGTTGTTACTTCTTGCGTTCGCTTAAAAGCGCTCATTTAAAAAGGAAAATCGATGGATGATACTACACACAAATGCTAAAGTTGTATATTCATATAGCGAGAATAAGGAACGTCAATGACAAGCGCAGGCCCCCGCGAGTGGATAGTGAGGGGAATAGGATAGTGCGCCTATGCCCCCAAAGAAAAAGAGGCAACTATATAGACCCCAATCACCAACGTCACACAATGATCTTAATTGTGGTTGTCAGCCCCAAATCTTCTAAATATATATTAAATGCATCTTACCTGGCACACCGGGTGCACCAATAAGAACCTCCCGTTAATGTGTCAATCACGGTGCCGCCGCCAGACCCCGGTGACGCTACAATATTCTGACAGAATAGCCAACGACGTCATGCATTAAGAGAGACAATAGCTAATTAATATGCTCACTCGCCACCCTGTGGCCTGGAGTGTGAATTGCAACCTGTCAAAATGACGGACGGACTTCAGTTTTTTCCGTCACTGTTTTAAAAAACCGGTCAACGACGGAAAATATTCGGTTAACGCGACCCCTGTGATGCAGTATCAAAAACGGTTAAGGTATTTTTTGGGAGTACCGATATGAAGTTGAAAATTTTAGTCTCTTGACAACAGTAGTCTATGCTGTACACTTTTAGCAAATTTATTTTTGTGGGATTTTTCCCCACAGAGCACACGCCCGCTATACTCATTCGAGGACAGCTGCGACTACGTGTGCGACGCCATGTGGTCCCCGACGCACCCAGCGCTTTTTGCTTGCGTGGACCTCGCCGGACGGCTTGACCTGTGGAACCTCAACAATGATACAGAAGTATGTCACTACAACTGTTGTTTTTTTTTCTCCCACATACTCACCGTTTGGTCCTTAGGTTCCCACTGCCAGCGTGTATGTTGAAGGGGCGCCGGCACTCAACCGTGTGCGATGGGCTCACTCCGGAAAAGAAATTGCTACGGGAGACTCAGAGGGACAAGTGCGGGTGTATGATGTGGGCGAGGTAAGTTAAAGCAGTAATTCCCAATGTATGTGTATGACAGTACGATTAATTGTAGGAATGATTTTAGGTTAAAGTCAAGTAAAGTGTTGTTAATCTTGAAAAAAATAATTAATTACAGTTACAAATTACTTCTCCCAAAAAGTAATTGAGTTGGTAACTCAGTTACCTGAATGTAAGAGTAATTAGTTATTTGCCAAAGTAACTTGTGTTACTTTTCATGTTTTTTTTTTCTTCTTAATTCCAAAAAACAAAAAAAAAACATAGGTCACACAATGTGAAGTTAAAGCAGTAATGTGAAGTAAGGTTGGCCAACCATGTTTTTGAATAATATCAATGGCTTAACAGTTATACTAATATTTTCTAGGGGTGTCAAACGACTAAAATTTTTAATGGAGTTAATTATAGCTTAAAAATTAATTAATCGTAATTAAACGCAATGAATCGCAATTCAAACCATCTATAAAATATGCCATATTTTTCTGTGAATTATTGTTGGAATGGAAAGATAAGACACAAGATGGATATATATACATTCAACATATGGTACATAAGTACTGTATTTCTTTATTATAACAATAAATCAACAAAATGGCATTACCATTATTAACATTCTGTTAAAGCGATCCATGGATAGAAAGACTTCTAGTTCTTAAAAGACAAGTTATAGAAATTTTATATCAAAACCCCTCTTCATGTTTTCGTTTTAATAAAATTTGTAAAATTTTCAATCAAAAAATAAACTAGTAGCCCGCCATTGTTGATGTCAGTAATTACTTACACAATGCTCATGGGTGCTGAAGCCTATAAAATCAGTCGCACCCAAGCGCCAGCAGAGGGCGGCAAAACTCCGAAAAACACAACAAGTACACCTTTCACTGTGCTCTCATTTTAATCTGTTTGAGCGGGGCTTTTGTGCGTTAATTGCGTCAAATATTTTAACGGGATTAATTTAAAAAATTAATTACCGCTCGTTAACGTGATAATTTTGACAGCCCTAATATTTTCGTTATTTTTTTTAACGCAACCTTTCCAGATTACCCATAGCAACGCCCTTGACAACGAAAATGCTTTTCTTCGGCAATATTCGGAAATTACGTCACACCGGGAAGTGCGAGGGAAGTCCGCCATAGAACAGTATTGTTTGTCGCATTGCTTCTCGGTAAGATGCCACGGCGGTGTGTGGCGATGTTTTGTTCTCACTCAAACGAAAAGTTGTATGAATGGCCAAAGGATAGCAGGGCACGTAAATGGACATCTTTCGTTCGCACGAAGCGAATGAATTTCACGCCATCATCGAGTAGTGTTCTCTGCTGCAAACACTTCGAAGATGCCTGCTTCCTTAACCGGTCTGCTTATGATCAAGGATTTGCTAAAAAGTAAGCGTGATTTTTGGATAGATGACTGATGACTTTGTCAAAGCAGAGCTGCCAACTGTTGTGGAATGAACAGTATAAGCTAGCGACGTTAGCCAAAAGTTAACTCGTGGCAATCCCCGATCATAGTTGTTGTTGCGTTCGCTAGGTTAAGCGTGTTTAAATTGTGCGTCATCTACGATCTTGTCCGAAAGGGTTAATCCACTGTCAATCGGGAAAGGAGTGTGGATGTGCATATAAGCGGGTCGGCGTCGCGGTAATTCACGGTCATGTTGCAGTAAGAGACACACACCGCCGTTGAGTTTGTGCACATTTATTTGTATTTGTATTATGTATTTCCACCTTCATGCTTCAAGCATTGCATTGCATTTGTATGGTTCGGCGTTTCTTTCACGGTGATCGCTTGATTGCCTTCTAGTTTGTGTTTTACTGTACGAGAGCCGCTGACAGGTGACCCCAACAGGCGTGTTGCTTTTAATGTCTGGCACCGAATCAGCGAGCGCGCAGGTAACGCAGTGAATCATGGGAAATGTAGTCTCGGGACAACACTGAAGTGGTGCTTTGTAATCAGTTCGCTTGTGTGAAAAAACTACATTTCCTCACGCCATTAGATGCCACTTCCTCCCGAGATCCCCGAGCTGTGTTGTACTGTTAGCTCCATGTGTTAATAAAGAAACAAAGTTGTGAGCACGTCGTGTGTTCGATACATTTGTAAACAAAAAGCTCATAACAAGACACTATGCACGATCCGTTTAAGAGACGCTGGAGTAGTAGGAGGCGAAGAGGAGATCAGCGAGAAGCAAAACTTTGCGGTCGAATGTGGCGGCAGTCCGCTATTATTTTGTTTTCTTATTGTTGCTACAATAAAGTGGAGAAAGCCATCAACGACTCATCTCCTTCTTTCCCCCCAACGTTTTTATATTATTATTTTATATGCATGAGAGCTGCCGGATCTGCCAAAATGAACATGAAGTCTGATTATTATTTTTTTTAACAATGTCATCAGATAGACAAAATCATCATGAAAATAATAAAAGCCTATATCTTACCAATCTTGTAATCTCAATGGGTCTTGTATCCATTCCATGTCAGGTAGTCTTTGCACATTGTTTGCATCCTGATTAGCGTCTGGCTAATACATGTTAGGTCCAACTAGGCCTGAACGATATTGGAAAAAACTATTTCTGCGATTTTTTGGGGGGTTGCAATATATTGCGATATTATATTGCGATATTAAAAGGAGAAAAAAAAAAAATATATATATATATATATATTTTTTTTTTTTGCATTGAAAAAAGATACATATTATACATATATTAGACATGTTTTTTTCAAAATGTTCCCCCTAAAATATGCTTTACAAAATGTATATGGCTAACTTTAAAAAATGATTCACTCGCATATTTTCAATTTTTAAACAAATTATGTCACAATGAAAAATATGGCGTCTGTAAAAAAGTCACGGATATCTACCTCATAACTTTCGCTAAATTGTATTTTTTTGTTACTGTCGCATTTTCCCTGCTATGATAGATGATAAATAATTTACCCGAAAAAAGAAAAATTGGGGAAAAAAAATGTTTAAAAGGGTAAATATATGAAAAAGAAAATCTCGACCACTCCTTGATGTCTGCGATTTCTGCTATAGTACCATGTTTCACCCATAAAATAAAATGAAATAATCCAGCTGCGGCCAGTCACAGCTGTGTCTTGACACTCAGTGATACATGCGACATGGAGCTTTTGGATCGAAACAAGATAAGTACGCGATAATATCTCGTTAAAGTCATGGTGTCTGTAATTCTGCTCTCGCATGCTCTCACCTCCAGCTAGGGTTTTGCTGTTTAAAAAACATTTCTTCTTTTTAAAAAAATGCCCTCCTGTTAAAAATTTTTCTTCCCCCAGAAAGTTGAGATTTTAAGCTTTCCAATCATGTACCACACGTGCAGATCATCGAATCATTTTTAAACAAGAATAATGTACTGTAGTAGAAAAATGCTTTGCTTTATTTAATGCTTCTGTTTATCTACCTTGGCTGCAGAATCACTTCTAGTGTTTATTTCCAGGACACAACACAACAAGTGTACAAAGCATACCCATTCGTCAGAACACCGGCTGTCCCCAATGTTTCCACGCACACACATTCAATCCAGCGCACGCTTCCTTCATGCAACACGTGCTTAACAAGTTAAACGACGACTGAAAGATGCGGTGTGATTGAAGTCCGCCTCTGTGGCAAGATCAAACACAACCATCGTTAACTTTAATAAGCAAGTGCGCAGAGGAACAAAGACCTAGGAGAGGGAGGAAGGGAGAGGGAGGTTGTGTGAGTGTCACTAAAGCGATCAACTCAGGACAGAGAAAGCATGGAGCAACATACATTTGTGGATTAAAAAAAATAAAACTATCACAAGTACTTGCGATGGGACTATTGGGTCATGCGAAGGCAGTGGACCTGCTTAACATTTCAAAGTAAGTTGCCAATTTCTCCAATTAAAATGTGTTAGATGCAATAATGTATTTCTGCATGGTTTGCCTTTGGAATGAATGTGAATTTCGTAGTTTTAACTCAAGAATTAGCCATGTTCAATGGGGTATTGGTAGGTGCACTAGCCTTAGCATGGATAAACCGGAATCGTAGATCCACCATCACCCTCAGATACACAACATGTTTGACACTATTATTGGAACGAGTGTGGATTAACGTTGATCTGAATAACATGGCATGGTTATAGGCAAATTATAATGTAAGTGATAGTAAAACACCTCCTGGTATATTTAAATGTTTTTCTTGATTGAATAAGAGTATGGATTTTCTCTATCTGATTAAAAGAAATGTCTTCAATAGCTAACAAAGGATTAACATGTGTTTTGTATACTTCTTGTAATGTGATTAGAAAAAAAATATTACCAAGGGAAATGGTCATGTGTAGCTTTTTTATTTTGTGGTAATTAATGGTAAACTACTGCCATTTATTGGCTGTTTTTTAAACTTTCACTGCCAATTGCAAGATTTTCCCAAGCACTTTACAGTTAAGGTGACCAACTTGACAATCACCAGTTAAGGTGACCAACTTGACAATCACACACCTACCACCTTGACTAGGTCCTCTTAAAAGGGAAACCTGTTGTATTGCAAATGTTATTTCTGAAGTTGCTTTCCAAAAATAGTGTAAAATCCATTTTATCCTGGGGTAAAAACATCTGAAAGATTCATTCATTTTCCATGCCGCTTTTCCTCATGAGGGTCGCAGAGGTGCTGGAGCCTATCCCAGCTAACTACGGGCGGTAGGCAGGGGACACCCTGAACTGGTTGCCAGCCAATCGCAGGGCACAAGGAGACACAACCATTCATGCACACACTCATACCTACGGACAATTTAGAGTGTTCAATCAGCCTACCATGCATGGTTTTGGGATGTGGGAGGAAACTGGAGTTCCCGGAGGAAACGCACGCAGGCACGGGGAGAACATGCAAACTCCACACAGGAAGGCCGAAGCCCGGGATTGAACCCTTGATCTCAGAACTTTGAGGCAGACGTGCTAACCACTCAGCCACCGTGCTGCCAAAATCTGTAAGAGTTGAAATGGCATTAAAAAAGGTCTTAAAAGTCTTGAATTTAGATTTATCAATCCTGGGGGACCCTGAAATAATAAGAATGATAATACATTTTAAACTCATGTAATTTTTTAAAAAATCGAGAAAATTAAGACATTCATATAAACTAATACATTTTTAAACTATAGATTTTTGACCCTGCCTTTTTTTTTTTTTTTTTTTAATGACCCTCCCTCTTAAAAGAATCGGAATCAAGAATCGTTTGGAACCGGAATCGAAACGTGGAACCGGAGCCGGAATCGTTCCATTTCAAACGATGCCCAACCCTAGTGCTGAATACTACTTTTGAATGTATTATCGAATTGTGCATATGACATTACGATTAATTGCAGTTAACATCTGTAATCACTGCACAACCCTAGATGTAACCTTTTAAAAACTGGTGAAATTACATATTTTAACTCTTTGGCTGCCATTGACGGCAATATACGTCCTATCCATTTTGACTGGGAGGCGACCATTCAATCGAATTACATATTCCGAAAAATATGGTACGTTTCAAGATGCTTTCTCATCTTTTTTTTTTTTTTGTCCATTCAGCAAATCTGCGTGCCCAAGGCGGACGAGTGGACGCGTTTCGTCCGGACGCTGGCCGACATCAACGAAAGCAGAGACGAAGCCGAGGAGCTCGCCAACGTTTGACGAATCCATCGCTCTCCATTTTAATTCAGTACACTACGCCTCCTCTTCTTCCCGCTTACTAAATCCAGACTTGGCCCGGCAGTATGTTAAGCGTTAGAATATAGACCACTTTAGATGTTTGTCCATATTGTTCCGTTTTGAGTGGGTTTTAGGGGGACCAATGTGTCTGGCAACAAAAGTCAAGCATGGAAAACTAGAACTTATGTAAATTTGGTTGTCCAATTGGAACCTCGAACATTACAGGGCCTCAATCAATATGCAAACCTTTGTACTTGCACCTTTATACTAACATTTTATGGTTATTTTTTCCAAAACATGGCAAAAACCTATTGGAGCGTGTTACGGCCACACCCACGTTTTTACATGATACCTTCGTGTAAAAAGTTTTTAGCTTTTTCTGTGAGCGTGGCAGCAATATGCGTCAGTATAAACCCTCGTTTGTTCCATTTTAACCACTGCGATATTTAATATTTATTCCATTGCTTGCACTTATTTAAACTGCATATTCTTACGAAGGTTGCTTTTTACTAAAAGCTAGCGTAGCGCGCACAATTAGCACTGCAAAGCCTGTCAGCCTCAATTTTGATCAGTTATTATTTACTTTTATGTTGTTTAGGAACAGTATTCTAATTTTTAAGATGAAGGTGTAACCCAGAGGTCTTTTTTTTAAACGTTGTTAACGTAAAAATTTTCCTTATGCCCATAGCTTGAAACTCCATTGAGAGTGAAAACTAGGGATGGGAACCTCTGGGTACCTCGCAGTACGTTTTGCAATGCAAAGCTCTCGATAACAATGATACGGCGATACAAAAATTATTGATATATGGGTCAGGAAATCATTCTACAATATTTTACTATTTATTACTATACAAGTAATAAACAGCCATTCTTGTGCTCCGAATTGAAGTTTATCCCTAGTAGACGTCCAATCCGTTTGAACTGGGAGGGTGGTAGCGAATGAACGTTTGTTCATTCGCTGCCACCCTCCCGTTTCAAACAGATTGGACGTCTACGGCTGTCAGTGGCAGCCAATGTCAGGCAATGATTTAATTTAGGGGCATTTCACGTCATTTCCTGTTGATTTTCAGCTACGTCCTTTTCCTTTTGGAGCATTTACGGGTCACTTCTTGTTGATCTGGGGTTACTGAAAAAGGGACTCAAAATAAACAGGAAGTAACCTGTAAATGCCCTAAAATGAACAGGATGTGGCCTGTAAATGCCCACCAAAGAAGGCTGTGGTTTCAGTGCCATTGACGGAATTGGGATTTGTAGCGTCGTCAATGACAGGGAACTCACGTAGACACTATTTTTAATGGAAGATTTTTTTTAACCTTTTCGATTCTTAGTGGGAGCATTTCGATAACTTTTCGGCATATATCAGCTTTTTGATAGTCACACCCCTCGTCAAAACAGTGTTTCTTAATGGCAAGGAAGGTTTGAAAACATCTTTTATTTGAAAAGGAAGAAAAGAAGAAAAATTTGAAAACAAATGGTTTTGTATTTAAATGTGACTAGCGGAACGTGTATGGAATGAGAAACCATTTTAAAACTGCGTAGGATGTCTTTGCACCAGTTTTCAACAAATGACTCATTGGAATAAAAGCCAAGTCGGTCAAATTAAAACCAAATGGATGATTTATTTCAATAAAATGAATTTATAAGCATACAATTCAATAATAACTAATTTGTTGAACGGTCTGTACACCAGTAACTATCTTTTCTTGCCGTAACATGACAAAAAGCACACCATGCAGTTCTCCAAATATGTCCAGATTACACGTTGCATACTGCATGTTGAATCGCCTTGTAACGTTTTCCTATTTGTTTTACAATATGTACACTTTTCATCTTTCTCAAAATTAGGGTTGCAACTTTCCAGGAATTTTGAAACCTTTCATGGGAATATAAAGGTAGACATGAATGTTGGTTCTTAACCGTTTACAGGGCAGTCATTTAACTCCATTGGCAGCGCTAGATGTCCCATCCATTTTGCCTCGGAGAGGCGGCAGCGATTTATCGCAAGTTAACAAACAAATGTGACAAAGTTGCGATTCATCACGTGTTGACTACTACAAAAAAAAAAAAAAAAAAAAAAAAAAATCGTTTCAGGTCAAGCCCATATTAACTACTATATTAACTCATGAAAAATTGAGGAAAATGTGATTAATCGTGATATCTTTCAGTGCCCAAATGAGTTTGAGTAGACGTCCAATCGTCCTTGTGCTATAATTTGAAATTTTATGGAATAGATTGGACATATGTTTTAAATCCAGTTTTAACAGTTAAATTCCCATGAAAGTTTTTTTAAAATTCCTTTTTTTTTTTAAAACCCAAATCACAACATAACCACTAACAATCCTATGCCTTTCAACCCTCTGTACTACTCACAAAGAGTATCAGACAAAAAATAAAATAAAATCATAGCTACTCTTGATAAGGAGTGCATAAGGCTGCTTCGTATGAATTCTGGAGTGACCGTTGGAGATTCCAGGAGTGGACAGCCGCTGAAAATACCGCCCCGGTGACACTCCCTGCCAATGCGCTACGTTTACCCGCGAGCTGCCGTTTGTTCTTGAACCTACTCTCCCCGCTGATTTGGGAAGTGCATTGAAACAGGCCGAAAATGACGGGTGGGAGGGGACGGAGATGTGATATGAACGCTCGGCACCTTCCTAAGAGGACTTAGGGGGAGCGGCGGGTTCCGGGGGGTGAATGGACACCACGCCCGAAGACTTGAATTTGGGCAGGTGGAGGCCGAATTTGTTCTCCACTCCGGCGAAGGTGGCGGCGGCCAGACGGTAGCCTCCCACGTGATCTGCGTTGATGGGAGGGAGTTCCGAGATACGAGACTTTGGCGTGGGCTCCGATCCTGATGGCCGACTGTCACATAATAACACATTTTAAGTTGACGAGTCTGAAACTTAAGGCGTGACAAGTAGGGCTGCCACCATTCATAGACACCTAATTGATGGATTGATATCATTATTGACAACTATTTTGGCAATTGATGAATTGTTGAATTGAATTGATGAATTGTTTATTGCTCAAACCCCGTTTACAGTTGGCAGCCCTAATGACTAAATAAGGTGGAGAAAAAAGCACTTACTGTCCCCCAAAGTCAATGTAGAACCACCTCTGTAAGAGTTCATAGGTCACCAAAGTCACACCAAACTGGGGGGATGACCGGCACATTCGAGCTGGACGGGAGAGACGACGATATTTTAAAATGGAAAAGGTCACTAAATGCCGTGCAGTATTTGTCTTTCACTGACCTCCTGCTCCCTTCCAGAGAGCTCGAAAGCCTTCCTCCCGCATGATCTTCCGGAAACAGTCGATGACTCCGGAGTAAGTGGTCTGACCCGCCCGGGCGGCCACTTGCAGGCGAGTCTTGATGACGTCGGCCGGCGTCACCAGCGAGGCCGCGGGGATACCTGGGAAATCCAGACACGATCACGGTTGGAATCCAATAAACCATTTTGCAATATCCGCTAGAAGATGGCGCCATATGAACATTTAATGAGCCAAGTGTTGCTTCTATTAAGTCTAAAAATGGGGAAGTTTTCCACTTCCTGTTTTTGTTTCATCGCTGTCCACCAGCTGGACCTCACATTGAGCAACATCTTGGGAAAAAAAGTACTGCACACAGGGAACAATGCTTTTGTGTTTTAGCTTTCATTATTTCAAAATGACAGCGATCAAAATGGTCGGTTTGTTTAAGAAGCCCTTGGATGCCAAAAAGATTATCCAGAATGATTCCATTATGTGTGGTGTGTTTTAAATAGAGTTCGATCGATTAAAAAAAAAAAAAAATAAGCCGATTGCCAACATCTAAAGCTGATTTTGTAAGCCAATATACTTGTTTTTAAAGCACAATTATGAATGACAATAGGTTACCGCACGAATGCTATTTTTAGACTGTGACGTCGCATCATAAAGCGGAAGTGGGACATTGTAGACACGCCCTCGCATACAAACCATTATAAATTTCTGCTAGTGTTCTCCGGTAATCTTTCAAAAACGAACCTGCCGATCAAGCACTGCTGATATGGCTCTTGTCGAAACGACTCTAGACATTACAACATATGAAGGATGTTTTCCTCATACATTTCCCGAAACCAAAAACTTGAAGAATGGATCAACTTGCGCAGATGAAAACAACCAAGGTGAAGCCATTCACATTTCATATGCAGTAAACATTTTGTTGGGTTGGCATGGTCCTTCAGAGGACAAAGAGGTAAGCCGTTTTGATATTTTTTTACTTATTTTTTAGCGTGGCGTTTTGCCGTGCTGCTTCTGTCTGACAATGAATGACCTGAAAAGAATTAAAATTGTATCTGACTGCCACTGTTACCTTTTCTGTTGTTAAAAAAAAAAAAAAAACTTCAGTAAGGGAGAAGTGTAAAAAATTATAGAATTAGAAGATTATATGGAAGATTTGTTATTAATGAAAAAATTAAAAGTGTTCGTTGGTTGTCAACGAGTAGGATTTGCGATCGCTACACAAATTGGCCAAAAGAACGGTCAGAGACGTAAGACAACCAGAGGATATAACATATAAGATTTACAGGGCATATGGTGGTAAATGATTGATTGTTGAAAACAGGAGAATGTCATTCTCATTGGAGTAAGAAAAAGGTGTCGATAAAAAAGCTAAGGCGAAGCTTAGGTCGGCCCGTTTCTTTTTTCAGTCTTTTTCAACCCTCGACACTCAAGCCATCTCTAACTGAACGTTTGTATGTTCTTCCACATCTTTACCAGTGAATTTGGCACCAGGGACATCATTTTTGTACAGAATTGTAAGGTTTAGCTCTGTAAACATCCCCTTCATAGTCATACACTATTTCTAGTCATTTACTATTGGGGACAAACGGGAGCTTGTCTGCCCACTTTTTAGATCTAGTAGCTAATGTAATGAAAATGAGCGGAAGTGACATGTAGCGTTTGGTATGCCATTGAAACACTCGTACAAATGTATACATTCGAAGTAAAATTTTTCTCCTGCTACCTCTTTTTGCAACACTGGCCACTAGGTGGTGCAAAATCCCAATTAACAGACATAACTGCCCAAACAGTGAACATAACAGGTGTCCTATTATATCACATATATTGGCTGATCTTGAAAAAAGTCCATATATAGGCCCGATATGATGGCCGACCTTAGTTAAAAAAAAAAAAAAATTCTTATGGAACTGCTCTTTCAACAATGCTAAACAATACAGACATAAAATAATATGGTCAAATCATTTTTTTGCACCCAATTCCATTTTGAGTCAACTTTTGAGTCCCGATCAGATTCCTTGACAAATTTACCATGAATTCATTCATAAGAAGCTTTAACGATTAAAAAAAATGAACGCATTTTAATCGCGGGTTAGCATTTACCTGCGATTGCTCCAGCAGTGAGAAGCTGCAAGGGGCCCAGCCGACCTTGTTCGTCAGCCATGGTGGACTTGAGGTGAGCGTACGCGGGGAAATAGATGGCCGAAAAGGGGATGTCCCTCAAGAAACAGGCTTTAGCTCCCTAAAACACACCCCAAAAAGTCAGCTTAAGGATAGGAAATCGCATGCACAATGTCCCGATGTTTACCTTGTAGAGCCCAAAGAAGCCTAAGTCTCGCACTACGTTGAGCGCGCTGACTCGAGGCCCGGTGGTGATCTCGCCTGCCACTTGCAGGCGGATCTTGACGATCTCCAGAGGGTTGGTGAAGATCACCTGGGAGCCTCCGGCCTAGGCGAACGAGAGCAAAGGCTGGTTAGCATGCATTGATTACCACAAGAACAATGAGAGCGTCACTTACGCAGCCACCGGCCAAGATCTCTGCCAGCAAAGGAATGGAGTTGTCCTTGTCGGTGAACTTGTCTCGTACAAAATCATTCACCTGTCAAATGTAAATATCGGAGTGAAGTGCTTGAGTGAGCTAGAAAATGGTTTATCGTGCTAAAATTTTAGTTGGTTAGTGTTAAATGTAAGCCTGTCGCAATATGCAATAATTCCATTTATCGCGCGGTAAAAAAAAATGAAGGGAATTTTTCCGCTGCGATTTATCGCCTCGCGTGCTCGTGCATGCGCGCGTGCAGCAGACGTGCTGTTAAAAGTTCGGCTTCCTTGTGACCAACTACGCAAAATGCATCTTCGTTCCGGGTCCGGCAAAAAATAGTGCCGGAGCCAGTCCATTCCCATAATATCCTATTGTTTAACGTATACCGGCCGCATCAGTGCTGCGGATTGACTGCGGACCATCTCCGGCGTGCCGCAGCCCGCCGCATGTTTTAGGCTATTTTTTATTTTTGCTGGAAACTCATCCGACAAAATGGGCGGAGCCAGATCTGGAGTCAACAGCCCAGTTGCTTATTCACGGTTAAACGCCAGCGAACATGGATGAAGAATGCTCCATCATGAAGGTGGAAAGTCACAATGTGATTTATGATGCAGCAGATGATCATTATAGGGACAACATTAAAAAGGAAGCTTTAGGGTGTCCTATTATGTGTGTTTTTCTGGCAATGATATCAAACACATGACGTGCTGACAACATTGTTTTTTTATTAACACGTGGCGCTAACAACACTTCCTCGACCTGTGGCTCTCGGCAGGCTGTGTATCTCTCTCTCACTGCCGCGTCACATGAACAAAACAACATCACCGTTGCGTTCATGGTGCCTCGGAAAACATCCAATCAGAATATTACACATGGAACACCACAGCAGACGCTATCAGGGGAAAAATTTTCATTTGCCTAAATCACAGGTGTCAAACCGATTCCAGAAAGGGCCAAGTGGGTGCAGGTTTGCTTTCCAACCAATGAGGAGGACACCTTTTCACCAATTAGATCTTTTACATGTGTAATCAGTTACTTTGTCAGGTGCTGCTTGTTTCAGGAGTAAGTTCATTGGTTAAACGTTATCGGTTGGAACAAAATCCAGCACCCACTTGGCCCTTTCTGGAATCGGTTTGACACCTGTGGCCTAAATGCTTAAATTATCAAGTGCAGTTTTATTTTTTTCTAGAAAAACACATTTATTCTGTGTTTCTGTGTGGTATTAATATTGTTGTGATTTCTTAAAAAGTATTTTTGAATTTAAGAGTAAACATTTATCGCGTTTAAATAGGTGTACTTGATCTATTCATATATTCCGTATTCTCACTGTGTTATTGTAAATTGGTTAAAAAAAAATTGGAGGGGCGCAATAATATCGCAATAATTTATGAGACAAATTATCGCACACTAAAATTTGTAATCGCGGCAGGCCTACTTAAATTGTTTCAATTCCTTCTACTGTATTTTGTTATTTGTTCTGAAAAATTCACTGCAATTAATTGTCAATGGCAGCCAATGGGTTAATCAATTGTGATTTTTAAACAATTTAACAAAACAAATACGACGCAAGCAAGTGTTCATTTTTCGTCATCTAGGCGGGGCTTAGCCTCGGGTGTAACATGAGCATCAGGCAATGTGATTGTCTTCTCATTGAACATTTAATTAATCGATTAGAAACCTTTCTTGACCTACAACTTGCCCGAATAATCCTTTTTAAGCTATATTTATTTCACATATATACATATATATATTTGTAGGGTTTTGCCAACAATAACAAACTTTTCTTCGACGAACAATTTTTTCATAACGGTGATAATGACGAGCTAAAAACTTGTCTTAAGAGATGAAAATATAACGAGACGAATGCCAGTTTTCATTTGACGAGACGAAAATGCGACTTCTGTCATATGTTCACAATGCGTGACGTCAGCCTGCATCATAGCAGTGTTTGGGTCATGTCACTCATGTGACATGTGCTGCACCCCCAAAGTCCTTCAAGCTAGGCTGCGCTCCAGGCTTGCTTGTTTTGAAACACATGGTAAGATTTGTTCTATTTCATTCCTCCTGACTGCCAGAGGGCGGTGCTTAGCACCTGGAAGCCACCGGGTGAGGAGCTGCCACATTCACTCTGTAGAAGCGAGCAAACGTACAAGACGATGCCCAGGCTGTGGTGGAACAGATGTCATTCAGAGGAACACCACTCAGCGCCGCCCAGGAAGTAGATATCCAGGTGCTAAGCATCGCCCTCTGGCGGTCATCCGGAATTCATAGAACCCCAGTTACTTCTCGTTTTCTCATCTTGGCAAGAAAGAATATGCAGATAGAAACACAGAAGGTGCATCCAGTTTGATTTTATGTTTTTGGGGATCAACTCGCCATATGCTTTAGCCTTTAAAGGTCTGTGCTGAGTGATCATCACCTACTACATATGACTTGTAGCGTTAGCATTAGCAGCTTTCTCTTAAACATTCAGGCAGGCAACTTACAACAAGACAACTCACGATAATAAACACATTTTGAAATGACAAATATGACTAATATTAGGGCAGCAACAATCGATTATTTTAATAGTCGATTAATTGATAAATTAGTTCGAATAACCAAGTTATTGGATAAGAAACAAAAAAATCAAAATACCAGCGCCGAGCCTTAAAAGGTATGAACAAATAAATGTTGATCTAAGTACAACAAATGAACAACTGGCTAACTTACGTCGCAAAAGTTCGCGAGCTTAAACGCTATAAAATGCTAACTTTTTTTTTTAACTTAACAAATGGTTCAAACACATATTCCCACAAAATACAGCTAAACAGACCCTTAAAATAAATTACAAATGCACTAAAAAAATTAGCTCTAACAAAAATTTAGCTTATGTTGGTCTTAACAGAGAGCAGGTAGATTCAGCCATGTATAATTATATCCATTGTTGCCACTACAGGTCAGTGTATCCACCCAAATTAATAAAACTAAATGCAAACACTTTCAAAACAAACCATCACGCCACTTCAATTAAACGAATATCCAAAACATCTTTTTGTGTAATCGAATTACTCGAGTTAATCGATTAATCGTTGCAGCACTAATACTAATACTAATTAATATTTTCGTCCAAAAGACAGATGAAAATTACAAGGGCTGCCAAAGACAACACTCATTTATTTTTCATGGTGTAAAATATTTTCAAAAACTTTCTAGTGTATTAATGAGGGGGAGAAAAGGGGACTCACAGTGAGTTTGATGGCCTTCTCGGGCGCCACGCCAATCAGTTGAGGGACCAGACCTGCGGGGCATCATGCGAGATTGCTTGTGATGCAAACTGTTAATTTGATAGTAGTGATGAAGCATGCAGCTTGGGAAGCAGGTGCGTCGTACCTCTGTAGAAGCCAAAAAAGCCTTCATAGCGAAGCACCTTCTTAGCGCAGTCAAAGCTGTTTTTGTACATCAGCTCCCCGACAAAAGAGCCCGTAGACCTCTGGTTCTGCATTCGGGTCTTTACCAAGTCGATCGGGTAGACCGCCGTGGCGCCAGTGGCTTGGCCAACCAACACACCATTGGTCCAAATGGTTTCTTACGATATGTCGATGGTTTACGGGAGAAGAGCTTACCTCCAGCAATGGAGCCTAAAGTGAACCTGTAAGCGGATTCTGCGACTTGGAGCCACACGGGTCTTGAACTGTCCCCTTGAACCTGAGACTGCCGTAAACAAATATTAGGCAAGAGGAGATAAACAATAAGCCATAGACTTCATTACTATTGACGTGTCACTTCGTCATCCTTGCGCGACGCCTTATCAGAGGGGTCCGAGCTTCATTTAGTAATAGCCAAAGATGGCACACACCCATGTCGGATTTAAGCATGGACTTAATTACTATTGGATTTAACTACGAAAGCTGTACCGCATACAAACAAGAAGGATTGTCTCAGGAGTGAGTTGTTCGAGGATTCAAGGTAAATATTATATTTTTCTAACCATGCATGCGTGATTGAAGCATTTATTTGCAGAAATTTTCTTCTTTGTTTACAGATGGTGGCTGCTAATTTGCGTAACTTGCTAGCCCAATAGTTTACTTTTAACCAAGAATCGAGACTATTTACGTCCATATCTATGAAGAATTTGGGTATTCAAGCATTTATTCACAAGAATTTTCGCCAGAAAAGCTCTGTTTACACCAGGCGGCCACTAGCCTCATTCACTAACAGTATTTGTATATAATGATAATAAAGGGCTATTCTTGTCTATAATAAGTTGTGATTGTATATAGAATTTATTAATAATCTATTTACATATTATTTATAATTGATTCTGCATGTTTTCCTCAAGTATTAAGTTTCTGATGTTAAATTGAGTGATTTATTAGATGTTGAAAACTTGCTATAAATTAAAAAAAAAAAAAAAAAATTAAGTTGCTATTTTGGTGAAAAACTTATACGTAAAATATTGCTTTAGATCCTAAAAAAATATAGGTGATTATCTCTGCATTTGGTGAATTATTTGCATCTAGTGTAAAATTTTAAGTTGGGTTATACTTATATAAAAAATAATGAATCGTTATTTTAAGAGGGAACGACTGAATTTTTTTGATGCCGCTGCTCATGGAGACTCATGTATGGCTAAGGTAGGTGCCTGTTTTGGTTTTAGGTCAGTAGCAGCTTTGGTTTTGTAAATATTTGAATTTGAAGTTTTTGAAAATAGGCCCACTACGAATTGGCCCCGTTTCCCATGTCATGTCAATAGGTTATGAAGTCTATGAATAAGCATGCAGCAGTGATGTTTTACCTGTTTTTGGGTTTCGGCCAGGTTATATGGAAGACTTCCTTCTTCTAGCGGAGCTATTCTCTCAATGTCAGCAAGATTCAGACGCCTGTCGCACAAAAGAACCCATTCAGCACTGATGACCCTGTCTATTGTCAACGTATTTCACAACTAGGGCTGCCACCAATAATCAAGAATGATCAATTAGCAAATTAATGAACAAATATTTTGATAGTCAATAAATCTTACAATGTTGACCTAAAATCTGCCTCTTTTGTCAGCAGAAAGCAAAGGATTTTTTTTGTAGTTAATAAAAAAAAAAAGACATTTTTAAACATCTGCTTTTGCACTGGAAAACAATGCAATTATCATATAAGTATATATCTTTTTTGTTCTTCTTTCTTTCTTTTTATTATTATTATTATTTTTTAACTTTTTTTGCTTTCAGTGCTCAAACATCCAGCCTGGAGTAATATAACAGTAAATTAAGTGACTTATAAATTAGTCAACTCATTACAAAAATAAGCCGCAATTGATCAACTATATAAAATAATCCTTTGTAGCATCCCTATTTCAAACCCTGATCGCAAAAGTGCACCTCTGAAATTTTCTCAAATGTATAAAGCAGTCAGCTCATTTGGTTTAAAAAAAAAAAAAAAAAAAAGGTTCATCCCGAATGGCATCAAAAAGAAGAGAACCCAGAGATGAAGCAATGTTGACCGACTTAGTTTACACTGATAAAACGCGTTGAAATGACCCCAGTTGTTAGTTTAACAACACTAATATTGTCTTTACCCTGAGGGGGAGTGCAGGGCTGATAACTGGTACAAGATGTCAATTTCCATTGGTGTGATTTGACCAAACTTGTTGGCAGCATGAACAAACTCCTCTGCAAGGGGACAGATAAGATAAGATGAGTTTGCAAATAAGATGGAATACACAAAAAAGCCTTACCCTTGGTGACGAGTGTGTCATTCCAGGAACCGGCCAGTGTGCTGTAGATTTTGCGGATAAGCTCCATGTTGTTAAGGAGCGAGTTGAAGGCATTGAAGTAAGAGAAGCTGACCAGGTGAGAGATGCTTCCACCTGCTGCCTGGAAAGAGAAAGAAAGTTGGTTGAATCATCTGATTTGCCGTAATCTAAACCAGTGTTTTTCAACCTTTTTTGACTCAAGGCACGTTTTTACCTTGGAAAAAATCTCGCGGCACCACACAAACTAAAAATGTTCCAAAATTATTTTCTGTACAGTATATTTCATTATGAAATAATTTCTCAATATGTATACTTACTCAGTGTGAAACCTGAGCATGTTTAGATGAACATAGAGTCGGTATCCCTATTCTTCAACTGCTCTCAGTCTCTGTTTTTATTTTATTTATTTTTTTTGTTTTATAGCAGTTAGGCTTGAAAAAGCTCAGAATTATCAGTAAGGGGGACTTGAGCAATGTCTTTAACCACATCAACCGCATCTCGCAGACAATAGCTTTGCAGGCAGGTAGCATTAAATGTCTCTGTCACGGTGTGGGACTTTTTGGATTTAGCAACATGGTAACTGGCTTTATGGGCTTTCTCATTTACCTTTGTAGTTTTTATCAAAAGTTGCCTGTTTCTCTGTGTTTTCACGAAGGCAAACAAAATAGTCCATCGACTTGTTTTGAAGCGACGGGTGTTTTGTTTGGAGATGACGTTTAAACTTGCTTGGCACCATGGCGCTTTTTTTGGATTGCTGCTCGTGTCGCGTTCAAGAACTTCTCGAATTTTTAGCCATTAGCCACCTTGCTGTTCTCAACAATGTGTTGGAATAAAAAACGGGGAGGATTGTTGGTCGTCACATACGGATATAATAGAAAGGACACTTTGGAGTACATCGACACATGACGAGTCAAACCAAATGATGTGCAGTAGACGTTAAGAGTGTGATAATATCTCGATACAGCTATATATAGCGATATTTTGCAACCCGATCGGTTATCGATATGCACCCGCCAAGTATCGATTCTTTAATTTGACATATTGGCCATTGGCTGCTGTGAACTGCTCAACGTTTGTTGAGCAAATCCTTGGCGGTCCACTAGGGGCGCTCAAGAGTGGCGGTGAAAGTAAAGTGCGCACAAGTTGTCTAGAGAAGAAGAGAGGAAGCTCCAAGTGGGTTGGGAAAAAAAAAAGCTTTGTGGGAACGGTGGAGGAAAAAGTGACAAAAATATTGCTACAAATCACACATGTGGACACACTTTAGATTTTACACCAACAAGAAAGGTGAACAAGGACTTTGCTGTATCCAAGAATTGTCTAAGAAAAAAAAGGTTCACTGGCAGCTGGTGATGAAGTGGACATGGATTTCTTCACCGCTTCGCCTTCATCACTTGACATAAGAAAGTTTTGCAATGTAATTGATTTTTTTAATTTACATGTATTATTTTGATGGCATTTGGTATTGAGTGATATAAAATAAACCAGGACACTAAACTGGATGAAAATGAATATCGAACAAGCCTACATGAATTTACTGATTTATCTGATATTATTTGAGAACCACTTTCCATCTAGTTTACTACACAAACTGTTATTACTGCCATTTTGATGCAATAAGCTATAAAAATGGTTTGAATAGCTTCCAAGATACTGTATATAAGGTGACGTGCATGATCATTAATGTAGTCTACATATTAAAAATAGGTAATTATTGCATTTTTAATTTCTATACATTCAATTAATATTTTTTTAATTCACTCAATACTTCCAAAACACACACAAAAAAAAAATCAAGATTTCAACTCAAAAGCTATTAAGTAACTAATATTTTTTGTTTTATTTTGTTGCTTTTAAGGTGAGGAAGAATGTGACTGACTGAGTCCGACATCTCAAATGCTGAAGCAGATGGTGGAAGTGCTCAAACCAATGCTTTTGGCAACAAAGGTCATATATGAAGAAAAGACCCACCAATTTTATCATTGCCCCACTCCAAGCTCAACTGCTGACTGACACCAGGGGTCGCGTTAACCGAATATTTTCCGTCGTTGACCGGTTTTTTAAAACGGTGACGGAAAAAACTGAAGTCCATCCGTCATTTTGACAGGTTGCAATTCACACCCCAGACCACAGGATGGCGAGTGAGGATATGAATAAGCTATTGTCTCTCTTGATGCATGACATCGCTGGCCTTACTCGGAAAAATGTCCGAACTAGCATTCAGGTGTAGCAAACACGGAAACGTTAGGAAGCTTTGGAGAGCATTGTCTAAGGCTACACGTTCATTCTACAGGTCTTAATGCACGAATCCAATTTTTTCGTGTTTTTTCGACTCGAGTCAGGTATTAACTTGACGGTCCAACGGGACAAGTCGCATAGAAGTGGACCATTTCAAATCCGATCTGGGTCATTTTTTTATGTGGTTCAAATCCGATCTGGGCCACATTTTTCCAGACTGTCGCGGCGGTCTGTACCGTCCAGTGTCCCAAATCCGATTTCAGTTGTGCGTTATTAGCGCCTAGTTTGCAGTGAACACGGCTTTTGGGGAAGGGCCGGGCTTGACAACAGTCATAAAAAAATAAAAACGGGTTGAGGATAAGCATGAGAATGATCGGTTTTCTCTCTGCTCTATGTGAGCTATATTTCAACATTTCCTACACGGCCGAGAGTCGGGAGAGGGGTCTGGCTGCAGCCCGTCTTGGAGAGTCAGGGCAAACTGCCCATATGTGTGTGTGACATGCACGGACAGTGCGTGCATGCTATCGATCCATATAAACTGTGAATATAAGCCTAAACGGGGATTATTTATGTCTGCTATTTGTATCCTCCTTTTGAAAAGCAAAATATGATAGCCCTGGAATGACGGATGACTTGTCATTTGTTTTGATGCTTCTGCGCACCGGCGCGTGTCGGACTGCGAATTAGAGCGCATGCGTAATACTTGAATGGTCTCAATGGACAAAGGCAGTCTGAACGGGCACACCAAAAAAACAGATATGACAAAAAAATCGGATTTGTGCATTAAGACCTGTAGTATGAATGTAGCCTAATTGAATGAGCAGGGACAAACAGCTTGGAGTCAGAAGTACGTGCGCTATTCTCAAACCTGAACGCACCCCGAGTCTTGGATGACAAATCAAAAGAGCAGAGAGTAGACACAACATGGCTGGTAGTTTCTTCAATTTATTCAGAGTTGAGTAAGTAACGCACCACTTTTGACCAACACTGCTATTGAATATGTCATTATTATCATTTTAAAAATTTAAGTGACGGGTAAAAATAGATTATGACCGGATTTTTATGACCCTGTCAGTCAAAATGACAGACAACGAAAAAGTCTAGCGCAACCTCTGACTGACACCTACAGCACTGTTATTATTATTATTTTTTAAAGATTTAAAACTTTAAAGAAATTAAGGGTGCCATTCATCATGATCTCTCCAAGAGATATCAGTGGTTGTGGTTTGTTTCCTCTATATGTGCAGGTACACAATTTGCAGTACATTAATATTTTACAGCAATGTTGCACAGAAAAGGTGTCACTTTAATAAATAACTTAAACAGTACTTTTTCTATTTTGAAATATCTTTTTTTCCCCCTTTCAATAGTTATATCGTAGAATATAATGTATCACATTTCTGACCGATATATCGATAATCGCTGTATCGTGAGATAATCGTTATTGTGAGCCTTGTATCGCGAATCGTATCATATCGTGAGGTTCCCACTCCTAGTAGACGTGCTGGGGTCCACATATTCGCGAAAAGCAAGGTCATTGATGGCTAGAAATCCGAGCAGTTTTTGAACGCAACTAGAGCGATACTTCGCTCATCTGCACACGATCGAGAACTTTCTACCTACTCCTTCCTTCCTTCTACTGCAACTCCGCCCAACGACGTAAAAAAAAAACAATATTGTAATAGCCCAGAATGGGGAAATTGAAAGGAGTCAGTAATGACTTTCCCCACTTTATAGTGGCAACAATGGAAAATAATAGACAAAATAACAACGGCAACCACAACTTGGCTCTCACGCCGTTCTCCCTGAGACTCCCTCCCTCCTTGCTTGCTTCCCGCTACGTCACCACTCTGCAGTCTGATGGCCCCTTGAAGGGCCCGTCCACAGTTATGGACATTACAAATTTATATATTATATATATAAATGCGACATTAGATAATTTCTCGCGGCACACCTGACAATCTCTCAAGGCACACCAGTGTGCCGCGGCACACCGGTTGAAAAACACTGATCCAAACAACATTAAAAAAACAACTTACTGAAACAAGGTTTTCCTCCACAAAGGGTGTGAGCATGTGATGTCTGATGGTGGCCATAATGTCACTGAAATCCAAAGCGGAGATGACTCCATTCTTCTCCTTGTCCTTTTGGGCGAAGGCCTGTCTGGCGTGCTCCAATTGCAGCTCCTACAAGAAAATGATATCGTGAGGCCGGAGCTAATGACAATTAATCGCATTGCTGCTAATCAATTTATAATTCATTGCAAATTAATCAAATTTTACATAGTTGGCTCGCATTTAATCGTAAATTGATCAAACTATACATAGCGCAAAGTACAATTACCAATACCCTTTAATGTCATTTTAATTTCAATGATTTAATCGCAATTAATAATTTTTTTTCTGTATTTGACTTGCAATTAATCATAAATGAAGCTCTTTTTTCATAGTTATCTCGCTATTCATTGCAAATCGATCGAAGCGTAAATATAGCAAAAATTGACAATACGAAAACACTTGAATACCATTTCAAACTCAATGAGCTACTCACAATAAATCACAATTTTTTTCTATAGTTCACTTACAATCACAAATCTCACTTTTATTCATTGACTCACGATTAATGGCAAATCGAATGAACCGTAAATACAGAAAAAAAAGATGGTACCAAAACACTTGTATTCCATCTGAAACTGAATGCGTTCATCATGATCAATTGCATTGTCTTTCTACAGTTGACACGCAATTAATCGCAAATCCCATTTTTCACAGTTAATTTACGATTAATCCCAAATTAAACAGCCTTAGATAAAATATAGCCGAAACTACAATAGCAAAGTTCTTCAATATCATTTCAAATGAAATGAGGGTTTTTTCCTGCACTATAAGGCACACCTAAAAGGCTTTTTTTCCCTCAAAAAAAAACAAGTGTGCGCCTTGAAATCCGATGTGCCTTTTATATGGATCAATATTTGTTAATCATGGCATGAAATTCCCTTTAGTGCAGTGCCATCTTGTGGATGTATAATGCAACCCCAACCACCACTACTACTACTATTGCGCCTTATAATGTGGTGCCCCCTATACAGTGATACCTCTACTTAACGAAATTATTTGGTTCTGGAAGTAGTTTCGTAACTTGAAAATTAAATAGAGACGCGTTTTCATGTGAATGCCCTAATCCGTTCCAAGCGTCCCCCAAAATTCAGACATAAATCTTCTATATTGCATAAAAAAGGGTGAAAACATGGAACAAATACATGTTACAATTAGATTATTGCACAATAAACATAAAATCAGAGTTGTACATAATGTAAAAAAACAAAAAGAATAAAAGTTATACATGTAAAGCTGTTGGAACATGAGGGGCGAATGAAGACACTGGGAAACACACGTAAACATACAGTAGTTGACTGCGACGGCAGACGCTTCAAGCATAGGTGGAAATTGGACTATTTCTTAACTAAAATACGCAACAGCTGTGTCTGCCTCATTTGCATAGAGACAGTTGCTGTTTTTAAAGAGTTCAATGTGAGGCGATATTACCAAACAAGACACGCTGACATATACGACAAGATTACAGGGAAGATATAGTACGTCGTGAGAGATTGAAGCAACTTGAAGCTATTCTAATTTCACAGCAGCAGTTTTTTTTTGCAAGAGCCCGAGGGTCAAAAGAGAACGCAACAAAGGCTAGTTGCAAGATTGTTGAAATTTTTAATTAAAAAGAAATAATAATAAGCAAATGTGACACACAGAATGGCTTGCTAAAATGTGCTTAAATATATTGTTCTATACGTAAAGGACGTCAGCCAAGGTCAGCCCCCACATTTTTACCACACCAAATCTGGCCCCCTTTGCAAAAAGTTTGGACACCCCTGCAGTAGAGGTCCCTCTTAGCCAATTCGATGCAGGAATGCTAGGCAGTAGCCAATGGCAGAGCCAATATAAGAGTGTTACGTTCAGTAAACTCTGGGGGCTCCAAGTCCCAGCCATACTGTATTTTTGCCTTTTTGTATCCTGGAATTTCTAACTTGACAAGAGGCAATATTTTCCCATTGAGGCGTGTCTTAACCTGAAAATTCTGTATGTTGAGACGTTCGAAAGTAGAGGTACCACTGTATATGAAAAACATTTTAAAATACGCCATTCACTCAGGGTGCGCCTTAATTATACTACACCTTATAGTGCGGAAAATACGGTAATCTTTTTTCATTATTAACTCGGGATTCGTCAAACGTTGTTTGAACTGTAATTATAGGACAAGCAACGATTCTGCGGTCTTAGAAAGGTCAAAATGGTCTACGTTGCACCGAACAAAATGGCTGCCATAAGAATTTATTTCAATAGGGAATGACTAATCGACTTACCTGCAGGAACTGCGTGAACTCGAGGTAGTTGAGACGTTTTTTCCGATTCTGCCCAAAGTGCAAATGGATGAACTCACAGTCCCAGTTAAAGGGAATATGGTGGTGCACTGTCGTCTGGCTGAAAATGTCCCGCACATTCTCTGTGGAAAGAATACACATTTATTTAAAAAAAAAAAAAAAAAAAAAAAACGTCCCAAATCACAGTAGCTCAAAGAGTTATTGTTTCAGGAGAAAAAAGAGGAAACGCCAAGTTCATCCACGTGTAATGAGCTGGAAAAAATGAATAATCAGGTTCACACTGTTCATGTTGGGAAATTTCTTATCCGCAGTGGACTGCGTAGAAACACAGAAGGTGTATTCAGTTTCATTTGATGTTTTTGGGGATCAACTCGTCACATAACTTGGTTAGAAAAGGAAGAACAATAGAACGTACCAAAGGAAATGTCTCCAGTTCCGGTCTTGTCGAACAGCTGGAAGGCAACTATGAAGAGAGCGTCAGGTGCGCACAACACGGACTCAAAAGCAAGAAACTCCTGGAATGAGATGAGCCTGTCAAAGTAGTCAGGCGACAAATACATTAATTGATTCACATTGGGTTTGATTATCGAGCGGAATTTACGGTAAATATATATATATATATATATATATAAGATTGTGGATCTCATTCATGCACAGCATGGATAACAAGTCTTTTATCTTATCGTTACGCTCTAACAGTAGCGACTCGCGAGTGTGCTATCAGGGTTAGTTTAACTATTCATAAATGGGTAATGTTTGTTGAGTAGCGTAACACACCCGTCTTTGGTGGTGTCAGCCACGGCAGCCAGAAGTTGTACAGTTTTGGGGTTGTGGTGGATCTGTGTTTGCAGGCCCAGATACTTCTGGACAAAGTCTGCTGGCGTCATGAACCTCTCTCCATCTTTGTCCACTTCGCTGGCGTACTGAAAGCGGAAACAGACATGCGGTATTCATTCTATTTGAAAATGGCACACACACACGATACACCGATTCACGTGACTTGCCGTGTGTTGCATGCGCTATTGCATAATGATGTAAATCTGACTCATGAGCATCACTTTACATCATCAACAGCCTTGCTAATCGTGGTAATCCCTTCAATAACCGCGTTTGTTTGGCAAAGCCACATGTGAAAGGGCCAACAAAGGCTGTTTAAAAAAGGGTGGCTGGAATGCAATTGGGAGAAGTTTGTCATTCACTACACTGAAATGAGTATTGTACATTGTTTTTAGGTTTTTTTTTTTTTTAACTCTTCCAGTGCCATTGACCATAATATACATAATATATCCAATTTTGTGGCTCTTCAAACTTCTGCTGCGTCAGTAGTAGACTGGTATCAGCATCAATGGCAGTTAAGTTGCAATTATTTGCAAATGTTTCAATTGCAAACTCACATTTAACCACAAATTAGTCCCATTTTCCACTGGTTAACTCGCGATTGAACACAATTTAGTTCCATGTTTTAAATAATTAACTCCCGATTAATTGCCAATTTATTGCATTTTTAAGGTTAACTCATAATTAGTTGCAATTTTTGAATAGTTAACTCACAATTAATCGCAAATTTGTACCATTTTTTAAAAAAAAGTCAGGTCACGACTAATCACAAATTTAGCCCATTTTCAACATTTAAATCGTTCAGTGCCACTCGTGATGACAGACGTCCAATTATGTGGCTCTGTTAGTCATATTCGTTCGCTGCCAGCCCTCTCAGTACAAATGGATTGGACGTTTATCGCCAATGAGTTAACCAGTTTTCAATGGGGGAAAAAAATATCATTTCAGTGATTAATCAAATTTAAAACAGTGGTGTCTTGGGACATGATATTAATCTCAGTTCACCTTTAATGAGCATACAAAACAATCTAAAATCAAATTTCCCCACTGAAATGAATGCAAATTTCTCACAACTAGCGGCTTCACCAATTCCCCCCAATCATTAAAAAAATTCACCCCAAAAAAAAGTCAGATTTTTTAATCAAATACTGAAGAAGACTTTATAAAGCTCATTCAAGAATTTCAGGTTTTAAAAAATACTCTCAGGGCACCACAACTGTATTACGCCAATAGAGGAGTGTAGTCTACATGAAAAGTACTAATTTTGGAAGGAAACAAAAGATAATTTTTAAACAAATCTGTCAGAGTACACTTATTTTTATTAACTACTGATCACCATTAATTAAAAAAAATCTGTTCTATAACAAGTAACTAGCTGACCTTGTCTCAAAAGTCATGCCGCTTTTAATGACATCACACAGCTAATTTACATTTTGCGAGGTGTTGTATTCCTGTTGTATGTTTCACCTCAATAAATTAGTTCTTGCCGACTGACCCACACGCGCACATAAATCTTGTGCTCGTGTTATTTGACCCCCTGTGTGTACCAACACGGGCTTTGTCACGCAACGCTCACATGGTCAGTCACACTGGGCGTGTAGAGAGCAACGTAAAGGTTAATACTTATAAAAATAACCCAAGACAGATTACAGACACCTTGAGTATGTTTTCAAATATGAAACATGATCATCAGTAAGCAAAGGTTTTCGCTGACAACGGCACCTTTAAGACTCACTGAAGGAGTGCCAAACAAGCAAAACCACACCCAAAACAATGGGTTTCAAGCCTTCACAAGTCATTCAAGAAATACAACGAAGGGTGTCAGCCTCACCCTGTTGTTATAATATCTTTCCTTTCAAAAGAATGTCTTTTAAAAAGTGAGTTTCACTTTCTACAAGAAGAGAAACAGTGGCCTGTTACGGCCATATCGCCATGGATAACACAGTAATTTAAATCCTGTGACACAAGTTTCCCAGCGCATTTTCCGAGCAAAATCCGACTAGGCTCACTTTTCTTCCATAAGCAACCCAAAGCTCTAATTAGTAAATGACTGACCCATTGCCTGCACTAGACGTGTAATGCATTTTGAATGAGAGAGGTCGGCAGCAAATAATTTTAAAAAAGAACTTCATGAATACATGATATAACCCAAAATGTGAAGTCCACACACTATATATATGTATGTGTGTACAATTATACATACTAGGGGTGTGACAAAATATCGAAATGGTGATATATCGTGATGCTTTGTATCCCAAAAGGTTATCGATATGCTCCTACCAAGAATCGAGATACCGTTTTAAAGAGGGGTCAATGTATAAAAAAATAAAAAGGAAGCAACAAGTTGCAACCAAAATCTACCACCATAATAGTGTCTCAGTTAACTCTAAGGCTGCATTGGTGGTGCTCGATGCCCAATCGATTTAGACTGGGAACATTCATTCATTCGAAACCAGAGCATTCACAGTCATTCTGTCCGATGTTCAGGGCATTTACAGGTCACTTGCTGTTCATTTTGGGGCATTTACAGGTCAGAAGCTTGTTTTTCTGTTTATTAGTTGTTTGTAGAATATCCTAGAATGATTTCCTGACCAATGTATCGATAATCGTTATATCGCCATATCGTCAGATCATCATTATCGTGAGCTTTGTATGGCAAATTGGATCGTATCGTGAGGTACCAAGAGGTTCCCACTCCTAATACATACTGTATATTTTATTTTTTAAAAATATTTTTAAAGTATATATTAACTTGTACATTGATGAAATGTTCATAAAAATAACAAATGAAGAAAAACAAAAATACAGTCTAATTATGGGCCCAGAAAACATAATGTTGATTTAATTAAAAAAAAAAAAAAAAAATCAGTTAATTTCATAGTATTTAACTCTTGCCTGCTGTTAACAACAATAAACGTCCATTTCAATTTAATAGGTAGGAGTGGCTGTGAATGTTCCTTTCAGTTTCAGTAAGATAGCTACCAGCACTCCAAGTCAAAATGGGTTGGACGTCTATCGCCGTCAATCGCCGCCACTGAGTTTGTCACCATGAGTAATTCATTGGCTGCCAATTACGGTGCTAGACGTCCAATCCAATTTGACTGGGAGGGGCGGAGCAATCTTTTTGAAACTGACAGATGAGAATACACAGCCAGTCAAACTGGATTGGACGTCTAGTAGCGCCACAATTGACAGCCAACAAAGGTTCAACAGTTGAATTCAACGAGCTCCCCAAAAATGGTTAAATGACAGAAAATAATCATTTTAAAGAATAAAATGTGCAACACTCACCTTCTGGAAGATTGCTTTCAGCTCATTTGGATCCCCACGTTTGGTTGATTGCACCTACAAATCATACAAAACAAGTCAAAATTCGGATTAGAAACTGTTTACACATCCCCCTTTACGAAATAGATTGTGCAGATTACAGGATTGTGTAGGTTGCTGTGTAGGGCCAGCGCAAAGACAGACGCATACGTTTATAGCCCGCCTTTTTAAAGCCTTTTTAACTAACTATGGTGCTACCAAACAAAACCGGGTTGTCAGCTGTCACTCGCTCCGCTAATGTCACAGGTCGAACCTTCGAACCACAAGCTAACGAAGCTAGCACGAAGAAGGACGCGAACCGTTACAATGACACGAGAAAGAGCAGCAGTCGCTGGTAATTAACATTAGCCGGTCGGAGAAGGAAAAACGTCTCGTTTAGCGGTTTTTTTTTTCGGTGTCAGGAAGAAAGTATGACTGACAGCTGGTTAGCATTACGGAGCTATATCCTCCCTCCAGCTTGTTGAGAAGCGTCATCAAGGCCAGCAGCCGCCGACCGAGCGCCGGGCCGGGCGTCAGCTAGCCCGGTGATGCTACAAGGCAAGGTTCCGAGCACGACGCCCGCTTGTCCGACGCACGCTCGCCTCGACTCTTCCTACACACGAAAACGAGCAAAACACCAAGAGACATGACAGAAGTAGGGGTTGAAATGGGCAAAGAGAACGATGCCGAAGTCACCTTGACCGCCATGCTGGTTTGACGTCACCCACAGTTAGTGCGAGAGTGAGCGAGAGAGGGGAAGACTCTCGGTGGACGCCCACCGGGGGCTGACAGTCTGCGACGTCAACTACATTTTCAAAAATAAACTATTTAAATGACCAAAACAGACTATTTTCCAACTTCTGTTGCATTTTTTAAAATTAACCTATTGGCTTCCGCTGACGTCATTGACACCGAAACATTATTACAGCTGCCAGGCAGTTCAAAAGTCTTAACAATTGTCAACAATATTTAACACTTAACTCATTGGCTGCAACTGACATTGATATACAGTGGTACCTCTACATATGAATTTAATTCGTTCCAGGACCTGGTTTGTAAATCGAAATGGCCGTTTATCGAGTGGGATTTCCCCATAAGTATACATTATAGTACAATTACAAATAGCAATTACCGGTACTCATTGCAAAACAAATAAATGATCAATACAAATCGGAAAAATAATATAATAATAATGTATCGAAACGGGTTCTAATGTGGTGGTTGTGTTTTGCATGCTGTTCCTGAACGCACCGTGTGCAGAAGAGTGGGAAGTTTTTACTTTTTCTTTTCATGTTCTGTTGTTATTAGCACTGGGTGTGGCAGACATTAGCCGTGTTATGTTGCACAAGTTCTGAATTAAATGATTAAAAACCTGACAAAGCCTGCGACTTCCTTCCCGATGTTATAACAATAGTGATCGTCACCTCAACTTATAAAGACTGGCGAAGGAAGTTCGGAGGAGGACGGTTGAGATCGTTCATATTCTGTACGTATTGACGAGCCAGTTCACTGATGCGCACACCACCCTCATATTTTTCTGTCATCTTCATCTTAATTTTATTGGTAAGCGTCACCTTTTTTCATCACCTACACTAACCTTCTTGGAACCCATGTTGATTTATCTTACAAGAAAATCCACTGTGCTGTTGTCTTGCGGAAAAACAATGAAATTGCGACGCTTTCATAAATCGTCCTATATTGAGCATGTCGTCATATGTCGAGACAAATGACGAGTCAAATTTTACGCCGGATGTTGAAAGGATCGCATGTCGAGGTACCACACAACGTCCAATCCATTTGAAGTGGGAGGCTGGCGGCCATTGAACATGATTGAACGTCGTGAGTAGACTTACAAAATGTGACAAATTTGTGATGAATCACAATTTAACTTTTCAAAAAGTGCCATTAATCATGTGACAACTTTTAAGAAATGCAACCAATTGGAGATGAATAGCGAGTTAACTATCAACTCGATTGGACTCTCAGTCAAAATGGATAGGACGTCTATCGCCGTCAATGGAGGCCAATGATTTAAAAATTGTGTCAAGCTCATTGGCTCGGTGCAAGACGTCCAATACATTTGAAGTGGGAGGACTCTTAGTGAAAGAACATGATGAAAAATGCCACCTTTGGAGGTCTGTCATCTTAAATGGTAGTGAAATGGACACATTTGTGATTAATCGCAAGTTAACTAATCAAAAAGTGCCATTAATCATGTTGTAACTTTAAAAAACGCAAGAAATTTGACATTAATTGCAAGTTAACTATCAACTTATTCACTGCCATTGACATTGATAGTCAAATCCATTTCAACATTGAGTAGTCATGATTCACTGCTATTCACCACCGACCGATTTCATTACTTTTTTCTGTTTTTAAAACCAGTTTTTGTAGAGCAGCGACTATTTACTTGATATGTTTAACTAGTTCAACAATTGTTAAAAAAAAAACAAAAAAACTTTTAAGATGAATAGGAACAAACAAACCTATAATGTACTGTTTAGAAATGAAAATGTGACCATTAATTAAACTAAATGTAGAAATTAATATATTTTTTCACTCGGGTGGCTAGATTATAGATTTTTTGCTCTATGTGTTTATATAGTTATAAATACAACTTTTAGCAGCACTTAGACAAGTCCCTGCAAATGATTTCAAAACATTGAGGGTGCAGTCAGTTAAACAGAATGAAGCAGTGCAACAAAAATGCAAGCTATTCACCTTATCACTCATCAAACTGCTGAAGTGTTCCTCCTATCAAAAACATGAATAGAACACAAACTATCTATATAGTAATGTATTTTACTCTCATTGTTTCCCCCTCCAAGTCTCTACTAGCGGGATTACAGTTGGCTCAAACTCTGCTATCAGAAGTCATTTAAGGTCAAAGCTATGCAGTTTCCAGTGTAAGAAGACTAGGGAGTTTTTCTTGGCAAATCTCACTCGAAGTTATGTTAATTCAATCAATATGTGAAGCAAAAAATGTGCATGTACTATTTTGTATGGCTAACTGTATCGTCTGTTAGTTTGTGAAAACACCAGCAAGTGTACATGTCATGTCATGTAAAACAAAAAAATCAATCATGTTTATGATAGGCTTGTCCTTTTTACTTACTGTAAAGTCTATAAACGTGTAAAAGACCAATGCGGTATTTCACAACACTTATGAGGACAACACAAGCAGTAAAAAAAAAAAAAAAGTAAATAAATGGATTGTCAATCGACGTCTGCCTAATGGATTGGACGTCAGTCACCGTCAATGGCAGAAAATTCATTAATCACATCTGTACCTCCAAGTTTTCACTTATTGTTTAAATGTAACTGGAAAATAAATGGCAAATAAATAAATGTTTTTTCATATTTTTTCTTTCAACTAATTTTGTTTACATTGGAACATTAAAAATACAAATTGAAAATATTATTTATAATTTGTAATTATAGGTAGAAAAATAGTGTGAAAATTATCATTGATCTGATACAATCTCTTTTTTCTTTTTTTTAAGAAAGCGTATTAACTTGATTACAGTAGTTCAGCAGCCGTAAACACTTGTCTCGTTGCTGATTGGCTGCTCTTCATCACATGACACATACACCATGTGACGGACACAGTCATGGCGTCCTACTGCACTGCTGGATTTCTAACAAGATCAGGTAGGAGGCTTAACAGGTCACGCGTTTGGTTTAAATATTATCGCTAATTTAAACCTAACAACCATTTTACGTTCACCACCAGACTTTTTATACGTATGGAACTTTTGTTATCGTCCGTCGAGGACACGTGAATGTACAGAAAACAACGATGTTACTGTCATGGTAATCACATAATTGCTTCTATGATGTTTGTACTTCTTTAAATTATCTTGCACATGTACCACCTCCCTACTACGACAGTTGTTTTTTTAAAATTATTTTTCTTAATTGTATTACTATTGTAAATGTTTGAATAGGCTTCACTCACTGTAGTTCACATTCTGCCATCTAGTGGAAGAACATTTATTGTTGTGCCTGCCTCTATAAATCATCGATTAACGCAGAAAAACTATCTGTAGTAAATAAACAATAATTTTCAGCCCAATCAAGTGAAACCGTAAAGTGTGTCATTGACTTAGCACCTCATTTCAACAAGTTTTGCGAATAGTTGCCTGAAGTACAATATGATCCAGTAGTTTTGAAATATCTGGTGAAAATTCCCTTGTGCATTTGTTATGCCGCTTGCAGGACTGGCAGGTGCCCTTCGACGGGTCCGCAGTTTGGAGCCGTGTGGTCCCGCGAGGGTGCTGCTATCCCACCCACGCCGCCGCTTTTTCTGGAGGAAGTGGACCAAATCCCACTCGCACAATGTCGTTCGCCCAGCGACTGTTCAACCTGCCTATCCCGTACCCAAGGTAAAGACTTTTTGGTTGTTTTTCAGTTAACTAGCCAATCTCCAATCGTCTTTTCTCCTTTTGTGTCTTCAAGCACATTGAGCGGCCGGATTACGTCGGCACTGGACTGATCCCGGAATGGCCTGACTTTATCGAAATAAAAAACACGGAGCAAATCGAAAGCCTCGCCAGAGCATGTCAACTCGCTCGACATGTGCTGCTATTGGCTGGCCAAAGCCTGAAAGTAAGCCAAGATGCGGCTCCTGTTTGCGTATTTGTCGTAAAATAAATGTTTTGATGTTTTTTTCCCCCAGGTGGGTATGACAACAGATGAAATAGACTTCATTGTACATCAGGAGACAATCCAGCATAATGCCTACCCTTCCCCTCTTAGATATGGAGGTTTCCCAAAATCGGTTTGCACTTCAGTCAACAACGTGGTGTGTCATGGCATACCTGACAGGTGCTTACATTTTCAATATCTCTTTGTAGTTGTGTTACAGGGACAAAAAAATCCAGTAGTGTGTGAATGAAATATTCCTGAATTATGCCATTTGAGGGTTTTTTATTTATTAGGATTGCCAAAAGTATCGTTGTATTGCTACTGAAATGTTGTATCCGGGTGCGATATGCAATTGCACAAATATCGATACTCAGTTATTTGTTTTTGCACTATCACAGGTCACCAGAAATTTGTAATAGTAATCGTGATGGAGGATATATTTGGCAGTCGAAATAAATTGGACGTCTAACGCTGTTAAAGGCACTGAAAGATGAGCAACAAATACTGATTTGAACTCATTGGCTGCATAGACCAATGACAGTATGGATAGTGAGTTGAATAGCATAGCATGGTGACAAAAGACTAAAAAGATGACATCCAGTATGAGTAATTTAATGCCAACGTGAGGAATTTTCTGTACACAGCATTCATCCTTTATTAATATGCCTGCAGTCGGCCACTTCGAGACGGTGACATCATCAACATCGATGTCACTGTAAGTTGAATGGACAAACGTGTAGTTAAAACAAGGATACTGTGAAGCTAATTCTTCCCATCGGTGCTAGGTGTATTTGGACGGTTACCACGGCGATACGTCGGAAACCTTCCTGGTTGGTGAGGTGGACGAGGTTGGGCGGCGACTGGTGGAAACGGCAAGACGTTGCAGGGATGAGGCTATTGCGGCTTGCAAACCGGGTGCGCAGCTCTGCGTTATTGGTAACACTATAAGGTATGAATATGTATAATGAACCGTAATGGTGTACCGCAAGATACACGTCACTTCCGCTCATTAATATTCACGTTAGCTACTGTTGCTAAGGGAGGACGCGCCACCGTTTGTCCCCAATAGGAAATGAATGGAAATGGTGTACGAAGGAGATGTTTACCGAGCTAAACCTACCAATTCTCTCCAAAAATGATGTCCCTGGTGCCAAATTCACTCGCAAAGATGTGGAAGAACATAAAAATGTTCAGTTAAAGAGATGGCTTGAGTTTCGAGGGCTGAAAAAGACAAAAAAATCGCGCCAACCTAAGCATAGCCTTAGCTTTTTTATCAACACCTTTTTCTTATGCGACTGACAACGACATTCTCCTGTTTCAACAAGCTATCCTTTACCACCAGCCGTGTCTTTCTTATATATTATATCCTCTGGTTGTCCTACGTCTCTGACCGTTCTTGGGGGTAATTTATATTGATAGGTTTTGTGTAGCGATCGCAAATGCTCGGTGACAGCGAACGAACACTTTTAATTTTTTTCATTGATAACAAATCTTAATTCTATAATTTATTTCTGCTTCCCCCTTACTAAAGTTTTTTTTTTTTCCAACAACAGAAAAGGTAACAGTGGCAGTCAGATATCATTTTAATTCTTTTCAGGTCATTCATTGTCAGACAGAAGCAGCATGGCACAACGTCACGCTAAAAAATAAGTAAAAAATATCAAAATGGCTTACCTTCTTGCCCTCTGAAAGACCATGCAAACCCAACAAAATGTTTACTGCATATGAAATGTGAATGGATTCACCGAGCTGGCGCTAAAAGTCTGCGCAAGTTGATTCATTCTTCACATTTTTCCCTCCAACTTTTTGGTTTTGGGAAACGTATGAAGAAAACATCCTTTATATGTCGTAATGTCTAGAGTCGTTTCTACAAGTTACAAAAAAGCAATGTGTGATCGGTATGTTCGTTTTTGAAAGATTACCGGAGAAAAGTAGCAGAATTAGCATGGTTTCTATGAGAGGGCGGGTCTATAATGTCCCACTTCTACTTTACTTCCGCTTTACGATGCGACATCACGGTCTAAAAATAGCATGCGTGCAGTACGCTATTCTTGTTTTAGTTTATGAAGTTTGACATGATTCGCTTTGGAAGTGAATGATAATTAGAAATGCGATAAAATTGCGATGAATCGGAAGTTAACTATTAAAAATGCGACATATTTGCAATTTATCGCATACTAACTGCGATTAATTGCTTGTTAACTATGACGAATTTGTGATTATTTGTGTGGTAACCAGTGTTGTTAATCTTACTTTAAAAAAGTAATTAATTACAGTTACAAATTACTTCTATCAAAAAGTAATTGCGTTAGTAACTCGGTTACCTGAATGTAAAAGTCATTAATTACCGTACTTGGCAAAGTAACTAGTGATAATTTTCATGTTCTTTTCCTCATGATTTTTTTTTTCTCTCTCTCAAAAAAAAAAAAAAAAAAAAAAAAAAAAAGCCGTTAAAGTTGTTAAAGTTGCTCCCGTTACTGCATTAGTTCCCCACTATCAACTTTCGACATGTGCAAGTTTTAAAACTGTTTCATCATTTAAAGATAGATTTAAGTCAAGATTTTGCCGATTTAGGAGCATTTTAGATAAAAAGTTACTTAGCTTCGCTAGGAAGGTTCTCTACAACAGAGCCTTCTTGAGAGCCTACTGCTTTAAGATGGCGGCTGTTTACTAACGCATCTAGTTCAATATATATCTCTTGCTAATGCCATCCTGTCTGTCATTTGCACCTAGTTCTTTAGTATGTAATATCTAACGTAGCATCGTGTGGGCGTAGTTTGTAGGCTATCGGCTACAATCAGGTATTATTGGAGCTACCTAGCATCGCGCTTGCAACGGCGTCTCCACTACTGCTCTGCTCTCTCGTCTTCGTGAGTCCGTCTCTCTCAGACTTTTCTCGCGCATAGTAGCGCATAGTAACGCACGCCTTTCCCACCTCAGTAACGGTAACGGCGTTGCCAAGATGAGAAAAGTAATTGATTAGATTACACACTACTGAAAAAAATAACGCCGTTATATGCTAACGCCGTTATTAACAACACTGGTGGTAACTATTCAAAATTAGAAAAAAATTGGGATGTACCGAAGATACTTGTGATCAATTGCAAATTGACTATAAACAATGTAATTTGCGATTAATTGCAAGTGAACTATTAAAGTTGCAAAAAAATTGTGATTGTTTGCAACTATCCAAAAATATGACAAATTTCCAATTAATTGCACGTTAGCTATTAAAAATGTGACAAATTTGCTAATTGTTGCATTTAAACTATTTTAAAAAACTTACAAACATTTAATGAATATCAAGTTAACAATATAAACTGTGAGATATTTGAAATGAATCTCAAATGAACCATGTATGAAAGTGACTATTTTTCGATTAATCACAAGTTAATTATTAAAAATGTGAATTTTTGAGTACACTATGAAATAATGCATGTAATGGTATTGAACTAATGCCGTCAATGGCAACCAATGTATTAATGTTTGTGTTCCAGTGAAATCGCTCATGCTAATGGATTCCAAGTATGTCCTTATTTCATCGGCCATGGAATTGGCTCCTACTTTCATTGCCATCCCGAGATTTGGCATCATGGTGGGTTGTCTTTTGGACATACATTTTTTTTTTTTGGCATCGTGTTTCTTATACTCTCCTCTTTCTTTCCAGCAAATGACAATGACATGACCATGGATGAAGGAATGACTTTCACAATAGGTAAATATTATTGCGCTGGTATAAGTTGCTGACTATTAGGGGTGTGACAAAATATTGTAATGGTGATATATCAATGGCTGCCATTGATGGCACTAGACGTCCTATTCATATTGACCGGATTGGACGTCTAGCGCTGTCAATGGCACTTAAACTAGAGCATTCATAGCCAGTCTTCTGTGGGCATTTACAGGTCACTTCTGTTCATTTTAGGGCAATTGCAGGTTACGTCCTGTAGATTTTGAGTCACTTCTTATTCATTTGGGGACATTCTCGAGTACCCCTGGGCGATGAAACAATACCAATAATTATCATCATATAACTTTTGTCAACAGAAATAATAACTTTCGACAAAAGTCGATAGATTTAAACTGTAATTACTTCACTTTTCCGACTTGAGTGAGACATTAACTCGACGTTCTGAACGTGACAAGTCGCATAGAATTGGATCATTTCAAATCCGATCTGGGTCACTTTAGTATGTGGTCTAAATCCGATCTGGGCCACATTTTTCCAGAATGTGGCTGGCGGTCTGAACTTTCAAGTCTCCCGAATCGGAATTCATGCAGCAATGACATCAGAAAAGCGAAAGCGGCAGGCAGGTCAGGAGTGATGTAGCTATGCATTAGCTTCTATGCACGAAGCAGGCTTGACCACGGTCATAAAATAATAAATGAAGAAAAGGATAAGCCTGACAATTTTCGATTTTAATTCTAAGATCCGAATGAGCAATATTTCAGTATAGCTTACATGGCCGAGACGGGGCAAATTTACACACCCACATCATGTCACGCACACAAATCAAGGCTTATGTGCATGCCTGTATGCATTCTATCAGTCCATATAAACTTTGAAAAAAGGACTAAATGAGGATTATTAATGTCTCCTTATTTGTGTCATCTTTTTGGAAATCAATATATGATCACCCTGGAGTGACATACAGTTAGCATGTATAATTTGTTTTGATGCTTCTGCGCATGTGGTCACTTTGCTGAGCTCATCTCGGACTGCGAATTAGTGCGTATGCGTGATACTTGAACGGGCTCCATGGACAAAGGCAGTCTGAACGGGCACACCAAAAAGCCACATATGACAAAAAATCGGATTTGCGCATTAAGACCTGCAGTATAAACCTAGCCTTTGTGAAGCCAAGTTTTTGTTACTGCTACTTAATTAATCTATTTTGCCTCTGTTGTTGTTGTTGAAGTGCTATTGTTTGTGTTAGTACAACTTTATTTATTCTGTGCCTAAATGCTTAAGTTATTGAAGTGCAATTATATCTTTCCTTGAAAAAGACATTTTATTTATTCTGTGTTTCTGTGCGGTATTGATATTGTTGTCTTTTACTTAAAAGGGGCATGGTCTATTGTTTTTAGTTGAGATTTCTTAAAAAGAATTGTTTAATTTAAGAGTAAACATTTATTGCGTTTAAATGGGTGTACTTAATATTACTTAGTATTATTAATATATACCGTATTCTTACTGTGTTATTGTAAATTGGTTAAAAAAAAAAAATGAGGGGGCGCAATAATATCGCATATCGCAGTATTTTATGAGAGAATTTATCGGCAACTAAAATTTGTTATCGCGACAGGCCAAGTAAGGTGACGTGAGATTTACCAATCTCATGGCTTTCAGACATGGGGCGATAACCCGGAAACTACCCGGGTTGGACACGTTGTTCTCTGGGCATTGGCAACAAAATAAACCACACATTTCCAAAGATGGATGATGAACTCTCTCTTTCTCGGCTCTAAGATCCAGTAGCAATGTAATTTTATTAGGTCAATTAAACTGGAAACATATTTCCAGTTTGTCATGTTGATAATTGTGATGTTTACCGCTTTTCGTCTTAATGCGAAGAAAGAGTAAATGATGATCGGCCATGATAATTACGTCATCAAGCTTTACGCTGTGACAAGGGAATTAACCGGCTCCTTTCACAAATACCACGTCCAGGGTAAGTTCAGACATTATACTAGGATGCGACCCGGTTAATGTCTGTATCATCTCCGTGTCAGTCGATCCGGGAAATTGCTTTCAGACATAAGGGCTACCTGCTTAAATCCCGGGAGTGAAACAGAGTTCAACGTATGTCTGAAAGGGACTATATATGTGAGATACTTTCACTCAGGGGCAAAAGTCAGTCTTCACATTTGCAAGAAAAAAGATGGGATAATTATCGTGATAATTATTGATATCGACTGATAAAACCATTTTTGTCATCTCGCCTAGGCTTCTTCTAGAGTCACTTCCTGTTCAGTAATCCAAAATCAACAGGAAGTGACCTGAAATGCCCCCAAATTAACTCATTGCCTTGCATTGGCTGCCACTGACGGCCATAAACGTTCAATTCATTTGACGTGGGAGGGATGGCTGCGAATAAACATTGCAACCCTCCCACTTCAAACGGGTTGGACGTCTACTAGTGATGAACTCAGTTACAGGAGAAGGATGAAAACAGTATGTTTTTGTGTTTATTAGTTGTATTGTAGGATCTCCTGAACCATGTACAGTGCTGGCCAAAAGTATTGGCACCCGTGCAATTCTGTCAGATAATGCTCAATTTCTCCCAGAAAATGACTGCAATTACAAATGCTTTAGTAGTAATACTGTATCTTCATTTATTTCGCTTGCAATGAAAAAACACGAAAGAGAATGGGGAAAAAAATTAAATCATTATAATTTTACACAAAACTCCAAAAATGGGCTGGACAAAAGTATTGGCACCCTCAGCCTAATACTTGGTAGCACAACCGTTAGACAAAATAACTGCGAACAACCACTTCCGGTATCCATCAATAAGTTTCCTATAATGCTCCGCTGTAATTTTAGACCATTATTCTTTGGCCAACTGCTCTAGGTCTCCGAGATTTGAACGGTGCCTTCTCCAAACTGCCATTTTTAGATCTCTCCACAGGTGTTCGATGGGATTCAGGTCTGGACTCATTGCTGGCCACTTTAGAAGTCTCCAGTGCTTTCTCTCAAACCATTTCTAGTGCTTTTTGAAGTGTGTTTTGGGTCATTGATCTGCTGGAATCTGCTGGAAGAACCATGACCTCTGAGGGAGACCCATCTTTCCCACACTGGGTCCTACATTATGCTGCAAAATGTGTTGGTAGTCTTCAGTACGGGTCGACACTGTTGTACCATCGGACTGCAGGACAGCTTGAACATGTATGGATGTTAGTCGAGGTTCTTTATCCACCATCCGCACAATCTTTCGTTCAAATCTCTCATCAATTTTTCTTTTCCTTCCACATCTAGGGAGGTTAGCCACAGTGCCATTGGCTTTACACTTATTGATGACACTGCGCACAGTAGACAACGGAACATCCAGGTCTTTGGAGATGGACTTGTAGCCTTGAGATTGCCCATGCTTCCTCACAAGTTTACTTCTCAAGTCCTCAGACAGTTCTTTGGTCTTCTTTTTCTCCATGCTCAATGTGGTTTACACAAGGACAAAGGACAGCGGTTGAGTCAATTTTAATCAATTTTAACTGGCTGCAAGTGTGATTTAGTTATTGCCACCACCTGTTATTTGCCACAGGTAAGTAACAGGTGCTGTTAATTACAAAAATTAGAGAAGCATCTCATGATTTTTCAAAGGTTGCCAATACTTTTGTCCGGCCCATTTTTGGAGTTTTGTATAAAATAATAATGATTTAAATTCTTTCCGTGTTTTTTCATTGCAAGCAAAATAAATGAAGATATTACTGCCAAAGCATTTGTAATTACAATCATTTTCTGTGAGAAATTGAGCTTTCTCTGACAGAATAGCAATGGTGCCAGTACTTTTGGCCAGCACTGTATGAATAATTGTTATATCGTCATATTGTGCGATCGTTATCGTGAGCCTTGTATCACAAATCATAAAGTAGTGTGAGGTATCCAGAGGTTCCAACCCCTACTGACTGTGTTGTTCCCTTGGCAGAACCTATACTGATGGAGGGCTCTGCAGAGTTTAAAATCCTGAAAGATAAATGGACAGCGGTGTCCGCAGACGATAAGAGGTGATTGAATTTGCCTTTTCACATTTGTCGTTAAGGTCTGACATTTCTACCTTTTTTTTTTTCTTTCTTTTTTTTTTTTTTTTCTTTCATGCAGATCGGCTCAGTTTGAGCACACGGTCGTTATCACTTCAGACGGAGTGGAAATTCTTACCAAACTGCCAGAAGAGGTCACTCATTAATGTGAATCACAAATGTTAGAAAGTGTTTACTTATGCAAAAAAAAAAAAAAAAAAAAAAAATGCTTAAACTGTAAAGCGTCAGGACAAATGTGTAAATACCAACACATTTATATCCATTTCACATTTTTTTTGTCCTCCCACCCCTTTCCAAGTCCCCTCAGCATTTTAGCGACATACTTCAATTTTTCAGTTACGTGCGGTTTTTTATAAATCCAGTTTTATTTAATTGTCTTTTCTTGTCTGTGATACAAACAAAATAACTAATTGGCTACTATTAATGGTGCTAAATGTCCAATCTATTTGGAGTGGGAGCAGGGGTGAAAATGGAAGTAGCCTAGATTCGGGGTCGGAAAATTTGATTCTGAAAATAGGATGACAACTGTCAAAACCCCGTGGGAAAAAAAACCCTGCCAGGCTCCCACACACGCATCTCCAAGAACAAAATCAACTAACATCAGATTTACATACACAAATGTTACCAAGTTTAATAAAGTGCTTGTGTAGCGTCATCCGTTTCCACCGATATTTATGTAGTCCAGGAATTTATGTTCACTGGCTACGTCTCAGTGTATCTGATGAATCGTGTCGATGTGCGATGTGTTGTCTGTTAAGTTGGCTGACAGACTGACATGTGATCAACATGTATAGTTAGCTCTGAGTGGTTCAAATGCATGTGTTTTCTGGAATAAAAAAAGAAGGTAACGAAAAAATTAATGCAATAAAAAAGGGCAATGCAACGGAAAATTTATCAAATCTTTAAGAGGAAAGTGTTGAAGAGGCTTATTTTATTTGCTCTGATGAGGTTCAGATTATCCTCCATCTCAATGTGCATATTTTGACTTTTTTTTTTTTTTTTGTTTGTTAGGCTACTTATTGCTTTATTAAAAAAAAAAAAAAGTCGATGTTTTATCTTACATTATGCACATGAAAATGGAATATATGTCATTTTATACTTTTGTATATGTAAACATTAACTTTTAAGTGCCTATGACAGCAAAAAGCATGTTTATTTCATATTTCCCGCGGTATTTCACGCTCCTGAAAAAATGGACGGCTTGGATGTGTGTGGAAGCGATCGATATATTACATTTTTTGAATCCCGCGCCATGAAAATGAGTGACTTCTTGGATTGCTGAAGAATTAACTGCATCAGGCTTAACATCTTCAGTATACAGCCAATACTACAATATGTAGAACGACTGCGGATTCAGCTGATTTTGCGGATTTTTTCGTTTTTTTTTTTTCGCATCACGCCAGCCCAATGTGCTGCAGGCTTTTGTTTCTGCACCAGGGAGAGGCGTGTGAGCCTTTTCAAAAAGTTCCCGTTCACCGCGGATAACGGCCAAAACAAGTCCGACAACTGTGGGACCATTGGACCGACGAGAAAGTGAGTAAGCGACGTGTTTTATATTATGTCAAATACTGGGATCATGGCACACATTTTAATAAGGAGGTGGTTTGCATTTTGTGACAGTGCCCACCCACGGACACGCTCGGTCCACCCAAAGAAAACTGAATGTAGTACTAATGGCAGTCTGGGCACTGCGTATGGTATCCCATTTAATATAGTACTCATGTGTTCTAAGTTTTAACCTTTGCGTTGCGTTGTTACCTCCTCTTTCACCTTAAAAAAAAAATAAAAATAAATGAAATGTTGTTTTTGTTCCTAGGGGGTGCTACACACATTTATGTATATTTTGATTGATTGATTTTATTTTATTTTTTTTACATTTCATCAAAGTTTTCACCAGTGTTCACCTGGCTGTTGAGTTTGAGTTTTGAAGCATTCTGAGGGGGTCAAAATAGAGCTCAAAGCGTCGGCTGGAAAAAGAATGACTGCTAGGGGGCGCTACATAGTGTGTTTGGAATTTGTCTTTACACGGTATCAAAGATTGCACCTGTCTTGACCTGCCTGTCGATTTTGGTGCATTTTGAAGCATTCTAAGGGGGTCAAATTGAGCTCAAAGGGGCTGCGGAACAAAGAATACCGATAATAATAATAAAACCGAGGAACCACAGCAGGTTAACTAAAAAAAAACATTGTCACCTGCATGTCCAAACTGTTCAGTTATGGATGCGTTCTAAGTTAAAATAAAATCAACTTTTATTTGTTTAGACCAAATCACAACAACAGTTATCTCAAGAAGAAAACAAAACCTGTTTTAAGGTGCAGTAGCCCTACGCTGGATTAGTTTTCTTTGAATTTTTGATTGAAACAACTTTTTTGATTGAAGTAATGTTGTTTTGAGTTTGGGCCACATATTCGGTTGGACATTTGTCTTTTGATAATTAAAAAAAAAAAAAAAAAAAAAAGACACAAAAAAAAGAAAAATCACTTTAATAGAAAAAAATAGAAAAAAAGTTTTTTGAATGTGAAAAAAATTATTTGAGACTCAAAAATCTAACCACTTTATTTTTCATAGAAAATAGTTTCTTTCATTGAAGCAAACCTTGTTGTGTATGGGCCATATTATGGGTAGGACATTTATGTCTAAATCAGGGGTGTCCAAACTTTTTGCAAAGGGGGCCGGATTCGGTGTGGTAAAAATGTGGGGGGGCCGACCTTGGCTGACGACCTTTATGAAGAACAATATATTTAAGCAAATTTTAGCAAGCCATTCAGTGTGTCACATTTGTTTTATTTAAAAAAAAAAAATCAATTTCATCAATCTCACAACTAGCCTTGTGGCGTTCTCTTTCAACTCTCGGGGTCTTGCGAAATATTGCTGGTGTGAAATTAAACTAGCTTCAAGTTGCTTCAATTTCTCGCGGCGCATCTTCCCCGTAATCTTGTCGTACATGTCAGCTTGTCTTGTTTGGTAATATCGCCTCACATTGAACTCTTTAAAAACAGCGACTGTTTCTTTGCAAATGAGGCAGACACAGTTGTTGCGTATTTTAGTGAAGAAATAGTCCAATTTCCACCTATCCTTGAAGCGTTGGCCGTCGCAGTCAACTTTTTTGTTGACTGTCGCCATTTTAGAAAATTGGGAGTAAAGGGTCACACGAGGTAATGTTGCTTAGAGTGCTGCGTCTTTTAGTGGGTAAATGAGGAGCAGATTTTAGTGTTAAAGCTACTTCATATGCTGGTGGCAGTACTGCTGACCAATTTATTAAGTCTGTGTGCGGGCCAGATGTTATTGATTTTATGACAGAGGCTGGGGGCCGGATAAAATTTGACCACGGGCCGCATTTGGCCCCGGGGCCGGACTTTAGACAAGCCTGGTCTAAATGGTAAATGGTAAGTTGCTTCAATCCCAAAAAAAAAAAAAAAAATTCAATCAAAGAAATAGTTTATGTAAAAGTGTTAAAACTGTTCCAGCATTTAAAGGATTTGACGATTTAGGATAATTTATTTAATTTGATTTTAGATAAAAAAGTGACTCACCTTAGGTTCGCTACAACGGAGCCGTCCTGCTTTAATATGGCGGCTTTTTACTAACGCCGCCGAGTCGAGAGGGGTCTGGCTGCAGCCCGCCTGTCTCAATACCCTGCGCCGCTCGTCCGCACTCTCTTGCAATGCGAGAGTCTGTCATTTAACATCGAGTTCTATACACATGTAATATCTATGAGACGAATCAGACGCTACCGCCGAAGCATCATATGGGCGTAGTTTGTAGGGGCTGTCAGCTGCATTGCAGCCGGGTATTATTGATTGTTTGGGAGGGGATTGCTTTGGAACAGTAGCGCTTAGAAGACAAACCCCTTTTCATCTCTCCTTGGCCACATGGCGTAAAATAATTCACTGAAAGGTGTCAAAACATTTTCGGGCACGCTTAGAAGCCGTTCAATCTCGCTTCTATTTCGAATCGTTTGGGTGTACGTGGAAACTTCGAGGCCTCCCTAGATTAGCCTACCCGATTTTAGCCGCTAGCAAAGAGAACAAACAACGCGCTTGGGATCAACATATCGCCGGGCAAGCAAACATCAAGTCCCAAAATGTCAGGTGAGTTGACTTTTGACTCATTTAAATGTCTAGCAAATACCATACGTTACAATTTGATTGTTTATAGATAGAAAATGTATGACTAGTGCTGTGTATGCTCTTATTTGTGGGTTTTATTCTCTTTAAAGCGTATATGACACCTAAACTGAAATATTAAATAGCATTCATATTGGAATTAAAATCATACATTGAGACGATTTGACTATATATAGTACAATTTGGCAAAGCGGAGATGAGGAGAAATGCGTCTTTGAAGCTGGCGTTTAGCTCCTCCTGAGTCCTGTCATCATAGTGCTCAAGCGCCTCCATCTCGGTGATGACGTCGAGAGGTGAAGTACAGTGGTACCTCTACATACGAAGTTGATTCGTTCCAGGACCTTGTTTGTAAGTGGAAATGGTCCTATGTCGTACGTAGACACACTCAAGTAGTAAAACAGTGTCAGGATTAGCGATCAGATACCATAGATACAGATAGCTTTAAGCTTCGGCATCTCTATCTTTTAGAGTTAAATTGAATGCAAACACAAATGAATGCTGTACGTTTGGATTGGTGCCTGTCCATGTCTGAAAAAGGAAATAAATAAATAGAATAGGATGCCAGCATACTCACAACAGATTCGCACAAATACTGGCTTTGACACCTCACATAGCTGATTTGTGTACACTCCACCCCTCCCAATCACTTTTCTGACTCTTCCCCCCCCCCCCCCCCTTCTTTTTTCCTTGGTCATCAGGCCCTTCACATAGTGTCAACTGGGTATACAACTGGCTAGCGATAGCACCAACATATTTATAGTTACTTTAGGCGTTCATTGTATTTCTTTTTGTTTGTACTTCTCTCTCTTCTCCTTCTATTCCCACATAACTCCTTCCTGTTCACTGCTTTCTACTAATAAATGAGACATGTTGAATTATCACAATGGACTCCCTTGTGATACATTAAAACTTCAGAAAAATCGGACACTCAGTTTTCCATTCTCTGCGTCAGGTAGCTGAACATGACACTTTTAAAATAAATAAATAAATGGTCGTTTGTCAAGCAGGATTTTCCCATAAGAACACATAATTCCATGATTTCGTTTAGGGCTCAGCTATCGATTATTTTAGTAGTCCATTAATCCATTAACTAGTTAGTTCGAATAATCGAGTAATCTGACGAGGAACACAAACAATTGAAATACCTGAGCTGAGCCTCAAATGATATAAATAAATAAATAAATAAGGATCTCTGTCAACAAAAGAACAATTGGTTGAATTACATAGCAAAAGTCCGCTAGTTTGATTGGTAGAAAATGCTAACAATTTTTCTTACAATGCTCTTAACAAATGGTTCAGACATATTCCCACAAAAAAAACGGCTAAATATACCTAAATTACGAATGCATTAAAAAAAACTTTCGCGCAAACAAAAACTCGGTTTATGTTGGTCTTGACATGGAGCAGTTGGATCCAGCCATGTGAAATGAGGCAGACAAGAGGGTAGTGTATCCACCCAAATCAATGAAATTGAAAGCAGACACTTTCAAAATAAACCATTACAACGCCACTTTAATAAAGCGAATACTGGAAGCAGCAAAATGTAATTCGAATCTTTTTTTGTAATCGAATACTCGAGTTAATCGATTAATCGTTGCAGCACTAACTTCGTTCCACAGCCCGAAAACATACACCTTAATAAATACTGCTGGTACTATTACAAATAAAAATCAGAATAATATATAATAATAATTTCTGTAATAATGTACCAAATCAGGTTCTAATGTGGCGGATGTTTTGCATGCTGTACCTGAATGCACCACGTGGCTGACGTGACAGAGTGAGAAAGGTGCGGAAGAGATTTTACTTTCTCTTTTATTGTTCTGTTGGTGTCAACTGCAGCTGACAGTAGCGTGTTGTGTTGCACAAGTTCTGAAATAAATGATTAAAATTTGATGATTGATCAAATTTTTGAGTCTCACATTTTTGTAAATTAAACACTGTTTTCTTTGAAGTGACTTTTTTTTAATTGAAAATATATATTATGATTGAAGCAACTTTTTTTTTTTTTTAACAAAACTGAAAAATAAAGACACAAATTTTCATAGAAATGCGAGCTGAATGCTCGCAGTGTACAGCCCTGTAAATATTTTGGGGATTGTATAAGGCAAATGAAGAAATAAGTTTTGGCTCATGTGTGATTATGTTCTTGGTCTTGCAGATGTCAGTCAAGAGCAACGCCAGGAGTTTGCTCGCATCGAAGAAGAGGAGGAGGAGATGGAGGAGTCGTCACAAATCAAGAAAAAAGAGGAGGACAAATTCGTCCACATTAAAGAAGAGCAAGAAGAGTATATCGTTATAGTTGAGAACTCCCACATTGAGGAGCAGCAGCAACCTCATCCATTTAAAGAGGAAGAGGAGGACCCTCCATATGTTAAAGTGGAGGTGGTGGACATCTCCAAGTGGAGTGGTGAGCCCTTGAAGGTTGAAGATGGAGGTCCGAGTGAGACCAGCAGAGGGGTGGAGCCCTTGAGTGGCATCAGCAGTTGTTCAAAAGAAGGATCCCAACCAGATGACCTCGTCACTCAACCATCGGAGAGTTACGACGCCTCATCACACTCGCTTTTCTGTGAGTATCACGTAACTCTTCTTGAGGGCAGTGTGGGGCTCCGTCTATATATGAAGCCCAAACTGTCATTTGGTGGCGGTCCTATCTAAACATGTGCTGATTACCAGTTTCAAGGTACACCATGGTATGAAAATGTCACAGTTTCAAAACCACAAAAAATTTCCGTCAAACTAGCTCGACAGTATTAGCAATTTCTTCATGTCCGAAAAATGAAGGCAGAAAGCCCGCCCGTCTCATCAGACCATAGGACATGGTTGCAGTAATCCATGTGCTTTCTTGACATGTCTTCAGCCAACTGTTTGCGGGCTTTCTTGTGTACTGTCTTCAGAAGAGGCTTCCTCCTGGGGTGACAGCCATGCAGACCAATTTGATGTAGAGTAGAGCTAGTAGCTCAAGCTAGTGTGCTATGCTTTACATATAATAGTTGTGTATATAAATGTATTGTGCAGTTTGTTGTATATTGAGTATTGAATATGTCTATTTTTCTGTTGTACTTTCACAATATTAAGACAAGTGTCTTCCCAAAAAAGCAAGAAAAGACCAAGCCTTGTGGTTTATGGAAGTGCATTCATTTTTAGATGGCTGTCGGGCAGTGCAGAAGTGAAACGCACTGTTTTGGGCAGTACATGTACTGTAATATTTTTGGCACGGTGTCGGTGGATTGGGATGTGTGCATTTGTAAATCAAGCGCTCCCTTTCTGTGACGTCACGCTTAAGTGTGCCGCACGGCTAGTGAGGAACACATCTTAATAAGCCACTGAAAAGATGGCAATTGCTTCGATTGTGTTTTGAAGATTGATATTGATTATTATAAGGAAAGCCATTAATCCTTTTTGCTCTACCATATTTTTGTTATGAGGAATGAGTGATGAACCTTACTATATAATGTTTGCATTTTACAGTGTTAGCTATAAGTTAGTAAGTTATTGAGAGGACTTTTGGTTATTGATAGACTTGCTATCCTAACCTGTCTCCCAGGTTAAGAAAGTTGTTCCATGGACCAAGACCACAACAGTTTCCTCTCCTGTAGCACCAAATATTTTTATTTGATGACAAAGCACAATACCTGTTGTGTTTCCTGAATAATGAACACTGAACTAAAACAAACCCTTCTTCAATTATATTGACTAATTGATTGTGATTGACTCAAATTATATTTGAAAAAAATAAATATTGACACTTTATTTGAAGTCAAGACTATTCTTGTCTTTGTTTTGTTCATAATAATGTTCATGTCATTATGAAAAATCTGGTGAGGTCAAAGGCAAAAATCTATGTTGAATCCACCACTATTTTTTTTTTTTTTAACTTCCAGGTGTTCAAAAACCTGGGTGAATATACATTCAAAAAATTATATATTCATTATCGGTTATCGGCTTTGAGGAGCAGGAAGTTATCGGTATCGGTTTCAAAAAATGGATGTCGTGCACCCCTGTTATTAATTATCTATAACGTCTTTCACATCAGATATGTTTATTGACTATTGGTTATATACTGATTGAACTGTCCTTTTCATTCCAAGTAAAACATAGGTCACAGTTTTTATATTTTTAAAATTTCACCTATATGAGTCTAATGGTATACAAACTTTCAAATGCTGTGAGAAATAAAGCTTTTTGTTTTTCCTGTTGTACTGAACCCGAACCAAACCGTGACCCCCCGTACATACTGAACCGTGAATTGTGTGTACCACCACACCCTAGTCCGTTGAAAGTGGGGGGGCCACCGGGTATGATTACCTGGGCCTCAGGACCATAGGGGGCCACTGAATGACCCTTAATTTATTTTACTTTATATTCACATATTTCTTTATTTAAATCATTGTCTGATTAAATATTCTATTCTATTCGATATATACTTAAAAACTTTAAGAGTGATGGCTTTTTGCTGGAACTTTTATTAACAATGGGGGACTCCCAGCCACTCAACTTGGCACTACTGCACAACAACTCCCATTTCCCCCCCTTACGCTCACCCACCTCTTCGTCTGTGCCAAATTGGTATAGCTGGTCATATTGTAGGGGACAGCGGCCCCTTGGGGATACTGGTAACACCTTGCTCTCCTATGAGTGTGACCTTGCTCAAAAACTGGATTTCACTGATGTCATAAATGACTTTGCTGTCAAAAAATCTAGGCGCATCACTGTTTGAGGGCTTGATAACCTCAGGTATGTGGAGGGGGCAGGCACAGGATGTTATACTGTTTTGTTGCTTAGCAGTCAGGCATAGCACTGTCAGTTGTATTGAATTGTAGCCTACATGGGACAATAGATGGAAATTGTTTGTTTATATTGTCACATCACATTACCGTCTGTTAAATTTAACTGTCCATCTCAAATTAAAATAATTTGAAAATTTACACTTTCATTACTTGCAAAGCGTTAAAGTACTGCGTATGTTGTTGTGACAAGCCGGTGGCAGGGGTGGGGTGGGGTGGGCCCTATAATGGTCTCTTGTCCCCGTCTGTTGACAGCCCTGGTCACACCCCTAATATATATTAGAGCTGTCCCGACTAGTCAACGTATTTGATGACGTAACCACGAGCACAAAATCCCATCGACAGTTAAAGGCGAATTACAAAAATGTATATATTGTAACGTCGACAGAGAGTTTAGCTGCATCCGGTTTGTAATTCCTTATTTTTGGAACTTGTGGAAACAAGACGGCTCCTGCACCGGCAGCCAGCACAACAACTACCATCAACAACAGGAAGATGTCTCGCTCTGTCGCGCCTCCCTCACTCACGTCAGCCACACAGCGCATGTAGGAACGCATGCAAATACACCCGGTACATGACATTATCGTGGTATTGAGGCCATTTTGTCTACAGATATACAGTATAGATTAGTTGAATGTTTCTTTGATCCCAGACAATAGTTATAGGTTTTATTTACCTGACATGTTTCGGCGAACACTTCCGCCTGATGAAGGCAGAAGTCATTAACAACACTGCTTATACGTGCACACACATACAAGCTCTCTCAGCCAGTCTAACCTCACGGCCTACTAGCATTATAGACGGTCCATAAAACAAATCATTTGTCTTCTTGTGCAGGTTTCAGCAAATATCTTGGTCCTGAGCGGCAGGAGCCAGAATCTCCTGGCGTTGAAGAGGATGTTGAGGAAGGAGGTATCAACAGGTGGACTGGTGAGCCCTTGAATAGTGAAGATGAACTGAGCGAAAGCTGCAGCAGCACCTCAAGAGAAGGACTGCAAGCAGACATTTTCATCTCTCCAGCAGATAGAAATGGCGCCGCATCACCCTCGCCTTACAATGATGACGGTCATAAGAAATCTCACCATAACGACAAATTCTGCAAATGCTCTCAGTGTGGGAAAACCTTTGCTAATAACTATGCGTGTCGTATGCATATGAGGAGCCACACTGGTGAGAAACCTTTTGTCTGCTCAGTTTGCGGTCAAAGATTCAGTCTCAAGGGCACCTTAAAAAGACACACAATAACCCACACTGGAGAAAAACCTTTTCCCTGCTCGATTTGTGGCCAAAGGTTCGGTCACAAGAGCCAGGTAATAACACACACAAGAACCCACACTGGAGAAAAACCTTTTGCCTGCTCAGCTTGTGGTCAAAGATTTAGCCACAAGAGCCACTTAATATCTCACACAAAAACCCACACTGGTGAAAAACCTTTTGCGTGCTTAGTTTGTAGCCAAAGATTCAACCACAAGAGGAATTTAATATCACACACAAGAACCCACACTGGCGAAAAACCTTTTGTCTGCACAGTTTGCGGTCAAGGATTCAGTCACAAGTGCACCTTAAAAGTACACACAAGAACCCACACTGGTGAGAAACCTTTTGTTTGCTCAGTTTGCGGACAAAGATTCACTCACAAGAGCAATTTGAAAAAACACACAAGAACCCACACAGGAGAAAAACCTTTTGCCTGCTCAATTTGTAGTCGAGGTTTCACTGAAAAGCGAAACTTACAAAAGCACATAAAAACCCACACCGGAGAAAAACCTTTTGCCTGCTCAGATGGGGCCAAAGATTCAGTCACAAGTGGACCTTAAAGCCTGAGTTATGCTTCTGCGTTGCGGTGATGGCGTAGCGATGATGTAGACCCCTACAGCGTAAACTAGTATTCGATAGTTCTGCGGCAAGGGAATGCGTTGTTCCGTAATTCACCGCCAAACCACTAGAGGGGTGTTGCGTTGTGTTTGTGCGGTTTTGGGGGGCTCTTGTCGAATCCCTTGAGTTTTTTTTCCGGTTGGACAACAATGGCAACGTAGATGGAATGCTTGAATGTGGATCTTCAGCTCATCAACATTTAACAACATATGTTGATCATACAAATTTTGAGGCACAGAAGACTGTTGCAGAGGTGCTGCACAGAGACTCGCAGTCATTACGAATTTTAGCATTGGGTTGAAGCTAGCAAGCTGTGTTGTCCAGCGTTTTGTCCGATTTCTTTGCCGTTTCCTACAACCAGCCAGTGGGAAGCCATCGCAGATTTCTGGCGGCTATGGAACTTCCTAAACAATCAGTGATGATGTATCAAGTGTGAGAACTGTCTGTTGTTGAAAATTAAACATCAAAACAACTCTTTCGACACCAAACCTGTGCTTTATTCTTTATATACTTGAAGTGTAAAATGTAAATGTATGTAAACAATAATTGATAAAGTGCACCAACCAAAAATACTTCATAAAGTGATAAAAAGCTGGCAGTTTTTGGCCAGCTGAGTCACCGCTTCGTGTGGCCATTCGCTTCCGAACACACACATACTTGTCTCGGAGGTTTTTCCATTTTTTTTTTTTTTTTTTTTTTCAATGCATTCGCTGGCCCAGCCCCGTATTTTCAGCAATCTCCATGAATCGCTTGCCTTTTAGCAATCTTTATAATGTCTTGACTAAACATTGTAGAGGTTTTCGTACATGCAGACCTCTTCGGTGATACTCTTGTTGGCTTGGTCCATTTTTGCATGTAGCAAAACAATGTTTGAAAATGGCGGTGATCTCGCGCTGAACCAGAAACAACAGTCTTAGCGACATGACGCCGAGTCAGGATTTTGTGGAGGTGCACGTCAGGCTACGGCGAAGGGTTGTAAATTGGGTCTGCCCTGACGGTGTAGGTCTGCCGCAGAAGCATAACTCAGCCTTAAGCTTTTACACTCAGAGAATTTTTTGTGAAGTTAGGGGTTGATTTTTTTCTCTGAGAAGTTATAAACTGAGTCAACAGTTCAAACATGTCTTATTGTACATTTATTCTAGAATCACCAAAAGATTATGTCAGGAACTTTTCTCCAAAATCTTTACATTTTTTAATATCTCATAACCAGTTAAAGTTGAAGAATTTCAAATGCCAAATATGGAAAATAACACACTTGCTTGATTATACTGGCTTTGGGCAGGGGCATCACCAAGGACGTGGGTTTGCATAGGGAAGTTACGCACTTTTCAGGATGCTCAAATTGTCCCCACCAACTTTTAAGCCACCTTATCTGCATTATATAATGACCTCTGTTACATATGTAGGTCATTTAGATTGAAAAAAGTTGTACGGTTTATTTTTAAATATTATTTTGGAAGTTTAAAAAAAAAAAAAAAAATTTATATAGCAATTATTTTTGTTCTTGCTCTAATTTTGAGCAACCTGAGCTGTGGCTAGTCTATAAGTTCTATTTTAATTTAAAATATTTATTTTCGTGAATTATTTATTTTAACATTATATTCATGTTCCAATTTGTAAATACGTTCTGCAAAATTTAAAAAAAATCCTGTTCAATGGATTTTTTTTAAAAACTCAAAATAACACATTTTGAAGCTATAATTGCAATACTGTGGAACCGTGATATTTTTGCTCAACGTTATCATACTGTCAAAATCTCATACTGCCACATGCTTAGTTTGTATTATTTTTTTGACTGTAAGTTTCTGTACCACCTATGAAGTAATTACAGTCAATCTAACTATGGACCAGTGCTATGTTCGACTACTGAAGCTGTATTTGCATAAACCAAATAAATGACACAAATATGTAATGGGTTTGGAACACTGGCCTATTTTTTTTATATATACAAACAACACACATAAGATTCATACAATTAACAGAAAAAATGGAAAATTATTAATCTCAAAAAAAGGAAAACGTGTCACCTTATTGGTAATGTTTGAATTTCTTTTTGTACTTTGATCCTTGTCTTTCTTGATCTCACTGCTGCCTTCCACACCATTTCTCACAAAATCCTTCTCGACCATCTCTCCTCCCTTGGTATCACCTGCATACCCCATTCTTGGTTCACTTCCTACCTGTCCGACCGCACACAATTTGTCAAATTTGGCCCCCACAAATCCAAATCCTTCCCTGTCTCCGCTGGCGTGTCCCAGGGTTCCGTCTAGGGCCACTCCTCTTCATTATTTATATTTTCCCCCCTCGGTTCCATCTTCCGCAAACATGACATTCACTTCCACTGCTACGCAGATAACACCCAGCTCTACATTTCCTCAAAACCATCCTCTTCCCTTCCACCCTCTTCCCTCACCCACTGTTAAGAAGACATTAACTCTTGGTTCTCGTCCAACTTCGTCTTCCTCAATTGCTCAAAATCAGAAGTCCTCCTTGTAGCCAGCAACACCACGCTCTGTAATGATAATAAGTTCTCTATTACCATCAACAATGTACCGATATCCCCCTCCACTCAGGTTAAGAGTCCGGGTGTCATCGTCAACAGCACACTCTCCTTCTGCTCCCATATTAACGACATCACCAGATCGGCATACTTCCACCTTCGAAATTTTTCTTGCCTCCTCCCTTCTAGAGCCTAGATCAGGCCTAAAAAAATCCAGCCCGACCCGACCTGCGTGTATTAAAGCCCGGCCCGAGCAATTAACTTAACTTGCAGGCCCGAGCCCGAAAAAACCCGAAATTTAATTTTTTTTTAGGCCCGAGCTCGAACCCCCCCCCAACGAAAAATTCAAGTTTTATTTGTAGGCCTGAGCCCGTTTTGTTTGTGAGGACTCAGGAGGAGGAAATGCCGGCATGTGATCCGTGGTTGTGTTTTGCGTGATCACATTTGTGACGATGCCATGTGCATAACGATACCAAATTAAAGCCTGTCTTTTGTAACAAATTCTCCCTGTTAAACAAGACTGTAAGGTGCATTTTCAATTAACATTTATATCTTTTATATTTGTGTGTCTGTTCTATGAGGTGGATAGTTCATGCGTCATTTGCTGGGCAAAATGCAATAGACATTTATTTTAATTTCTTCGAGTTGGCTGAAAAAAACGTAGGTTTTCATAATGTTTAAATAGTCGACCTATTTTATGATCACTATAAATGCATTTACACAACGAAATAACGCTGGGAAGGTTTGTTAAATATATTTCTGTGTGGGATACTGTGCCCACATGGGCGCGCCTCTCTGACAAGGAGAAGAACAGCAGCATATACAAAAACTAAAATACTTTTAAATAACATTCTTCATTTTAATGACTCGCATCAGAGCACACAAAAAAACAACCTGCCTTAAGGAGCACTGAAACAAAATAAGAACATTTTGAGGAACAACACGAGCTCCACGATGTCCTGCTTAGAACGAAGAGGTGTGGCCCTCGAAACAAATGATAACAATGTTTTGACGAATATCATCTTTTAGGCCAGTACATTTTTTAAAATGCCTGCTCAGCGTCAACGTGTCAGTCTTTGAGAGCAAAGCGCCACATTTGTTGCATTCCGCAAGGCCGACAGTTTTCTATCGCATCTTCCACTATCAATTTAAATCCTTTCCACACCCCACTTCTACTGGTGGATTCTTGCCTTTTCAATTTCCTCGTCTTTAGTTTGCTTTTCACCCCCACTTCCATATCGAAATTCGAAAAGGAAATGCCAGGATGCAGAGTTGCAGACTCACGGAGAGCGCCAGAGCGTGAGGGGAAGATTAAAAAGAGGGCGGGACCACGGCGTTCATGTGCGCAAACAATGCACAGGCTCTGCTGCGGCTCATGTTTTGGATTACCTTCTTCTGCCTTCTGTTTTATCCAATTTATTTATTTTATAACAAGTATTCCTTAATTTAACATCCATACATCATTTTAGTATACAATATATATTTATTTTTTTTTAAAGTTAGCGAGAGAGAAGTCTGGCCCGACCCGAATGTAAATGATTGACATTTTGGGCCAACCCGGCCCGAAATTCGGCTCAGGTTCGGCCTCAAGATCTAGGCTCTACTCCCTTCTCTCACCCACCATACTGCTTCCACTTGTTTGTGGTCTAGTCACTTCCCGGCTCTTACTGTAACTCACTGTTCTTTGGTCTCCCAACTAAGTCCTTCCAGAAACTGCAGGTCCTCCAAAAATAGGAAGCACACCTCATCACTCGGACCCCCACCACACACCACATCACCCCTGTCCTCCATCAACTTCACTGGCTCCCAGTAAAACTCAGAATCAATTACAAGATATTTGTCATTACCTTCAAAGCACTCCATGGCCTGGCAACTCCCTACCTACACAATCTCCTCTCTATTAACTGTGCCCCCCTCGTTCATTCCCTCCTCCTCTATCCTCCACCTTTCAGTCCCCCTTGTCCGTCTCGCCACCTTCGGTTCCAGAGCTTTTAGTCACTGTGCCCCCCAGCTCTGGATCTCTCTACCCCTCGATCTTTGCAATATATCTCCCCTATCACTTTTCAAATCCACTTTCTTACCCACCACGATCCTTATCTCAGTTTTATCCTTTTAAACTTTTTATTACTCTTATCCTGCTTTTAATCTAATTTTATGATTGTTTTGTTATTCCTGTTGCGATATTGTGTTCCCATCATCAAAAGCGCTCTAGAAATGTATTATTATTATTAGTAGTAGTAGTATCTTTTCCTCCCTTTTAATCAGTTAGTTTTGATTATTTGTATGATCTAGTTATCAACACGTTTTTTTTCTTAAAATTCTTAAGTCAATAACACTTCATTTATTAAAGACAGATGCATTAAAAGTAAAAATGACAAGAGCGAACTCAAAACAAATTCAGCAAAAGGCTGAACGGCTCCAATAGAAAGTAGTATATCTGGTGGATTATCAATGTCTTATTTACTTTCTTTCTAGCTGTTTTCTGGTGGTCAAGAGAAACAAAAAAATCCTCTGCTGGGTAACAAAAAATATGGTGGATCCGACCAGGTTGAAGGATGCCAAATAGGAGTCGCACGTGCGTCTCGCTCCTGCGTGAAGCACAGTTCAACGGGTCATCTGTGGATAGTTCACCATCTTGTCTCTGTTTGAAATTTTCACTCCAACAATTGTTCAGTCGCTTCTTACCTTTATCTCGTGGGCTTCAATAGAAGTGCTCACAGCTTCACTTAAAACTCTGGAACAGCAATTGAACTATGCTGACAATAGGGTTTGGCGAGTTGCGGACAGGTTAACATTTGAAGTTTTCATCTCTCCGGATGATCTTCTGACAATTTGTTCTGTCTCTAGGGCAGGGGTCGGGAACCTTTTTGGCTGAGGGAGCCATGAACACCACATATTGTTAAATGTAATTCCGTGAGAGGCATACAATATGTATACAACTATTGTGTCCATTTTATGTAATTTCAACACTTTTAAAGTACAATAAGTCTCTGAATTCTTTTTAATAACATTGTTATCCTGTTGCTAATCAATGATGAGTATTTCTTACCATTAATGTGACTTCTGGTGTTGCATGGTTTTGCCGATGGCTTTGTAGTCTGGTTGATACTTGGTGTTGTTAAGCTTCATGCAGGTGTTGACAAACTTAGGATGCGTCTTTTCATGTTCACGAAGCGCCACGAATCCTGATTTTCCCCACCATGCACGGAGCACAATCAGTGCACTCCGAAACAAGTTTATCTATCAGTAGATTTTTTTCTTTCGCCAACTCAGAGAAGGACTTGAATAAATCCTCACCTCTTGTCCCTTTCCTTATCAAAACCTGGCAATCACGCTGAACTGGGATAAATTGCTTACGTCTGTTGACTCATCCAAAGGGAGAGAAAAAAACGGTGCTCCATTTATGTCCTTCACTTGTGTTGCCTCAATTTGATTTGACATCATGCTGGTACGATCGTGAACAGTTCTTGCCGACAGAGGTGTTCTTTTATTAGTTTGTCTTTATTCGGAAAGTGTCAAAAACTCTCCACAAAGGCAAATTTCTCTGTCCATTCCTGCTGAAAAGTACGATACCCCTTGTCATCTTCTCAAAAGGGTTTCTAAAATCAGCTTACAATGTGGAAAACGAAACTGAAAACGAGGTCAGTTTACTTCCTGATCTCGCACACATCGGCCGCTATTTTTGACTGCAAAATACGGCAACCCCACTCGAACAGTGTCCCTGCCTCATCTGCATTGCCGATGCGATTGATAAATAGATAAATAGATGGACACAACGGCGTGTGTGTTTGCCACTTTCCCATTAAAATTACCGCGGACCGGCTTTCTCGTCGCCGGTTGTAGTATATGGACTACGTGTCCCATGATTACCCTGGGCTCACGCAGCCAATGGCATGGGACTATGGGGGATCTAACGTAGCACATCTTGGTTGGAATACAATTGCTGAGTAGTGCAAAGCTGAGTGCTGTGCCGGTCCTCTAACCATTCAGAACCAGGTCAGTAAAACAATAGATTACATCTGTAGCGGTAATAAATGGACGGACGGATGGAATGCTACGAGAATAGGTTTTACGAATAGGGAAATCATTATTTTGCCTCAACTACAGGCATGAAAATCTCTCACCTTTCGGCGAAATTCGCCGTTTTGAAGTCAAAAAGGGCGACCTACGTGAATTGCGTAGATCCGAGGAGAATTTTTTTTTTTGGGGGGGGGGGGGGGGGGGGTCGGGAGGTTTTATTTAATTATTATTATTATCATCATGTGATTAACTTAGTACGTAAACTGAGCACTTAATAACACAGTCAGCAAATCCTTCTAGATGCTTCGCTGACGAGAACCAATCATCGGCCAAAGCTGCGTTCCATTATTCCAAACGCGCGCACTCCTTACTGTACATGGAGTGCTCGGAGAGCCTTTGGTTGCATTGCAAAGCTGCAAAAACAAAAAGCAGGCCTTATCCACACCGAGGCAGACCAGAGCGCAGCATACACACTTGCCTGTATTTGCCAGCAGATTGAATTTGGTGAGTAATGGTTTCAATCGTTTTCACATTTTGCGATATAAAAAAGTTACTGCCATTCGTTGCAGCTTGCGATGAACACTGCCAGAGCTAGCCATATCTCCCATGAAAAAAAAATAGCTCCTGTTAAATTGGTGTCAAGCTTGTGTATTTAGCGGTAATATAAATGAAGAAACACACTGTTGAGTCAAATTAAGCGGCATGCTCTCGGATGGAGGGGGCGCCTCGCATCGCTCCCGTCGTCCGCCTAAGACGCGTTATTTTCGCCTGGGACTTGAGCTGACGGCCGGTGTCGGCACAGCACCGGCCCGACGAGTGGTGGGAATGACTCTTGCGTCTTAAAGCGTTTCAGAAATACAGGGATCCCTCGTTTTTCGCGGTTAATAGGGACCAGAACCCGCCGCAATAAGTGAAAACCGTGAAGTGGCGCCCCCCCCCCCCCACCCATTTTTTTGTGCGTGTTCAATGTATTTATTCAGATTTTACATTGGAAAAAGATACATATACCTGTATATAAGACATGTTTTTTAACTTTTTTCCACCAAAGTATCATTTATAAATGGTTTTCAAGCAATTCAAAATGTAAGAATTATGATAAGTTTTAAACATGTTACTGCCCCACCGAATTATTTTTAAACAAGAATAAAGTAGTAAGAAAATGCTTGGCTTTATTAAATGCTTCATAGTGAGTCTACTCAAACCCTCTCAGGCTTTGTTAAACAGTGATTGACACATGTGCAAAGTTTTTCTTTTTATTCTATTCTATTATTATATCTTTTTATATACTGTATTTTCTTATTTGTTTGAATAATAAAGACACAAATGTCCTAGCCAAAATGTGGCCCAAACGCAAAACATTACTTCAATGGAAAAATTTGTTTCAATCAAGAAAAATAGTTTTCAAATGCTTTTTTTGTCTCAAATTTATTTTTGCAATCAAAAACAATTTTTTTTAATGAAGTGACTTTTGGGGGATTATAAGTATATACTGTATTTTGATTGAAGCAACTATGTTTTTGATAGAAGTAACTTTGTTTTTTGATTGAATAATAAAAACACAAATCTACCTCCATCGTTATTGAGAGAGAAAGAAATTAAGAAAGCTTTAAAACTAAAAGCCACCGGGAGTCTGTTTTTTGGTTTTTTTAAATATTTATATTTCATTACATAGACATGCCTCGTAGGGACGGGAGATTGAGGGATAAAAAAAAAGGAGTTAGATGAAGCTGCTAAAGGCAGTGGATACCTCATCAGCTGGGTGAATAGCAGACCTGGTAAGAACAAGTTTGCAAGGATAGTCGGGTATTAAATACAATTATAAACACAATTACAATGATATTTTTGTATAAGATTTTACGTCATTGCTTTATTAATCATTAGGTGCTAGAGTTGTTAAGTATGGATAATAATGAAATAATAGTTTGAAGAAAACTGTGCTGTTGGTGGCTCAGTGACGATCTGATGTGGTTTGTTCTCAGATGAACAAGTTGAGGAAGGAAGTTTTGATGCAGAGGTTGAAGGAAGAAAATAGGCAGACTGACCGAGTCACAGCCAGAAAGTGTTGATGACAGTTTTGATTTCTATTCACTGTTGCCCCCTCCCAATTAAAGTATGTCACAGTCGCAGCCAATTATTATCTAAAGCTGGTTAAAATTGAAGTTATGTTGTTTTAAGGTGTATTAACTACTTGTTCATGTGCCCCTTTTGATCTACGAGCACCCGCCCCTCCACCGGTCTCTGCACGGCCCTGCTGAAACACAGTGTGGGTCGACAGAGCTCAATATTTTGTTGGGGTGTACAGTGTACTGGAACATATTTCCTCCACACCCTTCTCACCTTTTTAACCCGACCCATTTTCATGCCTGCATCTACATCAAATTATAATCAATAGATGGCTTTATATTGATGCTTCATCGTAGCTTCCAGCTAATGTACATGTACGTAAAGTGCATAGCAGTTTGCCCTTTGTAATAATACGATGACTTTTCTCGTTTTTTTTAACTCCTCCTTTATTTGACCCTAACCCTCTGTAGTACGCTACACTGTTATGTGACTTAAAAAAAAAACAAAAAAAAAACAACTGCAGCCAAAATGGCGGTGGAGACTCCGGTGTCGCAAAGTCGAAATCACGTAAGTCAGGTACGTTGTTACCCGGGGACTGCCTCTACTTTTCTCAAGTAAGAGTAGGGATACTTCGACATATGATGACTTAAGTTAATCATACAGAAAATTCAAGTACTGTACAAGTTAAAAAGTATTTGGTGAAAAGAATACTCAAGTAATTTTATACTTTTAAAATGTCATCAGTAGAATAGCTCAAAATGGTACGTAAGAGTAGCATTACTTTAAAAGTAAAAGTACTCAATCAAAAATAAAAGTATGTTTAAAAGAGTACTCCTTAGCTTGCTAAAACCAAAATGAGAAGCTAAACATTGTACTCAAGTAAGATTAGCGTTACTTCAAAATCACTCTAGTAATAGTCCTGATCCCTCCCACAAATTACTGTTGTACAAGTAATAAAGTTGAAGTAAAAGTACAAGTGCTGTAAATCAATGTTATCAAGAGAGAAGCCATAAGATGTACTCTAGCATTACTTCCAAATATTACAATAACGTAAATGTAGTTTGCACATAAGTACTAGTCAAAAAGTATTGGGTAAAAAAAAAAAAAACTTGGGTACCCAGCAAGTGTTTATAATCATTTATTTAAAAAAAAAAAATATCAGTAGAGTATCCCAAAATTGTATGCGAGTAAGAGTAGCAGTACTTTAAAACAAGGTTACGCAAAGAAAAAAAAAGTATTTGTTGAAAGTTAACTTTTGTCTGATCTATTTTTAAAACCGAAATGAGAAGCCTAACATCAAGCAAAGCCTTGAGTTATGCTTCTGCGTTGTGGTGACGGCGAAGCGACTACGGTGTCAATGAGCATTCAATAGTTCTATGGCAAGGGAACGCATTGCTCTGTAATTCACTGCCAAGCCACTAAAGGGTTGTGGCATTGTTTGTACGGTTTTGGGGGACCTCTCGACTTCCTATGGTTTTCTTAAAAAAAACTGTCAACGGAGGTGGAACGCTTGAATGTGGATCTTCAGCTAATCAACATTGAACAACAAATGTTGATCATACAAATGTTGAGGCGCAGGCGACGCAGAAGACCGTTTCAGAGGTGGTCTGTCCGACTGTTGATGCCATACACTTCTAGCCTCTGGTGGAAGCCAGCCAACTGTGGCGGCTAGCTTCAAACTGGCGTCGAGCATGGTGTCCAGCGTTTTGTCCGAGGTCAGCAAAGCATTGTGGACAGCCCTCCAGCCTGATTTTTTTGCCGTGTCCTACAACCAGCCAATGGGAAGCATTAGCAGATTGGTGGTTGGCTATGGAACTTCCCAAACTGCGGAAGCCTTGATGGTGAACACGTTATCATAAAAGCACCGAGGCACTCTCAAGTAGTGATGATGTATCAAGTGAGTGAACTGTTGTTGAAAATTAAACATGAAAACAAGTCTTTTGACACCAAACGTGCTTTATTCTTCATATACTTAAAAGTTTGAAATTTAAAGTCACAGACTCACAGCAAACACATGTACACAATAAATGAAGTGCACCAACCAAAAATATGACATAAGTGACAAAAAAGCTGGCAGTTTTTGGCCGACTGTGTCACCGCTTCGTGTGTATACAGTGGTACCTCTACATACGAAGTTAATTGTTTCAGGACCTTGTTTGTAAGCCGTGTATGTCGAGCAGGATTTTCCCATAAGAATACATAATTCCATTAATTTGTTCCACAGCTCAAAAACCTACACGTAAATCCTTAATAAATACCGCTGATACTATTACAAATACAAATACAAACCGGAATAATAAAATAATTCCTGTAATAATGTAACGATTTGGGGTCTAATGTGGCGGACTTGCTGTACGTGATGTACCTGAACGCACCGCGTCGCTGACGTCACAGAGGTGCGGTTGAGATTTTACTCTTTTAATGTTTTGTTGAGAACACCGTCAACTGCAGAATACAGGCGTGTTGTGTTTCAAAAGTTCTGAAAAGATGATAACCTGACGAAGCTGGCCATTTCTTTGGCGAGGTTACTACAATAATAATTATCACCTTAACTTATAAAGACTGGCGGACGGAGGTCGAAGGAAGACCGTCGAGATCGCACACATTCTATGGCCGTATCGTTGAGCCAGTTCACGGATGCGCAGCTGTTACGTCCCATGGACGGCTCGCTAAGGGCGTAACAAACGAGCCACACGAGTTCACAAGTGGCACAATTTATTTACAATAGTCAAACTAGCAATGAACATCATATTCAAAATGCGGAAAGAGCTGGCTTCTTCCTAACTAAACCCTGATCGTAAAAAGGAAATAAAAAGACAGCCACTACCCTGGCTTCCTACACTAAACAAAACAGGAGAAAACGGGTTGAACAGAAATGGCAGCTTACCCCTACTGCTTCGGTGCTCTTGCAGTGGTGAACAAAAACGATCCAATAACGAATAAACACAGAAGACCTCACCGAAAAAGCGGGAGTGTAACCAACAAGCCATCAAATGCACAAGTGGATGGATGGCGAGCAAACTGCTGGCGAGGAGGACCGCAGCACAAATGCTGTCAATGCGACCTCCCAGAGTGTTGTAAAGTTGGCGCCCTTCCTCGGTGGCCAATCAGCGGCGGCCACGACGTCTGCCCATTCGGTGTTGAGCAGCACATGTCACGCTAGGAGGAGAGGCAGCTAGCTGGCGGAGGTGATGATCGGCTGACTGGAGCTTCTCAAAACAACAGTTAAATGGCCAGGGCCATCACAGCAGCCCACGCTCATTTTTCTATCATTTCCATCTTGATTTCAATTGTAAGCATCACCTTTTTCCTTGTTCCACCACATGAACTAACCTTGTTGGAACCTGTGTCGATTTCTCTCGCAAGAAAATCCGTCGTGTGTCTGTTTGCGGAGCTGTCATGTCGTCGTTTTCCGAGCATGTCGTCGGATATAGAAACAATTGGTGGGTCAAATTTTACGTCTGATGTCGAAAAGATCGTGTGTCGAAGCGATCGTATGTTGAGGTACCACTGCACATGTAATAAAGTAGTACAAGTAAATCAATGTTAACAAGAGAGTAGCCAAAAGTTGTACTCGAGTAGGAGTACCATTACTTCCAAGTATTACATCAAACTAAAAGCAGTATTTACACAAGTCAAAAAGTATTGGGAGAAAAGAATATCGAGTAACTGCCTAATTACTTTGCCTTGACTTGCTCCAGTAAAGTCTTATCATATGATCTGGCCAATGAATGAGAGTCCAATTATGTGGAAAATGATGACGTTAAAAAGCAGAAAATCAAACCGTGTCAAAATGGCCGCGAATTGCTTGCAGTCGTAACACCAGGTGAAATAGGGATTATCTTTAGAGGATTTTTATCTGCTGTCGAAAAGTAAGGATACATTTTGGTGTTACCACACAAGTCTGGCCAATCGTAAAAAGGCTTCGGAGAGCTCCACAATTTGGTGTTTGTAAAAGGTTCAGAGAAGGACAATGACCTTTCATCCATGTCCACTTCAACTCTGATTCTTTGCACTTTGACAGGCGGATTCCATTCTCCATATGCGGCATCGGGCCTTTTGTATTTCCCATCCCAAAATCCAGTGAACCAACCACCCATTGTATCTCGCAAACAAGGGTCCCCCCGCCCGACCCCCACTTCCCATTTATTGTTGTCTCCCACCTCAACGTCCCACACGTGTCTTCCCCAGTCCAAAGCACAACCAAGCACAGCCTGCGACCAGGACCTTTTTGGATATTCTGGAAGCCGCTGCTGCTGTACGTTCTTCCAAAACAAACTGCTCAGATCTTCGGACAGACTGAGTTCTCCATCGCCCGTGTTGGGGTCCAGAATGATGGGACTGTAGTCGAGCGTCTCCTTCATCCGCTCCCACACCTTGAATTTGAGGTTGCCCACGTGTTTGGCTTCGTCCAGCAGACCTGGCAGCAGCTGCGGCTTTTCAGGCAGCTCTTGGATTCTGCTTGCCGCACTTTTGAAGTTTTCCCTGAAAGAAACATTGCCAGACGCTGGCTGCTCCTCAGTGCTTTTGATGACATCTGAGAGAGCGGCCATTTGTTTGCCAAGAGCTACCATCTTCTCCGTTATCGTTTGACTCTTCTTCTTCTCTTCCTCCTTGACCGCAGCCAACCTGGCCTCCTCCTCGACGTCGAGAAAGCGATGGAGCTCCTCAAAATCTTTCCTGATCTTGTGTTCGACTTTCTTCCTCTGGACTTTGATGTACTCTGCCTGTTCATTGCAGTTCTCTCGACAGTTTTCGTAATCTCTGAGTCTTTCCTTGGCATTTTGTGGGCCTTTCTGGAAGTCCTCATGGTGCCCTTTCACAACTTCTTCGAGGGGCCGGATCTTGTGGCCAACGTGGATTTCCGCATTTGTGCAAATATGGCACACAAGCTCCTGGTGGTCCAAACAGAAGAGTTTGAGTTCCTCTTGGTGCAAGCTGCATATGTGCTCTAACCTGAATGAGGCTTGAGAAAAGTTTTCACACAGATTCTTCAGTGCCAAGTTCAGAAGTGGATCCATCGAACTACACTCTGTTTTACATAGTGGACACGATCGTTCTCCTTTGTCCTTCCACTGCTGCAGACACGCACGGCAAAAGTTGTGACTGCACAGCGGCAGCATGACAGGATCTTTGAAGACATCCAGACAGCTGGGACATTGAAGATGGTCCTCCAGACGTTCAGCCATTGTTTTAGAAAAGACAGTGTCTGTCTCGGCGAACAAGTTCGGACTGTCGAGCTGCAGTTGTTCTGCAAAACGAAAAACATGATTACATACAATGCAAAAGGATTCTTTCATGTCCTCCATCTAGGTCCAAAAGTGCACTTACTGCTTAGTGAAGGTGGACTCAAATTTGTAAAGAGCAACCTTTATGACTTGATTATTGGAATAGAAGTGCAATATTACAGAAGAGTTACCCTGAGGTGACTAGCTGTAACCTTAAAGTGCCTGCGATACAAAAAAGCATGAATATTTCATATAACACGAGGTATTTTTTGCTCCTGAATGAAATGTACCACTTGGATGTGTGAAGAAGCCATCGATATATTTATTCAATATTTTGAATCCTAATACGAGTACAGTATTTGACATAACATAAAACACGTAGCTCACTCACTACCTCATTCTTGTTTTGCCCATTCTTTGCGGTGAACAGGATCTTTTGAAAATCCAAAAGCCTCACACCAAGAGTCATATAAAAAGAGAGTTGCGACACTCTGATCTCGCCGCGGGTGGTCACGTGGTTCATGTAGGCGTGATCAGTTTCAAGCCCAAGCAACACTGTAATGGTTTTCAATGGAACAGACAGCGGTGATTGTGACATATATGGGAAAATGGATAAAATCACGTATGTAAGTACTTGTTGGATTACAGTGCCCTCCATAATTATTGGCATCCCTGAAAAAGATGTGATTTTTAGCTTCTAATATATATATATATTTTTAAATCCAAATATGGGACCTTAATGGAAAAAAAGAGAAAAATCCAACCTTCAATACAAGTGTATTCATTCAGTGGGGAAAAAAATCCCACCTAAAGAAAAAATTGTTTGACATCAAATAATGTGTGTCACAATTATTAGCACCTTTGGTGTTAATACTTTGTACAACCCCCTTTTGCCAACAAAACAAGGTCTGAGGACTCAATCTTGGTCTCACACAAAAAATACACACGGTCTCAGGCTTCAACTGGGACCGTGTGCTTTGGTCAGATGAGACCAAGATTGAGCTTTTAGGCAACAAACACTAAGTGGGTCTGGCGTGCCACGAAAGATGCGCATGCTGAAAAGCACCTCATACCCACTGTGAAGTATGGGGGTGGGTCAGTGATGCTGTGGGGCTGTTTCGCTTCCAAAGGCCCTGGGAACCTTGTCAGGGTGCATGGCATCCTGAATGCTTTGAAATACCAGGACTTTTTAAATCAAAATCTGTTGCCCTCTGCCCGAAAGCTGAAGATGGGTCGTCACTGGGTCTTTCAGCAAGACAATGACCCCTAAACATATGGCCAAATCTACACAGAAATGGTTCACCAGACACAAAATCAAGCTGCTCCCATGGCCATCTCAGTCCCCAGACCTTGTTTTGTTGGCAAAAGGGGGTTGTACAAAGTATTAACAGCAGGGGTGCTAATAATTGTGACACACGTTATTTGATGTCAAAAATTTTTTTCTTTATGTTGGATTTTTTCCCCACTGAATGAATGCACTTGTATTGAAGGTTGGATTTTTCTCTTTTTTCCATTAAGGTCCCATATTATTTGAATAAAAAAAAATATATATTAGAAGTTAAAAAACACATCTTTTTCAGGGGTGCCAATAATTATGGAGGGCATTGTATGTCATTGCATCATAACATATACGTAAATGGAAGTTTTACCTTTGGAGTGGTAAGGTGACAACTGAAAACTATGTAAACTGTTCGCAGAAGCAAGGGCATAGGTTTGCATAGGGACGGTAGGGACATAACACCACAAACTTTAAAGGATGCTCAAATTGTCCCCACCAACTTTTAAGCTACCTTATTTGCATTATATGATGAGTTCAATTATACAGGTAATTTAGATTGTCTTCCCATAAGTTGTAAGGATAGAATTGACCCTACATTATGTTCAGACTTAGATTTACCGCTTTTCACTCGCTGAATTTGCTGGTCTATTTTTTTCCCCTTCAAACACACGTTTGATTGGCTGATGACTACAACCCCCACATTCACACAACCCCGACAGAAATACATGTCGACATCTTCGCCCCCTTTGAAAAGGAGGGATGTTAGAATTTTTTTTCCGGCCAGCAGCAGCCACTTTAAGTAATGTAAAAAGACGTCAATGATGTGAAGGTGGGGAACAAACCACTAATTTTGCAACTGAAAGTCAGACCGGCATCAGAGTTAGCATTCCTGTACTTTTTCTACTCTAACAGTAGAAAAAGTACAGGAATTAATTAAACTGCATTTTGTGCATTTATTCCCTAATTAAAATGTATTTTCTACATCATTAAAAAAATATTTTTATTTGCAGCCGATGCATATTTAAAAAAAAAAAAAAAACCCATAACCACTGTAAATTTCCTTTATATGAAGCAGGCATTTTGAAAAATGTCTCTCCCATGAAAATAATTTTACTGTAACTTTTTTCATTTTTACGTAGGAACCAGCTATTTTTGAGTAATGTACCCAATCTGTTAGTTCTTATTAATGTCCCGTCCCCAGCAAAAAGTGTACATGCAGGTTATGCTGTTAGAGCGTCCCTACCAATGTTGAGACCAAACCTACGCCCTTGCGCAAAAGGGAACTTTCCCATGTTGTGGACAGAAAGTTTCATGTTTGTGTTAGCATTAGCATGGGAAATCAACTTTTGCATTGAAATGCAACAGGATTTAGCTTCTTTTTCACAACTAGAATACTGTTTCTCCCAAATAATGTCTAATTTCCTTGATTAACTTACCTGTGGTAATATATTAAAGATAACACCAGGTGTAACAAACTTTGTTCCCAAGTTCTAAGTGGTAGTCTCTAGTTTGTTTTGTTGCACTGACATATAAAAACACTTGTTCCCAAAATGTTTGGCTTTGTGGTCACGACTTTTAAATTCTATTTTCCACTTTTCTTTGCTGTTGTAGTTTCTTATGCCTTTGTATACATATGGTGGAAACACTCAGGTGACTTGAAGTTCCACCCTGAGACCCCCAATTTGGCCAAACTTCAAAATGGTCCTATATGCATGTGTGATACATCGATTTTCAAAATGGTCCTATATATATATATATATATATATACTGGACTGTCTCAGAAAATTAGAATACACAATATTCTAATTTTCTGAGACAGTCCTGTACATTAATCCACCATTTAAAGCAGGGGTGTCCAAACTTTTTGCAAAGGGGACCAGATTTGGCGTGGTAAAAATGTGGGGGGCCGACCTTGGCTGACGTCCTTTACATAGAACAATATACAGGACTGTCTCAGAAAATTAGAATATTGTGTATTCTAATTTTCTGAGACAGTCCAGTATATATATGTATATATATGTATATATATGTGGGTGATACATCTATTTTCTGGGGGAAGAAACATTTTAAGCAGCAGGGTATTTTTCGACACCTTAAAAAGTGCCTGTGACTATGGGGTGCCGTATGTAAAGCAGCACATGCTGAAAATTACGACAACATTTTCTCATATTTAGCCCCACACAGTGTTTAAAATGTGGTGTGCAATTTTTTGTCACTTTTTTTTGCACATTTACAACATTGTTTAGCAACGTATTTATTTTTAAATAAAGAGTATTGGACCTGAATGTTTAAATCTAGAACTAAATATTTGATAAAAATGTTGAATGTAAATGTTAAATTTATATCCTAAATATATATCTTAAATTTATACCCTAAATGTATATGTTAAATATAAATATTTAATTTATATGTTCAATCCAAATCGTAAATTTATATTTAAATCTAAATCTTAAATTTATATTTTAAATCTAAATATTAAATCTGTATCCTAAATGTAAATCTTAAATTTATATTTTAAATATCTTAAATATATATCCTAAATCTAAATGTTAAATTAATATGTTCAATACTAAATTTAAATGTTAAATCTGGAAAAGGTTGAAAATAAATATTTAGCTTAATATGCAAATTCACATGACTGGAGAACGGAAGTAAGAAAATAAAAGCTGGAGCAGCTCAGATGGTTCACGTTTCCTGAAAATGAATCAAACCTACTCAACGGTGGCAGTCGTCTCTTCTTGGACATGAGTCATTGTGATAATACCAATATCTAGGAAAAATACACATTTAGGAGAAACTAAAGAGTATTTTGTGTTTTTCGTGTCACTTTTACGTACAAAATCCGCTAAATTTGACTCGCTCGACATGCGTATTTTCTTTCAGCCCACCTTCGCCGACTGTGAGAAACTGGGGATTTTTGCAGTTGAAGTTAGAAAAGTCAACCTTGCTCTCCAGTCCAGTCCAACAGAGACCCCTTGTGGCTATTCGTAGTAACTTTACTGGGCTCATGTACGTAAAAGTGACACGAAAAACACAAAATACTCTTAATATGTTTTCTAAAATTTCCAGGTTCGCGGTGAATCAGTAACAGGCACACTTTTGCAAAATAGACAATGTTTATTGATTAGAAAATGCAGAATAAATGAAATTTATTGATTACAATCCCACAAGAGCAAGCAAACAAGTATCAACAAATGTCAACGATGACGCTAGATTTGAGTTTGTCAACCCCAGAATCCCTGCGTTACCGTTACAGCAAAAAGAAATGTCCCCGAGCAATGAAAATCCTTACCTTGACAAATGAGCGGGGATCCAACACACTCCGGTAAGGCGGCGAAGGAACAAAGCCAGGCGATCCGTGCGTGACCCGCTGGTGGACTTCACGGGTCGCCCGGAAATGTCCGGTTTATGTAGGGACGCGCCACGCGGAGGCGGAGAGGCCAACCTCCATCCCCGAGCGGCGCAGCCCTGCCCAATGACAAACATTAAAGCTACTTTTGGTTCAGCCCCCTTGAAAAAGGGCTTTTCACATGGGACAAATGAGCTGTGCTGCAACAGATGCAACAAATGGTAAATATTATGGGTGCAAAACAAGTTATCTCGTGAGATTCCCTTCTAGCTATGGGATCCAGGAGTGTACTATGGTGCAAAACAAGTTATCTCGTGAGATTCCCTACTCAAGCATGTCTCCTAACTATGGGAACAAGGTGAAAAACAATAGAAGTTGTTCACAAACATAAAAACAACAGAAGTTGTTACAATCTATGTCACAGAAGCAATCATACATCACAAAAGCATAATGTAATATTTCCCCCATCAAAATAGTTTCTCCCAAATGTGTATTTTTCCTAGATATTGTTATTATCACAATGACTCATGTCCAAGGATAGACGGCTACCACCGTTGAGTAGGTTTGATTCATTTTCAAGAAACGTGAACAGCCTGAGCTGCTCCGGCTTTTATTTTCTTACTTCCGGTCTCCAGTCATGTGAATTTACATATTAAGCTAAATATTTATTTTCAACCTTTTCCAGATTTAACATTTAAATTTAGTATTTAGGATATAAATTTAAGATTTACATTTAGGATATATATTTGAGATTTACATTTAGGATATATATTTGAGATTTACATTTAGGATATAAATTTGATATTTAGATTTAAAATATAAATTTAAGATTTAGCTATAACATAAATTTAATATTTAGATTTAACATATAAATTAGGATATAAATTCAATATATATATTTAGGATATAAATTTAACATTTATGTTAAATATTTAGTTCTAGATTTAAACATTCAGGTCCAATACTCATGCTTTAAACATAAATATTTAAGTTGCTAAACAACGTAAATGTGCAAAAAAAAGTGACTAAAAATTTCACACCACATTTTAACACTGTGTAGCGCTAAATATGAGAAAATGTCGTAATTTTCAGCATGCGCTGCTTTACAAACGGCACCCCATACTTGACAGGATTAAAAAAAAAAGTTAAATAGCATTATTATGTGAATTAGAATCATATTTTGAGACAGTTCGACTACAGAGAACAATTTGGCAATTTGTCTTTTAATCTGCCGTTTAGCCCCGCCTGTCATTATAGCGCTCTACCGTCCCCAGCTGGCGGATGATGTCAGCAGGGTCACGATTTAAGTTGATTTAGAATTCAGCCCAGAAGCGAGGAAGAACAAGGCCTTGGAGTGGCCGACCGTCAGGAAGAGGAGAGCAGAAAGGAGACGGCGAGGAACAGGGACTTGTACAATTCGAGGAAGCTGACCAAAAAAACGCAAGGCATAGAAAGAGGCTATGTGAATGTTGAAAGACGAGGCTCACATCCTGGTAACACCACATCGATTATTTGCACTGCCTGAATTATAGGACTAGTATCTCATATGCAGTTTATGTTTATTTAGATTTCATACTTTATACTTGCAAGTCACTTTTGAGATTTTATCTTATCCTGCACTGTAAAGGGAGATGCTCCACTATTTCATTCTACAACTGTATAATGACAATAAAGAGCTATTCTATGCTATAATAAGTTGTAATTGTATATAAAATTCATAATCTATTTATATCTTATTTATTGTGAATGTTTTCCTCAAGTATCAAGTTTCTGATGTCGAAATTGAGTGACTTACAGTGCCTTGCAAAAGTATTCGACCCCCTTGAATCTTGCAACCTTTCGCCACATTTCAGGCTTCAAACATAAAGATATGAAATTTAATTTTTTTGTCAAGAATCAGCAACAAGTGTCAAACATGGTGGTGGCAGCATCATGTTTTGGGCCTGCTTTTCTTCAGCAGGGACAGGGAAGATGGTTAAAATTGACGGGAAGATGGATGCAGCCAAATACAGGAACATTCTGGAAGAAAACCTGTTGGTATCTGCACAAGACCTGAGACTGGGACGGAGATTTATCTTCCAACAGGACAATGATCCAAAACATAAAGCCAAATCTACAATGGAATGGTTCAAAAATAAACGTATCCAGGTGTTAGACTGGCCAAGTCAAAGTCCAGACCTGAATCCAATCGAGAATCTGTGGAAAGAGCTGAAGACTGCTGTTCACAAACACTCTCCATCCAGCCTTACTGAGCTCGAGCTGTTTTGCGAGGAAGAATGGGCAAGAATGTCAGTCTCTCGATGTGCAAAACTGATAGAAAAATACCCCAAGCAACTTGCAGCTGTAATTGGATCAAAAGGTGGCGCTACAAAGTATTAACGCAAGGGGGCCGAATAATATTGCACGCCCCACTTTTCAGTTTTTTATTTGTTAAAAAAGTTTCAATTATCCAATAAATTTTGTTCCACTTCACGATTGTGTCCCACTTGTTGTTGATTCTTGACAAAAAATTAAAATTTTATATCTTTATGTTTGAAGCCTGAAATGTGGCGAAAGGTTGTAAGGTTCAAGGGGGCCGAATACTTTTGCAAGGCACTGTATTAGGTGTTGAAATCTTTTTAGGTTGCTACTTTGAGCAAAAACCTACATATATGTTGTGTTAAATATTGCTACTGATCCTGAAAATATAGGTGATTATCTTTGCATTTGGCATTTTTTGTGCATATAGCGTAAAATCTGAGAATTTTGTAGCCATTTTAAGTTTTGCTGTACTTATTCAAAAAATAATTCATCGGGATTTTATACGGGAACGACTTTGAATTTTTTGATGCCGCTGCTCATGGAGACTCATATATGCCCAATGTAAGTGCCTGTTTTGGTATTAGGTCGGTAGCAGCTTAGGTTTGAAAATATTTAAATTTGAAGTTATTTGAAAATAGGCCCTCTACGGATCGGCTCTGCGCCTGGCGTCATGACAATATATTATGAAGTCTATGCTGTAATATAAATTAAATTAGTTTTCTATTATAAATTTGAGTATTATTTGTTGGCATCACTTTTTAATCTTTATACATCTCTAAAATATAATAATGTCAAACCTTTTAGTGTCAAGAATACAGGTTGTCATGCATTGACTTGGTACTCTTTGATAAGGGTGATATCTTCAAAGCTTACATTATCGAGCTAATAAGCGCGTGAAAGCCGGTCGTCTACCAGTACTCACAAATACAGATGATTGTTTACGTCACAAAGGGCGTCTGAAAGAGTTGACAGTTTAAAAGTGGTAGTGACTTAATTTATCCGTAGCGATACCCTCCCAGTTAGCAGTGTCAGCTTAAAAAGTAAAAGAAAATTGCTCATCAACCAAGATAAATTATATTCATAATTACGCCACGCACATACAAATAAAGCTCAACATATACATCATAAAGCGCCTTTGATAGAATACAGACTGTTGAAAATTCAAAAGGGGTCGTTTTTTTCGTCAGCTTACCTCCGAATATACTTGACAGCCAGCTATTCAAATGAATGGGGTCCGACCTTGTCGAAGCCATGTTTGGAACTACCCGAGGCTCCACTACCCGGAAGTAAAATCGTATAATGGATCCCTATGGGAATGTCGCAACTCTCTCCACGGCTCTGGGCGTTTTAACGACGCCAAGTGATTCTTTGCCGTGTTAAAAATGGCTGTGAATGTAGAGGTTCCAAAGCAAACACTACAAACTTTCTTTAAAGGAAGGAATATTTACTTACGTTTGATGATTGACGGACAAGAACAAAAGTTCGCCGCGGGTGGTCACGTGGTTTTCGTCTCTGCGTTGGGATTTTTGAAATGACGACGGGAGGTGATGTGCTTTTAATTTCTGACAAAAGTCACAAGACAATACTCACATTAAACTTTGCGTTAATAAGCCTATTCAAAATAAATAATAAAAAAGAAATGCAATGCGATTTTTAAACATAAATACACACCTGGAAATGACATTTTATAACACAACTCTCCGCAGGCAAACGGCACTTACCTCCCCATCGACAGCCATACAGAAAAGGGGAGAGCTAAGAAAGTGCACCCAACTTCAAGGAGGAGGTGTCGCGTTAATAACTGACAAAGGGGAAACAAACAACATACAAACAAAAAGTTCCAGCTTTGATAGAGGACTGACAGAAATAAAATAAGAGTGTCATTATAAAAAAAGAAACATACAATATTTGCAAGTCTTAGATACCCCAGTTACACAAGCACAAGCGGCGCTGTCATGGTTTTCAATGGAACTGACAGCAGTGATTGTGACTTTTACGGGAAAATGGCTAAAATCACGTATCTAAGTACTTGTTTGATTATGTCTATGCATTATAACATATTTGTAAATGCTAGTTTTACATTTGGAGTGGTAAGGTGACAACTGAAAACTATGTAAACTGTTACGCAGAAGGGAACTTTCCCATGTTGTGGAGAAAAAGTTTCATGTTAGTGTTAGCATTAGCACGGGAAAGGGCTGGGACTTTTACATTGAAATGCAAGATGATTTAACCTGTACTTCACAACTAGAATTGTTGGAAACGGCAAGCCGTTAATGTGGATCCAAAACACAGACCAGGAGATCAGTAGAGCAAATGTTTGTATTTAATGAGTACAACAAAGGGAGCACGCTAGTAAACGCAAGTATAACAAAGTACAACTGAGAGAGCACGCTAGGAAACGCGAGTATAACAAGGTACAACTGAGAGAGCACGCTAGAAAACGCGAGTATAACAAAGTACAACTGAGAGAGCACGCTAGAAAACGCGAGTATAATAAAGTACAACTAAGAGAGCACGCAAGATGGTGTGAATATTACTGACTACAAAATTCTAACGACAAAATCCAAAAGAGCACAAAAGTAAATTAGATCAAACCAGAACACAACCGAAGAATGTCGGGAAGCACCGAGGATGACGATGAGCACACAGCAGTAAGCAAGGCAGGTAACAAGCATATGCAATAGTCCGACACTTGTGTATGGTGACAGGAGTCCTTAAATAATAAGTGCTCCTGATGCGTCGCAGGTGTGTTGTGCAGCCCTGCCCATCTAGTTGATTCATGTGCTGGAATGAAAGGAAAATAACAGAAAGCACACAAGCGTGGCAGAACTCTCCCCTCAACCGACGCCCCCTGGCGGACCACCTGGTTTCGAAGGATGGAGAGAGTGGAAATCCCGCAGTAGTGACGGGTCGAGGATCCAGGAGCGGGGGACCCATTGGCGTTCCTCAGGACCATAACCTTCCCAGTCGACCAGGTACTGCACCCCCCTTCCCCGCCTCCTAGAATCGAGAATAGTACGCACCGTATATACCGGCCCACCGTCAACCACACGAGGGGCAGGAGGAGGCACTGGCGGAGGGTTCAGGGGGCTGGTGGAGACCGGCTTGAGCAGAGACACGTGGAAGACTGGGTGGATCTTCATTGAACCGGGAAGCCTTTCCCTGACCGCGACGGGGTTCACCACAGAGTCCACAGCAAAAGGGCCCACGAACCTAGGGCCCAACTTCTTGGAAGTCCCAGCAAGGTGCAAATCCCGCGTCGATAACCAGACCATCTGGCACGGACGATAGACTGGAGCGGGCCTTCTGTGGCGGTCAGCAATCAGGCGGTTGCGTGCTGCAGTGCGGACCAGTGCAGCCCTTGCGTCACTCCAGACTCTGTGGGCCCTCCGCAGGTGCACTTGGACAGACGGCACGACGACGTCGGCTTCCTGAGAAGGGAACAGTGGTGGTTGGAACCCGTATGCAGTCATAAAAGGTGACCTCCCAGTGGCTGAGCAAACGAGGGTGTTGTGGGCGTATTCCACCCAAGGCAGGTGTGAAGACCAAGGGGCCGGATGCAGTTGGCAAACGCAATGGAGGGCAGCCTCCAACTCCTGGTTGACGCGTTCTGTCTGCCCATTGGACTGTGGGTGGTAGCCGGAAGACATACTTGACGTGGCCCTCAAGGCTTTGCAGAACGCTCTCCAAACCCGAGACACAAACTGGGGTCCCCTGTCAGAAATGAGGTCAGACGGAATGCCATGGGTTCGAAACACGTGTGTTACCAGCAGGTCAGCAGTCCCCAGAGCTGAAGGCAACTTGGGGAGAGCAACGAAGTCCGCCATCTTGGAGAACCGATCAATCACTGTCAAGATGACGGAATATCCCCTTGAGCGTGGAAGGCCAGTGATAAAGTCGAGTGCAACATGGGACCAAGGACGAGATGGAACAGGCAACGGACGCAGAAGTCCTGCATGAGCATGATGGACTGATTTGCCCCGAGCGCAGATGGAACACGCAGAAATGTAGTCCATGACGTCCTTTCGCATACCTGGCCACCAAAACCTCTGGGAAATGAGGAAGAACTTGCGGGACACACCCGGGTGGCAGGCGAACTTTGAATTGTGCCGCCACTTCAGAACTCCTGCACGCTGAGCGTCCGGAACAAAAAGCTTGCCAGCAGGGCAGCCTCCGGGCACCCTAACACCTCGTAGAGAGTCTTCCACAAGCCGCTCGACCTCCCACCGTAGTGCGCCGATGATCAGGTTCTCGGGAACAACAGGCTCCTCTGAAGACTTCTCCTCCACTGGTTCATGAATCCTTGACAAGGCATCGGGTTTCCCGTCGCGTGATCCCGGACGGTAAGTAATCACGTAGTTGAAACGCGTCAGGAACAGCGCCCAACGGGCCCGGCGTGTGTTGAGGCGCTTGGCAGCCCGGAGGTACTCCAAGTTCTTATGGTCGGTGAGTATCTGGAACGGCGCCTCTGTCCCCCTCCAACCAGTGCCTCCATTCCTGCAAAGCCTGGACTATAGCGAGCAGCTACCTGTTGCCGACATCATAATTTGCCTCCGCGGGGGTAAGGCGGCGGGAGTAGAAGGCGCAGGGGTGCAGTCTCTGGTCGACTGCAGACCTCTGGGATAGGATGGCCCCCACTCCGGAACTCGAAGCGTCAACCTCGACCACAAAAGGAAGATCTGAGTCAGGGTGAACAAGGACAGGAGAGCTAGTGAAAGCCCTTTTAAGACTTACAAAAGCGGCCTCTGCCACCGAGGACCACACAAACGGGCGTTTATTAGAGGTCAACCTGGTAAGGGGCATACTGTAGTTCCGGATAAAACGCCTGTAAAAATTGGCAAACCCGAGGAATCTTTGTAGCTGCTTACGTGAAGTGGGGGTTGGCCACTCTGTAACTGCCTGAATTTTGGCCGGGGCAGGCCGTAGTTGCCCTTTTTTCACGATAAAACCAAGAAATTGCATTGACCCGCGGTGAAACTCGCACTTCTCGGCCTTGACAAACAACCTATTTTCCAGAAGTCTTTGCAGGACCATGCGGACATGTTGGCGGTGTTCCTGCAAGCTTCTTGAAAATATTAAGATGTCATCTAAATAAACAAAACAGAAGACATTTAGCATGTCACGAAGCACATCATTTATGAGGCTCTGGAAAACAGCGGGTGCATTAGTCAGACCAAAAGGCATGACTAGGTATTCAAAATCTCCGAGCTAGGTTTTGAAAGCGATTTTCCACTCATCTCCATCCCGAATCCTAACCAAGTGGTAAGCGCTGCGTAAGTCTAATTTAGTATATATGGTGGCTGACTTTAACGGTGCGAAGGCCGAATCTAACAATGGCAGCGGATATTTGTTTTTAACAGTAATCTCGTTAAGGCCCTGGTAGTCAATACACGGCCGAAGACCCCCATCTTTTTTGCCAACGAAGAAAAAACCTGCTCCCAATGGTGAAGACGAAGGGCGAATTAGGCCAGTTGCCAAGGAAGAGGTTATATATTCTCTCATAGCCTCCTGCTCAGGTTTAGAGATTTGGTATGATCTCGAGCTAGGTAGTGGGCCATTGGGCTGCAAGTCAATGGCGCAGTCGTAAGGACGGTGTGGAGGCAGGGTCTTAGCCTGGTCTATACTAAAAACCTGTTGGAGATCATGGTATTCGGCAGGAACATTTACCAAATTAACAGGCTCGGCAACTGTTTGGGCTTGATCATGAAGTAGGCACGCCGAGCGTAAGCAGTGCGCGTAACAGAAGGAACTCCAAGTCACTATTTGTGTCTTAGCCCAGTCAATATTAGGGTTATGCACTTTTAGCCAAGGGAGCCCTAGCACAACCGGAGCCGATTTGCATGGCATAACCAAGAAACTACGGACCTCAAAATGATTCCCGGACAGCTTGGTTTTAAGCGGGGCGTTATAAACCTTACGTCCGCCAGGGGTCACCCATCGAGATCTAAAACCTTTTTAGGAGTAGAGAGTCTTATTAATGGACATTTAAGAGCATCAACAACACTCTGGTCTATGAAACAGTCACCTGCCCCTGAATCTATTAAAGCAGTGAACCTACCATTAACCCCACCATGCGAAACTTCTCCCTGCAATTGCAGTCTCATTTCACCTCAAGTTTGTTTTAGTTCATTCAACTCGTTGCGAGGCAAATCATTTGACTGATTGCCATCATGTACGAACCTGGTCCCCCCTCGGGCGAGAGGAACCCCAGGGGCTGAAGATCCAGGACGACGTGAAGAGATCGCGTCACAGGCGGCAACGTGGTGCCCCGGCAAGCCACAGTAAAGACATAAACACCCGCCCTCATCCGTCTCCGCCGCTCCTCCGCAGAAAGACGACCGCTGCCGACTTGCATTGGCTCCTCCCCCGTCAGGACCGGACTCCGCGTCGGCGTAGAGCAGACATGTCCAAAGTCCGGCCCGGGGGCCAAATGCGGCCCGTGGTCAAATTTCATCCGGCCCCTAGCCTCTGTCATGAAATCAATAACGTTTGGCGCGCACACAGACTTAATAAATTGGTCAGCAGTACTGCTACCGGCATATGAAGTAGCTTACACACTAAATGCTGCTCCTCATTTACCCACTAAAAGGCAGCAGTACGCTAAGCAACATTACCCCGTGTGACCTTTTACTCCCAATTTTCTAAAATGCCGACAATCAACAAAAAAAGGAAAGTTGACTGCGACACTCGACGCTTCAAACATAGGTAGAAATTGGACTATTTACTTCACTGAAATACGCAACAACTGCGTCTGCCTCATTTGCAAAGAGACAGTCTGTGTTTTTAAAGAGTTCAATGTGAGGCGAAACTACTAAACAAGACACGCTGACATGTACGACAAGATTACAGGGAAGATACGTAGCGAGAAATTGAAGCAACTTGAAGCTAGTTTAATGTCACAGTGGCAGTATTTCGCAAGAGCCCGAGAGTCGAAAGAGAACGCCACAAAGGCTAGTTGCGAGATTTTTGAAATTATTAATTAAAAAAAATAATAAAGCAAATGTGACACACAGAATGGCTTGCTAAAATTTGCTTAAATATACAGTCGATGACAAAAGTCTTGTCGCTTATCCATTTTGTAGAAACAATTACTGGTGTCAACAATAATCGATGCGGCGATGCATCCCGATGCGGGCCATGGACGATGCGATTCGATGCGGGCAACAAGCCGAATCGATTCAGCACATATTAAAACATATAAGTCCGTTCAAAAATCTTCCGGTGATGCAATGGGTTTGGTTTCCCCATTTGTATTATTATTCTCATGTTTAACTGTAGAGGGAGCTACTGTACAAGCAGTGCAGGGGGGACGAGGAACCCAAATCTACTTCCTCACGGGAGTAACGTCACAGACATGCGCAATTGCGCAGTGGCACTCGAGAAAGCAGAGAGATAGGACATAACAACAATGGCTGAAGCGGAGAAAGAGGGAGCGCGAAAGATTATTGACGCACCAAAGACATTGAAAGCAGGCATATGGAGACAATTTGGCTTCTATGAGGTTGGTGGGAAACTTGACCAAACTTATGCGGTGTGTAAAAAATGAAAGGCTGCTACTGTGTGTAAAAAAAAAAAGCCCTGGTCTTATTCAAAGCCCTGGTCTTATTAAATGCTGTGATGATTTTTAAAATTTTTTATATATATTACTATTTTCATTTGACTACAACCAGGAATGACACAAGAGCCTATAAAAAGGTGTATAATGTCTGACCGCTTGTGTTGCCTCATGATTCACGAAAAATATGCTTTGCTTTAGCATTTTAATGCATCCCAGGCTTTAATGCATCGTGATGCATTGCCGAATCGAACCGAATCGAATCGTGGCCCTCTGAATCGAATCTAATCGAATCGTGGCCCTCCGAATCATAATCGAATCGAATCGTGAGGGCAGTGCCGATGCACACCTCTAGAAACAATTGCTAATAACCTGACTTTTAATTATTCAATTGGTTTCAGAAATGGCTCATATGAAAGCTAAGACCCTCTCAAATGATGTTGAATGTACAAAAATATATTTGTTTCACTGAAAAACGATTTATTATTTAATGAAGACATAAAGGTCAAATTTTGGCAACAAAAGTTTCGTCGCCCACAGAGTGTGAAAATTGAACAAAAAATGTACTTCAAATACTAAAATATGTTACATAACATAAGTGAATTAAGTAGTGGTGCTCTGAAATCCAAATTTAATATTTTGGATGACTTCCATGGGCTTGAAGGACTGCATCCATGTGGTTCGGCAAGGATTGATGCAATTTATTGAGGAAGTCATCAGGAACATCAAAGAAAGCAGTCTTGCATGCCTCGCAGAGTTCATCAACATTCTTGGATTTCGTCTTCCATGCTTCCCCTTTAATCCTGTTCATGTCCGGTGACTGGGCTGGCCAGTCCTGGAGGATCTTGATCTCCTTTGCCTTGAGGAACCTTGAGGTAGAGATTGAAGTATGCGATGGAGCACCATCTTGCTGCAGAATTTGCCCCTTTTTATGGTTAGGAATGTAAGAGGCAGCTAAGATTTGTTGATATTTCAGACTATATATGTTGCCTTCCACCCTGCAGATCTCTCGCACACCCCCATACTGGATGTAACCCCAGACCATGATTTTGCCACCACCATCCAGTAGGTCTCCTGCAATATTTGCGGCGACTGTGTTGTAATTCAATGGAAGATTCATCTGAAAAATCCACCTTTTGCCACTTTTCCAGCGTCCATCCTTTTGACAGGCTGTGGGCCTTGGCAAATGCCACGTTTTTTTAATTGTCTTTTGTTTAATGCTGGTTTCTGGGCACTGATTCGATCATGGAGGCCATTTCTAGACAGAATTCGACAGACTGTTCTGGTTGACACAGGGGCCTCAGGTGACCAGGTCGCGTGGAGCTCTGCTGCAGTGGAAAAAGATCAAGATCCTCCAGGACTGGCCAGGCCAGTCACCAGACATGAACATCATTGAGCATGTCTGGGGTAGGATGAAAGAGGAAGCATGGAAGACGAAACCCAAGAATGTTGATGAACTCTGGGAGGCATGCAAGATTGCTTTCTTTGATGTTCCTGATGATTTCATCAGTAAATTGTATGAATCCTTGCCGAGCCGCATGGATGCAGTCCTTCACGCCCATGGAAGTCATACATAATATTAAATTTGGAACTCACAGCAAAACTACTTAATTCACTTATGTTATTTTTGTATTTGAAGTACATTTTTTGTTCAATTTTCACACTACTTTCTGTAGGCGACAAAACTTTTGTCTTGCCAAAATTACTTCACTAAATGATAAATGATCTTTTTTCAGTGAAACAAATATTTTTGCACATTCAACATCATTTGGGAGGGTCTTAGCTTTCAAATGAGCCATTTCTGAGAATAATTAAAAGTCAGGTTATTAGCAATTGTTTCTCCAAAATGGATAAGCGACAAGACTTTATTGACAAGACTGTATTGTTCCACGTAAAGGACGTCAGCCAAGGTCAGCCCCCCACATTTTTTCCACACTAAATCTGGCCCCCTTTGCAAAAAGTTAGGACACCCCTGGTCTACATGCTAACCCGAACTGAGTTTCGTTTCCAGCTCTTATTCTCGGCTTTCGAGGCGAAAAATCACACAAAACTACCCCGGAGCATGTCACGCGGCGGCCGGATTGTCGATTGTCCTAGCCGATTGGCAACCCCCCCGGCAGCGAGCAAATGACAGCTCGTGGTTCTCCTGTTGCAGGGTGGAGAGCTCATTTGTCGGGGAAGCAGCTGGAGAATGACCGCCTGACAAACTGCTCGACGTCGGAGGCGCGCGTAGCTGCCCAAGCCCAACCCGAGGATAGTGGTCTATTGCCGGTGTTCTGCCAAATTTTGCACCCTTATGATATTTTGCTCCCAAAGCCGTTGTGGCTGTGAATAAGCCCTCTTTTACATTCAGTTGGACTTTCAATGTTATCAACAGGTGTTAAATAGTAACATCGTAAGCATATATGTTAAACACCAATAAGGCGTAAATTAATGCTTAACTACACGGCGAAGACGTAAACAGTGAGAGAGTGGCGTGCAGTTGTTGTATGCAGCTAACGTAAAGTGTCTGAGGAGAACTTTTCTACATGTCCTTCCATGATGAAATGTAAGTAAATATTTTAAAGAAAATTTGTAGTGTTTACTTACATTTTTAACACAAAGTTGCGATTTCTGATGGGGTGCAAAATTTGATAGAACACCTGACACACGAAGAGGGCAAGAACACCTGGCACACGAAGAGGGCAATAAGCCGAGTATAGCGCTCTCCTGTCGGGCAAGCGAAGAGGACCGAGACGGATGTGTGACAAGCCGCCGGTTGTCGGCCGAGTGGCATTCTTGGTGGACAAGGAGCATTGTCAGCCACAAATGCATGCCCCCTCCGTATTAAAACGTGTGCCAGCGCCAAGATCCCAGTATTTGACATGATACAAAACACGTCCAATGGTCCCACAGTTGTCGGGCTTGTTTTGGCCAATCGCTAGGTGAACGGGAACCTTTTGAAACCCAAAAAGGCTCACATGCCTCTCCCTGGTGCAGCAACCAAACCCTGCAGCACATTTGGCGGGCGTGATGCGAAAAATAAACAAATTAATCCGCAAAATCAGCTGAATCCGCAGTCCATCTGCATGGTATAAAGCAATGCTTAGAGGCTGACGCCGGTGACGTCACATTTGCATTCCTCCTCAAAACAGGAAGTTATTCATTTTCATGGGAACTCACGGGACTCAAAAAAGAATAAATACAGTGATCGCTTACACGCACATCCAAGTGGTCCATTTCATTCAGGAGCATAAAATACCCCGTGAAATATAAAATAAACATGCATTTTTCTGTCGTAGGCACTTTAACGTTACAGTTAGTTGCCACAAGGTGGAAGTGTTTTAATATTTTGATTTGTTTTAATATTGTGTGCTGTGGGTTGCTTTTGGATTCATTGTTTGTAGTTTTAACTTCCAACCTAATTGACACCAATCAGAACACTTACGCAGGGCACCTGTAACACTCTGGTCAAGATAACAAAATGGAGGACTAAGCCAATTGGAGGCTGACGGGGGCGGGACAAAAGCAGTGCCACTGGTCAATAAAAGGCGAGGTGACGTGGACACAGAGACAGAGCCACGAGAGCACAGGGCCACGAGAGCCACGACGGCTCAGGGCCACGAGAGCTCAGGGCCAGGAGGACGCCGAGTCTCAAGTCAAGTCCTGACGAGAGGCACTGGAACGACCAGGCAGACTGGAGACTATCACCGGAAGGCCCTGGCCGACGTGCCACGACCTGAGACAACCGCAGCGGCAGGGTGACAAGCCCTGCCTCGGCTGTAAGTATTGCAAAGACGAGCGTGGCACGGGCGGAGCAGAATTATTATCTCCAGGGGCATTAGAGACTCGGGCACCCGCACTGCTGGTTGCTGTGTTTTGCACCTCAGGTTTGCAGACAGTGGAGAGACAAGAGCGACCGCCCGAAGGACGTTGGACTCCACTTGGCCAAGATCAACTTTGAGTGCCCTCCTCCAATTGTTAGCTTGTGACTTTTATGGTTTTAGCCCTTTTAGCATTTTTAGCCTTTTAGCATTTTTTGACATTTTAATAAATATTGTGAACTGTAAAGTCTCGAATATCTCCTTGGTGCCATGGTGTCGCTCTCCACCCGGTTTCTCACCCCCCCCCCCCCCCCCACCCCCCCCCCACCCCCCGTGACAAGACCTGAAAATTTGGCGTTGTTGGCAGGACCGGGTTTTGAGAGCACGTGTGACCAAGGAGATTCATAGAAATCATGTACCCTGGTGCCCCTAGGCTGCCCAAGTTTAATGGAGTCAATGATTGAACTGAAATATTGTGACTGGAAAGAACAAATTCAAGGCCTACTTGGGGTACGAGAATTAACTGAGGCTAAAGTTGAGATTGTGCTAGGCGCTTTGTTGGAAGAGACAAAATGCTAAATGAATGTTCTGGAGGACTGAGGAGTGAGATCGTCTGGAAAATTTTTAATTGTTTTAGATTAGATTTGTGCCTTTTTGGAGGTCTTGTTTTTAGCTGTGCTCTAAAACCCTGATGAGATTGTACCTTCATTATTTTAAGATTATGAGTTGTATTGCAGGCTGCAGCACCCTGACCGGGATGATCTTCCCCTTCCGACACTGCGTTTTAAGACCAACTCGGCCGGGGAAGTTTGGGTCACTGAATAATTAATAGGGTAAACGAGGTAGGCCCATCTGCTGCCAATGGGGACTGGCAGGCCGCATAGCCGGTTGCAAGGGGCCAGTGGCCTCTCAACATCGGCTTTGAACTAGTAGTCCCCGTTACTGAGGTAGCAAGAGACGGGGGTAGAATGTGCACCAGAGGGGACAAGGGCCACAGGATTCATTGGGCAATGCCCACCAATTAAAAGGGGGTGTAGTAGTTTGGACTGTTAGTCACGGGGTCTCATTGATGCATGTCTTTTGGACCAATACTTTTCCTTAGCTAAGCGGGAAAAGGCCCCGGTAGTGTTTGAGTTGCGAACAGCCAATGGCCTAGTGATCCTTTACACAAGCTATGCGGTGTTGGATCTGGAAGTTGAAGGCGTTGAGCTATTGAGTCGTAGAGTGGTGATTGTGAAAGTTGCCAATTGTACAAACCCCTTAGTATTGAGACGAATGTGATGGCCTACCCTATTTAGACAGCTGGAGAAGCGTCCTTACGTTGTGCAGAACATTAACAACTAGAAACTGCAATTTCGGGAGAAATTACACACCTTGGTCTTTCCTCTGTGGAGACACAGATCTTAGCCCCACTCAGGTCTATCAATAGAATGGATCATAATGCCAGTCATTGGCAAAAAACAAAGTAAAAGCCGTTAGAAATGAATGGGAGAATTGGACGTCCATGGACGTCAATGGCGGCACCTTTCATAATTGTTAATGGAATCGGGGAAGTTTGGGGGACACGTCCTAATGATATCTAGTCATTTTCTGTTGATTTGGGGAAAAAAAAAAAATTCCCATTGAAAATGAATGGGAAAAATTTTGGACGTCCATGGACGTCAATGGTATCAACTTACATAAGCGTCAATGGAATCCAAGTACATTGGCATCAATAAAATGAACAAACATGAAGAAATGCCATTGGAAATGAATGGGAAGTTTAGACGTCCATGAACGTCAATGGCATCACCCTCCATAAGCGGCAATGCAATCGGGGACATTTGGGGGAAACGTCCTAATGATATCTAGTCATTTTCTGTTGATTTGGGAAAAAAAAAAAAAAATCCCATTGAAAATGAATGGGAAAAATTTTGGACGTCCATGGACGTCAATGGTATCAACTTACATAAGCGTCAATGGAATCCAAGTACATTGGCATCAATAAAATGAACAAACATGAAGAAATGGCTTTGGAAATGATTGGGAAGTTTGGACGTCCATGGACGTCAATGGCATCACCCCCTATAAGCGGTAATGCAATCGGGGACATTTGGGGGACACGTCCTAATGATATCTAGTCATTTTCTGTTGATTTGGGGAAAAAAAAAAATTCCCATTGAAAATGAATGGGAAAAATTTTGGACGTCCATGGACGTCAATGGTATCAACTTACATAACCGTCAATGGAATCCAAGTACATTGGCATCAAAAGAATGAACAAACATGAAGAAATGCCATTGGAAATGAATGGGAAGTTTGGACGTCCCTGGACGTCAATGGCATCACCCTCCATAAGTAGCAATGCAATCGGGGACATTTGGGGGACAGGTCCTATTGATATCTAGTCATTTTCTGTTGATTTGGGGAAAAAAAAAAATTTCCCATTGAAAATGAATGGGAAAAATTTTGGACGTCCATGGACGTCAATGGTATCAACTTACATAAGCGTCAATGGAATCCAAGTACATTGGCATCAATAAAATGAACAAACATGAAGAAATGCCATTGGAAATGAATGGGAAGTTTAGACGTCCATGAACGTCAATGGCATCACCCTCCATAAGCGGCAATGCAATCGGGGACATTTGGGGGAAACGTCCTAATGATATCTAGTCATTTTCTGTTGATTTGGGAAAAAAAAAAAAAAATCCCATTGAAAATGAATGGGAAAAATTTTGGACGTCCATGGACGTCAATGGTATCAACTTACATAAGCGTCAATGGAATCCAAGTACATTGGCATCAATAAAATGAACAAACATGAAGAAATGGCTTTGGAAATGATTGGGAAGTTTGGACGTCCATGGACGTCAATGGCATCACCCCCCATAAGCGGTAATGCAATCGGGGACATTTGGGGGACACGTCCTAATGATATCTAGTCATTTTCTGTTGATTTGGGGAAAAAAAAAAATTCCCATTGAAAATGAATGGGAAAAATTTTGGACGTCCATGGACGTCAATGGTATCAACTTACATAACCGTCAATGGAATCCAAGTACATTGGCATCAAAAGAATGAACAAACATGAAGAAATGCCATTGGAAATGAATGGGAAGTTTGGACGTCCCTGGACGTCAATGGCATCACCCTCCATAAGTAGCAATGCAATCGGGGACATTTGGGGGACAGGTCCTATTGATATCTAGTCATTTTCTGTTGATTTGGGGAAAAAAAAAAAATTCCCATTGAAAATGAATGGGTAAAATTTTGGACGTCCATGGACGTCAATGGCAGCACCCCCCATAAGCGTCAATGGAATTGGGGACGTTTGGGATATACGTCCTATTGATATCTGGTCATTTTCTGTTGATTTGGAGAAATGTAGTTTTTTCCCCATTGAAAATGAATGGGAAAAATTTTGGACGTCCATGTAAGTCAATGGCGGCACCCTTCATAAGCGTCAATGGAATTGGGGAAGTTTGGGGGACACGTCCTATTGATATCTGGTCATTTTCTGTTGATTTGGGGTAATTTTGTTTTTTCCCCATTGAAAATGAATGGGAAAAATTTTGGACGTCCATGGCAGTCAATGGCATCGACATCTATATAATCAGTTGAATCCAAGTACATTGGCATCAGTAGATTTGACATGCATGGCCGTCAATGGCATCAATGCAATGTAAATTCCATTGGAAATCCCATTGGAAGTGAATGGGACTTTTCCCATTCGAAATGAATGGGATAGTTTTTGGCAAATTTCCGAGGAAGCGTAATTTTTTTCCAAATTCTGTATACAACTTTTATGCCCCTCACCGTCCCGGAATTTTTGATGCCCAAATTATGTGATTTGGTCAAAAATTGTAGGACTAGATACATTTTGAAACTTTTTTTTTTTTCACGGAAAATTGCCGTTTACGGACGAACGGAAAAATTTTCGGGGCCATTTGTAAAGTTTCCTGTGTCACGCGAAAATTCCGGTCGTGCCGATACTTGAACGGTGCCGATCGGTCTAACGGTTCGGGCTGTGAAGCGCGCGTTTTTTTTCCATTCAAAATGAATAGGAAAGTTTTTGGCAAATTTCCGGGGAACCGTAAATTTTTGCCAAATTCTGTATACAACTTTTATGCCCCTCACCGTCCCGGAATTTTTGATGCCCAAATTATGTGATTTGGTCAAAAATTGTAGGACTAGATACATTTTGAAACTTTTTTTATTTTTCGGAAAATTGCCGTTTACGGGCGAACGGAAAATTTTTCGTGGCGGTTTGAAAAATTCCCATCGTCACGCGAAAAATCCGGTCGTGCCGATACTTCAACGGTGCCGATCGGTGCTACGGTTTGGGCTGTGCGTTGGCTCAAAAAAACGCGGAGAATTATTGAATAATAATAATAACTAGAAACTGCAATTTCGGGAGAAATTACACACCTTGGTCTTTCCTCTGTGGAGATACAGATCTTAGCCCCACTCAGGTCTATCAATAGAATGGATGATAATGCCAGTCATTGGCACAAAACAAAAAGCCATTAGAAATGAACTGGAGAATTGGACGTCCATGGACGTCAATGGCGGCACCCTTCATAATTGTTAATGCAATCGGAGACATTTGGGCGACACGTCCTATTGATATCTAGTCATTTTCTGTTGATTTGTGGAAAAAAAAAAAATTCCCATTGAAAATGAATGGGAAAAATTTTGGACGTCCATGGACGTCAGTGGTATCAACTTACATAAGCGTCAATGGAATCCAAGTACATTGGCATCAATAGAATGAACAAACATGAAGAAATGCCATTGGAAATTAATGGGAAGTTTGGACGTCCATGGACGTCAATGGCATCACCCTCCATAAGCGGCAATGCAATCGGGGACATTTGGGGGACATGTCCTATTGATATCTAGTCATTTTCTGTTGATTTGGGGAAAAAAAAAAAATTCCCATTGAAAATGAATGGGAAAAATTTTGGACGTCCATGGACGTCAATGGTATCAACTTACATAAGATTCAATGGAATCCAAGTACATTGGCATCAATAGAATGAACAAACATGAAGAAATGCCATTGGAAATGAATGGGAAGTTTGGACGTCCGTGGACGTCAATGGCATCACCCTCCATAAGCAGCAATGCAATCGGGCACATTTGGGGGAAACGTCCTATTGATATCTAGTCATTTTCTGTTGATTTGGGGAAAAAAAAAAAATTCCCATTGAAAATGAATGGGAAAAATTTTGGACGTCCATGGACGTCAATGGTATCAACTTACATAAGCGTCAATGGAATCCAAGTACATTGGCATCAATAGAATGAACAAACATGAAGAAATGCCATTGGGATTTAATGGGAAGTTTGGACGTCCCTGGATGTCAATGGCATCACCCTCCATAAGCAGCAATGCAATTGGGGACATTTGGGGGACACGTCCTATTGATATTGTCCACTCAGGTCTATCAATAGAATGGATCATAATGCCAGTCATTGGCAAAAAACAAAGTAAAAGCCGTTAGAAATGAATGGGAAGTTTGGACTTCCATGGACGTCAATGGCATCACCCCCCATAAGCGGTAATGCAATCGGGGACATTTGGGGGACACGTCCTAATGATATCTAGTCATTTTCTGTTGATTTGGGGAAAAAAAAAAATTTCCCATTGAAAATGAATGGGAAAAATTTTGGACGTCCATGGACGTCAATGGTATCAACTTACATAAGGGTCAATGGAATCCAAGTACATTGGCATCAATAGAATGAACAAACATGAAGAAATGCCATTGGAAATGAATGGGAAGTTTGGACGTCCGTGGACCTCAATGGCATCACCCCCCATAAGCAGCAATGCAATCGGGCACATTTGGGGGAAACGTCCTATTGATATCTAGTCATTTTCTGTTGATTTGGGGAAAAAAAAAAATTCCCATTGAAAATGAATGGGAAAAATTTTGGACGTCCATGGACGTCAATGGTATCAACTTACATAAGCGTCAATGGAATCCAAGTACATTGGCATCAAAAGAATGAAGAAACGTGAAGAAATGCCATTGGAAATGAATGGGAAGTTTGGACGTCCCTGGACGTCAATGGCATCACCCTCCATAAGCAGCAATGCAATCGGGGACATTTGGGGGACAGGTCCTATTGATATCTAGTCATTTTCTGTTGATTTGGGGAAAAAAAAAAAAATTCCCATTGAAAATGAATGGGTAAAATTTTGGACGTCCATGGACGCCAATGGCAGCACCCCCCATAAGCGTCAATGGAATTGGGGACGTTTGGGATATACGTCCTATTGATATCTGGTCATTTTCTGTTGATTTGGAGAAATTTAGTTTTTTCCTCATTGAAAATGAATGGGAAAAATTTTGGACGTCCATGTAAGTCAATGGCGGCACCCCTCATAAGCGTCAATGGAATTGGGGAAGTTTGGGGGACACGTCCTATTGATATCTGGTCATTTTCTGTTGATTTGGGGTAATTTTGTTTTTTCCCCATTGAAAATGAATGGGAAAAATTTTGGACGTCCATGGACGTCAATGGCATCGACATCTATATAGTCAATTGAATCCAAGTACATTGGCATCAGTAGATTCGACATGCATGGCCGTCAATGGCATCAATGCAATGTAAATTCTGTTGGAAATCCCATTGGAAGTGAATGGGAACTTTTCCCATTCGAAATGAATGGGATAGTTTTTGGCAAATTTCCGAGGAAGCGTAATTTTTTTCCAAATTCTGTATACAACTTTTATGCCCCTCACCGTCCCGGAATTTTTGATGCCCAAATTATGTGATTTGGTCAAAAATTGTAGGACTAGATACATTTTGAAACTTTTTTTTTTTTCACGGAAAATTGCCGTTTACGGACGAACGGAAAAATTTTCGGGGCCATTTGTAAAGTTTCCTGTGTCACGCGAAAATTCCGGTCATGCCGATACTTGAACGGTGCCGATCGGTCTAACGGTTCGGGCTGTGAAGCGCGCGTTTTTTTTCCATTCAAAATGAATAGGAAAGTTTTTGGCAAATTTCCGGGGAACCGTAAATTTTTGCCAAATTCTGTATACAACTTTTATGCCCCTCACCGTCCCGGAATTTTTGATGCCCAAATTATGTGATTTGGTCAAAAATTGTAGGACTAGATACATTTTGAAACTTTTTTTATTTTTCGGAAAATTGCCGTTTACGGGCGAACGGAAAATTTTTCGTGGCGGTTTGAAAAATTCCCATCGTCACGCGAAAAATCCGGTCGTGCCGATACTTCAACGGTGCCGATCGGTGCTACGGTTTGGGCTGTGCGTTGGCTCAAAAAAACGCGGAGAATTATTGAATAATAATAATAATAATAACTAGAAACTGCAATTTCGGGAGAAATTACACACCTTGGTCTTTCCTCTGTGGAGATACAGATCTTAGCCCCACTCAGGTCTATCAATAGAATGGATCATAATGCCAGTCATTGGCACTAAACATAGTTAAAGCCATTAGAAAAGATTGGGAGAATTGGACGTCCATGTCCGTCAATGGCAGCACCCTCCATAATTGTTAATGGAATCGGGGAAGTTTGGGGGACACGTCCTATTGATATCTAGTCATTTTCTGTTGATTTGGGAAAAAAAAAAAATTCCCATTGAAAATGAATGGGAAAAATTTTGGACGTCCATGGACGTCAATGGTATCAACTTACATAAGCGTCAATGGAATCCAAGTACATTGGCATCAATAAAATGAACAAACATGAAGAAATGCCATTGGAAATGAATGGGAAGTTTGGACGTCCATGAACGTCAATGGCATCACCCTCCATAAGCGGCAATGCAATCGGGGACATTTGGGGGACACGTCCTAATGATATCTAGTCATTTTCTGTTGATTTGGGGAAAAAAAAAAAATCCCATTGAAAATGAATGGGAAAAATTTTGGACGTCCATGGACGTCAATGGTATCAACTTACATAAGCGTGAATGGAATCCAAGTACATTGGCATCAATAGAATGAACAAACATGAAGAAATGCCTTTGGAAATGAATGGGAAGTTTGGACGTCCATGGACGTCAATGGCATCACCCCCCATAAGCGGCAATGCAATCGGGGACATTTGGGGGACACGTCCTAATGATATCTAGTCATTTTCTGTTGATTTGGGGAAAAAAAAAAAAATTCCCATTGAAAATGAATGGGAAAAATTTTGGACGTCCATGGACGTCAATGGTATCAACTTACATAAGCGTCAATGGAATCCAAGTACATTGGCATCAATAGAATGAACAAACATGAAGAAATGCCATTGGAAATGAATGGGAAGTTTGGACGTCCGTGGACGTCAATGGCATCACCCTCCATAAGCAGCAATGCAATCGGGCACATTTGGGGGAAACGTCCTATTGATATCTAGTCATTTTCTGTTGATTTGGGGAAAAAAAAAAAATTCCCATTGAAAATGAATGGGAAAAATTTTGGACGTCCATGGACGTCAATGGTATAAACTTACATAAGCGTCAATGGAATCCAAGTACATTGGCATCAAAAGAATGAACAAACATGAAGAAATGCCATTGGTATTTAATGGGAAGTTTGGACGTCCATGGACGTCAATGGCATCACCCCCCATAAGCGGCAATGCAATCGGGGACATTTGGGGGACACGTCCTAATGATATCTAGTCATTTTCTGTTGATTTGGGGAAAAAAAAAAAATTCCCATTGAAAATGAATGGGAAAAATTTTGGACGTCCATGGACGTCAATGGTATCAACTTACATAAGCGTCAATGGAATCCAAGTACATTGGCATCAATAGAATGAACAAACATGAAGAAATGCCATTGGAAATGAATGGGAAGTTTGGACGTCCGTGGACGTCAATGGCATCACCCTCCATAAGCAGCAATGCAATCGGGCACATTTGGGGGAAACGTCCTATTGATATCTAGTCATTTTCTGTTGATTTGGGGGAAAAAAAAAAAATTCCCATTGAAAATGAATGGGAAAAATTTTGGACGTCCATGGACGTCAATGGTATAAACTTACATAAGCGTCAATGGAACCCAAGTACATTGGCATCAAAAGAATGAACAAACATGAAGAAATGCCATTGGAAATGAATGGGAAGTTTGGACGTCCCTGGACGTCAATGGCATCACCCTCCATAAGCAGCAATGCAATCGGGGACATTTGGGGGACAGGTCCTATTGATATCTAGTCATTTTCTGTTGATTTGGGGAAAAAAAAAAATTTCCCATTGAAAATGAATGGGTAAAATTTTGGACGTCCATGGACGTCAATGGCAGCACCCCCCATAAGCGTCAATGGAATTGGGGACGTTTGGGATATACGTCCTATTGATATCTGGTCATTTTCTGTTGATTTGGAGAAATGTAGTTTTTTCCCCATTGAAAATGAATGGGAAAAATTTTGGACGTCCATGTAAGTCAATGGCGGCACCCTTCATAAGCGTCAATGGAATTGGGGAAGTTTGGGGGACACGTCCTATTGATATCTGGTCATTTTCTGTTGATTTGGGGTAATTTTGTTTTTTCCCCATTGAAAATGAATGGGAAAATTTTTGGACGTCCATGGCAGTCAATGGCATCGACATCTATATAGTCAGTTGAATCCAAGTACATTGGCATCAGTAGATTCGACATGCATGGCCGTCAATGGCATCAATGCAATGTAAATTCCATTGGAAATCCCATTGGAAGTGAATGGGACTTTTCCCATTCGAAATGAATGGGATAGTTTTTGGCAAATTTCCGAGGAAGCGTAATTTTTTTCCAAATTCTGTATACAACTTTTATGCCCCTCACCGTCCCGGAATTTTTGATGCCCAAATTATTTGATTTGGTCAAAAATTGTAGGACTAGATACATTTTGAAACTTTTTTTTTTTTCACGGAAAATTGCCGTTTACGGACGAACGGAAAAATTTTCGGGGCCATTTGTAAAGTTTCCTGTGTCACGCGAAAATTCCGGTCGTGCCGATACTTGAACGGTGCCGATCGGTCTAACGGTTCAGGCTGTGAAGCGCGCGTTTTTTTTCCATTCAAAATGAATAGGAAAGTTTTTGGCAAATTTCCGGGGAACCGTAAATTTTTGCCAAATTCTGTATACAACTTTTATGCCCCTCACCGTCCCGGAATTTTTGATGCCCAAATTATGTGATTTGGTCAAAAATTGTAGGACTAGATACATTTTGAAACTTTTTTAATTTTTCGGAAAATTGCCGTTTACGGGCGAACGGAAAATTTTTCGTGGCGGTTTGAAAAATTCCCATCGTCACACGAAAAATCCGGTCGTGCCGATACTTGAACGGTGCCGATCGGTGCTACGGTTTGGGCTGTGCGTTGGCTCAAAAAAACGCGGAGAATAAGATGAATAAATAATAAGTACAACTAGAAACTGCAATTTCGGGAGAAATTACACCTGGTCTTTCCTGTGTGGCTATACAGATCGTAGCCCCGCCCAAGGCTATCACTAGAATGGACAAACATGCCTATCAATGGCATTAAACAAATTAAATGCCATTAGAAATTAATGGGAAATTTGGACGTCCATGGCCGTCAATGGCAGCACCCTCCATAAGCGTCAATGCAATCGGGGACATTTGGGGTACACGTCCTATTGATATCTGGTCATTTCCTGTTGATTTAGGGAAAAAAAAATTCCCATTGAAAATGAATGGGAAAATTTTTGGACGTCCATGGACGTCAATGGTATCAACTTACATAAGCGTCAATGGAATCCAAGTACATTGACATCACTAGAATGAACAAACATGAAGAAATGCCATTGGAAATGAATGGGAAGTTTGGAAGTCCATGGACGTCAATGGCATCACCCTCCATATGCGGCAATGCAATCGGGGACATTTGGGGGACACGTCCTACTGATATCTAGTCATTTTCTGTTGATTTTGGGGAGAAAAAAAAAATTCCCATTGAAAATGAATGGGAAAATTTTTGGACGTCCATGGATGTCAATGGTATCAACTTACATAAGCGTCAATGGAATCCAAGTACATTGGCATCAATAGAATGAACAAACATGAAGAAATGCCATTGGAAATGTATGGGAAGTTTGGACGTCCATGAACGTCAATGGCATCACCCTCCATAAGTGGCAATGCAATCGGGGACATTTGGGGTACACGTCCTTTTGATATCTAGTCATTTTCTGTTGATTTTGGGGGAAAAAAAAATTTCCCATTGAAAATGAATGGGAAAAATTTTGGACGTCCATGGATGTCAATGGTATCAACTTACATAAGCGTCAATGGAATCCAAGTACATTGGCATCAATAGAATGAACAAACATGAAGAAATGCCATTGGAAATGAATGGGAAGTTTGGAAGTCCATGGACGTCAATGGCATCACCCTCCATAAGCGGCAATGCAATCGGGGACATTTGGGGTACACGTCCTTTTGATATCTAGTCATTTTCTGTTGATTTTGGGGGGGAAAAAAATTTCCCATTGAAAATGAATGGGAAAATTTTTGGACGTCCATGGATGTCAATGGTATCAACTTACATAAGCGTCAATGGAATCCAAGTACATTGACATCACTAGAATGAACAAACATGAAGAAATGCCATTGGAAATGAATGGGAAGTTTGGAAGTCCATGGACGTCAATGGCATCACCCTCCATAAGCGGCAATGCAATCGGGGACATTTGGGGGACACGTCCTACTGATATCTAGTCATTTTCTGTTGATTTTGGGGAGAAAAAAAAAATTCCCATTGAAAATGAATGGGAAAATTTTTGGACGTCCATGGATGTCAATGGTATCAACTTACATAAGCGTCAATGGAATCCAAGTACATTGGCATCAATAGAATGAACAAACATGAAGAAATGCCATTGGAAATGTATGGGAAGTTTGGACGTCCATGAACGTCAATGGCATCACCCTCCATAAGCGTCAATGCAATCGGGGACATTTGGGGTACACGTCCTATTGATATCTGGTCATTTCCTGTTGATTTAGGGAAAAAAAAATTCCCATTGAAAATGAATGGGAAAATTTTTGGACGTCCATGGACGTCAATGGTATCAACTTACATAAGCGTCAATGGAATCCAAGTACATTGACATCACTAGAATGAACAAACATGAAGAAATGCCATTGGAAATGAATGGGAAGTTTGGAAGTCCATGAACGTCAATGGCATCACCCTCCATAAGTGGCAATGCAATCGGGGACATTTGGGGTACACGTCCTTTTGATATCTAGTCATTTTCTGTTGATTTGGGGGGGGGGGGGGGTTGGGGGGGATTCCCATTGAAAATGAATGGGAAAAGTTTTGAACATCCATGGACGTCAATGGTATCAACTTACATAAGCGTCAATGGAATCCAAGTACATTGGCATCAATAAAATGAACAAACATGAAGAAATGCCATTGGAAATGAATGGGAAGTTTGGACGTCCATGAACGTCAATGGCATCACCCTCCATAAGCAGCAATGCAGTTGGGGACATTTGGGGGACACGTCCTAATGATATCTAGTCATTTTCTGTTGATTTGGGGAAAAAAAAAAATTCCCATTGAAAATGAATGGGAAAAATTTTGGACGTCCATGGACGTCAATGGCAGCACCTCCTATAAGCGTCAATGGAGTCAGGGATGTTTGGGGGACAGGTCCTATTGATATCTGGTCATTATCTGTTGATTTGGGGAAATTTAGTTTTTTCCCCATTGACGTCCATGGATGTCAATGGCATCGACATCCATAAAGTCAATTGAATCCAAGTACATTGGCATCAATAGATTCGACATGCATGGCCGTCAATGGCATCAATGCAATGTCAAAAATTCAATTGGAAATCCCATTGTAAGTGAAAGGGAAATGTTCTCATTAGAAATGAATGGGAAAGTTTTTGGCAAGTTTCTGGGAAACCGTAAATTTTTTTTACAAATGCTGTATACAACTTTTATGCCCCTCACCATCACGGAATTTTTGATGCCCAAATTGTGTGATTTGGTCAAAAATTGAAGGACTAGATACATTTTGAAACTTTTCTTTGTTTCCCATTAAAAATGAATGGGCCAGTTTTTGGCAAATTGCCGGGAAACCGTACATTTTATCAAAAAATTTACCGCTGTCATTTTTATGCCCCTCGCCATCCCGGAATTTTTGACGCCCATCTTGTGTGTTTTCGTCAAAAATTGACGGACTTGTAACAGTTTGAAAGTTGTTTTTTTTTCCCATTAAAAATGAATGGGCAGGTTTTTGGCAAATTTCCGGGGAACCGTATATTTTTTCCAAATTGTATTAATAACCTTTATTCCCCTCCCTGTCCTGGAATTTTTGATGCCCAAATTGTGTGATTTGGTGAAAAATTGTAGGACTAGATACATTTTGAAACTTTTTTTTTCTCATTAAAAATGAATGGGCAAGTTTTTGTCAAATTTCTGGGGAACCGTAAATTTTTTCCAAATTCTGTATACAACTTTTATGCCCCTCACCGTCCCGGAATTTTTTATACCTAAATTATGTAATTTGGTAAAAAATTGTAGGACTAGATACATTTTGAAAATTGCTTGTTTTTTCCGGAAAATTGCCGTTTACGGACGAACCGAAAAATTTTCGGGGCCGTTTGAAAAATTCCCATCGTCGCGTGAGAATTCCGGTCGTGCCGATACTTGAACGGTGCCGATCGGTGCTACGGTTTGGGCTGCGCGGCGGGACGAAGGATTCCCATTCAAAAAAAAAAAACAGAATAACATATAGGGGAGAGGCCGTAGAATCTCACTACCTGATCTTTCCAAAGGAAAGACCAGGTAATAAAGTTGCACAATAACAATACCTTGTTCTTTCTTTCAGAAAGACCAAGGTAACTAGAAACTGCAATTTCGGGAGAAATTACACACCTTGGTCTTTCCTCTGTGGAGATACAGATCTTAGCCCCACTCAGGTCTATCAATAGAATGGATCATAATGCCAGTCATTGGCAAAAAACAAAGTAAAAGCCGTTAGAAATGAATGGGAGAATTGGACGTCCATGGACGTCAATGGCGGCACCTTTCATAATTGTTAATGGAATCGGGGAAGTTTGGGGGACACGTCCTAATGATATCTAGTCATTTTCTGTTGATTTGGGAAAAAAAAAAAAATTCCCATTGAAAATGAATGGGAAAAATTTTGGACGTCCATGGACGTCAATGGTATCAACTTACATAAGCGTCAATGGAATCCAAGTATATTGGCATCAATAAAATGAACAAACATGAAGAAATGCCATTGGAAATGAATGGGAAGTTTGGACGTCCATGGACGTCAATGGCATCACCCTCCATAAGGGGCAATGCAATCGGGGACATTTGGGGGACACGTCCTAATGATATCTAGTCATTTTCTGTTGATTTGGGAAAAAAAAAAAAATCCCATTGAAAATGAATGGGAAAAATTTTGGACGTCCATGGACGTCAATGGTATCAACTTACATAAGTTTCAATGGAATCCAAGTACATTGGCATCAATAGAATGAACAAACATGAAGAAATGCCTTTGGAAATGAATGGGAAGTTTGGACGTCCATGGACGTCAATGGCATCACCCCCCATAAGCGGCAATGCAATCGGGGACATTTGGGGGACACGTCCTAATGATATCTAGTCATTTTCTGTTGATTTGGGGAAAAAAAAAAAATTTCCCATTGAAAATGAATGGGAAAAATTTTGGACGTCCATGGACGTCAATGGTATCAACTTACATAAGCGTCAATGGAATCCAAGTACATTGGCATCAATAGAATGAACAAACATGAAGAAATGCCATTGGGAATGAATGGGAAGTTTGGACGTCCGTGGACGTCAATGGCATCACCCTCCATAAGCAGCAATGCAATCGGGCACATTTGGGGGAAACGTCCTATTGATATCTAGTCATTTTCTGTTGATTTGGGGGAAAAAAAAAAATTCCCATTGAAAATGAATGGGAAAAATTTTGGACGTCCATGGACGTCAATGGTATCAACTTACATAAGCGTCAATGGAATCCAAGTACATTGGCATCAATAGAATGAACAAACATGAAGAAATGCCATTGGAAATTAATGGGAAGTTTGGACGTCCGTGGACGTCAATGGCATCACCCTCCATAAGCAGCAATGCAATCGGGGACATTTGGGGGACAGGTCCTATTGATATCTAGTCATTTTCTGTTGATTTGGGGAGAAAAAAAAATTTTCCCATTGAAAATGAATGGGTAAAATTTTGGACGTCCATGGACGTCAATGGCAGCACCCCCCATAAGCGTCAATGGAATTGGGGACGTTTGGGATATACGTCCTATTGATATCTGGTCATTTTCTGTTGATTTGGAGAAATTTACTTTTTTCCCCATTGAAAATGAATGGGAAAAATTTTGGACGTCCATGGAAGTCAATGGCGGCACCCTTCATAAGCGTCAATGGAATTGGGGAAGTTTGGGGGACACGTCCTATTGATATCTGGTCATTTTCTGTTGATTTGGGGAAATTTTGTTTTTTCCCCATTGAAAATGAATGGGAAAAATTTTGGACGTCCATGGCCGTCAATGGCATCGACATTCATATAGTCAATTGAATCCAAGTACATTGGCATCAGTAGATTCGACATGCATGGCCGTCAATGGCATCAATGCAATGTAAAAAATTCCATTGGAAATCCCATTGGAAGTGAATGGGAACTTTTCCCATTCGAAATGAATGGGATAGTTTTTGGCAAATTTCCGAGGAAGCGTAATTTTTTTCCAAATTCTGTATACAACTTTTATGCCCCTCACCGTCCCGGAATTTTTGATGCCCAAATTATGTGATTTGGTCAAAAATTGTAGGACTAGATACATTTTGAAAGTTTTTTTTTTTTCACGGAAAATTGCCGTTTACGGACGAACGGAAAAATTTTCGGGGCCATTTGTAAAGTTTCCTGTGTCACGCTAAAATTCCGGTCGTGCCGATACTTGAACGGTGCCGATCGGTCTAACGGTTCGGGCTGTGAAGCGCGCGTTTTTTTTCCATTCAAAATGAATAGGAAAGTTTTTGGCAAATTTCCGGGGAACCGTAAATTTTTGCCAAATTCTGTATACAACTTTTATGCCCCTCACCGTCCCGGAATTTTTGATACCCAAATTATGTGATTTGGTCAAAAATTGTAGGACTAGATACATTTTGAAACTTTTTTTTTTTTCCGGAAAATTGCCGTTTACGGGCGAACGGAAAATTTTTCGGGGCCGTTTGAAAAATTGCCCGCGTCGCACGAAAATTCCGGTCGTGCCGATACTTGAACGGTGCTGATCGGTGCTATGGTTCGAGCTGTGCGGCGCGCCGAAAAAACGCGGAGAATAAGATGAACTAGAAACTGCAATTTCGGGAGAAATTACACACCTTGGTCTTTCCTCTGTGGAGATACAAATCTTAGCCCCACTCAGGTCTATCAATAGAATGGACCATAATGCCAGTCATTGGCACTAAACAAAGTTAAAGCCATTAGAAAAGATTGGGAGAATTGGACGTCCATGTCCGTCAATGGCAGCACCCTCCATAATTGTTAATGGAATCGGGGAAGTTTGGGGGACACGTCCTATTGATATCTAGTCATTTTCTGTTGATTTGGGAAAAAAAAAAAATTCCCATTGAAAATGAATGGGAAAAATTTTGGACGTCCATGGACGTCAATGGTATCAACTTACATAAGCGTCAATGGAATCCAAGTACATTGGCATCAATAAAATGAACAAACATGAAGAAATGCCATTGGAAATGAATGGGAAGTTTGGACGTCCATGAACGTCAATGGCATCACCCTCCATAAGCGGCAATGCAATCGGGGACATTTGGGGGACACGTCCTAATGATATCTAGTCATTTTCTGTTGATTTGGGAAAAAAAAAAAAATCCCATTGAAAATGAATGGGAAAAATTTTGGACGTCCATGGACGTCAATGGTATCAACTTACATAAGCGTCAATGGAATCCAAGTACATTGGCATCAATAAAATGAACAAACATGAAGAAATGCCATTGGAAATGAATGGGAAGTTTGGACGTCCATGAACGTCAATGGCATCACCCTCCATAAGCGGCAATGCAATCGGGGACATTTGGGGGAAACGTCCTGTTGATATCTAGTCATTTTCTGTTGATTTGGGGAAAAAAAAAAAAATTCCCATTGAAAATGAATGGGAAAAATTTTGGACGTCCATGGACGTCAATGGTATCAACGTACATAAGCGTCAATGGAATCCAAGTACATTGGCATCAAAAGAATGAACAAACATGAAGAAATGCCATTGGAAATGAATGGGAAGTTTGGACGTCCCTGGACGTCAATGGCATCACCCTCCATAAGCAGCAATGCAATCGGGGACATTTGGGGGACAGGTCCTATTGATATCTAGTCATTTTCTGTTGATTTGGGGAAAAAAAAAAAAATTCCCATTGAAAATGAATGGGTAAAATTTTGGACGTCTATGGACGTCAATGGCAGCACCCCCCATAAGCGTCAATGGAATTGGGGACGTTTGGGATATACGTCCTATTGATATCTGGTCATTTTCTGTTGATTTGGAGAAATTTAGTTTTTTCCCCATTGAAAATGAATGGGAAAAATTTTGGACGTCCATGTAAGTCAATGGCGGCACCCTTCATAAGCGTCAATGGAATTGGGGAAGTTTGGGGGACACGTCCTATGGATATCTGGTTATTTTCTGTTGATTTGGGGTAATTTTGTTTTTTCCCCATTGAAAATGAATGGGAAAAATTTTGGACGTCCATGGCCGTCAATGGCATCGACATCCATATAGTCAATTGAATCCAAGTACATTGGCATCAGTAGATTCGACATGCATGGCCGTCAATGGCATCAATGCAATGTAAATTCCATTGGAAATCCCATTGGAAGTGAATGGGACTTTTCCCATTTGAAATGAATGGGATAGTTTTTGGCAAATTTCCGAGGAAGCGTAATTTTTTTCCAAATTCTGTATACAACTTTTATGCCCCTCACCGTCCCGGAATTTTTGATGCCCAAATTGTGTGATTTGGTCAAAAATTGTAGGACTAGATACATTTTGAAACTTTTTTTTTTTTCCGGAAAATTGCCGTTTACGGGCGAAGGGAAAAGTTTTCGGGTCCGTTTGAAAAATTCCCATCGTTGCGCGAAAATTCCGGTCGTGCCGATATTTGAACGGTGCCGATCGGTCAAACGGTTCGGGCTGTGCAGCGTGCGTTTTTTTTTCATTCAAAATGAATAGGAAAGTTTTTGGCAAATTTCCGGGGAGCCGTAAATTTTTGCCAAATTCTGTATACAACTTTTATGCCCCTCATCGTCCCGGAATTTTTGATACCCAAATTATGTGATTTGGTCAAAAATTGTAGGACTAGATACATTTTTTAACTTTTTTTTTTTTCCGGAAAATTGCCGTTTACGGGCGAACGGAAAATTTTTCGGGGGATTTTGAAAAAGTCCCTGCGTCGCGCAAAAAATCCGGTCGTGCCGATACTTCAACGGTGCCGATCGGTGGTATGGTTCGGGCTGCGCGGCGCGCCGAAAAAACGCGGAGAATAAGATGAAGATATAATAAATAATAACTAGAAACTGCAATTTCGGGAGAAATTACACACCTTGGTCTTTCCTCTGTGGAGATACAAATCTTAGCCCCACTCAGGTCTATCAATAGAATGGACCATAATGCCAGTCATTGGCACTAAACAAAGTTAAAGCCATTAGAAAAGATTGGGAGAATTGGACGTCCATGTCCGTCAATGGCAGCACCTTCCATAATTGTTAATGGAATCGGGGAAGTTTGGGGGACACGTCCTATTGATATCTAGTCATTTTCTGTTGATTTGGGAAAAAAAAAAAATTCCCATTGAAAATGAATGGGAAAAATTTTGGACGTCCATGGACGTCAATGGTATCAACTTACATAAGCGTCAATGGAATCCAAGTACATTGGCATCAATAAAATGAACAAACATGAAGAAATGCCATTGGAAATGAATGGGAAGTTTGGACGTCCATGAACGTCAATGGCATCACCCTCCATAAGCGGCAATGCAATCGGGGACATTTGGGGGACACGTCCTATTGATATCTAGTCATTTTCTGTTGATTTGGGAAAAAAAAAAAAAATCCCATTGAAAATGAATGGGAAAAATTTTGGACGTCCATGGACGTCAATGGTATCAACTTACATAAGCGTCAATGGAATCCAAGTACATTGGCATCAATAGAATGAACAAACATGAAGAAATGCCTTTGGAAATGAATGGGAAGTTTGGACGTCCATGGACGTCAATGGCATCACCCCCCATAAGCGGCAATGCAATCGGGGACATTTGGGGGACACGTCCTAATGATATCTAGTCATTTTCTGTTGATTTGGGGAAAAAAAAAAAAATTCCCATTGAAAATGAATGGGAAAAATTTTGGACGTCCATGGACGTCAATGGTATCAACTTACATAAGCGTCAATGGAATCCAAGTACATTGGCATCAATAGAATGAACAAACATGAAGAAATGCCATTGGAAATTAATGGGAAGTTTGGACGTCCGTGGACGTCAATGGCATCACCCTCCATAAGCGGCAATGCAATCGGGCACATTTGGGGGAAACGTCCTATTGATATCTAGTCATTTTCTGTTGATTTGGGAAAAAAAAAAAAAAATCCCATTGAAAATGAATGGGAAAAATTTTGGACGTCCATGGACGTCAATGGTATCAACTTACATAAGCGTCAATGGAATCCAAGTACATTGGCATCAAAAGAATGAACAAACATGAAGAAATGCCATTGGAAATGAATGGGAATTTTGGACGTCCATGGACGTCAATGGCATCACCCTCCATAAGCAGCAATGCAATCAGGGTAATTTGGGGGACAGGTCCTATTGATATCTAGTCATTTTCTGTTGATTTGGGGAAAAAAAAAAATATGCCATTGAAAATGAATGGGTAAAATTTTGGACGTCCATGGACGTCAATGGCAGCACCCCCCATAAGCGTCAATGGAATTGGGGACGTTTGGGATATACGTCCTATTGATATCTGGTCATTTTCTGTTGATTTGGAGAAATGTAGTTTTTTCCCCATTGAAAATGAATGGGAAAAATTTAGGACGTCCATGTAAGTCAATGGCGGCACCCTTCATAAGCGTCAATGGAATTGGGGAAGTTTGGGGGACACGTCCTATTGATATCTGGTCATTTTCTGTTGATTTGGGGTAATTTTGTTTTTTCCCCATTGAAAATGAATGGGAAAAATTTTGGACGTCCATGGCAGTCAATGGCATCGACATCCATATAGTCAATTGAATCCAAGTACATTGGCATCAGTAGATTCGACATGCATGGCCGTCAATGGCATCAATGCAATGTAAATTCCATTGGAAATCCCATTGGAAGTGAATGGGACTTTTCCCATTCGAAATGAATGGGATAGTTTTTGGCAAATTTCCGAGGAAGCGTAATTTTTTTTCAAATTCTGTATACAACTTTTATGCCCCTCACCGTCCCGGAATTTTTGATGCCCAAATTGTGTGATTTGGTCAAAAATTGTAGGACTAGATACATTTTGAAACTTTTTTTTTTTTCCGGAAAATTGCCGTTTACGGGCGAAGGGAAAATTTTTCGGGTCCGTTTGAAAAATTCCCATCGTTGCGCGAAAATTCCGGTCGTGCCGATATTTGAACGGTGCCGATCGGTCAAACGGTTCGGGCTGTGCAGCGTGCGTTTTTTTTTCATTCAAAATGAATAGGAAAGTTTTTGGCAAATTTCCGGGGAACCGTAAATTTTTGCCAAATTCTGTATACAACTTTTATGCCCCTCACCGTCCCGGAATTTTTGATACCCAAATTATGTGATTTGGTCAAAAATTGTAGGACTAGATACATTTTGAAAAAAAAAAAAAAATCTGGAAAATTGCCGTTTGCGGGAAAACGGAAAATTTTTCGGGGCCCTTTTTAAAAAAGCCATCGTCGCGCAAAAATTCCGGACGTTTCGATATCCGAACGGTGCCGATCGGTGCAGCGGTTCGGGCTGTGCGGCGCGCCGAAAAAACGCGGAGAATAAGATGAATAATAATAATAATAACTAGAAACTGCAATTTCGGGAGAAATTACACACCTTGGTCTTTCCTCTGTGGAGATACAGATCTTAGCCCCACTCAGGTCTATCAATAGAATGGACCATAATGCCAGTCAATGGCACTAAACAAAGTAAAAGCCATGAGAAAAGATTGGGAGAATTGGACGTCCATGTCCGTCAATGGCAGCACCCTCCATAATTGTTAATGGAATCGGGGAAGTTTGGGGGACACGTTCTATTGATATCTAGTCATTTTCTGTTGATTTGGGAAAAAAAAAAAAATTTCCCATTGAAAATGAATGGGAAAAATTTTGGACGTCCATGGACGTCAATGGTATCAACTTACATAAGCGTCAATGGAATCCAAGTACATTGGCATCAATAAAATGAACAAACATGAAGAAATGCCATTGGAAATGAATGGGAAGTTTGGACGTCCATGAACGTCAATGGCATCACCCTCCATAAGCGGCAATGCAATCGGGGACATTTGGGGGACACGTCCTAATGATATCTAGTCATTTTCTGTTGATTTGGGAAAAAAAAAAAAATCCCATTGAAAATGAATGGGAAAAATTTTGGACGTCCATGGACGTCAATGGTATCAACTTACATAAGCGTCAATGGAATCCAAGTACATTGGCATCAATAGAATGAACAAACATGAAGAAATGCCTTTGGAAATGAATGGGAAGTTTGGACGTCCATGGACGTCAATGGCATCACCCCCCATAAGCGGCAATGCAATCGGGGACATTTGGGGGACACGTCCTAATGATATCTAGTCATTTTCTGTTGATTTGGGGAAAAAAAAAAATTTCCCATTGAAAATGAATGGGAAAAATTTTGGACGTCCATGGACGTCAATGGTATCAACTTACATAAGCGTCAATGGAATCCAAGTACATTGGCATCAATAGAATGAACAAACATGAAGAAATGCCATTGGAAATGAATGGGAAGTTTGGACGTCCCTGGACGTCAATGGCATCACCCTCCATAAGCAGCAATGCAATCGGGGACATTTGGGGGACAGGTCCTATTGATATCTAGTCATTTTCTGTTGATTTGGGGAAAAAAAAAAATTTCCCATTGAAAATGAATGGGTAAAATTTTGGACGTCCATGGACGTCAATGGCAGCACCCCCCATAAGCGTCAATGGAATTGGGGACGTTTGGGATATACGTCCTATTGATATCTGGTCATTTTCTGTTGATTTGGAGAAATGTAGTTTTTTCCCCATTGAAAATGAATGGGAAAAATTTTGGACGTCCATGGAAGTCAATGGCGGCACCCTTCATAAGCGTCAATGGAATTGGGGAAGTTTGGGGGACACGTCCTATTGATATCTGGTCATTTTCTGTTGATTTGGGGAAATTTTGTTTTTTCCCCATTGAAAATGAATGGGAAAAATTTTGGACGTCCATGGCCGTCAATGGCATCGACATTCATATAGTCAATTGAATCCAAGTACATTGGCATCAGTAGATTCGACATGCATGGCCGTCAATGGCATCAATGCAATGTAAATTCCATTGGAAATCCCATTGGAAGTGAATGGGACTTTTCCCATTCGAAATGAATGGGATAGTTTTTGGCAAATTTCCGAGGAAGCGTAATTTTTTTCCAAATTCTGTATACAACTTTTATGCCCCTCACCGTCCCGGAATTTTTGATGCCCAAATTATGTGATTTGGTCAAAAATTGTAGGACTAGATACATTTTGAAACTTTTTTTTTTTTCACGGAAAATTGCCGTTTACGGACGAACGGAAAAATTTTCGGGGCCATTTGTAAAGTTTCCTGTGTCACGCGAAAATTCCGGTCGTGCCGATACTTGAACGGTGCCGATCGGTCTAACGGTTCGGGCTGTGAAGCGCGCGTTTTTTTTCCATTCAAAATGAATAGGAAAGTTTTTGGCAAATTTCCGGGGAACCGTAAATTTTTGCCAAATTCTGTATACAACTTTTATGCCCCTCACCGTCCCGGAATTTTTGATGCCCAAATTATGTGATTTGGTCAAAAATTGTAGGACTAGATACATTTTGAAACTTTTTTTGTTTTTCGGAAAATTGCCGTTTACGGGCGAACGGAAAATTTTTCGTGGCGGTTTGAAAAATTCCCATCGTCACGCGAAAATTCCGGTCGTGCCGATACTTGAACTGTGCCGATCGGTGCTACGGTTTGGGCTGTGCGTTGGCTCAAAAAAACGCGGAGAATAAGATGAATAAATAATAAGTACAATAAAGTTGCACAATAACAATACCTTGTTCTTTCTTTCAGAAAGACCAAGGTAATAATAATTACTAGAAACTGCAATTTCGGGAGAAATTACACACCTTGGTCTTTCCTCTGTGGAGATACAGATCTTAGCCCCACTCAGGTCTATCAATAGAATGGACCATAATGCCAGTCAATGGCACTAAACAAAGTAAAAGCCATGAGAAAAGATTGGGAGAATTGGACGTCCATGTCCGTCAATGGCAGCACCCTCCATAATTGTTAATGGAATCGGGGAAGTTTGGGGGACACGTTCTATTGATATCTAGTCATTTTCTGTTGATTTGGGAAAAAAAAAAAAATTTCCCATTGAAAATGAATGGGAAAAATTTTGGACGTCCATGGACGTCAATGGTATCAACTTACATAAGCGTCAATGGAATCCAAGTACATTGGCATCAATAAAATGAACAAACATGAAGAAATGCCATTGGAAATGAATGGGAAGTTTGGACGTCCATGAACGTCAATGGCATCACCCTCCATAAGTGGCAATGCAATCGGGGACATTTGGGGGACACGTCCTAATGATATCTAGTCATTTTCTGTTGATTTGGGAAAAAAAAAAAAATCCCATTGAAAATGAATGGGAAAAATTTTGGACGTCCATGGACGTCAATGGTATCAACTTACATAAGCGTCAATGGAATCCAAGTACATTGGCATCAATAGAATGAACAAACATGAAGAAATGCCTTTGGAAATGAATGGGAAGTTTGGACGTCCATGGACGTCAATGGCATCACCCCCCATAAGCGGCAATGCAATCGGGGACATTTGGGGGACACGTCCTAATGATATCTAGTCATTTTCTGTTGATTTGGGGAAAAAAAAAAATTTCCCATTGAAAATGAATGGGAAAAATTTTGGACGTCCATGGACGTCAATGGTATCAACTTACATAAGCGTCAATGGAATCCAAGTACATTGGCATCAATAGAATGAACAAACATGAAGAAATGCCATTGGAAATGAATGGGAAGTTTGGACGTCCCTGGACGTCAATGGCATCACCCTCCATAAGCAGCAATGCAATCGGGGACATTTGGGGGACAGGTCCTATTGATATCTAGTCATTTTCTGTTGATTTGGGGAAAAAAAAAAATTTCCCATTGAAAATGAATGGGTAAAATTTTGGACGTCCATGGACGTCAATGGCAGCACCCCCCATAAGCGTCAATGGAATTGGGGACGTTTGGGATATACGTCCTATTGATATCTGGTCATTTTCTGTTGATTTGGAGAAATGTAGTTTTTTCCCCATTGAAAATGAATGGGAAAAATTTTGGACGTCCATGGAAGTCAATGGCGGCACCCTTCATAAGCGTCAATGGAATTGGGGAAGTTTGGGGGACACGTCCTATTGATATCTGGTCATTTTCTGTTGATTTGGGGAAATTTTGTTTTTTCCCCATTGAAAATGAATGGGAAAAATTTTGGACGTCCATGGCCGTCAATGGCATCGACATTCATATAGTCAATTGAATCCAAGTACATTGGCATCAGTAGATTCGACATGCATGGCCGTCAATGGCATCAATGCAATGTAAATTCCATTGGAAATCCCATTGGAAGTGAATGGGACTTTTCCCATTCGAAATGAATGGGATAGTTTTTGGCAAATTTCCGAGGAAGCGTAATTTTTTTCCAAATTCTGTATACAACTTTTATGCCCCTCACCGTCCCGGAATTTTTGATGCCCAAATTATGTGATTTGGTCAAAAATTGTAGGACTAGATACATTTTGAAACTTTTTTTTTTTTCACGGAAAATTGCCGTTTACGGACGAACGGAAAAATTTTCGGGGCCATTTGTAAAGTTTCCTGTGTCACGCGAAAATTCCGGTCGTGCCGATACTTGAACGGTGCCGATCGGTCTAACGGTTCGGGCTGTGAAGCGCGCGTTTTTTTTCCATTCAAAATGAATAGGAAAGTTTTTGGCAAATTTCCGGGGAACCGTAAATTTTTGCCAAATTCTGTATACAACTTTTATGCCCCTCACCGTCCCGGAATTTTTGATGCCCAAATTATGTGATTTGGTCAAAAATTGTAGGACTAGATACATTTTGAAACTTTTTTTGTTTTTCGGAAAATTGCCGTTTACGGGCGAACGGAAAATTTTTCGTGGCGGTTTGAAAAATTCCCATCGTCACGCGAAAATTCCGGTCGTGCCGATACTTGAACTGTGCCGATCGGTGCTACGGTTTGGGCTGTGCGTTGGCTCAAAAAAACGCGGAGAATAAGATGAATAAATAATAAGTACAACTAGAAACTGCAATTTCGGGAGAAATTACACACCTTGGTCTTTCCTCTGTGGAGATACAGATCTTAGCCCCACTCAGGTCTATCAATAGAATGGATCATAATGCCAGTCATTGGCAAAAAACAAAGTAAAAGCCGTTAGAAATGAATGGGAGAATTGGACGTCCATGGACGTCAATGGCGGCACCTTTCATAATTGTTAATGGAATCGGGGAAGTTTGGGGGACACGTCCTAATGATATCTAGTCATTTTCTGTTGATTTTGGGAAAAAAAAAGAAATCCCATTGAAAATGAATGGGAAAATTTTTGGACGTCCATGGACGTCAATGGTATCAACTTACATAAGCGTCAATGGAATCCAAGTACATTGGCATCAATAGAATGAACAAACATGAAGAAATGCCATTGGAAATGAATGGGAAGTTTGGACGTCCATGGACGTCAATGGCATCACCCCCCATAAGCGGCAATGCAATCGGGGACATTTGGGGGACACGTCCTAATGATATCTAGTCATTTTCTGTTGATTTGGGGAAAAAAAAAAAATTCCCATTGAAAATGAATGGGAAAAATTTTGGACGTCCATGGACGTCAATGGTATCAACTTACATAAGCGTCAATGGAATCCAAGTACATTGGCATCAAAAGAATGAACAAACATGAAGAAATGCCATTGGAAATGAATGGGAAGTTTGGACGTCCCTGGACGTCAATGGCATCACCCTCCAAAAGCAGCAATGCAATCGGGGACATTTGGGGGACAGGTCCTATTGATATGTAGTCATTTTCTGTTGATTTGGGGAAAAAAAAAAAATTCCCATTGAAAATGAATGGGTAAAATTTTGGACGTCCATGGACGTCAATGGCAGCACCCCCCATAAGCGTCAATGGAATTGGGGACGTTTGGGATATACGTCCTATTGATATCTGGTCATTTTCTGTTGATTTGGAGAAATTTAGTTTTTTCCCCATTGAAAATGAATGGGAAAAATTTTGGACGTCCATGTAAGTCAATGGCGGCACCCTTCATAAGCGTCAATGGAATTGGGGAAGTTTGGGGGACACGTCCTATTGATATCTGGTCATTTTCTGTTGATTTGGGGTAATTTTGTTTTTTCCCCATTGAAAATGAATGGGAAAAATTTTGGACGTCCATGGCAGTCAATGGCATCGACATCCATATAATCAATTGAATCCAAGTACATTGGCATCAGTAGATTCGACATGCATGGCCGTCAATGGCATCAATGCAATGTAAATTCCATTGGAAATCCCACTGGAAGTGAATGGGACTTTTCCCATTCGAAATGAATGGGATAGTTTTTGGCAAATTTCCGAGGAAGCGTAATTTTTTTCCAAATTCTGTATACAACTTTTATGCCCCTCACCGTCCCGGAATTTTTGATGCCCAAATTATGTGATTTGGTCAAAAATTGTAGGACTAGATACATTTTGAAACTTTTTTTTTTTTCACGGAAAATTGCCGTTTACGGACGAACGGAAAAATTTTCGGGGCCATTTGTAAAGTTTCCTGTGTCACGCGAAAATTCCGGTCGTGCCGATACTTGAACGGTGCCGATCGGTCTAACGGTTCGGGCTGTGAAGCGCGCGTTTTTTTTCCATTCAAAATGAATAGGAAAGTTTTTGGCAAATTTCCGGGGAACCGTAAATTTTTGCCAAATTCTGTATACAACTTTTATGCCCCTCACCGTCCCGGAATTTTTGATGCCCAAATTATGTGATTTGGTCAAAAATTGTAGGACTAGATACATTTTGAAACTTTTTTTATTTTTCGGAAAATTGCCGTTTACGGGCGAACGGAAAATTTTTCGTGGCGGTTTGAAAAATTCCCATCGTCACGCGAAAATTCCGGTCGTGCCGATACTTGAACTGTGCCGATCGGTGCTACGGTTTGGGCTGTGCGTTGGCTCAAAAAAACGCGGAGAATAAGATGAATAAATAACTAGAAACTGCAATTTCGGGAGAAATTACACACCTTGGTCTTTCCTCTGTGGAGATACAGATCTTAGCCCCACTCAGGTCTATCAATAGAATGGATCATAATGCCAGTCATTGGCAAAAAACAAAGTAAAAGCCGTTAGAAATGAATGGGAGAATTGGACGTCCATGGACGTCAATGGCGGCACCTTTCATAATTGTTAATGGAATTGGGGAAGTTTGGGGGACACGTCCTAATGATATCTAGTCATTTTCTGTTGATTTGGGGAAAAAAAAAAATTTCCCATTGAAAATGAATGGGAAAAATTTTGGACGTCCATGGACGTCAATGGTATCAACTTACATAAGCGTCAATGGAATCCAAGTCCATTGGCATCAATAGAATGAACAAACATGAAGAAATGGCTTTGGAAATGATTGGGAAGTTTGGACGTCCATGGACGTCAATGGCATCACCCCCCATAAGCGGTAATGCAATCGGGGACATTTGGGGGAAACGTCGTATTGATATCTAGTCATTTTCTGTTGATTTGGGGAAAAAAAAAAATTCCCATTGAAAATGAATGGGAAAAATTTTGGACGTCCATGGACGTCAATGGTATCAACTTACATAAGCGTCAATGGAATCCAAGTACATTGGCATCAAAAGAATGAACAAACGTGAAGAAATGCCATTGGAAATGAATGGGAAGTTTGGACGTCCCTGGACGTCAATGGCATCACCCTCCATAAGCAGCAATGCAATCGGGGACATTTGGGGGACAGGTCCTATTGATATCAAGTCATTTTCTGTTGATTTGGGGAAAAAAAAAAAAATTCCCATTGAAAATGAATGGGTAAAATTTTGGACGTCCATGGACGTCAATGGCAGCACCCCCCATAAGCGTCAATGGAATTAGGGACGTTTGGGATATACGTCCTATTGATATCTGGTCATTTTCTGTTGATTTGGAGAAATTTAGTTTTTTCCTCATTGAAAATGAATGGGAAAAATTTTGGACGTCCATGTAAGTCAATGGCGGCACCCCTCATAAGCGTCAATGGAATTGGGGAAGTTTGGGGGACACGTCCTATTGATATCTGGTCATTTTCTGTTGATTTGGGGTAATTTTGTTTTTTCCCCATTGAAAATGAATGGGAAAAATTTTGGACGTCCATGGCAGTCAATGGCATCGACATCTATATAGTCAATTGAATCCAAGTACATTGGCATCAGTAGATTCGACATGCATGGCCGTCAATGGCATCAATGCAATGTAAATTCCATTGGAAATCCCATTGGAAGTGAATGGGACTTTTCCCATTCGAAATGAATGGGATAGTTTTTGGCAAATTTCCGAGGAAGCGTAATTTTTTTCCAAATTCTGTATACAACTTTTATGCCCCTCACCGTCCCGGAATTTTTGATGCCCAAATTATTTGATTTGGTCAAAAATTGTAGGACTAGATACATTTTGAAACTTTTTTTTTTTTCACGGAAAATTGCCGTTTACGGACGAACGGAAAAATTTTCGGGGCCATTTGTAAAGTTTCCTGTGTCACGCGAAAATTCCGGTCGTGCCGATACTTGAACGGTGCCGATCGGTCTAACGGTTCGGGCTGTGAAGCGCGCGTTTTTTTTCCATTCAAAATGAATAGGAAAGTTTTTGGCAAATTTCCGGGGAACCGTAAATTTTTGCCAAATTCTGTATACAACTTTTATGCCCCTCACCGTCCCGGAATTTTTGATGCCCAAATTATGTGATTTGGTCAAAAATTGTAGGACTAGATACATTTTGAAACTTTTTTTATTTTTCGGAAAATTGCCGTTTACGGGCGAACGGAAAATTTTTCGTGGCGGTTTGAAAAATTCCCATCGTCACGCGAAAAATCCGGTCGTGCCGATACTTCAACGGTGCCGATCGGTGCTACGGTTTGGGCTGTGCGTTGGCTCAAAAAAACGCGGAGAATTATTGAATAATAATAATAATAATAATAATAATAAAGTTGCACAACAACATAACCTTGTTCTTTCCTTCAGAAAGACCAAGGTAATAAGTACAATAAAGTTGCACAATAACAATACCTTGTTCTTTCTTTCAGAAAGACCAAGGTAATAAAGTTGCACAATAACAATACCTTGTTCTTTCTTTCAGAAAGACCAAGGTAATAAGTACGATAAAGTTGCAGAACAGCATTACCTTGTTCTTTCCCTTGGAAAGACCAAGGTAATAATAAGGCGAATAAAGTTGCAGAATAACAATACCTTGTTCTTTCCATAGGAAAGACCAAGGTAATTATAATAATAACTAGAAACTGCAATTTCGGGAGAAATTACACACCTTGGTCTTTCCTCTGTGGAGATACAAATCTTAGCCCCACTCAGGTCTATCAATAGAATGGACCATAATGCCAGTCATTGGCACTAAACAAAGTTAAAGCCATTAGAAAAGATTGGGAGAATTGGACGTCCATGAACGTCAATGGCATCACCCTCCATAAGCGGCAATGCAATCGGGGACATTTGGGGGACACGTCCTAATGATATCTAGTCATTTTCTGTTGATTTGGGAAAAAAAAAAAAAAATCCCATTGAAAATGAATGGGAAAAATTTTGGACGTCCATGGACGTCAATGGTATCAACTTACATAAGCGTCAATGGAATCCAAGTACATTGGCATCAATAGAATGAACAAACATGAAGAAATGCCTTTGGAAATGAATGGGAAGTTTGGACGTCCGTGGACGTCAATGGCATCACCCTCCATAAGCAGCAATGCAATCGGGCACATTTGGGGGAAACGTCCTATTGATATCTAGTCATTTTCTGTTGATTTGGGGGGAAAAAAAAAAAATTCCCATTGAAAATGAATGGGAAAAATTTTGGACGTCCATGGACGTCAATGGTATCAACTTACATAAGCGTCAATGGAATCCAAGTACATTGGCATCAAAAGAATGAACAAACATGAAGAAATGCCATTGGAAATGAATGGGAAGTTTGGACGTCCCTGGACGTCAATGGCATCACCCTCCATAAGCAGCAATGCAATCGGGGACATTTGGGGGACAGGTCCTATTGATATCTAGTCATTTTCTGTTGATTTGGGGGAAAAAAAAAAATTCCCATTGAAAATGAATGGGTAAAATTTTGGACGTCCATGGACGTCAATGGCAGCACCCCCCATAAGCGTCAATGGAATTGGGGACGTTTGGGATATACGTCCTATTGATATCTGGTCATTTTCTGTTGATTTGGAGAAATTTAGTTTTTTCCCCATTGAAAATGAATGGGAAAAATTTTGGACGTCCATGGACGTCAGTGGCAGCACCCTCTATAAGCGTCAATTGAGTTGGGGACGTTTGGGGGACACGTCCTATTGATATCTGGTCATTTTCTGTTTATTTGGGGAAATGTAGTTTTTTCCCCATTGAAAATGAATGGGAAAAATTTTGGACGTCCATGGCAGTCAATGGCATCGACATCCATATAGTCAATTGAATCCAAGTACATTGGCATCAATAGATTCGACATGCATGGCCGTCAATGGCATCAATGCAATGTAAATTCCATTGAAATCCCATTGTAAGTGAATGGGAACTTTTCCCATTAGAAATGAATGGGAGAGTTTTTTGCAAATTTCCAGGGAACCGTAAATTTTTTCCAAATTCTGTATACAACTTTTATGCCCCTCACCGTCCCGGAATTTTTGATACCCAAATTATGTGATTTGGTCAAAAATTGTAGGACTAGATACATTTTGAAAAAAAAAAAAAAATCTGGAAAATTGCCGTTTGCGGGAAAACGGAAAATTTTTCGGGGCCCTTTTTAAAAAAGCCATCGTCGCGCAAAAATTCCGGACGTTTCGATATCCGAACGGTGCCGATCGGTGCAGCGGTTCGGGCTGTGCGGCGCGCCGAAAAAACGCGGAGAATAAGATGAATAATAATAATAACTAGAAACTGCAATTTCGGGAGAAATTACACACCTTGGTCTTTCCTCTGTGGAGATACAAATCTTAGCCCCACTCAGGTCTATCAATAGAATGGACCATAATGCCAGTCAATGGCACTAAACAAAGTAAAAGCCATTAGAAAAGATTGGGAGAATTGGACGTCCATGGCCGTCAATGGCGGCACCCTTCATAAGCGTCAATGGATTTGGAGAAGTTTGGGGGACACGTCCGATTGATATCTGGTCATTTTTTGTTGATTTGGGGGAAAAAAAAAATTCCCATTGAAAATGAATGGGAAAAATTTTGGACGTCCATGGACGTCAATGGTATCAACTTACATAAGCGTCAATGGATAACAAGTACATTGGCATCAATAGAATTAACAAACATGAAGAAATGCCATTGGAAATGAATGGGAAGTTTGGACGTCCGTGGACGTCAATGGCATCACCCTCCATAAGAGGCAATGCAATCGGGGACATTTGGGGGACACGTCCTATTGATATCTAGTCATTTTCTGTTGATTTGGGGGAGAAAAAAAAAATTCCCATTGAAAATGAATGGGAAACTTTTTGGACGTCCATGGACGTCAATGGTATCAACTTACATAAGCGTCAATGGAATCCAAGTACATTGGCATCAATAGAATGAACAAACATGAAGAAATGCAATTGGAAATAAAAAGGAAGTTTGGACGTCCGTGGACGTCAATGGCATCACCCTCCATAAGAGGCAGTGCAATCGGGGACTTTTGGGGGACACGTCCTATTGATATCTAGTCATTTTCTGTTGATTTGGGGAAAAAAAATAATTTCCCATTGAAAATGAATGGGAAAAATTTTGGACGTCCATGGACGTCAATGGTATCAACTTACATAAGCGTCAATGGAATCCAAGTACATTGGCATCAATAGAATGAACAAACATGAAGAAATGCCATTGGGATTTAATGGGAAGTTTGGACGTCCATGAACGTCAATGGCATCACCCTCCATAAGCGGCAATGCAATCGGGGACATTTGGGGGACACGTCCTAATGATATCTAGTCATTTTCTGTTGATTTGGGGAAAAAAAAAAAAATCCCATTGAAAATGAATGGGAAAAATTTTGGACGTCTATGGACGTCAATGGTATCAACTTACATAAGCATCAATGGAATCCAAGTACATTGGCATCAAAAGAATGAACAAACATGAAGAAATGCCATTGGAAATGAATGGGAATTTTGGACGTCCATGGACGTCAATGGCATCACCCTCCATAAGCAGCAATGCAATCAGGGTAATTTGGGGGACAGGTCCTATTGATATCTAGTCATTTTCTGTTGATTTGGGGAAAAAAAAAAATATGCCATTGAAAATGAATGGGTAAAATTTTGGACGTCCATGGACGTCAATGGCAGCACCCCCCATAAGCGTCAATGGAATTGGGGACGTTTGGGATATACGTCCTATTGATATCTGGTCATTTTCTGTTGATTTGGAGAAATGTAGTTTTTTCCCCATTGAAAATGAATGGGAAAAATTTAGGACGTCCATGTAAGTCAATGGCGGCACCCTTCATAAGCGTCAATGGAATTGGGGAAGTTTGGGGGACACGTCCTATTGATATCTGGTCATTTTCTGTTGATTTGGGGTAATTTTGTTTTTTCCCCATTGAAAATGAATGGGAAAAATTTTGGACGTCCATGGCAGTCAATGGCATCGACATCCATATAGTCAATTGAATCCAAGTACATTGGCATCAGTAGATTCGACATGCATGGCCGTCAATGGCATCAATGCAATGTAAATTCCATTGGAAATCCCATTGGAAGTGAATGGGACTTTTCCCATTCGAAATGAATGGGATAGTTTTTGGCAAATTTCCGAGGAAGCGTAATTTTTTTTCAAATTCTGTATACAACTTTTATGCCCCTCACCGTCCCGGAATTTTTGATGCCCAAATTGTGTGATTTGGTCAAAAATTGTAGGACTAGATACATTTTGAAACTTTTTTTTTTTTCCGGAAAATTGCCGTTTACGGGCGAAGGGAAAATTTTTCGGGTCCGTTTGAAAAATTCCCATCGTTGCGCGAAAATTCCGGTCGTGCCGATATTTGAACGGTGCCGATCGGTCAAACGGTTCGGGCTGTGCAGCGTGCGTTTTTTTTTCATTCAAAATGAATAGGAAAGTTTTTGGCAAATTTCCGGGGAACCGTAAATTTTTGCCAAATTCTGTATACAACTTTTATGCCCCTCACCGTCCCGGAATTTTTGATACCCAAATTATGTGATTTGGTCAAAAATTGTAGGACTAGATACATTTTGAAAAAAAAAAAAAAATCTGGAAAATTGCCGTTTGCGGGAAAACGGAAAATTTTTCGGGGCCCTTTTTAAAAAAGCCATCGTCGCGCAAAAATTCCGGACGTTTCGATATCCGAACGGTGCCGATCGGTGCAGCGGTTCGGGCTGTGCGGCGCGCCGAAAAAACGCGGAGAATAAGATGAATAATAATAATAATAATAAGTACGATAAAGTTGCAGAACAGCATTACCTTGTTCTTTCCCTTGGAAAGACCAAGGTAATAATAAGGCGAATAAAGTTGCAGAATAACAATACCTTGTTCTTTCCATAGGAAAGACCAAGGTAATTATAATAATAACTAGAAACTGCAATTTCGGGAGAAATTACACACCTTGGTCTTTCCTCTGTGGAGATACAAATCTTAGCCCCACTCAGGTCTATCAATAGAATGGACCATAATGCCAGTCATTGGCACTAAACAAAGTTAAAGCCATTAGAAAAGATTGGGAGAATTGGACGTCCATGAACGTCAATGGCATCACCCTCCATAAGCGGCAATGCAATCGGGGACATTTGGGGGACACGTCCTAATGATATCTAGTCATTTTCTGTTGATTTGGGAAAAAAAAAAAAAAATCCCATTGAAAATGAATGGGAAAAATTTTGGACGTCCATGGACGTCAATGGTATCAACTTACATAAGCGTCAATGGAATCCAAGTACATTGGCATCAATAGAATGAACAAACATGAAGAAATGCCTTTGGAAATGAATGGGAAGTTTGGACGTCCGTGGACGTCAATGGCATCACCCTCCATAAGCAGCAATGCAATCGGGCACATTTGGGGGAAACGTCCTATTGATATCTAGTCATTTTCTGTTGATTTGGGGGGAAAAAAAAAAAATTCCCATTGAAAATGAATGGGAAAAATTTTGGACGTCCATGGACGTCAATGGTATCAACTTACATAAGCGTCAATGGAATCCAAGTACATTGGCATCAAAAGAATGAACAAACATGAAGAAATGCCATTGGAAATGAATGGGAAGTTTGGACGTCCCTGGACGTCAATGGCATCACCCTCCATAAGCAGCAATGCAATCGGGGACATTTGGGGGACAGGTCCTATTGATATCTAGTCATTTTCTGTTGATTTGGGGGAAAAAAAAAAATTCCCATTGAAAATGAATGGGTAAAATTTTGGACGTCCATGGACGTCAATGGCAGCACCCCCCATAAGCGTCAATGGAATTGGGGACGTTTGGGATATACGTCCTATTGATATCTGGTCATTTTCTGTTGATTTGGAGAAATTTAGTTTTTTCCCCATTGAAAATGAATGGGAAAAATTTTGGACGTCCATGGACGTCAGTGGCAGCACCCTCTATAAGCGTCAATTGAGTTGGGGACGTTTGGGGGACACGTCCTATTGATATCTGGTCATTTTCTGTTTATTTGGGGAAATGTAGTTTTTTCCCCATTGAAAATGAATGGGAAAAATTTTGGACGTCCATGGCAGTCAATGGCATCGACATCCATATAGTCAATTGAATCCAAGTACATTGGCATCAATAGATTCGACATGCATGGCCGTCAATGGCATCAATGCAATGTAAATTCCATTGAAATCCCATTGTAAGTGAATGGGAACTTTTCCCATTAGAAATGAATGGGAGAGTTTTTTGCAAATTTCCAGGGAACCGTAAATTTTTTCCAAATTCTGTATACAACTTTTATGCCCCTCACCGTCCCGGAATTTTTGATACCCAAATTATGTGATTTGGTCAAAAATTGTAGGACTAGATACATTTTGAAAAAAAAAAAAAAATCTGGAAAATTGCCGTTTGCGGGAAAACGGAAAATTTTTCGGGGCCCTTTTTAAAAAAGCCATCGTCGCGCAAAAATTCCGGACGTTTCGATATCCGAACGGTGCCGATCGGTGCAGCGGTTCGGGCTGTGCGGCGCGCCGAAAAAACGCGGAGAATAAGATGAATAATAATAATAACTAGAAACTGCAATTTCGGGAGAAATTACACACCTTGGTCTTTCCTCTGTGGAGATACAAATCTTAGCCCCACTCAGGTCTATCAATAGAATGGACCATAATGCCAGTCAATGGCACTAAACAAAGTAAAAGCCATTAGAAAAGATTGGGAGAATTGGACGTCCATGGCCGTCAATGGCGGCACCCTTCATAAGCGTCAATGGATTTGGAGAAGTTTGGGGGACACGTCCGATTGATATCTGGTCATTTTTTGTTGATTTGGGGGAAAAAAAAAATTCCCATTGAAAATGAATGGGAAAAATTTTGGACGTCCATGGACGTCAATGGTATCAACTTACATAAGCGTCAATGGATAACAAGTACATTGGCATCAATAGAATTAACAAACATGAAGAAATGCCATTGGAAATGAATGGGAAGTTTGGACGTCCGTGGACGTCAATGGCATCACCCTCCATAAGAGGCAATGCAATCGGGGACATTTGGGGGACACGTCCTATTGATATCTAGTCATTTTCTGTTGATTTGGGGGAGAAAAAAAAAATTCCCATTGAAAATGAATGGGAAACTTTTTGGACGTCCATGGACGTCAATGGTATCAACTTACATAAGCGTCAATGGAATCCAAGTACATTGGCATCAATAGAATGAACAAACATGAAGAAATGCAATTGGAAATAAAAAGGAAGTTTGGACGTCCGTGGACGTCAATGGCATCACCCTCCATAAGAGGCAGTGCAATCGGGGACTTTTGGGGGACACGTCCTATTGATATCTAGTCATTTTCTGTTGATTTGGGGAAAAAAAATAATTTCCCATTGAAAATGAATGGGAAAAATTTTGGACGTCCATGGACGTCAATGGTATCAACTTACATAAGCGTCAATGGAATCCAAGTACATTGGCATCAATAGAATGAACAAACATGAAGAAATGCCATTGGGATTTAATGGGAAGTTTGGACGTCCATGAACGTCAATGGCATCACCCTCCATAAGCGGCAATGCAATCGGGGACATTTGGGGGACACGTCCTAATGATATCTAGTCATTTTCTGTTGATTTGGGGAAAAAAAAAAAAATCCCATTGAAAATGAATGGGAAAAATTTTGGACGTCTATGGACGTCAATGGTATCAACTTACATAAGCATCAATGGAATCTAAGTACATTGGCATCAATAGAATGAACAAACATGAAGAAATGCCATTGGAATAAATGGGAAGTTTGGACGTCCCTGGACGTCAATGGCATCACCCTCCATAAGCAGCAATGCAATTGGGGACATTTGGGGGACACGTCCTATTGATATCTAGTCATTTTCTGTTGATTTGGGGAAAAAAAAAATTTCCCATTGAAAATGAATGGGAAAAATTTTGGACGTCCATGGACGTCAATGGTATCAACTTACATAAGCGTCAATGGAATCCAAGTACATTGGCATCAATAGAATGAACAAACATGAAGAAATGGCTTTGGAAATGATTGGGAAGTTTGGACGTCCATGGACGTCAATGGCATCACCCCCCATAAGCGGTAATGCAATCGGGGACATTTGGGGGACACGTCCTAATGATATCTAGTCATTTTCTGTTGATTTGGGGAAAAAAAAAAAATTCCCATTGAAAATGAATGGGAAACATTTTGGACGTCTATGGACGTCAATGGTATCAACTTACATAAGCGTCAATGGAATCTAAGTACATTGGCATCAATAGAATGAACAAACATGAAGAAATGCCATTGGAATAAATGGGAAGTTTGGACGTCCCTGGACGTCAATGGCATCACCCTCCATAAGCAGCAATGCAATTGGGGACATTTGGGGGACAGATCCTATTGATATCTAGTCATTTTCTGTTGATTTGGGGAAGAAAAAAAAATTTCCCATTGAAAATGAATGGGTAAAATTTTGGACGTCCATGGACGTCAATGGCAGCACCCCCCATAAGCGTCAATGGAGTTGGGGACGTTTGGGGTATACGTCCTATTGATATCTGGTCATTTTCTGTTGATTTGGAGAAATGTAGTTTTTTCCCCATTGAAAATGAATGGGAAAAATTTTGGACGTCCATGTAAGTCAATGGCGGCACCCTTCATAAGCGTCAATGGAATTGGGGAAGTTTGGGGGACACGTCCTATTGATATCTGGTCATTTTCTGTTGATTTGGGGTAATTTTGTTTTTTCCCCCATTGAAAATGAATGGGAAAATTTTTGGACGTCCATGGCAGTCAATGGCATCGACATCCATATAGTCAATTGAATCCAAGTACATTGGCATCAGTAGATTCGACATGCATGGCCGTCAATGGCATCAATGCAATGTAAATTCCATTGGAAATCCCATTGGAAGTGAATGGGACTTTTCCCATTCGAAATGAATGGGATAGTTTTTGGCAAATTTCCGAGGAAGCGTAATTTTTTTCCAAATTCTGTATACAACTTTTATGCCCCTCACCGTCCCGGAATTTTTGATGCCCAAATTGTGTGATTTGGTCAAAAATTGTAGGACTAGATACATTTTGAAACTTTTTTTTTTTCCCGGAAAATTGCCGTTTACGGGCGAAGGGAAAAATTTTCGGGTCCGTTTGAAAAATTCCCATCGTTGCGCGAAAATTCCGGTCGTGCCGATATTTGAACGGTGCCGATCGGTCAAACGGTTCGGGCTGTGCAGCGTGCGTTTTTTTTTCATTCAAAATGAATAGGAAAGTTTTTGGCAAATTTCCGGGGAACCGTAAATTTTTGCCAAATTCTGTATACAACTTTTATGCCCCTCATCGTCCCGGAATTTTTGATACCCAAATTATGTGATTTGGTCAAAAATTGTAGGACTAGATACATTTTTTAACTTTTTTTTTTTTTCGGAAAATTGCCATTTACGGGCGAACGGAAAATTTTTCGGGGGATTTTGAAAAAGTCCCTGCGTCGCGCGAAAAATCCGGTTGTGTCAATACTTGAATGGTGCCGATCGGTGGTACGGTTCGGGCTGCGCGGCGCGCCGAAAAAACGCGGAGAATAATTTGATGATATAATAATAATAACTAGAAACTGCAATTTCGGGAGAAATTACACACCTTGGTCTTTCCTCTGTGGAGATACAAATCTTAGCCCCACTCAGGTCTATCAATAGAATGGACCATAATGCCAGTCATTGGCACTAAACAAAGTTAAAGCCATTAGAAATGAATGGGAGAATTGGACGTCCATGAACGTCAATGGCATCACCCTCCATAAGCGGCAATGCAATCGGGGACATTTGGGGGACACGTCCTAATGATATCTAGTCATTTTCTGTTGATTTGGGAAAAAAAAAAAAAATCCCATTGAAAATGAATGGGAAAAATTTTGGACGTCCATGGACGTCAATGGTATCAACTTACATAAGCGTCAATGGAATCCAAGTACATTGGCATCAATAGAATGAACAAACATGAAGAAATGCCTTTGGAAATGAATGGGAAGTTTGGACGTCCATGGACGTCAATGGCATCACCCCCCATAAGCGGCAATGCAATCGGGGACATTTGGGGGACACGTCCTAATGATATCTAGTCATTTTCTGTTGATTTGAGGAAAAAAAAAAATTTCCCATTGAAAATGAATGGGAAAAATTTTGGACGTCCATGGACGTCAATGGTATCAACTTACATAAGCGTCAATGGAATCCAAGTACATTGGCATCAATAGAATGAACAAACATGAAGAAATGCCATTGGAAATTAATGGGAAGTTTGGACGTCCGTGGACGTCAATGGCATCACCCTCCATAAGCAGCAATGCAATCGGGCACATTTGGGGGAAACGTCCTATTGATATCTAGTCATTTTCTGTTGATTTGGGGAAAAAAAAAAAAATTCCCATTGAAAATGAATGGGAAAAATTTTGGACGTCCATGGACGTCAATGGTATCAACTTACATAAGCGTCAATGGAATCCAAGTACATTGGCATCAATAGAATGAACAAACATGAAGAAATGCCATTGGAAATAAATGGGAAGTTTGGACGTCCATGAACGTCAATGGCATCACCCTCCGTAAGCGGCAATGCAATCGGGGACATTTGGGGGACACGTCCTAATGATATCCAGTCATTTTCTGTTGATTTGGGGAAAAAAAAAAAAATTCCCATTGAAAATGAATGGGAAAAATTTTGGACGTCCATGGACGTCAATGGTATCAACTTACATAAGCGTCAATGGAATCCAAGTACATTGGCATCAATAGAATGAACAAACATGAAGAAATGCCATTGGAAATGAATGGAAATTTTGGACGTCCATGGACGTCAATGGCATCACCCTCCATAAGCGGCAATGCAATCGGGGACATTTGGGGGACACGTCCTAATGATATCTAGTCATTTTTTGTTGATTTTGGGGAAAAAAAAAAAATTCCCAATGAAAATGAATGGGAAAAATTTTGGACGTCCATGGACGTCAATGGTATCAACTTACATAGGCGTCAATGGAATCCAAGTACATTGGCATCAATAGAATGAACAAACATGAAGAAATGCCATTGGAAATGAATGGGAAGTTTGGACGTCCATGAACGTCAATGGCATCACCCTCCATAAGCGTAAATGGAATTGGGGACGTTTGGGGTATACGTCCTATTAATATCTGGTCATTTTCTGTTGATTTGGGGAAATTTAGTTTTTTCCCCATTGAAAATGAATGGGAAAATTTTTGGACGTCCATGGACGTCAATGGCAGCACCCCCTATAAGCGTCAATGGAGTTCGGAACGTTTGGGGGAGACGTACTATTGATAACTGGTCATTTTCTGATGATTTGGGGAAATTTAGTTTTTTCCCCATTGAAAATGAATGGGAAAAATTTTGGACGTCCATGGACGTCAATGGCAGCACCCCCCATAAGCGTCAATGGAGTTGGGGACGTTTGGGGTATACGTCCTATTAATATCTGGTCATTTTCTGTTGATTTGGGGAAATTTAGTTTTTTCCCCATTGAAAATGAATGGGAAAAATTTTGGACGTCCATGGCCGTCAATGGCATCGACATCCATATAGTCAAATGAATCCAAGTACATTGGCATCAATAGATTCGACATGCATGGCCGTCAATGGCATCAATGCAATGTAAAGTCCATTGGAAATACTATTGAAAGTGAATGGGAACTTTTCCCATTGGAAATGAATGGGATAGTTTTTGGCAAATATCCGGAGAACCGTAAATTTTTTCCAAATTCTGTATACAATCTTTATGCCCCCCACCGTCCCGGAATTTTTGATGTCCAAATTATGTGATTTGGTCAAAAATTGTAGGACAAGTAGCGTTTTGAAAAAGTTGTAAAAAATCGGAAAATTGCCGTTTACGGGCGAACGAAAAATTTTTCGGGGTCGTTTGAAAAATTCCCATCGTCGCGCGAAAATTCCGGTCGTGTCGATACTTGAACGGTGCCGATCGGTGGTACGGTTCGGGCTGCGCGGCGCGCCGAAAAAACGCGGAGAAACCATTGCATAATAATAATAATAATAACTAGAAACTGCAATTTCGGGAGAAATTACACACCTTGGTCTTTCCTCTGTGGAGATACAGATCTTAGCCCCACTCAGGTCTATCAATAGAATGGATCATAATGCCAGTCATTGGCAAAAAACAAAGTAAAAGCCGTTAGAAATGAATGGGAGAATTGGACGTCCATGGACGTCAATGGCGGCACCTTTCATAATTGTTAATGGAATTGGGGAAGTTTGGGGGACACGTCCTAATGATATCTAGTCATTTTCTGTTGATTTGGGGAAAAAAAAAAATTTCCCATTGAAAATGAATGGGAAAAATTTTGGACGTCCATGGACGTCAATGGTATCAACTTACATAAGCGTCAATGGAATCCAAGTCCATTGGCATCAATAGAATGAACAAACATGAAGAAATGGCTTTGGAAATGATTGGGAAGTTTGGACGTCCATGGACGTCAATGGCATCACCCCCCATAAGCGGTAATGCAATCGGGGACATTTGGGGGAAACGTCGTATTGATATCTAGTCATTTTCTGTTGATTTGGGGAAAAAAAAAAATTCCCATTGAAAATGAATGGGAAAAATTTTGGACGTCCATGGACGTCAATGGTATCAACTTACATAAGCGTCAATGGAATCCAAGTACATTGGCATCAAAAGAATGAACAAACGTGAAGAAATGCCATTGGAAATGAATGGGAAGTTTGGACGTCCCTGGACGTCAATGGCATCACCCTCCATAAGCAGCAATGCAATCGGGGACATTTGGGGGACAGGTCCTATTGATATCAAGTCATTTTCTGTTGATTTGGGGAAAAAAAAAAAAATTCCCATTGAAAATGAATGGGTAAAATTTTGGACGTCCATGGACGTCAATGGCAGCACCCCCCATAAGCGTCAATGGAATTAGGGACGTTTGGGATATACGTCCTATTGATATCTGGTCATTTTCTGTTGATTTGGAGAAATTTAGTTTTTTCCTCATTGAAAATGAATGGGAAAAATTTTGGACGTCCATGTAAGTCAATGGCGGCACCCCTCATAAGCGTCAATGGAATTGGGGAAGTTTGGGGGACACGTCCTATTGATATCTGGTCATTTTCTGTTGATTTGGGGTAATTTTGTTTTTTCCCCATTGAAAATGAATGGGAAAAATTTTGGACGTCCATGGCAGTCAATGGCATCGACATCTATATAGTCAATTGAATCCAAGTACATTGGCATCAGTAGATTCGACATGCATGGCCGTCAATGGCATCAATGCAATGTAAATTCCATTGGAAATCCCATTGGAAGTGAATGGGACTTTTCCCATTCGAAATGAATGGGATAGTTTTTGGCAAATTTCCGAGGAAGCGTAATTTTTTTCCAAATTCTGTATACAACTTTTATGCCCCTCACCGTCCCGGAATTTTTGATGCCCAAATTATTTGATTTGGTCAAAAATTGTAGGACTAGATACATTTTGAAACTTTTTTTTTTTTCACGGAAAATTGCCGTTTACGGACGAACGGAAAAATTTTCGGGGCCATTTGTAAAGTTTCCTGTGTCACGCGAAAATTCCGGTCGTGCCGATACTTGAACGGTGCCGATCGGTCTAACGGTTCGGGCTGTGAAGCGCGCGTTTTTTTTCCATTCAAAATGAATAGGAAAGTTTTTGGCAAATTTCCGGGGAACCGTAAATTTTTGCCAAATTCTGTATACAACTTTTATGCCCCTCACCGTCCCGGAATTTTTGATGCCCAAATTATGTGATTTGGTCAAAAATTGTAGGACTAGATACATTTTGAAACTTTTTTTATTTTTCGGAAAATTGCCGTTTACGGGCGAACGGAAAATTTTTCGTGGCGGTTTGAAAAATTCCCATCGTCACGCGAAAAATCCGGTCGTGCCGATACTTCAACGGTGCCGATCGGTGCTACGGTTTGGGCTGTGCGTTGGCTCAAAAAAACGCGGAGAATTATTGAATAATAATAATAATAATAATAATAATAAAGTTGCACAACAACATAACCTTGTTCTTTCCTTCAGAAAGACCAAGGTAATAATAAAGTTGTAGAATAACATAACCTTGTTCTTTCTTTCAGAAAGACCAAGGTAATAATAAGGCGAATAAAGTTGCAGAATAACAATACCTTGTTCTTTCCATAGGAAAGACCAAGGTAATAAATAAGAATAATAAAGTTGCACAACAGCATTACCTTGTTCTTTCCCTTGGAAAGACCAAGGTAATAATAATAAAGTTGCACAATAACAATACCTTGTTCTTTCTTTCAGAAAGACCAAGGTAATTAGAAATCTGCATGCCTCTGCAGCGTTGAAAGTAACAAAAGGTGAAGGTATGTAGCCGCCTCAGCAGAAATTAACAATTAGTTACTGAGCACAGCAACCCAAGGGGGAAACCTCTTTGGTCTATGGATTTTTTTTACGACCGCTGCAGTTAACCCTCCAGGTAATGAGTTGGCTCTTGGTCCGCGACGGTCAGTTAGGGCCAACTTCGGAAATCCTCCAGAACGGTACAGACTAAATGTTGCAGGGACTGCCAACATTAAAGTGTGGGGGATGTCACAAGGTGGAAGTGTTTTAATATTTTGATTTGTTTTAATATTGTGTGCTGTGGGTTGCTTTTGGATTCATTGTTTGTAGTTTTAACTTCCAACCTAATTGACACCAATCAGAACACTTACGCAGGACACCTGTAACACTCTGGTCAAGATAACAAAATGGAGGACTAAGCCAATTGGAGGCTGACGGGGGCGGGACAAAAGCAGTGCCACTGGTCAATAGAGCCTACCCACGTACCACGTGCTCGCTGTATGGTTCCGCCCACTTGTCCGTCAAAACATAGTGTTAACTTGTTACGGCTACGTACATTTCTCCTATTTACGGCGTGTTTTTCTGCTCCTTAACATTAATAATCAAAATGGTGAAGGCGTGTGTGGCTGTTGGTTGCACTAACAGAGAAGATAGAAGGAGAGACTTGAAGTTTTACCGTATTCCGAGGGATCCAAAGAGGAGAGCGAAATGGACGGCTGCAATTCGACGTGAAAACTGGACACCAAAAAATCACCACAGACTATGTAGTAGTCATTTTATATCCGGTAAGATGCATTTAATATATATTTAGAGGGTTTTGGCCTGACAACCACAATTAAGATCATTGCTAGGCTAATCGCCGACAACATACGACGTAGTACGACATAGTTTCAAATTCAAGATGTTTGTGACTTCCCTTTCTTCCACCATCGTTAGTTTTTTAATATTTAGCTGGTACCAAGTGAAAGAAACTGGCCTCGTCTACGGGGCTGACAAATAACCACAATTAAAATCATTGCTAGGCTAATCGCCGACAACATACGACGTAGTACGACATAGTATCAAATTCAAGATGTTTGTGACTTCCCTTTCTTCCACCATCGTTATTTTTTGAATAATATTTAGCTGGTACCAAGTGAAAGAAACTGGCCTCGTCTACGGGGCTGACAAATAACCACAATTAAGATCATTGCTAGGCTAATCGCCGACAACATACACGTATGTATGTCGTGAGAGTGCTATCGCTAAACCATATAAACATTAAAAGCCTTAACTCCATTGACAAACGACATGAAATACATTAGACTTGACAGTGGATGTTAGCAATAACAAAAGATTTTGAATTGAAATTTTGTAACTCACCTTTCCAAGCACAAGATAGATTCCTGCCGAACGAAGACCTGCTTCACCCAACCAGCAACGAAGTATTTATATGCTTCCAAGCTCTTGAAGTTTTTCATATTTTCGTGAGAATAGGCTGATTTAGTGTGGACAAGATAATTGTAAATATCTGCGTAGCAGATGTCGGGCAGACAGGGCGAAGACAGTGGGTCGAAAAACATCGATTTGGGCATCAAATATGGATCTGGCGACTGTATAGAACGAAGCTTTTCCTCATAACGCCTTTTATGCAACTGATCCAGTGAGTTTGCGGCATCAGAAAGCACCGGGTCTTCCATGAAATGCATTTTAAATTCCGCCATCAATTGAAAACAATGCTAATACAGAGTCAAAATGACGGACAAGTGGGCGGAACCATACAGCGAGCACGTGGTACGTGGGTAGGCTCTATAAAAGGCGAGGTGACGTGGACACAGAGACAGGGCCACGACGGCTCAGGGCCACGACGGCTCAGGGCCAGGAGGACGCCGAGTCTCAAGTCAAGTCCTGACGAGAGGCACTGGAACGACCAGGCAGACTGGAGACTCACCGGAAGGCCCTGGCCGACGTGCCACGACCTGAGACAACCGCAGCGGCAGGGTGACAAGCCCTGTAAGTATTGTAAAGACGAGCGTGGCACGGGCGGAGCAGAATTATCTTCAGGGGCATTAGAGACTCGGGCACCCGCACTGCTGGTTGCTGTGTTTTGCACCTCAGGTTTGCAGACAGTGGAGAGACGAGAGCGATCGCCCGAAGGACGTTGGACTCCACCTGGCCAAGATCAACTTTGAGTGCCCTCCTCCAATTGTTGGCTTGTGACTTTTATGGTTTTAGCCCTTTTAGCATTTTTAGCCTTTTAGCATTTTTTGACATTTTAATAAATATTGTGAACTGTGAAGTCTCGAGTATCTCCTTGGTCCCATGGTGTCGCTCTCCACCCGGTTTCTCACATTCCCCCCCCCCCGTGACATAGTCACCTCAGGGTAACCCTACTGTAATATCTTACTTCTACTCCAATAATCAAGTCATAAAAGTTGCTCTTTACAAATCCAAGCCCAGCTTCAGCAGGCAGGGAGTGCACTTTTGGACCTTGACGGAGGACATGAAACAATCCTTTCGCTTTTGACTGAGGCAGAAGAACTGCATTCTGAGCTCTTGCGCAGAGACGGACACAGTCTTCTCCAAAACCATGGCTGAAAGTCTGATGGACCATCTTCAATGTCCCACCTGTCTGGACGTCTTCAAAGATCCTGTCATTCTGCCGTGCAGTCACAATTTCTGCCGTGCGTGTCTGCAGCAGTGGAAGGACAAAGGAGAAAGATGGTGTCCACTCTGTAGGACAGAAATGCCGTCGCTGGATGCCCCTCTGAACCTGGCACTGAAGAATCTGTGTGAAAACTTTTCAGGAGCCTCAGTCAAGTCAGAGGACATCTGCAGCTTGCACCAGGAGGAACTCAAACTCTTCTGTTTGGACCACCAGGAGCTTGTGTGCCATATTTGTACAAATGCGGAAATCCACGTTGGCCACAAGATCCGGCCCCTCGAAGAAGTAGTGAAAGGGCACCATGAGGACTTCCAGAAAGGCTTGCAAAATGCCAAGGAAAGACTCAGAGATTACGAAAACTGTTTAGAGAACCGCAATGAACAGGCAGAGTACATCAAAGTCCAGAGGAAGAAAGTCGAACACAAAATTAGGAAGGATTTTGAGGAGCTCCGTCGCCTCCTCGACGTCGAAGAGGAGGCCAGGTTGGCTGCGGTCAGGGAGGAAGAGAAGAAGAAGAGTCGGACCCTGACGGAGAAGATCTTGGCTCTTGACGGACAAATGACCGCACTCATGGATGCCATCAGTAGCACAGAGGGGCAGCTGGCGTCTAGCAACTTTTCCTTCATGAAGAACTTCAAGACTGCAATGAGTAGGATCCAAGAGCTGCCCGATAAACCAGAGCTGATCGGAGGAGGTCTGCTGGACGAAGCCAAACATGTGGGCAACCTCAAATTTAAGGTGTGGGAGCGGATGAAGGAGACGCTCGCCTACAGTCCCGTCATTCTGGACCCCAACACGGCCCATCCAAGAATCAGTCTGTCAGAAGATATGACCAGTCTGACTTTAAAAGAAGCAGAGCAACAGTGTCCAAACAATCCAGAGAGGTTCAAGGAGGAGAAGTATGTGGTGGGTTTATCTTTGGACTCGGGAAGATTCGTGTGGGACGTTGAGGTGGGAGACAACAATGCCTGGCAAGTGGGTGTCATGTGGATGGACCCTTGTTTGCCAGATAAAATGGGTGGTTGGTATACTGGATTTTGGGATGGAAAATACAAAAAGCCCGATGCCGCATATGGAGTATGGAATCCGCCTGTCAAAGTGCAGAGGATCCGAGTTGAATTGGACATAGATGAAAGGGCGGTGTGCTTCTCTGAACCTCCTACAAACACCATATTGTGGAAAGTTAGAAGATTTTCCAATTGGCCAGACTTGTCCGGGAGCTTTAAAATGTTTCCTTATTTGTGGACAAATCATGCAAGTCCTCTAAAAATAATCCCCTATCCACCTCAGTCCGGGCTCAGTTAGACAGAGCTTGTTTTTCTGGATCATGTCATCTGAATCCTTCATTTTCTTTTTCCACATGAATTGACTGTCATTTATTGGCTTGATCATGCGGTAAGACTTTACCCGAGCCAGTAAAGTACTTTTTGACTTTTCAAATACTTTTTGACTTGGACAGTGCTTGAGTGAATTTTCTTCAACTTGAGTCATCATATGTTAAAGTAACGCTACTCTTACTCAGTCTTGTCAGTAACAAGTAACGCGTTATTGTAATCTGATTACTTTCAGTAACGTGCAATCTAACTGATAAGATAATTATTAAATGGTTATTAGATATTTGCTTTTACCAATGAAGGTTCATAATAAAGTATTGATTGCTATAAAAGGATGTTCCATGATTGATTGCAATAACAGACATTTTTGGAATTGATAACTATAGACATGTTTAGCTCTTGATAATACTGCCTTGTCATTCTGACCGGTTTAAACAGGCCTAGGTTCCACAGGTCAGCTTCAATACATTTAATGAATCATATTGTTGCATTTTATTACTTACCAAATGCTATTGCTTCATAAAAATGTATTTGATGAGATAGCTATGAAGTTGTTATTATATATTTGCTTTTATCAATTGCTGTCCACAATGAAGAAATGCTTTTGCTTATCGCTGCCCGCAAGGCCTGCCTGGTCAAGGTCAGAAAAGGCTGCTTTGCTTTGCTGAGATGTGCTGACACATATGTATATGATTCCACCTACATGCACACACATAGCCAAACAAAGACAAGAGGTGTCGCCAGCTTGCATCGCCTTTTTCACTTTTAGGGCAAGATACCCATCTGTTGCTAGGGGCATCCCAAATAAAAAAGCGAGGTAAAGGAGGGGCTAGTTAGAACTATTGCGGAAGCTGTATTTTGTAGTCCATTGTAAAGCTTTCCCCTCTTTCTCCTTGCAAGCTTTTCAACTAAATTGAGTGCCTTCTCTCCTTATTTTGGGTAATATTATAAATGTCTGCCTAAGGATTCGTATTTGAACTAGACACTAACGCGTTCAATTTTCTAGATCTCTAATCTGATTAAAGTTACTTTCATTGATGCCTGTGCATTACTATTTTGTTATTGCCTCATAATGTATGTAGAATGAAGAATACTGTAGTCATGGGAGTGACATCACGTCTATTTCCATGCTGTATTAGCCGTGAGCGCTAGGAGTTTGCGGCCAAAACAACATAACCTTGCTACCTCGTCAGGATGCAATAAAAGAGGGAGGAGATATACTACAAACGGCTGCATTTGCTCACTGGAAATACAGCCATTACTTCACATTTTTGTCCAGTAAGATGACAAAAATATCTCCGTTCGTTGCGAACTTTGCGCTGGCTCAAAAAGACTGTCGACCGCTAAAAGCATCCAATTCAAGCACAACTTGGAATTACAGCACAACACAACAAAACTCGAAACAAAGGCCACGGGTAACGAGACACCCAGTACTTTTTTTTTTTTTTTTTTTTTTTTTTTTTTTTTTAAAACCTGTCCTGTTCAGCTGTTTGACACAGAGAATGGAAGTCTAAGTGCCCAGATTCTGAACAGTTTTAATGTTTCACATTGAGAGTCTGACATACTCCCATTGTGATCATTCAAAATACCTTTTTATTATGACAAAGCAGCGAACAGGAAGGGATTGTGGGGGGACAGAAGAAAAGAAATACAAGAGAAGAAGGAAAAGAAACACATACACAAACAACAACTAGAAATACATTGAACATCTAAACTAGTTACTAATATGCTGGTGCTATCGTCAGCGCGATGTATTTCCGGTTTACACCATGTGGGGGCCTATTGGCCAGTGAAAGAGGAGAATGGGGGTGGGGGTGTCTATAAGCCTATAAGCTAAGTGATTGAAAGGGGTAGAGTGTACACAAATCAGTTCTGTGATCTAGAACCCAGTAATCGTGTGAATCTCTTATGAGTAAGCCCGTTGGCGACCAACCCTACGCCGCCGCATCGCCAATCCCGGCACCGGGACCCCCGACCCGAGAATGCCCTACCACATCCAGCAGCACGCAGGCCCCACCGGGCGCGTGACAGCCACGCAGACGGGCGGAGAAGCCGCGCGGGCGCCAACCCAGGGCCACGGCCCCCACCCAGCCAGCCCGGGGAGGGAGGACGGGCGTGGGGGCGGGGGGCCATGCACAGCCCATCCCTCCTCCCGCAGCCCAGCAAAGGAGCCATCGTCCCCCCCCCCGGGATGGCAGGAGGGGACGCATCACCAACCCCACGCCTACACCCACCCCCGCCCGCCCACCCGGGCCACGAGCCACAGCCGCAGCCCCCCAACCGGCACGCCACGCCACGGGACCCCCAGCGGCCCACCAAGCCCCAGGCAAGGCAGGGTCCCCCGCCGGTGCAGGCGACACCCCGCTGATACACCGGCGCCCAGCCAGCGACCCGCGACGGAGCGCAGGGCGGATGCCCAGCCAGAGAAGAGAGGGGAAGGCGGACGCAGGAGAACGCCCAGGAACTGCCACGGGGCGATGCAAGATCGGAGACCCGACCCCCCAACCTACTCCCGCGGCCGGCAGCCGAGGCAGAGGGGAGGCCACACCCCAGGAGCCACGCCATATAAAAAAGTGTGGGACCCACCTACCACCCTATTACTGTGCCCCAGCACCGTGATGGGGGTGTGAGGGGAGGGTAGTGCAATGTATGCATTAAAATAGGAGAGCTTGGCTTGGGGCAGTGGGACCGCAGCATGAAGCTTCTGCCCAGCCGCCCGTCCCACCGCCCTTTGCCAGAGCTCTCCTGTGGAGCATGATGTGTGGTGCATTTAAAAAAGGTGCAGAGATGGCGGGGCCTGTGGTGAGGAGGCAGCTGTGAGGTACCCCCACCCCCAACAGGTCCCAACCATCCCACAACCTTGGTGTGTGGTGCATTAAAAACAGGGGGGAGCCGGGCCGGGACTGTAAAGCCCCGTCCCAACTCTCCCCGGAGAAATGTATGAGCATGTAAGTGCCAAGGTGAAAAATATTTACAGTGCCGAAGTGAGAAGTGCGTGAGTTAAGAGGCAGGCTCCCGCGGGCGTGGCCCCGTCCACCAGAACCACCGGCCGCAGGGCAGAAGAGGCGTCAGGGCCCCGATCAATCTCCGCCCCAGACCACCCACGTCGCCTCCGCGACCGCCCCCCCCACCACCCACCGAGCACCCACCCCGCACTCCGAGCAGGCGCCACACCAAGCGCCGGTGACCAGGGGACGTCCACCCCACCGGCAAGGGACAGCAAGCCTCACCCAAGGCCCCGCGGGCCCCAAGAGGCCCCGCCAACGACCCCGCCGGCCGGGGGGCAGCAGCGGCCGCCGCGGCCCAGGGAGGCGGACAGGGCCGGAAGCAGACCAAGGGGACGGAAGCGCGCCCCCCACAACCCACCCCCGGGCCAGGAGGGGCGCGCGGCATGACACCAGAGGGCACCTCCCCGGCACCCGGTACAGGGAGACGCGGCTCCGGCCGGGCGGACCTGGGAGGGAACCATGGCTGCCGCATGCACCCCCCGGCCCCCACCCCAACTCCACCCCACCCCACCCCGGCCGGCCGGGGAAGGGCCGCGGCCCCGGACGAGCACCCGCGCGGCCCCCCCACCCGCCCACGACACCAGCGCGCGCCCGACGGGACCCCCGCACAGCCAGACGCAACCAGACAAGCCCCTGCCGAAAATCCCGGGGGCCAAGACCGGCGACGGGACGGCCCAGGGCAGGACGCCAACAAACTCCACCTGTAAAGCTGACAGAAGAAAAGGTTTATCAAACACCATTAGATGTATGCCAAGGACCGGTGAAGTGTATTATTTACGCATAGTTCCTTAATTGTTCCAAGTCTGATAATATATAGGGTGTTCCAAAAAAAAGTTGCATATGTTCCCCAGCAGCTGGAAACCAAATTGTCTATGAGTATCCTTGTAAAATAAGCCCATTGACCGACTAAACTGTGAAGGAAGAAAGTGTATTTATTACATGCTGTTGGGAGTGTACAAAACAGTTTGGATTTAAACATGTCCTGTTTCCAGCTGCAGAAGGATGCATACAACTTCCCTGGACACCCCGCATACATCAATTTATGTGTACATTTTTATTATTTTTGTGGCATTCCTTCGCAGGTGAGAGAGAATCCTTATTCTATGTTCATCATTCTTGCGACCGTTTCCCACTGTTGTTCGTATTTGTCCATTTTATTTGTCTGTTTGGCAGATATTTTCTCTAATGTTATATATTCAATGATTAGATTTAGCCATTGGTTAATGCTAATGTTTTGTTTGTTTTTCCAATTCAACAATATTGTTTTTTTGGCTATCGTTAGACTTGCTAGTAGTGGACGGGTTTGATGGATAGAGATATTCACTGTATTCAGATCGCCAAGCAGACAAAGAGTTGGAGACAATGGAATCCTGCAGTTCAATAGGAAAGAGAGTTTCTTCGTTACCTGTGCCCAGAAATCTTGTATTGGTTTACATTGCCAGAGAGCATGAAAGTATGTATCTGAAGTATCTTCGTTGCAGTTTGTGCATTTATCGGATTGGGAGAACCCCATTTTGTGCATTTTAGATTGAGTAATATGCCATCTGTGCAGTATTTTGAACTGTATAAGCTGAAGGTTCTTATTCTTTGTCATTATAAATGTATTTTTACAGATGTTGGACCAATAGTTATTATCTAATGTTACTGAAAGTTCGTTATTCCATTTTTCGATTGGTAGGCAAGTAGAGTTGTACTTTTGTACTTTTTGATACTGCTCGTGCTCAATCCTTGGTTCAAGCTCAGTTGTTGCTGAAGCTTTAGAAAGCTTAGGCTTAAAGAAATTCTAAATATCCATCCTCAGGTGTAGTTTTGGCTAAGCAAAGCAAACGACCGTCTCTGAGGTGCTATAGTCACATGATCTGTTCGAAAAATAATGTGGACCCATTACACTGAAAAAAATAACTCATTGAATGAACACAAATACATTTTGGGCAGGATTTCCATCCATTAAATTTATGTAGCCCCAACTCAAACTAAGTGCTTCCTTGTAATATGATAAAATTGAGTTCGTCAAACTCATTTTTATCAAATACAGCCAAAATAAAATTAGTACTTTAACTGGCCTCAACTTATTTACATTTGTTTAACTCAAATTAACATGGTCTAAAATAATTTTTTTCATACTTCATTTGACCCTCATATCAGACAGAACACAAAATCTGGTTAGTGTTTTTTTTTTTTTTTTTTTTTTTTTTTTTTTTTAAAAACAACGCATCCCAATTTACAGTATACCTATCATTAACATGGAACTCATCAAAATAATGATGAAAAACATTCTCTTAAGTTTTTTCCTCTATGATGAAGACAGACCTATCACATTTAGAAATCTGCTGACTTCAAAAGTGGTTCAAACAATGTAGCACAAGCACTACTACAACAATAAGTACAATATTTGCAAAGGCGAAGGCATGGTATAACCAGCTCCAATTAAACATGAAACCTTACCATAAAGTGCAATATGTAACGCCTACAAACACATATTAAATATATATGTACAACACACATGTAGAAGTACAAAACAGAACCTAAATAACATTTCTTTGAATTTCTTTCTTTTGTTTGTTTTATTGCTTTAAAACTTTTATAGACAACATTTTAATGACTATTTTAATGGTCTTTATTTTAAAGGGGAGTAAAGAATTTTTTACTTTAGGCTTAATCTTTGAGTTAGCCGGGTTTAATTAGTCATTGGAGTTGATTTGAACAAATTCTGTGCAGTTTGTCAATTATTTGTTACTTTTAGGGCTTCGGAGTGGTTAAGCTAGCGCGAGTCAATGGTGGTTGAAATCAACTAATTAAACCCCCGCTAACTCGAATATTAAGCCTTACGTGAAAAATTCAATTTCATGCGATGACATTTTTCTGTTGTCATTCTTATGTTGAGGCTGCAAAGGGAGGAAAATTGGTAAAAAGTAACTGACAAATTTCTTTTAAAATAACTTAATTTGATAAAAAAGCAATCAGAAAAGTAACTAGTGTAGCGGTAAGACGCCGGATGGAGTCTTGTTGCCGTGCTCGGCAGTTCATGTGTCTCTTGTGACTCGCTAGGAACTTTGCTCACTCGGCCGAAAGCACACGGCTCTTAAGTGTCTGTGTCACGTGACTGTGACGTACAACATCTCCCACACACAAGTTCAGTGGGTGAATTATGTCATATTAAAGGGTTGTGGTGACCCTTTGTATGACATAATTCACCCACCGTACTTGTGTGTCTGTTTGGCCGAGCGCGTTACCGGCTGCGTCAGTCACGTGACAGACACTATAAAGAGCTGCGCGCATTCCGGCTCATTAGAGAGTTCACGAGAGTTACAGCGCTGGACACAGCAATTGAGCTACCAAGACTTTATAACTTTTTAACATTGCATGCTGGTTCAGGGTCACCACACAGGTCCCCCTAGAATTCACCCACACAGGATGCCAGGCGCAACCCAAATCAACAGAACGGAACGGTCGGGTCGCGCGGCTGGGGCGTCCGTGGAAGCGGCTGTCCAGGATGCCAGATGGCGAATGACCAAGCGCGACGATCTGGAGGACGTCCAGGACGAGGAGCGCGTCGTGCAGCACCGCCCAGGCGTGGTCAGAGAAGCGGACGCCGAGAGAGGCGGCACGCGTTGCTCAGCTGCGGTCAAGTATGAGGTCGAGACGTGCGACGAGCAGTACCACCCAGTCGAGGCTGCAGACGAGGGCGATGGGCGCGGCGGTCGGAGCTGACCGGTCGTGGTCGGGGACGAGGGCAACAGGTGAAATGCACCAAGCCGACCGGTCGTAGCAGGAGCTAGGGAAACGCCGGAGTCGGAGCGACTTCAATGTTGTCCAAAGGCAGTGGACGAGGAGAGACGTCAGGGGCGGCGTTCGCAGGCGCTGGCAGAGGAGCGACCTCGGAGACTTCCAGAGGCGCAGGTGCTGGAGCGACGTCAGCAGCGGCCAGAGACGCCGGCACAGGAATGACGTCATTAGGAAGGCCAAGAGCAGGCGCAGCGTCGCCAAGAAAACCAGGGCCGGTGTAGGTTCACCATCCTCTTCCCCTCACTATCCACTCGCTCTCGCTATATGATTGGCCGAAGAGTCGAAATGCTCTCCCGTGATTGGCCGAAGAGTCGAAATGCTATCCCGTGAAATGCCTGTTTAAAAATGTTCCCGTTGTTACTTCTTGCGTTCGCTTAAAAGTGCTCATTTAAAAAGGAAAATCTATGGATGATACTACACACACAGCGTATTATTAACAAATGCTAAAGTTGTATATTCATATAGCGAGAATAAGGAACGTCACTGACAAGCGCAGGCCCCTGCGAGTGGATAGTGAGGGGAATAGGATAGTGCGCCTTCACTGGACGAGACGCCGTCGAGAAGATGAGGGCCGGACAGGACACCGTCGAGAAGACCAGGGTCAGACGGGACGCTGTCGAGTAGGCCCGAGGCGGACGGGGCGTCGTCGAGTAGGCCCGAGGCGGACGGGGCATCGTCGAGTAGGCCTGAGGCGGTCGGGGCGTCGTCGAGTAAGCCTCAGCCCGGCGCACCGTCGTCGAGTAGGCCTCAGGCGGGCTCATCGGCGCCGAAGCCGAGAAGGCCGGGGGCGGGCGCAGCTGCGCCGACGGAGAGCAGTGCCGAAACCGAGGTGAGCGAGAGCGGGGCCGGAGGCGAGACAGCAACGTCGGCGTCGGGAAGCGCCAGAGAGGGAGCACGCAGGGGCTGCGCGGGCACTGGGACGGGAGGACGTCTGCGAGGAACCGGGGCGGAAGCGCCGCCATCGTTGGCGGGAACCTCGGGCAGTCGGGCTTTCGTGGCGGGCCTTTTGGGCGTCTTTGAAGTCGATAAAGAATACGACCGTTCAAACAGCAGGAGAAGGTGCGCCTTAACAGCCCCATACTTGTCCTCTTTTGGCGGAAAGACTACGAAGTGCTGAGCTTTGACCGCCGTCGAGTACCCGAGCGCGGCCACCACGTGGTAGAAGCGCATGGTATCGCTGGAAATACTACGGAGGAGGAACTGCTCCTCCGTGTACGCAAACTACGCGGCCGCAGAAGACTTCATAAACATCGCCTGCTCGAAAAAGCTAGCGTCCGCCATATCTTAAACTGTTCAAAAATGCCTCTGAGACTTCAACGAGGCAAGTCAGGGTCACCAATGTAGCGGTAAGACGTTGGATGGAGTCTTGTTGCTGTGCTCTGCGGTTCATGTGTCTCTTGTGACACACTAGGAACTCTGCTCACTCGGCCGGAACGCACACGGCTCTTAAGTGTCACGTGACTGTGACGTACAACATCTCCCACACACAAGTTCGGTGGGTGAATTATGTCATAATAAAGGGTCACCACACTAGATTACTTTTTTGAGGTTTAATCAGTAATCAGTAATTGAATGACTTTTTCAAGTAATCTGTGACAACACTGCTCTTACTTGAGTAAAATACAGTGGTACCTCGACATACGATCTTTTCGTCATCCGACGTCAAATTTCACTCGCCATTTGTTTCTACATCCGCCGACAAGCTCCAAATACGACGATTTATGACGGCGCCGCACAGAGCAGGCATGCGTGTAGGCAGGCATGTGTAAGGGGCAGCGGTAGGTAGAGTTGCCAAAAATGTAACTCAATTAAGAGTAGCGTTACTTCAAAATAATATTACTCAAGTAAAAGTAGTCATCCAAAAAATGTGCTCAAGTACAAGTGAGTACTTGGTGAGTGAGTACAAGTAAAGTATTTGGTGAAAAGAATACTCAAGTAATGAGTAACATTGTGCGTAACTGGTTATATTTTTGTTGGATTTTTTTTTTTTTTAAAAGACGGCTTTTTTTTCTGAGCACTCAGTTATCCATACCTGTCAAGATGTACGGTTTCGGCGTAATTTGTACAAGTGAGCACTGATTGTATGCTGTACAATCAAAATCTGTAGGCTTTTCGTGCATTACAGTTTTTTTTTCCATTCGAATTTTGTCACCGTTTCGGCAACGAGAGAATGTGCGTTACTATGCGTTACTATGTTGATTGAATGATGCGAGAAAAGTGTTGGGTCTAAAACTCGTTCTTATTTACTATTATACACCCAAAGCAAGCTGACAAAAGGCAGGGCACGGTGAGACAGAGTCAGAGAGTTGACATTTTTCAACCTGCAGGTTGGGAGAGCCAGGAGACATGTTCTGCGACCAATGTCTCATTAGAGTCTCTCTCTGAACTCTCCCGCGCTGCTAACTTTTATTGAGGGCTTGTTGATGGGCAGAGTACAGTTACAACACTGTTGTCCAACGTAGCAGGTTCGGTCGGGCAAATTCCTATTCTTATTTTATTATTTTAAAAATTGAGTTTTATTTTTGTTTCATATTGCACGCTGTATAAAACGTTTGTAAAATTAGTCATCAATTTTTAAGGACATACGTCACTATTTGTAAGATTGCCAACGGCCTCGGGTTGACAGGTATGGTTATATGGACTGTTGTCATATGATACTGTACCCATTACATAACCACATTAAGCCAAAGAAATACAAAAAATAAATAAATCCGAAGAGAGAAAAAAAATACATAAATGAAGCATTATTCGTCCAAAAAGCATGAGTGCCCTCTGGTGGCGAAAATAGTTCCTTGTTTTAATAGTGAAGAGTTCCTACATAGTTACCATTTTGAAATTAAAAGGATCCTATCTCCGGTTTTCCGTGGCCAATCGGTGCCAAATAAAAACTGGGAGAGAGGTTAAAATCCGTGCTTTTGAGTCATGTTAAGTGCAGCGCTTGAGGGAATCACGCCAGCCGGACCCGAGCTGGCGCAGATCCAACGATTCGAGCCGGCAGGACCTCGGCAATCCGGCCAGAAGGGCAAACTCCGCGCGTTCACCTTGGTCTTAACCGCTTGTACTAACTCCATTTTGAAAAATTTAAAGAAGGCTCACCGAAAACAAGTTGACAATTTATTCAGGTCGACAACGATCAGACAGCAAGGCGAAAGAAACACTCAAGCGAGGAGGCAAGGTCACCCTATCACACATCAACAAAAAGGTTCCCGAGAAAAGTGATGATTAGTTAAACATTCAGTCTTTTGAAGGCTCTCCCGGGGTGGTCCGTGGGCAGGAAGACGGGTGTGTTTGGGTGTAGTTGGGCCGGAGGAAGGGTCTGTGTTTAGGATAATTCTTCTGTTGCGGGTTTGAGCGGTCAAGCTCGTGCGTCACCTTTCGTTGCTGCTTCGTTTTGTTGATAAGGCAACTGAGGTGTAGGTCGGGCCTGCCATGACGTCAGAGAGGCGCCGAGCTTATCAAGAGTTGCTTTGGTAGGCCGGGGTGTTTTGACCCTACCGAAAAGATGATGATGGCGTCTTGACGTCTTTTCCTTTGTTTATCAGGCAAGCCAGTCAACCTGCATCCACTTCGTTTAGTTTGGAAGTACTTTACAAATCAAACAGTAAAGTCTTGTGGTCCAATGTCAAGTCAAACCTGAAATACTGCAGTTCCAAACCTGTACACCAGATAGCGGCAGAGGGAAATTCACCACATCAACACAAACACTAATTACTTCACTGCATCACTCCAATTGAAAACATCTGGGTGCATTATGGTAGCCACTCACAATTCACCAACCTCTCTCATTTAAAGCACCTGGGCACCAGTGCAGTCAGAACAAACACTCAATTCTTACAATTGACTGGAAAGACTGCTGGTAGGACCATTCCTTGCTATTATGATGTTTGTTTGGTTTAGTATTGAGTTGTGGCTAGTGGTGACTGTGTTGAGTAGTGTTAATCTGGGATGTTTTAAATTTTAATTGTTTTACTGAGCGCATGTTCAGTATTATATTGTATTGTCATGATTTAACACTATATTTTCTGTGCCTAGGTTTATAACCTAAAAAGAAGCTAGAGGAAAGAAGTTCTCGAAATAAAAGGAGGGGGAAAAAACTTTTGAGTTGTCCACGTCCTTTCCCTTGAACAAAGCCTTTTTTCCAAGTTCGGGCAAGAGTTGAGGTTCCCCAAAAATTTAGAACTTGACATCCAATGTCCTGCGCTCGTCAACCTGAGGACCTGCTTACAACAGCGCAACAACATAAAACATCAAACTATAACATTGCACACATCCAATAAAATATTTCCCAAATTCTCAAAACTTAAAATGCAAGGTTAGGGTTTTAAAATTTAAACAAAGAAAAATAAAGGTGCCTATTAGCCAGTGACAAATCAAGTACTCTTAGGTTCAATAGAACTATTTGTGTACTGCTACAGCAGACATGTCCAAAGTCTGGCCCGGGGGCCAATAATCATCAGGCCCCCAGTCTCTGTCATAAAATCAGTAACGTCTGGCCCACACACAGACTTAATAAATTGGTCAGCAGTACTGCTACCAGTATATGAAGTAACTTGCACACTAAATGCTGCTCCTCATTTACCCACCAAAAGGCAGCAGCACTCCAAGCAACATTACCCCGTGTGACCCTTTACCTGAAATTTTCTAAAATGGCGACAATTAACAAAAAAATTTGACTGCGATGGCTGACGCTTCAAAGATAGGTGGAAATTGGACTATTTCTTTACTAAAATACGCAACAACTGTCTGCCTCATTTGCAAAGAGACAGTCGCTGTTTTTTAAGAGCTCAATGTGAGGCGATATTACCAAACAAGACACGCTGACATGTACAAGATTAACGGGAAGATATAGCGAAAAATTGAAGCAACTTGAGGCTAGTTTAATTTCACAGCAGCAGTATTTCGCAAGAGCCAGAGAGTCGAAAGAGAACGCTACAAAGGCTAGTTGCGAGATTGTTGAAATTATTAATTAAAAAAAAAAAATTAAGCAAATGTAACCCACAGAATGGCTTGCTAAAATTTGTTTCAATATATTGTTCTACGTAAAGGACGTTAGCCAAGGTCGGCCCCCCACATTTTTATCATACCAAATCTGGCCCCCTTCGCAAAAAGTTTGGACACCCCTGTGCTACAGTAAGTGCAATTTTAGCTGACTGTACTGACACTCAATTAGCAATTCTTATGCAGAAAAACAAGCTTTTGTGGGAATGATATGTGCTCTTTCTGGGCTTATTGCATCTCCAGCTGTGGAGAACACTCTTTCAGATGGAGGATGCTTGCACGCACAAGAAGCCTTCAGCTAGTTCTGACGGCAACTGCAGAGTCTCTTTTGTTCCACCAAAGGATGGCGTCGTCTTTGCTAGGAATGGAAGGCAGACTTTTATATAACTGGATCTTCTGATCCACTCACTGGGCCAGTCATCAGTGATGACTCAGCGCTGGCCTCCTGCTTTGTGAGGAGTGCGTCTGTGTATTATAACTTCTATTATAATATTAAACTATGGTTAAATGTCTTTTTTAAAATTATATCAAGCGTGTTAAAATAATGCTATATCAAATACCTCATGGCCAATGAAGCTAACCACTTGGCCAAATTGATTTGGAAATGGGTTCAGTTCATGAAAATTCATTACCAGTGGCATCTCCTGGCAAAAGCTGGAACTGCTCGCAAGGCTCACAAGGGTCTTTCCTTTGAAGTGTAATGCACACAGGAAAGCTGATTTTGATGTGCCATTTCGTCATCCTCTTACTATAGACCCTACTCACATGATGTCACAACCACGCCTCCGCGCCATGTTGTCCGTCTACTTGTCGTGTATACGCATTACCGCTACGTAAATTCCTCCTATTATGGCGTGTTTTTCTGCTCGTTAACATTAATAATCATAATGGTGAAGGCGGTTTGGCGGTTGGTTGCAGTAACAGAGAAGATAGACGGAGAGACTTGAAGTTTTACCGTCGTCACCAGTAGGTAGATGGCGAAATAGTGTAAAGCGCTTTGAGCGCCTTGAAAGGTGGAGAGGAGAGCGAGATGGACTGCTGCAATTCGACGCGAAAACTGGGCTAGGCTTGCCACCCGTCCCTTGAAATACGGAATCGTTCCGTAATTGGGAATTAAAAGTCAAGACTACAGTTAGACTTCTTTGATGGTTAATGCAGTTATTGCAATTTTGTTTTATCACAATAGATTGGTTTATTAACATTTCAAAAACCGGAAGCCATTCATTTACGAATGTGATTTCACTTTAGTTCACATATTTAAATGTTCAGATATTAAGATTTGAATGAGGCAAAATAACATGCTTTTTCTCTCAAATATATTGTTATAATCGTTTGTTTCGGATGGACTGTAATTTTCTGTATAAAAATTAATTTGGTGTTCAAAAAGTCTTTTTCAAACTAGTCTTGAAAAAGAGTGGGTCGTCTTATAATCAGGGCCGTCTTATATTTGGGCCAATACGGTACTTTGTTGTTTTTTTTGTAGAAAACATGAACTGAACCAAATCGTCGTTACTAGGGTTGTTCCGATCATGTTTTTTTGCTCCCGATCGTTTTAGTTTGAGTATCTGCCGATCCCGATATTTCCCGATCCGATTGCTTTTTTTTGCTCCCGATTCAATTCCAATCATTCCCGATAATTTTTCCCGATCATATACATTTTGGCAATGCATAAAGAAAAAAATGAATAAAACTCGGACGAATATATACATTCAACATACAGTACATAAGTACTGTATTTGTTTGTTATGAGAATAAATCAAGATGGCATTTACATTATTAACATTCTTTCTGTGAGAGGGATCCACGGATAGAAAGACTTGTGACTTTGTATATGACTAAATATTGCAATCTGGTGTATTTGTTGAGCTTTCAGTAAATGATACTGAAGGCCATGCCCAATGCATGATGGGAAGAGGAACCATGACAAGTGAAACCACGACTGTGCGTAGTGCTACCAATTCATATATCTTCTCTGCGATGGGATATAAATCAAGGTTATAAGAAACAGAATAATTGCTACCTTGCCTCCCCACATTGCTTCCCATGATATCTGTAATCATAAGGAGCGGGATTGTAAGGTTATAGCCAATTTAAATAAGGCTCCAAAGGCTGCCAAAATTCACTCTATTCAGTTTTTAGCTCCCTACATTGGCAAAACAAAGCCATTACAGATGGAGCGCGACAATGCGTGAGTGGGTCGTGCAAAAACTTTTAACGTGATACATTTTTTAAAAAATTAATTACTACCGTTATTGGGATAAATTTGATAACCCTACCTTAAGCCCAAACTAAAGACTCTGGATAAGTGTAACATATTATGTCTGTAACGGTAAATACAATGAGAAAACAATTTAACTTAAAAAAAAAAAAAAATGTATATATTTAAAAAAGGCATGGCCGATATTTTTTTGCCGATTCCGATACTTTGAAAATGACGTGATCGGACCCGATCGGGATCGGGACATCTCTAGTCGTTACACTATATTGATTATTAATTCCATTTCAGAGGCAGAATTGAGTAATCCATTTGACTAAGGATGTAGCCAATTTTAGTAGAGGTGGCCTTTTCCTGAGGAAATGTTCAGGGTGGGGAAAAAGTTAAAAGTTAATATTTATCTAAATATGACTTCGCCAAATATTTTAAGAGGGTGACTATTTACAAATAAAGACTTATGAATGTGTTTTATGTCACTGATGTTCAGTGTTGTCACGGATTACTTAAAAAAGTAATTTAATTACTGATTATTGATTACACCTCAAAAAAGTAATCTAGTTACTTTACTGATTACATTATCAAAGTAACTAAGTTACTTTAAAAGTAACTTATCAGTTACTTTTTACCATTTTTTCCCCTTTTGCTGCCTCAACATAAAATAACAGAAAAATGTTGTTGCGTTTAATTGAGTTTTTCACATAAGGCTTAATCTTTTAGTTAGCGGGGGTTTAATTAGTCGACCAGCATTGACTCGCCCTTGCTTAGCCATTCCGGAGCCCTAAAACTAACAACTAACTGATAAACTGCACAAAATTTCTTGAAATCAACTCCAACGACTAATTAAACCCCCACTGACTCCAAGATAAAGCCTAATGTAAAAAATTCTGAACTTCCCCTTTGAAATAAAGACCTAGCCGTTAAAATGTTTTTTCTAAAAGTTTGAAAAGCAATAAAACAACAAAAATTAATGAAATGAACAAAAATCCTACAACGTAAAGTTTTCATAATGGGTCAAAATCATTTTTCGAACAGATCATGTGACTTGCACCTTGGAGACTGTCCTTTGCTTTGCTTAGCCAAAACTACACCAGAGGAGGCAAGATGGATATGCTTTCAAACGCTGCCAACAACAACTTGAACAGTTGATTGAACTCGAACAGTGTCAAGATGTGTATGCATATATATACAGTGGGGAGAACAAGTATTTGATACACTGCCAAAACCCATTGGCAGTACATATATGTATGTACATACAGTTTTGGCCAAAAGTTTGAAGACACGACAAAGGTGGATACTTTGAAGAATGTAGAAAACAAAACCTGTTTTCTGTTATTTCACTTTTTTTTGCCATTCCACATGTTCGTTCATAGTTTTGATGTCTTCAGTGAGAATATATAATAGTAGTGAAAATATATAAAACGCAAAATGTGTCCAAACTTTTGACTTTCGTTTCAGTCTTCAACATGCTTCTCCCCCCCCGTCCCACAAATGTAAAACTACGCCTATGATTACAAACTCTAACTATAAAATGTACATAATTACACATATTATAAAGGCTGGTTACAAACTGTAGAAGAGGTGGCTGTCTCGTTACCTGTCGGCTTTTTTTTTCCGCGACGCGTTGTGCTGCAATTCCAAGTGCTTCCTTGTTGAATTAGATGTCGAGTATATAGCGGTCAACAGTCTTTCTGAGCCAGCGCAGAGTTTGCAATGCACGGAGATATTTTTGTCATCTTTACTGGACGGATATGTGAAGTAATGGCTGTATCTCCAGTGAGCAAATGCAGCCGTTTGTTGTATCTCTCCGGCTCCTTTACTGTTAGCATCCTGATAGCTAGGAGGCTATGTTGTTGACCGCCTTGGCAGACGGCGCGCGCACAGGCAGCATGGTATTACGTGACCCGTTCCCCCCGATGAGAAAACGTAAGATGTGATGTCACTCCCAAACTCAAGCGCAGTATTTTCTTTTCAAATGCTCTGCGTACCTGACTACAATATTCTTCATTCTACATATAGTACGAGGCAACAACAAAATAGTAACGCACAGGCACAGAGGAAACTAACTTTAATCAGATTACTGGCCTGGAAAAATGAACGCGTTAGATTGCTCGTCACTGAAAGTAATCAGATTACAGTAACGCGTTACTTACTGACAACACTGCTGATGTGAGCGATGTGGGGGGGAAAATGCAGTGTGCTTGTGTAACTATGGCTATTATGTGGGACGGGGAAGATTTTTTATCCAGGTACATTATTATCTGTGTGTCGATTTCTTTTTTTGCTTGCAACTTTTCCACATTAAGAAAACACTCACTCACAGGGAACAGATGATGCTGGTGTGCATAAATAAAGGTTTTCCTAAATGAGGGTACACATTCTGATGGTTCACTTCTGCCAGTAAATGAGTGGGTTTTCGGCTCTTCCCAGTGGTGGATCAGTAAAGTATGGCTGCACCTCCTTTGTTTCATCTGCTGAGGCATTCCTTGACCTCCTGGTATCGACGCATCGCTGTCCAGAATATCGATACTGAACTTTAATTTTGTTAGCAATGTAACTTTTTAAAATGACATTACTTATGTAACGTGTTTATAGACAAGGCATGAACCTTATCAGGAGCAATCAGATTATACTGTTCCCACATTTCAGAACGACCTAGCTCTCTTGTTTATGGTCCAACACCCCTAAAATTTAACATTTGTTAGCGCCGTTATGAAATAATGAGATGCTATAATTCAAATCTCCTCAGACTTGTCAAAATCGAGACAGCCAGTCTCTGTGACCCATCTGATTGGATTATGAACCGATAGTGGTGTTTCATTTTAGAACCGAAACAGTTCCCGTTTCATACGTCGGATGTCATGTTATTTGAAGCAAGCTCCGGAGCAGTAGTCCAATATAAATATACCTCATCTGTTCAGAGCACGTTTCGAAGATTCAGCTTCAAGCTGCCATCACTATCTGAAAGTGGTATCAAAGGGGTTCACTTCAGCTGTTCAGGGAAATGGAACAGCCCTTAAGATGGCGGCGGGGATTCCACGAGAAAACACATCAACACTGACATGAGCAACGACGCAACGTGGATAACGGATATACAGCAGGTTGAAAAAGTACGAAAGCTGTACCGCATACAAACAGGAAGGATTGTCTCAGGAGTGATTTGTTCGAGGATTCAAGGTAATCATGATATTTTTCGTACCATGCATGCATTTTGAAACGTGAAAAAAATCAATGGGAGAAATTAACCACTACGGCATTGCCGTCATAATCGGTTGTTGTCACCTACGTCATCACGACCACCTGAGCCGCCATCTTTCGTGTATCTCAGTGACCTGGACTACATCCGCCCCGGTCACGTTTGTTTTGTTGACAATTTTGCGGGTAAGCAGCCACGCGAATGTCACATCAAAATGGGAAAAAGCCAGAAGAACGACAAGACTCCTTATGTGGAGAAGCTTGAAAAGGAAGCGAGAGATCGGTATTTGTCAGTTATGACGTCAGTTATGGTGCCTCTGCTGTGGTCTGGAGACCAAAGATGACATGGTTGCGTGTGATAATGAGATCTGCCCCATTATTATTTAACCTGTGTTGGTCTACACCGCATGAAACAGATAAAGACATGTGTTGGTTCTGCTCTCTGTGCTCCACTTAAGTTAGTGGTGGTTGGTAGTATGTGATTTAACTGACAATTTGGCAACATTAAAAGTACCTGGCCAAAGTAGTTAACTGTCGTTCTTTGTATGAACATTATTATGCGTGTGTATATATATAATACAGTATTGACACATGCTGTACTTACAAAGAATAGGATTCAAGATGACTTAATATGTTTTATTAAGTACAATCAAGTCACAACAAAATACAAAATATCAAAAACAGCTAAGTTTGAAAGGCTGAAACGGTTAGCATAGTAAATGGTATAACAGTACAAACTACACAACAGTTGGGCAAAGGTTTGTAACACATGGCAGAACCAAGTTAATAGGTATAGTTCCTTTTGGATCTTATACTTCTGGCAAAGATTACCAATTACCTGTTCAACATGGATCCTCAAATGTGCTATCTTCCTAGTCTCCTCCACATCTCTACCAGCTAACTGACAGCGACCTTTTGTGAACACAGGGAGTTTGACCTCTGCACATAACATACCCACATGTTCTTGAATATCAAAGCCTCTGTCAGTCAAGACAATGTCCCCGGGCAAAAGGTTATTAAAAAAAGCACTGTTCAAGGTGATACGTTTGTCACTTGTGTGACCACCCCAACCTTTTGACATCAAACAAATTCCCCCCTTTGGTGTGATTCCAGTTAGATATTTCATGGTGTAGTTATTCTTCTGCCCTCAGCCGAGCGTATGGCTACTCGACTTTGGCAGCGAGCTAAACCAACAAAGAAAAATGGAGGCCCAAACTCCTTCCTCTCATTTATTTCTTCGCGTGAACGTGCGTGTGCGTGTGTGTGTGTGGTAAAAAAACTTACAGATTTTGTTTTGTCAAGGGTTCCCAACGATGTATGGTGCAGAGGAGGTGTGTAACGTCTTAACACCTCAAGGCCTCTTTTCCAACTGAAATAAAAAGTTCTTTCTGCCTGCTGCTTACAGCAAGTCGCCACTAGGGGAAGCCGAGCGCAAACAGCAATACCAAAGAAAAACTTAAGATTCTGAGTTAGAATAGCGACATCCTGTGGACGGATGAACAATGTACAATCTTAGAAAGAAATTAAACCCAAAAAGTAGTCAACATAAGACCAGAGGACATAACACTCCCCGCCTGACATCTGCAAGATGTCAGCCCTTAACTAATGAACGATACAAAACAACAACTCGTTTTACATGCTATCCTTAGACATCAAAAGCACAACTTCACGAATTGGGCGAATGTAAAACCTATTCTCGCCGTTTCGGCAAATCTTAACCTCAACTTTTCTGACATTACCGTCCTCACTTGGGAAAGATTTTGTGATCAGTCCGAGTGGCCAATTATTCCTATGTTCCAGAGACTCCCTCATTAAAACAACGTCGCCCATTTGAAGGTTCGGCTTTTTTATTTTCCACTTGCGACGAACCTGCAAGCCTGCGATGTATTCTTTCTGCCAACGACTCCAGAAAACATTAGCTAAGTACTGCACGCGCTTCCATTGGGCTTTGAATAGGTCACTGGTCTGAAACTGCCCTGGTGGAATCGGTGGTGTGCCAACCTTTTGCGTGAGTAGCATCGCAGGAGTAAGAATGACTGGGTTTTCGGGATCTGTAGAAACAGCTGTTAGCGGGCGTGCATTTACAATTGCGGTGACTTCAGCTAACAATGTCACGAGTACTTCATGTGTGAGCTTCCCATATGGATGTTCAAGGAGCATTGCATTGAGGATTTTTCGGGTGACGCCGATCATGCGTTCCCAGGAACCAGCCATATGGGATGCATGTGGAGGATTAAACTGCCATTTGCACGCACTGTCTTTCAAGAATGTGCCTATTTTGTCATTGTGACAGCCTAGTTTGTCTATTTGGAGCTCTTTGCAGGCACTCACAAAATTTGTCCCACAATCAGCTCTCAAGAGTTTGGCACCACCTCGGATGGCAAAGAAACGACGCAGTGCATTAATGAACGACGATGTGTCCATTGACTCAATCACTTCAATATGAATTGCACGTGTACTCATGCAGGTGAATATGACTGCCCATCTTTTAGCATCTGCATTAGCACCACGCGTTTTTCTCACTGTAACGGACCAGGGACCGAACACATCAAGGCCTACATTTGTGAAAGGAGGGTCCGTGGACAGCCTGTCTTCAGGTAGCTCAGCCATGATCTGTTCAGGTTGCCTGCCCCTTAATTTGCGGCATGTGATGCACTTGAAAATCACACTGCTTACTGCTCTTTTTCCTCCCACAATCCAAAAGCCCCCTGCTCTGACTGCTCCCTCCGTGAAATGCCTTCCCTGGTGACATAATTTTTCGTGAAAGTGTCTTATTATGAGCTGAGCAAGATGGTGCTTTCCAGGGATTAGTATGGGATTGGTTTCTTCTGCAGACAACTGTGCTTTCTTTAGTCGGCCTCCAACTTTAAGGAGCCCTTGCGTGTCAACAAATGGATTCAGTTTGCTGAGTGGACTTGAGTTTTTTAAAGCTGTGCCTTTTTCAATGCATCCAATATCTTCTGCGAAGACCTCTCTTTGAACGGTGCGAATGATCGTGGTCTTGGCTAGTTGCAGTGACTTTTCAGTTAAATGTTTGTTGCAGTTGTGCCAGCCACGACAGGAAACCTCAGAGTTGTTCTTGAATGATTGAGCTATATGTTGGAGTTTGGCAATAGCCTTTTGCAGCACCTTCCAACTTGAAAACCTTTCAAATCTGGCACTATTAAACTGGCCTTTTGATAGGGTGGTAGTGCAAGTTGTTACCTCAGGACGCAACTCACAGTCAGTCTCTGGGTCTATGAGATCGAAGGTTTGACTTCGAACTTGACTTTGGTCCAACCTGGAGAGGAAAGCTGGGCCTCTGAGCCAGGTGGAGCTGGAGAGCTGCTCAGCGGGCAACGCTCGTGTGGCATGGTCTGCCGGATTTAAGTGTGTGGGCACGTAATGCCACTGGTGAGTTTGTGCAAAGCGCCTGATGCGTTCGACTCTGTTGTGCACATAAACGTGAAAGCGTCTCTTCATGTTTGAGATGTACCCAAGCACTACCTTTGAGTCTGTGTAAAGATTCACCTGATCGACTGTGACATCCAGCTCCTCTAGAACCAACTCTGCTACTTCCACGGCCAGGACTGCTGCACAGAGTTCAAGTCGGGGTATGGTGATGTCTGGTTTAGGAGCTAAACGTGCTTTGCCGAGGAGGAATCCCACTTCGCTGTGTCCGTCCTCATTTGTGAGTTTGAGGTAGGCTACCGCACCTACGGCTTTTGTGGAAGCATCACAAAAAACGTCAATCTCTATTCTTTGGGCTGCAGACAGCGGTATTGAAGTGTACATTCTGGGAATTTCAAGATGTTGTAGGTGTCCGAGGGAACTTTTCCACTTTTGCCACTGTTCTAATTTGTCTTTTGGCAGTTCAGTGTCCCACTCTGAAACATTTGTGGAAATGTCTCTGAGTATGGTTCTACCCCCTACGATTACTGGAATAGCAAAACCAAGTGGGTCGAACACACTGTTGATAACTGACAGAACTCCCCTTTTTGTGAACGGCCTTTCATTTACTCTTACTTGGAACTTGAATTGGTCAGTCAACAGCTCCCATCCTAAGCCCAAACTGCGCTGCATTGGTGGGGTAGTCTGCCCAATGTCAAGACCTTGCATGCCTACAGCACGATCTTCGGTTGGAAAGGCTCCTGTTATGAGAGGACAATTGGATGAGATTTTGTGCAGGCGTATGTTACACTGAGCCAGCATCTTCTGTGCCCTACTAAGAACATCAATGGCCTGCTCTATGGAAGAGAATGACTTTAGCCCATCATCTACATAGAAGTGCCGTTCAATGAATTCTTTTGCGTCACTGCCAAATTCCATTTCTCCTTCTATGGCTGTTCTTTTCAGTCCAAAGATGGCGACTGATGGGGAAGGACAATTACCAAACACATGGACAGTCATCCTAAATTCTTGCACTTTTCCATCAAGGTCATGATTTTGGAACCACAAGAAACGAAGGTAGTTACGGTGGTCTTCTCGTACTATAAAGTTGTGAAACATATGCTCCACATCTGCCATGACGGCGTATGGGTCGGACCTAAACCGCATCAGAACTCCTACGAGAGTGTTGTTAAGATCTGGTCCCTTGAGGAGCACGTCATTGAGAGAAACATTGTCAAGTTGAGCACTCGAATCAAAGACTACCCTAATTTTTTCTGGCTTTTGCGGGTGGTAAACGCCAAAACTAGGGAGATACCAGCACTCTTGATCTGGCGCCAGTGCGGGCGCTGGTTCGGCATGGCCCTTGCTGAATATTTTCTCCATAAACTCAGCGTAATGCGCTCTCATTTCAGGTTTTCTTCTCAGCGTTTTGCGGAGCGACATTAAACGATTGTAGGCCTGCTCCCGATTGTCAGGTAGGCGCCGCCTAGGTGAGCGGAATGGAAGTGGAGCTACCCAGTTATTCGCCTCATCTTTAGCAAAGTTGTTGTGCATAATGTCTAGGAACAACGCATCTTCTGCCGAAAGTGCAACTTTGTCGTCATTTGTTGTTTGTTGGAAAATATGTTGTCCTAGTTCCGCTTGTGTGTTTAGTGGATCGTTTTTGGTGTATTTCTCTTTGATAACGATCGTGTTTTCGCAAGGACTGAGGAACGTGGGACGTCCACTGTTTAGAACGTTCGTCTTAAATGAGTTCAATGTGGGTTTATGAGCTCCAGAGAGACAGACATCACCTATGACAACCCATCCTAAATCGAGACGCTGGGCATGAGGTGCATTGTTTGGCCCATTTACCTGACCACGAACTTTATGAGCCTGAATGATGTCCCTTCCCAGGAGCAGAAGAATGTCTGCCGATGGGTCGAGAGGAGGAATCTGTGAAGCGATTGATCGCAAATGAGGGTGAGCTGCTGCTACCTCAGGGCTGGGAATTTCGTCTCTATTATCTGGAATCTGATCACATTCTGTTATTGTAGGCAGCATCATGGAGACCTTACCATCTACATCTTCTACAACAAAGCCATCAGCTTTGCGACCTCGTGTCTCTGATAAACCTGCACATGTTCTCATGGTGTATGGGAATATGGTACCTTGCACATTAAACATGTCAAAAAACGCAGATCTGGCTAAGGATGAATTGCTCTGATCATCCAACATGGCATATACCCTCTTTTTCTTTTCTGGAGAAGTTCGGCGATATACATTAACTAAACAGATCTTTGAGCATGATTTTCCTTTTACGCCTTGCCCACATACTTCTGTGCAACTGGCTGTGTTCACAGGATTTGGGCCCTCAGACTCCCCGCCGTGACTCTGGGTTGGGGGATTAAAGTCTTGAGGTGTCCATGGAGGTGGACCGACATGCATGGCAGACACATGAGCATCGCTATCACATTCTGAGCATTGGATAATAGCTTTACAGTCTCGAGCCCTGTGATTTGTGGACGCACAACATTTAAAACAAATGGCGTGCTCTTTGAGAATGTTCTTTCTTTCGTCTAGTGTTTTCATTCTAAACCCCCTGCATTTGACGAGTGAATGTGGTTTTTGGTGGATAGGACATTGTTTGTCTGGATCGAGTGCTGTCAATTTAGCCGGACTGATCTCTATTTTATTCACCGCCAATGGAACTCTGTATTTGTCTCGTCTTACTGATGTCTTATCAACCCTTGGATTTATTACGTTTGAACACTGTAACATAAAGCTAGGGTCTGTTCTCATTTCAGCGTAGTCATTTACGAACCGCACAAAATACGAAAAAGGTGGATAGACTGCACCGTTTTCCCTTTTGTATTTGGTACCTTGTGTAACCCATGACTCCTGGAGTCCATATGGGAGTTTTTCAACTATCGGGTTTATGCCCCTTGGTGTGTCGAGAAAGCTAAGACCCGGCAAATAACTTTCACTTTTGGCATACGATAGCTCTAACAGAAGATCAGCAAGCTCCTGCAGTAAGTGAGTGTCTTTGTTGGAGATTCTTGGAAAAGTCTGCAACCGTTGGAAGAGTGAGGATTCAATTACCTCTGGAGAGCCATAAGTCTTGTCTAGCCGCTGCCACAGACGTTGGAGACCTGCCTGTGGATTACTCACGTGGACCGCCCTGATCCTCTGAGCGTGTTGAAGAGACTCCCCGCCGAGCCACTTGGTGAGAAGGTCGAGCTCTTCGCTGGGCTTGAGATTGAGGCCTTCCGTCGCGTTGCAGAACATGGACTTCCAGGACAGGTAGGACTCTGGCCGGTTGTCGAAAACCTTGAACCCCGATGTCAGCAGATCACGCCGTGCTAGATAGGCTGCTAAATTGGACAGTTCACTTTGTGGGGTTGCTGAAGGAGTAGGCTGGTGTGAGATGTCCGTTCTCCCACGATGAGATTGGAGATGCTCTTCGTCAGCGATGTCGATGTGACGCACATGTGGAAAAGCACCAGCTGATTTTGGGCTATTTTCTGGTTGTTGAGAGTCATTGTGCCTAACCAGGTGCTCAGTGTTTGGCGTTTGTGTGCCATCTGCTTGCACACGCTGGTCGTCAAAGTGAGCATGCACATACTCTTGTGCACGCCTGATGGAGGGGGGTGTCTTGGAAAATACCCCTTGCTCGCTGAGGTCGACTTTGGCGCGCTCCTCTTCTTCGAAAGTCGCCTCCCAAACTTTAGCTGCGGCGAGCGCTGCTTCTGCTTCACCTTCCGTCTTCAGAGCGTGTAGTGTTGCCTCGATGCGTGCCTTCTCGACCTCCATGTCGATTTGGCGTTTGGCGTACCGTGCTCTGGCGTAGGCAGCTTCGGCGTCTGCTCGTGCTTGTGCAGCAGCTTGACTCGTTCTGGACCGGCGTGAAGAATGAGAATGACTGGCCTCCGACCTGGTGACCACTTGGCTGATAGGTGGTGAAACTTCTTGTTGAGACATCTTGGGTGCTTGATGTGTTGAAAATCTTTTTACTCTTCTGCCCTCAGCCGAGCGTATGGCTACTCGACTTTGGCAGCGAGCTAAACCAACAAAGAAAAATGGAGGCCCAAACTCCTTCCTCTCATTTATTTCTTCGCGTGAACGTGCGTGTGCGTGTGTGTGTGTGGTAAAAAAACTTACAGATTTTGTTTTGTCAAGGGTTCCCAACGATGTATGGTGCAGAGGAGGTGTGTAACGTCTTAACACCTCAAGGCCTCTTTTCCAACTGAAATAAAAAGTTCTTTCTGCCTGCTGCTTACAGCAAGTCGCCACTAGGGGAAGCCGAGCGCAAACAGCAATACCAAAGAAAAACTTAAGATTCTGAGTTAGAATAGCGACATCCTGTGGACGGATGAACAATGTACAATCTTAGAAAGAAATTAAACCCAAAAAGTAGTCAACATAAGACCAGAGGACATAACAGTTATGCTTGTAACTAGAAAACATTTGATGGTTTCTCTGTAAAAATTTTAAAAAAGTCAATAATCACTGCAACTCTGCGTCTGAAGGACTCAACAAACTCGTGAGGCATTGTTTTATAAAGTGTTTCTCTGTTGGGCCAAACAATTGCTCGTCTCAAGTTAGCATGTAAAAAGGGCACCATGCCACTGAACACTCAATACACAGTCTTACGGGAAACATGGAATATGTGTGCAATGTGTAGTGTAGGCAGGTTCAAACGCAGGCGCATGAAGGTCAGAAGGAGCATCTAAAGGGTGCTGACGGTTCCTCCTGTAGCTCACCAACATCTTCCTCCATCCTAAATTTCTCACGCCTACTTCGCCTAGAAGAGCGGTCCACGTTGGTGGGCTGAACACATGTGTGTCCCAGGCATAAGGATGGTGCCCAGTCAGGGTCTGCCTCATTTATTTCATATGCTGGTTTTCCTGAAATTATAAAAGTCGTATCAGTCATACAACAGGTTAACATTAGCAACTTAAAATGGATTCTAAAGCTTTGTAGTGTGTCTAAACTGGTGTGACCTGCCATCATACGGCACTGATTTGTATGCAACACACTTAAAAAAAAATTTTTTTTAGGTTTAACTGATCATTAGGCATAACAAACAAGCAGAAGATTCTTCTGGTGATTTAGTAGATCTGTAGTCTCCTCCACAGAGTGCTTGGTCAAGCATATCAGTAGCCTAAGCGGGAGGTAAATATCGCATTTTTTTCTAACACATCTCCCATACTTATAATCATTCATTGTGTGCTGTTACATCTTCATTACTACCCTTACTTTGTTACCTTTGAACTGTTTTTTGTGTACTAGTACCATACGGTGAACGCCTGTTGCTTATGCACAGTTAGCCAGTAGGGCTACAGTTAGCCTCTCTTAGACACTAGCGTGGTTAGCCAAAGCAAACAACACAACCACACGCCATAAGCGTTTCAACAAAAGATACACGATAATATCGGTCACCGATAATTATCGGCCGATAATGGCAATTATGACGTCACACAGATAATCCAGATAATAAAAAAATTCAACCGATAATGCAATCCGATAATTATATACTTGATTTTGCCTCCAAATGCTCAACCGAAGAATTCAGCACGCCGCCTCCTCAACCCCTCCCCTCTCTGAAGCCCCTGAGGGAGAAGGGGTTGAGGAGGCGGAGTTACAAGACAAGAAGTAGTTGAATATTATGGCGGCTGTTACTAAAAAAACGACGCCCTCGCCATCTGCGAAACATGTACCGTACAAGTTCCACGAGGCAGAAAGAACGCGTCCTCATTCAAAACCACTAACCCAGCAGCCATTTAAAACTGCATCACAAAGAATTTTGGAACATATACAAGGCTGCTGCTAGCAGGAATGCTAAAGCTATTGTAAACACTAAGCTAAACTACAGGGCTTGTGACGATACAGAGTCGGGCTGTTTGGGAATGCAGCCCAAGGCGGGTGGCAAATTCCGACGGAGCCCGCCGCTTTGGCCAGTCCGGCAGGCCGCCGCTGCCTCGCCATAGGCGGGGCGGGCCGAGCCCGGTTCCCCGGCCTCTGGACCTCCGGCGAACACCCCGGTTTCTCGAGCGTTCCCCCACGGCGTGTGAGCAGAGCCAGGACCCGAATACGCCGCGGCGAACTGGCCGGGGCGGGCGGGCGGATTATCCGGTACGAATGTAGCTGCCGCCGAGACGAGACAGTTTTTTTTTTTTACCTTAATGACACGAGAACCAAAGCCCTGGATAAAAGAAATAATGCAGTTTATACGACCACCATTCTTCATGAAAAAGTGATGTCCGGTAAGCAAGCTTATCATGACGGCACAGTGGTTATAAGATAATTTAAACATGGAGAAAACGAAGTCAGCCAGTCAATAATGCATTCAGAATGTGAAATGACGAGCGGTCAGATGACTTTGTAAAGCTGCCTTTATTTTCGGCTTAATAAAACTCAGGCACAAAACAACACGCACACGGATGCGAGCGCCAACTCCGTCCAAATAGTACTGCCGTGTAGCAGTTTAGCTGCTGTAACGCAAATGTCGTGAAAGCCGCAAATGTAAACAAAGCGCTGCAGAATGGGTACTAGTGACGAGATTTGTCGTTCACTTGAGTAAACGAATCCATTCCGGTTCGTTCAGTAAAACGATTCGTTCAAACAAATCGTTCAACGAATCGTTCGTCCCCCTCATCTCCCTCCCCGCCCAAACGAATCGTTCGGTTACTGAACGGGAAGTGACGTTGCCGAACGAATCACCAAAGACCGCTTCGCAGTATAACTGAACGGGAAGTGACATTGCTTGGTCCCTCCCTCTCTTTCACATTGACCACTCGTCGTAGTTTCAGAAATGAGTGACAGGCGGTATCATTCTGCTTTCACAGACAGCCTCGTCTCCCTCCTGCTGCTGCAAAAGCGAGGGGGAACTTCCGCGTCGTCTGTCCTAGTTCTATGGGCTCAAAGTCATGGCTCGTGCTTGCATTTCGATTTAGGACACGGTTAAACATTTTCCTTTTGTGAGGGGAGTAGGGGGCGGGGGCGCACGGACTTTCTTTAGCAGGTTCTTGATCACACATACAATCACATATACAGCATGTTTGCTGTCACGAAAATAAAAATACATCGAAAGTTTAATTTCTGAATATGGAACGACCAACACATCATATTTACATCTCGCTCTGTTGTATTTTTGTTTTTCAGTATTAAGATGATCGTGTTGAATTTTTGCACTGGTATTAATAAATAAAATAATCCGGTCAGCTCCCCTGTCGTCCCCGCATCTCAGATCGTAAAATGCTGACGAGAAATACTTGTTTGCTCTTTACGATGTCGCCTTTCTACTCTCATTAGTCTGTTAAGAAAAATGTAGACATATTGCGACATCTCCCGTGTCCGCGTGCTTTGTTTTTGGGCGCTTGAGTAGCACATGATGGACGGATTGACATAATTTGTCAAACCAACCAACACCTGACACGAAAAGAAAAAAAAAAACACTCGGAAAAAAATTACATGTATATACAGTTTCATTGCAAATAAGTATTATGGTGATCATATTGTTTTTTTGCACTGGTATTAATAAATAAAATAATCCGGTCAGCTCCCCTGTCGTCCCCGCATCTCAGATCGTCAAATGCTGACGAGAAATAATTCTTAGCTCTTTACGATGTCGCCTTTCTACTCTCATTAGTCTGTTAAGAAAAGTGTAGACATATTGCGACATCTCCCGTGTCTGCGTGCGTTGTTTTGGGCGCTTGAGTAGCACATGATGGACGGATTGACATAATTTGTCAAACCAACCAACACCCGACACGCTGACACGAAAAAAAAAAAAAAAAAAACACTCGGGAAAAAATTGACATGTATATACAGTTTCATTGCAAATCAGTATTATGGTGATCATACTATTTTTTTTTTTTTTTCTGTGCACATATGAGGTAAATATCGCTGCCATGAAGCCTCCATATAGTGACAGTTCTCTGCCCGCTTCACTGCCGTCACGCGACCGCAGCTCAGCTTTTGCTTGCCTCGTAGCTACCCGTGTTTTAAATTACTGTAAATTTGATAGTATGTTGTCATAGGCAGTCACGAGTTTGTTGAGAAAAGTACTACTCTAAACAATGCTCGCTAGATTTGTGTGGTGTTTTTGTCTGTTTGAGCAGCATTTGATAGGCTCCACGTTAACAAATATGTGACAAAGTCATTTCCTTTCATTTTCTGATTCGTTCACGGCATAGTCATTACTGGAAAATCAAGTTAGCAGCAAGCTAGGTCAGGAACCGGAGGACCGAGTAACTGAACGGGAAGTGACAAAACTCAGTCTTGCCCCCCTGCCTGCACGCTGGCTGCTTATTGGCCACACGTGGACGTGAGTGACAAACGCCCTGATTCTGTTTCCGCTCCCTCCCCTGCCCGCGATGAGGCTGGCGTCTGATTGGTCGTGTGGGATGTCAGAAGACGCTGCCGCTTGCTCAACGCCCTCCCACGCAGCGAACAAGCACCACCTTCATAGAACGAATCAGTGCAGATGATGATTAGTTCGGTCTCGTTCACCAAAACAATTCGTTCAAAAAGAACGAATCGTTCGCGACCGATACAACACTAATGGGTACATGACATCTCGCTCTTTTGAGGTAATCATTTTCACAGTGTGCAATAAAGCATATAACATTAGCAATCACTTTTCAAATTATTTAACTTATTTCTTTGCTCAATTACAGTCACAGTAGATAATCAAATTCTTAAATCAATATTCTGTAGCCACAAATATTATTCAAAATCTTTCCTTCTTCAAGTTTTTTTTTTTTTTTTTAGGATTAAGTATAATAATGTATTGCTTAAAACAAGGCTGTTAAGATTATTTTCAGCTAGCTATTTTTCTTCCAAGAAATCTGAGAGAAATACACTTGAAGCGATGGCAGATAATTTCACTTATTGCCAATAGATTTACACTTAAAACTGACTAGTTTTAAGGAGGTGTGTTTTGCAGCGGATTAATGTTATATATGTTAGGAATGGCTTACTTTTAAACGCATTTTTGTGCAACTTAGGTATTTACTCTGTAAGTAATTGTTGCCAAAGGTTTACCATTACACAATGTCAGACAATCTGTCATTATTTAGATGTATGAATTGACGACTTGTTCATACATTGTGTTGAAAAAAAAGAGCAATAAATTATATTTTTGCACAGTAATATTTTCTTTTGTGTATACTTTAAAATTTTACATAAATCTTTTAATAGAATTATCGGCTTGACATTATCGGTTATCGGTTGGAATGAGGAGGAAATTATCGGTTATCGGTATCGGTTGAAAAATGCACTATTGTGCATCTTTGGTTTAAACGCAGTCAGTATCAGCATCCGAAGAACATTAACACTTCCAGTTACTTACCTTTATGGAAATGTAGGGAACAGACCGACATGTTTTCAGTTGATGAATAAAAAGTGATGGCCTTTCTTCTCACCGCTGCAACCATTCGAAGCCTCTTGGTCAACTCATCTGAGTTCCATATCTTCTCTTCCAGGCGGGAATGCTAAAAAAAAACCTATCCCATCCTTTTTGCATTCGTTTCTATCATGGGACCTAGAATGGCAGTCCTTCACACAACACGAGTGTACCATTTTCAACGATTACCACGCAGAATGGATGCCTAGCAAAGGATCACGTCGCGGGCTTGTTGTTGTTCAGCAATACACGAAAACCCATAATGCATTGCGCCAGAAACGTCACGAGACAAGAACCGATTCGCAATGTTTACGTAAAATTAATGCTAAGTGCCCATTTAAAAAAAATCAATAATCAAGACTGCTTTACGTCCATATCTTTAAAGAATTTAGGGATTTAAGCATTTATTCCCAAAAATGTCAACGTAAAAAGCTCTTTGTTGTGATAAGGCGACGCCACAGTGGCATAAGACTAGCAGCACATTCGACATATTAAATAAATGCTAACTGCCCGTTTTTTTCTTTTAACCAAGAATCGAGGTAGTTTTACGTCCATATCCAGGGGTGAAAGTGGCTAGAACTTCTTGCCGGAACTCCGCGACATGAAGGTCGCCACGGAGCCAGAAATTTCATATTATTTTTTCTTTCATTTTTTTTTTTGGTGGGGGGGGGGGTCAAACCTTTTAAACTACTGAAATGCAAAAAAAATGTTTTGCCACAGTTATTTCTATAACATACAAAAACTGATTTTCATTCAAAATTGTATTTTTCAATGATTTGCAAAATAAAAGATAACAAAAACAGCAATAACACAACCTCCATCTCCTAATTTTTATTTTCCCTCATTTCCTCACATACAAAATACCAGAACTCAATTTTAACTACTTAAGAACATAGGATGTATATTAAAATTGAAGTTAATGTAAATATTTACTTTTTTTTTTTTTTTAATAATAAAGATATAAGTAACATACATTAAAAAAAATAAGTACAAATGACCTATATTATGCAGGGTGAAATGGAATATGTTTTGAAGATTGCACAGGCATTGACATTTTAAAATCATTAGGAAATGAATAAGTAGCTTAACATAAATGAACAAATATCAGTCCAAAGTGCACATTGACAGCTAAGATGTTCAGAACCTCCCCATCAGAGCAAATAAAACTAAATATGATAAATAAGCATCCTCAACTCTTTCGTTGCTCTTAAAGATTTGATCCGTTTTATGTTGCATTGCCCTCTTTTGTCGTATCAATTCAACAACCTTTTTTTCTTTTTCTTTTTTCTTTTGCTGTTCCAGAAGACATGCACATTTGAACCAATCAGAGCGAACTATCTCTGCTGATCACATGTCAGTATGTCAGCCAATTGAACGGATAAATGAGTCCAGGCGTTTTGCTTTGCTGCGTGCATTCGCACATTAACGTGACTCATCATCGTCAGACTCCGATAACTGTAGCAGCAGGGGAAACCTCCATGCCGTCCGTGGAATAAAATAAATAATAAATATTGGTGGAGACGGATTACACTACACAAGCACTTTATTATGCTTGTTGTTGACATTTGTGTATGTAAATCTGATGTTGGTAGATTGTTTTGGTCTTGGAGATGAAATGCATGTGTGGCAGCTTAGCATTTTTTTTTAAACATAGTGTTTTGACAGTTGCCGTCATATTTTCAGAATCAAAGCACCGTGTACCGGAACAGCATTCCGGCCCTGAATCTTATACCGGAACTGCGTCCCTGACCGTTCTGGCCCACTTTCACCCCTGTCCATATCTATAAAGAATTCAGGGATTTAAGCATTTATTCATAAAAATTTTCAACGGAAAAAGCTCTTTGTTTGTGTTTCTGCTCGGTCAGCTTTGACTGCGATTGGCCCCTCTATTAATTAGCCCCCACCCCGTGTCCTGTCAATATCATCATGAAATCTATGCTTATGGCTCCGTGGCAAACTTTTATGCCAGTGAGTTATGACAGTAAATTCTAGCCTCTTTCATCTCTTATGGGTGAAATAAATTGGATGTCTACTAGAGACAAACATATTTAAATTTGCAGCACAAGTATGAAAAGTGCCACGTGATTTTAGTTATTGACTTTTATTTGTGATGTATTTTTAAGTAAGTTGCACTTATCAACTCTAGGGAGAGCCCTACAGCAAAAACATAATTCAAGCCTGTTGAGGTGGTTGCAGCTCAACGTTGCATTCGTAGGAAGAAATTGACGGAGAATAAGTTGTCTTTTAGCCAAAACGTGGCGTGTTTAATTTCCATTGACATGCGGATACATCCTCTCTCATTGCTGTCTTCACAGGCAATCCCACAAATCAAAATCATCAAAGTCAAACAAGAAGAAGTAATAAAAGTAGCACTTTAGACAATTAAGTCCCATCCTGCCATCTTGTGGCGAAAAGTTAATATTTCAATAATGAGCAATAGGAGCATTATTTCCACACCCACATCAACTGAGGACACATTTATGAATACAAAACATTTCCTCCACCATTTCTCTCAACACCCCCACTTGTTCTCATGTTGATGGCCTTTTTAACAACCAAATGAAATTTTACATTTCAAATACCAAAAATAACACTGTCAAACTTCTTCAATTTTAACTTTGTTACAGGTTTTGTCATGATATCAGCTATCATGTCATCCGTTGGACAATATGTCAATGTTACTCTTCCCTGATTCACAGTAGATCTAATAAAATGATATTTTATGTCTACATGCTTGCATCTCTGTCTGTTAACAGGATTTTTGGCAAGAGCGATTGTCCCTTCGTTGTCATCGTGTACAGTTGTTGGAGTGTACTGATAATGATCAATGCTACCTAGTAGTTGTTCTAAATACATGCATTCTAGTATGGTTGAAGCCAGTGCCATATATTCAGCTTCACATGTAGATAGTGCGACTGTAGGTTGTTTCTTTGTTTTCCAACAAATTGGAGAACTCTTCTTGCTCAAGAAAACACAGTATCCTGAAGTACTGCGCCTGTCGCTAGTATCAGCTGCCCAGTCAGCATCACTATATGCCTGAATACCAAGTTTTGCATTGTCGTCTCTTTTGAAACTAAGGCTCTTTTCAGAAGTACCTTTATCTCTCCTATCTTCATCCTTTTTGAGTGTGTAAACCCATTTACCCCCCCCCCCCCCACTGTTTTCTTGCCTTTTGGCAGTGTTGTCAAGGTAAATGTTTTATTTTCGTTTAGTGACAGAATTTTTTCATCCATGGCTTTTGACCAATCTTTTGAATTATTTGAACTCATTGATATGCGGATACATCCTCTCTCATTGCTGTCTTCACAGGCAATCCCACAAATCAAAGTCATCAAAGTCAAACAAGAAGAAGTAAGAAAAGTAGCACTTTAGACAATTAAGTCCCATCCTGCCATCTTGTGGTGAAAAGTTAATATGTCAATAATAACAAGCAATAGGAGCATTATTTCCACATCAACTGAGGACACATTTATGAATACAAAACATTTCCTCCACCATTTCTCTCAACAAAGCCAATTTTTGGATGTTTTCATTTAACTGCGCGAAATGTGCTCCTTAGTTCTTTACTCTGAAATAGATTGATGTAGTACATAAAATAAGTTTTTACATACTTATTGGAGAAAATAAAAATATTGGAAGGAATTAGAATACGGTTTAATAGCACACTCACGTTTGGGGGCATATTTTAATGTGTACAGAAGCACCTTTTAGAATATCATCAAAAAAGTTTACATTAAAGTTGTCAGCATAACATTGTCCAAAAGATGGCAGTATAAACGTCTATTTTTCTGTATCTTTATCCGGAGACTTAAGTCGTAATATTATAATATTTAAGTCATACGTCATAGTTTTATGTCAATATACCATGAGGATGTAGTAATATTACGAGATTTAAGTCATAATTACTAAAAATATGAAGTTGTAATATTATGAGATTAAAATCATAAGTAACAGTCATATTAAGAGAATGAAGTCACAATATAACAAGAATAAATATTTTAATGTTACGAGAACAAAGTCATAATATTAGGAGATTATATCCGTAATAGCCTGAGAAAAAAAGTAATATTTTTGATTGGTCACTAAAATTTGAACAAAATAATCGAAAAATAATAAAAAAAAAAAAGTAATATTGTTACAACATTCAAGTTGTAACATTATGAGTAAAAAGTGACATTTCGAGATTTAGGTCTCCTATTATATCATTTTTGGGAGTAAGAATTTTGGGAATAATTCTACTTAATTTTTGTCTCGTAAAATTACAACTATTCTGGTAATATTGTGACTTAGTTTTATTTATTCATTTTTGAGTTTTTAGCAGTTTTACTTTTCATATAATTTATAGTGTCTATGTATATATGTATTATACAGTATATGTATTTAGTTTGTCAAAATATATAAGGCGGAAAACACTCAGGTGACTTGAAGTTCCGCTCTGAAACCCCAATTTGGCCAAATTTCTTAATTGTCCTATATGCATGCGTGATACAAAATTGGAAAGCTTAAAATCTCATTTTTCTGGGGAAGGAAAAATTTTGAACAGGAGGGCATTTAAAAAAAAAAAAAAAAAAAAAACTTTTTTTTAAACCCCTAAACCCTGACTCGAGGTGGGAGCACGAGAGAGCATAATTAAAGACACCATGGTTTAAACGAGATATTATTGCGTACTTACCTTGTTTCGATCCAAAACCTCCATGTCGCATGTATCACTGAGTGTCAAGACACAGCTGTGAATGGCCACAGCTGGATTTTTGGGGGATTTTATGGGTGAAACACAGTAATATAACAAGGGTCGCGATGCAGAAATCGCAGACATCAAGGAGTGGTCGAGATTTCTTTTTCATATATTTACCCTTTTAAACTTTTTTTTTTCCTTCAATTTTTCTTTATTTTGATCGATTATTTTTCATCTCACATGTCGGAGAAAATGCGACAGTAACAAAAAAAATATAATTAAGCGATTGTTATGAGGTAGACATCCGTGACTTATTTACAGACACCATTTTTTTCATTGTGACGTAATTTGTTTAAAAGTTTAAAATATGCGAGTGAATAATTTTTTTAAGTCTTTTTTTTTTTAAACGAAATATTAGACATTAATTAATGATTCCAAGCTAAAAATGACAGACATTTTGAATAAGAAATATAATTACTTCCCTTCTTTTATGGCTCGGTAGAAACAAAAGCGGTTGCCCGTCATCTGTAAACAGGGGTTTCCAGGGTAAAATGGACAAATGAAAAATAGTTCGGGGGCTTAATGCGCCATGAATCTGCTATGGCAGCATATAGACATATTGTTCTATCAAACACAACAGTTCTTTTGGCTTAAATAACAGCAGTTTAGTTTAAAAAGGGGTGAAAGAGCAGAAATGGCTTTTTCAGTCTTGTCTGTGTTTTCCTCCATATATTTTTTAATTTCATTTTATTTATTTTCATTTAAAAAAAAAAATAGTGTGTCTGATTTGTAACTTCCTGTTGTGTACTCTTCAGTTTGCCAGTGTTGTGGGTTGGGCAGGCAGGATAGGACAAATAAATGTCCAGCCAGGAAATGACTCACCTTTATCTTACGATAAAAGATGAAGTACACTGTGTTACACCCGGAGGAATAAAATCATTTCATGATTCAATCTGCGGTTTAATATTTGCATCAGATTGGAGCACAGCTTTTGACAGTCAAATTGTAAAAGTGTTGTTACAAGAAAGAAGACGCAAATGGCTAGTTCAGGATTTAGGGAGGAGCTGGGAGTGGCAGGGTGAGGTGTCAGACTACACATGAATTCATCCTTCATTCCTTTGCGGCATGTCGGGACCCATTCCTGGCTTCTCATCCTGCTGCATTTCTTTTGTGGGAAATAAGTCACTTTCACTCCAATGTTCACAGAGGGACACAATAGATTGAGTTTTTAATACATTTAATATTATGATTTAATGTTTATACAGTATACTATAATATGATAATTAGATTTAATAGACAAAAAGATTGTTTTCATGTATTTTTAAACATTTTTATTAATGGTTTTTAAATCACACACACAAAAAAAGCAAAAACAGACAGTATTTTATATTCTTATTTGTATTTTTTAACCGCTTGATGTCTGTTGTTGTGAAATACTCTAGTCACATTCCAGATCACAGCAACAGCATCCATCCATCCATCCATCCATCCATCCATCCATCCATCCATCCATCCATCCATCCATCCATCCATCCATCCATCCATCCATCCATCCATCCATCCATCCATCCATCCATCCATCCATCCATCCATCCATCCATCCATCCATTATCTTCCGCTTAGTCCGGGGTCGGGTCGCGGGGGCAGCAGCTTTAGCAGGGAAGCCCAGACTTCCCTCTCCCCAGCCACTTCAGCCAGCTCCTCCGGCGGGATTCCAAGGCGTTCCCAGGCCAGCCGAGCGACATAGTCTCTCCAGCGTGTCCTGGGTCGATCCCGGGGCCTCCTGCCGGTGGGACATGCCCGGAACACCTCTCCAGGGAGGCGTCCAGGAGGCATCCGAACCAAATGCCCGAGCCACCTCAACTGGCTCCTCTCAACGCGGAGGAGTAGCGGTTCGACACCAAGCCCCTCCCGGATGACCGAGCTTCTCACCCTATCTCTAAGGGAGAGCCCGGACACCCTGCGGAGGAAACTCATTTCGGCCGCTTGTATCCGGGATCTTGTTCTTTCGGTCACGACCCACAGCTTGTAACCATAGGTTAGGGTAGGAACGTAGATCGACCGGTAAATCGAGAGCTTCGCCTTTTGGCTCAGCTCCTTCTTCACCACAACGGACCGGTGCAGAGTCCGCATCACTGCAGACGCTGCACCGATCCGCCTGTCAGTCTCCCGCTCCCTCCTACCCTCACTCGTGAACAAGACCCCAAGATACTTGAACTCCTCCACTTGGGGCAGGATCTCATCCCCGACCCGGAGAGGGCACTCCACCCTTTTCCGGCTGAGGACCATGGTCTCGGATTTGGAGGTGCTGATCTTCATCCCAACCGCTTCACACTCGGCCGCAAACCGCCCCAGTGAGAGTTGGAGGTCACGGCTTGATGAAGCCAACAGCACCACATCATCTGCAAAAAGCAAAGATGCAATGCTGAGGCCACCAAACCGGACACCCTCAATGCTTCGGCTGCGCCTAGAAATTCTGTCCATAAAAATTATGAACAGAATCGGTGACAAAGGGCAGCCTTGGCGGAGTCCAATCCTCACTGGGAACGAATGCGACCTACTGCCGGCAATGCGGACCAGACTCTGACACCGGTCGTACAGGGACCGAACAGCCCTTACCAAGGGGCTCGGTACCCCGTACTCCCGGAGCACCCTCCACAGGACTCCCCTAGGCACACGGTCGAACGCCTTCTCCAAATCCACAAAACACATGTGGACTGGTTGGGCGAACTCCCATGCACCCTCAAGGACCCTGCTGAGGGTGTAGAGCTGGTCCACTGTTCCACGGCCGGGACGAAAACCACACTGCTCCTCCTGAATCCGGGATTCGACTTCCCGACGGACCCTCCTCTCCAGCACCCCTGAATAGACTTTACCGGGGATGCTGAGGAGTGTGATCCCTCTATAATTGGAACACACCCTCCGGTCCCCCTTTTTAAAAAGGGGGACCACCACCCCGGTCTGCCAATCCAGAGGCACTGTCCCCGATGTCCACGCAATGTTGTAGAGGCGTGTCAGCCATGACAGCCCCACAACATCCAGAGCCTTTAGGAACTCCAGGCGGATCTCATCTACCCCTGGGGCATTGCCACCGAGGAGCTTACCAACCGCCTAAGTGACTTCAACCCCAGAGATCGAAGAGCCCACCTCAGAGTCCTCAGACTCTGCTCCCTCAAAGGAAGGCGTGTCGGTGGAATTGAGGAGGGCTTCGAAGTATTCTCCCCACCTACTCACGACGTCCCGAGTCGAGGTCAGCAGTACACCATCTTCACTATACACAGTGTTAATGGTGCACTGCTTTCCTCTCCTCAGACGCCGGATGGTGGACCAGAATTTCCTCGAAGCTGTCCTGAAGTCGTTTTCCATGGCCTCGCCGAACTCCTCCCATGTCCGAGTTTTTGCCTCGGTGACCGCCGAAGCCGCAGTCCGCTTGGCCAGCCGGTACCTGTCAGATGCCTCCGGAGTCCCACAGGCCAAAAAGGCCTGATAGGCATCCTTCTTCAGCTTGACGGCATCCCTTACCGCTGGTGTCCACCAGCGGGTTCGGGGATTGCCGCCACGACAGGCACCAACCACCTTACGGCCACAGCTCCGATCGGCCGCCTCAACAATCGAGGTGCGGAACATGGCCCACTGACTCAATGTCCCTCACCTCCCCCGGGACAAGGGAGGAGTTCTGCCGGAGGTGGGTGTTGAAACTCTTTCTGACAGGGGATTCTGCCAGACGTTCCCAGCAGACCCTCACAATACGTTTGGGCCTGCCAGGTCTGGCCAGCAACTTCCCCCACCATCGGAGCCAACACACCACCAGGTGGTGATCAGTTGACAGCTCCGCCCCTCTCTTCACCCGAGTGTCCAAAACATGTGGCCGCAAGTCCGATGACACGATTACAAAGTCGATCATTGAACTGCGGCCTAGGGTGTCCTGGTGCCAAGTGCACATGTGGACACCCCTATGTTTGAACATGGTGTTCGTTATGGACAAACCGTGACGAGCACAGAAGTCCAATAACAGAACACCACTCGGGTTCTGATCGGGGGCCGTTCCTCCCAATCACGCCCCTCCAGGTCTCACTGTCATTGCCCACGTGAGCGTTGAAGTCCCCCAGTAGAACGAGGGAGTCCCCAGAGGGGGTGCTCTCCAGCACACACTCCAAGGACTCCAAAAAGGGTGGGTATTCTGAGCTGCTGTTCGGTGCATAAGCGCAAACAACAGTCAGAACCCGTCCCCCCTCCCGAAGGCGGAGGGAGGCTACCCTCTCGTCTACGGGGGTAAACCCCAACGTACAGGCACCAAGCCGGGGGGCAATAAGTATGCCCACACCTGCTCGGCGCCTCTCACCGTGGGCAACTCCAGAATGGAAGAGAGTCCAACCCCTCTCGAGAGGATTGGTACCAGAACCCAAGCTGTGTGTGGAGGAGAGTCCGACTATATCTAGTCGGAACTTCTCTGCCTCACCCACCAGTTCAGGCTCCTTCCCTGCCAGAGAGGTGACATTCCATGTCCCAAGAGTTAGCTTCTGCAGCTGGGGGTTGGACCGCCAAGGCCCCCGCCTTTGGCTGGCGCCCAACTCTCTACGCACCCGACCCCTTTGGCCCCTCCCACAGGTGGTGAGCCCATGGGAAGGGGAACCCATGTTGCCTTTTCGGGCTGTGCCCGGCCGGGCCCCATGGGGACAGGCCCGGCCACCAGACGCTTGCCTTCAAGCCCCACCTCCAGGCCTGGCTCCAGAGGGGGGCCCCGGTAATCACATTCCAGATCACACCAACAGCAACTTATGCTTATTTTTGTCAAATGTTATTTTATTTGTTGTCACCAATTCATATCATACATAAAATGCTGTGTTTTGTTGTTATAATTTCTTTTATTTTCATTATTTTATTTCATTGCTATTACCGGTATTTATTATTTACCTAAAACTTTCTCAATGTTGTAACTACTTGAAGGCAAAAACACATGTCAATGATTTTTAAATCTTTACCTGTTTAGTTTTGGCGTTTTTATTTATTTAATCTTTTTTTTTTACTAACTTGGGGTTCTCCTATTTTAGTTGTTTTTTCCCCCCAATTTGATTTAATACATGATCATTTTAGTGTAGTAATATACAGTGGTATGAAAAAGTATCTGAACCTTTTCTCACATTTCTCCATAAAATCACCATCAAATGTGATCTGATCTTTGTCAAAATCACACAGATGGTAAAACAGTGTCTGCTTTAACTAAAACCACCCAAACATTTTTAGGTTTTCATATTTTAATGACGATAGTGTGCAAACAATGACAGAAGGTGGAAAAATAAGTAAGTCAACGATCACATTTAATATTTTGTGAACCCCCTTTGGCAGCAATAACTTGAACCAGACGCTTCCTGTAGCAGCAGATCAGTCTGGCACATCGATCTGGAGTAATCTTAGCCCATTCTTCTCTTCAAAACTGCTGTAGTTCAGTCAGATTCCTGGGATTTCTGGCATGAATCGCTGCCTTTAGGTCATGCCACAGCATCTCAATGGGGTTCAAGTCTGGACTTTGACTTGGCCATTCCAGAACGTGTATTCTTCTGAAACCATTCTGAAGTTGATTTACTTCTGTGTTTTGGATCATTGTCCTGTTGCAGCATCCATCCTCTTTTTAGCTTCAACTGTCTGACAGACGGCCTCAGGTTTTCCTGCAAAACATCTTGATAACATTTGAATTCATTCTTCCATCAATGATTGCAAGTTGTCCAGGCCCTGAGGCACCAAAACAGCCCCAAATCATGATGCTCCCTCTACCATGCTTCATGGTGGGCATGAGGTGTTGATGTTGGTGAACTATTCCATTTTTCGTCCACACATGACGTTGTGTTTTACTCCCAAACAATTCAACTTGGATTTCATCAGTCCACAAAATATTTTGCCAAAACCTCTGTGGAGTGTCAAAGTGCCTTTTTGCAAACATTAAATGAGCAGCAGTGTTTTTTTAGACAGCAGTGGCTTCCTTCATGGAGTCCTCCCATGAAAAGCATTCTTGGCCATAGTTTTACATATACTAGTAGTTGATGTGTGCACAGAGATATTGGACTGCGCCAGTGATTTCTGTAAGTCTTTAGCAGACACGCTAGGGTTCTTTTTTTACCTCTCTGAGTATTCTGCGCTGAACTCTTGGCATCATCTTTGGTGGACGACCACTCCTTGGGAGAGAAGCAACAGTGCCTAACTCTCTCCATTTGTAGACAACTTCTCTGACTGTCGATTGATGACCATCCAGACTTTTAGAGATGGTTTTGTATCCTTTCCCAGCTTTAGACAAATCAACAATCCTTGATCGATGGTCTTCAGACAGCTGTTTTGTCCTAGCCATGGTGTACATCAGACAATGCTTCTCATCAAGACAATTCTTACCAGGTATGTGTTTTATAGTGGGCAGGGCAGCTTGAAACCACTCACCAGTGATTGGGCACACACCTGACTTAAAATGTTTGGTAAAAATTGCTTTCAATTGCTCTTTAAGTCTCCTCAGGCTGAAGGTTCACTTACTTATTTTACCCCCTTCTAGCATTGTTTGCATACTATCCTCATTAAAATATGAAAACCTTTTAATGTTTGGGTGGTTTTAGTTAAAGCAGACACTGTATTTTCATCTGTGTGATTTTGACAAAGATCAGATCACGTTTGATGCTGATTTCATGCAGAAATGTGAGAAATTCCAAAAGGTTCAGATACTTTTTCATACCACTGTATTTCCCCCCGGTGCTTTTTGATGCATGTTTGTTAAATGTAAATTCAGGTGTCATTTTATTTTTTCCTAAAATAGCTTTTAAAACAAAGCACTTGCTTTGTGACGCATGGGACTAAAAAGGGCCTCGCTCAAAATTTTCCCACAACATTTTAACACAGAATTGTCCAACGGTGCCATTTTTATTTATTTTTACATTTCTATGTTTTTGTACATGGACCGCTCATCACAACATTTCTCGATGTTCATGTGCAGGGGTGAAAGTGAAGTTGTGAGTTATCACACGTACCTGAGATCCTGCTCAGGAGCGCCACAGGAATTCCAGGATTCCACGTAAACCTAGCAACATGGTGACTTTCCCTTTAAGACTTGCGTGTGCAGATTTGTCTTGTTACACATGCGTAAAAAACATGGACTGTGACTCATGCATATTTATTTACTCAGTCAAAGCATCTGCAAGATTCTTAAGCAAGTCTAAAACCTGAGGTTGGTAAAGTAGCCAAAAATGGGATTCAATTAAGAGTAGCGTTAATTCAAAATGATATGTAAGTAAGTAATATTAAAAGTAGTCATCCCCAAAAAATACTGAAGTGCAAGTAGATGGTATACTGCTTACGATGTCTGATTTACAGTAAAAAAAAAAAAAAAAAAATCACTTTTTTTTTTTCTTACCACAACGTCATCTTTATCATTATTTTACTTTACTATAACCCATTACATGACCATATAAAAAACACAAAAGTACTCAAATTCCCACTAGAAAAATCTACAGAAATGAAACATGACCCGTCCAAAGAGCATGAGTGCTTTCTAGTGGAGAAAACATTTTCCATGGTCAAGGGTGAAAGCCGGCTGGAATGGTCCGGAACGCTGTTCCGGTCTAAAATTTGAGGGCGAAATGGTGCGGAACGGTGCTTTTATCCCGAAAATACAACGGCAACTGTCAAACCTCCATGTTAGAAAAAAAATGCCAGACTGCCACACACGCCTCTCCAAGAAGAAAACAATCTACTAATGTCAGATTTACATATACAAGTGTTAAAAACAAGCCGAATAAAGTGCTTGGTAGCATTAGTTTCCACCAATATTTATTATTTATTGTTTCCGCTGAGTTCTCCCGGGTGTGTATGTATCTGAAGCCCCTTTCACACACACGCCGAAACACCGTGAGAATCGTGGGATTTAAACGGGATGCCCTTCCGTGTGAATGCAATGGGAATCTTTGGGCACCTAACGATTCGATTACGATTCAGATGCTACGATTCGATTATTAATCGATTATTGATGCTCTCCCCGCTTATTAATCGATTATTGATGCTCCCTCCGCTTTTAATGTTTCGTACAAAGCTAAAAAAAAAATCGTGTCAGGCTAAACCGAACTACTATTTCAGTATCAAGTTCACAGTTAAAAACAGTAAATAAAATACTCAAGTCCCCATTCTGTATCAGCAGCTTTAAACTACATTCAATTAATTTAATGTTGTGAATCAACCGTTAAAGTTGTTAAAATTGCTCCCGTTATTCCATAATTTCGTTCTGTCTACATTCGACATGTGAAAGTTTTAAAAGTGTTTCATCATTTAAAGATTTCAGAGTATTTTAGATTAAAAGTTAATTAGTTTCGCTACAACAGAGCCTTCCAGTGAAATCTACTGCTTTAAGATGGCAGCTGTTTACTAACGACGGCAAGTCTGTCATTTCGCATCTAGTTCTCTATGCATGTTGTAACGCCGCCGTCGTCTGTTATTTCGCATCTAGTTCTACATATATGTGATATCTACCGTAGCATTATGTAGCTGTATGTTTGTAGCAACTGGGCGTTGTTTGTACAGCCGACAGCCGCAGTCAGGTATTTTTTTTTTTTTTAATCCAGCGGCATGAGTTGAACATGATATTTACTCTCGGTCCGTCCCTCATTGCGTCCCAAAGACCGCGCTGACTGTGTTTTACTTCCGCTCTTCCTGGTATAATTCAGTAATCGGAATTTGGATGTTTGTGAATTGTTCTTTTGACTTAAATATCATGGCGGGACGATCATCACTTCCCCTTTCTTCGCAGTAAGATGAAAAGCGGTAAACAAACATTGCAATTATCAACATACAAAGGTGGAAATAGCTATAAAACTTAAACTGAAAACATAATGAAATTAAATTGCTACTGGATCGTAGAGTCAAGTAAGAGAGTCCATCATCCATCTTTGGAAATGTGTGGTTTATTTTGTTGCCGATCGCAACAGCAGAAACAAGGTTGTGCTTCAAAGCAGAAAACAAAGGAGAGAAGCGTTCAAGGGTTTATTAAATACAAACAAAAATACACACGATTACGGAAAAGGGGGAATAAGACAATGGGCCTGTGACAGTAGGTCGGCTAGGATAAATGATACTAACAAAACAGATACACTCAAATACCAGCAAAACTTGAGGGTTTCAAAACAACGGTGGCAGAGGTTAACGGCACCCAGCAAGTTAATATCTCGGCACCCTTTTCTTGGATTGCCTGGGCTTGAATACAGTCTTGACAAGCTTGAATTAGCTGCAGATATGACGTCGGGAACGCACCCTCTGGAACAAAGCACGATTTGACCAACATTGTAACAGTCGATGCCCACCAAAAATGACTTAATGTCCAGGCTTTAAAATCGCGCCAGCAGCCCTCTCCGCACAGAGAGCGCCACTGGGCAACATGGGACAAGTGTGTGAAAGTGTCCAGCCCGCATCATTCTCGGGACATCTCTACATGTGTGAAAGCAATGACGCGAGTAAATCTCACGTCATCTTACATGGGAATTTCCCTGAATATGCGCGTGAAAATGGCTCGAGTTTGACAAGACAGTTGTCTCACATCGAGTTGCATATGCGCTCAGCAAACCACACTGCGTGGACTCAAGTTGTCCATTCAATTGGCTGATATACTGACAGGTGATCCGCATGGATAGTTAGCTCTGATTGGTTCAAATGCACATATTTCTGGGACAAAAAAGAAGCTTGTTGAACTAATGTGATAAAAAAGGGAAATGCAACGCAAAATTGATCAGATCTTTAAGAGAAAGGATAGAGTTGAAGAGGCATATATTATTATAGCATTTTATTTGCTCTGATGGGGAGGTTCAGAACATCTTCCATGTTAGCACTATAATGCCTGACCCCAGAAATAATGAACAGAAAATTTAAAAAATGTTCAACCTTTTTAAAATTAATGTGTATATATGTATGTACTGTTATTTGTATCATTAATGAAACATTAAGCATTACATGCAGTTCTTGTGGTAAAACAAATATAGCTAAAGTAAGATCGAACACAATAAGATTATAAACAACATTCTTTACTCCAATGAGGTCCAGAAATACTTGTCTCAAATGTGATACATTTGGCAATATAGTTAATGTGCACTTTGGACTCATTTTTGTTCATTTACTACCTATGTTAGGCAACTTATTTATTTACTTATAATTTAAAAGGTCAATGTTTGCATTATTTAAAATATATTCCATTTCACTGTGCATAATGTAAGTCATTTGTACTTATTTTTGTTAATGTATGTTACTTTTTTTCCCTTAAATAATGTAAAGATTGACTTACAGTGATGTTTTTCGCAGGTAATGGGGACCCCACCACGATAATCGAAATCCTCGAAGTATAGGCGGAGCTTATTTACATTTTTCTTTTTTTGTGTGTGTGTGTGTGGGTTCATTGTATTCAGCTTTAGCATTGGAAAGAGCATGTTTTTTTCCCCTGCTTCATTGAGTGAGTCCTCTCCAATCCACTCACATTGCTTAGAACAGCACACAACACACTACCGCTAGTGTCTAACAAGCTAAACGACTCGGCGCCTTTGGAAGGTAGTGCTCCCAAGCTTCTCTGGCAAGATCAAAGTACCACCCTTGTCACTCATCGTTAACTTAAACAAGCTGCAGCTGCCTGCTGAGCAAGAAAAGCTGCAGGAGAGAGAGTCGAAGGGGCCGTTTACATGGTGACTCTCCGAGAATACGAAAAATTTCAAATTTGCATTTGCATTTGCATCTCCATTTGAACAATGTCGCAATTCCGCATTAAACCCATGTAGTATTCATGCCAGGCCCTAGGGGGCAGTGCAGATTTACAAGGCAACAGCAAACGATGCACTTTGACCCCAGGGGGGTCCTCAGCCCGGAAGAAAACATGCCCGCCCATTCGAAGCAATGGCATTTTCCTTTCGCTCCAAAAGGCACAAAAATGAAAACATTCAACGTATTTAAATTAAAAAATATTATTAAAACAGTAATCTAAAGCCGACGTTCCGCCATTTGCTGTTTTTAATGTTTAATAACACCGCTGCGCACGCCCAATGTGACGTGTACTAGTGCTGACGTTATCGGCCCGGGTCCCGCGCGGCAGTAGCCTTTGTTATGCATGCGAAGCCAGCCCCCCTCATTCCCCTGCAATCGAATTCTTCCACTTTGGAGGCAGGATTCAGAATTTTTTGTCTTCGCCTTCTGTCTTCGCCGACACCATATGCACACGAGGCAATTCCGCAACTCAGTCATTGCGTCTTCGTGTTGCAGAGTCACCATGTAAACTGCCCGAAGGCTCTACGTGATTGGATCGGGACATCTCGATTTGTATTTATTTATTATTTTTTTTAACTGAAAAAAGCAATGGACTGAGGATGCGATGTTTGAGGTGCGAAGTAGCGATGGATCACTGTATATATTATCTTACATCCTATGTTCTTAAGTAGTTAAGATTGAGGTTTTGCATTTAAATAGGGAAAATAAAAATTAGGAGATGGGAGTTACAGTGTGGTGTTTTTGTTCAGTTATTTTGCACATATTTGAAAAAATACTGTTTTGAATGACAATCAGTTTCTCTTGTATGCCTTGTTACAGTAAGAGTAGGTAGCCTAATGCATGTGCAAAACCTCTTGTGTTTTATTGTGTGTTATAAAAAGCAGTTTTCGCTGCATTTCTATGGTTTTAGGAGGTTTGACCCCCCGCCCCCAAATAATAAAATAAAACAATAAAAATTAAAATTTAAATCATTAATAAAAAGTTAATAGAATCAAAAGTCTACTGAAGTAAAAGTATGGCGGGGTAGAACTACTTTTAGAAGTTTTTTTTTCCCTTCAAAAAAGTGTCTCAAGTAAATGGAACGCATTACAACCTACCTCTGTCTAAAACTAAAAACTGTTTTGAAGACTTTTTTAAAACGGTCTCCACACGTGCGTGTTCAAACTGTGAAAATGTGTTTTCTTTCAGCGGAATAACAGGTTTTGCTCTGATTCAAACACAATTAGATTGAAAAAAGTTGGGAAAAAAGTATTTCAGGTTACTCTGTGTTTAGGGTATTACGTCACTATTTATCCATTACCAATATGTTTAAATTAGGGGAGCAAGGTAGCTCACCGTACAATACGGTTTGCGATACACGGCTCATGATAAAGATGATCTCACAATATGGAGGTATAACAATTATGGATACATGGGTCAGGACAGATAAACAGAAAAACAAGCTCTGTTAATCCTTCTGCTGTGAATTGAAACGTCCGTGGCAGTCAATTTTGGGGCATTTCATGTCATTGGCTTTTGATTTACAGTCAGTTCCTGTTGAATTAAGGGGCATTTCTGTTTCATTTCCCGTTGAATTTGGGTTAAAGAACAGGAAGTGACCCGTGAATCTCACCACATGAATAGGCATTGACTCAAACTCAACAAGAAGTGACCTGTAAATGGCCGGAAAATCGGAAAGTGGCTGTGAATGCTCTGGTTTCGAGTGAACGAACATTCATTTGTCCAAATAGATTGGGCATCTAGCGCCGTCAATGGCCATTGAGTTAACATAAACACTATTCTAGTGAAGGATTTTGATAGCTTGTTGAACTTGGTGGTTCCTTTTTTTCTTTTAAGCAGTGACACCTTTATAAATTGATTCTTGGCAGGAGCGTATCGATAACCTTCTGGGATACAAAGTACCACAATTTCGATATATTGTCACACTCGTATGCAACATCTCCAAGAACACTTTATTTTGGCTATTTGGTTGTTACAAATAACATAAATATTGTAGCTATAGAGAATCCAAAACATCACTGCTCCACTGAGAAAACAGCAAGGCATCAATAGTTACAAAAAACAAGGTTTTGGAGACTGAAAGCACCAATCAAGAGGGGGACTTCCTCACACAAGTCCGGTGACTTTAGTTTACAGTCAACCTCACGCATACATTCCTGCAAAATTAACTTTAACTTGTGACACACACTGTAATAAAACACTTTGTTTTGAGTATAGTGCATGGCAGGACTGGCAGGGGCAGTTTTTTTCTTTTTACTAAGGTGGCTAACACTCAAATATATATATAAAAATAATTTTATTAATGATTAAAAAGTCATTGACTGCCCTTGTGAGAGTTAACATGCAATTCATCTCAAATTTCACATGCTCTAATCGTCAACACACCTGAAACACATATTAGTCACAATTTTTTAAACTTGTGATTAATTGCTAAATATATATGTATATATATTTTTTTAACATGTAATGAAATCAAATGAGTCACATTTAAATTTGTGAACTCGCAATCCATTGCAAATTTCTCCGATTTTTTGTTTTCAAATAGTTAACCAGCAATTAATTTCAAATTGGTCTGTTTTTTTTTTTTTTTTTTTTTTTAAGTCGACTTTAGATTAATCGTAAAATAGTGCCGTTTTATAAAAGTTAACATGCAAAATTAGTCCCAAATTTGTCACATTTAAAATCGCTAACTCGCAATTCATTGCAAATTTGTCAATTTAAACATATATATAGCGGAGAACACAGACAAGGCTAAAAAAGAAATTTCTGCTCTTGCACTTTTTAAAAAATAAACTGCTGTATTGTAAGCCAAAAGAACTGTTGTGTTTGATAGAACAGTATGTCTATATGCTGCCATAGCAGTTTCATGGCGCCATAAGCCCCCGAACTATTTTTAATTTGTCCGTTTTACCCTGGAGACCCCCGTTTACAGACACTGTGCGACCGCTTTTGTTTCAACACAGCCATAAAAAGAAGATAAGTGATTATATTTATTATTTGAAATGTCTATCATTTTTAGCATAGAATCGTTAATTGATTTCTAATATTTAGTTTAAAAAAAAGCATGACTTTAAAAAATTATTCACTCGCATATTTTAAACTTTTAAACAAATTACGTCACAATGAAAAAATAGTGTCTGTAAATTGGTCACGGATATCTACATCAAAACTATAACTTAATTGTATTTTTTTGTTACTGTTGCATTTCCCCCGATATTTTAGATGATAAATAATTGACCGACCACCCCATAAAAAAATGGGAAAAAAACATTTAAAAGGGTAAATATTTGAAAATCTCGACCACTCCTTGATGTCTGCGATTTCTGCATCACGACCCTTATTATATTACCTTGTATCACCCATAAAATCCCCCAAAAGTCCGGCTGTGGCCATTCACACCTGTGTCTTGACACTCGGTGAGACATGCAACACGGAGTTTTTGGATCGAAACAAGGTAAGTACGCGATAAAACCTCGTTAAAATCATGGTGTCTTTAATTATGCTCTCTCATGCTCTCACTTCGAGTCAGGGTTTAGGGGTTTAAATGTTTTTTCTTTAAATGCCCTCCTGTTCAAAATTTTTCTTCCCTCAGAAAATTGAGATTTTAAGCTTTCTAATGACGTATCAAACATGCATTGAGGACAATTCTGAAATTTGGCCAAATTGGGGGTCTCAGAGCGGCTTCAAGTCACCTGAGTGTTTGCCGCCATATATATATATATATATATATATATATATATATATATATATATATATATATATATATATACACATACATATATATATTTCATCTGACCAAAGCACACGGTCCCAGTTGAAGCCCAAGCTTTTTGGCAGCAAACGCTCTAAGTGGGTCTGGCGTGCCACGAAAGATGCGCATGCTGAAAAGCACCTCATACCCACTGTGAAGTATGGGGGTGGGTCAGTGATGCTGTGGGGCTGTTTCACTTCCAAAGGCCCTGGGAACCTTGTTAGGGTGCATGGCATCATGAATGCTTTGAAATACCAGGACATTTTAAATCAAAATGTGTTGCCCTTTGCCCGAAAGCTGAAGATGGGTCGTCACTGGGTCTTTCAGCAAGACAATGACCCTAATCATATGGCCAAATCTACATAGAAATGGTTCACCAGACACAAAATCAAGTTCCTCCCATGGCCATCCCAGTCCCCAGACCTTGTTTTGTTGGCAAAAGGGGGTTGTACAAAGTATTAACACCAGGGTTGCTAATAATTGTGACACACATTATCTGATGTCAAATCATTTTTTCTTTATGTGGGATTTTTTCCCCACTGAATGAATGCACTTGTATTGAAGGTTGGATTTTTCTCTTTTTTTCCATTAAGGTCCCATATTATTTGAGTAAAAAAAATCTTTTTCAGGTGTGCCAATAATTATGGACTCCAATACCTGCAGAAATGCGAGGGGTGTACTCACTTTTGTGATACACTGTACAGGAGGACACTTCTACTGTACCTAAGCAGCTTCCTACTCAGGTTAGCAAGTTCACACAGTTTATCGTAATGGTAATTCCAACTCTATTACTTACAGTGGCTGCTGGCCGAAAAAAACTTCTACTAACCCTTCGACCACTTTGAATCGAGCGGAGGAGTAATTCTGAACTGGCAGAGAGTGCGTGTGGCGGCGGGGAGGGGAGAGGTCAATGTAAGTCTGAACATAATGAAAATAATTCATTTAATAGTGGTAGGGTCAATTGTTACAACAATTGTTACAACAGTTGTTACAATCGTTACAACATATGGGAAGATAATCTAAATGACCTATATAACTGAACACATTATATAATGCAAATAAGGCTGCTTAAAAGTTGGTGGGGATGATAAACATCCTAAAAAGTTGGTAGAGTTTTGTAAACCTACACCGTTGGTTCAACTCTTTCAATTTGAACCCAAGAGGAACATTAATGAGCATGACAGCACTATCGATATTTCACAAAATGAGCAGCAAAAGCAAAATGAACAGGAAAGACGCGATGAGGCTAGACGAGAGTAGGAAAAAAAAAGGTGTTCTGCCAAAATGTGCTACACCGGCAAAAAGTCTACAAGAGGTGAATTTCACACCCAAATTACTACCGTGCGCTTTCAGCTGGCTTTGTTCAGATGCATACAGACTAGGAGTGGGAACCTCAGGGCACCTCACGATACGATACGATTCGCGATACAAGGCTCACGATAACGATTATATCACGATACAGCGATTATCGATGTATTGGTCAGAAATTGGATACATGAAATTCTACGATACAACTGTTGAAACGGAAAAAAAAAAAAAAAGATATTTGAAAATAGAAAAAAATACTGTTTAAGTCATTTATTAAACAGTGACACCTTTTCTGTGCAACATTGCTGTAAAATATAAATCTACTGCAAATTGTGCCCCTGCACATATAGAAGAAACCCACCACGACCACTTATATCGCTTGGAGAGATCAAAAAATAAATAAAAAGTGCCGTAGGTGTCAGCAGTTGAGCTTGGAGTGGGGCAATGATAAAATTGGTGGGTCTTTTCTTCGTATATGAACTTTGTTGCTTGGTTTGAGCACTTCCGCTATCTGCTTCAGCAATTAAGATGTCAGACTTGCTCAGTCAGAGTCTTCCTCACCTTAAAAACAACAAAATAAAACAAAAAATATTAGCTACTTCATAGCGTTTGAGTTGAAATCCTGATTTTTTTTTTGTGTTGGAAGTATTAAATTAAAAAAAATATGAATTGAATGTATAGAAATTCAAAATTCAATAATTACCTATTTTTAATATGTAGGCTACATTAATTATCATGCACATCACTTCATATATCTTGGAGCCTATTCAAACCATTTTTATAGCTTATTGTATCAAAATGACAGTAATAACAGTTTGTGTAGTAAACTAGATGGAAATTGGTTCTCAAATAAATCGGTAAATTCATGTGGGCTTGTTCGATATTCATTTTCATCCAGTTTAGGGTCCTGGTTTATTTTATATCATTCAACACCAAATGTCATCAAAATAATACATGTAAATTAAAAAGTCAATTACATTGCAAAACTTTCTTACCTCAAGTGATGAAAGCAAAGCTCACAAACTCCAGTGTCCACTACGTCACCAGCTCCCAGTGAAACTTATTTTTCTTAGACAATTCTTGCATACAGCAAAGTCCTTGTTCACCTTGCTTCCTTTCTTGTTGGTGTAAAATCTAAAGTGTGTCCCCATGTGTGATTTGTAGCAATATTTTTCTCATTTTTTTCCCTCCACCGTTTTCACGGAGCTTTTTTATTTTTTCAACCCACTTGGAGTTTCTCTTCTTCTGTAGACAACTTGTGCGCACTTTACCCTCACCGCCACTCCCGAGCGCCCCTAGTGGACCGCCAAGGAATTGCTCAACAAACATTGAGCTGTTTACAGCATCCATACGCCATTGTATGGCCAATATGTTAAATGAAAGTATCGATTCTTGGCGGGAGTATATCGATAACCCATCGGGTTGCAAAATATCGCGATATATCGCTGTATCGAGATATTGTCACACTCTTAATACAGACAGAACATGCTAAAGACGCCTTATGAAAATACTAAAACCATAGACTTCATCATGGTATTGACAGGTCAGATCGGCCATGCACTGCGCCTCGCATTCAACTAGAGGGCTGCCCACACCATGAGGAGCTATTCAGAAACATACACACGCAGCGATATAACGCCGGATTTCTGTTGAAAGAGTACAAAAGCTGTACAAACAGGAAGGACTGTCTCAGGAGTGATTTGTTCGAGGATTCAAGGTAATTATTATATTTTTTGTACCATGCCTGCATTTTGAAACGTAAAACAAATCAATGGGAGAAATTAGCCGCTAAAACATTGGCATCATAGTTAGCAATATTTATGTAAAATAAATGCAAACTGCAGGTTTTTTAGCCAAGAATCGAGACAGTTTTACGGACATATCTATAAAAAATTTGGGGCTTTAAGCATTTATTCACAACAATTTTCACCAGAAAAGCTCTTTTTACATAAGGCGGCCGTTAGCTACATTCACTAACAGATTAGCATTGTACTTTGACATATTTACGTAAAATAAATGCTAACTGCACGTTTTTTAATTTTGCTTTAAACCAAGAATCGAGACTGTTTTACGTCCATATTTATAAAGAATTCGGGGATTTAAGCATTTATTCAGAAGAATTTTCATCGGAAAAGCTCTGTTTACATAAGGCGGCCGCTAGCTACTTTCACAAACAGACTAGTATTGTACTTCCACATATTTACGTAAAATAAATGCTAACTGCATGTTTTTTGTTGTTGTTTTTTTTTGCTTTTAACCAAGAATCGAGACTGTTTTACGTCCATATCTATAAAGAATTCAGCGATTTAAGCATTAATTAATAAGAATTTGTAACGAAAAAAAGCTCTTTGTCTGTGATTCCACTCGGTCAGCTTTGACTGCCTCGCCAACAATGGAGGCCCCCTATTTATCGGCCCTGCGCCCCGTCTCCCGTCAATACATTATACATTTTATGCTTAAACGTAGTAATATCAAATAAGGGTGGTTTAAATATGCTACGTGACTAATGAGGTCAACAAATCAACAATCTGCTTTAAAGCTACCACAACACAATGCTCAAAAGTATGAGAGGGAAACACACGCAAAAAGTATACTGAGGCAATGAAAAGGTAATAACACACAAATAGTAAGTACTCGTCGCTTTTGACCGCTTTTAACTTGGCTTTTGACGTCTCCCTGCGTAGAAGAAATTGCAGAACACCGGTAGTATTCATCCAGTGACAGTGACAAACTACATCATCACCCCGAGCGTCTATTGGGTGCATAAAACATGGCGCCCTCCGTGGGTCAAAACATTTACTAAATCTTACACATTTTTAAATCAATCGCAATATTTTATGTGTTTCTAATAACATATTTTGGTAAAAGAGAACCATTGTTGCTTATTAGAACCTATAAGGTTCCCTTTGAAGTCGACTTGAGATTAATTGGAAACTAGTCAATCATAGGCTAGCCATAGTCTAGCGTCGTTAATGGCAGCCAACGAGCCAAAAAAACTCCCACATTTTTATATTATTTACAATCTGTTTACTGTATTTCCAGTTCCAGAGTTACATCACCGGTGTTCATAGTTTTAGTAAAACAAGTGTATCGCATTTATCAGTAACCCAAGGCCACATATTTGTACAGTGCCATAAAGACACACCTCCCTTTTCTGTCTGACACTCCCTTTTTCCTGCTCACCGTCAATTTGTCCCCTGCAATGTGCACACGAAGCTGCGGATTTGAACACAAACACAAGGCTATGTGTCACATTTAAACAAAGACGGTGAAAAATATGTTATTTGCAACATCTAACTTCGATCATGTTCTTCAATATTTGGATGAAACTCTTTCCCCCATAAATTGAAGTTGCTGTTTATAGTTCAAACTGGAAAAAATGAGTTTAACAGTGTTGTTCCACTAATTAACTCTTTGATTCCCTTGGATGGCGATAGACGTCCAATTGCAGCATATTTGAAGCATGATTATTCACTCCCTCCCCTCTTAGTCCAAATGGACTGGATGTCTATTATTGCCACTGATTAATTGCACTTTTCCATATTTACCTACTGATACAGTATATCACAATTTATTTACATCTTTAAAAGTTAATGTGCGTTAAATCGCAAATGTGTCACATTTTTAAGAGCCAACTTGTGATTATTCTCAATATAGTTAGAGTTAATATGAGATTAACCTCATATTTGTCACCTATTAAATTGTTAACTTGCAAATATAAAATACAAATTTGTAACTTTTTTTAATCGCAAATGAATCCCCAATTTTTAATAGACAACTTGTTATTCACCGTTGTCTCGTGATTTAATCGCGATAGAACTTTTTGTTAAGTTAATTTGTTATAAATTGCAAATTTGTCACATTTTTATTAACTTGTAATTAATCAGTCATTTTTTTATGGTCGACTTTTTATACATATAAACATGGGATTAATGTCATACTCTGCAGCTGTTAGATAGTTAACTCGAATTAAACAGCAAATTTAACTTTGACTTGAATTTAAAAATCTAGTTAGTCACATTTTAAAGTTAACTTGCGATTAAACGTGAGTTTTGTGCATTTATTAATCGTTAAAATGCCGTTGTATGTGTAGCCGGCCTGTTCAATCACGTGGTGTCTTTAAAGCACAGTAAAAAATTCAAGTATTTGACATAGAGCAAATAAAAGTAAATAAAATAAGTGCACATTAACATGGAAGGTGTTCTGAACCACTCAAATAAAATAAAATAAAATCATACAAAACAAACTTAATCACTTTTTTTTTTTAATCGATATATATTTAAATATGTATACTAAAATGATGTATGGATGTTTAACTAAGGAATACAAAAAAGGAGAGAGTCGGGCATGGAACGGCTTCAAATTGATTGTTGAAGATGCTATACAGAAACCTTTGTCAGATTCGCTGAATGTAAACGAATGTGACGCTTTGCTCTCATACGAGAACTTTATTTAACAAACTTTTCCAGCGTTATTTCGTTGTGTAAATGCATTTATAATGATCAGAAAAATATATAGACTATTTAAACATTGAGAAAACTTGCGTTTTTTTCTGCCAACTCGAATAGATTGAAATAAATGTCAAATCCACTATCCGCCTGATAGAATAGACACACAAATTTAAAAGATATAAATGTTTATTATTTAACTCGAAAAATTTAGGCTTTAATTTGTTATCTTTATGGATAGGCATTGTCAGAAATGCGATCACACAAAACGCAACCACGCATCGCATGCCCGCTTTTCTTCTTCCTCCTGAGTCCTAACAAATAAAACATAAAATTTCGGGGCATTTTTTCGGGTTCGGGCCTGCAAATCAAGGCAATTGATCGTGCCGGGTCGGGCTTTTACACCCGTGGGCTGGGTCGCGTCGGGCTGGATTTTTTTAGGCCCGGTCTAACCCCTACTTGTCAGATACAGAGAGACGCTGTAAAGAACTACGGAGAATAAATAAATGATTAATAAATATCGGTGGAAATGGATAACGGTACACAAGCTCTTTATTATGCTTGTTTTAACACTTATGAATGTAAATCTGATGTAACTAGATTGTTCTTATTGGAGATACATGTGTGGCAGCGTGGCAGGGTTTTTTTTCAAACATGGAGTTATGACAGTTGCTGTCATATTTTCGGGATCAAAGCACCGAATGCCGGACGGGGCGTTCCGCCTGAAAAGTCCATTCCGGTACACCGTTCCGCCTCGTTCCGGCTCACTTTCACCCCTGGTTATACTACAGTATAATAATAACAATTCATATAGATTACCTAAAAATACCATTGTTTACAAAACAAACAAAAAGGAGTTACTCACTATGTTACTCATCACTTGAGTATTTTTTTTCACCAAATTCTTTTTTACTCGTACTTGAGTACATTTTTTGGATGACTACTTTTACTTGAGTAATATTCTGAAGTAAACTCTTACATGAGTACAATTTTTTGCTACTCTATCCACTGATCATCAGTCATTCAAAAAAAAGATGTTTGGTTAATTTGCGATAAATTGCAAAATCGTTAACATGGGATTAATCTAAAAAAATTCGTCAGATATTCAATAATGTACTCACCAATCATCGCAAATTTCGCAAATAATCGCAAATTGATCCTATTTTTTAGGAGTTAACTTGCAATTAATCACTAATTAGTCCCATTTTTTAAATACCGGTAGTTAACCCTCACCGTCAATGGCACTGAAACGTGATCAGTCACTCCCAACTCTTTCTGTGAGCAATTGAAAGGTCAGAGGGAGTGTTTTCACCACAGCTCACTTTGCACACTGTACTTTCAACACAATAAGGCCGATTACTGTTTGTGACCTCTTCTCGTGGCTGCCAGTCTTAACTGGAACTAAAACACCACACAACTGATGGACAATGACTTATTTATTGAATGTTTTCCTATATTTTACGCAAGACCTCTTTTTTTTGTCAGCGCTCCCGTCTTCCACCATTATTTTTGCCTTTTGTACAGTATGTGGGCGGCTTCTTTCTCTCTCTGCCCTCTTTCTCCCTGTGAACACAAAGCCCGCGTTGTCCGCTGACACGTTGTGTTGTGAGGAACAAGTGCCGGGTCTCATGAAATGCCTCCCAAAACGTCATGTCGCGAGGGAGTCACCTTTTCAGTCTGTATCCGGTCTTTATCTCTTAATGAATCTTGCAAGTAGGTGCCACAGATGAGTATTTTTATTATTGTTCAGATAAGTAGAGTCATTGGCTCGTCTATAAATCACGTGTTATTCAATCTTCTATTATTACATTTAGCTGGAAATACGCAGTGGAACAAAAACGATAAGAATTTTGTGAACTACAGTGGTATGAAAAAGTATCTGAACCTTTTGGAATTTCTCACATTCCTGCATAAAGTCACCAAAAAATGTGATCTGATCTTTGCCAAAATCACACAGATGAAAAAACGGTATCTGCTTTAACTAAAACCACCCGAACATTGATAGGTTTTCATATTTTAATGAAGATAGTATGCAAACAATGACACAAGGGGGAAAAATTAGTAAGCGACCAGGTCTGTACGACACTTGCGCAGGTCATCGTGGGAAATGCGATCTTCCGTTAGGCAAAACATTACTTTAGTCCACTGGCTTTGCCAAAACCATCATCAAAGTTATTATTGTTGCTTTAAAGCAATACTAGGTAGCTTTCAACCTTTATAAAATATTTTCATAATGTTTTGTGATGATATGTCTTCTGACAACTAGTTGAATGACACCGTTTTTATATCTTGAGGGGTTCTGTATTGCTTTCACTGGCACTAATTAACTTTGAGGAGGGTGGCAGGAACCCACTCGCACAACAAAACTACAAATGTGCAGGCTGCTTTGCGGCATAAAATACTTCCCCCCTTCATTATAAAGACGGAAGTTGATACTCAAAAATAAACAGTAGCCCGGATTTCACTCGCTGGCCCCACACTAAATCGTCAGCGCTGACGAGTTCGGGTGGGGTGGGGGTGGGTTAGCCATACAGTTGCTAACCATCATATGCTATTGTTTAGCCACAACTGGATTCATTAACTTATTATTATTCATCCTTCATGCGGCTGCTGGAAGCTAAACTTTTGTTTCATCCATCTACAGGCAACTAGGACACTACGATTTTACAATACTATGCGGGTGCGTGCTGGTCCTCATGGGAAACGCTGTCTTTCTTAAGGCAAAACACTACCACTTTTGTCTACTTGCGTCGCTAAAATCGATCAAAACTGAAAAGTTACCTAGTGTTACTTTAAATAAAGAAAAAAAAAGGTAAGAATATGTATTGTTCTTTTTTGTTTTATATAAAATATAGATTTTTAAATAAAAAAAAGAATAGTTACTGTATTTTCATAATTTATATAATTTATTTTATAAATGTATATTCTCCTGCGATTGGCTGGCAACTAGTCTTAAACCTAGTTGGGAGAGGCTCCAGCACCCCCGCGATCCTCGTGATGATGCGGCACAGGAAATGAATGAAGGACTATGTATACAGTGATCCCTTGTTTTTCGCGGTTAATGGGGACCCCACCCCCCACCCCGCGAAAAATCGAAAATACAAAAAGTAGAGGCGGATCTTATTTACATAATATACTAGTATATGTTTACATTATACTATATATATACTATATATACTATATATATATATATATTTATGGCGGAAAACACAGACAAGGCTGAAAAAGCTGTTTCTCCTCTTGCACCCCTTTTCAAAATAAACTGCTGTGTTTTAAGCCAAAAGAACTGTTGTGTTTGATAGAACAATATGTCTATATGCTGCCATAGCAGATTCATGGCACATTAAGCCCCCGAACGATTTTTAATCTGTCGGTTTTACTCTGGAGACCCCCTTTTACAGACTCCGCGCAACCGCTTTTGTTTTAACCCAGCCATAAAAGGAAGGTAAGCAATTATATTTATTGTTCGAAATGGCTGTCATTTTTAGCATAGAATCTAGGGCTGCAGCAATCGAATATTTTAGTAATCGAGTAATCGACTGAAAATTCTATCGATTAATCGAGTAATCGGATAAAACAAATATATTTTTAGGTGAAGAGCAATTATAAATATACATGAGAAAACAAGACATTTCATCTAATCTTGAACCATTTTCAGTCAATCAATGTCTTTATTTTCGATGTATATTGTAGCTAGAATTAAAAAAAAAGACTAATTCACTGCTTTCACTCCAAAAACTTTTAGATCTTATTTAAAAAAAAAATATATATATATATATATATTACCTAAAAATGCCGTTACGCTTGATAACACACATCACTTAAAAGTTAGGATTTTTTCCCCACGTGTTTCAATTGAATTTCTCTTTGTGTCAAGCCATTTTTAAGTTCTAGTTAAGTTTTAAGTTAGTCTAAACTGTAAGTCCTGATAGGATTTTGAGTTTTTGCAGTGTTCAAAATAAATGTATGATACAGGCTGTACTGGAGCACATTAGGGACCAGTGCTACTTGGTGTTTTATCCAGCAATGACTACTGAGCTAAAATTGATAGTTAGCATGATTAAGTTTTTATTTTACACCCTCATCACTCCTTAAAGCTTAAAGCCTGTATGTAAGACACGTTAGCCACGCAACGACAGTGGTCATAATTAATTGAAACCTAGTCCTCCTCAGGGCTAACTTTACGTGAGCTAGTAGCGACAGTAACGTTAATCTTATTTATTAGCGCTTAGCGCTGTACTGCTTTAAGATGGCGGCTGTTTAATAACGCTGCCCAGACGCGGCCGAGTCTGTCATTGCGCATCTAGTTCAACATACATGTGATCTTTATGAGACGCATCAGACGCTAGCTATTACCAACGTAGCATCGTGCGGGCTAGTATTTGGCAACGTCGGCGTCGTTTGTGGCGTCTGTCAGCTGCAGTAAGTTTTTTTTTTTTTCCCCTTCTTCCTCTCCGCACGTGACAGCGCGTTGACCCGCATTAAAAGTAGTCCGAGCAAAACGTGATGCTTAGAGCTGTCAAAATAAACGATTACTCGAGGTGAATAAAATTACTCGGATCAGTTTTTAAACTCGAGTTAGTCGAGTTGCTCGAGTACTCGTTTCAGCTCTAATAGAATCATTAATTGATGCCTAATATTTACTTAAAAAAAAAAAACGACTTTAAAACTTTAAAACAAATTACGTCACAATGAAAAAAATGGTGTCTGTAAATAAGTCACGAATGTCTACCTCATAACTATCGCTTATTTATATATTTTTTATATATTTTTTTTGTTACTGTCGCATTTCCTCCAATATATTAGATGATGCAATGAATGCAATAATATCTCATTAAAATTATGGTGTCTTTAAATAGGCTCTCTCATGCTCTCACCTACAGTTAGGGTTTTGCTGTTTAATTTTTTTATTTTATTTTTTTAAACGCCCTCCTTTCAAAATATTTCTTCCCCCAGAAAATTGAGATTTTAAGCTTTCCAATGATTTATCACACATGCATATAGGACAATTTTAAAATTTGGCCAGATTGGGGGTCTCAGAGCGGAACTGCACGTCACCTGAGTGTTTTCCGCCTTACAAAAGCGGCATGGAAAATGAATGAATGAATGAATGAATATGGACATGGATTTTTTGGGGGCGTGTGTGTTCAATGGCATTGGAAAGAGATACACTGCTCAGAAAAAATAAAGGAAAACTAATATACATGTTGTACATCTGAATGAATGAATGATGGATGGATGATAAATGATTGTTCTTTTCATAGTTGAATGTGCTGACAACAAAGTCACACAAAAAATATCCATGAAAATCAAATGTATCAAAGCGTGTAGGTCTGGATATGGAGTTATACTCAAAATGAAAGTGGAAAGTGGAAAAAAACCATTACAGGCTGATGAACTTTGATGTAATGTCCTTTAAACAAGTCAAAAATTTTTGTGTGACTATGTTGTCAGTATTTAATAAAAATATTTCATTCGTTCATGTGTTACTTTAGTATTCCCTTTATTTTTTTGAGCAGTGTACATAAAAGACATGTTAAAAAAACACTTATATATCACCGTATTTTCTGCACTATAAGGTGACCATAACAGCCTTAAATTTTCTTATAAGCCGACAGTGCGCCTTGTAAACTGGTGCACCTTATACAGTATATGAATCAATATTGAGCCGCAACAGGTCTCATAGCAACTCGGAGCGCGCCTCTACTGTAGCATCTATTTTATGCGCATTATAATGCAGTGCGCCTTATATATGAAAATAGTTTTAAAATAGGCCATTCATTGAAGGTGCGCCTTATAGTATAGATTTTTAAAAAAAATTAATATTATCATTTTCACGTACTTATGTGTTTACACAATGCTTTTTTATCTATATTTATTAAATATATAGTCAGGCATGGAGGGGTTGGATTAAAATTCAACCCACTGTGAATAAATATAATATAGTTACACTTTATTGGAACTTATTGTCACAAGACTGTCATAATGATGACATGACATCTGTCATGAATGTGAATCATAGATGTCATTGAGTGTTATTTAGTAAATTATGTTACTGTTCATGCAATATTGACATTTTTTCAAATGTCTTTGGGTTGAGATTGCAGTTTAGGGTCAGTGTTGGGAATAATGCCGTTATAAATAACGCCGTTACATAACGACATTAATTTTTCAGTAACAGGGTAATCTAACTAATTATTTTTTCTGCCGTTACAACACCGTTACTGTTACTGACGGTCAAAAGCGGTGCGTTACTTACTCTGAATAAATTGAAGAAACTACCAGCCGTAGCGAGTCTACTCTGCTCTGTTTGTTTGTCATCCAAGACTTGGGGTGCGTTTAGGTTCGAGAATAGCGCATGTGTTTTGTTTTGTGTTTTTTCTTAGGAAAGGTATACCACACAGGACGTGCTGGCACTTTGTTTTTTTTTTGATAGCACATATAACTCCAACATTAACACACACATACGGCTCTCGGCAGGCCGTGTCTCTAATTCACCCCCGCATCATGTGAGCAAAACAATATTGGCCCAGTGTGCACTTTAGGGTGCCTCGGATAATTATTTATCAGAATATTACTGCACGTACTTCTAATGACTCCAGGCTGTTTGTCCCAGATCATTCAATTAGACAATGCTTTCCAAAGCTTGCTAACGTTTCTGTGTTTGCTACACCTGAATGCTAGCCTCGTTCCCATCCCCCACTGTCAGCCAGCAAGAATGCTGCTTCCATCTTGAGGACGGCAGACGCTTTGAGGGTGATGGGAGGAGTAGGGGGACGAGGCTACCTGAATGCACTGCCTGGATAGATGCGATGGAAGTGATTGTGATTGGCTGAGGGTTAGAGTCATTTTCAGCTGTCTCAGGCTGTGAGAGTTAGATTTAATTGATTAAACTCACTTTATATTGTTTACTGCTGATTGTTATTTCATTATGTTGTTTACTGTTTATTTTTGTTGCACTTCGAGTGGGATAAATCTGTTGCTGGTGAGGTGCAATAAATATTACAAGGTTCTATAACACAACTACCTGTCTGTTCTTCTCTATTCAACTGACTCGAATACTGCTCAGAAAATTTCAAATTCTTTGACATACAACAACTTCTTTTTAGAGTAACGGAAATAATTACTTTCCCTGGTAACTAGTTACTTTTACTATACAGTAATTCAGTTACTAACTTTTTGGAAGAAGTAGTGAGTAACTATAACTAATTACTTTTTTAAAGTCACGTGCCCAACACTGATTAGCATATATGTATATTTTAATAAATGGTTCTTAAGCACTGCAAATATAATAATTATGATTTAAATGAAATCTGTTTGGTGTTATATGTAACATTTAAGGTTATCTGAGCAAAAATGGTGGCGCAACAAATGTAGAGAAACAATATTAGTTCTCACACTTGCATATGTTGAATTGCATCAGCTTGTAGCGAAAGGCACTACTTTAGCTCTTTTGTACTCCCGTAAATTTCTAAGGCGATACTTGAACTTTTACAGGTTTTCAACAAACTAATGATATTATCGCAACCATTCAAGTTTATTTGAAAGGCACTCCAGATTCCAAGCTGCGTGGGATCATAGCGGGTTACTGTGCGTGTGTGCGTGTGTCAGTCTCGCTGAGGGAGGGGCAGCCCCTGAGTGAAAAGTGGACAACCCTCCTTACATTCTCTTAGTGTCACTGCGTTCCTCCAGCAGCGAGGACTTATTCTTTTCCCCCTAACTTTTTCATAAGAGCAGAAAATGTCAAGCGGAGTACGGCTGCTACTCGCCTTCCTGCTGGGATGCTGCCGACTGTCGTCTGCCTTCAACCTGGACACCGAGGACGTCCTGCGCAAGAACGGAGAGCCGAACAGTCTCTTTGGCTTTTCCATGGCCATGCATCGGCAGCTCCAACCTGTGGATAAGAGAATGTGAGAGCAAATTTTTCTTCTCCTTATATTTATAACTTTCCTGGACAGTACTTTTGCTCAAGTTTCCTTTTCCACAACATGTCTGCTCTGCTCCCTTGACTTTTCACTCTTTGTTAATGTTTAAGAAGTCCAGACCTATCGGTTAAAGTTTAATTATTAGTGACCCTTTAGGCTCACGTGCCTCCACAGGTGAGCGAGCATAGCAAAACATCTGAAGAGGTTTCGTCGTCCATGGCAATGAAATATATTTTTTGCTTTCAGACCTGAGTTCAAATGGATTACATGTGTATTGCAGCCAATGAGTTAAGTCATCATTATCGTGTTTTTCGGACTATAAGTCGCACCTGAGTATAAGTCGCGCCAGCCCGAAAAATGCGCAATGATGAGGAAAAAAAGACATATAAGTCACGCTGGAGTTTAAGTCACGTTTTGGGAGGAAATTTACTTGATAAAATCCAACACATTAAAGAGATATGACATCTTGAAGGGCAATTTAAAATAAAAATACAATAGAGAAAAACATGCTGAATAATTGACCAGTATGATAATGTTACATGATGCATGAACAACGAAATGTGAACGTGCCCGGTATGCTAACTTAACATAGCTATTAAGAGTTATTCAGATAACTATAGCATAAAGAACATACTAACAAGTTTACTAAAACCATCAGTGTCACTCCAAGACACCAAAATAACATGTAAAATAATATGAAAATGTGTTAATAATTACACACATAAGTCGCTCGAGAGTATAAGTCGCACCCCCAGCCAAACTTAAAAAAAAAAACCTGTGACTTATAGTCCGAAAAATACATTTTTCCAAAATAAAGTTAATCGCAAGTAAATTTTTTACATTTTACATTTTTACAGTTTATTGTCATTATTATTATTATTTGTCAGATTTTTAATAGTTAACTAGCAATTAATTGCAAATTGTACTCTTTGTTTTATCGGGAACTTGTGACTAATGCCAAAATAGTCACATTGTGTCATTGGTAACCTGCGATTAATCTCAAATTGGTTATACTTTTAAATAGTTAACTCACAATTATTCGAAATTACACCCACATTTTTGGTTAACATATGATTAATCTCAAATTTGTCATATTTTAAATAGTTAACATGCATTTTGTAACATTCATGTAACATTTTTTCGTACAAATAACTTGTGATTCATTGCAAAATAGTCACATTTTGTCTTTGCTAACCTGCGATTAATCTCAAATTGATTGAATTTTGAATCGTGAACTGACAATTAATCGCAAATCTTTAAAGTTAAATGTACGATTAATCACATGTTTAATTAGTTAACTAGCAGTTAATTGCAAATTACTCTCAATTGTAATAGTCATCTTGTGATTGATGGCAAAATGGTCACATTTTGTCAATGTTACCCTGCGATTAATCTCAAACTGATTGCATTTTAAATTATGAACTTACAATCGCAAATTTTTTAAGTTAACATGTGATTGATCTCACATTTATCACATTTTAAATAGTTAACTAGCAGTTCATTGCAAATGACTCTAAATTTTAATAGTCATTTTGTGATTAATTGAAAAATAGTCACATTTTGTCACTGTTAACCCGCAATTAATCTCACATTTATCACATTTTAAAGAGTTAACTAGCAGTTAATTGCAAATTGCTCTCAATATTAATAGCCATGTTGTGGTTAATGGCAAAATAGTCCTATATTGTCAATGCTAACCTGTGATTAATCTCAAAATGATCGCATTTTAAATAGTGAACTCACAATGAATCGCAAATATTTTAAACTAACATGCGATTAATCTCACATTTATCATATTTTAAATAGTTAAGTTTAGTTAACTTTAATATTCGTCTTGTGATTAATAGCAAAATAGTCATGTTTTATTATCACCAACATGTAATTAATCTCAACTGGTGACGTTAAATAGTTAACTCTAAATCACAAATTTGTTAAGTTTTATGTCATTTTTCCCCACATTTTACATTACATTATAATGGTCATACTTGTGATTAATCGCAAAATAGGCTCATTTTGTAATGGTTAACGTGTTGTTAATCACAGATTGGTCGCATTTTAAAAAGTTAACTCACAAATTTTTGCAAATTTGTGGCATTTTTCTCTTCTAAAGTTTGGAATAATATCCTACTCTTCAATGATAACATGAGCCCTGACTGGCCACATAATTTCCAATAAGCTCACTTGTTTGGAATCACACCAATCTCTCTGTCAATGGTGGCTTTTGCACACTATGCTCATGTTAAACAGTATCTTGGTTCCCTCTAATCTCACGGATTTTAAATGCAGTTGTCTGGTTGAGTAACTGCTGACACACATGTAGGTGAAGCATCAGATTCCAAACTTGGATATGCGTGTGCATGCTGGAGCAAGCTGCCTTTGTGTTGCAAGATATGCACATAACACTCACAGACCTGGAATGAGCGCCACTGAATCATAAATATATGACTTATTTTACAATCACATGTGGTAAAATCTTTGTTAGCGGGCATCCATTTATGCCCACCACTCCCATAGCTTCAGTGACAAAAAGCCACGTGTGTGACGTGTATTCAGTCATATCGTTTTGGAGTTTTTCACGCCCTTTAGCGGTCCGTTGTGCATGTTGCTGCAGGTGAAAGCAGGAGGAGCTGGCTTTGTACCATGCGTGTGTTTGCACATGTAGGTGTGTGTCATCGTTGACAGACGGTGCCTTGGAAATGAAAGTGAGGGTTTCAAGTTGAGGAGTGTACCAATTATTGGCATCAAGTTGATTCAAACAATTTTATTGTTGTGGAGCGTTTGCAGAACCATCAAGATCAGCCATCTTTATTGGCCAATGACATCAGGAACACACACGGAATATGCCTCTGGTTCTTGTTCTTGGAACACATAGCAAACCCTTTCCAGATAAGAGGTCTAGATGGTTCTTCGTAAGGGTCTTGCAAAACAAGCATGTATTTTGCCCCAAGGCCATTAAGTGTTTTGTAGACCAGCAGTAACATTTTATAGTATATGTACAATGATCCCTTGCTAAACAGTCAATCGCAGATTTTTCTCAATTAAAAATTACAGTATTTTATTTAAAAATGTTAAAATATATGCATGTATACCCGTACAAATCATTTTTTTCTTTTGTATACTGTATATCTCATTTATATCATAAATATTACATTTGCAGTGCTTAAAACTATTAAAATATACATATACTAGTACATGTATAAAATTTTTTTAAAGCAACACTTGGTAACTCTTCAGTTTTGGGCAATTTTAGCGACGCCGGTGGACGAAAGCGGTAGTGTTTTGCCTTAAGGAAGACTGCGTTTCACATGAGGGCTAGCGCAACCCGCACAGTGTTGTAAAATCATCAGTCAATCAAAAATCAATCTCCCAGTCGCCTGCAGATTGATTAAACAACATTTCTGTTTCCAGCGGCTGTGTGAAGGATGGATAGTAATAAGGTAATGAACCCAGTAGTCGCTAGACCAGTACTTCTCAAATAATGGGGTGCAGGGGAGCGCAGAGCGACGCCAGGCAGTGGCGCGCTCTCTTTTCAGAGATGGAGCAGTAGTTTTGAACCAAGCAAGAGCACACAGCGAAGCCATATGGAGAGCTGTGCGCCGTTTTCCGGTCGGGCTCAAGCAGCGACCCACTGTCTTTTCTGGTTCTCATGTGTCCACCCGAGTTTTCGGCTTAGGATCGTCACGGCGACCGCCCTCAACTCCGGTTCTTCTCCGGCCGCCGAGAATGCGCTGTTTTCGGGCCGTTTGGCTTTTGGCTTCGACTTTTAATACAGTGGGAGACAAGGAAATACCCCTTTGTTTATTGCGTCTAAAAATGGTTGTAGCGGACAGTGGTAAGCCGAATCAATGAAGACCTCACTTAAAGACATTAGACCCCAATCTCATTGATAAGACGCGTGTTTATCAGCAAAAAAACGTGCCGAATATTGCCAACAATCGTCCCGCTATGTCAGTGTTACATCAGAAAAACAGTGAGCACTGTTAGCATGCTCAGTGCAATATAACCCCACACCATTGCAAGCATTGCAAAGGAGGTGCTACTGCGAGCAGCAAAAATAAAAACTGTCCCTCTATCCAATGGCACTGTCGTTTTTCTTCAATTCAGTTGTTTTTTTGGTCAGATTTTTTGACATATTGTTCTCATGAGTTAATGTTGCTAATCAATTTGAATTTATTATTACGTATTGATTTTATTACATCTTGTTTTTCCAATATGAAATGGTCAAAAATGTACCTTGAGTATTTTTACAGTTTGGATGTGACTTTTTTTTTTTTTTTTTTTTTTTAAATTCAGGCAAATTGATGTGCTTTATGTCTTTTCTGTTACAAACAAAACAATGTTAATGAAGTTATACTTTATTATAAGTTGATGTATGTTACTTTTTTTCTTTAATAGAAAAAAAGGATAGGGTTGGCTCCCGCTCGTCTGCGTGGCTGTCGCGTGCTTGGTGGAGCTCTCGTGCAGCTAGATGTGATGGGGCGCGCTCGGGTGGGGGGTCCCGGTGCCGGGATTGGCAGGGGGGCGGCGTAGGGTCGGTCACCAACGGGCTTACACTCACGAGGGATTCAAACGATTACTGGGTTCTAGATAACAGCTGATTTGTGTACACTTTTCCCTTTCAATCACTTAGCTTCTTTCCCTGGTCAACAGGCCCTCCACATGGTATCAACCGGAAATACATCTAGCTGACGATGCCAAATAGGGTGACAATTAAAGTAATTAAACATTGTCCAACAAATAAAGCATGAAAAAATAGTTTATATGTTGTAAATTTGATAAAATAATCGCGTTTCCGAAGTTCGAGCCTGAAAGGGAACGAACCCGGAAGTGATACGTCACACCGAGAACAGCGATGGCAGCGCTCCATACGGCCGCCATTCAAAGCCCTTCAAACAATGATTCAAACAGCGATATAAGCAATAGATCAAGCGCAAGGGAGGAGATCCAATTTTTTGAAGAGTTTGAGGAAGAAGAGGAGGTTGGAATTTTATGTTGGACCTAACATGTATTAGCCAGACGCTAATAAGGATGCAAACAATGTGCCTGGACTACCTCACATGGAATGGAGACAAGACCCATCGAGATTACAAGATTGGTAAGATTATAGGCTTTTGCACATAATTTTATGTTTTTGTCTATCTGATGACAATGTTTAAAAAAAAAAAAAATCATACTTCATGTTCATTTTGGCAGATCCGGCAGCTCTCGTGCATATAAAATAATAATATAAAAACGTTGGGGGGAAAGAAGGAGATGAGCCGTTGATGGCTTTCTCCACTTTATTGTGGCAACAATAAGAAAACAAAATAATAGCGGACTGCCGCCACATTCGACCGCAAAGTTTTGCTTCTCGCTCATCTCGCCCTCGCCTCTTACTACTCACAGCTCTCCAGTCCCAGCGTCTCTTAAACGGATCGTGCATAGTGTCTTGTTATGAGCTTTTTGGTGACAAAGGTTTTGAACACACGACGTGCTGACAACTTTGTTTCTTTATCAACACATGGAGCTAACAGTACAAACACAGCTTGGGGTTCTCGGCAGGCTGTACGGAGCGATAGATAGCGCCTGTGCCTCTCTATCACACTCCTGCGTCACGTGACCAAAACAAGAGTAACTTTGCGTGCACTTCAGGGTACCTCGAAAAACATTATATCAGAATATTACACGCAGTTACGACATTACAGTATAAAATAAAATGATAATGGTGCACTGAGAAGCTGGACCAACAAATCACACTCCTGACATTTAAAAAAAAAACTTGAAATTTGCGGCATCTTGGGAGCAAGCAGCCTGGATCAAACGGTATTTCAACATGCCAAAAAGACTGTTGCATTTACTGTCTTTTCAAAAAGAAGGAAGATGGTTCAAAATGAGTCAGAAAAGCACATAGAAAAGAAAGAAAAAAAGGAAAGTCCCACAGCATGGCAAGTGGGCATTTGCGTTTTGTGTTCAGCACCATTTTCTGCATAATGTAATGTCCGTAATTGTGTGCGGGCCCGTGAAGGGGCCATCAACCAGCACAGTGGTGACGCAGCGGGAAGTGAGGAGAAGAGTGCGGCGTGAGAGCGAAGTTGGCGGTCGCATGTTGCAGCAGTTCGCTTGCCTGGCACACCAGACTCACCGCTGTTCCAGCTATTGAGTCTGGCCACCATTCAGCGGATACAATTTCCAGGGCGGAGCAAGCCACAGCAAACAGACAGCGGAGTGGACCAATCAGCGACAGGCAGACGTGACGTTAGTAAAACGACGAGGGCAGGACGAGGGACTTGCGCGCGAAAGGAAACATACGAGGAGAGCGGAGTTTATTCAACATGGCTAGCGCGAGACAGACTGTTGTCAATGACTCGTGTCGATGTGTTTTTGGTCATTTAAAACTGATTTTACCGTGGATTGGAACATATTCTCGGTTCTCCTTTTCACCATCTGTGTTGTTGTGGTGACGACTTCCGACGCGCAAGAGTGACGTTGCTCGTTAAGAACACGTCACGCAAATAAACAAATCTGATTTGTCGATTGATTTTGTACCTGCTCGAGAGGCAGTTAATGGGCTGGGTCCCAGACTTTTCTCTCAGTGTTTGAAAAATACAGGGATAACAGTCTGGCCGTGCCAGGCAAGCAGTCCGCTGTTATTTTTGTTATTTGTTATTTAACTGTTGCCACAATAAAGTGAAGGAAGCCATCATTCACTCGTCTCCTTTCTATTTCCCTATTCGGGATATTACAATATGTTCTGGGACCTGTCCACATGCCGTCATCCCTGCGCTGTCATATGTACTTTGCGTTCCGGCACCTTATGATTTACAAATTAAGCACTGTTCCACAACAGTTGGCAGCTCTGCTTTGACAAAGTCATCAGTCATCTATCCAAAAACCACACTTACTATTTTGCAAATCCTTGATCATATGCAGACCGGTTGAGGAAGCAGGCACCTTCGAAGTCCTTGTAGCAGAGAACACGACTCGATGATAGCGTGAAATTCATGTCCATTTACGTGCCTTGCTATCCTCCAGCCACTCATACAACAATTCTTTAGATTGAGAACAATACATCGCCACACACCGCCGTGGCATCTTACCGAGAAGCAATGCAACAATACTGTGTGTATGGCGGACTTCCCTCGCAGTTCTCGGTGTGACGTCAATTCCGAAGATTTCCGAAGATTGTCGAAGAAAAGCATTTTCGTTGTCAAGGGCGTTGCTATGGGTTAAACAAAGAATCTGGAAGGGTTGAGTTAAAAACAATAACGAAAATATGCTTATAATTGTTTAGCCATTGATATTATTCAAAAACATGGTTGGCCAACCTTACTTCACATTTGGCCTTTAACAAGAGGCAATATTTTCTCGTTGTGGCATGTCTTAACATGAGCAACTACAGCTGAGTAGAATTCGACATAAATCAAAGCAGAAGCCACTATTCTGAACATTTTGAGCAACCTTGGGATGGGCTCCTGGTGGACATTTTGAAGAAAAAAGGAGAAGTTTCACTGGTCGTGATAAGGCGCTGCCAGATGTTGCTAAGCAAAAGGCTGCGCTCCATGAAGCACTGCCATGTAAAAAGAAAAAAAACAAAAAGAAGAAAATAAATTCCACCTTTCAGTGGGATGCCACTGTTGCTCTGGCCTTGGTGTCCCAGTAATTCTGCACCATGGTATGTGTATAAATTGCTACATTCACACACCACACTGTGTCTGTTTGTCTTTGTTCTTCCTGTGGTCTCGTCCAACGTAGCAGGGCTTCCCCCTCTGCTGCTCAATGATAAGAGTCATCCGTGAATATATCAAGTCAACACTGGACTCCATCCGTTCATTTTGCAAACAGATCAATGTCACTAGGGTCGCAGTATTGAGACTACCATTCATGCTTTGGAATTTGGCAGGACATGCAGCACAATGTCCATTGAATCGATGCACAAAACGTGACAAAAAGCTGTTTAATTATTTACGTTTGATTCAATTGTGTGTACAGTATTTTAGCTGAGCATTTGTTTAATTGGAAAACACAATTTTTGGTTAGGCTTTATTGGTTTGATACCAATCATTTTAATTGGGACAAAATTGTCGGATTATCCTGGTTGTTCAAGCAAGATTGTATGTAAAAATGTAGTTCTTTAGTTCCATTTAAATACTTTTTTTGATTCGATGCATTAAACGTCGTGGTATTTGAGGTTAATACCATGTTAACTCCTGGTTAAAAAGTGCCCATTTTTCAATGAATCACATTTTGACATGGGACAATTTGCGATTAATCGCAAGTTAACAAAAATGTGATTCATTTGCTATTAAGAAACTGACATATTAACGATAAAGTATACTAATATGTGAAGAATTTGAGATTAATTTCATGTTAACTCTGGTTAAAAAGTTTACAATTAAAAAAAGGGTACAGATTTGTGATTAATCACAGGTTAAGTGATTAATTCGCGATTTAAAAGTGACAAATTTGCAATAATTGCGAGTTAATATGTGAATCTGAGATTAATTGCAAGTTTACTATAAATTCAAATTACAAAAGTGACAAATTTGTGACAAAAATTGCAAGTTAACTAATATGTGAAGAATTTGAGATTAATTTAATGCTAACTTTGTATATAAAGTGCCTGTTTTTCAATTACTATTAAAAAAAAAGGGAAATATTTGTGATTAATCTCAAGTTAACTATGAAAAACGTGATTGTTTCGCAGTTAAAAATCTCACAAATTTGCAAAAAAACTGTGAGTTGACCAATATGTGAAGAATTTAAAATTAATCCCATGTTAACAACGTATACACTGGTATAAAAAAGTATCCGAACCTTTAGGAATTTCTCACATTTCTGCCTAAAATCACCTTAAAATGTGATTTGATCTTTGTCAAAATCTCACAGATGTAAAAACCATGTCTGCTTTAACTAAAACCACCCAAACATTTATAGGTTTTCATATTTTAATTGTATAGAATGCAAACAATGACAGAAGGGGGATAAATACTGTAAGTGAACCCTTGCTTAAGGAGACTTAAAGAGCAATTGAAACCAATTTTTACCAAGCAATTTAAGTCAGGTTTGTGCCCAATCACTGATAAGTGGTTTAAAGCTGCCCTGCCCACTATAAAACCCACACCTGGTAAGAACTGTCTTGATGAGAAGCATTGTGCACCATGGCTCGGTCAAAAGAGCTGTCTGAAGACCTGCGATCAAGGATTGTTGATTTGTATAAAGCTGGGAAAGGATACAAAACCATCTCTAAAAGTCTGGATGTTCGTCACTTGACAGTCGGAGAAGTTGTATTCAAATGGAGCTTGGCACTGTTGCTTCTCTCCCAAGGAGTGGCCGTCCACCAAAGATGACGCCAATAGTTCAGCGCAGAATACTCAGAGAGGTAAAAAAAAGAACCCTAGAATGTCTGCTAAAGACTTACAGAAATCACTGGCGCAGTCCAATATCTCTGTGCGCACATCAACTATATGTAAAACTATGGCAAAGAATGGTGTTCATTGGAGGACTCCACAGAGGAAGCTACTGCTGTCTAAAAAAAGATTGTTGCACGTTTAATGTTCGCAAAAAGGCACTTGGACACTCAGCAGAAGTTTTGGCAAAATATTTTGTGGACTGATGAAACCAAACTTGAATTGTTTGGGAGTAACACACAACGTCATGTGTGGAGGAAAAATGGAACAGCTCACCAACATCAACTTCTCATCCCCACCGTGAAGCATGGTGGAGGGAGTATCATGATTTGGTCCTGTTTTGCCGCCTCAGGGCCCGGACAACTTGCAATCATTAATGGAAGAATGAATTCAGGAGTTTATCAGACAGTTGAAGCTAAAAAGAGGATGGATGCTACAAGAAGACAATGATCCAAAACACAGGTAAATCAACCTCAGAATGGTTTCAGAAGAACAAAATACATGTTCTGGAGTGGCCAAGTCAAAGTCCAGACTTGAACCCCTTTGAGATGATGTGGCATGATCCTAAAGACAGCGATTCATGTCAGACATGCCGGGAATATGACTGAACTACAGCAGTTTTGTAGAGAAGAATGGGCGAAGATTAGTCCTGATCGATGTGCCAGACTGATCTGCAGGTACAGGAAGCGTCTGCTTGAAGTTATTGCTGCCGGAGGGGGAGGGGGGGATGTACAAAATATAAAATGTGATGTTTCACTTACTTATTTTTCCCCACTTCTGTTATTGTTTGCATACTACCCTCATTACCTCTTTAAAATATGAAAACCTATAAATGTTTGGGTGGATTTAGTTAAAGCAGACACTTTTTTTTTCATCTGTGTGATTTTAACAAAGATCAGTTCACATTTGATGGAGATTTTATGCAGAAATATGAGAAATTCCAAAAGGTTCAGATACTTTTTCATACCACTCTAAAACGTGACTATATTTTGATTCATTGCAAATTGACTTATAAAATGTGATTTGCCATGAATCGGAATTTAACTATTAAAAAAATATGGAACAGTCTGATTAATTCATTGAAATTGACAGCATTAGACTTCCAACTAAGAACTAAGATAGCTGACAGTGAATGATTATATTCCAGTGCCATTGATGGCAGCCAACGCATGACTTGGGAAGATGACATTCTTGTTTTTCACAACTCTGCTTGCTCATAGTTCAAAACTATTGTGACGTTTGCCTCCATACTAGACCCACAAAGACATCCTGTGTGTGTGGAGGGCATATTTGAATCGAAGTACGGTTGCTATGCTAAACACTGGAATGAAGAGGAGCTGAAAATGACAGATTAAGTTTCTGAAAGTGAACAGTATATACGAGGGGGTGGGAACCGCTGTGTCCCTCACGATACAATACGTTTTGCGATATAAGGCACTTGATATGTGTCAGGATATCACTCTAGGATATTAAAAAAAACAACAACTAATAAACAGAAAAACAAGTTCTTGTCATCCTTCTGCTGTGAATTAGAATGAGTTTATCATTAGTACACGTCCAGTCTGTTTGAACTGGGATGGTGGCAGCGAATGAACATTATAGGTAGTCCCACGGTTACAACGAACTCGACTTACGCGATTTCGACTTTACGACGCTGGAGTCTTGTCCGCGATTTTGTCTCAAGTCATTAAAAAAAAAAAAAACGCAGAAACAGTACTTTATTGTACCTCACGGTATTTTTTACTTTATTAATACTGTATGACATCTTCTGTCCTCACGAAACGTGAAGTTGTTCATCTTTACAGACAACAAACAAGGCAATTGTGAAGCTTTTTCCTTCACTTTTGACAATTTGTAAAGCTGTAACACACATACTGTATGTACACTTATGTTCAAACCAACACTCATTTTTGCAATAAAACACTTTACACAAAACAATTGGTGTGCAAACGTCTATCTCGTCCAGACATGTCCAAAGTCCGGCCCGGGGGCCAAATGCGGCCCGTGGTCAAATTTCATCCGGCCCCCAGCCTCTGTCATAAAATCAATAACGTCTGGCCTGCACACAGACTTAATAAATTGGTCAGCAGTACTGCTACCAGCATATGAAATAGCTTACACACTAAATGCTGCTCCTCATTTACCCACTGAAAGGCAGCAGCACTCTAAGCAACATTACCCCGTGTGACTCTTTACTTCCAATTTTCTAAAATGGCGACAATCAACAAAAAAAAAAGAAAGTTGACTGCGACGGCAGACGTTTCAAGAATAGGTGGGAATTGGACTATTTCTTCACTAAAATACGCAACAACTGTGTCTGCCTCATTTGCAAAGAGACAGTCGCTGTTTTTGAATAGCTCAATGTGAGGTGATATTACCAAACAAGAAACGCTGACATGTACGACAAGATTAGAGGGAAGATAGGGAGCGAGAAATTGAAGCAACTTGAAGCGAGTTAATTTCTCAGCAGCAGTATTTCGCAAGAGCCAGAGAATCGAAAGAGAACGTCACAAAGGCTAGTTGCGAGATTGTTGAAATTATTAATTAAAAAAAAAATGATAAAGCAAATGTGACACACAGAATGGCTTGCTAAAATTTGCTTAAATATATTGTTCTACGTAAAGGACGTCAGCCAAGGTCGGCCCCCCACATTTTTACCACACCAAATCTGGCCCCCTTTGCAAAAAGTTTGGACACCCCTGATCTAGTCTGATTAACGGATAATAAATGCAGATTTAGTAGATTAAATTATCCTTATTTGCCTAACAAACATTCGCTAGTTTAAAAACTATGAATGCTAACGTACTCACAATTCTCATAGCAAAACGCTCACACGTAACTCCACTCATTGTAGCTCTAAACTTAACTACAAATGAATACACAAACATAGAGTATATTAGCTGAAACAACTTACAGCATTGTCTGGGCCGAACCAGAGCAAAGCTATCCTTTATCCATGTCAGACGTCTGAGTCTGGTAAGTCATACAAGGTAGACCCGGTCCAGCCAGACCCAACGCTGCCACCAGAGGGGAGTGTAAACAAAATACAATACTTTGGACTTTCTGGATAGTTATTTTGGTGTACTTAGAGGGTTAAATACGACTTACTTACTTAACCTTTTGAGCTAAAAACTATTGCGATATATCACCTTTTCTATGTATAGTCACTAGAGGTGTGCGAAATTTCTGATTCTTAGATTATTCGCTATCCGGCCACGGAAGATTCGAGAACGATTCAATCAATAATCAATAATGGATTTGTAATCGAATCGTAGTCTCTGAATCGTAATCGTAATTGAATCGTTAGGTGCCCCAAGATTCCCACCTCACAACCCTAATCATAGACTTCATAATGATAATGACGGGACACATTCCCCAGACACTGCTCCACGCCTTAGAGTAGGGGGCCGTCCCACACTACGCTTCAGTCACAGTTATTCTCACACATGCAGCGATCCAACACCGGATTTAGGTTGAAAAAGTACGAAAGCTGTCCTAACATAACATACATAAACATACAAACAGGAAGGATTGTCTCAGGAGTGATTTTTTTCGAGGATTCAAGGTAATGATTATATTTTCTGTACCATGCATACATTTTGAAATGTTTTGAAAAAAATCAATTGGAGAAATTAACCGCTACAACATTGGCGTCATAATTTGCAATATTTACGTAAAATAAATGCAAACTGCCTGCTTTTTTTTTGTTTTAACCAATAATCAAGACTGTTTTACGTCCATATATATATATAAAGAATTCAGGGATTTAAGCATTTATTCAAAAGAATTTTCAACGTAAAAAGCTCTTTGTGGTGATATGGCGGCGCCAAAGTGGCTTAAAGAGAAGCAGCACATTCGAAATATTTACGTAAAATAAATGCTAACTGCCAGGTTTTTTTGCTTTTAACCAAGAATTGAGACTGTTTTACGTCCATATCTATAAAGAATTCAGGGATTTAAGCAATTATTCACAAGAATTTTCAATGTGAAAGGCTCTTTGTGGTGATAAGGCGGTGCCACAGTGGCTTAAAGACTAGCAGCACGTTCGAAATATTTACGTAAAATAAATGCTAACTGCCAGGTTTTTTTGCTTTTAACCAAGAATTGAGACTGCTTTACGTCCATATCTATAAATAATTCAGGGATTTAAGCATTTATTCACATAATTTTCAACGTAAAAGGCTCGTTGTGGTGATAAGGCGGAGCAACAGTGGCTTAAAGATTAGCAGCACATTCAAAATATTTATGTAAAATAAATGCTAGCTGCCAGGTTTTTTTGCTTGTAACCAAGAATCGAGACTGTTTTACGTCCATATCTATAAAGAATTCAGGGATTTAAGCATTTATTCACAAGAATTTTAAACATAAAAAGCTCTTTGTCTGTGTTTCCACTCTGTCAGCTTTGACGGAGATTGGCCTCCTATTAATCGGCCCCGCGCCACGTGTCCAGTCAATATATTATGAAGTCCATGCCCTAGTATAATCAGTCATGTGTTGTGTTTCAGGCTATTGGTGGGGGCCCCGAGAGCCAAAGGCTACAGCAGTCAAACGGCCAAAGTGACGGGCGGTCTATACAGCTGTGACATGAGCTCACCCGCCGCAGGCTGTGTGCGAGTCAACTTTGATGAAGATGGTGAGCTATTTGCCAACCAGTGCCAGGGCAACTTTCACTTTTGGGGTTTTTCTCACTAACTGCTTTGAAAAATGCAGAGGACACCAACAGCGAAAGCAAAGAGAACCAGTGGATGGGAGTGACTGTCAACAGTCAGGGGCCAGGAGGCAAGATTTTGGTAAGGAAAATAAACTAGTCTTCTACTCCAGACCAAGACCAAGACCAAAACGAGACTACGACCAGAAAAATCTATTTTAAAAATAATAATACTTTTTAAAACATTAAGGTTGTAGTCAATTTCAGGGCTGAGTAAATGTTAGTACAACAAATGTTTAAAAAAAAAAAGTTACCTATTAAAAACTTAATACAATGATTAATATGGAATTGATTGCATGTTAACTGTTAAAAAAATGTAATAATTTGCAATTAATTGCAAGCTGACTACGAAAACGTGATTAATTTGTGACCAATTGAAAGTCCACTATTAAAATATGTGATAATACAAATAATGGTAAAATAATAAAAATATTATATTCTGTGACAAATCGAAAGCATTTTTGAAAACCACATTAATAAAGTTGAATACATTAAAAAAAAAAAAAAAAAATTTTTAATATTATAATTTTAATCAGTGAAAACCACAAAAAAACAAACAAAAAAAACCAAATCTTATCATTTTTCAAAATGTTCTTTAAAAAAACCATTTTTTTTTTTTTTACATTTTTTAAATTAAAAGTAAATATAATCATTTGTAACTTACTTTTTAGAATTTAATTTTAAAAATGAATTCATAAAACAGTACAGTATATAGTACCATCATGACACATTGTTCGATCATTTCCATAAATGTCAGTGGTTGAATGATGTGTTTTGTCTATGCAGATTGTTCAGGTTTACTCAATAATTAAGGAGTTTAAGGCAAAGGAATTTGAAGCATTTTACTCATTGGCTGCCCTTGATGGCGATAGACGTCCAATCCATTTGAACTGAGAGGTGTCAAATGGATTGGACGTCTATTGTCATCATTGACAAACAATGAATGGCATACCACGAGCAACACGTCACTTTTGCTCAATAACATTTATGACTTTAGCAATTGTTGCTAGGTGGGTCAAGCTCATGTTTGTCCCTAATGCTAAATGCATGGAAATAGTGTACGAACGAGATGTTTACTGAGCTAAACCTACCAATTCTGTCCAAAAATGATGTCCCTAGTGCCAAATTCACTAGTAAAGATGTGGAAGAACATTCAAATGTTCAGTTATCGAGATGGCTTCAGTGTCGAGGGCTGAAAAAGACGGGAAAAAGAGCCGACCTGATCCAGAAGTAGCTTTTTTTATCGACACCTTTTTCTTGTGTGCATTGCCGTGAGCCACTGACAATGACATTCTCCTGTTTCAACAATCTATCCTTTACCACCATATGCCCTGTCTTTCTTATATATTATATCCTCTGGTTGTCTTACATCTCTGACCGTTCAGTGGGGTAATTTACATTGCTATTTTTGTGTAGCGATCGCAAATGCTACTCAGTGACTGCCAACGAACACTTTTAATTTTTACAATAATAACAAATCTTCATTCTATTATTTATTTACACTTCCCCCTACTAAAGTTTTTTTTTTTTACAACAGAAAGGTAACAACAGTGGCAGTAAGGTACCATTTTAATTTTTTTCAGGTCGTTCATTGTCAGACAGAAGCAGCACAGCAAAACGCTCCGCTAAAAAATAAGTAAAAATATAAAAATGGCTTACCTCTTTGTCCTATGTAGGACCATGGCCCCCAGCAAAATGTTTACTGCATATGAAATGTGAATGGCTTTACCTTGCTGGCATTAATCTGGTCTTTTGGACGTCCGCGCAAGTTGATCCATTCTTTTTTTCATTCCATTAATTTTTTCCTGTGAGTTTTTGGCTTCAGGAAACGTATGAAAAAAACATCCTTCATATGTCGTAATGTCTAGAGTCGTTTCTACAAGTTCCATAGCAGCAGTGTTTACTCGGCATGTTTTTTTTTTTAAGATTATCGGCAGAAAACAAGCAGTAATAACATGGATTGTTTGGGCGTGTCCATGTTGACCCACGGTCTAAAAATAGCATTTGTGCGGTGCACTCTTAAAAGTCAATACAAGCAAAATTTGTCTTTTCCCTACAATAAATGGTAATCGTATTACCCTATACAGACGTGCGCTCACCGATACCAACGCAGGACCAACGTGAGGACCCCCATCGAATCCCGCGACATCATCGGCCGCTGCTATGTGCTGAGCCAGGATTTGCAAATCGACCCTTCATCCGAGGAGGATGGCGGAAGCTGGCATTTCTGCAACAACAGGCCGCGAGGTCACGAGCTGTTCGGCTCCTGCCAGCAGGGCCTCTCGGCCACATTTGACAAGGACTACCATTACCTCATCTTTGGAGCTCCTGGAGCATACAACTGGAAAGGTATACTTTTTTTGATCTCTTCCCACAATTTGGGATTCGGTGTACAACTTTCTCCTGATTTTCTTCTTTAGGTGTTGTACGTCTGGAACAAAAGAACTTCACACTTATAGAGTTGGGCATTTACGATGACGGCCCTTTCGAGGCAGGGGATGACAAGGAAATGAACCCCGAACTCGTCCCCGCTCCTGCCAGCAGCTACCTCGGTGAAGCACAAACACGTCATTCCGTACAACACATACTTGATCTAAATACTAGTATAATAGTGCAGAAACAGACTATGAAAGGTCTTTAACGGATATTTTTCTTATACTGAAAATACATGACAAAAACCAGAACTGAAAAAAAAATTTCATCAACTAAAAAGTCATCATGAAAATACATAATCATCTGAAGTATAGCTAGCTGCAAATTCTAATAAAGTACCATATTTTCTGTACTATAAGGTGTAAAAAGTGTTACATTTTCCCAAAAGCTGATAGTGCACCTTATATTCTGATGCGCCTTATATTTGGATCAATATTGGTTTATCATGGCATAAAATTCCCTTTATAGTACTACTATGACTACTGCTACTGTGCCTTATAATGCGGTGTGCCCTCTACTGTATATGAGAATAGTTTTAAAATGGGTCATTCATGTAGGGTGTTCCTTATACTCCGATGCACCTTATAGTGTGGAAAATACAGCACTTTAACCCTCTGATGTATGAATTATGGAATCCCTGTTCAAGGTTTTTATCTGAAGTGTTTTTATTATTTTTAGGACACGTAAAAAAGGTTCAAATTTTTAAAAAATATAGTTATCTGATGAAGTTACAGACATGTCCAATTCAGTGGACTCCATGCGCCAAATTGCAACAATTTTTGGGGATTGTTTCAACACTTTCAACACAATAGGCACAATGTATAGACCTGAATAAGAAAACCAATGAAACTTGCAGTTGTCACTCCTACACCTAAACACCAATGTCTCAGTTGTTGTCTGGCAACCACTCATCATCACTGTCGTCACTACAGTCATCATCACTGGAGCTGGATGGAATTTCCTGTAAACTGCCTTATTCTTTGCTGCTTTTGAAGTCTGCAAAAAAAGATAAACTACATATAACAATGCAAACTACAGCTAATCTGCACAAAAATGTATATTTTAAATTGATAGCTTATAGATATAACAATTACATACTAATTTATGACCAAATCAGTGACGCAGTTATGTGACTTGTGTTACAAATATACCAGGGGAGGCATGATGTTCACTTCAAATTTCTATATAGTGAATACAAATACAAATATTTCATATTTCTGTACACAATGAAACAAGGACTTGTCATTCTGACAGCACTGACATGTTCATTGACACAAAACTATACTTTCAGCGATTGACTGAGAATCTTGCACAAAAAATTGGCTTTCGCAGGCAATCCATGTGGTTTTGCTACTTATGCGAAGTGTTTAGAGAAAGGCACAAACTGTTTTGAGATTTTCAATTCTGATCTGGGAAACGTACTAAAGCAATTGAGAAAAGCTGTAAGTGATTTAAGAGTAAAAACATTGTATACAGTATTTTAGTATATTTGGAATTTATTTGGATAAAAAGGATAGTCTGTTAAGAAAACACAAATGTAAACTGACTGTTAAACAGTGCAAATCTCAAACTGTATGTTAGGCTTTCCGCACAATAAGCGGAATACTATCCTGAGACATTCCGTAAAGTAACAATATTCAATATTGAAAATAATTCAAGTCCGAAAACCAATTCCCAAAAACGTTAACTTGGGTAAAAAAGACTCGTTGTTGCTTTTAATTTCAATGAGCAAGAAGTAGTATGGCAACCCCCCCCCCCAGTGGTTATCACAGGTCAAATGTTCGTCAAGTTGTTCTACCATTTTGACTACGACGTTGTTGCTGCGACTAATATTTTTAAAGCATATTCATTTTATAGTGTCTCTTGACCAATAAGCCTATCAAAACTTGTAATCATAATAGAATATTATTTAAAGTAATTTATAAGCCTGCAGAAATGTACTACTTCTAGTAACAGTTTTATATAAACAACGTTATAAGTCTGTTGAAATACACTATACCTATGCTACTGGAATATTATTTACAAGACGTTATATGCCTGACAAACTGTCCCACTGCTACCCATAATCTTATTAGTGTTTTGACAGTGGAAGTATCTAATATAAATGTGTCAGAAAGTAAGGTAGATTAGTTTGATGGGACAGCTTGCATCGATAGTCCCCGCCGTTGAATTAAGCGGCGGTCAACATCAGAGAGTTTACTTCGCCCGTACTAAGCAGGGCATGATCCGCCCAACTAGCTAATCATCATCGCGTTTGCAACGTCGTCACCACCACCACCACACACTCTGCTCTATCTAGGCAGAATGCAGCTAATGTGTGACAAAATCAACTGTCACTTCATTCAACCAAATTGTAGTAACGTGCCCCTTCACATCCTCAGTAACGGCAAGGGCGTTGCAAAGGCAGGAAAAGTAATTAAATAGATCACTCACGACTGAAAAACATAACGCCGTTAGAAACGCTGTTATAAACCAACGCCGTATAACTATATACTAGTATAAGGCACATCGGATTAAAAAGTGCACTGCTAGCTTTTGATTAAATTGATGACTTTTACTTTAAAATAAAAGGTCTCGCGTAAAGTGCAAAAAACAAAAAAATTTGACTCAAGTACCATATTTTTCGGACTATAAGTCGCACCTGAGTGTAAGTCGCAACAGCCATAAAATGCCCAAAGAAGAGGAAAAAAACATATATAAGTCGCACCGGAGTATAAGTCGCATTTCTGGGGGAAATTTACTTGATAAAATCCAACACATAGAACATATATGTCATCTTGAAAGGCAATTTAAAATAATTTAAAATAAAAATACAATAGAGAACAACGTGCTGAATAAGTGGACAGTATGATAGTGTTACATGGTGCACGAACAACCAAATGCAAACGTGGCCGGTATGTTAACGTAACATCGCTATTAAGAGTTATTCAGATAACTATAGCATAAAGGACATGCTAACAAGTATACCAAACCATCAGTGCCACTCCAAAACACCAAAATAACATGTGAAATGATATAATAATGTGTTAATAGTTTCACACATAAGTCGCTCCTGAGTACAAGTCACACCCCCAGCCAAACTATGAAAAAAACTGCGACTTATAGTCCGAAAAATACGGTATATTAACAAAGTAACTGTATGTATTGTATCTATTTGGCTGTTTGTTGAGTTGGGTTTTTTTGCAGGTTTTTCTCTGGATTCCAGCAAAAGTCTGACCAAGAAAGGCCAGCTGACAGTAGTGGCAGGAGCGCCCAGGGCCAACCACAGCGGCGCCGTGGTGCTGCTCAAGAAAGGTCCCGAGGACACCAACATCTTGCTGCAAGAGTACACGCTGGAAGGGGAGGGGCTGGCCTCGTCTTTCGGCTACGACTTGGCCGTGCTGGACCTCAACGGGGATGGGTGAGCCAACGTGATGCTTGGGAATCTCGATCTCGATGCTGATGCCCTTTTTTTTTTTTTTTTTTTTTTTAAATAATAGCTGGGATGACATAGTAGTGGGAGCGCCTCAGTACTTTGAGAAGGACGGCGAAATCGGAGGAGCCACATACGTCTTTGTAAACAAAGGCGGCAAATGGGATAAGGTCACCCCCACAAGAATAGATGGAGCTCAGGACTCCATGTTTGGCCTGGCTGTGGAGAATCTGGGAGACATCAACCAGGATGGTTACCAAGGTGAGGAGCATCGACAGCCATAAATGTTTTGAAAATCAGTACATTATAGATTATGATCCAAAAACAGTAAACGTGAACGATTTTTGGTTCAATGCGCCTGAACTCGACATATTAGGGCTGCTACAAATAATTCTTACAATTAACAAAAAATGAATTATTTTAAAAGAAGTAAAAAAAAACCTTTACTGATGAATCTATGTTTTTACTAAAATATATTTTATGAAAAATATAGTTTAAAAAATCTTTGAAATCAAGCTATAGCTGCCAGTCAGAATGGACTGGACGTCTGTTGTTGTCAATAGCACTGAAACACCATCACTCACTTTCAGACCTTTTTGTTCAAACGGATTAGACGTCTATTCCTGTCAATTGCAGCCAAGGGTTAATCATGATTAATTACACTTTTCCGGAGGTAAATCAAGATTAATGAAAAATTAGTCACTTTTAGTAAGTCAACTTGCGATTAAATAATCACAATTTAATTCAGTGCTTTGACTTGAGTGATTTGTCTATACAACTATTATTATTACACATTTGCATAACATTGCATAGTATTAAAGAAAAATAGTAATATGGATCAACTTACAATAAAGTATAACTTTATTAACATTGTTTTGTTTGTTATAGAAAATACTTAAAGCGCATCAAACTTGCCTGAATTGGGGGAAAAAAAAAAAAAAATCACATCCAAACTGTAAAAATACACTCAAGGTAGTTTTTGACCATTTGAGACTGAAAAATAAAATTTTACTAAATAAATAAAGAATAAAATATTCAAATTGATTAGCAAAATTAAATCATCAACAATATGTAGAACAAATTGACCAAAAAACAAAAATTAACAGAACAAAAACGACAGTGTCATTGGACAGAGGGATAGTTTTTATTTTTGCTGCAGGCAGTATCAGCTCCTTTGCTAAGGGGTTATTTTGCACTGAGCAACTTGGTATGCCACCTTATATGGTGTTAACAGTGCTTGCTGGTTTACTGATGTAACACTGACAAAGCGGGACGTTTGTTGGCAATATTTGGCACGTTTTCGCTGAAAAAAAATTTAAGCGGCTTATCAATGTGATTGGGGTTTCATGTCTTTAAGTGACGTCTTAATTGTCTTCCACTGTATTAAAAGTCAAAGCCAAAAGCCAAACGCTACATACGCTTCGTCATACTTCCTCGGTTTAGCACTTCATATCTCCAATGCTCTTTGCTGTGTGTTCGTCTAGTTAAAAAAATACTGGGCACACTCTGAAAATGAGAGCGCCACTGCCACCTACAGAGTGGATTTGCAATTACCCTTTATTCTAGTACGGCAAAAAAGGTATGTTCCAAGAGGTCAACATGCGTCACCCCCGGCAACGGGCCCCACTATTTGAGAAGTACTGTTTCAATAAATTAACTTGCGATTAACTGCAAATTTTCCACCTTTTTCTTAAGTTAAATTATAATTAATTACTTTTTCTTATGGTCAACTTGCAATTAACCACCAAATAATCATTTTTATACATAATTAACATGGGATTAAAATATGAAAGATTTGTCACATAATTAACTCCCAATTAATCGCAAATTTGTCAGTTTTATTATATATGGTATGAATGTTGTTGACCTGTTTCCTTCGTTGGATTGGTATAAGTGATAATATGCCAAAGCGACATTATGCTCAATGTAAAAACAGCACATTTGAGAGCAACTCTATCACTGTCAATGGCAGCCAATGTGTTAAAAGCCTTAATAAAGGGGATTTGAACAACATATGAACAAGTCAACAATGTCTCCTAACGATTATTTGACGATGAAAATAGTTCTGTCTCAATAAAACTCAAAGAACATTTTCTCCATTGGCTATATTAGATTTTGCAGTAGGAGCCCCTTATGATGATGACAAATCAGGAAATGTCTACATCTATCATGGATCAGACAAAGGACTTGAATCCACCAAAGCTGCACAGGTACACACCAAAGCCCTTGTCGAACATGAAGTTGAGAAACACTCATCAAACACTATCGAACGATAATCCACGACTTTATGCCTGTAGATTTTGTCCGGCAAGCCTTCAGGAGTAACTTTGTTCGGATACTCTTTGGCGGGCAACATGGATCTGGACAAGAACTCCTACCCTGACCTGGCTGTTGGTTCTCTCTCCGATGCCGTCTTTGTCTACAGGTGAGTGCTCTGCTCAACCAGGTTTTCTCAAACAACTTTTGTTAGTAGAGCTTGCTCATGCTGTCTGCATTTCCAGAGCCAGTCCAGTCATTGCCATCAAAAAGGAAGTAAGCTTCACGCCAAAGGAAATTGACCTGACAAAGAAGAACTGCGGGAATAACTTCTGGTATGTGTATTTGTACGCATTGGGGCCATCTTAAAGTTCACGACCAGTTTGAACACCTATAGAGATGACCCAAAATGTAGTCATTTATAAAATACAAGACAAGACAAAATGCGTAAATGGGTTCATGCTAGGGATGTCCCGATCCAAACATGTGATCAGAAATCTGGCTGATTGCGCCATTTTCAGAGGATCGGAATCAGTGGAAAAGGATCAGTTTTTTAAATTGAAAAAATATACCGGTATTTATGTATTTCTGCATCATGCTCGTAAAACCTCTCACCCTCCCTCTTGCTGCTTTTTTTTGTCACCAGTGCAGCTGTCGTTTGATAAAGTTAATAATGACGGACAGGTTTGTTGCTTTGATCTAGCAAGAGAAGGTTCGGAAGCTTGACGATCGAAGGCACAAATGTGTTAATTATTGTTTAGTAATTTTCGTTGTCCAGAGGCGATTCTCGGCAGCGTGACTGGATTTGCATGGACTCACTCAACGAAGCATTTAAAAAAGACAAGCATTTTTCTATGTTAATCTTGTATAAAAATAATTCACCTCATGAAGGCGGAACGGTCAGACAGTGGTTAGCACGTCCACCTCACAGTTCTGGGATCATAGGTTCAATCCCCGACTTTGGCATTCCTGTGTGGAGTTTGCATGTTCTTCCTGTGCCTGCGTGGGTTTTCTCCGGTTTCCTGCCACATCCCCCTGCATGCTATGCTGACTGAACACTCCAAAGTGAGTGTGTGCGTGAATGGTACTGGATCAGGATTCTTAAAATCGGATGACTCGGACTCGGGTGCAAAAATATGCGATCGGCACATCCATAGTTCATGCTTCATATGTCCTTGGAATGCGGTCCTTATTCTCTTTTTGATTAGACCGATTGAATTGAACCCCAGTAGTTCGGTGAGTACGTCTAGGGCAGGGGTGTCCAAACTTTTTGCAAAGGGGGCCAGATTTGGTGTGGTAAAAATGTGGGGGGCCAACCTTGCCTGACGTCCTTTACATAGAACAATATATTTAAGCACATTTTTTAGCAAGCCATTCTGTGTGTCACATTTGCTTTATTATTTTTTTAAATTAATAATTTCAACAATCTCGCAACTAGCCTTCGTGGCGTTCTTTTTCCACTCTCGGGCTCTTGCGAAATGCTGCTGCTGTAAAATTAGACTAGCTTCAAGTTGCTTCAATTTCTCGCTACGTATCTTCCCTGTAATCTTGTCGTACACGTCAGCGTGTCTTGTTTGGTAATATTGCCTCACATTGAACTCTTTAAAAACAGCGACTGTCTCTTTGCAAATGAGGCTGACACAATTGTTGCGTATTTTAGTGTAGAAATAGTCCAATTTCCACCTATCCTTGAAGCGTCAGCCGTCGCAATCCACTCTTTTTTTGTTGATTGTCGCCATTTTAGAAAATTGGGAGTAAAGGGTCACACGGGGCAATGTTAGAGTGCTGCTGCCTTTTACTGGGTAAATGAGGAGCAGCATTTAGTGTGTAAGTTACTTCATATGCTGGTAGCAGTACTGCTGACCAATTATTATTATTATTTATTTATTGTGTGCGGGCCAGACGTTATTGATTTTATGAGAGGCTAGGGGCCGGATGAAATTTGTCCATGGGCAGCATTTGGCCCCCGGGCCGGACTTTGGACATGTCTGGTCTAGGGGTTCACCGAAGGTTATTTTCATACGCTGACTAAATCCAGGCAAAGGGGCAGGTTTTGGAGCGTTTTGCCCCCAATTTAAAGACTTTATTCCATTTCTTTCAACTGCTATTCCTACATCTGAAAGGAGGAGAAACTGGTATGCTCAGTAAAAAGGTTGACCTGCACTGGGTATGAGATCAACAGACCTACGGTCAACGTGGACTGCGTTGGCATTAAAAAACAATTGCATTTTACACCATGAAAATAATATGTGATGCAGGCTCAATGTTGAACAATAAATCTATTCCTCCAAATTTGAATGAAAACATTCATAGATCCTTACATGTACATGTTATTTAGATTTGATTTGAAGATAAAAGATGCTTTTCAGCAGGAAATGTGCATGTCCCAGCCACTGCAGCACATATAGTCGCCATTATGGCGTGCTCATTGGGTTTCAAAACTGATTTTATTGCAATCATTGTTTTCAAAAGCACTTAAAAATTGCACAATAGTCTTCATAACATTATAATTAGTATTATTTTGTTTTGGGATGTCTCGATCGCATACTTTTTGCGCCCTAGTCATCTGATTTTGAGAGTCCCGATTCGATACCGAAAAAAATATATATATATATATATTTGAACAAAAGTTCCAAACATGTTATAGTACTTTACTGCTTAAAGTAGTTCCTCTTCTGATTTTTCCGGGAGTGTTGAGGAGTATAAATTGTATATTTTTTTGTTTCTATTGGCAATCCTATTTTATCTTTGTATTATTTTGTTATTCATTTTTAAAAAAAATTTAAGGGCTAATATGTATCTTTGTTTATTAAAATTAAAAACCCGATCCTTTTCACCAGATTCTGATCCTCTGAAAAATGGCCCTATTTCCGATCATATGATCGGATCGGGGATATCCCTAATTTTCTCTTGTGAATTTTATTTGGCATGGCCAAAAAATAATAGTCATAATTAATTAATAATTAGTCTCATTTCAGTGATGAAAATTTGAAAAAAATAAAAATTGACTGAGATATAGCTTAAATCGTTCAGAATTCGCTGTCACTCCTCCTCCTTTTTAGGAATACAAAAATTAATAGGCTTTATTATTGCACCAATAGGCCATTTATTACAGTAGTTTCCCCCTATAACTCTTTTGAATGAAATAAAAATGACATCATTGTGTCCGTGTGCATTGTAGAATTCAAGCAATAATTTGTGATAAAGATGACTTCTAAATTTTTGTCCAAGTCCCTATTTAGTGACCGTTTCCATTTGTCTCCCTCCCTCAGCATGAACGTTGAAGCTTGCTTCACCTACACTGCCAACCCAACGAGCTATTCTCCCAGACTAAGTAAGATCAAATATCCGTCCCCGGGGGAAACTCCATTCCGCGTTTTGTCTAGCAAACCTGACCCTTTTATCCCCTTCTAGCTGTGGCATACACCATGAAAGTTGACGCTGACCAAAGGAAGAAGAATCTCATCCCCAGGGCCGCCTTCACTCAGCAGTCAGGGTCTGAAAGCAGCTACGAGTCCAAAGGCACTGTCGTCCTGGACACCAAAGGAAGGAAACAGTGCATCACACGCCAGCTGGCGATACAGGTACAGGTCACGCCTTGAACTCTTTGATAGTAATATAAGTGCGCACGTGCAGAGGGGGGGCGGAGGGTGCTTGAGCCCCCGCCATTTGCCCCTATATGCCCATAGTGCCCCTTTGGACTATGTGTGTGCTGGCTGACTGTGCAGGTACTTTACTTGGACATCGAAAACACCTTTACAAAAAAAAATAAATAAAATTAAGAAGCCATCTGTGTGCTGCTAAGCCGGCGCATAACCCCCAACCAATCCCCCCATGACCCCCGTTCCTTTGCACGCTGTTCCTCTGTAACCTGAGTGTCTGGGTGTGTGGTGAGGAGTCTTAGGACATCTGGTGGTTGAAAACAAACGGTGTTACCCTAGTAAACCGTGTTCGAGCAAATACTGTAATGAAAATTCTTATATCCAGGTTTATTGTGGGTATTAAAAAATGTAATTAATCTTTTATATAGTTTTGTACTTTATTAACTAATTACCCCCCGCCCTACGCTATTTCGATTTGTGTGTCTCTACTCTCTATAGGCAAATGTATTTGTCCGTTCTCTTCACAAAATTATCTAGAACGGTACACATCTTTATGTTCTCTAATAATGAAATAATAGTTTTGAAAAAACTGCGCTGATGGTGGATCAATGAACATCTAGTTTGGTTTGTTCTCAGATTAACAACAAGTTGAGTATCGAAGTTTTGATATGGAGGTTGAAGGAAGAAAAGCAAAGACTGACTGAGTCACAGCCAGAAAGTGTTGATGACAGTGTTGATTTCTTTTCACTGTTCCTCCCTCCCAATTAAAGTCTGTCACAGTCACAGCCAATTATACTCTAAAGCTTGTTGAACTGGATGTTTTGTAAGGTGTATTAAAATTTTTGTTCATGTGCCCCTTTTGATCTATGAGCACCTGCCCCTCCATTGGTCTCTGCACGACACTGAAGAAGAGCCAGATCTGCTTTGAAAATCTAATGTTTTTACATTCACCACACAGTAACTTACAACACTCAAACTCAGGAAACGCATCAACAACTTTTCTGTTGGTCAGCTTAATATTATTTATCAATCAACTGCTGCTGACCGTGAAAATCACATTTTCGCATCGTTAACTCAAAATTAATCGCAAATGAGTCAGTATAAAGTTGGGAATAATGTCCATTTTTTCCCATTTTATTAGTAAACTACTTGCAAAAAGAAATCAGTCGCACAATAGTCACTTTGTTTATGATCAACTTGTGATGAAGCAGTAATTAATCAAATTTTTACAGTCAATTTGTTATTAATCGCAAAACAGTTACCGTATTTTCTAAAGGTGTGCATTGGCACTGCCCCCACGATTCGATTCGATTCGATTCGATTCGATTCGGAGGGCCATGATTCAATTCGATTCGATTCAGAGGGTCACAATTCGATTCGGTTCGAATCGGCAATGCATCGCGATGCCTTAAAGCCTGGGATGCATTTAAAATCTAAAGCAAAGCATATTTTTCGTGAATCATGAGCCAACACAAGCAGTCAGACATTTAACAACTTTTTATTGGCTCTTGTGTCACTCCTGGTTGAAGTCAAATGAAAATACTTTCATATATTTATTAAAAAAACAACTGATCACAGCATTTAATTAGTGCTTTGAATGAGACCAGGGCTTTCTCTTTTTTTTTTTTTACACACAGTAGCAGCCTTTTACACAGTGCAACATCTGAACTCCTGTGCAAAATCGGTAATAACAGTCACTGTATTTTAGTCACAACGACCCATCAATAAAAATATTCAAGTAAATATTAAAGAAAACGACAAAGAAAATATTGTAGTGTATCGCAATATCAATCCAGGGATCAGCTCAGTTGCAAACAAAACATCAACTATATTGCAATGTAGAACGAAAGTAAAATGTAGACCTATATATGTGCAATCAACTTAGAAATGCAATCAGTAACTACCACATAACAATAAAAAATAATGAATTAAAATGAAGTGCAGCAGCATTCTGCTTCAACATGAGGAAATATCAGTTTTTTGCAATCGAGAGAGCAGAGAGATAGTAGAGGTTAGATCGGGCCTAAAAAATCCAGCCCGACCCGACACGGCCGCTGGTATTGAAACCCGACCCGGCTTGGAGTGATGCGAAAAAAAAAAAAACGCGGCGGCAGCAATTTATTTTCATTTCTTCGAGTTGGCAGAAAAAAACGCAAGTTTTCTTAATGTTTAAATAGCCTACATATTTTTATGATCATTATAAAAGCATTAACACAACGAAATAATGCTGGGAAAGTTTAATATAAAAAAAACATGCGATTTTGCAGACACACAGAGGAGAAGATTCAAAAGGATCACATTTGTGTTGCCTTTGTGTGTGCATAAAAAAGTGTCTTTCGTAACGAATTCTCAGTTGGCAGAAAAAAAACGCAAGTTTTCTTAATGTTTAAATAGTCTACATATTTTTATGATCATTATAAAAGCATTTACACAACGAAATAACGCTGGGAAAGTTTAATATATAAAAAAAAAAAAAACATGCGATTTTGCAAACACACAGAGGAAAAGATTCAAAAGGATCACATTTGTGTTGCCTCTGGGTGCATAAATAAAAGTGTCTTTCGTAATGAATCGCAAGCGCCACAGCGGAGGAGAAGAAGAAAAAGCGGGCGGCGCCACTGCTTCATGTGCGTGCACAAGCAAATGCACAATACAGAGAGCCTGCTCTCGGTTTTATCCCATTTAAAAAAAAAAATTATTTGTTAGTCCGGCGTGGCGGCCTGACCCGACCCGACCCGACCCGACCCGAACATGAATGCTTAACATTTTCGGCCCGACCCGTTCGGGTTCGGGCACAAGATCTAACCTCTAAGAGATAGGACATAACATAACAATGGCTAAAGCGGAGAAAGAGGGAGTGAGAAAGATTATTGATGCACCTAAGACATTGAAAGCAGACATCTGGAGACATTTTGGCTTCTACGAGGTTGGTGGGAAACTTGACCAGAGTTATGCAGTGTGTAAAAAATGAAACATGAGAATCATAATACAAATGGGGAAACCAAATCCGTTGCATCAGCGGAATTGCGCAGGGAAGATTTTTGAACGTACTTATATATTTTAAAATGTGCTGAATCGATTCGGCTTGTTGCCCGCATCGAATCGAATCGTCCATGCTCCGCATCGGGATGCATCGCCGCATCGATTATTGTTAATACCACTAGTATTTTCCGCACTATAAGGTGCACCTAGAAGCTTTCAATTTTCTCAAAAGCCGACAGTGCACCCTATAATCCGAGACGCCTTATATATGGATCAATATCGGTTAGTCATTGCATGACATTCCCTTTGGCGCTGCCCTATCTAGTGCAGGGGTCTCCAACCTATTCCAAGAAAGGCCCGCTGTGGTTGCAGGATTATATTCCAACCAAACAAGAAGACGGCACCTGTTCACCAATTTGGTGTTTTACAAAAGCAATTAGTTGATTGCAGTCGGGTGGGGCTTGTTTTAGCAGAAGCCTCATTGGATCAACCAAAACATCAGGGAACCTCCGCCATGTTTGACTGTGGGGACCGTGTTCTTTTCTTTGAAGGCCTCATTTTTTCCCTGTAAACTCTATGTTGATGCATTTTCCCAAAAAAAGCTCTTCTATTGTCTCATCTGACCAGAGAACATTCTTCCAAAACGTTTTTGGCTTTCTTAGGTAAACTTCAGCCTGGCTTTTTTATGTCTCTGGGTCAGAAGTGGGATCTTCCTGGGTATCACCATAGAGTCCTTTTTCATCCAGACACAGACGGACGGATAGCACAGGTTGACACTGTTGCACCCTCAGACTGCAGGACAGCTTGAACTTGTTTGGATGTTCGTCGAGGTTCTTTATCCACCATCCGCACAATCTTTGGTTGAAATCTCTCGTCAATTTTTCGATTCCATCTACATTTAGGGAGGTTAGCCACAGTGCCATGGGCTTTACACTTATTGATGATAGTGTGCACGGTAGACACAGGAACATTCAGGTTTAGCTGGCTGCAAGTGTGATTCAGTTATTTCCACCACCTGTTATGTGCCACGGGTAAGTAACAGGTGCTGTTAATTACACAAATTAGAGAAGCATCACATAATTTTTCAAAGGGTGCCAATGCATTTGTTTGGCCCATTTTTCGAGTTTTGTGTAAAATGATACAGATTTTTTTCCCCCCCAGTCTCTCGTGTTTTTTCATTGCAAGCAAAATAAATGAAGCTATTACTACCAAAGCATTTGTAATTGCAATCATTTTCTGGGAGAAATTGAGCATTATCTGACAGAATTGCAGGGGTGCCAATACTTTTGCCTAGTACTGTAAACTGTATGAAAACCGTTTTAAAATAGGCCAGTCATTACACGGTGCCCCTTATACTCGGATGCGCCTTATAGTGTGGAAAATACATTACATTGACGGCATTTGCGTGTGTGTGTAAAAGCTACTAAACATTGAAAAATTAAATTGTCACTTTTTGGTTCGAGGCCTCCTTTTTAAGTGTAATTTCATGTCATCCCACAGGACAATATTCGAGACAAACTTCGAGGTGTTCCCATCGACGTGGACGTGGAGATCCAGAATGCCAAACGCAAACGTAGACAGAACTCAGATGAAGTGCCACCCGTGCTGGACGCTAAAGATAAAATACCAACACGTGGAGAGGTAACATGAATCATCATGTTTCAGTGTCATTGTTGGTGGTAAGACGCAAAATCCATATTGACTGGCATTTTAATGATTTAAACTGAATCAATGACATTTTCTAAAAGTGTGACAAATTTCTGATTGTGTCTTTTTGATTATAAAATGAAAAATTTGCAATGAATTGCAAGTTACCTCATTAAAAATGAGAAATTTGAGATTGACCCCATGTTAAAATGTGTCAATTTTGCGATTAATGCCTATCAAAAATGTGACAAATTTGCAATAATTGCAAGCTCATCATGAAAAATGAGACTAATGTGATTAAATGCAAGTTAACTATTTGAAATGGGAAAGATGAAATTATTTGCAAGTTAACTTCAAGTATGTGACAAACTTACAATTAATCGCTGGATAATTATTACAAATACCAAATGTGACAAATTTGTGCTTAATCACAACTTGACTATTAAAAAAAAAATGTAATGGAAATTTGTCCTAATAAATGAGGCACGTTGAATGATCACAATGGGAGTGGGTCATACCGCCATGTGATACATTAAAACTGTTCAGACCAATAGGACACTCAGATTTCCATTCTCTGTGTCAAGCAGCTGTACAGGACAGGTGAAAAAAAAATGTAATAATATGTTGTGTTTTTAAAACAAGAAGTATATTCTTTAGAAGAACACCCATCTACTTGGACGGATCAGACTTCTATCGTCATCAGTGATACTAAAATTAACCTATTGATTGTATGTGTCCAAATCTTTGCAGGTGCAATTTGTCAAAGAGGGCTGCGGCAGTGACAATATTTGCCATAGTAACTTAAAAGTGGCGCATCGTTACGGCTACAGGACAACCGATGACGACACTTTCAAGCCATTACCATTGTAAGGAACTACATCTAAAAAAAAAAAAAAAAAATTGCAGTCCTACATGTTCTTAACTTCTTGTCTTTGGGTAAAGGGAGAACGGCCTTCCGGTGATCTCGATGAGCAAACAGAAGGACATTGCCTTGGAGGTCAAGGTGACCAATCAGAACGGAGATGACGCACACGAGGCATCGGTGGTTGCTTCCCTGCCGCAGGCCCTCACATACTCGACGTTCCGTGGCCCGCCTAATGTAAGCTTTTTTCCCAGCCACGCAAACAATACCAAGTCAGACGTTTTTATGGTTAATACTGAATTACTGTGATTTCAGGCTGTGAATTGCATGGCCAATAAGAACGGCTCGATCGCGACGTGTGAACTTGGAAATCCATTTAAACGGGATTCAGAGGTAAGAAATAAGCACCAACTTTCTCTCCTCTAACTGAACTGGCTAGCACAGAATGATCATGTTTCAGAAACCATTGACGGTGATTACGTCCAATTCATTTTGACTGGGAGGGCTGTCAGCGAATCTCAAATTTGTCACATTTTTATCTACATGCAAAAAATAAAAAAATAGTGACATTTTTGTTGTTGACTTGCGATTAATCGCAACCATTTTGTAAAAGTTGACTCGCGATTATTCGCACATTTCATATTTTTTAAATCGCATATTCATTGTTTTTAAGTCAAGTTGCGATTAATCACAAAGTAGTCACATCTTGATAGTTAGCGTTCAATGAATTGCAAATGACATTTTTTTTTTTTTTTAAGTTTACATGTAATTCACAAATTAGTCACATTTTGATATTCGACTTGCGATTAATGGCAACAACAGTCTCATTTAGTAATAGTTAACTCCAGAGGTGGGTAGTAACGCGTTACTTTTACTCTGTTACACAACTTTTTTTTTTTTTTTTTTAAATGTTGACTTTTGTTTTGTGGTGCATGCTTTCATCTTGGCGGAGGAGGTGTAGAGCAGGTAAGTACTAATGGCACGCAAGTAAGAGGGCATCTACACATGAAGAACAATGTAGTTGCGCGCACACACATGAAGAAGAGCACATTTCTTTCATTCCCATGAAGAAGTCTAGCAGCGAGTGAGAGACGGGAAAGCCAGCAAACCTGTGCGCACATTTGTTGCTTGTGAAGCATACACAGTGGCAGCACCTTTTCAACTGTTTATTGAGTTTTTTCAATTCTGGTCAAATACTTGGGGCGAGTTTATGTGATAGTTTTTGATGATGTGCGGACGCTAAGTAATAAATGCTAATCGTTTGTGTGAATTATTATTGCTGTATCAGCTGTATCAGTTATAAACACACTTTTGAATTGCTGTTATTTAAGATGAAACTGATTTAATTTCATTTTTATTTCAGTTACATTCCGCAAGTGTTGATGTCATGAGCATCTTAATAAAGTCAGCAAACAACATGGACGTCTGACATCCTCATTTCGGAGCTTAGCTCACTGCCTAGCTAGGACTTAGCTCCAACGTCTTGGCAACAATGACGTATAATGCATATTTTTGATAGTTATTTTGAGATTTAGGGGGTATTTGGGGGTACTTAAAGGGTTAATTCCGATTGACATGAAAATTTGGATTATGTTGCCAGCGTAGGAACGGAACTCGTTCGTGACCCAGGGACTACATGTATTCATTATTCAACTATTCAACCTAGGAACTATTTTCTCCACTAGAGGGGACTCATGCTGTTTGGACGAATGATGCGTCAGTTGTATAGATTTTTTTGTATCGACAGAATGTTTTTTTTTTTTTGTATTTCTTTTGCTTAATGCGTTTATGTAATAGTTTATAGTACAGTATTATAATATCAGTTCATATAGATAAGTATGTGCTGAGAAAAAAAATTACCATTGTTTAAAAAAGAAATCAAACATCGTATGCAGTTACAATGTTGCTCATTACTTGAGTATTCTTGAGTAATCAAATATTTTTTTACTTGTACTTGAGTACAATTTTTGGAGGACTACTTTTACAGTTACTTGAGTATTATTATTTTCAAGTAACGCTACTCTTACTTGAGTAAAATGTTTGGCTACTCTACCCACCTCTGGTCAACTCGCATTTAATCTCAAATTGGTAACTCACCATAAATGGATAATAGTTTTCAATAGTTAATTTGCCGTTAATCACAAATTGATCATGTTTTATGCATAGTTGACATATGATTAGTTTGAAATTAGTCACATATAGCATAACTGACTATATGTAATATACAGTTTTTTTGTGTTTTGGGAAATAAAATGGCACTCTAAAATGCCTAGTTTGATTGTATTGGCCAAGTTTAGAGGTTCTAACACAACATATATATTACATATAGTTGACCAGGTTGTGCTTAGTTGCTACCTACTGGTGAGATAGTGTAAAGCGCTTTGAGCGCCTTGAAAGGTGGAAAAGCGCTATATAAGTATAACACCATTTACCATATAGTCTGAAAAATTGCTAAATCTAGCTACATCGTGCTAAATTGGCGGCAATGTTTGTGAAGCAACTTTCAATGTTTTGTCTGTTTGCGTTCAAAGACGACCTTCTACATTATTCTGGGAACAGCAGGCATCTCGCTGAACACCACTGAGTTTGAGATTGATCTTCAACCTAAAACGTGAGTATAATCGACTCGATCACAAAGGTAAAATTGCGCTTTTGCAGGAAGCTTGGCAGTGAACGATTATGCTTCAGTGGCAGTTAATAACAGCGTGAATCCTTGTTAACCCCATGCAGAACCAGTGAGCAGGCCACACTAGCCGCTGTTAAAGCCAAAGCAAATGTGGCCATCACATTGCAGCTGACTATAACAGGGTAACAAAACGGCTGTCGTTAGTGCATACATGGACAGATTTGACGCAAAAAAATATTTCATTTTTTTCCCCAGGCAAGCTCAGCCCTCACAGGTGCAATATTCAGGAAAGATCAAAGATCACAACGCCATGAAGACGGAAAGTGACATGGGAATTCCCCTTACACATCAAATCAGAGTGAGTACTGGAAATACAGTCAGTCGTGTTGAGTGGTTCACATGGGAATATATTTTACAGATTATTAACATCGGGAGGCGCTTGAGTGACGTGGGCACGGCCTCCCTGCACATTGAGTGGCCCAAAACCACCGAGCAGAACAAGTTGCTGCTCTACCTGACCAAAATAAGCGCCACGGGTGTGGATCAACTTGAGTGTACGCCCAAAGCGGAGATCAATCCTCTTAAAAAGGTCAGCTGAGTGGGTAAAAAATTGTACAGCAATTTATCACAGCAACGTAAAAACTGAAAACCAATCACTTTTTGAGGCTTATTTTTGGGTCGTGTACTACTGTATAAGATTTGATTTAACTCAATGGCTGCTTTGACGGTGATAGACTAATATTTACTTTTAAAATATCTTACTAATATAGTTGCAGTAAAAACGGACTGTTAACATTGAACACACAAGAACGTCGGCATATGAATGGTTACAATGCTCAAAACAACAACTTTCCGACTGTTCTAACAGCTTTCATGTTGCTAGCCCGTCCCAGTCCTGATGGATTAGACACCTATCACCGTCACCGGCACTGAAGCTTAAGCATTCGCTGCCACCCTTCCTATCGATTGTTGCCAATTACCTAATTATGACTAATCTCTAATCATTTTCCAGTTAACACACAATTAATTGCAAATAAATCACATTTTAAATGAAGTTAAGAATAATTGCAATTTTTCCACATTTTAGCAGTGAACTTGCATTTAATCGCACATTAGTCTCACTTTTTATTGTCAGCTTCGAATGAATTACAAATGAATCATTTTTATAGTCAATTTGAGATTACTTAAAAAATCCTCACATTTTTAAATTGCTAACTTGCGATTAATCTCAATTTGGTCACATTTTTTATTATAGCCAATTTGCATTCAATCGCAAATCAGCTACTTTCTATTGTCAAATTGTGATTAATCGCAAAATATTCTGTATTCGTTGACATGCAAATATTCAGAGGTGGCTAGAGCTGCCAAATATTTTAATAATAATAAATAATAATACATTTTATTTATAGAGCGCTTTTACCGGTGCTCAAAGGCGCTTTACAGTTGAGGGAAAAAAATAAATAAAGCTCACACAACGTGAGTAGTACAGAACAATAGAGGAAAGAATTACACATTAAAAGCTAGTTTAAAAAGGTGAGTTTTTAACAATTTTTTGAATGTGGGAAGATCAGAACAGGTGCGGATGGTTTTAGGGAGTGCGTTCCAAAGTGAGGGGGCAGCAATGGAGAAGGCTCTGTCCCCCCAAGTACGGTGTGTTATTTGTGGGGGCAGTGCGAGAATGTTTCCATTAGATGAGCGGAGGTGACGGGAGGGGGTGTGGGGACAGAGAAGGTCCGTGAGGTAAGGAGGAGCCAAGTTATTGAGTGCTTTGTATGTGAGAAGGATGATTTTGAAATTTATCCTGTGTGAGATGGGAAGCCAGTGCAGTTTGTGAAGGACGGGGGTAATGTGATTCCTGTAGGGGGTACGGGTGAGAAGGTGTGCAGCGGAGTTCTGGATATATTGTAGTTTATTGAGGAGTTTGGCTGGAGATCCGAAAAGAATGCTGTTACAATAATCGAGTCTGGAGGTGACGAATGCATGTATGAGGGTTTCTGCAGCAGAGTAGGTGAGGGAGGGGCGGAGGCGGGCTATGTTCTTAAGGTGGAAGAAGGCGGTTCTGGTGATGTGGTTGATGTGCTGATCGAATCTTAGTTTATTGTCGAAAATTATACCTAAGTTGCGGGAGTGTGTTGAGAGAGGGAGGGTGCAGTTGTCGATGGTAAGGGAGAATTGACTGTTTTTGATGTGAGCTGTAGGGTCTATGATGATTATGTCAGATTTGTTGCTGTTGAGTTGAAGGTAGTTAAGTTGCATCCAGGATTTGATTTCGCTGAGGCAGTTATGAAGTGTAGTTTTGGTGCTGTGTGAGATGGTTTTAGTGGAGATGTATATTTAGATGTAATCGGCGTAGCAGTGAAATTGCAGTCCAAATTTACGGATGATGTGACCAAGGGGGAGGATGTAAAGAATGAAGAGGAGGGGGCCAAGAACGGAACCTTGGGGGACACCTTGTGGTAGGGAAACAGCAGGGGACGTGCAGTTGTTAATGCTGATGAATTGTTGTCGGCCAGTGAGGTAGGAGTGGAACCAGGAAAGTGCAGTGCCAGTGATATGTAGTGATTCTAGTCGGGAGAGCAGGATGGTGTGGTTGATTGTGTCAAAAGCAGCAGTGAGGTCCAGGAGGATGAGGATGGTGAGTTGTCCGGAGTCCGAGGAGAGGAGGATGTCGTTGGTTACTTTGAGAAGTGCTGTTTCGGTGCTATGTTGTGAGCGGAAGCCAGATTGGAAAAGTTCAAATAGCTTATTGTCGGTAAGGTGGGTTCGGAGTTGTGACGCAACTGCCCTTTCCAGTATTTTTGATAGAAAAGGCAGATTTGAAATGGGCCGGTAGTTGGTCGGGATGTCGGGGTCTAAACCAGTTTTCTTTATGATCGGCGTGATGGCAGCCAGTTTGAGAAGTTTGGGGACAGAGCCAGAGCGTAGGGAGGTGTTAATGATATCAGTAATAAGTCAATTATTACTTCAAAATTATATTACCCAAGTAAAAGTAGTCAACCAAAAATGTACTGAAGTAAAAAAGTATTTGGTAAAAAGAATATTCAAGTCATGAGTAACATTGTGAGCAACTGCTTATGATGTTTGATTTTTTTAAAACAACTGCTTTCTATACGAACTGTTATTTCTATACTGTACTATAACCTATTACATAACCACATTAAGCCAAAGAAATACTAAAAACAATACAAAACAAACAAACAAAACTCAAATTCTGGCGACAGAAGAAACAATCTCCAGAAATGAAGCATCATTCATCCAAAGAGCATAAGTGCCCTCTAGTGGAGAAAATATATTTCCTATTCTGAAATTAAAAGGATCATATCTGATTGATAGATGGATCTTGTTTTCCGTGGTCATTCGGTGCCACATAAAAACAGGGAGCGAGGTTAAAATTTGTGCTTTAGCGGCAGCGCTCGATGTCAAATACTTAATTTTTCTACGGCAATTTGTCATTTTTTAAAATGAATTACCCACTCATATTGCCATCACAGTGACCCTTCAATCACGTTGAACATGATGATTCAATGCAAGCCATCCCAGTTCAAATGGATTTAGAATGGTCTGTTGTCAAGTGTAATCTTTGTTTTTTTCCGTAAAGGAAGTCAAGAGGATGAAAAGAGCCACCGAAAAGTACGAGGAAAGTGATGAAGGAATTATTTCGCGTTTGGTGGACAAGAGGAAATCAAAGATTTTGGTAAAAGCAAAAACATTGCATCACGATCACTGGCTGTCAGCCCTTACCAGTTCAAATGGATTGAACGACTATCACCGTTAATAAGGGCTTTGTACTTGCAGTCATGTGACGACGGGGCCAAGTGTGTGAAGATCAAGTGTCCCCTGCGAGGACTGGACAGTAACATAGTCGTCACACTTCACTCGCGCCTTTGGAACAGCACGTTGTTAGCGGTAACAGCACTGGAACGCAACAACACTTAGGTTTTTCGTTCAAAAATAGCAGGTCAATTCATTTATAGTTTGTAATATCTAACGAGCTATTTTCTGCTAATTTGTGAGTTTTACAAACGACATGGAAAGGAACTGCATTTAGACTAGTTTTAATTTATGAGACGATGTGGTCGGGGCAATTTAGTTTGCGTAACACTGATATGTATCCATATGTAGTTTATAACCTGCACCGTAGGCATACATACTGTATTTTCCACACCATAAGGCGCATTAGAGTATAAGGCACACCTTCAATGAATGGCCTACTTTAAAACTGTTGCATTATGCATCCACTAGATGAAGTTGCGTTAAAGGCAATGTCATGCAATGATTAACCAATATTGATCCATATATAAGGCGCATCAGATTATAAGGCGCACTGTTGTCTTTTGAGAAAATTGAAGACTATAGTGCGGAAAATACGGTAAATGCTGTTCTTTTGTTTTTCGAAATAGGACTACAACAAGTTGCATCACGTGGAGGTGATCGTCAAGGCAGTTCTGCATGTTGAAAGTACAAGAAAGAACATGGTACTGCAGAATGCAGAAACACAGGTGAGTTAATACACAAACATAAAATGTGAAACCATAGAGAAGCTGAACCTATTAATTCTAAGAATATTGAATAGGTTCTTAGAATCAATTTTCTATCAATTATCCCATGGAATAATCGGATAGAAATAATTTTTTGTCCCTTTGACTTACAATTAGTTGGGGCCTGGGCTATTTTATGATGGCAATGGATTGTTTTTAGAGAATAAATGCTGTAAATAACCCCTGATCCTTAAAAAAAACAAAAAAAAAAACAAAACATTTTTTGCTTTAAACATCACTGTCTTCTTACAGGTAGTTGAGCCATTTTGAAGAGTATCAAAAAAATTCAAAATTTTAAAACAAACAAAAAAAAGTTTAAAAAATATAGCTAAAAGAGTGTTTCTATATATAGTATTAGTGTATTTATAATTTTATATTAATAATTATATGTTTTGTGGTTTGAGCAGGATTTATCACGCCGATCAGTGTGTGCATGTCAAGCCTTCTCAATATTGAAAATGGTGTGCCTCAGGGCTCAGTCCTTGGGACTTTTTTATTTACATTGATTGTCTTCATCATTGAGGCAAATTTCTATTTTTATGCAGATGATACTGTAATTTACTGTTCTGCGCCTACTGTAAATCAGGTACTCAGTTAAGCTCACCTTTAACAATGCAAAGTGCACACTTTTTAACCAGAAGCTCTTTTTAAAAGCTGATAAAAGAAAACTCGTGACACTTAAAAAGGTGAAATACAGGCCAGCGAATCTCCCATCAATTGCAACTGTTCAGGGTACTGAAATTGAGTGTCACAATTTAGGCATCTTGGATTCATAATTGATTTACTGTCTCTTAAGCCTCATAATCAGCATTAGGTTAAAAAATTGAAGCTGAAATTGGGGTTTTATTTCAGAAACAAGGCCTGTTTTATCAACTTTTATGTCTGTACTTGACTATGACATGTCCTTCGTTTACATCCATCTGCACATCGTCTTCATGCATTGGATACGGTCTACCATGGAGCACTGAGATTGCAAAACTCAGATCTTTTACTCACCACTGCTCTTTGTATGCCCGGGTTGGATGGTCTGCTCTCTCCAGCCGTAGACTCTTTTACTGGCATGTCTTTGTTCTTAATTTTAACTATATAATTCTTGGCCTACTTCTTACTTGGGGAATAATTAAAAAAACCCACTGGAAGTCGGAACTTTCGGTCTCAAGATTTGTTTTTATTGACTGTACCAAGGGTCTACACTGCACTAAGTAGCAGGGCTTTCAGCTATGCTGCCCCTTATTATGCATGGCCAGGACTCTCTTGTAAAAGAGATTTTTAAACTCAACGAGGCTTTTCCTGGTTAAAAACAAACAAACTATTATTAATAATATACAGGCCAAAAGTAGGGTCACATTTCAAGGTGTTCTGAAAGTAGGTCAACACGAGTACTAGTTAACTCATTGGCTGTCTTTGAAACATGATCATTCACCGCCAGTTTTTAATGTTTTTTTTTTTTTTTTTAACTTTTTGTCTCCCAGATGAGAGTGACGGCGTTCCCCGAGAGGCATGAAGCACGATCTGGAGGCGTTCCATGGTGGATCATTTTCTTGTCTGTTCTTCTGGCCTTGCTCTTGCTGGCACTTTTGATTTTCCTTCTCTGGAAGGTAAGATAAGCACGCACGCACTCCCATATGTCAAGTCGGACACGAAGCTAAATGATTAACTAACGGCTTGCCTCTCCTCAGTGTGGAGTCTTTGGGAAAAAGAACAAACGGGACTACTCAGAAAAACAGAAGCTGACAACAAATGCGTAAAAAAAAAAAAAAAAAAAAGTGAGGCTGAGTTGACTGCCGTTAATGAAAGAAAATGTGGTGCAGATTTTTCTGTCGCTTTCTTTACTTGGATTTGGGCTTTCCACACAGTTACTGTATTTTTCAGACTGTAAGGTGCACCTGATAAGCAAGGGCATAGGTTTGCATAGGGGCGGTAGGGACATTACACGACAAACTTATCAGAATGCTCAAATTGTCCAAAATGTATTTTATAATGCGTTGTTATACAGGTAATTTAGATTGTCTTCCCATAAGTTGTAAGGATAAAATTGACTCTACCATTATTCAGTGAATTAATTTCATTATTTTCAAACTTAACACTTTTCATTTGCTGAATGCGCCGGTCCATCCCCCCCCAATTGCACGTTTGATTGGCTGATGACTTGACCCACTCCCGACACACAGATGCACGCTCACACTCACACAGCTCCGACAGAAATACATGTCGACAACATGCCGCCTCCTCTGCCCCCTTCGAAGACGAGGGATATTGGAAGTTTTTGTTTCGGCCAGCAGCAGCCGCTGTAAGTAATTTAAAAAGACGCCATGTTGTGGAGGTTAGAAACACACCACTAATTTGCTACTGAAAGTCCGACCTGCATCAGAGTTAGCATAACATCAAACTGTGTGTACTTGCTAACCTGCAAAACTCGAGTAAGAAGATGCTCAGAAGTGTCCTTTTTGTGTTTTCTACTGTTAACATGAATTAAACTGAGAAATGTAGTGAACTCTGCTGGAAACGACAGAACTAGAAAAACTTGAGCTGCATATGTTGCTCACACAACACAGCATACACACAACATAATCATAATTAACTATGCACATAATTTTTTTTTGGGGGGGGGGGGTGGATGCCACGAGCTACCCACACTAGCGTTGCGATCGACTCGTCGATCGTGATTGACGTAACGAGCACCCCTCATTTAGCATATCAATTAATTCGGTTCATATTCGGGAGAAATGTAGCCCATACCCCCGTTTACCCGATCTGTCTGCTCTTTTTAATGTCCCATCCAGAGCAAAAAGTGTACATGCAGGTAATGCTGTTATATTGTCCCTACCAATGTTGAGACCAAACCTACGCCCTTGCTGATAAGTTGTATTAGTGCATCAACGTACTGCAGTTTTTTTTTAAACATAGTAATTATCATTTTATGTATGGGTTTGATGTATGAGTGTCTTGACTTGAATGGAACAGCAGAGGTGGGTAGAGTATGGAGGACCAAATGCGATGGAATTAAATATATTAATAAATCTTTAAATACCAGTAAGTTAAATGGGAATTAAAGTGTCATTAAATTATTAGTCCATTTAATGTTAAAAAAAAAACAAAAAAAAAAAACACATTTTCACCATTTAATTTTTACATGGACATGTGTTGCAGCACTTCATGAATTTTATCTGTCATCACCCATCAGTCATTGGGCGGCTAGGCAGGACTAACACCTGATTGCTTACCCAGTATACCAAGCAAAGACTGGTTGATTTTTGATAAACGATCGATGCAGAGCCAGTAATCATTCTGACACACTAGGTGGTGCTTGGGTCAAACAAGTAGAGGACGAGTGACGTAGTTTTGCTCATAAATTCATGAAATGCTACAACCAAAAGCCAAAATGACACCAACTTCAATAAACTCCTCTGCTTTGCACACATCGTTCTTGGTCAGCAGGAAAGTTTAAGTATATCCACCATGTTTAAAAAGACTTCAGATAGCAATCGATGACACTTAGATCAGCGTTAGTCCTGCCCACTGACTTGGATGGGTGAGTTTGACAGATGAATTGATGAAGTTCTGCAAAATGTGTCCATGAAATAATTGTCTGTTAACCCTAACCCTTTTACATTAAATGAGCTGGTGTTTTAATGACACATTTAAGTATTTTTCATTGTCCCATTTGGTCCTCCATAGTAGAGTAGCCAAAAACTTGACTCAAGTAAGAGTAGCCTTACTTCAAAATGATATTAATCAAGTAGCCATCCCCAAAAATTTACTCAAGTATAAGTATTCAGTAAATAGAATTCTCAATGAGTAGCTGCTTACAAATGTCAGATATTTCTGGTATATATTTTTTGTTTCTCAGCACAACGCCATCTTTATTTTTATACTGTACTATACCTATTATGTGACCATATTAGGCCCAAAAAACCTGAGCTTCGTCCAAAAAGCATTAGTGCCCTCTAGGGAGGAAAACTTATTTCCTACCGTGAAATTAAAACGATCACATTCCTGGTTTTCTGTGGTCTTTTGGCGCCAAATATGACTGAAATCTATGCTTTCGAGTAATGTTGACGGCATGTGAAACATTTTAATTTTTTTTTACTCTTTAAAGACACCACGTTATTAAACAGGCCAGCGTAATCACAAAACTTCAGACTGCCAGCTTGTGTGTGTGGTCATATGACTTGCGTCTGGAGTCATGTGAATATTGTTGCAATATCTGAATGGTAGAGCGGAGAGCCGCTGTGCTGGTTAAAAAATAATTTGTAGGATAAAGGAAAAATTCAAGGACTCTAGTGTAGCCCAAAATATGAGTAGTGTTTCTTCACAAAAAACTCAAGGCATGGTAAAACTGTTCTTAGAAGTATTTTTCTCAAAAGTAGTGATGCCGATCATTAATTCATTCATTCATTTTCCATGCCGCTTTTCCTCACGAGGGTCGCGGAGGTGCTGGAGCCTATCCCAGCCAACTACGGGCAGTAGGCAGGGGACACCCTGAACTGGTTGCCAGCCAATCGCAGGGCACGAGGAGACATACAACCATTCACGCACACACTCATACCTACGGACAATTTAGAGTGTTCAATCAGCCTACCGTGCATGTTTTTGGGATGTGGGAGGAAACCGGAGTTCCCGGAGGAAACCCACGCAGGCACGGGGAGAACATGCAAACTCCACACAGGAAGGCCGAAGCCCGGGAATGAACCCTTGATCTCAGAACTGTGAGGCAGATGTGCTAACCACTAAGCCACCATGCCGATCACATGATTGGAAATCAGGCTGATTGCACCATTTTTTCGACGAACGGAATCGGGTGAAAAAGATCAGATTTTAAAATTAAAAAATACATATTTTTTTTATTATAGGTAAGAAAATAATCCCAAAATACAATGGCAACCCAGAAATTGACATCCACACGCCCTACTTTGATACCTCTCGGCATGATTTTCAGAACATAAATAAAGAAGCAGCAGTATGCGAAGTTGTTGGTGCTCAGAAAACACTAAAAATTTTAAAATGCCCCAAATTTATGGCTAATCAGAGATGAGCAATGACGCACAGGCAGAGGGCGGTGAGTTTTGATGCCGTCACATCGCGCCCCGTGTGTTGGCTTTCAGCTCAATGGTGATGACTTGCGCATTTCGCAATTGCTCATCACCTCCAGTGTGTCGAGCCAGAGTTGCACTTATTTCTCCGTTGGCCTCCTTTGAAACAGTGCCAGCAGGTTTGTTCGAAAGAAAGGCTTTTATTATCCTTTTCGAAAGTGCTGTCAAGTTTTCGGCCACCTCCACCCTTTTGGTTGTATTTTCCCTTGGCAAACCAGCTCGTTAAATCCACTATTTGGCAGGTAATGTAACTGTGAATTAGAAACACAGAATATTGCCATTGATTTAAAACTATCATACTTTTTACATGTGGCGTGGCTCAGTAGTCGAGTAGTTGTCCCCCAACCTAGAGGTTGTGGGTTCGATTCTATGCCCTGATGAACTCATCTAAGTGTCCTTGAGCAAGATACTGAACCCCATGTTGCTCCCGGTGCTGCGTCACCAGTAGCGCTTTGAGGGCCTTGAAAGGTGGAAAGGCGCTATACAAGTAGAACACCATTACCCATGTTTGACCTACGGAGGGAGCCATGTTTTATACGTGCTAGGGGTGATGTAGTTTGTCACTGCCACTAGACGAACACTACCAGCATTCTGCAATTCCTTCTACGCATCGAGATGTTCAACACATGCGCACATCGGTTAAAAGTGGCAAGTACTATTTGTGTTTTTAGTCTTTTATTACTTTTTCATTGCCTCAAAATACTTTTTGCACGAGTTTCCCCTCATACTTTTAAGCATTGTTTTCTAGTGGTAGCACTAGTCACGTAGCGTATTTTAAACCAGCCTTATTTGATATTACTACATTTAAGTATTTTCTTAAGGCATCTTTAGTATGTTCTGTCTGTATGCATCTAAGCCAGGGGTGTCAAACCAATTCCACAAAGGGCCAAGAGGGTCCTGGATTTCATTTCAACCAAGACTGCGCAAACAGATTCACCAATGAATTTTCTACTGAAACAAGCAGCACCTGACTGCAATCAACTGATTACACTTTTAGATCAGATTGGTGAAAACATGACCTCTTCATTGGTTGGAACGAAATCCAGGACCCTCTTGGCCCTTTGTGGAATTGGTTTGACACCCCTGATCTGAACAAAACCAGCTGAAAGAGCATGGTAGTACCTTGGGTGTCAAATTCACCTCTTGTGGGACATTTCGCCAATGTGGCACATTTTGGCAGTACTGTAACATGTTTGGAACTTTTGTTGAAATGAACAAAATAATAAAACTTGGGTATCAGAGCGGACTATCGGCAAATTTGAAAAATCAGGTGACTTGGACGCAAGAATGCAATCGGGACATCCCAACAAGAAAATGTAACTGAGTAAATGTAATGTGCTACTACCCACCTCTGTGAAGCAGTATAATAGTTATGCTTGACTTGTGCTCAATTTCATTAGGCACGACCAGAATTCATACATTGGATTATACTGACAGTTTTGGGGGAAATTAAAGGATTTTTAGTGCGCATTAGAGTCTGAAAAACATGGTATGTCAATGTTATTATTGCAAAAAGCTCACTTTTTTTGGTTTTAAGTTACTATGACTTGGTTGAATTAATTAAACAGGGATACCTTGACTTATGAGGCTTTAACTTAGGAGTTTTTAGCAGTCACTTGATTTTTTAAGATTCATTTTGCATTGTCATGAAAACAGACTTGATAGTGAGCAATAACTTTTTGCATTATTTTTTCATTTAATTTCTTCCCCACCTACGATGGATTTGTTTTCATTAGTTTTCAGTATTCTTGAAATTATTAGTCTAGGGGTTTTGTTGATTCACCACTCCCAGTCCAAATGGATCTAGCAATGTCAATGGCAGCTAGCGAGTTGGTTTTTATTAATAATAGAAAAAGTGAGCTACAGACATGAAGTGGGCTAACTTTTTTGTAAATATCAAAATGTTTGCAAAACTCAAACTTAGTATTTATTAATTGACCAAATGCATTAAAACACTTAGGTAAAAATAGAAATTTAATGACAATTACAATAAAAATATACTTTTTCAAATATTTATTTACTTTGTCATATTTGTTTTTTTAACATTCCAAAAGTGGGAGTGGAATGTGAAGTGGAAAAAAATTAAAATGGGGAAAAGGTTATTTGATCCAACAATTGAACTCATAAGTCAAGTACCATTCACTGTTCATGCATGGCATTGGGGGAGGTACCACTTAACAATTTTTCTATTTGCCATGTTGTCGACCTTCAGCATCTTCCCATTTTTGCTCTTTTGGTCGCAATTGCACTCACAGCCACTTAACTTGCTCATCCATTTTTGTCCCTCACACTGACACTTGCTGCCATTTCTTCCTCCACTTCAGTGCGGCTTCTTCAAGCGGACCAAACACCAAGACGCGGTTCCCAGTTACAACGCGGTACGGATCAAACGCGAGGACCGAGCTGACAAAAACCTGCAAAAGAAATCCTGGGTGACAAACTGGCATCACGACCAACATTATTCTTAACTCATCATCTGCCATTGACAGCGCTAGACATCCAATCCATTTGAAGTGGGAGGTTGACCTCCCACTTCATATAGATTGGATACTTGCGATAAATTTACGGTAGGATAATTGACGCCACGATTGCACGGCTATCGTCAATGGCACTGGGAGTTTGGACTGTAAATACCGAAACAAGAATTTACAAAGTAGCCTTTTGGTCTGTAGGTACAAACATTTTTTTGAACATCAAATTTTGGAACTTATTTTGTACATTTTTTTTGTGTCGGGTGGGAGGGAGAGGCTCAGAGTATGTATTTTTTAACTGTATTTATTTACCTGGGGTACTTTGTTACACGCTACGCAGACCAAAGTCATGTAATGCTAACTAGAGGTCGACCGATATCTAACAATATCCAAAGCCGATTTTGTAAGCAGATATTTTTTTCTAAAGCATGAAAGGCAATTAAAAAAAATTTTTTTTTTACAAATTTACAATGACCTGAGACAAAGGTTTAATTCGGTCTAGTGCTACCAAACGAACGAACGCAGCGCTTTTTATGATTATACACTTTGCAAGAACAGTACATTTTCAAATAATTAACCCACCAGGACATCACGAGGAGATGTAAACAAGTGAGAGTGCGTTTAAGAGGATGCTTGCCATGCTAAAGCTAATGCTAACGCTAAGGGTTAAATTTAAAGTGTAAAGGCCGATTTATGCCTCTGCGTAGCGGTGATGGCAGACCTATGCTGTAGCCCGACGTGCGCGTTCAAAATATCCTGACTACTCGTCACGTCAACACACGCGTGATGAATGGCGAAGGACTGATTGGTCCACTCAAGAATTTTTCCGGTTCAGCACAAGAACACCGCCGTTTTCAAACATTTGCAAACGTCTTTTGTGTTGCCTACGCTTCAACATTTGTTGTTCAATAGTGATTAGCTGCAAATACACACTTTCCATCTCCGTTGCCATTGTTGTCAATGATCAAAATCTTTTTTTAATCGGCTTATTTTTTTGTTAATCAGCGATGTTGGGGGGAAAAGTCTGTATATCGGTCAACCTCTAATGCTAACACATGTGACGTTTTGAATAATTTTTTTCCCCAGTGATGCATCTGCCTTAATTTCAATGAATCTCCACACGTTGTGGAATGACTACAATGTATAAAAGTGAAATTTGGCCAATTCACTGTAAAGAATAAACTGAAATGTTGCCATATTGGCGTGTGTCACAATTTCCAAACTACAAGATGTTTAACAAAAACTTTTATTAAGAAAACGGATATTTAAAATCATACAATTTAAAAGTTAAAAAAAAAAAAAAAAAACATAAGTGCTGTCAATAAGATTTCAGGTTCTATCAAAAACTTTTCTGATAGTGCTGACGCAAATACATGCTGGTGTGGTCATTCTAGAGGAGCGACTCGGATCTGGGCTTTCTGCCGATCCGTCGAGTCCCGGCGGTTGCACCTTCGCTCTCGGAAATCTTGTCTTTTCGTTTGGACTCCCCCCTGCGTTTTTTCTCCCTTCCTCGCTCTTCTTTTTCCTCAGTTTTCTTCATCTCCTTTAGCTTCTTCTTGAGGGAGGCGCGGTCGCCTTGACACACGCCCATTGCCTGACAACAGATGAAGTTATGCATCAAGTTGCTTATCCTCCACTAGAAGGTGTTGTTTTTCCTCTAGAGTTATGAAGAAAAAATTGGGAGCTCTTGGGAGAGTTTGGACAAGTCAGGACATTATTTGTTTGAAATGAACTCATTCGCTGCTGAGGATGGCGATAGACATCCAATTAATTTGAACAAAAATTTGTTCATTTGCTGCCAGGCCTCCCAGATTATATGGATTGGATGTCTCCTATTGATAAACATTTAAATTCACAAAGGTTGAACACTGCCACAATTGGACGTCAGTCATCGTCAATGGCAGTGAAATTTCATACTAATTGAAAATGTTTATTACATTTCAATCAATAATGGATGCCCATTTTTCACCCATCTTGAAACTTTACCTCTAAATTTGGTAAATTAAAATCTATTTTTCATTCTTTCATGTCAATCAGTAATTGTATTGATTTTTGTACTCTCATTAGTGTTTTACCATCAACACTTATATTCAAATTTGTCTGCCAAATACTAGAAAATCAACATTTACTTTAGTATTTCTATCATATTCTTTAATATCTTTAATACAGTAAACTCATTTATAAATTATAAAAATGACCGTTTTTTCCCCCCACCCACATTGAATGCATTTTGCTCAGTGAACAAAACTAAATTTATGTGCATTTTATTCCATTTTTTAAATTTTAAAAAAGGGTTTGTGACCTTGAGTTTGTCCGTGTCCATGGTGAGCAGCTGAGCCCCATCCACGCCTCGTGCTGCAAAGTCGCTCATGTATTGCTCCATGTTCATGGCCACTAACCACAGGCACACCTGATGGCTGCTCCACTCCAACATGGGTCGACTTTGCCACTGGTTGTCGTTTTTACATAGCAGTGGGTCGTCCAAAGTCTAACCGTGGAAAAATGACAGTACAAAAAAACCCTTACTGAATACTGTTTAAATCAGTGGTTTTTAACCTTGTAGGGCTCCCACAAACAATAAATTTGGTGGCTTTTTCCCACCTTAAAAGGACACCTTTTTCATGTGCACCCCAAAAGAACTACTCTAGCTTAATAAATTGAAAAAACATCAAATTACATTTTTCTGATGTGTAATGGTGGAGAATAACAGGAATAAAAACAAATATTTCTAGGAAGCGGCCATCGTAAATGGTGCCTTTTTTTTTTCTTTCCCAAAGCCGCTACCATTTTAGCCAATCAAATGCAAGTATCCAAGTTTGCCAGCCATTCCTTGGTGACATTATATATATTTTTTAAAGCAGGGCTCCTTAATTGATTGCGAACTTATTGGTGCCTGTAGGTTACGAGTTAGCCAGTAGAGGGAATGTGCAGACATTCAGCCTGTAGTGCAGTGTAGTGTACTGTACTGTCGCAAACATGCTTTTCAGTTGTGTCGTTTTCGTCAACGAATATTTCGTTGAAAAACGTTTTCTCATGATGTGAACGCGCTGAAGACGTCTTGGATAGCAAATGAGATGATTAAGTTTTCGCCTGACGAGACGAAAATGTGACAGTGTCATGTTCACAATGCGTGACATTTGCTTATTGTACTTGCAGTTAGTCAGCGTGCATCATAGCAATGTTTGGGCGTGTCACACATGTGACATTTAGAAATACCTAATCAGTGCTTTCTTCCAAAACACCAAACAAGGGCTGTCAAAAATGCATTAAAAAAACATTAGCTCAAACAAAAACTTATCTTATGTTGGTCTTAGCAGAGAGTTGGATTCAGCCATGTTAAATGAGTTGTCATACTCACTGTTGCCAGTAGAAGGCAGTGTATCCACTCAAATCAATATAAATGCAACACTTTTAAAACAAACCATTACAACGTCACTAATAAAACGAATCCTCGAAACAGCAAAATTTGATTCAAAAACTTTTTGATAATACAATTACTCGAGAATCAAATAATAATTCCAGCACTAATTTATACACTTGTCTTTCCCTTTCATCTCATTGGCTGCGACATATCCATTCCGACTGAAAGGGCTTTCCCTTCCCAGTCCAAATGGATTGGACGTCTGTCGCAGTCAGTGGCTGTTAAACACCATCACGACGTGACATGCATCAAGCAGGTGCGATATTAGAGACGAGAGGAAGGCAAAGGGAAGGAAGGAAAGCCTTACCTCAGTGGATGAAAAGGTGAAAGTGTGAGAGTGTCCGGAGAGCGAGTGATTAGAGCCATGACCCCCTGCGCTGAAGCTATCCAACCGACAGCCAACACTCTGGAACCGACAAACCTTTACAAATTTCCCAGACTACAACTCCAGCCGTAATGTTTTATTTTTTTGCACTGTGGTTGTCGTTTAATGGTCTGACATGCAAGCTGGTACGTGCATACCTGATCTCCCCTACACGAGGTAGTCAGGTAGGGCAAACTGCTGCTGGACACAGAGCGGAACTTCTCTGAGTTGCCCGGTTTTCTCCCCTCCTCGTCTTTCTCCTTCCCTCGCTCTGCGAACCAGGCAAAGGGCAAGCACGACGGCATGGAGGTGACCGAGCCTGACGGAGAAACTTCAGATGGCTTGTCTGGAAGGTCTCCACAAGACGCCCTAAAAAGATTTGAGGTTTCAAACATTTTACTATCCGCAAAACAACAGTTCGTAAACCTTTCATGCACGACTTTTTACCCTTACAAGGTACTCATTTGACTCACTAGCACTGAAAGATTGCATTTACAGCCAGTACTTCTAGTTTAAATGAATTGAATGTTTATCACAGTCGATGGCATACAATGAGTTAAATTCTACAGCAAAATAAAAAATCCTGAGTTGTTACTTGGCGCTGTAACCAGAGTGCATTTCTCTTTCTATTCATTTTAATTTAATAAATTCGGCTTTTATTAACATTGTAATAATTTAGAAATTATACAAAAACAAATACTATAATGATATGGCGGAAAACCCAGACAAGACTGAAAAAGTTTCTGCTCTTGCACTCTTTAAAAGAAACTGCTTTATTTTAAGCCACAACAAATGTTGTGTTTGATATAACAATATGTCTATATGCTGTCATAGCAGATTCATGGCGCATTAAGCCCCCGAACTATTTTTAATTTGCCCGTTTTACCCTGGAAACCCATTTTCAGATGTCGCACAATCGTTTTTGTTGTTTCAACCCACCTATGAAAACAAGGTAATTTTTTATTACAAATGTCTGCCATTTTTAGCTTTGAATCATTAATTGATGTCCAATATTTTGTAAAAAAAAAAAAAAAAAATATATATATACATACACGACTTTAAAAAATTATTCACCCGCGTATTTTAAACTTTTAAACAAATTACGTCACAATGAAAAAAATGACGTCTGTAAAAAAGTCACGGATGTCTACCTCATAACTAAAAATGTATTTTTTTGTTACTCTCACATTTTCCCCGATATGTTAGATCATATATAATCGATCCAAACAAAGAAAAATTGAAAAAAACGTGAAGGTAAAAGGGTAAATATATGAAAAAATCTCAACCACTCCTTGATGTCCGCGATTTTTTGGCTCCTATACTGATACCGATAACTGGCTGTGCAGTATCGGCCGATACAATACCGATACCACTTTGTTTGAAATATATATATACTGTACACACACACGCGCGCACGCGCACGCGCACACGCACACGCACACGCACACACACACACACACACACACACACACACAATGAATCCAGTAGAACTTTTTATTGCATACATGGTATGCGTGGCAATAGTTGAATAAACCTTTGGCTCTCACAGGCCAAAATGAGTGCTAAATTCGTAAAATTAAAACATGTATAATACTAGCCCAACAGTAAGAAAGTAAAAATACAATGAATAATGAACAAACTTTTTTAAACCCCGAGTTTTGGCTCTCAAAGGCCAAACAGTGCAACTTTCATGAAATTATTACTTCATAAAATTAGAATAATAATTGACCACAGCATGCAGTCTCTATATGGCTAGGTTCTTACCGCAGGTCTTAATGCACGAGTCAGATTTTTTCATGTTTTCCCGACTCGAGTGAGGCATTAACATGACAGTCTGAAAGGGACAAGTCGCATAAAAGTGAACCATTTCAATTCCGATCTAGGTCACTTTCGTATGTGGTTCAAATCTGATCTGGTCCACATTTGTCCAGAATGTGCCGGCGATCTGAACGGTCAAGTCTCCCAAATCGGAATTCGTGCAGCAATTACGCCAGCAAAGAGCAAGAGCGGTAGGCTGGATGGCCGCAATGTAGCTGTGCATTAGCGCCTAGCTTGAACTAAGCAGCAGGCTGGCTTGATCACAGTCATTAAAAAAAATATAACATTTATTTCCATTTATTTGGGAAGCTTAAAATCTCAATTTTCTGAGGGAAGAAACATTTTGAACAGGAGGGCGTTTTAAAAACAAAAAAACAGCGAAACCCTTAATGTAGGTGAGAGCGTGAGAGAGCATAATTAAAGACTTCATGATTTTAATGAGATCGCGTACTTACCTTGTTTCGATCCAAAAACTCCAGGCAGCATGTATCACCGAGTGTCAAGACACAGCTGTGAATGGCCACACATCAAGGTGTGGGTGAGATTTTCTTTTTCATATATTTACTAGTGCTGTCAAATTTATCGCGTTAATGGGCGGTAATTAATTTTTGTAATTAATCATGTTAAAATATTTGACGCATGCACGGAATAACCCCTTCATGCGTAGACTCAAACAGTTTACAATGATGCCGTTTTAGCACACAGAGCGAAAAGGTTATGATGTAGCTATCCGTTACTTATTTACAGACACTATTTTTTTCCATTGCGACGTAATTTGTTTAAATGTTTAAAAAATACGAGTTTTTTTTAAAGTCGGCTTTTTTTTTTTTTAAACTAAATATTAGACACCATTTAATGATTCTAAGCTAAAAATGACATTTCGGCGCAGCGTCTGTAAACGGGGTCTTTAGGGTAAAACAGACAGATTAAAAATAGTTTGGGGGCTTAATGCGCCGTGAAACTGCTATGGCAGCATATAGACATATTGTTCTATCAAACACAACAGCTCTTTTGGCTTAAAATACAGCAGTTAATTTTAAAGAGGGGTGCAACAGCGGAAACTGCTTTTTCAGCCTTGTCTGAGTTTTCTGCCTCATACATTTTTTTCCCCAAATTCAAAACAGATATAGCTAGGCTATCAAGGCCAATTACAGCATGCTTTTAAAACAGGTCAAAATTGTATGTTTAATGTTCTTATCTTTAGGTCACAAGTCTCAGACAAGGCCAAGACTCGTCCAATAAGCATATCTTAAAATTTTGATTCAAATTTTAAGGGAATAAATCTTACACTGTTCAACATTAAGCCTGTTTAGTTGCATTAGCTTTGACCATGTAGCTTGTCATATTTACATCACAGAAAATAAAAAATTAAGAATATAAGAATGAATGAAGAGGAAAACAAGGGGGAAACTCAGGAAGAACAGTTAAAAAAAAAAAAATTTTTTTTTTAAATTGCAATACACTAATATAAAAACATTGTGAGTAAACCATAGTAACCGAGCTATTCTAGTCATGTGGTGAAAATTCTTCTCGTTTTAATATTGCAATTAGAGCTGAAACGAGCACTCGAGCAACTCGAGTAACTCGAGTTTAAAAACTGATCCGAGTAATTTTATTCACCTCGAGTAATCGTTTATTTTGACAGCTCTAAGCATCACGTTTTGCTCGGACTACTTTAAATGCGGGACAATGCGCTGTCACGTGCGGAGAGGAAGAAGGAAAAAAAAAAAAACTTACTGCAGCCGACAGCCACCACAAACGACGCCGACGTTGCTAAATACTAGCCCGCACGATGCTACGTTGGTACAGGTAGCGTCTGATAAGTCTCATAGAGACCACATGTATGTTGAACTAGATGCGCAATGACAGACTCGGCCGCGTCTGGGCAGCGTTAGTAAACAGCCGCCATCTTAAAGCAGTAGAGCGCTAAGCGCTAATAAAGAGCGCTAAGCGCTAATAAATAAGATTAACGTTACTGTCGCTACTAGCTCACGTAACATTAGCCCTGCGGAGGGCTAGGTTTCAATTAATTATGACCACTGTCGATGCGTGGCTAACGTGTCTTACATACAGGCTTTAACATAACATAGCACTGTGGAGCGATGAGGGTGTAAAATAAAAACTCAATCATGCTAACTATCAATTTTAGCTCAGTAGTCATTGCTGGATAAAACACCAAGTAGCACTGGTCCCTAATGTGCTCCAATACAGCCTGTATCATACGTTTATTTTGAACACTGCAAAAACTCAAAATCCTATCAGGACTTACAGTTTAGACTAACTTAAAACTTAACTAGAACTTAAAAATGGCTTGACACAAAGAGAAATTCAATTGAAACACGTGGGAAAAAATCCTAACTTTTAAGTGATGTGTGTTATCAAGCGTAACAGCATTTTTAGGTAAGATATATATATATATATATATATATATATTTTTTTTTAATAAGATCTAAAAGTTTTTTGAGTGAAAGCAGTAAATTAGTCTTTTTTAAAAATTCTAGTTACATCTGAGATGCAATTGTTGGCTGTTTTCAACAATATACATCGAAAATAAAGACATTGATTGACTGAAAATGGTTCAAGATTAGATGAAATGTCTTGTTTTCTCATGTATATTTATAATTGCTCTTCACCTAAAAATATATTTGTTTTATCCGATTACTCGATTAATCGATAGAATTTTCAGACGATTACTCGATTACTAAAATATTCGATAGCTGCAGCCCTAATTGCAATACATCACAAACCCCCAAAAAGTCGCAATGTCAGTTTTTTCCGATATCGTTCAGCCCTAATTGTGACACAACCTGGGCATTGATCTGGGACAGCTGGCTCCAACTGTCACATACCTATTCAGTTTCAAATCACCATTATGTGACAAGTGAGAGTGCGTTTTAGGGTGGGTCATAGTGCATTCCCATCAGCATTAAATGTACTGTTCGGAAATTTAATACCTACAGTGATTTACAGTAAATTTAAGACCTTAATTACATGGATTTTAATTCAATATTTTTTAAGGACCCGCGGGAACCCAGGTTTCTCCTCCCATTAGCAAGAGGACTAGCACTTGAAAGAAATGGAATAAAGCCTGTAAATTGTGGGCAAACCAGTCTAAAACCTGGCCTAAAACACCACATTGCCTTGATTTAGTCGACATACGAATATCTGCGTGTCTTAACCTTCGCTGACCTTAGATTCACTCACCGGACCCCGGTTAAAAACAATTGAATTGATAACATGCATTGAGCGGCTCTATCCCACCTGTTTTTTTTGGACCTTCTCAGCAGTTTTTCACTCTTCCTCTTGCTCAGAGACTTGCGAAGACCACTGCGTGATAATATCATAGCATCACTTTCAGAAACACTGGAAAGTGTGGATCACTAATTAAAAAAAGGAAATTAAAAAAGTGATGAGTACCTAAAGTCAGGCATTTTTCTTTTGGATTTTCTGGAAGTGGAGGATATGATTGGCAGGGTGATGACAGCGCTGGTGTCAGTGATGAAAACGGGCAGTGTTGTGGGGCTGTCCGTTGTAACAGAAGAACTGCAAAGTTCCACTTCACCGCTACTTCGTACGATCTCTTCCGATTCCAATCGGCTCTCCAGCGGCTTTAGTTCATCCTGCAGGCGTCACAGATTAGATGACGTTCAATTACTTCCTGTTAGATTGTTGTGACGTTGAAACTCGCACCATTTTTTTAAGGCTCTCCCTAAGTTTATCTTGTGAAGGCGGATGGCGTTTCAAATTCCGTGCCAGCAGACACCGGGCTATGTGCGCGCTGCAGTCCAGTCGTTCTGTTTGAGGAACTGCAACATACCAGTCTGAATCTGAGAAAAGACAGTGACAAACATATACAGATTTGTTTATGTCCAAAAAAACAAAAAAACAAAACATTTTTCCCTTAGAGGAACGAGAGAATGTTTCGCACTAGAACATACTGTACATGACTCACGGGGTTTGTACATACCCATGTGCACAAACCCTAGGCGCGTGATTGGTTCCTGGTGCGAGATTGACACGACAAAAGCAATGACCACCATCGAAGCCGCCCCTACTATGACCGACATGACGCTAATAAGAGTGGCTTTATTCTGTGAGGTGATTGGCTGCCCACATCATAGCCTCGCCCAGCCTTTTACTTTTTATTTTATCTAGTCTTACGCAAACATTTTAGCAAGACTTTTCAGCATTTTTACAAGCTTTGAGAGCACCTAAACTCAATTACAAAACCTCCACAACATCTTTGAACCTTTATTACATTTTTTAAACCTGAAAATGGGGCACTTATCTTGTCAAAAACATCCAAAACTATTTTTACCCGCTTTTAGAGCACCCAAACCTCCCGGGGTAATTTCAACAACTTTTACCCGCAACGGAGCACCGCCAAACACCTCAACGACCTCCAAGGGGATATTAAGTGGTACTTTTCTCCATTTTTACCTGATTTGACAGCACCCAAAGTCGGATACAAACCATCATCTGTAGCAGGATTTTAACTATTTTTTTTTTTACCGCAAATGAATCATCATATCCCCGCTACATACTCGTGAATGGACTGCCATGACATCCAGGAGGTGTGCCAAATTTCTCCCACGCATCACAGAGTGACCGCATAAGGACTAATTACTGTAAATTAGGACTGTCAAATGATTAAAATTTTTAATCGAGTTAATTACAGCTTAAAAATTAATTAATCGTAATTAATCGCAATTAATCGCAATTCAAACCATCTCTAAAATATGCCATATTTTTATGTAAATTATTGTTGGAATGGAAAGATAAGACACATGACGGATATTTACATACAACATACTGTACATCAGTACTGTATTTGTTTATTGTAACAATAAATCCACAAATGGCATTATTAACATTTTCTGTTAAAGTGATCCACGGATAGAAAGACTTGTAGTTCTTAAACGATAAATGTTATAGTTACAAGTTATAGTAATTTTATATTAAAACCCCTCTTCATGTTTTCGTTTTAATAAAATTTGTAAAATTTTCAATCAAAAGTAGAGTTAATATAATAATAATAAGAATCAAAATAACAATAATAAAAATAGAGTGAAAAGTTTTACGTGTATTTTGCATAGCTAAATTGATATGGAATGCCAGTTTATTTAGCATTGTTGTTTAACTGTGTCAGAATAGGGCCTCATTACTATAGACTGAAGTGCTTTTCTTTTTGAGAACAATTTTTTTTTTGAGAGATAGGAATATTATTTTTGTTGTGCTTTCACTAAAGGATACTTATGTTTGTTGTGAAGGAGAAGCTTATGCCAATAAACTGTGAGCCTGTGTCCACTCGCCTTTACTGTATAACATATACAGTGGGGAGAACAAGTATTTGATACACTGCCAAAACCCATTGGCAGTGTATCAAATACTTGTTCTCCCCACTGTATCTGTACATATCTTACCCAAAATAAAACAAGAGACACATAATTGCCACTAAAAGACAGAAAACTTACCGAAATATGTGTGGAGCACAAATAGCAATTTGCATTGCATTGTGAATACAGCATAAACGTCTCACAACTACTAATTCTCCCACGTTTAGAAGACATGAGTATGGAACGGCGCTGCCCCCAAGCGGCCGGTGGCATTCTCTTCACTCTTAATGTCCATAAACGGCCTCATTGTAATGTTTGAGGCAATATGCCAGCGGGTGCGTTAATTGCGTCAAATATTTTAACGTGATTAATTAAAAAAATTAATTAACGCCCGTTAACGCGATAATTTTGACAGCCCTACTGTAAATACATTTAAATACCGTACTTTACAGTATAAAGGAATTATACCATATGTAAATACAAGTACATAATCTGTTTACTTCGATCTTTTTAAAATTTTTTTGAGGGTTGAGGGGCAAATCCTACTTTACGGTTTTTCATTTTTCGCGGGGATTTCTGGTCGCCATTTACTGCGAAAAACGAGGGATTACTGTATCCGTGTTGAAGATTAACAAATAAAAGGATCTTGAGTTATTTCAAACCTGCAGAATATGTCTGTACTATGATGGAAGACGTGATTTAATTTTGGGGTATGACGTCAACGGTAAGAAAAGGAATTTCGGGATAGCTTGATAACGGATTAGTCTATCAAATTTGCTGGGTAGGTGATATGATAAGAGAAAGTGTCATATGACTCAAAATGTGAAATTATATTATCATCATTTAAAGAATATTTTAAATTATTCTTCATTAATAAAAATGTATAAAAAAACAAAACAAAAACACTAGTTATGGCCCCAAGCACTTTTTATTATTATTATTTTAAATGTAATAGTATTTAACTTATAGCCCGCCATTGACAAGGATATGCGCCCAATTCATTTAAATTTGGAGGACTTTGAATATCATTTTTTCAGTGCGATTGCTGCCGCTAGACCCAAACTCCTTTTCGCCCCTTCCAGTAAAAATGGATTGGACGTCTACCACTGACAATGGCAGCCCATGAGTGCAGTACAAAGGGTAAAGAGGATGAAAAAAGCCTACCTGGGACTGACGGGTCCACACAGCGTGGCTTCAAGGTTGTCACCGGTTCTCTACCTTCCAACTGTGTATGAAAACATTCAATATTCTTGCCATTCGGTATTAAAAACTGCTTTTCTCACCTGAAGTTGAAGCCTTTCAATGGCCTCCTTGTGATTATCTTCCTTCTCCTGCATTTCTTGACGCAATTTTGATTGTCTGCTCTTGGCCTCCTCCTCTCTGAGCATAGGTTAGCAGACAAGGTACCATTGTGCAATCCACCGCTAACTGGCTATTTGGGAGGAATTAAACGATTACCTGCTCTGGTACTCTCTGACCAGTCTCTTGGCCTTACTGTACTTGCTTTCCAAGCTGTCTGATTGGCTCTGGGCATCTGCCAGTCGCTGGCTCACCACCCTGCAAAGTGTCTGGGCCTCTTGCCAATACCTGAGGAACACACACAGGCTGCTTAAACAACAAGTCAAATTCTGGACTTTCAAGTTGCACTAAACAGATATCCAGGGGACAGCAGGATATTGAATGTAATATTGGTATCTGGCCTTTTGCAAATGTAGCAAAAATCTAGAATTGGATATTAAGACCACTTTGACACACCAAGAAAACAGTGATGGGTCAATGACTAAGGAATAGAAGTTCTCAAAGCGTGGTAGTGATGGTATTACAGGTAGTCCCAGGGTTACGACGTACCCGACTTACGCGATTTCACTTTACGACGCCAGGGTCTCATCCAATGTTCCCTCTAAACTGCGCGCGTGCGCAATCGCGCACTGTTGGCACCTACTCTGCGCACGAGAAATTCAATGCTGCGCACAAAAAAAAAAATCAACAGAAACGTATGTTGTAACTCGGTGAGTGACAGGTGTCCAGCAAATGATACGATAAGGTTCACTTCTGCTACGCAGCCAATCATAGCATTGACATTGCTTGTGTATTGCCCAGCCTACAACGCGTGGTGTAGGTTAGCAAGCTAACAACAGTGCGTGAGTGCGGCGGAGTTGAGAGACGTAAAGGCCAACCCCTTATCATGGCGAAACGAACGGGCAGCGACACATCCACTCACCAAGCCAAAGTAAAAAAGAAATGCGGTTCATATAAGAAGGAGTGGCTGTCGGAGCATGTGCAAATAGACGAACAAGCGGTGAAACTGAAGCCAAAGTACCAAGTGAGTTTTCAGAGGGAAAAATGTGTACTGAATGGAAGTTGGACTACCTCAAGCATCATATTCAGCAGAAAAGTCATTTGAAAGCTGTTGAAAATTACAATGACTCAAGATGCGACAGGGATTGGTACATTATTGCGGGAAAATGCAAAAGACCGACAGAAGAGAAACGAGCTGTCCCACAAAACAAAATCTGACCCAGAGCAAGTTGAAGTTCTCATTGACAATATTTTACTTGCCATCGAAATGAATGCGTCAATGGTGTCAGTTCAACAAATCCGCAATCACATGGATATATATCTATCTATCTATCTATCTATAAATATATATATATATATATATATATATATATATACATATATACATATATATGTGTGTGTGATTATACCACAAAGCTGGTGAAGTAAAAACTATGCCTTTGAATTTGTAAACTCAATCAATGATATAGTGGAGAACGAGACTATGTGCAGAGTTAAAAATGCACCCTGGCATACACTGATAGTAGATGAGAGCACTGACATATCAGTACACCAAATGCAAGTCCTATATATTAAGACGTGAAAAATAAGGTACAATTTAAGTCAGATTGGTGTGTATTCCACTGACATTTATTAAGATATTTTAATTATGGATATTAATCATTAAATGCTCTTACTACTAGATAATTTACGGGCAGTAGAAATGCTAATAGGCGTGAAAAGGCGTGATACTGGTGTGTGGCCGCTATGTACCGTATTTTTCGGACTATAAATGGCAGTTTTTTTCTTAGTTTGGCAGAGGGTGAGTCTTATTTTCTGGAGCGACTTATATGTGAATTTATTCACACATTATTATATAATTTATACACACATTATTACATCATTGTTGCTAGTTAGCATGTTCTTTATGCTGTAGTTATCTGAATAACTCTAAATAGCTATTTTACATTGAGATACCAGGCATGTTCTCAGTTCGTTGTTTATGAGTCATGTAATGTTATCATACCGTACACTTATTCAGTCTGTTGTTCTCTATTGTATTTTTATTCTGAATTGCCTTTCAAAACATGTCTGTTCTTGGTGGTGGATTATACCAAATAAATTTCCCCCAAAAATGCAACTTATACGCCGGTACGACATATATGTTTTTACCTTTTCATTGCGCATTTTTTGGCTGGTGTAACTTATAGTCCAAAAAATACGGTACACATCTGATGTTGCTCACCATGGGCCGCAATGTGCTCAGGGAGATTGTGTGTTTGCTCAGACACATGAAAAATTAGAGGGAACATTGGTCTCATCCTCCATTTTGTCTCCAGTCATTTTTTAAGTCGGGTGAACAGTACCTTATTTCACCTCACAGTATCAATTTTTTAAACTTCATTTTATTGATGACTGTTCTTCCCTTAGGAATGTGTATTAGATTGTAATGTTGACTTTTCTATTGTAATGCCTTTATATTCGGCGCAGAAAGCGTATAGAAGGTATGACTTCAGCATGCGAGTAAGAGCACATTTGTGGCCACGAAGAAGTCGCGCAGCCGAGAAAGGGAGGGAGGGGAAGGATTACAGCTTAGTTCGCTGTCTAGCTACGATTTAGCTCCAACATCTTGGCGAGGACAGTACAATGACGCACAATACATGTTTTTGGATAGTTATTTTGAGATTGGGGGGGTTTTTAGGGGTACGTAAAGGATTAATTCCAATTTACGCGGAAATTCGGGTTACGACGCCAGCAAAGGAACAAAACTCATTCGTAACCCGGGGACTACCTGTATTTAGTGGTTTCGTTTTAAATGAGAGAACATTTACCGTTCCCTTAAAAAAAAAAAAAAAAAAAAAAAAAACTGACTGGTATGTGTGATTAAGACGCTCAAAAAAGGATTTGTTAAGTTTTTTTTCCCCCTTCCCCAACAAAACCTCTAAATAATTTATCAAAATAGTCGTCGATTCATTTGATGTTCAGTTGTCCATTATTCAATAAATTGCGGCAGCCCATTTTGGTACTGTGTGGCCTGTGTCGAAGTGTGCAGAAAATAAATCTATGGTGAGACATGTACTTCTGTTTTGGCCCAAATTGCAGCGCTAATCCAGCCCATAAAGGTGATTAAATCATTGGCGGTGCTAGCTGTCCAATCCAATTTGACTGGAATGAACAAATGTCTATTGCCATCAATGGTAGTCAACGAGTAAATGTAATCGCACTTCTCAAGCTTGTCAGCCTTCTCTTCTCCATCCTCCACTTTTTGTTCCAGCTCTGCTTTATGTCTCTCCCAATTGGCTTGCTCCTCCTCGTACTCCTTTAACTGCACGGAGAACAACATGAGTTCAGTAATGTGTACAGCATATGGTGTGTCCAATTTACAAAGGAATATGCTTATCTTTTCATCAGCGGAATACCAAAAGAGCTATTTTTAACAAACTGGCTCAATCTTCCTACTTCAAAACTTTCAAAAGCAAATAAAAGTCATTACAGCCAAGCAGTTGGATAAAGGAAAGAAAAATGGCCATATTTGGGTGGCTCTTCGGCCATTAAAATGGTTCATGCTGTTCTGCAATTTGGATGTGAAAGTTCATTAACATGAGCAGACCTTTTCTCTTGCTTTTTGCAGCTGGGCTGTTCTTCTCTGCAGTTTGGATTGAAGCTGTTGAGATAACAAATGGGCAGTTAGTCGTGATGCAATAAATCGTGAACCGCATTTTGCCCGAAATTAAATTACTACGATTTTCTGATTTTCTCTTGGGGGGCGGGGTATTTGATGTTTTTTTACGGACTAATTAGCATTATGGCAACTTGAGATATTCCCACTTTAAGTGTTCCATTATCCCAAAAAACAGTTTCCAAGTTATTTACAGGTATATGCACTCATTGGCTGCCACTGACGGCACTAGACGTCCAATCCATTTGGACCGGGAGAGGGTGGATGAACATTTATTTGCCCCTCCCAGTCAAAATGGCACTGAAAGATGAGCATTCATAGCCAGTCCTCCCTGGACGTTTATTATTGTCGATGGCAGTTATTTGTTTCAGTAAGACAAAGTTTGTGATGTGAAGAGTTAAAACCTCAACCTTGTTTTGTGTTACATATGAATTACCTCTGTGAAGTTGGCCCCCCATCAGACGCAAATTTATAGAAACATTATGTCACTCGTTTGTGCTGGAATTTTGTTTGTTTGTGCTGCTATTGTTTTTAAGATATTCTTTTAGAGGGTCAATTTGAGGTCAAACAGCCCCCCATTTTGATTAAAAATGGCTAAGAATTGCTGGTTTACGCTGTGAAATGTTTTGTTTGTGCTGCTATTGTTTTATAGATGACGTCACACAGCCCCCAATTTATTGCAAAATGGACCCGTTTAATCTAGTTGTTGGGACACCCTGTTATTGAGAGTTGGTACGCTCTATCAGCTGCGACAAAGGTGCTGCGATTGACGTTATCACTCAAGTATCTCAATATCTATAAAACGGTAGCAGCACAAACGAGCACCAACGTGGCACAAACGACTGACACAATTTTTAGCAATTCTTTTATTAAATGGGGTACTGGCTGACCTCAGACTGACCTATAATAGCAGTACAAAGGAAAAAAAAATTTTTAGCAAACGAATGACATAATTCTTCTATAAATTTGCGTCTGATGGGGGGCCAACTTCACGGAGGTATATGAATTACCTTCTGGTATTTAAGGCATAGTTGGTCGTTATCCAGAGAGGAAAGAATAGACATGTCCTCCTCCTCATCCTCATCCATGCTGACGTCAGTTTCCGAGTTGCCACTTGTTTTTGCACTCTGTCATAAAAGCAAAACTGCACATCAGTGAATCCAGTTTTCTTTCAGATTCTCAGTGATATTTGACACAACGAACCTTTTGTGCAGTCTTCTCCATTTCAAGGCTTTCATTGACCAAGCGCGCCACTTCACTTTCTACCCCTTCCTTGTCTCGGCCAATCAGAAATCTTGGAATGGAAGAGAAGAAAACAAGATTTATGAGCAGCTATACCAAAAAAAAAAAAAAAAAAAAATGCTGACAACTTACTTGACCAAGCCTGCTGTATTTTTGAGCACCGTTGCTGCAAACAGCTGGGACACACCCACCAAACTTATACCATCCACCTCCACAATCTGGTCATTCACTTGAATCCTAAAATAAAAGGCAATGAAATTATTTTTGGGAGGGGTTATCTACATCACAGGTTTTTTTAAACACAACGTGCAGAATTTTATATTAACCAAAATATACTTTCATCGAGGACTACAAAAATCTGGTATTTGTCATCCACCTCCCCCACTTTTTAAAAAAAATATAAAACTGAACCCTTTACTTTTTATTTATGCTGTATATTTTTTCATATTAATTCAAAACATTTTTAGTCAAAATATATTTAAACATAATTGTTGGGCTTTTGTTTGTTTATGTTCTTGGTCATATTTTCATTTAAAGTAAATAAAAAAATTTAAAAAAATTTTAAAAAAACAACAATACTGAACAGTTTTTCACTTGTTTTCTTTTTAACTCATTAGCTGTGATAGACGTCCAATCCAGTTGAAGTAGATTGGACGTCTACTAGTGATAAATTCATTTAAATTCACAGCAGAGGGATGATTGGATGCCACATCATTGGAAATTATCATCAATCGTAATGGGGGAAAAAAAAAAAAAAGATTTGGACAATATCTGATCAAAATTGCAGTCGATTAATCAATTAGTCATTTGCGAAAGGCTAAAAGGAAAAAACAGCAAGATTTGTGCAAGCATACCGCCCGTCATTATGTGTGGCTCCACCTTCTGTGATCGTCTTGACAAAGATTCCTAGTTTCTCCAAGCCCTGGTCCGCACCTATCCCCATTCCGATGATACTGATGCCTAGTCCATCTTGTTCTGAAAGGCAGCAAAACACCAAGAGTGCAAAGATTTTCATCAGGCGGAATTAAAACCAACCTTTTTTAATGTCCACTTCAAAAAGGTCCATCTTGTCTACCCTCTTCTCCAGTTCGTACTCCGCCGAGGCGGACACGGGATCGATGTCGTTGTTGCATCTGTTGTACTCTGCGTTAGTGTAGGTCGTGTAAACCTGGGTGAGAGATCAGCTGCCACAATTAATCCAGAATTAATCAATTAGTCTGATTTAGTTATAGCAACGTTGTTAAATAAAAAATGTCTATATCTTCTGATCCTATTGTTCAATTTTTTTGTATTAATATATAATAAAAGGATATATATATATCTATATACAAACACACACACATACACACTAGTATATATAAAATCTTTTAAATAAAAAAAATTATCATCTTTCAGTGCCATTGACAGCAATAGAAATGAATGAATCTTAGAGGTGTGCGAAATTTCCGATTCTTAGATTATTCGCGATTTGGCCGTGGAAGATTCAAGAACGATTCACAAACATCCTAATTCCAGTTATTGAAAAATATGACAAGTAAAGTGGAACTAAAACACAGCCAGCGCGGTCTTCAGGACGCAATGAGGAATGGACCGTGAGTAAACATCATGCCCAACTCCTGCTGCTAGATAAAAAAACAATAATACCTGACTGCGGCCGACAGCCGCTACAAACAGTGCCCAGTTGCTAGTTGCTACAAACATACGGCAACATACGGCTATGGTAGATATCACATATATGCAGAACTAGATGCGAAATGACTGACGACGGCGGCGTTAGAACATGTACAGAGAACTAGAGTCGAAATGACAGGCGATGGCGGCGTTAGAACATGTACAGAGAACTAGATGTGAAATAACAGACTTGCCGGTGCTAGTACACAACCGCCATCTGAAAGCAGTAGACTTCTCTAGAAGGCTCTGTTGTAGCGAACCTCATTACTTTTTATCTAAAATACCCCTAAATTGGCAAAATCTTTACTTGAATCCATCTTTAAATGATGACAGTTTTAAGCTTTGACATATTGAAAGTAGACAGAAGGGAAATTATGAAATAACGGTAGCAATTTAAACAACTTTAACTGTTAATTCACAACATTGGGTTGGGTTGTGCATCAATAATCGATTTATAATCGAATCAGAGCCTCTGAATCGTAATCGAATCGTTAGGTGCCCAAAGATTCCCACTCCTAAATGTATCCATATCCAAATGTATATAGAACTAGTTGCGAAATGACAGACTCACCGGTGTAGGCGCACTATCCTATTCCCCTCACTATCCACTCGCGGTGGCCTGCACTTGTCAGTGACGTTCCTTATTCTCACTATATGATTATACAATTTTAACATTTGTTAATAATACGCTCTGTGTGTAGTATCATCCATCGCTTTTCCTTTTTAAATGGGCACTTTTAAGCGAACGCAAGAAGTAACAACGGGAACATTTTTAAACAGGCATTTCACGGGAGAGCATTTCGACTCTTCGGCCAATCATATAGTGAGAGCGAGTGGACAGTGAGGGGAAGAGGATAGTGAACCTACACCGGCATTAGTAAACAGCCACCATCTTGAAGCAGTACACTTCTCTGGAAGGCTGTTGTAGCGAACTGAATTTTATCTAAAATACTCTTAAATCAGCAAAATCTTGACTTGAATCCATCTTTAAATGATGAAAAAGTTTTAAAACTTTAACATGTCGAAAGTAGAAGGGAATTTATGGAATAACGGGAGCAATTTTAACAACTTTAGCGGTTGATTCACAACATTTAATCAATTGAATGTAGTTTTAAGAGCGTACGACAGGAGAAAAAAAAAAAAAAGTCTTAAATAGCATTATTATGTGAATTATAATCATATTTTGAGACGATTCAACTATATACAACAATTTAGCAAAGCGCAGATGACGAGAAATGAGTCTTTTAATCTGCCGGTTAACCACACCTACCATTTATAGGGCTCTAGCGTCCCCAACAGGTGGATGACGTCAGCGGGAGAATGGGCTCATCGGTTTTACTATTCAGGCCATTGAGGGGGAATTATTCAGAACGAGGAAAACGTGACGAAGAGAGACGCAAAATGTCATTGTTTCAGTCTCTCTACTCCAATATTTTTACAGGATATTCTTTTTATCCAAGTATTTTTCCCCAATAGCTAAATAAATGGCTTGAGAAGGACCAGTCAGCCCGTCGAGGGGGAATTATTCACAACGAGGAAAACGTGACGAAGAGAGCTGCAAAATGTCATTGTTTCTCTCTCTCTCTACTTCAATATTTTTACAGGACATTCTTTTTATCCAAGTATTTTTCCCCAATCGCTAAATAAATGGCATGGTCATGACAAATAACAGTCTTGTGCTAAATGGAATATGAAATGATAAAAATGCACTTATTCAGGACGACATGGCAAAATTACTCCATGATGGTCAAAACTGTCGACTTCACCTTTACTGTCGCAACTCCCGAACGATATTTTATGACACCTAAATCGGGCTTATGTATTTCCCCGGCTTCGGAGAATGTAAACAATCCAAGAGGCGTGACAGCTAGCCGACATGCTAACCCGAACCGGGTGATTTTTCAAAGTCTTCGAAGCGGAAAATCACACATAACTAGCCCGGATCATTTGACATGACGACTGGGTTGTCGATTGTCTTCGCCGATCAGCAAACCGCCCGGCGGAGAGCAATTCACAGCTCGTTCCCTGGAGGAGAGCGGCTGTAGTTGTTGTGCAGCTAACGTGCATGAGGAGAGCTTTTTACATGCCTATCAATGATCAAACGTAAGTAGTCCTTTATTTAAAGAAAGTTTGTAGTGTTTACTTTGTAATCGCTGTATTCGCCAGTATTTCACATAATACAAAACAAGATGTTTACTCACTTCCTCGTAAGTCCCATGGTCACACAGTAGTAGGGCCTTTTTTTGGCCAATATCCACCGGTGAATGGGAACCTTTTGAAACTCCAAAAAGGCGCACACGCCTCTCCCTCACAGAGCAAGATTTTTCTGCAGCCGTTTGGCTGGCGTGATGTAAAAAATAAACGTATTAATCTGCAAAATCAGCTGAATCAGTCCTTCACATACAATAGTATGGCTGTATAGTGAAGAAGACTCCTTCCTCCGTACACGTCACAGCGCCCTCTTTCTCAACTCGAGACTGGTGCCGGAAGACACTCTTTTCATGGCGCGTGATTCAAAAAACTAAAACATAGCGATCACTTCCACACACATCCAAGCGGTCCATATCATTCAGGAGCATAAAATACCGCGTGTATTATGAAATAAACATGCTTTTTCGTGTCACAGGCACTTTACAGCTGCTGATACAGAATGGGGACTTGAGTATTTTATTTACTGTTTTGAACTGTTAACTTGATACTGAAATAAGAGTTTATTTTAGCCCAAGAGGATTTTTGTAACTAATGTACAAAACATTAAAAGCAGCTAATAGCTTTATAATCGAACCGTAGCCTCTGAATCGTAGTCGAATCGTTAGGTGCCCCAAGATTCCCACCTTTATGATTGATCATCAAAAAAATGAGCAATTTGCAGTTAATTGTGTGTGACAAATTTGCGATTAATTGCAGGTTAAGCATTTAAATGGCAAATTTGAGATTTGTCGCATGTTAACGCCTAAGAAGTGTGATTAGTTTGCGACTATCACAAGTTGACTATAAAAATGTGACCAATTTGCAATCAATTCCAAATTACCATTAAAAAATGACTAATTCGCAATTGTGTTTACTATTTATAAATATGAAAATTTTTGGTGTGATAACGATTTGAAAAGTGACAAATTTGAGATTAATCGCGTGTCACCTATTATATGAGACCATTTTGTGACTAACACCATGTAACACATTTTGTTCCCAGGTTCTAAGTGGTATTTCCTAGTTTCGTCGCATTGACATTTGACATATAAAAACATTTCCCAAAAAGTTTGGGTTTGTGGTTCCAACTTTAAAATTCTATTTTCCACTTTTCTTTACATTTGTACTTTTTACATATACAGACCTGAGCTGAAACACCAAGAAATGACATTCAACAAATATTTATGTACAACTAGGACGTGAAATCGGAAATTTAAATATAGCCTCTAATTTTAGCAAAACCAAACTTTTACCTCTTAAGTGGCACTCTTTCCATTTAGTTTGGACCCAGGCAACACAAATAACATGATGAAAATAAATAAAATTAAGGACCTTTTTTGCCCCTGTAACATGGTGTGATCACAAGATTATAAAAATGAATAATTTGGGATTAATCGCAACTCCCAAAAAATATGACACATTTCTTCGTGATTTGACTACAGGGTGAGGCAGCATTTACTTATTATGCTCCTCACCTCTGGAACAAATTACCTGAAGGTCTGAAGTGTGCTAAAACTGTTAGCGCCTTTAAATCAGGGCTAAAAGCGCTTTTGTTTACCACCACCAGCATATCCATAACTGTCAACATATTTCAAACTTCGAGCTATTTGCTTTTTACTCCCTTTCTGCTTTATTACCATTTTTGATTTCAATTTAATGTGACTTTAATGTATAATTTTATTTCCTGTTTCGATTGCCTTTGTTTTAATGTTCTTTTGATTTAATGTGATTTTTATGACCTTCATGTGATGTAAAGCACTTTGAATTGCCTTGTGTTGAATTGTCCTATACAAATACAGTTGCCTTGCCTTACAGAAAAAAATTAATCATGATTACCTCATTGGCTGCCATCGACAGAAATTCTGGCAGTGAATGATTACGCTTCAATGCCATTGACGGTAATAGATTTTTCAATCGCTACCAGCCCCTCCCAATCCTAATGGATTGGACATCACCGTCAATGACAGCAAATGTCAATTTCTGGAAGGATATTAAAGCTGTTTGATTAGCAGGAAGGATGTTGATCCGTTTCCTTCATTGGAGTGTTGTAAGTGGTAATATGACAAAGGTACTGAGTGGTCAGTACAAAAACAGCTCATTTTTAGAGCAAATTTGGTTTGTCTATCACAGTCAATGGCAGCCAATGAGTTAAAGTATGTTATTTTAAAATGGCTTGTAGTTTATGTTCCATTTTTCTTCACTTAAAGCACTTTAGTACTGTGCAAACGACTAGAGTAGAGTGCTTATCTGCAACAGTGACAGAGTGAAGCATGTGGGGTCTTGTCTTTTCTCCACCCTGACACAGCAAACATGGCTTTAGGCTGGCGTTTCTCCACAAACGCAAGCTGGTAGTGAACTGCATTTGGCCATTTAATTAAAAATAAATAAATAAATAAAAAAAATAAAAAAACTCACCTTTATAGGTGCTGAGGAGAAACGGACAATTTTCTTTGGGCCTTCTGCGCCATCTTCGTCATTCTCCTCAGGTAGTTCAGGAATGTTGGGAATTTCTTCATAGTCCAGAGAAAGCTGGTTGCCCACGTGCAGAGTGTTTTCCAGGTCTTGCCTGTCAGACGTGTGCTCTCGTTCTAAATATTTGTTCTCAATCTCACAAATCTGCGCCCCGGAAGTTCCATTTAAATCACCTTTTGCTTCCATCCTCTCCTCTCGACATTCCTGCATGTCAGGTGTCAAGGAAGCTACCATTTCCTCTTTATTTTGTCTACAAATCTTCTCAACATCCCCTTTTTCAGGAATGGCTGGCAGAACTTCACCCCTGTCGTAGCGCTCGTTTTGTGGCTTGCGAGCATGTCGCATCGACTCCTCCCTACATTGTTGGTCCACCTGCTCATACTTGTCTGCCACGGATCTCCAGCCTCCTGACTTTAATTCCACCGAGCAAAGATGCGGCGTTTCCACCCTGAGCTCTTCAAAAACATCATCCACCAGGTCTTCCACGTGTATGTTGTTGCCCATAAAATGCTCCCAAACCCATTCTTTATCCTTCTCCTCGCTTTCATCGCTCTCTGATGACTTGACATGGACAAGCTCTGCCCTGACGAGCTGCTCAGGGGTCAAGCTAGAGCTAAGAGACGATTTTTCGGCCTCGGCACGTGGAGATTTATTTGCTTCCCCACTGTGGACATCTGACAGAGATTTAAGGCTTGTTATTAAAGCGTTCTTTGGATTATTAATGATAGGCTCACTTGCGTATTTCTCTGCATTGATGTCACAGGCTTTGTCTAGAGGACATTGTGTCAGCTGTCCTCCACTACAAGCGCCAGTCATTTTAGTCTCAAACAACTTCCGAGTCACTGAGAACTTTTGTGCTAGGGCAGCCCGGTCTATATCCTTGATCTCCTCTGATTTAGCTGGTTTATCTGGTAGGAAGGTTTCAGAAGTAGAAACGCTGGCGCTTTGTAGCTGCGGGTTGGGATTCTGAGGAGACTGCAGCGAACTGCTATTTTGTTTCAATTGTCGGTTGTCCATTTGGAGGAAAATGTTGTCCCGAATTTTAGTCCCTCTGGCGCTTTGGGTTCTTCCTCGGCCGCTGCTGGGGAGGGACACAAGGGGCTCTGAGAGGTTAGCTGGTAGGCTTGATTGGTGCAATGAAGAACGCTGGGAGGAAGCGGACCTGGATCCATGTTTTAGTCTGGTCCCGCTGTCAAATGAGCATTTAATGGCGTGGAAGTCAGACTCGTATGAAATCCTGTGAGGAGAGGCACTTCGGCCCTTGTGGTCGGTCCGCATTATTAGCGAACTGGCAAAAGAGACGAAAACCGCTAGCTAATAATAATAATAATATAAAAATGTTGAAAGGATAGATACTTTGGAGTTCAACGTGTCGGCTTCAGGTGCTGGTGAATCGTTTCAAGAAGTGGACGAGGGAGAGGAACGTCATAAAAAAAAAAAAAATCGCAGTTCTCCACGGGGAGCGTTGTTGGAGGAAGTCCACTTCTAAGGCAAAATGGTGGACACAAATGAGTAGGTTTTTTAAAAGCACATCAAAGGTGATTGCGAGTTTTAACAAGCTCGGTGAAAAGAAGCCAAGGGAGAACGACTCACCGAGCAATAAAAGGCGATTTTTGACATTCTCAGTACGCGCCGCCAAATTCACCGAAGTCCAGACATTTTCCTCGCAGAGTCCTTTCAATTAGCTTGATTGATGCATTCAGTGACTGTCGGAAATTGACCAAATCATAATACAATTTCTCATAATTGCGTACATACTTCACCAAACTTTTTCTATCTTAACACAAGAAAATGTAACTCTAATAAAGTACATTTCTTCACACTATCAAAAATATTTTACAAATGGCACTAGACAGATCAAAGAATTTACGATAATCTATAAACGCGTCACAAGTCACTTACATTTCCAAATGAACCCCGCTTTTTAAAGGCCAATATTCTCTCCAAACTATAATAATACGTTAGATTTAGTCTCCTCTCGCTTTGGAGTCATGTGCGGTCTTCTCCTTCGCTACAACTAAGACAGACAGATGGCGACTCATGCTTCTAAATACTGTAAATGGATAATCCCTGCTAATCCAGTGTAAACGACTCCAGTAACTGTGAAACGCTGCCGGTGAGTGGGTACCACCGCCGGGGCATCTATCTATAAATCTATCTATCAAGCACATTTTATAAGAATGCAAGAAATCACAAAAATACCGTTGTATGGGCTGCAGCATTACCATCATGGTAGTCCTACTTCTTTTCATCTACTAACAGTACTTGTTGCTAATGTAGATGATGGAGTGTGTTGGTGTATGTGTGTCTCACCTGTATGTTGGCACTTCTTGTGTCTTTCTGAAGTCTGAAGCTATCTTGAGTTGCAGATGAAGCAGAGTGGACCGGACCAACCCACAGAAAGCAGACTGGTTTCACTGACTGTGACCTGGATCTGAATACAGACCATCATCCCAGGTGGCTGTGGGACCTAGTTGATAAAAATACTGGCCAATGAAAAAACTGTCATCGGAATGAGGTGAACCAAAAAACAGGGAGGGGGGCGAAGTAAATTACTTCTTAGAATAAATTAGATGAAATTGGGATGGGTGTGAAATAAATTCCTGAGAGAGAAATAGGATTTTTTTATTGACAGTTTGGATTGGGTGTGACAGCGGGAGGCAAAAATGTTCACAATGAACTTCATGTGGACAAAAAGGAATGATGACAAAAGCCTGGAAACTAAATAACAGTAATAGATAAAAGAAAGTGAGAAATGTAATTAGTTTGCGCTTATTTACCATCATTCTCACCAGTAGTAGGTCACCTTGACTTTCTCACAACTGTTTTCTTTCGTAATGAATTTCACAAACTATGAAAGATTTTGGATTATATACCTTTATTTCCAATCCAGTGTGTTTTATGTACATTGTTAAACATGGTAAATTGACTTTAAAAATATGCAATTACTTAGCAAACACTTGCTGCCATAGAAAATGTAATTTATGTTACGCAAATTAATTAAATGGAATTTACTTATTTATTTCAAGTTTTCAGGACTCAAATTAACCTAAAAAATTGGTTTATAGTGAATTGTTTATATCAAGGGTGTAGATTTGCATAGAGACGGTAGGGACATGACACTAGCAACTTTTCAGGATGCTCAAATTGTCCCCACCAACTTTTAAGCAACCTTATTGGCATTATATCATGACCTCAGTTGTATAGGTAATTGAGATTGTCTTTCCATATGTTGTATGGATAGAATTGACCCGACTATTATTAAGTGAATTACTTTGATTATGTTTAGGTTGACATTTACCCCTTTTCACTTGCTTAATGTGCCGGTCCATTTTTTCCCCCCTCAACACACGTTTGATTGGCTGATGACATGACCCCCTCCCCACACACATACACATGCACTCACAGCCCAGACAGAATACAACATGTCGACAGCATGCCGCCTCCTCCGCCCCCTTTGAAGGCGAGGGATATTAGAATTTTATTTCGGCCAGCAGCAGCAACCATTATAGGTAATGTAAAAAGATGTCAATGTTGTGGAGGTGGGGAACACAACACTAATTTTGCGACTGAAAGTCCGACCTGCATCAGAGTTGGTATAACATAAAACTGTATGAAGTTGCTAACCTGCTAAATGTAAGTAGGAATCTGCTTAGAGAGAAGTGTCCTTCGGTATGTTTTCTACTGTTAACGTTAATTGTGAGAAATGTAATGAACCGAGGTTTAACCCCTTCTCCTCAATTTTCATTCTTATTTGATTTATGTGGTCTTAAAGCAGCTCAAAGGAGCTTTAACATTTTTTTGTTGAGTTTGGTTGTGTATGTGGACAAAAGCAGTAGTGTTTTAACTGAAGGAAGGTTCGATTTTTATCTATTTTTGGTATTCCCTAACTAAGACGTTTTTAAGTTGTATTTAATTTCTTTATTTAGACAATGTTGAGTGGTCTTAAGAATATTGTTTATTTTTTGGATTCTGGATAGTTAAGAGATTATCGTGTATGTTAATGTACGGTTATTTAAATTCTGTTCAAATATTGCAATAATAACAATATTGCATTTAAATTTGTTAAACAAAACAAAAATCCTGGCATTTATTCTTGAAGTTTTCTAAATGTTTCTTTCGTAGTTTTTTAAATTAAAGGTTTGATTTGAACCATCAATCACTTGAACTAATACATATGAACGTTGGTATAAGTCAGTACAGATTTATTTTATATTGATCATTTAGCCTACCAATCAATTAGGTTCATATCCGTGTAAATGTATCCCTGACCCCCGTTCACCCAATCTGTTTGGTTTTATTTATGTCCCGTCCCCAGCAAAAAGTGTACATGCAGGTTATGCTGTTATTGCTATTGTCCCTACCAATGTTGGGACCAAATCTTCCGCCCTTGGTTTATATTGAGTTTGGCAGTGATAAAATTAACTTGAATGAATTAGATTACAGTAAACTATTTATTGTAAGCTTCTTGTACTGAAGTGATACCTTAGTTAGCTTTAGTGCTCCTCATTCATCATATGCAGGTGAAAAAAAATCATATGCAGGTGAACTTCATTTTTTAACCTGAAATAATTCTACTATGTAAACAGCACATGCTGATTTAATTAATAACACATTTTCAAACCGTAATGACACCTACCCCCAAATAAATGGAGAACACTCAGTGGATTAACTCAGGGGAATTAAACTACGGTATTTTAAAATGCTCAACAATGTATTTAAGACACAAGAGACATTGGCTCTTGACACGCTGCCGAATGTTTTGTTAATGCTAGGCGATGAGATGAACAATCAGTAGTATAAGCTTATATAGTATAACCGGAGCTGTTTTCAACACCTTCACTTACTTCGCATCGATTTGGTAAGTAAATATTGTGGCGAGCGACGTGGGGAAGAAGGACATACACTGACTTTTGCTTTACTCACTTGCTGTTCTTGTGGCCCACACACCTCACAATCCCAAGAAGACACTTTATTGAACAGAACACACATGACATAACAATAGCAATCACTACTCGCAGTCGTGGTAAATGGTAAATGGTGTTACATAGCGCTTTTCGTTGTCACGAGTACCCATTATCCATTGCGACGGAACCGATAAATAACAGTCGCTACAATATTTTGCTCTTTTATAAACGTTGCCTTACGGCAATGTGACAGTTTATAAAAGGGTAAAATACTTTTCTTACCAAATCGATGGGAAGTAAGTAAAGTAAGTTAAGTGAAAGTGCTGAAGAGAGATCTGGTTGGAGACGCTGTTTCTTTCTTGCCATATTAAAAATAATGTGAAATAAACTATCAGGAATCTCTTGTATTATTCTAAACTTATTCTTTCTTTATTAGAACAGAAAGTGCCAGTGAATTTAACTCTGTTAATATACACAGAACAATCACTTGGAATTAAGAGCATTTTATTTATACAACAGACTCCAGCTCTGTTCTTAGTTGAAGCGATAATTAAAAAGGAAAGTGCATATACCAATTGAAACAAAATCATATATGAGAATAGGTTGTCAGTCAGTCAGTCAGTCAGTCAGTCAGTCAGTCAGTCAGTCAGTCAGTCAGTCAGTCAGTCTGTCTGTAAACCAAACAGTCTGTCAACAAGTCAGTCTGCCAACCAGCTAGCCAGTCAGTCAATCTAGTAGTCAGTCAGGTGAAGTGGGTAGGCAGCCAGGCTCAGGTGATGTAAGTAAAACCAGAATGTGACAGCACATAAATGAATGATTCTTACAAAGCTTTCACTCAACAATAACAATATGCAAGGTGGCGCTCACCTTTTCTAAAACACAAATATGCACACCAATGAAGGTAACAAACAGAACTAGGCCTGCAAGCAGGACTGAACGGGCCCTCGCAATCTAGCGCAACTCGGACGTCATGCAACTCGGACAGTGTGCAGGTCAGGGTGGTGGCAGATCGTCCTCTCTAATCATCTCATTAGAACCTAACATGCGCGAAAGTTGCCTCTTTACATTCACACACCTAAGAGATAAAAACCCCTATTGGACAGAGGACTACAAAAAAGGAGCGAATAAAGGGTCATCACAGCAACAGACAGAGACATGTGGACATGGGCCGTAAAATAAGTATTTTAAAAGGTCTTGAAACTACAATGACCAACCTGAAAAGAACTGGACATATATTTTAAAAACTGAGTGACTTTCTATTGCCACTAGTTGGCGCTGTAGGGTTGATGCAAATGACCCCTACAGGACCCTTCAGACTATGACTCAACAAGCACGATATGTTTCACGCAAATATGTTGCAGAAGTTATGACTGTTCAAAACTTGTGGTGAGACGAAATGGCTTCAGTCATTTTTACTTCTCCTGTTGGACCCTTCTACTTCAACCAAACCTCAGTATTTTTCATCAGGCACCTGAACACATGTCTTAAGGCTCCCCTGATGCAGGTTTGAGGTGAATAGATTTTTTTTCCTTGGAGGAGGAGCCTGTTTCGTAAAAAAGGCATTTCCTGTTCCCACTAGGGGGCGCTAGGCCTAATGAGTAATATTTCAATGCACTTGTGTTAAGGGTGGGATGCCGCACATACATGCCAGATATGAAAAAGATTGAACGTTGTTTCAAGGAGCTATTAGTCCTTTACTGAATTTGTCATTTTGCCGAAAAAATGGCCGACTTTGGCACCACGCCCAGGTCAGACCCATGAATGAAAACGCACCATTTTGAAAAGTTTAGATTTCATATGTCTCCTGAATTGTCTAACCAATTTTGAAGATGATCCAACTGATTCCCTCTGTGACAAGGTCTCAAATGTGCACCTTGTTAATTGATAAAAATTTCACATTCGATCCAAAATACCCGATTTCCTGTTGGGTTTGGAATATGGGTGCAAGGGACTTTTTGGAGCAGTTTTGCACAAGGTATCGACTCCCCAAATTTCATTGCTCTACGTTAAAAAAACCTAATAGGAAACGCCTTTTTGAAAAATTCAAGGGGGCGCCACTGAGCCATTTTGTTACATTTTTTTGTAACGTTGCAAGATTATCGAAATCCACACAAAGCCGCATGTATGTGCAAAATTTGGTGAGTTTTCGTGCATGTCCAGGCCTCCAAATGTAAACTGTACTAGAAATGGACAGAAATTTCACATTCGATCCAAAATACCCGATTTTCTGTTGGATTTGGAATATGGGTGCAAGAGGCTTTTTTGAGCAGTTAGGCATAAGGTATCTACTCCCCAAATTTCATTGCTCTACGTTGAAAAAACCCAATAGGAAAGGCCTTTTTTAAAACTCCTTTCTGTCGCCACTAGTTGGCACTGTAGAGTTGATGCAAATGACCCCTACAGGACCCTTCAGGGTATGACTCTCAACAAGCATGGGAAGTTTGGCGCAGATATGTTGTATATCTGCTGAGTTATGACTGTTCAAAGTATTTTGCGAGACAAATTGTTGACAATCATTTTCACTTTCATGTTTGGACCCCTCCGCTTCAACGAAACCTCAATATTTTTCATCAGGCACCTGAACACAGGTCTTAAGGCTCCCCTGATGCAGGATTGAGGTCAACAGATTTTTTTCCCTTGGAGGAGGAACCTGTCTCGTAAAAAAAGGCATTTCCTGTTCTCACTAGGGGGCGCTAGGCCTAATGGGTAATATTTCAATGCAGTCGTGTTCAGGTTGGGATACCACATATACATGGCAGATATGAAAAAGATTGAAAGTTGTGTCAAGGAATTATTAGCCATTTACTGAATTCGGTGTTTTGCCGAAAAAATGGCCGACTTTGGCACCACGCCCAGGTCAGACCCGTGAATGAAAACACACCATTTTACAAACTTAAGATCTCATATGTCTCCTGAACAGTCCCACCAATTTTGAAGATGATCCAACTAACTCCCTCGGCGAAAAGGTCTCAAATGTGCACCCTGTAAATCGATAAAAATTTCATATTCGATCCAAAATAACCGATTTCCTGTTGGGTTTGGAATATGGGTGCCAATGCTTTTTTGAAGCGGTTTTAGACAAGGTATAGACTCCCCAAATTTCATTGCTCTACGCTGACAAACCCTAATGTTATAGGCCAATTTTAAAATTTCAAGGGGGCGCCACTGAGCCATTTTGTTACATTTTTTTGCAACGTTGTTAAATTATCGAAATTTACAATTTTCCGCACGTATGTGCAAATTTTGGTGACTTTTCGCGCATGTTCAGGCCTCCAAATTGGCCGTTTTCATTTGCCCTGAAGAAAAAAAAAAAAAAAAAATCCTTTGCAAAACAATAGGGCCTTCGCACGCCTAGTGCTCGGGCCCTAATAATCCCTTAGGTTTATGACCACCTCATTAACAGAAGACGTCAGGTCAAACATATTAATAGGCCAATGAACAATGTGCAAATAGATTCAGTTTTCAAATGTGGACCTATGCATCTTACCAAAATATGTTATTGTATTAAAACATAAAACAACATGACATGGTTTTAGTTACTGTAATCTAGTAGCAGCAATATTGACAGGAAAACGAGACAGAGGAACAGACACACTGGGCTGGGCAAAAGTTGTTCTTGTTGTTTAAGATGACGCGCTTTCATGGGAGGAAGCGGAAATACAGAGGAAACTACGTTGGCTTAAATGAACCAAAATGGTGCTGTTTTGACAGTCAAACCTATTGATTTGAACGTTTTATAACATCGTTTGAACAAAAAAGGTCAATATCGATTCAAAATCTAATTATCGAGCAGCCTAACGTCTACTAATGATAAACATCTTTAAATTTACAACACATTGCTACATTCATTAATATTTGGTTACTTTAACTCATTGGCTGCCATTTTCGAGGATCGACGTCCAATCCATTTGAACTGGGAGGGCTTGTAGTGAATGAACAAATAATAATGATTCAATTAAAATATCCCTTTGTAACGTAACGCAGTTTGGTCATTACCACTAGAGGGAGCCCTTGTACCACTAGAAATACATTAATCCATTTAAACAGTGAATTTTGTTAGCGAGTCGAAGGAATATTGTTTTGCAAACATTCGATTAATCGATTTGGCCTTAGAGTCAACAAATTGTGATAAGAGTTTTCGATTCATTTTTTCAGCCTAAGATGTCAACTACAGTAATACTGATATCTGATGATTTGATTCATCGTTTTAGCATTTGAGTCAAATGAATAATGAGTTGAGAGCATTCGATTCATCGTTTTAACTTTAGGTCAATTAAGGAGCGATGCAGGGATATTTGATTAATCCTTTTAGTCTTGAATCAACTAAATAATATGTGGTTATTCGATTAATTGCTTTAGCCTTAGTCAAATAAATAAGTTGGAAGCAATTGTTTTAGCCTTAGCGCCAACTAAGTAGAGACTTAAAAATAGCCTAGGAGTCAAATATATAGTAAATTGGAAGTATTCAATTAATTCTTTTAGCCTACACTAAAGTAAGCTATGTTAACATGTACTTTAAGTGATTTAAAGGGGAAAATTAACAGAAAAACTAACGCCCAGATATAAAACAACATCCATTGAAACATTTCATAATCCAAACCTGTTTTAAAATAATAAAGTGGCATAGTGTTTTATAGGCATTTATTTATCAAGGTCACAGTTACAAATTACAATTCAAATGTCGCATTGTTGTGTATGCTTCACTGGGTGAGCTTTCCGCCACAAAATGCCAAATGTTGTCGGTGGATGCAAGAGTGTTGCAAATTAAGACTGAGCGATCCCCACATATAATTTTCCAAAAGACGATGCACTTCGACGAGTCTGGGTAAGATTTGTGCAGCAAACCCGGAGTGATTTTCGAGAACCTGGACCAGGGGCTGTCATGTGTTCGTGACATTTTAGGAGTACTTACAAAAGTGCAATGTGCTTCAAAATTCCTTGTGGTGCCATCCTAGAAAACAGACAGGAATCAGGATACGCTGGTTTCTCGAACTTCCAATGTTGAATAGCAGGCCGAGTCTGGCCCCAGATTAGCTTTGTTGACACTAGGCTAGGAGGCAAGTACGGTATCCCCATTCAAATAAGTGTTCCAGAGAAAGTAAGATTTTTCTATTAGAAATCCACGTCCACGCCCATATTTGAGACACTTTCATGTTGAATCACATGACTTCATTACACCAATCAGATGCAAGCTTGCCGTTCTATGGTCATACCAGCCTGTTCAATCACATGGTGTCTTTTAAGCACCGTGAAAAAAATGAAATATTTGACATGGAGCGCTGCCCACAACATGACTCGAAAACGCCGATTTCAAATTCTCTCCCAGTTTTTATATGGCACCTACTGATCACAGAAAACCGGAGATATGATCCTTTTAATTTCATAATAGTAACTATGAAGGTTGCACATCATGCAGACACTTCTGTTCAAACTAGGAACTATTTTCCCCACTAGAGGGCACTCATGCTCTTTGGATGAATCATGCTTCATTTCTGTTATATTCTCTAGCTGGAATTAAATGTTTTTTTTTTTTTTTTTTTTTTTTTTTTTTTAGTATTTCTTTGGCTTTATGTGATTATGTAATGGTTTACTGTACAGTATCATTATAACAACAGTTCATATATATAACTTTGTGATGCGGAAAAAAAATACCATTGTTTGAAAAAAAAACAACAACAGTACAAGCAGTTACTCACAATGTTACTTATTACGTGAGTGTTCTTTTCCTCAAATACATTTTTACTTGTACTTGAGTACATCTTTTGGATGACTACTTTTACTTCTACTTGAGTAATTTTATTTTGAAGTAACGCTACTCTTACTTGAGTAAAACTTTTGGCTACTCCACCCACCTCTGGTATTTTATCAATAGCAATATTTCTGTATATGGAAATATCATGTATGTTTTGCAAATATGAATGTATGCTTTGTAAAAACAAAAAAATCAATGTAAACTGTTTGTTTCTGAGTATTTTGTATATATATATATATATATATATATATATATATATATATATATATATATATATATATATATATATATATATATATTATTTTTGACAATCTTGTGAAATATAGTTTATATTAACAAAGAAAATGTTTTGCCTTTTGGTTTTATGCAAGATCTCCCCTTAGTATAACACCATTTACCATTTCCATTTGACTCTGTGGAGGGCTTGAAGCATATTGGATTCATAGTTTGCATTCATTGTATTCTCTCATAAGAAACTCCCCGATAATAGAATAGAATAGTCTTAATTTGTCATTGCCAAGAGTTACAAATATTAAACACTATATTATACTCTATTTCAGGGGTCCTCAAATACAAATCTTGAAGGTCCACAATTATTTTTTTTCATGCAGGCATGGGTCCATTTATTAATGTCGTACAAGGCACGTCGAAGGTGGTAAAGGTGGTTTTCTTTTGACCAAACAAAAGTACAATGTACATTCTGATTAAATAATAAATAAGATAGATAAATAATAATAAATAAAATAAAATTAACAACACATTTTTTTATTTAAAATAAAAAATACCAACAAAAAAAAACATGAAAGTACAATATTTACACATGTACACTACATAATTGACAAGATCTGTCATTAAGGTGCAAACAATAACTATTGACAGTACATTTTGTAATTGTAAAACACTGCTGGACAAAAGAAGAAAACGTGCAAGTAGTACAGCACATGTTCACTTGTTCAGAACATAAATGAAAAGCTCTGTCAATAAGGTGCAAACATAAATTATTGACAGTAATTTTAACTGCAAAACACTGCTCAATGAGAGAAATGGCATTTGGGGGTCACAAAGCTGTTTACTCACATCATCAGCCAGTACATCAGTGAGTCTTGTGGTTGATAAATCTGAGAGTGAGATTTGTTTGATTTTTGGTGTCATTTCCTCCTTTTCTTTCCCTTTGAAAATTGCTGTCATCACTTCAATCATACACTCTTTTATTATTTCTCCATCAGAGAACGGTTTCTTATGTTTGGCCAACACCCACGACGCTCTGAGTGAGCACTCCATTGCAATTTTATGTTGTGTCATAGATTTAACAATAACTTTGCTTGACTCTTGATATGACTGCTTCAACATGTTAATTTCTTGCCTTCTCAATTCTGATTCAGGAGGAAACATCTCCAAAAGAGCTTGTGCTCTTTAACATAATGGAGTTTCACATTTTCACTTTTTATCAGAGCAACTGAATTTTAGCATATTAAGCACATGTTTGGTACTTGCAGTTGGTAAAATGGATGCATATTTGTCATTCCATTCCTCATTGAAACGGCGATTTTCGTTGTCCACTTTTCTTCTCTAGGTCAACTTTGAGCATGCCATTTTGTTAGATTCGGTCTTCTACTGGTGGCATGTGTTGTGTTAGTGAACATTGCTTAACGTTGTGATCTTCAACGTTGTCCACATGCAGCGAGAGTGCCGGCTTAACACGGTCAAATAAGTAAATCACGTTTGCTCACAGTATGACTCATTTTCTTGAATGAAAAATAAAGTACATGAAAGCATGTACAAAGTGATTGCAAAGTGCCGGGTTAGTTAATGCCGGGACTCGTGTTTGAGGTTGCTGACACTGCTGCGGTCAGTCCACGCTAGCTACTAGTAGCATGTAGGCACTCTCAGCCAATCAGCGCATCCATTCATGCTCTCTCAGCCAATCAGCGCATCCACGCAGGCTCTCTCAGCCAATCAGTGCATCCCCGCAGGCTCTCTCAGCCAATCAGCGCATCCACGCAGGCTCTCTCAGCCAATCAGCGCATCCACGCAGGCTCTCTCAGCCAATCAGCGCATTATCTCTATGACAACAGAAGTGAGAACATGGAAGATATTTGATTAAAAATGGAACAGAATTTAACGATAGAATAGTAGCGCATAGCGATAGATTGGTGATTCATACAAATGATATATGTTGAAAAAAACGTTTTTTTTTTTTTCGTTCGTCCGTGGGTCCGTAGAGAGTTGTGCCGTGGTCCGGTCGTGGACCGCGGTCCGCTGATTCAGGACCACGCCTGGTCCTCGAGAGCCTCAATCCAGCCTGTTTTCCAGGTTTCCTTCCTCTAACATGCATGAATCAAATAATCAGGGTCTCAGGATAAGGTTTTTAAGCAATGAGCATACATTTTGCAGAATGTTGACATCGATTTGTTCAACTTCACCGTCAGCGGTCGCGTCGTCTGCTGGAGATTCTACCTCCGGCTCATTCGTTTGATGGGCAGCAATATTAGGAAGAGCTCCATCATCACCAGCACATAAATTGTCCTCAAAACCATCTTCCGTGTAGACGAAAACATTTTCATTTGATTCAATGCCTGAATCGCTGAAGAAAAACAAGTTGTCTGACAAATTGCTGTCAATGGTGACTGTATGTTGTGCTGCGTAAATACACACTCCCGCCCGTGACGTAACAGTTACTAGCAAACAATGTTTAGCCACGCTGTTGAATGGCCTAGTGTCTTCGGAACTCCTGTGGCGTGGGCAAATAAAATCAGCTTTTCTTCAATAAATATGGTGAAGGAATCTTACCTTCCAGCCAGACCCCCGGAATCACGCCAGCTGAACCGTCAGGCCCGTGCTGGCACAGATCCAATGAGCCGGGCCTGCGGGACCCAGGCAATCTGGCCAGAAGGCCATACTTCGCGCGTTCACCTTAGTCTTAACCCTTTTTACTGACTCCATTTTGAACGGCTCAAAGAAGGCTCACCTAGAACGTGTTGACAATTTATTCAGGTCGACAGCGATCAAACAGAAAGGCGAAACAGACACAGACCCAGGCAAGGAGGCAAACTCGTTCCAAGGTCACCATATCACACGACAACAAAAGGTTCCCGAGAAAACTGACCATGATTAGTTAAACATTCAGTCTTTTGAAGGCTCCCACTGGGCGGGCCGAGGGCAGGAAGAAGGGTGTGTTTGGGCGTGGTTAAAGAATATTGTCTGTTTGTGGATTGGACAGGAGGGTTCGGGATTTACTGTTGTCAGGGCAACGAGGGTTGTGGATTTTGCCACCTCAGCGTCAAAGGGGCTTTTGTAGTCTTTTCCGTCGTGTTATCAGTTGGATATCGGGCATTGGTTTTCCTTGTGTTGGTACAGGGCGTCCCGCCATTTGTTCTGGACTGTCCAGAAGAACTGATTGCGGGAGTTGGTGCGTCAATCTCGCTCTGTCATTTGAATGATGCACGCGCTGGGCTTCCACAATAAGAAGGTGTTGTTTATCTCTTATGCCCTATATTCTGCTTGTTTTCCTTAAACTATAGTATAAGTGCTATTTGTTTTATAATGCGTGTGTTAGAGTAATACAAACAGTCGATCGATAAATATGAGAAAAGATTCTATTCCCTGATTGATTACATTAGGTGTGTTAGAATAATGCAAACAGTTAGACGGTGCCTACGAGAAAAGGTACTATCTCCTTCAACGCAAAATATTTAATGGTGGGTGACAAGTTATTTCTACATACACTATTTAATAACAGAAAAAAACTAACATATGTGAGTTTCTGAATGCGACATATTTCCTATTTATGAAAAAAGAAAATCCCTATGGCAAATGACACGCGGCCCGCAAAATAGTTTCCCACAGAGTGGAATCGGCCCCTGGGCCGCAAGTTTGAGAAGACAGTTTGTTAATACCGTATGTTAGAGATGTCAGTCGGATTGAAAAATATAAATAATAGTTAAGCGTCATAAAATGGGTTGGAAAACATTATGAAAGTAAAGAATAAAGAGTTGCAATTGTATATGTGGGATGGATAATCATTTTCAGTGCATATTTTCTGACAGAGACAAACACACATTTTTGTTCATTCTTTAGAACGGATGCTCTTTCGATTGTGTAAATTCTTCTGGTTAGTTGTCTTGACTGCATATGATATTACTGCAGCTTTGACGCCCTCCATCTGCCCACCCCATTCAGCTCGACACAAGTCATGTGGATGATGCCGCGGCTCGGAAGGCAGCAAGCGGCATTGTGCAGCAGTGTGCAGCTGTGTGCGGCAGCAAAGCGGGAGGGGCCGCAGACACATCCCGCATACATCCACTGACGACCGGCGAGCCTCCACCGAGCATCCCGGCGGAAAGAAGCGAAGAAGGATGGTGCAAGCGTCCCCCAATCTGGCTCCATCGCCGGAGTGGATCTGCTGTTTGGACAAGAGGTGGGTGAAGCGTCTCCCATCAACGACCGTGTCGGGTTACCTCCTCCTTCCCTCAATCCAGCCCCGGGGCCTGATTCATTGAACCGAATTGCCGTGATTGATCACAACCGGCGAGTACGGGGAGTCACATTGCAATTGAACGCGCCTTGATTTGGTATTTTAATCCACACACAAGGGGCTTTCTGTCATAGTAAAAGCCGGATGTTCTCTCCACATGGCAAAATTGTGCATCTTCTTTTTTAATAATGCGTCTTCGAGGAGCCCTGCACTGCACACGTTGAGCGCGCAGCACATGTTGTCACGTTTGAGATAAAATATAATAGATAATTGCTTATTAAGCAGAAAGAAAAATACAATCGCTGGAGGATTGAGATACAGTATTCTACACATCCCAAAATACATTCATCCCCACGTTACCATTAGCAACGTGAGTCATCACCATCTTGTCATTGTCAGTTCAGTTGTGTAAAATATACACAACTAGCGAAATGGTGGGCGTGGCTAACAGCGAGTGAATCCATGGAATGATGTTTCAATGCCTTTTTTTTTTCTTAATTTTTTTTTTTTTTTTTTTTTAAACCTGTCCTGTTCAGCTGTTTGACACGGAGAATGGAAGTGTAAGTGTCCAGTTGGTCTGAACAGCTCTTAATGTTTCACAATGGAGTATGACATACTCCCATCGTGATCCGTCAACATACCTCGTCTATTAAAACAAAGCAGCGAACAGGAAAGGGTTATGGGGAACAGAAAAAAAAAAAGAAACACAAGAAAAGAAAGTAAAGAAACACAAACAACAATAAGAAAAACATTGAACGCCTACACCAACTATGAATATATTGGTGCTATCATCAGCTAGATGTATTTCTGGTTGACACCATGTGGGGGGCGTGTTGACCAGGCAAGAAGGGGGTGGGGTCTTTACGATAAGTGATTGGGAGGGGTGGAGTGTACACAAAACAGCTCTGTGATCTAGAAACCAGTAATCATGTGAATCCCTTGTGAGTGTAAGCCCATTGGCAACCGACCCTACGCTGTCCCATCGCCAATCCCGGCACCGAGGCCCCCCACCCGAGCGCGCCCAATCACATCCAACCGTGCACAAGCCCTATCAAACATGCGACAGCCACGCAGACGAGCGGAGACGGTGCGCGGGCGCCACACTAGGGCCACGGCCCCCACCCAGCCAGCCCAGGGAGGGAGGGAGGAGCCAGCACAGCCCATCCCTCCTCCCGCGGCCCCAGCAACGGGGTCATCATCACCGACCCCCCCCCCCCCCCCCCGGATTCAGGGTGGTCCCCCTGCCCACCCGCGCCCCCATCAACCGGCCCTCAGGGATGGGAAGAGGGGACGCACGACGTGTAACGCCGTAAATGGCAATGAAACAGCATCGTCACGAGACCTAATACAATACTGGGGCACTGGAGAGAAAGCAACAAAAAAAATTCAGCAGTTATCTATCATAAAAAGTCAGGAATAGCTTTTTAAACTATATATAATCAAGCCAAAATACTGTACATGTTTATGTAAAAATGTGACATCTTTTTTTGTTTTTCAGCCACCAGTACTCAAAAGTTGGGATATCCCTTCTCGATAGTCAATTCACCTATGCTCATGCTCATCAACTTCCATCTGTTCTTCACCTCTTCCTGCACTCTGCTGCTCTACTTTGTCTGGACAGAAATGGGAATATATCACTGTAACTGTCATGTTATTAAACAGTGTTTCCCAACTGGCAGGTTTTGATCTAAAAGTGGTTTATTTTGCCTAGGTGGGTTACTTAGTTTACCGCTCTCATTCCTCCTTGCGGATTAATCCATGCTGCGAGCAAATAACTTTCTAATATCTGTTTGCAAGAGTAATGCTATCTGAGTCAAATAGAAATTAAATATAACAAATATACCATGTTACAGATTACAGGGACTGCAGTAACAAATAAAATGCATGTAAAACAGCTGGAAATTACGATGAGCACACATACAAAATTGTTAGAGGTTATATCCCAAAGATAGGCAATTAATTCATGCAGATTGATTCTATTCATTTTGGTCATATAAACAAATAATAATAATAATACATTTTATTTGAAGGCGCCTTTCTGGCACGCAAGGTCGCAGTGCAATCATTTAAAAAAATTAGACAAATTAAAGACTAAAAACAGTAAAAATAATTAAGTATACTAGTAGAATGTTCAAAACAATAAAAATACTAATGTATGAAAATAATTAGCAGAACAGTAAAACACAAAAAAAATAGGGATTATTTTAGATATGCGAGTCTGGACAGGTGAGTTTTGAGTTTGGATTGAAAAAGGGGAGGTGAGTCTGTGTTCCTGAGGTCAGGTGGTAGTGAATTCCAAAGCTGGGGAGCAGAGCGACTTAATGCTCTGCTCCCCATGGTGCTTAGGCGAGCGGGGTGGGGGTGGGGGGTTACAGAGAAGTGTATGGAGGTGGAGGACTTAAGGCAGGGGTGTGCTGACTATTCCACAAAGGGCCGCAGTGGGTGCGGGTTTTTGTTGCAACCCATTAAGAGGACACCTTTTCACCAATCTGCTGTTTTACATGTGCAATCCGTCGATTGCAGTCAGGTGCTTCTTATTTCTGCTGAAACCGCATTGGTTAAACTATCTGTGCTGAGTCAGTATGAACAAAGACCAGGACCCACTGCGGCCCTCGAGGACCAGTTTGCCCACCCCTGACCTAAGGGCACGGGAGGGAGTTGTAGTATTGTATTCATAGCTATTTAGCTAAAAGACGGCAGCTAATCTGTCACTTCAATTTGCAAGCAGAGTAGTTTACCGCAGTTAACTGCCTGATACATATAGAGTAAAGCTGAACCATTTAAATTCACAATTCATGGGAATAAGCGACCAAATAAACATCAACAGAGGTAAAAACAAACAACAAGGATGGGCAGTTTACTAACCAGTAAAACAGGTCGGATGGTGTAATTTTCACCGTCGACAGTGTGATTGGTACACACACCGTAATATTGATGCTGCATTCACGTGTTGTTGGAGTAATGGAAAAAATGAGTCTCTATTAAATGGTGACTATAAAAAGTTCCAAACAGTCACTCAACTTGATGTACTTGATTGAAGGTGATGTATCAGTGGAGCATTAAAATAGGCTAGTATCCTTTTTAGCAACCATGCTTTTATCCATGATTATGACTTTACAACACATCAGAACGATTTTCCAACTTGGGAACTCAGATCTCCCGACACACATGAATGCAGCATATCTCATGAAGATGGTTCGCGGAAGAGTCAACTCATATGCCTATCACAACCAAAGTTACATGCATAAATTATCATATTAAGGCACCGTGTGCAGATTTTGTATATGGAGTTAATAGAGTAATATGGCCATATTAAATAGGTGCGTTATGTAGATTATGCTATGTATATATAAAACTCCAAAGTTTATTTATTTATTTTTTAACCGGTGAAATTTATACTAAGACACTGCAGATCAACACTGGGGCATGTGCCCCAATAAAATATGTGTTGTGACGCCCATGCACTGAAATAAGAGCTTTCACAACCAGTCGTCCTAGTTTAAACGCAAAAAAAAAAAAAAAAAAAAAAATCGTGTTAAGCGGGGAATATAAAACATCAACAACAACGAGAATAAACAGAGAAAACATTGAAAGAGTTGGCTCTACAAAATTCCTGGGGGTCCATATTAATGAGGACCTTAATTAAAAAAAAAATTGATCTTACAAATAAACTCAAAATATGTTGCTCTATTTTTTAAACTGAGACATTATCTCCCACTCTCTGCACTTCTCATTCTATATAAATCTTTATTTGAACCACATTTACAATACTGTAATATCATATGGTGCAATACATATCCAACTTATCCAAAAAAAGCTTGAAATAATGCAGAAAAAAGTTATATGTGCCCTAACATCGTCTGAGTTTAATGCTCTAACTAAAATAATTTTTCTCCGCCACCACCTTGTGAGGCTTTAAGACCACAACTACTGTCAAAATGCTTGCATAATGTATCAGATCATCTATAAACTAAACCATAAATTAGATGACCTCATCTCAATCAGTACTCCTCAGCACACATTTACTACCAGAAGAAAAAAATCGAATCACGGTGGAAAAAAAGAAGGCTAAAGTGTACAAGCTTTAGCATTGTGTGCAGAGGACAACAGATTTGGATTGAACTTGACAAAACACTTAAAATGTCACACTTCATCTCCATCTTTAAAAAAAACAACAACTTAAAACTCGTCTCCTAGCATGTATGTATAATATGCTGATTCTTTGTATAACATTACTAAGGTGTCTCATATCAAATCCAATGTAACCAGAATTTTGAAACTGTCCATAGTTAACTGTATGTATAGTATGTGTACGTGTGTGTGTGTGTGTATGCTGTCCAACTGGGCCCCTGGTAAAAGCTTTAAATAGCTTCTTTGGAGTATCCTTTTTGCGCATCATATCATATGAACTGCTTGCATATGGCCATGTACTGTATATCTTGAATGATGTACAAATAAATTGAACTGTAATAAGAACATGCAAACCCCCCCAAACAAACCGAAAATAAAAGCCAAACCCGAAAACCATTAAAAACCATGAAAACCCATGGAAAACACCAACAAACTCCACAAAATCCAATAAAATGTTCCTCAAAAAACGTGAAAAACTGTAGAACCGTGAATAAATATGAATGATAAGCCAAGGAAGTTAGGGGTGGTAATACAAAAACTACAATTTCTTAACTCATTAACTGCCATTGACCGCGCCAGGCGTCCAATCTGTTTTGACTCCAGTCAAAATGGATTGGTTTATCGTCCTCAGTGCCTATGAAACATCATTCCATGGATTCACACACTATTAGTGACACGGGCCATTTCACTAATTGTGTATATTACACAAAACTAATGCCATCAATGGCACTGAAAGATAAGCATTCACAATCAGCCCCCCCCGAGTTTTAGTAAATCAGGCATCTATCATCTTTAATATCAGGCAATAAGCTAATTCCTTCTGTTTAGATGATCAAAACCCGTCCAGCTCCTTCCTGGCAGTGAGTTGTAAGATTGGATTGGACAGAATCTCACTGTGCACCACTCAATGCTCCCCTTTTGATTCAATCACAATCCAACCGTGTGCATTTGGGAACATTCCATCTACGCTAACTGTTGATTTGCTCTTGTGAGCAATAATGATGAGGGAAGACACTGACAAGACTTCCGAGGTTAAAATGTCATCTTCTCCCATATATCTGTCCACAGTCATTTACTGCAATCGAGGGTTCGCTCTGAGATGCCAAGGACTGTCAATACCATGCGCAAATCTGGCCAAATTTCTCACATTATTCACTATTTTGATGACATTTTTAAATTATTATTATTATTATTTTTTACAACTGTGTTGATAGTGATTCATATTTAGCGTTGTTTACAGTTTCACAGGTTTGTGGAGGCACAGATGGTTGTTGGGAAAAGTGTGGGAGAGGCCGTAGTAACATAGTGCTACAGTCTGTGTTTGCGTTTCAAGTGTTTGCCATCATGTCTGGATGAGCGAATGTTGATACATGAGCGTCTGATGAAAATTAGGAGCAAGAAAAAAAAAAAAACTAAAAAAGTTGTTACTAAATTATTTTGGTAGTTGATTCATCACCGATTATTGTTGAGGTTAGTCGACCAATCGGCTCATATAAAAATGCTGTTGAATATTATATTAGTTTGGGTGCAAAATGTGCATTGGAACCAAAAACTATGAATGGAGAAAAAAATTGGATGATGAATATTATATTACTCTGAAACTATTTGCTTTCCAAAGCATATGCGGATATTAGCTAAAATTTCATTTCTGATCATTACCAATGAATCAAACTGCTTTCAAAAAGGACTGCAGAAGTTGGAGATTATTTTTAGTTTCCCCCTTTTTTTCTTCCTTTTTAAAATTTTGAAAAAATAAAGAGCATATTTACATGTATATGGCGGAAAACACAGTCAAGACTGAAAAAGCAGTTTCTGCTCTTGCACTCCTCTTAAAATAAACTGCTGTATTTTAAGCCAAAAGAACTATTGTGTTCGATAGAAGAATATGTCTATATGCTGCCATAGCAGATTCATAGCGCATTAAGCCCCCGAACTATTTTTAATTTGTCCGTTTTACCCTGGAAACCCCCGTTTACAGACGTCGCGCAACCGCTTTTGTTTCAACCTCGCCATAAAAAGAAGGCAAGTAATTATATTTATTATTCAAAATGTCTGTCATTTTTAGCTTATAATGTTTAATTAATGTCTAATATTTTGTTTAAAAAAAAAACAAAAAAAAACAACAACTTAAAAAAATTATTTACTCGCATATTTTAAAGTTTTAAACAAATTACGTCCCAACGAAAAAATTGGCGTCTGTAAAAAAGTCACGGATATCTACCTTCTAACTATCACTTAATTATATTTTTTTCGTTACTGTCACATTTTCTCTGATATTTTAAATGATAAATAATCGATACTAACAAAGAAAAATTGAAAAAAAAAAACGTTTAAAAGGGTAAATATGTGAAAATGAAAATCTCAATTGCTCCTTGACGTCTGCGATTTCTGCATGAAAGAGCATGAAAGAGCATAATTAAATACGCCATGATTTTATAGATATTATCGCATACTTACCTCTTTTCGATTCAAAAACCCCCTGTAGCATGTATCATCGAGTGTTAAGACACAGCTGTGAATGGCCAGAGCTGGATTTTTGGGGGATTTTATGGGTGAAAAATGTTAATATAGCATGGGTTGCGATGCAGAAATCGCAGACATTAAGGAGACAAGTAGAGTTGCGACATGAGAAAGCTTTATATAATTTTGAAAGTATTTTTTTTTTTTTTTTAACGTACCAATTAGTGATGGGAGTTTGCTTTTGATGGCTGCCCTGATTTTATTGTATTGAAGGAAATTGACCCCTTTGATTGGGAAATCTTGGACTATATTTTCATATGACATGAATCTATCATCTTTAAAAAATGCTGTAACTGGTTTATCCCTGTATCTTCCCATGTTCTAAAATAAATAGGAATTTTACTAACTCCAAAGTCTGGGTTATGCCAGATTGGTGAAAATTTACACGGCGCAAATTGTGATTGCATAATTTCCATACCGCTCCACCAGGCTTTCAAGGTACATGCTATCATAGGATTCTTGAAGCAGCTATGGTGCTTAATGCTGGGACTAATAAAGGGAGGTTTGCCAGTTGTATTCGATCGCAGTCTGTTTGCTCTAATTCTAGCCATGACTGTTGTTCAATGTTAAGGTTTAACCACTTAATAAGATATTGTATTTGATTTGCTATATAATAGTGTTAGAAATTGGGAGCTTCTAAAACCCCCTCTGGTTTATTTCTTTGCAAGTTGACAAGGCTAATTCTATTTTTCTTGTTCTTAAAGTAGAATTTTGTTACGGCTGAGTCTAGGTCTCAAAACCATTTTTGAGTAGGTTTTATAAGGAATCATTGCGAACAAATAATTAATTTGTGGTAATATTTTCATCTTGACTGTCGCTATCCGGCCCAGGAGTGAGATGGGTAGATGCGTTTTTTGTTTTTTTAAAAAGTAAATATTAGACATAATTTAATGATTCTAAGCTAAAAATGACAGACATTTCGAATAATAAATACAACTACTTACCTTCTTTTTATGGGTGGGTTGAAACAAAAGCGGTTGCGCGACATCTGTAAACGCTGGTTTCCAGGGTAAAACAGACAACTTAAAAATAGTTCGGGGGCTTAATGCGCCATGAATCTGCTATGGCAGCATATAGTCATATTGGTCTATCAAACACAACAGTTCTTTTGGCTTAAAATACAGCAGTTTATTTTAAAGAGGAGTGAAAGAGCAGAAACTGCTTTTTCAACCTAGTCTGTGTTTTCGACCATTTATATTTTCAAAATATTTTATTTATTTAAAATATGCATAAAAATAAAATTTATATTTTAAAAATAAATATAAAAGAAAATATTCATAGTTTTCCAATATTTTAATATAAAAAAAGCACATACAAAAAAACCCACTACAAAATGCAATTTCTGGAGGAATTGCAATGGTAGCTTTGCTGTCATGGTTGTTATGATGTGTCACTTGCTGTTAATTTTGAGGCATCTCCGACTTCCTGTTGATATCAGTACACTTCCTGTGCATTTAGCGACATTCCAGGGTCAGTTCATATGGATTTTGAGACATTCCATGGTCACTTCACGTAATTTCCCCTTGATTTTGGGGCATTTCAGGGTCACTTCCTGTTGATTTGGGGGCCTTTCAGAGTCACTTCCTATTCATATTAGATCACTTACTGTTAATTTGGTGGCATTTCGGGGTCACCTCCTGTTGATATCGGTTCACTTGGGTTGGAAATCAGTCGGATTGAATGGAAGTTTTTGTGCCATTGAAAAGAAGGGCGAATACGAGCCATTGGAAATGAATGGGAAATTTTGCCACTTAGAAATGAATGGGTTTTTCAAATTTCATTTCAAAACCGTACATTTTTAGCTAAAAATGTATAGAATTTTTTTGCCATATAGCCTCGAGAATTTTTTGATGTATAAATGATGTTATTTAGACAAAAGTTGTTGAACAAGTAGTGTTTTGAAATTTCATTAAAAAAAAAAAAACAAAAAAACAAAACACGCTTTTTTGAGTGAACGGTCAAGAGAGCCCGCGTCGCATGAGATTTCTGATTGTTTTGGTGTATGAACGGTGTGTCAAACGGTTTTAGCTGGGCGGTGTGCTGAAAAAACGCAGTTGGATAAAAAAGGAATATTATACAGTAGATGGCAGCTTTTCCATTACATGCAAAGTACCATTAATTAAACTAAGTAAATAGGAGATTCTCTACAGCAATATTTTATATTATATATTAAATATACAAAAATAGCATTTTACAGATTGTAGTTGTTTCTTTCTTGTTTGTTATTAATTTCGAATATATATTTTTTGAATATAAGTATATTTTTAAAAGGTAAAGAGAGAATATTTATATTGTTTGTTGTGTAATTAAAAAAGGGCAACATTAAAATAAATAATCTACTGCAATGAACAATGAAAAATGATTTTTTGTTGTTGTTTTCATTTATTTAAAATAACAAAAATCAAACATTTAAATAAACACATACAAGAATCGACTGCAATGAACACATCTTTACATTCATTCCGTTAAATGCAAACTAAATTTCTGAGCTGTCCAGCTCCTAAATTCCCAAAGACCATGTTGTTTTGAAACTCGTGTCGACTGTGTGCAACTGTGTGGTTGAAAGTGGAGATTGCTGCTCTCGTGAGAAGTATGAGGTCAAGAAGGACAGATGACCGCAGATGAAGCATCCACTTCTAGGTCACATCCGTCTCGCGCTAAAAGGTTCGGCAGATTGCTTTGGACAGACACGGCGCACAAAGACAATGACTGCAAAAGGACAAGTTGACACGACATGTACTGTTAACTAGACAGTCCTCACTGACGCATGATGACATTTTGACTTCTGATGGATAGGTGAAGGGTTGACGTTGGTGCGAGCCCTTCGACCTTGAGAAGTCAAGCGGCCCGTCTCTTCACCGTCCCCACCTGTCTAAACTATTAACCCCAGCCTCCACTGAGATGCACTGCTCTGTTGGTGCACTCAGGACACAATCCGCAGGCGCGGTGTGAGTCACGGACTAAAAAAGACACAGCTGTAATGTCCCTAAGCTCCTGGCAGATGTTGTGGGACTGGAAAGGCTGGACTGGATGTGCCCCTTTTGGTCAAATCTTTATCTGCGAGTGGCTACCTTGAGGACAGAAGACAAACAACTGCTTCTGGACACAAACGTGTTGCGTGAAATGGTGGAATCATCAGCGTGCCTGAAAGCTTGAATTGGAGACGTTAATTCTATGAAGATGCAGCGCTGCTCTAAAAAATGAACTATTTTTACTGTGACCTTACAGTAATGTTGGCATTTGACTATTTTCAACACTCAAACTAAGGTAACAGATCAACAGCTTTCCAACTGCCTTAACGGCTTTAACTTATTCACTGCCACTGACAGCGATAGACATCCAATTTTTTTGACTGGGCGTAACAGTCCGTCATGGACCATAGTCCATAGACGGAGTTTGACTTTTGGGGCAGGGGGGGCACAAATGTTGATGACCTCGAAACGCAGTGTCAGCAATAAAATCAACTTATGAATGAATGAATGAATGAATGAATTTATTGTCATTGTCATCATCATCATAATCATTGACAGTTTCAGAGTGTGGAATTTGCCCGAAAGAAAGACGATGACAGACAAAGGAAAGACGGGAAAAGGCAAATGCTTATCGATACCCGTCCCCCAACAACCCGGGACGCACAGTCAAGCATGTTTGTGTTACAGTCCAGTTATTATCAGGTTTTTTGTTGTTGTTTTTTTCTTTTTTCTTTTTTTTTACTCACATATCATTCAAAAGTCATTGATTGCCATGGAATTTCACATATTGTCAATTTGAGTGGATTCATTGTATCAGTTGATGTCCAAGTTGGTGTAGGGAGGGATCCTCGGTCTTAAAGACACGTAGGCTCTAATAAACCACGATTGTTCTCTTGTACTACAATATGTTGTTAGAAACACATAAAATATTAAATCAATGGCGATATTTTATCATATTTTGTGCATATTTTGACCGATAGTTGGCGCCATGTTTTGCAGGCTCGGAGTAATGACGTAAATAGGACGTTTCCAATCTTGTACAACAATTGTGTAATGCTGCCTAAACTCGCTAAGTAAAATGCGTGCTGATTTAGGATGCAATTTCCAATCAAATGGAAAGAAGGGGAGTGATGTGGGTCTCCACAGATTTCCTATTGACAAGAAGAGGAGAAAGGTTTGGGAAAATGCCTGTAGACTGACAAAACTTACCAAAGACCCAAGGCTTTGTTCTCGCCATTCCTCTCCTACCGCGTTTGAGGCTTTTAGTCGATGACAACTTATGAAAGAGCTGACCGGAGCAGCTGGATATAAACGGGGACTAAAATCAAATGCTGTTCCAACTATTTTCCCTCACAAGAAGCCTTAACGTGCTTGGACAGCGAGTGTGATGTGCGCAATAAAGCGCTAAAGACAAGAAACTGGCCGCTCTCTTAAGCATTTTGCCGTTGCTGCTAGTCTTGTGAACAACCGACAGTGCTGTCTTGCTCTTCACTTTTCCGCTGTGGTTCAAATTAAAATGGCAGAACCGACGACATATTACTACGACGTCAACAAAAATGGCGACCAATCAGTTAAAATAATTTTACAAATTTTATTAAAACGGAAACATTAAGAGGGTTTTTAATATAAAATTATTATAACTCATACTAACATTTCTATTTTAAGAATTACATTTCTTTAAGATTGAGGATGCCTATAACAATATAATAATAAATTGAAAATGAGCGGGGTTTTTTTGTTTTCCATCATTCTTGAGGGGAATTTTAAATCAGGCTGCTTAGGACAGCAATACTTTTCGCCAAGATCATCATCCATTGAATATGGTACTCCCGCCGGTGTCGTGCCAATGTCATTACCCTCGTCAAAAATTGCATCCCCTGGGCGAAGCTGCTGCGCTGCACTGATTTGCTTGATTTCCGTGTTTTGATGATGTAGTTACAGTTGTGGTCAAAGGTTTACATACATTTGTGAAGAACATAATGTCATGGCTCTCTTGAGGTTCCATTTATTTCTACAACTCAGATTTTTCTCTGATGGAGTGATTGGAACAGATACTTCTTTGTCACAAAAAACATTCATGAAGTTTGGTTCTTTTATGACTTTATTATGGGTGAACAGAAAAAAGTGATCAAATCTGCTGGGTCAAAAATATACATACAGTAGCGCTAATATTTGGTAACATGTCCCTTGGCCATTTTCACTTCAATTAGGCGCTTTTGGTAGCCATCCACAAGCTTCTGGCAAGCTTCTGGTTGAATCTTTGACCACTCCTCTTGACAGAATTGGTGCAGTTCAGTTAAATTTGATGGCTTTCTGACATGGACTTGTTTCTTCAGCATTGTCCACAAGTTCTCAATGGGGTTTAAGTCAGGACTTTGGGAAGGCCATTCGAAAACCTTAATTCTAGCCTGATTTAGCCATTCCATTACCACTTTTGATGTGTGTTTGGGGTCATTGTCCTGTTGGAACACCCAACTACGCCCAAGACCCAATCTTCGGGGTGATGACGTTATGTTATCTTGAAGAATTTGAAGGTAATCCTCCTTCTTCATTATCCCATTTACTCTCTGTAAAGCACCAGTTCCACTGGCAGCAAAACAGCCCCACAGCATAATACTACCACCACCATGCTTGACGGTAGGCATGGTGTACTTGGGGTTAAAGGCCTCACCTTTTCTCCTCCAAACATATTGCTGGGCATTGTGGCCAAACAGCTAGATTTTTGTTTCGTCTGACCACAGAACTTTCCTCCAGAAGGTCTTATCTTTGTCCATGTGATCAGCAGCAAACTTCAGTCGAGCCTTAAGGTGCCGCTTTTGGAGCAAGGGCTTCCTTCTTGCACGGCAGCCTCTCAGTCCATGGAGATGCAAAACACGCTTGACTGTGGACATTGACACCTGTGTTCCAGCAGCTTCTAATTCTTGGCAGATTTGCTTTTTGGTGATTCTCGGTTGAATCTTCACCCTCCTGACCAATTTTCTCTCAGCAGCAGGTGATAGCTTGCGTTTTCTTCATGATCGTGGCAGTGACAAAACAGTGCATTGCACTTTATACTTACAAACAATTGTTTGCACTGTTGCTCTTGGGACCTGCAGCTGCTTTGAAATGGCTCCAAGTGACTTTCCTGACTTGTTCAAGTCAATGATTCGCTTTTTCAGATCCATGTATGTATATTTTTGACCCAGCAGATTTGATCACTTTTTCTGTTAACCCATAATAAAGTCATAAAAGAACCAAACTTCATGAATGTTTTTTGTGACAAAGAAGTATCTGTTCCAACCACTCTATCGGAGAAAAATCAGAGTTGTAGAAATAACTGGAAACTCAAGAGAGCCATGACATTGTGTTCTTCACAAGTGTATGTAAACTTTTGACCACAAATGTATCTACGAGGTTTTAAAACATGGCCCGTCCATAAAAAAAAAAAAAAACCTTTTTTTTCTGTCGTATAACATAACATACGTGCCGAACTTAAAAAAAGGCTTTGTTTTACTGTTTTACTCGTAAGATGACCTATAACTGTTATTACTGTACTTCAAGTCCTATATGGAGTTTCTTCTGTTTAATAAATATATAATAAATATATAACTGTGGTTCTTTTCTGGCTTCAATTAATTGTTTAATTCAACATAAGTCATAACTAATGTGTTTGTGTGTGCACTCCCGCGGCCAGGGGATACAATTTTTGATGGGGGTAACTACATTGGCAAGACACCGGTGGTGGCTCAGTTGTACAATTAGCGTCTCTAGTGGGGCAAATTGAAACTCCGCTCACAATTTTGGCAGTGCTGTCTGGCATTTCATGGTCCACATTTTCAATCCTTGGTTGTTGCTCAGTAGTTGTTGTCGCTTTTGAAAGCTTAGGTTTGACAAAATTACTTATATCCATCTTGCCTCTTCGGTCTTTGGGTGGTTTTGGCTAAGCAAAACAAATGAACGTCTAAGTTGCTAGTCACATGATCTGTTCGAAAAATAATTTTGACCCCATTATCTTTTTTTGTTCATTTCATTCATTTTAGTGGTTTGTTTTATGGCTTTACAGCTTTTATAGACAATATTTTACCGGGAAACTCTTAATTTTAAAATCATATATAGGAAAGTCAATAACATGCATTGAAACTTTTCGGGACTGCCCCCCCGGCCTCCGCTTAAACTCCGCGTACATGATCTTGACAAATTTTACAGTGGGGCTCATGTTAGAGATGGATAGTGATACTTTAGATGCCACTGGCATAGACAAAATTGTTTTCATCCATCCAAAATTCAGATTAAAAACAATATGATCAGATGCACTGCTTTCATGGACACAAAAAAAATGATCTCTTTAGGGATTACGTGTTCATGCATCATGCTTTGGTCAGATAAAAACATTTTGACAGGAAATACTGGAAATAGTAGTGGAAGAATAACCAGAATAGGGATGCAGCTATCGATTATTTAGGTAATCAATTAATGTATTAATTAGTTAGTTCGCATAATTGAGTAATCGGATTATGAACATCTAGTGTGTTGCAGTGTAAAGTTTAGGATATGTAAAACAAATAAACAAGTGTTTACGCTTGCAATATATTGCAATGTAATACTAATCTATACATATTATATACAGAAAATATATACAAAAAACTGCTAAATATACTTCAAAACTAAATAGCAAATGCATAAACAAACATATTAGCTCAAACATACCTTTCGTTGGTTTTAACAGGAAGCAGCAGGATTTAGCCATGTTAGACGAGTTATGGCAAACTCCTCGTTGCCACCCAAATCAATAAAACTAAATGCAACATTCACTCAATTAAACAAGTCCTCGAAGTATCAAAATTTGATTCAAAGGTTTTTTCTAATCAAATTACACAAATTAATCGATTAATCGTTGCAGCACTAAAGCCATAGCAACTTTAGTGGCAAGAAAACAACGCTGCGTTCATTTCTACTTTAAACTTTTGCTTTATTTTGCGTATTTTTCCCGCTTATCAAGTTTTTCAACAGTTGTTAAGATCTCCAGCACCGTGTTCGTATTGGATACAGACTTCTTATTTTGTCTTTCGCCTGCTCTCTCTTTACTGGCTTCTGGGAGTAACAGAAACACATATACTGTCCTCACAGACATGCGTTGTAAAGACAGTTTGTTCCGAAATTTTGGAAAACAAGGAGTCCTCAAGTACGAACGAATTCCGTTCCCACGCAGGCGACGTAACTTAATTTCCGCGTAAATCGGATTTCACCTTAAAGTCGAAGTCTACTTTTGAGATTACCTTGAATCCTCAAACAATCACTACTGAGACAGTCCTTCCTGTTTGTATGTGGTACAGCTTTCGTACTTTTTCAACCTAAAACCGGCGTTGGATCGCTGCACGTGTTTGAGAATAACTGCGACCGACTGAAGCGGAGTGTGCGACGGCCCCCTACTTGAAGGCGTGGCGCAGTGTCTGGGGAATGTGTCCCGTCAATATCATTATGAAGTCTATGGTTCGTCGCAGTAAAAATAGATTGGACGACTATCACCGTCAATGGCGGCCAGTGTGTTACTGTTGTGTAAGAAATAGTAGAAGGAGTAGGAATATTGCAATAATAGAGAAAATGGAATGCTTGAGGATTCAAAGTGACTGATTCTTTTTGTGTTTGATTTGTGGTGGAAGAGAGCAGATTAGAGCGGCATTTAATGGAAGTAGAGCGAGCTGTTGGAGAAGCACATGCACCGATGAGTCACTCATGAGAAAAAAAAAAAAAATGAATGGATGACGTAGCATGTGTATTGCTCTCAGTGGTTTAAACGCCACATTGTTGAACAGAATGTTGGTGGGCTCTGATCAAACTTGACTGTGCTCTTAGAATTAAGAGCATTAGAAATAGGAGGAGGACAAAATGAGATCCTACATCAGGACCCTGTGGGAGGTCTGAGATGAGAAGGAACGCGAAGCTCCCTACTGATTGAGCTCAGACATTGAAGATGTGAGGCTAAAGAGATCAAGCTAATGCTGAAATCGGCAGAGCCGCAGCAACAATGTTTAGGTTGTTGGCTTAAATTCAGCTTTATGGCTGCCACTATTATTTTGGTAGTCACGTTATTTACTGTTATTAGTCTAGGCTGCACATTTTAGCTGGAAATGTGCTATGGAGGCAAATCTATTGAGAAAAGTGTTTTTTTTTTATTGAGGACTACAAATCATTGATTTGCTGACCCCCCCCCCCCCTTTCTTTTTAAAGTATACTAACACATTATTATAATAATAACATAAAAGTTTTTTTTGTTTTTTTTTTAGATACAGAGACAAGCAAATGCTTCATCATACTCCTTTTGGGACATAATGAATGAATTCTGTTGTTGTTATTATTATTGTCTTTACTATTATTATTGTTATTCTAATTGTCTTATTTGGTTTTGTCAGATTTTTTGATGGCTTTTTTGTTTGTTTTATTTTTCTTATTTTCTTTCTTCTTGCTTAGGTCCAAATAAAGCATTCATTCATTCATAGACAAAGGTGGGTAGAATAGCCAAAAGTAAACGTAGTCATCCAAAAAATGTACTCAAGTACAAGTAAAAAAGTATTTGGTGAAAAGAATACTCAAGTAATGAGTAACATTTTGAGTAACTGCTTATGATGTTTGATTTTTTTTCCTCAGCAAAGTTATCTATATGAACTGTTATTATTATACCTTGAAGAAGAATCAAATCAAATTTATTTATATAGCCCTTTACAAAAACCCAAGAGGTCCTCACAGTGCTTTACAACAAAGGAAAATATGGTTAATTATAAAGCCTGTCTATAACATATTACATAACCACATAAAGCCAAAGAAATACAAAAAAAAGAAAAAAAAAAAAAAAAAAAAAGAAAAATTGAAATCTGTTGAAAGAAAAAAAAAAAAAAAAAAAAAAAAAAAAAAGAAGAAATTAAGCAGCATGAGTGCCCTCTAGTGGAGGAAATATATTTCTGATTATACAACTGAAAGGGTCATATCTCTGGTTTTCTGTGTTGAATCAGTGCCAAATAAACACTGGGAGAGAGGTTTAAATCCGCGCTTTCGAGTCATGTTGTAGTCAGCGCTCTATGTCCATCCATCCATCCATCCATCCATTATCTTCCGCTTAGTCCGGGGTCGGGTCGCGGGGGCAGCAGCTTTAGCAGGGAAGCCCAGACTTCCCTCTCCCCAGCCACTTCAGGCAGCTCCTCCGGCGGGATTCCAAGGCGTTCCCAGGCCAGCCGAGTGACATAGTGTCTCCAGCGTGTCCTGGGTCGACCCCGGGGCCTCCTGCCGGTGGGACATGCCCGGAACACCTCTCCAGGGAGGCGTCCAGGAGGCGTCCGAACCAGATGCCCGAGCCACCTCAACTGGCTCCTCTCAACGCGGAGGAGTAGCGGCTCGACACCAAGCCCCTCCCGGATGACCGAGCTTCTCACCCTATCTCTAAGGGAGAGCCCGGACACCCTGCGGAGGAAACTCATTTCGGCCGCTTGTATCCGGGATCTATGTCAAATACTTAATTTTTTACGGTGCTTTAAAAAACGCCACAGGATTGAACAGGCTGGTGTGATCATAGCGAGCTTGAGTCTGATTGGTGTAATGTAGTCATGTGATTATTGCTGGGGCTTTTCATTGGTGAAACTGTTAGCGACACTGTTAGCGTCTCTAGCAACAACAACAACAACAACAAAAAAAATATATATATATCTCGAATAAAGACGAAAAATGAATGAATAACGTTCCTTCTTCACAAATTGAGTAAAGATAAAATATATGGCTTGGTAAAACTATTCTTATTCTTCTTTTTCTCAAAAAGTTACTCAAGTAAATGTAACGGAGTAAATGTAATGCTTTACCCACCGCTTTTCATAGATACATTAAAAAATCAATATTTCACGTGATAATGTCATTTAACTGAATAAAAATGACAAAAGAATATTTACTACAGGCTATTTTTTGATAAGTATTAAAAAAAAAAAAAAAACAATTAAAAAAATTACTAGTTCTAATTTGAAACAAAAATCTAAAAAATAAAAAGAGAATATTTAATGTTTCCCCCTTACCTTTTTTCTTTTGTAATAGGTAAATAAACTAAAATTTGATCAATAACTAAAAATGATCAATAACTAAAAATGAAATAAAAACAATGTTTCCTGTGTTTTTAACCTTTTTTAATTTTAAGATGCAAAATTTACCGTTTTTTCCTCCATTAAAAAAAAAAAAGGAAGCACAATTAAATAAGCAATTTTTTTTAAAATTTGAAATATTTAAAAAGTATGTAGCTGTATTTAACAATCAATATTTACATTTAGTAGTCGTAAAAATGAAATTGTACCATATTTAGTTCTTTGAATTAATTAAATAATTCATTTATTTTCCATGACGCTTATTCAAACAAGAGTTGCAATAAAAAAAATAATATAAAAGGAACATTTCATATTCCCCCTTTTTTTTAAATGAAAAATGTAAATAAAAGAATATTTCAGTTTAACAAAAGACACTATTTCCAGTTTTTCCCCCTTAAAATGAAGACAAGTATGTTAAAACGGTTGCTATTAAGATCTTCAAAAAAGACAATTTGGACAATTCATAGGTCAACGATGCCTCGAAAATGATGGATCAATTATCAGAATAGTTGACCATTCATTTGATAATCGACGAGTGTCGATTAGTCGATAAATCAGATGTATATCTTCCCTGCGCATTTAGCATGTTACATTCATAATATATTGTACATAACACCGTAACCACACATGGTGTGGATTTAACTTTGAATGACTTGTCCTTTCCGCTTAGGCCCTCGGAGCGCTCAGGAGAGGATGTGGATATCATTCTGACCAGATTGAAAGAGGTTAAAGCCTTTACCAAGTTTCCACCTCCACTCTTGGTGCAGATCTGCACCTGTGCCTTCTATGAATGTCTGGAGAAAGGCATTACGTGTATGTACACACTCACATAGTCACAAAACCCCTACTGAATTATTGTTGCATTCATTGGCTCTCACTGACGGGGCTAGACGTCTAAACCATCCGGTTCAAATAGTTTGGACGTCTAGTGCCGTCAATGGCTACCTTGAATTATATTTATCGTATACTGTCGTAGTTTTACTCAGAACAAACCATATGTGGTTGCAGTGTTTCGACAAGGTGACATTGGCACCAGCTGGTATGCGGTTCTGTCTGGCTCTTTGGATGTGAAAGTTTCGGAAACCGCCAACCATCAGGTAAGATCCCAAACTGTGTTAAATTTCTGATAAGTGCACAGGACCAGATTATACAGTGGTATGAAAAAGTATCTGAACCTTTTGGAATTTCCCACCTTTCTGCATAAAATTACCATCAAATGTGATCCAATCTTTGTCAAAATCAAAAAGATGAAAAAAAAAAAACAATGTCTGCTTTAACTAAAACCACTCAAACATTTATAGGTTTTCATGTTTTAATGAGGATAGTATGCAAACAATGACAGAAGGGGAAAAAAATAAGCATGTGAACCATCACATTTAATATTTTGTGTCCCCTCTTTGGCAGCAATAACTTCAACCAGATGCTTCCTATAGCTGCAGATCAGTCTGGCACATCGATCAGGACTAAACTTGGCCCATTCTTCTCACAAAACGCCTGTAGTTCAGTCAGATTCCTGGGATGTCTAGCATGAATAGCTGTCTTTGGATCATGCCACAGCATCTCAATGTGGTTCAAGTCTGGACTTTGTATTGGCCACTCCAAAACGTGTATTTTATTCTTCTGAAACCATTCTCAAGTTGATTTACTTCTGTGTTTTGGATCATTGTCTTGTTGCAGCATCCATCCTCTTTTTAGCTTCAACTGTCTGACAAATGGCCTCAGGTTTTCCTGCAAAACATCCTGATAAACTTTTAATCAATTCTTCAATTAATGATTGCAAGTTGTCCAGGCCCTGAAGTAGCAAAACATGATGCTCCCTCCACCATGCTTAAACAATTCAACTGTGGTTTCATCAGTCCACAAAATATTTTGCCAAAATTTCTGTGGAGTTACCTAGTGCCTTTTTGTAAACATTAAACGACCAACAATGTTTTTTTTAAGACAGCAGTGGATTCCTCTGTGGAGTCCTCCAATGAACACCATTGTTGGCTATAGTTTTACAGATAGTTGATGTGTGCACAGAGATATTGGACTGTGCCAGTGATTTCTCAAAGTCTTTAGCAGACACTCTAGGGTTCTTTTTTTAGCTCTCTGAGTATTCTGCACTGAACTCTTGGGGTCATCATTGGTGGACAGCCACTCCTTGGGAGAGTAGCAACAGTACCAAACTCTCTCCATTCGTAGACAACTTCTCTAAATGTCAATTACTGAACATCCAGATTTTTAGAGATGGTTTGGTATCCTTTGCTAGCTTTATACAAATCAACAATCCTTGATCGCAGGTCTTCAGACAGCTTTTGACCGAGCCATGATGCACATCAGACAATGCTTCTCATCAAGACAATTCTTATCCGGTGTGTGTTTTATAGTGGGTAGGGCAGCTTTAAACCACTCATCAGCGATTGGGCACACACCTGACACCTGAATTGTCATTGTTTGCATGCTGTTCTCATTAAAATATGAAAACCTATAAATGTTTGGGTAGTTTTAGTTAAAGCAGACACTGTATTTTCCTCTTAGTGATTTTGACAAAGATCAGATCACATTTGATGGTGATTTTATGCAGAAATGGGAGAAATGGTTCAGATACTTTTTCATACCACTGTACATAGATCAGGGGTGGCCAACCCTGGTCCTCCAGAGCTGCAATCCAGCTTGTTTTCAAAGTCTCCCTCCTTCCCTCCTGATAATTTGATTCAGGTGTGTTGGAGGAGGGAGACATGGAAAACAAGCTGGATTGTGGCTCTCGAGGACCAGGGTTGGCCACCCCTGACATAGATGATCTTTAGCTGTTACTTTGGTAAATCCCTTTAAACACGGCAATAGGAATAACCGCATTATTTTAGATTGGAAAACACTGAATAGTTTCTGGACATCCTGTGAGTTTACGTGCTCAAAGACATTCACCAAATTGCCCTTCTTGAATGTCAAATCTGACTGTCACATACGGCTATTTTCATTGTGAAAGATGAAACGTCGGTCCAGTCTGTGGTCAAGAACGCTTTGGAAACGAGCTCCGTTTTGATCTTCATGTCCATAGGCTGTAAAGACCTACCCAATTTTTCCTCTTTAATTCGCAAAAACAAGGGCGTAGGTTTGGTCTCAACATTGGTAGGGACGATATAAGAGGCACAGCATAACCTGCATGTACACTATTTGCTGGGTATGGGACATTAATAAGACCAAACAGATTTGATGAACGGCAGTCAGGGTTACATTTCTCACGAATACAAACCTAATAAATTGATTAGATTGATAGGAATGATCAATGCAAATTAAATCTGTATTGACTTATTCTATTTTATACCATACTATACTATACTATACTATACTATACTATACTATACTATACTATACTATACTATACTATACTATACTATACTATACTATACTATACTATACTATACTATACTATACTATACTATACTATACTATACTATACTTATCCTATCTCTACTATCTATAAAACAAAAAACGAATTAAATAATGATAAAAAATAATGATATAATGCAGACCCATGGAAATGTATGTTTGTATACAGCCTGTTACTGTGCACGCATGCGCAAATTTGTATCCAAAGTAGAATAAAGGTATTTTTGACTGAATGACTCTTTTGGGTACATGAGCATTTGATTATACAGTATACGTATTGATCGTAAAAAACTCTTAATAACTGGGCAGGCTCTCTGGGAACACATCACCGGCAGCACAGTGTCATAGTATTCTGTGCAAAGTGTCAGCCAATTTCAACACACGCTAATTGTGAAGAAATACTTTTCCATGTCAATTTGGAATTTCATTTTATTAACATAGATGACGGAACCCTGAGGCATAAGAAACACAGCTACTTAGAATATAATACAAACATTCAACCAAATACACGAACGCAGAACAATTACTACAACACTAACCCTAACCCAATATACAACAGAAGACACAAGATCGACATTAATAGGAGATAAACTTACAGATCCGGTTCTTCCTTCGAGTGGATGGCGATGTGTATAAAACACAGGGACACGTCAGATGGATTTTTTACTGCAGAGCAGACTTTTTATTAACAAAACAGAACCAGCGTGGGACACTGCCACTCAACATGGTGCTCCCGCTCAACTTCAACACGTGCCTCGCTCTCTCTTTTGCTCTTCCCAATTTTTTTTCTTCTGCGCTATATTTGTAATGCCAGTCATATTGAAAAAGGAGAATGGCCCCTTGGGGATGCCGGTAGCATAAACGTCTCTTAGAACTTCTCCTTCTCCCCCTACTAGTAGGAGCCGTGTCGAATGAAGGCAGGTGCTGCCCCTCAGCGGCCGGAGGGATTCTCTGCAAATTGGTCCTGTGAAAAATCATGAAAACTGGACATTTTCATTAATCTAAAAAACCCGGCCAGACAATATGGACAGGACGTGAAAAGTGGACATGTCTGGGCAAAAAGGACGTTTGGTTACCCTACCTTAGACTCAAACTAAAGTATTGTAATACGAAAGTGATTTGGGAAAAAATGAAAAAGAAATCTGAGCAAAGACCGATCTAAATATGAGGCATAGCCTACTCGACTACCCCCAAGACTCGAACCAAAGTCAGTTCATGTTCATGCAACTGGGACCATTCTCATAATGCAAACAAGGATTCAAGGAGGTTAGCAGGTTCACACCGTTAGGCTGCAACAATTAATCAAATTGATTAAAATAATTTAATAAATTAGTTGCCAACAAATTTGATAATCAATTTTTGCCCCCTTCTGTTCCTTGTTTGTGTGTAATGTGAAGCTGCTTGCGCGCGCCAGTGATTAGAGCAAGAGAGAGAGAGTTCACTGCTGCAACTGTTGCTGTAACTACTGCTGCTGGTGTTGGGTTGCTGAATCAATAGTATTACTAAGTATCATGAGTTAGATTGTCGTTTGTGTTGTTAGATCCAGTGTGCCGCTGTCAGAGGTGAGTATAAGAAGCCAATTGTATTGTTTGTATTCTTTGTTGATGAGACATTACTACTTAGCACGGAGTTCTAAACTAGTTAGCAATTATGCTGATTAGTGTCTTAAGTGTCCGTTTGTATTGTGTTTTAGAGAAGCATATTTGTACTTGAGTTATTGCCGTGCTTCTCAATTATTTTCTATTATGCCCCCCCAAGGAAGACGTAAATGTTTCGCGCCCCCCCCAACTCTGCCGCCACTGTAAATAGTATCATTTGTCTATTACTATTATAAGTACGCCTCTGCCTCACATTGTACCCTTTTTTCCATTAGAGAAAATAACAGAGATCAACTTATAAAGTATAACTTTATTAACATTGTTTTGTTTGTAACAGAAAAGACTTAACATGCATCAATTTGCCTGAATTAAAAAAAAATCACATCCAAACTGTAAAAATATACTCAAGGTACATTTTTGACCATTTGAAAGTGAAAAATAAAATCAGGAAATACTAACAAATTCAAATTGATTAGAAACATTAACTCATGAGGACAATATGCCCCCCCAAAAAATGACTGAAAAAACAAAACTAAATAGAAGAAAAAAAAAAAAAGTGTCTTTGGACAGAAGGACAGTTTTTATTTTCGCTGCTCCCAGTATCACCTCCAGTTTGCAATGACGTGGGGTTATATTGCACTGAGCATGCTAACAGCGCTCACTGGTTTACTGATATAACGCTGACGATTGTTGGCAATATTCGGCACGTTTTCGCTTGAAAAACAACCAAGCAGCTTATCAATGAGATTGGGGTCTAATGTCTTTAAGTGGCGTCTTAATTGATTTGGCTTCCGGCTGTCCGCTATAATCATTTTTAGACACAGTAAACAGTGGTCTTTCCTCGTCTACCACTGTATTAAATGTCAAAGCCAAAAAGCAAACGGCCCGAAAAAGCGCATTTTTGGCGGCCGAGGGAGAACCGTAGGTGAGGGCGGTCGTCGTGACGATCACAAGCCGAAAATGGCACTTTTCGGGCGGACACGTGAGAACCGGAGAAGACACCGGGTCGCTGCACACAGCTCTCCAGCTCTTCATTCATGAGTCTCTTCCGTGTGCTCTTGCTTACTTCAAAAATACTGCGCGCACTTTGAAAATGAGAGCGCCACTGCCACCCACTGAGTGGATGTGCAAGTACACTTTATTCTAGTACGGCAAAAAAAAAAAAAAAAAAAAAAGCATGTTCCCCGAGGTCACACGCGCCACCCCTGGCATCGCTCTGCGCCCCCCTGGGGGGGCGCGCCACACTAAGTACTGCGTTATTGTTACATAGTAAAGTTGTCTCTTTTTTTTTTTTTTTTTTAATAAAGAAACCACACAAATAACCACTTCATACAACAGCTTAGAGTCTCATTTCATCACAAACTCAAACTAAATTGTCATACAAGGAATGTGCTTTGAAATTGGATTTGGATTGTATTTCAGATCAACTGTTTGATAAAGGAAACTGAATCATTACAGTCTTCCTCCTCTTTATTCGATTTTGTTGTTTAGTTTGTTAGAAGAAATGAGTCATTGACACAATTTATATCAGCGCTTTGCCCACAAGAAGGAAAAAAAAAACACTGTTTTATTTGAATGAACAGGACTTTTGTCTTATTTGTGTCTTTTAATGTTTTATAATCCAAAAATTTATTTTAATTGAGTTTTGTGTACTTAAAACTGTACAGTTGTAGACTACAGTTAAGTCAGGAACCATTCAATGGGGGCCATTCTGTCTTCATTGTGACTTAAAACAACCGTAAAAAAACTTCAAGTTAAATTGTGAAGGTAGTTGAAAAAAGTGACATTCATCCGATTAATCGTTTAATTAATCATCTGATTAATCGATAATAAAAATAATTGTTAGTTGCAGCCCTATCACACAGTTTAATGTTATGCTAACACTGATGCAGGTTGGACTTTCAGTAGTAGTGTGGTGTTTCTTTTTACACTACTTACAGTGGCTGCTGCTGGCCTTCTAATATCCCTTCGATTCAAAGGAGGCGGAGAAGGTGGCATGTTGTCGACAATTATCTGGCGGGCTGTGGGGGTGTGCGTGTGCATGTGTGTCTGTGTGATGGGGTGGGGGGGGTCAAGTCATCAGCCAATCCAACGTGTGTTTGAGGGGAAAAAAATGGACCAGCACATTCAGCAAGTGAAAAGGGATAAATGTAAGTCTGAACATAATGAAAATAATTCACTTAATAACGGTCAGGTCTATTCAATTCTTGCAACATAATGAAAGACAATTTAAATTACCTATATATCTGAACTCGTTATATAATGCAAATCAGGCTGCTAAATTTGGTGGGGGACAATTTGAGCATCCTGAAAAGTTGGTAGTGTTATGACCCCACTGTCCCTGTGCAAACCTACGTCCTTGCATAAAAGGTTTTCATGTTGTCTTTATAGCTTTGGAGGAAAAGAAAATTTGTTTATAAAGCCGTCACATAAGATGTGGAAGCGCTGCGGATGTTTCGGATGCACTGTACAGTTAGAGGACTGACACACGTGAGAGGCATAAGAGGATTTGTTCCAGTAAAAGGCTAAGATAACAAAGCCCATCCATTTTCAATGGTCCATTTCATGAATGCAGCCCACTTGGTGGCCTAGATTCAGTGTCTATATTTGAAATGTCATTTTAGACAGCTTTCTTTAGCTTTCAGAAGAATTTGCTAATACACAGTGATGACTGCGAGCCTCTAGACCAGGGGCTTCAAACGGGCGGTCCGGGGCCCAGATCTGGACTGACGCATCATTTTGTGTGACCTGCAAAAGTAAATCATGTGCACAGGCTTGTTTCGATTTACATAGAATTTATGTAAAATTTTTGTACTCTGGACATTAATATTAAGTGTTTTTCCTTTTAAAAATAACATTAACAAAAAGCACATAGAATACAATAAAAAGGATATTTATTGTTTTTCCTCTGATTTTTTAAATTAACCCTCTAAGGTCAGTAGGCATGCCGGCGCATCCTGTGCGCATGCCATCTTACAAGCCTTGTAACTTGGTGATTACATTACCCTTGCACTCGGGGTACCCATCATTCCAAATTGCGCAAGTGGGGCTTCACCTTCGTTTTTACTTCAAGTCAAAAGACCAAGTAAAACAGTTGATAATGCCCTTCAAGTTTTATAGTTTTATTGATCTCATTAAAAAGCTTTAAAACCATGCAAGGACCATGTGTTTATGCCCATATTTTCGTCATTTCTTGTTCTTTTTTTCAATCGGAAAGCAGCATATATACCGTAATTTCCTGAATATAAGGCGCACCCGTGTATAACACGCACCCCAAATTTACTTGTAAAATCTAGGGAAAATTATTGTACCCGTGTATAACGCGCACCCTAATTTTAGCACCAATAAATAGAAGAATACAAGAAAACAGAGCTCGTGTACAGATACAGAAATGTCATTTTACTGACTGGTGAAACACAGCGCAAGTATAGCATATTGGTAGTTCAAAACATTACCATAACTGACAATATGTACGGTAATAATATGATTTGACAACTTCTCCAACTTACCACAATCTAGGAGAAAACAAAACAGATGTGACTTTTCTTTTAAAGGCTGCTGTATGACTTGCTCGTTTCATCATGATGAATAAATATTTCTTCCATGGATTGATACGGTAAAATGAAAGTGAGAACGTAACTCGGAAATCCGAGAGAGCTCATCGCTGTCAACACGACAGTAACAATAGGAACTATTGTTATTTGGGTTTGAGTTTCCCGCGGGACAGATATAGTTGACGGACACTCAGGAAGTCTGTGTTGTTACGTTTGATATGGTCCGAGTTGCGGAGCTGCAATAAACGTTGGCTCAAATGAGTTCAAGAAACTAAATTCTGTGCTTCATGAAGAGTGAAAAAAGCAGAATTTAACACAGACGAAACCATTCGGCCAATCAGAGTGAAGTATTACCGAAACCAAATGGTGACGTCACGTACCGTAATGGTCGGCAACGGATCACCGCATACGTTTCTTCAACACAACGTGGCCGTGTCAATAAAAAAGAAAAAAAATCGGTTTATTTCTGTCTCCATCCATGTACCCGTTTATAATGCGCACCATGATTTTACAAGTTGATTTTAGGGGAAAAAAAGTGCGTTATATTCGGGAAATTACGGTATACCATGATTCTATTCTGATGTCACATTGGAAATGACGATTGTCACATGTGAGTTCGAGGGTGTGCGTTGAAAGACAGACGATAAGCCTTGCGTATCAGCGACTGTGATTAGGAACAGTATTGTTATTCTTACTTTAAAAAAGTAAGTACATTTTCCTTCATTTTTTATCCTGCAGCTTACAGTCCAGTGGGACTTCTTTGATTCTTTGATTTATTTGGGTTACTAGGTAACACTTTATTTGACAGTGGCATCATAAGACCTTCATAATTATAACATGACACTATCATGGGCATTACTGAATGCTTATGACAAATGTCATTAAGTGTCATTTGGCAAATTATGTCACTAACTCCGTTTTTGTCTAGCTCGGATGTTTTACATCCATTCAAAATTTGCCGGATAAGACCAAATGACATCTGTTATAAGCATCCATTAATGTTCATGACAGTATCATGTCATAATTATGATTGTGTAATGACAGTCTTATGGCACCACTGTCAAAGAAAGTGTTACCAAATACCATAACTAACAATTAATGAAACAATTGGAACTAGGGTTGTTCGGATCATGTTTTTTTGCTCCCGATCTGATCCCGATCGTTTTAGTTTGAGTATCTGCCGATCCCGATATTCCCCGATCCGATTGCTTTTTTTGCTCCCAATTCAATTCCAATCATTCCCGATAATTTTTCCCGATCATATACATTTTGGCAATGCATTAAGAAAAAAATGAATAAAACTCGGACGAATATATACATTCAACATACAGTACATAAGTACTATATTTGTTATTATGACAATAAATCCTCAAGATGGCATTTACATTTTTAACATTCTTTCTGTGAGAGGGATCCACGGATAGAAAGACTTGTGACTTTGTATATTGTGACTAAATATTGCCATTTAGTGTATTTGTTGAGCTTTCAGTAAATGACACTGAAGGCCATGCCCAATGCATGATGGGAAGTGGAACCATGACAAGTGAAACCACAACTGCACGTAGTGCTACCTATTCATATATCTTCTCTGCGATGGGATATAATTCAAGATGTAAAGAAAAAGATCAATTGTTACCTTTCTTCCCCACATTGCTTCCCATGATATTTCTAATCGTAGGGAGAGCGATTGTAAGGCTTTAGCCAATTAAATTAAAGTTCTAAACGCTGCCAAATTTCACTCTACTCATGTTACGCTGCCTTTTAGCTCTCTATATTGGCAAAACTGTGCCATTACACATGGAGCGCGACAACGCGTGAGTGTGAGGCAGGGCATGCAATAATTGCGTTAAATACTTTAACGTGATACATTTTTTAAAAAATTAATTGCCACCGTTATTGGGATAAATTTGATAACCCTACCTTAAGCCAAAACTAAAGACTCTGGATAAGTGAAACATATTATGTCTGTAATGTTACATACAATTAGAAAACGATTTAATAAAAAAAAATATATATATATATACTGTATTAAAAAAAGGCATGGCCGATATTTTTTTGCCGACTCCGATACTTTGAAAATGACTTGATCGGACATCACTAATTGGAACCATAACTGAAGAAATAATTGGCATAGAACATGAATTTTGATTGTTCTTTACATCTTTAGCTCTGCAATGCATGCTAGGAGGTATGTTGGACAACAACAGTGTTAACAGCATGTGGCAGTAGAGGTTGACCGTCTTCCCCAGGGGAGCAGTGATGGCCAAATGAAGCTTCTTGAAGCAATAAAGCTTTGCAGCCAATTGGTTCAAAGCTTCATTGTGGTTCAATTGGTCTGACAGTCGTATGATGCCGCTGTCAAATAAAATGTTACCTGTTAGTGAGAACAATGAGGACAGATGCAGCTTATATTCCAGTGCGGCTTATCTATGAACAAACGCTGTTTTCATGTCACATTTGGTGGATGGCGGCTTATAGTCAGGTGCGCCTTACAGTGCGAAAATTACGGTAGTTACAGTTACAACTTACTTCACCCCAAAAATAATTGAGTTAGTAACTTGGTTACCTCATCGAAGCGGACTATCTGAAAAAAAGAACAGTGCTAGTGTGAAAACGCCCTTAAAAGGTAAAATACAAAATGAAAAAAAGGAGAATGTTTACCGATTTTCCACCTTTTTTGTTACGTATGTAAATAACGTAATAATGTAAATAAATAAAAGACAAAAATGAAAACTTAAAGAATAAATGAATAAATATGAAAACTAGAGATTTTACATTTTCCGTATTCAAATGAAAAATTTCAATGTTTTTTAAATGGAGGTTTAAAAGTAAAAAGGAAAAAAAATAATTTTGAGCAATTTTGAGATCAACAATTACTCTCAACAGTTTATTGACTATAAAAATTGGTGATTCATTCACTAATCGATTAGTGAAGTAACAGTGGCAGCTCTGGTTTACCTGCCTTTGATAGCACTAGATGTCCAATCCATTTTGATTGAGAGGGGCAAATGAACGTTCATTCCCCCCTCCCAGTCAAAATAGATTGGACGTCTATTGCCGTCAATGGCAGCCAAATGAGTTATATATTTGATGAGTTGGCCAACATAATGGACCTAGACTTACGTATATACAGCACCTGAAGATATTTTCGCAAAAATTACATTTTCTGTCCTTCAAGTGCAAGTTCATTTGCATAAATTACCGCTCATGAATTTTTTGATGAAAATACCTCTTTACTGTTGGTGTTTTTTCTTGTGTTTAGGATGCAGTCACCATCTGCACTCTGGGGATTGGGACAGCCTTTGGGGAGTCCATCCTGGACAACACGCCACGTCACGCAACCATCATCAGCAGAGAGACTAGCGAGCTGCTGCGAATTGAACAGCGGGAGTTTAAGACCCTCTGGGAGGTGAGATGCGGGTGGTGTGATGCAAGGAAAAAAAAAATCTTGTTTCGGAATAGCTGGCGGAAGCATTTCTTTGGATGAGAAATGTTCAGACATCCTGCACTGCTGTTGGGCTGTCCATCAAAGCCCTTGTTGTGCCATTGACGGCGATATATGTGCAATTCTTCTGAACTGGGAGGGATGGGCAGCAAATGATTCGCTACCAACCCTCCCAGTCTAAATGGATTGGACATCTATTAATGACAAACTTCATAAATGTGACAAATTTCAGTTCACAGCAGAAGGATGAAAAGATCCACATGACTGGATGTCTATCATCTTCAATGGCACTGAAAGAGTTAACACAGTTAATTAGATTAAACACGTATTTACTTATTCCCAATGAGTTAATATAATTTACTTTAACATTCATTATCAGTATGTGTGTATGATACAACGATTTATCGTGATTAATGTCATGTGAATAATCGCAATGAAAATATATAATTATTGCCAAGCCCGACATTAGCTTTTATAGTAAAAGTCCGGTAACTACTACTTTTATTCGTTATCAGATTTTGTGGTTATTCAACACAAGGTAATTCAAAGTGCTTTACATCACATAAAAATCCCAAAAGAAATAAAATGATACATCAAAATCACATTAAATCATCAAGAAAGTTAATAACAATTAAAACAAGTATTACAAATAAAACCAAACCAAAACTAAACCAAAATGAATGAAAAGCAAAAGTCATGTAACTTGAAATCTGAAGTATACATGCAGTTATGAATACACTGTGGTAAACAATAGGGTTTTTAGCCCTGATTTAAGGGAGCTAACGGTTTCAGCATACTTCAGAGCCTCAGGTATGTTGTTCCAGAGGCGAGGAACATAGTGTCTGTGCTTGGTTCTTGGAACGCGCAGCAGACCGGTTCCAGACGAGTTTATAGGTCGAGATGCTTCGTAGGGGTCAAAGAAATCAAGCATGTATTTTGGTCCAAGGCCATTAGGTGTTTTTTGTAGATGAGCAGCAGTGTATTATAATCTATCCTTTGGCTCACCCCAAGTCAGTGTAGAAGATTTCCTAACCGATATAAGATGGTCCAGTTTCCTTGTATTTGTAAGTACTCTGGCAGCAGCATTCTGTATTTGCTGCAGCTTCCTGACTGATTTTTTGTAAGATCTATAAATGTACCATTACAATCATCCGAGCTACTAAAAATGTTTTCCATGTTTTGTTTGGACAAAAGCCCCTTAATTCTAGCTATATTTTAGGTGGTAATATGCAGATTTAGTGACAAATAGACATGTGGCGATTACCGGTTTGAAGGTATACCGCGGTATGAAAACGCCACGGTTTCAACACCTCAAAAAATTCCCGTCATACCATCCCTAAGGTGTTAACTATTTTTTATGTCCCCAAAATGCAGGGGAAATCCCTCGCTTGTAGCTGTAAGGCTCAACCCTCCGCCACCGGTTGTTGTTCAGTGTCAGTTGCAGCTGTGCTGCACGACGGCTGGAGGAGGTGAAACCCCTGAACATTTTCCCCCATCGAAGAAAAGGAAATTGCTGGTATGGGAATACTTAGAGGAGGAGGGCTAATCGACATGTAAAACATGCTTGTGGAGGGTGGCTGCCGAGGAAGCAACACCTCCAATATGATTTCGCATTTATACAAAATTAAAGATTGGTAAACACTGTCATGAATGTTTCCCACCAGCTAAGAGAGTTAACTCCTGAGTGTTTAGTGTGTCTAGCGGTGGTAAAACGTAGTGTTTTTTTTCTCTCTGGCAACTGTCTGTGTTGAGAAATAGAGTGTGTGTGTCTAAAGTAAACATGATACGAGTCATACACACGGGCTTTTTATGGAAAATAATACAATTATTTTTGTTCTGATGGTAATAATGTTGAGCTGTGGCTGTGGGTTTTGGCTCACCTAAAGGACTGCATTTATTTTAATTTTATTTAAAATGTATGTTATTTTTTTGTCATTTTTTTAACACTCTACTTATGTTCCAGTTTGCTAATATGTTTTGAAAAATAAAAATCCTGTTAAATGGAAAATTTTTTTTTTTTTTTTTTTTTTTTTTCTATTTAATAAACCCATACAGTATATTTCAAAGTAACACATTTGGGAGCTGTAATTGCAATACCTTGATACCGTGAAACTGCGATATTTTGGCTGTAGGTAATCATGCCGTCAGAATCTCATACCGGCACATGCTTAGTGACTAACTTAAGATGGCTGTTGATGTTTAGGTCTGTGCCAATGATTATGCCAAGATTCCTGGCTTGGTTTGTAGCTGTAAGTGACATTGTGTCCAGGTGAGTACTGATCTTTGACCTTTCCTTTTTTGGCCCCAAAACGATCATCTCTATGTTTCCCACATTTAGCTGGAGTAAATTATGGCACACCCATTCATTGATTTGATGAATACATTTACTCAGTGAGACCAAGCGACTATGGGGACACGGAATTAATCGCAGTTAATCTCATGCGATTAATCACAATTGAAATATGCAGTCATTGCTCAGGCAGAAATTATGCTAAATACTACTTTTGAATTCATAATCAGATTGTGTGTATGTCACGGCGATTAATCGCAGTTTATCCCACACGATTGTTTTCAATTAAAATACATACAGTGGGGAGAACAAGTCTTTGATACACTGCCAATGGGTTTTCCCATTGTGAGTGTATCAAAGACTTGCTCTCCCCACTGTATGTCTACTGGCTCTAACAACAAAATTGTGCTAAATAATACTTTTGAATTCATTTTTTGGAATATGTATATAACAATGCGATTAATTACAGTTAAAATCTGCTATCATTGCCCAGCCCTAATATACTGTATATACAGTGGGGCAAATAAGTATTTAGTCAACCACCAATTGTGCAAGTTCTCCTACTTGAAAAGACTAGAGAGGCCTGTAATTGTCAACATGGGTAAACCTCAACCATGAGAGACAGAATGTGGGGGGAAAAAAAAGCAGAAAATCACATTGTTTGATTTTTAAAGAATTTATTTCCAAATTAGAGTGGAAAATAAGTATTTGGTCACCTACAAAGAAGCAAGATGTCTGGCTGTCAAAGAGGTCTAACTTCTTCTAACGAGGTCTAACGAGGCTCCACTTGTTACCTGTATTAATGGCACCTGTTTTAGCTCATTATCGGTATAAAAGACACTTGTCCACAAACTCAGTCAGTCACACTACAAACTCCACTATGGCCAAGACCAAAGAGCTGTCGAAGGACACCAGAGACAAAATTGCAGAACTGCACCAGGCTGGGAAGACTGATTCTGCAATAGGTAAAATGCTTGGTGTGAAGAAATCAACTGTGGGAGCAATTATTAGAAAATGGAAGACATACAAGACCACCGATAATCTCCCTCGATCTGGGGCTCCATGCAAAATCTCACCCCGTGGCGTCAAAATGACAACAAGAACGGTGAGCAAAAATCCCAGAACCACACTGGGGAACCTAGTGAATGACCTACAGAGAGCTGAGATAACGGTAACAAAGGCTACTATCAGTAACACAATGCGCCGCCAGGGACTCAAATCCTGCACTGCCACACGTGTCCCCCTGCTGAAGAAAGTACACGTCCAGGCCCGTCTGCGGTTCGCTAAAGAGCATTTGGATGATCCAGAAGAGGACTGGGAGAATGTGTTATGGTCAGATGAAACCAAAATAGAACTTTTTGGTAGAAACACAGGTTCTCGTGTTTGGAGGAGAAAGAATACTGAATTGCATCCGAAGAACACCATACCCACTGTGAAGCATGGGGGTGGAAACATCATGCTTTGGGGATGTTTTTCTGCAAAGGGACCAGGACGACTGATCTGTGTAAAGGAAAGAATGAATGGGGCCATGTATCGAGAGATTTTGAGTAAAAAATCTCCTTCCATCAACAACGGCATGGAAGATGAGACGTGGCTGGGTCTTTCAGCATGACAATGATCCCAAACACACAGCCAGGGCAACAAAGGAGTGGCTTCGTAAGAAGCATTTCAAGGTCCTAGAGTGGCCTAGCCAGTCTCCAGATCTCAACCCCATAGAAAATCTGTGGAGGGAGTTGAAAATCCGTGTTACTCAACGACAGCCCCAAAACATCACTGCTCTAGAGAAGATCTGCATGGAGGAATGGGCCAAAATACCAGAAACAGTGTGTGAAAAGCTTGTGAAGAGTCACAGAAAACGTTTGGCCTCCGTTATTGCCAACAAAGGGTACATAACAAAGTATTGAGATCAACTTTTGGTATTGACCAAATACTTATTTTCCACCATGATTTGCAAATAAATTCTTTAAAAATCAAACAATGTGATTTTCTGTTTTTTTTTTTTTTTTTCCACATTCTGTCTCTAATGGTTGAGGTTTACCCATGTTGACAATTACAGGCCTCTGTAATATTTTCAAGTGGGACAACTTCCACAATTAGTGGTTGACTAAATACTTATTTGCCCCACTGTATATATATATGGTGGAAAACACAGACAAGACTGAAAAAGCAGTTTCTGCTCTTGCACTCCTCTTTAAAATAAACTGCTGTATTAGAAGCCAAAAGAACTATTGTGTTTGATAGAACAATATGTCTACATGCTGCCATAGCAGATTCATGGCACATTAAGCCCCTGAACTATTTTTAATTTGTCCGTTTTACCCTGGAAACCCCCATTGACAGATGTCGCGCGACCGCTTTTGTTTCAACCTAGCCATAAAAAGAAGGTAAATAATCGTGTTTATTATTCGAAATGTCTGTCATTTTTAGCTTAGAATCATTAATCAATGTCTAATATTTCGTTAAAAAAACTACTTAAAAAAATATTTATTCCCATATTTTAAACTTTTGAACAAATTACGTCACAATGAAAAAATTGGCGTCTGTAAAAAAGTCACGGATATCTACCTCACAACTATTTCTTAATTGTATTTTTTTTTCGTTACGGTCGCATTTCCCCCAATATTTTAGATGATAAAAAAACGATCCAAACAAAGAAAAAAAAAAAAACTTTAAAAGGGTAAATATATGAAAAAGAACATCTCAACCATTCCTTGATGTCTGCGATTTCTGCATCGCGACCCTTGTCATATTACCATGTTTCACCCATAAAATCCACCAAAAATCCGGCTGTGGCCATTCACAGCTGTGTCTTGACACTCGGTGATACATGCTACATGGAGTTTTTGGATCGAAAAGAGGTAGTATGCGATATCTCGTTGAAATCATGGCGTCTTTAATTCTGCTCTAGCGGGCTCTCACCTCCAGTTAGGGTTCTGCTGTTTAAAAAAATAAAAAGTTTTTAAAAAATGCCCTCCTGTTAAAAAAAATTCTTCCCCCAGAAAATTGAGATTTTAATTAAGCTTTCCAATGATGTATCACACGTGTATATCGGGCAGTTTTGAAATTTGGCCAAATTGGGGGTCTCAGTGCGGAACTTCGAGTCACCTGAGTGTTTTCCGCCATATATATAATAAAAATATCTATCACCGACACTAGAATTCTTAATCATTTTTGGTAGTTATTTGTGTTGTAATATATTTTTTTCCCTTTTATTAATGTATTTGCTTATCATTTCCTTTATGTAATTTTAGATATCTATTATTTTAAACCTAGTTTGTCTATCACTGTCAATGAAAGCCAATGAGTTTCAACTCGGGGTCACAATTATGGTGTGATATTACGGTACGATCCAACCATAGTTGTCCCTTTGTGAAGCACTGATTTACAGCTTCTGCTTTTCAAATGAAAACAAAACAAACAGGTTGGCCACTCTCAGCCTCTTGAATCGTGACAGTGAATTTATAGTGAGAGAGCAGCTGCTCTGCCAAGGACAAGCGACCTTGTGAATGGAGAAGCCTCAGGGAGGCCAAACCTCAAAGAGGAGGCCCACAGAGACCCCGCTACTACTGCTTTGAGCGCACATTGGGGACATGGAATAGAAAGAACATTGGATTTTTCTTTCACATTTGAATCTGAAAAAAAAAAAAAAATCAAAAGAAAAAAAAACGTCCTTGTTAGCTGCCATTGACGGGCATAGACATCCAATCCATGGGTTCGATCGATTCCTGACCTTTCCATGGATTGGACGTCGATACTTCCAATGGCACTGTAACATGATCATTCATTGCCAGTACTAATGGATTGGATGCCATTATTGCCAAAGTCTGTGTGGGTGTGCGTGCTTAGTGTTTTTGTTCGTTCCCTATGTATTGCGAAAAGGCTCGACCAATTTTCTTGAAAATTTACACATTTGTACTTTAAAGCGGAAGTTCAGAATTTTTGACATTAGGCTTAATCTTCGAGTTAGCGGGGGTTAATTTAGTTTATTTTAACAAATTAAACGCAGTTGGTTAGTTATTTATTAATTTCAGGACTCCAGAGTGGATAAGCTAGCGTGAGTCAATGGTCTTTTGTTGGCATGCCAATAAAAAACAATATTGACAGATTTAACATAGTCAAATAAATTCAAAATGCTGATCGTTGTTCAAAATAAATACCCACGCGGCCGAAACAATGTCACACCAAACTGCCGTAATTCATTTAATTCTGCTGGACTATTTTTCTAGATGTCTAATGTGACCACAATAGAGAGGAGTGCTTTGGCCACTTGTGCTCATGCATTCGAGGAAGGTAGGAAGTCACACCTATCCCACTCGGATGGTACTAGTTGCAACCTCAAAGCGTTCCAAGCGTTTTTATTTTGCCCATCAAAGGACATGTTGACCTCCAGCAAACCTGCCTTCTCGTAAGCGATCAAATAGTGGAATAAAAACAATGGCTAAGCTCAATGGACAACACAGTAAACTGTCTTCTTTGGTTTTACTATTGACGGTCTGCTTTTCAATGGGCAGCGCATTTTGTTGAGTGACGTCTGATAGAAGCAACTCGTGAAGTCGGGGTACTTTTTTTTGACTTCGCGACTAGGATCTCCCAGTTCCAAGTGACCTTCCAATGATATATTTAACAGTTGGAGGGTGGAAACTTCGACTTCCAACCTTCCTCGAATGCAGCATCAGTCTACAGAGTCTTGACTGAAGAAAGGCAACATAGTGAAACGTCCATTTAGAGGCTGTGGAAACAGACAGATGAAATTGGAAATGAGTTTCCTCAAATTCCCTATGAAGAACGAGGAACAATACAACTGTGTATACTTGCTGCTGGTTACGACATAAACATACCGGTGGAAAAAATATCAATCCACTCTGCAACTTGTTACCAACAGAGTTGCTGTATTACAAATGTTGCTGTTCATACTACAGTTATTGGCATGCAACAGTAAGTTTTAATAACGTCATCCTGAAAACATAGCCAACACTATTGATTGCATGGGTCATCGGTGATTTTCATGCGTGCATATGTTATTTTTTATTGGCACGCTAGGACAGGCCCATTGACTCGCGCTACCCTGGCCACTCCGGAGCCCTGAAGCTAATAACTAACTAATTAACTGCACGGAATTTGTCGAAATCAACCCCACCTTTCAATTAAACCCCCGCTAACTCGAAGATTAAGAATATGTCAAAAATTCTGAACTTCCCTTTTAAGTGTTTGCTAGTGTTCTTAGGTAGCTTTTGTATCAATGTACCCCCAATAAGTATCGAAAATCGAAAAAATCGGGTTGCAGTAGAAATGGCCCGATTTTAACCAAATTTGAAACTCATAGAGAGTGACATCGGTATTGTTTCTCGGAAGTTCTGTCACAATGCAGGGGCCAAGGAGGACCCAAATGCAGGGAAACAAAGGCAGGGAGGCAATTGAGGGTGGCGGTGATCTCAAAATTGTTTTAATAATGAACAAAAGTCCAAAAAAGCAAAGTACAGACCAAACTCAAGAAGAACAAAAGATTGGCGAGCAAAACTTACTTACAGTAAATGGTAACGAGGGCTTGGACAGAGCTACAGACACTAGGATAGACACTTGGATTGACAATGACCCAACAAGAAGTGAACACAAACTAGGAGCTTAAGTACACAGACAAAGGGTAACGAAGGTGGGTGGTACAAGAGGCAGCGGATTGGTCAAGACAAAATGAGCAGGCAACAACATATGGAATCAGTGGGTAATCACGTAGACAAGAAACACTAGGGCAAAATCCTAACAAAACTCAGCACAAGGCATGACAGACCCCCCCCCCCCCCCCCAAGAGGCGGATCCCAGACATTCCAAATGAAAGCAAAAACCCCAGAAGGGTGGGTGGAAGGGGGCCTAGAGGAGGGAACCTAGAACCCAACAGGTGTGTCAGGGGGGCGTCCTGGACGCCAGACATGGGGCAACCGAATGGGTCAATCAGGCGGGCGTCCGAGGCACTAGACGTGGGGCGACTGAACGTGTCGATTGGGCGGGCGTCCAGGATGAGGTCGTGGCAAGAGACGAGGTCGTGGCAGGAGACGAGGTTGTGGCAGGAGACGAGGTCGTGGCAGGAGACGTGGTCCGGACAGGAGACGTGGTCGGCTGGCGCAGTGGTCCGTGCTGCCCAGCCGTGGCAGGAGACCTGTCGACGTGGGCGCGACGTCGTCAAGGTGATGAGCCGGACTAGCAACGACGTCGTCAAGGCAATGAGAGGGACTAGCAGCGACATGGTCGTGGTGAAGAGCTGGAACATGAGCCGCAGCGGAGTCGTCTGCCAGCGTGGGCATGGAATCATCTGGCGGCGTGGGCGCGAATTCGTCTGGCGGCGCGGGCATGGAGTCGTCTGGCGGCACAGGCACTTGACTGCATGGGGCTGGCGCGGGTACTTGACTGCGTGGGGCTGGCGCGGGTACTTGACTGCGTGGGGCTGGTACAGGCACTTGAAGCCGAGGAGGCGGTGCGGGCACTTGAGGCCGAGGAGGCGGCGTGGGCACTTGAGGCCAAGGAGGCGGCGTGGGCACTTGAGGCCAAGGAAGCGGTGCGGGAACTTGAGGCCGAGGAGGCGGCGCTGTCACTTGGGGCGGAGAAGGCGGCGCGGTAACTTTCAGGCTGAGGAGGCGGCGCGGGAACTTGAAGCCGTGGAGCAGTGACGGGCCTAATGCCGTCGGCGTGGGCGAGCACGCCGTGGTTTCCGAACTGTGTTCTCTGTTAGACTAGGTAGCACGTTACGTGGTGAAATCGAAGGAGGGGTGTAGGAAATGCGGGCCTTACCTGGGTGTCCCCGGAGGCCAGTACAAGGAGATCCAGTATGGATGGCCAACTGGGAATCCAGGTAAGGGTCCGGGAAAAAAGGCTGGGAAGGGGACATGGACTGTGGGGGACGAGACAAAAACTGAGAGGGTGAAAAAATACAATCAAAATCTGGGTTGGAATCGGAGTCGGAGTTAACTAAATCGGGGCCAGCTTCACAATCGGAAAAATCAGAATCAAGAAAACGATAACGAGGGGGTGCTTGTAGGGAGACTTCTCCAGTGTGAGGGACATGCCCCCCAGTGCTCCTATGACCACGGGCACGACTGTTGCATTCACGTTCCAGGCTCTCTCCAGCTCTTCCTTGAGCCCTTGATATTTCTCAAGTTTCACTTGTTCCTTTTTCCCTAATCTTGCTAACACTGAGGATCACAGTGGCTATCCTCTGCTGCGTATCCATGATCACAATGTCCGGTTGGTTGGCCACGATTCTCTTTTCAGTCTGTATCTGGAAGTCCCACAGGATCTTATCTCATGTTCCACCACCTTGGTGGGTGTTAGATATAAATGTCTATATACAGTATAGATATTCTTTCTAACTAACACAGTGAATACTATATTGACAATGAGCCAATGAGGATTTGTTTGTGGGTCGAAGTTCATTGTGAATGTGAATCAATGGGGAGTTTTTTTTTGTTGCTCCAAAAGGTTCAAAGTGTACTTCTTGTGTGCAATTTTGCCAAAATATTTTTCAAGAGCAGCGAGAATAGCTAGTAGTTGTACTAGAGGTTTGTATATATATTTACAGTATATTAAATATTACCATGTTATTTTTAAGTGGTAGTTGTGTTCTATTATCATGGCGTGAGCATTGTGAGTGTTTATCAGTCTAAGTGCACTCAGTGAGTCCTCTACTGCGCCGCCTATTTTAGGACATCAAGCAGGAATCGCGGCCTGAGGTTGTATTGGTTTCAGTCTTATTCACGTCGCGGAAAAAGGCTCTTTGTGTTTGCTGCGTGTGTGTTCCACTGACCGGAGGAAGGCAGTCATGTGTTTGTTTGAAGAGAAGAAGAATAGAAAGCAACACTGATGCACCATTCTCACTCAAACAAAATGACGTGAATAAACAAATTGTGAAAATGTAGGACTTTTTGCTAAGTAGCTGATTGTGAGTGAAATTCATGCTTCTATATTGACCCATATTGTACTTCCTTCCTTTACAATTATTTTCCTTACTTCCTCTCTCTTGTCTCCTTGCCTCTGGCTCCATCATCCTCACCCTCATTACCCCTTTTCCTTTCTCTTGAACCTCTAGTGTAGCTCTGTAATAGAAAGACCGGAATCACTGTGGTAACCTGGGAGAGAAAAGTGCTGGGGTTCTTGGCTCGGTCACAGCAGGAGAGAGAGAACGGGCAAGAGAGAAAGGAGGAGAAGCGCTCGTGTAGTGCATGCTTCAAACAGACGGCGTGTGTGACTTGTAAAGGAGCGAAGGGGAGCTCTTTAGGGTATAGTTTTCCAGTATTAAACAAATTTAGGGTGGATTACTCAGGTGAGTCTGAATTATTGGATGTAGCTATTTTTTTGGTGTAGTTTTCTTCAGTTTATTCTCACAAAATACTGTTTTTGAGGGCTTTTTGTGTATGCACAGACCCTGGCAGATGCTGCCTCTATTTAGTTTGTGCTCTAGGAATACATGGGTTGCTTGGTAATGACCTTGTGAAGACAGGCGTGACACAGAGGATCACTTACCTGATGTGTGTGCTCAAACGTACACACGCAAACACAATTTGCCGCCTTAAAAATACATCTACTCGTTTAACCTGATTGACACTGTATGCTAATAGTCGTGCATCTAAATGATGGCTGCTATACAAAGGGCTTTGTTTTGACATAGTGGTGTCTGTGTGTCTGTTTGATCAGCGTGCGGGAGATGATGCATAGCATAAGATACGTACGTCCCAGGCTTGTCAGGATCCGAAACATGTTGCATGTGCGTCTGTTGTGATTGCTGTCATTCGTTTGAGGCAACAATATTATGGAAATTAGGGCTGTACAGTACATATTGCCAAAACGACATAAAACTTTTATATTGACATTTTACATGTCTATTGTCATTATCGCTTTAGAGATGTTCTTGCAATGCATACAAGCAGAGGGCGCTCAATTTGCGCTGACTTGCTACATTGATGGAATTCCATTTGCCAGTTGAGGAATTGGCTTCTTTTGCTAACCATACTTGAGTAATGCATGCAATACAATCGAAAATAGAAACACACAATCCACACAGAACACAGACAACACTATTCTTTCAAATATCAATATTAATTCATTCATATTTACGTACCTGTCCACCCAAGGCCGTTGGCAATCTTGCAAATAGTGACATATGCCCTTACAAATTGGTGGCTAATCTTACAACGTTGTATATAGCGTCCAATACGAAAAAAAAACAAAACTCAATTTTTAAAATAATATGAATTTATTGGTAATATTGAAACATAACCTGATGCAATCAAAGAACAATCAATATATTCAGCTACGTCATGATTACTGAAAATTTAACAGTGACTTTTGTTATAATTGTATGTAGCACTTTTGGCAATTTCTATCATGTCTTTATGGCTGCACTTCAGCTTGCAATTCAGTTTGACTTGAAGGTAGTTCGTTAGTTTGTCCAACCATAAATTAAAAAGGTCAATTGATGAAATTAACTTATCGATGCAATCTTTGAGTCAGGGAACATTTCTTTTGCTGATTCTGAGAAGTGATCAGCAATAGTTGCAGGCAAATAGAATAAAATCTCTGCTTTCGTCACTTTTCATTCTGCAGACTTCATCTTTATGACCAGTGTTGTTAATCTTACCTTTAAAAAGTAATTAATTACAGTTGCAATTTACTTCTCCCAAAAAGTAAGTGAGTTAGTAACTCAGTTACCTGAATGTAAGAGGGTTACTGGTGTTACCTTTCATGTTTTTTTCCCCCATTTTTTTCAGAAAAAAAACAAAAACAAAAAACATAGTAACCTTTGCTATGTTTGGAAGTCATTTAATGTTGTGAATCAACCTTTAAAGTTGTTAAAATTGCTCCCGTTTTTGCTCCCTTCTGTCTACTTTCGACATGTGAAAGTTTTAAAACTGTTTCATCATTTTAAGATAGATTCGAGTCAAGATTTTGCTGATTTAGGAGTATTTTAGATAAAAAGCTACTTAGGCTCCCTAGGAAGGTTCACTATAACAGAGCCTTTCTGAGAAGTCTGCTGCTTTAAAATGGGGCTGTTTACCAACGCTACCGTCTGTCATTTCGCATGTAGTTCTAATTGCATGTGATATCTAGGCGTAGATTGAAGGCTGTCTGCTACAGTCAGGAAATATTGGAGCCACCACCTAGCCTAGCATCGCGTTTGCTACAGCGCCACAACAAACACTCTTCTCTCTCTGTGTCTCTGACTTTTCTCGCGTCATTCAACTAACGTAGTAACGCATAGTAACGCACATTGTCTCGTTGCCGAAACGGTGACAAAATCCGAACAGAGAAAAAAAACCCGTAATGCACGAAAAACGTATAGATTTTGAATGTACGGCGTACACATTCAAAAATCAGTGTTCACTTCTACAAATTACGCCGAAACCGTACAACTTGACAGGTATGTATTTATCACATCATGCTAACTTAGTAAACAGGAGCCTGAAAGATAAAACCCCTGCGCAATATTCCCTTTAGTTTTTCATGTGTCTGAGCAGACACACAAGTGCCCTGAGCACACTGCGGACCATTGTGAGCAACATCATATGTGAACGCTGTGGCCTCACACCAGTATCACGCCTGTTCAGAACCTTGAACCATAGCAAGTTACATGGCTTATTAAAAGGATGAAATTACAGCGGCAATTTTCATTAATTTACTTGATATGATTGATTTGGCCTTTTAAAATGTAAAAGACAAAAAATCCTGTTGTTCATGAGATGTATAGTTCAGTGCCCTCCATAATTGTTGGATTTATAATAATTATGTGTTTTTTCGCTTCTAATATTTTTTTTCTAAATAATATGGGACCTTAATGAGAAAAAAAGAGAAAAATCCAACCTTCAATACAAGTACATTTATTCAGTGGGGGAAAAAATCCCACATAAAGAAATAATTATTTGATATCAAATAATGTGTGTCACAATTATTAGCACCCCTGGTGTTAATACTTTGTACTACCCCCTTTTGCCAACAAAACAGCACCCAATCTTCTCCTATAATGTTTCACAAGATGGGAAAAGACAGAAAGAGGGATCTTCAGCCATTCCTCTTTGCAGAATCTCTCTAAATCATCCAGAGACATGGGTCCTCTCCTCTGTACTCTCCTCTTCAGCTCACCCCACAGATTTCCAATGGGGTTGAGGTCTGGGCACTGAGATGGCCATGGGAGGAGCTTGATTTTGTGTCTGGTGAACCATTTCTGTGTAGATTTGGCCATATGTTTAGGGTCATTGTCTTGCTGAAAGACCCAGTGATGACCCATCTTCAGCTTTCGAGCAGAGGGCAACAGATTTTGAGTTAAAATGTCCTGGTATTTCAAAGCATTCATGATGCCATGCACCCTAACAAGGTTCCCAGGGCCTTTGGAAGCGAAACAGCCCCACAGCATCGCTGACCCACCCCCATACTTCACAGTGGGTATGAGGTGCTTTTCAGCATGCGCATCTTTCGTGGCACGCTAGACCTACTTTGAGTGTTTGTTGCCAAAAAGCTCAATCTTGGTCTCATCTGACCAAAGCACACGGTCCTAGTTAAAGCCCCAATACCGCTTGGCGAACTCCAGACGTTTGCGTTTATGATTGTGAGTGAGGAAAGGTTTTCTCTGTGCATGCCTCCCAAACAGCTTGTTGCCGTGTAGACAGCTCCTCCCATGGCCATCTCAGTCCCCAGACCTCAACCCCATTGAAAACCTGTGGGGTGAGCTGAAGAGGAGAGTACAGAGGAGAGGACCCAGGTCTCTGGATGATTTAGAGAGATTCTGCAAAGAGGAATGGCTGAAGATCCCTCTTTCTGTCTTTTCCCATCTTGTGAAACATTATAGGAGAAGATTAGGTGCTGTTCTGTTGGCAAAAGGGGGTAGTACAAAGTATTAACACCAGGGGTGCTAATAATTGTGACACACATTATTTGATGTCAAACAATTATTTCTTTTTGTGGGATTTTTTCCCCCACTGAATAAATGCACTTGTATTGAAGGTTGGATTTTTCTCTTTTTTTCCATTAAGGTCCCATATTATTTAGAAAAAAAAATTATTAGAATCTAAAAAACACATAATTATTATAAATCTAATAATTATGGAGGGCACTGTATGTTATATGTGTGTCCTGCTTTAAGTATAGGAAGAGTCCTGCGTTGGCCTGGGTAAGGTCCAATTGTGGCATGGGTGAGTTAATAAATAAAACATAATAAACAACCACAATGGGTATATGAAACTCCCACATTAAAATGTTCAGACAATAAGGACACTCTAGATTCCTATTCTGTGTCTAAGCAGCTATACAGGACAGGTAAAAAAAAAAAAAAAAAAAACTGAAAAAATATCACTCAGTTTAACAGCTTGTTCTTCTATTTGCACATACTCCAACAGCCATTCCATCTTAAAAGAACCGCATTTCTTTTTTTTTTTACTTTGGCTTGATGAGTGTGGTATCACTGCCCATTCCTTTTGCCATGATATGGAGTTAGCATTTGCGTCTCTTAACTTCGCTGCACTTCCAGGGCACAAATGTGAAGGGCACATATGCACTGTCAATGCTATGATTGGCTGCGTAGCATAAGTGAACTGGATTTTATTGGCTAGACACCAGTTCCTCATTGAGTTAAGCTGCAAAATGGTACAGAGAACTATTTTGTTGGTCTAATTATCTACATTATATCAGTTCTAATATTAGATATTATTTAACACTGTAGCGCTAGCAAAAATTGGCAGCTGAATGTTGCTTCTGTAAATCAGCACAGGAGGCTATATCTCTTGTCACCCTTTACTTTTCTTCGTTCGCACACAGGTCAAGCCTATCACAACTATAGTAATGGTATAGTAATCCACCAATGGGACCGTCGTGGTACCGTATCGAAGGCACCAATAGGAGCGTTGCATTGCTGTATCGAATGCACCAATGGGTGTGTCACACGGACACATCACTGTGGTGCTGACAGTAGTCCTAGTTACGCTACAATACGTTCTGTCGAATTTTATTTGTGTGCTGCATAGACTTTCTTGTGCGATAAGTATGTGCAAGCAGTGCGTGATTGCGCATGCGCGCAGGTTAAAGGGAACACATACCTGTCAACCCGAGGCCGTTGGCAATCTTACAAATAGTGACGTATGCCCTTACAAATTGGTGACTAATTTTACAATGTTCTATACAGCGTGCAATATGAAACTAAAATAAAACTCAATTTTTAAAATAGTTTGAATTTATTGGTAATATTGTAACATATAACCTGGTGCAATCAAAGAACAATCAATATTTTCAGCTACATCATGACTACTAAAATTTAACCGTGACTTTTATTATAATTGTATGTAGCACTTTTGGCAATTTCTATTATGTCTTGATGGCTGCACTTCATGGCACTTCAGCTCGCAATTCAGTTTGACTTGAAGGTAGTTCATTAGTGTGTCCAATTATAAGTTAAAAAGGTCAATTTATAAAATTAACTTCGCGATGTAATCTTTGAGTGATCTCTTTTGCTAATTCTAAGAAGTGATCAGCAATAGTTGCGGGCAAATTGCGTCCGGCAACAAATTGGCAGAATGAAATCTCCGCTTTCGTCACTTTTCATTCTGCAGACTTCATTTTTATGACCAGTCTTGTTAATCTTACTTTTAAAAGTTACAAATTAGTAACTTAATTAGTTACAAATTACTTCTCCCAAAAAGTAATGGAATTAGTAACTCAGTTAACTGAAGGTAAGAGTAATTAGTTACTTGGCAAAGTAACTGGTGTCACCTTTCATGGGTTTTTTTTTCATTAAAAAACAAAAACAAAAACAAAAAAAAACATAGTAACCTTTGCTATGTTTAGAAATCGTTTAATGTTGTGAATCAACTGTTAAAGTTGTTAAAATTGCTACTGTTTTGCATCAGTTCTCTTCTGTCTACTTTTGACATTTTAAAGTTTTAGAACTGTTTCATCATTTAAAGATAGATTCAAGTCAAGATTTTGCTGATTTAGGTGTATTTTAGATGAAAAGTTACTTAAGTTCGCTAGGAAGGTTCACTACAACAGAGCCTTTCTGAGAAGTCTACTGTTTCAAAATGGCGGCTGTTTATTAACGCTGCCGTCTGTAATTTTGCAAGTAGTTCTATAAGCATTTGATAGCTAGGCGTAGATTGTAGGCTGTCGGCTACAGTTAGGAAATATTGGAGCCACCTAGCCTAGCATCGCGTTTGCTACAGTGTCACAACACTCTTCTCTCTCAGTGTCTCTGACTTCTCTCGCGTCATTCAAACAACGTAGTAACGCATTGTAACACGCATTGTCTCATTGCCGAAACTTTGACAAAATCCGAACGGAGAAAAAAAAACCTACTGCACGAAAAACGTACAGATTTTGAACGTATGGCGTACACATTTAAAAATCAGTGCTCACTTGTACAAATTACGCCGAAACCATACAATTTGACAGATATGGGAACATTGGTAATGAGTATTAGTAGATAATTAAATATCTTTACATTTATCATTATGGCAGGTCAGTTTAATGTCAATTCAGATGCCAAGTGAGTGTAGGATATGCTGTCACGATTGTTGGATAATTTATGACCAAATAATTAAACATATATTATATTGTAATAAAATGGCCCGAATCATGTCAGGGGATTTTTTTCCATATCGAACTGCACCAATGGATATACAAGTGTTCAATCTGGTACGTTTCTTCAAATAAGTAATTTGGCGTTCTTACATTTTATGTAGAAGCATCGTCAGAGCCTTGCTGGACTGTTGGCCCCCCCTTATGGAGCAATGGAGAGCGGCTCTAACAATGACAGTGAGTAAACAGACTAATTTACTTATTACACTGATTTTGTTCTGTATGTGCTCACTTATTGGACTTATAGTTATGTGGTGCCTTGAGATGCAAATATCAGACATATCTTAAATCTTCTGTTTCCAATTAAATAAAAGGAAATGCCATGATGATTAACCACTACCAGTCTTGCTGAAACAACAACAAAAATTCTGGAGAAAAAAAAAAAAAAAAAAAAAAAAAAAAAGGAAGGATGCTTTCACCCTTTCAGTGCTATTGACATGACTGACGAACAATCATTTGGGTCCTTTCATCTTTTTGTTGTGAATTTAGGTGAGTTTGCCACTCTTAGATGTCCAATCTCATTTGAACTGGGTGGGTTGGCAGCAAATAAACTTTTTCTTTCATTCATTCATTGGCTGCAGCCCTCCCAGTTTTAATTGGTTGGCACTAGCACTGTCAATGGTAGCCAAAGAGTTCATATTGTACTGGACAAATAGACTATACTGTAGTTGTTCTTTGCAGAGGATGATGAATATATACATGCTGTTGTTTTAAATACGCAGCATTTATTTATATTTTTCTCTTTTATTTCTTTGTGAATGGCAGCAACTTACCACCGACCGTGACAGACGTCCAATGCATTTTACCAAATGCTTTGGACGTCTATTACTGTCAAGTCACCACTACAGTCCATTAACATGTAACTTTATTGAATTGCTATTAAGTGTTCACGAATTGTGTTGATCTATTTAGGACTTGCCGACAAAGACAACTTGAACTCCGACTCTGCCAACAAAACTCATAATAAGGTAAGCATTGCCATTTTACAGAAATGATTTTCTCTTCCAGGGCTGATTTAGCTTACAAAATTGTTTGTGTCAAAACAACTATGAATAAAGATTTGACTTGGTGGGAAAAAATATCTAAATCGGGTCATTTTTAATCACAATATCGATATGCCACTATGTAATACTGTACATTTTTAATTATTTGTTGAAAAATTACTGTATACAGCAATTATGACAGCTTTCCCCCCCACTTACTTTATTTTTGAATTGAAATTAAACTGACATGCTACAAATCTCAAACTTACACTACCGTTCCAAAAGTTTGGGGTCGCTTTGACGGCTACACTAATATGCCTATTACCCGGATTAGTTGTTAGACGGATAACGTAGGCGGGTAACATTACCCGCCGCCTAATATTGACTAATATCTTCGTAGAACAATTGGATACTAAGGAAGTGACATCATGCAATCACCACTTTTAGTATGGCATGACAGCATCGTAAGCAATGAAGGCGGACGATCACGACGTGGCATTTCTGCTCCTCTTTTCTTTTCCATATTTTTCTTGAACCTTCAAACTACATCGCAATAATATCAATACAGTGCTCATTTGTGGTCCTCCCATCACATATGATGCAGAGATTAGCTTTTTTTTTACAGAGCTCATCTCCCAAGTTGTCTCCAATCAGCCAGCTGCGGGGCTGGCCCCTCCCAACTCAATGCCGACCGAACATAAGTATATAAACATAAAATTAAACCCTGAAAGGTGACCTGCGTGGTACCCCCAGTCAAAGAGGCGATCAGGTTTTTTTCCATGACATTCCTGCCTGTCAAAACTGTCGCCGCTTCCAGGATCGCCACTGTTATTCACAAGCACTCCTGGTTGCGGCTTCCAGGAAATATACGCAGCGTCACACCATATACTTCTATTTGTTATTTTCCAAGTGGTGAGAGCGCAACTAAGCATCGATTGTAACATCCCAAGTAATCACAACTTGGCGACTGCTCGTAAAAGCCGAGCGTGCTCTCCCTTCACTCTCGCTCCTGCGTGTTCAATTGCGTTCACAAAAAAACAATGATCACAAAATAATGAGTCTAGAAGGTGTAGTAATTTCTAAATTTGCCACCGGTGAGTGATGAGTTTCCGGTTCAGAGGTAAGCCGTGCGGGCGTTGACATAACATATGAGGCTGCTCCTTTCTACGCATGCAAAGTTTGCGCAAATGCAGGCGTACCTTGCAGAAGCGGGGAGGACTTAAATGCACCTTAAACATAAGTGTGGACAGGTATTAAAATAGTCGCCAAAATACCGTGAAAAAAATCTGTCCTAGTGTAGACGTAGCCTAATACTTGTGATGAACAGTTTTGACTTTTAAGACTGCTGTTTCTTAATTTAGCATAATATCATTAACTTATTGACTGCCATTGATGGCACTAGACGTCCAATCCATTTCGACTGGGAACAGTCGTTTATTTGTCCTAACCAGTCAAAATGGAATGGACGTTTAGCACCGTTAATGGCACTAAAAGAAGAGCATTCACAATCAGTTCTCCCAGCTTAAATGAACTGGATGTCAACGCATGTGTTGCTATTTTCAATTGTCTTGCATGCATAACTCACATACTGTTGGCAGGATGAACAGATTAGCTAAAAAAAAATGCTAATCCCATCAATGTAGCAAATGTAGCTATCTGCTGGCCAATATGTGCATTGCAGCAACAAATGGTGATGAGACAATATGTAAAATCTCGACAGAAAGTTTTATATCGTTTTGGCAATATCCAGTATATCATTATCTGTACAGCACTACCTTCATGTTTATGAATGAACAAGGATGCCAGAATTGTGTTTGTGTGTGCGTGTGCTCTCTCAGTGGAAATGAATGATGACTCATCCTTTGCAGTTATGTTAATAGTAACTAATTCATGCACATGGAAGAAAGATCTTATCGGCCCAATTAGTGCGCCTTCCTTTGTTGTTTTGAAATCTGTTGGTGTCAGAGTAGTCCTTTTAGATACAGGTGTGAACTGCACCTTTTTCATGCATTTATTTTGTATAGCATTGATCAACAGGGAAATTAATAAACTATGCAATGTTGTAAGATCTGAATGCGGAAAAAGCTGGAAAAACTTGAAACACAATAGAAAGAAAATACAGTGATCCCGTGCTGTAAAGCGCTTCGCACTTCGCGCCTCAGTCCATTGCGGATTTTTTCCACTTAAAAAAACAAAACAAAACAAAACAAAACAAAACTGTATTTTACTTAAAAATGTTAAGATACATGCATGTTTACATGTACAAATCATTGTTTTCTCATATACTGTATATATATATATATATATAAGCTTTAATTGTCTTTTTATTTATACTTTGAGAAAAAAGGGAAAAACATGTCTTATATGTATCTCTTTCTTATGCTGTTGTATCTGAATAAATACATTGGTCACACCCTCAAAATTTTTTGAAAATGTAAATAGGTTCTGCTTTTACTTCGGGGACTTTTGATATTCAAGGGGGCGGGATGTCTCCAATAACAGCGAAAAATGAGAGCTCACGGTAGTTAGGATTTTTCATAGTCATTTGCGGTTATTGACGGTGACAGATGTCCAATCATGTAGCGTCCAATCGTCCTTCTGCTGTGATATGAAACGTGTTTGCTACTAGTAGACGTCCAATCGTGGGAGAGTCTGTAGCTAATGAACGAATGAAAAAAAATCATGAAAAGATAAATAAAAGTAAATATAAAAAATTTACTTTAAAAACTATTTTTAAAAAATAATATATAAAAATTATAAGGAGGAATGTGTAAATAAATTTCTCGTTTTTAGTAATGTTTTATGGTTAGAAAATATTTAATTACTTTTCAAATATGATTTTCCAATTTTTAATTATATTTTTCAATTCAATTCTCTATATACATGTATTTATTATTATTTTCATAATCTTTTATCTCACCAATGTTTTTGATGAATATTTGTTAAATGTCAATTTAGGCACCATAGGATTAATGGCATTTCCATTCATTTCTGTTGAGAAAATGAGTATTTTATTTGGAGTTATCTCATATTTATTTTTGATCAATGTGTATAACATAACTATAATAAAATACATTGGATTGGACAGATAATGCCATGAATGGCAGTGAATGAGTTAATGATATTGTCATATTTTCTTCAAAACGAGTATACAGTATATGACATAAATTAATGATGATACAAAGAAACTATCCACGCTGACTACATGTCATTCTAGTTTTGAATCTGAATTTTGTTGAATTTCAGTGCGACGTCTTTGACTTTGTCTCTCTTTGTCTGCCGTTGTGGAGATTCCCACAGAAAAGCTCCAACGAGCTGGCAAGGTTCTGCGCAACGCCATACTGTCCCGAGCCCCTCACATGATCCGAGACAGGAAATACCACCTCAAGACATACAGGTGAGTAGATTGCAAACATACCTTGTTGGACGCTCATGCCGTGTCGTCATATTTTGCAGACAATGCTGCGTCGGCACCGAACTGGTGGACTGGCTCGTGCTCCAGAGCGCTTGCGTTCTCACCCGTTCCCATGCGGTTGGCATGTGGCAAGCGCTGCTAGAAGATCAGGTGCTGAATCACGGTAAACGACTTTTTTATTTATCTTTACTCATTCGCCCAAAACAGATTACAGTATGAAACAAATTGTTTTTGATTGTGTTTTTACTTGATCGTGTTGATTTGTATCATCCCAAATGAAATTAATTTATTAGTTAAGGATATATGATGCCTGCTGATAATATCAGCCAATAAAAGCATTTTAAAATTATATTGGATAATATCGACATCGGTTTTGGGCCAATATGTATGTTACCTTCAAAGTGAATTCAGAAGCCTTCTGCCTTTGTACAAGGGCTGGTCACAGTTTAGCACAACAGTTATGCTTATTGTCCATTAGATGGCTTCAAACTAAGATGCTTGGGATTTGTTTTTTATATCAGCCTGTCCCTCCTGAGCCGAGTGTTTCCGTTTCCGGTCTGTTTCCCTATTTAAATTGTAAGGCTAGTGTTTTCAAGCAATACACATAGGTTGTCTGTGTCAGTGATTGGAAAATCTCGGATAGAAAATGGAAAGCCATCCATTATCTACCGCTTGATCCTATGTGGGTACACAATTCATTCGGGTTGCACAAACCGCTCGGTGGCCTGCGCTGGACAGTGACGTTCAGTTATCCTCGCTATATTATTGGCCGAAGAGTCGAAATGCTTACCCAGAGCCGTGCTCTCCTGTCAAATGCCTGTTTAAAAGTGTACCAGTTGTTCTTGAGAGTCGTAGTAAAGCGTTAGCTTAAAAGTGCCCATTTAAAAATGCCTATGTAAAGCGATTGATGATATCACACACAGAGATGATTATTAACTCATTTGCTCCCAAAAACGTCTAAATACGTTCTATTTTTAATTGTTTCAGTGTCCCAAAGACGTATTTATACATCTTTTACGGTTCTTTTTCACAAGAGACATCTCTAGGTTTTGATGTAACTTAGCTCCAAAGCACAATGCCGAAAATCCATTTTAAAGCAATAAAACTGGCCACTGGAGGGCAGTAGCGTATTTTGTAAGACCCGCAACCCGATTCAACGGAACAAATGGCCAGGCCGCACGGCCGGGGTGGGGGCGGGAGACGACCGAATGATGGACGACCAGGACGCCTGGCACGGGAAGTCCGAGCAGGACGACCGGGACCACCAGTGCAGCGGATGATGCCGTTGAGTCGTGCTGCTCGCCGAGCAGAGCCCGTGCCGCCATGCTCGGCCGCTCGCATCCCCCGCTACCCTCCAGTGTCCCGCGACTCAGCCGGAAACGCGCACGACCAAACCAGATCCCCCCCCCCAGAAACACAACATGCCCCACACTAGTTCACCAGGCGAACTCCGCCATGAGGCAGTGGTCACCACAAAAGAAAGACAAAAAAAAAAATCCATCTTATACATTATATACTCTTAAAATATTAGAATGATCAGGCCATTGTGGTTGAACACCGTGTAGCACACATCTTTAATCTCACTACTTTGCACTGCGCCGCACACATCATACATAAACTTATATTCCCCGCAGACCCAGACATGACATGTCAAACAAGAATGTGCTTCCCAGGGCGAACCAATCGATCTAGGATGACATAGATCATCCGATCAATATATTACAGCGATGAGGGAAGTGTTTACCCCGGCTGTCGCAGCCACAACAGCGTCATCTCTCAGTTCAATAGTTTAGTTATGTGTAAATAAATTGTTACTTTGCAAAAGGCAAAAGCTCTATTTGTCTTGTTGTTTATGCTATTTTGTAGAAGGAAAACATTATTCAGATGTTTGGGATGTCACAAAGCAAAAATAGCTGTGTTAAAGTCAAAGTTATGTTTGAAATGTCTGCTATTACAAAAAGCTCAATTTCTCTGTTTTTTTCATCAGAAATTGGAAAATTGCTCAAACTAAGCTATTTTCTAATGCTGATTTCTAAAGAATGGAAAAATATATTAACTACCTTTTATCCTGCTGAATGGAGAGAGTCTAATCTTTCTTTTGGTGGGTTCTATGTTTATATAGCAATAGAACAGAATTTTCTGTGGGCCTTGCAAAATCAGTCAAAATCCAGTAAAACGGCCAAGAGCGAAGGGGGTTGCACCGGTGAATATGGCTGGGAGTGAATGAGTTAACAATTATATGTGAAAGTTAAATAAAGAAGCAAACGTGTGCACACACATCTTTCTCTCTCATGTTAGAGGAACCTTAAATATCAGGGCCCATCACTGTCCATCTCTAAAACTAGTTTTAGAAAAACCTACTTTATTCCCTGGCTTTTAACCGTGTGTCAGACTCAACCTTTTTAATGTCTTATGGTTTGTTATTTTATTTGTTCTTTTTGTTCTCTTACTTTTGACATCAATACTCATGTTGTATGTTCCTTTCTTTAATTAATTAAACATTTCTTCATATTAATCGTCTATTATAAAAACCAACCCTAACAATTCGTGCAACCCGACTGTTGTTGTGATGTCCCCAACCCGAACAATTTTTTAAAGGAAAATAAGTGAGTATTTCATCCACCACAGGCTTTTTGAACAGCGGCCTCTCCTAAACCTTGACGGCAAATGTCTTTGGTCATAGGCATCATGAGTTCTTCTCCAGTCATGAAAGCTCTCTTGACTTTAGCAATACGGTTCGGCATGAGGTATGATGTTTGATAGCTTTTAGCCAAATATTATGCAGAAAGGACTCGGTTTTAGGCTCCTCTTCTGGCTTAGCAGGTAGCCTTTGCCGCATAAAAAAGCTGTCCAAAGACGTTGCCGCCCGCAGCACACAGCCAAGAGCAGCTAACGTTACTGTTTACATTGACTGACGCGGGGGTGCTATAGGTGTGCAAACACCCCAATAATGGCGGCCAACCACTAGAAGCCGACGTACACAAATCTCTACTGGGATTTGTCAAAAGGCACAGACCAGATTGTGATCTTTAACAAATTCTTTATTATTTCTCTGCAGCAAGTACGCCACGGACTGTTGGTAGTTGGGGATCACTCTTCTATAACACCCTGTATAATAGCAACAATATACACTATGTATTAGATACTACTACTGCTTGTACTAATAAAGCCAATGATTAAATATGAGCATTCATAGCCAGTCTTTTGTTAATAGAAGCCAAAGAGTTGATTTTGGATCCTTGTAGTTTTAGGGCACTCACGGGTTACTTCCTATACGTTGTGGGGCATTTCCTGTTGACATTATAGCATTTTCCGTTTTCTGTTCATTGGTCACTTCCTGTTGATTTTGAGGCATCCGCAGATTGCTTCCTGTTAATTTCAGGTGACTTCCTGTTTGTTTTGGGGCATTTTGGGGCATTTGGACGTGCTAGATTTCAAATCAATTTTGACTTGGCACAAATCACAAATTTCTACTTTAACGTCAAAGTAAAAGCATGTGAGTATGTACACTATGAAATAAATAACTATAAGGAGTCATGTTTGTCTCCAGTGGACCAGGAACTGGGTTTTCAGGACAAATACCTGTTCTACCGCTTTCTGGATGACGAGGAAGAGGACACGCCATTGCCTAGTGAGGAGGAGAAGCGGGAGAGCGAAGAGGAACTGCCAGAGACGATCCTCTTCCTTGCTCAGATTGGACCGGACGCACTGCTGCGCATGATCCTCAGGAAATCGTAATTTTTCCACTTTCCCCTCCTCGTCGAGACAGCAAAATGACTCATTTGTGAATTGCGGCTAGCCTCGGAATCATTGCGTGTGCGCAGGCCTGGTCAGAGGACAGGCGATGACCTGGAGATCATTTATGATGAGCTGCTTCACATCAAGGCCTTAGCTCACCTTTCCAACACTGTGAGTCAAACCCTGTTGAGATTTTTTGTTGAAGTTAATTGTAAATTGTTTATGTCTAAATAATGTCTTCTCATTTGTAGGTGAAGCGGGAACTGGCAAGTGTTGTCATCTTCGAGTCACACGCTAAAGCTGGAACCGTGTGTAGGTCTTTACTGCCAACTCTAATTTCTGCTTCTTTAAGTCATGTGTATCTAAGCATTGTGTGTTTGTGTTGTGGATCTTCAGTGTTCAACCAAGGAGAAGAGGGCACCTCATGGTACATCATTCAAAAGGGCTCCGTCAATGTTGTTATCTATGGCAAGGTGAGTTAAAACATGGTTTAAAACTAGGTTTAAGGTTTCAAAAGAGGATTTTAATCGAGGGTAAGGACTTCAAATTAGAGTCTTACACTAGGGTTATACTTTCAAAGTAGTGTTTAAAACACACTTTAGGGTTTGTAATTAGGTTTTCAAATTAGGGTAGGGTCTTAAACTAGGGTCAGATTTTAAAAATACCATATTTTTCGCACTATAAGGCGCACTGCCAATGAATGGCCTATTTTAAATGTTTTTCATAAATAAGATGTACCGCGTTATAAGTAGGGTAGGGCATCATTTGAATTTGAACAGTTGCGATCCCACGTTTTTATTCCGGTTCCAAACGATTCTCGATTCCAATTCTTTTAATAGGCAGGGTAAAAAAATTGCACAGTTATTAATTTCTTCACGTCTCCATTATTTTTTTTAATTATATGAACTTTCAATTAACAATGAATTCCTCACAGGGCTATTTTTAACTTGTATATAAATATTAGTCTTTGAACTTGAATATGATGAAATTTCTTTCCACAGGAGTGCACTTTCACAAATTTCATTTTTTAAAAGCTCACGAAGAAAACATTTACACATATTCGTTTGCCATACATGTACCTTAACTGGCAGGCTAAGACGAGGCATTTGTATAAATTCTTCTATTGATTATTATTTTAATGTAGCTGAGGCAAAATAATGTTTCCTTATTTGTAAAACCAATTCTGCTGTGTTTACAGACACATGCAATGTTTATGTTGTGACAATACCAGTTAGGCCAGTAAGTGGCGCTGTACAAGTGTTTACATATAATGCGTAGAAGAACAGATAGGTTTGGCTAGGATACTATGTGATGCCTGCATGTGCTCACTGCTACGAGTTAATTAAAAAAGTAATTGAATGCTTCATATGGCTACTTCTTTCTAAACAAGCAAAACAACAGGTCCAAGTTGCTATAAGACCTCTTGCGGCTCAATATTGATTCGTGTATAAGGTGCACTATAGTGCGGAAAATATGGTAGGTTTAAAATTCTGCTTAAGGTTTCAAAGTAGTGTTTTAAACTAGGGATATATCTGCAAATCAGCTTTTCAATCTCGGATTAGAGTTTCAAATTAGTGTTTTACACCAAGGCAGTGATTCTCAATTATTTTCTGTTATGCCCCCCCAGGAAGATGTAAATGTTTTGCACCCCCCTCTCAGCAGCCACTGTAAATAGTATTATTTGTCTATAAAATTTTTATCTTATTCTAAGTACACCTCGGCATAACATTGTGTCCTTTTTAATATTAAATTTAAAAAAGTAATACATTTCAATTTACAGTAAAGTATAACTTTATGAACATTGTTTTGTTTGTAACAGAAAAGACTTAAAGCGCATCAATTTACCTGAATTAATAAATAAATAAAAAAAAAAGAAAATTAATAATAATAATTTCAACTTGATTAGCAACATTAACTCTTGAAGACAATATGGCAAACAGCGAAGCGAAGATCCTGCGCAGAACCCTCAAGCTCCCAGGCCTCTGGTAGAGGACCCGAGCTTGAGAGGAGCATAATGTCACGGCTCTCTTGAGATTCCAGTTATTTCTACAACTCTGATTTTTCTCCGATAGAGTGATTGGAACAGATACATCTTTGTCACAAAAAACATTCATGAAGTTTGGTTCTTTTATGACTTTAATATGGGTGAACAGAAAAAGTGATCAAATCTGCTGGGTCAAAAATATACATACAGCAACACGAATTAGCAATTTTGGTGATTTAGAAAGTTGTGTCATTGAAATGAGCTTCATAGCATGGCCTCTTAACTTCTTGTGAGTGATTATGAGTGACTACAACTGGTGACTTCTCTGAGGCCATTTAAATAGGGCTCATTGGATGCAAACGCCCACAAACGCTACAATGGGAAAGTCAAAGGAGCTCAGCATGGATCTGAAAAAGCAAATCATTGACTTGAACAAGTCAGGAAAGTCACTTGCAGCCATTTCAAAGCAGCTGCAGGTCCCAAGAGCAACAAATCAAACAATTGTTTGTAAGTATAAAGTGCATGGTACTGTTTTGTCACTGCCACGATCAGGAAGAAAACGCAAGCTATCACCTGCTGCTGAGAGAAAATTGGTCAGGAGGGTGAAAATTCAACCGAGAATCACCAAAAAGCAGATCTGCCAAGAATTAGAAACTGCTGGAAGACAGGTGTCAGTGTCCACAGTCAAGCGTGTTTTGCATCTCCATGGACTGAGAGGCTGCCGTGCAAGAAGGAAGCCCTTGCTCCAAAAGCGGCACCTTAAGGCTCGACTGAAGTTTGCTGCTGATCATATGGACAAAGATAAGACCTTCTGGAGGAAAGTTCTGTGGTCAGACGAAACAAAAATCTAGCTGTTTGGCCACAGTGACCAGCAATATGTTTGGAGGAGAAAAGGTGAGGCCTTTAACCCCAAGTACACCATGCCTACCGTCAAGCACGGTGGTGGTAGTATTGTGCTGTGGGGCTGTTTTGCTGCCAATGGAACTGGTGCTTTACAGAGAGTAAATGGGATAATGAAGAAGGAGGATTACCATCAAATTCTTCAAGATAACCTAAAGTCATCAGCCCGAAGATTGGGTTTTGGGCGCAGTTGGGTGTTCCAACAGGACAATGACCCCAAACGCACATCAAAAGTGGTAATGGAATGGCTAAATCAGGCTAGAATTAAGGTTTTCGAATGGCCTTCCCAAAGTCCCGACTTAAACCCCATTGAGAACTTGTGGAGAATGCTGAAGAAACAAGTCCATGTCAGAAAGCCATCAAATTTAACTGAACTGCACCAATTCTGTCAAGAGGAGTGGTCAAAGATTCAACCAGAAGCTTGCCAGAAGCTTGTGGATGGCTACCAAAAGCGCCTAATTGAAGTGAAAATGGCCAAGGGACATGTTACCAAATATTAGCGCTGCTGTATGTATATTTTTGACCCAGCAGATTTGATCACTTTTTTCTGTTCACTCATAATAAAGTCATAAAAGAACCCAACTTCATGAATGTTTTTTGTGACAAAGAAGTATCTGTTCCAATGACTCTATCAGAGAAAAATCAGAGTTGTAGAAATAACTGGAAACTCAAGAGAGCCATGACATTACGTTCTTCACAAGTGTATGTAAACTTTTGACCACAACTGTGTATATATATATATATATATATATATATATATATATATATATATATATATATATATATATATATATATATGTATACATATATATATATATATATATATATATATATATATATATATATATATATATATATATATATATATATGTATATATATATATATATATATATATATATATATATATTAGGGGTGTCAAACGATTAAAATTTTTATTCGAGTTAATTACAGCTTGAAAATTAATTAATCGTAATTAATCGCAATTAATCGCAATTCAAACCATCTATAAAATATGCCATATTTTTCTGTAAATTATTGTTGGAATGGAAAGATAAGACACAAGATGGATATATACATTCAACATACAGTACATAAGTACTGTATTTCTTTATTATAACAATAAATCAACAAGATGGCATTACCATTATTAACATTCTCTTGAAGCGATCCACGAATAGAAAAACTTGTAGTTCTTAAAAGATAAATGTTAGTACAAGTTATAGAAATTTTATATTAAAACCCCTCTTCATGTTTTCGTTTGAATAAAATTTGTAAGATTTTCAATAAAAAAATTAACTAGTGGCCCGCCATTGTTGATGTCAAAAATTACTTACACAATACTCATGGGTGCTGGAGCCTATAAAATCAGTTGCACCCAAGCGCCAGCAGAGAGCGGCAAAACTCCGAAAAACACAACAAGTACACCTTTCACTGTGCTGTCATTTTAATCTGTTTGAGCGGGGCATAGACCCATGCATTTTATAGTCCAGGGAGGTTTAGATGTGAGTAAATACAGTTTTCTTGTACGCCTTCTTGGCCAGTAATCAATTATCAAATTAATCTGCAATTATTTTGATAGTTGATGAATTATTTAGGCATATTTTTCTATATAAAACTGGTCCAATCATGATGATAATTTAATGGTTTATACATATTCTTATGAATTGATTTTTTTATTTGTTTTGAATATTAAAAAAAAAGGGCAAATATTATTTATTTTTATATTTTTAAAAAAGTTATATCTGTATGAATTTATTTCATTGTTGTTCAAAATACCAAGTATATATTTATTTTATATATTTGAAAATATGTAATATAAAAAGGGAAAATGGACAAAATTAAAGTAAAATTATTATTTTAAAAATAATTTTATTTAAAAAAAAAATAAAACAATAAATATTCTGTCTTTTTTGCACGGCAAGGCAAGGCAAATTTATTTATATAGCACAATTCAACACAAGGCAATTCAAAGTGCTTTACATCACATGAAGACCATAAAAATCACATTTAAATCAACACAACGTAAAAACCAAGACAAATGATCGCATTTAAGCACAGAATAAAAATAAATAAATAAACATAAAACAAAAATAAAAATAAAGCAAAAACTACTACTAATAATAATCATTGAAATCAGCAATGGAGATAAGCACAATAGGAATAGAAGGCAGGTAGGTTGAAATATATAGACAGTTATGGATATGCAGTGCCAAACAAAAGTGTTTTTAGCCCTGATTTAAAGGAGCTAACAGTTTGAGCATACTTCAGACGTTCGGGTAACTTGTTCCAGAGGTGAGGAGCATAATAACTAAATGCTGCCTCACCCTGCTTGGTTCTTGTTCTTGGAACATGCAGAAGACCCGTTCCAGACGACCTTAGGGGTCTAGATGTCTCATAGGAATCTAACAAATCAAGCATGTATTTTGGTCCAAGGCCATTAAGTGTTTTGTAGACGAGCAGTAGTATTTTATAGTCTATCCTTTGACTCACTGGAAGCCAGTGTAGCGATTTCAAAACCGGTGTAATGTGGTCCAGCTTCCTTGTATTTGTGAGGACTCTGGCTGCAGCATTCTGTACTAGCTGCAGCTTCCTGACTGATTTTTTATCAAGACCTGTAAATATACCGTTGCAGTAGTCCAATCTACTGAAAATGAATGCATGCATAAGTTTTTCCATGTCTTGTTGAGTCAGAAGCCCCTTAATTCTGGTTATATTTTTTAGGTGGTAATAAGCGGATTTAGTGACGGACTTTAGATGGCTATCAAATTTTAGGTCTGAGTCAATAATTACGCCAAGGTTTCTGACTTGATTTGTAGCTGTAAGTGACATTGTGCTAAGTTGGCTGCTTATCTTTGACCTTTCCTTTTTTGGCCCAAAAATGATCACCTCTGTCTTCTCCACATTTAACTGGAGAAAATTCTGGCACATCCATTTTTGCTATAATTTGCATTTTTTTTTTTTTTTTTAATACAATCTGGCATATTTACGTCTTTTAGATGTTAATCAATGTGCGCCGTCCCTATTAAATAAATAAACATGATATGGATATTGATGAAAGCATATGATTTTCTTTGTAATCAATCAAAATGGTATTGGTAAACATCTGCTTCTGCTTTAGAAAAGTTTTTTTTTTTTTTTCAATACACATTTCCAGCTGCAGTAAAATCAAAAGTCCAGAGTAATGCAATGTCAATAACGCATGATTTACAGTACGTCTAAGCCAACGAGTCAACTCATTGCAAAATAAACGGTGCAGAATCGACTGTCACAATAATCGGTTGTGACAGCCTTAATCAACATACATGCTTAAAAACCCCCTTTCAAGTTCTTCTTGGTGAACTGTGAAATAACTTAAGGCAAATAATTCACAACTACCGTGTAGGGAGATGCACATGTTACAATGATTCATTCCATTTGCGAGTGTACCAGCACCTTTCTTCAGGCTCGGGGAATATTTGCAAACTGTATGTGGCAGGGGGTGGTGTGCACGCTCCATGAGGGGGACGACTTTGGAAAGTTGGCCCTGGTTACAGATTCACCTCGTGCTGCCTCCATCGTCCTGAGAGAGGACAACTGCCACTTCCTTCGGGTAGACAAGGAGGATTTCAACAGGATTCTTAGGGTATGTACTCTACATTTTAACTGGTTGAAAATTTACTTGTATATTCAGTGCCAATGACGGGGATAGACATCCAATCCATTTGAACTAGCAGTGATCTGATCTGGACGTCTATCCCTGTCACTGGTAGCCAATCAGGTTAGAAATGAATAATCCAGTATATTAGTAAAAGAGGATTATTTGTATTTGATTTTAAGTACAAAACGATGCATTTTCTTTAAATATTTAAGAACTTTTATTGATAAGGAGTGTGACCAATTTCGATGCGATGTTTGCACTTTGTTACAAATTACAATTTCTTTTCTCCTTGTCATGTTTCGACACATATTTTCATCTGGAAAAAAATTCTAATATACATTTAAAAGTATAGACGGACATTTTAAATCAGGTGTCTGGAACTTGGAACTAATTGTGGCCCGCCGGGCAATAATTTGAGGCCCATTATTTGATATCAAATGTGTTTTTTTTTTTTTTTTAGCCATGACAATAAAAACATCTATAGAAATAATTTTGGATGAAATTAGATATTTGATAAAAAAAATAGTAATAATTTAAACAGTATTTAAAATAATTAAAACATTTAATAAAAATAAATAACTACAGTAAAAAATGCATACAGTACATAAGAAAAAAAAAAAAATTCGCTCAAGCTAATGATAATTGTTGGTGCTTTACTAGCTAGTTAGCTAAAGTGAATTACCAAGATTAGTCCCTTTTCTTCATGAATCCCAGACTCACCCAGACTCTATTCATAAATTGAGTGAGACCCCTGTTTTAAATAAATAAAGATATTGCTTGGCATACAGATGAACTCATTTTGTCTTATTCGCAGGATGTGGAAGCCAACACAGTACGTTTGAAAGAGCACGAGCAAGCCGTGCTGGTCTTAGAGAAGAGCCCTCGAGCGTCCACCTTGGGGAGCATCAAGTATAGACATTTTTTTTGGAAATTTGTTTTTCTTACCTCTAAAGGGTTTAAATGTGTGTATTTTTTGCAGGTACACTGTGATCTCAGGCACTCCAGAGAAAATTCTGGAGCACTTTTTGGAGACCATGAGAATGGACATTCATCACAGTGAACAAGGTTGGCAAACAAATACAAACAAATGACCTCATGAATAGGAAGAAATTATTATTTTTTTCTTCTCTTTTTTGTATTTCATCTGGCAGACCCAGCAGTGGATGATTTTGTCCTCATGCATTCTGTCTTCATGGCCAACAGTCAGCTGTGCCCGCTACTTATGGCTCAATATCCTTTTTGATTTGTGTTCTGTAGCTAAATCGTGGTAACCTTAGCTGACTGGCAAAAAATTGAATTGATCATAATAATTGATATTTCATGACACTTTATTTCACATAATTCCCATCCAAATGATTCATCTCTTGATTTCTTATCCATGCATTTCTTTTCACGTAACACCTCCTTATGCTAACACTGAGCCAAAAAAAAAGCCTTTTTGTTGCATACTATATTTGATTTAAAAGCTAGAAAATCTGCAAATTGAAGTACTTTTACTCGTACTCAGCCAGGAACTTGTATACTGGTACCGGTACAGGGAAAATTCATTTTACGAAAAGGAGCTTTTTTCGCTTCATATTACGAAGAATGGTTCATCATACGAAAGATAATACCTACTGTAATAGTTAATTTTCGCTTGCAGTAATACAATAATGTAACTTCTGTGTTGTCTATCTTGTTATTCTAATACTGTTATCAGAGGAGGCATGAAAATCACGCTCAAATTATTCATGAACACTTTTGTTTTCACTCTAATCGCACAGTGTTGTAGAGTACACTTCCTGGTATATAACGTCCAGTGGTCCCCTGGGTAATCTCGTTGCATGCTGGGTAATGGAGTTCTAACTCCTAACACCACCACAACCACTTTGACTATAAACAGATGAAATATACTTTATCAAGGCACAAACAGCGAGATGAAATAGTAAGCAATGGCTGCCGAAGTTAGCTCGTCTTTTAGCATTCCATGTTTGCTATGAACTTGAATAGTCATGTGATAATATCTGTAAAATGAGCTGGAACCTAGCAAACTAGTTTATACTTAAGCGCCACTAAGGGGCGACACAGCATTACAAATAAAGACAGTTTATCAGACGACATGACAGTGAATTTAATGTAGTGTTCTTATATTAGCGCTTGGAACGAATTGGGCGATTCACATGTAAAACGCGATTCATGCGAAAAAAATCATGATCCAAAAGCCATTCTGGAACGAAGTAATTTTGTATCTTGAGGTACAACTGTATCAGTTGTGACATCAGGCGGGGACAGGTAGTGGAGGGCCGTTACATTCCTTTTCCAAAGCTGAACAATCAAGTCAAAATGGCCGCCAGCCCAAAGACTACACTTCCCAGCATGCCGCACAACACATCCAGGTGTGGCTGCTTAAGCCACTTAATCGCAGCTGGCCTGGAGGACAAGATAAAAGACGACGAGATGAAGTGAAGGGGAGGGCGGAAGGAGACTGACAGAGAGACTTGGAAGAAAGTATTTTTTTTTAGAACAGACCTAAGTTGCCATTTTTAAGACATTTGAGAATTTTGATGAGAACAGACCTAAGTTGCCATTTTTGAGACATTCCAGTTGATTGCATACTTTGTTACTGTTTGTGCCACATTTCAGCCTTTTTCTTTTGGGGAAACCTGCTGTTTTTTCTAATTAAAGAACTGTTTGGTTGGACACGTTGGCGTCTCAAACTCCTTCCTGGCCTGGCCTACCTCGTGTGCGGTCACACAGTGTATTGCAACATGTCTGTGTCCATTCTTAACGCTGTCTGCACCTACCATGCGGCTTCTCCACCCGGTTCGGAACAGGAGAGGTTAGAGCATGCGCTCAACTGCAAAAGGAGGGCTCTAATTCTGGCCCTGCGCTGGGCTAACACACATACGTATCTCCTACAAGAGGAGCCTGCTGCAATTTCCTTCCTGGAGGTAGCGCTCGCATATGTTTGAATTCCCGCGGATTGTCCTGGTGTCGCTTGACGATGTCTTTCTCTTTCCGCAGGAGTTGTTTGGAAGTGTTTCAAATGATTCGCGCATGCTCAGAGCATTGAAAGATTTGCTTCCTGACCTAGAGAAAGTCGTCAAATTACAGTATGTTTTAATGTGTTAAACTGACACTGTTTTATAAGGTCAACTCTGATTGATTCTGCTTTTTTCGTAGTTCGGAGGAAGCCAAGTCAACAAAAAAGGCAAGTGTTATTATAGGTGCAGTCATTGTGGTGTAGATGCTGACTGTGGCTTTAAATTCAACAGAAGACTTTAATACGGCAGTTCAGTAATGGGGAGGAGAGGTTGCAGAAGAAACAGGCCATTCGAAATCAAGATGACAGTAAGTTCATCTGGGCCAGCCTCTCCCAGTCGAAATGGATTTGACCTAACCCTTTCATTTTTACTTGCGATTAATGTCAAATTAGTCACATTTTATAGTTAATTTATGATTAATCATTAAGTGGTGATATTTTAATCGTTAACTTATTTTTATGCCTGTTATGTCAATTTGTGATTAGTCCCAAATTAGTGACATTTTTATAGTCGACTTGCGATTTATCGCAAAATCGTCACTTACGGTATTATGTTCTTTTTTAAAAACTGTTACCTCTCCATCAATCGCAAGGTATTTAGTAATATTTTTGAATACCGTAATTTTTTTTTACTATAAGCCGCTAATTTTTTCCCACATTTTGAGGCTCTTGCGGCATATTTGTGGATTTTAATGGGTTAGTATCTTTTGTTGTAAATATCCCATAATACAATGTGGCCAGCTTCGGCTTATAGTACAAAGTTTTCTTTTCAAATTTGGTGGGTAGCAGCTTATAGTCAGGTGTACCTTATAGTCCGAAAATTAGGTTAATTAACTTGTGATTGTAAAATTTGTCACATATTTATTACGTTAACTTGAGATTAATGCCAAATTAGTTATACAGTGATACGTCGACATACGATCGCATCAACGTACGATTTATGACAGCATGCAATTTGCACTAATCTGCACTAACCTAAGGAGGATCGAAACCTAAGAAGGTTAGTGCAGGTGATGAAAAAAGGAAAATTAGATTGAAATGGTAAAAAAATATGGTTGTGGTGTGCGTCTCAATAAACTGGCTCGACAATGCGGCCGGAATATGTCTATGATCTCCACGGTCCTCCTACCTACGTTCATCAGTCTTTATGAGCTGACAATTATTATTATTGTCACATCAACAAAGAAATCAGCAGCTTCATCAGGTTTTTAATCATTTATTTCAGAACTTGTGCAACACAGCTACCGTCCGCTGTAGCCGACGCAAACAGCAACATGAAGAGAGAAAGTAAAAACTACCGTACCTCTCTCACTCTGTCCTCAGTCACACGGTGTGTATGTATTCTTATGGGAAAATCCCGCACAACATACGACCGTTTCGACATACAAACCAGGTCCTGGAACAAATTATTTTCGTATGTACTGTAGAGGTACCACTGTATTCTTATAGGCGACTTGCTATCAATCATAAAATTGTCTATCAATGGCAATTAAAAAAAAAAAATCTATTTTTCATTGTTCACTTGCAAATAATGGCAAAGTGATGACATTTTACCAATGAACTTTAATTTAAATTAATCGTAAATTTGTCACATTTTTATGACTTCAACTTGTGATTAGTGACAGTTACATGTTTATTGTCAGGTCGTGATTAGTTGCAAAATGGTCATATTTAAATATGTACCGATAGTTAAAATGAGATGAATCTCAAATAGTTTGGACTTTTATGGGTTATTATTCCTCTCTGACAAGGTCGGTGTGAATGTAATGTGTATACATTAAGGTCATTGCAGTTTTCCATGTATTAGTCCTACTGAAGGTGTACTGCAGTGACCACACGTACACCACCATTCGGGTTGCCGTGGCAGCGACGGGCAGAGAAGTGATTTGCGCCGTAGCTGACAAACTGGGTTCCACGGACGAGCTGGTGCTGGTTCACCTCAACTCTGCTGGCGGTAAGAGAAAAGACCGAGACGCAACTTTACCAAGTGGTGGTGAAGCGATTTGACTACTTGAACGGCCATTTTTTGTTACAGAGAAACAAATCTTGAAGCCAAATGATGTGTCTGTGTTTTCAACTGTGAGCATCAACGGCCGATTATTTGCCTGCGCACGAGAACAACTCAGTAGTCTCGTAAGTCACCAATGATTTCACTTGGCTTGATATTGGAAGGAACGAGAAAACCTATGTGCCATTTCAGTGCCAAAGAATTATGTTGAAGTGAGTTGAGGAGCTTTTTTGTGCAATAACTGTTTTGCTGCTAACTTGTGGCTTATAGGTCATACGTAACTATGTCTAATTTAGTTGAAGAACTTCATTTAGACTAGTTTTTCCTCAATTACAGTGATCCTTCGCTACTTCGGGCTTCAAACATCGCGCCCTCAGTGCATTTTGAAAGGTGGCCAAATTGGGGGTCTCAGAGCAGAACTTCAAGTCACCTGAGTGTTTTTCGCCATATGGCAAATAATAAATGCATGTGTGATACATCATTGGAAAGATTAAAATCTCTATTTTCTGGGGGAATAAAAATTTTGAACCGGAGGGCATTTTTAAAAAAATAAAAAAAGTTTTTGAAACAGCAAAACTCTATTTGGAGGTGAGAGCACCATGAACTGCAAAAAACAAGGGATCACTGTAATTACGCACCAAGAAGGAAGACATAAACATTTTGGTCCCCTCCCCCCAAACTTTCTGCCGCCGCTATAAATAATAATTTTTTGGACAAATGATACTATTATAAGTACACCTCTGCATAACATTGTGCCCTTTTTAACATTAAAGAAAAAAAGCAATATAGATCAACTTACAAAAAAGTATAACTTTATCAACATTGTTTTGTTTGTAACAGAGAAGACTTAAAGCGCATCACTTTGCCTGAATTTAAAAAAACTAAAAATACACTCAAAGTACATTTTTTGACCATTTGAAACTGAAAAAAAAATAAAAAAATACAGAAAAAATCCAATTGATTAGCAACATTAACTCATGAGGACAATATGCTTAACAATTTGATGGAGAAAAAAAAAAAAAAAAATTATTGGACAAAAACGACAGTTTCATTGGACAGAGGGACAGTTTTTATTTTTGCAGCAGCTCCTTTGCTTTACTGTGGGTTTATTTTGCACTGAGCAACTTGGTATGCCATCTTATATGATGCTAGCAGTGCTAGCTGGTTTACGGCTGTAACACTAAAAAAGCGGGACGATTGTTGGCAATATTCAGCACTGAAAATGACAGCGCCACGGCCACCCACTGAGTGGATGTGCACTTTATTCTAGTACGGCAAAAAAGTGTGTTGCCTGGGGTCACATGTGCCACCCCCGGCATCGCTCTGCGTCTCCCTGGTGGGACGCAACCCACTGTTCGAGAAGTACTGATTTAGAGCAGTGGTGTCAAACTGGTGGACCGAGGGCCAGATCCGGGTTGCTGCAGGATTTTACGTGACCCGCAAAAGCAAATCACGTACATTAACTTCAGTTTTTTTGCTAAAATAGGATTTATTTACATTTCCGAGGTCAAAAAATAGACTAATATTTACAGTTGTGCTTGTTTTTTTTTTTTTTAACTGTGTTTGGAATAAAGTAGTGTTTTTAACCCATTTACATTTGCAATCCAAAATTTGATAACGCTGCTGAAATTGTAAGTAACATGTATGTTTATTTAGCCTTTCCACTGTAAAGACCACACAATGAATTTGTTTATAGGCAACTGGGCTTTTATTATCCATTTTGATTTACTAATCAACTACAATCTCTGTATCAGACTCCTCTTCCAGACCAGGAGGGACCCTCTGCTGGTTCCATGTCGACTTTTGAGCTGATGAGTTCCAAGGATCTCGCCTATCAAATGACAATGTTTGACTGGGAGCTCTTCAGCTGCATGCATGAGGTCCACACACGCACAAAAATATATACATTAGTGACTACTGAGTACTTCTCTCCAAATGATGATTAAACTGTTTTGCCATTGACGGAGCTAGAGGTCCAATCCAAGCATATATAATGGGATATATTCCTTTTCCCGACCCGCAGCACGAACTGCTCTACCACACGTTCGGCCGCCAGAACTTCCGAAGAACCACAGCCAACTTGGACCTTTTCCTGCGAAGGTTCAATCAGGTTCAGCTGTGGGTCGTCACCGAGGTGTGCCTCTGCGCGCAGCTCAGTAAGAGGGTCCAGCTCCTCAAAAAGTTCATCAAGATTGCAGCACAGTAAGTTCAGTGTTTTAAATGTTTAAGAGTTTTGATGAACAGACATTTTGAATGAGTACTTTGTAAGGCTGGGTGAGTAAACTCAAATTTAACTCGCATAATAATTAACAGTAAATTATTTTAACTTATTCTCTCAATGTGAGTTAACCTTATAATATAGATGAATAATTTCATTCATATCCTGGTACATTTAAAAGTATACTAAATGCTATTTTGAATTTATTATTATGCACAATGCGATTAACCGCAATTAATCTCACAGTTAATTATTTTAGCTGCGCATTAACTCATTGGGTACTGAACGTCTATCGCCTTCAATGGTTACCAATGACTTCATATAGATTATTTCATTAATATGGCAGTACATTTAAAATGAAAGTGTGCAAATTACTACATGTGAATTAATATAGAGAATGAGATTAATTGCAATCAATCTCATGCGATCAATCGTGATTAAAAGGTGTAACCATTGCCCAGCTATTGTATTTTGATACATATTTTATATGAGTAGAATATTTTTTTAACAGGCTTCAGGCCTGTCAAGTTGCCCCTCAGGTTCTTGGTTTTCTTGTGGATGCTAACTTTGAAGTCCTACTCCTCATTTGTGAACCGATCATCTTAAAACCTGGTAGATATGTAGCATGGGGGAGTAGCTATCGATCCTTGGCGCACGAATTTAGATTTTCTGTATTAGAGCTGATTAATTAATTGCGGAATTATAGTTAGGAGTTTGCAGGGTGGAAGGACATAGCGGAAATTGGGAAAGTGCGAATCTGTGAGATGTTTAGGAACACGTTTATGTAACAACTACAGATGTGACCAAAAATTCGGCCAAAAGTAGCTAAAAAGGTATTTTTGACTTTTGTTTTAAAAGCTGAAATTTTACCACCGAATAGTGTGAAGAACTGTAGTCCTCTTGTGAAGACATAATCAAAACACTGCGAGAAGCAGCACTATCTGCTAAAAGCCAACATGTCCACGGTTTGGAAGTATTATGAGGTATCAAAGAAATATATAACTTATTAATTGAAGGAAAATAAATTTGCTTCATCGCTGCTACATGCTCGTTCTGAAGTTGCTTTGCATTGATGTCCTGCGTCACATCGAGTACAGTGCATTTGAGCCTGTGTGTGAGTAGTTTGTAGTTTAGTCACGTGAGCAGTATACAAATAAAATAGTACTCTATTTACAGTAAATGCATACATGTGCATTTGCTGTGGTTTAGTAGAATAATTTTATGGCATGATCACTCTTTTGTCACATTTTTTCCCCTTGACTTCCATACCCTGTCTGCCTGTCGCCGTTTAATCCGGCAGGGAACGAGTTCGCTCGGCTTCGTCACCACTAGGACTCGGCCCGCTTGCCTGGCTCTCGATCGATCCACTTGTTGCCCAAAAAAACAGAGAATCTTATTTTAAGGAGTATGAAAGATTTTAATAGCCTTGTAAAGGGCTTTACTAGTTTGGGCAAGAACGGAATAGTTTTTAGTTGTTGTTGTTGTGAACTACAGTTCCACACAAACGTACATTGAGATCTCATTTAGCTTAGCAACTGGAGCCGTGAGACCCATTTTTCGAGTGTCCCAAACTTCCAAGAAGGCGCATTTGTCAAGGTTTCATCGACCATGACGTCCATTGAACAGTTTGCTATGACGAAGCCAGCACCTCTGCTATAGGTCACGTTCAGAGTTCGCCACAAAATGCTCAGGTATGCACCCCTCCCATAGGGGTTTCAGAATCTGCACCTTTCAAACAAAATTTCTGGAGCCCCAGTGATCAGAGAACATTTTGGAAGAAGTTTGCGTGCTTGTGAGAATGGACCATATTTTATTTCTGGCTGATCGATGGGGGGGAAAAAAAACCTCCAAGGCAAATGGCATTAATAAAAAAAAATGAAAGTTTTTGTTTCCAATATCTGGTATCGGCCAAGAATTTTGCTTTCGGTACATCCCTAGTAACAACCTATGTGCGTTATCATTTGCGCTTTATTGTGACATGTTTTAGAAGCACCGTTAGCGCTTTGTTGTGACATATGGACAGACACGCCTCCATTCCCAAATGTGTCCCCATCTTGCAAGCTGCAGACATATAATTGGAGAAGATATGAATGAATGAATGAATAAATTAGTTGCTTGTAGGTGACTATGTAGCCAGTAGAGGGCAGCCTTCAGCCTGTAATAACACATGCCGATTGTCTTTGTCCTTAGCTGCAGGGAGTTCAAGAACCTGAATTCATTCTTCGCCATCATCATGGGCATGAGCAACCCTGCCGTCAGCAGGCTGAGTCAGACATGGGAGGTACACATCAATTCATATTTTGAACTCAAGTTTACACCACACCACTCTTAAGTCATCATGTTTCCCCTAACAGAAGCTGCCTACCAAGTTTAAAAAGTTCTACGCAGAGTTCGAAAGCATGATGGTGAGTTACAAGGGACTAAATAATAAGATTCTCATTTAATCAGCAATTGACTTTGAATTTTTAGGACCCGTCCAGAAACCATCGATCCTACCGGCTTACAGTCAGCAAACTTGAGCCGCCGATTATCCCATTTATGCCCCTCCTACTCAAAGGTAACACTTGATGAGAACATTAATGACTGTTTGGTAGTTTGAGATACTCATAATGTCAAATCCTGTTACAGATATGACTTTTACTCATGAAGGCAACAAGACATTCATTGACAGTATGGTCAATTTTGAGAAAATGGTAAGGGGAATTACTATATATCATTAAATATTAGTGATGCCTTGAGATGCAAATGTTATTTGTTCATGTTTCAACACCATTGGCGGCGGTTGACGTCCATTCTATTTTAACTGGCAGTCACACTGCCAGCCCCTCTCATTAAACAATTTAACATATGCTGTACTGCACTGTTGCCAAAATGCTCTAAAATGTGAAATGATGTGTAGTGTTGAGAATGATTCAGCAAAATTAGGGCTGTCAAAATTATCGCGAAGAGGCAGTGACAAGCGAGTGGAGTAGATACAGGTATTCAGTAGAGCCGTTCTATTTATTGGTATAAGCTTTGGCATCTCTTCCATAACATTTATATCTAATGTGGCGAGCGACGTGGCACAACAATTAAATCTATTGTGGTGAGCGACGTGGGGAAGAATGACAGGAGATCTATTTCTTAACACCCTGTATTGTTCACAACGCAGAGAAGATATACCATTTGCAGCCACCACTGACAGTCATGGTTGCCCAACAATTATAACAATTTTGGCAAGCAACGTGGGGAAGAATGACAGGAGATAATCTTTTTCTCAACACCCTATATTGTACACAATGCAGAGTAGATATACAATTTGCAGCCACCACTGACAGTCATGGTTGCCCAACTTCCCATCATGCATTTGGGCAGTTAAGAACAGTTAAGTCGCTACAATATCATTTAGTGAAAGCACAACAAAAATATTCCTATCTCTTAAAAAAAATGTTCACAAAAAGTGCTCATTGCAAAGAGAACTGGCATTCCCATTAAAAATAGCTATGCAAAACAATACAAACTATTCAAATTCATTCATTTCGTTTAGCTCAACAAATACACTAGATGGCAATATTTAGTCACAATATACAAACTATCAAAATTACTTGTACTCACATTTATCTTTTAAGAATTACAAGTCTTTCTATCCATGGATCCTTTTCACAGAAAAAATGTTTATAATGTTAATGCCATCTTGTGGATTTATTTTATAATAAACAAATACAGTACTTAAGTACAGTATGTCAATGTATATATCCGTCTTGTGTCTTACCTTTCCATTCCAACAATAATTTACAGAAAAAATATGGCATATTTTAGAGATGGTTTGAATTGCGATTAATTACGATTAATTAATTTTTAAGCTGTGATTAACCCGATTAAAAATGTTAATCATTTGACAGCCTTAAGCAAAATATATATAGTTTATAGTTTATGTTTTTAGCCGAAAATCTGTACAAAATACCACGAATATAAGAAAATCAAGAATGCAAATTGCATGAATACAGAAGACCAAAAAACTCGGCAGATTTGAAATCAGCCACCAATAATTGTGTCGAATCCGTTACAAACACTTGCAACAAAATATTGCACTTATATCCCAATTTTTTTGCTCTCAAGTTAAATCAGAACATCATCTGTTCGACATTTCCGATCTTGAATTTTTTTTTGCTCTACTTGCTCTAGCAAGGTACCAATGAAAAATTATTGTTTATCTCATCAAATAATATTCCGCCTGCTCTCCCATCAGCGCATTATCGCGAACACGATTCGGCAAGTGCGGCACTGTAGAAGCCAGCCTTTCAGTAAGTATTCCCATTTCCTGCCTCCCAATCAGGTTCCAGCTACAAATAATGAAGTGAGCATCTGTCTGTGTTAGATCCTGACATCTGCCAACCCAACAAGAATCAAGCAGAGGTCAGAGGTTACGTCCGGAAGCTGTGCGTGATCGACAACCAGAGGGTGCTGACGCAGCTCTCCTACAGACTGGAACCTCGCCGGACATGAGATTCCAATCTTTCACCATGTCGCCTTCCTTGTGACTCCACACAAAGCTGACGCACTAAGTAGCAAGACAGTCAATGACTCGGAAAACTTTAAGGACAAATGCTGTGCCATTAAAGGCCTCCTTCTATCGCTGTGTCTTAGCCCCGAGAACGAGGCTTATTATCGTATTAGTTGTTACTGTTTGGGACCTGTTAGTTAGAAATGTCATGTATAGAAAACTTGAATCAATATCCTGCATGACTCAACATCATAGGCTTGGTGGGTTTCTATCAGAGTGTCCTGCAATGTTGGTGCCAGATCTTTGCTTTGTTTATTTGTCACACCCAGTTTAAAAGTTTCACACAAAAGCTACAGAATGGGGGAGCTAATAATAACTAGCTTAATGCTAACAGATAATGTGAAACCTTAAAGGGAACCACAGATACAAAGACTTGTAGTTCTTAAAAGATAAACGTTAGTATGAGTTAAAAAAAATTGATATTAAAACCTCTCGATGTTTTCATTTTTTTACAACTTTTAAAAATTAGTTAACTAGTAGGTCGCCATTGTTGTTGATGTCGCAGGGCGGTGACGTCAGTGCCTGGCTTCCAGAGAATGACTAGCGACACAAACGTCATCTGTTCATACGTAGTAATATCAAATAAGGGTGGTTTAAATACACTACGTGACTAATGTGGTCAATAGATCAACAATCTGCTTTAAAGCTACCACAAGAAAACAGAATGCTTAAAAGTGTGAGAGGGAAACACATGCAAAACGTATTTTGAAGCTATGAAAAGGTAATAAAAGGTGCCTTCTACATGCAGACGCTCCGATAAGACAAATTTCATGTTTGCATTTCTATGGGCCCGTCTCCATTTGAACAATGTTACAATTCCGCATGAAAACAATGTAGTATTCATGCCAGGCCCTAGGGGGCAGTGCAGATTTACAAGGAGACAGCGAATGATGCACTTTGACCCCAAGTTCCTCAGCCCGGAAAAAAATATGCCCGCCCACTCAAAGCGATGGCATTTTTCTTTTGTTCAAAAAGGCACAAAAATAGAAACATTCAACATATTTAATTTAAAAATATTATTGAAACAGTAAATTAAAGCCGTCATATTTGCTGTTTTCAATGTTTAGTAGCACCGCTGCGCATGCCCAATGTGACGTGTACGAGTGCTGACGTTATAGGCACGGTGTCGCACCGCGGGAGCCTTTGATATGCATGCGGAGATAGCCCCCCTCAATCTCAGGGCAATAGAATTCTTCCGCTTTGGAGGCAGAATTCAGAATTTTTCGTTCTCACCGACACCATATGCACGCGAGGCAACTCCGCAATATAGTCATTGCGTCTTCATGTCGCTGAGTCCCCATGTAAACTGCCCTAAAGACTCAAAAACACAAATATTAAGTACTCACCGCTTTTAAACGATGTGCTCATGTGTTGGACGTCTTGCCACATAAAAAAACAAGGCAAGCAACAAAGGGATCGAGAATACCATTTGTCAAATGGCAGCAAGTCAATATCTTGGCAACGTGCCAAGGATCGGTTTAAAGATACTGCTGATGTGCTGGAATTGGATGCAGTACGACGTTGGGAACTCATCCCGCAGCTCTGTAACAAAACAATCTGACCAGCAGCAGAATGTGCTAAAATCACGCCAGTCGTCATACTGGCTTTGCTTACTAGCTAGCACAGCTATTCACCCAGTCCAGGCCAACTACGTTGTCACTACGAGCGTCCATTGCGCACATAAAACATGGCGCCCTCCGTGGGTCAGAACATATACTAAATATGATAGATTTTTAAATCTGTGACAATATTTTATGTGTTTCTAATAGCATATTTTAGTAAAAGAGAACAATTGTGGCGTATCAGAGCCTACAAGTCTTTAAGTCCGAGGTTCCCTTTAATTAGGCAACAACTCTTCCATGACACTGTACTACACTGACATTCACTTATGTGTGAACCAAAAAGTTTGAGGGTTACGAATTTAAACAATTACAAAAGAGACAACTTCCTCCAAAAACAAACAAACAATGTGTTACGTTGAGATGACGTTTCAAATTCAAAGTTGTGTATCTAACCCTTTACAGGTAGAGTAGCTATTTTATGCGCCATTAAAAAAGATAAAGACTTGGCGTCCACATACATCAACATCGCATTTTGGGTCATGTAGGCAGCAATATTAACATTTGGAAAATCTGACCTACGTGATACATATAGAAGTTAATTATTTATTTTATAAAATATTGATTTTATAAATAAAATACACTTACAAATGAATAAAGTGTTAATTAGAAATGATGTATAAAGTAAATATACCTGATTGTAGGTATTCATTCCCTAGCGCAGAACTATTTTTCCAATAAATTAAATAATTTCATTTACAATGAGAAAGCAGACATTCGCTTAAGCAGTCAAATTAAAAACATTTTATTTCTGACCTCTGTGACCTATGACCTCCTCGCATCGTATCACCTACCGTACCATAAATGGGCTAATCTGTGGTCAAGTTATTGCATATTTATGTTTCTGACCGCTATGACCTTTGACCTTATGACCTCAAAACTTAATTTATCTCTCCCCTTTCATATTACAAACATATACTGCAAGTTTGGTGATCAATCCCTTTATTCGTTTGTTAAAAAAACCCTCAATATTTTAATGAGTGCCCTATCAACTTTTAATCAACTTAATTAACATTAACTTGTCCAACATACAATGTCAGCTAGCTTAATGCTAAAGCTCAATGAAAAATCCAATTTGTTAGTGAAATCAGCATCAACGTTGTGTTAGTTGTCACCTTCCAGGCAGTGGTTTGTAGACAGAAAATGTAACAATCACTGGTGTTATATTCTTTATCCTCCGTGACAAATAACAAAATAAGGCAAATATTACTGCAGTTTACTGAGTCACTTAGTTGTGAAACTCTTCATATTGTATTCCTGTTATTCTGTATTATACTGCAGTGAAGGATTGTGTTGCAGCGCCATTGACGGCGATAGATGTCCAGTCCATTTAGACTGCTACTCCCAGTCAATGGCAGCCAAGTTTTTTTTTTTTTTTTTTCCCCAGAGTAAAACTCCTGATGCTCCTCGGTGATGTTGCTTGTTAGGATTTTTCCTGAGGTCAGTTGTTCATTTGGCTGTGTGAAGGTAAACAAAAGTGCATAATTCCAGGAGAAGTCTCCCAAACTTTTCTACTTCTGTTCTGTCCATCTGTGTTTTTTCTTACATGTAGGTTTTGGGTGTGATATTGACAAGCGTTGTTAATTTTCAGTTGATCTCAGGAGCTTTAAATGTGGTGATGTGTATTGAGAAATGCCCGGTGGCTCGCTTCTGTCATGAGCAGCTGGTATCTGTGCTGTACATGTTAATAAAAAAATTAACAGTTACTGTGCATTGACATTTTTCTGGGAAAAAAAAAAAAAATCATACTTTCTTTGGCAGCAATATCTTCAACTCAAAATCCCTATATAAATCCCAATGATTTACACATTATGATTTGAGGTGTAACGGTACACACAAGTCACAGTTCGTTACGTACGAAGGTTACGGTTCAGTACGTGTTTGGTACAACAGGAAAAACAAAAAGGCTTTTTTAAATCACAGTATTGGAGAATTCTGTTGGATAAAACTAAAGAGCAACTCTTATAAAAGTGCAAAATAAATAGAAGAAAACGACAATCTTGTGAGCAGAGGTGGGTAGTAACGCGTTACAATTACTCCGTTACATTTACTTAAGTAAATTTTTCAGAAAAATGTACTTCTAAGAATAGTTTTACTCAGCCATACTTTGTACTTTTACTCAAGTAGATTTGTCAAGGAAGAAACACTCTTTGCACCGCAGCTTTGGGCTACACTCACTGGTGTGCACACATAGACGCCACCAGGTGGTGTGGAAGCACTAACCCTTGCCCTCTTAACTGACCAAGTGCACTTATCAAGGTTATTAAGTCATGATCATTATTATGTTAATAATGCGTTTGTTCCACAAGCGCCGCAGTCATGTCATGGAGTGACATGTGGGAATCAGAAACTGCTCAGGATCACTTTTAACATGTGGCATTTATTGACATGAACACAACATGTCCTGCTGCCTCGAAAGTCGCCACATACACACATTCATTCCAGCGTGCACTTCCTTATCTCCCAGCCAACGCATGCTCACACAGAGCCTGTCGGTTCCAAGGCAGCACTAGCAACAACTCGATAATGGTCGGGTCAATTCTATCCTTACAACTTATGGGAAGACAATCTAAATTACCTACAGTGGTATGAAAAAGTATCTCAACCTTTAGGAATTTCTCACATTTCTGCATAAAATCACCATCAAATGTGATCTGCTCTTTGTCAAAATCACACAGATGAAAAAAAACAGTATTTGCTTTAACTAAAACCACCCAAAATTTTTATTGGTTTTCATATTTTAATGAGGATAGTATGCAATCAATGACAGAAGGGGGGAAAATGGGTAAGTAAACCATGACATTTAATATTTTGTGCCCCACCCTTTGGCAGCAATAACTTCAACCAGACGCTTTCTGTAGCGGCAGATCAGTCTGGCACATTGATCAGGACTAATCTTGGCCCATTCTTCTCTACAAAACTGCTGTCGTTCAGTCAGATTCATGGGATATGTGGAATGAGTCGCTGTCTTTAGGTCATGCCACAGCATCTTAATGGGGTTCATGTCTTTGACTTGGCCACTCCAGAATATGCATTTTGTTCTTCTGAAACCATTCTGAAGTCAACTTACTTCTGTCTTTTGGATCATTGTCTTGTTGCAGCACCCATCGTCGTTTTAGCTTCAACTGTTTGACTGACAGCCTCAGGTTTTCTAGCAAAACATCCTGATCAATTTTTGAATTCATTCTTCCAATAATGATTGCAAGTTGTCCAGGCCCTGAGGAAGCACAAAACAGCCCCAAATCATGATGCTCCACACATGACGTTGTGTGTTACTCCCAAACAATTTGACTTTGGTTTCATCAGTCCACTTAATATTTTGCCAAAACTTCTGTGGAGTGTCCAAGTGCCTTTTTGCGAACATTAAATGAGCAACAATGGTTTTTTAGACAGCAGTGGCTTCCTCCGTGGAGTCCTGCAATGAACACCATTCTTGGCCATACTTTTACATATAGTTGATGTGTGCACAGAGATATTGGACTGTGCGTGCCAGTGATTTCTGTAAGTCTTTATCAGACACTCTAGGGTTCTTTTTTTTACCTCTCTGAGTATTCTGCGCTGAACTCTTGCCGTCATCTTTGGTGGACGGTTACTCTTTGGGAGAGAAGCAACAGTGCCAAACTCTCTCCATTTGTAGTCAACTTCTCTGACTGTCGATTGATGAACATCCAGACTTTTAAACATGGTTTTGTATCCTTTCCCAGCTTTATACAAATCAACAATCCTTGATCGCAGGTCTTCAGACAGCTCTTTTGACCGAGCCATGATGCACATCAGACAATGCTTCTCATCAAGACATTTCTTACCAGGTGTGTGTTTATAGTGGGCAGTGCCGCTTTAAACCACTCATCACTGATTGAGCACACACCTGACTTAAAATGTTTGGTAAAATTTGTTTTGAACTGCTCTTTAAGTCCCCCTCGGCAGTCGGTTACTTACCCCCCCCCCCTTCTGTCATTGTTTGCATGCTATCCTCATTAAAATATGAAAACCTATAAATGTTTGGGTTGTTTTAGTTAAAGCAGACACTGTATTTTCATCTGTGTAATTTTGACAAAGATCAGATCACATTTGATGGGGATTTTATGCAGAAATGTGAGAAATTCCAAAAGGTTCTGAACTTTTTCATACCACTGTATATAACTGAATTCCTTATATGATGCATATAAAGTTGCTTAAAAGTTGGTAGGGACAATTGCAACATCCTGAAAAGTTGGTAGTAGTAGTAGTAGTAGTAGTAGTAGTAGTTGTCCCTACCGTCCATATGCAAACTTATGCCCTTGCCTGGAAGTACCCGGGGGTAAAATTGTTAAATCGCGATTCATCTCACATTAATTACATTGATTAAATAGTTAACTTGTGATTAATTGCAAAGGAGCTACATTTATTAAATAGTTAACAAGTGATTAATCTTAAATTAGACTTTTATAGTCAACTTGCGATTAATTGAAATATATGTTTTTATGTACATTTTTCAGAAATTTTAACTCTAGTAGCCACATTTTTTGAGTGTAGTTGTGATTAATTGCTTTTTTATCAAGTTAACTTGTAGTTAGTCACAAATTATTTTTTATTTTTATTATTTTTTTAAATCAACTTGCGATGAAACTCAAAATACCGTATTTTCCGCACCATAAGGCGCATTGGTGTATAAGGCGGACCTTCAATAAATGGCCTATTTGTAAACTATTTTCACATATAAAGCGCACTGCATTATAAGGTGCAGTAGTAGTAGTAGTACTGTAATAGTGGTTGGGGTTGTGTTATGCATCCACTAGCTGTACTAAAGGGAACGTCATGCCATGATGGACAAATATTGATCCTTATATAAGGGGCACTTTAGAAAAAATTAAAGGCTTTTAGTGCACCCTAAAGAGCGGAAAATACGGTAGTCACTTTTTATTCATAGTCAACTTGTGATTATTCGCAAAGTAGACACATTTTACATGCACATTGTTTTTTTAAAGAGAGAAATGCTTAGTCAAAACAGATGGGACGTCTCGCACCGTCAAAGGCAGTCAAATAGTTAAGTGTAGTATACCACACACACAATGCACGTTTTGCGCAGTTGAGTGGAGCATTTGTGATAACCGTGCTCTTTGCAAAGTGATTTACTGTCTGTCACGTTAAGGTCTGTGAATGTGTGTGTGTGTGTTTGAGTGTGCACTCACGCGGTGTAGAGAAAGCTTTATATAGCCACGCTCATCCAGGAAGAAGGAATGCCCTGGATGCCACTGACCATATTTGAACTGTGAGTCTGCTGCAGAGTGCACGCAGCAAACCGTAACTGAAACACGGACGTGACCAGACTTGCTTATGTAGAAGTATAAAAAACTCAGTTTTAACACAGTTTCCAGCTAAACTACATCTTGAAAATGATATTTAATGAATGTTGGAGTGCTTCATGTATGTGAATTGTTTTTTCAACTTTTATCTGACACTAATTCAAACCATTAATTCGGGACTAGGTGCGCGGGGCCGATTAATAGGGGGCCTATCTCCGTTAAAGCTGACCGAGTGGAAACACAGAAAAAGAGCTTTTTACGTTCAAAATTCTTGTGAATAAATGCTTAATTTCCTGAATTCTTTATAGATAAGGACGTAAAAGTCTCGATTCTTTGTTAAAAGAGCAAAGAACCGGGCAGTTAGCATTTATTTTACGTAAATATGTCGAATGTGCTGCTAGTCTTTAAGCTACTGTGTGGCGCCTTATCACCATAAAGAGCTTTTTACGTTGAAAATTCTTGTGAATAAATGGTTACATACATCCCTGAATTATATAAAACAGTTTTCTTAGATTCTTGGTAAAAAGCAAAAAAACAATGCCATAGCGGTTAAAGAGATCCACGAATAGAAGGACTTGTAGTTCTTAAAAGATGAATGTTAGTACAAGTTATAGTAATTTTATATTAAAAACCCTCTTAATGTTTTCGTTTTAATAAAATTTGTAAAATTTTCAATCAAAAAATAAACTAGTAGCTCACCATTGTTGACGTCGCCGAGCGGTGACGTCACATGGGCTCCCTGCCGTTCTTCCACAGTGTCTTTAACTACGTAAGGTAGTGATTGAAATACACCACAAGGTGTCAATGGTGAGTTTTAAATTACTTAAAAATCAAGCCAATGAGTGTGTTTTGTCACTCGACTGACGCCGTAGTTCCCTGTTTACTGGTCCATCCACGGTCATTTGAATCCTGGCTTTACAACATACGAAACCTCTGATCGTTTGTATATTTTGTGACTAAATATCGCCATCCAGTGTATTTGTTGAGCTAAACGAAATGTTTGAATAGAGTTTGACCAAAGTCTGAGAATGTTTTATGTGCATTTTGCATAGCTATTTTGATTGGGAATGCCAGTTCTCTTTGCATTGAGCGCTTTTCTTTTTGTGAACATTATTATTTTATATATATATATAAATATATATGAATATATATGTATAGCTGGATAGCTCAGTGGTAATAGCGCTACGGGAGGTCGGGGGTTTAAACCCCGGTCAGGAGCATAGTGATATCCAGGTGGGTCCTTAGGCAAGGCCCTTCATGCTATATGCCTATACCTCACAATGAGCGGAACAGTCAATGATAGAGTGGGCTACTGGAACAAGACACAGATGGAACAGGGTGTTAATGGAGTGCTACTACAGCAGCAACCACTGCGAAACGGGGTACATGCAGAGAATGTGGGAAGAATGGTTACTTCGAAATCCCACATGCACACTGACCAAGAAACAACTACTGGCTCAGTGTTCTAATATCCGCAAGAAGAACTTGCCATCACAGTTAGAGATTGATGAGGCACAATGTGTCTCATCCAAGGTACAAATATGCTACGGCAAGGGGGAGCCAGGACGCCAGTGCTTCCCGGAAGTATCAACGCATATGCGTATCACAGACAAATATACTTGCATATCAGCTGGACGTTGCCTGCTACGGCGAGGGACCCTGCCCTGGGCTTGGTGGGCCGCTGGGGCCCCGTGGCGTGCCGTGTCGGATGGGGGGCTGCGGTGGCTCCTGGCCCGGTTGGGCGGACGGGCTTGGGGACGGGCGTGGGGTTGGTGGTGCGTCCCCTCTTGCCATCCTCGAGGGCCGGTAGATGGGCGCACGGGTGGCCCGGGGGACCACCCTGGATTCCGAGGGGGGGGACGAGGGCTCCTTTGCTGGGCTGTGGGAGTAGGGATGGGCTGCGCTGCTGGTTGTTGTTTGTGTTTCTTCTCTTTCTTCTCTTGTGTTTCTTTTCTTCTGTTCCCCCATAACCCCTTCCTGTTCGCTGTTTTGTCATAATAAATGAGGTATGTTGAATGATCACAAAGGGAGTATGTCAGACTCTCAATGTGAAACATTAAAACTGTTCAGACTATCCGGGCACTTAGACTTCCATTCTCCGTGTCAATCAGCTGAACGGGACAGGTTAAAGGTTAAAAAAAAAAAAAAAAAAAAAAAAAAGCATAAATTAAAATATAAAGGAGCCATGTGCAGATTGTGTATATTGAGTGAATGGATTAATATGACCATATAAAATAGGCGCATTCATGATGCCTACGCTATGTAGATTTAAAACTCCAAAGCATTTTATTTATTTATTTATTTATTTATTTTATCGGTGAAATTTATACTGGTGCACTGCAGATCAATACAGGTGCACGTGCCCCAGAGAAATATGTCTGGCGACGCCCATGTCTGCGCATCCATTGCATTTTTGTTTCATGACTCTGTGGCGCAACGGTAGCGCGTCTGACTCCAGATCAGAAGGTTGTGTGTTCAAATCACATCAGGGTCACTGTAAGTTGTTGACGGCCATTGACGACACTAGATGTCTGAACCATTTTGACTGGGAGGGAACGAACGATCAATCGCTTTCAACGGCACTGAAAGATGAGCATTCTCAGCCAATCATTCCACTTTAAATGAATTGGACGTCTGTCGCTATCAATGGCATGAAACGAGTAAAATAATATGGAAAAAAAAAACCCTACTCTATAGTGTGTCTTGTAGCCGTAACGTTTATGCTCATTTTAATTTCATTGGCATATATTAACAGTAAAATAATATGAAAAAATAAACTACTCTACATTGCGTCTTGTAGCCGTAACGTTTATGCTCATTTTAATTTCATTGGCATATATTAACATTGTTGTAGCCTATATCTGTTTTTAATCATTATAATTTCATAAATTTAGCTTTTTTTAGATATTAATTTATAAATTTAACTATATCTGGAGAGTACAATAATGATTAATTGATTATTTATTTATTTGTAATTTCAAAATTATCGAATCATTTAATAAAATTTAAAATTAAATTAAAATTTAAGTTTTTCTTTAAATGACCAGAAATAGTCACTTGCTTAAGTGTCAACTTTGGAATAGTTGTCCACACTCCCTTAAAGGGTTAAGCGCAATCATTTTACAGCAATTGGCTGGCGACCAGTTCAGGCTTCAGCACCCCCGCGACCCTAATGAAGATAAGCAGTATAAATGAATGAATGCACTAATTTCATCCTGTGTCAAAATTGTATGTGCTTCTTTTTAACGTGTTTAAATATTTCCAAGTAGTGGACATGCAACACACACAATTCTAAATAAACACAAACTTTTCATGCATTTACTGTACTCAGCGTTGTAATTCCATGGCTCTCCACTCCCAGGCAATACAACACCTTGCACTAAAGAGCCAGGCCATGCCTCCTTTGGACTAGAGAGCCCCCCCAACACCCTTCTCTCTCTTTCCAGCACTTTCCAGTTTCTTCTCAGTGACTCTTCAACGGCTGAGCACGTCGGCGCTCATCTTGAATCCTCATCCTCCGCGTCCAAAGGCCACTCGGCGGGTCAAGCGTGCACACTGTGGGGGAGAGTGTGTGTGCGTGCCAGTATGCCATGTCGTCCCCTGGCTCGTCGTTTGTGCAGATAAAGCACGAGGACCTGCTCTACTATGAGAACTGTGGAGGAGGCAGCTTTGGGAGCGTCTACAGGGCATTATGGATATCCCAGGACAAGGAAGTGGCGGTGAAGAAGCTTCTAAAGATTGATAAAGAGGTATGACATAAAAGGACAGGGAATTTTTGCGTCTCAGTGCCATTGGCGGTGATAAATATCCAATAAATTTGGACTGGGAAGGTCCAAATGGATTGGACTTTTCACCGTCAGTGGCAGCAAATGGGTTAAATTTGTGGTGACATCAAGCTCGGGTGTTCCAGACGAGCTATTAATATCTAAACACAGGGGTCTTAAACTCAAATTATTGGGGAGCCACTGGTAGATTAATGTTGATTAATCTTATCAGTTGAAATATTAATTCTAACAGTTATTTTTGTGTGAATCAGTGTTATTTTATATTTTTGAACAAAAATACATATTAATTTTAGTCATATTTCATTCATTTCTATATGTGTTCGTTGTCTTCTAGTTTTAGTCTACGAAATCTCACACAAATTTTGTCTAATTTTAGTCGACAGTTACTCAAAATTTTTTCGTTGGTAAAATTCAAAAGTTTTAGTCCAAAAATAAATAAAGGTTTCCAACAATTTCAATGAACATAGACAAACAAGCACATGCTATAGCATCTCCAAGGACAACCTCAACTTGGTGATGATTATAAACACTCAGCATGAAAAGCAGTACATCATTTTCATTTAAACACACCTGAAAGCCACAAACTGTATGTAAAAAAAATGTCCAAGCATTTAACACTGGGAAGTCTGGGATTTGTTTTTGCTATTCTTAGAGTTTAGCCAGAAGTTGCAAGCAATCAGTATTTCTCAGTAATTGCTCAAGAAGTTCAACCCGCACAGGTGCAGCTCCATCGACCCGGGCTGACGAGACCATGGCAATCCGGCCAAAAGTCCAAACTTCGTGCATTCATCTTAGTCTTAACCCCTTGTACTGACTCCATTTTGAAAGCTGGAAGAAGGCTTCGAAACACAAGTTGACAATTTATTCGGGTCAACAGCGATCAAACAGCAAGGCGGAACAGAAACAGACTTAGGCAAGGAGGCAGACTCGTTCCAAGGTCACCATATCACAAGTCAACAAAAGGTTCCCGAAAAAGAAACGACAACAATTAGTTAAACATTCAGTCTATTTGAAGGCTCTCACGGCCGGGGCCATGGGCAGGAAGGGTGTGTATTTGGGTCTTCTTCTGTTGCAGATTTGGGCGGGCAAGTTTGTGTGTCAGTGTTGCTGGGTCATGGTTAATGAGGCAACTGAGGTGGGAGGTTGGGCGCACCTCATCGTCTGAGAGGCGCCGAATTATCAAATTTAGAGTTGTTTAGGTTATCGGGTGTTGAGGACATCCCGCCATTTGTTCTGGACTGTCCTGAAGGGCTGTTTGTGGGATTTGGTATTTGCAGACGTGGGCTTGGAGATGTCTTGCCTACCACCTGGTAGTCAGCATCAGTCTTTCACAATCAGCTGCATGACGCACGCATTGGGCTTCTGTGGTCAGAAGGCGTCCTTATATGCACTTTGTCTTGACGCTGCAAGTTCTAATCATTCCAAGTGCAACTGTTCATAATATAAAATATATTCTGCTTCTTTTCCTTAAACTATGGTATAAATGCTATTTATTTTATCTTGGGTACGTTAGAGTAATACAAACAGTCAAACAGTAAATACGAGTAAATTCCCTGATTGGTTATATTAAGTGTGTTAGAGTAATACAAATAGTATGGAACGGTAAATACGAGGAAAGATACATCATCATATACCAAAACAGCTGAAGTTGGCTATTATCTAAATGCCATTTCGCCAACTGGCAGTCCTTTAGATTTACTGACCAGAAAAGCCAAGTAGCTCTGCTTTAGCTTCTGAAGCTAATGCTTGCGCGAACTCGAATGCTACGCTAACGCTGGGAGTTACTGTACATTTAACATCCGATGATCACTCAGCACAGGCCTGTAAAGGCTACAGCAGCATTGCATATTCTGTCTTACCAAGATAAGAAAACAAATCTTACCATGTTCCAAACAAGCAAGATGGAGTGCATCCTAGCTTTAAACACATGAGGAGAGTAAGGGAGAAGTGCAGCACAGGTCACATGAGTGACACGACACAAACACTCCTACGATGCAAGCTGACGTTCTCAATATACAACATGAAAATGTCACACATTGTGAACATATGACAGAGACGATGTCTCATTTTTGTCTCGTTGTCGTCTCGTCAGACAAAAAATTGGCATTTGTCTTGTAATGTTCTAGTCTCCCAAGCCACGTTTTTAGCCCGTCGTCGTGACATCGTCATGAAAAAATTGTTTGTCGCTGTCGACAAAAACAATACTGATTTGAATCATGACATGTTGTACTAAATACACTTGGAAATGTTAATGTTTAATGTTTTAATGTTTCTATTGTTTGTTTGCAGTACAACTTTTCGAGTTTTTTTTTTTTTTTTCTCTCATTTTGCTCATGGGCTAACTTGTTGGTAAAAAAAAAATAGCCTGATCTATGTTTAGCCTGAAGGAATTACAATATGCCCCCCCACCAAAAAAAATGTATGCATGTATTATTTGTTTTTTCTAATTATTACAATTTGTTTTATATAACCCCCCCCCCCCCCCCATTTTTTAAAAGATTTTACAATTTTTCAAATGTTTAAAAATATAATTAAATTTTACATCATATAGCCTCATTTTAAATCCTGCGGTTTATAATCTTGTGCGGTTTATTTGTGGATTTATTTGGGTTAATAGATAAATCTTTATTTGACAGTGCCGTTATAAGACCGTCATAATTATGATATGACACTGTCATGGGCATTAATGAATGCTTATGACAGATGTTATTAAGTGCCATCCAGCAAATTTTCTCACTAACACCATTTATGCCCAGTTTAGGTCTTTAACATCCATTGAAAAGTGAGACAATTTGCCGAATGACACTAAATGACATCTGTCATAAGCATTCTTTAATGCTCATGACAGTGTCATGTCATAATTATGACGGTCCTATGACAGTCTTTTATGATGCCGGCTGTCAAAAAAAGTGTTACCGGTTAATATTGTTTGGTGTAAATATCCCAAATACAATAAGGACAGTTGCGGCTTATGGTCAGGTGTGGCTTCTCTATGAACAAATGCTGTTTTTGTGTCAAATTTAGTGGGTGGCAGCTTATATTCAGGTGTACCTTTTAGTCTGAAAATTATAGTGTATATTTTTTAATTGCCTATGGGAAAATACGCATGGTCCACATTAATACTACACTTTGATGTCAAATAAGGGACCGCAAAATATCGTCCCGCAGGCCTCATTCGGCCCCTAAGCTGCAAGTCTGAGACCCCTGTGTTGATACTACAAGGGTTGCTAACCTTTGTGTCAGGAAGTTGCTGACCTGCGTTGGTATTGTTGTGGCAGCGCAAGGAAACACTGTCAACTCAAGTATGTCGGATGATGAAGAATTGTCATTTTTTTTCTCACCCACGCATAAACACAAAGCATGGAGGGGGGGCAGATGTGGAAAAACGTGTGCGTTGAGGTCACCCGGCAGTGGAAAGCTAATCTGTCAAACGCATTCCTGCATTGCTTAATGTAAACGAAAGCTTAGTTATGTGTGTAATATGTTAAGATGTGTTGTAATTTTTGGTGTGATTCAGTTGAATAGAGTAGTTGTTTTTACCTGGCAACAGACAGAGACGTTGCTCTAATTCACTGTTTTCAAAGCTTTATTGTGACAGAATATTGCAAAAACTGTCAGGTTGTAAGTACTTTTTAAGTCGTAGAATTTCTTTTTGTATTCTACATGATTTAGTGTCTTCATAATGGTCTCAAGACCTCAGTTGTTAATCTTACTGTAAAAAAGTAATTACAGTTACAAATTACTTCTCCCAAAAAGTAATTGAGTTAATAACTCAGTTACCTAAATGTAAGAGTAATTAGATATTTGGCAAAGCAACTGGTGTTCCTTTTCATGTTTTTTTTGTCATTAAAAAAACAAAACAAAAAAAAAAACGTGAAGTTCAAAGGGTTTTTGGGACAATTCGCCCAAGCCCAATTCTTTACCCTAAACTTAACTAGACTTGGGAATTGTGGATATTGCAATAACTAGATAGTAACCTTTGCTATGTTTGGAAGTCATTTAATGTTGTGAATCAACCGTTAAAGTTGTTAAAATTGCTCCCGTTATTGCATTAGTTCCCTTCTGTCTATTTTCTACATGTGAAAGTTTTAAAACTGTTTCATCATGATCATCATAATGATAGATTCAAGTCAAGATTTCGCCGATTTAGGAGTATTTTAGATAAAAAGTTATTTAGGTTCGCTCCTGAGAAGTCTACTGCTTTAAGATGGCGGCTTTTTACTAACGCCGGCGAGTGTATAATTTCGCATCTACTTCTCTATACATTTGCTACGTCGCCGAGTCTGTCATGTCGCATCTATATGCATGTGTTATCTAGCGTAGCATCATGTGTGCGTAGATTGTAGGCTGTCGCTACAATCAGGTTTTATTGGAGCCACCTATCCTAGCATGGCGTTTGCAACAGCGTCACAACTCCCTTCCCTCCTTCCCACTCTTCTCTCTCCGTGTCTTTCAGAGTTTTCTCGCGTTATTTAATCTAGCATCATGTGTGCGTAGATTATAGGCTGTCGTTACAGTCAGGTTTTATTGGAGCCACCTATCCTAGCATTGCGTTTGCAATGGCATCACAACTCCCTTCCCTCCTTCCCACTCTTCTCTCTCCGTGTCTCTCTCTTCTCGCGTCATTCAACCAACTTAGTAACGCATAGTAACCCGCGCCTTTACATCCTCAGTAATGGTAATGGCGTTGCAAAGATGAGAAAAGTAATTAATTAGATTGTTCACTACTTAAAAAAATAATGATGTTAGTAACGCCATTATACTCTAGTGCTGTAATTAACAAGACTGATCATTACTACGCTACGCTACCAAAAGTACCTCTGTTGTTCTCATCAGTGTTTTTGTTAACGATGACTAGAACAAAGATTTTGTGACGACGATGACTAGACGATAACGAGCTAAAAACGTGTCTTAGAAGACTAAAACATAACGACATGAATGCCAGTTTTCGTCTGATGAGACGAGAACGAGATGAAAATGTGCCATTGTTTCCATCACATGTTCACAATGTGTGAGATTTTACGTGTAGTTAGCCTGCATCGTGGGAGTGTCTGGTTGTGGTAATGTGACCTGCTGCGCCCCCCCAACTCACCCACTAGTGTCATCTCCAGTCTCATTGCTTGTTTTGAGACACACACAGTAAGATTTGTCTGATCTTGGCAAGAGAGGGTATGCAATGTTGTTTTAGTCTTTAAAGGTCTAAGCTAAGTGATCATCACACACTAAATGTAACTCGTAGCATTAGTATGGCATTCACGTTCGGGTTAGCATTAGGCTATTGCTAACAGCGAGCGTCCTCTGAAACTCTCGGAAAACTTTTTTTCTTTAAATACAGTACTTTGCGACCAGGTGGGTACTAGGAATTGAAAATAATGTACTGCTTTTCTGCTGAGTGTGTATTATCACAAGTTGGCGTTGTCCTCGTAGACGCTACAATATGTGCATCTCTGTCAATGTTCAGTCGAAATTGTTGGAAACCTTTTTTTGATTTATTTATTTTTGGGATAATTTTGGAGATGAAAATGATGAGTAAACATCGACTAAAAGTAGACGAAATTAGTCTGAGTTTTCGTCAACAAAAACTAGACATAGACAAACACATTTTGATAGTACTAAAATATGACCAAGATAAATAATTCTTATTGTCCAAAAGACTAAGACAAACATAAAAAGGGCACCCAAAAACAACACTGGTCCTCATCCAAATCACTTGACTGCCACAAAAATTAAGCAGCATATAATCAACCCATATAATCAAAGGATGAATAATTATAATGAGTTGCTTAAAATTTAATTTCATGCCATTTTATATGTATTTTTATGTCCAAAAAATTGCTGTTTTCTACAGAGTGTGTGATAAGTGGTCAAATGAAACAATGTTTTTTTTTTTTTTTTTTAAATCCAAAAGACTATTATGAGTAGCTTTGCGTGCAATTTGATAAAGCAAGTCTTTTCATCTGGTATGTTGATTGATGGATGGATGGATTTATTGAATGATTTCTTTATTTGAACAGGGTTACTAAAAATAAATACATTACATTACAATATTTTGCATTGCAATGCGATATATATAATTTGGATGCACAAAATTTTATGACAGCCTCTAAGGCCACAACAAAAACATCATGTTCAGAAGCTATAATAATAATAATAATTATAAGTTAATGTTGACCATTGTGCATCTATCTGAAATCGATCTTTCATGATAGTTTAACTGCCCCTTTGAAACAAATGAGGGACCTTGACTAATGTATTTCTAGCAATATGACATGCACTTAATAGGGAAGACTGGGGTAATGTGAGACATAGGGTGAGAGACCCTCTGTATCTAAGTGAGGAAGCATGTTTGTGATCATGCAACCATCATGTTTTCAAACCTCTACCAATTCACCTTGCCCATGAAGAAGAGATCCTCCTCCTATTGTGGTAAACAGGCCTATTCCACAAAAATACATTTTTACACGTAAAAGTAAATTTTCTTTCTGTCAACTTAATCAGCTGTTGTGCCAAGTCAAATTGATTTAGCTTGAAAACATTTTATCACACATGTTGACGAACTAACAATACATAAAACCATGTGATGATGCTAGCTTATGTTTAGCCTCTGTTGTTGGGACAGTTTTTTTTTTTTTTTTTTAACACAAAATTGTGGAGACAGGCTAAAGAGAGGCAAGTGATGTGGGGTAAAATGTGATGTCTCACTTCTCTCCTAGAAGATCTGGATGTCTCACATTGCCCCAGTCTCCCCTCGAATGAATACGTACGCTATCTAAGCATATTGCTAATCCAGTATCACATTTTTACATGATAGTATAATGTAAAAACGTCATGGGTATTATGTTAAAACTAGACAATTATCATGTAAAAATGCAATAATTAACATGTGATAATATAAATACTTGACAATTATTATGTTAATACGTGATAACTATCAGATAGCTTTTTTTTTTTTTAACCACTTTTTAAATCCACACAAAACATATCTGTTTAAATTATAATATCCAACTTGGTCCTCGGTTCTGTTTTGCATTATGACATCTACAGTGCTGGTCAAAAGTATTGGCACCCCTGCAATTCTGTCAGATAATGCTCCATTTCTCCCAGAAAATGATTGCAATTACAAATGCTTGGTCGTAATATCTTCATTTATTTTTCTTGCAATGAAAAAACACAAAAGAGAATGGAAGAAAAAATTACCACCAAAAATGGGCCGGACAAAAGTATTGGCACCCTTTGAAAAATCATATGATGCTTCTCTAATTTGTGTAATTAACAGCACCTGTTATTTACTTCTGGCACATAACAGGTGGCGGCAATAACTAAATCACACTTGCAGTCAGTTAAAGTGGATTAAAGTTGACTCAATCTCTGTCCTGTGTCCTTCTGTGTACCACATTGAGCATGGAGAAAAGAAAGAAGACCAAAAGAACTATCTGAGGACTTGAGAAGCAAAATTGTGAGGCTACAAGTCCATCTCCAAAGACCTGAATGTTCCTGTGTCTGCCGTGCGCAGTGTCATTAATACGTGCAAAGCCCATGGCACTGTGGTTAACCTACGTAGATGTGGACGGTAAAGAAAAATTGACAAGAGATTTCAACAAAAGATTGTGCAGATGGTGGATAAAGAACCTCGACTAACATCCAAACAAGTTCAAGCTGTCCTGCAGTCCGAGGGTACAACAGTGTCAACCTGAACTACCCGTCGGCGTCTGAATGAAAGGGGATTCTATGGTAGGATACCCAGGAAGGCCCCTTGTGCTACCAAGTATTAGACTGAGGGTGCCAATACTTTTTGTTTGGCCCATTTTTGGAGTTTTGTGTAAAATGATAATAATTTCATTTTTTTCCCATTCTCTTTTGTGTTTTTCCTTGCAAGCAAAATAAATGAAGATATTACTACCATAGCATTTGAAATTGCAATCATTTCTGGGAGAAATTGACCATTATCTGACAGAATTGCAGGGGTGCCAATACTTTTGGCCAGCACTGTAAATTTCCTGTTTGATTTTTTTTTTTCATTTTTTGTTTTAATCTGTATTTTTGTCTACTTTAACTTGTAAAGTGTTTTGAAAGACGCGATGAAATAAAATGCATTAACATTATTTTTATAATTATGTAAAAACAATCACCATTATGTAATAACATGCTCCTTTTAATGTAAAAAACTGATATATATCGCATAAAAACATGACCAAAATCATGTAAAAACTAAATAATTATTGTGTAATCCCCTGATAAATATCATGTATTGACAATACTAAGATACTAGATTTATTTTTTTGGTGTGGCACCAAAGTACACTTCCGTAAATATCAAGCTCAACAAAAAATCTTTAAGTATTATATGTCAGTGGCATACATAGATGAACAACGATGACATTAGTTGCTATAAATATATCCAGTGAAGTGAAATTGCACAATCTCTCATAACACACTAGTTGGGCATCACTAGGCTTTTTATTTACCACTCTGGTGCCAAGAATCAAACATTCTGGTTTAAGTTTCAACTTCTGACTAATGATTTACACTTTATTATCTGAAAGATCAAGTTTCTTTGCCACAGTTACGGGGAGAGGAGGAGGTTAACAACTTCTTTCTCTTCTCGTTCAGGCGGAGATTCTCAGTGTCCTGAGTCATAAGAACATCATTCAGTTTTATGGAGCCGTGCTGGAATCTCCCAACTACGGAATAGTTACAGGTCTGTCTTCGACATTCGGCATGTAAAACCTCAAGATGATCATGTTTCACTGCCATTGACAGTGATAGACGCCCCTCCTGGTTCAATGGATTGGACGTCTATCGCCGTCAATGAGCCAGCATGCTCAACTAGACATATGTTTTGACTGATGAGTTGTTGCTGCTTTTTCTGGCAGGACATTTGAAACTGATACCAGCATGTTGTAATAGTAAGAGGATGTGATGCACTGGTCAGAGCTGCTGTATTAGTCAACATCCATCCAGTCAGTTAGCTAAAGCAGTTCCACTTCACGTCAAGTGATGGGAGGTGAATAGGGAGATTGAGATTAAATCTGAAATTGGATTCTGTGTTTTGTGTTTAGAATATGCCAGCGGAGGGTCTCTGTATGAGTACCTGTCCAGTGAGCAGAGTGAAGAGATGGACATGGAGCAGATTATGATGTGGGCCATACAGATGGCAAAAGGTACTTGATTTAATGCGTCACTATTAAGGTTGCCACGATTAATTGAAGAACCGACAGCTTGTTTTAAAACAGTCGAAATCCTCTTTGTTGTTCCTCTTAAAAGTAAATCATCTATTATTTCAATCATTTTTAAAAAAGATTTTAATTGAAAAAAAAAAAATTAAAAAACATGCTTTTGTTTACCTTTCATGTGTAAAATGAGAAATACATATTAAGGCCTAAGAAGAAAATCCAGATTATTTTGTCTCAAACCCAATTTTCCGATATCAATTACGGTCTCTTGGCAAAATAAAGTATTTAGATTGCCTTCTATTTAAACTTTTTTTTTTTTCATTAGAACGGAAAGTACCAGTGAATTTAGTTGTGTTAATACACACAGAACAATCCCTTGGGATTAAGAGCATTTAATTTATACAACAGACTCCAGCTCTGTTCTTAATTATAGTGATAATGAAAGAAGAAAGTTCATATACCATTTGAAACAAAATCAATAAGGAGAAAAGATAGTATGTAAACCAAATAGTCTGTCAGCAAGTCAGTCTGCCAACCCAGATAGCAAAATATAACTGGAGCGGACATGGGCCAAATGTACTGCAAATTTCGGCCCAACTTCGTAAAACGGATCCGCCCCAGTGTCTTTTTGAACATTGGCCCAAACTCAGTAAGGAGTCACTTGCTGGATCAGCAACCAGTTTTGGGCCAGAAATGGTCCGACGTAGCAGACACAGCATAAGTGTATGGCCCGGATATGGCACACATGTTACCCAATCTAGGCCAGATTTGTATCAAAACCATTTTCAGTATTAAATTTGCGGCCCATTTTATTCAATATATCATACTGTAATGTGTTTACATTGCAAATTAACTTCATCTAATGGGCGGCCGTGGCGCAGTTGGTAGCTGGAGTTGTCCTTGGACCGAAGGGTCAGTTGTTCGATTCCTGGTTACAACTGCCCACTGTCAAAGTGCCCATGGGCAAGGCACTGAGCCCTGATCTTCCTTCAACGGGTTGACAGCGCCTTGCATGGCAGCAGCCCCATTGGTGTGTGTGTTAATGTAAAGCACTTTTGGGCATGGGAACCATGCAGCTAAATGCGCTATATAAGTACTGTCCATTTACCATTTTAATAAAAGCAATAATGGCCACACTTCCTTTTCATGCCATTTACTAATGCTAACATATTAATGCGACATACAACAACAATACAACATTTTTTCACAAACTATTTTAATTCGAACAAGCAACTCCACATTAAAGATGACCCATTTTTAGATTGTAAACAACATATTGTATTTGTTAAGGTTCTGGGGTAACGGGGGACCTAATTCATAGACGATGAGAGGGAATGGTATATAGCAAGGGTGCCCAAGTCCAGTCCTCGAGAGCCCCTATCCAGTCTGTTTTTTCATGTCTCCCTCCTTTAACACACCTGAATCAAAAGATCAGCTCATCAGCAAGTTTTGCAGGAGCCTGACAACGATCCTCATTATTTGATTCAGATGTGTTGGAGGAGGGAGACATGGAAAACAAGCTGGATAGGGGCTCTCGAGGACCAGACTTGGGGACCCCTGGTATACAGCGTCCAAAGAACTCGGTGGGCAGTTTGGTGATAGAACAGGTGAATGGGCAGGCAGGCTTTTTGCCAGGCATGCAATACAGGATTTGGGGGGGGGGGGGGCACAAAAATGAGTTCAGTATCAGGATTACAAGATTCTTTGTTGGCTGAAAGTCACGTACCTGTTGGTGAGTTGTTGATCCGGCGATGGTGAGGCCAAGGACCCGTTTTAGTAAGCTGCTGACGATGATCAGCGGCATCTGGTCCCAGGCTCACCCATCTGTACAATCAAGGCAGTGACACAAACACACAAACACAAGGATGAGGGGCTCATTTTGAATAATAGTATTCAAACATTGAAACATTTACAGCAACACTGAGTAAATGCTTTCTCCCTCAATATGCTGTTATGCAACAAAATTTGAATTAATTGCAGGCATGGCAGATCATATGAATACAGCGGCCATTTTATTCACACTCAATTGAATAACTTCTTTGGCAGTCAAGCAGTGACTTCAAAACGCGATTATGACTTTGAATTAAGCACTAACCATAAAAATTTGCCGTCCGCTGATGTCTCGTGACTCCTGTGTGCTCCTCTGTTGCGCACTGACAGTGACGTCACATGCCAACCGTTAAATTTCAGAGTTTGAACGCGTCTAGTCTGCAAGGTCCGCCCCGGAACAGTGCGTAACCTATCATTTGGACTGTTATAGTGCTGATTGGGCCGCATCTGGCGCACTGACGTTAAGCAGGAGTTTGAGCGGGTCCGGTCTGCACGATCCGCCCGGAACAGTGCTTAACCTATCATTTGGACTGTCATAGTGCTGATCTGGACCGCATCTGGCGCACTGACATTAAGCTGAGGCCGGATCCGGCACGCAGTCGCCTGCTATTGGGGAACAAGCTAGCCAGCCAGTCAATCAAGTCAGTCAGGTGAAGTAGGTAGGCAGCGAGGCTTAGGGTTATGTGCTGTCATATTTCTATCTGGTCTTAATTACATAAATTAGAGATTAGTGCAAAACTATCCCTCAATAATGATATAAAATAAAAATATGCAAGGTGGCAATCACCTTGTCTAAACAAACAAAAATATACACCCCAGTGAATGTAACAAACAAAAAGAATCCATTAGGTTTATGAGCACATCATCTTTACAAAAGACGTCAGATCGAACACATTAATTGGCCCATGAACAATGTGCATATATTAATAGATAAAATTTTCAAATGTAGACCTATGTATTTTGCCTAAATACATGGGAGAAGAAAGTAGTTTGCTCGGTGTCGGTGGAAAGTTGTCGCGCTAGGTATGAGGAAGTATAATAGACCTACAGGGAGCGTGGACTGCACAGGTAATTAAAAAAAAAAAAAACATTTGCCTGGGATTCATTGTTTAACTTAACGCATCATTTAGGGTTCCATTTCCATCTTAAAATGCTAAGCCAAGATCAATATATGGAACAGTAAATAATGTGTGATTTGCATATGAAAATATGAGTCGACTCATTGCAAAAACTATTTACAATACCATCAGATAAATAACACAAAAACGTTCAATCAGTGGACCCTATCACCGCACACATCCTTTATTCTCTAAATTTATTTTCTCGTCTTATTTTTATAATCACAATCTTATTTAAAAGTGCATATATGTGTTGTTGATGTTCTTATTCCCGTCCATGTAGGAATGCACTACCTCCATGCCGAGGCCCCCATCAAAGTCATCCACAGAGACCTTAAGTCACGCAATGGTAATGCAGCCATTTTTTTTACCCCGTTTGACACTTCCATATGCTCATTTGCAATACATCATTATTATACATTATTATCATTGTTTTTAATGCTGCCTTGTTCTTGTAGTTGTCATGACTGCAGACAAAGTACTCAAGGTAAGTTTTAATACAGCGTTCTGAAATTCTGAACACTTTTACGAATGTTTAGAGAACCTTTTTTTTTTTTTTTTTTTTAAATATTATTACAGATTTGTGACTTTGGCGCATCAAAGTTTTTGTCCCACACAACCCACATGACTGTGGTGGGCACCTTTCCCTGGATGGCTCCTGAGGTCATTCAGAGCCTGCCTGTCTCGGAAACCTGTGACACATACTCCTATGGCGTGGTGAGAAACTTCTGGATGGCGCATCATATTATTGCTGCCAACTGACAGTATTTATGATTGATTACAATTGAAACTCCAACTTTTACGCATTTTTACCGAAAACCTGAATGTTATGTACCTCAGGGCCCCCCATCAGACGCAAATTTATATAAAAATTATGTTACGTTTTTACTACGTTGGTGTACATAGATATTTTAGATTATTATTATTTTTTTTTTTTACTGATGCGTTACCACCACAAACAGGGTATTGGTAAGTTTATGCTTATTTCAATCCATTGTATAGGGCAGGGTTCACTAAATCCGGACCTCGGTGCCACTTTTCGTGTCGTGTTTTCCATGTCTTCCTCCTCCAACACGCCTGAATCAAAATAATCAGGATCATTATCAGGCCTCTGGAGAGGTTGCTGATGACCTAATCATTTGATTCAGGTGTGTTAGGGGAGAGAGACGTGGAAAACACGACAGGAAAAGTGGTACCGAGGTCCGGATTTAGTGAACCCTGGTATAGGGTGATAGGTGAACTCTGAATGACCTAAAAAAATCATTTGTAACAACTGTCATCCTGTGACATCACAGATGAAACTTTTTTCAGCACAAATGTACAGCAACATTGTGGTTCCATTACACCGTAAATGGGGGGCTGCGTGACGTTATCACTACAAATTAAAAGTTGAATATCTACATAACTGTTTCAGCACAAGCTATTTTTTACAGCACAAACCAGCACAAACAAAGCACAAACGATTGACACTATTTTTAGCCGGTTTTGATCAAGATGAGGGGCTGGGTGACCTGCGATTGACCTATGAAACAACTGAAATATTTCAAAACTGATAGCAGCATGGACAAAACTTTTTACAGCACAAGCAGACACAAACATAGCACAAAGGGTTGACATAATTTTTTTATATAAATTTGCATCTGGTGGGCGGCCAATTTAATGGAAGTATGTTACCTATGTATGTACTTAGCATTTTTATTTATTTATTTATTTTAAAAACCTTTGTAAGGTGACCAAGAGTGTCCTGAAAGATGTCCAGAAATAAAATGTATTATTATAATTATTATTATTATTATTAATTCCCCAAAGTTTTAACTATTATTATTTTTAAATACAGTTTATCTAAAAGGGACAGTGTATATTAATGAACATATTCATGTAAATGCACCAGAATAAGCCAAAGGCTATTTTTTTATGTGCAGTCCCTTGCAGGTCAGGGAAGGTAACAAGTATAAATGAAAAGAAATGAATAAATATGAACAAATAATAAAATACATAGATAACTAACAGTAAAGAAACAAGGAACATTAATTCTCTTGTTCCGTTTTTAAATTAGTGTGCTTCAATCGCGAACAATAAATCCACACAGCCCTCTACTGGCAAGTTCCTAAAATACCACGGGCTGCACTTTACTAGCTAAGAATTCCGTAATTAACCGGTTAATCTTTCGGAATCATTGACAATGATAGACGTATTACCATGTGTGTCTTTTCATCCTTCTGCTGTGAATTTTAATCCCACTTCAAATGGACAGGACGTCTAGCACCGTTGATGAGTTAATCAGTACCGACAAAAAAATTAAAATCGGGCTGCAAGGATTGATAGACACTTGCTTGTTCTACATAGCTACCAAGTTTCAAGAAAATTGGTTCATGACTGACAGAGTGGTAGGACTTCAAATTAAGTGTCCACAAGAACAACAACCTGAGTTGCCACTTGGCAGGCTCTCCGCAATTTTGGAATCGATTTTAGTTTTTTAATTTTTCAAATCTCACTGAAATCAAACTCAACGAACTGTGGAATGATCAATAGATGCATGTTGTGTTCAGGTGTTGTGGGAGATGCTGACCCGAGAAGTACCTTTCAAGGGCTTTGAAGGACTTCAAGTTGCATGGCTGGTGGTGGAGAAACAAGAGGTGCTCGCACTCACACTCACCATCTCTGTAGACAACTCGCACAGTATACAGACAGTAACAATGCCATGCTCTCATGCTTTCCACTTGTGTATTTATAGTCTTGATGTCAGTCGTGTGCTCTCGTAAGGCCTTGCTGGATCCACACGGGATCTCACCACTCGCTCCACTTTTGCTTTTTTACAGCTAGGGAAAAAGAAAAGAAGTAACCATGTCGCCCATATGCGACTTTTATTGGAGTTGATGTTTATACTGCGTTTTTGGTTGACTAGCACTAAAGTAGAACGGGCCAACAAACAAGGCAGAGAACATGATTCCGTTGTAGCTGTTGGCTAATCTCCAAATTCTCTCCCTAAATAACCTCCCGCCCTGCTCGTTCTCGGCGTCTCTCTGATTCTCCCCTCCCACCGTCGCTCCAGCGCTTCCCCCTCTTGACCCTCCTACTTGATCTCGCTCTTTGCACCGAGTGGCGGATATTTTAGGATTAATCCTCAGAGAAAACAGTTTCCATTTACTGTGCGGTACTATGGACTCATTCAGACCTGGCAAAGAAACATTTTGTTTTTTAATGTATTGATGATAATTTTCAATATCTTAGTGCTTCATGTGTTGTTATTAATCATGTATAGATGATGTTTCAGTGTCAATGATGGCAATGGACGTCCAATCCATTTTGAGTGGGAGGAGCAAATGAATGAATCACAGGAATACCATACCAAGCGTTTAGCAACCAAGTGAATCAGTAAACTACAGTGATGTTTTTCACAGAGGATCAAGAATACACGCCGATAAATTTAAGTCTTCTGTCTACAGTTTCAAGGTTACAACCTAGATATATATAGAAAAACTATATTTCTGATGGGCCTCATAATTTGTCGACCATTTTGCGTCAGGGCTATTCGATTAATATTACATTGCCGTCAATGGAGCTTGTACAGTGGTTCCTCGAGATACGATCGCATCGACATACGATCCTTTCGACATCTGACATAAAATTTGATTCGTCATTTGTCTTGACATATGACGACAAGCTTGATATGCGACGATTTATAACTGTGTTGCAATTTCATTGTTGTCCCGCAAGACGGACGCATGGCGGATTTTCTTTCGAAAGAAATCAACTTTGGTTATTTCAGAACATGTGCAGCACAACATGGCTACTGTCCGCTGTAGCTGATACCAACAACAAAGAGCATAAAAAGGGAAAATAAAAACTCTAACACACCTCTGCCACTCTTTCATCAGTCACATGGTGCGTTCAGGAACAGCATGCAAAACACAACCGCCACATTAAAAACCAATTCGTTACAGTATTATTATTCCGAGTTGTATTTATAATTTAATAGTTTTGCTATGCGTAATTTCTATTCATTATTATACCTGCAGTATTTATGAAGGATTTAGCTTAGGTTTTTGGGCTGTCGAACGAATTTATCGAATTATAATGTATTCTTATGGGAAAATCTCCCTCAACATACAGTCCGACCATTTCGACTTAAAACCCAGGTCCTGGAACGAATCAAATTCATATGTAGAGGTACAACTGTATTTGAAATAGCTATAAATTGTAAATTTTTGTCCGTTTTTAATAAATGTCAAAGATGCTGTAAATTATTTGTGTGTGTCTTAGCCAGCTGGTGGCAGTATAAAACAGAACTACTAAGTGACGATCACAAATTCTGTGCAAGCTGCAGTTATATTAACTGTTATCCGCAGAGGATAAAGAATATATGCCTGTAGGTATTTTATGTAATCTGTCCTAGTGTTGTTTCACCATTGATATATTACTCATTAACTGGCGATAGACGTCCAATCCAATTTGACTGGGAATAATTGCTCAGTCTTCTCATTCAAAATGGACTCGAAGTGTAGCACAGACCTCCCAGTTTAAATGAATTGGACGTTGTTGTCAATGGCAGACAATGAGGTAAATGTTAGCCTTAAGCTAGCAAACTATAAAGCAAAATTATGCTTAATACTTTTCTAATGTTTAGTTAGAGCTGTGTTGTTTTTGGCAACCCTTTTAATTTTTGTCTTAGTCTTTAGGACGAAAATACTTTTTATTCTTAATTATATTTTAGTCAAAATGTTTCCGTCTTCGTCTAGTTTTAGTCATTGAGATCCCATACAAATTTTGTCTAGTTTTAGTCGACAGTTACTCAAAATATTTTCATCTGTAAAATTAGGTTTTAGTCCAAAAATAAATAAAGGTTCGAGCATTCAACATCTTCTAGACTTACTGATCAGGATAGCCAAGTGGCTCTGCTTTAGTATGGCCAGTGTTTTAAGAGGACAATCGCCATTCTGCAGCTAATGCTAACGCTAGGATTACATTTTGCGTCTGATGATCACTCAGCACAGACCTTTAAAGGCGAAAGCAACATTGCATATTCTCTCTTGCCAAGATAAGAAAACAAGCCAACCGTGTTCCCAAACAAGCAACGAGCACAGCCTAGCTTGAGACACATCCTAAACTCCAGTGAGGAGAGTGAGGGAGCACATCTCACATGAGTGACACGACCCAAACACTCCCATGATGCAAACTGATGTACTCCATGTACAATATGAAAATGTCACGCATTGTGAACATATGACAGAAACAATGTCGCGTTTTTGTCCTGTCGTTGTCTCGTCAGACGAAAACTGGCATTCGTCACATTATGTTCTGGTCCCCCAAGCCACGTTTTTGGCTTGTCATCGTTACGTCATCGTCATGGAAAAATGTTTGTCGCCGAAGTATTTTCGTCATCGACGTTACTGGCGAAAGCTGGTTTAGTTCGACAGTGTCCTTTACGTAGTAATAGTAACTTTCCAGTTTCTGTTAAATGGATGCTTGTTGCGAAACGTGTTCGCTCTCCCTATCTAGTGCTCATAATTTTTGCTAAAACAAATAGGGAAAAAAAGCTAAATGATGTCTACTAAAATAAAACTACGAGTTGACTCACCCATATTAGCAGCAATTTGCAAATATGAGAAAAATTCAGATGAAAACGTGTGCGAATCTCCTTTTTAAAACTTTCAAATAACATCTACAAATGCTCACCTCAAAAATAATTTCTTTGGATCATGTTGTTTACATCTGTAGCGGCTCACCATCCCCAGCAGTTGTCCAGCAAGTTTTGCAGAGCTGATGAGGAAGTGCTGGCAAGCCGAGCCAAAGGTCAACTAATATCTAACACATCATTTTATTTCAACATACCCTATGTAAATGTAATACAAGACATTTACTTCATCGCAGGAGCGTCCACAGTTCAAACAGGTGCTGGTAACTTTGGAGACAATGGCTAATGACAGTAGACTACCTGACCAGTGCAACTCCTTTCTACATAACAAGGACCAGTGGAGGTAAGCACACCTTAAAAAAAGTCTTTTGCAGACACACAACTAAACATACAGCTCACCAGTTATCACATCCCCCCACATAGAAGTTTGTCTGACCCTGTATCCTGCTTGAGTCTATAATAAGCCCTCCACTAAGTGTTCACGGGAAAGATTCCTCTGCTCCCTCGCTGTCGTCACTCCGGCGGGGAGAAAGACAGAGGCGTGATGGGAAACAGCGGCAACGAGAAAGTCTAGCCTGTATGTCAACAACAAGGGAAAAAGATAGACGAGGGAGGTTGTGCCACCCATTGGAAGGTGTGAGATTCTGTGCATATTCTTAAAAGTACAGTGAGATCATCAATTGTGCATTTCTTTGAAAATGAAGCCATGGAAGCACACATGGCAAGGTGATGTATGTCTTCAGTGTCTGTGAGAAGATTACACGAAGCACTGGGTTAAATGTATGGTATTTAGCGGCCTCTTGTGGTTGTAGAGTATACTGCAGCTACTTGTTGCACAGGTGTGAAATCGAGTCGACCCTGGAGCGCCTTCGGAAGCTGGAGAGGGAGCTCTACTCCAAGGAGAAAGAGCTGGAGGAGCGAGAGAGGCGGCTGCGGCTTTGGGAGGAGAGGCTGATGGAGCGCTCCAACATGACCCCCAGCCCCACCTCCTTACTCATGGATCGCTCCAACATGTCGCCGGTGAGTCACGAGGTCAAGTCATCACCAACCTATAGTATTACTTCCAAATTCCACTGCAAGATGAGTTATGCTCGTATTGTGTGTAAAAAATTTGACTAAGAAAATGTAAACATTAAAAATAGGCTCCAGCACCCCCGCGGCCCTCGTGAGGATAAGCGATGAATGAATGAATGAATAAAAATAGGTTTTTGAATAGATACAAGTGAAAAAGAAAATTCTTTTATCCTTTCGCTGCCAGATATTTGTACAATATTCACTGTATGTGTTGCGGTAGTTAGTAAAAAAAGAATTTCATGTACTGTAAATGGGTGAAAACACCCATTGACGGCGCTAGAGATCCAATCCATTTTGACTGTTTATGTTGTGCCATCACTGGCAGCTGATGATTTAAGAAGGGAGTGACCCAAAAAAGCCCCAAAATGAACAAGGACATGCCCCAGGGGAGAGCGTGCGAAACATCCCCACGCAAATTCTCCAGAAATGGCATTTTCTAGTACGAGGGTCAGCAACATGCGGCTCTAGAGCTGCATGCGGCTCTTTAGCTCTGCCCTAGCGGCTCCCTGGAACGTTTTTAAAAATGTTTGAAAATAGAAAAAGATGGGTGAGGGAAATATATTTTTTGTTTTAATATGATTTCTTTAGGAGGACAAACATGACCAACAATCTTCCAATTCATTAATATTGTAATGAAATTAAACTTGAAGTAGTATTGTACAACACAGTCGTCAAGTGGTGCGTCATTGTATAGGATGCACTGCAGGGAAACTAAACATTTCATCATGAAGGCTCATTATGTGTTTGTAGCTAACAGTCATTTTGATAGTAGGCTACTATAGCTAATATAGATACGTACAGCAAGTGTTGCCTTCATTATAAGGCTTATACAGTACCTTGCAAAAGTATTCGGCCCCTTTGAACCTTGCAACCTTTCGCCACATTTCAGGCTTCAAACATAAAGATATAAAATTTTAATTTTTTGTCAAGAATCAACAACAAGTGGGACACAATCGTGAAGTGGAACAAAATTTATTGGATGATTTAAACTTTTTTAATAAATAAAAAACTGAAAAGTAGGGCGTGCAATATTATTCGGCCCCCTTGTGTTAATACTTTGTAGCGCCACCTTTTGCTCCAATTACAGCTGCAAGTCGCTTGGGGTATGTTTCTATCAGTTTTGCACATCGAGAGACTGACATTCTTGCCCATTCTTCCTTGCAAAACAGTTTGAGCTCAGTGAGGTTGGATGGAGAGTGTTTGTGAACAGCAGTTTTCAGTTCTTTCCACAGATTCTCGATTGGATTCAGGTCTGGACTTTGACTTGGCCATTCTAACACCTGGATACGTTTATTTTTGAACCATTCCATTGTAGATTTGGCTTTATGTTTTGGATCATTGTCCTGTTGGAAGATAAATCTCCGTCCCAGTCTCAGGTCTTGTGCAGATACCAACAGGTTTTCTTCCAGAATGTTCCTGTATTTGGCTGCATCCATCTTCCCGTCAATTTTAACCATCTTCCCTGTCCCTGCTGAAGAAAAGCAGGCCCAAACCATGATGCTGCCACCACCATGTTTGACAGTGGGGATGGTGTGCTCAGGGTGATGAGCTGTGTTGCTTTTACGCCAAACATATCGTTTTGCATTGTGGCCAAAAAGTTCAATTTTGGTTTCATCTGACCAGAGCACCTTCTTCCACATGTTTGGTGTGTCTCCCAGGTGGCTTGTGGCAAACTTTAAACGAGACTTTTTATGGATATCTTTGAGGAATGGCTTTCTTCTTGCCACTCTTCCATAAAGGCCAGATTTGTGCAGTGTACGACTGATTGTTGTCCTATGGACAGACTCTCCCACCTCAGCTGTAGATCTCTGCAGTTCATCCAGTGTGATCATGGGCCTCTTGGCAGCATCTCTGATCAGTTTTCTCCTTGTTTGAGAAGAAAGTTTGGAAGGACGGCCGGGTCTTGGTAGATTTGCAGTGGTCTGATGCTCCTTCCATTTCAATATGATGGCTTGCACAGTGCTCCTTGAGATGTTTAAAGCTTGGCAAATCTTTTTGTATCCAAATCCGGCTTTAAACTTCTCCACAACAGTATCTCGGACATGCCTGGTGTGTTCCCTTCTTTTCATAATGCTCTCTGCACTTTAAACAGAACCCTGAGACTATCACAGAGCAGGTGCATTTATACGGAGACTTGATTACACACAGGTGGATTCTATTTATCATCATCGGTCATTTAGGACAACATTGGATCATTCAGAGATCCTCACTGAACTTCTGGAGTGAGTTTGCTGCACTGAAAGTAAAGGGGCCGAATAATATTGCACGCCCCACTTTTCAGTTTTTTATTTGTTAAAAACGTTTAAATTATCCAATAAATGTTCCACTTCACGATTGTGTCCCACTTGTTGTTGATTCTTGACAAAAAAATTAAATTTCATATCTTTATGTTTGAAGCCGGAAATGTGGCGAAAGGTTGCAAGATTCAAGGGGGCCGATTACTTTCGCAAGGCACTGTATATATAAGGCTCTTAATTTTTTGCGGCTCCATACATATTTCTTTTTCGTTTTTTTGGTCCAGTATGACTCAACATTTTGGGTTGCTGACCCCTATTCTAGTACAATAAATCTGATTTAGGCGTGGCACCGCTTCAATTTGTGCCAATTAAAGCGGATCCTCTCATTCCCTTTAAGCAACACTTAATAGCTTTTCAAACTTCATCAAACATATTCTTAAATTAAACATGGACTTACAAGAAGTTGAATGATATGTCTGTCACGGCCCGAGGAAGTCTGTATCACTTTCACTGGCACTAAGCAACTTGGAGGGTTGTAGGGACCTTGCCATGAAATGTCCTGCCTGCTTTACGGCATACGTCACTTCCCCTTTCATTACATTGCCATATGAAATTGTTTAGCCACAATTACATTAATTACCCCATCGCTATTCAGCCCCCGCACAGCCACTAGAAAGATAAATGTAGTTCAGTCCGACTGCAGGCGATCGGGAGATCTGGACTTTACGACAATTGCGCAGGTCCTCATGAGAAATGCATCTTATGTTAGGCAAAACACTACTGCTAGTGTCCACTGGCATCGCCAAAATTACCAGAAAATGAAAGTTATTAAGTGTTGCTTTAACGCAGTGTTGTTTTGGCAGCCATTTTAATTTTCTCGTTAGACTAGTGTTTTGGACGATAATACTTATTAGTCTTAGTCATATTTTGGTCATCTCAAAATGTGTTTGTCTTCGTCTAGTTTGTTGACGAAAACTCAAGACTAATTTCGGCTAGTTTTAGAGTTTTTAAAAAAATGTTTTTGTCTCATGCTAGGATTACATTATTATTATTTTCAATTAATTATACCCACCTGGACGCCAGGAACTGTAAGTAAAAAAAGTCAGAGTTTAAGAGGATGCTCTCCGTTAACTTTAGCCTAATGCTAATGAGAATGCTATGCTGACGCTACGAGTTACATCTAGTGTGTGATGATACTCAGCATTGACCTTTAAAGGAAAAAGCAACATTGAATAGTCTCTCTGGCCAAGAAAACAAATCTTACCGTGTGCGCAAGCCTGCATGGAGACTGGAGCGAGACACATGGGTGAATCTGAAAGTGTGTGTGTGTGTGTGGGTGGGGGGGGCATGTCACGAGTGACACAACCAGACACTGCTACGATGCAGGCTAACTACACAATAAATGTAAAACATTGGGAACATGTGATAGAAACTATTACACAACTGCTATTATTAGTTATGTTTTAGCAGTGGTGGATGAAGGACTCACATTTTTTAAAAATATACTGTATATATACAGTATATGTATGTATGTATGTGTGTATGTATGTATGTATGTATGTGTGTATGTATGTATGTATGTAAGTATGTATCTACAGTAGGGCTGCAGCTATCGAATATTTTAGTAATCGAGTAATCGACTGAAAATTCTATCGATTAATCGAGTAATCGGATAAAACAAATATATTTTTGGGTGAAGAGCAATTATAGATATACATGAGAAAACAAGACATTTTATCATTTTCAGTCAATCAATGTCTTTATTTTTGATGTGTATTGTTGAAAACAGCCAACAATTGCATCTCAGATGTAACTAGAATAAAAAAAAAGACTAATTCACTATATATATATATATTATATATATATATATATATATACACACACCTAAAAATGCCTTTACGCTTGATAACACACATCGCTTAAAAGTTACGATTTTTTCCCACGTTTTTCAATTGAATTTTTATTTGTGTCAAGCCATTTTTAAGTTCTAGTAAAGTTTTAAGTTAGTCTAAACTGTAAGTCCTGATAGGATTTTGAATAATTGCAGTGTTCAAAATAAATGTATGATACAGGCTGTATTGGAGCACATTAGGGACTAGTGCTACTTGGTGTTTTATCCGGCAATGACTACTGAGCTAAAATTGATAGTTAGCATTATTGAGTTTTTATTTGACACCCTCATCACTCCACAACGCTATGTTATGTTAAAGCCTGTATGTAAGACACGTTAGCCACGCATCGAAAGTGGTCTTAATTAATAGAAACCTAGCCCTCCGCAGGGCTAACGTTACGTGAGCTAGTAGTGACAGTAGCGTTAATCTTATATATTAGCGCTTAGCGCTCTTTGTTAGCGCTTAGCGCTCTACTGCTTTAAGATGGCGGCTGTTTGCTAACGCTGCCCAGACGCGGCCTAGTCTGTCATTGTGCATCTAGTTCAACATACATGTGATCTCTATGAGACTCATCAGAGCTAACTGCAACTAACGTAGCATGTGCAGGCTAGTATTTTGCAACGTCGGAGTCGTTTGTAGCGGCTGTCTGCTGCAGTAAGTTTTTTTTTTTTGCTTCTTCCTCTACACACGTGACATCAGCGCGTTGTCCCGCATTAAAAGTAGTCCGAGCAAAACGTGATGCTTAGAGCTGTCAAAATAAACGAATACTCGAGGTGAATAAAATTACTCGGATCAGTTTTTAAACTCGAGTTACTCGAGTTGCTCGAGTATTCGTTTCAGCTCTAATCTACAGTATCTGTCTGTCTGTCTGTCCGTCCGTCCGTCCATCCATCCACTGAAGGAATTCGGCTCCCCCCCCGCCAAGCCGCAGAAACACCACTAGCCAAACGAAGTGCCGCTCTGCTGGCACTGCTCTCGCAAGCCAACCGGTGGGGCCGGCATTCCGCGCGTTCACCTCTTGTGTTAAATCTTTGTACTGACTCCATGTTCCAAAAGTTTGAAGAAGGCTCGCGGAAAACAGGTTGACCATTTATTCGTCGACAATGGTCAAGAAACAAGGCAAAAACAGACGACGGAGGAACAATGCTGGATCCAAAACAAGGCTACATAGACATGTTTCCGAGCAGCGAACCGTTTGTTATATCAGTGTCTAGTCTTTTTGAAAGCTGCAGTGGAGTGGGCCGTGCCGAAGGTGTGGCTGGGTCTTGTCTTGGGATCATCCCTCTGTGGCCGGTTTTGGGCTGTTAGGTTCATGCGTCATCCTTCGTGGCTGGGACGTGGCTGCCATTGCGACCCACGCCGGTCTTGACATCCTAAGTGCCCGGTATCAACTTTATGTCCTGGTTGGGTGGCTGATGCTTCTTGTTTTAGGACAGAGCGCCCTGCGCTTTGTCCTTGGAGTGGCCGGGAGAACTGATTACGAGAGTTGGTGCGTCGATCTTGCTCGTGATACACACGTTGGGCTTCTGTGATAAGATGGCGTTGTGTATCTATTCTGCTTCTTTTCATTAAACTATGGTGTAAGTGCTATTTTATTTAGGTGTGTTAGAGTTGTACAAACAGTCCTTCAGTACATATGAGAAACGATACTATTCCCTGATTGATTATATTAAGTGTGTGTTAGAGTAATGCAAACAATTATATGGTGTGTGCAAGAAAGGTAACTATTCCCTTCACCATCCATCCATCCATCCATCCATCCATCCATCCATCCATCCATCCATCCATCCATCCATCCATCCATCCATCCATCCATCCATCCATCCATCCATCCATCCATCCATCCATCCATCCATCCATCCATCCATCCATCCATCCATCCATCCATCCATCCATCTACTTCACAATGAGAAAAAAAACAAAAGTAACGCGTAACGCAGGCGACAGTTTGGAAAGTAGTGGAGTAAAAAGTAAAGTACAATGTAGTGAAGTAAAAGTAAATAGTACCAATTCCTATTTGTACTCAAGTAAAATACAAATACACAAAAAATGTACTTAAGTACACTAACGTAACATTCCACGTCTGTTTTAGTCTCCCAAAACACGTTTTTAGCTCTTTATCGTCTCGTCATGGTCATGATAAACGTGTTCGTTGACAAAATATTTTCATCGTCGTCGTCATCGTTGAGGAAAACAACACTGCTTTAAAGTATATGTTTTTTTAAGGAGCTAACCAGAACAATCTTATATGGATAGTTTCTCGTTGCTTATATTTTATGTTGACCTTGTCTTCTCTCATCAGTTCTTCACCCCAATGTCCATTGGCTCCACTGGTTCCTTCTTCCGCTCGCATTCTCAAGACTCCAACAGCACGGGCGTCAGCAGCGCGGGTGTCAGCAGTGCGGGCGTCAGCAGCCTCCTCCGCACGCTCAGCAATGGTGACAGCGAGCGGGGGTGCGGAGGTCCGGTTCTGGAGCGGGGAATGGGCTCTCTGGACAGCGGAAGGCTGCACGTCATGCTCCAAGGCTTGCAGGGGCGCTTCGGAGAAGAGGACGAGGACGAGGGTGGCACCCTGGAGGAGAAGGGGTGGGGCCAACGGGATGAAGGGGGGAGCACCGAGGGAGGGCGAGTGCAGGTGACGCTCCGGAGCTTTCCGGGGGGTAGGTTAGAGAGAGAGGAGAGAACCTGGGAGGAGGGGGACGCAAAGAGAGGGGGGATGCAAAGGAGCAGGGTCACCACTGTTGTCCGGGGCTACTCGGGCGGATTTGGCGAGGCGGAGGGCAGTTTGGGTGGCTTGGGGGACATGCTGTCTTTGGACGGCATGGGCGACATGGACATGAACATGGGCGACGTGGGGCTGGTGAAGGTTAGGAGCGAGATGGGGGTGAGAGGGCACTCGGGGGTGCAGGTTAGCATGCGTTCCTCGTCCAATCAGAACTCTGTCAAGAGCTGCAGTGTGCGGCACGGATCTAACATCAACATGGCAACCGCCGCTATGGACATGATGGAACTCGACTGGTCCGACAGTGATTAACTCTTTTGGCGCCGTTGACGACGATAGGCGTCCATTCGTGCAGCTCTTTTCATACTTTTGCTGTGAAATGAAATGAGTTTATCACGAGTAGAGGTCCAATCCGTTTGAACTAGTTTAAATGGATTTGACATCTATCGGCGTCAATGGCAGCTAATGAGTTCAAAGTGTGCGTTCAGTTTCCAAAACTGAGCAAACACATCTTTTATTCGTTCTAATGTTTCTTTTTTCTTTTTTTTTTTTTAAATCGAAGTCATAAACTAAACCATTGTGTATGTACTGTGAAGAGAAAAAACAAAAAACATTATTTTAATACGCTTCACTTACTGCTAAATAACACACTGTAAGAAGTAATTGGGATTCTGTTTAGTATGTAGATTTTAGTTAGATCTAATTGTGATCCTGTGTGTGAATTTTCCCATTTTCATTTTTCAATAAAAAAGACTGATACTAAACTAGCCGCAGTTTATTTTAAATAACTATAAATAAATGGACACGACAACACAGTAATAAAAACCACTGGAGTGCAAAATATTTTCTATCACCAATGAATTAAACGGTAACAAAATACGAACACAGCAACAAGTATTTTGAATGAAGGAATCAGAGGAAACAAATTAGTCACTTAAGGCCTTTTCCCCGTAGTTTTTGCACATTGGCAGCTTTTACTTTTTATTACCTACGTTTAAAATTTCCATTTCCCCACAAAAAACTTACATAACCCTAACCCGCTTCAGCATTGCTTCTCCATGTAGATGCACACAGTAACGCTAATGACAAACAGCAACTCAAAAAGTTTTGTAATTACCTTAGGTGCCACAAGATGGAGTCAAAGAACGTTTTACTACTAGACAATGCTAAAGCCTGTCTAAATGAAACTCCTACTTTCATTGCAACATAGTTCTTAGCTCCAAAATGCCACTGCAACTATTTTCTACCAGCTCTCTCCTGTGCTTTAACAAACATGAGCGTGCCCCAGCGCACTGCAACCTGAAGGCTGTTTGCACATGCCCTCTACTGGCTAACTCACAAACTACAGGCAACACAGGGACAATAAATCAATGCGATGTGCACCCATGCCCTCTACTAGTTAACTCGTGAGTCGTAACTTCGACGCAACTCAGGCACCAATAAGTCTGCAAATAATTAAATACAGGAATGGCTCAGTGGTGGATTTGTTGTTCCCAAAGCAAGAGGTTGTGGATTCCGTTCCGCCACTCTGGTGACCATGTCGACGTGTCCTTGACCAATCCAGTGAACCCCATTTTGCTCCTGATCAGAGGTAGGTAGTAATGTGTCAGATTTATTTGAGGTACTTTGGAGACATACAGTGGTATGAAAATGTATCTGAACCTTTGGAATTCCCCACATTTCTGCATAAAATCACCATCAAATGTGATCTGATCTTTGTCAAAATACAGATGTAAAAACAGTGTCTGCTTTAACTAAAACCACCTAAACATTTAAAGGTTTTCATATATTTAATGAGGATAACATGCAAAAAATGACAGAAGGGGGAAAATAAGTGAACCTTCTGCCTAAGGAGACTTAAAAAGCAATTGAAACCAATTTTTCCCAATCAATTTAAATCAGGTGTGTGCCCAATCACTGATCAGTGGTTTAAAGCTGCCCTGCAAACACGCCTGGTAAGAACTGTCTTGATGAAAAGCATTATCTGATGTGCGTCATGGCTCAGTCAAAAGAGCTGTCGTAAGACCTGCGATCAAGGATTGTTGATTTGTATAAAGCTGGGGAAGGATACAAAACCATCTCTAAAAGTCAGGATGTCCACCAATCGACAGTCAGAGAAGTTGTCTATAAATGGAGAAAGTTTGGCATTGTTGCTTCTCTCCCAAGGAGTGGCCGCCCACCAAAGATGACGCGCAGAATACTCAGAGAGGTAAAAAAAAGAACCCTAGAGTGTCTGCTAAAGACTTACAGAAATTACTTGCACAGTTCAATATCTCTGTGCATACATGAACTATATGTAAAACTATGGTCAAGAAGGGTATTCATGGGAGGACGCCACGGAGGAAGCCACTGCTGTCTAAAAAAAAAACATTGTTGCTTGTTTAATCTTCGCAAAAAGGCACTTGAACACTCCACAGACGTTTTGGCAAAATCTTTTTTGGACTGATGAAACCAAAGTTGAATTGTTTGGGACTAATACGCAACGTCATGTGTGGAGGAAAAATGGAACCGCTCACAAACATCAACACCTCATCTCCACCGTGAAGCATGGTGGAGGGAGCGTCATGATTTGGGGCTGCTTTGCTCCCTTAAGGCCTGGACAACTTTCAATCATTAAGGGAAGAATGAATTCAAAAGTTTATCAGGATGTTTTGCAGGAAAACCTGAGTCCGTCTGTGTGACGGTTGAAGCTAAAAAGAGGATGGATGCTGTAACAAGACAACGATCCAAAACACAGAAGTAAATCAACTTCAGAATGGTTTCAGAAGAACAAAATATATGTTTTGGAGTGGCCAAGTAAAAGTCCAGACTTGAACCCCATTGAGATGCTGTGGCATGGCCTAAACACAGCGATTCATGCCAGACAACCTAGGAATCTGACTGAACTACAGCAGTTTTGTAGAGAAGAATGGGCAAAGATTAGTCCTGATCGATGTGCCAGACTGATCTGCAGCTACATGAAGCGTCTGGTTGAAGTTATTGCTGCCAAGGTGGGGGCGGGGGGGGGGGGGGGGGGGCACAAAATATGAAACGTGATGGTTCACTTACTTATTTTTCCCCCTTCTGTCATTGTTTGAATACTATTCTCATCAAAATATGAAAACCTAGAAATGTTTGGGTGGTTTTATTTAAAGCAGACACTTTTTTTCATCTGTGTGGTTTCGACAAAGATCAGATCACATTTAATGGTGATTTTATGCAGAAATGTAAGAACTTCCAAAAGGTTCCTATACTTTTTCATACCACTGGATATACTTCTAAGAGTAGTTCTAGAACACCATACTATTTAGTTTTACTTGAGTAGATTTTTTAAGAAGAAATGCTTCTTTTACTCCGCTACTCTGGGCTACACTACAGTCGTTACGTCACAGTGGCTCTACCAGTTTCACCAATGAGACGTGGCAACAATGATCACATGACTTCATTATTTCAATTAGACGTAACAATACAGTCACATGACCACAGGCTAGCTTGCAGTTGGAAGTCCTACGATAACGGCAGCCTGTTCAATCACGTGACGTCTTTAAAGAACTGTAAAAAATAAACTATTTGATATAGAGTGCTGCTGTCAAGCGTGGATTCACACTTCTCTCCCAGTTTATATTTGGTACCGATAGACCGTGAGTCAGCAGCCCGCGGCTCCAGAGCTGCATGCGGCTTTTTAGCGCTGCCCGAGTGGCTGCCTGGAGCTTTTTCAAAAATGTTTGAAAATGGAAAAATATGAGGTGGGAGAAATTTATTTATATTTTTAATATGGTTTCTGTAGGAGGACAAATATGACACAAACATTCTTCTAATTCAGTAATATTGTAAAGAAGGTAAACTTGAGGCGGAATCGTTTCATTCTCTATAGGAAGCACTGCAGGGAAAATAAACATTTGATCATTGCCGCTCATTGTGTATATCAATGTGTGTCAATTTGATAGGAGGCTAATATAGCTATTAGATACATACAGCATGTGTTGCCTTCATTATTGGGCTTTTAATATTTGTTTAGGGTTTTTTGGGGTTCAGTATGGCTCTTTCAACATTTTGGGTTGCCGACCCCTGCAATAGACCACAGAGGGGGAGATATGATAGTTTTGATTTCATTGTAGGAAATATGCTTTCTCCACTAAAGAGTACTCAACCTCTTTGGACTGGTGATTTTTCATTTCTGTAGATTCTTTTGGTCGGAATTCGATGATATTTGTGGATTTTTGGGGGGCCTAATATGGTCATTTAATAGGTATACAGTATAGTGCAAAAAAAAAAAAAAAACCCAGTTCATATAGGGCCCGTACTCAGAAATAAAAATACCATTGTTTAAAAAAATAATCATCCATTTAAGCAGTTACTCATTACTTTTTTTTTTCACCGAATATTTTATAAAATTTGTACTTAAGTACATTTTTTTAGATGACTACTTTTCCTTGGGTAATATTGTTTTGAAGTAACGCTACTCTTACTTGAATTAAATTTGGCTACTCCACTCAACTCTGATCCAGACACCGTGTGAATGAGGAAATAGTGTCAAAGCACTTTGAGCACCTTGAAGTTACATCAGCGCCATCCAAGTGCAAGCTTAATTTCTATTAATCAGCCTTGATGAAAAAAAAATAAATAAAAAGCAGGCTATGTGGACCATAGCTAGCAGGTTTTGAGACTTCAAAATTAGTGTTGATGAGAACAACAATAACCTTCTACCTTTATCAATTGGGGTAAATTGAATGTTAACCTCTTCAGACTTATATTTTTTCTGCTGGGCAAAAGAAAAAAATATCTGCGCTTATTTTTACTCTATTCAAACACCAGAACAACATTTTTTGGTCAGGGATATTTCATGCTTTTATTGGTTATTTTTAATGTTAATGTTAATGTGTTTTTAATGAGAAATGAGCACTCTACGTTATCCTTTATGAAAGAGCTACAAATAGCAAAGACGCCAAACATCATGATTTGATTTCGATAGGTATGGGTAAGTTTCATCCAATCATCTTCAATGAAAGTGCCATAGCAACTAAATTCAGTGTATTTATTGGTTTAGTACTTGTACTTCAGAGGCATGCTTAGTTCTGAAGGGGTTAAATTCCCACAACCAATACTAGTTTTATTTTCGCTTCAGACAACAAAAATACGAATCACACACTGAGAAGCAGAGCAACTCCGGCCAGGACCCATTTGGCGGGCCGCTCCCTTGTTTTCAAGCTGAGAGTCCAGACAAAGGTGGGCCCCCTGATTTTAGTTTTATATAGCGGACACTCGTAGATGTTCCTGGTCTCCTGGCGGTCATTGGGGACCGCTCGGACAGAGATGACGGGCATGGCCGGTGTCAGCTCCTTTAACCGCGCTTCTGTGATCACTCCGGCCTGAGTATCCCATCTGGCTCCTACGAAAATAATTCAAAAATGATAGTCATTTGGTAAAAGTAAGCTCCATGTTGTAGAAAACTACCTTCCATGTAGAGTCCATATACGTAAGCCCCCTCTCTGGCAGGCTGATTAAACTCTTCTTTAAATTTCTTGGTCACATCCACAGTCAGGTTGACTTTATCCAGGGGCCACTCGTTCTTGCGGGCTAAGCTCTGCATCACAGCTAAAAATATTAAATGCTTTTAAAACTACTAAATGCAGATGCGCTTGTGTGATGAATGTGTGTTACCAGTGAGGAAGGACTGTGGGTTGAAAAGTCCGCTCAGCCACACGACCGTAGGAAGTGACAGATCTTGAGTCCAGCTGTCTAACTCTTTGCAACGCTGTAACACATCGTTGTACCTGATACACACACATACACACACAGTCCAAGATTAGATAAGAAGGACACTTTAAACCACATAGTGGTTATGATTTACTGTAAATTAGACAACTTGGGCTGCCACGGTGAATCGACAACTAATGAATGGCGTACCGCACGCAGGCTATTTTTAGACCGTGACGTCGCATCGTAAAGCGGAAGTAAAGCCGAAGTGGGACATTATAGACCCGCCCTCGCATAGACCCCACGTAAAAAGTGCTACTTTTTGCCGGTAATCTTTCAAAAACGAACATGGCGATCACGCATTGCTTTTTTGGAACTTGTAGAAACGACTCTAGACATTACGACCATGAAGGATGTTTTCTTCATACGTTCCCGGAAACCAAAAACTTGGGAGGAAAAAATGTGAAAACCGAATCAACATGCGCGGACTTCAACACCAGCTCGGCGAATCCATTCACGTTTCATATGCAGTAAACATTATGTTGGGTTGGCATGGTCTTTCAGAGGACAAAGAGGTATGCCATTTTTATATTTTTACTTAATTTTTTTTAGCGTAACGTTGTGCCGTACTGCTTCTGTCTGACAATGAATGACCTGAAAAAACTACAATGGTATCTGACTGCCACTGTTACCGTTTCTGTTATATATATATATGTATATATATAAAAAAAACTTTAGTAAGGGGGAAGTGTAAATAAATTATATGATTAAGATGTGTTATCAATGAAAAAATTTAAAGTGTTCGTTGGCTGTCACTGAGTAGCATTTGCGACCGCTACACAAAGCTAACTAAATTACCCCCAAGAACGGTAAGAGACGTAGGACAACCAGAGGATATATAAGAAAGACAGGGCTGATGGTAAAGGATAGCTTGTTGAAACCGGAGAATGTCATTGTCAGTCGCGTCCATTAAAAAAAAGCTAAAGCTATGCTTAGGTCGGCTCGTTTTTTTCGTCTTTTTCAGCCTTCGACGCTAAAGCCATCTCTTTAACTGAACATTTTTATGTTATTCCACATCTATGCCAGTCAATTTGGCACCAGGCACATCATTTTCGGAGAGAATTGGTAGGTTTAGCGCTGTAAACATCTCCTTCGTACACGATTTCCATTCATTTCCTATTAGGGACAAATGGTGGCTTGTCCTTGCATAGCAACCATAGCTAATGCCATGAATATTAATGAGCGGAAGTGACGTGTTGCTTGCGGTACGCCATTGGCATCAATTTTGATCGTAAATTAATTTTTTACCTTAAAATTTGGAACATCTTAAACCTTTCAGGAACAGTGGTCACTACAGTTGACACTTAGGGTGCTTTCACACTAGCACTGTTTGGTCCGTTTAGAACAGACCGGAGTTCTTTTTCTTTACAGTCCGCTTTGTTTTATAAATGTGAAAGCACATCTGAACCCGGAATTGATTTCGACTTCTAAATTTGTCCAATCAATGAGTGCACCTTTTGTCCACGTGATGCTCCTCGGAAAGTTCGGTCAGCACAGTATGAATATGGAAACCTTTCAACAAGATATTTGCAAGTGCTGTTGCGAGGTAGCTGTACAACAGGAGCCTGGTCCTCTTGGTCTAATGTGAAAGCGCCCTTAAGAACTTTATGTGACTATTTAAAAAAAAAAAAAAAGTCAATATTAGCAACCAGGGATGTCCCGATGGCATATTTTTGCACCCGAGTCAACCGATTTTGAGAATCTGCTGATACAGAGTCCCGATCCCATACCCCAAAGTTTTTTTGTTTTTTTTGGAACAAAAGTTCCAAACATGTTAATGTCTAAATGTTTTTTTTTTTTAATTAGAAATCTGATGCTTTTCACCTGATGCTGATCCTCTGAAAAACTCCACAATCAGCGAGATTTCCGATCACATGATCGGATTGGGACATCCCTATTAGCAATTATTATTATATTACAGTGATCCACCGCTACATCGCGCTTTAAACTTCGCGCCCTCAGTCCATCGTGGATTTTTTTTTCAATTAAAAAAAAAAACAAAAAAAAAACAGATGAGCTATCCTGAGCCAATCGCGTAGACTCACTCTCCGTCCCTCTCTCCCTCTCCCTGCTCTTTGTTGGTCCGGCAGTGAATACACTGGAGTTGCTTGTTAAGGTAAACGATGATTGACAGACGTTTAATGTTTGAAGTTCGCTCCTCCGGCAAGATCAAAGTGCTGCATGCGTCAATCATCGTTTAACTTGTTAAACAGTTGCTGTGGCAACTTATTGTGTGTAAGTGAGCGGACACACTCAATGAAGCATTTAATAAAGCTAAGCATTTTTCTGCTTTATTTTTGGTTAAAAATAATTTGGTGGGACAGTAACATGTTTAAAACTTATCATAATTATTACATTTGAAGTTCTTAAAAAACATTTATTAATACATACATATATTTATATATATGGCGGAAAACACTCAGGTGACTTGAAGTTCCGCTGTGAGACCCACAACTTTCAAAATTGTCCGATATGCGTGTGTGATACATCACTGGAAAGCTTAAAATCTCAATTTTCTGGGGGAAGAAAAATGTTGAACAGGAGGGCATTTCAAGAAAAACAAAACATTTTTAAACAGCAAAACGCTATCTGGAGATGAGAGCATTTAAGAGCAGAGTTAAAGACGCCATGACTTTAACGAGATATTATTGCGTACTTACCTTGTTTCGATCCAAAAACTCCATGTAGCATGTATCACTGAGTGTCAAGACACAGCTGTGAATGGCCACAGCTGGAATTTTGGGGGGATTTTATGGGTGAAACATGGTAATATAACAAGGGTCGCGATGCAAAAATCGCAGACATCGAGGAGTGGTCGAGATTTTATTTTTCATATATTTACCCTTTTAAACGTTTTTTTTTTCCCAATTTTTCTTTGTTTGGATCTAGTATTTATCATCTAACATATTGGAGAAAATGCGACAGTAACAAAAAAAAAAAATGCAATTATACAATAGTTATGAGGTAGATATCCGTGACTTTTTTACAGACGCAAATTTTTTCATAGTGACGTAATTTGTTTAAAAGTTGAAAATATGCGAGTGAATAAATTTTTAAAGTCGTTTTTTTTAAACGAAATATTAGACATCAATTAATGATTCTAAGCTAAAAATGACATTTTGAATAATAAATAAATAATATATAAATAATAATATATATATATATATATATATATATATATATATATATATATATATATATAAATAATAATATAGTTAATTACCTTCGTTTTATGACTGGCTCGAAACAAAAATGGCTGCGTGACGTCTATAAACGAGGGTTTCCAGGGTAAAACGGACACATTAAATACGTAGTTTGGGGGCTTAATTTGCAATGAATCTGCTATGGCAGCATATAGACATATTGTTTTATTGTTCAGCAGTTTATTTCAAAGAGGAATGCAAAAGCAGAAACTGATTTTTCAGTCTTGTCTGTGTTTTCCGCCATATTTATATATGAGTTTGACATCTGGGCTACGCAAAAGACTGTTGCTACATGATCTTCTAATATTATTTCTCAAATACTCAGAGTCCTTATGCAATGGAGCGAGAGCTACTAGCTCATAGCCACTTTACCATGTAGCCAAACTGTAGGTAGACGGGTAGGCCAGCTTGGTCCAAGAATCAGGAACGTTGTCGAGAAACAAAGCCACCTGGAGCTTCTCCATTTCAGGTGAGACGGCAAGCTCACCCTTGATGGAAGAACACTGTGATTACACAAAAGGACTACACAAAAAAAAGTATTAAAAAAATATAGTTTAACTCAGTGTTTTTCAACCTTTTATAAGTTACGGCACGTTTTTACGTTGGAAAAAAATCTCGCAGCACACCACAAACCAAAAATGTTCCAAAATTACATTCTGTACGGTATATTTATTTATAAAATAATTTCTCAGTATTGACACTTACTCGGTGTTTAGATGAATACAAAGCCGATATCCTGGCAGAAATCTTCTTCTACAGCTCTCAGTCTCTATCTGTTTTTATTTATTTATTTTTTTTTTATAGCAGTTAAACTAAGAATTATCAAACAGGGAACTTTAGCAATTCAGGACTGAGCATCTCCCTGACAATGGCTTTGCAGGCAGGTAGTATTTATGTCTCTGCACCAATGTAGGACTTTTTGGATTTAGCAACAAAGTCAGCAACGAGGGCCTTCTCTTTTACCTTTGTATTTTTTCCTTTAAATAGTTGCCTTTTTCTCTGTGTTTTCACAAAGGCGAACAAAACAGTCAATAGTTTGAAGCGATGGGTGTTTTGTTTGGCGATGACGTTGAAGCTTACTTGGCACCATGGCGCTGCTTGTGTTGCGTTCAAGAACTGCTCGGATTTCTAGTCATCGGCCACTTTGCTATCCTCGACAATGTGTTGGCATAAAACACGGAGAGGATTGACGGTGGTCACATATGAATAAAATGGAAAGGACACTTTCGTGTATATCGACACTTGATGAGTCTAATCAAATGATGTACAGTAGACGTGCTGGGGTCCACATTGTCGCGGACAGCAAGGTGGCTTATGGCTAGAAATCCGACCAGTTCTTAAACACAAAAAAAGCAATACCTCGCTCATCTGCAAGCCATATTGTCACGGACAGCAAGGTGGCAGATGGCTAGAAATCCGACCAGTTCTTAAACACAAAAAAAGCAATACCTCGCTCATCTGCAAGCCACATTGTCGCGGACAGCAAGGTGGCAGATGGCTAGAAATCCGACCAGTTCTTAAACGCGACAAAAGAAATACCTCGCTCATCTGCAAACTGTCTACCTACTCCTTCCTTCCTACTGCAACTCTGCCCGACAACATAAAAAAAAAAAAAAAAAAAAACATTGGATAATTTCTCGTGGCACATCTGACGATCTGTCACGGCACACTGGTTGAAAAACACTGGTCTAACCGTATTTTAACCACGTTTCGTGAAACAATTGAAAGCGGAATGGCGACATCTTGTGTTCAATATGTGAACAACCCTGTCCGGGCTCTTTGCCATTGCACTGAATTTGTTTTTATGTTAAGACTGTTTGCTTAAAACTGTGCCTGATTGTAAGACTACATTTAAGCGTTGTTGATAAATGATTTTGAGCCGTTTACATGGTGACGCTGTGACACCAAGACGCAACAACTGTGTTGCGGCATGGCCTCGCCTTTACATCATGACGGCGGACGCAAATGTCTCCAAACCTGAACGATTCGAGTGCAGGCATTGCTCCGCAACCATATGAAGAGAACGCTTTCGCTCCGATGACGTCAGCACTCGCACATCACTTTGGGCATGTGCAGTCGCTGCTAGGAAACATTCAAAACAGTAAACATGGTGGAACGTCGGCTTTAATTTACTGTTTTTATTAATATTTTTAAAAGGGTTGTTCCGATCATGTTTTTTTGCTCCCGATCCGATCCCGATCATTTTAGTTTGAGTATCTGCCGATCCCGATATTTCCCGAACCGATTGCTTTTTTTTGCTCCCGATTCAATTCCAATCATTCCCTATAATTTTCCCCGATCATATACATTTTGGCAATGCATTAAGAAAAAAATGAATAAAAGTCGGACGAATATATACATTCAACATACAGTACATAAGTACGGTATTTGTTTATTATGACAATAAATCCTCAAGATGGCGTTTACATTATTAACATTCTTTCTGTGAGAGGGATCCACGGATAGAAAGACTTGTGTCTTTGTATATTGTGACTAAATATTGCCATCTAGTGTATTTGTTGAGCTTTCAGTAAATGATACTGCAGCCATGCCCCAATGCATGATGGGAAGTGGAACCATGATGGGAAGTAAAACCATGACTGTGCGTCGTGCTACCAATGGATATATCTTCTCTGCTTTGGGAAATAACTAATGGTGTGAAGACAAAGATAAATTGCCACTTTGCTTCTCCACATTGCTTCCCATGATATTTCTAATCATAGGGAGAGGGATTGCAAGGTTTTAGCCAATTGAAGAAAGGCTCCAAAGGCTGCCAAAATTCATTCTTCTTATTTTGCGCTGCCTTTTATCTCTCTATGTACAGTGGGGAGAACAAGTATTTGATACACTGCCGATTTAGCTGGTTTTCCCACTTGCAAAGCATGTAGAGGTCTGTAATTTGTATCATAAGTTCTCTTCAACTGTGAGGGACGGAATCTAATCCAAAAAAACAGAAAGTCACGTTGTATGATTTTTAAATAATAAATTTGCATTTAATTGCATGAAATAAGTATTTGATACATCACAAACATCGAACTTTTTTTTGGTACAGAAACCTTTGTTTGCTATTACAGATACCAAACGTTTCCTGTAGTCCTTGACAAGGTTTGCACACACTGCAGCAGGGATTTTGGCCCACTCCTCCATGCAGATCTTCTCCAGAGCCTTCAGGTTTTGGGGCTACTGCCGGGCAACACGAACTTTCAGCTCCCTCCATAGATTTTCTTTCGGGTTCAGATCTGATGACTGGCTAGGCCACTCCAGGACCTTAAGATGCTTCTTACGGAGCCACTCTTTAGCTGCCTTGGCTATGTGCTTTGGGTCGTTGTCATGCTGGAAGACCCAGCCACGACCCATCTTTAGGGCTCTCACTGAAGGAAGCAGGTTGTCAGCCAAGATCTGGCGATACATAGCCCCATCCATCCCCCCCTCAATACGGTGCAGTCGTCCTGTACCCTTGGCAGAGAAGCAACCCTAAAAAATGATGTTTCCTCCTCCATGTTTCACGGTTGGGATGGTGTTCTTGGGGTTGTGCTCATCCTTCTTTTTCCTCCAAACACGACGAGCTGAGTTTAGACCAAAAAGTTCCATTTTGGTCTCATCCGACCACATGACCTTCTCCCATTGCTCCTCTGGATCATCCAGATGGTCAGTGGCAAACTTCAGACGTGTCTGGACATGCACTGGCTTCAGCAGCGGGACCTTGCGTGCGCTGTAGGATTTTAATCCATGACGGCGTAATGTGTTTCCGATGGTTTTCTTCGAGACTGTGGTTCCAGCTCTCGTCAGGTCATTGACCAGGTCCTGCCGTGTAGTTCTGGGCTGATCCCTCACCTTCCTCATGGTCAGTGATGCCCCACGAGGTGAGCTCTTGCATGGAGCCCCAGAACGAGGCAGATTGACCGTCAACTTGAACGTCTTCCATTTTCTAATAATCGCTCCAACAGTTGTTACCTTCTCACCAAGCTGCTTGCTTATTTTCCTGTAGCCCATCCCAGCCTTGTGCAGGTCTATTATTTTATCCCTGATTTCCTTACACAGATCTTTGGTCTTGGCCATTGTGGAGAGGTTGGAGTTTGTTTGTTTGAGCATGTGAACAGGTGTCTTTTATACAGGTAACAAGTTCAAACAGGTGCAGTTACTTCCGGTAATGAGTGGAGAACAGGAGCCGAAATATTTACTAGTTGGTAATGTATCAAATACTTATTTCATGCAGTTAAATACAAATTTATTATTTAAAAATTATACAATGTGATTTTCTGGATTTTTGTATTAGATTCCGTCCCTCACAGTTGAAGAGAATTTATGATCCAAATTACAGACCTCTACATGGCTTGCAAGTGGGAAAACCAGCAAAATCGGCAGTGTATCAAATACTTGTTCTCCCCACTGTAGGTAAAACGGTGTCTCTACAGATTGAGCGCGACAATGAGTGAGAGGGTCGTGCAGCGCATATAGTGACACATTTTTTAATAAATTAATTGCCGCCGTTATTGGGATATTTTTGATAACCCTCCCTTAAGCCTAAACTAAAGACTCTGGATGAGTGTAACATATTATGTCTGTAACGTTAAATACAATTAGAAAACGATTTAATTAAAATATATACTGGACTGTCTCAGAAAATTAGAATGCACAATATTCTAATTTTTTGAGACAGTCCTGTGTATATATACAGGACTGTCTCAGGAAATTAGAATACACAATATTCTAATTTCCTGAGACAGTCAGGAAATTAGAATATTGTGTATTCTAATTTTCTGAGACAGTCCAGTATATATATATGTTAAAAAAAAGGCATGGCCGATATTTTTTTGCCGATTCCGATACTTTGAAAGTGATGTGATTGGACCAGATCGATCAGGACATCTCTAATTTTTAATTTAATTATGTTTTATGGTCGCGTTTTTATGCCTTTTGAAGCAAAAGAAAAAAAAAAAACGCATGGACGCCTTCCAGGCTGAGGAGGTTGCTCTCATTATTGGCTGTCAGGCCCCCTTGGACCTGGCATGAATCCTACATCGCTTTCATGTGGGATTGTAACATTATTCAAACATGAAATTTGTCATATTCTTGGAGCGTCACCATGTAAACAGTCTCTTATAATAAGAGATAATAGTCATAATTTTAAAATTCCTGTCAACTTAACTCCTTAATGCCTCAATTTATATATATATATATATATATATATATATATATATATTGGGGAATATATAAGTATACAAAAATTGTATTAATAGTATTTTTGTATCGTAAAAAAAACAAAAAACAAAAACAAATATAGAAAATTCAATTGAAAAATACAGCTCAAAAGTTATTTAAAAAATTCAAAGATAATTATTGTGTTTTCATATATATTTATTAAAAAATTAATTAAACACTTTTTTTCATTCTAACAATATTATTTTGCAATAATTTACAGTATTATATGATTTTTTTTTTTCAGAAAAAAAAAATCTTTTAACTTTCCCATGTTTTACTTGTATTTTTCAATTGAATTTCTATATATTTTTTATATTAATATTTTTTTTTATTTAAGTATTCCCCAACATTTTTATGTATATTTCTTAAATGTAATTTACACATCAAGGGTTATTTATTCATCATAAGATGATGCTTTCGACAGTGATAGAGGTCCAACCATGTAGGTCTTTTCATTTTGTCACTAATAGCAATCCAATCCATTTGAACGAGAAGGGCAGGCAGCAAATGAACATTCCGACTTCAAACAACTATCGCCACCAACGGCAGCCAAATCATACCCTGAGTCCCAGGTCAAGTTCTTTGAGCGATCGTCGTATCTCTGAAACGAGTGTGTTCATTCGTTCGCACTCCTGGAAGCAAACGAGGATGTAAGGCGAACGTTCAGCTGTCTTGGCGGTGATGTCCGTCATGTTGTACTGCTCTGGAAGTTTCTCCAGAACCTCATCCAACACTGTTTTCACCTTCAGTAAACGTCCAGAATACTCAAATGTGTCGGTCACAACTTAATCATTTAGGAGATAGTGGAAGTGCGCAATTCTTGGTTAGAAGATGTTGTTACCTTCTCCTCCAGTGTCCCCGAGGCCCCCTCCCCCATTACGGCATCAGGAGACTGCAGCTCCAGCAGTGTATGAAAAAGGTTATCAGAGGTCACAGTCAGGAAGTCAATTTCTGCGTTGGGATGCAGCCCGTAATGCACAGGGCTTTCGTGAGGCAGTGTTTCATCAATAAAGTCGTGGTAACCCTAGAAGACCACCAATATGCCGTTTGTGGCTACGATTCTTATGACAACAACTTGGAAGAGCTTACCTGATAGTCCAGGTTGGACGGAACCACAAATCCTGGTGCTAAAGCAAGCTTTCGATCGAACTGGTGATGAAAAACAAAGAAAACAAACAAAAATAAAGTTGCGCCGCTCCGGTTTGGTCTAAGTCACACACCTGATTGGGTTGCATGTATTCTTCCAAGTAGGTTCTGCAGAGTCTTCTGTCCCAGTCATCGGTGATGTGTCCTCCATACATGATCTCTCCAAAAAGATATCGCAGGTCCTCCCATGGTACCTTCATCATTAACATACAGTAATTAAGACGTGACTCAGGAATGCCCCGAAATCCACAGGAAGTTAGCAGAAAGTGATACATGAACATCCCGAGATCAACAGAAAGAAGTGACCAAGAATCAATGGGAAGTGACCTAGAAATCAATAGGACGTGAGCAAGGAATATCACAAAATCAATCGGAAGACAATTGGAAATACCTCAAAATCAGCAGGAAGTGGCCCAAAACCAACCCAAAAAAGTGGCTCAAAATCAACAGGAAGTGAACAATGAATATAGCAAAATCAATAGGAAGACATTTGGAAAGACCCACAAAATCAACTGGAAGTGACACCGAAATTCCCTAAAATCAACAGAAAGAAGTGACCAAGAATCAATAGGAAGTGACCTAGAAATCAATAGGACGTGAGCAAGGAATATCACAAAATCAATCGGAAGACAATTGGAAATACCTCAAAATCAGCAGGAAGTGGCCCAAAATCAACCCCAAAAAGTGGCTCAAAATCAACAGAAAGTGAGCAATGAATATCGCAAAATCAATAGGAAGACACCAAAATTCCCTAAAATCAACAGAAAGAAGTGACCAAGAGTCAACAGGAAGTGACCTAGAAATCAATAGGACGTGAGCAAGGAATATCACAAAATCAATCGGAAGACAATTGGAAATACCTCAAAATCAGCAGGAAGTGGCCCAAAATCAACCCCAAAAAGTGGCTCAAAATCAACAGGAAGTGAGCAATGAATATCGCAAAATCAATAGGAAGACATTTGGAAAGACCCACAAAATCAACTGGAAGTGACACCGAAATTCCCTAAAATCAACTGTAAATGACCCAAAAATCAACAGGCAGTGGTCCGCAATGTACAGAAAGTGAGCCAGGAATGCCCCAAAACTAGGGATGTCCCGATCGCATACTGTATTTTTTCACCCGAGTCCGAGTCACCCAACTTTGAGAATACAGATACCGAGTCCCGATCTGATACTGAAAAAAAAAAGAAGTCAAAAACAATGTGTTTCCTAGCGCACTGCCTTACAGCCAATTAAAATTGAATGTCCTCCAATAAAACTTAAGGCTTGGTTTTTTCTTGTTTTTATATGAAGACATTTATTTAAGTTTATCAAAGAAACAAAGAAGCATGCATGTATTCAACACAGTTGCACAATACGTGCTGGTATACAAATAGCATGTAGACACCACACTTCACTTGAGCTGCAAGCTATAAGTATAGGTTAGCTTCTATACAGCAGGACTTACTAACACATTTGGTTCATATAGCTTTTCCCTATAAACACACATATACTGCATATTAACAGGTTGGCATTGATGTGATTGATGAAATATAGTTTCCAAGGTAGAAAGGTAACATAAAGCACTCAAAAGCGTCAATGCGACCAACAGCTGTGTAATGTGCAAGTGAATGAGCCTGTGTTCCAAACTGCGTCACACGATGGATGCAATGAAGTATTATGACCACAAAGTAGCAGTAACGTACTGTATAAAATCAACGGGCTCTTAACACTGGAGATTCTAGCCAGCACAATAAGTGTTTTTTTTTTTTTAAATTAAAAACCCGATCCTTTTCACCCGATTCTTATCCTCTGAAAAATGGCCCCATCGGCCTGATTTCCAAACAAGTGATTTGATCGGGGACACATTCCTACCATAAACCAACAGGAAGTGACCTGAAAATGTGCCAAACTTAACAGGAAGTCACCCAAAATTAACAGGAAGTGACCTGCAGGCCTTCACTGACCAGCAGCGCAGCAACCATTTAAAAAAATATTTATTTAAGTTCTTATTGACGATTTTACACATTTATGTATTTATTATAGGGCTGTCAAATGATTAAAAATTTTAATTTAGTTAATCACAGCTTAAAAATTAATTAATCGTAATTAATCGCAATTCAAACCATCTCTAAAATATGCCATATATTTCTGTAAATTATTGTTGGAATGGAAAGATAAGACAAGACGGATATATACATTCAACATACTGTACATAAGTACTGTATTTGTTTATTATAACAATAAATCAACAAGATGGCATTAACATTATTAACATTCTGTTAAAGGAATCCATGGAAAGAAAGAGCTGTAGTTCTTAACAAAATAAATGTTAGTACAAGTTATAGAAATTTCATATTAAAAGCACAATGGTCATGAATATATACAAAGAAAGAATGCAACTCACAAGCGATGCATGTATAAGACAGTGTGATGAGACTGCGAGAACTGCCACTGAATACTGGATGCAGACGTTAGCTGGTCTGATTAGCACTGTCTATTGTTATGAGTTCGCGTCGACATATAATCACGTCAGCAGAGCGTGATGAAACCCATAAAATCAGTTGCACCCTAGCGCCAGCAGAGGGCGACAAAACACCAAAAAAACAAATGCAAGTAACAAGTGGACAAGACACTGTGCTGTCATTAATCAGTTTGAGTGGGTCATTCCGCACATGCGTTAAATGCGTCAAATATTTTGACGTGATTAATTAAAAAAATTAATTACCGCCCGTTAACGCGATAATTTTGACAGCCCTATTTTATTAATTAACATAAGAAAATACAATAAGAATAAAAACAACCAACCATGTAATAAAAATGTGTTATATCAAAATTACATTTGTTAAATTAACAGAAATAGTCACAGTTAAGCAATAACTTGTCATTGTAATTTCTTAGCCATACAGTGGCGCCCACCTGTGCGTTAGCCTCGAGATAGTTGTAGAGGACATTGACGGATATGGTCAAGTCTCCAGTGTTGAACGGGTACTTCCTGTTCCAACCCTGGGGTCCGAACTTCCTCCTCTCGGCAACGCAGGCGTGGAAGTAGCACAGAGAGAACAGAATGATTTTGAACTCCTGCTCGCGGCTACACTGGTCTAGGATGCCCTGCCGGAAAAATAACATGGAAGTTCTATACAGTTCATGTCTGAAGGTTGTTTGTAACACGCAATAAAATCAAGTTACTGTAGCTAGAAAAATTATTGTATAACTATTGTATTACTAGATGCCGACCTGGTCAAAATGATCAAGTGCTGCATGCAAATTAGCATGCATGCCAGTTGGAGGCTCATTGGTCACTTTGATGGAATTTTCCAGAATACCCTGACAAAGACAAACATTTGAATGCAGTTGTTATAATGCAATAGCTTCTTTCTGATCATCAACCATCTCGAGAATCTTATAATGAGCTTTGCCATACATACTTGTGGAATGATGTGTTCCTGGGTGGTAGGTGCAGGTTCCGCACTCATGAAGACTCTGTAGTCAGGATGACTCCCTTCACAGTAGCGTTCCAGAAGCTTCTCTAGTGAGCCCAGCCAGCGAGCGACCAAGTGGATATTCTGCTCAAATGCAAATAATAAATCTGATTAGTGCTGCAATGATTAATTGACTAACTCGAGTAATTCAATTAGAAAAAAAGTCAAATTTTGCCGCTTCGATTCGTTTAATTAGAGTGATATCTTAATGGTTTGTTTTGAAAGTGTTGCATTAAATTTTATTGATTTGGGTGGATAAACTGCCCTCTAGTGGCAACAGTGAATATGCCATAACTCGTCTAAAATGGCTGAATCCAACTGCTCCCTGTTAAGACCAATAAAATGTTTTTTTTTTGTTAGAGCTAATATGTTTGTTGATGCGTCCGTTATTTAGTATAGAAGTATATTTAGCAGTGTTTTGTGGGAATATGTGTTTGAACGATTTGTTAAGAGCATTGTAAAAAAAAAAAAAAATAGCATTTTATAGCATTTAAGCTAACGGAATTTTGCTATGCAAGTCAGCCAATTGTTCTTTTGTTGTACTTAGATCCTCATTTATTTATTTATTTATTTATTCGTTTGAGGCTGAGCTCAGGTATTTTAATGTATTTTAAATGCATTTAATACTCTTGTGAAATGAATGTGCAATTCTGTATAGTTTGAAGAAACACTCAGGAATTTTAATTTGTATTCACATTTGCTCTTTTGAAAGTGTAATCTTAGCAAGCCAAAATATTAATATTATTACAAAATATTATTGAAAGCTTGAACACTTGTATATTTGTTTTACATATTTTAAAATTTCTTCTGCAACGCATTACATTTTCATAATCGGATTATTCGATTATTCAAACAAATTTAATAATCGATTTCCTAAATCATCGATTTCTGCAGCCCTAAATTTGATGAACCAAGTAAGTTCCGTTTGAAATAGGAGAAAAGTGAGAAGCAGACCTGCAATATCACCCAGTGACCATCCTTGGCCGCCGTTTCCATGGCAACCTCAGCCACAGCCTCTTGCCCCTGACCCAAGGACACATTATGAAGCTTGCCAAGGTCGATGGTGAATCCCATTTTTCTCCCTGACGAGGAGAGGAGTTATCAATTTGTCTCATTCACCCCTGTGCACAATAATAAATTGGTTTGTAGGTATTGTACCAAGCGACTCGACATCTTTAAGTGGGTCCACTCCAGGAGAGAGGATGAAGAACATGGGAGACGCTGGGCCGCTTTCTCTAAAGGACTTTGCAAATTCTGTTTTACGGCCTTCTGTATATTTCACCCCAAGCTTCTCTTCCACAAAGTTCCTATAATTAAAAAGATATCCTGCAAGTTTGATATTGATCCCTTTATTTGTTCTTTGAACATACTGTAGATATGGAGACAAAAAAAAAAAAATTACCCTTTGTATTGTGTTAGAAATCTGTCACATTTTTGCTAGTGGACTAAATATGATCTGTGATTTAACCGGGCCATACTCAACCTTTATAGTGTATTGTTGCCGGGTCAACACTGACATGTTTTTTAGTTTGGATATGTAAAAAGGGCCTTTGATTTTTGCATATTCAAACTTGAAAACGGGGCAATTTTGGCCCAAACAGAGTACTGTTAACTGCTTGGTTGCCATTGGATTGGGCGTCTTGCACCATCAATGACTATTTTAAATTTTTAAATCTTCTTTTACTAACTACCACAGCACATACAATGAATATTGTACATTTATCTGGCAGTGAAAGAGTTAATGAAGTCATCCTTTTCATATTACAAACATATCCTGCATGTCTGATGATAATCCCTTTACTTTATTCGCATGTAAACAAAGATCTGTGACCTTTGACCTCATTATTTCAAAATGCTTCATCTTTTTCGGTTCATGTTACAAACATATCAGGTAAATTTGATAATAATCCCTTTATTCAAGCTTGAGTTATCGTGAAATTATTTTTCCTGACCTCTAAACCTTTGACCTTAATACCCTAAAATTGAATCACCACTTCCGATACAAATATATCCTGCAAGTTTGATAATCCCGTTATTTTAAGTTATCTTGAACAAAAACAGACAGACAAACTAACAAGCAGACAGTAAAACCTATCGGCTTTTTTTTTTCAAATGAAGTGGTAAGACCATCACCTGAGAGCGTACGTCATGCGATCAGGCCTCAGGGCTCTCATCATGACAAGTTTTTGCAGGGAGCTTTTCCCTTTCCACTCCTGAGGAAACTTCTCCTTCTCCGGACACTCGGACTCCACCATCTTCTTCCAGAGTTTAGGAGAGCCTTCTATGTCCCGGTCTAGACCCCGAAACTCATCAGTGAAACTCATCACCTATGTAAAATGAGGGCAACACCAATAGAAGTGCGCATGTCCATGTGATTGGATTTTTTACTCACTGAAGGTGAGTTGTCTCACCATCAATGGGTATTTTTACATCAAATATTTTCAAATATTTTCTAACTACCACTGCAGAGACTTGGTGAATGAGCATGTCTTTCAGTTATCACTTCAAAATACTCCCATGACACAAAAAAAATAAAAATGCTTTGTTTTTAGCAAAAAAGTGGCAATAAAATTTCAAAACCTTTGTGAAGTAGGCCCGCCATTAGACACAAATTTATATAAAAATGATGTCAATCGTTTGTGCCACGTTTGTGCGTTAAAACGTTTCATTTTTGCTGCTATCGTTTTTAAGATATTTACAGCTCTGAGGTCAACCAGCCCCCCTTTTGATTGGAAATGACTATAAATGGTGCCATTTGTGTATGCTACACTTGTGCTCATTTGTGCTGTAAAAGTTTACGTTTGTGCTGCTATCGTTTTACAGACATTAAGATATAAATTTTGAATTAACACGTCAATCACCCTCTGTCACGGCTAACGATGTGTACCAACTCTCAATAACAGAGGACTGTCCCAACAACTCATGCAAACTTAGCACAAATGAATGACACACCTTAGAGTAAATAGGAGGCAGCAAGTCACCTCATCACTCGAAATTAATGTCTCAATATCTATAAAACGTTTACAGAACAAATATTTTTTTGCAGCACTAACGTAGCGTAAACGAATGGCATCATTTCGGGTCCATTTTGCAATAAATGTGGGCTCCGTGATGTCATCATTTGAAATTAACATCTCAATATCTCAAAAACAAAAATATTAACAGCACAAATATGCACAGACCTAGCACAAACGAATGACATAATTTTTCTATAAATTTGCGTCTGATGGGGGTCAACTTCACGGCGTTATTTTAAAATAGTGACTTGTGAACATGCAAGGGATTGACATATTCTTGGACTCTATGTCGTATATACAATAGTAATCCCCCTTAATCGCAGGTTGTTGTTGTTCTTGTCGACACTGACACTGAAGTCATACTTATCTTTCATTCATTCATTATTCGATTGTCTTGAAACATGGTAGCTACGAGGCATCGGCCAGTATCTATTGATCCTCAGAGTCCGATTTTTTATTTCTTTGTATCGGTAATGTGCCTTTGGTCGTGAGTTAAGGGCATGCGTGCACAGCGTTCAGCCTGTTAACTCATTTGCTCCCAAGAACATATAAATATATTTTATTTTTAATTGCTTCAGTGTCCCAAAAACGTATTTATACGTCTTTTGCGTTTTTTTTTTTCCCACAATCGGCATCTATAGGTTCCCATGTATTTCAGATAGAATGCACAAAGCTCAAAACCCATTTTAAAGCAATAAAACTGGCCACTGGAGGCCAGTAGCGCATTTGGTAAGACCCGCAACCCTATTCAATGGCAACCAACGGCCGAGCTGCAAAGCCGGGGGGAGGGCGGAAGGCGACCGAATGATGACAGGCAGCGGACGACCGAGCAGAACAACCGGTAGAACGCTCGGGATGCCAGGCGCTGGACGACCGAGCAGAACGACCGGGACCACTAGATGCCGTACAGTCCGTGCTGCTCGTGAGCAGAGCCCGCAGAGACAAAAAAAAATTCATCTTTTTGAAACAGGCGGCGATGAGGGAAAAGTTTAACCCGCTGTCGCGGCCAACACAACGTTATCTTTCAGTTAGTTACAGTATGTTTAAATAAATTGTTATTTTGCTATCAAAAGCTCTATTGTCTCGTGGTTTCTGTTTTTTTGTAAAAGGAAAACATTATTCCGATATTTGGGAAGTAACTAAAGCAAAAAATAGCTGTGTTAAAGTCAAAGTTATGTTTGAAATGTATGCGTTCACAAAAAGCTCAATTTCTCAGTTTTTTTCATCAGAAATTGGAAAAATGCTCAAACTAACCTATTTTCTAATGCTGATTTCTAAAGAATGGAAAAATATATTTCTGCTGAAATAAGATAAGAAATAAGTCTAATATTTCTTTCGGTGGGTTACATGTTTATATAGCAATAGAACAAAATTTTCTGTGGGCCTTGCAAAATCAGTCAAAATCCAGTAAAACGGCCGGGAGCGAAGGGCCTTGCTCCGGTGAAAATGGCTGGGAGTGAATGAGTTAAGTGTGCTTGCAGCAGAGGTTGCGCTAGACTTTTTCGTTGTCTGTCATTTTGACTGACGGTGATAAAAATCCGGTCATAATCTATTTTTACCCATCACTTAAATTTTTAAAATGATGATAATGACATTGTGGTGACCCTTTGTTTGGCATAATTCACCTTCCGTACTTGTGTGTCCATTTGGCCGAGCTCGTTACAGGCTACGACACAGTCACGTGACAGAGACACTTAAGAGTCGCGCGCGTTCCGGCCTGAATAGAGAGTTCACAGAAAGCAGCAGAGCTACAGCGGCTGGACACAGCAATTCGAGCTAACAAGAGTCTTAAAATTGCATACCGCTTCAACATATTCAATAGTATTTAGTTTTCATTCATTTTTTTAAATTAATATTCTGTCCGAACAAGCTTAACAGAGAATCCACACCGTGCCATCACACATCAAGCAGATGAATATGTAACTTTTTCTCCGCAGTGACAAAAACAGCTTACTGTGGCCCCAGTAGGTAGGCTACATATGGAACAGTGAAATTAACAGTTCACCTGCTGTGGCCTGAACGGAGTCTTACACCTTCCTCCTGGTGCGCATGGACTTGAATTGCGTGCCCGCTCGTGCTGTCCCTGTTTTTTCACCTCTTTTATCAACACCATTGTCGTTTTGGGGCTTTTTGAAGAAACTTCGGACACTCAGTTGCCTTGATATTTTTCAGAGTAAGGCCAACGACGTCATGCATCAAGAGAGACAATAGCTAATTAATATGCTCACTCGCCACCCTGTGGTCTGGAGTGTGAATTGCAACCTGTCAAAATGACAGATGGACTTCAGTTTTTTCCGTCACCGTTTTAAAAAAATCAGTCAACGACGGAAAATATTCGGTTAACGCGACCCCTGGCTGGCACACACTCGTGCTTTTTTGTCCTTTGCTATTTTGTTCTCTTGCATATTTGACACTAAATTTGACTTGAAAAGATGTGTTGGTAACTTGATACAAAAGCTTCGATACACGAAAAATCCATTTTATGATGTTTTTTTTCCCACTTCATTTTACGAAAAATTATTCATAACATGAAAGATAATACGTACTGAAAGCGGCAACACAATAATGTTACTACGTTTAATATAAATGTAAACAAACTAAATATAGACAACGCTCACTTATATGAAACAAAATAAGAATATAACTTACAAGTGATGCTTTATCAAGGAACAAAAGGCAAGATGAAATAGCAAGCAATGACTGCTGAAGTTAACTCGTGTTTTGGCACTCCGTGTTTGCTATGAGCTCAATTAGTCACGCGATAACATCTGTAGAATGAGCTGGAACCTAACAAACTAGTTACATTCAAGCGCCACCAGGGAGCGTCAAAGGATTACAAATAAAGAAAGGCAATCAGACGACATGCCAGCAAATTTGATGTAATGTTTTAGAGAGCTTGGAACGAATTTACATGTAAAACGTGATGAGGTACCACTGGACATCCATGTAAATCGTTTCATATAGTTTGTGAGATGTGGTAGGTTCATTAAAAAGGAAAAACTTTACTTTTTTTTTTTTTTTTTTTTTTTTTTTTTTTTTTTTTAAAGTTTCTATATCTAAACTTCAACAACAGTACATAGGGAAACCTTTGGACTTTCTTCAGCTTCCTCAGTCATTTTTCGATACATTTTTAATAAGCAATGCGACAGCATCTTTGTACCTTGATGGCACTCCATGCAGAGTTGGAGAGAAAATCCAGAGGGCTGACATAAGAGTGGTCGATATTGAAGCGTAACAGGAAGTCGAGTTCCCGTACGTTGATCTCCTTACTCATCAGAAGCAACTAGAGCAAGATAGTAAGTTATTGTCAACGCTGATGCACTTTGACAAACAAACACACACCTGAAAGGCCAGTTGTGCGGTGAAGGTGAGCTTGTCCCTCTCGAAGAGCCCCCTGCTGATGTAATTGAAGGTGGAGTAGGTGACGCAATCTATGAGCGTTTTCACTCTGCTGGTCACGTCCTCGCAGGCTTCTGCCATCTCTACCGCTTTGTGGAAGATCACGTTGAATGCCTTAAGGGCGGAGGAAGGTTATTGTTAGCTCTCAACAATTGGGATTAAACGTTTCTCAGGCATGCACTCGTACCTTGAGGCTGAACTGATACATGGGGTTGATCTTGTTGAGGTCATTCATGATGAAGTAAAGAAGGGAAGCTCTGACGGCGACCGGACGGTAATGTTCCCTGGCTTCATTTATTTTCAACTCGTTGACTTTAGCTTCCAGAACCTGGAAAGGAAGGGCTTGGAGTGAATGATTATGGTTCAGTGTCATTGACGTCTACTTGTGATAAACTCATTTAAATGTGGTAAACGTGATTGGGCGTCTATCATCGTTAATGGCACTGAATGAATTAAACCAACGTAGCAAATAAACAATATTTTTCATATATACTGTATATAGATATTTATTTATAAAATCATGTTAGGGACAGTGGTAACCTCAGTGGACAGCGATTCAAAAGTCAACACTTAGGACCGTTAACCCTATGAAGAGCATGCGACCATTTTTGGTCATTTAAAAAAACTTAAATATTAGCAATTATTATTATAGTTTCATCGTTGTCTCCCACTTATCTGAATCTGGGTCGCAGGCGCTGCAGCCTCAGCAAAGAGGCCCAGATAGCCCCCTCCCCAGACACTTCTAGCAGCTCGTCTGGGAGAATCGCAAGACAGGCCAGCCAAGCGATATTATCTCTCCAGCATGTCCTGGGTCAGCCCCGTGGTCTCCTCCCAGTCGGACATGCCTGAAACACCTCCTGAGGGAGGCATCCAGGGGGCATGTTCATTCCTCCTCAGATGGCTCCTCTCGACATGGAAGAGCAGTGGCTCTACCCCAAGTCCCTCCCAGATGACCGAGCTCCTCACCCTATCTCTAAAGCTGAGCTCGGCCACTCTGCGAAGGAAACTCATTTCAGCTGGTTGTATCCGCGATCATTTTCTTTTTGTAATGACCAGAAGTTCATGGCATAGGTCAACGGTAGGAACGTGGATCGATAAATTGAGAGCTTCGCATTGCGGCTCAGCTCCCTCCTAAACACGAATGACTGTTTAAGCGCCTGCAACACTGTGGACGCCGCCCAAATCTGCCGGTCAATATCACGCTCTGACCTACCTTCACTCATGAACAAGACCCCAAGAATCTTGAACTCCTCCACCTGGGGTAGGCACTCACCCGCTACCTGGAGCGAGCAATCTTCCCCTTTTCGGTCATAGACTCAGACTTGGAGGTGCTGAGCTTCATCTCAGCCGCTTTACACTTGGCTTTGAACCATCCCAGCCAGAGCTGGAGGTCGTTGTACAATTGAGCTAAAAGAACCACACTCTCCGCAAAAATCAGAGATGAGATCCTCCTACCACCAAACTCGAACCCCTCCACCACACGGCTGCACCTTGAAAATCTGTCCATGAAACTCACAAACAGAACAGGTGACAAAGGGCAAGTCCAACCCTCACTGGGAACAGGTCCAGCTTGCTGCTGGGTACGCCAACCAGACTCATCTGCTCCTGGGTACAGGGACTGCACACAGGATGCGCCTGGGGACATGGTCATAAGACTTCTCCAAATCCACAAAACATATGGGGACTGAATTGACAAATTCCCATGCCCTTCGAGCACCCTACCCCTAGGGTAAAGAGCCGGTCTGTGGTTCCACGGTCAGGATAGAAACCACATTCTTCCTCCTCGATGTGAAGTTCAACTATCAACTGGACCCTCCTTTCCAGTACCATGGTGTAGAGTTTCTTGGGGACGCTGAGGAGTGTGATCCATTTACAGCTGGAGCATACCCTCTGGTCGCGTTTTTTAAAGATAGGGACCAACACCCCGATTTGCCACTCCAAAGGTTCTGCCACCGATGACCACGCAATGTTGCACAGGCGCGTCAGCCAAGACAGCCCTACAACATCCAGGGCCTTGAGATACCCAGGGCAGACTCATTTCCTGGAGCTCCGCCGCCACGGAGTAGTTTCCCTACCTCAGCGACTTCTGCCCCAGTGATTAAACCATCTGAACCCAGGCCTCTGTTTCCCCCATAGTGAGATTAAGGACTTCCTCAAAGTAGTCCTTCCACCGCCCGACAATGTCCCCAGTTGAGGTCAGTAGCTCCCCGCCTCGCTGTAAACAGGGTGAACGAGTTGCCGCCTTCCCCCCTGAGGCGCCGGACAAATTGCCAGAACCGTATTGGAGCTGATCGATAGTCTTCCTCCATAGTCTCACCGAACCCCTCCCACGTCTGAGTTTTTGCCTCGCCCACTGGTACCAGTCAGCTGTCTCAGGAGACCCACAGGCCAAACATGCCCTGTAGGCCTCCTTCAGCCTGATGGCTCCTCTCACCTCTTATTATAGTATAAATTTTTTAAAATGATTACCGGTATTCATTACTGTATTTTTTTATATTATTTTTTTCATAACTATAAATAAATTTACAAATTGTATATTATATTTCTGGTTATTGAAAAAAATATTTTGACACTTAAGACTTTTAACCTTTTCTAGGGCAAGTGATTAAAAACAGCAAGAAAGTTAGATTAAAAAAAAAAAAAAAACCTGAAATAATAGTAATATAGTATTTTTATTTTAAAAATTGTATTATTGTATTGTACTATCATTGTATAATTATTTTTCTTTTTTTTTTTTAAAGCTTTAAAGCATTAGTAATATTTTGATTTTCTTTGTTTTATTTTCTATATAATTATAAATATATTTATAAAGGAATACAATGTTATTTAAAGATCAATTAATTCAATACATTATTTAATCAATGGGCTGCCATTGATGGTGCCAGACGTCCAGTCAAAACGGATTGGACAACTAGCATCGTCAGTGGCAGCCAATAAGTTAAATGAGTACCTTGTAAGCGTAACAAAAAGAAGTCATACATTTTGCATGAAAGGGTTAAGAAAACAGGGAACCTGTAGTTCCAAAAATTGACAAGATAGAAAAATACTGAGATCGGTTTTAGATTCAGCACCCAAAAATGAGTTTAAAACAACTGTCAGACCTAACACAAAGAGGTGCTAGTACAAGTAATGTAAATCAGTTAAATTTTCACGAGTTTTCGCCTTTGTCAATGCAGAAGCAGGTTCTATCAACACACACTTGTGGAAAAGTTATCTTCCGCTGAACAACCCAAATGGAAATTCAAGAAATGATTGAATTCCTCATTGAAAAAAGTTCCTATAAATGACCTTCATCTGAATTTCAGCAGCAGTGTGCTTGGTGCTCTCCAGCTTCTCCACCAGCAAATCGTCCCCCAAAAAGTTACTCTCTGCTGCAGACAGCCTGGTCAGCAGCTCGTCCTCCAGAAGTTTCAGCTCAATCTTGAACAAGTTCTGTTGTTTGGTAAGTTCACTCTGTGGAAAGTTGAAAAAGCATGAACGGGTAAGTAAATCAACCAATGTGTTAGGTGTTTTTTTTTTTTTTTTTAAATTGAGCAAATAGAACAGCATTTTACCTTGAGGTTCTCAAGGTCAGGCCTCTCCTGGTTGACAACCTGAGCGAGGAGCTGGTCCTCCAGCCCGTCCCTGGTCACAGTGAAATTAATGAGCGTGGTCTGAGCCTGAATCTCTGGCTTGTAGTGAGGGTTGGCCAATTTGGTGTGAAGGATGAGTCTGAAGCCAGGATGGAAGAAGCACTCCTTATCGCCAACCTTGACACAACTGCATAACATAATAAACCACACTGTAAAGTGATTTCTATAGCATGATAGGCAAACTCAAGATCCCTGAATTTACATTTAATAAATATTACATCATCAAGAAGGGAAACAATACAATTAAGATAAAAATAATATTAATACAAAAAAAAAAAAATAGCCCCGTTTTTTGGTGTATTTTTCAATATATTGTGTATGTCTAAAATGATTATTTTCATGAGCATACTGTATGTATTCCCCCAATGTTTTTATGTATAAATCAAAAGCAGTGTTAAAAGCAGCATAAATAAAAATGTATGAAGTCCCAGTCAAGTGAGTTGTTACCTTCCCTTCTTGATTGTGTGTCGACCCAAGAGCGGGTCAAGAACTGGGTCAATAGTCTCCTCCATGTTCTCGATGAGTACTGTGTTTCCCGCCACGACGGCTTGCTCGATCACATCCACGTAACTGAAGCAAACAGTGGAAGGTTGAGTAATCCCGAAGTGAAAAACAATATATTTTCTGAAATAAAAGCAGGAGTCGACCAAACATACCCTTTTTGGCTCAGACTGACAACTTTGAGGCTGTTGCCGTAGCGACTCTTGATCCACTTTATTCCTTGTAGTTGAGGGTCAATGAGGAGAGGCCATCGTTCACCTCGAATAGAACACAGCACAAGTTTTGACGGATCCAAAAATTCACGCAACGCAGGCTCTCTTTTAATTTTGCCATTCATTTTCATGGGTGTGCTAAAAACATGTTTTTTTTTTTTAACAACAACAAAAAAAAGCCCAAAACATTTTTAATGGAAAACAAAAATACACTTTAAAATTTAAACAGGCCACATGTCCTGCAATCCCCCCCACACACACATATAAATAGATAAATGTGAATTAAGAAGAACCCAGTTTTCATTTTGAGTACACTGCCAGTTTTGGGCAAAAATGTACAATTCACCAACATTTGACAAAAACATTTTCAATGGCCCCATTCAATTGCAATCACACATTCAACTCCCACAAAAACATGCCCATTCATTCCTATTGATTTTGAAGTTGGAGCTTGGACTTGATTTAAGTGGTGTTCTAATGGTTTGTTTTAATAGTGTTCACATTTAGTTTTATTGATTTAAGTGAATACACTTCCCTCTGGTGGCAACAGTGAATATGACATAACTCATTTCACATGGCTGAATCCAGCTGCTCCCTGTTAAGACCAACATTAGTTCAAACAAAAACCTATCTTTTGTTTTTTTAATGCATTCGTAGTTTAGTTTATATGTATATTTAACCCTTTTTTAAAAATCATTTGTTAAGAGCACTGTAAAAAAAAAAAAAAAGCATTTCAACTTTCACTATGTAGGCTAGCTATTTGTTCTTTTGTTGTACTCAGATCCTCATTTATTTAGGTTTTTTTTTTCAGTTTGATGCTCAGCTCAGGTATTTTAATTTTTAATGTTCCTTATCCGATTACTCGATTATTCGAACTAGCTTTTTTATTGATTAATAGAATGCTATAGTAATCGATAGCTGCTGCTCTTTTATGCTGTGTGAGCAAATTTTTGGGGTCTTGCACCCCTGCTCTAAAATGTACATGAAATGACCTAAAATCAACAAGAATTGACCTGGAAATGCCGTACATAACCAGAAAGTCACCAATGAACAGGAAATGATTCAGAAATGTCCTAAATTCAACAAGAAATTATCCAAAATGTACCTGAAGGGACCCCAGAATGCCCCAAAATATACATGAAGTTACCCTAAGTCAACGGCAAGTTACCCACAATTACCTCCCTGTCTGCCATATCCAATTCATTTAAACCGGCATGAACTACGTGTGCATGCTCACGCTGACTATTATAGCAAAATATTGGCTCCACTCACAATTAGTGTGGATGGCGGCATTCTGGGTGGACATTTTGTCTCCTGGCAAGCCTTCGTTGTTCCACTGCGCCACCATGGCATCGTCCGTTAGCATGCACACAGGATCCATATCTGCTGTCATGGGAATCGGGATCTTGGGGAGGAAGCAACACAAATGAATGGTTCAAAAATGAGTGTAATGGAGAATCCATCCATCCATCCATCCATTATCTTCCGCTTATTCCGGGGTCGGGTCGCGGGGGCAGCAGCTTCAGCAGGGAAGCCCAGACTTCCCTCTCCTCAGCCACTTCAGCCAGCTCCTCCGGCGGGATTCCAAGGTGTTCCCAGGCCAGCCGAGCGACATAGTCTCTCCAGCGTGTCCTGGGTCGACCCCGGGGCCTCCTGCCGATGGGACATGCCCGGAACACCTCTCCAGGGAGGTGTCCAGGAGGCATCCGAACCAGATGCCCGAGCCACCTCAACTGGCTCCTCTCAACGCGGAGGAGTAGCGGCTCGACACCAAGCCCTTCCCGGATGACCGAGCTTCTCACCCGATCTCTAAGGGAGAGCCCGGACACCCTGCGGAGGAAACTCATTTCGGCCGCTTGTATCCGTGATCTTGTTCTTTCGGTCACGACCCACAGCTCGTGACCATAGGTGAGGGTAGGAACGTAGATCGACCGATAAATCGAGAGCTTCGCCTTTTGGCTCAGCTCCTTCTTCACCACAACGGACCGGTGCAGAGTCCGCATCACTGCAGACGCTGCGCTGATCCGCCTATCAATCTCCCGCTCCCTCCTACCCTCACTCGTGAACAAGACCCCAAGATACTTGAACTCCTCCACTTGGGGCAGGCTCTCATCCCCGACCCGGAGAGGGCATGCCACCCTTTTCCGGCTGAGGACCATGGTCTCGGATTTGGAGGTGCTGATCTTCATCCCAACCGCTTCACACTCAGCTGCAAACCGCCCCAGTGAGAGTTGGAGGTCATGGCTTGATGAAGCCAACAGCACCACATCGTCTGCAAAAAGCAGAGATGCAATGCTGAGGCCACCAAACCGGACACCCTCAACGCTTTGGCTGTGCCTAGAAATTCTGTCCATAAAAATTATGAACAGAATCGGTGACAAAGGGCAGCCTTGGCGGAGTCCAATCCTCACTAGGAACGAATTCGACTTACTGCCGGCAATGCGGACCAGACTCTGACACCGGTCGTACAGGGACTGAACAGCCCTTACCAAGGGGCTCGGTACCCCGTACTCCCGGAGCACCCTCCACAGGACTCCCCTAGGCACACGGTCGAACGCCTTCTCCAAATCCACAAAACACATGTAGACTGGTTGGACGAACTCCCATGCACCCTCGAGGACCCTGCCGAGGGTGTAGAGCTGGTCCACTGTTCCACGGCCGGGACGAAAACCACACTGCTCCTCCTGAATCCGAGATTCGACTTCCCGACGGACCCTCCTCTCCAGCACCCCTGAATAGACTTTACCGGGGAGGCTGAGGAGTGTGATCCCTCTATAATTGGAACACACCCTCCGGTCCCCCTTTTTAAAAAGGGGGACCACCACCCCGGTCTGCCAATCCAGAGGCACTGTCCCCGATGTCCACGCGATGTTGTAGAGGCGTGTCAGCCATGACAGCCCTACAACATCCAGAGCCTTTAGGAACTCCGGGCGGATCTCATCTACCCCCGGGGCCTTGCCACCGAGGAGCTTACCAACCGCCTCAGTGACTTCAACCCCAGAGATTGAAGAGCCCACCTCAGAGTCCCCAGACTCTGCTTCCTCAAAGGAAGGCGTGTCGGTGGAATTGAGGAGGGCTTCGAAGTATTCTCCCCACCGACTCACGACGTCCCGAGTCGAGGTCAGCAGTACACCATCTTCACTATACACAGTGTTAATGGTGCACTGCTTTCCTCTCCTCAGACGCCGGATGGTGGACCAGAATTTCCTCGAAGCCGTCCGGAAGTCGTTTTCCATGGCCTCGCCGAGCTCCTCCCATGTCCGAGTTTTTGCCTCGGTGACCGCCGAAGCCGCAGTCCGCTTGGCCAGCCGGTACCTGTCAGCTGCCTCCGGAGTCCCACAGGCCAAAAAGGCCCGATAGGCCGCCTTCTTCAGCTTGACGGCATCCCTTACCACTGGTGTCCACCAGCGGGTTCGGGGATTGCCACCACGACAGGCACCAACCACCTTACGGCCACAGCTCCGATCGGCCGCCTCAACAATGGAGGTGCGGAACATGGTCCACTCGGACTCAATGTCCCCCACCTCCCCCGGGACAAGGGAGAAGTTCTGCCGGAGGTGGGTGTTGAAGCCCTTTCTGACAGGGGATTCTGCCAGACGTTCCCAGCAGACCCTCACAATACGTTTGGGCCTGCCAGGTCTGACCAGCATCTTCCCCCACCATCGGAGCCAACACACCACCAGGTGGTGATCAGTTGACAGCTCCGCCCCTCTTTTCACCCGAGTGTCCAAAACATGCGGCCGCAAGTCCGATGACACGATCACAAAGTCGATCATCGAACTGCGGCCTAGGGTGTCCTGGTGCCAAGTGCACATATGGACACCCTTATGTTTGAACATGGTGTTCGTTATGGACAATCCGTGACGAGCACAGAAGTCCAATAACAGAACACCGCTCGGGTTCTGATCGGGGGGGCCGTTCCTCCCAATCACGCCCCCCCAGGTCTCACTGTCATTGCCCACATGAGCGTTGAAGTCCCCCAGCAGAACAAGGGAGTACCCAGAGGGGGCACTCTCCAGCACACCCTCCAAGGACTCCAAAAAGGGTGGGTACTCTGAACTGCCGTTTGGTGCATAAGCACAAACAACAGTCAGGACCCGTCCCCCCACCCGAAGGCGGAGGGAGGCTACCCTCTTGTCTACTGGGGTAAACCCCAGCGTACAGGCACCAAGCCTGGGGGCAATAAGTATGCCCACACCTGCTCGGCGCCTCTCACCGTGGAAGAGAGTGGAAGAGGGTCCAACCCCTCTCGGAGAGGACTGGTATCAGAACCCAAACTGTGTGTGGAGGAGAGTCCAACTATATCTAGTTGGAACTTCTCTGCCTCACACACCAGCTCGGGCTCCTTCCCCGCCAGAGATGTGACATTCCAAGAGCTAGCTTCTGTAGCCGGGGGTCGGACCCCGCCTTTGGCTGCCGCCCAAATTGCTACGCACCCGACCCCTTTGGCCCTTCCCACAGGAGGTGAGCCCATGGGAAGGGGGACCCATGTTGCCTTTTCGGGCTGTGCCCGGCCGGACCCCATGGGAAAAGGCCCGGCCACCAGACGCTCGCCTTTGAGCCCCACCCCCAGGCCTGGCTCCAGGGGGGGGCCCCGGTAACCCGCGTCCGGGCAAGGGAAACTTGGATCCTGTAATTTTCTCCATCATAAGGGGGGAGTTTGGAGAATTGGAAGCAAATGAATAACAGTACTAAAACATGATCATTCATTGAAATTTTAGACCTTCTGACTGCGGAGGAAAGGTCTCCACAGGTTCTCCACCAGTTCCCTACGGTACTTTTTGGAGAAGGAGCCAGCGTAGGAAATGAAGGCCGCGGTAAGGAGAACATCTCCGCAAAGAGTGGCCTCCTGTTCGTGGTACTCAGCCACTGAAAGGGCCCAACGCACGTTTTCACTCTAAATTAATGTATGAAAAACACAGCAAAAGATTATTGTTGTTGCCTTAAATTCCAATAGTCGATACATCATTTGGAGATATTTACAACTTTAAATTGTTCAAATACTCTTTCTTGTAACTAATAATAGTAAATTCTATTTTGTTATTCATTTTTACAACTGTGAGTATTTGCTTATATATATATTTTCAATTAAAAAGTAGACATTTTTTATGTTAAAAAATTGAATAAACAGTCTTCATTTTCAAATATTATTGGACGCGAAACCTGCAGCCCTTTGACGAGTCGATTGGCGAGTTGAATGGTCTTGTTTGTGCGATTGACTTCTTCCTGAAAACGTAACTTTTCTGATGTAGCTTTCTCATACTCTTCGGTCAGGGCTTCCAGGCTGCTGTCCAACTCCTGAAAAAGGTGGATGAAAAAGAGACTGCCATCAAAGATTTGCAATCAGGGAGTGCGTGATTCAAATGCGTTGTGGGACGCACCGCCAGTCTGTTCCTGATGGCATGGAGCTTCTCCGCAGCCTCAGCCAGGTCGGCGTTGGCTTGTGAAAGACACTTCCTCTTCATCTCTACCTCACAGAATACCTGTTGAGATAAGCACGAGTGTGCCTCAGCAGTCAGCACCATAAAAGGCTGAAGGCTATTGTTTCCAATTAAACTAAAACTTTAAATTACATTTAAATAGAACCTAGAAAATGCAGTTTCTAGAGAAATTGCATGGGGAGCTTTGCTGTGTTGGTCAGTAAACCTGTAGTAAAAGGACAACCCAAGCGCGAGTGAAAGTTGCTAGAATTTCTTGCTAGAACTCCCTGACATAAAAGTCGCTACGGAGCCAGAAAAAAACACAGACATGCAAAGAATTAAACGTGTTATACATACAACACAAAATAAAACAGAACAGGTTTTACACATGCATTAGCCTACTGCATGCACTAGAAATTGATTTACATTCAAAATTCTATTTTTTCAATGATGATATATATATATATATAAAGTAACAACAAAAATAAGTAAAAATGACTTACATTATGCACAGTGAAATACAATATATTTTGAAGATAACACAAACATTGACTTTATGTTATCAGGAAATAAATAACTAGCCAAACAAAGGTAAATGAACCAAAATAAATCCAAATAGCGCATTAACTACTGGACTGTCTCAGAAAATTAGAATACACAATATTCTAATTTTCTGAGACAGTCCTGTACATTAATCCACCATTTAAAGCACGGGTGTCCAAACTTTTTGCAAAGGGGACCAGATTTGGCGTGGTAAAAATGTGGGGGGCCGACCTTGGCTGACGTCCTTTACATAGAACAATATACAGGACTGTCTCAGAAAATTAGAATATTGTGTATTCTAATTTTCTGAGACAGTCCAGTATATTGCCATATATATCACATTTTAGACATGCATTTCTGGACCTGATTGCAGTAAAAAAAAATGTTTAAAACCTTAGTATGTTAAATCTCACTTTAGTTATACTGTATTTGTTTTAGCACAAGAACTGCATGTACAGTAATTCTGAATGTATCATATATGATACAAATTAGAGAACATATTAAACAAATTAACTAAAAAAAATGTTTACTGAAATTTTATGTACCCCTGGGTGTTATTTGTCCATTTTTTGGCTTTTTTCGTTTTTTTCTGTGTTTAAAAGGAAAAAAAGCATATGAAAAAATACACTAGGGAGCTGATATTTCCTGCAGGATACTAAATCATGTAGAAGTTCGAAATGGCACCATCCGGCAATTTCTAACTTATTGCAAACAGGCTGGGAAGATTTGCACTAAACTCTTATTATTTTGCCATTTTTTGGCTCATTGACTCCCATTATAAATCATGATTTTTAATATGCTGTAAACCTGATGTTTTATCATGCATTTTCCGTGATTATTGATGCAATCGCTTCTTTGGCGAGTCAAAAACATGCAGATAAAAAAAATTTTGTGTTGACACCCAGAAGTCACTAGATGGAGCCATAGGCCAATACATGAATTTGCTTGCGAAGCTAGCTTCAGATCGGTCAAAAATTAATGCAATAAAGACGGTTGGCTTTACAAAAAAAATGGTGTCAATGTTGTCTGAGCTCACTTTCAGTCTATTTGGGCATACGTATTTGCAATTTTGCACGTTTGCACAAGACAATAAAAAGGTACTTCCCGGAAATGCAAAAAAACCTAAACAAAAAAACCACGTGTTTATTGTTGTCGTTTGAATTTAAACTTTTATTGGTTGGGTGTTTGAATTTCTTTACTCTCATTGGTTCTGGGCATTTTGGGAGTCTCTGTTCTCGCGAGGATCACCATTTTGCATTTCTTCCAACACAACTGTGATCGATGGCGGCGAGAAGTATTTCACCGCAGGACACGATTCGAATGGTGTTAGAAAATCCTGATTCCGACGACGACGACCTTTGTTCGGACGCTTCTTTGGAGAGCCCAGAAGACATTGAACAAATTCTTCCGGACTTTCGATGCCGGAGGAGGACGGCTTTGATGACGAGGATTAGGAAATAGTTGACAACATAACGAGATGAAAGCGGGGAGCAGAAGGCAGGGGCACGGACATGACCACGTTGAGGCGCATGACGAAAATGACGGCGATCGAGGTAATGACGAGAGTGAGTAAGCAAATGTTTTGCATATCAAGGTTTGTCTTGTAAAAGCTGATCAAAGATCAAAGCTGTTATTGTTGCGTGCGCTTGTGCTTTGCAGGCCTGAGGCACATACTCCTGCCGCCGGCGCGCACTCAGGTGGCCAATGTGTGTTTTTTCACATGCCGGACATTTCGTCATGCAGCGCGTTTGTGCTGTTCACGGAGATCTACCCTCGTTTGTGCTGTTCACGGAGATCTACCCTGAGTGGAACGTGAAGAAAAGCTACAAGCGCCGACTATTTCTTGAGGAACTTGGCATGGCTCTAATTCGGCCAGAAGTCCTAAAACGGGAACCACCGCCTTCTGCCGAAGGCTTGGTTGAGCAGCGAGCTGGACCCCCGTCCAAGCGCAAACAATGTGGCCTTTGCACAAAGCCACTTCGGGCTTCGAACATAATAATAAATAATAATACATTTTATTTATAACGCACTTTACATTTGAACAACAAATCTCAAAGTGCACATCATGAATTGTGTATGTTGTTATTATGTTAACTGTTATATTGTATGTATGTTTTGTAAAATTGTTAACATAAATTCTATCATCAAATCAGTTATTGTCACGTTGTCACAGTCTTGTTCTAAAACAAAAAAATCTATTGTTACGACTTTTACTTATCCAATGATGTAATTATGTAATATAAAATATTTTATTTTGATTTATATGTAGCCTATATAGCATAGTTAGTTTTACTATTAGGATAATGCTGCTATTATTGTCCATAGGGGGCCAAAACAAAAAACAAAAAAACTATATGTTTAGATAGGTCTGATGCCACTGAACATTGTGAATGGTTGAAAGTGAAAAAATATTCAGAAATAACTTAGTTATCACACTTCAAAGGAAAAGCCATTTTTTGGACAAAATCACAAGAGTTGAATGTAAATGAGAAAACTGCAATTGTGTAAAAAGTGGGTGTGCATAAAAAAATTGGTTGTTACGACTTGTGGACTTATTCAAGCCTCTAACTATGTGATATGGAATATTCAAATTAGACTTTTGTTTTTTATATATATACAGCATAGTTAGTTTTGCTATTCGGATAATGCTGCTATTATTGTCCATAGGGGGCATTGAAAAATAAAAAAAATAAAAAACTATATATGTGTAGATAGGTCTGATGCCACTGAAGATTTTGAGTGGTTGAAAGTGAAAAAATATTCAGAAATGACTTAGTTATCACACTTCAAAGCAAAAGCCATTTTTTGGACAAAATCACAAGAGTTTAGTGTAAATGAGAAAACTGCAAATGTGTAAAAACTGGGCATGCATAAAAAAATTGGTTGTTATGACTTAACGACTTATTCAAGCCTCTAACTATGTGATATGGAATATTCAAATTAGACTTTTGTTTTTTATATATATACAGCATAGTTAGTTTTGCTATTCGGATAATGCTGCTATTATTGTCCATAGGGGGCATTGAAAAATAAAAAAAATAAAAAACTATATATGTGTAGATAGGTCTGATGCCACTGAAGATTTTGAGTGGTTGAAAGTGAAAAAATATTCAGAAATGACTTAGTTATCACACTTCAAAGGAAAAGCCATTTTTTGGACAAAATCACAAGAGTTTAGTGTAAATGACAAAACTGCAAATGTGTAAAAACTGGGCATGCATAAAAAAATCGGTTGTTATGACTTAACGACTTATTCAAGCCTCTAACTATGTGATATGGAATATTCAAATTAGACTTTTGTTTTTTATATATATACAGCATAGTTAGTTTTGCTATTCGGATAATGCTACTATTATTGTCCATAGGGGGCATTGAAAAATAAAAAAAATAAAAAACTATATATGTGTAGATAGGTCTGATGCCACTGAAGATTTTGAGTGGTTGAAAGTGAAAAAATATTCAGAAATGACTTAGTTATCACACTTCAAAGGAAAAGCCATTTTTTGGACAAAATCACAAGAGTTTAGTGTAAATGAGAAAACTGCAAATGTGTAAAAACTGGGCATGCATAAAAAAATCGGTTGTTATGACTTAACGACTTATTCAAGCCTCTTAACTATGTGATATGGAATATTTAAATTAGACTTTTGTTTTTTTTATATATACAGCATAGTTAGTTTTGCTATTCAGATAATGCTGCTATTATTGTCCATAGGGGGCATTGAAAAAAATAAAAAAATAAAAAACCTTATATGTGTAGATAGGTCTGATGCCACTGAACATTTTGAGTGGTTGAAAGTGAAAAAATATTCAGAAATGACTTAGTTATCACAATTCAAAGGAAAAGCCATTTTTTGGACAAAATCACAAGAGTTTAGTGTAAATGAGAAAACTGCAAATGTGTAAAAACTGGGCATGCATAAAAAAATCGGTTGTTATGACTTAACGACTTATTCAAGCCTCTAACTATGTGATATGGAATATTCAAATTAGACTTTTGTTTTTTATATATATACAGCATAGTTAGTTTTGCTATTCGGATAATGCTGCTATTATTGTCCATAGGGGGCATTGAAAGATTAAAAAAAATAAAAAACTTTATATGTGTAGATAGGTCTGACGCCACTGAACATTTTGAGTGGCTGAAAGTGAAAAAATATTCAGAAATGACTTAGTTATCACACTTCAAAGGAAAAGCCATTTTTTGGACAAAATCACAAGAATTTAGTCAAGATAAAATAACGCCCAAGGGTTAAGGACCTCATAAAGCTCCCCCCCCCCCCCCCCCCCAAAAAAAACCCCCCTGAATTTTCTGTTCATTATTTCTTGGGTCAGGCATTATAGGGTTAACATGGACGATTTGCTGAACCTACCCATCAGAGAAAATAAAACAAGTCTCCTCAACTCGTTCCTTTCTCTTAAAGATCTGATCAATTTTCCGTTGCATTGCACTTTTTATTGCATTAATTCAACAAGCTCTTTCTTTTTTTGCTGTTCCAGAAAGCTTTTGTATTTGAACCAACCAGAGCTAACTATCCATGCTGATCACGTCAGTCTGTTAGCCAATTGAAGGGACAACTAAAGTCCAGGCCAGGGAGGGTGGTTAGCTGTGTGCATGCGCATATCTGTGGAAACTGCCTGGCAGTTTTTTTTAACATATACTCCTTTCCCACTGGCCAAAAACACCCGTGTCAACCCGCTAACAATCGGCTTTTGGTGGCAGTGGGAAAGGTGCAGCGACCCGCCTCGACCCGTGTCAATCGACCCGCCAAGCGACCCGCGCTAAAATCACCTCGGCTCTGATTGCCATGCAGTGTGAAAGCAAAACCCCAGGTCAACAGTCAACACCCTAATCTACGTGGTGACGTAGGCTAGTATGTGATGCGTCATAACAAAAAACAAAAACCATGTGCTCTAGCCCGGATCCACATACGGCGAACAGTCGGTGTAGCAGCTTTAGCAATAGCCATAACAGATGAAACAAAGGCTCTTCTCCTCCTTCTGTGACATACACGACTCCTTTCAATTTCAAACCAAAATTTACGTCGCCTACGTTGCCTCAGCACAAGCACAGTGTTGATCCTTTGCTGCATTTCGACCATTTTGCGGGCAGTAAAAAGCATGAAAACAGAGAACACAAACGGAAAGGAGGCTTCCATGTTGCTTTGCATTGTTAACTTCCTTGAACTGAATGAATTCGGACGCACTTGTCGAAGCGCATCTTAGCGTGGTGACGTGACTCACCTTACGCACGGCTGAGGAGGGGTGGGGGTTAGACGGGTGAAAAAAAAAAACATACGGCTTTTTTCTACAATGGGAAATGTGCCAAATGCCAATTGCTAGTGGGATGCATCGGCTTGGAAAAACGCGCGTTGACCCACTAGTTTCAGTGGGAAAGGGGTAATACAGATTTGACAGTTGCCGTCATATTTTCGGGATCAAAGCTCCGTTCCGCCCCCGAATTCTATACTGGAACAGCGTTCTGGACCGTTCCGGCCCACTTTCCACCCTTACTTTCCACTCAATTACCTGTTCTTGTAGTCACAGGTACACACAAGTACACATACTTTGAGTACACGTATATGCAATTAAACATACTTCTAGTGCAAGTAGACATATTTGGAGTACAAGTACAAGCAGGTGCACATATTTTTAGTGCTAGTACATGTACATGTTCCCCTGTGTTACAAGTATACAAACTTGTAATACAGGTACATGCAGGTATACATACTTGTATAAGTACACGCACTTATATTACAAGTACACACAAGTGCAAGTACTTGTAGTACAAGTACCCTGACTGTGGCTACATACAGTATATGGTTGTCAATGGCATCGAGGTACGGTGAGGAAAATAAGTATTTGTACACCCTGCGATTTTGCAAGTTTTCCCACTTAGAAATGATGGGCCTGTTTTAAATTTTCATGTTCAGTGCTTGTCCTCTGTGACAGACATCCTATAGATAAAAATCCTAAAATCACAGCGTATGATTTTTTAAAACAACTTATTTGTATTATACTGCTGCAAATAGGTATTTGAACTCCTATTAGCTAGAATTGTGAGCCTCAAAGACCTGTTAATCACCTTTAAAAAGTCCATCGAATAAGTGTGGTTGAGGTAGACTTTGTGAGTCTGACTTTTTGACCTGTTTGAGGCGGTTAGCTGCATATAAACACCTGTCCACCCCTATACAATCAGGAAGACTCCGATTACTCACATGGTCAAGACTAAATAGCTGTCCAAAGACACCAGAGACGGAATTTTAGACCTCTACAAGGCTGGAAAGGATTACAGGGCAATTGGCAAGCAGCTTGGTGGTATAAAATCTAAGGGTGTCAACAATAATCGATGCGGCGATGCATCCCGATGCGGGGCAGGGACGATTTGATTCGTTGCGGGCAACACGCTGAATCGATTCAGCGCATTTTAAAATATATAAGTACGTTCAAAAATCTTCCCTGCGCAATTCCGGTGATGCAATGGATTTGGTTTCCCCATTTGTATTGTTATTCTCATGTTTACCTGTAGAGAGAGCTACTTTACATTCAAAGCAAGCCCATAGAGGTTAGATCGGGCCTAAAAAATTCCAGCCCAACCCGACACGGCCCGCTGGTATTGAAACCCGACCGGCCAGATCAATTAACTATAGATTTGCATGCCTGTTTAAATAATCTACATATTTTTATAAGAGTTATAAAAGCATTTGCACAACGAAATGACGTTGGGAAAGTTTAATATAAAAAAAAAACACGGTTTTGCAGACACACAGAGGAGAAGATTCGAAAGGATCACATTTGCCTTTGTGTGCATAAATAAAAGTGTCTTTCCTAACAAATTCTCAGTTGGCAGACAAAAAACGCAAGTTTACTCAATATTTAAATAGTCTACATATTTTTAAGAGATTTATAAAAGCATTTACACAACAAAATAACGCTGGGAAAGTTTAATATTTAAAAAAAAAACACGGTTTTACAGACACACAGAGGAGAAGATTCGAAAGGATCACATTTGCCTTTGTGTGCATAAATAAAAGTGTCTTTTGTAACGAAATCTCAGTTGGCAGAAAAAAAAAAACAAGTTTACTCAATATTTAAATAGTCTACATATTTTTATGAGATTTATAAAAGCAGTTACACAACGAAATAACGCTGGGAAAGTTTAATTAAAAAAAAACAACAAAAAACACGGTTTTACAGACACACAGAGGAGAAGATTCAAAAGGATCACATTTGCCTTTGTGTGCATAAATAAAAGTGTCTTTCGTAACGAATTCTCAGTTGGCAGGAAAAAAACACAAGTTTACTCAATATTTAAATAGTCTACATATTTTTATGAGAATTATAAAAGCATTGACACAACGAAATAACGGGAGGAGAAGAAGAAAAAGAGGGCTGCGCCACAGCCTTCTGCGCATTTTTTTTTTTTTTAAATAATTTATTAGTCTGGCGCGGCGGCCCGACCCGACCCACCGAAACGTGAATGCTTAACATTTCGGGTCGGGTCGGGTCGGGTTCGGGCACAAGATCTAACCTCTATGCAGGGGGGACGAGGAACCCAAATCCGCTTCCTCACCGGAGTAACGTCACAGACAAGCGCAGTTGTAATCGAGAGAGCAGAGAGATAGGACATAACATAACAATGGCTGAAACGGAGAAAGGGGGAGCGAGATAGATTATAGATATAAGATAGGCTAGGCCTACATTTTACTTTTGTTCTACATTGCAATTTAGTTGATGTTTTGTTTGCAACTGAACTGATCCCTGGATTAATATTGCGATAAAGATGCTGCTGCACTACAATATTTTCTTTGTCGTTTTCTTGAATATTTACTGGTCGTTGTGACTAAAATACAGTGACTGTTATTACTGATTTTGCACAGGAGTTCAGATGTTGCACTGTGTGAAAGGCTGCTACTGTGTGTAAAAAAAAAAAAAAAAGAGAGAAAGCCCTGGTCTCATTCAAAGCACTAATTAAATGCTGTGATCTGATTTTTTTTTTTTTTAATATATATGAAAGTATACTATTTTCATTTGACTTCAACCAGGAGTGACACAAGAGCCAATAAAAAGTTGTTTAATGTCTGTCCGCTTGTGTTGGCTCATGATTCACGAAAAATATGCTTTGCTTTAGAATTTTAATGCATCCCAGGCTTTAATGCATCGCAATGCATTGCCAAATCGAACCGAATCGAATCGTGACCCTCTGAATCGAATCAAATTGAATCAAATCGAATCGAATTGTGGCCCTCCGAATCGTAATCGAATCGAATCGTGAGGGCAGTGTTGATGCACACCTCTAATAAAATCCACTGTTGGAGCAGTTATTAGAAAATGGAAGAAGCCTAACTTGACTGTCAAACTCCCTCTGACTGGGGCTCCATGCAAGATCTACCTTGCAGTGTCTCAATGATCCTAAGAATGGTGAGGAAACAGCCAAGAACTGCAAGGGAAGAGTTGGTCAACGACTTGAAAGGAGCTGGGACCACCATTTCCAAGGTTACTGTTGGTAATACACTAAGACATGGTTTAAAATCGTGAATGAAACGGAAAGTTCCCATTCTTAAACCAGCACATTTCCTAGCCCGTTTTAAGTTTGCCAATGAGCATTTGGATGATCCAGAGGATCATTTTGGTCTTAATTCCACTCATAGTGTTTGAAGGAAGAAGAATGATGAATGCCATCCCAAGAACACCACCCCTTCTCTGAAGCATGGGGGTGGTAGCATCATGCTTTGGGTGGGGGGATGTTTCTGCACATGAGACTTGACAACTGCGCTGTATTAAGGAGAGGATGACCAGGGCCATGCATCGTGAGATTTTGGGGATTAACCTCCTTCCCTCAGTTAGATCATTGAAAATGGGTCTTGACTGGGCCTTCCAGCCTGACAATGGCCCGAAGCAGACATCCAGAATTACCAAGTGGCTCCGTAAAAAGCATGTCAAGGTTCTGGAGGGGCCTATCCAGTCTCCTGACCTAAAGCTCAAACCGGACCTGACCGGAAGCTCAAACTCCGTGTTTCTCAGTGACAGCCTGATTGATCTAAAGATCTGTGTGGAGCAGTGGTGCAAAATCCCTGCTGCAGTCTGCAAACCTGGTGAAAAGTTACAGGAAACATTTGATCTCTGTGATTGCAATCAAAGGCTATTATACCAAATATTAAAATTGATTTTCTCAGGTGTTTAAATACGAATTTGCAGCAGAATAATACAAATAAATTGTTAAAAAATCATACACTGTGATCTCAGGATTTTTTTTGATTGTCTATCACAGTGGACAAGCACCTACCATGAAAATTTCCAACCCACCCATCATTTCTAAGTTGGAGAACTTGCAAAATCTCAGGGTGTTCAAATACTTATGTTCATCACTGTATGTGAATGTTCTTGTGGTATGAAAATAAAGCATCCATTTAATTGAAAAATATTTAAAATATACTCACAAAAATCTATCCGTGGCAGCACAAGAATTAAAGAGGAAAACATTTAAGAAACGCTAAATTACACAGGACTGCACATGTTCAATTTTTTTTCGCAATCAAGTTTACACATAATTTACACCCATGCCTTGAAATTATCATTTGAATTAATTTATCAGTGGTTAAGACAGTAATCACACCTCATGGAATCTGATCATATTGATCACCCAAGCACAGAGCCCGGCAGCAGCCGAAGATTTGTGATGAACAAACTCCGGGTTGAACTCGGGGTCGCTGAGGTAGTCGTCTCTCACAACCTTCACTGTGGCCTCTGGGATGTGCTCTTTATCAAAGTTGACCAGAGCCTGCAGGAAATCGTCCACCTGGATCAAAAAACAGGTCGATATTTGATTCAGTTCAATCCTTGGGTGGATATTGCTCTTGCTTTTCACGTCTTGTAAGCATTTATTTTGTAAATATTACTTTTTGAAAGCCTAACCTTGCTCATGACAACCTTGGAAGCCTTCCAGCTGCGATCTTTGGGGATTTTGCCCTGCGGCGCCAGTAGCACCACAACTGCAGCTGTGACATTGGTGACAATGGCCGGAGGGTTCGGGAACGTCCTCAGTTCGGTCAAATTCAACTGTACGAATGCAAATCTTGGTTCAGAATGTCCTAGAGATGTCCTTTTCATGACTTCACGTTACCCTGTTGAGTGTATTGAGAGCTGCGTTGGCCGCCTGGAGCGCAGGTTCAGCCTTGGCTAGGTCCTCTTCTGTCTCTCGCTGCTGTTTGCTAACCTCAGCTTGAATTGCCTCCACCTGAAAAGACATTAGAACTCGTAAGAATCACAAATAAGATGCTGCTTATGCTTAACCTTTTGCTCCTCGGCGTCAGCCACGGCTCTCTCTTGATTAAGTTTGTCGGTCTGTTGTCCGATTTTAGAAATGAGAGCTTCGATGTCGGTGTTCCTCTGGCAGAGCTCTACTTCTTGCGCCGCGAGCTTGGCTTTAAGTTCTTCCACCTAGAAAAGGAAGTGAAGGAAATAGAAGAAAGAAAATGTCCAATCCATTTAGACTGGGAGGAAATGAACGTTTGTTCAAGGGCAGCCAATGAGTTCAATACAGAGTTTAACAAATTCTGGCGCAAGATTACAACCACTATTGCTGACCTGAGAGGCGGTGCTCTGCAACTTCTGCAGGCCGTTCTCTAATCTTTCCGTCTTCTGACTGAGCTCAGTTCGTTTCTTCCCCAACAGGTTGCAGTAAAGCTTAATGAACTCCAGGAAACTCTTTGGCGTGATGTAGTTGAAGTGCTTCTCATTCTGTTGGTACTTGTCACTCACCTGTGAACAGACATGAGGACACAAGGAAGGCATCGGGAGTGAAGATCTCCTGTGGTGCTCAGCCATAAGGTTACCTCGTTGACACTGGTATGGGCGTAGGAGATGAACTCGCTGATAGACGTCCTCACATTAGGCTGCAAACGATAAATTACCTTAAGATTCAAGATTTGGTCTCACATAGCGCTTTTGTCATATATTGTTGAGATACAAATATGATTTTGACAATATGACAATATGTATCTAGATACACGGGTTGTGATTCAATTAAAAAAAAAAAAAAAAAAAAAAACGATTTCTTTAAAGTTGTGTTACTAGAATGGGTCCCAGTACAGCACTAAAATGAAGTCGGTATCGGGGAGTACTGAGAAATAACGTTACATGCCTATGCTGCAAAATATGTACTAGATTTAGGTTTGGTTCCTTCTGCAGATCTTAATGTACCAAATTTGATTTTTTCGTGTTTTTCCGACACGAGTAAGGCATTAACTTACAGTATGGTTTGAATGGGACAGGGCACATAAAAATGAAACATTTCAAATCCGATCCACATCATTTCGTATGTGGTTAAAATCCGATCTGGGCCACATTTTCCAGAATGTGGCTGTGGTCTGAACTGTCAAGTCCCCCAAAACTTTCACGCAATTCACGCAACAATTACATCAGCAAAAGTGCGAGAGAGACAGGGTGCTACTGTATGTTAGCGATGAAGCTATGCATTAGCGTTAGTGCATAGCTTGATCACAGCTTATAGGGAAGAGGCGGGCTCGACAACAGTCAAAATGGGGGGGGGGGGGGGGGGGGGCATGGGAACTTGTGCTCCAAATGAGCAATATTTCAATATTGTTTACACGGCTGAGAGTCAGGGCAAACTGCCTGTATAAGTGTAGTGATTGGGAGGGGTGGAGTGTACACAAATGAGCTCTGTGACCTAGAAACCAGCAATCGTGTGAATCCCTTGTGAGTGTAAGCCCGTTGGCAACTGACCCTACGCTGCCCCATCGCCAATCCCGGCACCAGGGCCCCCCACCCGAGTGTGCATGTATAATACGTGAAGAGGCTCAATGGACAGCGGCAGTCTGAACAGGCATGCCCAAAAAAAATGTATATGACAAAAATCGGAATTGTACATTAAGATCTGCGGTATGAACCTAGCCTTATTTACTAACAGTTGACACCATAATGACCTCGAGTCCAGGTATCTTCTCTATGAAAGTAGTGCTGACAGACTGCAAAGCAAGCTGAGGCCAGGGGTGGAACCAATCGATGGCCGTGCAGTTCACCAGAGCCGGAAATTTCCGTGCCCGTGTCCGCAGTGTGAAGCCCACGGGGGAAAAACACAATACAACCTGGATTATGGAAACACAACAGATATGGACTTTTTAAATGCCTGTTTAATGCACACCAAAATGAAAGAGTAGACTCTTACACCAGAAAAAAACATACATTCTACATCTTCTACGTCGAAACCTAATGTGCACAAAAAAAAAACTGGGCTGACACCATATGAAAATCGTACATTGCTGCCATCTGCTGGTGGTTGTTTAGAAGTAATAACAGTTAAAAAAATTCACCTAGGATGTAATTCTAATACGGTACTACAAATAATTTAAATCAGTGACTAATTGCTCAATTAAAAAAATAAAAAAGACCTTTCACTACTAATACGAATTACTGCGGACCTTGAGTTGCCTGCGAATCCTCTCAATAAAGAAGCTCCAGCAGTTGTCTCTGGAATCGATGAGTCCCAAACCTCTCAGTTCTATTCGCATTGATGTCATGATTGTGTCCACTTCTTCATCACTAAATAGATCTGGAATGTCTCCTGAAATACACTCACGTTAAATCATTATAATATTTAATTTGAAATGCTGATACCACTTTGCCAGAGAGAAAAACTAACCTGAAGCAAGCATATCATTGATAAGCACCAGGAAGCTTTCATCCGGAACCTGAGCATCCGTATAAAGAAACACTGTGCCAATGTTCTTCACGCCAACCTTCATGTACAATGCTGCAATGTCACTCTGGAAAATGAACGAATTCAGAAATATGTAAGGGCCACTCCTTGCTAATGGTGACACAGTGGCATTACTACCAGAGGTGGGTAGCAACGTGTTAACACTCTATTTGTTTGAAAAACTTGGGAAAAATGTACATCCAAGCGTAGTTTTACCACGGCATATTTTTTAAAAAATTTTACTTGAGTAGATTTGTAAAGATAAACGCTACTCTTACTCTGCTACTTTGGGCTACACTAGTCGTTGCATTTTTCCTCTTTATTCTACATACCAGATTTGACTTTGTCTTTGCCAGAGCCCAAAGTAGCTCTCCCAGTTTCACCAACAAGAAAATAATCACATGACTTTATTACACCAATCAGATGTAACAATACAATCACGTGACCACACACAAGCTTGCAGTCGGAAGTCCTGTGATCATGTGGCGTCTTTAAAGCACCGTAGGGAATTAATTTTTTTTACATGCTGTCAATATTATAATATTATAATATAATAATTTTCACACCATAAGCGCACCTGACTATAAGCCGCCACGCACCTAATTTGGCACGAAAATGGCATCTGTTCATAGATACGCCACACCGGACTATAACCGCAGCCGTCATCACTGAATTATGGGATATTTACACCAAAAGATATTAACTGGTAACACTTTATTTGACAGCGGGATCATACGACTTTCATAAGACCAAATATGAACTACCATGAAGCTTTGAAAGAATTGGCTGCAAAGCTTCATTGCTTCAAGAAGCTTCATTTGGCCATCACTGCTCCCTTGGGGGAGACAGTCAACCTCTGCTGCCACCTGCTGTCAACACTGTCGTTGTCCAACATTCCTCCTAGCATACATTGCAGCGCTAAAGATGTAAATATCAATCAAAATTAATGTTTTGTGCTAATTATTTGTTCAGTTGGTTCATAAATTGCTAGTTATGGTATTTGGTAACACTTTATTTGACAGTGCTGCCATAAGACTGTCATTAGACAATCATAATTATGACATGAGACTGTGATGAGCATTAATTAATGCTTATAACAGATGTCATTTAGTGTCATCTGGCAAATTATTTCCCTTTTTAATGGATGTAAAATATCCAAGCTGGACATAAATGGAGTTAGGGACATAATTTTCCGGATGACACTCATGACATCTATCATAAGCATTCATCAATGCCCATGATAGTATCATGTCATAAATATCATGGTCTTATGACAGTCTTATGACACCGCTGTCAAAATAAAGTGTTAACTATTAACCCTAATAAATCAACAAATACTGGACTATAAGCCAGGGTATCAAAATGAATTTAAAAAGTAGCGGATTATAGTCCGAAAATTACGGTAATTGAAAAGGCAGAGTTCCATCAGTTTTTATGTAGCACCGATAGACCACAGAAAACCAGTGACGTGATTGTTTTATTTATTTATTTATTTTTGGTAGGAAATATGAAAAATTTGTCCACTAAAGGGCATTCATGCTCTTTGGACTTTGATGTTTCTTTACAGTACATTTCTCTGGTTGATACAGTAAGTAGTAGTAGGTATTAGTAGGTTGCAGTACAGTATAATAATAGTTCATATAGATGATGCTGTGATGAGATAAAATGAGCCAGTTTTCTTTTTCACTTAATATTTTTTCTCCTTGTACTTGTGTAGATTTTTTTGATATCATCTTTTACTTTTACTTGAGCAATATTATTTTGAAGTAAAGTTAATGTTACTCGTGTAAAATTTTTGGCTTCTCTAACCACCACTGATTACTATACAATGAGTGAATGTGTCCTGAGAACTTGTGCGTCTGTTACCTTGAGATCATTAAATCCGTAGCCTTTACGCAGCGAGATCTGGAAGACTTCCATCATGCTGAGAAAGGCAGCTAGCCGACATAGGCTTTGCTTCCCGCTGCCTCCAACGCCCACCAGTAGGGCGTTACCGTACGGAGCTTCCAGGATGCGACTGATTCGGCACCTGCACGAAATGAACACATTCACAACGATAAACGACCAGTCTATTGACATGAGCAACATACAGTATGCTCTGTAGGTTCAGCCCGTGATATAAAGAGCTGTTTACAAGTAGTGGTGGTTAGTAACACGTTACATTTACTCATGTAACTTTTTCAGAAAAATGTACTTGTTACAGTAGTTTTACCACGCAATACTTTTTACTTTCACTTGTGTAGATTTGTAAAGATGAAACACTACTCTTACTTCGCTACTTTAGGCTACAATAGAGTCGTTACATTTTCCCTCTTTATTCTACATATTGACTTCATTTTTGCCAGAGATGCTAACAATGGCTGTCTCAGTTTCACTAATGACATGTCGCAACAATAACCTCATGACTCCATGATACCAATCAGAGGTAACAATGTTTTTCTCCACTTTAGAAGGGTCATATTTTGTTGTGTTGTTCAGGTCTGAATTCGATGATTTTTGCGTCATCATTTTGGCCCAATATGGTCACGTAATAGGTTATAGTGCAGTAACACTTCATAGAGATGAAGCTGTACTGAAAATATAGAAGAACAGGATGAAAAGTATAATAATCTTGGAAAATATAATGGAAAAAAAAAAAAAAAAAAAAAGAAACATTTTTTGGGGTTCCCGATACTGATTTCGATAGCTGGCTGTGTGGTATTTGTAATACTGCATCAATTTTTTGAAAAAAAAATTATATTTTTTTCTCTTAATACTAAATTATTGCATACTCGAATGTAAAATAAATGCTAGTACGGCTGGCTCATTACCTGCCATTGGTAGTGCTAGACGTCCAATCCATTTGAAGTGGGAGGTTTGGCAGAGAATAAACAAACGTTAATTCTCTGCCAAACCTCCTACTTCAAATGGATTGGACGTCTAACAGTGATAAACTCATTTCAATTGACGTCACAAGCATGAAAAAAAAAAACTTTGAAGCCCTCTACCAAAATGGCCTCGTAAACTTCATAATGATATTGACGGGTCAGATTCCACTTTCAGTGCGCCACGCCTTCAAGTAGGGGGCCATCCCACAGTCCGTTTCAGTTATTCAGTCGGCCGCAGCGACATATGAAGCTACCCAATGTAAAATTTATGTTGAATAAGTACGAAAGCTGTACTGCATACAAACAGGAAGGATTGTCTCAGGAGTGATTTGTTCGAGCATTCAAGATAAAAATTAGATTTTTCATACTATGCATGCTGTTTGAAACGTTGTGAAAAAAATGAATGGGAGAAATTAGTCGCTACAGCTTTGGCATTATACTGTACTTCACAATATTAACGTGAAATAAATGCTACCAGCATGTTTTGTTTGCTTTTAAACAAGGAACAAGACTCTTTTACCTCCATATATATAAGCAATTCAGGGATTTAAGCATGTTTTCACAAGAATTTTCAACGCAAAAAGCTCTTTCTTGCACTAAGGGGGCCGCTACAGTGACTTAACTAGCAGCACATTCGACATATTTACGTAAAATAAATGCTAACTGCCCATTTTTGTTGTTGTTGTTCTTTTAACCAAGAATCGGGACCATTTTACGTCCATGTCTATAAAGAATTCATGATTTAAGCATTTATTCACAATAATTTTCAACGGAAAAAGCTCTTTGTTGTACTAAGGGGGGGGGGGCACAGTGACTTAACTAGCAGCACATTCGACATATTTACGTAAAATAAATGCTAACTGCCCGTTTTTTTTTTTTTTTTCTTTTATGCTTTTAACCAAGAATAAAGACTGTTTTACGTCCATATTATCCTCTATAGCCGCAATCCAGCTTGTTTTCCATGTCTCCCTCCTCCAACACACCTGAATCAAATTATCAGGATTGTTATCAGGCAACTGCAGAGCTTGCTGATGAGCTGATCATTTGATTCAGGTGTGTTAAAGGAGGGAGACATGGAAAACAAGCTGGATGTCAGCTCTCAAGGACCAGGGTTGGCCACCCCAGCTACAAATAATTCAGGGATTTAAGCATTTATTCACAAGAATTTTCAACGGAAAAAGCTCTTTGTTTACATATGGCGGCTGCTAATCTCCTTACTGACTACCCTCATAGTTTGCAATATTTACGTAAAATAAATGCTACCTGCACATTTTTTTTTTGCTTTTAACCAATAACCAATAATTTAGACTGTTTTACGTCCATATCTACAAAGAATTCAGGGATTTAAGCATTTATTCACAAGAAATTTCAACGCAAAAAGCTCTGTCTGTGTTTCCACTCGGTCAGCTTTGACGGAGAAAGACCCCTATGAATCGGCCCTGGGCCCCGTGTCGCGTCAATACATTATGAAGTCCATGATGGCCTCAAGGCAGCCATGTTGGTAAGGGCGATGTTCCTAGCAAAGTCAATCCAGTTACATTAAAATGAAATCAAAATCAGTATATGGTCTTGTCTTACACATGCTGGATCGCTTCTTCAAAAAGCACCAGGTCCATAACAGCATGCAACTCGTTATAATGCTCCAAAGCATCAACAAGCACCTTCTGGAGTTTCTCCCAATCTGATGCCTAAGCAATAAACAAACTTGTTAAGTGCATTACAATACATCAGTTTAATTTTTTATAGGGTTGTCAAAAATATTAAAAAAGTATTCATACCTAAATGTTTTATCCATATACGATATCTGATTGCAAAAGTATCAATACTAGGGCTGTCAAACGATTAAAATTTTTAATCGAGTTAATCACAGCTTAAAAATTAATTAATCGTAATTAATCGCAATTCAAACCATCTCTAAAATATGCCATATTTTTCTGTAAATTATTATTGGTATGGAAAGATAAGACAAGACGGATGTATACATTCAACATACTGTACATAAGTACTGTATTTGTTTATTATAACAATAAATCGACAAGATGGCATTAACATTATAAACATTCTTTCTGTGAAAGGGATCCACAGATAGATAGACTTGTAATTCTTAAAAGATAAATGTGAGTACAAGTTATAGTAATTTTGATAGTTTGTATATTGTGACTAAATATTGCCATCTAGTGTATTTGTTGAGCTAAACGAAATGTTAGAATAGAGTTTGACAATGACTGAGTATTATTTTGCATAGCTATTTTGATTGGGAATGCCATTTCTTTTTGCATTGAGCACTTTTCTTTTTGTGAACATTATTATTATTATTTTTTGGGAGATAGGAAATTATTTTTGTTGTGCTTTCACTAAATGATACTGTAGCGACATAACTGTTCTTAACTGCCCAAATGCATGATGGGAAGTTGAGTAACCATGACTGTCAGTGGTGGCTGCAAATGGTGTATCTTCTCTGCGTTGTTAGCTATACAGGGTGTTAAGAAAAAGATCATCTCCTGTCATTCTACCCCACATCACTCGCATCTGTAGTTATAATTGTTGTGGAAAAGATGCCAAAGCTTATACCAACACGTAGCGCGGTTCCAATAAATACCTGAATCCACTCCACCTGCTTGTCTGTGCCTCTTAGCTCTCAATAGAAATGAAACGGTGCCATTGTAGTCTGTTCGCGGCAATGCGTGAGTGGGTCGTTCTGCGCATGTGTTATATGCGTTAAATATTTTAACGTAATTTAGAAAATTAATTACCGTCCATTAATGCGATAATTTTGACAGCCCTAATCAATACTCATTTATTTTCTTTTTTGCACTACCAGAAGTCACAACAGATTTGTTGTCAAGGGGCAAATATGATCTTGCACTGTTCACGACGGTAATGATGGATATTTTTGTTTTTTCCTTGTTAATAAATTGGATGCCATTGGCAGCGCTCGACTTCCAATTCATTTTGACTGGGAAGTTACAAGAAACAAATGATTTTCGGTCACTTCCGATACATTTTGAGGCATTCTGGGGCCACTTCTTGAATTGGATTAGTGTTGATTTTAGGGCATTTCTGGGTCACTTGCTGTTTATTGGTCACTCAATGTCAATTTTGGGTCACTTTCTGTTGGTTCACTTTCTGATGATTATGGGGCAACTGGAGGACGTTTTTCGAACATGAACAAACAATGAGTTGGTTAAAAAAATAAAATTTTTATTTTGGCTTTTTTACTTATGTAGTATCAAAAATGGTATCGAGTACTCTTCTGAGTATCGATATTGAGTTGAAAATTTTAGTATGGTGACAACAGTCATTTCTGATGATGAAAGGGTGAGGAAAGGTAATTATGTTGTTAATGAATGTGCATTCTTGCTACGAAATTCAGCCTGATTAGATATGACAGCAGCTTGAAATTGTCTCCTGTATAAATAAATGAAAGTCCAAATCAATTAACCGCATCCTGCCTGACAGACAATAAATGGCTAGAACACGTGTCTTACCAGGTGATAGCGAGGCTCTCCCACACCTTGAGCAAAATGACAATACGCCAAAGGCTGGTGGATGAAAATGGACTCATCTATTCCCTAAAGCAAACAAAAATTTTGAGGTAGAATGATAAAAAAGCATAGTGTTTGGTTATAAAATATGAACTGGAGTGTATCTTAAACCTCAAAGTATCTCTTGCCGGTGTCCAGCAGGATTTTGTTGAAGAGCTCTACATCTTTCTCTTCCATTAATTTGTCAGAGTACACCCTGGAGCTTTCATGGAGCCAAAGGTGAACCAGGTCCATGGGGTATCGGATACACTCAGGTTGGGCAAACAAAATGCCCTGTATTCATAGATGCATTGTCAAATATTAATGCATTTGCAACAATTATTTACATGTATATAGTTGGGTTGTGGCGATGCAACAATAGCTCGGTTAAGCAATTATCCAATCAAATTAATAGACACACAAAACATGGTCCAACATGCCGTTTTCATTCAAATGTCTGAAATATTTCAGCCACCAAATTTTCAAAATTGCTTTGTATTTTTTATTGCTTTACCTGAATTGGAAATGATTGGGCTAAATGTGTAGAAAGATATCGTATTTACTCCATTCAATTTTGGCAGACATAGTATTTGGCAGAGATAGTAATATAGTGGACCAAGGGTTTGCATAGGGACGGTAGGGACATATCACTACAAACTTTTCAGGATGCTCAAACTGTCCCCACCAACTTTTAAGCAACCTTATTTGCATTATATAATGAGCTCAGTTATATAGGTAATTTAGATTGTCCTACCATATGTTGTAAGGACAGAATTGACCCTACCATTATTAAGTGATTTATTTTCATTCTGTTCAGGCTTACATTTGCCCTTCAAACGCGTTTGATTGGCTGATGACTTGAACCCAGACACACACACACACCCCCACACACCCACACACACACACGTGCACACGCACACCCCCACAGCGCCGACAGAGATAAATATTACATGTCGACAACATGCCGCCTCCTCTGCACCCTTCAAACATGAGGGATATTAGAAGTTTCTTTTGTTTGTTTTTTTTGGCCAGCAGCAGCAGCCACTGTATGTAATGTAAAAAGACATCAATGTTGTGGAGGTAGGGAATACGCACACCAGTAATTTTGCTACTGAAAGTCTGACCTGCATCAGAGTAAGGATAGCGTTAAACTGTGTGAATTAGCTAACTTATAAAACCTGAGTAGGAAGCTGCTTAGAGAGAAATGTCCACCTGTATGTGTTTTCTACTGTTACAATAATTTAACTGTGAGAAATGTCGTGAACTCAGTTGGTAACTATAGAACCAGAAAAATGTGAACAAGAAGCTGCTTAGAGAGAAAGGTCTCAGTGTTTCACAGGAAACTGTTGACAGTCAAAAAAAAAAAAAAAAACACAGCTTCATGTAAATGGCGGGGTTTAGAAGGAAATAAAAGGCTCGAGCATGTGATTTTACACTTTTGAAACCGAATACATATTAGTGCATATATTTATTCGAATGTATTCATTTATTTTCTACATTACTTATTTAATAATATTTTTATTTGCAGTCTATGGAGACATTTTGTCAGATAATCATCCATTAATTATAATCGAGGTAAAAGGTTAAATAATCCCTATTTAGATTTTTTACATCATTGCTCAACCCACTGAAAATTAACCATTTCTTCCTGGAAATTTTGAAAATGTTTCCATAGACTCCACCATTAGTTGACAAGACAGCTCCCACAGACATTGCGCCATGCCTTCCTGTAGGGGGCCAACCCAGGTGGAACGTTGAGTTTGCTTTCACTGTGATAAACTCACACACAACCCTAACCCTTACCCTAACCCAGTCAGTGCTTTTCCCTTTTCCAGTGATCGGTGATGGTTGACTTGGGATGTTCCTGTTGTGCTTGATCTTTTTTTCTGATTGTTTGTTTGATTGTTGTCTCCTTCTCATACTCCTTCTTGTGTTCTGTTTTTCTTGTAATAAAGCTCCTCCCTGTCTCCTCGATGTATGATTTATTGCATGATTTGCATGGATTTTCATATATGGAGTTACAATTGTTTTCTGGGTGGATTTTGCTCACAAACAAGTGTTCAAAAACTTAAAATTGAAATATTTTCAAAACCCAAGCCGCTAGTGATTTAAAACCAAAACTGGCACCTCCCTTAGACATACAGTGGGGAGAACAAGTATTTGATACACTGCCAATGGGTTTTCCCATTGGCAGTGTATCAAATACTTGTTCTCCCCACTGTATATGAGTCTCCATGAGCAGGGATATAAAAAATTTCAAAGTCGTTCCCTAAAAAAACCTAAATATTTTTTGTGCAAGTATAGCATAACTTGGCTATAAAATTGTCAAATTTCACGCTAGATGCACAAAAATCACCAAATGCAGAGATAATCACATATTTTCAGGATGAATAGTGAGCCCCGTGTCCTGTTAACTAATAGTGAACTCTATGTTTTGTTCTTAGTTTTTTGAAAACAAAGGTTTGAACTGAAATGTATATGACCTGAATGAATACACAGGGAAGTTAGTATAAGTCAATTCAGATTTATTTTGCATTGATTATTATGACTATCAATTAATTTGGTTCACATTTGTGAGGCATGTAGCATTGACCCCCGTTCATCCAGTCTGTTTGGTCTTATTAATGTCCCGTCCCCACCCAAAAGTGTATATGCAGGTTATGCTGTTATATTGTCCCTACCAATTTTGAGACCAAACCTACTCTCTTGCAGTGGACCCTCATGATATGATCACCTCACCTTACGAGTTTTCACGATATGGGCATTGTCACGGGAGAAAATGAGTCTCAATATGCAAGCAAATTTTCACCATGCGAGAGAAATCCAGGAAAGCCTCCCTGTCGCTTGGCGTGTCCAAATGCCTCGGTGTCCCGCCAGATCGCATTTGAGCATCTCACATCAACAGAACCCTCCATCTGCCCACCTGCCGCTTATCCATGTTGTGTCTGGTAATAAAATCTTATATCGAAATGTATCAGAATCTTTTGTGCTTACAAGTGAACATTAACCATATTCCACAGTTTGCTTAACCTAAAAATTCCGTTTCCTTTAAAGTTATGGTGTATATACGGCTAGATGACTTCAGCCCTGAAGGTAAATGCTTGTTCATGGGAAGTGTTGCACACATTACCTGGAATATATATATATATATTTTTTGTGGAGAAAATACATTCATCATATAAGAGCATTCAAGTTACGAGCTTCATCAGTGAACAGATTGTGCTTGTATCATTAGGATCCACTGTATTGGGAAATATCATATCGTTATCCAAAGAATCGATATCTTATTGTCATGAAATTGATGATTTACACCGATAATATTTACAGACCTGGAAGATATTGGCAAGGTCTCGCAGGTTGAAAATGTAATGGAAGCGAATCGCTGTAGGCAGGAAGTTCTGACTGATTTTCTGGTGCAAAGAGATGGCAGCCTGGAAGGATTGACGGAATTTGTGATGTTTTCATACGCAAGAATACGTTACTGAAGATGAAACGACACCTGTACGAGAGGCTCGACTGATCGTGAGACTCCGTAGCTGAATCCACCCTGGAGGAAATGAGCTGACAAAATGCTAGAGAAGATGGTAGCCAATGCATCAGCACTGGGGAAATGGACTGAAAATACGGAGAAATGCCTCTGTAACGGACAAAAGAAACTGTTGTCATAAATGGCAGGTCACAACCCGATTTTTTTTTTTTTCTGCACCTGTAGTCGAGGGTTCACGGAGAAGCTCCCAGCTGTTGGGTTCATACACGTGATGTATTGGCAGTTATAGATCTCTTTCAGTACCAGCTTTTGTCTGTCATACCTTCAAATAATCCAACTGTGTCAACTATAAATTGAGAAGAGATGTTTGAAAAGTGCGCGTCTCACCAATGGTTATAATCCATGTGCTGACGTATGAGCGTGTGAGGTTGCACGGTTCCGTACGCGTCCACTTCGGGCATATTGAGGTCATCTATGAAGTAGATAAGTCTTTTTGTGGAAGGAGGTCCAAATTTACGTCCTGCTTTCTTCTCCAGTGGTTTCTCCAGAACACCTGAGTGTTATGGGGGGATTTGATTTGGATAAAGACAAGTGAACTCTATGGCTGCCATTTATTGAATTCATTTTGACTGGGAGCGATGAACGAAAATTCACACACATTTCGAAAATAAAACACTTAACACAAAACAATGGGAGTTTAAATTTCTGATTGGGAAAATTGATATCTAAATTTAGTAGATCGAATTTACCTAAATTGCAGCGGAAAAGTACGCAAGTTTTCTTCTTTGCCAATGTTACACTAATAATAATCATAATAAATCAAAAATACAATAAATCGTTTTATTGTCACCTTAACTTATGTAGATTGGTGAACGTAGGTCGGCGACGCGACGGGTGGAGTATAGGAGGGTACCTGTGCTTGAGGACCGTCGAGATCGTACACATATTCCGGCCATATTGTCGAGCCAGATGACTCACACGCACACTACGCTCATATTTTTCTATCATATCCTTCTTAATTTCAATGGAAAGTGTCACCTTTTTTAAAATTTAACCACCTGCACTAACCTTCTTGGGACCCATGTTGATTTCTCTCAAGAAAATCTGCCGTGCGTCCTTCAAGCAGGAAAACAATGAAATTGTGACGCTTTCATAAATCATATTTCAAGAATGTCGTCTTATGTCGAGACAAATGATGAGTCAAATTTTACGTCGGATGCCGAAAGGATCGTATGTCGATGCGATCGTGTGTCGAGGTACCACTGTATATAATTAATATATACAGTACACATATAATTTTTTTGCAAGTAGATGAATATGATAAAAAAGACTGCAATATTATCCCACAATCTTACGTTGCAACATAGCTGAGGTTGTATAGTAGTTGAAAGGGACTTTAGCCACCATGTACTCCTCCTTCAGTTTGGAGACTTTATCAGACACGAGGATGGTCTTGCCTACTCCTGCATTGCCCACTAACATGACAGGTTTGCCTCTGTGGAGCAGCAGATCCATGAAATAGGTCAGACAGATGGTTTCTGGGGTATGGACAAGCACTGTCTGAAAGAACAAAAAACATTTGTTATTACCCAAAAGAGATTTTTCAGGAATTACACACTTCGCAGGGTGCAGCGCCTGAATTGATACATGACTTTTGTGTGTAATCGCAGCCATCACTGGTACATACTTGCAAAGGCACATCAACCTCCAGCTCAAAAGGAAGCATCTTCTCGCTCCAGGGTGTAAATTTTTTGGTCTCAGGGTCTATAAAGTAGTCAAAGATGGTTCCTTGGGAGGGAAACTTCACAGCTCTCATTTCCTTTGACCACCAGCGGCTGAACTCAGCACGATAGTCACGTAGCTGTGACAGACAGCCAAGTTAGAGGCATCTTGATCAGTGTTGCACTGACAGTGTCGGTGCCGATATAGCACTAAAATGACTAAATAAAAGTAAGTAAATAAATCAGCAGACAAATAAGCTGGTGATTGATTTTGAATGTCAATGCATGTACTTTGATAGGAACGTCACTCCTACCAACATGGCCGCACAGAGGCTATTTCAGTATGGGGGATGAAAGGTCTTTTCATGTATTCAACTGAGTATGCAAGTAATTTAGTATTAAAGAAAAAAAGCAAATGTATAAAGTAGGGCTGTCAAAATTATCGCGTTAACGGGCGTTAATTAATTTTTTTAATTAATCACGTTAAAATATTTGACGCAATTAACGCAGACGCCCTGGTCAGAGAGATTTAAATGACAGTACACAGTGAAACGCTCACTCGTTGTGTTTTATGGAGTTTTGCCGCCCTCTGTTGGTGCTTGGGAGCGACTGATTTTATAGGCTTCAGCATGCATGAGCATTGTGTAAGTAATTATTGACATCAACAATTGTGGGCTACTAGTTTATTTTTTGATTGAAAATTTTACAAATTTTATTAAAACGAAAACATTAGGGGTTTTAATATAAAATTTCTCTAACTTGTACTAACATTTTTCTTTTAAGAACTACAAGTCTTTCTATCCATGGATCGCTTTAACAGAATGTTAATAATGTTAATGCCATCTTGTTGATTTATTGTTATAAAAAATAAACAGTCCTTATGTACCGTATGTTGAATGTATATATCCATCTTGTGTCTTATCTTTCCATTCCAACAATAATTTACAGAAAAATATGGCATATTTTATAGATGGTTTGAATTGCGATTAATTGCGATTAATTACGATTAATAATTTTTTAAGCTGTAATTAACTCGATTACAAATTTTAATCGTTTGACAGCCCTAGTATAAATGCATATTTTATATAAATCGGTTCAGGATCGGCATCGGCCGATACTACATGGCTGAGGGCCAGAAGCAAAAAATGGTGTCGGTGCAAAACTACTGCAACACATACTTCCTACTAGGTTACTGATGCAATGAAAGAATACTAACATGGTCTTGAAAGAGGGCTCCTCCAAAGGCCCAGACACAGGCGAAGACAAAGTAAATCTCGTAAAGTTCTCTCGGGGAGTCTGGAGGAGCGTTGTCATCTGTCAGTAGGCAGTCCAACAAGGAACACAAGGTCTGATTGAGGGGTGATACAAGAATATCTTAAAACTTTGTACATTGCGACAATGAAATCAGTGCATATATTCAGCATATAGCACTTGTTCTTACTTGTACCATACTGTTTTCTGGAATAGGCGTGATTGTTTTCAAGTTGCAGCGGACTTGTTCCAGACAGCAGGGAACATATTTGTCGAACAGAATAGTAAGGTTGGCTCGTTCCGATTGGGCCTGCCGGGTCTCGATCCAGCTTGTCACAAAACTGGGGATACAGTCAAGACTGGGAAGTCGAACAAAGCGCAGCACCGTGAGTTGAGCGTGCTTGTGCCTTACGAGGGCCAACCAAGGTCCTGGGGGTTGACATAGAGGATTCCTGCTCTGGAAACAGTCGCCGGGGTAGCAGCTTTCAGGTGGGAGATCTCAAAAAGGAGACGCATGGAGGAGGACAAACTGATCCTCTCATTACTGGCCAGAGTCAAGACCTTCACCAAGGGAAAGGATCTTAAGTCTCTTTTATCTGTATTGACCCTTAACTTCTTTCTAGTGACTCCATTTTGGGTATCCCACTGTCCCTCCTTTGTAAGACCAAAGCATCTCAATCAATCTTTGATGTCAGATCGTTAGATCTGTGCTGTTCCTCTGTTGAATCAATTCCTGTCCATATTTGTCACTCCCAAAGAGAATCTTGGCATCTTCAAATCTGTCCCCTAGCCCATTACTTCTGTCTCCCACTACTGAAAACAGTTCCATTTACGTTAGCTGGTGCTCTTGTCTAACAGGTCAGCCCTTACATTTTCCTACAGCTGCTCCATCTTGCTTGTACTCTCTTCATCACTGCTCTTCAGCCCTTCCCATTACTCTACCTTGACAGTCCACTAGTCCCCTTTTCATTTACACACATGGAACCTTTGTCTTTCTGTCCCTACTTAGAAATATGTTTCTACACTAGCAAGAACCTTGCTGGTGCATATTCTGGTTTATGGTCCAGAACAGGGTTGTCTAACAGATTCCACAAAGGGTCACAGTGGGTTTTGGTCTTTGTTCTAACAGATCGAGCACAGACTGTTCAACCAATGAGGTTTCTTCTAAAACAAGCAACACCTGACTGCAATCAACTGATTATACTTGTAAGACTTGATTGGTGAAAAGATACACATCTCGTTTGGTTGGAATGAAATCCAGCACCCACTGCAGCCCTTTGAGGACTAGTTTGACACCCCGTGTTCTAGAAAGACTAGTATTAGAACACTAGCAAGACCAGTAATAAAACATTAGCAAGACTACAAACCAAAACACAACAATTTTAGCAAGGTTCTCCTAGATTTCTTGTGTTTTGGTTCTGGTTTTGCTAGTACAGAAACCAGAATATGCTAGATTTCCTGGCAAGGTGTGACTGACCTTCATTCCTCATCTTTACCTGCTCCCAGCTCTCTTCACGGATCACAAAATGTGCACATGTAGTCATGAATGCCTCAGTCTTACTTTGTCTGAAGACGCCATTTAGCCAAAAACTAAGAAAGCAGAATCTATTGCTACGACCAAATTTTACCACTGTGCAGGAAAGCATAATCCAACAAAAAAGGTTGTTAGATGTTTTGATATGACATGTCACCATGCTGATCTTGCAAACAAGAGAAACTGACCTTATTGTCATCCATAACTGTGTTGAGTGACTCAATCCACATGGGGTCAATGTCCCCGTCTAGAACAATCCATTTGGGGCCTTGGTGGCTAACTGAAGTCTGTTCTCGCATGGTTGTAGAGAACACACCTGAAGTAGATGAAGCAGTCCCCCAATATTGTGCCTGTATTGAAACAATGTGTTCTAAACGTGCTCTCCTACCATCCTTCCACTCTCTGGTTACAGGGTGCAAATATCCGAACAACTCATCTGTGGTCACAGCTTTTGGGTTGATGTCATTCCATACTGGTTTCAGCTTCATGTTTGTATATGTTCTATGGAGGGTCTTCAAGATCTGGTTAATCAAGCAGAAAAGTTGCAGCTGTAAACAAATTGAAATGTGAATGCCTGGAATGAAAATAGATCATGGTGACCTGGCTTTTTCCAGTTCCTGGTCCCCCTACAACAAATACAGAGTGTCTGACAGCCAGCAGCTCTTCTAATTGTGTCACCTGAAAACACACAAAGAAATATGAAACGATGAGACAAAGTTAACTTAATGGCTGCAGTACCTTCAGAATAAAGTTTTCTTCTGGCTGAAGTCGCAGCTCACTAACTGACTGGCGGACAGCGTTTTCCAAATCAGGGTCCCTCTTACGAGGAACCTCCAACTGAGGGAAAAGGTCACCAATTAGGCCTAAAAATATGGCCACGTCATTGGTCACTATCTTTGGCAGGTTGAAGTCCCTTAATGCTCGCATCAGCACCTAAGGAAAATGGTAGTTTGGAGATAGGAAATAAGAGTAAGAAAAATTTGCCATTCAAGATGTTTAACCAGAAATAAACGCCGAAATTGGCTTCTGCTGACGGCAATAGATGTCCAATCCATTTTGACTTCAAGTGATGCCTACCTGTTCCTCAGGTCTGGAACGTTCCTCCCGTTTTAGTGATCCCGCCACTACCAGGACAGATTTAATGGCTCTTAAACCCCAATCATAATGATCCTAAATCAAGGGAAAACATTGGTGATGATTGCTACATGTCGCCATTGTTTTTTTTTTTTAATGTCTGAAATTCAGAGGTGGGTAGATACCATTACCATTACCACCATAAATGTATTTAGTTACAGTTACAAATTACTTCTCCCATTAAAGTAAGTGAGTTAGTAACTCAATTACCTCATTGTAAGAGTAATTAGCTACTCAGCAAAGTAACTGACATCCCTTTTCATCTTCGACACATTATTACATTATAAATTCCATAACATATTTCACATAAAAGATTTTTATTTTAACTGATTGAAGTATAAAACAATATATACAGTATATTTGAACATTTGGTATTTATTTGGATCAAATACATTACAGTCTTTTAAGCAAACACAAATGTAAACTGACCATTAACCAGAGCAAATCTCTGTAAGTTAGGTTACTGCATTATAAGCAGAACACTATCCTTAAATACCCTGTAAAGTAACAATATTAAATATAATTCAAGCTCTGCTCTCTCCAGGCAGGCAGCTGATTTGTGAAAAAAAAATCAGACAACTCGTGCTTCGTTCAACCAAATTGTAGTAACGCGCTCCTTCACTTTCTTAGTAACGGTAACAGCCTTACAAAGATGGGAAAAGTAATTAATTAGATGACTCACTACTAAAAAAAATAACACCGTTAGAAACGCTGTCATTTTGATTCAGTTTTTATTTGTCATTGTCAGGATAACAACGAAATTCAGATCGGAGTTCCAACAACACTACGAGTCAGTACCCATTAAAATTGCTTGATGCAGAGCAGGATAAAAGAAAAGTGTCCCCAGTGCCCCCACAATCCCCACCATAAATAAATAATAAATATCAATAAAATTACATAGCCATTCGTGCCCCCCCTCCCCACAGTGGCAAGTGCAGAACTAATAATAATGATAATCATCCTCCTGACCCCACAACAACAACAACAACAACAATTTCAGTGTACTTTTGAGTTCAGCAGTCTTATGGCCTGAGGGTTCAGACTGTTTGTACTTTTAGTATGGCTGTTCTACCTGAGGGTAGACGGTGGAGCAGATGATAGGCAGGGTGGTATTGGTCCCGCAGGATGTTCTGCACTATGTTAAGACAGCATGTGTTGTAGATGTTTCTTATCTCTGGGAGGGGGGTTCCAGTGATTTTCCCTGCTGTTTTACCACACGCTGGAGTGCCTGCTGGTCCGCTTCGATGAAGCCTGAGTACCAAGCCAGAAACGCATACGTCAGAACGCTCGCTGCTGATGGCACAGCTGTAAAAGTTCACCAGCAGCGGTCTGGGGATGTGGCTCCTCAGCTTCCTCAGGTAAAAGAGGCACTGTTGGGCCTTACCAACTACTGAGGCAATGTGACTGTTCCAGGTTAGGTCCTCTGCCATGGTCACCTCAGGGAACTTAAAACTGCTGACCCTCTCCACCACCTCAGAGCCAATGGTGAGAGGGCTGTGGTGTTTTGGCTAGCATTTAGTCCACAATGATCTGTTTGGTCTTTTTAATGTTTAGAACCCGGTTGTTGTTGTTACACCATGAGACCAGATGTTGCACCTCTTTCCTGTATTCAGTCTCATCGTTGTTGGAGATAAGTCCAAGAACACTGGTATCGTCCGCGAACCTGATGATGAGGTTTGAGGGGGAGGAGGCAGAGCAGTCATGCGTGAACAGAGTATAGAGCAGAGGGCTTAGCACACAACCCTGGGGAGCCCCGATGTTGATGGCAAGGATGGAGGAGGTGTTATTACCCACTCTGACACTCTGTGTGCGGTTTGTGAGGAAGTCCACGATCCAGTTGCACAGGGTGGTGTTAAGACCCAGCTGTTGGAGTTTGGGGCGTAGGTTTTATGGCCGAACTGTAATCCATAATCAGGAGGTGTGCGTAGGTGTTTTAAAGTTTCAGATGCTCCAGTAGTACGTGTAGCCCTGTAGCGATGGCGTCCTCTGTTGAGCGATTTTCCCTGTAAGTAAACTGGTATGGATCGTGTGATGGTGGTATAGCGGCCTTGATGTAGCTGATGACCACTCTTTCCATGCATTTGGCGGGGATGGGAGTGAGAGCCATGGGCCTGTAGTCGTTCAAGCCTGTGACCTATGCTCTAACTCTTTTACTTAAACACACTGAAAAAAATAACTAGTAGATTTACTTGAGAACATCACTGTAGCAATTTGCGCTCACTTTTATTAAGTAAATTTTACTGCAGTAAAATTTGCAATTTGCGCTCACTTTTATTAAGTAAATTTTACTATTAAGTAAATTTTACTGCAGTAAAATTTACTTAATGAAAGTAAGTGCAAATTGTTACAATGATTTTATCAAGTAAATCCACCAGTTATTTTTTTCAGTGTCGATTTATTTAAATAATATATATATAATAATATTGTTTTGAAGTACTAAGCTACTCTTACATGAGTCAAAGTTTTGGTTACTCTATCCACCTCTGCTTGAATTACAAATTAACCTACCTGTTTGGACAGCAGTTCTTTACAAAGTGTGTAGAGGCTGATGAACTTGCGTGCTAGCAGACGAGCATCTATGAAGCCCTCTGCCACTAGCATGATTTCACAAATGAGCTCAAAGTCCGGGATCACCATGGCGCAAGGCCTGGAACATTGGCAAACCACGTTAATTAATCACATTTTACATAATTTAGGACGTTCAAATATTCTCAGACCTGAAGAGAGCCTTGAGATTTTCGGGAAGCTCAGCTCTACCTGCATAACCTGGATTCAATGTAATGAAGATTCCTACTGTTTGCTTCAGCTCAATCTCCTCTCCTAGGAAATTAAACCTACAAACACATGAAATCAAACATCTGTTTTGTAAAATGACATTGCATGTCCATTTTACCTTTGTTTTTTGTTGCGTACGGCGTCCTGTATGGTCTTAACTTGTACCGCAACAACAGAGAGCACTTCCACAGAGATTCTGTTGAATTCGTCAAAACAGCCCCACACTCCAGTCTGAGCCAGACCCTTATAAATATTTCCAATTGACTGGGGAAGCAAAACATAGAAACAGTTAAAGTATTGGGGCTGCCACTATTTTGAGGGTTGATTAATTGTTTAGTTGACCTCAAAATGGTGTAAAACCATTTTTGGTGGCCTCTTAACTTATTCACTGGAATTGACGGCGCTATAAGTCCATTTAGACAGTCAAAATGAATTGGACCTCTAGCTACGTCACTGGCTTTAAGAGATGAGAAATCAAAGCCAGTTTCCCCAATTTAAATTAATTAGATGTCTATTGTTGTCAAATGTAGCCAATGAGGTAATAGTAAAAAATATTTCGTTTATTTTAAATGTTTGCATCTATAATTTTTTTCTTACATTTTTAAAATAAGCAAACAAAAAAAGCAAAATATATAATTTAAATTGTTTATATTTTTTTATTGTCATTTTTTTCTTAATTATTTGAGTTAAAAAAAAAACCCCAAAAAGGATTGATTATTAAATTAATCGAGAACTATTTTGATGATTATGTTTACAGTATTTTCCACACTATAAGGTGCACCTAAAAGGCTTCCATTTTCTCAAAAGCCGACAGTGCACCTTATAATCCGATGCGCCTTATACATGGATCAATATTGATCAATCATGCCATGAAATTCCCTTTAGTGAAGTTCCAGCTAGTGGATGCATAACGCAACCCCAACCAGTACTACTATTATTACTACCGCGCCTTTTAATGCGATGCGCCCTATATATGAAAACAGTTTTAAAATAGGCCATCCAATAAGTGTATATATGCCGATGTGCCTTATAGTGCGAAAAATATGGTAATTGTTTCGAGACTTCTTGACCTTAAAATTGTCCAATCTCTCTCTCTCTCTCTCTCTCTCTCTCTCTCTCTCTCTCTCTCTCTCTCTCTCTCTCTCTCTCTCTCTCTCTCTCTCTCTCTCTCTATCTATCTATCTATCTATCTATCTATCTATCTATCTATCTATCTATCTATCTATCTATCTATCTATCTATCTATCTATCTATCTATCTATCTATCTATCAAAAAACACACACACAAAAAGGGAAAACAACTTTGTAGTCCTCAATAAAAGCAAATAATTATCTTAAAAATTCATCAAAACGGATATTTTTGCACACCTACTTTTTCTTTGCGAAAATAGTTACAATGCCAAACTTTTCTCAGTGCATCGTTTTTGCGTGTAAAAGTAAAGCTCAGAGTAATACAGGTAGTCCCAGGGTTACGACGTACCCAACTTACGTGACTTCGACTTTACGACGACGGAATCTCGTCCGCTATTTAGTTTCTACTTGCTATTTATTTATTTAATTATTTTTTTAATAATGTTGACTATTGTTTAGTGATGCATGCCCTTATTAGTACTTCCACACGCGAGTAAGAGCACATGTACATACGAAGAAGAACGTATTTGCGCACACAAAGAAGAGTGCACACGCACATACGAAGAAATCGCGCAGCCGAGTGAGAGGGGAAAGAAAGCCTGCACGCACATTTGTTACCTGTGAAGCATCCACAGAGGCAAGGCCTGTATATAACACCTTTTTGACTGTTTATTGTGCATTTTCACTTGTGGTCGAATCAGAGGTTGCGCTAGACTTTTTCGTTGTCTGTCATTTTGACTGACAGGATCATAAAAATCCGGTCATAATCTATTTTTACCTGTCACTTAAATTTTTTTAATGATAATAATGACATATTCAATAGCAGTGTTGGTCAAAAGCGATGCGTTACTTACTCAACTCTGAATAAATTGAAGAAACTACCAGCCATGTTGTGTCTACTCTCTGCTCTGTTGATTTGTCATCCAAGACTCGTGGTGCGTTCAGGTCTGAGAATAGCGCATGTACTTCTGACTCCAGCTGTTTGTCCCTGCTCATTCATTAAGGCTACGTTCATACTACAGGTCTTAATGAACAAATCCGTTTTTTTTGTCATATCCGTTTTTTTGGCGTGCCCGTTCAGACTGCTTTTGTCCACTGAGACCATTCAAGTATTACGCATGCGCTTTAATTCGCAGTCCGACACGCGCCGGTGCGCAGAAGCATAAAAAAAAAAATGACAAGTCATCCGTCATTCCAGGGATATCATATTTTGCTTTTCAAAAGGAGGAGACAAATAACAGACATAAATAATCCCTGTTTAGGCTTATATTCACAGTTTATATGGATTGATAGCATGCACGCACTGTCCGTGCATGTCACACACACATACGGGCAGTTTTCCCCGACTCTCCAAGACGGGCTGCAGCCAGACCCCTCTCCCGACTCTCGGCCGTGTAGGAAATGTTGAAATATAGCTCACATAGAGCAGAGAGAAAACCGATCATTCTCATGCTTATCCTCAACCCATTTTAATTTTTTTTTATGACTGTTGTCAAGCCCGGCCCTTCCCCAAAAGCCGTGTTCACTGCAAGCTAGGCGCTAATAACGCACAGCTGAAATCGGATTTGGGACACTGGACGGTACAGACCGCCGCGACAGTCTGGAAAAATGTGGCCCAGATCGGATTTGAACCACATTCAAAAATGACCCAGATCGGATTTTAAATGGTCCACTTCTATGCGACTTGTCCCGTTCAGACCGTCAAGTTAATGCCTGACTCGAGTCGGAAAAACACGAAAAAATTGGATTTGTGCATTAAGACCTGTAGAATGAACGTAGCCTTAGACAATGCTCTCCTAACATTTCCGTGTTTGCTACACTTGAATGCTAGTTCGGACAATTTTCCGAGTAAGGCCAACGACGTCATGCATCAAGAGAGACAATAGCTAATTAATATGCTCACTCGCCATCCTGTGGTCTGGGGTGTGAATTGCAACCTGTCAAAATGACGGATGGACTTCAGTTTTTTCCGTCCCCGTTTTAAAAAAACGGTCAACGACGGAAAATGTTCAGTTAACGCGACCCCTGGGTCGAATACTTGGTACGTTTGGTAAGTTTATGTGATTGTTATAGATTATGTATAACTGATTAATGCTAATCGTTTGTGTGGATTGTTATTGCTGTATCAGCAACTAGTTATTAAGGGAAATTCGAATTGCTGTCATTGAAGATGAACCTGATTTAATTTCATTTTAAGTTTAGTTTCATTCTGCGAGTGTTGATGTCATGAGCAGCTGAAAAAAGTCAGCAAACCACACAGACATCTGACTTCGTCATCTCATAGCTTAGCTCACTGTCTAGCTAGGACTTAGCTCTAACGTCTTGGCGAGGACAGTACAATGACGTATAATACATGTTTTTGGACAGTTATTTTGAGATTTGAGGGGTACTTAAAGGGTTAATTCCAATTTACACGGAAATTTCGGTTACGTCGCCAGTAGGAACGGAACTCATTCGTAACCCAGGGACTACCTGTATAACATTTTTCAATGTATACAATATGTCATTTATGTATGAGCTTATACTGTATGTCAACTCATCGCAAAAATCATCATGATTAGTAGACTATCAAAAAAAGATGTTGGCAGCTCTGATTCATATATACATTATATCAGTACTTCTCAAATAGTGGGGCGCGCCCCTCCAGGGGGGCGCAGAGCGATGCCAGGGGTGGCGCGTGTGACCTCGGGAAACATGCTTTTTAATTTTTTAATTTTATTTTTTTTTGTCGTACTAGAATAAAGTGTACTTGCACATCCACTCAGTGGGTGGCAGTGGCGCTCTCATTTTCAAAGTGCGTGCAGTATTTTTGAAGTAAGCAAGAGCACACGGAAGAGACTCATGAATGAGGAGCTAGAGAACTGTGCGCCGTTTTCGAAAGCCGTCTCACGCAGCGACCCACTGTCTTCTCCGGTTCTCACGTGTCCGCCCGAAAAGTCCACTTTCGGCCTAGGATCGTCACGACGACCGCCCTCACCTACGGTTCTCCCTCGGCCGCCGAGAATGCGCTTTTTTCGGGCCGTTTGGTTTTGGCTTTGACATTTAATACAGTGGTAGACGAGGAAAGACCACTGTTTACTGTGTCTAAAAATTATTATAGCGGACAGCCGAAAGCCAAATCAATTAAGACGCCACTTAAAGACATTAGACCCCAATCTCATTGATAAGCTGCTTGCTTGTTTTTCAGCGAAAACGTGCCGAATATTGCCAACAATCGTCCCGCTTTGTCAGTGTTATATCAGTAAACCAGTGAGCACTGTTAGCATGCTCAGTGCAATATAACCCCACATCATTGCAAACTGGAGGTGATACTGGGAGCAGCAAGCAGCAAAAATAAAAACTGTCCTTCTGTCCAAAGACACTTTTTTTATTTCTTCTATTCAGTTTTGTTTTTTTTGGTCAAATTTTTTGGCATATTGTCCTCATGAGTTAAAGTTTCTAATCAATTTGAATTTGTTAGTATTTACTGATTTTATTTTTCAGTATCAAATGGTCAAAAATGGACCTTGAGTGTTTTTTTTTTTTTTTTAATTTAGGCAAATTGATGCGCGTTAAGTCTTTTCTGTTACAAACAAAACATTGTTAATAAAGTTATACTTTATAAATTGATCTCTGTTATTTTTTTTTTCTAATAGAATAAAGGATACAATGTGAGGCAGAGGCGTACTTATAACAGTAATAAATGATACTATTTACAGTGGCGGCAGAGTTTGGGGGGGCGCAAAACATTTACGTCTTCCTTGGGGGGCGTAACAGAAAATAATTGAGAAGCACTGCATTATATGAACATAAATTGGAAAGAGCGTCACCTTGTAGTCCATTTGTTCTGAGCAGTTGAACACATAAACCATAATGCCCAGAGAGCGTCCCAGATCCTTGGTTGTTTCTGTTTTACCAGTCCCAGCCGGGCCAGAGGGAGCGCCGCTCATTGTAAGATGGAGGGATTGAGTCAGAGTTATATAACACCTGACATGAGAAAATTTAAACTATAATAAAAATAATTTCATTCTTTGGCTGATATCGACGACGACGAACGCCCAATAAATTTGAACTGGCCAGTTCAATTACTATTCAATTGTTATTCCGCCAATTCAAATGGATTGGATGTCCATTGCCGTCAATGACATGTTTACGTATGAGTACCTGTCAGTGAGAGGAGTGATGACCAGCCTGTTGGTGTTACCAAGGTACTCGTAACTGAAGCGGAATTGGGCGTCACAGATGTCAATATAGCAATGTCGGGTTTCATCATCCCAACGGTGGCGCAACTGAGAGAGCCATGCAAATGCTTGTCCTGTTGTCACCTGTACTTCATACAAAATGCGATCATTAAAAAAAATCATGTAGTAAATTTTTGCCCCAGCACATTAACATCCTGTAAGCTGTGTGAATTGAAATGGTTTATCACTAGCAGACGTCTGATCTATTTGAATTAAGAGGGTGGCAGCGTTCGTTCATTCGTTGCCAACCCTCCCACTTCAAATGGGTCAGACGTATATCCAAGGGTGAAAGTGAGCAGGAACGGTCAGGAACGCAGTTCCGGTATAAGATTCAGGGCTGGAACGCAGTTCCGGTATAAGATTCAGGGCAGGAACGCTGTTCCGGTATATGGTGCTTTGAGTCTGAAAATATGACGGCAACTGTCAAAACGTTATGTAAAAAAAGAAAAATACAAAGCTGCCACACATGCATTTCATTTCCAAGAAGAAAGCAATCTACCAACATCAAATTTACATAGACAAGTGTTAACAAAAAGCATACTAAATTGCTGTGTAGGGTAATCCGTTTCCACCGATATTTATTATTTATTTTATTCCACGGACGGCATGGAAGTTTCCCCAGCTGCTGCAGTTATCTGAGTCTGACGAATCCACGCAGCAAAGCAAAATGCCTGGACTCATTTATCCGTTCAATTGGCTGACATACTGACATGTGATCACCAGAGATAGTTAGCTCTGATTGGTTCAGATGTGCAATTCTTCTAAAACAGCAAAAAAAAAAAAAAAAAAAAAAAAAGGTGGCTTATTTATCATATTTTGTTTTATTTGCTCTGATGGGGAGGTTCAGAACATCTTAGCTGTCAATGTGCACTTTGGACTTATATTTGTTAATTTGTGTTGGGCTACCTATTCATTTCCTTATGATTTAAAAAAGTAAATGTTTGTGCGATCTTCAAAATATATTCCATTTCACTCTGCATAATATAAGTCATTTGTACTTATTTTTTCTGAATGTATGTTACTTATATCTTTATTATTAAAAAACACAATAAAAAGTAAATGTTAACATTATCTTCAATTTCAATATACATCTTATGTTCTTGAGTAGTTAAAATTGAGATTTGGCATGTAGTATGTAAAGAAATAAGGGAAAATAGAAATTAGGAGATGGAGGTTGGGGTTATAGCTGTTTTTGTTATCTTTTATTTTGCAAATCATTGAAAAAAATACAATTTTGAATGAAAATCAGTGTTTGTATGTGTTACAGAAATAACGGACCAAAACAGTTTTCTTTGCATTTCAGTACTTTTGACCCCCCCCCAAAAAAGTTTTCTTTGCGTTTCAGTAGTTTTGACCCCCCCCCAAATAAATAAATAAATAAATAAATAAATAAATAAAAATAATAAATACAATTTCTGGCTCCGTGGTGACCTTCACTTCGGGGAGTTCCGGCAAGAAATTCTAACCACTTTCACCCCTGCGTATATCGCTGTTAATAGCAGCCAATAAGTAAATTAGCACCAATACAACAACAACAACAACAAAAATATGGTTCTGAGGATCGATAGATACTGGCCCGTGCTACAGAGCTACCAAATTTCAGGAGGATAGGTTAACGAATGACGAAGGAGTAAGGCTTCAAAGTTAGTGTCCACAAGAACAACAACAACCTGAGTGGCAACTTGACAGGTTTTCAACCTGTAACAAGTCATAACCTACAGGCTACTGGCTAACTAGGGACCTACAGGAACAATAAGTCTGTGATTAACTCTTTAACTGCAAATATGGCACTTCATGGAGTTGCTACTTACAAGATTTCTTCAATCTTTTGGTGTCAAGTTTGCGACTTTGGCACTTAAAGAAATAATGAATCAACTCTGATACAAATGAAAAATTAAAATTGAGTTTCAAGGATTGATAAACTCCGGCCTCTGCTACATAGCTACCAAGTTTCAAAACCATCATTTCACAAATGACACAGGATTAGGACTCCAAACTTAGTGTCCACAAGAACAACAACAAAAACAACTTGACAGGCCTTCAGCTTGTAAAATCATTAACCTTTTGAGTTATGAGATTGGCCACAACATCCCGTGCATGGACATCAATGGTGCAGACGGTCATAATTTTCTGTCTGTCTCCAGGCGTTAAATCCCCTAGCAGCATGTGGATTAGGGAGTTTAGCTGTGTGATCTGGCAAAATGACAAAGTGTTTTGTCATTAGGTGAAAAAAAACAAAGATGTGTCGAGTCATCTTGTTGAACCTGTTTTTTATTATATTCTTTGAGAGCAGTATCAAATCCTTCCTCCACCCTGGCAAATGCGATGCCCACATCAGTTGCCCACCACACTTGACTGCCAGTCAAGCCCACCTGAAGAGAGATAAACACAAACAGTGAGTTTTTCTGTGTTAATGATGATGCTACACAGTGAAAAAAAGCAAGATTTCAAATTTCAAGTTAGTCAATTTCGCTTGGATTTTCAAGTTTTGATGGAAAAGTCAAGTCCAACCGAAGTTTAGTAAATCAGAGTCATGTTTAAGTACATACTGTTTATAGACTTCTATGGACTTCTTGCGACGTTAACGGCAGCTAATGACTAACGAAGAAAAGTGCAAAAACATCCTCCATTACAGTTGACCTGTTGTCGTGTAGAAATAAATAACTGCATTTCAATACTTTTACAAACAAATATCATATCCGGATACATTTCAGTATTGACATCTTGATACTTTTTGATACCTTTGAAACCCTAACTACAAACGTGATGATTCAGATTATAATTTTTTAAATCATGTTAACAATACTCAAAATAAGTTACTCAAGAAAACTTAAGAATTTGAGGACACTTAAAATCTTAAGTTAGCACAATACTTCTCAAATAGTGGGGCGCAGAACGATGCCGGGGGTATCACATGTGACCTCGGGGAACATACTTTTTACCGTACTAGAATAAAGTGTAATTGCACATACACTCAGTGGGTGGCAATGGCGCTCTCATTGCGCAGTATTTTTGAACCAAACAAGAGCATACAGCAAATAGCACTGGAGATATGAAGACATAAGATGAGGAAATATGATGAATCGTATGTAGCGCTTTGGTTTGACTTTGAATAAAGTGGGAGACAAGGAAAGACCAGTCCGTTTACTGTGTCGAAAATGTTTGCCGCAGACAGCAGGAAGCCAAATCATTTAGGATGTCACTTAAAGACATTAGACCCCAATTACATTGATAATACAGGTGTGCATCGGCACTGCCCTCGCGATTCGATTCGATTACGATTCGGAGGGCCACGATTCGATTCGATCCGATTCGATTCAGAGGGTCACGATTCGATTCGGTTCGATTCGGCAATGCATCGCGATGCATTAAAGCCTGGGATGCATTAAAATTCTAAAGCAAAGCATATTTTTCGTGAATCATGAGGCAACACAAGCGATCAGACATTAAACAAATTTTTATTGGCTCTTGTGTCACTCCTAGTTGAAGTCAAATAAAAATAGTATACTTTCAGATATATACATATATATATATATATATATATACATACACATACGTATATATATATATAAAACATCACAGCATTTAATTGGTGCTTTCTCTTTTTTTTTTACACACAGTAGCAGCCTTTCACACAGTGCAACATCTGAACTCCTGTGCAAAATCAGTAATAACAGTCACAGTATTTTAGTCACAACAACCCATCAATAAAAACATTCAAGTAAATATTAAAGAAAACGACAAAGAAAATATTGTAGTCTTTATTGCAATAACAATCCAGGGAATTGATTGATATTTGAATGTAAGGTAGCTCCCTCTACAGTTGAGCCTAGATCTTGAGCCCGAACCTGAACCCAACCCGACCGAATTTCGGGCCGGGTCGGGCCCAAAATGTCAATTTACGTTCGGGTCGGATCGGGCCGGACTTCACTCTCGTTAACGTTTTTTTAAATAAATATATATTTATATACTAAAAGAATGGATGGATGTTAAACTAAGGAATACTTGTTATAAAATAAATAAATTGGATGAAACAGAGAGAAGGCGCTTTTGTAATCACAAACATGAGCCAGTGCGTTGTTTGCGCACATGAACGCCGTGGCCCCGCCCTCCTTTTAATCTTCCCCACCCGCTCTTTGCGCTCTCCGCGAGTCTGCAACGCTGCATCCTGGTATTTCCTTTTTGAATTTCGATAGAGGTGAAAAGCAAACTAAAGACGGTGGGATTGGAAAGGCAAGAATCCACGAGTGGTGTGTGGAAAGGATTTAAATTGATAGTGGAAGATGTTACAGAAAACTGTCGGCCTTGCCGAATGCAACAAATGTGGCGCTTTGCTCTCGTACGAGAGCAGAAAGACTGGCACATTGACGCTAAGCAGGCATTTTAAAAACTGTACTGGCCTAAAAGATATTAGTCAAACATCGTTATTATCATTTATTTCAAGGGCTACACCTCTTCGTGCTAAGCAGGACATCGTGGAGTTCGTGGTGTTCCTTTAAACGTCATTATTTTGTTTCAGTGCTCCTTAAGGCAGGTTGTTGTTTTGTGTGTTCTGATGCGAGTCATTAAAATAAAGAATGTTATTTAAAAGTATTTTAGTTTATTTTTGAAAATGCTGCTGTTCCTCTCCTTGTCAGAGAGGCGCGTATAGTGAGCACTGTATCCCACACAGAAATTTATTTAACAAACCTTTCCAGCTTTATTTCGTTGTGTAAATGCATTTATAATTATAATAAAAATATGTAGACTATTTAAACATTAAAAAAACTTGCGTTTTTTCTGCCAACTCGAAGAAATTGAAATAAATATCTATTGCATTTTCCGACGAATTGACGCATGAACTATCCACCTGATAGAACAGACACACAAATATAAACGATATAAATGTTTATTGACTATGCATCTTACAGTCTTGTTTGTCTGGGAGAATTTGTTACAAAAGACAGGTTTCAATTTATCATTATGCACATAGGCATCATCCAAGTTGTGATCACATAAAACACAACCACGCATTGCATCCCCGCATTTGCTCCTCCTGCTGAGTCCTCACAAATAAAACGGGCTCGGGCCTACAAATGAAATGTAAAATTTCGGACTCTCGGCCTTTAATACACGGGGCCGGGTCGGGTCGGGCTGGATTTTTTAGGCCCAAACTAAGCTCTAATCGAGAGAGCAGCGAGATAGGACATAACATAACAATGGCTGAAGCAGAGAAAGTGGGAGCGAGAAAGATTATTGATGCACCTAACACATTAAAAGCAGACATCTGGAGACATTTTGGCTTCTACGAGGTTGGTGGGAAACTTGACCAGAGTTATGCAGTGTGTAAAAAATTAAACATGAGAATAATAATACAAATGGGGAAACCAAATCCATTGCATCACCGGAATTGCACAGGGAAGATTTTTTAACGTACTTATATATTTTAAAATATGCTGAATCGATTCGGCTTATTGCCCGCCCGCATCGAATCGAATCGTCCATGACCCGCATCGGGATGCATCGCCGCATCGATTATTGTTGACACCCTTAATTGATAAGCTGCTTAATTGTTTTTTTTCAGCAAAAACTTCCCGAATACTGCCGACAATCGTCCTGCTTTGTTTCGCAGTGTTACTGTACATCAGTAAACCAGCAAGTACTGTTAGCATCATATAAGGTGGCATACCAAGTTGTTCAGTGCAAAATAACCCCACACCATAGCACAGGAACTGATACTGCCTGCAGCAAACACTGTAGTTTTTGTTTTTTTAATTTTGTTTTTTTTCGGGGGTCAGATTGTTTGGCATATTGTCCTCATGAGTTAATGTTGCGAATCAATTTGAATTCATTATTATTGACTGTCATTTCATTTCCTGTTTTATATTGAAGGGTTCACCCTCCTCGTGTCTGTATACTTGCTCTTCCTAATTTTGCCTAATCGCCTATTGTTTCCACCTGTTCCCCATTACCTGATGTGTATATATTGCCTGAGTTTCCCTTGTCTTGTGCAGAAGTGTCTTACTACCCATGTTGACAACGTCAGCCTTGTTTTGTAGCGATCATAGTTGTCTAGATATTACCCTCCATTTGGAGTGCTTTGTGTTTGAATTTTTGAACATAGTTGTCTTGGCTTTTTCCTCCGTTTGGAGCGTCTTATGTTTGTACTTCTTCTTTTGGAGTGCTTTGTGTTTGACTTTTTGATCGTAGTTGTCTTGGCTTATTCCTCCGTTTGGAGCAATTTATGTTAGTACTTTTCCTCATTCCTGCATGCCAGCGGAAGAACCTTTGTTTTCGTGATAAAGTTTTTGTTGCCATAGCTCCGCAGCTGAGTCCGCTTCGCTATTTCAGCCTGACACTTATTATATTACATTTTATTTTTCAGTATCAAATGGTTAAAAAATGTACCTTTTTATAGTTTGGATCTGACTTTTATTTACAGGTCGCTTTTTTCTAATTCTGGCAAATTGATGCGCTTTAAGTCTTTTCTGTTACAAACAAAACAATGGTAATAAAGTTATACTTTATTGTAAGTTGAGCTATATTTGTTTTTTTTTTCCTTTAATATTAAAAAGGACACAATGTTATGCAGAAGTGTACTTATAAATAGACAACTGATACTACTGGACTGTCTCAGAAAATTAGAATACACAATATTCTAATTTTTTGAGACAGTCCTGTGTATATATACAGGACTGTCTCAGGAAATTAGAATACACAATATTCTAATTTCCTGAGACAGTCAGGAAATTAGAATATTGTGTATTCTAATTTCCTGAGACAGTCCTGTATATATACACAGGACTGTCTCAAAAAATTAGAATATTGTGTATTCTAATTTCCTGAGACAGTCCAGTATTTACAGTGGTGACAGAGAGTTGGGGGGGGGGGGGGGGTGCACAACGTTTATCTTCCCGGGGAGCGTAACAGAAAATAATTGAGAATGTAGATATATATTTCCATTTATTCACTTGAACATACAGTATTTGTTCATTTCACAATGTTGCACATAGTCATTAGGGTTAGGAATATCTGACATGAAGCCGATTTGATATGTATCTAGATACACAGGTTACGATTCGATTAAAAAACGATACATTTTTAAGGCAGAGCGATTCGATACGATTCGATACAGTTTAGGAATGATACGGTTCGATACAGTGTGAAAACAGTACGATAGTAAACATTTGTTGTTTGTTCTTACAGTATTTTAAACGGATAAAAAAGACCAAATTTCTACAAGCAAAATTAAACAACAAAGGTTCATACCATTGTATGTTTATTTTTGAGACATGGAAAAAAAAAAAAAAGGCCAACTAGATGACCATCATTTTGTTGGCTGGGATTGATAATAAAATAAAACTCCAGTGACAGACAACAATAAAGTGCAGTAATTCAATATCTGTATATCCTGGTGTTTTGAACACAAAAGGTAGGTAATTTAAGTGCAACCTTTCAACGTAAACATCTTACAAACTAACATTATATGCAGCAGCTCTAGAAAAAAAGAAATAAACCATAACCAAACCATCATAATAAATAAATAAAGCATAATGCTATTATTCTTTATCTCTGGTATAACTGGGGGAATAAAAACATGGCATATTAGCCAGATAGGTCAATAATCATTGTTTTAACCTTATACACAGCAAAGTCATTCACTTATGTCTGTGCTTCCACATTTTTATTCCTCATCCCTGTCCATATCTTTTTTGAAGGGCATATTTTTCTTGAGGAAGATCAACTGATCCACATGTTCATGTTTAAGTAGACTGTGTTTCATGGAAACAATATCTCCAGCAGATCGTGCCATTGTAGTGGGTTATTTTTCAGGGTTAAAAAGTCACAATCTCTGTCCTATACAAATCTGGCTGCCGTCTGCACTTCAAAGTCCGACGTGCGTTGAAAATCAATCGCTGTCATTCGTAACTTCCGCCTGGCAAGCTGGCGTCAGCGCTCGTGTTGTTTGTCCATTGTTTTAGCATGCGCAACTGTGGTTTCGTTTGCTCTGGCGTAGTTATGACACGCCCGTCACGATCGAAATGCATGATGGGAAGTTGAGGCAACCACGACTGTGAGTGGTGGCTGTTCATGTTATGTGATGTGCGCTGTCTCACTTGAAGCGCGGCGACCTTTGGGATCGAGCAGTAGGGAAGGCACTGCACAGCATTATTGAAGTGCAAGCTAATTATGTGTCATTCATTTACACATCGCATGGTACATAAAACTAACAAACCAATGGTATGAACGCTGATAACCGGTTTTCCCGCTCACGATAACCGAGTCCTTGTTGTACTATCGATCCATCCAAGACTTACTGGCTATTTACTGTCGAATAGGTAGTTTGCTGTCGATACAGCCGTATCGCTCGCCTGTAAAATCGGATATCCGGTCGTATCGGTTTATTGTTCTCAAGCTTAATAATCATTCTCTGTTCTCGTAACTGTGAGTGAATCTACAGTACTGCTTGCATACAAGAACTTTTGCTTCTATTGTTTTGTCTAGCTATGGGCCGTCACTAGGTTGGTGCCTGGGTTTTTCCACTGTTTGTTACGGCATATATTAACTGTTTGTGGTTGAAGGTCGAGAGACTTTTTTTCTGGGGAGCACTAAGCCTGTCGCAATTTGCAATAATTCCGTTTATCGCGCGGGATATAAAAATGAAGACGGTAAATTTCCTGCTGCGATTTATCGCCTCGTGTGCACGTGCGTGCGCGTGTGTGTTTGACACGTGCGTGCGTACGCGCGCGTGACGCACGCGCTTGCGGCAGATGTGTGGCAGATGTGCTTAGCAGCGCTGTTTAAAGTTCAGCTTCCTTGTGCCACTCTGTTTCATTGACTTCTGGGTATGTTCGTTTTATACATTTGAGTTTGAGTGACTGTCATTTAAATGGAGGCACTTTACGCACTGTCGGCGCACAGCAATGAGGGAGCAGAATGAGGAAGAGGACGAACCAGTCTGCAAAATGTTTCTGGAGATTGTTTTAACAAAGATGACGAACAGAATAAATCTACATGCTCATTTGAAACACTATCATCCTCTACAGTTTTCACTGCTAAGTAAGAAAACTGCATCGCAACAAGCGGAACCTCCTCGTTACGTCGATTGACAATTAGAGGTATTCACTTGATGTGAGAAATACAGACGACACATGACCCCGACCATTTTATTTATTATTTTGTTGTTGTTGTAAATCTGTTGATTGTTTGTGAATTGTTCGCCCAATATGTGTATTTGTTTTTGTGTAAATAAAGTTTGTTAAAAAAAATATATATATTCAGACGACACAGCGCAAAATAGCGTTCCCCCACGGAAAGTGAAGTCCGCTACATTGTTGAGGAAATGAGACCGTTTTACCTCTGATGATATTTGATACCTTTGGGAGCCAAATTTTTGTTACTGCTACTTAATTAGTCTATTTGTCTCTGTTGTTGTTGAAGTGCAATTACTGTTACTGCAACTTTATACCTACACTGGGGACAGTATTTGATGAAGTATCAAATACTTGTTCTTCCCACTGTATGTGCCTAAATGGTTCAGTTATTAAGTGCAATTTTATTTTTTCTTGAAAAAGACATTTATTATGTGTTTCTATTAATATTGTTGTGTTTTACTTGAAAGAGGCATGGTCTATTGTTTTTAGTTGTGATTTCATAAAAGGGATTTTTTAATAATTTAAAAGTAAACATTTATTGCGTTTAAATGGGTGTACTTGATCTATTAATATATACTGTATTCTCACTGTGTTATTGTTAATGTTAAAAGGGGACGGGACTTGATAAGCATATGCTTCTCCTGGCTCCTGCACCCCTTGTCTTTTCTTCGTTTTTTTCGGGTGGCTCATATCACATCTTGCAACTGTCAATGATACCGATGATGATGACAATAAATAAATAAACGCTCCCAAAAAAAATTTTGGGGGCGGGGGGGTCGCAATAATATCGCATATCGCAAAAATTTATGAGATAATTTATCGCCCACTAAAATTTGTTATCGCGACAGGCCTAGGGAGCACCTCGTTGTGCTCTGGGGGAAGTGTCTCCTGGTTGACCAGCTTTAAGTTACTTTTTCCTAAATAAATTTATATATCTTATGTGATTATTGCTTTCCTTTTGTTCCTGAATTGCATCATCTCCTGTTCGTTAATAAAAAAAAAAAAAAAAAATCAACTTTTTTTTCCTTCAAGAAGCACTGAGTTAGCATGACTTGTAGGAGTTTTTTTTTTTTTTTTACATTGAAAATACTGTATTTGATGACCTGTGCAGGGTAATCAAAAAGCCACTGGTCACGTGGTTTGTCCTCATAAGCAGCCACTGCTTCCTGGATCTCCTTTTGAATGGTGCGGCGCATGGCGGTCTCCAAGGCACCCAACCAGGACTCGGCCTGGGGAAGCAAACACAATTTGCAAGGTACATGAATCAACAGCATTTACAGAAAACCTAAAAGTTAATTTCCATAGCTGTAAATGGGTTTAATGCAACTTGTAGTAAAAGAAATGTAGCATTTAATACTTGTCCTTCACAGACACATGCTTCGAAGAATGGTACATATTCTCCCTCGCGGCTGTACATCCCGATGGCAACTGTGTCTCTGTCAGACTCCTTAAAACGAAGATCTGCTATGTTGTCAAACAACTTCAGTAAATGTCTGGTCACCTGGAAAAACATAAAATGTAATTATTTGCAAAGCCTGGTGAGAAGCCTACTGGTGCCCACTATATTTTGGGGAAAAAAATACATAATTAGATCAAATTAAAAATGTTAACATCACATGAATTATGAAATGATGACCATTATGTGGTATCATAAGCCATTTGATCGGATCGGATCCCCAGTCAATCGTCTATCGCTGTCAATTGAACTGAAAATGATAATGTTTCAGTGCCAATAACGGCGACTTGCACACTTATTAGAGGTTGGTAGACCAACCAAAAACTCGAGTAAGACTAGCGTTACGTTGTAATATCATTTTAATCAAGTGAAAGTATGAGTAGTCATCCAAAAACAAGTACAAGTAAAAAAATATACGGTCAAAAGAATACTCAAGTAATGACTGATACTATGAGTTACTGCTTACAATGTCTGATTTTTTTTGGTAAACAACTGTATTTTTTTTTTTTGTCAGCAGAAAGTTATCTATTTTTACTCTTATTATACTGTACTATTACCTATAACATGACCATATTAGACCAAAGAATACACAAAAATTATTGAATTCCTAATAGGAAAATCTCCAGAAATGAAACATCACCTGTCCAAAGAGCATGTGTGCTTTCCAGTAGATAAAACATGCTTCAAATCATGAAATTAAAACAATCATATCTTGGTTTTCTGTGGTCTGTTAGGGCCAAATGTAAACTGGGAGAGAGGTTGAAATCCACAATTTTTAGTCGCGTTGACTGCAGCACTTTAGTTTTTACAGTGCTTTAACGATGCCACATGATTGAACGCGCCGCCGTGATCACAGGACTTCGGACTGCAAGCTTCTGTGCGGTCATGTGACTGTATTGTATGCTACGTCTAATTGGTGAAACTGGTAGAACCGCTGTGTGCATCTATAGTAAAAATCTGAAGTTTAATATGTAGAATAAAAGGGGAAAAAGTGTAGCCAAAGTAGCAGAGTAAGATTAGCGTTTCTTCTTCACAAATCTACTCAAGCAAAAGTGAAAAGTACGGCGTGTTAAACTACTCTTACAAGCACAATTTTCTCTGAAAGTTACCCCAGTAAATGTAACACTTTACTACTAGGGATGGGAATTTCGACTAATTTCCCTGCCGACTAGTCTCGGATTTTTTTTTTTTGTTTTTTTTGTTGCCACTAGTCACTTTATAAGCAAGAAAACTCGCAATTTAATACACATATCAAATAAAAAGCTTAAAGTTTAAAATGCATAGGTTTTGTGTATTTATGAGCTATTTTAGCCCAAGCATTCAGGACAAGTTGTTCCTTTAGATTCTATTGACTGAATAAAGGTAAACAATTGAAAGAGACATACATTCCTGGTACGTTCGCCAAAGCCTCCCCAAACTGTGTTCCTGCCTGCTCCTACGTGTGTGTGTGTGTGTGTCTGTGTGTGCGGGATGTGGTGCTCAGCCTGTTTACAAAGAGGCAAAGGCGCAAAGACCAAAGCCCCTTTCAGACTTATATTGTGCTAAATTCCCATGTAATGTGACACGGAATTTCCCCGTGTCATGGCTTTCAGACATTGGGAGATGTACCAGGAATTGTGGACACTTTCAGACTTGTCCCGTGTTGGCAACTCGGCGCTCTCTGTGCTGCTCTGCGTGGAGGGCGAGGGAGGGATTTAATAACCTGGACATTACATAATTTTGGGTGGGCATCAGCAGCAATATAAACCACACATTTTTAAAGATGGACGCTGGGCTTTCTCTTCCTCGGTTCTAAGATTCAGGAGAATATTAATTTCGTTATATTTCGAATTGCATCTTTCCAGTCTGCCTTGTGTATAATTGCGATGTTTGTTTTCCACTTTTCATCCTACGGCGAAGAAAGAGGAAATGAAGATCGGCCCACCATGATATTTACGTCATCAGCCTTCACACTGCAACCGGGGAATTAAGAGGCTGCTTGTATACACACCGCGGCCCGGTGAAGTCCCGGAAAATATACTAGGACGCGACTCGGTTAATGTCTGTGTCATCTCCATGTTAGTTGACCCGAGAAATTTCTTTGAGATGTAAGGGCTACCCGTTTAAATCATGTGATTTAACCAGAGTTCAGCATATGTCTGAAAGGGGCTCAAAATGCATGGTGCTGCGTTTAATTGACTAGTAAAATACGAAATGTTTAATTATGAGTTGACGGTTAACCCTTTAACACCTGGGCCTATTTTGTCATAATCTGCATGCGTTTGATACTGCCTTTATATTTCTAAGAAAAAATCACAATGGAACAATGCCTTCTTACAAATGGCCAGCCTCTGCTGCAGGGCCTCCAGGTTCTAGAGGAACCTTTTTTCAGGACACCATAACCATCTTGTCCCAACGGCTGTGGCCATTCACAGCTGTGTCTTGACACTCGGTGATACATGCTGTGTGGAGTTTTTGGATTGAAACAAGGTAAGTACGCGATAATATCTCGTTAAAATCGTGGCGTCTTTAATTCTGCTCTCGTGTGCTCTCGCCTCCAATTAGGGTTTTTGATGTTTAAAATTTTTTATTTTTTTTTTAAATGCCTTCCTGTTCAAAATTTTTGTTTCCCCAGGAAAATTGAGATTTTAAGCTTTCCAATGATATATCACACATGCATTTCGGACAATTTTGAAAGTTGGCCAAATTGAGGGTCTCAGAGTGGAACTTCAAGTCAACTGTTTTCCGCCATATACTGGTATATCATCTAAGACAAAAGGCACCCATCACTTTATCAAAAGTAAGCCTATATACCTACTGTACAATCAAGCTTCTATATACACATTGAAAAGATTGATGGAGAAAAAAAAATAAAATATAACATTGAAAAAAAGTCTTCAAAAAATATTGACAACATACTAGTTCAGTTCAATTTTTTCAGGCATGCCACTCAGTTTCCCTTTGAACAGGACACAGGGCTACGTCACCCACTACATCACGCAGCCCACTCTTCCGCCGTTTGCGCACTGCTGTCACTTCTCGCTTGCCGACTCATCTGAAGAAAAAAATGACAAATCTGGCCTATCCTCTTCCTCGAGTTGATGAAATGATGCATTAGCTTGCGTTAAATTTAGTTTTCGATTAATCCCGCAACTTTCAAAGTCGCTTGCTCAATTCAACCTCGGCTTTCTCTCCTTAGGTAGCGCCTCGCTCGACAATTTTTAGAAAAATATTTACATTACTTCAGTCCTTCGTGACCTCTCGTGGCTCCTGGGATATGTAGTTTTCGTGGTGCTTTCGGTTTTGAAAAAGGACAAGAAATGATAGAAATATGGATATAAACACATAGTCCATGCAGTGTTTTAATGTTTATTTGTTAGGGCAATATAACGATAAAGCCCAAATGACATTATCTCCAGTTTTACTTGGTTGATTGAGTGGACCTCAACTTCCGCACTTTCAAATGACAACAACCAGCGGCACGTTGGGTGACGTAATTACAGCGTGACGAGGCTTCAAAGATGATATTCGTAAAAGTGTCGCCGACGACACGTCCAGTGTTAAAGGGTTAAACGATTAAATGAGTAGTCACGCAAAACCCTAGTTACTACCGTCATCTGTCTCTTACCTGCTTGGGTTGTGTCCCCTTTGAGACAATCTCCAGCAGGTCAGACGCAGACACAAAATAAAATCTGGGGAAACTCAGCCTCTTGGTTTCCAAGTACTCGGCCAGTGCTTTCTCACAAACGGCCAGCCTCTGCTGCAGGGCCTCCAGGTTCTCGAGGAAACCAGCTTGGTTGGTTACCTCTAACACATTACTGTTCTGCACCACTTTGCTCATCAAACTCTGAGCAAAAAAATATTGAAAAACGTAATAACGTTAATACCAAGTCTGCATCCTGTGAATTCTATGAACATTTGAAATGCATCGGAATAAAAATGTGGAAGCAGTCGAGAGCCAAAAGGATGGCGGAATTCTAAACTATAAAAATATGTTTTGTCAAAGATTTCCTACTAGCATGTGCACCAACTACCTGAAAGTCATCATGAATTCCTTGAAAGCGTTCTGCATCGCTGGCAAGCTGACAGCGGATGTCGTGGCTGTTGGTGAAGATGCTGTTGAGATGGGCCCACGTCCTCTGCACTGACATCCACAAGGAGATGACTAGGTCAGCCACCATTAGCTTCCTCTGCCATACACTCACTTCTGGCTGGAAATATTCCACATACTTGCTCATGAGGATGTTTTGGAGCTGCACCTGGTAAGAAATGCAGCCTTTTTTTCCATCTCCGTCATCTCAATCAATGCGAAGTAGTCTTACTTGGTTGTCTTCCAATGTTTCGATCAGGTTCTCATCTGCTTTAAGGAGAGGGATTCCAGTATTGGTGTGAACATCATAGGACAGCGACATGACTCTCCATGTTTGCTTTATTTCAGACAAAACCTGAATTAAAAAAAAAAAAAAAAAAAAGATTTCATGAAGAGTTTAACACATTAGTTGCCATTGAGGAAGATAGCCGAATATTCATTGGACATCTAGCACTATCAAAAAAGCTGATATGTGTAGCAATGCTGACCTTCTCAATGGCCATTTCTTTCACGGCCTTGTCAACTATATTTTTGACTTCGTCCTCCACACGGTGAAGCTGCAATTCCAACAGGTTTCCGAGAGTAGTGTCTTCTCCCATGACAAATGTCACCTGTAGACAAGATCAATTAAAGGCTTTGAACACAAATCAGACATTTTGAAGGCACTTTTGTAGATACCTTGGTGGTGTTCATCAGCTGCTGCCAGTGTCTCTCCCTGACAGCAGAGTTTTGCAGCTCATTGACGGCTCTCAGAGACGTCAGCAGGTTCTTTACCGTTGACTCCAGTCCCACGTAGACATCCCACAAACGCACATCCTTATCGAGCATCTTCATCTCCTTGAAGGTGCAACAGAAGACGAAAAATATGAGATGCTTTCATAACGGCTTGTCATGTATATCTGCATAAGTTGCACCTTTGCAAAACGTCTGAGCTCCATGTCCATCTGCTCAACGTTGATCTCTTTCCAGGGAGTCTTGGTCCAGTCTTCTATGTTGCTCTGTAAAAGAGAGAAAAAAATCAAGGCCTGTCTAATGGAAGTGAAGTGCATTAGAAGTGTCATACCTTGACAAAAGTGACCATATCCCAAACTGCTTTGACGAGGATGATGTCAGTGCGACATTGCCGAAGTTGCTTGTAGTCTGGGAAGCTGACTTCGAACAGATTGGCAGTTTCCTGCAGCGCCTTCATTTCGGCCTCCATTGCGGCTACTGCTTGATTAGACTGGTGACAAGAACGCGTACTTTCATTTCTTTGGTTGATTGAGTTTCAACACAAGAGCGGTATCACAAGTTCTCCTGTTACATACCAGAAATTTTGATTGCCACTACCAGAGTGGCATTGATGTTAAGGTGTTGCACAACAGTATGTTTGTGTTCAAGATAATTCTAGAATGCATGAAAGGATTATTATATAATTTGCAAAAGATGTTTGTGATAGGAAATTAAAAAGGTGATTAAATTTTGGGGTAGTAAGCTCAAAGGTCAAAGAGGTCAGAAAAGGAATTTTGCCAAGACTTGATAACGGATTAGCCTATTAGTCAAATTTGCAGGTGAATAACTGCTCTCTCAGGGTTTTCCTCTAACTGCAGAATATTTTACACCAGGCATTATTATTTATTTATTTTTTAAATTTTGTTGTTTTAGAAATGATTTTAACTTTAGGATGCAAAATTCAAACTAGTCTCCGTTTGTCTCGACCATGTGTTTTTTTCTACTTAGTATTATGTTTTTACCACATGCATACAACTTTTGACCCCCCCCCCCCAAAAAAATAAATATATATATATATATATATAATTTATTTTATACAATTTTATTATTTTATTTTCACTTTCTAATGATTAACTTTCCTGTAGGTACCGCATTATATTTTAGACACCTTAAACTCATTGTTTGTGTTCTACACAAAGGCAAAGTCGTTCTATGCTTTAATTAGTGAGTGTTTTAAAGTATGTTGGAGGCTCTGTATTCTTTTGAGTTGAACAGATTACAGCTACACTAGGATCCAGTCGGGGGGGTGGGGGGGGGGCAACCATGACGGATCCGGACTGGGAGAAAATAAGGATCCTTTCCCATTCCCATTTGACCCATGTCCTAGGAAGCGACAATTGATTATGGAAATAAATAGGTTTAGCGTCATGGTCCCTGTCGTTATAGTGCTCTTGTTTATTTGTTCTTTTTTAATATTATTTTTCGCTAAAAGGTTTGGATTTTCTTTCCTTTTTCCCTTTTATTGATTTCACATGCGGATGTTGCTGTTAGAAATGTGGTGTGGAAAGGTGCCCCTGACATTGTTGGTAAATGGTGGGAATACACATTGTTTATGTAGTAGGGTTTTATTGTTCCGTCTCCTTTTTTCGATCTTTTGCAGTCAGTCTTGGGATTTTTGTTCAAAGACTACTATTTTTTTCGTTAGGTTCTAAATCATAGTACTCGGTAGATTTGGGCCATTTTTAAGTCCCAGTTTTTATTCTTCAGCCTTTTGCCATTTTTTGTCATTTGAGGTGGAGAATATAACTTTTATTATTTTTATATTTTTTTTATTAGGATATTTATTAATTTTTTGGTGAATGGGTCGGAATAAAGTTTTTCTTTAATTGGGGTGGAATAAAGTTTGCCTACGGGCGTCTGTGTACATCATTTTCAACAACTGGTAAGGAGTGAAGACGTTTTTTTCGAGTTTCGAGTTCATTGTGTCCAAGTTTTTCTTTATTGCAACATTCCGCTTTTGTACAGTACCGCTTTTTCACCATTCTCTAGTCAATGGGGGAATGTTTTTGCTGTGTTATGTTTTTAGTAGGGCTGTCAAACGATTAAAATTTTTAATCGAGTTAATTACAGCTTAAAAATTAATTAATCGTAATTAATCGCAATTCAAACCGTCTATAAAATATGCCATATTTTTCTGTAAATTATATATATATTCTGTAAAATAAATTGTTGGAATGGAAAGATAAGACACAAGATGGTTATATACATTCAACATACGGTACATAAGGACTGTAGTGGGCATTTCACTCTACTGTCATTTAAATCTGTCTATGCTGTCCTCACTCTGAAGCGTCTACTTTTTCCAAAGCTAGACAGCTCGTGAACGACGCCTTAATAATTCTTCTTCCTTTTTCATGTGATTTATTAATAAAATGGCCTCAAACCATTGTCCTCTTTAGACCGTCGTAAAACTACAAAATAAAAGTACACAAGCATTGCATTAGCAACAACGTTAGCTTAGCACGCTATACAGGTTCACTAAACATAAACAAAAAGCGTCTCATACAAAAACTATAACATTTCGCTTACTAACATAATATGTACATTCTTTACAACAACCATACTTACGGACAAATCTTGTCCAAGGATCATATAAGCACAACATTATCAGCCCGAGACGTCGTGCAGCCATAATGAACTGGTAAGGAAACAATAAACCATGTCGCAAAGCGACCACAAGAGTTCGCTGTTGGACAGCATAAAAAGCCTTGCTGTAAAACTTACCAAAAGGCAGAATACTGTCTGAGCGGGACATGTGCGTTAATTGTGTCAAATATTTTAACGTGATTAATTTAAAAAATTAATTACCGCGCGTTAACGCGATAATTTTGACAGCCCTAGTTTTTAGATGTAGTAATTTGTCAGTGATGTTCTTTTTCCTCCTTTAAAAGCTGTTTCTGAGGTGTTTGACACACTGTTGCCTTCCTTTTTGTTTGGGGCTGCGCACAGTTCCCTCTTACTACAGGTGGTGGTTGACCCTAACGTTATGGAAGTGGAAAAGGGGAGTACTTAAATTTTAATTTACTGGCCCAAATTTAACTCAGTGCGGTTCTCACTTTTCCTAATTTAAAGGTTTTTATTCAATGGACCAAATTTAGCTTAGTGTGTCTCTCATTTTTCCTAACTAAAGATTAACTTTATTTTTATTTATGGGGCTAAATTTAACTGAATGGATATCTCATTTTTCCTAGCGACAGGACTAACTTGATTGGTAGCCCGTTTAATTGATCATGAAAAATCGGTCTCAATGCACCTGTACAAAGAGGGCACTGTGAGCTGATGCCTATAGCCATGGGACCAAATACAACCAAGGATAAACCTTTGAGGTGGTATCATATTGTTTTAAAGAGTACTTAACAGGAGTCCTGAGGGGGACTTGCAAATTTCGCACATCCCTGTTTAAACTGTTCATCAATTGCTACATTTCTTCCACCACTTGATAAAGCTAAGTTCTAAGGCCACATCCATGTTTTTACGATCCCCTGTCGGGGCTCGTGAGGGGGATTAAAGGGGAAACGATATCGTCATCGCACACACCATATAATTGTCTGCATTAGTCTAACACATATATAGTCTAACACATACATATGGTACAGGTTGGCACCGTCTAACTGTTTGCATTACTCTAACACACGTAATATAATTAATCAGGAAATAGTATCATTTTCATATTTACGGTAGGACTACACTACTAATATAAAATAAATAGCACACCATAGTTTAATGAGAAGAAATAGAAGAGATACACAATGCCGTCTTATCACAAGATTGACGCACCAACTCATGCAATCAGCTCTCCCAGCAAACTCCAAGGACAAAGCGCTTTGTCCTAAAACAAGTACAACCAGCCCGGACAGCAAAGTTGATAGTGGGCGTCCCAATCCGCGCACGAACCTAAGCCGCCTAAAACCGGCCACCAAGGGGAAGACCCAAAAGCAACGCCCAGACCCACCTTCGGACATGCCTTCGACATGACCCGCGTCAGCAAAGGCTTTAAAAAGACTGGACACTGAGATAACACAGATTTTTTCTGCTCGGAAACATGTAGCCTTGTTTTGGATCCAGAATTGTCCCTCCGTCGTCTGTTTTTGCCTTGTTTTTACCATTGTCGACGAATAAATTGTCAACCTGTTTTCGGTGAGTGTTCTTCAAGCTTTGAAACATGGAGTCAGTACAAAGGGTTAAAATAAGAGGACGCGCGAGATTCGGCCTTCCCGGCGGGTGCACGCGGGGCAGCGTCAGCCGAGCGGCACTTGTTTAGGTTGGTGCTGTCCTCGGGTGCGTCTGGGCCGGGGGGTGCGAATTTCAACATTAGTGAAAATTAAAATAAATAAAAACAGAAATTCACTCTGTTTATATCGCCTAAAGAACACACTAAAGTTGATTTTATTTTTAAACTCATTACCTACCATTGACAGACAGACATCAAATTTATTTAAGCTGGGCGGACTGGCTGTGAATGCTCATCTTTTAGAGCCATGACCAGCGCTAAAAGGCCAATATGGTTTTCATTCGCTCCTCCCAGTCAAAATGAGTAGGACCTTGAAGGGAATAGTATCCTTTCCCATATTTATTGTTTGTATTACTCTAACATGCCCAATATAAAATAAATAGCATTTAATCATAGTTTAAGAAAAGTAGAATATATTTAAAGTATGAGTAGTTTTTGTATTAGTCTAACATGCCCAATATAAAATAAATAGCATTTAATGATAGTTTAAGAAAACAAGTCGAATATATTTAAAGTATGAGTAGTTGGACTTGACTGGAATTTGCAACGCCAAGAAAATGGGCAGATAACAACAATACGGATGCCTGCTGACTACGAAAGCCCAACGGGCGCGTCATGCAGCTGACTGAGCGAGATTAACACTGACGAAGCCAGACAAGCAGGTGATGGCCATGACTTCTACATGCCCACGTCTGGACCACCAAATCCCACTATCAGCTCTTCTGGTAACCAACAATGGACAGTCCAGAACAATGAAAGGACATCTTCTCCTCCCACAAGGAACATCTGATAACAGAGGAACTCGCGACTGAGAGGTTGACACTCAGCACGTTCGTGGCGCTGAGGCTGGCAAAATCCTCAACTCTCGTTGCTGTGACAACAGTAACACCTGAACCCTACTGCTCAATCTATAATAGACAATAACCAAATACAACGCCCAAACACACCATTCTTCCGGCTCACAGCCGCTCCACAAAAGCCTTCAAAAGACTGAATTCTTTAGCTAGTGCTGTTTTTTCTTGGGAATGTGTTGTTGACCTGTGATATGGTGACCCTGGATTCAGTCTTCTTCTTCGTCTGGTTCTGTTTGCTTTTTTGGCCTTGCTGTCTGATTGCTGTCGACTTGGGATAAATGGTCAACTTGTATTTTGAAAATGGAGTCAGTAGAAGGAGTTAAAACTAAGGTGAACGCGCACGAGTTTGGCCTTTTGGCCGGGTTGTTGAGGAATCACCTGCCTGAGTCGTTGGTATTGCGCTAGCGTGGTTTCAGCGGTTTAGCTGAAGTGATTCCGGCAATGTAGCTAAAAGGTCAAATTCCAATATCGTATAGCACCGTCAAAGGCAGCCAATGAGCTCTACTTGACATTACATAGATAACTCAGATCCGATTTATATTCCACAAGCAAAAGTTGTATCACCCAAATAATGTTCCTATAATAATATGTGATATTGATACTGCACCTTATCAATTTGTTTGTACGGCTCCTCCACTCCAATCTTAAAAATGACTTCGGTGCGAAACCTCTCTCTGAATTCATATTGCTTGACCTGAAAAAAATAGAGGCAGCATTTTCAGCTGTTAGAGCAGCTCCATTAAAAAAACTGCACTTGCAGTTGTGTCAGTCATTTATAATGCATGGAAGAAAACGAGAAGGTTTGGATGTCAGGGGGGCTGCCGAAACATTAAACTCACCTCAAAGCGCACGCATTTCCTGCGGATAACTGAAACTTCGTTAGACTGCAGAGGCGCCACTTCATGTTTGACTGTAAAAGCAATTTTCCGTAAACTCTTCCATCTCTCTGGCAGCTCCTGTACAGTACATATACAGTAAATAAGCTGATCCACCAATATATGAGCCGTCCCAAAAGTGATTACACCTTTCTTTTTTTTTTTTTTTTTAAATTTCGTTTCAGGTATTATTGAGACAGACATAAGGCCAAAACCCAAAAGTGTTTGAAAGTGTAAGCTTCGCAGTTTTTGTAAGAAGATTAGTTGTACCATTCTGCAGTTCAATGCCAATTTGAGAAGTTTTATCCAAGTAACTGTAGAGCAGCGGTATTTTTAGTGATACTTGTTATTTTTGGTGTATTTTTATGTTATGTTACTCACTTTAACACAATCGAGTGAAATTAATTGTGATCACTCAAACTCGGTATAACAAATTCAAAACTATTCATTAGCCCACATTTATTTGCAGTGTACTACCATGTTAACGAAATAATCTATATCAACTCATTGCCTGCCATTGATGGTGATGGACGTCCAATCCATTTTAATTGGGAGGGCTGGCAGCAATCATTCATGAGTTAATGCACACTTAACTGTGAGATTTATCGTGACTAATTGCATTCTTTATAACAAGGATTTCAAAAGTATTTTGTTGTTGTATGTTTTTGGCACACTGTAGATGCTATATTCAATTTAATTAAATATAAATGAACGAAACGCAGTTTTTATCAACCTGTTGTAAACAGTAATTTTTAATAAATAAGTAGTAATTTAGGGCTGGAAAACGTGCCTAACATGATCTCCGTTAAGTCAAATCAGGAAAAATATTTTTTTTGTACCCAGTGTTCTTTGTGCGTTCTTTCAGACATGCGCAGATCTGCCTTGTCTAGTTTATGCTTTTCTGACACCAAAACATTCCAGCACACGTCCACAGTGAACCACACCGTCAACTAGAGCTTTCTTCTGGAAGTTCACAATAAATAAATCACTTTAATCTGATTCATTCAAGGTATTTTGAGTACTGTGAAATAGGGATGCAACGATACAGTTAAGTCACGGTTCGGTATGATTTTCGATACGTGGGACCTGATTTTCCATTCGATTCAATACATTTAATGTTCTGAAACAAAAAATACAAGTGTTTATTTTTTATTATTTTTTTTAATTTATTTTGCTAACAAGCAAAAATAACAATGCCATCTTATAAACATGCATTATAGTGCATAATATTTATGTGCTTACTTCTTACTGACCTGAAGAAATTTTGTATAAAAGTGCCGAAAACAATCTTCACTGTTTGTAAAAGGAGGTGTGGCACACTGTTGATTGCTATTACTCTCTTAACAGGTACAGTATGTTTACCACATGAGAAAAACATCCCATCTGTGTAACGTACTGAGGGGCAGTTTACATGGCGACTCTGCGACACAAAGACACAATGACTGAGTAGCGGACTCGCTTCACATGCATATGGTGTCGGCGAAGAGGAAAAATTCTGAATCCTGCCTCCAAAGTGGAAGAATTCGATTGTGGGGGATTGAGGGGGGGCTTGCTCGTATGAATATCAAAAGCTCCCGCGGCGCGAGACTGCGCCGATAACATCAGCACTTGTACACGTCACATTGGGCGTGTGCAGCGGTGCTACTAAACATTAAAAACAGCGAATATGGCGGAATGTCGGTTTTAATTTACTGTTTTAATAATATTTTTAAATTAAATATGTTGAATGTTTCCATTTTTGTGCCTTTCTAAACAAAAGAAAAATGCCATTGCTTCAATTGGGCGGGCATATTTTTTTCCAGGCTGAGGAGCTTGTTGGGGTCAAAGTGCATCATTCGCTGTCGCCTTGTAAGTCTGCACTGCCCCCTAGTGCCTGGCATGAATACTACATCGTTTTCATGCGGAAATTATGACATTGTTCGAATGGAGACAGGCCCATATATATGCAAATTTGAAATTTTTCGTATTCTCGGAGAGTCACCATGTAAACGGCCCCTGAATTAACAAAATTTGCAGCATTATCTATAGTCACTGCTAAGGATTGATTTGGCCTGCTTAACTTCCATTCAGTCATGGCGGTTTTTAATTCATCGATGTAGTATATGGACTACGCGTCCCATGGTCACTCTGGGCTCACACAGCCAATGGCGTGGGATCTAACTTAGCATATCTCGGTTGCTATATGATGATATCAAGTTTGTGCGCGCGCAAGTGTTGTCAGGCATTAAAAAAGTTAAACGCCACAGAAGTCACGTCTACTCATTACTGCACAACACCAGCATTTGACAATCGACTTTCATAAACACATTTGCCACTCATTGTTTGTCATGTAACCGTGAGTTAGCGCTCTGTGACCCACTGTCTTAACCTGTCTGTTGTCAAACCAAGGTTAGCTAAGTCGGCAACACTATATCGGCGGTCTTTGTTGTTCGTATCCGGAAAGGCAATCTTTATTCAATATGTACGAGTGGGAATAGCATATCAGCTCACCCAAAATGCTGCCAAACAAACTATCTGCACAATTTTGAAGCCGTCAAGCTGCCTCCTGAAGTTACTGTCTTTCCTCACGAACAATGATCCTCGTGAGCCACAGTTCCAACCTTTCATGCAGTTTGGGGGAGGAGTGGAGGAGGGGGGTGCTTGCGGCAGAGTTTGTTTTTTCAAGGCAAAGGTGCATCGGACATTTTAGCGAGAGAGACGACAAAAGACAAAAATAAATTCGGAAAATACATTTTGGGAGCTTTTCATTTAGATTGAATGTTTTTGCGTATTGAATCAAAGAAGGCGTATTGAACGGTTTAATATAAAACCAAGTATTGTTGCATCCTTACTGCAAACTCAAAATAAACAATTCACTATAGTCCAATTATTAAGTTCAATTTGAGTTTTTTAAAATTTGAAATAGTTAAGTCAATTGCATCTAATCAATGTCAGTAACATAAATTAACATTTTCTAAGGCAGCAAGTTTGCATTTTTCTTAAGTAAAGTCAAATTATCATATTTTAATTTGTACTTTTTCACCGCTGATTTTAAGACTGAAAAAGTTGTTGCCAGGCATTATGTTTTTGCGTCTGTTTTACATAATTGACTAAGCTGTCTATTCCATGCACATGCATTTGTGCACCCACTTCCAGCTGTGTGTAGACACTCTCCGGAAGTTTTTGCCCATAAGTTTTGAGGAGCTCCGCTGTAGATTTAAGAGGTTTAAAGTGCTGCTCGTTGCTGATCTGGCGGTCTCTCGTGGCCATGAGGTGTCCCATAACGTCCACAAGGGCGGCGTAGTCTCCATCGGACACCTTGTTAGAAAGACCGAGGGTTGTGTCGTGGACAAACGATGATAACTCCCTCACACTGTAGGATAGAATGCAATGGGGGACATTTCATTAAATAAAGCAGTAAGAAATGCCAGAATTGTAACCGTATGAAACTAATGATTGACAACATATTTTCACACATTTTTCACTTAATCCTGAATTAAATGCTATTGCCAATTAATACGTTTTATATTGGTGTTTTATTTTTGTTCTTGTTTTTATTCTGTGTTGCTTGTTGTGCACGATTCGGCTGTTGAGAGGTGCTATATAAATGTGTCTAGATTTAAACTTTTCTAATAGGAACTCAAGATTTTTATTTCACTAACTTTTCAAACCAGGTTTTATGTTTGGCATCCACATTACTTAAATAATGTTGGAACGTCATTCCTCCAAAAAGGATGGCATGCATGAACGAATTATGAACAACACTGTGCATATTTTTGTAGCCTATACATTTCTGAGAAAAGTCTTCAAAACAAAGGAAAATGTTAACTTTTTGACCACCACTGACCTGTGATCGACGTCCAATTTGCTTGGATGATAGATCAATGGATGATCAATAGATGGTTTAAATTTAAAATCCACTTTTTCTTTTTCTAACTACTACAACAGTGAATGAGTTTATGACTGTTCGGTGTGTAATAGAGGCTTTCAAAATTGGGAATCTGCATGTGTGCATGCATGGGTCAAACCTTTGGTTGACATGATTAAGTAGATGCTCCTTGAACATCCAGCTCCATCTCTTTATGATATTCATCAACGTGTACTTGAACGGTCTGATGTCCACTTGCAACCAGCCACAGAACACCCTCCTATCCTCCATCTTGTTCACTCTTTCATGTAGAGACTCAAACAGATTGATCTGCCAGTATATAAAGACATATTGATTGCCAGTGAAGGAATTACCCCAAAAACGATGTTGAATTCATTCATTTTTCTTCTGAACTGAGGGTGCTGGAGCTTATACAAGCTAACAATGGTCAGGGTACACCCTGAGCTGGTTGCCAGCCAATCACAGGGCACACAGAGACAACCATTCATTTGTGATTGTGCCACAGTCATTGCGTGCTAAAATGCTTGCGCAGCTGCATGCAGGTCACAGTGGTATTGTTAAAATGAAAGAAATGGCGAGAAGTTATTTTTGGTGGCCAGGATTAGATAAACAGATCGAAGAGACGGTAAAAAGTTGTTCATCTTGCCAGAAGATTCGCAACAATCCACCTGCAGCCCCACTTCATCCTTGGGATTTTCCTCAGGACCCTTGGCACCGCATTCATATTGACTTTGCGGGGCCTTTTGAAAATCGAATGTTTCTGGTTGCTATCGATGCCCATAGTAAGTGGCCAGAGGTAGCTATCATGAAATCAACCAAATCGGAAAAGGCAATTGACAAGTTAGGGGAGATGCTTAGTCGTTTCGGAGCCCCTGCACAACTCGTCTCAGACAATGGCCCCCAATTTGTGTCAAAAGAAATGGTTGAATTCCTGCAAGCCAATGGGGTTCAACACATTAAGTCGGCTCCCTATCACCCGGCAACCAACGGCCTGGCAGAGAGGTTTGTGCAGACCCTCAAACATGCTCTCAAAGCATCACAAGGGCAAAGTACACTCCATCAAAGACTACACGAATTTCTCCTCAAATACCGAACATCTGTGCACGCAACTACCAAAGTGTCGCCAGCGAGCCTCATGTTTTCTCGAGAGATACGAACTGGCATGGATCTTCTGAAACCACCAACCCTGAGCGAGATTGTTCAAATGGATCAACGGGAGCAAGTCAAGTACAGAGACCTGCATTCCAAGAACCGAGTTTTTGCACCTGGTGACTCTGTTATGGCCCGGAGTTACCAGAGTAAGGAAAAGTGGGCCCCTGCCACCATCATTGCTCAAACTGGGCCTGTTTCCTACACAGTTCAGACAGCTGATGGGGTTTGGCGTCGCCATGTGGATCAATTGTTGGGAACACCAGACACTACTCCAGAACTGTCTCTTGATTGTGATGATGCTAGTAGTGTAATTATACCAGAAATGTCTAGCTTACCGGATGTGTCAAAAATACCAGAAATGTCTATCTGACCGGATGTGTCAAACCCAAACAATCCTGCTGTAATTGTGTCTAATTCAACCAATGCACAAACTGAACCTGAAACGGTATCGGAACCTGTTTCCACAAGTGGAAAATCGGAAGTGACTGTTGAACGTCGTTATCCTGCACGTGACAGGCGACCGCCTGATATGATAGATTGGATTCATAAGTAATAAGTAATGATGGAAAAACAGAAGGTATTTTTGTGTTTATTTCTGGGACATGTTATGTAAGGGGGGAGGAGATGTGACATATTTATGTCACACTGCTGTCGCCATAGTGTGCACTTCCTGTCGGTGTGGTATTACAGTATAAAAGGGGATCTCTGTTATGTCTCTGTGACATATATGATGAGAAGCACACTGAATAAAGAAGTGTTGTTTCATTCAAGTCTCGGCCTTACATGTACTTAGATCAGGGAAGTACATAACAAAAGTCACTGAGCCACATGGAAGCTAACCGTCATATCCTATTGTTTAGCCACAACTGGATCATTGCCATATTACTATTTGTCCTTCACACATCTGCTGGAAACGAAATGTTGTTTAATCCATCTGAAGGCAACTGGGAAATTGATTTATTATTCACTGATGATTTTACAACATTGTTTGGGTGTGCGCTGGTCCTCATGGGAAATGCAGTCTTCCTTAAGGCAAAAACACAAACGCTTTTATCCATCGGCGTCGCTAAAATCGACCAAAACTAAAAAGCAACCAAGAGTTGCTTTCAATGTAGAATTTTCCAATTTTTAGTTGTAGTTTTCCTACCACCTAAAAATATAGCCAGAATTAAGAGGCTTCTGTCTAGACAAGACATGGGTACACTTAAACATGCATTCATTTTCAGTAGATTGGACTATTGCAACGGTATATGTACAGGTTTTTAATAAAAATCAGTCAGGAAGCTGCAACTAGTACAGAATGCTGAGGCCAAAGTCGTTACAAATACAAGGAAAGTGGACCATATTGCAATGGTTATAAAATTGTTACACTGGCTTCCAGTAAGTCAAAGGATAGACTATGAAATGCTACTGCTTGTCTACCAATTACATAATGGCCCTGGGCCAAAATACAATTTGTTTGTCCTCTATTAAGCATCTAGACCTTTAAAGTCGTCTAGAACTGGTCTGCTCTATGCTCCAAGAACAGGAACCAAGGAGAGTGAGGCAGCATTTTAGTTACAATGCTCCTCACCTTTGGAACTAGTTACCTGAAGGTCTGAAGTGTGCTCAAACTGTTAGCTGCTTTAAATCGGGGCTTAAAAACGCAATTGTTCACCACAGCATATTCATAGCTGTCTATACAATTCAAATTAGTTATTTGCTTTTTATTCATTTTTTGGTTTCATTTCAATTTAAATTATTTTCTAATTCTAATTTTTATTTCCTGTTTCAATTGTTTTCGTTTTTAACTTTCTTTTTGATTTAATGTGATTTTTACGAATTATTTTATCTTTTTGTGGACCTTCAAGCGATGTAAATCACTTTGAATTGCCTTGTGTTGAATTGTCCTATACAAATAAATTTGCCTTGACTTGTCTAATCAGTTTAATGTACTTTTTATTCCCCCAATGGTTTTTGATGTACAGTAAATGATTCAGGGGGTTGTTAAACGGACCTGCTCTTTAAAGTTTTCCAGGGTGGGTGGGTTCTTCTTCAGTTCATAGTCAGCATACAACTCGGCTTCCTCTGTACTTAAAACATGACCATAAAGCAGGAACTGCCTCATGAATTCAGACCTGTGAACGTTAAAAAGTCTGCAAATCATCCCCTTTAAAGAAAACATTAATACTTCCCCCACATTCTGACCTGTCATCAGTCCAGAGGTATCGGTAGCTGTTAAATGATCCTTGATATTCTCTGACCTGAAAAAACATATTACAAGCTGAATAGCTTCTGCTACATAGTAATCGGACTTTTAGGAGGATGGGGTCAGACTACTCACCCTGACGACGGCCGCGCGCACTCGGGAGCGTAAAGTGTAGCACATTTCTGACAAATCTTTCATTTCATTGATGTCACTCTGCATTTAAAAAAGGGAAATTGATAATGTCAAAGAGTTAGACTTACAGCATGTGTGTGAAATATTTACTAATGTAATAACACTGGAGGGGAGTTATGTTTGACAGCTGCTTCGAGCTAAGGTTTGGGTGCAGAATCTAAAACTGTCACATCCAATTTTTAAACTGTAGAACACATATTTTCCTAAAAAATATAAACTGCCATTGACAGTTATAGATATCAGATCCATTATATAGCTGGCATTAGGGATGGGAATTGATACGATTTTTTCGATTCCGATTCCATTATCGATATTGCTTAACAATTAGATTCTTTATCGATTCTCTTATCGATTCTAATTTGGGGAAAAGAAGAACAAACGTTTTGATTGGCATCGAGTTTGTCTAATCAGAAGCCACAACCTTACAAACTCACAACGAGGTCAAAAGAGGCCCAAAGCCTCAATGTTAACTGTGGCAATAAGTGGCAAATGCACAAGAATGTTTAACATTTTACTGAAACATTTTTCTAATAGAAATAAAAAATATTGGTATATATTGGCATATAGGTCGTTGTTCTGCCTTTGGCAATATGTGTTAAGCAGGGGTCCCCAAACGTTTTCCTATGAGGGCCACATAACTTTTCCCTTCTCTGATGAGGGGCCGGGGTCATTTTGTAAAAGAAAAAGTGTGACGATTGCAGGAGTGCCTAAATGTAAAAAAAATATTGTTTTTCAGAAAGCCACAATCAGCCCTTGCGCTTCCTCATGCGAAGAAGAACGCGCTCACGCGAAGAAGTGCCGCATCCAAGCGAGTGAGCAAGTTCGTGACAGAGGGAAACACTGCTACGAGCCCACGTTCTTTGTTAATGTTTGTAAAATATCTACAGAGGCAACGCCTGTATGTATCATCTTTTGTGTTGTTGTTGTGTGTTTCCACTCGCGTTCGGACACCAGTTGTGTAGTGGTTTGAACGATGTGCTAATGCTAGCAAACGCATGCTAACCATTTGTGTTATTATTGTATTAGCAGCTAATCATCGCTGATTTACGTTGATGCAAACCTGTTTGCTATTGGGGACGAAATTGATTTGTTTCATTTCTATTTTTACTTTCACTCTTCAAGTGATGGTTGAATAAAGTCAGCATATTATACCAACATCTTCTGCATTGTCATTTGGGAGTTTAGCCCGCTGTATAGCCAGGACTGAGACTTAGCGTCTCGGTGAGGACATTGCGGTCGTATTCCCACCCGATGCAGCTATCTCCACCTTGCAATGACTGCAAGTCGCTTTGTTGTAATTTTTCCTAGTGAAGTGAAGACAGACTTTCGAGCGTTTGAACCTACGTGCTGTCATTGTTTCCGGCTGCAATGCTCGCGCTAAACCATCGTAACCTTATATTTTCACCCTCTTCCAGGTGAAGTGTAGCCAAACTTTGGAGCGAGTGGTTCTTGACGCCATGCTAGTTTGATGCGTCTGGACAACAAGACACGTCACGACGCAATATGCGTCTTTAGGAATCGTTAAAGGGATCGTTAAAGCTTTTTCATTGTGATGTCGAGGCCTCAAAACACTAGGAACCACTTGGGAATTGGAATCGGATTTCGATTCCCATCCATCCCTAGCTGGCATTGAGTGACCATGTTTCACTGCCATTGACGGCGCTAGACGACCAATCCAATTTGACTGGGACAGGCAAGTGAACGGTAATATTAAAAAACTGCATGCAACAAGTACAGTGATGAAAATAAGTATTTGAACACACTGCTATATTGCAAGTTCTCCCACCTAAAAATCATGGAGGGGGCTGAAATTTACATTGTAGGTGAATGTCCATTGTGAGAGAGATCATCTAAAATGAAAAGTCCAGTATTCACAATGTATGATTTTTTTTAACGATTTAATGGTTCAAATGGTCATAGGCAAACGTATGACAGGCCTTGACACGTGCTGGTTTAAGCAGGGGAACCTTCCGTGCCATGCATGATTTCAAACCATGTAGTCTAGAGTATTACCGACAGTAACCTTGGAAACGGTGGTCCCAGCTCTTTTCAGGTTATTATTGACCAATTCCTGTCGTGTAGTTCTAGGCTGATTCCTTGCCTTTCTTAGGATAACTGAGACCCTACGAGGTCATATCCTACATTGGCTCCACCCCGATTGAGATTGACGGTCATGTTTAGCTTCTTCCATTTTCTAATGATTGCTCCAACAGTGGACCTTTTTTCACCAAGCTGTTTGGCAATTGCTCCGTAGCCCTTTCCAGCTTTGTGAAGGTAAACAATTTTGTCTCTGGTGTCTTTGGACAGCTCTTTGGCCTTGACCATGTTACAAGTTTGAGCCTTACGGATTGTATGGGGTGGACAGGTGTCTTTGTACTGCCATCGACCTCAAACAAATGCATCTGATTCAGGATAATACATAGAGTGGGGGTGGACTTTTAATAGGTGGACTAACAGGTCTTTCAGGGTCAGAACTCTAGCCCAGCGACCGGGACCGCGCAGAAATAATAAATCATTTATTAATGACTGCATTCTGGCCGATTGACTTGGGCCTTTGCCGCTTAACACACCAATATCCCTGTCTACTCTAGAAATACAACTACAGGATAGGAGGTCGTCATAGAAATGCATTGATTGGACTGTTAGCAGTACATCTTGTTTTGAATATCTATGTGCGCTTGGCCTCGATAATAACGTATGACGTAGGTCGTCGCCCATCACATTTGTTCCCAGAAATAATTAGCCCCCACACTAGAATGACTGAAAAACAGACGTCTTTGGACAGATTTTTACGGGGAAACGGGAACCTGACGAGTCAGAAGATGAGCCTACAACCTCGAAGAAAACAAAGTCAATGCTACTTCCCAATCAAAAAAGACCCACGGACTGCGAAGGAGTGGATTCGTGACCCGTATGTGAATAAACCGAGTGATTCGAGCATGTCTGTGCAACAGGAATATCAGCTTGTAGAGATCGCAAATCACGCCGACCTTAAACGTGCAATTGAGACAAAAACTCTACCGAGGTTCTAGATTAAAGTCATTTCAGAATATCCTGACATCGCCAGGAGAGCGCTGAAAACTGTGCTACAATTTCCAACATCGTATCTTTGTGAAGCGGGCTTCTCTCACTCTCCCATCTCGGGACCATCTCGTCTAAAACGAAACAAGCTCAGGCCTCCCACTTTCCGCGGGTGAGTTGTATTTTCCCTGCACTTAACACGACGGGGCTAAAAACAAATGTTATTTTATATTTGCTGTATTTTTCTGCTGCACATTGCCGGTGTTCTGACAAATTTGGCATGCGCGTAACGTTAAAAATGACCGCGAATGCAGAGATTCCAAAGTACACACTAAAAATTTTCTTTAAAGAAAGGAATAGTCACTTACGTTTGCCATGTTAGCTGCACACAGCAACTGCACGCAGCTCTCACTTCACGACTTCGCCGTGTCGTTAAGCATTAATTTACGCCATTTTTGCGTTGCACATGTACGTATGTTTATGATGTAAATAGTTTTTTAGCACCGTTGGATATCATTGAGAGTCCATCAGATTATAAAAGCGGGCTTTTTTTCACCGGCACTAAAGCTTTGGGAGCAAAATTTGACAGAACACCCAAAGACCCAAATCACACCAGTCCGTGGTGCAAAAAAGGTTGGGGACCCCTGCTCTAGCTGATAGACAGGTGTTCAAATATTTATTTTCAGCTGTATTACGCAAATAAATTGTTAAAAAAATATATGCACTGTCATTTCTGGATTTTTCTTTTGAGATTATCTCTCTCCAGTGGACATGCACTTACGATGAAAATTTCAGACTTTTCCATGATTTCTAAGTGGGAGAACTTGCAAAATACCAGGGTGTTTAAATATTTATTTTCTTCACTGCATGTGCTCAATTAATGCAAAGGTTCAAATATTTACATCTATTGAAATATGAAAGAAATAGGCATAAGTGCAACGTATTTGTAACACTATAATATTGTTACAAAAGAGATGGCTATTGTAATTATAATTGTGAGCAAGTAGTTGAGGTAAAAAAATATATTTATAGCTTTTTTTAGGAGTGTTCAACTTTAGGACGATCATAACACTTTCATCACTATAACTTATGAACCTATTGTCTAAAAACCTGTATAAAGTACAGGAAAGAATTTTTAAATTGACCCCATAACAAACCTCGGTGAAGTCCCCACCCCCCCTCCAATCAGATGCCAATTTATATAAAATTGATGTCAATCGTTTGAGCTACTTTTGTGCTTGCTTGTGCTGCTATCGTTTTTTTAACTATTTACAATTCGTTTATCGGTCAATCTGAGGTCAACCATCCCCCAATTCTGATGTAACGTTGCTAAAAATTGCGTCAATCGTTTATGCTTCATTTGTGCTAGTTTCTGCTGTAAAAGTTTTGAATGGAGATATTAATTTCAAATGACGACGTGACTCGCAGCCCCCAATTTACTGCAAAATAAACCCAAAAGATTGCAATTCGTTTGTGCTATATTTGCGCTACTTGTTGGGACACCTCTCTGTTATTGAGACAGTTGGTATACTCCGTCAGCCGCGACGGAGGGGCTGCAATTGACAAACGTAGCATAAACAAATGTACTATTTTGGGTACATTTTGCAATAAATCGGACAACTTCACAATGGCCTAAAATAGATAATTGCCCTCTGGTGGCTGAACTCTAATTCTTTCAATATGCATGCACATTATGATATTATTGACCTGGTAATGCTCCACATGGCTGTGCTTTGCAACTCTGGGGATAAAGGATGCCATATTTAGAATGTTGGCAACCATGTTGTCCACAATATCAAAGAAGTTGCCTCTGTTGCTGAAGTCTATTGGGGGTTCGAAACACATCTCGCTGCCGTTTAGCACCATTTGGACCTCAAACAGTGGATTAATATGCTTGGTTGGATCGGTGTTGTTTAGCAGGTACTGTAGGGAGCATTGGATGGCGCTAGAGAAGCCTGCTAGGATCATTTGGTCCACGTAGTCAGAGTAGGCCTGCCACTCGTTGCTGTTCAGGTCTGACACTGCCAGGAGTGACTGGTTCTCCTGGGAAGAAAGAATTTGTGCAAAATGTGGTGCATCATGTTTGCTCAAAAGTCGACAGAAGTGGAATAAACTGTTAAAGCAAAAGTGTATTTCAGTTTTCATTGTACAATCTCTATTCAAACGCCTGTATGAAAGGCGGAGGTTAGGTTTTCCATTCCGCATGTCTTTGTGTACGTTTCTGTTCAAGATAATTCAAGAACAGGAAGAAGACAACAAGAAAAAGAACGGGTTTATTGTCAATTCTGTCGATTCTGATATGTATGTCATATGAGACAGGAGGAGATGATTAAATTTTAGGGTAATCAGTCCAAAGGTCACAGACATCAGAAAGGGAATTTCGCCACATATTCATTAACCTATTTAAATCAAATTTGCAGGGCAGGTGATATGATGAAAAGAGAAGGAGCAGTGTTGGGCACGTTACTTTAAAAAAGTAATTTGTTATAGTTACTCACTACTTCTTCCAAAAAGTAACTGAGTTAGTAACTTAATTACTCTATAGTAAAAGTAACTAGTCACCAGGGAAAGTAATTATTTCCGTTACTTTAAAAAGAAGTTGTTGTATGTCAAAGAATTTGAAATTGTCTGAGCAGTATTCGAGTCAGTTGAATAGAGAAGAACAGACAGGTAGTTGTGTTATAGAACCTTGTAATATTTATTGCACCTCACCAGCAACAGATTTATCCTACACTTGAAGTGCAACAAAAATAAACAGTGAACAATATAATAAAATAACAATCAGCAGTAAACAATATAAAGTGAGTTTAATCAATTAAATCTAACTCTCACAACCTGAGACAACTGATCAAGAAGACATAGCCTACTGTACTTCAAGTATTTTGACTTGAAATAGCGTTTATATCTCCACCTCGTAAAGGACTAATTTTCCTCTGAATGCTTTGCCATCATATCCCTCTGCATCTGTTTTGCGTGTGTGTGTTTGCCGCACGCGCTGTTCCGGTTTGTGTGCGAAAACACTGGCTCTGATTGGCTTACCATGACACATGACTCTAACCCCTTAACCAATCACAATCACTTCCATCCCATCTATCCAGGTGATGCATTCTGGTAGCCTCGTCCCCCTACTCCTCCCGTCACCCTCAAAGCTTCTGCCGTCCTCAAGATGGAAGCAGCATTCTTGCTGGCTGACAGTGGGGGAAGGGAACGAGGCTAGCATTCAGGTGTAGCAAAAACAGAAACGTTAGCAAGCTTTGGAAAGCATTGTCTAATTGAATGAGCAGGGACAAACAGCCTGGAGTCATAAGAAGTACGTGCAGTATTATTCTGATCCAGAATTATCCGAGGCACCCTAAAGTGCACACGGCGCCAATATTGTTTTGCTCACATGATGCGGGAGTGAGTTAGACACACAGCCTGCCTAGAGCCGTATGTTTGTGTTAATGTTGAAGTTATACGTGCTATTAAAGAAACACAGTGCCAGCACGTCCTGTGTGGTATATCTTTGCTACGAAAAAGCACAAAACAAAACACGTGCACTATTCTCGAACCTGAACGCACCCCAAGTCTTGGATGACAAATAAACAGAGCAGAGTTGACTCGCTACGGCTGGTAGTTTCTTCAATTTATTCAGAGTAAGTAACGACCATCAGTAACGGTAACGGTGTTGTAACGGCAGAAAAAATAATTAGTTAGATTACCCTGTTACTGAAAAAAATAACACCGTTATGTAACGGCGTTATTTATAACGGCGTTATTCCCAACACTTAGAAGGAGTGATAGCATTTTGTGGCATGAGGACAAAAGTAAAGGACCCAACCGACCAAGTATGGCAATGCTTTGAATTTGGGTTATTAGGCGGAAGTCTACTCTCTCAGAGTGCTCTTCTAGTTTTCTGTAAGTTGTGTATTATCGGTTATCTTTATAATCGAACACCATTAGCATACCTGTAGGAGAGTGTGTATCTGCTCGCCAGTACTTCTGACGATAGCGTGCTGTTTGGCAACACTTTCGTCAATGTCAGAGAATATCAAAAGTGTAGAGTCGCGACTCTTTCTTGTAACACATGCACGCTGGCTCAATTTCCCCATGAGAGTTTGGATGTCCTCCAAGTTTGCTTTGCTCTTGCGAACGCGACTCCAAATGCTCTGTGAAGACAAAATATGACAGAAAATCTGTAAGAGTTAGCAACACTAATGCACTGCAGGAAAGTTCTTATTTGAGAATTGTTTAGGAAAATTGGTGTCTAATTTGGTGCACTTATTTAAATTATTGGCTGCCATTGACAGTGCTCAAGGTCCAATTCATTTCGACTGGGAGTCAAATTGGAATTGGACCTCTAGCTGTGTCAGTGGGACACAAAGATAAGCATTCAAACAGCCAGTCCTCTGTTTTCGATAGTTATATCTATATTCTCTCTATATTTAACACGGTTACGCTTATGTCTATCGTTGTCAAACAATTATTTGAATAGTATGACCATTTTTTAAAAATTAAAAAAAAAAAAATCCAATTGAGAGCACCATTAAGGGCCATAACCAGAGTTTATTTCTGTTTTTATCTGTTTGAATTTTATTTTTGTTGGTTTTGCTGAAATTGGTTTGATTTATCATTGAATGTGTTCATACTAAATATGTACAGAGATCCGTTGTTTTTCACAATAAATGGGGACCAGAACACGCCTTAAGTGAAAAACCGCCCCAATAAGAAAAAAAAAAAAAAAAAAAATTGTGCGTGTGTTCAATGTATTTATTCAGATTCAGCATTTGGAGAGAGATACATATAAGACATGCTTTTTCACTTTTTTTTCCCCAAAGTGGAATTAAAAAAAACAACAACTTGTATGTATGTACAGTACACATTTTAATAAATGGTTTTCAAGCACTTCAAATGTAAAAATTATAAGTTTTAAACATCTTACTGTCCCACCGAATTATTTTTAAACAAGAATAAAGTACAAAAATGCTTGTCTTTATTAAATGCTTCGAGTGAGTCCACTCAAATCCGCTCAAGATGCTCACTCACAAACAATGAGTTGCCACAGCAGCTTTTTAAAAAGTTAAACAATGATTGACACATGCAGCGTTTTGATGCTTTGGGTTCCAGACATCTGTGGCAAGATCCTTGTTGCGTCATTGTCAAAGCCTGTCTACGTCAATGTCTCGCGTCCATGGTCTGGTCAGCATTATTCAAAACCCTCGTGTCCCGTGTAAGTTTTTGAAAAAACAGTCTTTTGTTATTGTTAGTTTTGTTTGCCTCAGTGCTATCTCTTGATTACCACATCCTTTGTTTTGTACTTTGTTTTTCGTTGGCTTTAATTAAATCATTTTTGCACCATTCATCTGCCTCACCTACATTTCCCTGCATTTGGGTCCACCTTGCCCGCCCGCGTTACCTGACACAAACATTAAACGTCTGTCAATCATCGTTAACTTTATTAAGCAACTCCAGTGCACTGCCTGACGAACAAAGAGCAGGGAGAGGGAAGGAGGGAGGGAGGGTGAGAATACGCGACCGGCTTGGGACAGCTTATCTGTATTTATATGCTCGAAGTTTGAAGTGCGAAGTAGAGAGAGATCACTGTAAATGAATAATATAAGTTGATACAAGGGCATAGGTCGGAATAGGGATGGTAGAGATCTAACACTACTAACTTTTCAGCATGCTCAAATTGTCTTCGAATTCCACTTTTAAGCAACCTTATTTGCATTATATAGGTAATTTAGATTGTCTTCCTATATGTTGTATGGATAGAATTGACCCTGCCATTATTAAGTGAATTATTTTCATTAAGTTCGGACTCACATATACCCCTTTTCACTTGCTGAATGTGCCGGTCCACATGTCAACATGACTTGAAAGCGCAGATTTTAATATCTCACTCAGTTTTTATTTAGCACTGATTGACCACAGAAAACCCGTGATGTGGTCCTTTTAGTTTCCTAACTCCTAACTTAGAGGGCACTCATGCTCTTTTGAAGAATAATGCTAAATTTCATTAGATTTTTTTTCTCTTGCTGGAAATCAGTGGGGTTTTATTGTATTTCTTTGGCGAATGTGGTAATGCAATATGTTATAGTACAAGACAATAACAGTTCATATAGATAATTTTGCGCTGAAAAAAAAAAAAACATTAAAAAAAAAACCACACAATGTTACTCATTAGTATTCTTTTCACCAAATACTTTTTTATTTTTACTTGTACTTGAGTACATTTTTTGGATGACTACTTTTACTTTTACTTGAGTAATATTGTTTTGAAGTAATGTTACTCTTACTTGAAAAAAACTTTTGTCTACTCTACCCACCTCTGGTCTTATGTCAACTGCTATGGCACCAACAAATTCTAGATTGCAAGAAATATATCTATTGCTTCTCCAAAATAATGAGTATAACACGGGTGCCCATGTTGCCATTGTCGAGTTTGAGGTTCCTTTTAACGATGATGATGATGATAATAAGGATGACATTTCTCTTCCTGAAGTCCTGTTCCAACCACCACCTCCACCCATTATGAGAATATGCGCCGACAAGTTTAATGATTCCATTGAATAAAGCCTTTTTGGGAGGTTCTTTCTGATGGTGCTTTAATCGCAAATATACAATAAGAAAACGAGGGAAATAATGAGATAATTTAAGCATTTATTATATCTTTGCTTAAATCAATGATTGCCTGCAATGAAGATATTCTTTGCTCTTAATATAAACTGCTTTTTCATAACACCGATTCAAACCGGCCTTCATTCTAGAGGTCAGGATTGAGCCAAGCCGCGGATCTTGGATAATCGATTTGCTAAATGCATATTGCTACATATTGCTACATTAAAATGTTTTGACACACATGTACTAATTCTAACTACATGTGCACACATGGGAAAACAAGCTCCCTGGGTGTCACTGTCACTTGCTCCCCATTTCCTTTTAAGGGAACGGAGGGTTTGGGTTGAGAACGAATGCAGAAACTGTATCGTGTAGTCTTAGTATTTGTTGGAATTTGCCTCCCCGGCCAAGCCGCACGGAAACGGCAACAGCCCGTGCGCCAGCCAGGAAAGCGGAAATTCCATGCGTTCACCTCTTATGTTAACCCTTTGTACTGGCTCCATGTTCCAAAAGTTTGAAGAAGACTCACAGAAAGCAGGTTGACAATCTATTCGTCGACAATGGTCAAAAACAAGGCAAAAACAGACGACAGAGGGACAAGTCTGGATCCAAAACAAGGCTACATAGAAAATGTTTCCGAGCAGCAAAATCTGTGTTATCTCAGTGTCCAGTGTTTTTTAAGTCTGTGGTGGAGTAGGCCGGCCCGAAGGTGTGGCTTCGTGTTGTTTCGGGACCATCCGTCTGTGGCCGGTTTTGGGCGGTTAGGTTCGTCCGTGGATGGGACATGGTTGCCACAGCGACCGACGCGGGTCTTGACGTCCCAAGCGCCCGCTATCAACTTTGTTATCTGGGCTGGTTCTACTTGTTTTGGGACAAAGCGCGCTGCTCTTTGTCCTTGCAGAACTGATTGCAAGAGTTTGGTGCGTCAATCTTGCTCGTGACGCACACGTTGGGCTTCTATGATAAGATGGCGTTGTGTATCTAATCTGCGTTTCATTAAACTATGGTGTGCTATTTATTTTATATTAGGTGTGTTTAGAGTAGTTCAGTTCTACCGTAAATATGAGAAATGATACTATAACCTGATTAATTATATTATGTGTGTTCAAGTAATGCAAACAGTTAGACGGTGCCTATGAGAAACGTTACCATTTTTCCATCTCCCCCTCAGGAGCCCCGATAAGGTGATTCACTTTACTGTGTTCATGGGCATGGAGGGAAGTCTGCCTAAACTATAGTTAGATGAATGTGTTAGACTAATACAAACAATTATATGGTGTGTGCGAGAACGGTACCTATTCCCTTCATATTGCATTGTATAGCTTCCTTCCGGTCTCCTTGCAAGCTGTTCAAAAAGTTGAATGCCTTCTGATTTTGGTTGATATTCATAAATGTCCTCCTAAGGATGTGTGTTTGAACTTGACACTATCATCACATTTTAGTTTATATTTTTAAGACAGATTGCACTTTGCTTTGGAGCCAGCCTTGCTTGTTCAAAATGCTTCTAATCATCTTTTGACTGGAACGCATTAGAGGAGGCACACAATTCTAATTTCAGCTTTCAAAAAAGTTAGTTAGGCAAACTCACTCATGAAACTACATGAGAATTACAGTACTGTGAACCTGGACTAGATCTCTTGTGATCCTAATGTAGTCCCACACATCATCCTGGTCCCAGGTCAGCTCTAGCAGGGCTGGATCCAGCTGTCGCCTTGTTCTTTCCATCTCATCTTTTACCAGTCCTAGCTCCACATCCAAGATAGTGCTTTTCAACTGGTTGTACCACTGGGTCACCAAGATTAGCGTCTGAGTTTGCTGCAAGACGCGATGGAGGTCTGTCAGTTCAAGCATGGTTCGTGGATGAAAATTTCATTACATTACTGATAAGTAGGAACTTGAACTTACCACGCAGAGTCGCTCCCGTTTAGAGTGGAGCTGAACAGCTGCTTTGGGAATGTTCTGACTCTTCAGCATTCCTAGATACTTCACTTCTTTGAGCACCGATCTTAACTGGATGTAAAGTTGAGCGTTGATAACCATCCATACAAACTTACTTTATTATGATTTTTATTTAATCACAGTGGTGCTTACAGCTAGACTGAAGTTGACGTGGAATAAGCCTGTATTGCTGTCAAGATTCAAAAGAGGGTCCTTCAGGTGTTTCTGACAGATTTCCTCCAGGCCTTCAGTCCACTGTGAGAAAAGCTCCTGGTCCTGCTGTTCCAAAGTTTCTAGCAGACGTTCGCACTTGTGCAGGGCTGCATCTGAATCAGCACCACCCAGAGGCCTGGAAAGGGGGGACAGGAAAATATCAGCGAATTACATTTTTTCAGTGCTGTTGACAACAATAGACGTCCATTATATTTGGGCATAGACTTCATAATGATTGACCTGACACTTGTGCCATTCACTGCGTCACGCCTTCCTGAAGGGGGCTGTCCCAGACTCCGTTTCATTTATTAGCAGTCGGTCACATGCAGCAATGTAACGCCGGATTTACGTTGAAAAAGTACGAAAGCTGTACTGCATACAAACACGAAGGATTGTCTCAGGAGTGATTTGTTCGAGGATTCCAGGTAATTCATTATATTTTTTCTACCGTGGATGCATTTTGAAACGTTGTGAAAAAAATCAATGGGAGAAATTAGCCGCTACAGCATTGGCATTATACTTTGCAATATTTACGTAAAATAACTGCTAATTGCCCGTTTTTTTTGTTGTTGTTTTTTTTGCTTTTAACTAGGGCTGTCAAAATTATCGCGTTAACGCGCGGTAATTAATTTTTAAAATTAATCATGTTAAAATATTTGACGCAATTAACACACATGTCCCGCTCAGACAGTATTACAGCAAGGTTTTTTGTGCTGTCTAACAGCGAACTCTTGTGGTCGCTTTGCGACATGGTTTATTGCTTTCTTGCCAGTTCAATATGGCTGCACGACGTCTCGGGCTGACGCCTACGTTGTAATGTTGTGCTTATATGATCCTTGGACAAGATTTGTCCGTAAGTATGGTTGTTGTAAAGAATGTACATATTATGTTAGTAAGCGAAATGTTATATTTTTTGTATGAGACGCTTTTTGTTTAAGTTTAGTGAACCTGTATAGCGTGCTAAGCTAACGTTGTTGCTAATGCAATGCTTGTGTACTTTTTTTTGTAGTTTCACTACGGTCTAAAGAGGACAGTGGTTCGAGGCAATTTTATTAATAAATCAGATGAAAAAGGAAGAAGTCTGATTATTAAGGCGTCGTTCACTAGCTGTCTAGCTTTGGAAAAAGTAGACGCTTTGGAGTGAGGACAGCATAGACAGATTTAAATGACAGTAGAGTGAAATACCCACTAAAGTCCTTATGTACCGTATGTTGAATGTATATATCCATCTTGTGTCTTATCTTTCCATTCCAACAAATTATTTTACAGAATATATATATAATTTACAGAAAAATATGGCATATTTTATAGATGGTTTGAATTGCGATTAATTGCGATTAATTACGATTAATTAATGTTTAAGCTGTAATTAACTCGATTAAAAATTTTAATCGTTTGACAGCCCTACTTTTAACCAAAAATCGAGATTGTTTTACATCCATATCTACAAAGAATTCAGGGATTTAAGCGTTTATTCACAAGAATTTTCAGCAGAAAAAGCTTTGTTGTACTAAGGGGGCAGCCACGGTGACTGAACAGCACATTCGACATTTTTACGGTAAATAAAAGCTAACTGGCCATTTTTCCCCCTTTTAACCCAGAATCCAGACTGTTTTACGTCCATATCTATAAAGAATTTAGGGATTTAAGCATTTATTCACAATTTTCAGCGGAAAAAGCTCTTTGTTATTCAAAGGGGGCGGCCTCAGTGACTTAACTAGCAGCACATTCGACATATTTACGTAAAAAGCTAACTGCCCGTTTTTTTGCTTTTAACCAAGAATCGAGACCGTTTTATGTCCATATCTATAAAGAATTCAGGAATTTAAGCATTTATTCACATGAAATTTCAATGGAAAAAGCTCTCTGTTTTCCCATATGGCGGCCACTAATTATTCCCTTTACAAAAAAGATGAATTAAAACACCTGTCTTTCTAGAACAAACATGCCTGTTTTGGTTTTAGGTCGGTAGCAGCTTTGGTTTTGGAAATATTTTTAAGTTTTTGAAATTAGGCCTCCTACGGATCGGCCCTGCGCCCAGTGTCATGTCAATATATTATGAAGTCTATGATTTGGGCTTGGAGATGCAGGCCCCTCAAAGACCTAATGAATTGAACGTGTACCGCTATGAATGGCAGTCAATGAATTAAATACACTTTCATGTGTGTGTGTGAGAGTCATACATATGAGCAAGCTGGCAGAGGTTGCTTCTGTTGGTCAAAATACGACATTGAAGCTCCTGAGACCATTTTAGCCTCCCAGCCACCGGGGGCATATTCTTCCCCAGAATCACATTTCCGGATTTGTGCTGAAACATTAACTTAAGTTATTAAAAAAAAAAAAAAAATTGAAAAATTGAAGAAAAAAAAAAATAATACTTTGATGATATCTGACCTCATATATGTGTTGATTGAGTAGAAATTTGCAGTAGTTTAATTCCTGGTTGAACATATTTAATAATTCGATGTAGTTCGGGGAGAAAAGCTGATGAACTCTGGGTCTTTCAAGGAGGTTGCCAAAAATCTTCAACAGCTGATTTGGATGAAACAGTAATGTTTCATTACTGGGCACATTTTTGGCAACATTTCAGTGGGATTGACAGTGATAAATTTACTAAGCCTCAGCTGAATATAAGCCATAACCATCATATTTTACAAGAAAACTGTATCGTTTCATATACAAAAAGCATCAGGCGTCCACATTGTACAATGGGATATTTACACCAAAAAACATGCGGCTTATTAGCTTGGAAAACAAAACACATATAAGCCGCACTTGACTGTAAACCACAGGGTTCAAACTCAAGCATATAATCCAGAAATTACAGTATTTTCAAATTTCATATTTTTTGTTATTTACATGTTTGCAATTGAAGACGGAAAAAAAAGATATTCTCTTTTTAATAAAGGAAAGGGGTGGGAAAAATCTGATTATATATTTAATGTTGTTGCCACCCCCTTTTCATTTATTATTATTATTTTTTTAATCAGAAAAGAGTTGAAAACAGTAAATAGTCATCTATCGCTATCAATGGCAGACAATGAGTCAAAATACGGCCTTGGATCAGGCCTGGCTTATAAAAGGCAAAACATCTGAATGAATGTAAAATATTCAATGAACCCCACCACAACACCCAAAAACACACCTTGAATGTAGATTTGAGGTTTCTTGAATGCTGGAAGGCCAGATTGAGCACAGTTCCCAGCCTTTGGTCAAAATCTCTGTTTTGATCCATAAAACAATTGTATTGATGAACAAACTCCTGCAGACAAGATGAGAAATTGACAGCGCTAGGCATCCAATTCATTTTAACTGGGAGGGTGGCAGCAAATGAATAAACATTCATTCACTGCCAACCCGAACTGATTTAGATTCACAGCAGAAACATGATGGTCCTCACAACATTAGTGTGATCCAAGGGGTCACATTTGCTCTCTCTGAGTGCTCGCCAGCGGTCCTGAAACTCCTCGCTCATGCCGAAGACCATCTCGCTGAGGATCTTTCCTCTTGATCCGCCGAGTTCCACCTTCTCCAGCTTTAAAAAGTCCAACGCTGAAGCAAACAGCTCCTATGCAAGAGAAAAAACATCTGTTTTAGCTCACTGGCTATGACCAAATTATTGGTTTTAGTGTTGGAATCATCCAGATTGGTCTTGGAACCATATTTTGAGGGTCTTAGCGTTGTCTCGGATCAGGGATTTTCTTTCAAAGGCAACATTTTACTTCATTAAGTATGCTTTTAAGGAAAAACATTTGGTATAAAAAACAAACAAATCGAAATACTACAGCTTCAGAACATAAAAAATGTATTTCTCGGAAGTTTTTTCTATGCTTTTTCGCTTCATATTACTGTGCTTACCGTCATAGATAATTCCTGCTCGTAGCAATGCAATAATGTAACTACCGTAATTTTCAGACTATGAGGCGGACCTGACTATAAGCCGCTATCCACCAAATTTGATACGAAAATGGCATTTGTTCATAGATAGGCTGCACCGGAGTATAAGCCGCTGCTGTCCTCACTGTATTATGGGATATTTACATCAAAAGATATGAATCGGTAACACTTTATTTGTCAACAGAATCTTAAGACTGTCATAAGACCAAATGAACCACCATGCAAAGCTTCATTGCTTCAAACAGCTTTATTAGGCCATCGCTGCTCCCTTGGAGGAGAAAGGCAACCTCTGCTGCCACCTGCTGTCAACACTGTTGTCATCCAACATGCCTCCTAGCATGCATTGCAGCGCTACAGATGCAAATAACAATCAAAATTCATGTTCTGTGTCAATTACATTTTCAGTTACTTTTCCAGCTGTTTCATTAATGGTCAATTATGGTATTTGGTACTACTTTATTTGACAGGGGCCCCATAAGACTCTCATAAGACCATCATACTTATGACATGACACTGCCATGATCATTAATGAATGCTTATGAACTCACTTTTGAATGGATGTAAAGGATCCCAGCTGGACATAAATGGAGTTTGTGATAATTTGCCGGCTGACACTTAATGACATTTGTCATTAGCATTCAATAATGCCCATGATAGTGTCGTGTCATAGACTTCATAATGTACTGATGGGGTGCGAGGCCGATTAATAGGGGGCCTATCGCCGTCAAAGCTGAATGAGTGGAAACACAAACAAAGAGCTTTTCCGTTGAAAATTCTTGGGAATAAATGTTTAAATCCCTGAATTCTTTATAGACATGGATGTAAAACAGTCACGATTCTTGGTAAAAAGCAAAAAAAAAAAAAAAAAAAGAAAAACGTGCAGGTAGTATTTATTTCACGTAAATATTGCGAACTATGAGGTTTGTCAGTAAGGAAATTAGCGGCCGCCATATATAAACAAAGAGCTTTTTCCGTTGAATATTCTTGTAAATTAATGCTTAAATCCCTGAATTCTTCTTCAATTCTTGGTTAAAAGCAACTACAACAACAACAAAAAATGGGCAGTTAGCATTTATTTTACATAAATATGTTGACTGTGCTGCTAGTTAAGTCACTGTGGCAGCCCCCTTAGTACAACAAAGAGCTTTTTCCGCTGAAAATTCTTGTGAATAAATGCTTAAATCCCTGAATTCTTTATTGATATGCACGTAAAAGAGTCTCGATTCTTGGTTAAAAGCAAAAAAAAAAAAAAAAAAAAAAAAAAAAAAAAGGTAACATTTATTTTATGTGAATATTGCAAAGTATAATGCCAATGCTGTAGCAGCTAATTTCTCCCATTGATTTTTTTCACATTACAAACTACATGCATGGTTTGAAAAATATAATAATTACCTTGAATCCTCAAACAAATAACTCCTGTGACAATAATTCCTGTTTGTATGCGGTACAGCTTTCATACTTTTTCAACCTAAATCTGGCATTGGTTTGCTGCATGTGTCACTGCGACCGACTGCGAATAACTAAAGCGCATTGTGGGATAGCCCCCTACTTGAAGGCGTGCCGCAGTGAAGGTCAAATCTGACCCGTCAGTCATTATGAAGTCTATGGTCATGTCATAATTATTTTATTACAGTCTTATGGCGCTACTGTCAAATAAAGTGTTACCAAATACCATAACTAGCAATTAATGAAACAACTGAAACAGTAACTGAAGAAATAATTAACACAGGACATGAATTTTGATTGTTATTTACATCTAGGACGTAGCACTGCATGCTCAGAGGCATGCTGTCAAAGTGTTACCTACTGTAGTAACCCAAATAAATCAACAAATAAACCGGACTATAAGCCGCGGGATTAAAAATGAGGGGAAAAAGTAGTGGCTTATCGTCCAAAGATTACGGTACATGGGACTATAAATGTAAACAAACGAAAAACACACACCACAATGTGCTACACAATGCTCATGTACTGTTTATGAAACCAAAGGTGGAGTTTGACTTATGTGGGAGAGGAGATGAAACAAATTCCAAATATCCATCTTGCCTCCTCAGGTGTAGTTTTCACCAAGCAACGCAAAGGACCACCTCTAAGGTTTAATTAATTAAGGTTAATTTTGATTATGAAATACTTTGTAGGACTCTTGTTCATTTCATTAATTTTTGTTGTTTTATTGCTTTACAACTTTTATAGACAACTTTTTACCACCTATGTCTTTATTTTAAATTAATATATGGGAAAGTTAATTACATGCAATGACATTTTTCGGTCACTAGGGGGGGCACTGCCCCGCCTGCCTCCCCTCAGTCTCTGGGTATGTAATAAATGAAAGAAAAATAGAATTTACAAGCAATGCTTTTTCAAGGCACAAACAGTGAGATTAAACAAAAATGCAAATAGCAAAAAAACAATGACTACCTAAATTAGCTCATCTTAGCGCTCCGTGTTAGGTATGAGCTCAAGTAGGCATGTAATAACATCTGTAGAATGAGCTGAAACCTAACAAACTACGTAAACTTTAGCGCCACTAGGGTGTGATAAAGCATTACAAATGAAGACAGGCCATCAGAAGGCATGACTGTTCCATTAAATGTTGCTGCCTTATTGGTCAGGAACTTTCCCATCATGCTGAGCACAGAGACCCTGCTCTTCCATCAGCCTATTGCTTATAGCTTGGAACTAATTAAGGGATTTTCAAAAATAAATCTTAAAAGATCAGCATATGAAAGCAACTCTGGAATGAATTAATTCCGTATCACGAGGTACCATTGCATCAAATTTTTGTGTTATGAACACCATGAACTATGAATAAGGTGAATACTTTTGTTAAAATAGAAATCTTAACTTCCATCCATCCATAACTTTAATATGACCAATTATTATATATTTGTGTTCTTATAAATTAATTTAGTATATTATTATTAATATTAATGAATAATACATTTATAGAGGAATACAATGGCAATGGCAGCCAATGAGTGCAAAATTTGTGTGTTAAATATTATTTTCAATCTAAAGGTCATTGTTTTTCATCCAACCTCAATCATTAGCAGCCTCTCCATTATGCAGTCTGAGCGCTGGAACACAAGAGAGGTGGGAAAGTCCCACAGCTTGACCGTCTGGCCGTGTTGGAAGTAGTCCGGAATCTTCTGGCAGTAAGTGTGAAAAAGCTGCTTGAAGGTGCGCAGCACGTAGATAGTCATTTGGACTCGCTCCTGACCTTCCTCAAGCTCCATCTTAAACAGTTCCTCTGGGATCAGGTAAGCAAAAGCCTGTGAAGCAAAAGACATTTTTTTAATCATAAATCTCCTTTTTTATTTCAGTCAGTGTACCTTTTCCAGGATCAGGTTGCAGAACTCTTGCAGTATGACTACCACACGCTGTGGAGTGCAGTAGTGCTGAGATCGAGTCCAGATGAGACCCAGGGTGTGGAAGAGAGGAGGCAGCAGAGAGTCCACTTGAGGGAAACCTCTCTCTTCTAGGCTGCTGATGAGCCGCCTCAAAGGACGCAAATGCAGATCGATATCCTCAGCTTCCAGCACGGCTGCGACACCCACAAGAGTGAGTACACATTCATTGGGATTCTAAGAAAGCTTAACCACTGACACTTCTGCTTAGTCACCCTTGTTGACTTTAACTGTGACTTCCTGGAACGAGGAATAGTAACTGCTGTTGACACTTCTCAAGATTTCCATGATCTGCTTCACTTTTTGACTCTGAATCTGAAATCAGCAACCACATTTCTCACATTCACTATGAAGACTTTGGCCTGAGTTTTATATGGCATGCACATTTAGACCATGTTTTTTTACACTGGAAAAAATGCTAATAAACTTAATTTCTTTTGGCTTATAACAAGTCAAAATGTCAATGGAACAAACAGAAATTTTCTCAGAATAAGATGTATATACTGTGAGGAAAACAAGTATACCCTGCGATTTTGCAAGTTTTCCCACTTAGAAATTATGGACGGGCTTGAAATCACAGTATATGATTTTTTTAACAATTTGTTTGAATTATACTGCTGCAAATAAGTATTTGAACACCTGTCTATTAGCTAGAATTGTGAGCCTCTAAGAGCTGTTAGTCACCTTTAAAAAGTCCACCTCGACTCCACTTGTTTTCCTAAATAAGTGGAGTCGAGATGGACTGTTTGAATCTGACTTTTTGACCTGTTTGAGGTGGTTAGCTGCATATAAACATCTGTCCACCCCTTACACCCAAAAGAGCTGTCCAAAGACAGCAGAGACAGAATTGTAGACCTCTTCAAGGCTGGAAAGAGCTACGGAGCAATTGCCAAGCAGCTTGATGATATATGATCAACCGTTGGAGTAATTATTAGAAAATGGAAGAAGCTAAACATGATTTTCAATCTCCCTTGGACTGGGCCGCCATGCAATATCTACCTCGTGGGGTCTCAATGATAATAAGAGGAATCAGGAATCAGCCAAGACCTACTCAAAAGGAGCTGGTCAATGACCTGAAAGGAGCTGGGACCACCATTTCCAAGGTTACTGTTGGTAATACACTAAGACGTCATGGTTTAAAATCATGCATGGCACGGAAGGTTCCCCTGCTTAAACCAGCACATGTCCAGGCCCGTGTTAAGTTTGCCAATGACCATTTGGATGATCCAGAGGAGTCATGGGAAAAAGTGATCATATGATGACTAAAATAGAACTTTTTGGTCTTAATTGCAATAGTGTTTGGAGGAAGAAAACTGATGAGTACCATCCCAAGAACACCTTCCCTACTGTGAAGCTTGGGGGTGGTAGCATTATGCTTTGGGGGTGTTTTTCTGCAGATGGGAATGGACGAATGCACTGTATTAAGGAGAGGATGACTAATGCCATGTATTGTGAGATACTGGGGAATAACCTCCTTCCCGCAGTTAGAGCATTGAAAATGGGTCGTGACTGGGCCTTCCAACATGACAATGGCCCGAAGCAGACAGCCAGAATGACCAAGGAGTGGCTTCATAAAAAGGCGGAAGCTCAAAATCCGCATTTCACAGTGACAGTCCAGAAACCTGATTGATCTAGAGAAGATCTATGTGGAGCTGCGGTGCAAAATCCCTGCTGCAGTTTGTGCAAACTTGGTGAAAAGTTGCAGGAAACATTTGACCTGTAAACAAAGGCTACTGTACCAAATATTGACATTGAATTTCTCAGGTGTTTAAATACTCATTTACAGCAGTGTAATACGAATAAATTGTTCAAAAATCATACACTGTGATTTCTGGATTTTTTAAAAACTGTCTCTCACAGCAGACAAGCACCTACTGTGAACATTTCAAAACTGCCCGTCATTTCTAAGTGGGGGAACTTGCAAAATTACAGGGTGTTCAAATACTTATTAAACCTCACTGTATTTTACTTAAATTATACTATTTAACCGATTATACTTTTATTTTAAGTGTGATGAGGTTTTATTAGAAAATGTAAACAGTTCAGCACAATCAGCAGGTTTCTTTACCTTGCCTTAAAACTAATTGACCACACGTAACTGTTAAAGATGTTTGGTATAAAATCCATATGTAAAATATATCAAAACTTTAAGAAAGTTTACTACCAGTGTGATTTGTAATTTAGTAGAATGAAGAAAATGAACTACATGCATTCTTTTTAAGAACTGCAATCAGTTTGTGAGGTCAAACCACCTTAGATGCAAAAATTATGAGCAAGATTTTTGCATTTTATATGTGGAATCCATTTTACCATATTCAGATCAGAAGATCTAAAACATACCTCAAGTGATAAATACTGAAGCCTAGGCAGAGGTCTTTACCTGTGACTGAATTCCCAGCAGATTCTCTCGCTGTGATGTCCAGAACTGGAGCTCCACATTGGGGCCCGGATGATCACCTTGCCGCAGCAGGTCTCCAGAGTCCTTCTTCAGGACGTTCCATATTTGTCCAGACCACTGAACAATCAGTGTTTCAATGGAGTATAGCAAGCCTCCATTCAGTGGCAATCCTGTGGGGCTTTCGTATATAGACAGATGCACAATCACTAGATCGTACATCTTCATTCCTAAACCCAGTGTGTTGTATTTTTAGGCTGACTAACCCGAGTCCAATGTCGTGACGTGCCGTCTCCACACATAGCGGAAGGGGCAGCAGGGTTCGGCCCTCAGCGCGCCCTCTCAGCGTAACCACGATACTTCTAAGCTTCTCCAGGTGTCGGTGGATATCCTCCGAGACCACCTGAGGCCACTCTTCATGGTTCAAACTATTGGACAGCACACACACCAGCACCTACACACAGTCGATATCACAGAATTTTCGCTTATTCACATTGGCTCCCAATCCAAATGGACTGGACATCTACTGCCATCAATGGCAGTGACTGAGTTAAGTACAGTGGTGGAATGTAACGAAGCACTGCTTTTCAAATTGTCGCTTGCGTTACACGTTACTTTTGTTTGTCACAATCAAGATTAGGCAGGTGAAGAACATACTGTCCCCCCCCAAAAAACGAACAGTGAGACCAGCGCGCCTTCAAATGGGTGCTGCACACTGTTTTCCAGTAGGTGGCGGTATGCACCTGATCAAGAGTGAGTGTGTGTGTGGGGCGGGGGGCACCGGGTATGTTGTCCCGGACCTCAGGACCATAGGGGCCCCTGAATGCCCCTAATTTATTTTACTTTACATTCACATATTTCTTTTTTATTAAAATCATTGTCTGATTAAATATTATGTTCTACGCGATATATACTTATAAACTTTAACATATTAAATATTTCAAATATATTTTTTCCCCCTTTTTCACTGTTTGAGGGCTTGATAACCCCAGGGATGTAGAGGGGGCAGGCACAGGATGTTTAGTTCTACTGTTTTGTTGCTTAGCAGGCAGGCATAGCACTCTCAGTTGTATTGTATTGTAGTCTACATGGGACAATAGATGGAAATTGTTTATAGTGTCACATTACATTACGGCCTGTTGAATTTGACTGGCCATTTCAAATTAAATCATTTGAAAATTAACATTGTCATTGCAAGTGTTAAAAGTACTGGATATTTTGTCGTGACAAGCCATTGGGGCGGGGGGCCCTGTAATGGTCTCTTGTCCCCGGGCCCCTGCAAGTCTGTTGACAACCCTGCACCTGATAGCTTAATTGCGGACTGCAAGCAACTAAGTTTTGGAGTTTTTGAGCTCGGTAACCCTTTAACAACGGATGTGTCAGCAGCGACAAATTTACACATGCGTACTTTGAAATACCGTAAGTCCTAAACGTTTTGTGCAATCAAAAAAAATCAATAGTTCCTGAAAGCTGAGAGGTTGCGCTTGACAGCCAAACATTGGCCATTGCTGTGATCTCACTCTCCTACCACCAGGAAACCAGCGAATAAGCTCCTTTATTCTCTGACGTACTGGCAGTGGTGGATTTACGCATGCGACCCGATGAACTACCGCATTAGACACACACAGAAGAAAAGAAGTCAGGAAAACCGTAAAAAAACAGCGAAGAAAGACAGGTTTTATTATTATTTTGCGAGGAAATACCAGCAAGACGGTCATCCAGGACAATAAAACCTCCACAGAGGTTTAAATAAGAGTTTGGGAGCAATGGCGCAACAGGAGGAGCACCTTTGGTGAAGAAAGGTATCGATTGTCTCTCCGTAGTTGAACCTCTGTCTGTACTTTTCTCAAGCGCATTTTTACTTTGTGCACGGTACTTTGTGTATAAAACATGATTACATTGTGTATTGACTTACAGTACAATATACAAAGTGTAAATATGCAAATGTGTGCATGGCAATCTACTATATATGACGCGTGCCTCGTTGGCTTACCAACCATATTATACCATACCAAAACTAAAAATACAAGTAATATGTGCATTTTATGTAATTTCAACACTTTTAAAGTACAACAAGTCTCTGAATTCTTTTTAATAATCTTTTAAATATCTTTTAATTCTTTTAATAATAATTTAATAAAATAAATAATAATAATTACATTAAAATACTTATTTTAATATTTAGTTGTGTCCACAGATAGATTCCCCCTATGTTTAAAATGTTTTATCTTTTTTCGTCGTGTTTGTGGAAAATATACACACGTTTCAGCCTAAAAAGTCTGTTGTACTTAAGGTTTTAAACCAGCAGGGGACAGGGTTCGCTTATGGCTGTGCATGGGCAATAAATGTTTGCATTTTAGAGCGAATAAGAATGAAGTCTTATTTGCATCAATGCGATACGGACGCTGTAAACTAGTATTTTTTTTCTTGTGTCAGGTGAGAAAAAGTATACAGTGCTGCTCGAAAGTTTGTGAACCCCACAGCGATGGTCAGATTTTTTGTAAAAAAAACTAAAATAACCTTATTAAATGTTAAGTTATACCCAAATCCACAATACTGACATTCCAAATAATGGACTGAAACAAAAGAAATAGTTATATTGTCATTCTTTATTTAACAAAAGTGGTTGATTTAAGAAAAACTCAGATATCATGTGTGCAAAAGTATGTGAACCCCTTCAGTTAATAGGATATTGCGCCTCCTTTTGCAGAGATTACCTCAACCAAACGGTTTCTGTAGTGACTAATCAGCCTCTCACATCTACTTTGGGGGATTTTTGCCCATTCTTCCTTGCAGAACGCAGTCAGTTGAGAGAGGTTTGATGGGCGTCTGGCATGAACTGCTCGCTTCAGGTCCCGCCACAGCATTTCAATGGGATTTAGGTCAGGACTTTGACTGGGCCAGTCCAGAACACGAATCTTCTTCTTTTTCAGCCATTCCTTGGTTGTATTGCTGGAATGCTTTGGATCATTATCATGTTGCATGATCCACCTTCTGCCAAGCTTTAACTTCAAAACAGATGGCGTCAGGTTATGTTCTAGGATTTGACAATATTCCTCAGAATTCATGATTCCCTGGACTATGTGGAGTTGTCCAGGTCCTGAGGATGAAAAGCAAGCCCAGATCTTGACATTCCCACCTCCATGCTTCACTGTTGGGAGAAGGTTCTTTTGGTGGTATGCAGTGTTGACTTTTCGCCAGACATGGCGGTTTTGGTTGTGACCAAACAGTTCAATTTTGCACCTACATCAGTTGATGAAAACTCTTTTTAATTTAGTCTCGACAACACAACTGTTAAAAAAACAAAAAAAAAACTACTGAATTGATTGATTAGGAAATCAGGTTGAAATAATAGAAAATTCCAAAATGTTGAGGGGGTTCACAAACTTTTGAGCAGCACTGTAATTTGACTGTGTATATTAGCGGATTGCTTTATTTTAGGATGATTAGGATGTGTACTGTAGTTAATATAGTTCAGAAATATGTTAATTGTTAGTATGTTTATGTATGACTGCAGATGTGGTTGTAATGGCGAGCGGACGACGAGTGAATTCTAGTAGTGTCTAAAATGCAGAAGTGAAATCTTTTGTCACAAATTCTTGTATTTGTTTAATGATATAATTATATAAGAATTCCCATTTTAGAGCGAATAAGAAATGAGCCGTCTGTGTGCAGCAATGCGAGACAGACGTTTTTTTTTTCTTGTTTCAGCTGTACAAGAAAAATGAAAATAATAGAAAATTAAATGTGTAGCAACAGACTGAAGCATTTAATCTCTGTCTGCACCACGCTACAGATGCATAGTGATTATTTCAACCGACTGCCACACGCATCATCAGACTTTTCAGACGTTTCGAATCTGTCCTGACATGAATGTCGCCTGATCACTGGATTGGCAGTGGAAAAAATGTGGGCGCTCCTTACTGGTTGCTCTTTTTAACGCTTCCCCTATGGCTCTTACGCCCGCCAGGTTTTCCCCGAGGTCCTACCGCCCTTCCCTTTACATAATGAAACTTTTTTTTTTTTTTTTTTTAAAGAATTGAAGATTTGTCTGCGAGCCAGATGCAGCCATCAAAAAAGCCAAATCTGGCTCGCGAGCCTTAGGTTCCTGACCCCAGAGCTATACTGTGTATGTGCAATGAAATTACATTTTAAAAAAGTACTCCTTTTCTTCCTCAAGCGACCTAGGTCCTGGAGAGGGCTGTGGAGATGCTGGAGCTGGAGATATGTGTGTGGTCGTAGATTGAAATCGCAAAGGCGCCAACGCTGCAAACTCCGTTCCAAATTTATGTATACTAGTATATATGTATACTGTACAGTGTTACATTTTTGCATCGGGAGAAAATACTTTTAATCTTTACTTGTAAAGTAAATTTTAAACCAAGGACATTTGTACTTAAGTATTTTTTGCACCTGTATCCGTACTTTTACCTAAGTGAAAAAAGAGAGAACTTCATCCACCTCTGGTTAAGTACATATTGTGAGTGCAAACTCACCTCTGAGAAGACAATGGGCAAGTGCTCCATTGGGTATCCCGGAACTTCCCCCAGTCGAAGCTGATGTCGGAAACCTTGGCGAGCGATTCGCTTGACGCCCTTCTTCAGCACACACAGTATTTTGGTCTTCCATGGTGGAGACGTCTTCACAGATGCAAAAACAGTAGGGATGCTTTCAACGGCATTGAAAGCAGCAGAAATAAGTAGGGACTTATTTCAAAAATGGGTTTGTTAGATAAACGTTGAGAGTAGAGGAGAAAAAAACTTCTGGAAAGGTGATCTAGTATTACTTAACTTGAACTTAAAAACAAGAGCAGACTTCTGCTTAATCAGCTAAATTCAAAGCATCACCATATTTAGTAGAGTGTTCTGTAAACTACTGTCCCAAAATGTCATCAATCTTTCTCTTGTCATCATATCACCTACACTGAAAATGTAATAAATTAGGACAATCCTTTGTCAAGTTGTCACAAAAAATATTTTCTGACTTCTGTGACCTCTGACCTCTTTAACTCCAAATGTAATTACCTTTTATAAATTAAAAAAATAATATATATATATATGGCCTTTGTGACCTTTGACCTCATTACCCCAGCCACTCTGACAAGAAGCCCTTGTTGTATACGTACTTCAAATGTGAAAATTGTGCAAGTTTATTTAGAATTCATGTTGACATTGTTGTCCTACAGTACTGTTAAGTAAATTGGAGATAAGAACTGAACATAAGCATAAAACTGATTTTTAAGGGTAACAGGCCTTTGAGGCAGTACTTCTCAAATATCTGGGAGCGCATCCCAGGGGGGTGCAGAGCAATGCCGGGGGTGGTGCATGTGACCTCAGGGAACATACTTTTTTTGCCGTACTACAATAAAGTGTAATTGCACATACATTCAGTGGGTGGCAGTGGCACTGTCATTTTCAGAGTGTGCACAGTATTTTTGAACCAAACAAGAGCAAACAGCAAAGAGCACTAGAGATATGAATAGCTAAGAAGAGGAAATATGATGAAGCGTATGTAGTGTTTGGCTTTTGGCTTTGACTTTTAAAACGGTGGGAGACGAGGAGTTTACTGTGTCTTCAAAATGTTCAATCAATTAAGATGTCACAAAGATAGTAGACCCCATTCACATTGATAAGCTGCTTGATTTTTTTTTTTTTTTTTTCAAAAACATGCAAACAACTGCCCCACTTTGGTAAATGGTGTTGTTATACTTGTATAGCGCTTTTCCACCTTTCAAGGCGATTTACACTACATCCACCTACTGGTGACGCAGTACCAGGAGCAATGTGGGGTTCAGTATCTTGCTCAAGGATACTTACGCGAGTTCATCTGGACAGAGAATTGAACCCGCAACGTCTGTGCTGGGGGAAACACTTCTCTACCACTGAGCCATGCCATCCCCAGGCTTTGTGTGGCAGTGTTACATTAGTAAATCAGCAAGCAGTTAGCATCGTATAAGGTGGCATACCAGATGCTCAGTGCAAAAGAACTTCACACAGCAGGAAAGGAGCTGATACTGCCTGCAGCAAAAATTAAAACTGTCCCTCTGTCCAATGACAGTGTTGTTTTTGTTCTCTCTATATCTTTTTTAATTGTTTGGCACATTGTCCTGATGAGTTAATGCTGCTAATCAATTTAAAGTTATTATTATCTATTGACTTTATTGAATTTCATATTTCAGTATCAAATGGTCAAAAAAATGTACCTTGAGTGTATTTTTTCAAATTTGATGTGACTTTTTTTTTTTTTAATTCAGGTAAATTGATGCACTTTGTCTTTTCTGTTACAAACAAAACAATGTTAATAAAGTTATATTTTATTGTAAGTTGATCTGTATTACTTTTTTCCCTTTAATATTAAAAAGGACGCAATGTTAGGCAGAGATGTACTTATAATAACTTCACAGACAGATGATACTCTTTACAGTGGCGGCAGAGAGTTATGGGGGGCTTAAAACGTTCAAGTCTTCCAGGGGCTGGGGGGGTGCTTACCTGAGCATCCCCAGCATGCAATGTCCCTCCTGGTCCAGTGAAGAGCAGCAGCCTGCTGCTCCAAATATGGTCCAAGAAGTCCAAAATGATATGCTGATTCTCATCCGCGCTGATGAAGCGGTTCCACTTATCAGTCTTAACGCGAAGCACACAGACAACCTGTTCCCGGAGGAAATCCACCCTCTCATCGGACAACGCCACCCCGGTTTTGAGAGTGCTTTCCTGGGGGCCACGCAGGCCCGAAGCCCTTCCGCTTGGCAAAGGGTTAACCCTGCTCGTGTTGCTCAGAGCCTCAGCCATTAGGAAGAGCCAACAAGTGAAAGAGCTGGGACTAGTCAATGAAATCAATGTCTGAAATGATAGAAAACGTTTGTTTTGTTGTTTTTTTTATACCTTGTGCAGCTATGAAGAGTAGAGGTAAAGTGATACAACTGCTTTCAGACTGCTGTCTTTCTATGTAATCCTATCCAGCAACCTGAGCCTTTAACAGGTGCACAGCAAAAGCACCACACATAAAGATGGGATAAACATTGCATGTATTGTAAAGTACTATCATGGCATCCAATTCATTTCAACTGGGAGGCCCATTACCACTCTCAGGCTCACTGCTAACGCTCCCAATCAAAATAAATAGTCTAGTCTAGTTTTGACAATGGTAAGGAAAAATAAACATTCTTAGTCAGTCCTTCCATTTCGAATGAATTGTACGTCTATGGTCATCAATGGCAGGCTATAAGCTACTCATACATTATCTCGCCTTTACTTTAAAATTTCTTGAAATTTAAGATTAGCTTTAATGAGAACAAACTGCAAATATTCTCTTTATTTAGAATGACTTCATTTTTTTCCAATCAAAATAAATTGTCTAGTCTAGTTCTGTCAATGGTAAGGAAAAATAAACATTCTCAGTCAGTCCTTCCATTTCGAATGAATTGTATGTCTATGGTCGTCAATGGCAGGCTATAAGCTACTCATACATTATCTCTCCTTTACTTTAAAATTTCTTGAAATTTAAGATTAGCTTTAATGAGAACAAACTGCAAATATTTTCTTTATTTAGAATGACATGAAAAAGAGAAAAGAGAATTTAAAAAAATGTTATTTATCATTATTGCAATTTTATTGATCATTTATGAAATTAAGAGTGTTGTTGGGGGCAATAACCAGAATTTATTTCTGCTTTTATTCATTTTAAATAAGCTTTTATTAAAAATTTATTTCTGCTTTTATTCATTTTAAATATGCTTTTATTAAAATGAATAAAAGCAGAAATAAATTCTGGTTATTGCCCCCAACAACACTCTTAATTTCATAAATGATAAATAAAATTGCAATAATGATAAATAACATTTTTTTTAATTCTCTTTTCTCTTTTTCATGTCATTCTAAATAAAGAGAATATTTGCAGTTTGTTCTCATTAAAAATATCAAATATGCTTTTATTGATGTTTTAATGTTATTTTTTTGTAATTGTATTTAATCATAAGAAATATCTATAAAAGAATGATGGTTGGTAATAAAATAATAACATAAGGGTAATTGAGGTCTGATCACATTTTTGGGTCGCATAGGCAGGGATGAAAGTGGGCTGGAACGGCCTGTAATACCGTTCCGGTAAAAGATTCGGGGCCGGAACGAGAAAGATCAATGCTTTGACCCCGAATATATGAAGGGAACTGTCAAAACCCTATGGTACAAAACTGCCAGGCTGCCACACACGCATCTCATCTCCAAGAAGAAAACAATCTACCAACGTCAGATTTACATACACAAATGTTAACAACAAGCATAATAAAGTGCCTGTTTAGCGTATCCGTTTCCAACAATATTAATTATTAATTTATTCCACGGAGCTTTCCAAGTTGCAGCAGTTTATGAGTCTGACGACTCAGTGACGAGTCGAGTTGATGTGCGCTTGCATGCAGCAAACCACCATAGACTCAGTTGTAGAGCATAGATCATGAGCCCGAACCCGGCCCGAAATTCGTGTCGGGCCTAAAATGTCAATTATTTACGTTCGGGTTGGGTTGCGCCGACTTCTCTCTCACTAACTTTTTAAAAAATGAATATATATTAATACAGTGGTACCTCTACATACGAATTTAATTCGTTCCAGGACCTTGTTTGTAAGTCGAAATGGTCGTATGTCGAGCAGGATTTTCCCATAGGAATACATTATAATTCCATTAATTCGTTCCAAAGCCTAAAAACATACACTAAATTCTTAATAAATACTGCTGGCACTGTTACAAATGGCAATTAAACATAGAAAAACAAATAAGTTATAAATAAATAATTCAGAATAATATAAGAAGAAGAAGAAGAATTAATAATTATTCCTGAAAATAATGTAACGAATCGGATTCTAATATGGCGGACACTTTTTACTGTCCCTGAACGCACCGCGAAAGTGACGTCTCCAGTGAGATAGGTCGGTGCGGTAGAGATAATACTTTCGTTTTCCTGAGAGCAGTCAACTGCTTAAGACAATGAGCGTTTTGTGTTGGATAAGTTCTTAAATAAATGATAAAAACGTGACAAAGCTGGCGATTTCCTTGGCAATGTTACCACAATAATAATTGTCACCTTAACTTATAAATAGTGGCGAACGGTGGTCGTAAGAGGATCATGGAGCTGTATTGTTGAGCCAGTTCAGGGACGCGCACCCCAAGTTCATATTTTTCTATAACTTGCATCTTCATTTCAAAGGTAAGCATCACTTTTTTCCTTGTTTCTCCAACTGTATCAACTTTTTTTGAAAACTGTGTTGATTTCTCACATAAGAAAATCCACCGTGGGTTCGTTTGCAGTGCTGTCATGTCGTCGTATTTCGAGCAACTCGTCGGATGTAGAAACAAATGGCGGCTCAAATTTTACGTCGGATGTCGAAAAGATCGTGTGTCGAAGTGATCGTATGTAGAGGTACCACTGTATATTCATACTAAAACGATGTATGGATGTTAAACCAAGGAAAAATTGTCATAAAATAAATAATTTGGATAAAAAAGAGAAGGCGCTGTGCATGCCTGTGCACGTGAACGCCGTGGCCCCGCCCTCTTTTTAATCTTCCCCTCCCGCGCTCGCGCCCTCCGCGAGTCCGCATCCTGGTATTTCCTTTTCGATATGAAGCAGCAAGGAGTGAAAAATAAACTAAAGACGGAGGAATTGAAAAGAAAAACGTACCGCGGTAGGAGTGGGGTATGGAAAGACTTCAAATTGATTATTGAAGATGCTACACAGAAACCTGTGTCGGCTTCGCTGAATGTAAATGAATGCTCTCATACGATAAAATATATTTAACTAACTTTTCCAGCGTTATTTCGTTGTGTAAATGTATTTATAATGATCATAAAAATATGTAGAATATTTAAATATTGAAAAAACTTGCGTTTTTTTTTCTGCCAACTCAAAGAGATTAAAATAGATGTCAAATCCACTGTCCCCCTGATGAAACAGACACACAAATATAAAAGATATGAATGTTTACTGAATATACATTACAGTCTTGTTTAACTGGGAGAATTCGTTACAAAAGACAGGCTTTAATTTGTTGTCATTATGCACAGGCATCGTCACAAATGGGATCACACAAAATCCAACCACGCATTGCATCCTCGTATTTCCTCCTTCTCCTGAGTCCTCACAAATAAAACATAAAATTTGGGGGGTTTTAGGGTTAGGGTTAGTTAATTGATCGGGCCGGGTCGGGCATTGATACCCGCGGGCCAGGTCGGGTCAGGCTGGATTTTTTATGATCTAACCTCTACTCAGTTGTCCCTTCAGTTGGCAGACAGACTAACGTGATTAAAACGGATAGTTAGCTCTGATTGGTTCAAAAGTACTGTAAATGCTTTTTGGAACAGCAAAAAAAAAAAAAAAAAAAAGTTGAATTAATGCTATGCAAAAAGGCAATGCAACAAAAAAAATATCCCTTGTAAATTACAAATAAATAATTGAAAAATCATACAATGTGAGTTCAGGATTTTTTTTTTTAGATTATTTCTTCATAAGTGGAAATGCATCTACTGTATGATTGACATTTCAGACCTCTACCTACTTTCTCAGTAGGTGAACAAAATCACGTTTAATACTAGTACTGCTACTTCAGGTAAATGTTGCTGCTTACAAAAACTAATAAGAATGAAAATAAACACACAAAAAATATAATATAATACCCCTGGCTGAGTGTCAGGAATAAGTGGAGTCAGGAAAGGCTTTACTCACTTTAATGTGGCAACAATAAACAACTCACTCTACTCGCTCGCTTCCCCCTACGTCACAGCCCAAAAGTCCTGAGCGTCTCTTAGGTGGCCGCACATAGATACGGGCATTGCAGTATACAATTTGAAACTCCTTGCCTGGAGGAAGTGAGACTGAGTGTGTGTATTAGAAAATTAATTTGCTCCAAGAAAACTGGAGGCTCCCTTGTTTGAGTATGGGTACACAGACACACTGTTATGCCAAGTTTAAAGCGGGCTATAAGTATCATTTATTAGCTAAATTTCAAACATAAAATTAGTTGTGTACGGTGTGTGCAGTATTGCTATGTCACCAAGCAGGCTTATTCCTATTGTTGGTCATAATTGTCGAGATAAACCAGTGAGATTATCGGGATCTTCAAAACATAGCACCAAGGTGATTGCTCCTTTAAAGTCAGACTATTTCTCATTTGCACTGTTTGTATTTTATTTCTACTTTTACGATGTTTTGTTGACCCTTGCCAGTTTGGAATAGGATTCTGTTTATTTGAATATATAAATATCTAATTATGTAATAAATCTGCAATGTTTTTCTTTCTTATATTAATTTACATTGTTCTCACAAGGCAGCCATACGCTGCAAATGGTGCCCTTTTGAGCACCTGCCCCCCAAATTGTCAGTGCACACCACTGGTAATAGGTATAACTATGACAAAAGTTTTCTTTGCATTTGAGTGGTTTTAGGAGATTTGACCCCCCCCCCCCCCCCCCCAAAAAAAAAATATATATATATACATATATATATATATATATATATATATATATATATATATATATATATATATATATATATATATATATATATATATATATATATATATGTATATAAGCTTTCTTGTGTATCATCTTCAGAAGAGGCTTCCTCCTGAGTTGACAGCCTTGCACACCAATTTGATGTAGAGGGCGGTGTATGGTCTGATCACTAACAGGCTGACCCGCCACCTCTTCAGTCTCTGCAGCAATGCTGACAGCACTCCTGTAACAAGTCACATGACATTTTGGAGGGAAAATAACAAGCAGTACTCAATTTGGACATTTAGGAATGTACATATTTACTAAGGGGTGTACTGACTTTTGTTGCCAGGGGTTTAGATATTAATGGCTATGTTTTGAGTTATTTTGAGGGGAAAATAAATGAACTCTATAATATAAGCTGCACACAGACTACTTTTTATTGTGTCAAAGTGTCATTTTGTCAGTGTTGTCCCATGAAAAGATATACTTGAATATCTGCAGAAATGCGTGGGGTGTACCCGGCAAGAAATTGTTGCCACTTTCACTCCTGTATATAGGTAACATTTGCATACCATATACTGTAGCTCACATGACCCAAAATGTGGACACCGGGTCTTATAATTTATCTTTATCAGGTGAGGCTTCATAATTTTTTGGTTACTTGCCCTATAAAGGGTTAATTGTTTTCCAACAAGCAGCAGTTTTTAATACAGTACATATAGTGACCACTGGAGGCCAGTGTGGCACAATGTACCAAAAGTTTATATCACCTGCAGCCGTGCATTCTATTATACTATTCCACACAAAATAAGTACATTTCACCTTCATGTATAGAATGAATACATTCTAAAAATAATATAATTTTAAAAAGAATAATTTGACATTAGAGCATTCTATATTACAACAAATCCTTGTCACATAAAAACCTTGCAAACATTTTATTTCAAATGTCATTTTGAAAAAATGTCGATTGAAAACTATTGATCTTTCTGTATGAGTGGTACAGTTTCTTAATGAAAATATTGAACACATTTGGTGGTAGTATTTAGTACACTTGACACATGCTGTTATATGCAAATGTGGATATATGACCTTTGCAGGCTTATTTGTAAGCCTACAGTGAATTATTCAATTGTGCACAATACAGACTTTACAAGCTATAATCCCCTGTTCTCTGAGGAATGTTTAAAAAAAAACAAAAAAAAAACTTGTTTTGCTCTATAATCTTATTTCAAATAAAAATGTGCAGCTGAATGTATAGTGTCGAAGTAGAGTCCAAGGCCAGTGAAGGAGCATCCCTTGGGTGTCTCCACTCTGTATCTAAGCCCATTTGAGCCGACTGACAGCAGGAGCATGACTGCCCATCTCTTTGACCTCGAGTCCAATGTCAGCTCTGCTCCAGGGACGGAGGGACTGGGGCCAGAAAAGGAGATTGTTGAAGAACAGGGACCACAAGAGGAGCATGAAAGGGAGCCAATGGTGAGACAACGGAGAGGGGAAAAAAAGAGCCGCCATAAGCCGAGATGGAAAGCGAAGAGGGGCTGCGATCGCACAAGAATACAAATGAGTGAAGAGTGATGAAGGTGCAGTCGGGAGTGCTGTTCAAATAAACGCATGTGCTGTCATTGCTGAGTAATGTGAGCGCAAAATGTGTCTTCAGGTGATGTAAAAACTTGCAGCGCTTGACTCTAAGTGAAATATCACCCAAATGAGAATGTAATATTCTGCTTCAGCGTGGCATAGCCAAGGATACGCTAACCTCTTTTTTTACTCTTTCAGCAGGGTCGTTTATTTTTTTACCTCCTCTTCTCACCGTCGCTCTATCCATTTTGCCGTTGCCATGACGACACGCGTGTGGCTTGACAATCACAGGTTTTGAGTGCTTATTGCTTCGGTCCCATTCACTCTTCTTTTTCAGCACGCTCATGGGCTCTTAAATGTAGATGAAGCTGTGGTTCCTCTATCATTTGGCCCTTTGCGACCATCTCATCTGGGTGGTTTTCACCATGGAAGCCTTCTGGGAAAACAACACATTGGTGGAAAGAAAAGAGGAGATAAGAGCTGTAATGTAGTGCAGATTTACCGCGGGTTAAAAATTTGTTTCGTGTGAAATCAGCAATGTACAGTTGCATGAAAAAGTAATTTATTATTTCTTTTTAAATTTAATTTCTCAGTGTTTAAGCCATTGCTGGCCACTAACAACCATATAAATGCCCAATTGATTTAACCTGAAAGGACTGGCTTAAGTGCCTTATAAAGGGGTAAATGTGAGTTGGCACATACAAACACAAATTATTACTCTTACTATTACAATTATTCATGTTTACCCTTGGTTTTATCAGACTATATTTTTACAGTGATGGAATGTAACGAAGTAAAAGTACTTTGTTATTGTACTTAAATATATTTTTTGTGTATCTGTACTGTACTGGAGTACAAAGAGGACGTGGTACTTTTTAATTTTACTTTACTACATTTTAAAGCACGTATCTGTACTTTTCACTCCACTACTTTTCAAATTGTTGCCTGCTTTATCTGCTACTTTTGTTTGTTTAGTTTTTTTCTCATTGTCAATTGATAGTTTCGTTTTCATGCCTCAGGCGCAATCAATAAGCAATAACCCTTGTGCAACTATACTGCAATTGAGCACTAGAGGCAGCAACATAAGTACAAGCAAGATTAGGTAAACAAGATATTAAACAATAAAAACCACCACACTGTTGTACAGTAGGTGGCACTATGCACATGATACCCCAATAAAGGGCGACTGCGTGCCAGATCCGGCCTCAGCTCGCCAGATCCGCATAGCAATCACACCCGCTCAGGGCCGTTCCTGACCAATTTGGTGCCCTAGGCAACACATTTGTTGCCCCCCCCCCCCCCCCCCCCATTTTCACCACATATATTTAAACATTCACCCTGAAAAAGCACATTAACTCTTTGTAATTTATTATATTAAAATAGACACCGAACAAGTCCAGAAATTAAAAGAAAAAATGCAGTAATAACTATTCAAAAGCACCAATAAAAAACACTTAAAAAACAAATGCATTAAATAAATTACAATTGTTATTAAAATATGATTAACACCCACCCACACAAACCTATATAAAGACACACAGAAACACTTGGCGGGCTTGGACTTGGAGCTGATGTGGATAAGTTTGCTGTGAAAGATGGCCCAGGATGTACAGAGGTAGAAGGAAAATATTTCAGAAGAGCATCTACAAAGAGAAGAAAGTGGAATGTTACATTATATTAGTTAAATAGCTGTTGATTGTGAAACCAGCATGACATAATCATAATAGCGCCTAAATTCTTACAGCCTACTGTACCTGCCTATTGGATCCGGCCTCTATCTTTGATGGGTGTAGTTAAAAGAAAATAAATTCTTGAAGCACGGCAACTACTCAGGACTATCCAATAATAATGAATTAAATAATATATGATAGCAAAAAAAAATAATAAATTGAATATGTTTTTACATGAACGTGATCACCATTTTAATGAATTAATGACACATTTAATAACAAATGTTTGCATTTAAATCCGTGGCACTTTTAGTCCCCCTTACCACAGAACTTTGAAATTATTAATTGCATATTTAATGGTGTATTTATTTAATTAACCTAAGCACTTTTAGGCAAGGCAAATTTATTTGAAAAGCACAATTTATTACAAGGTAAAAGTGGTCCACATCACATGAAAATAAGCAAGACAATTTTAGTCTTCCATACACTTTGTCTAATTTCTCTAAAATAGGAGGGGGAGTAGATTTAACTGAAACTAATCCACAGCTGGCTGGATACTGAAAATATTTCTAAAACAACAGCCTAGCTAATGATACAGTATAATTTAGCTTTAGCACTAAGTCATATAAACTCTATGTAAATAACCGCTAGCTTGCAGTTGCGCTAAGTCTACGTGCTTATGCTGTTGAAAAAAATCATCACAACAAACCTCTGTTTTTCTTCGTCTTTGCTCAATTCTTTCTTTTTCTTCTGGCTCGGAGGGCTTCTTTTCATGAAGTGGACTTGTCATCGTAACGCCGCTCAATTGCGAAGGCTAAAAATTGCACCTTCAGGTAGCTTTCTGGTCTGCTGGGTGGTGAGTGGGACTAGGGTCTGTGGTGAAATTATCGCATCACAGGAAAAAGTGAAACGGGCAGAAGGCACACTAGAAAAATGATTTCATTATTATTAAAAGACTTATTACGAACGGTTTTGTTGTTCTTTTGTTTTATTGTTTTGTATAATTTTTTGAATACTACTATCATCAAATATTATTTGAATATTTTTCCTGACACCCTGGACGCTGGTGCGCCCTTAGGCGGTTGCTCAGCTTGCCTTATGGGCGGCACGGGTCTGCACGCGCTTAACATCAGTGCGCCAGATGCGGCCCGGATCAGCACAATGACAGTCCAAATGATAGGTTACGCACTGTTCCGGGGCGGACCGTGCAGACCGGACCCGCTCAAACTCTCGCTTAACGTCAGCGCGCCAGATGCGGCCCGGATCAGCAAAATGACAATCCAAATGATAGGTTATGCACTGTTCCAGGGCAAACCATGCAGACCAGATGTGCTCAAACGGCCGCTTAACATCAGTGCACCAGGTGCAAGGAAGAACGCATTTACTTTGTGTTGCTGTAAATGTTTCAATGTTTGAATACCATTATACAAACTGAGTCCATCCTACTTGTGTTTGTGTATTTGTGTCACTGCCTTGATCTTGATTGCACAGACGGGTGAGCCTTGGACCAGGTGCCGCTGATCATCTTCGGCAGTTAACTTAAACCGGTCCTTGGCCTCACATCATCTCCAGATCAACAACTCACCTATAGGTATGTGACTTTCAGCTAGCAAAGAATCTTGTAATCCTGATACTGAGCTCATTTTTGTGTTCCCCCCCCCCCTAGATCCTTTACTGCTTGCCTGGCAAAACACAACAATGTCAGCATTAATAAATGGAATGAAAAAGAAGTGTTGTCATTATATGCTTTTAGTAGACAAATTAAATTTGAAAAACAAACACATTACATTGAACAAAATGAACCCCAAATTTAATACTGAAAACTGTTTTGATACAAATCTGTCCCAGATTAAGTAAAATGTGTGCCTAATGCAGGCCATACATTAATATTGTGTCTGCTACTTTGGACCAGTTCTGGCTCAAAAATAGTTGCTGATCTGGCAAGTGACTCCTTACTGAGTTTGGGCCATTGTTCAAAAAGACACTAGGGTGGATCTGTTTTACGAAGTTGGGCCGAACTTTGCAGTACATCTGGCTCATGTCCGCTCGAGTTATATTTTGCTATCTGGGTAGTTGCTTGCAATCCGCCATTTAGCTATTTAAAAGTTTTGAATTAAAAGTGAAAAAGAAAATGATAATATTGTGGGAGAAAATGTACTGTATACATATTCTCTTTTAACTGACATTTATTTTTGCGTTGGGAGAAAATACTATTTATACTTATAGAGTAAAATTTTAAAGCAAGTTCTTTGTACTTTTACTTCAATATTTTTTTTCTTAGATACTTGTATTTTTACTTAAGTATGTTTTTTGCTTGTGTATCTGTACTTTTATTTGAAAAAAAGTGAGTACTTCATCCACCACTGTATTTATACCAAGGAATATTTTTAATTGTCTTCCATTTAGCACTCCAGTACTACCAATAAATACCATCAGGGTGTCTCATAGGAGGTTAGCATCCGACGAGCCGTGCAAATGATTACGCAGGTGATTGCCATGTATGTGCTCGTGCATGAGTCCAGATGGTGCTGACCAGCCGTTCCTCCCAGGGTAGATGAAATAAATGGAGCGATAACAAAAAATGACCTATGCGCACTTTTGGCTCCCAGCCCTTTTACACACGCACGCATGCACACAGTCACATTGCTGTAACTCTTGACCAGTTACAGTAACTGTATATAAATGCTGGACCTCCTATCATGTGTCTCTTTTCATCCTTGTGATATGAATTATAGATATATTCTCATTATTTCACATATACAGTAATTACACATTTTCATTCATTGCACTTGGTTTATTCAGTTTCATATAACCATACATATCCATTCATTGCTGTTCTGTTACTGTCTTCAGACTCTACAAACACTTGAACTCTCCTCCTCAAAGATATGATAATGGGGACACAGGAATTTCTTGTTTACACTTGGTGTTTTTCCACCGTGTATGAGTCCGTGGCTCATCCCAGGAGGCTGGGATGAACTTGCTTATTTGCATAACAACAATGTAAAACTCGCCTGGTGGTGGTTGGGCCTACAAGAGTGCCAAAATGAAAAAATATATGACTGATATGACTATATAAATAAATAAATTAAAAGAAAAATAAATGAACGAATGAATAAATAAAAGAGAATATACAACTATATTTTGTCATTGACTTTTACTTTTGTCATTCAAAATCTAAACGGAAATAACAAAGACAATTTTTGTGATTGACTTTTATTTTTTTGTCAAACGGAAAAAATCAATGGCAATATTTTTCTTTGCCTTTTCTATTTCGCTTGTCATTGTCTTTACCTTTGCTTTTACCAAAAGGAATGGTATACATAGATATCTATATCTACAGTATATATACATATCTATAGTATATATATATATATATATATATATATATATATATATATATATATATATATATATATATGTGTGTGTGTATATACACACAGTGTGTGTATATATATATAAATATATATATAAATAAATATATATATACGTGATATACATATATACGTATATATGTATATATATATATGTATGTATATATATGTGTGCATGTACAGTATATATATATATGTGTGTGTGTGTATGTACAGTATATTAGGGCTGTCAAACGATTAAAATTTTTAATCGAGTTAATTACAGCTTAAAAATTAATTAATCATAATTAATCGCAATTAATCGCAATTCAAACCATCTATAAAATATGCCATATTTTTCTGTAAATTATATATATATTCTGTAAAATAATTTGTTGGAATGGAAAGATAAGACACAAGATGGATATATACATTCAACATACGGTACATAAGGACTGTAGTGGGCATTTCACTCTACTGTCATTTAAATCTGTCTATGCTGTCCTCACTCCGAAGCGTCTACTTTTTCCAAAGCTAGACAGCTAGTGAACGACGCCTTAATAATCAGACTTCTTCCTTTTTCATCTGATTTATTAATAAAATGGCCTCAAACCACTGTCCTCTTTAGACCGTAGTGAAACTACAAAAAAAAGTACACAAGCATTGCATTAGCAACAACGTTAGCTTAGCACGCTATACAGGTTCACTAAACATAAACAAAAAGCGTCTCATACAAAAAATGTAACATTTCGCTTACTAACATAATAAGTACATTCTTTACAACAACCATACTCACGGACAAATCTTGTCCAAGGATCATATAAGCACAACATTACAACGTAGGCGTCAGCCCGAGACGTCGTGCAGCCATTGAACTGGCAAGAAAGCAATAAACCATGTCGCAAAGCGACCACAAGAGTTCGCTGTTAGACAGCACAAAAAACCTTGCTGTAAAACTTACCAAAAGGCAGAATACTGTCTGAGCAGGACATGTGCGTTAATTACGTCAAATATTTTAACGTGATTAATTTAAAAAATTAATTACCGCGCGTTAAAGCGATAATTTTGACAGCCCTAATTTATATATAACTTTAGATCAATCTGAAAATGACATTCGTCATACCTTTTCTTTTATGACGAAGGCGGAAGTGCTCGCCGAAACATGTCAGGTAAATAAAACCACCTACTATTGCCTGGGATAAAAGGAAAGGTTTGACGAATTTATAAGTGTAGGCAAAATGAACTCTATACAACTGAAAATGACATTCTGCACCTCCATGAAGTCAGCTATGGCTGGCATGTATCCCGCCATGTCCCTGGACAGCACCGAGTCAAACGTGGGGCGAGGAGGGTCTTCGCTCGCTGAAAGATTGAAGAGCTTTATTATTATTAGAATTAAAATTAGCGCAATATTAGCCCTTAATAAATCACTTGAATCAACGATAAGACATTTAGATATCTGGCCCAAAAAATAAAAATCAGCCAATTTTTCTGTCTATTGTAAAGTGAAACATACTTAAAAGTATTGGAAAACGATCAAGTGTTCTGTACGTAATTTACATCTTTATTGTTGTCAGTTTTCAGAGCAGAAAAACGAATGAGAATATTCACAACGTATCTTTAAATGCGCTTTAAAACATTTGGATAAAGTTTTGTCATGGCCGATCTTAGTTTGGAGTTTTTTTTCTTTTATTAAGTGAAACATACTTAAAAGTATTAGAAAACGATCAAGTGTTCTGTACGTAATTTACATCTTTATTGTCGTCAGTTTTCAGAGTGCAAAAAAGAATGAGAATATTCACAACGTATCTTTAAATGCGCTTTAAAACATTTGGACAATTTAAAAGTTTTGACATGGCCGATCTTAGTTTGGAGTTTTTTTTCTTTCTTTTATTAAATTACAATTTGTCGAGTGAATTGTATATTTATAATCTAATTATGAAAATTAAAAAAAAAAAAATGTTTGAATTAATGTTTTTATCTTTTAATTTTTTAAAGTTACTGTTTTTAAATAATTAAAATATGATAATGATGTTTGGTATGCAAACACACAAATACATTTAAAGCAACACTATGTAACTTTTCAGTTTTGGTCGATTTTAGTGACGTCAGTGAACAAAAGCGGTACTGTTTTGCATTAAGGAACACTGCGTTTTCCATGAGGACCAGCACTGCGTTTCCCATGAGGACCAGCGCACACCCGCAGTGTCGTAAAATCATAAATCAATCAAAAATCAATTTACCGGTCGCCTGCAGATTGATTAAACAACATTTCTGTTTGCAGCAGCTGTGTGAAGGATGAATATTAATAAGGTAATGAATCCAGTTGTGGCTAAACAATAGCATATGACGGTTAGCAACCTGTGGCTTACCTCACCCTAACTCATCAGCGCTAGCGAGTTCGGATGAGGTGCCTCACTGCAGCCAGTGAAAGCCGGGCCAATGTTTATTCTGTATATCTTGTTAGCCTCTCTTTTTTTCTTCCTCATACAAAACTTTTTGTCTCTTGTTGCTCTGCCATCTTTTCAGAATTCGCGTGAAAGCGTACGCATCCACTTCCGTCTTTATAATGAATGGGAAAAGGGGGAAGTGATGAATGCCATAAAGCAGTCAGCACATTTGTAGTATTTTTTTTTTGTGTCGTCAGAGTTCATTAGTGCCGGTGAAGGCAATACAGACCCCCTCAAGAGATAAAAGAGGTGTCATTCAACTAGTTGTCAGTTGACATATCATCACAAATGTTTTGAAAATATTTCATATAGGTTGAAAAGTTACTTAGTGTTGCTTTAACCCACTTATTTAAAAGTGTACAATGTAGGACTTGCACTTCCATAATTCAGGAAAAATTCAAAATATTTGAATAGACATTAAAGAAACAAGTTTTTTTGGGGAAAAACTTCTAAAACGGATTTCAATGGTAAGGTGGAGATTTCCCCATTTTAAAACACAATCCACGCGGTGCAAATTTGTTCCCGTTTTGCTTCAGTGTTCATCATCAGCCAATCACAAGACTAGTTTCCGGTCTTTGTCCGGGTTGCCACAACTCTGTATGCCCCACAAACGAAGACTGCGACAACTTTGACAAACAGTCTGAATTATGTCTACCACTCAAGCAAAAAATATTGTTACACATCTCGAAGGATTCAAGACAAAAAGAATAGCAAAACAAAGATATGCATTCAATTGGCATGGTTGTGCTACGTTATTTAGCATGTGGATCCATTGACCGGTGCTACGTTATTTAGCGTGTCGATCCATTGACCGTGGTAAAGATAGTCTTTGCGCGTGTATAAATTTAGTCGGTAATTGAAATTAAAATGGATTAAGCAATTAAATTGTCTTTGTGGATGCTGTCAATGCATTACCAAATTACAGTGGGGCAAATAAGTATTTAGTCAACCACTGATTGTGCAACTTGAAAAGATTAGAGAGGCCTGTAATTGTCAACAGGGGTAAACCTCAACCATTAGAAATTACAAATTAGAGTGGAAAATAAGTATTTGGTCACCTACAAACAAGCAAGATTTCTGCCTGTCAAAGAGGTCTAACTTCTTCTAACGAGGCTCCACTTGTTACTAGGGCTGTCAAACGATTAAAATTTTTAATCGAGTTAATTACAGCTTAAAAATTAATTAATCGTAATTAATCGCAATTAATCGCAATTCAGACCATCTATAAATAATGCCATATTTTTTCTGTAAATTATATATATATTCTGTAAAATAAATTGTTGGAATGGAAAGATAAGACACAAGATGGATATATACAGTGGGGAGAACAAGTATTTGATACACTGCCAATGGGAAAACCCATTGGCAGTGTATCAAATACTTGTTCTCCCCACTGTACATTCAACATACGATACATAAGGACTGTAGTGGGCACTTTTTCCAAAGCTAGACAGCTAGTGAACGACGCCTTAATAATCAGACTTCTTCCTTTTTCATCCGATTTATTAATAAAATAGCCTCAAACCATTGTCCTCTTTAGACCGTCATAAAACTACAAAAAAAAAAAAAAAAAAGTACACAAGCATTGCATTAGCAACAACGTTAGCTTAGCACGCTATACAGGTTCACTAAACATAAACAAAAAGTGTCTCATGCAAAAAATGTAACATTTCGCTTACTAACATAATAAGTACATTCTTTACAACAATCATACTTACGGACAAATCTTGTCCAAGGATCATATAAGCACAACATTACAACGTAGGCGTCAGCCCGAGATGTCGTGCAGCCATATTAAACTGGCAAGAAAAAAATAAACCATGTCGCAAAGCGACCACAAGAGTTCGCTGTTACAGCACAAAAAGCCTTGCTGTAAAACTTACCAAAAGGCAGAATACTGTTTGAGCGGGACATGTGCGTTAATTGCGTCAAATATTTTAAGGTGATTAATTTAAAAAATTAATTACCGCCCGTTAACGCGATAATTTTGACAGCCCTAACATATCTATATATATATACACATATATATATATATACACACACACACACACATATATATATATATATACACATATATACACACACACACACATATATATATACACACACATATATATATATATATATATATACACACACACACATATATATATATATATATATATACAAAGTTCATCTCAATACTTTGTTATGTACCATTTGTTTGCAATAACGGAGGCCAAATGTTTTCTGTACCTCTTCACAAGCTTTTCACACACTGTTGCTGGTATTTTGCATGCAGATCTCCTTAGAGCAGTGATGTTTTGGGGCTGTCATTAAGCAACACGGACATTCAACTCCCTCCCTTACGAAGCCACTCCTTTGTTGCCCTGGCTGTGTCTTTGGGATCATTGTCATGCTAAAAGACCAAGCCACGTCTCATCTTCAATGCCCTTGCTGATGGAAGGAGATTTTCACTCAAAATCTCTCGATACATGGCCCCATTCTTTCTTTCCTTTACACTGATCCGTTGTCCTGGTCCCTTTGCAGAAAAACAGCCCCAAAGCATGATGTTTCCACCCCCATGCATCACAGTGGGTATGGCGTTCTTCGGATGCAATTCAGTATTCTTTCTCCTCCAAACACGAGAACCTGGGTCTCTACCAAAAAGTTCTATTTTGGTTTCATCTGACCATAACATTCTCCCAGTCCTCTTTTGGATCATCCAAATGCTCTCTAGGGAACCGCAGACGGACCTGGACGTGTACTGGCTTCAGCAGGGGGGCACGTCTGGCAGTGCAGGATTTGAGTCCCCGGTGGCGCATTGTGTTACTGATAGTAGCTTTTGTTACTGTGGTCCCAGCTCTCTGTAGCTCATTCACTAGGTCACCCCGTGTTGTTCTGGGATTTTTGCTCACCGTTCTTGTTATCATTTTGACACCACGGGGTGAGATCTTGCATGGAGCCTCCATCCAGGGAGATTATCAGTGGTCTTGTATGTCTTCCATTTTCTAATTGCTCCCACAGTTTATTTCTTTACACCAAGCGTTTTACCTATTGCAGATTCAGTATTCCCAGCCTAGTGCAGGTCTACAATTTTGTCTCTGGTGTCCTTCGACAGCTCTTTGGTCTTGGCCATAGTGGAGTTTGGAGTGTGACTGACAAAGGTTGTGGACAGGTGTCTTTTATACCGATAATGAGTTAAAACAGGTGCTATTAATACAGGAAATGAGTGGAGCCTCGTTAGACCTCGTTAGACCTCGTTAGAGAAGTTAGACCTCTTTGACAGCCAGAAATCTTGCTTGTTTGTATAGGTGACCAAATACTCATTTTCCACTCTAATTTGGAAATAAATTCTTTAAAAATCAAACAATGTGATTTTCTGGTTTTTTTTTTTCCCTCATTCTGGTTCTCATGGTTGAGGTTTACCCATGTTGACAATTACAGGCCTCTCTAATCTTTTCATGTAGGAGAACTTGCACAATTGTTGGTTGACTAAATTCTTATTTGCCCCACTGTATGTATGGCAGAAAACACTCAGGTGACTTGAAGTTCCACTCTGAGACCCCCAATTTGGCCAAATTTCAAAATTGTCCTGTATGCATCATTGGAAAGCTTAAAATCTCAATTTTCTGGGGTAGGAAAAATTTTGAACAGGAGTGCATTTAAAAAAATAAATAAAAAATTAACAGTAGAGGTGAGAGAACGTCAAGACACAGATGTGAATGGCCACAGACGGATTTTTGGGGGATTTTATGGGTGAAAGACGGTAATATAACAAGGGTCGCGATGCAGAAATCGCAGAAATCAGGCAGTGGTCGAGATGTTCTTTTTCATATATTTACCCTTTGAAACTTTTTTAAATTATTATTATTTTTTTTTCTTTGTTTGGATCGATTATTTATCATCTAACATATCGGGGAAAAATGGGACAGTAACAAAAAAATCAAATTAAGTCATAGTTAAGAGGTAGATATCCGGGACTTATTTACAGCCACCATTTTTTTCAGTGTGATGTGATTTGTTTAAAATTTTAAAATATGCGAGTGAACAATTTTTAAAGTCGTTATTTTTAACAAAGTATTCGACACCAATTATGTTTCTATGGCTGTGTTGAAACAAAAGCGGTTGCGCGTCGTCTGTAAACGGGGGTTTCCAGGGTAAAACTGACAAATTAAAAATAGTTCGGGGGCTTGATGCGCCATGAATCTGCTATGGCAGCATATAGATATATTGTTCTATCAAACACAACCGTTCTTTTGGCTTAAAATGAAGCAGTTTATTTTAAAGAAGGGTGCAAGAGCAGAAACTGCTTTTTCAGTCTTGGCTGTGTTTTCTGAGGCTTTGAATCTCCTGCCTCTCCTGTCTTTGCTCTACTTGCTTGGATTACAAAAAAATCACACAAGGTTCATGGATACGTCAGTTCAAGAAAATTTTAGGACAAGTGACTATTTTTGCAAATAAAAAAAATAAAAAAATATTATTATTTCGTTGCATCTACAAGGACAATGCCAACTTAGTGATGATAACGCACAGTCAGCAGGAAAATAGTACATTATCTTCAATTAAATGGATGCTGGACGCTACGAATTGTATGTAAAAAAAGTCGCCCGAGAGTTTAAGGCTATGCCTACACCAAGCAGTTTTTTTTTTCTTAAACCGAGGATCCTGCCCTAATATGGCTGGGAAAAATAATTACGTCTACACCACCACGTTTGTAGAAAAAAAAAGCTTCTACAGCCAACCGCATTCATTCGTTTGTAAGTACATTCATAACAATGCGCGGAAATAATTGTCCATAATACCCCCATCCTTCTCAAGTGTTCATCAATATTAAACATGGCAAGAGTTTGTAAATAAATGGAAGCAAATGCACCTGTCTCCTAATTAGACGTAAACAATGTAAACATTGGTCTGTGTGACGTAGAAACAAAGTCTGTCGCAGTAAGTTATGTTTCCACAGTTAAATCTTCGGTTATCAGTGTCTATATGATGGCGCAACAAACGCAGAATTTTTACATCTTTGTTTTGGACAGAGTTTTTTAAAACCCTCGTTTTCAATGCCCATAATGTGTGTGTGCGTGTGGCTGATAGGCAAAACCATAGAAAAAGTTCTTTTTGCCAAATACCCTGCTACGTGCAGGCGTGGCCTAAGATTATGCTCGAGGCGCTAAATGCTAATGCTAACGAGAAGCCGAATGCTATCCTAATGCTTTGCGTTCATTGTGTTTGCAACGGTGTCACCACCCCCTTCCCTCCTGCCCCCACGCTCTGCTCTCTCCAAGGCAAATACAGTATGTGACAAAATCAGACAACTCGCGCTTCATTCAGTTGAATTGTAGTAATGCGCCCCTTCACATTCTCAGTAACGGTAATGGCGTTGCAAGGATGGGAAAAGTAATGAACTTGATTACAGTACCTACAACTGAAAAAAATAATGCCGTTAGAAATGCTGTAATACTCTAATGCTGTTATTAACAACACCGATCGCCTTCGTTTAAATATACTTCTGATGAGATGGGATGCCGGTGCTACGTCTGTAACAAAACACAATCTAGCTAGCTGCAGGATGTGACGTTTTCTCTTGATTCCACCTCTGATGAAGGGCGAGGCCCGAGCTGCTTTAGAGTTGGACTTTTAAAAATGATTATTTCGTGTCTTGTTGTTCTAATTTAATTAAATACTTTGTTCCATGTTTTGTTCATAATTCTTATTTGAATTTATTATGAATTGTGTGTCATCTTCTGTTCTTTTAAGAGAATTAAAAAACTGTAAAACAAGAAAAACGTCTAGTGCCGTCAATGGCAGCAGTATATAATACGTATATACTGGACTGTCTCAGAAAATTAGAATACACATTCTAATTTTTTGAGACAGTCCTGTGTATATATACAGGACTGTCTCAGGAAATTAGAATATTGTGTATTCTAATTAGATTATATATTAGAATATTGTGTATTCTAATTTCCTGAGACAGTCCTGTATATATACACAGGACTGTCTCAAAAAATTAGAATATTGTGTATTCTAATTTTCTGAGACAGTCCAGTATACTGTAAAAAGGAAGCCACGTCGAGAGAATTGTGACCTACACACTAAATTTCTCAATCTCAGCCTGTCTTCACACGCCAACTCCACTGTATCTTCAAGTGCCTTTACATGCTCCCTTCCTTAATAGCTTTCTCCACACAGAACAAGTCGAGAGATGGGGACAATTCAGTCTAACCACTAGAGACAGGCAGTGTGAAGGCTAGAAGCAAGGTGGTCCTTATCAGACCGCTCCTTTGTACCGCAAAGGTCCCTCTTCACTGGCTCAACCAACAGTTATCGAGGAAGGGGATAGGGGACGTGACCGCTCTCCAAGTGCGGGTTGTGGATTGACTGCTATGTTTGCCAAGCATCACTCAAAGATGAATCGACAACTAATCGACTGTCAAATTAATCAGCAACTATTTTGATAATTGATTCATCATTCACTGTTGATCTAAAATGTGGTATTTTTTGATTGCAGGTATTCACTTGTTTAGTTTCAACATTGTATTTATTTACATATTTGATCGTTAAAAGAGAAAAAAAAGAGAAAAAGTTTTATTCTGTTCTTTTAATGTATTTTTTAACTATTTAATTGATTGATTCATTTATACATATACTGTATCTATTTTTTTTTTTTTTTTTTGTCAAATTTTATTGTAATTTTATTAATCGGTGATTAGTCGACTATCAAGATAATCACTTGCAGAAGCCCTAGTTGTAGTATATATGAACCACAGGTGACCAGTAATAGATATAAGCTATCATTTTAATATAAAATGCAATTTTAAAAACATACTGTTATCAGAGCATTTGTTTTTGTGATCCCCATTTTGAAATATTTGTTCCGCGCCACACCTGTGTTACTTATCAGACCTTATTCATATCCTGTAGATGGAGCTATTTATCTACCAAGCTGCAGATACTGTTTGTCTGATGGTTGCTCCCGTGCCTCATCCTGATTTTGCTTGTGGAGATGAGCTGAGGGTCGCTGTCTACGGCTGGGATGAATTTGGCTCAACAACACTGCAGGTATAGCGTCAACACAAAAGTGTATGTATACACTGTTCTGTATGTATACATACACTAGTGTGTATACATATACTAGTACTAGTAAAAACCACAACTTAAGACATTTACATTTTTAAAAATGAACAGTTTGTGGAAAAAAAATAGATCAAAATAAAACAATTCAAGCAACACTTGGGGTGTTTCAGTTTTGGTCGATTTTAGCGACGCTGGTGGACAAAAGCGGTAGTGTTTTGCTTTGAAGGGGAAGTTCAGAAGTTTTGACATCGGGCTTAATCTTCGAGCAAAGTTTTAATTAGTAGGTGGAGTTGATTTCAACAATTTCCGTGTAGTTTGTTAGTTTCAGGACTCCAGAGTGTCTAAGCTAGCGAGAGTCAATTGGTCCGACTTAGCATGCCAATAAAAAACAACATATGCACATATGAAAATCATCGATAACCCATGCAATCAATACTGCTGGCTATGTTTTTAGGCTAATGTTGTTAAAACCTATCATTGCATGTCAATAGTTGCAGTATGAACGGCAACATTTGTAATCCAGAAGCTTTGCAGAGGAGCAGGGTGGAGTGATATCACATCGTCTTTTTTTCCACCGCTGATTTTTTAAAGTCGTAGCCAGCAGCAAGTAACCACAGTTCATATTGTTCCCTGTTCTTCATAGATAATTTGTAGAAACTTTTCTTTGCCAATTTCTTCTTTCTGTTTTCAAAGCCTTTAAAATTTATTAAACACTTCCCCATATTGCCGGCCAGCAGACTGATGCTGCATTCGAAGAAGGTGGGAGGTCAGAGTTTCCAATTTACGATCTGGAAAAATATCATTGGAACGCCTCCACTATTTGATCGCTTACAAGAAGGCAGGTTTGCTGTAGGTGGAGATGTCTTTTGATGGCCAAAATAAAAAACAACTTGTCGCGATCAGCCATCTTTGCTTGCTGTTTGCATTAGCTTGGAACGCTTTGAGGTCGCAACTTGTACCTACTGAGCAGAATAAGTCTGACTTCCCACCTTCCTCGAATGCAGCGTGAGCATGAGTGGCCGAAGCACTCCTCTCTGTTGTGGTCATGTTACGCACTTAAAAAATATTCCTGCAGAATGAAATTAATTATATCATTTTTTTTGTGACATTATTTTGGCTGTTTGGGTGTTTTGGAACAATGATCTGCATTTTGAATTTATTTTACGCGGTTGGATCTGTTCATAGAACTGTATTGTTTTTTTCTTAGCATGCTAAACTGGCCTCACTGAATCACGCTAATTTTGCCACTCCGGAGCCCTAAAACTAACAAGTAACTTAAAAACTGCACCGAATTTGAATCATCAATCAATCAATCAAAAATTAATCTCCCTGTCACCTGCAGATGGATTAAACAACATTTCTGTTTCCAGCGGCTGAGTGAAGGATGAAAAGTAATAAAGTAATGAATCCAGTTGCGGTTAAATACTAGCATATGATGGTTTGCAATTATGTGGCTTAGTGCGGCTAAAGTAAATCTGAACCTTAAAGATATGGAAGTGATGTTTTTTGCATCAAGCTAACCCATTACTTCTCAAATAGGGGGTTAGGGTTAGGGTTTTGAATGAGAAGGGGGTTTATGTCGATTGACAATTCGATTGGCGTGCATTTAAACATTTTATTCCAAATTTTCAGAGCAAACTGACAGACAGGGTAGGTAGCAAGACTAAACTTCTCTGTATACATGACGAAAACGTTGCTGGATATATAAAAAGATCTTAAAATTGTTGAAAGACTTGATGGTAGAAAAACAGGAAAAATACACAAAATGACGCCAATGAATGAATATAGAAATGGACGGAACAATGCTTTATTTAAGGAACTCAATATGACTTCTTGTTTTACTCCCATTTCTGGTATCTTTAGTCACTTCAAATGGATTGGATGTCTATCGGTGATAAACTCATTACAATTCACAGCGAAACGTTGAAAGAACCACATGATTGGACATTGACCGTCACTGGCACTGAAAGAGTTACAACATATTACAGTGTTAATTCAAAAGGACTGAAAAGATCATTTCCTTCATTTCATTGAAATATCTACAGGAACAAAGCAGCAAATTAGTCACACTAACGAAATCACCACCTCTAGCTCTTTCAGGAGGCTACAGAGTCCAGTCATACAATATACAAGAGTAACTAATGAAGGTAGACGGAGGGGAAATGATAGACTATTAGGGATCCTGATTATCTGCCATTTCGGTGCCATTCATTTTTGATTAGTTTAATGTTGCAGAGAGGTTAGCCACAGTTTGATCCTTGTTAGAATTATTCAAATGTTAATGTAAGTGATGTCTGCATATTATTTTATTGAAATGAATGCCAAAATTGCTTGGATGTGTAGCGCAGTCAATGGATCCAAAGCGTTTATAGTAAATCGTTTCCTATTTATTTTTTCATTTTTTTCAAAGTAATTTTCAAATTTTTGTTCAGTTTGTCTTATATATTGACTCTTTTCCCCACTCCTAATATATATTTTTTGATATTTTGAAATTAAAGTAAAAATAGGAAAAGAAAATATTGTAAATATGATCTTAAACCTGATATATATATACTGTATATAGTATATATATGGCGTCCACATTTGTGGACATCACATTTTTGGGTTCTTTTGTCCACGCTTGTATAATGAATATTAATACTGTACTGTATATAGTAGTGGTGGATGCCAGGTATTTCTTCATGGGACTATTTGACTATTTTTTTTTAAATAATCAAAAATAGTCACTTGCCCTGTAAAGGGTGAAAGGAAAATATCTGTAAAAATTAACAGCCTTCTCTGCCGCTGCTAAAGTTTTAAAGACTACTTACTGTAAATTCCACTACTTTGTGTCCACAGCATCCAGTAAGTATGAGCAATTTACACTGATTGAAATTGAGATGCATAAAACCCCCAACCAAATAGATTAGTCATTGATCGCAGGTAAGCTTTGATCGGTGTGTGAGAGCACGTCGTGTTCAATCGATGCCTTTAATTCAGCTTCAAGTGTGTGTTTGCACGATTTTCACCCCTTTCACCCCGATACAGCGTACACAGACACACTGAAAAGAAAAAAATACACGCACACAGCAACCTGATTAGGTGAGCCGCAGGGATTAGGCCTAATGACAAACAAACTCAGCGTGTGCTTCGCAGATGAAATATAGATTTTCCTAGGTCCCAAAAGCTGATAGGTATTAGGTAAAGGCATGTGTGTTTGTGTAATCTTGTTCTCCAGATTCCTATTGAGGAAAGGGGCGTCAGGGAATAAAATGTAACTGATTGGCCGCTGCTTTGTTACAGTTAAAGACCCAATCCCAGGGGGATGTACAGGGTTAAATAACTGCTTGTGTGTTTCTTTTTGTGTATTTCTTTTAAGTTATGTATGTTTGCTCTGACAGATAAATAGAATTGCAGTCCCAGGAGAAATGTATTGTTATTGTTTTAGCTAATGATAAGTCTCCCCCAATTACTCGAAATATCACTAATGAGGTGTGTCTATATGAGTGTGCTTGTTTGAGCCCCCAATACTTCATTTTGACTTAATTAAATCTTCGGCCCCTTGGAGAATTTGCCACGAGCAATGGCCCATTTGTTACACTGCATAATGCATGTAGGCACTTTTTTGTAGTTTAAATAGCAGTCATTATTATCAAAAACATTTAGAAGTGTATTAAGGAAGTTTACAATAAGTATTTATTTGTATTAAAGCACAGTTAGTCCATGTGTAAAGATAAAGGTAGGCTAATAAATTGAGTTGAGTTGCATTCTCCAAAAATGTGGGCTTTCTCATTTGCATCGTAAGGAAATAAAAAATATGAATGTAAGGTACAATTAATTAATTAATTGAAAAGATGTTGGTGATTTTAACACAGGAACAAATAATAGTACAAGAAGTAACTTTGGACAAGAACTGCACGGCTTAAAATAGAAGGCCCTCCACCAGGGCCGGAGTGGGACTCATTTTCGGCCCTGGAATTTCATGCCTCAGACCGGCCCACTCATTTAAAATTATGTCATTATGCATACACGTGTTAAGTTCAGTGTTCTCTAAAGCCGTGTACTGTAATTCTGTGTATTCCAATTCAGTGCAGGTCATGGTTGTTTAACAAGGTGGCTTTATTTTAACAAGTGCAACACAACATATTTTGAACAAATTTAAAAATGGATTTAAAAAAAAACTATATTAAATGATACATTTGAAAAATAAATTAGGCCTGTTAAATGATTAAAATTTTTGATCGAGTTAATTACAGCTTAAAAATTAATCGTAATTAATCGCAATTCAAACCATCTGTAAAATATGCCATATTTTTCTGTAAATTATTGTTGGAATGGAAAGATGAGACACAAGATGGATATATACATTCAACATAAGGTACATAAGGACTGTATTTGTTTATTATACCAATAAATCAACAAGATGGCATTAACATTATTAACATTCTGTTAAAGCGATCCATGGATAGAAAGACTTGTAGTTCTTAAAAGATAAATGTTAGTACAAGTTATAGAAATTTTATATTAAAACCCCTCTTAATGTTTTCGTTTTAATAAAATTTGTAAAATTTTCAATCAAAAAATAAACTAGTAGCCCGCCATTGTTGATGTCAATAATTACTTACACAATGCTCATGGGTGCTGAAGCCTATAAAATCAGTCGCACCCAAGCGCCAGCGGAGGGCGGCAAAACTCCATAAAGCACAATTAACAAGTGGGCATGTCATTGTACTGTCATTTAAATCTGTCTGAGCAGGGCATGTGCGTTAATTGCGTCAAATATTTTAACATGATTCATTAAAAAAATTAATTACCGCCCGTTAACGCGATAATTTTGGCAGCCCCAAAATAAATGAATAAATAAGACCTTTTCTGCAACATCAAATATTAACAAAATGAGTGCTTACAGATAAAACAAACATAGCAACATAACAATATGAAAAATAAAGAATACGTATTGCACATTGTAACAACTTCTAATGATACTATTATCCATTTTCCATTTCCACTTTAAAAACGCCACGTAATTGATTATATTAATTCTAATGTTCACTCGCTGAACGACATGGCAATCCTACCTTCCAGCTCTGCACCTGTGGTGTGTTCATTATGGCTAATGCTTGCTGCTACATATCCCTTGTGAGGTGCTACAAGAAGCCAAAGTTTCCACAATTACACACGGTGTCACACGGTGCAAGTTGCATTTTATTCGCCATCTGGCCTTACCACTTTCGTTGTAATCCTCTGTAGTTTGAGGCAGCAAGGTCGTTGCATGAAAAAAATTAGCTATTTTCGCGCATTTTGCCGATTCTTTCACGAGTGTTTTTCTCTTTTTAATTCTTATTTTTCAGCGCCACCCTTGCTCTTTTTATCCATCCGAGCACCGAGATAGCAGCTAATTTGGCTCAATACAGACTACAATTAGGGGGCGGAGCTGCATGCTGTATTTTTCGTCTGCACACGTGAGGATGAGTCTGGAAAAAAAAATAATACTGTTTTTTTTTTTTTAAGACGGCCCACAGGGACAGCGGTAACAGAATGTAAGTTATACTCAGTGACACTGTCATAAATAAATACCAAACAAAAAATGATAACAGTGTAATTTTTTTTTTTTTTTTTTAAATAAAACGCGGACCGGCCCATCTGGCCGGCCGGCCCTTCTGGAATCGTCCAGAAGCTCCCGATTAGTCACTCCGGGCCTGCCCTCCACCATACTGTTAACCAGTGGTGGAATGTGACGAAGTTACTGTACTCAAGTACATTTTTGCGTATCTGTACTTTACTTGAGTATAAATATGAAGTGGCACTTTTTACTTTTATAAACTTCACTACATTTTACAGAAGGTATCTGTATGTTTTACTCCATTACTTTTCAAATTGTCGCCCGCATTACACGCTATTTTTGTTTCTTTTTTTCTCACTGTGATTGATAGTTTTGTTTTCATGCCTCCGGCATAATCGATAAGCCCTGTGCAACTGTACCGTAACTGAGCACTAGAGGCAGCAACACGAGTACAAGCAAGTTTAGGCAAGTGAAAAAGATATTGAACAATAAAAACCACCACACTCTTGTACAGTAGGTGGTGGTATGCACCTGATAGTTGCTTGAAATCCACCATTAAGCTTCGTTTTTGAGTTTTTGAGCTTGTTAAAGTGCCAATGACAGAAAAAAAGCAAGTTTATTTTATATTTCACGCAGTATTTTATGCTCCTGAATGAAATGGACCACTTGAATGTGTGTGGAAGTGATCGTTTTACTTATTCAATTTTTTTAATCCCGTGCCATGAAAATCAGTGATTTACGGCTCCAGTCTCGGGTTGAGGAAGAATGTGACGTCACCCGGGTCAGCATCTCACAACACAGCCATGGCTAATGGCATGCAGACGACTGCGGATTCAGCTAATTTGTCGGATTAATTCGTTTATTACTGTGCTGCAGGTTTTTGTAGCTGCACCACGGAGAGTGGTGTGAGGCTTTTTGGATTTCCAAATTATTCTTGTTCACTGTGATGGGCAAAACAAGTCCAACAATCAAGGGACCATTGGACGGATGACTAAGTGGGTAAGCTTCGTGTTTTATATTATGTCAAATACTGGGATCATAGCAAACGTTTTAATAAGGAGGTGGCTTGCATTTTGTGGGTGATAATACTACTCCTGTTTTGGTTACATTTTCGGCATCTCCCCTACTCTCCCCGGCAACGATCACTGCCTGCCCGCCACCGTGGTCTGGCCGATCGGTGGAGACAATCAACCCCGCCGCCGTGTGTGGCATGAGTTGGGGTACTTTTGTGTGATTTGTCATTTTCGGCCACTGACTTCATAATGATATTGACGCGACACGGAGCGCGGGGCCGATTAATATGGGGCCTGCATTGTTGGCATGGCCGTCAAAGCTGACTGAGTGAAATCACTGATAAAAAACTTTTTTTCGTTGAAAATTCTTGTGAATAAATGCTTAAATCCCTGAATTCTTTCTAGATATGGACGTAAATCAGTCTCTATTCTTAGTTAAAAGCACACAAAATAAAACCGTGCAGTTAGAATTTATTTTATATAAATATGTCGACGTATGATGCTAATCTGACAGTCAATGTGGCGGCCGCCATATGTAAAAAGAGCTTTTCCAGTGAAAATTCTTGTGAATAAATGCTTAAATACCTGAATTCTTTATAGATACTAAAGGAAAATGTCTCGATTCTTTGTTAAAAGGAAAAAGAAACCGTGCACTTAGCATTTATTTTATGTAAATATTGCCAACTATGTGGCTAGTCAGTAAGGAAATTAGCGGCCGAAATAAGTAAACAAAGAGCTTTTCCGTTGAAAATTCTTGTGAATAAATGCTTAAATCCCTGAATTCTTTATAGATATGGACGTAAAACAGTCTCAATTCTTGGTTAAAAGCAAAAAACTGCAATTAGCATTTATTTTAGGTAAATATGTCGAAGAATGATGCTAGTCTGTTAGACAATATGGCGGCAGCCTTACAACAAAGAGCTTTTTACGTTGAAAATTCTTCTGAAAAACGAAAAATAAATTAACTTTGAATCATCAAACAAATCACTCCTGAGACAATCGTTCCTGTTTGTGTGTGGTACAGCTTTCGTACTTTTTCAACCTAAATCCGGGGTTGGATCGCTGAATGTGTCGCTGCGACCGACTGCGAATAACTGAAGCGGATTGTGGGATGGCCCCCTACTTGAAGGCTTGGCGCAGTGAAGGTCGAATCAGACCCGTCAATATCATTATGAAGTCTATGTTTCGGCATTTCCCCTTCTCTTCCCGGCGACAAGCACTACCTGCCCGGTTGCCTGGAACACCAGACTCACCGCTGTTCTAGCTATTGAGTCTGGCCACCATGCAGCGGATACAATTTCCAGGGCGGAGCAAGCCACAGCAAACAGACAGCGGAGTGGACCAATCAGCGACGGGCAGACGTGACGTTAGTAAAATGACGAGGGCAGGACGAGGGACTTGCGCGTGGAAGTAAACATATGAAGAGAGCGGAGTTTATTCAACATGGGTAGTGCGAGACAGACTGTTGTCAATGACTCGTGTCGATGTGTTTTTGGTAATTTAAAACTGATTTTACCGTGGATTGGAACATATTCTCGGCTCTCCCGTTCACCATCTGTGTTGTTGTGGAGATGACTTTCGAAGCGCAAGAGTGACATTGCTCGTTAAGAACACGTCACGTAAATAAACGAATCTGATTTGTCGATTGATTTTGTACCTGCTCGAGAGGCCGTTAATGGGCTGGTTCCCAGACTTTTCTCTCAGTGTTTGAAAAATATAGGGAGAACAGTCTGGCCGTGCCAGGCAACCTGCCCGGCGCCGTGGGCTGGCCGATCGGTTGAGACAATCAACCCCACTGCTGTGTGTGACATTATTTGGGGTACTTTTGTGTGGTTTGTCATTGTCATTGTCAATTTCTGTGATTTCCCCTTCACTCCCCGGGTATGAGTACTTCCTGCCCACCACAGAAAAAACTTGGAAACACCGCTCGGTTCAGGTTAGCATGTCAGCTAGCTGTCATGCCTCCTGCTTTGTTTATGCTTTTCCCTCCATCTCCGAAACTGAGGCAGGAAAATGACAAAAGCCTGACTAACTCCGGTGGCATAAAATTCCGTTCTGAAGGTGCAAGATGTCAACAATTCTGACAATTATGTAGTAATTTTGCCCTGTCGTACTGAAAAAATGCACTTCTAATATTTCACATTCCATTTAGCACAAGACTGTTATTTGTCATGACAATACCATTTATTTAGCAACTGGGGAAAAATACTTAGATAAAAAGAATATTCTGTAATAATATTGGAGAGATTGAAACAACGACATTTTGCTGCTCTCTCTCGAAATTTTCCTCGTTCTGAATCATCCCCCTCAATGGGCTGAATTCTAAATCAGCTGAAATCGTGACCCTGCTGACGTCATCCTTCAGCTGGGGACACTCGAGTGCTACAATGACAGGCGGGGCTAAACTGATGATTAAAAGACTAACTTCTCGTCATCTGTGCTTTGCCAAATTGTTGTATTTAGTCGAATCGTCTCAAAATATTATTCAAATTCACACAATTATGTTATTTGAGATTTTTTTTATGCTGTCACAGGAACTTTAAACTTCAGTTTACAGTGCAGTCAATTTTATTTTTATATATTATATTTTACTGTTGTTTTTTTCCATTCTGCACAGTTATAAAGAAACAGAGCAGTTCATAAATTTTTGAGAAAATACGGTATTTCTCACTGGAATGAATGCAATTACAAATGTTTTCAGTATGAATGCGTTTCTTGGATGTGCATTGGAAAAACACAAAACAGCTGAGGAAAAAAGTCAAAATTGACACAGTTCTAGACAAAATTTAAAAACTAGACTGGACAAAATTGTTGGCACCCTCACCTCAATATTTGATTGCTCATCCTTTGGAAGAAAAAACTGAAAGGAATCGCTTCCTATAACCATCAACAAGTTTCGTGCACCTCACAGATGGAATTTTAGACAACTCTTTTTTTGCGAACTGTTCCAGGTCTTTCAGATTTGAAGGGGGTTTTCTGACAACAGCAATTTTCAGATCTCTCCATAGCGTTCAATAGGATTTAGATCTGGACTCATCAATGGCCACCTTAGAATTTTCCAACGCTTTGTCTCCAACCATTTCTTGGTGCTATTTGAGGTATGTTTTGGGTCATTGTCCTGTTGAAACACCCATGACTTCTGACGCAGACCCAGTTTTCTGAAAGTACACCCTACATTGCGACCCAAAACGTTTTGATAGTCTCCAGATTTCATGACTCCTCACCACACTGTCAAGGCGCCCAGTGCCAGAAAAAAGAATGAGGCCTACAAAAAAGAACACAGAGCCTATAGTCAAACATGGTTAAGGTCCCATTATGTTGTGGGGTTGTTTTGCTGTAACCACTAAACTTTGAAATGATAACAATGACGTGATTTCTCAACACGTCATGTAAATAATCTTGCCGTATGCAGATTCAAATGTGAGTGGTATTTTTAATCACTCTTAAAAGTGATGCGTTCATTTGCTGCTGACTGCAAGTGACTATGAATCACTGAGTAAGTCATTTGAGTGTATGCAGAGTGGTTTGTCATTTCTACCTTTGCTGATGAATGTAGCGCACCATATAACAGACAGCTGGAGATAGTGATTAATTAAGGTAGGTGATGTATTTTCTTCTAAATAGTTGTGGCAATGTGACAACAACATGAGTCGGATCAAATGGATAAAAGAATTGGCTTCAGACTTCATTTATAGTCATTGAGCAAAAAGCACGACAAAATTGAAATTAAAACAGCGTATTTCAAGGACAGTACAAACAGAAGAACAGTACAGCTCAATGAATAAAGTATATGTAGGAATAAAGAAATACATAAATCAATGATTGGAAGGTAAAATTAAATGAGTAAATATAGATATATAGAAAAATAAAGTTGGTCAAGGTCACCCAATGTGATACATTGAGCTGTCTTGATTTTCTTGACTTGTCGCTGGGCATTTTTTTTGTTCTACAAAGTTAATTTATCTAGTGCATTGGTCCTCAAATGCAAATCTTGAATTGTCCACATTGTTTTTCATCATACAAGCATGGGTCCATTTATTAATGTTGCTCAAGTACAAGGCAGGTCGAAAGTGGTAAAGGTGGTTTTCTTTTGACCAAACAAAAATACAATGCACTGGTGGCATGTAAACAAACATATTGCAAAGTGCCGGGTACAACTCGCGTTTCACACTCTAGCTAGTAGCATGCAGGGTCTCTCAGCCAATCAGCGCATCGTTGTCGTAAAGATAAAAACAGAAGTCGGAACATGACTAAAAATGAAACAGAATTTAGCAATGGAATAGTAGCACATAGTGATAGATCGGCAATTCATACAAATAATATATGTATAATACATTTTTTTTTTCAGTATCCATATACGTCTTGATCAGTGGTTCTTAACCTTGCTAAAGGTATCAAACCCCACAGGTGCATTCACTGAACCCTTTTGAATTTCATAATAAAGCAATTTGTTAACGAATTCAAAACCTAGAAAGCTAACAACTAAGTGAATTCCTGTTCAAATGTCTACCAGATTTCACATTTACTTCAAATAATAACGACGTTGGTAAAAAAAAAAAAAAAAAAAAAAAATCATTTCACACCATTCCTGTTTTTGTTTTCATGTCTACATTCTCATTTTATTATCACATCCTTGCACGTACTATTTTGATGGTGTTAAATGATGCAATTCTTTTTTTTAAATTTTAAATTATCTACGCAGTTCATGCTGTCTGTAGGTCAGTTATACTTCCTCATACCAAGTGCCAGTCAACCTTCCACTGAGCAAACCGATTCCTCCTCTCATTAGACAGAGGGCTATTATTTGAAAGATATCGAATAAATCCTGTAAATTGAGGGCAAAGCAGTCCATCACCTGGTCTAAAACGCCACTTTGCCTACATTTAGTCAGCGTACAAAATAGGGCTCTGCGTTTTTTAACCTTTACCGAACACCTGATGCTTACTCACCGAACCCCTGGGGTTTAATTGAACCACTGGTCTAGATTATTTTGTTCTCTGCCGTTGACAGTTAAAGACATCAAAACCATTTTAACTGAGTGAAACTAAGATCGAACGATCGCCGCGAGCCCTCCCAGACTGAATGGATTGTAGGTCTATCACTGTCAATGGAAGCCAATGAGTTAATAGTTAAAAATAAAAATAAAGGAATACATTTTAAAAACCCAATCATTTTACCTGATTCCGATCCTCTGAAAATGATGACGGGCCCGATTTCTGATCACTGAAAATGAGTGGCGAATTTCCAGTCATGTGATTCGATCAGGGACATTTCAACCGATATAAACAAAATTATAACATATATCGAGAGACTCAAAGATTTCTAACATTCATTCATCTTCTGAACCAATGTCCGTAACTTTAAAATTAGAATATTTTAAAACCCCAGTTTTCACATTATGGCCCCTTTACAGGTGAGCAAAGTAACGGTCCATTATATAATAAAACCTTTTTTTTTTTTTTTTACGGGATTATCGTGTTTACATTCATCTTTTCTTAGCCCTCTGGTATTTTAAAGTGAAAAACATGCTCTCACTCTTGAGGTTATCTAAGTGGCTATCTGGAACAGGCTTCTTTGATTCTTTCTCCCTCGCACACCCTGCTAAAAAGCTAATCTTTTTGCGCTAATGAATGGTATTGGCTTTCCTAACAGGCTTTTAAAGAAATGTGATGGATTGCTGGATGGAGGGAGAGAAGGACACGGGGAGGTGTCAATGTAAGCACATCAGCACTGCCAGGCGTGCATATGCACTTAATGTATGCATCCGCGCTCATTGACATGCACACATAAGCACCTGCACACGCCTTTAGTTGCTCGTAAATCTGTGAGCAAAGCACAAAGGCAAAGTCTTTGGGTGCCAATAAGCGGAGAGATGGATTGCAGGAGATGTCTCCACCTTGACCATTGACGTGATGAATGCCCAAGCGGATGTTTACATGCACTCCTGTGTATTACATCAGTCGGGAGTTGTAGGTCTGTGCATATTTCTCTAGGAATAGTGTTGCAAAATCTGTTTTGTGATATCTTTTGCAGCGGGAGACATGTGTTTAATACAGCATCATTGATGTTTTGAAACACATCAACAGCATTGACGGCGATGGACGTCCAATCCATTTTGACTGGGAGAGGCTGGCAGCAAATGATTTATTACACAGAAAGTAAGGTAAACTGTAAGGCTAAACCATGTAACAAAGAAAATTACACATTATGAACTAAAATAATGAACACTGTTAGTTTCTCGAACACCGGAAGCTTATTTCTGATATAGATGGAGGTCACCATTCACTCGATAACAAAAGTGGATATTGCTTCACAATGGATTTCACATGCAAACATCTTGGTAACATTCATAGAATAGAACTAGAGAAGCTCTCAGAGAGAGCAGACCCCGGCCAACGCGGCCTAATACAAAGAATCGTTAGACAGGGTGGGGCAGAGCAACTTCCTTATTTAAATTTGGCGCACTGAAGCGATAGTTGCTCTGAGGATGATAGGGATGGACTTATTTGAGAGGGTGGGGCTTAAAGTTTAGTTCTTAAAGTGCATTATTTATTTTGTGTTTATTTTTCAGGAATCCCAATGAACATCATTGAGTGGAGGAAGCTGGAACGCGCTTTCACTGTTGTTGCATTTCTTTCATTTCTTTGTGGTCGCTCAATCGTCGCAATGCAACATGCATTCCGTAACATTTCAGTACTGTCCGCCATGGTGAATGGGTTCCTGGCCGGCATTCAATTGTTTCATGAGTAATCAACTTCAGGGAATCGGGTGATGTAAAGAAAAAGAAACCTGGCCTCCCACGAATAGCAAGGTCACCCCAAAACATTGACGCGGTGAGACAATCTGTTTTGAGATCTCCCTGACGGCCTGCCAGCAGACACACATCTGCTCTTGGGTTGTCTGCTCGTTCTGTGAGACAAATCCTCCATGAAGAATTGAAATTTCATCCCGACAAATTAGCTAAAGCGCGTTCCAACTTTGTCGACTCGATAATGCTTACTGGGGTTCCTGAAAAATGAACACAAAAACAATAATGCACATTAAGAACCAAACGTTATGCCCCATCCTCTCAAATAAGTCCATCCCTATCATCCTCAGAGCAACCATTGGTTCAGGGAGCCAAATTTAAAATAAGGAAGTTGCTCTGCCCCACCCTGTATTAAGTCAGAAGGGCAAATTCCCTTTCTGACCTTTGACCTCACTACCCCAAAATTTAATCACATCTTTCATTTCATATTACAAACATATGCTGCAAGTTTCATAATAATCCCTTTCTTCATTCTTGAGTTATCGCAAAATTCATTTTCTGGCCTGTGACCTTTGACCTCATTTCCCTAAAATTGAATCGCCTCATTCGTTACATATTACAAATATATTCTGCAAATATGATAATCAAAATAATCATCATCCCTTTATTTGCTGTTAAAACAGTGCTTCTTTTTAATTTTCTGTTACGCCCCCCGCCTATTTGATACTGAAAAATAAAATGTAACAAAATCAATAAATATTAATAAATTCAAATTGATGAGCAACATTAACCCATGAGGACAATATGCCACACAATTTCACCGAAAAAACAAAAATTAATAGAACAAAAAAGACAGTGTCATTGGACAGAGGGACAATTCTTATTTTGCTGCAGGCAGTAACAGCTCCTTTACTTTGGCGTGGGGTTATTTTGCACTGAGCAACTTGGTATGCCACCTTATATGATACTAACATTGCTCGCTGGTTTACTGATGTAACATTGACAAAGCGGGACGATTGTTGGCAATATTCAGCATGTTTTCGCAAAAAAAAAAAAAAAAAAAAAAAGAAAAACGGCTTATCAATGTGTTATATTTTCCGCAGTATTTTATGCTCCTGAATGAAATGGACCGCTTGGATGTGTGTGGAAGCGATCGCTATATTTATTTAGTTTTTTTAATCCCGCGCTATGAAAATGAATGACTTTAAGCTCCAGTCTCGAGTTGAGAAAGAGGGCGCTGTGACGTGTATGGTAGAAGGAGTCCTCTCACTATCCAGCCGTACTGTTGTATGAGAAGGACAACGGATTCATCTGATTTTGCAGATTAATTCGTTTATTTTTCGCATCACACCAGCCAAACGGCTGCAGAAAAAATTTGCTGCACCAGGGAGAGGCGTGAGCCTTTTTGTGGTTTCGAAAGGTTCCCATTCACCGGTGGATATTGGCCAAAACAAGCCCAACTACTGTGGGACCATTGGATTTACGAAGAAGTGAGTAAAAATCATGTTTGGTATAATGTCAAATACTGGGATCATTTTAATACGTAGGTGGCTTGCATTTTGTGGCTGAACTGCTCTTTCTCCACTCGGCCGACGACGCCGGCGGCTTGTCGCACATCCCCCCGCCGGGCGAGCACTATACTCAGTTTATTGCCCTCTTCATGTGCCTGGTGTTCTGTCAAATTTCCCATCTGATCAGAAATCGCAACTTTGTGTTAAAAATAGCCGCGAATACAGCAATTACAGATTACGTGTAGTTAAGCATTATTTTCATTATATTTGTGTTGACCATGTGGCAGCTACGCGTTCCTCCGACAGTTTGTCCGAGGGTACTCCCCAGCTGCTCCCCCGGCGAGCTCTCCTGTCCGTAGTAGCAGGGGAACGAGCTGTAAATTGCTCTCTGCCGGGTGGGTTGCCGATCAGCGAAGACAATCGACAACCCCACGGCAGTTTGACATGACCGGGCTAGTTTTTTGCTTGGAAGAGCAAATATAAGACTTTGAGACGTCACTCGGTCCGGGTTAGCATGTCGGCTATCTGTCACGCCTCTTGATTTGTTTACATTCTCCGAAGCCGAGGGGCAGGGAAATGTCAAAAGCCTGACTAACTACAGCAGCATAAAATAGTATTCGGGAGGTTCGACAGTAAAGGTGAAGTCGACAGTTTTGACCATTATGGAGTTATTTTGCGATGTTGTACTGAATAAATGCATTTTTATTATTTCATATTCCATTTAGCACAAGATTGTTATTTGTCATGACCATACCATTTATTTAGCAATTGAGAAAATAACCAATAAAAAGAATATCCTTTAAAAATATTGGAGTAGAGAGACTGAAACAATTACATTTTGCGGCTCTCTTCGTCGCATTTTCTTTGTTAGGAATAATTCCCCCTCAATGGGCTGCATACTAAATCAGATGGAAACATTCTCCCGCTGACGTCATCCACCTGTTGGGGACGCTAGAGCCCTATAATGGTAGGCGTGGCTAGATGGCGGATTAAAACACTAATTTCTTGTCATCTGCGCTTTGCCAAATTGTTGCATATAGTCGAATCGTCTCAAATATGATTTTAATTCACATAATAGGACTGTTTTTTATCTTGTTGTACGCACTTTAATCTATTTGGCTTCCTGCTGTGCGCTGCAAACATTTTTACACACATTAAACAGACTGGTCTTTCCTCGTCTCTCATTGTATTAAAAGTCAAAGCCGAACGCTACATATGCTTCGTTATATTTCCTCGTCTTAGCTCTTCATAACTCCAGTGCTCTTTGCTGTTTGCTTTTGTATGGTTCAAATATACTGCGCACACTCTGAAAATGAGAGCGCCACTGCCACCCATATTGTGACTTCACACCTTTGAAACCAAATACCTATTAGTGCATTCATTCATTCATTAAAATATATTCATTTATTGTCTACATCATTTATTTAAAAATATCTTTATTTTCATCCTATGCACAGATTATTTTCAGGCAATCATACATTAATCATAATTGAGATAAAAAGTTTAATCCCGATTGAGAATTTTTTTCCCATAATTGCTCAACCCACGGATGCACTTTAAAGATGAAAATAAGGGAAAAGAAGATGAAAGAGACAACCAATTGAAGCAACGTATTACTCTTGTGGTGAAGGACAATGTCGGCTAACATGTCGTTCCATGTATAGATTATGGGCAGCCCTTACCCCACAAAAACAACAACTGTAAATTTTCTTTATATAAGGCAAGAGGGAAATTTCCCTATTTTGAAAACTTTCTCCCATTAAAATAATAATTTTAACTTTTTTCATTTTTACATAGAAAACACATCAGCATATTCGTGGGAAACGTAGCCCTTACCCCCGTTCACCTAATCTGTTTGGTTTTATTAATGTCCTGTCCCCTAATAATGTCCTGTCCCCAGCAAAAAGTGCACATGCAGATTATGCTGTCCCTACCAATGTTGAGACCAAACTTACCCCCCTGCTAATAAGTATTATTGTCCAAAAGGCTAAGACTAAGAAGGAAATTAAAAGTGTTGCCAAAAACAACACTGGTATGAAATCTATAGCCATACTGGACTGTCTCAGAAAATTAGAATACACAATATTCTAATTTTCTGAGACAGTCCTGTATATTGTTCTATGTAAAGGACGTCAGCCAAGGTCGGCCCCCCCCATTTTTACCACGCCAAATCTGGTCCCCTTTGCAAAAAGTTTGGACACCCCTGCTTTAAATGGTGGATTAATGTACAGGACTGTCTCAGAAAATTAGAATATTGTGTATTCTAATTTTCTGAGACAGTCCAGTATGTCTGAAAAATAGGTGATATCCCCCATTATAATTTACGTCATATGTGAATAAAATGTTCAACTACCATCGAGTTTGTTTTCATTGCAGAAAAAACTGACAGTTAAAAAAACAGTAGAAAAAAATAAGTGCAAAAAAATAATAATAATAAAGTGTTCCTATTTATGGAGGATCACCCAGCTCTACCCTCAAGGGGCCCTTCCATCTCCCTTTTAATAATGCTGATAATCCCGTGTCTCCTAATCACATTAGCATACTAGTAATGAGTAAGGTAAATCAACCATTAGAAGAAGATCCATAATTCATTGTTGACTCCCGTTTAGTCACTGCTAAAGTCCTGACAATGGTGCGCTTATGTGTTTGTACATGACGCTGATTATATGGTTCTGAACTGTTCGTTACTTTTTTTTTTTGGAAAGTTTAGGCAAGGGTCCCTTGTTTTTTCCATTTAAGATATGCTTGGGTGTGTTTGTGTGTGTGCATGTGTGTGTCGCGCCCACTTGGGTTCTACGCGCTCCCTGAGTGCGTCGTGTGTGAAGCAGACAGCTGTTATCTGTCAGCGACAGAATCCTGCCATCACCCCCCTCCTCTTGCTGTCAATCACCACACATTGTCACCACGCTCCTGTTCAAATAACTCTTTTCTCCTTTGTTTGCCCAAGAAACAGGTGAGGGTGCACATGCGTGAATAATGTACAAAGCATCACCTGGAATCCTCTCCTGTTCTACCTTGTTTTCATCTTTTTCCCTCAAGTTCAGAGATAACCCAATTAGTTGGTCCTTTGACCCTTTGTCTGCCATTGACGGCGATGAACGTCCGAGCCAGTTTGACTGGTTGAGGCTGGCAGTGTTTGTGATTTGAAAATTGAATTCTACCACATTGCAATGCCGGTTTGAATGAGATTATTCGTTCAGCCCTACCAGCAAAGGACAATAAATCTAGGATTTCTTATCATCAGGCTGTTACCGCTTCTGATGTCATACTTCTTTGCATCTCATCTGCATCCCATTGTTGGCCCATTTGTTCTCCTCTCGGTTCCCTGACACCTTGTGTCCTTGAAATTTCCTCATCGTTGCGTCATTTCACCGTATTTCTTGCTTTCATTTCCCCTATGAAACTAAGAAATGTATCACGAACAACATCAGTGCTTCAATTTGCCTAATTAACTATGCTTCATTTGCTCCAGTTATTCCAGTTCAAACAACTAAAACGTGAATATGCATGAAGAAAGCCTTAATTTAACTCATTGGCTGCCATTGTCGGCAATAGACGTCCAATCCGTTTTAAATGGGAGGGCCGAATGACCATTCGGTGTCAATGGCATTGAAATATAGCAAATACATGAACACGGGAATTTTGTGTTCATTGAGGCAGATGTGGAACCAAGCCAGGGCCACCACAAAGCAATAAAATAGGTGGGAGACATCGAGAACGCAGGCATTCATGTAGCCATGCTGCTGCTGTGTTTTGGAAGGTATGTTCTTCCTTTCCCTGCATTTTCATGTGTCCAGTGCTCCAAAAATACCAAAGTAAAATCTTGAAACGACTTGTTGTCTTTGACATCGTTATTAACTGATATCAGTGTTGTTAATAACGGTGTTAGAGTATAACGGCGTTAGAGTATAACAGCGTTACCAGCAGTGTTATTTTATTCAGTAGTGAGTAATCTGATTAATTACTTTTCTCATCTTGGCAATGCCGTTACCGTTACTGATGATGTAATGGTGTGCATTAGTACGCATTAATACGTTGGTTGAATGACGCGAGAAAAGTCAGAGACACGGACTCACAGACACAGGAGAGCAGAGCAAGAGTGCGGAGGAGGGAAAGAAGTTGTGACGCGGTTGCAAACTCGATGCTAGGTGGCTGACTGACTTTAGCTGATAGCCTACAAAGTACGCCCACATGATGCTACGGTACGATGCTAGATATGACATGTGTATAGAACTAGATGCAAAATGAAAGACACGGCGCCGTTAGCATATGTATAGAGAACTAGATGCAAAATGATAGACTTGCCGGGGTTAGTAAACAGCCGCCATCTTAAAGCAGTAGACTTCTCAGGAAGGCTCTATTGAAGAGAACCTTCCTCGTGAACCTCAGTAAGTTTTTATCTAAAATACTCCTAAATCTGAAAAATCTTGACTTGAATCCATCTTTAAATGATAAAACAGTTTTGAAACTTTCACATGTTGAAAGTAGACAGAAGAGAACTAATGCAATAACGGGAGCAATTTTAACAACTTTAACGGTTGATTCACAACATTAAATGACAATGACTTCCAAACATAGCAAAGGTGACTTTTTTTTTTGAATGGAAAAAAAAACATGAAAGGTAACACCAGTTACTTTTCCAAGTAACTAATTACTCTTACACTCATGTAACTGAGTTACTAACTCAATTACTTTTTGGGAGAAGTAATTTGTAACTATAATTAACTCATTTGCTCACAAAAACGTATAAATACGTTGTTTCAGTGTCTGAAAAACTTATTTATACGTCTTATACGTCTTTCCCGGGAGGACGCCCGGGATGCCAGGCGCTGGACGACCGAGCTGAACGACCAGGACCACCAGTGCAGCTGACGATGCCGTTGAGTCCTAGATGCTCGCCGAGCAGAGCCCGCGCCACTGTGCTCGGGTGCTCGCGTCCCCCATGACCTTCCAGTGTCCCGTGACTCGGCTGGAAACGTGCATGGCCAAACCAGTCCCCCCCCCAGGAACACAACATGCCCAAGTTCCCCAGGCGAACTCCGCCACGAGGCAGTGGTCACCACAAAAGAAAGACTTAAAAAAATCCATCTTGATGAGACAGGCGGCGATGAGGGAAAAGTTTACCCCAGCTGTCGCGACCACAACAGCGTCATCTCTCAGTTCAATAGTTTAGTTATGTGTAAATAAATTGTTACTTTGTGTTTTACGAAATTTCAAGGTTCGCAGTGAGTCAGCAACAGGCACACTTTTGCTAAATAGACAATATTTATTGATTAGAAATAGCAAATGAATGAAGTTTATTGATTACAATCCCACAAAGGCAAGCAGAAGGAACACAGAATAACCACAGCGCTAGGTCTAGGTTGTCACTGATAACGACTAGAACCCCCACGATGCAGTTAAAACACACACAAGTACAAGAAACAATGGCGCTAGATGTATAGTTGTCAAAGCTAACACCCCCACGCCACAGTTAAAGCACAACGAGTTCCCTGGTAATGAATCAAGCTCCTACCTGTTGACAATGAGCGGAGAGCCATACGCTCCAGGTCTGTCCGAGTATCCAAGGAACCAAAGCCAAGCGATCACCCTAGCAGACTCTAGCAGACTCAAGCGTGGCCCAGAAATGTCCGGCTTTTTATTGGCACATGCCATGTGACCTGCAATCTTATTGGTTCACTCGTTGTATGAGTCTCGTGTCCAAATATGATTGGTTTACTCGTTGCCTAAAGACACTTTCAAAGGCTCTTTATTGTCAAAGGCAGTTGTTGTTATATATGTGGACTCGTTGTACTTTAATACGCAGTTAGTTACTCTTAAAGTTACTCTCAAAGGCATTTATTGTTATATCTATGTGCAGTTATATATGTGGAAACAATGCGGGTCACAAAAAGGTCTTGTCAAAGGTTCATAACACAGACAGGTGTTTTTGTCCATTCACTTTGCTATCAAAAGCTCTATTTGTCTTGTTGTTTATGTTATTTTGTGGAAGGAAAACATTATTCAGATGTCTGGGATGTCACAAAAGCAAAAAATAGCTATGTTCGAGTCAAAGTTATGTTTGAAATGTATGCTTTTACAAAAAGCTCAATTTCTCTGTTTTTTCATCAGAAATTGGAAAATTGCTCAAACTAAGCTATTTTCTAATGCTGATTTCTACAGAATGGAAAAAGATATGAACTTTCTTTTCCTGCTGAAATTACAGAGTCTAATCTTTCTTTTAGTGGGTTCCATTTTTATCCAGCAATAGAACAGAATTTTTCTGTGGGCCTTGCAAAATCAGTCAAAATCCAGTAAAACAGCCGGGAGCGAAAGGGGTTGCACCAGTGAAAATGGCTGGGAGTGAATGAGTTAATTACTTTTTTTAAAGTAACATTAACAACACTGCCTGTTATTGCCCTGATGATTGTAATTATGATGATGTTTAACATTATCTACAACAACTAATCTACTGCTGTGGCTGCAACACATGCTATCTGCTGCTAGCCTGTTGCTAATCAGTATGTGTAGGATGGCACAATTATTTTCAATTTGACTATTTTGCGTCACAGCTGAGACATCATAAGCTTTACTAAATGTACATACAAGTACAAAGATAAAAAATGGAAAACAAACATTCATCTAATACAAGTCAAACATGGGCTTCTTACCCTAAATGCATAAATGCAGGTGTTACAAGTTTTTGTTCGTATGTTTACAGGTGGAAAACACGGTACAGAGGACTACGGATGTGCCTGATCCAATCACATGAACGGGAATTGGGAATTGGGTACAATCACGTCATTTTATAAGGACTACAAAGCAACAAAATAGTCAAAATGTACACGAAAATCGTCAAAAGAAACACATGTTTACTACTACGCAACATTGCAACACCCCCAGAAACACCGGAAGCGTAAATAAACACTTCTGATAGGAAAATGTTATGGAATCTGTCACAGTAAGCTAACGTTTGGATAGCATCATGCAAGCATGACAATGTCGGAAGTATGGAAGCATTTTACATTTTTTAAAATTTTACATTTCTTCTTAATAAATTGCTGAGGTATTGGATTGTTACTCCGTATGGGCGGATCGTTAAAATCAGGTGACTTGGATTCGAACTCAATTGCAAAGTTGAGAATGCAAATGTGAATGGGACAGCCCTACAGATTTTTTTTTTTTTTTTTTTTTTAAAGAAGAAATGTAAAATAGTAACTAACCCTTTTTTTTTTTTTTTTAAAGAAGAAATGTAAAATAGTAACTAACCCTAAAAAAAAAAAAAAAAAATTCCTTTTTATTTAAAACAAACAAAATTATGGAGAAATAAAAAGTCTGTTTTAGATTGTTGAAAAATGAAAAAATAAAACAGAATATTTAACCACTTTTTTAATGCATTTAAAAAAAAATACTTATGAGAGAATACTGGGTTTTAATAGGCTCTACATAGAGGATTGGGACAACTTTTTGCTCAATCATGTTTCTAAGCGATTCATTGTGTATTTGTCGATGAGTCATTGTGGTAGCCCTAACTGGCAGACTTAATGACGTCATTTGTTTACAAACCTGAAATTCAACGACAAGCTGTGCCAGGCAGTCTTTTACGGCTACTACCTGTTGAAAAACATACCTGCTATTGACATCCATGACACTAAATGAATCAACACAACATTAAGTTGACATTTAATAAGTGCACACAGTTTTGCCATAAGGTGCACCCTCTTTCTGTGAATTATGGTTCTTTATGGATCGGAATAAGTCTGTGAAAAGGCTATACATCAGAAAAGATTGAGTACACCATTTGGTTTTAATGCATTTATATCTAATCAATGTGACTTTTTAATGGGAGCCCCATTCCATAAATAACTATCAATACTTCTGTTCCCTGTAATTATTATTGCAGAGAGTGTTTTTTGTCAGCATGTGAGCTTGCCAAGAAAATCCACAAGGCAGGGAAGAACATCTTTTCACTCTCACTTTTACAGCCTGCTCCCCCTGGGGTTGAATGAAATGAGTATTATGCCCTAAAATGCAAATATGTACTTTTTGGCACCATACAGTTATAGTTTTCTTGACTAGGAAAGGGTTCTATGAAAGAGACACCTCTAGCAACATGATATCATTCTGACATTGAAACAATCCCCTGACATTGAACTGTTGGAAAGTTTCTTAAAAACAAAGTTTCCTGGGCCATTTGAGGTTTAAATGTTTAGTAGGACTTAGAAATAAAAACTAATCCCGTAACTTGCTCCAAAGTTGTTTTCTGATGGGTTTAATCAATGTTAAGAACACCTTTAGAAATTCTAGGGGTTTTACTAGTATATACTGCAAATGGGACACTTTAGCCATGGGTGTAATTCTTGGTTGCATCACAGGACTTTTACTAGAAATTAAAATAATAGTCTGTGAAAATGAATTAGATCAATATGAAATAAAATACATTTCTGAGGTAACCTCAAACATTTAGAGGTAACTTTTTTTTTTCATCATCATGCTGTTACTCAGCATTAGCTCATTGGCTGCGATTGTTGGTGATAGACGTCCAATTCGATCGCCACTAGTCCTCCAAGTCCAAATGGATTGGGCGTCTGTCATCATCAATGGCTCAGAAACATAATCATTTGCTGTCTAATGCTGTTCATGGGAGTGAATGAGTTGTCTTTTTTTTTCTTTTGGTAGAAACATGCTTTATATGGTGCTGGATGCTAAAATGAGTAAAAGTCAGAAAAACTCGAGAAATTTGAATACTTAAATTTATGGTTAAATATCATTCGTCTGCTCGCCAATAGATGCAGTCACTTAACATGACTTCTTTAAGCAGCAGCAGGCTGCTCATCCTGGGATACTTTTCATAATTAAAGTTTCCAAAATTTTGTTGTTCAGCAACACACAAATCCGGGAGGACTTTTGCTGGAAACGCCAAATGGCGTGTTAAAAGATTAGTTCGATGAACTGTCTCCATTGACTATATACAGTATTTTGCTCAGAGCATTTCTGCCTTTGAGACAGTGCAGCTTTTCAACCCTAAATTCTAAAGTTAACATTGTTGAAAAGGTGAACCAAAAAATGGAAACATTGATTTAATGTCCTACTTAAAAACAATAACATCTTACTGTAAATATTTTTAACTCATAAACTGCTAATGTTATCCTGATCTCACATTTTTGCACTGGTTTTGAATTGATGCTACTGAGTAATGTTCTAAAAAAAAAAGCATATCAAAATTGAAAATATTTCCCTGATGCTATCTTACTGTTAGCCTTCCGCAACAGCTAGCATAACGTTCTCCTACTGGCGGTGTTTATTTTCGCATCTGCTTTTTTCAGTTGTGTTGCGATGTAGCATTTCACAAAACATATTTTTTGCAGATAATATCCTTAAATATCTTGGTTATTTGATTGCCTTGTATCCTTTCAAAATAAAAAATACATACTGTACATTAAAGAAAACACCCAATCTTTTTCACCCGATTCCAACCCTCTGAAAATGACGTGCTTGACATAGGTCTGAAATCTTTTAAAGTGTCACATGGGAGTTTGATATACTCCCATTGTGGTTGTTCATTATTTTTTAATTCATTAGGAAAAAGCAGTGAGCAGAAAGCGGTTATGGGTGGACAGAAAGGGAACGAAGCAGACAGAAGAGGAGAAAAACAAACAACAAGAAATACATTGCACGTCTACGCTACCTATGAACATAGTGGCGCTATTGTTAGCTTATATTTCCCGTGGACACCGTGTTGGGGGCCTAATAACCAAGGAGAAAGAGGAGGAGAGGTGAGTCAAAAGGAAACGTGATTAGCCAGGGTGGAGCATACATAAATAACATAGTGAGGTGTGGAATCCAGTAATATGTCAATCACATGTAAGTGTGGCTATGTTGACATCATATTTGATATGGCCTGATCGCTTATCCTGGCACAATCGCTCTACTTGAGTGTGTCTAATTGCAGTCATGCGTGGGCCCACTCATCTGTGCGAGAGTCTTGCAGAAAAGTGGAAATACTGTGCGGGGGCCGCCCCAGGGCCCCGGCACCGCCCCAGTCAATCGGCGGCGTGAGTGAGCATGGCCCATTCCTCCTCCCACAGCTCCGGTAAAGGGGCCACAAGCCCACAACCATCCTCACGGGACCCAGGATGGTCCACCGGACTATCCGTGCCCCCTTAACTGGCCGTTAGGGAAAGAATGAGGAGACGCGCCATCGCCCACCCCCACCCGCCCACCAGGACCACCTGAAACACCAGCCACCGCCGCAACCCCCAACTGACACGGCATGCCATGGGATCCCCACGGCCAACCAGACCCGGGGCAGAATAGGTTCCCAACCGGAGGGGGCGACACTCTGCCGACTTGCCAGCACTCAGCAAGCAAGCCACGCCAGCGGACAAGGAGGATCTGAGGGTTGAATAGAGAGAGGAAGGCAGAAGCAGAACAACGCCAAGAGGCTGCCGCGGGACTGGAGCCCCGACCTCCCTCACCCCTCACCCGCAAATGACACTCCAGGCAAAGAGAAGGCACAGCCCCAAGTGCCCCGCCATAGAGAAAGCTGTGGGACCCACCTATTGCCCCATTACTGTGGCTGCCAGGTCCCTGACTGGCAGCCACTAATCAGTACCCTGATGGGATTGTGTGAGAGAGGGTAAGGCAGTGTATGCATTAAAATAAGAGAGCCTGCTAAGAGGGCAGTGGGACCGCCGCTGGAAGTTCTTCCCAGCCACACATCCCACCGCCCCTCGTCGTAGCTCCCCTGTCGAGTATAATATATGTGGTGTCTTAAAAGAGGTGCGGGAATGGTAGGGCCAGCAGCTGGGAGGCAACTGTCACTGTCACCCCACCAAACTGACCCCGGCTGGCTCACATCCTCAGTGTATGATGCATTAAAAACAAGGGGGGAGCCAGCCTGGGACTGTCCGGCCGCGTTCCGACTCTCCCCGACCTGAATGTGTAGGTGCCCAATTTCCTATCAGGTGCCCAATTTCCTATCAGGTGATTAGCCACGTTTGTTCATTTGCTCTTCCCAGTCAAAATGAACTGAATGTCTAGCACTGTCAATGTGAGCCAATGAGTTAAAAATGAACTGTTCAGAGAATGTTATTAGCAATCAGTGTTGGGCACGTTACTTTAAAAAAGTAATTAGTTACATTACTCACTACTTCTTCCAAAAAGTAACTGAGTTAGTAACTGAATTACTCTATAGTAAAAGTAACTAGTTACCAGGGATAGTAACTATATCCATTACTTTAAAAACAATTTGTTGTATGTCAAAGAATTTGAAATTTTCTGAGCAGTATTCGAGTCAGTTGAATAGAGAAGAACAGGCAGGTAGTTAACTTGCTAGGTGCTTCAGCAGATTTGAATTGCTTACCACAGATGTCGACAAAAGCTTTGCCCCGGGAGATAAATTACACATTACATGCAGGTTCTTTCCTTTAATCTCGACAAACTTGAAATCGTGTCTATATCTCCACCTCTTGAAGGACAATTTTTCTTCTGAATGATCTGCCATCCCGACCCTGTGCATCTGTTTTGCGTGTGTGTGTTTGCCGCACACGCTGTTCCGGGTTGGCTTGTGAAATCATCGGCTCTGATTGGCTTACAACGACACATGACTCTAACCCTCAGCCAATCACAATCACTTCCATCGCATCTCTCGAGGGGCTGCATTCAGGTAGACTCGTTTCCCGACAATTCACGTCACCTTCAAAGCGTCTGCCGTCCTCAAGATGGAAGCAGAATTATTGCTGGCTGACAGTGGGAGATGGGAACGAGGCTAGCATCAGGTGTAGCAAACAGAGAAACGTTATCAAACTTTGGAAAGCATTGTCTAATTGAATGAGCAGGGACAAACAGCTTGGAGTCAGAAGTACGTGCGCTATTCTCGAACCTGAACGCACCCCAAGTCTTGGATGACAAATCAACAGAGCAGAGAGTCGACTCGACACGGCTGGTAGTTTCTTCAATTTATTCAGAGTAAGTAACGCACCGCTTTTGACCATCAGTAACAGTAATGGCGTTGTAACGGCGGAAAAAGTAATTAGTTAAATTACCCCGTTACTGAAAAAATAACGCCGTTACGTAACGGCGTTATTTATAACGGCGTTACTCCCAACACTGTTAGCAATAGCGTCAAAGCTAACCACAAGCAGCTGTGTGTTGCTAACCACAATGAGTGGAGGTGACTCTCTCCTTTACAGTGTCATATTTATACCCTTTTCTTCAAGGTGAATCTTTACGTCAACAGCGCTCTGTCAGTCTTTGTTGTTTTATTTTCCTCTTTCCCAGTTCTTCTCGGATCAATGGTCTGTATGACTGGAGTAAATCCTTATGGTCAGGCTGTGTGTGCCAAGATGTTTTGTGTGTAGGTGAAGTATTGCTCCCTCAGCAGTGTCCCGCCCCCTGGGCAGCGCCACACGCCTGCCTGCCCGCCTCCTGTATAGCCACAATCAATGTCACAAACATGCAAGCACATGCGCAAATAACGATTTGTGTGTTCAGCAACTATATCTGCAAATTAAGTAGATTTCACTCAGATGATTGTGGTTGTTATAGTTAAAAGCAGGCTTGAAATATGCAGAAGGAAAGGAGAAGTACAGTAGTTCAATGGGGGACTGTTATGAGAGGTAGAGTAATGGTGTTTTTTTTTGTGTTTTTTTTGCAACCAAATCCATAATACTAATGATACAATATCGATTCTTTGGACAACGATATTTTCCAATATCATGAAGACTGCCACAATTAGATTCGATTCGAATACAATATTAAACAGTTATATTTCACCTATTTTTGTCTAAACATTTCAGATATTTGAATGAAAATGTTTCATTTTAACAAACCATAGATTTAAAAGATGACAGTTGAGCTGTGGGTTGCCTTTCCATCCATTTAATTGGGCCATTTCTTATGGCATTTTTACTCGTGATTGCCACCTCCAGCCTAAAGCGTAATTGAAGCATATATTAAGCTCGTGCATGGTGCGCATGCCAATACGAGCACAAACATAAAGCAACCTGTGTTTGGCCCTATAAATTAGCATAAGAAACGTAAAAACAGCAAACGTGATTGTTTACTGTTCGTAAAAAGTCTTAAGTGGGTTAGAAAAGTGTTTTGCCAAGCGGAGGCTCGGTGAAACAGGGCTGCTCTCGTTGGGATGTGTGTGGGTTCTTGCCCAGAGTGTTCAACATGAACACTCTGTATTGGAGGGAAGAAAAAGGGCTTTCTAGGGCAGTTGTGGTTAAAATGTCAGGGCTCTGTGTACTCATCAGGGCATTGGAGTATAAAAGTATTTTAAATTAAAACTAAAAATTCTGCACAGTAACTCAGCTAATTGATGTACTCTATTATACTGTGACCTTTCCAGTATTACAAACATTTTACTTGTAGGTGAATGTCCTTGTTTTAGTTGTTTATAATGGTCTAATTAACCCTTCATTGCCAAATGTATCACATATGATCAAGCGGGTATGTTTGGTCTCAACATTGGTAGGGACTGTATTACAGCATAACCTGCATGTACACAAAACTTCAAAAATGGGCCGGACAAAAGTATTGGCACCCTTTGAAAAACCATGTAATGCTTCTCTAATTTGTGTAATTAACAGCACCTGTTACTTACTTGTGCCACATAACAGGTGGTGGCAATAACTAAATCAAACTTGCAGCCAGTTAAAATGGATTAAAGTTGACTCAACCTCTGTCCTGTGTCCTTGTGTGTACCACATTGAGCATGGAGAAAAGAAAGACCAAAGAACTGTCTGAGGACTTGAGAAGCAATAATTGTTAGGAAGCATGGGCATCTCAAGGCTACAAGTCCATCTCCAAAGACCTGAATGTTGCTGTGTCTACCGTGTGCAGTGTCATTAGTAACTATAAAGCCCATGGCACTATGGCTAACCTCCCTAGATGTGGACGGAAAAGAAAAATTGACGAGAGATTTCAACAAAAGATTGTGCGGATGGTGGATAAAGAACCTCGACTAACATCCAAACAAGTTCAAGTTGTCCTGCTGTCCGAGGGTACAACAGTGTCAACCCATACTGTCCGGCGCCGTCTGAATGAAAAGGGACTCTGTGGTAGGATACCCAGGAAGACCCCACTTCTAACATAGAGAAATAAAAAAGCTAGGCTTGAGTTTTGCAAAAACCTACCTGAGAAAGCCCAAAAAGTTTTGGAAGAATGTTCTCTGGTCAGATGAGACAAAAGTAGAGCTTAATGGGAAAAGGCATCAACATAGCGTTTACAGGAAAAAACAAGGCCTTCAAAGAATGAACACGGTCCCTATGGTCAAACATGGCGGAGGTTCCATGATGTTTTGGGGTTGCTTTGCTTTCAATGGCACTGGACTGCTTGACCGTGTGCATGGCATTAAAAACAAAATTATATATATATTTGATATATGTACGTATAAGGGATGCAACAATACAGTTAAGTCACGGTTCGGTACGATTTTCGATACAATTCAATACATTTAATGCTCTGAAACAGAAAATACAACTGTTATTATTATTATCATTTTATTTATTTATTTTATTTGCTAACAAGCAAAAATAACAGTGCCATCATATAAAAAAGCATTTTAGTGCATAATATTTATGTGCTTACTTCTTACTGAGCTGTAGAAATTTTGAATATATGTGCTGAGAACAATCTTTACTGTTTGTAAAGTAGGGCACACTGTTGATTGCTGCAGCTCTCTTAGCAGCTATATTTACCATATAAGCAAAACATCCTATTTGTGGTCCGAGTCCATCTGTAACATGTACTGAATTAACAGTATTTGCAGCATTATCTATAGTCACTGGTATGGATTGATTTGGCCTGCTTAACTTACATTCAGTCATGGCGGTTTCTAATTCATCAATGTAGTATATGGACTACGCGTCGCTCTGGGCTCACGCAGCTAATTGCATGGGATCTAATGTAGCACATCTACGTTTCTATTTGATGATATCTAGTGTGTGCTCGCGAGAGTTGGCATGGGATCTAACATAGGACATCTAGGTTGCTATTTGATGATATCTAGTGTGCGCGCTGCGCCGCTAGAGTGTTTTCTGGCCACAGAAGTCACTTCTGCTCATTACTGCACAACACCGGCATATGACATTCGACTTTCATTAACAGAACAAGTTTGAAGTACGCCGCTCTTAATTTGCCACTCATTGTTCATCATGAAACCATGAGTTTGCTTAGTCTCCCACGGTCTTAACCTTTCTGATCCCATCGGCGCTACAATAACAGGCGTTAGCTTACGCATGCTAGTCGTTTGTGAATGCCATGTTAGATGAGCAGCATAACATCGCGGATAAGCGTTGTAGTTTACATCCTTAACATTGAAAACAAAGGTGTTAATTTCGTTTGGTAATTTCAAGACAAAGACATACAAATGTCATGCATCGGGATTCGAGAAGTTAGCTCACGTGGGGAGGACAGTAAATTTGCGTCCAAGTGATGCTAGTAGATGGTATCGGCGCCCTAAATGTTGGTACTCGTCGATACCGATACCACCAATTCGGGCCGGATCGGCGCCCCCTGCCGATACTGGTATCGGTATCGGTGCAACTTTAGATAAAATACTACTGCTTTAGATCACAAGCACAGCCAAACTCAACGAAAAATGAAACCCTTTTACCTCGATTATGATTAATGTATAATTATCTGAAAAACGTCTGTATAGGCTGCAAGTAAAATATGTTTTAAATAAAATATTGTAGAAAATAAATCAATACATTTTAAATAAATACAAGACATCAGCCAATCATACGTGCGTTTGAGGGGAAAAAATGGACCGGCACATTCAGCAAGTGAAAAGGGGTAAATATAAGTTTGAACATCATAAAAATAATTCGCTTAATAACGATATGGTCAATTATATCCTCAAAAAAACATACAGTGCCTTGCAAAAGTATTCGGCCCCCTTGAATCTTGCAACCTTTCGCCACATTTCAGGCTTCAAACATAAAGATATGAAATTAAATTTTTTTGTCAAGAATCAACAACAAGTGGGACACAATCGTGAAATGGAACAACATTTATTGGATAATTTAAACTTTTTTAACAAATAAAAAACTGAAAAGTAGGGCGTGCAATATTATTTGGCCCCTTTACTTTCAGTGCAGCAAACTCACTCCAGAAGTTCAGTGAGGATCTCTGAATGATCCAATGTTGTCCTAAATGACCGATGATGATAAATAGAATCCAAATGTGTGTAATCAAATCTCCGTATAAATGCACCTGCTCTGTGATAGTCTCAGGGTTCTGTTTAAAGTGCAGAGAGCATTATGAAAACCAAGGAACACACCAGGCAGGTCCGAGATACTGTTGTGGAGAAGTTTAAAGCCGGATTTGGATACAAAAAGATTTCCCAAGCTTTAAACATCTCAAGGAGCACTGTGCAAGCCATCATATTGAAATGGAAGGAGCATCAGACCACTGCAAATCTACCAAGACCCGGTCGTCCTTCCAAACTTTCTTCTCAAACAAGGAGAAAACTGATCAGAGATGCAGCCAAGAGGCCCATGATCACTCTGGATGAACTGCAGAAATCTGCAGCTGAGGTGGGAGAGTCTGTCCATAGGACAACAATCAGTCGTACACTGCACAAATCTGGCCTTTATGGAAGAGTGGCAAGAAGAAAGCCATTTCTCAAAGATATCCATAAAAAGTCTCGTTTAAAGTTTGCCACAAGCCACCTGGGAGACACACCAAAAATGTCGAAGAAGGTGCTCTGGTCAGATGAAACCAAAATTGAACTTTTTGGCCACAATGCAAAACGATATGTTTGGCGTAAAAGCAACACAGCTCATCACCCTGAACACACCATCCCCACTGTCAAACGTGGTGGCAGCATCATGGTTTGGGCCTGCTTTTCTTCAGCAGGGACAGGGAAGATGGTTAAAATTGACGGGAAGATGGATGCAGCCAAATACAGGAACATTCTGGAAGAAAACCTGTTGGTATCTGCACAAGACCTGAGACTGGGACGGAGATTTATCTTCCAACAGGACAATGATCCAAAACATAAAGCCAAATCTACAATGGAATGGTTCAAAAATAAACGTATCCAGGTGTTAGAATGGCCAAGTCAAAGTCCAGACCTGAATCCAATCGAGAATCTGTGGAAAGAGCTGAAGACTGCTGTTCACAAACACTCTCCATCCAACCTCACTGAGCTCGAGCTGTTTTGCAAGGAAGAATTGGCAAGAATGTCAGTCTCTCGATGTGCAAAACTGATGGAAACATACCCCAAGCGACTTGCAGCTGTAATTGGAGCAAAGGGTGGCGCTACAAAGTATTAACGCAAGGGGGCCGAATAATATTGCACGCCCCACTTTTCAGTTTTTTATTTGTTAAAAAAGTTTAAATTATCCAATAAATTTTGTTCCACTTCACGATTGTGTCCCACTTGTTGTTGATTCTTGACAAAAAATTAAAATTTTATATTTTTATGTTTGAAGCCTGAAATGTGGCAAAAGGTTGCAAGGTTCAAAGGGGCCGAATACTTTTGCAAGGCACTGTATGAGAAAACAATCTAAATGACCTATATAGCTGAACTAATTAAACAATGCAAGTAAGGTTGCTTAAAAGTTGGTGGGGACAGTTTGAGCATCCTGAAAGGTTGTTATGTGTTATGTCCCTAGCGTCCCTGTGCATGCCTTGCATATGATACACTTAGAATTTCATGATTTTGAGACTCTAATTCAGAATTTTGAAATTTTTTTCTCAAAAAAATTGATGGATGCAAGTCAACACATGCATTTACAGGTTCCATGAGAAAAAATATATATATATATTTTTTTAAATCAGGATTTAGCGAGGGTTGTATATTAGATACTGTATTAGAGTGCTTCATGTTGCAGTCATTTAAGGTTTAATTGAGAAAACTGAATACGATGTCAAACATAACAAGTGCTATAATTTTAACAAAGCCCTTGTTAAACACATTTCCTGTCATTGATGAATGATGGCTGCCAACCAGCCCTGTCAAAATGGATTGGACATCTATCCCTGTCAATGGCAGTGAAGGTGTTAACACAATTGAAAACGAAAACTTACTACGTTATTTTTAACGTGTTAAAAGTTATGAGTTTCAGCAAAATGAGCCAAATCTGCACACATTGAAGAATCCTACAATTAACATGATTTTTTTCCCCCCTTCAAAGTGCGGCGTCTCTCTTCACGTTCTGATTGCCACATTTCCTGCCCATAATTGTCGATGGCAGCTTTTGCATATCTATATTGGTCGGTGAGTGCGCTCGGCATGAGCCCTCGCTCCAATCGCCCCGCAAATTCGGCGTTGACAGGTCTTCATCTTGCATAAGTGCAAAAGAGCCTGATGAAGTGCAGAACCTCCACATGGTGGAAGACGAGGGAAATGGAGAGGGAGGGACCCCACTGTGGATAAATGCTATGGACCAGGTGGTGTGAGAGTGTTAGATGAGGCGAAAGGATGCAGGGTGGGATTCAGCTGGCACCTGGCACCAATTGAGATCCACCACCCCCCGAAGCTGCTTTCAAGGACCTTGTGAACTCTCCTCTACTCTCCAATGCCTTCCGCCTCTCTACTCTGTAGGGATCCCATCATTACCTTCTGATTACAGAGCTGTCATTTCTTGCAATTGACAGGCCTGGCTAGTGATTGGCAGTGGAAAATGACTGCCCACGTTTGCTCAAGCATGATGGTCTTGTGTACCTGCAGGTCTCGTGTAGTTTGTTTACCAAACTGGTACAGTCACTATTTGCAATAGACAATGTGCTTTTCCCTCACTTGCCCCAGTGCTTTATAAACCTGGTGGGATTACTCCAGGCCAAAACTGTGCTACAAATGAAAAAGTACAGTGGTACCTCTACTTATGACATTAAATGGTTCTGGAAGTAGTCATGTAACCCGAAAATTTCGTTAATAAAGACTCCTTTTAAATATAAATGCCCTAATCTGTTCCAAGCATTATTGACACGCCACATTAAATTTTATAAATTGGGTAAAACCGAAATAAAACAACAGCCAAAAAAAATTAAATCATTCTGTATACTTAACCTAACCATTAATGCCAATAATGAAGTAGATAATTCACTTGTCAGATTTGACAATCGAGTCACACCCTCTGCTGACCATTCACTCTTCCAGGATGCTGGTCCAGTTAGTAGAGAGCATGTAAGCCCCCTCGTCCCTGTTGAAGGTCCTCGGGCCCCGCTTGCGGATCTCGATGGCCTTCCTGATCCAACGCTAATGTTTGTTTTCTTCGGTGCGGATGACTCTGGCCTTTTCCCAGTCCATAATGTGGTTTTCCCTTTTGCAGTGATCGGTAACGGCTGACTTGTGATGTTCCTGTTGTGCTTGTTCTTTTATTGCCCTTGTTTGTCTTATTGCTGTGTCCTTCTCACATTCTTTCTTGTGTTATGTTTTTCTTGTAATAAAGCTCCTCCCTGTCTCCACGATGTATGATTTATTGCATGATTTGCATGGAATTTTATATATGGAGTTACATTTGTTTTCTGGGAGGATTTTGTCCTTGGATGGAACAATATCTGGCAGAGCGTTATGTGTGGTTTGACCGGTATGCTTATGTTGTATTTTTTTCATGACTCTTTGGATGCCATATCTCTTTGTTCTAGTTTTGTTTGTATTTCTTTCCCCGTTGTGTTGTTTTTGTTTATACCCTGTCCTGCACCTTTTGCTATTGCCCACTGTGGATACTGACACCTCTTTAGTGCATGTTGTATATGCTTTTCCTCATGTATTATGTCATCCGGGCCCGTGATTATTGTCATATGTTCATGTAATGTTCTGACTACTGACAGTTTGTGGTCAGCAGAAGGCGTGACTCTCCTGTCAAATCTGACATGTGAGTCACGCCTTCATCCATCAGCTGATAAAGATGCGTCACAACAGCACCAGTGACTCGCTGATGAAGGCAGAAGTAGTTGCCGAAACATGTCAGGTAAATAAAACAACCTAAACCAATTGTCTGGGATAAAAGAAAAATTCAACTAATCTATAAGTGTAGACAAAACGAACTCAATACAACGAACAACAAACCCGTCGCGTCTGTACACGTCATCATACTGTGACACCCAAATTGAAACGTCATCAACAATAGGACAATAGGACAGCATGATAGGAAATATTATGACCGATAGGGCAGCAGGATCTTATAGCGTGGCATTTAAAAGAAGAAAGCAGGAAGTACATAGCTATCTTTTACAGTATTGTATGGTGATTTTGCCTCTCATAACCTAAAATTTCTTTCTTAACAAGAGGCAATATTTTCCCGCTCAAACGTGTCGTAACCTGAAAATAACGTTTGTCGAAACCTTCGCTAGTAGAGATACCACTATACATATTTTTTCCAGCATTTTAACCACGTGTGGTGATAGTGTTGAAAGCGAAATGGCGACATCTTAAATTCGATGTGAACAAACAAACTTGTCCTAACTCTACATTGAATTGCATTTGTTAAAGCAAGACTTTTGCCTTTTTGTAAGACAGTTGATTTGTTGTCAAATAATCATCTTTTCAAAATTAATTACTATTCAACCTATTCAAATTCAACCTAACATTTCTTATTTATGTATTCATTTAGTTTGTTTGTTTTTTCCAAAAACATGGTTTGCCACTGGTGGACTTCTCCTCCACCAGGCTTTAAGCCAGTTTTCTGGGGTTTTATGGAACAGATATTTTCTATAGATCGCTCAAGATTGACACGTCTATTGGTTAACCAGTGTTTCAATCTAACAGATGAAAACATATTTTAGATATGGCGTTCTGTTAAAATAGAATAATTTTCATTCAATTGTCTGAAATGTTTTAGCAAAAATACTGCCAAAATTGCTTTGTATTTTTTATTTTTTTTATTCCTTTAGGTGAGATGTGACTTTACATTATATCATATTAATTGTCAGGGACTGTGTGATATCAGCAAATATCATAATCAGGAAGAAATCAATGTTGTGTCATATTGTTGTGAAATTTGTGTTTTACGCTCCTATTTTAAATCTGATATGGTTTAGATTTTTCCTAATCTCAAAACACAAAGGCAAATAAAAAAAAAAATAGACTGCAAAGTCCTTGAGTATGAAACACGCGCTGGCTGATACAAAAATCGGATTTGTGCATCAACACCTGTAGTATCAACGTTGCCTGAGACTCGCCAAATTAAAAAATTCTTTCTTACATGCTGAATGAAGTTATATCTCACAGATATTCCACAGACAGCATGTGTGACAGCAAAACCATTAAAAGTGCAGTGAAGGGAAGTACCCTGATTGCCTGTTTGACCTTTAAAGGGCAACTGCCATTTTTTAAAAGCTAATAAAAATTCTGAGCGTATGAAAGGATGTCCAGCCCATTTTACTAGAAAAAGTAACCTCTAAACAACCATGTTATTTTTTTCCATTTAACATGGAGAAAGTTATGAGGTTGGCTAGTCGGAGAAATCAAAAGTGAAAACAGCAAAGGCTTTTGTGTGCCTAGCTTTTGTAAATATTGCAATCATTTACGGAATTCTCTTTTTTGTAACCTATGGAATCCCTTCAAAAGGCATGTTCCTTCAAAGCTCCACATATTTTTCTTCTGTCTTAAAAGAGAATTGGGGTTGAGGCAAAAAAATAACTTTATGACAGTTTTTACTGCCTTCCAGTTAATAGGTGCCTCCCATTCACCTGGCATGGACGTCGTGACTTTGAGTGGTAGCATTTTCGAATATAGATTGCTTTCTCCGCCCGAACCATTGATGCTTCAAAGCTACCCGAGTTCTTCTTTGCCATTCCGGCCTTCCAAATTGTTCCTCATAAAAAGAGGAATAAAAATGGAACGATGTGAGAGGGGAAGCAGGGATGGTAATGGCCTGAAACTACAAAACAAGAGGAGAGAACAAAGAAAGGAAGACGATCCATAGAATCGGGTAAGGCCATGCTGAAGGCTGCAGTATGAAGTAAGAGACAAACAACACTGTGTGAAATAAAAAAAAAAAAAAAAAAAGCAAAAAAAAAGCAAAAATTGAAATTCATAAATGGGCAAATTTGAATAACATATTCAACTTCATCAGGCAAAGACAGGAAAAAAAAAACTTCAATATTTTGATCAACTTGCTTTATTGTAAAACGCTGAACATTACCTGTGAACCATTTTTTTTAACTGCACATAAAGTAGTTCTAAAAAAAAAAAAAAAAAAACTGCACATAAAGTAGTTCTAAAAAAAATAAGTTTTTCCAAACTCCAAAATTATGTCTTTACCAAAAATTGAAATGCAGCAATAGCAAAAAGTCCATTACCAAATGCTAGCAGGCGACTGTGGCTAACTGAAGCTAGACAGGATCCGCTGAATGTGATCAGCGGAAATTTTTAGTGATCGACTGAGCGCCGATCCTCCAAAATATGTAAAATCAGGCTCCTTTGTTTCATTGAAATAAGTAAATGTTTTGGCCACTCTGGTGCGCTTTTTGGGCTTTGTGCAGATTTCCCCGCTTGCATACCAAGCATGTGACATTTAAAAAAAAACTTTCGAACCCCCCATGGTGGAAAATAAGTATTTGGTCAATACCAAAAGTTCATCTCAATACTTTGTTATGTACCCTTTGTTGGCAATAACGGAGGCCAAACGTTTTCCGTAACTCTTCACAAGCTTTTCACACACTGTTGCTGGTATTTTGGCCCATTTTTCCATGCAGATCTCCTCTAGAGCAGTAATGTTTTGGGGCTGTCGTTGGGCAACACGGATGCTTCTCACGAAGTCACTCCTTTGTTGCCCTGGCTGTATGTTTGGGATCATTGTCATGCTGAAAGACCCAGCCTTCAATGCCCTTGCTGATGGAAGGAGATTTTCATTTAAAATCTCTCGATACATGGCCCCATTCATTCTTTCCTTTACACAGATTAGTTGTCCTGGTCTCTTTGCAGAAAAACAGCCCCAAAGCATGATGTTTCCACACCCATGCTTCACAGTGGGTATGGTGTTCTTCGGATGAAATTCAGTATTCTTTCTCCTTCAAACACGAGAAGCTGTGTTTCTACCAAAAAGTTCAAGTTTTTTTTTCATCTGACCATAACACATTCTCCCAGTGCTCTTCTGGATCATTCAAATGCTCTCTCACGAACAGCAGACGGGCCTGGACGTGTACTTTCTTCAGCAGGGGGACACATCTGGCAGTGCAGGATTTGAGTCCCTGGCGGCGCATTGTGTTACTGATAGTAGCCTTTGTTACCGTGGTCCCAGCTCTCAGTAGGTCATTCACTAGGTCCCCCCGTGTGGTTATCATTTTGACGCCACGGGGTGAGATCTTGCATGGAGTTCCAGATTGAGGGAGATTATCAGTGGTCTTGTATGTCATCCATTTTCTAATAATTGCTCCCACAGTTGATTTCTTTACACCAAGCGTTTTACCTATGCAGAGTCAGTCTTCCCAACCTGGTGCAGGTCTACAATTTTGTCTCTGTAGTCCTTCGAAAGCTCTTTGATCTTGGCCATAGTGGAGTTTGGAGTGTGACTGACTGAGGTTGTGGACAGGTGTCTTTTATACAGATAATGAGTTAAAACAGGTGCCATTAATACGGGTAACGAGTGGAGCCTCATTAGCCCTCGTTAGACCTCGTTAGAAGGAGTTAGACCTCTTTGACAGCCAGAAATTTTGCTTGTTTGTTGGTGACCAAATACTTATTTTCCACTCTAATTTGGAAATAAATCCTTTAAAAATCAAACAATGTGATTTTCTGTTTTTTTTTTCTGTCTCTAATGGTTGAGGTTTACCCATGTTGACAATTCTCTCTAATCTTTTCAAGCAGAACTTGTAGCACAATTGGTTGTTGACTAAATACTTATTTGCCCCACTGTATGTACATTATAACGGTTCCAACATTTGAAGGCATTGTATTTTGTTTTATCTAAGGCATAATCATTGGATGCTTTCTGATCAGTCATTTAAAGAAATTATCACCCTTCCCCCCCCAAAAATGAATGAATAGTCCTGGTGACTTTTAAATCGTGAAAAGCGCCATCTGCTGTTAGGGCCAGGATTTTTTGCAGCCCAATGTCATCTGGGCTGAGTGAGTGAAAAGAGAAAGCAGTTTGATACGCGATAGAAAGCGCTCTCATCTGCAAGAGAAAGCAGTTAAATCTGCAAGAGAATGCACTTGGTTCTTCAAGCAAGTCAAAATCGATCTGGAAGCAAATCAAAACTCTTTTTTTTTTTTTTTTTTTTATGAATGATTGATTTTATTTGCAAACCACACACTTTCCTCTTTTTTTAGTTTTGGCATGATTACACCTCCATAAATTCAGTGTTAAGGCAAGCCAATCACAAGCCGCTTTTCAAACTCTCATATGACATCTGAAGCCAGGACTCACCAATGATCGGACAGAAACCCGTTAGTGTCAGTGCTGTGCCAAAGCAATCATCAGGATATAATTATTTCTGCTTAAATGCACCCATCAGCAGCAGCAACTCCTACGTCCCCAGAGTAAGCAGCAGACGCCCCACGGAGGCCATTCAACATCATTAGAGAACTTGACTGGTTGGAGGCATTAGTGACGCAACATTACACTGCACCATGCAGCGGGCCAATGGTTGGAAAACTAGATAGCATTCTTCACTTGTCATAGGTTGGTCAATGAATCTTGGGAAGAATTATTGGGAAAAATGACCTGCAGCCATGACCAGTATGTGTTAGATGTGTGAACCTTCAAAGGTCTCTGAAATTGTTTCTGTATTACGACGTTTTTTTTTTTTTTTTTTGCATCAATTTATACAAGCAATTCAGTTAATGCTACTTGACAAGTGCTGCTCTTTCGTGCCTTCATTCTTGCTTTGGCTTTGTCGTGAAGAACAAGTATTAACTAATTGACTACCATCGATGGTGATAGATAAACTAGAGTAGCTTTAAAAATGGACTAGTTTACACTGATCACTCAGTAACCTTGGATGAAATCGGGGAAACAGCTCAACAACCTTCCTATTGTGTTATTCACTTTTATTCTATTAATCAACTCATTGGCTGCCATTGATAGCTATAGACGTCCATTGCATTTGGACTGAGAGAGGCTGGCAGCGATCATTCTTACATACACCCTCAGATTAAAGAAAACTACAGCGGTGCCCCTGCCATAGCCTCTACCTCATAATGTATTGACGGGACAGGGTTTGCGGGGTCGATTCATAGGGGGCCTATTTCCGTCAAAGCTGACCGAGTGGAAACACAGACAAAGAGCTTTTTCTGTTGAAAAGTCTTGTGAATAAATGCTTAAATCCCTAAATTCCTTATAGCTATGGAAGTGAAACAGTCTCGATTTTTGGTTAAAAGCAAAGAAAAAGAAAAAAACCAACCAAACAACAACAAAAAAAACGGGCAATTAGCATTTACAGTATTTTACGTAAATATGTCGAATGTGCTGCTAGTCTTTAAGTCACTGTGGCGGCCCCCTTAGTACATTCTTTATAGATATGGATGTAAAACAGTCTAGATTCTTGGTTAAAAGCAAAAAAACATGCAAGTAGCATTTATTTTATGTAAATATTGCGAATTATGCAGCTAATCAGTAAGGAAATTAGTGGTTGCCATGTGTAAACAAAGCTTTTTTCGTTGAAAATTCTTGTAATTAAATGCTTAAATCCTTGAATTCTTTATAGATATGGACGTTAAACAGTTTCAAGTCTTGATTAAAGCAAAAAAAAAAACAAAAAAACGTGCAGGTAGCATTTATTTTACGTAACTATTGCGGAGTATAATGCCAATGCTGTAGCGACTAATTTCTCCCTTTGATTTTTTTCATAACGTTTCAAAATGCATGCATGGTACAAAAAATATAATAATTACTTTGAATCCTCAAACAAACCACTCCTGAGACTATCCTTCCTGTTTGTATGCAGTACAGCTTTCATACTTTTTCAACCTAAATCCGGCGTTAGATTGCAGCATGTGACCGACTGCTACTAAATGAAGCTGTGTGTGGGACGGCCCCCTTCGGGAAGGCGTGACGCAGTGAATGGGGAATGTATCACGTCAATACATTATGAAGTCTACGCCTCTAACGAAAATAATTGGTTCTTTAAGTAGTTTCGTAACTTGAAAAATCTCTGAGTAAAGATGCGTTGTAAATGCCCTAATACAGTCCAAGCCCCCAAAGTTTTAGACATAAATCTTTTATAATGCATAAAAATGCCTAATAACATGTAACAAATACATGTTACAATTAGATTATTCCACAATAAACATAAAATCAGAGTTGTGCATAATGTAAAAAAACAAGAATCGGGTAAAAAATATGTTAATACACTCATGTAAAGGTGTCGGAACATGAGGAAAGAATGACGATGACACTGGGATACTTACATGCACATACAGTAGAGGTTCCTCTTAGCCAACTGGATGCCAGGAATGCTAGGCAATAGCCTATGGCAGAGCCGCTATAACTATGACGTTCAGTAAACTCTAGGAGCTGTGAGTACCAGGCGGACTGTATTTTTGCCTTTCGTATCCAGAAATTTCTTTCGTAACAAGAGGCGATATTTTCCCGTTATGGCGTGTCTTAACCTGAAAATTCTGTATGAAGAGACATTCATAAGTAGACGCACCACTGTATAAAATAACATGGAAAAAACAAAATTTTGTGTGTAAGTAAATTTGGAACATGGTTAATGTTCACCTGTAAGCACAATTGATTCGGATGCAGTTTGATACAAAATTCTATCACCGGAGTCAACAAGTATAAGCGGCAAGTGGGCAGATGGGGGATTCTGTTGATGCAAGATGCTGGTATACATTACATATGCATATTGACGGCGCTTGACGTCCAGTTCATTTTGACTGAGGGGGGCAAATGTGACATATATAAAAATCATCCTATAGTTTTAAATTAATTTTCCAGATATTGCCACTTCAGAGTTCTGGCTTCTGCTATCAACCTCTTGAACAGATAATTTTTTGTTGCTTTCCCCCTACATTCTTACACGATTTTGTTTTCCCAGCACAAAAGCCAGTTTCATTCTTCTCCCCCCCACCTTTGTATTCAGACCCAATTGCTGCTGATGCACTTGCCAAAATAAAGAGAAAAAAATAGAGAGCAAAATTGGAACCTCAGCCTTATTTCAGGGGGACCATTTACTCGTACTGGCTTGGCAAAAGCTCATTTCTTCATAATTTCCATTGGAAAGTAGTAGACAAAGATACGGATGTACTGCATTGTGAGTCAAACTCGGGATGTTGTCACATGCCTATTTCGTTTGAAAACATACATTTGACTGTTAAATTGCACAGCTTTAATACAAAGTCAGTCAGACATGGCAAAGAAATGGAAGCCAGCTCCCACAATTAGATGCACCATCTGCCTAGCTTTCCGACAATTCCCTGCGTGAAAAATGCAAATACCAGCCAAGTTACTGCAGTAAATGCAACACATCGTCTTGTTTGTTTTTTGGACTGATTGCATACTTGGATGTAATTGCTCGTATACGTAATGAAAAGGACGAAGGGAATTGCATGCGAACATCAGGACTTGATTTTATCCAAATCAGTCAACATTTTCTAAATTCGACAACATCGAATGACCTTCCATTTGCGACCCCCCACCCTGTGACTCTTCTCATTTCTCTTCCAGCTCCCCCTCTATTTTGTTTTCTCCCCACCACACCAGACTGAATTGGGATGACTTAACCTTTTCTGGGGAACAATACCATTACAAGCTTGGATGGATTCCGCTGTGCATGTGTGTGTTTGACTTGCGGGCGCTCACTCTTCCTGGGGGGAAACACGGATGCAGCCTTTTGTTTTTGCTCTTGTTACTGATTACCGTTTGTTTTATTAATGCTATGTTAATGTGAGCTTCCCCTCCTTCTGTGAGCATTATGCCTCCTGCCATGGAGGGGATATCAGAAGATGCCTGTTGAAGAGACTCCTCACCCTAAAAAATCCTCTACCAGTGTTTTTTTTTTTTTTTTTACAGTACCATTATTTTTTACCATATCATTAGACCTAGTGCTGCTCGATATGACAATATACACACACACACACACACGCACGCACGCACACACACACACACACACACATATATAAAATATATATATATATATATATATATATATATATACAGTATATATATATATATATATATATATATATATATATATATATATATATATATATTTTATATATATATATATATATATACTGTATTGCCAATAATATTGAAAATATAAATACTACATATCGACATTTTACATGTCTATCCTTATAATCGCCAAAAATAGACCTGTTCCCGCAGCACCAATTTGCGCCGACTAGCTACATTGATGGGATTTCATATGCTACCGTAGTTAGGGTTGGGCATCGATCATCGACGGGATCCAGGACCAACACTCTGGTTCTCCCGGAACCGTTCGAATTTTTCTTATTTCGATTCCAAGTTTTGATGCCCTGACAGCCGACCGGAAAAAATAGCTGCCAAAGAAGTGGCTAATTTAAGTTAAGAATTACCCTGTTCATAGCAAAGTAAATTGGAAGTTCATATAATGTTAAAAAATAGAATAAAATAGTATTCCTTTATTGTCATTACACAAAGTGTAATGAAATTCAAAGCTGCCCTATAGTGTGCACACACACTTACGCATAGAATGGATAGTGTGGACGAATAGCATATACAATCTCCAATATGCAAAATGTAAAAAAAAGTATGTGTGTGTATATATATATATATATATATATATATATATATATATATATATATATATATATATATATATATATATATATATATATATATATACAGTGCCTTGCAAAAGTATTCGGCCCCCTTGAACCTTGCAACCTTTCGCCACATTTCAGACTTCAAACATAAAGATATAAAATTTTAATTTTTTGTCAAGAATCAACAACAAGTGGGACACAATCGTGAAGTGGAACAAAATTTATTGGATAATTTAAACTTTTTTAACAAATAAAAAACTGAAAAGTGGCGCGTGCAATATTATTCGGCCCCCTTGCGTTAATACTTTGTAGCGCCACCTTTTGCTCCAATTACAGCTGCAAGTCACTTGGGGTATGTTTCTATCAGTTTTGCACATCGAGAGACTGACATTCTTGCCCATTCTTCCTTGCAAAACAGCTCGAGCTCAGTGAGGTTGGATGGAGAGTGTTTGTGAACAGCAGTCTTCAGCTCTTTCCACAGATTCTCGATTGGATTCAGGTCTGGACTTTGACTTGGCCATTCTAACACCTGGATACGTTTATTTTTGAACCATTCCATTGTAGATTTGGCTTTATGTTTTGGATCATTGTCCTGTTGGAAGATAAATCTCCCTCCCAGTCTCAGGTCTTGTGCAGATACCAACAGATTTTCTTCCAGAATGTTCCTGTATTTGGCTGCATCCATCTTCCCGTCAATTTTAACCATCTTCCCTGTCCCTGCTGAAGAAAAGCAGGCCCAAACCATGATGCTGCCACCACCATGTTTGACAGTGGGGATGGTGTGTTCAGGGTGATGAGCTGTGTTGCTTTTACGCCAAACATATCGTTTTACATTGTGGCCAAAAAGTTAAATTTTGGTTTCATCTGACCAGAGCACCTTCTTCCACATGTTTGGTGTGTCTCCCAGGTGGCTTGTGGCAAACTTTAAAGGAGACTTTTTATGGATATCCTTGAGAAATGGCTTTCTTCTTGCCACTCTTCCATAAAGGCCAGATTTGTGCAGTGTACGACTGATTGTTGTCCTATGGACAGACTCTCCCACCTCAGCTGTAGAGCTCTGCAGTTCATCTAGAGATCATGGGCCTCTTGGCTGCATCTTTGATCAGTTTTCTCCTTGTTTGAGAAGAAAGTTTGGAAGGACGGCTGGGTCTTGGTAGATTTGCAGTGGTCTGATGCTCCTTCCATTTCAATATGATGGCTTGCACAGTGCTCCTTGAGATGTTTAAAGCTTGGGAAATCTTTTTGTATCCAAATCCGGCTTTAAACTTCTCCACAACAGTATCTTGGACCTGCCTGGTGTGTTCCTTGGTTTTCATAATGCTCTCTGCACTTTAAACAGAACCCTGAGACTATAACAGAGCAGGTGCATTTATACGGAGACTTGATTACACACAGGTGGATTCTATTTATCATCATCGGTCATTTAGGACAACATTGGATCATTCAGAGATCCTCACTGAATTTCTGAAGTGAGTTTGCTGCACTGAAAGTAAAGGGGCCGAATAATATTGCACGTCCCACTTTTCAGTTTTTTATTTGTTAAAAAAGTTTAAATTATCCAATAAATGTTGTTCCACTTCACGATTGTGTCCCACTTGTTGTTGATTCTTGACAAAAAAATTAAATTTCATATCTTTATGTTTGAAGCCTGAAATGTGGCGAAAGGTTGCAAGATTCAAGGGGGCTGAATACTTTTGCAAGGCACTGTATATATATATATATATATATACTGGACTGTCTCAGGAAATTAGAATACACAATATTCTAATTTTTTGAGACAGTCCTGTGTATATATACAGGACTGTCTCAGGAAATTAGAATACACAATATTCTAATTTAGAAATTAGAATATTGTGTATTCTAATTTCCTGAGACAGTCCAGTATATATATATATATATATATATATATATATATATATATACTGTGTATATGTATATATATTTTTTTACACATTACAAGATAAAACAATATAAAATGCATCAGAGAGGAGTCAATGACTTGTAATAGTGGTACTCTTGTGGTAAGGGTAAAGTGATATTTGATAGCAGCACCAATAATAAATATTGGTTATTAACAATGCATTAAAAACAAATTTCACTTTACAGTATGAGTCCATTTGTAGATCGCCGCAGTAGTATAGGTAAAGTGACGTGTGATAGCTTTCAGTAATAAATATTGGTTATTAACAGTGCAGAAAAAAATACAGTTTACGATATGTTACTCAGTGCAGACTGGAGTTGAGTATTGTGACAGCTTTAGGGAAGAAGCTGTCTCTAAGTCTGTTTGTTCGAATCGAGAAGTTCAGAAATTTATATAAACTATGCAATTTGTTTGACTCTGCCTATTAAAAGAATCATAATCGAGAATCGTTTGAAATTGAAACATGGAATCAGAACCGGAACCGTTCAAATTCAAATGATGTTCAACCCTAATCGTAGCACCACCAGTCACCCTCAAGATGTCTCTATCACTCCACCTACTAATTGTACAGGAATAATGCATACAATATAATTGAAAATACTAAAAAAATGTTTTTGGCACTGCTGGACCACAGAAAACTGGAGATATGATCATTTTAGCTCAATGGTAGGAAATTATTATTCTCTACTCGAGGGCACCTGTGCTCTTGGACTTGTGATGTTTCATTTCTGTATTTTTCTCGTTTGAAATGGATTATTTTTGGGGTGGGGGGGCTTATATGTATGGAATCACAGGAGTGCCTGTAAAAAAATGAATGAATGAATACATAATTTAAAACATACAAAATGAAATAAATGAACAAATAAATAAATAAAGATATAAAAGTATATTTTGTCATTGACTTTTACTTTTAGTCATTGAAAGACACATACGGAAAAACAATGGCAATTTTTTTCTTTGCCTTTTCTTATTTCACTTGTCATTGTCTATGTTTTTGCTTTTGCCTTTACCGAAAGGAATGGTCTGTCAATCAAATGTTGTCGGGAGGGGCTTTCCAAACAGGAAAGAGTTAGTTATCGACAGCATTATATTTGATTGTCTTGTTGATGGGATAGTTGGCTGAGGCAACCCATCCAGCCTGTCAGTTGCTTCTCTAAGCAGTTGTGAAAAGGATTTTTCCAAAGCGCTCCATATTAATGATGAATAAAAAAATCACAAGATATACAGATTTCTCCCCCCAGCCCGTCGCGCTGAGACTTCACTTTCCTTCAGTAAAAGTCAATGATAACAGTTGTCATTGTATTTTTACCGTTTGTGATTTTCAAAGACAAAAAGTTAAAGTCAATGACAGAAAATACTTTTAGATTTTATTCAGTTATTTATTCCTCTTTATATTTGATTATTCTTTTTTTATTTATTTTATTTTTTTACATTTTGGCACTCCTGTGATTCCATAGATATGGTCTTGCAATGTACAGTACAGTACAGTACAGTACAGTACAGTACAGTACAGTACAGTACAGTAAAATAATAACATAGATAATGTTGTTCTGTGAAAAAAATTATACCATTGTTCACAGAAATATCAGACATTGTAACCCAGTGGCACGGGAAGTGAGGTGCTGAGGGTGCTGCAGCACACCCTGGTAGGTAGATTCCTTTTTTTTTTTTTTTTTTTTTTTTTTAAAGTTAAAAATAAATCAATGAATAAAACATATTGAAACAATCACATATTTTACTTTGGGGATTAAATATATTATATATATTTTGAATTAAAAAAAAAAAAAAAACATATTTATTAACATGGTCACAACCAGACAGGAAGCATTAACATGGCGCAAAACCAAATTATTGATTTTTTTTCTTTATAAAAACAGCGAAATGTTCTAAAAATTTAATTCGAGGCCGTGGAGAACTTCAAATAGGTAAGACGCGCTTAGCTTGGAACTCCAGACTCATCGCTGTTCACTGTACTCACTTTTGTTGCCAGGGGTTTAGATATTAATGGTTATATTTTGAGTTATTTTGAGGGGAAAATAAATCAACTCTATTATGTAAGCTGCACACAGACTATTTTTCATTGTGTCAAAGTGTCATTTTGTAAGTGTTGTCCCATTAAAAGATATACTTAGATATCTGCAAAAATGCGAGGAGTGTACTCACTTTTGTGATACACTGTAACTCCACGTCTCGAAACTTTCAGGGCGCAAATCTTGCATGCAGTTATTGTACTCGACGGAGATGATAAACGGAAATATGTATGTCCAAACCGCCGACATTTTACTCTCGTAGTTTGTTTTTCCTCCATATGAAAAAGCGGCCCAGGCATTGGTCAAGAGTGGCTATTAGCCCACCCTCATTGGTCTGGAGCAGGCCAATAGCCATAGCTGCTTGGCATGCAAAGTGTTATAACACTGGACCGGTAAATGGTATTGGCGCCATCTTTATTGGTACTCGCCGATACCGATAGCATCATTTCGGGCCGGATCGGCCCACCCTACCGATTCTAGTATTGGTATTGGTGCATCTTTAGTTGTCAGCTTTTACTTTGACTGCTCATTTTAATCTGAAGTAACGGTACTCTTACTTGAGTCCAGTTTTTGGCTACTCTACCCACGTCTGTGTAGCTGAGGAGTTGTTGGTTTGAGGTTAAGTGAGGTACCGGCGATACACTAAGTATTGCACACTGCTCATTTCTCTCCCTTTAGCTTCTTTTATGTATCCTCACTATGCCTGTATTTTGTCTTAATTTCCATTCACCTGCAGGATGAAGGGCCATGAAATATTAATTACGAGGTTCTCTCAAGGCGGCGTGCTCGACCTAGCGAGAGCTCTTTGTGTGCATGTACGTCTTTCCACGGTCTTGTGTTTCGCCTGCTAATGACCGCTGTTTCCAAGACCTTTTGGCCCCTTTCTCTGCCGTCTCACCATTCTCTGCCCGTCTCGTCTCTCATCTGGCACTCAAGAGTCCTGTTTTATTCTCACGGCTTTACTCCTCTTATCTGCCTCCAAGCCCAGTTTAAAAAAAACTGGCTTCGAGCCATACCAACGTACCCTCAATGCAAATGGATCTCCTCTTGCTCTCATTTTCTTAACCGTCCTCCCAGAGATGATGTGGTAATGAGGGTATCTTGGTTGTTCAGCAAGACCTTCTTAACCTCACCTGCTTTCGCTCTCGAAGCCGCTTCCTCCCTCTTTGCACTCTCGTGTTATCCTTCAGTCACCTCCAGCTTTTTCCTCTATTGTTTCCTTTAACACATTAGCTGCCATTGAAGTCGAATCATGTAGCTTTTTTCATTTTTACGCTGTTATTTTAAATGAGTTTATCACAAGTAGACGTCCAATCCATTTGAAATGGGAGGGTGGCAGCGAATGAACATTCAAATTAATAGGACATCTAGAGCCGTCAATGGCAGCCAATGAGTTAATGAGGTGTACACGGTCATTCGAGATGTGCTGCTTTTCCATTCAAGTCGGGCCTTGGTGGAAATGTAAATACCGTAATTTCCCGAATATAAGGTGCACCCGTGTATAATGCGCACCCCAAATTTACTTGTAAAATCTAGGGAAAATTATTGTACCCGTTTATAACGCGCACCCTAATTTTAGCACCAATAAATAGAAGAATACAAGAAAACAGAGCTCGTGTACAGATACAGAAATGACATTTTACTGAATGGTGAAACACAGCACAAGCATAGCATATTGGTAGTTCAAAACATTACCATAAACTGACAATATTTACGGTAATAATATGATTTCACAACTTCTCTAACTTACCAGAATCTAGGAGAAAACAAAACAGATGTGACTTTTGTTTTAAAGGCTGCTGTATAACTTGCTCGTTTCATCATGATGAATCAATGTTTCCTCTATGGATTGATACGGTAAAATGAAAGTGAGAACGTAAGTCGGAAATCCATGAGAGCTCATCGCTGTCGACACGACAGTAACAATAGGAACTATTGTTATTTGGGTTTGAGTTTCCCGAGGGACAGATATAGTCTGTGGTTGTGGTCTGTGGTATAAGTCTGTGTTGTTAGTTTGTTATGGTCCGAGTTGCGGAGCTGCAATAAACGTTGACTCAAACGAGTTCAAGAAACAAAATCCTGTGCTATATGAAGAGTGAAAAAAGCAGAATTTAACACGGACGGAATCATTCGGCCGATCAGAGGCTGAGCCATTGTAGTAGATTCAGGGAAAGCAGAGCCATTACACTGCACAGATTTGCCTGATTTCCGTTTTGGTGATGTAGTTATCTACTAGGTTTTAGAACATGGTCCCTCCTTCAAAAAAAAAAAACCCAAACTATTTTTTGTTTTGTTGTGTAACGTAACATATCTACTGAATGTAAAAAAAAAAAAAGGGCAATGTTTTACTGTTTTACTCCTGTATGTGAGTTTCCCCAGTTAAATAAACATCGATGTCCAAAATATATAACTGTGGTACTCTTCTGGCTTCAATTAATTGTTTAAGTCGACATAACTCATAACTAATGTTTGTGTGTGTGCTTCTGCGGCTAGGGGATACAGTTTTTGACGGGAGTAACTACATTGTTAAGACACTGGTGGTGGCTCTGTTGTACAATTAGTGAGGCAAATTGAAACTCCGCGCGCCAATTTGGCAGTGCTCTCTAGCATTTCATGACCCACATTTTCAATCCTTGGTTCTTGCTCAGTAGTGTTGTCGCTTTTGAAAGCTTAGGTTTGAATAAATTACGTATATCCATCGGTTAACCAAAGCAAATGACCGTCTTGAGGTGCTAGTCACATGATCTGTTCGAAAAATAATTCCGACCCATTATACAAATATTTTTTTTGTTTATTTCATTCATTCTTGTTGTTTTACTGCTTTACAACTTTTATAGACAATATTTTACCAGGAAACTCATATATTACAATGTAATATATTATATTTCAGCCACCGGGGAGGGGGTGGCTGCCCCCCCGGCCCTCCCTTAAACTCCAGGTATGCGACTGCCCCTCTGCTACTGGATGCGTTGTTGATGTAAGCGCAGCGGTGTTCTGAAAACAGAGCAAGGCTCTATTTTGGGCCACGCCTCTCGGCACACATTCATTCAAACTTGCCGTTCTGCCCAAAACGACTGCTCACTTTCGCCGAGAAGTCGGCTCCCACTTACACAATGAATGGGTTGCCACTTAACCCTTCACACTAGGCTGCCGCAAGTTTGAAACGGCCTTTAACATTCGTTTTTCGTCCCGCAGTGGCGCCACCAGGGGGTGGCCAGGAGTGGCCACGGACCCCCCTATAAATTTGTTGGCCACCCCACTGGCTACCCCGCTTGCCAGTATATCGTTAGATTGTTGTAGCATCAGTTATGCATTTCATCCCAAATGCACAGCTAGGACTATGGACTATGCACATTAAATCATTAGTAACATCAAATATTACACAATACACCAAAGTATATCAGTAGCCGTGTCCTTAAGTCTTTCTGATAGTTTTCCCCTGACCTTTTTACTGCGATAATATAATGAAATCCTGAAATTATGGCTTTTAGTTTTGGTGTGCAACCCCAAGATTTTAAGTGGCCCCATCTGGCCACCCCTATGAAAACTTTCTGGAGGCGCCACTGTCGTCCCGTCGTGTTCTTTTATATTTACTGTATTTGTCACACATTGCCGGTCCGTGAAAAAAAGGCCCACATCCATGGTGCAAAAAAGGCACTGCCTAACTCATTGGCTGCCAATGAAGAACAGGAAAGACAAGGATAGGACAGGGCGACATTTACTGCAAAATTTTACCTTATTAGCTGCTATTGACGCAATATATATTCAATCCATTTTCACTGGGAAAATGGATTGGACATCTATCGCCATCAATGGCGGACAATGTATTAAACGATTCATTTATTCATGCATTCATTCATTCATGCATTCATTCATTCGTCTTCAAAACTGCTAATACTCACAAGAGAAAATCCTAAAGTCCTTGCAGTTGTACATTGTGGAACTTTTGGTGTATTTCCTCACGCAGTTGCCTACAAAGTGGGGATCATAGCCTCATTCATGATTTGAATAACAAAAATGTTATTATATATTAAAGTCAATATTATAATATTATACTCAATCATGATTTTTACCAGTATAAGTAATCTATGAAATATTTCTAACTGCTGTTTTTAGAGCTACGTTCCCATCCTTTTTCTTCTTAGTCTTATTTTTGGGGGGAGGGGTGGGGGGATGAGTTGCTAAGATTAAATTCAAAAGGAGAGAATATTTGCAAAAAACATTAGTGTTCGTCAATTTGAACATTTTAATATTTTCGCCTTTATTGTGCATTCAATTGAATATTGGTTGAAAAGGATTTGCAAATTATTGCAAATCATTGTGTCCTGTTTGTTCTTCACACATGTACAATGCAAACTTTGAGTGAAATGACCTGCAGACAAACACTTTGTAGAGTGCGGGGGCAAAGAAGACAACCATTATTTAAATTCTCAGTTCAAGAATTCATTTGCATATACAGATTTTAAGTGTTTTTGTTATGCCATTAGAAAAATTGCCTCCAATGAAACGTGACAAATTAGTATTGGTGATGAAAAATATATTTTTTTCTTTTTGTATGCTTTTACTTTACAGGGGTGGGCCTTTAACATGTTTTCCAGCTATTATTAGAAAAATAAAACAGCAATCAGTTGTCATTTTATCATTTCATTTTACAGTATGTAGGTAGCATTTTAACATTTAATTTTTTTAAATTTACAAAATGCAAAGTAATCATTTTCCTGGCATGCATATATTTTATATTTTCTAAAGGATGGATGGATTTATTTATTTATTTTGAGAGATATGGGAACCTGGATAGTCGCACTAGTTGATAAGGCATCCACCTTTCTCCCAGAGGGTCTGGGTTCCAATTCAGCTTGGCCATGCATTATAACATCCTTGGACAAGACCTTCAGTGCTACTACATGGCGTATATTGAACCTACAGTCAGCGACGGAATTATAGGCACCCCTGGAATTTTTCCAGAAAATACAGCATTTCTAACAGAAATTAATGTGCAATTACAAATGTTTTCAGTACGAATCTGTTTATTTCCTGAATGTGCATTGAAAAAACAAAAAAGCTGAAAAGAAATCCAAATGTACAAGTAATTTCACACAGAATGAAAAAAATGGGCTGGACAAAATTGTTGGCAGCCTCAACTGAATATTTGGTTGCGCATCCTTTAGAACAGGGGTCGGGAACCTATGGCTCGCGAGCCAGATCTGGCTCTTTTGACGGCTGCATCTGGCTTGCAGACAAATCTTTAATTAAAAAATGTTTTGTTACGTAAAGGGAAGGGCTCTAGGACCTCCGGGAAAACTTGGCGGGCGTAAGGGCCACATACAGGGGGCGCTCACATTTTCCCCTTCGGCAAGCCAGTGATCAGGTGAGATTCAGGACAGGTGCGACAGTGGAGAAGAACGCTAGAGTCTGATGATGCGTGTGGCAGTCGGTTGAATTAATAGCTATACACCGTGGATCCATCCAGGCACCTGTCCAGCTTCAGCAGCAGACGGTGTGTTTTAAATCCTTCATAGAGGATATTTACCTTGCCATGTGTCACTGCCCCCCCCCCTCTTGTTCAGTATTTTAAGGGTTCCTAGTTTTTAATTTAATTATTCATTAGGTCCATGGGATTGTGCAATATAAAGGGTTTGTGGCGTTTGCTGTGCATTTTTAACCATGGTGGTTCTTAGCAGTGCTGTGTTTTCTGTGTTCTTTTATATTGGCCACTGATTATTAAAATTGTTTGTTTTTAATCATACCAACCTCACTAACCAGGATTTCTTGCACATGCAATTTCCCTTTCTTGTTATTTCTTTTTCAAAAGAAAATTGTTTTTATCCAGTCGTAGCCTCCTGTTCAGTATATTCGGAACAAGCCTGCATGCATTAAATTTCTATGTCGTTGTGACATTTCTGGCAACTAGAGTTAGATTCCTTTGCGCATTGCGCGAAATGGCGACGGTCACCGGTGACTAGAAAGCCAATTCACAGTAATTTTAGTGGGAAAGTGGCAAACATATATGTTTTTGTGTCAATCCATCTATTTGTCTATCAATTGCCTAGGCCAGGGGTCCCCAACAGCCCGGCCGCAGACTGGTACCGGCACAGAAATAATAAATAAAGTATTAACAACTGCATTCTAGCCGAATTAACTTTGGCCTGTGCCCCTTAACACACAAATATCCCTGTCTACTCAAGCTATAATACTACAACTGGATAGAAAGTCGTCATACAAATCCATTGGACTGCGAGCAGTACATCTTGTTTTTTTATATCTATGTGCGCTTGTCCTCCATAATAATGTATGACGTAGGCCATAGGGCGGGCACATCACATTTGTTCCCAGAAATAACCAAAAAGCGAAGATGACTGAAAAACAAACGTCTTTGAACAGATTTTTTACGGGGAGAAGGGCACCTGACGAGCCAGAAGATGACCCGACAACCTCGAAGAAAACAAAATCTTCTTTTAACAGACAATACCAAGAATCCTACCTAAAATATGGGTTTGTCGCAACAGGTGACTGTCAGGCGCCAAGTCGGCTCTGCATAATATGGCTAGGTTCATACTGCAGGTCTTAATGCACAAAATCCGATTTTTTCGTGGTTTTCCGACTTGAGTGAAGCATTAACTTGACGGTCTGAACGTGACAAGTCGCGTAGAAGTGGACCATTTCAAATCCCATCTGGGTCACTTTCGTATGTGGTTCAAATCAGATCTGGGCCACATTTTTCCAGAATGTGGCTGGCGGTCTGAACTGTCAAGTCTCCCAAATCGGAATTCATGCAGCAATGAGGTCAGCAACGAGCGAAAGCAGCAGGCAGGATGGCAGCGACGTAGCTGTGCATTAGCTTCTAGCTTGAACTCTGCTTTTAAGCATGAAGAGGGCTTGACCACAGTCATCAAAAACATAAAATGAAAAAAAGCATAAGCCTGACAATTTTCAATTTTCATTCTGTGTGCCGAATGAGCAAACTGACGCACCCACGTCATTTCACGCACACACATCAAGGCTTAAGTGTGTGCATGTATGCGTTCCATCAGTTCATTTAAACTTTGAATATAAGACTAAACGGGGATGATTAATGTCTGTTATTTGTGTCCTCTTTTTGGAAATCAAAATATGATCACCCTGAAATGACATACAGCTAGCATGTGTACTAGTAATTTGTTTTGATGCTTCTGCGCATGAGAGTCACTTTGCTGAGCGCATCTCGGATTGAAAATTAGTGCGTATGCGTGACTTGAACGCAGGGGCGGACTGGGACTAAAAAGCAGCCCTGGACTTTGACCCAGCCCAGCCCACAAGAATCGCTATACGAAGGGAAACACAGACCCCTAGGGGGTCCGGGAGCATGCCCCCCCGGGGGAGAATTTTTTTTTTTTTTACATTTTTGTAAAATGCATCAATTTCGTGCACTTTGAGAGAAAAATTAAGAAAATATGCTTAGACTGTGACTGTCTGACTTGGGGCGCTCAAAGTACTGCAAGGCTGAACTGGAGTTGGATTCATTTTCTGTACTAGCTCTATGATCAACCTGAGTGAACAAATGAAAGAATTTATTTTTCAAAGCAAGTTTTACGTATCCAATTGATTATAATATATCTCTATATATCTCTGTCTATAAAATGACTTCATTGTTTATGCCATAATTCAGTGGTTTCCAAACTATTCCACATAGGGCTGGGCGGGCGCAGGATTTCATTCCAACAAAACAAGACAACACCTCTGCACCAATCTGGTGTCTTACACGTGTAATCAGTTGATTGCAGTCGGGTGCTGCTTGTTTTAGCAGAAACTTCTTTGGTTAAACTGTCGGTACTCGATCGGTTGAAACAAAAACCAGGCCCCACAGCGGCCTTTGAGGACTGGTTTGGAGACCCCTGCCATAATTAATCTTAATAATAATAGCCATACAAATAATAAATTTCAATGAAAATACAATAAACATTTCAAGACAAATCCTGTATACATAACCTTCATTGGAAAGTATTAACCAGAAAACAAAACAATATATAAATGATTAAAAATATATATCATATCAGTTTAACTACCTAAACTTTAAAGTAAAACCATTCATTTTATTAATATTTTGTTATATTTTTTCTGAATTAATATTCCTATGCTGCGTGTGCATACATTGTTTTACGGCTAAAATATTTTTTCTTAGGAGACGGATAGTAGGGCTAGCATACTGTAACTTGACATGATTGCAAACGGGTACATCGACTAGCTGGCACTAACCCTTTAATTGTCATTTATTTCATTCAAAATGTAGCTACCTGGTGGATAACAATTGCCAGTATACCGAGCAAGTAACCCTCTTCATCCCAATTTACTTGCCCTGCGCTTGTCTGGGGAACTTCCACCAGCTTATCATTACCCCCTCCCTCTTCTTTTCTCTCTCCCTGCACCGGCTGCACGTCAGAGCGGCTGCCGCTCCCTCTCACCATCGCCGGGAGCTGGGCTGTTGTTACCCGACGTGGCCGTTGCAGCCAGACTGCTGCTTGCGAAAATATTTGTCGACTTATGACATTTTAATGCTTCACTCTCCAGTTTCTTTAATTTTTTTCTCCCTAACCTTCACCGCGCCACCGTGCTCTTTTCTGTTTTTTTGCCACCACCATCCATATTGTGCATTAACGCTCGTCGCTATTTTGCTTCCACAGGGAAGGAACCAATGAAGGCTACTCTGTGCTTTCTTCGTTCCTAGTCTATCAGCTTGGCAGTGAACAGCCAGGCGCATTGCTGCCACCTGTCGGATTGGATGCGAACCCACAGATTACCAGTCCGCCCCTGCTTGAACGGGCTCAATGAAAAAAGGCAGTCTGAATGGGCTTGCCAAAAAAACATATGATGAAAAATCGGATTTGTGCATTAAGACCTGTGGTATAAACCTAGCCTATGTGGCCCACGAACTGCGAAGGAGTGGATATGTGACCTGTTTGTGAACCAAGTGATTTGAGCATGTCTGTGCGACATGAGGATCAGCTTGTAGAGATCACAAATGACAGCGACCTTAAACGTACATTTGAGACAACAACTCTACTGAGGTTCTGGATTAAAGTCATTCCGGAATATCCTGACATATTCTGACATCACTACGAGAGCATTGAAAACCTTGCTACAATTTCCAACATCGTATCTTTGTGAAGCGGGCTTCTCTGCAATGACGGCAACCAAGACAAAGGGGCCGTTTGCATGGTGACTCTCCGAGAATCCGAAAAATTTCAAATTTGCATTTGCGTCTCCATTTGAACAATGTCGCAATTCCGCATGAAAACTATGTAGTATTCATGCCAGACCCTAGGGGGCAGTGCAGATTTACAGGGCGACAGAGAATGATGCACTTTGACCCAACCAAGCTCCCTGAGCCCGGAAAAATATGCCCGCCCACTCAAAGCAATGTCATTTTTCTTTGGTTCAAAAAGGCACAAAAATGGAAACGTGCAACACATCGAAACTTTCAGGCCGCAAATCTTGCATACAGTCATTGATTTTAATCGACGGGATTTCTATTTTGAAATACTTCCCGACCGCCGCCATTACTCCTGGTTTGTGTTTCCTCCATATGAAAAAGCGGCCTTGTCATTGGTTAGGAGTGGCTATTGGCCCGCTCTCATTGGTCTGGAGCAGGCCAATAGCGATAGCTGCTTGATGTTCACGTGTCATCACACAACACAGAGACAGAGTGTAGTGAGCGCCAGGAGGAAAAAACAAGGCTGCGGTCAAATGTTATACTATTGGACGTGTAAATGGTATCGACGCCGTCTTTGTTGGTACTCGCCGATACCGATACCACCATTTCGGGCTGGATCGGCGCCCCTTACCGATACCAGTATTGGTATCGGTGCATCTTTAATACGAAGTGATTGTTTTCTGAGACACCAATAATAATATATAACAAATAATACAGGGTGTTCCAAAATGTTTTAACCCATTTCATAGGCCAATAATTTTGACAATTTTCGTTGGAATGAAATTTTCACAGCTTGTGTAGAAACATTTTTGTGTGTAACGTTTGGCATTTCTATCTTTTCAGGTTAAGAAATGTCGTTCACTTCAAAAGAAAAGGCATTTTACATGTTAGAGGATGCTCGGACTCAGTCACCAAAGACAGTGAGCGTGCCTTCTTCTTCGTGCCTTCTCTTCCAGCTAACATTAAAGAACTGAAATAGAGAATTACAGCTGCACTGGAAACTCTTAAGGCCAAGTTATGCTTCCGTGTCAGACCTGCGCCGTCAAGGAAGACCCGATTTACGACCACTCCGCCTTAGCCTCTCTGGCTCCTTCTCATTTTTCTGACCTCGAGTCAACGCATGTGAAGTGGTGGAAATGGACTATGATTTGTCCGCTCGGACTGTTGTTTCCGGTTCAGCGCGAAATTACCGACAAAGTCAAACATGATTTTTCTACACGCAAAAATGGACCAAGCCGACAAGAGTATCAACGAAGAGCAAGTAGGACAACTTCTACAATATGTCGTCAAGACATTATGAAGATTGCCAAATGGTAAGCAATTCGTGGAAGGAGATTGCTGAAAATACGGGGCTGGAGGTCAGCCAGCGATTGAATAAAAAATGGAAGAACCACCGAGACAAGTAAGTGTGTTTTCGAAATCGAAGCGAACACGAAGCGGTGACCTAGTGGGCCAAAAACTGCCAGCTTTTTATTACTTTATGTCATATTTTAGGTTGTTGCACTTCATCATTTATTGTGTACATATGTTTGCTGTGAATCTGTAACTTATTTACGTGTCACACTTCAAGTATATGAAGAATAAAGCACAGGTTTGGTGTCAAAAGAGTTGTTTTTATGTTTAATTTTCAACAACAGACAGTTCACACTCGATACATCATCACTGATTGAGAGTGCCTCTGTGCTTTTATGATAATGTTAAAATCAAGGCTTCCAACACAGTTTGGGAAGTTCCATAGCCGCCAGAAATCTACTATGGCTTCCCACTGGCTGGTTGTAGGACACGGCAAACAAATCGGGCTGGATGGCTATGCAGCCCTCAGACAAAACGCTGGACGCAGTGCTCAACGCCAGTTTGAAGCTAGCCGCCACAGCTTGCTGGTTTCCACCCGAGGCTAGAGCTCTCTGTGCGGCATCAAAAGTCAGACAGACCGCCTTGAAACTGTTTTCTGCGTCGCCTGTGCCTCAACATTTGTATGATCAACATTTATTCAATGTTGATGAGCTGAAGATGCACATTCAAGCGTTCCATCTTGCATTGTTTATTTCTCCGTTAAACTAGAGGAAGTCAACAAGCATGCCCCAAAACCGAACAAACATAACGCCACAACCCTCTAGTGGCTTGGCGGTGAATTACAGAGCAACACGTTCCCTCACCGCAGAACTATCGAATGCTTGCTGATGGGAATGGGAAATGAAATCCGGTTCCTAGTGTTTTGAGGACTCGACATCACAATGAAAAAGCCTTAACGATCTCTTTAACAATTCCTCAAGACGCGTATTGCGTCATCACGTGACATGACGTGTCTTGTTGTCCAGACGCATCAAACTAGCATGGCGTCAAGAACCGCTCGCTCCAAAGTTTGGCTACACTTCCCCAGGAAAGAGGGTGAAAATGAAAGGGTACGATGGTTTAGCATGAGCATTGCAGCCGTAAACATAACAACGACAGCACGTAGGTTCAAACGCTCGAAAGAGTGTCTTCACTTCACGAGGAAAAAGTACAACAAAGCTACTTGTAGTCATTGCAAGGTGGAGATAACTGCGTCCGGAGGGAATACGACAGTACTGTCCTCACCGAGACGCTAAGGCTCAGTCCTGGCTGTACAGTCAGCTAAACTCCCAAATGACGATGCAGAAGACATTGGTGTAATACAGTAAATTTATTCGGCTGTCGTTATGACACCTTCACTTGAAGAGTGAAACTAAAAATAGAAATGAAACATCAATTTCGTCCCCAATAACAAACAGGTTCGCATCAACATAAATCAGCGACGATTAGCTGCTAATACAGTAATAACACAAACAGTTAACACGCGTTCGCTAGCATTAGCACATCGTTCAAACCACTACTCAACTGGATTTAAGTGTCCGATCGCGAGTGGAAACACAACAACAACACAAAAGATGATACATACAGGCGTTGCCTCTGTAGATATTTTACAAACATTAACAAAGAATGTAGGCTCGTGGCAGTGTTTCCCTCTCTCACTAACTCGCTCACTCACTTGGATGCTTTGTAGCTGCACTTCTTCTTCACGTGTAAGCGCGCTCTTCTTCACGTGAGCGCATTCTTCTTCGCGTGAGGAAGCGCAAGGGCGCCCCCACTTGAGCGTGCAAGCACACTAAACACTAAAATGCATGCATTTGAATATAATGGTAAATAATACACTTTAACACATAATGCCAAAGGCAGAACAACGACCCATATGCCAATATATTAAAATTTCTATTAGAAAAGTGTTTCAGTAAAATATTACACATTCTCGTGTATTTGGCACTTAATTCCACAGTTAACATCGAGACCTCGTTGTGAGTTTGTAAGGTTGTGACATCTGATTAAACCAACTCGATGCCAATGAAAACATTTGTTCTTCTTTTTCCCCAAATTAGAATTGATAAAGAATCGAATCATTAAGCAATATCGATAATGGAATCGGAATCGTAAAAATCGTATAAATTCCCATCCCTACTCATTGACGCCGTAGTCACTTCGCCGTCGACGCAACGTCGGAGCATAACTCAGGCTTTACCGAACACATGCTACAGCTAGTTTGGCACGAGCTCGAATACAGACTCGACGTGTGCACAGTCACAGGTGGCACTCATATTGAACATTTATGAAAATCTGTCATAGAACCAACAAATATTTGTGCTTTTCTTTGTAAATTTAACCAATAAAACTTATGACCTTCAACATAAAGTGTATTTAGTTTCATTTAGATCCATCAAGTAGTTTCCAAGAAATGGGCAGTTAGAATGGGGTCATGGTCAAGATGAAAAGAGCCACATAATTGAATGTCTATCATCGTCAGTGGTCCTGAATGAGTTAACATTCTGGACACATATGTGAATTGTAGGTATGAGACCTTATCTCCAAGTGACTGTAGGGGGAGACCATACATATTCAAGGCTAACGTGGCCTTTCCGTGGCGCATCCATGATTCATGAGAGCCTTCCTCCCTTCCTGCCCGGACAACGGCTCAAGTCTGCTCCACCTCCTACATTGTGTCGCACCCGAGCTTGACGTAAAAGCGATAATTCACTTGCTTATTACAGGTCTCCGATGTAGGAAAGGCAGAGTGTTCAAGGGTATTTCATATAGATCCCAATTTTGAAGCGTGAGACCCATGAATCACTGAGAGCGCAGCGAGCTAAGAGGGAATGACCCCTGATTTATTTGTCTGTTGGTCACCAATTTTCTCCCCTCTCTTCAGCTACAAAGTAATACATCTTGCACATAGCCACACTCTCTTTTCCCCCATTTTAAACACCTCTCAGCATAAAACAAGTTTACGTCTTTCTCTGGCAAAAGCTGAGCAATGAACTGCTGCAAAGATTTTTCTCACTTGTCAAAGAAATTATTCACATTGTTCGCTTACTGTAGCAGAGCATGACGTGTAATCAGCAGATATTCACACTTGGGACTTGTTACATAGCTGAATACAAGGAATATTTTAGGGCTTTTTAATGCAGCACTGAGGACAATGACATCTAGTTTATGCAGTTTAGTGGAGAATAAATGCACTTTGCTGCCTAATGACAATCTTCTAAGGACTCTATGAATACATCATGTAATGGTAATTAAATATATAAATGGGAGGCAAAGTGGTAGGAAGAATACAAAGTCCTTATTAACAGTGAGCATATGCTAAAAATGTGGAAATCTTTGACCAAACATTTATCATTACTGTATTTGTTTATAAATATTTTTAGGGATAAATTCTTAGTTTAACTAGAGGAGCACTCAGGGAGCATATTTCCGCCTAAGCAGCCTAATTCAAAGCATCATCTTATTTGTGATCTCTGTGACCTATGACTTTTGACCCTCTCTTCTTATGATATCGCTTACCCTGCAAGTAAACATGAGTTACATAGGCTAATCCATTATCAAGTTATTGCAAAATTCTTTTTTCAGGCCTTTAGGACAGTTGGCATCATTACAGTTGTACCTTTACAAACGAATTTATACGTTCCAGGACCTGGTTTGTAAGTCGAAATGGTCGTATGTCAAGCAGGATTTAACCATAAGAATAGATTATAATTCGATTAATTCGTTCCACAGTTCGAAAAACTATGTGAAATCCTGATAAATACTGTTGGTACAATTACAAATAGCAATAACACATAGCAAAACAAATAAATAATAAATACAAATCGGAAAAATAATATAATATTAATCATTATAATGTAACAAATCGGGTTTTAATGTGGCCGTTGTGTTTTGCATGCTGTTCCTGAACTCACCGTGTGACTGATGAGAGAGAGGCGCGGTAGAGTGGGAAATTTTTACTTTTTTTTTTCATGTTGTTGTTGGCATCGGCTACGGTGGACAGTAACCGTGTTGTGTTGCAGAAGTTGTGAGATAAATGATTAAAAACCGGACGAAGCTGGCCACTTCCTTGCCAATGTAACAATAACAATAGAATAAATCGGAAATAAAAAGCGTTTTTATTGTCACCTTAACTTATAGAGACCGGCGAACGGCTGTCAGAGAAGACCTCAATATTGTCAAGCCATTTCACTCACGCGCAAACCACGCTCATATTTTTCTATCATTTCCTTATTAATTTTAATGATAAGCGTCACCTTTTTCATTTTTTCACCAAATGCTCTAATCTTCTTGGGACCCATGTTTATTTCTCTCACAAGAATATCCGCCATGCGTCCGTCTTGCCGGAAAAACACTGAAATTGCGACCTTGCCATAAATCGTCGTATTTCAAGCATGTCGAGACAAATGACGAGTCAAATTTTATGCCGGACGTTGAAAGAATCGTATGTCAATGCGATCGTATGTCGACGAATCACTGTACTCCCAAAATTAATCACCCCTTTAATTTCATATTACAAACATTTCCTGCAAGTTTGATGATAATACCTTAATTAATTCTTGAGTTATCTTGAACACAAACATACAAACAGTACTGAATACACGACCCATGCCTTTAATGTAATATGGTTATAAAGTGTACTAATCTACACACGCTTTTACCGCGCCTAAAGCACATTCACGTATAGATTCTCACACATCAATGGTGCCTTGCTCATGGGCACTTGGACATTGGGCTGTCGTAGGAATCGAACCACTGACCTTTAAGTCCTGGGACAACTCGAGCAACCAGCTGTGCCATGCCCGCCCAAATATAATATTCTCTTTTGAATTTTTTATTTTGTTATTTTCATTATTTTCATTATTTTAAACACAAACACACAAAACAGTGAATATTATTTATTTTCTGCAGATTCGGGGGCAGACTGGTTATCGCTAATTAATTCATTGTTACTTGCGCCACCCTCCGCATTATGGAGGACCAAAGCTGCCAAAATTAAAAATAAAAATAAATCAATCAATAAAAGGAAAAATAAAAACGAATATAAATACAAAAATAATAAATAGGGTACAAAAATTAAATATAAATACAAAAATAAATATGGAAATAAATAGCTAATTAAATAAAAGTAGAAATAAAAATGAATATATATACAAAAATAAGAAATTACATTAAAAATGAAAGAATAAATACAAAAATAAATGTGGAAAAAATACAAAAATAAATATATTGATTGAAATAAATGTCAATCAATAAATAAAAGTGCTTTGCCTTATATTTACTTATTTCATTATCAGCACGAACGTGCAATTGGAAATACTATTCAAATGAGGGGGCGGTCCTACATGTGTTGAACTATTCACCCATTGGTCGATCGACACGCTGGTGCCGCGATCCTCTCGATCGACTTTGCCTGCTGGCCTGCCTGGCTGCTTGTTGCTAGCGTCATAAAGTAATGGGAGTCGACGAGAAGGTCGGCGTCCAAGCCGCTACGGGAACGGGAAGCTGGCAATCGGTTGGATGAGGACAAGGTACGTATTAAATTGGTAATTTGGTGTGTTTTTAACTTTTTACTTAATTTGGTGTGTTTTTTTTTTCTTTACTTTTTACTTAAGTCCAGTTGAGGTATGTTGAATCTATATCATTTTAAATACGCTAATACCTCGCTTTGGGTCTCAGGAAGGGGAGGCAAGGCGGGACACGGATAAATTTGCTAATAATATTAAACCCACAAGGAATAGTTTAGCGTTAGTGCAAATTAGTGAAGCGAAATTTACCCATTCAAGTTCGTGTTTACGCTCTTAAGGGCTCAGGTAGACTGCACCGGCTGGTGTCTCGTCTAATGCTTCCGTAGCTATTTTTTTTTTTAAATACCATTTTGCCTTGTGTTGTCATCCATTTTCTTCTAGATACTTCGGAGGAAGGTTGGGGTGTCGTTCCTCAACAACAACAGACATCTCTCGTCCTCACTCATCTACGTGTTTTTTTACCCTAAAGCTCACCGAAGACAATTCACATTTCAGGGGATGCTGATGGTGAGCAGCTGGCCAGTTTTAGGGGAGAAAGTTACTGACCTTAAGTGGCTCATGTTGGTGTCCAGCGGACAGGGTTTTTATTTTTTTCATTGATGAACGCGTTAGTTGTGCTGGAAGTCCTTTTTTGTTGATCAATTGCCTGTTTATTATTTGTATTGTATTACACTGGTCATCAATAAAATGTTACTTAGCAGAAAAACAATCATTGCCTTTATTATTTCTGCACATTGGTGAGGTACTGTCACATCAACCACAACCAACATGCTATGCTGTCATTTCAAACAAGTCCAAATATCTGATGCAGGATGGATAGTCTCGCTGTAGACATTCAATAAATTAGAAAATTCTGACATCTGCTGAATTTCTTCAGGAGTCGAGGCTTGTTGCAGCTGCACTTCAGGGACTGACACCTACATGGGGGTGATGACCATGTGGACCATCACATAAAACTCCAAATATGTAATGTAAAGTTGAACCAACTACCTAGTAGTCCTGAAATATAACTAAACATGTACACATCCTATATGGCAAATTTATTGATTAGCTTAACCTGTATGTGCCTAGACTGTGAAAGTGTTTATTTATATAATTTTATTAAGAAGGGGGAAAAGATGGTTGAGGACAATGGACAAGACTGCAAAATGGAAAGGGTGACACTCAGTTGTTACTTTTAGGTCGTTTTACACATAACCTTAAAGTGGAAGTTCTGAAGTTTTGACTTTAGACTTAACCCGTTTGTGTACACTTTACCCCTTTCAATCACTTAGCTTATAGTCTTATAGACACCCCCACCCCCATTCTCCTCTTTCACTGGCCAATTGGCCCCCACATGGTGTAAACCGGAAATACATCTCGCTGACGATAGCACCAGCATATTAGTAACTAGTTTAGATGTTCAATGTATTTCTTGTTGTTGTTGTTTGTGTATGTGTTTCTTTTCTTTCTTCTCTTGTATTTCTTTTCTTCTGTCCCCCCATAATCCCTTCCTGTTCGCTGCTTTGTCATAATAAAAAGGTATTTTGAAGGATCACAATGGGAGTATGTCAGACTCTCCATGTGAAACATTAAAACTGTTCAGAATCCGGGCACTTAGACTTCCATTCTCTGTGTCAAACAGCTGAACAGGACAGGTTTAAAAAAAAAAAAAATAAATAAATAAATAAAAAAATAAATAAAATAAAAAAAAAAGACTTAACCCGTTCAGTCGTGCATTTTTTTTCTGATGGGCAAAAAAAAAAAAAAAAAAAAAAAAAAAAAAAAAAAAATCTAAGCCCATTTTTACTCAAGTACCAGAACAAAGTAATTTTTTGGTCGGGGGATATTTCATGCTTTTATTGGTTATTTTTAATGTTATGTGTGAGAAACATGCACTTTACATGATCCTTTTTGAAGCTGCACTTGTTAAACCATTTCCAAAGAGCCAACAAGCAAATAGGGCATGCCAAACCTCATGATTTGTTTTCAATGGGTGAAATTTCATCCAATCATCTCCCAGAAGTGTCAACTAAAACTATACCAACATTTCTGCAATAACAGAAGATGTGTTGCAAGGCCCAAAAAATCTTTTTAATTTTTTTGAGACATTAAACTTGAGGGTTTCTTTTTTTTTGCAAGCCATAAACATCAACATTTAACTCATTGGCTGCCATTGACAGCGCTTGACACCCAATCCATTTTGACTGGGAGAGGCTGGCAGCGAAAGCACTCCCAATCAAAATTGATTCCTAGCGCGTAATAAAAAATAAAAGCATGAAATATTTAAACTTTATTTAAAATGGTCTATATTATATACGGGTTTACCTTTCCAAAATGGGTGAAAAAAATATGGTCTTAATTTATTTTTGTACTTCCTTCCTAGTTCCCCAACATAGAGACTTAATTTACGAGTTTATGGTTGCCATAGATATGCCTTTGACTGTTGGAGGCTGGCACAGAATATCTTCTATGCCGAACAGTTTGTAGTTGTAGTGTGCGGACAATTCCCGGTGGATCCAGACGTCGCATGAATTCTTGCACACGAAGTCTTCCATGAAAAAACAGGAAAACAAGTTGCAATTTAAAAAGTTGCATTGCATAAAAGCTGAAAAAGTAATTTCTAGTGTTTAAACAGGACTTGAATTAACAAAATGGTTTAACCCTCATGGCAAAATCATGATTCCGCTTGTTTGTTAATTTTTAAACAAGTATTTCCATTTGACACTTCATTTGAATGAGTGAAAACTATGGTCCAAGTCAAATTAGTTAATGACATTCACTTACTCTGAACCTTTGTCCTTGCATCATTTTGAACCCAGAATTTTGAGGAGATCCTGGGATCTCTGCAATCATCCAGCATCCAACATTGCGATGTCAGTGGAATTATTCAAGTCAGAAACTTTAAAAACAGCGTTACATGGTGACCAGGAATATCGTTTGCTGTCATGAGAACTTAGTTGTAACTTCTGCTAAGCTACACTGGAGCAGTTACAAATAGCTTCGATACCCGTGGTAGTCAGATATAGAGAGAGTGCAGCATGCCATACGAATAATAAAGTTTTCATTTTAAAAAATGCCACTAACATACAAACTCACCTTATACCATGCTCTGACATTCAACGGTGGATATTCTCTCACTTCACACCATGTAGGTCGGCTAAATCGCTAACTGTAAAGTCACGTCTTTGGTGGCAGGCATGGCTAGTAGATTTCAGAATGTCGATCAACCAATAAGCGAATAGTTCACCCATTGCACCCTTAGGAACGCCTCCTCATTTGAATAGTATTTCCACTTGCACGGTCGTGCTGACAATGAAATAAGTAAATATAAGGCAAAGCGCTTTTATTTATTGATTGACATTTATTTCAGTCAATAAATTTATTTTTGTATTTATTTCCATATTTATTTTTGTATTTATTCTTTCATTTTTAATGTGATTTCTTATTTTTGTATATATATTCATTTTTATTTCTATTTTTATTTAAGTAGCTATTTATTTCCATATATTTTTTTGTATTTATTTTTTATTTTTGTATCCTATTTTTTATGTTGTATTTATAGTCGTTTATATTTTGCCTTTTATTGATTTATTTTTAATTACTTTTATTTTTAATTTTGGCAGCTTTGGTCCTCCATACCGCATCGCTCTGCGCCCTACAACTATTTGTGAAGTGCTGTCCTATTCAATTGTAGCTATCCAGAGTTGTCTGGGTCATCTGACTCCATTCTGGCCAAAAACATGTTGGGTTTTCTAGTCCTACAATGAATCCAAATGAGATTTGTATGTGAATTTATATTTGATTAGGAGTATCATGAGTCTATTTTTTTACAAATAAATAATTGTGCGCTTTTATTAAAGAACATGTCTATCAATTTGTAATTTGCGCCATTAAAACGCAACATAATTAGCATTTCTAACACTCACACAAAAAGAAAATGACTGCAACTTAAAAGAGGGTTCGTTTGGTAGCCTGGTTCAACAATGGAAGCACAAAATTAATCTATTATGCATTCTCCATGAGGTTATTATTCCTTAAGCATATTCAGTGACACTTTCATATGCATTGCTCTCAGAAGCCATTTGCTAAATCCTTCTTGCTATATGTGCATTTGGAATGGTACCTCATTTAAGATAGCATCTGAATTACTTAGTGGGGAACTCTGGCTCTGCTGCTTTCATCTGCCATCAAATTATCATGTAATGTGACAGGTGACATTTTCCGACACTGTGCCACTATCTGGTGCAGGCTTCAACCACAAGATAATAGCAAGCAATTGGAAAATACAATTTACTTTTGTCGACGCTCCAAGATCGGTAATATCTTGGCGAGTTTAATGATGTGTAGAAAACGTGCTAGAATTCAGGTAGATTTATGGAAGTTATTCAAGCATTCAAAAAAATATAGAGAGTATACTGTATTTCTGTTGAGAAATGCAATATTATTTAATTGATATACTTGAGTATATGAATATGGGATGTCTTGAGACACCAATTTCAAATGGTGACGGAACTCACATCCCACCAATTACTGCAAAATGGACCCGAAGGGGTGCCATTCGTTTGTACTACGTTTGCGCTAGTTGTTGAAATGACCCTCTGTTCTTGAGAGAGTTGGTACACTTCATCAGCTGCGACGGAGGTGCTACGATTGACGTCAACACTCGTAATTTAAACGATAACTGCATAAACAATTTTTTTTTTTACAGCACAAACATAGCAAAAACGAATGGCACCATTTCGGGTCCATTTTGCAATAAATGGGGGGCTGCGTGATGTCATCACTCAAAATTAATATCTAAATATCTCAAAAACAATAGCAGAACAAATAATTTTTTTCAGCACAAAACGAGCACAAACTATATGATTTTTCTATATATTTGCGTCTGGTGGGGGGCCAGCTTCACGGAGGTTTGTTCTAGCCCTAGGCTCAAGTCATTGAAATACTGATTGCGAACCGTATTTATTTTTGCACTATTTCAAGAGATTAATTTTCAGTTTTGTAACAATTTGCTTTTTTTTTTTTTTTTTTTTTTTTTTTTTTTTTTTTGGGAATATAAAAACATATTTTACGATCACAGTTAACTTTGTGTAATCTAACACTGAAAATGGTACCTTATTTTTTATAAAGGTTCTCAAGTTCTGACTTTAACTGTAACGTCAATTGAGCCCTACAAAAAGGGTGTGTTGTCTATTTTTGCATACAAACTGTGATTTAAAGAATGTAAATGAAACAAATATAAAATCATAATTAATAAAAACACAAATTCACAAGTTAGATGTCTTTATTTAAGTTTGTTCTATTTTTTTTTCACTTTAATAAGAGCTGATTTGTAGCCAATAGTACAAATCTTAACTTTCAAATGCTGTGATGAAAAAAGCCTTTTTGTTTTTCCTGTTGTACTGAACCGTGACCCCCGTACCGAGGAACCTCATATGGAAAAGAAATATAAAAAAACATGTAAGAATTTACATCAATTCCAGTAATGAATCTTTATAAGTCTCATACTGTGATTTACTCTTGAAAGTGGCCACTTTTGCATTCTCTTCATACAAAATAGTTAAATGATTTGATTATAAAACAAGTAAAAAATTATGTATGTGGTTTAAAAAGAAAATACTGTATAAGGCAAATTACATTTTCCATTGATGTTTCATATATGTTTTGAAGGTTTTACCTAAATGCCACTTGTAAAGACATACTGCTTTCATGTATGAATATATACCATACAGTGGGGCAAATAAGTATTTAGTCAACCACTAATTGTGCAAGTTCTCCCATTTGAAAATATTATAGAGGCCTGTAATTGTCAACATGGCTAAACCTCAACCATGAGAGACAGAATGTGGGAAAAAAACACAGAAAATCACATCGCTTGATTTTGAAAGAATTTATTTGCAAATCATGGTGGAAAATAAGTATTTGGTCAATACCAAAAGTTCATCTCAATACTTTGTTATGTACCATTTGTTGGCAATGACGGAGGCCAAACGTTTTCTGTAACTCTTCACAAGCTTTTCACACACTGTTGCTGGTATTTTGACCCATTCCTCCATGCAGATCTCCTCTAGAGCAGCGATGTTTTGGGGCTGTCGTTGGGCAACACTGACTTTCAACTCCCTCCACAGATTTTCTATGGGGTTGAGATCTGGAGACTGGCTAGGCCACTCCAGGACCTTGAAATGCTTCTTACGAAGCCACTCCTTTGTGGCCCTGGCTGTGTGTTTGGGATTATTGTCATGCTGAAAGACCCAGCCATGTCTCATCTTCAATGCCCTTGCTGATGGAAGGAGATTTTCATTTAAAATCTCTCGATACATGGCCCCATTCATTCTTTCCTTTACACAGATCAGTCGTCCTGGTCCCTTTGCAGAAAAACAGCCCCAAAGCATGATGTTTCCACCCCCATGCTTCACAGTTGGTATAGTGCAATTCAGTATTCTTTTTCCTCTAAACACCAGAACCTTTGTTTCTACCAAAAAGTTCTATTTTGGTTTCATCTGACCATAACACATTCTCCCAGTCCTCTTCTGGATCATCCAAATTCTCTCTAGCGAACCGTAGACGGGCCTGGACGTGTACTTTCTTCAGCAGGGGGACACGTCTGGCAGTGCAGGATTTGAGTCCCTGGCGGCGCATTGTGTTACTGATAGTAGCCTTTGTTACTGTGGTCCCAGCTCACTGTAGGTCATTCACTAGTTCCTCCGTGTGGTTCTGGGATTTTTGCTTATCATTTTGACGCCACGGGGTGAGGAGGGAGTTGAAAGTCCATGTTGCCCAACGACAGCCCCAAAACATCACTGCTCTAGAGGAGCTCTGCATGGAGGAATGGCCCAAAATACCAGCAACAGTGTGTGAAAAGCTTGTGAAGAGTTACAGAAAACGTTTGGCCACCGTTATTTCCAACAAAGGGTACATAACAAAGTATTGAGATGAACTTTTGGTATTGATCAAATACTTATTTTCCACCATGATTTGCAAATAAATTCTTTAAAAATCAAACAATGTAATTTTCTGTTTTTTTTTTCCCACATTCTGTCTCTCATGGTTGAGGTTTACCCATGTTGAAAATTACAGGTCTCTCTAATATTTTCAAGTGGGAGAACTTGCATAATTAGTGGTTGACTAAATACCTATTTACCCCGCTGTATGTTTTGTGCATGTAAAGTGTATATACAGTATTTTGCAAGGAGATCATGCGTTCTTTATATATTTCATATGCAATCATGGAAGAAATTATTAGCACCGCTGGAATTTTTCCAGAAAATACAGCACTTTTCACAGAAAGTAATCCAATTACAAATGTTTTCCATATGAATGTGTTTATTTCTTGAATGTTCATTGGAAAAACACAAAAAAGCTGAAGAGAAATGACAAAATGCACACAATTTTATACAGAATGCAAAAAATGGGCAGGACAAAATTATTGGAACCCTCATCTCAATATTTGGTTGCACATTTAGAGGAAAATAACAGTCTATTTGTTTTTTAAAAAATAGCTATGTTTTTTCTTTAAATAAATTCACATCCTAATTAATTAAATGAAGTGGCTCGTTGATCCCTTTCAGGGTAGGTTTACACAGATCATATTGAGCCATTGGGATTTAGCATTTGGTCAGAGGTCGCTGATTTCAATATGTTTACCTCTCTGCAGGATAGAAGCAGCTCTCGTATCAAACCTGAGCATGCTTTGCTGGCGAACGGCAGGCTTCTTATTAAAAATTGATAGGCAATCTGTTGTGTGTCGCTCCTGAAGAATTCATTAATTGCGTGCTATTCGCCTGTGTGGCAATCCCTCCGCCTCTTCTCCAACACTCAAACGCACACTTTTGTTTTGAATATTTGCGAAGCAAACAGACAAATGATCCAGAGGGACAAAGATGTTGAGCGAGCGACTGACTTGATTGAGACCGCAAGTTTAGCATCATCCTGATCAGTGGGTTGAAAATAAGTTGTCTGTAATTACTTGAATTTAATGTATAGCAGTGAAGTCAGATGGAGGAAAACCAGGTCGCATTTGAGTCCCTTTCACAGTTTTCATCTTCAAGCACCCTTTTGTCTTCACATAACCAGCACTGACGCAAATAACTCTTTGACCATATCATCCCTATTCTTTGGCAATGACCTTCGCTCCCGTCGCAACACTATCATTTTTTTCTTAGTTATTCTGCCGCGCTTCAAAGCTGCGATTATGCAGACATAAGCTGCGGTGATATAAATTGAATGCTGACTGAATAATTTACACCGTCTTTACTTTCATTTTAAGTTAAAGTAGCACTGATGGATATCCATTTACAAGCCTCGTGGCCTATTAAATGCTTGTGTTAACTCTCCATTTACAGAAGAATCAGGGGCCTGCAAGCTGCAGCTCCAAAGCCGCGTGTGACTCTTTTCCAGTATTGGAACTAATGTCTTACAAACATTACGTTATATAACAGTGAGATACAGTGCTACCTCTACTTAAAAAACAATTTTCAGGTTACAACATGCCTCACCAGGAAAATTCTGCCTCTTGTTAAGAAACAACTTTCACGTTAATAAAATACTATACAGTACTGTAAAAGAAACCTATCTATTTCCTGCTTTCTGCTTTTAAATGCCCCGCCATAAGATCCTGCTGCCCTATTGGTTATAATCTTTCACCATCATGCTTCAGTAATGCAATTCTGATCTCCTACTGGCCTATTGTTATGACGTTTACATTTGGGTGTCACAGTATGATGATGTGCACCGGCGCAACGGTGTTACTGTTATAACGAGTCGACATCTTCGTTAAGAGAGCAGAAGTCTCCTCGTATTTTTATTTCATGAAGAGTTTTTTTTAAAGCCCACGCACGGTTCACTACATTAATAGCACATTAGAGTACACCAATTGTGTGATGCCATCATGTCAATATGCACCAAACTCTCTGAGGAATGCTTCCAGCACCTTGTTGAATCTATGCTACGAAGAATTGAGGCAGTTCTGAAGGCAAAAGGGGGTCCAACCCGTTACTAGCATGGTGTGGCCGGTGAGTGTATATATCTATATATATCTATATATATATATATGTATATATATATATATATATATATATGTATATATATATATATATATATATATATATATATAGATAGATAGATAGATAGATAGATAGATAGATAGATAGATAGATAGATAGATAGATAGATAGATAGATAGATAGATAGATAGATAGATAGATAGATATAGATATACTGTATACATAAAGTAACTTAAAATTTCCGAAGTAACTTCAACATCACTGCTCTTTTGTACTTGTGATGTAATTTTTAAATGGTTTGTCACTTGATAGACGTCAACAAACATACAGTAGCACAATGTCACTGAAAACACGCGACTAATGGATCAGATCTGATCTTGTCACCAAATCCGATACAATCCGATACCGATATTGAGTATTGGATCGTGACATCACTAGTACCGTATTTTTCAGACTATAAGTCGCAGTTTTATTTTTTTTTTCGTAGTTTGGCTGGTGGTGCGACTTATACTCTGGAGCGACTTATGTGTAAAATGTTTAACACATTATTATATCATTTTACATGTTATTTTGGTGTTTTGGAGTGACACTGATGGTTTGGTAAACTTGTTAGCATGTTCTTTATGCTATAGTTATCTGAATAACTCTTAATAGCTATGTTACGTTAACATACTGGCCACGTTTGCATTTCGTTGTTCATGCATTATCTAACATTATCATACTGTACACTTATTCAGCATGTTGTTCTCTATTGTATTTTTATTTTAAATTGCCTTTCAAGATGACATATCTGTTCAATGTTTTGGATTTTATCAAGTAAATTTCCCCCAAAATGTGACTTATTCTCCGATGCGACTTCTATGTTTTTTTTCCTCTTCATTGGGCATTTTATGGCTGGTGCGACTTATACTCAGGTGCGACTTATAGTCCGAAAAATACGGTAAATGTATGTCATCCGACTATATGACTATCATTTGAGTCATACCTGAGTATAAGTCGTTGGGCCAGCCAATTTATGCGAAAAAATGCAACCTACAGACCGGAAAATATATTACTTTTGGTAGTTTAACTTACTTATCACAGATGAAGCAGCTAGCAACATTTTCATGGGGAAAAATAATCTCCATTCTGAATCTCTACATTTTTATGTTTGTTGTGCACTTTTAAACTTAAACAATTAGACATAAACAACCTTTCAGCTTCTTAGTATTTAAATTTTACTCCACCCGGCGTATTCGCCATTAATCCCCAAATATTCAGCCATTGTTAACCCTTCAGAGGGAGACTATTTTTGGTCATTAAAAAAACAAAAAACAAAAAAAACAAAGATCTGGCGTCCACTTCATGACCATGTGAGCCACAATGTTAGCATTTATTTTTTTTATTTTTATGTTGTTTATTTAATATTATTTAAATATTTTTATCAATATATATACAACTATATATTAATTTCATGCTAATTGAAATGAAATCTAATTTAAAATAAATAAAAACTATGACACATTAAATTTAATTTGTCATGGACAACAATATACCTCCAATTCCTTTGACTGGAGGGACTGGCTGTGAATTCTCATGTTTCAGTGCCATTGGCGGTGTTAGACGTCCAATCCATTATAACGAGGACGGGTGAATGCACGTACGTTCATTCACTGCACCCTTCGAATTGACTGGACGTCTAGCACCGTCAATGGCAGGTAATGAGCTCAATGACTGCCCTATAAAGGGTTAAGCCTCAATTCAATTTAGCGCCCGGACAAAGCAACATTGTTCAACAAGTGTCGAGCCAGGAACTGACTTCTCATCCGCCTTTGTTGGAATGATTGCAATGTTGCGCCGCTCAAATGTGACTGATCCTCTCCAATCTCCTCGTGAGCAACCAAACAAACTCCATCACAAGCGCGTTTCGCCCTGGTGCTACATTTTCACAGCACGCTTTTGATTCTGAGCTGATTAGAAGATTATAAAATGGATGTTGGCACTTTTTGCTGTGTTTTATTATTGCGCATTGATCTCCCGTACTGCCTGCATGCCGCGTTAGAGCCGCCGCTTATCTGCCAAACTAAGGGCGTGGGAAAATCCTTCCAAATTCAACCTCAAGCTGACTTACAGATTGGTCGTGGAGGTTTTACTGGGCCAAGTGGCATACGGCAACTGAGGCTAGTACTATTTTGTGCTCCATCAAAACCACTAGAATTAGTCTCAAAGGTGATGTTGCTGGACACGTAAATACTCTTTATATATCCGTGTTTGTTTACAGGTGTGCAAGGGCATGCGCGGGCCAAATTAGATTGGAGTTCTGAGGCGAGAAAGGGAAGAGACGCATGGGGGAATTTAGCTATGAGGCTCATAAATAGTTTAGCCACCCAGTGCAGATTCATCAAGAAGCATAAGGGATAAATCTTTGGCTTTTTTCTTCCTCCCTGTCTTCATCCTCAGCCTGAAGAGAGTAATGTGGATTTTAAGATGCCCCGTGATAATCCTGCATCTTGAGAGCACCTAATACCTGCTGACTATTTTGATATAAATAAGTGCTTACTTTTAAAAGCAAACCTGCTTGGACGTAGATATACATTGATGCCCTGTGGGTTTCGGCAGGCAAACACGCATTTAGTTTTATCTAGAGGTTGAACTGACAACCCAATGTGTTGATTGTAAAAGTCTGAGATGATGTTTATGGATTTATGGATGTTTTGTTGAAATCAACTGGTGGTAGATTCAGCAAACAAAATACCAGCCATGCCTCAAGTGTGTGGGAATTTTTGAGTAAAAATATGGTATGAATAGTAGCATGGTCACTATTTTATACTATGAACTAGAAGAGCACTCGGAGCAGAGTTCCGTAGCCTTGCAATCAAGACTGTACTTCTTGATTCATTGATTCATTATGCAGTGTGATCTTGCAAATTAGAGATGTGACCGAAAAATTGGCGCCGAAAATAGCTAATATTGCATTCTCGGTAGACATGTGCCGATTACCGGTTTCAAGGTATACCGTGGTATGAAAACTTCAAGGTTTCAAAACCACAAAAAAATTCCGTCATACCGTACCCATGGTATTACCTATTTTTTATGTCCTAAAAATGCATGGAGAAACCCCTCACTTGCAGCTGTAAGGCTCAACCCTCCCCCACCGGTTGTTGCTCAGTGTCAGTGAGTCAGCTGTGCTACATGATTACTGGATGAGGTGAAACTCCTGAACTTTTTTCCCCCATCAAAGAAAACGAGATCACTGGTATGGGAATACTTCTGCTACAGAAATGTTACAGCCTCGGCTCAGAGGAGGAGGCTCAAAAACATGATTGTGGAGGCTGGCTGCCGACGAGGCAATACCGCCAATATGATTTCGGATTAATACAAAATTAACGGTTGGTAAACGCTGTCATGAACATTTCCCACCAGCTACGAAAGTTAACTCCAGCAGGCTTAGTGTGTCTAGCGGTGGTAAAACATGTGGTGTTTTTTTCTCTATGGCAACCGACTGTGTTGAGAAAGAGAGTGTGTGTATAACGTTAACAGGATTTTTTTTTTTTTTTTTTTAATATTTTAAATTAACATGATACTTATGTTCCAATTTGCTAGTATGTTTTGAAAAATAAAATCATGTTCAATGGAAAAAGGTTTTATAATATTTATTATTATTATTATTTATAATTTTTAGATTTTTTTTTTTTTTTTACAGAGATATCTCAAAATAACACATTTTAGAGCTGTAATTGCAATACCGTGATACTGTGAAAAAGTGATATTTTGGTTTGAGGTTGGCATACCGTCAGAATATTTACCGGCACATGCTTAGTTTTCGGTTAACAGACCGAAAGTTTACCACTGAAGAGTGTGAAAAATCGTAGTCCTCTTGTGATGACACATTCAAAACACAATGAGAAGCAACACTACTGGCTCACAGCCAACTTGTCTGCGGTTTGGAAGTATTTGAGGTATCAAAGATATTAAATGAAGGAAAATAGATTTGCTTCATCGCTGCGACATGCTCGTTCTGAAGTTGCTTTCCATTGATGTCCCGCATTACATCGAGTACGGTGCATTTGAGCGCGTGCATGCATGACTAGTTTGGATTTTAATCAAGGAAGCAGTATACAAATAAAGTAGTATTTAAATGCACACATGTGCATTTGCATTTCGTACAATAATTGTATGGCACGACCACTTCCTCTTTTTTTGTCACATTTTTTTCCACCACTTCCACACCCTCTCTGCCAGTCGCTATTTAATCTACTCGGCTTCGTCGCCACTAGGAGCACTCGCCTGGTTCTTGATCGATTCCACTTGTTGCACGGGAAAACAGCGAATCCTATTTTGAGGACTTCGAGAGATTGCAATGGCCATGTAAAGAGCTTTACTAGTTTCGGCGAGAACTGAATAGTTTTTTGTTGTTGTGAACTACAGTTCCACGCAAACGTACATACACTGAGATGTCATTTAGCTTAGCACTGGAGGCGTGAGACCCATTTTTCGAGTGTCCTGAACATCCATGAAAGCGCATTTTTCAAGGTTTCATCGGCCGTGACGTCCACTCAACAGAATGTGATAACGACGCCAGCACCTCTGCTATATGTGGCGTTCAAAGTTTGCCACAAAATGTTCACTGCCGCCGGGCACACAATCTCCCAAGGGGTTTCATAATCTGCTTTTTTCAAACTAAATTTTTCCGAGTCTTGGGGGTCGTAGAACATTTTGGAAGATGTTTGCGTACTTGTGAGAAGGCACCATATTTTATTTACGCCTGTTCGCCAAAAAAAAAAAAAAAAAAAAAAAAAAACAGGGCAAAGGTCATCAATCAGAAATAATGAAAATAATCTAATATAGTGATTGATAAGGAGAATGGAAATCTGAGTGTCTAATTGGTTTGAACAGTTTTAATGAATCATGGGAGTATGACATACTCCAATTTTGATCATTCAACGTGCCTCATTTATTAGGAAAAAAAAAAACGAACAGGCAGGAGTTATTGGGGGACAGATGTAAAGGGAGAAGGAGAGAGAGACAGAAGAAGAACAAACAACAACAAGAAATACAATGAACGCTTAGACTAACTATGAATATGATAGTGCTATCGTTAGCTGTTTGTATTTCCAGTTGACACCATCTGGGGGGCCTGATGACCAAGGAAAAATAGGAGGAGAGGGGGAGAGAGTCAGAAATATAAGTGATTGGGAGGGGCAGAGTGTACACAAATCAGCCATGTGTGGTGTACAACCCAGTATTTGTGTGAATCCCTTGTGAGTGTGAGTATGTTGGCATCTTATTCCATGCTGCCTGATCGCTAATCCTGACATTGAGCTTTTCTACTTGAGTGTGTCTAATTGCACCTAGTCATGCGTGAACCATATCAGACATGTGATAGTCCTGCAGACTAGTGAAAATGCCGCACGGGAGCCGCCCCAGGGCCACGGCCCTTCCCCAGCCAATCGTGGGTTGCGGGCCAGCGCAGCCCATCCCTCTTCCCGCAGCCCAGTGAGGTGGCTGCCGTCATCCCCCCGGGATCCAGGGCGGTCCCCCGGGCCATTCGTTCCTCATCCCTTCAGTGATTGGATGAGGGCATACACCACCACCAGCAACCGCCCACCCAGTCCAAGAGCCACCGCAGCAACAACCCAACCGACACGCCACACCGCAGGACCCCCACGGCCCACTAAGCCCAGAATAGGGCAAATAAAAATCACAAAACAAAATTCAACAAAATTAAATAAAAAATTAAATATATGGCGGAAAACACTCAGGTGACTTGAAGTTCTGCTCTAAGACCCCCAATTTGGCCAACTTTCAAAATTGTCCGATATGCATGTGTGATACATCATTGGAAAGCTTAAAATTTCAATTTTCTGGGGGAAGAAACATTTTGAACAGGAGGGTATTTAGAAAAAAAAAAAAAAAAAGTTTTTCAAACAGCAAAACCCTATTTGGAGGTGAGAGCACGCGAGAGCAGAATTACAGACGCCATGACTTTATTATATTAGAGAGATATTATCGCGTACTTACCTTGTTTCGATCCATAAACTCCATGTAGCGTGTATCACTGAGTGTCAACACACAGCTATGAATGGCCACAGTTGGATTTTTTGGGGGGATTTTATGGGTGAAACATAGTAATATAACAAGGGTCGCGATGCAGAAATCGCAGACATCAAGGAGTGGTCGAGATGTTCTTTTTCATATATTTACCCTCCCCCCCCCCAATTTTTCTTTGTTTGGATCGATTATTTATCATCTAACATATCGGAGAAAATGCGACAATAACAAAAAAAATACAATTAAGCGATACTTATGAGGTAGATATCTGTGACATTTTTATAGACACCGTTTTTTTCATTGTGATATAATTTGTTTAAAAGTTTAAAATATGTGAGTAAACAGTTTTTTAAAGTCTTTTTTTTTTTTTTTTTTATATAAACAAAATATGAGACATCAATTCATGATTCCAAGCTAAAAAACGACAGACATTTTGAATAAGAAATATAGTTAATTATAAAGATACACGATAATATCGGTCGCCGATAATTATCGGCCGATAATGGCAATTATGACGTCACACAGATAATCCAGATAATAAAAAACTTCAACCGATAATGCAATCCGATAATTATATACTTGATTTAGCCTCCAAATGTGCGCAACCGAAGAATTCAGCACGCCGCCTCCTCAACCCCTCCCCTCTCTGAAGCCCCTGAGGGAGGAGGGGTTGAGGAGGCGGAGTTACACGCCAAGAAATAGTTGAATATTATGGCGGCTGTTACTGAAAAAACGACGCTTTCGCATCTGCGAAACATGTACCGCAGAATTTCCATGAGGCCGAAAGAAAGCGTCCTCATTCAAAACCACTAACCCAGCATCCATTTAAAACTGCATCACAAAGATTTTTGGAACGAATACGAGACTATTGCTAGCGGGAATGCTAAAGCTATTGTAAACACAAGCTAAACTACGGGGCTTGTGACATTACAGAGTCGGGTTGTTTGGGAAAGCAGCCCAAAGCGGGTAGTAAACTCGCATCTTAAGGCTAAACACCGGCACGACTGGAGACCGATAGTCTGCAAGTAGCCGTCTTCCGACGGAGCCCGCCGCTCTGGCCGGTCCGGCAGGCCGCCGCCGCGCCGTTGGCGTGGCGGGCAGAGCTCAGTTCCCCGGCTTCAGGACCTCCGGCGAACACCCCGGTTTCTCGAGCGTTCCCCACGGCGTGCGAGCAGAGCCAGGCCCCGAATGTGCCGCAGCGGACCGGCCAGTGCGGGCGGATTATCCAGTACGAACGTAGCCGCCGAGACGAGACACGATTTTTTTTTTTACCGAAATGACCCGAGAGCCAAAGCCCTGGATAAGAGAAATAATGCAGTTTATACGACCACCATTCTTCATGAAAAACATGCCAATCACAGTAGTTAGATGATAATTTAAACATGGAGAAAAGTCAGCCAGTCAATAATGCATTCAGTATGTAAAATGATGAGCGGTCAGACGACTTTGTAACGCTGCCTTTATTTTCGGTTTAACAAAACTCAGGCACAAAACAACACGCACGGAGATGTGAGCTCCAACTCCATCCAAATCGTACTGCTGTGTACCAGTTTAGCTGCTGTAAAGCAAATGTCGTGAGTGCCGCAAAAGTGAACAAAGCGCTGCAGAATGGGTACATGACATCTCGCTCTCTTGGGTTAATCATTTTCACAGTGTGCAACAAAGCATATAACATTAGCAATCACTTTTCAAATTAATTTATTTGTCTGCTCAATTACAGTCACAGTAGATAATCAAAACCTATTGGCACTTATTAACACTTATCAATTTAAATATGCACATTCATGTTGTAATGAAATAATAATATTCTGTAGCCACAATTATACAAAATCTTTTCTTCCAAGTTTTTTTTTTTTTTTTTTTTAAGGATTAAGTATAATAATGTATTGCTTAAAATAAGGCTGTTAAGATTATTTTCAGCTAGCTATTTTTTTTCTAAGAAATCTGAGAGAAATACACTTGAAGCGCTGGAAGATAATTTCACTTATTTCACATAGATTTACACTTAAAACAGACTAGTTTTAAGGAGGTGTGTTTTGCAGTGTATTAATGCTATGTATGTTAGGAATGGCTTACTTTTAAAGGAATTTTTGTGCAACTTAGGTATTTACTCTGTAAGTAATTGTTGCCAAAAGTTTACCATTACACAATGTCAGACAATCTGTCATTATTTAGATGTTGGAATTGAATACTTGTTCATATTTTATGTTGAAAAAAAGAGCAATAAATTATATTTTTGCACAGTAATATTTTATTTTGTATATACTTTAAAATTTTACATAAATCTTTTAATAGAATTATCGGCTTGACATTATCGGTTATCGGTTGGAACAAGGAGGAAATTATCGGTTATCGGTATCAGCTGAAAAATGCATTATCGTGCATCACTAGTTAATTACCTTCGTTTTATGGCTGGGTTGAAAGAAAAGCGAATGCGCGACGTCTGTAAACGGGGGTTTTCAGGGTAAAACGGACAAATTCAAAATAGTTCGGGGGCTTAATGCGCCATGAATCTGCTATGGCAGCATATAGACATATTCTTCTATCAAATACAATAGTTCTTTTGGCTTAAAATACAGTAGTTTATTTTAAGAGGAGTGCAAGAGCAGAAACTGCTTTTTCAGTCTTGTCTGTGTTTTCCGCCATATACATAACCACTTCCACGGTCATCTAATGTTTGAGCTAATCAGGAGAAGAAAGCATTTGGACCAGGAAGTAACCATCTGCTTGAGTAAATGTCTGAATTTCTGTATTTTTGTCCAAAATAAACTTAATTTCGTCATTTAAAGAAGAGGAAATAACTTTACGAAAATCTATTCTTGAAGGGAAATTATGTTTTTGCTCTTCTTTGAAACAATATGTCCTACGGTGGCTTCATGTGGATTGGTCACCTTCTGATGGCGAGCCAATCAGGGGAACGAGATGGGAGTTACAGAGGAGTTTTTGTTGATTGGTGAATTTCCCAAGTTTTCTCTGAAATACATTTTACTTCCCCATTAAAAGATGAGCAAAGAACGTCAATAAAAGCTATATATGACGAGGTTTTCATGAGTGTTACGAGAAGAGGGCTAATGTATATTTTTTGAAGGTTCCTCCCATGAACCAGATCTTGATTGTATCTTTCCCAGATTTATATGTGGAATATACCGCATTCGTAGCAGAACAATCAATTTGGTGTGAAAGGTTAAGATTTCTGCCTAAACAGCTTAATTCAAAGCATCAACATATTTGGTAGACTGGACACTATAAAAGGAAGTTATCGCGAAATTACCTCTTTGATGTCATTAACCCAAAATTAACCCTAAATAGATGTTCATTCACCCCTCCCAGTCCAAATGAATTGGACTTCATCGGTGGCCAATGAGTTAAACGCCGAAATCTTTAAGAAAGTCTATGACCGGAATGGGATTTGCCAAACTTGAATTGGACTGCTATTGCAGGCACGCCTAGCAACAACCTCCCACGAAGCCAGCTACGTAAAATCTACACAGGCCAATCGATAGTGATCTGCTGCTTTGGATTGTCGGTTGATAGATGTACCCTCGCAGGCCGCCTCAAGCAACAATTTCCAGCAAATTGAAATGCCTCTGGGCCCTTTAGGCACTGCTTTTATTTGGCTTTGTTTTCCCCCTCATGGCCATCCATGAAGGATGAAGCGCTCTATATATCATCTGTCTCTTTGGATAGAGCCCCAGCTCCATCACCACAGCGATGGATGCTTATCCTCCGCCCAAGAGATTTGCCTGAGAGCTAGGAGATGCTGTGTATGGCAGGAGATTCTCGATGCTTTCAAACGCTTTCTGCGATCTTGTATTCTTTCTCTTTGGCCTCCATTTGTCGTTATGAATTATAGATCACGGGGTCACCGTGGGATTTATGATAAAGGCAAAACAGTCCCCGCCGGTCAAGCACCTGAGCCCTAGTGTCCAATTCGAAGCCAGCAGAAGGAAGTTTCAAACAGGTTGCACCTAGATGGAAAGTTCAGAGTTCTGCATGAATGCGGACATTGGTCCGCTTTAGCTAGCCGTTGTTTCTGTTCCCAAGAGATGCTCCCTTTTCTCCCTCCAAAGTGGAATCCTGTCGAGCTGTTTGCTCCTTCATTACCTCATTACTTTACCCTCTTTATTCCTCTACTGTGTGCTGTCTCTCTGAGGATGGCTGCACTGGGTTTTCATTACTCAACAAGTCAATCTTCATCATGGTACCCTGTGCGCTCTCATTGGTTCAAATTTTCACCGCACCACATACAGAGAGAAGAGGCACGCGTGTAGCGTGATTGAGGGATGTTCATTGTTTAATTGTAGATTTCGTCATTTTGCATGTCCTATTAGATTTGACATCCAATCCCGGATAGCAGACTGACGTTGAAAAGATGTTGGATCAAGATTCAGCTGTCGATCTTATATCGTTGAATCAACATCACTTTTGCGCCCTCAATTAATGTTGTTTCAACGTTGAAATCTTTACAAAACCTAAACGTCATTTTGATTATTAATAATATTGGAACAACGCTGAATCAATGGATTGTTTTTGACCAAAACGCCTGCCCATCCATAATTCAATGACTTTTCAATCATATTTCCCGGTCAATCATAAATCAACTATTTGTGAACATTAGTTCATGAACTATAAAACAATGTTAAACCAACCATCGCCTGACATACCATGGAACAATGTTGTTTCAATGTCACTTGACGTCAAAAAATTTCGACGTCAACCATACTGATGGAAAATATTGATGGTGATGTGATATTGATGGAAAATCAACATTTATTCAATGTCGGTCTGCTATCTGGGATACTTCTTGACTTATATGGGTGAATGAACGAATGGTCCAGACCCCAGGTTCATTTATGAAATGGAAAATCAACATTTATTCAATGTCGGTCTGCTATCTGGGATACTTCTTGACTTGTATGGGTGAATGAACGAATGGTCCAGACCCCAGGTTCATTTGTGAAATAACACTGAAGCAGTTACAAAACTTGGAATGTCGTTGATGGTTCCTTTGCTGACATGGCACTCATTCAACGCACTGGCTGCCAGTGATGGTGCTAGATGTCCAATCGATTAGAAACATATAAATACTGCTGTCAGGGAAGTTCACTTTTGAACACCCAGACAAGTATCAATTTAGGAGAAAAAAATAAGACTCAGCCAAGGATTGCCTGCTTCGAAGACTTTATAAACAACATATACTAGTATATCAAGGGTACAAAATGATATGATCCAGACAAGTGCTGTGACCACGCAGTAGTACAAGGAGATAATACAAGTCAAGCTTCTACGTATATACTGAAGAGAGGGCGTTGCTTACTATGAAACGATACCTTCTACGAAAATGAAAGTGAACCTTATTACAACTCTGGTGATTTTCCACAGAAAAACATCCTGAGTTATGACCTTGGAAACTAGCTCTGGCTAGTACAAGAGGGAGTCAAATCAGATAAGGCAGTCAAACAGATACTCATTGTAGAATGTTCAAAGGAATATATGTGCAGCACAAGAACATGGATGGATGGGTACAGTCTCACAAATGAATATAGTTTCACAGCAGTTACAGTGGGGCAAATAAGTATTTAGTCAACCACTAATTGTGCAAGTTCTTACTTGAAAATATTAGAGACGCCTGTAATTGTGAACCTGGGTAAACCTCAACCATAAGAGACAGAATGTGGAAAAAAAAAAAAAAACTGAAAATCACATTGTTTGATTTTTAAAGAATTTTATTTCCAAATTAGAGTGGAAAATAAGTATTTGGTCACCTACAAAAAAGCAAGATTTCTGGCTGTCAAAGAGGTCTAACTTCTTCTAACGAGGTCTAACGGAGGTCTAACGAGGCTCCACTCATTACCCGTATTAATGGCACCTGTTTTAACTCCTTATCGGTATAAAAGACACCTGTCCACAAACTCAGTCAGTCACATTCCAAACTCCACTATGGCCAAGACCAAAGAGCTGTCGAAGGACACCACAGACAAAATTGTAGACCTGCACCAGGCTGGAAAGACTGCATCTGCAATAGGTAAAACGCTTGGTGTAAAGAAATCAACTGTGGGAGCAATTATTAGAAAATGGAAGACATACAAGACTGCTGATAATCTCCCTCGATCTGGGGCTCCATGCAAGATCTCACCCCGTGGCGTCAAAATGATAACAAGAACGGTGAGCAAAAATCCCAGAACCACACGGGGGGACCTAGTGAATGACCTACAGAGAACTGGGACCACAGTAACGAAGGCTACTATCAGTAACACAATGCGCCGCCAGGGACTGAAATCCTGCACTGCCAGACATGTCCCCCTGCTGAAGAAAGTACATGTTCAGGCCCGTGTGCGGTTCGCTAGAGAGCATTTGGATGCCAGATGAAACCAAAACAGAACTTTTTGGTAGAAACACAGGTTCTCGTGTTTGGAGGAAAAAGAATACTGAATTGGATCCGAAGAACACCATACCCACTGTGAAGCATGGGGGTGGAAACATCATGCTTTGGGGCTGTTTTTCTACAAAGGGACCAGGACGACTGATCTGTGTAAAGGAAAGAATGAATGGGGCCATGTATCGAGAAATTTTAAGTGAAAATCTCCTTCCATCAGCAAGGGCATTTAAGATGAGACATGGCTTGGTCTTTCAGCATGACAATGATCCCAAACACACAGCCAGGGCAACAAAGGAGTGGCTTCATAAGAAGCATTTCAAGGTCCTGGAGTGGCCAAGCCAGTCTCCAGATCTCAACCCCATAGAAAATCTGTGGAGGGAGTTGAAAGTCCGTGTTGCCCAACGACAGCCCCAAAACATCACTGCTCTAGAGGAGATCTGCATGAAGGAATGGGCCAAAATACCAGCAACAGTGTGTGAAAAGCTTGTGAAGAGTTACAGAAAACGCTTGGCCTCCGTTATTGCCAACAAAGGGTACATAACAAAGTATTGAGATGATCTTTTGGTATTGACCAAATGCTTTTTTTCCACCATGATTTGCAAATAAATTTTTTAAAAATCAAACATTGTGATTTTCTGGTTTTTTCTACTTTCTGTCTCTCATGGTTGAGGTTTACCTATGTTGACAATTCCAGGCCTCTCTAATATTTTCAAGTGGGAGAACTTGCACAATTAGTGGTTGACTAAATACTTATTTGCCCCACTGTATGTGTTTTAGAGGCATGAATAAAATATTCTTTCACAATTGCCATCGATTTAAAAATCTCTAATATTTAGTAAATATTTTGATTAAGGGGGCCATGTTTTACACGCGCAATGCACGCTGGGGTTGATGACGCGGCTCAATTGGGAATACGTCACCACTCAGAGTGCATTGCGACATCAAGAAAAAATGGCGATCTACTAGTTGCACAAATTTGGCAAATTTTACATCAACGAAAACATCAAGAGTAGGTTTTATTTCAAATTATAATAACCAGTGTTGTTAATAACGGCGTTAGAATATAACGGCGTTACTAACGCCGTTATTTTTTTCAGTCGTGAGTAATCTAATTAATTACTTTTCTCATCTTGGCAACGCCGTTACCGTTACTGAGGCGGGAAAGGCGTGCGTTACTCAGCGTTACTATGTTGGTTGAATGACGCGAGAAAAAGTCTGACAGGGACGGACTCACGGAGACGAGAGAGCAGAGCAGGAGAAGGGAGGAGGCAAGGGAGTTGTGAGGGCGTTGCAAACGCGATGCTAGGTGGCTCCAATAATACCTGACTGTAGCCGATAGCCTACAAACTACACCCACATCATACTACAGTAGATATCACATAATACAGAACTAGATGCAAATGACAGACACGGCGGCATTAGCAAAATGTATAAAGAACTCGCGTTAGTAAACAGCCGCCAGATTGAAGCAGTAGACCTCTCAAAAAGGCTCTATTGTAGAGAAACTTCCTAGCGAACCTAAGTGTTTTTATCTAAAATGCTCCTAAATCGGCAAAATCTTGACTTAAATCTATCTTTAAATGATGAAACAGTTTTAAAACTTACACATGTTGAAAGTAGACAGAAGGGAACTAATGCAATATCGGGGGCAATTTTAACAAGGTTACTATCTAGTTATCGCAATACCCGCAATACACCTGTGTCTAGTCAAGTCTAGGGTAAAGAATTGGGCTAGGGCCAATTTTCCCAAAAACCCTTTAAACTTCACATTGTGTGACCTGTTTTTTTTTTTTTTTTTTTTTTTAAATAAATAAATTAAGGATGAAAATTATCACCAGTTACTTTTCCAAGTAACTAATTACTCTTACATTCAGGTAACTGAGTTAATAACGCAATTACTTTTTGGGAGAAGTAATTTGTAACTGTAATTAATTACTTTTTTAAAGTAAGATTAACAACGCTGATAATAACTGATACTAACATTTATCTTTTAAGAACTACAAGTCCTCATAGCTGGCGTTTCTTTTAAACCAGACTATATGCGCTTCTCTGCTGTGTTTGATAAGTTTTGCTATCACTGAAAAACCTCAAACTTTGCAATTTTATGTTCGAGCATGGCTAGGCCGCCTATGAAAGCAGACCCCTGAGTGTGTGTACCTAGCTGTCCTGTAGAACGCCCATGACTGTATGCATCATATTGGCCAATGTTCCCATGCCTTATTCTTTTTGAGGGCTCACCCGTGCGCATGTGTTTGATGAGCCATGGCTAATAGCTTTCGGTGAACATTCAAGGGCAAGTTGGCCAATGAGACTTGCTGAGGCAGTGAACCGGGGTCAAACTAAGTTACACATAAATCATTTAATGGGAACTTCACCACAACGGTCACCCATTTCACCACACAGCACCAAAAATGCCTTCATACCAACATCGTTTGTCTAAACGTCACAATACCCGAAAGTGTATTTTTGTAACAATGCTCATTCATGCTGTCAGAAATCATATTGACGGTAATTCCATCTGAGGTTTGCCAGTTCATTCGCCTTCGATTGCGTCTGTTGTGTAAAACTGAAGTCGCTTTTTTGTTCAATAATGAATGGAGCATTTCAAAATCAGTCAAATCGTATTTCGGAGAAGGGTTACTGAAATTCTGTTAGCTTTGACGTCATGCTACACAAAAGGTCAGTTTGGGTTCCACGTGTATTGACGATGACACTCATATACACACTGCTCATTAGACAACGTTTACAGTACTTTAATAGTAGTTGTGTGTGTTGTGTGTATGTTTACATGTGTGTGGCACTGCCTTTCACCTCTGTTTTACCCCGAGTTCAAGCAGAGTTCACAGTCTCCCCTCCGCCACTTAATGTGCGTGTCAGGGACAAGAAAGACTTCAATGCTCTACCTCGAGTCTCCCCAAAAGCCACTTAGCCCGTGTGCCACAAGTTATGACAGCGGAGAGATAATTGGTCTGTGGATTTACTGTATAATAACACGCTGTATATGTTCTCACATATGCAAGTGTGTATTTATGACACATACCAAGTGTCTGATGACGTAGCATTCCACGTTGTTGCTCCCTGAGTGCTTGTTTTAAAACCCACTGTGACATAATGGCTTCTACTTTTATTTCCTGCCATTACAATGTTGACGGAGATGTGCAATGTGACAGATTATATTGCCTTGTTTTTATTTTTATTTTTGTAATGCTGGGAAAACATTCAGCATTAGCTACTTTCTTGCAGTGACAGTAAGGTCATGTTTCATATGTGCCGGTGTGTTGATATGTCTCTGTGGCCACACCAGATGGTTCCTTTGTTTTTCACTATTTATTACTATTCCATATTTGGGGTACGGCTCCTAGTTGGATGTTTTTATATGCTTCTTATTTTTCCTGAGAGGAATGAGAATCTGAGTATCTATATAGCTGAACAGTCTTAATGTGCCACATGGGAGTTTGGTGTACCCCCATTGTTGTTGTTTGTATTAGAATAAGAGCTAGAATTTTTCAGATATTCACCCTTGCTTACCCAAAATAATTAAAAAATAGAAATAAAACACTTTGTTGATTGGAAATTGACTTACGTACTTACTCCGACTGTATATGTACAGTATTAGTATTTTATCTAGTACCTTTACATTACTATTATACAGTGTATCACAAAAGTGAGTACACCCCTCTCATTTCTGCAGATATTTAAGTATATCTTGTCATGGGACAACACTGACAAAATGACACTTTGACACAATGAAAAGTAGTCTGTGTGCAGTTCATATAATAGAGTTCATTTATTTCCCCCTCAGAATAACTCAAAATATAGCCATTAATATCTAAACCCCTGGAAACAAAAGTGATTACAACCCTTTAAAAAACGTATACATCCCTAAATGTCCAAATTGAGTAATGCTTGTTATTTTCCCTCCAAAATGTCACGTGACTCGTTACAGGAGTGCTGTCAGCATTGCTGCAGAGATTGAAGAGGTGTGGGGGTGAGCCTATTAGTGCTCAGACCATACAGCGTACTCTACATCAAATGGGTGTGCATGGCTGTCACCCCAGGAGGAAGCCTCTTCTGAAGACGGTACACAAGAAAGCCCACAAACAGTTTTCTGAAGACATGCCAACAAAGCACATGGATTACAATATTAGTATTTTATCTAGTACCTTTACATTACTATTATACAGTGTATCACAAAAGTGAGTACACCCCTCGCATTTCTGCAGATATTTAAGTATATCTTGTCATGGGACAACACTGACAAAATGACACTTTGACACAATGAAAAGTAGTCTGTGTGCAGCTTATATAATAGAGTTCATTTATTTTCCCCTCAAAATAACTCAAAATATAGCCGTTAATATCTAAACCCCTGGCAACCAAAGTGAATACACTCCATAGAACTACGTAGATCCTTAAATGTCCAAAATGAGTACTGCTTGTCATTTCCCTCAAATGTCATGTGACTCGTGACAGGAGTGCTGTTAGCATTGCTGCAGAGATTGAAGAGGTGGGGAGTCAGCCTGTCAGTGCCCAGGCCATACGCAGCACTCTACATCAAATTGGTGTGCATGGCTGTCACCCCAGGTGGAAGCCTCTTCTGAAGACAGTACACAAAAAAGCCCGCCCGTCTCATCAGACCATAGGACATGGTTCCAGTAATCCATGTGCTTTCTGGACATGTCTTCAGGCAACTGTTTGTGGGCTTTCAATGCAATGCTGACAGCACTCCTGAAACGAGTCACATGACGTTTTGGAGGGAAAATGACAAGCAGTACTCAATTTGGACATTTAGGGATGTACGTAGTTTCTGAGCGGTGTACTCACTTTTATTGCCAGGGGTTTAGATATGAATTGCTATATTTTGAGTTATTTTGAGGGGAACATAAATGAACTCTATTATATAAGCTGCACACAGGCTACTTTTCATTGTGTCAAAGTGTCATTTTGTCAGTGTTGTCCCATGAAAAGATACACTTAAATATCTGCAGAAATGCAAGGGGTGTACTCACTTTTGTGACGCACTGTACATGGTTCTGGCAACTATATTCAAGCATACTGTCATCACTGGCATACGGGGATACCAAGGATTTCCCCGGTGGGCTGATGGGCCGGTGTTGGAAGAAATACGTAGGGTCGTAATTTGAAAAATAAGTAGGGTTTGGTGTCATTACACATAATGTATGCCAACTGTTACTCTACATATTTCCTCGTCGCTTGATGGGTTTCCATACAAAATCAATCTAATCGCATGAGGAGGCGACACTTGTCAAGCGCGACGCGATGTCGCCATTTTGACCGGATAAGGCACACCCCTCGATGTCGCGTGCTGAATTTTCACGCCGCAGCGAAGTTGGCTGGAATGAACATACACGGGAAAAATAGGTATTGGGTGAAAAATAAGTAGGAATTGGTGATTGCTGTCAAGCCAGCGGACGTTTGTGTTCCTGTGGTCAAATGACCGGACCGTAATCCAACAATTACAGTAAATACATTCCGATCGAACGGCAAGTCAGTTGACTTCCCTGTGCTTGCGTTGTTCCCAACTCTTAAAAAACACTCTCATCACTCCAAAATGTATAACACCATCATTGTCATCATTTAATAAAGGAAATAAACTCGCCTGATCTTAAAACCAATCTATATGTGCGTTACGTGCGCTGTCACGTCAGTATATTATTATGTGAGACCCCTTAGCAACGGGGTGGGACTTTTGTGGGAATGCAAATCCATAAATCTAAATAATTTTTGGCAAAGTTTGGTGTATATTAGTCATAGACCTCTCTGACTAGTTCCATACTCATAACAATGCATTCTTGCTGGACCCATATTTAGAAAAATGAATTAAAAATACACTTTCATCAGGTTACAGTCTTCATTTTTGGGGTACTGTAAATCCACAACGGTGAATAAGTTCTGGCCATCATTGGTGAATTTTAGTAGTGGACCTGTCTTACTGCTCTCACACTCAAAAGTGCATTTTAGTTATTGTTTACGATTTGAATTTTTTCCAAAACAACATCAAATGCTGTTTTTTTTTTCATCAGATACAGGGACTTGTGGGGCCGGCTAGATTGCTTCCAACACCGACACCGTCCATGAAGTGTGCCGGTCATTTAATGACTCTCGGGCCACTCCACCCTTCCCAGTCCACACTTGATGCCAGTACCACCTTTTCTTGTACTTCACCGCAATAAGTTACTTCTACAGTTTGACATGTAGTTACATGTTGTTTATTCACTTTTCAAGGAGCACTACTACTGGTAATTTGGGCCAAATATGGCATAAACATCACTTTTGGTATGGTCTACTTATTTAACCCACTGGCTGCCATTTAAAGTGGGAGACATTCAATCAATTATCAATGAAATGGGAGGTCTGGCAGTGAATGAGCATTTGTTCATTTGCTTTTCTGTCGTTTTTTTCTACCAATTCATGTCAATAGCAAGTGTGAATTCATTTGGGCCAGGACATAGATTTGGATATGTCATTCCCGTTTTGGGCTGAAACTCACATTTGTGATTAACGTTGATGATGAGCAACATTTCACCCAAGCTTGGCGCCAGCAGCGAGCAGCGTGCTACAGGTGCAAGGCAAGCTAACAGGGTTAATGCAGAGCAAGGAGATTAGTGATTGGGTTCCTGGATGGGCAATTTTCAGGAAGGACTGCTTCATTATCACATGGTGAGAAGGAAGAAGGATTTGATTCGGGAAAAGTAAAGTCAGAAAGCTGCAAAGATCACAAGGCAGCCTTACTTAGAGACAAAGGTTTTCATTATTCTGAACAATTACGTTCTTTTAATAGGTAATTTAGCTGACTGAGAGGCTTTCACCCTATTGCGTGACTGTGTTTGAAACACAATTCTAATCTCCTTGCATTATGGGTTTTGCAACATGGGTTTTTAAAATGATTGCGACATTGTTTCTCTAATTCACACCTTGCCAGGGTGGACGTCTATCACTGTCAATGGCAGTAAATGAATTAAAGCGCCTGTGACACGATAAAAAAAACTTAAATAGCATTACTATGTGAATTAAAATTATATTTTGAGACGATTTGACTATATACAGCAATTTGGCAGAGTGCAGATGACAAATAATGAGTCTTAATCTGCCATTTAGCCCCGCCTGTCACCACAGCGCTCTAGCACCCTTATATGGGTGAGGACGTCAGCAGAGTAACGATTTCACCTGATTTAGAATTCAACCCAATGGGAAAGATTCAGAACAAGGAAAATGCGACAGAGAGCAGCAAAATGTCATCATTTTTTAAAATCTTTCTACTCCAATAGTTTTACAGGATATTCTTTTTATGTAAGTAGTTTTTTCCCAATTGCTAAGTAAATTATATGGTCATGAAAAATAACAGTCTTGTGCTAAATGGAATATGAAATATTAAAAATGCATTTAATGGTCAAAACTGCCGACTTCTTAAGCCTCCCAAACGGTATTTTACCCCACCAGAGTTAGTCCGGCTTTTGTCATTTCCTTATCCCAGCTTCGGAGACGGAGGAAAGAGCGTAAACAAAACAGGAGGCGTGAAAGTTAGGCGATATGCTAACCCAAACTGAGCGGCTCTTCCAAGTTTTTTCCTCGCTTTTGAAAACTAAAAATCACACAAAACTACCCCAGCTCATGTCACACACGGCGGCGGGGTTGATCGTCCTCACCGATCAGCCAGCCCCTGGTGGCGAGAAAGTTTTGGCTCGTTGTTCTCATCGCCGGGGACGCAGAGTGGAATGAACACCGAAAATGGCGCATTCTCGGTGGATAAACCGGCCGACGTTAGAGCGCGTGGCTGCTCGAGCCCAAAGTGAGTATAGCGTTCTCTATGACGGCACATGAAGTGGGCCGAAGGGGGTCGACACAATCGAGAACCGAAGACGAGAACGGAGGGCTCCCCGGGCCCAAGCCAAGGATAGCGCTCTATAGGCGGGCACGCAGAGTAGCCTGGAACTCCAGACTCTCTGCTGTTCCAGCGATTGAGTCTGGCAACCGTCCGGTGGATCAAATTCCCAGAGAGGAGCAAGCCTCAGCAAACAGACAGCGGAGTGGACCAATCAGCGACGGGCGGATGTGACGTTGGTAAAGCGACAAGAAACTAGCGCGAGGAGAAAATGGAAAAGTTTATTCAACATGGCTTGCGCGAGACAGACTGTTGTCCATGACTTGTGTCAATGTGTTTTTGGTAATTTAAAACTACTTTTACCGCGGATTGGAACATATTCTCGGCTCTCCCGTTCGCCATCTGAGTTGTTGTGGAGACGACTTAGGAGGACGCGCAAGAGTGACATTGCTCGTTAAGAACACATATCGGAAATAATCGAATCTGATTAGACGGATGATTTCCTTCGCCTCGAGAGGCCATTAAGGAGCTGGGTCCCAGACTATTCTCACAGTGTTTGAAAAATACAGGGAGAACAGCCTGGCCGTGCCAGCCAACACAAAGAGAGTCGAGGGGGGTCAAAGTCTCGACACAATCGAGAACTTTGGAGGAGAGCGTCGGCCAAGGGAGGCGGCCACTCCTGCCTCCTCGGTGGACAGGGAGCATTGTCACTCACAAAATGCAAGCCACCTCCTTATTAAAACGTGTACCATGATCCCAGTATTTGACATAATATACAGTGTATCACAAAAGTGAGTACACCCCTCGCATTTCTGCAGATATTTAAGTATATCTTTTCATGGGACAACACTGACAAAATGACACTTTGACACAATGAAAAGTAGTCTGTGTGCAGTTTATATAATAGAGTTCATTTATTTTCCCCTCAGAATAACTCAAAATATAGCCATTAATATCTAAACCCCTGGCAACAAAAGTGCTTACAACCCTTTAAAAAACGTATACATCCCTAAATGTCCAAATTGAGTACTGCTTGTCATTTTCACTCCAAAATGTCATGTGACTCGTTACAGGAGTGCTGTCAGCATTGCTGCAGAGATTGAAGAGGTGCGGGGGTCAGCCTATTAGTGCTCAGACCATGTGGCGTACTCTACATCAAATGGGTGTGCATGGCTGTCACCCCGGGAGGAAGCCTCTTCTGAAGATGGTACACAAGAAAACACCCACAAAGAGTTTTCTGAAGACATGCCAACAAAGCACATGGATTAGTGGAGCAATGTCCTATGGTCTGATGAGATGAAGTTTAATCTGTTTGGTCCCGTTGGTCTCAAGCATGTGTGGCGGCAACCAGGTGAGGAGTACAAAGATGTGTCATGCCTACAATCAAGCATGGTGGTGGGAATGACCCCTCACATCTTCAATCTCTGCAGCAATGCTGACAGCACTCCTGTAATGAGTCACAGGACATTTTGGAGGAAAAATGAAAAGCAATACTCAATTTGGACACTTTGGTTGCCAGGGGTTTAGATATTAACGACTATATTTTGAGTTATTTTGAGGGGAAAAAAATAAATGAACTCTATTATATAAGCTGCACAGAGACTACTTTTCATTGTGTCAAAGTGTCATTTTGTCAGTGTTGTCCCATGAAAAGATGTACTTAAATATCTGCAGAAATGCGAGGGGTGTACTCACTTTTGTGATACACTGTAAAACACATAGCTTACTCACGTCTTCGTTTGTCCAATTGTCACTCCATTGTCATACTTGTTTTGCCTATTTTTCACGGTGAACAAGATCTTTTTGAAACCCAAAAGGCTCACACCACTCTCTCTGGTGTAGCAAAAAAAGCCTGCAGCACATTGGGCTGGCTTGACGTGAAAAATGAACAAACTAATCCGCAAAATCAGCCGAATCCGTAGTCCTTCTGCATGCGATAGTAATGGCTCTATTGTGAAGATGATTAGTCCGCTGACGTCACAATCGTCTTCTTCCTCAATCCAGATTCTGGCCGGAAGTTACTCATTTTCATGGCGAGGGATTCAAAAAATTGAATAAATATATTGATCGCTTCAACACACATCCAAGCGGTCCATTTCATTCAGGAGCATAAAACACTGCATCTAATATGAAATAAGCATGCTTTTTTGTGTCAAGGGCACTTTAAGGGCACAGAGCTGCCAAATTATTGACACAAGTTGAACTCATTGACTGCCATAGAGGTCCAATCCATTTTGACTTGCCAATGAGTGCCCTATAAAAGGTTAATGCAGTGGGATAAGTTCACAAAGAAACTCAATATCTTCTGACTAGAAATAGATGACGGCATTAGCCAGATATTGTCACCTTCACAAAACATTGCTGAAAGTTATATTAAAATTAAACATACCATGGAGGATGTTCCAGTTGTGCTCAATCAGTGATGTATTCATCGAATCCTCACAAGAGCTATAATAGTACTTTAGCAGTGTGTGCTTTCCCGCTTTTTCACGGAATGGGAGACTATCTATCCAGCCTGACCTTTCACTTAATTGCTTGCTTGGGGTTGCGTCTCTGCTCATTTCAGGAACAGTAGGCTGGCCGAAATGACTGCTGACTCCCAATTGTCTCTAGCTAAACCTCACTTTTCCAGTCCTTGCAGAACGCGCACGTTTAATCAGAGGCGCAACAACACCCATCAGGTGTGTAAGGCCGTTCGGGAGTCAAGGTCAAACCGTATGTTGAGCTGGAGGAGATTTATGTCTTTTCTCTGTCCTTGCGGTGATAGAATTTTTCTATGATGTATCTTGTATATTAAAATTTTATCTATTTCCTCTGCAAACATTACTCACCCCTGCATTCCTCTCTGACCTAGAACATGCAATTGCACTGGTCACAATTTTACAACCAAGTATCGCTGATCCATTTTCCTCTTCTCCCATGCAGGTAGAAGGTCAATGGTTTTCGAGAAATGTAGCCTGACTTCAAGTTGTACTCATTTCTATTTCTGCTCTCATTTTTTTAATGGCAGATGATTTTGTTCTTAGTAGAGATGTGATGAAAATTCAAATAGCTACAACTGCATTCTCGGTTTTCAGTTAAAAGAACGAAGTTTTACCACCGACACGTGTGAAGAATCGTCATCCTCTTGTGATGACGTAATCAAAACCCGGCGAGAAGCAACACTACTGGCTCACTCCCAACATGTCTGCAGTTTGGAAGTATTTTTAGGTATCAAAGAAATATATAAAGGATTAAATGAAGGAAAATAAAATATATTTGCTTCATCGCTGCTACACGCTCGTTCTGAAGATGCTTTCCATTGATGTCCAGCGCCACATCAAGTACAGTGCATTTAAAGTGCGTATGACACCAAAAAGCATGTTTATTCCATATTTCACGCGATGTTTTATGCTCCTGAATGAAATGGACCGCTTGGATGTGTGTGGAAGCCATTGTTCAATTTATTCAATTTTTGAATCCCGCGCCATGACAATGAGTTACTTCCGGCTCCAGTCTCGGGTTTAGGACGACTGTGAATGTGACGTCACCAGGGTCAGCATCTCACAATACAGCATTGCTTAATAGCAAGCAGATGGACTGCTGATTCAGCTGATTTTGCGGATTAATTCGTTTATTTTTCACATCACGCCAGCCAAATGGCCGCACGCTTTTGTAGCTGCACCAGGGAGAGGCGTGTGAGCCTTTTTGGGTTTCAGAAAGTTCCCGTTCACCTCGAGATCGGCCAAAACAAATGTGCGACAACTGTGGGACCAATGGACTTATGAGAAAGTGAGTAAACATCGTGTTTTGTATTATTTCAAATACTGGGATCATGGCACACGTTTTAATACTAAGGTGGCTTGCATTTTGTGGCTGACATGCTCCTTGTCCACTAAAAAGGACACTCGGCCGATGACCGGCAGCTTGTCGCACCTCCCCACTGCCGCGAGAACGCTGTACTCAGCTTATGACCTCTTTGTGTGCCCGGTTTTCTGTCAAATTTTGCACCCCATTAGAAATTGCAACATTGTGTTAAAAAAAAGGCCACAAATACAGCTATTACAAAGTAAACACTACAAACTTTCTTTAAATAAAGGAATATTTACTTATGTTTCATCATGGACGGACATGTAAAAAAGCTCTCCTCTGCTCTCACAGTTTACGTCCTTCGCCGTGTAGTAAAGCATTATTTTACGCCATATTCGTGTAGAAATTTTGGCAGCTACGCGCTCCTCCGACGCCGGCCGGTTTGTCCGGCGGTTATTCTGCAGCTGCTTCCCCGGCAAACGAGCTCTCTTGCCCGCAGCAGGGGAACGAGTCCTACAAGCTGTAACTTGCTCGCCGCCGGGCGGGTTGCCGATTGGCAAAGACAGTCAACAACCCCGCCGCCGTGTGATATGATCCTGGGTAGTTTTGTGTGATTTTTCGCTTCGAAAGCTGAGAATAAGATTGGCACTCAGTTTGGGTTAGCATGTCGACTGGCTGTCATCCCTCCTGGTTTCTTTATGCTCTTCAGGCCGGGGCAGGGAAATGACAAAAAATTAGAAGACAGACTGAAACAATGACATTTTGCGGCTCTCTTCATCACATTTTCCTCGTTGTGAATAATTCCCCCTCAATGGGCTGAATTGTAAATCAAATGAAACCATGACCCTGCCGAAGGCATTGGGGACGCTAGAGCCCTATAATGGTAGTTGTGGCTAAATGGCAAATTAAAAGACTAGTTTCTCTTCATCTGCGCTTTGTCAAATTGTTGTATATAGTCAAATCGTCCCAAAATATAATTCTAATTCACATGATAATGCTATTTAAGACTTTTTTTGAATCCTGTCGTACACACATTAAGCCAGTGCCTGTGTAGTCCGGAGTTTAATCAGTACATGTGCATTTGCTGTGATTTAGTACAATAACTGTACGTGGCATGACCACTTCCTCTTTTTGTCACATTATTTTACAACGACTTCCACACCACTACTGCCAGTCACCGTTTAATCCGGCCGGGAGCGACTTTACTCGGCTTCGTTGCCGCTAGATCTCGGCCCGGTCGCCTGACTCTCTCTTGATTCCACTTGCTGCATAAGAAAACACTGAGTCTTATTTTAAGGAGCAGGAGAGATTGTAATAGCTTTATAAAGAGCTTTACTAGTTTCGGCGAGAACAAAATAATTTTTCTTGTTGTTGTGAACTACAGTTCCACAGAAACGTATATCGAGAACTCATTTAGTTTAGGAATTAGAGGCGTGAGATCCATTTTTCGAGTGTTTTAAACTGCCAAGAAAGCGCATTTATAAAGGTTTCTTATGCTGTGACGTGTGTTTACATCCACTAAACAGAATGCCATGACGACGCCAGAGCTCACTGCTGCTGTGAATGCTCCCTCCCATGGGCAGGGGCAGACCTAAAAAAATATTAATAAGGTGGTGAGAGGGCGGTAGGAACTTTTTGTGAGGTGGCAAATACGGTATTTCACGATGGTATAATACATTCTTGACTCTTTAATACATCTCACATTTAACACAATCAGTTCCAGTTTACCTAAAGAAATAAAATATACAAATTACTTTTTATGTGGATGACGATTCTGTTGATTAAACATCAGATTGTTTTAATGAGTAAAACTTTTTAAACAAAAATGGATATTGAAATTTTAAACATTTTGCATTTTAATTAAAATTACATTCGATTGTGCTTAACTAATTGATATGGTATTAATCCACATCGACTAATTGTTACACCCCTTGTTGATCCGCTCCGGCACATAAGGTTTCAGAAAATCTGCACCTTTCAAACTCAATTTCTTGGGCCTCTGGCATTATAGAACCGATGCCAAGGCAAAAAGCATTAAATCAGAAAATAATGAACTAATTAAAAAACAAAAAAAGAGAAATAAAAATGAATTACTGTATATGCATGTGTATTTTTCGGCCTTTCGGACAGCTGTTTCCAATATTCGTTTTTTGGTTTCGGCCAAGAATTTTGCATTCGGTACATCCCTAGTTCTTAGGTGTTATATAAGTGGTGATTATGTGTTGAAAGTGCCTAAAATTAGTGGGTAATATAATTAATAATTCAGTGAAGTGCCTGAGATCATCACGGGTTTCGGGTCTTTCCTTTGCTTAAAAGATCAGTTACACATATTCACCATGAAACATCTAAAGTGATTCCTGATCAAACAATTTGGACCAAACCTTTTGAGAAACAAAGAGATCTGCAGTCATACAAAGATTCTGATTGCACACTACAGTCCAAGTCACATCTAAAACAAGTTTATAACTAAGTGCTCCAACATTATGATGAATATTTGTCAAAAGAAAATAAAGTGACATTTCACTGGAGGGTCTAATAGAGAGGTTTCAAACTGGTGACCCGCAGGCCAGATTCGGGCCGGGGTATAATTTTGTGTGGCCCTCGAAAGTAAATAAAGTGCATTAACTCAATGGATTTCGTTGAGTAAAATTTATGTAATATTTCTATAGCCCAATGAGCGGAGGACATTTACTGTTTATATTTTCTTTAACAGAATAGATAAATTAAAAAAAAAATAAAGAGAATATTTAAAATTAAATCAAAAAAATGAAAGTGTTCACTGAGTCCCCCCTACATTTTTTCAATTTAAAATTCCCCAAAAAACATAACAATTAAAAATAAAGCAGTAAGTACTGTCTTTTCCGCACTATAAGGCACATCAGAGTGTAAGGCTTAAATGAATGGCTTATTTTATAACTGTTTCCATATACTGTATATGGCGCACCGCATTATAAAGCGCAGTAGTAGTAGTCGTAGTGGTTGGGGTTGCGTTGTACATCCACTAGTTCAGGCATGAAAATGGGTCAGGGGTAAAAAGGTGAGGGTGTGGAGGAAATATGTTCTGGCACACCAGGGGTCTCCAAACCAGTCCTCGAGGCCCGCTGTGGGTCCTGGTTTTTGTTCATCCCGATCAACCACAGACATTTTAACCAATGTGGTTTCTACCAAAACAAGCAGCACCTGACTGCAATCAACGGATTACACTTATAAAACACCAGATTGGTGAAAAGATGTGGTCTTGTTTTGTTGGAATGAAATCCTGCACCCACTTCGGCCCTATGTGGAATAGTTTGGAGACAACTGCGGTACACTGTACAACTAGGGCTTTCCCAAACAACTGATTTTCTCCAGTTTAGTCAGCCGACTATTTTTACGATTAGTCGACTAATAATTTCCCCCCCCCCCCTTTTTTTTTTTTTAACTAATTTAGCAATGACATTTTTGATGACGCGTATTAATTCACAAAAACATTTATAGAACATTTAAATTCTGTATTAAAGTACAATAAACACGTAAATAACAACAATAAATCGCAAATAAACAGTGAGGTCAAATGCTCATAGCATTAACTAGTGCAAAAGAATGGAAAGTAAACAGTTTCAAAACAATTCTTAAAAAATATCTAGCATTAATATTATAGTATACTACTATATATAATAGTAGTATAATAATTATTCATTGCCAATCAGATTTTTCATAAAGGGTGTCATTTTAAAGCTACTAGAATCTGAATTCTGAAGTATGTGGGATTACCTCCAGAAATCGTTATTTATATGACAAACATGACGTGCATTAATTTTGAAATGTTCACCAGAAGTACATTACGTAAATGCTAACAGGAAGCTTTACACTCTGCAAAAAAAGCTGTTTTTGTCATTGCATGTGGTGCCAGTAAATTTTTTTAATTCATTTTTTTTCGTTTTCAAATGCTGTTAAGCGGCGATTTTTTATGTTTGAAGTTTCACCTTTTAACCGCAAGTTTGAATTTTGGAGAAGACTGTCAATGATTTATAGCAGGCTCAAGAAGGTTGTCTTTTTTCCCCATTAGCCTCAATGTAGCAATGCTAACGTTTATAGTGTTTAATAGAAAACAACTGGAGTCTCATATGCCATCAACACGCACATGCACGTGCACATGCATGCACAAATGTATGCACGCATGCACGTGACGATGAAAAGCAGCTGTGAAAATGACTGCCCTCATTTTTATTTGCCCTGCGATAAATGGACTCCTTGCATATCGCGACAGGCTTAGCAACTTCAATAAAACACGTCGTTAGTTAGTTAGATCAATTTACAATCTGTCAGCTTGTCCCGTCGTCTTCCAAAATCACAACTGGGTGACGGCGCTTTAGGTGTTCATTCACGGCTGATGTGCAGCCATGCTTGACATTGAAGAGACAGAACACAACAGTGTACCCTCCTTTGTTTCGTTGAAATAAGTCAATGTTTTGGCCACTCTGGTGCATTTTTTTTTGGCTTTGTGCCACTTTCCACTCTTGCATACCAACCAACGTTTCGCCTCGGATCGACAAAATGCACGTAGGCCATTTTTTTTTTACTTCAAAACAGCATATTTCACCGATAAGTGAGAGATTTTCATGCCTGCTGGATGGTGCTGCGCGAAAGGGAATGTCATGCCATTATTAACCAATAGTCATCTTCATTTAAGGTGCATCGGATTATAAGGCGCACTGTCTGCTTTTGAGAAAATTGAAGGGTTTTAGGTGCACCTTACAGTGCGGAAAACACAACTGGTATATAAAAAAAGAATATTGATCTGTTCCTAGATGACGGTTAATTTGCTAATCAATTAGTCGATAAATTAAGGCAGAGCTAGTTCACCAAATTTGACATCTCGCTCCATCAATGGCAGGAAATGAGTCAAATATTTCATATGGGTTGGCCGAGATAACGTCCCTCCGAAGGAAACCATTACTACAGTGTATAGCTCATGACAAAGAAGAGTTTGACACCCCCGAACTAATAGGACAACGTTTCAGCAAGGTGTACTGCACCTAACAATGAATAAAGGTTAGTCTCTGAAGAGCAGAGATTGGATTAGCAATAGAGGAAGGGAGGGAGGATAGAGGCTGAGAGGGAGAGAACGAAACAGCTGAGCGAGATCACAGAAAAGTCATAACCCACATTCAATTAAGGCCTGATTGCTGTTCTATTGCTGTAATATCATACAGTTGAGAGTGGTTTCATATTTCAAACCGAGGCCAAGGATTGGCCTCATTAGCAATCATTCTCTCACACACGCCAACGAATTCATTCCCAATAAATGAATCAAAAGAGAAGCATGGTATCAACTAAAACCTTTCGCCTGAAAAAAATTGAGTCAATGAGAATTACTCGAAGGTTCTGAGTGATATGGCTAATGTGGTCTGAACTCTGAAGGGCTTCAGTCAATCAGTCAAAGGGTCATACTGTAGACAGGGTTCCCAAAGATCTTCGGAAAGTCTTAAAAGTCATCATAACACAGCACAGCTACTGTCCACTGTAGCTGACGCCAACAGCAACAGTACACTACCACTTTTCTGAACCTCTCTCTCTATCTTGCATCAGACACACGGTGTGTTCAGGAACAGCATGCAAAACAGAACTGCCTCATTAAACCTGATTCGTTCCATTATTATTACTATATTATTATTACTGTTTCGATTTGTATTCATGGTCGATTTGTTTTGCTATGTGTGATTGCTGTATGTAATTGTACTTGCAGTATTTATTAAGGATTTAGCGTAGGTTTTTGGGTTGTGGAACAAATTAACTGAATTATAATATATTCTCATGGGAAAATCCCACTCGACATACAACCATTTCGATTTACAAACCAGGTCCTGGAACAAATTAAATTCATATGTAGAGGTATGTTGGGTTAGTGTCTCCTGGAAAGCCAAAATCTGTGAATAAAAAAAAACATCAACATCCGACGTAAAATTTGACTCGCCATTTGTTTCTACATCTGACAACATGCTCCAAATACGACGACATGACAGAATCACAGACGGCCTCACGGCAAATTTTCTTGTGAGAGAAATAAACACAGGTTACAAAAAGGTTGGTACAGGTGGTGAAACAAGGAAAAAGGTGATGCTTAACAATGAAAGGAAGATGCAAATTATAGAAAACTATGAGCGTGTGGTGCGCATCCGTGAACTGGCTCAACAATACATCTCCACAGTCCTCCTCCGACCACCGTTTGCCAGTCTTTATAGTTAAGGTGACAATTCTTAGAGTGGTAACATCGCCAAAGAAATCGCCAGATTTGTCAGGTTTTTTTCATCTATTTCAGAATTTATCCAATACAAAACGGCTACTGTCTGCCGAAGTTAAAGGTGTTCTCAAGAAAACATTGAAAGCAAAAAGTAACCTCAACCGCGCCGCTCCCTCTCTCTGTCACGTCAGCCATGCAGTGCGTTCAGGTACAGAAAAAACATCCGCCACATTAGAACCCGATTCGTTACACTATCACAGGAATTATTATTATTATTATTATTATTATTATGTTATTATTCCGATTTTTGAATAATTTCTTTGTTTTGCTATGTGTAATCGCCATATCTAATAGTATCAGCAGTATTTATTAAGGACTTAGTACAGGTTTTTGGGCCGTGGAACGAATTAATGGGATTATAATGTATTCTTATGGGAAAATCCTTCTCAACATACGACCATTTCGACTGATAAACAAGGTCCTGGAACGAATTAACTTCATATGTAAAGGTACTACTGTGTTGTGTGTATACATATATATACATATATATATGTATATATATACATATATATACATATATATATACAGTGCCTTGCAAAAGTATTCGGCCCCCTTGAACCTTGCAACCTTTCGCCACATTTCAGGCTTCAAACATAAAGATATAAAATTTTAATTTTTTTGTCAAGAATCAACAACAAGTGGGACACAATCGTGAAGTGGAACAAAATTTATTGGATAATTTAAACTTTTTTAACAAATAAAAAACTGAAAAGTGGGGCGTGCAATATTATTCGGCCCCCTTGCGTTAATACTTTGTAGCGCCACCTTTTGCACCAATTACAGCTGCAAGTCGCTTGGGGTATATTTCTATCAGTTTTGCACATCGAGAGACTGACATTCTTGCCCATTCTTCCTTGCAAAACAGCTCGAGCTCAGTGAGGTTGGATGGAGAGTGTTTGTGAACAGCAGTCTTCAGCTCTTTCCACAGATTCTCGATTGGATTCAGGTCTGGACTTTGACTTGGCCATTCTAACACCTGGATACGTTTATTTTTGAACCATTCCATTGTAGATTTGGCTTTATGTTTTGGATCATTGTCCTGTTGGAAGATAAATCTCCGTCCCAGTCTCAGGTCTTGTGCAGATACCAACAGGTTTTCTTCCAGAATGTTCCTATATTTGGCTGCATCCATCTTCCCGTCAATTTTAACCATCTTCCCTGTCCCTGCTGAAGAAAAGCAGGCCCAAACCATGATGCTGCCACCACCATGTTTGACAGTGGGGATGGTGTGTTCAGGGTGATGAGCTGTGTTGCTTTTACGCCAAACATATCGTTTTGCATTGTGGCCAAAAAGTTCAATTTTGGTTTCATCTGACCAGAGCGCCTTCTTCCACATGATTGGTGTGTCTCCCAGGTGGCTTGTGGCAAACTTTAAACGAAACTTTTTATGGATATCTTTGAGAAATGGCTTTCTTCTTGCCACTCTTCCATAAAGGCCAGATTTGTGCAGTGTACGACTAATTGTTGTCCTATGGACAGACTCTCCCACCTCAGCTGTAGATCTCTGCAGTTCATCCAGAGTGATCATGGGCCTCTTGGCTGCATCTCTGATCAGTTTTCTCCTTGTTTGAGAAGAAAGTTTGGAAGGACGGCCGGGTCTTGGTAGATTTGCAGTGGTCTGATGCTCCTTCCATTTCAATATGATGGCTTGCACAGTGCTCCTTGAGATGTTTAAAGCTTGGGAAATCTTTTCGTATCCAAATCCGGCTTTAAACTTCTCCACAGCAGTATCTCGGACCTGCCTGGTGTGTTCTTTGGTTTTCATAATGCTCTCTGCACTTTAAACAGAACCCTGAGACTATCACAGAGCAGGTGCATTTATACGGAGACTTGATTACACACAGGTGGATTCTATTTATCATCATCGGTCATTTAGGACAACATTGGATCATTCAGAGATCCTCACTGAACTTCTGAAGTGAGTTTGCTGCAATGAAAGTAAAGGGGCCGAATAATATTGCACGCCCCACTTTTCAGTTTTTTATTTGTTAAAAAAGTTTAAATTATCCAATAAATGTTGTTCCACTTCACGATTGTGTCCCACTTGTTGTTGATTCTTGACAAAAAAATTAAATTTCATATCTTTATGTTTGAAGCCTGAAATGTGGCGAAAGGTTGCAAGATTCAAGGTGGCCGAATACTTTTGCAAGGCACTGTATATATATATATATATATATATATATATATATATATATATATATATATATATACATACAGTAAAGTGTATGACCACTATGAACACTTTACTGGCGATATTAAAAGATCTTATAGTTGTTGAAAGACTTGACAGCAGAAATATGGGGAAAATTGGCAAAATAAGGCTAACATTTAAAGTAGAAATGGATGAAGCGATGTTTTGTTGCATAGGAAGTCGCTATGGCTTCTTCTTCACTAAGTACAGGCATCTATCTCAATCTGGTGTCTCCTGTATATGCAATGTTTGCACAGTTACATTATAGCATTTCAGCAGTGTTACATCAATATCTATGTAAAAACTCTCATTTGCACTATCATATCAGGTCAGCCATCTGCCGCCTTGTATGAGTACTCTAAACTGTCATATACGCACTGTTGCTCTCTGTTATATTACTACTACAACACTACTTCTGCATTCACTTATTCTCTTTGTTCCCAATCTCTGTACACTGTAAACTGTGTTTTTATATTTGCCCTATTGTACTGTTGCTTTTGTTTTATGTGACGCACATAATGGGGAAGCTTTAAATCTAGGTATACTCTGTACATTGACAATAAAGGCTTTCTATTCTATTCTATTCTATTCTATTCTATTCTATTCTATTCTATTCTATTCTATTCTATTCTATTCTATTCTATTCTATTCTATTCTATTCTATTCTATCCAGTATATTTGGTCCATCTGTTTACAGGGGTCTGGCATTTCTGTCCTGGGCGGCCCACCTTGTGTTACTGACGGAACAATAAGTAGGAGTGTGCTGATTTGGACCTTTTGTAAAAAATGTTCTTCTAACTGAAGCAACTCTAGCCTCATGTACCACATACCAAAGTAGAATGCACATAGTCTTGATACATGTCCATCAACGTACAGTAAGTGTTGTTGTGAGGCACATCAGATTGTTTTCCCTTACTTAACAGCATTTTCCACCTGTAAACAAACGAACAAAAACACACTTGCGTTGATGCATTTAGGGTAAGAAGTCCATGTATGACTTGTAGTCTATAGGTGTTTGTATTCCATTTCTTTATCGTTGCATCTCCAGATTTAACAAAGCTAATGATGTGTCAGCTGTGACGCAAAACACAGAATTGTTGTGATATTGAACATAGTTGTGCCATCCTATATGTACTGATTAGCAACAGGCTAACAGCAGATAGCATGGGTTGCAGCCATAGCAGTATAGTAGTTGTCCTGAATAATATGAAACATCATCATAATTACAATCACCGTAATAACAATATCTAAGACAACAAAGTCGTTTCACGGGCTTTCAAGATTTTAGTTTTTGTATTTTTGGAGCACTGGACACATGAAAATGCAGGAATAGTAAGAACATACCTTCCATAACTTAGCGGCAACATGGCTACATAAACACCCGGTCTTTTTTGGTGGCAATGTCTTGGTTCCGCTTCTGCCTTCATGAACATGTTGTTCTCCATGTTGTGATGATAGCAGATGGATGCGGTATTTCCAAATTGTCTTTTATGAGGGATTTGATGAGTGATGCCACTCCAGGTCCACTGTTGTTTTGGTTAGAGAAAATGGAATGTGGAAGTACAGTGGTATAAAAAAGTATCTGAACCTTTTGGAATTCCTCACATTCCATCCATCCATCCATCATCTTCCACTTGCTCCGGTCTCAGGTCGCGGTGGCAGCATCTTTAAAAGGGAAGCCCTGACTTCCCTCTCCCCAGCCACTTCAACGAGCTCCTCCGGCAGGATCCCAAAGCGTTCCCAGGCCTGCCGAGAAACATAGTCTCTCCAGCGTGTCCTTGGTCGCCCCCTTGGCGTCCTGCCCGTGGGACATGCCCGGAACACATCCGAATTACCGCAGACGCTGCACCGACCCGCCTGTCGATCTCTTGCTCCTTCCTACCCTCACTCGTGAACAAGACCCCAAGATACTTGAACTCCTCCATTTGGGACAGGATCTCATCTCCGACCCGGACAGGGCACTCCACCCTTTTCCGACTGAGGACCATGGTCTCAGATTTGGAGGTGCTGATCTTCATCACAACAGCTTCACACTCGGCTGCGAACCGCTCCAGTGATGGTTGGAGGTCACGACTTGATGAAGCCAACAGCACCACATCATCTGCAAAAAGCAGAGATTCAATGCCAAGGTCACCAAACCGGACCCCCTCGTGCTGCGCCTAGAAATTCTGTCCATAAAAATTATAAACAGAATCGGTGACAAAGGGCAGCCTTGGCGGAGTCCAACCCTCACTGGTAACGAATTTGACTTACTGCCGGCAATGCGGACCAAACTATGACACCGGTCGTACAGGGACCGAACAGCCCTTACCAAGGGGCTCGGTACCCCGTACTCCCGGAGCATCCCGCACAGGACTCCCCGAGGCACACGGCTGAACGCCTTCTCCAGATCCACAAAACACATGTAGACTGGTTGGGCGAACTCCCATACACCCTCCATGACCCTGCCGAGGGTGTAGAGCTGGTCCACTGTTCCACGGCAGGGACGAAAACCACACTGCTCCTCCTGAATCCGAGATTCGACTTCCCGACGGACCCTCCTTTCCAGCACCCCTGAAAAGACTTTACAGGGGAGGCTGAGGAGTGTGATCCTTCTATAATTGGAACACACCCTCCTGTCCACCACCCAGGTCTGCCAATCCAGAGGCTCTGTCCCCGATGTCCACGCGATGTTGTAGAGGCGTGTCAGTCACGACAGCCCCACAACATCCAGAGCCTTTAGGAACTCCGGGCAGATCTCATCGACCCCCGGGGCCTTGCCACCGAGGAGCAATTCCTCACATTTCTGCATAAAATCACCATCAAATGTGATTTGATCAAAATCACATTGATGAAAAAACTATCTGCTTTAACTAAAACCACTCAAACATTTATAGGTTTTCATATTTTAATGAGGATAGCATGCAAACAATGACAAAAGGGGGAAAAAAAGTTTGTGAACCATCACATTTAATATTTTGTGCCCCCCCGGCAGCAATGACATCAACGCTTCTTGTAGCTGCAGATGAGTCTAGTGTAGTGGCACATCAATCAGGACTAATCTTGGCCCATTTTTCCCTACAAAACCGCTGTAGTTCAGTCAGATTCCTTGGATGTTTGGCATGAATTGCTGTCTTTAGGTCATGCCACAGCATCTCAATGGGGTTCATGTCTGGTCTTTGAGTTGGCCACTCCAGAACGTGTATTTTGTTCTTCTAAAACCATTCCTGTTTTTAGCTTCAACTGTCTAAACAGCCTCAGGTTTCCATGCAAAACATCCAGATAAACTTTTGAATTCATTCTTCCATTAATGATTCCAAGTTGTCCAGGCCCTGAGGTAGCAAAACAGCCCCAAATCATGATTCTCCCTCCACCATGCTTCACGGTGGGGATGAAGTGTTGATGTTGTTGAGCTGTTCCATTTTTCCTCCACACATGGCGTTGTGTGTTACTCCCAAACAATTCAACTTTGGTTTCATCAGTCCACAAAATATTTTGCCAAAAGGTCTGTGCAGTGTCTAAGTGCCTTTTTGCGAACATTATACGAGCAATGATGGGTTTTTTTAGACAGCAGTGGCTTTCTCCGTGGAGTTCTCCCATGAACACCATTCTTGGCCATAGATTTACATATAATTGATGTGTGCACAGAGATATTGGAATGTGTCAGTGACTTCTGTACATCTTTAGCAGACACTCAGGTTCTTTTTTACCTCTCTGACTAATTTGCACTGAACTCTTGGCGTCATCTTTGGTGGACGGCCACTCCTTGGGAGAGAAGCAACAATGCTAAACTCTTTCCATTAGTAGACAACTTCACTGACTGTTGATTGATGAACATCCAGAATTTTAGAGATGGTTTTGTATCCTTTCCTAGTTTCATACAAATCAACAATCCTTGATCGCAGGTCTCTAGAAAATTCTTTTGACCGAGCCATCATGCACATCAGACAATGCTTCTCATCAAGACATTTCTTATCAGGTGTGTGTTTTATAGTGGGCAGGGCAGCTTTAAACCACTCATTAATGCTTGGGCACACACCTGACTTAAATGTTTGGTAAAAAATGGTTTCAATTGTGCATATAACACCAAAAAGCATGTTTATTTCATATTTCACGTGGTGTTTTACGCTCCTGAATGAAATGGACCGCTTGGTGTGGACGCGATTATTTTATATATTCAATTTTTGAATTCCACGCCTTGAAAATGAGTGACTTCAGGCTCCAGTTTCGGGTCTAGGACGAATGCGAATGTTACGTCACCCGGGTCGGCATCTCACAATACAGCATTGCTTTATGGCATGCAGATAGACTGCGGATTCAGCTGATTTTGCGGATTAATTTGTTTATTTTTCGCATCACGCCAGCCAAACGGCTGCAGAAAAATGTTGCTGCACCAGGGAGAGACGTGTGAGCCTTTTTGGGGTTTCAGAATGTTCCCATTCACCGGCGGATATTGGCCAAAACAAGCCCTACTACTGTGGGACCATTGGACTTTCGAGGAAGTGAGTAAACATCGCGTTTTGTATTATGTCAAATACTGGGATCATTTTAATACGGAGGTGGCTTGCATTTTGTGGCTGACATGCTCCTTGTCCACTCGGGCAACGACAGGCGGCTTGTCGCACATCCCCCCGTCGGGAGAGCACTATAGCCTACTCAACTTATTGCCCTCTTTGTGTGCTTGGTGCTCTGTCAAATTTTCCACACGATCAGAAATTGTAACTTTGTGTTAAAAATGGCCGTGAATACGGCGATTACAAAGTAAATACTACAAACTTTCTTTAAATAAAGGACTATTACGTTTGATAGTGGATGGGTATGTAGAAAAGCTCTACTCAAACTGCCATGTTAGCTGCACAACAACTGCAGCCACTCTCCTATGACTCTTTTGTCTTTTGCTGTTTACGTCTTCGCCTTGTAGTAAAGCATTATTTTGCCATATTTGTGTTGACCATTTGGCAGCTACGTGCTCCTCTAACGTCGGCCGTTTTGTGCGGCGGTCATTGTCCAGCTGATTCCCCGCAAACGAGCCCTCTGCCCTCAGTAGGGGAACTACGAGCTATAACTAGGTCGCCGCCGGGCGGGTTGCCGATCGAAGACAGTCGATTTTATTATTTCATATTCCATTGAGAACAAGACTATTATTTGTCATGGCCATACCATTTATTTAGCTATTGGGGAAAAATACTTGGATAAAAAGCATATCCTGTTAAAATATTGGAGTAGAGAGACTGAAACAATGACATTTTGCGGCTCTCTTTGTCGCATTTTCCTCGTTTTGAACAATTCCCCCTCAATGGGCTGAAAAGAAAAACAGATGAAACTTTTCTACTGCCGACGTCATCCTCCTGTTGGGGACGTTAGAGCCCTATTATGGTTGGCGTGGCTAACCGGCAAATTAAATGACTAATTTCTCATCATCTGCGCTTTGCCAAATTGTTGTATATAGTCGAATCATCTCAAAATATGATTCTAATTCACATAATAATGCTATTTAAGACTTTTTTTTCCTCCTGTCGTACGCAAGTCTCCTTAGGCAGAGGGTTCACCCATTTATTTTTCCCCCTTCTGTCATTGTTTGCATGCTATCCTCATTAAAATATGAAAACCTATACATGTTTGGGTGGTTTTAGTTAAAGCAGACACTGTGTTTTTATCTGTGTAATTTTGACAAAGATCCGATCACATTTGATGGTGATTTTATCCAGAAATATGAGAAATTCCAAAAGCTTCAGATACTTTTTCATAGCACTGTGAAGTTGAAGTACCTCGGACACTGGTCTATAGCTTCATGACCTTTAATTTGACTTTGAATACCATATTGGGTTAAAGTCTGCTGGCAAGCTTAAATCTGCATTTTACCTCCATAGACTTTGTTATTCGTCTCCCCTTTTTGTCTCTGTCTGTCTGGCAGTCTAATTGTTGTGCGGGCATCCTCTGCATGGATTTAGTGTTGCGCTTGCCTTAATTTAATTGAAAAGCTGCAGAGAGGAAGGAGGAGGGGACAGAAGGGAGCGGATGAAAAACAGATAAATAAAAAGTGGAACCAATCTTTGTCGGGTGCGCTGGGCGGTAAAATGTCTGTGCACGGTGAATAATGCATGTGGGAGATGGATAGGTTTGCTTGGTTAAAGCCCAGGACTGCTGGAGCTTCATTACTGAGATGTTTGTATGCTGATGCTGTGATTCCCGCTCCTTCGCTCCGACCCAATTGTGGCTGCAGAGGTGGCACCTCCCTGAGCTATCTCATACTTCCTTATTCATTTTCGCTTTAAAGCTTTTACCCCCCCCCCCCCCCCCCTCCCAACACCCTCTCTTTTTGCGTACATTTTAATGGCACAACCAGCGGTGCGTGCTTTCCTAGCTGCATTTACAGCATGGAAATGAGTCTTACATCAAATGAGCTTTAAGATGTAGGAGCTGTTTGTAGTGTTGTGCTTAAGTGCGCACGATCAGAGAGCAAGACTTGCCCGAGACCAACACAAGACTTTTGGCAGACAAGACCAGAAAAATCTATTTTTAACAAAGTACCATTTTTCAAGTTGTTAAAGTTATAATCATTTTCAAGGGTGGTGGAATGCTAATATGTGAAAAATGTCATTCCTTTTTTTCCCACTTCAAATCACATGAATGAAGTTGCAATGCTAACACAAACCTGTGACACTCCTAGGTAGCTAGTTCAAAAATATATGAAACAAAACTTTCTAGCTCAGCTTTTGAGCAGTCAGTAACGCTACCTTTTTAACCCTTCATAGGACAACGCAATTAACTCATTGGCTGCCAGTGATTGTATTTAGGGTTGCCAAAATTAAATGATAATTTAAAAATAATTTTACTCAAAACTGAAATAATTAGATACATATTTGAGTTATATAAGCACATGAAAAACAATTACCGGCAATATTTTTTAATACAAAAATACTACAATAAATTAAATTAACACCTGTCATGCTATGTTTAAAACTGTATATTTTAACCCCTTCCTGAGCTGTTTTTTTTAAAAATACTTTTTAAAACGTGCAAATATTATCCCTGAGGTAAAACCTTTTTGAAAAAAAAACAAAAAAAACAACAACAACAAAAAAAACAGGTGCATTCAAGAACAAGAAAACACATGATAATCATTTTGAACATTCTTTTAATTGGCGCTTCACTCAAAGCTCTTATCTCCCAGACTCTTATGTTGTCTTCTGTTTTCCTCATGGCATGTTACAGTACATCCTCAATAGGGTTGGGCATCGATGAGACCCGGGTCTAACACTCCGATGCTCCCGGAACAGTTTGATTTTTTTGAATTTCGATTCCATGTTTTGATGTCTTGACCGCCGAGCGGAAAAAAATTGCTGCCGAAAACCACGAAGAAGAAGGGGGCACAAGAAGCGCATGTTTGTGCACTGCAACTTGATTACAATCATGGACACGGTGCGGTGTCGCTCAAAAGTTTGGCTCAACTTTACAAAAAAAAAAAAAAAAAGACCAGTTAACTTAGTGCAACATTTGCATCACAACTATATCATGCAAAGGTGGCTGCACGACCAATATGATTAAACATGTCCGGCTTCATGGAATACAACTGCAGAGTAGCATAGCTGAGTGCCGCGCCAATCCTCTAACCAGTCAGAAAGGTAAGTAAAACAATACATTACGTCTGTCTTCTGCTGTTCCCGCAATCCAACCTCGTATTAAGCAGAGGATGGATGGACAGATGGATGGAAAATAGTACGAGTATAAGTCGTATTATTACGTTGCGCTATGGTCGATATAACATGTATATAGAACTCGATGCGAAATGACAGTCGGCGGCGTTAGCACATGTATAGAGGACTAGATGTAAAATGACAAACTCGCTGGCGTTAGTAAACAACCGCCATCTTAAAGTAGTAGACGCCTCCGTTAAAATCAACAGTATTAAAAGATCTTCAAATTATAATCAATAGAAGAATTTAGACTAATGCTTCATCGTAGCTCCCAGCTAAGGTACATGTATGGCAAAAGAATATGTGTAAATGTTTTCTCCATTAGCTTTTGAAATATAAACATCTTTGTGAAAGTGCACTCTTGTGGAAAGAAAGTTCATTATATTCAAGTTCAAAGACTGCTATTGTGGTGCAAGTCTCTCTGGGTTTCAAAAAGATCCTGTTCACCACGAAGAATGGGCAAAACAAATATGACAAAGGAGCAAACATTGGACGGACGAGGAAGTGTGTAAGCTACCTGCTTTTTATTATGTCAAATACTGGGATCATGGCACACGTTTTAATAAAGAGGTGGCATGCATTTTGTGGGTGACAATGCTCCCTATCCACCGAGAAACCCGGAGTGGCCGCCTCCCTCGGCCGACGCTCTTGTCTACGGTTCTCGATTGTGTCAAGACTTACACCACTCTCGGCCCTCTCTGCGTGCCCGCTGAGAGAGCACTATCCTCGGCTTGGGCCCAGGCAGCCCTCCGCTCTTGTCTGCGGTTCTTGATTATGTAGAGACTTCCACCACTCTCGGCTCTCTTCGTGTGCAAGCCGAGAGAGCGCGATCTTCAATTTGGGCTCGGGCAGCCACGCGCTCCGATGTCAGCCGTTTTGTCCACCGAGAATTCCCCAGCTGCGTCCCCTTGACAAGCACTTCTGCCGGAGAACGATGAACTGCAACTTGCTCGCCGCCAGGGGCTGGCCGATCGGTGAAGGCAATCACTCCCGTCGCCATTTGTGACATGAATTGGGGTGGTTTTGTGTGATTTTTCGTGTTCGAAAGGTGAAGAAGAGACTTGGAAGAGTCGCTCGGTTCGGGTTAGCATGTAGCCTAGCTCTCACACTCCTCTTTTGTTTACACTCTTTCCTCTGTCTCCGAGTCCCCGCTGGGAAATGACAAGAGCCGGACTTGTTCAGGTGGCATAAAATACCGTTCGGGAGGTTTAAGAAGTCGGCAGTTTTGACCATTATGTAGTAATTTAGCCCTGACGTACTGAATAAATTTAGCACAAGACTGTTATTTGTCATGACCATACAATTTATATAGCAATAAATATAATAAATAATAAACATAATATAAAATACTTTGATACATAGAATATGCTGTAAAAATATTGGAGTAGAAAAATGAAATTAATGAAATTTTGTGTTGCCCCTGCAGTCTGCTCTAGTCATCAGCAGTGTTCTCAGTAACGCGATTACTTTCCTTCAGTAACGAGTAATCTAACGCGTTCATTTTTCGAAGCCAGTCATCTGATTAAAGTTTGTTTCCTTAGTGTCTGTGCGTTACTATTTTGTTTTTTCCTGATGATGTATGTAGAATAAAGAATACTGTAGTCATGTACGACGAGAATCTGAATAGAAAATATTGCTCTTGAGTTTGGCAGTGACATCAGATGTCACGTTTTCTCATCGGGGGGAAAAAAAAAAACGGGTCACATGTATTACCATGCTATGAGCGCTGTTGGCGGCCAACATACAACTGGCTACCTCTCAGGATGCTAACAGTGGAAGACGTAGGAGAAGAACCACAAACGGCTGCATTTGCTTATTGGACATACAGACATGACTTCACATTTCTCTCCAATAAAGATGACCAAAAACATCTCCGTGCGTCGCAAACTTTGCGCTGGCTCAAAAGGGCAGTCGACCGCTAATAACTCTACACCTAATTCAAGGAACCACTTGGAATTACAGCACAACGCAACAAAAATCGAAACAAAGCCATCAGGTAACGAGACAGTCGGCACTTTTACAGTTTGTAACCAGCCTTTACGTACATTGTATAGTTATAGTTTGTAACCATAGGCGGAGTGTGACTTTGTGTGTGCGTATGTGTGTGTGTGTAGGGGGGGGGGGGGGGGGGCAAAAGAGCGAGTCAAAACTCAAAAGTTTGGACACTATTTTCACTATTATTGTAAATTCTCACTGAAAAGATCAAAACTATGAATGAACATGAGGAATTATGTACTTGAAAACAGGTTTTATATTCCACATTCTTCAAAGTATCCACCCTTGAGGTGTCTCCAAACTTTTGTCCTATACTGCATGCATTATGAAATACGTTGTAGGATTCATGTTCATTTCATTTGTTTTTGTTGTTTGTTTTATTGCTTTACAACTTTTATAGACAGCATTTTAACGGCTAGGTCTTTATTTTAAAGGGAGTTCAGAATTTTTGACATTAGGCTTAATCTTCGAGTTAGCGGGGGTTTAATGAGTCGTTGGAGTTGTTTTAAACAAATTCCGTGCAGTTTGTCAGTTATTTGTTAGTTTTAGGGCTCCTGAGTGGCTGAGCTAGCGCAAGTCAATGGTGGTTTAAATCAACTCCATCGACTAACTAAACCCCTGCTAACTCAAAGATGAAGCCTTATCTGAAAAATTCAATTACATGCGATGACATTTTTCTGTTGAGGCAGCAAAGGGAGAAAAATTGGGAAAAGTAACTGGCACTTTAGAAGTAACCTAGTTACTTTGATAATAAAGTAATCAGTAATGTAACTAGATTACTTTTTTGAGGAGTAATCAGTAATTAAATTAATTTTTCAAGTAATCTGTGAAAACACAGGACTTCAGCCTCGTTTTTGTTGTCTCTTTTGCCTTTTTCTCATTCTGAATCTTCCTCCTCCTCCAAATACAACTGAAACATATAAGGCTGTATATCACATACTTCTGCTGGATCAACAATATCGTTCGAAAAGTCTAAACTTGAACCACAATCGCTGAAAAACGCTTGTTCTTTCATTGGGTTCAATGCTAAATCTGCTGAAATCGCTCATTCTCTGACATCATGACCAAGATGGAGGCGCCAGAGAGCTTTAATGACAGGAGGAGCTAAACGGCAGATTTAAAGACGCATTTCTGGTCAATTGCGCTTTGCCAAATTGTTGTAAATAGTTGAATCGTCTCAAATCAGGATTTTAATTCCAATAATAATGTTATTTAAGATTTTTTTTGTCATGTCATAGACACTAATTTTTTAAGTTGATCTATAATATTTAATATTATCTGATAATATAGCATAGCATAAGCATAACATGGTCAGACCGGTGCCTAAGTATGCCAGCTAAGGTTAGCTAACAACAGTTTCCACAAAAGAGTGCTGTTTAATATCTTGGGCATTTATCCAATGAAATGTTGTAGTCAAGTGTTGACTGCTGATTTAAGCGAAATAGGTGGGGCACAACCAGGAAACATCACCAATTATTCAAAAAGGCCTTTATGGTAATGACTAACAGGAAAGACAGCAAATTAAAAGCTGTCGGTAATTGAAATGAAAATACAGCACTGTAAAACACAAGGCTTCCTGAATCCGAATGTTTTTTTTCTAGTTGGTTTTCATTGTTTATCCACAAAAATGCAAGACATATGAAATGCATACATCTCGCTGGAGATTTCTGCTGCTTTTGTTTGAACGCTCGCCTACCTTATTTACCTGACTAACATGACAGATTAAAGGCAAATTACATGTTCCACCCGGGTCTCATCAACTGAAAGTTACTCGTTGATCTGATTTTTGCTGTCGACTTATACAAAGAGTGCGAGATTTGATTCCCCCAAAGCACGAGGCGTACATGGCGCCGTCATATCAGCTTGTTACTTTGACCTAAATGGAAAAATCAGAGAAGAAAGGTCTTTCATGTTACAGCGACAGCATTTTAAAACACCCAGCTCAAGGTGCGTTATTGTCGGAAGGCCGTGGCGCGTTGCGTGCTGTAATATATTCCATTTCATTATATACACCCTCCAAGCCTCCTCTCATCAGTGGATCAGGGCTGCGCGGTCTCACGGGCGCACGCAGATATAATTACTTTCCGACGCGAAGAGCACCGAGAAAAAGAGACCAAAAGACGGAGAAGCTGTAAGAATGAATAATGAACTTTAATTATGCTTTATGGCAACAATTATAGAACGAAAACAGAAAGTCAATAGGCAGAAACATTGTCTCATTTTCTCCTGTTAGGTGGGCCGCCTTGTGCCGCGGGCGAGCCAAAATAAGAAAGTGTCAAGAGGGAAGAAAGGAAAGCAATCGTATTTATCGGAGAACTAGCGCAGCTGCCGCACCCCCAAATGGTTGATTATTTTGGCTCTCGTGTTTCCTTGTTGGGATGCTCCTCTGCTTAGCGCTAATGGGAACCCTTGCAAATAATAAGGAGACTGTAATGGATTCCGATTCGTTCTGGTTCCACCTTGATTAATTTTGTGTTTGTCCTTTTGTTCTTGAGGGTGTGCTCATGACAACACTGCCAGGATTCATTGATTAATCAGCAAATAATCGACAATGAAGTTAATCCATAACTAGTTTTGACTTTGATTAATCCTTTAGAGCTATTGCGGATGCTATTATGGATGTTTTTAAGATATTTAATTAAATAATGTATTTTCATTTCTATTTATTATCTATACACTCTAAATAAAAAAAAGCAAGAGTACGTTCTGTCATTTTGAAATATTTTTCTGTGATTTTTAAAAATAAAAATCATTAAAATAAATAACATTGGAACATCAGAAAGTCATTTGGACTGGAGAAATGTGGCCGAATGGTTAGAAAGACAGGGAAGATCGTCCAGACAGAGGGGGTTGCACTCCCAGAAGGCAGGATAATTTTTGTTGAGGAGAACAAAAAGTACCTTGGAATACCACAGGCAAATGCTAACCACGAAGAGGCCACAAGAAAAGGTGCAATGGTCAAGTATCCGCAACGAGTAAGGCAAGTCCTGAGAAGTCAACTCAATGGCAAGAACAAGATCTGAGAAATTAACAGCTATGCCCTACAAGTGATCAGATACGCTGCTACGATAACAAGCTGGCCAAAAGAGGACATTCAGACCACAGATGTTTAAACACGGACTCACAAAATCCAGTATCCAGAGGCAATATGTCAAGCGCATGGAGGAAGGGCAAGGATTAGAGAACATCAGGACAACTATCCAAGACAAAACATCCAAGCTCCACCAATACATCACGAAGATCACCCCAAGAGATGAAGCACTTAATGAATGTCTCAGGCACTGGAAACTGGAAAAGGAGGAGTTGAAGGAACCATCATTGGAGGAAACCACCCCTTGGATGTACGACTGAGAGATAACTGAAATGGCAGATATGTACAAGTCCTACCAATGGTTAGATAAGGCTGGACTGAAAGACAGCACAGATGCGGTAATCATGGCAGCACAGGAGCAGGCCTTGAGAACCAGAGCAATAGAGAACCAGATAGACCACACCAGGCAGGATCCCAGGTGCAGGCTGTGCAAAGAGGCCCCTAAACAATCCAACACATAATAGCAGGGTGCAAGATACTGGCAGGAGAAGAATACATGGCCAACCATAACCAAGTACCGGTATAGTGTACAGAAACATCTGTGCACAGTATGGACTGAAGACCCCTAGATTGCAATGGGAAACACCTCCCAAGATGGTGGAAAATAAGAGGGCTAAGATACTGTGGGACTTCCGGATATAGACTGATAAGATGGTCTTGGCCAACCAACCAGACATCACGATCATGGATAAGCAGCAGAGGACAGCCGTTATGATTGATGTAGCTATCCCCAATGATGGTAATACTAGTATTAGGAAAAGGAACATGAGAAACTAGAGAAATACCAAAGGCTCAAGGAAGAGCTGGTGATAGCCTGGAAGGTTAAAGCAACAGTGGTGCCCATAGGAGCACTGGGGGCTGTGTCTCCCATACTGGAGAAGTGGCATCAAACATCTCCGTCCATAAGAGTGCAGTCCTAGGAACAGATACTGTGCAGGACCCTACAGCTCCCAGGCCACCTCCAGAGCCTTAGGTATGAGTATCTTTGGTACCCATTTTCTGGCACCTTTCCAGAGTTCTGACAATTGGCGTACTTCCCTCCATGTTGCCTTGATTTTGGCTTCCAACGTTCTCCAACCATGGTTCCCCACTTGTTCGTCTTCATGTTATCTGTATGCTTACCTAGCATCTCCAGGATTCATCATCATCATCATCATGGCTCTTTCATTGGGACTGGTTTCCAGTCCCGTTGCGTAAGCCCCCCCAGCACTGACAGTCTTGTGCCAGCAGATTTGCATCCTTCAAGGTAACTTCGTGTTGTTGGAGATCATCTGCAATGGTGTCAAGCCCTCGAGTGCAGGGCTTTCCTCGTGGTCGTCTCCAGCCTGCAGCCTTTGGGTCAAACTTCAGGATGGCTCTTGTCGTGTGGTCAGGAGGAAGACAAAGAACATGGCCAGTGGATGCGGTGCTGTGCAGCCAGGCGGGAGGCTCTGGGCTGATTTGTCCGGTTTTGAGAACCCCCCTTTTTATTATGAAACTGATCTCCAAGATTACTGTACTGTACTGTATATCAGCTCATTGGTTTCAGTAATTGCATTGTTGTATATGTCCTCTTAGATAAGGGACTCTCTCATTCAACTCCTCTGTCATTGGGGTTTGGTACACAATCTCTGGGGGGGGGGGGGGGGGGGGGGGGTTAACATCTATTCCCCCTTCTGATCAGGCATCCTGGCTCCTCCTTGCCGTAGCATTAATGTGTTGTATCTCCTTAAACTCTAGCTGTGGTAGCAGTTGCCATTTGCATATTTTGGAACACTGCACTACTAGCTGTTTCGGGTGAAAGGCGGAACCTTATCAACTGGGCTATCCAGCCACGACTGCGTTCTTCCCTCTGTAGTCGATTAATTGCAAAAATTCTTCACTCATTAATCAGCTATGGAAATAATTGTTCGTGGCAGCCCGAGTTCGAATGCTCCTCTTCTCATCTCTAATAGCAAACCTCTGAAAGTAAGGAGACTGTAATGGATTCCGATACTCTCTTTCTTTCTCACCTTTGATTATTGTTGTTTGCCCTTCAGTTTTTGAAGGTGTGTTTGCAACAACTAATTCAAAGAGCAGTGGAGTACGGCATCAAACCCAAGCTGACAAATTCGCCAAGCATAAGGATCGCTGGGATTAGGGATCTGATTAACATGTCCCGTTGGCAGCGACGAGATACAGGCGTTCACTTGCGCTCAGGCAATCACCTCTTCCATCAAGGGCATGTTAATTAAAAGGAGCAGCCTAATTAGTCTTATTAAGGAAGGAATAATAGAGAAAATTGTACACAAGGAGGCAACCTGTCAATGTGTTTGTAGACGTAGCGATAAATGGCCAATCTATTCAGACTGGGAAGGTTGGCAGCAATCGAACAAATAATGAACATTCACTTTCAGACCTCTAAGTGCAAATGGAATTAGACGTATATTGCGGGTAATACCAGCCAATGAGGTAATCATGATTAATCACATTTTTTTCATCATCAACTCACATTTAAGCACACATTTTTTAAATAGTTAACTTGCAAATTATCTCAAATTAGTCATTTATTAAAAGTCAATTTGTGATTAATCGCAAAAAAGTATTTTTTTTAAAATAGATAATGCGATTAATCTCAAATTTGTCACATTTTAAATTGCTAACACATAATTAATTGCAAATTTGCACATTGGTTTGATTTTGCATTTTTAACTTTGTCTATACACTGCTTACCTTAGCCGCACTTCAGGTTGTACTGTCTAAACTGGAAGTCTGTAGCAGAAAATGTCAAAGATGGCTCCGCCCAGTTTTCACTCACGCAACTTGTTTATAGTGCGGAAAATACAGTAATTGTACACTTTTCACATTTTTAATAGTTAATTTGCATTTAATCACAAGTTACGAGCATTTTTAGAATATTCTGAAATTTTGTAATATTTTAAATGGTTAACTTGTTTTTTAGTCAATTTGCGAATAATGGAAAATTTACACATTTTTTTGTCATTAACTTGTAAACAACTTATGATTAGTCCCAAAATAATCACATTTTGTCTTTAAAATTTGTCACATTTTAAAGTTAACCTGCAATTGCTATTGCAAATGACACACATTTTCCCCAATCAATATTTGAATAACTGGAATTTTTCTTTTCTTACATTCAAAGGGAAGTTCAGAATTTTTGACATTAGGCTTAATCTTCGAGTTAGTGGGGGTTTAATTAGTTGGTGGAGTAGATTTCAACAAATTCCGTGCAGTTTGTTAATTATTTGTTAGTTTCGGGGCTCCGGAGCGGCTAAGCTAGCACAAGTCAGTAGTACAATCTTAGCGTGCCAATAAAAAAACAACATATGTACGCATGAAAATCATCGAACACCCATGCAATCAGTAGTGTTAGCTATGTTTTAAGGATGACGTTATTAAAATTTACCATTGCATGTCAATAATTGTATTACGAACAGCAAAATTTGTAATCCAGCAGCTCTGCAGGGAGCAGGAAAGAGTGATATCACATTGTTTTTTTTCACCGCCGATTTTTATGTCGTAGCCAGCAGCAAGTAACCACAGTTTATATAGGAATATATATAGTCTTCATAGGGAATTTGTGGAAACTTTCCTTTGCCTGTTTCTTCTGTCTGTTTCCATCGCCTCTAAATGCACATTTCACCATGTTGCCAACCTTCAGTCAACTCAGCAGACTGATGCTGCATTCGATGAAGGTGAGAAGTCGGAGTTTCCACCCTCCGAGCTTTAAATATTTCATTGAAATACCACTCGGAACTGGGAGATCCTAGATGCTGCATTCGAGGTAGGTGAGAAGTCGGAGTTCCCACCCTCCGACCTTTAAATATATCATTGGAATGCCACTCGGAACTGGGAGATCCTAGTCGCAAAATCGAAAAGAAAAAAGTACCCAAACATCACAAGTTTCTTCAAACATGAAGTCAATGCCGCTGCCCGTCAAAAAGCAGACCGTCAATAATAAACCTAAAGACGGCAGCTTACCGTGCGTGCTATTTATATCAGCCACCATTTTTCCTCCAGTATATCATCTCTTACGAGAAGCCAGGTTTGCTGGTGGTCAAAATGTCTTTTGATGGCCAAAACGCAAAACAACTTGCCTCGATCAGCCAACTTTGCTGTTTATATTCGCTTGGAACGCTGTGAGGTCGCAATTGATTCCAACCGAGTGGGATAAGTCGGACTTCCCACCTTCCTCGAATGCAGTGTGAACACGAGTGGCCGAAGCACTCCTCTCCATTGTGGTAGCATTACGCATTAAAAAAAAAAAAAAATAGTGCAGCAGAATGAAATGAATAAGGCAGTTTGGTGTGACATTGTTTTGGCTGCAAGGATATTTTGAACAATAATCTGAATTTTGAATTTATTTGACTATTTTAGATCCATTAATATCATTTTATATTGGCATGCTAAGATTGTACCATTGACTCGGGCTAGCTTAGCCACTCTGGGGCCCTTAAACTAACAAATATCTGACAAACGAATTTTTTGAAATCAACTCCACAAATGAAACCCCCGCTAATTCGAAGACGTGCCTGTGACAGCATTAAAAAAAAAAAAAAAAACTTAAAAAACATCATTATGTGAATTAGAATCATATTTTGAGACGATACGACTATATGCAACAATTTGGCAAAGCGCGACGAGAAATTAGTCTTTTAATCTGACGTTTAGCCCCATCTGTCATTATAGCACTCTAGTGTCCACAGATGGAGGATGACGTCGGCAGGGTCATGATTTCATCTGATTTAAAATTCAGCCCATTGAGGGGGAATTATTCAGAATGAGGAAAATGTGACAAAGAGAGCATATCATTGTTTTCATCTCTCCAATATTTTGCAATATTAATATGAAATATTAAAAATGCATTCAGTACGACATTGCAAAATTACTCCATAATGGTCAAAACTTTCGACTTCTTGCACCTCCTGAAAGATATTTTATGCCACCGGAGTTAGTCCGGCTTTTATCATTTCCCTGCCCCGGCTTCGGAGACAGAGGAAAGAGCATAAAACAGGAGGCGGTACAGTTAGCAGACACTCTAACCTGAACCGAGCAGCGTTTTAAAGTCTTATTCTCGCCTTTCGAGGCAAAAAAATCACACAAAACTACCCCGGGATCATGTCACACGGCGGCGGGGTTGTCAGTTGTCTTCACTGTCCAGCAACCTCCCCAGCCGTGAGCAAGTTAACGCTCGTCGTTCCCCTGCTGCGGGCCGGAGAGCTCGTTTGCCGGGGAAGCTGCTGGAGAACTTTCGGGAACGGGAACCTTCTGAAACCCAAAAAGGCTCACACGCCTCTACCTGGTGCAGCAACAATTTTCTGCAGCACATTTAGCTGGCGTGATGCGAAAAATAAACGAATTAATCCGCAAAATCAGCCTAATCCGCAGTCCATCTGAATGCTTTAAAGCAATGCTGTATTTTGAGATGCTGACCCGGGTGACGTCACATTTGCACTCCTCCTCAATCCAGGAAGTCACTCATTTTCATGGCGTGGGATTCAAAAAATTGAATATATAAATCGATCGCTTGCACACACATCCAAGCAGTTTATTTCATTCAGGAGCATAAAACACCGCATGAAATATGAAGTAAAGATGCTTTTTGCTGTCATAGGCACTCTAAGCCTAATGTAAAAAATTCTGAACCTCCTCTTTAATGCTGAATTTACAATTACCGTATTTTTCGGACTATAAGTCGCAGTTTTTTTCATAGTTTGGCTGGGGGTGCGACTTACACTCTGGAGCGACTTATATGTGAAATTCTTAAGACATTATGATATCATTTCACATGTTATTTTGGTGTTTTGGGGTGACACTCATGGTTTGGTAAACTTATTAGAATGTTCTTTATTCTATAGTTATCTGAATAACTCTTAATAGCTATGTTACGTTAACATACTGGCCACATTCACATTTTGTTGTTCATGCATCATGTAACATTATCATACTGTACACTTACTGTATTCAGCATGTTGTTCTCTATTGTATTATTCTAAATTGCCTTTCAAGATGACATATCTGTTCTATGTGTTGGATCAAGTAAATTTCCCCCAAAAATGCAACTTAAACTCCAGTGCGACTTATATATGTTATTTTTCCTCTTCGGTGGGCATTTTATGGCTGGTGCGACTTATACTCAAGTGCGACTTACAGTCCGAAAAATACGGTAATAGCAAATAATTTTAGAGTCAACTTGTGATAATTCCCAATCGCTGCCAACCCTCTTCGTCTAAATATATTGGACGTACTGTATATTGCCTTTACTGGCTCTGAAATATGTCAATAAATATTCTAGCTCTACCTGAGGTGTCTCACTTTTTATCTGGTGGACAACGCACGGTTGCTATGAGCAACAAGCCCGAAATTCTTTGCCATTTTGTTAACCAGGACCATTAAATTCCCTCTAAGATCACCAGGAGTGAAAAATTTCAAGGTCGTTAGATACTACTTTTTTCCTCGTGATATTCACTCTTTACTCTTTGAAGAGTTGAGCTTTAGTCATTCAAGGGATTTGTATTAATTACAGAAAATATATTGAAGCTGTGTGCCCTTCTACTAAAACCTAGTGAGTGATTTGTATTGTCTCAATCTATTTTTTTTATTTACCCAAAGTGAGTTTTACGCTTACCGCATTTTAGTTTTGCACTTTTTATCCTCTTTTGCAATGTTGCACTTTTTCTAGTTTTAGACATATTGAATAAGAGATATGCACACGATTTTGAAAATCCCCCGTTTCGTTTTGTAACAGCACCTCTGCCTTCATGGTCAAAGTAAAACAACACACACTGACACAATACATGTGATGTTATGCTGCAGGCTGCAGAAATATGAATCACGGGTGACAATAGCGTGCAGAGTGGAGCCCTGTGAATCCCATTTTCATCATTTACCTTCGCCTAAATGGATTTGAAACACGGCTGGGTAGCTCACCTCTCACACTGGCTTGCCTGCTTACATGTGAAAAATGCTCAGGTTCCTACTCTGCCTCCCCTTTTCTGATTAGTTCCCTGTCTCCTTTCAAATATTTTTCAAATACTTTGGATTTATTTTTTTTTAAGAAAATGGAAAAAAAAGCCTACCATCCAATGTGTTATTTAACATTTTCTGCAAGGACACATTCCTGGCAAGATTCTTAATGTCGCAAGAAATAGATAATAATAATTTAAATGGATTGGGCCATTGATTGCATTCAATTGCAGCCAATAAGGGCTCAACTGTAAAATAAATACCGTAATTTTCAGATTATAAACCGCTACTTTTTTCACTCATTTTGAAGCCTGCGGTTTATAGTCCATAGTGGCTTAATTCTTGATTTGACCATCATAATTATGATACAGTGGTACCTCGACATACGCAGTGGCGGACATGGCAATTTTGGGGCCTAAGGCAAACATATCCAGGGGGCCTCTTCATGGGTCAGGGGTTAAGAAGGTGAGAAAGGTGTGGAGGAAATATGTTCCGGTACACTAGGGCTGTCCTAAACGACAAATTTTCTCCTGATTAGTCAGCCGACTAGTTTTACGATTAGTTGACTCATCTAATAATTGTCTATTTTTTACTAATTTAGCAATTAAATTTTTGTTGACACTTATTAATTCACAAAACCATTTTGGAACACTTAAATTCTTTATTAAAGTACAAATAATCATATAAAATATAAATAACAATAATTAATCACAAATAAACAATGCGGTTAAATGCTGATAGCATTTACTAGTGCAAAAGAATGGAAAGTAAACAGATTCAGAACACTGATTTTGCCTTTCCAACATTATTCAAAACAATTCTTAAAAAAAAATCTAGCATTATTATTATAGTATACTACTATATAAAATAGTAGTATAATAATTATTCATTGCCAATCATATTTGTCATTTAAAAGCTATTCTTAGTGTAGAATCTGTATTCTGTAATATTTACTCAAGATATTATAATATTAATTCTGAAGTATGTGAGATTAACTCCAGAAATCGTTATTAATATGACGAACATGACATGCTTTTATTTTGAAATGTTCACCGGAGGTACGTTCGCTAAACCGCTACCCGAAAGCTTTACACTCCGTAAAAAAACATTCTTCTTCATTGCTTGTGGTGTCACTAATAGATTTAATTTTTTTTCGTTAGTAAATGCTGTTAATCCGCTGTGACTGTTATTGTATGACTGATTGGAACTGTACTGCATTGTTTCGCCACAGGGTGTGCTGTCGTGTATTTTATGTTCGGTGTGAAGAAGAAGAAGAAAGTTAAAAGAGGCATTCATGGCTTGTTCTTAACTTCTCCCTCACTGCACTTTGGCTCTCATGGAGAGCACGTTTGCTCATGTGTTCGAAATAAACGATAGCCGACGTGCAAAGTAGCAAGTGAGCTGTAAAAATAGCAAGCTGAGTGCCGTGAAAAACGCGGGAGAGCTAAGTGAAGCTAACGAACAGCTAAGCGGAGCTAAGCGATGCTAAACGGAGCTAAGTAAAGCTAAACGGTGCTAAATTAAGCTAAGCGACTGATACTCAGTCCGTCGTCATGGAACAGTCTATGTAGTGCGTGTGTGTGGGGGAGAGATAATATAAATGCGGCATTCGCATGGCTTTCTTTTTTGTTTTGTTATTTGTTTGGTATGCTGACATGATTATACATGACGAATAGTTGGGGGTGCTGCTGGCTCCGGTGGCCCAAGCTCTTGCTCGTTAGGGCAAGGGCAGCTGGTTGGGGGCCCCCTACTAGTTGGGGGCCTAAGGCGATCGCCTACTTCACCTGAATAGTAGATCCGCCTATGGACATACGATCGCTTCGACACACGATCTTTTCGACATCCGACGTATAATTTGCAATTTTTTTTCTACATCTGACGACATGCTCGAAATACGACGACATGACAGCGCACGGTGGATTTTCTTGTGAGAGAAATCAACACAGCTTCCAAGTTGGTTGGTGCAGGTGGTGAAACAAGGAAAAATGTGATGCTTACCATTGAAATGAAGATTGAGATGATAGAAAAATATGACCGTGCATGCATTCGTTTGGGTGCCCCATGGGGTGCACATACATTAACCCTTTAACACCGAACGTGTCGGCAGCGACGCGTTTACGCATGTCGTCTTTGAAGCTTCGTCACGCTGAAATTACGCCACCCAAATGCCGCTGGTTGGTCTCATTTGAAAGTACTGAAGTTGATGTCCACACCAGTTTTCATTTGAAGTGAATCGACCAAGAAAAACGGGAGATAATGTCATTTGAGTTTTATAGTTTTATTGCACTCATATATATGCATTAAAACGATGCATGGACCATGTATCTATCTCCATATTTCCATCATTTCTTGTCCTTTTACAAAACCGAAAGCAGCACAAAAGATTACATATACCAAGAGCCGTTGTGATGTCAAAAAGGACGGACCGAATGTGGACATTTTTAATAAATTTCCGAGCGAGGCGCCAACTAAGGAAAAGGAGGCATGCGAAGCAAGCAACGGTCGGTTGGTTTGAGCCAGCGACTTTGAAACGTGCAGAATGAATCTAAGACTAAATTTAGCGCAAGCTAATGCATTATTTCATTCACTCAAGGAAGAAGATGAGCCGTATTTGTCGTTGTTTTCCTGGGATCAGTCGGCGTCTCGGCGAGTAGAAGTGACAGGCTGAAAGACAGCAGCGCGCAGCCGCGCAAACGGCGAAAGAGTAGGCTGTGTGACGTTGTGTGTGACGCAGCTCCGTGACCTGTTCATGCAGAAGCTTTATTGAGTTCACAAAAAAAAAAAAAAAAAAAAATTATTGGGTAGTATGCCAGAAATTTTTTGATTGAACTGAACTACTTGTCAATATTTTTGAAAATACTTTTTTTCAATGTTATATATATTTTTTCTTCACTATAAGCTCTTCAATTTTTATAAAGATGAGTGTTCTAGAAGCTTGATTGCATGTACGTATATACTTTAGATAAGGTGATGGGTATAATACTTAACTTCACAAAGAGATATCCTCCAAACCCTTTTTGTGTTAGATGATATATATATTATTGTTTTTTTTCTCACTATTTTGCACTGTATATAACCCGTTTTGACCATACTATGTGTAAAGGCCAAAAACGCCTATGACCATACTTGTTGCAGTTTGTGTTGAGTTGCCAAACATAAAACTATTCAATCTTATTTTTTTCTACTGAATGTTTATCCTAACAAGTAGAATAAATATTATCAAGCTTCAAAACGGTTGGTCGAGCATGTTTGGTTGTCAATGGGACATCAACATTACAAATTTTGAAAAAAATATTTTGGGATTTTTTTGTGTTTTTGGGTCCAAAATGTGGATTATAATTGGTCAGTGAAGAAAACAACAGTTTGGACATGAAGTTTACGGTGTCCTTAAAAAAGGGACGCAATTTGGCCATTGTGAAGAATTTTTTCTTTGAAATATAAAGGCAACATCAAATGCATGCAAATTCGGCCAAAATAGGCTTAGGTGTTAAAGGGTTAACTGGCTCAACAATATGGCCGTAGAATGTCGACAATCTACACCAGGGGTCGGCAACCTATGACACGCGTGTCAGCACTGGCACGCGAAGGGTTAACCAGTGACACGCGAGGGCATGGCAAAAAAAAAAAAAAATGCGTGTTATGTTCATTGTCGGTTGTAGCTTTATCACTTGCTCAAGCGCCCCATCTTGTGGCCGTTTTATTTATTGGTTCTAAAACAGTAGAAGAAAAATGCAAATAGGAAGTTCTTCAAATGGGATTCAGTGTGTTACATGGCAGCTCCACTCACAACTTGAGTGGCATTTGTGTTCTTTAGAGCAACGTCTGTGAGTATTTTGTTGTCAAATTGAGAATTACACTCTTTATATTGTCTTTAGATTGCATGTTTGAGGGGAAATGTGTTTGATATTTCTAATTAAGAACTACTGAATACAGGCTAATTGTGTTTGCATATATGGATGGCATTTTGTTATTTGCAGCATTGTTGCTGATTGCATGTATTTTTTCATTGTTTTAGTTTCATAAAAAAGAAAAGAGACACATAAAGGATTACTGAAAACATCCGGAGTGTGAACCTTTTCATGTTTAGCTGTTTGGATAGCGGAAGCGAGCCCATTTACAATGGGTACAATTTTTACCGGAAATTAAGGCATTTTCAGTTGTGCGCCCTGTTATTTAGGGGCTTTACGGGACCGCCCCTCTCACCCACTCTGCCTGTGGCGTTATATGCGAGCAATAATTGATTTTGAGCACACCTCCAGCTCTTCCCCAATTTCTCGACTCCTGCGCTTGTCGAATTTTTTTTCTCTGCGCGTTTAATTCAGCCCACGCTACTAACATGTCACGAAGCCGACCAATCAGAGAGCTGGCGGAAGTACACTGTGTTACCAATTGCACTTTTTGGTAATTGCAACTCTGCACCGTAGGATGTAGTGGACAGGCGATTAACGTGGCTTGTTGTCGTTGATTCGCCCGGTGCTTATTACTTCAGAGAGGTGGTGATGTGTATAAAAACACAGTGACACGTTGGATGGTATTTTGCTGGAGACTTTTATTAACAAAACTAAAACCAGCATGGGACACAGCCACTTTTCATGGCGCTCTTCGCACAACTCTCTCTCAACACCTTGCTCCCTGCCTCTCTTTTTCTTACGCTTAACTTGTAAGCTGGTCATACTGTAGGGGACAGCGGCCCCTTGGGGGTGCCGGTAACAACTGGTTGGCTGGTTACTTCCGCTTGCTCTGTGCATTATGCCTCGGGAGCGTTGTGTGTGTGTCGCATAACAAGTGTCAAACGCAACTACGAGACGAAACATGAAATTCATGGAAAACAGGGCCAGGGATCACATTAAGGTGGTCATCTTTTGTATTTGTTATATAAAATCTAAAATTGTGCATAGAATTCACTGTTAGTGAAAAAGACAAAGTAGTCGCCTGACTTTGAAGGTTAAAACAGCCCGCTCTGTACTGTGAGAGACCTGCACTGAGAATCACGCTTGTTCCCCTTTTCTTGCTGGGTTGTGTGTGTGTGTGATATGTTTACATAAGATGATGCTCAAGTTTTGATATTTTCTAAAATATACTTTTATTTTTTAGTTATTTGTTAAAGAAGAATGGTAGTTGTAAGATTTCAACGTATGTTCATGTTGTTTTCTTTGGAGTAAAATTACAGCTCTGTTGGATATAAAAATTCGGATGTACGTCATTAATCTTGGTGTGGCACACTGATTGACAAGAAAATTTGAAAGTGGCACGCCACACCAAAAAGGTTGCTGACCCCTGATCTACACGGTCCTCTTCTTACCTCCGTTCTCCAATCTTTGTACATTTAAAATCGGCAAAGAAATCGACAGCTTCGTCAGGTTTTTATCATTTATTTCATAACTTTTGCAACACAACACACCTATTGTCCGCCACAGTTGACAAAACATTACAAAAAAAGTAAATGTCAACCGCACCACTCCCTTTCTTTGTCACATCAGCAACGCGGTGCATCTAGGTACAACACGCAAAACCCGTTCGCCACAGTAGAACCCGATTCGTTACATTATTACAGGAATTATTATTATTTTATTATTCTGTTTATTTTTCTTTTTATTATTAACAATTCATTTTGCTATGTGTAATTGCCATTTGAAATAGTACCAGCAGTATTTTGCTATGTGTAATTGCCATTTGAAATAGTACCAGCAGTATTTATTAAGGATTTAGTGTAGGTTTTCGGGCTGTGGAATGAATTAATGGAATAATAATGTATTCTTATGGGAAAATCCTGCTCAACATACGACCATTTCCACATAAAAACACGGTCCTGGAACGAATTAACTTCGTATGCATTGTTGGGAATAACGCCGTTTATAAATAACGCCGTTACATAACGGCGTTATTTTTTCAGTAACGGGGTAATCTAACTAATTATTTTTCTGCCGTTGGAACGCCGTTACCGTTACTGACGGTCAAAAGCGTTGCGTTACTTACTTTGAATAAATTGAAGAAACTACCAGCCGTAGCGCGTCTACTCTGCTCTGTTTATTTGTCATCCAAGACTTGTGGTGCGTTCAGGTTCCTGGCAATGAAAATAGTAAACACACATAGCCTACCTTTGCAAGAACGATAGAGTTGCCGTTTGATACGGTCCTGCACCCATCCGCAGCAAAACTGTTTGTAGCTTTGTAGGAATTTGTAATTTCGGAATTGCTGATGAGTTTAGTAACATACACCAAACAATAAATACAGCAGAATGTCCATTTCGCGTAATTGTGGAAGTCCGTCGACATCTTTACTCCCTTTGTCTTTGGCTTGCTCGTAAGGGTCAACATTGTTCACATTAAGGGTGTAATGGTACATGTATTCGTATTGAACCGTTTCGGTACTTGGTGGTCGGTTCGGAACGGAGGCGTACCGAACGAGTTTCTGACGTAATGTAACCCTTACTTTTCGAGGCTGCGAGTCCATCGGGTTACAGTTTCTTTTTGTAGATTATATTTACTCTGTCTTCTCTACTATAATGAAGACCAACACGGTACGACAGTAAGAAACATCAACGGCGTGACAACGTGGCCGCCGCGAGAATGCAGTGTAACGCGGCCGTTAAAGTCAATCAGCCAATGCACACCAGTCACAGTGCGGCCGCATGTTAGACGCGTCCCAGAAGCGGCTCAACGCGATGCACACGAAAAGAACGGCAGTTTATTATTTGAAGCGAGATGCTTCCCCTTCTGCGTCAATACTACTAGCTAGCAGACAGGGCAGACCGGAAGTCACTCGTGTAAAAATACGGTGGATCCGGTCGATTTTCAAACTAATATGCAATCGTAACTTACTTTTTGAGTCCATCAGATCTCTTGAGTGGTAGATCGGGGCACGGTTGACTTGTGTTTGTTGATTTACAGTTGTCTTCTCTGCTATAATAATAACCAACACGGCCCCGTGTTCAATACAAAATCCTCCTACCACAACAAAACAAGTAGGAACTAATATTCACATAGGAACTAAAGTTCATTCATTCATTCATTCATTTTCCATGCCGCTTTTCCTCACGAGGGTCGTATACAATATGAATTAATACCACATCACATTTGTAAAATACGAACACATAATAAAATAAATAATAGCCCATTTAAATGAAATAAATTGAAATGAGCTAAAACACCAGTAATTAAATAATATGAATAACAGACAGATCCTGCTTACACAATTAAATTTATTCATTTCTATGTGGCGCTTTATCTTGAGAAAATCCACCAATAAAGCTTTTGAAAACCGTTCATGTGAAAAAAAAATTCATTGAGGCATTTCATTTGTAAAATACATGTTAAAATCTTTGTCATTGGGATTGCTTTTCTCTTTAGCACAGGACTTCTTTTTTCTTCTTTCTTTCCGAAAGAAAGCTGACCAATACGCGGGGTCTGAAAGGCAAATTGTTGTTGGATTATTATCTTTAAATACCCACTACTTTTTGAGCAGAATTCTAGCTTTGTACAGGCTACTGTTCCTATTGTTGAAAGCACAAAAGTATGTAATAAACAACTAGCACATTTATATTTTGCATTTTGTTTTCTTAATGTACCGAAACTGAACAGAACCGTGACCTCAAACCCGAGGTACGTACCGAACTGAGATTTTTGTGTACCGTTACACCCCTAGTTCACATCCTTAAGTTTGATCACATATCTGTTCTTCGCCTTAGTAAAGAGTCTGTCTCTTTATCGAACTGACAAGAGAACTGCAGAGGGATATGATAGCAGAGCATTCAGAGGAAAATTTGTCCTTTACGAGGTGGAGATATGAACACTATTTCAAGTTGGTCGAAATTAAAGACAGAACGTGCATGTAAAGTGTAATTTATGTCCCGGGACAAAGCTTTTGGCGACATGTGTGATAAGCAATTCAAATCTGTTTATTTTTGTTGCACTTCAAGTATAGAATAAATCTGTTGCTGGTGAGGTGCAAAAAATATTACAAGGTTCTATAACACAACTACCTTTCTGTTCTTCTCTATTCAACTGACTCGAACACTGCTCAGAAAATTTCAAATTCTTTGACATACAACTTATTTTTAAAGTGATGGAAATAGTTACTTTCCCTGGTAACTAGTTACTTTTACTATAGAGTAATTCAGGTACTGACTCAGTTACTTTTTGGAAGAAGTAGTGAGTAACTATAACTAATTACTTTTTTAAAGTAACGTGCCCAACACTGTTTGTATGTAGAGGCACCACTGTACTGTCATGGGCATTAATGAATGTTAATGACAGATGTCATTAAAGGGATCCACGGATAGAAAGACTTAAGTTGTAGTTATTATAAGTTAAAATGATTTGGTGTTGAAACCCCTCATGACGTTTTTGTTTTTATACAATTTGTTCATTTAGTTTAACTAGTAGGTCGCCATTGTTGTTGACATCGCAGGGTGATGACGTCACATGGTCACGCTGCCCGGCTTCCAGAGTATGACTTTAGCGACATAAACATTTCAGCCTTTCAATTTCAACCCGAAGGAACATTAATGAGCATGACAGCACTGTGAATATTTCATAAAACGAGCGGCAAAAGCAAAATGAACAAGAAAGGCGGGATAAGACGAGACGAGAGTAGAAAAAAAAACGGAGTTCTTCCAGATTCTGCTACACCAGCGAAACGTCCTACAAGAGGCAAATTTGACACCTAAAGTACTACCCCGCACCAAACCAAACCCTCGAAAAAGCAAAGAAAAACACAATTAAAGTCAAGTTTACTGAAAATATAAAATTCACACAACTTCATTCAAGTGCAGTTTACTTGAAATGTTGAGGGCATTTACAGGTCACTTCCTGTTGAGTTTGAGTCACTGGGGAGATTCCAGGGACACTTTTTGACCCATAAATGCCCCAAAATCAAAAGCAAATGACTTCAAATGCCCCATATTTAAACTCATTGGTTGCCTTTGACCATCATAGACGTCCAATCCATTTAAAGTGGGAGGGTTGGCAGCAAATGAACGAAAGTTCATTCGCTGCCAACCTCCCAGTTCAAATGAATTGGACGTCTACTAATTATAAACTCAAGATTGATATGAAGATTGAGAAACCTCAACTGTTTTTATTGCCTGATGATACATCTATTAACTTCAACGCAATTGAGTCCACTTCATGTTCTTGACTATTTGCGCATGCACGCTTCTATAGAACTCAGGGGAGTGAAACCCATTTAACTAAGCACTCCACACTAAGTCATGCATATGCATACGCACACACTTTTAGAGCAGACTTTTGAAGAGAAAACATGAACATATTTGTTGTGCTGGGAGCAAAGGTTTGTTTGTCGCTGTCGCTCCACAGGCCCCGACGGGATGCTCCTGCAGCTTGTTTTCAAGACATTCATTAAATAAGATCCTTCATCTACTTTCCGTAGCACCAGATTGCCTTTAATGTGGCATCATTATGCAAAAATGTTGTGTAGGTAATGGGGGTCTGTTTGTTTGAACATCACCTGTATTTAGTAGGGATGCCACAAAGCCTCATTTGGCTAGTCGATGTATCACCGATTTTGTTTGCGGTCAGTGGACTCATCGGCTCATCACAGGTTATTTACTGGTTATTATATTATTCAGAGCTTTATTCATTTGAACTCTGTAAGGATTGATTTATGGTTCTGCGTTCCGTTGACGGCGGAACGACGGCACAGACCCTACGTCGTCAATGAGCATTTGATAGTTCTGGGTCAAGGGACTGCGTTGCTTTGTAATTCACCGCCAAGTCACTAGAGGGGTGTTACTTTGTCTTTATACGGTTTTGGGAGACTCTTGTGACTGTGATAGACGCGTGTATTTGGAGCTGCAGCTAATCAATATTGAACAAAAAATGTTGTTAATACAAATGTTGAGGAGTAGGAGAAAAAAAAGACTTTCGCGGAGGTGTTTGAATGTTTGAAAATGGCAGTGTTGTTGCGCTGAACCGGAAACAAGGTTCTGAGCGGACCAATCGCAGTCCTTTGACGTTCACGTTAACACGCGTTGATGTGTAGTCAGGATTTTTTGGAGGTGCACGTCAGGCGACTACTGCGTAGGGTTGTAAATCGGGTCTGCGTTAACGGCGTAAGTCCGCCGTCACCGCAACGCAGACGCATATATAAGCTTTACCTGTATGATTGTTTGTGGGTGGGGTTGGTGGTGCGTTGGGGGGGGGGGGCGATGCCTCCTTTGCTGGGCTGCGGGACGAGGGATGGGCTGCGCTGCCCTCCCCAGACCCCCCCCCACCCCCCCCCGAACGCCCTCCCTCCCTGGGCTGGCTGGGTGGGGGCCGTGGCCTTGGGTTGACACCATGCTCGTCTGCTTGGCTGTCGCGTGCTTGGTGGGGCTGGCGTACGGCTGGATGTGATTAGGTGAGCTCGAGTGGGGGGTCCCAGTGCCGGGATTGGCAATGGGGCGGTGTAGGGTCGGTCGTCAACGGGCTTACACTCACAAGGGATTCACACGATTACTGGGTCCTAGATCACAGAGCTGATTTGTGTACACTCCACCCCTTTTGGATCAATTAGCTTATAGACTCCCCCACCCCCATCCCCTTCTTTCCCTGGTCAACAGGCCCCCCACATGGTGTCAACCGGAAATACATCTAGCTGACGATAGCACCAACATGTTAATAGTTAGGCGTTCAATGTATTTCTTGTTGTTGTTTGTGTTCTTTCTTCTCTTGTGTTTCTTTTCTTCTGTTCCCCCATTACCCCTTCCTGTTCGCTGCTTTGTCATAATAAATGTGGTATGTTGAATGATCACGATGGGAGTATGTCATACTCTCAATGTGAAACATTAACACTGTTCAGACCCACCGGACACTTCTTGAATTGTCGACGCGCATTTTAGTGTGGTGACGTCACGTAACCTTACGCACGACTGAGGAGGGGTGAGGGGTTAGACGGGTAAAAAAAAAAAAAAAAAAGACACGGCTCTTTTTTGTCAATGGGAAAGGTGCCAAATGCCAATTGCTAGTGGGTTGCATCGGCTTGGAAAAAACGCGCGTTGACCCACTAATTTCAGTGGGAAAGGGGCATTAGACTTCCATTCTTCGTGTCAAACAGCTGAACAGGACAGGTTTAAAAAAATATATATATTTAAAAAATATTTATTTTTCCCCTTTTTTAATTTGAAATGTTTTTCAACGATCTATATGAATATACTGTAAATGAAAAAAATGAGAATGTCAACCGTTTTTCTCCATTTTCTAAATAAAAAAAACATGATTAAATTACATTAAACTAAATTATGATTTGGACAATTTTGAGTTTAAAATGAATATACATATACTGTATATGTAATATATATATAATTTATAGTATTTGGAAACGTTTGGGTTTCAGAGGTGGGTAGTAACGCGTTAAGCCTGAGTTATGCTTCTGCGTTGCGGTGACAGCGTAACATCAATGAGCATTTGATAGTTCTGCGGCAAGGGAACATGCTGCTCTGTAATTCACCGCCAAGCCACTAGAGGGGTGTGGCGTTGTGTTTGTACGGTTTTGGGGGACTTGTCGTCTTCCTCTAGTTTGATTTGGGTTACACAACGATGCCAACGGAAATGGAACGCTTGAATTTGGATCTTCAGCTCATCAACAATGAACAACAAATGTTGATCATTGTCATCAGGGGTGGCATGGCTCAGTGGTAGAGTAGTTGTCCCCCAACCCAGATGTTGTGGGTCGATTCTCTGCCCTGATGAAGTCGCCTAAGTATCCTTGAGCAAGATAATGAACCCCACATTGCTCCTGGTGCTGCGTCACCAGTAGGTAGATGGCAATGTAGTGTAAAGCGCTTTGAGCACCTTGAAAGGTGGAAAAGCGCTATACAAGTATAACACCATTTACCATCATACAAATGTTGAGGCGCAGGCGACGCAGAAGACTGTTGCGGAGGTGGTCTGTCCCACTGTTGATGCCTCACTGAGACTGGCAGTCACATTACGAATTCTAGCATTGTGGGGTGGAAGCCGGCAAGCTGCGTTCGCCAGCGTTTTGTCCGATTACTTTGACGTGTCCTACAACCAGCCAGTGAGAAGCCATAGCAGATTTCTGGCGGCTATGGAACTTCCCAAACTGCGTTGGAAGCCTTGATGGTAAGCACGTTATCATAAAAGCACCGAGGCACTCTCAATCAGTGATAATAAAAACATTAAGTATTTGACATAGAGTACTGCCGCCAACATGACTCTAAAGCACAGATTTTAATCTCTCTCCCACTTTTTATTTGGCGCCAACTTACCACGGAAAACTGGAGATATGATCCTTTTAGTTTCAGGATAGGAAATATGTTTTCTCCACTAGAGGGCACTCATGCTCTTTGGACGAGCTTAATTTCTATTCATTTTTTTCTCTTGCAGGACTTTTTTTCTTTGGCTCAATGTGATTATGTAATGTGTTATTGTAAAGTATAATAATAGCAGTTCGTAGAGATAACACTGTGCTGGGAGGAAAAAAATACCATTGTTAAAAAAAAAAAACATCTTCAGCAGTTATTCACAATGTTACTAATACTTGAGTATTCTTTTCACAAAATATCTTTTTTACTTGAGTATATTTATTGGATGACTACTTTCACTTTAGTAATATTATTTTGAAGTAACGCCACTCTTACTTGGGTAATTTTTTTGGCTATTCCACCCACCTTTGTTGAGTTCATCAATGTCTTTAATGAATAATTCATTTATCTTCTGAACCGCCTATCCTCACGAGGGTGGTGGGGGTGCTGGAGCCCATCCTAGCTAACAACATGCAAGAGGTAGCGTACACCCTGAAATGGTTGCCAGCCAGTTTTAGGGCACGCTAATCAATAATTGACAATCAAAATAGTTGTTGATCCATTTGAAAATCAGTTGCCGATTAATGGCGGCAGCCTTATTAATTAGCCACCTTAAATTCCGATTATTTCTTAAAAAATATTGATTTCACCTGATACATATTCTAATGTGTGTGTAGAGTCCAATGGTGTCTGTGTGGGGGTGTGCGTGTGTTGTGTGTGTGTTTCCCCTGTGTGATTCTTAATTGTTCTGTGCTGCTGAGAGTGTGTGTTCTGCTCAGTCCACAGCAATTGATCTGGAGAATAATGGTTGGTGGAGAGTCTCAGGTCTCTGAAATCACTGTCTGAAACTCCTTGTAATTACCTCTGGGACCTCTTGCAATGATGAGTGAGAAGACGGGAAAGAGAAAGAGAGAAAGGTTGTGGTTATGGATGAAAAGTGATGGAAAGATTGAAATAATATTGTTTTAGCTCTTCAGAGATTCATACAGTACGGGCTGGAATATAATGATTGTGTTTTAGTACCTTTGATGGCAACAGACTTAAAATGCATTTCGACTGGGAAGGATGGCAGTAGTCACTAAGCATAAACAAATACAATTTAATCGAAACACAAAACGTTGCAGGATTTTCCCCAGTGCTTTATAAGCCTTGTGGGCCACCAGGCTTCTCTAGTATTCAGAAATATTGTATTATTGTCCAAAGAATTAATATTGTATTGTTTTGTCACAAAACTGGTAATTTACACTTTGATGCCACAGTGGTGGAAAGACTACCAAAAAAGTAAATGTGCTGTTTGTTGTTTTGCTAATTGTCAATTGTTAAAAAAATCATACACTTTGACTGTTTTTTTTTTTTTTTTTTTTTTAATTTCTCTTAGAGCGGAAGAACCTATGATGAAAATTTCAGACACCCCCATGAATACTAAGTAGGAGACCTTGCAAAATGGCAGTCTGTTCAAATACTTATTTTCATTCCATGTTCATGAAGCCCAAGAGCACAATATTCTGTGGCGCTTAATTTTACAAAGTACAGCTGCAGTTATTTTGTCATCCAGAGGCGATGAGGGTTCTCAACATTTTTTTTTCAATATCGACTCACCTGCTGCTCGCCTCATTCGTTAATGTTTCGCGCTCTCTTTGTGAAGTTCTATGCCTTGTTTGCCCCTTTTCACGTCGACGTCACACATGCAAAACGTGCAGAAACCGCGGAACGAGTCTCGACTGCTTTTGGCGAGGAAATTTAGCTCTTTCCTCCATTCAATGTTAAAAGATGTCCACTGTTTTGGCATGTTTGCTAGCACTGTTGTTATAATCACGGTGAGGAAATGATGTCAGATTGCCACATGTGAAGCATTGTTTATATTTTATTGAACCAATGATATAGGACGTTTTAACTGAAGCCATTCTGTGCCAATCACAGACCAGTTTTCTTGAAAAGCCGGACAAATAGCATCCAGACGCCTGACACATCACTAAAATCGCTGAGTGGCAGTCCTAAAACTATACAGGTGGTCAAACTAATACTATATTAACAATATAAAGTCATGTATTGAATAGGAATCAAACACAAACAAAAACACATTTTATGTTCATATTTTTACTCGCTCAGTGTGACACCTGGCCTTGTGTATTGGAGTTGGTCTCACTACATCCCCGTTGAAAGTTAATCACGCTATGTTCAGTTCTTCTTTACATTCTAGCGTAAATCCCAATGAAACATAGTTTGCCGTACACCAGAAACTCTCTGAGAGGAAATGGTTTTTGCTTCCTTTTGATCGCCATTCAAACAATTTGTCCATTTCTGAGTTTGCATATTTCCTTTTCAAAAAATCTTTACCATCGCTGTCAGCTTTATGGTTTCGCTCGCTAGCCGCTAGCTGCGATGCTAGCCACTAGCCATTGCTTCATTTGTAAATCATAAGGTGCCGGAACGCAAAGTACATATGACAGTGCAGGGATAACGAGACGGGCACAGGTCCCGGAACATACGCAGAAAATGGTGGTGAAACAACATGCAAATGCCCACTTGCCATGCTGTGGGATTAACAACCCTCAACTTCAGATAATATCTGTGGTATCAATGTTATGACAAGGCGCTCTGCGCAGCACGGGCAATTGCCCACATAACCATAGGTGGGACTTACAGTACACAGTCAACAATTAGTTTATCAACAGGTCTAACTTGTAAAACATAAAAAACATCAGAGATTACCATAAATAAAACAAATCTCCCATTATTATTATTTATGATAATAACGGGTGGGTTTGAGGAAGCTCTCTGATTGGTCAGTTGGCGCCTCATCACCAAATTTCTCACTTTCGCAGTTATATTTGTGCCTGGAGTCTGTGGTGTACAAACATATTTATCCTATCATATTTATGAACACATTTTATGTTGATTTAAATGTGGTGGTCCGCTATATAATCGCAATAGTACACTTGATGCTGTTGTTTAACGTAGTTGGTGGTACTCGAGTACAGCGTATGCAGCACTCTCGTACCACTAATGATGTTAAACAACAGCATCAAGTGTACCATTGCTTAAAACATTGGCACGGCGGCCTATTAACTATGCTTACCATATTTAGTTGTCCAAAACATTCCACACCGCTAGCATGTCCAGATTCGCTTCCCCCTCTCTGTTTCGGGTTTTTACTGCGTGTGCCAGTGGCAGTTCTGTGTCCTTTGGCCACCCACGATCCCACGACGGGACTGTAATGAATTTCGCCAGTGGAGGTCCAACAAGTTTTAGGAAGACTAAATATGATATGATGGATAAAGCAGAGACGCACGGTTGAAAGTGCAAATCAAGTTCATTTGAGAAAATCCGCGCTCACATTCAGCACTTGCAATGGGGGTACTGTTCACAGCCACATGTAACCCCATGCAGTTAATCAGGCGTGTCGTTTCCATCTGAAGTTCTGTACTTTCTGTAGGCCACAGTGACTCAACCTCCGTCTCTCCATACAGCACATCTGCATCCTCGGGCCAATACTGTGCGTAAAGCACCTTCAACTCCTCAATAAACTTGTTGTATCCAGTTTTATCTGGCAACCGACCTCCTTGGGGTAACACATGATTTGTTGGTCCAGTTTTTCAGTGCATCAACAATTCTCAGACTCTTTCAAACTACGTTAAATTTTTATAAACAACATGCAATTATTGGGATTTATTCTGTAAATGAATTTATGCATATTATTATTTAATTTTATACTATAATATCCGTTACAAATGCTGCCTTTGAACCGACAGGCTTTGTGTGCGCAAGCCCTGGCATGGAGAGAAGGAAGCGCGCGTTGTCATGAGTGTGTGGGTGGGGCGACGTTCGAAGCAGCCAGATGTGTTTGTGTGCTTGGAAATAAACTTCACAAGTTAAAAAGTGACCCTGAGCAGTTGTGATTTCCACATGTCACTCCAAGAGTCACAAGAGGGATGTAACACTATGCACGGTCCCTTTAAGAGACGCTAGGACTGGAAAACTATGAGGTAGTCGGAAGCGAGGAGGAGACGGGCAAGAAGCAAAAGTTAGCGGTCGAATGTGACAGCAGTCCGCTGTTATTTTGTTTATTGTTTTCTTATTGTTGCGTTAATAAAGTGGAGGAAGCCATCAACGACTCCTCTCCTTCTTTCCCCCCATTCGGGGCTATTACAAAACATTTTTTAAAAACGTGTTTATATTATTATTATTTTCTATACACGAGAGGTGCCGGATCTGCCAAAAAAAGTCCCGGAACACAAGGAATCAAGAGGTGCCGGAACTTGTTCCGGCTCAAATTAACCCCTGCCAATAGCTACTTACTTCTTACACATGACTAAACAAAGTACTTTAAAGTTATTCATTCACTACTTATACTAGAGATGTATACTAGAGATCAGGATGCTGATCGATCGGGTCCGATCACGTCATTTTCAAAGTATTGGAATCGGCAAAAAAATATCGGCCATGCCTTTTTTAAATATATATATATATTTTTTTTAATTAAATCGTTTTCTAATTGTATTTAACGTTACAGACATAATATGTTACACTCATCCAGAGTCTTAAGTTTAGGCTTAAGGTAGGGTTATCAAATGTATCCCGATAACGGCGGCAATTAATTTTTTAAAAAATGTGTCACGTTAAAATGTTTAACGCAATTAATGCATGCGCTGCACGACCCACTCACGCATTGTCGCGCTCAATCTGTAATGATGCCATTTTACCTATATAGAGAGATAAAAGGCAGAGTAAAATGAGTAGAGTGAATTTTGGCAGCCTTTGGAGCCTTTTTGTAATTGGCTAAAGCCTTACAATCCCTCTACCTATGATTAGAAATATCATGGGAAGCAATGTGGGGAAGCAAGGTGGCAATTGATCTTTTTCTTAACACCTTATGTTATTTCACAACGCAGAGAAGATATATCAATTGGTAGCACTACGCACAGTCATGGTTCCACTTCCCATCATGCATTTGGGCATGGCTACAGTATCATTTACTGAAAGCTCAATAAATACACTTGATGGCAATATTTAGTCACAATATACAAAGTCACATTTATCCTTTAAGAATTACAAGTCTTTCTATCCGTGGATCCCTCTCACAGAAAGAATGTTAATAATGTAATAATGTATTGTCATAATAAACAAATACAGTACTTATGTACTGTATGTTGAATGTATATATTCGTCCGAGTTTTATTCATTTTCTTCTTAATGCATTGCCAAAATGTATATGATCGGGAAAAATTATCGGGAATGATTGGAATTGAATCGGGAGCAAAAAAAAGCAATCGGATCGGGAAATATCGGGATCGGCAGATACTCAAATTAAAACAATCGGGATCAGAGCAAAAACACATGATCGGAACAACCCTAATTTATACCTATTGATATGAAAGAGTACTGCATGATTACCGGCCATTGGCCAGCACAGCAGATTTTGCGCATTTGTGGAATTCATTTTCATAGATTTTTCATATCAATTTGGTGAAAGTGGATGGTTTTCCACAGCACACCAAACACTACGCCGCGGCACAGTAGTGTGCTGCGGCACACTGGTTGAAAAACACTGATAGTGAATCTAGAATTTTATGTCATTTGACCTAGTCCCAACATTTCCCTTAAGGCACCACTTTTGTTGTGATTACTGAAATATCCGTTCCAATTTCCATTTCATGTAGCTTTGTTATTAGATTTTTCGTATATAAGTTCCAGTACAATCCACTGATTGTATCCTGCCTGACTCGCTTTCATCGCATGCGCTTTTGTGTGTCGATTCTGTCCGCGGCAGACAAACTAGCAGAGAGCAAAGGCCAGACACGAAGCCACATACATCACCGATATCGGCGCTAACAAGTGCAAGGCTGCGGCAAGCTCCCGTCGTGGCCACGGCGTGTGGGAAATCGTTCAAGCTTGTTGTTATTTCTTTTGTCTGCGACTGAGCGAGGTGGCTTCATCCCGCCGTGCGAAGTTCACGTGTGAGATGATTCCAATCTAATAGATAAAACGCGAAATTGATTCTGGCAAAGGGAGATGAACATCGTCGGTAACGGCGGCAGACGAGCATGTCCTTGTTTATGTATCATCATTTTTTTTATATCTCCTGTGTTGCACACCTGAGAAAAGATTGCATCAGAAGGAGCGGCGCAGATGAAACTGGAAAGCGGCGGAGGGAAAATGAAAACAGGAGATTACTGATCAACGCAGAACACAGGATGAAAATTTGATTCCGTCTTTTGTTAGCTTATCTTATCGGGAAATGTAAAATGCTGATATTTTGCCGTTTCTGGAAGGCGTGCAAGGTTCAGGCTCAATGTAGACGACTACTGTATTGTTTGACAGATGAGAAAGCTGTCAATCCTAAACATAACTGGAGCCGATGATTTAGCGTCCGATCATCCTTTTTCTGTGAATTGAAATGAGTTTATCACGAGTAGATGTCCAGTTCATTCGATGTGGGAGGGTGGCAGCGAATGAACGTTCATTCATTGACTGCCATCCTTCCCTCTGCTGTCAACGGCTGCTAATGAGTTAAAAAATGATTGCCGCCTGACCTCTCAATCAAAATGGATTGGACGTCCACCGCTGGGAATGGCAGCCAAATAGTGTAATAGGCCAAAATGTTCAGGGTAAAAAAAGCAGAAGTTTTATTCAGGATCCCTGAAACTAAAAGATAACTAAAAACAAATCTTAATTTGTTGAAATAAACTCACACAGCTAATTTAATTCCTGCTAACTCGAAGATTAAGCCTAATGTAAAGAAATCTGAACTCCCTCTTTAAAGTGCCTACAACAGCAAAAAGCATGTTTATTTTATATTTACGCCGTATTTTATGCTCCTGAATGAAATGGACCGCTTGGATGTGTGTGGAAGCGATTGATTTATTTATTCAATTTTTTGAGTCCCGCGCCATGAAAATGAGTGACTTCCGGCTCCAGTCTCAGGTTGAGGAAGAATGCGAATGGGACCTCACCCGGGTCACAATCCCACACCACAGCCATTGCTTTATAGCATGCAGATGGGTTGCGGATTAAGCTGATTTTCCGGATTAATTCGTGTATTTTTCGCATCACACGAGTCCAAAGTGCTGCAAGCTTTTGTTGCTGCACCAGGGAGAGTGCTGTGAGGCTTTTTGGAGTCTTGTTCACCGCGATGGGCAAAACAAGTCTGACAACCAAGGAACCATTGGACTGACAAGGAAGTGAGTAAGCTTCGTGTTTTATATTATGTCAAATACTGGGATCATGGCAAACGTTTTAATAAGGAGGTGGCTTCCATTTTGTGGGTGACAAACCACCGAAAAGGCCACACGGCCGACGACCGGCGACTTGTCGTACACCATCGTCGACGGCCGATAAAGGCGTGCCCGCCGAGAATGAGCTTTCCTCTGCTTGGCCACTAGCAGCTCCCCGCTCCGACGTCAGCCGGTTTGTCCACCGAGAATGGTCTATTTTGGTATTCATTCACTTTGACGAGCACTGCCAGCCTGCCGTTGTTTACGCTCTTTCCTCCGTCTCCGAAACTGGGACAGGGAAATGACAAAAGCTGGACTAACTCCGGTGGTATAAAATACCGTTCAAGAGAGGAAGATGTCGGCAGAAGTCTTGTGCTCAATTTCCATTTAGCACAAGACTATTATTTGTCATGACCATATCATTTATTTAGCAATTGCGGAAAAATATTTAGATAAGAGAATATCTTGTAAAAATATTGGAGAAAAAAGATTGAAACAATGATCTGAACTGCTCTCTGTCGCATTTGTGAATTTTCCCCATCAATGGGCTGAATTCTAAGTCAAATGAAATCGTGACCTGCCCAACATCATCCTCCAGCTGGGGATGCTAGAGCGCAATAATGACAGGCAGGGCTAAACGGCAGATTAAAAGACTAATTACTCGTTGCCTGCGCTTTGCCAAATTGTTGTATATAGTCGAATCGTCTCAAAATATGATTCTAAATCACATAATAATGATATTTAAGATTTTTTTAATGCTGTCACAGGCACTTTAAGGAATCTGTGCAGAAATTCCCACAGTTGGTTCTGTACGGTAGCACTTAGCTTGCACTAACAATGCATTTTATGAGGGGAAAAAAAGCATATAACGAAAGCGAAACGGTACGTAAATTAACCGAACAGAAAATGCAAAACTGAAACAGTTCAATACATGCCCGTGGACGATGACACCCTTCTTCCCTATTCAGAGCACTGGAGGGAGCCCGTGTCCCACTGTTGCCACTCCTGCCACACTTTGTGAACCACTAGAGTAGAGATAACCAAGCTACTGCACTGCTAGTAAGACAAGAGAGTTAGTGGGCGCTCGCGTTGGATTAGCTGGTACGGTGTCCTTGCGCTGGAGATCATCAGCAAGCGGCGATGCATGTCCGCACACTGATAACATTTTAAACATTGATGCGACTTTGAAAATAGCACATTAGGGCCTTATTGACTTTGAGAGGTAAATGCCGGCGGGTGGTCCCCCACGTGCCCAGCGCGTGCATGCAGACACACTCGACGCCAACATCCTTGTAATTGCTCTTCTCATTGCCCCAAGGACGGCATGAGGTGGCATATAAACTATATAATAAAGCATATTATCCAGGTTGGTAATGCATTTTTGCCTCCTCCAGCTTGATGACAGCTGGAATTGAGCTCCCTGTGTTGCAGAAGGTGATCCATACTAAATTCCTCCCGGCGGCTTGGAGCTCTGTGTCAGGGAGCTGACCTTCTCCTGACAAGTAGTATAATGAGTTTTGGAAAATAAACGTCCTCCATAAATGAGCAAAGTTGCTATTCAGGTCTTTTCTTTCATCTCCATTTACCTTGTGAATCACCTTAGTTGCAAAACAGTGAGGGAAGGAGAAATGGAGACACCCCCCTCACCGCCATCGCTGTCGTACTCGAGGATAGCAGCTGCTAAGAGAATCAAAACGTTTTCCGCCTATGTGATTTTGTCTAATAGAATCACAGCTGTTTCGCTTGTCAAGCGATGAATACAGCAGAAGATGGAGAATTTTGGATTTGTACTTTTGTGTCTTTGATCGAGCGCAGTAAATGGAAATGCTTTCAGTTCAACAGAGCTGTCAATTATTGCGGGATGTTTTGCTGTCACCCGTGAGACAAATGAAACCGTAACATCTCAGGTAGCTCTCATTTTGTCACTTGTACAGAAGCTTTGAAAAATAACAATGGTGAGTTCACACTGAGTATGAAGTGAATCTTGTGATGGTCTTTAAATCAAAATCTCCAACAGTGACGGTCCAAATGTTTGGGATGGTGGCGATTCAAAAGAGTGATTGTATTAAGACTGCTAATCTTACTTTCTCTATTGACAGTTGCACATTTTTAATGTTGAATCCAAGCAATATCGTTGAAAACCATGTGTGAAAGGACACTGGTTGAACTAGATTTTTGTAGAAACTGAAGCTAGTTGTGGCTTTCAGAAAATGCATTAGAAATATAATGTATTAAAGCTATTTGTGGTGTGACGATGCATCGACCTGTTTTGACCAGAGGTGGGTAGTGACACATTACAATTACTCTGTTACATTTACTTGAGTAACCTTTACCTTGAGTTTTACTCAGCCATACTTTTTACTTTTACTTGAGTAAATTTATGAAGGAGAAACGCTACTCTTACTCCGCTACTTTGGGCTACACTAGTCGTTACATTTTTCCTCTTTATTCTACATAATAGATTCTTCTTTTTTTTGTTTTGTTTTTTTTTACCAGATCAGCGAACAGTGGCTCAACTAGTTTTAACAATGAGATGTCGCAATAGTACAGTGATCCCTCGTTTTTCACTGTTAATGGGGACCAGAAAGTGAAAAACCGCGAAGTAGCGCACCCCCCCCAACATTTGTGTGTGTGTGTGTGTGTACATTGTATTTATTCAGATTTAGCATTGGAAAGAGATACATATAAAACATGTTTTTCCCCAAAGTTTAATTGAAAATATATGTATATGTATATATATATACTAGTATTTTAGTGTTGTCAAATTTATCGCGTTAATGGGGGGTAATTAATTTTTTAAATTAATCACGTTAAAATATTTGACGCATTTAACGCATGTGCGGAATGACCCGCTCATGCATTGCCTCAAACAGATAAAAATGACGTTGTTTTTTGCTCATTGAGAGCTAAGAGGCAGAGAAAGGCGACTGGACACAGGCGTTCATTGGACCGCGCCGTTTATTGGAATAAGCTTGGGCAACTACTTCACAACAAACATAAGTATCATTTAGTGAAAGCACAACAAAAATAATATTCCTATCTCTCAAAAAAATAATGCTCACAAAAAAGAAAAGCACTCAATGCAAAGAACTGACATTACCAATCAAAATAGCTATGCATAATACACATAAAACTTATTCAGACTTTGGTCAAACTCTATTCAAACATTTCATTTAGCTCAACAAATACACTGGATGGCAATATTTAGTCACAATATACAAACGATCAGAGGTCTCGTATGTTGTGAAGCCAGCACTCAAATGACCGCGGATGGACCAGTAAACAGCGAACTACGGCGTCAGTCAAGGGACAAAACACACTTAGGCCCAATCCCATTTCTATTTTTCTAACCCTACCCCTTCCCCCTACCCCTTGGCCCTTCAAACGGAGCAATAAGGGGTAGGGCTTGAAACGTTAGCCCTACGAATTGGGACACCCCTTCACACTCACGTACGTCATAAGTCCGTTCCGCCAGTTGTGACATCAACAAAAAGCGACAGAACTAAACCAACATGCCTGCTGCTGTGGTGCCCACGCTCTCCTTGGCTATGAAGATATTTTTACAATTATCTGTGTCGAATCAATGAAAGGCCATCAGGCGAAGGCGTCTTCGACATCTGGGAGCCTTGCTGTATCTTGCTGGGGTATGTAGAATGAGAAAGTAATACAAATAACGCGTGTGAGTGAGCACTTTTTAGTGTCCAGCCAGCACAAATGGTTGGTAGCCTCCAGACCTAGCGTGTGAAAGTAACAATGTGTGTGTGTTTGAAAGTCCTTTTAACTGTAGATTCGTGATATTTTGTTATACAGAAAAAATTTGCTTGCCTTTTTTGATTTGCTGATTTATTGATTGGAGTAGTGTCCTAGCCTGGCTAACCAAAATAAAAAGCAACAGCTAACGTGTGGCTTTTGTTACTCGCCTCCTTCCGTTTGGGATAAACATGCTGCTCAGGGGGGTTTGAACCCATTTTTTTGTACTATCACAACTCAAAACGGTTAAAATAGTTAACTTAGGGAAAAACAGAGCTACTTACATTTGTGTACTTCTTTCCTTGCTTCCGCCATTTTGGAAATGATTCGCGGGGTAATTGCTTTGCACCCTGGGAAATTTCGCCTAACCCTCCGTTTGGAGTGAAGGTAGTCATGGCCCTCCGTTTGGAGGGGTGGAAAGCCCTCACCCTTACCCCTACCCCTGCACATTAGCGTGAATTGGGACAGCCCTACCCCTACACGTGAACGCGCAAAACGGAGGGGAAGGGGTAAGGGGTAGAGCCAAGGGGTGAAATGGGATTTTTATTGCTCTCCCAGTTTTTATTTGGCACCGATTAACCACGGGAAACCGGAGATATGATCATTTTAATTTCATAATTATTACCATTTACCATCGTTATTAGGAATGGTTTTTCTCATTTCCTGCCATTGACGCAAATCTCAACTGGACGTCTACTCGTGAAAAACAGGTGAATTGTCATGCACTTATGTCCCTTTATCTGAATAATTTAACATTTATGTGAATTTGTTGAGGACAAAATAAGATTGTGAAAGCTAACTAAAGTGAGGCAGAGAACAAGAATTGTTTAATGACCAGAGCAATGTAATTCCCTTTTTAGATGGGTGATTATTCAGCGCAAGGCTTTTCATTTGCATCCTTTACAGCACTGTGAACACTAAAGAAGTGTTCTCTTTATACAAAATTAAATTACCGCATTGACTTTTTTCTCTTCCCCTGCTTCAAGTATTTTTTTTTCAGCACAACGAATGGATTTATACATCGGCAAACGTCTCTATGTCCAGTCGTTAGTCATGTCTCCAGGGTTCATCTTGTAGGTCATTAACACTGTGTTCAACATTTTTCCGATAAACTTTAGTACAAGCTAAAATAAATGGATTCACCATGTAGAAATATACAGTTAACTTTCATATATAAATGAACCTGTATCCAAACTGAATTCCAAAACATGCTTGTAGGCAGGGGCGTAGGTTTGCATAGGGACGGTAAGAACATAACAAGACCAAATTTTCATTATGTTCAAATTGTCACCACTTACTTTTAAGCAACCTTATTAAAGACTTAAGTTATATAGGTAATTTAGATAGTCTTCCCATATGTTGTAAGGATTGAATTTACCCTACCATGATGAAGTGAATTATTTTCATCAGACTTACATTTACCCCTTTTTACATGCTAAATGTGCCAGTCCATTTTTTCATCCTCAAACGCACGTTTAATGACCCTCTTCCCCCACATATGCATTCACAGCCATGACAGAAATACAAGATGTTGACAACACGCCGCGCCCTCCGCCCCATTCGAAGAGAAGGGATATTAGAATTTTTTTCCGGCCAGCAGCAGCCACTGTCAGTAATGTAAAAAGAAGTCAATGTTGTGGACGTGGGGAAACATGCCACTAATTTTGCTACTGAAAGTGCGACCTGCATCAGAGTTAGCATAACATAAATGCTAAACAAAACAAACAAAATATCTAAAAGATAATCATATTGATCAATGTTTTGCATTTCCATCGATTTGATTGGACTGTTGTTTCACCAATAGATTAATCAAACAACAGCACCACATAAATTCACTGTGTGAATTTGCTAATCTGCAAAACTCGAGTAGGAAGCTGCTTAGAGAAAAATGTCCTCCCGTATGTGTTTTCTACTGCTAACATTAATTAAACTGTGACAAAGTAGGAGGTTTACCCCTTTCACCCCAATTTTCATTTTTATTTTATTTATGTGGTCTTAAAGCAGCCCAAAGGAGCTTTCATTTTTTTGCTGAGTTTGCGTGTGCTTGTGGACAAGCTATAGTGTTCTACCTGAAGGAAGGCTCATTTTTTATTTATTTTTGTTATTCCTTGACTGAGACATTTTTCAGTATATTTAATTTCTTTATTTAGACAGACAATGTTGAGTGGTCTTAAGACAAATGTTGTTTTTTTTTTTTTTTTTGCATTCCTAGATAGTTAAGAGATTATTAACAAGTTTTTATTTATTGTGTATGTCAAAATAATTTGTTCAAATATTGCAAATTTTCAAAATGTTTTAGTAGTTTTTAATACAAAGGTTTGAATCAAACGGTGTTTCACCTGAACCAATACATAGAGTACGACAGTTAGTATAAGTCAATACAGATTAATTTTGCATTCATCATTTAGCCTATCAATTAATTAGGTTCATATTTGTGTGAAATGTAGCCCCGACCCCTGGTTACCCAATCCGTTTGGTCTTATTAATGTCCTGTCCCCGGCAAAAAATGTGCATGCAGGTTATGCTGTTACAGTGGTATGAATAAGTATCTGAACCTTTTGGAATTTGTCACATTTCTACATAAAATCCCCATCCAATGTGATCTGATCTTTGTCAAAGTCACACAGATGAAAAACAGTGTCTGCTTTAACTAAAACCACCCATTTATAGGTTGCATTTATAGGTTTTTAATATTTTAATGAGGGTAGTATGCAAACAATGACAGAAGCGGAAAAATAAGTAAGTGAACCATCACATTTAATATGTTGTGGCCTTCTCTTTGGCAGCAATAACTTCAACCAGACACTTCCTGTAGCTGCAGATCCGTCTGCCACATCGACCAGGACTAATCTTGGCCCATTCTTCTCTACAAAACTGTTGCAGTTCAGTCAGATTCCTGGGATATTGGCATGAATCGCTGTCTTTAGGTCATGCTAAAGCATCTCAATGGGGTTCCATAACGTGTATTTTGTTCTTCTGAAACCACTCTCAAGTTGTTTTTCTTCTCTGTTTTGGATCATTGTCTTGTTGCAGCATCCATCCTCTTGTTAGCTTCAACTGTCCGACAGACGGCCTTAGGTTTTCCTGCAAAACATCCTAATAAACCTTTGAAGTCATTGTTCCATTAATGATTTCAAGTTTTCAGGCCCTGGGGCAGCAAAACAGCCCCAAATCATGATGCTCCCTCCACCATGCAGTGGGGATGAGGTGTTGATGGTGGTGAGCTGTTCCATTTTTCCTCCACACATTGCGTTGTGTGTTACTCCCAAACAATTCAACTTTGGCTTCTTCAGTCCACAAAATATTACTTCTCGGGAGTGTCCAAGTGCCTTTTTACGAACATTATATGAGCAACAATTTTTTTTTAGACAGCAGTGGCTTCCTCTGTGAAGTCCTCCCATGAACACCATTCTTGGCCATAGTTTTACACATAGTTGCTGTGTGCACAGAGATATTGGACTGTGCCTGTAAGGTCTTTAGCAGACACTCTAGGGTTCTTTTTTACCTCTCTGAGTATTCTGCACTGAACTCTTGGCGTCATGTTTGGTAGACGGCCACTCCTTGGGAGAGAAGCAGCAGTGTCAAACTCTCTCCATTTTTAGTCAACTTCTCTGACTGTCGAATGATTAATATCCAGACTTTTAGAGATGGTTTTGTATACTTTCCCAGCTTTATACAAATCAAAAATCCTTGATCGTGGGTCTTCAGACAGCTCTTTTGATCGAGCCATGATGCACGTCAGACAATACTTCTCATCAAGACATTTCTTATCAGGTGTGTGTTTTATAGTGGGCAGGGCAGCTTTAAACTACTCATCAGTGATTGGGCACACACCTGACTTAAATTGTTTGGTAAAAATTGCTTTCAATTGTTCTTTGAGCATCCTTAGGCAGAGGGTTCACTTACCTATTTTCCCCCCTTCTGTCTTTGTGTTTGCATGCTATCCTCATTAAAATATGAAAACCTATTAATGATTGGGTGGTTCTAGTTAAAGCAGACACTTTTTTCATCTGTGTGATTTTGACAAAGATTAGATCACATTTATTAGTAATTTTATGCAGAAATTTTAGAAATTCCAAAAGGTTCAGATACTTTTTCATACCACTGTACTGTATATGTCATCTTGAAAATATAAGAAAAACTAAAAAAAAAAAAAGATATCTTTTGAAAAGAATCCCTAGATCAGCTCGATATATCAGCATTTATTTGGCACCAAATGAACACATTTTCAGTTAATTTGTTCATTCGCTGCCATCCCTCCCAGTTCAAATGGATTGGACGTCTTTAACCAAATTGGAGGTCCGCAGAGATATAGCTCAACCCCTTTTACCGTCGGAGTAGTGCACTTTGTTTTGCCGCAATTGTAATGAACGAACGAGCAACAACATTTGACAACCTGCGTGACTGACCGAGGGTCAGGTGTGACGGATGCGGGCTCCTGTTTTTCAGCTGACAGATGAGCGCGAGGACTGACTCTGATGCAGTTTGAAAATGGATTGGCCATACCTCTGCATGCTGCCACAGTCATTTTAGCCAACTGTCGATCACAGATGGCGGGCTAGCTTTACTTGAAGTCGGATGGTAACAATGATAATGGACCACACTGATGGATGGAATCTTTGAAGGTTAAAACTAGACGGTCAGCCGAGAGGCGAGTAATTAGTAAAAAAAGCAACAACAACAACAACAACAAAAAAAACAAAGCGACACACAAATGGAATCAATGTCATTTATATCTGATGCAAGGACTACAAACATTGCCTTCTCCTGTAGACTGACTGACACATAATGAAGATGGCTTCCAATCCTTTTGGCTCTACACCAAGAAGAAAAGATGAAGTACAACAATAGAATCAATTCTCTTCTCCCTCCTCTCCGTTTCCACTCAGAGAGAGATTTACAGGCCAGTTATGACAGCAAACAATAACGACAGCCATCTTTCATTCTGCTAGTCAGACGAGACTCTATCTGCACGCAATCAAATCGTACGCTGTGTCATCTCGGCTGTGTTCGTTTCTCCATGTCATCGCTAAATGTGATTGTCCTCCTTTGAGTTGATCCACTCAATTTATGGCCGCCGAAGATAAAAGGACACTTTGCAAAGGGGTAAAAAATGACTTTTATGAATAATACGTGGCAATGCATGGCAAGCAGAGACTGATAAAGGGTGAAACTTGAGAGTAGGTGGAAAAAAAACTAAAAGGGCACTTTGGGCGTTGACGGGCACAGAAACAAGATGAGCAAATAAAGATGGATGTGTATAAAAAGAAAAGAAATGGAGTGTAGTTCCTTAAAAGCTCAATCAAAGTGTTCGCGGATCAATAGATATGGATGTGAGAAGGGAGACTTTTAAATAAGGCCTTTGCTTATATCCTTAGATCGCGTTTCCCAAAGAAACTCAAACTGTACAGATCGATACGAAGCTCTCCTCTCTGGTCTGAGTGCCGTCCGGGCTGTAGCCGGCGGCTTCTCTTTTGTGATCCCGTCTGTGTTTCCAGTTGGCTCCGTTCCGCAGTCTCCCTGGATGCCTCTACAACAACATAACCTTGGTCCTTTATGGGCTTCTGTCTACCTCTGAGCTACAAAATAATCATTGGGCAAAGCATTGCCTCCAGGTTAGCATCCATGTACAGTATATTAAGCTTTAGAATCCTTTTTGGGCAGCTGGAGCCTCTCGCAGTGGTTATTTTTCCGCAGTAATATTTCTGGAGCACACAATTGAAGTAAGTTGTTGGGATGGCGGTGAGCCAAGAGGAAAGTATGTAAAATAATTTCTCCCATGCTGTGCCCCGCATAGGAGCATTGTTTGGGAGTTTTTTTTTTTTTCCTTCCTCGACCCACTTGTTTTCTCTTTTCCTTTCTAAGAAATTGTACAAACAAAATACTAGGACAACATGATACAAAATAGCAAATCAAAAATATGAATAATCGGGATTTCTACAGAAAACAGGATTTAAAAAAATAAAAATCATGAGTGGTGTTATTATAAGCTATTTATAACAATACCTGAACCTTAACGTGAACAAACAAAAATACAATGCAATTCAGTGCAAAGGCAGAGAGCTGGAACAGTTTCGTTCTCAAATATAACACATCTATAGTTCTGTATAAAGCTTTTAACAATATGTTACTTGCAAATTTTCAAAAACTTTTTACCATTCGAGAAAGAGCTCATGACTTCAGACGTTACGGGGAGTTCACACTTCCTAAATTTCAAACAACTCACAGAAGCTTTTGTGTATGTGTACGCGGGGTGAAATTATGTATAACAGTCTGAGTTTTACACTTAAACAGTGTAAAAATATTCGCATACTGTATTTAAATTGTGCTATAAACATTTCATTTGGTCAAAATGTATTCAGGGAGGGTGTTAAATGCACATCAGTGTTTTATGTTACTGTTAACTGTGTGTTTGTAGTCCTATTACTATTTCTGCATTTGTCCATTACCATATGTAGTACATAGGGCTGTCAAACGATCAAAATTTTTAATCGAGTTAATTACAGCTTAAAAATTAAATAATCGTAATTAATCACAATTAATCGCAATTCAAACCATCTATAAAATATGCCATATTTTTCTGTAAATTATATATATATGTTCCTGTAAAATAAATTGTTGGAATGGAAAGATAAGACACAAGATGGAAATATACATTCAACATACGGTACAAAAAGGACTGTAGTGGGCATTTCACTCTGCTGTCATTTAAATCTGTCTATGCAGTCCTCACTCCGAAGCCTCTACTTTTTCCAAAGCTAGACAGCTAGTGAACGACGCCTTAATAATCAGACTTCTTCCTTTTTCATCTGATTTATTAATAAAATGGCCTCAAACCATTGTCCTCTTTAGACCGTCGTAAAACTACAAAAAAAAAAGTACACAAGCATTGCATTAGCAACAACGTTAGCTTAGCACGCTATACAGGTTCACTAAACATAACCAAAAAGCGTCTCATACAAAAAATATAACATTTCGCTTACTAACATAATATGTACATTCTTTACAACAACGATACTTGCGGACAAATCTTGTCCAAGGATCATATAAGCACAACATTACAACGTAGGCGTCAGCCCGAGACGTCGTGCAGCCATATTGAACTGGCAAGAAAACAATAAACCATGTCACAAAGCGACCACAAGAGTTCGCTGTTAGCACAAAAAGCCTTGCTGTAAAACTTACCAAAAGGCAGAATACTGTCTGAGCGGGACATGTGCGTTAATTGCGTCAAATATTTTAACGTGATTAATTTAAAAAATTAATTACTGCCCGTTAGCGCAATAATTTTGACAGCCCTAGTAGTCCAGTGAGGAGCAGAAGTATTTGCACCCGTTGTTATTTTGCAAGTTAACCCATTTAGAGTCACATGCCATTATGGAGGGAAAATGACATGCAGTACTCAATTTGGACATTTAGGGATGTACGTAGTTTCTAAAGGGTGTACTCACTTTTGTCGCCAAGGGTTTAGATATTAATGGCTATATTTTGAGTTATTTTGAGAGGAAAATAAATTAACTCTATTTTAAAATCTCCACACAGACTACTTGTCATTGTGTCAAAGTGTCATTTTGTCAGTGTTATCAGTGTCTCATGGAAAGATATATTTAAATATTTGTACTCACTTTTGTGATACACTGTAATCTAAAAAAAAAAAAAAAAAAAAACAATCCGGAACTTATATTGCATGATTTTTCAATAATTTATTTGTAAATTAAGTTTTTCTTTGGTCTCTTCTGACCACATGACCCCTCTGCATCATTCAGATGGTCCCTGGCAAACTTCAGACGGGTCTTCACATGTACTGGCTTCAACAGGGGAACCTTCTGAGCAATGGATGATTCTTCTAAACCATTTTACAATAGTGTTCTATTGACAGTAACCTTTGAAACTGTGCATCCAACTCTCTTCAGGTCATTGACCAGCTCCTGCCATACAGTTCTAAACTGAGCCCTCACTTTTCATGATTGATGCCCCACGAGGAGAAATTTTACATGGAGCCCAAGTCCGAGGTAGATTATTAGTCATGTTTAGCCTGTTTCATTTTCTTACAATTGCTGCAACTGTTGATTTGTTCTCACCAATTTTTCATAGCCTTTTCCAGCTTTGTGGTGTCTTTTATAAGCCCTCTAGCCTTGCCCATGGTAGCAATTGGATTATGGCTGACTGTGGGGTGCACAGGTGACAATTATGAGCTCAAACGGGTGGTAGGTGGGTGGTTACTCATGAGGTAAAAGTGGACTTTTTTAAGGTAGACTGACGACTCTTTGAGTGTCATAATTATTGCTGATTTTCAGGGGTACATATACTTATGAACCCTAGTAAATTGTAAATATATTATTTAAAAAAATATACAATGTGAGTTCCAGATTTTTTTTTAGATTATGTCTCTATAAATGGAAATGTATCGATGACTGAAATTTAAGACCTCTACCTATTTTCTGAGTGAACTTGCAAAATAACAAGGGTGCAAATACTTATATACTGTATATATATATATATATATATATATAGATGGATGGATGGGTGGATGGATGATGGAGGGAGAGTATAGTATAGTATAGTATAGTATAGTATAGTATAGTATAGTATAGTATAGTATAGTATAGTATAGTATGGTATAGTAGCCCCATGTTTACGAACGAGCGTTGCGCCTACGCTGGTGACGTGACTCAAATTTCGTTGGAATTAACCCTTTAAGTACCCCTGAATACACCCTAAATTTCAGAATAACTATCCAAAAACATGTATTATACATCGTATTAATCAGGCATGAAAATATCTCACCTTTCGGCGAAATTCGCCGTTTTGAAGTCAAAAAGGGCGACCAACGTGAATTGCGTAGATCCGAGGAGAAATTCTTTTTGGGAGGAGGGGTCGGGGTCGGGAGGTTTTATTTAATTATCATTATTATTATCATCATGTGATTAACTTAGTACGTAAACTGAGCACTTAAGAACACAGTCAGCAAATCCTTCTGGATGCTTCGCTGACGAGAACCAATCATCGGCCCAAGCTGCGTTCCATTAATCCAAACGCGCGCACTCCTTACGCATGTACATGGAGTGCTCGGAGAGCCTTCGGTTGCATTGCAAAGCAGCGAAAACAAAAAGCAGGCCTTATCCACATCGGGGCAGACCAGAACGCAGCATACACACTTGCCTGTATTTGCCAGCAGATTGAATTTGGTGAGTAATGGTTTCAATCGTTTTCACGTTTTGCGATATAAAAAAGTTACTGCCATTCGTTGCAGCTTGCGTTGAACACTGCCAGAGCTAGCCAAATCTCTCATGAAAAAAAATAGCTCCCGTTAAATTGGCTTCAAGCTTGTGTATTTAGCGGTAATATAAACGAAGAAACACACTGTTGAGTCAAATTAAGCGGCATTCTCTCGGATGGAGTGGGCGCCTCACATCGCTCCCGTCGTCCGCCGGAGGCGCGTTATTTTCGGCTTGGATTTGAGCTGACGGCCGGTGTCGGCACAACAGCGGCCCGACGAGTGGTGGGAATGAGTCCTGCTTCTTAAAGCTTTTCAGAAATACAGGGATCCCTCGTTTTTCGCGGTTAATGGGGACCAGAACCCGCCGCAATAAGTGAAAACCGCGAAGTAGCACCCCCCCCCCCCCATTTTTTTGTGCGTGTTCAATGCATTTATTCAGATTTTACATTGGAAAAAAGATACATATATATAAGACATGTTTTTTCACTTTTTTCACCAAAGTATCATTTATAAATGGTTTTCAAGCACTTCAAAATGTAAGAATTATGATAAGTTTTAAACATGTTACTGCCCCACCGAATTATTTTTAAACAAGAATAAAGTAGTTAGAAAATGCTTGGCTTTATTTAAAGCTTCATAATGAGTCTACTCAAACCCTCTCAGGCTTTGGTAAACGGTGATTGGCACTAGGCATGTGCCGGTATGAGATTTTGACAGTACGATAACCGTGAGCAAAAATACCGCGGTTTCACGGTATTACGGTATTGCTATTTTGAGATGTATGGGTTAAATAAAATAAATAAATAAATTCCATTGAACAGGAATTTTTTTTTCAGAACATAGTTGCAAATTGGAACATGAATATATTGTTAAAATAAATAAAATATCAATTAAAAAAACGAATATTTTAAATAAAATTAAAATACAATTTATAGACTATACCCACAGCTCAAGTTGTTCAAGATTAGAGCAAGCACAAAACAATTTCTATAAAAAAGTAAAAACACTTCTAAATAATTTTTTTTTTTTTAAATTACAGTATACTGCATGACTTTGTTTTGAGGGTGGAAAAGCTCAAGTGAAGTTTCGCCATTTTCAGCCACTGTGTCAACTCTAGTCTACATGTCATGCCTTTGTGTTAAAAAGAACATAAATAATTTATAAGTTAATAAGTTAGTTAAAAATGTATAAGTTAGTTAAAATGTCAATATTGTTGTGGAAAGGTTTCATCTAAAAAAAAAAAAAAAAAAAATTAGGAGTGTGACTTCTCCTTGATCCAGCGAACGTGGATTTGTGCTTAGGGCAAGATCATCTTTCTGCAATTCGCGATCTTTGAGGCTACCATCCCCCCCCCCCCCCTTCATTCAAGCCACTGATTCAAGCGAATCAAGCTTGTTTTCTCACTCTGCGGCTGTAAAACTCGACGAAGTTGCTCTCCCAGCTAAACCTAGGCTAACATTCGTCTTTGTAAGCTTTTATTTAGTTTGTATATCGAATTTGAAAGGAAAATGTGTGTTTTGTTTTTGGCGAACTTTTTCCATGGTGCTAATCTGTTGAAGCTACTCACACATGGAAAAATACAATTGTACAACGTTTTAAATGTATGCATTTTGTATATTCCACTTACCACGATTTGAGAGCTCAATAAATTGAAATTGAAAGAGTATTTGTTTTTGGGTTCGCTGGCTGTCTAGCCGATAGAGTCACTTTCACACACAGCAACAAACGGGAGGTGGTGAGCGCTGCCGTGCCACGTCCCTTCTAGCTGCAGTTTTGACACATGAAAAATAGCGAATACCGTTCTACCGTCTGACGGAAAATTTTGGTGGTTTTGAAACCGCGACGTTTTCACATCACGGTAAACCGTGAAACCGGTCACCGGCACATGTCTAATTGGCACATGTGCAAAGTTTTTCTTTTTATATATATTTTTTTGTTTGAAGCAACTTATTTGATTGAATAATAAAGACACAAAAGTCCTAGGCAAAATGTGGCCCAAACGCAAAACATTACTTAAATGGAAAAATTTGTTTCAATCAGGAAAAATGCTTTTTTTGTCTCAAATTTATTATTGCAATCAAAAACATTTTTTTTTTAATTGAAGCTACTATTTGGGATTAAAAGTATATACTGTATTTTGATTGAAGCAACTTTGTTTTTGATAGAAGTAACTTTGTTTTTTGATTGAATAATAAAAACACAAATCTAACTCGATCGTTATTGAGTGAGAAAGAAATTAAAAAAAGCTTTAAAACTAAAAGCCACCGGGGAGTCTGTTTTTTTTTTTTTCTTAAATATTTATATTTCATTACATGGACATGCGTCGTAGGGAAGGGAGATTGAGGGATAAAAAAAGGAGTTAGATGAGGCTGCTAAAGGCAGTGGATACCTCATCAGCTGGGTGAATAGCAGATCTGGTAAGAACAAGTTTGCAAGGATAGTCGGGTATTAAATCCAATTATAAACACAATTACAATGTTATTTTTCTATAAGATTTTTATGTCATTGCTTTATTAATCATTAGGTGCTAGAGTTGTTAAGTATGGATAATAATGAAATAATACTTTTAAGAAAACTGCTGTTGGTAGCTCAGTGACCATCTGATGTGGTTTGTTCTCAGATGAACAAGTTGAGGAAGGAAGTTTTGATGCAGACGTTGAAGGAAGAAAAGAGGCAGACTGACTGAGTCACAGCCAGAAAGTGTTGATGACAGTTTTGATTTCTATTCACTGTTGCCCCCTCCCAATTAAAGTATGTCACAGTCGCAGCCAATTATTATCTAAAGCTGGTTAAAATTTAAGTTATGTTGTTTTAAGGTGTATTAAATACTTGTTCATGTGCCCCTTTTGATCTACGAGCACCCACCCCTCCACCGGTCTCTGCATGGCCCTGCTGAAACACAGTGTGGGTCGACAGAGCTCAGTATTTTGTTGGGGTGTACAATACAGTGTACTGGAACATATTTCCTCCACACCCTTCTCACCTTTTTAACCCCTGACCCATTTTCATGCCTGATTAATAAAACAAAGTAAAAAATAAGATACTTTACTTACCATCCATGCTAATGGATGGTGAAAAAGGTACACTGAGTATGCTGGGTTGTTCATCAGTGGAGACACAAGAGTTCTTGTTTCCCTGATCCTTACTGTAGTTTTACTTTTAAACCACAATGTAGAATACTTTGGCCTGCGAGTGAACAAACAGCTAAGTCGATGTGAACTATTAAGCTTACAGTATTTCAAAATTGATTTCGGCAACTTAGATGAGGTCGAGCTGCTAATGCTACACCGTTTAAACACGCTTGCTGCATCGGATTCTACTTTTTTAGTAGAAAACAGAAAGCCACCTGATTGGGTGTGTGCTCACTGTCATTAAACTTATGAATTTTACTATTTTAATTTAACTTATAAACAAATTCTTATTAACGATATAGTCCCACGAATTGTACAATGACAACAGGAAATAAAAAAGGTGGACGCAAAAAAAAAAAAAAAAAAGTTGCACATCATGTAAATTTTCAGTTAACCTTAGTGAGACAACAGCTCATCTTATTGCGAAACAAATATTTGCAAGGAAACTTAACAGCTGTTACACTGGGAAATAACAGAGCTCAAACATACACTCTACGCGACTAAAAAAAACAAAAACAAAAAAAAAACTGGAGACAAATGGCGGACGAGACTCCGGCGTCGTAAAGTCGAAATCCCTTAAGTCGATACGTCATTACCCGGCGGCTTCCTGTATATACATATTTTTCTCTTTACTGACAGAACACACAGACCATAACAAAAAAGTAAAGTGATTGTTCTGTATGTTTTTAGTGCGTCAGCCAAGCCTGTTGATCTTCGTCCAAGTTACAGGTATAGACGTGTTTTAAATCGCCGTATGACCTTCGGGAAATGCTGCAGTTCTCAAAAACACAACATGAGATTCATGGATTCCTCCAATCAAATTATTAACACAAGTACAAATGACAATCAATGATATGAAGTGGGCTGAGTATGATTACCTCCATACTTAATGGTACTTTTGTGCACACGCGACTAATTCGTTGGTATTAGCGCGCACACACATGCGGGCTTTTCATTAATTCCTGACCAGCCAGGGTGAGTCATTGCCAGCCTGAAGACATCTGTTATTGAGATGCAGAGCAGTGCCGTGCTCCACTGCTTCACAGCAGCCTCTGGCTTGCTCAGTGTCAATATCAAAAAGAGGCTAGGTTAGAATTGAAGTTAAGCCAAGAAAAATGGGAATCAACAACATGAATAGTAAACAGCATACAGTACTTATCGGCTGCCTTTGACAGCGCTAGACGTCCAATCCATTTTGACCGAGAGGGCGAATAAACATAGCTAATAGCAATGAGACAACACACTTAAACGAAAGATATGATGCACCTCCATATGCCAGGGTCTTAACACAATATCAATAAATGTTATTAAATCTTTTTGTTTCAGTTGCACATGCAAATGCAGTACATACCACAGTATAAAGCAGCCGCATAACGCAATGGCGAACACCTATCTTCTCACATTTTGTGGATTTTGGGCTGTGATTGAATGCTATCTAGAGTTAGTGAAATATTTTCCCAAAAAACAGAAACCGATTATAGCCAAACACTGTGGAAAAGCTATTATTTCTAAAATAAAAATGATTAACAAATCATCCATGACTTGTTACATTTTGTTCATATAATTATAATAACCACAGATTACTCAACACTGTTGACTTATAGGCCTTCAAGGCCACTTGATAGCGTCATAGAGCAAATGAACCACCTTGAAGCTTTGAACAAATTGGCTGCAAAGCTTCATTGCTTCAGGAAGTTTCATTTGGCAATCACTGATCAATGTAATTTGTTACTTCACTTGGGAGAGACAGGCTACCCCTGCCGCCACCTACTGTCAACACTGATGTCGTCCAACATGCCTCCTAGCATGCATTGTGGCGCTACTGATGCAAAATAACATTCAAGGTTCATGTTCTGTGCTAACTGTTTCTTCAGTTAATTGCTATTTGAGATACTTATTGTCATGTGATAATTTTACTTTCATTTAAAGCCGTAAGTTTGAATGACATTTGATTTATGACCTGCTATAACTTATTCTTCTTATTTATTTATTTTTGCTCATTTTTCAACAAGTGTGAGAAAGCCTGTTCTTGTTCTAACACATCATAACATGTAATTAATCCTCCCTTCCTTAAGAGTGCCACCAAATGACTGGTGGTTACTTATGGTAAAGTTGCTGGGTCAGTAAAGGGAGTATTTGACATTTGAGGTGGGTAGAGTAGCCAAAGATTTTACTCAAGTAAGATTAGCGTTATTTCAAAATAATATTACTCAAGTAAGAGTAAAAGCAGTCATCCAAAAAATGTACTCAAGTACACGTAAAAAAGTATTTGGTGATAAAAATACTGAAGTAATGAGTAACAGTGTGAGCAACTGCTTCTGATGTTTGATTGTTTTTTTTTTTTTTTTTTTTTTAAAAACGATGGTATTCTTTTTTCTCAGCACAAAGTTATGTGTACAGTGGGGAGAACAAGTATTTGATACACTGCCGATTTTGCTGGTTTTCCCGCTTGCAAAGCATGTAGAGGTCTGTAATTTGTATCATAAGTTCTCTTCAACTGTGAGGGACGGAATCTAATGCAAAAAAAACAAAATCACATTGTATGATTTTTAAATAATAAATTTGCATTTGATTGCATGAAATAAGTATTTGATTCATCACAAAAATCGAACTTAATCATGGTACCCGTGGGTTATTAAAAGTATTAAAAAAGCATTGAATTTAGTTTTCCATTATTAAAGGTATTAAAAGTGATAAATTAGCTGTTGTAAGTCTGGAATTTTTTCACCGTGGTCTTAATTTTCAAGAACATTTCAGTGCAACCTAAATTACTGTATATCCGTGACGAAGTTTTTTTTTTTTTTTTTTTTTTTTTTTAATAAATCCATAACAAAGATGACGCATAGAATTTTTACGATGCACTGCACTACAAATCAAAATGCAGTTCGTGCGTGCCAAACCCCCAAAACCAGCAAAACGGAGAATCCACCCACCTCTGCATCGGGAATGCGTCCGTTTGTCAGTGGAACGAAAACCCTGCAGGCAGAAGTATTGTGGATTTTAAACACCAAAACAGACCACCATTCATATACTTCAAATGAGTCCATTGGTGATCTGTTTCGGATAATACGTCATTTTTGGTCGGCATCGGCTGTCACAATGTTGGTCATATTGCGTTTTGTTCCAGAGGGAGCGTTCCCGATGTCATAACTGTATTTTGTAACGAATTTTCAGTTGGCAGAAAAAAAAAAAAAAACGCACATTTTCTTAATGTTTAAATAGTCTACATTTTTTTACGATCATTATAAATGCATTGACACAATGAAATAACACTGGAAAAGTTTGTTAAACATAATGTGGGTCAAATCGCGTTTTTTTCCGGAGGGAGCATTCCCGACTTCGTAACTGCAGCCAATTTAAGCTCATGAAGACTTCAGATAGAGGTAAAATCGGGCCTAAAAAATCCAGCCCGACCACAACTGGTCCGCGGGTATTAAAGCCCGACCCGAGTTTTGTGTGATAATATTTGTGACGATGTCTGCATCAAAGCCTGTCTTTTGTAACGAATTCTCAGTTGGCAGAAAAAACCCCCCGCACATTTTCTTAATGTTTAAATAGACTACATATTTTTATGATCATTATAAATTTATTTACACAACAAAATAACGCTGGAAAAGTTTCTTAAATATAAATAAACAGATGCGGTTTTGCGGACTCGCAGAGGGGAAGATTAAAAAGGGCGTATAGGCACGCTCTGGCTCTGCAATGACCGTACAGCGCCTTCTTTTTTTTATTATCCAAATTATTTATTATATAACAAGTATTCCTTCCTTTATCATTCATACATCGTTAATATATAGTTATTTCAAAAAGTTTGCGAAAAAAAACCCTGGCCTGGCCCGGCCCGACGTAATAATTGACATTTTAATTTTGGTCATGTTCAGTTTAATTTAGCTGTTCCAGCTTGCTATGTTTATAATTGCGATGTTTGTTTACCGCTTTTCCTCTTACTGCGAAGAGGGAGGATGTTAAATCGGCCGCCGCGATGAAATTTAAGTCATCAGCCATCTTCTGTGACCCGGGAATTTAACGCCTACTTTTACGCACACTGCTTCCCATGTCAGTCGACACGGGAAATTGTTTTCACACACAACTGCTGCACGGTTAAGTCCCGCGATATCCCCATTGTTTTGGAGTATGTGATAGGGGCTCAAATTACATCCAGATACTTTAGGTTGCAGTTTATGGGTCATGCGAAGGCAGTGGACCTGCTTAAACATTTCGGTTTGCCTTTCGAATGAATGTGAATTTTGTCGTTTTAACTCAAGAGTTAGCCATGTTCACTGGGGCCTTGGCAGGTGCACTAGCGGTTAGCCTGTTACAGAAGATGGCTGGTCTGAGTCCTGTCCTCCTCCTCTTTTTGTCCATAATTATTGTGTGCGTGTGTGTGTTTAAAAAAATTCTGACAGACTTTATAATGTTACTTTAAATGTGTTTTAAATTAATAATAATTGTATCTTCAATATATGTGCATTCTTTTGTCAAACACACTTAGTAATTGAGGTTAAATTTGATGTTCAGTGCTTTAGTTATTTGATATGATTCAATATGATCTAAATAATGGGTGCAAGAAAAGTATTAATTTTCAGTTGAAATGGCATTAAAAAAGGTCTTAAAAGTCCTGAATTTAGATTTATCAATTCTGGGGGGACCCTGTTTTTGGCACAGAAACCTTTGTTTGCTATTACAGATACCAAACGTTTCCTGTAGTCCTTGACAAGGTTTGCACACACTGCAGCAGGGATTTTAGCCCACTCCTCCATGCAGATCTTCTCCAGAGCCTTCAGGTTTCGGGGCTGCTGCCGGGCAACCAGACTTTCAGCTCCCCCCATAGATTTTCTATTGGGTTCAGATCTGGTGACTGGCTAGGCCACACCAGGACCTTAAGATGCTTCTTACGGAGCCACTCTTTAGTTGCCTTGGCTGTGTGCTTTGGGTCGTTGTCATGCTGGAAGACCCAGCCACGACCCATCTTCAGGGCTCTCATTGAAGGAAGGAGGTTGTCAGCCAAGATCTGGCGATACATAGCCCCATGCATCCTCCCCTCAATACGGTGCCTTCTCCCATTGCTCCTCTGATTCATCCAGATAGTCAGTGGCAAACTTCAGACGTGTCTGGACATGCACTGGCTTCAGCAGCGGGACCTTGCGTGCGCTGTAGGATTTTAATCAATGACGGCATAATGTGTTTCCCATGGTTTTCTTCGAGACTGTGGTTCCAGCTCTCTTCAGGTCATTGACCAGGTCCTGCTGTGTAGTTCTGGACTGATCCCTCACCTTCCTCATGATCAGTCATGCTCCACGAGGTGAGATCTTGCATGGAGCCCCAGAACGAGGCAGATTGACCGTCAACTTGAACTTCTTCCATTTTCTAATAATCGCTCCAACAGTTGTTACCTTCTCACCAAGCTGCTTGCTTATTTTCCTGTAGCCCATCCCAGCCTTGTGCAGGTCTATTATTTTATCCCTGATGTCCTTACACAGCTCTTTGGTCTTGGCCATTGTGGAGAGGTTGGAGTTTGTTTGTTTGAGCATGTGAACAGGTGTCTTTTATACAGGTAACAAGTTCAAACAGGTGCAGTTACTTCCGGTAATGAGTGGAGAACAGGAGGGGTTCTTAAAAAAGAACTAAGAGCCGAAATAGTTACTTGTTTGTAATGTATCAAATACTTATTTCATGCCGTTAAATACAAATTTATTATTTAAAAATTATACAATGTGATTTTCGGGATTTTTGTATTAGATTCCGTCCCTCACAGTTGAAGAGAACTTATGATAAAAATTACAGACCTCTACATGGCTTGCTAGTGGGAAAACCAGCAAAATCGGTGTGTATCAAATACATGTTCTCCCCACTGTATGAAGTGTTATTATTATACTGTACTATAACTTATTACATAACTGCATTAAGAAATACAAAAGGAAAAATCATTGAATTCCAGAGAAAAAAATCTGCAGAACTGAAGCATCATCATAGTCAAGTAAATGTAATGGAGTAAATGTAACGTGTTGCTACCTGCCTCTGGATTTGACCAAAGGATTAATGGCCTATATTGCTCAAGTCATGCGGCAGTGTATCTATTCAATATATCGTGATCCATTTTTTCATGGAATGATATTTTATGTAGATCGCTCATTTCATTCGCTCATGCCAGTCAAAATGGACGTCTCACGCCGTCAATGGCAGCCAATGAGTGCCCGAGAAAGGGTTCAGTTCCTTTTTGCAATCAGCAGGAGGGTCACCCTGATCTGTTTGCTTTGGGCTTGCTCACAGCAGATAAAAGGCTGCACCACAGAGGAAGGCAGTATAAATAGTTTAAAATCTTAAGAGTCACCCCGCAATATAATCAATTCTGCAGCTTCCATATTAAGCGTGTAGTCGAGCTGATTATTCATGTCGCTATTTTTGCAATTACATTATTCGACATGCACTTTAAAACTTGCAACACAGACATTTCTCAACACAATTTTTGTGCCTCTGTGAGGATATGGATTTTTATGTCATGCTAATGTTGAACGGTGCTTTTTTTTCCCTGTAGGCCTTCTCATGATAAGTTTGCCGGATGTCTAATTTCAAACCCGCAACTTTGTAAAATTTTAGGAATAGTAATAAAGAAAAAAATAAAACATTCATCAAGATGGAACATTTATTATGATGCATAGCTGCATTAGGATGCATTCTCAGTTCTTAGTTCAGTTTAGTGTCAAGTTGATGATCAGTGCTCATGCACATCATCAGTAAAAGCAATCTAATTGGACTGTGATTTTTGTAGGGTCATTAAGAATGAACTACACACACAAAAATCACTGCTTTTTTTTTTTTTTACCTGTCCTGTTCAGCTGTTTGACACGGAAAATGGAAATCTGAGTTTCTGGTTGGTCTGAACAGTTTTAATGTTTCACATTGGAGTATGACATACTCCCATTGTGATCATTCAACATACCTCGTTTATTAAGACAAAGCAACAAACAAGAAGGGGTTATGGGGGAACAGAAGAAAAGAAGGAGAGAGATACAGAAGAAACACAAACAACTGTTAGGGTTGCGTGAGCAAGAGGGGATCCCACAGCAGACAAAAAGGGGTGAGATGAGTAATCTTTTATTGGCGATCACAAGAATGTGGTGGGGTTGATGACTTGGCACGGGGTAGTTGAGCTGGCGTAAGACGAGGAGGCTCGGAAGGAAGGTAGGCGTGGAATCTGACGAGAGCAAGGTTGTCGTAAGCCAATGATCAAAAATATCATAAAGGAATGCAAGATACAACTGACGTGGGAAACAGACGAGTTGGCGGCATCCACTGGCTTTTATGGATGGCTGATTGGCGTTGCCAGCACCTGTGGCGGCTCCACCCGTCTGTCGTCCAACCTGCAATCAATAAAAACATGCACATCTGCCGGAGTTGGCCCAAGTCTCAGGAGGGAGGGGCAAAGGCCCTAACAACAACAACAACAATACATACATTGAACGCCTACACAAACTATGAATATGTTGGTGCTATCGTCAGCTAGATGTATTTCCGTTTGACACCATGGGGGGGGCCTGATAACCAGGGAAAGAGAGGGGTGGGGAGTCAAGAAGATAAGTGATGGGAAGGGGTGGAGTGTGAATGAATCCCAGAGGAATATGAATCCCTTGTGAGTGTGAGCCTGTCGGCAACCCACTATTCGCCACCCCATCGCCAATCCCTGCACCGAGGTCCTCCACCCGAGCACGCCCAATCAATCCAGTCATGCGCGAATCCCATCAAAAATGCGATAGCCACGCAGACGAGCGGAGACGCTGCGCAGGCGCCGCCCCAGGGCCACGGCAAGGGAAGGCGAGTCAGCGCAGCCCATCCCTCCTCCCGCAGCCCAGCAAAGGTGCCAGCGTCATCTCTCTGGGATCCAGGGTGGTCCCTCGGACCCCATCGACCGGCCTTCAGGGATGGGATAAGGTGACACGCCACCACTCCCCACGCCCACCCACAACGAGCCCACCTGGCTCACGAGCCACCGCCGCGGCCTTCCAACTGGTACGGCACATTGTGGGACCCCCAATGGGCCACCAAGGGCAGGGCAGGACCCCTCACCGGAGCAGGCGACACCCAGCCAATCCCCCGGCACCTTTTTGGATAGTTATTTTGAGATTTAGGGGTACTTTAAGGGTTAATTTCGATTGCCACTGAAATTCAGGTTACGTCGTCAGCTAAGGAACAGAACTCGTTCGTAATCTGGGGACTACCTGAACATATACAGTATAATATGTATATACAGTATATATGCAAACACACTGCATGGCTATGGCTCTCGAAGAATCACATTTCAAAAATATGTTTGGTGTTTTTGCTCTCTCAGTCTAAAAGGTCCCTGACCCCTGACTTAAATCACACCCATGACAGCCGACACACGATCTTTTCGACATCCAAGGTAAAATTTGACTCGCCATTTGTTTCTACATCCGACAACATGCTCGAAATACGGTGAAATGACAGCACCGCAGACGGACGCATGGCGGATGTTCTTGTGAAAGAAATCAACAAAGGTTTCAAAAAGATTGGTATAGGTAGTGAAACAAGGAAAAAGGTAAAGCTTACCATTGAAATAAATATGCAAATGATAGAAAAATATGAGCGTGGGCTGTGCATCCGTGAACTAGCTCAACAATACAGCCGTACAATGTCTACAATCTCCACAGTCCTCCTCCGACCACTGTTTACCAGTCTTTATAAGTGAAGGTGACAATTATTACTGTGTAACATCGCCAAAGAAATCACCAGCTTTGTCAGATTTTCATCATTTATTTCAGAACTTGTCCAACACAAAACGCCTATTGTCCGACGCAGTTGACGGTGTTCTCAACAAAATGTTAAAAGTGAAAGTAAACTCTCAACCGCACAGCTCACGGTCTCTGTCACGTCAGCCACTCGGTGCGTTCAGCTACAGCAAAAAACGTCCGCCACATTAGAACCAGATTCATTACATTATTACAAGAATTATTATTATTTATTAGTGTTAGTATTATTAGTATTTATTACTGATATTTATAATGTATTTGTTTTGCTAAGTGTAATTGCCATTTGTAATAGTACCAGCAGTATTTATTAACACTAGAAAACCCAGCATAGGCCGACTTGGCCTTTCCCAAGACAAACACTCCTAATATTCCCTAGCAATGGCCGATTTGGCCTCTCCTCCGTGACTCATGTGATAGTTTGTGTCAATTCAAGTCAAGCTACATTTATTTAATTACATTTATTTATGAAGTTTGACACTTTTTACACGTTTTTTAATTTACTTGTCCTATACTCCACACATAACGACAGAAAGAATGGCCCAAATGTGTACATTGTTTTAAAGAAGAAAAAAAAAGCGTTTTAGAACTGCAATTTGAGTGCAAAGCAGGAATTGTGTCTATAGGTTAGAAGGACTGAATCAGGGGCATGGATTGTGGTAATTGTGTCTGAAGTTAATGTATGTCTAGTGGTTGCATTTCCATATGAACGGCTGTTGTCTGTCCGACAACGACTTGCCAATTCAAAAGCACTTGAGTCATTTTTGCTACCTCTTGGTTTTCCGCGGGAGAGGCCATATCGTCCATTGTTTGGGACTCGTAGGAGTACCAGAATTCTCTTGGACTTCTAGTGTTAAAGATTTAGTGGAGGTTTTTGGGCTGTAGAACAAATTAATGGCATTATAATGTATTCTTATGGGAAAATCCTCCTCGACATACGACCATTTCGAGTTACAAACAAGGTCATGAATGGGACACTGTGCATCCAGGTTACAGCTGGGTCTCCCTAAAAAAAATTCCCATGTTAACCTATTTTCTCAGCAGTATACCAGTTGATGTCTGACAGAAAATAAAATGTAGATTCATGAGTTTTTAGTTTTATGCATTTATTATGAAAGTATTTATCGGTTAAACAGTGACAAATAGAGGGAAACTCTGCATGTCGATTTACGGTGTGCGCCCCTGAATCTTCTGCTTGCGGCCCTAAAATTTCAAGTTAGTGGCCACTGTGCTCCAAGTAAAAAATGCTAATCTGGAGCCCTGCTCTAATACTGTATTTTGCCAGGTTACCATACTATTCCACTGACACCCATTCCTTTGTCATGGACTGTTAAATACAGGAAAGAACCGCCTCATGTCGAAATCTTTCGATTAGAAGGTATTTAGATCCACTAGACGAATAGATACTAGAAATGCCAAACCGCAAGTAATTGATTTGATGTAGCCTTTTAGCTCAGTTTCAGTGTAACCAAAGCAGCAAAATATAATAAATCATTCCAAGAGTGGGCCGCAGCTGATACCCGTCTGACTCGCGTTTCATCTTCATGCCTGCGCTGTTGCAAATTCCTCACTTCTCTCCTCGCTTTTGATACATCATGAATACAGATCCACCTCGCGTGCGAAATAACACACATTGTACATGTCGGGAATTTGATCGGGAGCCCTAAAGCACTCGGGGCCTTAAAATCAGCCCCCGGCATCAATCATGCTTTATAGCTCGTCACATAGTAGAAAGACAGAAAGGAGGAGGCATATTAAAAAGTGCAAAGTAGAAAGGAGGGAGAGATGAGGATGTGAATGGAAGAGGGGAGAAAAAAACACAGGCTGCTAAGGGACTTCGTCCGTGCGTGTGTGTTGGGGTATTGCATCAACCTTTCTAATCAATATCCATTTCCCAGGGCTGTCATGTTGTTGTGAGAGTGGCTGCTACATTACAAAACAGAAAGTGTCTGATCCTAAATAAAATATCACCTTCACTACAAACCGCCACCTTCGTCTTCATTTAACAATCACGCCGCATTTGGACAAACCTTTCATGGTCTGAATATGAAAATGTCAGAATGACAGAGCTCACAGTGTGTTTAAGGGAACGTTTCTCTTGACATCTATGTTGGGAATTAAGGGTAGAACTCATCTGGAATAATCCAAAGGATGGGCAGATATTTATGGAGGGCTTTCTGACAAATATGTTAATGACTGTTTATTTCGAGCGTCTTAATCATGCAGAATCAGTGGGGGGAAAAAATAACAAGCTTGACTGACGGACAACCTTATCAGCAGAAAGCAGGGGCTAATTTGCGTGGCGATGATAAGTCGGAGGAAAATTTCTCTGCCCGTCGACCCTTCGCCTTGTCCGTCACGAATCTGCAGATGTCATAGAGTAAATCCTTTGTCTGTTTATTATAGACATGATTGATGACACATTACTATTTGTTTTTCAAATAAAACATTGGCTGCTATTGACGGCAATAGGCATCCCATCCATTCAAACTGGGAGGACTGGAAGTTCTCCTGTTATCATTTATTATCAATACTTAAACATAGAATCTTAAAAAAAGACAGACATGGTATACAGTTTTAACAAACAGTACAAGTCAATTCAGTGCAAAGGCAGAGAGTTGGGACAGGTTTGTTAACAAATCGACCCTAAGATGTCACCATTGCACTTTTATCCATGGGCGTCGACAGATATATTTCACTGGGGCATGTGCCCCCGTATTGATGTGCAGTGCCCCAGTATTAATTCCACCAGTAAATAAAAATAATAATACTTTGTGGTTTTAAATATGCATAGCATAATCTACAGAATGCGCCTGTTTAATATGGTCATATTACTTTATTCACTCCATATACACCAGTCCTACTGGGGGGGGCGCGATGCCGGGGGGTGGCGCATGTGACCTAGGGACACATACTTTGTTGCCGTACTAGAATAAAGTGTAATTGATCATCTAGTAAGTGGGTGGCAGTGACACTCTAATTTTCAGCATGTGCAGTATTTTTGAACCAATCAAGTGCACACAGAAAACAGCAGGAGATATGAAGGGCTAAGATGACGAAATATGATGAAGCCTATGTAGCGTTTGGCTTCACTTTTGATACAGTGGGAGACGAGGTAAGACAAGTGTGTTTACTGTGTCTAAAAATGTCGGCAGCGGACAGCATGAAGCCAAATCAAGTTTGAATTTATTATTATTTATTGATTTTATTAAAATTTATTTTTTAGAATCAAACGGTCAAAAAATTTACTTTGAGTGTATGTTTAGTTTGCATGTGACTTTTTTTTTTGTTTTGTTTTACTTCAAGCAAATTGATGCGCTTTAAATCTTTTCTGTTACAAACAAAACAGTGTTAATAAAGTTATGCTTTATTGTAAGTTTTTACTGGTAAATATTTTTTTGTGTTAACAAGGACACAATGTTTTGCAGAGGTATATTTATAATAATTTTAAAGACAAGTTTCCAAGGTACTCCCACATTTTTGCTCGCGACTTCCGTTTTACACTTTCTCCATCCAAAACAACAGTGGAGCTGGAGTAACATTAGTCATCAAAATCCCTCAAAAAGAAAATTTGGAAATACCGCATCCATCTGCCATCATCACGATATGGGAGGACAACATTTTCATGAAGGCAAATGTGGAACCAAGCCCGTGCCACCACAAAGATCGGGTTTTTATGTAACTATGTTGCTGCTGGTGTTATGGAATATATGTTCTTCCTATCCCTGCATTTTCCTCGCATGAAACGACTTGTTGTCTTTGATATTGTTATTACGATTATGATTGTAATTATGATGATGTTTAATATTTTTTACTCCAACTACTCTACTGCTGTGGCTGCAACACATGCTATCGGCTGCTAGCTTGCTGCTAATCAGTACCTGTAGAATGGCACAATTATGTAAACGCATAAATTTTAGTATTAGTATTAGTATAGTATTAGTATAAGTTTTTTGTTCGTTTTTTACAGGTGGAAAACACAGTTAGGCAAGGAAGACAAATTGATGTGCCTCACAACAACACTTACTGTACGTCGATGGACATATCGAGACTACGTGCGTTCTACTTTGATGAGGGAAGGGTCAACTTATGCTTCACCTTCGTTAATAATTTTTCAAATAATTTTATAAATTGTGATTTATTGACCGGTTTTGCACATGCACCAATCATTTTAAATTAAACAACATATGGAATCATGTTGTCCAAATATTTAAATGCGATCAATATATCTTCAATAAAAAGAAAGACATTGTAGCGGATGATGTTGTCTAGTCTTGTTGCTCGGTGAGTTCCGCTTAGTTCCATAGGTGAATTATGTTACGAGGAGGTAGTGGTCACAACAACATATTGTTTTTGTTTTTTTTTATATGTACATACCTTGTAGTATTTCCTTGTTACAACAAAATCCGTGTCAGCCATTCTGCATTCGGCAACTGTAATATTATATGTAATTTCACCTCATCTTGGTCACTCAAGTGGCCGGCGTATCAATCCTCACCTCACGTCAACAAAGGCTGACAGGTTGTTATGATTTTGTCCACGAATGACAAAGTCATAATAACAAACATGCAATCTTTTAGGTATATCCTAAGTTTTAAAGCACATTCTTAACTTATTGTCTGTAGCTGGTTTCGATTTAAGGTGTATGGCGAGGTAGATCCACACTGGTGCTTTGAAGCTGTTCAAAGCATTCCACTTCCAACCATATATATAGATGCTTCCAGGAGTTCACAGAACGTCTCAGAGTCTCAGCCACATCGTGCTGAATCAGTTTTTGGAGATTCTGTGGGTTCCTCTGGTTTGATTTTGCAGTTTTAACTTTGTCAACACACTGCTTAGTTCAACCGCACTTCATGTTGTTCTCTCTTAACCGGACGTCCGTAGCAGAAATTATCAAAGATGGCGCCGCCCATGTTTCGCTCAGGAAACTTGTCTATAGACTAGGGCTGTCAAAATTATCATGTTAACGGGCGGTAATGAATTTTTTAAATTATTCACGTTAAAATATTTGACGCAATTAACGCACATGCCCCGCTCAAACAGACCAAAATGACAGTACAGTGTAAAGTCCGCTTGTTACTTGTTTTTTGGTATTTGGCGCCCTCTGCTGGCGTTTGGGTCCAAATGATTTTATGGGTTAGTACCATGAGGGAGCATGGTGTAATTATTGACATCAACAATGGTGAGCTACTAGTTTATTTTTTTGATTGAAAATTTTACAACTTTTAATAAATCGAAAACATTAAGAGGGGTTTTAATATAAAATTTCTATAACTTGTACTAACTTTTGTCTTTTAAGAACTACAAGTCTTTCTATCCATGGATCGCTTTAAGATAATGTTAGTAATGTTAATGTCATCTTGTTGATTTATTGTTATAATAAACAAATACAGTACTTATTTATCGTATGTTGAATGTATATATCTGTCTTGTGTCTTACCTTTCCATTCAACAATAATTTACAGAAAAATATGGCATATTTTATAGATGGTTTGAATTGTGATTAATTACGATTAATTAATTTTTAAGCTGTAATTAACTCGATTAAAATTTTTAATCGTTTGACAGCCCTACTATAGACAAATGATACTATTTAAATGGCAACAGAGAGTTGGAGGGGCATGAAACGTTTACGTCTTCTTGGGTGGGGGGAGGCTTAACAGAAAATAATTGAGAAGCACTGATATACACAATCTGCACATGGCACCTTAATATGGTAATTTATGCATGTAACTTTGGCTGTGATAGGCATATGAGTTGATATTTCTACGGAGCACCTTAGGGAGATATGCGCCTTCATGTGTGTGTCGGGAGATTTGAGTTCCCAAGTTGGAAAAATCGTTCTGATGCGTTGTAAAGTCATAATGTGGGATAAAAAAAGGTTGCTACAAAGAAGAGTAACCTATTTTAATGCTCCGCTCCAATGATACATCACAAGTTGAGTGACTGTGATGTTTATTAACATCATGTAATACAGAATCATTTTTTTCGATTAGTCGACGGTGCAAATTACATCTTCCTACCTGCTTTACATGTTATTGCCAGATAAACTGTCCATCCTTCTTGTTCGCTTTTACCTCTGTGTTGATGTTTGTTTGGTTGCCTTTTCCCATGAATTGTGAATTTAAATGGTTCAACTTTACTCTTTACGTATGAGGCAGTTAACTGCGGTAAACTACTCTGGTCGCAAATTGAGGCATCAGATTAGTCTTTTAGCTAACTTGCTATGAGTACAATGACAATTAAATGCAATTTGATTGAGAGGCTCTCACTCAAGACCTTTATCTAATATCGTGTTGATATGATATGTGGTATTTGAACTGTATTAATACTGATGGTACTTATTGCTATTTGTTTATATGACCAAAATGAATAGAATAAATCTGTATGAATTAATTGGCTATATTTGGGATAAAACAATTTTGTATGTGTGCTCATCATAATTTCCAGCTGTTTTACCAGCATTTATTACTGCAGTCTTTACTTGTAAATGGATATTAGTTTTTAGATATTAGTTATTTGCTTGCAGCAAAGAGGAATGAGAGAGATAAGCTAGGTAACCCACCTTGGCAACATAAACCACTTTGACAGTGACAGTAACAGTGATATACAATATATCCCAATTTCTGTCCAAAGGTGAGCAGCACAGTGCAGGAAGAGGTGAAGGAGAGATGGAAGGTGATTAGCATGAGCATGGGTAAATTCACTATCAGCAAGAGATATCCCAATTTTGATTTTGGGAAAAAAAAAAAAAAAAACGTCACTTTTTACAGAGACTCTTATTTTGGTTTGATTATATTTAGTTTAAAGCGCTATTTCCAACTTTTTATGAAAGATAAGTTCTAAAAAAAATTTAAAAAAAATTAAAAATAAAAAAAAACTGTGCTCGCCAGTGCCCCGCTGTGCCCCATTATTGTGTCAGGTCTAGTGACACCCTTGCTTTTACCCATATCCCCACATGTAGTTAATAGGCATGTAAAATCTGTATACTTTCTAAAATCTATATACTGTATATGTGTTGTTTTTGGCTGTCCTTTAGGACAAAAATACGTGTTCAGCTAGTCTAATTCTAGCCTTGTCAAAACAGTTTGTCTAGTTTTTGTAAACCTTGAAAAAATGTCTGACTCCTTTTAGATGACTCATCAAATTATAGTCTTGTTTTATTCACGAAATTTCCATTTATTTTCCAACATGTTGTGGTACCTGTGCAGTGGAGTATAATAAACAGTGGGATTTTGCTTCCCTTGGGTAAGCATAGAATTCAGGCTCATTCATGACACACCTTTAATGACTACTCACTCACCCATGACATGCATTCAACAACTATTTATAATGGAACCACTTGAAAAAGTGTACCCATAAGTCTTTGTGCCTCCAAACGCACCAATGGGAGCGAAGCGATGCTACTGAAATTGCATTAATTGGATCATTGCTTTGCTACACTATTGCAGCACCATCACTTTAAATGGTTGTCGAATGCATAAGGTGGGTGAGAGGATTGTTATCAAAGGTGGGTGAAAAGTGAGCTAACTTATGTACTCTGTAAGAGGAACTAAATCCTGTTGTGAATTGGAATTGGTCTCCTTATATTTCAGTCTCCCAAGATACATTTTAAGCTCGTTATTGCCTTGTTATCATCATGTAAAAATTTCCATCGACTAAATATTTGACGGAAAACAACAATGCTATTCACTATCTCTATACTCGCTTTTGTTGAGTTGTTTTAGTGTGGCGAGAGGAAAGAAAATCCTTTCAGGCTAAAAAAAAAACAAAAAACTATATCTCAGTTTTTTATGTGAAACACATTCGAATAGGCTGTTACGATACATCATTCAGCTTGTGTACGTTATCTCCTGAATATGTCGTCTGAATTGTTTCAAAGAAAAAAAAAAAAAAACGTCACAGGTTATTTTCAAATGTCCTCCCAGTCTAAATGGATTCAACGCCAAACACCTTCAATGGCAGCCAACGCGTTAGTACAGTGGTACGAAAAAGTATCTGAACCTTATGGAATTTCTCACATTTCTGCATAAAATCACCATCAAATGTGATCGGATCTTTGTCAAAATCACACAGATGTAAAAACAGTGTCTGCTTTAACTATGACCACCCAAACATTTATTTATTTAAATTCATATTTGTTTTCATATTTTAATGAGGATTGCATGCAAACAATGACCGAAGGGGGAAAAATAAGTAAGTGAACCTTCTGCCTTAGGGAATTTAAAGAGCAATGGAAACCAATTTTTACCAAAAAATTTAAGCCAGGTGTGTGCCCAATAACATACAAGTAGATTACAGCTGCCCTGCCCACTATAAAGATGAGAAGCAATGTCTGATGTGCATCATGGCTCGGTCAAAAGAGGTGCCTGAAGACCTGCGATCTAGGATTGTTGATTTGTATAGCTGGGAAAGGATACAAAACCCTCTCTAAAAGTCTGGATGTTCATTAATCGACAGTCAGAGAAGTTGTCTACAAAGGGAGAGAGTGTGGCACTGTTGCTTGGGGCCATCCACCAAAGATGACGCCAAGAGTTCAGCGCACAATACCCAGAAAGAAAAATAAAAACCCTCGATTGTCTGCTAAAGATACTGAACCCCATGTTGCTCCTGGTGCTGCGTCACCAGTAGGTGAATAGTGAGATAGTATAAAGCGCTTTGAGCGCCTTGAAAGGTGGAAAAGCGCTATATAAGTATAACACCATTTAAAGACTTACAGAAATAACCGGCACAGTCCAATATCTCTGTGCACACATCAATTAAATGTGAAACGATGGCCAAGAATGGTGTTGAATTGCAAGAATTGTTTGGTAAAAATTGGTTTCAATTGCTTTTTAAGTCGCCTTAGGCAGAGGGCTCACTTACTTATTTTCCCCCCTTCTGTCATTGTTTGTAAATCATTATAATATGAAATCCTATAAATGCTTGGGTGATTTTAGTGAAAACAGACAATGTTTTTTCATCTGTGTGAGTTTGACAAAGATCAGATCACATTTGATAGTGATTTTATGAAGAAATCTAAGAAATTCACAAAGGTTCAGATATTTTATACCACTGTAACTGATTATGCTAAATGTCTACATAAGTATTAAATTGATTCACGAAATTGGCTCCCACAATCTTACCCGTTCCCCCCCCTACAGGACTGGCATGGAAACAGCAGGGTAGGCAGCAGTAAACTCGCTGATCACTTCCATAAAAATATCCTTCAGAACTCCCAAAAAATCACTCCCTTTATGTCAAAATGACATAAAGATCGTAGTACAGTACAGAAAAAGAGCTGGTGAGTCATTTCCCTGTCAAAATGTCACTGTGAAAGGAGCACTTTCAAATATGAATTGGGATCTCATGAGGGAACTTAAGTCAGCTTATGTATGCGCCTTTGGACCACTTCCTCTTCCATGGCAGTTTGTCTCTCTGATGTCTAAAAACATGACGGAAGCCTGATCATCCCCGCTTGAAACACTGACTCCAGTGACCCATCAGACAGTAGGAGGCTTGCACATAGCATGATATGCTGGCGCAGGGATTTCTTTAGCTTGTCTTTGGGGCCTGCTTGAGATGTCTCCTTTTCTAGTTGCTGCCAACAGTTCATTGGAACTTGTAACCCTGCCCGAGGACAAAAAGCTGACAGTGGAGCACTAATGATTTCGCTACTTCAGTATGTCACCATCTCAGTGTTTCATCGGCGCCTGGAGGATTACACATGGGTGATGGAGAAAAAAAAATGGACTACATGAGTGTAGAACATAGGGACAACGTATACATGTGGGGGGTGTGATGTGGTCATTTTATGATTTGACAAGCTTTACAATCATTGTAGGGTCATGGACTTTGGTCCTTACTGGCTTCAGAACTCTGTTGTAATACTAAAGAGTTGGGATGTTTATCATACGTGACATTATCTTAAGAAGTTTTTTTTTTATCAAAGTTGTTAAGCTTATTACAGATGATACTTTTATTAAAATTAAATAAATAAAAATTGGAATGTCCCCAATCTGACCACTTCACGTGTAAAAGATCATCTTTTAAAATGTGTGTATTTATTAATGCAAAGAAGTAGAATAACAACATTAATGACAAAATGATCGTAATATCAAAATTTTGAAATACAGTGGTATGAAAAAGTATCTGAACCTTTTGGAATTTCTCACATTTCTGCATAAAAACACCAAGAAATGTCATCTGATCTTTGTCAAAATCACACAGATGTAAAAACACTGTCTGCTTTAACTAAAACAACCCAAACATTTATAGGCTTTCATATTTTAATGAGGATGGCACGCAAACAATGAAGCGGGAAAATAAGTAAGTTCACCCTCTGCCTAAGCACACTTAAAGAGCAATTGAAACAAATTTTTACCAAACAATTTAAGTCAGGTGTGTGCCCAATCACTCATCAGGGGTTTAAAGCTGCCCTGCCCACTATAAAACACACAACTGGTAAGAATTGCCTTAATGAGAACCATTGTCTAATGTGCATCACTGCTTGGTCAAAAGAGCTGTATGAAGACTTGCGATCAAGGAATGTTGATTTGCATAAAGCTGGGAAAGGATACAAAACCATCTCGTCTAGATGTTTATCAATTGACAGTCAGTGAATTTTTATACAAATGGTGAGAGTTTGGCACTGTTGCTTTTCTCACTAGGAGGGGCCGTCCACCAAAAATGCTAAAGACTTACGGAAATCACTGCCACAGTCCAATATCTCTGTGCATCACATCAACTATATGTAAAACAATGGTCAAGGATAGTGTTCATGGGAGGAGTCCACGGGGGAAGCCACTGCTGTCTAAAAAAAACATTGTTGCTCCTTTAATGTTCGCAAAAAGGCACTTGGACACGCCACAGAAGTTTTGGCAAAATAATTTGTGGAGTGATGAAAACAAAGTTGAATTGTTTGGGAGTAATACACAACGTCATGTGCGGAGGAAAAATAGAACAGCTCACCAACAGCACCATGATTTGGGGCTTTTTTTCTGCCTCAGGGCCTCGACAACTTGCATTCATTAATAGAAGAATAATTTCAAACGTTTATTAGGGTGTTTTGCAGGAATACATGAGGCTGTCTGTAGACAGTTGAAGCTAAAAAGAGGATGGATGCTGCAACAAGATAATGATCCAAAACACAGATGTAAATCAACTTCAGAATGGTTTCAGAAGAACAAAATACATGCTCTGGAGTGGCCAAGTCAAAGTCCAGACTTGAACCCCATTGGATGTTGTGGCAAGACCTAAAGACGGTGATTCATGCCAGACGTCCCAGGAATCTGACTGAACTACAGCAGTTTTGTAGAGAAGAATGGACCAAGATTATTCCTGATCAACGTGCCAGATTAATCTGCAGCTACAGGATGCGTCTGGTTGAAGTTATTGCTGCCAAAAGAGGGTGGGTGGGTGGATGGGGGGGTCATAAAATTTTAAATGTGATGGTTCACTTCCTCATTTCCCCCCCTTCTGTCATTGTTTGCAAACTATCCTCATTAAAATATGAAAACCTATAAATGTTTGGGCGGTTTTAGTTAAAGCTGACACTGTTTTTACATGTGTGATTTTGACTAAGATCAGATCACATTTGATGGGTTATTTTATGCAGGAATGTGAGAAATTCTAAAGGTTCAGATACAGTGTATCACAGAAGTGAGTACACCCCTCGCATTTCTGCAGATATTTAAGTATATCTTTTCATGGGATTACACTGACAAAATGACACTTTGACACAATGAAAAGTAGTCTGTGTGCAGCTTATATAATAGAGTTCATTTATTTTCCCCTCAAAATAACTCAAAATATAGCCATTAATATCTAAACCCCTGGCAACAAAAGTGAGTACACCACATAGAAACTATGTACATCCCTAAATGTCCAAATTGAGTACTGCTTGTCATTTCCCTCAAATATCATGTGACTCGTTACAGGAGTGCTGTCAGCATTGCTGCAGAGATTGGAAAAGTGGTGGTGGTGGGGGGGGGGTCATTCCCACCACTATGTTTGACTGTAGGCATGACACACTTATCTTTGTACTCCTCACCTGGTTGCCACCACACATGCTTGAGACCATCGGAACCAAACAAATTAATCTTCGTCTCATCAGATCATAGACCATCGTGTGTTCTGAGTACTCGATTATTCAGCGAGGTCTACATTCAACAACTGTGGCCAGAATTTATTCTGATTTGTGGATTTACAGTGCCACAAAAATAAGAACTGTAACCACTGATTAGTGATGTTTCATAAGGGAAATCTTGAGTTGAGATCGGCAGGTATGCTGAAAATAACTTTTCTTTAGCTTGTTTGTAGCTGATTGTACTCATGGCCACGTGTTTGCACGGGATCACATCTTTGTACACTCGGTGTCCATTAACACCTCTATCAGTTAGAATAGCAGACGTGTGTCCTAGTAAAAGAGAGGGACATAAACTGAAGCGGTGTAGCTAGCTGGGGTCCGACTCTCATTATTCTCCGTTCTATTTCCATGACTGCCTGAAAGCCTAAAAGCCTTCATAAATTACAATGTTATTTGGGTCAAACCTCTGTTAGGAAGCGTGGGGATGATTTAGTGCCTCAACTGCCTACACTAACCGCTGTGTTAGGGCTTCAGACTAACGTGCGCAAATGCCCAAAAATGTATTGGCCGTTGTTCACACAATGTGAAAAAAAATAAGAGAAGGGCATCGTGTTTTTGTGTATTTAGCGAAACGGACCACTGGCTGTGTCAGCGCGCTCTTCATATTGTGTGGTCACTGTTGTGTGTGTTCATTGCATGGCTCGTGGTTATGGATTGCGGTGTGTGTGTTGATGGGCTTCTCAAAGTTGCCCTTAAATTCCCATGACATTTTACCAGCCATGCGGTCGTGGTTTTGCGTGGCCAGAACTGTTTAACTTGTAATTTGCTGGCTTTTTTCCCCCTGGAGTCCAAATGTAAGACTGATTTTGCTATCACGAGACATTTAATTACAAAAAAAAAAAAAAAAAAGACCGATGGTGCAGCTGGACTAGACTATTTACTTATTTGTTGGTGTCGATTGCAGTTTTAAAAAGAGCGACATGTTAACTCATTAACTGCCATTGACAGTGATAGATGTCCAATCATTCTTCTGCTGTGAAATTTTTAATGACTTTATCACGAGTAGACGTCAAATCCATTTCAACTGGAAGGATGGCAGCGAATGAACATTTGTTAATCCGAATATGGATAAATGTTTTACAGTGTACAATTATATTTGAGTAATAGAACGAATTATTAAAGTCCAAAATTAATACAATTCTAATTAGAAAAATAATAAATAAATACAGTGATCCCTCGCTCATTCACACTTCAACTTTACGCCCTCAGTGCATCGCAAATTTTTTTCAATTAAAAAAAATACAGTATTTTATTTTAAAATGTTATGATATAAGCACGTATACATGTACAAATCATTGTTTTCTTATATATATATATATATATATATATATATATATATATATATATATATATATATATATATATATATATATATATATATATATATAAATCTCAATTTAAAAGTTTTTTTTTAAATTAAACTTTAGGAGAAAAAAAGGAAAAAACATCCTATATGTTCAGGGGTTGGACAAAATAATGGACACACCTAGCATTTTGGCATCATAATCAATGAACATAATTGTTAAAGAATGACATGAGGAACATTCCAATGAAGTTGAGCATCTCATATGGCTGGCATAATCCCAAGACCTCAACATTATTGAGCATTTATGGTCAGCTTTAAAGATTCAATTAAGACGTCGATTTTCCACCGTCATTAGTCACTAAGAGTTAGATGGTATTCTAACAACTGAAGAATGGCTTAAAATTCCTTTGGAAACAATTCACAAATTGTATGAATTGATACCTCGGAGAAGTGAGGCTGTGATTGCCGCAAAAGGTGGACCTACACCATATAAAAATAGTTTATGTGGATTTTTTAAGGTGTTTCCTTTATTTTGTCCAACCCCTGTATCTCTCTCATCCATCCATCCATCCATCCATCCATCCATCCATCCATCCATCCATCCATCCATCCATCCATCCATCCATCCATCCATCCATCCATCCATCCATCCATCCATCCATCCATCCATCCATCCATCCATCCATCCATCCATCCATCCATCCATCTTCGACCGCTTATCCGAAGTGGGCTCGCGAGGGCAGGAGTTTCAGCAGGGAACGCACACATTAAGTAGCTCTGACTGGGGGATCCCGAGGCCCTCCCAAGCCAGTGTCGAGATATAATCCCTCCACCTGGTTCTGGACCTGCCCCGTGGTCTCCTACCAGCTGGACGTGTCAGGAAACCCTCTCTAGGGAGGGCGCACAGGTGGCATCCCCACCAGATGCCCCAACCACCTCAACTGACTCCTTTCTACGTGAAGGAGCAGTGACTCAACTTTGAGCCTCTAGCGAATAGCAGCGTTTCTCACCATGTCTCTATGGGAGACGCCAGCTATCCTTCTGAGAAAACCCATATTGGCCGTATCTCTTTCCACTGCCATTAAATCCGAATTAATACATTGAGCACTTTTTTAATGTAAATAAGCTCTGCTTTTACTTTGCAGATTTTCGATTTTTGCGAGGGTGGTGGGGTGGTCCCCATTAAACGCGAAAAATGACGGATCACTATTAGGGATGGGAATCGAAATCTGATTCCAATTCAGAACCGGTTCCGAGTGTTTCGAGGCCTCGACATCACAATGAAAAAGCCTTAACAATCCCTTTAACAATCCCCAAAGACGCATATTGCATCGTGACGTGTCTTGTTGTCCAGACGCATCAAACTAGCATGGCGCCAAGAACCACTCGCTCCAAAGTTTGGCTACACTTCACCAGGAAAAAGGGTGAAAATGAAAGGTTACGATAGTTTAGCACGAGCGTTGCCGCCGTAAACATAACAATGACGTAGGTTCGAACGCTCGAAAGTGTGTCTTCACTTCACGAGGAAAAATTACAACAAAGCGGCTTGCAGTCATTGCGAGATGGAAATAACTGCATCGGGAGGGAATAGACTGCACTGTCCTCACCGAGACGCTAAGGCTCAGTCCTGGCTATACAGCTAGCTAAACTCCCAACTGACGATGTAGAAGACGTTGGTATAATTTGCTGACTTTATTCAACCATCACTTGAAACTAAAAATAGGAATGAAACAAATCAATTTCGTCCCCAATAACAACCAGGTTCGCATCAACGTAAATCAACGATGATTAGCTGCTAACACAGTCATAACAAACAGTTAGCATGCGTTCGCTAGCATTAGCACATTGTTTAAACCACTACACAACTGGATTTAAGTGTCCGATCGCGAGTGGAAACACACAACAACAACACAGAAGATGATACATACAGGCGTCGGCTCTGTGGATATTTTACAAACATTAACAAAGAACGTAGGCTGGTGGCAGTGTTTCCCTTTCTCACTAACTCGCTCACTGGCTTGGATGCGGCATTTCTTCTTCTTCACGCTCTTCTTCCCGTGAGGAAGCGCAAGGGCGCCACCACTTGAGCGTGAAAGCGCCATAAAAACTAAAAGGCATGCATTTCAATATACTGGTAAATAAAAACAGGGGTCCACAAACTACGGCCCGCGGCTCCATATTTGGTCCAGCCCCCTGAACAATTCCAGAGAGCATTTTGAAATTTTTTTTGTTTTTTTTCTCCTTCAGTAGTGTTATTTATTTCCTGGCCTTTTTCAGTGAATAACTCAGAGAGGGTTATTTGGTTATTATCTATTTAATTAATAGTGCTATTATTATTTATTATTATTATATTATATTATTATTTTTATTGTATTTACTTTTGTTCCGTGAAGAATCCACAGAGGGTTATTTGATTGTGGCTTTCTGAAAAACAATATTTTTTTTACATTTCGCACTCCTGCAATCGTCACACTTTTTCTGTTACAAACTGACCCTGGCCTCTCATCAGAGAACGGAAAAGTTATTTGGCCCTCACAGGAAAAAGTTTGGGGACATTGCCAAAGGCAGAACAACAACCTATATGCTAAAATATACCAATATTTTTTATTTCTATTAGAAAAATGTTTCAGTAAAATGTTACACATTCTTGTGCATTTGCCACTTATTGCCACAGTTAACATTGAGGCTTTGGGCCTCTTTTGACCTTGTTGTGAGTTTGTAAGGTTCTGACTTCTGATTAAACAAACTTGATGCCAATCAAAATGTTTGTTCTTCTTTTTCCCGAAATTAGAATCGATAAGAGAATCGATAAAGAATCGAATCGTTAAGCAATATCGATAATGGAATCGGAATTGTAAAAATCGTATCAATTCCCATCCCTAATCACTATACAGGTAGTCCACGGGATCAGAATCGGGATTAACCATTTAAAGGGCCTGTGACAACATTAAAAAATCTTAAAATAGCATTATTATGTGGATTGGAATCATATTTCGAGATGATTCATCAAGGCTAATAATGTGTTAAAGGATTTTAGGTTTTGTAAAATGGATTATTTAGGTAGGCTACCATAATTGTTCCGCTAACATTTTCACAAGAAGCCTAATGTATTCAATTGGTTATTGACCTCGTCTGCTTCATTGTATTGGCCAGCCAGTCAAATACAAATTATGTACTGCACTCTTTTAGAAGGCATGAACAACTTGAATATAAATATACATTTAGTTTTAAACCACTGGGCAATTGCGCAATTCCATTCACTTTGTTCTGCCTTGGAAGTGGCTTCAAATGAAGGGAGGCGAGATGATGAAGGTGTATGAATATGGAGAGTGAAGATCAGTGGTTTACCATTGTCTTTTGATGTTCAGTGTCTATTTGCACCAGTTAAGACATCTCAGTAGTACATTGAGGTTTTTTTTTTTTTTTAACGTCTGTTTGATTTTCAAAAACATTTCCTATGAGCCCATGAACATTGCAACAGCCTTCCCTGGCGCAGTTTCATAGCCCGTAGAGGGTGGTTCTGTGGTTTCAAGGCTTCCCCTCGTGTCATCAATACTTGATTGATGACTGTAGAAAAGCTGTGCTGGATTATATGTGATAGAAAACGCCCTTGCGGCTTTGAAAAGAGTACAAGATAAATACACCAACTGGGAATTAACTCATTCACTGCCATTGATGGCAACAGAAGTCCAATCCATTTTGACTGAGAAGTTGATTTTTTTCCCTTTCATACTATTTTCTATTAACGACAAATTGACTATTGAAAAAAAAATACTATTTTACTGTGTTTTGTCATTAAAATGCAACATTTTCCCACAAAGCAGCTTGGGCATCGCCAGACATATTTCATTGGGGCACGGGCCCAAGTATGATTCTGCAGTGCCCCAATATAAATTTTGCCGGTAGAAAAAAATATATATATATAATTTGGAGTTTTAAGTCATAAGCATGATCTACAGAATACGCCTATTTAATATGGTCATATCACTCTATTCACTCCATCTAAACAATCTGCTCACGGCTCCTTAATATGGTAATTTATACACGTAACTTTGGCTGCTACTTATTGCTCTTTGTTTACAGTGCCTTGCAAAAGTATTCGGCCCCCTTGAACCTTGCAACCTTTCGCCACATTTCAGGCTTCAAACATAAAGATATAAAATTTTAATTTTTTGTCAAAAATCAACAACAAGTGGGACACAATCGTGAAGTGGAACAAAATGTATTGGATAATTTAAACTTTTTTAACAAATAAAAAACTGAAAAGTGGGGCGTGCAATATTATTCGGCCCCCTTGCGTTAATACTTTGTAGCGCCACCTTTTGCTCCAATTACAGCTGCAAGTCGCTTGGGGTATGTTTCTATCAGTTTTGCACATCGAGAGACTGACATTCTTGCCCATTCTTCCTTGCAAAACAGTTCGAGCTCAGTGAGGTTGGATGGAGAGTGTTTGTGAACAGCAGTCTTCAGCTCTTTCCACAGATTCTCGATTGGATTCAGGTCTGGACATTCTAACACCTGGATACGTTTATTTTTGAACCATTCCAATGTAGATTTGGCTTTATGTTTTGCATCATTGTTCTGTTGGAAGATAAATCTCTGTCCCAGTCTCAGGTCTTGTGCAGATACCAACAGGTTTTCTTCCAGAATGTTCCTGTATTTGGCTGCATCCATCTTCCCGTCAATTTTAACCATCTTCCCTGTCCCTGCTGAAGAAAAGCAGGCCCAAACCATGATGCTGCCACCACCATGTTTGACAGTGGGGATGGTGTGTTCAGGAGGATGAGTTGTGTTGCTTTTACGCCAAACATATTGTTTTGCATTGTGGCCAAAAAGTTCAATTTTGGTTTCATCTGACCAGAGCACCTTCTTCCACATGTTTGGTGTGTCTCCCAGGTGGCTTGTGGCAAACTTTAAACAAGACTTTTTATGGATATCTTTGAGAAATGGCTTTCTTCTTGCCACTCTTCCATAAAGGCCAGATTTGTGCAGCGTAAGACTGATTGTTGTCCTATGGACAGACTCTCCCACCTCAGCTGTAGATCTCTGCAGTTCATCCAGAGTGATCATGGGCCTCTTGTCTGCATCTCTCATCAGTTTTCTCCTTGTTTGAGAAGAAAGTTTGGAAGGACGGCCGGGTCTTGGTAGATTTGCAGTGGTCTGATGCTCCTTCCATTTCAATATGATGGCTTGCACAGTGCTCCTTGAGATGTATAAAGCTTGGGAAATCTTTTTGTATCCAAATCCTGCTTTAAACTTCTCCACAACAGTATCTCGGACCTGCCTGGTGTGTTTCTTGGTTTTCATAATGCTCTCTGCACTTTAAACAGAACCCTGAGACTATCACAGAGCAGGTGCATTTATATGGAGACTTGATTACACACAGGTGGATTCTATTTATCATCATCGGTCATTTAGGACAACATTGGATCATTCAGAGATCCTCACTGAACTTCTGGAGTGAGTTTGCTGCACTGAAAGTAAAGGGGCCGAATAATATTGCGCGCCCCACTTTTCGGTTTTTTATTTGTTAAAAAAGTTTAAATTATTCAATAAATGTTGTTCCAATTCACGATTGTGTCCCACTTGTTGTTGATTCTTGACAAAAAAATTAAATTTCATATCTTAATGTTTGAAGCATGAAATGTGGCGAAAGGTTGCAAGATTCAAGGGGGCCGAATACTTTTACAAGGCACTGTATATGACCAAAATGAATAGAATCCATCTGTATGAATTGATTGCCTATCATTGGGATAAAACCTCTAACAATTTTGTTTGTGTGCTCATCATAATTTCCAGCCGTTTTACAATTATTTTATTTGTCATTGCAGTGCCTGTAATCGTCAACGAGATGTATTATTTTTTATTTCTATTTGACTCAAACAATATTACTCTTGCAAATTGGATATTAGAAAGTTATTTGCTCTCAGCAAGGACGAATGAGAGAGGTAAGCAAGGTAACCCACCTAGGCAACATTACCCACTTTTAGGTCACAACCTACCTGTTGAGAAACACAGATTAACTGCATAACAATTACAGTGATATATGAGTTATAAAATGAGTTAACATTTTATAGTAAAAATTAGGGATGTACCAAAAGCAAAATTCTTGGCAGAAACCGAAAACCAAATATTGGAAACACTAGGCCGGAAAAAACAGATGCATATAACGTATTTAAAAACATATATACAGTACTGGCCAAAAGTATTGGCACCCCTGCAATTCTGTCAGATAATGCTCAATTTCTCCCAGAAAATGATTGCAATTACAAATGCTTTGGTAGTAATGTCTTCATTTGTTTTGCTTTCAATGAAAAAAACCCACAAAAGAGAACGGAAAACAAAACTGAATCATTAAAATTTTACACAAAACTCCAAAAATGGGCCGGACAAAAGTATTTGCACCCTTTGAAAATTCAAGTGATGCTTCTCTAATTTGTGTAATTAACAGCACCTGCTGCTTACTTAAAAGGTGGTGGAAATGAGTAAATCACACTTGCAGCCAGTTAACATGGATTAAAGTTGACTCAACCTCTGTCGTTTGTCCTTGTGTGTACCACATTGAGAATAGAGAAAAAAACACCAAAGAACAGTCTGAGGACTCGAGAAGCAAAATTGTGAGGAAGCATGGGCAATCTCAAGGCTATAAGTCCATCAGCTGTGGCACACAACAGGTGGTGGCAATAACTAAATCACACTTGTAGCCAGTTAAAATGGATTAAAGTTGACCCAACCTTTGTCCTGTGCCTTTGTGTGTATCATATTGAGCATGGAGAAAAGAAAGAAGACGAAACAACTGTCTGAGGACTTGAGAAGCAAAATGGTGAGGAAGCATGGGCAAGCTCAAGGCTATAAGTCCATCTCCAAAGACCTGAATGTTCCTGTGTCTACTGTGCGCAGTGTCATCAATAAGTGTAAAGCCCATTCCACTGTGGCTAACCTCCCTAGATGTGGACGGAAAAGAAAAACGAGAGATTTAAACAAAAGATTGTGCAGATGGTGGGTACAGAACCTGGACTGACATCCAAACAAGTTCAAGCTGTCCTGCAGTCCGTGGGTACAACAGTGTAAACCCGTACTATCTGTTGGTGTCTGAATGAAAAGGGACTCTATGGTGGGATACCCAGAAGAAGGAAGACCCCCATTTCTGACCCAGAGACATAAAAAAGCCAGGCTGGAGTTTGCCAAAACTCACCTGAGAAAGCCCAAAACGTTTTGGAATAGTGTTCTCTGGTCACATGACACAAAAATAGAGCTTTTCAGGAAAAGGCATCAACAGAGAGTTTACAGGGAAAAAAACGAGGCCTTCAAAGATAAGAACACGATCCCCGAAGCCAAACATGGTCGAGGTTTCCTGATGTTTTGGGGTTGCTTCGCTGCCTCTGGCACTGGACTGCTTGACCGTGTGCGTGGCATTATGAAGTCTGAAGACTACCAACAAATTTGCAGCATAATGTAGGGCCTAGTATGAGAAAGCTGGGTCTCCCTCAGAGATCATGGGTTTTCCAGCACGACAATGACCAAAAACACACTTCAAAAAGCATTAGAAAATGGTTTGAGAGAAATCACTGGAGACTTCCTATAGAACGCCTGTGGAGAGATCTGAATATGGCAGTTTGGAGAAGGCACCCTTCAAATCTCAGAGACCTAAAGCAGTTGGCCAAAGAAGAATGGTCTAAAATTCCAGCAGAGCATTGTAAGAAACTCATCAATAGATACCGGAAGCAGATGTTCGCAGTTATTTTGTCTAGAGGTTGTGCTACTAAATAGGCTCAACTAACTAGGCTCAAGGTGTCAATACTTTTGTCCTGTCCATTTTTGGAGTTTTGTGTAAAATCATAATGATTTTTTTTTTTCATTCCCTTTTGTGTTTTTCATTGCAAGCAAAATAAATGAAGATATTACTACCAAAGCATTTGTAATTGCAATCATTTTCTGGGAGAAATCGAGCATTATCTGACCGACTTGCAGGGGTGCCAATACTTTTAGCCAGCAGTGTATGTATTTTGTTTCATTCTTTTCCGATTAATGCCCTTTGCCTTGTCATTGGTTCTACAACCCCGGAGGCTTGAGAAATTTAGTTTGAAAGGTGCTGATTCTTAAACCTCATTGGCAGTGGCGGATCCACAAGGGGTGTAACAATTAGTCATTGTGGATCAATACTATATCAGTTGGTTAAGCACAACTGAATGTAATTCGATCAAAATACAAAATGATTATAATTTCAATATCCCGCTGTGTTAAAAATGTTTTCTTCATTTAAAAAAATTGATATTTCATCAACAAATATGTCATACACTTAAAAATAAATTTGTATTTTTTATTTCTTGAGGTAGATTGGAAGTGATTGTATTAAATGTGAGATGTATTAAAGAGTCGATAATGTATTTTAGCGCTTGCAAAATAAAAGTTTGGCAGTGGAAATGACACAGGAGTGTTACTCGCTTCTCACCCTTTTTATTCTTCTTCCTGCCACCCAGTAACTATATACACTTGAATCTTCGCAGTCCACTTATGGGAGCGTCACGTTTGCGCATCCGGTGCACCAATAGGAGCCCTGCGCTGACATATCCATCACGGCGCCGACAATGTTGCCTGGCACTGTTCTCCCTGTACTATTTAAACACCGGGAGAACAGTCTGGGACCCATCTCCTCGTTGACCTCTCAAGCCCGAACAAAAGCAACCGTTCAATCAGATTCGTTTATTTGCGTGACTTGGTCTTAAAGAGGATCGTCACTTTTGCGCCTCGGAAGTCGTCTCCACAACAACACAGATGGCGAACGGGAGAGGCGAGAATATTCAGTTTTAAATGACCAAAAACACATCGGAGTCGCTAAAACCAACAGTCTGTCTCGTGCTAGCTATGTTGAATAAACTTCTCCCTTCTCGGCTCTCCTCGTATGTTTATTTCCTCGCGCTAGAGCTTCTTGTTGCTTTACCAACGTCACGTCCGCCTGTGGCTGATTGGTTCACTCCGCTGTCTATTTGCTGTAGCTTGCTCCGCCCTGGAATTTTGATCCGCCGAACGGTCGCCAGAGTCTGGAGTTCCAGGCAAACGACAATGGCCCCGGTGACGCTACATTATTACACCATCGTGAAATATTTGCCACTCCTCAAAAAGTTCCTGCGCCCATCTCGCTACCCTCATAAATATTTTTTCTAGGTCCGTCTCTGCTAATGGGCGGGTGTGTTCCCGGCGGCAGTGAGCCCTAGCGGCGTCATAGCATTCTGTCAGGTGCTCATAGACACATCACAGCCTAACCCCGGTAGTACACCGCGCATGTCTACGGCGCGACAAAATTGTTGCCGCGTCAACACAGTGAAACGCAGCCGTTAAAGTCAATCAGCCAGTGCACACCAGTCGCAGTGCGGCCGTTTTTTAACTGCGTCCTAGAAGCCATTCAACGCGTCGCACTCGAAAAGAACGGCAGTTTATTATTTGACGCGAGACGTGACCCTCCTGCGTAAGTACTACTAGGTAGGATCGGGCAGATCGGAAGTCACTCATGTAAAAATACAGTGTATCCAATCCATTTTCAAAATAATATGCAATCAAATTTACTTATTTCTGCGTGGCGCTTTAACTTGAAAAAAAATCTATCAATAAAGCTTTTGAAAATTGTTCGTAAGAAAAAAAAAAATAATTGTGGCATTTCATTTGTAAAATACATGTCAATATTTTTGTCATTAGGATTGTTTTTCTCTTTAGCACAGGAAGAAAGAAAGGTGACCAATACGCAGGGTTTGAAAGGCAAATGGTTCTTGTATTATTATCTTTAAACACCCGCTTCTCTCGCGTGATCTTGCAATCTTCGAGTGAACCGATTGAGCCGCTCCACAGACGCTTTGTTTGTAAAACGCGTGTCATGGAAATTGGGGACAAGCGTCAGTGGTGTGTTGACGCGCCGGAGATGTGCCAGGTGTATTACCGGGGTAAGCAACCTATATGATTGCGCTTTCTTGGAAGTTTGGGACAGTCGAAAAATGGATCTCACGCCTCCAATTGCTAGGCTAAATGAGATCTCGATATATGTTTGTGTGGAACTTTAGTTCACAACAACAACTAAAAACTATTTTGTTCTCGCCGAAACTAGTAAAAGTCTTTACAAGACTATTACTATATAAGACTCTGTGTTTTCTTGTGCAACAAGTGGAACTGATCGAGAGCCAGTCAAGTGGGCTGAGTTCTAGCGGCGACGAAGCCGAGCCAAGTCGCTCCCGGCCGGATTAAACGGTGACTGGGAGAGGGGGTGTGGAAGTCGTGCGAAAAAAATGTGACAAAAAGAGGAAGTCGTTGTGCCATATACAAGTATTGTACTAAGCAGTACATGCACACGTATGCATTTAAATACTATTGTACACTGTTCGCTTTATTAAACTCAAGACTTAATCAGTGACATGTCGGGTTTTGTGGGATAGCTAGCTGGGATCTTTTCAGTTTTATATCCTAACTTCTCAGAGGTCCTGATGGAGCTATGATCTTTTGCTCTTTCGTGTTTTTCTAAACGGGCTCTGATGCTGCCATGACAGCATGAATGAGCACACCAATTATGGGCCCTTTGGGATTTTGTCTGCGAGAGAGAGCAAAGAGACTGGGCAGTTGTACATGTATGTGATAGAAATGCGACAGGCACATCAGTCATCGGTGGCCTTTGAAAGTCTTCTCCATAGGGACACGTGACCTTTTCACTTGATGCCAATAGCAGCTGTGCGATGAATCAATCGCATGCGCCTAGCCGGACTAATCACGTGAAATGACATTTTCCCCATGTCAAGACAAAAGCCCCGTCTTATTATGCAGCCTTGATGTCACCTAATAATAGCGTCCACTCTTATAGTTGCTTTGCTGTCACCTTGAACACATAGGAGAGAGTGGGGTAAGATGAGCCACTTTTTATTTATGTTACCCTGCACACAAGGAAAAAATACACAGAGACAGAATCGCAAAATATTAATTCACTTTAGTATATCTCCTATTTAATGAACTCCTCAGAATGGATTTTTGACAAAGCTGCCCAAAATTATGACCATTCAAAAAAAAAAAAAAAAAAAAAAAAAAAACAGTGTCCTCTGGCTCAACTTGCCTCAGGTAGCCCCGGAGCAGAAGACACCCAGCTGCCACACCCTCGTAATTTAATGTGTGTAATGTAATGTAATCTAATCTAATTAGTTTTCCCATTTTTGCAACGCCATTACCGTTGCTGTCGATGTGAAAGGGCGCGTTACTACAATTATGTTTAATGAAGCGCGAGTTGTTGACAGTTGATTTAGTCACACATTAGCTACCTCCTGCGTTGCAAACGCGATGATGATTGGCTAGATGGGCGGATCATGCCCAGTACCCGTCAGTACCGGCACTACTTCTAGCTCATTGAAATTAAGAGTCCTTTTACCCAAGGGTGCGTTTTTTGGTATTGTTTTGTTTTACTTAAATTATTTTCAGTATTTAATATTATTACTGGACGGAATATTTAAGGATAGTGTTCTGCTTATTGTTTTACCTAACAAACAGTTTCAGAGATTTGCACTGGATAATGATCAGTTTACATTTGTGCGTTCCAAAAAAGCCAAATATACTTGATCCAAATAAATACCAAATGTTTTTAAAAAAAAATACTGTATATAGTGTTTTTATTCTTCAGTAAGTTAATATAAATATGCACTTTTTTAGACTCGCGTTTTCCCCTGACTAGGGTAGCCTGGTTTTATTTCTTAAGGGTTTCAATGTTTTCGGATTTTATCTGTTTTATTTTTAAATTTTTTTTGCTGTTTTGACTTTTATTGTGATTTGTTTTGTTTTTTCCTTCCTTTTATCTTTCATGAACCATGTTTGTCTTAGTTGTAAAGCACTTTGAGGGCCTTTCAGGTTTTTGTAAAGGGCTATAGAAATACATTTGATTTGATTTTGAATCTGATAAACATATTTGATGTTAAAGATGTTATAGAATGTATAATGTAATAACATGTAGAACAAGAAAAGTAATATCAGTTACTTTCCTTGGTAACTAATTATTCTTATAATGAGTAACTCAATTACCTTTTGGAAGGAGTAATTTGTAACTGTAACTAATTACTTTTCTAAAGTAAAATTAACGTGTAGTAACGCGTTACATTTAATCTGTTTCATTTATTCACTAACACGCCATACTTTTCATTTTTACCTGAGTAGATTTGTGAAGAAGAAATGCTACTCTTACTACGCTACTTTGAGCTACACTAGTCTTTACATGCCTGTTCAATCACAAGGCGTCCTTAAAGCACTGGCACAACACTCCTCGAAAGCATGGATTTCACCCCCCAACCCCAGTCTTTATTTGGCACCGACAGATCATGGACATAGGATATTTTTTTTTCACAGTAGGAACTATTTTCTCTACTACAGGGCACTTTGGAACTTGCTCTTTGGAAGGGTGATATTTCATTTCTGTAGATTGCTCTTGTTGGAATTCAATTATTTTTGTGTTCATTTTTTCACTTAATATGCTAATGTAGGAAGTTATAGTACAGTATAACAATAACAGTTAATAGAGGGGGGGAAAAAAGCTGAGGAAAAAAATATTTAAAAAAAAAAATCTGACATTGTAAGCAGTTTCTCACAATGTTACTCATTACTTGAGAATTTGTTTCACCGATTTTTTTCACTTGTACATGAGTACATTTTTTGTATGACTACTTTTACTTTTACAAGTACCGGTAATGCTATTCTTACTTGAGTAGCATTTTTGGCAATTCTACCCAACTCTTATAGCTCGTTTCAGAAGGTTGGTAGTTAGTATCGGCGCACTGTTGCAATATACTACATTCCCATAAGTCTGTGAGGTGGACGTGAGTGGCTTAAAGATGAGTTTTTATGGCTCTGATACCCGCCAAACAGGTGTGGCTATCAAAATTCGACCATTAAACAACCTGCAACAAAACGTGTGCTTCACAAAAATAAAAGGATACACAAAAGAAGTAGAGAGTTAGGGTCGATCAGTGTGCATTGCTTCGTTGTGAAAAAAACATCGTATTACAGCAATATATCATTTAGCATTGTTGAATTGGTTTTGGTGTAGTTTTGCTCCTTTGCATTAATCGGATCAAATTGGCATCATCAAAAAATTGGATCGCATTGGAGGTTAAAAAAATATATATATCTCCATCAGAACATCTCAAGTGGTGATATTAGTAACCAAATCTCATGAGGGCTGCTTGATTAGTGCTGGGGATAATTTAAAAATGCTGAAAGATAGTAGAGTGTAGGTCTTAAAACGAGCTGCTACCTTTCTGTCTGTCTACTCCGGATGCACAGAACAGGCAGGATGGGAGCGCATGGGGCCAGTAAAAAGATTAAGGTACCCAGACGAGGGAGATTGCAAAAAACGGAAGGATTTTTGTAGGTCTTGCTGTGTTTGTGTGTGGTGGGGGAGCGAATGATAGGGGAATATGGACCCTAACATGATGGGCTAAATGAGGTGTAATGGTAGTATCATACAGCCACAGCAACTGGGCTACTGCATTAAGGGGTTAACTAAGGCCAGGAGTCGCTGACCTCATCCATCCCTGGAGACAAAATTATCTCTCCTGAAGGAACACAATACACACTGAGTGAAGATGCGGTTAGCAGGCCTGACACGAACTTGGTTTACATGGAGCCAAATATTCCAATTAGACTCAGAATACAAGCCTAAAGCGAATAAAATCGGAATGAAACAAGCCAAAAAGGCGTGATTTATTAATTTTCCCAATCGGTTTAAAAGTGAAATATTGTCATGTCTACGGTGATTTGGAACGTTGTCAGGTTCCAATGAGTGTCCACTTTTGAAAATAAAAAATTTTGTACATGTACTGTGTACATGCATTTATCTTAACATTTTAAAATGAAATACTGTATAGACACTGCTGGCCAAAAGTATTGGCACCCCTGCAATTCTGTCAGATACTGCTCAATTTCTCCCAGATAATGATTGCAATTACAAATGCTTTGCTAGAAATGTCTTCATTTATTTTGCTTGCAATGAAAAAACACAAAACAGAATGGAATTTTTTTTTTTTTTTAAACATTATCATTTCACACGAAACTCCAAAAATGGTCCGGACGAAAGTATTGGCACCCTTTGAAAAATCATGTGATGCTTCTCTTACTTGTGTAAGTAACATAACCTGTTACTTACCTGTGGCACACAACAGGTGGTGACAATAACTAAATCACACGTACAGCCAGTTAAAATGGATTAAAGTTGACTCAACCTCTGTCCTGTGCCTTTGTGTGTATCACATTGAGTATGGAGAAAAGAAAGAAGACCGAAGAACTGTCTGAGGACTTGAGAAGCAAAATGGTGAGGGAGCATGAGCAATCTTAAGGCTATAAGTCCATCTCCAAAGACCTGAATGTTCCTGTGTCTACTGTGCGCAGTGTCATCACTATGTGTAAAGCCCATGGCACTGTGGCTAACCTCCCTAGATGTGGACGGACAAGAAAAATTGACGTTAGATTTCAACGAAAGATTGTGCGGATGGTGGATAAAGAACCTCGGTTAACATCCAAACAAGTTCAAGCTGTCCTGCAGTCCGAGGATACAACAGTGTCAACATGTACTATACGTCGGCTTCTGACTGAAAAGGGACTCTATGGTAGGATACCCAGGAAGACCCCACTTCTGACCTAGAGACATAAAAAAGCCAGGCTGGGTTAGCCAAAGCTTACCTAAAAAGCCAAAAATGTTTTGGAAGAATGTTCTTTGGTCAGATGAGACAAAAGTAGAGCTTTTTGGGAAAAGGCATACATCAACATAAAGTTTACAAGGAAAAAAAAAAACAAGGCCTACAAAGCAAAGAACACGTTCCCCACACTCAAACATAGCAGAGGTTCCCTGATGTTTTGGGGTTGCTTTGCTGCCCCTGCACTGGACTGCTTGACCGTGTGCATGGCATTATGAAGTCTGAAGACTATCAACAAATTTTGCAGCATAATGTAGGGCCCAGTGTAAGAAAGCTGGGTCTCCCTCAGAGATCATGGGTCTTCCAGCAGGACAATGACCCAAAACACACTTCAAAAAGCACTAGAAAATTGTTTGAGAGAAAGCACTGGAGACTTCTAAAGTGGCCAGCAATGAGTCCAGACCTGAATCCAATTGAACACCTGTGGAGAGATCTGAAAATGGCAGTTTGGAGAAGGCACCGTTCAAATCTCAGGTCTAAAATTTAAGCAGAGCATTGTAAGAATCTCATTGATGGATACTGGAAGCGGTCGTTCGCAATTATTTCGTCTAAAGGTCGTGCTACCAAGTATTAGGCTGACGGTGCCAATACTTTTGTCTGGCCCATTTTTGGAGTTTTGTGTAAAATGATCATGATTTATTTCTATTTTTGTTCTCTTTTGTAATTTTTCATTGCAAGCAAAATAAATGAAGACATTACTACCAAAGCATTTGTATTTGCAATCATTTTCCGGGAGAAATTGACCATTATCTGACAGAATTGCAGTGATGCCAATACGTTTGGCCAGCACTGTATATTTTCTTTTTAATTTAAGAAAAATCTGCGATGGACTGAGGTCACGAAGTTTGTAGCGCGAAGTAGCGAGAAATCACAGTATATGTTTAAAAAGTTTTTTTGTTGTTGTTTATAACACCACCTGACACCTTGCTTGCTACTGGGTCATGTTGAATATGGCATTCTCAGAATAGAAAAGTAAACTGTTGACAGAGTAGGTATTAACATGGCACAAAAACAAATTAGCCATTTTTTATTTACAAAAACAGCAACATTTTCGAAAACGCTGGAACACTGTCTTTGTAGTAGCCTAGTAGTAGTACGTGAATTATACAGCATGCGTGGGTACTGCAATTGTGCATGCCTTGTATGGAAAAAAACACTTGAGCATGACAAATTTGGACTGAAACAGCTGCTCTTGGATGTGAAAAACAAAAAAAGATCCTCAGCACCCCCTGCTGTGAGTGACTTCCAGCACTCTGGATGACACATTTTAGTGCTGTATGGGTATCGATAGTATTACAATCAGCGCTTATCACGACATGTCTGGAAAACAGCTTTTCCGATTCAAATGTCGTAGCACATTTAAACACCAGATTGGAATAAATCATGGACATTTAAACACCAGATCGGAATAAATCACGTCACATTTAAACAGTTTACCTGCGATCTTGAATCTGAATGAAAAAGACCAGGCTATTGTTACCGAGTGTGGATGTTCTGGAAGCATTTCACCCGACTGTCAGCATTGCAGCAGAGCCGAGAAAGGCGGGGCTGGCTTGTTTGCTGACTGGTCAGCACTCAACAAATCATTTGATACTTTCAGGCTTTTTAGGAGCAAAAAATAATTAAGCCACGTTCTCGTATTACTTTCCGGTAAAGGCACTTTGAATTGTGTGGGGTCTCTCTGGAATTGTGCATGTGAATGACTCAGTGTGTCTTGTGTGTTTGTGGGAAAACGAAAGAAAGAGACAATGCAGGCTGCAGCTGAGAAATTAGAAATATTAGCATATTTATTACAGCAACATGAAAGACATGAGAATGCCTACACCCTTTACAACAAGCAAGACGGAGGAAACTGGCTCGGTGGTTAATTGGCGTTAATCGGTGGCTGAAGAAAGGAAAAGTGAGTGCGAGTTGAAATGAGTCACTCATTCACAAGAAGGGAGGACAAAGACAGGCTTGACTTCACCAAGTGAATTTGGGGAAACGTTTGAGGTGTAAAAATGACTGTGTAAGCATGAAAGTCATTCACTGCACTGTGAATGCTCATGTTTCCGTGTCATTACCAACATGTTAAAATAATTCTCCAAACAAATAGACCATTTGTTTTGATCACAGAACATTATAACATTCAAATAAATAGCAATACGGCAACCTTTCTTTTGCAAAATGTTTTCCCTACGTAAAGAGAGCAAAATGATTGGTTAGAATGAAAGAGTGTTGATGCGTGGACATTTGAAGACCGGATAAATATTTCCTGTACACACACTTTACTTCTTATAATATCCTCTATAGGGCAACAAAACAGAGCAAGAGCAAAATAAGGCATCCAAAAGGCCACCATTCGAGAGAACTCTGCAAAATCCATGAACTCATAAATTTGGTATGATTAGAATGCGCTCATGCTGTCGGGTTATATTATTTTCGATGTACAGTATTAATGGATTGACAGTGGTAGAAAATGTTTTTTTCTGTCCATTGAAATTTTGCCTTAGATTTTCCTTTGCCGTTATGTAATATGTCAACATTTCTTTTTCCGTTTGGAGGTTGTGAGTGAGTTTCGTGAAGTGTCATTTTCACTGCAATATTTGTACGTAAAGTCTAGTGGTGCACCGATCGCAATTTTCTGGCTAATCACAAGCTTTTGAAAGGCTTGTCTTGCCGATCTCGATTTTTTTTCTCATAAGCAACAGCATGTAGCTTTAATATTACAATCAATTATTTTGTGAGATTACTTTTTCTTTATTATTTTTTTGTGTTTGTACTTTGCATGCAGCAGCTCTTGAAAAATTATTGAAACGTTCCTTCCAAATGGATAAGTTCTATGACTGAGTATTACGGCATAATAAATAAAGAAAGAAAAAAATGTCTACGAGAATAAAGTCGTGATATTGGGAGAATAACGTGGAGATACTACAAGAAAAACGTATTTTATAGCTTAAAGTCATGTTATTCAAAGAATACTCATAATAATACAAGAAAAAAGGCCTAATATCACAAAATTAAACTTGTAATACTACGTCATTTTATGCAATTTATGTAATATTTCAACTCAATATTGTAAATTTTATTGGAGGCAACAAAGTGCTACATCTCGTAATATTTGGTGAAGTACATAGAGTTACGTTTTATACTTTTTATTATTTATGTGGCCCTAATACTGTCAGGTAATTCAAAATTCCATCACAAAAAATTACATTGAGCAGTATTTTGCTTTCCCCCAAAAAATTAAAACTCAAAATGTGAGCCAAATGTGAGCTTTCACTAAACAAATACTATCTGACTGAATTCGCAATGGAAATTCAGTGTAATGAGACCATCTAGTAGCTGCAAAACCACTACAAAACAGTGATCACATGAAACGCCAATACAAACCCACATTAATGCAGCAAAGAGTGGCGGATGTTACAGTTATAAACATTGTCGGGTGCATGAAATTATTTAAAATATCTGACAAGTGCATTTTAATGCTCCTATTAATGAGAACGAAGATTCTCGGCCAAATGCTTTAGAAGTGATCGGCGGACAAGATCAGTTATATACTGTTTTTAGTGATTGACCGATCCTGCAAAATGTGTGAAATCGTCCACCGATCGGTGCACCTTTCATAAAATCACATTCCACCCCTGCCTGCACGACCACAACCATGATATCACCATGTACGGCAGGAGCCTTTGTAATCACCAGCCAATGAAATTCCTGTGTTGAAATCAACTGACGTCCATCCTTTTTTCCAAGTTTATGTAGAAACTGATCGCTGTTGCCTGTCAATCAAAGATGAAGCTTCTTTCCCATGCTACATTCCTTTCGTTCCTCCTCTCTGCCCTCACAAATCTCATTTACATAACAAAATTACATCATCATTACAAACATTCTAACAATGCAAATCAACACTGTACATATTTTACACTATGTTACAATCATATATATGGTGCGTTATGCCACTGTTCTTTAGAGTTCTACTTAAAACACTAAAACGCAGGTTCAGTGCCATTAAAAAAAAGGTCCCGTTACTTATCACCTGATAACCAACTGCTCGGCAAATGATTGGCATTTTCTTCACAGAAAGGCGGACTTAAGGCCGTTTCAAACTAGCAGCAGCCTAGTTTAAAGGGTCCAGTGGCAAACCATTCATTGTGTATGTGGGAAGGGACTTCTCAGCGAAAGTGAGAGGCGGCGGTTGTTTTGGATGGAGCGCAAAGTCCTGTGTGAATTTTCACCGAGGGGCGAGGCCCATAATAGAGACTTGTTATATTTTCACAGCGCCGCCGCACTGACGTCAACAACGCATCTAATTGCAGAGGGGCAGGCATACTTATACCTGTGCTATCAAGCTGTTTCAGCAGACGATTGCACACAAATCACGATAAAAACCTTGATAAATGCGCTTTTTAAAGTTTCGCGAGCTCTGGGACACTCGAAAAATGACCCTCATACCTATGCTTGCTAAGCTAAATGGTACCTCCATGTGCGTTTATGTGGAGACATAGCTCATGAACCAAAAAAAAAACCTATTCACCCTCTCACCGAAACTAGTAAAACTCTTTACATGGCTATTATAATGCCCCCTACTCCTTGAAATAGGAAAAGTTGCTGTTTTCTTGTGCAACAATTAAAAAATAAACCCATTGCTGCTTGGGACTGTAGTCAATATGCTTGCCGCTTTTTACTTCCTGACAGCGTCTACGTCAGGCTACGTGGCTCCTCCCATTTTGCTTTTGACATGGACTGCTCTTTACACTGGACTGACGTTAGTGTGAAAAGGCCTTTAGTCAAACTTACAGTACAAGGTTGATCATGTTTTAGAATAACAATCATTGATGATCCTTCAGCAAAAAAAAAAAAGCAGAACTATCAGTCTTAAATTGATTTTGAATTTTCCTGCACACCTAAACACTATTACCTCCATTGAGGGAGGAGTTTACAGCTTTCCGAAAATACAGTTTTTGCTTCTAATTTCCGCAATCAGAAACAGAAAGTGAGCGGCGGTGAAGTGAGATTACATTCAAATCTTGATATCAGTTTGAACTCCCCTTTTAATTACATTAGCTACGTTTCCATGACAGTTTTCCGCAAAATAAAGGCAGTATTTAAAATATGTCGGTAATGTTTATTTGCTAATTTAGTAGGTTTCCTTTGAAGGCTGTTTTTTGAAAAAGCCAGAGCCATCTAGAATGAGTAGCAACACTTCCATAGGGGTCAATTATACGATTTTACTTCCTGGTATAGTTCTAAACATCGCTTTGACGAGGGCGGACTCCAATGAGATAATCAAACAAGTACTTAGATATGTGATTTAATTAATGTTTACCAAAAAATGTCGCAATTACCACTGTCAGTTCCGTCGAAAACCATTCCAGTACTGCTCGTGCTTCTAACCATTCAGGCCTACGTGAACCACGTGACCATCTGTGGCAAGATCAGAGTGTCGCTACTCTTTTCTCTACATGGCTCTGGATGAAGCCTCATAAGAGAAGTGATCATGTGACTGGGTATGTCACGTCCCGTGGCGTATAAAATCCGAAATAAATCCTTTGGATGAAAGCGTTAAAAACTTTTGGCGATATTTGAGTGTTTTTTCGGAATTGGACATTTCTTTTGTCAACTTTTCGTTGCAAGGTTTCAGTTTTACAAATTGTTAAGCGTAATGGAAACGCAGCTATTGGTGAAGCTGACTGATTTCTCAGACATCGCGAATACTGTAGTGGAAGAAAAATGACACCAGATGCACATTCAGAGGTTCTTTGCATGTCATGAATGGTCAAAGTCCAAAGTGTCGAGGGAAGCGCTCACAAATTTTTACCAGTTGCAATACTTCATCTTTAGGTCCTGTTCCCATCACACCCAAACATTCACGTCAGTCCTCGTTTCGTATCACTGATAAATGTACCTTGTAGAAACTAGGACACCTCAAAACCAATACAAATGTTAGGTCCATCTATATGGATGTGGGGCCCACCGCCACCTATAAACATCTACACATATACTTACACTGTGGCAACTTTCAAACTGGTGAAAGCAGGAACAAGAAGACAACAAAACCAACTGTAAACCTCACATGATACTTAGATTCTATGTTCTTTCCTTTCTGAGTCTTTTTGAAATTTTCTTATTAGCTGTTGCGATGTGAATAAAATGTTTCTCCATATGGGTGGGACTCCAGGTAAGAATGGTGTCACAATGTGAAGGAGTCAAGCATCCATATTGTCCTCCAACTCGGTGAGCGTCAAAAGCAATGGCGAATCCTGTGACGTCTTCATTCGATGGGGAAAATCTGAACACAGGCATCCAAACCCTAGCGGTGTCTTAATGTGTGTTAATGCGGAGAGTGTTATACTTGGACATGTGTCCCCTGGGTCTGCAGGCTCTGCACACTGGATAAAATCTTCTTCTGGTGACCGGCTAGAGTCACACCCATTTTAGACAATTCACTAAAAGAAAGACAAAAATATAATACATGTCAAGCGAATGACATCAAAATCAGCATTAACATTTTTTTCGTGCAGCACAGTAACTGTCCTGTACGTATTTTGAAGAAATTCTCATGGTACGTCTCTGCTTATCTGTTTCGTGAACGTAATGTTGCAATGAACTGTGGAAGCTACGGTAGTTAGCTAGTTATCTAATTCAGTAGCTTTAATTATTAACTTGACTAAGTTACATTGAGTTTGTTGAAGAGTAATGGGTGACATTCTGGCAACTATGATATTGTATCTAGGGTGACCACCTGTATGGTTTTATTGGGTGCTGTTTGTAAAGTGGCGTGACAATTTTAGAGTCACTCTTTTTTGCACATTTATAACAATATTTAGCAACTTAAATATTCCTAATTAATAAGTGTTATACAAAAATGTTGAAATCCAGAAATAAATGTTCAATTTAAATCTAAATGTTAAATCTAAATCCTAAATCAAAATCTTAAATCTAAATCTTATACCTATGTCTTAAATCTAAATCTTTAAATCTTACCTTAAATCTAAATCTTAAATCTAAATCTTGAATGTTAAATCTAAATAATATATTTATATCTAAATCTACAGCACATATCTAAATTGTAAGTGTTGAAACGAGTGAAACTAAATATTTAGCTAATATTCAACAATATTTAACAACTTAAATATCTATTTCTAATTAATATGTGTCACACATAAATGTTGAAATCCACAACTAAATATTTAATTGCAAGTCACTTCATCACTCGAATTAATATCTCAAGCCCCCCATTTACTCCTAAATGGACCCGAAGGGCTGCCATTTGTTTGTGCTACGTTTGCGCTAGTTGTTGGGACACCCCTGTTATTGAGAGAGTTGATTTTGACAGCCGCGATGAAGGCGCTGCAATTGACGTCATCACTCAAAATTAATATCTCAATATCTGTAAAATGATAGCAGCACAAATGATCCTTTTTACAGCGCAAACGCAGGATAAAAGAATGGCACCATTTTGGGTCAGTTTTGCAATAAATGGGGGGGGGGGGCGCATGACGTCATCACTCAAAATAATATCTCAAAAATGATAGCAGCAAAAACTAAAATTTAATAATAAAGAAAGCAGTCAGTGTGCTCACGTATGAAGTTACGTGGTTATCAAGAAATCAAACAAACAGAAGCCTAGTAGGCTAACGCTAGCGGCTAACGGTACAAGCGAATGTGATGGAGTCGGGCTTAAGGGAGCATCGCCAAATTTTCACCCGACATTAAGTAGACTTGGCGGCCTCCAGGCAGGCTTTCACCCACTGTCCTCCATGGTTCTCACGAATGCAGGAGAGGGTGTTTTCCGTGCTTTCTACTGATAACCAGGCCACAAGCTAACGCAAGCGGCTAACGCTTCAAATGAACGTGATGGAGGCGGAAAACGGCTCTAACCTTGTCGAAACAGCTGAATTTACTGAGTGGATTGGGCACAGACTGCATCTAGCAATCAGTATGTCATGTTATTTTTAGGGCTGTCAAAATTATCACGTCAACGGGCGGTAATTAATTTTTTAAATTAATCACGTTAAAATATTTGACGCAATTAACGCACATGCCTCGCTCAAACAGATTAAAATGACAGCAGCAGTGCAATGTCCACTTGTTGCTTGTGTTTTTTGTAGTTTTGTCGCCCTCTGCTGGTGCTTGGGTGGAACTGATTTTATTGGCTTCAGCACTCATGGACGTTGTGTAATTATTGACATCAACAATGGCAGGCTACTAGTTTATTTTTTGATGGAAAATTTTACAAATTTTAATAAAACGGAAACATTAAGAGGGTTTTAAATATAAAATGTCTATAACTTGTACTAAGATTTATCTTTTAAAAACTACAAGTCTTTCTATCCATGGATCGCTTTTTTTAGAATGTTAATAATGTTAATGCCATCTTGTAGATTTATTGTTACAATAAACAAATACAGTAGATGTACCTATGTTGAATGTATATATCCATCTTGTGTCTTATCTTTCCATTCCAACAATAATTTACAGAAGAATATGGCATATTTTATAGATGGTTTGAATTGCGATTAATTACGAGTAATTAATTTTTAAGTTGTAATTAACTCTATGAAAAATTTTAAACGTTTGACAGCCCTAGTTATTTTGTATCTCTTTCTGTATGTGATTCCTCTGATAGCTTTTATGATGGTAAAGCATTTAGCACAAAGCATAATCCAACAGTGAAGCCTATAATATAGCCGTTTAATGGCCACAACTATTTTTCTGTATGCGCTTGCTTTATTCTATGTCATTACTGCCATCAAATAATCTTAAATGTTTCATTGGCATAAGAGCAGTACAGCTTTAATGTGTTTGTGTCAGTGTGGGGGGTTCATGTGAGCATACATGCATGCATTAAAAAATGCTCTGGAAAAAAAAAGCTGAAACCTTTGTGTGAGAAATTATGTCACAGCAGCCATTACCAATAGGTTGTCTGATTAAAGTGAAGTGCTCAAGCTGTTAAGTCATTTGTGTTACAATGACATGTTTGTGCAGTCGTCATTTTGATTTTTATAATGTTGTACATTGTTCAAGTCATACGAGCTGTTAAAAATGTTCATACATGAATTCTTATTGTTTACGAGATATTTTTATATGCCTAATGTTTAGACTGCATGTACAATTGTTAAATATGTTATATTGAAAGCTTGTAAATGAATCAACGATCAAATTATATTTCAATCCGCTTCGGCGAATTTAGCGTCATTTATCGTTATCGAGGTAAATCTGCTCAATTTACCGTGATACGTACTTAAGGCCATATTGCCGAGCCCTAGCTCTGATGGGGGGCCAACTTCACAGAGGACCAATGTAAAGTTAAAGTGCTTTTTAAACAATGACATTCTAAAAACCATGTTATACTGTACATTGAACCATGTAACCTGCTAATGCCAAAATGGACTGTACTTTAGCGTATTTTACTTAACAGTCATTTAAAGAGGTGCAATGGATCCCTTTACCTGACACTGATGTAGAGAATTGAATCTAAACTGACGTATCCAGCGCTGGAAAAGTTCTCCTTATATTGACCCATTTTGATGGCCTCCAACCACTCATCCACAGTGCTCACACTGAATTCTGGAGTGGTGGGCTCCTCTCTGTTAATACAATTTAGGAGTATGGTCAGTTTCTAGCATTGAATGATCATGTTCTAGTGCCATTGATGGCAATAGACGTCCAGTTCATTTTGACTTGCAGGGCTGGCAGCGATCGAGTGATCCCCCTTTGGACGTCTATTGCCGTCAATGGGCAGCCAATGAGTTAACTTATGAAATAGCATTAAAGTTCATTAATCAGCAATCAACGAGTTTGCTACATAAGAAAAACAGAATTAGTTTTAGACATGTTGCCTCTTAAACAAAAATCTGCCTCTTGAACAGGCACCAAATGAAATCTAAAGCAGCGATTATGCTTAGCTCCTGCCCACTGACCCTGCCGGGCTGTTGGCCAGCTCTCTGAGGCTGGCAGGGTTCCTGATGAGCTTGTCCAGGATTGTGACAATTTGTCCAAACTTTGGTCGCTCGCTGCGTCCTTTCTCCCAGCAGTCCAACATGAGCTGGTGCAGCACCACGGGACAGTCCATCGGTGCGGGAAGACGGTAGCCCTCGTCTATTGCTTTTATGACCTACAAAAAAGAAGGCCGATAAATTGAATCAACTTTAAAGGCTGCATGGGTACTTTTTGTGCAGTTTTACAGCGTACTAATCCCAAACAATAACACAACTCTAATGGCGTGTGAAGGTTACATCTGTGAGGTTGCGATTGTGACTCACATCCTGGTTGGACATTTCCCAGTAGGGTCTTTCGCCGTATGAAATGACCTCCCACATGACGATACCATAACTCCACACATCGCTGGCTGAAGTGAACTTTCTGTAGGCGATGGCCTCAGGTGCCGTCCACCTGATGGGAATCTTCCCTCCCTGTAAATAATTAATAAAATAGATATGTTTAGCAACTCTGAATATGTCAAAGGACCAATATCGTGGGGATTTGGCTCAGTAGTTTAATACACGAAAAGCAATAATGAATCCAGGCTGCTTAGACGATCTGAGCTGCGTTAACATCAAGGACAGAGCCGTCCACATTATGCACCGACATGTTTACTTTAGCATGTCGTTCTGTTGCTGTCCAATTTCCTTTTCCTTCTCTCATCCTACTTGTTATGCTGTTGTTGTGCTTGCACAGATCAAATACATTCTATAAAGCCCCACTGTATCCCTTCTTTGGGCACATGCTCAAACAATAACTAGTGAGCCTCCAGTAAGGACAATTGGCTATTTTTGAATTACTGTTTGAATTTTAAGGTAATAGTGTCAAAGGTCAAAGAGGTCAGAAAAGTAATTTTGTGATAACATGATAACAGATAAGCCTATTTAACTCTAATTTAAACTGTAGTTGATAAGATGAGAAAAAAAAAATTCATACTTAAAGGCAGGGCTGTCAACAGACTTGCAGGGGCCGGGGACAAGAGACCACATAGGGCCCCCCACCCCACCCTACCCCACTCCACCCCACCCCTGCCACCGGCTTGTCACGACAACATACGCAGTACTTTTAAGGCTTTGCAAGCTATGACTGTAAATTTTCAATGTTTTAAATTTGAGATGGACAGTTAAATTTAACAGACCGTAATGTTATGTGAAACAGTATAAACAAACAATTTCCATCAATTGTCCCATGTAGGCTACAGTACAATACAACTGAGGGTGCTATGCTTGCCTGCTATGCAACAAAACAGTATAACTAAACATCCTGTGCCTGCTCCTCCACATGGGAGTGGGACCTGGGACGCGCCCCCTCCTCAGCTCTGACTGTGGGCTGCCTGACAGGCTCCTCTGCTGTTCCACTGCTTCTCATTTGTGCTGTTTCGGTGATGGATTCGTATTAGCATTTGCTATAATACAAAGTGGGTTGTAAACCCAGCATAAATCCAGCCGCCGGACCAGAGTCTGTTCAGCTTCACGCACATGCTGCCCACAGACTAACATACACTTTCGTTCAAAAGTTTGGGGTCTAAGCGACACCTAACTTTTGAGCCGTAGTGTATATTATGTGATTTTTCATTATGTACACTACGGTTCAAAAGTTTGAGGTCGCTTGGACCTCAAACATTTGAATGGTATTGTATATCCCTGATCTCGCATCACCTTCTCTCTCCTTGGCTCAACGCGAGCAGCATGTCTTGTCATACCGCAGCTCAATAGGCTACAAGCGGCCGGTGACAGACTCGAATCGCTTTTAATTTTTTCTAATTTTGTTTATTTTATTAATATGACTGTTCTGCCCTTTGGCGAAAACTTCTGTGCCGCCCCGCGTTCCGCTCCCACCTCTGAATAGGCTGGGACGCGAACCCGCGCGCCGCGACGATTCTAGTCGGCAGGCAAGTTCGGTAACCACTGCGCCAATAAACCCGAGCCAACGGCACAGCCATTAGCGTCCTTACATGAAGGAATCGGCGGGGAGGTTTCCACGTGCTACAACGGATACACTGTGTGTGTAACCGTTACACTCTCCCCCCGAAACCTTCGCTGCCCATCCCGTACGATTCTAGTCGGCAGGCAAGTTCGGTAACCACTGCGCCAATAAACCCGAGCCAACGGCACAGCCATTAGCGTCCTTACATGAAGGAATCGGCGGGGAGGTTTCCACGTGCTACAACGGATACACTGTGTGTGTAACCGTTACACTCTCCCCCCGAAACCTTCGCTGCCCATCCCGTACGATTCTAGTCGGCAGGCAAGTTCGGTAACCACTGCGCCAATAAACCCGAGCCAACGGCACAGCCATTAGCGTCCTTACATGAAGGAATCGGCGGGGAGGTTTCCACATGCTACAACGGATACACTGTGTGTGTAACCGTTACACTCTCCCCCCGAAACCTTCGCTGCCCATCCCGTACGAGCCCCCATTTGTAACCCGAGTCTGTTCTGTGCTGCCCCGCGTTCCGCTCCCACCTCTGACTAGGCTGGGATGCGAACCCGCGCGCCGCGACGATTCTACTCGGCAGGCAAGCTCCTACTCGGAACAAGTTCGGTAACCACTGCGCGCAGTAACCCGAGTCTGTTCTGTGCCGCCCCGCGTTCCGCTCCCACCTCTGACCAGGCTGGGATGCGAACCCGCGCGCCGCCACGATTCTACTCGGCAGGCAAGCTCCTACTCGGAACAAGTTCGGTAACCACAAAGAACAGCACATATGCACCCACGAGGAAGAGCTCATTTGCTCCTAAGACAAAGTCGCGCAGCTGAGTGCGAAAGTGAGGGGAAAGATTATAGCTTACCTCGCTGTCTAGCTAGGACTTAGCTCCAACATTCTGGCCAGGACAGTACAATGACGTATAAAACATGTTTTTGGATATTTATTTTGAGATTTAGGGGGTAATTAGGGGTACTTGAAGGATTAATTCTGATTTACGAGGAAATTCGGGTTACATCGGCAGACATAGGAATGGAACTCGTTCGTAACCCGGGGATTGCCTGTAGTTTTATTATTAATAATAAAAAACCCTTTTTTAATAAAAAAAATACAATTCTAATTAAATGAATTGCAAATGAAAACTAAATTAAAATGAATAAGAAATACACTGTCATTATGGTTGAATGTTTTTACGTCTTGTTCTTGAATCAATGTTTCTTACAAATTATTTTTTCACTCCAAATCTTATGCTTGTTTTACTATTATGATTATTATTTTGCATTATTGTGTTCCCATTCTTGTTGTAAAGTGTCTTTGAAGGTCATGAAAATCGCGTTATAAATATAATGGAGGGGTCGACAATATAAATGGCCAGGTGGCCCGGACATACTTTTAAAACCGTCAGGGCCACCAGAATGCTCCCACCACTGGCCCGATGGGGCCAGTAAACATAATGTGTCGATTAAAAAAAAAAAAAAACTTACTTCACATTAATTCCCAGTGGTTCCGTGTTTTGATGACGTTACGCTATTCTGTTCAAAGACAACCTTTACAGTCTATGCAGCAGCCATTGCTCTCCGTGGGGCGTAAAAACACCTCATTCGCTCGCTCCCACGTGAACGCGCGCAACCTGATGACTGCTGCCGATTGATTGTCAGTACCTCAGTACCCACCTAATGTTATACTACAAGATGACATGTTTCTGAAATCCTCAGCACGCGGCCAAGCACCGAGGAAAAAAGATCACTCAAGAAAGCGAAAGTCACCGAGGAGTTGAGGGAAAGCGAAATTCAATATGAAAAGAAAAGAGAGAAAGTTTCAGCCCCAGAAGCGAAACCGCTGGAATTGGCTCGACTACGATGCGACAAAAAAAAGAAAAAAAAAAAAAAGAGGTTTACTGTGAGGCATAGACTTCATAATGATATTGACAGGACAGATTCCCCAGACACTGCCTCACGCCTTCAAGTGGGGGGCCGTCCCACACTCCGCTTCAGTTGGTCAAAGTTGGTTGCAGTTATTTTCAAAGACATGCAGCGATCCAATGCTATTTGGTTCAATTTAGGTTGAAAAAGTACGAAAGCTGTCCTGCATTCAAACAGGAAGGATTGTTTCGGGAGTGATTTGTTCGAGGATTCAAGGTAATTTAACCAAGAATCGAGACTGTTTTACGTCCATATCAATAAAGAATTCAGGAATTTAAGCATTTATTTCCAAAAATTCAAATGTAAAAAGGTCTTTGTGGTGATAAGGCAGCGCCACAGTGGCTTAAAGACTAGCAGCACATTTGACATATTTACGTAAAATAAGGGCTAACTGCTCGGTTTTTTGCTTTTAACCAAGAATAGAAATTATTTTACCTCCATTTCTTAAAGAATTCAGGGATTTAAGCATTTATTGACAAGAATTTTCAACATAAAAAGCTCTTTGTTGTGATAAGGCGGCGCCACAGTGGCTTAAAGACTAGCTGCACATTCGACATATGTACGTAAAATAAATGCTAACTGCCCGCTTCTTTGCTCTTTAAACAAATAATCACGACTGTTTTACGTCCATATCTATAAAGAAATTCAGGAAATTATTCACAATAATTTTCAACATAAAAAGCTCTTTGTCTGTGTTTCCACTCGTTCAGCTTTGACGGTGATAGGCTCCTATTAATCGGCCCTGCGCCCAGTGACCCGTGAATATATTATGAAGTCTATGTGTGAGGTATGCAGATCAATGCCCACATATGTAAACAAGTAAGTTTGAGAAAAGTTAACGAGTATGAAACCTTAGGTATGAACATAACGTGATAATTCATCCACGTGACTACGGACAAAATATTATCGTCATTACGACGGTTTAGTGTGAAAATCCTTAGCCATAATGGCCTTAGTCATCTCTTTGACTTCTAAATTGATGCCATGACAACCGAGCCAGGGGAGTCTTCCAGAGGGCGGCAAGGGGAAGACACGAAAGCTTCGCCCAGGCACAGGGCTCTCCCGCGTGCCTGACTCCCCTCTGGAGCTCAAAATTTAAATAAAAAAAAATAATAATTTTTTGGGAGTGTGTTTCCTGAAAACATTCAAATATGTGTAAGTGGTCAGTGAAGTCAGTTCGGGTTTACAGTATTCATGTTTCTGGTTGGGTTATTAGTGTTCCGCATTGGTGCACACCGTAAAGCTGAAAACAAGTAAATGCTGACGCCACTTGCCAGTTTGTTACATGCCGACATTACAAAAAAAATAATAAAAATGATAAACATTTTAGCGCGCTGGTCATGTGACCAATGGATTCAAAATCTGTGTGGGATGACAGCATTCCACTGGCCGCATGAGTTTGTTTGTACATTATACTGTAAATTATATATGATTATGGAATTGGAATGGGATTACTTGCACTAGATCCATGTTGTTTTGCGCACTTTTCATTAAATCTACGGCAAAAAAAAAAAAAAAAATCAATGTTATTCATGTTATTCAAGTATATTGTTCATTTTCGTGATTATTGGGATCAATAACTGACGCGTTGACCTGGGTCATTGGTTTTGATAGTGGGGCTAGTGAACTTCAAAATTGCCCTTATTGTCTACCCCTGACTAATTGAGTCGAGTCCGAGCCCCTGTGACTCGAGTCTAATTGTCTACCCCTTTATTTGTACAGTTGTACTTGGACACAAGAAGTTAATTCGTTCCAGGACCTTGTTTATAAGTCGAAATGGTCATATATCTAGCAGGATTTTCCATAAGAATACATTATAATTCAATTAATTCGTTCCACAGCCCAAAAGCACTAACACAGCCTACACTAAATCCTTAATAAATACTGCTAGTACTATTACAAATGGCAATTACAAATAGCAAAACAAATACATTGTAAATAATAATAATAATTCCTGTAATAATGTAACGAATTGGGTCCTAATGTGGCAGATGTGTTTTGAGTGGTGTACCTGAACGCACCACGTGGCTGATGTGCCAGAGTGAGAGAGGGCATTTTACTTTCACTTTTCATGTTCAGTTGCGGCGGACAGTAGGCATGTTGTGTTGCACAAACTCTGTATGCTCTAAATGATTAAAAACTTGACGAAGATGGCGATTTTTTTTTTGTGGCGATGTTACAATCATAATAATTGTCACCTTAACTTATAAAGACTAGCAAGGAGGCTGGAGGAGGACCGTTGAGATTGTAGACATTCTAAAGCAGTATTGTCAAGCCAGTTCACGAACGCACGCACATCGCTCAAATTTTTCTATCATTTCCATCTTCATTTCAATGGTAAGCTTCACCGCTTTCCTTTTTTTCACCACCTGCACTAACGTTCTTGGAACCAATGTTGATTGCGTTCAGAAGAAAATCCGCTGTGTGTCCATCTTGCGGGAAAACAAAGTCATTAATCATCGTATTTCAAGCATGTCGTCGGATGTAGAAACAAACGGCGAATCAAATTTTACATTGGATGTCGGGTAATGATGGGTTAAATAAAAAAATTACATGAGGATAAAGTTTAGAATGGCGGGCGCTCGCAATGCGAGCGGTTGTTACTGGCACCCCCAAGGGGGCCACTGTTATTTCAATTTGATCGGCATTGTCAGATTGAGTAAAGAGGAAGAAAGTGGGCGAGCGAGAGAGAGGGAGTGAGATCGGTGAGTTGGGAAAGTGCGCGGGTAGCGCGGAGTTCAGTGGCTGCAGCCCCTACGTTTTTGCTTTGGTCAATAAAAGTATTCAGAAAGAGCCATCCGACGCCTCTCTGTGTTTTTATGCATGCCACCGCCTTCCTGAGGAGGAAATGGGCCGAACCGACGACAACAAGCCAAGTGAATCACCGGTTCACTCCTCACTACGGCGAGGAGTTGAAAACACCGCCAATTACCAAAAAGGACAAAATTGGTGACACGTGAAAGTGGCATAAAGCCCAAAAAACGGACCAGAATAGCCAGAGCCTGGAATCATTTCAAGGAAAATATGGAGGGTGCCATTGTGTGTACTCTGCTAAACTGAGTTCGAATACCATGGTTGCACATTGGCTATGAATGAACACTTGAAACGCCATCACCCAAGTATAATTTTCGAAGACAATAAGAAGCAACAAGCCAGCGGATTGTAAGTCCATACAACTTTCTAATGATTTTTTAACACTGGAAGTTACCATTATGTGCGTCGTATCAACGTGGATTTTTATTTAATAAAAGAATTAATGTATATATAATTATATAATATTTTTTTAAAAATTATTATTAAATTTATTAAGATCATGGAAGCTCCGACTTGGGGAAAATATATAAATATATGCTGTATATACAGAATATAATAAAAATATATATGGAAACAGCACTGGCCTGCTTACTGTAATCCATGACTGCACTAATGATAGTTACTTTATATTATAAAGTATCATTGTATATATACATATCGTAGTATACTATAAAATTAATACTATATATTTATTTTTTGTCACTGTGAGTATGTGTGCCTCTCATTCAAAATATTTGTGGTAATGTCTCAGTGTGCCCTCTACTTTATCTATTTTCAGGTTAAAACAAACAAAAGTTGAACAGTTTTTCCCCTCCCCTCAAAATGCGGAATGCACACCAGAAAAAGCATCTGAACTCACACAAAGTATTCTGAAAATGGTTGTCCGGGACATTGCAATTCATTTTAACATTTAGACAATATAGACAATGACATACCACAAAAAGAGTAAGAATTGTTTTGACTCCTGTTAAAGAGGTGAAGTCTAAGTGTTTCCGTTTACATTTTTTTGCACTAGTTAATGCCAGCATCATTTGACGTCATTGTTTGTGATTTATCATTGATTTTATTATTATTTATTATATTAATTTGTTATTTATTTATACGTTAATAAAGAATTTAGGTGTTCCACAATGTTTTTTTGTGAATTAATAAGCTTCAACAAACATTTCATTATTAAAGTAGTAAAAAAAAAAAAAAAAAAAAAAAAAAAAATTGATTAGTCGACTAATCGTAAAAATAATTGGCTGACTAATCGGGAGGAAATTAGTTGTTTGGGACAGCCCTACATTTCATACTATTTATACTATTTAAAAAATGTATTAAAATAAACAAGACAATATTTATTGTGTTCCTTTTTGTGCTTTTTTTTAAATAAAACAAAAAAAAAAAAAGTAAACTGAAAAACAAAGAAAGAAACTAAGAAATATTTACTATTCACTCACTGGCTGCCATTGACAACGACAGACGGCCAATTCATTTAAGCTGAAAGGGCGAATGCTTCTTTCATTGTGAATGACGGTTAGCTCAGTCACCTCTCCCAGTCAAAATATGTCAGACGGCTAACGTCGTCAGTGGCAGCCAATGAGTTCAATGTATCCCGCCTCTGCATTGCGAGCCTTCCCAATCTCTGGTCAAAGTCAACTCAAAGACAAAGCCGGCAAGTGACTGTGCAGTGTACTTTAGTTTGCATCGCCCCCTTGTCCGTCCCTAAACATCCTTTCTTATCTCTTAACTGCTCTTGCTGGATCCCTCCCTTGTTCCCTCTCAGCCTTATTTGATTCCCGCTCCTCTCTGGCGCATCTCCGCCTCTGCCTCTTGCCCCGCCCCCTCCCAGCGCCCCCAGCTCTCTGTCGACGTCTCCTGACATTAGTGGGTGTGCGTCTGATTGCAATGGAGCAGTCTGCGGCGGATGCGCCCCTCCCAGGGCAATGCTAATGCCATATTAAAAATAACATCCTCGACAGTTCTTCCTATGCATATGAATAATGCCATCTCCTTGTGGGCATTTTAGATGAGTTACTCCGCCGCGGCTTAACTCAGACAACGTTCTGCGGGAGGGTGCGAAAACTTCTTCATTTTCAGAATAAGTAGGCAGAAAAATTGAGTTTTTGCATGCAGCTCTAATATCCATATAATAATAATTTTTTGCACACCAGACACTTGTTGCTAAACATCTATCAGAGACTGTAAAGATTTATTGGGGATGGTTTGAAAAAAAGATGACGTCTTAGAAAAAACTAAAGTGATGGTTCCGATTTACTATATTTTGCAGGATCTGTGATTAGTAGTAGATCTTGAAAAATATAATCGATCGTGTCGATCGAGTCAGCTAGCCACATTAGACCGCTAGGATTCGTGATCATTATTTTTGAGCATATAAGTGGACTTGTTGAGTATTTTCCTACTCACTATTTATGATTGTAATATCTTGTGTTCTCGACAGCCTTAATGTGGGAAGGAGAGGAATTTTGTTTTGGTGGCCAATGCTGTCACGAGTCGTAATGGTTTTGCAGATGCGAGGTGGCATAATTACTCTCTTTCCTTTCGTCAGTGAATTCAGTTGGATAATACCCATTTAGTGATAGCTCACATTTGACTGGCAAACATAATTATTATTTTTTTTAATATGTTTTGCATTGTTTCAAGTCAGAGCATTATTCTCTTTTTCACACCACTGTCTTTGGTCACAATTTTCCTGGAGGACATGGTTAATGTTTACTTGTAAGCACAAATCATTCGATGGCGACAATGAGGATGAGATAGATGGGAGCAGATGGAGGATTCTGTTAACGTAGATGCTCTTAGGCCCCTTAGCGGGACGTCGAGACACTTGGGGAGACAAAGCAAGAGAGCGTTGCATGCCTCCTTGACGTGATGTCGAGGCACTCGGACACATCAAGCGAGAAAACCTCTGCGAAGTTGGCCCCCATCAAGCTCAAATTTATATAAAAATGATGTCATTCGTTTGTGTTAGGTTTGTGCTAGTTTGTGCTGACAAAATTTTCGTTTGTACTGCTGTCGTTTTTGAGATATAAATTTCGAATGTTGACGTCATGCAGCCCCCCCTTTTTTTTTTTTTTTTCTGCAAAATGGACCCAAAATGGTGCCATTCGTTGTGCTACGTGTGCTGTAATTGTTGGGACACCTCTCTGGTATTGACAGAGTTAGTACACTTCGTAAGCCACGACGGAGTTGCTGAGATTGACATAATCACTCGAAATTAATATCTCAATATCTAAAAAACGATAGCAACACAAACGAAAATTTTTGCATAAACAAATGGCACCATTTCGGGTCAATTTAGCAATGACTGCGTGACGTCATCCCTCGTAATCAATATCTCAAAAACGATAGCAGCACAAACGAAAAAATTTTCAGCACTAACCAGCACAAACAGTTGACACTATTTTTAGCTATTTTTAATCAAAATGGGGGGCTGTTTGACCTGAGATTGACCTATAAAAGAATTGTTAATATTTCAAAAACAATAGCAGCACAAACTTAGCACAAACGAATGACATGCTTTTTATGTAAATTTGCATCTGATGGGGGGCCAACTGCACGGAGGTAGCGAGAAAGGCTTTTCTGTCACTTGTATGGTTAAAATTTGCTTGCATAATGACTCATTTTCTCTTGTGATGATGCTGCTATTGCAGGGGTAGGCAAACCAGTCCTCGAGGTTCAGCACTGACAGTTTAACCAATGAGGTTTCAGTGGAAACAAGAAGCACCTGACTGCAATCAACTGATTGCACTTGTAAGAAACCAGATTGGTAAAAGGCTGTCCTCATGATGGGTATGAACAAAAACCAGCACTCACTGCGGCCCTTTGTGGAATAGTTTGCCCACCCCTGTCCTATTGTGAAAAAAAATAAACCCTCAGATGAGGTGCTGGCTTCATGAGGGTCGACGATATACAGTGGTAACTCTACAAATGAAGCTAATTCATTACAGGACCTTGTTTGTAAAGGTCAAAATGGTCATAAGTCAAGCAGGATTTTCCCATATAAATACATTGTAATTCCATTAATTTGTTCCACAGCCCGAAAACCTACACTAAATCCTTAATACATACTGCTGGTATTATTACAAATGCCAATTACACAAAGCAAAACAAAACAATTATGATAAATAAAAATAGGAATAATGCAGTATAATAATAATAATAATAATAATAATAATCATAATTTCTGTAATAATGTGACGGATCGGGTTCTAATGTAGCGGATGTGTTTTGCATGCTGTACCTGAACCCCTCGCGTGGCTGACGTGACAGAGTAAGGCGTCAGAGTAAAAGAGGTGCGGTAGTGATTTTATTTTCTCTTTTAATGTTCTTATGTTGAGGCGTCAACTGCGGCGGACAGTCGGCGTGTTGTGTTGCACAACTTCTGAAATAAATGATTGAAAACCTGACGAAACCTGGTGATGTTACCACAATAATAATTGTCACCTTAACTTATAAAGACTGGCAAATGGAGGTCGGAGGAGTATTGTCAAGCAGTTCACGGATGCGCACCACACGCTTCAATGGTAAGCCTCACCTTTTTTGATTTTTCACCACCTGCTTTAACATTCCTGGAACACTTGTTGATTTCTCTCACAAGAAAATCCGCCGTGCGTCCGTCTTGCGGGAAAACAATGACATTGCGACGTTGTCATGAATCGTCGTCGTATTTCGAGCATTTGTCGCATGTAGAAACAAATGGCGAGTAAAATTTTACGCTGGATGTCGAGAAGATCGAGTGTTGAAGTGATCGTATGTCGAGGTACCACTGTAATTGTCATGTTAATGGTCACAAGTCAGCTGGAAACTATCCTAGCTGACCAACGTATTTTATAGAATAGGTACGTAAATGGTCAATCCGTTTGCTATGTTTAGCTCTATAAAAGCTAAACGCACAGGAACAAATAAAGTAATAAATCTAGCTTACCCTTGTTGTGTACGCAGCCTCCGGGTCGTCCTCCAGAACGCGACTCAGACCAAAGTCCGACACCTTACACACAAGGTTGCTGTTGACCAGGATGTTCCGTGCAGCGAGATCTCGGTGAACGTAGCTCATGTCTGACAGGTACTTCATGCCTGAGGCGATGCCACGCAGCATGCCCACCAGCTGGATTACCGTGAACTGGCCGTCGTGTTTCTGCAGGGAGAGACAAGGAGAAAGATGAATTAATACACGGTGTAAAAGCTCACGCTGTGAAGCACCAGCAGCACCAGTGGAATGGAACGGGAATTTCAAGCTTCTGGTTAAAAAAAGAAGGAGGAAAAAACTCTTCTGAAGTGTCCCTGAGCAACATTTCAAATCCAATCTTCCTCTTACTGACCCTGCACCTTGGCCTCGATTTACTGGGTGTCAGTGAAAAATCATTTTTTTCCCTAGCATGTGGCCATGGAGGATCTGGGATTTGCTCACCTGATTCCAGTTTTTTTTATGTCATTGGCAGTTGATCGATGGCAGTCCGGCTTACCTCCCCTGCAAATGATTTCTGCCATGGGCCAGTGGTACCCGTTAAAAAGCCATCCATGTTATCGGTCACCCTTTCCCCTTCATTTAATCTCTCCTTCCCTCTCTTCCATCCATCTATTTCTGAGCATGGCTTCTTGTCTTAGGTCGAGAGAACTCTCTATTAGGTAGATTCAGTCTCTGTATCTCCATTTATCATGTAGCCATCATCTTGAATGGACACACCGCTTTCTACCAACAACTGGGGTTCTTTTGTCTGCCTCCCCCCTCAGCAGCTGTGGAGTAAGTTAATTAGCTGGTCGTTTTGTGAGATACTGATTGATTGGAGTGTCTAACAAACCTAAAGACTTCCTCTATCAATCTGTCCACTACATTGTATTCCTGGACTGGTCGGGACGGAGATTAATGAGATATCGTGCGTGGTATTCAATGGATGTATAAATGTATGGATCGAGGTATAATATTTCGTATATATGCTGCTTTCATGTGGTGTCGTTATTATGGTAAATACCACTTGTCTAGTCGAAAATTGCATGTAAACGCCCCCCCCCCCCCAAGTGGTATTTCCTTATGGAGAACTAATATTTTATTATGATACCCGAGTTTCCTAGATGGGACGACCATTTCCTTTTCAAAATGGAGGCACGTGAACAAGAAGTTGTCAGTGGTAAGACACGCTACGTTTTTTTTTTTTTTTTTTCAATTGTTTCATCGTCAATTTACACACAAAACACACTTCAAAAATCTATTGACCTGACACGCAGTCATTCTTTGTGTCACACCTTATCAGAGGGGGCCGAGCTTCATTTAGTAATAGCCGAAGACGGCACACGCTCATGTCGGATTTAAGCTTGGATTTACTTACGATTGGATTTAACTGCGAAAGTTGTACCGCATACAAGCAGGAAGGATTGTCTCAGGAGTGATTTGTTCAAGGATTCAAGGTAAATATTATATTTTTCGTCCCATGCATGCGTGATTGAAGCATTTTCTTCTTTGTTTACACATGGAAGTGGCTAATTTTAGTAACTGACTAGCCTCATAGCTGGCAATATTTATGCAAAATAATGCTACCTGCACGGTTTCGTTGCTTTTAACCAAGAATCGAGACTGTTTTCAGTCCATATCTATGAGGAATTCGGGGATTTCAGCATTTATTCACATGAATTTTTGCCAGAAAAGCTCCTTTTACGCCAGACGGCCGCTAGCCTCATTCGCTAAAATATTACCATGGTACTTCGTCAATATACGCAAAATAAACACTAACTGTACGGTTTCTTTGCTTTTAACCAAGAATCGAGACTGTTTTACGTCCATATCTATGAAGAATTCGGGGATTTAAGCATTTATTCACAAGAATTTTCACCAGAAAAGCTCTGTTTACGCCAGGCGGCCGTTAGCCTTATTCAGTAACAGTATATAGTGTACAATGATGATAAATGGATATTATATTCTATAATTGTGATTGTATATAGAATTTATTAACTATCTATTTACATATTTTTTATGATTGATTCTGCATGTTTTCCTCAAGTATTAAGTTTCCGATGTAAATGGAGTGATTTAGCTGTTGAAAACTTGAAGTAAAAAAAAAAAAAAGTTGCTATTTTGGTCAAAAACGTATATGATATGTTAAATATTGTTATTGATCCTGGAAATATAGGTGATTATCTCTGCATTTGGTGATTTTTGTGCATCTAGTGTAAAATCTGAGACTTTTATAGCCATTTTAAGTTGTGTTATGCTTATATAGAAAATAAATAATCAGGATTTTATAAGGGAACGACTTTGAATTTTTTGATGCTGCTGCTCATGGAGACTCATATATGGCTAAGGTAGGTGCCTGTTTTGGTTCTAGGTCGGTAGCAGTTTGGTTTTGTAAATATTTGAACTTTTTTGAAAATAAGCCCACAACGAATCGGCCCTGTTTCCCATGTAATGTCAATAGGTTATGAGGTCTATGTTACACGTTTTTCTTATGTTGTCATTATAAAGTAGTGTACACATTTTTAATTTTTTCATGAGGAGGCTCCACATTAAAATAAATCACGAGAGCACGATGGGAATACTTTTCAACTTTATATGCCGCAGGAAGTGATGTACCCTGTCAATATGGACGCTTCTCCTCCACACACAACATTCTTTGGGCATCAATTTTCCTTTCAGTAGAACCTCAAAGGATGAGACTTCATGAGATTTAAAAAAGCTCGAAAAATAGCCTTCAATGGAAGCACACTTAAGCCACATTTATACTTTGATGACATTTATAAATTATTGCTTTAATGTTGGTAAAACCCTAAATGAAAACGCAGGTCTATAAATTGTGCAAATCCTCGTTTTTGAGCCTTTTTATAGTAAATATCTTCTTTTTTTAATCACTTTTCATTTCATTAATTTTAAAAATGGTGGAAAACAATAGGGTCTTTTATTGAGTTAAACAAACAAACAAAAAAAAAAGATTAAAAAAAAAAAAAAAAAAAAAAAATTCTCAAACCATTAAGGATTATTGTTTTATTACGTAATATAGTCATTTGAAAAAATTAGGACACCCCATTAAATACTCAGTCTGATCTTGAATTTCTTTATATCTGGAAAAGAAAGTGATTTAATTGCAGGTAAACAACAAAAATTAGCATTGTTTTACTCATTTAACCAAATCTATCAACAAAAATGTATATTCTAACCGAGGAAAAAGTTAGGACACCTAATAGCTAGTGTTTACCCTCTTTGGCGGAAATAACTTCAGTGAGACGCTTTTTGTAATCGTCTACCAGTCTTTGACAACGGTCTGAAGAGAGTTTGGCCCACTCCTCAACACAGAATACATGTGAGATTTTTGAGGGGTTTCTTGCATGTACAGCCCGTTTCAAGTCAACCCACAGCATCTCAATGGGATTAAGATCACGTGAGATCCTTGGTGGATTTACTGGTATGTTTTGGGTGATTGTCATGTTGCAGGGTCCAGTTACGCTTCAGCTTTAATTTTTTCACAGATGAAGCACCCTCTGATACACAATAGAATTCATGATGGATTCTATTATGGTGAGCTGGCAAGGTCCTGCTGTAGCAAAGCATCCCCAAACCATGACACTACCACCTCCATGCTTCACAGTTGGTATGAGGTTCCTTTCCTGGAATGCTATATTGGGTTTACGCCAAACATGTCCTCTGTTCTGGTGCCCAAATAATTCAATTTTAGATTCGTCTGTCCAAAGAGCATTATTCCTGAAGTGTCTACATTCACTCTAGTTTAACCTCAGTCTGGCCTTGATGTTCTTCTTGGAGAGCCAAGGTTTCCTCCTTGCACACCACCCATGAAGCTTAAACTTGTGAAGTCTCTTTCTGTTTTTTTTTTTTTTTTTTTTTTTTAAACCTGTCCTGTTCAGCTGTTTGACTCGGAGAACGGAAGTCTAAGTGCTCGGGTAGTCTGAACAGTTTTAATGTTTCACATTGAGAGTCTGACATATGCCTACTCCCTTTGTGATTATTCATCATACCTCATTTATTTTGACAAAACAGCAAACAGGAAGGGGTTATGGGGGAACAGAAGAAAAGAAACACAAGAGCCGAAAGAGAAGAAACACAAACAACAACAAGAAATACATTGAACGTCTAACTACACTAACTACTAATATGTTGGTGCTATCGTCAGCTAAATGTATTTCCGGTTGACACCATGTGGGGGGCCTGTTGACCAGGGAAAGAGGGGGAAGAAGGTGGGGGAGTCTATAAGCTAAGTGATAGAAAGGGGTAGAGTGTACACAAATCATCTCTGTGATCTAGAACCCAGTAATCCGTGTGAATGCCTTCTGAGTGTTAGCCCGTTGGCGACCGACCCTACGCCGCCCCAACGCCAATCCCGGCACCGGGACCCCCCACCCGAGCGCACCCAATAACATCCAGCCGCACGCGTGCTCCACCGGGCGCGAAGCAGCCATGCAGACGAGCGGAGACACAGGGCGCCGACACAGGGCCACGGCCCCCACCCAGCCAGCCCAGGGAGGGAGGGCGGTCCCGGGGGGAGGCTCCGCAGCCCATTCCTCCTCCCATAGCCCAGCAAAGGAGCACCCCCCCCCCCCCCCCCCCGGAATCCAGGGTGGTCCCCCGGGCCACCCGTGCGCCCATCTACCGGCCCTCGGGGATGGCAAGAGGGGACGCACCACCAACCCCACGTCCGTCCCCAACCCCGTCCGCCCACCCGGGCCACAAGCCGCCGCCACAGCCCCCCCGCCGACACGGCACGCCACAGGGCCCCCAGCGGCCCACCAAGCCCAGGGCAGGGACCCCGCGTAGCAGGCAACATCCAGCCAATACACCGCTGCCCAGCCAGCGATCCGCAGCGGAGCACTGGGCGGATACCCAGTTAGAGAAGAGAGGGGAAGGCGGAGGCAGGAGAACGCCGAGGAGCCGTCGTGGGGCGACGCGAGACCGGGGCCCCGACCTGCCCCCACTCCCGCGGCCGGCAGCCCAGGCAGAGAGGAGGCCATGCCTCGGGATCCACGCCATAGAAAAACGCGTGGGACCCACCTACCACCCTATTACTGTGGCTGCCAGGTTCTCGGCTGGCAGCCATAACCCAGCACCGTGATGGGATTGTGAGGGGAGGGTAGTGCAATGTATGCATTAAAATAGGAGATCTTGGCTTGGGGCAGTGGGACCGCAGCATGGAAATTCAGCCCAGCTGCCCGTCCCACCGCCCTTTGCCAGAGCTCTCCTGTGGCGTATGATGGTGCGTTAACAAAAGGTGCAGGGATGGTAGGGCCTGCCGTGAGGAGGTAACCGTGAGGCACGCCCCCCCAGCAGGTCCCAACCATCCCACAACCTTGGTGTGTGATGCATTAAAAACGGGGGAGCCAGGCCAGGACTGTATGGCTCCGTCCCAACTCTCTCCGGAGAAATGAATGAGTATGTAAGTGCCAGGGTGAAAGATATTTACAGTGCTGAAGTGAGGAGTGTGTGAGTTAAGAGGCAGGCTCCCGCGGGCGTGGCCCCGTCCACTGGAGCAACCGGCCGCCGCAGGGCGGGAGAAGCGCCAGGGCCGTGATCAACCCCCGCCCTCAGACCACCTAAAGTCTCTTTCTGATTGATGCACTTTCACATCAACAGTAACAAGAGCCTGCTGTAGGTCCTGTGATGACATTTTAAGGATTTTAGAGACTTCTTTTAGCATCGTGCGGTCTGCTCTCGGGGTGAACTTGCTTGGACGGCCAGACCTGGGCATGTTGGCAGTTGTTTTGAATGTCTGCATCTGCAGTCTTATTTCTGAAGGCCTCAGACAGCTTCTTTGATCTCATCGTGGTGTTTTCTCTCACTTCAACAATGAGGGGCACACCAAACTAAATGTGAAGTTTAAATAAGGCAAGCCTCCTTCAAAACACTGGGTAATGATGTTCTAACCATGTGCACCTGATGTGATTCCCCTGTGTGTGGTTTTAGTCATTTTAAGTGGGATTGAATGTGGGGGTGTCCTAACTTATTCCTCCACAGAAATTGCATTTATTATTAATTATTATTAATTTATTATTATTTATTATTGCATTTTACAGAAAGTTATAAAAAAAAAACTTTTTTGCAGTTTTATTTAGTTCTATTACTTCAAGATTATTAAAATTGATATTAAATATCCATATGGCCAAATATGTTAGAAAACAAAGAGGCTTCCATAGGGCGTCCTAATTTTTTCACATGACTGTATATGCAGTGGTACCTCTACATGCTAAGTTAATTCGTTCGAGGACCTTGTTTGTAAGTCAAAATGGTCGTTTGTTGAGCAGGATTTTCCCATAAGAATACATTATAATTCCATTAATTCCTTCGACAGTCCTAACTCCTACACAAACAATGGTGGAAAAATCGTAAATACTCACTGATTTCTGTAATTTATCTTAGCCTAAAATAGTGATAAACTGACATATGGGGATACCGGGGATTTCCCCAGTGGGCCCGTGGTCAAATGTGCGGACCCTAAAATTAGCGCACCCGCGTAATTCAAGCATTACGGTAAATGGATTCTGACCAAATGGCAAGGCAGTTGACTTGCATGTGCTCGCATTGTTCCCAGCTCTTCAAAACACTCTCAAGACTCTGAAATATCTAATGCAACCATTGTCATTATTTGAAAATGAAAAAAAGTCGCCTGATCTTAAAACTGCTCCATTTACATGTGTGTTACGTGTGCTGTCACGTCAGTACCATATTATGCGATTCCCCTGAGCAACGAGTCCTTTTAGCAGATGGTAGGTTATAGTTCTCATTTATGTGGCACTGTAAATCTACATACTATATCTGAATAAGTACTGGCTAAGGTTGGTGAATATCAGAAGTGGACCTCTCTCACTACTCCCATACTCAAAACTATGCATTTTTACAGTACCAATATTTGGAGAAAATAATTAAAAGTCCTGCATTTGAACTTCAATCTGGTAACAGTTCTCATTTTTGTTGAACTGTAAATCCACAGTTCTGAATAAGGTATGGCCAAGGTTAGTGAATATTAGCAGTGGACCTCTTTGGATGGCTTCAAACGCAGTCCATGAAGTCGTCCATGAAGTTCACTGACTCCCGGGCCACTCCCCCACCCCCAGTTTTCCCCTGAACTTAGGTTATCTTTGTAATTAATCAAAATTACATTAATTTCAAGACCATAAGTCACTACTGTTTTCCACCAGTTTGAACCCTGCAGTTTATAATTCAGTGCATTTTGTATATGAATATTTACAGGCCAATCAGGTGTGTTACCGTATTGGCCCAAAAATAAGACAGCCCTGATTATAAGACAACCCCCTCTTTTTCAAGACTCAAGTTTGAAAAAAGACTTTTTGAACACCAAATTAATTTTTATACAGAAAATAATTACAGTAGATCTGAAACAAATTATTATAACAATATATTTGAGAAAAAAGCATGTTATTTTGCCTCATTCAAGTCTTAATATATGAACATTTAAATATGTAAACTAAAGTGCAATCACATTCGTAAATGAATGGCTTCTGGTTTTTGAAATGTAAATAAACCAATCTATTGTGATCATACAACAAAATTGCAATAACTGAATTAACCATCAAAGTGAAGTTTAGCTGCAACTGTAGTCTTGAAACAAATCTGAATACGGAAAAACATTGCAATAAAATAATGCAAACTGGTTAAACTTGAGAGTAGCTGAGATCAGTCACGACAGAACATCGCTTCAATGATATCTGGCGCCACCTAGCGTCGTGAATGGGTATAACGTCTGGACCGCGAATATAAGACGACCCCGACTATTTCAGTCTTATTTCAATACAAAAAACACTGTCTTATATTTGGGCCAATACGGTACTTCACTAGGGTAGTCAAAAGTATTGATAATGAAATGTCGTATCTAAATACAATGTTAAATTGCGAAATTATCGTCATTCAGTTATTCGTTTTTGTGTGACCATGGGTCACTAGAAATATGTTGTCATGGAATAAATTTTGCTCTACTCCTGATAAGTAATGGGAGATATTTTTGCATTTTTCTCGTTAACTCATTAGTATCCCATTAACCTGGATAGGCGTCCAATCCATTTGAAGTGGGTTAGGGTGGCAGCGAATGAGCGTTCATTCACTCCCTCTTCAAACGGATTATATGTCTACAAGTGATAGCGTACTTGTTTCAAGAGTTTTAATTTAGTTTTTAGGAGTTAGATTGCATGTCAATGGCACTTAAAGAGTTCATTAAAAAAAATATTTTTTAAAATGATGTAGTATCAACTGGCACTGCCAAACTTCCCATTTCAAATATATTAGACAACGAGAGGGCAAAAAGACCTTCCTTGCCACATCAGTGGTTTTGTATCTTCTCAGGGACAGCTGTTTAATAAATGGTCAGCATAATTAAATACACATATGGATGTTAGGAGCACAGATCAGCTGTAAAAAACATAAAACATGTTCCATTATTATATTGAGGCACCGCGGATTCTCTTTACGACCCTCGTTATAATGCAAACTGCTTAACAGAACAGTTTTTTGGTCCTGTTTTTGTGCTATCAGTGTGCGATTTTGCGTTTGTACCTTTGGTTGGGGTCATTTTAGGCTATCGCTCGCCATTTATCTTGGCTGAGTAGTGCTTGTGAGATTGCCATCTCGTTTGCTTTGGGCCCATCACCACGGTCCTGATGGCTTTGCGGCATGGAAGTGGTTTAAAGGAGCATGGAGTCAACCAGGCAGGCCTGAATTTAGTCGCTACTGATTTATGCGCGGACTTGAGAACATTTTATGGCGGTAATTTGCAGTGTCGTTCAAGTTATTTTTGAAAAGTAAAGAGTTACTTCCCTGAAAAAGTAACTAATTACTAGTTATGCAAAAATGAAAGTAACTATATAAGTAAACTTACTTTTAAAATATATATAATAAAAAGGCATTTTTTTGCTGTTCTGTCATCCTGTAACGTCTGCAGCCCGCAGCAAGTGCAAAATAAGAGGAGCCGCGTGAGCTGACGTAGCCGCTTTCAGGAAGTGAAAAGCAGTTGGACTCCAGCAAGCATATTTTCCATAGTTCAAAGCACCAATGCATTTATTTTTCACTGTTGCACAAGAAAACATTGACTTTTACTGTTTGACGGAGTAGGGGAGATTATAGCAGTGTAAAGTTTTACTAGTTTGGTGAGAAGGTGAATAGTTTTTTTTTTTTTTTTTTTCGTTATCCGTGAGCTACATTTCCACACAAACGCACAACGAGATCATTTAGCACAGCAAAGAGAGGTGTGAGAGCCATTTTTTGAGTGTCCCAGAGCTTGCGAAACTTAAAGGGAGCCACGGATAGAAAGAAATGTAGTTCTTAAAAGGTAAATGTTACTAATTTGATATTAAAACCCCTCCTAATGTTTTCGCTTTAATAAAAATTGTAAAATTATTTTAACTAGTGTGTTGCCATTGTTGTTGACGACGCAGTGTGGTGACGTCACATGGGTACGCTGCTGGACTTCCACAGTGTCACTCTTTAACTACATAAACATGTCGTCGGTTCTGCCCTTCCAATTTGAGAAGGACAGCCCTGTCAATATTTCCCAAAACGAGCAGCAAAAGCAAAATGAACTGAAAAGACGTGATGTGACGAGTAGTGTACATGTGTTACAGTAAGTTCGCTAGTGACAACTAGCACTCTCCTGCTCTAGTGACGGAGCAGGAGAGTTATGTCAAAAAATATGTGAAGATCTTCACGGTAGACTATTGTGTGATCCAACTTATTCCAATATCATTATGGAGATAGCATCCAGAGCTGTCATGTATTTTACATATGATTCGGGTATACAGTGAAACACAGCTGTTTGATTATTTTTTTGTATCACAGCACACGAAAACGTTGATGCAGTCTACTGAGACGTCTAAAGACGGCTTACCTTATTTTTGTCACGTAAAAGTGCTGTCCAAGTCCCTGATCATCCTGCTGGAAATTCTGCTCAGCACGCTTGCACAAGCATCCGCACGCATGCACACATCGGTTAAAAGCACCGAGTACTCACTATTTTTGTTTTCATTGAGTTTTTTATTACCTTTTCAATGCCTTAAAATACTTTTTGCATGGATTACCCTATCATACTTTTAACCATTGTGTTTTTTTGTGGTAGCTTTAAAGGAGTTGACCACATTAGTCACGTAGCGTATTTAAACTGTCCTTATTTGATATAACTACATTTAAGTATTTTCTTGAAGCATTTTTTTAGTACGTTCTTCCTGTATGCATCTAAAAAAAAACAAGTTGAGAGCGCACGGTAGTACTTTGGGTGTCAAATTCGCCTCTTGTAGACGTTTCACCGATGTAGAACATTTTGGCAAAACACCGGTGTTCTCAGTTGAGCAGATGCTACTCCCGAAGCTTTCTTCCCAGTAGGGATGGAAATCGAGAAACGGTTCCTATAGAGCAGGGGTCCCCAACCTTTTTTGCACCACGGACCGGTGTTATTTGAGTCTTTTTTTTCACGGACCGGTGTTTTGACAAATTTTGCAACCTATAAAAAATTGCAACGACGCGGTTCTGCGTATGCGCGTAACGTTAAACATAGCCGCAAAATGCGCAAATGCAGCGATTCCAAAGTAAACACTACAAACTTTCTTGAAAGAAAGGAATATTAACTTACGTTTGATCATGGAAGGACTTGTAGAAAAGTTTTCCTCAGATACATCCTGCCATGTAAGCTGCACACAACAACTTCACACCGCTCTCACCATTAACATTTTCGCCTTGTTGTTACACATTAATTAAGAAGCCCGCTTCACAAAGATACAATGTTGGAAATTGTAGCAAGGTTTTCAATGTTCTTGTAGCGATGTCAGGATATTCCAGAATGACTTTAATCCAGAACCTCGGTAGAGTTGTTGTCTCAAATATACGTTTAATGAGGTCGCCGTCAGTTGTGATCCCTACAAGTTGAGCTTACTGTTGCACAGACATGCTCGAATCATTCGGTTTATTCACTAACGGGTCACGAATCCACTCCTTAGCAGTTCGTGGGTCTTCGAGGTTGTAGGCCCGTCAGGTGCCCTTTTCGCCGTAAAAATATCTCCAAAGACGTCTGTTTTCCAGTCATCTTTGCTCGTGTGGGGGCTAGTTATTTCCGGGAACAAATGTGCTGCAGCTGCAACCCGCGGCCTAGCAATACATTATTATCGAGGACAAGCGCACATAGATATATTATATACACAAAGAAGATGTACTGCTAGCAGTCCAATCAATGGATTTCTATGACGACATTCTCATCTATCCCGTAGTATTATATCTAGAGTAGACAGGGATATTGGTGTGTTAAGCAGGGGCACAGGTTTAATTCTGCCAGAATGCGGTCGTTATTAAATTATTATTTCTGTGCGGCCCGGTAGCAAATGCGCCACGGACCGGTACCAGTCCGCGGCCTGGCAGATGGGGACCCCTGCTATAAAGAACCGGTTCCGTGTGTTTCAATTCCATGGAATCGTTTGGCAGTTTATTTAACGACTCTCTTATAGATTCCAACCAGCACGATTCGAGTCACGTAACTTACTTATGTTACACGCTTTCAATTCAGCATGTAAGACTACATGATTACTCAAAGAGGGACCACTCACCAAGTACAATCTCAAGAGTCATCGCCTAGTAATTTTGCGTTGATTTTCACAGGCCAGGCCATTATTCATGAGACTACTTAAAGAAACGGTGATTTTTCCAAAAAAGTCTGTTAATGGGTCTATCGTATTCCTCGTCAAATACTCTATAAGAAAAATATAACATATATGCATCTAAAATAATCCTAAACGATTTAATAGCAATTTTAATACTCCTGTTAGAAAGGCTCCTTGGGTATGCGTTCGTTCCCATAGCAACCAGTCAGTTACTTCATGTTATTGTCCTACGTCATACGCGCTGCGTATTCTGGGACCGACAATGGGCATAAAGTGCGCATTTCGAGCAGAGTGCGGCCACCTGTTAAGATGTGTGCGAGGAAGTGTTAATCTGTGTGCGTCCATGAACGAATGTAAGTATTTCCTCTTCATGTCATAAAGTTCTTATGATAAGTTAGAGCCGTTATCAGTGCTACCGTTTCGTGTTTTTACTGTTACGTCGGCTGGTTGCTCCCGCTCCTCCTCGCTGCGTCGAAGAGAGCGTTGTTTACATTATATTTGCGCTGCACATTTGTGTTGAGAGAGAATGTGTTAGTTTTGCATCTCAAAATGATGTTATAAATCTATATGAGTGTAAAGTGCTTAGTTTTTGCCACTTTTATGGCCAAGATTACCGAACGTGCACACAGCTGGCTTCCGGGTTGTGCACGCACACTCGCGCCCCTCCACCTTTTTGTTCATTATACTGTACGAGTCATGTATGTGTGTTATTGACTCCTGTACAGTCAATTTGCATTGTTTATTGCATCATCACTAATGTGATGCAATTTTCTTTCCTTTCAGAACCACACATGTACCCACACATTCCAGTCTTCTTCCACACACATACAAATACATCAACATCTTTCCACGTATGCTCTCATCTGCTCATTGAGTGATTCTCACATCAAGAGCCATTGCCTGTATATAGTTGTGTCTGTTGCCAAGTTGGGTTAAAAGTGCCAAAGACCAACTCCACTCTCCGCTCCTTGTGTTCCAACCGACACCCCGAGGCGAATGAAACATAAAACATATTGAACCTAGAACCTTATACAGTCCATTAGTCCAAATTAGAATCAATAAGAGAATCGATAAAAAAATCGAATCGTCAAGCAATATCGATAATGGAATCAGAATCGTAAAAATCTATTCCCATCCCTACTTCCCGGTGAATAAGCGACTTTGCCTGGGTTTTTTCATTTGCCTGCTGCCCAGGCTTTTGGAATCCTCTACCATGTCCAGGTATTTGAGTCCATTATTTTTATCGCCTTGTTTTTACAGCTTCTCACCGCGTTTTTCTACAGAAGTTTTGACATTAGGCTTCATCTTTGAGTTCGTGGGGTTTAATTAGTCGGTGGAGTTGATTTCAACAAATTCCTTGCAGTTTGTCAGATATTTGTTAGTTTCAGGGCTCCGGAGTGGCTAAGTTAGCACGAGTCAACTGTGCTTAAGTGAAAAATTCTGATATTCCCCTTTAAATTCAATCATCGGAAAGTCATTTACATGTGATGACATTTTTCTTTTGTCATTCTTGTATTGAGGCGGCAAAGGGAGAAAAATTGGTAAAAAGTAACTGATAGATTACTTTTAAAGTAACTTAGTTACTTTGATAATGAATTAATCAGTAAAGTAACTAGATTACTTTTTTGAGGCAAAATCCGTAATCAGTAAATAAATTACTTTTTCAAGTAATCTGTGACAACACTGGTCGTAAGTGATAATATAGTAACGTTACTACGTACTCGAAGTTAAAATAGCTCATTTTTAAAGCAACTCTGGTTCATCTATCATCATCAATATAGTCCAATGAGTTTTATATCTTCTTTTAAAGCTAATTTTGAATTCTAGCAACTTTTCTCCCCCTGGAGTTCCCGGCCTGACCTTGAAATTCTGTGAGCGCTTGTTGCTTTCAGCCAACTCACCTTGAGGAAGGTGTCCAGTGATCCGTTCTCCATGAACTCTGTTATGATCATCACCGGCTTGCCTAGAAAAAGACATAACAAGGCAGCTGTAATGAAGCGCAATTACGTGGAACAAAGACGGCGACTAGAAAGAGACGAGCTCGGCAGCCTACAGCTGCGACCGGCCTTCTTCTCTGGCCCCGACTCGTCTCCCTGGAGGATAACGTGGCGTGTCGTCATCTGTCACACTGACAGCTTCTAATCAAGCCTCTCCATGAACGCCAGGAGATAATTAGAACGGACCGATCCGGCGGAATATCTGCACGCGCGTGTGCGAAAGAGAGAGAGGGGGAGAGAAGTGGTTTACGGGGTTCTCCTGAGATCTCATGAATACTAATCAGCCTCAAGGGAAAGGAGGTGCGGGTGGGGGTGTTTGCGGTTCAATCATTGTGCACCTGCACATGCATGTTTGCGTGTGGCTTGACAGACAGGCCCTGTGCACTATGTTCCCCTGCTTGGCATCTGCCAGGGCTTACAAATGACGAACAAAGTAGACGCAATCACATGTGTACACACACGCGCGCGCCTACTAAAACAGCAGGCGTTGCTTTTCAGCAGGTTTCTTTTAAGGCGCGACCCCCTGCAGCCCTGTTTTCACCATCACAAACAAACATGTACAAACCACTTGGCGTGTGTGTGTTTATTGAAAGACGGTTTTTACCTTCGAAGTTGCTTGTTCGCTATATTTTTCTATTTTCAGGAGGCCATGCTAGCCTTTCGGTGGCAATGCTTTTTTAAGTAGGAGTGGGAACCTCTTGGTACCTCATGATACGATACGATTTGCGATACAAAGCTCATGATAACGATAATCTGACGATATGGCGATACAACGATTATCGATACATTGGTCCGGAAATAATTTTTGAAAATTTTACAAACAACTAAAAAACAGAAAAACAAGCTTCTGCTGTCAATTGGTATGAGCTTATCATTAGTAGACATCCAATTCATTTGAAGTGGGAGGGTGGCAGCGAATGAACGCTGCCATCCCTCCCACTTTAAACGGATTGAACGTCTATGGCCGGTAGTGGCAGCCAATGCCGGGCAATGAGGTAATTTTGGGCCATTTAAGGTCATTTACCTGTTCATTTTCAGTTACTTCCTGTTGATTTTGAGGTATTTTATGGGGCTCTTCCTGTTTATTTGGAATTACAGAGCAGAATCACCCAAATGAATAGGCAGTCACTCAAACGCAACAGAAAATGACCTGTAAATGCCCTAAAATGAACAGCAAGTGACCTGTAAATGCCCTGAAAGTCGGACAGAATGACCGTGACTGCTCTGGTTTCGAATGAACGAACGTTCCCAGTCTAAATGGAATTGGGCGTCAAGCACCGTCAATGCAGTCTTAGAGTTAACGGAGACACTATTATGGTGGAAGATTGTGGTAGCAATTTGTCGGTTCATTTAAATTTTTTTTTTTTTTTTAGACATTGACACCTTTTTAAATTATACCGCGATTCTTGGCAGGAACACTTTTAAGGTGGTTTTCAGACATAAATGCTGCGACAATAACACATAGTGTGATCCATGGGCGTCGCCAGATATATATGCAGTGCCCCAGTATAAATTTCACCGCTAAAAAAAATAAAATAAAATACTTTGGAGTTTCAAGTCTACATAGCATAATCTACAGAATGCACCTATTTAATATGGTCGTATTATTCTATTCACTCCATATATGACTCCTTAATATGGTAATTTATGCACATAACTTTGGCTGTGATAGGCATATGAGTTGATACTTCTGCAAAGCACTATCTGGAGACATGCTGTGTTCATTTGTATCGGGACATATGAGTTCCTAATTTGGAAAATCGTTCTGATATTTTGTAAACGTTGATTTTCCATCAAAATCATCAGTATGGTTGACATTGACATTTTCGACAATAAACGATGTTGAATCAACATTGCAAATACAGATGACAATTGACAGGTGACGTTGAAATAACATTGTTCTATGGTGTGTCGGGCGACGGTTGGGTTAACATTGTTTTATAGTTGATGAAATAATGTTGACAAATAGTTGATTTTTGATTGACCGAGAAATAGGATTGAAAAGTCATCGAATTATGGATGAGCGGGAGTTATGGTCAAATAATAGTTGTGATCGTGGTTGAGCGGGAAGACAGCATATCACTTCAAACGAACTGTACTGGAAATGCCTCTTTTAAGGATAGCCATGTTTAAAGGTAAGCCAATCGCTTTTCTTCAGAGCCTTTATCAGCAATGATGTCTTACGGTAGAATAAACCGCGTTTGTCATCAAAGTTGTACGTAAAACGGTTTGCCTGACAAAACGTGACAAAGTTGCCGAAATTGTAAGAAGCGGTGCGTTTGCTGTGTTTGGCATAAAAGAGAAGACCTACTTAACCTGAATGTTAGCAAAGAAGAACTTAGTTCAGGCAAACGTAATTATTTTTCCAATTAAATTGCTAAAATCACTAGAAATGACACAGTCGAGCCTTGTCTAAATTGATTTATTGAACACAAAGATAGTGCGGTCATTTTTCCATCATAGCTAGTTAATTAGCTAGCTCCGTTCCCTTGTGTAGAAGTGGCTACTTTATGTCCCATGGTGGCAAAGTTCGCAGTTCATCAGACTGAGAAGGAGGCTTAAGTTTGAAATAACTTTCTAACTGAAATAACTGTCTATTGTTGTGATTCAATTAAAAATAATTTTGAAATCTAGCCAATTTTTAATTGTATTTATTTATTTATTTATTTTTATTCTTTGTTAAATTATTAGATTTTTTTTAAATCGTTCATGTACTAGTATATTTTATTAGTCAGCCAAGCTGTTTCTTCTGTCTGTAAATAAAGCAGGACCTGTATATATGGGCATATATGAAAGCATTAATAGCATCATGGTTGAAAATGAAGGAAAACATAATATTGATTCAGCGTTGAAAATATATGAAAGTGTAATGTTTATCAGTAGATTACAGAAACAATTTGCTAATTTTTTGAGAAGGACTAGTATATTTTATTAGTGAGCCTAGCTGTTTCTTCTGTCTGTAAATAAAGCAGGACCTCTAAATATGGGCATATATGAAATCATTAATAGCATCATGGTTGAAAATGAAGTATAACATAACATAACATTGATTCAGTGTTGTTCCAATATGATTATTAATGGAAATGACGTTTAGGTTTTGTAAGGATTTCAAGGGTTTGGGTTAGGGGTTAGGATTTCAATGACGGAACAACATTAATCGAGGGTGCAAAACTGATGACAAATCGATGTTAGGTGTCAACGTTGATTCGATAACGATATAAGATTGACAGCGGAATGTTGATTCAACATCATTTCAATGTCTGTCTGCTATCTGGTAAGTTTTAATGTGGGATAAAATAGGGTTGATACAAAGAAGGGCTGCCTATTTTAATGCTCCAAAAATATATCACAAGTTTACTGACTGTTTGGCGATTTATATAGACACCAATTAATAGAGAATAATTTTTCGATTACTCCAACAACACATGAATGAAGCATCAATACTTCGGTGCGTGTGCCAATCATACAGTCGACATGACAGTGCAAATGACATCTTCCCACCTGTTTACAGGTTAGTTCTGGATAAACTGCCCATCCGTGTTGTTTGTTTTTACCTCTGTGTTGATGTTTGTTTGGTCTCCTATTTCCATGAATTGTGAATTCAAATGGTTCAAATCTACTCATTACATTTCAGGCAGTTAACTGCAGCAAACTACTCTGGATGCAAATTGATGTAGCATATTAGCCGCCATCTTTTAGCTAACTGGCTAGCAATACAATGGCAATTAAATGCAATTAAGAGCTATCGTGTTAATACGGTATAGAGTATTTGAACTGTATCAATACTGATGGTATTTATTGCTATTTGTTTATATGACCAAAATGAATAGAATCAGTCTGTGTTAATTAATAGCCCATCTTTGGGATGATACAACCCCTAACAATTTTGTATGTGTGCTCATGTTAACAAGCATTTTATTTGTTACTGCAGTCCTTTTTTAAAAATTATTATTATTTCATTTGACTCAAACTTTTGCAAATGGATATTAGAAAGTTATTTGCTTGCAGCAAAGAGGAATGAGATAGGTAAGCTAGGTAACCCACCAAGGCAACATGAAACACTTTTAGGTCACAACCTACCAGTTGAGAAACACTGATTAATTTGCATAACAGTTAAACGTTATGAAATATAAGTTTAAGTGAGAACTATTAACAAACTGTATTGTTTAACCCTTTATAGGGCAAGTGGATATATTTGTTAATAAAAAAATATACAGTGCTGCTCGAAAGTTTGTGAACCCCACAGCGATGGTCAGATTTTTTGTAAAAAAAAAACTAAAATAACCTTATTAAATGTTAAGTTATACCCAAATCCACAATACTGACATTCCAAATAATGGACTGAAACAAAAGAAATAGTCATATTGTCATTCTTTATTTAACAAAAGTGGTTGATTTAAGAAAAACTCAGATATCATGTGTGCAAAAGTATGTGAACCCCTTCAGTTAATAGGATATTGCGCCTCCTTTTGCAGAGATTACCTCAACCAAACGGTTTCTGTAGTGACTAATCAGCCTCTCACATCTACTTTGGGGGATTTTTGCCCATTCTTCCTTGCAGAACGCAGTCAGTTGAGAGAGGTTTGATGGGCGTCTGGCATGAACTGCTCGCTTCAGGTCCCGCCACAGCATTTCAATGGGATTTAGGTCAGGACTTTGACTGGGCCAGTCCAGAACGCGAATCTTCTTCTTTTTCAGCCATTCCTTGGTTGTATTGCTGGAATGCTTTGGATCATTATCATGTTGCATGATCCACCTTCTGCCAAGCTTTAACTTCAAAACAGATGGCGTCAGGTTATGTTCTAGGATTTGACAATATTCCTCAGAATTCATGATTCCCTGGACTATGTGGAGTTGTCCAGGTCCTGAGGATGAAAAGCAAGCCCAGATCTTGACAGTCCCACCTCCATGCTTCACTGTTGGGAGAAGGTTCTTTTGGTGGTATGCAGTGTTGACTTTTCGCCAGACATGGCGGTTTTGGTTGTGACCAAACAGTTCAATTTTGCACCTACATCAGTTGATGAAAACTCTTTTTAATTTAGTCTCGACAACACAACTGTTAAAAAAACAAAACAAAAAACTACTGAATTGATTGATTAGGAAATCAGGTTGAAATAATAGAAAATTCCAAAATGTTGAGGGGGTTCACAAACTTTTGAGCAGCACTGTATATATTATAACTAAACCACTTAAGCGGATATCACATTTTGGGTCATATAGGCCGCAATATTTACATTTGGTGTTTTCCACATGACCCAAAATGTGATGTCCACATATGTAAATGTCAGATCTCAAGTTCGGAGCACGCAATCAGACAGCCAGTACATTTAAGCAAAGTAAAAAAAAAATAAAAATAAAATCCATGAGTTCTCCTTTACTCCAGGGGGTAGTCGAGGTAAACTCACTAATAGGAAAGTTATGGCGAATGTAAAGGGTGGGAACTATCAAATACAGTATTACTAACACTTTTTGAAATGTATTTATTGTATGTATTATATTTTCTAATCAGGAAATTTTGCTCTAGCCCTATGCTGAAGTCATTGAAACACTGAGGATTTATTTTTGCACTATATCAAGAGATAATGTTTCAGTTTTGGAACTATTTGCACTTTTTATGTAATTTTAGCCAGTATAAAAAAATCTTATGTGGGATTGTAAATTCACTGGTAATGGTTTACAGTTAACTGTATCCAATTCAATACTGAAAATCGTAGTATCTTATTTTTATAAAAAAGTTACCAAGGTTGCCAAAAGCTGAGTACTACCTGACAAAAACAGGGCGTGTTGTCTATTTTTGCACATAAACTGTGAATTAATGAATGTTTGAACAATAAAAACAAAAATTCTGAAGTTTAATATTGTCTTCTTTTTATTTGTTTTTTTTATTTAGGCAATCGAACAAATTTTCAAATGCTGTAATGTAAAAAAAACCCGTACCAAACCGTGACCAATGAATGTACATGTGTGGAATTATTTATTTAGCAAAAAAAAGGTGTAATAACTAAAAACATGTATAATAATCAAGTATCTTTAAAGTAGCCACCCTTTGCTCTGATTACTTTTTTGTACACTCTTGCCATTCCCTTGATTAGCTTCAAGAGGGAGTCATAAAATGGTTTTTGACTTCACAGGTATGCCTTTTCAGGGTTGATTAGTGGAATTTATTAGATATATATCCATCCATCATCTACCGCTTAATCCGGGTTTGGGTCGCGGGGGCAGCAGCTTTGGCAGGGAAGCCCAGATGTCCCTCTCCCCAGCCACTTCAACCAGCTCCTTGGGCGGGATCCAAAGGCATTCCCAGGCCAGCTGAGAGACATAGTCTTTCCAGCGTATCCTGGGTTGTCCCGTGCATGTCCCACCGGCCTCCTGCCGGTGGGACATGCACGGAACACCTCTCCAGAGAGGCGTCCAGGAGGCATCTAAACCAGATACCCGAGCCACCTCAACTGGCTCCTCTCAACGCGGAGGAGTAGCGGCTTGACACCAAGTCCCTCCCAGATGACCGAGCTTCTAACCCTATCTCTAAGGGAGAGCCTGGACACCCTGCATAGGACACTCATTTCGGCCGCTTGTATTTACGATCTTGTTCTTTCAGTCACGACCCACAGCTCATGACCATAGGTGAGGGTAGGAACATAGATCGACTGGTTAATCGAGAGCCTTTTGGCTCAGCTCCTTCATCACCACTACAGACCGGTACAGAGTCCGTATCACTGCAGACGCTAAACCTACTCGCCTGTCGATCTCCCGTTCCCTCCTACCCTCCCTCGTAAATAAGACCACAAGCTACGTGAAATCCTCCAGTTGGGGCAGGGTTTCTTTCCCGACCCGTAGAGGGCACGCCACCGTTTTCTGACAAAGGACAATGGTCTCGGATTTGGAGGTGCTGATCTTCATCTCGACCACTTCACACTCGGCTGAGAACTGCTCCAGTGAGAGTTGGAGATCATGGCTTGATGAAGCCTACAGTACCACATCATGTGCAAAAAGCATAGATGCACAATGCTGAGGCCACCAAACCGGACACTCTCAACACCTCGGGTGAGCCTTGAAATTTTGTCCATAAAAGTTATGAACAGAATCGGTAACAAAGGGCAACCTTGGCGGAGTTCAACCCTCACTGGGAACAAATCCTACTTACTGCCGGCAATGCGGACCAAACTCTGACTCTGTAGGGATACTTAAAGGTTAATTCCGATTCACGCGGAAATTCGGGTTACATCGCCATCGAAAGGAACTCGTTGGCAACCCGGGGACTACCTGTATTCTTAAAGTGACAGAGTCCCATTGTCAGCTGTTTGAGACATCCATGATGCAAAGGCAAGTTTGTATTAAGTCGTGAAGGAATCCTGACCTTCTAGCCAGACCGCCGGAATCGTGCCAGCCGGACCAACGGACCCGCGCTGGCGTTGATCCAACGAGCCGGGCTGGCGGGAAATCGGCAATCTGGCCAGAGGGGCAAACTCCGCGCATTCACCTTAGTCTCAACCCTTTGTACTGACTCCATTTTAAAAAGGTTTAAAGAAGGCTCACTGAGAACAAGTTGACAATTTATTCGGGGAACAAGCAGAAAGGCGAAACAGACAGACTTAGGCGAGGGGGCAAATTCGTTTCAAGGTCCCCATAACAGAAGTCAACAAAAGGTTCCAGGGACAAATGACAACTCTTAGTTAAACATTCAGTCTTTTGAAGGCCGTGGGCAGGAAGAGGGGTGTGTTTGGGATTATTGTCTGTTTGTGGATTGGACAGGAGGATTCGGGAGTTACTGTTGTCCGGGCAATGAGGGTTGTGGATTTTGCCACCTCAGCGTCAAAAGGGCTCATGGAGTCTTGTCAGTCGTGTTATCAGTTGGATATCAGGCGTTGGATTTCATTGTGTCGGGACAGGGCGTCCCGCCATTTGTTCGGGACTGTCCGGGAGAACTGATTGCGAGAGTTGGTGCGTCAATCTTGCTCATGACGCACAAGTTGGGCTTCCGTGATAAGAAGGTGTCGTGTGTCTTTTGCACTATATACTGCTTGTTTTCCTTAAACTACGGTATAAGTGCTATTTATTTTATATTGGGTGTGTTAGAGTAATACAAACAGTCAAACAGTAAATATGAGAAACGATACTATTCCCTGACTGATTATATTAAGTGTGTTAGAGTAATGCAAACAGATAGACGGTGCCTACGAGAAAAGGTACTATCTCCTTCAGTCGTTTATGAAATAAATAGCTTTCAAAAAACAACTCAAGGTAAAATTGTTACTTCAATGTGCTTTGGAATGTTACCATAAGCCTGAAAAATAGACGATATTACCCTTTTAACTTATTAACAGTCATTGACGACAATGGACGTCCAATCCATTTTGAGCGGGACAGGTGAATGAACCATTGCCAACAGGTTGTGTCTGTTTATTGCAATGGTCGTATGTTTGGGTCAACATCTTGTCACGGGAAAGGGAGAACAACACCACAGAGGCCTCCAGTTAGATTGTAGGTAAAGGCAGCAATGCATCACCTTAAATGAATTCGCTATCTACGCAGCAAACACCAAGATACACACATGAGGACACACACGGAGAGCCGTGGGTCTCTGGTGTTGGTGTCTTCTTTGACAGTAACATTAGTCTCAGGGATAAAAGTGAAAGAGAATTGGATTTTCTTCTGCTGGGGGTGAGGATAGCCGTCCACATACATCTCCGCACGGGGCCCGGATTGTGTGCTGCCTTATATTTGTTTGTTTGGTGTTTATTACTTAGCAGCGCTACGTTCTTCGGTGTGTCTGAGGACTGGTTTCGGGGCATGGCAATCAGAAATGGAGACAAGGAAAGTGTTCGGACAATAGTTACTGGGATTTACGGGGATGTTATGCTTTGTAGCCCTTCATCCGTGGATGGAAGATTTAGGACTTGGAGAGGTAGAAAGCAATAACTCACTCTATACTTAAAAGTGCAGATACTGTAGTTGTGCTAAAAAATATTCAGATAAAAATAGAAGTACTTATTCAGCACTAAATACATTGTATGTTTGAGCACACATGGGAACAAAAATGTAGTTTTTTTAGGTGTTAAAGTTGTTTTAACTCTTTCATACAAGAATGTTGCAATTCATGTTTTTAATTGGCTGCCAATGACGGCAATGGATATTATGCACGTTCGTTCATTCACCCCTCCCAGTCAAAATGGATTGGACATCAAGTGCCGTCAGTGACACTGAAACATGAGTGTTGACAGCCATCTTCCCAGTTTAGGTGCATTGGACATCTATCACCATCAATGGGATGCAATGAGTAAAATACTATAAAAAAAAAATCAAATTTCGTGTGTTACTTGGGGCTGTAACCACTGTTTTTATTTTGATGTCATTAATTTTGTTTTAATTAAAATTGTATTAATCATAAATCTATATTGTAAAAATAATAGTGAAATATAATAATGATTAATAATAACAAAAAAAAAAAAAATATATATATATACAGTGAAGAAAAGTATCTGAACACCCTGCGATTTTGCAAGTTCTCGCACTTAGAAATGATGAGCGGGTTTGACATTTTCATGGTAGGTGCTTGTCCACTGTGAGAAGAAAAAAAATCCAGAAATCACAGTTTATTAATTTTTTAAATATATATATTTACTGGTACGAATTTCTTCCTTTCAGGACGTGGCTTGTAAGTCGAAATGGTCGTATGTTGAGCGGGATTTCCCAACCAAACACATTATGATTCGATTAAGTTGTTCCACAGCCCAAAAACCCATGTAAAATCCTTCATAAATACTGCAGGTACAATCACAAATAGCAATGACACATAGCAAAACAAATAAATTATAAATACAAATCAGAGTAATGATACAGGTAGTCCCAGAGTTGCGAATGAGTTCGGTCCCTACGCTGGCAATGTAACCCGAATTTCCGCGTAAGTCTGAATTAACCCTTTAAGTACCCCTAACTACTCCATAAATCTCAAAATAACAATCCAAAAACATGTATTATACATCATATTAATAAAATAAAAATAGGATACTCTACAGTGTATCACAAAAGTGAGTCCACCCCTCGCATTTCTGCAGATATTTAAGTATATCTTTTCATGGGACAACACTGACAAAATGACACTTTGAAACAATGAAAAATAGTCTGTGTGCAGCTTATATAAGACAGTTCATTTATTTTCCCCTCAAAATAACTCAAAATATAGCCATTAATATCTGAACCCCTGGCAACAAAAGTGAGTACATCCCTTTGAAAAAACGTACATCCTTAAATGTCCAAATTGAGTACCGCTTTTAATTTTTTCCCTCCAAATTGTCATGTGACTTGTTACAGGAGTGCTGTCACCATTACTGCAGAGATTGAACAGGTGGGGGGTCAGCCTGTTAGTGCTCAGACCATACGCCGTAGTCTACATCAAATCGGTGTGCATGGCTGTTTACTGACCACCACAATGTTTTTTATTCATATCTTTTAGTGTTTCTGAATGCTAAAGAGTTGCACTTTTGAACTAATTCATTTTTTCCCCCAAGCTTCTTATCTGAGTTTGTTCTACATATTAAAATGTCTGAGTGAGTACTCGTCCGAGACTGGTGATCCATACTTTTTTCTAGGGGTTGTAGTCCCAAGAATTATACAATGAGAACAGGAAAACAAAAACAATGTACGCAAAAATAAATAAATAAAAAATAAGCTCCTCTTATTGGCGGAACAAATATTTGCAGGGAAACTTGACAGCTGTGACACTGTCGGAGCTCAAACACACACTCTACACCAGGGATGCCCAAGTCCGGTCCTCGAGAGCCCCTATCCAGCTTGTTTTCCATGTGTGCCTCCTCCAACACACCTGAATCAAATAATCAGGATCGTTATCAGGCTCCTGGAGAGCTTGCTGATGAGCTGATCATTGGATTCGGGTGTGTTAAAGGAGGGAGACATGGAAAACAAGCTAGATGGGGGCCCTCGAGAACAGGACTTGGGCACACCTGCTCTTCACCGTTACCTGACCAAAAACAACAACAACAACAAGTCTGGAGACAAAATAGCGGATAAGACTCCGGGATCGTTAAGTCGAAATCTGGTAAGTCGAGTATGTTGAAACCCGGGGACTACCTGTAAAATAATAATCTTAATAATAATAATGTAACGAATCGGGTTCTAATGTGTCATTTGTGTTTTGCATGCTGTTCCTGAATGCACTGTGTGACTGATGAGAGTGTGAGAGAGGTGCGGAAGAGTGGCAACTTTTTACTTTCTCTTTTCATGTTCTGTTGTTGTTACTATCAGTCACGGCGGACAGTCGCCGTGTTGTGTTACACAAGTTCTGAAATAAATTGTTAAAAACCTGACGAATCTAGCGACTTACTTGCAGATGTTACAATAATAACAATTGTCACCTTAACAATAAATACTAGCAAACGGAGGTCGGAGGAGGACCGTCGAGATCGTAGACATATTGTCAAGCCAGTTCTCAGACGCGTACACAACGCTAATATTTTTCCATCATTTACTTCTTTATTTCAATGGTAAGCGTAAGCCTTTTCCTTTTTTTACCGCCTGGACTAACCTTCTTCGGACCCATGTTGATTTCTCTCACAAGAAAATCCGCCAAACTGCCATTTCCCGGGAAAACAATAAAATTTCGACGCTGTTGTAATATTTTGGGCATGTCGTCATATGTCGAGACAAATGACGAGTTAAATTTGACGTTGGATGTCAAAACTAGGGTTTGTCGAGGTGTTCGTATGTCGAGGTATCACTGTATATACATATACATACACATACTGTATACATATACATACATACTGTATATTCGTATACATAATGGCTCATTTTGAAGTATTTGAGTGCAAAACAGTCACTTGCCCATTAAAAGTCAACACACACTCACTTACACTCACATTTTATTGAGAAAACTGGGTGTCAACAGCACTTTTATTTTGAAGTCGAAACCACTAAACTTGATTGAGCCAAACCATGCCAAGCACCAAAGTGTCATGAACAATGTGTGCCTGTTTCTGTAAATTAAAGTGAAGAGTGCGCATCCACATTATCACAATTACGTTACGAGCGTCTGTGTGCCAGGCACTGGCCTGCATTGTGGCCTTATTGAATGAGGGCGAAAGTACAAAAGAGAAAATTAAATAATTGCCCTATTGATTAATGGTAAGGCAGTCAACGAGATGATATACGGCTTTGAAACAGGGCAGATCTGTGTTCTGGGAAGCGCCATGCCAGGCTGGGTGGGGGTGCAAAACAGGTAGACAGAAATTCAATAAGCTTATCTCCTCACCTCTCTCCAACCACCCCTCCTCTCATTTCCTCACGTTCATCTACTCACCATCCGTCCTCTCGCCCCCTGCCCTTCTCGCGCTCAAATCTCTGCGCACATCTTTCCCGTCGCCCTCATTTGTTCTCCGGCGCTATCTCACCTAATTTCCTCGCTCTTGTATCCCATCTCATCTCATCCACCCCCCATCTTCCCTCCATCCTGCAACCATCATCACCTTTTCCTCCTATCTCAACTCCCCCTCTTTTGCCTCTGTAGTCCAATCTCCTTCCATCTGCATATGGAAAATTTCTGAATTTTTTTTGGGGATTATGCTACAAGTAAATATGCAAATTTAGTGTTAAAAGGACAGAGATATTTCTCATTTGCATCACACATTTTAAAGGACACTCATTAAATATAGGGTTCCCGATCCAATCATGTGATCGGAGATCGTAACTCGCCAGATTGATTGTTCCATATATCTGCTACGAATATGTTACACAGATCAATCTAGGCAAGATCCAGTTGAGATCAGTTTCATGGAAGGAAACTTTAAAACATATACGGCTGCTGATTGGACAATGGCTCTTCTCGTCACACTCGTGAAAACATCGTTTCCAGTCAAAAAAGGTTTTTAGTGATGCTCTATGCTTCTCTTTTAATGAGTAAATGAAGTGTATTTCATAAAAAAATGAGAAATTGACCACTGTACAATAATCGCTTTGCACTTCGATATTGTGTTAAAGCAGATACCTTAATTTGCGGACTATAAGCCGGTACTTTTATCCCTAATTTTGAGTCCTGTGGGTTATAGTCCAGTGCGGCTTATTTGTTGATTTATGTGTCAAATTTCGTGGGTGGCGACTTATAGTCAGGTGTGCCATATAGTCCAAAAATTACGGTAGTTGCATCCGAGTCACATCTGCAACTCCCTCCCCTTTCTCCTGATTGGCTCAGGAATTAGATGACCATGAAGTGTTTAGACCAGGGGTGTCCAAACTTTTTGCAAAGAGGGCCAGATTTGGTGTGGTAAAAATGTGGGGGTCCGACCTTGGCTGACGTCCTTTACGCAGATCAATATATTTAAGCAAATTTTAGCAAGCCATTCTGGGTGTTACATTTGCTTTATTATTTTTTTTTAATAATTTTTATTAATTTTAACAATCTCGCAACGAGCCTTTGTGGCTCTCAGGCTCTTGCAAAATACTGCTGATGTGAAGTTAAACTAGCTTCAAGTTGCTTTAATTTCTCTTTTCTTATCTTCCCTATAATCTTGTCGTACATGTCAGCGTGTCTTGTTTGGTAATATCGCCTCACATTGAACTCTTTAAAAACAGCGACTGCCTCTAATAGCAAATGAGGCAGACACAGTTGTTGAGTAGTGAAGAAATCCACCTATTCTTGTAGCATCGGCTGTCACAGTCAACTTTTTTTTTTGATTGTCGCCATTTTAGAAAATTGGAAGTAAAGGGTCACACGGGGTGATGTTGCTCAGAGTGCTACTGCCTTTTAGTGGGTAAATGAGGAGCAGCATTTAGTGTGTAAGCTACTTCATATGCTGGTAGCAGTACTGCTGACCAATTTATCAAGTCTGTGGGCGGGCCAGACGTTATTGATTTTATGACAGAGGCTGGGGGCCGGATGAAATTTGACCGCGGGCCGCATTTGGCCCCCGGGCCGGACTTTGGACATGTCTGGTTTAGACACTTGAGGTTGGCAAGATAGGACTGTACTGTATGATGAATCAATGAATAAGACAGGACCGTCTACCGACAAGTCTACAGAAATCAGGCCTGATCAACTTTATTATCTAACAATAACTCAAGTGCTAATATGCTTCCCCAAAACACAATACAAATGGAGACTTAAGATACTAATTAGCATAATTGCTAACTAGCTTAGCACTCCGTGCTAAGAAGTAACGTCTCATCAACAAAGAATACAAACAATACAAATGGCTTCATATACTAACCTCTGATGGAGGCACACTGGATCTAGCAACACAAAAGACAATCTAACTCTCTTCACTTGGTAATATTATTGATTCAGTAACTCAACAGCAGCAGCAGTTTCAGCAGCAATTGCAGAAGTGAACTCTCTTTCTCTTGCTCCAATCATTGGCGCTCGCACCCAGCCTCACATTACACACAAACAAGGACCCAAATGGGGCAAAAAACAATTATCAAATTGCAAATAATTTATAAATCGATTTTATTCGATTTATTGATGAGTTGTTGCAGCCCTAAAGTGATCCTCTAACTTAAATACATGTAGGCTCTAATAAACCACAATTGTTCTCTTGTACTAAAATATGTTGTTAGAAACACATAAAATGTTAAATCAATGGCAATATTTTATAATATTTAGTCCATATTTTGACCGTTAGTTGGCGCCATGGTTTGCGGGCTCGCAGTGATGACGTCATTGGTATCTTGCTTGTTCAACAATTGCTTATTGCTGCCAAAACTCGCGAAGTAAAATGCCACGATGTGCTGCTTTTGGATGCAATTTCCAGTCAAATGGAAACAAGGGGAGTGAAGTGAGTGGTTAAGGTGGAATTATTATTTTTACTGAATAAATGTGCACAAGTGGAAGCTTCTCCCCCTTTTTGGTCCCTGTATGCACGCATCCTACCCACCACGTGTTACAACTAGCGCCCGAACATTTTTCCTGGCTTCTCAGTCAAGTAAGGGATCCGTCTATTTTCTGGATCCGACAGTCCCACCGCGTCTGCAATATTGGTTTCGGATCTGTCCATTTTTTTGATTCGTCGGTCCCACAGCGGCTTTTCGGATCAGTCTATTTTGTGGAATCAACGGCCTAAACGCGGCTGCGACATTGCCATGGTATCGGTCTAATTCCTGGATCTTCTAGTGAGTAAAAAATGCAGATTTGGATTACTATTGCTATCTTTTTTGTTGACTATTCTTCGTGGGAGTTTTCCCCAAATCACACTAAATAATTAAAGCACTATGGCACGCTACAGTGACGACAGTGACTCTGACGTGGACCTTACAACAATGTTGGGAGTTCGTCAAGGAATGCGTGTTTGCGTACTGCTGAGCTTCCGAGTGAAAAGTGGTCAAGGTGGAAATATTATTTTTTTGTGAATAAATGTGCATAAGTAGAAGCTTGTCCCCTTTTTGGTACTTTTATACACGTATCCTAGCTACCACGCGTTACAAATGTACAAGACATGGATTACACAAGGTGTGCTCTTTGGCCTGTACTGTAAGCACACGACAGCTCTGGATGCTAACAATCTACATACAGTAATTATATTGGGATAAGTTTGAAAACGCAATACGCTTACCTTGAATATCTGCTAATAAAACCGGACAGCATACACTCTCGCTCCCAACCGGACTTCCCAACAGGACTCTCTCGCATCACCAGTTTTGCCCAACTTTTGTCTTATCAGGTATTTGCTGCACGCATTTTTCCCTGAAGCTCGTCCTGTGAACGACCGACAATGCTGTCCTGCTCTTCACTTTTCAGATCTGGTTCAAATAGGAAGGGTAGAACTGACGATATGTTGGGAAAGCTAACGAGTGACGCGCTGGGATTTCCCCAACGGGACCAGTGACGTCACGCGCTGCGACGTAACAAGAATGTCGACCTATCACTTAAAATAATTTTACAAACTTTATTTAAACAAAACCTTTAAGAGGGGTTTTCATATCAAATTATTATAACTCGTACTAACATGTATCTTTTAAGAATTACTTGTCTTAAAAACAGAGGATCCCTTTAAGGCTGAGTTATGCTTCTGCGGCAGACCTACGCCGTCAAGACAGACCCGATTTACAACCCTCCGCCGTAGCCTGACGTGCACGTCCACAGATTCCCGACTCAGATTCCCGACTGGGCGTCAGATCAACGCTTGGTGACATGACGCAAATGGACTGTGATTGGTCCGCTAAGACAGTTGTTTCCGGTTGGGCGCGAAATCACCGCCATTTTCAAACATTGTTGTGCTACACGCAAAAATGGACCAAGCTGACGAGAGTATCATCGAAGAGGTTTTCAAGTACGAGAACCTCTACAATGTCTCGTCAAGACATTATAAAGAAATTGCCAAATGGCAAGAAATTCGTGGAAGGAGATTGCTGAAAATACGGAGCTGGAGGTCAGCAATTGCATAAAAAAATGGAAGAACCTCGGAGACTAGTATGTGTGTGCTCGGAAGACAATGGGCACACGAAGCGGTGACACAGTTGGCCAGAAACTTTCGGCCAACTTTTTACCACTTAATGTTGTATTTTTGGTTGGTGCACTTTATCATTTATTGTGTATATATGTTTGCTGTGAGTCTGTGACTTATTTACATTTTACACTTCAAGTATATCAAGAATAAAGCACAACTTTGGTGTCAAAAGAGTTGTTTTGATGTTTAATTTGCAACAACAGAAAGTTCACACACTTGATACATCATCACTGATTGAGAGTGCTTCATATCTTTTATGATAACGTGTTTACCATCAAGGCTTCCAACGCAGTTTGGGAAGTTCCATAGCCGCCAGAAATCTGCTATGGCTTCCCACTGCCTGGTTGCAGCAAACGGCAAATAAATCAGACAAAACGCTGGACAACGTAGCTTGCTGGCTTCCACACGATGCTAGAAATCGTAAACTGCCAGTCTCTCTGTGGCATCAACAGTCGGACAGACCACCTCCGCAACCGCCTCTTGCGCATTAACATTTGTATGATCACCATTTGTTGTTCAATGTTGATGAGCTGAAGATCCACATTCAAGCGTTCCAACTCCGTAGACATTGTTGTGTAACCGGAAGAAAAGTAGAGGAAGTCGAGTCCCCCAAAACCGTACAAACAAAACGCCACACCCCTCTAGTGGCTTGGGGGTGAATTACAGAGCAACGCGTTCCCTGGCTGCAGAACTATTGAATGCTCATTGATGCCGCAGGGTCTACATCATCGCTACGCTGTCACCGCAACGCAGAAGCATAACTCAGGCTTTACAGTGGGGCAAATAAGTATTTAGTCAACCACCAATTGTGCAAGTTCTCCTACTTGAAAGGATTAAAGAGGCCTGTAATTGTCAACATGGGTAAACCTCAACCATGAGAGACAGAATGTGAAAAAACAAACAGAAAATCATATTGTTTGATTTTTTAAATTTTATTTCCAAATTAGAGTGGAAAATAAGTTTTTGGTCACCTACAAACAAGCAAGATTTCTGGCTGTCAAGAGGTCTAACTTCTTCTAACGGGGTCTAACGAGGTCTAACGAGGTCTAACAAGGCTCCACTCGTTACCTGTATTAATGGCACCTATTTTAACTCATTATCGGTATAAAAGACACCTGTCCACAACCTCATTCAGTCACACTCCAAACTTCACTATGACCAAGACCAAAGAGCTGTCGAAGGACACCTCAGACATAATTGTACACCTGCACCAGGCTGGGAAGACTGAATCTGCAATAGGTAAAACGCTTGGTGTAAAGAAATCAACTGTGGGAGCAATTATTAGAAAATGGAAGACATACAAGACCACTGATAATCTCCCTCGATCTGGGGCTCCATGCAAGATCTCACCCCGTGGCGTCAAAATGATAACAAGAACGGTGAGCAAAAATCCCAAAAGCACACGGTGAATGACCTACAGAGAGCTGGGACCACAGTAACAAAGGTTACTATCAGTAACACAATGCGCCACCAGGGACTCAAATCCTGCACTGCCAGACGTGTCCCCCTGCTGAAGAAAGTACACGTCCAGGCCCGTCTGCGGTTCGCTAGAGAGCATTTGGATGATCCAGAAAAGGACTGGGAGAATGTGCTATGGTCAGATGAAACCAAAATAGAACTTTTTGGTAGAAACACAGGTTCTCGTGTTTGGAGGAGAAAGAATACTGAATTGCATCCGAGAACACCATACCCACTGTGAAGCATGGAGGTGGAAACATCATGCTTTGGGGCTGTTTTTCTGCAAAGGGACCAGGACGACTGATCTGTGTAGGAAGGAAAGAATGAATGGGGCCACGTATCGAGAAATTTTGAGTGAAAATCTCCTTCCATCAGCAAGGGCATTGAAGATGAGACGTGGCTAGGTCTTTTAGCATGACAATGATCCCACACAGCCAGGGCAACAAAGGAGTGGCTTCGTAAGAAGCATTTCATGGTCCTGTAGTGGCCGAGTCAGTCTCCAGATCTCAACCCCATAGAAAATCCGCGGAGGGAGTTGAAAGTCCGTGTTGCCCAACGACAGCCCCAAAACATCACTGCTCTAGAGGAGATCTGTATGGCGGAATGGGCCAAAATACCAGCAACAGTGTGTGAAAAACTTGTGAAGAGTTACAGAAAACGTTTGGCCTCCGTTATTGTCAACAAAGGGTACATAACAAAGTATTGAGATGAACTTTTAGTATTGACCAAATACTTATTTTCCACCATGATTTGCAAATAAATTCTTTAAAAATCAAACAATGTGATTTTCTGGGTTTTTGTCTCCACATTCTGTCTCTCAGGGTTGAGGTTTACCCATGTTGACAATTACAGGCCTCTCTAATATTTTCAAGTGGGAGAACTTGCACAATTAGTGGTTGACTAAATATTTATTTGCCCCACTGTACATATACCTGGCAATGAAAGAGGCTCAACTAATGACTTAACTCGCATTCAAACAAATCACACAATGTAGCGATGAAAATCACGTTATGCCTAGCCAGACGCTTCCTTCCACTTAGCGAAGTGCTGTAAAGACGAGCAAAGTTGTCTCTTGATCCATTCCCTGAGGCGCTCGGCCTGGCAGAATGTCAATAGCCAATCTGCACATAGCCACATCCAACCCTTAGAGTTCTTTGACTTCTTTTCTCAGCATGATGAAAAGCATTACATGGGAGTGAACGGGAACGTGATTAGTTAACGATGTGCTTTCAGGGTTATTTGGCAAAGTGGGGCTTCTTGACATGCTCCAACCTACAAGCTTGTTTGAAAAGTGGATGAAGTCGCTCAGGGAAATGAAAAGGCTTCATTGTGCGGCAGTTTGTACACGCCCACCTGAGTCAACCAGAAGGACCGTGCCAAAGTGCTGAGCTGGAGTGCGTGTGGTCGACTTTATTGGGAACCTCTGTTATCTGTCACTTGCGAGGATAATTTAGTATGGCAGGTGTCCAGATGATGGCTGCTGATGGTTTTTGTCACTGTGCGGTCATGTTCATCGTCTAAACCCAGAAAACAGGATGAATGTGCTTCATTGTGCCTCCCTCCCGGTACAAGTAATATTGTCAGCCTGCAGGTAGTCGTCTATACTTCACTGGGAACATGTGGCGTATGAGTTTACACGCACACGCAAGCTGTGGTGTGTTCAGTTTCTAGGTGTCCGTGTTGGAGGGAATGATATCAGGAAGTGTGACTCTTATGGATGTTGTCTCTGTCAAGCTGCCATGTGTTCACACCACTCAGTGGTGAGAAATAACAAAAAGCAAATACTTTGTTATTGGACTTTAGTAGATTTTTTTCTAAGTAGTATCAATACTGAAGTATTTAGTTTTATTTTTAGTCACTACATTGAGTTCCCACTCTTTACTTTGACAAAATAGGTTTGTTACAACACAAAGATTCGTGAAAAAGAAGTCAGCCTCTTTTAATGGATTCAAATCTGATGGACTTAAATCTGAACCAAAGGAGTATTAAAAACGATAGAACGAATTCGGAGATGCTAAATATTCCACACCCAAGCGCGTATTGAAGATATTTACAAGAAATAATTGACAGTCTGTACAATATTATATGTATTTACAGTCCTTGGAAATGTAAATTTTTCAAATACCGAAAACAAAAATTTAAAAATAAAATCACAACCAAGATAGCTCAATTTATCACGTTACATAATACATCGTTTTAAATTGCAACATAAGAACAAGAATATTAATTAATAGAAAAAAAAAAAAAACAACACATTACACAATAATAATTAATCATATTGATAAAAATTTTAAATATATAGATGGTGTTAAACATAGACAAGGCTGAAGAAGCTTCTGCTCTTGCAAACCTCTTTACAATAAACTGCTGTATTTTAAGCCAGAAGAACTGTTGCGTTTGATAGAACGATATGTTTATATGGGGCCGTAGCAGTTTCATGGCACAATAAGTCCTCGAACTATTTTTAATTTGTCCGTTTTACCCTGGAGACCCCCGTTTACGGACACCGCGCAACCACTTTTGTTTTAACCCAGCCATAAAAAGAAGTTAAGTATTTATATTTATCATTTGAAATGGCCATCATTTCTAGCTTAGAATCATTAATTGATGTCTAATATTTAGTTAAAAAAAATAAATTAAATAAAACTGTTCACTCGCATATTTTGAAATTTTAAACAAATTACATCACAATGAAAAAAATAGTGTCTGTAAATAGGTCATACATAGCTCATATCTATCGCTTAATTGTATTTTTTTTGTTACTGTCGCATTTTCCCCGATATTTTAGAAGATAAAAAATTGATCCAAACAAAGAAAAATAGAAAAAGTTTTAAAAGGTAAATATTTGAAAAAGAAAATCTCCACTTCTCAATGTCTGCGATTTCTGCATTGCGATCCTTGTTGTATTACCGTGTTTCACCCATAAAATCCTCCAAAAGTTTGGTTGTGGCCATTCATTGCTGTGTATTGACACTGTGCGAGATATGCTGCACGAAGTTTTTGGATCAAAACTAGGTAAGTATGCGATAATATCTTGTTAAAATCCTTTAGTGTTTAATTACGCTCTCTCATACTCTCACCTCGAGTTAGGGTTTATTTATTTATTTTTTTTAAATGTCCATCGGTTCAAAATTTTTCTTCCCCCAGAAAATTGAGATTTTATAGTACGTAAGACACCAAAAAGCATGTTGATTTCATATTTCATGCGGTGTTTTATGCTCCTGAATGAAATGGACCGCTTGGATGTGTGTGGATGCGATTGTTTTACATATTCAATTTTTTAATCTCGCCATGAAAATTTGTAATTTCCGGCTCCATTGTCAGATTTAGGACGAATGCGAATGTGACGTCACAGGGTCAGCATTTTACAATACACATTGCTTTGTAGCATGCAGATGGACTGCGGATTCAGCTGATTTTGCGGATTAATTCGTTTATTTTTCGCATCACGCCAGCTAAACGGTGGCAGACTTTTAGTAGCAGCACCAGGGAAAGGCGTGTGAGACTTTTTGGGTTTCGTCACTTCCGCTCATTAATATTCATGACGTTAGCTACTGTTTCCAAGGGGGGGACACGCCACCGTTTGTCCCTAATAGGAAATCAATGGAAATCGTGTACGAAGAAGATGTTTACAGAGCTAAACCTACCAATTATCTCCGAAAATTATGTCCCTGGTGCCAAATTCACTGACAAAGATGTGGAAGAACATAAAAATGTTCAGTTGAAGAGATGGCTTGAGTGTCGAGGGCTGAAAAAGACAAAAAAAACGAGCAGACCTAAGCATAGCCTTAGCTTTTTTAATAAACACCTTTTACTTACGCGACTGACAATGACATTCTCCTGTTTCAACAAGATATCCTTTCCCAGCAGCCCTGTCATATTATACAGTATATTACTGTATATCCTCTGGTTGTCCTACGTCTCTGATCGTTCTTGGGGGTAATTTAGTTAGTTTTGTGTAGCGATCGCAAATGCTAGTCAGTGACAACCAACGAACATTTTAAAAATTTTTTATTGATAACAAATCTCAATTGTATAATTTAGTTACACTTCCCCCTTACTAAAGTTGTTTTTTTTTTTAAAACAGAAAAGGTAACTCACAGTCAGATACCAGTTTAATTCTTTTCAGCTCATTCATTGTCGGACAGAAGCAGCACGGCACAACGTCACGCTAAAAAAGAAGTTAAACATATATAAATGGCTTACCTCTTTGTCCTCTGAAAGACCATGCCAACCCAACAAAATGTTTACTGCATATGAAATATGAATGGCTTCACCCTGGCCTTAAAACGCCCGTGCAAGTTGATTAATTCTTCACATTGTTTCCTGTGAATTTTGGTTTCAGGAAACATATGAAGAAACATCCTTCATATGTCGTGATGTCTAGAGTCCTTTCTAAATGTTCCGAAAAATGAGTGATCGGCATGTTCGTTTTTGAAAGATTACCGGAGAAAAGTAGCAGAATTAACATTGTTTCTATGCGAGGGCGGGTCTATAATGTCGCACTCTTGCTTTACTTCCACTTTACGATGCTAAAAATAGCATGCGTGTGGTACGCCATTCGGAGGTCGCTTGCATTTTGTGGCTGACAATGCTCCTTGTCCACCGAAGACCGGCCGAGTGGCATTATCCCGGCATTACCCATTCGCCAAATTGTTGTAGATAGTCGAATCATCCCAAAATATGATTCTAATTAACATAATAATGCTATTGAAGACTTTTTTGTATCCTGTCATACGCACTTTTGGCTTTCCAATGATGTATCACACATGCGTATATGACAATTTTGAAATTTGGCCAAATTGGGGGTCTCAGAGCGGAACTTTTAAGTCACCTGAGTGTTTTCTGCCATTTACATATTAGCAAACATTGTCTGTTCAAAAACCACATATTTCATTTTTCATTGTAATATTGGGGAAAACTGTAAATGAAAGCCAGTATTTTCAGTGACCGCCATTTTATCACTGTTGTTACTTTTTTAGTGACTATCCCACATTGGCCGCCCTTCCTCGTGACATCATTAATACCCATTAACATGTGCTCAAACCCATTAGTCTTTTTATGTGTTGGTATAAGTGATGTAACAAAATCAACACCATTCTTTCTGTTGTAACTAAAGTAATATTTTTAAATGGACTCAATCATGCTGATAGACGTCCAAACGTCAGTTCGCCCCTACCAGTCAAAAAGGATTTGACGCTTATCACGCTGAATGGCGCTGAACTGGTATAGTGGCAGCTGTGTAGGAGTGCTATAATTGAAGGTTTTCTCAAATGAGCTGATTGATGCAGCATTGAAAGAAAAAAAAAACAAAACAAAAAAAATACCCCGCATGCCTCAAATTAGAGATGTGGCGAATGAGATGAAGGGCTGATGAGAGGAGTCGAGCAGATTGCAGCGCTTTTCCTGATCCTCAGATAAAGAAAGGGCCTCTTTCCCCTTTTTTCCCGCATGTGGCCCACCAATCAGCAAGACAATAGCAACAATCAGATGACAGACAGCAGAGACGCTTATTAGGGTGGAACACGGTAGGAGCTGAAGGCTTATGTGCCCGTAAGCTGACAGAACGCACGCATAAAGGATGACAAATGTGGGAATTGAAAAGATTGCCGCCACAACGCACTTCGGCACACACTCGACACTTTGCAAAATGACTATGAATACCTAAAGACTTTACTCTCTTTTCGTGTAATCGTGAACAATAACCGGGAATGGTTTAAAAGTCCAGAAAATTTGTGCAAAGAGCTTTTTTCGCTTAACAACACGCTAATGCTATGCCAATGCTAACAAATAACTCATTTATAAATGAACCAGATCTGGTTTAAAAATGAATTGTTTTTACATTGAGTGCAGCCACACTATAAAAAATAAGATTTAAGAATAAAAATTGGGCTAACTCAAGATTTTCATGATGCATAGCTCAAGTTTCGTCAGTAATTTGTAGGATTTGTATTTGTAACTAAAACAAAATGCGTGGTGGTGAATTAAATTATCAAGTTTCGAGGCAAAATATACATTTCTGAGTAAGCAGAACTTGAAATGTTAAGTTGTGCTAGCTTGAAATGTAACTTGTGCTTACTTTAATTCATAAGCTGTGGAAAGTTAGCTGTTACCACAGTCATGATGCCATCAAAAAAGTGCGCTGGAAAAAGTATAGTCAGCCAGACTGTTTAGCTTACTTGTTTACACATCGTCATTGTCATGTAGGACACCATGGGCGTTGCCAGACATCTTTCACTGGGGCACGTGCCACAGTATTCATCTGCGGTGCCAGTAAAATTTTCACCAATTAAAATAATATATATATGGCGGAAAACACAGACAAGACTGAAAAAGCAGTTTCTGCTCTTGCACTCCTATTTAAAAGAAACTGCTGTATTTTAAGCCAAAACAACTGTTGTGTTTGATGGAACATTATGTCTCTATGCGGCCATAGCAGATTTATGGCGCATTAAGCCCCCAAACTATTTTTAATTTGTCCGTTTTACCCTGAAAACCCCCTTTTTAAGACGTCGCGGAACCGCTTTTGTTTCAACCCAACCATAAAACGAAGGTAATTAATTATATTTATTATTCAAAATGTCTGCCGTTTTTAGCTTAGAATCATTAATTGATGTCTAATATTTCGTTTTAAAAATAAAAAACGACTTTAAAAATTATTCACTCACATATTTTAAACTTTTAAACAAATTATGTCACAATGAAAAAAATGGCATCTGTAAAAAAGTCATGGATATCTACCTCATACCTGTCGCTTAATTGTATTTTTTTTTTGTTACTGTCGCATTTTCTCCGATATGTTAGATGATAAATAATCGGTCCAAACAAAGAAAAAAAAACAAACAAAAAAAAACGTTTAAAAGGGTAAATATATGAAAAAGAAAATCTCGACCACTCGTTAATGTCTGCGAAATTCTGCATCGCGGCCCTTGTTATGTTACCATGTTTCACCCATAAAATCCCCCAAAAATCCAGCTGTGGCCATTCACAGCTGTGTCTTGACACTCAGTGATACATGCTACATGGAGTTTTTGGATCGAAACAAGGTTTGTATGCGATAATATCTCATTAAAGTCATGGCGTCTGTAATTCTGCTCTCTCGTGCTCTCACCTCCAGATAGGGTTTTGCTGTTTAAAAAAAAAAAAAAAAAAGTAATATATATACATATATATTATTTTATTTTTTATATATTTTTTTTATGAATGCCCTCTTCTTCAAAATTTTTCTTCCCCCAGAAAATTGAAATGTTAAGCTTTCCAATGATGTATCACACATGCATATTGGACAATTTTGAAAGTTGGCCAAATTGGGGGTCTCAGAGCGGAACTTCAAGTCACCTGAGTGTTTTCCGCCATATACTTTAGAGTTTAAGTCTGCATAGCATAATCTACAGAATGTGCCTATTTAATATGGTCGTATGACCATATTCACTCCATATACAAAATCTGCAGATGGCTCCTTAATACGGTAATTTTGCATGTAACTTTGGGTGTGATAGGCATATGAGTTGACACTTCCACGAAGCACTTTCGGGATATATGCCACATTCACGTGTATCAGGACATCTGAGTTTCCAAGCTGGAAAATCGTTTTGATGTTTTGTCAAGTTGTAACGTGGGATAAAACCATGATCGCTACATAGACGAGTAGCCTATTTTAATGCTACAACGATACGTCACATGTTGAGTGACTGTTTGACGCTTAGGCTTTATAGACACCATGTAAAAAAGAATTTTTTTTTTTTCAATTACTCCAACAACACTTGAATGCAGCATCAATATTTCGGTGCAAGTGCCAATCATACAGTCAATACGAAGGTGCAAATCTTCCCACCTGCTTTACAGGTTAGTGCCCGATGAACTGCCTATCCTTGTTGTTTGTTTTTACGTCTGTGTTGATGGTTGTGTTTGGTGCCTATTCCCATGAATTGTGGACTAAAATGATTCAACTTTACTCTTTAAGTATCAGGCAGTTAACTGCGGTAAACTTCTCTGGTCGCAAATTGATGTAGCAGATTTGCTGCCGTCTTTTAGCTAACTGGCTGTGAATACAATGACAGTTAAATGTGATTTGAGTCAGAGGCTCTGACTCAAGAGCTTTGTCTAATATTGTGTTAACATGATATGTGGTATTTGAACTGTATCAATACTGATGCTATTTATTGCTATTTTTTTTTTTTATATGTTATTGTTATTGCTACGTTTTTATTTTTTGTTATTCCCTAAGAAGTTATTTTGTTATATTTAATTTATTTAGACAGACAATTTTGAATGGTATTAAGACACATGTTTAATTTTTTGGATTCCTTGGTAATTAAGAGACGATTAACAATTTTGTATTTCTTTGTATGTTTATAAACAAATTCGTGTTCAAGTATTGGAATTTAAATTTGCTAATAAAATCCAGATATTTATTCTGGAAGTTTGGAAAATGTTTCTTTAGTAGTTTTTGAAAACAAACTTTGAATCGAAAAGTGTATCACCTGAACCTCTTGATGTGCACTGCAAAAACCCATCTCCTTAAAACTGAAAAAAAGAAAAACTTAAATTCCCTTGTTTTCAGTGTAAATCTACTAGAAATAAGTAAAATTATCTGCCAGTGCTTCAAATAAATTTTACTCAGATTTCTTGAAATAAGAAAAATAGCTTGCTGAACATAAGCTTAACAGACTTATTTAAGGTAAATGCTTCTATATTTAATCTTAAAAAAAAATTGTCAGAAATGTTTTTGGGCTTAATAAGAACAAATGGTAATATTTAGTGAAAGTAAGTGAAAGAATCTGACAAATTAATCTGTTAACTAGCCTTTAAAAGTCAAAACAAGATCAAGAAAATGATTCGACTAGATTTAGAAAAAATTATCAGATTAAGACATTAGAACTATATTTGCAGTGTGAAAGTATAGGTCAATTCAGATTTTTTTTGCATTAATCATTTAGCCTATCAACTAATTAGGTTCTTATTGGTGAGAAATCTAGCCCTGACTGCCATTTACCCAGTCTGTTTGGTCTTATTAATGTCCTGTCCCCAGCAAAAAGTGTACATGCAGGTTGTGCTGTTATATCGTCTCTACCAATATTGAGACCAAACCTAAACCCTTGACCGCTAACCATTTTGTATGTGTGCTAATCATAAATTTCCTGTGGTGGTCCTAGCCCACACTCCCCTCTACTGGCTTTTATTGTTGTTACACTTCCTGTTTTATGTGGCCTGAGTTCAACCTTGGCAGACCTGGGAGCGCACCTGCAGCTCATCACAATCAACACTGCTTTTAAGGAGCGGCATGGGCAGCAAGCAATGGCCAGATGATTTTGCCAGTCACCATTGGTACATCGGCCAACGAACACTGTAGTTTGTGATTCCTGTCCTAGAACTCTTAACTAATTCTGTTTTTTGCCATCAGGACACCCACCCTCCAAGCCCTCACAGCCACAGCCTGAACCTCAGCCTGAACCTCAGCCTGAACCTCAGCCACAGCCACAGCCTCAGCCACAGCCATTTACCATTCAACCCACCAGCCGCTCAGCACCTTGCCCTTGTGCAATAAATATCACTTCACACTTCATGTGTTTCCGGCTCGCATTTTGGTCCACATCAACTTTGCCTACCTTGCCGTAACATAATCATCTGGCCTAACGAAATGGACCAAGCGACCGCCGACACCCTCCAAGAGGCCCTCGGACACCAGAGAGTCATGCTAGGAAAGCATGAGCAGACGCTAGGTAGCCTTGGAGAGACTCTCCGGAGAATTTCGATGGACTTACACCGGGTCAAGACGCAGCTCTCGCAATCCCCCACTTCCAGGGCCGGCCCTACTATTTCTGTGAGTAGTACTACTGGTGGCCTACCGCCCCCCCTTCAGCCGGATGTGTTCATTCCAACTCCTGAATGTTACTCTGAGGAGTTGGGCTCTTGCAGCCGTTTTTTACTCAATTGCAATCTAGTGTTTAATTTGCAGCCTTATAGTTATTCCTCTGATGCCGCTAGGGTTGCGTTCTGTATTAACCTGTTGAGGGGAAAAGCGGGTCAATGGGCGACAGCACTTTGGGAGAAGAATTCACCAGTGCTAAGTTCTTTTGAGGCATTTTCTGGAGAATTGCGCAGAGTGTTTGATCACCATGTTCGTGGGAGAGAGGCCAGAAATCGCCTTTTTTCCCTCCAGCAAGGTTCTAAATCAGTGGCGGAGTTTTCAATCCCTTTTCGTATTTTGGCTGCCGAAAGTGGCTGGGGTGAGCTGGCTTTGATTTCTGTTTTTTCGCGTAGTTTGGCGGAGGAAATAAAGGATGAATTAGCAACACGGGATGAGCCTTCCACGCTGGAGGAGCTAATTTCCCTAGCAATAAAGATGGATAATCGACTGAGAGAACGTAAGAGGGAGAAAGCTATTAAGTCACGTCTGTCTCCGCCATTCATGTCACCCGATGCCATCAAACCATCCCCTAGCGACACTCGGCGACCGACATCCCCTCTTCCGTTGGAAGATCCTATGGAACTTGGGCAAACCGGACACTTAGCATTCACCTGCCCTGCTCAGCCAAAAGTCCGGACTAACCAGATAAAAGGGAGCACCCTGGTGAGCCAAACCTCCTCCAACTGTCTCTCAGTCGCGACTCATACTCCCGGCTAGCATCTCCCATGGTTTGGACGCCATGCCACTACAAGTATTCATCGATTCTGGTGCTGACGACAGTTTTTTGGACGAAAGTTTTGCGACTCTAGCTAAAATCCCTCTCGAACCCCTAAAGGCCCCCAAGGTAGTGGAAGCAGTGGACGGTAGAAAACTCTTTTTGGTAACCCATCGCACCATCCCTCTCATGCTCAAGGTCTCAGGAAATCATCATGAATTAATACAATTGTTCATTATCTCCTCACCAATAGCACAGGTCATCCTTGGTCTCCCCTGGCTTAAACACCACAACCCGAACATCAACTGGACAGAGGGAAAGATCGTGGGATGGAGCAATCACTGCCACTTGGAATGTCTTGGCTCGGCGCACCCACTTGGTAGACCGGTAGGAAAGCCAACCTGTCCACCAGTGCCTCCTGACCTCACCAATGTGCCCCCTGAATACCACGACTTGGCGACGGTGTTCAGCGAGGACCTCGCCCACACTCTGCCTCCCCATCGCCCCTATGATTGTGCCATTAATCTCCTACCGGGGGCTCCCCTTCCGACAAGCAGACTGTTCAACATATCCGGTCCTGAGAGAACGGCTATGGAAGACTACATCAGAGACTCCTTGGCTTCTGGTATCATCCGTCCCTCCTCCTCCCCTGTTGGCGCAGGCTTCTTCTTCGTGGGCAAGAAGGATGGCGGCCTGCGGCCATGCATTGATTACCAGAGCCTAAACCAGATAACAATAAAAGATAAGTACCCTTTGCCTCTTATTGACCCCTTCAGTCACGCCAGGTTGTTCACAAAGCTGGATCTCCGAACTGCATATCATCTCATCCGAATCCGTGAGGGGGACGAGTGGAAAACGGCATTCAACACTCCCCTTGGTCATTTTGAATATTTAGTAATGCCCTTTGGTCTCACAAATGCTCCTGGTGTTTTCCAACGGCTCATGAACGATATCTTTCGTGATATTCTTAACCGTTTTGTATTTATCTATCTAGATGACATACTTGTGTTTTCACGATCCTTAGAGGAACATCGGCATCATGTCAGGATGGTCTTGCAGCGGCTCCTGGAGAACAGGCTTTTTGTTAAACCGGTAAAATGTGAATTCCATGTGTCCTCGGTTAGCTTTTTAGGTTACATAATCGCCAAGGGGCAACTGAAACCAGACCCAATAAAGATCAAGGCAGTCGTTGATTGGCCTACTCCCAATACCCGTAAGGAGCTTCAGAGATTCTTGGGCTTTGCAAATTTCTATCGTCGCTTCATCCGGGGCTACAGCAAAGTGGCTCTCCCGCTGACTCAACTCACCTCCACCAAACACCCCTTTGCCTGGCCTGAAGCTGCTGGTAAGGCATTTTCCCAGCTAAAGTCTCTCTTCACCTCTGCCCCTATCCTCAAACACCCAGACACCTCACGCCAATTTGTGGTGGAGGTGGATGCGTCGGACACCGGAGTTGGGGCCATCTTGTCCCAGCGAGATCCCACCACCCAGAAGCTGCATCCATGTGCCTTTTTCTCCCGGCGGCTCAGCCCTGCTGAGAGGAACTATGATGTGGGAAATCGGGAACTGCTGGCGGTTGTTTTGGCCCTGCAGGAATGGCGTCACTGGCTGGAAGGTGCTAAAACCCCATTTTTAATCTGGACAGATCACAAGAACCTCTCCTACATCCAATCCGCACAGCGTCTTAACCCCCGACAAGCCCGCTGGTCACTGTTTCTTGCCCGGTTCAATTTTACACTATCATACCGCCCAGGTTCACGCAATGGTAAAGCTGATGCCCTATCACGGCTACATTCCCCCAATCTGGACACAGAAGACCCTGGGCCCATTCTCCCCTCGGCCTGCGTGGTCGGTGCAGCTAGATGGGAGATCACATCTCTGGTCAAGGAAGCTCAAAAGGCCGATCCGGACCCAGGAAACGGTCCCCCAAACCGCCTCTATGTCCCGTCTGGCATGCGGTCTCAAGTCCTGGAATGGAGCCATTCGTCTAAACTAACTTGCCACCCTGGTGTGCATCGGACCCTCGGTTTCCTCCGACAATCATTCTGGTGGCCTGGTATGGTTAAAGATGCCCGCAACTTTGTCAATGCCTGCACAGTCTGTGCTCGAGGGAAGGCCTCCCATCAGCCGCCCGCTGGTCTGTTGTGCCCTCTCCCTGTTCCCAGTCGACCTTGGTCCCACATCGCAGTGGATTTTGTAACCGGTCTGCCTCCCTCTGAAGGTAACACAGTTATCCTTACCATTATCGATCGTTTTTCCAAGTCTGTTCACTATGTTCCCCTTCCCAAACTTCCCTCTGCTCTTGAAACTGCCAATCTCTTGGTCAAGCATGTTTTCAGGCTTCATGGCCTCCCTTTAGACATTGTTTCAGACCGTGGTCCCCAGTTCTCCTCGGTGGTGTGGAAGGAGTTCTGCAAGGCGGTGGGGGCGACAGCCAGTCTCTCCTCAGGATACCATCCCCAGACCAACGGCCAGACGGAAAGGGCCAACCAGGACCTAGAAGCTGCTCTGCGTTGTGTCACCGCCCACCATCCGGTCTCCTGGAGCACTTTCCTTCCATGGGTTGAGTACGCCCATAATTCGCTCATCTGCTCAGCCACTGGTATGTCCCCTTTCATGGCTTGTAATGGCTTTGAGCCTCCGTTGTTCCCAGAGCAGGAAAAGGAAATCGCTGTTCCTGCTGTGAAGGACAATGTCGGCAGGATTAGGGAAATATGGAAGACCGTAAGGGCTGCCCTCGCTCGCTCCGCCGAGAAGAACAAGAGATTGGCCGATCTCCATCGTTCACCAGCCCCAGAATACAAGGTGGGACAGGAGGTCTGGTTGTCCGCCCGGGACCTCCCTCTGCAGGTAGAGTCACGCAAACTTGCCCCCCGCTTCGTGGGCCCCTACAAGATAACGAAGATCATCAACCCATCTGCCGTTCGGTTGGACCTCCCGGCATCAATGAATGTCCACCCCACCTTTCATGTTTCCCTTCTCAAGCCCGTTTCCTCCAGTGACCTGTGTCCTCCTGCCGTTGCACCTCCCCCGCCCCTTCTCATTGATGGCCACCCCGCGTTTGCGGTCTCCAAGATTCTTGATGTCCGGCCTCGCGGCCGTGGATTCCAGTTCCTGGTGGACTGGGTGGGCTATGGCCCTGAGGAGAGGTCGTGGATCTCCCGTAGCCTCATATTGGACCCGTCCCTTTTGCGGGACTTCTATGCTGCCAACCCTGGTAAACCGGGCAGGCCGCCCGGTGGCGTCCGTTGAGGGGGGGGTACTGTGGTGGTCCTAGCCCACACTCCCCTCTACTGGCTTTTATTGTTGTTACACTTCCTGTATTATGTGGCCTGAGTTCAACCTTGGCAGACCTGGGAGCGCACCTGCAGCTCATCACAATCAACACTGCTTTTAAGGAGCGGCATGGGCAGCAAGCAATGGCCAGATGATTTTGCCAGTCACCATTGGTACATCGGCCAACGAACACTGTAGTTTGTGATTCCTGTCCTAGAACTCTTAACTAATTCTGTTTTTTGCCATCAGGACACCCACCCTCCAAGCCCTCACAGCCACAGCCTGAACCTCAGCCTAAACCTCAGCCACAGCCACAGCCTCAGCCACAGCCATTTACCATTCAACCCACCAGCCGCTCAGCACCTTGCCCTTGTGCAATAAATATCACTTCACACTTCATGTGTTTCCGGCTCGCATTTTGGTCCACATCAACTTTGCCTACCTTGCCGTAACATTTCCAGCTGTTTTACAAGCATTTTATTTGTTACTGCAGCCCCTATAGTGTAATCTGTAACACGATGAATTATTTTTTTCCTATTTAACTCAGGCAGTATTACTCATGTAAATGGATATTAGAAAGTTCTTTACTCGCAGCAAGGATAAATCAACAAGGAGGAATGAGAGAGGTAAGCTATGTAATCCACCTTGGCAACATAAACCACTTTTAGGTCACAATCTACCAGTTGAGAAACACTAATTAATTGCATAACAGCTACAGTGATATATCCCTAATTCTGTCCAGACAAAGTAGAGCAGTAGCGTGCCGGAAGGGGTGAAGGAGAGATGGAAGTTGATAAGCATGAGCAGAGGTGAATTCACTATCAACAAGGGATGTCCCAATTTTGATTTTGAATACTGATGGCTAAAAAAAAGACTTTTTTAAATAAACATGTATTTTGGTTTGATTATATATTGTTTAATGCACAATTTCTGAATTTTTATAAGTGCTAAACAACTTTTTTGCTCGCTCGCCAGTGTCCCCCTGTGCTACAGCAATGTATTAGGTCTTATGACGCCCCTGTCAGACACCCAGGTTTGTATCCCAAATGGATTAATTTAAGTGTGTGCACTTAAACTTAAGTCCAGTTTACTTAAAATGTTGAGTTATGCTTGCTTAAAAGTTTTAAATTTTGGGCAGTAACATTAATTAGCAAGTTTTCAATGAAAACTTGAAATACCAGTGAAATAGGTTGATTTGACATTTCAAGTTCTAACCTTTTTTGTTCTATTTTTACAGTGCAGTGATTTTGGCATTATACCACTTACAAAAAATCAAATGAATTTTAGGTCTATTGCTAAAGAGAAAATCAGGATTGAAATGAACTTTTTAAGCATCGGCTATTCAAACATGAGCAGTAGAATGAGACAAATGCTATAAAAGTACCCAGTCATATATTCTTTATCCTCTGTGGAGAATGACTGTCATTACAGAAGTGACTGTCTTATACCACTCAAGATAGCCAAATTGCAGTGAATTGGAAAAGTGTGGCAAATAAGGTTTAGTAATGTCATTCCAGCATGTTTTTATGACGTACCCATACTATTATTGACTGATATTTTTTTTTGCAGATGAATTACATTAACAGTATACCACATTATACCAACATCTCTCGTTTCTCGGAGCTACTGCAGAACAGTGGTAGTAGAACAATTTCTCCTTCTCCCATTGAAGTCTAGTTAGCAACTCAGCCCTCTTGAACCCACCTGAGCCCACTGCATGCTGGGTCAGCTTGCTTGATTGCATACTGAGGGAGGTGTAAAAGGCCCAGCTGGTGCCAAAGAAAAGGGCCTGAAGGAATTATTGACCCATCTGAACCAGGCCATCATCCACCCACCCGGCACATGCATGCGCACCTTAGGTTGTGACCTGTGAAATCACGTCCTGTATAACCTTGGAAATGTGCTGTCACGGTGGGAGGACTGGGAAAAAAATTCTCTCTAGTTCCCTGGCAATTGTGAAATTAGCATAACTGACTTTTCACTGCCATTGACGTTCATTGACGTGCAATCCTGAGTTTGAATGAGTTTATCACTAGTAGACGTCCAATCTATTTGGACTGGGAGGGAGGCAGCGAATGAACATGATATACATCCAAACCGTTGGAACGAAGATGTCTAAAATTGCATGACCATGCTTCATTCCCATTGACGGCAATAGACGTCTAATCCATTTTTACTAGGAAGGGCTAATGAACATTTGTTCTTCCCAGTTAAAATGGATTGGACTTCTAACTCCATAAATGGCAGCCGATGAGTTAAATGTGTGTTTTAATGCCAAAAAAGGTCACATTTAACATCATGTTATATTTAGTCAAAGCAAGGATGAAATAAAATAGAAACATTTTTGTGTATTGTATGCACACTACTGAATATTAATGAGGGTAAAAAAGCCACTTAATGCTATGTATTATTGATATTTATGCATTTGTTCTTTTACTGCTGACCAGATTGCCGCCGAGCTTTTGTGTATGCCAACTTTACACTGACAGACTTCTTATTTTTCTATTTTAAACGTAAGAAGTCATTCTAGCACCGAGTGCAAAACTGTTGGCCCTGTTGCGCAAATGCAGGAAAAAACATTCACCGAAAGCAGGTAGAGCTAGGTAGTCAAGAAAATGAGGCTTTTCAGGTCATTTTCATCTTTTGCTCATATAAACATGATTGACGAGTTTTCAGTCTGCTTATTTTAAGTATGTGTCTGCCTCTCGCCAGACTTCAATAAACAGCTCGGGTAGATGATTTGGAAGGAGCGCAGAATAGTCAACAGAACAAGGTTCCATTTATGACAGCAGGCCCGAACTGGGTCCATTTCATTGCTTTCCAAATCTCATTTTTACCACTGCAAAATATTTGGCAGGGAAATGTTTCTTGTTGCCAGTTCTGACAGACTATGGAGACTTGCAATCCCTTATTGGTGTTGAAATAAGACTGACCCAAACAAGTTTGGTTCACTTCGTTGCCATCATCACCATAATTCCTAATGAATGGGAGGCTTTGTATTAAATCTAAGTGGCATAACAGCTTTTTTAGAACTTTATTCTGAATTGAAGTTACTCTCAATTATGTGGCATCCAGTCATCTCTCTATTAAGTGGCATGAAAAGCAAAACATTTTAGACATGGTACCAACAAAATATTATACTGCATATTTCATTTTTTGAGCTTAAACACCCTTTAAAGGCCAAATGGTGGCACAAGAGCCCCATCTAATAGGACAGCAGTAAACTTGTGTCAAAGAAACATGTTGAAGTGAACAACTCTGACTCAGTGATTCGCTTTGTCTTTGAAGCTAGCAATGTTATGCTAGGCCAAGTGTCAACAACTTGCGGCTCTGGAGTCGCATTTGGCTCTTTAAACCCGCTGATGCGGCTCAGTTTTGTATAAAATAAATGAACATTTGATTAAAATCTGCTCAAGGGTCTTGCGAGCTTTATCAAAGAAGTTTAACTTTCCTTTAATAGGCATCTCAAGCCATGCTCACTGTTTCGTATGTTTGTTAACAGAACACTCATGTAGGTCATCAATTCACCAATTATGTAAAGTCACGGCTACCACTCAGAAGGTGTACCATTAACAGGAACAAAGTCTTGTGGGTACACCTTCCGAGTGACATCCTTGACTTCAAATAGTTGGTGAATTCATGAATTCAAGAGTGTTCCTTCAATAAAAGTGTGCAAAAAGTGAGCACTTATGCTGCTTCCTAAAAGAAGGCTTTACTCCTTTAAATATATACATATATATACAGAGTATCACAAAAATGAGTACACCCCTCGCATTTCTGCAGATATTTAAGTACATCTTTTCATGGAACAACACTGACAAAATGACACCTTGACACAATGAAAAGTAGTCTGTGTGCAGCTTATATAATAGAGTTCATTTATTTTCCCCTCAAAATAACTTAAAATATAGCCATTAATATCTAAACCCATGGCAACAAAAGTGAGTACACCGCATGAGAACTACGTACATCCCTAAATGTCCAAATTGAGCACTGCTTGTCATTTTCTCTCCAAAATGTCATGTGACTCGTTACAGGAGTGCTGTCAGCATTGCTGCAGAGATTGAAGAGGTGGGGGGTCAGCCTGTTAGTGCTCAGACCATACGCCGTTCTTTACATCAAATTATTGTGCATGGCTGTCACCCCAGGAGGAAGCCTCTTCAGTACATAAATAAGTGTGTCATGCCTACAGTCAAGCATGGAGGTGGGAATGACCCCCCCCCCCCCACCACCACAACCACCTCTTCAATCTCTGCAGCAATGCTGACAGCACTCCAGTAACGAGTCACATGATATTTTAGAGGGAAAATGACAAGCAGTACTCAATTTGAACATTTAGGTATGTATGTTTTTTCATAGGGGCGTACTCATTTTGTCAGTGTTGTCCCATGAAAAGATATACTTAAATATCTGCAAAAATGCGAGGAGTGTACTCACTTTTGTGATACACTGTATACATACGCAGGTGGTCCCCGGGTAGGGAATGAGTTCTGTTCCTATGCTGGCGACGTAACCCGATTTTCCGCGTAAATCGTGACGGAATGGTATCTTTTCTCGTATTTACAGCTTGACTATTTGTATTTCTTTAACACACCCAATATAAAGTAAATAGCATTTATATCATAATTTAAGAAAAACAAGCAGAATATATTTGATATTATGAACAGTTGGAATGATTAAGGACAGAAAAGGACAGAAAGATACAGGACGCCTTCTGACCACGGAAGCCCAACGTGCTGACAACCAGGTGATAGGCAAAACATTTACAAACCCACATCCGCACCACAGACCCGGCTGCAGAAAGAAATTATAGGGGGGCAGTACATTTTTGGGGGGGGGCACACTTCTTCAATGTAAATTTAGCCGTAACAGTGGCGTTTTTACCCGTTATATTTTCTGATGATAGTGTCAGTCAGTGAAACTGCAGGAGGTGGCAGCGCTATCCCTTCATGTTGACTTTCGGCCACGTCTTTGTCATGGCTTGAGTTCGTCTTTAGTTTCTTGAAAAAAAAACACGGATGTCCATTCCAATTTGAATTAGCAACGGAGGAGCCGCTCAATCACCATTTCTGTAAACGGAGCTATCCCTATCCAATCGCAGTACACAATGGCAGGTGTTGTGCCGAAAAATAGCCGCACCGCGTGAACTGCCCCCCCTGACGGGAACGCTTATTTATAACGCTTTATTGAGGTGAAAACATCAAATGTTTTCATGGACTCGTTACAGTAATGGATTTACGACTGTAAAATCACTTTTAAATAAATGAATTAGACAAAATACTAGTACTTTATTTTGCTAAAAAATCGTGGACTGGGCCACAAAACCATCTTTGAACAGAAATGTATTAGTCTACAGGTTTTCACGACCATATCTCAATGACAATCACACAGTTATGACATTTAGTTCAAGCAGAGTAAAATAATACATATATTCACGGTATAAGAAAGTCGTTTCCATGTCCATCGATTGGTAAGAAAAAGCTGTACGAGTGACGTGTGGGCGCTAAACAATAAAATAAATAAACAAATAAATCAAATAAACGCTCAATAAAGCGTTATAAATAAGCGTTCCCGTCGGGGGGGCATTTCATGCGGGGCGGCTATTTTTCGGCACAACACCGGCTACTCAGCCCGTCCCCCTTATCTGTGATTGGCTAGAAATTGCCTACATTCGCTGCTCTGATTGTGACGATAGATCAAGATAGGATGACTAAAGCAGTGTTTTTCAACCTTTTCTGAGTCACGGGACGTTTTTACGTTGGAAAAAATCTCGCGGCACACCACACCAAAATGTTCCAAAATTACTTTCTGTATAGTATATTTAATTATAAAATAATTTCTCAGAATTTATACTTACTCAGTGTGAAACGTTTAGAAATTAGGCTTGAAAAACTATCAGACAGGGGACTTGAGCAATGCATTTAAGCACATCAGGGCTGGTCGTCTCGCTGACAATGGCTTTGCAGACAGGTAGTATTAACGTCTCTGCCACAGTTTGGGACTTTTGGGATTTAGCAACAAAGTAACTGGCTTTCAGGGCGTTCTTATTTACCTTTGTAGTTTTCCTCAAAAAAGTTGCCCACTTCTCTGTGTTTTCACGAAGGCGTACAAAATAATCCATCGACTTGTTCTGAAGCGACGGGGGTTCATTTGGAGATGAGTTTAAGCTTGTATGGCGCCATGGCGCTAGATAGCCGCTCGTGTCGCGTTCAATAACTGCTCGGATTTCTAGGTATCTCCCACATAGCTGTCCTTGATAATGTGTTGGAATAAAACAAAGAGGGTGGATTAACGGGCGTCACATATGGATAAAATGGAAAGGACACTTTTGTATGTATCGACACTTGACGAGTCAAATAATGAACAGTAGAAGTGCTGGGGTCCACATTGTTGCAAGGTGGCTGACGGCTAGAAATCCAAGCAGTTCTTGAACGCAACACGACTCATCTGCACACAACCGAGAACTTTTTCCACATTCCTTCCTTCCTACTGCAACTTTGCCCGACGATGTTAAAAAAAAAACGACATTGGATAATTTCTCGCGGCGGCGGCACAATCGATTGAAAAACACTGGAATATAGGGTTCATTCTCCCCGTGTGTGTGTGTTTTTGTGGAAGATTTAAAAAAAAAAAAAAAAAAATACACAGTACAGTTTAATCGAGCTAGGGCGGGCACAGCCGTCCCTCAGGGCGGGCACGGCCCCCTAATGCCCGCCCATGCCGCTGGGTCTGCCGCACCACCACCAAATCCCGCAATCAGTTCTTCCGGACAGTCTAGAACAAATGGCGGGACATCTCGTCTTGCCATATATATATATATATATATATATATATATATATATATATATATATATATATATATATATATATATATATATATATATATATATATATATATATAATATCTGTCATATTGTGTTAAATCATTGAATATATATATATATATAATATCTGTCATATTGTGTTAAATCATTGGATATATATATAATATATATGATTGAATGCATTGAATATATATATATATATATATATATATATATATATATATATATATATATATATATATATATATATATATACATACATATATAATATCTGTCATATTGTGTTAAATCATTGGATATATATATATAATATATATGATTGAATGCATTGAATATATATATATATATATAATATCTGTCATATTGTGTTAAATCATTGTCCATTGCCTGCCATTAACGGCGATAGACCAATCCGCCTGAACTGGAACTGAAACATTGTTTACCGCCACAATCATTGCCAACAATTAAACCAATGAAAAAGTTATACTTAAGAAATTAGAAACTAATTGTGTACAACATCGCTTTGTAATTGTATCGCATTACTTTTTCGTACTCAATTTTGATCGATACAGGGCAGTCTTTCTCGCAGTAAATTGCGAGTTATCTGTTTCTGCTTTCATTAGCGCAACATCAGGGCATGTCTTCTCCTGGTGAAAGGGTAGCGAGATGAAGATGAAGCGATAGACTGAAAGCGACTAAATGAGAAGATAAGATGAACACTGAGGGAGAAAGCCGCAGCGTGAGATGGACATAGGAGACAAGGAGATAGATGGAAAGGGAGCAGGCGCCACAGATAACCAATCAGCTCTCTTGTTGAACCCGGTCTGTGTCTCTCACCTACACGTAGACACACTCGCCACGGCCTTAACACAATCACGCCAAGTAAACAAGTGGCTGTTTGAGGGGCGCGGACAGTCGCAGTGGCCGTGCGTCATTGAGTTGTAACCATGGTAATGGAGCTTTATCAGATGGAGGGTCGGCTCCTATTTACACCTGCTGCAGTATGACCGTGAACGCTTGGGCCACTGTTTGTGGTCAAAATTTTTGGACAAACAAATGAGGCTTCAGTTTGGTAACCGTTTAAGTTGATGGCAGCCTTATAAATTTCAACTGAGATAATTATCCAGGTTTTTATTTTATCATGTTTATGTTTTAACATTAAGTGCTTAGATTTACAAAAAAACATTTATTTGATACTGAAATTATAACAATGCGAAGAATAAAGATTAAACACAAAATGTTCAACTAGTTCCACTATAGAGGAAAATTAATCTTCAAAATGTTTACAGTAATCTGCTTTTAGTTAACAAACACATACTTTGTACTCAGAGGTGGGTAGTAACATGTTACTTTAGCCATACTTTTTACTTTTACTTGAGTAGATTTGTGAAGAAAAAATGCTACTAATTTATTATTTCCTTGCCAGCGATGCCAAGAGTAGCGCTACAAATTTTTGACTCCGATACACCAAGCAGACGCAAGCTTGCTGTTCTATGATCATGCCAGCCTGTTCAATCACGTGGCATCTTTAAAGCGCTGTAAAAAATTGCAATGAAGTATTTGACATATAAGGCTGCCCTCAACATGACTCAAAAGTGCGGATTTAAACCTCTCTCCCAGTTTTTATTTTGCACCGACTGACCACGGAAAACCGGAGATATGATCCTTTTAATTTCATATGAGTAACTATGAAGGAACTACAGTATTCTCTATTCAAACTAGGAACTATTTTCTCCACTAGAGGGGCACTCATGCTCTTTGGTGAAATAATGCTTCATTTCTGTCAGTTTTTTTTTTCTCTTTCTCTCGCCCAAGTTCCTTTTTTTTTTTTTTTTTTTTTTTTTTTTGTCTGTGTGTGTATTTCTTTGGCTTAATATGGTTATGTAATGGGTTATTGTACAGTGTCATTATAACAGCAGTTAATATAGATAAGTTAGTACTGAGAGAAAAAAATACCATTGTTTAAATAAAAAACAAAAATAAGCAGTCACTCACAATGTTACTCATTAATTGAGTATTCTTTTCACTGGTTACTTTTTTACTTGTACTTGAGTACATTTTTTGAAATACTACTTTCACTTGAGTAATATTATTTTGAAGTAACGCTACTAGAGTAAAAATATTGGGCTACTCTACCTACCTCTGTTTGTACTTTATTTTGACTATTTACATTATACTGCATTTTAGTGTTCAGTCAATTTCGTTTGTGCCTACTGATGGTAATTTAAGGGATCATTTTGAAACTGTCTTGGAATAACTCTTGAATTCAACGCACACCATGCAGTGGAGTCACCGTAAGAAAAGAGAGGTAGAGCATGGTTGATCGCACAAAGGAATGAGAGCAAAATTAAAATTTTCCCTAGCGGGAAAGACAACCTGGTTAGACCCGATTTAGCTGCTCATAGGGGGCAAGAAGAGGGACGATCTAAAGGTACAGTATGAAATGAATCAAAACACACTCACTTACAGAAAATGTTGAGTTGCTCGTCTCAAGAGTCGAGCTATTTGCTAGCATCAACGCAATTTTTCGGTTTTGCTAATTCGGGACAAACAAAAAAACATTTTTAGAGACATTTCGTTCGAAGATTTTTGTCCACTGATTTCAAGAAATTCATTTCAGAGTGGCTTCCATAAATATATGGCTTTCAATGATAGGCTTGCCACCATTCAGAAATAGAAATAAGAGATGCTCCTCTCAGTCTCACGCCCAAAGCCGTAAAGGCGAAATAAAAAAAAAAAGACATCCCCAAAACTCATAAAATGCATAGAAATTGATCTATTTATATATATTCCATATTGATTCAATACGGAACGCAAATTTTAATTCACAATTCGGAACAATTCCTTATTTCAAGGGACGGGTGGCAAGCCTAGCACTCATTACTAAAAAAAAAAAAAAAAAAATACATTAAATCTGCTTTCATATCCTCTAGTTGCCTCTTTATTTGTGATACTTTTTCACACTCTAGAGGCATTTAAGTCGAACTTGTTTGTTATGTTTATAGATGTAATCGTAACATGTATTTTTTTTCTATATGTTTTGATGCATTTTTATGATTTATATTAAATTTATGTCTTAATTTTGGTGGGCTTGGAACGGATGAGGGCATTTTCATGGATAACGCGTCCGTACAGAATTTTCAAGTTAAGAAACTACATCCAGAACCAAATGATTTTGTAAGTAGAAGTACCACTGTACTGTCTTTGTGCTTTGTTTTAAGTTTGAAGAGATACCTACGTCATCATCATCTTCATCTGGCACTAAAAGACAAAACGTAGTTTCCTATCTAATTTGCACGATCTAATAAAATCAAATCACCACACATTCAGATTACAAAACCACTTCCAGAACCAATTAATTTCATCAGTAGAGGGACCACTGTATATTCCTTTTTGTTTCATATACATGAGCATTGTGTAGCACATTGTGGTGTGTATACATTTATAATTAAATGTACCATATTTTTTGGACTACAAGTCGCACCTGAGTATAAGTCGCACCAGCCATAAAATGCCCAACGAAGAGAAAAAAAATATATTAACGTCGCACCGGAGTATAAGTCGCATTTTTGGGGAAAATTTACTTGATAAAATCCAACACATAGAACAGACATGTCATCTTGAAAGGCAATTTAATATAAAAATACAATAGAGAACAACATGCTGAATAAGTGTACAGTGTACAGTGCATGAACAACGAAATGCAATTATACCGTCCTCACCAGGACGCTACGGTTCGGTCATGGCTATTCAGCTGGCTAAACTCCCAAATGACGATGCTGGAGGTCCGTATAATTTGCTGAATCAATTTTATCCTCGATACCAAACAGGTTCGCATAAATAAATGATAATTAGGTGCTTTTACAGCAATGACATGACACAAACGGTTAGCATGCGTTCGCTAGCATTAGCGCATCGTTCAAACAACCACACAACTGGCTCTAAGTGTCCAATTGCGGGTGGAAAACACACAACAACAACAGAAAAGATGATACACACAGGCGTTGCTGCTGTAGAAATATTTTACAAGCATAAACAATGACTGTAGGTTCGCAGCCGTGTTTCTCTCTCGCTAACTCGCCCACTCACTCAGAGCTACGTAGCTGTCGGTCTTCTTCTGGCGTGTGAGCGCTCTTCTTCACGTAAACAAGCGCAAGTGCGCCCCCACGTGGGAGTGAAAGTGCCACAAACTAAAAGCATGCATTTCAATATAAAAAAGTCAATAATACAATTGAACACAGATTGCCAAAGGCAGAACGCGAACATGGCCATAGCTATTATTATTAAAAGTTATTCAGATAACTATAGCATAAAGAACATGCTAACAAGTTTACCAAACCATCAGTGTCACTCCAAAACACCAGAATAACATGTGAAATCATATCATAATGTGTTAATAATTTCACACATAAGTCGCTCCTGAGTATAAGTCGCACCCCCAGCCAAACTATGAAAAAAACTGCGACTTATAGTCCGAAAAATATGGTGATTACATTATTGCATTGCTACGAGCGAGAATGATGTATTTCAATCAAGGGTGTGGGTTTGCATAGGAACGGTAGGGACATAACACTAACAACTTTTCAGGATGCTCAAATTGTCCCCACCAACTTTTAAGCAACCTTATATGCATGATATAATGAGTTGAGTTATATAGGTAATTTAGATTGTCTTCCCATATGTTTGAAGGGGAAAGGATATCATCATCGCACACACCATATAATTGTTTGCATTAGTCTAACACATATATAGTCTAACACATACATTTGGTACAGGCACCGTCTAAACTGTTTGCATTACTCTAACACACGTAATATAATTTATCAGGAAATAGTATCATTTTCATATTTACGGTAGGACTACACTACTAATATAAAATAAATAGCACACCATAGTTTAATGAGAAGAAATAGAAGAGATACACAATGCCGTCTTATCACAAGATTGACGCACCAACTCATGCAATCAGCTCTCCCAGCAAACTCCAAGGACAAAGCGCTTTGTCCTAAAACAAGTACAACCAGCCCGGACAGCAAAGTTGATAGCGGACGTCCCAATCCGCGCACGAACCTAAGCCGCCCAAAACCGGCCACAGAGGGGATGACCCAAAAGCAACGCCCAGAAACGCCTTCGACAAGGCCCGCCTCAGCAAATACTTTAAAAAGACTGGACACTGAGATAACACAGATTTTTTTCTGCTCGGAAACATGTAGCCTTGTTTTGGATCCAGAATTGTCCCTCCGTCGTCTGTTTTTGCCTTGTTTTTACCATTGTCGACGAATAAATTGTCAACCTGTTTCCGGTGAGTGTTCTTCAAGCTTTTGAAACATGGAGTCAGTACAAAGGGTTAAAATAAGACGACGCGCGAGATTCGGCCTTCCCGGTGGGCGCACGCGGGGCAGCGTCAGCCGAGCGGCACTTGTTTTGGTTGGTGCTGTCCGCGGGTGCGTCTGGGCCGGGGGGGCGAATTTCAACATGTTGTAAGGATAGAATTGACCCTACCATCATTAAGTCAATTATTTTCATTATGTTCAATTTTACATTTACTCCCTTTCACTTGCTGAATGTGCAGGTCCATTTTTTTATCCTCAAACGCATGTTTGATTAGCTGATGACTTGACCCGGAAATGACACACACACACACGTTCACACTCACACAGCTCTGGAAGAAATACATGTCAACAACATGCCCCCTCATTTGCCCCCTTCGAAGAGAAGGGATATTAGAAGTTTTTTTTTTTTTTTTTGACCAGCAGCAGCCACTGTAAATAATTTTAAAAAGATGCTAATGTTGTGGAGGTGGGAAACACACTACTAATTTTGCTACTGAAAGTCTGTGCTGTATCAGAGTCAGCATTACATTAAACTGTGTGAACTTGCTAACCTGCAAAACTCGAGTGGGAAGCTGCTTAGAGAGAAGTGCCCTTTTGTTTGTGTTTTCTGCTGTTAAACTTTAATTAGACTGTGACAAATGCAGTGAACTGGAAACTATAGAACAAGAAAAACGTGAGCAAGAAGCTGATTAGAGAGAGAGAGAGGTGCTGCTAAACCCAAACTATTTTGGATGTCGCAAGCTACCCACACTAGCGTTGCAATATCCGATCAATCGTGATTGACGGAATGATCGCCCTTGATTTAGCATATCATTTAATTAGGTTCATATTCGTGACAAATGTAGCCCTGACCCCCGTTCACCCAATCTGTTTAGTCTAATCAATGTCCCATCCCGGGCAAAATGTGTACATGCAGTTTATGCTGTTATATCGTCCCTACCAATGTTAAGACCAATCCTACGCCCTGGATTTCAATACGTGTTTCTTTTGTATAATGAATAATTTTTCATAATGTGAAGCGAAAAAAGCTTTGAAAAACCTTTTGTAAAATAAAACTTTCCTGTACTGAAGCTTTCGTACCTCAAGGTACCACTGTATCTCCACTAAAGATGCAAAAAATGAGGACTCACATTTGGTGACGACTCCCTCCAGCCTGATGATGTTGGGGTGGTCAAACTGCCCCATGATGGAAGCTTCGGAAAGGAAGTCCCGCCTCTGCTTGTCTGAGTAGCCTGCCTTCAGACTCTTGATGGCCACATAGATCTCTCGCTTTCCTTGCACGCGCAGTCGCCCGCTGCACACTTCGCCAAACTCTCCTACAAACATACGGGTTATAAATACGAAGATGTTTTTCCACACGGTCATTCAAATACCCAAGAGTGGAATGAAATACATGAATGCTTTCTAGCATACCCGCTCCAATAACTCTCTCAATGCGAATATTGGTAGCATCGATCTCTTTGGCAAAGTCTCTGACAGCCTGGTTGGGGTCTTCGTAGGTGTGAGGATGGATGTAAGTCCTACTGCCAGGAAGCTTGACTGCGCACGTGCAAAAGTGAAAGGAAAAAGCAGAGAAAGTGAACATCAATTGCGCTTCCACCTCTCATAAATGTTCGCCCAAGATTAGTGCGTCGGCTTTATGAGCTTTAATAAAAGTTGCCTGTTTGCCAGTGGTGAAATGTGAGTGCTCTGCTCAAATGGTTACATAATTAGATACATAACTACTTTGTTAGCCGCGGCGATAAAATGACTCGTCATTTTAACAGGAACCCATAAGAAACCTCACCCGACAAGAAAACATCAGCGCAAAAAGCTGTTTATGCCAAAATAAATGTCACCAGTGTCGGTTTTTAGTATTTGAGTTGTGAAATAAAGTGTTTGTGCTAACATGCAAGGGAATTAATTATTGTAACACATTGTCTTCCATTGATGTCCAATCCATTTGAACCCTCCCAGTTCAAATGGATTGGATGTCTATGAGTGACAAACTAATTCAAATTCACAGCAGGAGGATTGGACTTCACATGATTGGGATGTACATTGGTATGAAAAAGTATCTAAACCTTTTGGAATTTCTCACATTTCAGCAAAAAATCACCATGAAATGTGATCTGATCTTTGTCAAAATCACACAGATGAAAAAACAGTGTCTGCTTTAACTAAAATCCACCAAACATTTATAGGTTATCATATTTTAATGTGGATAATATGCAAACAATGACAGAAGGGGGGAAAATAAGTAAGTGAACCATCACATATTTATATTTTATATATACATATTTTATATTTTATGGCCCCGCCCTTGACAGCAATAACTTCAAGCAGACGCTTCCTGTAGTTGTAGATCAGTCTGGCACATCGATGAAGACTAATCTTGGCCCATTCTTCTCAACAAAACCGCTGTAGTTCAGTTAGATTCCTGGGATGTCTGGCATGAATCGCTGTCTTTAGGTCATGCCGCAGCATCTCAATGGGGTTCAAGTCTGGACTTTGACTTGGCCACTCCAGAAAGTGTATTTTGTTCTTCTGAAACCGTTCTGAAGTTGATTTACTTCTGTGTGTTCTGTTGCAGCATCCATCCTCTTTTTAGCTTCAACTATCTGACAGATGGCCTCAGGTTTTCCTGCAAAACCTCCTGATAAGCTTTTGAATTCATTCTTTCATTAATGATTGCAAGTTGTCAAGGCCCTAAGGCAGCAAAACAGCCCCAAATCACGATGCTCCCTCCACCATGCTTCACGGTGGGGATGAGGTGTTGATGATGGTGAGCTGTTCCATTTTTCTTCCACACATGAAGTTGTGTCTTACTCCCAAACAATTAGACTTTGGTTTCATCAGTCCACAAAATATTTCGCCGGAACTTCTGTGGAGTGTCCAAGTGCCTCTTTGTGAACATTAAATTATTTGTTTGAGACAGCAGTGGCTTTCTCTGTGGAGTCCTCCCATGAACACCATTCTTGGCCTTAGTTTTACATATACTAGTACTAGTAGTTGATGTGTGCAGGGATACTGTACAGTGCCAGTGATTTTTGTAAGTCTTTAGCAGACACTCTAGGGTTATTTTTTACCTCTCTGAGTATTCTGCGCTGAACTCTTGGCGTCATCTTTAGTGGACGGCAATTCCTTGGGAGAGAAGCAACAGTGCCAAATTCGCTCCATTTGTAGACAACTTCTCTGACTGTCAATTGGGCACACACCTGACTTAACTTGTTTGGTAAAATTGCTTTCAATTGCTCTTTAAGTCTCCTTGGGCAGAGGGTTCACTTACTTATTTTTTCCCCCTTTCTGTCATTATTTGCATGCTGTCCTTATTAAAATATGAAAACCTATAAATGTTTGGGTGGTTTTAGTTTAAGCAGACACTGTTTTTACATCTGTGTGATTTTGACAAAGATCAGATCACATTTCATGGCGATTTTATGCAGATATGTGGCAAATTCCAAAAGGTTTAGATACTTTTTCATACCACTGTGTATCAGCGTCAATGGCAATGAAATGAAATGTGATTTTTTTACCTCGGCCATGCTGGAATTGCATTTTCTCTTCATCGGGATCCTGCTTAGCTTTGATATAGCCACAGTGCCTGGAAAAGAAATAATACTCAAATATAATTTCCAATTTTCAACCCTCTCACTGCCATTGATGTCTCGCGCCGTCAACGGATATTTTTATTATACATGTAAATTCTTCTTTTACTAACTACCACCACACATACTCTGTGAATACTGGTAATATACCTGGGCCAGCAGCGAATGAGTAACAAATAAGAAAATGAGAAATAAATGTAGTACATTAACAAGCATTGGGAGAAATACATAAGTATAAACTTTTTCTTGACAAAAAGGGGGGTGCCCAAATATATCATCAATATATATAGCTTTCTGGTATGCAAATCAACTTGTTCACATTAAATGGGGTAGCTTGGTCTGGTGAGAGTCAGGGAGGAATTCTCTTACCATATTTGTTCAATGTTTACATGGACAACTTGTCCAACCATCTCAATAAGTGTAATACTGGTTGTGTTGTAGGAAGCACTGTCATTAACCATCTTATGTACGTGGATAATGTGGTGGTGCTCTCCCCATTCAGTGCTAGCTTACAGGAGTAACATGCTCTCATTTTGGTGACCAATTTGACATCAAATACAATGCAGGGAAAAGTAACATTATGATTGTGCGCTCTAAAGAGGATAGGGGAGCTGTACTCCCTCTGTTCCTTCTGGGCTCTGAATGTTTGCAATGAGGCTAGATATGTTAGCCACTTTATAACTGAAGGTTTGTCAGATGTGTTAGCCACTTTTTAACTGAAGGTTTGTCAGATGACAGGGATATTCTCCGTCAATGTATTAAACTTTATGCACAGATAAATATGGTTAAGAGAAGTTTTTTCCTTTCATGTAAAAACCTCACCGTTTAGGGCGTACTGCACACCCTTTTACACTGCTCACCTGTGGATCAGGTACTTGGCCAAATCCATGCAGAGGCTAAATGTAGCTTATAATGATGCCTTGAGGCTGTTATTGCATATGCCTAGATGGTACAGCGCCAGCCAATTATTTGTCAATTCTGTTACCAACGTTTAAAGCACTATTAAGAAATCTGATGAATAAGTTCATCTGTTGATTAAATGGGTCTCAAAATTAATATTTTAATGAAAATAAAATCCCTACAAATAGCTATAGATGTAGGTTAAGCATGTGGCGCCATTGGCGTAAAAGCCTGTTTAATGTGTATTGATAGTTGTGCCTTTTTAATGTTTTTTTTCCTTTCTAGTTTGTTTCTTCCTATGTTGTGTAGGTTTGACACCCTTTGTGATTCCTGAATAAAGATCACATACAGTATATACATTACAGTTGTCCAATAATGACTTTTTAACCGATATACCAATATTATCCAACTCAAAAATTCCGATAACGAAATATGCGGTCATGGACTTAACATGGATAATTTTATTGTGATGTGGCTTATGCCCCACTGGATGCTTTAATAATGATAATGCTCGCATAAAAATTCCAAGCATCTTAGTTTGGAGACATCCAATGGTCAATAAGCATAACTGCTGTGCTAAGCTGTGACTAGCTCTTGTACGAAGGCAGAAGGCTTCTACATCCACTTTGAAGGCAAATTGCGTATTGGCCCAAAATGTGAAAACAGTGTCGATATTAACCAATATCATTTGAAAATGCTTTTATCGGCTTATATCATCGACTGCACAAATATCTATATATAAGAAAGAAAAAAAAGAAAAAAAAAAAATAGGACATTCCTCAATAAATTTGTTTAAAAAAAAAAATACAAGAAAATATGAAACAATTATTATAAATAAAAAATAACAAAGAAAACCTATAAAATATATTTTTAAAATAATTTTATATATTTTTATTTTTTTACGATAAGTCGACGAATCAATTTTTTCTTTTATTTTTTGTACTAATTTAGCAATGACATTTTGATTTTACAAATAAACGTAAATAACAACAAGAAATCACAAATAAACAATGAGGTAAATTGCATGATTCAAAACGATTCTTAAACAAAATCTAGTATTTATATTATAGTATACAACTATATATAATAGTATTATAATAATTATTCATTGCCAGATTTTTCATAAAGGGTGTCATTTTAAAGGCAATTTTAGTGTAGAATCTGAATTCTGAAGTATCTTGGATTAACTCCAGAAATCGTTATTTATATGACGGACATGCTTTTATTTTGAAATGTTCACTGGAAGTATGTTCGCTAAACCGCAAATTTTACACTTCGCAAAAAAGTGCATGTTTTCATCATTGCATGTGGTGGCCGTAATAGATGTTTTTTTTTTTTTTTTTTTTTTTTTGCAAATGCTTTTAACCAGCGATTTTTTATGTTTGAAGTGTCACCTTTTAACCGCAAGTTTGCGTTTTGGAGAAGACTGTCATGAATGTTTTACAGCAGGCTATATTAGGTTGTCTTATTTCCCCATTAGCCTCAATGTAGCAATGCTAACGTTTATAGTGTTTAATATAGATGTGTTTCCATATCTTGTATGTCTGAACTTTAATTCTACAGTGTATTGATAACCAATAAACATCTGTGAAAGGAACTGAGTCTCATATGCCATCAACACGCACGTGTACACGCCCGCACAAATGTATGCATGCACACATGCAGCGATAAAACACAGCCGTGAAAATTACCGCCCTCATTTCTATTTACCGTGCGATAAATGGACTTCTTGCAAATCGCGACAGGCTTAGCAACTTCAATAAAAAATGTCGTTAGTTAGTTAGATACACTTACAATCTGCCAGCTTGTCCTGTCGTCTTCCAAAATTACAGCTGGGTGACTGCGCTTTAGGTGTTCATTCACGGCCGATGTGCCACCAAGCTTGGCATTGAAGAGACAGGACACAACAGTGTACCCTCCTTTGTTTCAGTGAAATAAGTCAATGTTTTGGCCACTCTAGTGTGCTTTTTTGGCTTTGTGCCGCTTTCCCCGCTTGCATACCAAGCGTCCGACATTAAAAAAAATCTCCCAAAACACCCCCCCGCCCCTTAAAAATTTTCTCCTCGGATCTACACAATTCACGTAGGTAACCCTTTTTGACTTCAAAATGGCGAATTTCGCCAAAAGGTGAGAGATTTTCATGCCTGGTTAAACAGTAAACTCTTATCTCAAAAAAGCAATTTTTGTTGTTTTGTTTTCCCTCCATTCTTCTTATCGGGTTAAACACTCCCAAGCTTCATGCCGGCCAAATATTGAACACGTGTGAGTCACAGATGTTCCCTTTGGAGAGTCACATTCACTGCTTTAACGCTCTCCAGCCCCTCTGGCCATGACCGCCTCCAGATTTACAACAGGTCAAACACCCACTCTCACACACACATCTTGGCGCTTTTTCCGCCCCCTACCCGTCGATGCGCACACCCCGCGGCGTGGTCTCTGCGCAACGACCTAAATATTGATCCATTGATCAAGCAGCCTGTTGTCCAGCTGCGAGGAAGTGTTTAACTGATTGTGTTACGCCGACCTTGCAGGGGGATGATACCGGTGTATTTTTCCAGCGTGTTGAGCATTATCCCGAAATGGGTTTAACAGTCGCCGTCACCCATAAACATGCGCGACTTGCTGCTCTTTAAGTCAGCACAAATATTTCAGGCGCAAAACCATAAAATGAAAAATCAATTTCGCTTAATGACCGACTAAAAATGATTTAACTGCAACATGGAATCTTCTGTCTGTTGGTTGGGGAAAACTGTTTTCCTTTATCTCATCTGCACTTCCCCTCTTTATACTGTATTGGTGAGCTGAGGCTGTGTGTTTATCGGTTTCTACCCAAAAATGGGTGTTGTAGCTCTGATAAAGGCCACCAATGGCAGTGATTTTGTTAGTGAACATTTGGCACTAGTTGAAGCAGATACTAGTTGAAAGTTGTGCGATGATGATAAAGGATATAGAGATATAAAGAATACATCGGCTTTGAGGAGGAGAAATCAGATGTTTACAGACAAGAGAGCTGACACTTTGTAAATGAGTTGAATACAGTAATAGAACAGGAATGTAAAAATATTACTGATTAAATGTGATTATATGAAAACATATTTTCACAGGGGGGGTTAGTTAGGGCTTAGAACTTCCCGATACGATTTGTAATATAAAGGCTCATGATAACGATGATCTCACAATATGGAGGTAAAACAACTGTTCATACATGGGTCAGTAAATCAATCTACTCTCTGATGCAACTATTAAAGAGAAAAATGAACTCTTACTAAATTGACACTACATTATTGTGACATTCTTGTAAAATGAGTGTCTCTCTTTACTTATTGCCAACTATTGACAAGGATAGATTACGTCCAATTCATTTAAACTGGGAGGACTGGCTTTGAATGCTCATATTTGAGTGCCATTGACAGCCCTAGAGGTCCAATGCATGGCAATGGGAATGAAAGTGCATGAATTTGCCTGAATTATTAAAAAATAAATAAATAAATAAAGTCACATCCAAACTGTAAACATACTGAAAAATATAATTTAATAAAATTAATTAATAATAATACATTCAAATTGATCGGCAACATTAACTCAGAGTATAGTATGCTAAACAATTTGACCGAAAAACAAAAATTAGTACAACAAAACAACATTGTCATTGGATGGAGGGACATTTTTATTTTTGCTGCAGGCAATATCAGCTCCTTTGCTATGGTGTGGGGTTATTTTGCTGTGAGCATCATTGTATGCTACTTTATACAGTGAGGAAAATAAGTATTTGAACACCCTCCAATTTTGCAAGTTCTTCCACTTAGAAATGATGGGCAGGTTTGACATTTTCATGGTAGGTGCTTGTTCACTGTGAGGGACAATCTAAAAAAAACATCCAGAAAGCACAGTGCATGATTTTTTAAACAATTTATTTGTATTATACTTCTGCAAATAAGCATTTGAACGCCTCAGAACATCAATGTTAATATTTGGTACAGAAGCCTTTCGTTAGAATTACAGAGGTCGAACATGTCCTCTAACTTTTCACCACGTTTGCACAGACTGCAGCAGGGATTTTGCACCACTTACCCCACACATATCTTCTCTAGATCAATCAAGTTTCTGGGCTGTCACTGAGAAACACAGAGTTTGAGCTTCCTCCAAAGATTTTCGATTGGGTTTGGGTCTGGAGACTGGCTAGGCCCCTCCAGAACCTTGATACACTTTTTACGAAGCCACTCCTTGGTAATTCTGGCTGTCTGCTTCAGGCCATTGTCATGGGAATGGGAAGGAGGTTATTCCCCAAAATCTCACAAAAGTTCCTGGTCATCCTCTCCTTAATACAGTGCAAAAACACCTCCAAAGCATGATGCTACCACTCCCATGCTTCACAGTAGAGATGGTGTTCTTGGGATGGTACTCATCATTCTTCTTCCTCCAAACACTATGAGTGGAATTAAGACCGAAAAGTTCCATTTTGATCTCATATGACCACATGACTTTCTCCCATCACTCCTGTGGATCATCCAAATGATCATAGGCAAACTTAAAACGGGCCTGGACATGTGCTGGTTTAAGCAGGGGAACCTTGCGTGCCATGCATGATTTAAAACCATGGCGTCTAAGTGTATTACCAACAGTAACCTTGCAAATGGTGGTCCTACCTCCTTTCAGGTCATTGACCAATGTCTTCTGTGTAGTTCTTGGCTGATTCCTCACCATTCTTAGGATCATTGAGACCATACGAGGTAGATTTTGCATGGAGCCCTAGTCCGAGGGAGATTAACACTCATGTTCAGCATCTTCCATTTTCTAATAATTGCTCCAATGGTGGATCTTATATCACCAAGCTGCTTGGCGATTGCAACGTAACCCTGTCCAGCCTTGTAGAGGTCTACAATTCTGTCTCTGGTGTCTTTGGACAGTTCTTTGGTCTTGACCATGTTAAGAATTGGGGTCTTCCTGATTGTATGGGGTGGACAGGTGTTTATATGCAACTAACCAACTCAAACAAGTCAAAAAGTCAGACTCACAAAGTCCACCTCCACTCCACTTATTCGTTGAACTTTTTAAATGTGACTAAAAGCTCTTTGTGGCTCACAGTTCTCGGTAATAGACAGGTGTTCAATCACTCATTTACAGCAGTATAAAGAAATAAATTGTTAAAAAATCATACACTGTGATTTATGGATTTTTTTTTCTTCTTTAGATCGCCTCTCAAAGTGAACAAGCACCTACAATGAAGATTTTGAACCCGCCCATCATTGGGAAAACTTGCAAAATTTCAGGGTGTTCAAATACTTATTTTCCTCACTGCTGGACGCTAACAATGCTCCTTGGTTTATTGACGTAACACTCACAAAGCGGGACTATTGTTGTCAATTGTTGTCAATGTTTTCGCTGAAAACTCCAGCGGCTTATCAATGTGATTGGTGCCTAATGTCTTTAAGTGACTTATTTGGCTTCATGCTGTCCGCTGCCAACATTTTTAGACACAGTAAACATACTGGCCTTTCCTCATCTCCCACGGTAATAAAAGTGGAGCCAAACGCTCCACACGCTTCGTCATATTTCCTCATCTTGCTCTTCATATCTCTTGCTCTTTGCTGTGCGCTCGTTTGGTTAAAAAAAAATACTGAGGATGAAAATGAGATCACCACTGTCATGCATTTAGTGGATGTGCACTTACGATTTTTTTCTAGTATGGCAAAAATGTATGCTCCCCGAGGTCACATCCGCCCTACAACCCATCCGACATCACTTTGCGCCCCATTATTTGAGAAGGACTGGTCTAATGGAAAATTTAGGTAACAATTTATTGGTTGCTTTATTAAGCGATATAACGATTCTTGGCGGGATTCTATCGATAACCTATTGAGATACATATATCACCATATTTATATATTGTCACAACCCTAACTCAGAATATGTCAACTAAAACGTAGGGCTGTAACCTCAATTTGGTTCGATACATCGATTGGTTAAGCAACAATGCAATCAAATCAAAACGCAAAATATCAATGATATTTTAAACGTGAACATGATCATCATAAATTGATCAAAGGCCCTTGAAACTTACCTATCATCATGAAATCGATCATTTAATCTTTTATACATATGCCTGAATATTATTTTTTGTGCCATTCTAGCAAATTATTTTGAGGATAAACTCAAATTTGAGCAATCGGGAGGTTTTCTATTGTTGCTCATTAAAATTTCTGCCATTTGCTATTTAATCCATGTTAGTTTTACACAGCTGACTGCATGTATACACGTTTGGGGAATACACACAAGCATATTAGCCAGCGGAGACTTGTATTTGGGGGCAGTTAAGGCAGGGTGTGGGGGTGTTACCTGATTATCAGCTGGCCACACGCCAGTGGATCACCGAGAGCAGATCATTACACACATGACACTCACAATATAGCTCGTGGGCATGTGTTTGGAACATATGGGGAACGTGGTACACTGAGTCACACTCCTGTGATGATCCCACGGGGGGAAAGGCGCCCCCACGTAGACATACATGTTCTATGAAACCAAAAGCTCTGTTGCTCCATATTTAATAAGTCTGTGTTGGTGCTTACAGATGTGAGGGAGTGTGTCTGATGGGAAATGAACACATTTCCATAGTAATTACAGAGAGACTCATTTCTCCTCTCCAGTTAAAAGTGTCATGAATCATTAGCGCTACACTCGGAAACGTGGCGTGAAAACTGACATGACTTCGCCTTTGTTGTCACCTGTCTTTTTGCTCAGGTGCTAAAACATTGTATGACGTGCTAGCTGCCAATGACCATTTTGCGGTAGTTGTGAGCAGATACTATATATGCTAGTATCCCGCAGAAAACACAAGCTGGTCATGAATTCACCGAAGAAAGTGAGCCTGACTTGTTGTTCTTACTAAAGTGAAACTGAATTCCTTTGTTCAATCTCACACGCGAGTGTTTTAATCAAATACTAGTGTTTTATTTTTAAAACTGAGCAATGGGTTGCTAACCCCTGAACTAAATAATAATTAAGATAAAAATAAACAAAATGACCATTAATGCGGCTTTCCTCAATACTAATCTCTAAATCCCAAATTTCAATTCATGAAAATAATACTCTAAATAATTTTTTCAGATAGTCACCTGATATCAACAGGACATGTCCCGGAAATGTCCCCAAACCAACAGGAAGTGACCTGTAGATCTGTTTCAACCACAGTAAAGCCTAAGGGTGTAACGGTACATGTATTTGTATTGAACCGTTTCGGTACGGGGTGCTCGGTTCGGAATGGAGGCGTACCGAACGAGTTTCTGACGTAATGTAACCCTTACTTTTCGAGGCTGTGAGTCGATCGGGTTACAGTTTCTTTGTGTAGATTATATTTACGCTGTCTTCTCTACTATAATGAGGACCAACACGGTAGGACAGTATATAACCCAGAAACGTAAATGGTGCAACAACGTGGCCGCCGCGAGAACGCAGTGAAACGCAGGCGTTAAAGTCAATCAGCCAATGCATACCAGTCACAGTAAGGCCGCGTGTTAGACGCGTCCCAGAAGCAGCTCAACGCGACGCACGCGAAAAGAACGGCAGAGTTTAATATTTGACGCGAGATGCGGCCCTCCTGCATCAATACTACTAGCTAGGATCGGGCAGACCGGAAGTCACTCGTGTAAAAATACGGTGGATCCAGTCGATTTTCAAAATAATATGCAATCGCAACCCACTTTTTGAGTCCATCAGATCTCTTGAGTGGTAGATCGGGGCACAGTTGACTTGTCTTTGTGGATTTACTGCCGTCTTCTCTGCTGTAATAATAACCAACACGGCCCCGTGTTCAATACAAAACCCTCCTACAACAACAAAACAAGTAGGAACTAATATTCACATAGGAACTACAGTTATGCAACATAAAATATACAATATAAATGAATACTGCATCACATTTGTAAAATGTGAAAACACATAATATAATAAATACCGTAATTTCCCGAATATAACGCGCACTTATTTTCCCCCAAATCAACTTGTAAAATCATGGTGCGCATTATAAACGGGTACATGGATGGAGACAGAAAAAAAAAAAAAAAAAAATATATATATATATATATATATATATATATATATATATATATATTATTCCACGGCCACGTTGTGTTGAAGAAACGTATGTGACGATCCGTTGCCGACCATTACGGTACGTGAAATTCTACTTTTTTCACTCTTCATAAAGCACAGAATTTAGTTTCTTGAACTCATTGGAGTAAACGTTTAATGCAGCTCCGCAACTCGGACCATAACAAATGTAACAACACAGACTTCCTGCGTGTGTCCGTCAACTATATATACATTTATTCATTTCTGTGTGGCGCTTAAACTTGAGAAAATCCACCAATAAAACTTTTGAAAATCGTTCATAAGAAAAAAAAAAGATTCATTGAGGCATTTCATTTGTAAAATACATGTTAAAATCTTTGTCATTGGGATTGGTTTTCTCTTTAGCACAGGACTTCTTTTTTCTTCTTTCTTTCAGAAAGAAAGCTGACCAATATGCTGGGTCTGAAAGGCGAATTGTTGTTGGATTATTATCTTTAAATACCCGCTACTTTTTGAGCAGAATTCTAGTTTGTATAGGCTAATGTTCCTATTGTTGAAAACACAGAAGTGTGTAATAAACAACTACCACATTTATATTTTGCATTTTGTTTTCTTACTGTACCGAAAATGAACCGAACCGTGACCTCAAAACCGAGGTACGTACCGAACCGAGATTTTTGTGTACCGTTACACCCCTAGTAAAGCCCCATCAAAATTTCTCCGGAAATTGACGTTTCTAGTTTTAAATGAGTTTATCATTAGTAGACATCCTACCCATTTCAATAGACAGGGTTGACACTGAATGAATAAACGTTCGTTCATTTGGTGCCAACCTTCCCTTTCCAAATGGGTTGGACGTCTCTCACCGTCAATGTCAGCCCACGAGTTAAAATAGCACACACACCAAGCCCACAAGAAGGTTCTCCTGACCTACATATTGAAATAACGTCAGCTCCAGCCCTGAATGCGTGAATCCTTATTCATGCGTGTCTGTTCATTTTCGTCACTTTGTTTTGGCTAGTCTGTGACAATAGCCCGAAGGTAGTAGCGAGTGGGCCACAAACACAAAGTCCTCTGCTTTTGCGTGTCAGTCATGCAAGGTTGTCACATTGCCATGACCGCGGGAAACAGGCATTTATGCAGCAAGCATTTACATACTCCAGTCAACCAGTTGTCATATTTGCACACTCGCCCCATGAATTTTCAGCACGTCAGGTATAGATTAGGAATCTACAGATATTGACTTTTTCATTCCGACATTTCAAGTCGTGACTTAAAGTTTATAATGAGCATTCCCACCGGCTGATTCTTTATGCAAATGCCCTGCAGTTAAAGTCGGCACAGTTTGCCAACTTGGCCTGTAGTTCCTATCTGCTATTTTGCTGACACGCAATCGCACTATAGGCTGTTGTTCCATTCTGCTTCCTATTAATGCCGTTTTAATATAAACACATAGACTAAAAGAGAACTATAGAACAGAATTGGCAACCGAGCTCGCCCTCATGCACCTTTCTCTCCGTTCCACTTCAGTGATGACAACAGGCTCTCGCTGTCCTCCAACGTGACACACTCCACATTTGCATATCAATTTACTTTTTAATATAATACTCTGTCACTTGAGACCCATTTGTCATTCTGCTAGCAAGCTTCGCTCACCCAGCTCCATCCACGTGAAATTATTGCCGTGGCCCCCTTCCCCCTTTTTCCCCTCTCTCGTCCTGCCATGCTCACTTTTACTGCCTTTATCTCTCTTGGGGTATTATTTTATTTCCTAATTCTTTCCTTCGGAGCAAGAGGTGTCAAGATCATTTTTGTTATGTCTGACAACTAGGATTGTCACAACTAATTGACAGCAAATCAGTTAGATAATGATTCGACGTCTATTTTTTTAATCAAAGAATTTGTTGACATTAAATAGTCCATTTATTTATTTATTTATTTTTTGGGAGGGGGGGGTGAGTGGGGAATAGCAAATACAGTGGTACCTCTACATACTAAGTTAATTCGTTCCAGAACCTTGTTTTTAAGTCAAAATGATCCTATGTGGAGCATGATTTTCCCATAAGAATAAATTACAGTGCTGGCCAAAAGTATTGGCACCCCTGCAATTCTGATTGCGATTACAAATGCTTTGGTAGTAATATCTTCATTTATTTTGCTTGCAATGAAAAAACACAATAAAAAAATGGAAGCAAATGTAATCATGATCCTTTCACAAAAAACTCCAAAAATGGGCCAGACAAAAGTATTGGAACCCTTTGAAAAATCATGTGATGCTTCTGTTATTTGTGTAATTAACAACCAGGTTTGAGAGGCCAGGGTTAAGTTTGACACCTGTCCTTTAGAAAAAACATCCTCTTGTCCCAACACCCCATATACAACCACTTTCTTCCCCAGGCGTCCTCCCATTTATCCACTTTGGCCCTTTCCTCTGCTTTCTGCTCATTTTTTTTGATAGAACGAGTGGACAAAAGGAGTTGGAACGGAAAAGAAAGAAGGCGAGGGAGTGAGATGCGAAGGAGTGCTGACAGGCAAGAAAGCACAATGGGGTTCCATGCCTGCATACCAACTAACAAGCAATCACGTAGGGGGAGTAAGGAGTCGGGGGGACGTCTATAAGAGGGGGAGAAAAAATGCCAGGGAGTGACATAAGGGATGTGGAAAGACAGTGCTTGTGCCGCAGCAACGTGGCCGGAATGTCAACAACTATTGGAAGAAGGGAAAGGAAAAGGTAGTCAAGCGGAATGGAGGTGTTGGACATCACTTCTGGTGGTATTTAAGATTGCAGGTTCAGGTGGTAAAAATTCTAACATGAGGTAGACGTCCAATCCATTTGATGTGGGAGGGTACTACTTGGACTAAACTAATGAACTAATAGATAGGACGTCTATTATAATCGAAGGCATTGAATGAGGTATTATAATTACTGTTGTAACTAGGCAGAAAATGCCTTCGAAAGTTTGCTGCCTGCCCTCCCGCTTCAAATGGATCGTCTATCGCCATCAATGGCAGCAAAATACGATCCTCCACAAAATTAGGGTTCACCTTGATGCCTAAATTTAAATCTAACAAATATACATCAAAAATAGTACATAAAAATGAATTCAGTTATTAATTCATTACATAATTGATAAAAGATATTCAATATAGAAAACGAAATTAGAAAAATAAAAATGAGAAAATATCAAAATATAAGAAAGTCCAAAATGAATGAGAAATAAAACTAAATAAAGGGAATTAATTTAGTGCTGCAACAATTGAAATGAATTGAATTAAATCGATTAAAAATTAATTAACTCGAGTAATTCGATTAGGAAAAAAGCTTTGAATCAATTTTTTTCTGCTTCGAGGATTAGTTTGATTAGAATGGCTTTGTAATGGTTTGTTTTGAAAGTGTTTGCATTTGGGGTGTTACAGTGCCTTCTAGTGGCAAAATAACTCATCTAACATAGCTGAATCCAGCTGCTCCCTGTTAAGTCATTTGCTCCCAGAAACGTATAAAAACGTTCTTTTTAAATGCTCCACTAGCCCACAAACGTATTTATACGTCTTTTGCGTTTTTTTTTTTTTTTTCTTTATAAGAAGCATATATAGCTTCCGCTGTATCTGAGAAACAAAGGACAACGCTCCAAACCCCTTTTAAAGCAATAAAACTGGCCACTGGAGGGCAGTAGTGCATTTTGGAAGACCAGGCAACCAATTCAACAGCAGTGAACGGCCGGGCAGCTTTGTCAGAGCGCTGGCGGCATGAAGCCAGGCGGCGCTCCGACCGGACAAAACAACGAGAGGACGCCTGGGACGCCAGGCACTGGACGACCGTGCAAAACGAGTGAAAACCCCCGTGGAGCGGCTCGCCAAGCAGACCCCGCAGAAATGCAAAAATAATCCATCTTTGTGAGACACACAACGATGATGGAAAGGTTTACACAGCTGACGTGGCGACAAGGGCGTCATCTCTCAGTAGTCGTGTGTGAATAAATTGTTACTTTGCTATCTAAAGCTCTATTTGTCTGGTTGTTCATGGTATTTTGTAAAAGGAAAACATTATTCAGATGTTTGGAATGTAACTAATGCAAAAAATAGCTTTGTTAAAGTCAAAGTTATGTTTGAAATGTATGCGTTTACAAAAAGCTCATTTTCTCCATTTTTTCATCAGAAATTGGAAAATTGCTCAAACTAAGCTATTTTCTAATGCTGATTTCTAAAGAATGGAAAAAGATACGAACTTACTTTTTTTCTGCTGAAAGAAGAGAGTCTAATCTTTCTTTTGGTGGGTTCCAAGTGTATATAGCAATAGAACAGAATTTTCTGTGGGCCTTGCAAAATCAGTCAAAATCCAGAAAAAACGGCCAGGAGCAAAGGGCCTTGCTCTGGTGAAAATGGCTGGGAGTGAAAGAGTAAAGACCAACATAAGGTTGTAAGTTTTTGTTTGAGCTGATATGATTTCTGGCATTTGTAATTTAGTTTAGATGCATATTTATCAGTGTTTTTGTGGGAATATGTATTTGAACGATTTGCTAAGAGTTTTGTTTTGTTTAAAAAAAAAAAAAAAAAACACTTTATAGCATTTAAGCTAGCACAATTTTGCTATGCAAGTTAGCCAATTATTTTTTTGTTGTACAGTGGTCCCTCAGTACTTCGCGCATCCAACTTCGCGCCTTCAGTCCATCGCAAACATTTTTTTACTAAAAATTCAGATGGGCTGTCCCGAACTGATTGCGTAGTCTCACTCTCACTCCCTCCCTCTCTCTGCTCTTTGTTGTTCAGGCAATGCACTGGAGTTGCTTATTAAAGTTAACAATGATTCTGTTTGATCTTGCCACAGATCCCTGGAAGCCTCAGCATCAAAGCGCCGCATGCGTCTGTTAAACAGTTGCTGTGGTAACTCATTGTGTTTAAGTGAGGAGATGGAGCGGAGTTGTGTGGACTCACTCAATGAAGCATTTAATAAAACAAGCATCTTTACATTTTATCCTTGTTTAAAAATAATTCGATGGGACAGTAACATGTTTAAAATGTATAATTATTACATTTGAAGTGATTTAAAATCATTTATTAAAATATACATATACATACATTGTTGTTTTTTTTAAATTATAATTTGGGGGAAAAATCCTATATGTATCTCCCTCCAATGTTAAATCTAAATAAATACATTAGGGGTGGGCGCTACTTCCTGGTTTTTCACTTATCGTGGCGGGTTCTTGTCCCCATTAACCGCGAAAAACGAGGGATCACTGTACTTTGATCCTCATTTATTAATTTTTTTATACCATTTGAGGCTAAGCTTAGGTATTTTAATTTATTTTAAATGCATTCGTTGCTCTTTTGAACTGAAAGTGCAATTCTGCATAGTTTGAAAAAACACTCTGGAATTTTTAAAGGGGGTGTGCGGAGTTATTAAATCCACCACAGTATGTGAGTCTTGATGCTAGCGTCTAACCTTGGACTGCTGTTAGCCAGTGACACTAGCAGCTAATAAAGCGCTTGTAGTTCAGAGCCGCGTCGCATCACCTGCTTTGTTTTATACGACCGGCCACATTTTATAGGATTAGAGTCAGGCTGCTAGCTGGGAGACGGCAGGGTAAAAAAAAAAAAAAAAAAAGTGTCTCCAGAATCCGTGTACGCAAACACACCGTTGCTTTCATTTCCTGTCTCGCCACATTATTTTACCTCTGCTAATCAGAATGATGAGAAAAATGAAATCAGTATGTCGTTAGTCACCCCTCCGGCATTACACATCTATCCTTGCTTTCACACCAGCCTCCTCTTACCACACGTACAGACATGCTGTTTTCATTACTCGCGCTGATTACTAATGGCCATTTAATATCAAGACACTCGATTTCAATTAATTATTGAGAATGGAATCGATGGGTTGATTTTGCCGTCTTGTTATTTCACAGCAAAAATGCATTTTGTGCCTAGATATGACTGTAATTAACTCATTCATTGCCACTGACAACTATAGATGTCCAGTCCGTGAGTTTATCACTCATAGACATCCAATCCATTTGAAGTGGGAGGGCCAACCCTTCTGCTTCAAATGGACTGAACATCTAGGGCTGTCAATGGCGCAGGGTTCCCGTGAATCCTGTAAGCCGTTAAAAGGCATTGAATTCATGATTGAGAAAAACAGTCTGTAATTGGAATGAAAATGTCTTACATGCAATTTTAAAAAATCCTAACAATCTGAACGCACAAATACAGTTATTTAATGTATTTTTCGGAATATAAACGCATATTAAATATGTACCGCAATTTAAAACCTTCTCATTTTCCCAAAATTGACAGTGCGCCTTAGACTGTAGTGTGTATAAGCCTATTTTGTTGGAACAAACATGTATTACACTGCTCCAGTAAAGTGTTCAAGACACATATTCATAATTCATCAAATCTATATTGTCAAACAAACACAATGGATCTTGTTACGTTTGACTGCTTTCAAAACTCATCCAATTTTCTATGATTTCCGGTAGTGACATGTCGCCAATCTCGTTGATATTCGTGAGAAAATTCTGCTGTCAAAACGATAACATTCAGCGAGGATCTTGACTCAGCAAGAATTTTGCAAGATTTTTTTTTTTTTTTTTTTTTTTGTAGTAAGAATATAAAACCATACGATATTGTGATGTCATGTTCTAATTACTAATGTTTCTGACATAAATCTTCAGGTATGTCATGCGGTGTATTTTTTTGTCTCGTTTATTAGGAGAAAGCAGTGAGCTGGAAGGGGTTATAGGTGGACAGAAAGGGAAATAGAAGAAAGAAACAGAAAAGAAGAACAAACAACAACAAGAAATGCGTTAAAAGACTACACAAACTATGAATATATTGATGCTATCGTTAGCTAATTGCATTTCCGGTGGACACCATGTGAGGGGCCTGATGACCGAGGAGAAATAGGAGGGGGGGAGAGTCAAAAAAAAAAAAAAAAAAAAAAAAATGTGATTAGGCAGGGTGGAGTGTACACAAATCAGCAGTGTGAGGTGTAGAACCCAGTATTGTGTGAATCACTTGTAAGTGTGGATATGTTGACATCCTATTCTATGCTGCCTGATCGCTAACTCTGGCACCGAGTTTCTCTACTTGATTGTGTCTAATTGCACCCAGTCGTGCATGAATCTTATCAGACGTGTGATAGAGGGCCACAGACCCTCCTCAGCCAGGGGTGAGCCAGCGTGGTCCATCCCTCCTACCGCAGCTCCAGCCACCGCCATCCCTCCAGGACCCAGGGTGGTCCCCCGGACCATCTGTGGCCCCATTAACTGGCCTTCAGGGATGGAATGAGGGGACGCGCCACCGCCCGCTCACACGGCACACCAACCACCGCTGCAACCCCGCAACCGACACGGCACACCGCAAGGCCTGGGGCAGAACAGGATCCCTTTTTTTTTCAATATTGTTTCATTGTCAAGTTGGTCTTGAATTAAATTTCAAACGACATTAAAAAGTCTTGAACATAACTTGCCTTGAGCTGTAGGAACTCTGATAACAGCTAACGAGTTAATCAAATGACATTAAAGCTGTGAGACCAGTAGGAAGGTTGTAGACAGTTTGATAACCTGGCATGCAGGATTGATTTTTCCATACATCTGCAACGAATATATTACACATATTAATCTGGGAAAGAACCAATCAAGACCTGTGTCATGGGAGAAAGCTTCAAAAAAATATACGGCTTCCGATTGGACAATAGCGTTCGTTTCCCGTCGTGATGTTCTTTGCTTTTCTTTTCATGAGGAAATGAAGAGTGTTTAAGACAAAATTTTAAAAAATTGACGTACCTACAAGAACCACTTTGCGATCCCAACATTGTATTCAAGCAAATAGGTACTTACTGGTTCCACATCTTTCTTCTGATTGGCTCAAATATCAGATGACCAGGGAAGTGGTTGGACGGTTGAGTTAACTACAGTTAACAAACTATACAAAGAGTTAACTAATGGGCTGCCATTGACTTGGATAGACGTACAATCCATTGGGTCTTGGGTAGACATCCAATAGCATACCGTACGAATGCTGTTTTTAGACCGTGACGTCGCTATCGTAACCCAGAAGTGGGTCAACATAGACATGCTCTTGCCTAAAACCCATGTTATTACTGCTTGTTTTCTACCAGTAATCTTTCAAAAAAGAACATGGTGAGTAAATACTGCTGCTATGGAATTTGTAGGAACAACTCTAGACATTACGACATATGAAGGATGTTTTCTTCATACATTTGCCGAAGTCTAAAAATAGGAAAAAATGTAAACAATGGATCAACTTGTGCGGACGTCTAAAAGAACAGTTTAACGGCAGCAAGGTGAAGTCATTGACCTTCATTTGCAGTAAACATTTTGTAGGGGTCGTTGATCCTATATATGACAATCCCCAAGTGACTAAAAGCTCTGGAACCGAAGGTGGAGAGACGGACACAGGAGACGGAAAGGTGGAGGATAGAGGAAGAGCGAAGTAAACGGGGAGGACTGTTCATACAGAGGAGGTTGCAAAGGTAGGGAGACATACATATACTGTATATAATTATATGGCTCCTACCGAGTTACTTGTAGGTGGCACTATTGCTTTGACTAACAATTATACAGTATATCATGACAGTCATGTAGGCCTTTTTTTTTATTTTTATTTTTTTTAAATACAGATATTTAATTAGCCAGCTTTACCTTTTATATAGTAAAGAAGCAACCTTAGTAAGGGGGAAATGTAAATCAGTTATTGAAAAATAAGGAAAAAATTAAGTGTTGTCCGTCTCTGAGTATCATTTGCAATCGCGACATAAAAATAGCAATGTAAATTACCCCCAAGAACAGTCAGAGACGTAAGACAACCAGAGGATATAATATAACCCCTAGCAAAAAGTATGGAATCACCAGTATCGGACGAGCACTCACTAAGACATTTTATCATCTAGAACAAACTCAGATAAAAAGCTTGAAAAAATAATGAATTAGATCAAAAGTGCAACTCTTTAGCATTCAGAAACACTAAAAGAAATTAATAAAAAACATTGTGGTGGTCAGTAAATGTTACTTTTATAGAGCAAGTGCAGGGAAATATATATGGAATCACTCCATTCAGAGGCAAAAAATGGAATCATGTGGAAATAAACAAAGAAATAACAATCAACACATGTCTAGTATTTAATAGCACCACCTCTGACTTTTATGACAGCTTGCAGTTTCTAAGGCATGGACTTGATGAGTATTCTTCATCAATTTGGTGCCAACCCTCTTTGATTGCAGTTGCCAGATCATCCTTGCAGGTCGGAGCCTTGCTGTGGACCATTTTTTTCAATTTCCACCACAGGTTTTCAATAGGGTTAAGATCTGGGCTATTTGCAGGCCATGACATTGACTGGATGAGTCTTTCTCCAAGGAATGCTTTAACAGTTTTAGCCCAGCGGCATGATGCATTGTCATCTTGGAAAATGACAAATATACTTTCAATTGAAGGGATAATAGAAAGCTGTCTAAAATTTCAATGTAAACTTTTGCATTTATTGAAGATTTAACCACAGCCATCTCCCCAGTGCCTTTGCCTGACATGCAGCCCCATATCACCAAGGACTGAGGGAATTTTGATGTTTTATTCAGGTATTCATCTTTGTAAATCTCACTGGAACAGTACCAAACAAAAGTTCCAATATCATCACCTTGTTCAATGCAGATTCTTGACTCTTGAAACCTTGTCCAATCCAGATTCTTGACTCTTGACAAGATGACAATGCATCATGCCACAGAGCCAGAAAAAAATTCTTTGTTTGTTTCTCGTGATGCCATATTTTTTTCCCTCAGAATTGAGTGATCTGGCAACTGCAATCAATGAGAGTTGGCTCCAAATTCATGAAGAATCATTAGGTCCATGCTTCAGGGACTGCAAGCTGTCATAAAAGCCAGAGGTGGTGCTACTAAATACTAGAGATGTGTTTTGATTGGTATTTCTTTGTTTTTTTCTCATAATTCGATATTTTTTTCCTCAGAATGGAGTGATTCCATTTACATATTCCTGCCCTTGCTCTATAAAAGTAACATTTACTGACCACCACAATGTTTTTTATTTATTTCTTTTAGTGTTTCTGAATGTTGCTCTACATGACAAAATGTCTGAGTGAGTGCTCGTCCGACACTGGTGATTCCATACTTTTTGCTAGGGGCTGTATATAAGAAAGACAGGGTAAATGATGGTAAAGGATAGATTTGTTGAAACAAGAGAATGTCATTGTCAGTGGCATAAGGCAATGCACACAAGAAAAAGGTGTCGATAAAAAAGCTAACTTTGGATCAGGTTGTTCTCTTTTCTTCATCTTTTTCAGCCCTCGACACTCAAGCCATTTCTTTAACCTAACATTTGTATATTCTTCCACCTCTTTACCAGTGAATTTGGCTCCAAGGACATCATTTTGAGACAGAATTGGTAGGTTTAGCTCAGTAAACATCTCGTTCGTATACTATTCACATGCATTTACCATTAGGGACAAACTGAAGCTTGACTCGCCTAGCAACTATTGCTAACGTCATGAATATTAATGAGCAAAACAGACGTGTTGCGTGGGGTACGCCATTCATTTGAACTGGGAGGGTACCAGCCTTCCCAGTTCAAATGGATTGGACGTCTACTAGTGATAAACTAATGGATCGGGCGTCTATTTTTGTCAATAGCACTGAAAGAGTCAATCTGAGTGCTCTAACACAAAGTCCATTTCGCCCCCATCTCCATCTTGTCCGTGTCTGGCACAGGCTCAACGATCTCTGACCATCGTGTAAAAAGATTTACTCAGCACGGTCTAATTATTAAGACGGGGAAATGATTAGCGGAAGAGTTATGACTAATAAATCTGTCTGCGTTTCATTAGCACCCTGTTTGGAAACATTTCAATTAGCTCCTTCTCATTAAGGAGAATGGAAATGGATAAAAGGAAGCAGGGGGTGGGAATGAGGAGAATTTCAGAGCCGGAATACGGGAAGAGAGCGGGATTTTTATGGGCAAAGGAGGAAAGCGTATCATCAAGTGAAGTGTGTTTTTATATATGCAAATAGATCAGTATGTAGATGAGTGTAATATCACTAATGATGTCACTTACTTGATGAGGTCATGATTATAAAAATGCCTAATAAATAGAGCTCAATGGACAAAAACAGGTTAGTTTTTTTACAGGCTGTTTGATCAATCCCGTTGCAACATCTGCTCATTTGCATAAAGCCTGAGTGAAATTGTTTTGCCCCAAAGGCAACATGGCTGCAGTCTTTTGCACACAAACATGCGTTGGGTTACACCCTCCAGTTTAATTGAAAACGCTTGTATCCAAGCGAAAAAAAAAAAGAATAAAACTCTGACTAATGGCAGCGTACTAATATCATGGATTTTTTTTCTTTTTCTTTTTTTTTTTTTTAAGGGGAGTGTCGCATGCAAACAATGCCTTGTGTGACGGAATGATTTAGCAACCAGTGTTGCATCGATGCTAGTACAGCACTAAAATGATGGCATAACTATCAGAAAGTATTATAAGATAACGCGCGGAATGTGCTGGGCAATATGAACTCTTCAAGATTTACTTTCCAAAGGTCAGTCGCCCCCTGCTAGATTTGGGAAAAAATATGATTTGTCAAATAATCGCGATACAAAGCGTCATGATCAAGTTTGGGAAAAAAAAATAGGATCGCAATATATAGACTAGATGCGTTGCCATGGAATTTGAACAATATAATCCATGAATATTGTAGTCAAATTGCTTTATTCATCCAGCAATTTTACCACAAGTAGCCACCATCAAAGGTAATTCAAATTCACAGTGTCAAAACAAAACTAAAATGATCTCATAACAACAAATTAAATAGCATAACTAGCAATTAATGAAACAACTGAAACTAACGGAAGAAATAATTAGCACAGAACAAGAAGGCTATAGCGCTGCAATGCATTCTAGGAGGCATGAGGCATGTTGGACGACAACAGTGTTGACAGCAGGTGGCAGCAGGTGTCTCTCCCAAGGGAGCAGTGATGCCCAAAGCTTGTTGGAACAATGAAGCTTTGCAGCCAATTGTTCAAGACTTTAAGGTGTTAATTTTCTCTATTTAGCTTTCAAGGTGTGTCTTGAACCCTAAGAGGTCAACAGTGTTGAGAATTTTATAGCTATTTAAGAAAATAATATGAAAGTACTTTTATTAATTTTTTAACAAAATGCAACAGGTGCTATAAAGATAATTTGTTATTCAACTTTATTGATAAATAATAGTTTTCCCACAGTGTTTGGCTTTAAACTGATTCTTTTTTGACGAGAAAGTCACTTTCACAGCCTGTAAAAAAATATACAAATGTCAGGTGATCGCCATTGGGTTTTGCCGCCACTTAATTCTGTTGTCTGTACTGCATTTGCAAGCGGAATTGAAACAAAAGAAGTTTTAATTGCATCTTTTTGGATATATTATCGTGACTTATCGTATCCTGACCCTGGTATATCGAGGTGCATCAAATCATGAGTTTAAGTGTATAGTTCCATCCCAACTTCCTACTTCAAAATAACCGAAATTCTCGTGCAACATAGGGAATCTTTCGAATGACCCCCCAAAAATTACCCTTCGGCCCAAAACGCAGGTTTTTGGGGGAAAAAAAAATCAAAATGTATCTAGTCCTAAAATCTTTATCTAATTTATATAAATCATAAATATTAAAATATTAGGAAATTAAGGGTAAAAGTTGGATACATAATTTGCCAAAAACCTACGGTTCCCTCAAAACTCGCCAAAAACGTTCCCATACATTTCTAATGGCCAAAATTTCCCCTTTCCTGTAATTTTTAATGGCAGAAAAACATGATTGGTTGTGATCTTTGACCAAAAACCATTACAGCTCATTGACTGGCGCCCAAGTAAGTCGAATACCAAGCCATCCACATCCATGCCGTTGATGTCCATGTATGTCCTTGCCAATGACGGCCATGTTTGTCTATGCCGTTGAAAGTCATGTATGTCGATTCTATTGATGCCAATATACTTGAATTCCATTGACAGCCGTGTACGCCCATGCCATCAACAGCCATGCATGTCCTTGTCATTGACGGCCATGTACGTCCATGCCATTGACGGCCATATATGTCAAAAATATCAACAGGAAGTGACCGTGAAATGCCCCAAATCAATAGAAAGTGACCTGATATCAACAGAAGATATCCTAAAATGTCTACAAAACAAAAGGAAGTGACCTGGTATCAACAGGAATTGACCTGAAATCAGCCGGACGTGACCCAATGGGGTTTACCTGCGAAAGCAAAGCTACCATTGCAATTTTTCCAGAAATTGCATTTTCCATGTTAAATTAGTTTATCACTAGATGGCCAATCTATCTGAAGTGGGAGCGGCAGCGAAAGAACGTTCACTGCCAGCCCCTCCCAGTCCAAATGGATTGAACTTCCATCACCGCCAATGTACACACCACGAGTACTTTTTACGTCTGCCTACCAACAAATGTAATCAACACATTCTGAAATAGCTAACAAAGCAGCGAAACAAAGCCTTCTGACGTTCACGAGCGCGTAGCAAGACTGTAAAGTCATTAGACAGACGCTGCGAGGCAGAAGCTGTAACATGTTTAACAAGGAAAAGAGAGAAAGTGAAGACCTGGAGGGTGTGGTTGAGTGTGCGGAGGAGGGTGCACTTTTGAGTGAAAGGCCATCTGCTGAATTTCTTGTGATGCCAGTGGCACTAACTCCTGCCAGCCTGCCAAGCCCCCCTCAGGAGGCCAAAAAGAGGCAACTTTGCACACAAGCACACACTTTCATGCTTGCGCTCGCAGAGCAATAATGGCAGCCGAACAAGAGCAACTGAGGTGATTTGTCAGACAGTTTTTCGGGTTCCCCCTTCATGCTGTGGAAATAGCTTGATAACAATGGTGGGTAGACACAAGCAACATTTACTCTTTTACAAAATGATTATTTATACTAATTTTAACACCTCATGAAGTGGCTTGACTACAGAATTCCACTATAATTATGCTATACATGCTAGTTATTTATTTCACTAAACATGTTTTTTATCTCTAAATATGTACAGTGCTGGCCAAAGGTATTGGCACTCCTGCAATTCTGACAGTTAATGCTCAGTTTCTCCCAGAAAAGGATTGCAATTACTTATGGTTTGGAAGTTATATCTTCATTTATTTTGCTTGCAATGAAAAAACACAAAAGAGAATGAAAATAAATAAATAAATAAAATAAATCATTATTATTTTACACAAAACTCCAAAAATGGTCCGGACAACAGTATTGGCACCCTCAGCCTAATACTTGGTAGCACAACCTTTAGACTAACTGCCAACAACTGCTTCCGGTATCCATCAGTGAGTTTCTTCCAATGCTCTGCTGGAATTTTAGACCATTCTTCTTTGGCCAACTGCCCCAGGTCTCTGAAATTTGAAGGGTGCCTTCTCCACACTGCTATTTCAGATCTCTCCACAGGTGTTCTATGGGATTCAGGTCTGGACTCATTGCTGGCTACTTTAGAAGTCTCCAATGCTTTCACTCAAACCATTTTCTAGAGCTTTTGAAGTCTGTTTTGGGTCATTATCCTGCTGGAAGACCCATGACCTCTGAGGGAGACCCAGCTTTCTCACACTGGGCCCTATATTATGTTGAAAAAATTGTTGGTACTAGTCTTCAGACTTCATAATGCCAGTAAGTTTTGGCAAACTCCACCCTGGCTTTTTTATGTCTCTGGGTCAGAAGTGGGGTCTTTGTGGGTATCTTACTATATTGTCCCTTTTTATTCAGACGCGGACGGATAGTACGGGTTGACACTGTTATACCTTCAGACTGCAGGACAGCTTGAACTTGTTTGGATGTTAGTCGACGTTCTTTAGCCACCATCCGCACAATCTTTCGTTGAAATCTCTCGTCAATTTTTCTTTTCCGTCCACATCTAGGGAGGTTAGCAACAGCGCCATGGGCTTCACACTTATTGATGATACTGCACACGGTAGACACAGGAACATTCAGGTCTTTGGAGATGGACTTGTAGCCTTGAGATGCCCGTGCTTTCTCACAATTTTGCTCCTCAAGTCCTCAGACAGTTCTTTGGTCTTCTTTCTTTTCTCCATGCTCAATGTGGTACACACAAGGACACAGGGCAGAGGTTGAGTCAACTTTAATTCATTTTAATTGGCTGCAAGTGTGATTTAGTTATTGACATCACCTGTTTTGGGCCACAGGTAAGTAACGGGTGCTGTTAATTACATAAATTAGAGAAGCATCACATGATTTTTCAAAGGGTGCCAATACATTTGTCCGGCCAATTTTTTTTGTGTAAAATGATCATGATTTATTTATTTTTTTTCCATTCTCTTTTGTGTTTTTTCATTGCAAGAAAAATAAATGAAGATATAACGACCAAAACATTTGTAATTGCAATCATTTTCTGGGGAGAAATTGAGCATTATCTGACAGAATTGCAGGGGTGCCAATACTTTTGGCCAGCACTGTATTTTGTCAGCGTGGCTCAAACTCATGACAAAACCCCTTCTATTATCTCAATCAGGCCAATAATGTCAAGTCAAGTTTATTTTTATATTGCTAATAGAGATCCCTCTAATTGAATAGAGAAATGTGAATAATTATTTGTGTCTCTGTGATGTGTTTGGACTGTTATTGACAGGATGTTTTCACAAGTGCTTCTGGGATCTTTTATCTGTTTTTGTACAAGGATTTCATCCTTTTATGGTATAAACCTGCTGCCTCTGCTTCTCCCCAGATAAAAAAAAATAGCTTGGAGCAACTCCTGGTCTCTGGAACATATTTCTTGTCCTTGTTAAACATTAAAAATAACAATAATCATTGCAATCAAAAAATCAAGTTTAACCAGAAAATGCAACTTCTGAGAAATTTCGATGGTAGCTTTTGTATGTAAACCCCTTGGGGTCACTTCCTGTTGATTTGGGGACATTTCAGAGTCACTTCCTGTTTATATCAGGTGACTTCCTATTGATTTGGAGACATTAAATGGTCACTTCCTCTTGATGACATTGCCACCCACATGGCCGTCAATGTCACGGACATACATACATTGGTGTCAATAGACTCCAAGTACATTGGCATCCATCGTATTGAGATACATGGCTGTCAATGGCATCGACATAAAGTACATGCCCGTCATTGGCTAGGACGTACTGTACATGGCTGTCAATGGCATGGAAGTGCATGGCCGCCAATGGCATTGACTTACTGTACTTAGACACCAGTTGAATGTCAATGGGCTTTAATGGTAAGTTTTTGGTCAAAGATCACCACACCTATGTTTTTCTGCCATTTAAAATGAAGGGGAAATTTTGGCCATTAGAAATGAATGGAATGACGTACATGGCAACAGCATCCCATTAGAAACGAATGGGAAAGTTGTTGGCAAATTTTGGGGGAACCGTAGGTTTTAGGCAAACTCTCTATACAACTTTATGCCCCTTACGTTACTGAAATTTTTGATGTATGATTTATGTGAATTGGATAAAAACTGTAGTAGTATATACAGTTTGAAAAGTTTTTTTCAGAAAATCCGCGTTTTGGCGCAAACAGTAATATTTGGAGGGTCATTCGGAAAATTCCCTGTATCACACGAGAATTCAGTCCTTCTGGTATTTGAAGTGTCAACGGGCCAAGTGGTTTTGTCTGTGCAGCGCGCCAAAGAAATGCCATTCAAGAAAGAAAAGAAAAAAAAAAAGAAAGAACTTTGTACCATCAAAGATGGTTGCTTTTGCATTACATGCAAAGCTACCATCAATTATTGTTCACATCAACTCAACTAGCATCTTTCTTCACCTCCTTCTTCAATGTTATTCTATCTTCTAATGAAACGTACTTCCTATTCAACTACATGGAATAAAAGCCATCTCCCCATACCCTCTGCTTCTGTCTCCCCTTTTCTTCAACGCTCAAATTTTGCTGCCACTCCCCCTTGCTCCCCAGCGACTTGTCTTTGATCCTCGCCCACTTCACCCGCAATAAAACACACAACTCAGAGCGGCACCTAACGCCCAACTTTTGACAGTAGCACAGATGCTGTTTAATCTAGAGCGGTAATCAACGATGCTTTCTCCCCGGTGTGGAGGAAGCGACCTGAAATTGATGTCGGCGCATCGACCCCGGCGTAAAACTTGGTTAACACCTCCCGGCCTGTGAGATCTTATTAGCCGAGTGTGAGTCTGCGTACGCGCGACGTCACGCGTGTACGATATGTGGTACATTTAACGGCTCGTTTTACAGCAAAGCTCATCATTTTCTTGGTGTGTGTTTGGGAGTGTGCTTGCATTGGTGTGTTTTTTCTTAACCTGTTGTTAAGTCATTGCCCGCCATTGACAATGATGGACATTGAATTCATTTAACCAGTGATGGATGAAGTACTCACTTTTTTACTTAAGTAAAAGTACAGATATAGGTGCAAAAAATTACTTAGGTAAAAGTACAAGTTCTAAGACTGACTTTACAATTTACTTTACAAGTAAGTAATATTTAATACAGGTAGTTACTATGTAACGACATCCCCGACTTACGTGATTTCAAAGTCGTGTAAACAGTACCTCTATTGTACATCACAGTATCTTCTTTTTTACTTTAGTTTATGAGTTTGACTGTTCTGCCATTTGGCAAATTGTGTATTGTTTATAATGTTGACTTGTTTTGTGATGCAATGTTTTTATTTTGGTGCAGGAAGCGTAAACTACGTTGTACTTCCGCACGCGAGTAAGAGCGCATATACACATAAAGAAGAACATATTTGTGCACGCGAAAAAGAGCGCACTCGCACAGACGAGGAAGAATGCATTTGCTCCCACGAAAAAGTCGCGCAGCCGAGTGAGAGAGAGAGGAGAAAAATTAAAAACTTAGCTCGCTGTTTAGCTAGGATTTAGCTCAAATGTCTTGGCGAGGACAGTTCAGTCACATATAATACATGTTATTGCATAGTTATTTTGAGATTTAGGAGGTATTTGGGAATCTTAAAGGGTTGATTGCGATTTACGTGGAAATTCAGGTTAGGTCCCCAGTGTATGTAATATTTTATATAACAGGGGTATGAAAAAGTACGAACCTTTTGAAATTTCTCACATTTCTGCATAAAATCACCATCAAGTGTGATCTGATCTTTGTCAAAATCACACAGATGAAAAAACAGTGTTTGCTTTAACTAAAACCACCCAAACATTTCCATTTTTTTATATTTTAATGACGATAATATGTAAACCATGACAGAAGGGGGGGGGAAATAAGTAGGGGAACCATCACATTTAATATATTGTGCCCTCCCCTATTCTTCTCAACAAAACTGCTGTAGTTCAGTGAGATTCCTAGGATGTCTGGCATTAATCGCTGTGTTTAGGCCATGCCACAACATCTCAATGGGGTTCAAGTCTGGATTTTGACTTGGCCACTCCAGAACGTGTATTTTGTTCTTCTGAAACAATTCTGAAGTTTATTTATTTTTGTGTTTTGGATCATTGTCTTGTTGACAGACAGCCTCAGGTTTTTCTGCAAAACATCCTGATAAACTTTTGAATCATTCTTCCATTAATGATTGCAAGTTGTCCAGGCTCTGAGGCAAATCTGCCCTAAATCATGATGCTTCCTCCACCATGCTTCACAGTGGGGATGAGGAGTTGATGTTGGTGAGCTGTTCCATTTTTCCTGCACACATGATGTTGTGCGTTACACCAAAACAATTCAACTTTGGTTTAATCAGTCCACAAAATGTTTGGCCAAAACTTCTCTGGAGTGTCCAAGTGCATGTGCAACATTTTTTTAGACAACAGGGCCTCCTCCATGAAGCCCTCCGATGAACACCATTTTTGGCAATAGTTTTACAAATACTTGATATGTGCACAGAGATATTGGACTGTGCCAATGATTTCTGTAAGTTTTTAGCAGACGCGCTACGGTTCTTTTTTACCTCTCTGAGTAGTCTGCGCTGAACTATTGGCGTCATCTTTGGTGGATGGCCACTCCTTCAGAGAAAAGCAACAGTGCCAAACTCTCCCCATTCGTAGACAACCTCTCTGACTTTCGATTGATGAACATCCAGACTTTTACTGATGGTTTTGTATCCTTTACCAGCTTTATACAAGTCAACAATCCTTGATCAGAGGTCTTCAGACAGCTTATTTGACCGAGCCATGATGCACATCAGACAATGCTTCTCATCAAGACAATTCTTACCAGGTCTGTGTTTTATAGTGGGCAGGGCAGCTTTAAACCACTCATCAGTGATTGGGCACACACCTGACTTAAATTGTTTGGTAAAAAAAATGTTTCAATTGCTCTTTAAGTCTCCTTGGGTAGAGGGTTCACTTACTTATTTTCCCCCTACTGTCATATTTTGCATGATATCCTCATTAAAATATGAAAACCTACAAATGTCTTGATGGTTTTAGTTAAAGCAGAAATTGTTTTTTCATCTGTGTGATTTTGACAAAGACCAGATCACATTTGACGGTGATTTTATGCAGAAATGTGAGAAATTCCAAAAGGTTAACATACCTTTTCATACCACTGTTTATACATGCATCTGATCTGAGTTAATATTCCAAGAAAGAACTATAAAATTCATTGACTGCACAGTTTTATTTAAAACTGCAGAATGGAAAAGACGAGCAATAAAATTGACTGCATTGTAAACAGAATCTTCAGTTCAAAAACTCCAAAAATTAGCTAAATGGCGGATTGCAAGCAACTATCAGGTGCATACCGCCACCGGCTGTACAAGAGTGTGGTGGTTTTTAGCGATCAATATCTTGTTCACCTGCCCAATCTTGCTTGCACTCGTGTTGCTGCTCCTAGTGCTCAGTTACGGTATAGTTGCACGGGGCTTATCGATTGCGCCGGAGGCATGAAAACGAAACTATCAATTAACAATGAGAAAAAAAAGAAAAAAAAAAAAAAGCAAACAAATGTAACGTGCAACGCAGGCAACAATTTAAAAAGTAGTGGAGTAAAAAGTACAGATACCTGCTTTAAAAGTGATGTAAAAGTAAAAAGTACCACTTCATATTTGTATTCAAGTAAAGTACAGATACACAAAAATGTACTTAAGTACAGTAACGAAATACTTTTCTTTACATTCCACCACTGCATTTAAGCACATGGATGCCTGAATTTACATTTTGTTACATATATTCTTTTTTGTTATGTACTTATGTATTCCCCTAATGCCTCTTGATGCATTGCCATACACGCAATCCGATTTTACAAGCATACACACTAAATGCAACATATTGGCTGCCAGTGATAGCGATAGACTTCCAATCCCATTTTAACTGGGAAGGGTGAATGAACAAACGTTCATTCTTTAAATGGCATTTAATGCGTTCATCCAGTTCAAAGGGGTAAATCACCCTTTGTTAGTTGATTATCCTAACGTCTGTGGCAACCCTAGACTTTAACAGCATCAATTACATGTCAAGACGATCAATTTATTTTCAGTCTTGTCTAAACTGGGCACCATCAGTATGCCTTCAAAAAGTGGTATTTCTATTCCATCACCATCTCACGTGGTTGACCTCACCTTCCACTCACAACGAAGCATGTCACCAGGAAGATGAGGAGCACGACTCCACCCGCAATGGATATAGCCAGGATGGTGGTCTGGTTGGGGTCTCCTATAGCAAAGACGTCTGCAGACATTAGACGGAGAGAGTGTGGCAGATTTAATAAAAACTGCAGGAGCTATTGCGAATAAATTAAAGAAAAAAGAAAAAAAAAAGACAGCAACAAAGTGATAAAATGTAGCGAGGGAGCCAGATGGATTGTAAGCAATGTTCCTGATGAAACACACTTCCTATATTGCCTGCCTGTGAGAAGACGTGAGAGCAATTCCCACTCGGGTCGGTGCTGTCCAATGTTGCGTATAACAAGACTACTGGCCAGAACTTTCCGGACGTATTGATTTTTTTTTTTTTTCCTACAGTGCAGCGATTGAGCAATTAATCAAAACAAATGCCCCGTTTATTTGGCTTAGCTGAGCATGAGCGTATGTATCTGTGTGCGCATTTAAGTTTTGGCGAATTACTACTTTCCTCAAGTTGTTGATCGTTTCCATTTACTGCCACACACGCTTGGCTGCCGTTAACGTTGATAGATTTCTAACCAATTTAAAGTGGGAGGCTTATGTTCGTTCATTCCCCGCCAACCTACCAGTTCAAAATGATTGGACGTCTACTAGTGATTGAGCGTCTAGTATCATCATTGAATGAATTAATTAACATTTCATCATTCGTCAAAGGGTGTTTTTAATATCAATTTTTATTTTGCTAACTACCACAACATATACTCTGTGACTACCACACATGGCTGCCATTTGCTGTCACAGAGGATTGGACGTCTATTGCCGTCAAGGTGTGTTTATAACTAAAACATTCTCTTTTGACTAAGTATCACAACACATACTCTTTGAATACTATAAATACATGGCTGATTAGATTTTCTTGGACTAAAAATTTCAGGTGAAATTGCGTGGGCATCCTTGCTCTTCTGGGCTGTAAACTTGATCGATTTTGGGTCAGTTCAATTTGGGGCATTTATGAGTCACTTCCTATTGATTTTGAGTCATTTCCCGTTGATTTTGGTCACTTCCTGTCAATTTTGGGACGGTTATGGTAGCTCCATCTCTCTCTTGCTCTTGATCTATTTACGGGTTGATTTTGGGGCACTTCCTGTTAATTCTGTGACATTTGCAGGTCACTTCTTGTTGATTTTGGGTAATTTCCTGTTAATTTTAGTCCCTTTCTATAATTTTTAACCATTTATGGTCTCTCTCTGTCTCTTTCTCTCTATATATGGCGGACACACAGACAAGACTGAAAAAGCAGTTTCTGCTGTTGTACTCCTCTTTAAAGTAAGCTGCTGTATTTTAAGCCAAAAGAACTGTTGTGTTTGATAGAACAATATGTCTATATGCTGCCATAGCAGATTCATGGCGCATTAAGCCGCTGTACTACTTCTAATTTGTCCGTTTTACCCTGGAAACCCCCGTTTACAGACGTCGCGCAACCGCTTTTGTTTAAACCTGGCCATAAAACAAAGGTAATTAATTATATTCATAATTCAAAATGTATGCAATTTTTAGCTTAGAATCATTAAATGATGTCTAATATTTCGCTTAAAAAAAAAAAAAAACGACTTTAAAAAATTATTCACTCGCATATTTTAAACTTTGAAGCAAATTATGTCACAATGAAAAAAATGGTGTCTGCAAAAAAGGATATCTACCTCCTAACTATCGCTTAATTGTTTTTTTTTTCCTTTTTTTTTTTTTTTTTTTTGTTACTCTCGCATTTTCGCCGATATGTTAGATGATAAATAATCGATCCAAACAAAGAAAAAATGAAAAACAGCATTTGAAAGGGTAAATGTATGAAAAAGAAAATCTCGACCACTCCTTGATGTCTGCAATTTCTGCATCGCGACCCTTGTTATATTACCATGTTTTACCCATAAAATTCCCCAAAAATCCAGCTGTGGCCATTCACAGCTGTGTCTTGACACTCGGTGATACAAGCTACATGGAGTTTTTGAATCGAAAAAAGGTAAGTACACGATAATATCTCGTTGAATAGCCATTTCACAGTCTTGTTTAACTGGGAGTATTCGTTACAAAAGACAGACTTCAATTTCTTATCATTATGCATGTATGCACCAGCGTCGTCACAAATGTGATCACATCGCATCCCCATATTTCCTCCTTCTCCTGAGTCCTCACAAATAAAATAAAAAAATTTGGTTTTCTTTGGGCTCGTGCCTACAAATAAAACAAACAAATCAAGTTAATTGATTGGGCTCGGGCCGCGTCGGGCTTTAATACCTGCGGTCTGGTCGGGCTGGATTTTTTAGGCCCGATCTAACCTCTAGCGTCATGTAATGTTAGCATACCGTACAACTATTCAGCCTGTTGTTCTCTATTGTATTTTAAATTGCCTTTCAAGATGACATATCTGTTCTTGGTGCTTGATTCTATGATAAATTTCCCCCCAAAAATGTGATTTATACTGCGGTATGACTTATATGTTTTTTTTTTCCTTTTCATTGCGCATTTTTTGGCTGGTGCGACTTATACTCTGGTGCGACATATAGTCCGAAAAATACAGTAAGTAACTTTTGCGCGCTTTGATTTTGTGAAATTTTTTATATGTGTATTATATGAATCGGATAAAAAGCTGTAGAAACAGTTGCATCCGATCCATTAGTTTATCACTAGTAGATGTCGAATCCATTTGGAGTGGGAGGGTGGCGTTTGTTCATTCGCTGCCATCCTCACAGTTCAAATGGATTGGACGTCTATTGCCGTCCATGGTACTAAAACATGACCATTCATCCTCTCTAGCTATACTGTATACCAAATAGACCAAAGAGAAAGCCTTCTCTGATGTATATTTATTGATTATGCAATGATTAGTAGGCTAATGTGTTCCCACTGTATGCCGCTAAATCTATATTCACACTGCTATACATGAAGAGATTTATGGCCCTCTATGCCTGGCCATCTAAGAATCGATGTGCACTTCGAAGAGCAGATTACTGGGGCCTCTATTGCGAGAAAATCGTTGGCGCATGATGAAGTGACAACACCAGAAAATGACAGCTAACAAAAGAGAAATAGAGGAAAAGTGAGTTTGACAACACGGTGGCAGGAATATTATATTGTTGATAGCATTCTGTTGAAAAAAAAAATATTCATTGTAGAAATCTTTTTAATGTATTATTTTTATTCTAATATCTAATCTAATCTCAGTGCAGATATTTAAATTGTGACTTTAGTCTTATCTTTAAACATTTAAAACATTAGGTTTGCTTCTTCAGAGGTCACTTCAATAAATATTAGTTAGCTTGGGTAGCAACACATTTTTTTTTTTTTTTTAATCCAATAGATCTTGCGTATCAATATGACAAGCTACCTAAAGAAGCCATTTAGATGAAAAGTGGGCTATTTAATAACCATTCGCTGAATTGATTTTAAAGTCCATCTGGAACATATTACAAGTGATATAATTGAGCAGAACTGTGTGCACTTGATCTTTGTGCTTCTTGCCCACCTGCTTATGGAAATTTTACTGTATCTGTATTTAAAATACAAGTGACTGATTTATTACACTGGGCAACAATGTATATGTATATGGCGGAAAACACGGACACGACTGAAAAAGCAGTTTCTGCTCTTGCACCCCTCTTTAAAATAAACGGCTGTATTTCAAGCCAAAAGAACTGTTGTGTTTGATAGAAAAATATGTCTATATGCTGCCATAGCAGATTCATGGAGCATTAAGTCCGCAAACTATTTTTAATTTGTCCATTTTACCCTGGAAACCCCTGTTTACAGACGTCACGCAACCGCTTTTGTTTCAACCTAGGCATAGAAAGAAGGTAAGCAATTGTATTTATTATTTGAAATGTCTGTCATTTTTGGTTTATTTTTTAGTATATATATATTTTGTTAAAAAAAAGAAAACAAAAAAACTTTCAAAAATTATTCACTCGCATATTTTAAACTTCTAAACAAATTACGTCACAATGAAAAAATTGGTCTCTGTAAAAAAAACTCACGGATATCTATCTCATAACTATTGCTTAATTGTATTTTTTTCCAAACCAAAAAAAAAAAAAAAAAAAAAAAAAAACGTTTAAAAGGGTAAATGTATGAAAATGAATCTCGACCACTCCTTGATGTCTTGATTTCTGCATCGCGACCCCTGTTATATTACCATGTTTTACCTATAAAATCCCCCAAAAATCCAGTTGTGGCCATTCACAGCTGTGTCTTGACACTCGGTGATACATGCTACATGGAGTATTTGGATCGAAAAGAGGTAAGTACGCGATAATATCTTGTTAAAATCATGGCGTCTTTAATTCTGCTCTTGCATGCTCTCACCATCAGTTAGGGTTTGGCTGTTAATTTTTTTTTTTTTTAAATGCCGTCCTGTTCAAAATCCCCCCCACCCCCCTCACCCCCAAGAAAATTGAGATTTTAAGCTTTCCAATGATGTATCACACATGCATATAGGACAATTTTAAAATTTGGCAAAATTGGGGGTCTCAGAGCGGACCTTCAAGTCACCTGAGTGTTTTCCGCCATATATTTTGTAGGTCTGACAGTTGTTTTGAACAAACTTGATTGTGGTTTACCTACTCAACCCATTATAGGGCCCGGCACTGGATGTCAGTATAATACAATGTTTATTCACAATACACATCAGCACACACAAATTTACACATACATACGGTACATACATACGTACATACATATATACAAACATACATACAATAAGTACCAATCATAATAAGGTTTCAACAAATAACACATCACAGAAATACACAATATACAGTACATGCATTAAGTTTTTCCTTTTTTCCCAAAGAATGCTTGATTGTAGAAATATAAAGCTAGAATTCGTTACAGAGAGCAATAAAACATGGCTTCCTACCTGTAAATTTGCTTTTATGAATGTGAAATTTGGCTGTAATTATTCTGGTGAAAAATAAATTTGTTAAGTATACCAAAACTTTTGTGTACTTGAAGCCACACTAATCATCTGTAGACTTCAAACATGTTTGCGGATAATTTATTTAAAGCATGCTATTTCTGAACAACTCATTTTATACCATGTATACTGTATATATACAGTATATACAGTGGGGAGAACAAGTATTTGATACACTGCCAATGGGTTTCCCCACACACACACACACATATATATATATATATATATATATATTTATATATTTATTTATATATATATAAACACATATAACATATAAACATTATACTTTTAATATACTTCTACAGCGTAATAATATATTCTTTTATACTTTATCATTGGCATTTGACTTGAGCAGGCTGTCTCCAAATAGCTCACATCAATGTCCTTATTGAATCATTAAACTCCGATAAGGATAAATTCTGTGTATTATTTAAAAATAAACTATCTTGATTTTATTTGTAATTAAATACTGGTTTGGTACTTTCTTCCATCCATAGTATGTAATCCACATAACTAGACAAAAAGGCAATCACACTAGGTAATAAAGTCATATCTTTTTAAATAGTCTTTATTCTTGGCACAAATTTTGGAGCGACACTCTTTATATATGTAAGTGCATGTCAGATAAAACAAGGATACTTTCTTAACGTCGAGCCTCAACCCGGGATTTAAATGCACACGTAGGCTTATATGTCGCTGAAATTCAAAATGACGTACCTTCATGGCTGGTTTCCAGTTCAATCTCTCCACCGTAGCTGCCGTATCCCCCGTCAGTTCGAGCCCTGACCCTGAACACATAGGTGGTGCCTGGTTTCAGCCCGTCCACTGTCATCATGTTGGAACGAGTTTTCAAAACAGTGTAGTTCTGCTCCCGCTGGTTCTGAAGTGAAGATAACAGAAAAAAATGATCGTTTCAGGGCCATTGATAGACATTCTCTACCAGCCTCCCAATTCAAATGGATCAGACGTCTACAAGTGATAAACTAATTGATTGAACGTCATTTCATTGCTAATGCATGCCATCACGTATGCACAACTCTCACAGGCAGCGAGGCTTAATTTCATCACCTTGACAGTGTTTTACAAGGTTTGTCCAACATTTGTGTGAGTAATTGACAGGCTGCTGGGTGGAGGAGGGAAGCAAGTCTGATATGCCTTCAGGCTAAAACACATAGCTTAATAAGTCAAGAGGAGGAATATATATTTAATTAAAAAAATTTACTCTTGTTTACCCATACGTAGTGATTAAGCAGACGTCCACAGTATGAAGTCAGTGAGATGATGATCGTAATTGGCGAACAGAAAGATTTATTTTTATAGTCAAGTAATCTGTGATTATTTTTCAGAAGAGACATTTTCAACATCTTCAATCACTACGGCTGGCACATACAAAGACCCAAAAAGTAGATCATTAAAAATATTTATTTCTGACCCCCCCAAAAAAATGTCCGACAGTTCTTACATAAATCATGTTATATTTCTCTGGCTCATCATTTTTGCTGGAAATGTTTTTGTACTATAAATTATGATTACCTCATTGGCGGCCATTGACAGTGCTAGATGTCCAATCCATTTTGACACCCGCTTTAGATTAAATGGACATGTCCTCAAACTTCCAACTACTCAATAGCTTAGAATGAGCAGTCCTTCTAGTAGGCACCCCCACCACACTCACCTATTACAATAACTTCTCTATTTCCATCAATAATGGATCAATCTCTCCCTCAACTATGTTTTAAGAGTCTGGGTGTCATCCACGACAGTACACTGTCCTTCTGCACCTATATTAACGACGTCAACAGATCAGCCCACTATTATCTTCGCAATATTTCTGAACTTCCCCCAGAAGCTCCCACACCGCTGCCACTCATGTATGAAGCCTAGTCACCACTGAGGTTAGAGAGTCACGCAATTTCAATTCTCTGTCTGTCCTTGCACATGTGGTAGAATTGACAATAAAGCAAACTTTGACTTTGACTTTTGACTTTGAATCGACTACTGCAATTCCCTACTCTTTGGTCTCTCTAATAAATCCATCCAGAAACTGCAGCTCCTTCAAAACTCATCCCACGAACCCATACCACGCACCTCATCACCCTTTCATCTGTCAACTTCATTGGCTTTTGGTAAAACAAAAAATTAATTTCAAGATCCTCCTCATCAGTTTCAAAGTTGTCAGGGCCCGAGTACCAAATGGTGCGAGAGCCCTATTGTAATGCAAAGGATTATTATTTCATCAGGGCAAATGAAAATTGACCATTTGGAGGCCTTAACATGCTTGAAAACTCACCAAATTTTGCAGATAAATGTGGCTTGGCACAAATTTTGATAATTTTGTGTCCTTGTGAAAACCCTTAACAAAAGGGCTCAACATTGGCCCGTTTAATTTTTCAAAAAGGCTTCTCCAATGGCGTACCGCAAGCAGGCTATTTTTAGACCGTTACGTCGCATCGTAAAGCGGAAGTAAAGCCGAAGTGGGACATTATAGACCCGCCCTCGCATAGACCCCACGTAAAAAGTGCTACTTTTCGCCGGTAATCTTTCAAAAACGAACATGGCGATCACGCATTGCTTTTTTGGAACTTGTAGAAACGACTCTAGACATTACGACCATGAAGGATGTTTTCTTCATACGTTCCCGGAAACCAAAAACTCGGGAGGAAAAAATGTGAAAACCGAATCAACATGCGCGGACTTTAACACCAGCTCGGCGAATCCATTCACGTTTCATATGCAGTAAACATTATGTTGGGTTGGCATGGTCTTTCAGAGGACAAAGAGGTAAGCCATTTTTATATTTTTACTTTATTTTTTTTAGCATAACTTTGTGCCGTACTGCTTCTGTCTGACAATGAATGACCTGAAAAAACTACAATGGTATCTGACTGCCACTGTTACCGTTTCTGTTGTATATATATATATATATATATATATATATATATATATATATATATATATATATATATATATAAAACTTTAGTAAGGTGGAAGTGTAAATAAATTATAGGATTAAGATGTGTTATCAATGAAAAATTTTAAAGTGTTCGTTGGCTGTCACTGACTAGCATTTGCGACCGCTACACAAAGCTAACTAAATTACCCCCCAAGAATGGTAAGAGACGTAGGACAACCAGAGGATATATAAGAAAGACAGGGCTGATGGTAAATGATAGCTTGTTGAAACCGGAGAATGTCATTGTCAGTCGCGTCGATTAAAAAAGAGCTAAAGCTATGCTTAGGTCGGCTCGTTTTTTTCGTCTTTTTCAGCCTTCGACGCTAAAGCCATCTCTTTAACTGAACATTTTTATGTTCTTCCACATCTATGCCAGTCAATTTGGCACCAGGCACATCATTTTCGGAGAGAATTGATAGGTTTAGCGCTGTAAACATCTCCTTCGTACACGATTTCCATTCATTTCCTGTTAGGGACAAATGGTGGCTTGTCCTTGCATAGCAACCGTAGCTAATGCCATGAATATTAATGAGCGGAAGTGATGTGTTGCTTGCGGTACGCCATTAGGTTTTTTAAACGTATAGCGATGAAAATTGGGAAGTCGATACTTTATGCAAAACTGCACCAAAAGGTCTTTTAAACCCATGTCCCAAACCCAACAGCAAATTGGGTGTTTTGGATTGAATGTGAAATTTATATCGAATTACATGGTGCCTATGTGAGACATTGGCACCTAGGGAGTTGGATCCTCCTCAAAATTGGTGAGATTGTTCATATCACATATGAGAGCTTGTTATAAAAATAGTGGGTTTTCATTCATGGGCCTGACCTGGGCGGTGTGCCAAAGTCAGCCTTTTTTTGGCATCACGTCAAATTCAGTAAATCACTGATAACTCCCTGATCCGAGGCTCAGTCTTTTTCATATCTGGGATGTAGTATCCCATCCTGAACAGGACTGCATTGAAATAATACCCATTAGGCCTGGCACCCCTGCTGGGAACAGGAAACGCCTTTTTTACTAGACAGGCTCCTCCTCCAAGGGAAAAAAAAATCAATTGTTCTCAAACCTACATCACGGGAGCCTTAAGACATGTGTTCAGGTGCCAGATGAAAAATACCTGAAGTTTCGTTGCAGCAGAGGGGTCCAAACAAGAAGTGAAAATGACCGTAGCCATTTTGTCTCACCACAAATTTTGAAGTCTTAACATGCTAGATATACAACATGTCTGCGCCAAAATTTTCGTGTTTGATGAGTCATACCCTAAAGGGTCCTGTCGGGGGCCTTTTTCATCAACCCTACAGGACCAACTAACGGCAACAGAAACTTACTCATTTTACTTATACATGTCCAGTTCCTTTCAGGTTGGTCACTGTAGTTACAATACCTCTTGTCATACTACATTTTCAGGCACATGTCCACATGTCTCTGTCTGTTGCCATGACAAACCTTTGTTCGCTATCAAAAGGAAGTAGATTTCTTTCAGGACTTAGGCAGCTTATAGAGCCACAAAATTTGGCACACTTGGTCGAATTGGCGCAATTAGAAAATTCATTTTGGTTTTGAATAAAAGTTTGGCTTCACAGCTCAGTAGTGCCTCTTTTTTGTAGGACCCTCTTTAATAGGGTTTTTTTCAACAATGTGTGTGAATATATATCTCATCATTTCAGGGTATACAAAAACATCTCTGTCAGCCATGCCCACGACACAAAAGATGTTACACACAAAACAAGAGGCAAGTTTCGAGCACATGTTAGTTTCTCATGAGATGATGAGAAGGGTATGATCTGCCACCACCCTGAGCTGCTTGCCGTCCGAGTTACGTCAAACTGCGAGGGCCTGTTCAGTTCTACTTGCAGGCCTAGTTTAAGGTTCTTCTGCCTGACAAGCATGTTGTAACTCATTCATAATGTTCATACAAAATCACATGCCTTCATTTTGACAATGGCGCTGTAAAAACGTAGATTTGTTATTTGCGTGATCGAGCACATTCACTACTACACTTTCATGTCCGCAGTTACATTCGTTCATTCACCCCCTCCCAGTCAAAATAGATTGGACGTCAATGGCAGCCAGTGAGTGAGAAAAAATGTCATTGCATGTGATTTACTCTCCTATATATATAGTATATGAACTTGAAATAAAGACCTAGCTGTTAAAATGTTGTCTATAAAAGTTGTAAAGCAATAAAACAAACAACAAAAATGAATGAGATGAACAAGAATCCTACAGAATCCTATCTCAGTATTTATGGGTCAAAATTATTTTTCGAACAGATCATGCGACAAGCACCTTAGAGACGGTCCTTTTTTTCTAAAGTGATATACAAATATTGCAATAATTGTCTTCAAGTTTAGAACCCTTATTAATCTGGATCGAATCGAATCGTGACCTGTGAATCGTGATACGAATCGTATTGCCAGATATGAGGCAATACACACCCCTAGCATATTCTTTTGTCAACATACCATTGTATGGCACCTTAAAAATGAGTTTCCACTCACCTTCTCATAGTAGATGACCTCATACTCGACTATAGCACCTTTGGGTCTCTCTGGGCCTTGCCAGGCCAAGGTCACGCTGTCCTTGCTGCGCCTCTCCTTTAACACAACGCTCACTACATGGTGGGAAAAATAGATGGAATAAGAGAAGAGAAGGATAGAGTCTGTAATTAATTGCTATTCGAAAAATCAGTAATTTAACATGCACATCATACTGTAAAATGTTGCTAGCTTATTGTGTTTACAAAAAGTTTTCTATATTTGCTGTTAGGTATGTATGATGATACTAAGCAAAACAAACTGTCTGATTTTCTAGGGACCATTTCACACTCAGCCACATGCTTCATGTACTATATATGTACAGTATATAGCCTACTGTATGAGTGCGAGTGTGAATGTGCCTGACGCTGAGAGTGGCAGCTGTGAGGTGCGTAATGAGGGTTACAGCCTCCTACACGCCTATGTGTCATCATCACCCTGTCATATGCACTTCTGTTGCAGCCATTTTGAACACAGCCACAATGTGTAGGCTGTATATGCAATTAAAAAAAACAGTGAGTGTAGGCTAATTGTCTTGTTAAGGACAAAAAAAAATGTTATTGATTAATTTTAAAAAGGCCATTTTAATTACTTTAATAAGTACACACAGGCCGACAATGGCCAGTCAAAGTGATTTAAGCAATAATTTTGTTTTCACATTTGTTAATGCTTTGAGATACTTCTGCACGTTAAGACTAGTCCAATGTTTACTCTCTACATAGAGGTTCAAGACATCCTTTGCCAGATGGAGCTAACCATCTGGCCATATTGGGTTTTTCTTTCTTCCGGTAAGTCAACTTTTCCCTCTGCTTAGATTTCTGTCACTCTTAAGGCAATTCAGGGTCAAACCTGAGGAACTGGTAACATTTTGTAGCTCACGTTGATCAAAGTAAGAACAATTTATCACTAGAGTAAAGACTATGTTCCAAGAATGAAACCGCCTCCATGTAACCCAATGTTGCATACCAACCAAACCAAGTTCTTCAGAATTGTTTAGAATTGACTAAACTGTGCTAGTGCAAATAAACTACAGTACAGTTACAAGAAGAAATTACAATTTTTGGAAGTAGCTCAAAAATCTGGAGCAACCCGTTTCAGCCAAAAATGATGCTTGAATGCATTCCCAATGTTCTTTCCAGATGGAATACAGACGGTAAGTAACTTTCTGGTTCATTTTCTCATTCATACTAATTTCATTCTTAGGGCATTGAATCTATTGTAACTACACCAGTGTTTTTTTTTTTTTTTTTTTTTTTTTTTTTTGTTAATGACAAAGCAGCGAACAGGAAGGGGTTATGGGGGAACAGAAGAAAAGAAACACAAGAGAAGAAACGAAAACACAAACTAAAACAAGAAATACACTAAACATCTAGACCAGGGGTCAGCAACCTTTTTGGTGTGGAGTGCCACTTTCAAATTTTCTTGTCAATCAGTGTGCCACCCCAAGATTAATGACGCGCATCCGAATTTTTATATTCAGCAGAGCTGTAATTTTACTCCAAATAAAAAAAAAACATGGACATGCATTTAATTTGTATAACTACCATTCGTCTTCATCAATTAACTAAAAACTAATGCATATTGTCGAAAATATCAAAACTTGAAAATAAGTGCAACAGTAATAACAGCTGTACAGCTGCACCATTTACTGCAAACATATCACACACACACACACCCCAGCACGCAAAGGGGAACAGGTGTGATTCTCAGTGCAGGTCTCTCACAGTACAGAGAGCCTTCAAAGTCAGAACAGCCGACTCTTACATTTTGTCTTGTTCACTAGCAACTTAAACAGTGAATTATATACATACAATTTTAGATTTTATATTACAAATATAAAAGATACCTACTTTAATGTGTTCCTTGGCCCTGCTTTCTATGAATTTTCATGTTTTGTCTCGTAGTGGCGTTTGACACCTGTTGTGCGACACACAACTCTCTCGAGGCATAATGCACAAAAAGAGCTACCAGAAGTAACCAGGCAACCATTTGTTACCGGTATCCCCAAGGGGCCGCTGTCCCCTACAATATGATCGGCTTGCTTGTTAAGCGTAGAAGAAGAATTGGGCGTCTGGGCGAGAAGAAGAGAGGGAGCGATGGAAGGTGTTGAGAGAGAGCGGAGAGCGCCGTGAAAAGGAGAGAAGAGGCTGTGTCCCCCGCTGGTTTTTGTTTTGTTTAATAAAAGTCTCCAGTAAAACGCCATCCAACGCGTCACAGTGTTTTTATACACGTTGCCACCTCTCCGAAAGTAAGCACCGGACGAATCGACGGCAACGAGCCACGTTAATCGCCGGTCCACTCCATACTACAGTGCAAGCATCGCTTCACCCGCTGCCCTGACCTGACGGCTGGCAATCGGGGTCCAACCGGAGTGTTGCGATGCACCGGGACAGGGGTGTACAGCCCCGTATCTTAAGCGACCGGCCTCCGCGCCGGGGCGAGGGTGTGACATCGGGATCTCAATTCAAAGTTAAAGCGACGGGGCTCCCGGCGCGGACGCCAGCGATTCGCCGGCTGTCTACTTGCTTACTGGCCCACCAGCCTCCACGCTGGGGCTTGGAGTAACAGTACAAAAAAGTGCAGACTGGTAACACTGTGTACTTCCACCAGCTCTCTGAGTGGTTGGCTTCGTGACACTTTAGTAGCGGGTGCTGAATTGAGCGCGCAGAATTGAGCGCGCAGAGAAAAAAAAAAAAAAACGACGAGCGCAGGAATCGAGAAATTGAAGAGCTGGAAGTGTGCTCAAAATCCATAATTGTTCGCAAATAACGCTATAGGCAGAGGGGTCGGGAGGGACGCTCCTGTAAAGCCCTAAATAACAGGGCGTGCAACTAAAAATGTCTTAATTTCAGGTAAAAAAAAAAATATATATATATTTTTTATTATTTTGCCATGCGCTCGAGTGTCACTGGTTAACCCTTCGCGTGCCAGTGCTGACACGCGTGTCATAGGTTGCCGACCCCTGATCTAGACTAACTACTAATATGTTGGTGCTATCATCAGCTAGATGTATTTCCGGTTGACACCATGTGGGGGGCCGGTTGACCAGGGAAAGAGGGGGACGGGGGTGGGGGAGTCTATAAGCTAAATGATTGAAAGGGGTAGAGCAGGGGTGTCCTCCCGCAGCATCGCCCCCCCCCCCCCCGGGATCCAGCGTGGTCCTCTGGGCCACCCGCGCACCCATCAACCGTCCTTCAGGGATAGCAAGAGGGGATGAACCATGAACCCCACGCCTAACCCCACCCCTGCCCGCCCACCCGGACCACGAGTCACAGCCGCAGCACCCCAACCGGCACGGCACGTCACACGACCCCCAGCGGCCCACCAAGCCCAGGGCAGGGCAGGGTCCCCCGCCGGTGCAGGCAACACCCGGCTGATACACCGGCGCCCAACCAGCGACCCGCAACGGAGCACAGGGCGGATATCCAGTCAGAGAAGAGAGGGGAAGGCGGAGGCAGGAGAACGCCGAGGAACCGCCACGCGGCGACGCGAGATCGGAGCCCCGACCCCCCCCCACTCCCACTGCCGGCAGCCCAGGCAGAGGGGTTGCCTCGCCTCAGGAGCTACGCCATAGGGAAAAAGTGTGGGACCCACCTACCACCCTATTAAAGTGGCTGCCATGTTCCCAGCTGGCAGCCATCACCCAGCACCGTGAAGATGAGTGGGTTTTTAACCTGGATTCAATTGAACCCCAGGGGTTTGGTGAGTAAGGCTAAGTTCAAACTGCAGGTCTTATTGCACAAATCCAATTTTTTCGTGTTTTTCCGACTTGAGAGAAGCATTAACTTTTGACGGTCTGAACGGGACAAGTCGCATAGAAGTGGACAATTTCAAATCCGCAGCTGTGCCTTGAACACGGCTTTTGGAAAAGGGTCGGGCTTGACAACAGTCATAAAAAAATCAAAATGAGATGAGGATAAGCCTGAGAATGATCGGTTTTCTCTCTGCTCTATATGAGCAATATTTCAAGATTGCTTACACGGCCGAGAGTCGGAGCAAACTGCCCGTATGTGTGTGTGTGTGATATGCACTGACAGTGTGTGCATGCTATCGATCCATATAAACTTTGAATGTAAGCCTAAACGGGGATAATTTATGTCTCTTATTTGTGTCCTCTTTTTGGAAATCTAAATATGATCTCCCTGGAATGACGGATGACAGCCAGCAGGTGTAGTCATTTGTTTTGATGCTTCTGGGCATGCGGGTGTTCTTGCTCAGCGCGTGTCGGACTGTGAATTAGGCTAGGTTCATACTGCAGGTCTTAATGAACAAATCCGATTTTTTGTCATATCTGTTTTTTTGGCGTGCCCGTTCAGACTGCCTTTGTCCATTGAGCCCGTTAAAGTATTATGCATGCGCACTAATTCGCAGTCCGACATGTGCTAAGCATCAAGACCCGCATGCGCAGAAGCATCAAAACAAATGACTACACCTGCTGGCTGTCATCCGTCATTCCGGAGGATCATATTTTGATTTCCAAAAAGAGGACACATATAACAGACATAAAAGATTCCCGTTTAGTCTTATATTAAAAATTTCTGTGGATCGATAGCATACACGCACTGTCCATGCATGTCAAACACAGATACTGGCAGTTTGCCCTGACTCTCGGCCGTGTAAGCAATCTTGAAATATTGCTCATATAGAGGGGAGAGAAAACCGATCATTCTCAGGCTTATCCTCAACCCATTTTTATTTTTTTTTTTACTGTTGACAAGCTTGATCCTTCCCCAAAAGCCGTGTTCAAGGCAAGCTAGGTGCTAACGCACAGCTGCACCACAACGTCGCTCTCGCTCTTTGATGACAAAATTGCTGCATGAATTCCGATTTGGGAGACTTCCCAGTTCAGACCGCTGTGACATTCTGGAAAAATGTGGCCCAGATCGGATTTAAACCACTAATGAAAGTGACCCTGATCGGATTTGAAATGGTCCACTTCGATGCGACTTGTCCCGTTTAGACCGTCAAGTTAATGCCTCACTCGAGTCGGAAAAACACGGAAAAATCGGATTCTAGCCTTAGTGCGCATGCGTAATACTTGAATGGTCTCAATGGAAAAAGGCAGTCTGAACGGGCACGCCAAAAAAACAACAGATATGTATAGTAAACATTACAGTACAGTAAACATAAAATAAAAAAAAAATAAAAAAAACAGCATGCCAAAATAAGAAGAAATTTGAACAGGAATTCGCTTACAGTAAATAAGCTTGTTAGCTTAGCTACATTGGTTTTAAATTTGAAAAAAAAAAAAAAAAAATAATTCATGATTTAAATCCGAAGGGTTCGATGAATGTACATGTAAAACCTGTGGGGTTCTGTACCTGTAGCAAAGCTATGAACCACTCAAGCAGACTGTTCTGATTTTCTTAGAATATGTTTTGTCTTGTAAGATCTACTGTATTCTGTTGAAAAAGGAAAATGGTCAACAGCAATGTAGCCATTAAGAACTTAAGAACTCCCCAAATTCAGAAACTATTTGAGAAATGCTACTGTTAGTTATGTGAACCGCTGCATAACAAGAGTAAACAAATGCTTATAATGACTCACCCGTCTGTGATGTAGTGATATTAATCACTGCTCTTCCTTTCGGGGTTGGACTCAAGTCTGATACTCCATTCTGGCTCTCGATCATGAAACTGTAGTTGGAATCCGGCTGCAGGTCTGTGACCACAACAGTGGCCGACGAGAGACCGAACTGTCGGGGCACAAAGTGGATGCTGCTTCCACAGGGCACACACTGTTTGCCTTCACCGGAGCACTTTCTGCAGTGAAGGCTGTAAGTGATATCGCCCCTTCCACCCGTGTCTCTGGGGGGCGACCATTCCAGAGTGACACAGGTCTCGTTCACTGTGGAGATGGGGTTTTCGGGACCAGAAGGGGGACCTGTGTCAAGACAAAACGATAGTTTCATTAAAAAGACAGTGACGTTAGAATTCGGTAAGAATAGATGCTGATAGTGTTAGGATCTGGGTTTTGTTTTTGTTTTTTTTTTGTTTTCTTAGACCCTTGCTGGTTTCCTGTAATTCTTGTTTCTGTCTTGTCGTTGTGATCGCTAAATAAATTTACCTGTTGTGTGACTATTCCAATCTCCCTAATCAGCTTCCCTTAGCCTCATGACTTGCCCAGATGTTGCTCATTGTCTCAATTTTTTTGTGTATATTAATTCCCCCGCTTACTATTTTTTTGTCAGGTTATTGTTTATATCATGTCCTTGTCATATTCGTTACTGCTTTGCTCCATGCCCCATCATGTTCTCCCAATGAGTAGATTCATTACCTCCGCCAGTAGGTGATTCCTATGGGACGCGGAGGTTATGTATTCAGTTCCGTAAGTCTGTATTCAAGATACAGTGAGAAAAAAAAATAATAATTGAACACCCTGTGATTTTGCAAGTTCTCCCACTTAGAAATGATGGGGGGAGTTGACATTTTCATGGTAGGTGCTTGTCCACTGTGAGAGACAATCTAAAGAAAAAAAAAACATCCAGAAATCACAGTGTATGATTTTTTAAACAATTTATTTGTATTATATTGCTGAAAATAAATATTTAAACACCTGCCAATTAGCTAGAATTGTGAGCTTCAATACCTGTTAGTCGCCTCTAAAAAGTCCAACGACTAAGTCAGGGGAGGTAGACTTTTTGAGTCTGACTTTTTGATCTGTTTGAGGCGGTTAGCTGCATATAAACACCTGTCCACCCCATTCAATCAGGCTCCAATTACTAATATGGTCAATACCAAACAGCTTTCCAGGGACACCAGAGACAGAATAAAGACCTCTACATGGCTGGAAAGGGTTATGGGCTAATTGCCAAGCTGCTTGGCAATCCACCGTTGGAGCAATTATTAGAAAATGGAAGAATGGTAAATTATACTTGTATAGCGCTTTTCCACCTTACACTACATCGCCATCCACCTACTGGTGACGCAGCACCAGGAGCAATGTGGGGTTCAGTATCTTGCTCAAGGATACTTAAGCAAGTTCATCAGGGCAGAGAATCGAACCCACAACCTCTGGATTGGGGGACAACTACTCTACCACTGAGCCACACCACCCAAGAACCCAAACATGTCAGTCAAACTCCCCCGGACTTGGGCTCCATTAAAGATCTGTGTGTCTCAATGATCCTAAAAATGGTGAGGAATCAGCCAAGAATTACACAGGAGGAGCTGGTCAACGACCTGAAAGGAGCTGGGACCACCATTTCCAAGGTTATTGTTGGTAATACACTAAGACGTCATGGTTTAAAATCATGCATGGAACAGAAGGTTCCCCTGCTTAAACCAGCACATGTCCTGGCCTGTTTTAAGTTTGCCAATGACAATTCAGACTCCAGAGGAGTCATGGGAGAAAGTTGTGTGGTCATATAAGATCTAAATAGAACTTTTTGGTCTTAATTCCACTCATACTGTTTGGAAGAAGAAGAATGATGGGTATCATCACAGCATGGGGTGGTGGTAGCACCATGCTTTTGGGGGTATTTTTCTGCACATGGGCATTTTTTTAAGGAGCGGATGACCATGGCCATATTTTAGGAGATTTTGGGCATTAACCTCCTTCTCTCAGTTAGAGCATTAAAAATATGTCGTGACTGGGTCTTTCAACATAACAATGGCCCGAAGCAGACAGCCAAGGAGGAACCAAGGAGTGGCTTTGTAAAAAGCATATCAATGTTCTGGTGGGGTCTAGCCAGTCTCCAGACCCAAACCTAATAGAAAATCTTTGGAGGAAGCTCAAACTCTGTGTTTCTCAGTGACAGCTCAGAAACCTGATTGATCTAGAGATGATCTGTATGGAGCAGTGGTGCAAAATCGCTGCTGCAGTCTGTGCAAACCTGGTGAAAAGTTACAGGAAACATTTGACCTCTGTAATTGTAATCAAAGGCTACTGTACCAAATATTAACATTGATTTTCTCAGGAGTTCAAATACTTATTTGCAGCAGTATAATACAAATAAATTGTTAAAAAATCATACGGGATTTCAGGATTTCTTTTAGATTGTCTATCACAATGAACAAGCACTTACTGTGAAAATTTCAAACCCGCCCATCATTTCTAAGTTGCAGGGTGTTTAAACACTTATTTTCCTCACTGTAACTCAAGAACAAATTAACTGATTGCTATAAAACTTCCAGGATGTGTTTGAAATATAATATGGAAGAGGAAAGTACATTTTGGGGTAATAGGCTCAAAGTTTAAAAAGGTCAGAAAAGGAATTTTGTGATAATTCCTTACGGTTTTAATTTGCATGTATTTTATTTGCATTTTAATGTTTATATTAACCAATTGAGGATGTACCCCGCCTACTGCCTGTAAATAGCTGGAATAGGGGCCTGCGCCTCCTTGACCATCGTGAGGATAAGCGGCATGGAAAATGAATGAATGAGTGTTTGTTATTTTGTGGTTTTTGCTCTTGCTTGCCTCTCAAGCAGGAATAAAATGAATTGCATGCAATTTTCAGGTTGCCACATTGGATCCCCTCTCTGATATTGATGATTTTCTATGCCTGCCAATGATGTTGAAAAATCATTCGCTGCCATCCTCCCAATTGAAATGAAGTTGGCAGGTTTTACTTCTCTCAGTGAAAGAATAAAATACATTAGTTGAAAGCCAGAATCCAGTTGGCTCTTGCTGATTCACGGACAATAAATAATCCACATGATGACCATTTGATCCACTGAAAGAGCCAAGAGAGTCAATTTCTTACGCGTCAGGTATATATTTTGATTTAGAAGACTTCATAACACTCTCAGCTGTTTAAAATGTAAATTTATAACACTCGTCGCAGTCCGGAATATGCCAATGCAATCACTCTAAAAGCTTGACACTTCATTTTCAGTGAGCAATATTTTCACATTTGAGTGGAAGTGTTTTGTGGTTTTCTATCACATCCCCACAAACGTAGAGGTGCTAGTCAATTCATTACGTATGCTCATTATCACCTAAAATCTGCCACATTCCTTGGAGACAAGCACGCACCGGAAGCTGAGGTGTTGGGATCATATCAAAAATGTTGCTTAACCTGTGGTGAAAATTGAAAAGCAAGCGATATTTTACACCAATATCTTGACCAATGATCCTGGAAGTCCTCTGCCCTACGAATGCAATGAGGAAAGTCTGGGCTTCCCTGCTAAAGCTGCTGCCCCCGCGACCCGACCCCAGAAACGGTAGACAATGGATGAATGGATGGAAGTACTACTCAAGATATTTTCATCTGCAAGAATTCAAAGGTTTTAGTAAAAAAAATAGTTTTCCAACAGTTTCGAATGAACAATATTGTTGATAAGTAATATTAGCCTGCATACGTTTTGAAAAATGCAATTATAACAGGGTTTCTACGGGTATCAGCAAATCTCATTGAATGCTTTTTAATGTCACTTTTAATGAATTTTAAACGAACTAAATACCCATGCCCGACTGCAGATAGTTTGACGCACACAAATTTTGAGTTGTCCGATAATTATATTTTCACTTATATTTTTGTTATCATTGCCTTTTGGGAAAACAACAATGCATAGGACACAACATTAGTACACTAATTAGATACCTGTATTGTAAATCATGCTCAGTTTGTATTAGGATTGTTGTAGCTCATTATGCTGATCTATTTTTAAATTATTGGAAAACATTAAGTTTTGGTGTTTTAGTTACTTTCTTGGGGTAAGATGTTGCTTTGAACTTGGCTGTTTAGGCTCAAGTCTGCTCCCTCTGAGTGTAAATCACTCCAATCCTGGAATATCTCCGCAAAATTTCATAATGACAGCAGGACAAACGGATTCTTTTACCATTTGTCTGACTCATGCCGAGTAGTTAATTCAAGCATAGAGAAACTAAAGAGCAGATGAGCGTGTAGTTTGATGATACTTCATCAGGTCATAGCAGAGAACTAAGCCTTGGGGAAGAGCCTGGGCCTTCCCTGATTAGCCTCCCCAGCGGTGAGTGTCCCAGGGAGTGTCGACGAGCCGGATGACTGGGATATGCCACGCTGGGGATAATTGAAGCTGTCGGTAAAATCCGTCGGCAGAGCACGCTGATTTATCCTGCTAATTCTGTCGTTTTCTTCCTCGCGTCCCCCGCTTCCCTCAGTTAGGCGTAACATTCCATTATCATCATTTCAAATCATCGCCCACTTCAATGCCCTTCTTCCTGTCTTAACTCTGTAAAGTAGGGATGTCAAATATACCGACGTTGTTCTGCCTGACAGACACGTTGTAACTAATTCATACTGGACATACCAAATCAAATATTTGGGCATTGGCGCTGTAAAACTAGTGCATACACTACTGCACTTGGCTCACGTTTGTGTCCGCAATTACCCAGCAGGGCCGAGATCCAAAAGTGGTATTTGCCATGTGGCAAAATATATTTTGCCACGTGGCATTTTTTTTTTGCCATGTAGCAAAATTGATTTTGCCATGTGGCAAGATGTACTTTGTCATATGGCATTTTTCTTTGTATATGTGGCAAAATGGATGCGTTGTAATGTAAAGTGTATGGTCAAAAATCACAACCACACGTTTTTCTGCCATTCAAAATGGAATGGAATGGAAAATTTGGACATGCACAGCTGTCAATGGCATCGCCTTACTTGTAGAGCTGAAACGAATACTCGAGCAACTCGAGTAACTCGAGTTTAAAGACTGATCGGAGTAATTTTATTCACCTCGAGTAATCGTTTGACAGCTCTAAGCATCACATTTTGCTCAGACTACTTTTAATGCGGGACAAGGCGCTGATGTCACGTGCGCAGAGGAAGAAGCAAAAAAAACAAAAAAAAACAAAAAAAAAAAAACTTACTGCAGCCGACAGCTGCTACAAAGGACGCCGACGTTGCAAAATATGAGCCCGCACGATGCTTCGTTGGTAGCAGGTAGCGTCTGATGAGTCTCATAGAGATCACGTGTATGTTCAACTAGATGCAACGTGACAGACTCGGCCGCGTCTGGGCAGCGTTAGTAAACAGCCGCCATCTTAAAGCAGTAGACCGCTAAGCGCTAATAAAGAGCGCTAAACGCTAATAAATAAGATTAACGTTACTGTGTCTGTCACTAGCTCACGTAACGTTAGCCCTGCGGAGGGCTAGATTTCTATTAATTATGACCACTGTCGATGCGTGGCTAACGTGTCTTACATACAGGCTTTAACATAACAGCGTTGTGGAGTGATGAGGGTGTAAAATAAAAACTCAATAATGCTAACTATCAATTTTAGCTCAGTAGTCATTGCTGGATAAAACACCAAGTAGCACTGGTCCCTAATGTGCTCCAATGCAGCCTGTATCATACATTTATTTTGAACACTGCAAAAACTCAAAATCCTATCAGGACTTACAATTTAGACTAACTTAAAACTTAACTAGAACTTAAAAATGGCTTGACACAAATAAAAATTCAATTGAAACACGTGGGAAAAAATCCTAACTTTTAAGTGATGTGTGTTATCAAGCGTAATGGCATTTATATATATATATATATATATATATATATATATATATATATATATATATATATATATATATATATATATATATATATATATATATATATATCAGGGGTCGCGTTAACCGAATATTTTCCGTCGTTGACCGATTTTTTAAAACGGTGACGGAAAAAACTGAAGTCCATCCGTCATTTTGACAGGTTGCAATTCACACCCCAGACCACAGGGTGGCGAGTGAGCATATTAATTAGCTATTGTCTCTGTTGATGCATGACGTCGTTGGCCTTACTCTGAAAAATGTCAAGGCAACTGAGTGTCCAAAGTTTCTTCAAAAAGCCCCAAAACGACGATGGTGTTGATAAAAGAGGTGAAAAAAGAGGGACTGCACAAGCGGGCACGCAATTCAAGTCCATGCGCACCAGGAGGAAGGTGTGAAACTACGTTCAGGCCACAGCAGGTGAACTGTTAATTTCATTGTTCCATTGTTATATATATATATATATATATATATATATATATATATATATATATATATATATATATATATATATATATATATATATATATATATATATATATATATAAATAAGATCTAAAGGTTTTTTGAGTGAAAGCAGTGAATTAGTCTTTTTTTTTTTAATTCAAGTTACATCTGCGATGCAATTGTTGGCTGTTTTCAACAATATACATCGAAAATAAAGACACTGATTGACTGAAAATGATTCAAGATTAGATTAAATGTGTTTTCTCATGTACATTTATAATTGCTCTTCACCTAAAAATATATTTGTTTTATCCGATTACTCGATAAATCGATAGAATTTTCAGTCGATTACTCGATTACTGAAATGTTCGATAGCTGCAGCCCTACTTACTTGGGTGCCAGTTGAATGTCAATGTGCTGTAATGGTAAGTATATGGTCAAAAATCACAGCCACACGTTTTTGTCTGCCATTCAAAATGAATGGAAAATTTGGACGTGCACAGCCGTCAATGGCATAGATGTGCATGGCTTGCAAAAATGCCATATACCCCAAAAAAATGGCACATACAAAAAAAAATGTCACAAATAAAAATCCATTTTGCCACATACCAATAAAAATTCCACGTTAAAATACATTTTGCCACACGGCAAAAAAATGCCACATGGCAAAATACATTTTGCCGTATTGCAAAAAAAAATGCCACATGGCAAAAGAAAAAAGCCACATGGCAAAGAAAAAATGCCACATGGCAAAAAAATGCCACATAGCAAAATATATTTTGCCACATGGCAAATACAACTTTTGGTTCTTGCTGTCTCTCCAATTACATTCGTTCATTTGCCCCCACGCAGTATAAAATGGATTGGACGTCTAGCACTGTCAATGGCAGCAAATGAGGAAATGACCCAAAAATGCCAAATGAACAGGATGTAACCTGGAAATGCCCAAAAATCAACAGGAAGCAGCCCGGTAATGCCCGGAAAGTCAACAAGAAATGATCCAAAATGTTACAGGAAGTGACCTTTTAGTATCTTGAAATGATATGGAAGTGCTGCCATTGACAGCAATTAACCTTTCGTCGATTTTGACTGGGATGTCCAGGTGCCTCAGGTGTCCACCTTGTAATATGGGCTATTGACAACAAAAGATATCCAGCTCATGAGGATGTAAAAAAAATCCATAAATAAGCCACACGGGACACACCACAGGGCTCAATACAGTTGAATAAACTAGTGGCTTATAGTCCGAAAATGACGGTAGTCACCTCTCCTATACAGGGTTAAGTGTCATTCCGCATGTCTCATTGCATGACTTATGTGTTCACCTTTTCTCCTTATTTGATCCATTTCCCCTCCTTCGTCATTCCCATTTAGGGGAGCATACATATTTGAATGAGGCATTAGTCATTTCCAGCTGATAAGACCTGTCACATCTCACCTGCTACAACGATTAATGAGCGTAATCTACCGTAACCTGATAATGGGTCCACGTTTGTAAGCGCACGCTCTGGGGGTGTTTTCGTCTTGTCTTGCCGTCTTTGTCGTGGTGCCACTGTCCTCCCTCGCACATCCTTTTCAACTATCTCAGGGGTGTAAAACTGGCAGCCCGAAAGGCCAGATCCGACCAGCCGATTCATTTTGTTTAAAAAAAAATCAAGTGCATCGACCGCATGTTTTTCGCTAACACAAAATATATGTAAAATTTCCCGAGTCCAAAAAGCGGAGAATATTTATTGTTCGTTCCTCTCTGTTTAAGTCAGGTAAAGGTATTTTATTTGAAATAAATAAATTGATTAATTGAATAGTACACTAGTTAGTTTTTTCCTTAGTTTTGTATTAAATTAATCAAGAAAGGAAAAGACAATGTTGACTGTTTTTTTTTTTTTTTTTTGCTGATTATAAAAAATGAAAAATGATTGAATAAATAAGAAGACAATATGTACCGGTATTTGATTTAGACATATTTATATCATATATACATAGTAGACATGTCCTGATGACCGGTTTCAAGGTACCGTATTTTTCGGACTATAAGTCGCGGTTTTTTTCATATTTTGGCTGGGGGTGCGACTTATACTCAGGAGCGACTTATGTGTGGAATTATTAACACATTATGATATAATTTCACATGTTATTTTGGTGTTTTGCAGTGACACTGATGGTTTTGTAAAGTTGTTAGCATGTTCTTATGCTATAGTTATCTGAATAACTCTTTATAGCTATGGCCACGTTCGCGTTCTGCCTTTGGCAGTGTATGTTCAATTGTATTATTGACTTTTTTATCTTGAAATGGATGCATTTAGTTTGTGGCGCTTTCATGCCCACGTGAGGGCGCACTCGCACTTGTTTACGTGGAGAAGAGTGCTCACACGCCAGAAGAAGACGGACAGCTACGTAGCTCTGAGTGAGTGAGTCAGTGAGTGGGCGAGTTACAGCGAGAGAGAATAGACGGCTGCTAGCCTACTTTCATTGTTTATGCTTTAAAATCATCTCTGCAGAGGCAACGCCTGCGTGTATCATCTTTTCTGTTGTTGTTGTGTGTTTTCCACCCGCGATCGGACACTTAGAGCCAGTTGTGTGGTTGTTTGAACGATGTGCTAATGATAGCGAACGCATGCTACCCTGTTATTTATTACTAATAGTACCTAATTATCATTTATTTACGTTGATGCGAACCTGTTTTCTATCGAGGACCAAATTGATTCAGCAAATTATACGGACGTCCAGCATTGTCTTTTGGGAGTTCGCTGTACAGCCAGGACCGAGCTGTAGCGTAGGACAGTATATTCCCATTTCGTTGTTCATGCACTGTACACTGTATATTTATTTAGCAAGTTGTTCTCTGTTGTATTTTTATATTAAATTGCCTTTCAAGATGACATGTCTGTTCTATGTGTTGGATTTTATCAAGTAAATTTCCCCCCGAAATTCGACTTATACTCCGGTGCGACTTGTATATGTTTTTTTTCTCTTCGTTGGGCATTTTATGGCTGGATCGACTTATACTCAGGAGCGACTTGTAGTCCGAAAAATACGGTATACCGTGGTATGAAAACGTCAGAGTTTCAAAACCGTAAAAATATAGAGATAGGAATCGAGAACTGGTTCCTACAGAGAACCGGTTCCGTGTGTTTTAATTCCATGGAATTATTTGGCAGTTTATCTAACGATTATCTATTCGATTCCAACCAGCATGGACTACGTCACGTATTTTACGCACGTTACATGCAGTCGAATCAACAAGAACGACAACATAATTTCACAAAGAGCGACCCATCACCAAGTATAATCTGAAGAGTCGTTGCCGAGTGATTATGCATTGTTTTCACAGGACAAGTCATTATTCATGACACTACGTTTCAAAAAAAGTCTATTAATGGGTCTATCGTATTAGTCGTCGAATACTTTATAAGAAAAATGTAACATATATCCATCTAAAATAATCCTAAACGATTCATTAGCAATTTTAATACTTTTGTTAGAACAATTCATTGGGTATGCGTTCGTTCCCAGAGCAACCAGTCAGTTACTTCCTGTTATTGTCCTACGTCATGCGCTGCGTATTCAGGGACCGAGAATAGGCGTAAGGTGCGCATTTCAAGCAAAGAGTAATCTGTGTGCGTCCATGAACGAAGGTAAGTATTTCCTCTTCATGTCATAAAGTTCTTATGATAAGTTAGAGCCGTTATCAGCGGGACTGTTTCATGTTTGTACTGTTACGTTGGCTGGTTACTCCCGCTCATCCTCGCTGCAAGAGAAGGAGAGCGTTCTTTACATTGTATTCGCTTTGCACATTTGTGTTAAGAGGGAGTGTGTTAGTTTAGCATCTGAAGATGATGTTGTACATCCATATTAGTGCAAAGTGCTTAGTTTTTGCCACTTTTATGGCCAACATGATCGCATATGCACGCAGCGTGCTTCCGAGTTGTGCGTGCGCACTCGCGCCCCCCACCTTAGTGTTTATGTTTAGAGTCATGTATGTGTGCCTTTGACTGCTTTACAGTCAATTTGCATTGTTTATTGCATTAGCACTAATATGATGTAATTTTCTTTCCTTTCAGAACCCCACATAAACCCACACCTTCCAGTCTACTTCCACACACATACAAATCAACATATTTCCACACATGCTCTCATCTGCTCATTGAGTTATTCTCATATCAAGTGGCATTGCCTGTATATAGTTTGCCTGTTGCTAAATTGGATTAAAAGTGCCAAAGACCAACTCCGCTACTTGTGTGACACCCCGAGGCGAATGAACTATAAAACATATCGAACCCAGAGCCTCATACAGTCCATTAGTCCAAATCAGAGTCGAAGAGAATCGATAAAGAATCTAATCGTTAAGCAATATCAATAATGGAATCGGAATCGTAAAAATCTTATCAATTCCCATCCCTAGCTATACCGTCCCTAAACTATTGGCTATTTTTTATGTCCCAATAATGCGGGGAGAAATCCTTCGATTGCAGCTGCAAGGTTCAACCCTCCCCCCACCGGTTGTTGCTCAGTGTCAGTGAGTCAGATGTGCTACACGATGGCTGGAGGAGGGAAAACTGAACTTTTTCCCCCCTTGAAGAAAATGAAATCGTTGTATAGGAATGCTCCAGCTACAGAAAGTGCATTACAGACGGCTGCAGCTTAGAGGAGGAGGACCAACCGACATGTAAAACATGTTTGCGGAGGGTGGCTGCTGAGGAGGCAATACCTCCAATATGATTTTATTTATACAAAATTAAAGGGTGTCAGTGGTAGGCTGATTGAACACTCTAAATTGTCTGTAGGTATGAGTGTGTGCGTGAATGGTTGTATGTCTCCTTGTGCCCTGCGATTGGCTGGCAATCTGTTCAGGGTGTCCCCTACCTACTGCCCGTAGTTAGCTGGGATAGGCTCCAGCACCTCCGCGACCCTCGTGAGGAAAAGTGGCATGGAAAATGAATGAATGAATGAAATTAAAGGGGTATTTAGTGTGTCATGCTGTGATAAAACATTTCTTTTTCTCTCGGTCAACTGTGTTGAGAAAGACAGTGTGTGCATAATGTAAACATGATACAAGTCATACACACGTGCTATTTATGGAAAATAATTCAATTATTTTTGTTTTGATGGTAATAATATTGAGCTGGGGCTGTGGATTAAGGCTAACCTATAGGACTACATTCATTTTAATTTAAATTATAATATTTTTTTGTTATCGTTTTTATTTATCTTAACATTATACTTATGTTGAAATTTGCTAATTCATTCATTCATTTTCCATGCCGGTTTAATATGTTTTGAAAAATAAAAATCCTGTTCATTGGAAAAAAGCTTTTTTTTTTTTTTTTTTTTTTTTTAAATCCTATATCTCAGAGTAAAACATTTTAAAGCTGTAAATAGCAATACCGTGATACCGTGAAACCATGATATTTTGGCTTAAGGTTATCATACCGGCACATACTTAATACACAGTTGTGCTCAAAATGATCTCTGCTGCAAAATGAACTCCCTGCTATATAGAGTTGTGAAAAGTTAATTTTATTTTTATCGGGTTCTAATGTGGACGATGTGTTTTGCGTAGTGTACCTAGACACACTAAAGGATGTGTTTTGCGTGGTGTACCTGAACGCACCGCGTGGCTGACTTGACAGTGTGAAAGAGAGACATTTTACTTTCTTTTTGTTCAGTTGCGGTGGACAGCAGGCATATATGTGTTGCACGAGTTCTGAAATAAATGATTAAAAACCTGTGGAAGCTGTCGATTTTTTTGGCAATGTTACTACAATGATAATTGTCACCTTAAGTTACAAAGACTGGTGAACGGAGGTCGGAGGAGGACCGTTGAGATTGTATTCATTCTACGGCCGTATTGTGGAGCCAGTTCACAGAAGCGCGCACCACGCTCATATTTTTCTATCATTTCCATCTTTATTTCAATGGTAAGCCTAACTTTTTTCCGTTTTTCACCACCTGCACTAACATTCTTGGAACCCATTTTGATTTCTCTCACACAAAAAAAAAAATACACTGTGCGTCCGTCTTGCGGGAAAACAAAGAAACTGCGGGGCTGTAATAAATCATCGTACTTGGAGCATGTTCTCGGATATAGAAACAAATGGCAAATCAAATTTTACGTCGGATGTAGAAAAGATCGCGTGTCGAAGCGATTGTATGTCATATATACTGTATAGAAACCATATATATTGTAAGTATTTATTAAATAATACGGTATAAGTAATACAGGTAGTCCCCGGGTTAAGACATACCGGACTAAAGTGATTTGGACTTCATGACGCCGGAGTCTCGTCCACCATTTTGTATCCAGTCGTTTTTTTAGCTGTATAAGTAACAGTACCTTATTGTACCTGACAGTATCTTAATTTTTTACTTCATTTTATTAATATGACTGTTCTGCCCTCTGGCAAAACGTGTATTTGATTACAACGTTGACTTTTGTTTTGTGATGCATGCTATCATTTTGGCGAGAAAGTGTAGACCAGGTAGTACTTCCACACGCGAGTAAGAGGGCATGCACACACGAAGAAGAACATATTTACGCACATGAAGATGAACACACACACACAGACGAAGATGAGCGCATTTGCCCCCATGAAGAGGTCATGCATCAGAGTGAGAGAAAGAGGGGAATAATTACATCTTAGCTCGCTGTGGAGCTAGACTTAGCTCCAACGTCTTGGCGAAGACAGTACAATGGCGTATAATACATGTTTTTGGATAGTTAATTTGAGATTTAGGGGGCATTTTGGGGTACTTAAAGGGATTTACGTGGATATTCGGGAAATGTCACCAGCGTGGGGACGGAACTCGTTCGTAACCCCCGGGGATTACCTTGTATAAATTGGGTACGTCGTAATCTGGGGACTACATGTAAACTTTATAAAAATTCTGAGAACATTTTGAAAAACAATATTTACTTCCTTCCACTTTTTCTTAAAAGGAAATGATAATGGAGAAAACATTTGAGGTCAACAACTGTCAACAACTCTAAACGATTTATTGACAATCAAAATAGATGCCGATTCATTTGCTAATCCATTCGCCAATTATGGCCGTGATGGCACTAGTTTACCTGCCCTTGACGGCACTAGATGTCCAATCAATTTTGGCTTTTCGTTCATTTGCCTCCTCCTCGTCAAAGTGGATAGGACGTTTCGTGCCGTCAGTGGCAACCAAATGAGTTAAATCTTGTGGGTGTGTGTGTGAGGGTGTTTTTGTGTGTGTGTGCGTGTGCACGCGCTTGAGATGGAAAGGTCAAGAAATTTCCTACGTGAGATAAGAGTATCAGTGTGTTCTCACGGCACAGTGACATACAAGGACTGGGCTAACACGCTTGATTGCGTGTGTTTCATGTGCGCGTCAGGTGTTTAGAGCAGGCAAAGCCCAAGGAAAAGGGAAAGGGCATGCATGGGTTCCTTCCAAACATCAAATTGGAAAGCTGTCACGCCCTGTAATTCCTTTACAAGAACAAGTTACAAACTAATTAAATTTAACGTAATCCAATAGTTGTAATTTAAAGCTTTAGTTTGGTGCTCATGCTTGGAAATTAAGCCTTTATAGGGCAAATAACTATTTGGGTAATTTAAAAGAATGTGACTTAGATTTGATTTTTTTATTATTATATATTTTTTATAATGATCTATTATTAATTACTGTGTTTTTCATTTCTCTGTAGGTGAAATCTATGGTGTGCTTCAATATGTCTGTCTGCGTGTGGTCAAGATAACTCAAGATAAGGATTGTGATCAAACTTGTATGATATGTTTGTAATACTGCAATTGCATTAAAACTGCAATTTCTGGAGGAATTACTCTGGGTCTTTGTAGTGTCGAGATACAGATCTTAGCCCCGCCCAGGTTGGTTTGGGGACATTTCGGGGACAATATCAGGTCACTCACTGTTAATTTGGTGACATTTGATGGATACATCCTGGTCATATCAGGTCATTTGGGGACATTTGGGGGAAATGTCCTGGTCATATCAGGACATTTGGGGGTGTGTCCTAGTTATATCAGGTCATTTGGGGGGAGTGTCCTGGTTATATCAGGTCATTTGGGGACATTTGGGGTGTGTGGCCTGGTCATATCAGGTCATTTGGGGACAATTGGGGGCGTGGCCTGTCATATCAGGTCATTTGGGGACACAAAAATTCCCTGCGTCATGTGAAAACTCTGGTCGTTTCGATATTTGAACGGTGCCAATCGGTCAAACGGTTCAGGCTGTGAAAGAAATCCCATTAAAAAAAGAAAAGAAAAAAAAAACAGAATAACACTATTTGGGTCTTTTTGCAAAGACCCAGATAATGAAATGAAAGAGCTGATAGCATTTTGGGGTGATGAGGTGAAAGGTCAAAAGCCTAGAGTCCAGAAAAACTATTTTTAAGATACCTCAAGAGTTGGGCTGCAACAACTAATTGATTAAATCAATTAAAATTGATTGATAAATCAACTAATTTGTTGATTGATTTTTGCCGGCAGCTATCAGCAGTCCCGTTTGGGTCCTTGTGTGTGTAATGTGAGGTTGCGCACTCACAACAGTGATTAGAGGAAGAGAGAAGAATAGTTCACTGCAACACTCAGGTTGGTTTAAGGCAGTGCTTCTCAATTATTTTCTGTCACGCCCCTCCAAGGAAGACGTAAATGTTTCGCGCCCCCGCAAACTCTGCTGCCACTGTAAATAGTATCATCTGTCTATAATATTACTATTATAAGTACGCCTCTGCCTCACATTGTGTCCTTTTTTCTATTAGAGAAAATAACAGAGATCAACTTATAAAGTATAACTTTATTAACATTGTTTTGTTTGTAATAGAAAAGTCTTAACGGGCATCAATTTGCCTGAATTTAAAAAAAAGCCACATCCAAACTGTAAAAATACACTCAAGGTACATTTTTGACCATTTCATACTGAAAAATAAAATCAGTAAATAATAACATTCAAATTGATTAGAAACATTATCTCATGAGGACAATATGCCAAAAAATTTGACCGAAAAAACAAAACTGAAAAGAAGGGGGGAAAAAAGTGTCTTTGGACAGAAGGACAGGTTTTATTTTCGCCGCTCACAGTATCACCTCCTTTGCAATGGTGTGGTGTTATTTTGCACTGAGCATGCTAACAGTGCTCACTGGTTTACTGATATAACACTGACAAAGCGGGACGATTGTTGGCAATATTCGGCACGTTTTCGCTGAAAAACAACCAAGCGGCTTATCAATGAGATTGGGGTCCAATGTCTTTAAGTGGCGTCTTAATTGATTTGGCTTCCGGCTGTCCGCTATAATCATTTTTAGACACAGTCAACAGTGGTCTTTCCTCATCTACCACTGTATTAAATGTCAAAGCCAAAAGGCAAACAGCCCGAACAAAGCTCGGCGGTCGAGGGAGAACCGTAGGTGAGGGCGGTCGTCGTGACGATCCCAAGCCGACAATGGCACTGTCACGTATTAATGTTTCTGCCATTAATGTTTCATCTTCTTGCATGTGTAATATTTCAGCTAGTAATGTTTCATCATATTGCTTCACACTCATGCATCACAAAGTCCTTTATTATGTCATAAAGAATAACTGAGAACACTATATAAGCCTCGAGCAGACAACATCCAGTGTCAGGTCGTCAGTGATTAAACATAGGTCTGCATGTCAACTTGCCATTATCGCTTGACCTGATAGTTTTCCCTTGCCTGTCAAGATCAATAAAATCCTGTGTCTGCGATACGCAACTGGGTCCTCCGTCTCGTACATGACAGTACGACCTGACCGAAATGGAACCAGCGTATCAACCCTCTGTTCTGAATCGTCTTCACCAAATGGAAAAGAAGGTCTTCCGGATGTCAAAGAAGGTCTCCCGGATGTCTGGTGACCTCACATCGTTAATCCAGATCGGCCACGAACACCAGCAGCAACTCCAGCAACAGCAAGAACAACTGACTCAGGTGATCCAAACTCTCACCAAACTGGCAACTCCATCGCCATCACAATCCCATGATCTGGTTCCAGAAGCCTCGGCTCCGGTGAACCCAGCCTTGGCTATTGACGCTCCCGAGCCCAAGATTGGAGACCCCGAACGTTTTAACGGCGACCCAACTCAGGTACGAGCGTTTCTAACAAGCTGCAAGGTCCAATTTTCCCTGCAACCCCAGACCTTTTCAACCGAAGGGGCTAAGGTTGGATACGTCATCACCCACTTGACTGGTCGGGCTCGGCTTTGGGGAACAGCGGAATTTGAGAGACAAACACCAGCTTGTAACAACTTCAATGCCTTTGCCGATGAAATGATCAAAGTGTTCGACCCGGGCTTTGCTAATACTGAGACATCCCGCGCTCTTATGAACATCCGTCAAGGCAGTCAGTCATTGTCGGAGTATTCGATTGAATTCCGAACTCTGGTGAGGCAAAGCGATTGGAACATGGAAGCTGTGATCGACGCATTCTATCACAGCCTCGCGGACTACATCAAGGATGAGTTCGTCTCCTATGATTTACCCAGAACCCTTGATGAAGCCATTGCCCTTGTAAACCGCATTGATCATCGGATTCAGACCCGACGGCGAGAGAGGGGAGGTCGGAATGTACCCGCTGCTTCTCAGCCTGTTCCAGTAGCTGCATCTCAGCCTGTTCCAGTTGCTACTCCCACTCATCTAAACCAGCCTGTGCCCATGGAGATCGGCCTTGCTGCCCTAACTCCTGAAGAGCGCCAGCGACGTTTCACCTCTAACCTGTGTCTGTACTGCGGAGGTGAGGGTCATCGAATCGCAACCTGCCCAGCAAAAGCCAGAGCTCACCAGAACCTGTGTCTGTACTGCGGAGGTGAGAGTCATCGAATCGCAACTTGCCCAGCAAAAGCCAGAGCTCACCAGTCATCGAATCGCAACCTGCCCAGCAAAAGCCAGAGCTCACCAGATGTCGAGGAGATTCGGGTGAGCTCAATGTGTCTTCTGTCTCCCCCCATTCGTAAACCCCTTCTCCAAACTCGCCTCCTGCTGACTGACACCACCCATCACTTGACCGCTCTCATCGACTCTGGAGCGGAGGCCAACATCATGGATGTGGATCTGGCCCAGCAGCTCGGCATTCGGCGTCACCAACTTTCCCCATCCATTCCTGCACGAGCTCTGGATGGACATCTACTCAGCACAGTGACCCACATCTCAGCCCCGTTGACCATGCTTCTGTCCGGAAACCACCACGAGTCCATTCAGTTCCATCTGCTCCCCTCACCAGGTCAGCCTCTCATCCTTGGGTACCCGTGGCTGCGCCAGCACAACCCTAACATAGATTGGGAAACTGGAGTGGTACGAGAATGGGGCAGTAGATGCCACCAGACCTGCCTGAGGAAGGCGATCATACCCACCAACCCTGAATCTGTCAATCCTGTTAACCCGGAATCCTGCCTAGTTTCCACGCTTACCTGGGACATTGAGGAGCAGGTTAAAGAAGCCATCCGGGATCAGCCTGGCCCCAGCGCCTGCCCCACTGGTCGCCTCTTTGTTCCTGATAATCTGAGGTCCCAGGTGATCCAGTGGGGCCACAACTCCCACCTGGCTTGCCACCCTGGGGTCACACGCACCATCCACCTGCTCTCCCAGCGATTCTGGTGGCCATCGTTGAGAACAGATGTCCAAGAAATTGAATTGAAATTGAATTTGGAACAACTGCCTCCCCTTATTTGTTTAAAGAAAATATATGACTCATTGACACAATATACATCAGCGCTTTCCCCACAAGAATAAAAATGTCAATCAACAGCACTTTTTAAAAAATTTGAATGAACAGAACGTTTTGTCTGACTTGTGTACTGAGACATTATTTTTATGTTTTATACTCAGAACCTTTATTAAAAACTTTCAGTTATATAATAGAAATAAAATTGTCATCCATTTTGTCTTCATTGTTACTTACATGCCTAGAACAACTTCTAGTTAAATTGTGAAGGTAATTGATAAATGGGACATTTATCAGATTAATCGATTAAACATTTATTTAATTGTCCCTTTACCCGATTAATCGATTAAACATTTATTTAATTGTCCGTTTAATCTATTATAAAAAATAAACGTTAGTTGCAGCCCTACTCAAGAGTGAATGAATGTATTATCATCAAACTTGCAGAATGTTTGTAATATAAAATTGATGATGTGATTACATTTGGGGGTTGTAAGGTCAAAAGGTCACAGAGGTCAGAAAAGGAATTTCAGTAAAGCTTGATGACAGAGTAACATGTTTAATGCAAATTTGCCGGGTGGGTGACATAATGAAAAGAAAAAAGTTCAGAATTGTTTTTAAATTAGTGTTGTTAGGCTTAAGTCTGCTGTATTTTGTATGAATCCATTCATAAAATTTAAATAAAAACAACAATAATAAAATTCAAAATACATAAAAAACAGAAATGCACCCTGGTTATGGCCCCCAAAACCACTTTAAAGTTGATAGTTGGTTTTAAAAGTGGTACTAAGTTAATAAAAACAAAATTAATACAAATTAATAAAAAGTGAAATACACTCTGGCTAAGGCCTCCGATTTTTTTTTTTATTATTATTATTTTTTTATATTGTTATTAATACATATTTAATTAATTCCCCTCTGTTGACAGCAGTATGTCCAAGTCATATAACTAGCAGGACTGACTTTGAATGCTTATTTTTCGGTGTCATTGACGAAGTTAGACATCTAAACCATTTTGATTGGAAGTGGCAAATTAATTTTTATTCAATGGCAGCCAACAATATAAATGGTCACACTTGGATGTGTGTTTGTTTATTTGTGACATTTTTTTAAAAGACTCCTTTTTTAAAATTTTTTTTATTTTCTTTTATTAGAATACTCACGTGTGCACGCCATGGAGCGTGGATCGCTGTCAGCCCGGTAAAAGCCTTTCTCACAAACGCACTCTGTGGCTTGCTCCTGCGGAGACGAGCTGTGTGGAGGACATTTGTTGCAGTAGGCGTCTGTGGCCGAGGCCTTGTAGGTTCCAGGTCGGCATGCTGGGTTAGGGAGAAAGATATAAACACTACGTTAATCGTGGAGTTAAGGTCGGACAAAAAATGTGCAGGTGACATCCAGAAAATAGCAAATACAAAGAAATGCTGATTTAAATGCAGAACTGATGGTTACTACTTGTGTTTTGTTGTAAACTTTTGCAATGTGTATCACTCAAATGATGGTTCTACTATCGTCATGATAGCAGTCTATCGTTATGTACAGTATGCTGACCTATGGTGCCTAAATCCACCCATTGTGGTGAGTGATGCATTCAAAACAACTGGAAATAGCAGTGTTGAACAAAACAAAGCAAGACTGAATGTTGTGATACAATAAAAATGCTCACATGTTCATGCATACATATACATCATACAGTGGTATGAAAAAGTATCTGAACCCCTTGGAATTTCTCACACTTCTGCATAAAATCACCATCAAATGTGATCTGATCTTTGTCAAAATCACACAGATGAAAAAACAATGTCTGCTTTACCTTCAACCACCCAAACATTTATCGGTTTTCATATTTTAATTAGGAAAGTATGCAAACAGTAACAGGAGGGGGAAATATAAGTAAGCGAACAATCACATTTCATATTTTGTGGTCCCTCCTTTGGCAGCAATAACTTCAACCAGATGCTTCCTGTGGCTGCAGATCAGTCCGGAACATCGAGCAGGACTGATCTTGGCCCATTCTTTACAAAATTGCTGTAGTTCAGTCAAATTCCTGGGATATCTGGCATGAATCACTATCTCTAGGTCATGCCACAGCATCTCACTGGTGTTCAAGTCTGAACTTGGCAACTCCAGAATGTGTATTTTCTTCTTCTGAAACCATTCTGAAGTTGATTCGCTTCTGTGTTTTGGATCATTGTTTTGTTGCCGCATCCATCCTCTTTTTAGCTTCAACTTTCTGACAGACGGCTTCAGGTTTTCCTGGAAAACATCCTGATAAATTTTTGAATTCATTCTTTCAGTTGTCCAGGCTCTGAGGCAGCTAAACAGCCCTAAATCATGATGCTCCCTCCACCATTCTTCACAGTGGGAATGAGGTGTTGATGTTGGTGTTCCTTTTTTCCTCCACACATGACATTGTGTGTTACTCCCAAATAATTAGACTTTGGTTTCATCAGTCCACAAAATATTTTGCCAAAACATCTGTGGAGTGTCAGAGTGCCTTTTTGCGAACATTAAACAAGCAACAATGTTTTTTTTTTTTTTTTTTTTTTGTCATCATAGGCTTCCTCTGCGGAGTCCTCCCATGAATACCATTCTTGGCTGTAGTTTTACATATAGTTGATGTTTGCACAGAGATATTGGACTGTGCCAGTGATGTCTGCAAGTCTTTAGCAGACACACTAGGGTTCTTTTTTTAACTCTCTATTTTACCAAATCAACAATTCTTGATCGCAGGTCTTCAGACAGCTCTTTTGACCGAGCCATGAGATACACCAGACAATGCTTCTCATCAAGACAATTCTTACCAGGTGTGTGTTTTATAGTGTGCAGGGCAGCTTTAAACCACTCATCAGTGATTGGGCCTACACCTGACTTAAATTGTTTGGTAAAAACTGGTTTCAATTGCTCTTTAAATCTCCTTAGGCAGAGGGTTCACTTATTTTCCCCCTTCTGTAATTGTTTGCATGCTATCCTCATTAAAATAATGAAAACCTATAAATGTTTGGGTGGTTTTAGTTAAAGCGGAAACTGTTTTTACATCTGTGTGATTTTGACAAAGATCAGATCACATTTGATGGTGATTTTATGCAGAAATGTGAGAAATTCCAAAAGGTTCAGATACTTTTTCATACCACTGTACATACATATGCCTCATGGATACAATCATAGGTAGGGATGTCTCGATCCGATCACGTGATCGGAAATCGGGCCGATGGTGCCATTTTGCAAAGGATTGGAATCCGATGAAAAGGATCTGGTTTTCAATTAAAAACAATATATATGTTTTTCTGCTTCATGCTCATACAGCCTCTCACCCTCCCTCCTGCTAGCTATAAGCACTGCTCCAAACTTTTTTTTTTTTTTCTTGGCCACCAGTACAGCAGTTTGGTACTTAAAGTTAACAATGATTGACAGGTTTGTATCTTTGTGAGCGAAAGCTCGGTAGCTTTAAGATCAAAGGTTCAAATGTGTTAATCATCATTTAGCTTGTTACATACCCGTCTGTGGCAACTCATTCATTTCCGATAATGTGATCGGATCGGGACAGCCGTAGTGCTAAACATAATATTTCCCCCTATTTGTGTTGTGAGCCCCTATATACTAAGTAATAACTACTCAAAGAAACAATAACAAGCTGCTAGAGCCCTTTCCATGTAGTTACTTAATAAGACAAAAATATTAAAAATGGTAATTAAGCAATTCTGTATTTGTCCAATTAGTTTAATAGTAAATGATAATGTTACAATGCCACTGGCAGTGATAAACATCTCTTTCATCTGCATAATTATTAATATTTGAGATACCAAAGATAGTTAGTGTTATTTCGTCATTGCAATGCGCACAAAAATACAAGTAGACAGATACACAAAGACTCCAACTTTGCACAAAAAGCAACCAAGGACAAAAAAACTACAGGAGTTGTGAATCTGCAGAGGCACTCGAGAAACTGATGCATCATACGGCGTGTCGTGCAGCACCCATGGCAACGGACACCAAAACAAGACTGTGATTTAATGCTTTGTGGCATTCGGTCTACGCGAGATCTTTTTGCATCAGGCGGCAAGACCGCGGGGTCGCTCTGCACAAAACAGCCCTACGACATCTCAACTGTCACTCTTTAGATCAGGGTTAGCTCTTCAGGCAACTCTGGCAGTAACATAACATGACTATTGCGTGATTCTGACTGCATATTAGTTATTTTGCGGAGGAACCTTGGAATCAAATTGTGCGCTTCTTTTAAGCCGCACCAGTTTATTTCGAGCCAAATGCTTTCTTTCTTGGTAAGACTATTTTTTTGCATTGTATATATTTTCAGACCACATAAAACTCATGCTACATTCATTCATTCACCATTGCCAGTTAAAGGCACTGAACGATGAGCATTTACAATGACAGGCAATGAGTTATTTTTACTTTATTTGCAGGTCACTTCCTCAAAATTTTGGATCCTTTCATGTTTATTTTTCGGTCACTTCGGTCACTGCTTCTTGTTCATAGGCCCCTTCAGTTGATCTACAGTAGGTGCATTTTCTGGTTACTTCCTGTTTATTTTGGGGCATTTTTGGGTCACTTCCTTGTTAACTCATTGGCTGCTATGGCATACCGCACGCTACACATCACTTCCGCTTATGAATATTCATGACGTCAGTAACTTTTGCTAAGGGGGGGCAAGCTCCTGTTTGTGCCCAATAGTAAATGAATGGAAATAGTGTATGAAGGAGATGTTTACAGAGCTAAACCCACCAATTCAGTCCGAAAATGATGTCCCTGGTGGTAAATTCGCTGGTAAAGATGTGGAACAACATACAAATGTTCAGTTAAAGAGATGGCTTGAGTATCAAGGGCTGAAAAAGACGGAAAAAAGAAACAAGCTGATCTAACCTTAGCCTTAGCTTTTTTATCGAGACCTTTTTCTTAAGCCACTGACAATGACATTCTTCTTTTTCAACATTTGATCCTTTACCACCATATGCCCTGTCTATCTTATATATTATATCCTCTGGTTGTCTTATGTCTCTGAATGTTCTTTTGGACAATTTACATTGCTATTTTGTGTAGTGATCGCAAATGCTACTCGTTGACAGCCAACGAACACTTTGAATTTGTTCATTAATAACAAATCTTAATTTTATAATTTATATACACATCCCCCTCACTGAAGCTGTTTTTTTTTATACAACAGAAAAGGTAACACTGGCAGTCAGATACCATTTTGCACGGCAAAACGCCACGCTAAAAATAAGTAAAAAATATCAAAATGGCTTAACTCTTTGTCCTCTGAGGGACCATGTCAACCCAACAAAATGTTTACTGCCTATGAAATGCAAATGGTTTCACCTTGCTGGCGTTAAACGTCCGCACAAGTTCATCCACTCTTCACATTTTTTCCTCCGAGTTTTTTGTTTCGGAAAACGTATGAAGAAAACATCCTTCGTATGTCGTAATGTCTAGCGACGTTTCTACAAGTTCCATATCTGCAGTGCTTGATCGGCATGTTCATTTTTGAAAGATTACCGAAGAAAAATAGCAGAAATATAATGGTTTGTATGCGAGGGCGTGTCTAGAATGTCCCCCTTCAGCTTTGGGATGGGAAACACTACAAAAGATCCTCCACAACCCCTGCTGTGAGTGACTTACAGCGCCTCTGCTGTAGTGACTTAATGAACAACACCAAATTCGTGATGATAATACACAATCAGCAGGAAAACATTATTTCCAATTAAACAAACCCACCAATTAATCAAACCCATTTGGGTGTCACGGACTGTTGTCCGAGACGTACGTGATAGTGAATGCTAATGCTAACGTGAATGCTATGCTAACGCCATGAGTTACACAAGTTACACGTATTGTGTGATTATCACTTGTCATAGACCTTTAAAGGCTAAAGCAACATTGCTTTTTCTCTCTGGTCAAGAGAAGAAAACAAATCTTACCATATGATTTAAAACAAGCAAGCATGGAGTGCAGCTAGGGTTGCCACCTGTCCCTTAAAATAAGGAACAATCAGAAATTGGGAATTAAATGTTGCGTTCCGTATTGAACTAATACGGAATATAAATGAATAGATACATTTCTGTGCATTTTAGGAGTTTTGGGGATGTTTCTTTTTTTCTCTGCTGTACAGCCTTTAGCGTGCGGGGGGTGTCCCGTATTTCTTATTTCTGAAAGGTGGCAACCCTAAGCGCAGCCCAGTTTGAAGCTAAACACCAGTGAGGAAGGGGTGTGCGCAGAAACATAAACACAAACACTGCTACGATGCAGACTGATGTACTACACATACAAGAAAATGTCCCCCATTGTGAACATATGACAGAAACTATGTCACATCTTTGTCATCTCGTCAGATGATAACTGGTATTTGTCTCTTTAGGTTTTCGTCTCCCAAGACACGTTTGTAGCTTGTCAGTTACAACATGCCTGTTAGGCAAGATAACGCTGCAGGCCGGATTGAACCACTTGGCGGGCCGCTTACAGTCCACGGGCCATACGTTTAACACACCTTGTCTACTGAATAGCAAAATAAGTTGAACCACTGATGAGACAGAATCCAGCTGCCACTGATTGTATGTTGTTGTGACTGACACTTGTGTGTTAAGTAGGCTGCTAATGCGTTTGCGCATGCTGATTGCTTGTGCCAGTGGTGAAGGTCACGGATTTAATCAAGGTACAATCCACTCGTCCCAGGAAAGCTGTAAATTACCACACTAATGCGCATGCCCCCACACACGCATACAGCTTACATATATGCATGGCAGTAGTTGTTAACCTGCAGAGAGAAGGATGGAAATGTGGCCTAAAAGCAGTGTGATTTCTCAAAGCGGAGCTAAGTTCTTCCACCTGGATGCCGCGCTCACTCGCAAACAGAATGTATTTTTAGGCAAAACATTCATCATATTGGGAGCAAGGTCCACTAGCGCAATCCCCCAAAGACCCCAGAGAACGCTGGAACAGGAGACGTGCTGGTTGGGGGAAAAAAAAAAAAAAAAAAACAGGCAAGGCAAGGGAAGGACAAGGAGTGAATATTCTCAAAGGGACAACTTTCTAGTCTCTTTCTTCCTTGCCGTCATCTTCTAAGATAATGGCTGCCCAAGTGCGTGCTGAGCTGCAGAAGTAGGGTGGGCTAGCAGCTTTTCTCCAGGGGAGTCTGATCCCAAGCGTCCTGGCTCTTGCCAGGCCTGGCGTCCCAACAACTGCCTGATCAAAGTCGCTGCGAGAACTTGGCGTCTTAGAGTAGCTCTGTGCACTACCTCATCCCACTTTATGTCTCTCACACAGTCCCTCTTCTTTCCTCTTTTCCCTCTTGGAATACTCACTACCTGAGGAGATTCTCTTCTGAATAATGACTTCCCGCAGATAACAAAAGACAAACGCAATTTTGAACGTTAAGCAGTCGCGCTCAGACTACAAGTTACAAGCTACATAAACTGTGGAAGGGTCAAAACTTCCAATATGGTGTAAATTCATACGTAGGGCTAGCACTAGCATAACATGTCACACCGAGGTATGTATCCAGCCCAATCCATTTGAACTGGGATGTATTATTTTGTATAGGCTTTACTATTTTTTAATATTATTGTTTTATGATTGAATGTTCATAAAAAATAAAAGCAATTTCTGGAGAAATTACATGGAGATGTTATTTTTTTCTGCTGGTCAACAAAATCCCGCAGGTCACTTCCTGTTGATTTTGGGTCACTTCCCGTTGATTTAGGTTATTCCAGGTCAATTCCTATTCTGGGGCATTTCTAGGTGACTTCCTGTTCATTTTGGGTCAATACCTGGTCACTTCTTGTTGATTTTTGGGGGTTTTTATTCCTTTGGATCACTTCATGTTGATTTGATTTTCTGCTCATTTCTTGTTGATTTTGAGCATTTTTGGGTCACTTATATGAAAATATTACAAAATAATAATAATAATAATAATAATAATAAATAAAAATAAATAAATAAATAAAACTCCTGTCTTCCACTGTACATAATTTTAAACTCTCTAAGTGTCATTGATGATGATGGATGTCCAATCATGTGGCATCCAATCAGCCTAATATGTGTTTATCACTAGTAGGCGTCCAATTAATTTGAAGTGGGAGGGCTTAAGTTGGTGCCACCCTCCCACTTAAAATGGATTGGACTTTTAGTGCTGGCTAGCCAATGAGTTTAGGACTGCAGCGATTGATTATTCATGTAATCGATTAATCTATCAATTAGTTACTTCAAATAATTGAGTAATCGAATCAGGAACTTTTAATGCAGTGCAGAATAAAGATTGTACTTTCAGAAGAGCATTAAATGCAACTACAAAAAAAAAAAATTCTAAGTATGCCAAAGTGCACTTTCACTTCACAAAAACAATAAATGCATTTAAAAATAAATTACAATACCTGACCTTGACCTAAAACGGTATTAAAAAAAATAATAATACATGGGCATCGACTTCATAATGATCTTGACGGGTCAGATTCGATCTTCAGTGTGCCACGCCTTCAAGCAGGGGGCCATCCTACAATCTGCTTCAGTTATTCGCAGTCGGTCGCAGCAACACATACGGCGATCCAACGCCGGATTTATGTTGAAAAAGTACAAAAGATGTACTGCATACAAACAGGAAGGATTGTCTCAGGAGTGATTTGTTCGAGGATTCAAGGTAATTATTATATTTTTCGTACCATGTGTGCATTTTGAAACGTTGTGAAAAAAATCAATGGGAGAAATTAGCCTCTACAGTAAGGCAAGGCAAGGCAAGGCAAATTTATTTATATAGCACAATTCAACACAAGGCAATTCAAAGTGCTTTACATCACATGAAGATCATAAAAATCACATTTAAATCAATACAACGTAAAAACCAAGACAAAAGATTGCATTTAATCACAAATAGAATAAAAATAAATAAATAAAAATAAAACAGAAATAAAAATAAAACAAAAACGACTACTTCTAATAATAATTGAAATCAGCAATAGAGATAAGCACAAGAGGAATAGAAAACAGGTAGATTGAAATATATAGCCAGTTATGGATATGCAGTGTATTGGCATTTTACTTCGCAATATTTACGTAAAATAAATGCTACCTGCACTTTTTTTTTTGCTTTTAACCAAGAATCGTGACTCTTTTACATCCATATCTATAAAGAATTCAGGGATTTAAGTACTGTATTTATTCACAAGAACTTCCAAAGGAAAAAAGCTCTTTGTTTGCATATGGCGGCCGCTAATTTCCTAACTGACTAGCCTCATAGTTCGCAATATTTACATAAAATAAATGCTACCTGCATGTTTTTTTTTTTTGCTTTTAACCAAAAATTAAGACTCTTTTACGTCCATGGCTGTAAAGAATTCAGGGATTTAAGCATTTATTCACAAGAATTTTCAATGGAAAAAGCACTATGTTTACATATGGTGGCCGTTAATTTCCTTACTGACTGGCCTCATAGTTCGCAATAATTACATAAAATAAATGCTACCTTCATGTTGTTTTTTGCTTTTAACCAAGTATCGAAACTGTTTTAGGTCCATATCTATAAAGAATTCAGAGATTTAAGCATTTATTCACAAGAATTTTCACAAGAAAATGTTTACATATGGCGGCCGTCACATTGACTGACAGACTAGCATCGCAGTTCGACATATTTACGGAAAATGAATGTTAACTGCACTTTTTTTTTTTGCTTTTATCCAAGAATTGAGACTGTTTTACGTCCATGTCTATAAAAAATGTAGGGATTTAGGCATTTATTAACAAAATTTTTTAACGGAAAAAGCTCTTTGTCTGTGTTTCCACTCGGTCAGCTTTAACGGCGATAGGCCTCCGATGACTCGGCGCCGCATGCCATGCCCTGTCAATCCATTATGAAGTCTATGACATGAGGATTTTTTTTTTCACAATGTTCTTAACAAATCATTCAATCACATACTGTATTTACACAAAACTCCTAAATATACCTCTACTAAATGATGATTGCATAAACAATCATATTAACTCAGACTAAAACTTACAATCTTATGTTGGTCTTAACAGGGACCAGCTGGATCCAGTCATGTTAGATGAGTTATATTATATTCATTGTTGGCATGAGAGGGCAGTATATCCACCCAAATAAAAAAAAATAACTGCAAACACTTTCAAAACAAACTATTACAAAGCCACTGTATTTAAATGAATCCTTGAAACAGCAACATTTCATTCAAAGCATTTTTGTAATCATATTTCTTGAGTTCGATTGATTGATTAAATGCTGCAATGATCGATTGATCATTGCAGCATTTAATGAGTTAAAACCAACGCTTCCAGTTGGGTTAAATGCACCTTTATTCGCTGTTTTGCTCAAAATAAGGATTTGTTAAATGTAACGCCTGACACCAAGTTTAAAATCGAACATCAGTGTGCACCTAATAAGAAAATATGATCGCAAATCAGACAAATAGATCAGGATTGACGCTGAAAAAAATTGCTGATGAATTCAAATACACTTGGCGGATAATTAGGGTATAACCCATGTGACAGGCGATTGTGCCGGTAAATGCCCAATAATTTTCTTTTTGTAAGATCAAGCTATGAGTGCGGATGCGGCAGCGCGAGTATGTTTTTTCTAATGACAAAGAATGGCCTCAGATCCAGTGTCTTATTAAATATTTAGCCGGTCACAAGAGAGACTCTCTGTATTTATACCAATCGATAGCTCTTAGATATGATGTAGTAGAGCAGCTCGGGATGCACACGTTCACGACAGCCGGTTTGTCTCTACACGAGGTGGAAAAATAAGGATTCCATTTATTTGTTCCAAGTTGAATTTATTTTTAGGGAGCTGCGGCTTGCTTGACGAGCGGTTCGCACATCTGCTTCACACGGACCGAGCCGTAATGGCTCCAGGCGTCGGAATGTTGCAAGTAACCGCTGTGCGATATATTGCATTAAAGTGGAGCTACTGCTCCAACTTTTGATGAAAGTGTACCCTAGACTGGAAATGAGACAAGTGTGATGAATGACACTTCACTTCTTTTTGTGGTTATTCTACTTTTTTGACCCTACTTTTTGTTCCAATGTTGCTCCACATTTCACCTTCAAATCAGACTGTTCCAACTTGAACATGTTCAAAAAACTACATTTCTTATTCGCTCATTGTCTGCCAATGACGGCGATAGACGTCTAATCCATTTTGATTGGGAGGAACGACAGCAGTGGCAGTGAATGTGTGTGTGTTTTTTTCAGATATGCTACTATTCCATATTTACAACATTAATACAAATCCTTCATTCACTACAATTCACTTTCACATTATTCCTATTCATGGTTACATGTGAACATAGTCAAATTTTTCACATATTTGAACATTTTTGACCAGAAACTTCCCATAAAATCTTAATGACACATTCAGCATCGCACATTCATCTAGTTCCTAATCACGATAAATTCAATTTAGATATTCAAACATTAATACAAAGAAAAATGTAACCTATTTTCACATTTTTGGCCAAATTTGATCATAGTCAACAAAAATGTTCCCTTAAAAGCTGAGGAGCACATTCCAATTCGTCCATTCATCTCATTCAGATTCATGTTACATACAATTTACACATTTACATTTGAAAATATTCAAAAAACATTGAACACATTCTCACATTTTACACCATAGTTGACCAAAACATCCTATAAAAGCTCAATGACACGTGACATGATACATTCAATTTAGACAATCAAACATACGGTGGTATGAAAAAGTATCTGAACCTTTTGGAATTTCTCACATTTCTCCATAAAATCACATTCAAATGTGATCTGATCTATGTCAAAATCACACAGATGTAAAAACAGTGTCTGCTTTAACTAAAACACCCAAACATTTATAGATTTTCATATTTTAATGAGGATAGCATGCAAACAATGACAGAAGGGGGAAAGAAGAAGTAAGTGAGCCCTCTGCCTAAGGAAACTTAAAGAGCAATTAAAAGCAATTTTTACAAAAAAATTTAAGTCAGGTGTGTGCCCAATCACTGGTGAGTGGTTTAAAGCTGCTCTGCCCACTATAAAACACACACCTGGTAAGAAATGTCTTGATGAGAACCAGGGAACCCTCTGCCAGAGGAGACTGAAAGGGCAATTGAAACAAATTTTTACCAAACATTTTAAGGCAGGTGTGTGGCCAATCACTGATGAGTGGTTGTAAGCTGCCCTGCCCACTATAAAACATACACCTGGTAAGAAATGTCTTGATGAGAATCATTGTCTGATGTGCATCATGGCTCGTCTAAATAGCTGTTTGAAAACCTGCGATCAAGGATTGTTGCTTTGTATAATTCTGGGAAGGGATACAAAACCATCTCTAAAAGTCTGGATGTTCATCAATCGACAGTCAGAGAAGTTGTCTACAAATGGACAGACTGTTGCTTCTCTCCCATGGAGTGGCCGTCCACCAATGATGACGCCAAGAGTTCAGCGCAAAATATTCAGAGAGGAAAAAAAGAACAATAGAATATCTGCTAAAGACTGAGAGAAATCACTGGTATGGTCCAATATCTCTGTGCACACATCCCCTCTATGTAAAACGATGGACAAGAATGGTGTTCATGGGAGGAGTCCACAGAGGAACATTGTTGCTCGTTTAATGTTCACAGAAAGGCACTTGGACACTCCACAGAAGTTTTGGCAAAATGTTTTGTGGACTGATGAAACCAAAGTTGAATTCTTTGGGAGTAACACACAAAGTCATCTGTGGAGGAAAAAATGGAACAGTTCACCAACATTAACACCTCATACCCACCGTGAAGCATGGTAGGAGGAGCATCATGATTTGGGGCTGTTTTTCCACCTCAGGGCCTGGACAACTTGCAATCGTTATTGGAAGAATGAATTCATAAGTTTATCAGGATGTTTTGCAGGAAAACCTGAGGCTGTCTGTGAGACAGTTGAAGCTAAATAGAGGGTGGATGCTACAACAAAACAATGATCCAAAACACAGAAGTAAATCAACCTCAGAATGGTTTCAAAAGTACAGAATACATATTCTGGTGTAGCCAAGTCAAAGTCCAGACTTGAACCCCATTGAGATGCTGTGGCATGACCTAAAGACAATAATGCATACCAGACATCCCAGGAATCTGACTGAACTACAGTATTTTTGTAGAGAAGGATGGGCCAAGATTAGTCCTGATCAATGTTCCAGACTGATCAGCAGCTACAGGAAGCGTCTGGTTTAAGTTATTGCTGCCAAAGGGGGGGGGGGGGGGGGGGGCCAAAATATTAAATGTGATGGTTCACTTACTTATTGTTCCCCCTTCTGTCATGTTTGCATACTATCTTCATTAAAATATGAAAACCTATAAATGTTTGGGTGGTTTTAGTAAAAGCAGACCATTTTTTTCATCTGTGTGATTTTGACAAAGATCATATCACATTTGATGGTGATTTCATGCAGAAATGTGAGAAATTTCAAAAGGTTCAGATACTTTTTCATACCACTATATAAAAAAAAATCTACATATTTTCACAATACTGACCACATTTGATCATTTTTGACTAAAATCTTCCTTTAAAAGCTGAGTTACACATTCAACATCACCCATTCATCTCATTCCTATTCATGTTACAATCAACTTACACATTTAGATTTAAAAATATTCAAAAAACATTTAACATATTTTTACTTTTTTCTCCATTTTTGACCAAAAACATCCAATAAAAGTTCAGTAACACATTCAACACCACCCATTCATGTCATTCCTATTCATGTTACATTCAACTTACACATTTAGATTTAAAAATATTCAAAAAACATTTAACGTATTTTCACTTTTTTCTCCATTTTTGACCAAAACATCCCATAAAAGCTCAATGACACATTCAACATCACTCATTCATCTCATTCCTATTCATGTTACATTCAATTCAGATGTTCAAATGTATTTATAAAACATGCAACATATTGTCACGCTTTTGACCAAATTTGATCATTTTTTACCAAAATCCTCCCGCAAAAGCTGAGTGACAAATTCAGCATCACACATTCATCTCGTTATAATTTCCTATACACATATAAATTTGAACATATATAAAATTCAAGATATTTACACATTTTTACCAAATTTGACCATTTTTAACCAAATATTTCCTATTAAATCCTATTGACACGAGCAAAATGACATTCAAAATTTCAAATCATTCCAATTCATGTCAAATTCGTTTCACACATTTGCATTTAAACAGTCACAAAGGAAACCAAATCTGATCTTTTTTTTTTTACCACAAATGTCCTATTAATTCCACTTGTTACGTTCAAAAAAAGGTTCACATCTATGCCTATACGCATCATTCATATAACTCAACATATTACCACAAGAATCATCATTTTTCATCATACTTGCGACCCAAATTAGGAAAAACACTATATTAAATAGATACACGAATTGGCTGCCATTACAGCACAACAACTAGTGGATACCAAAAGCTACACTTAGCTCCAATGCGGAACATGAAACAGCAAAAGACATGTTTTCTGTTGTAAATTGCGACGTCAACTACGATTAAACGAGAGTGCATTTGTCAAACCTCCAGAAACACAATTTCTTTGAAAGTATAAAGCTGCTCTGTGTCAGGGGACATCTGGAGGTGCTTAAAACCAGCAGAATGTTGTTAACGCTGAAGCCATATTAGCTGCAAAAAGGTGATGAAATGTCACTTTTCGCTTGTTCCACTTCTCTCCAGTTAATATTGCTTTTGCTTGATGAATGACTGTAAAGGTTATTAACTTCCTATCATGTCCTCTTGCTGGAAGTCACTTTAGAGTTGAGTTTATTAGTTTGAGCTGATTGTGGATGGGAAATTGGATCTTTTTTTCCCAATATCTTTCACAATTATTCATATTTATTCTTGGGTTTATTAAAGTCACAAACGAAACACCAAGTTTATAATCATAGCAGTTTTTAATATCTGGAAATCAATATGGAACATGACAGCAAAATGTTGTTCCAGTTTTTTATAAACAAGACCAGAGCCATGTAGAAAGAGAGTTGTGACACTCCCATAGAGATCCATTATACGATTTTACTTCCGGGTACTTCCGGATAATGGAGCCTTGAACTGTTCTAAATTGTACTTAAAAAACTACCTCTTTTGAATTTTCAACTGTCGGTATTTTATCAGAGGACCTTTATGATGTTTATGTTGAGCTTTATTTGTACGTGGGTGGCGTAATTATATATATGGTGAAAACACAGACAAGTCTGAAAAAGTAGTTCCTGCTGTTGCACCCCTCTTTAAAATAAACTGCTGTATTTTAAGCTAAAAGATATGTTGTGTTTGATAGAACAATATATATACAGTATCACAAACGTGAGTACACCCCTTGCATTTCTGCAGTTATTTAAGTATATCTTTTAATGGGACAACCCTGACAAAATGACACTTTGACACAATGAAAAGTAGTCTGTGTGCAGCTTATATAATAGAGTTAATTTATTTTCCCCGTAAAATAACTCAAAATATAGCCTTTAATATCTAAACCCCTGGCAACAAAAGTGAGTACACACCTTTAAAAAAACGTACATCCCTAAATGTCCAAATTGAGTACTGCTTGTCATTTTCCCTCCAAAATGTCATGTGACTCATTACAGAGGTGCTGTCAGCATTGCTGCAGAGATTGAAGAGGTGGAGGTTAGCCTGTTAGTGTTCAGACCATATGCCGCACTCTACATCAAATTGGTGTGCGTGGCTGTCACCCCAGGAGGAAGTTCAATCTTGGTCTCATCTGACCAAAGTGTTTTTTTGGAGTGTTTTTTTGGCAACAAACACTCTAAGTGGGTCTGGCGTGCCCCGAAAGATGCGTATGCTGAAAAGCACCTCATACCCACTGTGAAGTATGGGGGTGGGTCAGTGATGCTGTGGGGCTGTTTCGCTTCCAAACGCCCTGGGAACCTTGTTAGGGTGCATGGGATCATGAATGCTTTGAAATACCAGGGCATTTTAAATCAAAATCTGTTGCCCTCTGCCCGAAAGCTGAAGATAGGTCGCCACTGGGTCTGGGATTTAGAGAGATTCTGCAAAGAGGAATGGCTGAAGATCCCTCTTTCTGTCTTTTCCCATCTTGTCAAACATTATAGGAGAAGATTAGGTGCTGTTTTGTTGGCAAAAGGGGGTTGTACAAAGTATTAACACCAGGGGTGCTAATAATTGTGACACACATTATTTGATGTCAAATAATTATTTCTTTATGTGGGAATTTTTCCCAACTGAATAAATGCCTTTGTATTAAAGGTTGGATTTTTCTCTTTTTTTCCATTAAGGTCCCATATTATTTGAATAAAAAAAAAAATATTTGAAGCTAAAAAACACATCTTAACCAGGGGTTGCCAATAATTCTGGAGGCCACTGTATAGGTGATAGATTCAATGATCGAAATACATTTAACATATATTTTTAAATCGGTAGGGCATGTGAGGTACACCCTGACCCAAGCAACGCATGTTTAAACATAAAAAGAAAACCGTAAGACTTTATTTCATCATTAATAAATCTTAGGCAGGCCTCGATTGGTTCTGCGCATACACGTAATACACCGACCCCACTGGAGCCGCGATGCCCAAAGGGGATTTATGTGGTACATTCATACGTATAAAAACATTATTATTCAAACCACATGTCAGATTATTCGAAGAATAATTACTTTATATGCCCGAATCTCTCACATTTATAAGCATAAAATCTTCGAAGGAAGTGACGAAGCGCAATCACACGATAGACCGACGCGATCGGGTAGCTATCTGCGCATGGGTGTTAAAATTCTTCTTTTTTTTTTTTTAATTCATGGCGGATTGCAAACAACTTATAGTGCATACTGCCATCTACTGTACAAAAATGTACATCACCTGTGCCTCCACCATTCTGTACATTAATATTGCGTCTTTAAAAAATTTTAAAAAGTGCTTTTCTTACATACCTAAATGTCGTCCTCTCCCCTCACCCCAAGTAATCAGTTCAGAGACAATTCACGCTGGTAAAATTTAAAAGAAAAACATTAAACGTTACAGACTCTATTATAAAATAGAATGTTTGGGTATTGGGTATTGGCTTACCCACTTTATTGTGCCAACAATCATAAAGAAAAAACAATAACAAAATAACAGCAGGCTACCGAGACATGCGACCGCTATCTCTCGCTATGTCGCCCGTTCTCCCATTCTTCCTACTCGCTTCCCCCTGCGTCACAGCTCCCCAGTCCGATCATCTCTTAAGGGGGCCGTGTATAGTTACGGACATTACAATACACAATGAATAGGGTGCCGCTGAACCCTTCACACTCGGCTGCCGCTAGTTTGAAACGGCCTTAAAAAAATTTAAAACAAAAAAACATCTCATTTGCCAGGCGTGGCGGCTTTTATATTGGTGTGATGCTGCGCCACAATCTCTTAAATGTAGGGGAAACCATGCGTTCTGTATTCGTTACATCAAAATGTTTGACATTATTATATTTTAGAGATGTGTAAGGGTTGAAAAGTGATGTCAACAAATAATAGACACAAAATTATAATAGAAAACTAATTTAATGTACCGGGTACTGTGTATTAATTTTTTTCTGCTGCTCTTGGTACTTGGGAAAACCATACATGCGATAGCCCCTTTCAGACCGATTGGTGCATCCAAATGCTGGACAACCAACCATCACAACCCACTCATCTATAAAATGTTAGGTGTAAACAATGATCCATGACACCGATTTCACCAATTGTTCAATAAAAAAAAAAAAAAAAAAAAAATTCTTAATCAAAGGGTAATGAGTTGTTGTTCTTTTACATACTGTATAACCACAGGTAAGTGAATCAAGGAAATCTCGAAATTCTCTGAAAAAACAGCATTCTAGTTATTTTACATACTGTATAACCACAGGTAAGTGAATCAAGGAAATCTTGAAATTCTCTGAAAAAACAGTATTCTAGTTCTGAAGAAAGAAAAACCTAAATCATCTTGCATTTCAATGTAAAAGTCGATTTCCCGTGCTGATGCTAACAGAAACATAAAACTTTCCCTCCACAACATGAGAAAGTTCTGCTTAACAGTTTACATAGTTTTTAGTTGTCGCCTTACCACTCCAAATGAAAACTTGCATTTACAAATATGTTAAAATGCAATGACATAATCAAAGAAGTACTTAGATACGGGATTTTAGCCATTTGTCCCATACATGTGGCAATCACCCTGTCAGTTCCATAGAAAACCATTACAGCACTGCTTGTGCTATTCACGCCTACATGAAACACGCGGCCACCCGCGGCGAGATCAGAGTGTCACAACTCTCTGCATGGCTCTAAGCAAGACTGACAGTGATTGATCATGTTTTTTTACCGAAGACTTAATGCTAGCTTTGTTAGCCTGTCTATTACATGTTTGCATCGTTTCAGCAATAAGTTAGCAGACTGTAATTTAGTCGTTGTAATAAATAGCAAGTATGTCTGAGTTGTTACTTTGGGGAAGAATTGTTCACTATCTGCTCCCGGTTATGGACTTTGTTGATACCACTTTGCGCTCGCAATTCAAATTTTTGCTCAAGACAAAAAAAAAATTAAGCCAGATTCTTTGTAAATTACGTTTCACTGTACACAGATTAGTGCTTGTATTGTGATTGACCAGAAAATATTCTGGTTTTAACCCTTTATTGAGCACCGATTGTACTCATTGGCTGAGTTTGTTTATTCGCACCCTCCAGCCAAAATTGATTGAACATCTAGCTCTGTCAATGGCATTAGATGATGAGCATTCACAGCCAGTCCCTTCCAGTTTGAACGAAAGAAACAACAACTTTAAAGTGTTATTAGGGCCCAAAACGTGATTATGAATATTATGTGGTGGCACCCACACCAAATAATCAATATTAATTAATTATTAATATTGTGTCCTACATCAGTGGTCCCCAACCAGTCACGGACCGGTACCAGTCTGTGGCACATATGCTACTGGGCTGCACAGAAATAATAAATAATTTATTAACGACCGCAATCTGGCCTGTGCCTCTTACACAACAATTTGCCTGCCTATTGATTAATCCAAGTAGAGATATGTGGTCGTCGCCCTCTAGTGTCTAGTGGTGGCCGCCATTACTGGGGTGTTTAAACACCACAGTAGCAGCCCAGCGTCAGTCAATGTAAACAATAACGTTAGCTGCCTGCTGCTGGCTGTGTGCTTCGGGGTCCTTCCAGTCGTTTTGCCTGGATTAGTCAATAGATAGAATAATAAAATGTCATCAAAGAAATTAATTGGAGTTAGCATATATTTTTTTAATATGTATGTGCGCTAGTCCTCGATAATAACGTATGACGTTCCCAGAAATAGTAAGCCCACACGCTAGCGAAGATGACTGAAAAACAGACGTCTTTGGACAGCTTTTACGGGGAAAATACCATCTGACGAGTCAGAAAATGCGCCTAGGCCAACTCCACAAAGCATAATATGTGGCCAAAAGTTAGTAAACTAGGCAATGAAGCCTTCAAAGCTGCTTCGGCACATAGAGACTAAACACCCTCGAATAATGGATAAGCTTTTGAAATTTTTTAAACAAAAAAGCACTAGCTAAAACAAACAATTCGTGAGGGCCACCACATCAACAAAAACCAATGCACTGAGAGCAACATACCTCGTGGTGAACTGTAATGCTAAAGCCAAGAGACCTCACGATTGGAGAAGAACTTATTATGCCTGCGACCAAGGATATTTGCCGTCAAGTTTTAGAAAAGGCCCGCATAACACCGGTCTGTGGTGAAAAAAGGTTGGAGACCATTGGCCTACATGACCCACAACGTGAATGTCTGGTCTTTATGAGGTTGTTATTTTTTAAAATGACGAAAATAGTGCATTTAACCATCATGGTTTAATTAGAGGTGCAACAATACATCGATCTTCATTGCTGCATTGATTTGTTAAGTAATTGTCCAATCAAATGGATGGAAACTCAAAACATATACCATAGTTTTTGGAGTATAAGTCGCACCTCAGTATAAGTCGCACCAGCCAAAAAATGCGCAATGAGAAGGAAAAAAAACATATATAAGTTGCACCGTTGTATGAATCATATTTTTGGGGGAATTTTATTTGATAGAATTCAGCACCAAGAACAGACATGTCATCTTGAAAAGCAATTTGAAATAAAAATACAGTAAAGAACAAAAGGCTGAATAAGTGTACGGTATGCTAACATTACATGGCGCATAAACAACGAACTGAGAACGTGCATGGTTTGTTAATGTAACATAGCTATTAAGAGTTATTCAGATAACTATAGCATAAAGAACATGCTAACAAGCTACAATGATATAATAATGTGTTAAGAATTTCACACATAAGTCGCGCCATAGTAACGGAGCACTGGAGCTGTCAAAAACGCCAAAAAAGCTTTGGATTTTTCATACTGCTTCAACAGAAATGTAACTCGTGAGTTAATTATGTACATATGTCCTTAAATTGAGTTATGACAAACTTTGTAATATTGTTAAATATCGTATCATTTTCCATAGATCGGATATTGAACCCACATGAAATTGGTGATTCACACCTCTAGTTTTATGCCGCACACTTCAAAGGTTGATGTTTACACGGTGACGAATATTGATTGAGTAAATGACAAGAATTGTACGAGCCTGTGAACAAGGAAATGACTTGTTAAAGGCCCTTTGCAGATTTCTAAGCAAATACAGGCACGCACACGAGCACAAAGCCAATATCTACCAGTCAATACTTTCTAATTACGCCCCAAACAGGTGGTTGCCGAGACTGTTTGCTCTCTTGTTTCCTTCCAGACGCTTGCGCTAGTTAGATTATTAATTGCTCCTTTCCTGGCACTCTAAGACAATGGGTCCTAGGCAAACATTGGCTCGCCATCAGGTTTGGCACAAACCCCTGAAAAGGAGAAACAAGTGTGTGTGTGAGTTTCTGGGTGGGCGGAATGCGTACCGAGTGTGCGAGCAAATGTGTGTGTGTGTATTCTTCACAGAGGGAAGTTGTGTAAAGCCTGCTGGCCCCCAGGAGATGAGCTCCATAATGGTCTCCATGGCAACGGGCTTTCAAGATGGAACCCTCCACGTACCCCTTGAGTGCCACAGCGCCCAAGCAAAGTAGCAGCGTGTGCGCGGACGCTATCAAGGCGTTCGCTGAGGCCAGCTACTTAAAAATTGATACATCAAGCGTCAGCGGAGAAATGTGACGAGATTGAACGTGACATCCTTTACGGCCACGGGGGTGGCATCTCTGTGTGTGTTTGTGCTCAAGTGCGAAGAACCGTGAAACGTGTTTACACTTGCATCGGCGTTTCGTCATGCTAAACAAACTTAGCATTATCGACACCTAACAGCGGAGTGCACTGAGTATCGTCGCCAGGGTTTCGAAGCAATTTTTAATTCAAGATGGAAGACTCGCAAAAAGCTGTGCAGACGAATACGCGGGAAGGGACATTTCGAAGAGTGTGTAATAGTGTGTTTGTGTGCGGGATAGAGATGTCAAGGAGTCTGCTGAGACTAGCGTTCGTAGCTATTTTTAACACGCTAATGCCTTGTCAAATGCACACACAAATGCTCTCATGATGCTGGATCCATTAACCCCTTATAAGCTACTTCTTTAACCCAATGGCTGCCATTGACGGTGGGTGGCGATTTTATGAAAATCGACAAGATCAACATTAAACGAAAGGGTTTCTGATTATAGCAGTTTTTCATATCTGGAAATGACTAAGGAACATCATTGCAAAGTCCAATTTTATTCAAGCAAGATATCATCATCATATCATCATCATTATTTTTTTTGTTGCAATTTTGCATTGTTTTACCATTAAGCTTGTAGACTGTAATTCAGTCATCAAAATAAACAGCAAGTATGTCTAAGCTGGCATTTTTTGGGAAAAATTGTTCACTATCTGCTGCAAGTTGTTGACTTTTTTGAAACCACTTTGCGCTTCTTAATTCACTTTTTTGGTAAAGACAAAAAAATAGCTTAGAAAGTCTCATATCTTCAAAATTTTTAAGCCAAGTCCCTTGTAAATCACGTTGTCGCTGTACTCAGAATAGTCTTTTTATTGTATTGATCAGAAAATATTCGGGTTTTAACCCTTTATAGCTAGAGGTGGGTAGTAACACGTTACATTTACTTGAGTAACCTTTGAGAAAAATGTATTTCTTAGAGTAGTTTTACCACATAATACTTTTTACTTGAGTAGATTTGTGAAGAATACTACTCTAACGACGCTACGTTGGGCTACACTGGAGTTGTTATATTTTTCCTCTTTATTCTACATATTGACTTTATTTTTGCTAGAGATGCCGGCAGAGCGCTACCAGTTTCACCAATGAGATGTCCCAACAATATAAACACATGACTCCATTATGCCATAACAAGATAACAATGTTTTTTCTCCACTAGAGGGCACTCATGCTCTTTGACTGGGTAATGGGTCATAGTGTTGTGGTCTAAATTTGATTATTGTTGTGTCATCTTTTTGGCATAATACGTCTTCTAATAGGCTCAGCAACTCAGCGGGGATCCCCAACCCCAACAGGGACCAGTACCAGTCCGTGGCACATTTGCTACCGGGCCGCAGAGAAATAATAAATGATCTGTTAACGACTGCAATCTGGCCTCTGCCTCTTGACTAACTCAAGTAGAGATTTGCGTACCTCGCCCTCTAGTGGTTGGCCACCATTACTGGGGTGTTTTCACACCTATAGCAGCCCAGCATCAGACAATGTAAATAGTAAAGTATGCTGCTGTTGGCTGTGTACTACAAGTGGTGACGTCTTTGGACGGCTTTTTTACGGGGAAAAGGCCACCTGCTGAGCTGGAAGAGGAGCCTACAACCAAGTCCGTTGTGCCATAGACTTCATAATATATTGACGCGACTTGGGTAGCTGGGCCGATTAATAGGGGACCTATCTCCGTCAAAGCTGACCAAGTGAAAACACAGACAAGGAGCTTTTTACGTTGAAAATTCTTGTGAATCAGTGCTTAAATCCCCGAATTCTTTATAGATATGGACATAAAACAGTCTCGATTCTTGGTTAAAAGCAAAAAATATATATATATATATTATGTAAATATGTTGAATGTGCTGCTAGTCTTTAAGACACTGTGGTGCCACCTTACCACCACAAAGAGCTTTTTTACCATTTATGTTGAAAATTATTGTGAATAAATGCATAAACCCCTGAATTCTTTATAGATATGGATGTAAAACAGTCTCAATGCTTTGTTAAACCAGCAAAGAACCGGGCAGTTAGCATTTATTTTACGTAAATATGTTGAATGTGCTGCTAGTCTTTAAGCCACTGTGGCAGCGCTTTATCACCACAAAGAGCTTTTTACGTTGAAAATTCTCTTGAATAAATGCTTAAATCCCTGAATTCTTTAAAAATATGGACATAAAACAGTCTCGATTCTTGTTAAAAACAATAAATTGGACAGTTAACATTTATTTTACGTAAATATTGCGAATTATGACGCCAATGCCGTGGCGGTTACTTTCTCCCATTGATTTTTTTCATATTTCAAAATGCATGCATGACACGAAAAATATAATAATTACCTTGAATCCTCGAACAAATCACTCCTGAGACAATCCTATCTGTTGTATGCAGTACAGCTTTCGTACTTTTTCAAGCTAAATCCGGCGTTGGATCGCTGCATGTGTTTGAGAATAACTGCGACCGACTTCGACCGACTGAAGCGGAGTGTGGGGAAGCCCCCTAGCTGAAGCCATGCCAAATAATAAAAATAATAATAACAGTTAGAGCTGAAACGAATACTCAAACAACTCAAGTTAAAAAAAACTGATCCGAGTAATTTTTTTTGCCTCGAGGAATCGTTTAACTTTGTCAGCTCTAAGCATCACGTTTTGCCCCGACTATTTTTACTGCGGGGCAACGCACAGACGTCACGTATGTAGAAGAAGAAGCAATAATATCTGATGGCAGCCAACAGCTGCTTTAAACTATGCCAACATTGCTGAAAACTACGCCCGCATGGTGCTATGGTGGTAGCAGGTAGCGTCTGATACGTCTCATAGATATCGCATGTATAGCCTATAGAACTAAATGCGAATGACAAACTCGGCGGCATTAGTAAACAGTAAACATCTTAAAGCATTAGACTTCTCAGCGCTAATGAATAAGATTAACATTACTGTCCCTTGCTGATGTAACGTTAGCCCTGTGGAGGGCTAGGTTTTTATTAATTATGACTTCTGTTGATGCGTGGCTAACGTATCTTTCATACAGGCTTTATTTAATCTGTAAAAATGGCGCTGTAGAGTGATGACGAAGTAAAATAAAAACATAATAAAAGTAGTCAGCTGGATAAAACACCAATGAGCACTGATCCCTAATGTGCTCCAATAGAGCAGGTATCATACATTTATTTTGAACACTGCAAAAACTCCAAATCCTATCAGGATTTACAGTTTAGACTAATTTAAAACTTATCTACAACTTAAAAATAGCTTGACACGAATGGAAATTCAATTGAAACACGTGGCAAAAACACCTAACTTTTAAATGATGTGTGTTATCAAGAGTAATGACATTTTTAAGTAAGAAATAAGATTTTTTTTATTTTTTTTTTTTTAATAAGATCTAGAAGTTTTTTGAGTGAAAGCAGTGAATTAGTTCTGGGTTTTTTTTTTTGTTTTTTTGTCTAGTCACATTTGAGATGCAATTGTTGGCTGTTTACAACAATGTACATCGAAAATAAAGACACTAAAGAATAAAGAATCTAAATGGTTCAATATTAGATGAAGGGTCTTGTTTTGTAATGTATATTTATAATTGCTCTTTACCTAAAAAATATATGTTTTATCCAATTACTCGATTAATCGGTAGAATTTTCAGTCGAATGCTCGATTACTAAAATATTCGAGAGCTGCAGCCCTAATAACAGTTCATATGGATTAAGTGCTGAGGAAAAAAAATACCATTAAAAAAAAAAATCTGACATTCAAGCAGTTACTCACAATGTTACTAATTACTTGAGCGTTCTTTTCAACAAATACTTTTTTACTTGTACGTGAGTAAATTTTTGGATGACTATTTTTACTTTTACTTGAGTAATATTATTTAAAAGTAACGCTACTCGTACTTGAGTAAACATTTTTCTACTCTACCCACCATTGTTTATAAGGCATTCGTTGAAGTGCCATTGACGACGCAAAACGTCCGGTCCATTTTGAACGTATGTCGAAGAATGAACATTGTCAATGGCGCTAAAACATGAGCATTCACAGCCAGTCATCTCAGTTTAAATGAATTGGACAGTCATCATTGTCAATGACTTAATTTTCCATTTCAACTCATGGCTGAGGGGCTGTATGGTTTCCTCATGTACATACATATTCACAATAATACTGCATAATACTGTAATCATTTGCTGAGCAAATATTTAAATGAACCCCATCAGAAAGTTGATCTTGGCAGGGGAAAAAAGTCAAATGAAAAACATTTCTATTTAAACATGGTGCCAACCCTTACCCGCGAAAAGCTCAAATATACTTTTGTAGCTTATCTACAGTAAGTTAAACCTCGGAGAAAATAAACTTCGCTTCATATGGTGTATTTTGTTTTCAACGGGCCAAGTTTGATGTGGCTACAAGAATATTATTCCAGATGTGGCAGAAAAATCACGTAATTATGTCATTTATATTCAAGCCTGTATATTGTAACTGCGATTTTGTATTTCATTCACATAAAAAAGTAAGTAGGCCGTCGGGGTTTTGTGTAAAAGTGGAGATGCGGTATGGCCTCAATTAGGCGAGCCACTTTTGTACGTGTGGTGTCCAAAAAGAACGTTGATTCCGACTGACACCTCCTCACACATGCGCCCTCTCAGTGTTTACGGCCTCATATGACTCGCACGCTCAAGACCGGATATGAAACAGCTCACGATGTTCGAGAACACGAACACGCCGTGTGTGTCCCAATTACTGAGGGCGTCGGAGGGGAACCGGCGGATGAAGCTGGTCCTTTTCCTCCTTCTTCTGTCCATCTCTATCTTTCAACCAGGATGGCACTACTGTGTTTTTCTCCCTAACATGTCTCTGTTTGCCCTCCTGTCTATTTTTCATGTTCTCCCTTTGACGCCCATTTTAGACTTTGCATGTGCGTGTCTTATTTCCCAGCAGACTGTCTGTCATATGTTGACCCTGACCTTCTCCTGAGCTCCTGCGCAAATATTTACTCTCTCCCTGACAGCGACGCACACACCAGCACACATGCACAAAAAAGTTCCAGTGCAATTAAAGCAAACCAACACCCATACATACACACGCCTTCCTGGCATTCAAGTCAAGGTGAGATTAACTATTTGACAGTCATGTCAAATCATCATTTTAATCTAAATTTAAATGAGTTTATCACTAGTAGACGACCGATCCATTTGAAGTGGGAGGGTTGGCAGCAAATGAGTGTTCATTTGTTGCCAACTATACAGAGGTGGGTAGGGTAGCCAAAAATGATACCCAAGTAAGAGTAGTGTTACTTCAAAAATAATCTTAGTCAAGTAAAAGTAGTAATCCAAAAAAATCACTCCAGTACAAGTACTGTGCTGGGTGAAAAGAATACTGAGTAATAAGTGACTAAAAGCTTTAAATGGCTTCCTTGGCTTCTCACATCTAATTATATAAACATGTACTGGATCTGTTTGTATATGAATATACTTTCAGCGAATAAACTAAACTAAACAGCAGAAAATGTAATAAGCACTTTTTTTTTTTTTATCCGCACAATGTCACTTATATAAACTGAGATATATTTTATACTGTTTTGCACTGCTGGCCAAAAGTATTTGCACCCCTGCAATTCTGTCAGATAATGCTCAATTTCTCCCAGAAAATGATTGCAATTACAAATGGGTAGTAATTTATTTATTTTGCTTGCAATGAAAAACATAAAAGAGAATGAAAAAAAAAACAACTATTAAGTCATTATCATTTTACACAAAACTCCAAAAATGGGCCAGACAAAAGTATTGGCACCCGTAGCCTAATTCTTGGTAGCACAACCTTTAGACAAAATAACTGCGAACAACCACTCCCGGTATCCACCGATGAGTTTCTTACAATGCTCTGCTAGAATTTCAGACCATTGTTCTTTGGCCAACTGCTCCAGGTCTCTGCCTTCTCCAAACTGTATTTTTCAGATCTCTCCACAGGTGTTCTATGTGATTTAGGTCTGGACTCATTGCTGGCCACTTTAGAAGTCTCCATTGCTTTCTCTCAAACCATTTTTAGTGCTTTTTAAAGTGTTTTTTGGGGTCATTGTCCTACTGGAAGATCCATAACCTCTGATGGTGACCCAGCTCTCTCAAACTGGGCCCTACATTATGCCGCAAAATTTGTTGGTAGTCTTCAGACTTCATAATGCCATTCACACGGTCAAGCAGTCCAAGGCCAGAGGAAGCAACCAACACCAAAACATCAGGGAACCTCCACCATGTTTGACTGTGGGGACCATGTTCTTTTCTTTGAAGGCCTCGTTTTTTTCCCTGTAAACTCTCTGTTGATGCCTTTTCCCAAAAATCTCTACTTTTGTCTCATCTAACCAAAGACTATTCTTCCAAAACATTTTGGCCTTTCTCAGATTTGTCTCAGTTTTGGCAAACTCCAGCCAGGCTTTTTAATGTATCTGGGTCAGAAGTGGGGTCTTCCTGGGTATCCTACCATAGTGTCCCTTTTCATTCAGACGCCAACGGATAGTACGGGTTGACACTGTTGTACCCTCGGACTGCAGGACAGCTTGAACTTGTTGGGATGTTAGTTGAGGCTCTTTATCCACAATCCACAAAACCTTTTGTTGAAATCTCTCATCAATTTTCCTTTTCCTTCCACATCTAGGGAGGTTAGCCACAGTGCCATGGGCTTTACACTTATTGATGACACTGCGCAATGTAGACACAGGAACATTCAGGTCTTTGGAGATGGACTTGTAGCCTTGAGGCTGCCCATGCTTCCTCAAAATTTTGTTTCTCAAGTCCTCAGACAGTTCTTTGGTTGGGTTGAGTCAACTTTAATCCATTTTAACTGGCTAAAAGTGTAATTTAGTTATTGCCACCACCTGTTGTGTGCCACAGGTAAGTAACAGGTGCTGTTAATTACACAATTTAGAAAGCATCACATGATTTCGCAAAGGGGACCAATTGATTAATCAGGCCGCCGTGATCCTATGACTTCTTTCTGCAAGCTTTTGTGTGGTCATGCGACGAGTTACGTCTGATTGGTATAATGAAGTCATGTGATTATTCTTGCAACATCTTATTGGCAAAACTGGAGGAGCCACTGCGGTGGCAAAAATAAAGTTGAATCTAATACGTAGAATAAAGATCGAATTTTTTTGCATGGGAGTCCAAGTCCGAGTCATCTATTTTTGAAGATTTGCCGATACCAACTCCTCATCCTATTATCATTCTTGTACAATACTATCTTAGCGTTAGCTTCCCCTAATAGCTACCACAACATTTGGAATATTTTGTTGCTTTTTAACCCTAAAAATAAAAAATATTAAAAAATATATACAGTATACACCTTAAAAAGCCCAATCTTGTGTACCTGATTCCTTGTCTATGAAACATGTAATCGGGCCCAATCTCCTATCACGTGATCAGATCGAGGACATCGTTGATTTTATAAATCTATTTTTCAAAGAGACTACAGAAATGAGAGAATATATATATATTTTTTTGTTTACCTAGAAAAATACGTATACATAAATAGAAATGCAGTTTTAAAATAGACAATTTTTTTATTTTAAAAATCTATTTCCTAAGATCAATAACATAAATTAAAATATTTAGTGTTTATGTGTTTTTGTTCTTTGTTTAGTTTAAGATGTTTTTAAAATTAATTTAAAAAAAAAAAATCACAACAAAAGCAGCGAAATTATTCAGTGTTAGGAACCTTAAAAAAATGAGGATATGGACAATTTTGAAGTCAAAAATGGCTCATTGGCTGTCATTGACGTTACTAGAAGTCCAATTCATTTGAACACATCAAAGGGTTGCATCAATGCCCCATCAATGGCACTAAAGAATTCATATCAAAATTGTTGTTGATTAATTTGGTAATTTATTCATTGCTGATTAGTCGATTAATCGTAGAAGACAGATCATTACACACGTTTTTTACCCTCCCATAATACCTCCAGGCAAAGCTCTCTCGTCACCACGACCAGCTGAGTACGTGTCATCTCCTCACCGTGGTTATTTTCAGTTCAGCACTCTCAATAATTCATTCTCACAAGGCGGAGGTTTAAACGAGAGCGCCGTGTCGGATTCTCGGAAACGTACGCGCCAACACGCCCACAAGTGCGCACCTGTCAAGTGGAAGGCCATCTCTTCTCGCCTCCACTGCAAATGGTTTCCTTACCGAAGCTTTTATTTTGCACCGTGCAGGAAGTCAAGCGCGGATCACTAATGGCTCCTTTGTGTCCGTTTTTGTGCCAAGGACCACATGAGGATTCTAGTATACAAAACAATACAATTTCTACCAGCTGAAACTCTGCGTGTTGATGCTATTTTGGTTGATAAATATACTTTTGATCAAGCAAATGTTTCTGTGTATCATGTTTATGTTGTCCGAGTCACTTGATTTTGTAACATGGCACGCCAGATAGATTTTTCAATATATGACAAATTTTAAATATGATGAATACGAATATATTCCACATTTCAATCTGGGAAAGATCGACTCCAAACTTGCTTCATGGCGAGAACTTTAAAAAAAATATCCAGCTGCTCGACGATGGCTCTCCTTGACACATGCGCAAAAACATATTTTCCGGTCCCCAAAAATTTTTTAGTCAGTTTTTGTTTCTTCAACAATGACTATAACGAAAATATTTCGTCGACGAGCAATTTTCTCATGCTGATGACATGATGATGACAACCCCAATAGCAGGTGACTGTGTGCCGGATCCGGCCTCAGCTCAGCAGATCCTTATAGCAATCCCACCCACTTAACGTCAGTGCACCAGATGCGGCCCAGATCAGCACTATGACAGTCCAAATAATAGTTTACACTGTTCCGGGGCGGACAATGCAGACTGGACTCGCTCAAACTCCAGCTTAACGTCAGTACGCCAGATGCGGCCCGGATCAGCACTATGACTGTCCAATTGATAGGTTACACACTGTTCCGTGGCGGACCTTTCAGACTGGACGTGCTCAAACTATGAAATTTAACGGGTGACATGTGACATCACTGTCAGCGCGCACCTAAAAGGCAATTAAACAAAAGAGCATGCAGGAGTCACGACACATTAGCGGACGGCAAATTTGTATGGTAAGTGCTTTACTCAAAATCATAATCGTGTTTTAAAGTCACTGCTTGACCGCTAAACTAATTATTCAATTGAGCGTTAACAAAATGGCCGCTGTATTCAAGTGATCTGCCATGTCTACAAGTTAAGTAATTCAAAATGTTTTCCATAACAACACAGTCTCAAGAGATCTGATGGACTCGAAAAGTAAGTTACGATTGCATATTATTTTGAAAATTGACTGGATCCACCGTCAAATTAACAAACTCTGCTGTTCTTTTCGCGTGCGACGCGTTGAACGCTTCTGGGACTCATCCAACACGCGGCTTCACTGCGGCTGGTGTGCATTGGCTGATTGACTTTAACGGCCACGTTTCACTGCATAGTTGTGGCGGGATCGTTGACGCGCCGTTGACGTTTCTAGTGTGTTACCGGGGTTATTGAAACTGAGCCCCTCTTTCTTGTGTTTGTGTATTTGTGTGACTTTGCTTTAATTGTCGCCTTGATTGCACAGATGGGTGAGCCTGAGACCAGTGGCCTATACTACGAACTGAGTTCAACCTCCCCAGAAGTAATCCAGTTTACCAGCGGGTAACCGGAGTTGACAAAACCTGGTTGTCTAGTTTGTGGTCAGTCTGTGCTACGACACTGATTATGAGGTTGATTAGTCGAACCTGTGTCAACCCAGTCAGAGTTACTGCGCGTTCACATAAAAGGGGGCGGAGACCAGAGTCAAACACTACTTGTGACGATGGCACGGGCACCTTACTTCACGGAGGAGGAATGCGCGATGATCATACGGAGTTATGAGGAATTAAAATCCACCCTCACCGCGAAATCGAACACCGTTTCAGCGAGTGGAACGCAACGGGTCTGTTGACAGCGAATTTACAGATCGTGTGATTTGTGAATGCGTCAATATGCCAGTTTACTTATGTCCATGCAAAGAAATAAAGCCTGCTGTCAGGACAATAAAATAAGATTTGGTACGTTAACAGTAAGAAATAATTTATCGCACATCATCACATGAAGCAGGATAATTGTATGTTTAGTCACATTGACTGTATGAATACGTATGTCCTTTTTTTTTTTCCTTAGTTTGGGCCTAAAAAATCAAGCCTGACCCGAGCCCGATCAATTAACTTTATTTGCAGGCCCGAGCCCAACCCGACCCCCCGCCCCCCTCCATAATTTTATGTTATCTTTGTGAGGACTCAGGAGAAGAAGGAAATGCGGGGATGCCATGCGTTGTTGCGTGAATTAAAGCCCGTCTTTTGTAACGAATTTTCACAGTTAAACAAGACTGTAAGATGAGTATTCAATAAACATTTATATCTTTTATATTTGTGCGTCTGTCCTATCAGTGGATTTGACATTTAATTTAATCTCTTCGAGTTGGCAGAAAAAAACGCAAGTTTTCTCAATGTTTAAATAGTCTACATATTTCTATGGTTATTATTAACTCATTTACACAAATAACGCTGGAAAAGTTCGTTAAATATATTTCTTGTATATGAGAGCAAAGCTCCGCATTCGTTTACATTCAGCAATTTCAACGATCAATTTGAAGTGTTTCCATACCCCACTTCGAATCGCACGGCATACAGTGTTCTTACGCAGATATTCAGCATCACCATTGGAATGCATATATTGTCCCTGGCGAAAGAGCGCACGGAGAGGCACACAATCTGCCCGTTTGTGAGGGCCTGACTTCGGCGGGTTACATTATAGTGACGTCCGCCTCGATCAGTTGGCACATGTAAAGAATTCCCTCAGCTGAAAATCTTTCATGGAGAACATCTTCCAGGTACGCCAGCGGATTCTGGCGGTCTCCAAAAACCCGTGCACTCCGAAGAGAGCCCCTCACAATCCGCGCGCCAATGTCGTATGGGTCGTCCAGGTACGCTGTCATTGTCAGGAGGACACGTCCGCGGAGGAGTGCTGTTTAATTATAGCGTAGTTAATTAGAATTCGGGGGTTAAGCAAGATCTAACTCTGAGACGACCAGGTTTGGCGTGTGGCGTGTGTTGCCATGGCAACACTTCTTGGTTCCAACATATCCACCTTTCGTAGTCTCGCTTAGCTGCGAACTTAGGTCGCACGTGATGAAGTTACTCTCGAAGTTACCCTGCTAAGCCAGAAAACTGGCTTCGTAGTATAGGCCACTGGTGCTGCTGATCGTTGTCAGCAGCTTACTTAAACCGGTCCTTGGCCTCACATCATCGCCAGATCAACAACTCACCTACAGAGGTATGTGACTTTCAGCTAAAAAAGAATCTTGTAATCCTGATACTGAGCTCATTTCAGTGGTTTTCCCCCCTAGCTCCTGTACTGCTTGCCTGGAAAAACGCCTGCCTGCCCGTTCACCTGTTCTGTCCCTAAATTGCCGACAGGGTTCTTCGGACACTATTTGCCATTCTCTCTCATCGTCAAGGAATTAGGTCCCCCGTTACCCCAGAACCTTAACAAATACAATATGTTGTTCACAATCTAAAAATGGGTCATCTTTATTGTGGAGTTGCATGTTCCAATCAAAATATTACGTTAAAAAACACTGTTGCATTATTGTTGAATGTTGCATTAATATGTTAGCATTAATAAATGGCATGAAAAAGAAGTGATGTCATTATTGCTTTTAATTAATTAAATTTGCAATATAAACACATTAAAGTATGATACAATGAACAAAATGGACCCCAAATTTAATACTGAAAACTGTTTTGATACAAATCTACCCCAGATTGGGTAACGTGTGCCATAGATTAATGGAGTGTACTTTGGACCAGTTCCGGTCCCAAACTGTTGCTGATCTGGCAAGTGACTCCTTACTGACTTTGGGCCATTGTTCAAAAAGACACACGGATCCGGTTTATGAAATTGGGCTGGAATTTGCACTATATCTGGCCCATGTTCGCTCCAGTTATATTTTGCAATCTAGGGTGGCTTGGGAGACTAGAACATAACGAAACTAATGCCAGTTTTCGTCTGACAAGACAACAATGATTATAGTGAATCGTGGCACTGTTTGGGTCGTGTAACTCATGTGAGATGTGGTGTGTCTCTCCCTCCTTGCCGGAGTTTAGGATGTATCTCAAGCTAGATTGTGCTCCATCTTTTGCATGTTTGGAAACACTGTAAGATTTGTTTTCTTAGCTTGGCAAGAGTGAATATGCAATATTGCTTTAGCCTTTAAAGGTCTGTGTTGAGCGATCCTCAACCCGCTAAATGTAACTCCTAGCCTTGGCTTAGCATTCACGTTAACATTCTCAGTAGCTTCAGAATGGCGAGTGTCCTTTTAAAACACTGGCCAGTCTCAAGCAAATGCTGGTACTGTGTGATCATGTTTCACTGCCATTGAAGGCGATAAGGGAGGCACGTTTGATTGCTGGCAGCCCACCAGTCAAATTGGATTGAACGTCTATCGGCGTCAATGGCAGCCAATGAGTTAAAACCTAAAAAAAAAAGTTAATAAATCAATTTTTAAAACCAAATCTTTTCCAACTGATTCTGTTCTCCTAAAATGACGTAATCATGCCCTATTTCTGATCACATGATCGGATCGGGGACATCCCTAGTAAATGTTCAACATTAAGACATGGACACATGCGTTTTATATTCAAGTGTGGAGTATATATCGACTTATTTTTCCTAAATTTTGTGAAATTTGGGCTGTGCAGTTTATAGTCAGGTGCGCTCTGTAGTGGGCAAATTAGGGTACTTACAATGTTAAAAGCTGAAGAACAAATAATGAAATTAAATTTAATACAGTAAATAGTGTATTTCTGCTTAATCTATTCCTTTATTTCTATGTGGGAATGGGAATTAGTCGTGCTTTTTTTTATTGCGTTATCCACATTTCAAGTTCAATTGATTGGAAGGATTTCCTTATCAGCAGCTAGAAAATAGAAGAATAAACTGTTTCCCTGTTTGCTTTCCTGAAAAGTGCATTTCGGGACATAAACGTCAATAAGCAATTATAAGTGGACCTTGTGGCAGCAGGTGTATTCGTCATTTGAGGAAATGGAAAATTCCATCAGAAGAATGAGTTTGTCTCAATGCTGCTTATCAGCATTTCTTTAATATTTTACTCATTTGGCTGCCATTGACGGCGCTACGTGCCCAATATGTTTTGACTGAGATCCAATGATCAAAATAGATTCGCTGTCTAGCGCCGTCAATGGACCTATTGCTAAACCACACCTCCAAATCAGAAAACTCGGTCACCAACTGTAGAGTTGCATAGGAAGGTACTGTGACTTAAAATCTTTTTTTTCTAACTGTAAAATTGCAAAAACTCGATGGTTTAACATTGTGCATGGGGCACCTGTAATTCTGACATCAAGTACCCTAAAAGATTGGGGGGAGGAATTTTTTGTGCCTTTTACAGAGCTTAAAATAAAGCTAACCAAATGCAAGCTATGGCTAAAGCTCTGTTGTTGACCACATAACAACTGAATGTCAAGACAGTCACCAAGGACACTTATGCTTCCTCAAAGGTAAGTTAATGATCAATTTGTAAAAAAAAAATAAAAATAATAATAATAATAATGTTTGATAGCATGTAGTAGAGCCACAGACTTAATTGTAACGTTAGTTTGCTAACATTTGACTGCCTCCTTGTTTACTAGCCTATACAAATCGAATACAATATAACTGATCTAAGCTGGAAAGAAAAACCGCGATGTAGCGAACCCACCCCCACAGTGTTTTTTCCAAAGTATAATTTAAAAAAATTATAAAAAACAAGTTTATATATATCTATATATATAGAGTATATATATATATATATATATATATATATAGAGAGAGAGAGAGAGAGAGAGAGAGAGAGTATATATATATATTTTTTTTTTAATAAATGTTTTTTAAGCACTTCAAATGTAATAATGATGATAAGTTTTAAACATGTTACTGTCCCACTGAATTATTTTCAAACTTGAAAAAAAAGTAGACGCCCAATCATTTAAAAAAAGTACAAATATTGTCTTTATTAAATGCTTCTTTGAGTGAGTCCACTCGAATCCGCTTAAGCTGCTCACTTACCCACAATGAGTTACCACAGCAACTGTCTAAAAAGTTAAACGATGTTGACGCATGCGGCGCTTTGAAGTCTTGGCTTACTAGCGTCTCCGGCAAGATGAAACCTTAACTGTCTATTAATCATCGTTAACTTTAATAAGCAACTCCAATGCACTGCCTGACCAAGAAAAGCGGCAGGAGCGCGAGTGAGAGACAAAAAAAAAAAAAATCCACGATGGACTGAGGGCGCAAAGTTTGAAGGCAAAGTAGTGAGGGATCACTGTACAGTGGTACCTCTACATACGAAGTTAATCCGTTCCAGGACCTTGTTTGTAAGTCGAAATGGTCGTATGTCGAGCAGGATTTTCCCATAGGAATACATTATAATTCCATTAATTCGTTCCACAGCCCAAAAACCTTCACTAAATCCTTAAAAAATACTGCTGGTACTATTACAAATGGCAATTACACATAGCAAAACAAATAAGTTATAAATCAAAATCGGAATAATAATAATAATAATAATAATAATTCTTGTATTAATGTAACGAATCGGGTTCTAATGTGGCGGACGTTTTTTGCTGACCCTGAACGCACCGCGGTGCTGACGTGCCAGAGGCAGACCGGTGAGCTTGAGTTTCACTTTCACTTTGAATGTTTTCTTAACACCGTCAATTGCGGCAGACAGAAGGTGTTTTTGTTTTGAATAAGTTGTGAAATAAATGATAAAAACGTGGCGAAGTTGGCGATTTCTCTGGAGATGTTACCACAATAAGAATTGTCAGCTTAACTTATAAAGACTGGCGAACGATGGTCGGAGGAGGACCGTGGAGATGTATTGTTGAGCCATTTCACGGATGCCCACCCTACGCTCATATTTTTCTGTCATTTGCATCTTCATTTAGAAGGTAAGCGTCAACTTTTTCCTTGTTTCACCACCTGTACCAACCTTTTCTGAAACCAGTGTTGATTTGTCACACAAGAAAATCCGCCGTGCATTCGTCTGCGGTGCTGCCATTGTCGTCGTATTTCGAGCATGTCGTCGGATGTAGAAACAAATGGCGAGTCAAATTTTACGTCGGATGTCGAAAAGTTCGTGTGTCGAAGCGATCGTATGTAGAGGTACCATTGTATATGCGTATTAGCGAAAAACATGAAGTCAATGCACAAATATACTTTCGAGGGCCACGTACAATGATAGAGCGGGCTGTATCTGGTCCCCAGGGCCACCAGTTTGAAACCCGTGTTCTCAAAAGTCACACGCTACAGGCCACTCCAGCAAGTAAAGCCTCAACAAATTGGACTTTGACCGCTACTACATTTGTATGTCATGTTTGGTGTTAGTAAACGTTGGCCTGATTATTCTGACAGATTGATCTTCCATCTGGAAGCCATCCATGAAGTGGGAAAAAAAAAGGGGAAGGGTCAATGGCTGCCTTCCTGTGTCTGCACTTCCTGCTCGCTCTCAAGCTCTGCCATCTTGAAAAGCCTTTAGATCTTAAATGGAGCAAAGCTAAAACTGACTCAACACTACAGAAATCGGCGCTTGTTTAACTAACTGGAACTCAGCAGCGTATGAATCACAGCCAATTAATGGAGACTGGACCCAGAGGAGTTTCCCCTCTGTATAGTCTGTGGGGATAGGGCTAAATTAAGGCACGGGGAAATGGAAACACACGTGTTAACGCTTTCTTTCGTTCATGTCCCGCTTTCCCCTGTTTTCTCTCAAGGATTGCTGGCGGCTTGACCCACTGCTGCTTTTGAAGCCGAGCTCAGTTGTTTTTGTTCTACGACCGTTGTGTTTAGTCCCGCAAATGTGGCAGGTGAACAGCCTGAAATTTTCAATTCAGTATCGATATTTTAAAAAATATTCATTACCAATTAATAATTATTGGGGTTTTCTATATCAAGTTGTTGTTTATACCAATTATTGTTTTTTGTTCTATTAACTCAATGTTTCTTTATTGGTGCTCATTGTTTTTTGAAAAACTCCTGAAGCTGCCTCAAAATTGACACAAAACGATACGGAAATGCCCCAAAATCAACACGAAGTGACTTAAGAACAGAAAATGAACAGTAAATTAGCCAAAATATACCAGAAGTTACCCAAAATCAATAGAAAATGAGTCAGTCAGTCAGTTCCCCAAAATCAACAAAGCGACCCAAAATCCACAAGAAGTGACCAGAAAATGCTCCAAAATCAATAGGAAATTAGCCAAAATATACTGAAAGTGACCCAAAATCAACAGATAAAGACACTGTCAGTGCCCCAAAACAAAAAGTAACTGACCTGAAATAAACAGGAAGTGTCAAGGAAATGTCCCAAAATCAACAATAGTTTCCCAAAAATGTTTGAATATCAGTAGGAAATTATCCAAACTAAAGTGACCCAAAATCAACATGGAATGACCTGGAACTACCATAAAATTAACATGGAAGTGATCGAAAATAAACTCATCGCCTGTCATTGACAATGACGGATATCCAATCATAGACTTCATAATGAGATTGGCGGGTCAGATTCCACCTTCACTGTGCCACGCCTTCAAGTAAAGGGCCATTCCACAATCCGCTTCAGTTATTCGCAGTCGGTCACAGAAACATAGGCAGCAATCCAATGCCGGATTTAGGTTGAAATAGTCTGAATGCTGTAACAGGAAGGACTGCAGACTAGCATCGTACTTTGACATATTTATGTAAAATAAATGCTAACTGCACTTTTTTTTTTTTTTTTGCTTTTAACCAAGAATCGAGACTGTTTTACGTCCATATCTATTAATTCAGGGATTTAAGCATTTATTCACAATATTTTTCACCGGAAAAGCTCTGTTTACATAAGGCGGCGCCGCATTGACTAAGAGACTAGCATCGTATTTCGACATATTTACATAGAATAAATGCCAACTGCATGTTTTTTGTTTTTTGCTTTTAACCAAGAATCGAGACTGTTTTACGTCCATATCTATAAAGAATTCAGGGATTTAAACAGTTATTCACAAGATTTTTCACCGGAAAAGCTCTGTTTACATAAGGCGGCCACCACATTGACTAACAGACTAGCATCGTACTTCGACATATTTACGTAAAATAAATGCGAACTGCATGTTTTTTTTTTTTCTTTTTTGCTTGCAACCAAGAATCAAAACTGTTTTACGTCCATATCTATAGAGAATTCAGGGATTTTAGCATTTATTCATTTATTTTCAACAAAAAAAGCTCTTTGTCTGTGAGTCCACTCTTTGACGCTTTGACGGCCACGCCAACAATGCAGGTCACATATTAATCGGCTCCGCGCCCCATGTGCCATCAATATCATTATGAAGTCTATTATTCCAATTTATTTAAACTAGGAGGACTGGCTGTAAATTGTCATCTTTCAGTGTTGTTGACGGCACTATGATCTCTAAGTCATTTTGACTGGGAAGGGCAAATCAATGAACTTACCCCTCCCAGTCAAAATGAACTGGACATCTCTAGAGCCATCAGTGGCACCCAATAAGATACTGTGATATAGCAACATGCAAAAATATCCTCCATTACTCTCAAATGTAGTGCAAAATCTAATTTACCCCATGACAACAAATTTCTGGTGACCTGTGGTACTGCAAAAAAAAAAATACTGAGTATTGATACTATTAAAATCAAATATTGTATCCCGATACAACATTTTATTACTGATACTTCGCTACTTTTCAATACTTTTGACAACCCTGTGTGAAAGAGTTAAATTTGACAAAGTCCGCATGAATGTAGATGCCTGTTATTGTACGGGGAGGATAACGTGGGTGCCGAAGCCTTTGTAACGATGTGTGTCATTTGTTCAAACACAAAGACGGGGAAATGAGAATCGGCGAGAGGCGAAACGGGGACAGAGGGGAGGTAGACATGTAGAAAAGGAGATAAAGGCCAAATTAAGTGTGCTATTGTGGAAATTGTTGGCAGACAGATAAAAGAAGTTGAGAGGGTTTTACAGGCAGGTAGACCGTTGAGATGACAAGCCTTTTCTTGTTCCATTTTTGGAACTAGAGGCTTATCAATTAATTAATCAATCAAAGCTTTGGCTAAACTCAAAATCTTAATTTCTCAAACAGTCTTTACTTTGCTAACTTTGTGGGAACATGTTTGGGGAAGGACCTGACTGTGCCCTAGTGCACAAAGTAAGGTTATTTTTGTAGAAGAAAACTCCAGCGAAGATGGAGGCTCTTTCAGCTTTAATACAAGCAAGCACAAATGTTCTTCTGCACAAATGCACAAATGTTCTTGTCCATCAATAACATTCTTACAATGCTCTGCTGGAATTTTAGACCATTCTTCTTTAGCAAACGGCTCCAGGTCTCTAAGATTTGAAGGGGGCCTTCTCCAAACTGCCATTTTCAGATCTCTCCTCAGGTGTTCTATGGGATTCAGGTCTGGACTCATTGCTGGTCACTTTAGAAGTCTCCAGTGCTTACCCTCAAACCATTTTCTAGTGCTTTTTGAAGTGTGTTATGGGTCATTGTCCTGCTGGAAGACCCATGACCTCAGAGGGGGACCCAGATTTCTCCTACTCGGTGCAACATTATGCTGCAAAATTTGTTGATAGACTTAATACTTTACAATGCCATGCACACGGTCAAGCAGTCCAGTGCCAGAGGCAGCAAAGCAAACCCCAAAACATCCGGGAACATCCGTCATACTCGACTGTGGGGACTGTGTTCTTTTCTTTGAACGCCTCGTTTTATTTCCCCCTGTAAACTCTATGTTGATGCCTTTTCCCAGATTGCTCCACTTTTATCTCACCTGACCAGAGAACATTCTTCCAAAACGTTTTTGGCTTTCTCAGGCAAGTTTTGGCAAACTCCAGCCTGGCTTTTTTATGTCTCTGGGTCAGAAGTGGGGTCTTCCCTACCCCTAGGGTAGGGACTGAGGGACAGCTTGAACTTGTTTGGATGTTAGTCGACGTTCTTTATCCACCATCCGCACAATCTTTCGTTGAAATCTCTCGTCAATTTTTCTTTTCCGTCCGCATCTAGGGAGGTTAGCCACAGTGTCATGGGCTTTACACTTATTGATGACACTGCGCACAGTAGACACAGGAACATTCAGGTCTTTGGAGATAAACTTGTAGCCTTGAGATTGCCCATGCTTCCATCATAATTTTGCTTCTCAAGTCCTCAGACAGTTCTTTGGTCTTCTTTTTATTCTCCATGCTCAGTGTGGTACACACCAAGGCACAGGACAGAGGTTGAGTCAACTTTAATCCATTTTAACTGGCTGCAAGTGTGATTTAGTTATTGCTACCACCTGTTATGTGCCACAGGTAAGTAACAGGTGCTGTTAATTAAACAACTTAGAGAAGCATCACATGATATTTCAAAGGGTGCCAATACTTTTGTCCGGCCCATTTTTGGAGATTTGTGAAATGATGATGATTTAATTTTTTTCCCCCATTCTCTTTTGTGTTTTTTTTATTGCAAATGAAGATATTACTACCCATTTTTAATTGCAAACATTTTCTGGGAGAAATTGAGCATTATCTGACAGAATTCCAGAGGTGCCAGTACTTTGGCCAGCACTGTATTTGCATTAATTTCTATATGTGTGGTCACTTCCTGTCAGTTTGGGAGCATTTCATGGTCACTTTCTGTTGATTTGTTGAATTTAAAATGAATAAAAAGAGTCAAACTCTGGTTCTGCCCACCACTAACACATTAAACTGTTCATTATTATTATTTTAAATTTCATAGTATGTCAATGAGTGCTTTATAAGGGGTTAAAGATACGTATCGACCCTGTAAATGAGCTGAATCGCTTTTACAGGTGCAAAGATTAGTTTGTCTACAGCTGTTCTTTGCTAAAACCTTCTATTATGGACACAGGCAAGCAGGCCGGAATCCTCTTATGCGATATGACATGTATTGTGTTTGGACCTCATGCGTGTGGCGGGCCTTTTAAGTACACAAGCTTTCATCTTGTGCATCTGAGGGCATATCTTGATTAAAGCCTCGCCGAATCCATGTCGTATAACCTTTAGCTTGCCGTTTTTTTTTTTTTTCGCAGAGATGAATAAACACAGTTTTCTTTTCCTTCTGGTCTGCGGTCACAACCAAGTCTGATTGTCCTAACAGCTGAGGAGAAGCCCTTTGATCACGGGCCGTCATTGAAAAAAAATGGGAAAAGCGAATTCCCCTCACAGCTTTCATGACATTGCGCAGACCTTAGCGTTGCCTCCCTAAAGTTATGATCTCATACCCGCAGCCAAGAAGGCTTTACGGTGTGTAAAAGTGATGTTTGCCTGACTTTTGCACAGGGCCGACCCTTAATAGACGGGTTCCTTGCCAGCGAGGTTATGTTTTCATAGCAGTTGGTTTATCCGTCACTTGCAATGAAACTATGTGTTGCGCGGGTGACGCAAGTGTCCAGGAGAAACTGCAGAAAATTTTAGAAACCTGACATAGAATTTATAGAAAGGGATAGTGTTGCCAATGTTTAAAGTGCCTATGACAGCAAAAAGCATGTTTATTTCACATTTCACACGGTACTTTATGCTCCTGAATAAAATGGACTGCTTGAATGTGTGTGGAAGCGATCGATTTATATCTTAAATTTTTTTAATCCCGCGCCATGAAAATGAATAACTTCCTTTTTCGAAGAGGAATGCGAATGTGACGTCACCCAGTTCAGCATCTCACAATACAGACTTGCTTTATTGAATGCAGATGTAATGCTGATTCAGCCAATTTTGCGGATTATTTAGTTTATTTTTCGCATCACGCCAGCCAAATGTACTGCAGGGTTTTGTTGCTGCACCATGGAGAATTGTGTGTGCCTTTTTGGGTTTCAAAAACCACCCACCCCCAGATTGGCCAAAACAAGTCCGACAACTGTGGGACCATTGGACTTATGAGGAAGTGAGTAAACATCGTGTTTTGTATAATGTCAAATACTGGGATCATGGCACATGTTTTAATATGGAGGTGGCTTGCATTTTGTAGCTGACAATGCTCCTTGTCCACCGAGAATGCCACCCGGCCGACGATCGGCGGCTTGTCGCACGCCCCCCTCGGTCCTCTTCGCGTGCCCGCGGGGAGAGCACTATACTCGGTTTATGCTCGTGCGGTTCTCCATATCGTCCAGACTTCCAGCGCCCTCCGCCCTCTTCGTGTGCCCGGGACTATTTTTGCGTTGGCCTCCGGCAGCTATGCCCTCCTACGACATCGGCCGGTTTGACTGGTGGTCATTTTCCAGCTGCTTCCCCGGCAAACGAGCTCTCTATCCCGCAGCAGGGAAACGACGAGCTGTAACTATCTCGGAGAGTTGCCGATCAGTGAAGACAATCGACAACTCCGCCGCCGTGTGACATGATCCAGGGTAGTTTTGTGTGATTTTTTTTGCTTCAAAAGGCGGGGATAAGACTTTTAAACGCCGCTTGGTTTGGGTTAGCATGTCGACTAGCTCTCACACCTCCTGGTTTGTTTACGCTCTCCGAAGCCAGGGCAGGGACATGACAAAACTCCGGTGGCATGAAATATCGTTCGGGAGGTGCAAGAAGTCGATAGTTTTGACCACTATGGAGTAATTTTGCCATGTCGTACTGAATAAATGCATGTTTAATATTTCATATTCTATTTAGCACAAGACCATTTGACAAGAATTTGTCATGACCATACCATTTATTTAGCAATGGGGAAAAAATACTTAAGGGAAAAAATACTTAAAAAGATAAAAATAATATTGTGTAAAAATATTGGAGTAGAGAGATTGAAACAATCATGACATTTTGATGCTCTCTGTCACATTTTCCTCGTTCTGAACAATTCCCCCTCAGTGTGCTGAATTCTAAATCAGATGAAATTGTGACCCTCCCGATGTCATCCTCCAGCTGGGGACGCTAGAGCGCTATAATGGCAGGCAGGGCTAAACGGCAGATTAAAAGACTAATTTCTCGTCATCTGCGCTTTGCCAAATTGTTGTATATAGTTGAATTCACATAATAATGCTATTAAAAAAAAAAACTGTATGCGTTCGCAGGCAGTTTGAAAGAAGTATATCCTGTTTATCTTGCTATTGTGTAAACCTACTTTAATCAAATACTTTCATTATGGCCACAATCAATTAATTTGATAATGGGATAGACATCCAAATTTTTTTGACTGGGAAGTGCTGGCGGAGAATGGCAAGGTCAAAGCGCTGCTATTAGCGCCAACAAAGCTTGCTAGCCTCTTTATCCTACTTCATCATAAAGTTTTATGGATGAATAGGGCTCCATTCGATGCTCTGTGCCGGTTCAAAAGAACGATTTTAAAAGGATGGATATCCACTGTTTGCCACAATGAGAGGATGCTATGCTAGCATTGAATAGCCATTTTCAAAGTGCACTCAGAGGACTTTATTGCCCAGGGTTAGTTTGTGTCTGATGTTTGATGTCATTACAGAAAGGACAGTATAAGGCTACCCATGGGTATTTTGATATATTAAACTCATTGGCTTCCATTTATGCTTGTATAGGAACCAAAAAAGACATTTTGAAGTTGCTTCAAAATCAACTGTTTTTACATTTTACATTACTTCATAAATTAAGCTGGACGTCTATTCTACTTGGTGTAACGTTGTCAATGACACTAGGACATGATCATTCCATGCAACTGTCCCAGTTAAAATGAATTTGATGCCTATTGCTATCAATGACACTGAATGAGCTAAAGAGGACGGATAGTCATGTAATGTGCTATAACAAAGCTACTATGCTAGGACTACTGCAAATACTCATTAGCCCTGAGTTGATTAAATGCCACAGCGGGATTTTTAAGAGGCCGTCAACTTAAAAAGGCAAGGTGAAGTGGATTTTATTTTTATTCTTTGTATATCTTTGCATTAAAATGTGATCACCTGTTGCTTATAGTCAAGTGTGCGCTATAGTGTGGGGGAAAAAAACGAAATAAAAATGCACGCGACAGTATACCTACTAAAATAACGATAACATTTTAATGAGCGGTAAAACGTGACAACAGTTCTGGAAAATAAGCCACAAGGATGCAAAAGAATGCTGAAGAGTATTGGAGATCTCAGTAAAGAAGATAGTGTATTTTCAGAATATCTGTTTTTCAGAGAAAGCTGGTAAAAGAAATAGTGCATACAACAAAAAAACAGTGCTGAGGAAACAAGGACTTGTGTTGCGGTGACAGGTGTCTGTCCTTCCCCACTCCCTTTCCTCCATCTGAGTCCATAATTGGTGCTGTCAGACACACAGAGGAGAGCAGAACACACATGCGTACACACACCCCTGCCCTTCAACGTGTACCCCTTGGGCTTAAAAAGGTAGGAGAAGAGATTTTACTATGCTACCTGCCAGCTGTGAGAAAACAGGCTACCGCAAAGAAGTGCGAGGAACGTAGAGCGTCATGGCAGATGGGAACAGAATTGTGTAAGAGACTTTAAAAAAAGAGGTGGTGGCCTCCCGGAGTGTGTAAATGTCGGTTGAGTAGGAGTGAGGGAGAGATTGCATAAGTCCCCGTGAAGTGACAAAACGCATCAGTGTGATTTCATGTCAATGCGCATCAGAGCATGCAAAGCCAGCCGTCCCAGTGAAAATGAATTCGACGTCCAGCCCAGTGAATGGCAGCCAATGAATAGCAAATAAATTGCAAAAATATCCTGCATTATTATAACTATCATGAATAGTGCAAAATCACATTTTCCCAGAAATCGACAAAAAGTGACCCCGTAAGTGCCTCACAACCAGTGTTGTCAAAGATTACTTGAAAAAGTAATTTAATTACTGATTACGCCTCAAAAAGTAATCTAGTTTCTTTACTGATTACTTTATTGTCAAAGTAACTAAGTTAATCAATTACTTTTTACCAATTTTTCTCCCTTTGCCGCCTCATCATAAGAATGACAACAGAAGAATGGCATTGCATATAATTGCCTTATTGATAAATGATACTAAAGGGGAAGATCAGAAGTTTTCACATTAGGCTTGATCTTTGAGTTAGCGGAGGTTTAATTAGTCAATGGAGTTCATTTCAACCATTGACTCGTGCTAGTTTAGTCACTCCGGAGCCCTGAAACTCACAAATAACCGACAAACTGCATGGAATTTGTTGAAATCAACTCCACGGACTAATTAAACCCCGCTAACGCTAGATTCTACCTCATGTCAAAAATTCTGAATTTCGAGTTAGGGTTTAAGGATTTGTGTTAACAGTATATCGGTGCCAATATAAAACAATGCAAATTTACTGCACAATAATCAACAACACAAAAATGAATTGCACGGAGCAATAATCACAAAGGTTGGGGTGGAACAAAAAAAAAGCATTAATGCAAATTGGCCAAAGCATGATTGCAATGGCCACAGCAGGAATGCAACTAGCCATGCCATGAACCCCACTTGCCACAACACGAATGCTAACGGCTCGCAACACAAATGCAAATAGATCGCAACCCAACTGCAAAAACCCACAGCATGAATGCAAAAGGATCCCCTGGAAGTAGACTAAATTCACCGAAAGTAGACATGAGGACTACAACTCCCGCCCTTCTGCTGCCACAGTAGTGATAGTCACAAAGCAATTTATACCAAAGTGGGAATTTTTGAGCAAATTTTTGTAAGTTACATTTTCTAGCTCTGCACATGTGGGGATGTGACGTAATAACAGCAAGAGTTGTAGTCCTAATGTCTAGTTGCGTGAGTCTACTTCTGGTCGTCCTCTTGAATCCGTTCTGTGGCTTCATGCAGTTGTATTGTGAGCCATTTGCATTCACGTTGTGGCAATTGTTCGCTAATTTGCAGTTATTCTTTGGCAATTATGGATCGTGTTGTGGCAATTGGCATTGGTTCTTTCTTTCTTTTGCAAAGTGTTTGCAATTGGTGTTTGTGTTGTGGCAGTTTGCATTTGTGCTTTTTTCTTCTTGCAAAGAGTTTGGACTTTGCAATTCTCCTGACACTTCTAGGCCATTCTCGTGAGAGGTCGTACGAGAATGACGCAGAAAAACAAATATATTTTGGTATTTAAAAAACCCGATCCTTTTCACCCGATTCCGATCTTCTGAAAAATGGCGCGATCGGCCCAATTCCCGATCACGTAATCAGATCGGAACATCCCTCCTCATTATATAAATGTTTATGTTAAAGGTTAATTTTCCTACAAAGATTGTCACCTAAAAAATGAACATATGTTATTCTATCATATTCGCTATATATTAGCCGGGATCGGCCGATCTTGAGAAAAGTCGATCTGCCAGCCCAATATATCGGTCGGCCAATATATCGGTCTATCTGTATAAGAAAGATCAACACCAAAACAGTGAAAATAATAGTTATCTTATTATATTGGCTAATATCAGGCGATCTTTGAAAAAGTCCATACATCGGTCGACCTTTCGTACAAATTCCCGATTTTGATGTATAATCGATTCATCTTTCAACTATAAAACTCAATATAGTTTATTACATGCATACTAGAAGCAACTTGAATATTTTGTGCCAAACGGAAAAACCGTGTTAAGAAATTGGTGACAGCCATGGGGGAAGAAGAGACCTATTGTGGAAAGACACCAGCGCGAGGTTGGACGTTGCATAAAAGGGGGGAGATTGCGGGCATAAAGGGGGCAGTAATTGTAGGTGTCTGCTGTTTGTCTAACACAGAAAGGCTAGTAATGATTCCATTAGTGCCTCACACACTGGGAGAAAGAGCCAAAGAGACGGGGACACAAAGAAAGAAGCCGGGGGGTTGGAGCGGATGCTAGTTAGAGACAAAATGAGCTAGCAGAAAGGAGGAGATCCACCGTGAGTATTAGCAGGGAAAAACAATGAGTGTCAGAGTGGCTGAATGGCAACAAGGAACAGGAGAGAAGGAATTCAAAGTGGCCATTGGCAGACTTGTTCACCTGCACAATGAGAGTCACAAACACATCGGCCATTTCCTCCCCCACCAGCTCTTTGTGCGGAGGCAAGCGCGAGAGGGTGATTTCAATGCATTAGCAGTGTGTGTTTTCCCACTGGAGGTCCTTCACAATGTGTCAGGGCAGGAACATTTTGTTTGGAGGTCTGAGAGGACGCGGCAGAGTCTCTCGGCGGGACGCATTAAAGCGCTAGCTGGCGTTTCTATGCTTGCTATCATGTCTTTTTTTAAATGCAGCATGGATGCAGATGAAAATAAAGCTTTTTATCCCTTTCTCAATGAACAAACCCAAATCCTTTTTGCAGGTGAACAATGGCAAATGCAATCACTGCAACGCATTCGTGTGAGTATTTTGTTATATAACGTTGCTTAGAAAATGAAATTCAAGGTTTGCTAGGGTTTTTAATCATTTATGGTGAGAATTTATTCACAGAATAAATTACTTCTAAATTCGGCAATTTTGACTGATGAAGTAGACTGCATTTGTTCCTTGAAGATTAAAAGGAAAATAAACCAAGGCCTTAGGCCTGAGCGATAAACCAAGTTTATGACTTCAAGGTAAAAAGTAATTGAGTTTTTATTGGTCCTTTTTGCCATAAAGGAAATCTAGCAAGCAATTCTTCAATAGAATAGAATAGAATAGAATAGAATAGAATAGAATAGAATAGAATAGAATAGAATAGAATAGAATAGAATAGAATAGAATAGAATAGGAAATCCTTTATTGTCATTGTACAGAGTACAACAAGATTTAAAGTTACACTATAATGTAGGGCAGTGTTTTTCAACCGGTGTGCTGTGAGAGATCATCAGGTGTGACACGAGAAATTATCGAATTTCACATTTATTTTTTAATAATAACATTATTAGGGTGGCAAACTGGCGGTATTTTGAGGGATACTCAGTGTAACAGCTGTCAAGTTTCTTGGCAACTTTTTGTTTCGCCAGCAAGCAGAGCTGTTGTCACTCTAATGTTAATTGAATTTTTACATGATGTGCAACTTATTATTTTTTGTGTGCATTATTTTTGTTTTATCATTGTGCAATTCTTGGTTGTATCATAGATTTCATAACCGTCTAAGCTGACCAAGTAGAATCACAGACAAAGCTTTTTTAGTTGAAAATTCTTCTGATTAAATGCTTGAATCCTTGAATTATTTATAGATATGGACGTATCTCAATTCTTGGTTAAAAGCAAAAAAAAAACAAAAACGTGCAGTTAGCATTTATTTTACGTAAATATGTCGAAGAAAGATGCTAGTCTGTCAGTCAATGTGGCGGCCGCCATATGTAAACAGAGTTTTTCCCATGAAAAGTCTTGTGAATAAATGCTTAAATCCCTGAATTCTTTATAAATATGGATGTAAAACAGTCTCGATTCTTGGTTAAAAGCAAAAAAAAAAAAAAAAAAAGTGCTGTTAGCATTTATTTTACGTAAATATGTTGAAGTACGATGCCAGTCCGTAGCGGTTAATTTCTCCCATTGATTTTTTTCACGTTTCAAAATGCATGCATGGTAAGAAAATACATAATTTCCTTGAATCCTTGAACAAATCACTCCTTAGACAATCCTTCCTGTTTGTATTCGGCACAGCTTTCCTACTTTTTCCAACTTAAATCCGGTATTGGGTCGCTGAATGTGTTGACCAACTGCGACCGACTGCGAAATACTGAAGAGGACCGTAAAACGGCCCTCTACTTGAAGGAGTTGCACAGTGGCTGACGGCTGTGAACCGTCAATACAATTATGAAGGCTATGGTTGTATATTGTTAATAATATTTTGTTTACAGGTTAAATTAAAATGATGAAATTGATAAGTTTAATTACAGTCAGTGCACAACCAATCAGGTTGCTTCCTGTCGAATGTAGCAACAGTGTAGCATAAGCAGCTTGTCCTCGGGCAAGTTGCTGGAAGTAATCTGTAAATAAGCCCAATGATTCAAATCTACTTCGCTGTTTGTTCACTAGCATGCCAAAGTGGTATGTACATTTTTGTTTGGATTTTATAATTTTGCATATGTGCGTTTATTTAGTTGTACAGAATTTCGTTGTATCACCAGTTCTACGCCGTGTCCGTGGTAGAAAGCAAGACTGCAGTAAACATCAGTACAACAAGAACTCAGCCTTGTTAACAGCACGTGGACGTCACCAGTGGGAGTTGCAGAAGGAAGGAATGAGTAGGTGCAGGCGTGCAGCTATTGTTCGTGTCGCGTTCAAGAATTGCTCAGATTTCTAGCCATCAGCCACCTTGCTATGCACGACAATGTGTTGGAATAAAACGCAGGGGAAGGACTGATGGTTGTATGGATATGGACTTTCGTGTATATTGACACTTGACGAGTCTAATCAAATGATGTACAGTAGACATGCTGGGGTCCACATTGTCATGGACCGCAGGGTGACTGATGGCTATAATTCCGAGCAGTTCTTGAACGCAAGACGAACAATTACCTCGCTTGCCCGCACGCGACTGAGAACCTTCCTTGTGGCACACACGGAAGTCATGGTGGCAGTCATGGATTGTTTTTTAAAAAGGACAACTTCGAAATCCAAACTGAGCCCTGGAAAAGGTTCTGACCCAGATAAAGGCACTAGTATGAGTCATGGTAAAAAAAGTATATAAATAGAAAATTTTTAAAAAGTGAAGACTGAGAGCTCAAAGGCAAAGCAATCCACTAAGAGCTATGTTTCATTCGGATTTACTTTCACCGGGGATGAGATGAAACCTACTCCATTCTGTTTCACGTTCCAACAAATAACACACTGAGTAAGTATAAATATTTAGAAATTTTATCATAATTAAATATACTGTACAAAAAGTCATTTTGGAACATTTTTAGTTGGTGGTGTGCTGCAAGATTTTTTTCCAATGTAAAAAGCTGCCGTGACTCAGAAAAGGTTGAAAAACACTGATGTAGGGTGACCAAACGTCCTCTTTTATCCAGACATGTCCACTTTTTACATCCGGTCCGGGGCGTCCGATGGGGTTTTATAAATTCATGAAAATGTTTGTTTTTCATTATTTTTCATGGGCCCAATTAACGTGTGTTGAAATTGACTGACGTTTTGCACAGAATACTACAGTACTGTGCTCCCTGTGAAGTGTTCCCAGAGAGCCTGCTTTCCAACTATTTCAATGATCATCGACAGACGAGCAAATATTGTAGCATCTAAACATCTATCACGTGATAATATACACTCAGCAGGAAAACAGTACATTATTTTCAATTAATTATAGCCACCTAGACGCCACGAACTGTATGTAAAAAAAAAAAAAAAAAGTTCACTGTTAGCAATAGCCTAATGCTAACAGTACGAGTTTCATTCAGTGTGTGATGATCACTCAGCACAGAAGGCTAAAGCAACATTGTATATTCTCTCTTAGAATAAGATAAGAACACAAATCTTACTGTGTGTCTCTCAAAACAAGCAATGGGGAGACTGGAGAGGACCCTAGTGGGTAAGTTGGGCGGGGGGGGCAGACCAGACACTGCTACGATGCAGGCTAACGACACATTAAATGTCACACATTGTGAACATGTGAAGGAAACTGTGGCGCATTTCCGTCTCGTCCTTGCCTTCTCAGACGAAAACTGGCATTCGTGTTGTTATGTTTTAGTCTCCAAAGACACATTTTTAACTCGTTATCGTCTCATCATCGTCATGAATAAATTGTTCGTTGATGAAATATTTTTGTTTTAGTCATCGGTGATGAAAGCAACACTGCAAAAAGCAAAAATAGAATAAGGAGTGTTTCTTTGTGTAATTATTACTTTGTATATGGGTGCCGCCAGCACAAATATGGGTAGGGAGAAAAAAATATATTCAATATTGACTTTATTTACCTTACTTTTGTTCTATATTTAAGTGTTTAGGCATTTATAGGAAAAACGACTATTTTTGGTTTTTAGAAGAAAAAAAAACAATTTTTTTAAACAATAAAGACCGGCCGTCCTCATATGTGGATATCAAATTTTGGGACATTTCAATCCCAATATTAACTTTGTAGTGTAATTGAAAAAAATGATAATAATAATGATAATGATAATGAAATTAAAATGAATAAAAACAACTGGCTGTGAATGCGCATGTTCATTTTTAATTTCTCTTTTTTTTATTTATTTATTTATTATTATTTTTTTTTTATTCAATGCAATTTATTGCTATTTAAATAATTGATTTTTTCCCCCAAAAATGGATCCTTCAATGAATTCATTCATTTTAGTTAAAATTATTTATACATTTTTGGTAACACTTTATAGCAGTGGTCTCAAACCGGTCCTCAAAGGGCCGCAGTGGGTACTGGATTTCATTCCAACCAAACGAGAACAATCCCTTTTCACCAATCTGGTGTCTAACAAGTGTAATCAGTTAATTGCAGTCAGGTGCTGCTTACTTTAGCAGAAACCTCATTGGTTGAACTGTCTGTTTTGGATCTGTTGGAACAAAGACCAGGACCCACTGCGGCCCTTTGTGGAATCGGTTTGAGACCCCTGCTTTATAGTAACTATCCGTTTTACTAGTTAATAGATCATTTGTAAACTGTTGATAAATGATTTATTGTTGATTTGTGAAGTATTTGTTAACAGTTTGTTAAGCAGTTACAGGGTGTTCCAATATGGTTGACACCATTCTAAATGGCCATGCTAGTTGATGGATCTTAATAAAACTATATACACTTTATGTTGAAAGTCATAAGTTTTATTTGTTAAATATACAAAGAAAAGTACAAATATTTGTACTCTATGGCAGATTTTCATAAATGTGCAACATGAGCGCTGCCTGCAAAATGCCTTATCAAAATGGCTTTTCTTTTGAAGTGAACGGCATTTCTTAACCTGAAAAGATAGAAATGCCAAACGTTACACACAAAAACTTGAAACGTTTCTACACAAACTGTGTTTCAGGTTAAGAACACCCTGTAAATGCTTAACAAACTGTTAACAAATACTTCACAAATCAACAATAAATCATTTATCAACAGTTTACTAATGATCTATTAACTAGTAAATGGATAGTTATTATAAACGGATAGTTATTATAAAGTGTTACCACATTTTTTGATTGCCCAACAGATAGTATATGCGGGCAACACTAATACTACAGTTGATAACAGTTGGATATCAATGGGAGCAGTAAAATATTGTCCAGCGGGCTGCCATTGGCCCCTGGACTGCACGTTTGAGACACTTGTCTTAAATGAATGTAATAAAAACATTTAAGAAACAAAATTAATAATCCTTGCATGAAAGGGTGAAGTGATGCATTATAGTCACTTCACAAGATTTGATACCATAATGCTAACACACAATCAAACAAAACAGAGCACTATTATTTTTACTTCCCCTGAATTACATCTCATTAGATTGTACAGGTGGACATAACGTGTGCGAGAAAATGTCCTAAATTGCCAAAATTACATTTGTTAAGACTGCGTAGGTGGTGAATAAAACCGTCTAATCCTCACAAGGGAGTTCAAATTGTTTGGCAAGTACCCATCGATTGTTTCTACAAAAACAGCACACAAGCAAATATGCTTTCACTTGAACTCCAAGCAAAAAGGATTTATGGCTAACAATGGCCGCCTGTCGACAATAATCCACTCACCTTAAGTTATTACACAACACAAGGGTCACATGATTACTGCCCTTTGACCTTAGTCTATCAATGAGGCTCCTTCATTGCAGTGACAACAGCATACACAACCACACCAGTGCAGTGCTATTGAGTTTAAGCTTGCTTGTTAAAGGCCACTGGTTGCTTATTATGTTCGCCTACCATCTACTAAAACATGGCGAGTAAGCCTATGAGGTCACATGGATCATTCAGGTCAACCGCATCGCTGTTTTTACAGACATTGTGAACAAAAATAATATTGGGACTTCTATCAATCCGACATAAGCAACCCATAAAATTTTAGTTGCACGATATTTCCATAATTCCTTTTGGAAAAATCGCTCCAGACACCAAAAAAATACATAAATGAAACCAATTATCAAAACAATTTTCTTTCTTTAACAAGACCCATATAGGGACTGATCACAAGTCCAGATTAAAAAAAACAAAAAAAAAAAACAATATAGAAATTGACCAAATTTCTACAGGAGGATAACTGCCACAGTAGTCAAATCGTCACTGAAACCTACATTTTAAGTAAGCTGAACTAATGTTGAGTAAGCAAAAGTCAACATATTAAGTAAAATGGAATTGGCAAAGTCAAAATTTGAAGTAAACTGGCTTTAAAGTACATACAGTGGTACCTCTACATACGAATTTAACACGCTTTAGGACCTGGTTTGCAAATCGAAATGGTCGTATGTCGAGCCCAATTTTCCCATAAAAATACATTATAATTCGATTAATTTGTTCCGCAGCCCAAAAACCTACGCTAAATCCTTCATAAATACTGCTGAAACAATTACAAATAGCTATTAGACATATCAAAACAAATAACTTATGAATACAATTCGGATTGAGAATGATAATAATAATGTTTTGCATGCTGTTCCTGAACGCACTGCGTGACTGAGAGGTGCGGTAGAGTTTTTACTTTCTCTTTTCATGTTTTCATTGGCGTCAACTACAGTGGACAGTAGCCGTGGGTTGTTGCGCAAGTTCTGAAATGAATTATTTTAAACCTGACTAAGCTGGCGATTTCCTTGACGATGTTACAATAATTATAATTGTCACCTTAACTTACAAAGACTGGGGAACGGAGGTAGGAGGCGGACAATCTGGGTCATGAGCATAATACGGCCGTATTGTCGAGCCAGTTCACTAACGTGCACACCACGCTCAATTTTTTTCCATCCTAATTTCAATGGTAAGTGTCACCATTATTGTTTTTTCACAACCATGAAGTTGTCATAAATCGCTGTCATGAATCATCGTATTCCGAGCATGTCGCCATATGTCGAGACAAATGACAAGTCAGATTTTACGTCGCATGTCGAAAGGATCGTATGTCGATGCAATAGTATGTCAAGGTACCACTGTATATCTAAAGCTAATATAAGTAGGATTTTAACCTGGGTTACCTCAATGACAGCACAGTGTGTAGACTACTGAGCGAACCAGTCTGGCATCAGGCTGGGCTAAATTCACATAATCTTACATTTAAATTCAGCGCAATCTTTCATTTGAATTTAACAATTTAATATTCTAAGAACAACCAACTCAATACTTGAAGTTAACACAGATCTACTAACTCAGAAATGTAGATTTAGCCCCAAAACATGATAATTACCTGTGTTAACTTGATTAGATGAGTTATGAACAGTGTAGTCACCGATTACTTGAAAAACTAATTCAGTTACTGATTACTGATTACGCCTCAAAAAAGTAATCTAGTTACTTTACTAATTACTTAATTATCAAAGTAAGTAAGTTACTTTAAAAGTATTTATCAGTTACTTTTTACCAGTTTATCACCCTTTACTGCCTCAACATAGGAATGACAACAGAAAAATGTCATTGAATGTAATTGATTTTTCGAGATTTAATATTAATAGAGAAGATCAGAATTTTTTGGATAAGGCTTAATCTTCGAGTTAGCGGGGGTTTAAATAGTCGATGGAGTTGATTTCAACCACCATTGACTCGCGCTAGCTTAGTCACTCTGGAGCCCTGAAACTGACAAATAACTGACAAACTGCACGAAATTTGTTCAAATCAACTCGAACGACTAATTAAACCCCCACTAACTTGAAGAGTAAGCCTAATGTCAAAAATTCCGAACTTTCCCTTTAAAATAAAGACCTAGCCATTAAAATGTTGTCTATAAGGCATCTTTTAAACCAATAAAACAAACAATAAAAATGGATGAAATGAACAAGAATCTTACAGTAGTAAGCAATTCATAATAGGCCCAGATTATATTTTGAACAGATCATGTGACCAGCTCCTTAGAGGCTGTACTTTGCTTTGCTTATCCAAAACTACAGCTGAGGATGGATATTAGGAATTTCTTTAAACCTAGGATTTCAAAAGCTTCAACAAAAACTAAGCTTGAACCGAGGATTGAACCATAGACTTCATTACCATTGAAATGACCGAGCTTCATTTAATAAACCGAAAACGGCACACACTCATGTCGGATTTAAGCTTACATTTTTGAAGAACTACGAAAGTTGTACCGCATACAAACAGGAAGGATTGTCTCAAGAGTGATTTGTTCAAGGATTCAAGGTAAATATGACATTTTTTGTACCATGCATGCGTGATTTAAGCATTTATTCGCTGGAATTTTCTTCTTTGTTTACACATGGAGGCGGCTAATTTTCGTAACTGACTAGCCTCATAGTTTGCAATATTTATGCGAAATAAATGCTATCTGCACAATTTTTTTTTTGCTTTTGACCAAGAATCGAGACTGTTTTACGTCCATATCTATAAAGAATTCAGGGATTTAAGCAGATATTCACAAGAATTTTCGCCAGAAAAGCTCTGTTTACGTCAGGGGGGCACAGGCCTCATTCGCTAACACTATAAAGTGTATAATGACTATAAAGGGCTATTCTATTCTATAATAAGTTGTGATTGTTTATAGAATTTATTAATAATCTATTTACATACTATTTATAATTGATTCTGCATGTTTTCCTCAGGTCTTAATTTATTAGCTGTTGAAAACTAGCAGTAAATTAAAAAAAAATTAAGTTGCTATTTTGGTCAAAAACTTCCATAATATGTTAAATATTGCTATTGATCCTGAAAATATAGGTCATTATCTCTGCATTTGGTGATTTTTTGTGCATCTAGTGTGAAATCTAAGACTTTTATAGCCATTTTAAGTTGTGTTATACTTATATAAAAAATAATTAATCGGGATTTTATAAGGGAACAACTTTAAATTTTTTGATGCCACTGCTCATGGAGACTCATATATGAATAAGGTAGGTGCTTGTTTTGGTTTTAGGTCAGTAGCAGCTTTGGTTTTGAAAATATTTTAATTCAAAATGTTTGAAAATAGGCCCCCTACACATCAGCCCCGTTTAACGCGTCATTTCAAAAGGTTATGAAGTCTATGATTGAACAAGAACAGTGTCAGGATGTACTGTATATTTACAGTGTATCACAAAAGTGAATACACCCCTCACATTTCTGCAGATATTTAAGTGAATCTTTTCATGGACAACACTGACAAAATGGCACTTTGACACAATGACAAGTAGTCTGTATGCAGCTTACAGTATAGAATAGAGTTCATTTATTTTCCCCTCAAAATAACTCAAAATATAGCCATTAATATCTAAACCCCCGGCAACAAAACTGGGTACACCCCTTAGAAACTATGTACATCCCTAAATGTCCAAATTGAGTACTGCTTGTCATTTTCCCTCCAAAATGTCATGGGACTTTACACACAAAAGCTCGTAAACAGTTTGCTGAAGACATGTCAACAAAGCCCATGGATTAAAGGAACCATGTCTGACTTGTGCACCGTCTTCAGAAGAGGCTTCCTCCTGGGGTGACAGCCATGCACACCAATTTGATGTAGAGTGCGGCGTATGGTCTGAGCACTAACAGGCTTGCCCCCCACCTCTTCAATCTCTGCAGCAATGCTGACAGCACTCCTGTAACAAGTCACATGACATTTTGGAGGGAAAATGACAAGCAGTACTCAATTTGGACATTTAGGGATTGTATGTTTTTTCAAAGGGGTGTACTCACTTTTGTTGCCAGGGGTTTAGATATTAATGGCTATATTTTGAGTTATTTTGAGGGGAAAATGAAATAACATATATATAAGCTGCACACAGACTACTTTTCATTGTGTCAAAGTGTCATGTTGTCGGTGTTGTCCCATGTAAAGATAGATAGAAAGAGACTTAAATATCTGCAGAAAAGCGAGGGGTGTACTCACTTTTGTGATACACTGTACATACATTATGAGGCAATCACAAAATATTAATGCACAGACACTGAGGAAACTAACTTTAATCAGATGACGCGCTTAGAAAAATGAATGTGTCAGATAATCAGATTACTTAAATTTACTGAAGGAAAGTAATCAGATTACAGTAACGCGTTAATGACAATACTGGTTATGAATACTCAAAACAACAAGTCTTGAAGAATATTTGAGTTCAAATCTTACTTATTTTATTTTATACAGTGCAGCACTCCCATCTCAACTCTCTCTATCAATGGCAGCCATTGAGTTCACTCAAACTGCAGCGCGTTATTATGTCTAATGACAGAGTGCTTGTAAGTCACTGAAATAGCGGTTATTAGGACAAAGAACAGTATGAAAGAGCTAGCCTAGCCATGAACACTGACATAAAGTTGACCGATATTGCGTAGGTCATAAATAGACCACAGCCTAGCTAGGCAGAGCAATTGAACGCACCGACAGAGTAGGAAATGAAATCCCTGCCATGAGCCGTCGTAAAGCAAGCTGCAGACAGACGCGGAGCTCGAGCGCGATTGAGATGCAGCCAGAGTTCCGACGCAATCTGTGCACATTACCGGCGCACGGGCTGCAGTGTACAGCTTGTACTTATTCATTCGTCTCTGCGACCCCGCTGCCAAGGTTTCGGGGCGTCTTGGCGGCCGCTTCTCCAAAACAACTGAGATTGCATTATGTGCTTGGATTGCGAGTTTGCCAGTATGAATATCTCTGATTTTTGTTTTTCTTTCCTGGAGGAAAGTCAGCCCGCGGGGACACGGCGGGAAGGCGTCTATCTAATAGAGCTTTCTCTCCCAAATACATGCAGGCAAAGTAAGCATACAAACCCGGCGCAGTAGTGCACATTGCACATGCCATCTGTGGAGTTTTACGACTCAATAAGCATCTTCCTCAGGCATACCTTTTCTTCTTTCGACACAAACACACAGCAATAAACACTTTCTCAAACTGTGCTCTCCTCATCTCAGCGGGGAAAATGAGATATTCAAGCTGGACAAACACAGCAAAAGTCTTAAATAGAGGAGAATATGCCTCAAAGCATCTCTCACAGTTCTCTGCTAGATCTGTCATTGTTCAGGCAGGCTTCTCCGAGCCACGGCTTTCACAAAGGCGCGCAAATATGCACACTAATTTTCCATAACACACATTTCAGACACATTGGGTCCACTCACGTTGGCAGATGTCCTTGTTCTCCTGGAAGCCCGGTTTGCACACACATCTCCCGATAGGAACCAGCCAGCCTCCGTCGGCGCTGCAGTACATCTTGGGAACCTCAAACTCCTCGGAGGCATTCACGCACACTCCGTGTACCTCCACCAGGGCTGTGTCTCCTCCTGTTATGGTGTCAGGGAACTGGGCCAAATTCAGCACGGTGACAGGACACTTCTTGTAGAAGACCCTGACCGAAACCAGTGCGATGCAAGCGCCCAAATCCTGGAAGGCCAGGTAGAAGCCTTTTTTACTCAGGTTGCTGATGTCACGCACTTCGGTATTTAGCTTCATCACACGGTCACCGACATCCACCTACAGAGAGGAAAAATTGAATTACTTAACTCAAAGGTGTCAAACTACATTGCAGTCACGGTTTCCTTCGGAGGGCTGTTATGTTTGCCAACTAGGGCTGCCACGATGAATCGACTTTTTCACAACTAAAAAGGAATGTAAAACTAATGTGTTGTCAATTGTTTATAGATATTATTGACCAAAATATGGTCCAAATCGTCTTTATATTTGCTTATACAGTGGTACCTCTACATACAATTTTAATTTGTTCCAGGATCCGGCTTGTATGTCGAAATGGTCGTATGTTGAGGGGAATTTTCCCATATGAAAACATTATAATTCGATTGACAGACCAAAAACCTACGCCAAATCCTTACTAAATACTACAGGTACAATTCCAAATGTTAATTACGCATAATAAAACAAATCAATTACAAATACAAATTGGAATATTAATAATAATAATTATAATAATTATAATGAAACAAATTGGGTTCCAATGTGGCGGTTGTGTTTTGCATGCTGCTCCTGAACTGTGTGACTGACGAGGGATAGACAGAGCTTTTACTTTCTCGTTTCATATTCTGTTGTTTTTCAGCGTCGGCAATGCCAGAGACAGTAGCCGTGTTGTGTTGCACAAGTTCTGAAATAAACGATTAAAACCTGACGAAGCTGGCGACTTTCTTGCTGATGTTAAAATAATAATAATGAGAGTCTTCTTCGAGATCGTTGACATATTCTGGCCGGATTGTCGAGCCAATTCACTGACGCATACACTATGCTCATATTTTTTATCATGTCCTTCTTAATGTCAACGGTAAGCTTCACCTTTTTCCTCTTTTTCATCATCTGCACTAACCTTCTTGACATCATGTTAACTTGTCTCAAAAGAAAATTCGCCGTCTTGCGGGAAAACAATGACATTGCGACGCTGTCATAAATAGTCGTATTTCGAGCATGTTGTCATACATAGAGACAAAGGATGAGTCAAATTTTCAGATGTCGAAAGGATCATATGTCGCGGTACTGCTGTATTTATTCATTCACCCTCTGAACCGCTTATCATCACGAGGGTCGCGGAGGCTTATATTTATTTAGATTTTTTAAAAGTTTTTCATTAAAAATGCTTTTGGATACAGTGGTACCTCTACTTACAAAATTAATTGGTTCGGGAAGCAGTTTCTTAAACTTGAAAATTCTGTAAGTAGAGACACATTGCCCCGGGACATAAATTACACTTTACATGCACGTTCTTTCCTTTAATTTCGACCAACTTGAAATAGTGCTAATATCTCCGCCTCGTAAAGGACAAATTTTCCTCTGAATGGTCTGCCATCATATCCCTCTGCATCTGTTTTGCGTGTGTGTGTTTGCCTCACGCGCTGTTCCAGTTTGTGTGTGAAAACCCCGGCTCTGAAATACGTGCGCTCGAGCGTTTACATCACAGAATGGGGGATCACGTGAGATTTGACAACAACGCAGCCATATTGGAAGCAGGTCTGGCTCGCGGGACATTAAACTTTAACTTGCCAGTTCGATAAAGAGACAAACTCGTTACTAAGGCGAAGAACAGATATGTGATCAAACTTAAGTGATCAAACTTAAGGATGTGAACAATGTTGACCATTAAGAGCAAGCCGAAGACAAATGGAGTAAAGATGTCGACAGGCTTCCACAATTACACGAAATGGACATTCTACCGTATTTATTGCTTGGTGTATGTTACTAAGCTCATCAGCAATTCCAAAATTACAAATCGCTACAAAGCTACGAACAGTTTTGCTGCGGATGGGTGCAGGACCTGCACATTATGACCGTATCAAACGGCAACTCCATCGTTCTTGCAAAGTTAGCTATGTGTGTTTACTATTTTCATTGCCATGAACCTGAACGCACCCCAAGTCTTGGATGACAAATAAACAGAGCACAGTAGACTTGCTATGGCTGGTAGTTTCTTCAATTTATTCAAAGTAAGTAACGCATCGCTTTTGACCGTCAGTAACAGTTACAGCGTTGAAATGGCTGAAAAAATAATTAGTTAGATTACCCCGTTACTGAAAAAAAATAACGCCGTTATGTAACGGCGTTATTCCCAACACTATTGGATACACACAAACACATCTAGAAGAGACCCCTCTTTGCCAATTGGAAGTTGCTAGGCAATAGCCAATGGAAGAGCAGCTATAATTATGTTACGTTCAGTAAACTCTGGGAGCTGCGAGTAGCAGTCTATACTGTATTTTTGCCTTCCGTATCCATAAATGTCTTTGGTAACAAGAGGTAATATTTTCCTGTTGAGGCATATCGTAACCTGAAAATTCTGTATGAAGAGATGTTCGTAAGTAGAGGTACCACTGTACTATTTTTAAAGCACAAAAAGGACAATTGGGGATGACATAAATTTCAGGTAAAACACACTTTAGAAGAAAAAAAAAAAATGAAATTGATGCACATGATTTACTTTCGTGGGCCACACAAAAGGATGTTACCGGCCGAATCTGGCCCCGACGCAATGGATTGGAAACCCGTGACTCAAAAACAAAACACACACTCGACCGTATTGTTTTAGTGTTTGTGTACCCATACCTGTGTAAAACTTTCATCTGCAGCAATAGTATCGATTTTGACATACTGGCTCTCCTTGATGAACCACAGGTTGGCGTTGTTAGACTCATAGTAGTACATGTTGAATGTCTGCAAAAACATCAAATTTTAAACACACTTGGGCACAAGCCAGTTCATCCAATGTGAAAATTTTAACAAGCTCGTCGCTCTCTCATCTCTTCTCACGTCAGTCCATCTGTCTGGATTTTCAGTCTCAAACTATCTGCAGCTCTTTGAAAACGCTGCTCTGTGCAATCTCATCATCTCTCTGCTACTCCATGTTATGTCAGTGACTGGGTGCAGGAGACAAAGTGGAGTGAAGTGAATACAGAGGAGCAGTAAAATCTCAGATATGAGCGAATGGGGGACTGTGAAAAAATATATAGGAGGAATTAAAATATACTAGGAGCCCCAAAGACAATCTCTGGAGCGTTGTTTAAGTCTTTGGAATTGAAAGATGGAAAATAATCTTGATTTTTTTTTTTTTTTTTCTTTCGTAAGCATTGAATTCATTCACACAACTCAACACCCACAAACAACGTGACTCATCGGATAAAACAATAATTGATGAATGCATTTTTGCACCCACAATCAAAAGTTTTGAGACAATTCACTGTTCATTAGGTTGAGAAAGTGTCTCAAAACCTTTGACCGTGTGTGGAGTTGAATGTTGCAATAGTGCAATTCTGTCCAAAAATAAGCACACTGTTCAGTGTACCTCTTTGATTCTTTCTCTTGCCCTTTCTCTGAATTCACCCTTTTTGACTTACTGGGATGTAAAACAACATCATCTAATTGGAACAAATATTAAGCAAAGGTCATACGCTTTCAATTATATCATTTGGTAAAAGGCACATTTGTTACTACAACTCCACAAATGTCAGACTGGTTTAATCAGACTTTTTTTTTTAATCAAATTAATTATCTCGTTGGTAACATGAACCATTTCCAGTTATTAAACCAGACCTGAGACAATCTAATTTCGACTTGTTTCAAATCAAATGCTCTGCTATGCTACTGATCTACTCCCCAACAAAAGTATGTTTTTTTCGTGATCTTCAAAAAGACGGCTCCGAGAGGTTGCTATGAACTCCATGACTTGCATACCGGGTGGATTTCAACATAGTTAGAGTGGCAGAGACTTTGTTGTATTACGGTAAGGCAGCTTTGCTCTAGGCCTAATTACACAACATTTGATACAAATTGAATAACACTCTTGTCGTAGTAACTCCCTGGCTGCCATTGATAGCGATAGATGTGTAATCCATTTGAACTATAGTGGTATGAAAAAGTATCTGAACCTTTTGGAATTTCTCACATTTCTGCATAAATCCCCATCAAATGTGATCTGATTAGTCGAAATCTCACAGATGAAAAATCAGCCAAACATTGATACATTTTTATATATTAATGAGGATAGTCTGCAAACAATGACGGGGGGAGAGAATAAGTAAGTGAACCATCACATGTAATATTTTGTGGCCCCCCTTTTAGCAGCAATAACTTCAACCCGACGCTTCCTGCAGCTGCAGATCAGTCTGGCACATCTATCAGGACTAATCTTGGCCCATTCTTCTCTACAAAACTGCTGTCGCTCAGTCAGATTCCTGGGTGGTCTTTAGGTCATGCCACAGCATTTCAATGGGGTTCAAGTCTGGATTTTGGCTTGGCCACTTCAGAACGGGTATTTTTTTCTTCTGAAACTATTCTGAAGTTGATTTACTTCGGTGTTTTGGGTCATTGTCTTGTTGCAATATTCATCCTCTTTTTAGCTTCAACTGTCTGATGGCCTCAGGTTTTCCTGCATAACATCCTGATAAACTTTTGAATTAATTCTTCCTTTAATGATTGCAAGTTGTCCAGGCCCTGACAAAGCAAAACAGCCCCAAATCATGATGCTCCCTCCACCATGCTTTGCTGTTGGGATGAGATGTTGATGTTGGTGAGCTGTTCCATTTTTCCTCCACACATGACGTTCTGTGTCACTACCAAACAATTCCTTTGGTTTCATCAGTCCACAAAATATTTTACCAAAACTTCTGTGGAGTGTCTAAGTGCCTTTTTGCAAACATTAAACTAACAACAATGGGGTTTTACAGACAGCAGTGGCTTCCTCCGTGGAGTCCTCCCATGAAAACCATTCTTGGCCCTTGTTTTACATATAGTTGATGTGTGCACAGAGATGTTGGACTGTGCCAGTGATTTCTGTAAGTCTTTAGCAGACACTCTAGGGTTCTTTTTTACCTCTTTGAGTATTCTGCGCTGAACTCTTGCTGGACAGCCAGTCCTTGGGAGAGAATAGAGCCAAACTCTCTCCATTTGCAGACAACCTCACTGACTGTCGATTGATGAACATCCAGACTTTCAGAGAAGGTTTTGTATTCTTTCCCAGCTTTATACAAATCAACAATCCTTGCTCACAGGTTCTCAGACAGCTTTTTTGACCGAGCCATGATGCACATCAGACAATGCTTCTCATCAAGACAGTGGGCAGGGCAGCTTTAAACCACTCACCAGTAATTTGGCAAACACCTGACTTTAAAGTGTTTGGTAAAATTTGGTTTCAACTGCTCTTTAAGTCTCCTTAGGCAGAGGGTTCACTAACTTATTCCCTTTCCCTTTTCTGTCATTGTTTGCATGCTGTCCTCATTAAAATATGAAAACTTATAAATATTTGGGTGTTTTTAGTTAAAGCAGACACTGTTTCTACATATGTGTGATTTTGACAAGTATCAGATCACATTTGATGGTGATCTTATGCAGAAATAGGAGAAATTCCAAAAAGTTCAAATACTTTTTCATAACACTGTAGGAGGGTTTGGACAAAGGCATGTGCCGGTATGAGATTCTGACAGTATGATAACCTTAAGCCAAAATATCACGGTTTCACGGTAACACTGTATTGCAATAACAGCTCTAAAATGTGTTACTTTGCTATATCTAGCCGAAGTATTTCCATACCAGCAATTTCATTTTATTCGATGGGGGAAAAAAAGTTCAGGAGTTTCACCTCCTCCAGCCATCGAGTAGCACAGCTGACTCACTGAGACTCAGCCTTGCAACTGCAAGCGAGGGATTTTTCAATGCATTTTTGGGACATTAAAAATAGCCAATACCTTAGGGACGCTATGACCGAAAATGTTTGCGGTTTTGAAACCCTGACGTTTTCAAACCACGGTATACCTTGAAAACGGTAATCGGCACATGTCTACTTGGACATCTATTGACGTCAATGACATGAAAATATATTTGTTTCCTGCAATGTGCCACGTGATTCAAGTTTAAAATGCCGTCATTACAATGCCACTGATCGTGTTAGAATGCGGAGAAAATTGTTAGGGTTTAACAGAATTTTGGCATGCAAAATAAAGCAAAAAATAGACTAACAATGGCTCTAACACATCAAATTTAAGTGATTAATGACCAAACAAATTAAAACAAGGTCCACACATTGGCTGCCAGCAAGGGTGGACTGACATACGGGATAACGGGGACTCTGTACTTTGATCAGGTTACAGTTCTCTAATGGTTTACTTGGGTTATAGTTTATTGTATCAGTGACCTGTTCGCAGTAAAATCACTTAATGCTTTAAAATCACTACACTGTTGTATTTTTTTTTTTTTTTACTCTAGGCACATTAAGGGCTCAGGTTCTTCTTTACTATATGATTTTTGTCAAAAACAACATCAATTGCTGTTTTTTTTTTCATCAAGGTACTGGTACGGGTACTTGTTTTGCCAGTGTTCTGTCAGATTTTGCCACTTCTCAGATTTTGTTCCCGAAGCTTTTGTGGCGGTGAATAAGAACTCTTTTACATTCAGTTGCACTCAATATTTTACAGAGGTGCTAAATAAAAAAGTTACATCATAAACATACGTGTGCAACATGATTACGGCATACATAAATGCTTAACGGCACAGGGAAGATGTTAACGTTGAGAGATCGGCGTGCATTCGAGTTGACCGGAGCCACATGGTAGGATGTGTGTGCGGAGAACTTTCCTTTGTGCGCATCCATAACCAGGGGTGAAAGTGGCTAGAATTTCTTGCCGGAACTCCCTAACATAAAGTTCGCCACACAGCCCTTTTAAAATAAATATATATTTATATACGTAAACCAAAACGATGTATGGATGTTAAACAAAGGAATACTTATCAAATAAATAATTTGGATAAAAAAGACAAGGCGCTGTATGGTCATTGCAGAGCAAGAGCGTACCATGCGCCCTCTTTTTACTCTTTCTCCTCTGCGATGCAAAACCGCATCTGTTTATTTACATTTTACAAACTTTTCCAGCGTTATTTCGTTGTGCAAATGCATTAAAAATGATCATAAAAATATGTAGACTATTTAAACATTATGAAAAGTTGCGTTTTTTTTTCTGCCAACTGAGAATTCGTTACATAAGACAGGCTTTAATGCGCAGGCATTGTCACCAAATGTGATCACGCAAAACGCAACCAGTCCGTTTTTCCAAGCAGCAAGCAGTGATCTGTCCAGGTCTGACTGGAGCATCCCTTCCCTCTCCTCCTCACAAATAATACATAGAATTTTGAGGGGTTTTTTTCTCGGGCTTGGGCCTACAAATAAAATATAAAATTCTGTTTTTTTTCCGGGCTCGGGCCTACAAATAAAACATAACATTTTGGGTTTTTTTCAGGCCTGCAAATCAAGTTAACTGATCAGGCTCGGGCGGGTCGGGCATTAATACCAGCGGACCTGGGTCGGGTCGGGTTGGGCCGGATTTTTTTAGGCCCGATCTTACCTCTTGATGACCTTAAATTGGTTGCAGTTACACGTCGGGGAACGCTCCCTACAGAACAAAACACGACAGGATTTGACCAACATTGTGACAATGCTGACCAAAAATGACGTAATGTCCATGTTATAAAATCGCCCAGCAGCCTTCCACGCACAGAGAGTGCCAGTGGGCAACACAGGTCAAGTCTGTGAAAGCGTCCAACCGGCTTCATTCTCGGAATCTTTTCATGCACGAAAGCAATGAAGAGAGTAAATCCTGCCGTTACCTTATACAGGAAATTCCCTGGTAATATGTGTGAAAAGGGCTACAGGCAATGCGACTTGTCAGATAAAGAGAGACGCTGGGGAGAACTACGTAGAATAAATGAATAATAAAAATCAGTGCAAACGGATGACGCTAAGCAAGCTATTTATTAGGCTTGTATTGTTAACACTTGTGTATGTAAATCTGACATTAGTAGATTGTTCTTATTGGAGATGCGTGTGTGGCAGCGTGGCAGTTTTTTTTTTTTTTTTTTTTTTTAAACATTGGGTTTTGACAGTTGCCGTCATATTTTCGGGATCAAAGCACCGTATGCCGGAACGGCGTTCCGCCATCGTATTTCTTGGCGGAACGCCGATCCGGTGCGTTCCGGCCCACTTTCATACCTGTCCGTAACCAAACATAATTAGATGTTTCTTTCTTCATAGAAGTGTTTACTTTGGACCTGATGCACTGGTGGCCATCTGTAATATTATCTGCATGTGCAGCACCGCAAAATTGCAATTTCTGGGTTAAAATCTGACAGAATACCGGCTGGATGGCTTCTAACACTGCCCATGAAGCGGGCCGGTCTTTCAATGACTCCGGGCCACTCCAGCCACGCAGTCCACCCCTGGCTGCCAGTCCAAATGGATGAGACGTCTATCACCGTCAATAGCTGCCAATGACTTCACTTCTGTGCCATGTAAACTTTGTAGGCATTCTTTGTCCCATTTCTAGCAAATGTTAGCACCATTCTCTTTGTAATAGCACAACACTTGATGCAGCTTTTGTTTGGATTTCAATCATTTGTTCAGGTGTTGCTTCTACGTGTGCTGACACAAACCTCTTTGCAGGTACCGGGAACCCCGGGCAGGCTGTTACAGTCCCGTAGGGTGAATTTGATCTCGATGTAAACGCGCTGCGCTCCCTCCCGGCTGATGTGTCGTGTCCGCAGCCAGTTGTTTTGATTGGCCTGCATGACATTACACACCTGGTACGTCCTCATCGGGGTGTTCCGCTCATCCATCACGCTGATCTCCTCCCACTGAATGTAAGAGAGATTGTACATGCGGATTACCGTGTTGTACTTGGACCCAACGCCAAGTCATTTAATTACTTCACAGAAAAACGAGAACAAGAGCTGTCTGTCGAAGTGTGAATGTGGGAAAATGTCAGAAAAGAAAGTAACGGAAATAGAATGAAAGAGTATATTCCGCACAGTAGTTTGCACTTTTTTATTTTTTTGGTAGTTTGACAAGGCCTTTGAGAAGGCCGCTGGAGGCCATGTTTTTTGTTATTTCCATAAAGAAACTAGTGATGTTTGCTTTCACACATACTGTTTGGTAACATGTTTCATCTTGAATGTTGAAAATAATTTCTTCACCTTTTCAGTGCGTCATTGACGATGATAGATGTTCAATCATGTGGCTTTTCTCAGCCTTCTGTTGTGAGTTTGAATGAGTTTGTCACAAGTAGACGTCCAACGCATTTGTGCTGCCACTGGATTTGGACATCTATCGCCGTAAATGGCACAGAAAAGAGATGATTGGCAAACAGCCTTTTCCATAACATATTGTGTAATACTTTTAATTAATCAAATCTGATTTAAAAATGCAATAATTCATGTTTAACTTTTTGTAACTTATTTACTGCAAATGATTATGTTTTATTGCCACCGTGATTAATCTCAAAATTCGATTAATCGGTCATTTTCATTTAGGTTCAACAGTTTAATCTTTTAGATCCATGGATTAATCACAAAATCACGCGATGGTATAAACTATCATTGGGTCATTCACAGCCATTGATTATGTTTCTTTGTCATTAATGGCGTGATATTGCTTAAATAAATAACAAAATTAGATTAACTGGGAAATTAGTTGACATGAACATATCAAATCCATTGATTCAGCGCAAAATAATTTGATAATTATTTATTTGCGTTTGAATGCACAGATCAATCTAAAACGAGATTATGTCAAAATATGTTTATTTTATTTTATTTCAAATCTTTGTTTAACCAGGGAAACATTTTGTTGACATTAAAAAATATTTTTTACAAGAGTCAAGGCCAACACAGGCAGCAACACAAACACAGAGTTGCACAAACAAACATAGTTAGAAGCAAAGCACAAAAAAAGCTCACAAAATAATTAAAAAAAAAAAAAAAAAAAAAAAAAAACAGCAGTCATAGCATCTACAGTCAAATTCACTTGCTTCCAAGTCTTTTAGAAGAGCCTTAAAGGCATCAAGTAACACCAGACCCTGTAATTTTAGTTTTGTTTTTTTTCAGCTCATTCCATGCAGAAGGGGCAGCCAGCATGGTTGAAAGCCCTTCTCCCAAGTGCAGTGCGGACCCTCGGTACAGTCAATAAAAACAAGTCCTGAGACCGAAGGTTCTGACTCCCAGTGCTTTTTTGATTGAGAAAATTCCCCAAGTAGGATGGAAGCCAAGAATGGCCTTATAAGCAAAGACATGTCAGTGAAACAATCTACAAGTGGACTGAGCAGACCATCACTCGGGCATAAAGAGCAGTGGTGGGTAGATCTGATGTTTGTAATAAATCTCAGTGCTCCATGGTAGACGGTATCCAATTAATGAAGACAATGAGAAATGAATGTAAATAAAGAGCATCCCTAAAATAAAAACCCAATTTCAGCTTTTTTTTTTTTAAATGCTGAATATAAGGCTTAAAAGACAGCGAATCATCAATTAAGAATCCAAGATACCTATATTGTGACACTGTCTCAATTTCAGTACCCTGAACAGTTGCAACAGCGTACCACACGAATGCTATTTTTAGACCGTCACGTCGCCATCGTAACGCGGAAGTGGGCCAACATAGACACGCCCTTGCATACAATCCATGTTACCTCTGCTTGTTTTCTCCGGTATTCTTTCAACAAAAAAAAAACATGCCGATCAAACACTGCTGCTACGGAACTTGTAGAAACGACTCCAAACATTACGACATATGAAGGATGTTTTCTTTATACGAAACACACAAAACTTGGAGGAAAAAATGTGAGGAATGGATCAACTTGCACGGTCGTCCAAAAGATTATTTTAAAGCCAGCAAGGTGATGCCATTCACAGATCATATGCAGGAAACATTTTGTTGGGGGCCATGGTACTACAGAGGATGAAGAGGTAAGCCTTTTTGATATTTTTACTTATTTTTTAGCGTGGTGTTTTCCCGTGCTGCTTCTGTCTGACAATGAATGACCTGAAAAAAATTAAAATGGTAACTGACTGCCACTGTTACCTTTTCTGTTGTAAAAACATAACTTAAGTAACAGAGAAGTGTAAATGAATTATAGAATTAAGAGGTTATTAATGAAAAACTTAAAAGTTTTTGATGGCTGTCACTGAGTAACATTTGCAATCGCTATACAAAAATAGCAATGTAAATTGCCCCCAAGAACGGTAAGAGATGTAAGACAACCAGAAGATATAATATAAAAGAAAGCCTGGGCATATAATGGTAAAGGATAGATTGTTGAAACAGGAGAATGTCATTGTCAGTGCCGTAAGGCAATGCACATAAGAAAAAAGTGTCGATAAAAAAGCTCTGGATCAGGTCGGATCTTTTTCAGCCCTCGACACTCAAGCCATCTCTTTAACTGAACATTTGTGTGTTCTTCCACATCTTTACCAGTGAATTTGGCACCAGGGACAACATTTTTGGACAGAATTGGTAGGTATAGCTCAGTAAACATCTCGTTCGTACCCTATTTCCATGCATTTACTATTAGGGTCAAAAGGGAGGTTGACCCACCTAGTAACAATTGCTAACGTCATGAATATTTATGAGTAAAAGTGTTGCTTGCCATAGGCCATTGATGGGAGATTAACTAGCCTGTATTTTGCCTTTGTAAATGTCATGAGTTGGGTTTTATCAGCATTCAAAAGAAGTTTCACATTAAAAAGGGCACACTGTACATTGTTAAAGGCAAGCTGTAACTGGCAGAGGGCCTAAATTAGAGTAGGCGCGGAACAGTAAACTACAGTATCATCTGCATAAAAGTGAAAATTTGCCTCAATAGCATTTTGATGAACGCAACCAATGTGGATAATAAATGGCAAAGCCCCAAGGTCTGAGCCCTGAGGCACACCATTTTTAATATTGAGAAGGCTTGACCTGCACACACTGTGATCGACTTGATAAATACTGCTTAAACCACAAAACAGTCTGTTATGAGATGCCAATGCTCAGAAGTCTTTGAATAAGAATAGCGTGATCAACTGTCTCAAAAGCCTTTGACACATCAAGAAACAGGGCTGCACAGTGTTTTATTCTTATCTAAGGATTCAATTTTGTCGTTTTTTGTCTTTGGGGCAACTGTTCTTGTGCTGTTTCTTTCTCTAACCCAACTGGAAATTTGACAAGCAAATGTTTGTTCATAAAAAATTCTTTGATTTGATGACTCACAAAGATTCCAGAACCTCTATTGGAGCAGACAATTTAGAGATAGGCCTGTAGTTGTTTGAAATACTAGGGTCACCAGCTTTATAACACAGGCAGAACAAAAGCAGATATTGTTTGGGTTCAACAGATTAATTTCTCGCAAAATCATGTGACGGTACATATAATCTCTTATTGACTCATTCACAGCCAACGATTATTTTTTTGTTGCCGCCAATGGCGTTGGATTGCAAAGATTATTCGCTCATAAATAAAAAACAAAGCTAACTCTTTCAGTGCAGTGCAGTTCAGATAACAGACGTCCAATGATGTGGCTCTTTTCATCCCTTTGCTGTGAACTTAAATGTGTTTGTCCGTCGTAAAATCCATTTGAACTCCTACTTCGTATTGATTGGACGTCTATCACAGTCAATGGCAGCCAATGAGTTAATGAAAATAAAAGAAAATATCACCCTGCTGTATAAAAGTTGAATCAAAAGAGTGTTGTTTACGTCAACAATGACGATAACGAAAATATTTTGTCGACTAACAAATTTTTCATGACGATGATGTCACGATGATGAGCTAAAAACGTGGCTCGGGAGGACAGAACATAATGAGACGAATGCCAGTTTTCAACTGACGTGACGACCAGAGACGAAAACATACATCATAAACATAAAACACCGTGTCCATCATATGTTTACAATGCATGACATTTTCATATTGTCCGTGGAGTACGCCAGCTTGCATCGTAGCAGTGTTTGGGTCGTGTCACTCATGTGAGATGTGCTGCACCTCTCCCTCACTGCTCTCACCAGAGTTTAAGATGTATCTCAAGCTCGGCTGCGCTCCATCTTGCTAGTTTGGAAACACGGTAAGATTTGTTTTCTTATCCTAACAAGAAATACTATGCAATGTTGCTTTAGCCTAACTCTGTGCTGAGTGATCATCAGACACTAAATGGAGCGCCTAGTGTTATCGTAGCATTCGTATTCATATTAGCATTAGCTCCAGAATGGCGAGTGTCCTCTTATAACATTGGTCAGTCTAAAACTACTTGGCTTTTCTTGTCAGTAAGTCTAGAGAAGGGGTCGGCAACCCAAAATGTTGAAAAAGCCATAATGGACCAAAACAACAAACATGTCTGGAGTCGCAAAAAATTAAAAGCCTTAAATAAGCCTAATAATGAAGGCAACACATGCTGTATGTATCTGAATTACCGTCTTTTTTGGACTATAAGTCGCACTTTTTTTTTTTTTTTTCATATTTTGGCAGAGGGTGCGTCTTATACTATCGAGCGACTTACTGGTTGGTAGGTGTGATTATTTACTGTCGGGTCGGGCCGACTTCTCTCTCGCTAGCTTTTTTTAAAATATATATTCATATATTTATACTAAAACGATGAATGGATGTTAAATAAAATAATTTGGATAAAACAGAAGGCGCTGTGCATGCCTGTGCCCGTGAACGCAGTGGCCCCGCTCTCTTTTCAATCTTCCCCTCCGCGAGCATCTTGGCATTTCCTTTTCGATATGAAGCAGCTATAGGAGTGAAAAACAAACTAAAGGCAATGGAATTGGAAAGCAAACAACTGCGGTAGGAGTGAGATATAGAAAGGATTCAAATTGATTGTTTAAAATGCTATACGGAAACCTGTGTCGGCTTCGCTGAATGTAAACGAATGTGGTGCTTTGGTCTTATGCGAGAAATATATTCAACAAATTTTTCCAGCGTTATCTCGTTGTGTTAATGTATTTATAATGATCATAAATATAGGTAGACTATTTAAACATTGAGAAAACTTGCGTTTTTTTTTTTTGTCTGCCAACTCGAGTAGATTAAAATAAGTGTCAAATCCACTATCCGCCTGTTAGAACAGACACGCAAATGGACGAAAAATGACAAGCAGTACTCGATTTGGACATTTAGGGATGTACGTAGTTTCTAAGGGGTGTACTCACTTTTGTTGCCACGGGTTTAGATATTTATTGCTATATTTTGAGTTATTTTGAGGTGAAAATAAATTAACTCTATTATATTAGCTGCACACACACTACTTTTCATTGTGTCAACGTGTCATTTTGTCAGTGTTTTCCAATGAAAAGATATACAGTGGGGCAAATAAGTATTTAGTCAACCATCAATTGTGCAAGTTCTCCTACTTGAAAAGATTAGAGAGGCCTGTAATTGTCAACATGGGTAAACCTCAACCATGAGAGACAGAATGTGGAAAAAAACCCAGAAAATCACATTGTTTGATTTTTAAAGAATTTATTTCCAAATTAGAGTGGAAAATGAGTATTTGGTCATCTAAAAACAAGCATGATTTCTGGCTATCAAAGAGGTCTAACTTCTTCTAACGAAGTCTAACGAGGTCTAACGAGGCTCCACTCATTACCTGTTTTAATGGCACCTGTTTTAACTCATTATCTGTATAAAAGACACCTGTCCACAATCTCAGTCAGTCACACTCCAAACTCCACTATGGCCAAGACCAAAGAGCTGTCGAAGGACACCAGAGACAAAATTGGACAACAGGCTGAGAAGACTGAATCTGCAATAGGTAAAACGCTTGGTGTAAAGAAATCAACTGTGGGAGCAATTATTAGAAAACGGAAGACATTCAAGACCACTGATAATCTCCCTAGATCTGGGGCTCCATGCAAGATCTCACCCCGTGGTGTCAAAATGATAACAAGAACGGTGAGCAAATATTCCAGAACCACACGGGGGGACCTAGTGAATGACCTACAGAGAGCTGGGACAAGAGTAACAAAGGCTACTATCAGTAACACAATGCAACGCCAGGGACTCAAATCCTGCACTGCCAGACGTGTCCCCCTGCTGAAGCCAACACGTCCAGGCCCGTCTGCGGTTCGCTAGAGAGCATTTGGATGATCCAGAAGAGGACTGGGAGAATGTGTTATGGTCAGATGAAACCAAAATAGAACTTTTTGGTGGAAAAGCAGGTTCTCGTGTTTGGAGGAGAAAGAATACTGAATTGCATCCGAAGAACACCATACCCACTGTGAAGCATGGGAGTGGAAACATCATGCTTTGGGGCTGTTTTTCTGCCAAGGGACCAGAACGACTGATCTGTGTCAAGGAAAGAATGAATGGGGCCATGTATCGAGAGAGTTTGAGTGAAAATCTCCTTCCATCAGCAAGGGCATTGAAGATGAGACGTGGCTGGGTCTTTCAGCATGGCAATGATCCCAAAAACACAGCCAGGGCAACAAAGGAGTGGCTTCGTAAGAAGCATTTCAAGGTCCTGGAGTGGCCTAGCCAGTCTCCAGATCTCAACCCCATAGAAATCTGTGGAGGGAGTTGAAAGTCCGTGTTGCCCAACAACAGCCCCAAAACATCACTGCTCTAGAGCAGGGGTTTTCAACCCAGTCCTCAAGGCACACTGTGGGTCCTGGTTTTTGTTCCAGCCGATCCAGCAGAGACAGTTGAACCAATGAGGCTTCTGCTAAAACAAGCCACACCTGACTGCAATCAACTGATTGCACTTGTAAAACACCAGATTGGGGAAAAAGTGTTGTCATCTTGTTTGGTAAGAATGAAATCCTGCACCCACAGTGTGCCTTAGTGGAATAGGTTGGGAACCCCTGCTCTAGAGGACATCTGCATTGAGGAATTGGCCAAAATACCAGCAACAGTGTGTGAAAAGCTTGTCAAGAGTTACAGAAAAACTTTTGGCCTCCGTTATTTCCAACAAAGGGTACGTAACAAAGTATTGAGATGAACTTCTGGTATTGACCAAATACTTATTTTCCACCATGATTTGCAAATAAATTATTGAAAAATCAAACAATGTGATTTTCTGTTTTTTTTTTTTTTCCACACTCTGTTTCTCGTGGTGGAGGTTTACCCATGTTGACAATTACAGGCCTCTCTAATATTTTCAGGTGGGAGAACTTGCACAATTAGTGGTTGACTAAATACTTATTTGCCCCACTGTACTTAAATATCTGCAGAAATGCGAGAGGTGCACTCACTTTTGTGATACACTGTTTATCTGGATTTAAACTTTTGAATTTTACAGAGGTTTTGTGTAACTGTCGACTAAAACTAGATGTAGATGAAAACATTTTTAAATGACTAAAATATGTCTAAGACTAATAAGTATTTTCCTCCAAAAAACTAAGACAAAAATTAAAAGGGCTGCCAAAAACAACACTGATGCAAAATTAATTGTTACACTAAAAAACGTCACCTTCAGCTCACCTTGGTGGAACAACTTGACACTAATACAGTGTTAAATAGTCCTATGATTTTTAAACCGTATTTACTTGCAGCAGCAGTTCATATTTATGTGGTTGTTAGGCTATATATCATCATCGTCGCTGTGGCGCTTGAGGATCAAGTTGATGACAGGCATGCAGAACAAATATGGTGGTCTCCTCACGCCCCACAAACATTTCTTACACTGTGTGTGTGTGTCCAGTTGGTTTCCCCTTCAATGGATCACATATCTGTAAACACTGAAACCGCACTGGTTTATTTTTCTTGTCTTTAAGGAATTGAAATGTTCTTTCTGCGTGTGCGGACTGTATGCGTGCACGCGTTTGTGTGTAGACAGAAATGTTTTCCTGCTCATGCGAGAAGTGGTCTCAATTACTGCCTTAGTCACAAGTGGAAACAGATGGCAGCAAATGATGGGAGACAAAGTTGCTCTGTCTTACCCTGAGCACCTTGACTGGAGAATGTGCTCCTTACGTGCACATGTGCGGCACGCACTCAGAGAGTGCTCCGGCCTTCTTGACACAGCTCATCACTCATACTCAAAAACAGAATTCGAAGGTTGTGCCACACCGCACTTCACTGACTGTGAGGCCGAAAAACTTTTGGACTGAGATCTCTTTTGTCAGCCATGTAATAAGACCTTCGTGCAGTCGTGTAGTGATGCTGTCAAAAATACCTATGCGGAGTGGTGTCTATTTCAAAAATTTCCCTCCACGTTTCGCATATCCTCCACTCACCTAAATTCAGAGGTGGGTAGTAATGCGTTACATGTACTCCGTTACATTTACTTGAGTAACTTTTTGAGAAAAATGTACATCTAAGATTAGTTTTACTAGGCAATACTTTTTACTTTTACTTAAGTAGATTTGCAAAGCAAAAACGCTACTCTTACTCCGCTATTTTGGGCTACACAAGAGTCTTTACATTTTTCCTCTTTATTGTATATGGCGGAAAACACAGACAAGACTGAAAAAGCAGTTTCTGGTCTTGTACTCCTCTTTAAAATTAACTGCTGTATTTTAAGCCAAAAGTACTGTTGTGTTTGATAGAGCAATATGTCAATATGCTGCCATAGCAGATTCATGGCGCATTGAGCCCCCGAACTATTTTTAATTTGTCCATTTCACCCTGGAAACCCCCGTTTACAGACGTCGCGCAACCGTTTTTGTTACAACCTAGCCATATAAAGAAGGTAATTAATTATATTATTCAACATGTCTGTCGTTTTTAGCTTAGAATCATTAATTGATGTCTCATTTTCGTTTAAAAAAAAAAAAAAAAAAACGACTTAAAAAAGTTATTCACTCACATATTTTAAACTTTTAAACAAATTATGTGACTATGAAAAAAATGGCATCTGTAAAAATGTCACAGATATCTACCTTATAACTATCGCTTAATCGTATTTTTTTTTTTTTGTTACTGTCACATTTCCCCGATATCTTAGATGATAAATAATCGATCCAAACAAAGAAAAATTGAAAATAAATAAATAAATAAAAAAACATTTAAAAGGATAAATGTATGAGAAAGAAAATCTCGACCACTCAACAATGTCTGCGATTTCTGCATCGCGACCCTTGTTATATTACCATGTTTCACCCATAAAATTCCCAAAACATCCAGCTGTGGCCATTCACATCTGTGTCTTGACACTCGATGATACATGCAACAAGGAGTTTTTGGATTGAAACAAGGTAAGTACGCGATACCATCTGGTTAAAATCATGGCGTCTTTAATTATGCTCTCGCATGCTCTCACCTCCAGGTAGGGTTTTGCTGTTTATTTGTTTATTTTTAAATGCCCTCCTGTTTTAAAATGTTGAGATTTTGAGATTTTTTATGAGATTTTAATCTTTCCAATTATGTATCACACATGCATAAAGGAAAACCTGAAATTTGGCCAAATTGGGGGTCTCAGAGCGGAACTTCAAGTCACCTGAGTGTTTTCCGCCATATACTGTATTGGCCCGAATATAAGACGGACCTGATTATAAGACGACCCCCTCTTATTCAAGACTCAACTTTGAAAAAAGACTTTTTGAACACCAAAAATAATTTTTTTACAGAAAATAATTACAGTACATCTGAAACAAATGATTATAGCAAAATATTGGAGAAAAAAAGCATGTTATTTTGCATCATTCAAATCTTAATATCTGAACATTTAAATATGTAAAGTAAAGTGCAATCACATTCGTAAATGAATGGCTTCTAGTTTTTGAAATGTAAATAAACCAATCTATTGTGATAAAACAACAAAATTGCAAAAACTGCATTAACCATCAAAGTGAAGTCTAACTAACTGTAGTCTTGAAACAAATCTGAATAAAGAAAAACAATGCAATAAAATAATGCAAACTGGTTGAACTTGAGAGTAGCTGAAATCTGTCATGACAGAACATCGCTTCAATGATATCTGGCGCCATCTAGTGTCGTGAATGGGTATAATGTCTAGACCGCGAATATAAGAGGACTCCCACTTTTTCAGTCTTATTTCAATGCAAAAAACACCTTATTATACCTCTTCATTTTCGGGCCAGTACGGTATTAGATTTATTTTATTTTTTTGCTAGCGATGATACTGCCAAGAGTAGCGCTACTAATTTCACCAATGAGACATCGCAACAATAATCACATGACTCCATTACATCAATCAGACGCAAGTTTGCCGTTCTATGAGCACGCAAGCCTGTTCAATCACGAGTCTTTAAAGCACCGTAACAAATGAAGTATTTGACATAGAGCGCTGCCCTCAACATGAATCGAAAGCGCGGATTTAAAACTCCCAGTTTTTATTTAGCACTGATTGACCACATAAAACCAGAGATATAATCCTTTTAATTTCATAATAATAACTATGAAGGAACTACAGTATTCACTATTCAAACATAGACTTCATAATGGTATTGACGGTCAGATCGGTCATGCACTGCACTTCGCATTCAAGTAGGGGGCCACTCACATCAAGAGGAGCTATCACAAACAGGCAGGCAGCGATATAATGCAGGATTTCTGTTGAAAAAGTACGATAGCGGAGGGGGGGGCAGTGGTTTATGGTCCCAAAATGATAATATCTGTACTTTTTACTCCACTACTTTTCAAATAGTCGCCTGCGTTAAACGTTACTTTTGTTTGTTTGTTTTTCTCTCATTGTGAAATAATAGTTTCGTGTTCATGCTTCCAGCACAACTATACAACTACACAACGCAGCTAGAGCATTACATTGGATAAAATACTTTTACTTTTTACTTGTAAATTTTAAATGAAGTACTTTTGTACTTGAGTATTTTTTCTCTCCGATACTTGTACTTTTACTTAAGTAATTTTTTGCCCCTGTATCTGCCTTTTTACTTGAATTAAAAAAAAAAAAGTGATGACTTCATCCAACGCTGCTAGTTTTTAGGTTCCAGCTCATTGTACTAACATTATCACATGACTACTGGAGCTCAGAGCAAACACAGAATGGTAAAAGACGAGCTGACTTAGGCTGCCATTGCTTACTATTTAATCTAGCTTTTTGTGCTTTAAATTATATTCTTCTTTTGTTTCATATAATTGAGCATTCTGTAACACATTGTGGTGTGTTGATTTCGTTTGTTTACATTTATAACCAAACCTAGTTACATTATTGCATTGCTGCATGAGGGATTTATCTATTATAGTACATATTATTTTTCGTATGATGAATAATTTTTATAATGTGAAGGGAAAAAGCTTTGAAATTTTTTTCAGAAAAATAATTTTTAGTGCTTACGCATCTCGAGGTACCACTGTTTATCAATTGCAGTAGAGTATAATTCATATTCTTATCTGCAAACAAAGACAAATATGATACAAGATAGCATTTTTTCTTTATAATGAAGAACAAGCGAATTAGGCATCCATTAACGGAACATATAAAGATATTCAGATACTGTAACTATAGCCTAAACAACACAAAACGTCTTGTTTTACCAAACTCTCCATGTGACCCAAAATTATGTGCAAATTTGTACTGTATATAATAGTATACTAACAGCATTGCCGTCATACTAGTTGTTCTGAGATGTTGGGGTCAAAGTTTGTTAAAAAGACACATAAGAAACCTCGAAATCAGGGCTTTAACATGATTTTATTTATTTTCATGCATGCTGGATGGATTTACCGAGCAGTATGGCCAGGCGTTCATCGGGTGAAAAAGCGAAAATTGGCATTTTCTATGCTAGTTTTTGGAGTTTCGAATGAATTTTCTACCCAAAATGGAGGCCTACAGAGATCGAACTCATCTTAGAACACTGCCAGACACTTAAAGTACAAGTGTGTAAAATTTGGTCAAAATCCACCCATACAAAGACGGCCACACAGAAAAACTGGCCTTAATAGAGATTAAGACATCTACCCGAAATGAATCCCCTATTATTATTCTGTAAAATTTTACCTTTTTTTTTAAATACAGCATGTTGTTGTAGAGTACTCAAAGCCCCAACATATCATCACAGCACATTTAAATTTAAAACCTAAACATGAAACCGCAAAGTTTCAAAGCCATCTGCGACGTTGCGATCGCAATGGACGCGTCTTTTGCCCAAAAGATGTCTTTATTGCTGCAACAATAAGGTTGCAGTAAGGTGCGTTTGAAAGGAATTTTCCGCACTAAATGGAGGCCTAGAGAGATCAAACTCATCTACGAACACTCGCAGATGCCAATAGCACGGATGTGTAAATGTTCAAGAAAATCGGTCGAGCCATATTGGAGTCCACAGGAAACACACACAGACAAAGTTTCATTTATATACAGTGGGGAGAACAAGTATTTGATACACTGACAATGGGTTTTCCCATTGTCAGTGTATCAAATACTTGTTCTCCCCACTGTATAAGTATAAATATTTAGATTTTTTTTTTTTTTTTGTATATAATGTACAACCCAGAATACATTTCAGATCTCCTAAAGCTTCAACTTTTCATCTAATTTTATACTAGTATGCAGACAAATGAACTGCTAGCATGAAATCATTCTAAGCTAATAAAACATTTTAGTAACTCCAAGATTTGTTTTCTACTAATTACATACTGTAAATTATCATTTTCAAGATAGGTAGAAACAAACTGATTACACATTTTTATTTTTTTTGGTGTAAAATTGCACGTAATTCTCAGCGACAGACCAAAAGTCCACCTGCAATGACGTATCGCTCTGAATTCTCAAGCAAAGTAGGTGGTTACTTTCAGTAAAGACACAGTGAGGCAAGAAGGAATAAAAGAACAGCAATTCCAGTAATAACCTCAAAGACCTGAAACGGAACTTTGTGCTTCTGGTAGTTAATGCGGTGTGACGTTCCGACAAGTCGCCAATAAAATCCTTGACGCCATTCACCTCCATCTTGAGCACCAAAACAGATAAAGACAGGCATTCTCACGCAGACTTCCTCACACTCAGCTGCTTTTAATCTCTGCTGAGATGTCCAGGGTGTATGAATTGGAGCACGACCAGCTCTCTTTGGAACCTCTCCCAACTTCAACTGGGGGAACTGTTTGTGAGGGTGGAAAAAGATTGTTGAAGCTACTGCGGCCAGTGAGCGCTTAGCTCATTGTCCTTAAAGAGTCCATCACTGTATTCCTGAAAGACAATGTCCTCCTGACCGACTGCACTCCATCCAATTGGACTAGGGAACAGAATTTTTCTCGAGTTACGTCTGACAGCTGACTAATTTCTAGGTGCGGAATCCAAAACTGATCTCAGTTTTTCTCAATCATGTCATCTATAGGACATGCTAGCTTAACCCCAAAACACACAAATAATCTTCACAGGCCAAACACGCTTCATTCTTTATGCATAGTCACTCTGTTGATTTTTGCAAGGAAGTCATCATAATTTTTTTGCAATTTTGGTTTATATAAGGCCTTTCTGTACCGATTGCCTATAAATTAATCCTTTCAATCAATTGGGACCAGTTGGTTCCCGTGGCAATGGTGACGTTTGGTGGTCGAAACGGATGTAATGAATTGTTTTTAACTGGCATCATACGTATCTTTCCTGATTTTGAGGTCATATGTTAACCATGCATTCATCCATTTGTACCACTTATCCTCACAAAGTTTATTATCGGCAGGAGGCGGGTTATAACCTGAACTGGTTGCTAGCCAAGCTCAGAGTCTGTCGCGATATGGAATAAGTCAATTAATCGAACGGTAAATAAAAATGAGGGCGGTAATTTTACTGGCTGCTATTTATCGCCGTGTGCTTGCGGGCGTCCATACGGTTTTGTGTGCGCGTGTTTGCGTGTGCTGTGTGCCCTCGGCACATGTGCGTGTTGATTGCATATGAGAAACCAGTTACTTTCACAGATGTTTATTGGTTATCAACACGCCTTAGAATTAAGGGAAATATAGTATTAAGAAATATAATATAAAGATAGGAAACATCCATATTAAACATTGTAAAATATTAGCACAACTACATTAAGGCTAATGGAAAAAAGACAATGTACTAACAACTTAAGCCTGCTATTAAAACATTGGCGGTCTCTAAAACGCAAACTTGCAGTTAAAAGGTGACACTTCAAACATGAAAACTCGCTGGTATACAGCATTTGCAAATAATGGAAAAAACGAAAATACTCTATTAAGAGACGTGTACTTTTTTACACTCTCTGAGTGTAAAGTGTATGATTAGCTGTTTAGTGAACACACTTTCGGTGAATATTTCAAAATAAAAGCACATCATTTTCAACATGTAAAATCTAGATTTCTGGAGTAAATCTCACATACTTCAGATTCAGACACTAAGAATAGCTTTGTAATGACACCCATGCCCGATTGGCAATGAATAATTTAGCTTCAAATTTGCATTGGATTTCTCACCTATTTCATGTTCTGCATTTAGCTAGCTTTCAAATGAGTCGCTATGCATTGTGTGTGTGTTTGTGTTTTATTTTTGTTTTGTTTTGTTTTTTTAATATTTGCTATTTTTTAGATTGTTTCTGTTTTATTTAAGAAAAACACTTTATTGCATTTGAATGGGTGATTTATTAGGATGCATTGTCACTACATTAGTTATTCAATTGGTTCAAAAAAATGAAAAAATAATATAGCTTATCGGCAATAATTAATAAAAATTGATATTAGCTTTTGAGACTTTTTATAAGGCTACAAAAACTAATTGATTAAATCGATTAAAATTGATTAATAAATTAGGTACCAACTAATTTTATAATCGATTTTTGCTGGCAGCGATGAGTAGTTCCATTTGGGTCCTTGTTTGCATGCAAGAGAGAGAGAGTTCACTGCCGCAACTGCTTCTGCAGCTGTGGTTGGGTTGCTGAATCAAAAATATTACGACTTGTTGAGAGTTAGATTGTCTTTTTGTTGTTAGATCCAGTGTGCGGCTGGCAGAGGTGAGTAAATGAAGCCAATTGTATTGTTTGTGTTCTTTGTTGATGAGACGTCACTACTTAGCATGAAGCGCTAAGCTAGTTAGCGATTATGCTAATCAGTGTCTTAAGTTTGTATTGTGTTTTGGAGAAGCATATTAGCACTTGGGTTATTGTTAGATAGTAACAACTAATTTAATATATTTATTTTTATAAAGAAACCACACACATACTGTAATCCCATTCATATGACAGTTTAGAGAGTCTCCTTTCAACACAAAGTCAAACTCTAAATTGTCATACAAGATTTGGATTGTACTTACGAACAATTGTTTGATAAAGAAAACTGATTTATTATGGTCTGCTTCCTCCTTATTGGATTTTGTTGTTTAGTTTGCTTAAAGAAAATAAATGAGTGATTGACCGAATTTATATCAGCATTTTGATGTAAAATATATTTTAAATGTAAATTCAGGCATTAGGGGTTAACAACCGTGCAATTCAGATTCCGGTGAAATATGGTGTAGTGCTTGTTTAAAAAAAAAAAAAAAAAAAACTAATTCAATGACGTATGGAAGAAACAGGCATGACTGTGATGTTTATTTAAAAGATTACGTTTAAACAAAGAATATGTATACTGTATTCATAATTGTATGCACGCAGTGATGACATAGCAGTAGAAAAAAATACTTGATTTGCTAAAAACAATTTTAGCCTTCATCAGCATAAAAATCAAACTCAACATAAAAATTGCTCTCAAATTGTTTCCCACTGTTAGAAGTGCAAAAGTACAGATTGGCGGGAGGGGGGGGGGGGGGGGGGGGCAGGGAATAAATGTTGGTGAATTACAGGCGCGCTTGGCAGCTAAATAGACCCATCTGTGCAACACTGAGACCAGTCGGACATCACACGACGGACGCGGACAAAAATCCCCCGGGAGTAGTGATTAAAGCATTTATGGGAATAGTCATTGAGGGATAAAGAGGGCTTTATAATGTCTGTGTTTATTTCTTTGTAGGCTGAGTTTGGAGTGCTTGGATTACTGCCACTTCCAAGCCAGCAACTTATTTCCCCTGTTGGCACGTCTGTTCATCATCACTTTAGCGCGCCATGGAGCGCAGGTGTGTTTATGGACATGAAGACAACCTGCGCTCCTCTCGCTGCATGGATAATGATACATGTGCCACTTGAGAGAGGGAAAAATTCTCACAAATGGGGCTCTTCAACTCTATCATTCACATTGACGGTGATAGACGTCCAATCATGTGGCTCTTAAAAACTAAATTAAAAGTCTTCAAATGAGTTTGTCACTATTAAAGGTCCAATCCATTTGAACTGGGAGGCTGCCAGCGAATTAAATGCTCGTTAATTCACTGCCAGACCTCACACTTCAAATGGATTGGATGTCAAGCACTGTCCATAGCAGCCAATGAGTTAACAAGGAAAATGCAAAAATATCCTCCAGTACTATTAAGAGTAATGCAAAATCAAATTTACCCTACGAGAACTGTGGTAGAGCAAAAACCAGTGTTGTTTTCGTTAACGATGACGATAATAAAAATATTTCGATGACGGATATTATTTCCGTGACAATAACAAGGTAAAATCATGTCTTGAATGATAAACTTAACGAGAAGATTGTCAGTTTCGTCTGACGGGACGAGACAAAAATGCGACATGATTTTTCTCATATGATCACAACGCGTGGCATTTGCTCATTGTACATGTTGTTCGTCAGCCTACATGGTTTCAACGAGGCTTGGTAGTCAGAAACGGCGCAAGAATACAGTATATGGTCATATTTTAAATACAATCAGACCGAAAGAAGAACTGAATGCATGTTTTCAATATTGGTGACCATGGACAACAAACATGGTGGCAACAATAGCCTACCACTAATCTGAAGCGCAAGGGCTTAAGTTTGGTCTCAACATTGGTAGGGACAATATAACAGCATAACCTGCATGTACACTTCTTGCTGGGGACAGCACATTAATAAGACCCCCCGCCCCCCAATAAGAATAAGATTTCTGGACTGTCACTGTGAAACACGGAGTTTGAGCTTCCTTCAAAGATTTTTTATTGGATTTAGGTCTGGATACCGGCTAGGCCATGCTAGAAAATTGTTATGCTTTTTAGGAGGCCAGTCCTTGGTTATTCTGGCTGTCTGCATCAGGCCATTGTCATGTTGGAAGACCCAGTCACGACCCATTTTCAATGGTCTAACCGAGGGAAGGAGGTTATTCCCCAAAATCTCACAATACAGGGTGACCCAAAAAAAAAGTTTACACTCAGTTGACTGCTTGTTTAAAAGCCATTAAAACATATCTAAATAGGTTGTCATGCTTAAGTGATTCATTAAGGTCACTCAATGCAGCTGGTAATCTCTCGTCTCTACAATTTCTGTGCTTCTGCTGAAAATGAAGAAAACTTTAGCTTTACCTGAATTGCTGCGTGCCGGTCTGACACCTACTAAGATTGCAGCAAATCTGAGAATATCCAGATGTGCAGTCTACAAAGTTAAAAAGAAGCTGAAAGATACTGGAACAGCCTCACGAAAACCTGGGTCTGGAAAACCCGATCTGTGCGGACCAAAAAGTTGATTGACAAGGTGATATGTGGCCACCCCAGAGTCCAGATCTCAATCCCCTGGATTATAGCATATGGGCAACTGCGGAGGACAGTGCCTTTAATAAGACACAAACTTCTGTGGCAGCCTTGGAGATGTCCATTGTTAGATCTTGGGAAAAGATGACAGCATCCTACATAAAGAAGACCTGTCAAGCGTTACGCAGGCGCCTGGAGGCTGTTGTGACACTTAAGGGAGGACACATTGAAAATAGAGTGAAAAATAGAGTGTACTGTACATGTTCTTTACAATAATGTATAATTTGTGATTAAATTCTAATTCTAAAATGAATAAACATGGCATTTAAGTTGTAGTATGGCAGTGTAAACTTTTTTTGGGGTCACCCTGTACATGGCCCTGGTCATACACCATTCTTAGGATCACTGAGACCCTACGAGGTAGATCTTGCATGGAGCCCCAGTCCGAGGGAAATTGAATCACCATACTGATTGGCAACTGCCCCATAACTCTTTCCAGCCTTGGAGAGGTCTACAATTCTGTCTCTGGTGTCTTTGGACAGGAATCTTGGGGTGTATGGGGTGGACAGGTGTTTATATGCAGCTAACCCCCTCAAACAGGTCAAAAAGTGGAGTGGAGGTGGACTTTTTAAAGGCGACTAACAGGTCTTTGAAGCTCACAATTCTAGCTAATAGACAGGTGTTCAAATACTTATTTGCAGCTGTATAATACTAATAAGCTGTTTTTAAAAAATCATATTCTGTGATTTATGGATTTTTTTAGAGGGTGTTCAAACAATTATTTTCCTCACTGTAACTGAACTCATTATACAGTATAATGCAAATAAGGTTGCCTAAATGTTGGTGGTGACAATTTGAGCATCCTGAAAAGTTAGTAGTGTTATGTCCCTACTGCTCCTATGTAAAGCTGAAAGTTCACGCTCATATTTTTCAAAGGTAAATTGCGGTCAATTTAAGATATCAGACACACATTTTAATATGGTCTTTCCGCATTTTTTTGTCAAATAGAGTTGTTAACTTTAGCATGTTATGTTACGGAATAACGTTTGGGGATTTTTTGTAACACTTTAACCCGTATTTAACCCCTATCTAAAACATGTGTACTAAAACTTTGTATTTGTCGACTAAATGTAGCCAAAACCCAAGTAAGACATTTTGAAGATGAATAATTGTTTTTGTCTAAAAGACTGTGACGAAAATTAAATGTGGCTGACAAAAAAACACTGGCATAAAGAAATAACTACGTGTCAATACTTTTGCAATCAAATATCATAACCGGATACAGCAGCTCAGTATCGACACTTTTGCCAAATCTAGTTCTGCCTTTTCTTCCAAATCAGTATAGTCATAAAACGTATTCCCACTCTTCGAGGCTAGTAGTCTGTATCTACTATAAACTGCGTATTAGTGGCTAATTTGTGCAAATGGTCAGCAAAAGTGGCTGAACAACAGAGTGAAGACGACGTGGATGCAAGACGTTCTTGTGTTTCATATAACGGCTATTATCTAGTTGACCTTTGACCCTTTAAAGCCTTGTTTCAGTATCAGCAAGAGCCAATCCCAACCAATCGGAGACCACTGTCTACCTGAATTAGTCCCAAAATCGCATTTGACCCCCGCGGGTCAAATTTAATCCCAACCGCGCGGGGCCGGATGTGGCCGAGACAGAGCGGAGCGACCCATTTCTGTCACCGACCGGGGGGGTGGGCATCGTCGAGGACACAAAACAGATATGTCATAATGATGTTTGAAAATGAGAGGCCCCATAACATCTCCCCAGCGCCGCAGGCTCTTCACCCCTCTCTAATTTTCTATCCCTAAACTAAGCCAGAGCTTTTTCCAAACTTTGGGAGCCAATTATGTGCTTGTAGGTGTACACATCAGATGATTGCAGCAGCAGGGATATTATAGTAAGCCGCTGAATGGTTGAACTTTGACCCTGGTCTGACATCTCTGCTCCACTTCAAAGCAATCAAGAGAGCTCTGTGCTGATTGGCTGTGTTGATTGAGGGCTCCGGGAGCAGGGAAGCTGAGCATGTGCAAATGTGTTGACTACGACTAAATGCAGGCTACTTTTACTTTTGGCTAGAGTTAACTCATTGTCTACCTTTGATGACGATTGGCGCCCAATCTATTTGAAGCTAGTGATGTTCAGATGAAGCCCCGTGAAGTATTAACACTTTCAGGCTACAGTGCCGGGACATATCCTGACACTTCATAATGATTCATTTTTTCGATGATGCCATCTAGAGTTCAAAATGTAGAATTGCTGATTTTCCGCCACAGGACCATCACCTAGACAACCAAGGGAATGGCGACCACAGTGAAAATCAGTACAGTGGTACCTCTACATACGAAGTTAATTTATTCTAGGATCTTGTTTGTAAGTCGAAATGGTCGTATGTCGAGCAGGATTTTGCCACAAGAATACATTATAATTCCAGTCATTCGTTCTACAGCCCGAAAACCTACACTAAATACTTAATAAATGCTGCTAGAACTATTACAATGATGAATAAAACATGAATAAAAATTGTAATAATAATGTAATAATAGAAAAAAAAATAATAACAATACCTCTAATAGTGTAACGAATCTGGTTCTAATGTAGCGGACGAGTTTTGCGTGGTGTACCTGAACGTACCGTGTGTCTGACTTGACAGAGTGAGAGAGGACATTTTACTTTCACTTTGTTCAGCTGCAGCAGACAGTAGGCATGTTTTGTTGCACAAGTTCTGAAATAAATTATTGATGACCTGACGAAGTTGGCGAGTCGACTTACTTGCTGATGTTAAAATAAAAATAATTGTCACCTTAACTTATAAAGACTGGCAAAGGGAGGTCAAAGGAGGACCGTCAAGATTGTAGACAGTCAACGGCCATATTGTTGAGCTAGTTTACGGACGGCACACTACGCTCATATTTTTCTATCATTTCCATCTTCATTTCAGTGGTAAGCCTCAGCTTTTTCCTTATTTTCACCACTTGCACTAACATTCTTGGAAGCCATATTGATTTCTCTCACAAGAAAATCTGCCGTGTGTCCGTCTTGCGGGAAAGCAAAGAAACTGCCACGTTCTCACAAATCGTCATATTTCGAGCATGTCGTCGGATGTAGAAACAAATGGCGAGTCAAATTTTACATCGGTTGTCAAAAAGATTGTGTGTCGAAGCGATCGTATGTCGAGGTACCGTTGTATGAGAAATAGGAATGTGTTCATGTTACTTTTTAGAAACATTAAAATTGTAAATGTCTATTCTACATAAGCGGACGATGTATAATTTAGCACCCTTTGCATGTCTATACAGGCTATGCAACTATTGATTGCTCTGTTGTAAAATGAAAAAATTGTCCTTTCATTTTTATAAGACCTTGTTGTTATTGATGTGGTCGAAAAACTTTGAAACCCGGGAATATGTCCTCCTTTTGACCATTGTTTAAACTTCCAAAGTTGCAATATGTAAATAAAGCTAGTAGAATGAAAAACGATATAAAATTGCATTTTGCAGTGTCTTTTATGGCTCAAATGACACAGTGTTTAATCAAAACCAAACCAGCAAACCACTTCTTGACTCAGTCACGTGGTACGGTAGTTCAGAAATGTTTGAACGTAATTGCTTACGTGTAATGTAATTGCTTTCAAGTGTGGTCTGAATTCAGTGATTTGTTTTGTCAATTTTAGGGCATAATATGGTCATATTTGGTTAACAACAGCATCTATAGATCATAAATTACATTGACTTACCTGTTTGTTCACTAGCAGGTCAAAGTGTTCTATGGTGTGTCTGTGGTTTAAAAGTTTAGAATTAAGACTACGGTAAATATCAGTGAAACAAGAACTCTTGTGTCTCCAGTTGTGAACAAGCCAGCATGCTCAGTGTACCTTTTTCCACCATCCACCAGCATTGATGGTAAGTACAGTGTCTTTTTTTGTTTGTTTCATTAATGGCATATAATGCATTTTTTTGGATAGTTATTTTGAGATTCAGGGGATATTTAGGGGTACTTAAAGAATTACGATTAAAGTGGAAATTTGGCTCACGTCGCCAGTGTAGAAACAGAACTCGTTCATAATCCGGGGACTACCTGTAATATTATACAGAAGAAACACTACTCATCTACCCACCTTTGTACATTTGACTTCGGGATGTACTGAAAGCAAAATTCGTGGCAGGAACTGAAAACTGAAATTGGAAACAAATAAATAAATAAATATGTTTAGATTGATTTATTTGTTAATTATTTTTATTATTTGTCAGGGGGTGCAGGCGGACGAACGGTGTGGACCCAAATGCAGGGAAGGGAAGGCGAGGCAGATAGGCAAAGCAAAAATGATTTAATCAAAGCCAATAAAATAAACAAAGTACCGTATTTTTTGGACTATAAGTCGCAATTTTTTTCATAGTTTGGCTGGGGGTGCGACTTATATTCTGGAGCGACTTATGTGTCAAATTATTAACACATTTTTATATCATTTCGCATGTTATTTTGGTGTTTTGGAGTGTAACTGATGGTTTGGTAAACTTGTTAGCATGTTCTTTATGCTATAGTTACCTGAATTACTCTTAATAGCTATGTTACGTCAGCATATCGGCCACATACCCATTCTGTTGTTCATGCATCATGTAACATTATCATAGTGTACACTTATTCAGCATGTTGTTCTCTATTGTATTTTTATTTTAAATTGCCTTTCAAGATGACATATCTGTTCTATGTGTTGGATTTTATCAAGTAAATTTCCCCAAAAAATGCGACGTATATTCTGGTGCGACTTATGTTTTTATTTCCTCTTTATTGCTTATTTTTGGGCTGGTGCTACTTATACTCAGGTACACTTATAGTCCCAAAAATACGGTACAGACCAAAGACTCAGGTTACTAACAAAAGACTGGTTATCAAAAACTTACTTAGAACTCGAGGGCTTCGACGGAGAAACGAACGAGAAATAATGCTGACAAGAATGTGGGCAATGTCACGACAAAGACTCAACAAAAATGGGGCTCTTATATAGACACAGACAAGGGATTACAAGGGGTAACGAGACAACAAGGAACAGGTGGGTGACACAGGAGGAAGCAGGTTGGAGGACACACAAAGAGCAGGAACAACAGGTGAAATCAATGGGCAATCACAGGAACAAATAAAGGAGAAAATAAACACAAACCCTAACATTATTATTTTTATTTAATTATTTTCCAATGAATGCCCTTTTTTCTAACGATCAGGGGGAAATAAAATATGGTCCCTTCTCACAAGTACGCAAACATCTTCCAAAATGTTCTACGACCCATGAGGCTGGAGAAATTTTGTTTGAAAGGTGCAGATTCTAACACCCCATGGAAGGGTGCATTCCCAGCAGCAGTGAGCGTTTTGGGACAAACTCTGAAAACGTCCAGAGGTGTTGGTGTCGTCTTAGCATTCTATTTGTTGGACGTGGACACACTCGTCATGGCACATGACACCTTGATATATGCACTTTCTTGGAAGTTTGGGACAATGAAAAAAATGGCTCTCACGCCTCCAATTGCTAAGCTAAATGAGATCTCAATGTATGTTTGTTGGAACTGTAGTTCACACAACAACAACAAAAAACTTCCATTCTTGCCGAAACTAGTAAAGCTCTTCACAAGGCTATTACAATCTCTTGTACTCCTTAAAATAAGATTCTCTGTTTTCTTTTGCAACAAGGGGAATCAATCGAGAGCCGGGTGAGTGGGCCGAGTCCTAGCGGCGACAAAGCCCATTGAAGTTGCTCACGGCCGGATTAAATGGCGACTGGCAGAAGTCGAAGTCGCGGAAAAAATGTGACAAAAAGAGGAAGTGGTCGTGCCATAAAATTATTGTACTAAACCACATGAAATGCACATGTATGCATTTAAATACTACTTTATTTGTACAGTATACTGCTCGCACGGAACATCAATGAAAAGCAACTTCAGAACGGGTGTGTAGGAGCGGTGAAGCAAATTTATTTTCTTTCGTTTGTAATTTATATATTTCTTTGATACCTCAAAATACTACTAAACTGCGGACATATTGGCTGTGAGCCACTAGTGTTCCTTCTTGTCGTGTTTTGATTGCATCATCACACTCTTGTGTGACTACTGTTCTTCACACTATTCGGTGGTAAACTTTCGGTCTTTTAACCGAGAACCGAAAATGCAATTTTAGCTATTTTCGAACGAATTTTCGGTCTCATCTGTAATTTTACCCATAGACATCATCACTATTGACGTGTCACTTCGTCATTTTTTGCGCGACGCCTTATCCTAAGGGGCCGAATTTCATTTAGTACTAGCCGAATACGGCACACGCACATGTCGGATTTAAGCTTGGATTTAATTACGATTTGATTACGAAAAGTTGTACCGCATACAAACAGGAAGGATTGTCTCAGGAGTGATTTGTAAGAGGATTCAAGGTAAATATTATATTTTTCGTACCATGCATTTTCTTCTTTGTTTACACATGGAGGCGGCAAATTTTCGTAACTGACTAGCCTCATAGTTTTTTTTAACCACGAATCGAGACTGTTTTACGTCCATATCTATGAAGAATTCGGGGATTTAAGCATTTATTCACAAGAATTTAAGCCAGAAAAGCTCCTTTTACGCCAGGCGGCCGCTAGCCTCATTCGCTAACATAGTAGCATTGTACTTTGTCAATATACGTAAAATAAACGCTAACTGAACGGTTTCTTTGCTTTTAACCAAGAATCGAGACTTTTTTACATCCATATCTATGAAGAATTTGAGGAGTTAAGCATTTATTCACAAGAATTTTTGACAGAAAAGCTCCATGATTATATGGGGCTATTCTATTCTATAATAAGTTTTGATTGTATATAGAATTTATTAATAATCTATTTACATATTATTTATAATTGATTATGCATGTTTTCCTCAAGTATTAAGTTTCTGATGTTAAATTGAGTGATTCATCAGCTGTTGAAAACTTGCAGTAAATAAAAATAAGTTGCTATTTTGGTCAAAAACTTATATGATATGTTAAATATTGCTATTGATCCTGAAAATATAGATGATTATCTCTGCATTTTGTGATTTTTGTTTATCTAGTGTAAAATCTGAGACTTTTATAGCCATTTTAAGTTGTGTTATATACAAAATAATTAATTGGGATTTTACAAGGGAACGACTTTGAATTTTTTTATGCCGCTGCTCATGGAGACTCATAAATGGCTAATTGTTTTGGTTTTAGATCACTAGTAGTTTTGGTTTTGTAAATATTTGAATTTGAAATTTTTGAAAATAGGCCCCCTACGAATCGGCCCCGTTTCCTGTGTCATGTCAATAGGTTAGGAAGTCTATGTTTTACTCATCACTACTGTCAGTCATCCTTCCCAGTTCAAATGGATTGGACGTCTATAACATTAATGGCAGTTAATCAGTCAACACATAGCATTAAAGTTAATTAATAACATTTTATGTTTACTCGAGTTTTGTTTATTGGATGATCTTAAACCTAAGATTTGAGAAAGCGCATAAAACTTTTGACATGCATGCACGAAAGAGTTACATAAGTCTCCTTTTGCAGGTAAAGCGAAAAGGCAAACCCGGAGCGCAGTCGCCTCACATCAGTGAGACGTGAGTGGAAGCGTAGAGAGGACCAATGACAACGTGAATTCAATATAGGCATAAGAGTGAGTTTGTACATCACGCACGCACGGAAGCCATTGAATGGCACTGATTAGATTCTACTGGATTCCAGCTTCCGAGTTGCTATTCAGCTTGAATTGTGGGATGCCACAAAGCGTTTCACGCTTACGAGCGGGAAAAGAGGCAGCTGAAGCGAGCGCGGCTTAGAGAGCTTGTATTTGCAAGCCGCGGAGGGGTATCGAGTTCATGCGCGAGAAACGCATTGATTGTGTGGCCATATTGTTTATGTTTGTGTATGTTTTCTTTCAATGAGCTTATAGAAGAGTGTAATGTGTTCCATCTGTGACTCATTATGGAGAAGTAAGAGTACACAGGTTACTTGTATTGACAATATGATTGGGTTGACATGGACTTCCTCAAAGGCACATTTGTTCTTACTTTACAATTACAAATTGCAGACAGGAAAGTGAAATGAATCTTTTTTTTTTTTTTTAATCAGATCAGTTATCTCTCAAACAAGGATTAGGCAATCCCCCTTGATTGTATCCAGAGAGGAAATGAGATAAGCGGATGAAATTGTTATTCTTTTTTTCATTCACTCTTAAATAAACATAGCTGTGCATTTGTTTTGCCTATAAAGAAAATTGTTTTAAGTTGAATTGTGTGGTTTTTGTTGTTTTTTTTTGTTTGTTTTTTTTAATACAGTGGTACTTCTACATGCAAATTTAATTCGTTCCAGGACCTGGTTTGTAAGGCCAAGTGGTCGTATGTCGAGCAGCATTTTCTGTAAGAAAACATTATAATTCAGTGAATTTGTTCCATTGCCCAAAAATATTGGCTAAATCCTAAATAATACTGCTGGAAAAATTGCAAATAGCAATTATACATAGCTAAACAAATTAATTATAAATACAAACCAATATAACAATTACATAAATAATAATAACGTAGAAATTTGGGTTTTAATGTGGAAATTGTGTTTTGCATGCTGTTCCTGAAGACACCGTGTGACTGACGACAGAGTCAGAGAGGTGCGGTAGAGTTTTTACTTTCTCTAGTCATGTTGTTGTTGGCGTCGGCTACGGCGGACAGTAGTCGTGTTGTGTTGCATAAGGTCTGAAATAAATGATTTAAAAACCTGACGAAGCTGGTGATTTCTTTACCGACATTACAATAATAATTGTCACCTTAATTTATAAAGACAAACGGATCTAGGAGGAGGACCATCGAGACCATAGACATATTCCGGCTGTATTGTCGAGCCAGTTCACTGACGCGCACACCACGTTCATATTTTTCCATCATTTCATCTTAATTTCAATGGTGTTTGGAGTTTGTCTTCACCGATCAGCCAGCCCCCGACGGCGAGCAAGTTTCGGTTCATCGTTCTGCTGCGGCCCCGGCAGGCAGGCAGTATTTGTCGCCGGGGATTCGGAATGAACACCGAAAATGGCGCATTCTCGGTGGACAAACCGGCCAATGTCGGAGCGCGTGGCTGCCTGAGCCCAAGCCGAGTATAGCACTCTATAGGCAGGCACGTGAAGAGGGCCGAAGGGGGGTGGAAGTCTAGACACAATCGAGAACCGGAGACAAGAGCGGGGGGCTCCCCGGGCCAAAGCAGATGATAGTGCTCTATAGGCAGGCACGCCTTTATCGGCCGGTGACCATGATGTGCAACAAGCCGCCAATCGTCAGCAGAGTGGCTTTCTTGGTGGACAGGGAGCATTGTCACCGACAAAATGAAATCCACCTCCTTATTAACACATATGCCATGATCCCAGTATTTGACATAACATACTGCAGAACACATAGCTTACTCAGTTCGTATCCAATGGTCTCTAGATTGTTGGACTTATTTTGCCCATTCTTGGCGGTGAACAGTATGTTTTGGAAATCCAAAAAGCCTCACACCACTCTCCCTAGTGTACAGCGTCCCCCCCAGGATTGATAAATCTCAGTTCAAGAGTTTTAAGACCTTTTTTAATGCCATTTCAACTGAAAATTAATACTTTTCTCGCACCCATTATTTAGATCATATTGAATCATATTAAATAAATAAAGCAATGAACATCAAATTTAACCTGAATTACTAAGTGTGTTTGACAAAAGAATGCACATATATTGAAGATACAATTAAAACACATTTAAAGTAACATTATAAAGTCTGTGAGAATATTTTTAAACACACACACCCGCACAAAATAATTATGGACAAAAAGAGGAGGAGGACAGGACTCAGACCAGCCATCTTCTGTAACAGGCTAGCCGCTAGTGCACCTGCCAAGACCCCAGTGAACATGGCTAACTCTTGAGTTAAAACGGCGAAATTCACATTCATTCGAAAGGCAAACCGAAATGTTTAAGCAGGTCCACTGCCTTCGCATGACCCATAAAATGCAACCTAAAGTATCTAGATGTAACTTAAGCCCCTATCACATACTCCAAAACAACGGGAATATTGCGGGACTTAACCTTGCAGCAGTTGTGAGTGAAAACATTTTTCCGTGTCGACTGACATGGGAAGATGTGTGCGTGAAAGCAGGCGTTAAATTCCCGGGTCACAGCAGATGGCTGATGACTTAAATATCATAGCGGCGGCCGATGTAACTTCCTCCCTCTTCGCAGTAAGAGGAAAAGCGGTAAACAAGAATTGCAATTATAAACATAGCAAGCTGTAAACAGCTAAATTAAACTGAAAACATGACCAAAATTAAAATGTCAATTATTACGTCGGGCCGGGCCAGGGTTCTTTCTCGCTGACTTTTTGAAATAACTATATATTAACGATGTATGAATGATAAACTAAGGAATACTTGTTATAAAATAAATAATTTGGATTAAAAAAAAGAAGGTGCTGTATGGTCATTGCAGAGCCAGGGCGTGCCTATACGCCCTTTTTAATCTTCCCCTCTGCAAGTCCGCAAAACCGCATCTGTTTATTTATATTTAACAAACTTTTCCAGCGTTATTTCGTTGTGTAAATAAATTTATAACGATCATAAAAATATGTAGTCTATTTAAACGAAAACAAAATGTGCGTTTTTTTTCTGCCAACTGAGAATTTGTTACGACGGACACGACTTGCGCAAGTCAGGCTTTCATGCAGACATCGTCACAAATGTTATCACACAAAATGCGGGTCAGGCTTTATTATACCCGCGGACCAGTTAGGGTCGGGCTGGATTTTTTAGGCCCGATTTTACCTCTATCTTAAAGTCTTGATGAGCTTAAATTGGCTGCAGTTACGAAGTCGGGAATGCGCCCTCCGGAAAAAAAACACGATTTGACCAACATTATGTTTAACAAACTTTTCCAGCGTTATTTCATTGTGTAAATGCATTTATAATAATCATAAAAATATGTAGACTATTTAAACATTAAGAAATTGTGCGTGTTTTTTTTCTTCCAACTGAAAATTCGTTACGAAAGACAGTTACGACATCGGGAATGCTCCCTCTGGAACAAAACGCAATATGACCAACACTGTGACAGCCGATGCCGACCAAAAATGACGTAATATCCGAAACAGATCACCAATGGACTCATTTGAAGTATATGAATGGTGGTCTGTTTTGGTGTTCAGAATCCACAATACTTCTGCCTGCAGGGTTTTCGTTCCACCAACAAACGGACGCATTCCCGATGCAGAGGTGGATGGATTCTCCGTTTTGCCGGTTGTGGTGGTTTGGCACGCACGAGTTGCATTTCGATTTGTGTTTTTCTTCCGTTTCAGTATATATTTGTACAAACACGAGTGTGACATAATATAATATTTTCAATGTATTGCATTTATCCTGGTGTTTTGAAAGTGGTCAAAATGCATTCATGTACACAGATTTCATGAGTGGTGACACACATATATACAGCATCCATCTCATGTCAAATTTAGCAAGTTGTAAAACTGATATAATTACACTAATGTAATCTTGTATTCAAACTTTAACTTGAAATATCTTGAATACTTTAGTCTACGAGCACTAAAATATTTTATTTTCAACCCATGTCACCACAGCAAGTATGGTTTAGCCATTTTTATCTCTGAAGCAGACAAGTTTTGTAGGCCATTTTATTCACACTTTTTATCTAATAGACGTCCAATCCATTTTAAGTCGGCGGGACCACAGTGAATAACATTTGCTGCTTCTCACTTCAAATTGATTCGACGTCTACTAGCGATGAACTCATTTAAAGACTTTTAATTTATTTTTTAAGAGCACATGATTGGGCGTCTGTCATCATTAATGGCTGCATACAGTATCTGTGTCATCTTACATAAGAATATTTACCCTACCCATCTCTTTACTCGTCCTCAAAAAAAAAAAACACAAAAAAAAAACGCAACCCGTAATAAATGGAAGCTCCAGTGCCCGGCACAGTTTTCAGCGCAGCGGAAATAATTTGTAAATTCCCCCTGAAGACTCCTGATTTAGCAAGGAGAGCCGAAGAACTCTCTGCTCTTTCCAAACACGCACTGCGCTGCACTGCGGCTCTCTCTAAGTCCCGCCTTCTTCTTTCCTTAAAATAAAACATGACGTGCATAACTTATACATGCGGCGGCGGAGGCATGATGTTTGTTTGCGCCCGCTTATGCCAGTGCGTAATGTGCGCTGAACACACTCACCCCCTCATTAGGATAAGCCTCCCAGCCCAGGTCCGCCAAGGCCGACATGGAGTCCAGCAACGTAACTGCAAGAGAGAAAACAAACATTCTTTCAGTGTGTTTGTGTATACACGCATGGGGGGTGGAAGGCTGCCGTGAATGCACCGGCTCAATCTTTCATAGGCTAGTTTTCGCGCATCTGGAAGGATTTTGTTGTGTTGGGAAAGAGTTGAGGTAGAGCTTTTGTACAATTCCAACCTTGCGTTGAGTGCGGCGGGCCTTGCGGCTGCTGCTGATTTAACTCTTTATAGGGCCTTGCTGAAATAGTAGAACATTTTCAAAAATTGACTGTAGATCAATAGGGTTGCAACATCAAGCCCATATCATAGCTACGTTAACCCTCTGAGGTCGGTGGATGCGCCGGCGTGTCCTGTGCGTGCGCCGTTTTACGAGCCTAGGCGATTACGTCAGCCACGTGCTTGCAATAGCCCTCATTTGAAAGTGCTGAAGTCGAGCTTCACCCTCGTTTTTACTTGAAGTCAATAGACGAAGTAAAATGGGAGATAATTCCCTTCAAGTTACAGTGGGGCAAATAAGTATTTAGTCAACCACTAATTGTGCAAGTTCTCCCACTTGAAAATATTAGAGAGGCCTGTAATTGTCAACATGGGTAAACCTCAACCATGAGAAACAGAATGTGGGGAAAAAACAGAAAATCACATTGTTTGATTTTTAAAGAATTTATTTGGAAATAATGGTGAAAATAAGTATTTGGTCAATACCGAAAGTTCATCTCAATACTTTGTTATGTACCCTTTGTTGGCAATAACGGAGGCCAAATGTTTTCCGTAACTCTTCACAAGCTTTTCACACATTGTTGCTGGTATTTTGGCCCATTCCTCCATGCAGATCTCCTCTAGAACAGTGATGTTTTGGGGCTGTCATTGGGCAACACGGACTTTAAACTCCCTTCACAGATTTTCTATGGGATTGAGATCTGGAGACTGGCTATGCCACTCCAGGACCTTGAAATGCTTCTTGCGAAGCAACTCCTTTGTTTCCCTGGCTGTGTGGTTGGGATCATTGTCATGCTGAAAGACCCAGGCACGTCTCATCTTCAATGCCCTTGCTGATGGAAGGAGAGTTTAACTCAAAATCTCACGATACATGGGCCCATTCATTCTTTCCTTTACACAGATCAGTCGTCCTGGTCCCTTTGTAGAAAAACAGTCCAAAAGCATGATGTTTCCACCCCCATGCTTCACAGCGGCTATGGTGTTCTTCGGATGCAATTCAGTATTCTTTCTTCTCCAAACACGAGAAGCTGTGTTTCTACCAAAAAGTTCTATTTTGGTTTCATCTGACCATAACATATTTTCCCAGTCATCTTCTGGATCATACAAATGCTCTCTAACGAACTGCAGACGGGCCTGGACGGGTACTGGCTTCAGCAGGGGGACACGTCTGGCAGTGCAGGATTTGAGTCCCTGGCGGCACATTGTGTTACTGATAGTAGCCTTTGTTACTCTGGTCCCAGCTCTCTGTAGGTCATTCACTATGTCCCCCCGTGTGGTTCTGGGATTTTTGCTCACCGTTCTTGTTATCATTTGACACCACGGGGTGAGATCTTGCATGGAGCCCCAGATCGAGGGAGATTATCAGTGGTGTTGTATGTCTTCCATTTTCTAATAATTGCTCCCACAGTTTATTTCTTTACACCAAGCGTTTTACCTATTGCAGATTCAGTCTTCCCAGCCTGGTGCAGGTCTACAATTTTGTCTCTGGTGTCCTTCGACAGCTCTTTGGTCTTGGACAGAGTGGAGTTTGGAGTTTGACTGACTGAGTTAGTGGACAGGTGTCTTTTATACCGATAATGAGTTAAAACAGCTGCCATTAATAAAAGTAACGAGTGGAGCCTCATTAGACCTCGTTAGACCTCGTTAGAAGAAGTTAGACCTCTTTGACAGCCAGAAATCTTGCTTGTTTGTAGGTGACCAAATACTTATTTTCCACTCTAATTTGGAAATAAATTATGTAAAAATCAAACAATGTGATTTTCTGTTTTTTTTCCCACATTCTGTCACTCATGGTTGAGGTTTACCCATGTTGACAATTACAGGCCTCTCTAATGTTTTCAAGCAGGAGAACTTGCACAATTGGTGGTTGACTAAATACTTATTTGCCCCACTGTATACAGTGGTACCTCTACTTACGAATGTCTCTTCAAACGTTGTTTTCAGGTTACGACATGTTTAAACGGGAAAGTATTGCCTCTTGTCAAGATAGAAATTGAGGTTACAATGACTAGGGGCCACTACATTAAAAAAAGTGAAGGCACTGAGAGCATCATACCTCGTGGCGAACTGTATTGCTAAAGCCAAGAAACCTTTCACGATTAGAGCAGAATTTATTATTCCTGCGACTAGGCCTGCCCAATGTATCGTTTGAACATCGCCATCGCAATGTGTTCATGCGCAATAGTGACATCGCAGGACGTGCAATTGTTTTATGTATTATTTAAAATATTTTGTTTTACTTCATTAAAAGCAGCAAGTGAGTACATCCTGGTTCCCTTTTATATAGAGCAAGTCTGGATTAAATGGCATTATATAAATTAGGGATGTCCCCGATCCGATCACGTGATCGGAAATCGGGCTGACTGCGCCATTTTTCAGAGGATCGGAAACGGGTGAAAAGGATCGGGTTTATAATTAAAAAAATATACTCATGTTTTTCTGCTTCATGCTCGTACAGCGCCACAGTCTCTCACCCTCCCTCCTGCTAAGAGTGCGACCAAACTGTTTTTTTTTTTTTTTTGGTCACCGGTGCAGCTGGTGTTTGTTACTGAACGTTAACGATTATTGACAGGTTTGCAGCTTTGATCTAGCCAGAGAAGCCTTGATAGTTCTACAACAGGGGTCGGGAACCTATGGCTCGCGAGCCAGATCTGGCTCTTTTGACGGCTGCATCTGGCTCGCAGACAAATCTTTAATTATTAAAAAAATTAATTAAAAAATCTTTATACTCCTTTGCGCATTGCGCGAAACAGCGACGGTCACCGGTCATATGCTGGTGTTATGCAGTATTGAGTAGAAGTGACTTTTGTGGCCTATTTTAACTTTTTTAATGCTCCGACAACACTTGCGCAATTCGCACTAGATATCAACAAATAGCAATCTAGATGCGCTACGTTAGATCACCCCCAAGTCGCATGCCATTGGCAGGGTGATCATGGGACACGTAGTCTGTATACTACAACTGGCGATTAGAAAGCCGGTTACAAGTAATTTTAGTGGGAAAGTGGCAATCATACATGTTGTGTCTATCTATATTTTTACTTATCTATCAATCGCATTGGCAACTCAGATGAGGCAGAGTTCAAGTGGGGTCGCCATATTTTGCTGTCGAAAATAGCGGCCGATGTGTGCATGTGCGTGAAGTAAACTTCCCACGTTTTTAGTTTCGTTTTCCGCGTTTATCAGCTAATTTTAGAAACCCTTTTGAGAAGATGGGAAAAAGATAAAAAGATGAGGAGTATCCTACTTTTCAACAGGAACTGACAGAGGAATTTGCCTTTGTGGAGAGTTTTTGATGACTTTTCAGATAAAGACCGTCATGATGTCAAATCAAATTGAGGCAACGCAAGTGAAGGACATAAATGCGGCACTGTTTTGTCTCTCGCTTTGGGTGAGTCAACAGACATAAGCAATTTATACCAATTTGGCGTGATTGCAAGTTTTTGACTATGAAATGGACAAAAAGAGGGGAGAATTTATTCAAGTCCTCCACTAAATTCGCTAAAGAAAAAAATCTACCAATGGATAAACTTGTTTCGGTGTGCACTGACTGTGCATGGTGGGGAAAAACAGGATTCGTGGCGCTTCGTGAACATGAAAAGAGACGCATCCTAAGTTTCTCAATGCCTGCATGAAGAAAAATCATCAGCAAAACCATGCAGCACCAGAGGTCGCATTAATGGTAAGAAATACTCATCATTGATTAGCAACAGCATAACAATGTTATTAAAAAGAATTCAGAGACTGACCGAACCCTGGTACTTTAAGTGTTGAAATTACATAAAATGCAAATATTACTTGTATTTTTACTTTTAAACATATTGTATGGCTCTCACAGAATTACATTATAAAATGTGGTGTTCATGGCTCTTTCAGCCAAAACGGTCCCCAACTCCTGCTACACAATCAAAAGCACAAATGTGTTAATTATTGTGAAACTTGCAGCCCAGTCTGAAGTGTGCTTTGTGGGGTGAGGCTGTTCTCGGCAGAGTGAGCGTCAAAGCGTGAGTGGATTTGAGTGGAATCACTCAATGAGGCATTTAAAAAAAGAAAAACATTTTTCTAGGTTATTCTTGTTTAAAAACTAATTCACATTATGAAGGCGCCACGGTGGAAGTGGTTAGCACGTCCACCCTACCTGGGGTGACTTATGCATTTATTTTTCTCTAAGTATTATTCACTACCTGGCAAACTCCTGCCAACATGTCCTTTTTGAGATCTCGGAAATGGAAGTTGAGGAAGCACGGAGGTGACGATGACAAATGATTAGAGGAAGGCGGCAGCTTGACCAGCAGGAAGCATAATGAAAAGCTGCCTCTTCACCTGTGTGTGCGTCCGGGTGTTTATTCATTGAACGTGTACGGATGCACTTTCTTCCAGTCAGGTGCTCATCAAGCCTTCGATGCTGCTGATCATCAATATTTCATCAGCATCCATATGCAGAGACGCCTGCTTCTCTCTTTCTTCTCGCCCCTCAACAACCATCATGTCAAGCTTCTCTGTTATGCAGATTACAGTATGGCTAGAGGAACTTTTATATAGCCCACGGGATACTTTGCAAGTCACCCTAATCGCCCATTTGTGTCATGCCTTGAGTTCCGTTCTGTTAAATTTGTGCCTAGTGTGTGTGGTCATCGTGATTATCATTTGATTTTGTTTCATTGTCTTGCTACCCCTTGTCTGTGTATTCCAGCTACCAGTTTATGTTCATTCCTTATTGCATCATTGTCGATTTCATGTCTATCCCAGTGTCTATATCTCGGTTTTGAAGTTTTAATACCCAGTGCTTTGTTTGCCTTGCTGTTTTGGATCCCCTGGACTTTTGTTGGAACCTTGTGTTTTTGATACGATTATTAAAACATTTTTGAGTTTATCACCACCTTGCCTGGCCTCCCCATTTCCTTGGATTTGCGTCCACCTTGTCCACGCATTCAACATAATGAGGATGTCGCAATGTGCGCATGCGCAATAATTCAATCGCAGAATGTGCAAACTTTTGTTGTTCTTCATAAAATTAGCAATTGTGTATAGACATGGCTTTCTGGATTTCTTTAACAAACGCCAATTTTCATCATTTATATATCAATCCCCTTAGCCTGGATTAAACAGTATTATATGAGTACTTGGGATAGCCCGATCGCTTATTTTTGCACCTGAGTCCAAGTCACCTGATTTTGAGAATCTGCTCATACCGAGTACGGATCTGAATCTGAAAAAAAGTTGTTTTTTGCTTTGACGGTCACGGTGCCGAGAACCACCTCACACTTACACAATGAATGAGTTGCGACTGCACACTTCAGACTGTGTACTAAGCTTAACGATGATTAACACATCTGTGCCATTGATCGTCGAGCTACCGAGGTGTCTCTGTCCAGATCAAAGCAACAAACCTGTCAATCATCGTTAACTTTAAGTACCAAACGCCAGCTGCACCGGTGACCAAGAACAACAGTTTGGTCCCACTGCTTTTCAGGCGGGAGGGTGAGAGGCTGTACGGGGATGAAGCAGGAAAATATACATATATTTTTTAAATTAAAAACCCAATCCTTTTTACCGCATTCTAACCCTCTGATAAAATGGCGCGATGAGGCCAATTTCCAATCATGTGATCGGAGCAGAACATCTCTAGTGAATACAATGTGGTCATAGTGCAGGGTATGCCGAAGGATTTTTTGAAGCTGCGGTGGTGGGCTGCTTTGGAGTTGGACCACCTCACCATGTCGTGACACGGCAAAATTGTGTCATATCATGACAAATTGTTTTTTTTTTCACATTTTGTTTCCCAAGAAGAACCATAGCAAAGATCTATTTGAAATATTTAATTAGCCAGGCTAACGCCATAGCTCTCAGCTACGGTACATGTACGTAAAATCCGTTGCTGAGTACAGCTACATTACCCTACGTAATAATACAACTTTTTTTTTCTTGTAGCAATAGTACTACTTACATCTCGTAGTCTTCTTCTTTTTCCTTTTATTTGGCCCTAATATACTACATTAACACAACAATACTAGTCCTTTTGTTAATGGACCAATGGTGTAGGTTTGCATAGGGACATTAGGGCCTTAACACTAGGAACTTTTCAGGATGCTGAAATTGTCCCCACCAACTTTTAGGCAATCTTATTTGAAATATATAATGACTTCAGTTATAGAGGTCATTTAGACTGTCTTCACATATTTTGTAAGGATAGAATTGACCCTATCATTATTAAGTGAATTACTTTCATTATGTTTAGACTTACAGTGACACCATTTTCCCCCCTCAAACATACGTTTGATTGGCTGATGACTAGTTAAATTCCCTTGTTTTCAGTGTAAACCTAATAGAAATAAGTGAAATTATCTGTCAGTGCTTCAAGTGAATTTTACTCAGATTTCTTGAAATAAGAAAAATTGCTACCTGAAAAATGATCTTAACACTCTTATTTTAAGCAAAAAGTGAGTATATTTAATCTTAAAAAAAGCTTTTTTTCGTCAGAAATGTTTTTAATGCAATAAGTGATATTGTTCAAAACATTATTTGAGATCATTTTCCCCCTTGATTTTGGTGAAAAATGACCAACCTTTAAATGTATGGGCTTAATAAGAACAAATGGTATTATTTACCTAAAGTACCATAAATTGAATAATCTGACCCATTAATATGTTCGTCTTTAACACTCAAAACAAGATGGAAAAAATTATTCAAATAGATTTACGAAAAATCATCAGCTTAAAACGTTATAAATTTGCAGTGTGAAAGTTAGTACAAGTCAATACAGATTTATTTTTGCATTGATTATTTAGCCTATCAATTCATTAGGTTCATATTGGTGAGAAATGTAGCCCTGACCCCCGTTCACCTAATCAGTTTGGTTTTATTAATGTCCTGTCCCCAGCAAAAAGTGTACATGCAGGTTATGCTGTTATATCGTCCTCAACAATATTGAGACCAAACATACGTCCTTGTAATGGACCCATTTCAAGGTGTAGGGGGAAATTCTTGCCGTGTAAAGAGTTTTACTAGTTTCGGTGAGAAGGTGAATAGTTTTTTTTGTGGTTGTTGTTGTTCGTGAACTACATTTCCACACAAACGCACACATCGAGGTACCATTTAGCTTAGCAAGGAGAGGTATGAGAGACATTTTTCGAGTGTCCCAGAGCTCGCCAAACTTGGGGGAAAAAGCATATTCATCAAGGTTTCGTCAGCCGTGATAGCGTATGCTCTGCCCCTCTGCTATTGAATGTGTTGTTGACATTGCGTGGCGGGTCAGAGTTCGGCGCAAATTCATTCAAACTTGCCTTTCCGTCCAAGACGGCCGCCCACCGCTCACTTTCGCCGAAAAGTCCGATCCAAAATAACAATCCGATCCAAAAAGAATTACAAAATAACAGCGGGATTTCGCAACATGCGACCGCTATCGCCTTACCGCTTCCCTGTACGTCACAGCTCCCCCGTCCGATCGTCTCTTAAGGGGGCTTCGTGTAGTTACAGACATTACAATACACAAGGTTGCCGCTGAACCCTTCACACTAGGCTGACGCTAGTTTGAAACGGCCTTAAAAATATATATATATATATATAAAACTAAATCATCTCTTTTGCACGCCGTGGCGGCTTTTATTTTGGTGTGGCGGTGTGCCACGATATTTAATATGTAGGGGAAACCATGTAATGAGTGAATCAAAGTCTTCCCAAACAGAGTTATTCATGTTTGGTGAACCGCTCACCCCTAATATACAGTTGTGGTCAAAAGTTTACATACACTTGTGAAGAACATAATGTCATGGCTCTCTTGAGTTTCCACTTATTTCTACAACTCAGATTTTTCTCTGATAGAGTGATTGGAACAGATACTTCTTTGTCACAAAAACATTCATGAAGTGTGGTTCTTTTATGATTTTATTATGGGTGGACAGAAAAAAGTGATCAAATCTGCTGGGTCAAAAATATACATACAGCAGCGCTAATATTTGGTAACATGTCCCTTGGCCATTTTCACTTCAATTAGGCGCTTTTGGTAGCCATCCACAAGCTTCTGGCAAGCTTCTGGTTGAATCTTTGACCACTCCTCTTGACAGAATTGGGGCAGTTCAGTTAAATTTGATGGCTTTCTGACATGGACTTGTTTCTTCAGCATTGTCCACAAGTTCTCAATGGGGTTTAAGTCAGGACTTTGGGAAAGCCATTCGAAAACCTTAATTCTAGCCTGATTTAGCCATTCCATTACCACTTTTGATGTGTGTTTGGGGTCATTGTCCTGTTGGAACACCCAACTGCGCCCAAGACCCAATCTTTGGGCTGATGACTTTAGGTTATCTTGAAGAATTTGAAGGTAGTCCTCCTTCTTTATTATCCCATTTACTCTCTGTAAAGCACCAGTTCCATTGGCAGCAAAACAGCCCCACAGCATAATACTACCACCACCGTGCTTGACGGTAGGCATGGTGTACTTGGGGTTAAAGGCCTCACCTTTTCTCCTCCAAACATACAGTATTGCTGGGCATTGTGGCCAAACAGCTCGATTTTTGTTTCGTCTGACCACAGAACTTTCCTCCAGAAGGTCTTATCTTTGTCCATGTGATCAGCAGCAAACTTCAGTCGAGCCTTAAGGTGCCGCTTGTGGAGCAAGGGCTTCCTTCTTGCACGGCAGCCTCTCAGTCCATGGAGATGCAAAACACGCTTGACTGTGGACACTGACACCTGTGTTCCAGCAGCTTCTAATTCTTGGCAGATCTGCTTTTTGGGGATTCTTGGTTGAATCTTCACCCTCCTGACCAATTTTCTCTCAGCAGCAGGTGATAGCTTGCGTTTTCTTCCTGATCGTGGCAGTGACAAAACAGTGCCATTCACTTTATACTTACAAACAATTGTTTGCACTGTTGCTCTTGGGACCTGCAGCTGCTTTGAAATGGCTCCAAGTGACTTTCCTGACTTGTTCAAGTCAATGATTTGCTTTTTCAGATCCATGTATGTATATTTTTGACCCAGCAGATTTGATCACTTTTTCTGTTAACCCATAATAAAGTTGTAAAAGAACCAAACTTCATGAATGTTTTTTTGTGACAAAGAAGTATCTGTTCCAATCACTCTATCAGAGAAAAATCACAGTTGTAGAAATAACTGGAAACTCAAGAGAGCCATGACATTTTGTTCTTCACAAGTGTATGTAAACTTTTGACCACAACTGTATAAACACACATTTCATTATTTTTCATGTAATATACTGTATATATTTTCTGGATTACAAAGATCATTAGTCTGCTTTTACTGTGACTACAGAAATTATAATTACTGCTATTGTGTGTTTTTTTTTTTTTTTTTTGACACCTAAACTAAAACATCCTTTCTATTTAAACTTATTTATATTGAAAAATAATTCAATGTATTAGTGTTTTAAAATAAACATAAAATTAAAAGAAAATAGAATAATAATAAAGAAGAAGAAGCTTCAATAGATGTGTGAAGTTTTGTTCCGCTTCATATTACAAAAAATTATTCAGCATATGAAAGACATTATGTACTGTAATAGATAATAAGATCCTGCTGCCCCATTGGTCAGAATATTGTCCATCATGCTCAGTATGAGGACCCTGCTCTCTTATTGGCCTATTGTCGGTCCCAATTTCACTTACGGACATTGCCTCACTCGAAAGGTAAGGTTTAACTTTTTTTTTTTTTTTTTTTTTTTGCATTATGTCTTATTATCTACTTCTTTATGGAGGACCAGGAGTGCAAAAATTAAATAAATACACAATTAAATAAATAATTAAGTGTCATTAAAATGCTTCTATTTCCATATTATTTTATTAATTTCAATATTAATTTCAACATTTATTTGAAAGTTGAAATTTGAATTGAAACAAATCAATAAAAATGAAAATAAAAATTGAAATAAATAAAAATCTAAACATAAATATAAAATGAATTAAATAAATAAATATTAAAACAAGTAAATATAAAATTAAATTAAAAAAGTAAATGTTGAAATAAATATTTAAATAAATAAATATTGAAATAGAAGCATTTTAATGACACAAATTAATTATTTATTTAATTGTGTATTTTTTTATTTAATTGTTGCACTCCTGGTCCTCCATACTTCTTAGGTTTGATTAGCTGTATTAAAAAATGATTCAAATGTATCTGGCGCCTATTTCATTCTGGTTTTACCCTTATTATAAAATGTGTTCATTCACTGCCACGTTCCCAGTTCAAATGGATTTTACATTCCCAGTTCAAATGGATTTTACATCTACTAGTGACATTCTCATCTCACTTAACAGCAAAAGAATGAAAAGAGCCACATGATTGGACGTCTATCATCCTCAATGCTTCAGAAAGACTTCAGAGGTTCAAGAAAAAAAAAGAAAGAATCTGTTGCATAAGTGTTCCAAAAAGACATTGTGTAATCATATTTTCTACTCAGGCTTTATGAGCCTGTTTACGAGCTCATCTGTGCAACAAAGAGACAATTGCACACGCTTTACAACACATCCCTCGCATCCAAGCGCGTCACAACTCAACACACGTTGAAAGTGTGAGCGGTGCAGTAATTGTGTGTGGCATGAAAGCTGGATGAACTGAGAGCAATGACAAGGTAAGAGAGGAGGAGAGGTGTTAAAGGTCACGTCAAGCATCCAACAGACCGCTGCCAAGTGGCGTATAAAGAAAGGGAAGGTAATAATATAATTATATGTGATATCAAGGCTTCTATAGGATCATGTAGTCATATTTTAGCTCAAGGATAAAAGCTGCGGCGGCTAGGTTTGTGGGAAATATATGTCTGACTCATTGCCAATGACTTGAAAAATACTGTGTTAAATGGAAACATTTTTTTAGTCCTGGATTTCTTCAAATACAAGCGATTCCTCGAATAAATGACTTGACTAAATGGAGTTTTGATCCTATTAGAAAACGATGTTTCATTTTAATGATCTAAAAGAAGAATTGTACATTTTCTGTATTGTCTTCCATATGCTGAATAATTTTTCGTGATATAAAGAGGAACAAATGACAAATCTATTAAAGCTTCTTTCTTATTCGTCAAAGCTTTTGATTATGAAGCCATTGTTTCTTGTTTTATAGCTCATAAAGATGAAACAACTAGAGCTTGCCACAAGTATTAGACGAACTGACATTTTAACCAATGAATAAATTAATCAACTTGACCTAAAAACATTTCCAAATCCTCCTTCTTGTTTTTAATATGAAGAGGGGGGAAAAACTTATATATTAAAAAAATAAACAAAGATATCTAAAGTAAATATTATTAGAGAACCAGAGTGTCAAACTTTCATGGAAATTTTTCTTTTTAAAATAAATATTTTGCATTTTAATGAAAAAAAAAAAAAAAGAAAAATAACAAAACTACAGTACTTTTGTTTGTTTTTTGTTTAAAAAACATAAATATTCTCTTTTTGAATCTTTTTTTTGTGGATACATTTTCAAAAACGAGAAGAAATGTATACATATACTAGTACATAGATAAAACAAGTAAGTGAACCATCACATTTAATATTTTGTGGCCCCCCACTTTGTCAGCAATAAGTTCAACCAGACGCTTCCTGTAGCGCAGATCAGTCTGGCACATCGATCAGGACTAATCTTTGCCCATTCTTCTCGACAAAATTGCTGTAGTTCAGTCAGATTCCTGGGATGTCTGGCATGAATCGCTGTTAACTATTTTTAATTTGTCAATTTTACCCTGAAGACCCACGTTTACAGACACCGTGCAACCGCTTTTGTTTCAACCCAGCCATAAGAAGAAGGTAAGTAATTACATTTATTATTTGGAATCTCCATTTTGAGTGCACTTTGAGATTTGTTTTTCAAATGTAAAGTGTGTTATAAATAAATGTATTATTATTATTATTATTATTATTATTATGTCATTTTTAGCTTTGAATAATTAATTAATGTCTAGTATTTAGTTTAAAAAACGACTTTATAAAATTATTTACTTGCAAAATTTTAAACGTAAAAAATAATTACAATGAAAAATTACTTTACAATGAAAAAAATAGTGTCTGTAAATAGGTCTCAGAGTGGAATGTCAAGTCACCTGAGTGTTTTCCGCCATATATATATATAAACAAACAAACAAACAGGAAAAACAGTACAGGTGTTCCCCAGGTTACGACATACACGACACACGTGATTTGGACTTTACGACGCTGGAGACTCGTCCGCCATTTTTTCTCCAGTCGTTTTTTTTTTTTTTTTTTTAAATAATCGCGTTAACAGTACCTTATTGTAACTCACAGTATCTTATGTTTTTTACTTTATTGTATCAATATGACTGTTCTGCCCTTTAGAATTTAGCGCGAATATCTGGGCAAGGACAGTCCAATGATACAATACATACAGTATAACACAATACAGGGTCTTCCAAAATGGTTGACCCCATTCTAAATGCCAATATCTCGGAAACTACTTGATGGATCTTAATGAAACTAAGTACACTTTATATTGAACGTCATACATTTTATTGGTTAAATTTACAAAGAAATGTACCAATATTTGTTGGTTCTATGACAGATTTTCATGGATGTTCAATACAAGCGCCGCCTACAAAATGCCTTAGCAAAATGCCTTTTCTTTTGAAGTGAACGACATTTCTTGACATGAAAAGATAGAAATGCCAAACGTTCCACATAAAACCTTTAAACGTTTCTACACAAGCTGTGAAAATTTGAGGTCATTCCAACGAAAATTGTCAAAATTATTGGCATATGACATGGGGTCAAACATTTTGGAACACCCTGTATAATACATGTTTTAGGATAGTTATTTACAGGGTATTTAGGGGTAGTTAAGGAGTTAATTCCAATTTTCGCAGAAATTCGGGTTACGACGCCAGCTTAGGAACGGAACTCGTTCAAAACCCAGAGACTACCTGTAAATACCTTTTTGATTCAATTTTTTTTTGGGGGGGGTGTATATATTCTCCTATTTCTGTAACCGTCGCTCTTTTACTTTTTTTTAACCTTTTTAAATTTTATTTGAATATGATTTCAACAAAAAGCTTGTATTTGACGCACGTAAAGATTATGTGGTGATCCGGATCTGTCCCCGAGCCTTAGTTTGTCACCTGTGCTATGGAATATAAATCTTGCCTGGAAACAGCCTTATAGCCAGATCACCTACACAGGTTTCACATTTCCTGAACCCATTTTTCCAATCTTTTGGGAAAACAAAGACATGGATTTAGCAGCACTTCAACACGGTTTCATCTTCCCCTCACACCTCTTGTCAATAACACTTATAATCAATGGTTGAACTCATCAATTATGTATTACTGTAGCTGCCTTCCTGACTGCTGACACAGCATTACATCATTTGGTAGACGCTAGACGCTTTGGCTAAAGCAGGGGTGTCAAACTGTCACCAGCCACATCGTAGTTTCGCATTCTTCCGGAGGGCCAGCTAGGCGTCCCCAATTTCATCGACTAATTGACAAGTAATGGATTAGTAAATTACAACTATAAAATATACAACTGTTTTGATTGCCGATGACTTGTTTAGAGACATTGTAGACTAAAAATGTTGTAGCCTCTTATTCGAAATTGTTTCCTTCTTAATTTTTCTTTGCTTTTATTTATTTTTTTTATCAAAAACAGAAAATATTTTCTTACATATCTAATACCGTATCTATATCTAATATTTTTCTTTATTTTCATTTTTATTTACATATATATATTTAAAAAAAAAAAGAAAAAGTATATGTTCTTGTGATTTTTTTTAATTTAAAAAAGTAAAAATAGTCACGCTTCTTTTTTTTTAATGTATTTATTAATGCCATGAAAAATAAACTATTTCTGCAGAGCGCACTTCATTACTACATCAAGATTATTCAAAAGTGCATATTTCAACCTCTTTATTCGGCACCGATAGACCAGGGAAAACGGGATATATAATTGTTTTCATTTCATGGTAGGAATATGTTTTCTCCACAAGAGGGCACTCATGCAAACTCATTCTCTTTGGACGGGTGATGTTTCATTCCTGTAGGTTTATCTAGTCAGAATTCGAAGATTTTTGTGTATTTTCGGGGGGGGGGGGGGGGGGGGGGCTAATATGGTCACGTAATAGCTTATAGTACAATGTAATGGTACCAGTTAATATAAATGACATGCTGAGAAAACAAAATATACAATTTTTTAAAAATCTGACATTGTAAGAACTTATTCATTCCTCAAGTGTTCTTTTCACTTTTTATATCTTGTATAAAAATATACAAATACTTTTTTGCTTGTACTTGAGTAAATTTGGGGATTTTACTTGATTTAACTTTTACATCAGTAATATAATTTTGAAGTAAATTACTCTCATGCACAGCATTGGCACGTTATTTGATGTTATTTTAGTGGCGCATCTGTAACAATAATATAATTCGTACTACGCCTGAACGATATATCGTTTGAACATCGCCATTGCAGTGTTTGGATGCGCAATACCTGCATTGCAAGGACATGCGATAAACACAGTATATACAGTATATGGAGGAAAACATAGACAAGGCTGAAAAAGCAGTTTCTGCTCTTTCACCCCTCTTTAAAATAAACTGCTGTATTTTAAGACAAAAGAACTGCTGTGTTTGATAAAACAATATGTCTATATGCTGCCATAGGAGTTTTATGGCGCATTAGGCCCCCAAACTGTTTTTAATTTCTCTGTTTTACCCTGGAGTCCCTTTTACAGACACAGCATAAACCACTTTTGTTTCAACCCAGCCATAAAAAGAAGGTAAGTAATTATATTCATTATTCGAAATGTCTGTCATTTTAGCTCAGAATCATTAATTGATGACTAAGATTAAGCTTAAAAAACTATTTTATAAAATTATTCACTCGCATATTTTAAGCTTTTAAACAAATTATGTCACAATAAAAAAAAATAGTGTCCGTAAATAGCATAACTATCGCTTAATTGTGTTTTTTTTTTGGTTACTGTCACATTTTCCCCTATATTTAAAATGATAAATTATCGATCTAAACAAAGAAAAATTGAAAACAAAAAAAACATTTAAAAGGGTAAATATCTGAAAAAGAATATCTCGACCACTCTTTGATGTCTGCGATTTCTGCATTGCGACCCTTGTTAAATTACCTTGTTTCACCCATAAAATCCCCAAAAGGTCCGGCTGGGTTTAGGGTTAGGGGTTTAGAAAAAATGTTCTTTTTTAGAAAATGACCTCCTGTTCAAAATTTTCTTCCCCCAGAAAATTGAGATTTTAAGCTTTCCACTGATGTATCACACATGCATTTAGGACAATTTTGAAATTATGCCATATTTGTGGCCTCAGAACGGAACTTAAAGTCAGCGTTTTTTCCGCCATATATTTTTTGAAAGCATAAACTCGTTTTTCTGCTTCATGCTAGTACAGTGCCACATCCTCTCACAGCTTCCTCCTCACCAGTGCAGCTCGCGTTTGGTGAAAATTCTTCTCTTTTTAATATCGCAATATATCGCAAACCCCCTCAAAATCGCAATGATATTTTTTTCCAATTTCGTTCAAGGCCTAATTCATACTGTATAAAGGCAAATTTATCACGAAAGAATATAATCGCTAATTTAACTAAACTATCCCAATAATCATTTGTCGCATCCCTAATACAGAACAGCCCAATGCTCTCTCACTGCATTTCAGAACTTTAAGTTGTAGGAAGTTGACATGCCAGGCGATGCAACTTTGCTGGCAAATACTGTGCAAGTAAGGATGTGAATGAAAATGCAAGGCTGCAGAATCGTAAACAACTTATAGAGAGCTGCTGCAGTGGCTTTGCACTACTCGTATGCCACTATATATCTCACCAGTTAAAATGACAATATGTGTGTGAGTGCGATAAAAAAAAAAAAAAAATGTATAGGCCTATTGCTCGATAGTTAGCAAAACATCCAAATAATTTGTCAGTCATGTGTTGATCAAATTGCAAATCAAGCTCAACCGCCATTTGGTTTAAGTGCATGTTTAGTTAAAAATAAAACATTGTTGTGCATTTTATTGATCGCAAAAGCTGCTTTAAAACTGATGTGTGATGTCATTCATGCTTATCAAACTGGAAATCATGCGCGTATGTGTCAGAGGAAGAGACAGGTCATCTGACGGAATACGACCCGCTCTAACACACATGCCATTAAAGGTCCCAAGAGGAGGTAAAAATGGTGAAAAGGGATAGAATCATTCTGAGGAAAATATGGACACGGATGCTCGCTTGAGGAAGCGCTTTAATTCATTGGTTCCGCCTCCAATCAACATAAGAGCTTGGCCGTGAATTCTATAGGCGTGACGTTTGGGATTTTACAATGTTTCTTCAAGCAAGTAACGCCGCTTTGTTTTGATGGTTGGAGTAGATTTCATTAAAACCTTTCAATAAATGTTCATATCAGTGCGAGCGGATGATGAGCTCATTGGAATGTAAAAACGAACTTAAAATGAGTTTATCACGAGTAGGCGTAATTGGCAGAAAATAAGTTAAGCAATGTCAGACCAAGTCATAATAGTAATTACTTTGCATTTAAATGAGTATGCAGCAATTTAAGTATTACCGTATTGGCCCGAATATAAGACGGCCCTGATTATAAGACGACCCGATTCAAGACTCAAGTTTGAAAAAAGACTTTTTGAACACCAAATTAATTTTTATACAGAAAATAATTACAGTACATCTGAAACAAATGATTATAACAATATATTTCAGAGAAAAAGCATGTTATTTTGCCTCATTCAAGTCTTAATATCTGAACATTTAAATATGTAAACTAAAGTGCAATCACATTCGTAAATGAATGGCTTCTGGTTTTTAAATGTAAATAAACCAATCTATTGTGATAAAACAACAAAATTGCAATAACTGCATTAACCCTCAAAGTGAAGTCTAACTAGTCTTGAAACAAATCTGAATAAGGAAAAACATTGCAATAAAATAATGCAAACTGGTTAAATTAGTAGCTGAGATGTGTCATGACAGAACATCGCTTCAATGATATCTGGCGCCATCTAGTGTCGTGAATGGGGAGAGTAGCTGAGATCAGTCATAACAGAACATCGCTTCAATGATATCTGGCATCATTTAGCGTCATGAATGGGTATAATGTCAAGACCGCGAATATAAAATGACCACCTCTTTTTCAATTTTATTTAAATGCAAAAAACACCGTCTTATATTCGGGCCAATACGGCAAATAGTTGTCCTGATCACATATATTTGCACCCAAGTCACCTGATTCCGAGAGTTTGCTGATAAGACCGATCCGATACCTTGGCAATTTATCCATTTATTCTTAGAAAACATACATTTTTTTTGTTTATGTGAAAATATCCTTGTCCATCATAATTATATTGCTGTTTTGTAGCCATTAAAAGAAACCTTAAAGAGTGCCACGGACAGAAAGACATATAGTTCTTAAAAGATAAATGTTAGTACGAGTTATAATAAATTGATATTAAAACCCCTCTTAATGTTTTCATTTTAAATTTGTAAAATTTTAAATTAAAAAATTAACTAGTAGCATTGTTGTTAACGTTGCAGGGCAGGTGACATCACATGGGTACGCTTCCGTACTTCCAGCGTTACTCTTTAACTATGTAAAGTTGTGATTTAAATACAACACAAGGTGTCAATGGCGAGTTTTGAATTAATTAGCAATCAAACCAATGAGTGTGTTTTGTCCCTTCACTGACGCCGTAGTTTGCTTTTTACGGCGGGTCCATTATGCCTTATGTTCATTTTGTATGTTGTCTTGACAACATACAAAGAAACCAAAACCAAACCAAACCAATACAAGACTCCTGATAATGGCTTCCAGCATCATACAGTAGTTTGTATATTGTGAGTAAATATTGCCATCCGGTGTATTTGTTGCCATCCAGTGCATTTGCTGAGCTAATCGAGTTGCTAAAATGTTTAAATAGAGTGTGTCCATTCGCCTTTCTCTGCCTCTTAGCTCTCAATGTGCAAAATAAGGCAAAATGTTGGGCAGAAAATGATAGGAATAGCCAGCAATCAAACTAAGTTTAATACAGTTGTTCGTTTTCCATGTCGCTTATTCACAGGAGAAGCAAGCAAGATTCAGGAGCAAGATCTCATTAAGTAAGATAAATCTGAGAACATCGGCAGGATGATCAACAATCTGGACCTCTGCTTTTACGTGACAAAAATAAGGCAACATTCTCTTGGTCACGGAGCCCCTTAGACGTCTCGGTAGAGGCAAGCGGTGACAATGTTTTGAAGGCGATAGTACCTTTTCTCGTAGGCACCATCTAACTGTTTGTATTACTCTAACACACTCAAAATAAAATAAATAGCACTAATACCATAGTTTAAGGAAAACAAGCAGAATATAAGGCATAAAAGATACACAACACCTTCTTATCACGGAAACCCAACGTGTGTGTCATGAGCAAGACTGACGTACCAACTCTCGCCATCAGTTCTCCCGGCGGGAAACTGTACCAACACAAGGAGCAACGGAGAACGCCCGATATCCAACTGATAACACGACTGACAAGATTCCCAGGAGCCCCCTTTGACACTGATGTGGCAAAATCCACAACTATCATTGCCCGGACAACAGTAACTCCTGAATCCTCCTGTCCAATCCACAAACAGACAACAATCCCAGACACACCCTTCTTCCTGCCCACGGCCCGCCCCGCGAGAGCTTTCAAAAGACTGAATGTTTAACTAAGCGTTGTCATTTTTCTCAGGAACCTTTTGTTGACTTCTGATATGGTGACCTTGGAACGAGCTTGCCTCCCCGTCTGAGTGTTTCTGTTTCGCCTTGCCGTTTTGATCTCTGTCGACCTGGTCAACTTGTTGTCAGTGAGCCTTCTTTAAACCTTTCAAAATGGAGTCAGTACAAAGGGTTAAGACAAAGGTGAACGCGCCGGGTTTGACTTTCTGGCCGGATTGTGGGGTCCCGCTGGCCTGGGCCATTGGAGCTGCGCCAGCGTGTGTCCGGCGGTTCTGCTGGCACAATTCCGGCCGTCTGGCCAGGTCAGATTCCTTCAGTTTTCATGTGCTGTTATGCACGAGCTATCAGAAAAATAAACTGCTGTTTTTCAATATATACCCTAATCATATGGAAAGCACACGACAGCTCGGTATGCTATCTCAATAATAATACTGGAATAAGTTGGCTCACACAATAGTTTACCGGCGTGAAGATCTGCAAACAGTTTTTGACATCAGACAGTGCTGTCACGAGCGAACTTGACACATGAACGCTACACGACTCATCCCATCTTTCCTGTACATTTTGGTTTTGCAGTCCTTCTCATTAATGTTCACTGCGTTCAAATTGGAAGGGCAGAACCGATGACATGTTTACGTTGTCAAAGATTGACTCTTTGAAAGTCCGGCACCATACCCATGTGACGTCACCACCCTGCGACATCAACAACAATGGTGACCTACGAGTTAAATGTCTTTCTATCTGTGGTACCCTTTAAAAGCACAATCTTTCCTCTAAAAATTATGAGATCGGCCCCAATATCTGATCACGTGATCGGATTGGGGACATCCCCAGTGTTAAAACAAAAAACAAATTGGGTGTTTTTCCACAAAAACGTGTTATCGGTAAAGTATCGGCATCCACAAAGTGTTGGAATCAGCATCGGGAGCCCAAAACAAAGGTACAGGCAACACAAATTGTCATTTGTGTGATGTTAGATGTCCACTCCAGTGTGCTTCCTCTCATCTGACAGTTGAGACCAGCGAGGGTCGAGGTTGTTGTCAGGGCAACGCAGGGACCGACTAGTGCAAACAGTTGAGCTCTGAACTTTAGGAAGAAAGCAGCCTCGCAGCGGGAACGCTCCACTCACTGCTGTCTTTTCATCAGTCCTCTCTCCACTCATCCTCAACCCACCAGAGGCCCTGCACTCGTTTTTCTTGTAGTTATCACTCTGCACGTGCTCATGGAACATTAATGGGGGCTGGATGTGTGTGTGTTGTATGCTTGTCCCGTTCCCTGATTGTTTAACTCTCTCACTGACATTGACCGTGATACATGTCCAATACATTTGCACTGGAAGGAGTTTCAGAAAGAAGCGTGGAAGCCCGCCAGGCTTATAAAGCGCTAGGAGAATCCCTGGGAATGTTCTATCACGATATGAGCCATTTTACATCAGGATAACGATATGCCAAAGTTTTGTATGTTTTTAATTATTTTATGTGGGGGGGAATTCAAAAGACAAATATTTATAACTCTGGCTATGTTTACATGAAAACTTATATTTTGAATAAGATTCAATCGTGAATGAGAGGGTTGTTTTATGTCGATCGATAATCCGATCGCCACACATGAAAATATTGTATTCCAAAAGTTCAGAATAAACCGTCTTTATCGGGCATGTCTGTGATGTTAGTAAATGTACGTATATCTGTTTGGTTCCGGAACCTAGCAGGCGCGAGGCTATACTGTTTTGTATCCGAGACAAACACATTGCCGGAGATATTAAAAGATCGTAAAATTGTTGAAAGACTTGTTGGTAGAAAACCCGGCGCGGTTACACAAAATAACTATTGTTGTACTGGTATGTAGATATCGACAGATCAATGTTTTTTTGTTTGTTTTGAAGTCAGTACAGCTCCTTAAACAGCTCCGTAAAGCCACCCACTGATAGACGTTTAATCCGTTTGAACTGGGAGGGCTCTATCGCCGTCAACGAATGAGTAAGCATTTTATCGTCAGTGTACATCATATCTTATTAGCTGATTTTTCATTCATAATTTTGTGCACTGACAGCACAAACATAATGAAAACACACACAAAAAAGCAATTCTGATAGGCTATGACAAGTGCATTGCCCTAGTTCAGCACTTGAACATGCATGTGTAGCTTTGTCTACTGGTTGAATGCTTGCGTGTTGAACTGTGACACCCAGTCACACTGAGACACTTGTTTCTTTTTTAATAAGCCGTGCCGACAACTCATCAAGGGTAAAGACCCACACACCATTGCGTGCCTTTGCTCGCACACATACACAGAAGACCTTGAGGTTTCACAAACATCTGCTGTACAAACATTAAACACGACACGCGACTACGCACTCCCGGCATTCATTATGTGCGATGATAGGCGTCCGATCTCATGGCTCGTTTTATCCTTCTGCTATGAATTTTAAATAAACTTATTGCTTGTAGATATCCAATCCATTTGGACTGGGAAAGCTGGTAGTGGTAGCTCAGATGGAGTGGATTATTGTCGTCAATGGCAGCCAATGAGTTGGTAGTGAATAGTATCTTGCGTCCACTACGTCCAGTCATGTGAGTCGTTTCCTCCTCGTTTCAGCCAGTAGACATCTAATCCAATTGAAGTGGGAAGTCTGACAGAGAATGAATGTTCCCTCACAGTTACACATGAATTGGATGCTGTCAATGGCAGCCAATGAGTTAATAGTGCATATGATCTTTTTTTAAATTATACAGTGGGGAGAACAAGTATTTGATACTTCTCCCCACTGTATTTTCGTATGCTTTAACGCTTGGTGCGGCCGTGGCGCAGTTGTTAGCTGGAGTTGTCCTTGGACCGAAGGGTCAGCGGTTCAACTCCAAGCTACAACTGTCCATTGTCAAAGTGCCCTTGGGCAAGGCACTGAGCCCTGATTTGCCTCCAATGGGTTGACAGCGCCTTGCATGGCAGCAGTCCCATTGGTGTGTGAATGTGTGTGTGAACGGGTAAATGTGTGCTTATGTAAAGCGCTTTGGACATGGAAACCATGCAGATAAATGCACTATATAAGTACTGTCCGTTTAATATTTACTTGCATTTGCTGTAAAATAAAAAATTCTTTTTTATTTAAACATTAAATGATTTGACTGTACAGTACATATTTTTTTAGTTTGTACCGTAATTTCCCGTATATAACGAGCACTTTTTTTCCCCAAAATCAACTTGTAAAATCATGGTGCGCATTATAAATGGGTACAGGGATGGAGAAAAAAATATAAGTAAATATATATATATATATATATATATATATATATATATATATATATATATATATATATATATATATATATATATATATATATATATATATATATATATATATATATACATACATACATATATATCTATATCTATACACATATGTATATATATATATATATATATATATATATATATATACTTTTGCAAGGCACTGTATAAATATATATATATATGTATATATATATATATTTTTTATTGACACGGCCATGTTGTGTTGAAGAAACGTATGCGGCGATCCGTTGCCGACCATTACGGTACGTGACGTCACCATTTTGTTTCGGTCGTGGCGAGCTAGGGAAGGAGTCGGAGGCAGAGTATCAAACAACGGAGCTAATCTGCATTGCTTTATTGACATTTAGGCTGCAACAAAATACGGTAGCAATGTCTGTCTCACATGCAACCTGCGGAATATAAATATCCGGCTGTTCCCTCAACAAAATACCTCCCCCCAGGAACTATAGAACATGCCAACATATGTTCCGCCCGTGAATTCTGTTATAACTTGTTACACGGTAATACTTCACTCTGATTGGTCGAATGATTTTGTCTGTGTTAAGGTCTGCTATTTTCACTCTTCATAAAGCACAGAATTTAGTTTCCTGAACTCATTTGAGTCAACGTTTATTGCAGCTACGCCACTTGGACCGTAACAAATGTAACACAACACAGACTTTCTGTGTCCGTCAACTATATCTGTCCCTCTGGAAACTCAAACCCAAATAACAATAGTTCCTCTTGTTAGTCTACAGATGCGCGCTTTCGGTTTTTCGACTTCTAGCCTCACTTTTATTTTACCGTATCTATCAATGAAAGAAACATTTATTCATCATGATGAAACGAGCAAGTTATACAGCAGCCTTTAAAAGAAAAGCCACATCTGTTTTGTTTTCTCCTGGATCCTGGTATGTTGGAGAAGTTGTCAAATCATATTATTACAGTACATATTGTCAGTTTATGGTAATGTTTTGAACTACCAATGTGCTATGCTTGTGCTGTGTTTCACCACTCAGTAAAATGACATTTCTGTATCTGTACATGAGCTCTGTTTTCTTGTATTCTTCTATTTATTGGTGCTCAAATTTGGGTGCGCGTTACACACGGGTACAATAATCTTCCCTAGATTTGACAAGTATATTTGGGGTGGGCGTTATACACGGCTGCGCCTTATATTTGGGAAATTACGGTAATTCTTTTTTTTTTTTTTAATTTTATATTTTTAATAAAAGCAAAAAACTTATATAAATATATAAATATTCTGATTTCTGTCATACACGGTAAAAGACTGTAATCATGAAAAATATATCAGTATTTTTTATGTTTTATTTACTTTTTTTTTTTTTTTATAAATGATTTTATTAAATTTAAAATGTATAAATTAGAGTGGGAACCTCTTGGTACCTCACGATAAGATACGATTTGCGATACAAAGCTCACGATAACGATGATCTGACGATGTCGCGATACAACGATTATCAACACATTGTTCGGGAAATCATTCTAGAATATTCTACAAACAACTAATAAATAGAAAAACAAGCTTCTGCTGGGAATTGGAATAAGTTTATCACTAGTAGACATCCAATCCATTTTAACTGGGAGGATGGCAGCGACCATCCCTCCACCTTCAAACGGATTGAACGTCTATGGCCGTCAGTGGCAGCCAATGCGAGGCAATGAGGTACTTTTGGGCCATTTAAGGTCATTTACCTGTTGATGTTCAGTTACTTCCTGTTGATTTTTGGGTATTTTATGGGTCACTTCCTGTTTATTTTGAGCTACAGAACAGGAAGTGACCTGGGAATCACCCAAATGAATAGGCAGTGACTCAAACTCAACAGGAAATGACCTGTAAATGCCCTAAAATGAACCACAAATGACCTGTAAATGCTCTGAAAATTGGACAGAATGACTGCATGCTCTTGTTTTCTAATGAACGAACGTTCCCAGTCCCAGTGTATTGGGCGTCGTACACCGTCAATGCACCCTTAGAGTTAACTGAGACACTACTATGGTCGAAGATTTTGGTAGCAACTTGTTGGTTCTTTTTCATTTTATTTTTTCAACATTGACACCTTTTTGAAACGACATGTCGATTCTTGGCAGGAGCATATCGATAACCTTTTGGGATACAAAGTATCACGATATATCACCAGTTCGATATTTTGTCACACCCCTACAGTGTTGGGAATAACGCCGTTATTTTTTCACCAATTACTTTTTCCGCCGTTACAACGCCGTTACCGTTACTGATGGTCAAAAGCGGTGCGTTACTTACTCTGAATAAATTGAAGAAACTACCAGCTGTGTGGAGTCGACTCTCTGCTCTGTTGATTTGTCATCCAAGACTTGTAGTGCGTTCAGGTTCGAGAATAGCGCACGTACTTCTGACTCCAAGCTGATTGTCCCTGCTCATTCAATTAGACAATGCTTTCCAAAGTTTGGTAACGTTTCTGTGTTTGCTACATCTGATGCTAGCCTCGTTCCCATCTCCCACTGTCAGCCAGCAATAATTCTGCTTCCATCTTGAGGACGGCAGACGCTTTGTAGGTGACGTGAATTGTCGGGAAACGAGCCTACCTGAATGCACCCCCTCGAGAGATGCGATGGAAGTGATTGTGATTGGCTGAGGGATAGAGTCATGTGTCGTGGTAAGCCAATCAGAGCCGGTGATTTCACAAGCAAACCGGAACAGCGCGTGCGGCAAACACACACACGCAAAAAAGATGCACAGGGTCGGGATGGCAGAGCATTCGGAAGAAAAATTGTCCTTTAAGAGGTGGAGATACTATAGATAGACACGAGTTCAAGTTTGTCGAAATTAAAGGAAAGACCCTGCATGTAATGTGTAATTTATGTCCCGGGGCAAAGCTTTTGTCGACATCTGTGGTAAGCAATTCAAATCTGCTGAAGCACCTAACAAGTTAACTACCTGTCTGTTCTTCTCTATTCCACTGACTCGAATACTGCTGAGAAAATTTCAAATTCTTTGACATACAACAAGTTCTTTTTAAAGTAACGGAAATAGTTACTTTCCCTGGTAACTAGTTACTTTTACTATAGAGTAATTCAGTTACTAACTCAGTTACTTTTTGGAAGAAGTAGTGAGTAATGTAACTAATTAAACTAACTAAACTTTTTCGAAGTAACGTTCCCAACACTGCACCCCTAGTATAAATGCATTTGACACACAATGAGATAGTCATCCTTCTTAGCTTTTTGTATATTTTTTCTTGACCTTTAACAGTGTGAGACATTTCTCCTGATGAGAGCTGAGTCCTGATAGCCTGTGGACTCACACTTCTGTCACACAGCGGTTGGCCACAGGAGGGGAAATTAGAGCAGTGGGCCTTAGCAGTTGACACAGAGAGGAAATCACATGGCAGACAGGTTGTTACTACTGATGCGCACGAACAAACGCACGCACAGCAATGTCTGTCACCACTGAACGTTCAATGGAGTTTTGTCCAAAGGCTTCTTTTTACCCTATGCATATGAGTAGAGTAAGCATGTTCAAAATTGATTGAACGTCTTCCTCCGTCAATGGCAATGACTTCAATGAAAATAATCAGAAAAATTAGACACTCCATAATAAATCTGAATGATACGTGATTAAAGAAATGACTCAAGAACATTATGACAGCACGGAATTAACTTGCTGTGATGTTTCAACTTTCAGGTTATTTTGTGTCCAAGAAAAAATGCCAAGCAAAAATTCCGTATCTACTTTATGTTGGACCCAAATCCCGTCGTATGTGCTCTTCAAGCTGCTTAACGTTCCCTTCACTAGCGCAGCACGAGTCAGGGCTGCACATGGAGAGCAGATGACTGCTAAATTAAATTAAGCCATGTTTGGGGTTAAGAAAAGGAAGTAGGGGCTTGTACTGTATACAGTATGTTTGTGATATCTAACATGTGGGGACCACAGAAAGGAGAATGTTAATTTATGAGATAACTTTAAAGTTGTTTGACCAGTAGTAAGGCGTATGTGTGGGAAATGGGAATGTTCCAAAGTTACGATATCGTCATATTAAATATGGTTCATTTTTAGAGCAGATCTGGTTCATCAATAACTGTCAATTAGAAATGTCCCCACATTTTTTTTTGTTTTTTTTTTAAAATTCCGATCCTATTTTTTCGTGATATATTTCGCCGATACCGATTGGATACTGTTCCGATTCTGATATGATAGCAATATTTTTAAAATATTAAAATAAGACAAAAAATAATGCAACCAACTTTCTCCGCCGTACAAGTTAAATAATATGCATTAAATAATGCATATATCAGCTAACAAAGTAAAAGTACTTAGTAACTGAAGTTAAGTACATTTTTGTGTATCTGTACTTTGAATGACTCCAATTATGAAGTGGTACACCTGAGGGGGCAAGATGGATATTTAGAATTTCTTTAAACCCAAGCTTTCAAAAGCTTTAACAACTGAGCTTGAACCGACGATTGAAGACGAACTGTGTCAAGATGTGTATATATTAGGGCTGTCAAACGATTAAAAATTTTAATCGAGTTAATTAAAGCTTAAAACTTAATTAATCGTAATTAATCGCAATTAATCGCAATCCAAACCATCTCTAAAATATGCCATATTTTTCTGTAAATTATTGTTGGAATGGAAAGATAAGACACACGACGGCTATATACATACAATATACTGTACATAAGTACTGTATTTGTTTATTGTAACAATAAATCCACAAATGGCATTACGTTCTTTCTGTTAAAGTGATCCACGGATAGAAAGACTTGTAGTTCTTAAACGATAAATGTTATAGTTACAAGTTATAGTAATTTTATATTAAAACCCCTCTTCGTGTTTTCGTTTTAATAAAATTTGTAAAATTTTCAATCAAAAGTAGAGCTAATATAATAATAATAAAAATAATAATAATAAAAATAGAGTGAAAAGTTTTACGTGTATTTTGCATAGCTATTTTGATATGGAATGCCAGTTCATTTTGCATTGTTTTTTAACTGTGTGTCAGAATAGGGCCTCATTACTATAGACTGAAGTGCTTTTCTTTTTGTGAACATTATTTTTTTTGGGAGAGATAGGAATATTATTTTTGTTGTGCTTTCACTAAACGATACTTACAGTATCTGTACATATCTTTCCCAAAATACAACAAGAGACACATAATTGCCACTAAAAGAAAGAAAACTTACCGAAATATGTGTGGAGCACAAATAGCAATTTGCATTGCATTGTGAATACAGCATAAACGTCTCTCAACTACTAATTCTCCCACGTTGAGAAGAAATAACATGAGTATGGAACGGCGCTGCCCCCAAGCGGCCGGTGGCATTCTCTTCACTCTTAATGTCCATAAACGGCCTCATTGTAATCTGTTTGAGGCAATATGTGAGATGGTCATTCACCCAAGCGCCAGCAGACGGCGGCAAAACTCCACAACAACAAGTGAGCGTTTCAGTGTACTGTCATTTAAATCTGTCTGAGCGGGACATCTGCGTTAATTGCGTCAAATATTTTAGCGTGATTAATTTAAAAAATTAATTAACGCCCGTTAACGCGATAATTTTGACAGCCCTAGTATGTGTGTGTATATATATATATATATATATATATATATATATATATATATATATATATATATATATATATATATATATATATGTATATATGTATATACATATACATATATACATACAGTGTATTACAAAAGTGAGTCCACTACTCGCATTTATGCAGATATTTAAGTATATCTTTTCATGGGACAACACTGAAAAAATGACACTTTGACACAATCAAAAGTAGTCTGTGTGCAGTTTATATAATACTTTATTTATTTTCCCCTCAAAATAACTCAAAATATAGCCATGAATATAGAAACTACGTGTACCTAAATGTCCAAATTCAGTACTGCTTGTAATTTTCCCTCCAAAATGTCATGTGACTCGTTACAGGAGTGCTGTCAGCATTGCTGCAGAGATTGAAGAGGTGGGGGGGTCAGCCTGTTAGTGCTCAGACCATACGCCACACTCTACATCAAATTGGTGTGCATGGCTGTCACCCTAGGAGGAAGCCTCTTCTGAAGACTGTACACAAGAAAGCCCGCAAACAGTTTGCTGAAGACATGTCAACAAAGCACATGGATTACTGGAACCATGGCCTATGGTCTGATGAGACGGGCGGGCTTTATACTTTTGTACTTTTACCTAAGTAATTTTATGATCCCAACAGCTTCATTTGAGAAAATAACAGTCAAAAGCTTAAAACATGCTGGTGCTTTGTCAGAAAAATCTGCGTGAAATGACGCATCTTTTTTTTTGTATTATAGTGAGCCCTGCTTGTACCACCTCGAAAAAAAGCTGTGTTTACAAATACCGTGTTTACAAATATTACACGATGCTCTTTTTCTATCATTAGTTCGTAAAGAGAAGTCCCCGTACAGCAGACATAGCCAATTTGCCAAGTGGTTTTATTTACAGCAGCCGAAAAGTGTCACAGTGCTGAAAACACACGTGAATACTGGATCGTATATGATCCTGTGACCAAATAAGATACTCCAAAAATAGCCGTATCGAGATTCGGTACCGATACCAAGTATCGGATCAGGACAATACTACTCTCAATGGTAGCCAATAAGGTAATGGACATAAAAAAATCCATGTAAAATGTTAGCGTGTGATTACACAGCCAGATGCCAAGCTACTAGTTGCTTCTCATTGTACTGAGCTGCTTGCTTTCCATTCCTCCCGAGGTCACAATTACAAACAAAGTAAGAGAATTTCCTTCCCACAACGCTGCAACCAAGAAGATAAAACAGTACAGTACTACAAAGAGCAAAGATCAATGCGACGAGTGTTCCGCATTTTTCTAAAGATGAGCACTTCAAATACAAAAGGGGGATTCGCTTGCTTTATTTATTAATACAAGACAAAGCCTCATTGTTTCCAATCAGTGTGTGTCCACAACACATGCCTCTGTCTTTTTGTTTTCACCTTACTCCTGTGGATTTATTTTTTTTTTCTTTTGCTTTTTATGGATAGTAACACACCCACAGAAAAGGACACGTACACACAGTACTATATGTTCCTAGCCTTCACAGACGAATCATTCCCTGTCACTGTGCTGTATTTATAGCCTCATCTATCAGCCAGCCGCAGGAGTATCTGACATTATTCTCTGGACCAAGACCACCAAACTGCCCTCTAGCCATACATTAGGGTGAAATGAGTGTCCGTGGGCGTGAATGCACAATGCATGGGCACCGACTTTGGTGTGCTTATGTATTACACATAGGCAGCTGCACCTTATTCCAAGTGCTGGGAGCTCTAACGCTAGGGCTGTAAGATCGGAAAGACAGTCCCTAGCCCAATCATACCGTAAAATCACCCAGTTCAATAAAAAAAGATTGAAGATGAGATTATTTTCCCTAAATAACTAAATCTATATTTTGATATTATAACCAGAAAAAATATATATACTGTATGTACACTGGAAGACACATTGCAGTGGAATCGTCACTGTTTTCCTTATTAGCATCATAGAAAATGTAGTTTTGAGAGATACTTAAGATACCTCAAGATACGAAATTATTTAACACACACTTCAGGAAAAATGACAAGTTAGCAATTCATTAGATCAAAGGTCATTCAAACTCACAGTGAAACTAAAATGATCACATAACAAACTAAATAGCATATGCAGTTATGAATCAAACAACTAGAACAGTAACTGAAGAAATAATTTCAAAAATTTTTGTTATTTATATACAACTTCAAACACGTTCAGGCGTGAGGCATGTTGGACGACAGTAGTGTTTACAGTAGATGGCAGCAGAAGTGAGCTGTCTCTCTCAAGGGAGCAGTAATGGCCAAATGAAGCTTGCTAAAGCAATGAAGGCAAGGCAAGGAAAATTTATTTGTACAGTGCTCTGCTTACGAACTTCTCTACATACAGAATCTTCAGAGTAAGACAAGCCTCAACGGGAAAATATTGCCTCTTGTTACGAAAGAAATTTCAGGATACGAAAGGCAAAAATACAGTATGGCTGGTACTCGCAGCTCCCAGAGTTTACTGAACATAACATAACTGCTCTCCCATTGGCTATTGCCAAGCATTCCTGGCATCAAGTTGGCTAACAGGGACCTCCTACGGTGGCCGAGAGGTGTCAGGCAAAATGCAAAGTCCAAACACTTTGCAAATAGAAAAAGCATGAACCCCAATTGCAAACGCTTTGCAAAAGAAAAAAAGCACGAATGCAAACTGCCACACCACGATCCCCAATTCCTAAAGTACGATCGCAAATCGGCAAAAGCACGAACCCCACTTGCCACAACAAGGCAGCATATGGCTCGCAGCACGAATGCAAATTGCCACAGCACAATCCCCAATTCCTAAAGCGCGATTGAAAACTCGCAAAAGCACAAATGCAAATTGCCACAACACGACAGCAAATGGCTCGCAGCACGACCGCAAAAGGCTCGCAAGACAATTGCAAAGAAGATGACCCAGAAGTTTAAATAAATAAATAATATAAAAGACGACACTTTGATATATGTGCTTTGTGACCATCTCTACGGGCCTCCGTAAAGTTGCCCCCCCCCATCAGACACAAATTTCTACAAAAATGATGTTAATCGTTTGTGCTGCAACGGTTTTGTAGATACAGCATTATGCTTTTATTGAGATACAGTATTAATTTCGAGTGGGGATGTCACTCGTAGCTTTTTCTTAGCTTAGCTCCCGCAGCTAATGGAGCATACCAACTCTCTCAATAACAGAGGGGTGTCCTAACAACTAGCACGAACAGAGCACAAAAAAATTCGGGTCCATTTTGCGGTAAATTGGGGGGCTTGAGATATTAGTTTCAAGTGATGATGTCCCTCTAAGCCCCTCATTTACTGCAAAATGGTTCCGAATTTGTGCCATTCGTTTGAGCTACTTGTTAGACACCCCTCATGTTATGTTATGTTATGTTATGTTATGTTATGTTATGTTATGTTATGTTATGTTATGTTATGTTATGTTATGTTATGTTATGTTATGTTATGTTATGTTATGTTATGTTATGTTATGTTATGTTATGTTAATGGAGCAAACCAATTCTCTCAATAACAGAGGGGTGTCCTAACAACTAGCTAACAATGTGACGTCTTTTTTATTATTATTTTTTTTTTTTTCTAACTTCTGGGTCATCGTTTTTGCAATTGTCTTGCAAGCCTTTTGCGGTCGTGCTGCAAGCCATTTGCTGTCGTGTTGTGGCAATTGGCGTTCGTGCTTTTGCCAATTTGCAATCGTGCTTTAGGAATTGATGATTGTGTTGTGGCAATTTGCATTCGTGCTGCGAGCCATTTATTGCGGTGTTGTGGCAATTGGGGTTCATGCTTTTGCCAATTTGCGATCGCGTTTTAGGAATTGGGGATCGTGTTGTGGCAGTTTGCATTTGTGCTTTTTTTTCTTTTGCAAAGCGTTTGCAATTGGGGTTCGTGCTTTTTCTATTTGCAATGTGTTTGGACTTTGCATTTCGCCTGACACCTCTCGGCCACCGTAGACCTCTACTGTATGTGTATATCCCAATGTCCTCTTCATTCGCCCCTCATGTTCCGACAGTTTTACATGAATGTATTATTCCTTTATTCCTTATTCTTGTTTTTTTTTTATTATGCACAACTCTGATTTTATGTTTATTGTGCAATAATCTAATTGTTCCGTGCCTTTTTTTTTACATGTTTTATTGCATTTTTATGTATTATAAAAGGTTTGTGTCTGAATTTCGGAGGGCTTGGAACGATTTAGGGCGTTTATATGGAAAATGTGTCTATACTTACAGAATTTTCGGGTTACAAAACTATGTCAAGAACCAATTAATTTCGTAAGTAGAGGTACCGCTGTATAGCAAAATTCAACACAGGGTCATTCAAAGTGCTTTACATCACATAAAAATCCTAAAACACAAATAAATGATATATAAAAATCACATTAACTCATCAAGAAAGTTAAAGCAAAAAAAACTTAAAGAGGAAATAAAAATATAACAAAAAATTGAATGAAAAGCAAAAGTTACATAATTTGAACTCAAAAGTAAATGGAGGAAAATAAGTAAGTTAACACCCTGCAATTTCTCAAGTTCTCCCATTTAGAAATGATGGGTTTGAAATTTTCGTGGTGGGTGATCTAAAAAACAAAACATGAATCACAGTGTATGATTTTTGAACAATTTATTTGTATTATACTGCTGCAAATAGTATTTGAATACCTGAGAAAACCAATTTCAATATTTGGTAGAGTCTTTGTTAGGCTTTGTTTACAATTACAGATGTCAAACATTTCCTGTAACTTTTCACCAGGTTTGAACAGACTGCAGCAGGGATTTTGTACCACTGGTCCACACAGATCTTCTCCAGATCATGTTTCTGGGCTGTCACTGAGAAGCAGGGAGTTTGAGCTTCCTCCAAAGATTTTCTATTAGGTTTATGTCTGGAGACTGGCTAGGCCTCTCCAGAACCTTGATATGCTTTTTACGAGGCCACTCCTTGGTAATTTTGGCTGTCTGCTTCAGGCCATTATCACGATGGAAGACCCAGTCACGACCCATTTTCAATGCTCTGACTGGGGGAAGGAGGTTATTCCCCAAATCTCACATGGCCCATAGATGGCCCTGGTCATCCTCTCCTTAATACAGTGCAGTCGTCCAGTCCCATGTGCAGAAAAACATCCCCAAATCATGATGCTACCATCCCCATGCTTCACAGTCATTGTCATTCTTCTTCCTCCAAACACTATTAGTGGAATTAAGACCAAAAAGTTCCATTTTAATCTCATATGACCACATGACTGTCTCTCATGACTCCGCTGGATCATCCAAATGGTCATTGGCAAACTTAAAACGGGCTAGTACATGTGCTGGTTCCTTCGGTTCCATGCATGATTTTAAACCATGACGTCTTAGTGTATTACCAACAGTAACCTTGTAAATGGTGGTCCCAGTTCCTTTCAGGTCATTGACCAGCTCCTCCTGTGTAGTTCTTGGCTGATTCCTCACCATTCTTAGGATCACTGAAACCTTACGAGGTAGATCTTGCATGGAGCCCCAGTCCGAGGGAGATTGACAGCCATGCTTGGCTTCTTTCATTTTCTGATAATTGCTCCAACGGTGGATCTTATATCACCATGCTGCTTGGAAATTGCCCCATAACCCTTTCCAGCCTTGTAGAGGTCTACAATTCAGTCTCTGGTGTCTTTGGACAGCTCTTTGGTCTTGGCCATGTTAGTAATTGGAGTCTTCCTGATTGTATGGGGTGGACAGGTGTTTATATACAGCTAACCGCCTCACACAGGTCAAAAAGTCAAACTCAAAAAGCCTACTTCCACTCTACTTATTCGTTGGACTTTTTAAGGCGACTAACAGGTCTCTGGGGCTCACAATTCCAGCTAATAGCTAAATTCAAATAGTTATATGCAGCAGTATAATACAAATAAATTGTTAAAACATCATGCACTGTGATTTCTGGATTTTTTTCCTTTAGATTGTCTCTCACAGTGGACAAGCACATACCATGAAAATTTCAAGCCTTCCTATCATTTGTAAGTGGGGGAACTTGCAAAATTGCAGGGTGTTAAAATACTTATTTTCCTCACTGTATATGGGCAGTTATGAATACGCTGTGGTAAACAGTAGCATTTTTAACCCTGATTTATGGGAGTTAACATTTTGAGCACACTTCAGAGCTTCGGGTACCTTCTTCTAGAAGTGACTGAATGCTGCCTCACCTTGCTTGGTTCTTGCTCTTTGCAGCCAATTGGTTCAAAAATTCATGGTGGTTCATTTGCTCTATGGCGCTCTCAAGTGGCTTTGAAGCCCAAGAGCTCAACAGTATTGAGAATACTATGGCTATTTGTTTAAGAAAATGATGTGAAAGTTCTTATGTTACTGTATGAACAAAATGCCGTATCAAATTTCATCGTATCTTGAAATTTAGGTGTCTCGTCCAATCCCTAGAACCCATCCAATCTGGCAACACTATCTTGCGCGATTAGACATTAGTGTTACAAGGAGTTGCTTAGAAAAAGAGCTGAACTAAGAAGGGGAAACAATCCAAGAGAGAGACAATGCAATGTAGGCCACATACGAGAAACGACTAGCAAAAAAACAGGTGGATGCTGGTGCATTTGTGCCTCTTTTTTTACTTCTCTCTGATGATAACAGCGATCTATAGCCACTCCAGCTCAAGGTCATGGTTGCTACATAGGAGCACCACCATCTCAGGCGCACAAAGGCGCATTCACTGTGAAGTATGGCTCTGCCGATAACTACAAGCAAGCCTTATAGATTAAAGCAATTAAAGCAGAGGAGACCTTTGACCCTACATAATACCGCAGTCAGGATCTTATGTGAATCATTAGGATGGCGTGTGTGTGTGTGTGAGTCAGGAGAGGGCATGTTTTACATATGCTTTCCTCGGCAAGAGCAGCTCACGTTAACTCTTTCAGTGGCATTGACAAGTTTATCGCTAGTAGACGTCCAAATCCAATCTATCTGAAGTGGGTGGATTGAAAGCGAATGAATGAATGTTCATTTGGACGTCTACTGTTGTCACAACTCGATATCAAGTACTCAAAAAAAATACTCCACACCATTTTCTGATATTGCCTTAATTAAAAAAATATTAACTGATTCAGTGTTTCTCCACTGGTGTTCATTGTTTTTGACCAAAAAAAGACTTCCACAAATTGCACTGAAATTAACAAGAAATGACCCAAAATGTACAGGAAGTGACTCGGGAATGCCCCAAAATCATCAGAAACTGACTCAAAATGAACAGAAAGTGACCCATAAGTGCCCCACAACCAACAGAAAAAGACCTGATATCAAGAGGAAGTGACGGCAAAATGCATCAAAATCAACAGGAAGTGACCAATAACATGAAGTGTCCCGGAAATGCTCTATAATCAAATGGAAGTGATCCCAAATGTACAGGATATAATCCCAGAAAGCCCCAAAATGTACACGAAGTGACTCAAAATCAACAAGGAAGTGACCAGTAAATACCCTGAAAATGCCCCAAACTAAATAAAACTGGGAGGTCGGGCTGTGACTGCCCTTCTTTCGGTGCCATTGACAGCGCTAGATAATTCATTTTGAATGGAAGGTAAGGTTGCCAACTGTGTCTGTCCCGTATTGAGCTTTCAAGGAACGTACTTTGTTCCATATTATCATGAAACTTTAATTTAAACTTAAAAATAGTGTCTTATTTGTAAAACTAACGAATACTGGTATGGTGCTTTACAAGAATAAGCAGGAAAATGCATTGCCACACCTCTTCTGCTTTCTGACCAATGAGCTAACAGAACAATGACAATACGAAATCCCACTCATCTCATTGGATTAGGTACCGTCGCTTGCCATGATGAAAACGGAAGAAAATATAAAAGTGTGAGCTATAAGAGGTTTAAAGTCCATATGACAGCAAAAAGCATGTTAATTTCATATTTCACACGGTGTTTTATGCTCCTGAATAAAATGGACCGCTTGGATGTGTGTGGAAGGGATCGTTTTATATATTCATGCCATGAAAATGAGTAACTTCCGGCTCCAGTCTTGGGTTTAGGACGTATGCAAATGTGACGTCACCCGGGTCAGCATCTCACAATACAGCATTGCTTTATAGCATGCAGATGGACTGCGGATTCAACTGATTTTGCGGATTAATTCATTTATTTTTCACGCCAGCCAAACGGCTGCAGAAAATTGTTGCTGCACCAGGGAGAGGTGTGTGAGCGTTTTTGGGTTTTAGAAAGTTCCCGTTCACCCCAAGATCGGCCAAGACAAGCAGGCGACAACTTTGAGACCATAGGACTTACGAGGAAGTGAGTAAACATCGTGTTTTGTATTATGTCAAATACTGGGATTATGGCACACGTTTTAATATGGAGGTGGCTTGCATTTTGTCACTGACAATGCTCCTTGTCCACCGAGAATGCCACCCGGCCGACGACCGGAGGCTTGTCGCACACCCCCTGCCAGGAGAGCGCTATACTCGGCTAATTACCCTCTTCCTGTCCCCGGTGTTCTGTCAAATTTTCCACCCCATCAAAAATTGCAACTTTGTGTTAAAATGGCCGCGAATACAGTGATTACAAAGTAAACACTACAAATTTTCTCTAAATAAAGAAAAGTTTACTTACGTTTGATCATGGACAGACATTTAGAAAAGTTCTCCTCAGACACATCCTGCCTTGTTAGCTGCACGCCGCTCTCTCACTGTTTACGTCTTCATCGTGAAGTAAAGCATTATTCTACGCCATATTCGTGTTTAGCATGGGGCAGCTACGCACTTCTCCGGCGTCGGTTAGTTTGTCCGGCTGCTTCCCCGCAAACGAGCTCTCCTGCCCGCAGCAGGGGAAGAGTCCGACAAACTGTAACTTGCTCGCCGCTGAGCGGGTTGCCGATCGGCGAAGGCAATCGACAACCCCGCCACCGTGTGACATGATCTAGGGTAGTTTTGTGTCATTTTTCGCTTCGAAAGCCGAGAATAAGACTTCGAGACGTCACTCAGTTCAGGTTAGCATGTCGGTTAGCTGGTTTGTTTACGCTCTCCGAAGCCGGGGCAAGGAAGTGACAAAAGTCTAACTAACTACGGTGGCATAAAATATAGTTTGGGAGGTGCAAGAAGTGGACAGTTTTGACCATTATGGAGTAATTTTACCATGTCGTACTGAATAAATGGATTTTTAATATTTCATATTCCATTTAGCACAAGACTGTTGTTTGTCATGTCTATACCATTTTTTTTAGCAATTGGGGAAAAATACTTCGATATGAAGAATATCCTGTATAAATATTAGAGTAGACAGACTGAAACAATTACATTTTGCAGCTCTCTTCGTCACATTTTCCTCGTTCTGAATAATTCCCCCTCAATGGGCTGAATTCTAAATCAGATGAAACCATGACCCTGCCGATGTCAACCTCCTGTTGGGGACGCTAGAGCCCTATAATGCTATGCTTGACTAAATGGCAGCGTAAAAGAGTAATTTCTCGTCATCTGCGCTTTGCCAAATTGTTGTATATAGTCGAATCGTCTCATAATATGAATTCACATAATGATGCTATTTAGACTTTTTTTTATCCTGTCGTAGGCACTTGAAGTGAAGCTTGAGTAAAAAGCTTGTTCGAAATGATGATCATTTATTTAATTGTTCTTCTGTGTACTTTATTATCACTAATTGTATTATATTTTTGTGTTCTGTCAATTTCATTTGTATTTCCACATTATATTTGAAGTGATCTTTTGCGAGACTGTTCTTGCTGAGGGGGCTTTGAACGCACCTATATTCTTCTCTGCCAATTTTTTTTTTTCAGGGATTGGCAACCCTACTGGGAAGGGTGAATGAAAATTCTTTCATGGCCTGTACAACCAAAAAAAAATCAATATTCCAAGCAGTTATCTTATAATCGGTTTCAAGTCTTACAACTGTGTTATGCAAAGGTATCCTGCTCAGAGTTATAAGCTGCAGCTAGCCGACTAGCTTTGCAGGCTAAACAGTGTCTGGAGCCACTACAATCAGTCGCTAATAAGAAAAGTATCGTTAAGGTAAAAGAGGTGGAGGAAACAATATGAAAAAACTGAGAGGTCATGCTAATTGCTAAGCTAACTTGAAATGATTACTGAAACAGCTACAACACTCGCATATAATACAAATGAGTTGATTACTGCACAAGTCAGTCAGGAGAAGCAGTCTATGGAGTTAATCTTGTTTTGATTTTTAATTATTATAATATGGTGTTATGGTGTTATACTTATATAGTGCTTTTCCACCTTTCAGGATAATTGTTTAGGTTTAGGATTTAATTTGAACATTTGAGAACTGTAAAACAATAAACTGTATTTTTATTGTTTGGTTTTATTTTTTTGTCATCAATTTAACTTTGCTAAAGAGACCACATATCCCATTCAGAAACTGCTCTATGAATCGCTATTCAAATGCTATAGTCTAATTAGCATAACATGAAAGGAAGCCCCAGTCGTGCATCTTCTAGGAATGAGGGGGCTGCGCATTTAGAACCACCCAAATACAAAAACAGCAGACAAAGAGAAGCTGAAATTGGAAAAAAATGTGTTCTCAACTTGAAAGACGGCAAAAGATGAAGGCACGCGGAGTGAGGCAGACCTGTTGGCAGCCACCCTAATGTTTCATCAGTTTGCCCTTAGGGTTCACACAATAGTAAGTACGTATGACTGCGTGGGGCTCCCTCTGCTGGTGTACAATCATCCCTCTTTAGTGCTACTGACACTTTAAATAGCGACTTATGAAAAAAGTCATATCCACTATGGATCATGCTCCCCTGCCCGCAGTTACCACCAATTTCAAGCAATCTTATCAATTCCCCCTCTAGCACTTTGTTCCGCTCGCCCAGCCTCCGCAACGGCTTTTCTTGTAAATGCCAACAATTTCCGCATAGGATCACGTAGTAAACAAAGCTTGTTGACACCGTAACATGATTTCAGCTAACAATATCGGCGCTCTGTCCAAGGGCTTGTGTTCTTTAATTGGTCCTGGATGGGGAACTGTAAGTTTTTTATGACTGCTTCAGCTCTGTGGGTGGACAATGTGCAAGGTCACACACATGGAATGAAGACAAACTATGGAAAAGCAGATGGCAAGACGGTAAAAGGAAAGTTCTAAAGTCACTAAAAATGACTTATCAGTCGTAACACAATCTAATCCTTTGAGTTTATCACCTAGTAGACATGCTATCCATTTGAACTGGGTGGCTGGCAGCGAATGAACATTGCCGACCTCCCTCTTCAAATGGATAAGACGTCTCGCGCCATTAATGTAAAATATTATATACCGTATTGGCCCGAATATAAGGTGTTTTTTGCGTTTAAATAAGACTGAAAAAGTGGGGGTCGTCTTATATTCGCGAGCTAAACGTTATACCCATTCACGACGCTAGATGGCGCCATATATCATTGAAGCGATGTTCTGTCATGACAGATCTCAGCTACTCTCAAGTTTAACCAGTTTGGATTATTTTATTTCAATGTTTTTCCTTGTTCTGATTTGTTTCAAGACTACAGTTACAGTTAGACTTCACTTTGATGGTTAATGCAGTTATTGCAATTTTGTTGTCTTATCACAATAGATTGGTTTATTTACATTTCAAAAACCAGAAGCCATTCATTTACGAATGTGATTGCACTTTAGTTTACATATTTAAATGTTCAGATGTTCAGAGAATTCAGATATTAAGATTTGAATGAGGCAAAATAACATGCTTTTTCTCTCAAATATATTGTTATAATCATTTGTTTCACTGTAATTCTTTTCTGTATAAAAATGAATTTGGTGTTCAAAAAGTATTTTTTCAAACTTGAGTCTTGAAAAAGAGGGGGTCGTCTTATAATCAGGGCCGTCTTACATTCGGGCCAATACGGTACTTTTACTAACTCAATACTGATCTTCAACGGGGATGCCTAGGAAAGTATGCGATGCCACTGTGCACTTTCCATTCAGAAACAATTCTGTTGATGCATATCCACCAGTAGATGGCAGTGATATACCATTTTAGTGATTAGCTCAGTATGTTTGAGTAGTAAGACTGACACAATCAACTTATGGGCAATTAATGGATTTTCAAATTAATTCACAATTGTTATAGTAGTCAATTAACTTTGTATGAGCGTCTTAATCAGGGGTCCCCAAACTACGGTCCACGGGCCGGATACGGCCTGTCTCCACATTTGGTCCAGCCCCCTGAACAATACCAGAGAGCATTTTGAATTTTTTTTTTTTTTTTTTCTCAATAGTGTTATTTATTTCCTGGCCTTTTTCTGTGAAGAACTCAGAAATGGTTATTTGGTTATCATCTATTTAATTAATAGTGTTATTATTATTTATTATTATTATTATTATATTATATTATTATTTTAATTTTACAGTATTTACTTTTGTTCTGTGAAGAATCCAGAAAGGGTTATTTGATTGTGGCTTTCTGAACAGCAATATTTTTTTACATTTAGGCACTCCTACAATCGTCACACTTTTTCTGTGACAAACTGACCCCAGCCCCTCATCAGAGAAGGGAAAAGTTATGTGGCCCTCACAGGAAAAAGTTTGGGGACCCCTGGTCTTAATAGTCATTATGCCCTTATTATTTTTTTTCTTTAGATTTATATTCATTCATTCATTTATCTTCTGAACCGCTCATACTCACAAGGGTTTCGGGGGTGCTGGAGCCTATCCCAGCAAACAACCGGCAAGAGGCAGGGTACATTTACATTGTTTATGTTATAAACAGGTAGTCCCGGGTTACATCGTACTCGACTTACGTGATTTCGATTTTTTGACGCCGAAGTCTCGTCCGCCATGTTGTCTCCAGTTGGTCGCGTACAAGAAACCTTATTGTACCTCACAATATCTTATTTTTCACTTTACTTTAGTAACATGTTTTCTGTCCTCACTAAACGTGAAGTTGTTCAGCTTCGCAGACAGCAAACTGGCACTTGTGGTTTTTGAGGCTTTACTTCCTTCACTTTTAACAATTTGTAAAGCTGTCACACACATATGTATGTACACTTATGTTCAAAACAACACACATTTTAACAATAAAAAACTTGATATAGAACAATTGGTGTTCAAATACCCATCTGTTTGATCAATATGCAAATTTAGTAGATATTAGCCTAATTTGCAACAAAACAAAAGTCCGCTAGCTCAAATACTACCAATGCTAACGTATTTAAAATTCTCATAGTAAATCGCTCACACATAACTCCACAAACTGCAGCTTTAAACTTGATTACGAATGTATGCACAAAGATATACTATGTTAGCTGAAAAATCTGACAGCCTTATGTGGGCCAAACCAGAGTGCAGCTGTCTTTTATTCAGGTCAGACGAGTCTGCTCCTCAGTCATACAAGGCGACAGTCCAACCAAACCCAACGCTGCCACCAGAAGGCAGTGTATCCTCCATCTTAAACAAAATACAATACTTTTGGACTTTTGGATAGTTATTTTGAAATTTAGGGGTACCTATAGGGTTAATTCCAATTTACGCGGAAATTCGGGTTACGTTGCCAGCATAGGATTGGAACTCAGTCGTAACACGGGGACTACCTGTATTACTAGTAAATTATAAATGTTTTAATTTCATATTCATGTATATAAAAATCAGCGAGAAAATCATATTCTCAGATTTCTATACTCAATTAAAGCAGATAATTATTTTTGTAATTAATCAAAATTACATACAGTATTCTACATCTAGTTTTACTTTGGAATAGTTAGATATTCAATGTTCAGGTTTTCTCAGCCCTAGTGAGTACACAGTGAGATGTTTGTGGGAGAAACAGCTGCATATTAGCTGCATATATGTTTTACTGCTGATTACTCATAAAGAGAATGAGGGCAAGTCTTAGAAACACCTCTTACTATCTTACGTTGAATAACCTGGGCAGGTATACCTAATGATGTGACCATAACATACACAACAAAATGCCAATGACTTGGATAGACGTCCAATCCATTTGAACCGGGAGGGCTAGAAACAGCGGGATAGCCAGATCGCAGGTTCGTATCAATTAAATCTAGAAGTGCACTGCGCAAACGCTCGTTTATCAAAATCAACAGGAGTTTCAATTCATCATCCCTCATTGTGCATTCACCTCAATGAATATTTCATCACATGCATTCTGCATTGTCTCCTCTTGTTTAAACACTCCTCCCCGACTGCCTCGCCTCTCCTCATCTTGACTTCCCCCGTCTACCCTCCCGAGCCAGGGAGAACTCCTCCGGGCTGTGACATACATTCAGCAAGCGTACCTATGCGCCACACATTCGCATTCAAATCGGAGGTCTTGTCCTTGCTGGCAGAGGTGTGGCCTGCTTGCTTGAAATTTTTCATTGTGTGAGTCAAATAGGAATACACGGCATGGAAAGTAGTTTTAAAAAACAGAGTTTTTGTACAGCACCTTCAAAAAATGTCAATTTCCAACTAGAAAATGAATTTGATACCCAAATCTCAGTCCATTTCGTAGTTATTCCATCCCAAAAAAGGGAACGCCCACTATTTTTAGCGAAAATTGACAAAAGTAGCTAGCTTTAAAAAGATGCCTTAGTGCACTATATTGCTACATTGTTATATCGATTAACTTGTGTAATTTGATTAGAAAAAAAAATCAAATCAAATGTTGCTGCTTTGAAGATTCATTTAATCGAGTGACGTTGTAATGGTTGGTTTTGAAAGTGTTGCATTTAGTTTTATTGATTTGGGTGGATACACTGACCTCTAGTGGCAAAAGTGAATATGCAATAAGTCGTCTAACATGGCTGAATCCAGCTGCTCCCTGTTAAGACCAACATAAGATATGTTTTCGTTTGAGTCAATATTTTTGTTTATGCATTTGATATTTAATTTAGAAGTATATTTAGAAGTTGTTGTTTTTTTGTGGGAATATGTGTTTGAACGATTTGTAAAACCATTTTAGAAAGAACGTTAGCATTTTAAAGCATTTAAGCTAGAGGACTGTTGCCATGCAAGTTAGCCAATTGTTCTTTTGCTGTACTTATATGTTAATTTAGTAGTATTATTATTTCTTTTATTGTTTGAGGCTAAGCTCAGGTATTTTAACTTATTTTTAAATGCATTTATTGTTCTTGTGAAAGGAAAGTGCAAATCTGCATTGTTGGAAGGAATTTTATTTTGTATTTGCATTTAATGCTCTTTTGAAAGTGCAATCTTAGCAAGCCAAAATAAACATTATTGCAACACTTGTTTATTTCACATCTCCTATTATTTATGTATTCTCCAACGCATTAAATGTTCGTAATCCGATTATTTGATTATTCGAACTAATTGATGAATTAATCAATTACCTAAATAATCAATAGCTGCACCCCTAGCGCACTACTACGACTACTAGTATTACGACTACTACTACTACTACTACTACTACTACTACTGGACAAATGATAGAACAGCCACATGACGTCAACAGTGCAGTTCTTTCTGGTTGTGACGTCTAATTTGTATTCGGACATTTTTAGGAGGCGGGGCAAAAGCAGCAGAGGAAGGAGACTAAATAGGATCTTTCATTATTATGCCTTTTCTGTCACCTTTTTGATGGATTTGTGTCATATACAATATATGCTCTGCCATCATTTTAAAGTCATGTGCTGTCATATTTCATAGCACCTCCTATCAGGGCTTCCCCCAGTGCTTTATAAGCCTGGCGGGCCACCAGGCTTTTTAAACAGTGCTACAGAAGAACGTATAAAAGTTTTGCATATTTTACCCGCATATTAACTGTGCATGGTGATATGTTTGAAAGCGCGATGGCGACATCCTTTGGTCGACATGTGGTTAAACCTGTACCAGCTCTAACATGGCATTGACTTAAACTGTATTTCTGTTTTATTTTTTTTAAAGTCTAAAAAACAATTATAATAACACATAATAGTCCGAACTTCAAAATTCGTGTCAATTTAACATTTATTTCCCAAAAATCATGGTCGGCTGCCGGTTTTCTTTTCTTTGTATTATATGACTAATTCACTGCCAGCCTATGTATAGTATTCCCCAGGTAGGTGCTGTGGTAGTTGACGGAGATAGACATACAATTCATTTCGGTTGGGAGGACTGTCAGCGATCAAATGATTTTAGTTGGATGTCTATCACCATCAAAAGCAGCCGATCAATTAATGTTCAAACTTTCAGTAAACATGCTTTTTGTACTTTACGAATAAACACATATGTGGCTTTTCTTTTGTGTTTTAGTGTTATGGTTCTTTTTAGAGTGTTCCTCAGAGTACATTTTTGAAGACCACATTTGCAATCTCATATAAACACAACATGCTATATACTCTAGCAGCGTATTGATTTTCTTTCAAATCAAGGCATCTTGACCATCCCTAATCTCATTTTTTGGTCTTTTCCATAACACGAAATAAATGAGTTGCAGTGATGCAAACACTTGTTGTTACGTTATCAGGGGTCCTAAATCCAAAACGTTTTTGTATGTAGTTTTTTTTTTTGTTTTTTGTTTTTTTTTGCCTGTAAACTGTAGTTTCATTGCATATCAAAATTTAAATTTGTTGTGCAATGCAAAATTACTGCAAAACATTTTTTTCAACTGAGTGGGTATATAGCTGTCACTATGAAAAAAAAAAATAGCCCAAAAGTAACAATGTGAAGCTCAATAATACCTGTCTTGCCATGGTTTAGACAACTACAGAACCAGGGACGAAACAATGGAGACAATGTGACATGTGCTGTACTGCACTGCTACCAAAGTGCTCAAATATGTGAAAATCGGTCAACTATGACAAGCTAATGTTCAGAAAAATATATATAAGTATGCAAATGACTGAAAAATTAAACTAGTATTAAATGAAAACTTTTTTTGTTTAAATCTCAGTAAAATATGACTAATATAAATGCTGAATGCATGAAAACTAAAGCAGAAGAAAATAACTGCTGGCAGGTTTGAAATCAAAGACAAACATTGTATGGAATCAGTTGGGGGGGTCTGACGCAACAAAAAATGAAAAAAAAAAAAAAATTAGAACGTTGGCCAGCGTCAAAAAATGAAATAAAAAATTGGCATGTGTCTCAACATCCAATCAGAATGTTCTCTTCGTCTTTCTTCTTCTCTCACTTGTAAACTTTAGGAGTTGGACACAGTCACTGCCTGCCAACATCATTGCTTCTCCTCCTCACCAATAAGTTGCTTAATAAAGTGCTCATTATGATTATCCGCCTGCCTCCATACAGAGCGATTAGTTCTTATTCCTCCCTCCAACTTGCCAGTAAACAAGCCATCTTGCATGTTTCAGTCAGGAGTAGTTAGTGACTAAATGTATTGGCCGAACATCGATGTTAATATAATAAGAGAAAGAGGCTGTGACAAATGTAATGCAATTGCTGCCTCTCATTTGCAGACTGAGTCAAATGGCTTGAGTCCACAGTAGGAAAGACATCATCCCTCAGCGCGTTTTAATGAACGTGTCCGGATAAGATTAGTCTTGTTTGGGGACTTTATTGTTCCAAGTTCGCCCACTTTTGCGTCCTATGATCACATGTCATGCAAAATTCATGCCAAGATCCCGATAAAAGAAGGAAAACGTGACGCACACTTCCAAGCACCATTTCCTCGCTCTTTTTTGTGGCTCTTATGCATCTTTCATAACCTAGCGGACGGGGAGCTCCGACACTCCTTGCCCGGCAAGTGGGCTGTCCAGATGGGGATCCCTCCGCAACATTCCCGACCTGTTCCCCCCTTAAAGCAAGTAGCTCGCGCGCACCCAGCGACCTACCTTCATTATCCGGGTAATTCCTTAAAGCTCCGCACGGCGACAAGATGTGAAAAAGCACTGAGGAAGTGAGCAGGAAAAGGGACGGATAAATCCACAAGACGCACGGAGTCGGGGCCATTTTTCAGGCTGCGTTTCGCCCGCGATGCATCCCTGTTGGCGGCCTGGAGAGAGTGCGCGCAGCCGGGGGATGAGGAGAGGGAGAGCGGAGCGGAGTGGAGAGCAAGGAGAGGGAGAAACGAGGAGGAGGGGACGCAGGGAAGGAGGGTCACAAGCCCAGCCAAGTGCTGTCAATCATCTCGTTGCCCCCCTGGCTGTTTGGAAGCCTTTGGAGCTCGTGCGCAATCCTAAAAAAATAAGCGAAAGTAAATTAAAACTAGTGCTGCACCGATATGTTGCATCCGCATATGTTGTACCAATAACACGTTTTTTAAATATATACATTGGTATGAAAAAGTATCTGAACCTTTTGGAATTTCTCACATTGCTGCATAAAATCACCATCAAATGTAATCTGATCTTTGTCAAAATCACACAGATGTGAAAACAGTCTGCTTTAACAAAACACAAAAAAAAAACATTCATAGGTTTTCATATTTTAATGAGGGTAGCATGCAAACAATGACAGAAGTGGATAAGAAAGTGAACTGAACCATCTAACTAAACTTAAAGAGACTTAAAGAGCAATTGAAAACAATTTTTACAAAACAATTTAAGTCTGGTGTGTACCCAATCACTGATGAGGGGTTTAAAGCTGCCCTGCCCATGATAAAACACACACTCGGTAAGAATTGTCTTGATCAGAAGAATCGTCTGATGTCAAGGGCGTAGGTTTGCTTAGGGTTATAACACCACTTTTCAGGATGCTGAAATTGTCCCCACCAACTTTTAAGCAACCTTATTTACATTATGTTATTACTTCAATTACATTGGTAATTTAGATTGTCTTCCCATGTTGTAAGGATAGAATTAAAGTGCCGATGACAGCAAAAAGCATGTTTTTTTTTTTCAAATTGTCCGCGGTATTTTATGCTCTTGAATGAAATGGACCTCTTGGCTGTGTGTGGAAGCGATCACTATCTTTATTTAGTTTTTTTAATCCCGCGCCATGAAAATGAGTGTCTTCCGGCTCCAGTCTTGAGTTGAGAAAGAGGGCGCTGTGACGTGTACGGTAGAAGGAGTCCTCTTCACTGTCCAGCTGTACTGTTGTATGAGAAGGACCAAGGATTCAGCTGATTTTGTGGATTAATTTGTTTATTTTTCGCATCACGCCAGCCATATGGCTGCAGAATTATTTTTTTCTTCACCAGGGAGAGGCGTATGAGCCTTTTTGGGGTTTCAAAAGGTTCCCATTCACCGGTGGATATTGGCCAAAACAAGCCCTACTACTGTGGGACCAATGGATTTACGAGGAAGTGAGTAAACATCGTGTTTTGTATTATGTCAAACACTGGGATTATTTTTAATACGTAGGTGGACGTAGGTGCATTTTGTGGCTGACATGCTCCTTGTCGACTCGGCCGACGACACTGGCGGCTTGTCACATATCCCCCCACCGGGAGAGCACAATACTCAGCTTGTTTCCCTCTTCATGTGCCCGGTGTTCAGTCAAATTTTCCACCCGATCAGAAATTGCAACTTTGTGTTTAAAAATAGCTGCTAATACAGCGATTACAAAGTAAACACTACAAACTTTCTTTAAATAAAGGATTACTTACGTTTTATCATAGATGGGCATGTAAAAAGCTCTCCTCATACAACGTCATGTTATCTGCACAACAACTGCAGCCGCTCTCATATGACTCTCACTGTTTACATCTTTGCCGTGTAGTAAAGCATTATTTTTGCCATATTCGTTTTGATCATTTGGTAGCTACACGCTCCTCCGACGTCGACCAGTTTGTTCGGGGGGTCATCGTCCAGCTGCTTCCTCGGCGAGCTCTCCTGTCCATAGTAGAAGTGGAACGAGCTGTAACTTGTTCTCTGACGGGCGGGTTGCCGATCGGTGAAGACAATCGACAACCCTGTGGCAGTGTGACATGATCTGGGCTAGTTTTTTGTGATTTTACGCTTGGAAAAGCAAAAATAAGACTTTGAGACGTCACTCGGTTCGGGTTAGCATGTCGGCTAGCTGTCACGCCTCTTGGTATTGTTTACATTCTCTGAAGCTGGGGGGGAAATGTCAGAAGCCTGACAAACAATGGCGGCGTAATATAGCATTCGGGAGGTGCGACAGTAAAGGTGAAGTCGACAGTTTTGACCATTACGGAGTAATTTTGTAATGTCGTACTGAATAAATGCATTTTTATTATTTCATATTCCATTTAGCACAAGATTGTTATTTGTCATGACCATACCATTTATTTAGCAATTAGGAAAAATACTTCGATAAAAAGAATATCCTGTAAAAATATTGGAGTAGAGAGACTGAAACAATGACATTTTGTGGCTCTCTTTGTCGCATTTTCCTCATTATGAATAATTCCTCCTCAATGGGCTGCATACTAAATCAGATGAAACCATTCTCCTGCTGACGTCATACACCTGTTGGGGACGCTAGAGCCCTATAATGGCAGGCGTGGCTAGATGGCGGATAAAAACACTAATTTTTCGTCATCTGCGCTTTGCCAAATTGTTGTAAATAGTCAAATCATCTCAAAATATTATTATAATTCACATTACATTGCTGTTTAAGACATTTTTTATCATGTCATATGCACTTTAACCCTACCTTTTTTAGGTGAATTACAGTACTTTCAATATGTTCAGACTTACATTGACCCCCTTTTTGACTTGCTAAATGGGCCAGTCCATTTTTTCCCCTCAAACGCAACTTGGATTGGCTGAGGACTTACCCCCACACACAGACACACACGCATTCACAGCCGGTGTTCTGTCACATTTTTCACCCATTATAATATTTTGCTCCCGAAGCTTTTGTGTTGGTGAATAAGCACTCTTTTACATTTAGTTGGACTCTCAATGTTATCCAAAGGTGCTAAATAAACAAGTTACATTATAAACATACACGTGAAACATGAATATGGCAGAAATAAATGCTTAAAGACATGGCAAAGACATTAACGGTGACAGAGCAGCATGCGGTTGAGTTGTATGCAGCCACATGGCAGGATGTGTCTAAGGAGAAGTTTTCTACACGTCCGTCCATGATCAAATGTAAGTAAATAGGCTATTCCTTTATCGAAAGCTGACTTTGGAACCGCTGCATTCGCGGCCATTTTTAACATTATGCGCATGCGCAAAACAGTTTCTTTTTTGCATTTCTCGATAGTTAAGAGATGATTATCCAGTTTGTATTTCTTTTGTATGATTGTTAATAAGTTTTGTGTCCGGATATTGCAATTTTAATTTGCTTATAAAATCTAGACACTTATTCTGGAAGTCTTCTAAATGTTTTTTGAGTAGTTTTTGAAAACAAAGGTTTGAATCGAACGGTGTACCACCAAACCAATATATATGCACTGCAAAACCCGAACCAAAATAAAAAATAAAAAAATGCTTAATTCATGAATAGATATTTTTGAAAACATTATTTGAAAGCATTGTGTTCATTTAGGTGAAAAATGACAAACTTTTAGATGTATGGGCTTAAAAAGAACAAATACTGTCGTAATATTTACGTAAGTGGAAGAATCTGACGCATTAGTCTATTAACAAGCCTTTAACACTCAAAATAAGATGGAGAAAGTTATTCAACTCGATTTAAGAAAAAAATCAGATTAAGACCTTATACTGTAAATTTGTAATGTGAAAGTTAGTATAAATCAATACAGATTTGTTTTGCATTAATCATTTAGCCTATCAATTAATTTGGTTCATATTGGTGAGAAATGTAGCCCTGACCCCTGTTCACCCAATCTGTTTGATCTTATTAATATCCCGTCCCCAGCAAAAAGTGTACATGCAGGTTAGGGTTTACGCCTACGCCCTTGTCTGATGTGCATCATGGCTCGGTCAAAAGAGCTGTCTGAAGACCTGCGATCAATGATTGTTGTAAAGTTGAAAGTACGACAATAAAGAAAGTGGAAAATAGAATTTAAAAGTCGTGACCAAAAAAACAAACTTTTTGGGGAAAAAAGTGTTTTTACATGTCAGTGCAACAAAACAAACTAGAAAACACCACTTAGAACCTGGGAACAAAATACTGTATGTGTTACATGCTGTTACTGCAAAGTGATATTTTTTTACTATGTGTGCTACCAATTAACTCATTACTCATTGGGTGCCATTGAGGGCGCTGGACATCAAATCCAAATGAATGATTCCACTCAAAATGGATAGGACATTCAGTTTCCTCAATGGCAGTCAATAAGTTAAACAGGTGCCCTGTAATTGGTTATAACGGCAAAAAATAAACTAGTTTCGAGAGAACTGGTGCAAAAGTGAAGCATAAAATCCACACTGGCCACAGTGTGATAGCTACATTAATAGCATAAAGTAAATGGACATGTTTAACCGCCACCACAAAGACACCGCAACAATTCTAGACGTCTCATTACCGCCCCGCAGTTGTTACGATGCACAATAGACAGTGTGTGCATGAGCAAGATAAACACGTGCTTCCCGCTGTATAAAATGCGGTCAATTATTTTGATAAGCAACACATGCACACGCCATCGTGGGGATTAGTGTCAACTCTGGCTTTCCTCTCCATGTCTTCTCCTACTTGTTGCAAATGTCACCAACGTAAGCTGACAAACACAATGTATTCCGGTCAAACCTGAAAATGCATTCGCCCTATGCTACGCCTCTTTTATTTGAGTTTAGACGCAGCCGAGTGCGTGTTTGCCGGCGGCTCTCGGGATGCCGACAACCCACTGTCTTTAAACATGAATAAATAATGCGGCAAAGCTCATCTAAAATGTGTGAGGAGGAGCTGAGGTCAAGCTCTCAATCTTTTAGCGCTTTATGCAACAGCCAGCTGACAGCTCTCCAGCCACCAAACCTTTGCTCCTCATGTAAGAAGATGCTGTTTAAGAGGATTTTCACTTCTCAGTCGCTTCTGTACAGTAAACAGCCACAATATTAAGCACAGTAACAGAAAAACTGTGTCTTTTTAACGGAACTACTCAAATTGCCCCAAAATGGAGAGACAGCAAGAACCAGAAGTGGTATTTGCCAAGTGGCAAAATGGATTTTGCCATGTGGCATTTTTTTTGCTATGTGGCAAAATGTATTTTGACATTTGGCATTTTTATTGGTATGTGGCAAAATGGATTTCGGTTTGTGGCAGTTTTTTAGGGTATATGGCCTTTTGCAGGCCATGCACATCCATGCCATCGACAGCTATGCACGTCCAAATTTTCCATTCATTGTGAAATGGCAGAACAACGTGTGGTTGTGATTTTTGACCATACACTTTACATTACAATGCATCCATTTTGCCACGTACCAAAAAAAAAAATATGCCACCTGCCGAAATTAATTTTACCTCATGGCAAAAAAAATGCCACATGGCAAAATCAATTTTGCCCCATGGCAAAAAAATGCCACATGGCAAAATCACTTTTGCCACATGGCAAAAAAAAATGCCACAAGCCAAAAAAATAAAACGCCCCATGGCAAAATCAATTTTGTAAAATGGCAAAATCACTTTCGCCACGTGGCAAAAAAATGCCACGTGGCAAAATCCAGTTTGCCACATGGCAAAAAAATGCCACAGGGCAAAAAAAAAATGCCACATGGCAAAATCCATTTTGCCACATGGCAAATACCACTTTTCGTTCTCGGCCCTGCTGGATGGACAGGAAGTAAAACGTTTTAACCTTAAATCGCTCAAAATCAGAAGGAAGTGACACAAAATCAACAAAGGCTACATGGCTATGCCTTAAAATAATTTGGAATGGACCCCAAACCAACAGGAAGTAACCCACAAATAAATAGAAAATGACACGAAAATGTCCCAAAATTAACAAAGCGACCAAAAATGATTTGGAAGTAGATCATACCCAAAATGTACAGCAAGTGACCGACAACCGACCATCAGAGCAAAACAATTACATTTTCTAGTTTGATGTGTTTAGAATGGTGTCCCACAGAGAATGTTTTCCTACACAGACAAGAAAAACACCTTAATATATTGTTTTCCCTTTGACAGCAATAGCCGCCAGTGGCACTGACAAAATATCATTTATTGCCAGGCCTGTGTGTGTGGTCTGAGTCTGTGTGATGTGCAACAGAAAATATACAACAGAGTGTAAATTGAATTTCCCCTTGAGGGATCTTAATCAGTACAATAAATTGACAATTAAAGATGCTGCAACGGTTGTGGCTGCTAAGAACACTACATTGAATTGAATTCCTTTATCGTCATTGCACAGTGAGTAAAATGAAATGAAGTATGAGTATGCGGACCGTTGTTATAAAAAAGACAGTATAAATTACGGCCTGACCGATACAGATTAATACATATATTATTTGTTTTTTTGTTGTTGTTTGTTTTCCTACTCCTTCATTGCATGCCGGATTAATCGGACAATAAACTTGTATATGGCAGAAAACACAGACAAGGCTGAAAAAGCAGTTTCTGCTCTTGCACCCCTCTTTAAAATAAACTGCTGTATTTTAAGCCAAAAGAACTGTTGTGTTCGACAGAACAATATCTCTATATGCTGCCATAGCAGTTTCATGGTGCATTAGCCCCCGAACTATTTTTTTTTAATTTGTCCATTTCACCCTGGAGACCCCTGTTTACAGACACTGCGCAACCGCTTTTGTCTCAACCCAGCCATAAAAAGAAGGTAAGTAACCTTTAGGAAATTATTCATTTGCCTATTTTAAACTTTTAAACAAATTACGTCACAATAAAAAAAAAATAGTGTCTGTAAATGGGTCACGGATAGCTACCTTATAACTATCGCTTAATTGTATTTTTTTTTTTTTTTTGGTTACTGTCGCATTTCCCCATTATTTTAGATGCTGAATAATTTATCCCAAAAAAAGAAAAATTGAAAAAAAAAAAAACATTTAAAAGGGTAAATATTTGAAAAAGAAGATCTCGACCACTCCTTGATGTCTGCAATTTCTGCATTGTGACCCTTGTTATATTATCGTGTTTCATCCATAAAACCCCCAAAAAGTCCGGCTGTGGCCATTTACAGCTGTGTCTTGACACTCGGTGAGACATGCTACACAGAGTTTTTGGATCGAAACAAGGTAAGTACGCAATAATATCTCGTTAAAATCATGGTATCTTTAATTATGCTCTCTCATGCTCTCACCTCGAGAAAAAAAAATGTAAATGCCCTCCTCTTCAAAATTATTTCTTCCCCCAGAAAACTGAGATTTTAATCTTTCCATTGATGTATCACATATGCATATAGGACAATTTTGAAATTTTGCCAAATTGGGGGTCTCAGAGCGACATTCAGGTCACCTGAGTGTTTTCCACCATATGTAATATTTTTTCCCCCCTCAACAAGTACAACAAAGATACAACTATTTGTTTCATATTAATCATTTCAATGTTTAGGCTTTATGTAGTTAAATTGTTTCACTGAAGGGGAGAAAAGTCAGTCATAAAGATCAATAAAAACACACATTTTGTTTTGGAAAGTATTTGCATTGTGGTGAAGGACAAGTTGTTTCTTCTTAGCAATATAAAGTTTGGTGTTTAGAAATTCAGTTAAACTGCTTGAATTGGGTTTTATAGAAGACGGGTCAATTTGACCTGGAGAACACGGGGTGTATACAGAAAATGTGAACAAAAGAAGGTTTAAGTACATTTTTGTGCATCTGTACTTTACTTGAGTACAAATATGAAGTGATACTTTCATACCTGTCAAGTTGGATGGTTTCGGCCTAATTTGTACAAGTGAGCACTGATTTTTAAATGTGTACGCCGTACGTTCAAAATCTGTACGTTTTTGTGCGTTACGTTTTTTTTCCTACGTTCGGATTTTGTCACCGTTTCGGCAACCACACAATGTGCTTTATTATGCGTTACTACATTGGTTGAATGACGCGAGAAAAGTCAGAGACACGGAGAGAGAAGAGTGTTTGTTGTGACGCTGTAGCAAACGCAATGCAGGCTAGATGGCTCCAATATTTCCTGACTGTAGCTGACAGCCTACAATCTACGCCTAGATATCACATGCATATAGAACTACATGTGAAATGACAGACTCGGCGGTGTTAGTAAACACCCACCATTATAAAGCAGTAGACTTCTCAGAAAGGCTCTGTTGTAGTGAACCGTCCTAGCGAACCTAAGTAACTTTTTATTTCAAAAACTTCAAAAAACTTGACTCTATCTTTAAATGATGAAACAGTTTTAAAACTTTCTCATGTCGAAAGTAGACAGAAGGGAACTAGTGCAAAAACGGGAGCAATTTTAACAACTTTAACAGTTGATTCACAACATTAAATGACTTCCAAACATAGCATTGGTTACTATGTTTATTGTTTTTGTTTTTTGTTTTTTTTTCTGAAAAAATGAAAGAAAAAACAGGTAAAAAGGTAACACCAGTTACTTTTTCAAGTAACTAAATACTCTTACTTTCAGGTAACTGAGTTACTAACTCAATTACTTTTTGGGAGAAGTAGTTTTGTAACTAATTAATTACTTTTTAAAAGTAAGATTAACAACACTGGTCATAAAGATAAAGTCTGCAGAATGAAAAGTGAAGAAAGCAGAGATTTTATTCTGCCAATTTGTTACCGAACACAATTTGCCTGCAACTATGTCACTTGATCACTTCTCAAAATTAGCAAAAGAAATGTTCCCTGACTCAATGATTGCACCGGTAAATTAATTTTATCAATTGACCTTTTTCATTTATAATTTGACACACTAACGAACTACCTTCAAGTCAAACTGAATTCGCGAGCTAAAGTGCCATGAAGTGCAGACATCAAGATATGATAGAAATTGCCAAAAGTGCTACATACAATTATAACAAAAGTCACTGTTGGATTTTAGTAATCATGATGTAGCTGAAGATATTGTTTGATTCTTTGATTGTACCTGGTTATATGTTACAATATTACGAATAAATTCATATTATTTAAAAAATTGAGTTTTATTTTTGTTTCATATTGCACATTATATATAACGTTGTAAGATTAGTCAGCGATTTGTAAGGGCATACGTCACTATTCGTAAGATTGCCAACGGCCTCGGGTTGACAGGTATGTACTTTTTACTTTCACTTCATTACATTTTACAGCACGTATCTGTACTTTTTAATCCACTACTTTTCAAATTGTTGCCTGCGTTAAACGTTACTTTTGTTGGTTTGTTTGTTTTTCTTATTGTGAATTGATAGTTTTGTTTTCATGCCTTCAGTATATCAATAAGCCCCGCACAGTTAATGTATACCGTAATTAAGCACTTTTTATTGAAGCAAAAAAAAGTGAGTACTTCATTCACCACTGCCTCTGATTGCTTTTGTCTTTATTTGTAATGCTTAAGTGTAACTAATTTGTCAGATTCTAGCTGATTCTACAGATGTTATCACATGACTACTCAAGCTCATAGTAAACAAGGAGTGCTAAAAGACAAGCTAACATCAGCAGCAATGGCGTACCGCAAGCAACACGTCACTTTTACTCATTAATATTCATGACGTTAGCAATTTGTGCTAGGCGGGTCAACCTCACGTTTGTCCCTAATAGTAAATGCATGGAAAAAGTGTACGGACGAGATGTTTCCTGAGCTAAACCTACCAATTCTGTCCGAAAACGACGTCCCGGGTGCCAAATTCACTGGTAAAGATGTGGAAGGACATACAAATGTTCAGTTAAAGAGATGGCTTGAGTGTCGAGGGCTGAAAAAGATGAGAAAAAGAGCCGATCTGATCCAGAGGTAGCTTTTTTATCGAGACCTTTTTCTTGTGTGCGTTGCCTTACGCCACTGACAATTTATCCTTTACCACCATATGCCCTGTCTTTCTTATACCGTGGTACCTCGATATACAATGCTTTCGACACACGATCTTTTCGACAACCGACGTAAAATTTGACTCGCCATTTGTTTCTACATCCGACGACATGCTCAAAATATGACGACATGACAGCACCACAGACGGACGCATGGCTGACTTTCTTGTGACAGAAATCAACACAGGTTTCAAAAAGGTTGGTACAGGTGATTAAACAAGGAAAAAGGTGATGCTTAACTTCTAAATGAAAATGCAAATAATAGAGAAGTATGAGCGTGGGGTGCACATCCCTGAACTGGCTCAACAATACATCTCTACGGTCCTCCTCCGACCACTGTTCGCCAGTCTTTATAAGTTAAGTTGACAATTATTATTGTGGTTACATCGTCAAAGAAATTGCCAGCTTTGTCAGGTTTTTATCATTTATTATAGAAGTTATCCAACACAAAACGCCTGCTGTCCGCCGCAATTGACTGTGTGCTCAGGAAAACATTGAAAGCAAAAGTAAACTCAACCGCACCGCTCCTCTCTCTTATCACGTCAGTCACGCTGTGCGTTCAGGTACAGAAAAAAAGTTCCGCCACATTAGAACCCGATTCGTTACATTATCACAGGAATTATTATTATTATTATTATGAATATAATATTCTGATTTTTATTTATAATTAATGTGTTTTCCTATGTGTAATTGCCATTTGTCATAGTACCAGCAATATTTATTAAGGATTTAGTGTAGGTTTTTGGGCTGTGGAACGAATTAATGGAATTACAATGTATTCCTATGGGAAAATCCTGCTCGACCTACGACCATTTCGACTTACAAACAGGGTCCTGGAACGGATTAACGTTATTCGTATGTAGAGGTGCCACTGTATATTATATCCTCTGGTTGTCTTACGTCTCTGGCTGTTCCTGGGGGTAATTTACATTGCTATTTTTGTGTAGCGATCGCAAATGCTACTCAGTGACAGCCTCCAAACACTTTTAATTTTTTTATTAATAACACATTTTAATTCCATAATTTATTTACATTTCCCCATTACTAAAGTTGTTTTTTTAGAACAGAAAAGGTAACAACAGTGGCAGTCAGATACAATTTTTTTTTTTTTTTTAGGTCATTGATTGTAAAACAGAAGCAGCATGGCAAAACGCCACGCTAAAAAAAAGGTAAAAATGTCAAAATGGCTTACATCTTCGTCCTCTGTAGGACCATGGCCCTGAACAAAATGCTTACTGCATATGAATCTGATTGGCTTCACCTTGCTGGTGTTAAACTGATGTTTTGACGTCCGCACAAGTTGATCCATTCTTCACATTATTTCCTTAGCTTCAGGAAAACAAATGAAGAAAATATCCTTCATATGTCGGAATTTCTAGAGTCGCTTCTACAAGTTCCATAGCAGCAGTGTTTACTCGGCATGTTCTTTTTTTGAAAGATTACCGGCAGATAAAAGGAGTAATAACATGAGTTGTATGTGAGAGCGTGTCTATGTTGACCCACTTCCGGGTTAAGATGGCGACATGCAGTCTAAAAATTGCATTGGTATGGTATGCTATTGAGCGCTAGAGGCAGCAACACGAGTACAAGCAAGATTAGGCAGGTGAACAAGATACTGACCACTAAAACCAACAGTGAGCACAGCGCACCTTCAGATGGGTGACGCACACTCTTGTACAGTAGGTAGCGGTATGCACCTGATATTGATTGCATTAAGATAAATGTTGGCGTTTTGAGCATGTTAACACTAGAACTACCAAGGGTGGATCAGATGATACAAATCACTTCTGTAACCAGAGAGGGATCATCTGACCCTAATCAGCATATCTTTTGTGAGCACTCTGGTCCTCATTAGTCATTCCCATTCACACTCGCAAAACCACAGGGTTGGATTGCTCCAATGAGCATCTTGAGTGTTTGTGGGGGAGGGCTGCCTTGGCTTTGTTGGACAGTGGACCGCTCAGGCAGGCAATCGGGCGGACAACCTTTTTACATATTCCAAAAGCTGCAGTTTGCCTACAGTACAAGGGACGGTGCAATAAAAAAACAAAACATTTTTATGTGGTGACATATGACACTTCGCCCTTTTCCCGGGGCTAGGTGTTGGAGGTTGTTGCCGAATCAATTTTTCCTTCTGCGCCTTCTTCGCGCCCATATGAGAGTGAGCCAATTCCTTTGCAAGACCCACCAAGAAGTCCACCCGTCTGTCTTATATTCAAGATGCTAAATGCAGCTATCCAGAGTGAAACCCATCCTTCAAACCTAGGCAGCGACTCCACAGCACTGTTCAGGGGGGTGGCCTGCTTGATTGCTTGTTTGAGTGGTCTATTGTTTGACAAAGCGCAGTCGTCAGTTTGGTATTGGGGGTCAGCCATAAAAACCTGGGACTTCCAGTGTTAAGCTTCTGTTTACAATGCAGTCAAGTTTATTGCTTGTTTTTTTTCCATTCTGCACAGCTTAAAATAAAACTGAGCAGTCAATGACTTTTCAGGTTCTTTTTTTGAATATTGACTCAGATCTCTGTATGTGTATTTAAAAATGATAGACAAATACATATTAGGTATTACATTTTTGCATCAGGAAAAATACCTTTACTTTTTACTTCTAAAGTAAATTTGTAAGTAAGTACTTTTTTAGTTTTACTTGAACTCTTTCTTAGATACTTGTACATACTTAGTACTTTTTTGCACATGTACCTGTACTTTTTACTTTAAAAGTGGGTACGTCCAACTCTGCCTCTGATTGCCTGTCTTTATCTGTAATGCTTAAGTGTAACTAATATGTGAGGTTCCAGCTCATTCTACAGATGTTATCACAGGACTACTCAAGCTCGTAGCAAACATGGAATGCTAAAAGACAAGCTAACATCAGCAGCAAATAATCTTTATTTCATAATCATCCTTTCATAAATGTGAGCAATGGGTAGCACACTGTGGTGTGTATATTTAATTTGTTTACATTTATAATCCAGCGTAGTTACAATATTGCATTGCTGGAGTGATCTACGTATTATTTTTCTATGACAAATATTTTTTCATACTACGAAGTGAAAAAAATCTTCGAAAAATCTTTCGTAAAATGAATTTTCCTTGTACTGAAGCGTCTATCTTGGGGTACCACGGTGCATTGAGATAATGTAGTAAACATCTTACATTACTAGAATATTTGAATCACATCTAGAGCATTACAATCCAGAAATAACAATATTTTGAAGGACAGATTAGATTTTTTTTTTTTTTGTCTTTCACTTTTTTAATTGAATTCTCTTGCTCACAATGTGCACCTGAATACAATGGCCCTATCTGATGGACGACTTATTTCTTTATTTTTTTCTCCCTGCCGGGCATCAGGCAATGCGATGCGAGCATGTGCTGATTTATGAAAAGATCACGACCACAATTACATATAGCCCAAATGACGCTCCTCTATCATGCTTCTGTTCCAAATGAGGCTTCTGAACGAGGCATAAAAGTGTCCAACGCAGGTGGATTTATGGCAGAATTCTGTTATACTCCCTCCCGGGGTGGTGTAAGCAGCTCGAGAAACGCGTGACAGCTTTTGTGCTCTGTGCTTGTGTGTGTCTGGAGCGCCCTCACATTGGTTAAGGATCCAATTATGATGATGATGATTTGTACCCTACAATGTTTTTTACTAGGATGACCTAATTTCCCAATGAGCGTGCGGGAGAGATGAAAACTCGCTGCTTCCTTCCACTTTTTTTTTTTCATCTTCAGCTGCTGTGATGCTGCATTCCAACACCTTGCAGCCCTGTAGTGACACTGTGACACTTTCCCCCACCAGTCATACATTCATGTTAACAGCGGACATCTGCTCCAAAGTCATCATTATCTTAACTCATTCACTGTCAGCCCAGGTCACATAGCATGTGTGGTGGCAGTTATTAAAAGACGAAATTGATATTGAAAATACTGATTGACGGCAATTGACAGTTGGAATACATTTGAGGTCTGCCAGCCTCCCAGTCAAATGAAATGGACGTCTACTAACGATCACTGTTGTTGATAACGGCATTCGAGCATCTAGCTGCGTTATTTATTTTTATTTTTTTGTAGTAATTAATCTAATCAATTACTTTTCCCATCTTTGCATTGCCATTATCGTTACTGATGATGTGAAGGGGCGCGTTACTACAGTTTGGTTGAATGAAGCGTGAGTTGTCTGGTTTTGTCACAGCTGCCTCGGAGAGAGCAAAATAGGGAGGGGGAGGAGGGAAGGGAGTGGTGAGGCTGTTGCAAACATGATGATGAATGAAGTTGCTTGAACCGTCAGCATAGCATTCGCTTTCTCGATAGCATTAGCATTTAGCGTGGCGAGCGTCATCTTAAACTCTCGGGCAATTTATTTTTACATAAAGTTCGAGGCATCCAGGTGGGAACAATTCATTAAAAAAAAAAAAAAAAGTACTGTTTTCCTGCTCAGTGTGCATTATCATCACCAAGTTGGCGTTGTCCTTGTAGCTGCTAAAATTGAACAATAATTATTTTTTTTACTACCAAAAATATTCACTTGCCCTAAACTTTTCTTGAATGACGTATCCCTGAACCTTGTGTGTTGTTTTTTAATCAAAACAACAAGAGCAAAGGCAGGATAGGTAGGAGATTCAGAGCCTCACCTGCATATTGAAAAATATATCTATATAGCTTATATTTTAAGGCACACCTAAAAGCCTAAAATTTTCTCAAAAGCCGACAGTGCACCTTATATATGAAATAATATTGAGCCGCAACAGGTTTCACGGCAACTCGGAGTGCAGCTCCATCTAATGGATACATAACGTAACCCCAGCCTCTACTGTAACGTCTTTTCTATGTGCCCTATAATGTGGTGTGCCTTATATACATAGGCGGAGTTTGACTTTTGGGGCAGGTGGGGCACAACATGTTGATGAGCCCGAAACATAGTGTCAGCAATGAAATTAACTTACAAGAATATTTATAATCATAAGTTGACAATGAGTGTTTTTTTCCCATCATTCTTGAGGGGAATTCTAAATCAGGCTGCTTAGGCAATACTTTTCTCCAAGATTGTCATCCATTGAATATGGTACGCCCGCCGGGGTCGTGCCAATGTAGTTACCGCAGTCAAGAATTGTATCCCCTGGGTGGAGCCATATGGAGGTAGATTTGTGTCTTTATTATTCAACCCCAAAAAATGTTGCTTCAATTAAAAAAAAATGTGTTTGAATGCAAAAATTAATTTGAAATTCAATGTGTTTGAATGCAAAAATAAATTTGAAACTCAAAAAACTCCCCAAAAAAAAAAAAAAAAAAAAAATGCCCGTGAAAGCTATTTTTTAAATTTTTTTGTTTTGTTTTGTTTTATAATTGAAGTCAAGTTTTTTTTTTTTTTTTTTTTTTTTTTTTTGATTGAAGCAACTTTTTTGACTGAAGTAATGTTGATGTGTTTTTGGGCCACATTTTGGCTAGGACATTTGTGTCTATATTATTCAATGAAAAAATAAGTTGCTTAAAAAATATATACATTTTAAAAAAGAAAATCACTTCAATCAAAAAAAGAAAAAATTCAATCATAGAAAGTTTTTGAATGCGAAAAAATATTTGAGATTGAAAAATTTGCATTTGAAAACTTAATTTTTCATTGAAAAAGTTTTCTTTGATTGAAGCAATCCTTTTTGTGTTTGGGCCATATTATGAGTAGGACATGTCTAAATCATTGAATCCCCCCAAAAAGTTGCTTCAATCAAAAAAATTATTTTCGGTTAAAGAAAAAAATCGTTTTTTACTTTTTTTTTTTTCAAAAAAAAGTTTTTTCTTTCTTAAATTATATGCAAAGCAAATGACCGTTTAAGGTGCTCGAAAAATAATTTTGACCCATTATAAAAATGTAGATTTTTGTTCATTTCATTCATTTTTGTTGCAGTTTTATTTCTTTTCAAATTTTATGTATATAGGAAAGTCAATTACATGCAATGACACTTTTCGGACACCGGGGAGGGGGGGGGGGTGCCCCCCCCATAAAATCTGCTTATGCTTATATGAAAATACTTTATAATAGGCCATTCATTGAAGGTGCGCCTTATAGTGTGGAAAATACAGTATATTCATGGTGTGACTATACACACAAGTCACAGTTTAGTACGTATCTCGGTACGAAGGTCACTGTTCGATGCGGGTTCAGTACAACAGGAAGATAAAAGGCTTGTTTCTCACAGCATTTGAAAGTTAACGTTTGTATACAGTTACACTTTTGGATATGTGAAAATGTAAAAGGTGTGACCTAAGTATGATTATTTAATGAAAAATCAGCTCAGTCAGTTATTCACCTTTGTAAAACATCATTAATGTAAAAGATGTTATAGAAAGTATAATGAAATAACGTGAAGAACATGAAAAGTACACCAGTTACTTTGCTGAGTAACTACGGTAATTACTCTTGCAATGAGGTAAATGAGTTACTAACTCAATTACCTTTTGGGAGAAGTAATTTGAAACTGTAATTATTTTTTAAGTAAGATTAACAACACTAATAGTGATAAACCCGTTTTATTTCGCAGCTGTAAGATGATTACACATCGTCAATGAAAAAGTGAACACAGTCATAGTTGAATGAGAATCACTTATGTCAAACATTTGAAGTATGTCACGCATTCACTTGCGGAAACAATCACAGTGAGGATGAGCGGGATTATTTCTAGGAAGGAAGGAAGTGAGCTCATCCCTCCTCCTTCGACCTCAACGTCGTCACCCCTCGCCCTGCTTGGCCCAACTGGGTCAGCTATTCAATCTTTGCGACAACCTGGTCATGCAACAGCTGACCTTTTTTTCTTTTTTCAAGCTAGTTATCGTTCTAGTGGAAATGTGTAGGATCAAACTATTGAAGCACACAACATCCACATCCTCTTTGAGCTGCATTGAGCATTTCGCAGTGGAGACTTAAGCTGCATTATGATACCAAGGTTGCAATTCAATCAGAAAAAAACAGAACATAACAAAATACACTCTAAGAATAGCAATGATCAGGTGAACATTCAGCATGTGTAGTCTACTACATACCAAAAAGCTATACAGTCCTCAAACATAAGGGTTTAAAATTGCAACGGGGTTAAGTTGGTGCAATTTTATCAAAGTAACTCAGAGATCAAGGAGGCGAGCTCCAAGCTCCAAGTTAGTTTCGTCATTTCGGGAGGGAAATGTTCGTACTTTTGTGAACATACTAGGGTTGCCAATTCCCTGAAAAAAAAAAAATAAGTGACACCACGTTGGTAGAGCTGGCCGGCCGGCCCGATAACTATTACACATTAATTATTGTTTTTGTATGTGAAAAGTGATTTTTTTAAAAAATTATAAGTATAATATTACAATACTTTTACTCAAAACCGATTTAAATAGGTACATATTTGAGTTATATACAGTGGTATGAAAAAGTATTTGAACTTTTTGGATTTTTTTACATTTCTGCATAAAATCACCATCAAATGTGAACTGATCTTCAAAATCACACAGATGTAAAAACAGTGTCTGCTTTAACTAAAACCACCCAAGCATTTATAAGTTTTCATATTTTGATGAGGATAACATGTAAACAATGACAGAAGGAAGAAAAATAAGTACGTGAACCCTCTGCCTAAGGAGACTTAACGAGCAATTGAAACCAATTTTTCCTAGTCAATTTAAGTCAGGTTTGTGCCCAATCACCGATGAGTGGTTTAAAGCTGCCCAACCCATACACCTGGTAAGAATTGTCTTGATGAGAAGCATTGTCTGATGTGCATCATGGCTTCGTCAAAAGAGCTGTCGGAAGACCTGCGATCAAGGATTGTTGATTTGTATAAAGCTGGCAAAGGATACAAAACCATCTTTAAACATGTGGATGTTCATCAATTGACAGTCAGACAAGTTGTCTACAAATTGAGAGAGCTTGGCACTGTTGCTTCTCTCCTAAGGAGTGGCCGTCCACCAAAGATGACGCTGAGAGTTCAGCGCAGAACACTCAGAGAGGTAAAAAAGAACCCTAGAATGTCTGCTAAAGACTTACAGAAATCACTGGCACAGTCCAGTATCTCTGTGCACACATAAACTATAAGTAAAACTAAGGCTAAGAATGGTGTTCATGGGAGGACTCCACGGAGGAAACCACTGCTGTCTAAAAAAAACATTGCTGCTCGTTTAATGTTCGCAAAAAGGCATTTGGACACTCCACAGAAGTTTTGGCAAACTATTATATGGACTGATGAAACCAAACTTGAATTGTTTGGGAGGAACACACAACGTCATGTGTGGAGGAAAATGGAACAGCTCACCAACATCAACACCTCATCCCAACTGTGAAGCATGGTGGAGCGAGTATCATGATTTGGGGCTGTTTTGCTACCTCAGGGCCTGGACAACTCGGAATCATTAATGGAAGAATGAGTTCAAAAGTTCATCAGGATGTTTTGCAGGAAAACCTGAGGCCATCTGTCAGACAGTTGAAGCTAAAAAGAGGATGGATGCAGCAACAAGACAATGATACAAAACACAGAAGTAAATCAACTTCAGAATGGTTTCAGAAGAACAAAATATATGTTCTGCAGTGGCCAAGTCAAAGTCCAGACTTGAACCCCATTAAGATGCTGTGGCATGACCTAAAGAAAGCGATCCATGCCAGACTTAAGAGTTTTTCTTTTGCTCTGATGGTAGACAACGTTGTTGATTTCAACTGTTTATAAAAGTTGTAGCATCCCTAATTTACGTAGCCTACAACTTACGGAGATCTGCCAACCCGGAAGCAGACACAGAACTTATCTTGTAATTGGCTGATTGGTGGACGTCCGTCGTCAACATGATCCATTTATAGAATTCCGATGCTTGGCTTTACAATTGAGAACCATTGTAGAAGTTTGCAGAGAATATCTCTTGCTTTGTGTCTATGCAATTATTAAGGCCACTTAATGAGTAATTGAAGTGAATTTATTGCAAACGGCTCCTTTAAAGCAGAAAATGTACTGGTCAGTTCACTACTTCTTTTCACAGAAAGTTGGTGTTTGTCGCACTTGTGCAGCATTGGCGGCCAGAGCTTGTTTGACAAGGGTCGGAGGTGATAATAGGGTCGTCTGCCTTGTCAGGAACTACCCCCCGCCCCCCCTTTTAGCCACCATACTTTATATACCCACAATCTCTTTAGAGGCATTCAAAACCACTCACTCATGTGGTAATGTCTCCATTGTCTCTGAGTAAATGCTTTATGGGCAACAGCTTGCCGCTGGCATTTGGGCAAAGGCGTGAGTCCGTATGAAGGTTTGCGTGCCGACCGATTCATCTTGATACCTTCATTACTCGGAGCGTTGGATGGGAGGTGGCACCGTTGAAATATAAACGCTAGCTAAACACATGCAGACTTAACTCCATTTCATTTTTACTTTTTGAGTACCGATTCTCTGGTAAGCAGACAGAGCGATTCGTCATGTCAGAGAGTCTCAGAGCGCCCATACAAGAAAAGGTGAAAGGGAGTGTGGGAAAGGGCTGGTGCACAAAGCCCGCCCTGCCCCCGTCTGTCCTCCTGTCTTGGTTGCAGGCGAATTGACACTTGAAGCATCCCCCAACTTGCACAAACCTAATGAGAAAATGGCAGGAAGGGAATGTATCTCTAATGTTTAAGTTAAATAATTAACGTGACATTTAATAGGGCACTCATTAAACTCATTGGCTGCTTTTGACGGCATTAGACGTCCAAACCATTGAGTTTTGAGTTAAAGTCATCCATCTAAAAATGTCAGTGGGATACTTTCAGGGCGTTTTACGCTTTCAAAGAAGGACTAAAAATATTGCATATATGAAATGAGTAATACATTTAAAATATGAGTAACTCAATGGCTGCCACTGACGACGCTAGGCGTCCAATCCATTTTAAATATCGATAGTTCATAGTAAATATTCTCTGGGTTAAACTTAGTTTCTTTTATTTTGCTTCTAAAAATAAAAAACAAAAACAAACAAACAGTAAATAATATTTCATTTACAGTATAATTATCAATTTAACGTATTGAAAAATAGCTTATAAAAGGTGAAAACTTCAATAATTGTATTTGATTATTTAAAATTAGGTTTCCATTTTTTTAGGTTAGGGTTTAAAACAAAAAAAAGGGAATTTGAAAACTGGTTTGTTTTCCATGCTATTTTATTTATTTCTAACTTTGGAATTTTATTGGGGGCCATTATTAGCATTTTATTTACCGTAATTTTCGGACTATAAGGCGCACCTGACTATAAGCCGCCAACCACCAAATTTGACACAAATACAGCATTTGGTCATAGATAAGCCCCACTGGACTATAAGCCGCAGCTGTCCTCATTGTATTATGGGATATTTAGACCAAAAAACCGGTAATACTTTATTTGACAGCGGCATCATAAGACTGTTATAAGACCAAATGAACCACCATAAAGCTTTGAACCAAGTGGCTGCAAAGCTTCATTGCTTCAAGAAGCTTCATTTGGCCATCACTGCACTGGGGGGAGATAGTCAACCACTGCTGCCACCTGCTGTCAATGCTGTTGTTGTCCAACATACTTCTTCGCATGCATTGCAGCGCTGCAGATGTAAAAAAAAAAAAAAAAAAAAAAAAAATCAATCAAAATGTTTGTTCTGTGCTAATTATTTATTCAGTTCCTGTTGCAGTTGTTGCATTAATTGCTAGTTATGGTATTTGGTAACACTTTATTGGACAGTGGCGCAATAAGACAATCATAATTATGACACAAGAAAGCTCGCCCGTCTCATCAGACCATAGGACATGGTTCCAGTAATCCATGTGCTTTGTTGACATGTCTTCAGCAAACTGTTTGCGGGCTTTCTTGTGTACCGTCTTCAGAAGAGGCTTCCTCTTGGAGTGACAGCCATGCACACCAATTTGATGTAGAGTGAGGCGTATGATCTGACCACTAACATGCTGAGTCCCCACCTCTTCGATATCTGCAGCAATGCTGACAGCACTCCTGTAACGAGTCAATGACATTTTGGAGGGAAAATGACAAGCAGTACTCAATTTGGATATTTAGGGATGTACGTAGTTTCTATGGGGTGTAATTACTTTTGTTGCCAGGGGTTTAGATATTAATGGCTATACTTTGAGTTATTTTGGGGGGAAAATAAATGAACTGTATAACTGTGAACTGTATAAGCTGCACACAGACTACTTTTCATTGTGTCAAAGTGTCATTTTGTCAGTGTTGTCCCATGAAAAGTTATACTTAAATATCTGCAGAAATGCGAGGGGAGTACTCACTTTTGTGATACACTGTATATGAACTGTTATCATTATACTGTACCATAACATATAACATATTACATAACCACATTAAGCCAAAGAAATACAACGACAAGAAAACATCATATCATCATATCGCCGGTTTTCTGTGGTCAATGGGTGCCAAATAAAAACTGGGAGAGAGATTAAAATCTGCTCTTTTGACTCATGTTGACGGTGGCGCTCTATGTCAAATACTTAATGCTTTACAGTGCGTTAAAGACGCTACGTGATTGAACACGCCAGCGTGATAGTAGAACGCAAACCTGACTCTGATTGGTATAATGATGTCATGTGATTTTTATTGCGACGTCTCATTGACGAAACTGGTCGTTGGTATGAAACTATTTTAGCTCAAAGTAGCTGAGTAAGAGTAGTGTTTCTTCTTCACAAATTTACTCAAGTAAAAAGTATAGCGTGGTAAAACTACTCTTAGAAGGATATTTTTAAGTTACTCAAGTAAATGTAACAGAGTAAAAGTAACGCGTTATTACCCACCTCTGCTCATCAGAAAAATGAAATTCTGTGTTAACAAACAATTGAGTGTAGAAAGGCTTATGTCAAAATTTAACTATTTAAATATAGCTAAAGGATACTTAAATATTTGCATTACAATATTAGTTTTTATTTCACTTTTTCATCCAACAATGCATTAGCATTTTTGAAAACGTACTGACTTTCAGTAAGTAATGCATGACTCTTTGAGACAAAAATCAGATAGACATCCCGTTTGGCACTGATCCAAATGAAAGCTAGAATCCCGCATACATAGATAAGCTACATGACATGACAACAATGACAGCAAAGTGCATACCCTGTTCCGATTTTACAAGTACAGTTTATCCATACAGATTTTTACTAATTTCTCTTTAATTGAAATTGAGTGTTGGAATGCTTTGCTCTTGAATATTGGTTAAACTGTTTTCCCCTGCGCTGACTCTGCATGTTTGGTCTTGTTTGCTAATAGGTCAGCTCAGGAAGGAAAGTGATCCATGCAAGGTCAGTTCTTATTGATTGTTAAATCATTCTTCTCTTTGAGGACAACACAAGTGATACTCTAACCACTCTTTCCTTTCAGAATTCTTTTCAAGAGGAAATATTTTGCATTGTGAAAATCACATAATTTTTCACATTTACATTATTACATATTGTATGTAGAAATAATCTGTCATCTTCCGTTAAAGATTTACTGTACTTACTGAAGAAAAGCTGATTTTTCTTGCCAATGTCGCAGGAGTTCCGAAGAGCCTCAGCCAATTCAATTGTTTGTTAGCAGCTGTTACGTCATGGGCGGGAGTGTGCATTTATGCAGCAGAACATACAATCACCATAGACAGTGATTTGTCGGACAACTCGTTTTTCTTAATCGATTCCGACATTGAATCAAATGAAAATGTTTTCGTTTTCACAGAAGATGGTTTTGAGGACGATTTATGTGCTGACGACGGTGAAACTCATCCCAATATTGCTGCACCACACATGTATGGTGATCTCCTACAGACGACCCAATCCCAATCAACGTCAACATTCTGGAAAATTTGTTCTCATCTCCTAAAAGTCTTCACCTCCTCCCGAGATTATTTGGATGGAGGGGCTGGAAAACAGGCTTGATTGAGGCTCACGAGGACCAGACTTGGCTACCCCTGAAAAAATGCATTGCAAAAAATAAAAAAGCTTGGGTCTCAGGAGCTTAATCTTCAAGATATGTAACTTTTGATATTTTGTATTATGTATACATATATACAGTGCCTTGCAAAAGTATTCGGCCCCCTTGAACCTTGCAACCTTTCGCCACATTTCAGGCTTCAAACATAAAGATATAAAATGTTAATTTTTTGTCAAGAATCAACAACAAGTGGGACACCATCGTGAAGTGGAACAAAATTTATTGGATAATTTAAACTTTTTTAACAAATAAAAAACTGAAAAGTGGGGCGTGCAATATTATTCAGCCCCCTTGTGTTAATACTTTGTAGCACCACCTTTTGCTCCAATTACAGCTGCAAGTCGCTTGGGGTATGTTTCTATCAGTTTTGCACATCGAGAGACTGACATTCTTGCCCATTTTTCCTTGCAAAACAGCTCGAGCTCAATGAGGTTGGATGGAGAGTCTTTGTGAACAGCAGTCTTCAGCTCTTTCCACAGACTCTCGATTGGATTCAGGTCTGGACTTTGACTTGGCCATTCTAACACCTGGATACGTTTATTTTTGAACCATTCCATTGTAGATTTGGCTTTATGTTTTGGATCATTGTCCTGTTGGAAGATAAATCTCCGTCCCAGTCTCAGGTCTTGTGCAGATACCAATAGGTTTTCTTCCAGAATGTTCCTGTATTTGGCTGCATCCATCTTCCCGTCAATTTTAACCATCTTCCCTGTCCCTGCTGAAGAAAAGCAGGCCCAAACCATGATGCTGCCACCACCATGTTTGACAGTGGGGATGGTGTGTTCAGGGTGATGAGCTGTGTTGCTTTTACGCCAAACATAACGTTTTGCATTGTGGCCAAAAAGTTCAATTTTGGTTTCATCTGACCAGAGCACCTTCTTCCACATGTTTGGTGTGTCTCCCAGGTGGCTTGTGGCAAACTTTAAACGAGACTTTTTATGGATATCTTGAAGAAATGGCTTTCTTCTTGCCACACTTCCATAAAGGCCAGATTTGTGCAGTGTACGACTGATTGTTGTCCTATGGACAGACTCTCCCACCTCAGCTGTAGATCTCTGCAGTTCATCCAGAGTGATCATGGGCCTCTTGGCTGCATCTCTGATCAGTTTTCTCCTTGTTTGAGAAGAAAGATTGGAAGGATGGCCGGGTCTTGGTAGATTTGCAGTGGTCTGATGCTCCTTCCATTTCAATATGATGGCTTGCACAGTGCTCCTTGAGATGTTTAAAGCTTGGGAAATCTTTTTGTATCCAAATCCGGCTTTAAACTTCTCCACAACAGTATCTCGGACCTGCCTGGTGTGTTCCTTGGTTTTCATAATGCTCTCTGCACTTTAAACAGAACCCTGAGACTCACAGAGCAGGTGCATTTATACGGAGACTTGATTACACACATTTGGATTCTATTTATCATCATCGGTCATTTAGGACATCATTGGATCATTCAGAGTTCCTCACTGAACCTCTGGAGTGAGTTTGCTGCACTGAAAGTAAAGGGGCCGAATAATATTGCACGCCCCACTTTTCAGTTTTTTATTTGTTAAAAAAGTTTAAATTATCCAATAAATGTTGTTCCACTTCACGATTGTGTCCCACTTGTTGTAGATTCTTGACAAAAAAATTAAATTTCATATCTTTTTGTTTGAAGCCTGAAATGCGGCGAAAGGTTGCAAGATTCAAGGGGGCCGAATACTTTTGCAAGGCACTGTATTTAATAATTTAATATCATGTGAAATATAGTCTATATTTACATAAATGTTTGGCTTTTTGGTTTTACGCAAGCTCTCCCCTTCCATCTAACTCTGTGGAAGGCTTGAAGCATACTGGATTCATGGTTTGCATTCATGTTATTCTCTCGTAAGAAATTCCTCGATAATAGAATAGAATCATCTTTATTTGTCATTGCCAAGAGGTTCAAATATTATAAACTATATTTAGGGTTGTTCCGATCATGTTTTTTTGCTCCCGATCCGATCCCGATCGTTTTAGTTTGAGTATCTACCGATCCCGATATTTCCCGAACCGATTGTTTTTTTTTTTTTTGCTCCCGATTCAATTCCAATCATTCCCGATAATTTTTCCCGATCATATACATGTTGGCAACGCATTAAGAAAAAAATGAATAAAACTCCGACGAATATATACATTCAACATATAGTACATAAGTACTTTATTTGTTTATTATGACAATAAATCCTCAAGATGGCATTTACGTTATTAACATTCTTTCTGTGAGAGGGATCCACGGATAGAAAGACTTGTAATTCTTGAAAGACAAATGTGACTTTGTATAATGTGACTAAATATTGCCATCTAGTGGATTTTTATGAGCTTTCAGTAAATGATGTCAGCCATTTACCTTCTGCCCAAATGCATGATGGGAAGTGCAACCATGACTGTGCGTAATGGTAGCAATTGATATATCTTCTCAGCATTGGGAAATAAAATAGGGAATTAAGAAAAAGATCAACTACTACCTTCCTTCCGCACATTGCTTCCCACGATATCTCTGATCGTTGAGAGAGGGATTGTTAGGCTTTAGCCAATTAAAAAAAGGCTTCAAAGGCTGCCAAAATTCTCTCTACTCAATTTACGTTGCCTTTTAGTTCTATGTGTATGTAATACGGTGCTATTATAGATTGAGCGCGGCAATGCGTGAGTGGGTAGTGCAGCGCATGAGTTAATTGCATTAAATATTTTAATGTTATTACCGACATTGACGCGATAAATTTGACAGCCCCACTTTAAGCCAAAACTAAAGACTCTGGATGAGTGTAAGACATTTTGTCTGTAATGTTATATACAATTAGAAAACGATTTAATAAAAAAAATATTAAAAAAGGCATGTCCGATACTTTGAAAATGACGTGATCGGACCCGATCGATCGGGATAACATCTTTAACTATATTATACAGTAAACGATCACTCTATATTTAAAATATATACAGTGGTATGAAAAAGTATTTGAACCTTTTGGAAATTCTCACATTTCTGCTTAAAATCACCATCGAATGTGATCTGATATTTGTCAAAATCCCACAGATGTAAAAACTGTCTGCTTTAACTAAAACCACCCAAACATTTATAGGTTTTCATATGAGGATAGCATGCAAACAATGAAAGAAGGGGGAAAAAATAAACAAGTGAACCCTTTGCCTAACGAAACTTAAAGAGCAATTGAAACCAATTTTTACCAAACAATTTCAGTCAGGTGTATGCCCAACCATTGCTGCTCGTTTAATGTTCGCAAAAAGGCCCTTGGACACTTCACAGAAGTTTTGGCAAAATATTTTGTGGACTGATGAAACCAAAGTTGAATTGTTTGGGAGTAACACACAAAATTATGCGTGGAAGAAACATGGAACAGCTTACCAACATCAACACCTCAACGACAATGATCCAAAACACAGAAGTAAATCAACTTCAGAGTGATTTCAGAAGAACAAAACACACGTTCTGGAGTGGCCAAGTCCAGACTTGAACCCCATTCAGATGCTGTGGCATGACCTAAAGACAGCGATTTATGCTAAACATCCCATAAATCTGACTGAACTACAGCAGTTTTGTAGAGAAGAATGGGCAGAGATTAGTCCTGATCGATGTACCAGACTGATCTGCAGCAACAGGAAGCGTCTGGTTGAAGTTATTCCTGCCAAAGGGTGGCCACAAAATATAAAATGTGATGGTTCACTGACTTTTTCTCCCTTTGTCATTGTTTGAATTCTATCCTTATTAAAATATGAAAATCTCTAAATGTTTAGGTGGTTTTAGTTAAAGCAGACGCTTTTTTCATCTGTATGATTTTGACAAAGATCAGCTCACATTTGATGGTGATTTTATGCAGAAATGTGAGAAAAGGTTCAGATACCTTTTCATACCACTGTACAGAAATGAAAGGTCCACAATATACATTGATTTTTTTTTTTTACAAGGCATGCATTCATATTTGCAAAACAAACAGAAACATACAGTACATTGTATTTACAAAAAGGACACATTGGTATTGACAAAATGTACAGTAACATTTACACTCGTTCATGAGAACAATAAACTTTCATGATTTTTGCAATTTTTTGACAGAATCTTCAAACATGGAAGTGTCTCAAATATGGCACATTTGACATGGATTTCTAACAGAAAAACTTAAACTGGAACAGTCATTTGAATGGGGACACCGTACCAGCCTCCGAGCGAAGCGACAACACAGTCCATCTGCTATTCAACATTAGAAGTTGAGAAACCAAGGTACCCATTACAGAGTCCGGATTCCTGTCTATTTTCAAAGATGGCACTGCAAGGGATTTCGAAGCACATATCCCTTTTCTAAGTACTCCTCAAATGTCGCGAATGCACGACAGCCCCTGTTCCAGGTTCTCGAAAATCGCTCTGGGTTTGCTTCACAAATATCACAAGACTCGTCGAAGTGCATCCTCTTTTTGGAAATTTGTATGAGGTGATTGCTAAATCTTAATTTGCAACACTTTTGAATAAAAGTTTGGCATTTTTGGGCAGAAAGCTCAACCAGTGACGCATACACGAGTTGACAGGCGATCTACATCCTTCTCCCACTCGTGATGTAATCTCCAAAAATTGTTGAGAATACCCAATTGCGATAATAAAATTTTCATTTGTAGCTTCTGACCCGCGAGAATAAATGCCTATAAAAACACTTTGCCACTTTATTGTTTTAAAACAGGTTTGGATTATGGAATATTTCTTTGTATATTTTTAATATCTGGGCATTAGTTTTGCTGTGAAATTTCCTCTTTAAATATCATCTCTTCAAGCGACAGCATCTTGCGCTAGGCCAATTAGCGATTTGTTCGTTCGTCAGTGTGAATTCATGTATCAAATATTGGTCTCAAGCCTACAGAATTTTAGTCCTCCAAATGCGATGCAAGCCATTTTCTCCAAATTACGTTTGCTTTGCTGGCCATTTTTAATGAGAATCTCTCTCGTCTTCCCCTCAATTTTGTTTGTTATCTGGCAGAAAAAGGCAAAATAGCTGTTTTCATTTTTTCCCTCTTGTCATATCTCTCTCCCTGAGAGGCTGTCAAGATTGAGGGCTCCAGGGTTCCCGAGACATGATGATTGATCAAATAGCTGCACAGGATACATAAAGTCTAACATTTTATTCAATAATTTTGACAGTGACAGTTTTAATTTTAGCATAACATACTGGCAAATTTGTGTAATGGCGCTCAGTTGCAACCATTACACAAAGTCATCAATAAAATACATTGTCATAGTAATGGAAGAGACCAGAGCTCACATAGCAGAAAGAGTAAGACTTGAGCTAAGTTGCGATGCTGCTTTGACAAACTAATAATGAATACGCTACTGAGATTTAACACTGATCCTCTGCCCAAGTGTTGCCAAACATTGTGTGACTGTTAATCTTATAAAAACTTGTGTGTATGTTAATCCAAAATTGCGCGAAAATGACCATAATAGGTCACGCCAAGCAGCCAGGTGGGTTCGCACTAGTCACCCGGACAAGTGTTGTCACTAACGTGTTACTGTAATCTCAATACTTTCCTTCAGTAACGAGCAATCTAACGCGTTCATTTTTCTAAACCAGTAACCTGATTAAAGTGAGTTTCCCTAGTGTCTGTGCGTTACTATTTTGTTATTGCTTCATAATAGATGTAGAATGAAGAATACTGTAGTCATGTACCAAGAGCATTTCCAATAGAAATGTTGCTCTTGAGTTTGGGAGTGACATCACATATCACGTTTTCTCATCAGAGGGCAAAATTATGGGTCACGTCCAGGGCCGGCCCAGGCCATTTGGGGGCCCTGAGCAAAATAATGCAAAGGGGCCCATATTTTTGGCCCACCATTTCGTCACAGTGCACTGTGAAACCCATACATGCAATCCAACCTATACGTTCATATTTTGTATATTAATCAGATTTTGTTGCACTGCATACTTCAAATTTCTCACCCCAAATGATTGTCAGTACTTACAGTAGATAGCGCCAAACCTTTTTCTAAAAGAGGAAAGAAAGAAGTTAAGGAAGAACTTTTATTTTTTTAAGCTTGTAATCAAGTATCAAAACTCACAAAAGTCAAATAAAGCAAACTGTAGTAAACAAAATAGAACATAAATTAAACAATTGCCAGATTGGGGGCCCCCTAGTGGTCAGGGGCCCTAAGCAGCTGCATAGTCTGCGTATAGGCTGGGCTGGCCCTGGTCACGTCTATTACCATGCCGTGTAAGCGCTCCAATTGCTCACTAGAATTACAGCCATTACTTCATATTTTTGTCTGGGGGGGTGGGGGGGGGCATAAATGGTTATGTAAATCTATTATTTATTATTATTTATGGTGGGATTGTGGGGGCACTGGGGACACTTTACCTTTATATTGCTCTGCACCAAGAACTTTAATGGAAACTAACCCATAGTATTGCTGGAACTCCAATCTGAATTTCGTTATCTTGACAATGACAAATAAACTCTGAATCTGAATCTGAATCTGAAGATGACAAAAATATCTCTGTGCGTTGCAAACTTTGCGCTGGCTCAAAACCACTGTCAACCACTAACACTCTACATCCAATTCAAAGAACCAATTGGAATTACAGTACAATGCATCAAAACTCAAAGCAAAGCCTACAGGTAACGAAAGCACTTTTACAGTTCGTAACCAGCCTTTACGTACATTTTATAGTTACAGTTTGTAACCATAGGCGGAGTTTTACTTTTGTGGGGAGGGCAAAACATGTTGATGACCCTGAAATAAATGTCAAAAGTTTGGACACACCTCATCATTTGTGCATTTTCTATTTTTTCACTACTATTTACATTGTAAATTCTTACTGAAGATATCAAAACTATGAGTGAACTTAAGGCACTATGTACTTGAAAAAGTGAAATAACTGCAAACAGGTTTTATGTTCTACTTTCTTCAATGTATCCACCCTTTGCCCTTATCACTTTATTGCACACTTTTGGCACTCCCTCAATGAGCATCAAAATGAAGACACCTGAAAAGGTTTTCGCTTCATAGGTATGGCTTATTGGGGTTAATATGCGGAATTAAGTTTCATTGCTTTTCAACTTTTATAGACAACATTTTACCGGCTAGGTCTTTATTTTTATTTAATTTTTTTACATTAGGCTTAATCTTTGAGTTAGCGGGGGGTTTATTTAGTTGATTTGAACAAATTCAGTGCAGTTTGTCAGTTAAGCCTGAGTTATGCTTCTAGGTTGCGTTGACGGCGAAGCTACTACGGCGTCAATGAGCATTCGCTAGATCTGCAGCAAGGGAACGTGTTGCTCTGTAATTCACCGCCAAGCCACTAGAGGGGTATGGCGTTGTGGGGAATCTTGTGGACTTCCTTCAGGTTTCTTCCAGTTACAAATGCCAATGGAGAAGGAGCGCTTGAATGTGGATCTTCATCTCATCAACACTGAACAACAAATATTGATTATACTGTAATGTTCTTAACTATAAGCGGGTCCTTTGAGCTTTCCGTAGCGGGAAGCGAGTGGAAAGAACAGGAGAAAGAGAAAGTTAGCAGTCGCATGTTGCGGCAGCCCACTATTATTTTGTCATTTGAACATTTTATTGTTACCACAATAAAGTGGGGAAAGCCATCATCAACTCCTTTTCTTCTTCCCCCATTCTGTTATCATAAAAGCACCGAGGCACTCTCAATCAGTGATGATGTATCAAGTGTGTGAACTGTTGTTGAAAATTAAACATCAAAACAACTCTTTTGAAACCAAACCTGTGCTTTATTCTTCATACACTTAAAGTGTAAAATGTAAATATGTCACAGGCTCACAGCAAACACATGTACACAATAAATGATGAAGTGCACCAACAAAAAATATGACATAAAGTGATAAAAAGCTAGCAGTTTTTTGCCGACTGTGTCACCGCTTCGGGTGGCCATTTGCTTCCGAACACACACATACTTGTCTCGGTGGTTCTTCCATTTTTTTATGCAATCGCTGACCTTGCCATTGGGCAATCTTTATAATGTCTTGACGAAACATTGTAGAGGTTTTCGTACCTGCTTTTTGATGATACTCTTGTCAGTTTGGTCCATTTTTGCGTGTAGCAAAACAATGTTTGAAAATGGCAGTGATTTCACGCTGAACCTGAAACAAGAGTCTGAGCGGACCAATCACAGTCCATTTGCGTCAAGTCACCATGCATTGACGCGTAGACGAGTCAGATAATTGTGGAGATGCACGTCAGGCTACGTCGAAGGTTCGTGAATCGGGTCTGCCTTGGTGGCGTAGGTCTGCCGCAGAAGCATAACTCAGCCATTATTTTTCAGTTTCAGGGGTCCGGAGTGGCTAAGCTAGCGCGGACAATGGTGGTTGAAATCAACTCCATCGACTAATTAAACCCCCGCTAACTCGAGGATTAAGCCTTAAATGATAAATTCAGATCTTTTCCTGTAAATTGAATTCTCGGAAAGTCAATTACATGCAATGACATTTTTCTGTTGTCATTCTTATGTTGGGGCAGCAAAGGGAGAAACATTGGTAAAAAGTAACTGATAAATTACTTTTAAAGTAACTTATTTACTTTGATAATGAAGTAATCAGTTAAGTAACTGGATTACTTTTTTGAGTTGAAGTCAGTAATCAGTAATTAAATTACTTTTTAAAGTAATTTGTCACAACCCTGACTCTGACTCAAAGTGCCATTTTGGCCATTAAAACACAAAATTAATGCATTGGCGTCAATAGATGTCCAGTCCATTCTGACTTTGATGGCTGGTAGAGATCTTTCATTCTTGCGACCTCCTGCTCTCGCTCACTATCATCATCTAGGACTTCAGGAAGGCCTAAAAGCTCTTTTTCGGGGTTTCGCCGACTCAATTTGATTTACACTTGCTTGACCTCCTCTCAGATTCTTGAAGTCCACGTGGCTCCTGGGGCGTAGCCTCCCCTTTGCCTGGGCTGCCGGCCACGGGAGTAGGGGGAGGTCAGGGCTCCGATCTCGCGTCGCCCCGTGGCGGCGGCTCGTCGGCGTTCTCCTGCTTCCGTCTTCTCCTCTCTTCTCTGCCTGGGTATCCGCCTTGCACTCTGTCGCGGGTTGCTGGCTGGACGCTGGTGTATCGGCTGGGTGTCGCCTACCCTGCCCTGGGCTTGGTGGGCCGTTGGGGGTCCCATGGCGTGCAGTGCTGGTTGTGGGCTTCTGTTAGTAAATGTAGCTAGCCGCCGCCTTATGTAAACAGAGCTTTTCCGGTAAAAATTGTTGTTAATAAATGCTTCAATCCCCAAATTCTTTATAGATATGGATGTAAAACAGTCTCGATTCTTGGTTAAAAGCAAAAAAAAAAAAAAACATGCAGTTCGCATTTATTTTACGTAAATATTACGAACTATGACGCCAATGCCGTAGTGGCTAATTTCTCCCATTGATTTCTTTTTTTCACATTTCAAAATGCATGCATGGTACGAAAAATTAAATAATTACCATGAATCCTCGAAAAAATCCCTTCTAAAACAATTCTTCCTGCTTGTGTGCGGTACAGCTTTCGTACTTTTTCCACCTAAATACGGCGTTAGAAAATAACTGCGACCGACTTCGACCGACTTCGACTGACTGAAGTAGAATTTAGGACGGCCCCCTACCTTAAGGTGTGGTGCAGTGTCTGATGAATGTGACCCGTCAATATGAAGTCTATGGTTGAACATTGTGATGTTGAAATGCATCAGTTTTAAAGAGAGGTGGGTGGAGTAGCCAAAAATTTGACTCAAGTAAGAGTAGTGTCACTTCTAAATAATATTACTCAAGTAGAAGTAGAAGTAGTCATAAAAAAATTGGCTCAAGTACAAGTAAAAATTATACGTTGAAAAGAATACTCAATTAATGAGTACCATTGTGAATAACTGCCGACAATGTACTTTTTCAACCTAAATCCGGCGTTAGATTGTTGCGTGCGTGTGTTTGAGTTGATGTGGGCAGGCCCCCTACTTAAAGTCGTGGCGCAGTGTATGACGGATGCGACCCGTCAATATAATTATGAAGTTTATGGGTCCTTCTCAGAAGGTCTAAGAGGACCCTGAAAGTTCCCATTTACACTTTAAATCTGAGGAGCTGGCAGCGATCATTCAAAATCGATTCAAAATGGCTCGGATGTCTATTGCCACCAACGGAACCTGAAATACGTTTATTTGTTTTTTTACTGCCAGCCTTCCTTCACACATACAAACAAAACACACACACACACACGTTGTTGTGATTTGTCACCATCTGTCGAGGCATAGACACGCTTCCTCTAATGGACAAACACTCTTTGTGCGCTAAACAAATTAGCTCCATTACTAAAAGACAGACAGCGACGGCTGAGCGAGACGGATAGAAACAACTTAAAGGTCTACGATATGGAAGCTTGCGGGAAATGGATTAAATGAAATGAAATGAGAAAGGAGGAGATTTATACTTTGGTATTTTCACAAAAAAAGGATGTAAAACCAATGTTCTATCCCTGTTTTGCGAGGCAGACAAGACATCCAACCCCTTGCAAGAAGGCTAAATGTGCATTATCGTCCATCCATCACTCACTCATTACTCATTCACTTACTTACACTCACATACTCACATGGAGGCTGATCCACCCTAATACACACTTAACACCAGCAGTCTGGACGCAAGCGAGACACATTTATCTCCATGCAAGTGTGTGGAAGTGATGCTGAGTGCATCTGGGAATGTGTGCGTGTGGTGAGAATGTGATCTGCCAGGTTTCAGGTCAAAGCAATTCTCTGACAAATGATTGGTTCATAATCGGATTGACGGGCCGTCTAGTCTGCGCCTTCCTTTCCCACCATTTGTCATTCTTGTTTCCGTCTTTCTCATCACGAGTGGTCCTGATGTGTACATTATTGGCTTTTTCTCCCGCCCGCTCAACTCTTGTTTGTCCTAGACGCTCCTCTTCCACTCATCTGCATCCCATAATATAGACTCATCAGTCTGTCTTGGCAGTGGATGCATTACGTGTTGTCATCGCTTGTCGCCTGGTGAGAGGAAAGAAAAAAATCTGCTTTAAATCTTTATATTTGTTGAAGGTAAAATGTCGTTTTCCATCAATGAGTTGTAGATGTGATCCCGAGACCTCAACACAAGTCGACGTGTCCTTGAGTAAGCTTTTGAAAGGTTGCTTTTGAGGCTGTATGACCAGTAGAGAAATGGGCAGGTGTATTTTACTTGATTTTATTTATTTTTTTATCTTTTATTTTTTTAAGTTTTGAAAATCAAAGTGGAAACCTATTTACCATGGCCAAATCAGTCAACATGAAGTTTGAGGACATACCTACATTGGACCGTGCTTAACCACAGGTTGGGTAGTTTTTGAGTACAGTATATCTAAAAATCAGCCATTTTGCATTTGCTTAAAATGCTTCCATTACAAAGTAACAACATTAATATAAATAAAATCAAACCTTCAAATAAAAATTGCAACCATCTACTAGTTAGTGTATCAAACAAATAAAATATTCAAATGAATTATAAAAGTACTTGCTTTAAAATTTAATTTACAAGTAAAAAGTAAAAGTACTTCTCCTCCAAAATGAAATATACCTATATATAATACATATGTTATATATTTTTATATATTTGTCTTTATATATACAGTGGGGAAAATAAGTATTTAGTCAACCACTGATTGTGCAAGTTCTCCCACTTGAAAATATTAGAGAGGCCTGTAATTGTCAACATACTGTAGGTAAACCTCAACCATGAGAGACAGAATGTGGAAAAAAAATAATAGAAAATCACATTGTTCGATTTTTAAAGAATTCATTTGCAAATCATTGTGGAAAATAAGTATTGGGTCTATACCAAAAGTTCATCTCAATACTTTGTTATATACCCTTAGTTGGGAATAACGGAGGCCAAACGTTTTTTTGTAACTCTTCACAAGCTTTTCACACGCTGTTGCTGGTATTTTGGCCCATTCCTCCATGCAGATCTCCTCTAGAGCAGTGATGTTTTGGGGCTGTCGTTGGGCAACACGGACTTTCAACTCCCTCCTCACCCCGTGGCGTCAAAATGATAAGAACGGTGAGCAAAAACCCCAGAACCACACGGGGGGACCTAGTGAATGACCTACAGAGAGCTGGGACCACAGTAACAAAGGCTACTATCAGTAACACAAGGCGCCGCCAGGGACTCAAATCCTGCACTGCTAGACGTGTCCCCCTGCTGAATAAAGTACACATCCAGGCCCGTCTGCGGTTCACTATTGAGCATTTAGATGATCCAGAAGAGGACTGGGAGAATGTGCTATGGTCAGATGAAACCAAAATAGAAATTTTTGGTAGAAACACAGGTGCTTTTGTTTGAAGGAAAAAGTATACTAAATTACACCATACCCACTGTGAAGCATGGGGGTGGAAACATCATGCTTTAGGGCTTTTTTTCTGCAGAGGGACCAGGACGACTGATCTGTGTAAAGGAAAGAATGAATGGGGCCATGTATCGAGAGATTTTGTGTGAAAATCTCCTTCCATCAGCAAGGGCATTGAAAATGAGACGTGGCTGGGTCTTCCAGCATGACAATGATCCCAAACACACAGCCAGGGCAACAAAGGAGTGGCTTCGTAAGAAGTATTTCAAGGTCCTGGAGTGGCCTAGCCAGTCTCCAGATCTCAACCCCATCAAAAATCTGCGGAGGGAGTTGATAGTCCGTGTTGCCCAACGACAGCCCCAAAACATCACTGCTGTAGATGATATATCTGGGCCAAAATACAAGCAACAGTATGTGAAAAGCTTGTGAGGAGTTACAGAAAACGTTTGGCCTACGTTATTGCCAGCAAAGGGTACATAACAAAGTATTGAGACTAACTTTTGGTATTGAGCAAATACTTATTTTCCACCATGATTTATAAATAAATTCTTTAAAAATCAAACAATGTGATTTTCTGTTTTTTTTTTTTCCACATTCTGTCTCTCATGGTTGAGGTTTACCCATGTTGACAATTACAGGCCTCTCTAATATTTTCAAGTGGGAGAACTGCACAATTAGGGTGGTTGACTAAATACTTATTTGCCCTACTATATTGTGGGCGACATCTCCGAAGGTGGTTGAGAACAACCGAGCCAAGATCCTGTGGGACTTCCAGATCCAGACAGACAAACTGGTGATGTCCCGAGCAATAGCAACATCAGAAAAAAAGAACAGGAAAAGCTGGAGAAATATCAAGGGTTTAAGGAAGAGTTGGAGAAAATGTGGGGAGTGAAGGCAAGAGTAGTGCCAGTAGTGATCGGGACACTAGGGGCAGTAACCCCCAAGCTGAGTGTACGGCTCCAACAGATACCAGGAACAACGTCCGACGTCTCCATTCAGAAGAGCGCTATCCTAGGGACAGCTAAGATCCTGCGCAGGACCCTCAAGCTCCCAGGCCTCTGGTAGAGGACCCGAGTTGAAAGGAGAGACCATACCGCCCGGGTGGGCGATATATGTCATATGATATATGTGTGTGTGTATATATAATAATATAATTTTATATATATAATAATATAATTTTATATCTATCTATCTATCTATCTATCTATCTATCTATCTATCTATCTATCTATCTATCTATCTATCTATCTATCTATCTATCTATCTATCTATCTATCTATCTATCTATCTATCTATATATATGTATGTATATGTGTATATATAGTATACATAATACACATTAATCGCGATCGAAAAATTTAATCGCTTGACAGCACGATTATTATTATAATATTTCAATACGGTAGGTCATGATGTAAAGTGAGCCGGTCTGTGGCAGGAAACTCCCAGGCTAAAAATGAGTCCCACTCCGGCCCTCCAATTTGAGCAGATTTGTTACTCCCATTCAACTCATTGGCTAGCATTAAAGGCGCTTCACTGCCGACCCTCCATCTTCAAATGAATTGGACATTTACTAGTGATAAACACATTTCAAGTCACATCAGAATGGATGATTGGACACCACATCATTTCATGTAAAAAAAAAAACAAAACTGGAGAAACGTATCTGCAAGCAGGTAAGCAATCTGCTGATTGATGTCCTGCGTGGTCATTTTTCTCCATTTTGGCTGCGAGGAGGCCAGAAAATCCAAAATTAGAAGTGGATCAAAGCGTACGTGTCTCCTTTTAGAGCACGGCGCTCAATTTTAATGACTCGTTCTTCATCCATCTCCTCATTTGTCTGCTTTGATCATTCGGTCCATTTCTAAATCTTCAAGTTCTACTTTCTGCTTTTTTTGCTGGGAGCTCTTTGCGGAAGAAATGCATGCTCCACCATCGGCCTTTTCACTGGCGCCACCGACGTCATTCCGAGCTTTCCTCTTCGTTCTACAGCTCTTTCACCCCCCGGTGACATGGCGTTATTTGCTCCTCCGCTGGGTTAAGCAGGGTCATATCAAATCCTTAATCCCCAAGTGTGCGTATGTGTGTGCGTCCTCCTGTTTGGGCTAGATTATTGAGAGTTCCTGACCCCTGGGTGATGAGTGGGGCCCATGTTTGGCAACACGGGCACTTGTCTTTGTCTCCCGAGCCCAGCAGGGGAGCTCCGCCGGGGGGCCTCTCTTGTCACAGCAGTCCACTCAACCACACGGCCGCTTCGGGAATACTTGGTGGGATTTTAGCGCTATCTAATATCATCAATACGGCGTGAACGTCAGCTGGTTAGACACTGCTAGAGTGATCGCGGGCCACATTGTAGTCACGGTTTGCTTATTGTTATGTTGGTCAACCTGTATAAATATACAACATAGTATAAGCTTTTTGATTATCAATAAATATTTTCCAGGTATTCTTGACCTACATCAATACAAAACAAAAAAACTTTTAATACCAGATTGTTTCGGGTTTTTTTTGTTTGTTTGTTTATTTTTATTTCACTTATTGAAAAAATAAATTAGTGGAAAAAGAACAGTAAATTGTTTCTAATTTTTGGACTATGGAAATTTTACATGAATTTCATTTTTGCAAAAAAGCATAAAATGACACAGAGGGGGCCTCCAGGTTTGACACCCTCCTTTGGAGCAAAAACATTGATCTAAGAGTTCATCATGCCCCGATAGTCATTGGTGTGTATCTGTTTGATCTGATGTTTGCAGATAAGCAAGAGAGCTCACAGGATGTGTGTACACATGTGCATAGGCGTGTGCGATATTGATTGCTGAATGACATGGCACTATGGATCCACAGCAGCTGCTAAGATTTTAAATGAGGTCTGCAGTGGTGTAAAGTCCGCTAAATCAAAATAAATATTTATCTTGTGGTCCTCTGTAGCAAGGGTGTCAAACTCATCGTAGTAATAGTTGAGGGCTGCCATGATGATCGACTAATTCACAAATAATGGATTATTAGGAAATGAATGGACAACAAATTTGATAGTCGATTAATTGGAATAAAAAATGTCCAAATCCAAATAACAAATATTCTGCTATATTTCTTATTTATTTACAGTGGTATAAAAAGTATCTGAACCTTTTTGAATTTCTCACGTTTCTGCATAAAATCACCATCAAATGTGATCTGATGTTTTTCAAAATCACACAGATAAAAAAAAAAAAAAACAGTGTCTGCTTTAACTAAAACCACCCAAACATTTACAGGTTTTCATATTTTAATGAGGATAGTATGCGAACAATGACAGAAGGGGGAAAAATAAGTAAGTGAAGCATCACATTTAATATGTTGTGGCCCCCTCTTTGGCTGCAAAGAGGAACAAACTTGGAAAACATTGGAACAAACTTCAACCAGACGCTTCCTGTAGCTGCAGATCAGTCTGGCACATGGATCAGGACTAATCTTGGCCCATTCTTCTTGAAAAAACTGCTGTAGTTCAGTCAGATTCCTGAGATGTCTGGCATGAATCGCTGTCTTTAAGTCAGCGGTCTCAAACCGACTCCACAAAGGGCCGCAGTGGGTCCTGGTTTTTGTTCCAACAGATCCAGCACAAACAGTTCAACCAATGAGGTTTCTATTAACATAAGCAGCACCTGATTGCAATCAACTGATTACACTTGTAAGAAACCAGATTGGTGAAAAGGTATTTGTCTCGTTTGGTTGGAATGAAATCCAGTACCCCCTGCGGCCCTTTGAGGACCGGTTTGAGACCACTGCTTTAAGTCATGCCGCAGCATCTCAATGGGGTTCAAGTCTGGACTTTGACTTGGCCACTCCTTTTGTTCTTCTAAAACCATTATGAAGTTGATTTACTTCTGTGTTTTGGATCATTGTCTTGTTGCAGCATCCGTCCTCTTTTAACTTCAACTGCCTGACAGACGGCCTCAGGTTTTCCTGCAAAACATTCTGATAAACTTTTGACTTAATTCTTCCATTAATGATTTTAAGTTGTCCACGCCCTGAGGCAGCCAAACAACCCCAAATCATGATGCTCCCTCCACCATGCTTCACGGTGGGGATGAGGTGTTGATGCTGGTGAGCTGTTCCATTTTTCCTACACACATGACGTTGTGTGCCAGTCCACAAAATACTTTGCCGAAACTTTTTTGGAGTGTCCAAGTGCTTTTTACGAACATTAAACGAGCAACAATCTTTTTTTTTTTTAGACAGAAGTGGCATCCTCCGCGTAGTCCTCCCATGAACACCGTTCTTGGCCATAGTTTTACATATAGTTGATGTGTGTTAGAGATATTAGACTGTACCAGTGATTTCTGTAAGTCTTTAGCAGACACTCTAGGATAGGGAGTATTATGCGCTGAACTCTTGTCGTCATCTATGGTGGACGGCCACACTTTGGGAGAGAATAAACAGTGCCAAAATATCTCCATTTGTAGACAACTTCTTTGACTGTCAATTGATGAACATCCAGATTTTTAGAGATGGTTTTATATCCTTTTCCAGCTTTATACAAATCAACAATCCTTGATCGCAGGTCTTCAGACAGCTGTTTTGACCGAGCCATGATGCATATACGACAATGCTTCTCAAGACATTTCTCACCAGGTGAGTGTTTTATAGTGGGCATGTGGCCTCGGGGAACATACTTTTTTGCCGTACTAGAATAGAGTATGATTGCACATCCACTAAGTGGGTGGCAGTGGTGCTCTCATTTTCAGAGTGTGCGTAGTATTTTTTAACCAAACAAGAGTAAAGAGTACTGGGAATGAAATATGATGAAGGGTATGTCGCATTTGGCTTTTGGATTTGACTTTTAAAACAGTGGGAGACGAGGAAAGAAAAGTCTGTTTACTGTTTCTTAAAATGTTTGCAGCGGACAGCAGGAAGCCAAATCAATTAAGACGTCACTTAAAGACATTAGACCCCTATCACATTGATAAGCCGCTTGATTTTTTTTTTTTTTTTGTCAGCGAAAACGTGCTGAATATCTCCAACAATCGTCCCGCTTTGTTAGTGTTACATCAGTAAACCAGCGAGCACTGTTAGCATCTTATAAGGTGGCATACCAGGTTGCTCAGTGCGAAATAACCTCACACCATAGCTAAGGAACTGATACTGCCTGCAGTAAAATTAAAAACTGTCCCTCTGTCCAATGACTGTCGTTCTTGTTCAATTAATTTTTGTTTTTTCGGCCAAATTGTTTGGTATAATGTCCTCATGAGTTAATGTTGCTAATCACTTTGAATTTATTGTTATTTATTGATTTTATTAAATTTTATTTATCGGTATAAATTGGTCAAACAATGTACCTTAAGTGTAATTTACAGTTTGGATGTGACTTTTTTTATTTATTTTTCTTTTTTTAATTTAGGCAAATTGATGTGTTTAAAGTATTTTCTGTTACAAATAAATCAATATTAGTCAGGTTATACTTTATTGTAAGTTGATCTACAGTATATTACTTTTTTCTTTAATATTAAAAAGAACACAATGTTATGCAAAACTGTAGTTATAATAATGTCATTTTTTATAAATGATACTATTTACAGTGCCTTGCAAAAGTATTCGGCCCCCTTGAACCTTGCAACCTTTCGCCACATTTCAGGCTTCAAACATAAAGACATAAAATTTTAATTTTTTGTCAAGAATCAACAACAAGTGGGACACAAACGTGAAGTGGAACAAAATTTATTGGATAATTCAAACTTTTTTAACAAATAAAAAACTGAAAAGTGGGGCGTGCAATATTATTCGGCCCCCTTGCGTTAATACTTTGTAGCGCCACCTTTTGCTCCAATTACATATGCAAGTCGCTTGGGGTATGTTTCTATCAGTTTTGCACATCGAGAGACTGACATTCTTGCCCATTCTTCCTTGCAAAACAGCTCAAGCTCAGTGAGGTTGGATGGAGAGTGTTTGTGAACAGCAGTCTTCAGCTCTTTCCACAGATTCTCGATTGGATTCAGGTCTGGACTTTGACTTGGCCATTCTAACACCTGGATATGTTTATTTTTGAACCATTCCATTGTAGATTTGGCTTTATGTTTTAAATCATTGTCCTGTTGGAAGATAATTCTCCGTCCCAGTCTCAGGTCTTGTGCAGATACCAACAGGTTTTCTTCCAGAATGTTCCTGTATTTGGCTGCATCCATCTTCCTGTCAATTTTAACCATCTTCCCTGTCCCTGCTGAAGAAAAGCAGGCCCAAACCATGATGCTGCCACCACCATGTTTGACAGCGGGGATGGTGTGTTCAGGGTGATGAGCTGTGTTGCTTTTACGCCAAACATATCGTTTTGCATTGTGGCCAAAAAGTTCAATTTTGGTTTCATCTGACCAGAGCACCTTCTTCCACATGTTTGGTGTGTCTCCCAGGTGGCTTGTGGCAAACTTTAAACGAGACTTTTTATGGATATCTTTGAGAAATGGCTTTCTTCTTGCCACTCTTCCATAAAGGCCAGATTTGTGCAGTGTACGACTGATTGTTGTCCTATGGACAGACTCTCCCGCCTCAGCTGTAGATCTCTGCAGTTCATTCAGAGTGATCATGGGCCTCTTGGCTGCATCTCTGATCAGTTTTCTCCTTGTTTGAGAAGAAAGTTTGGAAGGACGGCCGGGTCTTGGTAGATTTGCAGTGGTCTGATGCTCCTTCCATTTCAATATGATGGCTTGCACAGTGCTTCTTGAGATGTTTAAAGCTTGGGAAATCTTTTTGTATCCAAATCCGGCTTTAAACTTCTCCACAACAGTATCTCGGACCTGCCTGGTGTGTTCCTTGGTTTTCATAATGCTCTCTGCACTTTAAACAGAACCCTGAGACTATCACAGAGCAGGTGCATTTATACGGAGACTTGATTACACACAGGTGGATTCTATTTATCATCATCGGTCATTTAGGACAACATTGGATCATTCAGAGATCCTCACTGAACTTCTGGAGTGAGTTTGCTGCACTGAAAGTAAAGGGGCCGAATAATATTGCACGCCCCACTTTTCAGTTTTTTATTTGTTAAAAAAGTTTCAATTATCCAATAAATGTTGTTCCACTTCACAATTGTGTCCCACTTGTTGTTGATTCTTGACAAAAAAATTAAATGTCATATCTTTATGTTTGAAGCCTGAAATGTGGCGAAAGGTTGCAAGATTCAAGGGGGCCGAATACTTTTGCAAGGCCCTGTACAATGGCGGCAGAGAGTTTGGATGGTGCAGTGTTGTTTTTGGCAGCCCTTTTAATTTTAGTCTTTTGGACAATAATACATACTAGTATTAGTAATATTTTAGTCATTTCAAAATGTCAAGTTTTTGTTGACGAAAACTTGGACCAATTTTGTCTCGTTTTAGTCGATGTTTACACAAAATGTTTTCGCCTGTAAAATTCAAATGTTTTTTCTCCCAAAATGAATAAGAGTTTCCAACAATTTCAAAATAAAGGTTTCCAACAACTTTGAATAAACATTGACAGATAAGTACATATTGCAGCATCTACAAGGACAACACCAAATTGGTGATAATACACACTCAGAAGGAAAACAGTACATTACTTTCAATTAATTATGCCCACCGAAAATGAATGAATTGAATGTAAAAAAGTTGTCCGAGAGTTTAAGAAAACTCTCGCTGTTAGCATTAGCCTAATGCTAACGCGAACGTAAATGCTATGCTAACGCTACAAGTTACATTTTGTGTGTGATGATTACTCAGCACAGACCTTGAAAGGCTAAATCAACATGGCATAGTCTTTCTTGCCAAGATAAGAAAATAAATCTTACCGCGTGTGTTTCAAAACAAGCAAGCCTGGAGAGGACGCTAGTGAGTTGGGGGGATAGCAGCACGTCACATGAGTGACACAACTAGACACTGCTACGATATGGGCTAACACTAAGTACACATAAAAATATCGTACATTGTGAACATGTGACGGAAACTATGGCGCATTTTCGTCTCGTTCTCGTGTCGTCAGATGAAAACTGGCATTCGTTTCGGTATTTTTTAGCTCGTTATCGTCTCGTTATCATCATGAAAAATGTGTTCGTTGACGAAATATTTTCGTTATAGTCCTCGTTGACGGAAACAACACTGGGGGGGGGCGGGAAACGTTTATGTCTTCCTGGGGGGAACGTAACAGAAAATAATTGACAAGCACTACTCTGCGATCAAAGGCACAAATGTGTTAATCATTGTCTAATAAATCTTCTAGGCTGTTCCCGGCAGCGTTAGCGTCAAAGCGTGAGTGAACTTGAAAGGACTCTCAAATGAATAATATGAATGTTATAGAGTGGATATAATTATGGTGTTAAAAGTGATGCAATGAAAAATATTGGTGAGCCTACATTTTGTGCTGGTGCACCTTAAGAAAAAAGTTAGGTGCACCAGTGCAACCAATGAAAAACTAAGTGTGGATCCTTGGCAATACTTATCGCAATGTTGTTATAATTCTTTCCAATATAATTCAGGCCTAATTTATATATATATATATATATATATATATATATATATATATATATATATATATATATATATACATATATATATATATATATATATATATATATATATATATATATATATATATATATATATATATATATATATATATATATATATTTTTTTTTTTTTTTTTTTTTTTAAGGTCTAAAAAGTAACAAAATTATCCAGAAATACAATAGCCTTGCCAAAAGATAAATATACTGTACATATATATATATATATATATATATATATATATATATATATATACAGTGCCTTGCAAAAGTATTCGGCCCCTTTGAATCTTGCAACCTTTCGCCACATTTCAGGCTTCAACATAAAGATATGAAATTTAATTTTTTTGTCAAGAATCAACAACAAGTGGGACACAATCGTGAAGTGGAACAACATTTATTGGATAATTTAAACTTTTTTAACAAATAAAAAACTGAAAAGTGGGGCGTGCAATATTATTCGGCCCCTTTACTTTCAGTGCAGCAAACTCACTCCAGAAGTTCAGTGAGGATCTCTGAATGATCCAATGTTGTCCCAAATGACCGATGATGATAAATAGAATCCACCTGTGTGTAATCAAGTCTCCGTATAAATGCACCTGCTCTGTGATAGTCTCAGGGTTCTGTTTAAAGTGCAGAGAGCATTATGAAAACCAAGGAACACACCAGGCAGGTCCGAGATACTGTTGTGGAGAAGTTTAAAGCCGGATTTGGATACAAAAAGATTTCCCAAGCTTTATACATCTCAAGGAGTACTGTGCAAGCCATCATATTGAAATGGAAGGAGCATCAGACCACTGCAAATCTACCAAGACCCGGCCGTCCTTCCAAACTTTCTTCTCAAACAAGGAGAAAACTGATCAGAGATGCAGCCAAGAGGCCGATGATCACTCTGGATGAACTGCAGATATCTACAGCTGAGGTGGGAGAGTCTGTCAATAGGACAACAATCAGTCGTACACTGCACCAATCTGGCCTTTATGGAAGAGTGGCAAGAAGAAAGCCATTTCTCAAAGATATCCATAAAAAGTCTCGTTTAAAGTTTGCCACAAGCCACCTGGGAGACACACCAAACATGTGGAAGAAGGTGCTCTGGTCAGATGAAACCAAAATTGAACTTTTTGGCCACAATGCAAAACGATATGTTTGGCGTAAAAGCAACACAGCTCATCACCCTGAACACACCATCCCCACTGTCAAACATGGTGGTGGCAGCATCATGGTTTGGGCCTGCTTTTCTTCAGCAGGGACAGGGAAGATGGTTAAAATTGACGGGAAGATGGATGCAGCCAAATACAGGAACATTCTGGAAGAAAACCTGTTGGTATCTGCACAAGACCTGAGACTGGGACGGAGATTTATCTTCCAACAGGACAATGATCCAAAACATAAAGCTAAATCTACAATGGAATGGTTCAAAAATAAACAAATCCAGGTGTTAGAATGGCCAAGTCAAAATCCAGACCTGAATCCAATCGAGAATCTGTGGAAAGAGCTGAAGACTGCTGTTCACAAACACTCTCCATCCAACCTCACTGAGCTCGAGCTGTTTTGCAAGGAAGAATGGGCAAGAATGTCAGTCTCTCAATGTGCAAAACTGATAGAAACGTACCCCAAGCGACTTGCAGCTGTAATTGGAGCAAAAGGTGGCGCTACAAAGTATTAACGCAAGGGGGCCGAATAATATTGCACGCCCCACTTTTCAGTTTTTTATTTGTTAAAAAAGTTTAAATTATCCAATAAATTTTGTTCCACTTCACGATTGTGTCCCACTTGTTGTTGATTCTTGACAAAAAATTAAAATTTTATATCTTTATGTATGAAGCCTGAAATGTGGCGAAAGGTTGCAAGGTTCAAGAGGGCCGAATACTTTTGCAAGGCATTGTATATAATATATCATATAATACCGTATAATCCAGGCTAAGGGGGTTTATTTGTGCATGATGAAGATCGGTGTTTATAAAAGGGATCCAGGAAGCCACGTCTCTGCACAATTTCTTCTTTTATAAATAAAAAAACAAAAAAAAAAACAATTACACATCCTACGATTGTGTCCCACTTGTTGTTGATTCTTGACAAAAAATTAAAATTTTATATCTTTATGTATGAAGCCTGAAATGTGGCGAAAGGTTGCAAGGTTCAAGGGGGCCGAATACTTTTGCAAGGCACTGTATATATATATATATATATATATATATATATATATATGTTCTACACTCTGCAACACTCCCGAAAAAAGCGGGAAGAGGAAGTACTGTCAAAAGCACAGTACGACAACATGTTTGGAATTTTTCTTCGAATGAAAACAAACCTAAAAAACTTTTTGTTTTTCAGTATCGGATCGGGACTATGTATCGACATATTCTCAAAATTAGGTGACTAGGACTCAGGTGCAAAAATATACGATGTGGACATCCCTAGTTTAAAATGCACAACATGTAATTCTTTTAAAACAAGATTCTTACTCATGTTGTTAAAACCCCTCTCCACCATGCATAATTTCCATAAGTTCCAACACGTTCCAGTCCCAGAATGACAAAGTGATTCTGATCCATCCACAAAATATGGCTGCCATTGATCATAAAAAATCACCGTGGGAGGGGCTTGTCGAGCAATCGACCATAAATCAGGGAGTGTATGAGCAATTCTGATTAATTTCATTGGTGACACTTGCACCGTATAAGCTTTGAGCACATAGCAATACGTTTCAGCCATTCCCCCCACTTATATTCATATTCTCATCATTTATCATGCGAATATGTATAAGCATTCAGTTAAACGTCATTTACTTGTATTACATATTTGCAAAGCTTCACATGAGACAAAATTAATACTAAACTGCTTTTAGAAATAACAGTATTATCACAGTAAGTATAATTTGTAATTGTACTCATTATACGGACTCCTTTTTCTAAGTGCATGCTGAACAGTAGTAGAAAACCAATTTCATTGCAGGGATCAATAAGATCTGATTTATGGAAGTGCAGTAATAAATCCCAGAGTGAGGCACTTTTCCGTTTGACAAGAGTAATAAATGAAGTTTCGAATAATGATTATTATCATTATTGCTATCTTTGTCACAGTTATTAATCATGGCATTTATATTCTTAGACGTCACAATGGATTAGATTCTACTTCGGCCCTTTGGCAGGATAGGATTTGATAGGAATATAAAGCTAAGAGTCAGAGCTGTCTTTTTTTCCCTTTGCCATCACAAAGGTCAAAACAGAAGCTATAACCAACATTTCGGGTCATGGCATAGAGTCTTCATTGAGCTATTTGATTCATCTTTGTCATGGACCACATCGTAGTCATGGTTTGCTTCGGATGGTCTGTGTGTCTGTCTTGCGGAAAAACAATGAAATTGCGACGCTATCATAAATCGTCTTATTTAGAGCATGTCGTCATATGTCGAGACAAATAACGAGACACATTTTACGTCGGATGTCGAAATGATCGAATGTCGATGCAATCGTATGTCGAGGTACCACTGTATATATTTATATACAGTATACACTGCTGGCCAAAAGTATTGGCACCCCTGCAATTCTGTCAGATAATGCTCAATTTCTCCCAGAAAATGATTGCAATTACAAATGGTTTGGTCGTAATGTCTTCATTTATTTTGCTTGCAATGAAAAAACACAAAAGAGAATGAAAAAAATTTAAAAATTAAATCATTATCATTTTACACAAAACTCCAAAAATGGGCCAGACAAAAGTATTGGCACACTCAGCCTAATACTTGGTAGCACAACCTTTAGACAAAATAACTGCTAACAACCGCTTCTGGTATCCATCAATAAGTTTCTTACAATGCTCTGCTGCAATTTTAGACTATTCTTCCTTGGTAAACTGCTCCAGGTTTTTGAGATTTGAAGGGTGCCTTCTCCAAACAGCCATTTTCAGATCTGTCCACAGGTGTTCTATGGGATTCAGGTCTGGACTCATTGCTGGCCACTTTAGAAATCTCCAGTGCTTTCTCTCAAAACATTTTCTAGTGCTTTTTGAAGTGTGTTTTGGGTCATTGTCCTGCTGGAAGACCCATGATCTCTGAATGTGACCAAAGAACATTCTTCCAAAACGTTGTTGGTTTTCTCAGGTAAGTTGAGATTTGAAGGGTGCCTTCTCCAAACAGCCATTTTCAGATCTCTCCACAGGTGTTCTATGGGATTCAGGTCTGGACTCATTGCTGGCCACTTTAGAAATCTCCAGTGCCCTCTCTCAAAAAATTTTCTAGTGCTTTTTGAAGTGTGTTTTGAGTCATTGTCCTGCTGGAAGACCCATGATCTCTGAGTGTGACCAGAGAACATTCTTCCAAAACATTTTTGGCTTTCTCAGGTAAGTTTTGCCAAACTCCTGCTGGCTTTTTTATGTCTCTGGGTTCCAAGTGGGGTCTTTCTGAATATCCTACCATAGAGTCCCTTTTCATTCAGACTCTACGGATACTACGGGTCTCACTGTTGTACACTCGGACTGCAGGACAGCTTAAACTTGTCTGGATGTTAGTCGAGGTTCTTTATCCACCATCCGCACATTCTTTTGTTGAAGTCTCTCGTCAGTTTTTCTTATACATCTGCATCGAGAGAGATTTGCCACAGTGCCATGGGCTTTACACTTATTGATGACATTGAGCACTTTAGACACAGGCACATTCAGGTCCTTAGAGAGGGACTTGTAGCCTTGAGATTGCTCATACTTCCTCACAATTTTGCTTCTTAAGTTCTCAGACAGTTCTTTGGTCTTCTTTCTTTTCTCCGTGCTCAATGTGGTACACACAAGGACACAGGACAGAAATTGAGTCAACTTTAATCCATTTTAACTGTCTGCAAGTGTGATTTAGTTATTGCCACCACCTCTTAAGTGCCATAGGTAAGTAACAGGGGCTGTTAATTACACAAATTAGAGAAGCATCACATGATTTTTTAAAGGGTGCCAATCCTTTTGTCCGGCCCAGTTTTGTGTAAAATGATAATGATTTAGTTTTTTTGCCCATTCTCTTATGTGTTTTATCATTGCAAGAAAATAAATGAAGATATTACTACCAAAGCATTTGTAATTGCAATCATTTTCTGGGAGAAATTGAGCATTATCTGACAGAATAGCAGAGTTGCCAATACTTTTGGTCAGCAGTGTATGTCTACTATCTCGATGGTCCTCTTCTGACATCCATTAGCCAGTCTTTCTAAATTAAAGTGAAAATTATTTTTATTGTAACATAAGCAAGGAAGTCGCCAGCTTCGTCAGGTTTTTATTCATTCATTTCAGAACTTGTCCAACACAATACAGCTTTTTCCGCCGTAGTCGATGCCAACAACATGAAAAGAGAAATTAAAAATTCGTCCGCAACTCTGTCGTCAGTCAATGTGTTAAGAAAAAGCATGCAAAACACAACCACCACGTTAGAACCCGATTCGTTACATAATAATAATAATTATTATTATTATTATGATTATTATTCCGATTTGTGTTTATAGTTTATTTGGTTTGCTATATGTATTTGTTATTTTTAATTGTACCAGCAGTAGTCATTAAGGATTTAGCCTCAAGTTTTGGGCTGTGGAACGACTTAATCGAATTATAATGTATTCCTATGGGAAAATCCAGCGTGACATACGACCATTTCGACTTACAAACCAGGTCTGTTCCTGGAACGAATTAAAATGTGTATGCAGAGGTATCACTGTATATATTTTGATTAAAAACTTATTATTTTCCTTCTTTCATATTTTTGTTCCCGAGAAACATAAAGTTAAAGCACATGATTTACATTTGCAGGTTTCACAAAATGACGTGGTGGGCTAGATCTGGCCCCTGGGCCTTGAGTTTGACACCATGGTATAAGCGCAACATACTGTACTACCTGAAAAAATATAATATCAGTTGAAAGTTGTTTGATTTTGACATTTTAACATAAAACATTAATCCAACATATTTTATTGCGCCATTTCACGCAAAATGTGGAAGATCTGACAGAATATTCTAATTTTCTGAGTACTGTATGTAATGTGGCATCTTCACATTGGAGAGCATAGGAGGAAATCTTAATTATTTGAAGACCAGATGACGTTTTCTCTTCAGTCATGAAAAGCAGAATCATTTCAGCCATAGCCTCACGGCTCCAAGGGTTATATTTTCACCACTCTGAAGCATTTAGCTAAATTTGAATGGCTCTCTCACTGAGCCTGACAAGCTGGGACTGTAGAGGAAGCTCGTCATCTAGTGGCCAGATGTAGAAGTCCAGAAAGTACCTGTTGTGTGCAGCATTGACATATTCAATAAAACGTCATGAGCAGCATCAAACACAAAATGATTACATCGCAAATTGTGATGATGGGCGTTACAGATAACCTCACTGTGCCTTAGTCCTCACAAATTCTAGTGGTAATTCCATTGGTCATGCACAGTGGCACCTTGAGATATGAGTTTGGTTTATTTCTTTTAACTAAAAAAAAAAAAAGAGAGAGAGATTTCACCCCCACTGAAATGAATAAAAATGCCATTAATCTAGCCTTCCCTAAGAAATGTAATGTGTTTTTTAATAAGAAAAATGCCACCATGGTATTGAACATTAATAACAAAGTTGTGTTTAATTATAATCTAAAGAACTAAACAGTGTTTGTTGGATAAAATAGGTCTGGGCAATGGTTAAGAATTTTGATCTCCATTATCATTAGTATTAAGCACACTTTTATTTTTAATGTACAGTACTGCCATGTTGATGAAATAATAACCGGATTTAAATTCGCTGTCAACCCTCCCACTTCAAATGAATTGGATGTCTATTAGTGACATAATAGAAATCATTCAGTGGGAGACAATGAGTATATCTGTAGTTAAAATAATTAAGTAAGAGACTAATTGCAATTAATTACATAGCAGGGGTCCTCAAATACAAATCTTGAAGGTCCACAATTTTTTGTTTTTCATACAAGCATGGGTCCATTTATTAGGTTAAGTACAAGGCTGGTCGAAGGTGGTAAAGGCGGTTTTCTTTTGACCAAAAAAAAAATACATTGCACATTCTGATTAAATAAAAATAAATTGGCAAAACATTTTCTTGACTTAAAATAAAAATACAAAAAAACATGCAAGTACAATGTTTACAGATGTACACTAAATAATTGATCCGTCATTTAGGTGCAAACAATAACTGTAGAACAACATTTTGTAACTGTAAAACACTGCTTGACAAAAAAAAAATATGTGCAATTAATACAGTACATGTTCACATGTACAGAACATAAATGACAAGCTCTGTCATTAAGGTGCAAACAAAATAATTATTGACAATAACTTTAACTGTAAATCACTGCTCAATTAGAGAAATGGCATTTGGGAGTCACAAAGCTGTTTACTCACATCATCAGCCAGTACTTCGGTGCATCTTGTGGTTGATGAATCTGGGAGTGAGATTTGTTTGATTTTTGTTGTCATTTCCTCCTTTTCTTTTCCTTTCAACTTTGCTGCCATCATTTCAGTCATACAGTCTTTTATTATTTCTCCATCAGAGAACGGCTTCTTATGTTTGGTCAACACCCACGACACTCTGAGCGAGCACGACGTTGCAATTTGTTGTTATGTCATAGATTTAACAATAACCTTCCTTGACTCTTGATATAACTGCTTTAACCTGTTAATTTTTTTGCCTTCTCAATTCTGATTTAGGAGGAAACTTCTCTTCAAAAGAGCTGTGCTCTTTAACATAATGACGTTTCACATTTTCACTTTAAACAGCGCGATTGTCTTTAAGCATATTAAACACATGGGTTTGGTACTTGCAGTTGGCAAAATGGACACATATTTGTCAGTCCATACCTCATTGAAACAGCGATTTTCATTGTTCACTTTTCTTCTGTTGGTCAACCTTGAGCATGACATTTTTTTAGATTCGGTCTTCCACTGGTGGCATGTAAACAAACAGATTGCAAAGTGCCGGTTGTGAGTCGTGTGTCACACTGCTGCGGTCGGTCAACTCTACAGTGTATCACAAAAGTGAGTACACCCCTCGCATTTCTGCAGATATTTAAGTATATCTTTTCATGGGAAAACACTGACAATATGACACTTTGACACAATGAAAAGTAGTCTGTGTGCAGCTCACATAATAGAGTTAACTTATTTTCCCCTCAAAATACCTCAATATATAGCCATTGATATCAAAACCCCTGGCAAGAAAAGTGAGTGGCTCTCTCAGCCAATCGGTGCATCGTTGTCATCGAGATGACAACAGAAGTGGGAACATGGAAGATATTTGACTAAAAATGAGACAGAATTTAACGATAGAATAGTAGCACATAGCGATAGATGGGCGATTCAAATAATATATGTTAAAAAAAAGTTTGTTTTTTTCTTTTTCTTTTTTTTTTTTTTTTTTTTGAAAAATGCCATTTGCTCTGGGTCTGCAGATAGGCGTGCCGTGGTCCGGTCGTGGACTGCGGTCCGCTAATTGAGGACCCCGGCTGTATTGTAATGTAAGCAAAAGTAGTATTTACCACACTGCACAGGAATGCCATATTATTGAAATATTCGTCTAAATTACGTCACAATGAGATAATGACTTATTGTGCAGTTTAAGTAATTAACTGTTAATTGATATGGGTGTTCACCCTTAATGTCTGAAAGTGTTCAAATAGGTTTTTTTTCTGTTTTTGACATTAATCGCCGTTTCATACTAGTCAAGTGTGAAGGATTCAGCGGCAACCCATTCATTGTGTATGTGGGAGGGGACTTCTCAGCGAAAGTGAGCGGCGGCAATCGTTTTGGACGTAGCAGGATGTCTTGAGTGAATTTTCGAAGAAGCGCGGGGTCCAAAATAAAGACTTGTTCTATTTTCACAGCACCGCCGTACTGCATTAGCAGAGGGCCAGGCTTACTTATATCTGTGCTATCGGCTGTTTTGGCAGACGGATAAATGCAAATCACAACCTTGATAAAACCGTTTTTTTTTCTCTGGGACACTCGAAAAATGACTCTAATACGTCTCCTTGCTAAGCTACATAGTACCTTGATGTGGGGAAATGTTGTTAACGAACAACAACAACAAGAAAAATACTAGGGATGGAGTTACACTTGTACAGCGCCTTTCCACCTTAAAGGCCCTCAAAGTGCTTAACACCATATCCTCATCTATCTATTGGTGACGCAGCACCAGGAGGAACGTGGGGTTAGGAGTCTTACTCAAGACGAGTTCATGAGGGCGGAAAATCGAACCCCCAACTTTTGAGTTGGTGAACGACTACACTACCACTGAGCCACGAATGTACACAAAGCAAAATTCCTGGCAGAAACCGAAAACCGAAAGCCAGAATAATAAACATGTATACAATTCATTTTTTGTTTCATTGAAAATATATATACAGTGCCTTGCAAAAGTATTCGGCCCCCTTGAACCGTGCAACCTTTCGCCACATTTCAGGCTTCAAACATAAAGATATAAAATGTTAATTTTTTGTCAAGAATCAACAACAAGTGGGACACAATCGTGAAGTGGAACAAAATTTATTGGATAATTTACACTTTTTTAACAAATAAAAAACTGAAAAGTGAGGCGTGCAATATTATTCGGCCCCCTTGCGTTAATACTTTGTAGCGCCACCTTTTGCTCCAATTACAGCTGCAAGTCGCTTGGGGTATGTTTCTATCAGTTTTGCACATCGAGAGACTGACATTCTTGCCCATTCTTCCTTGCAAAACAGCTCGAGCTCAGTGAGGTTGGATGGAGAGTGTTTGTGAACAGCAGTCTTCAGCTCTTTCCACAGATTCTCGATTGGATTCAGGTCTGGACTTTGACTTGGCCATTCTAGCACCTGGATACGTTTATTTTTTAACCATTCCAATGTAGATTTGGCTTTATGTTTTGGATTATTGTCCTGTTGGAAGATAAATCTCCTTCCCAGTCTCAGGTCTTGTGCAGATACCAACAGGTTTTCTTCCACAATGTTCCTGTATTTGGCTGCATCCATCTTCCTGTCAATTTTAACCATCTTCCCTGTCCCTGCTGAAGAAAAGCAGGCCCAAACCATGATGCTGCCACCAACATGTTTGACAGTGGGGATGGTGTGTTCAGGGTGATGAGCTGTGTTGCTTTTACGCCAAACATATCGTTTTGCATTGTGGCCAAAAAGTTCAATTTTGGTTTCATCTGACCAGAGCACCTTCTTCCACATGTTTGGTGTGTCTCCCAGGTGGCTTGTGGCAAACTTTAAACGAGACTTTTTATGGATATATTTGAGAAATGGCTTTCTTCTTGCCGCTCTTCCATAAAGGCCAGATTGGTGCAGTGTACGACTGACTGTTGTCCTATGCACAGACTCTCCCACCTCAGCTGTAGATCTCTGCAGTTCATCCAGAGTGATAATGGGCCTCTTGGCTGCATCTCTGATCAGTTTTCTCCTTGTTTGAGAAGAAAGTTTGGAAGGACGGCCGGGTCTTGGTAGATTTGCAGTGGTCTGATGCTCCTTCCATTTCAATATGATGGCTTGCACAGTGCTCCTTGAGATGTTTAAAGCTTGGGAAATCTTTTTGTATCCAAATCCGGCTTTAAACTTCTCCACAACAGTATCTCGGACCTGCCTGGTGTGTTCCTTGGTTTTCATAATGCTCTCTGCACTTTAAACGGAACCCTGAGACTATCACAGAGCAGGTGCATTTATACGGAGACTTGATTACCTACAGGTGGATTCTATTTATCATCATCGGTCATTTAGGACAACATTGGATCATTCAGAGATCCTCACTGAACTTCTGGAGTGAGTTTGCTGCACTGAAAGTAAAGGGGCCGAATAATATTGCACGCCCCACTTTTCAGTTTTTTATTTGTTAAAAAAGTTTAAATTATCCAATAAATGTTGTTCCACTTCACGATTGTGTCCCACTTGTTGTTGATTCTTGACAAAAAAATTAAATTTCATATCTTTATGTTTGAAGCCTGAAATGTGGCGAAAGGTTGCAAGACTCAAGGGGGCCGAATACTTTTGCAAGGCACTGTATACAAGTTTCCAAAGTACTTCCCCTTTCCTTATGTTTGCCTGCAACTTCCGTTTTTAATTTTTTTACCATTGATTTCAATGGCGCTGGAGTGGCATCACTCACTAAAAACCCTGAAAAAACACGATTTGGAAATACCACATCCTTCTGCCATCTCGATATGGATGGCAGAAGTTCCAGCATCATCACCTTGTCAAGAATCAAGAAATTGCATTGGACAAGGTGTCAAGAATCAAGAATCTGCATCTGAAGAAAACATCCAAATTCCCTCAGTCCTCGATGATATGGGGCTGCACTTGATCTATAAAAGTAACATTGACTGACCACCACAATGTTTTTATTCATTTCTTTTAGTGTTTCTGAATGCGAAAGAGTTGCACTTTTGAACTAAGTCATTATTTTTTTCAAGCTTGTTATCTGAGTTTGTTCTACATGACAAAATGTCTGAGTGAGTGCTCGTCCAAGATTGGTGATTCCATACTTTTTGCTAGGGGTTGTAATATCTACTAGTATGTTGTATTGACTCTATGGCAATGGATGTAAACGCCATCGGGAAGCTCTCAGAGGCTGGGACTGGAGGTGGTGGCTCGCCTCAAAGCGGACTCGCAGGAGTAATTCATGTTTTTTTTTTTCTTCTGAACCGGAAGTTCGAGGCAGACATTGTCCAATATGGCGCCGCCCATATTTCGCTCAGGAAACTTGTCTATATTTTATTTAATTATTTTCTGATTAATGGCCTTTTTTAAGGTTGGAATGAAATATGATCGTTTCTCACAAGTACGCAAACATCTTTTACGACCCCCGAGGCTTGAGAAATTTTGTTTGCAACCCCTCGGGAGGGTGCGTTCCTGGTGGCAGTGAGCATTTTGTGTGTGTGGGCGCGCCTTATTCAGATTGATCCAGTAGCAAGCAAGGTGTCAGGTGGTGACCATGTTAACAAAAAAAACTTTTTCAACATATATATTTAACCCCCAAAATTAAATTCTCTATTTTTTTAATGTTTTATTCATTTATTTTTAAAAACAACAAAAAACAGCCAAAACACTTTTTTTTTCTCCCAAACACCAGGGGGTGCTGCAGCACCCTCAGCACCCAACTTCCTGCCTCACTGGAAGCCGTCCCCAGCCGGATTAAATGGACACTGGCAGAGGGCGTATGTTAGTCGCGGAAAAAAATGGGACCAAAAAAGGAAGTGGTCGTATATATATACTAGTTTATTTGTAAACTGCTCGCTTGATTAAACCCCAAACTACTCACACACAGGCGCAAAAGCATTGCACTCGATGTGACGGAGGACAAGAAGTAACATTGCTTCTCGCCGTGTTTTGATTGCGTCATCACAAGAGGACTACGGTTTTTGACAGTATTTCTAATAAACTTTCGGTCTTTTAACTAAAAACCGAAAATGCAATTTTAGCTATTTTCAGTTGAAAGTTTTTGTCATATCGCTATAAAAAAACTATTCACCTTCTCACAGAAATGAGTAAAACTGTTTACATTGCTATAACAATGCTCTCTACTCCTGGAAATAGGAAAGCTAGTCACTGTTTTCTTGTGAAACAGTCACGACGGGGCACACACGGCTGAACTCAAATGCACGAGAAGAGAGGATTGCAATGTCCAAAAAATATTTAATTCACAAAAGAAAATGTAAAAACAGGCTCCAAAGTTCAACACAAAACAGGCAATGGCAAAAACGTATCTTGAATGATGGTGGTGACGTGATGGCCTACTGATCTCCAAAACATTGAAAACGCACTGGCAAAGGGCAACAAACAAGAGGAGTATTTAAGGAGTACAGCTAACGGAGAACAGGTGTCGGCACTCAGGTGATTAGGGGAGGAAGACAAAGCTGACTTAAGTGAACACAAGGTAACCTACCAAAATAAAACAGGATGTGGAAAGTTGTAACAGTACCCCCCCACTAGGTCCGGCTCCTGACGGACCATGCCGAGAAGAGGCAGCACGGTCAAAATCCTTGATGAGGGTCTTGTCCACGATGTAGCTGGTCGGTACCCACGATCTCTCCTCAGGCCCATATCCCTCCCAGTCCACCAAGAACTGACGGCCCCTGCCGCGGTTGCGGGCAGCCAAGAGCTTTCGGACGGTGTAGACCAGGCCGCCGTCCACCATCCTCGGCGGTGGAGGGGGCGCGACAGGCGGCACCAAGGAGCTCTCACACACGGGCTTGAGTCGGCTAACGTGGAAAGTTGGGTGAACGCGGAGAGACCTGGGCAGGCAAAGGCGGACAGAGACAGGGTTAATGACCTTTGAAATGGGGAAGGGTCCCACAAACCTCGGCGCAAGCTTTTACGAATCTACTCGCAAAGGTAGATCCTTGGTGGAGAGCCATACACGCTGCCCTGGTTTGTATCCTGGTGGCAGACGCCGCCGCCGATCCGCTGCAGCCTTCATGCGGGCGACCCCCCGCATCAAGACCTTGGAAGCAGCCACCCACACCCGCCGGCATCTCCTGACCATAGCATGCACAGATGGCACCCTCTTCTCCCTCTCGCAGCTGGGGAACGTGGGAGGCTGGAAGCCCAGGACGCAGTGGAAAGGGGAAAGACCAGTGGCAGCTGTAGGCAGAGAATTGTGGGCGTACTCCACCCACAACAAGTGTTCACTCCAGGAGGTGGGGTTCTGTGACACCAGGCAGCGGAGGCCGGTTTCCAGGTCCTGGTTGATACGTTCTGTCTGACCGTTCGACTCCGGGTGGTAGCCAGATGTTAGACTGACCGAGGCCCCTGACCGAACAGATCTCCTTCCAGAACTTGGATGTGAACTGGGGGCCTCTGTCCGAGACGATGTCCATTGGTATTCCATGGATCCGCACCACATGACTGAGAACCACCTGAGCTGTCTCTTTGGCCGAAGGTAACTTAGACAGGGGGACAAAATGGACCATTTTTGAAAACCGGTCTACGACAGTCATGATTACTGTATTCCTCTTGGAAGGGGGCAAACCTGTGACAAAGTCAACAGAGATGTGTGACCATGGCCTGCTGGGAACTGGAAGAGGTTGGAGTAGTCTGTAGGCTCGCTTTGTCGACGTCTTGTTGCGAGCACACACTGTGCAGGCTGCAACATACTCCTTGACATCACGCTGCAGGCCAGGCCACCAAAAACGCTGCTCCAGAAAATAAGCAGTTCTTTGGGAACCAGGATGACAAGTAAGCAGCGAGGTGTGAGCCCAATGAATGACCTGCAACCTCATACCATTGGGTACATACAGTCGTCCAGGGGGGGCAACCCCTGGGTACCGGGCTCGCACCGAGTTCGCGTTTTACCTGGTCTTCTATAGGCCAAGACACCGCTCCGACCACACAGGAAGGTGGAAGGATGGGTTCGGGGTCTTTGGCCATAGGTGTCGAGTCATGGAGGCGTGAGAGGGCATCCGGCTTCCCATTCTTAGAGCCGGGCCTGTAAGACAGAACAAAGTTGAAACGACTAAAAAACAATGACCACCTGGCCTGCCTGGGATTGAGTCTTTTGGCTGTACGGATGTACTCCAGGTTCTTGTGGTCAGTCCACACGATGAAGGGAACAGGAGCCCCCTCCACCCAGTGCCTCCATTCCTCCAGTGCCACTTTGACCACAAGCAACTCCTTGTCACCGACATTGTAGTTTTGCTCAGCTGGTGTCATTTTCCGAGATAGGAAGGCACACGGGTGGAGGCGGTTGTGCTTCCCGGATCGCTGCGAGAGGATTGCACCAAGACCCACGTTTGAGGCATCAACCTCCACCACGAATTGTCGCTGCGGGTCTGGTATAGTGAGCACTGACGCTGAGACGAATGCCTCTTTCAGACGGCGGAAGGCTTCGGTGGCCGGGGGCATCCATCTGAATGGCATAGTTAGTGGCGTGAGAGCATGCAGTGGGGCTTCTATGGTGCTGAGATTACGGATAAACTTTCCATAAAAATTAGCAAAACCCAGGAATTGCTGCACCTTCCTCCTATTGGTGGGCACGGGCCAATCCTGAACTGCGCTTACTTTAGTGGGGTCCATTTCCATTTTGCCAGGTGAAATTATGTGACCAAGAAAGCTGACTGTGTGCACATGGAACTTGCTCTTTTCTACCTTCACATACAGCTAGTTTTCTAACAGGGTTCGGAGAACTTGCGTGACATGGTGAATGTGTTCGTCGAGAGACTGGGAATATATCAAGATGTCATCCAAATATACGAAAACAAAGCGGTTTAGGTAATCTCGTAATACAGTGTTAATCATGTTCTGAAAAACCGCTGGAGCATTAGAAAGCCCGAATGGCATTACAAGGTATTCGAAATGACCGGATGGTGTGTTGAACCCTGTCTTCCACTCGTCACCCTCTCTGATTCTGACCAGATGGTATGCGTTTCCCAGGTCGAGCTTGTGAAAATTTGCGCCCCCTGAAGGTGTTCAAACGCCGTTGACATTAAAGGGAGAGGGTAGCGGTTCTTAATTGTTATAGCATTCAGTGGACTGTAGTCGATACATGGACGCAGAGAACCATCTTTCTTGTCAACAAGAAAAACCCCGCACCTGCTGGCAAAGATGACGGCCTAATTATCCCGGATTTTAATGAATCTTTAATGTAAGTGTCCATGCCTGTTGTTTCTTTGTGGGGAAGTGAATACATACGCCCCCTTGGTATGGGTGACCGAGGAACAAGGTCAATCGGGCAGTCGAACTCACGGTGAGGCGGAAGCGACATAGCTTTAGCCTTACTAAACACTTCACGCAGGTGATGGTAGCACGAGGGAACATTGTGCAAGCTTTCACATTTACTTCGGCCGTCCAGTGTCTCAGAACTGGATTCAAGACGAACCGCATTGATCAGAAACCCCTTATTACACTCCCTTCCCCATGCAGTAACCTGCCCCGTAGACCAGTTCACAGTTGGGCTGTGTTTTCTTAGCTAGGGGAAGCCGAGGACTAATGGGTGCATTGGTGAACTGATTACATGAAATGCCAATCTTTCCACATGGCTGCCTATGATCATGGTTATGGTCTCTGTTCTAAGGGTGAATCGTACCAGGTCCCTCCCTGTCAGGGCCCGCGTCATGACTGGGGTGGCAAGGGGGACCGTTGTCAGGTGTAAGGTGTTGACTAGTGAACGGTCTATCAAGTTCTCATCTGCTCCCGAATCTATGAGTGCGTTGAATTCGTGTCTGTATGCTCGAAACTTTAATGTGATGACTGTGGGGGTTCGCCGTGGATAATTAGTTGTGTTGTGGGTTAGGACTCTGATTGGAGGAGACCTAAACAAACGTGACATTATTACCGGGCATGACGGACGCTGATGTCCCTCCTGTCCACAATAGAAACAAAGCCTTGCTCGCAGGCGCCGCTGTCTCTCCTCCTGGGTGAGTCTGGTGCGGCCAATCTGCATGGGCTCCTCGGCTGCAGTAGAGGGTGGTTTGGCCTCTAGCGTTTGGGGGCGAGGGTCCTGGCGTGTAAGCGTGGTGTGACGCCTCTCCTTCTCTTGTTCTCGAAGACGAAAGTCCATTCTTGAGGCCAAATCCACCATGGAATTTAGGTATGCTGGGTTCTCATACGGTGCCAGATGGTCCTTTATGGTCTCAGAAAGGCCTCGATGGAACGAATCACGCAACGCTGCGTCGTTCCAATCACTCCCTGCCACGGCAGCCCGAAACTTGATGGCGTAATCAACCACACTGAGCCTACCCTGCCGCAGATTCTCCAGAGCCCACACTGCCTCCCTTGTTGGGGCTGCCCGATCGAACACTCTTCGGAGTGCCAAAGTGAAGTCCTCTACTAAGGAGCATGCTGGTGAATGTCTGTCCCACTCCGTGGTCGCCCATTCGGCTGCTCGGCCCGATAGATGAGAGAACATAAAAGCTAACTTGGCAGCGTCAGTTTCATAAACATGAGGCATGAGTCTAAAGTGAAGGTCACATTGAAAAAGAAAGGTGCGGCAGTCACCCTTTTCCCCCGAGAACTTGTCAGGAGCTGCTAGGTGGGGGAGCGAAGCGTGACTGTTCCCAGGATCCAGCGAAGGATGTACAGGAGGGGCAGGGGGTGAAGCAGCGGCAGATGTGGTGTTGGCCGATGCTGGTTCAAGGCGACTCAGTGTCAGCTGCAGGGATTGAGCCAGCTGCTGGATCTGAAGAGCCACGTTTTCTTGCCCTCCGCACTGTTCCCGGGAAAGCTGCTCAACCGCCTGACTGAGTGCATGAAGGTGTTCCTCTTGCTTTTTAAGTCTGGCTCCTTCGGTGCCAAGAGCGGCCCTTAGCCTCTCGTTCTCAGCTGAGTCCATGTTGGCCAGTGCGTTCTGTCACGACGGGGCGCACACGGCTGAACTCAAATGCACGAGAAGAGAGGATTGCAATGTCCAAAAAGTCACAAAAGGAAATGTAAAAACAGGCTTCAAAGTTCAACACAAAACAGGCAATGGCAAAAACTTATCTTGAATGATGGTGGTGACGTGATGGCCTACTGATCTCCAAAACATTGAAAACGCGCTGGCAAAGGGCAACAAACAAGAGGAGTATTTAAGGAGTACAGCTAATGGAGAACAGGTGTCGGCACTCAGGTGATTAGGGGAGGAAGACAAAGCTGACTTAAGTGAACACAAGGTAACCTACCAAAATAAAACAGGATGTGGAAAGACTAAATCAATGCCGCTGACGGCGGCTTGTAACAGAAACAATGAAAAATAAACGCATTGCTGCTTGGAAATAAAGTAAATATGCTTATCGCTTTTCACTCTCTGACAGCTTTTAGTTCAGGCTGTGTGGCTCCTCCCGTTTAGCACTTGCCGTGGACCGCTCTTCACTAAAGATGCACCGATTCCGATACCAGTATCGGCAGTGGGGGGGGCAATACTGCCCGAAATGGTGGTATCGGTATCGGCGAGTACCAACAAAGAGGCCGCCGATACCATTTACCGGTCTGGTAACACTAAACACAGCCTTTTTTCTCCTCACTCCACTCTATGTTGTGTGATCAAACGTGATTAATTTGCATGCTTTGCAAGGGATCACACAGACCGGCCAAGCTCCTCAACTGGAGCATCCCGAAATCAAAGTAACTTTACTTTTCTTGTCTTTTACTGTACAAATCCCACAGTAATTTGAGACCTGTTTCAAAAGTGCTATAGATGTAAGCTAACTGTAGCGGACCTGCTCAGAATAAGGGTAAGACTTGATTGATGATTTGGTGTCTTTTATTATCAAACCTTGCAAAACGTTTGTTTTAACCATAAGAAAATTAAACCGATCACCTTAGAAAATATTGTAACATTTTAACAATGTAGATAAAAGCGCTATATATGTACTCTCCATTTACCATAAGTGGCTAAGCTATGTGTGCATGCACGCTGTTTGCATTTGTGTGTTGCTATAGATGGAGTTGAGTTATGTTGCTGCTGGTGCACAAAGAGGGAGGCTAATAGGGAGACAGGATGCTGTGGTCAATTATTATTATTATTTATTTATAATTTCATGTTTCAAGGAGCACTAGTTGGCCTTTGAGAATTTTAAAAAATGTTTATACAGGTCATTCAGAGTTTATTATTATGAATGTATTTTTACTTTCTTACTGTTGGGCTATATTATACATGTTTTAATTTCACAAATTTAGCACTATTTTGGCCTTTGAGAGCCAAAGGTTTATTCAAGTATTGTCACCCATACCAGGTAAGCAATAAAAAGTTCTCCTGGATTCACTTTGTATTAGTCTTTTTCCTGTTTTGCAAAGGTAAGCAGCAGCCTGCCTGACAAAGCCCTGATAGCAATGATTTCACATCCAAGTATGTAGCTCTTTAAAAATAAATAAATAAATCTACATTTCTATGGCGGCACGGTGGCTGAGTGGTTAGCACGTCTGCCTCACAGTTCTGAGATCAAGGGTTCAATCCTGCCTTCCTGTGTGGAGTTTGCATGTTCTCCCCGTGCCTGCGTGGGTTTCCTCCGGGAACTCCGGTTTCCTCCCACATCCCAAAAACATGGATGGTAGGCTGATTGAACACTCTAAATTGTCCGTAGGTATGAGTGTGTGCGTGAATGGTTGTATGTCTCCTTGTGCCCTGCGATTGGCTGGCAACCAGTTCAGGGTGTCCCCTGCCTACTGCCCGTAGTTAGCTGGGATAGGCTCCAGCACCTCCACGACCCTCGTGAGGAAAAGCGGCATGGAAAATGAATGAATGAATACATTTCTATATATAAAAACGGAGTGGTATCGGTATGGTATCGGTATCGGCCGATACTGCACAGCCAGGTATCGTATCGGGGCCAAAAAATGGTATCGTTGCAACATTACTCTTCACGCTGGGCTGACGCTAATGTTCAAAGGCATTTACTCATTACCTGTCATTGCCGTATTCACAGAGTATGTGCCTTCGTAGTTCGCAAAAAATGATCCTTCAGTCTCGTTGATGGCCATAGACATCAAATCCATTTGAACGGGGAGGCTGGTCCCGATCAAATTATTTTTTACCACAGATTAGCTCAAAAATCATTTTTGTCGCAACCTCCCTCCGCCTTTGCTTCAAACAATGATAAGTCACGATGGTCTTACAGCAGCACAAAAAAAAGCTCCAGATAGATTCAAAAGTTACCCTCCGCCTCTTACTAATCGGCCCATTTTACCAATCTAAAGAGAGAGGAGGACAATTTGCTGTCTATAATGGCATTGGCAAAAAAGAGACAAGTTACTGAGGCGGTGAAAAGCCAGTGCTTCAGAAATGATCGCGCTGGATCAGCTGTGGCATTGCACGCCACCCAAGCGTGAAGAAGCGCAGGCTGAGCGCCATTATAATTAAAACATATATTGATTAGACTTTAGCGTCCTCTGGACCGTGTGCCAGAGGCGCCGGGCGGGTCGGTCACTCTCACAAGACATCCAAAGCACCTCTCGGCCATCGGAGCAATGTCTATGCTAATGCTTATGCTAATAAAAGCCCCGCTTTCCGTCAATTATTGACGCCTGCCCTAAATGGCAGCTTGAGACACAATTGAAGCTTTGTGTGCCAGGGTCAATAGCGACCGAGTCACAGGGTCAGTTTCATTTCAGCCTCACTGCCATCAGGAAATGACTTTGCTAATTGAAATATTAATTAGAGGGAAAATGACATTTCTCAGGAGGGATTTGTGTTCATCCTCTGATAGTGAGTAAGGCTATATATAAGTGATCTGGACTAAAAAACTGATTGTTATGAAGAATATGCAATGAAACTATAACAAACTACAAATTCAATTTCTCCAGAAATTACATTGGGAGGTTTGACTGTCTCCCATGGGTTGCTTCCTGTAGATTTTCGTTAACTTCCTATTAGTTTTTCTCAATTGCTTTCCCAGATAGCAAAATATAACTGCAGCGGAAATGGGCCAGATGTACTGCAAATTTCAGCCCAACTTCGTAAAAGGGATTCGCTCCAGTGTCTTTTCGAACAATGGCCCAAACTCAGTAAGGAGTCACTTGCCGGATCAGCAACCAGTTTTGGGCCAGAACTGGTCCAAAGTAGCAGACACGACATTAATGTATGGCCCGGGTATGGCACACATGTTACCCAATCTGGGCCAGATTTGTATCAAACCATTCCCTGATTATGTTGGCTTGGTTGAAACTGACATTGTCTCAAACTCTTACAAATTTTGGCAAGTTAAAATAAGGTTCGTAAAATAAGTAATGAAAATGATCAGAAATACGCACACACAAGTCGACATATTCTGACAACATGTTCATCCATTTTGCATGTAAAGGCTTATGCAATGAAGTAATGAGTGGATGTTGTGGGTGGTGTGACTATTCATTAGAGTTTAATAGAGAATCCATTTTGACCATCATGGCAGATGCAACTGCTAATGTAGGTAACAGCAGAGAATTGTACAAAATCATTTGCATGGATGCACAAAAAAATCTGCAACTTGCTCAAAGGAATAAGACACTGCTTTTTCGATGTGCAGCAGTGATGCGATATTGTGAAAATTGAACAAATAGTTTTGAGAATTGCAAGTCTGATCTGAGAAACGTACCTAAGCAATTGAGAAAAACTAATTTCGGGGCATTTTGGGGTTATTTTCCTTGTTTGCTAGCACCGTGAATGGCACTGAAACATGCACATTAACATCTAGTACTTTCAGTTTCAATTAGTTACATCCTTGTCATTTTCAATGACGGGCAATTAGTTAATTTGGGGTCAATTCCTTGATAATTTTGGTGTTCAAATAAACACTTTTTCTAAATCCGTATAATTCTCACGGATTCTGAGTTAAAGTTACATTTTAGAGAATGTTAATATTTTAACTCATTAATAGTCTTATATATCTAACATTGTCAGTGTTGTTTTATGACACATGAAAGTGCATTTTTTAATACTAAATTGTGTTATTTTCCTACAAAAGGAGTGTAAATTCTAAACATACACAAACCATAGACTTCATAACCTATTGACATGACACGGTAAACGAGGCCGATTCGTAGGGGGCCTATTTTCAAAAACTTCAAATTCAAATATTTACAAAACCAAAGCTGCTACCGACCTAAAACCAAAAGAGGCACCTACCTTAGCCATATATGAGTCTCCATGAGCAGCGGCATCAAAAAATTTGAAGTTGTTCCCTTATAAAATCACGATTATTTTTTTTTTATATATAAGTATAACAAAACTTATAAAATATTATAAAATCCTCAGATTTTACACTAGATGCACAAAAATCACCAAATGCAGATATAATCACCTATATTTTCAGGATCAATAGCAATATTTAACATATCATATAAGTTTTTGCCCTAAATACCAACTTATTTTTCTTATATTTACAGCATTTTCAATAGCTAATAAATCACTCAATTTTCACATCAGAAACTTAATACTTGGGAAAAGCAAATATAAATAGATTGCTAATAAATTCTACATACAATCACAACTTTTTATAGAATATAATTGCCCTTTATTGTCATTACACAGTTGTACAATAAAATTGTGGAGCATCTCCCTTTGCAGTGCATGATAAGTGAGTGAAAAGTGACTTGCAAGTATAAAATCTAAACAAACAAATATAAAATGCGTATGAGATAGCCCTTCTTTATAGCTACGGACGTAAAACAGTCTTGATTCTTGGTTAAAAGCAAAATAAACCGTGCAGGTAGTATTTATTTTACGTAAATATGGCGAATGTGTGGCTCGTCTATAAGTTCACTGTGGCGCCGCGTTACCACAAGTCCACAGCAAAGAGCTTTTTACGTTGAAAATTCTTGTGAATAAATGCTTAAGTCACTGAATTCTTTATAGATATGGACATAAAACTGTCTCGATTCTTTGTCAAAAAAGCAAAAACACCGGGCAGTTACGCATCTATTTTACTTATATATGTCGAAGAATGACGCCAATGCGGTAGCGCTTCTCAGTCTCCCGTTGATTTTTTTCACAACGTTTCAAGATGCATGCATGGTACAAAAAATATAATATAACCTTGAATCCTCGAATAAATCACTCCTGAGCAGAGGTTGCGCTAGACTTTTTCGTTGTCTGTCATTTTGACTGACAGGGTCATAAAAATCCGGTCATAATCTATTTTTACCCGTCACTTAAATTTTTAAAATGATGATAATGACATTGTGGTGACCCTTTGTTTGGCATAATTCACCTTCCGTACTTGTGTGTCCATTTTGGCCGAGCGCGTTAGCGGCTACGACACAGTCACGTGACAGAGAAACTTAAGAGCGGCGCGCGTTCCGGCTTGAATAGAGAGTTCACAGAGAGCAGCAGAGCTAAAGCGACTGGACACAGCAATTCGAGCTAACAAGACTCTTAACATTTTAGTTTTCATTCATTTTAAATTAATATTCTGTCCGAACAAGCTTAACAGAGAATCCACACCGTGCCATCACACATCAAGCAGATGAATATGTAACTTTTTCTCCGCAGTGACAAAAAAAACTGACTGTGGCCCCAGTAGGTAGGTAGCCTACCATATGTAGCATATGGAACAATGAAATTAACAGTTCACCTGCTGTGGCCTGAACGTAGTTTCACACCTTCCTCCTGGTACGCATGAACTTGAATTGCGTGCCCGCTTGTGCAGTCCCCGTTTTTTCACCTCTTTTATCAACACCATTGTCGTTTTGGGGCTTTTTGAAGAAACTTCGGACACTCAGTTGCCTTGACATTTTTCAGACTAAGGCAAACGACGTCATGCATCAAGACAGACAATAGCTAATTAATATGCTCACTCACCACCCTGTGGTCTGGGGTGTGAATTGCAACCTGACAGATGGACTTCAGTTTTTTCCATCACCGTTTTAAAAAATTGGTCAACGACGGAAAATATTTGGTTAACGCGACCCCTGCTCCTGAGACAATCCTTCCTGTTTGTATGTGATTCAGCTTTCATAGTTCTTCGAAAATCCAATCTCAAATCCGACATGAGTGTGTGCCGTCTTCCGCTATTACTAAATAAAGCTCGGCCCCCTATGATAAGGCGCGACGCAAATAATGACGAAGTGTCAGGTCAATAGATTATGAAGTCTATGCATAAACATTCATTGTGTTGTTATTAAGGTTGTGGATTAGCGGGGGACCCAAGCGCAAAAAGGGGTGCAAACTAGCAGTGGTAACCAATGTTTATTGAAGGTTTTGAATATTTTTTGGAGGATGTTTTCTGTTTGGCTTTTGGTATATAACAGAGACATCCGGTGGTTGTGTTGAAAACTACATGTAAAATATAATATTTTTCATCTCACCCTGTTTTCTGAGTACTGTTTTGAAGTTTGTAGATTCCTGCTGGGGCGAAATAACATCAGATTAATTATAACTAATAATTACAAGAACGTCCTTGATTTTGTACGCACCTTGGCCACTGGGAGGTAGGTAGTGTGGCCCTGCGTGGAGAAGCACTGACAGAAGTATACTCATAACAGAACATATTACTAGAAGAAAGTTTTGATGACATAACTTGTTTTTTGCTGTGTACGTGAGTGTAGTTTTATTTCGTGTCTATGAATGTTCTTGTAGCATTTTTGTGTAATGCGACTAATTTTTGTTAGCATGTGAATGGTTTCTCCAGTTGTACACTAGCAACAAACTAACAGGAACAGATGGGTGACTGTTTTCTGTATGCAATACAGTACTAGTCAGGTTGCATATTCACTACATTTGATTAATTAATTTGTAATTGTATTTTAAAAACGCCTAGCCATACTATACATTCATAAAGACCAAAATGGGTGAGGTCGAACAGTGTGCTTGTTGGAATTCAGTTGGCAGATTTTTTTCACAATAAGAAAAAATACACCTGGCTATCTGTTGACGCTGAAAATATAATGCGTATGTTTTGGACCTTTTTGTCCGCAGAATACCGTGCTGCTGAAGCTCAGCACATTGATCGACGCCTTCTGTTTCATATCGAATTCATCTGTGCTCTTCCAGAAGGACACACATCTGATGACCTCCAAAACGGCAAAAAAAAGTTTTGTAGCAATTATTTTCCATGACTTGAGATGAACTTATAAAGATAGAAAAAGTTCTGTCTGATGGTGAGGTAAAGGAAAAATATGACACATTTTTATCTTCCTGGATGAATCCTAAACATTCCTCAGAGCGGCGAAAGGATGAAACAAAAACGGAAGAGTCCTCATTAATCAAAGAGAGCCAAATTTATCCATCAAACAGCTTGTATTTTCCGCAGAACTCGTGGGTGTTGTGGGAGTTCTCTGTGAAACCCATTTATATCTGGAAATGATGTGTTTCATTGCCACTGACGGGGATAGACGTCCGATCCTTTTGTCGTACTTATACGTTTCTTTGACGTTTCTCATACCTACAGTATGTAAGGTTGATACCCAACCAGGATATCAGAGTCAATATTAATTGTAATATCCTGCCATTCAACATTCAACTGTCTTGCTTTATTAAGAGGCTAATTTCTATCTGTCATCCTGCCACAAGTCCTTGCTGCTGCTAATGAATTCCAGAGAAATGAATAATCCAGCCAACCACTGATCATCATGAAGTTGGGGTAAATCAGAACTATGTAGAACAATCTCAAAACTCTTTATTTCTTCACATATGTATCAGTACTTTTTCACCATTGCACGATTGATTCCCGCTAGCTTAGCCACTCCAGGACCCTAAAATCAACTCCACCGACAAATTAAACCCCTGCTAACTTGAAGATTAAGCCTTATGTAAAATGTTGTTTATGAAAGTTGTAAAGCAGTAAAACAAACAACAAAAATGAGTGAAATGAACAAGAATCAAACAAAATATTTTACAATTGGTCAAAATTATTTTTCGAACAGATCATGTGACTAGCACCTTACAGATGGTACTTTCCTTTGCTCAGCCAAAACTACACCTGAGGAGACAAGATGGATGTTTAGAATTTCTTTGAACCTAAGCTTCAACAGCAACCGAGCTTGAACCAAGGTTTGAAATATTAAGCTCAGTTAACTTTATTGCCGACACTGCATTTCAGGGTCATCAACATGTTTTGCTTCCCCCTACCACAAAAAGTCTAACTCAGCCAGTAGTAGTAACATATTATATTTACTCCGTATTTACTGGGTAACCTTTTGAGAAAGGTATGCTTCTTAGAGTAGTTTTACTATGCCATAATTTTTAGTTTTACTTGAGTAGATTTGTGAAGAAAAAACACTACTCTTACTCCGTTAATTTTGGCTACACTAGTCGTTACATTTTTCCTCTTTATTTGACACAATATATTTTTTTTAATAGTATGTTTATTGATTATACACACTTTATGATCACAACATACTACTCGGGTGATTGGAACAGTGGGTAGGACTCACTGACACTGTTCTTTTGTGGTTCACATCTTATTTACATGATAGGGATTTCTTTGTGACAATCGGAAACCATCAGTCAGAACCAACCAAATTCACGTGTGGAGTCCCTCAAGGTTCCATTCTTGGACCACTCTTATTTAACATCTATATGCTTCCCCTTGCTCAGATCATGGAACAGTATGAAATCTTCTATCACACCGATGCAGATGACACACAACTCTACATTTCTGTGTCCCCACATAATTATAGTACCTTAGTCTCCCTGAGTAAATGTATTCATCAAATCAATGAATGAATGTGCCAGAATTTTCTCCAGTTAAATGTGGAGAAGACAGACGTGATCCTTTTTGGGCAAAAAAAGGAAAGGTCAAAGATAAGCACACACCTTAGCACAATGTCACTTCCAGCTACAAATCAAGTCTGAAATGTTGGCATAATTATTGACTCAGACCTAAAATTTGATAGCCATCTAAAGTCCGTCACTACATCTGTTTTCTACCACCTAAGAAATATAGCCTCAGTTAATGGGGCTTCTGACTCAAAATGACATGGAAAAACGCATGCATGCATTCATTTTCAGTAGATTGGACTATTGCAACGGTATATTTACATCATCATGATTCCTATGAAACATCTAGACCCCTAAGGTCATCTGGAACTGGTCTCCTGTATGTTCCAAGAACAAGCACCAAGAGGGGTGAGGCAGCATTTAGTTATTATGGTCCTCACCTCTGGAACAAATTACCCGAAGGTCTGAAGTGTGCTAAAATGCTTAGCTCCTTTAAATCAGTGTTATAAACGTGTTTGTTAATCACAGCATATCCATGACTGTCTAAATATTTCAAACTTCAAGCAATTTGCTTTTTGTTCCCTTTCTGCTTTATTTCTATTTCTGATTTCAATTTAATGCGATTTTTATGTCCAATTTTATTCCCTGTTTCGATTGCCTTTGTTTAAAAATTATTTTGATTTTCAATGGCAGAAAAACCTTTTTGGTTGGGATTTTTTACCAAAAACTTTCCATTACAGCCCATTAACATTCAAACTGGCATCCAAGTAAGTCAATGCCGTTGACAGCCATCCAACAGGACGTGTCCCCGAAATGTCCCCAAATAAAAAGGAAGTGACTTTATAAATCTGTATCTCCTACAGCAAAGCCCCATCGTAATTTCTACAGAAATTGTAGTTTCTAGTTTCTTGGTTGTTTTTTTTTTTTTTTTTTGCATTTCTTTGGTTTAATGTGGTTATGTTATATGTTATAGTGCAGTATAATAATAACATTTTAAGCTTTTACTCACAATGTTACTCATTACTTGAGTATTCTTTCCACCAAATACTTTTTTGGTTATACTTTAGTACATTTTTTGGATGACTACTTTTACTTGAGTAATATTATTTTGAAGTAAAGCTACTCTTACTTGAGTAAAACATTTTGGCTACTCTACCCACCACTGATAATCGCAGTATACATCGCAAACCCCCAAACATTCGCAATTTCAGTTTTTTCCAATGTTGTTAAGCCTTAACTAGTACGGAGTCGCTAACCAATGGGGAAACTGCCATATGGCGTTATCCAATGTGCAATGGTTCATTGTTATCACCACAACCTGTGACAGGATGAGTGAGTCAGGTGTTGTGGGCAGTGAAAGTCAAAGTGTGTAGGGGGTAATTCCACTGCATAGTGTACAAAATAACCTTCTGCTCTCAGTTCGGAAGTGTGGTCGAACAGACAACTTCATTAGTGTGTTGGGCGTGCTTTTTATTTCATCCCCCTCCCCTATTTCTTTTACACGGCATTCAAATAAGCATCACAGATATTTGTTGTTCGCGGGTGGTTGCGGTATAATCTACGGCAAATAGTAGGACCTCTGCTTTTTGATGAAAGCGAAACCAAGTGTGACACCACCAAACTCAGTTTAAATGTGTTAAAAGCATATGGGGGGATATGTTAAATATTATTGAACCCTTTATAAGGAAAATGTCCATTGTTGGGAATTAAAAAAAAAAAAACTCATAAAAAGCTGGCATCCATATACGTACATATACATACATCACATTTTGGGTCATGTAGTAGGCCACAATATTAACATGTGGTATAACGAATGTAGTGTCAACAGATCGTTAGGCTAATAGAATCATTGCCTAAGTTATTTTTGGGCCAATACAGTGGGGCAAATAAGTTTTTAGTCAACCACTAATAGTGCAAATTCTCCCACTTGAAAATATTAGAGAGTTCTGTAATTGTCAACATGGGTAAGCCACAACCATGAGAGACAGAATGTGGAAAAAACCCCAGAAAATTTTGTTTGATTTTTAAAGAATTTATTTGCAAATCATGGTGGAAAATAAGTAATTGGTCAATACCAAAAGTTCATCTCAATATTTTATTATGTACCCTTTGTTGGGAATAACAGAGGCCAAACATTTTCTGTAGCTCTTCACAAGCTTTTCACACACTGTTGCTGGTATTTTGGCCCCTTCCTCCATGCAGAGCTCCTCTAGAGCAGTGATGTTTTGGAGCTGTCGTTGAGCAACATGGACTTTCAACTCCCTCCACAGATTTCCTATGGGGTTGAGATCTGGGGACTGGCTAGGCCACTCCAGGACTTTAAAATGCTTCTTACGAAGCCACTCCTTTGTTGCCCTGGCTGTGTGTTTGGGATCATTGTCATGCTGAAGGACCCAGCCACGTCTCATCTTCAATGCCCTTGCTGATGGAAGGACATTTTCACTCAAAATCTCTCGATACATTGCCCCATTCATTCTTTTCTTTACACAGATCAGTCGTCCTGGTCCCTTTGCAGAAAAACAGCCCCAAAGCATGATGTCTGCACCCCCATGCTTCACAGTGGGTATGGTGTTCTTCGGATACAATTCAGTATTTTTTCTCCTCCAAACACGAGAACCTGTGTTTCTACCAAAAAGTTCTATTATGGTTTCATTTGACCATAACACATTCTCCCAGTCCTCTTCTGGATCATCCAAATGCTCTCTAGCGAACCGTAGACAGGCCTGGATGTGTACTGGCTTCAGCAGGGGGACACGTCTGGCAATGCAGGATTTGAGTTCCTGGCTGCGCATTGTGTTACTTTGTTACTGTGGTCCCAGCTCTCTGTAGCTCATTCACTAGGTCCCCCTGTGTGGTTCTGGGATTTTTGCTCACCGTTCTTGTTATCATTTTGACGCCATGGGGTGAGATCTTGCATGGAGCCCCAGATCGAGGGAGATTATCAGTGGTGTTGTATGTCCTCCATTTTCTAATAATTGCTCCCACAGTTGATTTCTTTTACACCAAGCATTTTACCGATTGCAGATTCAGTCTACCCAGCCTGGTGCAGGTCTACAATTAAGTCTCTCGTGTCCTTCGACAGCTCTTTGGTCTTGGCCATAGTGGAGTTTGGAGTGTGACTGACTGAATTTGTGGACAGGTGTCTTTTATACCAATAATGAGTTAAAACAGGTGCCATTAATACAGGTAACGAGTGGAGCCTCGTTAGACCTCGTTAGAAGAAGTCTTTGACAGCCAGAAATCTTGCTTGTTTATAGGTGACCAAATACTTATTTTCCACTATACTTTGGAAATAAATTCTTAAAAAACTCAAACAATGTGATTTTCTGTTTTTTTTTTTTTTTTTCCACATTCTGTCTCTCATGGTTAAGGTTTACCCATTTTGACAATTACAGGCCTCTCTAATCCATTCAAGTAGGAGAACCTGCGCAATTGGTGTTTGACTAAATACTTATTTGCCCCACTGTATGTTTATATGTTTATATGTACATGTGTGTGTGTGTGTGTGTGTGTGTGTGTGTGTGTGTGTGTGTGTATATATATATATATATATATATATATATATATATATATATATATATATATATATACACATACACATATGTATGTATAAATACACGTATACATATATGCATGTAAATATACAGTGCTGCTCACACAATGACATTGTTTCCCACTATGAAGTCAGTGGGTCGATCCAGACTTGTTTAAAGTTTGGTTATTTTATTTGAAAGGTGAAAATTCCTCAAATGCACCATGGTCACTTTCAGTTCCAAAATGAATGCTAAATAACAAATCCTCAAGGCAAGGCAAATTTAGTTGTATAGCACAATTCAACACGATGTAGTTCAATTTGTTTTGCATCATATTAAGATCAGCAAGAAAACGTTGTAGAAGAAAAAGTTGTAACATGAAAACTAAAATATGACGTTGTTTCACTTCAACAAATTCGTCTGTGTAAGATGACTATGGTTGTGGTTATTGTTATTTTTTCACACTGTGTCAGTCTATGATGTTTCTAATATTGTGGTGATGATCAAAATCAGGGGTCTTTATCTCAATTTATCCAGGGACCGCTCGAGCCTGGGTCACATTAGTATTTACCCAAAAAGTTTCAAGTATTAAAAAAATATGAGTACAGTGGTACCCCAAGATACGAAAGCTTCCGCACACGATAAAATAATTTTACAAAAGATATATGAAAATTTTTCGCTTCATTTTACGAAAAATTATTCAGCGTACAAAAGAAAATGCATACTGTAATATACAAGGGCATAGTTGTGGGCCGGATTTGGAAGAAATAAGTAAGGTCGTAATTCCTAAAATAAGTATGGTTTGGTGTCACTACACATGCGCAAACTGTGACTCTACATATTTTACACATACACGAGAAAAATATGTATTGGGTGAAAAATAAGTAGGAATTGGTGACTGCGGTCAAGCCAGCGGATGTTCATGTTCATGTGGTTAAAAGAGCGGACCCTAAAATTACCGTCCCCACGTAATCCAACGGAAAATGCATTCCAACCGAGGGGCGAGCCAGTTGACATCCGTGTGCTTGTGTTGTTCCCAACTCTTGAAAACACTCTCAGCATTCTATAATACACAACACCACCATTGTCATCATTTAACAAAGGAAATAAAGTTGCCTGTGGTAGTGTAAATCCACAATTCAGATAAATTTTGGTTAAGGTTTGTAAATATTAGTAGTGGGCCTCTCTGACTACTCACAAACTCAAAACTATGCATTTTTACTGTACCATGATTTAGAGAAGATGAATTAAAAGTCCTACATGTGTACTTTGATCAGGTTAGAGTTCTCTAATAGAGCCTAGTTCGGGCCTAAAAAATCCAGCCCGACCCGACACGGCCCGCTGGTATTGAGGCCCGACCCGGCCCGAGCTCGATCACTTAACTAGATTTGCAGGCCCGAGCCCGAAAAACCCGATTTTTTTTTTTTTTTTTTTTTTTTTTTTTTTTGAGTGACGCGGAAAAAACGCAGCAGCAGCAATTTATTTTCATTTCTTCGAGTTGGCAGAAAAAAACGCAAGTTTTCTTAATGTTTAAATAATCTACATATTTTTTTTAGAATTATCAAAGCATTCACACAACGAAATAACGCTGGGAAAGTTTGTTAAACATATTTCTGAGTGTGTGGGACATTGTTCTCACATGGACGCACCTCTCTGACAAGGAGAGGGAACAAGAGAGGGCGGCGCCTCGGCTGTGCGCAAACTACAGCCGGAGGACAAGAAGAAAAAGCGGCCGGCGCCACGGCGTTCGTGCACACGCACAAGCAAAAGCGCAATACAGAGAGCCTGCTCTCCATTTTTTAAATGTTTTTTTTTTTTTTTTTTTTTGAGTGACGCGGAAAAAACGCAGCAGCAGCAATTTATTTTCATTTCTTCGAGTTGGCAGAAAAAAACGCAAGTTTTCTTAATGTTTAAATAATCTACATATTTTTTTGAGAATTATCAAAGCATTCACACAACGAAATAACGCTGGGAAAGTTTGTTAAACATATTTCTGAGTGTGTGGGATATTGTTCTCACATGGACGCGCCTCTCTGACAAGGAGAGGGAACAGGAGAGGGCGGCGCCTCGGCCGTGCAGCGGGAGGACAAGAAGAAAAAGCGGCCGGCGCCACGGCGTTCGTGCACACGCACAAGCAAAAGCGCAATACAGAGAGCATGCTCTCCATTTTTTTTTTTTTTTTTTTTTAAATAATTTATTAGTCCGGCATGGCGGCCCGACCCGACCTGACCCGAACGTGAATGCTTAAATTGTGGGCCCGACCCGACCCGAATGTCGGGTCGGGTCGGGTCGGGTTCGGGTTCGGGCACAAAATCTAACCTCTAAAATACAACCACCTCATTAGTACCCGATTCGTTACATTATTATTATTATGTTCATAGACTTCACAACTTATTGACATGACACGGGAGCTATTTCCAAAAACCTCTAATTCAAATATTTTGAAAACCAAAGCTGCTACTGACCTAAAACCAAAACAGGCACCTACCTTAGCCATATACAGTGCTGCTCGAAAGTTTGTGAACCCCACAGCGATGGTCAGATTTTTTGTAAAAAAAACTAAAATAACCTTATTAAATGTTAAGTTATACCCAAATCCACAATACTGACATTCCAAATAATGGACTGAAACAAAAGAAATAGTTCTATTGTCATTCTTTATTTAACAAAAGTGGTTGATTTAAGAAAAACTCAGATATCATGTGTGCAAAAGTATGTGAACCCCTTCAGTTAATAGGATATTGCGCCTCCTTTTGCAGAGATTACCTCAACCAAACGGTTTCTGTAGTGACTAATCCGCCTCTCACATCTACTTTGGGGGATTTTTGCCCATTCTTCCTTGCAGAACGCAGTCAGTTGAGAGAGGTTTGATGGGCGTCTGGCATGAACTGCTCGCTTCAGGTCCCGCCACAGCATTTCAATGGGATTTAGGTCAGGACTTTGACTGGGCCAGTCCAGAACACGAATCTTCTTCTTTTTCAGCCATTCCTTGGTTGTATTGCTGGAATGCTTTGGATCATTATCATGTTGCATGATCCATCTTCTGCCAAGCTTTAACTTCAAAACAGATGGCGTCAGGTTATGTTCTAGGATTTGACAATATTCCTCAGAATTCATGATTCCCTGGACTATGTGGAGTTGTCCAGGTCCTGAGGATGAAAAGCAAGCCCAGATCTTGACATTCCCACCTCCATGCTTCACTGTTGGGAGAAGGTTCTTTTGGTGGTATGCAGTGTTGACTTTTCGCCAGACATGGCGGTTTTGGTTGTGACCAAACAGTTCAATTTTGCACCTACATCAGTTGATGAAAACTCTTTTTAATTTAGTCTCGACAACACAACTGTTAAAAAAACAAAAAAAAAAAAAACTACTGAATTGATTGATTAGGAAATCAGGTTGAAATAATAGAAAATTCCAAAATGTTGAGGGGGTTCACAAACTTTTGAGCAGCACTGTATGTATGTATGTATGTATATATATGGGAAATCTCAAGGCTAAAAGTCTCCAAATATATATATATATATATATATATATATATATATATATATATATATATATATATATATATATATATATATATATATATATATATATATATATATATATATATATATATATATATATATATATAGCCTTGAGATTTTCTTAGGACTTCTTTCTTTTCTCCATGCTCAATGTGGTACACACAATGACACAGGACAGAGTTTGAGTCAACTTTAATCCATTTTAACTGGCTGCACATATGACTTAGTTATTACCACCACCTGTTATGTGCCACAGATAAGTAACAGGTGCTGTCAATTACACAAATTAGAGAAGCATCACATGATTTTTTAAAGGGTGCCAATGCTTTTTTCTGCCCATTTTTAGAGTTTTGTGTAAAATGATAGTGATTTAACTTTTCTTCCCATTCTCTTTTGCAATTATGCTACGAGGCTAACAATACGTGGACACAAGGTCTCAATCATAATTGCATTTTTATTAATGATATTATTATGACTACTATTTTTGTCGTCATTGTATATTTTTTTATCATTTGACATTCATTTATTATTTACATTAATCATTATTTTATGTGTCTTATATTTTTAAGAATAAATTTATAAGAGTTTATAAGACTAAAGGAAGAATATTTAAAGTTTTATTCTGCTTTTTTAAAATTCAGAAATATGTCATTATATTTGGAAAATAAGTGAATAAATATTTCTAATGTAAAAAAAAAACAAAATCAAAAGAATTTTTCTTTTTTTCCAAAACCAAAAAATATATATTTACATTTTTTTTTGCTTTCATTAAAAATTGAAACTATATTTATTATTATTATTATTATTATCATACATATTTTATTTACAAATGGAAAAATGAATTCTAGCCATTGATCTTTTATTGAATCAAAATATTTACTAGAAAATTGTAAAACAATTAAAAGTTGATTTTTTTTTTTTTTTAAATTTCATTTCAGTCTTTTACTTATTGTCAGCCATTGACGGCGCTGGACGCCCAATGCATTTTGACTGGCAAGGTTGAATGGATGAATGTTGCATTGCATATATGTGTTCTGAAAATATATACAATGCAAAAAAAAAAAAAAAAGGCTTACCAAGAATGTGTGTAGCTCTAGTAAAAAAAAAAATTAAATTCTAATCACACTTATAGGATCATTTAAATAACATAATTTTGAATCATATTTACTTATTATTTTTTTAACTTTACAACTTGTTTTAAGGAATTGTTTTTCATTTTGTAGTGGCATTTTTTCCAGTGTAGGTGAGTATAAATTAACAAACAGTGCAATTTTTATTTATTTTTTTTATCACAAGGAAGGTGTTATGTTGTCTAACTATATGAATTATTTCATTGTGGGTAGAGTGGTTGTCGGTGGTCTTCTTGCTCATCAACCCCACCCATACTTTGCGTGAACTACACAGAAAAAGTACTTAATGGAAGAGGTGGGAGTTCTTGATTCTATAAGAGCCGCTTTCATTCATGTGATTGATTTATTGTTCTCACAACTGCCAAGACTGTCTTGTTGCTCACGTGAAGATGAGACTTTACCTCGTTCTTTTCTCCGTTACCCTGTGGATGACCTCGGTCGTCACAAGTGAGTACTGTTAAAACCATCATGTTATGATTGTTTTTGCTGCTGTGAATTGAAATTTGTCACTGGTTTATCACTAGTAGACATCCAGTCTATTTGATGTTGGAGGGATGGCAGCAAATCGATCATTCACTGCCATCCCTCCCGCTTCAAATGGATTGAACGTCTAGCACCGTCAATGGCAGACAATGAGTTAAAACACAGTTGAATAATTAGCATAGATAGATAGATGGACGGACAGACAGATGGACAGACAGATAGATAGATATTTACACCAAAAAATATTAACTGGTAACACTTTATTTGACAGCAGCATCATACCACTGTCATAAGACCAAATGAACCACCATTGCTTCAAGAACCTTCATTTGGCCATCACTGCTCCCTTTGGTGGGAGACAGTTAACCGCTTCTGCCACGTGCTGCCAACACTGGTGTCATCGAACATGCCTCCTACCATGCATTGCAGCGCTACAGATGTAGATAACAACATTCATGTTCTATGCTAATTAATTATCAGTTACTGTTACAGTTGTTCTATTAATTGCTAGAGTTTTGGTAACACTTTAATAGTAGCGCCATCAGACTGTCATTAGACAAACATAATTATGACTTGACATTGTCATGAGCATTAATGAATGCTTATAACAGATTTCATTTATTGTTATTTGGCAAATTATCTCTCTTTTGAATGGATGTAATTGATCCAAGTTGGTTGGAGTTTATGACATCTGTCATAAGTAATCATTAATCCCCATGATTTTGTCATGTCACAATTATGACAGTCTTATGATACCGTTGTCAAATAAAGTATTACCTATTAATCCAAATAAATAAAAAAATAAGCCTAACTGCACTATAAGCCGCAGGATTCAAAATGAAGGAAAAAAAGTAGCAATTTATCGTCCGAAAATTATGGTACTCAAATAAAAGTACAAAAGTACTTGATTTAGAATTTACTATACAAGTAAAAAAGTTAAAGTATGTTCTCCCAATGCTAAAATGGGATATATGAGATTTGTGCCAATGTGCAAAGAAGGAACCATGCAGAGAATTCATTGACTGCTTAATTTTATTTAAAACTGTGCAGAATGGAAAAAAGAAGCAATAAAATTGACTGCACTGTAAACAAAAGCTTAACAAGCTCAAAATGTAGCTTAATGGTGGATTGCAAGCAGCAATAAGGTGCATACTATACCATGAATCGGGATTGGATTTTCACTCCCGTTCCTTCCCGCTCACAGAAAAAAACTCGCATTCCATTCAGTCAAAAAGTGAATCCCATCCCGTCCCACTCCTGTAGAATGACTCGCAATCCCGTCCCACTACCAGTCAAAATTACCACCAATCCCGTTTTTTTTTTTTTTTGTTTTTTTAACACCTTCAAGTTGGTCATTAGGAAAGTCAATGGATTAATTCAGTTTAAAATCAAATTGAGACCACTCACCCCCGAGTCACTACTACTAGACCCACGCATTTTTTTACACGCCACATATTTTGTAGAGGCGCCGTCGCGTTTCACTCTCCAGAAGTTTTCCAAAAACTTGGACCTTCCTAATGAATTAGTTTAAAAATGCAACTCTTTAGCATTCAGAAACACTAAAAGAAATGAATAAAAACATTGTGATGGTCAGTAAATGTTAATTTTATAGAGCAAGTGCAGGGAAATATATATATGGAATCACTCTATTCTGAGGAAAAAATATGGAATCATGAGAAACAAACAAAGAAATAACAATCAAAACACATCTCTAGTATTTGGTAGCACCACCGCTGGCTTTTATGACAGCTTGCAGCCTCTGAGGCATGGACTTGATGAGTATTCTTCATCAACTTGTCAAGAGTCAAGAATCTGCATTGGAAAAGGTGTCAAGAGTCAGGAATCTGCATTGGACAAGGTGATAATGCTGGAACTTTTGTTTGGTACTGTTCCAGTGAGATTTACAAAGATGACTGCCTGAAAAAGACATCAAAATTCCCTCAGTCCTTGATGATATGGGGCTGCATGTCAAGCAAAGGCACTGGGGAGATGGTTGTGGTTAAATCTACAACAGATGCACAAGTTTACATTGACATTTTAAACAACTTTTCCATCCCTTCAATTGAAAACATGTTTGTCATTTTCCAAGATGACAATGCATCATGCCACAGAGCTAAAACTGTTAAAGCATTCCTCGGAGAAAGACTCATCCAGTCAATGTCATGGCCAGCAAATAGCCCAGATCTCAACCATTTTGATAAACTGTGGTGGAAATTGAAAAAAATTGTCCACAGCAAGGCTCCGACCTGCAAGAATGATCTGGCAACTGCAATCAAAGAGAGTTGGCACCAAATTGATGAAGAATACTCATCAAGTCCATGCCTCAGAGACTGCAAGCTGTCATAAAAGCCAGAGGTGGTGCTATTAAATACTAGAGACGATTCCATATTTTTTTCCTTAGAATGAAGTGATTCCATATATATATTTCCCTGCAATTGTTCTATAAAATTAACATTTACCAACCACCACAAATTTTTTAAATTCATTTCTTTTAGTCTTTCTGAATGCTAAAGAGTTGCACTTTTGGACTAATTCATTATTTTTTTCAAGCTTTTTATCTGAGTTTGTTCTACATGATAAAATGTCTGAGTGAGTGTTCGTCCGAAACTGCAAACTATTTAGTTTTTGGACTCTCAATCATTTTTTTTTTTTTTTTTCTAGCACACGGGCCTGCTGCACACTGCTGTGCTGGCTTGTCAACAACCAAGGTGCCGCCTAAAAGAATTAAGAGTTACGCTATCCAGTCTGTGGCCGCCTGCTCCTTCAAAGCTGTCGTGTAAGTGAATATACAATTTAGTTTTTATTCATTTATTTTTATTTAATAATCAAAAAAATAAATAAAAAAGACATATACATAAAGCATAAGTACATAAAAAAGTAATGATATGAAAATACTAATTATAGAAGATTACATTTAAAAATATGGCTAAAAATGAGCAAATCCTCAATGAGCGTTCATTTCCTGTTCAATTGGATTGGACGTCTGCTAGTGATACACAGTGATCCCGAGTTTCACGGTTAATGGTGAATGACTATCAATTTTGCAGGTTTACCACTCAAGCCCACAAAAGGATTTGCGCCGACCCCGACAGTTGTTGGACACGTCAAGCCATGATAAAACTGGATAGACAGAGTGGCAGATCAGCAAGTGGCAGTGCAAGTTTGGCAGGATGCACCAGGACGGGAAAGACGCGTTGGCGAATGAGAAAAGACGAGTAACAAATGTGAACAAATTGAAAGAGTTGTGTGAAATAAAAGTGGTGTAACTTGTTTTTTGTCTGTCTGAAGACGAGAAATACTAAGAACTAAGAAATGCTATATTTGTTTGCATTATATATTTAATAAATGTATATAAATCACATTTTCATTGTATTTTTACGCCACCTTTTTCCTTCTTGCAATTAAAACTCAAATACAGTGTTCATTTATGATGAAATTTTAGTTTGAATTTTTTTTTTTTTTTTATACTTATTATTGTAGTTTTTATATTTTATGGAGAAATAACATTTATTTTATGGAGAAATAACATTTTAAATTAACAAGATATTGAATAAAACTAAATTGATTAAAATAAAAAAAACTATTGTTTAATAACCCTGTTGTTTAATTAAACATTTTCTAATGTATAGAGAAATATAATAGTCAATCTTTTTAATGTAAAAAATAATCCAAATTAAAAATTTAAATTAATGTATTTATAATTTTTTTAATTAATAAAAATTTAATAAAAAAATAAAAATTAAAAATATTTTTAATGTAAGAAATATAGAGAATAAAGAATATTTTCATTCTTTCCGAAAAAAAAAAAAAAAAATATATATATATATATATATATATATATATATATATATATATATATATATATATATATATATATATATAATGAATATTTACTATTTACTTTATATTTTTTTCTTTTATTAAAAATTGGAAAAAATGAAATAAAAGAAATGGAAATTAAAAAAGATGTTGCCCTCATTCTTTTTTTCTTCAATTTTATATCTTTCTGTACTGTTCTTTCTAACAATACAAATTGAAACTAGAAATAAATAATTGACAACAATGGACGTCCAATTCCATTTTGAACTAATAGGACTGGCTGTAAATGCTCATCTTTCAGTGCCAGTGACGGTGCTCGATGTCCAATCCATTTTGACTGGTATGGGTGAATGAACAAACCTTCATTCGCCCATCTAAATGGACTGGATGTCAAGCCCTATCGATGGCAACCAGTAAGTTAACTAACCATTTTTTTAAAAATTGTTTTGCTTTAAACTAAGAACCGAGACTGTTTCACGTCCATATTTATTTATTCACAAGAATTTTCAACGCAAAAAGCACTTTGTGTTACGAAGGGGACGACCACCTTCATTAAACTAGCAGCACATTCGACATATTTACGTATGAATAAAACTCGGACGAATATATACATTCAACATACAGTACGTAAGTACTGTATTTGTTTATGACAATAAATCCTCAAGATGGCATTTACATTATTAACATTCTTTCTATGAGAGGGATCCACGGATAGAAAGACTTGTGACTTTGTATATTGTGACTAAATATTGCCATCTAGTGTATTTGTTGAGCTTTCAGTAAATGATACTGTAGCCATGGCCAAATGCATGATGAGAAGTGGAACCATGACTGTTCGTAGTGCTACCAATTGATATATCTTCTCTGCGTTGGGAAATAACATAAGGTGTTAAGAAAATGATCAATTGCTACCTTGCTTCCCCACATTGCATCCCATGATATCACTAATCGTAGGGAGAGGGATTGTAAGGCTTTAGCCAATTAAATAAAGGCTCCAAATGCTGCCAAAACTCACTCTACTCATTTTACGCAGCCTTATATCTCTCTATATAGGTAAAATGGCGCCATTACAGATTGCGGGCGACAATGCGTGAGTGGGTCATGCAGCGCATGCATTAATTGCGTTAAATATTTAAACGTGATACATTTTTAAAAGAATTAATTACCGCCGTTATCGGGATAAATTTGATAACCCTACCTTAAGCCTAAACTAAAGACTCTGGATGAGTGTAATATATTATGTCTGTAACGTTAAATACAATTAGAAAACGATTTAATTAAAAAATATATATATCTTAAAGAAAGGCATGGCCGATATTTTTTTGCCGATTCTGATACTTTGAAAATGACGTGATCGGACCCGATCGACATCTCTAGTAGCGACTGTTATTTATCTGTTCCGCCACAATGGATAATGGGTAGTTGTGGTAACCATGACTGAGAGTAGTGGTTGCTGGTGTTATCTCATGTGTTCTGCAGTGTTGTTAATCCTACTTTAAAGGGTATTATAATACTAAGGGGCTGTGAGATATCACTAGAACCGTTATGTGGCAAGATAACAAATATTAATAAAGTTAACAAAAAAATAAATCACATTCATGAGCAATTATCGAAAATAGATCGAAAATTACGATAATTTCTGAAAGTGTTCCGCTGCTGTGCCGAGAAATAACTGCCCCGCGTGAAATGTCCCCCCTGACGGGAACGCTTATTTATAACGCTGATTGAGCGTTTATTTTATTTTATTTATTTGTTTATTTATTTTATTATTGAGAGCCCACACGTCACTTGTACAGCTTTTTCTCACCAATTGATGGCCATGGAAACAATTTTCTTGTACCGTGAATATGTTTTATTTTACTCTGCTTGAACTGATAAATGTCATACCATTGGGATATGGTCGTGAAAACCTGTAGACTAATACCTTTCTGTTCAAAGATGGTTATGTGGCCCAGTCCACGATTTGTTACTAAAATACAGTACTAGTATTTTGTGTAATTTATTTATTTAAAACTGATTTTACAGTCGTAAATCCATTACTGTAATGCGTCCATGAAAACATTTGATGTTTTCACCTCAATAAAGCGTTACAAATAAGCGTTCCCGTCTGGGGGGACATTTCACGCAGGGCGGCTATCTTTCGGCACAACACCGGTCGTTTTAACTTGACACTCGATCCAAATTTCTATCATTTTCTTGTTGTTGTGATGTGTGTAATTACACGAAGCAGCATATGAATCCAAAAGGCATGCGTTTATGGATAAATGATGGAATATTAGCATTTCCCCAGGTGTTGTCATACCCTTTAAAAACGGTGGTTACAGTAGTTACAGTTACCAATGTCTTTGAGTAATTGTAATTGGTAATAAAAGTAATTGAGTTAGTAAATCAGTTACCTCATTGTAAGAGTAATGTTACTCAGCAAAGTGACTGACATTACTTTTCATATTCTACACATTATCACGTTATACATTCAACTACATCTTTCACATCAAAGATGTTTTTATATTAACTATGGTAATTGAATTGAGCTCATTCATTCATTCATTCATTTTCCATGCCGCTTATTCCTCACGAGGGTCGCGGAGGTGCTGGAGCCTATCCCAGCTAACTTCGGGCAGTAGGCAGGGGACACCCTGAATTGGTTGCCAGCCAATCGCAGGGCACAAGGAGACACACAACCATTCACGCACACACTCACACCTATGGACAATTTAGAGTGTTCAATCAGCCTACCATGCATGTTTTTGGGATGTGGGAGGAAACCGGAGTTCCCGGAGGAAACCCACGCAGGCACGGGGAGAACATGCAAACTCCACACAGGAAGGCCGAAGCCCGGGATTGAACCCTTGATCTCAGAACTGTGAGGCAGACGTGCTAACCACTCAGCCACCGTGCCTGAATTGAGCTCATTTTTTTTTTTATTAAAAAAACCCCCCAAAAAACGTAGGTCACATTTTTAAAAATTTCACCTATATAAGAGTATAGCGGTATACAGTGGGGCAAATAAGTATTTAGTCAAACATCAATTGTGCAAGTTCTCCTACTTGAAAAGATTAGAGATTGTCAACATGGGTAAACCTCAACCATGAGAGACAGAATGTGGAAAAAACAACAGAAAATCACATTGCTTGATTTTTAAAGAATTTATTTCCAAATTAGAGTGGAAAATAAGTATTTGGTCACCTACAAACAAGCAAGATTTCGGGCTGTCAAAGAGGTCTAACTTCTTCTAACGAGGTCTAACGAGGCTCCACTCATTACCTGTATTAATGGCACCTGTTTTAACTCATTATCGGTATAAAAGACACCTGTCCACAAATTCAGTCAGTCACACTCCAAACTCCACTATGGCCAAGACCAAAGAGCTGTCGAAGGACACCAGAGACAAAATTGTTGACCTGCACGAGGCTGGGAAGACTGAATCTAGAATAGGTAAAACGCTTGGTGTACAGAAATCAACTGTGGGAGCAAATATTAGAAAATGGAAGACATACAAGACATACAAGATTCATTTTACCCAAATTGACACCACGAACTGTATGTAAAAAAAGTTCCCCGAGAGTTTAAGATGACATTCGCCAGGCTAAATACTAATGCTAACAAGAACACGAATGCTATGCTAATGCTCCGAGCCAATCATCATCGCTTTTGAAACGTTGGCACCACCCTCGTCTCTCCTCCCCCTCCCCTTCTGCTCTCTCCCAAGAAGCTGTGCCAAAATCAGATAATTTGCGCTTCATTCAACCAAATTGTAGTCACGTGCCACTTCACAGCTACAGTAACAGTAACGGCATTGCAAAGATGAGAAAAGTAATTGATCAGATTACTCACTACTGAAAAACATAATGCTGTTAGGAACGCCGTTATACTCTAACGCCATTCTTAACGTCACTGGTGTTCTGTCCAATGAATGTTCTATTCAATGTTCTGTTCAACGAATGTTCTGTTTCATGGGGCCTTGTGGTGTGATGGAGCACAAGAACAGCAAGTGTTAAGAGCAAAAGGCAGTTTCTGTCATTCTTCTCTATGTCGCTTGCCACAATATTTACTCACCAAATCGATGTTAAGTAGGTAAAGGTGTAAAGGTAAAGGATCTCTGGTTATACTACTGACTGTTTATTTCACACCAAGCAGCAACAAAAATTAAGCAGCGTGTCAAGAGCCAATGCCACTTGTAAGCATTTTAAAATAAAATTTGATTTCACTGAGTTAATCCATTGAGTCTTCTCCCTTCATTGATTCATAGTGTCGTTACTGTTTGAAAATGTGATATTAATTGAATTAGCATGTGCTGTTTATATTGTAGAATTATTTCAGGTAAAAAAATGAAGTTCACCTGCATATGATGAATGAGCAGCACTAAAGCTAACTAAGGTATCACTTCAGTACTGAAAACTCAAAATAGGTAAGTTACTGTAATTTATTTAATTCAATTAATTTGAGCACCGCAAACCCAAAATAAACAATTTACTATAATCAATTTATTAAGGTTAATTTGAGTTCTTTTAAGTTGAAATAATTAAGTACATTGCTTCTAATGAAGCTTAGTAACATAAATTACATTTTCTAAGGCAGGAAGTTTGCATTTAAAAAAAAAAAAAAAGTCATCTTATAATATTTTACAGTGTAGTAGGCCCTGAACGTTCATTTGCCCCTCTTGGTCAAAATGCCGTCAATGACATCGAAAGAGTTGTGGCATGTGTATGAGTCATTCTGTGAATGATCTCCTCAGCAACATGACCTGAACTTGCCTTAGTGCCCACAAACTTTTTCTGCTGCCGTTGGGTTGGAAATTGCAGTGAAAGTCCCCTAAACTTCCACTGGGGTCATTTGTGGTCATTGTTCAGTATTTGAATCATTCCGCTTGTTGAAATAACTCCACAAAGAAATGTTTGCATGTCACAGTTGACAGCTGGTGACTGTCTTTTATTTATTGTCTTCCTTAAGATGCATTTGGCTTCTTTCCAACTTTCTAAAAGAAATAATATTTCCTTCAGATTTCTTACTTTGGCTATTTGAGCTTTGATTTTGAGCATATTTCCAAATGTTTTCATTTTGTTTACGGTGTGATCAGTTATTGTTTAAATCGCTCCAATTATTTTGTTGTTGAGTTGTAATTGCACTTTGCCAAATTATAAAAGAAAAAAAAAAGCTCCATGATTGATGTGAATCACTTCTGAAATAAAACATTTCAGCAAATTAACTTAAAGAATGTTAACTCAGTGTTAACTCACTTTTTAACCAGAGGCACAGGCCCCATCTATAAATTCAATGGCCCCTGAAGTTCCCCTGTTGTCATGTAGCACAAAGCATGTTAAAGGTGTACAATGTAGGCATAATGGGCAAAAATGGTAGTGCAACTAGATCAAAATATGGACTAGCACAAAATGCAAAAAAGGTATATCTTATTTTTAATCTCCATGCAAGATGTTCTCAATGTATTAATGCCAACATTTAGTAATGACGATTAAAAGAGCCGTGATACGAGGTGAAAGTTAGTTTATGCCACCATGACAGAAAGAAGGGAGGGCTACTTTTCTCAATGTAAAATCACAATGGCAAAGAAATATGTATATAGTTTGGTAATGCATTGACAGCATCCACAAAAACGATTTCATTGCTCCATCTGTTTTAATTTCCATTACCAACTACATACAGTACTTTATCTTTACCCCGGTCAATATAGCCACATGCTACAGTGGTATAAAAAAGTATCTGAACCTTTTGGAATTTCTCACATTTTTGCATAAAATCACCATCAAATGTGATCCGATCTTTGTCAAAATCACACAGATGAAAATACAGTGTCTATTTTAACTAAAACCGCCCAAACATTTAAAGGTTTTCATATTTTAATGAGTATAGCATGCAAACAATGACAGAAGGAGGAAAAATAAGTAAGTGAACCCTCTGCCTAAGGACACTAAAAGAGCAATTAAAACCAATTTTTACCAACCATTTTAAGTCAAGTGTGTGGCCAATCACAGATGTGAGGTTTAAAGCTGCCCTGCCCACTATAAAACACACACCTGGTAACAAAAGGTCTTGATGAGAAGCATTGTCTGATGTGCTCGGTTAAAAGAACTGTCTGAAGACCTGCAATCAAGGATTGTTGATTTGTATAAAGCTGGAAAAGGATACAAAACTATATCTAAAAGTCTGGATGTTCATCAATCAACAGTCAGAGAAGTTGTCTACAAATGGAGAGAGTTTGGCACTGTTGGGTCTCACCCAAGGAGTGGCTGTCCACCAAAATGACGCCAAGAGTTCAGCGCATAATACTCAGAGAGGGAAAAAAAACCTTAGTGTCTGCTCAAGACTTACAGAAATCACTGGCACAGTCCAATATCTCTGTGGACACATCAACTATATGTAAAACTATGGCCATGAATAGTGTTCATGGGAGGACTCCATGGAGGAAGCCACTATATCTATAAAAACTCTATTGTTGCTCATTTAATGTTCGCAAAAAGGCACTTGGACCCTCCACAGAAGTTTTAGCAAAATATTTTGTGGACTGATTAAACCGAAGATAAAATTGTTTAGGAGTAACACAGAAAGTCATGTGTGGAGGAAAAGTGGAACGGCTCACCAACATCAACACCTCATCCCCACCGTGAAGCATGGTGGAGGAGGCATCATGATTTAGGGCTGTTTGCTGCCTGAGGGCCTGGACGACTTACAATCATTAATGGAAGAATGAATTCAAAAGTTTATCAGGATGTTTTGCAGCAAAACCCAAGGCCGTCTGTCAGACAATTGAAGCTAAAAACAGGATGGATGCTGCAACAAGACAATGATCCAAAACACAGAAGTAAATCAACTTCAGAATAGTTTCAGAAGAACAAAATACACATTCTGGAATGGTAAATTCAAAGTCCAGACTTCAACCCCATTGAGATTATGTCGCATGACCTAAAGACAGCAATTCAAACCAGACATCCCAGGGATCAGACTGAACTACAGCAGTTTTGTTGAGAAGAATGGGCCAAGATTAGTCCTGATCAATTTGCCAGACTTATCTGCAGCTACAGGAAGCGTTGGGTTGAAATTATGCTGCCAAAGGGGGGGGCCACAAGATATTAAATGTGATGGTTCACTTTCTTCTTTTTCCCCCTTCTGTCATTGTTTGCATACTGTTCTCATTAAAATATGTAAACCTATAAATGTTTGGGTGGTTTTAGTTAAAGCAGACACTGTTTTTCCATCTGTTTGATTTTGACAAAGATCAGATCATATTTGATGGTGATTTCATGCAGAAATGGAAGAAATTCCAAAAGGATCAGATACTTTTTCATACCACTGTAAACAACAAAGCACTACCAAGCCAAATGAATCCATATTCTTGTTTTGCTTGAGTGGTAAAAATAATCTTGTTAGTCAATGTTGGCGCAGCCTTAGTTTAAGGAGAGTACAAAGCTGTGGCTGTGACTATCTCGTGATTGACTGATGATGATGAACACAGAAGCAGGACAGGAACAAATTTGCTCCGCTTAAATCGTCTTTTAAAATGGAGCAATGTCTGTTTAACCATGAGATCAGTTTTAAAAGTATTTCCAAAAAACATTTTTCTTTAATGTCGATTGAAATATTATGGCCATTACATGAATAATTGAAGTTCAAATCTTACATTGTGCACCTTTAAATATTGATGCTGCTGTTTGTGTTAAAAATGACTTTTCAAAAAGTCATTACAATTATTGTATGTACTGAACACAGTATGATTAAATATGAATTATTACATACTTTACTGATTTTTACTGCCACAAACATCATAATCTGCATATTGCCTTGTTGACTTTTCAAAACAAACACTGAACAAAGATGGCAGCGACACTTGGCCCCTGAGGGTTACATGTGGCACCTTCTTGGCCCCTGTTTCAGACAAATCCTAGAACCACCACTGAATATGAACATATTTGACAAAAATCTACAGAAATGCGTGGCCAAACAGTTGTTTTCTTCAGACTTTAACTGGTACAAATATGAAAAGGGTTGATGAAGGCTTTTGATGTAGAAAATAGAAAAAACGTTACAAAAGTTCGGAAGAAACTCGGCGCTTCTTTTGTTTGCCAAGCTGACAGTTATTTGGACAGCTCTTTCCTTCGAGGTAAGCCTTGCTGGTTTGTGTCCACAACTTGTCAGGTTTGGCGCAGATTCGCTTACCTTGCAATGTGATGAAACTGCGGGATAATAAAGAAATGGAAAGGAAGAAATAGTAAATATTGGGAGCAGTAGAGTTGAATGATCAATTATCCATGCCTTTGAAGGCACTCGACATCCAATCCATTTAAAGTGGGATGATTGGCAGCGAATGAACAAGCGTTCATCACCTGAACGCGATCAAACTAGAGAATGCTTTATATTTGTAGTTGATCTCGGGACATTAACAGGTCAGTTTCTGTACATTTTGGAGCATTCCGGATTACTTCCTATATATTTTGCGTCACTTCCTTATAGGACTGCACAATATATCGTTTAAACATCGCCATCGCAATGTGCGCATGCATGATAGTCCCATCGCAGGACGTGTAATTGTTTTTTTGTTTGTTTTTTTTGTATAAAAGCAGAAATTGTGCAGAGACATGGCTTCCTGGATCCCTTCTATAAACACCGATCTTCATCATGCACAGATAAACCCCCTTAGCCTGGATTAAACGGTATTATATGATATACTGATATACTGTATTATATATACTAGAGATGTCCCAATCACATATTTTTACATATAGAGTCCAAGTCACCTGATTTTGAGAATCTGCTGATTCCGAATCCCGATCTGATACTGGAAAAAAAAAGTTTGTTTTTTTGCTCTGACGCTAACGCTGCCGAGGACAGCCTCTCACTTACTAGGCTGTATTGGCACCATGGAAAAAGTGCTTAGAAAATGGATTTCGTTCCACTGAAATGGATCTACATGACCTCTGCATTGTAATTTACATACGTTGCTAATTACTACCAAAAAAAAAGTTCTACTCACGGTTTCCAGTCATTTTTTAGTAATTAGCGTTTTCGTGTCGGTCTTTTTTTCCCCCGTGGCGCAGTGATATTGATACGGCGGAGTCGTATCGTCAGTGTGTGAAGCTATTTTAGGTCACGTGCACCAATAGGAGACGAGGACTGTTGCTATGCACTTCTAAAACAAACAATATGGCGGCGACCGTGTCAAGCTATGACACGAGCGAAGATGAACCAAAGATAAGAAAACCGCATTCGGAATTTAGTCAAAAGGCATCGAAACGATGCTATATGCATCTCTCAACTGTCCAAGGGCGAAAAAGGGCAGGAATTTGGAAAAAACGTGCAGAGCCCGCGTGGTTGCGTCAGACAATGGCTTTCTCTCCAGGCTCCGTCGAAGGATCTTGCTGAAAATGCGTCGACTGGGATTTTTAACGACATTGACTACAGGTAAGCCACACACACGCCTTTTGTTGTGAATAAATATGGGAGTTCTGGGCTTCTGGTCAGATCACATATGAAGTTAAGACTTGCAATGTGAGTTTTGGGCTGTAGCAGTAATTATTGTGATGTTAGATTGTTAACTTTGAGCAAAAAGTTTAGATTGACAAATAACATAGTATTTAGTCTGTTTAACCGTAGTTCCAAAAACCTATTTGATAATTTTATTCAGGAAAAAATGGCAGAATGGACAAGCCTATATAATTTGGATTGGAAGATTATGTAAATATGATATGGATGAAACAGTTCTCACATGGTTTATGTGTGTGTGCGTGTTTTTCAGAACTGAAACACCCTTCACTGACAGCTACAACTTTTCTGTGAGACCGTCGTCCATTAAAAGATTAGAGTTGACCAGGAAGTGCTGCGAATGGACAAGCTTGTGGAAATATGGCTTTATTGGGACCATGGAAAAAGTGCTTAGAAAATGGATTTTTTCAAAGCCAATACCCTCCTAACTTAATCACCAGCCAGAAATGTATCTTGATGTGAATACACAAAAATACAGATCTAGTGTTGCTGTTTTTGCTTAAGTGTTATATTAATTCTGGCAACGCAAAATCTTTATCAAATGTCATAAACACATCTACCAAACATTTGAAACAAGTATTGGTGCCTTAGTATACACATAGATGAATTCAGAATGAGAAATGTAGCTAATTTCTTGAAGGAAACACTTCAACATTAATGATTTGCACCCAGCACAATGAAATATATATTGAATTAAGCTAAAGGCTTATGTGTCATATTAAAAATATCACAACCTACTATGCAATGAAATATATAAAATAAAAAATGCACGCCGTGATCATAAATAGCTGAAAATCAACCCAATTGCTACCACACCCCCTAAATGTGAATCATGGCAAAAATGGAATAAGACAAACAAATTACAGGGTGATCAAAAATATAATGTGCCAAAATCATAAGGTGATACTTAAAAAATGAAAGACATCACAAAAGAAGTGATGGACACGTGTTGAAGATAACTTCCAAGTTTTATTTCATGTTTCACAAGTGCTCAAATGTGAGCACACCCAGCAGCACGGACAAAATCAAGCCACGATGAGAATTCCTCTCAAACGTGTGCATGTCGCAGTTATTGTCTTGATTGCAACTGTTGTTCGATATTTCACATCATCAGTACTTGCTCGACGTGTTGGTATGTTAAAGACAAAGTTCGTTATCCATCTGTATGGCACATAACGTATGTTATACACTAAGTGTATGTTCCACCACTTCGAGCAAATATTGATGACATGAAAGATTACATAACGGACGCAATCAACGCAGGAGGGAGGAATTCTCATGTCAACTTGATGTTGTCCATGCTGCTGGTGATGGCCATATTTGAGTACTATGAAAACATGAAATTAAACTTAGTTACTTCCGACATCTGTCCAAGCTAGTTTTTTTTTTTTTAATGTTTTTCGTTTTTGACATGGCATTTTGATTTTGGCACAGCCTTTTTTAATCACACTGTATATACACAAAAGTTTGGAATCATTCAAGTATGGTACTGTTGGTACACATTTATTTAAACATGGAAGTGTCTCATACTATAAAAATACACATTATTACACATACAAATATTGAAAAACGAATTAAAAAAAAAAAAATAGAAATAAAAGAATAGTAAAACTGTACATGACAACATTACTCCTCAAAATCGCTTTACTCAAAGTCATCATCCCATCCAAGTGTCTTCTGTTTCTTTGGAAACATTCTCACATGCTTGGCACCGATATAAATCAGGACAAGAAAGTTTTGCAGACATACAGGAACATCTTCCCATGTCACAATTGGTTGCCTTTCAACTACAGTTGACTACTTGAAAAACAGTATCAGGGGCAGGATTTTTAGTCATCCATGTCACTGCCAACTGCCCATCCTCAATGTCCCACCCATTCCCAATGGGTGAAGGGGCACACATTTTAACTGTCAGACAACGTTTCATAATTGCTGCTTTATAGTTTGCTGTCCTGCAATGTTGGTACAGAGCATCAGTTTTGGGGGGAATAGAATGTTCTGGCAAGACTGACGAGGCTATACAGAAAGATCTGCATTTGGCATCATTTTTGGCACATGACTGGCCAAACAGGTGGCACACGTATTTACACAACGTGTTAAATGTTTGTAGGTCAAGTTTAAAACTGCTGCCCAGCTTTGCAAACCCAGTCAGGTATTCTTTTTTTATGACGTGCAAAAGAAAAGGTTTTTTTGCCTTTGCCATGAAAGGCACAAGCAGAGTCACAACCTGTGAATGTATGGATGCCAATGAGTGCTGAACACACACTAGTGCCAGGAGCTGCAGAGACCTTAGAGACATCAGTCCTCGTTCTGTTGCCTCCTCCTGTGAAAAAATGCAATTTACACTGTAAATCTATCTGCAGACTTACAGCAATCACTGCCACGTCAGTATCAGGGCTTTTATTGACTACAGCTTGATGTTCTTGAGCCAAAAGGTTTATTTAACCATTGTCACCCATAACTGGTATGCAATAAAAAGCTATACTGGATTCACTTTCGACACACTGTACCCTATATACATTTTATAACAAAGTGGTATTGATATCTGGGCTAAAAAATGGTATCGTTACAACACTAGTTTAAATAAGAATTTTTTGAGCATAAGTTAATAACAATTAACCTTGTAGTAAAGGCGTGCGTGTGGCTTACCTGTAGTGAATGTCGTTAAAAATCCCAGTCGACGCATTTTCAGCAAGATCCTTCGACGGAGCCTGGGGAGAAAGCCATTGTCTGACGCAACCACGCGGGCTCTGCACGTTTTTTCCAAATTCCTGCCCTTTTTCGCCCTTGGACAGTTGAGAGATGCATATAGCATCGTTTCGATGCCTTTTGACTAAATTCCGAATGCGGTTTTCTTATCTTTGGTTCATCTTTGCTCGTGTCGTAGCTTGACACGGTCGCCGCCATATTGTTTGTTTTAGAAGCGCATAGCAACAGTCCTCGTCTCCTATTGGTGCACGTGACCTAAAATGGCTTCACACACTGACGATACGACTCCGCCGTATCAATATCACTGCGCCACGGGGGAAAAAAAGACCGACACGAAAACGCTAATTACTAAAAAATGGCTGGAAACTGTGAGTAGAACTTTTTTTTTGGTAGTAATTAGCAACGTATGTAAATTACAATGCAGAGGTCATGTAGATCCATTTCAGTGGAACAAACCAACACAATTTTGGCTCAGCCAATACAGCCTATACACAATTAATGAGTTGCCACAGCGCACTTCAAACTGTGTCCAAAGCTTAACGATGATTAACACATTTGTGCTTTTTATCACAGAGCGTAGACTTCATAATGATAACAGGACACATATTCCCCAGACACTGCGCCACGCCTTGAAGTAGGGGACGTTCCACACTCCGCTTCAGTTGTTCGAAGTCGGTCGCAGTTATTCTCAAACACATGCAGTGATCCAACGCCGGCTCTAGGTTGAAAAAGTACAAAACCTGTACCGCATACTAACAGGAAGGATTGTCTCATGAGGTATTTGTTCGGGGATTCAAGGTAATTACCGTAATTTCCCGAATATAGCGCACACTTTTTTCCCCCCAAAATCAACTTGTAAAATCATGGTGTGCATTATAAATGGGTACAGGGATGGAGAAAAAAATATAAATATATTATATACATATATAAAGACCGATTTTTTTTTATTGACACGGCCATGTTGTGTTGAAGAAACTTATGCGGTGATCCGTTGCCGACCATTACGGTACGTGACGTCACCATTTAGTTTCGGTCGTGGTGAGCTAGAAAAGGAGTCAGAGGCGGAGTATCAAACAAGGGAGCTAATCCGCGTTGCTTTATTGACATTTAGGCTGCAAAAATAAAATATGGTAGCAATGTCTGTATCACATGCAACCCGCAGAATATAACTATCTTTCCGGCTGTTCCCTCAACAAAATACCTCCCCCCGGGAACTATACAACGTGCCAACATAAGTTCCGCCGGTGAATTCTGTTATAACTCGTTACATGGTAATACTTCCCTCTGATTGGTCGAATGATTTCGTCCGTGTTAAATTCTGCTTTTTTCACTCTTCATGAAGCACATAATTTAGTTTCTTGAACTCCTTTGAGTCAACGTTTATTGCAGCTCCGCAACTCGGACCGTAACAAATGACTTTCTGTGTCCGTCAACTATATCTGTCCCTCGGGAAACTCAAACCCAAATAACAACTCTTGTTAGTCTACAGCGATGTGCGCTTTCAGTTTTCTGACTTCTAGCCTTACATCTGTTTTGTTTTCTCCTGGATTCTGGTAAGTTGGAGAAGTTGTCAAATCATATTATTACGTACATATTGTTAGTTTACGGTAATGTTTTGAACTACCAATGTGCTATGCTTGTGCTGTGTTTCACCAGTCAGTAAAATGACATTTCTGTATCTGTACACGACCTCTGTTTTCTTGTATTCTTCTATTCATTGGTGCTAAAATTAGGGTGCGCCTTATAAACGGGTACAATAATTTTCCCTACATTTTACAATAAAATGTGGGGTGCGCGTTATACACGGGTGCGCCTTATATTCGGGAAATTACGGTATCATATTTTTCGTACCATGCATGCATTTTGAAACGTGAAAAAAATCAATGGGAGACATTACCCGCTACGGCATTGGCGTCATAATTTGGAATATTTACGTACAATAAATGCTAACTGTCCAATTTATTGTTTTTAACAAGAATTGAGACTGTTTTACGTCCATATTTTTAAAGAATTCAGGGATTTATGCATTTATTCACGAGAATTTTCAACGTAAAATGCTGTTTGTGGTGATAAGGCTGCGCCAGAGTGGATTAAAAAATGCTAACTGTCCGTTTTTTTTTTTTTTTTTTGCTTTTAACCAAGAATCGAGATTGTTTTACGTCCGTATCTATAAAGAATTGAGGTACTTAAGCATTTATTCACATTAATTGTCAACGTAAAATGCTGTTTGTGGTGATAAGGCTGTGCCAGAGTGGATTAAAAAATGCTAACTGTCCGTTTTTTTTTTTTTTTTTTTGCTTTTAACCAAGAATCGAGATTGTTTTACGTCCGTATCTATAGAGAATTGAGGTACTTAAGCATTTATTCACAAGAATTTTCAATGTAAAAAGCTCTTAGTCTGTGTTTCCACTAGGTCAGCTTTGACGGAGAAAGGGCTGTTTTTAATCGGCCCCGTGGCCCATGTCCCATCAATATATTAGTCTATGCGTAGAGCTACTGAGGCATCTCTGGCCGTATCAAAGTTACAAACCTGTCAGTCATCGTTAACTTGAAATGGTGACCAAGAAAATGCTTGGTCGCACTGTTTGGCGTTGGTAAGAGGCTGGATAGGCATAAAGCAGAACAACTTTAAACCACATCCTTATCACCCGATTCCGATCCACTGAAAAATGACACTATCGGGCCGATTTCTGATCACGTGATCGGATCAGAACATCTTTAATGAATACAATGTGGTCATAGTGAGTTAACCAAAATCTTGCCAAACAGAGCTATTCAAGTCATCTGTTGAAAATTCTTCTCGTTATAATTTCTCAATATATATCACAATATATTCAAAATATACATTCAATATATATCCAAAAGTCTCAATGTCAGTTTTTTCCAATCTTCATTGGGGGCCTTAACAGGTCACTTCCTGTTGATTTTTGTCTATTGATTTTAGAGAAATTCTCCGAGACCAAATGGATGGGACGTCTATCATCGTCAATGGAAGCCAATGAGTGGAAAGCAGATATTCTTTTGTTAAAAATTGGACTTTTTTGTTTTTATTTCATTATAATGTATTATTTTATTTTTTTAATTTTATTTCGTAAATAAAAACTGTGCGATACGATATTTCGGAATTTTTTCTGATTCTGATTCTTACCCACAGTTTAGTCGAATGCAGATACAGTCTAGTGATCTGTACCCACAGTTTATTCATATGTAGATACAGTTTAGTGATCTTTACCTATGACAATGACAGTTATGGATGCTTACAAGAAAATTTAAACATTAATCTGTTTTATGCAACATATATAATTTATTATTACTTTTTAATTATATTATTACTCATAAAATACGGTACACAGCAAGAACCAAAAGTGATATTTGCCATGTGGCAAAATGAATTTTGCCATGTGGCATTTTTTTAATATGTGGCAAAATGGATTTTGCCATGTGGCGTTTTTTTTTTTAACATGGCAAAAAATGCCACATGTTAAAAATGTGGCATTTTTACATGTGGCATTTTTTATTTTTTTTTGCCATGCCACATGACAAAATACATTTTGCCATGTAGCAATATGGATTTTGCCATATGGCATGTTTTTTGCCATGGCCAAAACGAATTTTGCCATGTGACATTTTTTTTAACGTGGCATTTTTTTACCATGTTAAAGAAAAAATGCCACATGGCAAAATACATTTTGCCACATATTAAAAAAATGCTACATGGCAAAATCCATTTTGCCACATGGCAAAAAAAGCCACATGTTAAAGAAAAAATGCCACATGGAAAATCCATTTTGCCAACTACCAAAAAATGCCACATGGCAAAATCCATTTTGCCACATGGTAAAGTCCATTTTGCCACATAGCAAAAAAAAAAAAACGCCACATGGCAAAATCATTTTTACCACATGGCATAAAAATGCCATATATTAAAGAAAAAAATGCCACATGGCAAAATCCATTTTGCCACATGGCAAAAAAAATGCCCAATATCAAAGATAAAATGCCACATGGCAAAATACATTTTGCCACATGGCAAAAAAAATGCCACATGGCAAATGCCACTTTTGGTTCTCGGCCCTGCTGTAAAATACAGTGGTACCTTTACTTACGATCGCCTCTACATACAGAATTTTCAGGGTGCAAATGAAATTTCAGGATGGGAGAGGCAAAAAACAGTAGGAGCTGCTACTTGCAGCTCCCAGAGTATACTGAACGCAGAGGTTGCGCTAGACATTTTCGTTGTCTGTCATTTTGACTGACAGGGTCATAAAAATCCGGTCATAGTCTATTTTTACCGGTCACTTAAATTTTTAAAATGATAATGATGACATATTCAATAGTATTTAGTTTTCATTCATTTTTAATTAATATTGTAACGCTTGCTTGGCGGTGAAAAATTAGACACGGGAGTCGTGGTATTTTTCTCCCTTTTTACTCTGCTTACCGCCAACAACTCCACCCCCAAAGAAAAAGAGCCAACGATATAGACCCTAATCACCAACGTCACACAATGATCTTAATTGTGGTTGTCAGCCCAAAATCTTCTAAATATATATTAAATGCATCTTACCAGATATAAAATGACTACTCCATAGTCTGTGGTGATCGTTTGGTGCCCAGATTTCTTGTCGAATTACAGCAGTCCATCTCGCTCTCATCCTCGGGTCCCTCAGAATACGGTAGAACTTCAAGTCTCTCCGTCTATCTTTTCTGTTACAGCAACCAACCGCCACACACGCCTTCACCATTTTGATTATTAATATTAACGAGCAGAAAAACATGCCGTAATAGGAGGCATGTACGTAGCGGTAATGTGTAAACATGAACAGCTGACACACAATATGGTGGCTCCAGTCAGGGGGGCGGAGTTGTGACGTCATGTGATTGGGGTCTATACACAGGCGGCAATCTTGTCCATCAATTGGATGACGCGCTGGCACACCGGGTGCACCAATAAGAACCTCGCGTTGATGTGTCAATCACGGTGCCGCCGCCAGACCCCGGTGACACTACAATATTCTGACAGAAGAGCCAACGACGTCATGCATTAAGAAAGACAATAGCTAATTGATATGCTAACTCGCCACCCTGTGGTCTGGGGTGTGAATTGCAACCTGTCAAAATGACGGACGAACGTCAGTTTTTTCCGTCACCGTTTTAAAAAAACGGTCAACGACAGAAAATATCCGGTTAACGCGACCCCTGACTGAACGTAACATACTTAAAGGTGCTCTGCCATTAGCCATTGTCTAGCATCTTCCTGGCATCCAATTGGCTAAGAGGAACCTCTATTGTATGTGTATTTGTGTATCCCTGCCTCCTCTTCATTCGCCACGAAGTGTTACGACAACTTTATGTGTGTATTAACTTTTATTATTTACTCTATTCTTCGTTTTTCTCATTTTATGTTTATTTTATCTAATTGTAACATGTATTTGTTACATGTTTTGAGGCATTTTTATGCTTTATAAAAGATTTATGTCTGAATTTTGGAGGGTCTTGGAACAAATTAGGGCATTTACATTAAACACATGTCCCTACTTATGTCCCTAATTTTCACTTTACGAAACTACATCCAGAACCAATTAATTTTGTAAGTAGAGGTACCACTGTAGAATAAAACAAATTGAACTTACACCACCACGTGCAATGGACATGAAGGAGGTCTTTGGATGTAGTACTTGGTCAGCAAATCTCGATGGACTTGCGTGTTGGAGATTTTGCGACAACAACTGGGTATTCCGCCTGACAAAGAAAACGAGAAAATAACACATCATATCATGTTTGCACAAAAGTGACATAACACCTACCTTGAGCGATGGCGCCGGGCACCGTGACGGCCAGCAAAAAAAGACAGAGCAATTTAAGTGCTGTCATCGCGCGTGTCGGACGTAATCAGGTGTGAAGTGGATGTTTTCGCCGCGGGCCTTTTAAAGCGGGAATTTGTGTCACTTCTAAGTCAAGCATGATGCACCTGGAAATAATCAAAGCCTTTTCCTCCCACGTAAAAATGCCAACACAGCCTCTTGGCCCCCTTTTTGCTCAATACTGAGGGTGTCAGTGGCCTACTTTGCTCTTGCGGGAGCATCACGTCAGTGCTCTTTTGGTTTCAAATGCAATCTGCAATGTTGAAGTGGCACTAAAGTCATTTCCAGAGGATTGGAATTGGTTAATAAAAAAGATACGGTTCTTGAATTGTATTTTTTAAATATCAACTCATTGGCAGCCACTGATAGCGATAGAAATCCCATCAATTTTGACTGGAAGGGCTGGCAGCGATTGTTCGTTGCTCAAATTGAATGTGTCGTCTATCGCCGTCAATAGCAGTGAAACATTATCATTCACTGCCAGCCTTACCAGTTGAAATGGATTTGATGTCTATTTATGACTGTCAATGGCAGTGAAAGAGAGTTCAGTTTATCACCTTGGATGACAAACTTGTGATAATGTTGTGATAGCTTTTTTTTCAAATTTATTAAGAAAACACATTTGGATGTGCTTTTTTCCCTTCCTCAATCAGGGTTCCCGCGGGTAATTGAAAAGTCTTAAAAACTCTTAAATTTAAAATCCAGATAATCAAGGTTTTAAATTCTCCTAAATTGAATGGAGAGTTGCATTAGGTGTTAAATTTCCTGAAGATGCGTTTAATGCCAGGGTTGCTACCAAAATCTTCCATTAGAATAGTGAGCACTCTTGCCTGCAGCAGGGGAACTAGTCCGACGAGCTGTAACTTGCTCGCCGCCGGGTGGGTTGCCGATCGGCGTAGACAATCAACAACCCCACCGCCGTGTGACATGTCCCTGGGTAGTTTTGTGTGATTTTTTGCTTCAAAAGCCGAGAATAAGACTGAAACAGCACTCGGTTTGGGTTAGCATGTCGGTTAGCTGTCACGCCTGCTGGTTTGTTTACGCTCTCCGAAGCCAGGGCAGGGAAATGACAAAAAACTCCGGTGGCATAAAATATAGTTTGGGAGGTGCTAGAAGAGGACAGTTTTGACCATTTGAAGTAATTTTGCCATGGCATACTGAATAAATGCATTTTTAATATTCCATATTCCATTTAGCAAAGGACTGTTATTTGTCATGACCATACATTTATTTAGGAATTGGGGACAAATACGTCGACAAAAAGAATATCCTGTAAAAACATTGGAGTAGAGAGACTGAAACAATGACATTTTGTGGCTCTCTTCGTCGCATTTTCCTCGTTCTGAATAATTCCCCCCAATGCGCTGAATTTTAAATCAGATGAAACCATGACCATGCTGACGCCATCCTGCAGTTGGGGACGCTAGAGCCCTATAATGGTAGGTGTGGCTAATCAGTGGATTAAAAAACTAATTTCTTGTCATCTGCGCTTTGCCAAATTGTTGTATATCATCGAATCGCTCAAAATATGATTCTAATTCACATAATAATGCGATTTAAGACTTTTTTTTTATCCTGTCGTACTAACTTTAAGATACTATACAGTATAATATTTTGTGGTGAAGTGAGTTTCTCAACCAATCTCAAACCAAATTAGGGATACATGTGGGAACGGAGCTAGCTAGCTAGCATGGATGGAAAAATGACCACACTGTTTTGGTGTTCAATAAATTAATTTAGACTAGGCTCGATTTTGTAATATCTAGCAATTATAGTGCTTGAATTGGAAAAGAAATTTAGTTTGGCTGAACTTCTACTTAGCCAACATCGAAGCTAAGTAGGTCTTCGCTTGAATGCCAATCACAGCGAATGCACCGTTTCTTATAGTTTTGGCAACTTTGTCACATTTGGTCAGGCAAAGGGTTTTATATACAAGTAATAATGACAAAAGCGAGACATCATTGCTGTTAAAGGCTCTGAAGAAGCCCAGCAGGCTTACCTTAAAATATGGCTATCCTTAAATGAGGCATTTCCAGTGGCGTTCGTTTGAGGTCAACCAAGAACACAACTCTTTTTCGACCAGAACTCCCGCTCGTCCATAATTCAATGACTTTCAATCATATTTCCCTGTCAATCATAAACCAACTATTTGTCAACATTAGTTCATCAACTACAAAACAATGTTTCAACGTCACTGTCATGTTTCGTCGGTATTTGCAACATTGGTTCAACATTGTTCATTGTTGAAAAAAATCAACGTTTATTCAATGCTGGTCTGCTATCTGGGTATTTTATTTTTTAAGATCAAGTACTTTTAGACGGACTCCGCTTATCTGCCTTTAACATGTTTTGAATGATGAATTAGGCTCTTGGTTTTTCTTTCTAAGAGAGAAAGTGGCATTGCGGAACTATTTGTGGTATGTAAACGGATATACTTGTTTGAGTTCCCCTAAAACTCCCCCAAGTTTGTGGTCACTTGACTTTTACATGAGAGGAAATGCAGTACATACTGTCACAAAGCTTTGGTAAAAACTTTTTCCTCTGAGGGCTGCATTATTAAAAAAAAAAAAAAAAAAAAAAGATGGAAGGACACAAGGGCTAGTTGAATGCAGGAAATGGTTAAAGATGATAAACTGTAATCCTGTAGACAATCTATATAATAATAATAAATAAACACGTGTGCATATTAGCTCATTAATGGCGATAGTTTGACATGTACATTCACCGAACCCTTCGGAATTAGATAGGAAAGCAATTTTTTTTCCAATTCAAAACTGATATATCTAAGCCAGTAAGCTAGCTAATATCTCTCCTGTTTAAAATTCTTCTCATTTTGGCAGCTGCTGTGCTGTGTAAAAAAAAATATTTAAAATGGCTCAGTATCTAAATAAGTGACACAACTATTAAAAATAAATATTAATAAATGTCAGGGCTTTTGTTTTCTTAAAAGGACTTTTCCACAGCACCCATCCAATGTTGTTTTGTCTCAAATCTTTTTCAATATGAACACCACTTAAACCAAAGTTATTGATCATTTTGACTCTGTTTCATTAGGAGTCAATAATATTCCAATCTACTGTAACTGCAGGGATCTGAAATCCAGTGAGTCATTTCAGAAATGTTAACCATATCGTTAGTCTTATAGCATAGTTTCCTAAATCATGTTTCACAGGTTTTGGAAAACAATAAGAAAACATATTTGTACGAAAACAAATTGGCCTTTTTTATTAATATTGTTTTGGTTTCTAAAATGTGTTGTGATTAGCCAAGGAAATAAGCAGAAAGAAAGAATTATGCAGAATTTAAAGGAGCATGAAGTTAGACACATATCACAGTGTGGCTAACGATACCTAGCAGAGTCTTTAGCTATGCAGCATCTTCACAACATGTCTGCATCTTCCGGCCCTTTAAAATGAAAGTGTCTCAACGCACTCATTCACAAATCTCATGACATGATTTACAGAAGTGTGTCCTGCTTTTTAGTGAACGCTTCCTTCCTCCATATGGGTAACACTTCTGCTTTTCAAGGAATTGTAACTTGTCATTCAGAAACAAAACAATCCAGTACAGTCTTGCATGTGTGCAGTTTTTCCAATTTTGCTGCCGCCCTATGTATTGACAAATGACTTAAGACTGACGTCAGATCAAACTGAATCAGTGGTAAATTTGTCACTGTGGCAGGAAACTTGATGGAGCATTGTGTGAATGTGTGTGAATAGTTGTCTTTATTGTGACCTATGTTTTCATTGTGGCAGGTTTTATAGTGGTTTGTTTTAGTACTAAACTAATGGAGTACTAACTATATAATGGAGAGTTAACTCTATACAGCACAGTACCTATAGAGAGGATACAGAAGATTGTGGTCATGTTGCCATACAGCCAATAAGCCTTTCAAAACCCGGTTTTTAGCAATAATCCAGTTATGTGAGGTCATGTTAAAAGAAAAAACAGTAATATGTCTGGTTTGGCCTCTGAATGGCGCAAAGACCTGTGAGCAGGGATTAAAGTGGCTAGAAAAAACAGTTGGAACAGTTAGACTTATAACACACAAAAAAATGCAACAGGTTTTACACATGCACTAGGCCTTGGGTCGGCAACCCGTGTTTTGAGAGCCGCATGTTGCTCTATAGCGCTGCCCTAGTTGCTCCCTGGGGCGTTTCAAAAATGTTTGAAAATGGAAAAAGATGGGGGAGGTATATATATTTTTTGTTTTAACATAGTTTCTGTAGGACAACAAACATGACACAAAAAAATCAGCGTTTTTCAATGCTGTAAAAATGTCTTAGATAATTATTACATTTCAACATTTTGACGAAGATTTGCATCATAGCCTGCGACGCACATTTCTATCAGCAGGGCGGCTGTTGAAACAAACCGACGCTATATGAAGGGACATGGATTCCAAAGCGGAAACGAGAAAAAGAAACTGAGGAGAACAGTGGATTCAAGGTTTTCTGGGCCGAATCAATTCCATACGTTCCCAACGCGGAAGGATTTTCAGAATGTTTGCTCTGTAGCGAGAAGTTGTCAAATCACAAAAGGAGTAATGTGGAAAGACATTTGCAGGGAAGGCATACTACTTTTGCAGCCGAGTACCCAGTAAATGCGATTGCATTACTTCTGGAGAAATTACAGGAGTGCAAAAATATATTTAAAAATTACGTTGCATCTCCAAACTCCACTACTGCTGCGAGTTTTGTTGCAACACGGGGGAAAACCGTTCACAGATGGTGACTGGTAAATGAAGGAGTCATTCATCAACATATCAAAACACCTATTTGACTTCAAAAACAAAACCGAGGTAATACAGAAAAATCAAATACCATATTTTTTGGACTACAAGTCGCTCCTGAGTATGAGTCGATCCAGCCATAAAATGCCGAACAAAGAGAAAAAAAACATATACAAGTCGCACCGGAGTATAAGTCGAATTTTGGGGGGAAATTTACTTGATAAAATCCAACACATAGACCAGACATGTCATCTTGAAAGGCAATTTAATATAAAAATACAATAGAGAACAACATGCTAAATAAATGTAGTGTACAGTGCATGAACAACGAAATGTGAATATACTGTCCTACGCTACGGCTCGGTCCTGGCTATACAGCGAACTCCCAAACGACAATGCTGGATGTCCGTATAATTTGCTGAATCAATTTGGTCCTCGATAGAAAACAGGTTCGCATCAACGTAAATAAATGATAATTGGGTACTATTAGTAATAAGTAACAGGTTAGCATGCGTTCGCTATCATTAGCACATCGTTCAAACAACCACACAACTGGTTCTAAGTGTCCGATCGCGGGTGGAAAACACACAACAACAACAGAAAAGATGATACACGCAGGCGTTGCCTCTGTAGAGATAATTTAAAAAGCATAAACAATGAAAGTAGGTTCGCAGCCGTCTATTCTCTCTCGCTAACTCGCCCACTCACTCATTCAGAGCTACATAGCTGTCCATCTTCTTCTGGCGTGTGAGCACTCTTCTTCACGTAAACAAGTGCGAGTGCGCCCTCACGTGTGCGTGAAAGCGCCACAAACTAAATGCATCCATTTCAAGATAAAAAAGTCAATAATACAATTGAACATACACTGCCAAAGGCAGAACGCGAACGTGGCCATAGCTATAGAGTTATTCAGATAACTATAGCATAAGAACATGCTAACAACTTTACAAAACCATCAGTGTCACTGCAAAACACCAAAATAACATGTGAAATTATATCATAATGTGTTAATAATTCCACACATAAGTGGCTCCTGAGTATAAGTCGCACCCCAGCCAAAATATGAAAAAAAAAACGCGACTTATAGTCCGAAAAATACGGTACATGCCTCTTGCATTAAGATAGTGAAGGAAAGGGCCACAAAAATGGCAGGCAACTTCACCAATCAGCAAATCAAGGACATTAATTTAGCGGCAGCATGCTCTGTGATGAGTTGTGTGATGTGATCGATATTGAACATCCATTGCATATAGGCAGGTACGTGAACTCCGATTATATACTTTACCCTTTCAAAACAGCGCTGTTTTATTTTTTATTAATGCAGGCTGCGTTTTGTTGCACTATGTTTGTTGCCCGGATAAGGGGCACGTTATGCACATTCTTTTTTGTTGTTGTTGGGTTTTTTTTTTCGAATCTTCAGAACACATATGACATCAAAATTCTGATTTCTTTATTGCATTTCTTTAATTTTATCAAAGCAATTAAGCATAATTCATTAATATTGTAATGAAGTTAAACTTGAGGCAGTGTCGAACAACAACAAGTTGTCACGTGGTGGGTCATTCTCAATAGAATGCACTGCAAGGAAAATAAACATTTAGTCATGAAGGCTCATTATGTATTTATAGCCAACTTAGTCATTTTGATAGTAGACTAATATAGCTAATTTAAGATACATACAACGCGTGTTGCCTTTATTATAATGCTTATACAAGGCTTTTAATTTTTTTGCGGCTTGAGACATATTTTTATTTTATGTTATTTTGGCTTAATATGGCTCTTTCAACATTTTGGGTTGCCGACCCCTGCACTAGGCTATTAAATTGCTTACTTTAACAAGGCATACACGAGAAACTGATTTGCATTCAAAATTGTACTTTTTAATTAATGTGCAAAATAATAGTTGAGAAAAACACACAGTAACTCCAACCTCCTACTCCTAATTTTTATTGTCCCTCATTTCCTCACATCTAAATGCAAAACCTCAATTTTAACTATCCTACTTTCCACACTATAAGGCGCATATGAGTATAAGGCACACCGTCAATGAATGGCCTATTTTACAACTGATTTCATACATAGGCCACACCGCATGATAAGGCGCAGTAGTAGTAGTCATGGTTGGGGTTGCGTTATACATCCACTAGATGGTGCTGTGATAAAGGGAATGTCATGCCATGATTAACCAATGTTGATCCATATATATCGTATAAGGCACATTGGATTATAAAGCGGGCTGTCTGCTTTTGAGAAAATTGAAGGCTTTTAGGTGCGCATTATAGTGCAGAAAATACTGTACTATAGAGACTAAATTAAGAACATAGGATGTCCTTTAAAATTGAACGTAATTTAAACATTGACTATTTTTTTAATTAATAGTTATTAGTGTAAGTAACATACATTAAGAAAAATAGGGTTAAGTCGGGAGGTCCAGTTATTAAGTTATTAAGTCCAACTGACATTAACATGGAAGGTCTTGTGAACCTCAGAGCAAATAAAATAAAACAAAATAAAATCAGCCTCTTGAACACGTCTGGCTTGTTCTTTTTTTGTTGTTCCAGAAAACGTGCTTTGGAAAAAAATCAGAGCTAACTATCCATGCTGATCACATGCAGTGGCGCGGGAAGTGGGGTGCTGCAGCACCCCCTGGTGTTGGGGAGTAAAAAGTTTTAGTAGATTATTTTTTTGTTATTGTTGCATAGACTTTATAATGAAATTGACGGGGCGTGGGGCCGATTAATAGGTGGGCCTATCTCCGTCAAAGCTGACCGAGTGGAAACACAGACAAAGAGATTTTTACGTTGAAAATCCTTGTTAATAAATGCTTAAATCCTTCAATTCTTTATAGATATGGACGGCATTGCCGTAGCGGCTAATTTCTCCCATTGATTATTTTCACAACGTTTCAAAATGCATGGATGGTATGAAAAATAATAATAATTACCTTGAATCCTCGAACAAATCACTCCTTCCTGTTTGTATGCCATACAGCTTTTGTACTTTTTCAACCCAAATCCGGCATTGGATCGCTGCGTACCTGCGTTTGACAATAACTCCTCCATGTGGGCAGGCCACCTACTTCAAGGCGAGGCGCAGTGTATGATGAATGTGATCCGATCATCCGACCAATATCATTATGAAATCTGTGGTTGTTGTTGTTGAAAATTGACCAATATATAAAATATTGAAACAATAGCGTATCTAACTTTGAGGATATAATGTATATGTTGAAAAAGTTTGTTTTTTTAATAACATGGTCACCACCTGATACCTTGCTTGCTATCAGGTCACGTCAGATAAGGCCCTTTTGGAACAGAAAAGTTAACTGTTGACCCATGAGGCGTTAACGTGGCGCAAAAATTAATTAGCGATTTTTTTCTTTACAAAAACAGTGAAAACTTTTCTAAAATTCAACTTGAGGTCGAAAATGAATATGATTGTGATAGTTTATAAAAGTGCCCAGCGAGGAAAAGAAATGTTTGCGTTGTAACCATATTATTGTTTGTTGTTGCTGTTGAGCTGCTGCCGTGCAGAGCGCTATTGGTGTTGGACCTTTTAGTTTTCAAATGTGTTCGTGTGTCACTGCGCCATCTAGCATTTGCATGATAATACACAGGGGCTTTTATTTCCAATACAAAAACTCCAACACACACTGTAGATAAAATAGAACGCTGTCTTTGTAGTAGCCTAATAGTAGTACGTAAACTATCCAGCATGCATGTGGACTGCCATTGTGCACGCCTTATATGGAGAAAAAGCGAATCATGATAAATTTGGACCGAAACAGCTGTTTTTGGATGGGAAAAACAAAATAAGATCCTCAGCACCCCCTGCTGTGAGTGACTTCTAGCGCCCCTGATCACATGTCAGTCTGTCAGCCAATTCAACGGACAACTGAGTCCAGGGGGGGGTTGCTGTATGCATGTGCACATCGACGCGACTCATCAGACTTGGATACACTGAGACGGAGCCCATGGGCAGAACTGTGTGGAATAAATAAATAATAAATATCAGTGGAAACGCTACACAACCCTTCATTAGGCTTGTTGTTAACATTAATTAATGTAAATCGGACGCATGAAGATAATTTTCTTCTTGGAGATGCTTGTGTGGCAGCCTGGCAGTTTTTGTTTTTTTTAATAAGCGGTTTTGACAGTTGCGGTCATATTTTTGTGATCAAAGTACTATTTCAGCCCGTTTCGGCCCCGAATCTCTTAACGGAATGCCCTACCGGACTGTTCCGGCCCAATTTCGCCTCTGCTTCTGGGTACACCTTCTAAGTAGCAAATGTGACTTTACATAGTTGGTGAATTTATGACTTCAATGAGTGAACTAGATGAAGTCACAGTTGCTACTTGTGAGGTTTACCCGCAAGTCTTTGTGCCTGTGAATAGCTCAAAGACTTGTGGGTACACCTTCCAAGTGGCAGCCATGACTTTACATACAGTAGTTAGTGAATTAATGACCTGCCCGAGTGTTCTTTTAACAAACACACAAACTTAAACTGCATACTAAAGTCAAGTTAAACTTCTTTGTTAAATCTTGCAAGCACGAGAACACATTTTAATGTTGTAGCTTCTGTGTGTGATCCATTATCAAGGAATTGTGGTCTTTTGAGTACAACAAGTAGTTGTTGGTGTCTAAAACATGACAAATGGATTGGACAGACTAATTCAAATGCACAGCAGAAGGATTAGTAGATGCCAAATGATTGGATGTCTATCACCATCAACGGCATAATAATAGTTCATTAAAAAATATATTTTAATGTTAGGGTAATCTCCAATTCATCCACAGTCACTCAGTGATATAGAAAATGAAATACTAAATTCAATCCCCATGCAAGTTTGAGGTAAGTTTTGTCTGACTAATGAGTTAAATGTGTGGCGGATATTTGTGGTAGCAGCCACGGGATCTCCTTCCTTCCCCTTTTGTTTTTGATTCAAAGGAATACAGTATGACACACTGACACGTGACCAGCTTGTGCGTGTATTTTTGCTGGAATCATCAAGATATCAACTGATTTCTATGGCACAATTTGTATTTCACAATGACATTGTTTCCCACTATGAAGTCAGTGGGTCGATCCAGACATGACAGGACTTGTTTAGAGTTTGGTCATTTTACTTGAAAGGTGAAAATTTCTCAAATGCACCGTGGTCACTTTCAGTTCCAAAATGAATGCTAAATAACAAATCCTCAAGGCAAGGCAAATTTAGTTGTATAGCACAATTCAACACGATGTAGTTCAATTTGTTTTGCATCATATTAAGATCAGCAAGAAAACGTTGTAGAAGAAAAAGTTGTAACATGAAAACTAAATAAAATATGACGTTGCTTCACTTCAACAAATTCTTCTGTGTAAGATGACTATGGTTGTGATTATTGTTATTTTTTCACACTGCGTCAGTCTATGATGTTTCTAATATTGTGGTGATGATCAAAATCATGGGTCTTTATCTCAATTTATCCAGGGACCGCTCGAGCCTGGGTCACATTAGTATTTCCCCAAAAAGTTTCAAGTATTAAAAAAATATAAGTACAGTGGTACCCCGAGATACGAAAGCTTCTGCACACTAATAAAATAATTTTACAAAAGATGTATGAAATTTTTTCGCTTCATTTTACGAAAAATGATTCAGCGTACAAAAGAAAATACGTACTGTAATATACAACGGCATAGTGGTGGGCCGGATTCGGAAGAAATAAGTAAGGTCGTAATTCCTAAAATAAGTATGGTTTGGTGTCACTACACATGCGCAAACTGCGACTCTACATATTTTACACATACACGAGAAAAATATGTATTGGATGAAAAATAAGTAGGAATTAGTGACTACGGTCAAGCCAGCAGATGTTCATGTTCATGTGGTCAAATGAGCGGACCCTAAAATTACCGTCCCGGCGTAATCCAATGGAAAATGCATTCCGACCGAGCGGCGAGCCAGTTGACATCCGTGTGCTTGTGTTGTTCCCAACTCTTGAAAACACTCTCAGCACTCTAAAATACACAACACCACCATTGTCATCATTTGATAAAGGAAATAAAGTTGCCTGTGGTACTGTAAATCCACAATTCTGATCAATTCTGGCCAAGGTTTGTAAATATTAGTAGTGGGCCTCTCTGACTACACACAAACTCAAAACTATGCATTTTTACTGTACCATGATTTAGAGAAGATGAATTAAAAGTCCTACATGTGTACTTTGATCAGGTTACAGTTCTCTAAAGGTTTCATAATGTTGTAGTTTATTGTATCTATGACCTGTTTGCATTAAAATCACTACATGCTTTAAAATCACTCCACTGTTGTAATTATTTTACTCTAGGCCAATTAAGGGCTCGAGTTATTGTTTATGACAGGATTTTTGTCCAAAACAAAATCAAATGCTGTTTTTTTTTCATCACGGTACAGAATTTCTGTTGCCGGCTGGATGGCTTCCAACACTGTACATGAAGTGGGCCGGTCTTTCAATGACTCCCAGGCCTCTCCATAATAATAATAATAATAATTCCTGCTCGAAGAAAATTTTATAAGTCACGCTATAACTGCGCCATAAGTTCCTTTTACCCTATTGGTCTGAATCTTTCCCATCATGCTCGGTACCATGAACCTACTCTCCTATTGGTCAGAATCATTCCCATCATGCTCAGTACAATGATCCTACTCTTCTATTGCCCTATTGTTGGTATTACTTTCGCTTTCGGGCACGACCTCACTCGAAAGGTAAGGTTCCAAATTCTAGTACAGTGGTACCTCAACAAACAAACACCTCGACGTTCGATCCTTTTGACATCCGACGTAAAATTTGACTCGTCATTTACATCCTCGAAATACAACGATTTATGACAGCGTTGCAATTTTATTGTTTTCCTGCTAGACAGACGCGCGGCGGTTTTTCATCATGGGTCCCAAAAAGGTTAGTGCAGGTGGTGAAAAAAAAAGAAATAGGTGACGCTTAGCTTTGAAATCAAAATAGAAATGATAAAAAAATATGAGCATAGTGCACACCAGTGAAATGGCTCGACAATACTATGTACCATCTCGACAGTCCTCCTCCAACCTCCGTTTGCCAGTCTCTATAAATTAAGTTGACAATTATTATTATTGTAACATCGGCAAGTTCGTCAGGTTTTTAGTCATTTATTTCAGAACTTGGGCAACACAACACGGCTACTGTCCGCCGTAGCCGAAGCCAACAACAACATGAAAAGAGAAAGTAAAAACTCTTCCGCACCTCTCTCACTCTGTTGTCAGTCAAACAGTACGTTCTGGAACAGCATGCAAAATACAACCACAACATTAGTACCCGATTCGTTACATTATTATTATTATTATTATGTTCATAGACTTCATAACTTATTGACATGACACGGGAGCTATTTCCAAAAACCTCTAATTCAAATATTTTGAAAACCAAAGCTGCTACTGACCAAAAACCAAAACAGGCACCTACCTTAGCCATATATGAGTCTCCATGAGCATCAACATAAAAAAATTCAAAGTCGTTCCCAAATAAAATCCTGATTGATTATTTTTCATATAAGTATAACACAACTTAAAATGGCAATAAAAGTCAAAGATTTTACACTAGATGCACAAAAATCCCTAAATGCAAAGATAATCAGCGATGTTTTCAGGATCAATAGCAATATTTAACATATCATATAAGTTTTTGACCAAAATAGCAACTTTTTTTTCAACAGCTATTAAATCACTCAATTTAACATCAGAAAATTAATACTTGAGGAAAACATGCAGAATCAATTATAAATAACATATAAATAGATTATTAATAAATTCTATATACAATCACAACTTATTATAGAATAGAATAGCCCTTTATAATCATTATACACTATATACTCTTGGCGAATGAGGCTAGCAGCCAACTGGTGTAAACAGAGCTTTTCTGGCAAAAATTCTTGTGAATAAATGCTTAAACCCGTGAATTCTTCATAGATATGGGCGCAAACAGTCTCGTTTCTTGTTTAAAAGTAAACTATGAGGCTATTCAGTTACGAAAATTAGCCGCCTCCATGTGTAACCAAAGAAGACAATTCCTGCGAATAAATGCTTCAATCACGCATGCATGGTACAAAAAATATAATATTTACCTTGAATCCTCGAACAAATCACTCCTGAGACAATCCTTCCTGTTTGTATGCGGTAGGCCTACAGCTTCCGAAGTTAAATCCAGTCGTAAGTAAATCCAAGCTTAAATCCGACATAAGCATGTGCCGTCTTCGGCAATTACTAAGTGATGCTCAGCCCCCTCTGATAAGGCCTTACGCAAAGAATGACGAAGTGACAAGTCAATAGTAATGAAGTCTATGTTATGTTATTATCCCGATTTGTATTTAGAATGTATTTGTTTTGCTGTGTGTAATTGCTATTTCTAATTGTAACTGCAGTATTTATGAAGGGTTTAGCATAGGTTTTTGGGCTGTATAACGAATTAATCAAATTATAATGTATTCTTACGGGAAAATCCTGCTCGACATATGACCGTTTCGACTTAAAAACTTGGTCCTGGAATGAATGAAATTCATATGTGGAGATACCTGTCAGGGATGGGGAGCTATGGAACTCAGGAATGTCAAGACGAGGGCTACGGATAGACATGACATTGACAATGACGCAACAAGGAGTGAACAGACACTGGAAGCTTAAATACACAGACAAGGGGTAACAAGACAATGAAGCACAGGTGGGTGATACAAGAGGCTGCGGACAGTGTTGGGAAAGTTCATTTTCTACATTAACTAGTTCAAATTGCAGTTCACAAATTTTAAAATGAACTGTTCAGTTCATAGTTCATAATTCAAAATTTTGAACTAAAGTTCATGGTTCCAAAAAATGAACTTTTGTAGTTCAGTTCTTTTTGTTCGCCAAAAATTTTTGCAAGCTATTATTGGCAGTGTCCATATAGAACCACAGACAGCAATTCATGTATCCTTTTTAACACTGAAACTATAATGTGTCAGATTCATCTTCATATTCAATTTCAAATCCTTGTCCAACCAGGGTTTACACTAGCAGTGAGGGGGCAGCCTTCAGACTACTGGGATTTCCATAATGCTTTGCTGCCACTCATTCAGTCCACACATTAGCAGCTCTACAGCTTTTATCTACAGTATATTTCATGAGCATAAGCAAAACCTTGCTGTATACTGCAGAACTAGGTTGTCTAGCTGCGGCTGGGAGAGACAGAAAACGGGGCCACTCTGGTATGCTGTTAGCGGTATTTGGGTGGCAGAGGTACTACTCTGGCCAACCGTAGCCGTCTCTTTCTTAATCGCACATGCTCACAGTCGCAGATACCTAGCAAGACTTGTCGCATGCTTTATATCGATGTGCCGTCTAAGGTTGGCTAAAGACATTACCGACGTACGGACGGTCTTCTTCAATCCAGGTGGACAAAGTTTACAAGTAAACGTTATATTTTTTGCCATCCGGGTCGGTACTGACCTTTTCGTAAAACTCTTTTAAATGCTGGTACTGTGTAGAAAGTTGCTCTGAGCGGGCCGGGTTTCGAGAGCTGCCAGCTTCTGACTCCATGCTGCCGTTGTTATGATGACGTATTTGCTTAAACAATACGGCCGTGACAGGCAGCTTGGGTTGCCAGGTTGGATAATTTTCCGCTATTAAGGTTAATTTTTTTATTGTGTGTTTTTATAATATGCAGTTTTGTCGGTAAGGCTCTAAATGTGATGAACTCATGAACGAAGTTATGAGCACCGCTCACAACCGCTAGAATGAGCGCGTTCACAGTAACGTTCATGAGACAGAAATATGATGCGTTCAATTCACGTTCGCCCAAAATATGAACGTGTTCATGAACGATCGTTCATTGAACGCGTTCATGCACAACACTGGCTGCGGATTGGTGGATACACAGGAAAAGGCCACAAGTGAAATCAATGGACAGTTAAATGGCAACAAACAAAAACCTAACACAACTTAACTCAAGGCATGGCAGTACCACTGCATTTTTTCCCCCTTTGTTTTCTTTCATTATGTTCTATTACTGTATCTACTTAATTACAGGTACATATATAGAATGTTTCAAATGTATGAGGGGCATTCAAAAAGTAATGCACTCAAGTGGATTGCTCGTACAGGATTTTACCAATCTTGTTTATATTTGGCACAAACATGATAGGACACACCTTTTTGCGATTGTTATATGTGTTTTTCTTATTTTCAGATTTTTAAAGCTTAAACTAGCTTCCAAAATAGCTGCCCCTCTTGAAGCTCGTCAGAAACAAAAGCTGCAATCGAATTCCTTGTTGCAGAGGGAGAAACCCCTCTGAGGATTCACAACCTGCTGGAAAATGTCTACAAGGATGATACCATAGGCTATAGTACTGTCAAAAGATGGGTACAGCGAATTAAAAACAGTACTGAAGACCATGAAGAGGTGGGTAAAGCCAGCATAGCCGATAAGCCCCGTAGTGGTCGCCCATCCACCTCTGTCAATCCTGACAAAAAAACTTATGCTGATGAGTTAGTTTAAGTTTTAAAAATCTGAAAATAAGAAAAACACATATAACAATCGCAAAAATGTATGTCCTATCATGTTTGTGCCAAATATTAACAAGATTGGTAAAATCCTGTACGAGCAATGCACTTGAGTGCATTACTTTTTGAATGCCCCTCGTATTTGGCTCTCATTTCATTCTATTTTTACCCTCATTATAAAATTTAATGTGGTCTTTTAGTAGAGTTTGGAACAAATTAGTCGATTTACATGAAAAACGCGATTGATTATATGGCAAAATCATGATATGAAAGCCACTCCAGAGCGAATTAATTTCCTCTCTTTAGGTGCCACTGTAATCCAATCTGCATTGTTTATTCTCTGTTTTTCATTTGATTCTGATTTCATTTTTCCTAGACAGTCATTCAATCACTGCCAGACCCCCACTACAAATGGATTGGGCGCCTATCGCCCTTAATCGCATTCAATGAGTTAAAATATTATTGAACTAAAACTGAGTTTTTGTTCCTTGAAATGGCAAAACATACAAATTAACAGTTTATTTGAACGTTTGCAATACATTTCCAAGCTTGATGTAGAATTAGTTCAATTGAACTATGAGTGTCATGATGAAATCAAGAGAAAGAATTATTCGTCACCTAACTGCATCCCATCCCAACACGCTCACGCTGCAGATACAATATGCCTGCGGTCAGTTTGCTTCCTCTTTTGCGTCTATAAAATCCAAAAATCTGACCAGAAGAGATCAGATCAAAAAGTCCGCTTGCTCCAAGATTATCTGAACCATCTCAAGAAACAATTATGCAATTGTGCGCAACAAAACTGGCATGCTTGGCTCTTCTCGTGGGCTACCTGGCATTGGCTGCTGCAGGCCCTGGTAAGCTGGATTCTGCTGATGACGCTTTGTTTCATATAATGCTGGAAGTGAAGTACTCTTTTTTTTTTTTTTTTTAAACATGTGAACAGGATTTAAGATCACCAGTTGCTGCACCAAGAGCACCTTGGGGCCTATACGGGCTCCTATCATTGGCTACAGGATTCAGAGGAAGAACCTTCCTTGTATCCACGCAGTTGTGTAAGAACATGAGAGTCATCAAATGTGTGTTGAAATGTGAACTGAATTAGATTTTGAGTGATTTGTTTGACTCGCCACTCAGATTTGAGACCACTGAAGGCGAAGTGTGTAGCCACTGGAAACAGGACTGGATCATTCGAAAGATCAAGGAGCTTGAGTGAGTCGGACTTTATCAACTAATCCATGTTATCATACATGTGTGAAAGTAGTGTAAGACCGAGTCGTTGTTGCTGGTCAGAAGGACTGATGGCATCAATTGGCTGCCTCGCTACTGTCAGTCTGCCCCAGGGCAGTTGTTGCTAAGGTAGTACCTTATCACAACTTAGTGTGGAATGAATAATGCAATGTAGAATGTCTTTGAGTGTCCTGTAAATCTTACTATTATACTGTATATATATACAGTATATCTACAGTATACAGTATATACAGCATATATATATATATATACAGTATATATACAGCATACAGTATATACAGTATATATATAATATACATATCATTTACTCAACATAACTCTTACGTATCTTTTACAGGCGAGCGCGGACAGCCAGAGTGAACACCAACTCCTACCCTCATGGAGAGACAAACACAACCGCTTTATATTAATTTTAAATATTTAATATGGCTTTTCTATTTATTGGCATCATGTTTATTTATATTTCTCCTATTGCATTCTCAATATTTACCTGTTCAAAATAGATATATTCTAATCAAAGATGAGATCATGAGATGTTCGTAATAAAAATATTAAACTTGAACAATAGTTTGCTATGATTTGCTCATATTCACAGCTGACATTAGAAGTGTTTCCGTTAGTTTTTCACAAAATAAAAGCAATATTTCAAAAATTGCCACTTAAGCGTCTTTCAATTGAAGGTTTATCAAAAACGCCTCAAAACTCTCGTGAAGTCGCATCCTGCGAGATTTCACTGAAAGAAGATAGTTATTTAATGTTTCCCTTTGTTATACAGTATGTATTAAAAATGTAAATACATGAAACGTAAAATAAATAAGAATATTTGCATTTGAGTTTTCAGTTCATTTTACAGTTTCGGATTATTCACACATCATTCATAGTATACAATATATGTCATATACAACCAGATACAGCATGTGTTTATACAATTAGATGTGCGAAAAGGACAGTCCAAGGAAGCAATTAACAGCTTTTAGTAGGGGCCCGGATTTCCACAAATATGACATATTTGATATGAAATTCCATAATAGTGTTATTCAAAGAATCAGCATATTAGACATACACTGCTAGGAGTTTTGAGGGTTTTGTTTTTTTCTTAAAAATGGAGATTGAGTGTGACATTTTAAGCATTTCATCAAGTTCATTTCAAATCTCTGGTCCTCTGCACACAAAGCTAAAGCTTGTACACTTTAGCTTTTTTTCCCAGTGATTTGATTTTTTTTTTCTTGGTTGTATAGTTGTGCCAAGGAGTACATATTGGGATGAGGACACCCAATTTATGGTTTAATTTATGAATGATCTGATATATTACACAAGCATTTTGGAAGTAGTTGTGCTCTTTAAGCCTCAAAAGGTGGTAGCTGTGAAAAATAATTTTAGTTGGAGCTTTGAACTCAGACCATGTTAGGGCGCGTATAATTTTTTTCTGTTGTATTTCAAGCTTTTTTAGATAAGTAGGAAATGTGTTGCACCATTTGATATTATATTATTGGAAATGTGATTCAAATAAAGATTTGTACAGAATGAGAAGTGCAGAGAGTGGGAGATAATGTTTTAATTTAAGAACAGAGCAGCATATTTTGATAGTTTAGTTGTGAGATCATCAAAATGTTTTATAAAATTAAAGTGCCTGCAACGTGATAAAAAAAATCTTAAACAGCATTATTAGGTGAATTAGAATCATATTTTGAGACGATTCGACTATATACAATTTGGCCAAGCGCAAATGATGAGAAATTAGTCTTTTAATCTGCCGTTTAGTTACGCCTGTCATTATAGCGCTCTAGCGTCCCCAGCTGGGGGATGACGTCGGCAGGGTCACGATTTCACCAGATTTAGAAATAAGCCAATTGAGAAGGAAGATTCAGAATGAGGAAAATACAACACAGAGCAGCAAAATGTCATCAATGTTTCAATCTCTCTTCTCCAATATTTTTACAGGATACTCTTTTCATCTAAGTATTTGGCATGGTCATGACAAATAACAATCTTGCGCTAAATGGAATATGAAATATTCAAAATGTGATCAGTAAAATTACTCCCTAATGGTCAAAACTATCAACTTCTTGCACCTCCCAAACGATATCTTATGCCACCGGAGTTAATCCGGCTTTTGTCATTTACCTGCCCCGGCTTTGGAGAGCATAAACAAACAAGGAGGCGGGACAGCTAGCCGACATGCAAACCGAACCGAGCCGTGTTTAAAAGTCTTATTCTCGCCTTTCGAATTGAGTAATCACGCAAAAAATACCCAGGATCATGTCACATGGTGGCGGGGTTGTCGATTGTCTTCACTAATCGGCAACTCCCCTGTCGTTCCCCTGCTACGGGCAGGAGAGCTCGTTTCTCGGGGAATCAGCTGGAGAATGACCACCGGACAAAACGGCCGACGACGCGGAGGAGCGCGTAGCTGCCCGAGCCAAACCCGAGGATAGTGGTCTATTGCTGGGCACACAAAGAGGACAGAGGGGGCTGGAAGTCTGGACGATATGGAGGACCGCGTGAGCACAAGCCGAGTATAGTGCTCGCCCGGTGGGCACGCGAAGAGGACCGAGTGGGGTGTGCGACAAGCCGCCGGTCGTCAGTTGAGTGGCATTCTCGGTGGACCAGGAGCATTATCAGCAAGAAAATGGGGGTTTTGAAACCCAAAAATCCCACACGCCTCTCCCTGGTGCAGCAACAAAACCCTGCAGCTCATTTGGCCGACGTGATGCAAAAAATAAACAAATTAATCCCAAAATCAGCTGAATCCGCAGTCCATCTGCATGCTAGTATAAAGCAATGCTGTATTATGAGATACTGACCCGGGTGACGTCACATTCGCATTCCTCCTCAAAACATTAAGTTAATCCTTTTCATGGAGCGGTATTCAAAAAATGATTGCTTCCACACACATCCAAGTGGTCCATTTCATTCAGGAGCATAAAATACAGCATGAAATATGAAATAAAAATGATTTTTGCTGTCATAGGCACTTTAAGGTACTCATCAATGTAGGTACTCATCAATTTCAATATGTTCCCCGTTTATTTTTAGGCAGGTTTGTTTAATGTCTTCGTTTCATGAGAGCGAAACACAATGTAATTTGTTTTATTGATATTTGAGAGTTTATTACATTTAAATCATGTGTATTTTCATCAACTCACTGTATATGACTTGCTCAAGTGCATTTTGATTTTCACTTTAAGGACTTGTAAAGAGGATTTGGACAACTTTTGTATCAACAATGTCTCTATACAATTAGTTGACTATCGAATTATTCTAGTCATTTGATAATAATCTATTAGTTGTGAATTATTGCCAGACATAATGAAGAAAAGCATAATTTTCATGTGGCCCGTGACAAAAAAAAAATGGGTTTGACACCCATGTGCTACTTGTATGTATCACTATGTAGTCTTTGTTACGTTTAATGCTATTGGATACAGAATGGATCTCTTTTGCCACTTAGTGTCGATTCTAAGTTACTGCAGTGGGTGACTGTTGGAAAGAGTCACCTTGCGTGACTGGAGCATCATCAAGCCCTGTGGCTTCCAGAGCAAAAAATAGCAAAGCAGACAGCCTCCTCAACACTCCCGTCATGCATTTGCATGAGCAAGGAGGCAGGACGACTCATTTAACATTAAAAGGCAGCCTCCAGCTGATGTGGCAGGTTTTCTTTTTTTCTTTTCAAATACACAAGAGGGTCCCACTCAGTCCACACACTTTGTACTGCACAAAGGTGATGTTATAAAATGCAATCTCCATTAATCGCAAAGATGCTCTGCTTAAAAGTCCTAATTATTCAACATTAAGGCTGACAGATTGACCACACAATTGACTATCATAATAATTGCATTGCAGCAAATTCTTGACCTCCAAAAGGCAATTTCGTTAATTGCACTACAAATGTTGCTAATAGGAACTTAGAGTGTTGTTTTGAAAGGTTTATGGGATACTTAGGAGAGAGCCTCTTATTGTTGTTCGGTTAAACAATTGGATGCCAAAAAGATAAAGTATATCCAGAAATGTTAAAAAGCTGTATGCCTCACTCTGAACTTTAACTCTTTGTCTTCCGTAGACGTTTGAATTTAGCGTTAGAATTTATGGAATCAGCTTCCAGCTAATATTAAAGAAGCCGAGACAGTCTGCACATTTAAGATTAGATTAAAAACGTTCCTATTCAACAAAGCTTATGATCAGGCTAGTTGAAGTCGGAGTAGACTCAAAATTTAGTCAAAGCTGCACTAGAAGCTATAAAGCTGGGGGAAGTACAGCCACTGAGTTCTATCTCCTTTTTCTCACTCTACCTACCACTTATCTTACTTTATTTCTATTTTCCAATGTTAATATCTAGTTGTCTAGTCTCTTCATCACTAGTCACCCAGTGTCCCCTTTCCCCCCTCCCCTCTGGGGAGGGGCTATTTTTCAGCTGCAGCTATCCGGATCCCCTGCTGGATGGACGTCCTTGTTGCTACCCCCGTCTCATCTGGCTAGATGGACCTCTTCTTGTTCCTTTACTCCACTGCATCTTTACGGATTGTAACTTCGCCTGCTAATTCCCATTAGCAGTGCTGGGGCTTCCTGTCTATCCGTCCTGGGAGTGGATCTCTCCTGACTGTGGTACTCCCCAAGGTTTCTCATTTTCTCCCAAAGACTCTGGAGTTTTTGGAGTTTTTCCTTGCCGACATGGAGAGTCTAAGGAGGGGGGGATACCCAGGACTTGAACTTTATTTATTCATCTTTGTTGCTTCATTTGCTGTTTCTGATTGTGTATCATATTGCCTCAGCAAAGCCCTTTGAGACAATGTTGTTGTGATCCAGAGCTATACAAATAAAATTTAATTGAATTGAGAAGATGTCCAATACATTTGAAGTGGGAGGGTGGCAGCTATTCGTTAATCCGCTGCCACCCTCCGACTTCAAATGGATTGAACGTCTTCTACTAATAAACTGTTAATTTAATTTTAATTGTTAATTTAGTTTTTAAGAGTCACATGATTGGACGTCTGTCAATCACCATCAAGATCAAATATCAGAGTATGTAAACTACAGTATACTACTTAATAACATACATTATTATATACAATGTTTATTTTTTAATTTACTGTAATTTTTGGACTGTAAGGAACACCTGACTATAAACTGCCACCCATCAAATTTGAGACGAAAACGGCAGTTGTCAAGGATAACCCACACCAGACTACAAACTACAGCTGTCCTAACTGAATTATGGGCTATTTACACCAAAAGATATTGACCAATAACACTTTATTTGACAGCGGTGTCATCAGACTGTCATTAGACTGTCATAATTATGACATGACGTTGTCATGAGCATAAATGAATGCTTATGACGGATCTCATCTAGTGTCATCCTGCACATTATCTCACTGTTGAATAGATGTAAAAGATCCGAACTGGATTTAAATGGAGTTAGTGACAAAATTTGTCTGATGACACTTAATGACATCTGTCATAACTAACTTTTAACTTCATAATTTATTTTACTGTGTTGTTTTATTGGAACCTGTTTTTAATTGGATTGTAACCTTTCTCATGTCTTGTTGTGTCTTTCTGTTACGTTACCTGCCTAGGGATTGCTGGTGTAAATTAGCATTTTCGCTATAATCTGGCATATTTACATCTTTTAGATGTGTCTAAATAGATGTTCATTAATGTGCACTGTCCGTATCAAATAAATAGATAAATAAAATAAGCATTCATTAATGCCCATAACAGTGTCATGTCATATTTATGACAGTCTTATGACAGTCTTACGCCGCTGTCAAAAAAAGTGTTACCTACAGGACGGGGCAGAGCAACTTGCTTATTTAAATTTGTCTCCCTGAAGTGATGGTTGCTCTGAGGATGGTAGGGATGGACTTATTTGAGAGGGTGGGGCTTAAAGTTTGGTTCTTAACGTACATAATTTATTTTGTGTTTATTTATCAGGAACCCAGTGAATATCATGGAGTGGATGAAGTTGGAATGCGCTATCGCTGTTGAGGAATTATTTTCAAGCGGTCGCTCAATCGTTGCAACGCAACTTGCATTCCGTAGACATTTCAATTTTTCCCCCCGTGGTGGTGTTCTTGGCCGGCAGTCGATTGTTTCAAAGGGTAAACAACTTCAGGCAAACAGGTGATATAAAGAAAAAGAAACCTGGCCTCCCACAAACAGCAAGGTCACCCCATAACATTGACGCGGTGAGACAATCTGTTTTGAGATCTCCCCGACAGTCTGCCTGCAAACACGCATCTCCTCTTGGTTTGTCTGCTCGTTCTGTGAGATGACTCCTCCATGAAGAATTGAAATTTCATCCCTACAAATTAGCTATGGTGCAGGAACTTCATCCATGTGATTTTATTGCTCACTTGAAAAAAATGCCTCAACAGCGAAAGAGCATTCCAACACGGTCCACTTGATGATGCTCCTGAAAAACAAGCACAAATAACAAATAATGCACATTAAGAACCAAAATTTAAGCCCCACCCTCTCCAATAAGTCCATCCCTATCATCCTCAGAGTAACCATTGCTTCAGGGCGCCAAATTTAAATAAGCAAGTTGCTCTGCCCCACCCTGTATTAACCCAAATTAATCAGTAAATAAGCCTCACTGGACTATAAACCGCAGGATTCAAAATTAGGGGGAAAAATAGTGGATTATAGTCCGAAAATTACGGTATATAGTGGTTTCAAACTGCACAAATTGAGTCACAAATTGTGTTGTTGCCAATCTTGGCCACCTGAAGGCAGTGTAGGACAGACAGACACAGTTACTAATATGCATAAGAACATATCTGAAATCTGTGACAGCGACGTCATGCCTCTTTATTGTGCAAGTACATGCCCACTTGGTGCTTCCTACACGCTCACCGGAAGTGACCCAAAATAAACAGGAAGTGACCCAGAAATGCCCACAAATCAACAAGATTGGACGAAAAATCAACAGGATCCGGTATTGACCCAAAATCAAGAAAGACTGACCACAATACACCCCAAAATCAACAGGATCTGACTCAACATGAACAGTAAGTCACGTAGAAATGGTTGAAAATCTACAGAATGTAACTTATTATCAGAGGTGGGTAGCGTAGCCACAAATTTTACTCAAGTAAGGGTAGTATTACTTCTAAATAATATCTCTCAAGTCAAAGCAGAAGTAGCCATCCAAAATTTTACTCAAGTACCAGTAAAAATGTATCGGTGAAAAGAATACTCAAGTCACGAGTAACATTGTGAGTACCTGCTTACAATGTCTGAGTTTTTTAAATAATGTTTTTGGTTTTTTTTACTCAGCACAACTTCATCAATATGAACTCTTATTATTATACTGTATTATAAACCTATTACATGACCAAATTAGGCCAAAAAGATGACACAAAAAGCATTGAATTCAGACCAGAACAATACTTGAAACATCACCTGTCCAAAGACCATGGGCGCCCTCTAGTGGAGAAAAAAATTGTTACCTCTGATTGCTATTATGGAGTCATGTGGTTATTGTTCCGACATCTCATTGGTGAAAGTGAGACAGCCTCTGTTGACATTTCTGGCAGAAATAAAGCCAATACGTAGAATAAATAGGTCAAATGTAACGACTGTAGTGTAGCCCAAAGCAGTGGAGTGTATGTAGTATTTCTTCTTCACAAATCAACTCCAGTAAAGGTAAAAAGTATTGTGTGGTAAAACTACTCTAAGAAGTTCATTATTCTTAAAAAAAAAAAAAAAAAAAAATAGAGTAAATGTAACGTGATACCAGATGAGTAGCCAAAAATTTTACTCAACATTGTGAGTAACTGCTCACACTTTTCTTTAAATAATGGTATTTTCTGAGCACAAAGTTGTCTATATGAACTGTTGTTATAATAATACTGTACAATAACCCATTACATAACCATATTAAGTCAGGAGGGGGGGGGGGGGGGCGGTCATTGAATTCCAACGAAAGAAAAAAAAAATACATAAATGAAGAGAATGAGTGCCCTCTGGTGTACAAAATAGTTTGAATAGTGAATACTGATACTGTATATCCCTCATAATCACTATTATGAAATTAAAAGGATCATATCTCCTTTTTTCCATGGTCAAACGGTGCAAAATACGAGGGGTATTCAAAAAGTAATGCACCCAACTTTATTATGTACAAACAAATTCTAATAGCAACATGTATTATACATCAAAAGAAAGGTACATGTGTGAGGATTACATTTTTACTCCTCCACATAGTCTCCACCGCTCTCAAGAGCTACAGTCCACCTATAAACGAGGGCATGTATACCAGTGTTGTAGAACTCAGCCGGTTGATCTCTAATCCAATTCTTGACAGCAGTTTTCACGTCATCGTCATTGCCATATCGGTTGCCCCAGAGTCCTTCTTTCATTGGACCAAAGAGGAGGTAGTCTGACGGTGCCAAATCAAGAGAGTATGGCGAATGTGGTATGACAGTCCATCCAAATGAAGTCATGACCTTCATGGTCCTGATGCTTGTGTGAGGACGTGCATTGTCATGCTGGAGGAGCACATTTGCCATGTCCAAGTTGGGCCGAACACATCGAATTCTTGCTTTGAGCTACCTTAGAGTCTAAATGTATACTGTACCTCAGAGTTAATGGTTTCCCCCTTCGGCAAAAAATCCGCAAGGATTACACCTTGAGAATCCCAAAAAACGGTGGCCATAATTTTGCTATCTTTTGGGCCTTGAACTTTTTGGTCCTTGGTGAATTTGGGTGACGCCACTCCACTGATCTCCTTTTAGATTCAGGTTCAAAATGGTATACCCATGTTTCATCTCCAGTAATGAGGGATCAGGGGTCAGAGGGGTTTCTCCCTCTCAAACAAGGAATTCGATTACAGCTCTTTGTTTCTGACGAGCTTCAAGACGGGCAGCCATTTTGGAAGCTAGTTTAAGCTTTAAAAATCTGAAAATATGAAAAACACATAACAATCGCAAAAAGGTGTGTCCAATCATGTTTGTGCCAAATATAAACAAGATTGGTAAAATTCTGTACGAGCAATGCACTTGAGTGCATTACTTTTGGAATGCCCCTCGTAAAAACTGGGAAAGAGGCTAAAATCTGAGCTTTTGAGTCATGTTGAGGGCAGCACTCTATGTCAAATATTTCATTTTTTACGGTGCTATAAAGACACCACATAATTGAACAGGCTGGCGTGAACATAGAACGGCAAGCTTGCGTCTGATTGGTATAATAGAGTCCTGTGATTATTCTTGCGACGTCTCATTAGTGAAATTGGTAGAGCTACTCTTGGCATCGCTGGCAAAAAAAAATAATAAATGTAATATGTAAAATAAAGTGAAAAAATATAACGACTCTTGTTAGGCCCAAAGTAGCGTAGTAGAGTAGTGTTTCTTCCACACAAATCTACTCAAGTAAAAGTAAAATGCATGGTTTGGTAAAACTACTCTCAAAAGTACATTTTTCTCAAAAAGCAACTCAAGTAAACGTAACAGAGCACCTGTAAAGCGTTACGACCCACCTCTGCGTGTTACTACCCACCTCTGCCAATTATTTTTTTGTATACATCTTTTTATTTGAATTTTTTAATGCAGTACATCTCAGCCAGAACAAAAATAACAGATCTATTAATCTTAGCATGGTCATCTGGTATACGAACAAAGACTGAACGTTTAGACTGACACAATTCCAGAGTTGTGATTGGCTGTTTTGTGAGCAGGTTCTTCATCTATTTTACACAGACCATGCATACATCACTAACAAAACAAAATACAGCAAGACCCACATACACACGACAACAACAACAACAAAAAAGCCCAAAACAACAAACAAAAAACAAAAAAAACAAAAAAAACAAAAAAAAACCTTAATAGTTCAACGTTACCATAGATAACATTGATATTATAATGAGCAAGAAGTAAGATGACGTATTAACTAACTAAACTACATAATTTAAACAAAATAAAAGAGGAAGGTGGGGGTGGGGGGGCAAGGCTTTTAGTTGCTTTCTTGAGAAATCGTGAGTCCATCTAAGTAGTCTTTAAAGGGCTGCCAGGTTTTTTGGAAGGTACTTCCCCTTCCAGATAGTGAGAATCTTATCTTCTCTAGCTTCAGATGAGTCAAAACCTCTTTGAGCCAACTATTGTATGATGGGGGATGTGCATGTTTCCACTTGAGTAAAATAAGCCGTCTTGCTAGTAAAGTCGTGAAGGCAATTACATGGCGTATTGGTGCTGATAAAACGGGTAATGGAGGAGGGCAACCAAAAAGTGCTATGCATGGGTCCTCCCCCAGATCTGTGCCAGATACGGTTTCCAGTGTGTTGAAGATCTGCCGCCAAAAATTAGTGAGGTTAGGACAAGACCAAAACATATGTGTGTGATCAGCGGGTGATTGTTTACATCTATTGCAGCTATCAATGATAGTGGGGTAAATTTTTGCAAGTCGAGCATTGGTGTAATGTACTCTAAAAACGATTTTGCATTGCAATAGACCATGTCTGGCACAAATGGTGGAGGAGTGGACCAGTTTACAAATCTGCTTCCAGCGACTGTCCGATATTTCAGTCCCAATCTCGTTCTCCCACTTGTGTTTTAAGGAGTGAGAATATAAGGGGCTCTGACAAACTGAGAAATTATAGATGGATGAAATGGTTTGTTTATGGGCATGGTCTAGGTTGAGCACGGAATCAATCAAGGAGGTTGGTGGCCGATTGGGAAAATTTGGATAAGTAGATTGAATGAAGTGCCTAATTTGTAAAAACCGGTAGAAATGGGATTGAGGTAGACTGAATTTCTTCGATAGCTCTTCGAAATTCATTAGGCGCCCATCAAGGTATAGGTCCTGAATATTTTTCAGGCCTCTATTGTGCCAGGTTACGAAGGTGGAGTCGAAGTTAGATGGAGGAAATAAATGATTTTTTGCTATTGGTGCAAGAATTGAAGGACCCGCTAAGCCATAGTTTTTACGAAACTGAATCCAAATTTTTAATGAATTTATGGCAACAAGGTTTTGGGAGAGATGGGCAGTCTTTAGAGGAAGCTTTGCAGTAAGAAGAGACTTCAGTGACAACCTGGAGGATCTTAACTCAAGCCTAGCCCATGAAGGGCAGAGGTCTATGTCTCCCAGTAGCCAATTATTTATTTTGACAATATTACATGCCCAGTAATAAAGAATGAAATTCGGAAGAGCGAGGCCTCCCTGGTTCTTGGGCAACCGCATAATTGTTTTATTGATCCGGGGGCGCGTATCTGGCCATAAGAAAGCAGAGATTAATTTGTCTAGATTGTGAAAAAAGGATTTCCTTAAAAAAATCGGGATGTGTTGAAACAGGTAGAGAAATTTAGGGAGTAAAACCATTTTAACCAAATTAACTCTGCCAGTCAGCGACAGTGGAAGCAGTGACCAGCGTGTCATGTCGAGCTTGCATTTATCAATTAATGGATGAAAATTACTCTTGAAAAGGTCAGCAAAGGAAGCAGGGATGAAAACACCCAGGTATCGAAACCCCTCAGCTGTAACTTTGAATGGAAAAGAGGATGCTGGTATCATTCTTGATAGGGTGTTAATTGGCAGAAGTTCACTTTTTCCAAAGTTTAATTTGTATCCGGAATATTTGCCAAACTGTGTTAAAATGTCAATGACGATCGGGATGGAAGAAACTGGGTTTGACAAATATAGTAACAAATCATCCGCATAAAGAGATAATTTATGGGTGACATCATTCCTCGTGATGCCCATTACTCGTGCTTCTTCACGAAACCACATAGCCAGTGGTTCCACTGCCAGAGTAAAAAGGAGGGGAGAAAGGGGGCAACCCTGCCTGGTGCCCCAATGAAGAGGGAATGAAGCTGACCGTACCCCGTTTGTAAGGACCTGAGCAGTTGGACACTGATAAAGCATTTTGATCCATTTAATAAAATCATCACTAAAACCAAACTTTGCTAAAATATAAAACAAATACTTCCATTCAACCCTGTCAAATGCTTTTTCAGCATCCAATGAGATCACAACTTCAGGTACCTCAGAATCAGGAGAGCCAATAATGTTAATAAGTCTCCTTGTATTAAACGACGAGTCTCGGCCGGCCATGAACCCTGTCTGGTCAGCAGCGATGAGAGTAGGGAGGGCTTGCTGTAGACGCGTTGCTAGGACCTTAGCGAGTATCTTCTGATCCACGTTTAAAAGGCTTATGGGCCTATAGCTACCACACTCAACTGGGTCTTTTCCCTTTTTTAATAGAAGAGATATGTTTGCCTCATAGAAAGTCGACGGTAGTTTACCAGTAAAAAAGGCATCGTTGTAGACCTTGACCAGTTGTGGACAAATTACATCTGAGTAGGTTTTGTAGAATTCCACCCCAAATCCATCTGGGCCAGGGGATTTCCCCTTCTGTAGTTGGCTAAGTGCATCTTGTACTTCCAGTAGTAAAATCGGCCCGCCCATTCCGCCAACCAACTCAGCATTCATTCTAGGGTAAGTAAGCCTCTCCAGCGGGTTATCCCCATCCCAGACCTCCGGTGAGTGGTCAGACGTATACAGATCTATATAAAATTTTTCAAAAGTTTTGTTCACGAGATTGGGATCTGACACTATTGACCCAGAGATTGATTTTATTCTTGGTATCAGTTTTGAAAGGGCAACTGATCTAGCTTGATGAGCAAGGAGTTTACCTGCCTTATCGCCCTGTTCGAAATAACGCTGTCTAGAGTGTAACAATTTAATTTCAACCTTTGCTGTTGACAGTAAATCATACTCAGCTTGCAATTTAAGACGTTCATCATAAAGAACATTAGTGGGGGCAACAGAATATTGTGCGTCAATTTTTAGTATCTGATTAGCAAGCCAAGTCATCCTAGCTGTGTCGGTCTTCTTCTGATAGGATGCAAATGAAATCGCTTGTCCCCTCAAATACGCCTTGCAGGCTTCCCATAGATTGCCTCTGGAGACCTCAGGAGTATCATTAATGTCAAAAAAAGTTGTAATTTCTTGCTGAAAAAATTGTTTGAATTGTGAGTTATTTAATAGAAAATAGGAAAGTTTCCATTGCGTACATGGAGGTGTGTAATTTGGCAATTATTGATGCAAAATCAACAGGAAGGGTCCGAAAATCAATAGGAACAGGACCAAAATCAGCTAGATGTGACCCGAAATATGAAGAAAGTCACCCAAAAATCACCCAAAATCAAGAGGATGCTATTCGATATTGACCCAAAATCAACAGAATGCGACCCGTGAATGCCCCAAAATCCACAGGGAGTGGATTCTCACGCAATTTCTGGTTTAATTTTTGCTAACATTGTATGAATTTATCAATCTACAGTGGTATGAAAAAGTATGTGAACCTTTTAGAACTTCCCACATTTCTAAATAAAATCGCCATCAAATGTAATCTTATCTTTGTCAAAATCACACAGATGAAAAAACAGTGTCTGCTTTAACTAAAACCACCCAAACATTTATAACTTTTAATATTTTAATGAGGATAGCGAGCAAACAATGACAGAAGTGTGAAAAATAAGTACACGAACTATCACATTTAATATTTTGTGACCCACCCCACCCCCCCTTTGGCAGCAATAACTTCAACCAGACGCTTCTTGGCCCATTCTCCTCTACAAAACTGCTGTATTTCAGTCAGATTCCTGGGATGTCTGGCATGAATCGCTGTCTTTAGGTCATGCCACAGCATCCAATGGGGTTCAAGTCTGTACTTTGACTTGGCCACTCCAGAACGTGTCTTTTGTCTATCTGAAAACATTCTGAAGTTGATTTACTTCTGTGTTTTGGATCATTATCTTGTTGCAGCATCCATCCTCTTTTTAGCTTCAACTGTCTGACGGACGGCTTCAGGTTTTCCTGCAAAACATCCTGTTAAACTTCTTAAACTTGAATTCATTCTTGAACTCATTGCAAATTTTCCAGGCCCTGAGGAAGCAAAACAGCCCCAAATCATGATGTTCCCTCCACCATAATTCACGGTGGGGATGAGGTGTTGATGTTGGTGAGCTGTTCCATTTTCCATCCACACATGACGTTGTGTGTTACTCCCACTCAATTCAACTTTGGTTTCATCGGTCCACAAAATATTTTGCCAAAACTTCTGTGGAGTGTCCACGTGCTTTTTGCGAACATTAAACAAGCAACAATGTTTTTTTGAGACAGCAGTGGCTTCTTCCGGGGAGTCCTCCCATGAACATCATTCTTGGCCATAGTTTTACATTGAGTTGATGTGTGCACAAAGACATTGGACTGTGCCAGTGATTTCTGTAAGTCTTTAGCAGGCACACTAGGGTTCTTTTTTTTTGCCTCTCTGAGCATTCTGCGCTGAACTCTTGGCGTCATCTTTGGTGGACGGCCATTCCTTGGGAGAAAAGCGACAATGTCAAACTCTTTCCATTAGTAGACAACTTCCCTGACTGTCGATTGATGAAATCCAGACTTTTAGAGATGGTTTTGTATCCTTTCCCAGTTTTATACAAATCAACAATCCTTGATCGCCGGTCTTCAGACAGCTCTTTTCACCGAGCCATGATGCACTTCAAACAATCATTGTCTTCAAGACATTTGAACCTCTCATCAGAGATTGGGCACACACCTGACTTAAAATGTTTGGTAAAAATTGGTTTCAATTGCTCTTTAAGTCTCCTAAGGCAGAAAGTTTGCTTACTTATTTTCCCCCTTCTGTGTTTGCATGCTATCCTCATTAAAATATGAAAACTTACAAATGTTTGGGTGGCTTTAGTTGAAGCGGACGCTGCATTTTCATCTGTGTGATTCTGACAAAGATCAGATCACATTCGATGGTGATTTTATGCAGAAATGTGAGAAATTCCAAAAGGTTCAGATACTTTTTCAAACCACTGTATGCATTCATAATTCATAAAAATGATAATTGATACAACTCTTTCAGTGCTGTGATTTACATCCAATCAAGTGACGTCCAATCATTCTTTTGAGAACATTCATTCCCTGCCAACCCAGCCAGTTCAAATGGATTGGAGGTTTCATGCCGTCAGCTGCAGACAATCGAGTTAACTATCACACAATGACAGCAAAAAGCTTGCTAGTTTCCACCTCTGCTGTGCCATGATGCAACCGTGCGGTGTATTTATGCCGGCTGTTCAAAGTATCACTGCATTAGTCGTCACTGATGAATTGCTTTAAGGCCACTCATTTCATTTTCCAGTGCTGCTCTCATCAATATGCACGCTTACCCGCTTCATAATCACGCGGTGAACATTTCCTCTCTTCGTTTTCTATATGTCCTGACCCCCCCACGTCTTCTGAAGTTTATGGAATATTTAGCTCACATGCATGCATAATTGCACCAATGTAATTTGTTACACATAATATTGCCTTTGTCTTGCTGTACTTTCCCCAGGGGAGGCAAGACTAATATCCACTGTCATAATTTCATGCTGTGTCTTGAAGTGCAGGTTTGGGGGCTTTACTTTACTTCATCAGCGATCATGTTTTTATTTTTTTGGGGTGATGGATTTTTTTTTTTTTTTTCATCCAAAGCTTGCCACAGCTACCCCACCCCCATCCTCTCCAACATGACCTATTTCATTCTGCTGAAATGTGATGACTTTTAAATGTAGAACATGCGTGGCATCCTTAACGACAGTGGTGCGTGTGTTTTCGAGACATGCAGTAAAATGTCATAAATATAGTTGTAGCGATGCTAATGAATACAGACATGTTTTGCAATTGCGATGCTAAGTTTGGTCAGCTGACATGCTGTTTGTAGTATGTATAGTCACACATATCTGTCCTTACTTGTTACTATCAATTTCAGGATGGAGACTCAACGGACTTTCATGTTGCACATCAATTACCACTTTTGTCATCATAACTCATTGGGATAGATTGGATGTTTTAGGTACAAGTAGTCGTCGAAGTAAGTAGTGTATATTTTGAAGAAACATAAACCTTCTATAGCGTCACAAACTATATATATATGTATTGTATGTATACAGTACATTTACATTTACAGTATATATATATATATATATATATATATATATATATATATATATATATATATATATATATATATATATATATATATATAATATATAATATATATATTAATTATATATTTATTTATATACTGTATTTATATACAGTATATATAAGAAACTCTTCCTTCACCCACCCCCTATCACCCCCTGGTAGGGTCGGTGACTGTTCATCTCAAGCTCAGTTACTCTACTAGAAGCCTGGGAGTTTGAGGGTCCCGCAGAGTATCTTAGCTGTTCCTAGGACTGCCCTTTTCTGGACAAAGATGCCTGATGTTTCTCCAATGTTTAGTTTAAAAAAAAAAAAAAAAGACTATAAAAAATTATTCACTCGCATATTTTAAACAAATTACATCAAAATGAAAAAAGTTGTGTCTGTAAATAGGTCATGGATATCTAACTCAAAACTATCACTTAATTGTATTTTTTTTTTGTTACTGTTGCGTTTTCACCGATATTTTTGATGATAAATAATCAATCCAAACATAGAAAAAAATGGGGAAAAAAACGTTTAAAAGGGTAAATATTTGAAAAAGAGAATCTCAACAACTCCTTGTTGTCTGTGACTTCTGCATCGCGACCCTTGTTATATTACTGTATTTCACCCATAAAATCCCCACAAAGTCCGGCTGTGGCCATTCCCAGCTGTGTCTTGACACTTGGTGAGACATGTTACACGGAGTTTTTGGATCGAAACAAGGAAAGTACTCGATAATATCTCGTTAAAATCTCAGTGTCTTTAATTATGCTCTCTCATGCTCTCACCTCGAGCCACAAAAAGACATATATTGCATTGGAATGTTATCATTAACTATACAGCTGACTCCCCACTTAGCCATGTTTATTTACAAAATAAAACACAGGGCTAAATTAAATCTAGATTTATTCACACAACAATTTCCTTCATGATTGTACATCCACCCACATGTCTTAGTGCATGCATATTGGTTATCAAAGACTTGAGTAGACAAAGCGGGACCATCTTGAACTGTTTGTTTTTTATTATGTACCAGGATGGATGCCCAAAACCTTTTTTTTTGAATGAGAAACTTAAAGAAAATGTCAAAGGTCTCAAAAGTGTCTATTTTTCATTCACCTGGTTTGATCTACTTTTAAGGTGTCAAAAATGCACTCCTGTTCAAAAATTTTCTTCCCCCAGAAAGTGAAGGTTTTAAGCTTTCCAATGATGTATCACACATGCATATATGACAATTTTGAAATTTGGCCAAATTGGGGATCTCAAGTCACCTGAGCATGGGTGTAGGTTTGCATAGGGACGGTAGGGACATAACACTGCAAACTTTTCAGGATGCTCAAATTGTCCCCACCAACTTTTAAGCAACCTTATTTGAATTATATAATGACTTCAGTTATATAGGTAATTTAGATTGTCTTCCTATATGCTGCAATGATAGAACTGACCCTACTATTATTACGTGAATTGTTTTCATTTCCTCAAACGCATGTTTGATGGGCTGGTGGCTTGACCCCACCCCTCCCACACACACGCACACACGCATTCACAGCTCCGACAGAAATACTGTACAACATGGCACCCTTCGAAGACGATGGATATTAGTTTTTTCCACCAGAAGCAGCAGGCACTGTAAGTAATGTAAAAAGACGTCAGTGTTGTCCATGTGGGGAACACACCACTAATTTTGCTACTGAAAGTCCGACCTGCATCAGAGTTAGCATAACATCAATCTATATACACACACACACACACACACATACCTATATACACATATATACACCCACTGTATATATATATATATATATATATATATATATATATATATATATATATATATATATATATATATATATATATATATATATATATATATATATATATATATATATATATATATATATATATATATATATATATATGTATGTATGTATGTGTGTGTGTATTTATATTAAAAAAATTGTCGTCTCGCCCACCCGGGCAGTATGGTCTCTCCTCTCAAGCTCGGGTCCTCTACCAGAGGCCTGGGAGCTTGAGGGTTCTGCGCAGGATCTTCGCTGTCCCTAGGATTGCGCTCATCGGAACGGAGATATCAGTCGTTGTTCCTGGTATTTGTTGGAGCCATGCACCAGCTTGGGGGTTACTGCCCCTAGTGTCCCAATCACTACTGGCACCACTGTTGCCCTCACTCCCCACATTTTCTCCATATCTTCCTTCAACCCTTGATATTTCTCCAGCTTTTCGTGTTTTTATATGTATGTACACATATGTACATATTATGCCGGTGGCTGACTGGTTAGCACGTTCGCCTCACAGTTCTGAGATCAAGGTTTCAGTCCCGGGCTCCGGCCTTCCTGTGTGGACTTTGCATGTTCTCCCCGTGCCTGCGTGGAATTCCGGTTTCCTCCCACATCCCAAAAACATGCGTGGTAGGTTGATTGAACACTCTAAATTGTCCATAGGTATGAGTTTGTGCGTGAATGGTTGTATGTCTCCTTGTGCCCTGTGATTGGCTGGCAACCAGTTCAGGGTCCTGCCTCCTGCCCGTAGTTAGCTCGGATAGGCTCCAGCACCTCCGCGACCCTCGTGAGGAAAAAGCGGCATGAAAAATGAATATATATATATATATATATATATATACTTTTACTATTAAATTACTAAGAAATGATAGAGGTTGGTTGTTAGCACGTTCACCTCAGTGTTCTGAGATCAAGGGTTCAATCCGGCCTTCCTCTGTGGAGTTTGTATGTTCTCTCTGTGCCTATGTGGGTTTTGTCGGGGTTCTCTGGTTTCCTCCCATATACCAAAACATGCACGGTAGGCTGACTGATCAATCCGGATTGTCCCTCATTATGAGTGTGTGCATGAATGGTTATTCGTCCTCTTGTGCCCTGTGATTGGCTGGCAACCGATTCATGGTGTAACCCACCTACTGCGCACAGTTAGCTGGGATAGGCTCTGGCACCCCCGTGACCTTTGTGAGGATAAGCGGTTCAGAAGATGAGTGAATGAAAGACTATAATATGATTCAGAGCATTCTTTTTGTGTTTAAATTAGTTAACATCAATCCCCTATTTTGTCAAAACTCAAATTATTTGTTTTCGCCACTAATGTACAATAGTTAACTTTGGACTTTATGAGTGTATGACAGGTCGGTGACTCATGCTGTTCTGTTCTAATCCGACTTAGTGCCCTGCTCTGCCCTTCCACACAGTGCCACTTGTCAACATTATAACACCCTCCTCCGTCTCCTGCCACAGTGCGGATGACGTCAGCGATGCTCGCCTCCTCTGGCCATTAGGAGGCGCCTCTTGTTTGGCCAATCCACAGCAGGGTGGTTTGAAATGTCACCTGTCATAACACTGAGGTGGGTCCATGAGATAAACTGGCATGCATACTTGCAAATGTGGGCAGCTTGTGGCTTTGCTTACCTTACACTATTTCTCTGAATGCATGGAGGATCGTTTTATGATAAAAGCATATGTTACTTGATAAGTTGTGGCAAAAACAACATTTCCAAGTTTACGCGCAGCCAATGACCCCTTCAAAATGAAGATTTTGGCAGTAATGCAAGGCCATGAAAAGACATTTACAATTACAACTCCGAGCAAAAAGTATGGAATCACCAGTCTCGGACGAGCAGTCACTCAGACATTTTATCATGTAGAAGAAATTCAGATAAAAAGCTTGAAAAAAATAATGAATTAGTTCAAAAGTGCAACTCTTTAGCATTCAGAAACACTAAAAGAAATGAATAAAAAAATGTGGTGGTCAGTAAATGTTAATTTTATAGAGCAAGTGCAGGGAAATACAGTATATATGGAACTACTCCATTCTGAGGAAAAAAATATGGAATCATGAGAAACAAACAAAGAAATGACAATCAAAACACATCCCTAGTATTTGGTAGCACCTGCTTTTATGACAGCTTGCAGTCTCTGAGGCATGGACTTGATGAGTATTATTCATCAATTTGGAGCAAACTCTCTTTGATTGCAGTTGCCAGATCATCGTTACAGGTCGGAGCCTTGCTGTGGACCTTTTTTTTTAATTAAATTTCCCTGTCCAATGCAGTTCTTGACTCTTGACAAGGTGATGATGCTGGAACTTTTGCTTGGTGCTGTTCCAGTGAGATTTACAAAGATGACTGCCTGAAGAAAACATCAAAATTCCCTCAGTCCTTGATGATATGGGGCTGCATGTCAGGCAAAGGCACTAGGGAGATGGCTGTGGTAAAATCTTCAATAAATGGACAGGTTTGAATTGAAATTTTAGACAGCTTTCTTACCCCTTCAATTGAAAATATGTTTATCGTTTTCCAAGATGACAATGCATCATGCCACAGAGCTAAAACTGTTAAAGCACTCCTTGGAGAAAGACTCATTCAGTCAATGTCATGGCCTGCAAATAGCCCAGATCTCAACCCTATTGAAAACCTGTGGTGGAAATTGAAAAAATATGGTCCACAGCAAGGCTCCTACCAGCAAGGATGATCTGGCAACTGCAATCAAAGAGAGTTGGCACCAAATTTATGAAGAGTACTCATCAAGTCCATACCTTAGAGACTGCAAGCTGTCATAAAAGCCAGAGGTGGTGCTACTAAATACTAGCGATATGTTTAGATTGTTATTTCTTTGTTTGTTTCTAATGACTCCATCTTTTTTTTCCTCAGAAGAGGAGTGAACTAATTCATAATTTTTTCAAGCTCTTTATCTAAGTATGTTCTACATGTTAAAATGTCTGAGTGAGTGCTCGTCCGAGACTGGTGATTCCATACTTTTTGCTAGGGGTTGTAAAAAATGTCAATTCCTGGAGAAATTGCAGGAGGACGCTTGCTCTTCTGGTCCGTGAACGCCCTTCTGTCACTTCCTCATAATGTCAGGGAATTTATGGGTCAATTCCTGTTGATTTTGGGGCATTTATAGGTCACGGCCATGTTTAGCCTGTTAATATTAGCACTACTGAGTATAATCTATTGCTGTATAGATTCAAAATCTCATATGTTTTGAGTCATCAAAACATTTTTTGTCCAAATGTAAGAACATAACATAAGATTGTCCTTATAGTCACTACCTGCTACTTACATCAAATAAAATGTGGTACGTATAATACTTAAGAAATGTTGGCAAAAATCAAAGTAGTCCTTTTTTCTTTTTACTCAGTGGGTGTGAAAAGCCGAGTGGGGGTTGAGTTTTTTTTAGGGGGGGTGAGGCTGAGCATAATAAGAAAGGATCACCATTGAGTTGTCCACCCACATGAAGCCCCCTCTGGTCACCTGCGTGGGCTTGTGCCAAAAGAAAGGCGAGGGTGCATGAGAACTCCCACAAAAGAAGAAACAACACCTTCTAAAATTGAATTGTGGTTTTAGAATCAGAGTTTAACTCTTTTAGTGCCGATGACGATGATAGATGTCCAATTATGTTGTGCTGTGAATTTAAATGAGTTTGTCATTAATAAATGTCCCATCCATTTGAAGTGGGAGTTAAAATACAGTTGTACAACTGGAAAATGCCCTTTCTTTTTTTTTCTCGATTTTTTTCAAAACTGTCTTGTTCAGATGCTTAGACACGGAGAATAGGAATCTGAGAAAAACGCCATCCCTGGTCAATAGTGATTTTGGGGCATTTATTGGTCACTTCTGGTCGGTGTTGTTTTTGGCAGCACTTTTAACTTTTTTTTTTTTTTTGGTCTTTGTCTTTTGGACAAAAATACTTATAGTCTCATATTTTAGTCATTTCAAAACATGTTTGTCTACGTCTCTTGTCTCTAGTTTTTCGATGAAATTTCATATAAAGTTTTAGTCCAAAAATAAATAAAGGTTTCCAATAATTTCGAATGAACATAGACGAGCACATATTGTAGGGTTTACAAGGAAAACGCCAACTTATATCAGTAAGAAAAAAACAGTACATCATTTTCAATTAAATTTAAATAATGACAATTATAAATATAAATATATAATAATAAATATGGCGGAAAAAACAGAAAAGGCTGAAAAAGCAGTTCCTGCTCTTGAACCCCTCTTTAAAATAAACTGATGTATTTTAAGCCAAAAGAACTGCTGTTTTTGATAGAACAATATGTATACAGTGTATTACAAAAGTGAGAACACCCCTCGCATTTCTGCAGATATTTAAGTGTATCTTTTCATGGGACAACACTGACAAAATGACACTTTGACACAATGAAATGTCTGTGTGCAGCTTATATGATAGAGTTCATTTATTTTCCCCTCAAAATAACTCAAAATATAGCCATTAATATCTAAAGCCCTGGCAACAAAAGTGAGTACACCCCTTTGAAAAAATATACATCCCTAAATGTCCAAATTGAGTACTGCTTGTCATTTTCCCTCCAAAATGTCATGTGACTCGTTACAGGAGTGCTGTTAGCATTGCTGCAGAGATTGAAGAGGTGGGGGTCAGCTGGTTAGTGCTCAGACCATATGCCGCACTCTACATCAAATTGATGTGCATTGCTGTCACCCCAGGAGGAAGCTCCTTCTAAAGATGGTACACAACAAAGCACGCCCGTCTCATTAGACCATAGAACATGGTTCCAGTAATCCATGTGCTTTGTTGACATGTCTTCAGCAAACTGTTTGCGGGCTTTCTTGTGTACTGTATTCAGAAGAGGTTTCCTCCTGGGGTGACACCCTTGTTATACTGTATTAACGGGTTTCACCCATAAAATCCCCAAAAAGTCCAGCTGTGGCCATTCACAGCTGTATCTTGACACTCGGTGAGACATGCTAAACAGAGTTTTTGGATGGACACAAGGTTAATATGCGATAATATCTTGTTAAAATCATGGTGTCTTTAATTATGTTCTCTCACGCTCTCACCTCGAGTTACGGTTTAGTGGTTTAAAAAAAAAAAAAACATTTAAATGCCCTTGTGTTCAAAATTTTTCTTCCTCCAGAAAATTGAGATCTTAAGCTTTCGAATGATTTATCACAAATGTATATAGGCCAATTTTAAAATTTCGCCAAATTGGATCTGTCAGAGCGCAACTTCAACTCACCTGAGTGTTTTCTACCATATACCGTATTGGCCCGAATACAAGACGAGTTTTTTTGCATTGAAATAAGACTGAAAAAGGGGGAGTGTCTTATATTCAGGGTCTACGACGCTAGATGGCGCCAGAAATCATTGAAGCGAATGCTGAACTTGAGGAGTAATGTTGTCATGACAGATCTCAGCTACTCTCAAGTTTACCCAGTTTGAATTATTTTATTGCAATATTTTTCCTTATTCAGATTTGTTTCAAGACTACAGTTACAGTTAGACCTCACTTTGATGGTTAATGCAGTTATTGCAATGTTTGTTTGTTTTATTTACATTTCAAAAACCAGAAGCCATTCATTTACGAATGTGATTGCACTTTAGTTTACATATTTAAATGTTCAGATATTAAGATTTGAAAGAGGCAAAATAACATGATTTTTCTCTCAAATATATTGTTATAATCATTTTTTCAGATGTACTATAATCTGTATAAAAATTAATTTGGTGTTCAAAAAGTATTTTTTCAAACTTGAGTCTTGAAAAAGAGGGGTCATCTTATATTCAGCGCCCTCTTATATTCGGGCCAATACGGTATATGATAATACTTTAAATTAATTGTTTTTTGTTTGTTTCTTTTTTGCTATTTGTAGTCTAAGTTGCAAGCAATCAGTATTTCGTAATAAATGCTCTTTTACCAAACAAAACAGCTGAAGTGGGCTACTAGCTAAATGCCATTTCACCAACAGGCTCTCCTTTAGACTTACTGACCAGAAAAGCCAAGAGGCTCTGCTTTAGTCTGGCCAGTGTTTTAAGAGGACGCTGGCCATTCTGAAGCTATTGCTAATGCGAATGCTATGCTAATGCACCGAGTTACATTTAGCATCTGATTATCACTCAGCGCAGAACTTTAAAGGCTAAAGCAGCATTGCATATTCTCTCTTGCCAAGATAAGAAAGCAAATCTTCTCATGTCATCAAACAAGCAAGATGGAGCGCAACCTGGCTTGAAACACATCGTAAATTTTGGTGAGGAAAGTGAGGGAGAGGCGCAGCACATCTCACATGAATGACACGACTCAAACACTGCTACGATGTGGTCTATCACTCGCCATCAGGAACATCTCATTCCAAACCTTCAAAACTCCCCTAAAGCAGTGTTTGAAAGTAAACCAGTCCTCTAACCAATAAATTTTAACTTCTTAGTAATTTATTGTACTGTGCTGTGTTTTATTGTAACCTCGTGTTCTCTTTGCAAATTAGCAATTTTGCTATAATCCTGCATATTTACATCTTTTGGATGTGTCTAAATAGACTGTAATTTGTGTGCACTGTACCTATCAAATAAACAAATAATTTTTTGACATTCACTTATTGTTTGCCTGTTGATTTTGGGACATTTCTGTCCTTTGTAAACCATCCCTACAGGACACTTGAGAAAAAGAGTAGATGAAAATCTCTCAATATGCTTTTGGCGTCTTCTCAAATGTTTTTGCGCAAATTTCTCCTGACAGTCAATCCTGCCCGACAAGCCAAACAATGTCCTCCTCAATGATTTTGATGATGTGAGGTGTAATACAGAATGACTTGATGTGGAATTGTTAGCGAGCCCAGAAGCTTGTGTCCTCTCCATCTCCTCCTACATTCCATCTGCACTGCGTGTCCATAGTGTGGGTGAGTGCAGGAGCTGCGGGGGTGATGAGGAATTGTTGTAGAAAGACGCTAAGAAAACTTGTGATGTAACAGTCTGAGTTGCACTTCTGCCGTCCGGGCCGAGACATCCAGCCAGAAGATAAGAAGGGTAGGGGGGGCATACTGTACAGTGTATTCTGTGACATCAGAAGATGCCCTTAGGTGTTTTACTCTGCTGAGGAGAGGTGAGGGGAATAGTAGAGAAGAGCACTCACGAGTATTTTTAGGGTGGCCTGTTATCTAAGGAGCCGGGTCACAACGCTGAGGGGAGAACACGGTCCAGGCTCGCCGCCAAGAAAAGAGATAAGGAATGGAACAATGAAAGCCCCCCCACATGGTTTCAACACAAAGACACACCTCACCTTCGCAGAGAATACCAAAGGCCTGTTTGCACTAAGCGCCACACTTACAGCAATGCATGTGCATCCCATACAATTTTGATGAGGGGCTGGATACTGAAATCAATTTTCACTTATCACTGTTTTGAGTCAAAATTGGTTTTACCTCCTTCCGCCGAATGCCAATGAAGCCACTCTATTTGGATCATCTAATCTCATTCTCCGTTAACCCTTGCATACTATTTGTTCTCCGTTTTGCCAGAATGCAAAATTTGGTATACGAGTGTGGCCTACATGACCCAAAATGTGATATCCTCATATGTGAATGCCAGGTCTCAACACTACTAACACAAAAGTTGATTATATTTGATTTTATGTAGTCATAGTATTTAAATCATTGCTTGCCATTAAAGGAATAGTATGTAAGATTTGCATTTCAATTATTCATGAACTGGCCCTAATAATTAAATAGACATTAAAGAAACATGTTTTTTGGAAATACTCTAACATGTTTTTTCCTCCCATTTTAAAATTTGATCAGCCCGTTTTAGTTGTTATTGTTTTGCTTCTGTTTCCCACCCTCCACCAATCAGCCAATTTTGAGATAAATTCTTTGTCTTCGTCCACATTGCCAGAGCTCAGGAGGTTTCGTAAACTAAGGACACAGAAATAAGACAAGGATAAGTTGTGCACTTGTGATTGGACTTATCTATTGTTACTGGTACTACAAGGCTTACGTGTTACAGTAAATAGTAGTATGAAAAGGTATCGGAACCTTTTGGAATTTCTCACATTTCTGCAAAAAATCACCATCAAATGTGATCGGTTCATTGTCAAAATCACACAGATGTAAAAACAGTGTCTGGTTTAACTAAAATCACCCGAATATTTATAGGTTTTCATATTTTAATGAGGATTGCATGCAAACAATGACAGAAGGGGGGAAATAAGTAAGTGAACCTTCTGCCTAAGAAGACAATTGAAGCAATTGAAACCAATTTTTACCGAACAATTTTTCAGGTGTGTGCCCAATCACTGTTGAGTGGTTTAAAGCTGCCCTGCCCACACACCTGGTAAGAATTGTCTTGATGAAAAGCATTGTCTGTCTGCATCGTAGCACGGTCAAAAGAGCTGTCTGAAGACCTGCGATCAAGGATAGTTGATTTGTATAAAGCTGGGAAAAAATACAAAACCATCTCTAAAAGTCTGGATGTTCATCAATCGACAGTCAGAGAAGTTGTCTACAAATGGAGAGATTTTGGCCTCTTTGCTTCTTTCCCAAGGAGTGGCCGTCCACCAAAGATGATGCCAAGAGTTCAGCACAAAATACTGAGAGAGGTAAAAAAAAAGAACCCTAGAGTGTCTGCTAAAGACTTACAGAAATCACTAGCACAGTCCAATATCTCTGTGCACAAACCAACTACATGTAAAACAATGGCCAAGAATGGTGTTCATGAGAGGACTCCACGGAGGAAGCCACTGCTGTCTAAAAAAACATTGTTGCTTGTTTAATTTTCACAAGAAGGCAGTTGGACACTCCACAGAAATTTGTCATGTATGGAGGAAAAATGGAACAGCTCACCAACATAAACACCTCATCCCCACCGTGAAGCATGGTGGAGGGAACATCATGATTTGGGACTTTTTTGCTGCCTGAAGATTTTTTTTCCAATTTATTAACTCCTTCGGTACACATTGCCGATGATAGACATCCAATTATTTTCTGCTGTGAATTCAAATGAGTACGTATTCGCTGCCACCCCTCCCACTTCAAATGGATAGGACGTCTATAGCCGTCAATGGCTACCAGAACTTTTCCTCACGTTAAGTGCCCCTGAATTTCCTCAAATGAATTCTAGCTGTAGGCTTCTCTTGACTTACTTTTTTTCTGAAAGAAGCCTGAAGGTTTTGTGCTAGCAGCGTGTCTCGCTACACTCTCGCTGTAAACATGTTTAGCTCCCACAGTGATGGAAGTCGAAGCGAAAAACTGAAATCACTCCAGGAATATCTTAGCAAGCCTTTGAGGGAAGCTCCTTTTCAACCGCCCAACAATCCCCGACTCCCACCAGCAGCAGCATCCGTCCTCCAGCACCACCCAATCAGCTCCACCGTGTCCCCCGTCTCTTTTTCCAGCCTCCTTTGTTGGTCTCTCGCCGCCCACACCTAGCGTCCCTCGGGCTTTTTTCACACACGTATTCACACATTTACATTTGGAAACTATTTTTTTTCCTCCTGTCCCCCATTCTTGTTGTGATCAGTATCGAAATAGACACCGGGCAATGCCGCGTGTGTCCATGTTAACATGTAAAATACACAAACACGCCATCTGTGTGAGAGCCACAATACAGATGTGTGGGCAGCAGCCATCTGGGGACCCGAATTCAACAAAAGATGCGGGTAGACCGTTTGTACGCTAACGTGCCAAGGGCCCACTGCGGAGCGCCCTTTCCTCCAGAGAGCTGAAGAATGGGGAAAAACATCCCAACAGTCATCAATCAAAACTTTGGTGACACAAATGACCAGAAACAAGGGCTCACCCGAGTACCGCCCACCCACACCACGGGACTTTCGACTTTCGCCATTGGTCCCAACCTTCCTGAGCGAAATCACGTTCCCCGCTTTACTCTAATCGGACCTTTGTCATTACGCAGTCAATCGTGGCGTCGGGGGAGAAAGAAACGTGAAAACGGTTTTATGGGCAATGGGGGAAGTTCTTTTTATCTCGCCGTCTTAAAGCGCCAGATGCTCTTCCTCGGCCTATTAAGAAGCCTAGCACGGAATCCACACAGTTTCGCCAAAATGTGAGACAAAAAGAGAGATGGAAAGCGACACTTGCATGCAAATCACAAGCAAGATTCTTAAAGAAAAAATTTGGCGTCCAGTCACCCTTCTGCTCTGAATTTAAATGAGTTTATCACGACTAGATATCCAATGATCATGTATCGCTGTCTGTGGCAGTAAATAAGTTAACTTACCAGTAATGCTGCACCGACACCAAAACTAGTAAAGGCATATATTCTTTATCCTCTGCAAAAGTTGTCTTACTGATCAGCAGTCTTGGGAATACCTCCGTTATAAATAACGCCGTTACATAACAGCGTTCTTTTTTCAGTAACGGGGTAATCTAACTAATTATTTTTTCCGCCGTTACAATGCCGTTACCGTTACTGACGGTCAAAAGCAGTGCGTTACTTACTCTGAATAAACTGAAAAAACTACCAGCCGTAGCGAGTCTACTCTGCTCTGTTTATTTGTCATCCAAGACTTGGGGCGCGTTCAGGTTCGAGAATAGCGCACGTGTTTTGTTTTGTGCTTTTTCTTAGCTATTTCTTTAATAGCACATATAACTTCAACATTAACACAAACGTACGGCTCTCGGCAGGCCGTGTCTCTAACTCACTCCCGCATCATCTGAGCAAAACAATATTGGCGCCGTGTGCACTTTAGGGTGCCTCATAAAATTCTGTATCAGAATATTACATCACGACTCCAGGCTGTTTGTCCCTGCTCATTCAAATTAGACAATGCTTTCCAAAGCTTGCTAACGTTTCTGTGTTTGCTACACATGAATGCTAGCCTCGTTCCCATCCCCCACTGTCAGCCAGCAAGAATGCTGCTTCCATCTTGAGGACGGCAGACGCTTTGAGGGTGACGGAAGGAGTAGGGGGACGAGGCTACCTGAATGCACCATCTGGATAGATGCGATGGAAGTGATTGTTATTGGTTGAGGGTTAGAGTCATGGGTCATGGTAAGCCAATCAGAGTCGGTGTTTTCACACACAAACCGGAACAGCACGAGCGGCAAACACACACACGCAAAACAAATGCAGAGGGATATGATGGCAAAGCATTATGAGGTGGAGATATAAACACTATTACAAGTCAAAATACTTGAAGTACAGTGGGCTATGTCTACTTGACCAGTTGTCTCAGCTTGTGAGAGTTAGATTTAATTGATTAAACTCACTTTATATTGTTTACTGCTGATTGTTTTTTTTTTCATATTGTTTACTGTTTATTTTTGTTGCACTTCAAGTGAAGGATAAATCTGTTGCTGGTGAGGTGCAATAAATATTACAAGGTTCTATAACACAACTACCTGTCTGTTCTTCTCTATTCAACTGACTCGAATACCGCTCAGAAAATTTCAAATTCTTTGACATACAAAAACTTATTTTTAAAGTAACGGAAATAATTAATTTCCCTGGTAACTAGTTACTTTTACTATAGAGTAATTCAGTTACTAACTCTTTTACTTTTTGGAAGAAGTAGTGAGTAACTATAACTAATTACTTTTTTAAAGTAACGTGCTCAACACTGCTGATCAGGTACTAAAATTACGTCATATCGACAAGTACTAAGAAATAATGTGCCGATGCTGTGCCATGTGTACTTTTTGAAATGTAGTTTCCAACTGCTGGTCGCCCTATCCAAGATGGCCACCAGTTACGCACGCTGCCGTAAAAAAATGGAACGCTTCTTGCCCTTCCCAAGATGACGTACAATTAGTGTTGTTTTTGTCAACGATGACGATAACGAAAATATTTCGTCAAAACTTTTTTCATGACGATGACGAGACAATAACAAACTAAAAACGTGTTTTGGGACACTAAAACATAACAAGATGAATGTCAGTTTTCGTCTGACGAGACGAGAATGACACAAAAATGCGCAATATTTTCTGTCACATGTTCAAAATGTGGGACATTTTATGCGCAGTTAGCCTGCATCATGGCAGTGTCTGGTTGTGTCACTCGTGATGTGCTGCACCCCGCCCCCTCTTCCCAACTCACCACTGTGTCGTCTCCAGTCTCCACGCAGGCTTTCACACAAGGTAGGAATCGTTTTCTTGGCCAGAGAGAATGTGCAATGTTGCTTTAGCCTTTAAAGCGCAGTGCTGAATGATCATAAGCCACTAAATGTGACTTGTAGCATTAGCCATAGACTTCAACATCAGTTGACAGCTCCCACAAACATTGCGCCATGCCTTCCCGTTGGGAGCCGACACAGGCACAGGTTTGGCTTTCACTGTGATTAACTCAAACACACGCTGCGTTCAAACTCCGGATTGAAGGATAGGTGGAAATGACGAAAATTTTACTGCATACAAGCAGGCAGGAGTGTCTCAAGAGTGATTTGGTAGAGGATTCAAGGTAATTATTATATAAAATAGCCCAATGCATGCACTTTGAAACGTTGTAAAAAAATGCATGGAGAAAAAAATAGCGTAACTTTAGCTCAAAGTATTTACGTAAAATGAATGATATAACTGTCTGTTTTTTTTTTTTTTTTTTTGCTTTTAACCAAGAATCTAGACTGTTCTATGTTCATTTCTAAAGAAATTCCGGGAAGTAGGCATTTATTTACCAGAATGTTCGACTTAAAAAGCTCTTTGTTTTGTGATGGCTGCCATGTTGTATCCATACAGAGTAGTGTAACTTTACATTCGAATGATCAAGTAATTTTCGGCCAACTGCCCATTTTTTGGCAAAACAAAGTAGTAATTTAGACATTTCTGCGTCCATACAAAAAAAAAAAATCACCTTTCACGTGTTTTATTTTATGTAACATTTCTATCTAAAAACGACGGCGTTAGCATAGCATTCGCATTAATATTAGGCTAATGCTAACGGCGAGGGTACTGTACACTTTTTTACATGCAGTTCTTGGCATTTAGGTGGCTATAATTTATAGAAACTAATGTACTGTTTTAGTTGGACGCTACCGTATGTGCTCGTCTGTCAATCTTCATTTGAAATAGTTGGAAACCTTTATTTTTGAGACGATTTTTTTTTTTTTTTTTTTTTTGTAGATTAAAACTAGACGAAATTAGTATTGAGTTTTCGTCAACAAAAACTTGATGAAGACACACACATTTTGAGTTGACTAAAATATGAATAAGACTATTATCGTCCCAAAGACTATGACTAAGACGAAAATTAAAAGGGCTGTCAAAAACAACACTGCGTCCACTGTGCCATCCAATCATCCATCTGCTGTAAATTGAAGTGTGGTTATCAGTAGACTTCCGGACATACGTGAAGATTAAGGGAGGGGCATAGAACCCCTGGTGGCCGGAAATGTCATTGCATGTAATTGCCTTTCCAATATAGGAATTTGAATTACGGTAAAATAAAAATAATAAAGTAAACAACAAAAATGACCGAAATGAACATTTTTTTTTTTTTTATAATGGGTCAAAATTATTTTTCAAACAGATCATGTGACTCGCACCTTAGAGACAGTCATTTTCTTTGCTTAGCCAAAAAAAATACCTGAGGACAAAAGAAACAAAATGGATATACGTAATTTTTTTCAGACCTAGGCTTTCAAAAGCGACAACAACTACTGAGTGAGAGCCAATGATTCAAGATGTGGACATAGCTGTCCGAAGCAGCCTAATTTAGAATTCCCCTAAAAAAAATAATGGGAAACAAAAAAACACTCATTTTCAGCATATTATTATGAATATTGCTGGCTGGAATATTCAGTCAAAAGGATGCCATCTCCTGTTTTCCCTGCCGCCATTTCCATCCCTGAAGGCCGGTTGATAGGAGCGTGGGTGGCCCGGGGGCCCACCCTGGATCCCGGGGGGGTGATGATGGCTCCTTTTCTGGGCTGCAGGAGGGGGATGGCCTGCGCTGCACACCTCGCGCCCCCTCGTTCGCCCTCCCTCCTCGGGCTGGCTGGGTGGGGGCCGTGGCCCTGGGTTGGCGCCCGGTAGCGTTTCCGCTTGTCTGCTAGCCTGTCGCGTGTTTGGTTGAGTTCTCGTGTGGCTGGTTGTGATTGAGCGCCCTCAAGTGGAGGGTCCTGGTGCCGGGATTGGCGGTGGGGCGGCGTAGGGTCGGTTGCCAACGGGCTTACACTCACAAGGGATTCACACGATTACTGGGTTCTAGATCACAGTGCTGATTTGTGGACACTTTACCCCTCCAAACCACTTAGCTTATAGTCTCCCCCATCCCTTCTTTCCCTGGACAACAGGTCCCCCCACATGGTGTCAACCGGAAATACATCTAGCTGACGATAGCACCAACATATTATTAGTTAGTGTAGACGTTCAATGTGTTTCTTGTTGTTGCTTTTCTTTCTTTCTTTTCTTGTGTTTCTTTTTTTATTGTTCCCCTATAACCCCTTACTGTTCGCTGCTTTGTCATAATAAATGAGGTATGTTGAATGATCACAATGGGAGTATGTCATACTCTCAATGTGAAATATTAAAAGTGTTCAGACCAACCGGACACTTAGACTTCCATTCTCCGCATCAAACAGCTGAACAGGACAGGTTAAAAAAAAAAAAAAAAAAAAAAATCCCATATGTTGTAAGAATAGAATTGACCCTTCCATTATTACATGAATTACTGTATTTTCATCATGTTCAGACTTATATTTACCCCTTTTCACTTGCTGAATGTGACGGTCCATTTTTTCCCCTCAAACGCACGTTTGTTGGCTGATGACTAAAACAAACAAGCAACCACACTCACAACATGCCACCTCCTCCACCCCTTTCAAAGACAAGGGATATTAATTTTTTTTTTTTTCCGGCCTCCCGCAGCAGCCGCCACTGTAAGTAGATGTCAATGTTGTGGAGGTGGGGAACACACCACTAATTTTGCTACTGAAAGTCCAACTTGCATCACAGTTAGCATAACATTATACTGTGGGAACTTGCCAACCTGCAAAACTCAATTAGGAAGCAGATTAGAGATAAATGTCCTCCTGTACTGTGTTTTCTACCGTTAACGTTAATTCAACTGTGCATTTATTGATTAATTAAAATATATTTATTTATTTATTTTCTCTATCATTTATTGAAAAATAATTTCGTTTGCAGCCTATGCAGACATTTCTTTAAAGAAAATAATTAACCTTAGTTCAACTGTGCATTTATTCATTAATTAAAATATGTTTATTTATTTTCTCCATCATTCATTGAATAATAATTTTATTTGCAGCCTATGCAGACATTTCTTTAAAAATAAATAAATAAATAAATAAATAAATAAATAAATAAATAAATAACACACACAAAAACACAACCACTGTAAATTTCCTTGATGTGAAGAAGGTGAAATTTCCCCCATGAAAATATATATATTTTTTAACTTTTTTCATTTTTACGCTGGCAACAGATCAGCATATTTCTGAGAAATGTAGCCCTGACCTCCGTTGACCCAATCTGTTTGGTCTTAATAATGTCCTGTCCCAGGCAAAAAGTATATGCAGGTTATGCTGTTATACACTGTAAAAAACAACCTATAGAATTTACTCAATAAAATTGAGGTAACAATTTACACTCAGTTTGATAGTGTAAATTTTAACCAATTTTTAAAGTAAATTGTGTAAAATTTACACTATCAAACAGCGTCCCTCCCAATGTTGAGACCAAATCTACGCCCTTGCATTGAAGCATGAATTTCCAGTTCAAACGAATTGATTGACACTTGTAAAGCCACAATGAATAACAAACAACGACAGGGGGCGCTGTAGACACGTGGACTGAGCCTACAGCATGCTTTGGATGAAACCAGTAAATCACTTTAAAACCTAAAAAATCTGAATGGGACACATTTTTCATGGTGATATAAAAAGCTTATTCGTGTGATTTTTTTTTTTTCGGGGGTTGGGGGGGGGGGTTATTTTATGGCTTCTTTTTCAAGAAACGCTACATAAAAAATAAAAGAAGTGTAAAAAAAAAATGGGGCAGATTAAATATTTATCTTGGATTTTTGCTTCAGTTTTGAATTATTTTTTTCATTATTATTTTACCAAAAATGGAGCGACAGAACTCTAATATTAGATATTTATGGCTGTTTGTCTTTATTACCTTACAAATATTTTTTTAAACTTGGAGTTTTTCTTCAAAATTTTAAAACTAGACTGGATTATTCCTTAATGTGCCACTTTAGTGCATGCGTACTGTTTGGCTCGTGCACTTTGAATGACCGTTACGAGAAGCACGCGAGTGTGAGACCGCCCCACTATCCTCTGCGCACACACGCACACCCACGGCTCCCTCATTTCCACACACTTTTCCCACCGGGATGGATCTTCCGCAGCCAGCGCGCACAGCCAGCGGCCAACACGCACGCTTGCCGTCGTCACACATGGCTGCGCATGTGGGGCGAGTTTTCACGGCGTTTTTGTGGATAATAGCGGTAGTTTCGAGTTCCAGGACGAGGATTTATCCGGCCAATGAAGGTAAGGAGTCTGCGGGACCGGGGCTGTCTTTGCGCGGCGAGGCGCTCGGTGCGCGTCCTTGGATGCTTTACGAGTAGGGGAGCACATTGGGATGTGTGCTGGATAAGGATTTTTATCTCGACTTTTTCTTTTCATGTCAAAAAGTATATAAAAATGTCACTCTTTATAAGGAAAGGGACTATATTTGGTCATGAATAAAAACTTCATATTCATCATATTTTGGGTCATTTTGGTATACAAATGTGGCCAATATGACCCAAAATGCGATAACCATATAATTCATTATTTATTACTAATCATTATTTCTATGTATTAAGACAATTACACATTTATAAAATGTTGGATAAAAAATATTATTAAAAAAAAAAAAAAAAAAAAAAAAACAGTAGCACTCTAAAGTTGATAAATAATAAAGAAAATAGCATTAAAAACAAATGGTTTTTTAAATGGTTTTTTTTCCTCCTGTTTTTTTTTTTTTTTTTTTTACTTTAAAAAAATGAACAAACCTTTTAAATAAATAGAATAATTGCAGTTTATTTTATTTAAGTTTTTTTTTTCTTTAAATACGAACTTAATATAAGAATATATGCTGTTTTTGTTTTCTTTTTAACGGGACAAAGTACGTGTTTTTTTTGTTTTTTTTTAATAAGATATAATTAAATTTTAACTCTCTGCCTGCCACTGACAACAATAGATGACCAATTCAAACTGGCCGTCAATGGCAGCCAATGAGGTAATGCTAACCCATAATTGGGAACACTATTTATTAGCTAACAAGTAGCATCTATGGGGCATTTTATATACTTTAGGCAGCACATTTGATTACAAAAAGCGCAATAGCCACAGGGATATACACTGCTGGCCAAAAGTATTGGCACCTCTGTAATTTTGTCAGAAAATGTTCAATTTATCCCAGAAAATGATTGCAATTACAAATGCTTTGGTAGCTTCTTCATTTATTTTGCTTGCAATGAAAAAAAACACAAAGAGAATGGAAAAAAAAACAACAAATTATCATTTTACACAAAACTCCAAAAAAATGAGCCAGACAAAAGTATTGGCACCCTTTGAAAAATCATGTGATGCTTCTCTAATTTGTGTAATTAACAGCAACTGTTACTTTCCTGTGGCACATAACAGGTGGTAGCAATGTCTAAATCACATTTGCATCCAGTTAAAATGGATTAAAGTTGACTCAACTTCTGTCCTGTGTCCTTGTGTGTACCACATTGAGCATAGAGAAAAGAAATAAGACCAAAGAACTGTCTGAGGACTTGAGAAGCAAAATTGTGAGGAAGCATGGGCAATCTCGAGGCTACAAGTCCATCTCCAAAGATTTGAATGTTCCTGTGTCTACCTTGCCCAGTGTCATCAATAAGTGTAAAGCCCACGGCACTGTGGCTAACCTCCCTAGATGTGGACGGAAAAGAAAAATTGACGATTTCAACTAAATATTGTGCGGATGGTGGATAAAGTACCTCGACTAACATCCAAATAAGTTCAAGGTGTCTTGCAGTCCGAGGGTACGACACTGTCAACCCGTACTATCCGTCAGCGTCTGGATGAAAAGGGACTCTACGGTAGGATACCCAGGATGACCCAGAGACATAAAATAGCCAGTTTGGAGTTTGCCAAAACTTACCTGAGAAAGCCAAAAATGTTTTTCAAGAATGTACTCTGGTCAGATGAGACAAAAGTAGAGCTTTTTGGGAAAAGGCATCAACATAGAATTTAAAGGGAAAAAAATGATGCCTTCAAAGAAAAGATCACAGTCCCCACAATCGAACATGGCGGAGGCTCCCTGATGTTTTGGGGTTGCTTTGCTGCCTCTGGCACTGGACTGCTTGAGCGCGTGCGTGGCATTATGAAGACTGAAGACTACCAACAAATTTTACAGCATAATGTAGCCCTGTGTGAGAAAGCTGGGTCTCCCTCAGAGGTCATGGGTCCAGCAGGACAATGACTAAGCACTAGAAAATGGTTTAAGAGAAAGCACTGTCCAATCTAGACCTGAATCCCATAGAATGCCTGTGGAGAGATCTGAAAATGGCAGTTTGGAGAAGGCGCCCGTCAATTCCAGCTGAGCATTGTAAAAAACTCATTGATGGATACCAGAAGCGGTTGTTCACAGTTATTTTGTCTAAAGGTTGTGCTACCAAGTATTAGGCCGTGGGTGCCAATACTTTTGTCCGGCCCATTTTTGGAGTTTTGTGTAAAATGATAATGATTTAATTTTTTTTTCATTCTCTTTTGTGTTTTTTCATCGCAAGCAAAATAAATTAAGATATTACTACCAAAGCATTTGTAATTGCAATCATTTTCGGGGAGAAATTGAGCCTTATCTGACAGAATTGCTGGTGTGCAATATTTTTGACCAGCAGTGTATTCTCTATCTCTTTTCATTCTTGTGCTGTGTTAAATGAGTTTTTCCACTAGTAGATGTCTATTTGAACTAGAAGGTTGGCAGCGCCAACCCTACCACTTCAAATGGATTGGACTTATAGCTCCATCAGATGCAGCCAATTTGTTGAAGAACACATTCCAATTTTTTTTTATTTTTTTTGAAGTTTTGAAATTTGAAGAGGATTATATGCTACATTGGAAGCTAAAACGTGTTGGTATGCCTGCTCTAACTGCACATTTGTTCCTGATTTAGTCCAAGCATTTGGCTGAACAATTTGTTTTTTTTATGTGTTGTTGCATTTTATTTTTTAAATGACGCATTGTTGACTGTGTGTGTGTCATTTTAGTGACCCTGCTGGATACCAGAACAGTGCCAGGAGAGCTGAAATGGGCAGCAAGTCCCTCTGAAGGAGGGGTGAGTGGGAGCTCTCTATTTTTCTTTTTGGTTTTGATCAGCTACCCTGTGGACAACCTGCTGTCTTTTTGGACATGAGGTCTGGAAACGAAATATTCATCCCACAGATTTGGAAAATGAGCTGTCCAACCAGCCTAAGTGCTAATACGAGCTAGTTGGCATTATACTTGGCACAGCCTGGCGGTGGGTGTCATCTCTTTAGATGTTTTCTTTTCTTTTCTTTTTTTTTTTTAAGCCTGAGTGAATCGTCAAAAAGGAAAAAAGTTCCTTTCTTTTCACCGCACGGTGACTCGCTCACCCCGTTGTTGGTTTAAGAGTTATTGGTGAACTTGACACCAGTTTCTTGGCTCTCTATACGCTCATTCTCTCACAGTTAGCTTGATTGACAGGGTCCTGGTCTGCACACACCAAGCTTTTGATTACAGGCGCCACCCTCCCCCCTAAGCCCACACTTTCTGCATCTTCTTGCTTCACATCCACATATCACAGGGGATCTTTCTGTTTCTTCCACCCCTTGGCAGCTGTGATTTTCATTCAGCCAACAAAGACTCCAAATGAGTGGAGACAAGACGGCATCACACTTCATTTTTTTTCCTATACAACCCGGCCTTCAAACACCCACACATAAAAATAAAAAACACGCATGCTACACCAGGAGCGTGCTCATGCCCTTGTTCGTGCACTGCACATTAACCCGCCGAAGCATGGCCTATCGTACACTGCTCATAAAATTTTCAGCTCTTGAAGTTCAACTCTTTATTGGACCGTTTGACGAGATAAAATACATCAAGTTTTGGGAATGTTTTCTATTGCTGATTATAACCGTTTCCGGGTTATTAACTCTTTGGCTGCCACTGGCTATGTTCACACACACACACACACACACACACACACACACACACACACACACACAATGTTTACACACACACATTTTTAGTTGATGAATTTCGTGAACTTTATTACCTGCTTTGAGGACATGTGAGGACATCTTTTTTGTGGTTTCATATTGCATTATAAATACAGTATACAGTCATGTGAAAAAATTAGGACACTCATTAAATATTCAGTTCTATGTTTAGAAATGTTCACATATCAATGTCTGATCTTGTTTTATCTTGATTTATCTCTGGAAAAGAAAGTGATTTAATTGCCAGTAAACAACAAAAAATAACATTGTTTTACTCATTAAACCCAATATTTAAAAAAAAAAAAAAAAAATGCATATTCTAACTGAGGAAAAAGTTAGGGCACTCTTCCACCTAATAGCTAGTGTTACCCCCTTTGGCTGAAATAACTTCAGTGAGATGCTTTTTTTAGCCATCTACTTGTCTTTGACATTAGTCTGAAGACGTTTGCCCCACTCCTCAACACAGATTACTTTCAACAATGACTAACTGTTGAAGTGAGAGAAAACAGCGTAAGATCAAAGGAGCTGTCTAAGGCCTTTATAAAAGAATATAAAATCCGCCATTCCACTGTCCGGAAAATAGTCTACAAGTGGAGGAAATTCAAAACAACTGCCAACATGCCCAGGTCTGACCGTCCAAGCAAGTTCACCCTGAGAGCAGACCCCATGATGCTAGAAGAAGTCTACAAAAACCCTAAAATGTCATCACAGGACCTACAGCAGGCTCTTGCTACTGTTAATGTGAAAGTGCATGCCACTACAATCAGAAAGAGACTACATACATTTACCATTCATGGGAGGTGTGCAAAGAAGAAACCTATGTTATCCAAGAAGAACATGAAGGCCAGACTGAAATTTGCCTGAGTGAAAGTAGACAAAGATCAGGACTTCTGGAATTATGTCCTTTGGACAGATTAATCTAAAATTGAATTATTTGGACACCAGAACAGAGGACATGTTTGGTGTAACAGAATACAGCATTCCAGGAAAACAACCTCATACCACCTGTGAAGCATGGAGATGAGGGTGACATGGTTTGGGGATGCTTTGCTAAAGCAGGACCTGGCCAGCTGACCATCATAGAATACACCATGAATTTGATCGTGTATCAAAGGGTGCTTGAGGAACATGTGAGATCATCTGAGAAAAAAATTAAAACTGAAGCGAAACTGGACCCTGCAACATGACAGTGACCCAAAACATACCAGTAAATCAACGAAGGACTGGCTGATAAGTCCAGGAATGGCCGAGTTAAAACCCAGATCTTAATCCATTCAGATGGTGCGGGGTGACTTGAAACGGGCTGTACATGCAAGAAACCCCTCAAACATCTCACAGCTCATAGTATTCTGCGTTGAAGAGTGGGGCAAACATTCTTCAGACCAGTGTCAAAGACTGGTAGATGGCTACAAAACGCGTCTCACTGAAGTTATTTCAGCCAAAGGGGGTAAAACTAGCTATTAGGTGGAAGGGTGTCCTAACTTTTTCCTCAGTTAGAATATGCATTTTTGTTGATATATATGTTTTAATGAGTAAAACAATGTCAATTTTTGTTGTTTACCTGCAATTAAATCACTTTCTTTTCTAGTGATAAAGAAAAACAAGATTAGACATTGATATGTGAACATTTCTTAATAAAGAACTGAATTTGTAATGGGGTGTCCTAATTTTTTCACATGACTGTATGCAGATGTACCGAAAGCAAAATCCTTGGCTGAAACAGAAAATCGAATATTGGAAACACAGAAAATCAAAAGGCCGTAAAATACACATGCATATAATTCATTTTTTATATACATATATTTCTTAAAATGTTTTATTTCATTATTTTCTGATCAATGCTTTTTGCCTCGGCATTGGTTCTAAAACCCCGCAGGCTCAATGGGAGGTGCGCTCCCGGTGGAAGTGAGCGTTTTGTGGCAAACTCTGAACGCGTCCTATGGCAGCAGGTCTGGCGTCGTCATAGCATTCTGTTCGCACACGTCACGGCCGATGAAACCACGATAAATGCGCTGTCTTGGAAGTTTGAGACACCCAAATAACGGTTCTTATGCCTCCAGTTGCTAAGCTAAATGAGATGTCGATGTATGTTTGTGTGGAACTGTAGTTCACAACAACAACAAAAAACTATTACGTTCTCGCCAAAACTATTAAAGCTCTTTACAAGGCTATTGTTACATTCTGTCCTACTCCTTTAAATAAGGAGCCGTTTACATGGCGACAGAGAAAACTGAAGGCGAAGATGTAAACTTTTAAATCCAGCCTCCAAAGTGGAACGATTCTATTGCAGGGATTGCACCGCAACCATATGCATGGAATGCTCTCGCTCCGATGATGTCAGCACTCGCACACATCACTTTGACCATGCACAGTCGCTGCTACTAAACATTCAAAACAGCAAACATGGCGAAACTTCGGCTTTAACGTATTGTTTTTATAATATTTTTAATTTAAGTATATTTTATGTTCACGTTTTACGGCCGGTATATTGTCTTCCAGGCTGAGGAGGCTGTTGTCAAGGAACTGCATCACTAGCTGCCGCTTTCATAAACTGCACTGCCCCCTAGGGCCTGGCATGAATACTACATTGTTTTCACGCGGAATTGCGACATCGTTCGAATGGAGACGGAATCATGTATATGCAAACAAGAAATATGTTGTATTTTCAAAGCATCACCATGTAAACGGCACCGAAGTTTCTGTGTTTTCTTGTGCAACAAGTGGAATTGACCGAGAGCCAGGCGAGTGGGCCGAGTTCTAGCGGCGACGAAGCCGAGCAAAGTCACTCCCAGCTGAATTAATTGGCGATTGGCAGAGAGGGTGTGGAATCTCGTGGGAAAAAAATGTGAGAAAAAGAAGAAATGGTCTTGCTATAAACATATTTGACTAAACCACAGCAAATGCATGCATCAAATACTATTTGTATACTGTTTGCTTGATTAAACGCCAATACTCACGCACGGGCTAAAATGCACTGTACTCGATCTGATGCGGTACATCAATGGAAAGCAATTTCAGAACGCATGTGTATGAGTGATACACAAATTTATTATATTTTCCTCCATTTACTAATTTATATATTTCTTTGATACCTCAAAATACTTCCAAACTGCTGAATATTGGCTGTGAGCCAGTAGTTTTGCTTCTCGCCATGTTTTTATGACGTCATCACAAGAGGACTACGGTTCTTCACACTATTCGATCGCAAAGGTTCGATCTTTTAACTAAAAATGCAATTTTGCCATTTTCGGACAAAATTTTTGGGCGTCAAATTTTTAGTCACATCTGTAAAATACAGTATTCCCTAATTTTTCGCGGTTTTTGGGAACCAGAACCCCCCACGAAAAGTGAAAAACCGCAAAGTAGGAACACCCCCCCCCCCAAAAAATTAAAAGAGTATTTATTTATATGTACTTACACATTGTATACAACACATATACTGTAAAGTACAGTATTTAAATCTATTTACAGTAATTATAGTACCTTATGCGTGGGGGGGGCACCTCTTGGATGTCGTGGATGTGCACTCGAGCGCACATAGCGGGGATATGATCCTATTTGTAGGTTAAAAAATGTTTAAATTCCCCCAGAGATATTGGAAGTTTGTAGTTGGCTTTTGGCTCTGTCAAAGCGGTTAAAAATGGTGGAAATCACCACTGGATATCCCATCGGAGGTCTTGGAGGTGTTTGGTGGAGAAAGAGTGGTCCATTCCCCTGGGAGATTTGAGTTTTGAAGCAGGGTTTGGATGCTCTAAACCAGGGTTCCCCAAATCTGGACCTCGATGCCATTTATCCTGTCGTGTTTTCTATGTCTCTCTCCCCTAACACACCTGAATCAAATGATTATGTCATCAGCAACCTCTCCAGAAGCCTGATAATGATCCTGATTATTTGATTCAGGTGTGTTGAAGGAGGGAGACATGGAAAACACGACAGGAAAAGTTGCTCGAGATCCGGATTTAGTGAACCCTGCTCTAAACACAGGTAAAAATAGGCCTCGGAGGTTCTGGAGGTGTTTGGTGAGATAGTGTGCCCTGTGTTTGGGTTTAAAAAATTTCCCCGGAGTTGTGGAGGTTTGCAGCGTGCGTTGGGTGCTCTCAAAACATGTAAAAATGGTGAAAAGTCCGGCTAAAAATTGCCCCAGGGGCTGGGTGAGGCTGCAAAGTGCGGAGCTAATCAGCTGAAGGGATGAAGCCTCTCCTATTGGCGGTCTCGTTTGGGGGAGGCTCCGATGGTGTGCTTCTTGGTGTTGCCATGTGTCAATCTCGCGCAATAAATCAATCACGTGCCTTGGATGAGTGCCTGCGTGTATGTACAAAGCCCCTGAGATATGTACAGTAGGTCTTGCTGCGAATGACGCATATTTTTTCATTTTTTTATGAATGCTTTTTAAAATCCCACAGTGCACTGAATCTGTGAAACATGAACCACAAATTAGTGAGAGATTACGCCAAGGTTGCACCGATACCAATATCGGAATCGGCTAGTACTTATAAATAACATAACCTATGCGGCGCAATATGTACTTTTCGAGATTTAGTTTCCAACTGCTGGTCGTCCTTTCTAAGATGGCGTGTCAGTTATATACAGGTACCTCTACTTAGGAAATTAATTGGTTCTAGAAGTAGTTTTGTCACTTGAAAATTTTGTAAGTAGAGACACGTGTTCCATGTAAATGCCATAATCAGTTCCAAGCCCCTGAAAATTCCAGACATAAATATTTTATAATGCGTAAAAATGCATCAAAACTGTTACAAAAACATTTTACAACTAGATTATTGCACAATAAGCATGGAGGACACAAATGCAGGGAAAACAACAGGGAGGCAAGGCAGGATGGTGATCTACTAAATAGAGATGGTTTTAATCTCAGTGATAAAACAAACAAAAGTCTAAAAAAGCAAAGCACAAACCAAATTCAAACGAAAGACTAGGTATGAAAATTACTGGGATAGAGGCACGATGAGAGCATGTACACGGACATGAGGTGAGAACAGACCTTGCAAGAAACATGAAAGCGACAATGACGTAACAAAGACTGACAGCAGAAGGGGTACTTAAATACAGAAATGTGGTAACGAGACAATGAGACACAGGTTGTTGATACAACAGGCAGCGGATTTGTCAAGGCACAAGAAAAAGGCCACAACAGGTGAAATCAATGGCAAATCACGTGACAAAACCCACTAGGGCACACACCTAACCACTCAAGGCATGACATGTGCATTATATAAAAAAGCAAAAATAGAGAAAAGAATAATAATACACTCATGTAAAGTTGCCGGAACTCGAGGGGCGAACGAGGACACTGGGATACACACATACACATACCGTAGAGGTCCCTCTTAGCCAACTGGATGCCAGGAATGCTAGGCAATAGCCAATGGCAGGGCAGCTATAAGTATGTTACGTTCAGTAAACTCTGGGAGCTGCAAGTGCCGCCCATACTGTATTTTGCCTTTTCATATCCTGAATTTTCTTTTTTAACAATAGGGAATATTGTCCCGTTGAGGCGTCTTAATCAGAAAATTTTGTATGTCAAGATGTTCATAAGTAGAGGTACTACTGTATAAGCATTGTCCGAAACGTTGCTACTTTGATACGTTTTTTGCCAACGTCTAGCGATGTTAACTTATTCCCCGCCATTGATGTTAACGTTGAATAGACTTCATAACCTATTTATATGACACGGGAAACGGGGCCGATTGATAGGTGGCCTATTTTCAAAAACTTCAAATTCAAATATTTACAAAACCAAAGCTGCTACCGACCTAAATCCAAATGAGGCACCTCCCTTAGGCATATATGAGTCTCCATGAGCAGGGGCATAAAAAAAATTCAAAGTCGTTCCCTTATAAAATCCTGATTAATTATTTTTTATATAAGTGTAATACAACTTAAAATGGCTATAAAAGTCTCAGATCATACACTAGATGCACAAAAATCACCAAATGCAGGGATAATCACCTATATTTTATCAATAGAAATAGCAATATTTAACATATCATATATGTTTTTTGAACAAAATAGCAACTTAATTTTTTCTTATTTGCTGCAAGTTTTCAACAGCTAATGAATCACTCGATTTAACATCAGAAACTTAATACTTTAGGAAAACATGCAGAATCGATTATAAATAATATGTAAACAGATTATTAATAAATTCTATATACCGTATTGGCCCGAATATAAGACGGCCCTGATTATAAGACGACCCCCTCTTTTCCAAGACTCAAGTTTGAAAAAAAACTTTTTGAACACCAAATTAATTTAATACAGGAAATAATTACAGTACATCTGAAACAAATGCTTATAACAATATATTTGAGAGAAAATGCACGTTATTTTGCGTCATTCAAATCTTAATATCTGAACATTTAAATATGTAAACTAAAGTGCAATCAAATTCGTAAATGAATGGCTTCTGGTTTTTGAAATGTAAATAAACCAATCTATTGTGATAAAACAACAAAATTGCAATAACAGCATTAACCATAAGGGGTCACTTTGGCCTGGGGAGTCAATTTCAGCATTCGCTTCAATGATATCTGGCGCCATCTAGCGTCTTGAATGGGTATAATGTCTAGACCCCGAATATAAGACGACCCCCACTTTTTCAGTCTTATTTCAATGCCAAAAGCACCGTCTTATATTCGGGCCAATACGGTACAATCACAACTTATAATAGAATAGCCCTTTATTATCACTATGCACTATATACGGTTAGCGAATGAGGCTAGTGGCTGCCTGGCATAACAGGAACTTTTCTGGCGAAAATTCTCGTGAATAAATGCTTAAATCCCCGAATTCTTCATAGATATGGACATAAAACAGTCTCGATTCTTGGTTAAAAGCAAAGAAACCATGCAGTTAGCGTTTATTTTACGTATATTGACAAAGTACAATGCTACTATGTTAGCGAATGAGGCTAGCGGCCGCCTGGCATGAACAGAGCTTTTGTGGCGAAAATTCATGTGAATAAATGCTTAAATCCTTGAATTCTTCATAGATATGGACATAAAACAGTCTCGATTCTTGGTTAAAAGCAAAGTTTGAGGCTAGTCAGTTACGAAAATTAGCCGCCTCCATGTGTAAACAAAGAAGAAAATTCCTCCAAATAAATGCTTCAATCACGCATGCATGGTACGAAAAATATAATATTTACCTTAAATCCTTGAACAAATCACTCCTGAGACGATCCTTCCTTTTTGTATGCGGTACAGCTTTCGGAGTTAAATCCAGTCGTAAGTAAATCCAAACTTCAATCCGACATGAGTGTGTGCCATCTTCGGCTATTACTAAATGAAGCTTGGCTCCCTCTGATAAGGCATCGCGCAAAGAATGACGAAGTGACACGTCAATAGTAATGATGTCTATGGTTGAACATAAACGTTCAACCAATTTGAACTGGAAGACCTTGCAGTGAATGAACATGTTTCAGCATAAGTGAAAGTTCCTCAGGTAAGAGTTTATTCATCACTCATTGTAACTTGTTGATGTGATAGATGCCCAATCATTTGGGCTGGAATGGCCGGCAGTGATCATTCAATGGCAGCGAACGAGGTAATAATTGTTTTTAACTCATTTGCTGCCAATGAAGGCAATAGGCGTCCAATCTATTCTGACTGGGAGGACTAGCAGTGATCGTTCAATGGCAGTGAATGAAGTAATGATTGCTTAAAACTCATATGCTGGCATTGAAGGTGATAGATGTCCAATCCATTCCCACTGGGAGGGGTGGCAGGGACCGGTCGATCGCTGACAGACCTCCCAGTCAAAATGAATTGGACATTTATTGCCATTATTGTAAAATGAATTGGACATTTATTGCCATCATTAGCAGAGAAACACGATCGCTCAATGTCAGCCATCCCTGTTGAAATGGACGGATGTCTATCACTGCTAATAATGGTGAATTAGTTAAATTGGCATGCAACCAATCCAGGGCGTTGCCTTCTCATGTTCGAAAACAGTTGTTGTTGTTTTTTTTTTCGTAGCATTCCCTCACCGACACATAGTCTAGTCATCAATTCACTCATAGATTTGTGGCACTAAAAGCCGTTATTAGCCAAATGAGAAGATCAGCCCAGCTGGCATATTGATGAAAGTTCATCGTACTTCCCCCTACCCAACAATTCACTATCCCATTTCATCATTCATGCATACTCCCCACCCATTGTCCCTCATTGGACATGGCACGTTTCAAGTTTGTGCGGCAGGCGGCAGATTATTATTCAGCTGCAATAAAAAGCCAATTTGGAGTTGGGAGGCTCGGCGGTCATTTGAGGGGTCGCAGTACAAGGCAAGTGGCTGCCTCTATTGAGATGGATGATGCAGTGAAGGCTGAGCCCGCTTCCCTTGCATGGAAATGGGACTGTAAAAAAACCTTGAGTGGCAACAAATGGGATACCGCTGCAGAATAGTGATACAACAATAGCTGGAGTCAATTAACCATGCGGCAAGGTTATCACTGCTCTTTATATATAAGGCTTAAATCCATAGCTTACTTTTATACGTATCGTAGCCAATGGCTGCCAATGAGTTAACTGTATGCTAAGTATTTACTCTAGTGAAACAGCCCCGGATGTTAATCTGTGTATTGTGATTACTTTGTAGTGGGAAGAAGTGAGTATCATGGACGAGAAGAACATCCCCATCAGGACATACCAAGTTTGTAACGTCTTACAACCCAATCAGAACAACTGGCTGAGGACGGACTGGATTGCCAGATCTGGTGCTCAGCGGGTTTACGTGGAGGTCAAGTTTACACTTAGAGACTGCAACAGCCTGCCTGGGGTCACCGGCACCTGCAAGGTATCAGTTTATTTTGGAGGCTTTTGGTGTCAGTGGAAAAAAATGTGTTGTTAAAACATAAAAACAAGATGTTTAACCGTTAATATTATTCATTAAAAGCAACAAAAAAATGAGTCACAGTTTATTTCTCAACAGGAAAAGACCAGAAAACGCCTCATAATCAACAAGAAGTGTCCCAAATCAATAGTTAGTCACCTTGAAATGACCCAAATTCAAAATAACTGACCTGAATATTCTCCAAAATAAAAAAAAAATTACTGACTTGAAAACGCCCCAAAATTAATAGGAAGTGACACAGAATTAACAGTCACCCGAATGTGACCCAAAATTAAAAGCAAGCGACATCTAACTGAAGCTAAATAAACAGAAAATGGCCTGTAACTGCACCAAATTTAACTGGAAGTGATCCAAAATCAACAGGAAGTGACACATAAATTCCCCCAATCAACAGGAAGTGATCCATAATCAACAGGAAGTGACACATAAATTCCCCCAAATCAACAGGAAATGAGCAAAGAATCAGGAAGTGACCCAAAATCCACAGGAAAAGACCCGAAAATGCCCCAGAATCAACAGAAAGTGGCCCAAATGAGTGGAAAGTCACCCGGAAATGACCAAGAATTAAAATAAGTGACCTGAAAATGCCTCAAAATTCGACAGGAAGTGACTCAAAATATAGTCATAGTCATAGTCACCCAGAAGTACCTGTTAATGCCCCAAATTCAACAGGATCGGACCTGGAATTAAGCTGAAATCAACAGGAAGTGCACCGTAAACCCTCCAAATTTGATAGGAAGTGATCCAAAATCAACAAAAAGTGACAGCAGAAATGGCATTTTCTACTAAATTAAGTTAATAATTAACATTTCAATTTGATTTACAAGTCTTTATTATATTACCATAATTTTCAGACTAAAAGGTGCACCTGACTATAAGCCGCTACCCACCAAATTTGACACGAAAACAGCATTTGTTCATAGATAAGTCGCACCGGACTATAGGCTGTTTTCATTTTATTATGGGATATTTACACCAAAAGAGATTAATCAGTAACCCTTCATTTGACAGCGGCATCATAAGACTGTTATAAGACCAAATGAACCACCATGAAGCTTTGAACCAATTGACTGCAAAGCATTGCTTCAATAAGCTTTATTTGGCCATCACTGCTCCCCTGGGGAGACAGTCAACCTCTGTTGCCGCCAGCTGTAAACACTGTTTTCATCCAACATGCCCCCTAGCATGCATGGCAGCGCTACAGATGTAAATAACAATCTAAATTCATGTTCTGTGCTAATTATTTATTCAGTTACTGTTTCAGTTGTTTCATTAATTGCTAGTTATGGTATCTGGTAACACTTTATTTGACAGTAGCGCGATAAGACTGTCATTAGACCATCATAATTATGACATGACACTCATCAGCAGTAATGAATTTTAATGACAGATGTCATTTTAGGTCATCAGGCAAATTTTGTCACTTTTGAATGGCTGTAAAAGATCAAAGCAGAACATAAATAGTGTTAGTGACATAATTTTCCGGATGACATTTATAGACATCTGTCATATGCATTCATTAATGCCCATGAGAGTGTCATGTCATAGTTATTACCGTCTTACGGCAGTCTTATGACGCCGCTGTCAAATAAAGTGTTACCTATTAACCCAAATACATCAACAAATAAGCCGCACCGGACTATAAGCCGCAGGATTCAAAATAAAGAAAAAAAGTAGCGGCTTATAGTCCGAAAATTACAGTATTAAAAACCAAAATGATTATGTAATAATTATTTATGATAATAACGTTTATTTAGTTGCCACAAATAGACACTTTCTCTACTAAGGTTTAAAACATGGGTAGGGCAAAATTATCCCTCCCAAAAATTCTTATTGTTGCTATACAGCATATTATACATTTTCACCTATTACAGCGATCGTATCCTTCCCTATAGATGTATGTAGGGGACTTTTTAAGGCTGCTTGATATTTATTTATTCGGCTACAGCTAGATCTCCCACCATCGCTCATTTTGGCTCATTACCATATAAAGGGGGAAAATGAGCAGGGACAGAAATAAAATACTTCTCTCTTGAAATCCCTTTTGTCTGGCAGGAGACGTTCAATCTGTACTACCACGAGTCCAACGAAGACAGGGAGAACTTCATCAAAGAGAGCAGCTTCATTAAGGTGGACACGGTGGCGGCCGATGAGAGTTTCACTCAGGTAAGCGGCCACTTCTTCATCCCGCCGCCTCCGCTCGCTTTAATTCTCTCTTATCTCCGAGAAAAGCCTCCCACGGCACTTAGCTGGAATGTTTTGATTTGCCGTACAAGCACTTTTATCTCCGACGGACCGCCGTGCAGAAATATTTCTTAGTGCTCGCTAATTACCACTCCCAAAGGGGTTTATGTTTTCATTAGTTTTGACATTATTTGTTAGTAAGCGGGAAGACGGTATTGCAGTACTTATTGAATTGAAAATCAGTTGGTCAGTAGTGACCCTTTCACACATGCCGAAATACCGGGAAAATCGCGGGATTTAAACGGGTAGCCCTTATGTGTGAAACCAATTTCCCTGGTCGACTGACACAGAGATTACGTAGACATTTCACGTATGGTGTTTTAGTATAATGTCCGGGACTTTCCCTGGAAGCGGTGTGCGTGAAAGCAGGCATTAAATACCATGGAGGGCCTATCGTCACTTCCTCTCTCTTCGCAGTAAGACAAAAAGCGGTAAACAAACATTGCAATTATCAACATAGCAAGCATAAATAGCTATATTAGGGTTTGGGTTAGAGCCAAGGAAGAGAGTTCATCGTCCATCTTTAGAAATGTGTGGTTTATTTTGTTGCCGATGTTAGGGTCCGCTACTGCGGAAACAAGGTTGTACTTCAAAGCAGAAAACAACGGAGGGAACGGTTCAAGGGTTTGTTAAATACAAACAAAACTACACGCGATCGCGGAAAAGGGGGAATAACACAGTGGGTCCATGACAGTAGAGCCGAGGAAGAGAGTCCATAGTTCACCTTTTAAATGTGTGGGGTTTTTTGTTGCCGATGTTAGGGTCCGTTACTGAGGAAACAAGGTTGTACTTCAAAGAAGTAAACAACAGAGGGATACATTCAAGGGTTTATTAAATACAAACAAAAGTACACTCGATCCCGGAAAACGGGGAATAACGCAATGCGTCCATGACAGTAGGTCGACGGGGATCAATAATACTAACTTAAGCGGTAGGCAGAAAGCAAGGCAACAAAACAAATACACTCAAATACAAGCACAACATAGGGGATTTCAAAACATGGGCGGCAGAGGTGTCAATTGGTGCCCAGCAAGTTAATATCTCGGCACCCTTTTCTTGGATCACCTGGGCTTGAATATAGTCTTGATGACCTTGAATTGGCTGCAGTTACGGCTCCTTCCGGAACATACAGGGCAAATAAGTATTTAGTCAACCACTAATTGTGCAAGTTCTCCCTCTTGAAAAATTTAGAGAGGCCTATAAATTGTCAACATGGGTGAACCTCAGCCATGAGAGACAGAATGTGGGAAAAAAAACAAGAGAAAATCACATTGTTGGTTTTTAAAGAATTTATTTGCAAATCATGGTGGAAAATAAGTATTTGGTCAATACCAAAGTTCATCTCAATACTTTGTTATTTACCATTTGTTGACAATAATGGAGGCCAAACGTTTTCTGTAACTCTTCACAAGCTTTTCACACACTGTTGCTGGTATTTTGTCCCATTCCTCCATGCAGATCTCCTCTACAGCATTGATGTTTTGGGGCTGTTGTTGGGCAACACGGACTTTCAACTCCCTCCACAGATTTTCTATGCGGTTCAGATCTGGAGACTGGCTAGGCCACTCCAGGACCTTGAAATGCTTCTTACGAATCCACTCCTTTGTTGCCCTGGCTGTGTTTTTGGGATCATTGTCATGCTGAAAGACCCAGCCACGTCTCATCTTCAATGCCCTTGCTGATGGAAGGAGATTTTCACTCAAAATCTCTCGATACATGGCCTCATTCATTCTTTCCTTCACACAGATCAGTCGTCCTGGTCCCTTTGCAGAAAAACAGCCCCAAAGCATAATGTTTCCACCCCCATGCTTTACAGTGGGTATGGTTTTCTTCAGATGCAATTCAGTATTCTTTCTCCTCCAAACACGAGAACCTGTGTTTCTGCTAAAAAGTTCTATTTTGGTTTCATCTGATCATAAAACATTCTCCCGGTCCGCTTCTGGATCATCCAAATGCTCTCTAGCGAAAAGCAGACGGGCCTGGATGTGTACTTTCTTCAGCAGGGGGACACGTCTGGCAGTGCAGGATTTGAATCCCTGGCGGCGTATTTTGTTACTGATAGTAGCCTTTGTTAATGTGGTCTCAGCTCTCTGTAGGTCATTCACTAGATCTACCCATGTGGTTCTGGGAGATTGGAGTGTTACTGACTGAGATTGTGGACATGTGTCTTTTATACCAATAATGAGTTAAAACAGGTGCCATTAATACAGCTAACAAGTGGAGCCTCGTTAGACATCATTAGAAGAAGTTAGACCTCTTTGACAGCCAGAAAGAAATCTTGCTTGTTTGTAGGTGACCAAATAGTTATTTTCCACTCTAATTTGGAAATAAATTCTTTAAAAATCAAACAATGTGATTTTCAGTTTTTTTTTTTTTTTTGTTTTATTTTCTGTCTCTCATGGTTGAGGTTTACCCATGTTGACAATTACAGGCCACTCTAATCTTTTCAAGTAGGAGAACTTACGCAACTGGTGGTTGACTAAATACTTATTTGCCCCACTGTATGTCTATTGTCACGATTACATCAGCAACTAAATTCTAATCAGAATTCTTAAAGCTTTAACAATATTAGCTGGCTCATTTACTGGTTAGGACTTCACAAATCTGAGTGAAGGCCAAAGTATGTGTGTTGGTTTGGTGATGGGGGAATCAACTAATTAGGGCTCAATGATATTGGAAAAAACTGACATTGCAACTTTTTGAGGGTTTGCGATATATTGCAATGTACATTGCGATATCAAAACTACAAGAATTTTTACCAGATGACTTGAATAGCTATGTTTGGGAAGACTGTGGTGGATCACTATGACCATGTATTCATTACACATGTCCCGATCCGATCACATGATTGGAAATCGGGCCGAACGAGCCATTTTGTCAGGGGATCGGAATCGGGTGAAAAGGATTGGGTTTTTAATTTAAGAAATCTATTTATATTTTTCTGCTTCATGCTCGTACGGTCTCTCACCCTCCCTGCTGCTAAGCAGTGCGACCAAACCGTCACCAGTGCAGCTTGCGTTTGGAACTTAAGGTCAATGATGATTGACATGTTTGTACCTTTGATCTGGCCCAAGACACCTTGGTAACTCTACGGTCAAAGGCATAAATGAGTTAATCATCGTTAAGCTTGATAGTCACAGTCTGAAGTGTGCTGTGGTAAATCATTCATTGTGTATAAGTGAGAGGCTGTTCTCCGCAGCAAGAGCATCAAAGCAAAAAAAAAAAAAAAATTCAATATCGGATAAGGGACTCAGAATTAGGTGACTCGGACACAAAACAAAAAGAAACAACAACAAAAAAAACAATCGAAAGTCCTGCGATGAGACTATTGCACATGCACACATTAAGATGGCGATGTTCAAACGATATAATGTGCTGGCCTCTAGCCAATCATGTTTGATTTCAAGTACCGTAGAAAGGGCTTTTCTGAAGTCAAAGGCAATGCTGAGGTGTGAGAGTAGGCGACAAAGAGAAAGACCAAAACTATAGGCGGAGTTTGACTTTTGGGGCAGAGTGGGCATAACATCTTGATGACCCCGAAATGCAGTGTCAGCAATAAAATTAAAGAATATTTATGATAATAAGTTGGAAATGAGCGTTTTTTTGTTTCCCATCATTTGTGAGGGGAATTCTAAATCAGGCTGCTTAGGACAGCTATACTTTTCGCCAAGATCGTCATCCAATGAATATGGTACGCCTGCCGGTGTCGTGCCAATGTACCCCCGTCAAAAATGGTATCCCCTGGGCGGAGCCACTGCGCTGCACTGATTTGCTTGATTTCAGTGTTTTGGTGATGTAGTGATCTACGAGGTTTTAAAACATGGCCCATCCATCAAAAAAAAAGAAAAAAAAAAAAAATTCTGTCGTATAACATAACATACGTACTGAACGTAAAAAACGGCAATGTTTTACTGTTTTACTCGTAGGATGACCTATAACTGTTATTACTGTAATTTAAGTCCTGTTTGGTGTCCAAAATATGTAGCTGTGGTTCTTTTCTGGCTTCAATTAATTGTTTAAGTCAACATAACTCATCACTAATGTGTGTGTGCGCGCTCCCGCAGCCAGAGGATACAATTTTTGATGGGAGTAACTACATTGGCAAGACAACGGTGGTGGCTCTGTTGTACAATTAGCGTCTTTAGTGTAGCAAATTGAAACTCTGCTCACCATATTGATTGTGCTCTCTGGCGTTTCGTAGTCCACATTTTCAATCCTTGTTTCTTGCTCAGTAGTTGTTGTCGCTTTTTAAAAGCTTAGGTTTGAAAAAATTACCGTATTGGCCCGAATATAAGACGTTTTTTTGCATTGAAATAAGACTGAAAAAGTTGGGGTCGTCTTATATTCACGGTCTAGACCTTATACCCATTCACGACGCTAGATGACGCCAGATATCATTGAAGTGAATGCTGAACTTGAGGAGTAATGTTCTGTCATGACCAGTGTTGGGCAAGTTACTTTAAAAAAGTAATTAGTTACATTACTCACTACTTCTTCCAAAAAGTAACTGAGTTAGTAACTGAATTACTCTATAGTAAAAGTAACTAGTTACCAGGGAAAGTAACTATTTCCGTTACTTTAAAAAGAACTTGTTGTATGTCAAAGAATTTGAAATTTTCTGAGCAGTATTCGAGTCACTGGAATAGGGAAGAACACACAGGTAGTTAACTTGTTAGGTGCTTCAGCAGATTTGAATTGCTTACCACAGATGTCGACAAAAGCTTTGCCCCGGGACATAAATTACACATTACATGCAGGTTCTTTCCTTTAATTTCAACAAACTTGAAATAGTGTCTATATCTCCACCTCTTAAATGACAATTTTTCTTCTGAATGCTCTGCCATCCCGACCCTGTGCATCTGTTTTGCGTGTGTGTGTTTGCCGCACGCGCTGTTCCGGTTTGCTTGTGAAATCACCGGCTCTGATTGGCTTACCATGACACATGACTCTAACCCTCAGCCAATCACAATCACTTCCATCACATCTCTCGAGGGGCTGCATTCAAGTAGGCTCGTTTCCCAACAATTCACGTCGCCTTCAAAGCGTCTGCCGTCCTCAAGATGGAAGCAGAATTATTGCTGGCTGACAGTGGGAGATGGGAACGAGGCTAGCATCAGGTGTAGCAAACACAGAAACGTTACCAAACTTTGGAAAGCATTGTCTAATTGAATGAGCAGGGACAAACAGCTTGGAGTCAGAAGTACGTGCGCTATTCTCAAACCTGAACGCACCCCAAGTCTTGGATGACAAATCAACAGAGCAGAGAGTCGACTCGACACGGCTGGTAGTTTCTTCAATTTATTCAGAGTAAGTAACGCACCGCTTTTGACCGTCAGTAATGGTAACGGCGTTGTAACGGCGGAAAAAGTAATTAGTTAGATTACCCCGTTACTGAAAAAATAACGCCGTTACGTAACGGCTTTATTTATAACGGCGTTACTCCCAACACTGGTCATGACAGATCTCAGCTACTCTCAAGTTTAACCAGTTTGCATTATTTTATTGCAATGTTTTTCCTTATTCATATTTGTTTCAAGACTACAGTTACAGTTAGACCTCACTTTGATGGTTAATGCAGTTATTGCAATTTTGTTGTTTATCACAATAGATTGGTTTATATACATTTCAAAAACCAGAAGCCATTCTTTTATGAATGTGATTGCACAGTTACATATTTAAATGTTCAGATATTAACATTTGAATGAGGCAGAATAACATTCTTTTTCTCTCAAATATATTGTTATAATCATTTGTTTAAGATGTACTGAAATTATTTTCTGTATAAAAATTAATTTGGTGTTAAAAAGTCTTTTTTCAAACTTGAGTCTTGAAAAAGACGGGATCGTCTTATAATCAGGGCCGTCTTATATTCGGGCCAATACAGTACGTATATCCATCTTGCCTCTTCGGTCCTCAGGTGGTTTTGGCTAAGCAAACCAAAAAGTCTAAGGTGCTAGTCACATGATCTGTTCGAAAAATAATTTTGACCTATTATAAAAATATCTTTTTTGTTCATTTTATATTCATTTTTGTTCTTTGTTGTATTGCTTTACAACTTTGAATAGGCAATATTTTACCGGAAAACTCTTAACTTTAAAAATCATATATAGGAAAGTCAATTACATGCAATGAAACTTTTCGGCCACCAAACTCCGCATATGACTGAGACCTCACCTGACCAGGGTTACGATCCTGAAAGCATATGATCTGCTCAGAATTGTCATGTCTTAACAAGATTAGGGGGCTCATTTATTGGTTAGGACTTTACAAATCGGAGTAAAGGCCAAGGCATGTGTTTTGTTTTGGTGATGCAGGAATAACCAATCACATTTGATTTTTTTTTCACAGGCGATGCTGAGGGTTGAGAGTGGGCGACAGAAAGAAAGAGTGAGAGGTCAACTTGCCTCTAGAGACAGTATTTTCGGTCACGCCGGCCCAAAGAGTCGGTGTTCAATTCTAGTTGTCAGGTCAAACTTAATTTTGTGCTTGAAGGGTCAAAATGGGGCACGTTGAGGCATGGTGACGAGCGCGAACCTGCCTAGCTGTTCGGCACGACCCATTGAGGTTGTTTTTGGGCATTTTTGGATGAGCATAGTACTGCACGTCGCTCTTGTAACCGCCCGACCCGAGACACACTATTTTTGGCTTTGCTCGATGTAAAATCCTGCTTCTCCAGTGAAATGTAACTTTGTGATTTTAGCCAAAATGTTGCAATTTGAGGCAGATTGACTAGCAAAACTCTCCCAGGGTGTCCTAACTGTATCATTTGCAGCTCACGTGGTAATACAAAAACATCTAAATCAAAATTCACGATGAGATTCTGAAAAGTGTACCGCAACATAGCTTCGGTCTTATGCTCCACTAGCTGTGGTCTATACAGTATTTCTGATGATGTTTGTTTTGACGGTGAAGGCTCAGTTTTAGTGCTCACGGTTCGCCTTCCTTAAACAATATCTGAATTCCTCCTAGGTGGACGTTGGAGACCGAATCATGAAACTCAATACCGAGGTCCGTGACGTAAAGGTGACAAACAGGAAAGGCTTCTACTTGGCCTTTCAGGATGTGGGCGCCTGCATCGCCTTGGTGTCCGTGCGTGTTTTCTACAAAACCTGCCCCCTGACTATTCGGAACCTGGCAACCTTCCCAGACACGGTGACAGGGGCTGACACTTCCTCCTTAGTGGAGGTCAGGGGATCCTGCGTGGACCAATCAGAAGAGAGGGAAGAGCCTAAAATGTACTGCGGTGCAGATGGAGAGTGGCTGGTTCCTATTGGTGGATGTCTTTGTAACCCGGGATACGAAGAAAAGGGAAGTTCATGCAAAGGTAAGCAGCTTGTTTGTTGTTATTATTATGGTCTGACTCATCATAGTGACAGTGATGAGGCTCAAATGGCAAACATGGCACATTAATTCTGCTGTTCTGCCCACACTGTCATTACATTGTAAACTGAAGTGAATGCTACATTGGCCAGTACAAGCTTTTTGATGACTGATAACAGACGTAAACATTACGATGTTGTGTACAAATACATGACTCCTATCTTAAAATCAAATGTTAACTTTACGCTGGTTCATAAACGACATCATAAAAAACAAACAAAACATGTATGTTGCTGGCATGACCAACACATGACCTTGTACATACTGCATGTGTCCATAACACTTGATTTTAACATACAAATGCGATATGTGACATCAATTAAATCACCGACTCTCAGCTCAATCAAGCAGACAATTTCCTGAAAAAGCTTTTTTAATTGTTCATGTCAATTAGTATTTTTACAATGTGTGCCAACGTCATGTCAACACATTTTAATTGGTCTGTAATGGGTCACTTCAGGAGGAATTCCCCGTTAATTTAAAATGTGTCTTGAGCTGAACCAGTTTGTTAAATGGTGTTCCATTTCCTCAACACTACAACTTGTTAAATCTTATTGTGACTCGCCATCTGGACAAAAAGGGTTGGGAGAAGAAAAAAAAAAAAGAAACGCCTTTCTGTCACTTCCAAGTGTGGTCCGAACTTTACAGTAGCAAATATGCAAGCTGTTCACACCTCTCCCTAACATGCTTGAGGTGTGGATGACGTGAAAAGGGATGGCATGGTGGCGAGGAGAACTCCGACTAGTCCTTGGACGATTTTTTTAAATTGCAGAAAATACAAAAAAAAATTAGTTTTTGTTTTTTGTTGTTGTTTTGTTTGCTTCAAAAGAAATCCACAGTACAAAAATATCAGGATCGTGTGAAAAATATGTCATTTCTAGTAAAAAAAAAAAAGTTTCATTGCAGTAATAATAGGACAAAATCCCTTAAAAAGTATAATTTCAGTAAAATATAAAGGTATATTTTAGACATTTTTGTATTTGTACCATTGGCATATTTTTTTCTTGTTGTAAGCAAAAAATTAGTTTGAAAAAAATTATACCAAATTTTTCGGACTGTAAGTCGCAGTTTTTTTCATAGTTTGGCTGGGGATGCGAGTATACTCTGGAGCAGGGCCGGAGTGGGACTCATTTTCGGCCCTGGAATTTCATGCCTCAGACCGGCCCACTCATTTAAAATAATGTCATTATGCATACACGTATTAAGTTCAGTGTTCTCTAAAGCCGTGTACTGTAATTCTGTGTATATAAAATGTGTATAATATGTAATATAAATGTTTATGCATATGTAAAATATGCAGGTCAATTGCATCTAACATTTATCTATCACTTTCAAATGTGTAGTTTGATTGCAATCTAACTTTTGATAAATAAATGAGCCACTATTATCATTTGGGCATAAAATATGACTATATTAGAATTGAAGCTTGCTTGTTCACACTGTTACAACGCCTCACCTGTTTTTTCAACACTGACAGCATCAATGGCAGCAATCCCATCCTCACCACTTCCCCCTGTGTCTGCCACTGACATTAAATTACGTATTAAAGAAATAGTCCATTTTGAACATAACAACAATGCATTCTGATCAATTCAAGTCAGCTTTATGGAACTTTAAAAACGCCATGTAATTGATTATATTAATTCTAATTTTCACTCACTGAACAACATGGCAATACTACCTTCCAGCTCTGCACCTGTGGTGTGTTCATTATGGCTAATGCTTGCTGCTACATGTCCTTGTGAGGTGCTACAAGAAGCCAAAGTTTCCACCATTACATATTGTCGTATCACACGGTGCAAGTTGCATTTTATTCGCCATCTGGCCTTGCCACTTTCGTTGTAATCCTCTGTAGTTTGAGGCAGCGAGGTCGTTGCATGAAAAAAATTAGCTATTTTTGCGCATTTTGCTGATTCTTTCACGAGTGCTTTTCTCTTTTTAATTTTAATTTTTTCAGCGCCACCCTTGCTCTTTTTACCCATCCGAGCACCGAGATAGCTGCTAATTTGGCTCAATACAGACTACAATTAGGGGGCGGAGCTGAATGCTGTAGTTTTCGTCTGCACACGTGAGGATGCGTCTGGGGAAAAAAAAATAAAAAAATAAATATATATAAATATATATATTAGGCCTGAACGATATTGGAAAAAACTATTGCTGCGATTTTTTTGGGGTTTGCGATATATTATATTATATATTATATTGCGATATTAAAAAAAAATGTATATATTTTTTTTTTTTCAAGAAATTTTCACAAGATGACTTAAATAGCTGTTTGGAAAGACTTTAGATGACTCACCATCACCACAGTGTACAGTCATCCCTTGTTTTATGCGGTTAATGGGGACCAGAACCCTTTTTTTTTTTGTGTGTGTGTGTGTGTGTTTTTTTTGTGCCCAATGTATTTATTCAGATTTAGCATTGGAAAGAGATACATATAAGACATGTTTTTTTCTCACTTTTCCCCCCAAAGTGATTTAAAAAATGTATGTAAATAAATGTTTTTTAAGCACTTCAAATGTCATAATTATGATAAGTTTTAAACATAACTGTCCAACCAAATCATTTTTGAACAAAAATTAAGTACTGTAGCAGATAAATGCTTGGCTTTATTAAATGCTTCTGTTTAGCTGTGACCGTTGAAGTGACATGTAGAAATTTCAAACTCCTCATGATCACTTCTGGCATTTAAATGTCTCCAACGTCCCTACAGTACACACATTCATTCCAGCGGGGCTTCCTTACAACTGTTTAACAAGTTAAACGATGATTGACAGACGCCCGTGTTAAGTCTGCTTCTTTGGCCAGATCAAAGCCATCGTTATGCCGCAGTGACTGAGAGGATCAAAAGGCTGGGAGAGGGAGGGTAGGAGGCTGTGTGCAGACCAGAAAATGAGGCGTATGTGGATCAAAAAAAAGAAAAACTATCGCACGTGCTTGCGATGGGACTATCGCGCACACGCACATCGCGATGGCGATGTTTAAACGATATATCGTTCAGGCTTAATATATATATATATATATATATATATTTTTTTTTTGTTTGTTTTTGTTTTTAATTAATTTATTTAATATTTTAAGACGGCCCACAGGGACAGCGGTAACAGAATGTAAGTTATACTCACTAACACTGTCATAAATAAATACCAAACATAAAATTATAACAGTGTAATTTTTTTTTTTTATAAAACCCGGAGCGGCTCATCTGGCCGGCCGGCCCACCGGGAATCGTCCAGAAGCTCCCGATTAGTCACTCCGGGCCTGCTCTGGAGCGATTTATGTGTAAAATTATGAACACATTATTATATCACTTCACATGTTATTTTGGTGTTTTTGGAGTGACACTGATGGTTTGCTAAACTTGTTAGCATGTCCTTTATGCTGTAGTTATCTGAATCACTCCCATCTATTTTCACCAGAGCAAGGCCCGTCGCTCCCGGCCATTTTTATGGATTTTGACTGATTTTGCAAGGCCCACAGAAAATTCTGTTCTATTGCTATATAAGCATGGAACCCACCAAAAGAAAGATTAGACTCTCTTCTTTCAGCAGAAAAAAAAGTAAGTTCATATCTTGTTCCCTTCTTTAGAAATCAGTATTAGAAAATAGCTTAGTTTGAGCAATTTTCCAATTTCTGATGAAAAAACAGAGAAAATGAGCTTTTTGTAAACGCATACATTTCAAACATAACTTTGATTTTAACAAAGCTATTTTTTGCATTAGTTACATCCCAAACATCTCAATGTTTTCCTTTCACAAAATACCATGAACAACCAGACAAATAGAGCTTTTGATAGCAAAGTAACAATTCATTTATACATGACTACTGAGAGATGACGATTTGTCACTGAGATGACGCCGTTGTCACCACGTCAGCCGTGTTAACTTTTCCCTCATTGTTGTCTGTCTCACAAAGATGGATTATTTTTGCGTCTCTGCGGGGTCTGCTCGGCGGACCGCTGCACTGGGGGTCCCACTCGTTTTGCTCGGTCGTCCAGCGCCTGGCCTCCCAGACGTCCTCTCGGTTGTTTTGTTCGGTAGGTGCGCCACCTGGCATCCTGTCGCCAGCGCTCTGACCGTGCTGCCCGGCCGTTTATTGCTGTTGAATCGGGTTGCGGATCTTACAAAATGCGCTACTGCCCTCCCGTGGCCAGTTTTATTGCTTTAAAATGGGTTTGGAGCCTTGTTTTTTGTTTGTCAGATAGATCGCAAGCTATAGATGCTTCTTGTAAAAAAAGGAAAAAAAAAAAAAACGCAAATACGGTTTTGGCACAATGTAGCATTAAAAAATAGAACGTTTCTGGGAGCAAATTAATAGCTATGTTACGTTAACATACCAGCCACGTTTGCATTTCGTTGTTCATGCATCATGAAACATTATCATACTGTACAATTATTCATGTTGTTTTCTATTGTATTTTTATTTTAATTTGCCTTTCAAGATGACATATCTGTTCTATGTGTTGGATTTTATCAAGTAAATTTCGCCCCAAAATGCGACTTATACTCCGGTGCGACTTATAGTCCAAAAAATACGGTATACTTGTTTTTGAATTGTCATTTTTTTTATCCAGTGCATGACAGTGTTGTTTTCGTCAACGATAACGATAATGAAAATATTACGTCAACGAACACTTTTTTTCATGACGGTGACGAGACGATAAGCTAAAAACCTGTTTTGGGAGATTGAAACATAATGAAATAAATGCCAGTTTTCATCTGACGAGACGAGAACGAGACACAATGCGCAATAGTTTCCGTCACACGTTAAGAAAGTGTGACATATTCATGTGTAGTTAGCCTGCATCGTAGCAGCATTTGGTTGTGTCACTCATGTGACGTACTGCGTCCCCCTGCCCCCGACTCACCAGTGTGTCGCCTCCAGTCTCCATGTAGGCTTGCACACATGGTAAGATTTGTTTTCTTATCTTGGCAAGAGTCAATATGCAATGTTGCTTTAGCCTTTAAGGTCTGTGCTAAGTGATCATCATTCACTAAATGTAACTCGTAGCGTTAGCATAGCATTTGTGTTAGCATAATGCCAATGCTAACGGCGAGTGTCCCCTAAAATCTCGGACAAGATTTCTTTTACATACAATTCGTGACGTCCAGGTGGGTGTTATGCATTGAAAATAATTACTGTTTTCCTGATGAATGTGTATAACTACCAAGTTGCCGTTGTTCTTGTAGATGTTACAATATGTCGTCTGTCAATCGAAATAGTTGGAAACCTTTATATATTTATCTATTTATTTATTCATTTTTGGGAGTAAAAATAAAATACAAAATCTATAATATAACAATATGTAATAAAATAATAATACTAATAATATAAAAATACTAGACAAAATAAGTCTTGAGTTTTCGTCAACAAAAACTAGACGAAGACAAGCATTTTGAGATGACTAAAATATGACGAAGACTAATAAGTATTATCATCCAAAAGACTAAGATGAAAATTTAAAGGGCTGCCAAAAACAAAACTGATTCCCACCATATCTTTTTTCAAATTTCACTTTTTATAACCCTTTTCAGGGCCAGTGACTATTTTTAGTAATAAAAATAAATAGCGTCATATTTTGGGTCATGTAAGCTGTCATTCATTTTACATGTTCTTTTAATGAAAAAGAAAAGAAAATCATTAATTTAAAAATGCAAATATGCTGACTGCTTTAAATCATACGTCACTTCCCCCGTAACCCATTCATTATAAAGACTGAAGTCGATGCGAACGCTTTCGCGCGAATTCTGCAAGCGTGGCAGAGCAACAAAAGAGACAAAAAGTTTTGTCTGAGGAGGAGAAAAGGCAGACTACCAAGATATACAGAATAAACGTTGGCTTTCACTCGCTGGCGTACCACCCTACCGCCCCAACCTAACTATCAGCGCTGACGAGTTGGGGTGGTGAGGGTAGTTAGCCACACCCCACAAGGTTGATAACCGTTATATGCTATTGTTTAGCCACAAAAGGATTCATTACCTTATTACTATTCATCCTTCACGCGACTGCTGGAAGCAGAAATGTTGTTTAATCCATCTACAGGTGACCGGGAGATCGATTTTTGATTGATTGATGATTTTACGGTACTGTACTGTAGAGGTGCGAATCTTTGGGCATCTAATAATTCGATCACGATTTAGAAGTTCCGATTCGATTATAAATTGATTATTGACCCCCCTCCCCTTTAATGTTTTGTACATTAGTTCCAAAATTGTTCAAAAATCCTCTCAGGCTAAACCAAACTAATATTTCAGTATCAAGTAAACAGTTAAAAACAGTAAATAAAATTTCAAGTCCCCATTCTGTATCAGCAGCTTTAAACTACATTCAATTAATTTAATGTTGTTAAAATTGCTATCGTTATTCCATAATTTCCCTTCTGTCTACTTTCGACATGTCAAAGTTTTAAAACTGTTTCATCATTTAAAGATAGATTCAAGTCAAGATTTGGCCAATCTAGGAGTATTTTAGATAAAAAGTTAATTAGGTTCGCTCCAACAGAGCCTTCTAGAGAAGTCTACTGCTTTAAAATGGCGGCTGTTTACTAATGGTTAGTTAATGGCAAGTCTGTTATTTCACATCTAGTTCTCTATACAGATGCTAACGCCGTCATCGTCTTTCATTTCGCATCTAGTTCTTCATATATGTGATATCTACCGTAGCCGTATGTGGCCATATGTTTGTAGCAACTAGCAAGTGGACGTTGTTTGAGCAGCTGTCGGCCACAGTCAGGTATTATTGTTTTTTTTATCCAGCGGCATGAGTTGAACATGATATTTACTCTTGGTCCGTTCCTCATTGCGTCCCGAAGACCGCGCCGACTTTGCTTTAGTTCTGCTTTACCTGGTATAATTCAATAATCGGAATTTGGATGTTTGAGAATCGCTCTCGAATCTTCCACGGCCGAATCGCGAATAATCTAAGAATCGGAAATTTTGCACGCCTCTACTGTACATGTGTGCGCTTGTCCTCATGGAAAACGCAGTCTTCCTTTAGGCAAAACACTACCGCTTTTGTCCACCGCCGTGGCTAAAACCGACCAAAACTGAAAAGTTACCAAGTGTTGCTTTATTAGAATTTAACTCATTGCCTTCCATTGATCGCATTAGAAGTCCAATTCATTTACACTGGGAGGACTGACTTTGAATGCTCATCTTTCAATGCCAATTAAGGTGCTAGACTTTAAATTCATTTTAACTGTAAGGGGCGAATGAACGAACGGTTATCCCCTCCACCCCCAGTAAAAATGAATTGGACGTCTAGCTTCGTCAATGGCTGCCATTGAATTCAAAGAATGCCCTATGGAAAAAAAAAAATGGGGAAAAAAATCGTAAATCAACTTTGCATGCAAGCATGAGACAAAAGTGGACGGGATTCCTCCCCCTATTCCCTCCCACACAGATGGACAGACACAGGTCCGGGAGACACGAGGGAGCCTCCATTTTTATTTATGGAGCTTATCCCAGAAGGCTAATTGTATAACAAACAGAGCCATAATTCAGAGTTGAAAAGAAGAGCGAAAGCGTAAGAGCAAAAACAAGAGAATTGCAGTCGCTGCCAGTTGGCAAAACACGAACTGGAAACTTGCATGTTTTTTTCCTCCTCTCAACAAGATGAGCAGTAGCCAAATTTCTGTGTGACAAATGTTCTTAAAGACCTTCACCCCGCTTAGCCTGTGTGAAAGGAGGAAGGAGGTTTGCAGGGTGGACCATGAGGTCTGAAAGATGTTTCTCCTAGACAAGATTTAGGAGAGCCCCTTGACTCTGATGAACCTGGAGCAGATGTGAAGTGCCATCTATCTGTCGGCCCTTCCTGCCTTTGCTGTCAGCTCGTTGGCCGGCCTCAGCTCGCCCCGCTGGAAATCCATCAAAGTGTGCGTGAATAGCAAACGACCCCGCAGCGTGGGCCTGCCACCTTCTCCCATTTTAAGTTTGCAGTGGTGCGCGGAGGGAATGAGGGGAGGGAACGACGAGAGGAGATTTAGACCTTCTTTCTTCCCACACGCCGTCAAGGTCAAAAGGTTTCTGGGTATTTTTACGCTCGAGCCTGCGTTTTGTCAGTGGGAAAAAGACACCTGCTACTTCAAGTGTACTTCTAATGGAGCGTGTTGTTGGACACATCCTCCGCGAATTCTTTCACTGCAAGGAGCTTTGTCTGAAGAAACTGAGCTGGAGTGATGAGTGGTTTGTTTTGTGGTTTTCTCCTTTTATGTAATTCACTTTTTAGCTTTTTAAAGTGTTGCTTTGACATTTTGGTGATCTTTCTTTTTCGAAAATGCTAAGTGTTGAAAAAAGTGGAAGACATCACATAGGTAATAGCTCTCATTAGTTCACAAAAATATATTTTCACAATGGAACACTGGTAATGGACCCCAACTGAATAAAAAAAAAACACTAAAAAATGTAATATATATCTATTAGGGCTGCAGCTATCGATTATTTAAGTAATCGATTATTCTATCAATTAGTTAGTTCGAATAATTGAGTAATCGCATTAGGAAATTTTGATGCGTTGCAGAATAAATTTTAGCAGATGTAAAACAAAGGCTTGCTAAGATCGCACTTTCAAAAGAGCACTGAATGCAAATACAAAATAAAATAAGAATTTGGAGAATTGCACTTTCATTTCACAAGAGCAATAATTAATATACCTGAGCTTAGCCTCAAACAGTTTTAAAAAAAATAAATAAATGAGGATCGAAATCCAATATAAGAAAAATTGGCCAACTTGCATAGGAATGTCCGCTAGCTTAAATGCTATAAAATGCAACTTTAAAAAAAAAAAAAAAAAAAAAATATGCAAACCTCTTAACAAATCGTTCAAACACATAATCCCACATAAAATTGCTAAATTTACCTCTAAACTAAATTACGAATGCATAAACAATCATATTAGATCAAACAAAAACTTACAACCCTTTGTTGGTCTTAACAGGGAGCAGCTGGATCCAGCCATGTTCGATAAGTTATGTCATTTCACCGTTGCCATTAGAGGGCAGTTTGTTCATCTAAATGAATAAAACTAAATGCAAACACATTCAAAACAAACCATTACAACACCACCAATTAAATGAATCATCGAAGCAGCTAAGCTTTTTTTCTAATCAAATTACTCGTGTTAATCAAATAATTGTTGCAGCTCTAACAGTTACAGTACAGGCCAAATGTTTGGACACACCTCATTCAATGCAACACACATATGATCCCAACCCCATTGATATAGCAATAAATTCCACTAATTAACGCTGAAACCGCATATCTGTCAAAAAACATTTTAGGTGACTTCCTCTTGAAGCTCATCAAGAGAATGGCAGGAGTGTGGAAAAAAGTAATCAGAGCAAAGGGTGGCTACTTTGCTATGTTTTTCTAAGTACATAATATCACACGTGTTCATTAATAGTTTTATTACCTTCCGTGAGCGTGTACAATTTAAATGTAAATAGTCGTGAAAAGTAAGAAAATGCACAGATGAGAAGGTGCCTCCAAACTTTTAGCCTGTACTATATACAGTATCAGAGGTGGGTAGTAACGCGTTACTTGAGTAACTTTTTAAGAAAAATGTACTTCTTAGAGTAGTTTTACCACACAATAGTTTTTACTTTTACTTGAGTAGATTTGTGAAGAAACACTATTCTTACTATACTACTCTGGGCTACAATTGAGTCGTTACACGTTTGATCTTTAGTCTACATATTGACTTTATTTTTGCCCTTGATGCCGTTAGCGGCCGTCTCAGTTTTACCAATCAGACGTCGCAACCCACAACTCCATTACACCAATCAGAGGCAAATGTTTTTTCTCCTCTAAAGGACACACGTGCTTCAGTTTTTTTCTAGTCTAAATTCAATAATTTTTGTGTCGTCTTTTTGGCTTAATATGGTCATGTAATAGGTTATAGCACTGTACATTACAATAATAACATTTCATATAGAGGAAGTTATGCTGAGAAAAAAAATATACCAATTTTTAAAAATCGGACAATGTAAGCAGTACTCACAATGTTACTCATTATTTGAGTATTCTCTTGAACAAATACTTTTTTACTTGGAAGAGTACTTTTACTTGCGTAATATTATTTAGAAGTAACGCTACTCTTACTTGAGTCAAATTTTTGGCTACTCTACCCACCTCTGTACAATATACATGCACACATATATACAATTGAAGTGTTTCTCATCGAATTCATACGTCACATGTTCACTTCACACACAATGGGTTTTCGGTATCCATCTTCCAACAGTAAAATCTCGCGGGATGAGAAAAAAAAACAGAGAAGCATTTTGAGAGAGCATAACAAGGCTCCAAACTGACATTTCTTACTAGGACCACAGTGGCCCAACACTTAAAATTTTAGAGGTGCACACTGTAACTCAACATGCAAAGTTTTCCTCTGTTTTTCACTGTGTAACCCAGGGGTCGGCAACCTTAGATACTCAAAGAGCCATTTTGACCATCTCCCCCCCAAAATAAAAATACCAGGAGCCACAATAGCCCTATGACATGTAACATTTTTTTTTAGTTTATCTATAGTTTTCTTATAGTCTGCACTATCATATTTGAATTTAGAATTAGGTTTGAGAAATGTACAATCCATTTGAAATTCAAATAAAAAACTCTGTAACTCATTGGTTGCCGTTGACTGTGATCACTGTCCAATCTCCTTGAAATGGATTCAACGTCTACTAATGATAAACTCATTTCAATTCATAGCAGAAGCATGAAGACTTTTCACGTCCAATCCATTTGATTTTCTTTGATTTAGGCAATATTTTTCTAAGCAAAGTGAACAGTAGTGGTGCTGAGATTGACTCCTGGGGAGTGCCAGAGTTCATAACCCATTCCCAGTTAAAATAGACTGGACGTCTACTAGTGATGAATTCATTAAAATTCACAGCGGAAGGATGATTGGGCGTCTAACATTGTAAATGACACTGAAAAAGTTCATTGCCATAGTCACGAAGAGCCACTGCAAAAGAGTAAAAGAACCATGTGCGGCTCTGGAGCCACATGTTGCGGACCCTGGTTTAACTGATAAATACTTTAATTAAAAATGCATAAAACTCCAAACGTATGAATCTATATTTTATTATCTATCAGTTTTGACATTAACCAGTATACTGCTTTACAATTAGGTTAACATGGGAATTTTGTTCTATTTCAGTCCCTGTCACTACAACCAATCAGCATTTACTGACCAACAAATCACCTGCGAGGACACTGGCCAACCTGGAAATTGACATGCCACAGCATATCATTTGAGCAGTGTGCGGCCAGCACATACAGTGGGGCAAATAAGTATTTAGTCAACCACTAATTGTGCAAGTTCTCCCACTTGAAAATATTAGAGAGGCCTGTAATTGTCAACATGGGTAAACCTCAACCATGATAGACAGAATGTGGGAAAAAAACAAAAACAGAAAATCACATTGTTTGATTTTTAAATAATTTATTTGCAAATCATGGTGGAAAATAAGCATTTGGTCTATACCAAAAGTTCATCTCAATACTTTGTTATGTACCCTTTGTTGGCAATAACGGAGGACAAACGTTTTATGTAACTCTTCACAAGCTTTTCACACACTGTTGCTGGTATTTTGGCCCATTCCTCCATGCAGATGTCTTCTAGAGCAGTGATGTTTTGGGGCTGTCGTTGGGCAACACGGACTTTCAACTCCCTCTTCACACCGTGGCATCAAAATGATAACAAGAACGGGGAGCAAAAATCCCAGAACCACACGGGGGGACCTAGGGAATGACCTACAGCGAGCTGGGACCACAGTAACAAACGCTACTATCAGTAACACAATTTGCCGCCAGGGACTCCTGCACTGCCAGACGTTTCCCCCTGCTGAAGAAAGCACACGTCCAGGCCCGTCTGCGGTTTGCTAGAGAGCATTCGGATGATCCAGAAGAGGACTGGGAGAATGTGTTATGGTCGGATGAAACCAAAATAGAACTTTTTGGTAGAAACACAGGTTCTCTTGTTTGGAGGAAAAAGAATACTAAGAAAAGAATACGAGGTCTAACCAGGTCTAACGAGGCTCCACTCGTTACCTGTATTAATGGCACCTGTTTTAAATCATTATCGGTATAAAAGACACCTGTCCACAACCTCAGTTAGTCACACTCCAAACTCCACTATGGCAAAGACCAAAGAGTTGTCAAAGGACACCAGAGACAAAATTGTAGACCTGCACCAGGCTGGGAAGACTGAATCTGCAATAGGTAAAACGCTTGGTGTAAAGAAATCAACTGTGGGAGCAATTATTAGAAAATGGAAGACATACGATACTACTGATAATCTCCCTCTATCTGGGGCTCCGTGCAAGATCTCACCCTGTGACGTCAAAATGATAACAAGAACGGTGAGTAAAAATCCCAGAACCACACGGGGGACCTGGTGAATGACCTACAGAGAGCTGGGACAACAGTAACAAAGGCTACTATCAGTAACACAATGCGCCGCCAGGGACTCAAATCCTGCACTGCCAGACGTGTCCCCCTGCTAAAGAAAGTACACGTCCAGGTCCGTCTGCGGTTCGCTAGAGCAGGGGTCGCCAACCTTTTTTGCACCACGGACCGGTGTGATTTGGGTCTTTTTTTCCACGGACCGGTGTCCTGTCAAATTTTGCACCCTTATAAAATATTGCTCCCAAAGCTTTTGTGGCGGTGAAAAAAGCCCTCTTTTATATTCATTTGGACTCTCAATGTTATCCAATAGTGCTAAAAAACTATTTACATCATAAACATACATGTGCAACACGGAAATGGCGTAAATTAATGCTTAACGACACGGCGAAGTCGTTGAGTGAGAGGGCAACGTGCAGTTGTTGTGTGCACCTAACATGGCAAATGTAAGTTAATATTCCTTTCTTTAAAGAAAGTTTGTAGTGTGTACTTTGGAATCGCTGCATTCGCGGTCGTTTTTCACGTTACGCGCATGCCAACTTTGTCAGAACACCGGCAATGTGCGGCAGAAAAATACAGCAAATATAAAATAGCATTTGTTTTTAGCCCCGTCATGTTAAGTGCAGGGAAAAAATACAACTCACCCGTTGAATCAGTGGGAGGCCTGAGTTTGTTTCGTTGAGACGAGATGGTCCCGACTCGAGATGGGAGAGTGAGAGAAGCTAGCATCACAAATACACGATGTTGGAAATTGTAGCACCGTTTTCAGCGCGCTCCTAGCGATGTCAGGATATTCCGAAATGACTTTAATCCAGAACTTCGGTAGAGTTGTTGTCTCAAATGTACGTTTAGGGTCGCCGTGATTTGCGATCTCTACAAGCTGATATTCCTGTACCACAGACATGCTCGAATCACTCTGTTTATTCACATACGGGTCACGAATTCACTCCTTCACAGTTCGTGGGTCTTTAGTGTTTGGGAAGTAGCATAAATTTTGTTTTCTTCGAGGTTGTAGGCACATCTTCTGGCTCGTCAGGTTCCCTTTTCCCCGTAAAAAGTCTGTCCAAAGACGTCTGTTATTCAGTCATTCTAGTGTGGGGGCTAATTATTTCCGGGAAGAAATGTGACTGGCGATGACCTGCGATATTATCGAGTCCAAGCGCGCATAGATATACAAAACGAGATTTAGTGCTAACAGCCCAATCAATGCATTTCTATGACGACCTCCTATCCTGTAGTTGTAGTTGTAGTCTAGAGTAGACAGGGATATTGGTGTGTTAAGCGGCACAGGCCAAAGTCAATTGGCCAGAATGCAGTCGTTAATAAATTATTTATTATTTCTGTGCGGCCCGGTACCAAATGCGGACCGGTACCGGTCCGCGGCCCGGTCGTTGGGGACCCCTGCTCTAGAGATCATTTGGATGATCCAGAAAAGGACTGGGAGAATGTGTTAGGGTCAGATGAAACATAAATAGAACTTTTTGGTAGAAACGCAGGTTCTCGTGTTTGGAGGAGAAAGAATACTGAATTGCATCCGAAGAACACCATACCAACTGTGAAGCATGGGGGTGGAAACATCATGCTTTGGGGCTGTTTTTCTGCAAAGGGACCAGGACGACTGATCTGTGTAAAGGAAAGACTGAATCGGGCCATGTATCGAGAGATTTTGAGTGAAAATCACCTTCCTTCAGCAAGGGAATTAATAATGTGTGAAGATGAGACGTGGCTGGGTCTTTCAGCATGACAATGATCCCAAACACACAGCCAGGGCAACAAAGGAGTGGCTTCGTAAGAAGCATTTCAAGGTCCTGGAGTGGCCTAGCCAGTCTCCAGATCTCAACCCCATAGAAAATTTGTGGAGGGAGTTGAAAGTGTAGTTAACAGTTTGGTTAACAGGGAATTAACAATGTGTGAAAAGCTTGTGAAGAGTTACAGAAAATGTTTGGCCTCCGTTATTGCCAACAAAGGATACATAACAAAATATAGCCAGTCTCCAGGTCTGAACCCCATAGAAAATCTGCGGAGGGAGTTGAAAGTCCGTGTTGCCCAACGACAGCCCCAAAACATCAGTGCTCTAGAGGAGATCTGCATGGAGGAATGGGCCAAAATATCAGCAACAGTGTGTGAAAAACTTGTGAAGAGTTACAGAAAACGTTTGGCCTCCGTTATTGCCAACAAAGGGTACATAACAAAGTATTGAGATGAACTTTTGGTATTGACCAAATACTTATTTTCCACCATGATTTTCAAATGAATTATTTAAAAATCAAACAATGTGATTTTCTGTTTTTTTTCCACATTCTGTCTCTCATGGTTGAGGTTTAACCACGTTGACAATTACAGGCCTCTCTAATATTTTCAAGTGGGAGAACTTGCACAATTAGTGGTTGACTAAATACTTATTTGCCCCACTGTACTTTATGATACGTCTCGGCATGTTTTCTGGGACATAAACTAAAAAGCAGCACTACGGGAAGTTGTTAAAGCTCAGAAATCAGAAAAACTGGAAAATTTAAAATACCCTCAAGATTCATAGCTAATCAGAGATGAGCGATGACGCACTGGCAGAGGGCACATCGCGCCCATGTGTTGGATTTCAGCTCAACGACGATTACTTTCGTATTTCGCCATTGTTCATCGCCTCCTGAGTCGGCTTCCTTTGAAACAGTGCCATCGAGTTTGTTGGAAAGACAATAGTCACTTATTGTCCTTTTCACCATTGTTTGCAAGTGCTGTCAAGTTTTCGCGCTAACCTAATTATAACCCGCTCCAAAGAGTCCACACCTCGCCTGCCTCCACCTTTTTCTTCCGTTGTATTTTCCCTTGGCAAAAAAGCTCGTTATATTACCGCCAACTAGTGGATTAAACCATGAAGAAAAAAAACCCTGCAATGTTACTGGTCGCGTATGTGCGAGTAGATGAAAAATACTCACACTGGCTCTAATTTTAGTCGCAAAATGCGACCATTTGGCCGCAGTCTGGAGCCCTGCATATTTCTGCCTAAGCAGCCAAAGTCGAAGCATCGTCATATCCTCCTCATTTCGCTCCTTGATAATTTCTCTTGTCATCATATCACCTAACCTGCAGATTTGAGTTGAATGAATAAATGAATCTCTTATCAAATTCTCACAAAATTCATTTTTTGAACCCTTTGACCCAAATGTAATCACCTTTTCAGTTTCATATCCTATACTAGTATACCTCCTTCATGTTTGATAATAATCTCTTTATTCATTCTGGACTTGAGCACTAACTTTATAACAGGCATCTGTGACCTATGATTGCATTACCCCAACATTTAATCGTCTTACATTTCATATTACAAACATATCCTGCACGTTTGATACCTTGTACATTGCTGGCCAAAATTATTGGCACCTCTGCAATTCTGTCAGATAATGCTCAATTTCTCCCAGAAAATGATTGCAGTTATAAATGCTTTGGTAGTAATATCTTCATATATTTTTCTTGCAATGAAAAAACACAAAAGAGAATGGGGGGAAAAAAATCATTATCATTTTACGCACAACTCCAAAAATGGGCCGGACAAAAGTATTGGCACCCTTTAAAAAATCAAGTGATGCTTCTCTAATTTATGTAATTAACAGCACCTGTTACTTACCTGTGGAACATAACAGGTGGTGGCAATAATTAAATCACACCTGCAGCCAGTTAAAATGGATTAAAGTTGACTCAACCTCTGTGCTGTGTCCTTGTGTGTACCACATTGAGCATGGAGAAAAGAAAGACCAAAGAACTGTCGGAGGACTTGAAAACCAAAATCGTGAGGAAGCATGGGCAATCTCAAGGCTACACCTCCAAAGACCTGAATGTTTCTGTGTCTACCGTGCGCAGTGTCATCAATTAAATTAATAAATTTTAAAATAATTAATAAATTATTGTAAAGCCCATGGCACTGTGGCTAACCTCCCTAGAAGTGGACGGGAAAAAAAATTGACGAGAGATTTCAACGAAAAATTGTGCGGATGGTGGATAAAGAGCCTCAACTAACATCCAAACAAGTTCAAGGTGTCTTGCAGTCCGAGGGTACAACAGTGTCAATCCGTACTATCCGTGGGCGTCTGGTAGGATACCCAGGAAGACCTCACTTCTGACCCAGAGACATGAAATAGCCAGGTTGGAGTTTGCCAAAACTTACCTGAGAAGGCCAGAAACATTTTGAAAGAATGTTCTCTGGTCAGATGAGACAAAAGTAGAGCTTTTTGGGAAAAGGCATCAAAATAGAGTTTACAGGGGGAAAAGACCGAAGCCTTCAAAAAAAAGATCATAGTCCCCACAGTCAAAGATGGCGGAGGTTCCCTGATGTTTTGGGGTTGCTTTATTGCCTCTGGAACTGGACTGTTTGACCGTGTTCATGGCATTATGAAGTCTGAAGACAATCAAAAAATTTTGCAGCATAATGTAGGGCCCAGTGTGAGAAAGCTGGGTCTCCCTCAGAGGTCATGGGTCTTCCAGCAGGACAATGACCCAAAACACACTTCAAACAGTTCTAGAAAATGGTTTGAGAGAAAGCACTGGAGACTTCTACAGTGGCCAGCAATGAGTCCAGACCTGAATGCTGTAGAACACCTGTGGAGAGACCTGAAAATGGCAGTTTGGAGAAGGCACCCTTCAAATCTCAGAGACCTGGAGCAGTTGGCCAAAGAAAAATGGTCTAAAATCCCAGCAGAGCATTATAAGAAACTCATTGATGCATACCGTAAGCAGGTTTTTTGTCTAAAAGTTGTGCTACCAAGTATTAGGCTGAGGGTGCCAATACTTTTGTCGGGCCCATTTTTGGAGTTTTGGATGTTACCACAATAATGATTGTCACCATAATTTAAAAAGACTGGCGAACGGCGGTCGGAGGAGGACCATCGACATTCTAGACATTCTACGGCCGTTGTTCTGCCAAAATGTCCTACGTCGGCGAAACGTCTACATGAGGCAAATTTGACAACCAAAGTGCAACCGTGCACTCTCAACTTGTTTCGTTTAGATGCATGACAGGCAGAACGTACTATAAAATGCCTTAAGAAAAGACTTAAATGTAGTTATATCAAATAAGGACAGTTTAAATATAATACATGACTAATATGGTAAATCGGTCAACACTGCTTTTCAGCTACCACAAGAAAATATAATAAAAGTATGAGAGGGAAATACATGCAAAAGGTATTTTTGAGGCAATGAAAAGGTAATTAAAAAAAACTCAATAAAAACAAAAATAGTGAGTACTCGCCGATTTTAACCGATGTTGATATGGATGCTTGCGCAAACACACTGAGCATTGTCTCGCCGTGTAGCAAGGAATTGCAGAACACCGTATTGTCAAGTCCGTTCACGGACGCGCACACTATGCTCATATTTTTGTATCCTTGCCATCTACATTTCAATGGTAAACCTCACCTTTTTCCTGGTTTTCACCACCTCCACTAACATTCTTGGAACCCATGTTGATTTCTCTCACAAGAAAATCCGCTGTGCGTCAGTCATGCGGGAAAACAAAGTAACTGCGGCGCTGTCATAAATCGTTGTATTTCGAGCCTGTCGTCAGATGCAGAAACAAATAGCAAGTCAAATTTTACGTTGGATGTCGAAAACATTGTGTCTCGAAGCGATCGTATGTCGAGGTACCACTGTACTCTTGAACACAAACAAACAGACCGACACATAGAACTGAATTAATAACCTACACTTCTTAGATTTTACCCACTGGCGGATGTAAAAAGAAAATGCTTACGTTTTTCGAAATGTTTGAAATATCGCTTTGATTGTCCGAACAATTGTAATTGGAACACAGTTTGAGTTTCAGTTCAATCCAGAGGTGATAAAACTTTCCACAAAGATAGCTGCAGAAGCCACTTTTTTATTCTGCACTAAAAGCAATCCATTGTAGGTCAAGACATACTCAGTTTTCTGCTGCAGGCCATTATTTTGTGCTTCACACCACAGCCATTATTCTTCAAATATGTACTTATGCATTTTCTGATTACTCAATAATGAATGCAAGAATAACATTTTTTCGCTTAACAGAAGTCTTTGAAGGTAAACATGATTTGGGTGTTAAAACATTGCAGAAACTACAAACGCCAATTCTAATGAAGTCGACTAAAAACAATACATTGATTTGCAAATCCTTTAACTTTTTTTTTTTCCTCGTGGGAGGTGCAACTAAGAAGCAATTGTAAAGCTGAGATAAGATGGGAAATCAATCAGTGCCATTATTTAAACATTGGCCAAAGGCAATATGATCGTTCGGATTGGATATGCCCTGAAGTTACACAAAGAGGCTTCAGAATTTATTTAGTTTTAGAAAAAATATGGATGTGGAAAGACTGACAGTGAATGATTATGTTTCAGTGCCTTTTACCTAGTGTTTCTCAATTATTTTCTGTCAGCCCCCCTGCCCAGAAAGAAGAAAATGTTTCACCTCCCACCCCCCAACTTTCCACCACCACTTTAAAAGGTATCATTTGTCTATAAAATTTTTATAAGCACACCTATGTATAACATTGTTTCCTTTTTAACATGAAAGAAAAATATAGAACAACTCACAATAAAGTATTACTTTATATATATCATTTTTGCTTGTAACAGATAAGACTTAAAGCCATGGGCCGAGTTTAACTTTTGGGGCAGAGGGGCACAACATGTTGATGACCCCGAAACGCAGTGTCAGCAGTAAAATTAACTTACAAGAATATAGAGATTATACAATATATATATACAATATACAAATTAGAGTGGAAAATAAGTATTTGGTCAAACCAGCAAGATTTTCTGGCTGTCAAAGATGTCTAACTTCTTCTAACGAGGTCTAGCGATGCTCCACTCGTTATCTGTATTAATGTCAACTGTTTTAACTCATTATCGGTAAAAAAGACACATGTCCACAACCTCAGTCAGTCACACTCCAAACTCCACTATGGCCAAGACCAAAGAGCTGTCGAAGGACACCAGAGACAAAATTGTAGGCCTGCACCAGGCTGGGAAGACTGAATCTGCAATAGGTAAAACGCTTGGTGTAAAGAAATCAACTGTGGGAGCAATTATTAGAAAATGGAAGACATACAAGACCACTGATAATCTCCCTCTATCTGGGGCTCCATGCAAGATCTCATCCCGTGGCGTTAAAATAATAACTAGAACGGTGTGCAAAAATCCCAGAACCACACGGGGGGAAAGGACCAGGACGACTTATCTGTGTAAAGGAAAGAATGAATGGGCCATGTATCGAGAGATTTTGAGTGAAAATCTCCTTCCATCAGCAGGAGCATTGAAGATGAGACGTGGATGGGTCTTTCAGTATGACAATGATCCCAAAGACACAGCCAGGGCAACAAAGGAGTGCCTTCGTAAGAAGAATTTCAAGGTCCTGGAGTGGCCTAGCCAGTCTCCAGATCTCAACCCCATAGAAAATTTGTGGAGGGAGTTGAAAGTGTAGTTAACAGTTTGGTTAACAGGGAATTAACAATGTGTGAAAAGCTTGTGAAGAGTTACAGAAAATGTTTGGCCTCCGTTATTGCCAACAAAGGATACATAACAAAATATATAGATGAACTTTTGGTATTGACCAAATACTTATTTTCCACCATGATTAGCAAATAATTCCTTTAAAAATCCACATTCTGTCTCTCATGGTTGAGGTCTAACCATGTTGACAATTACAGGCTTCTCTAATATTTTTAAGTGGGAGAACTTGCACAATTAGTGGTTGACTAAATACTTATTTGCCTCACTGTATATAATAATTAGTTGAAAACGAGCGTTCTTTGTTTTCCATCAATTTTTTAGGGGAATTCTAAATTAGGCTGCTTAAGACAGCTATATTTTTTGCCAAGATCCTCATCCATTGAATATGGTACGCCCACCGGTGGTGGCTCTGTTGTACAATTAGCGTCTTTAGTAAATTGAAATTCATCATTTTGGCGTTGCTCTCTGGCGTTTCATGCTTCACAATTTTAATCCTTGGTTCTTGCTCAGTAGTTGTTGTCGCTTTTGAAAGCTTAGGTTTGAAAAAATTACGTATATCAATCTTGCCTCTTCGGTCTTTGGTGGTTTTGCCAAACCATTGCCAAAGCAAATGACCGTCTAAGGTGCTAGTCACATGATCTGTTCGAAAAATAATTTTGACACTTTATAAAAATATTGATTTTTGATCATTTCATTCGTTTTTGTTGTTTGTTTTTTGCTTTACAACTTTTATAGACAATATTTTACCGAAACTCAATTACATGCAATGAGACTTTTCGGCCTCTGGGGGGGAAAGCACATCAATTTGCCTAAAAAAATAATAATAATAAAATCAATAAATGATAATGAAATTCAAAATGATTAGCAAAATTAAAATCAGTGGTTAGATTTTGTTTCTGTTACAGAGTCGGCAGTGATGGCATTCCCATCATCGCACCTGCGGCTAATTCCAGCAAATCAACATTAGTATCTAACGGCGGCGATCCAAGCCAACGTTGCCGAGATATTTGCTTCCTGTTCACCATTCGATTCCAGTACTTTCAAAGCTCGTTGGATTTGCTAGTTTATGCATCAGCTGTTTTTTCGTTTGGTGATTCCTCTACCATGTGCAGGTATTGAGTATGATTATTTTTGTTATCTTATTGGCTCGCTGCCCACCACTTAGTTTTAGTGTTATTCGATCCCCGTAAAACAAAACAAAAATTAATAAACAAAAACGAGTGTCAGTGGACAGAGGGACAGTTTTTACTTTTGGAGCACTTGTATTTTCCTGCATGACCGAGACCATGTCTAAATGCTGCAGGCAGCATCAGCTCCTCTGCTATGGAATGTTTTTTTTCTTGGTATGCCACCATGTATGATACTAACAGTGCTCGCGAGTTTACTGATGTACACCATTCATAAAGGTTAAAAAATGATGATTTTTCCCACATAACTTTATGACAGCCGCTCGTAGGGGAACGAAATTCAAGACACGTCTACCGTCCGGACACCTGTAACGGACACACGCACAACGTTGTAATGGATGCTGCCTGTGACTGAGTGAGCGATTTTAAAGACTGGTGAATAAATTTGTGTATGAGACAGGCAGGTACAGAAGCGACCGCAGTTATTTTTTTTAGAGCGAGAGGGGAAGAGAGATAGTTCGTTGCTCATTGTCTTTCAGATGTCCTGATGTAGTTTCAAGTCATGTCAATTGAAAAATGTTCTGAGTGTGTTGCTAAGACCCACGTGCGTCCATAAGAGATGATTACACGAACCCTCTTGTACTGTTTAGCGTTTATTGTTTTTGTTTTTGAGGTGTTAATAGTTAGCTAATAAAAAAAAAAAAAAATAGTGCGGAGCGCTAAGCTAATTAGCTAATTCGCTAACGTGTATTTCATATGCAGAATGTGTAAAACCATGATTAAGTACAGCGGTAACACTACAAACATGCGAAATATTACAGAAATCTGTAAAAACAAAGTACACTGGTTAAAAGAAGTCTTATTTCTAAAGACACTTTGTTTCCAGAAAATGTGGAATTCATTCCACATGTGTAAATTTTATTGTGCTGTTGAGAGAAATAAGTACTCCCTTTAAAATGGTTAATGTTTTGGCGCTTTCTTGTAAAACTAAATAAATAAAAAAGCAGCTTAAGGGCAGCTTTTTGTTGTATGGGCATGTTTCCATCGTTCCTGTTGAATCATTTCGGGATATTTTAATAATAACTGACAAAAATTGGTTTGTCTACTTTATTAATTAGTAATGTACAATGCATCGATAATCGTAATAACCGTGATCATCGTCAATATCGTGATCATTGTTCAAGAATTTAATCGTAGCCCCCTGAATCGTAATCGAATTGAATCTTGGGGTACCTAAGATGGCACACCACTATTGTATTGGTCTCGGTGATTTCTTGCCTCAAGCATTTTTTGGTCTCTCATTTTGTGGTCTTGAGCACAACACTAACTAAATACAGGTAGACCCGGGTTACGACGTACCTGACTTACGTGGTTTCGACTTCACGACGGTGGAGTCTTGCCCTCCATTTTGTCTCCAGTCTTTTTTTTTTTTAATAATCTTAACAATTGTTTTGTGATGCATGCTTTTATTTTGGCACAGGAAGCATAAAGCAGGTAGTACATTCACACACGCGTAAGAGCGCATGTACACACGAAGAAGAATGTATCTGCACGCACGAAAAAGTCGCACAGCCGAGCGAGAGAGGGTAAAGATTACAGCCGCAAATATGCGCACACATGTGTTGTTGGTGAAGCATGCCCTGAGGCAAAACCTGTATATAACACCTTTTGTACTGTGTATTGTGCGTTTTCAATTGTGGTGAAATACTTGGGGCGAGTTTTTGTGATTGTTTTTGATGATGTGCGGACGATTGCTGTACCAGCAGCTAGTTATAAATGCAAATTTGAAATATTGTTGTTGAAGATGAGACTGATTTAATCTCGTTTTTATTTTACTTTCATTCTGCAAGTGTTGATCTCATGAGCAGCTGAATAATGTCAGCAAACCACACGGACGTCTGACATCGTAATTTCGGAGCTTAGCTCGCTGTCGAGCTCAGACTTAGCTCCAACGTCTTGGCGAGAGTGGTACATTGACGTATAAAACATGTTTTGCGATAGTTATTTTGAGATTTGGGAGGTATTTAGGCGTACTTAAAGAGTTAATTCAGACTTTCGCGGAAATTCGGGTTTCCTCACCAGCGTAGGAATGGAACTCATTCGTAACCCGGGGACTACCTGTATTGTGTCTTATAAGTCAATAATTTTAACTCTTATCTGCCCTAGCGAATGCATGTATTCATGCCTACTGCAGATTTTCGTTAAATCAATTAGACAACAGTCCAACGTTCTATACTAACAGGTTAAGCAAACAAAGAGCCATGGAGTAGTAATCAAGCTTGAATACCTGATGGAATGTATATACTTTCCTTCCTATGTTTATGATAATCCCAGCAGCAATTCCAACCCTTCTATACCCAGACTGCTTCTGATTGCTGAAACAAGAGGAGACTCAACCAGCATGGTGAAATGCTAAACGCTTGTTTTCACTGTTGATGCAGAGTGACGTGGATAATAAGAGAAGCTGTGGAAAGGAAGAAGGGATTAGATGTTGAATAGTGAGATAGGACTTTTGAATAAGGGCCGGTGACAGCAGAAGGCAGAGCCGCCCCTCCCCCTTCAGAGGGGGTCGTCATCCAGCGCAAAGGGGACGAGTGAAGAAACACTAGAGTGCAGGAACTCCCCCTCTTTTTTACACCCCTGGTTAAGATCGAGGTCACGACGGATCCCGATGAAGACGTCAAACGCTCTTGACTGACAGCCGTGCACACACTCCCATACAGGCGAAGCACGGGGTCACGACCGGGCGAGATGAAGTCGTCAAAAGTTTGACAGCTGCGATCCGTCTGGAAAGATCGGAAACCGGCGCGGGTTAAACAACAGAGGGAATTGGAAATGGCTAAAGAATGAATTCGGTGCCTCCTGTTTTTTTTTCACTCTTGTGCGTCCCCCTCAGCCCACCAGACCTCCCCTTCTCCTCGCTTTTGGCTTTCTGCTGCTGCCCGGGGCCGCTCACTGCCTGGGAGGCCTGGAATGCCTCTTTGTGTACAGTCTCTGCATTCCCAATCCCCACCATCCAGACAGATTTCATGCTTGTGCTTCTTTCCTGCGCACCTGCGGTGTCTCATCGACAGCAGAGAGAAAATAGAGTCAGGTGACAGAAAGACAGACAGAAAAAAAGAGGCTTCTCACAAAGTAGCCGCATCACTTTGCCGAAACGAAAGCGACAATAAGCCAGCTTTTTGCTTATTACGCAGAATGCGCTGCCAGTTTTGCCTTTTCAGACTGATACAACTTCATTTAGCATTAGGCCCACGTTGCAGTCCATTCGCAAAGGTTTATTTCCGAGACAACGTTTTGTCCAGAGTGAAATGGTGTTTGAGATAGGGCTCAAAATGCTGCAACAAATGTGCAACTTTCCGGAAGCGATGACGTGGTCGTTCTGCCACAAAAGACTGGCAACATCAAAAACCGATCTTGGTTCAATGCTTTGTTTTTCTTGCTCACTTGATGTATTTTCATTGCACATGTTTTTGTAGTCATTTCCTATGGTATGGATACAGCGCCACATCAGGCTATGCATCTATACTACTATGCTTTAGCACCTTGTAATGGTTACAGCCAGATCCATGTAGGAAGAGAGTTGTGACACTCTTTAGGCTAAGTCTACACTAGGACGGATTATGGTCTTAAACGAATAATTAGTTAGACTATACAGCATGTCGGCTACACTAATCTGCCTCTTATCCATGCAAGAATTTACACAGATAATTTAGTGGCAAATATTACCCGCCACTTAATATAGACTAGTGTGTGCGTACAACAATCGGATACTAAGAATGTGACGTCATGCCGTCGCCATTTTTTGTGCGGCATGACGGCATTGTAAACAATGGATGTGGACGATAATGATGTGGCATTCATGCTCCCCTTTTCTTTTCCACACATTTGTCTTGAACCTTCAAACTACGTCGCAATAATATGCTTCAATTCAGTGCCAATTTGTGGTCCTCCCACCCCGGATGACATGGAACTGAGCATTTTCTTACAGAGCTCATCTCCCGCGTTAAGTCTCCGATCAGCCAGCTGCAGGGCTGGACCCTCCCAACTTAATGCCGACCGAACATGAGTATATAAAAAGCGTAAAGGAAAATTAAACCCTGAAAAGTGACTTACGTGGTACCCCCAGTCAAAGAGGCTTGCGATCAGTTTTTTTCATGACATTTATGCCTGTCAAAACTGTCGCCACTTCAAGGATCGTCACTGTTATGCACAAGCACTCCTGGTTGCTGCTTCCAGGAAATATATGTAGCGCCACACCATATGTTTTTATGTTATTTTCCAAATGGTGAGAGTGCAACTGAGCATCGATTGTAACATCCCAAGTAATGATGTCAGGCTTTCATTGTTTTTTAAAGATTTATTTCAATCACCGCTCGGCGACTGCTCGTAAAAGCCGAGTGTGCTCCCCCTTCACTCTCGCTTCCGCGTGATGTGTTCACGAAAAAAACAGTGATCACAAAACGGAGTTCCCGACTCCTGGTCTAGAACATGTAGTAATTTCAAAATTTCCCGCCCGCATGTAATGAGTTTCTGGTTCAAATGTAAACTAAACGTGCGATGACGTAACATATGAGGCTGCTCCTTTCTACGCATGTGTAGTTTGCGCAACTGCAGGCGTACCTTGCAGAAGCAGGGGGGCCTTAAACGCACCTTAAACGTAAGTGCGGACAGGTGTAAAAATAGTCAGCAAAATACCCTGGAGAAAATTACCTCTCCTAGTATAGTAATCTCGCTGTGGGTGGTCACTTGGTTCACTTAGGCCTGTATAGTTCCAAGCACAAGCAGCGCTGTAATGGTTTTCAATGGAACTGACAGCGGTAATTGCAACATTTATGGTAAAAATTACGTATCTAAATACTTGTTTGATTACTCATTGGGGTCCACCCTCGTCAAAGCGAACTATTCGAGGGTCCGTTACCCGGAAGTACCCGAAGTAAAATCGTGTCATGGATCCATATAGGAGTGTCGCAACTCTCTTTCTACATGGCTCTGGTCACAGACATTTTTCTGAACGTTCTGTGTTTATCAGAACTTTTCGAAAACCAAATAAGAAATATTTAACCCTGCTGATGTATGATATGATTTAACGAGTGGTAAGTTAACGCAGATTTAACGATTTTTAAAAAAATGAAACATTTTAATCACGGGTTGTGTTTCAATCACAGAACATTTAAACAACACAAAAGCATAGTCAGTGCACGATATTCTGGTACACCGATTTAACTAGCGTGTGCATTAGCTAAGATGACAGCAACTGAAATAGAGAAATACAATTAAATTAGCACATTTCAGCTATAAAAAAGATACAGTTCGTTGAAGAGGAACATCAAAATTGGTCTGTAATTGAAGTCCATCCAGGGTGAAATAAACCAGGTTGGGGACCACCTGAAGTCTGAAATAAATTTTTCTAAGCTGATTTGGCGTTTTAGGCTATTTATAGAAGAAAGATATGCACTGGCTCTATTATTTTCTGTCTTCTTGTGACCATTCAAATGTCTTAAAATGACACTCAAACTTCAGTTTAGTGGCAAATATTAATATTATTAATATTTAATATTATTAAATATTGTAATTACTTAGTAATTATTTCCCCAGTGTTTCATATTGAAATGCAATTACAGTAATTATGGGTGTCCACATTGTATTATGTGATAGATACAGAAAAAGACATGCAGCTCATTAGTCTGTTACAATTGGAAATAAGCCCCAGGCTAAATTAAGTGGCGCCCAATAGTCTGAACATTACAGTAACTGCATACTAAAATGCTTTTTGAGATGCTATGTGAAAAAATAAATAAATAAATGAAAAAAAATAAAGAATTCATTACAAATCTTCTAAGTGAATAAATATTTTTTTAATCAGGTCCCACAGCGAATTTTTACATTAATAAATATAAGTATAAATAAAACAAATATTAATTAAAACAAAATGAATTTTAATTTTTTTTAAAAAGACAAAAATACACTGATGGCTGCCAAAAACAATTTTTTTTTTTCCCCCCCCACCCATTTCATAGTGTTTAACTCATTGCCTGCCATTCACAGTGATCAATCCATTTGAACTGGGAGGACTGACTGTGAATGTTTAAATTTCAGTGCAATTAAAGGTGCTAGACATCTAATCAATCAATTCATTCATTTGCTCCTTTCCGGTCCAAATGCTAGCTAGTTAGTCTGAAATGCATTGGTTGGAAGGTCCTGGTTGTTTATAGAGTTAAGTGTGCACTCTTTTTATCACTATCTTTGGGGTGACTTCCTTCTGGAGTATCAGCTGTGTTTCTCACTTTACACATGGATGAGTACAGGAGCTGAGCTCATTCACCTATGATTATCATCAGTGGATAGTCATGATAATACACCAAATAATATTTACTTGACCACCTTTATTGACCTGTAGGAGTCAGAGCAGAGTGACAGGCCTATTTGCCACCCTTAAAAACAGACGGCATTCTTTGATGCTTCCATCTACTAAGTAACTTTGCCATTGATACCATTTCCCCCCTGTTGTTCTACTGTATAAAAAATAAACAAACAAAAATGATAATAATAACGAATATATGATTCGTCTTTGTCATCTGTGAAGTTTTGTGCTTGTACGCTACGTTCACTTACAGTACTGTGCAAAAGTTTTAGGCAGGACACCTGCCTAAGACTTTTGCACAGTACTGTATATATATTTTCTTAACTATTAAATTTATTAGGATCATGGAAGCTTCCACTTGGGGAAAATATATGCATACAGTATATCCTGTATATAAATAATATAATAAAAATATACAGTACTGTGCATCTCCGGGGGGGCTGAGCCTAGTGACGCCCCTGCAATACAACATATCGGTATCAGTTTAATATAGGTATCGGATTTTTGGAATTGGACAATATTGAAATATATCGGTTATCAGTTAAAAAGTCATTATCGGACAACTTTGGATTGGACAACTAAAGCCGTCATTGGCAGCCAAAAAGTTAAAAATGGAATAAGGAAAGGTTTGCTCTGCAGATACATGAAATATTTTGATATTGATTTTTTAGCACACCCTAAAAACACCAGATCTTTCATTGCAGCTTGGAGGCGCCTATTTTGTGATATCTGCGAGTAGGCTACTGTAAAAGCTGCTTGAACGAACAACAGAAATCTGTATTGAGTGTTCCCATTTAATTATCGTGTCGCATTTTGGTCCAAAAAAATGCTTTTTGGATTGCTGATTTGGTGTCTGGAGCACTGCCCAGCAATGCCTACACAAGTGCGTGTGTGTGTATGTGTGTAGGAGGAGGAGAATGCATTTTGTTGGCATGTGTATGTGTGGGCATTCAGTATGGTAGGTGCCAAAAACCGGAAAAGAAGCGAGGATGGCACAAGTGATTGTTTACACAGGCGGGATAAGAGTTTTTATTCTCCGTCACAATCAAAATGTGCGTTTGAACTCGTGTCCCTCTTGCAGGTTAACGTCAAGGGTTTCACTGCCACAAGCTGCACTCTCACTGTCTCTATCCTTTCTTTCTTTTTCCCAACTCCCTCATCCATGGTCATGGGGGGTGACGGGTGCTACTGAAGGGTTGATCTTTGTGTGTCGAAGAGGAGGGAGGCTGGGGTCATTGTAGTAGAGCCCCCCTTTCATATGCTAATGTTGGCACTGTTGGCTTTGGCCAGTGCATGCATTTCTCATCACAATACTCGTTTTTTTTGTTGTTTTTTTTTTGTTTTTTTTATTTAGCTAACTCACAGTTTGGGTTCACCGGCAAGCGGTGTAGGAGTATCACAATTTTAGACAGTGATGCCACAGTTAAAAGTACAAAGTAACATGATACTCTAATAGCGCCACATTTTTCAATAACAAGTAAGCTAACACGTTACTATTTCTAAGTCATTAGTTAGTTAGTTATTAGTTGTCATCGAGTATATAACTTTTTTCTCACAGAACACACCTTCACACATCTAAAGATTACACAACAAAAGCATGCACATACTGTAAGCATAGACAAACATAGAACAAGATCATAGGAAACAATATATCAACAAGCAAAGAGAATAGAGATGTACCGAAAGCAAAATTTGGGGCCGAAACTGAAAACTGAATATTGGAGACATTTGGCCGAAATACCAAAATGCCTAAAAACACATATGCATATAATTCATTTTTTATTCCTTTTTTTGATTTTTTTTTACCGATTAATGCCCTTTGCCTTAGCATTGGTTTTACAACCATGGAGGATGGAGACATTTAGTTTGAAAGGTGCCGATTCTAAAAACGTATGGGATGGTGCGTTCCCGGTGTTCTGTCTGATTTAGGACACTCGAAAAATGGGTCTCATGCCTCCAATAGCGTACCGCACGAAACATGTCACCTTTGGTCATTAATATTCATGACGCTAGCAACTGTTACCGGGGGGGGGGGGGGTTAAACTTGTGTTTGTCCCTCATGCTAAATGCATGTAAATAGTGTACGAACGAGATGTTTACTGAGCTAAACCTACCATTTCTATCCAAAAATGATGTCTCTGGTGCCAAATTCACTGGTAAAGATGTTGAAGAACATACAAATGTTCAGTTAAAGAGATGGCTTGAGTGTCGAGGGCTGAAAAACACGGGGAAAAGAGCCCTATTCTCCTGTTTCAACAAGCTATCCTTTACGACCATATGCCCTGTCTTTCTTATATATTATATCCTCTGGTTGTCTTACGTCTCTGACCGTTCTTGGGGGTACTTTTTATTGCTATTTTTGTGTAGCGATCTCAAATGCTACTCAGTGACAGCCAACAAACACTTTTAATTTTACAAATCTTAATTCTATTAATTTATTTTCACTTCCCCCTTACTAAAGTTATTTCTTTACAACAGAAAAGGTAACAATAGCGGCAGTCAGATATTATTTTAATTTTTTTCAGGTCATTCATTGTCAGACAGAAGCAGCACGGCAAAACACCACGCTAAAAAATAAGTAAAATGGCTTACCTCTTCGGGGCAGGCTATGGCAGGCAATGGATCAGAATAGTCATCTGTAGGACCATGGCCCCCAACAAAATGTTAACTGCATATGAAGGTGTATGGCTTCACCTTGCTGGCGTTAAACTGGTCTTTTAGATGTCCGTACAAGTGGATCTATTGTTCAGATTTTTGGCTTTGGAGTTTTTGGCTTCGGGAAACGTATGAAGAAAACATCCTTCATATGTAATAATGTCTCGAGTCATTTCTACAAGTTCCATAGCAGCAGTGCTTACTCGGCATGTTCTTTTTTAAAGTTTACTGGCAGAAAACAAGCAGTACTAGCATGGGTTGTATGCGTGCATCTATGGTGACCCCCTTCCGGTTTACGATGTATGCAGCCTTGTGGTCTAAAAATAGCATTCGTGCGGTACGCTATTGCTAAGCTAAATGAGATCTCGTACTTTTGTGTGCAACTTTAGTTTACAACGACAAAAAGCTATTTCGTATTCGCCGAAACTAGTAAAGCTCTTCACAAGGCTATTACAATCTCTCCTACTCCTTAAACACTCAGCGTTTTCTTCTGCAACAAGTGGAATCGATCGAGAGCCAGGCGAGTGGGCCGAGTTCTAGCAGCGATGAAGCCGAGTGAAGTCGCTCCTAGCCGGATTAATCAGCAACTGGCAGAGGGGGGTGTGGAAGTCGCGGAGAAAAAGTTGACAAAAATAGGAAGTGGTTGTGGTATAAATGTTGTACTAAACCACCGAAAATGCACATGTATTCATTTAATTAAACTTTAATCAAGCGAACAGGATACCAATGAACTCCAAACTACTCACGCACGGGCTCAAATGCACTGTACTCGATGTGACATCAATGATAAGCAACTTCAGAACGAGCGTTTAGCAGCGATGAAGCAAATTTATTTTATTTTCATTCATTTAATAATTGATATATTTCTTGGATACCTCAAAATACTGACAAGTTGGGAGTGAGCCAGAAGTATTAGCTCACCATGTTTTGATGACGTCATCACAATAGGACTAAGGTTCTTCTCACTTTTCAGTGGTAAACTTTCGGCCTTTTAACCGAAAATGCCATTTCCAAATGTTTTCGGCCCCACATTTTCGGTCACATCTCTAAAAGAGAGAGATCTGAATTCTCAAGGTGGAAATATAGTGATACCTCAAAATACGAAATTATTTTTTTCCGGCGTGCCTTTTGTATCATGATTTTTTTCGTAAAATGAATTGCGTTTAAAATGTAAATCGCTTAATTCGTTCCGACCACACTAAAACACAACATTAAATTTGCTGTCCTGTCTGTCTTTATTTGAAATGCCTTGTCACCCCTAGTGGTGCTTAAGTGTAACTAGTTTGTTACGTTCCAGCACATTCTACAGACGTTATCACATGACTACACAAGCTCAGAGCAAGAAAAAGAGTGCTAAAGACGAGCTAACTTCGGCATCCTTTGCCTGCGATTTCATCTTGCTGTTTGTGCCTTGATAAAGCATCGCTTTTCAGTGATAGTTTTATTTTGTTTCATATACTGTACATAGGCATTGTGGTGTGTATATTCTGTTTGTTTACATTTATAGTCAAACCATTCACTTCCCTAACTATTACAAACTCTGTAAATACTACACAATTACCTGAGCTGGCAGTGAATACGTTAAATGAAGTCATCTACTGCTTCCTCCTGCATTTTGTAGGTTGTAATTAACAGGGCATGACCCCTATGATTAGCAGTGAGGGTCTATCAGTCCATCCATCCATCCATCACTCTGTCCCTCCCTCTTTTCATCCATCCATCACACAGACAGGTGTCAGGCACATAACAGCATGGAGTACTTCCTGCTCCTAAATTGTCCGCTGGGTGGGAACAAGGGTGTGTTGATGGATGATATGTGTTGAAGAGGAACGCACACACACACGCATGCATTCACGCATACAGTGTTCCGACAAGCCCCTTAGTTGGACTCGCAATGAGCCAAATTTGCATTTTAGAAGGAAGAAGAATGCATATGCAAATGTCGACAATGCTGATAGTAATCAAAGGGCACCTTCTCGTACATGTCTTCATCCTTCTACTCCTTCCCCCATTTCGGTCTTTTCCCCCAGTTTTTTTTATCCGGGAAATCTTCTCCTAGTTCTTTATTTTCTCAGAACAAAGTTCCCCACTCTGTAGACATCTTTGCCATATTCTCACACTTGTCTAAAGCACTGTTGGATTCATGTGTACCCAAAATGAAGAGTTTATTCACATCACTGCTTAGTGAATGTTTTGCTAAATAGATTTCAATGGGAAGATTAAAAAAAGGTCAATTAATTTTTACTGTGTTCTGCTGCAACAATAAAGGTTAGAAGGACACTTTTTTTTTCACTGCTTACTGACACAAATTTTTCAACAAAGCCTGAAATGATCACTGCTAGCTCTCTCAGTTCAAATAACTTTTATCAACATCACTCATTGTCAATGACAGTGAATGAGTTAGTACTCAGGGTTTTCCCCGTGCTTTATAAGCCTGGCGGGCCATTAGGCTTTTCTGTGGGACTGTAATTCTATTTTTATTTATTTTAATTGTAATGATTTTGTGTTTATTAACATTTTATTGTTTTATTTTTTTTTTTTCATTGAAACATACATAAAATAATGATTAATGATAGAACTACATTTACAGTATAACTATGTATACGACCTGGCATCTACATGTCAACATCACATTTTTGGTGATGTAGGTGACACTTGTACATACTTGTACAAGATTGTCACATTTTGGATCATGTAGGCCACACTTGTTCATCAAATGCAGTATTAAGATTTATCCCGACATGACGCAAAATGTGATGTTCATTTTTTAATGTTATTTGATTTTTTTTTTTATAAATAATAATTACCAAAAATATTCACTTGATAGGTTCAAATAAGGCAGTACTTCTCAAATAGTGGGACGCGCCCCCCCAAGGGGGCACAGAGCGATGCAGGGGGTGGCGCATGTGACCTCGGGGAACATACGTTTTTTTTTGTTTTTTTTCATTTTGCTGCACTAGAATTAAGTGTGCTTGCACATCCACTCAGTGGGTGGCAGTGGCGCTCTCATTTTCAGAGTGTGCGCAGTACTTTTTTTAACCAAACAAGAGCACAAGGTAAAAAGATATTTGAAACGCTGTGCCCCGTTTTCCGTGAGCCACTGTCATCTCTGGTTCTCACGTGTCTGCCAGAGAAGCACCGTGTTCAGCATGGGAGGGTCACGACGACCGCCCTCACCTCCGATTCTCCCCTGGCCGCCGAGAACATGCCGTTTTCGGGCCGTTTGGCTTTTGGCTTTGACTTTTAATACAGTGGGAGACGAGGAAAGACCAGTCTGTTTAATGTGTCTAAAAATGTTTGTAGCGGACAGCGGGCCAATCAATTAAGACGTCACTTAAAGTGAACGTCTAATCCCCAATCTCACTGATATGCCGCTTGATTATTTTTCAGCGAAAACGTGTCGAATATTGCCAACAATTGTCTCACTTTGTCTGTGTTATATCAGTTAACTCTGTGCTAAATAACCCCACGTTGCAAAGGAGCTGATACTGTGAGTAGCAAAATAAAAACTGTCCTTCTGACTGTCCAATGACATTGACATTTTTGTTCTATTCATTTTTGTTTTGTCGGTCAAATTGTTTGGCATTTTGTCTTCATGAGTTAATAATAAATTCAAATTGATTAGCAACATTATTTAATGATTTTTTTATAGTTTTATATTTTAGTATCAAATAGTCAAAAAATGTACCTTGAGTGTATTATTACAGTTTGGATGTGATTTTTTTTTTTTTTTTTTTTTTTTTAATTCAGGCAAATTGATGCGCTCTCAGTCTTTTCTGTATATACATATACAGATATATCTCTACATAAAACAATGTTAATAAAGTTATACTTCATTGTAAGTTGATCTATGTGTTACGGGTTCCAAAACGTGGAATCCCGGCTAACAAAAAGGTTTGGCTGCTGTGTCTGGAAAACACAGGCAAGGCAGTTAAGGAATGTAGACACGAACTTGTCTCTTGTCATCCCAAATTTCCTCTGAAGGGAGGGGCTGAGCGAGCGAAACTGGGAGCAACCTCCTTCTGACTTTTGTTCCTATCTTGTTTTTTTCTTCTTAAATTGGATTTCAAGGTGGAATTCTCAGACAATTATTTGTATTCAATTTTTCTACAAATACTACCAAAAAATATTAATCACAATATATGTGACTTATAATAATAATTTTACAGACAAATGATACTACCGTAATTTTCCGAATATAAGTCGCACCCGTGTATAATGCACAACCCAAATTTACTTGTAAAATCTAAGGAAAATTATTGTATCCGTTTATAACGCGCACCCTAATTTTAGCACCAATAAACAGAAGAATACAAGAAAATAGAGCTCGTGTACAGATACAGAAATGTCATTTTACTGACTGGTGAAACACAGCGCAAGCATAGCATATTGGCAGTTCAAAACATTACCATAAACTGACAATATTTACGGTAATAAGATGATTTGACAACTTCTCCAACTTACCAGAATCTAGGAGAAAACAAAACAGATGTGACTTTTCTTTTAAAGGCTGCTGTATAACTTGCTCGTTTCATCATGATGAATAAATGTTTCTTCCATGGATTGATACGGTAAAATGAAAGTGAGAACGTAAGTCGGAAATCCGAGAGAGCTCATCGCTGTCGACACGACAGTAACAATAGGAACTATTGTTATTTGGGTTTGAGTTTCCCGAGGGACAGATATAGTTGAAGGACATACACAGGAAGTCTGTGTTGTTACGTTTGTTATGGTACGAGTTGCGGAGCTGCAATAAACGTTGACTCAAATGAGTTCAAGAAACGGCCGATCAGAGTGAAGTATTACCACAACAAAATGTTGACGTCACGCACCGTAATGGTCGGCAACGGATCTCCGCATACGTTTCTTCAACACAACGTTGCCGTGTCAATAAAAAAAAAATAAAATCGGTTTATATGTATATATATATGATATGTAGATATACCGGTCTCCATCCATGTACCCGTTTATCATGCACAACATGATTTTACAAGTTGATTTTGGGGAAAAAAAGTGTGTGTTATATTCGGGAAATTACGGTATTTACTGTGGCAGCAGAGAGTTGGGGGGGGGGGGGGCATTTACGTCTTCCTGGGGGGGCGTAACAGAAAATAATGGAGAAGAGGCACTGAAATAAGGCCATAACTAAATAAGTCATTCGACGTACAATTTGTGACTTGTTTCAGGATCTTAAGCAGTGTTCCAAACACAAAAACAAATTTAAAACCAGCTTTGCCTTCAGGGACACATTTATTGGCGCAGAGGATTATGTGTACTGCTTAGACAAACGTTTTGGAGCACAGTTCTTAATCAATCAGTAAGAGTTTAAGATAGATTCTTTATTCGACCCCAATTCCTTTTCAGTACCAAATGTTCTTCTAGTACAAAAAAAAAAAAAAAAACATCCACAAACACGCGGCAACAAAGTCAGTCTTCCAGGAAGTGTGTTAGCTCTGAAGCTGTAGCAGCAATATCATCTTCTATTTTGAGCTGGATAACAACCATCTGTTCGAGTTGCTTCTGTCCCAGGTTTTTAAGATGTCTATGGTCTATTTAGTGTATGCTTCCAAGTGTTGAGTCTACAAAAGCAGTTCTTGGTGATATGCCCTAACATGCCTAATTGAACAAAGATATACTTTGTGTTGACTGTGCATCAGTCTTGCGTGCAAGAGGGTTCACTTTGGGTTAACTCTATCAGAGCCATTGACGATGTTAGACGTCCAATTATATGACTCTTATTATCCTTCTGTTGTGAATTTAAATGAGTTTGTCACTTGTGGACTCACTTTTTACTCAAGTAAGAGTAGTGTTAATTCCAAATAATATTACTAAAGTAAAAGTAGTCATCCAAAAATTTACTCAAGTACAAGGAAAAAGTATTCGTTGAAAAGAATACTCAAGTAATGAGTAACACTGTGAGTAACTGCTTACAATGTCTGATTTTTAAAATTTTTTTTATTCTGGTGTATTTTTTTTTCTCAGCACAACTTAATCTACAGTATATATGAATTGTTATTGTTAATCTGCACTATAGCCCAATGGTCCACAACCTTTTATGCACCACGGACCGGTGTTATGTGGGCCTTTTTTTCATGGAGCGGCAAAGTGTGTCAGAAAAATTACAGCAAATATAATATAACTAAAAATGAACATTAAGTGCAGCGGAAAATGTAACTCACAATACGCTGAATCAACCTTTTTTGACCACGGCCTCTCCTAAAACTGCAAATATCCTCAATCGCAGGCATGATGAGTTCTTCTCCAGTCGTAAAAGGTTTCTTTGCTCTAGCAACACGGTGCGCCACAAGGCATGATGCTTTCAGTGTATTCGCTTTTGTTGCTTTGTTTGCTAGCTTTTAGCCACATGTTATGCAGAATAAACTTGTTGTAGGCTCCTCTTCTGACTGAGCAGGTGGCCTTTTCCCCGTGAAAAAGCTGTCCAAAGATGTCGCCGCCCGCAGCACACAGCCAACAGCAGGTAACATTACTGTATACATTGACTGATGCTGGGCTGCTGTAGTGTGCAAATACCCCAGTAATGGCGGCCAACCACTAGAGGGCGATGTGCGCAAGTCTCTATACAGATTAGTCAAGAGGCACAGGCCAGATTGCCGTCGTTAACAAATTCTTTGGTTTTTTTCTGAGGCCCGGTAGAAGCGTGTGCCACGGACTGGTACCGGTCCTCGGCCCAATGGTTGGGGACCCTGCGGAGTTGCCGAGCTTATTACTTGACCATATTATTCCATTGAGATGACACAACAGTCATCAAATTTAGACCACAATACTATGACTCATTACCCATCCAAAGAACATAAGTGCCCTGTAGTGGAGAAAAAACATTGTTACCTCTGAATGGTATAATGTAGTCATGTGTTTATTGTTGCGACATCTCATTGGTGAAACAGGTAGAGCTACTGTCGGCATCTCTGGCGTAATCAAGTCAATATGTAGAATAAAGAGGAAAAATGTAACGACTCTTGCGTAGCCCAAAGTAGTGGACTAAGAGTAGTGTTTCTTCTTCAAATCTACTCAAGTGAATGTAAAAATATTCCGTGGTAAAACTTCTCTCAGAAGTACATTTTTCTGAAAAAGTTACTCAAGTAAATGTACTGGAGTAAATGTAACGCATTACTACCCACCTGTCCTCGGCCCAATGGTTGGGGACCCTGCGGAGTTGCCGAGCTTATTACTTGACCATATTATTCCATTGAGATGACACAACAGTCATCAAATTTAGACCACAATACTATGACTCATTACCCATCCAAAGAACATAAGTGCCCTGTAGTGGAGAAAAAACATTGTTACCTCTGAATGGTATAATGTAGTCATGTGTTTATTGTTGCGACATCTCATTGGTGAAACAGGTAGAGCTACTGTCGGCATCTCTGGCGTAATCAAGTCAATATGTAGAATAAAGAGGAAAAATGTAACGACTCTTGCGTAGCCCAAAGTAGTGGACTAAGAGTAGTGTTTCTTCTTCAAATCTACTCAAGTGAATGTAAAAATATTCCGTGGTAAAACTTCTCTCAGAAGTACATTTTTCTGAAAAAGTTACTCAAGTAAATGTACTGGAGTAAATGTAACGCATTACTACCCACCTCTGCTTGCGGACGTCAAATCCATTCGAAGATTTGTTCATTTGCTGCCACCCCTCCCACTATCCCTGTAAATGGCAGCCAGTGTGTTAATGCTAACCCATAATTGGAAAGTCCATTGACAGGCTAACAAGTATTATCTTTGTAACATTATTTTTTTATGCTTTAAGCAACATATTTCACTGCAAACAGTGCAATACCTACAGGTATATATTCTTTATCCTCTGCAAAAAAGTTGTAGGTTTCTTTTTTAATACTGTCCCAAGTAGCCAAATTGTGCACAACATAGTAGATGGAATTAATTAACCCCTTTAGTGAAATAAATAAACTAAAAATCTGTTAATCTTAAATAAAAAAAACATGAAGCTACAAAGAAACTGATTAGATGTAGAAAATTAATTAATATTAAAATTTTAAATAAATAAAAAAGAAGGAATTCATGAATAAAGTCCTCTTTTTTTATTGATTTAACCCCCCCAAAAAATAAATCAATTGGATTTTTTTATTTATTCTTTTTGTATGAGAAAAAAAGCAATTGATCTTCTATTTTTTATTTTATTTCTTATTCTTTTGTATTTTTTAGGATTTTCTATTTTTTAGCTTTATTATTTCAATTTAATTTTATGTTTAATACTCTTGTATTAAAACTATTTCTATGTACTTTTGTATTCCACTAATCTTTTATATGTATTTGTTAAATGTAAATTCAGGCATAAAGGGGTTAATAGAATATATGTATATATATATATATATTTTTATATATAATATATATATATATATATATTTATATATAATATTAATTTTAAAAATCACCCTTCTACTGTGAATTTAAATGAGTTCAGCACACTAGTAGAGTTCTTATTGCAGGTCACGCCCCCTCCTGCACTCCCTTCAAACACTTTAAAACTGCCGCAAAAGCCCCAAAAAACCCTAGAAACAACAGACGGAAAGGGAACCGAGAGACTGAAAGAAGTTTATGGCTTCAGATGCTTTCTTTTCTTCCTCATTCTGACCTCAGCATATGCGCTCGGGTCGGACATAGACAAAGACGCCGCGCTACCCTTCCGGCAAAGCCTCGTTTATCCCTGTAATCAACCATCAAGTTCTCGGAAGCCTCTCCTCTCTTTTCCCTCATTGCGCTGTTTACTCACTAGCCCTGTATTTTATCTTTATTGTTTTATTGGATTTATGTTAATGAATTTACAAAACAGCTTTGCATGCAGGCTAGCTTAAATTGGCATCAATAAGCTATAAAAATTGGCTTTCTGGAGTTTTCTGCAGTTCATTGTTGTGTGTAGGAAATGAATATTGTCAACAAATTTACGATGGAGACGTCCAATCATGTGGCTCTTACAATTAAATTAAAACTATGTTAAATTAGTTTATCACTTAAAAGACGCCCAATCCATTTGAAGTGAGGGGATTGGCAGTGATTCATTCATTCGCTGCCAACCCTTCCACTTCAAATGGATTGTAGGTCTTGCATCATCAATGGCAGCTACTGAGTTAACAAAGAAAACACTAAAACATACCCGACAGTGGTACTTGGAGATACGAAAGCTTTGGTACACAAAAAAGTCCATTTTACAAAAACTTTTTTGAAGCTTTTTGCTTCATGTATATAAAAAAATGTTCATCATACGATAGATAATACGTACTGTAATAGATAATAACTGTTTGAATCAATGCAATAATGTAACTACGTTTGACAATAAATGTAAAAAAATAAAATATACTCACAACAATGTGCTACACAATGCTCATATATATGAAACAAAAGAATATAAATTACAAGCGATTCTTTATCATGGCACAAACAGCAAGATGAAGTATCAAGTAATGGTTTGAATTAGCTTGTCTTTAGCACTCCGTGTTTGCTATGAACTGATGTAGTCATGTGATAACGTCTGTAGACTGAGCCTAACAAACTACTGGTCACAGTTAAGCACTACTAGCAGGCGACAAAGCATTAAAAATAAAGACCAGCAATCAGAGGATATGCAAGCAAATTTAATGTGGTTTTAATATAGCTTGGAACAAATTAGGCAATTTACATGTAAAGCACGATTCATTATACAAAAAAAATCATGATACGAAAGCTATTTCAGAATGAACAACAAATTTCTGAACAAATAACTTTATCTATACTTTTGCAATCAAATATGTTATCTGTGTCTATATTGCATATCGATACATAGATTGTTTTTGATCATTTTGAAAACCCAAATGGAGCTTTCCACCTCCTTGAAGTTGGCCCCCATCAGATGCAAATGTATTTAAAAATAATGTCAATCGTTTGTGCTATATTTGTGCTGTAAAACGCGAGTCACATCATCACGCCAAATCTTATCTCTCAAGCCCCCAATTTAATGCAAATTGGACTGCTATTTGTTTGTGCTATGTTTGCGCTAGTTGTTGGGAAACCCCTTTTGCTATTTAGAGAGTTGGTACGCCCCGTCAGCCGTGGGAAGTGTTGTCACAGATTTCTTGAAAAAGTAATTTAATTACTGATTATGCCTCAAAAAAGTAATGTAGTTACTTTACTTATTACTCTATTATCAAAGTAACTAAGTAACCAAACGAAATTAACAAGAATCCTTCAAAGTATGTCATAATCGGTCCAAATTATTTTTCGAACAGTTCTTGTGACTAGCACCTTAGAGACGGTCCTTTGCTTTGCTTAGCCAAAACTACACCAGAGGAGGCAAGATGGATATTTAGAATATCTTTAAACAACTGAGCTTGAACCGAGTCAAGATGTATATACTGTGTATTGTGTACAGGCCAAAAGTTTGGACACACCTTATTAAATGCAATACAAATGATGGGCCCAACACCTTTGAAAAGGCAACAAATTCCACTTATTAACCCTGATAAGGCATACCTGTGCACTGTGAAGTTAGAACTTTTTCAGGTGTCTTCATCTTGTCGCTCATTGAAAGAGTGTCAAAATTGTGCGAAAAAGTAATAAGAGTAATAAGGGTGGGTACTGTGAAGAAAGTAGAATGTAAAACCTGTTTTCAGTTATTTCACTTGTTCTTGCCAAGTACATAGTTCCACATGTCCATTCAAAGTTTTGATATATTCAGTGAGAATTTACAATGTAAATAGATAAAACACAAACATGACGAGGTGTGTCCATCAACATGTTTTGCCCCCCCACAAATCTCAAACTCTGCCTATGATTACAAACTGTAACTATAAAATGTACGTGGCTGGTTTCAAACTGTAGAAGTGCTCTCGTTACCTTTAGGCTTTGCTTCGAGTTTAACAGCGCTGTGCTGTAATTCCAAGCGGTTCCTTGAATTGAATGGTAGTTTTTAGCGGTCGACAGTGTTTTTGAGCCAGCGCAATGAGAAATTTTTGGCATTTTTACTGGACAGAAATGTGAAGTAATGGCTGTATTTCCAGTGAGCAAATGCAGCTGTTTGTGGTATTTCTCCTGCCTCTTTCATTGATTGTTCACGTCCTGATGAGGTAGCTAGGCTAAGTCGTTATGGCCGGAGACCCTCAGCGCTCACGGCATGGTAATACACGTGACCCATTTTTTTTGTCCTCTGTTGGGAAAACGTGACATGTGATGTCCCTCCTAAAATCAAGAGCAACATGCTCTTTGTACATGACAACAGTCCAGACCTTCATTCTACATACATTATGAGGCATTCACAAAATAGTAACACAAAGACACAAAGGAAATTAAATTTAATCAGATTAATGGTTTCAAAAATGAACTCGTTAGATTGCTTGTTACTGAAAGAAAGTAATCATGAATGATTACAGTAACGTGTTAACGTGTTACTGAAAACCAGTGTTGTTAATAACGGCGTTACAATATAACGGCGTTACTAACGGCGTTATTTTTTTCAGTAGTGAGTAATCTAATTAATTACTTTTCTCATCTTGGCAACGCCGTTACTGTTACTGAGGCGGGAAAGGCGTGCGTTACTATGCGTTACTAAGTTGGTTAAATAAAAAAAGTCTGAGAGACGGACTAACGGAGACGAGAGAGCAGAGCAGCAGTGGGGAAGACGCCGTTGCAAACGCGATGCTAGGTGGCTCCAATAATACCTGACTGTAGCCTACAAACTCCGCCCACACAATACGGTAGATATCACATATTATAGAACTAGATGCAAATGATAGACACGGCTGCATTGGCAACATGTTTTAAGGACTACATGCGTTGGTAAACAGCCGCCATCTTAAAGCAGTAGACCTCTCAGGAAGGCTCTGGATCCTTCCTAGCGAACCTACTTTTTTTTTTTTTTTTTTAAATCTAAAATGGTCCTAAATCGGCAAAATCTTGACTTAAATCTATCTTTAAATGATGAAACAGTTTTAAAACTTACACATGTTGAAAGTAGACAGAAGGGAACTAATGCAATAGCGGGAGCAATTGTACAACTTTAACGGTTGATTCACAACTTTAAATGACTTCCACACATAGCAAAGGTTACTATCTAGTTATCGCAATACCCTTGTGTCTAGTTAAGTGGAGGGTAAAGAATTGGGAATTGGGCTGGGGCCAATTGTCCCAAAAACCCTTTAAACTTCACATTGTGTGACCTTTTTTTTTTTTTTTTTTTTTCTTTTTTTTTTTTTTTTTTTTTTTTTTTTTTTTTGAGAAAAAAAAAAACAAAACATAAAAATGATCACTAGTTACTTTGCCAAGTAACTAATTACTCTTAAATTCAGGTAACTGAGTTACTAACGCAATTACTTTTTGGGAGAAGTAATTTGTAACTGTAATTAATTACTTTTTTAAAGTAAAATTAACAACACCGCTGAAAACACTGGCCGTAGGAGTTGGTTACGATAAAGAGTGACGTCATTCCTCAATATTAATATCTCAATAACTATAAAACGATAGCAGCACAAAGGTAGCATAAACGAATGGCACCATTTCAGGTCCATTTTGCAATAAATGGGGGGCTGTGTGATATCATCACTGGAAATTAGTATCTCAATATCTCAAAAACCATACCAACACAAATGAAGCATAAACTATTGACACTATTTTTAGCCATTTTAAATCAAAATGGGGGGTTGGTTGACCTCAGATTGACCTATAAAAGAATTGTAAATATCTTAAAAATGATGGCAGCACAAACAAAACTTTTTACAGCACAAACGTAGCACAAACGATTGACATCATTTTAATACAAATTTGCATCTGATAGAGACCAACTTCACGGAGGTGAGCTTTCCTCCCTCTCATCTGCTCTTGAGAGTCATAAAGCACTCTGACACAATCTCTTCTCGCTACAACTGGGATGTCTCCACGTCTTTGGAATCGTGGGAGAGTTGAGCACCAGAATGATGAATATGGTTTGATGATCAAAAAGGTGAATGATTGCTATGGAGGCAAATTGAGGAGTTTCCCTCAGGAATTTCAAAGGAAAATCTCATCGGTTTCACCGATGGCAGTGAAGATGGGTAATTACCTTCTCATTTACTGCATTGTTGGACTGTCAATTCGCAAACCTCTCAGTGCACAGCAGGGAAAGACACTCCTCTCTTTATGCAGCTTTTCACTGCTGTAAATCTCACTTACGCTTGGGAATGAACAGAACTGCATTTAATTGGAGGTTTCAAAGTTAAATTGTGACCAGCCACAGCAAAATGATTCAGAGGGAACCATATATGGACAGTAAAGAAAATAAGTATTTGCACACCCTGCTATTTTGCAAGTTCTCCCACTCAGAAATCATGGCGGGGTCTGACATTTTCATCATGGGTGCATGTCCATTGTGAGAGGGATAATTTACAAAGAAAAATCCAGAAACCACAATGCATGATTTTTTTTTAAACAATTTATTCTTGTGATACAGCTGCAAATAAAGTAAGTATTTGAACACCTGAGAAAATGAATGGTAAAATTTGGTACAGTAGAGTATACAGTGATACCTCAGCTCACGAACATAATTGGTTCCCAGAAAGTGTGTGTAAGGCGAAAAGTTCGTCTTCCGAACATTTATTTCCCATAAGAAACCATTAAAATGAGAATAATCCGTTCCCAGGTCCCCATAAAACAAAATTTTCTACTAAATAAGCCTTAAAACTACACAAAAATATACCTTATTTTCTTTAATGTCTTCTTAGGCTTAACACTAGCCTGTAGTGGGGTCTTTTTCGGTCCCATAATAGCAAAAGTACACTCAATATGGTCCAAAATGTCTATCAAACACAAACCACGTCCGCACTAAATGAAAGGGAGGGGACGAACTCGGACGCCGTGAGTATGCGTCAGCTTCTCGTGGCGTTGTTCGACCGCGTGGTTTGGTTCGTCTGCCGAAAAGTAGTTCGTCAGCAGAGACTATATGCTCGCGAATTTAATGTTCTTGAGGCGAAAAGTTCGTGGGCTTAAGCGTTCGTGAGCTGAGGTATCACTGTATTTGCAATTACAGAGGTCAAACGTTTCCTGTGGTTTTTCACCAGGTTTGCAAACATTGTAGGAGGGATCTCGGCCTACCCATCAGTTAGGTTTGTGGGCTGTCACTGAGAAACACAGAGTTTGAGCTCCCTCAAATGGTTTTCCATTGGGTTAAGGTCTAGAGACCAGCTAGGCCTGCTAGAACCTTGTTATACTTCTTATGGAGCCACTCCTTGGTTTTCCTGGCTTCGTGCTTTGGGTCATTGTCCTGTTGGAAGACCCAGGCACGAGCCATCTTCAATGCTCTGACTGAAGGAAAGAGGTTGTTCCCCAAAATCTCACAATACAGGGTCCCAGTCATCCTCTGTTTAATACAGTGCACTTGTACTGTCTCATGCGCAGAAAAACACCCCCAAAGCATGATGCTACCACCCCCATGCTTCACAGTAGGGATGGTGTTCTTGAGATAGTACTCACCATTGTTCTTCGTCAAAACACGGTTAGCGGAATTATAACCAAAACGTTTCAATTTTACTCTCATCTGACCACAAAACTTGCTCCCATGGCTCCTCTGCATCATCCAAAAGGTCATAGACAAAATCAGGGCTAAAAACACATTTTGTTTAGCACTGCATATCTATAACTGTCTATATATTTCAATCTACTTGCTTTCTATTCCTCTTGTGCTTATCTCCATTGCTGATTTCAATTATTATTAGTAGTAGTTTTTGTTTTATTTATTTATTTATTTATTTATTTTAATCTATTTGTTATTAAATGCGATTTTTATGTATAATTTTATTTCTGATTTTGATTGTCTTGGTTTTTACGTTGTATTGATTTAAATGTGATTTTTATGATCTTCATGTGATGTTAAGCACTTTGAATTGCCTTGTGTTGAATTGTGCTATATAAATAAATTTGCCTTGCCTTGCCTTGCCTTGCCTTGCCTTGCCTTGCCTTGCCTTGCCTTGCCTTGCCTTGCCTTGCCTTGCCTTGCCTTGCCTTGCATTGCCTTGCATTGCCTTGCATTGCCTTGCCTTGATAGACAGATGTTCAAATACGTATTTGCGGCTGTATCACACAAATAAATAGTTAAAAAACCGTGCTTTGTGATATCTGGAGTTTTCTTTTTATATCCCTCTTACAGTGGAGAGCACTGATGATGAAAATTTCTGACTCCTCCATTGTCTTCTAAGTGGGAGAACTTGCAAAATAGCAGTGTGTTCAAATACCTATTTTCTTCACTGTTTTTAAGACCGGTTCAGTCCACTGCTGTCCATATGTGGCACCATCTACCTTTTTAACCTTCAACAACTTCTGTCTTCTTCCAAAGAGGCATTCAATCTTGTAAATCAGTCTTTTTTTTTTTTTTTTTTTTTTTAAATCTATGGGATATAGTGGTACCTCTACATACGAATTTATTTTTGATCACTTGAATACACCGCCCATTTTATTAAAGCTCAATTGAATAACTTGTTTAGTAGTCAAGAAGTGACTTCAAAACGCTATTATGACTTTGATAAAGCACTTACCATAAAAACTTCAGTAAGCTGAGATGACGTGACCTGTGTCCTGCGTGGTCTCCTGTTTAGTGTTGCAGTTGATGCCCGCCTTCAGGGTGCGTGCTGTTGTGACATCACACGTTGACCGTTGAATTTCAGATTTTTAGTGTGTCCAGTTTGAACGGTTCGCCCCAGATCAGTGCTTAACCTATCATTTGGACTGTCAGATTGATGATCCCAGCCGCATCTGGCGCACTTAGGCGTTCAGCAGACGTGATTGCTATGTGAACTTGGCGAGCAGACGCTGGTTCCGGTGCACAGTCACCTGCAATTGGGGAATGTATGTACAAAATTGTTTGTCGATGAGCATCACAGCAGTGCGCATGAACAACAGACCAATCAGAGGCCGATATAACCTGGAAGCAGTGGTGTTGCTAGGGTATCTTGTGACTCCAAGCAAGACTCCCACATCAACTGAACACACAGCAAAAATGTTTTTTTTCACACATAAATGTACAATAAATAAGTAAACAATGTATAAGGCCACATTAAAAGAAATATAAAGTTGGCAGACAATATATCTGAAACGTTTTAATAGTGTTAGTTAAATAAATAAATGGTAAATAAATTTACACACTTAAATTGATACACGTACTGTAAGTTTTTACTTTTCGCATTTGCATGCTCAGCAACGTGACAAAGTTTGATTTGATTTGGTGTGAAATATGCGGGGTCCAATGAGTGTCAAGGTAAGGTTGCTAAGGCAAATGGGATTGACCCCCACGAGGGGGGTTTGCTACTGCGGTGTCATTTCAAATGGTCAATTCTTGTTGTGCCAGTGGAGTACATTTTGGCAGCCCTGAGGGGCCCCCTTTATTTTTCGGAGCCCCAAGTGACTGCCTGTCCACTAACCTCACTTTTGTTTTGAAGTAGACCAAACTAGACCAATCTTCCCCCAGAAAATGGTAAAAGTACAAATTTATGCTGGAATTACTAAAATTATAACTTAAGCATACAGAAATATAGTTGTTTGTATTCAGCCATACAAAGACTCTTCTTTGTGACAATTATCTCATTGTCTGGCCTTTCTGGTCAACATGGTGGAAACAGGCAAGTGAATAACCAGTGAAGGTTCACTTGTGATTATATTGCTTGCAGGGTGGGCAACACTAGCGATATTTTAAATGTGTCGTTTGGAGTCTTTCTCTCAAGGGCAAAGACAAACCAAACTGAATGTTGGGTTACCTCAGGTCTACCTTTGTCAGTCGTCCAAACGTTTCTCTGGAACACTGCAAAAATCAGCATTTTCTTTGGAACTGAAGGGAATAGTAAATTTCTATTTCACACATCACTGAGAGATGTAATGTATAGCTAACAGAATTACAGCAGATATGGATTGAACTCGGAGAACTGGCAGTGAATGATAATTTTTCAGTGCTATTGACAGCGATAGATGTCCAATCCATTTGAGCTGGTTGGGAAAAAAAAACAAAAATAAACTGTAAAGTACCACAAGCTTTACCGCAACATACATATGCCTTATTTTTACATAACAAAATAGGATTTATAACAACACCCAGCCGACACTAGGAATTTCCTCAGTTTTCATTTTTTACCATTTCTGAATTTACAGAGTGAGCAAGTAGCTCGCTGAATGTCTTCTTTCTCAGCTTGATTTAGCTGCCTTTCCTCGTGTATTAACGGCTTCACTGATGATCAGTGATGATTAGCTGCAGGAAAGTGCTGGCACATCAGTGCTGCTTCAACTCGGGATGCGGGCGAAATGCCACACTGGTGACCAAAGCCTCCGCGATACACATGACCTTTTTACCTGTGTAATTTGGTCATTAACTTTTGATTATCTGCATTATTTTTGTAGCAGACTTAACTAAAAAAACATGGGAATGGATTTAAACTTTGCTGTGAGTTCAGGTCAAGCTAATTTCATTTGAATGTGATGAACATGTTACTTTTGTGTCTCTTTGCAGCGTGTCCTGCTGGTTTCTACAAGTCAAGGTCATCTGATGCAGGATGCTCCAAGTGTCCTCCACACAGCTATTCACTTCGAGAAGGGTTGACGGTTTGTGACTGCCATTCCGGATACTTCCGAGCTGATGGCGACCCTCCCTCCATGGCTTGTTCCCGTAAGAACTACAGACAGAAAAAAAAAAAAAAATACTAAGCCTTGCTGATGTCACCCGTGGCTTAAGTGCTCTCCATTTGCTCCCCACTTTTCTCTATTTAGCGTGGTGCCTCGACAGAAACCATGTTTTCCATTCGCGTTAGCCCATATATGGGGCTTTTGGGTGGTACAATGTCATCTGAACACTTGCATTCAGAACGTGAATGGTAGTATTAAAAAAATGCCAATAGCACACATTTTTGAGGAATCGTGTGTTCATCTGATTAACATTAAAAATATACCTGGCAGACTCCCACCCAAGTATATATCGGCTTTTTTATTGTAATATTGAAAAAAGAGTCAATTTATCGGCCTGATATATCAGCTGGATGATATATTGGTTGGTCTCTATATAGAATATGAAGATGACTCATTTCCAAAGGTGTTACACGCTCAGATCTACGATTTGTAGTCAAACAAGAATAGCGCTTCTCAGTCTAAGACTGTGCTTCTCAATTATTTTCTTTTGCACCCCCCCGTCCAACACACACACACAGTAAGATGTAAAACGTTTTGCACCCCCCCAACTCTCTGCCATCACAGTAAATAGCATCATTTGTCTATAAAATGATTATTATAAGTACACCTCTGCATAACATTGTGTAATTTTTAATATTAAAGAAAATAAGAAATATAATTCAACTTACAATAAAGTATACCCATAGACTTAATAATGATACTGACGGGACATGGGACGCGGGGCCGATTAATAGGGGGCCTTCATTGTTGGCGTGCCGTCAAAGCTGACCGAGTGGAATCACAGACAAAGAACTTTTTTTGTTGAAAATTCTTGTGAAAAAATGCTTAAATCCCTGAATTCTTTCTAGATATGGATATAAAACAGTCTCGATACTTGGTTAAAAGCAAAAAAACTTGCAGTTAGCATTTATTTTACGTAAATATGTCAAAGTTCGATGCTAGTCTGTCAGTCAATGTGTGGCCGCTATATGTAAACAGAGCTTTTCCCGGTGAAAATTCTTGTGAATAAATGCTTAAATCCCTGAATTCGTTATCGATATGGACGTAAAACAGTCTCGATTCTTGGTTTAAAGAAAAAAAAAAGGGGAAGTTAGCATTTATTTCACCTAAATATGTTGAAGAATGATGCTAGTCTGTTAGAGAATGTGGTGACAGCCTTACAACAAAGAGCGTTCTACGTTGAAAATTCCTGGAAAAAACAAAAAATATAATAATTACCTTGAATCCTCGAACAAATCACTCCTGAGACAATTCCTTCTGCTTGTATGCGGTACAGATTTAGTACTTTTTCAACATAAATCCAGCGTTGGATCGCTGCATGTGTCGATGTAACCGACTGCGGATAACTGAAATGAATTGTGCGATGGCCCCCTACTTGAAGGCATGGCGCAGTGAGGGTCGAATCTGACCCGTCAATATCATTATGAAGTCTAAGGTATACCTTTATTAACATAGTTAATACAGAACAAACTGTACAGAACAAAACAGAAAAAAACTTAAAGCGCATCAATTTACCTAAATTAAAAAAAAAAAAGAAAAAAAATGAAGTCACATCCAAACTGAAAAAATACACTCATGCTACATTTCTTCACCATTTGATACAGAAAAATAAAATTAAATAACATCAATAAATAATAATACATTCAAATTGATTAGAAACATTTACTAATGAGGACAATATGCCAAACAATTTAACTTAAAAAACAAAAATTAATAGAAAAAAAACAACAGTGTCATTGGACGGAGGTATTTTTTATTTTTGGTGCAGGCAGTATCAGCTCCTTTGCTATGGTGTGGGGTTATTTGCACTGAGCAACTTGGTATGCCACCCTATATGATCCTGACAGTGCTCGCTGATTTACTGATGTAACACTGAAAAAGCGGGACAATTGTTGTCAATATTCAGCACGTGTTCGCTGAAAAAAAAATCAAGTGGCTTATCAATATGGTTGGGGTCTAATGTCTTTAAGTGACGTCTTCATTGATTTGTCTTCCTGCTGTCCGCTGCAAACATTTTTAGACACAGAAAGCATACTGGTCTTTCCTTGACTGCCACTTTATTAAAAGTTTAAGCTAAACGCCAAATGCTACATACGCTTTGTCATATTTGCTTGTCTTTGTTCTTCATGTCTCCAGTGCTCTTTGCTGTGTGTTCTTGTTTGGTTAAAAAATACTGCGCACACTCTGAAAATGAGAGTGCCACTGCCTCCCACTGAGTGGATGTGCAATTACACTTCATTCTAGTACGGTAAAAAAAGTATGTTCCCACTGGTCGCATATGTCTCCCCACGGCATCGCTTGCGGCCCCCTGGGGGGTGCACCCCACTATTTGAAGAGTACTGGTCTAAGATAACATCACAATTTATATAATAATAAAACCTTAATAGTTCACACTAGTTTGCTTCGATGGCACTTGTATTTACCAACAAGCAAAAAAAATGTTTCCTCCACTAATTCAAGAGCTTTACCTTAAACTACACTACACGTTAGATGGCCGAAAAGTGCTGATGTTGGACAAATGAGTCTTAAAATGCATGTGAGTAGTTAGTTTTTCAAATTCATCCACCGTACGGTTATCATGAAGCAATCATGTTGCCATACAGACCAAATTCAAAGTTTGTACCATTCTGTAAATAGAATAGTAGTACCGCTACTTAAAAAATTTATTGGTTCTGGAAGTAGTTTCGTAAACTGAAAATTCTGTAAATTGAGACGCGTTTTCCATGTAAATGCTCCAAAATTCAGAATAAATCTTTTATACACACATACAGTATAGGTCCCTCTTAGCCAGTTGGATGCCTGGAAGATGCAAGTCTTCCAGTGGCAAATAAGTGTGTTACGTTGAGTAAACTCTGGGAGCTGCGAGTAGCAGCCCATACTGTATTTTTGCCTTTGTATCCTGAAATGTCTTTCATAACAAGAGGCAACATTTTCCCGTTGAGGCGTGTCATAACCTGAAAATTCCTTATGTACAGACGTTCATAAGTAGGGCTACCACTGCATTATTTTGATGTTGAAATCAAACATTTTTACATGTAAATGATTCTGTTTTGAAACCAACCTCCAGTGGCAAACTCCGGTACTGCAGGGGTTTTATATCACTCATTTTCCCATTTAGGTAAGAACGCGTAATTTCTTCACTAATTGTAATCATAGAAAACATGTCAAAACAATGCGTTATCGTCCAAAACAGACGCGCCTTGCACATAGCAGCAAACTCGACGCATCCTCTTTCTCTCACCCCGACCCAACAGAGTTAGACATGCACTTGTCTAAATAGAACTCTTGTTTAGTGATCCTATTACTTATGACTAAACCACCATCCACATCCTGTTAGGCCACTCCAACTCGGACGTGAATAAACGCTCTCTTTCTCCTTGTGTATCTAAACTTCTCAGTGAAGCCCTGGCTTTGAGACCTCCGCTGTTAAACTTAATTATGTCTATATGGAGCATGTGGTCTTGTGGTGGGAATGGAAAAAAGGAAGGTACTACATCATAAAAAAAAGATCTATCTATAAACAGTATGTGAGTGGTCATGTTTCAGTGCCATTGACGGGGAAAGACGTCCAATCCATATGTACTGGGAGGCTTGCCAGCCATCCAAGTCCAAATGCATTGGACATCTGTTGCCTTCTGAATGTGTTAAAGTGGCAAAACATAGAGAATACTGAAAATTTCAACAATACAATAGCAATAAAATAGAATAAATTCTAATGTATTATACTGTGCGTGGTTACCAGGGTAACCAGCTGCTAATACTATGATATTTTTGTTCATCTTTGGAAGGTAGGTATAACTTTAAGAATCAAACATTTGTGTCAATTACTTTTGGGGAAAAAAATATTTCACATTTCTGTGGCAACTAGTAATTGTCATGTTTTGTGTGTGTTCTCATTCCTTTTTTTTTTCATTCAATACCTGATTGAAAAAAAGGGAACTGAGAACTCACACAAAACATGACAGTAATGTCCAATCACATGCTGTCAATAGCATGAAAAGAGTAGGGCACAATTTAAAAATTATTTCGATCAATAAATGTTCTCTTTAGTAGGGTATGCCAAATTTCAGAAGAAAAAAAAAACATTTATTATGTCATAGCACAATTTGGATATAATATCATTTCAAGGTTACCTGAAAAATCATTTTTTCGAAAAAGGAATTTTAACCATTTAGAAGTAAAAACTAAAAATGACATTCAAAATTTTTAATCAATTGTTGGTTCAGTGCCCCGTGCAAATTAGTTTTTTGAAGATAAAAAAAAAAGAAACTTTAATTTTGTTAATATTTCACGCAATTTCTAAAGAAATTGTGTGAGAATGCTCTCGTGGCTGTCGGTCAACTCCCATAGGTCATTCCCTATTGATTTGGGTCACTTCCCGTTGATTTATTGACTATATAATGATAAAAACAGAAATAAATTATGGTTATGCCCTCCATAACACTCTAAGGTTGTCATACTGTTTCAGTGAGTGCCCTATTAAAGGTTAATAAGAAAGTTGTGTGGGAGAGCGCGGTTGCAAATGTACTGTGGCTAATGTGTGAAAAGAAGCAAGTCTTGAGGTTGTAGCGCAAATCTACAGATTCCAACATAAACAATGAACAATGGCGAAGAGGATTAAGTGCTAACATTCCTCCCACGATTAACCAGAGGAGACAAGCTGTATAACTTCTTTGTTATGTTTGTGTAGCGTATACATTTATTTAAAACATTGTACAACCTGTGGAACTTTTGACTCAAATCTGTTTTTCTCTTCTTCAGAGCCTCCATCAGCTCCGCAGCAACTGATCTCGGTAGTGAACGAGACCTCCGTGGTTTTGGAGTGGAGCCCCCCTCGCCGATTAGGTGGTCGTAGCGACATCAGCTACAGCCTGGAGTGTCTCGTTTGTCAAAGCGGAGGCTATCCTCAGATGGGTGACGGGAATCGTAGCGCTTCCCAAACTGACGTTTTACCTGGTGGCCAAGGGATGCAGTCGGACCAGGGGATTGTGGGACATGAAGTCCAGGCGGGCAGAGGCGTCTATCAAAGAGATTCCGGCAGAGTGGCCTCAGGCGCTCAGCTGTGCCAGCCCTGCAGCTCAGACGTGCTCTTCTCTCCAGACCAGACGGGCCTGAGGGGTACCCGAGTGGTTGTGAGCGAGCTCAGAGCTCATACTCACTACACGTTCATCGTGCAGGCACGCAACGGGGTCTCCCAGGGTGCTGCTGCTGGGGCAGCCCAGAGCGTGTCTGTCTCTGTAACCACCAATCAAGCTGGTAAGAACAGTTCAATCTCATGCTACCATGCACTGCAAAAAAAAGCATGGTGTATTTACATTAAAATACCGGCAGCTGTGTTTGCCAGAATTTTACTGTTAAAACATTCATTCATTCATTTCTTCAGCCGCTTATCCTCACGAGGGTCGCGGGGTGCTGGAGCCAATCCCAGCTAACTGTGGGCAGTAGGCGTGGTACACCCTAAATCGGTTGCCAGCCAATTGCTGGGCACAAGTAGACGGACAACTATTTGCACGCACACTCATACCTAGGGACAATTTAGAGTGTTTGATTAGCGTACCATGGATGTTTTTGGGATGTGGGGGGGAAACCGGAGCACCCAGAGAAAACCCACGCATGCATGAGGAGAACATACAAACTCCACACAAGAAGGCCGAAACCCAGGATTGAAGTGTTGATCTCAGAACTGTGAGGCCGACGTGCTAACCACACTACTACCGTGCCGCTTATTTATATATGTATATATATATATATATATATATATATGTATATATGTATTTTAAATATATATCTATTTTTTTTTACCCAAAGAGCTACATACTTGGATGTGAAATCATTGCTATCATGGCTTTGTCGGGCTGCTGTTTACCTTTGCGAAGCAGGAAAAAGACTAATACAAAGTGAATCCAGTAGAACTTTTCATTGCATGCCTGGTATGGGTGACAATAATTGAATAATCTTTTTGCTCTCCAAAGCCAAAATAGTGCTGAATTCGTTAAATTAAAACATGTAAAAACACTAGCCCAACAGTAAGAATGTAAAAATACATACATAATAACTCTGAATGAACTTTTTTAAACCTCTCAAAACTTTCATGAAATTCTAAGTAATAATCAGTATTGTTAATAACGGGCGTTAGAATATAACGAAGTTACTAACGGCGTTCTTTTTTTCAGTAATGAGTAATCTAATTAATTACTTTTCTTATCTTGGCAACGCCGTTACTGTTACTGAGGTGGGAAAGGCGTGCGTTACTATGCGTTACTAAGTTGGTTGAATAAAAAAAAGTCTGAGAGAGATGGACTCACGGAGACGAGAGAGCAGAGCAGGAGTGGGGAAGACGCTGTTGCAAACGCGATGCTAGGTTTCTCCAATAATACCTGACTGTAGCCATAGCCTACAAACTACGCCCACGTGATACAGTAGATATCACATATTATAGAATTAGATGCATTGACAGACACGGCTGCATTGGCAACATGTTTTAAGGACTACATGCGTTAGTAAACAGCCGCCATCTTAAAGCAGTAGACCTCTCAGGAAGGCTCTGATGTAGAGAACCTTCCTAGCAAAGCTAAGTAACATTTTATCTAAAATGCTCCTAAATCGGCAAAATCTTGACTTAAATCTATCTTTAAATGATGAAAGTTTTAAAACTTACACATGTTGAATGTAGACAGAAGGGAACTAATGCAATAACGGGAGCAATTTTAAAAACTTTAACGGTTGATTCACAATTTTAAATGACTTCCACACATAGCTAAGGTTATCTATCTAGTTATCGCAATACCCTTGTGTCTAGTTAAGTGGAGGGTAAAGAATTGGGCTATGGCCAATTGTCCCCAAAACCCTTTAAACTTCACATTGTGTGACCTGTTTTATTTTGTTTTGGGGTTTTTTTGAGAAAAAAAAAACATGAAAATTATCACTAGCTACTTTGCCAAGTAACTAATTACTCTTACATTCAGGTAACTGAGTTACTAACGCAATTGCTTTTTGGGAGAAGTAATTTGTAACTGTAATTAATTACTTTTTTAATTTTAAAATTTTAGCTTTTTTAAAATTAACAACACTGGTAATAATAATAATAATAATTGGCCACAACATCCTGTCTCTCTATTAGCCTCCCTCTTTGTGCACCAGAACCAACATAACTCAACTCCGTCTATAGCAATGCACAAATGCAAACAACGCACACATGCACACTTAGACACTTAGCTTAGCATACTTTGCTTCCTTCTACAGGACTTTTGAAACAAGTCTCAAATTACTGCGGCATTTCTTTCAGTAAAAGACAAGAAAAGTAAAGTACCTTTGACTTCGGGATGCTCTAGTTGAGCAGCAATAGCTTGGCCGGTGTGTGTGATCCCGTGAATTTATTCGCATGAAGTACGACGCTGTACAGTTGGCTGTCAAGCTAAGCAGGGAAAGTTTGGAAACTTGGCTGCAGGTTACAGACAACAGTCATTTCGGTGATATTTTTTCGGACATCTGTCTTGCTGCCTCACTCTTCTCGTCCTACTGTTCATGATCCCCAGCCAATGTACTCGACGCTGTAATATTCCGAAACCGCCGACATTTTCCTCTCCTTGTTTGTTTTTCCTCCAAATGAAAAAGCTGCCCGGCATTGGTTAAGAGCAACTATTGGCCCACTCTCATTGGTCTGGAGCAGGTCAATAGCGATAGCTGCTTGGCATGCAAAGTAATCATGTGTGATTATACAAAACAGAGTGTAGTGAGTGTCAGGAGAAAAAAAAGATGCGTTCAGTGTTACCGGACCGGTAAATGGTATGGGCGCCCTGTATGTTGGTACTCGCTGATACCGATACCACCATTTCAGGCCGGATCACCCCCCCCCCCCCCCCCCCCCCGCCGATACTGGTATCGGTATCGATGTATGAATAATGTGAACACCACATTTTGAGTCATGTTGTCCAAAATATTAGCACTTGGTGAACAAGTTTGGCCTACTTGACCCAAAATGTGATTTCCACAATTGAGCCATCAATGACAGCCAATGAGTTCAATCAATGCTCTAGTTCTAAATTCTGTTAATTTATGAAAGAAATATACATTTTCCTTAGCCAGAAAACTCAATCAGTTGCTAACATTTTCTCATAGATGAAGCTTTAATGTAAACTTAATCACATAGTTGCCATAGTTATTATGCTGTCCTCCCACACTAAACAATAGCTGAATTAATTATAGGGGTCTTCTTAAGTGAATGTGCGATAGCAAGAGGAATTCATGAATAAATATGATTACGACTTCGTATGTTCTTTGTTAACCATTAAAAAAAGGCATTCAGATTTTATGGCGTGTTTCGTTATAGTTATAGGGTGTTGGATGAGATTGGGCTGTTTCCCACAGATGCCCTCCATTATTTTTATTTCTTTACTAATCATCTCAACTGTCTTGGCTTTTCAAACTTTGCGCTGGCATTTTGAAAAGTGGCACACCTGCTAAGTTTGAGACACCCCGGGGAAATAAGTTAGCCGGGAGTGCACAACATGAGCGTGTGCCTGGGATGTGTCAGCCTCAACCTGCACAACCATATGGCTCCACGTCACAACTCACAGCCGAAGGCAGCCTAGGAAAATGGAGCGAAGGGAGCTACAGTGTGAGCCAAGTGTTTTGCCCCACTGGAATAGGACGGAATAAGATATAGGTTAGATCTCTTGAGCATTGGGTCAATGGGGTTGTCGAGAAATGTTCACTGTGACGTTATTATGCAGTGAAATCAACTTTAACGCAATGGCTGCCCCCCTTCAGTCAAAATGGATTGGACGTATTGCACCGTCAGTGGCACTGAAACATGAGCATTTATAGCTAGTTCTCCCAGTTTAAATAAATTTTCTAAACCATGTCCTGTTCAACTGCTTGACACAGAGAATGGGAATCTGAGTGTCCTATTGGTCTGAACAGTTTTAATGTATCACATGGGAGTATTATATGCAGTACTTCCATTGTGATTATTCATTGTGTTTCGTCTATTAGGAAATAGAAAAGGAGAGGGAGACAGAAGAGAAAAACAAACAACAACAAGAAATACATCCGACGCCTAAACTAACTATGAATATTGTAGTGGTATGTGGGGGGCCTGATGACCGAGGAGAAATGGGGGGTCAGAAAGAGATGTGATTAGGTGGGATGGAGCGGAAATAAATCAGCAATGTGAGGTACAGAACCCAGTGTTATGTGAATCGCTTGTAAGTGTGGATATGTTGACATTCTATTCTATGCTGCCTGATCGCTAATCCTCTCTCTACTTGAGTGTCAGTAATTGCACCCAGTCAATCGGGGGGGGGGGGGGGGGGGGGGAATTTGGACATCTGTCAGTGGCAGGCAATGAGTTAATAAATCTTAATGCTTGAATTTATATTTAGCAAATATAAAAAGCAATTGGGGAATACATAAGTACACAGTGATTTTTTTTTTTTTTTTGTGAAATACCAAATTAGAGAAAAGTATTTTTCACAAATAGAAAAAATGGGTGCATTTCTATTTATTCATTTTCTTTATATTGTGTTTGTGAACTTTTTATGAATTCTTTTATATTAAAAAAAATAATACAGTAACGAATAATAAATCATTTAAAAATATTAATAATTACTGTATATATGTATATACAGTGGTACTTCTACTTATGATATTATTTGTCTCGTAACCCAAAAATTTCGTAAATAGAGACACGTTTTCCATTTAAATGCCCTAATCTGTTCCAAACACTACTGACACACCACATTACATTTTATAATTTGGGTAAAAATAGAAGATGTATGCAATGGAACAAAATCCAAAGAAAAAAATATAGCTTACATTTCGGGTGAGGCAATGTCCTCTTTCACGAGATCGATGGTGACTATCGCCTATCTCACTCTTCATGACAAAAAAACATGGAGACCAACTGTATACTCTAATGTGCTACTAATGTAATGAACTGACAAAAACGTGAGACTTCCAGTCTTTTGGCTCAGACGTCGAACCGAGATAACAACTCCTGTCGCACCAGTACTGCAACACACAAATTGAAATGTCATCAACAATACGCCAATAGGAGAGCAGGAGGATATGATGGGAAATATTATGACCAACATGGCTGCAGGATCTTATGGTGTGACATTTAAAAGATGAAAGCAGGAAGTAAATACATCTCCTTTACGGTATTGTATTTTTTGCTTCTCGTAACCTGAATTTTTTTTCTTAACAAGAGGCAATATTTTCCCGTTTAAACGTTTCATAACGTTTGTAGAGATGTTCATAAGTAGAGGTACCACTGTATAAAAAAACCTCTTCCATCACACCCCCTATCTGCCCTGGTAGGGTGGGTGGCTGTTCATCTCAAGCTCGGGTCCTCTACCAGAGGCCAGGGAGCTTGATGGTCCTGCGCAGTAGGTTTGCTGTTCCTTGGACTTCACTCTTCTGCACGCATTGCCCAATTAAGTGTGGAAATGCAGGCCTTAATTTGAGGATTGAGTTTATAAAGTTTGTATAGTATGCTTCACTTTTTTTAAGGAACCAAAAGTAATTGGACATGCTCAATTGGATTCATGTCAGGGGATTTGTCTATAGCATCTAATTCCTTTTCTTTGCCACAAAAACAAAATGGATTGCATGTCTAATGCCATCATTTGGCAGCCAATGAGTGAAATGACGACCTTATAAAGGGTTAAAACCCATCTTGTCTCATTCTCGCGACCCAAATTTACTGTATATTCTAACAGTATGTAATTTTTCCCAACGTCATTGTTTTCGATCTTTCTGTGTCTTTCAGCTCCCTCCCCTGTGTCATCCATTCACGTCACCGACGTGACGAGGCATACACTGTCATTGTCATGGCAACAGCCAGATCAACCCAATGGGGTCATCCTAGAATATGAGGTCAAGTTTTATGAGAAGGTGAACGTCCCACTGGTTAATGGAGCCCAGTCTGGAATGCCAATATTTTGTTAGACAGACTTGTTGTCAAGCATACTCAAAGGACGCTGCTTCTGTCATCAGGATCAGAGGGAGAGGTCGTACCGCATAATGAGGACGTTTTCCCGAAGCGTGGAAGTCACGGGACTCAACCCGCTCACCGTCTACGTGTTTCACGTGCGGGCTCGCACCGCCGCCGGATATGGAGAGTTTAGTACTCCGTTTGAATTTGCCACCAATTCAGGTACACTAAAATGAAGTTCTGTTGGTATGTTTTGTTTGTGTTTTGAGTGAGGAATCATGCATTATGTTATATGTTTCCTGTTAGATCCCTTCCCTCTGATTGGAGAAGGCGTCAACTCTGCCTTCCTCTTGCTGTCCGTGAGCGGTGTTGGAATTCTTTTGCTTATATCTGCAGCCATTTTCATTATTAGTCGCAGGTAATTACGCACACAAACATCCGTACACACTACATGCAGCATGAATTTTACCTCTGTACTGTATACTCACCTGCCACAATGTTGTACAGAATATACGAGATCCCATATAAGGACAAAATATTACAGACAGCTTATACTTTTTGTAATATTTTGTTCTTGGATTCAAAATATTACAAACAGATTATACTTCTAGGGCTGTTCGGTCCCTGTACGACCGGTGTCAGAGTTTGGTTCACATTGCCGGTAGTAAGTCGAATTCGTTCCCAGTGAGGGTTGGACACTGCCAAGGTTGCCCGTTGTCACCAATTCTGTTCATAACTTTTATGGACAGGATTTCTAGGTGCAGCCGAGGCATTGAGGGGGTCCGGTTTGGTGGCCTCTGGCATTGCATGTCTGCTTTTTGCAGATGATGTGGTGCTGTTGGATTAATCAAGCTGTGATCTCCAACTGCTCTCACTTGAGCAGTTTGCAGCAGAGTGTGATGCGTTTGGGATGAAGATCAGCACCTCTAAATCAGAGAGCATGGTCCTCAGTCGGAAAGAGGTGGTGTGCCCTCGGGGATGAAAGGTCTTGTTCACGAGTGATGGTAGGAGGGAGCGGGAGATCAACAGGCGGATTAGTGCAGCGTTTGCAGTGATGCGAACTCTGTACCGGTCCGTTGTGGTGAAAACGGAGCTAAGCCGAAAGGGGCAGCGCTCAATTTACCATTCAATCTACGTTCCTACCCTCACCAAGCTGTGGGTCGTGACCGAAAGAACAAGATCCCGGATACAAGCCGCCGAAATGAGTTTCCTGCGCAGGCTGTCTGTGCTCTCTCTAAGAGATAGGGTGAGAGGCTCGGTCATCCGGGAGGGACTCAGGGTTGGATGGATGGATGGATGGATGGATGGATGGATGGATGGATGGATGGATGGATGGATGGATGGATGGATGGATGGATGGATGGATGGATGGATGGATGGATGGATGGATGGATGGATGGATGGATGGATGGATGGATGGATGGATGGATGGATGGATGGATGGATGGATGGATAGGTGGGTGGGGGCGTGGATGGATGGATGGATGGATGGATGGATGGATGGATGGATGGATGGATAGGTGGGTGGGGGCGTGGATGGATGGATGGATGGATGGATGGATGGATGGATGGATGGATGGATGGATGGATGGATGGATGGATAGGTGGGTGGGGGCGTGGGTGGGTGGTGGGATGGATGGATGGATGGATGGATGGATGGATGGATGGATGGATGGATGGATGGATGGATGGATGGATGGATGGATGGATGGATGGATGGATGGATGGATGGATGGATGGATGGATGGATGGATGGATGGATGGATGGATGGATGGATGGATGGATGGATGGATGGATGGATGGATGGATGGATGGGCTTATATTTCTAGTCATGCTTCAGTTTCACAATCAACATTCCCTGGTTAGCAACATCTTGGATGATCTAGCTATCTATCAATCTAGCTAGACAGCCATCTAGCTAGCTAGTAGACATGTCCTAAAACAGATTTCCTACCCTTACTTCTGTTGTGAGTGAGTTTATCACTAGGGGACCTCGAATCCATTTGAAGTGGAAGGGTGGAAGCGAATGAATATTCATTCGTTCATCTATCGCCCTCAATAGAAGCCGATTAGTTAATTTGATTTAATTAATTTGTTGATTTGTTTCCGGACTTTCATTGCTGGAAATACTAATATACCAATGTTACTGTATGGTTAATGTAAAAACAGCTCATTTTTAAAGCAACCCTGGCTCGTCTATCACTACCGGCTATTAATGGCAGTTAATTATCCCTAAAAATAAAAATGCCACATTTTCCTTGCAAAGGCCAGCTTTTTAAATCAAATCTGGACATCTCATCAAATGATGCAGGTGTGCCTAATGAAGCGCCTATTGAGCGTATACTTAATGCATAATGCATTTGCCTTAAAGACAGCCACCATCATTAAGAGAGATGCCCACGGTAGCAGCACTACGTCTGTGTGTGTGTTACCTGCATCTTTTTAAAGGGGATTAGAGTGGAGACAGTGCTAATCCCTTTGTCCCTGACTTGTCATCACTGTCTCTTCCACTGTGTGTGTTCGTCCCTCACACGCACATGCACACAAAGCAGTAGCAGGTGCGCACAGATGCACATTAGACACACCTGTTCCTGTTCATCCACAAAGGTTTTTTGGACACTTTCTTTGTCTAGTGGAAAACACCTTTTATCTCACTCTACCTGATGTCAACCCCCCTCATCGCCATTCTCCTCCCACTAGTTCACAAAAGCTTTCATGTGCTCACACCACATCCTTTCTCCTTTTTTTCTCATTGTCATCACTTTTAGGTACAGGTATATACATGCAGGAAGGATAATGTTTTCAATGTGCTGTGTTAAATATAATTATCTTTTGTGGTCAGGAGGAACAAGTACAGTAAAACCAAGCAAGACTCAGAGGAGGAGAAACATCTTAATCCGGGTAGGCTTCACACACAACTTAATGCAGATTGATACTAGCTAATAGACTGGCAAGCCAGCCTGACTTTTGCTTGGTAAAATATACACAGCAAGTCAGCCTTTTCTTCTGTGGTTTGGGTTGAATTTAAAATGTATCTTTGGTGTGGCTAAAAAGCATAAACTGAATCTGAAAGACGCACAGAAGCACAGATGTGACGTAAACAATTCGACTCACGCTGTCGATTCTGGTCAATTTGGTGTTCTCAAACAATCATAGTATGCAATCACGATACGCTTTTGTGTGAAAAATCTAATCTGTTTTGAAGAGAAAAAATGCCAAAAGTCTGTTGGAAAGATTCACAGACTTCAATGCAAATTCAAACAATGACAGAACGGGGGAAAATAAGTGAGTGAACCTTCTGCCTACGGAGACTTAAAGAGGAATTGAAATCAATTTTTACCAAACATTTTAAGTCAGTCGTGTGCCCAATCACTGATTAGTGTTCTAAAGCTGCCCTGCCCTGCCTATAAAACACACACCTGGAAAGAAATGTTTTGATGAGAGGCATTGTCTGATGTGCATCATGGCTCGGTCAAAAGAGCTGTCTGAAGACCTGCGATCAAGGATTGTTGATTTGTATAAAACTGGGAAAGGATACAAAACCATCTCTAAAAGTCTGGATGTTCATCAATCAACAGTCAGAGAAGTTGGCTACAAATGGAGAGAGTTTGCCACTGTTGCTTCTCTCACCAAAGATGACGTCAAGAGTTCAGCGCAGAATACTCAAAGAGGTAAAAAAGAAGAGTGTCTGCTAAAGACTTACAGAAATCACTGACACAGTCCAATATCGCTGTGCACACATCAACTATATGTAAAACTATGGCCAAGAATGGTGTTCATGGGAGGACTTCACGGAGGAAGCCACTGCTGTCTAAAAAAACAAAAAAATGTGTTTAATGTTCGTAAAAAGGCACTTGGAAACTCCACAACCAAAGTTGAATTGTTTGGGAGTAACACACATTGTCATGTATGGAGGCAAAATGGAACAGCTCACCAACATCAACCACCGTGAAGCATGGTGGAGGGAGCATTATGATTTGTGGCTGTTTTGTTGCCTCAGGGCCTGGACAACTTTATTAGAATCATTATTAGAAGAATGAATTCAAATGTTTATCAGGATGTTTTGCAGGAAAACCATAATCCATTCGTCAGACAGTTGAAGCTCAAAAGAGGATGGATGCTGCAACAAGACAATGATCCAAAACACAGAAGTAAATCAACTTAAAAATTATTTCAGAAGAACAAAACTAACGTTCTGGAGTGGCCATGTCAAAGTCTAGACATGAACCCCATTGAGATGCTGTAGCATGACCTAAAGACAGTGATTCATGCTAGACATTAGTGGTGTCAACAATAATCGATGCGGCGATGCATCCCGATGCGGGGCATGGACGATTCGATTCGATGCGGGCAACAAGCCAAATCGATTCAGCGCATTTTAAAATATATAAGTACGTTCAAAAATCTTCCCTGTGCAATTCCGGTGATGCAATGGATTTGGTTTCCCCATTTGTATTATTATTGTCATGTTTCATTTTTTACACACTGCATAACTCTGGTCAAGTTTCCCACCAACCTCATAGAAGCCAAAATGTCTCCAGATGTCAGCTTTCAATGTCTTAGGTGCATTAAGAATCTTTCTTGCTCCCTCTTTCTCCGCTTCAGCCATTGTTATGTTATGTCCTATCTCTTAGAGGTTAGAGCTTGTGCCCGATTTCGGGTTCGGGCCCAAAATGTTAAGCATTCACGTTCGGGTCGGGTCGGGCCGCCCTGCGCCGGACTAATAAAAAAAAAAATGGGATAAAACCAAGAGCAGGCTGTCTGTATTGTGCATTTGCTTGTGCACTCACAAGAAGCAGTGGCGCTGCCCGTTTTTTCTTCTCCTCCGCTGTGGCGCTTGCGATTCGTTACGAAAGACACTTTTATTTATGCACACAAAGGCAACACAAATGTGATCCTTTTAAATCCTCTCCTCTGCATGTCTGCAAACTCGTTTTTTTTTTTTTTTTTTTTTTTATATTAAACTTTCCCAACGTTATTTCGTTGTGAAAATTATTTTATAATTATCACAAAAATATGTAGACTATTTAAACATTAAGAAAACTTGCGTTTTTTTTCTGCCAACTGAGAATTCGTTACGACTTTTATTTATGCACACAAAGGCAACACAAATATGATCCTTTTGAATCCTCTCCTCTGTGTGTCTGCAAACTCCTTTTTTTTTTTTTTTATTTTATATTAAACTTTCCCAACGTTATTTCGTTGTGTAAATGATTTTATAATTATCACAAAAATATGTAGACTATTTAAACATTAAGAAAACTTGCGTTTTTTTTTTTTCTGCCAACTGAGAATTCGTTACGAAAGACACTTTTTTATGCACACAAAGGCAACACAAATGTGATCCTTTTGAATCCTCTCCTCTGTGTGTTTGCAAAATCGGATGTTTTTTTTTTAATATTAAACTTTCCCAGCGTTATTTCGTTAACGCGTTGCTTCTATAATGATCACAAAAATATGTAGAGTATTTAAACATTAAGAAACATGCGTTTTTTCTGCCATCTCGAAGAAATGAAAATAAATTGCTGCTGCTGCGTTTTTGTTTTTTTTTCGCGTCACTCCAAGCCGGGTCGGGCTTCAGTACCAGCGGGCCGTGTCGGGTCGGGCTGGATTTTTTAGGCCCCATCTAACGTCTACTATCTCTCTGCTCTCTCAATTGCAAAAAAATGATATTTCCTCATGTTGAAACAGATTGTTATGGCTGCTAAAATGCTGCTGCACTTCATTTTAATTCATTATTTTTTATTGTTATGTGGTACTTACTAATTGCATTTCTAAGTTGATTGCACATATTTAGTGGGCTAGGCCTACATTTTACTTTTGTTCTACATTGCAATTTAGTTGGATGTTTTGTTTGCAACTGAACTGATCCCTGGATTGATATTGCGATAAAGATGCTGCTGCACTACAATATCTTCTTTGTCGCTTTCTTTAATATTTACGTGAATATTTTTATCGATGGATGGTTGTGACTAAAATACAGTGACTGCTATTACTGATTTTGCACAGGAGTTCAGATGTTGCATTGTGTGAAAGGCTGCTACTGTGTGTAAAAAAAAGAGAAAGCCCTGGTCTCATTCAAATCACCAATTAAATGCTGTGATCAGTTTTTTGTTTTTTTAAAAGAAATATATATCTAAAAGTATTTTCATTTGACTTCAACCAGGAGTGACACAAGAGCCAACAAAAAGTTGTTTAATGTCTGACCGCTTGTGTTGCCTCATGATTCACGAAAAATATGCTTTGCTTTAGAATTTTAATGCATCCCAGGCTTTAAGGCATCACAATGCATTGCCGAATCGAACCGAATCGAATCGTGACCCTCTTAATCGAATCGAATCGAATTGAATCGAATCGTGGCCCTCCGAATCGTAATCAAATTGAATCGTGAGGGCAGTACCGATGCACACCTCTACTAGACATCCCAAGAATCTGACTGAACTACAGCAGCTTTGTAGAGAAGAATGGGCCAAGATTAGTCCTGATCGATGTGCCAGACTAATCTGCAACTACAGGAAGCGTCTGATTGAAGTTGTTGCTGCCAAAGGGGGGGGGCACAAAATATTAAATGTGAAGGTTCACTTACTTATTTTTCCCCCTTCTGTCATTGTTTGCATACTATCCTCATTAAAGTATGATAATCTATAAATATCTGGGTGGTTTTAGTTAAAGTAGACACTGTTTTTTCATCTGTGTAATTTTGACAAAGATCAGATCACATTTGATTGATGGCGATTTTATGCAGAAATGTGAGAAATTCCAAAAGGTTCAGATACTTTTTCATACCACTGTAGTAGAGGGTAAGCCTAGTCCGCTTTCTTGCAGCTGACAGTGTTAAAAAAAAAAAAAAAAAAAAAAAAACGTAAGTCACAGGTCAAAACAATGAAAAATAGTACTTCATATAGTCTGGAAAATACAGTGCGGTGGTACCTCGGCATTCGATCCTTTCGACATCCGACGTGAAGTTTGACTCGACATATGACGACATGCTCAAAATACGATGATTTATGACAGTGTTGCAATTTCATTGTTTTTCCCCATTGGCGCACGGGGGATTTTTTTGTGAGAGCACTAAAACATGGGTCCCAAGAAGGTTAGAGCAGGTGGTGAAAACAGGAAAGGGGTGATGCTTACCTTTGAAATTAAGATGGAAATGATAGAAAAACATGAGCGCTGTGTGTGCGTCAGTGAAGTGGCTCGACAGTACTGCCAGAATATGTCTACAATCTCGATGGTCCTCCTCCGATCTCCGTTCGCCAGTCTTTATAAGTTAAGGTGACAATTATTATTATTTTGACATGGACAAGTAAGTCGCCAGGTTCGTCTTCTATTTAATCATTTATTTCAGGACCTGTGCAACACAACACAGCTATTGTCCGCCGTAGCCGACCACAACAACAACAGGAAAAGAGAAAGTAAACACTCTTCCGCACCTCTCTCACTTTGTCGTCAGTCACACGGTACGTTCAGGGACAACATGCAAAATACAACCGCCACATTAGAACCCGATTCGTTACATAATAATAATTATTATTATTATTAATCCAATTTGTATTTATAATATATTTGTTTTACAACGTGTAATTGCTATTTGTAATTGTACCAGCAGTGTTTATTAAGGATTTAGCGTAGGTTGTAAGGAATTAATTGAATTGTAATCTATTCTTATGGTAAAATCCCGCTCGACATACGACCATTTCCACTTACAAACCAGGTCTGTAATGAATTAAATTCCTATGTATAGGTACCACTGTACTTCAAACTGTTATCCTACCAACACATTTACATAATATGTAGCTGTTACACAACTCTTATCACTCATCCTCCTCTGCATCTCTTCGAGGGTTGAAAAATTCTGCCAGTTCTAAGACCGGTCTTGGCAGTTACAGCACTGGGGAAGGAAAAAAAAACCAAAAAAAAAACAATAGAACTAGAGGACCACACTAAGACAGTAGACCTACACCAAAAATTCCTTTTCTGACCTTTGACCCCATGGCCCAAAAATAATAATCACCTCATCCATTTCATTTTAAAAATATTATCCTACATGTTTGACAGAAATCCCTTTATGCGTTCTTGAGTTATCTAGAACACAAACATAATACGTAGGTTTCCACTACAGGTCCAGGAATATTGAGATGCACATTTACAAAACCATGGAGATTCCAGGAGAGTGGTCTATTTGGAATAGATGTTGAGACAACAAAAAGTTCATATTTTTGCTTAAATTTGTTTGGTTTTTTTTTTTACACTCAAGTTAATGTCTAAACCCTTCCTCCCTAATCCTAGGAGTAAAGATCTACGTGGACCCGTTCACCTACGAGGACCCCGATCAAGCCATCCATGAGTTTGCCAAGGAGATTGACGTGAGCTGCATTCACATCGAGAGAGTAATCGGCATGGGTGAGCCCTCTAATACTCAGCGTCCACCTGCATACCTGGCACTGACCTTGCCGTTTGTCGTGCAGGAGAGTTTGGCGAGGTGTGCAGCGGCCGCTTACGTGTGCAGGGGAAGCGAGAAGTCTACGTTGCCATTAAAAGCCTGAAGGCAGGATATTCGGACAAACAGAGGCGGGACTTCTTGTCCGAGGCGTCCATCATGGGGCAGTTTGACCACCCCAATATCATTAGGCTGGAGGGGGTTGTTACCAGATGTGAGTTAATAATTTGGAGATGAACAAAAATTTTAAGAAATTGGCCACCGTTGACAGTGATAGATGTCCTATTCATTTGGACTGGAAGGGTTGGCAGCAATCAAACGACCTTGGCAGGAAATGAGTCAATTCCACCACTGTAGTTATCAGAGCTTAAACATGCATCGATTCCCATTTCATTTTTCATCAATTTTTCTAGATCAGAATCAACTTGTTTCTACCAATGTGTCCAATTTGTATTTCCCAAAACATGTATGTACTTGTTGAATAATCCATTTTAAGATGTAATCATCATTACTAGTTTTACTGAGACCATTACAAATACCAATTCCATCAGTCGGATGTGTGGTGTCTGCAATGCCGATACTTGCCGATATCACTTTTGTTGTTGTTGTTGTTTTCAAATGGTCTATAGCTGGTTTATTTATTTATTTATTTATTTATTTATTTATTTTAAACCTGTCCTGTTCACTGCTTACCACGGAGAATGGAGATCTGAGTGTCTGATTGGTCTGAACAGTTTCAATGTATCACATGGGAGTATGACATACATCCATTGTGATCATTCAACGTACCTCGTTTATTAGGAGAAAGCAACGAAGAGTAAGGGATTATGGAAGAGCAAAAGAATAGAGGGAGAGAGAGAGAGATACAGAAAAAGCATAAACAACAACAAGAAATACATTAAACGCCTACTCTAATTAGCTATGAATATGTTAGAGCTATTGTTAGCTAGTTGGATTTCTGGTTGCCACTAAGTGGGAGGCCTGATAATCAAGGAAGGGGGGGGGGGGGTCTGGGAGATAAGTGATTGGGAGGGGTGAAGAGTACGTAAATCAGCCATGTGATCTAGAACCCAGTACTTGTGTGAGTCCCTTGCTAATGTGAGTATGTTGGCATCCTATTCTATGCTGTCTCATCACTAATCCTGACACTATAGCTGGTTTAGCTCAGACCAACCAATCAGAGGCAGAATCTCAAATCTGATTGGTTCAAATCTGATGGTTTTAGGTAGGATAAAATGACATATACTGGAATGTGGTTGGACAGAAAACAAAACTGTCACCCACATGCATGCTGCCAAGAGAAATGCTATGAAAGAAAATGTAATTTTAATAATCAAGGTCTACCAATGACTTCTTTTGTGTTCAGGTAAACCACTGATGATCATAACGGAATACATGGAGAATGGATCACTGGACGCTTTTCTTCGGGTACATCTTACTCTCTTGATGTGGTCCTTCTGTTAATTTGCTCTTGAAATCTTGATCCTGATTGGTTCCTGTCATGGTTTAGAAACATGACGGCCAGTTCACTGTTATCCAGCTGGTGGGAATGTTGCGTGGCATCGCCTCAGGCATGAAGTACCTGTCAGACATGAGCTACGTTCACCGTGACCTCGCGGCTCGAAACATCCTGGTCAACAGCAACCTTGTGTGTAAGGTGTCCGACTTCGGTCTGAGTCGGGTTCTGGAGGATGACCCGGAAGCCGCGTACACCTCAAGGGTAAGACTGTGTACTTGTCACCTTTGGGAAATTTAGAGTCTTAACTATAATCAGAGCGCATGTTTTTGTAAGCAAAAACTTTTTATCACCTGCAGATTACTGCATAATTTCTCCGGATGTATATTTATTTCTGCACCCCGCTTCGTGAAATTTGGCAATAAAAAAATCAGTCCTGCTGAAATCTGCTTGAGACTTATGTTGGCATCACACACTGAGTTTCTTGGAGGAAGGCAAAAAACCACGCCAAATATGCAAGGAGGAAGAAACGCGAGCCAGAAGACGTATTTGAATTATGCTCAAAGATTGACTGTAAAAACCATGTTGTAGCGCCATTGATGGGGATAGGCGTCCAATCCATTTGGACTGGGAGTGCTGCCGATGATTGTTGCAGTTGTCAATTTATTAAATAGACATCAACCCCTTGATGCTTTAATTTACATTGAACAAATATACATCAAAAAGCATTGCAGGAATGAAAACAATAACTCATATATGGATATACAGTAGATATCCATATCAATATATATACAAATATAGATATGGAGAATGAAATTGAAAAAATAAAAAATATAGCTAAAAATGAAAAAGTGAAAATATTTTTTTATGTATAATAAATATATATATAAAAATATATAGAAGAAAGACTCATTAAAAAGATTCATAGTTAAATATATTATATGATTAAAACAAATAACAGGAATTTAACAATTAATTCTTTAGATTTTTAAATGTTTTATTTTGAAATATAATTTATAATTTTAAATATATATTTTGAAATTTATACATTTTTTATATTTTATAAATTTTTAGTTCTATGTTTCATTTTATTTAATTAATTATTTAATTAATTTCTTAATATTAGGGACCCAATCACGTGATTGGCAATCGGGCCGATCGTTATTTTTAAGAGGATCTGAATCGGGTGAAAAGGATTGAGTTTTTAATTTAAAAAATGTATTTGCTTTTCTGCTTCATGCTCGAACAGTTGCTCACTGTTAGAGTCCGCTTATGCGGAAACAAAGTTAGACCTCTAAACAGACTACAAACAAACTGAAGGATGTGTTCAGGGGTTTATTAATAAAGTGTATTACAACACCTGGGGAAATGCTAATATTCCATCATTTATTTATAAACGCATGCCTTTTGGATTCATATCATGCCACTTCGTGTAATTACACACATCGCAACACCAAGAAAATGATAGAAATTTGGATCGATTGTCAAGCTAAAACGACCGGCGCCCGAGATCCCGGGAAATCTAGTATATTGTGTGCGTGACGTCACAACTAGGAAACACCCGGCTCAGTGCTTAGTACTGAATGGCACTGATGATGGTGGACAATTTTGTTTCTAGTTGCAGCGACAAATCTGACGTAACGAACGTTCTACTAATGGTGACGAGGAGAGTTATGAACCTTTCTTTGGTGTTTTGGGTTATCAATTTGAGCCCAAACGAAAGCCAATGCAGCCTAATGAAACGATCATTGAGGGGAGCAATCACACTGGTGAAACACCGGCAACAGATCGTGTGGGAAACACTGAATGGTTTGTTTGGCATTTCTTTTTGTGAAGCTGATACATCTTGACCGCAAAATAAAGTAACGTATAGAATAATTATCATTTATTGTGCTATCATAGGTTTTCGCTCTGCCAACAGACATAAATATGAATGGGATTAGAGGATTTGTTGTATATATTTTATGAGCGATAATCTATACATGTATCCAGTCCTATATCCAATGCGTGATATGTTTTTTTTTATTATAAAAGAATACTCACTCTGGCCATTTCGAGCTTGGCTCATTGTCCTCTTTCTTGTTATCTCGGGACATTTAGGTGACTGCGCGTGTATGGTGGGCACCGCATCTGCTTTCAGCAGCAATTTCATAGCAAAACCTGATTTCATTTGTCCATAGTTTGAATAGCTTTCAGTTGTAAAATGCGCACCACACAAAACCGTGCCGGAGGCTGCAAAATTAGCCCTCTTTGCAAGGACGAACTTTACTCATTGTCTGGGTAGTCCAGCTCTTTTTCTCGCGTTCGAGAACTCATGGGTACTACATTGCGACAAATGGCTGTTTGTACACCACATAGCATGACAGGTTTGAACCATTTTAGCGATTTTTTTGCTAAAACACGAACACAACTCTCTCGTTGATAAACAACGATGGCACCTGCCTCGAAAAAAGCCCCATTCGGCTGTTTCCCGAATACTTTCGGAAATCTTCGTAATTTTCGATCTATTTTCGATAATTGCTCATGAATGTGATTTTTTTTTTTTTGTTAACTTTATTAATATTTGTTATCTTGCAACATAACAGTTCTATTGATATCTCACAGCCCCTTAGTATTATAATTCTCTTTAAATACAAAACAAACACGCGATCGCAGAATAGGGGAAATAACAAAACGGGTCCGTGACAGAAGGTCGACGGGGATAATTACTATGAATGTAAGGGTAAACCAAGGTGGTTGGCAGAAAGCCAATAAAACAACTAAAAATACACTCAAATACCTGCACAAGGTAGAGGAATTCAAAACGAAAACCGAAAGCGAAATTACAAAATGCAATGCGACTCGAAAGTACAAGGTGTTGAATGGTGTCCATCATGTTCATATCTCAGCAACCTTTACTTGAATCACTTATATTATCTTGTTCTATATTTTATTTCTATATCTAGTATTACTGTTTTAATACTATTTTCATTTACTTATGTATTCCTCCAATGCTTCATATATACAGTATTTGTTAAATGTACATTCAGACAGTAGGAAGGCTATTGATGTGTTTTCTTAGTTTGAGTATTTTAATTGCTAATATGCCAAATTTACTGTGTGGTTAATGTGAAAACAGTTCATTTTTAGAGTCTGTCAAGTAATTGGCAGGAAAATGAGTTAAAAGACTGAATTCCATTGAACCTGTATGATTTTGATGATTCCAGGAAACCCTTGGTACTTACCTTTCCCCTGGCGGGAAGATCCCCATCAGGTGGACGGCTCCAGAAGCCATCGCCTACAGAAAGTTCACCACAGCCAGTGACGTGTGGAGTTACGGCATTGTCATGTGGGAGGTGATTTCTTATGGCGAGAGGCCCTACTGGGACATGAACAACCAGGATGTGAGTATTTTTATCACCGCCGGGCTAAAAATATTATCGTACTATCACTATAACTTGTGAAAACCTTGAAACTGTAAACCTCACGGACATAAATATGTTATGTAACTATTCAAACAGTGGTTCCTTGAGATATGAGATCTTTTTTTAATTTGCGATATGGTCACTTTACAGTGGAGGAGAGCTCAACTCTTCAAAAAAGAAGATGGCATATAGTGAAAAGTTGTAAAAGTCTTACGAGGAGATGACTGTACAGTATTATTAAGTTCTATTTTCCAGATTGTAGAACACACCACAAAAAAACATTTTAACTCTTTCAGTGCCATTGATGATGATAGACATCCAATCATGTGGCTGTTTTTATCCTTCTGTTGTGAATTTCAACAAGTTTATCAGTAGTAGACGTCCAATCCAGTTGAACTGGGAGGGTTGGCAGCAGATAAACGAATGTGCATAATGCACTTGTAATGCTACTAGGTAGCATATTCTGTATAGTAGGATAGACCATTGACTTCATAATTATATTGACGGGACACTGGGTGCGGCGCCGATTAGTAGGGGGGCTATCTCCGTCAAAGCTGACTGAGAGGAGACATAAAGAGCTTTCTACGTTAAAAATTCTTTTGAATAAATGCGTAAATCCCTCAATTCTTTATATATATGGACGTAAAACAGTCTTGATTCTTTGTTAAGAGAGCAAAGAACCGGGTAGTTACCATTTATTTTATGTAAATATGTCGAATGTGCTGCTAGTCTTTTAGCCACTGTAGCGCCGTCTTATCATCACAAAGAGCTTTTTCCGTTACAAATTCTTGTGAATAAATGCTTAAATCCTTGAATTCTTTATAGATATGGATGTAAAAAAGTCTCGATTCTTTTCAAAAGAGCAAAGAACCGGGCAGTTAGCATTTATTTTACGTAAATATGTAGAATGAGCTGCGGCAGCTTTATGAAAACAAAGAGCTTTTTCCGTTGAAAATTCTTGTGAATAAATGCTTAAATCCCTGAATTCTTTATAGATATGGACGTAAAACAGTCTCGATTCATGGTTAAAAGCAAAAAAAGGTACTGTTTGCATTTGTTTTACTTAAATATTGTTGACTATGATGCCAATGCTGTAGCGGCTAATTTCTTCCATTGATTTTTTTTTTTTCACAACGTTTCAAAATGCATGCAAGGTACAAAAAATATAATAATTACCTTGAATCCTCCAACAAATCATTCCTGAGACAATCCTTCCTGTTTGTATGCCGTACAATTTTCGTACTTTTCAACCTAAATCTGGCGTTAGATTGCTGCATGTGTGTGTTTGAGAATAACTCCTCTTGATGTGGGCAGGCCCCCTGCTTGAAGGCAAGGCGCAGTGTATGATGGCTGTGACCCATCAATATCATTATGAAGTCTATGGATAGAGATTAATATTTTGTACAAGTAGCACACTCTAATTGAGCCTAAAAAGGCAAAAAAAATTTACATCAAGATGAATGCCGATAATCCATACAGTATAACTTTTTATATGCCATTGACAGCAATAGACATCCGATCCATTTGAATGGTAAATGGTGGGAGGGTTGCCAACAGATGGGACGTCTATTAGTAAAAAAACACATTTAAATTCCCAATAAAAGAATGACTGGACACCACACAATCATAACTTCGCCCGCATGCACGCAGTCACGTTTTAGCAGCCGAGCGCATTGAAATGCTCCCACAAAACCCGATTCGTGTTCGACTGATTTCTGGTCAAACGTTTATTCCTGTCGAGACCAATTACACCGATTTCAATGAGATCCATTGATGTAGACGAATACATGAAACAGGCTCGGCGTCTCTGATATTTCACAAGAGGACTTCTGAAGGCAAACAAAGCCCAGTGTGTGTTTAACCTTTGCCCCGTGGCTGAGATTTTCTTGCTTTTACTTTCAAATCGGGGAGGCCAATCAATCCTGACAGCCTGCGGGCACGCAACCATAATTCAAATGGAAACTTTTTTAGGACACGGTATAAGTTTAGATGGGTCATTTTCTTGCAAGTAACTGACGTGCCCCCCAAAAAATGTTTAGACTGTCATCCTACTTTTTCAAAACTAATAAACAAATCATATGACAGTATACAAGGATAATCCTGTCAAATATTGACATTATTCAGCTAAATTGTCACGTTCTTTAAGAGTAAAAAGAAGGAATGTAAAACATTGGGACATTAACCCATTGATGACTGCATTTACATTTTGTTAGCCTAATAGCATAACCAGAGGTGGGTAGTACCGCATTACATTTACTCCGTTCATAGACTTTATAATGTATTGACGGGACACGGGGCTCAGCGCCGATTCATAGGGCATAGACTTCATAACCTATTGACATGAGCGGCGGCATCAAAAAATTCAAAGTCGTTCCCTTATAAAAACCTGATTAATTATTTTTTTAATATAAGAATAACACAACTTAAAATGGCTATAAAAGTCTCAGATTTTACACTACATGCACAAAAATCACCAAATGCAGAGATAATCACCTATATTTTCAGGATCAATAGCAATATTTAACATATCATATAAGTTTTTGACCAAAATAGCAACTTTTTTTTTTTATTTACTGCAAGTTTTCAACAGCTAATAAATCTCTCATTTTAACATCAGAAACTTAATACTTGAGGAAAACATGCAGAATCCATTATAAATAATATGTAAATAGAATATTAATAAATTCTATAAACAATCACAACTTATTATAGAATAGACCTTAACCCATTATTATCATTATACAACTATATATTGTTAGCGAATGAGGCTAGCGGCCGCCTGGCGTAATAGGAGCTTTTCTGGTGAAAATTCTTGTGAATAAATGCTAAAATCCCCAAATTCTTCATAGATATGGATGTAAAACAGTCTCGATTCTTGGTTAAAAGCAAAGAAACCGTGCAGTTCGCGTTTATTTTACGTATATTGACAAAGTACAGTGCTATGCTTGGCGTAAACAGAGCTTTTGTAGCAAAAATTCATGTGAATAAATGCTTAAATCCCTGAATTCTTTATAGATATGGACGTAGAACAGTTTCGATTCTTGGTTAAAAGTAAACTATGAGGCTAGTCAGTTACGAAAATTAGCCGCCTCCATGTGTAAACTAAGAAGAAAATTCCTGCGAATAAATGTTTCAATCACGCATGCATGATATGAAAAATAAAATATTTACCTTGAATCCTAGAACAAATCACTCCTGAAACAATCCTTCCTGTTTGTATGCGGGACAGCTTTCGTAGTTTAATCCAATCATAAGTAAATCCAAGCTTAAATCTGACCATGAGCGGGCCGTCTTCGGCTATTACTAAATGAAGCTCGGCCCCCTCTGAAAAGGCGTTGTGCAAAGAATGACGAAGTAACACGTCAATAGTGATGTTGTCTATGCATAGGGGGCTTATCTCCGTCAAAGCTGACTGAGTGGAAACACAGACAAAGAGGTTTTTCCGTTGAAAATTCCTGTGAATAATGCTTAAATCCCTTAATTCTTTATAGATACGGATGTAAAACAATCTCGATTTTTGGTTAAAAGCAAAAGAAACATGCAGGTAGCTTTTATTTTACGAAATTATAGCGAACTATGAGGCTAGTCAGTAAGAAAATTAGCGGCCGCCATATGTAAACAGAGAGCTTGTTCCATTGAAAATTATTGTGAATAATTGCTTAAATCCCTGAATTCTTTATAGATAGATAGATAGATAGATAGATAGATAGATAGATAGATAGATAGATAGATAGATAGATAGATAGATAGATAGATAGATAGATAGATAGATAGATAGATAGATAGATAGATAGATAGATAGATAGATAGATAGATAGATAGATAGATAGATAGATAGATAGATTTTTATTAACAGACTCAAGGTCCAACACCACAACACAATAGATGTAAACTGTCTCGATTCAAGGTTAAAAGCAAAAATACCGTGGAGGTAGCAGTTATTTTAAGTAAATAATGGCAAGTATTATGCCAATGCTGTAGCGGCTAATTTCTTCCATTGATTTTTTTCACGTTTCAAAAATACAAGCATGGTACAAAAAGTATAATAATTACATTGAAATCTCAAAAAGTCAGTCCTGAGACAATCCTTCCTGTTTGTATGCAATACAGCTTTCATACTTTTTCTACCTAAATCTGGCATTGGAACGCTGCATGTGTTGACTAACTGCGACCGACTGCGAATAACTGAAGCGGACTGTAGGATGGCCCCCTACTTGAAGGCGTTAGGCAGTGGCTGACTGATGTGTCCATGAGCAACATTTTTAAAAATGTACTACTAAGAGTAGTTTTACAAAGCCATACTTTTTTTCATGAGTAGATTTGTGAAGAAGAAACACTATGATGATTGCAAGTTATTTCTCAATACTCCCGATACCGATGACGTTATTTTAGTGTAGTATCATCAATACCGCTCCTTATTTTCAACCTCCAACTATCTTGTTGGGTCAGGTGATCAAAGCAATTGATGAGGGCTACCGCCTGCCTGCTCCCATGGACTGCCCTGTGGTTCTGCACCAGCTAATGTTGGATTGCTGGGAACGAGACCGAGCTGAAAGACCCACTTTTAGCCAGATTCTCAACATGCTGGATAAGCTAATTCGGAACCCCGGGACTCTGCGCAGAACTGGAGTGGAAAGGTACGTTTTCATACAATAGAAGGGCTGCCACGATAGTTTATTTTGATAGGCGACTAATTAATGTAAAGCAAGGAAATTTAAATAAACAATATGTGCAGAGTTTATTTTTGTATTTAGGTTTTGAAAAATGTACTTATAAATGAATACATCAATATTAGGAGGGTTTATGCGGGTCATTAAAAAGCATTAAAAGTCATTTCATGGATTTTGTCAAAATTCAGGCCTTAAAAGGCATTAGACTAAATGTTCTAGGTATTGAAAATGATATAAGCTTGATGGTTAAAAAAAAAAAAAAAAACTTTTATTTTACATACTTCATTAGAGTTGTCAGATATTATCGGTATCGGCTGTTGAAAGCATTTTAAAATGATATCAGATAATATTGACATCGGTTTTGGGCCAATATGCATGTTGCCTTCGAGGTGAATGTTTAATCCTTGTGCAACAGCTGGTCACAGTTTAGCACAGCAGTAATGCTTATTGACCATTAGATGTCTTCAAACTAAGATACTTGGGATTTGTTATGTCAGCAGACCATTTGCATTCCTGGTGCAACAATTAAATGAACAATAAATTATTAAATATAATGAATTATAAACTTATTACATACTTAATTCACTGTGCGGTACTGAAGCTGTGTGCCTTTGTTGGTATTTTGAGCCAGAAGCACTGTGTGAGCCATATGTGATATGGTAGTGCCTTGATGGCATTTTGCACTTAAACTTGATTGAAAAAGCTAATGTTTGCACTATTTTGCACATTGCACATTTTTCGGTTGGTTTGTATGCTATGGACACCATGTGTGATTCCTAAATAAAGATCACATCTAAATTAAAAAAATTTAAAAAAAAGTATGTATATGTATGTATGTATATGGCGTAAAACACTCAGGTGACTTGAAGTTCCGCTCTGAGACCCCCAATTTGGCCAAATGTCAAAATTGTCCGATATGAATGTGTGATACATCATTGGAAAGCTTAAAATATCAATTTTGTGGGTGAAGAACATTTTTGAATCTGCTATGGCAGCATATAGACATATTGTTCTATCAAACACAGCAGTTATTTTGGCTTAAGATAAAGCAGAATTAAATAGGAGTGCAAGAGAAGAAACTGCTTTTTCAGTCTTGTCTGTGTTTTCCACCAAATATATATATATATATATACACACACACACACACACTCACATATATATATATTTTTTCTTTCAACGACATATTGATGCAATATAGGCACTTTTTTTCCCCATAACTTCAGTAGAAGTTGTTTTGTTATTTTTCACAGAATGTTTATTGGAATACCTTTAAGTTGTTACATTTATCATTATTAAAGTATCCAGTGCAGCATCACAATACAATCAGCCATAATATGTAAAGTCCACAACCGCATACATACATTTTGGAGTTAGATAATATCGGGATATCGGTTATTGGTTAAAAAGTCCTCATCGAACAACTCTATTTATAATTTATGTATGTGAAATTGCAATTGGGTATGACCATTAAATTAGTTTAAAGTGGCATTAAAAAGCATTGAATGAGATTTGCTGATACCTTTAGAGACCCTGACTAATTTGTGTGCTTCCAGACCTGCAGTGCTGGAATCTGGTGTGTGTCCGGAAGTGTGCGTGTCGGTTCTACCAGAGGTGTGTGTTCCCAAGTGGTCGCTCTGTGAGTGGCTGCAGTCCATTGGCTTGGAGAGGTACGCCGAGACGCTACTGGCGGGAGGATACTCCAGCCTTGACAACCTACTGGCACTCACACACCAGTAAGTACAATTTATATAAGCATTCTAGTAGGTTTTCATACATTAAATTCCGTGAATGATCAAGTTTCATTGAGAGTGGCAGCGATTGACGTTCAATCTATTTTGACTCGGAGGAGCTGGACATCCATCGCTAGTTCTTTTCCTAATCTGGACATTGAAGTTAACTGCCTTTCGACTCAACCGTAAATTTGCCGGACTTGTCGCAGTGGCGATTAAAAGTCCATTCCAAATATTCCTTTGGTCCGTGTTTGGGTTCCAAACAGGCCTTTAGCGTCTAAACAAGGCTTTAGTTTTAATTAAGTTTCGTCTTTGTTTGTTTTCCGGTCATTTAATTCATTTTCTGTGAAGTCGAAAGTTTGGGGGGTCCAAATCATTTTAGTTTGTGGGAAGCTACACTCCTTATTGACTGAAAATACCAATCACAACTTTCATGACGATTACTGTAATTTTCGGACTATAAGCTGCTACTTTTTTCCCTCATTTCGAATCCTGCAACATAAAGTCCAGTGCGGCATATTTGTGGATTTATTTGGGTTAATAGGTAACTCTTTATTTGACAGCGGCGTCATAAGACTTTTATAAGACCGTCATAATTATGACATGACACTATCATGGGCATTGCTGAATGCTTATGACAGATGTCATTAAGTGTCATTCGGCAAATTATCTCACTAACCCCATTTATGTCCAGCTCGGATCGTTTACATCCATTCAAAAGTGAGATAATTTGCTGGATGAGACTAAATGACAGCTGTTATAAGCATTCATTAATGCTCATGCAGTGTCATGTCATAATTATGATTGTCTTATGACAGTCTTTTGGCACCACTGTCTAATAAATTGTTACCAAATACCATAACTAGCAATTAATGAAACAAACCTGAACAGTAATTGAAGAAAGAATTAGCACCGAACATAAATTTTGATTTTTCACATCTGCAGCGCTGCAGTGTATGCTAGGAGGCATGTTAGATGACGACAGTGTTGACAGCAGGTGGCAGCAGAGGTTGACTGTCTCCCTCAAGGGAACAGTAATGCCAAATGAAGCCTCTTGAAGCAATGAGCCAATTGGTTCAAAGCTTCATGGTGGTTCATTTGGTCTTACGATTGTCTTATGATGCCACTGTCAAATAAAGTGTTACCGGTTAATATCTTGGTGTAAACATCCCATAATACAGTGAGGACAGCTGCAGTTTAGAGTCCAGTGTGGCATATCTATGAACAAATGTCGTTTTTGTGTGAAATTTGGTGGGTGGCGGCTTATAGTCGGGTGCGCCTTATAGCCAGAAAAATAAGGTATATGATATCGGTTCTTTGGACGATATTTTGGCGTTATTACAAAGTCTTCCATCATTCGATTCAATTCAAAGTTCTTGCATCCATTTAACACAGTCAGTTACATTTCACCTAAAGAAGTGGTTCTCAAAGTGTTCTATGAGGACAACCAGTGGTACGCCGGCTCCCTCTTGCGGCACGCAAAATATTGCCAGAATTAAATGTTGAAACGATCTGTTTTTAATCCATAACGGTGCCTTCATCAAGTACAGTTCACCACACTGCTCTACAACACTAACATATTTTTATTGTTGGCCCTATGGTAGTACTTGGAGAGCCAAGCATTCTTTGATGTAGTACTGTCTGTAAAATGTTTGCAAACCACTGACCTTAATGTATAAAAAAATCTAAAGCTGCTTTGGTATTTTTGCTGGTAAAACAATTCAGATATTTGAATGTAAACAAGTCTTTTGAACAAAGCGGCATACCCAAAAAAATAACGATGTTGACTGATTGTTTTGAGATTATATCGATTTTATTGAATTGTTCCTTACAAATAAATGTATCCATTTGGATTGATGTTTAAAAAATGTAACTTCAGAGCTTGTTTTATTTGTATATGAAACTAGAGGGGCACTTTGAGAGGGCAGACCTTTGACCCATTCTCCACTCATTATATCACCTTCTCTGCAAGCTAAATAGGCTATCGCAAAATTCCTTTTCTGACCTCTGTGACCTTTGACCTCATTACCCCAAATTTTAATCCTGTTTTGTATGTTCTATCTCTATATTTTATAATTCTATACTTCTATTACAATTGATATCCATCCCTTTATTAGTTCTTGAGTTATCATGAACACAAACATGCAAATAGACAGAGGAAGCCGAATGCACAACTTCTACTTTCCCTAGGTAGGTAACTAAATAGTGAACAATATTAGAGGTGTGCGAAATTTCCGATTCTTAGATAATTCGCGATTCGGCTGTGGAAAATTCGAGAATGATTCACAAACATCCAATTACAATTATTGAAATATGACAAGTAAAGCGGAAAGAAAACACAGTCAGCGCGGTCTTCGGGACGCAATGAGGAGTGGACCGAGAGTAACATCATGCTAAATCATCAACAATAACAATAATACCTGACTGCGGCCGACAGCTGCTACAAACTACGCCCATGTAATGCTACGGTAGATATCACATGTATATAGAACTAGATGCGAAATGACAGACTCTGCGGCGATAGCACATGTATAGAAAACTAGATGCTAAATGACAGACTCGCCGGCGTTAGTAAACAGCCGCCATCTTAAAGCGGTAGACTTCTCTGGAAGGCTATTGTAGCGACCTTTCCGAGCGAACCTACCATAATTTTCGCACTATAAGGCGCACCTGACTATAAGCTGCCACCAAGTTTGGCACGAAAATGGCATTTGTTGAATGATAAGCCGCACTGGACTATAAGCCGCAGCTATACTCACTGTATTATGGGATATTTACACCAAAAGATATTAACCGGAAACACTTTATTTGACAGCAGCATCATAGTGTTGAATGAACTACCATGAAGCTTTGAACAATTAGATGCACTGTTGTTGTCCAACATGCTTCCTAGCATGCATTGCAGCGCTACAGACGTAAATAATAATCAAAATTCATGTTCTGTGCTAATTATTTCTTCAGTTACTGTTCCAGTTGTTTCATTAATTGCTGCTTATGGTATTTGGTCACACTTTATTTGACAGTGGCGCCATAAGACTGTCATTGGACAATCATAATTATGACATGACACGGTCATGACCATTAATGAATGTTTGTAACAGATGTCATTTAGTGTTAAGCGGCAACTTATCCCACTTTTTGAATGGATGTAAAAGATCCAAGCTGGACATAAATGGAGTTAGTGACATAATTTGCCAGATGACACTTAAGACACTTAATGACATCTGTCATAAGCATTCAGTATTGCCCATGACAGTGTCATGTCATAATTATGACGGTGTAATGACAGTCTTATGATGACGCTGTCAAATAAAGTGTTACCTGTTAACCCAAATGAATCAACAAATACCCGCAGGATTCAAAATGAAGGAAAGTAGCGGCTTGTAGTCCGAAAATTACGGTAATTAACTTTTTATCTAAAATACTCCTAAATCGGCAAAATTTTGACTTGAATCTATCTTTAAATTATGAAATGGTTTTAAAACTTTCACATGTCGAACGTAGACAGAAGGGAAATTATTGAATAACGGGAGCAATTTTAAAAACTTTTTTTTAACAACAGTTGTTTCACAACATTACCTTAATTCAGGGGTGGGCAAACTATTTCACAAAGGGCCGCAGTGGGTGCAGGTTTTTGTTCATACCCATCATGAGGACAGCCTTTCACCAATCCGGTTTCTTACAAGTGCAATCAGTAGATTTCAGTCAGGTGCTTCTTGTTTCCACTGATACCTCATTGGCTAAACTGTCTGTGCTGAATAAGTTTGAACAAAGACCAGGGCCCACTGCGGCCCTCGAGGACCGGTTTGCCCACCCCTGACTTAATTGAATGTAGTTTGAACTGTTAACTTCATACTGAAACAGTAGTTTATTTAAGCCTGAGAGGATTTTTGTACATTTTTTGCAACTAATGTATGAAATATTAAAAGCAGCTAATACCTTGGGGGCATCAATAATCGATTTATAATCAAATCGTAACCTCTGAATCGTAATCGAATCGTTAGGTGCCCCAAGATTCCCACCTCTGAACAATATTATCATATAATACATACAGAGGTGAAATAAATGGAAAATAAGATTCAAAACAAACATGGACAGAGCAAGTTGAGCAACTGCTGCGGGTCAGATTTTAACCACCTGGCAGGCCAGTTTCGGACGGCCCTCCAGTTTGACACCTTGAACCCAAGTGATCCATTTATTTCTAAAATATTTTGCGTTTTGTTTTATCCACTCTGTGTCCACAGGGAGATGGACAGACTTGGAATCCTCAGCCCATCACACCAGGACATACTAGTCGCCAGTATACAGCAAGAAATGTTGTCTCAAATGCAGCACATGCAACACACGATGGTTCCCGTGTGAGTCACTGCATGGACAAAATTCCATTTACCTCATCCATGCACTTTAGGGCGACTTTTCACTACGAGGATGTGAGAAGTGAGAAAGCAGCACTTTTTGTCAACTTCCATCCGCTCGGAGTTTTGGGAAAAACCCAATATGGACGTGGCCGCAGATTGCTACGGAGACTTAAGCCCCTTCCTTTAATTCACTCCGATTTTGTATTATTTTATTATCTGTTTTGTGAAAGCTGACATAAAAGCAGACTGGCTTCCAGTTTTTAAGTTGGCCTTTTTTGCTGCTTTGGGCTTGACTTGAAGAAAAGTTTGTGTGTGTGTAATGTAAATTCACACATAGTTGATGCTCCCGTGTTATACGTCTTTGAACGATATGCAAAGCGAAATTGGGAGGAGAGGGGACAAATGTGTCATCACTAGTTACATACTAACTGTCTGAATGTTTCATTTCTTTTTGTGTGTGTGTGTGTGTGTGTGTTCTCTTGTTTAAAGTGTATTAACTCCTTGGTGGCGAAAGACAGTCGTTCGTTCGTTGCCGACCCTCTCCCTCAAAATGGATTGGACGTCTATCGCCATCAATGGCAGCCAAGGAGTTAATTAGACTATCTTTAGCGTCATATTTTATTTATGTTTTTTTTTTTATGTAGTTTCTACTGTATATTGTAAATTAGAAGCGCTGAAGAAAACTGAATTGATTGCCATATTGCATTACAATAAATGACTAAATGCACCATGTACATGAATGTACATTTTTGACTGTTTATCATCTTTTCATTGTGGGTATACTTTGTAAAACAAAGGGTTAAGGTTAGGACTTGGGTTAGGTTTAGGTAGTGAGCTAGTGTTAGGTAAATTAGGTTTAATGTTTGGGCATAGAGATAGGTAAGTGCTTCTCGATTATTTTCTGCTAAGATCCCCCAAGAAGACGTAACCGGTTCGTGCACCCCAACTTTGTGTTGTTTGTAACAGAAAAGACTTGAAGCCCATCAATTTTCCTTAATTAAAAAAAAAAAAAAAATCCTATCCAAACTGTAATAATACCATCAAGGTACATTTTTAATAATATAATAATGAAAAATTAAATTTAACAAAAAGAATAAATAATAAATAAATTCAAATTGATCGGCAATATTAACTCATGAGGACAATATGCCAAACAATTTGACCGAAAAAAAACAAAAATTAATAGAACAAAAACAACAGTCTCATTGGACAGAGGGACAGTTTTTATTTTCGACGCAGGCAGTATCATCTCCTTTGCGATAATGTGGGGTTATTTTGCACTGAGTAATTTGGTGTGCCTTCTTATATGATGCTAACAGTGCTCGCTGGTTTTCTGATGTAACACTGACAAAGCGGGATGATTGTTGGCAATATTCTGCACGTTGCACTGATTAAATATCAAGTGACTTATCAATGTAATTGTGGTGTAAAGTATTTAAGTCAGTGGTCCCCAACATTTTTACACTCAGTAAATAGACTAGTCTTTCCTCGTCTCCCACTGTTTTAAAAGTCAAAGCCACATGCCAAACGACATACACCATACATCATACCGTAATTTCCCGAATATAAGGCGCAGTTTTTTTCCCCAAAATCAACTTGTAAAATCATGGTGCGCATTATAAACGGGTACATGGATGGAGACAGAAATATACATATATATATATATATATATACAGTGCTGCTCAAAAGTTTGTGAACCCCCTCAACATTTTGGAATTTTCTATTATTTCAACCTGATTTCCTAATCAATCAATTCAGTAGTTTTTTTTTTTTTTTTTTTTAACAGTTGTGTTGTCGAGACTAAATTAAAAAGAGTTTTCATCAACTGATGTAGGTGCAAAATTGAACTGTTTGGTCACAACCAAAACCGCCATGTCTGGCGAAAAGTCAACACTGCATACCACCAAAAGAACCTTCTCCCAACAGTGAAGCATGGAGGTGGGAATGTCAAGATCTGGGCTTGCTTTTCATCCTCAGGACCTGGACAACTCCACATAGTCCAGGGAATCATGAATTCTGAGGAATATTGTCAAATCCTAGAACATAACCTGACGCCATCTGTTTTGAAGTTAAAGCTTGGCAGAAGGTGGATCATGCAACATGATAATGATCCAAAGCATTCCAGCAATACAACCAAGGAATGGCTGAAAAAGAAGAAGATTCGTGTTCTGGACTGGCCCAGTCAAAGTCCTGACCTAAATCCCATTGAAATGCTGTGGCGGGACCTGAAGCGAGCAGTTCATGCCAGACGCCCATCAAACCTCTCTCAACTGACTGCGTTCTGCAAGGAAGAATGGGCAAAAATCCCCCAAAGTAGATGTGAGAGGCTGATTAGTCACTACAGAAACCGTTTGGTTGAGGTAATCTCTGCAAAAGGAGGCGCAATATCCTATTAACTGAAGGGGTTCACATACTTTTGCACACATGATATCAGAGTTTTTCTTAAATCAACCACTTTTGTTAAATAAAGAATGACAATAGAACTATTTCTTTTGTTTCAGTCCATTATTTGGAATGTCAGTATTGTGGATTTGGGTATAACTTAACATTTAATAAGGTTATTTTAGTTTTTTTTACAAAAAATCTGACCATCGCTGTGGGGTTCACAAACTTTCGAGCAGCACTGTATATATATACTACATATATATAAATATATAAATCATTTTTTTTTTTTTATTGACACGGCCACGTTGTGTTGAAGAAAGGTTTGCGGCGACCCGTTGCCGACCATTACGGTACGTGACATCACCATTTTGTTTCGGTAATACTTCACTCTAATCGGCCGAATGATTTCGTCTGTGTTAAATTCTGCTTTTTTCACTCTTCATAAAGCACTCAACTTTTGACTTTTGACTCAACTTTTATTGCAGCTCCGCAACTCGGACCATAACAAACGTAAGCACACAGACTTCCTGTGTCCGTCAACTATATCTGTCCCTCGGGAAACTCAAACCCAAATAACAATAGTTCCTATTGTTACTGTCGTGTTGAGAGCGATGAGCTCTCACGGATTTCCGACGTTCTCACTTTCATTTTACCGTATCAATCCATGGAAGAAACATTTATTCATCATGATGAAACAAGCAAGTTATACAGCAGCCTTTAAAAGAAAAGTCACATCTGTTTTGTTTTCTCCTAGATTCTGGTAAGTTGGAGAAGTTGTCAAATCATATTATTACCGTAAATATTGTCAGTTTATGGTAATGTTTTGAATTACCAATGTGCTATGCTTGTGCTGTGTTTCACCAGTCAGTAAAATGACATTTCTGTATCTGTACACAAGCTCTGTTTTCTTGTATTCTTCTATTTATTGGTGCTAAAATTAGGGTGCGCATTATAAACGGGTACAATAATTTTTCCTAGATTTTACAAGTAAATTTGGGATGCGCATTATACACGGGTGCACCTTATATTCGGGAAATTACGGTATTTCCTTGTCTTCCTTTCATATCGCCAGTGCTCTTTGCTGTGTGCTCTTGTTTGGTTAAAAAAATACTGCACACACTCTGAAAATGAGAGTGCCACTGCCACCCACTAAGTGGATATGCAATTACACTTTATTCTAGTACAGCAAAAAAGTATGTTGCCTGAAGTCGCATGCGCCACCCCAGGCATCACTCGGCACCCTCCTGTGAGGGAAGTGCCCCACTATTTGAGAATTACTAGGTTAGAGCTAGTGCTGAGGTTCGGTTTATGGTTAATCTGTCAATTCCAATGACTGATAAATCCATCAATTCTAAATGATCACTATAACCTTCAATTTCAATGACGATACATCCGTCAATTCCAATAACGTCTATATCAGGGCTCACCAAATCCGGACATCAATGCCACCTATCCTGTCGTGTTCTCCATCTCTCTGCCTTAACACACCTGAATCCAATGATTATGTCATCAGCGAGCTCTCCCGACACCTGATGTTGATCCTGATAATTTGATTCAGGTGTGTTGGAGCAGGAAAGCATGGAAAACACGACAGGAAAAGTGGCCCCGAGGTCCGGATTTGGTGAGCCCCTGGTCTATATCCTTCAACTCCAATGATGGTTATCTTTCAATTTCAATTAGATCTATATCCATCAATTCAAATGATATCTATGTCAGTCAATTTCAGTGACGGCTATGTGAATTCCAGTGACCTTTATATCAATCAATTCACATGATGGCTATGTCAGTCAATTCCTAAGAAAGATAAATCCTTCAATTTCAATTATGTCTTTATCCATCAATTCCAATAAAGGCAATGACAATCAATTCCAATGACGGCTATGTCAGTTCATTCCCAAGACACCTATATCCATCAATTCCAATGACAGAAATATCCGTTCCAATCACGTCTATATCTGCCAGTTCCAACAAAGGATAAATACGCATTAAAATATTGTTTTCACTCTATTGAAAAAAAAAAAAAGAAGAATCCATTTCCCTGTGAACACTGAAACTGTGTACCAGTAACGAGGACATAAACACCAAAGAAATCTGAGGCGAAAGGCCGTTAATGGAAGCGCGCTCACAGTTGTGTGTGAATGCGAGGCAAGGAAGACAGGACAGAGAGAAATCTCGCAATCAAAAGGGAAAGAAAAAGCAGTAGGCCGTCTTCATGTGCTATCACGCATTTGCCCGGATAAATTGGGCCGAGTTCACTGTGCAAACTTGTCCAATCAGCACACATCTGTCGTCTAATAGCGCGCTATCCACATATTCTTGCGCGCTCCGGGGAGCTGATTGGAGGATGCTTTTGATATATAAAGGAAGGGACCATACAATCTGGATTCTGGCAAATATGCCAATGTTTTTCTAGCCTAATGAGAGTTGGCTGCGCACACACACAAGCTTCCCCCCTATGACTCATCCCAAACGACTCCAGAAATGAAATGCTGATGGTGGTTAATGAGGCAGATGCTGCTAAGTAAGAGACAGAAAGAGAGAGACAAGCAGTCCGTTTGCCTCCGGGCACCGAAACTTGCTGCTCTTCAACAGTAATGAGCAAGTGTTGTTACATGACCGTCACCTTCAGTCATGGCGAACTACATACTGGTCTTAAAATCAGACAAAAGTAAACGAAAGTAGAAAAATTGGGAAAATTAGCCTAGATTCCGCACAGTAGAACGTACCTGACAATAAACTGCACAACTCAAATGTCATAAAATTTAAGAAGAAAATATACATGTAACCACACCAGAGGCAGCACCATGCAAATTTAATAAATTATTAACTCATTGGTTGCCACTGACGGCGCTAGACGTCAAAGGCATTAAACATGAGCATTCACATGTAGCCCTCCCACTTTAAATCAATTGGACATCTACTGTTGTCAATGGCAGGCAATGAGTTAATCAACCCCCCCCCCCCCCAAAAAAAAAAACACCCCCAAAATAGTAACCAGGTACAAATACTAACCTGCCGTATAGGCTTTATTGGGACCATAGAAAAAGTGCTTAGAAAATGACATTCGTTCCAAACAAGTGGATCTACATGAACTCTGCTGTACACGTTGCTAATTAGTACCCAGAAAAAGTTTCGACCCCTGTTTTCCAGTCATTTTTTAGTACCATATTGGCCCGAATATAAGACGGCACTGATTATAAGACGACCCCCTCAAGACTCAAGTTTGAAAAAAAAGACTTTTTGAACACCAAATTAATTTTTATACAGAAGATAATTACAGTACATCTGAAACAAATGATTATAACAATATATTTGAGAGAAAAAGCATGTTATTTTCTGTAATTCAAATCTTGATATCTGAACATTTAAATATGTAAGCTAAAGTGCAATCACATTCGTAAATGAATGGCTTCTGGTTTTCGAAATGTAAATAAACCAATCTATTATGATTAAAAAAAAAAAAAATTGCAATAACTGCATTAACCATCAAAGTGAAGTATAACTGTAACTGTAGTCTTGAAACAAATCTCATGACAGAACATCGCTTCAATGATATCTCGTGCCATCTAGCGTCGTGAATGGGTATAACGTCTAGACCGCGAATATAAGACGACCCCCCACTTTTTCAGTCTTATTTCAATGCAAAAAACACTGTCTTATATTCGGGCCAATACGGTAATTAGCATTTTTGTGTTGTTGTGGGGGGGTTTTTTTCTATGGTGTAGAGATATTTAGACGGCGGAGTAGCATTTGCAGTGCATGAAGTGGTTTTAGGTCACGCGCACCAATAGGAGACGAGTTTTGTTGCCGTGGTTACAGATAAAACAACATGGCATTGACCGAATCCAGCATCCGACATAAGTGAAAGACAAGGAAACAGCCTTACAAAGTTACTCAAAATAGATCGAAACGATGCTATATGCATCTGTCATCTGTCCAGGGAGAAGACGTGCAGGAATTTAGAGGAAAACGGTGGGAAACTTACAGAGCCTGCGTCAGAGAATGGTTTTCTATGCAGGCTCTACATTGCGTTGACGTGGATTTTTTACAACATTAATATTGACTACAGGTAAGTCACACATATGCCATTTGTTGTGAATAATAATGGGGGTTGGGGGGCTTCTGGTCAGATCACATATGAAGTTAAGATTTACAATGTGAATTCTGGGCTGGGCACAAAACACCCCATTCCAGTTTTTAATGGCAATGCTATACAAGTCTCAAACTAAACTTTTTGCTCAATGAAAAACAATCTAACATAATAATGGTGACTTCTTAAAATGACCATCACAGTTACAGTCCAAATTCACATTGTAAGTCTTGTGATCTGACCAGAAGCCCCCAAACACCCATTATTATTCACAACAAATGGCATCAGTGTGGCTTACCTGTAGTAATAAGACTCGGCCTGACTGAAAACTGTGAGTAGTAACTTTTTTGGGGGTACTAATTAGCAATGTATATATATTATAAAGCAGAGTTCATGTAGATCCATATGAATGGAACGAACCAACGCAATTTTGCTAAGCCAATACAGCCTAGTAATATTAGAGAATATATGCATAATTAATGAGCAGAGGTTGGTAGTAATGCATTACATTTACTGGGTTACATTTAATCGAGTAACTTTTTGAGAAAAAGGTACTTCTAAGAGTAGTTTTACTAAGCTACGTATGTTTTACTCTTACTTTTTAGATTTATGAAGAAGAACAGCTACTCTTAAGGCCGAGTTATAATTCCGAGTCAGACCTGCGCTGTCAAGGAAGACCCGATTTACGACCCTGCGCCGTAGCCTGACGCGGTCTTATTGATTTTTCAACCCTAGCGTCACATCAACGCATATGACGTGGCGCAAATGGACTGTGATTGGTTCACTCAGACTGTTGTTTCACGTTTAGCGCAAAATCACCGCCATTGTAAAACATTATTTTTCTAGACGCAAAAATGGACCAAGCCGACGGGAGTATCATCGAAGAGCAAGTCTCGTCAAGACATCATAATAAATGGCAAGATCAGCGATTGAATAAAAAAATGGAAGAACCACCGAGACGTGTGTGTTCAGAATCGAGTGGCCACACGAAGCGGTGACCCATTCAGCCAAAAACTGCCAGCTTTTTATCACTTTATGTCATATTTTTGGTTGGTGCACTTCATCATTTATTGTGTACATATGTTTGCTGTGAGTGTGTGACTTGTTTACGTGTCACACATTTTAAGTATATGAAGAATAAAGCACAGGTTTGGTGTCAAAAGAGTTGTTTTGATCGTTAATTTTCAATAACAGAATTCACACACAACACATCATCACTGATTGAGAGTGGCTCGGTGCTTTATATGATAACGTTAACATCAAGGCTTCCAACGCAGTTTGGGAAGTTCCATAGACACCAGAAATCTGCTATAGCTTCCCACTGGCTGGTTGTAGGACACGGCAAACAAATCAGGCTGGAGGGCTTTGAAGACCTCGGACAAAACAATGGACGTAGTGCTCGACGCCAGTTTGAAGGTAGCCGCCACAGCTAGCTGGTTTTCAATCGAGGCTAGAAGAACTCTATGTGGCATCAAAAGTTGGACAGACCGCCTCGAAACTGTCTTCTGCGTCGCCTGCGCCTCAACATTTGTAGGATCAACCTTTATTCAATGTAGATGAACTGAAGATCCACATTCAAGCATTCCATCTTGCATTGTTTGTTTTTCTCCGTTAAACTAGACAAGAGGAAGTCAACAAGCATGCCCCAAAACCGTACGAACATAACACAAGACTCTCGTGGCTTGGCGGTGAATTACAGAGCAACGCGTCACCTGGCCGGAGAACCATGGAATGTCGAATGACGCCGTAGTTGCTGTGCCTTCACCGCAACACGGGAGCATAACTCAGGCTTTGCACCGCTACTTTGGGCTACACTAGTTGTTACATTTTTTCTCTTTATCATACTTGTTAGATTTGACTTTTTTGCCAACAGTAGCTCTGCCAGTTTCACCAATGAGACGTCGCAACAATAATCACATGACTCCATTACACCAATCAGACTCAAGTTTGCCATTCTACGATTACGCCGGCCTGTTCATTCACATGGTGTCCATAAAGCACCGCAAAAAATACCATAAAAGGTATTTGACATAGAGCGCTGCCCTCAAAATGACTCTCTCCCAGTTTTTATTTGGCACCGATTGACCACGGAAAATTGAAGATATGATCCTTTTAATTTCATCATAGGAACTATAAAGGAACTACCGTATTGGCCCGAATATAAGACGGCCCTGATTATAAGACGACACCCTCTTTTTCAAGACTCAAGTTTGAAAAAAGACTTGTTGAACACCAAATTAATTTTTATACAGAAAATAATTACAGTACATCTGAAACAAATGATTATAACAATATATTTGAGAGAAAAAAACATGTTATTTTGCTTCATTCAAATCTTAATATCTGAACATTTAAATATGTAAACTAAAGTGCAATCACATTCATAAATGAATGGCTTCTGGTTTTTGAAATGTAAATAAAACAATCTATTGTGATAAAACAACAAAATTGCAATAACTGCATTAACCATCAAAGTGAAGTCTAACTGTAACTGTAGTGTTGAAACAAATCTGAATAAGGAAAAACATTGCAATAAAATAATGCAAACTGGTTAAACTTGAGAGTAGCTGAGATCTGTCATGACAGAACATCGCTTCAATGATATCTGGCGCCATCTAGCGTATTCAATACGGTATTCAACTATATAAATCAGGAACTATTTTCTCAACTAGAGGGCACTTATGCTCTTTGGACGAATGATGCTTCATTTCAGTAATTATTTTTCTCTGGCCAGAATTCACTGATGTTTTCTTTTTTGTATTTCTTTGACTTAATGTGGCTATATAATGGGTTATTGTACAGTAAAATAATAACAGTTCACATAGATAACTGGATGACTACTTTTACTTGAGTAATATTATTTTGAAGTAACGCATCTCCCACTTGAGTAAAATTTTTGGCTACTCTACCCACCTGTTTATGAGTAATGTCTGACTATCTGGTGCTCCACAGTTGTTTAGTTTTTTTGTGTGTGTCCTAAAAGTTAACGTTATTAATTTTTAAACTTTTATTTATTTGTTTGTTTGTTTAAATAAAGCAAAACCAGATCACACTGGGGCGACTTACATGAAAACAGGAACCAGGGGAAAATGCAAAAAAAAAAAAAAACAACTTCCCAAATGTCCATATCGTTTAGACAAAGACAGTGTTTTGGGGACTGAAGACCCAAAATTTAAAAAAAATTCTTCCACAGTGGAAATCTTAATGACTCCACTCTGCGCCACCCTGTCATCGCTGCCTAAATGGTTCGAAATGCAAAACTTTTGCATTTTTTGGCGCGTTTTGGTGGCGTTTTGATTGGAGAGCTCTGGAATTGCTAGATTGGATTGGGCGGATTGGACGTATTTTGCCGTCAGTGGCACTGAAACACGAACAGTGCGATTCTGCTCTCCTTTCTCAACTCTCTCAAAACATGAACACATGCCTTAATTTGAAGTCAGATGGTTTTAATTTGCACTGACTGTGACAAATCAGGCCTGCTTGTGTTCCAAAATACGCTAAAAGGAATCGATCAAACGGATAACGGAGCGGGCCTGAATCCACATTGACCGACGGTCCAGCGAGCAGTAGTAATGTCAACCCAAAAGACACTCTTGTTATATGGCGGAGGGCTGATCAAATTGAATCTTTCTGTCTCCGTGTCTCGGCGGGAGGCCTTTGTGGGGTTTTGTCCTCAGATTAGGGCTGGTATGGATCCGGCTAATCCTGCCCGCTCTTCCATGTGGGAGTGGCAGCGGGGCGTCTTTGCTGCACAGCCAGCCGGAATTTAATGGCTGTGAGATTGAGTTTTGTACACGGGTGCGTAGCCGCAGACACACAGCGCAAAGTCTAGATTTGTTTCGGGATTAAAGAGGGGGCCCTCAAAGACGGACTCACTGCCGCGGGCGTTCCCACGGCAAGGCTGGTTGTGTGTGCATTTCTCGAAAACTACCGGCTGAAGACGCATCTGTCCTCGACAGCGAGCTGCGTCTCTCTTATTATGCTGGCCGGGCACACACGACTTGGCTCGCTCCCCCCTGCTGCTGCTGTCGCTGCTGCTGTGGACAGGTAGCATCTGACATGCATTAGCCAGCTCGTAATGACTTCTTCTGCTGCAGTCATTATTACCCATTTGGAGAAAAAAACTACCCTAGGGGGTCTGTTTTCTTTGTGTTTTGTGTGTTTTATATATTTGCTTATTTAATTTTTCTGCAGTGGTTTGCATTCCAAACCTAATGGTCTTGATCTTGACACTTTTCCTGGGAAACTATGAAATACAGTGGATGGATGGAGAGAGAGAGGGAGGGAGGAAGGTAAGATCTTAGTGAAGGGAATAGCATCCTTTCCCATATTCACTGTTTAACTGTTTGTATTACCCTAAAACTCCCTAATATAAAATAAATAGCATTTAAATCATAGTTCAACAAAGCAAGTAGAATATACAGTATTTGATATTATGAGTAGTTGGACTTGGAGTTTTTGGAATTTGCAGTGCCAAGACAATGGGCAGATAAGGGCATAACAGATACAGGATGCCTGCTGATTACGGAAGCCCAACGCGCGAATCATGCAGCTGACTGTGCAAGATTGACGCCAGAGCAAGAGAAGCAGTTGATGGCCAAGACATCTACAAGCCCACGTCTGGACCACCAAATCCCACCATCAGCTCTTCTGGGGGCCAACAATGGACAGTCCAGAACAATGGCGGGAGACCCTGTCTTGCCACAAGGAACACCTGATAACAAGAAAACTCCACGGCTGAGAATTTGAGCACTCAGTGCTCCTTGTGCGCTGTGGCTGACAAAATTTCCAACTCTACTTGCCTTGGCAACAGTGACACTCATTGGCCCAACCAGCAACAAAAAATTAACCTAAACAACACCCAAACACACCCTACTCCCGGACCACAGTCTGCCTCACCAGAGCCTTCAAAAGACTGAATTCTTTAGCTAACAGTCTTTTCTCGGGAGCATTTTTGTGTACTTGTTGTTTGTCGACCCTGGAGCTAGCTTTCCTCCTTGTCTGGGTCTATTTGCTGTTTTGTCTTGCTGTATGATTGTTGTCGACTTGGAATGAATGGTCAACTTGTGTTTTTCGAAGGCTTTTTTCAGCTTTTAAAATGGAGTCAGTACAATGGGTTAAAACTAATGTGAATGCATGGAGTTTTGCCTTTTGGCCAGGTTGTTAGAGTTCCGCGGCCCGGGTCAATGGAATTGCGCTGGCGCGGTTCTGACGTTTCGGCTGGCGTGATTCCGGCAATCTGGATAAAAGGTCAAATTCCAAAGTTAGTTAGTTAGTTAGTTAGTTAGTTAGACTCAAACTACTTTGATTATTGTATTGTAATATAAAAGGGATTTTGGGAAAAAAAATTATGGAAAAAAAACCCGATCTACAGCTGAGGCATACTCGACCACCATAAGACTCAAACCAAAGTACTCTCATGAAAGTCTGATGTGTGACTACTTTTAACAGATTTTTTTCCCATGTCAGTTCATGTTCATGTCAATGTCGCTCTGAAGTGACCCATTCTTGGATAGCTGCCCGTTTTTTTAAATAAAGAGATTTGCACGCTGAAGCCACTGCGTTGCATTACCGTAATGCACATAATGCAAACAATGATCCAAATGTGGGACGGCTACCTTGACTTCGTTGTTCCTTGTTGAGGCTGGCCTGAATGCGTAGTTTAGCAGGTTAGCAAGTTCACACAGTTTAATTTTGTGCTAACTCTGATGCAAGTCGGACTTTCAGCAAAAAAAAATGTGTTTTTTCCCCCCCCACACCTCTACGACATTGGCATCTTTTTACATTACTTACAGTGGCGGCTGCTGCTGGCTGAAAAAAAAAACTTCTAATATCCTACTTCTTCAAAGGGGGCAAAGCATGTTGTTCAAATGAATCTGTGTGGTGGTGGTGGGGGGGGGAAGGGTCATTTATCAGCCAATCAAATGTGCATTTGAGGGGAAAAAATGACTGGCACATTCAGCAAGTGAAAAGGGATAAATGTAAGTCTGAAAATAATGAAAATAATTCACTTAACATTGGTAGGGTCTATTTTATCCTTACAACATACAGGAAGACAATCTAAATTACCTATACAACTGAACTCATTTTTCATGAAAATAAGCTTGCTAGAAAGTTGGTTGGGACATTTTGAGTTTTCTTAAAAGTTGGAAGTGTTATGTCCCTATCATCCCAATGCAAACCTACGCCCTTTCTATAAATGCATATTTTATCATTAGAAGGTTAAGGAATAGTTTAAAACTAGGGCTGTCAAACGATTAAAATTTTTAATCGAGTTAATTACAGTTTAAAAATTAATTAATCGTAATTAATCGCAATTAATCGCCATTCAAACCATCTCTAAAATATGCCATATTTTTATGTAAATTATTGCTGGAATGGAAAGATAAGACACACGACGGATATATACATACAACATACTGTACATCAGTACTGTATTTGTTTATTGTAACAATAAATCCACAAATGGCATTATTAACATTCTTTCTGTTAAAGTGATCCACGGATAGAAAGACTTGTAGTTCTTAAACAATAAATGTTATAGTTACAAGTTATAGTAATTTTATATTAAAACCCCTCTTCATGTTTTCGTTTTTATAAAATTTGTAAGATTTTTAATCAAAAGTAGAGTTAATATAATAATAAGAAGAATAAAAATAACAATAATAAAAATAGAGTGAAAAGTTTTACGTGTATTTTGCATAGCTATTTTGATATGGAATGCCAGTTCATTTTGCATTGTTGTTTAACTGTGTGTCAGAATAGGGCCTCATTACTATAGACTGAAGTTCATTGCATGCGTTAATTGTGTCAAATATTTTAACGTGATTAATTTAAAAAAAATTAATTAACGCCCGTTAACGCGATAATTTTGACAGCCCTATTTAAAACATGTACATAAAATATTAATAATATCAATAACATACATAGAATAATGTATAAATGATACATACAGTGATATAAAAAAACTATATGAACCTTTTGGAATTTCTCACATTTCTGCAAAAAAATCCTCAAATGTGATCTGATCTTTGTCAAAATCACACAGATGAAAATACATGGTCTGCTTTAACCAAAACCGCCCAAACATGTATAGGTTTTCAGATTTTAATGAGGATAGCATGCAAACAATGACAGAAGGGGGGAGGGGGAATAAGAAAGGGAAACCTCTGCCTAAGGAGACTTAAAGAGCAATTGAAACAAATTTTTACCAAATATTTTAAGGCAGGTGTGTGGCCAATCACTGATGAGTGGTTATAAGCTGCCCTGCGCACTATAAAACAAACACCTGGTAAATGGTAAACGGTGTTATACTTGTATAGCGCTTTTCCACCTTTCAAGAAATGTCTCGATGAGAATCATTTGCCACGTTTACATGGAGCCAAATATTCCAATTACAATCGGAATATTTGTTCAAACCGAATAAATGTGTTCCATATAAACACCTCATTCGGAATGAACAGGCCCAAACCGAATGGAATTTCATTCCGATTCACAGGGGTGGAATATTCCTTTTCCCAAACCGATTAGAAGTAAAATTATATCATGTAAACAGGGAAGCGGAATGGTGTCTGGTTGCGTTCTTTCTGCACATGCTCTGTACTGACGTGGTGACGTCACTTGCAACATGGCTTCCAAGCACAGCGCACCTAATTGGAGTCCGGCAGAAAGATTGTATTTAATTCAAACTTTAAAAGAATTGAATATAATTGCTCGCTTAAACGGGCGTAAAACGAGGAACAGTGAACTATTTAAAAAAGTTCACGTGAGGTTACACGAAGCCGGAATAGACCGTTGACCAGATTAGAAACCGGTGGAAAACCGGCTACTACAAGGCAAAAGAGCAAAACAGCAGAAGCGGATACGACCCCACAAACACAACAAGTGGGTTAAAGTTAAAACAGCAGCACTCCGACGATCGATCTCCATGTTTTGCAACGTGACGCTTTGTTTTGATTAATCTGCGCATGTCAGACGGCAGTTGTCAAACGTCCTTTCGGAATAAAGGCAGTCACATGTAAACGCTGGATCGGAATAGATGAAGTGACATGTAAACAGCTGATCTGAAATTTCCATTCGGAATGATTTGAATCGGTATGAATAAAAGTCAGCATGTAAACGTGGCTATTGTCTGATGTGCATCATGGGTCGTCTAAATAGCTGTCTGAAGATCTGCGATCAAGGATTTTTGATTTATATGAAGCTGGGAACAGATACAAAACCATCTCTAAAAGTCTGGATGTTCATCAATCGACAGTCAGAAAAGTTGTCTACACTGTTTGGCACTGTTGCTTCCCTCTCAACGAGTGGCCGTCCACCAAAGATGACGCCAAGAGTTTAGCCCAGAATACTCAGAGAGGTAAAAAAGAACCCTACAATGTCTACTAAAGACTTACAGAAATCACTGGCACAGTCCAATATCTCTGTGCACACATCAACTATACAGGTATGTAAAACTATGGCCAAGAATGGTGTTCATGGGAGGACTCCACGGAGGACGCCACTGCTGTCACAAAAACATTGTTGCTTGTTTAATGTTCGCAAAAAGGCACTTGGACACTCCACAGACGTTTTGGCAAAATGTTTTGTGGACTGATGAAACCAAAGTTGAATTGTTTGGGAGTAACACACAAAATCATGTGTGGAGGAAAAAATGGAACAGCTCACCAACATCGACACCTCATCCCCACCGTGAAGCATGGTGGAAGGAGCATCATGATTTGGGGCTGTTTTGCTTCCTCAGGGCCTGGACAACTTGCAATCATAAATGGAAGGATGAATTCAAAAGTTTATCAGGATGTTTTGCAGGAAAACCTGAGGCAGTCTTTGAGATGGTTGAAGCTAGAAAGAGGATGGGTGCTGCAACAAGACAATGATGCAAAACAGAGAAGTAAATCAACTTTAGAATGGTTTCAGAAGAACAAAATACACATTCTGGAGTGTCAAAGTCTAGACATGAACGCCATTTAGATGCTGTGTGGCATGACCTAAAGACAGCGATTCATGCCAGACATCCCAAGAATCTGACTGAACTACAGCATTTTTGTAGAGAGAATGGACCAAGATTAAGATAATAATAATAGTAAAAAGGCTTTCATTGATCCCACAATGGGGAAATTCTCGGTGTTACAGCAGCAAAGATACAGTATAGGTCACACAGAGGCGACGGTATGATGTAGCCGTTAATGTATAACATTAACAGCAAACGTTCGAAAAAAAAACTATGTACTTATACGCAGTGCGCCTTGTACATACACATATTCACATGTACAGTGGGGCAAATAAGTATTTAGTCAACCACTAATTGTGCAGTTCTCCCACTTGAAAATACTAGAGAGGCCTGTAATTGTCAACATGTGTAAACCTCAACCATGAGAGACAGAATGTGGAAAAAAAAACTGAAAATCGCATTGTTTGATTTTTAAAGAATTTATTTGCAGATCATGGTGGAAAATAAGTATTTGGTCAATACCAAAAGTTCATCTCAATACTTTGTTATGTACCCTTTGTTGGCAATAACGGAGGCCAAACGTTTTCTGTAACTCTTCACAAGCTTTTCACACACTGTTGCTGGTATTTTGGCCCATTCCTCCATGCAAATCCCCTCTAGAGCAGTGATGTTTTGGGGCTGTCGTTGGGCAACACGGACTTTCAACTCTCTCCACAGATTTTCTATGGGGTTGAGATCTGGAGACTGGCTAGGCCCCTCCAGGACCTTGAAATGCTTCTTACGAAGCCACTCCTTTGTTGCCCTGGCTGTGTGTTTGGGGTCGTTGTCATGCTGAAAGACCCAGCCACGTCTCATCTTCATTGCCCCTGCTGATGGAAGGAGATTTTCACTCAAAATCTCTCGATACATGGCCCCATTCATTCTTTCCTTTACACAGATCAGTCGTCCTGGTCCCATTGCAGAAAACAGCCGCAAAGCATGATGTTTCCACCCCCATGCTTCACAGTGGGTATGGTGTTCTTCGGATGCAATTCAGTATTCTTTCTCCTCCAAACACGAGAAACTGTGTTTCTACCAAAAAGTTGTATTTTGGTTTCATCTGACCATAATACATTCTCCCAGTCCTCTTCTGGATCATCCAAATGCTCTCTAGCGAACCGCAGATGGGCCTGGACGTGCAATTTCTTCAGCAGGGGGACGCGTCTGGCAGTGCAGGATTTGAGTCCCTGAAGGCGCATATTGTTACTGGTGGTCTTTGTTACTGTAGTCCCAGCTCTCTGTAGGTCATTCACTAGGTCACCCCGTGTGGTTCTGGGATTTTTGCTCACCGTTCTTGTTATCATTTTGACGCCACGGGGTGAGATCTTGCATGGAGCCCCAGATCGAGGGAGATTATCAGCGGTCTTGTATGTCTTCCATTTTCTAATAATTGCTCCCACAGTTGATTTCTTTACACCAAGCGTTTTACCTATTGTAGATTCAGTCTTCCCAGCCTGGTGCAGGTCTACAATTTTGTCTCTGGTGTCCTTCGACAGCTCTTTGGTCTTGGCCATAGCGGAGTTTAGAGTGTGACTGACTGAGATTGTGGACAGGTGTCTTATATACCGATAATTAGTTAAAACAGGTGCCATTATTCCAGGTAACGAGTGGAGCCTCGTTAGACCTCGTTAGAAGAAGTTAGACCTCTTTGACAGCCAGAAATCTTGTTTGTTTGTAGGTGACCAAATACTTATTTTCCACTCTAATTTAGAAATAAATACCTTAAAAATCAAACAATGTGATTTTCTGTTTTTTTTTCCACATTCTGTCTCTCATGGTTGAGGTTTATCCATGTTGACAATTACAGGCCTCTATAATCTTTTCAAGTAGGAGAGCTTGCACAATTGGTGGTTGACTAAATACTTATTTGCCCCACTGTATAGTCACACTCGCTACACCCACATGTAAATATGAAAACACTCTAAAAGTGTGTACATAGTACAGAGGAAAAAATAGGTGGCAGTGTGGCAGTGCAAATATAGAGTACAGAATTGTAAGCAAAAAATACAGTCGTGTGGTATGTTGGGTATTGCACACTAGCATCACAGGTGCAGGACTCCACAATTGCACTAGTGTCTGGCAGTTTGTAGAGACCTGCCAAAGGAAGTGTCTGACTGAAATTATTGCTGCCGAAGGGGCGCCCACAAAATATTAAATGTGATGGTTCACTTACAATACATATTTTCCCCCTTATGTCATTGTTTGCATACTATTCTCATCAAAATATGAAAACCTGTTAAAGTTTGGGTGGTTTTATTTAAAGCAAACTGTTTTTTGATCTGTGTGATTATGACAAAAATCAGATCACATTTGATAGTGATTTTATGCTGAAATGTGAGAAATTCCAAAAGGTTCAGATACTTTTTCATACCACTGTACTGTAAATTCTCTCATTCTCCCTCATTTGATACGTGTGTGTGGGTGAGTGCATGTGTGTGTATAGGTGTACACATACAGATATAGATGTAAATAAAAATGTTTTCAAAATCTGTGATGCTCTGAGGGAGCGAATGTTGCGCCGCAAAGTAACGAGGGATCACTGTAGTCCTTAAAAAAAAAAATGCTGTGATGCCTCCCAAATTCTAACCTATGTTGTAGTCAATAATTTCCTAGTGGAAGAACGTCCATACACAACACTGACACATTATCACCTCATGTGCTTGTCAACTCAGAACAAAGCATCTGTTCACACATAGGCAGGAGTGGTAGCAACATTTGCATTCATTTAGACTCATGTTCCAATGTTTACTCTCATTCCACCTCTATTTCGACCTCCACCAACCTTTACCTGCATAAATACGGCGCTTTGCCCGCCAGCTTCAGCTACAGGGATTTTATCTGAGAAAAACAGGGAATGTAAGATATGGGGATGAATAAAAACATAAGTTATAGTCGGCAACACCCTGCATCCTCCTGTGGTTTAGTGTGTTAAAGTTGTCAATAAAACATGATGCTTTCAAAGTAGGAATTGTAAAATGTTCAATTTAGGCTGGAGGAGTTAGCCTGCCCATTTTCTGCTCGCCAAATAATGCTTTGTTCCTCACAAGGTGACAGGTCAGGGGAGCGTGGAGGCTTTCAGGGGGATGTGTGACGCTTGTGAAAAACGAGATGATACGCCATGCCCTGCGGGGTTCTGAAGCTCAGCAGCGTGAGGGATCAGACACCCCCACGGAGGAAATCAATGATCTTATTTTTGTGGCTCGTGGCCATCGGCTAGTTGAGGAATGTAAGGCGAGACTTAAACAACAATATCAAAACATTTGACATTAAAGTTAAAAAAACAACTACAAGTGCCTTGTAAAACAAAGATATTGGAGGGGTTTGGGGTGGTCGATCAATGGCTTAATTTGCTTGAATTTAATGGACATTGAAGCGATTCCTCTGGTGTGTATGCCTTGGCCAATAGCGTACCGCTCAAATGCTATTTTTAGACCATGACGTCGCCATCATAATGCGGAAGTGGGACATTATCGACACGCCCTCGCATACAAACCATGTTATTTCTGCTTATTTTCTCCGGTAATCTTTCTAAAGAACATGCCGATCAAACACTGCTGTTATGGAACTTGTAGAAACGACTCTAGACATTACGACATATGAAGGATGTTTTCTTCATACGTTTCCCAAAATCAAAAACTCGGAGGAAAAAATGTGATAAATGGATCAACTTGCGCGGGCGTCCAAAAGACCAGTTAAACACCAGCAAGGTGAAGCCATTCATATTTCATATGCAGTAAACATTTTGTTGGGGTCATGGTCCTTCAGAGGACAAAGAGGTAAGCCATTTTGATATTTTTACTTTTTTTTCTAGCGTGACGTTTTGCCATGCTGCTTGTGTCTGACAATGAATGACCTAAAAATTTTTAAAATGGTATCTGACTGCCACTGTAACCTTTTCTGTTGTAAAAAAACAACTTTAGTAAGGGGGACGTGTAAATTATAGAATTAAGATTTGTTTTTAATAAAAAAATTAAAAGTGTTTGTTAGCTGGCGCTGGGTAGCATTTGCGATCGCTACACAAAAACAGCAATGTAAATTTCCCCCCAAGAATGGTCAGAGATGTAAGACAACCAGAGGATATAATATATAAAAAGGCGGGGCATATGGTGGTAAAGGATAGATTGTTGAAACAGAAGAATGTCAGTGTTGTAAGGCAATGTACACAAGATAAAGGTGTCGATAAAAAAAGCTAACTCTGGATCAGGTTGGCTCGGCTCTTTTTCCCGTCATTTTCAGTACCCGACACTCAAGCCATCTCTAACTAAACATTTGCATTTTCTTCCACATCTTTACCTGGGAATTTGGCACCAAGGACACATCATTTTCAGCGGCTGTGGCGCAGTTGGTAGCTGGAGTTGTCCTTGGACCGAAGGATCAGCAGTTCGATTCCCGGCTACGACTGCCCACTGTCGAAGTGCCCTTAGGCAAGGAACTGAACCCTGATTTGCCTCCAATGGGTTGACAGCGCCTTGAGTGGCAGCAGCCCCATTGGTGTGTGAATGTGTGCGTGAACGGGTAAATCTGTGCTAATGTATAGCGCTTTGGGCATGGTAACCATGCAGATAAATGCGCTACGCTATATAAGTACTGTCCATTTACCATTTTCGGACGGAATTGGTAGGTTTAGCTCGGGAAACATCTCATACACTATTTCCATTCATTCACTATTAGGGACTAACGGGAGTTTGACCCGCGTAGCCACAATTGCTAACGTTATGAATATTAATAAGCAACAGTGAAATGTTGCTTGCGGTACACCATTGGGAGCAGTGTAAGAGGAATTAACTCAGTAGATTGCTGCAATATCATTTATTCGATGAGGATAAAGAATATACGCATTTGAGTATTGTTATATTATCTCATATTTTGTATTTGATGTTTGTTAGCATTTAGTAAACCAGACTACGTAAAGTCACGTCAGCGCCTTAGCAGCCGGCAATAGATGCAGGAGGGCCGAGAACGAAAAGTGGTACTATAGTGGTATATGGCAAAATGACTTCTGATTTATGGCATTTTTGGGGGAGCGTATGGCAAAAATGGCTTTTGGCATATGACTGTTTTTTGGTATATGGCAAAATGGCTTTTGGCATGTGGCATTTCTTTGGTATACGGCTTTTTTTTTTTTTTCTGTATATGGGAAAATGGATTTTGGCAAAAGACATTCTGGGGGGGGGTATATGGATTTTTATGTATATTGCAAAATGTTTTTGGACATATGGTAGGTTTTTGGAGGTATGGCATTTTTTGCAGGCAATGCACGTCCATGCCATTGACAGGCATGTACGTCCAAATTTCACATTCATTTTCAATGGCAGAAAAACATGTAGTTGTGATTTTTGACCATACACTTACCATTACAGCGCATTGATATTCAACTGGCACCCAAGTAAGTCGATGCCATTAGCGGCATGTACGTCTAAATATCAACAGGAATTGACATGATCTCAACAGGAAAGCCGATGGCGGGCGGAACCTCTAAGACTACTGAACCATGGGTACGCGCTGGCTATGCTCACAGGTAGCTGTACCTCCAGAGTCAATTACTAAGCTTTTTGGTGATTTGCTGAAATCAGCAGGTACGCACCTTCCATACTAGGGTGTCTTGAGGAGCAGCCATATTTAAAAAATACTACCCTGCGGTAATACTGTTGTTGTGTTGTAATACGACACAAAAATGGAGTCAGCAAATTCTCTGTGGAGCGACGAGGAAGTAAAAGCCCTCCTTGATATTTATTCAACCGAGCGCGTCCAAAGAGGACTTGAGGGGTCTCAGTGCAACAAAAAAATATTTGCAGAGATAAGACCACAAAAACCAGAGCGGGGCGAACAGGAAAATGAGCAAATGGTTTTACACGATAGACTTCATATTGTGGCATCGACCTGCATACTCTGGCAATGCCGCAACAAAGGACTCATCCGCTGAGCTTTTGCGGTCGTTGACACAGAGCAACAATCCACCCTCCCAGCTGCTTGACAGTTGGTATGGAATAAGATGTAATTTAAAGGTGTAACAGTTCGGTTTTGCATGTTCGATTCGCTTGCGTACAGTTTCGGTTTTGTTTTATTTTTCCCTAATAAAATGTATTAGAAGCGCTGCATGCTTAGCCGAGGTACTGTGGGAGTTTCCGCACGGACGCCTTAAGTGCCGAACACAAATATAGGCATGACAACTTTCTCAATAAACTTTCTAATGGAGAAAGGCAAGTGAATAAATCCATAGTTATGTCGACATTGCTGTACGGATATGTTAACCCACTTAAGACTGCACAATCAGAAAATGAATGTTGAATTCAGCTAGATATTGTCTTCGAAATTTTTTTTAACTAGGATACCCAAATAGCAGGTACAGTGCGCCGGATCTGGCATCATCACATCATCGCCAGATCAACAATTCAACTCCACGAGTTTGTGACTCCTACTCTTGTAATGCTGATACTGAGCTCATTTTTGTTTTTTCCCCCCTGGATCCTGTACTTCTTACCTGCCAGAATGCCTGCCGGCCCGTTCACCTTTTCTATCACCAAACTGCCCACTAGATTCTTCGGACACTATCTGCCACTCCCTCTAATCGTCAATAAACTCTTGTTACTGCCAATTTGCCTCCCGTCTCTGCGCTTGGGTCCCCCGTTAACCCAGAATCTTAACAAATACAATATGTTGTTTGCAGTCTAAAAATGGGGAATCTTTCATGTAGATTTTTGCAGTCTAAAAATGGGGAATCTTTCATGTAGATTTGCTTGTTCTAAATCATTCTAATATGTTAGCATTAATAAATGGCATGGAAAAGAAGTGTTGCCATTATTACTTTTCATAGACAGATTTAATTTGCAATATATACACATTACACTATGATACATTGAGCAAAATGGACCCCAAATTTAATACTGAAAATGGTTTTGATACAAATCTGGCCCAGATTGGGAAACGTGTGCCGTATCCGGGCCATACAATAATGTGGTTCTGGCCAAAAATTGTTAGCTCATCCGAAAAGTGAAGTTTGACCCATTGTTCAAAAAGACACTGGGGCGCATCTGTTTTACGAAATTGGGCCGAAATTTGCAGTACATCTGGCCCATGTCCGCTCCAGTTATATTTTGCAATCTGGGTAATTACATTTGTCATGTTCAAGTTGTTGCTGCTAATGATTTGGAGCTCACAGTTTTGCTTGTTTATAATTTTTTAGTGTACGGACCGTTACACCCTTAAGACATATTATTGTTAGATGTGATATTATTGAGAGATGTGCTGACATTTCTCACTCCTGTACATTATGAGGTTGTGATGCACTGTGTTTCGATTCAAACAGAGCAAAACAGATCCCTGATTCAATAACTCAGACTTCCAGCCACTCTCTAATCACACAGCGGTCACACACAGTCAGTTCAAAAGTACAAGAACTGTGCCACATACAAAACTCATTGGAACAGTTTCATGTAACATAGACTTCATAGTTATATTGACGGGTCACCTCCATCTGACATTGCGCCATGTCTTCAAGTAAGGGGTCTGGCCACACACAGCATCAAGAGGAGTTATTCTCAAACACGCACGCAGCGATCTCACGCCAGATTTAGGTTGAAACAGGAAGGATTGTATCAGGAGTGATTTGTTCGAAGATTCAAGGTAATTATTATATTTTTCGTACCATGCATGGATTTTGAAACATTGTGAAAAAAATCAATGGGAGAAATCAGCCGCTACAACATTACAGTCATAGTTTGTAATAGTTACGTAAGATAAATGCTAATTACACAGTGTTTTGCTTTTAACCAAGAATCGAGACAGTTTTACGTCCATATCTACAAAGAATTCAGGGATTTAAGCATTTGTTCACAGGAATGTTCAACGGAAAAACTGACGAGCATCATAGTTCGCAATATTTACGTAAAATAAATGCGAACTTCACGGGTTTTTTTGTTTGTTTTGGGTTTTTTTTTGCTTTTAACCAAGAATCGAGACTGTTTAACGTCCATATCTATAAAGAATTCAGGGATTTAAGCATTTATTCAAAAGAATTTTCAACGGAAAAAGCATTTTGTTTTCATGAGGCCGCAGCTACATTTGGTTACCGACTAGAATCAAATTTCACACTATTTACGTAAAATAAATGCTAACTGCACCTTTTTTTTTTTTGCTTTTAACCAAGAATCGAGACTGTTTTAAGTCCACATCTATAAAGAATTCAGGGATTTAAAGGGCAACTGAAGACCTTTCCGGATTTTGTTGTAATTTTACGAATATAAACTTTGGACGAGTTCGTCAAAACAACCATGACATTATCAACACGTAATTGCAAGGATAATTTGCGTTTTTTTTTTTGTTTGTTTTTTTTTTTGCACTCCGTTAATGGTCCCTTCGTAAACCTGGAAGTGTGACGTAGATTCCCCGACACAACAGAGAAGACTATCAACAGCTAGCATAGTAGCAACAACGATGTCAGTGATATTTCCACCAAAGGTAACCATTCAGGATCGCTCTTTGGTGATGCTACCGATAGCAAAGGCTCCCAGGAAAGATGAACTACAATTAATCCCTACATGTTTAAACCTGAGGCGTCAGATGACGGCAATTTACTTGACACAGCAGATGTCGTCATGAAGCCAATTGACAGCTCGACACTTCAAGAACGGGGGAGTGAGTGGTAAGCCTAAGTCCAGCATCGTGATTTTTTTATTTGAGAGAATGCGCTTACATGGTTGTATATTTTTCCATGCTCTCCACATAGCTAAAACTGGATATTAGGTAATGGGACAGCTCCTACCGATCTAAATATGTTAAAGCTAACCCAAATGTGGCTAAATGAATGATGTTATTGATTTTTCAAAATAAATGACAAAACGATTTTATTTTCCCGGTGTTGCTGTAAACCGTCAAGTAATTACCCTTCCAAGCGTACGTCTGTGTCGTCAGAAGATCCCAGACATGAGAGTCAAACTTGAGGAGGCTGAAGCACTGACAGGGGCATGAATTACATTAAAATAATAAAACCATAAATTGTAAACAACATTGACACATTTTGTTGACTGTTTAATGTATTCTATTAGTATATAATATATTGTAATTATATTACATTCTGAAAAAAATATTCAATAGGCCACAACAACAATAAATGATACCAGATTTATGTTGAATCAGCATCAGCTTTCGCTGTCAGATTGTGACACAACATAGAAAGCTAAGTACCCAAGTAGCCAAGCACACAATGGCACACATCAAAGAACATAAATTTAGTAAGCAACACAAAGTTAGGATAGCAACGGACTAGCGCAACACTGAAAAATGATAATGGCAGTGGGAAATAAGTACGTATTTACTCTTTTCTGTAGCATTAAGTGTTCTCTATACAAAGATAAATCATTATCATTAAAATATGAAGGTAACTACATTTTTCTTGTAAAAAATGTGCACGTCATCTGATGTCGCAGACGGGAGAAATTCAGCATCTGGCAGGCCTCATAGGATCTCTTCAGTCATCATCGCTGGACACCGCATCACTTGGGTCATCATATGACTCGACCCACTCTCTCTTGATTTTGGGAAACTGGGTGGCGACTGACTTGCAACACTTTTTTCATCGGGTTGAGAGTTTCCACCGCTTAATATTTTATGTTTGGCTTCCTGGAGAAAAAAAAAAAAAAGAAAAATCATAGCAGCATGAAAATATTGGATGAATCCTAATTTTAATTTAAATAATAATTTCTTGGTGATCAAATCATAATGCCCCAGTCAAAGCAGCATCTATTTGATGCTATTGTTCCATCTTCGAATAGGCAGACCTTGATGTTGATGCTGTAGTACAATAGTCATTGTTTTACTGAGATGTATTTAATACATTAGGGCCTGGCAGGTGGATTGTTTTATATATAGGCTTTATATTTACCCTGGGACAGGCCTGGGACATTTGAATTTACATAATACCTATTGATATAGTAATAAAATCACATGAGTAGACCTTTCAGCAAACCTATCTACTTATGACAGGGCAACAGCAACAACAAAAAAATGTCACGCTTCAACAAACGGGCAGTAGGAGTCCCCCTCGTTTATCAACAGAAGTGCATCAAATTTTAGAGTCATAAAACCCAGTAAGGGTGTCTACTTACGTCTTTGTAAAACCAAGGTTGCATTGTTGTAGGTTTTCAAAGCTGTCGTCGCTGAAATGATGAAAACAATGAGCCGATTGGGGACCTGTATGCATGCTGACAAAAACGGTCCAAACCTTTGCAGGAGAAGTTTTTTTGGACCACTCATAGAGTCTCGAGTCTTCCTGTGAGCAATTCATCGCTACACATCCAGATGGCATGATGAATCTCGCGAGTCAAACCCAGAAAATGTTTGCAATATATGGCGAGGATAGCGTGGTGCTATATTTCCATTTTCAGAGTGGTGGCGAGGCTCCCTGGAAGTTACGTCATCAGGTAGCGGTCGGTCCCTCGTTGCTATGGTGTTGCTATGGCCATAACTCAAAAACTACCCGATCAATTATTATTATTTTTTTTAATGTGACTTTTTGAGACAGCGAATGTTGCATTTAATACAATTCAACTGAGTAAAACACTAAAGAGCGAAATCTGAAAAGCTTTTCAGTTGCCCTTTAAGCATTTATTCACAAGAATTTTTAACATAAAAAGCTCTCTAATTCCACACTGTGAGCTTTGGCGGCCACGCCAACAAAGCAGGCCCCCTATAAATCGGCCCCGCGCCTCATGTCCCGTCAATATATTGTGAAGTCTATGTATGTAATATTAATGTATAAGGAAAAATCAAATCATAACAATGTACGTAAAGCATAAAATGAGTTAACATGTTGTACACTTTTCCTAACAGTATTGCAATCCCGGATGCAGATACAAGGTGACTAGTGAAGTTTCTTCCCCCATGTGGATGCTGACCACGCTGAATGCTTAAAATTGTGCCCGAAGCGCTTCTAGTGAACTTCAAGCAATCACAGCGAGACGCAGACCACTGAGGGCGAGCCCACATTATTATACGCAATTACCTTCTATCTGCACAGCTTCACTTGTGTTGTTTTAGGATCCGCTTGTTGAGAAAATGATCCCGAGATTGTGGAGAAACACCACCGAGGGGGAAATGGCTCATTATCACAGAATATAACTCGCATACCATTACTGTTGTTTGCACTGAAATGTAATCCTCTGTGTGTGTGCGCATCTGTTTACTTATGCGCGTTGAGTGCATTCATCCATATCGTGGACGTTGGAATATTTAGGCAAAGCGGCTCAGCTGTGTTTGCTAAAACTCTTGAAAAGTGTATTCCGGAAGTGACAGGGCAACGCTTGGCTGGAGCCGAAAGACCGAGCACTCGCCGCCGTGTTGGATTCGTCCTTCATCAGCCCTCCGCTCTTCTTTTTCCTCTATCTCATTATTGGATGGATAGATGATCAATAGCAGCGAGCCAGTAGAGGGGGATTAGGATTAGAAATCGATGGCGTTGTTTTCTCGGGCCTAAACAGTGCCTTAAGATACTGACAATGTTTTGAAGACTAGTCGAGAGAGGTCAAGGTTTACCTTCTCTCTGTTAAAGCACATGCATCTCTTTGCATTTTAAAAGAGACGTTTTATGCCTTGGTGAGGCGCAGGAGGTGATTTCATGAATTAATTCGAGTACTTTATTGCTGACAAACTCAAAAATAGATTTTTTTCCTCCGCTTGTTGTGACACTTTTTTTCCTCCTTTAAAGGGAACATTTTTTTAGCCAACATGCTAATCAATAATCAGACTAAGACATGCCTGTTTCTATTGCTGTAGTACATAATGACATTAAGATATTAAAAACAATCATAAAAGACATCTAAAATATGAGTGCATCAGAAGAATGTGGGAAGCCCAAAATGCCTCTGTATGCAAAAATGAGCAAGCGATAAGAACAAGCCAGTTTGCGGACAGTTGAACTTAAATTGAACCACATCAAACACTTGCCATGTGATAACTGATGGACATAACATTATAAAATGCAGTTATGCCTCCTCCCAGCTGACTCTGTCTAATATTGTATTAAAATGATGTGTGGTAATTGAACTGTATCGACACTGATGCTATTTATTGCTATATGTTTATCTGACCAAAATGAATAGAATCAGTCGTTGGGATATAACCTTTAACATTTTTGTATGTGTGCTCATCATAATTTCCAGCTGTTTTACAAGAATTTTATTTATTACTGCAGTCCCTGTAATCTGGAACAAGATGTACCATATTGGCCCGAATATAAGAGGGTCCTGATTATAAGACGACCTCCTCTTTTTCAAGACTCAAGTTTGAAAAAAGACATTCTGAACACCAAATTAATTTTTATACAGATAATAATTCCAGTAATTCTGAAACAAATGATTAAAAATAATGTTATCTTGCCTCAATCAAATCTTAATATCTAAACATTTAAATATGTAAACTAAAGTGCGATCACATTCGTAAATGAATGCCTTCTGGTTTTTGAAATGTAAATAAACCAATATATTGTGATAAAACAACAAAATTGCAATAACTGCATTAACCATCAAAGTGAAGTCTAACTGTAACTGTAGTCTTGAAACAAATCTGAAAAAGGAAAAACATGACAATAAAATCATGCAAACTGGTTAAAATTGAGAGTAGCTGAGATCTGTCATGACAGAACATCGCTTCAATGATATCTGGCGCCATCTAGCGTCGTGAATGGGGAGAGTAGCTGAGATCTGTCAGGACAGAACATTGCTTCTACGACATCTGGCGCCATCTAGCGTCGTGAATGGGTATAACGTCTAGACCGCGAATATAAGACGACCCCCTCTTTTTCAGTCTTATTTCAATGCAAAAAACACCGTCTTATATTCAGGCCAATACGGTATTATTTGTTATTTCTATTTGACTCAAACACCATTACTCTTCCAAATTGATATTAGAAAGTTACTTAATTGCAGCAAGGAGGGTGAGAGAGGTAAGCTAGGTAACCCACCTAGGCAACATAAACCACTTTTATGTCAAAACCTACCAGTTGAGAGATACTTATTATTTGCACAACAATTGCAGTGATACATTATATCCCCATTACTACCTAGACAAAGTAGAGCAGCAGAGATTGCAGGAAGAGGTGAAGGAGAGATGGAAGTTGATCATTATGAGGTGAATAGACTCTATTAACAAGGTACGGTGCTGGCCAAAAGTATTGGCAACCCTGCAATTCTGTCAGATAATACTCAAATTCTCCCAGAAAATGATTGCAATTACAAATGCTTTGGTCGTAATATCTTCATTTATGTTGCTTGCAATGAAAATACACAAAAGAGAATGAAAAAAAACTTTAAATAATTATCATTTTACAAAACACTCAAAAAAATGGGCCGAACAAAAGCATTGGCACTCTCAGCCTTATACTTGGTAGCACAACCTTTAGACAAAATAATTGCGAACAACTGCTTCCGGTATCCATCAATGAGTTTCTTACATCGCGCTGCTGGAATTTCATACCATTCTTTTTTGGCCAACTGACCAACCAGGATTTGAAGGGTGCCTTCTCCAAACTGCCATTTTCAAATATCTCCATAGGTGTTCTATGGGATTCAGGTCTGGACTCATTGCTGACCACCTTAGAAGTCTGCAATGTGCTCTCTCAAACCATTTTCTAGTGCTTTTTGAAGTGTGTTTTGGGTCATTGTCCTGCTGGAAGACCCATGACCTCTGAGGGAGACCCAGCTTTCTCACAGTGGGCCCTACATTATGCTGCAAAATTTGTTGGTAGTCTTCAGACGACATAATACCATGCACACGGTCAAGCAGTCCAGTGCCAGAGGAAGCAAAGCAACCCCAAAACATCAGGTAACCGCCACCATGTTTGACTGTGGGGAGAGAGTTCTTTCCTTTGAGGGCCTCGGTTTTTTCCCTGTAAACTCTATGTTGATGTCTTTTCCCAGAAAGCTCTACTTTTGTCTCATCTGACCAGAGAACATTCTTCCAAAACGTTTTTTGGTTTCTCAGGTAAGTTTTGGCAAACTCCAGCTTGGCTGTTTTATGTCCCTGGGTCAGAAGTGGGGTCCTCCTGGGTATCCTACCATAGAGTCCCTTTTCATTCAGACACCAATGGGTAGTATGGGTTGACACTGTTGTACCCTCGGACTGCGGGACAACTTGAACATGTTTGGATGTTAGTCGAGGTTCATTAGCCACCATCCGCACAATCTTTCGTTGAAATCTCTCGTCAATTTTTCCTTTCCGTCCACATATAGGGAGGTTAGCCACGGTTCCATGGGCTTTACATTTATTGATGACACTGCGCACGGTAGACACAGGAACATCTTTGGAGATGGACTTATAGCCTTGAGATTGCCCATGTTTCCTCACAATTTTGCTTCTCAAGTCCTCAGACATTTCTTTGATCTTTTCTCCATGCTCAATGTGGTACACATAAGGACACAGGACAGAGGTTGAGTCAACTTCAATCCCTTTTAGCTGCCTGTGAGTGTGATTTAGTTATTGCCACCAACTGTTATGTGCCACAGGTAAGTAACAGGTGCTGTTAGAGGAGCATCACATGATTTTTAAAAGGGTGCCAATACTTTTGTCCTGCCCATTTTTTGAGTTTTGTGTAAAATAATGATTAAAAAAAAAAGTCCATTCGCTTTTGTGTTTTTTCACTGCAAATGAAATAAATGACGATATTATTACTAGCATTTGTAATTGCAATCATTTTCTGGGAGAAATCGAGGATTATCTAATAGAATTGCAGGGGTGGTCAAAAGGAAGAGCGAGAATTAATTAAATTACATATAGTTTAAAGCGCTATTTCTGACTTTTTGTGCAAAAACATTTTTTTGCTCACTTGCCAGTGCCCCCTTGTGCCCCAGTATTGTATTAGGTCTAGTGACGCTCCTGCCTGAGAGGAATTAATGACCTTCTTGAAAAAAGATACATAAAATATTTAAATGAAGGTCAAAGGGAGAAAGGGTGCTCCCAAAATCCTGAGTCGGCAGCAAGAGTCAAGGTGAGGCATTCTGGATAGGTGAGCTTTCGTCTCCCACTCACAGACATTTGGAAATGTACCCTTGATCTGAGCCTGCTTGCTCTATCTCGCCTTTTGTCTCCATCTCACTCACACACACAAACACAAACATGCACACACAGTTTCTATTTGTTGGGATGTCCACGCCTCTCGCTCCTTTGAAGGAACAAAGGCATTTATTTGCGGTTCCCGCAGATCAAAGCCCGGCTTTGTGACGGCTTGTTGCCAAAACAGGTGCACTAGCCATAATTGTTCTTCACTGCATCGTCTTTTAAAAGGGAGGAACATAATATCAATTACTCACTGCCAACCCAGAAATATGTATAGAATTCACAGAGTATGTGTTATGGTAGATAGTAGAAGGAGATTTTTACATATTAATAACACACGATCGAATGCTGCCAGCCCTCTTAGTCCAAATGGATTGGACGTCCAAGACAATTAATGACTGTCAGCAGAGATTAAAAAAAAAAATATGTAAAAACAGTACAATAGTTGAGTCTATAATTTACATTGGCATACTCTTTATTCAGTTTAGACACTCAGTTACTCGACATGCTAATAGCTGGCTGACACCAATAAATCAGCAACATATTGACAAACAGGTGTGAAGAAAATGCAAGCCTACTCGCACAGGACTAACATGCACACGAAAAAGACCAAATCATGAGAAATCCTCCTTCTTTCATACAGAACACGGATGAATTGAGCCTTCACATGAGTTGATATAGTACTGTAAATCATATTTCATTGTTTCTCACAGTAAAATCACTATATAAAAAAATATACTTTTTTTTTCATAATTTTCAGTAAAAGAAAAAAAAATTCAACATATTTATACAAACAAACATATTTAATGTTACTGTAAAAAAAATATTTTTGCCCAAACACAACCTTAAAATCGAAGCTCTCCAACTTTAGCTCTTTTTACTTAATATTGTACAATTTTCTTTTAAAATTTACACTTGTTTTCACAGGCAATATTCATCATTTAAAAACTCACATTAACAATATATCTATTTTTTCAGTTCCTCAATTTACTGTTATTTGATGTATTCAGAACAATAAAAGAACATTTTTGATTTTAGGGAATGTTCCCATTTCTATTTATACAGTATTTTGCTGCATTTTGTTTATGGCAGAAAACAGACAAGGCTGAAAAAGCATTTTCTGCTCTTGCACCCCCCCTTTGAAATAAACTGCTGTATTTTAAGCCAAAAGAAATGTTGTGTTTGATAGAACAGTATGTCTATATGCTGTTATAGCAGTTTCATGGCGCATTAAGCCCCCAAACTAATTTTGCGTTTACAGACATCGTGCAACCGCTCGTTTCAACCCAGCCATCAAAAGAAGGTAATTAAATTTGATTTGAAATATATTTCATTTTTAGCTTAGAATCATTAATTGATGTCTTGTATTTAGTTAAAAACAACAACAACAACAACAATAAAATTCTTCACTCGCATATTTTAAACTTTTAAACAAATTACGTTACAATGAAAAAAATAGTGTTTGTAAATAGGTCACGGATATCTACCTCATAACTATCGCTTATTTGTATTTTTTTTTGTGTTACTGTCGCATTTTCGCCGATATTTTAGATGATAATCGATCCAAAGAAAATCGGGAAAAAAAAAACCCTTAAAAGGGTAAATATTTGATAATAGATAATCTCAATCACTCCTTGATGTCTGCAATTTCTGCATTGTGACTCCTGTTATATTACCGTGTTTCACCCATAAAATCCCCAAAAAGTCAGGCTGTGGCCATTCACAGCTGTGTCTTGACACTTTGTGAGACATGCTACGCAGAGTTTTGGATCAAAACAAGGTAAGTACGCAATAATATCTTGTTAAAATCATGGTGTCTTTAATTATGCTCTCTCATGCTCTCACCTCGAGGTAGGGTTTAGGGGTTTAAATTTTTTTTTTCTTTCTTTTTTTAAAAGCCTTCTTGTTCAAAAATTTTCTTTACTGTTTCACACATTAATATATGAAATGTTTGACATTTGGCCAAATTGGGGGTCTCAGAGCAGAACTTCAAGTCACCTGAGTGTTTTCTGCCAAATTTTTTTGGGGGTTAGACATTTTTATCAATACATCTTATGAGAGTATCACTGTTATCACACTGTCATAAGCATGACATGACATCTTTCATTAATATAAATGTATGAAACATGTCGTTAAGTGCTACTCAGTAATTGATGTCATCAAATATCTCTGAGTTAGGACATCTGTTATAAACACGCATTCATGTTCATGACAGGGGTCATGTCATGATTATGACCCTGTCACAAGATGCGCTCAAATAAGGTCTTTTTTTTGTTTTTGGTTAGTTTTTTTCCGTATGTACATTTTACAAAAAACATTTGCTATTCCAAAAATCTGAAATAACTCATCAGAAACATTCAAAAACAAAGACATATAATTACATTTAGTCAATAAGGCATGTAGAACAATGGACCAATCGGCATTGCGGACAATATATCAATAATTATGACAAAATAATAAATACAACAGTTGTCTACTGACAAATCATATTTTAAAAAGTGCAATAATAAAGTGCAATAAAAAATACATCCTGGGTTTTTGTTGCTAAAATAAAAACACACCATCAAGTGTCCATATTGCTTCACCATCAATGCTGAAAAATGTTTGCGCCGTTCATAGTGCACGTGTCCAATATTTCAGCAAAATTTCTTTTCTTGCATATTTTTTGAAATATTTCAGTTTTATTTGCGTACTGTATGGACTATGTACAGTAAATGCTTTGCAGAAGAGTATCGAGAATCTCTTGCCGATTTTGTAAAACCTCGCAACTTCTTGCATCTGAAAGAAAAAATACCGGTGATAATCAGGAGAGACACTCATGACGGGGATCTAAAAAGTGCTAAAGTCTACTTACGGTCTCACATTCCTCATGAGTCATCTTCTGAGCTGGAGTGAGGAGAATACACACAACACTGGTCCTCCTGAGTCTGTCCGAGCAAATTTGGCCAACAGAGAGCAGCAGTAAAAGCGGAGGAGAGGAAATGAGAGGGAAAACGGAAAACACATCAAAAAGCAAAGATTCTTCATCACACTTGAAATTAAAGCTGCACTTTTCTGGAGATTTATTGATATCAACTTGGTAAGAGTTAGTAATTATTTTAGATGTCTTCGCTGTTAGGTGGAATCCTTGCATCTCCAAAACTGAATTTTTACTAAAGTAAATGCTACTCATTGGCTGCCATTGGTGGTGTTATCATAGTGACAAACTCATTTCAATTAACAGCAGAATGGTAAATGGTGTTATACTTATATAGCGCTTTTCCACCTTTTTCAAGGCGCCATCCACCTACTGGTGACGCAGCACCAGGAGCAACGTGGGGTTCAGTATCTTGCTCAAGGAGGATGATCAAACACCACATTCATGATCTTTAATAGCGCTGAAATAGGTAATTAAGGTCAATAAGTTAAACATGTGCCAGCATGTACTACAAAAAAAAAAAAAAAAAAAGGCCTACGTAGGAGTGTGTAACATCTCAATGAAGTTGGCCCCTCATCAGACACAAACTTACATGAAAATGATGTCTATGATTTGTGCTGTAAAAAGTTTAAGATATTTACAATTCTTTTATAGGTCAATCTGAGGTCAACCAACCTCCCATTTTGATTAAAAATGGCTAAAAATGGTGTCAATCGTTTATGCTTCGTTTGTGCTGTAAAAATGTTTGTTTGTGCTCCAATTGTTTTGTAGATATTATGGTTTTAAAGGGAACCACGGATAGAAAGACTTGTAGTTCTTAAAACAAATATTGGTGTGAGTTATAATAATTTGATATCAAAACCCCTCTTGATGTTTTCGTTATTATAAAATTAGTTTAACTAGCGGATCACCATTGTTGTTGGCGTCGCAATGCATCGTGGGCAGTGACGTCAACGGGTTGCGCTGCCTTTCAATCTCGCAACATAAACATGTCAACTGTTCAGCCCTTTCAACTTGAACCCGAGAGGAACATTAATGAGCGGGACAGCACTGTTGATATTTTACAAAATGTGCAGCAAAACCACAACGAACGGAAAAGACGGGATTAGGCGAGACATGAGTACGACAAAACCAGTAATGTTTATGTGGCAAGTTCGTCTAGTGACAGTGCTAACAACAGCAGAACTCAGAACAGAAATTTTTGTTTGCAGATCTTCACGGTAAACAACTGTGTGATCAAACCTATTCCAATATAATTATGGAGAGATAGTTAGCATCCAAAACTGTTGTGTGCTTTTTATGATTAGTATATACTTTCAAACACAGGAGTTTGATTAGTTTTGCAGAGATGCTGTACATCACAGCACACGAAAACTTTGATGCAGTTTGCCTCAACCGAGATGTCTAATGGGCTCTGCTCCACGACCAAAAGAGTGCTGCCCTACCCGATTGGAACCGGGTCCCCAGCCATCATATTCTTGTCACGTAAAAGCGCTGTCCAGATTGACTATCATCTTGCTGGTGTTCTTAGATTTTGCGCCCTTATCACATGTTGCTTTCAAGAGCTTTTGTGGCTGTGAATAAGCACTCTTTTACATTCAGTTGGGCTATCAGTATCCAAAAGTTACCAAATGAACAAGTTGCAGTGGTATGAAATAGTATCTGAGCCTTTTGGAATTTTTTAAATTTCTGCATAAAATCACCATCAAATGTGATCTGATCTTTGTCAGAATCACACAGATGAAAAAACTGTCTGCTTTAACTTAAACAACCCAAGCATTTATAGGTTTACATATTTTAATGAGTGACAGAAGGGGGGGAAAATAAGTAAGTAAACCATCACATTTAATATTTTGTGCTGTAAGTCTTTAGCAGACACTCTAGAGTTCTTTTTTTTACCTCTCTGAGTATTCTGCGTTGAACTTTTGGCGTCATCTTTGGTGGACGGCCACTCCTTGGGAGAGAAGCAACAGTGCTAAACTCTCTCCATTTGTAAGACTTCCCTGACAGTTGATTGATGAACATCCAGACTTTTAGAGATAATTTGTATCCTTTTCCAGGTTTATACATATCAACGATCCTTGATCACAGGTCTTCAGACAGCTCTTTTGACTGAGACATGATGCACATCACGTTTACGTACTTATTTTTCCCCCTTGTGTCATTGTTTGCATGCTATCCTCATTAGGATATGAAAACCTATAAAGGTTTGGGCGGTTTTGGTTAAAGGAGACAGTTTAACATCTGTGTGATTTTGACAAAGATCAGATCAGATTTGATGGTGATTTTATGCAGAAATGTGAGAAGTTCCAAAAGGTTCAGATACGTTTTCATACCACTGTACAGATAAACATACATATGCAAAATGAATACGGGGTAAATAAATGCTTAAGACGGATAAGCGACATGGAAAACGAATGAATGAATGTATTATATATACATACATATACATATATATATATATATATATATATTCGTTTGATTGCTGGCTATTTATATCATTTTTTGCCCAACAGATTTTATTAATGTTTTATTTGGCAGAATGAGATATAAGAGGACTGTCATGCACTTTATTTATACTTGAAGCACGTTCGCAGCTCTTCCATATCCTAACTCCCGCAGCTGACGGAGCGTTCCAACTCTCTCAATAACCCAGGGGTGTCCCAACAACTAGCGCAAATGTAGCACAAACAAAATGCACCACTTTGGGTCCATTTTCCAGTAAATGGGGTGCCGCGAGTGACGCCATCACTTGAAATTAAGATCTCAATATCTATCTCGACGATATCGATAGCAGCACAAATGAAACTTTTTACAACACAAACAGGCACAAATGTAGCACAACCACATCATTTTTGTATACATTTGTGTCTGATGGGGAGCCAACTTCACGGATGTGTGTTTAACCCTCAGGCAAACACGCGCCCCGGGGGCCTGATCTGGACCACCGTGTCATTTTGTGTCCCGCAAAATTAAATCGTGTTGTATCAACTTCATGTTTTTTTCCCCATCAAAAGAATTTTTTTACCAAATTTTAAAATAAAATGAAAAAAAGAAAAGAAAAAAAAAAAAGAATATTTACTGTGTTTGTCATTTAAAAATGCCAATTGAAAATGTGTTTTCACTCAAGATTCAAGGCAGCTGAACAGGACCGGCTAAAGCAGTACTTCTCAAATGGTGGGGCGCGCCCCCCCAGGGGGGCGCAGAGCGATGCCAGGGGGGGCGCGAGTGACCTCGGGGAACATGCTTTTTTTTTTTTTTTTTTTGCCGTACTAGAATAAAGTGTACTTGCACATCCACTCCGTGGGTGGCAGTGGCGCTGTCATTTTCAAAGTGCGTGCAGTATTTTTGAAGTAAGCAAGAGCACACGGAAGAGACTCATGCAGAGCTGGACTCACGCAGCGACCCACTGTCTTTCTCACGTGTCCGGCCGAGAAGTGCTGTTTTCGGCTTGGGATCGTCACGACCACCGCCCTCACCTACGGTTCTCCCTCGGCCGCCGAGAATGCGCTTTTTTCGGGCCGTTTGCCTTTGACTTTTAATATAGTGGGAAAAGAGGAAAGACCACTGTTTACTGAGTCTAAAAATGATTATAGCGGAGAAGCCAAATCAGTTAAGACGCCACGTTTTTCAGCGAAAATGTGCCGAATATTGCCAATTGTCACAATCGTCCCGCTTTGTCAGTGTTATATCAGTAAACCAGTGAGCACTGTGGTGAATCAGCGAAAATAAAAACTTTCCTTCTGTCCAGAGACCTTTTTCCCCCCTTCTATTCAGTTTTGTTTTTTTTCGGTCAAATTTTTTGGCATGTTGTCCTGAAGAGTAAATGTTTCTAATCAATTTGAATTTGTTATTATTTACTGATTTTATTACATTTTATTTTTCAGTATCAAATGGTCAAAAATGTACCTTGAGTGTATTTTTACAGTTTGGATGTGACTTTTTTTTTTTTTTTTTTTTTTTTTAACTTCAGGCAAATTGATGCGCATTGTCTTTTCTGTTACAAGCAACACAATGTTAAAAAAGTTATACTTTATTATAAGTTGATCTATGTTACTTTTTTTCTTTAATAGAAAAAAAAGGACACAATGTTAGGCTGAGGCGTACTTATAATAGTAATATAGACGAATGATACTATTTACAGTGGCGGCAGAGAGTTGGGGGGGGGCGCGAAACATTTACGTCTTCCTTGGGGGGGCGTAACAGAAAATAATTGAGAAGCACTGGGCTAAAGAAAGAAAAAAACAAAATTAAAAATTGTAAAATAATCCATTTCAAAAAGAAGGTTTGCAGTTTTTCCCTCTTTTTGTTTTTGTTAAAAATAATAATAATAATAAAACAATAACATAATGAAAATAAAGGGAAAAAATTGCTACAAAGAGGATCAAAAAGGAGGTTTTGGACAAATTAGAGTTGAGCGATATCAAATTAGTGATTCATTTGATTATTTGATTACCAATTAGTTGTTGATTCATCATTAAAGCCCTAATTTCATTGCCAATGAGTTAAATATTTGTATGGGTTGGCTCACTTTTTGATTAACAAAAAAAAAAAAAAATGACTACAGTACAGTATTTGGACATACAAGTTTTCAATTCACATAACAACATGGAGCCAATTTTTGCCAAGTGTGCAGCTTTAATTATGTGACTGTCAAGATTCAAACCCGGCTTGCGCTAATGAGCTTTGTCAGCTATGATGTGCTAAAAGCCATTAAATCTCCAAAGACGTCAACACAAGCATCATCTAAAAGTCATCACAGCCAGTGAAATGTTGTGTGATAATGCAGGATTGGATAACACCAATGAGTAGAATTTGTAGTTCATTCAGAATTGTGGAAGTATAAATGCTGAGAGATACTTGAACTGTGCTGAAACACTTAATCCTTTTTGGGGCACTCATTTAACCCATTGGCCGCTACTGACACAAATACACATCCGATGCATTTTAACTGGGGCAAATGAACATTCAAAATGCATTAGACGTCTAGTCTACCACTGTCAATAGCAGCAAACGACTTTTTTTCCTGACTAGTTTTTCTCGTATGGAATGTAATCTTTTTTTTTTTTTTTTTTAAAGAAAAATCCAGTAAAAATGGATTGGACGTCTATAGCAGTCAGTGTTGGCCAATGATATAATAAAAAAAAGGTAGTGGGTTTGTTCTTGGGTGTTTTTTGTAATCAAATAGAATTCAAAATTGGGGGAAAAAAATGAAAATGGAAAGGACGTCTAGCACCGTTGATGGTGGCCAGAGTTAATTAAAAAAACAAATAACAATAATAATTATTGTTATCTTTTATAGAAAAAACAGATAATACAACATTTTAAAAAATAATTTTTCTCAGTCAAAATAGATTGGATGCTGTGAACCTGCAAATCATTTTAACAAAATTATTACATGTATTTATTTTTAATGTAATTATTTTTTAAAGATTCTCAAAGATTGACATTTTATTAATTAATCATTTTATTTATTCATGAAAATGTATATAATAAATGATTAATAATTTCAAATAATATACACATACATAAACATAATTTAGACCTGCTGTCCACAAATGTGAAATCCAATTTTGGGTTATGCAGCTCACACAAATGTTAACGTTTGTGTTAGCCGTGGAAGCCAGGTCTTTATGTTTTTTTTTTTTGTTTTTTTTTTTAATTTCCAAAAATAGTCCCTTGCTCAGTAAAGGGTTAAGAATGAAAAGTTAAAGTGTTGAAAATTTTCTACATCAACAAATTCAAACTTTAGTTCTCAAATTTTAAAAAGAACTATTGCTAAGAGTTTAACGGTATTTGTATTCATCCTGTACTGTCACGGTGCTGGCACCACTGTTCGGTGCACGCAATCAGAGGGTGAATATGTTTCAGAAAAAAAAAAAAATCCATGTCCGAGTTAGTCCTACTCCACTCCAGGGGGCGGTAGCTGTAATGCGCGTAAACCAACAACCGACATTACGGCAAAAAGAAGACAATGCAAAAAAGATGATGTTATCTTTGATCACTACTAGGAAAGTTGTGGCGAAAGAGTTTTTGCATTGTATGTGTGTTTATTTCATATTTTCGAATCAGGAAATCTTTATTTTTGCTCTAGCTCTTGGCAGAGGTGAGTAGCAATGCGTTACATATAATCTGTTACACTTGCTTGAGTAACCTTTTGAGAAAAATGTACTTCTAACAGTAGTTTCACTAAGCTGTGCTTATTACTTTTACTTGAGTAGATTTGTGAAGAAGAAACCCTACTTTCACTCCTTTACTTTGGGATACACTAGACATTTTTCCTCTTTATTCTACATATTAAATTTTACTTCTTTTTTTGGCAGCGATGCCAACAGTAGCTCTACTAGTTTCACCAAGGAGACATCGCAACAATAATCACATGACTCCATTATGCCAATCAGACTCAAGCTTGCTGTTCTATGAACACGCCAGCCTGTTCAATCAGATGGAGTATTTAAAGCATTGTAAAAAAATTAAGTATTTGACATAGAGTGCTGCCATCAACGTGACTGGAAAGCGCAGATTTTAACCTCTCGCCCAGTTTTTATTTGGCACCGATTGACCACGGAAAACCGGAGATATGATCCTTTTAATTTTATAATAGGAAATATACCAGTGTATCACAAAAGTGAGAACACCCCTCGCATTTCTGCAGATATTTAAATATATCTTTTCATGGGACAACACTGACAAAATGACACTTTGACACAATGAAAAGTAGTCAGTGTGCAGCTTATATAGTAAAGTTCATTTTTTTCCCCTAAAAATAACTCAAAATATAGCCATTAATATCTAAGCCCCCGGGCAACAAAAGTGAGTACACCTCATGGGAACTACGTACATCCCTAAATGTCCAAACTGAGTACTCCTTGTCATTTTCCATCCAAAATGTCATGTGAATCGTAACAGGAGTGCTGTCAGCATTGCTGCAGAGATTGAAGAGGTGGGGGATCAGCCTCTTAGTGCTCAGACCATACGCCGCACTCTACATCACATTGGTGTGCATGGCTGTCACCCCAGGAGAAAGCCTCTTCTGAAGACGGTCCACTAGAAAGCCCGCAGTTTGCTGAAGACATGTCAATAAAGCACATGGATTACTGGAACCATGTCCTATGGTCTGATGAGACGAAGATCAATTTGTTTGGTTCCGATGGTCTCAAGCATGTGTGGCGGCGACCAGGTGAGGAGTACAAAGATAAGTGTGTCATGGCTACAGTCAAGCATGGTGGTGGGAATGACCTCCCCGCCCCCCACCTCTTCAATCTCTGCAGCAATGCTGACAGCATTCCTGTATCGAGTCACATGACATTTTGGAGAGAAAATGACAAGCAGTACTCAATTTGGACATTTAGGGATGTACATAACTCCCATGCGGTGTACTCACTTTTGTTGCCAGGGGTTTAGATATTAATGGCTATATTTTGAGTTTTTTTTTAGGGGAAAATAAATTAACTCTATCATATAAGCTGCTCACAGACTACTTTCCATTTTGTCAATGTGTCATTTTGTCAATGTTGTTCCATGAAAAGATATACTTAAATATCTGCAGAAATGCAAGGGGTGTACTCACTTTTGTGATATACTGTACAGTGATCCCTCGCTACTTCGCGCTTCAAACTTCGCCCCCTCGGTCCATCGCGGATTTTTTTTCAACATAAAAAAAAAAAAAAAAAAATAGATGAGCTGTCCCGTGCCAATTGCGTAATCTCACTCTCCCATCCCTCCCTCCCTGCTCGTTGTTGGTCAGGCAGTGAGTGCACTGGAGTGGCTTATTAAAGTTAACAATGATTGACAGACGTTGATTTTTGATGTTGCCAGAGAACCGAGCTTCAAAGTGCTGCATGCGTCAATCATCGACTCATTGACTTGTTAAACAGCTGTTGCAACTCATTGTGTGTTAGTTTGGTTTTACTTGGAGTTACTTTGGATTTGAGTGGACTCACTCAATGAAGCACTTAATAAAGCCAAGCATTTTTATGCCTTATTCCGCGTTAAAAATAATTCCGTTGGACAGTAACATGTTTAAAACTTATCACAATTATTACATTTAAAGTGCTTGGAAACCATCTATTAAAATATATAAATGTATTTTTTGAAATTATACTTTGGGGAAAAAAGTGAAAAAAACATGTCTTATATAATTATATATCTATATCTCTTTCCAGTGCTAAATCTGAATAATACATTGAACACATTTTGGGGGAGTGGGGTGGTACTTCGCGGTTTTTCCCTTATCTCGGTGGGTTCTGGTCTCCATTAACCGCGAAAAACGAGGAATCACTGTAATTTCATATTACGAAATATGTTTTCTCCACTAGCGGGCACTCATGGACGACTTTTACTTGAGTAATATTATTTTGAAGTAACGCTAATCTTACTTGAGCAACATTTTTAGATACCCTAGCCACCTCTGGGCTTAGATTGAAGTAATTGAAACAACGAGTGAGTCTTTGTTTTTGCACTATGACCATAAGAGGTGCTTTTTCAGATTTTGAGTGACCTGCACATTATATTGTCCAATAAAAAAATATATCTTATGTTGGTAATGCTGCCTGACTTTAACCATTACCTTAGTCCATCTCTACAAAAAGGGCGTTTTGTCAATTTTCGCACATACACATTGAACTAAAGAATGTGAGAACAATAAAAACACAAATTCACAAGTTTGTTTTCTTCTACGGGTATTTTTGTTTCACTTTAATAAGGGCTGCTATTTTGTTTTAGCCAATAGAACAAACTTTAATGTTCAAATGCTGTGATTTTTGTTTTTCCTGTTGTAACGCGAACTGTAACCCCTGTACAGAAGTACATACCGAACCGTGACTTGTGTGTACCATTACACCCTTTTTTCAGTTCATAATTCATAATGGGAGGATTGATTGGACATTTATCGCCAATAATCACAGCCAATAGGTTTAGCCAACAAAGCAACACAAAACCCAATATAAAACATTTAAAAAATATAAAAACCCATTGTTTCTGTCCCCCATGCAAGCATCACATTTTGATGACAGTCGGTAGAAGTGCTTGCCATGCAGATACTGGCATTTATCCCACTGTAAATTTAGGTTCGCTAACAGTGTGTTTAGGACGTACTAAGCCAATGAATGCTGGCACTCTTGAATATAAATGAACATATTTGAACGCTTGTCTCTCAGCATTTACTCATCCCAATGAAAATATTAGACTATGCATCACTTCTGACATTCTACAAGCTTCTATTCTACACCACGCTAGTGACTTACAGTGTAACTCGAACTAGAGTTTAGCTTACGACGGCCAAGAACGGGAGAGTACACCCAATATCTGCCATCTGCATACTAGTGGATGGATACACACACATACACATACATAAAAATGAGATGATGGAAGACAATTGATGAGAGAAAATGTACAGAACGAACTCAATTGAAAAAGAAATGCTGAAATGATGAGCTCTGCATGATGTCAGATATAAACATCATGCAGTGCAGAAATGAGATTTTTTTTCTGCTGATGCATTCAAAACAGCGACCGTTGGCAGTGGCAACCTCATGCTTGAGATACTCCCATGAGCCCTCCTTCTCACCATCATAACTCTATCACGCTGTCCTGACTAGGCCACTGCAAGGAGACCCAGCAGAGCAGAGAACAACAAAATGACGGATAGGAACGGAATTATATTTAGTGGTCATTTAGGCAAGTGGAAGAGTTGTGTTTGAAGGAAGTGATATTTTAAGTCGTTGGTTGCCATTGACGGCGAAAGACCTCCAATTTGTTTTGACAGAAACGGATTGATCATCAATTACTGTCAATGGAGGCCAAAGATTTCAAAGCAAAGTCTTCTCCTTAAAAAAAAAAAAAAAAAACTATATATATATATATATATATATATATATATGTGTGTGTGTGTGTTTGTCTTTTTTTTAGTACTCATGTTTTTTTTTAATTTTGTTTTTTTACTTATTGCCATTTAAATACCGTGGTACCTATACATTAGTGATGCACGATAATGCATTTTTCAGCCGATACCGATAACCGATAATTTCCTCCTCGTTCCAACCGATAACCAAAAATGTCAAGCCGATAATTTTATCAAAAGATTTATGTAAAATTTTAAAGTATACACAAGAGAAAATATTACTGTGCAAAAATATTATTGCGCTTTTTTTTCCAACATCAAATGTGAACAAGTAGTAAATTCCAACATCTAAATAAAGACAGATTGTCTGACATTGTGTAATGGTAAACCTTTGGCAACAATTACTTAGAGTAAAAATACGTAAGTTGCACAAAAATGGCTTTAAAAGTAAGCCATTCCTAACGTATAACATTACTATACGGCAAAAACACAACTCCTTAAAACTAGTTAAATTCCCTTGTTTTTAGTGTAAATCTATTGAAAATAAGTGAAATTAACTGCCGGCACTTCAAGTATATTTCACTCAGATTTCTTGAAGAAAAATAGCCAGCTGAAAATAAGTTTAACAGCCTTATTTTAAGCAATAAATTATTATACATAATCCTAAAAAAATTTTAAAAACTTGTCAGAAATGTTCTTTATTCAAGAATATGTATGTTTCAAAACATTATTTGAAAGCAAATTTTTCTTGATTTAGGTGAAAAATGACATTTTTTAGATGCTTGGGCTTAATAAGAACAAATGGCAATATTTAGTTCAAGTGGAATAATCTGGCGCATTCATCTGTTAACTAGTCGTCAACACTCAAACAAACTGGGGAAAATTATTTGACTAGATTTAAGAAGAATGATCTGATTAAGACGTCATAAATTTAAAGCGTACTGAATGCATTACTGACTGGATGACTTCTTTGTGTGGTTTGGTGCATGTTAAAATTATCAACTAACCACTGTGCCGTCATGATAAACATGCTTTCTTGACATCACTTATGTAAATGTCCGTGGTAAAACTGATGTGATCGGCATGTCTTTCACGAAGAATCGTGGTCGTATAAACTGCAATATTTTTTCATCCAGGGGTTTGGCTATCGGGTCATTTCGGGAATTTCCTCCCGCCTGTGCCCTTCAGTCCGCCCGGCTGCCAAATTAGCACCCGCGCCAGGCATCTGTCTTGAACCGGAGTGGCGGCGGCAGCTAAGTTCGTACCGGATATCCGCCCGCCCGGCTGGCTCGCTGCAGCATACAGTATTCGGTGCTTGGCTCTGCTCTGCCCGCCGAGGGCGAGGCGGTGGCGGCCTGCCGGACCGACGGGCTCCGTCGGAAGACAGCTACTTGTCGACTATCGGTCTCGTGAGGTCTATAGCCATAGATGGGAGTTTACCACCCGCTTTGGGCTGCATTCCCAAACAACCCGACTCCGGGAGTACCGCAGCGTCTCTGTATCGTCACAAGCCCCGTAGCTTCCTTTATAGTTTGTGTTTACAATAGCTTTAGCATTCGCGCTAGCAGCAGCCTTGTATTCGTTCCAAAAATCAGTGTGATGCAGTTTTAAATGGCTGCTGGGTTAGTGGTGTTCAATGAGGACGCTTTCTTTACGCCTCGTGGAACTGTTTTGTCGATGGCGAGAGCGTCGTTTATTTCATTTCACACACGGGAAAAGAAACGCACGCTAGTGAGAGCGCCTCAACACTGATGTGTAAACACCGCCTCCTCTATGACGCCGTACTCCTCAACCCCTCCTCCCACAGGGGCTTCAGAGAGGGGAGGGGTTGAGCAGGCGGCGGTGGAGAAGTGGAGAAAACTGCTTGGTTGCGCACATTTGGAGGCTAAATCAAGTATATAATTATCGGATTGCATTATCGGTTGATTTTTTTTTTTTACCTGTATTATCTGTGTGACGTCATAATTGCCATTATCGACCGATAATTATCGGTAACCGATATTATCGTGTATCTTTACTATACATACAAATTTAATTTGTTCCAGAATCTGGTTTGCAAGTCGAAATGGTCGTATGTCGAGCGGTATTTTCCCATAAGAATACATTATAATTCGATAAATTTGTTCGACAGCCCAAAAACCTACGCTAAATCCTTAATTAATACTGCAGGTACATTTTAATTTCAAAGGTAAGCATCACCTTATTCCTTTTTTTCACCAGCTGCACTTAACTCCTTGGGACCTATGTTGATTTCTCTCACAAGAAAATCCACCGTGCGTCAGTCTTGCGGGAAAATAATGAAATTGCAATTGTCATATTTCGAGCGTGTCGAGACAAATCACGAGTCAAAGTTTACGTCTGATGTCGAAAGGACCGTATGTCGAGGTACCACTGTAATTCATTTTTTCCTCCAAAATAAATCCTTCAACTAATTCATTCATTCATTTTATTTAAATTCTAAAACGTATAATATTATTTATGTACATTTATAAACAGTGGGGAAAATAAATATTTGAACACCCTGCGATTTTGCAAGTTCTCCAACTTAGAAATGATGGGCGGGTTTGAAATTTTCATGGTGGGTGCTTGTCCACTGTGAGAGACAATCTAAAAAAACAAAAATCCAGAAATCACAGTGTATGATTTTTTTTTTAACAATTTGTATTGTACTGCTGCAAATACAGCAAGTATTTGAACACTTGTCTGTTAGCTAGAATTGTGAGCCTCAAAGACCTGTTAGTCGCTTTTAAAAGGTCCACCTCCACTCCACTAATTCTCCTAAAAAAGTGGAGATGGATCTCTTTTTGACCTGTTTAAGGTGGTTAGCTGCATATAAATACCTGTCCACACCTTACACCCCATAGAGCTGTCCAAAGACACCAGAGACAGAATTGTAGACCTCTACAAGGCTGGACAGGGTTACGGGGCAATTGCTAAGCAGTTAGTGATATAAGATCCACCGTTGGAGCAATTATTAGAAAATGGAAGTAGCTAAACATGACTGTCAATCTCCCTCGGACTGGGGCTCCATGCAAAATCTACCTCGTAGGGTCCCAGTGATTCTATGAATTGTGAGGAATCAGCCAAGAATTACACAGGGGGGGCTGGTCAATGACCTGAAAGGAACAGGGACCACCATTTCCAAGGTTACTTTTGGTAATACACGAACACATCATGATTTACAATCATGTAGGGCAAGGAAGGTTCCCCTGCTTAAACCCGCACATGCTCAGGCCCGCTTTAAGATTACCAATGACCATTTGGATGATCCAGAGGAGTCATGGCAGAAAGTCATGTGGTCATATGAGATTAATAGTGTTTGGAGGAAGAAGAATGATGAGTACCATCCTAAGAACACCATCCCTACTGTGAAGCAAGGGGGTGGTAGCATCATGCTTTGGGGGTGTTTATCTGCATATGGGACTAGACGACTTCACTGTATTAACAAGAGGATGACAAGGGCCATGTATTGTGAGATGTTGGGGAATAATCTGCTTCGCTTAGTTAGAGCATTTTAAATGGGTCATGACTGAGTCTTCCAACATGACAATGGCCCGATGCAGACAGCCAGAATAACCAAGGAGTGGCTTTGTAAAAGCATATTGTGGTTTTGGCTTTGGAGGAAGGTCAAACTCTGGGTTTCTCAGTGACAGGCCAGAAACCTGACTGATTTAGAGAAGATCTGTGTGGAGCAGTGGTGTAAAATCCCTGCTACAGTGTGTGCAAACCTTGTGAAAAGTTACAGGAAACATTTGACCTATGTAATTGTAAAAAAAGGCTACTGAACCAAATATTGACATTGACTTTCTCAGGTTTTCAAATACTTATTTGCAGCAGGATAATACAAATACATTGTTCAAAAATCATACACTGTTATTTCTGTTTTTTTTAGATTGTCTCTCACAGTGGATAAGCATCTACCATCTATTGAAAATGTTTAGTTACTTATTTTTGCCTAAAGCAAAATACATGCAGGCAACACTAATACTACAACTGGATGTCAAATGGGGACCGCATCTGTCCCCTGTGCTGTAAATTTAAGATCCGTGGCCTGAACATAATAAAAAAAAAAAAGTCTAAGAAAAAAATATATAATTCGTTCATCAAAGAAAAGCGTTATCATCTCATTAGCAGCCATTGACAGTGATGGACAAACCAGACTTGCTCCAAAAATTAACTGTTTTTTACATTGATCACAAAGTAACTTCCAGCACGGCCGAGAATGAAAGGTGGTATTTGTCATGTGAAAAAATGGATTTTGCCATGTGGCATTTTTTTTGCCATGTGATAAAATTGATTTTGCCATGTGGCATTTTTTTTTTTTGCCATGTGGCATTTTTTTTTGCCAAGTGGCAAAATTGATTTTGCAATGTAGCAAAATGTATTTTGACATGTGGCATTTTTTTTTTGCTGGGGTATGTGGCAAAATGGATGTGTTGTGATGTAAATTGTATGGTCAAAAATCAAAACCAAACGTTTTTCTGCCATTCAAAACTTGGCTGCCAGTTAAATGTCGATGCGCTGCCATAGTAAAAATATGGTCAAAAATCACAGCCACACGTTTTTTCTGCCATTTAATATGAATGGTAAATTTGGACGTACATAGCCTTACTCGGGTGCTATTTGAATGTCAATGTGCTCTAATGGTAACTGTATAGTCAAAAATCACAGCCACACATGTTTTTCTGCCATTTAAAATGAATGGAAAATTTGGACGTGAATAGCCGTCAATAGCATAGACGCGCGTGGCCTGCAAAAATGCCATATACCCCCAAAAAATGCAACATACCAAAAAAAAAAAAAAAAAAAAAAAATGCCACAAACCAAAATCCATTTTGCCACATACCAATAAAAAATGCCACATGTCAAAATACATTTTGCCACATGGCAATATCAATTTTGCCACATGGCAAAAAAAAAAAAAAAAAAAAATGCCACGTGGCAAAAAATAATTCCACATGGCAAAATGAATTTTGCCATGTGGCAAATACCACTTTTGGTTCTCGCTGTCTCTCGTAATTTTATCATACAGCACTTACTGTTTTGTGCTACACTACACAAATACGAATTTAAGTATTTTTTAAATTGTTATTTCATAAATGAACTCATTAGTTCGATTGTCCCGGTTCGAACGGATTGAACCTATTTCTGTCGATGGCACTGAATCATGAGCACTCAATGCCAGACATCCCAGCTCAAATGGATTTGACGTCTATTCCTGTAAGTGGCAGTGAATGACTTAATTTTTTTTTCCTTTTAATACATGACAGGTATCATGATTTGATAAATTCAACTATTTATTTGAATTGATGTCAAAATGGGAATGACATTTTATGTTACTTTGTGTTTGTGTGGTTGTTTTCAATGAAAAGAATTGCTTTACGTTAAGCACGAAACTTCTCGATCTGTTTCTCCCTCCGAGCTCTTCAAGCAACTAAATGCTTTTGTTGACAATAAAACGTAACACAAAAGGGCGATGACTTACAAAGTAGATATCGGAAACCTGCACCTCCCCTTCCAGCGAGTTGCGGCTGCTGGAGACCGACAGCTGATTGCAAGAGTCCGACGACGCCCGAACGCTCGTCGGTTCGCCTCCGGAGAGATGAGGGGACGAGGGATGGACGGGGGTGAACGCGCTCGGGCGCGGAGGGTTCGCCAAAGAGGAACATGTGGATTGCTTGACTGAATGAGGGGGGGAAGATGGAGAAGGGAGCGTGGAGGAGGTCTGGCAAGCTGATTGAACGGCGCCGGAGGAGGACGGGAAGGTGGGAGGAAGGGTGGAGGAGGAAGGATTGAAGGCAGGAGGATTGAAGCTGGGCTGATTGTCAGCTGGCGAGCTTGCTTCTGTCCTCTGTGTCAGTTCTGTGCTGGATGGAATTTTACTACGAGTAAAAAAGAACAATCTTGCATTTCTAATGACTGATCATTTCGCTTAAAAATCTGGACGTGCGTGCATACCTGAGCTCGACTTCCACTGTTATGGTTTCCTGCTTCTTCTCATGAACTTCAACCACTTCTTTGTGGGACCTTAAGTGACAAAGTGAAGCGTGAAGGGTACTGATTAGATAGCGTTGGTCTTTAATTTATTCACTGCCAGCCGACAGAATGAAGCGTGGATAAGTCAATTTGGTGCCAAGGTAATTTGGTCTTGTCAAAATGAATTCTAATTGAAAGAGGTAATTTTGGTGCAACAAGAAGTATTGTGTACTCACAGCAAGAGGAATAGACTGTTTCATTTATACTATTTATGAGATCTTTGCCAAGTGAAATAATTATTTCACTCACTTAAAAGTCATTTGGTTTATAAAAAAAAAAAAAAAAAAAAAAAAAAAAGCATTTTACTTTTTTTCTATTGTGTTTATAGGTAAAATGAATGCGTATATTTAACTATATACTGTACAGTTAAATAATAATAAATCAAAACAGGGTGGGTGATATGGCAAAAAGATCACGATTTTTCAAAAGTAAAATCGTGATCATGATTTTTTTTTTTCTAGACTACCATATTTTCTGCACTATAAAGCACACTTAAAAGCCTTCAATTTCAGACAGTGCACCTTATCAGTTCAGTTCAGTTTATTCACACATCGTATCATGGTACACACAGGAACATGGTCATATATACATGCAGTTCAACTGATAAGATGCATGAAAGGGACACTCTGAATAAGCTATTTAAAGCTTATGATCCGATGCGTCTTGTATATGGATCAATATTGGTTAATCATGGCATGAAATTCCCTTTAGCGCAGCACCATCTAGTGGATGTATAACGCAACCTCAACCATTACTAATACTGCGCCTTATAATGCGGTGCGCCCCATATATGAAAACATTTTTAAAATAGGGTATTTATTGAAAGTGCGCCTTATACTCCGATTCGCCTTATAGTGCAGAAGATACAGTAATTTGCATATTACTGATCATTTTCCTCATACAATCCACTTAAAAATTCTGTAAAAACCAAAATGAAAAAAAAAAAAAACACATTTGAAGCCAAATAAACTTTCTGCACAGGTATAATTTATATAGTGCAATTTTTATCAAAATGTGCAATGAATTTAAATGTAAAAGGAAATGGACAACAACACATGATGTTTTGTAAAACAAAGGTTAAACACATCAAAAAGACGATAGACGATTAAATGATCTTTCAGCTTCATGAGATCGTCAACATGTTAAAGTCTACAGTGGGGCAAATAAGTATTTAGTCAACCACTAATTGTGCAAGTTGTCCCACTTGAAAATATTAGAGAGGCCTGTAATTGTCAACATGGGCAAACCTCAACCATGAGAGACAGAATGTGGGAAAAAAAAAAAAAAAAAAATCAGATTGTCTGATTTCTAAAGAATTTATTTGCAAATCATGGTGGAAAATAAGTATTTGGTCAATACCAAAAGTTCATCTCCCTTTGTTGGCAATAACGGAGGCCTTCACAGAGGTCTTCAAGAGCTTTTCACACACTGTTGCTGGCATTTTGGCTCATTCCTCCATACAGATCTTCTCTAGAGCAGCGATGTTTTGGGGCTGTCCTTGGGCAACACGGACTTTCAACTCCCTCCACAGATTTTCTATGGGGTCGAGATCTGGAGACTGGCTAGGCCACTCCAGGACCTTGAAATACTTCTTACGAAGCCACTCCTTTGTTGCCGTGGCTGTGTGTTTGGGATCATTGTCATGCTGAAAGACCCAGCCACGTCTCATCTTTAATGACCGTGCTGATGGAAAGAGATTTTTACTCATAATCTCTCAATATATGGCCCCATTCATTCTTTCCATTTACACAGATCAGTCGTCCTGGTCCCTTTGCAAAAAAACAGCCCCAAAGCATGATGTTCCCACCCCCATGCTTCACAGTGGGTATGGTGTTCTTCGGATGCAATTCAGTATTCTTTCTCCTCCAAACACGAGAACCTGTGTTTCGACCAAAAAGTTCTATTTTGGTTTCATCTGACCAAAACACATTCTCCCAGTCCTCTTCTGGAACATCCAAATGCTCTCGAGCGAACCGCAGACGTGTAATGGCTTCAGCAGGGGGACACTTCCGGCAGTGCAGGATTTGAGCCCCTGGCAGCGCATTGTGTTACTGATAGTAGCCTTTGTTACTGTGGTCCCAGCTCTCTGTAGGTCATTCACTAGGTCCCCCCCTGTGTGGTTCTGGGATTTTTGCTCACCGTTCTTGTTATCAATTTGACGCCACGGGGTGAGCTCTTGCATGGAGCCCCAGATCTAGGGAGATTATCAGTGGTCTTGTATGTCTTCCATTTTCTAATAACTGCTCCCACAGTTGATTTCGTTACACCAAGCGTTTTACCAATTGCAGATTCAGTCTTCCCAGCCTGGTGCAGGTCTACAATTTTGTCTCTGGTGTCCTTCGACAGCTCTTTGGTCTTGGCCACAGTGGAGTTTGGAGTGTGACTGACTGAGTTGTGGACAGGTGTGTTTTATACCGATGAGTTAAAACAGACACAAATTTATTTTCCAGTCTTTTAAAAAGGAGGAAATCTCTCTCCCAGTAACTGGGAGCATCCATCATAACGTTGTGCGTGCGTCCGTTAACCATGTCCGGGCGGCAGACGTGTCTCGAATTTCGTTCTGCTACGAGCGGCTGTCATCAAGTTATGAGGGAAAATAATCGTTTTTGAACCTTTATGAATCGTAATCGAATCATCACGTGTCAAACCACGATGCATGTAATAATCGATTTTTTGGAACTCCTCCACATTCAAGTAGGCCTACACAATATACTGTTTGCCATCGCAATGTGCGCAATAGTCCCATCGTAGGATGTGCGATTTTTAAATTTTTATTTATTTTTTTGTTTTAATTTAACACACATCCGCGCGATTTAGATAAGCAAAAACTGTCAAGGTGTCATAGACCATGTCTACATATAGCAGACTATCTCGCAAAAAGAACTTTTCTATGGTTGGTCCTATCATCCACACACAGAGGCACATTTGAAGTCTGCTTTTGATGCGTCATCATGTGTACATTAATAACCAGAGGTTTGCGTTTTTTTAATTGTTGCAACGTCACTGCCTGCGACAAAAAATGTTTAAAGGTCATACGTGCGACCCGAGTTCACATTCAAGGATTGCGCCTATGTTCACGGAGGATTTGGAATCGTAAAACATCACATATATACCGTGAATGTATTAAAGACATCTATAATGCACATATATAAACACCTAGGCGACCGCGAGCAATAGCGACCCGTGTTAACATGCTAATGATTCACGAATATCTCACAAGGCAAGGGCTAAACAGACAAAATATGATTGTTGAACCATTTTTCTTTTTGTCATTCACTCTGTGCTTGAAATCACATCAAGAAATATGTAAATAACGCACTCATGCGGTTGGGTGTGGATGATATTTTTCCTCCAAACGAGGTAGCGTGGATGTCCAGTTTTTTTTTCTTGATGGATGGGCAAAATACTCATTTTTTAAAATCCCTGCTACATGTGCACATGACCTTAGTGTGTATGAGGCTGTGTGGAGCACCTGCTCTTTTTTTTTGTTTTTGTTTAAAACATGTTTAATATTTTTGCTGCTTTGTTCCTCTTCCGAACCACTTATCCTCATTAGGGTCATGGGCGTTCTGTAGTCTATGCCACCTAGCTCTGGGCAGGACGCGGGGTGCACCCTGAACTGGTTACCAGCCAATTGCAGGGAACATGTGAAATACAGTGTTAGATATATTTTGTGCAGTGATATGACCTCCTGGATCCGTTTTAATTTCAGCAATCTTCATCATTAAACGATGAACCCCCTTAAACGGTATATGAATACAATGTTGTCATGGTGAGTGAACCAAAGTCTTCCCAAACAATACATTTGTTGAAAATTCTTCTAGTTTTAATATCGCAATATTTATCGCAATTAAGAGTGTGACAATATCTCGATACAGCGATATATCGCGATATTTTGCAACCCGATCGGTTATCGATATGCTCCCGCCAAGTATCGATACTTTTATTTAACATATTGGCCATACAATGGAGTATGGATGCTGTCAACTGCTCAATGTTTGTTGAGCAATTCCTTGGCGGTCCACTAGGGGCGCTCGGGAGTGGCGGTGAGGGTAAAGTGCGCACAAGTCGTCTAGAGAAGAAGAAAGGAAGCTCCAAGTGGGTTGAAAAAATAAAAAAGCTCCGTGAGAACGGTGGAGGAAAAAATGGGCAAAATATTGCTACAAATCACACATGGTGACACACTTTAGATTTTACACCAACAAGAAAGGAAGTAAGGTGAACAAGGACTTTACTGTATGCAAGAATTGTCTTAGAAAAATAAGTTTCACTTGCAGCTGGTGACGTAGTGGACACCGGAGTTTGTGAGCTTAGCTTTCATCACTTGAGGTAAGAAAGTTTTGCAATGTAATTGACTTTTTAATTTACATGTATTATTTTGATGACATTTGGTGTTGAATGATATAAAATAAACCAGGACCCTAAACTGGATGAAAATGAATATCGAACAAGCCCACATGAATTTACTGATTTATTTGATATTATTTGAGAACCACTTTCCATCTAGTTTACTACACAAACTGTTATTACTGTCATTTTGATACAATAAGCTATAAAAATGGTTTGAATAGGTTCCAAGATATATAAAGTGATGTGCATGATAATTAATGTTGCTTACATATTAAAAATAGGTAATTATTGCATTTTTAATTTCTATACATTCAATTCATATTTTTTTTTAATTCGATACTTCCAACACAAAAAAAAAAGAAAATCAGGATTTCAACTCAAAAGCTATGAAGTAGCTAATATTTTTTGTTTTATTTTGTTGTTTTTAAGGTGAGGAAGACTGTGACTGAGCAAGTCTGGCATCTTAAATGCTGAAGCAGATAGTGGAAGTGCTCAAACCAAGCAAATAAGGTCATATATGAAGAAAAGACCCACCAATTTTATCATTGCCCCACTCCAAGCTCAACTGCTGACACCTATGGCACTTTTTATTTATTATTATTATTTTTTTAAGATTTAAAACTTTAAAGAAATTAAGGGTGCCATTCATCATGATCTTTCCAAGCGATATAAGTGGTTGTGGTTTGTTTCCTCTATATGTGCAGGTGCACAATTTGCAGTAGATTTATATTCTACAGCAATGTTGCACAGAAAAGGTGTCACTGTTTAATAAATGACTTAAATAGTATTTTTTTCTATTTTTAAATATCTTTTTTTCCCCCCGTTTCAACAGTTGTATCGTAGAATGTCATGTATCCAATTTCTGACCAATATATCGATAATCGCTGCATCGTGATATCGTGAGATAATCGTTATCGTGAGCCTTGTATCGCGAATCGTATCGTATCGTGAGGTGCCCTGAGGTTCCCACTCCTAATCGCAATATATCGGAAACCCCCAAAAAGTCACAATGTCAGTTTTCCCCAATACAGTAGTACCTCTACATATGAAGTTAATTCACTCCAGGACCTTGTCTAAGTCGAAATGGTCGTACACTGCTGGTCAAAAAAGTACTGGCACCCCAGCTATTCTGTCAGATAATGCTCAATTTTTCCCTGAAAATAATTGCAATTACAAATGCTTTGGGGAGTAATATCTTCATTTGTTTTTCTTGCGATGAAAAAACACAACAGAGAATGAAAAAAAAAACAATCATTATCATTTTACACAAAACTCCAAAAATGGTTGAGTAAATTTTAATCCATTTTAACTGGCTGCAAGTGTGATTAGTTATTGCCACCACCTGTTATGTGCCACAGGTAAGCAATAGGTGCTGTTCATTACACAAATTAGAGCACCATCACATGATTTTCAAAGGGTGCCATTACTTTTGTCTGGCCCATTTTGGGATTTTTTGTGTAAAATGCTAATGTTTTTCTTTTTTCTCTTTTGTGTTTTTTCATTGCAAGCAAAATCAATGAAGATATTACTAGCAAAAGCATTTGTAATTGCAATCATTTTCTGGGAGAAATTTAGCATTATCTGACAGAATTGCAGGGGTGCCAATACTTTTGGCCAGCAGTGTGCATATAAGACATTCCCTTTTTTTCCTCCCAAAGTATAATTTATCTTTTATTTTTTTAACCCAAAAATAAAAACAACCAAAAAATAGTATTAAAAGAAAAATATATATTTGTACATTAAAAAAAAAAAAAAAAAAAAAACATGGAATCAGGACAGTATCGGCCGATTTGAAATTCACAGACAATCCCCACTCAAAAGCACACATGACAACTGTATTTGTCAGTAGCAGTAAATGTTGAGTTGAATAGAAAATAGCAAAGAAAGTTGTTTTTTTCACTCACTTGGGTGCCAGCATTTGTTTCCTGTAGCGCGGGTGCTCGGGAGTATCGAAGGGGGTGCTGGGTAACGAGTTGTTTGAGGACAGCGTGGTGGCGATCGATGCTGTGGTGGCGTCTTCAAAGGAGGGAGGCGTGCAGGGGGGCTCTTTCGCCAACCAGAAAAATGGAAATACATCATAATGACTGGAAGGCGGTAAATAATGACGTTTCAGTGCCACTGACGTCCAATCTGTAGTGTTTTATTGTCTTTTTGCTTCTTTTACTTTGTAACAAAAAATGTACATAAGTATATAAAGAGTCCATTCCTAAAAACAGAAATTATATATTTACAGATTCTTTTTCTCAATTTTTTTCTTTGATTAAAAATTGAAAATAAATTTGAAAAATACAAAGGACAAATTTTTGTAGCCCTCAATCTTTCATTGAATCTGAATATTCAGTGTTTTCCTTTCTAAATTATTCAATTTAAATTATTGAAATGGAATGGTGTGGACATCAGTTGCACTTTCGTGTTGGCTCAACTTTTGCTTTTGCTGCTAAACTGTTCCTTCTCCAAAAGGGAGTTGACTTTTTTCCATTAAAATGGAAAATGGACAGTTTAACCTGTTCCACACAATATAAAAGAGAAAAACAGCCAGGGGTGTGTGGTAACACATAACATTTACTCAGTTACATTACTTGAGTAACTTTTTGAGAAAAATGTACTGCTAGCAGTTTTACCACACCAGTGTTGTTTTCGTCAACAATGACGATAACGAAAATATTTCGTTGATGAACAACTTTTTCATGACGATGACGAGCTTAAAACATGGCTTTGGGAGACTAGAACATAATGAGACGACAGCCAGTTTTCGTCAGATGAGATGACAACGAGACGAAAATGCGACATCGTTTCTGTCAAATGTTCACAATGCGTGACATTGTACGTGGAGTAAGACAGCTTGCATCGTGGCAGTTTTTGGGTCATTTCACTCTAGAACTGTCCCGACTAGTCGACGTTTTCGACGTCTTTTGATTTTGAGGATTTGCCGAAACCCAGTCCTAATCCGATACCGATCCAATTTTTTTTTCTTTTTCAACAAAAGTTCCAAACATATCACAGTACTGTACTGTTTACAGTACTTCCTCTTCGACTTTTTCCGGAAGTGTTGCGGTCAGTGTTGTAACAGATTACCTAAAAAAGTAATTTAATTACTGATTACTGATTACACCTCATAAAAGTAATCTAGTTACTTTACTGATTACTTTATTATCAAAGTAACTAAGTTACTTTAAAAGTAACTTATCAGTTACCTTTTACCAATTTTTCTCCTTTTGCTATCGCAACATAAAAATGACAACAAAAAATGTCATCGCATATAATTGAATTTTTCACATAAGGCTTAATCTTTGAGTTAGCGGGGGTTTAATTAGTCGATGGAGTTGATTTCAACCACCATTGACTCACGCTAGCTTAGCCACCCCGGAGCCCTGAAACTAAGAAATAATTGACAAACTGCACGGAATTTGTTCAAATCAACTCCAACGACTAAATAAACCCCTGCTAACTCCAAGATAAAGACTAATGTCAAAAACTCTGAACTTCCCCTTTAAAATAAAGACCTAGCTGTTAAAATATTGTCTATAAAAGTTGTAAAGCCATAAAACAAACAACAAAAATGAATGAAATGAACAACAATCCTACAACGTATTTCATAATGGGTCAAAATCATTTTTCGAGAAGATCATGTGACTAGCACCCAAGACACTAGCTTTTGCTTTGCTAAGACAAAACTACACATGTGGAGGCAAGATGGGTATTTAGAATTTCTGTAAACCTAAGCTTTCAAACACAACCAACAACAACTGAGCTTGAACAGTTTTATATACATGTATATATACAGAATTGGCCAAAAGTTTGGCGGCACCTCAAAGGTGGACACTTTGGAGAATGTAGAATATAAAACCTGTTTTCAGTTATTTCACTTTTTTTTGCCATTCCACATGTTCGTTCATAGTTTTGATGTATTCAGAGAGGACAATAGTAGGGAAAATATATAAAACGTAAAAATGTTTAGGTGTGTCCAAACTTTTGACTTTTGTTTCAGTCATCAACATGCTTTGCCCCCAGCCCCACAAAAGTAAAACTCTGCCTATGGTTACAAACACTGACAATAAAATGTGCATAAAGGCTGGTTACAAACTGTAGAAGTGCTGGCTGTCTTGTACCTGTAGCCTTTTCGAGTTTTGTCGCGTTGTCCTGTAATTCCAAGTGCTTCCTTGTTGAATTGGATGTAGAGTTTTTAGCGGCCAACAGTCTTTTTTAGCCAGCGTAAAGTTTGCAACGCACGGAGATATTTTTGTCATCTTTACTGGACAGAAATGTGAAGTAATGGCTGTATTTCCAGTGAGCAAAGGCATCCATTTGCGGTATATATCCTGCCTTTCACTGTTAGCCTCGCTGCCTCGTCAGAATGCTATGTTGTTGACCGCCGTGGCAGACAGCCTCAAACAGCATCGCAATACACATGACCCGTTTTTTTTTTTTTCCCCGATGAGAAATGCTCTTCATACATGACTACAGTATTCTTCATTCTACATACATTATGAGGCAAAAACAAAATAGTAACGCACAGGCACTAGGGAAACTAACTTTAATCGGATTACTGGCTTGGAAAATGAAGGCGTTAGATTACTCGTTACTGAAGAAAGTAATGAGTAACGCGTTACTGACAACACTGGTTGTGGTGTATAAAATGTTTATATTTCTATTTCTTTTGGCAATGACATTGTATTTCTGATTCCTTTGGTACTTTTTAATCCAAAAAAGTATATATATGTTAGAGCTGAAACAAATACTCGAGCAACTCGAGTAACTCGAGTTTAAAAACTGATCCGAGTAATTTTATTCACCTCGAGGAATCGTTTAATTTTGCCAGCTCTAAGCATCATGTTTTGCCCAGACTACTTTTTATGTGGGACAACGCACTGACGTACGTAGAGGAAGAAGCAATAAAAAAAAATTTTTTAAAAACCTTACCACAGCCGACAGCCGCTACAAACTACACCGATGTTGCTAAAAAGCTACGCCCGCATGATGCCAGTGTGGTAGCTGGTAGTGTCCGATGCGTCTCATAGATATCGCATGCATTTAGGACTAGATGCGAAATGACAGACTTGGCCGCGTCTGGGCAGCGTTAGTAATCAGCCGCCATCTTTAAGCAGTAGACTTCTCATCACTAATAAATATAACATTACTGCCACTCGCTCACGTAATGTTAGCCCTTCGGAGGGCTAGGTTTCTATTGTTTATGACCACTGTCGATGCGTGGCTAACGTGACTTACATACGGGCTTTATCTAATCTGTAAAAACACAGCGCTGTAGAGTGATGAGGGTGTAAAATTAAAACATAATAAAGCTAGCAGTCAGTTTTAGCTGAAGGGAAAAGAAACCGTCATCGCACACACCATATAATTGTTTGCATTAGTCTAACACATTCATCTAACTATTGTTTAAGCAGACTCCACTACATGCCCTTTGACACAGTAAAGTGAATCACCTTATCTGGGTTAATGAGGGGGAGATGAGAAAAATGGTACAGTTTCTCGTAGGCACCGTCTAACTGTTTGCATTACTCTAACACACGTAATATAATTAATCAGGAAATAGTATCGTTTTCTTATTTATGGTAGGACTGCACTACTAATATAAAATAAATAGCACACCATAGTTTAATGAGAAGAAATAGAAGAGATACACGATGCCGTCTTATCACAGAAGCCCAACGCATGCGTCACGAACAAGATTGACGCACCAACTCTTGCAATCAGCTCTCCCAGCAAACTCCAAGGACAAAGCGCTTTGTCCTAGAACAAGTAGAGACAACCCGGACAAAAAAGTTGATAGTGGGCGTCCCATCCGCGCACGAACCTAAGCCGCCCAAAACCGGCCACAGAGGGGAAGACCCAAAAGCAACGCCCAGACACACCTTCGGACACACCTTCGACACGACCCGCTTCACCAAGGACTTTAAAAAGACTGGACACATAGATAACACAGATTTTGCTGCTCGGAAACATGTAGCTTTGTTTTGGATCCAGAATTGTCCCTCTGTCGTCTGTTTTTTGCCTTGTTTTTGACCATTGTTGACGAATAAATTGTCAACCTCCTTTCGGCGAGTCTTTTTCAAACTTTTGGAACATGGAGTCAGTACAAAGGGTTAATATCAGAGGTGGACGCGCGAAGTTCTGCCTTCCCGGTTGGCGCGCGCGGGGGCAGCATCGGCCGAGCGGCACTTGTTTTGGCTGTCGCTGTTTCCGTGCATCTTGGCCGGGGGGCGAATTTCAACATAGCTCAGTAGTCATTGCTGAATAAAACACCAAGTAGCACTGGTTCCTAATGTGCTCCAATACAGCAGGTATCATACATTTATTTTGAACACTGCAAAAACTCAAAATCCTATCAGTACTTACAGTTTAGACTAACTTGAAACTTAACTAGAACTTAAAAATAGCTTGACACAAATGGAAATTCAATTGAAACACGTGGGAAAAACACGTATTTTTCAAGTGATGTGTGTTATCAAGCGTAATTAAATTTTTTTGGTAAGAAATATTTTTTTGCGTGTGAAAGCAGTGAATTTGTTTTTCTAGTCACATCTTAGATGCAATTGTTGGCTGTTTTCAACAATGTAGATTGAATATAAAGACATTGATTGACTGAAAATGGTTCAATATTGGATTAACCGTCTTTTTTTCTCATGACTATTTATAATTGCTCTTTACCTACAAAAAATGTTTTATCCGACAACTCGATTAATCGATAGAATTTTCAGTCTATTACTCGATTACTAAAATATACGATAGCTGCAGCCCTATGTACATATACTGGACTGTCTCAGGAAATTAGAATACACAATATTCTAATTTTTTGAGACAGTCCTGTGTATATATACAGGACTGTCTCAGGAAATTAGAATACACAATATAACCGATTCTGATCATCTGAAAAATGGCCCAATGGCCCAATCAGCCCAATTTCCGACTATGTGATCGGATCTGGGACAACCCTAGTACAGTATATTAATAACAGTTCATATAGATTACATTCTGCAGCGAAAAAAATATACCATTGGTTTAAGAAAATCTGACACTGTAAGCAGTTACTCATGACTTAGGAATTCTTTTACACGAATACTTTTTTACTTGTAGTTGTGTAAAAAAAAAAAAATCATATTACTTGTAATTGAGTAAAAATTTGAGGTAATGTTACTGCAACTTCAGTAAAAAAATTTGGCTACTCTACTCACCTCTGAACACAGCCCTTTATCTTTTTTCAACTGTGCTACTTGACATTTGTCAGGTTGCTCAGAGGTAATTGTTGGATTAACGTGAGATGGCAACCGATTCAATGTATGTTAAGCGGTTGCTTACCATTGTCCTCCAACACAAGAAAGCTGTGAGGTCCTCGCAGGTTGTCCAGATTTTCCTGCTTCTCATCACTCTCTGAGGGTTGCTGGCCGGCCAAGCAGATTCCACCTGCACTGGATTTTAACATAGAGAAAGCGGCTCGACCCCTTTTAGAAGGGGAGGGTCTTAATGCTGTAGAAGAAAATGGATACGCAGAAAATGAGTTGATCACTATATGCATACAGTAGGTACACCTTAATAGTAAGGCTGCCACGATAAATCGGTTTAATGAGTTCATCAACAGCGATTTTGACAGTCGATGTATCATTTAGAGACATTCTTGACTTAAAATTATACGAATGCTGTTTTTTTTTCAAGACTTGTAATGATGAATCTTATTACCTTCAACTGTTATGTTATGTCACAGAACGAATAAAGGGATTATTTTTGTGTTCATCTTAATTATCATGCAAGATTTATTTGGATGCATGAAACAGTAGACGTCCTTACGTTCTACGGTAATGAGGTCAAAGGTCACAGATGTTGGACGAATATCGGGGTTATTATCAAACTTGCAGGATATATTTGTAAAATGAAATTGATGAGGGGATTAAAATTAGGGGTTATGAGGTCAAAGGTCACACAGGTCAGAATAGGAATTTAGCTTAATTTAAGATCGAATAAAGGGATTATCATGAAAGTCGCATAATGTGTGTAATGTGAAATTCAAGAGGTGATTAAAATTTGGGGTAATGACGTCAAAGGTCACAGGTATCAGAAAAGGAACTTTAACAGAATTTAAGAAAAAAATAAGAGTTTACTATCAAACCTGCAGAATTTTTGTAACAGGAAACTGAAGAGGTTATTCAAATTTTGCGGGAAATGAGGTCAAAGGTCACAGAGATCAGAAAATGAATTTTGCGACAATTTAGGAATGGATAAAGGGATTATTATCAAATTTATAGAATATTAGTAATATGAAACTGAAGAGGTTATTCAAATTTTGCGGGAAATTAGGTCAAAGGTCACAGAAATCAGAATGAATGAATTTGGGATAATTTAGGAATGCATAAAGGGATTATTACCTAACTTGAAGAATATTTGTAATATGAATCGGAAGAGATTATTAAGATTTTGGGTCAAACCTCAAAGAGGTCAGGAAAAATAATTCCATATTAAATTGCCCTCTCTATCTAAAATGGTGATGGTTTGAATTAACAAAAGCAGATCATTATCTTTGTAATTAGTTGAAATTAGAAACAATGAACAGTAACAGTTACATATTATTCATTGTCTAAAATGAGCGCATAGTTTTTGGGTAATACAGTCTAACAATAAATGACATGATTTTCAAATGCACCGATGAGTTGACGCTTTACAAAAATAACTACATAAGTGATTAATCGACTAACAAAATAGTCGCCTCTGGCAGCCTTACTAGAAAATCTGGTACAATCCCAATACAGTGTGCCTTGAGATACAAGTTTGACTTCCTCGGTGATCACGCTCGTAAATCCAATCCCTCGTATATTGAATCATACCCACTCAATAAAAATGAAAACAACTTACATGCGACTAATTGTGACCAAAAATATTCTCAACATTTCCAAAGCTCCAAAATCAGGTTCACTTGTATCTCAGGGCACCAATGTGTCAGTTTGGAAATCCATTTGAAAAAACTCACAACAACTCTTCTTGAAGACAACGGCGCTACAAAATTTGTAGAAGCGCTCAGCGTAGAAACTCGGCCTGTGAACGGACACTGTGTCCTGAGGGCGGTCCGGGAAATAAATGACATATCAGTGTGCGGTGCTTTATGTGCACCGTGTAAAAGACGTAGAGTACTAAAATAAATGAGGCGGCCACAGTTTGATCAGCTTGATTTGTTTGAGTGCCGCACACGAGGGAAATGTACTCACCCCGTCATGGATCAGCGACTTCCAGGAATGCTCCAATTTCTTAATCAATCTGGAAGACAGTTGCATTATTTTGCTCATCTATCAGGTCAATAGAAAATCAATTTAGATGAGTTTATCCTTAGTTGACCTTCAAACCATTTGAACTGGGAGTTCATTCGCTGCCAACTCTCCCACTTCAAATGGATTGGACGTGTCCACGAGTTAAACATAGCTTATCTGGCAATATAATAGTGCAGGAGCCCCTCGAAATATTTGTATTTAATGAGGGCTTTGGCGTCATCTTGTGGCCATTTAGGGCCATTACAGAAAGAAAAGAAAAATATGATTCGGTGTTTTGTTTTTCGCTCACTGTATAGCTCAGGATTGATTCCAAACAGAAACATATATGGTTATTTTTTTAATAGCGAAACAAGGTTATAGCTGCCCTTATTAATCGAATAATTGACAACTAATCAATTATCAAATTATTATATATATATATATATATATATATATATATATATATATATATATATATATATATATATATATATATTAGGGCTGTCAAAACTATCGCGTTAACGGGCGGTAATTAATTTTTTTAATCAATCACATTAAAATATTTGGCGCAATTAACGCACATGTCCCGCTCAGACAGTATTCTGCCTTTTGGTAAGTTTTACAGCAAGGCTTTTTGTGCTGTCTAACAGCGAACTCTTGTGGTCGCTTTGCGACATGGTTTATTGTTGTCTTGCCAGTTCAATATGGCTGCACGACATCTCGGGCTGACGCCTACGTTGTAATGTTGTGCTTATAAGATCCTTGGACAAGATTTGTCCGTAAGTATGGTTGTTGTAATGTACATATTATGTTAGTAAGCGAAATGTTATATTTTTTGTATGAGACGCTTTTTGTTTATATTTAGTGAACCTGTATAGCGTGCTAAGCTAACGTTGTTGCTAATGCAATGCTTGTGTACTTTTTTTTTGTAGTTTTACGACGGTCTAAAGAGGACAATGGTTTGAGGCCATTTTATTAATAAATCAGATGAAAAAGGAAGAAGTCTGATTATTAAGGCGTCGTTCACTAGCTGTCTAGCTTTGGAAAAAGTAGACGCTTCGGAGTGAGGACAGCATAGACAGATTTAAATGACAGTAGAGTGAAATGCCCACTACAGTCCTTATGTACCATATGTTGAATGTATATATATCCATCTTGTGTCTTATCTTTCCATTCCAACAATTTATTTTACAGAATATATATATAATTTACAGAAAAATATGGCATATTTTATAGATGGTTTTAATTGCGATTAATTGCGATTAATTACGATTAATTAATTTTTAAGCTGTAATTAACTCGATTAAAATTTTTATTCGTTTGACAGCCCTAATATATATATATATATATATATATATATATATATATATATATATATATATATATGGCGTATATATACGTATTTTTCTTTTTTTTTTTTTTAATATACATATATCCAGTGGTATGAAAAAGTATCTGAACCTTTTGTAATTTCTCAAATTTCTGCATAAAACCATCAAATGTGATCTTTGTCAAAATCGCACAGATGGAAAAACTGTGTCTGCTGTAACTAAAACCACCCAAACATTTACAGTATAGGTTTTCATATTTTAATGAGGATAGCATGCAATTAATGACAGATGGGGGGAAACTAAGTAAGTGAACCCTCTGCCTGAGGAGACTTACAGAGCAACTGAAACCAATTTTTACCGAACAATTTAAGTTAGCTGCTCTGCCCACTATAAAACACACAACTGGTAAAAATTGTCTTGATAAGAAGCTTGTCTCATGTGAATAATGGCTCGGTCAAAAGAGCTGTCTAAAGACCTGCGATCAACGATTGTTGATTTGTATAAAGCTGGCAAAGGATTTAAATTAAAAAAAAAAAAATCTCTAAAAGTCTGGATGTTCATCAGTCGACAGTGAGAGAGTTGTCTGCAAATGGAGAGAGTTTGGCACTGATGCTTCTCTCCCAAGGAGTGGCCGTCCACCAAGGATGACGCCAATAATTCAGCGCAGAATACATAGAGAGGTAAAAAAGAATCCTAGAGTGTCGGGTAAAGACTTACAGAAATCACTGGCACAGTCCAATATCTCTGTGCACACATCAGCAATATGTAAAACAATGGCCAAGAATGGTGTTCATGGGAGGATTCCACTGAGGAAGCCACTGTTGTCTAAAAAAAACAAAAAACATTGTTGCTCCTTTAATGTTTGAAAAAAAGGACTTGGACACCCCACAGAAGTTTTGGCAAAATATTTTGTGCACTGATGAAAGCAAAGTTGAATTGTTTGGGAGTAACACACAATATCATGTGTGGAGGCACAATGTCATGTGTGGAGGAAAAATGGAACAGCTCACCAACATCAACACCTCATCTCCATCGAGAAGCATGGTGGAGGTAGCATCATGATTTGGGGCTGTTTTGCTGCCTCTGGGCCTGGACAACTTGCAAACATTAATGGAAGAATGAATTCAAAAGTTTATCAGGATGTTTTGCAGTAAAACCAGAGACCGTCTGTCAGACAGTTGAAGCTAAAAAGAGGATGGATGCTGCAACAAGGCAGTGATCCACAACACAGAAGTAAATCAACTTCAAAATGGTTTCAGAAGAAAAGAATACACGTTCTGGAGTAGCCAAGTCAAAGTCCAGACTTGAACCCCATTGAGATGCTGTGGCATGACCTAAAGACAGCGATTCATGCCAGACATCCCAGAAATATGACTGAACTACGAAAATCTATAAATGTTTGGGTGGTTTTAGTTAAAGCAGACTGTTTTTTTCATCTGTGTGATTTTGAAAAAGATCAGATCACATTTGATGGTGATTTTATGCAGAAATGTGAGAAATTCCAAAAGGTTCAGATACTTTTTCGTACCACTGTACATACAGAGATCTGAGAAAATCTCTGAAAAACAGATAATTCATCGACTGCTCAGTTTTATTTAAAACTGCAGAATGGGGAAAAAACAATAAAATTGACTGCACTGTAAACAGAAGCTTAACAAGCTCAAAAACTCCAAAACTGCTTTATGGCGGATTGCAAGCAACTATCAGGTGCATACAGCCACCTACTGTACAAGAGTGTGCAGCACCCATCTGAATGCACGCTGCTCTCTCTGCTGGTGTTAATTGGTCAATATCTCGTTCACCTGCCCAATCTTGCTTGTACTCGTGTTCCTGCCTCTAGTGCTCAATTACGGTATACTAGTAGTTGCAGGGGTTTATCAATTGCACCGGAGGCACGAAAACGAAACTATCAATACACAATGACAAAAAAAAGAAAACAAATAAAAGTAACGTGTAACGCAGGAGAAAATTTTAAAAGTAGTGGAGTAAAAAGTACAGATACTGTATAATGTAGTGACGTAAAAGTAAAAAGTACCACTTCATATTTGTACTCAAGTAAAGTACAGATAAACAAAAATGTACTTAGGTACAATAACGAAGTACTTTTACTTTGTTTACATTCCACCACTGTTGACAACTACTTTTAACTTTTATAGTCAAAGAATGTTTGCTGACACTGTTGACCAAAAAGTTGTCCAAATCCATTTTCTTTTTTAACCTCTTACTAGTAAATATTCTTCTGTTTGTTTGTTTGTTTGTTTGTTTGTTTGTTTGTTTGTTTTAAATCATTTAATTGAAGATAGACAGACAATATAAAATAAGAAAATAACAAATGTAGTGTTTTCTAGGGGTGTAACGGTACACAAAAATCTTGGTTCGGTACGTACCTCGGTTTTGAGGTCACGGTTCGGTTAATTTTCAGTACAGTAAGAAAACAAAATGCAAAATATAAATGTGCTAGTTGTTTATTACACACTTTTGTGCTTTTAACAATAGGAACATTAGCCTATACAAAGCTCAAATTCTGCTAAAAAAGTAGCGGGTATTAAAAGATAATCCAACAACAAGTTGCCTTTCAGACCCCGCGTATTGGTCTGCGTTCTTTCTGAAAGAAAGAAAAGAAAAAAGTCCTGTGCTAAAGAGAAAAGCAATCCCAATGACAAAGATTTTAACATGTATTTTACAAATGAAATGCCTCAATGAATCATTTTTTATTTCTTATGAACGGTTTTCAAAAGCTTTATTGGTGGATTTTCTCAAGTTAAAGCGCCACACAGAAATGAATCAATTTAATTGTGTAAGCAGGATGTGTGTATTATTCCTTTTATTTAATTACAAATGTTTTAGCTCATTTAAATTCATTTTATTCAAATGGGCTATTATTTATTTTATTATGTCTTTATATTTTACAAATGTGATGTAGTATTCATTTATATTGTAAATTTTATGTTGTATAACTTTAGTTCCTATGTGAATATTAGTTCCTAGTTGTTTTGTTGTGGTAGGAGGGTTTTGTATTGAACACGGGGCCGTGTTGCTTTTTATTATAGCAGAGAAGACAGCAGTAAAACAACAAAGACAAGTCAACTGTGCCCCGATCAACCACTCAAGAGATCTGATGGACTCAAAAAGTAGGTTACGATTGCATGTTAGTTTGAAAATATTTTTACACGAGTGACTTCCGGCCTGATCCTAGCTACCGGTAGTGGTATTGACGCAGGAGGTCCACGTCTCGCGTCAAATAATAAACTCTGCCGTTCTTTTTGCGGGCGTCGCGTTGAGCCGCTTCTGGGACGCACCTAACACACGGCCGGACTGCGACTGGTGTGCATTGGCTGATTGACTCTAACGCCCGCGTTTCACTGCGTTCTCGCGGCGGCCACGTTGTCGCGCCGTTGACATTTCTGGGTTATACTGTCCTACCGTGTTGGTCCTCATTATAGTAGAGAAGACAGAGTAAATATCATCTACACAAAGAAACTGTAACCCGATCGACTCACAGCCTCGAAAAGTAAGGGTTATATTACGTCAGAAACTCGTTCGGCACGCGTCCGTTCTGAACCGAGCACCACGTACCGAAACGGTTCAATACTATTACATGTACCGATACACCCTTAGTATTTTCTACATATACCAGCATATATAGATTTTTTTTTTTTACATTGGTACCTCTACTTGCAAACATCCGTACATAAGGAAATAAAGGAAAATTTTGCCTCTTGTAACAAAAGAAATTTCACAGTGCAAAAATACAGTATGAGCTGCTACTTGCAGCTCCCAGAGTTTACTGAACTTAACATGTTTATAGCTGCTCTGCCATTGGCTATTGCCTAACATCTTCCTGGCATCCAGTTATCTAAGAGGGACCTCGACTGTATATTTGTATCCCACCCCTCGAGTTCCGACAACTTTTATTCTTTATTTCTTACATTATGCACAGTTCTCATTATATTGTTACTGTGCAAAAAAATCTTATATAAACATGTATTTGTTACATGTTTTGATGCATTTTTATGCTTTACAAAAGATTTATGTCTGAATTTGGGGGGGATTGGAACAAATTAGGGGATTTACATGGAAAATGTGTGTCTACTTTTGGGATTTTCAGTTTACAAAACTACTTCCAGAACCATTTTTTTTTTCTTGAGTAGTGGTACCACTGTATTATTTCAATAATAAAAACATAATGAGAGAAAAAATTTCAATATGCTCAGATTTTTGTAGTCCTCAATGAAAGCAGATGGTTGTAATGATTATAATGTATACTTGTTTAATTATATAATTATTTGTAATAATGTAACTATCATACTGTAATTATTTTGTAATTATTAAAATTCAACATTTGATAACATGTGCTTTGCTTTGAAAGACAATGATACTGTTAATTATTATTTATGGTCCAAGTTTTTCCACATTTTTGGTTCCAGTGTATGTGAATTGATGATATACAGTATATGATTTACATATAAGCCAATTTGACTCATCGCAAAATTAATTGTTTGTGGCAGCCCTAAACATAATTTCACACACCGAAATGAGTATTTTCCATAAATGAACCATTTAAAATGTGGGTGTTTTACCGGTAGGACTGCAGAATGTCAATGATACCAATGAACAGGAGGAGGTGCTCTCCTTTGAGTCCCACAGCTGGAATGCCACCCATTCTGCAAGCATAGGGAATACATCAGCATCATGTGCGCACAGGCTGATAGGGCAATGAGCAGTGAGATTTACGTGTCATCGTGGTCGAGAGTTTCCCTGCATGTTGATCCTCCTTGTATGGACTCAATTGCTGTGGAGTACAAGGCTTTCTGGGCGGCAGGTCGCATTTCATCCACTCCACCTGCTGGTGAACCTTGGGACTGACGCTCTCTCTGAGCTTGGGTCTTGTTATGGACCCCGAGGAGCAAACTATAGTCCATAATCTTAAAACTTTCCAGCACCTGGAATATCAAGAACATGCGTTGAGGACATTAGCCATGTTTTTGGCTTGACTTGTAATTTCATATCTTACCAGACAGTCTCTTTGCAAAGTTTTAACCAGGGCGTTATATGTGTCCTGGTCCAAACTGAGGCCCTCAGGAACATCACTCAAAAAGTCCAGATCTTTGAACGTAGGTTTGCTTTTCTCCCGCTCCTTCTTAGATGCTCGCCTCTTGTAAGTGGATCCCTTCAAGTCAAATTTAAGGTGCATGCGTACAGACCGAGGCAGAATATTGTTCATAGCCACGACTCGGATGTTTTTACCCCCGCACTGAACACAATAGAGGCCAAAGAACTTTGGCAGCAATGTCCGAGGGTTCTGGTTCAAGTTCTGGGGAGAGAGTTATGAAGAAAAACAAAGATTGCGAATAAATCTTTGTGGGAAACCTTTCAATACAGATGCTTTTTTTCTGAAAATGTGGTATTTTTGCATTTTGGTTTCTTGCTATTTGTGTGTGTGTAAGATTGGTGCCGTAATTACGTGTAGGTGAAGCAGGGGTCTCAAATTGAATTTATCTTTGGTCAAAAAAAAAGTTTAAAATATTTTTTTTTAAGTACAAGTAATCTAATCTGCGAAGTCACTGGTGTGAAACTCAAAGCCTGGGGGCTAGATCTGGCCCACCACATCACTTTGTGTGGCATCATCTGCATCAACTTCCTGTTTCTCTTTCAATTTAATTAAAATTTAATAAGTTACATGATTAAAAAATGAGAAGTTATTTAATGTTTTTGCGAAATAAGAGTATTAAAGTGTTTTTCCCTTTTTGTTTTTTAAATAAAGAACCTGAATATTAGAAATCCAAATTTAAAAAAGAGAATATTTACTGTTTTTGAAAGTGTTTTTAAATGAATAAAAATATGGACATTTCCTACTGAGAGGCACGAACATGAAGATTCGTAAAATTTTAAGATTTCTAAACCAGTGGTCCTCACATTTTTTTCACTGACCGGCAAAGTGTGGCAGAAAATTACAGTACCAGTAAGTATAAAATAACTTGACGGTGCTAAAAACGAACATTAGGTGCAGAGAAAATGTAACTCACCATTATTGTTTTTTTTCAACGATGACTATAACGAAAATATTTCATCGACGAACAAATTTTCATGACGATGACGAGACGATAACAAGCTAAAAACATTTCTTGGGAGACTAAAACATAACGACACGAGAACATGATGAAAATGCACGATAGTTTCCGTCACATGTGCAGTTAGCATGCATTGTAGCAATGTCTAGTTGTGTCACTCATGTAACTTGCTGCACCCCCCAACTCACCCACTAGTCCTTTCTAGTCTCCCCATTTGCTTGTTTTGAGACACACACGGTAAGATTTGTCTTCTTTTCCTTGGCAAGAGAGAATATGCAATGATGCTTTAGCTTTAAAGGTCTGTGCTGAGTGATCGTCACACACTAAATGTAACTCGTAGCGTTAGCATACCATTCACGTTCACCATACATGAGGCTATTGCTAACGGCAAACGCCCTTTTCTACTCTCGGACAAATTTTTATATACAGTTCGTGGCATCCAGGTAAAATTCACTGAAAATAATGTACTGTTTTCCTGCTGAGTGTGTGTTAGATTTGTACATGCTACAATATGTGCTTGTCTGTCAATGTTCATTGGAAATGGAAACCTTTTATTTATTTATTATTTTTTTAAGTGTAACTTTCGAATTTTACAGACGCAACTTTTGAGTAAACGTCAACTAAAACTAGATGAAATTAGTCTGAGGTTTCGTCAACAAAAACTCGATGAAGACAAACATATTTTGAAATGGCTAAAATATAACTGAGACTAATAAGTTTTGTCGTCCATAAGACCAAGACGAAAATTAAAGGGCTGCCAAAAACAACACTGCTCACTAGAGCTGGGAATCTTTGGGCACCTAACGATTCGATTACGATTACGATTCAGAGGCTCCAATTCGATTATAAAACGATTATTGATGCACCCCCCTCCTTTATTTTTTATTTTTTAAATTTTTTTTAAAGTTTTGTACATTAGTTCCAAAATTGTTCAAAAATACTCTCAGGCTAAACCAAACTACTATTTCAGTATCAAGTTCGCATATAGCAGTAAACAAATATACAAAAATAACATTAAATAAAAAAACTCCAGTCCCCATTCTGTATCAGCAGCTTTAAACTACATTCAATTAATTTGTTGTGAATCAACCGTTAAAGTTGTTAAAATTGCTCCCGTTATTCCATAATTTCCCTTTTGTCTACTTTCGACAGGTGAAAGTTTTAAAACTATTTTAAAGATAGATTCAAGTCAATATTTTACTGATTTAGGAGTATTTTAGATAAAAAGTTAATTAGGTTTGCTTGGAAGGTTCGCTACAACAGCCTTGCAGGGAAGTGTACTGCTTTAAGATGGCGGCCGTTTACTAACGCCCGCATCTAGCTTTTTGTAGATATGCTGCTTACGCTACCGAATCTATAATGCATCTAGTCCTATGTAAATGATATCTACCGTAACATTATGTGGCTGTACTTTGTAGCAGCTTTTCGGCAGCAGTCAGGTATGTTGTTGTGTTTTTTTATCTCGTGGCATGAGTTGAGCTAGAGCCGTGAGTTGAGCATTGGCATTACCTGAGGGGCCGGGTAATAAGAAGCATGATGTTTAGCTACTCTCGCTCGGTTCCGTCCCGAAGACCGCGCGGCGCGCTGAGTGTGTTGTACTTCCGCTTTACTTGGCATATTTCAATAATCGGAATTTGGATGTTTGTGAATCGTTCTCGAATCTTCCACGGCCGAATCGCGAATAATCTAAGAATCAGAAATTTTGCACACCTCTACTGCTCACCATACGCTGAATCAACCATTTTTAACAACGGCTTCTCCTAAAACTTGACGGCAAATATCCTTGGTCTAGGTTTTTTTATTTTAGCAATACGGTTCGCCACGAGGTATGATGCTCTCAGTGCATTACCTTTTGTTGCCTCGTTTGCTAGCTTTTAGCCACACATTGGGCTCCTCTTCTGGCTCAGCAGGTGGCCTTTTCCCCAAACATCTGTCCAAAGACGTCTGCTTTTCAGTCATCTTCGCTAATGTGTGGGCTTATTATTTCCGGGAACAAATCTGATGTGCTTACTAATTTATCGAGTACAAGCGCACATAGATATAAAAAATAGATGCTAGATAGATGCGAGCTCTAATGGATTTCAATGACGACTTCCTATCCAGTTTTATTATTTTATTAAAACGACCGGAAGAACCCAGTCAGCCATTGCTGAGGTGCGCCGCCTACAGCACTCAGCCAAGAGCTGCTAAAATTACTGTTTACATTGACTGACGCTGGCCTGCTATAGGTGTACAAACACCCCAGTAATGGCAGCCAACCACTAGAGGGCGACGTACACAAATCTCTACACGGATTTGTTAATAGAGTAGACAGGCATGGGATCGGAGAGTGTGTTCCAATTATAGAGGGATCACACTCCTCAGCCTCCCCGGTAAAGTCTATTCAGGGGTGCTGGAGAGGAGGGTCCGTCGGGAAGTCGAATCTCAGATTCAGGAGGAGCAGTGTGAGTTTCGTGGAACAGTGGAACAGTTCTACACCCTCGGCAGGGTCCTTGAAGGTTCATGGGAGTTCGCCCAACCAGGCTACACGTGTTTTGTGGGTCTGGAGAAGGCGTTCGACCGTGTGCCTCGGGGAGTCCTGTGGGGGATGCTCCGGGAGTACGGGGTACCAAGCCCCTTGGTAAGGGCTGTTTGGTCCCTTTACATATGGCAGAGTTTGGTTCGCATTGCCGGCAGTAAGTCGAATTCGTTCGCAATGAGGGTTGGACGCCGCCAAGGCTGCCCTTTGTCACGAATTCTGTTTATACTTTTTATGGACAGAATTTCTAGGCCAGCCGAAGCATTGAGGGGGTCCGGTTTGGTGACCACAGCATTGCATTTCTGCTTCTTGCAGATGTTGTGGTGCTGTTGGCTTCATTAAGCAGTGACCTCCAACTCTCACTAGAGCTGTTCGCAGCCGAGTGTGAAGCAGTTGGAATGAAGATCACCTCCTCCAAATCCGAGACCATTGTCCTCAGTCGGAAAAGGGTGGAGTGCCCTCTCGGGGTCGGGAATGAGATCCTACCCCAAGTGGAAGAGTTCAAGTATCTTGGGGTCTTGTTCACGAGCGAGGGTAGGAGGGAGCGGGAGATCGACTGGCGGATCGGTGGACCGTCTGCAGAAATGCGGACTCTGCACCAGTCTTTATAGTGGTGAAGAAGGAGCTGAGCCAAAAGGCGAAGCTCTCGATTCTGTTCCTACACTCACCTATGGTCAAAAGCTGCGGGTCGTGACCGGAAGAACAACATCCCGGATACAAGCGGCAGAAATGAGTTTCGTCCGCAGGGTGTCCGGGCTCTCCTTAGAGATAGGGTGAGAAGCTCGGTCATCCGGGAGGGACTCAGCATCGAGCCGCTACTCCCCCACGTTGAGAGGAGCCAGCTGAGGTGGCTCGGGCATCTGGTTCGGATGCCTCCTGGACGCCTCCCCGGAGAGGTGTTCTGCGCATGTCCCACCGGCGGGAGGCCCCGGGGACGCGAGGGACACGTTGAAGAGACTATGTCTCTCGGCTGGCTTGGGAACGCCTTGGGATCCCGCCGGAGGAGCTGGTTGAAGTGGCTGGGGAGAGGGAAGTCTGGGCTTTCGACCGAACTTTTGAGTTTGGTTAACAAATTTACTTAGGCTCAGTTTTCAGTCTAAATAGATTGGAGGTCTATCGCGGTCCATGGCAGCCAATGAGTTAATTTATGTAATAACATTAAAGCCAGCCAGTAGGGATATTGTTATGTTGAAGTGTTTACTTGTGGTAAAACACTAATGTTACTGTGTGGTCAATGTAAAATCAACTAATTTCTAAAGCAACTCTGGTCCATATCATGATATAATTTTCCCCCCATATCGCTTAGCACTATTGTAAATCACTTTGGTCTCAGCCTGTGAAAAGTGCTGGCGTCTTGTTAAAAAAACTTGTTGTTTCATCGCACCTGCTGGACAGCGTGACACATCCGCAAGGTCTTAGCTCATGTTACTGGACTATGTGCAAAGCCTGTTATGAAGTAATTAGATAGGTAGGTCCGACCCCTCTGCTATTCAATCACAAAGCCGCTGCTTGGCAAAATTGGCAAATACAATACAAGTGTTCATTTTGACTTACCATGTAGTAGCCAGGAAGCAATTTCTGTAGAAACTCTGCCTCCTTGTGTTGGACTGTTTTTATGATGAACTCATCATCGCGTGTTACGTAGAAAATGGAGCCACTAGCTCCGGGATTGGTCAATTCAATCAATGGCTCATTACATAGAGAATACTGAAAGGGAGAATACAAAAGCAATGGTGTAGAAAAATTACTGGTTGCTGTAATACTGCATCACATTCAAAACTAAAGAAAATGCTGACAAATTCTGTACACTGTCCTGGTTGAGTTTAAAAAAAGGACGCTTTAGCTAAGCTTCCTCTGGCACAGGGATTCAGTGAGAGCTTAAATGCTGCAGCCAAACGCAGCATGCCGTCGCATGTATGCAAGTGTGCATGTGTGATGGCACGTGTTTGTGTCACGTCGGTATGTCAAGTGGCAAGAAGGTGGTTTATTTGATAACTCTGAAGTGTTTAGAAAGAACTTCACACAACCGCAGTATATTTAGCTCATGGCAGAATGAGAGCTATTACCTTGCTATCATGAAATTTATCAGGCGCATCAAAGAAAATTGCATAGATCTCTCAAGTGGGTTAAATGATCAGTTCAAGCCTTGTTAATTGGTGCTTGAAGCAGTAATGATTCATAATCATGTTTTAATACTTGGCCGTGCAACAAATTAGAATGCAGTAAAGATATAAAAACTACAGGCATGACTTTTTCACATTAATTATGATGAATTGCGTACAAAAGATATAAGAAGTGAATACAAATGAACACAATTTAATCACTGAGTAAGTTACATGTAAACTTTGTCTGTTTGCAATTGCACAGTACACTGATTAAATTTCAGATTTTTAAATCATTGTCTGATTAAATATTATGTTCTACTCGATATGTACTTAAAAACTTTAACATATTAAATATTTCAAATATATATTTTTTTTCCTTTTTTTTGCACAAACTGACACATAGGCCTAAATTAGCTTAGCTAACCGCTTGCAAAATCTGATTGTTTCAGCATATTTTAAAAATATAACTTGAATAAAAGTTTGGTTTTGTACAAATTTGTCTTTTGTTTGTACCTTTCGTTGACAATTTTAGATGTTTACAAAGATGGAAACTTTATCCACGCACAACTGTATGGTACACCGATAAAACTGAAGCATACATTAGCTTGGCTAATAGCTACCAAAATCCAATAAAAAAAAAAAAAAATTAAGATTTTATTCATAGTGTGGTTTTGTACTAATATGTCTTTTATTTGTTTGTTTTTTTGACAATTTTTTAGTATGTTCCAATAATGGGAACTTTATCCGTGCACAATTTTACGATGCATCTGACGCACACATTATGCTGGGCTAACTGCTAGCGAAATCTGATTACATAATCGTATTCAAAAATATACTTTGACAAAAAGTGTGGGTTTTTACAAATTTGTCTTGTGTTTATTTGTTTTGTTCGCGATTTTATAGTATGTTCTAAAGATGGAAACTATATCAATGCACAACTTTATGGTACAACCGATTAAACTGAGACATATTGTACATTAATTAGCTTGGCTAACGGCTACTTTATTCAAAGTGTAGGTTTGTACTAACTTGTCTTTGTTTGTTTTGTTAACATTTTTTTTTTCGTTTATTCCAATGATGAAAACTTTTATCTGTACACAATTATACGATACATCAATTGAAATGACATTACATGCATTCACTTGGCTTCTGGCTACTGAAATACCATTTTAAAAAGCAAGCAAAAATATTTCTTTTGCTGCAAATTTGTTCTTTTTTGACCTTCTAAATTTACTGCTATGAAAAAAAGTCTAAATTAATTTCAGGCCTTTGGGTTTTTTACCCTGGCATATAATGATTTTCTTTAGTGTATGATCATATTTCAGTGCCATTGACAGCAATAGACATCCAATCCATTTCGACTGGGACGGGACGAATGAACGAATGTTCATTTGCAGTCTCCCTGTCAAAATGCAATTGGCGTTTATTGTCGTTAATGGCAGCCACGGAGTTAAAAATAGACATTTCTGGTTCTACTCAAACTAAAACAATTACCAGGTAGTCATCCGGTCGGATTCCAAAGAGTTCCCTGAAGTACCGGAAAGCCACAGGGGCATACGTTTTGAACCTGAAGTCTGGAAAGTGGTGGGCTGGTGTGAGGTTGCTACCCTCGCTGCGACAACACAATGAATACAATTAGAAAGTAGTCGAAAGTACACCGTATATGATAGGATGCTACCTAGGGAAGAAGATGCTTTCTACCACGTAGAAGTCCTGCATTAGCACGTCTCGCTCCGGCTTGGAGCTGAGATTGCCAACGGTGTAGCCAATACCGAGTTGGATGGCCCCTTTTAAGGCGGAGGAGGAGGTCTGGGGGCACAAGATAAAAGAACACATGTAGGTGGGAGTGGTCGATGGACTGCTGAAGCCAAGTTTAAGTACTTGAGAAGCAGAAAGAATCCCACACGATCGCAAGTCATACGAAAAGAAATTCAAAGTGTGATAGAGTGTTGAGGGGGGAAAAAATGGTGGTACCTTAAGATTAACGCTGCCATAAACAAATATTTTGATAGCTGATGAATCACTGATTATTTTTTAGACGAGTCAACGGATTTATCCAGTACATAAATCACATTATTTGTTGTTATACATTATCAGATTAATCAGTCTGCTTTTCTAAAAGGCAAGCCATGGCACATTTTTTGGGGCAAAAAACACGGTCACTCAAAGTGCTTTACACCACATTAAAATCAGCAAGAAACAAATGAGAAAAAAAAACAAACTGAGAAACAGAAGTAAAGGTACATATAAAAGGCTCCAGAACTCTGAGAATATTTAGTCTTCCCTTATTTACCGTATTATTTTTTTTATTTTGTTTTATTTTTTTTTTTAATAAATGAGATATTTACTTTTTTCCTTGTTTAATATTAAAATGGAAAAAAAGTGGATAAGTAAGAAAATGTTAACTGGCTGAAAAGAAATAGAGAGTCCTTGTATGGCCGAGTAAAAGCACTGATCTTAATCCCATTGAGATGCTGTGGGGTGACTTGAAACGGGCTGTACATGAAAGAAACCCCTCAAACATCTCACAGCTGAAAGTATTTTGCATTGAGAAGTAGGGCAAACTTTGTTCAGCCCCATGTAAAAGACTGGTAGATGGCTACAAAAAGAGTCTCACTGAAGTTATTTCAGCCAAAGAGGCTAACACTAGCTATTAGGTGGTAGGGTGTCCTACCTTTTTCCTCAGTTAGAATATGCATTTTTGTTGACATATTTGGTTTAATGAGTAAAACAATGTTCATTTTTGTTGTTTGCCTGTAATTAAATCACTTTCTTTTCCAGTGATAAAGAAAAACAAGATCAGACATCAATATGCGAACATTTCTTAATAAAGAACTAAATATTTAATGGGGTGTCCTAATTTTTTCACAAGACTGTATATTGTATTGATTACAAAGATAATCATCGGTTTGCATCGAGGACTACAGAAATCCGTGAACAATAGGGGTGTAACGGTACACAAAAATCTCGGTTCGGTACATACCTCGGTTTTGAGGTCACGGTTCAGTTCATTTTTGGTACAGTAAAAAATCAAAATGCAAAATATAAATGTGCTAGTTGTTTATTACACACCTTTGTGCTTTCAACAATAGGAATATTAGCCTATACAGCTAGAAGCTAGAATTCTGCTCAAAAAGTAGCGGGTATTTAAAGATAAACCACCAACAATTTGCCTTTCGGACCCCGCATATTGGTCAGCTTTCTTTCTGAAAGAAAGAAGAAAAAAGAAGTCCTGTGCTGAAGAGAAAAGCAATCCCAATGACAAAGAGTTTAACATGTATTTTACAAATGAAATGCCTCAATGAATCTTTTTTTTTTCTTATGAACGGTTTTCAAAAGATTTATTGGTGGATTTTCTCAAGCTAAAGCACCACACAGAAATTAATACATTTAATTTTGTAAGCAGGATCTGTGCATTATTCTTATTATTTAATTACAGGTGTTTTAGCTCATTTCAATTTATTTTATTTAAATGGGCTATTATTTATTTTATTATGTGTTTATATTTTATGTTGTATAACTTTAATTCCTATGTGAATATTAGTTCCTACTTGTTTTGTTGTGGTAGGAGGGTTTTGTATTGAGCACGGGGCCGTGTTGGTTATTATTATAGCAGAGAAGACAGCAGTAAATCAACAAAGACAAGCCAACTGTGCCCCGATCTACCACTCTCACAAGAGATCTGATGGACTCAAAAAGTGGGTTACGATTGCATATTAGTTTGAAAATAGACTGGATCCACCATATTTTTACACGAGTGACTTCCGGTCCGCCCAATCCTAGCTACCGGTAGTAGTATTGACACAGGAGGGTCGCGTCTCGCGTCAAATAATAAACTCTGCCGTTCTTTTCGTGTGCGTCGTGTTGAGCCGCTTCAGGGACGCGTCTAACACGCGGCCGCACTGCGACTGGTGTGCATTGGCTGATTGACTTTAACGCCCGCATTTCACTGCGTTCTCGCGGCGGCCACGTTGTCGCGCCATTGACGTTTCTGGGTTATACTGTCCTACCGTGTTGGTCCTCATTATTATAGTAGAGAAGACTGAGTAAATATAATCTACACAAACAAACTGTAACCCGATCGACTCACAGCCTCGAAAAGTAAGGGTTACATTACGTCAGAAACTCGTTCGGTACGCCTCCGTTCCGAACCGAGCACCACGTACCGAAACGGTTCGGTACAAATACATGTACCGTTACACCCTTAGTGAACAATGTTGTGATTAATGGCGTTATAGTATAACGGCGTTTCTAACAGTGTTATATTTTTTCCAGTAGTGAGTAATCTAATTAATTACTTTTCTCATCTTTGCAACACTGGTACTGAGGATGTGAAGGGACACGTTACTACAAATTGGTTGAATGAAGCACGAAATGTCTGATTTTATCACATTTTTGCCTGGGAGAGAGCAGAGCGGGAGGGGGGAGGAAGGAAATGGGTTGTGACGCCATTGCAAACGTGATAATGATTGGCTAGATGGCTCATAGCATTAGCATAGCATTCATGTTCTTGTTAGCATTAGCAATTAGCATGGCGAGCGTCATCTTAAACTCTCAGGCAACTTCTTTTACATACAGTTCTTGGCGTCCAGGTGCAGTGGTGCGGGAAGTGGGGTGCTGAGTGTGCTGCAGCACCCCCTGGTGTTTGGAAGGGAAAAAAGTGCTTTGGTAAATTTTGTTGTTGTTGTTGTTGTTGTTGTTAAATATAAATCAATAAACATATTGAAATAATAGCATATTTAACTTTGGGGATTAAATACATATGTTGAAAAAAATGAACAGCACCATTTCGGGTCCATTTTGCAATAAATTGGAGGAAGCGTGATGTCATCACTCGAGATTAATATGTCAATATTCTTAAAAACAATAGCAGCAGTAACTTTTTTTTTTTTTTTCAGCACAAACGACTTCAAAACTCGCACAAACGAATGACATCTTATATCTATGAATTTGCGTGATTGGGGGGGGGCAACTTTACGGCGGTTCAAAATTGTACACGTAGATCAAACAATAACTGCTCGTAAATAAAAAACCTCGGAACCTTCTTGTATGTTGTCTCTCCTGAAGCATCTACTCTTCTGTGGCCAATTTTCTTCTCATGAGCTTGGCTCGCTCCGAATGGGGACGGCATCTGTTTCCAAAAGATAAGACTTTATTATATTACTTTGAATCTGTTGGGGGTTTTTTTTTGCTACATGGAAAACACAAGATTGTGAAGCAACACTCACCTCTGCTTGACCCTTCTTGGCTGGATCTACAGAGCGAGAAATACAAGGTCACATGATGGTTACATTTAACTCATTGGCCGCACTGACGGCACAAAATGTCCAATCTATTCGAAGTGGGAGAGTGGCAGCAAATAAGCGAACACTCATTCGCAGCCTCCCACTTCATATGGGTTAAACATGTACAAGTGATAAACTTATTTAAAGAGTTTCAATGAAGTTTTTGAGAGCCACATAATTAAACTTCTATCATTGTGAATGATGCTGAAAAGGTGCAAATAAAGAAAGAGCAAAGACCTGGTACGATGTAACAGTCCTCTTCTCTAAAAAATGTATTAATTTCCTTTAATAAAAAATAACTTATTTTATGAATTTATTATTGTTTTCTAAAAGGAAAATTATTTCCCTTTTAATGTATTTAATTGAACTCTTTTAAATATATTTTAGAGATGAAAAACTGTTTTTTAAAAGTTTTTTTAAAATAAATTAAAAAAAAAAAAACAAATCCAGCACTTGATTTTTTTTCAATCGAACGAAAAAAGGAAAATTGTATTTTTTCCCTTTTTAATTATGTTTTAAAATGTATTTTCATATTTTTTCAAGACGAGAATATCTTTTAGTATATAACTTTTGATTAAATGAAAAAAAAAACTGTGCATATTTGATTTATTTAAAATTCTTGAATCTAACGTTTTCTTTATTTTTTAAGCAAATTAATTTTAAAAACAAAAAGGGATTAAAAAACTAATATTTTCTTTAATTCATTTTCTAATAAATAAATAACAAAAAAAAAGGAAACAAAATGACAAATTTGATCTGATTTCTATAGCCTTTGATGAAAGATGAAAAAATGAGGAGAAAGACTATTTTTTTCTATTGTAGTGATTTGGTATTAAATCCAAAAAACAAAAAAAACAAAAAAAAATACAAGAAAAAATTTAAATTAAGTTTCTACATTCTTAATTTTTTTGTCTTTTGTTTTTTTTTTAACTTTTTGGTTTTTTTACATAAAAAATAGACACCAAAATGAATGGGATGTCTATTGCCATCAATGGCAGAAAATAAGTTGTTATACATAGGTGTTGTTTTTAAACTCAACTAAATATGCCTCTACGACTAGAGACACAACAATGTCATATCTTAACTTACCTAGCAGAACAGCAAACGTATTCCAAACAAAAATAAAAGGAAGGCAAGCGGTTACAACGTTAAAGACACAGCAATCAGATGAAAGCCGTTGACACTCTTGAGATTTCTATTCCTGCAAGAATCCCATTGGAACTGAGAAGGTAACAACTCTATTGGATTGGCTTACTCCTTAATCTACCAGTCACCATTTGTTGACGTCTAAAGATCACATCACTAACCAAGCACGCGCAGGGATTAGGAGACGTCACGCTATCTAACAACGAGTACTTGTTAATTAACTCTGTCAATACCATTGAGGATGATCGATGGCCAATCGAAGTTGTGTCCAATCATCCTTCTGCTGTGAATTTAAATCTGTTTATCCCTAGTAGACGTCCAATCCATTTGAACACACATTTAATCATGAAGGCTCAATATACAGTATATGTGGAGTCAGTCTTCAGTCATTGTGATAGAAGGTTAGTAGAGATAATATAGATACAGACAGCATGTGTTGCCTTCATTTTTTGGTCCAATATGGCTCTTTCAGTATTTTGGGTTGCCAACCCCTGGTTTAAGTGGTACAGCAGTGGTCCCCAACCTTTTTTGCACCACGGTCCAGTGTTATGTGGGACTTTTTTTTTCACAGAGCGGCAATATGTAGCAGAAAAATACAGCAAATATAAAATAACACGACGGGGCTGAAAAGGAACGTTAAGTGCAGGAAAAATGTAACTCACCAGATGCTGACTCAACTTGTTTTAACAGTGGCCTCTCCTAAAACTTGACGGCAAATATCCTTGATTGCAGGCATAATAAGTTCTTCTCCAATCGGGAAAGGTTTCTTGGCTTTAGCATTACGGTTCGCGACGATGTATGATCATCTCAGTGCATTAGCTTTTGTTGATGACGATATAACAGCATAATCTGCATGTACACTTTTTGCTGGGGACGGGACATTAATAAAACCAAACATATTTGGTGAATGGGGGTCAGGGCTACATTTCTTACCAATATGGACCTAATTAGTTGATAGGCTAAGTGATTAATGAAAAATAAATCTGTATTGACCTCTACTTACTTTCACGCTGCAAATTTATAACGTCTTATTCTGATAATTTTTGTTAAATCTAGTAAAATAATTTCTCCAACTTTTTTTGAGTGTTAAAGGCTAAAGATTAATGCGTCGGATTATTCCACTTACTTTAAGTAAATATTACTATTTGTTCGTACTGAGCCCATCCGTACATGTAAAAGTTGGTCATTCTTAACCTGAAGCGAGAAAAAAATTCTTTCAAATAATGTTTTAAACAATATTCTTTAATTAAGAACATATCTGACAAACAAGGTTTTCTTTTAAGATTAAAAAAATAATAATAAACACTTTTCGCTTAAAATACGTCTGTTAAGATCATTTTCAGCTAGCTATTTTGAGCATCCTGAAAAGTTGGTAGTGTTATGTCCCTACGGTCCCTATGCAAACCTACGCCCTTGGCTTATTCATTATTCCAGTGTTTAGTCTCTATGCGCGTGAGCAGCTTTGAAGCCTTCATTTTCTCGTTTGCTAACTTTTGGCCACACATTATGTAGAGTGGACTTGGCGTAGGCTCCTCTTCTGACTTCTCAAGTGGCCTTTTCCCAGTGAAAAGCTGTCCAAAGACATGTTGTTTTTTTTTTTACCATAAATGTCGCAATTAGTGCTGTCAGTTCCATCAAAAACCATTACAGCGCTGCTTGTGCTTGTCTACGTGAACCACGTAACCACCTGTGGCAAGATCAGAGAGTGTCACAACTCTCTTTCTGCATGGCTCTGGCCCATATCCAGCAGCAGGCAGCTAACGTTACTGTTTACATTGACTGGCGTTGAGCTGCTACTGAGGTGTGTAAACATCCCAATAATAGCGGCCACCACTAGAGAGCGACATCCACATGTCTCTACTCGGACTAGTCAATGGAGTGGGCAGGCAGATTGGTTTGTCAAGAGGCAAAGGCCATAATGCGGTCATCAATAAATTATTTATTATTTCTTTTTGGCCCGGTAGCATATGCGCCATGGACCTGTACAGGTCCCCGGCCCATTGGTTTGGGACCACTGTGTTACAGCATTGTTCACAGAGTTTCTAATGGGAAACCGTGGCCAGCAGGTCAATATTTTGCGGCCCCATATTAATTGATGTAAAATTGTAGTCTTAGCGTAGCCCCTTTGTATTTTGAAATGGCCAAAAAAGAATATTACGGGTGGGACTAGATTTAAAAATTAATTAAGTTCGCGGCTTTGTAATTAATTAACCTTCATTAATCGCATTGTAATACAGTGGTACCTCTACATACAAAGTTAATTTGTTCCAGGACCTTGTTTGTAAGTCAAAATGGTCGTATATCGAGCAGGATTTTCCCATTAGAATACATTATAATTCCATTAATTCATTACACAGCCCAAAAACCTATACTAAATCCTTAATAAATAATGCTGGTACTATTACAAATGGCAATTACACATAGCAAAACAAACAAATTATTGATGAAAACCGAAATAATAAAATAATCATAATAATAATTCCTGTAATTATGTAACGTATCCGGTTCTAGTGTGGAGGACGTGTTTCGTGTGCTGTACCTGAACGCACAGCGTCGCTGACTTGACAGCGAGGAAGCGGTGCAGTTGAGAGTTTACTTTCACTTTTAATGTTTTGTTGAGAACACCGTCAACTGTGGTGGACAGTAGGCGTGTTGTTTTAGACAAGTTCTAAAATAAATGATAAAAACCTGATGAAGCTGGCGATTTGTTTGGCGATGTTACCACAATAAGAATTGTCACCTTAACTTATAAAGACTGACGAACAGAGGTCGGAGGAGGACCGTGGAGAATGTAGACATTCTACGGCTGTGCTGTTGAGCCAGGTCACGGATGCGCACCCAACGCTCATATTTTTCTATCATTTGCATCTTAATTTCAATGGTAAGCGTCAACTTTTTCCTTGTTTCACCACCTACGCTACCCTCCTTGGGACCTGTTCTGATTTTTCTCACAAGAAAATCCGCCGTGCGTCCGTCTGCGGCGCTTTCATGTCGTCGTATTTCGAGCATGTTGTCGGATGTAGAAACAAATGGCGAGTCAAGTTTTACGTCGGATGTCGAAAAGATCGATTGTCGAAGCGAGGTACCACTGTATCTATCCGAAAAAGCTAAACAAAATTTTACTTCGAAAGTGTTTTAGTATTCACATTGAAATTTTAGAAAGCATTACTTGATGTAGAAATGTTTTAAATTGTATGAATTTGCATTTGGCTATATCACTTGATTGTTCGGATAAAATGATTGCTGAGCCACTCCATCCTCCGAGTGCTAACCCAGAAGAAACAATTTTGTAAATGTTTTGTTATCCGCGTATTTGTGAAAATTAGACTCTGTGTGAATCTAATTGAAGTATTTAAAGGTGCAATTCTATGTAAAGCCATTCACTCAGACTAGCAAATTTGGGGATTAATGCTACAACAAAGCCTGTCAAGCATAACAATGCGGATTAAACCAGGGGCACAGGCACACATACACAAGGAGGATTAGGGTTAAGAAAGAATTTGGTGCCATCATCTTGAAGACAAGAGGAAAAAAATACCTAAAAGGGGCTTGTTTTGACTCTCAGAGGAACTCATTTAAAGCCTTTAAATATCATAGAATAGCAAATACCTACACTGTCGATTCGAAGTGGGAGGGTTGGCAGGGAATGAACGATTGTTCTTTCCCTGCCACCCTCCCAGTTCGAATGCTTTGGACGTCAACTAAACTCATTCAAATTCACAGCAGAAAAATGATTGGACGCTACATGTTGTACATCGATCATCGAAAATCTCACTGAAAAGATTAAATTTTTGTTTGGATCTAAACATCATAAATCTGCCAAGTATACTCTACCATTTTTTTCCCGCTGAGGTTCTTGGAAGCGATATCAACAAGGGATTAGCGTGGGGCTTTATGTTATAATTCCATGTCGCATTACGTAAGGCACTTATCAGATCTGGCAGGGAGGAGGAAAAAGACACGCAAAGATGGGGCGAGCTTGAGGAATTATATCCTACTGCGAGGTGTCAACATGTTTCATGCTACTCTACGTTATCTACACAAGCAAACAACAACCAAGCGGTGATTCTCATGAAGCTAAACTAAACTATGTCTTTGAGACATACGTAGATTAAGATTTTAGGGATATGGTCATGAAAACCTGATATTCATTTTAGTTGAAAGGTGGTTATGTCTATTACGTAGCCCAGTCCACGATTTGTTAAAAAAATAATATATATATATATATTCTTTTTTACTGATTTTAAAGTCGTAAATTCATTACCATAATGCGTCCAAGGTGCTTGGATGCATGCTTTAAGGTTTTCACCTCAATATAGCATCATAAATATTCAATTTCACTTAAAACAAAAAAAACTGTATTTTTTGGACAATAAGTCACAGGTTTTTTTTTTTTATAGTTTGGCGGAGGGTGCGTCTCATACTCTGTATGTGATTATTTACGTCGGGTCGGGCCGACTTCTCTCTCGCTAATTTTTTTAAAATAAATAAATATTCATATATTTATACGAAAACAATGTATGGATGTTAAATAAAATAAATAATTTGGATAAAACAGAGAAGGCGCTGTGCATGCCTGCGCACGTGAACGCAGTGGCTCTCTTTTCAATCTTCCCCTCCCGCGCCATGTGGCACCCTCCGCGAGCATCCTGGTATTTCCTTTTCGATATGGAGCAGCAATAGGAGTGAAAAACAAACTAAAGACAGGGGAATTGAAAAGCAAACAACTGCAGTAGGAGTGGGATATGGAAAGGATTCAAATTGATTGTTGAAGGTGCTATACAGAACCTGTGTCGGCTTATACAAGAAATATATTTAACAAACTTTTCCAGCGTTATTTCGTTGTCTAAATGCATTTATAATGATCATAAAAATATGTAGACTATTAAAATATTGAGAAAACTTTTTTTCTCGTTTTTTCTCTGCCAACTTGAGGAGATTAAAATAAATGTCAAATCCACTATCCGCCTGTTAGAACAGACATGCAAATATAAAAGATATAAATTTTTATTGAATATTCATCTTACAGTCTTGTTTAACTAGGAGAATTCGTAACAAAAGACAGGCTTTAATTTGTTATCATTATGCATATATGTACAGGCATCGTCACAAACGTTATCACACAAAACGCAACCACGCATCGCATCCCTGCATTTCCTCTTTTTCCTGAGTCCTCACAAATAAAACGGGCTCGTGCCTACAAATAAAAGATAAAATTTCGGGGGTTTTCGGGCTCGGGCAAGCAAATCAAGTTAATTGATCGGGCTCGGGCCGCGTCGGGCTTTAATACCAGCAGGCCGATCGGGTCGGGCTGGATTTTTTAGGCCCGATCTAACTTCTAGCGTCATGTAATGTTAGCATACCATACACCTATTCAGCCTGTTGTTCTCTATTGTATTTTAAATTGCCTTTCAAGATGACATGCCTTTTCTTGGTGCTGGATTCTATCAAATAAATTTCCCCCCAAAAATGCGATTTATACTCCAATGCGACTTATATGACATATATGACGATATATGTTTTTTTCCTTATCATTGTGCATTTTTTGGCTGGTGTGACTTATACTCAGGTGCGACGTATAGCCCGAAAAATACGGTACACATCTTTTTAAAACTATAGCCTTTAGCAGATTATATTAAACTATAACGGTTTCATACTTTGTAAAAAAAAATTATATATATTAAAGGAAAATCTAGTGTCCAAGCATGCAGCTTTCATTACTGTTGCACTGGGTTCATGGTGCCGTCATTTTCACAGTGTTCTTTTAAATACAGCTATTCTGACCCATAATGCAACATAAAGAAGGCAAGACAAAAGAGGGCTACAAGGTGCGATTTTTTTTTTTTTTAAATATTAGTCAATTAGATATTTTACTAGAAGTAAAGTATTTTAAAATGTTGTTGAAAAAAAAATGACAGTCATCATAGTATTCTGCGTTTATTTCTTTAGATAGATTTGGTAAATTTCCTTCATTACTGTAATGCAAAGCTATCAAAAGAAAGGTTTTCATAAAGAAGTACAACAAAAGAACAATTGGTTAATTCTGCTACCTTAAATGCTATAAAATGCTTACTATTTTTTTTTTTTGTTTGGTTTTTTTTTTTTTTACAAAGCTTATAACAAATCGTTCAAACACACATTCCCACAAAAAACTGCAAAATATACTTCTGGAAAAAATTCCGAAAGCATAATAGATCATATTAGCTCAAACAAAAATGAACAACCTTATATTGGTCTTAACAGTGAGCAGCTGGATCCAGCCATGGTAGATGAGTTATGTCACATTCACTGTTCCCACCAGAGGGCAGTGTATCCACCCAAATGAATAAAAATAAATGCAAACACTTTCAAAACAAACCATTACAACACCACTCTAATTAAAAGAATTCTCGAAGCAACAAAACTTGATTCAATGCTTTTTTCTAATCTTACAACACGAGTTAAACGATTGATCGTTGCAGCACTAGATGACAGCTTTCAAAACCTAGCAAAATACAACCTTGGTTATTCAAATATGTAAGAAGTAAACATACCATAATGAAATTTTTTGGATATAAGATTTTAATTCTTAGAATGATTCTTTTTCTTACTTTATGTGCAGGTTTATTTGTATTTCGATACACATAAATAACAGTTTTTCACTCTAAATTGCTCCTCACAGTCTTTTGCTTTTATCTTATCACTGATATATCACTGTGTTGCTCTAATCTGTTGCGATGCTAGCATTGTGCTGCTCATTACTAGGTATGTGCCGGTTTCCGTTTTCAAGTTTACTGTGGTATGAAAACGTCACGGTTTCAAAACCACAAGCATTTTCTGTCATGCCGTAGTACGGTATTAGCTGGGGTTGTTCCGATCATGTTTTTTTGCTCCCGATCCGATCCCGATCGTTTTAGTTTGAGTATCTGCCGATCCCGATATTTCCCGATCCGATTGTTTTTTTTTTTGCTCCCGATTCAATTCCAATCATTCCCGATAATTTTTTCCGATCATATACATTTTGGCAATGCATTAAGAAAAAAAAGAATAAAACTCGGACGAATATAAACATTCAACATACAGTACATAAGTACTGTATTTGTTTATTATGACAATAAATCCTCAAGATGGCATTTACATTATTAACATTCTTTCTGAGAGAGGGATCCACGGATAGAAAGACTTGTGACTTTGTATATTGTGACTAAATATTGCCAATTAGGGTATTTGTTGACCTTTCAGTAAATGATACTGCAGCCATTCAACCCAAATGCATGATGGGAAGTGGAACCATGACTGTGCGTAGTGCTACCAATTGATATATGTTCTCTGCGTTGGGAAATAACATAAGGTGTTAAGAAAAAGATCAATTGCTACCTTGCTTCCCCACATTGCTTCCCATGATATTTCTAATCGTAGGGAGAGGGATTGTAAGGCTTTAGCCTATCAAAAAAAGGCTTCAAAGGCTGCCAAAATTCACTCTACTCATTTTACGCTGCCTTTTATCTCTCTAAATGGGTAAAACAGCGCCATTACAGATTGAGCACGACAATGCATGAGTGGGTCGTGCAACGCATTTAATGTGATACATTTTTAAAAAATTAATTACCGCCGTTATCGGGATAAATTTGATAACCCTACATTAAGCCTAAACTAAAGACTAAGGATGAGTGTAACATATTATGTCTGTAACGTTAAATACAATTAGAAAACGATTTAATTAGAAAATATATATATATTAAAAAAAGGGATGGCCGATATTTTTTTGCCGATTCCGATACCTTGAAAATGACGTGGTCGGACCCGATCGATCGGCTCTAGTATTAGCTATTTTTTATGTCCCAAAAATGCAGTGAAACAAACGTGGCAAGAAGCGGCAGCGCTGACCACTCCCCCTCCGGTTGTTGCCCTGCCCTTTATCTGTCGCTGTGCTGTAGAATAGACACAATGGCCGAACACCAAATTGATACGATGGGAGTACTTCGGCTCCCGAAAAGAAAAAGACTGCCGCGGCTTCGAAGGGGAAGGACAGCAGGACCTCCAACATGATTTCACATTTTCGTGACCATCAGCCATCACGTCACACAAAATTTAAAGTAAGTAAACGCTGTAATGAACTTTTTCCACCAGCTACGAGAGTTCATTCGAGCTGGTTCAGTGTTTCTAGCGATGGTAAAACAAATACTATAACATAAGCTTGTTATCGAGGCAGATAACGTGGCTAGTTAGGATGCCAAGAGGGCTAACTAGTTTCCTCTCTACCCTAGATTTGTTAAGTCTTCTCCCATTGTAAACATCATTTCAAAATAACATTTTCATCATACAGCCTGTGGTGTTTATTCTCTCTGGCAACTTTCTGTGTTGAGAGAGGGGTTGAGTGTGTGTATAATGTGTTTAATAATGATACGAGTCATACACACGTGCTCTGTCTCTTAGTCCCTATTAATATTCAACTAATTAATATTAATAGTTAGTGGTATGTGTTTTACATAAAATCATTTAAAGCATATATTATTTGGGCTAAGTCTAGAAGTCACTTTTATTAAAAATATATCAGTTTATTTAATTTAACAATAAATTCATGTTGCTGTTTCAAATTGCAAATATGTTGTGACAAATAAAACAATCCTGTTCAATGGAAAAAAGTTAAATACATATATATACATATAAATATAACTACTAAATTATAAATTCCATTCCAAACTTTAACAGCATTAACCTAGCAAAGAACAGCAGACGTTACAATTGTAAACATTATGCTAAAGTTGCGAAAGTATAAAAATACCAAACAAGTGCACTTACTATAAGCTCATATTGCTGACCATGAATGAAATGCTAGCTACCTAATATGGCTAACTGACTCTAGAAACGATCAGCGGACAATATCAGTTACATTTTTCGTGATGGACCAATCAGTGATCTCCCAAAATCAATTAAATCGTTTGAAAATCAGAAAATCAGTTGGCCAATCGATCAGTGCCCCTTTAGTTTTCATTAAATTGTGAAATGTTTCAGCAACAAAATGGTCAAAAATTATCAAAATTGCTTTGCATGTTATTTACACATAATATCGAATGAAATCGAAGGCCCTTAAATTGAATTAAATTGTAGCCAACTTTGTAATACCAGCAAACATCATATCGCTGTGCAAAGAATTTAATATCGTATCGTAATGAAATTGGTTTCCTTTTGTTTTATTAATATAAGAAATAATAATGAGTACTTTTTTTTTTTTTTAATGAATTTGAGAAGATTCATGATCTATTATTTACGCCCAACAATATCACATTTTGTCAATTCATTTTATCATCAATTAGTTGTAGAAGTTTAAGACTTCATAGGTCAAGCTGCTATTTTTTGTAATAAAATAAGACATTAATAATCATTAAAATGACTAAAAACAAAAATACACTCTGGTTATGACCCTTACTATTGCTGTAAAGTTTTTTTTATTATTATTTTAAATTATAGACTATTGAACTCATTGCCTGCCATTGACAACAATAGACAAAGTTTATTTAAACTGTATAAATAAATAAATAAAGATATATATATTTTTTTTTTAACAAAAAAATTTATATAAAGATATTTTTTAATATAAAATTTACATTTACATATACTTCTTTTAAATTTAAAACATTTTACTTTTTTTTATTTATTTTTTTATTTTATTATTATTAAATTTCAAAGCAATTTGCTCATTGTCTGCCATAACAACGATACACATCCAAATAATTAAAACTGGAAGGACTAGCTGTGCCATTGACGGCGCTATACGTCAAATCCATTTTGACTGGGAGGGCTGCCAGTGATCTCTCCGTCAAAATAGTTTGGACGTCTACCACCGTCGAGTATATAAGGCGCTATACAGCCACTACCAATTCCAAAAAACGTAGTCTAAAATGCACACCTGTGTCAGCCAGATCCAGCTGCAAACTGAGGCCCGCTTCCCCCTCGTTCCTGCGGCCAGATTCCGCAGTCACTCGGTCCATCTCCATGACGTTAGCCCACTTGCCAGACGCCCAAATGCCGTCACATCACCGTCACGGTGCCTTGGCAGGATTATACATTCTACATAACTTCATTAAAAAGTACTGCAATAACACGGAACTAGTAAGCGGTAAGCAGTGAGAGCAAATCGGTGTCATCGTTTCAGCCGCCCCGCTGCTACTGTGCGTCACTTGACTCGCGACGGATGCTCGTGCAGCTACGCAATTACACATCGTGACGTCATTATTTCATGAGAACAAAACCAACCACTCAGATGAAGCATAATCTGCAAATTAGGAGATAACAAATGCATTCTGCGAACATCCATCACGGGAAAATAGAAATTAAGCAAGCACTGATGTAAGTATGAATTCTATCAAGTGGAAAGTAATCAAGTAAAATACTTCGTTACTGTGGTTATGCAGATTTACCGTTTTAATAGTTTTCCAGGTGATTTCGATTTTACTCTCGAATTTTAACCTAATCTGAAATATGTCCTTATAGACTCGTTTATTCATCGTCTGCCATTGAGGATGATAGCCACCTAATCCATTTGAACTGAGGCGAGAAGCAAATGTCATCTTTCAGTTGAGCACTAAACTATTATTGTTATATGAAAGCAGTGGTGGGGTGTAACAAAGTAAATGTACAGTACTTAGTTGCTGTACTTACAGTAGTATGAAAAAGTATATCTGAACCTTTTGGAACTGAAACCACCCAAACATTTATAGGTTTTCATATTTTAATGAGGATAGTATGCAAACAATGACAGAAGGAGGAAAATCAGTAAGTGGACCATCATATTTTGTGGCACCCCATTTGGCAGCAATAACTTCAACCAGACACTTCCTGTAGCTGTTGATTGGTCTGGCGCATCTATCAGGACTAATGTTAGCACATTCTTCCCTACTTAACTGCTGTAGGCTACTTCAGTCAGATTCCTGGAATGTCTGGCATGAATCACTAGCCACGTTTACATGCTGACTTTTATTCATACCGATTCAAATCATTCCGAATGGAAATTTCACATCAGCTGTTTACATGTCACTTCATCTATTCCGATCCAGCGTTTACATGTGACTGCTTTTATTCCGAAAGGACGTTTGACAACTGCCGTCTGACATGCGCAGATTAATCAAAACAAAGCGTCACGTTGCAAAACATGGAGATCGATCGTCAGATCAGCTGCTGTTTTAACTTTTCGAGTGGAAACAAAACTTCAGAATGATACGCCGTTCATTTAAAAAGTTGTGTGGGTGCGCTGTGCGTATGCTTGGAAGCCATGTTGCAAGTGACGTTACTTACGTCACCAAGTGACGTCACCATGTCAGTACGGAGCATGCGCAGAAAGAACGCAACCAGACACCATTCCGCTTCCCTGTTTACATGATATAATTTTACTTCTAATCGGTTTGGGAAAAGGAATATTCCACCCCTGTGAATCGGAATGAAATTTCATTCGGTTTGGGCCTGTTCATTCCGAATGAGGTGTTTATATGGAACACATTTATTCGGTTTGAACAAATATTCCGATTGTAATTGGAATATTTGGCTCCATGTAAACGTGGCAAATGTCTTTAGGTCATGCCACAGCAGCTCCTGTATTTGTTCTTCTGAAACCATTCTGAAGTTGATTTACTTCGGTGCTTTGGATCATTGTCTTGTTGCTGCATCCATCTTTTTTTTTTTTTTTTTTTTTGCTTCAACTGTCTGACAGACTGCCTCATGTTTTCCGGCAAAACATCCTGATAAACCTTTAAATTCATTCTTCCATTAATGATTGAAAGTTGTCCCGGCCCTGAGGAAGCAAAACAGCTCCAAATCATGATGCTTCCTCGATCATGCTTCACGGCGGGGATGAGGTGATGTTGGTGAGCCGTTCCATTTTTCCTCCACAAATGGTGTTGTGTTTTACTCCCAAACAATTCAACATTGGTTTCATCTGTCCACAAAATATTTTGGCAAAACGTCTGTGGAGTGTCCAATTGCCTTTTCGCGAACAGTAAACGAGCAACAATATTTTTTTTTTTTAGACAGCAGTGGCTACCTCAGTGGAGTCCTCACATGAACACCACTCTTGGCCATGGTTTTACATAATGTGTAAACAGAGATATTGGACTGCGCCAGTGATTTCTCGAAGTCTTTAGCAGTCCCTCTAGGGTTCTTTTTTACCTCCCTGATTATTCCACGCTAAATTCTTGGCGTCATCCTTGGTGGACGGCCACTCCTTGGGAGAGAAGCAACAGTGCCATACTCTCCCTTCATGCACAACTTCTCTTACTGTCGATTGATGAACATCCAGACTTTTAGAGATGTTTTTTTTTTAACCTTTCCTAGCTTTATACAAATCAACAATCCTTGATCGGAGGTCTTCAGACAGCTCTTCTGACAAAGCCATGATTCACATCAGACAATGCTTCTCATCAAAACAATTCTGAACAGGTGTGTGTTTTATAGTGGGCAGGGCAGTTTTTGGGCACACACCTGACTTGAAGTTGTTTGTTAAATGGTTTCAATTGCTGTTTAAGTCTCCTAAGGCAGAGGGTTCACTTATTTTTCCTTTCACACTGTATTTTCATCTGTGTGGTTTTTACAAAAATCAGATCACCAGAAATGTGAGAAATTCCAAAAGGTTCAAATACTTTTTCATTCCACTGTAAATCCATTTCAGTTTGTCTGTACTTTACTTGAGTACAGATATGAAGTGGTACTTTTTACTTTTACTTCATTATATTTTACAGCACGTATCTGTACTTTCTGCTTCTCCCCTTTTCAAATTGTCACCTGCGTAACACGTTACTTTTGTTTGTTTTCTTTTTCCCTCATTGTGAACTGATAGTTTCGTTTTCATGCCTTTGGTACAATCGATAAGCCCCATGCAGCTATATCGTAATAGACCACTTGAGGCAACAACACGAGTACAAGCAAGATTAAGCAGGTGAACATATTGACCAATAAAAACCAACAGTGAGAGCAGCAGGTCTTCAATAGTTGCTTGCAATCCGCCATTAAGCTAAATTCTGTGGGTTTTGAGCTTCTTAAGCTTCTGTACAGTGCGGTCAATTTTATTGCTTATTTTTTCCATTCAGCAGTTTTAAATTACACTGAGCAGTCAATTAATTTTCTGGTTCTTTCTTTGATGGACTATGGACTCAGATCTCTGTATGTATATATACATATATATATATATATATATATACATACATACATACATACATACAGTGAGGCAAATAAGTATTTAGTCAACCACTAATTGGTTCTTTCACTTGAAAAGATTAGAGTAATTGTCAACATGGGTAAACCTCAACCATGAGAGACAGAATGTGGGAGAGAAAAAAAAAACAGAAAATCACATTAATTTGGAAATAAATTCTTTAACAATCAAACAGAGTGGAAAATAAGTATTTGGTCACCTACAAACAAGCAAGATTTCTGGCTGTCAAAGAGGTCTAACCTCTTCTAACGAGTCTAACGAGGCTCCACTCGTTACCTGTATTAATGGCACCTGTTTTAACTCATTATCGTTATAAAGGACACCTGTCCACAACTCAGTCAGTCACATTCTAAACTCCACTATGGCCAAGACCAAAGAGCTGTTGAAGGACACCAGAGACAAAATTGTACACCTGCACCAGGCTGGGAAGACTGAATCTGCAATAGGTAAAACGCTTGGTGTAAAGAAATCAACTGTGGGAGTAATTATTAGAAAATGGAAAACCACTGAAAATCTCCCTCGATCTAGGGCTCCATGCAAGATCTCAACCCGTGGCGTCAAAATGATAACAAGAGCGTTGAATAAAAATCCCTGAACCGCACGAGGGGACCTAGTGAATGACCTACAGAGAGCTGGGACCACAGTAACAAAGGCTACTATCAGTAACGCAATGCGCCACCAGGGACTCAAATCCTGCACTGCCAGACGTGTCCCCCTGCTGAAGGCAGTACACGTCCAGGCCCGTCTGCGGTTCGCTAGAGAGCATTTGGATAATCCAGAAAAGGACTGAGAGAATGTGTTATGGTCAGATGAAACCAAAATAGAGCTTTTTGGTAGAAACACAGGTTGTCGTGTTTGGAGGAGAAAGAATACCGAATTGCATTCGAGAACACCATACCCACTGTGAAGCATGGGGATGGAAACATCATGCTTTGTGGCTGTTTTTCTGCAAAGGGACCAGGACGACTGATCCGTGTAAAGGAAAGCATGAATGGGGCCATGTATTGAGAGATTTTGAGTGAAAATCTCCTTCCATCAGCAAGGGCATTGAAGATGAGACATGGCTGGGTCTTTCAGCATGACAATGATCCCAAACACACAGCCAGGGCAACAAAGGAGTGGCTTCGGAAGAGGCATTTCAAGGTCCTGGAGTAGCCTAGCCAGTCTTCAGATCTCAACCCCATAGAAAATCTGTGGAGAGAGTTGAAAGTCCGTGTTGCCCAATGACAGGCCCAAAACATCCCTGCTCTAGAGGAGATCTGCATGGAGGAATGGGCCAAAATACCAGCAACAGTGTGTGAAAAGCTTGTGAAGTTACAGAAAATGTTTGGCCTCCGTTATTGCCAACAAAGGGTACATAACAAAGTATTGAGATGAACTTTTAGTATTGACCAAATACTTATTTTCCACTGTGATTTGCAAATAAATTCTTTAAAAATCAAACAATGTGATTTTTTTTTTCCCACATTCTGTCTCTCATGGTTGAGGTTTACCCATGTTGACAATTACAGGCCTCTCGAATATTTTCAAGAGGGAGAACTTGCACAATTAGTGGTTGACTAAATACTTATTTGCCCCACTGTATATATTAGGGCTGTCAAAAAAAATTTTTTAATCGAGTTAATCACAGCTTAAAAATTAATCGTAATTAATCGCAATTCAAACCATCTATAAAATATGCCATATTTTTACGTAAATTATTGTTGGAATGGAAAGACATAAGACGGATATATACATTCAGTATAATGTACATAAGTACTGTATTTGTTTATTATAACAAATCCACAAGATGGCATTAACATTATTAACATTCTTTCTGTTAAAGGGATCCACAAGAAAGACTTGTAGTTCTTAAAAGATAAATGTTAGTACAAGTTATACTAATTTTATATTAGAACCCCTCCTAATGTTTTCGTTTTAATAAAATTTGTAAAATTTTCAATCAAAAAATAGATACACTAAATACACCACAAGGTGTCAATGGCGAGTTTTAAATTAACTTAGAAATCAAGCCAAATAGTGTGTTTTGTCCCTCGACTGACGCCGTAGTTTCCCGTTTCCTGGTCCATCCATTGTAATTCACGTCATTTGAGTGCTGGCTTCACAACGTACTTGACCTCTGAGTTTGTATATTGTGAATAAATATTGCCATCCTGTGTATTTGCTGAACCAAAGGAAATGTATGAATAGATTTTGACCAAAGTCTGAGTAAGTTTTATGTGTATTTTGCATAGCTATTTTGACTGGGAAAGTGCCAGTTCTCTTTGCACTGTTGTTTAACTGTGTGAGAATAGGGCCTCATTAATACAGATTGAAGCGCTTTTCTTTTTGTGAACATTTTTTTTTTTGAGAGATGTTATTTTGTTGTGCTTTCACTTAATGATATTTATGTTTGTTGTGAAGGAGTTGCCGAAGCTTATGCCAATAAATGGCGCTGTCCAATTAACGCCTGTGTCCACTCACCTTTTGTAATGTTCTGATATAGAATTATCCGAGGCACCTTGAAGTGCACGCGGCGCCAATGCTGTTTACTCACATGATGCAGGAGTGAGTTAAGAGTTACGGCCTGCCGAGAGCCGTAAGCTGTGTTAATGTTGAAGCTGAATGTGCTAATAAAGAAACAAAGTGCCAGCACATCGCGTGTGGTATACCTTTGTTAAGAAAAAGCACAAAACAAAACACCTTTCTCTGCCTCTTAGCTATCAAGTGCGTCATTGTAATCTGTTTGAGGCAATGCACGAGCGGGTCATTCCGCGCATGCGCTAAATGCGTTAAATATTTTACCGTGATTAATTTAAAAAATTAATTACCGCACGTTAACGCATTAAATTTGACAGCCCTTATATATATATATATATATATACATACATATAAATGTATATGTATATATATATATAATACACACAAGCACACATATACTGTATATGTATACGTATGTTACATTTTTGCATCAGGGGAAATTACTTTTACTTTTCACTTGTAAATTTTAAAGCAACTACTTTTGCACTTTTACTTGACTAATTTTTTTCTAAGATACTTCTTTTACTTGAGTATTTTTGCACCTGTATCTTTCCTTTTACTTAAGTAACAAAATTGAGTACTTCATCCACCACTATATGAAAAATATCAAGTAGATACACATATTAAGAGCATTCAAATTGTTTTGTGTCAGTATATAAATTTAGATTTCAAAATTCAATCATAAAATATATGATGTTAAATTTAGTGTTTTGTGAACAGGAAGGTTTTTTTTTAATTCTTCTACAAAAAATGTTGACACAGGTCCTGAACTACAAGCCAGTAAAATATTCCAAATGTTTTTACCAAACACAAAATTCTATACACATATTGAAGAAATGCATTCCAAGTATAAAATCAATGACCATTTTCTGTACTGCATTTCCATGCTGTAACTGCAAAATTGAAATTAGAGCTCTCTGTAATTTAAATAACCATATTTTACGCACTTTAAGGCGCGCCTTCAGTGAATGGCCTATTTTGAACCTCTTTTCATATATAAGGTGCACCGCATTATAGGGCGCAGTATTAGGAGTAGTAATAGTGGTTGGGGTTGCATTATACATCAACTAGATGGTGCTGTGCTAAAGGGAATGTCATGCCATGATTAAACAATATGTAAGGCGCATCGAATTATAAAGTGCACTGTCGGCTTGAAAAAATTGAAGACTTTTAGGTGCGTCTTATAGTGCGGTAAATATGGTACAGCCATTATAAATACTCAGAAAATTCAGTAACTCAATAACTGCGCAGCAAACATTTGAATTTCATTCATTTTGCTAATATTTTATTCTCAGTAGTATCCCACTGACGGGACAGTTCAGCAGAGCAGATGTGTATTATTTTTACTTGAGAAAAAATGTAAATCTCAATGGCCAAAAGCCAACAATTGTCTTTATGCCATTGATGACAATAGACGCCCAATCCATTTGGACTGGGAGGGCTTGCTGCGATCGAATGACTCAAATCGGTGCCAGCCCCTCCCAGTCGAACCCAACCCATAATGGAAAATACTATAGATGAGCTAAAGAGCATCTACATGGTGATGTTAGAAGACTTAGATGCATATATTTTTCATCTTCACGGAACCCACTTTTTCCCAATGTCAGTTTCACAAAACCCTAAACAATGGAGCATGTTACATAGAAGGAATGGTTTGTTTAAGTTCTTGTTGTTAGATCACGAAGGGATCTCTACTCATATGAACTTATGAGGTTAGCATGGCGGGAAGTCTGGAAAGTAGCACGCAGAGTCATCAGACCTGCCCAGCCCAACGATTGGGTTCACAGACAGGCCGTCATTGGTCCAGACCACTCACACACACACGAACCTCAACTTCATATGGGAGATTCACATGCAATCGAACACAAGACGATCGTCGAAATTAAAGGTATGCAGGAAGATCTTTCTCCACCACCTGCAAAAAAATAATTAAAAAGCATTTTGAGTATGTTTTGAATAAGAAAAATAACAGGAGACATTTCAAAAAGAACAGTCAGAACTCACACTTTGGCCTGTTGCGATAATAAATGTTAGTAGGCGATATATTGTCTCAAATTATTGCCGATATGCGACATTATTGCCAATCGTTTTTAACCAATTACAACCACTAATGTAGTGACAATCATTCTGAGAAATCACCCATTCAAATGGAATAAATTTTTATTCTTAAATAAAACACAAACTATATTAAAATTAATAAAGGGGAAAAAAAACAACCAATGCATGAGTCATTTTAAAGCTAGCTAAGTGAAGAACATGAAATAGGTGAGAAACCCAACGCCATTTTTGTTCTCTGCCAATTATAAAGCCAATCAAAAGTGTTTATTTAATCCAAAATGACTCATCTTGTGCTGCAAAGTGTGCATGACAGCAAATTTGAAGCCAAATGATCCATGTGTAGTTTACAATCTGAAGAATGTGAGATTAACTCCAGAAATGTACATTTTACATGTTGAACATGACATGCTTTTATTTTGAAATGTCCACCGAATGTACGTTCGCTAAGCCATTAACCGTAAGCTTTACGGAGAAAAAAAAAAGGATTTTCGTCATGCAAGTGGTGTCAGTAATAGATTTTTTCTCTTTTTTCCGCATCGTTTGCAAATGCTGTAAACCAGCGAGTTTACATGTTTTAAATGTCACCTTTTAACCGCAAGTTTGCGTTTTGGAGAAGGCTGAGAGTTTTTTATAGCAGGCTAAAGTAACGTAGCAATGCTAACGTTTTGCAATGTTTAATATACAGTGTATCACAAAAGTGAGTACACCCCTCACATTTCTGCAGATATTTAAGTATAACTTTTCATGAGACAACACTGACAAAATGACACTTGACACAATGAAAAGTAGTCTGTGTGCAGCTTATATAATACAGTTCTTTATTTTCCCCTCAAAATAACTCAAAATATAGCCATTATTATCTAAACCCCTGGCAACAAAAGTGAGTACACCCCTTAGAAACTACATCCCTAAATCTCCAAATGGAGTACTGCTTGTCATTTTCCCTCCAACATGTCATCTGACTCATTAGTGTTACTAGGTCCAGGTGTGCTAGGTGATGGACTGGCCAAGCATGTATCCACACTTCAACCCAATAGAACATCTTTGGGGGATCCTCAAGTGGAAGGTGAAGGTGCGCAAAGTCTAAAATATCTGGCAGCTCCGCAACGTCGTCATGGAGAAGTGGAAGAGCATTCCAGTGGCAACCTGTGAAGCTCTGGTCAACTCCATGCCCAGGAGAGTAAAGGCAGTTCTGGATAATAGTGGTGGCCACACAAAATATTGACAGATGACATGTTGTACGTATGTTAATATTGACAACTTTCACTAAGGGGTGTACTCACTTTTGTTGCCAGAGATTTAGATATTAATGGCTATATTTTGAGTTATTTTGTGGGGAAAATAAATGAACTCTATTATATAAGCTGCACACAGACTACTTTTCATTGTATCAAAGTGTCATTTTGTCAGTGTTGTCCCATGAAAAGATATATGTACTTAAATAGCTGCAGAAATGTGAGGGGTGTACTCACTTTTGTGATACACTGTAGATGTCTTTCCTTATTTTGTATGTCTGAACTTTATTTCTACTGTGTGCTGATGACCAATAAATATCTGTGAAAGGAACTGGAGTCATAGACTTCATAATGATATTGACGGGACACATTCAAATAGGTGGCCGTCCCACAGTCCGCTTCAGTTATTCGCAGTCGGTTGCAGTTATTCAACACATGCAGCAATCCAACACTGGATTTAGGTTGAAAAAGTACGAAAGCTGTACCACATACAAAGAGGAAGGATTGTCTCAGGAGTGATTTGTTCGAGGATTCAAGGTAATTATTGTATTTTTCAAACCATGCATTTATTTTAAACGTTGTGAAAAAAATATATAAATGGGAGAAATTAACCGCTACCGCATTGGCGTTATAATTCGCAATATTTACGTAAAATAAATGATAACTGCCCGCTTTTTTTTTTTTTTTTTGCTTTTAACCAAGAATCGAGACTGTTTTATGTTCATATCTATAAAGAATTCAGGGATTTAAGCATTTATTCACAAGAATTTTCGATGTAAAAAGCTCTTTGTGGTGATAAGGTGGCGCTACAGTGGCTTTAAGACTAGCAGAACATTCGACAGAGTTATGTAGAATACTGCCCATTTCTTTTGCTTTTAACTAAAAATCAAGACTGTTTTACGTCCATATCTATAAGGAATTCAGGGCTTTAAGCATTTATCCACAAGAATTTTCAAAGTAAAAAAGTCTGTCTGTGTTTCCACTCGGTCAGCTTTGACGGCGATAGGCCCCCTAATAATCTGCCCCACGCTCCGTGTCCCGTCAATATCATTATGAAGTCTATGCTGGAGTCTAATATGCAATCAACACAAACGTGTGACGAGTGCACGCAGCACATGCAAACACATGCACACACACATGTGGCGATAAATGGCAGCCAGGAAAATGATCAAACTCATTTTTATTTACCGTGCGATTAATTGACTTATTGCATATTACAATAGGATTACTTACACTTGGATCTTCATTTGGACCGTACCGCTTCACTACTTGTCCCTCTTTGTTTATAAGAAACTGTAAAAGAAGTTTAAATAAATATTTTGCCCCAAAAACACACATTGTTACAAATCTCCAAACCATTAGAGGAAATCACCTTTGTGAAGTTCCATTTGATGTTGCTGTAAAGACAAGGAGAAAAATCACATCAATTTTAAATTTCCATTACTAGGCAAGCCATGACAAGTTTAAAAATGACTCGAGTTTAACGCGCGTCCATTTATGGCTTTACAAAACACAAAGAATGCAGCCAATAGATTTTATGACTATACTAACAACCAAAATTTTTCATTCAGGTTTTTGTGAGAAAAAAGAAAATTTCTGACTCACTGGCTTCTATTGACGCACAAACACTCACAGACAGTCCTCCCTGTTTAAATTGGACGTCAATCTTTGTCAATGGCAGTGACTGAGTTAATCACATTAACTCAACGTCTAAAGCGACAATGTCAGTGCATTGCCTTCATTGGGAACTAGGGCTGCTGCTATTGATTATTTAAGTCATCGATTAATTTACCAACTAGTTCGAAAAATCGAGTAATCAGATTAGGAACATTTAATGTGTTGCAGAATAAATTTTAGGTGATGTAAAACAAAGGCTTGCCAAGATAGGACTTTCAAAAGAGCATTAAACGTGAATACAAAATAAAATTCCTGAATGTTTATTCAAACTGTGCAGAATAGCGTACCGCACGAATGCTATTTTTAGACCGCAAGGCTGCGTGATGTCACCATCGTAAACCGGAGGGAGGTCAACATAGAACCGCCCTCGCATACAACCCATGTTAGTACTGCTCGTTTTCAGCCGGTACTGTTTAAAAAAAGAACACACCGAATAAACACTGCTGCTATGGAACTTGGAGAAACGATATTAGAAATTACGACATATGAAGGATGTTTTCTTCATATGTTTCCTGAAGCCAAAAACTCAGAGGAAAAAATGTGCAGACGTCCAAAAGACCAGTTTAACGCCAGCAAGGAGAAACCATTCACCTTCATATGCAGTAAACATATTGTTGGGGGCCATGGTCCTACAGATCCATTGCCTGCCAAAGCCTGCCCCGAAGAGGTAAGTCATTTTGATATTTTTACTAATTCCTTAGCATGGCGTTTTGCCATACTGCTTCTGTCTGACAATGAATGACTTGAAAAGAATTAAAATGGTATCCTACTGCCACTGTTACCTTTTGTTATTAATGAAAAAATTTAAAGTGTTCATTGGCTGTTACTGGGTAGTATTTGCGATCGCTACACAAGAATAGCAATATAAATTACCCCCCAAGAACGGTCAGAGACGTAAGAATATAATGTAAGAAAGACAGGGCATATGGTCGTAAAGGATAGCTTATTGAAACAGGAGTATGTCATTGTCAGTGGCGTAAGGCCAGGCACAAGAAAAAGTTGTCGATACAAAAGCTACCTCTGGATCGAGTTGGCTCTTTTCCCCGTCTTTTTCAGCCCTCGACACTCAAGCCATTTCTTTAACTGAACATTTGTATGATCTTCCGCATCTTTACCAGTGAATTTGGCTCCAGGGACATCATTTATGGACAGAATTGGTAGGTTTAGCTCAGTAAACATCTCGTTCGTACACTATTTACATGCATCTAGCATGAGGGATAAACGCGAGCTTGACCCCAAATAGCAACAGTTACTAACGTCATGAATATTAAAGAGCAAATGTGAAGTGCTATGTGCGGTATGCTATTGCACTTCTCATTTCAGAAGAGAATAAATTAATTTTAAAATAAATTGAAAATACCTGAGCTTAGCCTCAAACGGTGTAAAAAATTAATAATAATAAAAGAGGCTCGAAGTACAACAAAAGAACAAGTAGCTAACTTTTGAGCAAAAGTCCGCTACCTTTAATGCTATAAATTGCTAACTTTTTTTTTTTTTTTTTTAAACGAAGGTCTTAGCATATGGTTCAAACATATATTCCCACAAAAAAAAAAAACTGCAAAATATACCTCTATCTAAACTAAGTCACGAATGCATACACAATCATATTAGCTCAAACAGAAACTTTGGGAGCAACTGGCTCCAGCCATGTTATATGAGTTATGTCATATTCTCTATTGCCACGAGAGGGCAGTGTATCCACCCAAATCAATGAAACAAAATGCAAGATTTCCAACTTTAAAAAAAAAAAAAAAAAAAAAATCTAACGGGACATCGACCCTCCCAATTTGGGCGACACATAGGCGCGTCAATTTTCAAGCTTATACAGAGTGCACTCTTAATCTCCTCTTGTTGACCTCAGAGAAAAGTTACCATTCACTACCGTGAGTGATGATGTCACTTAGTTTACCTGTGCGTGATTGGCTATTTCCTTTGAGTTAAATACCCTGGATTTTAAAAGTAAATAAACTTTAATAAATAAAATATTAAGTGCATACACCGACCATAACCGGAATTTCAGTCTGTTTTTAATCATTTTAACTTTGTTTTTATTACCATTTTATTAATTCATAAATGTATTTATTCATTTAAAAATATATAATAAGAACATGAACAAAATAGCCTAAATATTAATCAGTTAAAAATGAGTAAACAAAAGTGTGGCCTCCATGACTGAAAACGCCAGGTATTTTTTTTTTTTTAATTACCATAAATCAGTCACTTACCCTCCAAAGGGTTAACAATTTATGAGGTGTAGTCATGTCTTTGCATGCATCCAACACTATGGCTGAAAGCGCCTTGACATTTCTTGATGAAAATATTGCATCACATTTCGATCCATTGCTATTGCTCATCTCTACACTAAATTCAGGTCATTAATGAAAGACAAACACTTTTTTCACTTTTTACATTAGAAAGTTTCAAATTGGGCGTTGCAATTTCAAAACACTCACAATACCAAAAGCCTAGCCTGGTACACCAGACTCACCACTGTTCCAGCTATTGAGTCTGGCCACCATTCAGCGGATAAAATTTCCAGGGCGAGCAAGCCACAGCAAACAGACAGCGGAGTGGACCAATCAGTGACGGGCGAACGTGACATTATTAAAGCGACAAGGGACTCGCGTGCGGAAGTAAACATACGAGTAGAGCGGAGTTTATTCAACATGGCTAGCGCGAGACAGACTGTTGTCAATGACTCGTGTCGATGTGTTTTTGGTCATTTAAAACTGATTTTACCATGAATTGGAACATATTCTCTGCTCTCTTGTTCGCCATCTGTGTTGTTGTGGAGACTACTTCCGACGCGGAAGAGTGACGTTGCTCATTAAGAACACGTCACACAAATAAACTAATCTGATTGGACGGTTGATTTTGTGCTTGCTCGAGAGGCTGTTAATGGGCTGGGTCCAAGACTACCAAAAGCCCACATTAACTTACTGGCTGCCATTGACGAAGCCCATTGAAATTCACAACGGAAGGATGATTCTATTACTGGTAAACTTACTTCCCAAAAGTCCCCTTTCCCTTTGGCTGTGCTTTCATCCACTTCCATAGAGGGTGTGCGTTGTCGCCGTTCACATCAATTTTACTAAACATGTCGAAGTTGGCGTTGAAACCTTTGGCAAACTCTTTAATCTCTGCTTCAGTTCCGGGCTCCTATCATCACATCAGTTGAAAATAATGAAAAGTGGATCCAAGACTTGGGTAAAACAGAAAATTGTTTTAAGTTACCTGTCCTCCAAACTGGTTACATGGGAAACCTAGGATGCGTAAACCCTTCTCAGCCAGGGAAGCGTGCATTTCCGCAAGCTGAGTATAGTTTACTCTGGTCTTTCCTCATTTGGAAGCCACATTTACGATGACGCACACATAACCCCTAAAGAAAAAACACACTGTGATGCACAGGTCAGCGATATAGCTAGTTAATAGTGCTGTGCGATATGAGGACTGACTATTTTATATCAAAATCTGCCATGATATAATACATTTTTAAGTATTTGAGTACACAATATTTTGACAGTCACTTTAATTTTTAATTGACATTAACCTGACCTGCCAAGTACCGTAATTTTCGGACTATAAGGCACACCTGACTAGAAGACGCCACCCACCAAATTTGACACAAAAACAGCATTTGTTATTAGATAAGCCATACCGGACTATAAGCCGAAGCTGTCCTCACTGTATTATAATTCATAAATTAATTGCCAACAAATTTGATAACCGATTTTTGCCGGCAGCTACGAGCATTCCCGTTGTGGTCCTTGTTTGTGTGTAATGTGAGGCTATGCACACTCGCCAGTGATAAGGGCAAGTGAGAAAGAGAGAGAGAGAGAGTTCATTGCTACTTAGGTTTAGATGCTGAATCAATAATATTGCCGCGAGACTTAGATTGCCTTGACTCGTGTGTGTGTTGTTAGATCAAGAGTGCCTCCATCAGAGGTGAGTAACTGAAGTCAACCGTATTGTTTGTATTCGTTGTTGATGAGACGTTATTACTGTTGGCGATGATGCTAATCCGTGTCTTGAAGTGTCTGTTTGTATTGTGTTTTGGAAAGCATATTAGTACTTGAGTTACTTTTAGATAGTAAAGTTGTCTCTTTTTTTTATATATAAAATAAAAGACTTTCATATAACAGCTTAGATTGTTTCAACACAAACTCTCATTCAAACTAAATTATCATACAAGAGACTATGTCCTTTGAAATTGGATTGTATTTCTGAACAACTGTTTGATAAAGAAAACTGATTCATTTCAGTCTGCCTTCTCCTTATTCGATTTTGTTGTTTAGTTTATTTAACGAAAATAAATGAGTCATTGACACAATTTATAGCAGCGCTTTGCCCACAAGGGGAAAAAATGTCAATCAGCAGCACTTTTTAAAAAATTTCAATGAACCGGACTTTTGGCTGATTTGTCTACTGAGATATTATTTTTATAATTTAAATTCAGAACTTTTAATCAAAACTTTACCAGGTTGTATGTACTTAAAATAGTACAGTTGTACTGTATTATTTGAATGGATGTAAAACATCCGAGCTGGACATCTGCAGCTGGAGTTAGTGACAAAATTTGGCGGATGACACTTAAAGACATTTGTCATAAGCATTCATTAAAGCCCATGACAGTGTCATGTCATAATTATGACGGTCTTATGACAGTTTTATGAGGCTGCTGTCAAATAAAGTGTTACCTATGAACTCAAATAAATCAACAAATAAGCCACAGTGGACTATAAACCACAGTATTCAAAATGAGGGCAAAAAAGTAGCAGCTTATTCTCCAAAAATTACGGTAGTGCTACGACTTAAAACTATCCAGTATAAACAGAACTAGCACAATAGCATACATATTTTTGCTAAAATGTAAAGATATCAGAGTATCTACTAATATTTGTGACAAGTGGTTTAGACTTTTAAAAGTGCTGAAAATTAAGTTACCATTATATCATTAATAACAATTTACTTAAAATTGATATTGTAATGAATTGTGTTGTCTGTTTTGCCATTTTCAATTGTCTTGCAGGCATTACTCATATAGGGTTGGCGGAGTGAGGCAATTGGCTAACTATAGGGACATCTTGAGGCCGATTGGTGGTACTACTTTGCAAGTCAGCGCAAATAGTGTGCCATCTGCTGTCCAAAACGTGCATTGCAAGAACTAGTCTATTCATGGCGATAATGCGGATAGACATGTAAATTGTATCGTTTTGGCGATATACAACGTCATATCATACAGCACTACTCTCTAAGTCACATCAGAATCTTACCTGTATTTTTCCAGGGAAACCTCATTGCCGTCAATATCCGTGGCAGAGAACTCATAGATGGACTTGGCGCTTTGCCAATCGCTCACCTGTGCGCACTGTATAAACACCAAGCATGAGGGTAAGGTTTAAGCTGTGCAATAAGGAAAGGCGTCAACAACAGGTAGGAATTGATAAAATTTTTACGATTCCGATTCCATTATCAATATTGCTTAACAATTCGATTCTTTAATGATTCTCTTATCAACTCTAATTTGGACTAATGGACTGTACGAGGTTCTGGGTTCAATACATTTTAAGGTTCATTCGCCTCGGGGTGCCGGTTAGAACACAAGGAGCGGAGAGTTTAGTTGCTTGTTTGTAGGTGAACAAATACTTATTTTCCACTCTAATTTGGAAAGAGATTCTTTAAAAATCAAACAATGTGATTTTCTGTTTTTTTTCCCCCACATTCTGTGTCTCACGGTTGAGGTTTACCCATGTTGACAATTACAGGCCTCTCTAATCTTTTCAAGTAGGAGAACTTGCACAATTGGTGGTTGACTAAATACTTATTTGCCTCACTGTACAAGCAAATTGCACTTGATATGCGAATCACTCAATGAGCAGATGAGAGCACGCGTGGACAGATGTTGATATATTTGTATGAGTGTGGAAGAAGACTGGAATGTGTGGGTATATGTGTGGTTCTGAAAGGAAAGAAAATTACATCATATTAGTGCTGATGCAATAAACAATGCGAATTGACTCTAAAGCAGTCAATAACACATACATGACTCGCACAGTATAATGAACACACTGCGTGCACGTGCGGTCATCTTGGCCATAAAAGTGGCGAAAACTATTTACTTTACACTCATATGGATGTACATCATCATCATCTTAAGATGCTAAACTAACACTTTCCCTCTTAACACAAATGTGCAACGCGAACATAATGTAAACAACGCTTTCCTCGACGCAAAGAGGACGAGCGGGAAACGCAGCGAGGACGAGCGGGAGCAACCAGCCGACGTAACAGTAAAAACACGAAACGGTCACACTGATAATGGCTCTAACTTATCATAAGAACTTTATGACATGAAGAGGAAATACTTACATTCGTTCGTGGATGCACACAGATTAATAGGTGGCCGCACGCTGCTCGAAATGCGCACCTATTCTCGGTCCCAGAACACGCAGCGCGTGTGACGTAGGACAATAACAGGAAGTAACTGACTGGTTGCTATGGGAGCGAACGCATACCCAAGAAACCTTTCTAACAGGAGTATTAAAATTGGTGATAAAATCATTTAGGATTATTTAAAATGCATATATGTTATATTTTCCTTATAGAGTATTCGACGAGAAATACGATAGACGCATTAATTGAATTTTTAGAAAAAAATCACCATTTCTTTAAGTAGTCATGAATAATGACCTGGCCTGTGAAAATAAATGCAAAATCACTCGGCGACAACTCCTCAGATTATACTTGGTCAACGGTCCCTCTCAGTAATCACAGTCTCACTTGCTGACTCGAATGTGTGTAACAGGTAAGATACGTGACGTAAATTGGACTGGTTGGAATCTATAAGAGAACCGTTAGATAAACTGCCAAACGATTCCATGGAATTGAAACTCACGGAACTGGTTCTCTATAGGAACCGGTTCTCAATTCCCATCCCTAACGACAGGGGAATTAAAACTCAAGAATAACCTCTTGTGCAAGTAACCTTTATTCCATTTGGGTAATGTAATCACTCGCTTCCTCAAAGATGATTAACCCTTTGGAGGGCAAGGGGCAATTTTCTGTAAGACCTGTCGTACACTAATTTGGACATCACATTTTGAGTCATGCAGTCCACACGTAGCATTTGAGATATCTACATGACCCGAAATGTCTTTTTTTTTTTTTTTTTTAATTTCCCTCTTTTTTTAATTAAAACATTTTAAAATGAATGAACATTTTGTATTTTTTTATCCAAGCTTTTTAAGGATAAATAAGTGGAAAAAAATTGTAAATTTGAGACAATTCTGTGTCCCCCCCCCCCCCCCCCCCCCCGCCGCGCTTTTTTAAAAATGTGTTTAAAAAAAAAAAAAAAAAATACGAAATTAAGTATAAAATTTTAGAAATAAATAACAACATTTACGTTTCACACATTACGACATCACAGACATCCAATTAATTTAAGATGGGAATACTGATTGTAAATGCTCATGTCTCTGTGTCATTGACGGTGCTTGACGTTCAATCCACTTCGACTGGGAGAGATGGACGTCTAGCACCGTCAAAGACAGAAAATGTTAAATTGAGTGCCTTATTAAGGGTTAGAAGGGTTAGAAAGTCTTCCACAAAATTTCAGAACGTGGTTAATTTGTCCGTGAGTTCACTTTTTGTTCAGTGGGCTTTATTTTTATTTTTGTTTTTTTGCGCTAATTCACTGCAAAGCCATTTAGCACAACATGCTAAACCTAAAAATCTAGACGTTCTTAATAAACTACCCCAGAGCAGTCAAAGTTTTTTTTCCCCTCATTTAAAACGCCCTTTTTCACGCGTAAAAAGCTGATTACAAAACAATTTGTACCAACGTCGGATCCCTTTCTTAGTTGCACACCACTTTTTAAAAATAGCAACACAGATTAGTGTTTTGCACGAATGGTGTCTGCGACTAACTAAATCGTTTCAATAACGTCATAAATTTACAGATGGACTCATTGATTCTAGTAGAATTGAATGACTTACCATGGTTCGGGTCACTCCTCTGCTCCCGAGCACACCTAATAACACGGAAGACGTTCGCAGCAGCCACATGATGATGACACAATTGACGGCTATTACGTCATTTTAGTCCGCCCAGGAATTCATACTGCGCATGCGTAAGGTGTCAAAAAATAGGGCGTGAATAATTTTAATCTTTTTACCTATTTATATATTTTTGGTAGCAAAACATTAATGTATAGTTGCGGAAATGTGAAGGGAATCTCAAGTAGTTTTGTTTTAAAGAGCTGAAGTTTTATTATCTGTCCAATAGATGGTGCACTCTTACTGAAAACTAAACTGCGTATTTTAAACATCACTTATTACGGGTGGCAAAATACATAGGGTTAATTCCTACCTAATTCCTTCGGTCGGAATCATTTTAATTTACTTAGCTGTCAAAATATAATCACCAGAAATGATCATTCAAAAGGGTTGACATTCGTTGTTTCAACTTTATATCCATCTTATGTGTGTGTGTGCAGTGTGCTTGTAACTAAGCAGAGATGTAGGCCTACATACAGTGCCTTGCAAAAGTATTCGGCCCCCTTGAATCTTGCAACCTTTCGCCACATTTCAGGCTTCAAACATAAAGATATGAAATTTAATTTTTTTTGTCAAGAATCAACAACAAGTGGGACACAATCGTGAAGTGGAACAACATTTATTGGATAATTTAAACTTTTTTAACAAATAAAAAACTGAAAAGTGGGGCGTGCAATATTATTCGGCCCCTTTACTTTCAGTGCAGCAAACTCACTCCAGAAGTTCAGTGAGGATCTCTGAATGATCCAATGTTGTCCTAAATGACCGATGATGATAAATAGAATCCACCTGTGTGTTATCAAGTCTCCGTATAAATGCACCTGCTCTGTGATAGTCTCAGGGTTCTGTTGTGCAGAGAGCATTATGAAAACCAAGGAACACACCAGGCAGGTCCGAGATACTGTTGTGGAGAAGTTTAAAGCCGGATTTGGATACAAAAAGATTTCCCAAGCTTTAAACATCTCAAGGAGCACTGTGCAAGCCATCATATTGAAATGGAACGAGCATCAGACCACTGCAAATCTACCAAGACCCGGCCGTCCTTCCAAACTTTCTTCTCAAACAAGGAGAAAACTGATTAGAGATGCAGCCAAGAGGCCCATGATCACTCTGGATGAACTGCAGAGGTCTACAGCTGAGGTGGGAGAGTCTGTCCATAGGACAACAATCAGTCGTACACTGCACAAATCTGGCCTTTATGGAAGAGTGGCAAGAAGAAAGCCATTTCTCAAAGATATCAATAAAAAGTCTCGTTTAAAGTTTGCCACAGGCCACCTGGGAGACACACCAAACATGTGGAAGAAGGTGCTCTGGTCAGATGAAACCAAAATTGAACTTTTTGGCCACAATGCAAAACGATATGTTTGGCGTAAAAGCAACACAGCTCATCACCCTGAACACACCATCCCCACTGTCAAACATGGTGGTGGCAACATCATGGTTTGGGCCTGCTTTTCTTCAGCAGGGACAGGGAAGATTGTTAAAATTGACGGGAAGATGGATCCAGCCAAATACAAGCACATGCTGGAAGAAAACCTGTTGGTATCTGCACAAGACCTGAGACTGGGACGGAGATTTATCTTCCAACAGGACAGTGATCCAAAACATAAAGCCAAATCTGCAATGGAATGGTTAAAAAATAAACGTATCCAGGTGTTAGAATGGCCAAGTCAAAGTCCAGACCTGAATCCAATCGAGAATCTGTGGAAAGAGCTGAAGACTGCTGTTCACAAACACTCTCCATCCAACCTCACTGAGCTCGAGCTGTTTTGCAAGGAAGAATGGGCAAGAATGTCAGTCTCTCGATGTGCAAAACTGATAGAAACATAGCCCAAGCGACTTGCAGCTGTAATTGGAGCAAAAGGTGGCGCTACAAAGTATTAACGCAAGGGGACCGAATAATATTGCACACCCCACTTTTCTGTTTTTTATTTGTTAAAAAAGTTTAAAATATCCAATAAATTTTGTTCCACTTCACGATTGTGTCCCACTTGTTGTTGATTCTTGACAAAAAATTAAAGTTTTATATCTTTATGTTTGAAGCCTGAAATGTGGCGAAAGGTTGCAAGGTTCAAGGGGGGCGAATGCTTTTGCAAGGCACTGTATGTATATAGAGTGTGTACTGTAATCTCAACTCAATCCATGAAAGTCTAACTTTAATGGTTAATGATTAAACTAGACTATATTAACAAACATTAATAAAGATAATAAAAGGAAGAAAAAGAAACTTTATTTTAAATTACATGAATTAAGTCATTTTTTTAAACCTACCTGTCCTGTTCAGCTAGTTGACACAGAGAATGAGAATTAAGTCAATTTTTTAATCTTTCCTCCATTCACATTTATTGTCATGTAGTTGACTTTCGTGGGAGGGGGGCAAAACATGTTGACGACCCCGAAACGCAGTGCCAGCTATAAAATTAACTTACTATTTATGTAACCTGTTACCTGTATATGCTTCTTGACCCTGTTCATGTTCAATCCTCGATTCAAGCTCAGTTGTTGTTGAAGCTTTTGAAAGTTTAGATTTAAAGTGCATACGACAGGAATAAAAAAAAAGTCTTAAATAGGATTATTATGTGAATCAGAATCATATTTTGAGACGATTCAACTATATGCAACAATTTAGCAAACCGAAGATGACGAGAAATGTCTTTTAATCTGCCGTTCAGCCACGCCTACCATTACAGGGCTCTAGCCTCCCCAACAGTAGGATGATGTCGGCAGGGCCATGGTTTCATCTGATTTAGAATTCAGCCCATTGAGGGGGAACTGTTCAGAAGGAGGAAAATGCGACGAAGAGAGCCGCAAAATGTCATTGTTTCAGTCTCTCTACACCAATATTTTTACAGGATATTCTTTTTATCCAAGTATTCTCACTCAGTTGCTAAATAAATGCTATGGTCATGACAAATAATAACTATTTTTAATTTGTCCATTTTACCCTGTAAACCCCCGTTTACAGACGTCGCGCAACCGCTTCAACCCAGCCATAAAAGGAAGATAAGTAATTATATTTCTTAATCAAAATGTCTGTCATTTTAAGCTTAGAATCATTAATTGATGTCTAATATTTCTTTTAAAAAAACAAAACGACTTTAAAGAATTATTCACTCGCATATCTTAAATTCAAACAAATTACGTCACAATGAAAAAAATTGCGTCTGTAAATCGGAAATACGCAAACAGTTTGCTGAAGACATGTCAACAAAGTGCATTACTGGAACCATGTCCTATGGTCTAATGAGACCGGCGGGCTTTCTTGTGTACCGTCTTCAGAGGAAGCTTCCTCCTGTGGTGACAGCCATGCACACCAATTAGATGTAGAGTGCGGCGTATGGTCTGAGAACTATCAGGCTGACCCCCCACTTCTTCAATCTCTGCAGCAATGCTGACAGCACTCCTGTAATAAGTCACATGACATTTTGGAGGGAAAATGACAATCAGTACTCAGTTTGGACAGTTAAGGATGTACATAGTTTCTAAGGGGTGTACTCACTTTTGTTGCCAGGAGTTTAAATATAAATGGCTATATTTTGAGTTATTTTGAGGGGAAAATAAATTACCTCTATTATATAAGCTGCACACAAACTACTTTTCATTGTGTCAAAGTGTAATTTTGTCAATGTTGTCCCATGAAAAGATATAATTAATCTGCAGAAATGCGAGGAGTGTACTCACTTTTGTGATACACTGCATATATATATATATATATATATATATATATATACATATATATATATAGGCGCTTCCAGGAGTTCACACAACCAAGCATAGCACAGAAAGTCCCAGAGTGTCATCTACGTCGTGCTGAATCCAATTTTGGAGAATCCGTGGGTTCATCTGATTTGATTTGGCACTTTAAAACTTCAACCGCAATTCATGGTGTTCTTTCTATACCAGATGTCCATAGCAGAAATGTCAAAGATGGCGCCGCCCATGTTTCGCTCGGGAAACTTGTCATACAATTATGATTTTTCATTAACTTTCAAGAGCTTCTTATCCATCCTCCTCCTAGTACAGTGTATTAAAAAAATAGCCCTGAGGTTTTAGAGCAACCATTAAAATATATTTGGAAAAACAGTTCACCTCATTTAACTCTGGCTACTATTGACAGCAATAGATGTCCAATTAGAACTGGGAGGCTGGCAGCGAATGAGTTCATTCCCTCCCAGTTCTAATGGATTGGACGTCTACTCGTGATAAACGCCATTCGATCCAACTGTGCTGCAGTGAATCAGTTAAAAAAATATATTGTCAAATTGAAGATGTGCGCTTGTGCTGTTGGTCAGTGACCCTTGTTATATCAAGCTGAATACGACTGGTGAAGAAAATTCCACGAGACCTGGATGCTTTAAAGGGTTGACCAGGTTGACATTACGCGCAGCACTATGCGGAACACAGGGGTAAATGATCAAAGGAGATAAAAAGGCTTGCTGCAAATGAGCATCCCTGTCGTTGAAGCAGTGGGACGTCTTCCTTGCAAACACACATGCGTTCGTTGATGTGGGGCTCATGTCTACTATGGTAGAGACCTTTAATTAATGGATGACAAAACACCTCTTTTTGAATTTAAAACAACCACTCCGAAGCTCTTAATTTAAAACCTCTCATATAACCAATTAAGTCTCGAAGCGAAATGCAAACGTTACTGTGATAGGCATCAGTTTAATTGAAATGTGTGTTGCTACATGTTTCTCATTCACATTTGTTGGCAATTAGAGATGGCACAAAGGGTTATTTTGATACTAGATTAATTGTTAACTATGTCCCAATTTAAGATCCGCACACTTAAAATCCGTGTTGTTTTTGGCAGCCCTTTCAATCTCCGTTCATAGACTATGCTTCATCTTAGTCTTTTAGATGATTATACTTATTTGTCTTAGGTATTTCGGACCATTTTTTTTTCATAGAAAAACATCATTCATCACTTTAAATGACTTTTCAAACCATTGACAGAAAATTCCCAGAAAAAGGAACTCTAAAGCTGATTGAAGGTACTGTACAGGGTGACCCAAAAAAAGTTTACACTGCCATAATACAACTTAAATGCCATGTTTATTCAGTTTAGAATTAGAATTGAATCACAAATTATGGATTATTGTAAAGAACATGTACAGTACACTCTATTTTTCAATGTGTCCTCCCTTAAGTGTCACAACAGCCTCCAGGCGCCTGTGGAACGCTTCTTTATGTAGGATGCTGTCATCTTTTCCCAAGATCTAACAATGGACCTCTCCAAGGCTGCCACAGAAGTTTGTGGCTTCTTACAGGCACTGTCCTCCACAGTTGCCCATATGCTACAATCCAGGGGATTGAGATCTGGACTCTGGGGTGGCCACATATCACCTTGTCAATCAACTTCACCGTCACTTCCAGACCCAGGTTTTCGTGAGGCTGTTCCAGTATCTTTCAGCTTCTTTTTAACTTTGTAGACTGCACATCTGGATATTCTCAGATTTGCTGCAATCTCAGTAGGTGTCAGACCGGCACGCAGCAATTCAGGTACAGCTAAAGTTTTCTTCATTTTCAGCAGAAGCACAGGAATTGTAGAGACGAGAGATTATCAGCTGTATTGAGTGACCTTAATGTATCACTTAACCATGACAACCTATTTAAATATGTTTGAATGGCTTTTAAACAAGCAGTCAACTGAGTGTAGACTTTTTTTTGGGTCACCCTGTAGTTTCCCCAGGTATATGTCCTAGACTTCATCGCTTAATCGCTTATTTTGGTATGGTATGGTATGGTATGGTATGGTATGGTATGGTATGGTATGGTATGGTATGGTATGGTATGGTATGGTATGGTATGGTATGGTATGGTATGGTATGGTATGGTATGGTATGGTATAAGTTCTAAAGAGTTCAAACAAAAATAAATGTTAGTAGAACTGAATTACATGTGTGAAAATAAATCTGAAAAGGAAAAACATCAAAGAAACAGAAAAAAAAGGGAAAGACCTCTTTTCTAACTATAGTTCATGCACTTCAAAAATATGCTTAAAGTGTTTAAAGTCATCCTATAACAAATGGAAACTAAATGAAACTGGATGATTTGCCTTCAAAAACAGCTATTTCAGCAGCAGAATCAAAATTGGTGTTTAACAACGCTCAAAGCAAAATCACGTGTCATTGTTTACACTCTGAAAGATAACTTCCAGTTGACTTCCGGGTTGTTAAATCGCCTGGCACGCAAACGCCCGACCCCCCGACCCACCATCAGTGTTAAGAAGACCTCTTGAAAGCATTTGCATGTAGAATGCAGTTGCAGTGCAAAATAATGATGGTATCGAGCAAACGCGTAGGTTTGGTCCAGGGGTCGCGTTAACCGAATATTTTCCGTCGTTGACCGTTTTTTTAAAACGGTGACGGAAAAAACTGAAGTCCATCCGTCATTTTGACAGGTTGCAATTCACACCCCAGACCACAGGGTGGCGAGTGAGCATATTAATTAGCTATTGTCTCTCTTGATGCATGACGTCGTTGGCCTTACTCGGAAAAATGTCAAGGCAACTGAGTGTTTGCCTGGCACGGCCAGACTGTTCTTTCTGTATTTTTCAAACACTGAGAGAAAAGTCTGGGACACAGCCTCTCGAGTAGGTACAAAATCAATCGACAAATCAGATTTGTTTATTTGCGTGACGTGTTCTTCACGAGCAACGTCACTGTTGGGCGCCGAAAGTCGTCTCTACAACAACACTGATTGCGGGAGAGCCGAGAATATGTTCCAATCCGCGGTAAATTCAGTTTTAAATTAGCTAAAACACATCGACACGAGACATTGACAACAGTCTGTCTCGCGCTAGCCATGTTGAATAAACTCCGTTCTCCTCGTATGTTTACTTCCACGCGCAAGTCCCTCGTCCTGCCCTCGTCGCTTTGCTAACGGCACGTCTGCCCGTCGCTGATTTGTGCACTCCGCTGTCTGTTTGCCTCTTGTTAAGCTTGTTCGGACAGAATATTAATTAAAAATGAATGAAAACTAAATACTATTGAATATGTCATTATTATCATTTTAAAAATGTAAGTGACGGGTAAAAATAGATTATGACCGGATTTTTATGACACTGTCAGTCAAAATGACAGACAACGAAAAAGTCTAGCGCAACCTCTGGTTTGGTCTCAACATTGGTAGGGACCATATAACAGCATAACCTGCATGAACACTTTTTGTTAGGGACGGGACATTAATAAGACCATACAGATTGGGTGATATGAACCTAATTATTTGATCATTGCAAAATAAATCTGTATTATACGTACTTTCAAATATATTGGTTCGGGTGATACACCGTTCGATTCAAACATTTGTTTTCAAAAACTGCCGTATTTTCGGACTATAAGCCGCACCTGAGTATACGTCGCACCAGCCATAAAATGCCCAACGAAGAGGAAAAAAACATATATAAGTCACACTGGAGTATAAGTCGCATTTTGGGGGGAAATTTACTTGATAAAATCCAACACATAGAACAGTTATATCATCTTGAAAGGCAATTTAAAATAAAAATACAATAGAGAACAACATGCTTAATAAGTGTAATGTATGATAATGTTACATGATGCATGAACAACGAAATGCGAACGTGGCCGGTATGTTAACGTAACATAGCTATTAAGAGTTATTCAGATAATTATAGCATAAATAACATGCTAACAAGTTTAGCAAACCATCAGTGTCACTCCAAAACACCAAAGTAACATGTGAAAAAAGTAATAATGTGTTCATAATTTCACACATAAGTCGCTCCAGAGTATAAGTCGCACCCCCAGCCAAACTATGAAAAAAACTGCGACTTATAGTCCGAAAAATACGGTACTAAAGAAACATTTTCAAAACTTCTAGAATAAATGTCTGGATTTTATTTGCAAATTTAAAGAGTAATATTTGAACTAAGGCTGTCAAAATTATCGCGTTAACGGGCGTTAATTAATTTTTTAAATTAATCACGTTAAAATATTTGACGCAATTAACGCACTAGGCCCGCTCAGACAGATTTAAATGTCAGTACAGTGAAAGGCCAACTTGTTAATTGTGTTTAATGGAGTTTTTCCGCCCTCTGCTGGCGCTTGGGTGTGACTTGCATATGTTATGTGGCGTAATGTCGCCGATGTGGCGATTCAGTGCAGCTGATTATTTGGGTTTCGGCGCGCTTTTCTGACGTGATTATATGTCGACGCGAACTCACACTAATAGACAGTGCTATTCAGACCAGCTAACGTCCGCATCCAGTACTGTATTCAGTGGCAGTTCTCATAGCCCCATCACACTGTTTGTGTCTCATACATGCATCGCTTGTGAGTTATATTCCTCCTTTGTTTATATTCATGAGCATTAGATAGTTATTGATGATGTGTATTTGAATTTGTTTACATATATGGTGAAATGCAGTTACATTGTTAGATGCTTGTGAGCTAATTGGCTAGTGCTACTGCTCAAATGGACACGTGTGTGTACATTTTATGTTATTTTGTGATTTATGCAAGTTATTGACACATTGCCTTGTTATTTTCAGTTTTACAAAAATACAAGAAACGTGCTCCTGTCAAAAAGAGATGACTTCAGTAAAGCCCATGCAACTTTGCCACACCGTCTGATTTCTTTTTGGAACTTATGTTCGCTATCTGTCAATTTGTGTAATCACACACATTGAGGACAGAATAGGGCTACTAGTTTATTTTTTGATTGAAAATTTTACAAATTTTATTAAAACGAAAACATTAAGAGGCGTTTTAATATAACATTTCTATAACTTGTACTAATATTCATCTTTTAAGAACTACAAGTCTTTCTATCCATGGATCGCTTTAACAGAATGTTAATAATGTTAATGCCATCTTGTGGATTTATTGTTATAATAAACAAATACAGTCCTTATGTACCGTATGTTGAATGTATATATCCATCTTATCTTTCCATTCCAACAATAATTTACAGAAAAATATGGCATATTTTATAGATGGTTTGAATTGCGATTAATTGCGATTAATTATGATGAATTAATTTTTAAGCTGTAATTAACTCGATCAAAAATGTTAATCGTTTGACAGCCCTAATTTGAACACAACTTAATTTACATAACATATACAATACAAACTTGTTAATAATATTTAAACTATCCAGAAACACAAAAAATAAACATTTGCCCCTCAACATTGTCTGTCTTAATAGAAAAATTAAATATAACTGAAAAAATGTCTTAGTCAGGAAATAACAAAAATGGAGCCTTCCTTTAGGTAAAACACTACTGCTTTTGTCCACAAGCATAGCCAAACTCATCAAAAAAACGAAAGCTACAGTGGCTGCTGCTGGCCGAAAAAAACGCCTGATATACCTTCCCTGTGAAAGGGGTGGAGGAGGCAGCATGTTGTCGACATGTATTTCTGTCGGGGCTGTAAGTGCATGTGTGTGTTGGGGGGGGCAAGTCATCAGCCAATCAAATGTGCGTTTTCGGGAAAAAATGGACTGTCTCACTCAGCAAGTGAAAAGGGATAAATGTAAGTCTGAACATAATGAAAATAATTCCATTAATAATGGTTGGGTCATTTCTATCCTTACAACATACGGGACGACAATCTAAATCACCTGTATAACAGAACTCATTATATAATGCAAATAAGTTTGCTTAAAAGTTGGTGGGGACAATTTGAGAATCCTGAAAAGTTGGTAGTGATACATCCCTACCGTCCCTATGCAAACCTACACCCTTGGTATCGAGTTTGATTAGGCATGTCTTACGTTCGGTGACGTCACACATCAGCAGAGAAATGTTTTTTTTTTTTTTTTTTTTTTTTAAACCATAATTTTCCATACATATGCAGAAAATGTCGCTCAACTCGCAAAATATCTGCCTTGACATGATTCATTTCACTATCACGTCAGATCGCGAGAACCATTAACGTTTTTGCGATAGCTAGCGTGACCGAACAGACAAGCAGAAATGTCCGTGACGTCACCCTTTTTCAATCGGTAAATATGAGGCAACAATGCTGACGTCAGTTCCTTAAAATGGCCAGAATAAGTAAAATGATATCTATTTCAATAATTTTATATATTTTTTTGCACTGAAATGTGTTTTTGATGCGACTTTGAAAGCAAGAATATTGAGCCATTTTTGCATAGCTCAAGAATAGAATCCAAGATGGCTGCCATTGGTTCGAAATCCCTATCACAGTCATATTTTAGTCATCTCAAAATATGTTTGTCTTCGTCGAGTTTTTGTTGATGAATATTCGACTAATTGTGTCCACTTTCAGTTGACATTTACTCAAAATGTTTTCTTCTAAAAATAAATAAAATAGATAAAGGTTTCCATCTTTTTTGAATGCGCATTGACCGTTGAGCACAACATGTAGCTTCTACAAGGACAGCACCAACTTGGTGATAATACACACTCAGCAGGAAAACAGAACATTATTTTGAATGTCACGAACAATGTAAAAAAAGTTGTCTGATAGTTTAAAAGGACGCTCGCTGTTATGCTAATGCACATGCGAATGCTATGCTAACGCTACGAGTTACATTTAGTTTGTGATGGTCACTCAGCACAGACCTTTAAAGGCTAAAGCAACATTGTATTATTCTCGCTGGCAAAGATAAAAAAAAATAATTTTACCGTGCAAGCATAAATAAAGGGATTATTATCAAACTTGCAGGGTGTAAACTCAAACAAAAGAGCATCTTGAATTTGGGGATCATAAGGTCAAAGGTTACAGAGACAAAGTGATTTTGTTTTTCTGTCAGCTTGTGTTCAAGATAACACAAGAACGGATGAAAGGATCATGATCACTCTCAGACATGTTTGTAATATCAAACTGAAGAGGTAATTAAATTACGGGATAGTTATGTCAAAGGCCATAGAGGTCAGAAAAGAATTCTGTTGATAATGGATTGGCTTATTTAACTCAAGTTAGAAGGATACGTGATATGATGATAAGAGAAAGAGTGATAACATTTTGGGGCATGAGTGCAAAGGTAGAGTGCCCACCCTGCCAAATATTTGAATTTGACTGCGTATGCAGGTTCTGCTCTGTTGTTGATGAAAACCACTTTATTACATTTATTTGTTTATTTTTTTCACTTTTTGGCACTTTTTGGAGTACAGAACATTTTAATAGTGTAAAACGACACCGCTGTAGTCAAAACAAACTCATTAAGGTGCTTTCAGACTAATCTTGAGACTGTTTACTAAGTTTGAATAAGCCGACACCAACCCCCATTCATTTCTCAAACAACCCCACACGCACAATTGTAAATACAAAAACAACACTGCCTCTAATGATTAGGAAAATAGCAGCGCATTATGCAAAAGAGTCCTTTTTTTTCTACGTGACAAGCAAATTAACGAGCCGTCAAAGAATAGGAATTAGAATGAGACGGACACGGAAAAGCGAACAAGCTTTGCCTGTATCAATCTAAAAACAAAACAGTTGCCTAGAAACCACCTCTGTTAAACATGCCTCGTCCAACCCCGCCCTTCATAATACACGCGCACGCACACACCGGAGATTAGATCAGATGCTTTAGAAAAAAGTTGGAGAAATTTGTACTGTTCCTAAGCAACAACTTTGCTGTTTCCTTGCCTTTGCATGTCCCTGTAGGCTCTGTTGGACATTAAGAGGTCAGAATACGGTATATATTTTTCAAGCTGACCACATAACTTTGGTAGTTTCTCAAAAACACTTATATAGCAGTATTATATTATTTTTAGCATAGACTTCACAATGATATTGATGGGACACGGGGCGCGGGGCCGTATAATAGGGGGCCTGCATTGTTGGCGTGGCCGTCAAAGCTGACCGAGTGGAATCACAGACAAAAAGCTTTTTTCATTGATAATTTTTGTGAATAAATGCTTATATAAATTTAAATAAAAATTATTTTTAGATATTGATGCGAAACAGTCTCGACTCTTGGTTAAAACAAAAAAAACAAAACGTGCAGTTAGCATTTTTTTTACGTAAATATGTCAAAGTACGATGTTAGTCTGTTAGTCAATGTGGCGGCCGCCATAGGTAAACAGAGCTTTTCCGTTGAAAATACTTGTGAATAAATGCTTAAATCCCTAAATTCTTTATAGATACGGACGTAAAACAGTCTCAATTCTTGGTAAAAAAAAAACAAAAAAAAAACGTGCAGTTATTATTTATTTTATGTAAATATGTAGAAGAATGATGCTAGTCTGTTAGCCAATGTGACATCTCCCTTATCACAACAAAAAGCTTTTTATGTTGAAAATTCTTGTGAATAAATGCTTAAATTCCCAAATTCTTTATAGATATGAACGTAAAACAGTCTCAGCAAATTCTTTATAGATATGAACGTAAAACAGTCTCAATTCTTTGTTGAAAGAGCAAAAAACCGGGCAGTTAGCATTTATTTTACGTAAATATGTCGAAGAATGAAGCTAGTCCGTAGCGGTTAATTTCTCCCAATTGATTTTTTTTTTTTTTACAATGTTTCAAAATGCATGCATGGTTCGAAAAATACAATAATTACCTTAAATCCTTGAACAAATCACTCCTGAGGCAATCATTCCTGTTTGTATGCGGTACAGCTTTCTTACTTTTTCAACCTAAATCCGGCGTTGGTTCGCTGCATGTGTAGACTAACTGCAACCGACTGAAGTGGATTGTAGGATGGCCCCCTACTTGAAGGCGTTGTGCATTTTTACTTATGAATGAACGAATGCTCATTTGCCCCTCCCAGTCAAAATAAATTGGACATCTCATGCCACCAATGGCACCAAAGATGACAATTCACAGCCAGGCCTGGAAGTTTAAATTAATTGGACATCTGTTGTTGTCAATGGCAGGCAATGAGTTTTAAATTTTTTTTTTTTTTTTAATTAAAACTTAATGGGAACCATAACCTATGTATTTCTGTTTGTATCCATTTCTTTGATTTGTTTAATGTTAAAAATTTATTTGTTTAGAATGTATTTGTTCATAAGAAAGAATGCATAAAAATAATACAGTGATCCCTCGCTATATCGCACTTCAAACTTTTCGCCCTCAATCAATTGCGTATTTTATTTAAAAATGTTAAGATATATTCCATTATAAATATACAAGTCATTGTTTACTTTTATATATATTTCATTTATATCATAATTACTCCATTTGCGGTGATTAAAAAAACATTTATTAAAATATACATAATACATATACTGTAGGTTTTTTTGTTGTTTCTTTTAATTATACTTTGGGCAATAAAAGGGAAAACATGTCATATGTATCTCATTCCAATGCTGTTAAATCTGAGTAAATACTGTACATTGAACACCCCCCCCAAAAAGGAACGTAAATAAGCTCCGCCTCTACTTCATGGAGTTTTTTTTTTTTTTTTTTTTTGAGGGGGGTGGATGAGGGATCGTTGTATAATACAATAATGATTAGTAAAAAGAACACACCACTGCTCCACACAGATCTTCTCCAGGTCACTAAGGTTTCTGGGCTGCCACTGAAAAACACGGAGTTTGAGCTTTCTCTAAAGAACCTTGATATACTTTTTACGAAGCCACTCCTTGGTTATTCTGGCTGTCTGCTTCGGGCTACTGTCATGTTGGAAGACCCAGTCACGACCCATTTTCAATGCTCTAACCGAGGAAAGGAGGTTATTCCCCAAAATCTCAGAATATATGGACCTGGTCATCCTCTTCTTAATACAGTGCAGTCGTCTAGTCCCACATGCAGAAAAACATCCCCAAAGCATGATGCTACCACCCCGTGCCTAACAGTAGGGATGGTGTTCTTGGGATGGTACTAATCATTCGTCTTCCTCCAAACACTATAAGTAGAATTAAGACCAAAAGTTCCATTTTGATCTCATATGACCACATAAGATTCTCTCATGGCTCCTCTGGATTAATGGATATAATGGTCATTGGCAAACTTAAAACAGGCCTGGACATGTGCAGGTTTAAGCAGGGGAACCTTTCGTGCCGTGCATGATTTTAAACCATGACGTCTTAGTGTATTACCAACAGTAACTTTGGTAATGGTGGTCCCAGCTCCTGTCAGGTCATTGGCCAGCTCCTCCTGTGTAGTTCTTGGCTGAATCCCCACCATTTTTAGGATCATTGAGACCTTCCGAGGTAGATCTTGCATGGAGCCCCAGTCCGAAGGAGACTGACAGTCATGTTTGGCTTCTTCCATTTTCTAATAATTGCTCCAATGGTGGACCTTATACCACCAAGCTGCTTGCAATTGCCCTGTGACTCTTTCCAGCCTTGTACAGGCCTTGTTAGGTCTAAACTCACTTTTGTAATTAATTAAAGACCCAGAGGAGGACGGGAGAAGGATCGGACCAGGAACGGAGATATGTTTTAACCGGCGGCCGCCAGGAAGAGGGCTGACAGTGCTGTACGCTTTACTCGCAACGTCAGTGATTCTCTCTCAGCCCCCTCCCTGGAGTTGCACCTTTTATTGAGGGCTTGTTGATGGGCGGAATAGTTACAACACTGTTGTCCAATGTGGCAGGTTCGGTCGGGCAAATTCCTTATTCTAGTCAGTGATTGAACAGTCACACTTCCTGATTAAAACTTCCTGATTAAATTACCGGAGCAGGCAAGATATCTTTGTTTTGAACCCACATTTACACTTAAAGTACTGCAGCTTGGTAGAAAAGTACTGAGACGTTGTGTGATGAATCAACATATGTGTGTGTTTCTATTCATCAGCAGGATGTGAACAATCACCCATAAGCACATGATGATGGCTAAAACTGTATTCTTCATAATAGCTTGGGAGTGCGCGTATAATAGCTGTGGGAGAGCAAACTGGCATAATACTGTATATTTGGCACCCAAAAACAAGCTTATCTTACAGCCTACAATTCTGTCTTTGGTGTCTTTGGACAGCTCTTTGGTCTTGACCATGTTAGGTATTGGATTCTTCCCGATTGTGTGGGGTGGACAGGTGTTTATATGGAGCTAACCACCTCAAACAGGTCAAAAGGTCCTCGCCTCTACTCAACTTATTCATTGGACTTTTCAAAGATGACTAACAGGTCTTTGAGGCTCATAATTCTAGCTAATTGACAGGTGTTCAATTACTTATTTGAAGCAGTATAATACAGATAAATTGTTAGAAATCATACACTGTGGTTTCTGGATTTCTTTTCTTTATATTGTCTCTCACAGTGGGCAAGCAACCTAAAATTTCAAACCCGCCCATCATTCCTCAGTGGGAGAACTTGCAAAATCGTAGGGTATTCAAATACTTATTTTCCTCACCATATGTGGTGGAAAACACTCAGGTGACTTGAAGTTCTGCTCTGAGACCCCCAATTTAGCCAACTTTCAAAATTGTCCGATATGCACGTGTGATACATCAGTGGAAAGCTTAAAATCTCAATTTTCTGAGGAAAGAAAAATTTTGAACAGGAGGGCATTTAAAAAAAAAAAAAAAAAAGAAATTTTTAATCAGCAAAACCCTATCTCGAGGTGAGAGCACGCGAGAGCAGAATTAGAGACGCCATAACTTTAACGAGATGTTATCACGTACTTACTTACATACTCACGTACTTGTTTCGATCCAAAAACTCCATGAAGCATGTATCACTGAGTGCCAAGACACAGCTGTGAATGGCCACAGCTGGATTTTTGGGGGATTTTATTGGTGAAATAGGCTCATATAACAAGGGTCGCGATGCAGAAATCGCAGACATCATGAATTGGGCAAGATTTTCATATATTTACCTTTTTAAATGTTTTTTCCCAAGTTTTCTTTGTTTGGATCCATTATTTATCATCTAACATATCAGAAAAAATGCGACAGAAACAAAAAAATATACAATTAAGTGATAGTTATGAGGTAAATATCCGTGACTTTTTTACAGACACCATTTTTCTCATAGAGGCGTCATTTGTTTAAAAATTTAAAATATGCGAGTGAATAATTTTTTAAAGGCGTTTTTTTTTTTTTTTTAAACGAAATATTAGACATTAATTAATGATTCAAAGCTAAAAATGAGAGACATTTTGAATAATAAATATAACAAAAAAAAAAGCGACAAGTGCGACAGTGCCATTGAAAGCCTTGTGTCTGAGTTCCCTGAAGGGGCCCCTTCACTCGCTCTACACCCACACCCTCCCTCACGTGACTCAGAGTGAGAGTGAGCGGCGATTTGGCTTTTTTTTAAATTGGCGTATATCCAAAATGAAGAGAAGTTATCCTTCTGGAAGCAACAAAAGAAAGAAAAAAAAGCAGAAGAGGAGAAAAGGAAGCAAGACAGCAATGAGTGTACTATGTTACTGTAGTTTTATGTCCTAATGTAGTAGAAGCCGGGGATTTTGAGTGTCCTAAAAAGCGCTGTATGAGACCGAGGCGTTATTATACTTTTATTAAATATGCTATTGCTCCAAGTCCAACTGTCCCCCTTACTTGCACACGCTCGAAGGGCCCCATGTCGCTTGTTGCCTGGGGCCCCCGGGGACTCTTGCTATGCCTCTGGGCCAAACAACAAGTTAAGAGATGGTCAAATTTGCCTCGGTCCCTGGTGGGAACGATTAATTCAGTGAAAATGTATATACTGCCCAAATTTCTTTGTTTAAAGCAGAAATGTGAAGTAATTTCATAACATGCCAAATAGGGTCACAATTAAAGTAATTAAACATTGTCCAACAAATAAAGCATGAAAAAATAATTTATATGTTGTATATTTAACAAAATAATCGCATTTCCGAAGTTCGAGCCTGAAAGGGGACGAACCCGGACGTGATACGTCACACCGAGAACAGCGATGGCAGCGCTCCATACATACGGCCACCACACAAAGCCCTTCAAACAATGATTCAAACAGCGATAGATCGAGCGCAAGGGAGGAGATCCAAGTTTTTGAAGAGTTGGAGGAAGAAGAGGAGGTTGGAATTTTATGTTGGACCTAACATGTATTAGCAAGACGCTAATCAGGATGCAAACAATGTGCCTAGAGTACCTGACATGGAATGGAGACAAGACCCATCGAGATTACGAGATTGGTAAGATATAGGCTGTTATTATTTTCATGATTTGAAGATGCAGGCATTTGCACATAATTTTATGTTTTTGTTTATCTGATGACATAGTTTAAAAAATAACAATCAGACTTCATGTTCATTTTGGCAGATCCGGCAGCTCTCGTGCATATAAAATAATAATATAAAAATGTTGGGGGGAAAGAAGGAGATGAGTCGTTGATGGCTTTCTCCACTTTATTGTGGCAACAATAAGAAAACAAAATAATAGCGGACTGCCGCCACATTCGACCGCAAAGTTTTGCTTCTCGCTCATATCCCCCTCGCCTCCTACTACTCACAGCTCTCCAGTCCCAGCGTCTCTTAAACGGATCGTGCATAGTGTCTTGTTATGAGCTTTTTGTTGACAAAGGTATCGAACACACGACGTGCTGACAACTTTGTTTCTTTATTAACACATGGAGCTAACAGTACGAACACAGCTTGGGGCTCTCGGCAGGAAGTGACGTCTAATGACGTGAGGAAATGTAGTTTTTTCACACAAGCGAACAGATTACAAAGCACCGCTTCAGTGTTGTCCCGAGACTACATTTCCTATGATTCACTGCGTGACCTGCGCGCTCGGTGATTTGCTGCGAGACATTAAAACCAACACGCTTGTTCGTCAACTGTCACGTGTCAGTGGCTCTCGTAAAACACAAACTAAAAGGCTATCAAGCGATCACCGTGAAAGAAACGCCAAACTGTACAAATGCAATCCAATGCTTGAAGCATGAAGGTGGAAATACTTAATACAAATACAAATAAATGTGCACAAACTCACCGGCGGTGTGTGTCTTTTACGGCAACGTGACCGTGAATTACCGCGACGCCGACCCGCTTATATACACATCCACACCCCTTTCCCGGTTGACAGTGGATTAACCCTTTCGGACAAGATCGCAGATGAAGCACAATTTAAACACGCTTAACCTAGCGAACGCAACAACAACTATGATCGGGGATTGCCACGAGTTAGCTTTTGGCTAACGTCGCTAGCTTCTACGGTTCATTCCACAACAGTTGGCAGCTCTGCTTTGACAAAGTCATCAGTCATCTATCCAAAAATCACACTTACTTTTTGGCAAATCTTTGATCATAAGCAGACTGGTTAAGGAAGTAGGCATCTTCAAAGTGTTTGTAGCAGAGAACACTACTCGATGATGGCGTGAAATTCATTCGCTTCGTGCGAATGAAAGATGTCCATTTATGTGCCCTGCTATCCTTTGGCCACTCATACAACTTTTCGTTTGAGTGAGAACAAAACATCGCCACACACCACCATGGCATCTTACCGAGAAGCAATGCAACAAACAATACTGTTCTATGGCGGACTTCCCTCGCACTTCTCAATGTGACGTAATTTCCGAAGATTGCCGAAGGAAAGCATTTTCGTTGTCAAGGGTGTTTCTATGGGTTAAACAAAGAATCTGGAAGGGTTGTGTTAAAAAAACGAAAATATGCATATAATTGTTTAGCCATTGATATTATTCAAAAACATGGTTGGCCAACCATAGTTCACATTTCCGCTTTAAAATGACATTTCTAAAGTCTATTTCAAACGATTGGATAAAAACTTGTCAATGTTCATCTGGAACAAAACCACCCCTCAAATTAGGAGAGAGTTTCTGGAAAGAAAAAGAGAACGTGGGGGCCTCGCTCTATCAAATTTCCGCCACTAGTACTGGGCCGCAAACATTCAAATGTTACTATTCTGGCTTGATGTCCCGGAGCCTGATTCTCCACCCTGGGTCTTTATGGAAAAATATTCGAGCGAGCCAATCTTTCTTGGCTCCCTAATATGTAGTTCTTTGCCACTGAGTAAATATCATTGGACAAACAACTAAGTTGTACGTGGTTCTTTAAAAAATTGGTTTCAGTTTAGAAGACATTTTCAATTCATTTCCTCCTTAGCTGCAACTCCTATCAAATCCAATGTCCTTTTCCCCCCATCACTTATTGATCCATCTTTTCAGCGATGGCAAAGGGGAAAGGTCTGTCGTGTGTAAAAGATCTCTTTAGAAATGGTAAATTTGCCTCTTCCAACTAGCTAAGAGAAGATTTTGGCCTGTCGCAATCCGATTTTTTTTTTGTAATATGCTCGCAGTTCGCAGTTTCGTGAAGAAAACATTCTCACTTATTTTGCCACCTAAAACTGGCTTGACGATTGCTTAGAATTGGACCCCACCATCAAAGGCATCATTTCAGCTCTTTAGGACAGGATTCAAAGTGCTGCATCTCCATCATTAACTCATTTGAAGGAAAAAACTGGAGAAAGAGCTGCGTGAGGAGCTCACTGACAACACTTGGCAAGCTGCTGTTATGTCAATCCATTCATCATCCATTTGTATAAGACATGGACTGTAGTTCATGATTCTTCACAGGTTACTCCGGCCACTGAGTAAAACTTCAAAACTATATCCAGGTGTTGACCCAGCATGCTCAAGAGGTGGTCTTACCCCAGCCAACTTGAGCCATATGTTTTGGGTGTGTCCAAGGCTGTATGCATTCTGGAGAGAAATTTTCACAACATTGTCCTTCTTATGTAATAAGGATATTGCTCCAAACGGCATAACAACGCTTTTTGGGAATGTCCCATCAAACATATTAGTTTCCTCACACTAGGCCAGTGCAATTGCCTTTATTACCCTACTTACGAGGCGCATGAGTTTACTTAATTGGAGAAAAACTGAGCCTCCATCTTTTAAGCGCCTGATTGAAAATGTTATGTCTAATCTAAAACTGGAAAACCTAAGACATGTTGTGAATGGCTCTCTCCAGACATACACAAAAATATGGCAGCCATTTTTAACCTTTCATGAGACCTGAATCAAAACATAGCTCCTATTACTACCTAAGCTGCCACAGCTTCACCCCCCTTCATCCTTCTTCGATCTAGTTGGATCTCCATATATTGTCTCTTAAACAAAGCTGAATTTGTATCCTCCTTGTGAAACACGCTCAGGTGCTATCCAGTTTTACCTTCCTACAGAGCCTATCTGTCCTCCTTGAGTCTTTGTGACTCTGGAATAAAACCATCAAACTAAGTAGCCATCTTCTGTTTCCCAGACTACGTATTTGTGTTGTGTTTGCCTATGTTGTTTTCCCCTTTTGTTTTCCCCCTCATTGAATGTGTCCACCAACTGCTGCTTCCATGTCAATTTGTGGATGTCATTCATATTGTTTTTGGCGGATTGTATATTGTTGTGTGTTGTTTAGCTATGATAAAACCAATCAAAAAGATTTGAACTAAACTAAATCCGCTGAAATCGTTACCTCAATGACGTCATCACCAAAATGGATGCGCCGGAGAGTTATGATGACAGGAGGAGCTAAACAGCAGATTTAAAGACGGATTTCTGGTCATCCGCGCAATGCCTAATCGTTGTACATCGTTGTATCGACTCAGTATGTGATTTTAATGCCAATAATAATGCTATTTAAGATTTCATTGTAGGTGTCATATACAATTTAAAGCAACTCCTGTTCGTCTATCAGAGTCAACAGCATCCCATATTATTTTTTACCCTTCAATTTTCCGAATTACCAAGCCCACATTTTCCTTTCCTATTAAAAATCAAATTAACTTCCCACAGAGAAGTTATAATGACTACACCTACACCTTCGTTTTTGCCGAATGGAAGTACTGTAGAGTAAAAAAGGAAGTGTCGGGGAAAACAGATGGCAACCTATATCTGCATCGGCAAAGAACGTTTCACATTTAACCCTCGCGCTCTGAGGGGCTCGGTTGGCAAGGCAACACGTTCTGTCTGCAGCCTATTTCCCCTGACTGCGCTTCTCAGTAGTCCACATCAGGCTTCTTATCCCCCACCTTCCTCCCGGCAGTTTGAGCTCTTCAGTGTTTATCTGACAGCTAATTAACAGACCTTTTGACTTCCTCTCAAGGCCAGATTGCTTTAATGTCTTCCGAAAATCAATGAGCCAACAACAAAGCTTTTATTTATTTATTTTTTTTTTTTGACCAGGCACCCAGTTTGTGTTGCTTTAAACAGATGACACCATTTGTCACCAATCAAAGCGGCTCATCTCATTCCCTATAACTCGATAGACATCCACTGATGTGGCTCTTGGTATCCTTCTGTGAAGTGAAATGAGTTTATCACTCGTATAGTGTATCACAAAAGTGAGTACACCCCTCGCATTTGTGCAGATATTTAAGTATATCTTTTCATGGGACAACACTGACAACATGACACTTTGACACAATGAAAAGTAGTCTGTTTGCAGCCTATATAATCAAGTTCATTTATTCTCCCCTCAAAATAACTCAAAATATAGCCATTAATATCTAAAGCCCTGGCAAGAAAAGTGAGTACACCGCATGGGAACTACGTACATCCCTAAATGTCCAAATTGAGTACTGCTTGTCATTTTCCCTCCAAAATGTCATGTTACTCGTTACAGGAGTGCTGTCAGCATTGCTGCAGAGATTGAAGAGGTGGGGGGTCAGCCCATATGCCGTACTCTACATCAAATTGGTGTGCATGGCTGTCACCCCAGGAGGAAGCTTCTTCTGAAGACGGTACACAAGAAAGCCCGCAAACAGTTTGCTGAAGACATGTCAACAAAGCACATGGATTACTGGAACTATGTCCTATGGTCTGATGAGACGAAGATTAATTTGTTTGGTTCCGATGGTCTCAAGCATGTGTGGCGGCGACCAGGTGAGGAGTATAAAGATAAGTGTGTCATGCCTACAGTCAAGCACGGTGGTGGGAATGACGTAGTCAAAAACGTTTATAAGGGATCTTTTTTTTTCATTAACTCACCTCCGAATATACTTTACACCCAGCCATTCGTATGAATGCGGTCCGTCCTCGTCGAAGCCATGTTTGGAACTATCGAGGCTCCATAACCCGGAAGTAAAATCGTATAATGGATCCCTATGGGAGTGTCGTAACCCTCTTAATATATGGCCTTGGCATGACCTAAACACAGTGATTCATGACAGACATCCCAGGAATTTGACTGAACTACAGCAGTTTTGTAGAGAAGAATGGGCCAAGATTAGTCCTGATCATGTGCCAGACTGATCTGCAGCTACAGGAAGCGTCTGGTTGATGTTATTGCTGCCAAAGGAGGGGCCACAAAATAGTAAATGTGATTGTTCACTTACTTATTTTTCCCCATTCAGTCATTGATTGTACACTATACTCATTGAAATATGAAAACCTATAAATGTTTGGGTGGTCTTAGTTAAAGGAGACACTGTTTTTTTCATCTGTGTAATTTTGATGGTGATTTTATGCAGAAATGTAAAAAATTCCGAAAGGCTCAAATACTTTTTCATACCACTGTATGTGAAGAAATGGGAATATAGCTACACCCTATGATCGTATCAAATCGTCTAGGTTAGGGATATGCGCGACTAGTCATTTAATCGTTTAGCCGCCTATTCATAATTAAATGTTTCGTAATTTAATAGTCAGTTAAACGCAACATCATGCATCTTGTGCCTCTTTCAGACATACGCTGAACTCCTGTTAAGTCCCGGGGTTTAAACGAGTAATCCTGATGTCTAAAAGCAATTTCCCTGGTCAATTAATACAGAGATGACACTGCATTAACCGGGTCACTTGCTAGTATAATGTCCGGGACTTCACCGGACGCGGCATGCACATAAAAGTAGCCGGTTAATTCCCCTGTCACAGCGCGAAGACTGATGTCATAATATCAAGGCAGGCCGATCGTCATTTCCTCTTTCTTCGCAGTAAGAGGAGAAGCGGTAAACAAACAGCACAATTATCAACATGGGAAACTGAAAACATCACAAAATTAAACTGGAAACACAGCAAAATTAATTTGCTACTGAATCTTAGAGCCGATGCCGACACAAATTTTCTTGCTTGGACTAGTCGCAAATAAAATCTGAGACTAGACGGCAGGGAAATTACTCGAAATTCCTATCCCTGGTCTAAATACATATCGAATCAGTCTCATGCCAAAGATTTTTAAGACTAGTTTTTACTTTCATTCTGTGTATTAAAGTCGTTTGAGTCCACGCTTTTCATGGCGCTACACAGCCCACTCCCCACCGACTCGGCATTTTGCCTAATGATAATAATGACCAAAATAACAACGCAGTCAGTTACTTGGCAGTCGTCGCTGAATGGAAAGATACAGGAGCCAAGGAATCTAAGAATGATATCATAAAATGTCTAAAATTTCTCAGTTGTCATTTCTGACAAGGGTATTCATCCACTTTCACTGAGGAGTACATAACTTTTTTAATTACTATAATATTTAATAACTGATTAAAAATAAAACATTTTTATCTTTTCCCCCTTTTTGTTTAAAATACAATGATACCTCAAGATACAAAAATAATTCATTCCGGAGTGAATTTTATATCATGATTTTTTTTTTTCCGGATAATTATTGTATAATTAGTTATATTTGCTGTCATTCTGGCTGATTGATTAATTTGTAACGGTTTGTCTCCTCCTAGTGGCACTTTGCAAGGTTACGGCTCATTCTACAGACATTATCACATGACTACTCGAGCTCAGCGCAAACACGGAGTGCTAAAAGACGAGCTAACTTCGGAAGCCATTGCTTGGTATTTCATCTTGCTGTTTGTACCTTGAAAGTTTGCTTGTAAGTTATATTCTTCATTTGTTTCATATACATTACATATATATGAAACATATACAGTGGGGTAAATAAGTATTTAGTCAACCAATAATTGTGCACGTTCTCCCACTTGAAAATATTAGAGAGGCCTGTAATTGTCAACATGGGTAAACCTCAACCAACAGAGACAGAATGTGGGAAAATAAACCAGAAAACCCCATTGTTTGATTTTTAAAGATTTTATTTGCAAATCATGGTGGAAAATAAGTATTTCGTCAATACCAAAAGTTCATCTCAATGCTTTGTTATGTACCCTTTGTTGGCAATAACGGAGCCCAAACGTTTTCTGTAACTCTTCACAAGCTTATGACACGCTATTGCTGGTATTTTGGCCCATTCCTCCATGCAGATCTCCTCTAGAGCAGTGATGTTTTGGGGCTGTCGTTGGGCAACACGGACTTTCAACTCCCTCCACAGATTTTCAATGGGATTGAGATCTGGAGACTGGCTAGGCCTCTCCAGGACCTTGAAATGCTTCTTAAGAAGCCACTCTTTTGTTGCCCTGGCTCTGTGTTTGGGATCATTGTCATGCTGAAAGATCCAGCCACGTCTCGTCTTCAATGCCCTTGCTGATCCCCCAAAGCATGATGTTTCCACCCCCATGCTTCACAGTGGGTATGGTGTTCTTCAGATGCAATTCAGTATTCTTTCTCCTGTGTTTCTACCAAAAAGGCTATTTTGGTTTCATATGACCATAACACATTCTCCCAGTCCTCTTTTGGATCATCCAAATCCTCTCTAGCGAACCGCAGACAGGCCTGGACGTGTACTTTCTTCAGCATGGGGACATGTCCAGGCCCTTCTGGCAGTGCAGGATTTGAGTCCCTGGCGGCGCATTGTGGTCCCAGCTCTCTGTAGGTCATTCACTAGGTCCCCCCATGTGGTTCTAGGATTTTTGCTCACTGTTCTTGTTATCATCTTGATGCCACGGGGTGAGATCTTGTATGGAGCCCCAGATCGAGGGAGATTATCAGTGTTCTTGTATGTCTTCCATTTTCTAATAATTGCTCCCACAGTTGATTTCTTTACGCCAAGGGTTTTACCTATTGCAGATTCAGTCTTCCCAGCCTGGTGCTGGTCTACAATTTTGTCTCTGGTGTCCTTCGACAGTTCTTTGGTTTTGGCCATGGTGGAGTTTGGAGTGTGACTGACTGAGATTGTGGACAGGTGTCTTTTATACCGATAATGACTTAAAACAGGTGCCATTAATACAGGTAACGAGTGGAGCCTAGTTAGAAGACGTTAGACCTCTTTGACAGCCAGTAATCTTGCTTGTTTGTAGGTGACCAAATACTTATGTTCCACTCTAATTTGGAAATACATTCTTTAAAATTCAAACAATGTGATTTTGTATTTTTTTTCACATTCTGTCTCTCATGGTTGAGGTTTACCCATGTTGATAATTACAGGCCTCTCTAATCTTTTCAAGTCGGAGAACTTGCACAATTGGTGGTTGACTAAATACTTATTTGCCCCACTGAACATATCAAAGCTCTTGAGTGAGAGCCTCTCACTCAACTTGCATTTAGTTGCATTTAGTTGTCATTGTATCCATACCAATAAAAAACAACATATGTACGCATGAGAATCACCGATGACCCATGCATTCAATAGTGTTGGCTATGTTTTCAGGATAAAGTTATTAAAATGTCCCATTGCATATCAATAATTGCAGTATGAATAGTAACGTGTTAATCTAGCAGCTCTCCAGGGAACAGGCTGTCAGGCAAGCAGAGCGGAGTGATAGGGGTTTTTTTCACCGCTGATTTTTTTGTGGGAACGAAAGTGACTCCGTGGCAAACTGAGCACAAGTGGCCAAAGCACTCCTCTCTACTGTGGTCACATTACACATTAAAAAAAAATAAAAAATCCCGCAGAATGAAGAATTATGCCGTTTGGGTGTGACATTGTGGGTATTTCGAACAATGATCTGCATTTTTAATTCATTTGACTATGGAAATCTGTTAATATCATTTTTTTATTGGCATGGTAAGCAGGCCCCATTGACTCATGCTAGCATAGCCACTCCGGAGCCCTGAAACTAACAAATAACTGACAAACTGCACGGAATTTGTTGAAATCAACTCCACCGACTAATTCAACCCCCCCACTAACTACGTAGGAGATTAAGCCTAACGTCAAAAATTCAGAACTTCCCATTTAAAATAAAGACCTAGCTGTTAAAATGTTGTCATAAAATATGTAAAGCAATAAAATAAATAACAACAATGAATGAAATCCACAAGAATCCTACAAAGTATTTCACAATGGGTCAAAATTATTTTTTTTCAAACGGACCATGTGACTAGCACCTTAGAGACCGTCCTTTGCTTTGCTTAGGCAAAACTACATCTGAGGAGGCAAGATGAATATTTAGAATTTCTTTGAACCTAAGCTTTCGAAAGCTTTAACAACAACTGAGCTTGAACCAATGACTCAACAAAAACAATGTCAAGATGTATATACATTAGAGCTGTCAAAATTATCGGGCGGTAATTAATTTTTTACATTAATCACGTTAAAATATTTGATGCACATGCCCCGCTCAAACAGGTTAAAATGACAGCACAGTGTCATGGCCACTTGTTACTTGTGTTTTTTGTCTCCCTCTGCTGGCGCTTTGGTGCGACTTATTTTATGGGTTTAAGCGCCATGACAATTGTGTAATTATTGAAATCAACAATGGCGAGCTGCTAATTTAGTTTTGATTGAAAATTTTACAAATTTCATTATACGAAAACATTAAGAGGGGTTTTAATATAAAATTTCTATAACTTGTACTAACATTTATCTTTTAAGAACAAAAAGTCTTTCTATCCATGGATCGCTTTAACAGAATGTTAGTGTTAATGCCATCTTGTTGATTTATTGTTATAATAAACAAATACAGTACTTACGTACAGTATGTTGAATGTATATATCCGTCTTGTGTCTTATCTTTCCATTCCAACAATAATTTACAGAAAAATATGGCATATTTCATCGATGGTTTGAGTTGCGATTAATTACGTTTGATTAATTTTTAAGCTGTGATTAACTCGATTAAAAATTTTAATCGTTTGACAGCCCTAATATACATATTTATACACTACTGGCCAAAAGTATTGGCACCTTGCCAATTCTGTCAGATAATGCTCAATTTCTCTCAGAAAATGATTGCAATTACAAATGCTTTGGTAGTTATATCCATATTTATTTTTGCTTGCAATGAAAAAAGACTAAAGAGAATGGGGGGAAAAAATCATTATCATTTTAAACAAAACTCCAAAAATTGGCCGCGCAAAAGAATCGGCACCCTTTGAGAAATCATGTGATGCTTCTGTAATTTAGTAATTTGTGTAATTAACAGCACCTGTTACTTACCTGTGGTACATAACAGATGGCGGCAATAACTAAATCACACTTGCAGCTAGTTAAAATGGATTAAATTTTACTCAACCTCTGTCCTGTGTCCTTGAGCATGGAGAAAAGAAAGAAGACCAAAGAACTGTCTAAGGACTTGAGAGCCAAAATTGTGATGAAGCATGGGCAATTTCAAGGCTACAAGTCCATCTCCAAAGACCTGAATGTTCCTGTGTCTACCGTGCGCAGTGTCATCAATAAGTGCAAAGCCCATGGCACTGTGGCTAACCTCCATAGATGTGGATGGAAAATTTGACGAGAGATTTCAACAAAAGATTGTGTGGATGGTGGATAAAGAACCTAGACTAACATCCAAACAAGTTCAAGCTATGGCAGTTTTGAAAAGTCACCCTTCAAATCTCAGAGACCTGGAGCAGTTGGCTAAAGAAGAATGGTCTAAAATTCCAGTAGAGCATTGTAAGAAACTCGTTGATGGATACCGGAAGCGGTTGTTCGCAGTTATTTTTGTCTTAAGGTTGTGCTACCAAGTATTAGGCTGAGGGTGCGAATACTTTTTGTCCGTCCCATTTTTGGAGTTTTGTGTAAAATGATAATGATTTAATTTTTTCCCCCCCATTCTCTTTTGTGTTTTTTCATCGCTAGCAAAATAAATAAAGATATTACAACCAAAGCATTTGTAATTGCAATCATTTTCTGGGAGAAATTCAGCATTATCTGACAGAATTGCAGGGGTGCCAATACTTTTGGCCAGCAGTGTATACCGGTGGTAAGTTAATTTTATTGCTGACACTGTATTTCAGGGTCATCAACATGTTACATCAACATGTCGCTTTTGCATTAAATGCGAAGCTACCATCAATAAAAAGGCTTAGGCAAGCTCTGTTCTGCTTCAAAGTAAATGTTTTTTTTTGTCTGTTTATTATTTGGGGGGGAAAGAAAGGCAGATCGCAGCATGTTCAGACGCACTTCTGTTTGAGATGTGTATTTATTTTTGGACTGAAGTGTTGCAATGTGCCGCCGCTGCTGCCTTTTACAGCACCACACGGCTGCACTCGATCAAAAACAAGACAAAAGCGAGGGGAAGAATGCATCGTCCACCTGCTGCCTCACAGCTAGTCTGACCTCTACAGATGAATCCACTTAATCAGAACATTGCCAGTTACATTCTATCAATTCCTTCATCCTTCCCTCTTTGCACTTCCACCACCACCGGCAATCCCTCAGTCAATCCTTGGCTCAATTTCGAATATTGAAAAACCTCTCAGGATATTTTGATAGGTATTAACTTGGTAAATATCAAAAATACCAATGAGAGCGCACATGCAGGTGGTGACTTTTTCATGACATGGTGGATGGTTGGTTTTCCAAAGGTTGTTGTTGGAAAAGAAAAACAGGTCAAATTTCATTAATGCCTGCCAGCCCTCCTAATTTAAAATGGATTGGATGTCTAGTGCCATCAATGGCAGTAAAAAACATGAGCTAGCCCTCCCAGATTAAATGGCATCTATTGTTGTAAATGGCAATGGGATAATAATAAATATTCTATTTTTTTTCCATGTATTTTTAAATTTTATTATTTATTTATTTAATTATTATTATTTTTAATTTATTTATTTTTTTACAATTTTTAAAATCAAGGTTTTTTTTTTGTTTTACATTTTTTATTACAAAGGAAGATGAATAAGTATTCTTGTATTTATTTAAATTTCCTGTTTATATTATATATAGTTTACCTTAAATTTGAAAATGATTAAATAATTATTTTCTTTCTCTATTGAAAATGCTTATTCTTTTATATATATATATATGTATATATATATATATATATATATATATATATATATGATATGTAAAAAATAAAAACTGGAGTGTTAAAAATGTTATGTTTTTTATAATACCATTATATATAACGTGGCGCATAATGGGGACCTGTGACCAGAGTATATTTTTTCTTATTCGTTTTGTTTTTTATTAAAATTTACTTTATTTATTTATTTATTTATTTATTTATTTATTTTGAAGAAAACATTTCCATACTCTACTGTTCAAAAGTTTGGGGTCACTTAGAAATTTCCTAATTTTTGAAAGATTTTTTTTTTTTTTTTTTTTCTAATGAAAATAACATTAAAATAATCTGAAATACACTCTATACATTTTTAATGTGGGGAATGACTATTGTAGCTGTAGATGCAAAATACAGTGGTATGAACAAGTATCTGAACCTTTTGGAATTTCTCACATTTCTGCATAAAATCACCATCAAAAGTGATCTGATCTTTGTCAAAATCACACAGATGAAAAATCAAAGTCTGCTGTAACTATAACCACTCAAACATTTATAGGTTTTCATATTTTAATTAGGGTAGTATGCAAACAATGACAGACGGCGGAAAATAAGCAAGTGAACCATCACATTTAATATTTTGTGAACCCCCCCTTTGGCAGCAATATCTTCAACCAGACACTTCCTGGAGCTGCAAATCAGTCTGGCACATCGATCAGGATTAATCTTGGCCCATTCTTCTCTCCAAAGTTGCTGCAGTTCAGTAAGATTCCCGGGATGTCTGGCATGAATTGCTATCTTTAGGTTATGCCACAGCATCTCAATGGGGTTCAAGTCTGGACTTTGACTTGCCCACTCCAGAACGTGTATTTTGTTCTTCTGAAACCATTCTGAAGTTGATTTACTTCTGTGTTTTGGATCATTGTCTTGTTGCAGCATCCATCCTCTTTTTAGCTTCAACTGTCTGACAGACGGCCTCAGGTTTTCCTGCACAAAATCCTGATAGTTTTGAATTCATTCTTCCATTAATGATTGCAAGATGTCCAGGCCACGAGGTAGCAAAACAGCCCCAAATCATGATGCTCCCCCCACCATGCTTGACGTTGGGGATGAAGTGTTGATGTTGGTGAGGTGTTCCATTTTTCTTCCACACATGACGTTGTTTGTTACTCCCAAACAATTCAACTTTGGTTTCATCAGTCCACAAAATATTTTGCCAAAACTTCTGTGGAGTGTCCAAGTGCCTTTTTGCGAACATTAAATGAGCAACAATGTTTTTTAGGCAGCAGTGGCTTCCTCCGTAGAGTCCTCCCATGAACACCATTCTTGGCCATAGTCTTAAATACTGTATAGTTGATGTGTGCACAGAGATATTGGACTGTGCCAGTGATTTCTGTAAGTCCTTAGCAGACACTGTAGGGTTCTTTTCTACCTCTCTGAGTATTCTGCGCTGAACTCTTTGCGTCATCTTTGGTGGACGGCCACTTATTGAGAGAGAAGCAACAGTTCCAAACTCTCTCCATTTTTAGACAACTTTTAGAGATGGTTTTGTATCCTTTCCCAGTTCAACAATCCTTGATCGCAGGTCTTCAGACAGCTCTTTTGACCGAGCCATGTTGCACATCGGACAATGCTTCTCATCAAGACATTTCTTACCCGGTGTGTGTTATATAGTGGGCAGGGCAGATTTAAACCACTCATCAATGATTGGGCACACACCCGACTTAAAATGTTTGGCAAAATTTGGTTTCAATTGCTCTTTAAGTCTCATTGGGCAGAGGGTTCACTTACTTATTTTTCCCCTTCTGTCATTGTTTGCATACTATCCTCATTAAAATATGAAAACCTATAAATGTTTGGGTGGTTTTAGTTAAAGCAAACACTGTATTTTCATCTGTGTGATTTTGACAAAGGTCAGATCACATTTTGTTGGTGATTTTATGCAGGAATGTGAGAAATTCCAAAAGGTTCAGATACTTTTTCATACCACTGTAAACACAGTTGTGTAGAGGCCCATTTCCAGCAAACATCACTCCAGTGCCCTAATGGTATATTGTGTTTGCTAGTTGCGTTAGAAGGATAATAGATGATTATGAAACCCTTTTGTAATTATGTTGGCACTGCTAAAAACAGTTTGGGTGGTTAGAGAAGCTATATTGATTAAACTCTCAAATTGGCCAGAAAAAAAGGGAACTTTCACGTGAAACTCGACAATCTATTCTTGTTCTTAGAAATGTGTAGAAATGTGTACTACTCCCTTCAGAGAGCAGCATAAACAGGATCTAACCATAGTAGAAAGAGACGTGGGAGGCCCTGCTGCACAACCGAGCAAGAAGATAAATGCTTAAGGGTCTCTAGTTTAGAAATATACGCTTTGCAGGTCCTCATCTAGTAGCTTCATTATTAAATAGTAACAGTAAATTTCCATTGTCAATGTCTACAGTGAGGAGACGACTCTGGGATGCTGGTCTTCAGGGCAGCGTGGCAAAGAAAAAGGCCATATCTGAGACAGGCCAATAAAATGAAATGATCTGGGAAATCTTGGAAATCTGGGAAAAATTACAAAGACATTGGAAAGAGGAAGATTGGAAGAAAGTGTTATGGACAAACCAGAGCCATGTAGAAAGAGAGTTGTTGCACTCCCATATGGATCTATTATATGATTTTACCTCCGGGGAATGGAGCCTCGAATAGATTCAAACATTTCTCCGATGATGGCTGACTCCATTGATTTGAATGGCTGGCTGTCAAGTATATTCGGAGGTAAGTTGATTAAAAAACGACCTCTTTTGAATTTTCAACTGTCTGTATATTATCAGAGCCGCTTTATGATGTATATGTGGAGCTTTATTTGTCTGTGTATAGCGTAATTATATACAATATATTTTTTTATCTTGGTTGACTAGCGATTTTCTCCTACTTTTTAAGCTGACTGCTGACTGGTAAGGTATCGCCAGGGATAAACTGATTAAGTCACTATCCCTTTTAAATCGTGAACTCGTCCAGAGGCCCCTTGTGACGCATACACTTAGCTGTATTTGTGAGTATCGGTAGCTGACCGGCTTTCATGTGCATGTTAGCTCAATTTGGTAAGCTTTGAAGGGAGAGAACCAAGTTAATGCATGACCACCTGCATTCTTTACACCAAAATATTGAAGATATATATACTATATTTTAGAGATGTGTATAAACTGAAAAGTGAAGTCAACAAATAATAAATTTAATAATTTTTTTTTTTTTTTTTTAAGGTCATGACGCACATCATGCTGCTGCTCGTTCTGAAGACTGCTGCTGGTGACTGCTGGCTATGGCCACTGAGCCCCTTTTTAATCAGCAAAAAGCAAAAAAATAAGCCTTTCAATTTCATGTTTTGGCAGCATTGCCATCCATTTTTTCCCCTGCTGCTCTTGGTTCTTGAAGAAACCATAAATCCGATTGGTGCATCCAAATGCTGCACAAGCAAAATGCACAGCCCCCTCATCTATAAAATGTATGGTGTAAACAGCGAACCTTGACACCAATTTCACCAACTGTTCAATAAAAATGTGATTTTCTTCATTAAAGTATGAGTTGTTTTTCTGTAATATATTGCCACAGGTAAGTGAATAAAGAAAATCTAGACATTCTCTGGAAAAAGCCAATTGTGGGGAAAAAAACGGAAGTCATCTTGCACTTCAATGTAAAAGTCGATTTCATGCTAACCCTAACACAAACATGAAACTTTCCCCCACAACATGAGAAAGTTTGCTTGTGTGTCACAATTTACATAGTTTTCAGTCATCACCTTACTACTACAACTGTAAAACTAGCATTTCCATATACGCTGTATCACAAAAGTGAAGAAAGCTGTTTCATCAGACAATAGGACATGGTTCCAGTAATCCATGTGCTTTGTTGACATGTCTTCAGCAAACCGTCAGCAAACTGTTTGCGGGCATTCTTGTGCGCCGTCTTCAGAAGAGGCTTCCTCCTGAGGCCATGCACACCAATTTGATGTAGAGTGCGGCGTATGGTCTGAGAACTAATAGCCTAACCCCCCACCTCTTCAATCTCTGCAGCAATGCTGACAGCACTCCTGTAACGAGTCACATGACATTTTGCAGGGAAAATGACAAGCAGTACTGAACTTGGACATTTAGGGATGTAAGTATTTACTAAGGCAGTACTTCTCAAATGGTGGGGCGCGCCCCCCCAGGGGGGCGCAGAGCGATGCCAGGGGGGGCGCGAGTGACCTCGGGGAACATGCTTTTTTTTTTTTTTTTTTTTTTTTTTGCCGTACTAGAATAAAGTGTACTTGCACATCCACTCCGTGGGTGGCAGTGGCGCTCTCATTTTCAAAGTGCGTGCAGTATTTTTGAAGTAAGCAAGAGCACACGGAAGAGACTCATGCAGAGCTGGACTCACGCAGCGACCCACTGTCTTCTTCGGTTCTTACGTGTCCGGCCGAGAAGTGCCGTTTTCGGCTTGGGATCGTCACGACCACCGCCCTCACCTACGGTTCTCCCTCGGCCGCCGAGAATGCGCTTTTTTCGGGCCGTTTGCCTTTGACTTTTAATATAGTGGGAAATGAGGAAAGACCACTGTTTACTGAGTCTAAAAATGATTATAGCGGAGAAGCCAAATCAGTTAAGACGCCACTTGAAGACATTAGACCTCAATCTCATTGTTTTTCAGCGAAAATGTGCCGAATATAGCCAATTGTCACAATCGTCCCGCTTTGTCAGTGTTATATCAGTAAACCAGTGAGCACTGTGGTGAATCAGCGAAAATAAAAACTTTCCTTCTGTTCAAAGACTTTTTTCCCCCCTTCTATTCAGTTTTGTTTTTTTTCGGTCAAATTTTTTGGCATGTTGTCCGGAAGAGTAAATGTTTCTAATCAATTTGAATTTGTTATTATTTACTGATTTTATTACATTTTATTTTTCAGTATCAAATGGTCAAAAATGTACCTTGAGTGTATTTTTACAGTTTGGATGTGACTTTTTTTTTTTTTTTTTTTTTTTTTTTTTTTTAACTTCAGGCAAATTGATGCGCGTTAAGTCTTTTCTGTTACAAGCAACACAATGTTAAAAAAGTTATACTTTATTATAAGTTGATCTATGTTACTTTTTTTCTTTAATAGAAAAAAAAGGACACAATGTTAGGCTGAGGCGTACTTATAATAGTAATATAGACGAATGATACTATTTACAGTGGCGGCAGAGAGTTGGGGGGGGGGCGCGAAACATTTACGTCTTCCTTGGGGGGGCGTAACAGAAAATAATTGAGAAGCACTGTACTAAGGGTAATACTCAATTTTTATTGCCAGGGGTTTAGATATTAATGGCTATATTTTGAGTTATTTTGAGGGGAAAATAAATTAACTCTATTATATAAGCTGCACACAGACTACTTTTCATTGTGTCAAAGTGTCATGTTGTCAGTGTTGTATCATGAAAAGATATAAATGTCTGCAGAAATGCGAGGGGTGTACTCAATTTTGTGATACACTGTATATTATAGTGCAATTGCAGCACTGCTTCTGCTTGGAACTATTCACATGACCACCCACAGCGAGTTCAGACAGTATCGCAACTCTCTTCTACATGGCTCTGGGACAGATGAATCTGAAAACGAAGTTTGTCGTGTTTGGACTTTGGACCAAACAGAAGAACATTTGTGAGACACAGAACAACTGAAAAGATGCTGGAAGAGTGCCTGATGTCATTTGCAATGTTCCCTCTAAGCTGTGCGCGGGTGCAATCACGCACTGCTTACACATACTCAGCGCACAAGAAAATCTATGCAGCGCACAAGATAAAATTAAACAGAAACGTACTGTAACGTCAATAGGACTACTGTCGGCAGGGCTTTCAACAGACTTGCAGGGGCCCGGGGACAAGAGACCATTATAGGGCCCCCGCCACCGGCTTGTCACAACAACATACCCAGTACTTTTAACGCTTTGCAAGCAATGACAGTGTAAACTTCCAAATTTTTTAATTTGAGATGGACAGTTAAATTTAACAGACCGTAATGTGATGTGACACAATATAAACAAAAAAATTCCATCTATTGTCCCATGTAGGCTACATTACAATACAATTGAGAGTGCTATGCCTGCCTGCTAAGCAACAAAACAGTATCACTAAACATCCTGTGCCTGCCCCCTCCACATCCCTGGGGTTATCGAGCCCTCAAACAGTGATGCGCCTAGTTTTTTTGACAGCAAAGTCATTTATAACATATAACATTTATAACACAGTAAACCCAAGATAAATAAGGCTGCCGGACCTGAGTCTGTTCAGCCTCGCGCACCTGCTCCCCACGGTTAACATACATCCCTGATCTCCCATCACCTTCTCGCTCCTTGGCTCAAAGCGAGCAGCATGTCTTGTCAATCCGCAGCTCAATAGGCTACAAGCGTCCGGTGACAGACTCGAATCGGGCTTTGGTCACTGTTAGGGCCTCTGCCCCTTCCTCCTGAGACCTGGCCACCTCCGGCAGGTGTGCATGTTTTTATTAATTTGCAGATTGGACGACAGAAGGGTGGAGCGGCGACAGTTGCTGGCTATGACAATCAACCATCCTTCAAAGCCAGTGGATGCCGCGACTCGTCGCCCAATCAACTCGTCTGTTTCCCACGTCAGTTGTATCTCACATTCCTATATGATATTTTTTATCGTCCCAGGTCCTGTTTTCTGCGCGCCCCTCATCGTATTCCACGCCTGCCTTCCTTCCAAGCCTCCTCGTCTTACGCCAGCTCAACTACCCCGAGCCAAGTCATCCACCCAAGCTACATTCTCGTGATCGCCAATAAAAGATTACTCATCTCACCCCGTGTGTCTGCTCTGGGATCCCCTCTTGCAACCCTAATAGTCACGGTGATCACGAATGCAAACGTTCAGTGTTGGCGGCAGTTGTTCACATACCGACATTACCGTCCATAGCCAACTCTAGCCCTAATTCTCTGGCTTCTTTTCCCCCTTTTAAAAACGTCATCATTTTTTCTCCTCTTTTTTTCACCTCTGTGGTCCTCCTCTCTTTTTCGTTATGACAACTCGCCATGTTTAGACTTAATAACAATGACAGATTTCCCGCCTCAGAGTACTTACGTAGTGTAGCCTTGAGTGCGCCAGAGCGGGTTCAAACCATTCCCTGCTAAGACAGAGGGGTAGGAGGGATGGTGTTGTGCAAAAAAAGGAAAAAAAAATATATTTGAAATATTTAATATGTTAAAGTTTTTAAGTATGTATTGAGTAGAACATATTATTTAATCAGACAACGATTTAAATAAAAAAGAAATTTGTAAATGTAAAGTAAAATAAAATAAGGGTCATTCAGGGGCCCTTATGGTCCTGAGGCCCGGGACAACATACCCGGTTGCCCCCCTCTGTCGACGGGCTTGACTGTCGGCGCCACAGTGATTTGCTAGCACACCACTCCTATCGGAGCTTTTGATATGGCAACGAGACACTCTGTTTGGTGGGTTCCTACACCAGGATTGTATATACAACCCTTAGCAAAAAGTATGGAATCACCAGTCTCGGATGAGCACTCACTCAGACATTTTATCATCTAGAACAAACTCAGATAAAAACCTTGAAAAAAAAATTAATTAGTTCAAAGTCCAATGCAGATTCTTGATTCTTGACACCTTGTCCAATGCAGATTCTTGACTCTTGACAAGGTGATGATGCTGGAACTTTTGTCTGATGCTATTCCAGTAAGATTTACAAAGATTACTGCGTGAAGAAAACATCAAAATTCCCTCAGTTCTTGATGATGCGGGGCTGCATGTCAGGCAATGGCATCAGGGAGATGGCTTTGGTTAAATCTTAAGTTTACATTAGGGTTAGGGTTATTAAAATTTTAGACAGTTTTCTTATCCCTTCAGTTGAAAATATGGTTGTCATTTTCCAAGATGACAATGCATCATGCCACAGAGCTAAAACGGTTAAAGCATTCAGACTCATCCAGTCAATTTCATGGCCTGCAAATAGCCCAGATCTCAACCCTATTGAAAACCTGTGGTGGAAATTGGAAAAAAAAAAAGGTCCACAGCAATGCTCCCACCTGCAAGGATTGTCTGGCAACTGCAATCAAAGAGAGTTGGCATCAAATTGATGAATACTCATCAAGTCAATGCCTCAGAGACAGCAAGCAGTCATGAAAGCCAGAGGTCGTGCTACTAAATACTAGAGATGTGTTTTGATTGATATTTCTATGTTTGTTTCTCATGATTCCATATTTTTTCCCTCAGAGTGGAGTGATTCCATCTATATTTCCCTGCACTTGCTCTATAAAAGTAACATCTACTGACCACCACAATGTTTTTTATTCATTTCTTTTCGTGTTTCTGAATACTAAAGAGTTGCACTTATTATTTTTTCGAGCTTTTTATCTGAGTTTGTTCTACATGATAAAATGTCGGAGTGAGTGCTCTTCCGAGACTGGTGATTCCATACTTTTTGGTAGGGGTTGTAGTAGTGAGGTGCATGACCTGGGTGGGTGCGCAGTAAAATAAAGAGTGAAAAGTGAGCTAGACTCCTGTGCTGATTACTGAAGTAACATTCTGCTGCCAATCTTTACAAGGGCTAGAGTATTAATTGATGTCTGATTTTAGAACTGATATCATCTAGTTAATGAGACCAACAAAATTGTTTTTTGTACAATTTTGCAACGTAACTCAATGAGCAACAGGTGTCTAGCCAATAATACGATACAGTTCACTTCACTTTCGCTACACAGCCAATCATAGCATAGACATTTTTGCATCTGTGCCCTGCCCATATGCGCCTTGCACGTTAGCTAGCTTACAACAGTGCAGCGGGGATGCGTAAGTGGGTAAAAAATGACCCGCTGAGGTTATTTTCTTGAAATATCTTCATAATGAAAAATCATGATCATTTCATATTACCAGGTATTCCTCAAAAAACATGTTTTTGATATAATGTCATTCACATTTTTAACTTGCCTTGTATTAATTTGAAGAAATTGTAGTTTTTGTATCACTACCCCAAGCTTCCATAAGTTGGTCAAAAATGTCACACATGTATTTTTAATGGAATCCAATGGGAATCGTTGATTCTTATCAAGTTTGGCTGTCAGGAATAAATTACAGTGGGGGCAAATAAGTATTTAGTCAATCACTAATTGTGCAAGTTCTCCCACTTGAAAATATTAGAGAGGCCTGTAATTGTCAACATCGTTAAACCTCAACCATGAGAGACACAATGTGGAAAAAAAAACCAGAAAATCACAGTTTGATTTTTAAATAATTTATTTGCAAATCATGGTTGAAAATAAGTATTTGGTCAATACCAAAAGTTCATCTCAATACTTTGTTATGTACCCTTTGTTGGCAATAACGGAGGCCAAACGTTTTCTGTAACTCTTCGCAAGCTTTTCACACACTGTTGCTTGTATTTTGGCCCATTCCTCCATGCAGATGTCTAGAGCAGTGATGTTTTGGGGCTGTCGCTAGGTAGTGTTACTGTATATCTAGTGTGTTTGTGTGTATTTATTTATATAGTTACATATTGATCTATTAAAAACATTGCTCTTATGTTTCTTTATTCAAGGTTTCATGGCTGCTAGATATACAGCTGAAATGGTCCTACAGACGCTGGATGATGGAGAAGCAGTAACATGGCTGGACACGGATTCCGAAATTTCTGATGATGAGGACACAAACTATAGACCAGGTGGTAGTGGCAGTCATTCAACTGGAAATCCGACTGAACAGGATTAATCTGACTCACAAGATTTCACTTGTGTCCTCTTAAAAAGAAAGTGTTTAAATCGTGGCTAACCGAATCATTTGGTAGGGATCTTGGTGGAGCGAGTTAACACCCACACAGAGCTGTTTTAATGTGGGCGTTTAATATACTCCAATTGTGGCTGTTCTTTATGTTTTTTAATCAACATGCAACAACTGGACCTGAACCAGGCCAAAGCAGGGCTCTTCCTATGGTTAAAGCAGGACTCTCACATATAACATAGTACACATCTCATGGACGAGATTTGTGTCTTTTTCATTTTAAGTGGGCCAAATCAATTGCTGCTGTAATTTCTTTTATTAAGACATATAACCTGCTGTGATCCAAAGTACTCAGGCGTGATACTGGTATGTGGCGCACACATCTGATGTTGCTCACAGTGGTGCTCAGTGTTCTCAGGAAGCTTGCGTATCTGCTCAGACACATGAAAAATTAAAGGGAACATTGGTCATCTGTCAAGCATGGTAAAGGTAATGTGATGGTCTGGGGTTGCTTTGATGCTGGTAAAGTGGGAGATTTGAACAAGGTAAACGGAATTTTAAATAAGGAAGGCTATCACTCCATTTTGCAACACCATGCCATACCCTGTGGACAACGCTTGATTGGAGTCGATTTCATCTTACAACAGGACAATGACCCAAATCAAACCTCCAAATCATGCAAGAACTATTTAGGGAAGAAGCAGGCAGTTGGTATTCAATCTGTAACAGAGTGGCCAGCACAGTCAACAGTTCTCAACTCCATTGACCTGTTGTGGGAGCAGCTTGCCCGTATGGTACCCAAGAAGTGCCCATCAAGTCAGTCCAACTTGTGGGAGGTGCTTCTGAATGCGTGACGTGAAGTTTCTCCAGATTACCTCAACAAATTAACAGCTAGGATGCCAAAGGTCTGCAAAGCTGTAATTGTTGCAAAGGGAGCATTCTTTTATGAAAGCAAAGTTTGACGGAAAAACTTTTTTTTTTTTTAAATCCTTATTTCTAACCTTGTCAATGTCTTGGCTGTATTTTCTATTCATTTTGCAACTCATTTGAAAAATAAAAGTGTACCTTTTCAACATACGCATTTAAGGGGAGCGAGGGGCCACCCCCACCCCTGCTGGCCGAAAAGTATCATTGCAAGTAATTGACTTCCCTATATCTGATTTTAAAATTAAGAGTTTTCCGGTAAAATATTGTCTATAGAAGTTGTAAAGCAATAAAACAAACAACAAAAATGAATTAAATGAGCAAAAAAAGATATTTTTATAATGGGTCCAAATTATTTTTCGAACAGATCATGTGACGAGCACCTTAGACGGTCATTTGTTTTGCATAGCCAAAACCACCTGAGGACCGAAGAGGCAACATGGATATCTGTAATTTTTTCAAACGTCGGCTTTCAAAAGCGACAACAACTACTCAGCAAGAATTGTAAATGTGGACCATGAAACGCCTGAGCGCACCGCCAAAATGGTGAGCGGAGTTTCAATTTGCCCCATGAAAGACGCTAATTGTACAACAGAGCCACCACCGGTGCCTTGCCAATATAGTTACCCCTGTCAAAAATTGTATCTCCTGCCTGTGGGAGAGCACACACACATTAGTTATGAGTTATGTCGCCTTAAACAATTAATTTAAGCCAGAAAAGAACCACAGTTACATATTTTGGACATCAACGTTAATTAAACTGGAGAAACTCCATGCAGGACTTAAATTGTAGTAATAATACTTATAGGTCATCCTACAAGAAAAACAGTAAAACATTGCCTTTTTTTACGTTCAGTGCGTATGTTACATTATCCGACAGAAAAAAAAGTTGTTGGTTCTTTTATGGATGGGCCATGTTTTAAAACCTCGTAGATAAATACATCATCAAAACATGGAAATCAAGCAAATCAGTGCAGTGCAGTGACTCCGCTCAGGGGATACAATTTTTTGTCAGGGGTAACTACATTGGCATGACACTGGCGGGCGTACCATGTTCAATGGATGACGATCTTGGCGAAAAGTATAGCTGTCCTAAGCAGCCTGATTTAGAATTCCCCTCAAGAATGATGGGAAACAAAAAAAATATCATTTTTAACTTATTATTATAAATATTCCTGTAAGTTAATTTTATTGCTGACACTGTGTTTCGGGGTCTACAACACATTGTGCCCCCCCTGCCCAAAAAGTCAAACTCCACCTATGCTTTTCAAGGAAACACAAAATTGTCTGGCTGACCCCAAACTTTCAAATGGTAGTGTAGTTTGTCAAGTTTTACCTATAATAGTTACTTGCCCTATAAAGGGTTAATATAAACTAGGGCTGCCACGATTCGACTAATCGACAACTAATCAATTATGAAATTAATCGACAGCTATCTAGTCGATGTATCATTTCGAGAAATCGTTCACTTTTTTTTTTTTGAGTCAATGCTTTGGAAAACAGGTACTACAGTTCATAATTCATCATTTTTGTTTCTGATGCACATTTCCAGCTAATATGTTAAGCCCAGAGTAATACAAAACAAAACAATAAAAATGATACATGATATGATTAGTCGACTAATTGCAAAAATAATCAGTAATTAATCGAATATCATAATAACCATTTGAGGCAGCCTATGTTGAACCAGATCTGCTTAAAATGACAGGATCCCAGCTGTTCCATTGATCAAAATATTTGATGTGATTGACAGACAACCCTTAAAACATTTGCGAGGCTTAATTGGCATCAACTCAGACCCAAAGAATAACTGCGGGAGCTTCCAAGAGTTAATTACGGCCTCCTGCGACTTTGAAACCTGACGAGGAAGCACCCATTTGCAATGCTATAAATAACATGAGTGAAGGATTAATTGTTTGGCAGGAAATACATGCGCATTATGCACCTCTGTCAGAGTTGAGAAAGATATTATAAGTAGCAGAAGTAGGATTGTATTGTGTTACTTCCTTGCTCCAGATGCCTTCTGCTGGCATTATATGAGAGAGTGGACAGATGGAGATCCGGAGCAGGTGGACATGTTGGCTGGAGAACAAACATTTTATCTCTTGCCTTCTCAGTTGAATTTCAGAAAATGGTCATGACATTACTTGTTGCTCTAGCAACAGATTTAGAAAAAAAAGGCTTGTCAACCTAAAGAAACTGAGGTCTCAAAGCTATTTTAAGGTGGTATTGTAACCTGGCACGCCAGATTGTTTGTTCCATATATCTGAATTATATTATTATACCATATATCACGAATATATTCCACATATTAATCGGGGAAAAATCCAATCGAGACCTGTTTCATGGGAAGAACTATAGGGGGAGGGGGTGGGACGGGTCAGTGCCCCACCAGGTGGTTTGAAAATGTCATTGTATGTAATTGACTTCCTTATAAATGACTTTAAAGGAGAAGTTCAGAATTGGTTAATAAGTCTTAATCTTTGAGTTAGTGGGGGTTTGATTAGTCAGTGGAGTTGATTATAACAAATTCCGTGCAGTTTGTTAGTTATTTGTTAGTTTCAGGGCTTCGGAGTGGCTAAGCTAGCGCGGGTCAATTGTGCCTGCTAAGCATACCAATAAAAACGGGTGGGCAAACCGGTCCTCGAGGGCCGCAGTGGGTCCTAGTCTTTGTTCAAACTTATTCAGCACAGACAGTTTAGCAAATGAGGTATTAGTGGAAACAAAAAGCACCTGACTGAAATCTACTGATTGCACTTGTAAGAAACCGGATTGGTGAAAGGCTGTCCTCATGATGGGTATGAACAAAAACCCGCACCCACTGCGGCCCTTTGTGGAATAGTTTGCCCACCCCTGAATAAAAACAATATATGCGCGCATGAGAATCACCAATGACTCATGCAATCCATAGTATTGGCTATGTTTTCAGGATGAAGTTATTAAAACTTACCATTGCATGTCAATAATTGTCGTGTGAACAACAACATTTGTAATCCAGCAGCTCTGCAGGGAACAGGCTATCTTGGCATGCAAGGCGGGGTGATATCACATCGTTTTTTTCGCCGCTGATTTTTTGTGTGGGGATGAAAAGGACACCCTAGCAGACTGAGGATGTGTGGCTGAAGCACTCTTCAATTGTGGTCGCATTGTGCATCTGAAAATATAGTCCTGCAGAATGAAATTAATTACGGCAGTTTGGTGTGACATTGTTTTGGCCGGATGGGTATTTCGAACAAGGATCTGCATTTTTAATTTATTTGACGGTGTTAAATCTGTGAATATTGTTTTATATTGGCATGCTTAGCAGTCACCATTGACTTTTGCTAGCTTAGCCAGTCCAGAGCCCTGAAACTAACAAATAACTGACAAACTGCACAGTTTGTTGAAATCAACTCCACCGACTGATTAAATCTCGCTTACTCGAAGATTAAGCCTAATATAAAAAATTCTGAACTTTCCCTTTAAAGTAAAGACTTAGCCGTTAGACTCTTGTCTGTAAAAGTTCTAAGGCAATAAAACAAACAACAAAAATGAATGAAATAACCAACAATCCTACAAAGTATTTCATAATGGGCCAAAATTATTTTCCGAACAGATCATGTGAATAGCACCTAAGAGACGATCCTTTATTTTGCATAGCCAAAACTCCACCTGAGGAGGCAAGATGAATATTTAGAATTTTTTTAAACCTAAACTTTTAAAAGCTTCGACAACAATTAAGTTTGAACCGAGGACTGAACACGTACAGTGTCAAAATTAGGACACCCCATTAATGTCTGATCTTGTTTTTTTTTTTTTTTTTTTTTTTTTTTTAATTGCAGGTAGACAACAAAAATAAAATTGTTTTACTTATAAAACCAAATATATCAACAAAAATGCATATTCTAACTGAGGAAAAAGTTAGGACACCCTACCACCTAATAGCTAGTGTTACCCCCTTTGGCTGAAATAACTTCAGTGAGATGCTTTTTGTAGCCATCTACCAGTCTTTAACATCAGTAGAGCAACCAGTTCCTCCTATCACACCTACAGTGAAGGTTAAACTTATTAAGTCTCTTTCTGATTGTAGAGGCATGAATTTTCACATCAACAGTAGCAAGAGCATGCTATAGTTCCTGTGATGAAATTTCAGGATTTTGGAGACTTCTTTTAGCATCTTGCGGTCTGCTCTCAGGGTGAACTTGCTTGGACGGCCAGACCTGTGCATGTTGGCAGTTTTTTTTTTTTTTTTTTTTTTTTAATGTCCTCCATCTGTAGACTATTTTCCAGACAGTGGAATGGGTGATTTTATATTCTTTTGGGGTCTTTTGAAATCCCTTACCAGACTGGTAGGTGTCTACATTCTTCTTTCTGAAGGCCTCGGACAGCTCCTTGGATCTCACTATGGTGTTTTCTCTCATTTTAACAGTCAGGGGAACACCAAACTGATGTGATACACCTGTGTGTGATTTTAGCCATTTTAAGTGGGATTGAATGTGGGGGTGTCCTAATTTATTCCTCAACAGAAATTGCATTTATTTAAAATTACATTTCACAGAAAATTATAAATATTTTTTATTCAGTTTAATTGTTTAGTTCCTTTACTTGAAACTCAAACTAAAATATCTATATGACCAAATATGTTGGAAAACACACTAATTCTTTAAAAAAAAAAAAAAAAGAATCACATGACTGTGTATGCATGTAAAAATAATAATAACAATAATAATAATAATAATAATACTCTATTCACTCCATATACACAATCTGCCCACCATAGGCGGAGTTTGACTTTTGGGCCAAGGGGGGCACAACATGTTGATGACCTCGAAACACAGTGTCAGCAATAAAATTAATTTACAAGAATATTTATAGTAATAAGTTGAAAATGAGCGATTTTTGTTTCCCATCATTCTTGAGGGGAATTCTAAATCAGAATGCTTAGGACAGCTATACTTTTCGCCAAGATCGTCATCCATTGAATATGGTACGCCAGCTGGTGTCGTGTTAATGTAGTTACCCCAGTCAAAAATTGTATCCCGTGGGTAGAGCCACTGCGCTGCACTGATTTGCTTCATTTCAGTGTTTTGGTGATGTAGTGATCTACGAGGTTTTAAAACATGGCCCATCCATTAAAAATAAATAAATAAATACTTTTTTTCTGTCGTATAACATAAAATATGTACTGAAGGTAAAAAAAGGCAATGTTTTACTGTGTTACTCGTAGGATGACCTATAAGTATTATTAATGTCATTTAAGTCCTGTACAGAGTTTCTCCAGTTTAATAAATGTCGATGTCCAAAATACATTACTGTGGTTCTTTTCTGGCTTCAATTGGTAAATGGAGAGTACTTATATAGTGCTTTATCTACATTGTTACAATTCCCAAAGCGCTTTACATTAGCACACATTTACCCTTTCACGCACATATTCACACACCAATGGTGTTGCTGCCATGCAAGGTGCTGCCAACCCATTGGGGGCAAAATAGGGTTCAGTGGCTTGCCCAAGGGCACTTCGACAGTGGGAAGCTATAGCCAGGACTTGAACCGCTGACCCTTCAGTTCCAGGACAACTCAGGCTACCAACTGCGCCAGGCCCTGTCCCAATTGATTGTTAAGTTGACATAACTCATAACTAATGTGTGTGTGTGTGGTTTTGGGTAGGCAAAGCAAATCACCGTCTAAGGTGCTAGTCACATGATCTGTTCGAAAAATAATTTTGACCCATTATAAAAATATCTTTTTTGTTCATTTCATTCATTTTTGTTGTTTGTTTTAATGTTTTACAACTTTTATAGACAATATGTTACCGGAAAACTCTTAATTTAAAAATCATATACAGTGGGGCAAATAAGTATTTAGTCAACCAACAATTGTGCAAGTTCTCCTACTTGAAAAGATTAGAGAGGTTTAGAGAGAATTTATTTCCAAATTAGAGTGGAAAATAAGTATTTGGTCACCTACAAACAGGCAAGATGTCTGGCTGTCAAAGATGTCTAACTTCTTCTAACGAGGTCTAACGAGGCTCCACTCATTACCTGTATTAACGGCACCTGTTTTAACTCATTATCGGTATAAAAGACACCTGTCCACAATCTCAGTCAGTCACACTCCAAACTCTCCTATGGCCAAGACCAAAGAGCTGTCGAAGGACACCAGAGACAAAATTGTAGATCTGCACCAGGCTGGGAAGACTGAATCTGCAATAGGTAAAACGCTTGGTGTAAAGAAATCAACTGTGGGAACAATTATTAGAAAATGGAAGACATACAAGACCACTGATAATCTCCCTCGATTTGGGGCTCCATGGTGAGATCTCACCCCGTGGCGTCAAAATGATAACAAGAACGGTGAGCATAAATCCCAGAACCACACGGGGGGACCTAGTGACCTACAGAGAGCTGGGACCACAGTAACAAAGGCTACTATCAGTAACACAATGCGCCGCCAGGGACTCAAATCCTGCACTGCCAGACGTGTCCCGCTGCTGAAGAAGGTACACGTCCAGGCCCGTCTGTGTTACGCTAGAGAGCATTTGGATGATCCAGAAGAGGACTGGGAGAATTTGTTTTGGTCAGATGAAACCAAAATACAACTTTTTGGTAGAAACACAGGTTCTCGTGTTTGGAGGAGAAAGAATACTGAATTGCATCAGAAGAACACCATTCCCACTGTGAAGCATGGGGGTGGAAACATCATGCTTTGGGGCTGTTTTTCTGCAAAGGGACTAGGATGACTGATTTGTGTAAAGGAAAGAATGAATGGGGTCATATGTATCGAGAGATTTTGAGTAAAAATCTCCTTCCATCAGCAAGGGCATTGAAGATGAGACGTGGCTGGGTCTTTCAGCCTGACAATGATCCCAAACACACAGCCAGGACAACAAAGGAGTGGCTTCATAAGAAGTATTTCAAGGTCCTGGAGTGGCCTAGCCAGTCTCCAGATCTCAACCCAATAGAAAATCTGTGGAGGGAGTTGAAAGTCCATGTTGCCCAACGACAGCCCCAAAACATCACTGCTCTAGAGGAGATCTGCATGGAGGAATGGGCCAAAATACCAGCAACAGTGTGTGAAAAGCTTGTGAAGAGTTACAGAAAATGTTTGGCCTCCGTTATCGCCAACAAAGGGTACATAACAAAGTATTGAGATGAACTTTTGGTATTGACGAAATACTTATTTTCCAGCATGATTTGCAAATACATTCTATAAAAATCAAACAATGTGATTTTCTGTTTTTTTCCACATTCTGTCTCTCATGGTTGGGGTTTACCCATGTTGACAATTACAGGCCTCTCTAATATTTTCAAGTGGGAGAACTTGCACAATTAGTGGTTGACTAAATACTTATTTGCTCCACTGTATATGCCCCGCTGTGGCCCAGTATTGTATTAGATCTCGTGATGCCCCTGTTGGGCAATTGAGGTTTGCAAGACGGTGCTGCATGATGAATCAATGAATCTGGAAGTACCCCTTTGCCTTCAAGGCTCGTGATAGTGACCCTCCTGTTGTAAATTACAGGCCTCTGGTGTCTATTTGTCTCTTATTTTCGTAGCCTCACAAATTTATTTCTGGAGTGACATTATTCTCACAGTTTTGACCAATATTTCAATCTACAATGTGGTAAACCCACATCTATTGACATAAGTGGCAGGATATAAAACCAAATTTTTCTCTTTCCTCCAGTACAAAATGACGTCGACTAAACAGCGAGAATCAAAACACACAAATAACAATGGGGTGATTGCATATTAGTATCCAAGTGCAGTTTGTGGGAGTGTTAAGAACAAAAATAAACACAGAGGCTGAGTGTTGCGCTATTGTCTCACCGCCTAAGGTCCTCCTCCATTCAAACACCCTCGCCGCTATGTTGCTATTGTGTGTCTCCGAGGGTGGGCCAAGAGACAGAAAACAGGCAAAGCTAACAGCAAGGACGTTGAACTTTCTATTAAACGTCTTTAACGCGATAGCAGGGCCACACTGACCAGCCGGGATTAGTTCTTTATGTCGCCAATAAGAAATCGTGTTTAGTTTTGGGCAATTTTAATGTGGGTGTTTTCACTCATTAGATAGCCAATCCATTTTAAGTGGAAGGGTTGGCAGCGAATGAACGAACGTTTTTTTTTTTTTTGTTTTGTTTTTTTTGACAGGGTGTTATGGGGAGTGTGGGTCTGCCTATTCAAAATGAAAAGTGATTGGTTCAACACACATCGCCAGGCCTTCCCACAGATTTGTGAAGCCCTGAGCAATAACATAGCCATGACTAGAAGAAAGAGAAGAGGGAATGTGTTAATGTGCTGAGTAATTTAACTCATTGCCTGCCATTGTCAGCCATAGACGTCAAATTTGAATTTGAAGGAAATTTGGAGGGTTGGCCGCAAATGAACTAAAGCTCATTCGCTGCCACCCTCCCACTTCAAATGGATTTGACGTCTACTAGTGATAAACCCATTTAAGGTCACAACAGAAGGATGAAAAGCGCCACATGATTTTAAAGTATTCAAGCTTCAACATCTGCCAAACTGACTCATTGATTTGTGTTGATGTTGCTGACAATGGTGCACGACAAAGCAGCATCCCCTTTTTTCTTCTGTCGCAGTGTGTTCGCAGCCAGCATTTTGTGTGGGAACTCATCACTCAGACAGATTGTACTGTCAAAAAATATTGTCACACAAAATACACGTAAAAAAACAATGAATACATGGACATAAAAAGGATTAGCTGTTTAGTGTTACTCAGTGTTGTCAGTAACGCGCGTTACTCTAATCTGATTACTTTCTTTCAGTAACGAGCAACCTAAGGCTTTCATTTTTCCAAACCAGTAATCTGATTAACGTTCCTTCCTTCCTTAGTGTCTGTGCGTTTCTATTTTGTGATGCCCCTCATAATGTATGAAGAATGAAGAATACTGTAGTCATGTACAAAGAGCATATTGCTCTTGAGTTTGGGAGTGACATCACATGTCACGTTTTCCCATCGGAGGACAAAAACAAACGGGTCACGTGTATTACCATGCCTTGAGCACTGAGAGTCTCTGACCATAACGACTTAGCCTAGCTACCTCGTCAGAATGTGAACAATCAATGAAAGAAGCAGGATAGATACCACAAAGGGCCGCATGTGTTCACTGGAAATACAGCCATTACTTCACATTTTTGTCCCGTAAAGATGACAAAAAAATATGTGTGTTGCAAACTTTGCGCTGGCTCAAAAAATCTGTGGACCGCTAAAAACTCCTCTTTCAATTCAAGGAATTACTTGGAATTGCAGCACAGCGCTATTCAACTTTTTATATTTTCACTACTATTTACATTGTAAATTCTCACTGAATTTATCAAAACTAAGAATGAACATGTGTAATTATGTACTTGGCAAAAAAGGTGAAACTGAAAATGAACTGAAAACAGGTTTTATATTCTAGTTGTATTGAGTTCATTTAGTCTACACTAACAGATTAGTCGAATTTTTCTTTTATCCCAAACAATCGTTATAGGTGGTTTTATTACCTGACATGTTTCGGCGAACACTTCTGCCTTTATCAGAGAGTCTCTTGCGAGAGAACAATGAGACGCTTTCATAAATTGTCATATTTCGAGTATGTCGTCACATGTTGAGACAAATAACAAGTCAAGTTTTACATTGGATGTTGAAAGGATGGTATGTCAAGGTACTACTGTATTTGTCAATTCCCCAAAAAATTCAGTTCCAAAAACAACTATCCTGTCAATTCCGAACACGGAAATATTGGTCAATTCCAATGATAGCTATATATTCAAATCCAATGTCAAGTCAAGTTTTACATTGGATGTTGAAAGGATGGTATGTCAAGGTACTACTGTATTTGTCAATTCCCCAAAAAATTCAGTTCCAAAAACAACCATCCTGTCAATTCCGAACACGGAAATATTGGTCAATTGCAATGATAGCTATATGTTCAAATCCAATGCTAATTATATATGTCAATTCCAAAATAAATAATAAATACCTGTCAATTTCTATGACGTCTGCATGAATGAATTGATCAGTTACGAAGACAGGAACATTATACTGAATGTCAATTTCAAAGAGTCAAATTGGATGATTGAAATTTCCATCTATTTCTATTATGTCTACATCTGTCAAATCCAAAGATGGGAAATCACTGTCAATAGCGTACCACACGAATGCTATTTTAGATCGTGACGTCGCCATCGTAATGTGGAAGTGGGACATTATAGACATGCCCTCACATACAATCCATGTTATTTCTGCTTGTTTTCTCCAGTAATCTTTCAAAAAAGAACATGCCGATCAAACACTGCTGCTATGTAACTTGTAGCAACGACCCTAGTCATTACGACATATGAAGGATGTCTTCTTCATACGTTTCCCGAAACCAAAAACTCAGAGGAAAAAATGTGAAGAACGGATCAACTTGCGCAGACGACCAGTTTAACGCCAGCAAGGTGAAGCCATTCACAATTCATATGCAATAAACATTTTGTTGGGGGCCATGGTCCTACAGAGGATGAAGAGGTAAGCCATTTTGATAGTTTTACTTATTTTTTTAGCGTGGTGTTTTGCCGTGCTGCTTTTGTCTGACAATGAATGACCTGAAAAAAATTAAAATGGTATCTGACTGCCACTGCTACCTTTTCTGTTGTAAAAAAAAAAAAAATAATATAAAAATAACTTTATTCAGGGGGAAGTGTAAAAAAATTATCGAATTAAGATTTGTTATGAATGAAAAAATGAAAAGTGTTTGTTGGCTGTTCTGTCACTGAGTAGCATTTGCGATCGCTACACAAAAATACCAATGTAAATTACCCCCAAGAACGGTCAGAGACGTACCAGAGGATATAATAAAAACTCCAAAAACTCCAAGCTCTTTGTGAGAAAATGAGAAACCTTGGGGAGTACCACAGTCAGAAGAGATCCACAGGATGCACCAGGACTGCTAGTGGGAATTAGCAGACGGGGTTACAGTCTGTAACGATGCAGTAGAGTAAAGGAACAAGAAGAGGTCCATCTAGCCAGATGAGACAGGGGTGGCAACGAGGACGTCCATCCAGCCAGGGGCCCGGACAGTCAGGAGGCTGCAGCTGAAAAATAGCTCCTCCCCAGAGGGGAGGGGGGAAAGGGGACATCGGGTGACTAGTAATGAAGAGACTAGTTAACTAGATATTAACATTGGAAAATAGAAATAAAGTAAGACAAGTGGTAGGTAGAGTGAGAAAAAGGAGATAGAACTCGAACTCAGTGGCTGTACGTCCCCCAGCATGATAGCTACTAGTGCAGCTTAGACTGAATTGTGAGTCTAATCCGACTTCAACTAGCCTGACCATAAACTTTGTCGAATAGGAACGTTTTTAATCTAATCTTAAATGTGAAGACTGTCTCGGCTTCTTTAATATTAGCTGGAAGCTGATTCCATAAAACGGGCTTGGTGGATAAAGGCTCTAGCTCCGACAGTACTTTTAGAAACCCTGGGAACTACCAGTAGACCTGCATTTTGAGAGCGGAGTGTTCTGTTGGGGCGATATGGAACCAGAGCATCGGTGAGATAAGATGGCCCCAACCCATTAATGGTCTTAAATGTAAGAAGGAGGATTATAAATTTAATTCTAAACTCGACTGGAAGCCAGTGAAGGGCCTGGAGCACAGGGGTGATGTGCTCTCTCCTAATAGTTCCTGTTAAAAGTCTTGCTGCTGGGTTTTGGACTAGCTGAAGACCTTTTAGAGAACTTTTAGGACAAGCTGCAAGTAGGGAGTTACAGTAATCCAATCTAAATGTAACGAACGCGTGAATTAATTTTTCTGCATCGTTTTTAGATCAAATATTTCTAATTTTGGCTATGTTGCGCAGGTGAAAAAAGGCCGTTCTGCAGGTTTGCTTAATATGAGCTTTAAACGATAAGTCTGGGTCAAATGTTTGGTTTGCTCTTCCATCTTTCAAGGCGCTCAAAGTGCTTTACATTACATCACCATTCACCTACTGGTGACGCAGTACCAGGAACAATGTGGGGTTGAGTATCTTGCTCAAGGATACTTAGGCGAGTTCATCAGGGCAGAGAATCGAATCCACAACCTCTGGGTTGGGGGACAACTACTCTACCACTGAGCCACGCCATCCCAAGCTGACTCAACGTATTCCAATGATAGCTCTATATGGCGATTCCAATGATAGCTCTGTATGGCTATTCCAATAATGAAATATGTATCAATTCCTATAACTTCTACAGTCATCAATTCCAGTAGTAGAAATATCTGTCATTTCTAACAATGGATATATCCATAGATTCCAATGGGATTTGAGAAAACAAACCAACCAACCAACCAACAGAGGAAAGCATCCTAATGCAACTTCTCCAGTAATTGCATTGTCTAGTTTTTAAAGGGATCCTCGATCTTAAAAATAAGTAATTCTTAAAAGATAAATGTTAGTATGAGTTATAATAATTTCATATTAAAACCCCTCTTAATGTTTTCGTTTTAATAAAATTTGTAAAATTATTTTAAGTCACAGGTCGCCATTCTTGTTGACGTCGCTGTGCGGTGACATCACCAGGCCCGCTGCCGAACTTCCAGCGTGTCACTTGTTAGCTACCCCAACATGTCGTCGGTTCTGCCCTTCCAATTTGAACCAAAGCAGAAAAGTGCAGGACAGCACTGTCGGTCGTTCACAAGATACGCAACAAAGGCAAAATGCAGAGCAGGAAATACCTGATAAGACAAAAGTTGGGCAAAACTGGAGATGTACTTGCGGCAAGTGCGTCTCAATGACAACGGAGCAAAGAGCGTATGCTGTTGAGAACTCCAGTTTTTGTTAGCAGATCTTCAAGGTGAGCTGTTGCGTGATCAAACTTATTCCAATATAAATATGTAGTTTGTTAGCATCCAGAGCTGTCGTGTGCTTTACATACAGTACAGGCCAAAGGTTTGAACACACCTTCTCATTCGTGCATTTTTATTTTCATGACTATTGACATTATAAACTCTCACTGAAGGTAATAAAACTATGAATGCACACGTGTGATAGTCAGGATCGTAGTCATGTCGTGGCTGACTGTCCTCATTAAATTCGTCATCTGGATCGAGTGTCCTGCATGTCTTGTACATCCAACTCACCCTTAGCTACGTAAGGGTGGTCGATATTAAGTGCTCGGCGCGCATTAGCTGGCCACTGTATCACTGCATTGGACGTGTCTGGATCAAGTTTGAGTGGCAGCCTCACTCATATTAGGTGAATACTGAACAGACACACTTACTGCCTGATGAACTGACAGTAGAGGTGAATTATTAGCTTCCTCTGTGACTAGCGGTCTTTGGCGCTTTGTTGCGCACATTTCACTCGCTATCCGAGCGCGTTGAGGCTTCTTGTGAGGGAAAATAGTCGGAACAGCATTTGATTTTAGTCTTCGCTTATATCCAGCCGCTCCGGTGAGTTCTTTCTTAAGTTGTGGTTGACTAAAAGCCTCGAACGCGGGAGGAGAAAAATGGCGAGAACAAAGCTTTGGGAAGTTTTGTCATTCTACAGGCATTTTCCCAAACCTTTCTCCTCTTCTTGTCAAGAGGAAATCTGTGGAGACTCACATCACTCCCCTTGTTTCCATTTGACTGGAAATTGCATCCAAAAGCAGCACAATGTGGCATTTTACTTAGCAAGTTCAGGCAGCAATACACAATTGTTGTACACAAGTCGAAACGTCCCAATTACGTCATCACTCCAAGCCTGCAAAACATGGCGCCAACTCTCAGTCAAAATACAGTGGGGCAAATAAGTATTTAGTCAACCACCAATTGTGCAAGTTCTCCGACTTGAAAAGATTAGAGAGGCCTGTAATTATCAACATGGGTAAACCTCAACCATGAGAGACAGAATGTGAAAAAAAATAGAAAATCACATTCTTTGAATTTTAAAGAATGTATTTCCAAATTAGAGTGGAACCTAAGTATTTGGTCACCTACAAACAAGCAAGATTTCTGGCTGTCAAAGAGGTCTAACGTCTTCTAACTAGGCTCCACTTGTTACCTGTATTGATGGCACCTGTTTTAACTCATTATCGGTATAAAAGACACCTGTCCACAATATCAGTCAGTCACACTCCAAACTCCACTATGGCCAAGACCAAAGAGCTGCCGAAGGACACCAGAGACAAAATTGTAGACCTGCACCAGGCTGGAAAGACAGAATCTGCAATAGGCTAAATGCTTGGTGTAAAGAAATCAACTGTGGGAGCAATTATTAGAAAATGGAAGACATACAAGACCACTGATAATCTCCCGAGCTGGGGCTGCATGCAAGATCTCACCCCGTGGCGTCAAAATGATAACAAGAACGGTGAGCAAAAATCCCAGAACCACACGGGGGGACCTAGTGAATGACCTACAGAGAGCTGGAACCACAGTAACAAAGGCTACTATCAGTAACACAATGCGACGCCAGGGACTCAAATCTTGCACTGCCAGACGTGTCCCCCTGCTGAAGCCAGTACACGTCCAGGCCCGTCTGCGGTTCGCTAGAGAGCATTTGGATGATCCAGAAGAGGACTGGAAAAATGTGTTATGGTCAGATGAAACCAAAATACAACTTTTTGGTAGAAACACAGGTTCTCGTGTTTGGAGGAGAAAGAATACTGGATTGTATCCGAAGAAAACCATACCCACTGTGAAGCATGGGGGTGGAAACATCATGTTTTGGGGCTGTTTTTCTGCAAAGGGACCAGGACTACTGATCTGTGCAAAGGAAAGAATGAATGGGGCCATGTATCGAGAGATTTTAGTGAAAATCTCCTTCCATCAGCAAGGGCATTGAAGATGAGACGTGGCTGGGTCTTTTAGCATGACAATGATCCCAAACACACAGCCAGGGCAACAAAGGAGTGGCTTCGTAAGAAGCATTTCAAAGTCCTGGAGTGGCCTAGCCAGTCTCCAGATCTCAACCCCACAGAAAATCTGTGGAGGGAGTTGAAAGTCCATGTTACCCAACGACAGCCCCAAAACATTACTGCTCTAGAGGAGATCTGCATGGAGGAATGGGCCAAAATACCAGCAACAGTGTGCGAAAAGCTTGTGAAGTTACAGAAAACGTTTGGCCTCTGTTATTGCCAACAAACGGTACATAACAAAGTATTGAGGTGAAGTTTTGATATTGACCAAATATTTATTTTCCACCATGATTTGCAAATAAATTCTTTAAAAATCAAACAATGGGATTGTCTGATTTTTTTTTTTCCACATTCTGTCTCTCATGGTTGAGGTTTACCTATGTTGACAATTACACGCCTCTTCTAATATTTTCAAGTGGGAGAACTTGCACAATTAGTCATTGACTACATACTTATTTGCCCCACTGTATGTACTACATATTATAAAATATTGCCATTTATTTAACATTTTATGTGTGTCTAACAACATATTTTAGAACAATAGACCAGTTGTGGTTTATTAGAGCCAATATGTCTTTAAGATCGAGGATCCCTTTAAGGCAGTACTTCTCAAATAGTGGGGCGCGCCCCCCTGGGGGGGCGCAGAGCGATGCCAGGGGGGGCGCATGTGTCCTCGGCGAACATGCTTTTTTCTTTTTTCTTTTTTTGCCGGACTGGAATAAAGTGTACTTGCACATCCACTCAGTGGGTGGCAGTGGCGCTCTCATTTTCAGAGTGCGTGCTGTATTTTTGAACTAAGGAAGAGCACTCAGCACACAGAAAACATACATGAAGAGCAGTGCGCCGCCGCCGTTTTCGAAAGCCGTTTTCCGACCGGACTCACTCACACAGCGACCCACTGTCTTGTCCGGTTCTCACGTCGCCGCCCGAGAAGTGCCATTTTCGGCTTGGGATCGTCACGACGACCGCCCTCACCTACGGTTCTACCTCGGCCGCCGAGAATGCGCTTTTTTCGGGCCGTTTGCCTTTTAGCTTTGACTTTTAATACAGTGGGGTGATGAGGAAAGACTACTGTTTACTGTGTCTGAAAATAATTGTAGCGGACTGCCAGAAGCCAAATCAATTAAGACGCCACTTAAAGACATTCGACCCCAATCTCATTGATAAGCCGCTTGATTGTTTTTCAGCGAAAACGTGCCGAATATTGCCAACAATAGTCCTGCTTTGTCAGTGTTATATCAGTAAACCAGTGAGCATTGTTAGCATGCTCATTGCATAATGACTCCACACCATTGCAAAGGAGGTAATACTGAGTGTGAGCAGCAAAAATAAAAACTGTCCTTCTGTCCAAGGACACTCTTTTTTTCCTTTATTCATTTTTGTTTTTTCGGTCAAATTTTTTGGCATATTGTCCTCATGAGTAAATGTTTCTAATCAATTTGAATTTGTTATTATTTACGGATTGTATTACATTTTATTTTTCTGTATCAAATGGTCAAAAATACCTTGAGTGTATTTTTACAGTTTGAATGTGACTTTTTTTTTTTTTAATTCAGGCAAATTGATGCACGTCAAGTCTTCTCTGTTACAAACAACAATGTTAATAAAGTTGATCTGTTACTTTTTTTCTTTATTAGAAAAAAAGGACACAATGTTAGGCAGATGCGTATTTATAATAGTAATTTTATAGACGAATAATACTATTTACAGTGGCGGCGGAGAGTTTGGGGGGGCGCGAAACATTTACGTCTTGCTTGGGGGGGGCGTAACAGAAAATAATTGAGAAGCACTGCTTTAAGGTATTCATATTTTCTTAAAATGAATCGAGGCCAGGAGCATACAAAAACACAAGAATTGACTCAACAAAGCAACAAGACAAAGGTTCAACAGGAGAAAACAGAAATCTCTGTCTAACCAACGTAGCTTGACGGAGAGCCACGAGAAATGTTCAATGATAAAACACTTAACTAAAACACCTACGCGAGGCAAGGAAAACAAATAACAGAAAATCACAGTTGTACTTACTGGAAAAAAATGAAAGACTAGTATAAGTAGTATAATAGATAGAAATAAGATGAATGTAAAAAAAAAAAAAGCACAAGCGTAAACAAACTGATGTATTACTGAGCCAAGCAAGCAAACAAACAATAACTCGGCGGGAACCTCTCGTCTCTCTGCTAATGACGGCCAGCAGTGACCACGCTGACTTTTTTTTCTTTAGATAATCAGAATTATCCGTTTAAAGCTACCAGTTTTTTATAAATCGGCATATTCCTTTCGCACAACAACATCATCACGCCCAGAGAACATGATTTGGTTTATTGTCAATCTTGCTTCCGTAATACTGGATTTTACATGGGGAAACTACACACTACAACACAGTACACTGTCAACCTTCTCTTTTCCAGGGAAATTGGGGAACAAGAAAAACAACCAGCACAGAGCGTCACCAAAACAAGATTGTGACCGCCCAATAACCACTTCAATATTGAAAATATCTTGCCCTTTAAATGAGAGGAATAAACTCTTCCAGATGCGCCAACAGAATGATTTCAACACAGATACTCCACTTTGTCGAACATCTGCGTTGACTACAGTGGGTTCAAAGTATATAGGAAATCAATAGACTTCATTCATTTGGTCTTTTGTTTCCGCCTGGTCTATAAGCTACTGTTTTTCTCCCAACTGTCTTACAGATGGTACAGGTCCATGCTTCATCTTGTACAGTCTTCACCCTATCTCCATCTGTCCAATGTTCCGTCGGCCGTGTTTATTCTATGTACTTGCCGATCATCTGCTCTTTTATGCCGCATATGTGCTAATCCTCAAATGAGTGTACGAGTGTACAACTATGAAGGCCCCCGAAATCACTTTCTCTTTCGCGACGTGTGGGCTTGATATCTGTTTACCCTGGTTGCCGATGGCCCCTAAACAGATGGCGTGATGGACTTAAAGAGCCTTAAAGAGGATTTGAGTGCAGCTGGCCAAGGAGACTGATGCCAGCCTGTACGCACTTAAATAACAGTGTTTATTTAAGCAAGCTCTAACAAATATGTGTCCAATGCAAAGACACCTTTGTTAGATATGTTTTGGCCATATGGAAAAAAATATCGGTTCAAAATTACATGAGCACGACATACTGGTGTCAAACTGTGAGTACTACAACTGGGCCTTCCCTTTAGCCGTCACGGTCAAAAAAAAAAATATCGTCATAGCAACAGCGCAATGACTTGAACGCACACAACTGCAACTCACTGTAACGTACATAGGGCGCACCAATTTTAGAAAAACGATCTTACAATAATTTTTCCAGCTAGCATTGAATTACAGTGGTCGGAAAAAGTATCTGAAACTTTTGGAATTTCTCATATTTCTGCATAAAATCACCATCAAATGTGATCCGATCTTTGTCAAAATCACACAGATGTAAAAACAGTGTCTGCTTTAACTAAAATCACCTAAACATTTATAGGTTTTCATATTCTAATGAGGACAGAATGCAAACAATGACCCAAGTGGACCCTCTGCCTAAAGAGACTCAAACAGCAATTGAAACCAATCTTTACCAAACATTTTAAGTCAGTCGTGTGCCCAATCACTGATGAGTGGTTTAAAGCTGTCCTGCCCACTATAAAACATGTACCGGGTAAGAATTGTCTTGATGAGAAGCATTGTCTTATGTGCATCATGGTTCAATCAAAAGAATTGTTTGAAGACCTGCGATCAAGGATTCTTGATTTGTATAAAGCTGGGAAAGGATACAAAACCATCTTTAAAAGTCTGGATGTTCCTCAATTGACAGTCAGAGAAGTTGCCTCCAAATGGAGAGAGTTTGGCACTGTTGCTTCTCTCTCAAGGAGTGGCAGTCCACCTAAGATAACGTCAAGAGTTCAGTGCAGAATACTGAAAGAGGTAGAAAAGGACCCTGAGAGTGTCTGCTAAAGACTTACAGAAATCACAGGCACAGTCCAATATGTCTGTGCACACAACAATTATAACTGCCCGTATAGTTCAAATTTCAAACATGACTATTGCATTATATACATTCACACTCTTATCCAAATAAAGTCAAAAAGAAGATAAACAATACAGAAATTAATCTACCAAGTGAACATATATGAACAGATATATAGGAATAAATATCTGTACAAAGTAGGGCTGTAGCTATCGAATATTTTAGTAGTCGATTAATCGATGGACTAGTTAGCTCGAATAATCGAGTAATTGGATAAGGAACATAAAAAATATCTGAGCTGAGTCTCAAACGGTGTAATTTTTTTTTTTTTTTTAATGAGGATCTATATACAACAAAAGAACGATTGGCTAACTTACATAGAAAAAGTCTGTTAGCTTAAATGCTATAAAATGCTAGTTTTTTCCAATGCGCTTAACAAATGGTTCAGACGCATATTCCCACAATGAACGGCTAAATATACTTATAAACTAAATGATGAATGCATTAATAAATATTAGCTCAAACAAAAGCTTACGTTGTTCTTAACCAGGAGCAGTTGGATTCAGCCATGTGAAAAGAGGCAGACCATAAGGCAGTGTATCCACATTAATCAATAAACATAAATGCAAACTTTCAAAATAAACATTACAAAGCCACTTTAATGAAACGAATACTCGAAGCAACAAAATTTAATTTGAATATTTTTTTTCTAATCAAATACTCGAGTTAATTGTTGCAGCACTAGTACAAAGTTTAGCTGTCTTGATGATTTAATGTGACTTTTATGTATCAGTTCATTTGTATTTATGGATTTTAAATGTGATGTAAAGCACTTTAGATTACCTTGTGTTGCTTTAAAAATAAGTTTGCCTTGCCTTTAACTTACCCTGTGCCTACTTTTTATATATAAATAAATCATGTTTTGGAGACTTTGTTGATTACATTTTCATTTTTATTTTTTTATACTCCTTTTTTACCTATTTTGAATATGTCTGTTCCTCTGTCTAACATCTCTGCATTTACGTCCTTCTTTCATCAAAACAACTATAGCACAGCTAGAGTGAACAAAAAGATCACGCATTCGGTCTCTTCCTTTCTTGTGCGCCCTTTTAATGTTTATGTGTAGGATGTGTGAATTGATTTGTGTGGTAAGACCGATGAAGCCTTGTTTAAAAATCCATCACTCTCTGCTTAATTACTAACACATTTGTGAGGCTAATTGCTAAAAATCCCTATTTTTAATCACTAGTGAAAATGTTTTTGTGGTCTATTTATTTTGGAATAGACTTTTCATTGCCCTTTAAAATGATCTCTATGCATCTTCTATGCCGAAGAATTTTAAGCCAATTTCCGCCAAGAGATTTTTCATTTCAGACATTCTCTGAATAAGACGGCAGCAGCTCTTTCAAAATCCCGATGACCCTCCTGCTGCGATGCGCATGACTCAACTATTCCGTCCTCTCTGTCTTCAAGTGGAGGTGTGACTCAAACTGTCTGACTTTTCTGGTTAATTTGAAGAGAACACATTTTCAATCGCTTGGATTCAGCTATAAAAACTAGCACGCTTGAATAGTTCTCAAGTAGGGAAAGAATACAGAATATTTCAGTCAAGGCACACTGAAAAAAAGAACATATCACCCTCAAATAGATAAACGTAGTGTCACGTAAAGTAGAAAAGGCTAATAAAAAGCTATTAACTCATTGGCTGCCGTTGACGGCGCAAGAAGTCCAGCAATTTTGATTGGGAGGCGCGAATGAACGTTCGTTCGGACGTCGACCCTATCAATATGGCTGCCACATTGGGGCATTGGTTTAGTGAATACCTTCATTTATTCATTGCCAGCCCTCCCAGTTCAAATACAGTGGTATGACAAAGTATCTGAACCTTTTGGAATTTCTCACATTTCAGCATAAAATCACCATCAAATGTGATCTGATCTTTGTCAAAATCACACAGATAAAAATACATGTCTGCTTTCACTAAAACCACCCAAACATTTATAGGTTTTCATATTTTAATGAGGATAGCATGCAAACAATGACAAAAGGGGGGAAATAAGTAAGTGAACCCTCTGCCTAAGGAGACTTAAAGAGCAATTGAAATCGATTTTTACCAAACATTTTAAGTCAGGTGTGTGCCCAATAACAGATGAGCTGTTTAAAGCTGCCCTGCCCACTATAAAACACACACCTGGAAAGAAATGTGTTGATGAGAAGCATTGTCTGATGTGCATCATGGCTCGGTCAAAAGAGCTGTCTGAAAACCTGCGATCAAGAATTGTTGATTTGTATAAAGCTGGACATAAAGGACATAAAACCATCTCTAAAAGTCTGGATGTTATCAATCGACAGTCAAAGAAGTTGTCTACAAATGGAGAGAGTTTGGCACTGTTGGTTCTCTCCCAAGGAGTGGACGTCCACCAATGATACCAAGAGTATAGCACAGAATACTGAAATAGGTAGAAAAAAGAACCCTAAAGTGTCTGCTAAAGACTTCCAGAAATCACTTCCACAGTCCAATATCTTTGTGCACACATCAACTATATGTAAAACTATAGCCAAGAATGGTGTTCACGGGAGGACTCCACTGAGGAAGCCACTGCTGTCTGAAGAAGAAACAAAAAAAAACATTGTTGCTCATTTAATGTTCGCAAAACGGCACTTGAAACAGCCTCAGAAGTTTTGGCAAAATGTTTTGTGGACTGATGAAACCAAAGTTGAATTGTTTGGGAGGAACACACAACATCATGTGTGGAGGAAAAAAATGGAACAGCTTACCAACATCAACACCTTATCCCTAACGTGAAGCATGGTGGAGGGAGCATCATTATTTGGGGCTGTTTTGCTGCCTCAGGGCCTGGACAACTTGCAATCCTGAATGGAAGAATGAAATCAAAGGTTTATCAGGATGTTTTGCAGGAAAACCTGAGGCCATCTGCCAGACAGTTGAAGCTAAAAAGAGGATGGATGCTGCAACAAGACAATGATCCAAAACAAAAAAGTAAATCAACGTCAGAATGGTTTCAGATGAACAAAGTCACGTTCTGGAGTGGCCAAGTCAAAGTCCAGACTTGAACCCCATTGAGATACTGTGGCATGACCTAAAGTGAGCGATTCATGCCAGACATCCAAAGAATCTGACTGAAGTACAGCAGTTTTGTAAAGAAGAATGGGCAAAGATTAGTCCTGATTGATGTACGAGACTGATCTGCAGCTATGGGAATTAAATGTGATGGTTCACCTTCTTATTTTTCCTCTTTCTGTCATTGTTTCCATCCTATCCTCATTAAAATATAAAAACCTATAAATGTTTGGATGGTTTTAGTTAAAGCAGACAGTTTTTTAATCTGTGTGATTTTGACAAAGATCAGATCACATTTGATGGTGATTTTATGCAGAAATGTGAGAAAACTCCAAAAGGTTCAGATACTTTTTTGTACCACTGTAGATTGAACGTCTACTGGCAATAAACTCAATTAAATTCACAGCAAAAGGATTAAAAGGGCCACATGGTTAGACATTAATCGTCAATGACAGTGAAAGAGCTAACTTACATAGTGTATCATTAAAATTTAACAGTGAAAATACATGATTACAAATATTTTATTTTGCTCCCTAGATATTTCTTGAAGATGCATTGGGAAAAGGTAACAATACATAACAGAAAATGTGAGTTTGCCTGTAGAGCATGTGATAGTGTTCAAAGAACACCAAGTGAATATTCGCTAATGAAGGCTGCTGCCACTGCACGACCGTGTAGGTGGACTCCAACATCTCTGTTTATTGTACATGGAGTTATTCAACGTGATGAGAGTAAAAATAAATCATGTATAACAACAGATTGCAACTGCTCGCAAGCAATCGCAATCAGCTCCTATCGTGGTTATTAGTATTTTTGCTTTTAAAAAAATATTTATATTACTAACACAGCGGTGCCTTGAAATTTAAGATTAACTAGTTGCGATTTAAAATAAATTTAACTCCTCTTACGCAATAGAGTATGTACATGATACGCAGAGGTGCGTTGAATGGCCAAAAATTTTACTCAAGTAAGAGGAGCGTTCCTTCAAAATAATATGACTCAAGTAGTCATCCAGAAAATGTACTCAAGTACAAGTAAAACAGTATTTGGTGAAAATAATACACAAGTAATGAGTAAAATAGTGAGTAACAGTTTAATTTTTTTTTGTTCTTTTTCCTAAAACAATGGTATTTTTTCTCAGCACAAAGTTATCTATATGAACTGTTGTTATAATGATCCTGTACAATAACCCATTAAGAAAAACACATTAAACCGAAGAAATAAAATCACTGAATTCCGGAGAGAGAGAAAAAAAATGACAGAAATAAAGCATTATTTGTCCAAAGAGCAGGAGTGCCCTCTCTTGGAGAAAATAGTTTTAATAGTTTGAATAGTAAATACTTCCTTTGTAGGTAATTTTATGAAATTAAAAGGATCATATAGGGCTTGTCTGGTGGTGTCTGGTCGTGCGTGGGTCCCGTCTGGCGTGCGCTGGTCTCGCGGGCGGGTGGGTGTGCCATGCGGGCGCCGGTCGGGGGCCGTGGCCCTTCCCCGGCTGGCCGGGATGGGGTGGGGCGGGGATTTGGTGGTGTGTGCGGCAGCCATAGTTCCCTCCCGGGACGGCCTGGCCAGAGCCGCGTCTCCTTGTACCGGATACCGGGGAGGTGCCTCCAGGTGTCATACCGCGCATCCCTCCTGGCCCGGGGATGGGCTGGGGGGGGTTGCGCCTCTGTCCCCTTAGTCTGTCTCCGGCCCTGTCCGCCTTTCTGGGCCGCCGCGGCTGCCGCTGCCCTCCTGCCAGCGGCGTCGTCAGCGGTGCCTCGTGGGGCCTGCGGGGCCCTGGGTGGGGCTTGCTGTTCCTTGCTAGTGAGGTGGACATCCCCTGGTCTCCGGTGTGTGGCGTAGCGCCTGCTCAGGGTGCAGGATGGGTGCTCGGGCGGCGGAGGGAGGGGAGGGCGGTTGCGGGTGCGCCATGGGTGGTCTGGGGTGGGGGTTGATCGGGGCCCTGGCGCTTCTCCGGCCCTGCGGCCGGTTGCTCCGGTGGACGGGGCCACGCCCGCAGGAGCCTGCCTCTTAACTCCACACTACTCACTTCAGCACTGTAAATAGCTTGGTGGGCCGCTGGGGGCCCCCTGGCATGCCGTGTCGGCTGTGGGGCTGCGGCGGCGGTTCAGGGCCCGGGTGGGCGGACGGGGTTGGGGACGGGTGTGGGGTTGGTGGTGCGCCCCCTCTTGCCATCCCCGAGAGCCGGTAGATGGGCGCGCGGGTGGCCCGGGGGACCACCCTGGATTCCGGGGGGGGACGAGGGCTCCCTTGCTGGGCTGCGGGAGGAGGGATGGGCTGCGCTGCCCCACGCGCGCGTTACTACCCAACTCTGGTAGTATCGTGCTACTACCGCCAATGAGATGTCTCAACAATAATCACATGACTCCATTATACCAATCAGAGGTAACAATGGTTTTTCTCCTCTAAAGGGGAGTCATGCTCTTTTGACGGGTGATTTTTTTTTTTAACAGTTTTGTTCTGGTCTAAATTTGATGATTTTTGTCTCATCTTTTTGTCCTAGTATGGTCATGTGATAGGCAGTGTTGTTAATCTTACTTTAAAAAAGTATTTAGTTACAGTTAAAAATTACGTCTCCCAAAGGTAAATGAGTTAGTAACGAAACTGTTGAAAATGTTGAGTTAACGTCGACTAAAACCAGACGAAATTACTCAGAGTTTTCGTCAACAAAAACTAGACGAAGACACATTTTGAAATGACAAAAATATGACTAAGACTAATTAGTATTCGATTTAAGGTGTATGGCGAAATAGATCCACATTGGCGCTTTGTAGCTACTGGCTGGTCGCGGATCAAAACATTCCACTTCCAACCATTAATATATAGGTGATTTCAGGAGTTCACGCACAGCACAGAAAGTCCCAGAGTCTCATCTACATCGTGCTGAATCCATTTTTGGAGATCCCGTGGGTTCCTCTGATTTGATTTTCAGCAGTTTTAACTTTGTCTACACACTCCGTACTTCGACCGCGCTTCATGTTGCTCTGTCTAAAACTGAAATCCGTGGCAAAAAATGTCGAAGATAGCACCGTCCAATTTTCACTCAGGAAACTTGTCTATATAAGGGTGTAACAGTATACACAAGTTTCCGAGGTAATTCCGCTTTACTTCCACGTTTCTGCTCGCGACTTCTGTTTTATACTTTCTCCATCCATAACAACAGTGGAGCTGGAGTGGCATCACTCATCAAAATCCCTCAAAAAAGACAATTTGGAAATACCGCACCCATCTGCCATCATCACGACATGGGAGGACATGTTCATGAAGGCAGATGTGGAACCAAGCCCATGCGGGGTGTTTATGTAGCCACGTTGTCGCTGTTGTTATGGAAGGTATGTTCCTCCTATCCCTGCATTTTCATGTGTCCGGTGCTCAAAAAATTCTAAGCTAAAATCTTTGTCTTTTTGTGTCTTTGATGTTGTTATTACGATAATGATTCTAATTATGACGATGTTTAATATTATTTACTACAACTACTGTATTGCTGTGGCTGCAACACATGCTGTCTGCTGCTAGCCTGTTGCTAATCGGTATGTGTAGATGGCACAATTATGTCAACGCATAAATGCAAGTGTTACAGGTTTTTTTCTTCGTTTGTTTACAGGTGGAAAATGCTGTTAAGCAAGGGAAAACAAATTGATGTGCCTCACAACAACACTAACTGTACGTCGATAAACATACTGTATATCGAGACTACGTGCGTTCTACTTTGATGATAAAAGGCTTGACTTGTGCTGCAACTTTGTTAATATAAAAAAATATATAAATTGTGATTTAAAGACGTCTTTTGCACATTCACCAATCAAAAACAAGAAATGGAATTACGTTGTCCAAATATTGTATTGCCATCGATATCTGCAATAAGAAAAGAATGACATACTATTTTTGTATTATGTACCATTATTTGTAATTTTAACTCATTTTTGTCACTCAAATGCCCGGCGTATCAGTCTACAACTCACGTTGACAAAGACTGACAGGTTGTTATAATTTTGCCCACGAATAGAAGAAACATATCATCTTTTAGTTAGATCCTTAGTTGTAAAGCACATCCTTAACTTACTGTCTGCAGCTGGTTTTGATTTAACGCGTATGGCGAGGTAGATCCACAATGGCGCTTTGAAGCTGGACGCTGTTCAAAGCATTCCACTTCCAACCAAATATATAGGTGCTGCCGGGAGTTCAAGCACAGCACAGAAAGTCTCGGAGTCTCATCTACATTGTGCTAAATCCATTTTTGGAGATTCCGTGGGTTCCTCTGGTTTGATTTTGCAGTTTTAAGTTTGTCAACGTACTGTTTACTTCAACCGCACTTCTTGTTGTTCTGCCTAAACCGGAAGTTTGGAGCAGAAGTTACCATAGATGGCGCCGCACATGTTTCGCTCAGGAAACTTGTCTATACAAATTTTAACTTGCAAATGCTTTGAGAAAAAAAGCCTTTTTGTTTTTCCTATTGTACTGAACTCGCACCAAACCGTGACACCCGTACTGACTGACGTACGTACTGCACCGTCACTTGTGTGTATCAACACACTCCTAATCTTTATAGATATATTTTTCAATATGCAGGTGAGGCTCTGAATCCCCTGCCTCTCCTGTTCAAGGTTCATGAATACGTCATTCAAGAAAAGTTTAGGGCAAGTGATTTTTTTTGGTAATAAAAAAACTATTATTATATCGTAGCGTCTACAAGGACAACACCAAATTGGTGATTGTAATGCACACTCAACAGGAAAACATTTTCAATTACTTGTACCCACCTGGACGCCACAAACTGTACGTAGAAAAATAAGTTGCCCGAGAGTTCAAGATGATGCTCACCTCCACGCTAACTGCAAATGCTAACGAGAAAGCAAATACTATCCCTCCTTCTCTGCTCACTCCCAGGCAGCTGTGACAAAATCAGACAATTGCGCTTCCATTCGACAAAATTGTAATAACGCGCTCCTTAAATCCTTAGTAACGGTAAAGGCATTGCAAAGATGGGAATAGTAATTAATTACATTATTCATTACTTAAAAAAACTAACACCATTATACTTTAACGTCATTGTAAACAATACTGGTAATAGGTTATAGTACAGTATAGATATGTGCCGGTATGAGATTTTGACTGCATGATAACCTAAAGCAAAAATACTGCGGTTTCACGGTTATCAAGGTATTGCAATTATAGCTCTAAAATGTGTTATTTTGACATGTATGGGTTTTAAAAAAAAAACATTGAACAAGATTTTATTATTTTTACAGTATACGCAAATTTAAAATTTTAATAGAATTTTAAAAACATATATATATATATATATATATATATATACACATATATATATTGCAGCCACTTCACTGACTTTAAAGCTCCATCTCAACATTTTCAGAGACTTGGTCATTTTCTACATATTTCTCTCTCAGTCCAAGTTATGGTGCAGGAATGTATGTTCCGCTTTTCTGGGTTAATATACTACTAAAACTATTAATACTAATTAGGTGAATATTAATGGAGAGTGAGAGCAAGAGACAGCGCTTTTGTATGACTCGGATCATTATTTACACATTATACACATACACCTCCCTTAACACAGAAAGTCGCCAGAGAGAAAAACACAACAGGCTGAATTATGAAAATTTTATTTTAAACAGACTTTTACAATGGCGGAAGACAAAAGTACGCTAATAGTGAGGAAACAAGTTAGCCGTCTTGGCATGCTTACTAGCCACGGTAACAGCCTCGTTAACAAGCTAACATCATAGTATTTGTTTCAACCATCGCTAGACACACTAAACACGCTGGAGTGAACTCTCATAGCTGTTGGGAAACGTCCATGACACCATTTACTTACCTTAAATTTTGTGTAAAATGACTGATGATGGTCATGTTAATGCGAAATCATGTTGGAGGTGTTGCCTGCACGTTGGCTGTCCTTCCTCCTCTAAGCCACGGCTGTCTGTTTCTTTTCGGTAGCCGAAGTACTCCCATACTATTGACTTTGTCTATTTTTGAGGGGGGAAAAAAGATCAGATGTAGTTTTATGGACAGCGACAGCAGTCACCCACAGAGCACAAACTAGACGGGGAGGGGTGAGCGCTGCCAAGTCATTTCTCGTTTCATTTTTGGGACATACAGTAAAAAAGTAGCTAATACCGTACTACGGTATAACAGAAAATTTTAGTGGTTTTACAACCGTGACGTTTTCATACCACGGTAAACCTTGAAACCGGTAATCGGCACATGCCTAGTACAGTATAATAATAACAGGTAATAGAGACGAAGTGCAAAAAAAATATTTATACCATTTTTTTTTTTTAATCAGGTAAGGTAAATGGTAAGCAGTTACAATTTTACTCATTACTTGAGTATTCTTTTCAATGAATACTTTTTTACTGTACTTGTGCATTTTTGGATGACTACTTTTACTTGAGTAGTATTATTTAGAAGTATAACAACTCTTACTTGAGTGAAATTTTTGGCTACTCCACCCACCTCTGATGATACGTAATAACACTAGCATTCCGCCCTGTTCTTCAATATTGGAGTACAGGAAGCAAACGCACATCTTTGGTAAACATTTTAATATTATTTTAGTGGTTGTTAGGACTAAAATTGTTAACGTTTTTGCTTCTACAGCAATTGCAGCAAATATTTATGTTAAATAGTTCAAAACAAGGAATTGCACACTAACGGAAAACGGAATGAAGCAGCAACACCTGGGCAAGACCATGAGTAGAAGATGACTGGTGAAACTAATAGGCAATCATACAAGACACGAACAAATTAATAGAGAACCGAACAATGGCAAAGGGAAAGAACTGAACAAAACACACTCAGATCCTTACAGTTTCAATATTATGAGTTTATATAGCAGGAACACAGTTTCAATATTCTAAGTACATATGTACAGCAGGAAGAATAAAGGTGAGCAGTATGGTTTTGATGTTACTGGTTCATACGGTAGCTTTAACCGCTGCATGAACTGTGGATTGCATCATATGATTATTATCGTTATGAAACCCCACTACTGTTACATTTTAAAAGAGAACAGAAAAATGATGATTTTTGTGTGCACTGGTCAATGTGAAGACAATGGAGGTTCTTACTGTTGTTTAGTGGATGAGTGACCTAAATGGAGCAGTAATTATAATGATTTATTCAGTACCTTGAGTTGAAGAGTGTGTGGGAAGAATTGGATGACTTCCAGTCCGATGCCTCATTTATCAACATCTTGGCAACTTTGAACCAATTAAGACATACTTTGGAATCACGCCAGTGACGACGTGGAGGCGTTGAATGCCGGTGATGCCGAAAGTAGACTTTTGTTTTTGTTATTTTCTTGTTTGTTTGTTTGGTTTTGCATTTGTATGCAAGTTGCAGCCAATCTGTCGCATTGCAGCAATCAAGTGTAACATAACCCATCTGAAACAAATACTGAAATGGTCTGTTTAATGCCAAAAAATAAATAAAAATGGCATTTATTGTATTTTACAGTGCTGGTCTTAAGAAAAACATGCAGCAATGCAACAGTTATAATAGTTCTGTTATTTTTTTCCCCGAAAAGTTGTATTTAGGTTTTTATTTTTCCATTAACTCAATACATTTTAATCCGTTTTAATCAGAGTGGATTTGCTAGTTAGCTCCACCAGTAGGTAAAAACTACAAATTGATTTCAATCGAGTTTTATTTCGTATATCTATTGTATTTGTTTGTATGTTTGTGTACAAGATAACTCAGAAACAAATAAAGGGATAACTATAAAATTTGCAGGATATGTTTTTAACGTGAAACGGAGGAATGGTGTTAAATGGTGTTATACTTGTATAGCGCTTTTCCACCTTAAGGTGCTCAAAGCGCTTTACACTACATCGTCATCTACCTACTGGTGACGCAGCATTAGGAGCAATGTGGGGTTCAGTATCTTGCTCAAGGACACTTAGGCGAGTTCATTAGGACACAGAATTGAACCCACAACCTCTGGGCTGGGGGACAACTACTCTACCACTGAGCCACGCCATTAAATTTTGGGGTCATGAGGTCAAAGATTACAGAGGCCATAAAAGGAATTGCATGATAACTGAAAAAACAAAGAATTATTATCAAATTTGAAGGATATATTTGTAATATGAAATGGAAGGAGTGATTAAATTTAGAGTTATAAGGTCAAATATGGTGATGCTTTGAATTTGGCTGCTTAGGCGAAAGGCCGCTCTCTCAGAATGTGTTTTCATTTTTCTTGTGCTAATTATTAATCAGTTTCAGTTCTTAAAACATTTAGCGTTTTATTTCCTCTATTGTAGTTTTTATTTCAGGTAATTTTTTTTTTTTTTTTTTCAATTCTACCATGCTACAGTGTCTAATAGAAAATGACATCGGATTTAGTGTTCTTGCAGGGGATTTTTCCAAATGTTGCCCCTTCCTAAAACGGCAATACCAAGGGATGGGAACCTCTGGGTACCCCCCAATACGATACGGTTTGCGATACAAGGCCCATTATAACAATTATGTCACAATATGGCAATACAGCAATTATTAGGGGCCAGAAATTTCCTCCACGATAGTCAACGATACAACTATTAACAAGCTACAGTGGTATTAAAAAGTATCCGAACCTTTTGGAAATTCTCACATTTCTGCATAAAACTGCACCATCAAATGTTAACTGATCTGTCAAAATACCACAGATGAAAAAAAAGTGTCTGCTTTAACTAAAACCACCCAAAAATTTATAGGTTGTCATATGTTAATGAGGATAGTATGCAACAATGACAGATGGTGTAAAAATAAGTAAGTGAACCACAATAGTTATATATTTTGTGCCCCCCCACCCGCCCGGCAGCATAAACTTCAACCAGACGCTTCCCGTAGCTGCAGATCAGTCTGGCACATCGATCTTGGCCCATTCTTCTCTTTAAAACTGCTGTAGTTCCGTCAGATTCCTGGGATGTCTGGCATGAATCGCTCACTTTAGGTCATGCCACAGCATCTCAATGGGGTTCAAGTCTGGACTTTGACTTGGCCACTCCAGAAGGTGTATTTTGTTCTTCTGAAACCATTCTGAAGTTGATTTACTTCTGTTTCTTGGATCATTGTCTTGTTGCAGCATCCATCCTCTTTTTAGCTTCAACTGTCTGAAAGACGGCCTCAGGTTTTCCTGCAAAACATCCTGATAAACTTTTCAATTCATTCTTCCATTAATGATTGCAAGTTGTCCAGGCACTGAGGCAGCAAAGCAGCCCCAAACCATGTTGCTCCTACCACCATGCTTTACGGTGGGGATGAGGTCATAATGTTCGTGAGCTCTTCCATTTTTCCTCCACACATGATATTGTGTGTTACTCCCAAACAATTCAACTTCATCAGTCCACAAAATATTTTGGCAAAACTTCTGTGGAGTGTCAAAGTGCCTTTTTGCAAACATTAAATGAGCAATAATGCTTTTTTTTTTTTTTTTTTTTTTTTTAAGACAGCATTGGCTTCCTCCGTGGAGTCCTCCCATGAACACCATTCTTGGCCATAGTTTTACATATAGTTTGTGTGTACACAGAGATATTGAACTGTGCCAGGGATTTCTGTAAGTCTTTAGCAGACACTTTAGTGTTCTTTTTTTTACCTCTCTGAGTATTCTGCGCTGAACTCTTGACGTCATCTTTGATGGACGGCCACTTCTTGGGAGAGAAGCAAAAGTGTCAAACTCTCTCCATTTGTAGACAACTTCTCTGACTGTCGATTGATGAGCTTTAGACTTTTAGAAATGGTTATATGTCCTTTCCCAGCTTTATACAAATCAATAATCCTTAATCGCAGGTCTTCAGACAGCACTTTTGATCGCAGGTCTTTAGACAGCTCTTTGACCAAGCCATGATGCACATCAGACAATGCTTCTCATCAAGACATTTCTTTCCATTGTGTTTTATAGTGGGCAGGGCAGCTTTAAACCACTCATCAGTGATTGTGCACACCTGACCTAAAATGTTTGGTAAAAATTGGTTTCAATTTCTCTTTAAGTCTCCTCAGGCAGAGAGTTCACTTACTCATTTTCCCCCTTTTGTCATTGTTTGCATGATATCCTCATTAAAATATGAAAACCTATTAATGTTTGGGTGGTTTTAGTTAAAACAGACACTGTATTTTTATCTATATGATTTTGACAAAGGTCAGATCACATTTGATGGTGATTTTATGCTGAAATGTGAGAAATTCCAAAAGGTTCAGATACTTTTTCACACCACTGTATTTCTAAATGTTTATTAGGTTATTTATGCACTTCTGCCGTCCTCAAAGACTATGAGAATAATTCAGTGCAACCTTTTTGTAAACATAGGCAACACTATATTATAGCGGCATTCTTATTTTACTTACTTTCTTAACTCATTGCCTGCCATTGACAGCCATAGACATCCAGTTCATTTAAACTGGGAGGACTACCTTTGAATGCTTCTGTTTGAACTGTGTTAATAAGGAAGTGACCCTAAAATGCTCCACAATAATAGCAGGTGACCAAAAATCTACACCATTCGCTCATTCGCACTTTCCCAGTCGAAATGAATTGGACGTCTAGCGCCATAAGTGGCAGACAATGAGTTAATACAGACATTCTACAAGTGGAAAATGTTGGTCTACTGGAAAATTTGCAAACTTTTGGTTCATTTATTAAAGTGACTGATTTTGAAAACGAAATACCGATTCTTGGCAGGAGCATATCGAAAACCGATTGTAATACAAAGTACTGCGATGTCTCATCATATCAATATATTGTCACACCCCAAACAATACCATTTAAAAAGTTTTGGGAGACACGTGGATGACATCGACTTACATACAGTATTTAAGTGACCTTGTGTACATGTTTGTCATTTAAATCACTTCTGTATGGGAGAATGTTTGCCTGGGCACTTTCAAAATCAGACATAATTTAAAATTAAATGTCTGTTCCGATATCTAAATAGATGGCGAGCCCACCGGATGATTCATCCCAGTGGCTAATGAGGCTTCACTAATCTCTAATGGACTTTGTTCTATTTTCAGATGAAAAAAAATGGGTGAGTGAGCTCATTTACCTTTTAACTCTCTACTTTCCTCAAACACTTTTTAGTTTGTTGCCAAGATGCCAAAAGTGTGTTTTCATTACATTCTACAACAATTAACTACATTTAGGGGTATTCCAAGTTCTAGATATATTTAAAAAAAAAAAAAAATTTAAAAAGTCAATTAGAGTGCCTTACAATAGTCTTCAAACATGTCAGTTTCAAGCAAACAAAGCTCTTAGTTTAAGGTTCAAATACTACATATAATCAAATTATGATATCTATGTTGAATGTAAATATCAGTAGTTGAGTTACATTACAATTTCTTGTCCATTTGCACTGATTCTATTGAAATTACGTTATTGTTTTTGTGACAAAAAACAACATGTGAAGTAACCTAATTCAAAATCACAAGGGCATAGGTTTGGTCTCATCATTGGTAGGGTCGATATAACAGCATAACCTGCATGTACACTTTTTGCTGGGGACGGTACATTAATAAGATCAAACATATCGGGTGAATGGGGTTCAGGGCTACATAACTCTCGAATATAAACATAATTAATTGATAGGCTAAATAATCAGCACATAATACATCTGTATTGATTTATACTAACTTTCATATGTAGTGGTTCAGGTGATACACTGTTTCAACATTTGTTTTCAAAAACTACTAAAGAAAAACTTTGAAAACTTCCAGAATAAATGTCTGGATTTAATTATCAAATTTATATTTCAGTATTTGAACTTAACTCAAATTATATTAAAATCCACAATAAATACAAACTTATCAATATTTTCTTTACTATCTAGGAATGCAAAAAATAAACATTTGTCTTAAGGCCACTCAACATTGTTGAGAAATTAATATAACATTTATATAATATATAAAAATATAAATTAGAAATAACACAAAAAAAAACCTCTTAGTCAGGGATAAACAAAAATGAATAAAAATAGAGCCTTCCTTCAGGTAAAACACTACTGCTTTTGTTCACAAGCACAGCCAAACTCACCAAAAAAATGAAATCTCCTTTGGGCTGCTTTAAAACCACATAAATAAAATAAAAATGAAAATTGAGGAGAAAGAAATAAACCTCGGTTCACTACATTTCTCACAGTTTAATTACCATTAACAGACGACACTTCTTTCTAAGCAGCTTCCTACTCAGGTTTTGCAGGTTAGCAAATTCACACAGTTTAATGTTATGCTAACGCTGATACAGGTCGGACCTTCAGTAGCATGATTAGTGGTGTGTTCCCCACCTCCACAACATTGACATCTTTTTACATTAAATACCATGACTGCAGCTGGTCGGAAAAAAAAACCTTCTAGTATCCCTGCTCTTCGAAGGGGGTGGAGGAGGCGGCATGGGGCTGGGGATGTGAGTGTGTGTGTGTGTGTGTGTGTGTGTGTGTGTGTGTGTGTGTGTGTGTGTGTGTGTGTGTGTGTGTGTGTGTGGGTGTGTGTGTGTGTGTGTGTGTGTGTGCGTGCGTGCGTGCGTGTGTGTGTGTGTGTGTGTGTGGGCGTGTGTGTGTGTTTGTGTGTGCGTCATCAGCCAATTAAACATGCATTTGAGCGGAAAAAATGGACTGGCACCCTCAGCAGTGAAAAGGGGTAAATGTAAGTCTGAACATAATGAAAATAATTCACTTAATAATGGTAGGGTCAATTCTATCCTTACAACATACAGTGGGGAGAACAAGTATTTGATACACTGCCAATGGGTTTGCCCACTGACAGTGTATCAAATACTTGTTCTCCCCACTGTATGGGAAGACAATCTAAATTACCTATATAACTGAGGTCATTATATAATGCAAATCAGGTTACCTTAAAAGTTGGTGGGGACAGTTTGAGCATCCTGAAAAGTTGGTAGTGTTATGTCCCTACCGTCCCTATGCAAACCTACGCCCTTGCTCATTCATGTTGCCATTCTTTTAAACTCGACAGAACACTGACTGGTCCAGTTGACACCTACGAGATTGCTGCTCATCCACCTCCATGTTTAAAACCTGGCAAATGGCTCAGTGTGTGCACAAACTAATGAAGACACAAAGATACAATTTCAATCCAGATTCTGTGGGGCACTCATTTACCTCGTTGGGTGCCATTGACAGCGCTAGACGTCTGATTCATCTGGTCAAAATGGATCGGCTATCTAGCAGCGTCATTAACACTGAAAGATGAGCATTCACAGCCATTTGTCCCTGTTTAAATGAATTGGATGTCTATCCTTGTCCATAGACTTCATAATGATATTGACGTGTCAGATCGGTCATGCACTGCGTCTCGCCTTCAAGTTGGGGGCCGCCCACATCCATAGAAGCTATTCACAAACACATACACGCAGCGATGTGACGCTGGATTCCTGTTGAAAAAGTACGATAGCTGTACCACATACAAACAGGAAGGATCTTCTCAGGAGTGATTTGTTCGAGGATTCAATAAATTATATTTTTCGTACCAAAAATACATTTTGAAACGTTGTGAAAAAAATCAATGGGAGAAATTAGCCGCTACTGCACTGGCATCATAGTTTGGAATATTTACAAAAAATAAATGCTAACTTCAGGCTTTTTTTTTTTTTTTTTTTTTTTTTTTTTTTTAATGCTTTTAACCAAGAATCAAGACTGTTTTACGTCCATATCTATTAAGAATTTGAGGATTTAAGAATTTATTCACAAGAAAAAAGGCCACTAGCTAAATTCACTAACAGACTAGCATTGTACTTCGACATATTTACATAAAATAAATGCTAACTGCACGGTTTTGTGGCTTCTAATCAAGAATCGAAACTGTTTTAGGCCCATATCGATAAAGAATTTGGGGATTTAAGCATTTATTCACAAGAATTTTTACCGGAAAAGTTCTGTTTACATAAGGCGGCCACTAGCTATATTCACTAACAGACTAGCATTGTACTTCAACGTATTTTCGTATAATAAATGCTACCTTCACGTTTTTTTTTTTTTTTGCTTTTAACCAAGAATCGAGACTGTTTTACGTCCATATCTATAAAGAATTCTGGGTTATAAGCATTTATTCACAAGATTTTTCATCGGAAAAGCTATGTTTACATAAGGAGGCTGCTAGCTATATTCACTAACAGACTAGCCTTGTACTTTGACATATTTACAAAAAATAAATGCTAACTGCACGTTTTTTTTTGCTTCTAACCAAGTATTGAGATTGTTTTACGTCCATATCTATAAAGAATTCAGGGATTTAAGCATTTATTCACAAGAATTGTCAATGAAAAAAGCTTTTTGTCCGTGATTTCGCTAGGTCAGCTTTGACGGCCTCGCCAACAATGAAGGCCCCTTTTTTATCCCATCAATACATTATGAGGTCTATGCCTTGTCATTGGCAGGCAATAAGTTCATAGTAAATATGCAGATTTCTTTTTTTTTTTTTTTCTTTTTTAAGTTAAAAAAAATGCGGGTATAAAACTGTAAATTCTCTTTCCTTTATTAAAAAAGTAGCTTCACTACGAAAAATAAAAATGCAATTGTTATCTCTAATTCTTAAAAAAAATCTATTTATATATTTATTTCATTTATTTATTTTTTTAACCTGTCCTGTTCAGCTGTTAGACACGGAGAATGGAAGTCTAAGTGTCCAGTTGGTCTGAACAGTTTTAGTGTTTCATATTGAGAATACTCCCATTGTGATCATTCAACATACCTCATTTATTCTGACAAAGCAGCGAACAGGGAGGGGTTATGGAGGAACAGAGAAAAACACACACAAGAAAAGAAAGAAAAGAAAAGCAACAAGAAACACATTGAACGCCTACACTAATTATTAATATGTTGGTGCTATCATCAGCTAGATGTATTTCCGGTTGACACCATGTGGGGGGGCCTTTTGACCAGGGAAAGAAGGGGAGGAGGAGTGGGGGAGACTATAAGCTAAGTGATTGGGAGGGGTAGCACTGTGATCTAGAACCCAGTGATCGTGTGAATCCCTTGTGAGTGTAAGCCCGTTGGCAACCGACCCTACGCCGCCCCACCGCCAATCCCGGCACCAGGACCCCCACAACCGAGTGCGCCTAATCACAACCATCTGCACGCAAGCCCAACCAAACACGCGACAGCCATGCAGACGAGAGGAAAACACCCACCAAGGGCCACGGCCCCAATTTTCAATTTATATTTATTCATTCAACTATGTACTTTATTGATATTTCTTTATTTAATTATTTCAAATTTTATTTCATTTTTATTTATTTCATATAAATATAAATTGAAATAAATATATAAAAATTTAACTATGAATTGAAATAAATAAAAAGTGAAATATATAAGTAAAAATTGAAATATTGAAATTAATAAATATTTATATAATAAATATGGAATTTTAATCACACATTTTATAATTTATTTAATTGTGGGTTTGTTTGTTTTGTTTTTTGTTTTTTTTTTTTAGTTTTTGCTCTCCTGGTCCTCCATAATAAAAGGCTAAGTGGGAGAATTTGTAAAAGGGTGTTCTTACACTTATGTATAGCTGTTAAAACGGCACATAACGTTAACACGTTACGACGAGAAAATGTCACGGGAAAACATGAAACTTGTGTTAAAATTGAACGATATACTGTATACCTTATTGTCAGCACACCATCACGATGTCCAATGAAATATTCGGCACGTATGTACAAATACATTGGAGTTAAACGAGCGACTGCCTCACCATCCCACATCAAAATTCTCGCTAGCCAATTGAAATCAAGCGATGGTCTGTTTCAAACCAATGCCGTGAGATCGTTTGAGAGTAACTTGGAGTCGCGTGCTGCGACTTATTAAATGGTCAATACATCTTTGGAGGCTTTCACAAGGTGCCCATTGGCTCGTGTCAGAGCAGAGCGCAGCTCGTCTTATAAAAAGCCCAGCGCATGCTTTTTCCTTCTCCTGGATCACGGCAGAACCTCGGATCGCTCGCATCACTTCCAACTGTTCGGAAGAAGACAAGAATTCGGCAGTCAACAGGTGCGGGTGTCTGTTTTTAAATGAAATTGTAAAATGTATTGAAAATTGGTTGTTAAAAAAGATAGAAAGTTACGTTATCAGATGCCTCATCGTGTGGTGGAATGTCTATTAAATTAGTTTACCAGAAAACATGTATATATATTATTGTTGTTAGTTTTTTATTTCCCTTTGTATTTTAATTTTTGTCCGAGTATAAAACGACAATGTGCATGCGAGATTGAAAAGTAACTACCTATTTGAAGTCTTTCAGTGCTTCATTGACGATGAAACACGTCCAATCATGTGGTTGTTTTCATCCTTCTGCTGTGATTTTCAAAGAGTTTTTCACTAGCAGATGTCCAATCCATTTTAAATGGAGGGATGGCAGCCCTTCCACTTCTTGATTTAATCATGTCAATAGCAGTCAATAAGAGAATATATTTTAAAATCAATAATACATATCTATATACGGTTGGCAGTCTATATACCCTGGCAGAAAACACTCAGGTGACTTGAAGTTCCCCTCTGAGACCCCCAATTTGGCCAAATTTCAAAATTGTCCTATATGCAAGGGCGTAGGTTTGCTTAGGGATGGTAGGGACATGACACTATCAACTTTTCAGGATGCTCAAATTGTCCCCACCAACCTTTAAGCAGCCTTATATGCAATATACAGTATAATGAGTTCAGTTATACAGATTATTTAGATTGTATTCCCATATGTTGTAAGGATAGAAATGACCGTACCATTATTGAGTGAATTATTATTAATTATTATTATCATTATGTTCAAACTTACATTTACACCTTTTCACTTGCTGAATGCGCCATGCAGTCGATTCCCCCCTCCCACCCCAAAAGCACGTTTCATTAGCTGATGACTTGACCCACCCCCGACACACACACGCACGCTCACAATCACACAGCCCTGACAGAAATACATGTCGACAACATGCCGCCAACTCCGCCCTCCTTGAAGAGGAGGAACATTAGAAGGGTTTTTTTTCAGCCAGCAGCAGCCAGTACTGTGAAAAGACGTCAATGTAGTGGAGGTGGGGAACACAACACAAATTTTACTGCTAGAAGTCCAACCTGCATCGGAGTTAGCATAATATTAAACTGTGTGAATTTGCTAACCTGCAAAACTCAAGTAGGAAGCTGCTTAGAGAGAAGTGTACTTCTGTTTGTGTTTTCTACTGTTAACGCTAATTAAACTATGAGAAATGTAGTGAACTCTGCTGGAAACTATAGAACCAGAAAAATGTGAGCAAGAGGCTGCCTAGAGAGAGACAGGCGCTGCAAAATCTCATAGGTTGCTCACACAACACAACATGCACAAAACAATCATAATTAACCATGTACATAAAAAATACTTTTTGGGGGGGGGGTGCGGTGAGCTACCCAAACTAGCGTTGCGATTGATTGGTTGATCGTGTTCAACGTAATGGGCACCCCTGTTTAAGAATATCAATTATTTAGGTTCTTATTCGTGAGAAATGTAGCCCTGAACCCCTGTCACCCAATCTGTTTGGTCTTATTAATGTCCCATCCCAAGCAAAAAGTGTACATGCAGGTTATGCTGTTATATCGTCCCTACCAATGTTGAGACCAAAACCTACGCCCTTGCCTAGATGCATGTGTGATACATCATTGGAAAGCCTAAAATCTCAATTTTCTGGGGGAAGAAAAATTTTGAACAGGAGGGCATTTAAAAAAAATTAAAAATTTAATTTTAAACCCAAACTCGAGGTGAGAGCATGAGAGAGCATAATTAAAGACACCATGATTTTAATGAGATATTGTCGCGAACTTACCTTGTTTTGATCCAAAAACTGTACCATGTGTCACCGAGTGTCAAGACACAGCTGTAAATGGCCACAGCAGGATTTTGGGGGGATTTTATGGGTGAAATACGGTAATATAACTATATGACTATTTACTATATAACCACTAACCATAAATATATAAGGGTCACAATGCAGAAATCGCAGACAGCAAGGAGTGGTCGAGATTTTCTTTTTCAAACATTTGCCCTTTTAAACATTTTTTTTTTTTTTACCAGATTTTTCGTTGTTTGGATCGATTATTTATCTTCTAAAATATTGGGGAAAAAGCGACAGTAACAAAAAAAATACAATTAAGCATCTGTGACCTATTTACAGACACTATTTTTGTCATTGTGACGTAATTTGTTTAAAAGTTTAAAATATGCGAGTGAGTAGTTGTATTGAGTTCATTTTGCTCACACTTGTAAAAAGTTTTGACGAATGTGCGTGAATAGTTTTATAAAGTCTTTTTTTTTTTTTTAACTAAATATTAGACATCAATTAATGACTCTAAGCTAAAATTGATAGAAATTTCGAATAATTAATATAATTACTTACCTTTTTATGGCTGGGTTGAAACAAAAGCTGTTGCGCGGTGTCTGTAAACGGGTGACTCCAGGGTAAAACGGACAAATTAAAAATATTTCGGGGACTTAATGCGACATGAAACTGATATGGTGGCATTTAGACATATTGTTCAATCAAACACAACAGTTCTTTTGGCTTAAAATACAGCAGTTTATCTTAAAGAGGGGTGCAAGAGCAGAAACTGCTTTTTCAGCCTTGTCTGTGTTTTCCGCCATAAATTACTTTTTTTGTGAGTTTGTCCCATGTGTATGATCAAAAACCAGATGCATTTGCCTCCAAAGAATGCAAAAAGTAGCTCACCTGTTATTTAGAGAACCATCTTTTCATTTCTTTTTACCAGTATATTGTATTTATTAATTTCTCTCTTTCTCTCCCACTTCGAATTAATATCAACAACAAGGTGTTGTGGTTGTTTGGATTGGACGTCCAGCGCCCTCAATGGCACTGAGAAATAAGCATCCACAGCCTATCCTCCCAGTTTAAAAGAATTGGACATCTATCATTGTCATTGGCAGTAACTGATTCAAACACATTTAACTCAACGTGAAATTGTCAGTGCCTTAAATGGGAACGTTGACCCTACTGATATGGCCGCCACATATGTGCATTTGTTTAAATAAAAATGGTTTAGATGTCTACTAGATGAGTTCACAGCAGAAGGATAATAAGACATCAAATGATTGCACGTCTATCATTGCCAATGGTCCTGAAAGAGTTAATAAGTCATTTTCAAGTAGTTCAAAATGGACTTATACTGTTTTTTTTTTTCCAGCAGAGTATGTCTGCTTTAGCTGTATTTCTAAAAATGTACTTGTTACAACAGGAGTGGTGCGTGGACATGTGGCTACTAGAGAAACTACGTAACAAAATGGAGAGCAGCGGGACGTCATCTCAGCCCCCGCAGACCACTGAAGCAATACCCGTGGCTGTATATGCCAATGTGCTGACCCCTGAAAAGATTCCCAATTTTTTCATCCCCCCCAAACTCATATGCTGCCCACCAGAAGAGTCGTCACCCCCCAAGCCTCAGCACGGCTTGGGCTTGCGAGCATCCTCCTCCGATCACGTCATCTGCGTTCAGAGTCCCAGGGGCAAAAACCCCAGCAGCCCTCGCCTCTTTTCCCGCCTGGGTGGGGACGCACGCAACCTCCAGAAGTCGGCCAACCGCCACATCATCCAGATAGAAAGCGCGGACGAGCCAACCGCCGGGACTCTGGACACCAACACAAACGCAGACCCACAATCTCAGACTGCCATGTCATTGCCTTACGTCCCAAAAGCCCAGACTTCTTACGGCTTCTCCACCCTGATGGAGTCTCCGCACACCCGACGCAAGGAAAGCCTGTTCCACAGCGACCCCAGCAGCCCCCTTACCTCCCCCAACAGCCAGAGGCGCTCCCAAGGGGGGACTCACCTGGCCCCCGCCAACAACCCTTACCGCTACTTCAGCGGCGGTGAGAGCGACACCTGCTCCTCGGCGGATTCGTCTCCGTTTAACTCTCCTCTGCTGTCGCGCTCAGCCTCTCTGCTGCGATCCTTCACTCAGGAGACACATGCCAAGGTAGGAGCTGACTCGAGGTCGACCGATATGGGATTTTCAAATACTGACGCCAATATCTAAAAAAAAAAAAATTCAGCTGATTGCCAATATCCAAAGCCGATATTTGAGGCCGATTTTCTTTTTTTTTAGCACGTAGATTATAAAGGTATTTTTTAATTGCTTCAACAGCTTCAAATTTACAATGATGACCTGAGACTTAACGGATTAATTTGGTCTTCTGCTACCCAACTAACAAACGCTGCACTTCTTTTTATCATTTTACTTACACTCTTAGCAAGAAAAGTACATTATTTTCAAACATCTAAACCCACCAAGATGTCTCTACAAGATGTAAACAAGTGAAAGTTTAAGAGTATGCTCGCCATGCTAAAGCTAATGCTGACGCTACAAGTTACATTTAGAGTGAAAAGAAGGCACTCAGTAAACACCTTAAAAAGCTAAAGCGAAATTGCATATTATTTCATGCAAAATTTTAAAAAAAAATACAATATTTACAAAACAGGCAAGCCTGAAGCTTCCTGTAGCAGCCTGCCTTCAAGCGAGAAGGGTCTGACTACAGCCCAGAGCCAATCGACAGCCACTATAAACCAAGCCTCATACAAACCATGCCCTCTAGAAACCACACCTGCTGTTGGTACGGTGGCACGAAAAATTTGTTTACTATATCAAGTACAAAGCGTTTTTGGGACAATAGGCCCTAGCCCAATTCCTTACCCTAAACTTGACACAGGGGTAATGCGGCCACAGGGGCATGCGTAAACATAACTAGATTGTAACCTTTGCTATGTTTGGAAGTCATTTAATGTTGTGAATCAACCGTTAAAGTTGTAAAAAAAAAAAAATTGCTCACGTTATTGCATTATTGCTTTATTTCCTTTCTGTCCACTTTCGACATGTGAAAGTGTTAAAACTTTTTCAGCATTTAAAGATAGATTCATGTCAAGATTTTGCCAATTTTGAAGTATGTTAGATAAAAAGTTACTCACCTTAAGTTCTCTACAACACATCGGCCTGAGAACTCTACTGCTAAAGATGGCGGCTGTTTACGAACACCGCCGAGTGTCTCATTTCGCATCTTTTTCTACTTACATTTTCTCACGCGGCCGAGTCTGTCATTTCGCATCTAGTTCTACATACATGTGATACCTATGAGACGCATCTGACGCTACCACCGTAGCACCGTAGCATCATGTGGGTGTACAGTGGTATGAAAAAGTATTTGAACATTTTGGAATTTCTCACATTTCTGCATAAAATTACCATCAAATGTGATCTGTTATTTGTCAAAATCACACTGATGAAAAAATAATGTCTGCTTTAACTAAAACTACCCAAACATTTACAGGTTTTCATATTTTAATGAGGATGGTATGCAAACAATGACAGAAGGGGGAAAAATAAGCAAGTGAACCATCAAGTTTAATAGTTAATAGTTAATGTTGGCAAAAAGGCACTTATTGCCAACATTAAACAAGCAACAATGTTTTTTTTAGACAGCAGTGTCTTCCTCCGTAGAGTCCTCCCATGAGCACTATTCTTGGCCATAGTTTTACTTATAGTTGATGTGTGCACCAGAGGTTGCGCTAGACATTTTCGTTGTCTGTCATTTTGACTGACAGGGTCATAAAAATCTGGTCATAATCTATTTTTACCAGTCACTGAAATTTTTAAAATGATAATGATGACATATTCAATAGTATTTAGTTTTCATTCATTTTTAATTTTGTAACGCTTGCTTGGCGGCGAAAAATTAGACACTGAAGTTGTATTTTTCTCCCTCTTTTTACTCTGCTTACCGCCAACAACACCAACAAAACAACTCCACTCCCAAAGAAAAAGAGGCAACCATATAGACCCCAATCACCAACGTCACACAATGATCTTAATTGTGGTTGTCAGCCCAAAATCTTCTAAATATATATTAAATGCATCTTACCAGATATAAAATGACTACTACATAGTCTGTGGTGATCGTTTGGTGCCCCGATTTCTTGTCGAATTACAGCAGTCCATCTCGCTCTCCTCTTCGGTAATTCCAGCTCCAATAGCATATATTTAAAAATGCTACCGTTCACAAGTTCGTAGTTGGATCACGGCGATCTCGGCGAACCACCGTCTGTCACAATTCCTGCCTCTCTCGGCCTCTCCCGGGAGTCGAGCTGTCATCATCATTGTGGAACGCAAACTATATATGTTCGATATATGTCCATCAACGTACAAGTCAAGTTGTCTTCTCTTTTATAACAGCATTTCCCAGCTGTAAACAAACGAATAAAAACTTGTAACACTTGGATATATGCGGTGCATTCAAACACGATTAGCAACAGGCGGCTAGCAGCAGTAGCAGAAGCTAGTTGTTGTAAAAATGATTAAACTTCGTAATTACAATCATCATCGTAATATCAATAGCAAAGGCAACAAGTCGTTTCATAAGCCAGATTTTAGGTTTCGTATTTTTAGAGCACATTACCTTCCATAACAGCGGGGGCATGACTGCAGGAGCTGTCAGTTTTGTCCATCTCCTTATGACGAGTACGAGCACCCATGGTTTGGAAATCGACATGGTACGAGCATGGAGGCCTTGGCTTGGTTCTCCACCCGCCTACATCAAAATAACATTCCCGGGATCTTGTATAAAGACCTTCCAACTTCGATTCCACCGCCATTGACTTCAATGGTAAACAGGCGGAAACGGAAGGGGAAGGAAGACATAAGGAAGTAAACCGGTACCTCGAAAACTTGTCTATACACAGGCGGCAATCTAGTCCACCAATTGGATCACGCGCTGGCACACCGGGTGCACCAATAAGAACCTCGCGTTGATGTGTCAATCACGGTGCCGCCGCCAGACCCCGGTTACGCTACAATATTCTGACAGAATAGCCAACGACGTCATGCATTAAGAGAGACAATAGCTAATTAATGTGCCACCCTGTGGTCCGGGGTGTGAATTGCAACCTGTCAAAATGACTGACGGACTTCAGTTTTTTCCGTCACCGTTTTAAAAAACCGGTCAACGACGGAAAATTTCCGGTTAACGCGACCCCTGGTGTGCACAGAGATATTGGACTGCGCCAGTGATTTCTGTAAGTCTTTAGCAGACACTCTAGGGTTCTTTTTTACATCTCTGAGTATTCTGCGCTGAACTCATGGTGTCATCTTTGGTAGCCGGCCACTCCTTGGGAGAGAAGCAAACTCTCTTCATTTGTAGACAACTTCTCTGACTGTCGATAGATGAACATCCAGACTTTTATAGATGGTTTTGTATCCTTTCCCAGCTTTACACAAATAAACAATCTTTGATCGCAGGTCTTTAGACTGCTCTTTTGACTGAGCCATAATGCATATCAGACAATGCTTCTCATCAAGACATTTCTTGTTTTATAGTGGGCAGGGCAGCTTTAAACGACTCATCAGTGATTGGGCACACACCTGACTTAAATTGTTTGGTTTCAGTTGCTCTTTAAGTCTCCTTAGGCAGAGGGTTCACTTACTCCCCCACCCCTTCTGTCACTGTTTATATGCTGTCCTCATTAAAATATGAAAACCTATAAATGTTTGGGTGGTTTTAGTTAAAACACAGTTTTTTTTCATCCGTGCAATTTTGACAGAAATCAGATCACAAGTGATGGTCATTTTATGTAGAAATGTGAGAAATTACAAAAGGTTCAGATATTTTTTCATACCACTGTAGTTTGTTGGTACGCGGTGTGTACGAGGCGTAGTTTGTAGCAGCTTTTACTTGGCTCCAGGCTGCAGTCAGGTATTATTACTTCAAGCTGCTTCGGGGTCCTTTTGGGGTCCTGCCTTCAGTCAGCGGCGGCCACAGTTGCCCACACAGATGCCTGATCAAAATCCTTTTTTTTTTAATCAATTAATTTTTTTGTTTGTGACTCGGCCGATTTTATTTGTTTGATCGGCCGATGGCCGATGCTGGAAAACAGTCCATATATCGGCCCAATACTTCGGGTGGCAGATATATCGGTCGACCTCTAGCTGACTTATGCCTTCACAAGGTTCAGTCAGATGATTGAAGCTAGGGCTGCTAAAAAACATTGAGATTCAACTAAACCTAAAAGTTATGTTTTTTATGTTAACTTATGTTTTTATATGTAAAACGTGGTATTTACTGTTACAGTATATTACTGTTGGCTTTATATTTTATCTGGAAATGTGCATTGGAACCCAAAACGATGGGCATTCACATTGAACTAGGACCCACAAAACCAACACCCATCTATTTAGGACTTGCACAAAAAAAAAAAAACTCTATTCGAGGCCTTTTTTTTTTTTTGCCACATTAAATTTCATCCGGTGTTCACTTATTTGCCTTTTCACATGATTTTGAAGTATGACTACAAAAACTAGGAAAATGACATTTCTGGAGAAATTGCGATGGTAGCTTTGCTTTCGCAGGTAAATCCTTTGGGGCCACGTCCTGATTTCAGGTCACTTCCTATTGATTTGGCGACATTACATGGTCACTTCCTGTTGTTATCAGGTGATATTTTGATGCACTTGGCCGTCAATGGCATTGACTTACATACTGTATGCGCCCATGGAAACCAAGTACATTGTCATGAATAGAATCGACATTTAGGGCTGTCAATGGCATGGACGTACATTGGTGTCAATGGCATTGGACTTATATGGCTGTTAATGGAAACCAAGAAAATTGGCATTAATAGAATCGAGATACATGGCTGTCAATGGCATCGACATACGTGGCCATCATTGTCAAGGACGTACATCGCCGTCAGTGGCATCGACCTAATTGGGCACCAGATTCGTAATGAGCTCACGTCCACATATGATTGATTATGGCAGCAGATTTGGGAGAGGGAGAGGACAGTCCTGGAACTAATAACACCTAGCGCCAGCAGGGGGCGCCAAAAAAAAAAAGAAACAGGCAGGCAATAAGTGGACATGACAACACTGCAATTTGCATATTGGCCCAAAACCAATAATGATAAATGGATTTCGATATTATCTGATTTCATTTTAAGATGCTTTTATCGGCCAATATTTTCGGCTACCCAATAAAATCGGACAACTCTAATCAAAACTCATAGGGTCACCTTGTACCCACAAGGGCTGAACAATATTGGAAAAAACTGACAATGCGACTTTTTTGGGGGGTTGAAATTTTTTGGCGATATTAAAACTATTAAAAATTGAAATTAGATGATTTGAATAGCTCTGTTTGGGAAGACTTTGGTGGATCAGGATCACTATGACCACATTGTATTCATTTGAGATGTACCGTTCGGATCACATGATCGGAAATTGTGCCAATCGCACTATTTTTCATAGGATTGGAATCAGGTGAAAAGGATCCGGGTTTTAATTATGTAATTGATTAACTGTTTTTCTGCTTTATGCTCAGACAGCGCCATAGCCTCTCACCTTCCCTCCTGCTAAGCAGTGCAGCCAAACTGCCCAACTTGTGTTTGGTAATTTAAGGTTAACAACGATTGACAGGTTAGCTCCAATAGCCTCGGTAGCTCTACAATCAAAGGCAATCATCGTTAAGCTTTGTACACACTGAAATGTGCTGTGGAAACTCATTCATTGTGTAAATTAGAGGCTGTTCTCAGCAGCGCAAGCGTCAAAGCAAAAAAAAAAAAAAAATTTTTTTTTATTCGGTATCGGCTCAGGACTCGTCATCGGCAGCTTCGCAAAATCAGGTGACTCGGACTTTCCTAGTATTCATATAATACAGTCTAATCCAGCCTAAGGTGGTTTATCTGTTAAAGATGAATATTGGGGTTTAGAAAGGGGATCCATGTCCTGCACAATTGCTGCTTTTATGAAGAAAAACAAAAGTTTACATTGGAAAAAAAACAATCGCACATCCTGCAATGGGACTATAGCGCATGCACACATTGCGATGGCGATGTTCTTAACAGCGATAGGTGTTTAATCCATTTTGACTGGGAGGCAGAGACGATCACTGTCAGACCCCCATTCAAATTGTATTCAAGGATTTTTATTCTCATCAGTTCCCATTTACATGTTAATGGTGAGAAATTAGAACTCAGGTTTTAAAAGCCAATATAAATGCAAAGTGAGTAAAAAAGAGCAAAAGTGTAAGGTGCATAAAAATTACAAGAATGACAGACAACAACAATGATGGATCGAAGTATAAGAATATGTAACTACTAAACATTTTCGTAGTTGGCCGACTTGGGCTTGTTAGGTGTTAAGAAGTGCGTGAGTCGGCATGTTAGGTGCTAAGATGTGCGTGAGGTATATAGATATGATCATAAGTTATGTGATTGTCTCTCAAAGTGACTTCAGTGATTTAAGTGCATCCAGTGATATTATGATAGATATGATCATAAGTGATGTGATTGTCTTTTAAAGTAACTTCAGTGATTAAAGTGAGTCCAGTGATATGGGGGGGGGGGCTACGGAGCATGGCAAGAGTTCAACAGTCTGACAGCTTCAGGAAGACCTGAGCCTGGTATTGGACGTCTATTGCCATCAATGGCAGTAAATTATGAGCATTCACAGCCAGTTCTCCAAGTTTAAGTCAATCGGAAGTCTATTGTTGTCTGTGGAAGGCAAATAGTTAATTTTGGATCACTTCCTTGAAAGTTTAGTGTAGCTACAGTTTACTTCCTATACATTCTGGGGTACCTCAGTGTGACTTGGTGTACATTTTGATAATTTCCTGTTGATTTTAGGGCCTTTTAGGGCAATGTCAGTCATCCAATATGAAGTGACTATGACGTCTTATCATTGTCAGTAGAAGTGAATTAATTCAGTCTCATCAACACCTTCAAATACAAGGTTCACATCTTTGCCTATTCAAGTCATTATTGAATATATACATATATATACATATATACCTATGTACAGTGGTACCTCTACTTATGAACGTCTCTCAATAGAGAATTTCTAGGTTACGACACGGCCGAACTGGAAAATATTGCCTCTTGTTACGAAAGAAATTGCAGGATACAAAAGGAAAAAATACAGAATGGGCTGGTTCTCGCAGCTCCCAGAGTTCACTAAATGTAACATAATTATGCTGCTCAGCCATTGGCTATTGCCTAGCATCTTCCTGGCCTCCAATTGGCTACGAGGGACCTCAACTGTATGTGTATCCCAGCGTCCTCTTCATTCGTGTATTAATTTTAATTCTTTACTCAACTCTTTGTATTTTACATTATGCACAACTCTCACCTTTCGTCTTTTATAAAGCATAAAATGCATCAAAACATGTATGTTTTGATACATTTTTAAACTTTATAAAGATTCAGATTTAGATTTATGTCTGAATTTTGGGGGACTTGGAACGGATCAGGACATTTACATGGAAAACTTGTCTCTACTTAAGGATTTTCCAGTTCACGAAACTACTTTCGGAACCAATTAATTACGAAAGTTGAGGTACCACTGTATGTATGTATGTTACTAAAGAATGGACACTTTTTACATCTGTTCTATTGGGCCTTAACAGGTTTCAACTTGTAATTGTTGTTCGTTTATAGGTATCTCGTGCCAAGCGCTCCCTGGCCCGCCACAGCTCTCTTTCCACCGACGATTGCAGCTCTGCCGACAACAGCCCGAACATGCAGCGTCGCCGTATGCGTTGCCCTACCTCTCCTGCCCTGCGCAAGTGCAAGAGCAGCGCCTTAAGGGGCGTCACCTCTGACCCTTTGCAGCGCGAGCACACCGTCAACCTGCACAAGGGCGGGACGCTCAGACTCAGCACGCACTATGACCCAGAGGCGGCGCGGCTGAGGGTCCGTGTGCTGGCCGCCGAGTCCATTTACGCCAAGCAGATGGACCTGAAAAGTATCAACTGCTGTGTGGCACTTTACCTGAAACCCGGCAAGAAGCAGAAACAGAGAAGCACCATTATCAAGAATAGCAGGAATCCCGTTTTCAATGAGGACTTCTTTTTTGACTCACTTCCTAAGGCGCAAGTGAAAAGTATGGCCATGAAGATAAAGGTGATGAACAAGGGAACCAGTTTGAAGAGAAACATGCTTCTTGGAGAGCGAGAAGTGATGCTCAGTGAGTTGCTGGCAGGCCTGTAGGGAATCTGTCAAGCCTTTCCTGTGATTATTCCACTTCACAGATCTGATTCAAATTGGAGATGTCAAATGAATCTTAGGGGGGTTGTATCTTGCAAAAACCTTAACTAGCAAGTTACAGTACAGTAACATGAACGCATCGGCCATTGACGGCGATTGACATCCAATCAATTTGGGCTGGGAGGGCCTGGCAGTTAATGGATTGACATCCATCTCCGTCAGTGGTATTGAAATGTGATCATTTACTATCAATTGAGCTTTATTTACATATTACTGTCGCACAATGTGTTACGGTTTTTAATTAGTTGCAATGGTCAAATTTACAAGGAATATGTATTGACATAGACTTCATAATGATATTGACGGGACACGGGGCCGATTAATAGTGGGCCTGCATTGTTGTCGTGGCTGTCAAAGCTGACCGAGTGGAATCACAGACAAAGAGCTTTTTTCGTGGAAAATTCTTGTGAATAAATGCTTAAATCCCTGAATTCTTTATAGATATGGACGCAAAACAATCTCGATTCTTGGTTAAAAGCATAAAAAACAGTGCAGTTAGCATTTATTTTAGGTAAATATGTCAAAGTACGATGGTGGACTGTTAGTCAATGTGGCGGCCGCTACATGTAAACAGAGCTTTTCTGGTGAAAATTCTTGTGAATTAATGCTTAAATCCCTGAATTTTTAACAGATATGGGCGTAAAACGGTCCCGTTTCTTGGTTAAAAGCCAACAAATGTGCAGTTATAATTTATTTTACGTAAATATGTATATAAGAATGATTCTAGTCCGTTAGACAATGTGGCGGCAGACTAAAAAACTAAAAATATCATAATTACCCTGAAGCCTCTAACAAATCACTCCTGAGACAATCCTTCCTGTTTGTATGCGGTACAGCTTTCATACTTTTTCAACCTAAATCCGACATTGGATCGCTGCATGTGTCGCTGCGACCGACTGCGAATACCTGAAGCGGATTGTGGGACGCCCCCTACTTGAAGGCGTGGCGCAGTGATGGTCGAATCTGACCCTTCAATATCATTATGAAGTCTATAGAATTGCACATCACCCTATTGTTTTTTGATGGAACTTGTATTTGGTCATGTATTTGCTCCCTACTGAATTTAACAGTCCTCAGTTATTTGCTGTGGAATCATGAAATAAATGCCTCTGTGTTAAAAAGATTCATGTTTATATATTGTACTAACTAATGCCCTCAGATGTTTTGTTGGTGTTTGTGCATGTAAATCTACAGAAAGGTTCCTGTGAGTCAACTGTGTTCGCATAATAATGTCTCTGTGAATTCAAAGTCCCTATTTAATTTTAGGAAATACCATTATGATTAAATTATGTGTTTCAAAAGTGTAAAATCACAGCTTGATTGCTCCCCAGAAATGTAAACGTCGACAGCAGAGCGAGAGGAAGTTAAGGGGAAATAAAGATTAATTTCCTATTCGGAAACAGGATAAATTTTATAAAGTAAATAAGAAAATCCTATATTAAAATCTAGTTTTTTATTTTTAGGCTAAAATGGTTTACGAACCAGGAATTATTCTTAAACTGTGAGCTCCCTCTGGTGGCAGTCCAATTAATCAACGCCCGAGTAGAGCTATTGTATTTAACTTGTGTTATCTTTATTTATTATTAAGAACATTTTCCCCATATATCTAAGTGCAGTATTAATGATCAAATTGTGTGATGTCACGATGGCTTACATTAATATCAACTATGAGGTGGACTTACCTTCTATACCTTGTATTCTGATGAACCTGTATGGGAAATACTTGGGGGGTTAATGAAAAAAATGGATTATTGTATCGCCCTCTACTGGCTAAAATTTATTATTACACGTTTTAGTGTCAACTGTTTCTTGCATTTGCCATGACGAAAACGTTGTCTTTATGATGCTGCCTGAAAATAGAATAAAATACATTTAAAAAAAAAAACAATAACAACAACAAATCTTTAAGCAGACCTTAATAAAACCACAAGGTGGGGTTTTGATAAGGAATTATCTCATTAATTGTCATATCCAATCCATTTCGACTGAGAGTCTGGCTGCGAAGGACCGCTGCCAGCCATCGAGTTTAAATGGATTGGACGTCTATCGCCATCAATGTTTAAAAAAAAAAACATAAAAAGTTAACCTGGTTATATTTCAATATATATATATATATATATATATATATATATATATATATATATATATATATATATATATATATATTGGTCCAAGGTCATTAACCATATTTGACATTATATTTGGGTAGTAAAGTATTCAATCAAAACATCTATGCACGTTAGAAATGTTTGTCAAGGTCATTAACCATATTTGACATTATATTTGGGTAGTAAAGTATTCAATCAAAACATCTATGCACGTTAGAAATGTTTGTCAAACTTTTTATATATATATATATATATATATATATATATATATATATATATATATATATATATATATATATATATATATATATATATATATATATGTCTGAGTTAGAACCATAGATATCCATATATAGATAGCTAGATGCAGAATGTTGTCAGCGGCGTGAGTAAGCAGAAGCCATCTTAAAGCAGTAGACTTTACTGGCAGGTTTCTTTTGAAGCAAATCCAATTTGTGATTTTATCGAGATGTTTGGTTAATAACAAACCGTATTAACGTGGCTATGATTCAGGCTGGATGTTGTATATATGCAGTTAATTTACTGCATCTCTGACCTTTATGAAAAACAATGCTATTTAAAAATCGGTTGAAAATTGAGCATTTTAAACGATTTCAAAGTACCCGCTACATTGACGATAATGTTTATCGACTAGCACTGACACAAACTGGCCGACAAGTAATAACGGCTGTACAGGTTGGCTCAGACGGCGCATTAAGCGTCTAGTTCTATATATGTGATATCTACGGTTACGTCTAAGGGAGTGTTGCATTTCCGGAAGGTCGTTCAAGCCAACTGCAGTCTAGGAGATGTAGTCTATTAGCTTTAGAAAGACGCCAACTTATGTGTTTAAAACTACATTACCCGTGATGCTCCGCGGCTAGCCTGAACACAGAACTGTCAAGCAACACAAACGCCATCTTGACAGCAGCCTCAAAATGGAAGAGAGATGAGAACTCAAAGCCGAACCCGGAATAAAATTCAATGTCGGCACTTTTGAAAGCCGCATTTGCCGTTTTGGTGCTAGTCGAGCGGTTATGGGCTTGATAGCCGCTGCGGCGACACGGAGCTTTTAACAATGGATATAACGACGGCGGTGTTCAACGCGGCCAGAGATGGTAAGCTGAAACTTATCCAGAAGTTGCTGAGCAACAAAACTCCCGAAGAGCTCGAGGCTTTGGCCGAAGAGAAGACACAGGGAGGCACCCCTCTCTTGATAGCGTCGCGATACGGACATTTAGATGTCGTCGACTACCTCCTTGTACATTGCAAAGCCAACGTGGAACTCGGAGGCTCGGTCAACTTTGACGGCGAAACTATCGAGGGGGCTCCTCCGTTGTGGGCGGCGTCGGCGGCCGGCCACCTTCCGGTGGTCAAGACGCTTCTTAAACACGGCGCCTCGGTGAACAACGCCACGCTCACAAACTCCACTCCCCTCCGAGCCGCCTGCTTCGACGGCCACTTGGAAATCGTCCGCTACCTGGTGGAACACAGAGCTGACATGGAGGTGGCCAACAGACATGGCCACACCTGTCTCATGATCTCCTGCTACAAGGGCCACAAGGACATCGCCAAGTTCTTACTGGACCGCGGTGCCGACGTCAACCGTAAGAGCGTCAAAGGCAACACGGCCCTCCACGACTGCGCCGAATCCGGCAGCTTGGACATCATGAAGATGTTGCTGAAGTGTAGCGCCCGTATGGAGCGGGACGGCTACGGGATGACCCCGCTCCTGGCCGCCAGCGTGACTGGACACACCAACATCGTGGAGTACTTGGCCCACCAGCCTCGCGCTTCCAGGGAAGAACGAATAGACGCGTTGGAACTGCTGGGAGCCACTTTCGTGGACAAGAAACGTGATCTTCTGGGGGCCATGAAGTACTGGAGACGAGCCATGGAGCTGAGGCAGCCGGGGGAAAAAGCCGGGTGCTTGAGCAAGCCCCCTCCCGGGCCGCCCGTCCCCGCGTACGGCTGCGCGCGGGAGGTCAACAACTCCCAAGAACTGGAAGCGCTGATCACCGACCCCGATGAGATGAGGATGCAGGCCTTGCTGGTCCGCGAGCGCATCCTGGGCCCGTCCCACCCGGACACCTCCTACTACATCCGCTACAGAGGGGCGGTCTACGCCGACTCAGGCAATTTCGAAAGGTGCATCAGCTTGTGGAAATACGCTTTGGATATGCAGCAAAACAACTTGGATCCCCTCAGCCCCATGACGGCCTCCAGTTTCCTGTCCTTTGCCGAGCTCTTCTCCTTCGTGCTCCAGGACCGCGCCAAGGGCACCATGGCCACGCGCGTTACCTTCCACGACCTGATGACGGTGTTGGGCAAAAGCGTGCGAGAGGTGGAGCGAGCTGTGGCGCAGAAGGACAATCCGCCGGAAGCTCCTCAGTTCACCAAAGCGCTGGCCATCATCCTCCATCTCATCTTCCTGCTGGAAAAGCTGGAGTGCAACCCGGAGCAGGAGCACCAGAAGAAGCACACCGTCTACCGTCTGCTCAAGCTGAACCCCCGCGGCCGCTGCGGTTACACGCCGCTCCATATGGCGGCCGACAAGGAGACCACCTCGGTGGGCCGTTACCCGGTGGGCCGCTTCCCCTCGCGGGCGGTGGCGGCACTGCTGCTGGAGTGCGGCGCCGACGTGGACGCGCGGGACTGCGACAACAACACGCCGCTACACGTGGCCGCCTGCAACGGCTGCCCGGAGATTATGGCGCTGCTGGTCAAGGCCGGCGCGCACTTCGACGCCACCAACGCACAGAGGAAGGCGCCCTACCAGCTTTTAGAAGAGCACAATATCGGACACCCGGCGCTCTGCCCGCTTAACTACGTCACCCTTCAGTGCCTGGCCGCTCGCGCCGTGGAAAAGCACAAACTTCCTTACAGGGGGCTCATCTCGGAGGAGATGGAAGCGTTTATCGAGCTGCACTGACCTTTTTTTTTCCCTTCAGGGCTGCCACGATCTGTTATTTTGATAGTCGCCAATTCTTTTTGATAGACTTCAGCTGTGAATTGAAGAGGTTATCACTGCTAGACGTCCGATCCACTCTTCAAATGGATCGGACGTCTAGCGCCGTCAATGGTGGACAATGTGTTAAGATGGGAAAGTGCATTAGAATTTTAAAAAAATGGACAAGGAGTAGTATGTAGGTGTACAGTATCATTGTTTTTCAAAGTAAAAACATCTTGAGTCTTGACAAAGAATCCTCTGCTTTAAAGTCTACTGAAATCAGAAAATAATGACTGTTTTCTTTTTTTTTCTATTATAAAAATTAAATCATAAAAATGTACAACCACAGACTTCATGATGATATTGACGGGGCGCGGGGCCGATTAATAGGGGGCCTATCTTCGTCAAAACTGACCGAGTGGAAACGCAGACAAAGAGCTTTTGACGTTGAAAATTCTTGTGAATAAATCCTTAAATGCCTGAATTCCTTATAGATATGGACGTCAAACAGTCTTGATTCTTCGTTGAAAGCAAAAAAAAAAACGTGCAGTTAGTATTTTACGACAATGCAGAGGCGTAGGTTTGCATGGGGACGCTAGGGACATAACTGTAGCAACTTTTCAGCATGCTTAATTTAAACAGTCCCCACCAACTTTTAAGCAACCTTATTTGCATGATATAAAGAGTTCAGTTATATAGGTAATTTAGATTGTCATGCCGCCTCCTCCAGAGAGTAAAGATATTAGAAGGTTTTTTTTTTTTTTCGGACAGCAGCAGCCACTGTAAATCATCCGATGTCAATGTTGTGGAAGTGGAGGAAACACCAGTGATTTTGCTACTGAAAGTCCGACCTGCATCAGCTGCAAAACTACTGTGGGCAGGCCAGCCTCCACAAGGAACAACGAAGTCAAGCTAGCCGTCTCTTATTTGGATCATTGTTTGCATTATGTGCATTACGGTAATCTCGTCCCTACCAAAGGGAGAGACGAGACCAAACCTACTCCCTAGGTCGAATGTCCTGCTAGTCTTTGTCACTTTGGCACCGCCTTACCACCCCAAGGAGCTGAATATTTTACATAAATATGTCGAATGTGCTGCTCGTCTTTAAGTCACTGTGGCGCCACCTTGTCACGACAAAGAGCTTTTTGTGTTGAAATTCTTGTGAATAAATGCTTAAATCCCTGAATTCTTTATAGATATAGATATGGACGTAAATTAGTCTCGATTCTTGGTTAAAAGCGACCAAAAACAAACAAACGAGCAGTTAGCATTTATTTTACGTAAATATTGCGGACTACGACACCAATGCAATAGTGGTTAATTTCTCCCATTGATTTTTTTCACAACATTTCAAAATGTATGCATGGTACGAAAAATAAAATAATTACCTTGAATCTTCGAACAAATCACTCCTGAGACAATCCTTCTTGTTTGTATGTAGTACAAGTAGTTGTATGTACAGCTGATGTGGGCAGGCCCCCTACTTGGAGGCGCGGCGCAGTGTATGACTCGTGACCCGTCAATACAATTATGAAGTCTATGGTATAACTCAAAGCAAGTAGTGTTTTTTAATTTAAAAAAGGAATTGTAATGTTTTTTTTTGTCATTTAATACAAAAATACAATTACCAATATCAACCTATTTTTGTCTTCAAAAAATGTTTTTTGTATTAAAAACAGCGATAAATATACAAAATTACACATGACATTTTTTTTTTTTTTAAAATCAATATTTTTCCCAAAAATTAAAACGTAAAAAAAAATCCATATTTTTTAATTAAATATGTTAAATATAAATGTGATAATTCACTATCAACCTACCCAATGCCATGACGGTGTTATACGTCCAGTCCATTTGGGCTGGGAGGGTTGGCAGCTGATGAAAGAATGTTCATTGGCTGCCAGCCTCCTAGTTCAAATGGATAGGAAGTATACTAGTGATACAAATTGACAGCAGAACGATGATTGGACACCACATTATTGGATGCCTGTCATTGTCAGTGTCACAGAGTTAAGCTCAAAAAATATGAATTAGACAGTTATCAGGTCAACTTGTCTCTAAACTATTTGACTATCAAAATAATAGCGGATTAATCTGCTAATCTATTAATTCTCGATTAATCGTGGCAGCCCTGCCCTGCTTGGCATCAGACTTGCTTTCCTCGTTTGTCCCTCCTTTGCTAGCCCAGCATTTAACAAAAACTCGCGTGAACGACCACAAAGCACGACACTTCAAACGACTGCGATTATTATTTGTCGGATATTCCGAACGGGTGATCTGACAAAACCGACCAGTCTTGTTTGTATTTATTGCTTTTGCTCTGTTCCTGTGTGATGATGTGAAAATATTCACTGTGCCAAATTTGAAGAAGAATTAAGATACCTCAGGTCATTTTTGTGAGAAAACGTTGTAAAAACTGGAGCTGTCACGATGAATTGACTAATCGGGAATTATTTAAAGTTGGTTGAACTAAAAGTCCAAATTCTTATCCTCAGTGTTTGCTTCCAGTTTACAATTTCAGCTAAAATGTTGCACCCAGAGTAATATAATGTTTAATAACATATGAGCTGATTAGTCGACGATCAAAATAGTCGTTTGTGGCAGCCCTAGTACAGGCTATGAAGTGTTGCTAACTTCCTCTTTCTAACTCGTAAGAACATGTTTGCCAGACACCGCCTGAATAAAATTCAGTATGGCAGCAGGAGTTTTTTTTGTGGTGTTCATACCTCAGATTCTGTCGTTTTGATGTGAAAATGAGTAATTTTGCCAATTTCTGCCAAATAGACATCAAAGTATGCTGATATGAACTATAAAATTGCCGTGAATAATCAACCAAATGACAACTAATCGATGATCGAATGATAGTTCTGGAATCCTGTAGAAACATTCATGACCAAAGCATAGTCAAAATCCCGCTTTTTGAGCCTCTTGATAATAAAAATATATGGCGGAAAACACTCAGGTGGTTTGGAAGTTCCGCTCTGAGACCCCCCCCCCCCCCCCCCCCAATTAGTCCAAATTACAAAATTGTCCTATATCCATGTGTGATACATCATTGGAAAGCGTAAAATCTCAATTTTCTGGGGGAGAACATTTTGAACAGAAGGGCAATTTTTTTTTTTTTTATTTAACCCCTAAACCCTATCGAGTTGAGAGCATGAGAGAGCATAATTGAAGACACCATGATTTTAACGAGATATTATCACATACCTTGTTTCGATCCAAAAATGCCATGCAGCATGTTTCACCGAGTGTCAAGGCACAGCTGTGAATGGCCGCACCCGGTGTTTTCAGGAATTTTATGGTTGAAATACGGTAATATAACAGGCGTCATATGCAGAAACCGCAGACATCAAGGAGTGGTTGAGATTTTCTTTTTCAAATATTTACCCTTTTAACCCCCCACCCCCATGTTTTCTTTGTTTGGATCAATTATCTAAAATATCGGGGGAAATGTGACATTATAAACAACAACAAAAAAATACAATTAAGCGAAGTGGTGGTTAAGTGGTGTCTATAAACGGGGGTCTCCAGGGTAAAACGGACAAAAATAGTTCGGAGGTTTAATGCGCCATGAAACTTCTATGGCAGCATATAGACATATTGTTCTATCAAACACAACAGTTCTTTTGGCTTAAAGTACAGCAGTTTATTTTAAAGAGGGGTGCAAGAACAGAAACTGCTTTTTCAGCCTTGTCTCTGTTTTCTCCCATATAGATAAACAACCACAATGGGAGAACAGTAAACTCCCATATAGCAAATTAAAATTGATCAGCCTATAAAGACACTCATTCTCCAAGATAAAAAAAATACATAAAGTTAATTTTTAACCTGGGAATTTGGCCCACCATCAGACGCAAATTTAGAAAACATTGTCATTCGTCTGTGCTGATTTTTTTTGTTTGTTTGTTTTTGCTGCTATGCTTTTTTTTTTGGTATTGAGATATTAATTTTGAGTAATGACGTCACGCCCTCCCCCGCACATTAAATGTAATGGACCCAAAATGGTGCCATTCATTTATGCTCCGTTTGTGCTATAATTTTTTTTCTTTGTGCTGCTGTCGTTTTATACATATTGAGATATTAATTTTGAGTGATTAAGTCAACCGCAGCACCTCCGTCACGGCTGACGTAGCGTCCCAACAACCAGGGGCGCCGTATAGGGGTGAAAAGTGATACTGATTCTCAGGGCCCATGCCCTGATGGGGACCCACAAAGAAAATTTGAACATTAGGTAATCATTTGCAAACTTAAATATTAAATATTATATATAAATAAACAAATATATAACAAATAAATATTAAATATTCACTATCTCTGCCCCTTTTTTCACTCCCACTCTACGTCACATGAAGGCTAACGATCGTCGGCTGGAACGCCTCTCCAGGAAAACAGGTCTGACTTTTCATAAAGAAATGTACAAAAACCGCATATCAGCCTATAAGGCTTCAATTATCAAGACCAAAACCCTTTACTATTCCAGAATAATCACCACCAGTCAAAGCAATACCAAAACTCTCTTCTCACTCCTCAACAATATCACCCAACCCAAAGACTCCCTCCCCCCCTCACTGTTACACTGCCTCCTTTCGCAGCTCTATCATGAAATTTTTCACCGAAAAAGTTAAGAACATCCACGACGACCTTGGTTCAACCCCCCATCCCAGCGTATCTTCTGACTGGCACCCGTCCCCACGCCCACTCTCCTCCTTCCACCTCCCCACCGCCTTTGAGATTGCCAAACTCATCCGGAAATCCAATCCATCCACCTGCCATCTGGACCCCATGCCTGGACTCAACTAATTGAACTCTACTCACCCTCCCTGGTCCCTCTCATCTCTGCTATCATCCATTTATCCCCCACCACTGGAATTGTACCCGCTTCTTTCAAAACTGCAGCCGTCACTCCAATCCTCAAGAAACCTGGTGCGGACCACTCCGACTTCAATAACTTCCGCCCCATGTCCAACCCACCTTTCATCTCCAAAATCCTCGGATGAACAGTCGCCTCCCAACTCCACTCTCCCCTATCCCAGAATAACCTTTATGAACAGTTTCAATCTGGTTTTCGCCCACTACACAGCACTGAAACAGCACTCATTAGAATAACCAACGACATCCTCATGGCAGCTGATTCTGGACTGCTCTCCATCCTCATCCTCCTGGACCTATCTGCAGCCTTTGATACAATTAGTCACACCACACTCCTCCACCGGCTTTCCACTATCTGTATCACCCGCACCCCATTGAACTGGTTTTCTTTATGAGCGCAGCCTATATATCCAACTAAAGTCATTTAAATCTACCCCCCCCTCCCGTTACCTCCAGTGTGCCTCAGGGCTCTGTCCTGGGGCACCTACTCTTCATCATATACCTACTTCCCCTTGGCAATATTTTTTCGTAAATTCAACATCCACTTTCACTGCTAAGCTGACGACACCCAACTCCACCTCACTTCTGAACCCTCCGCCTCTCTTCCGCCCTCATCTCTGACTGACTGTATCACTGAAATAAAAATCTGGTTTACCCACAATTTCCTAAAACTTAACAGTAATAAAACTGAGGTGCTTCTTGTTGGCTCTAAATTCACCATCTCAAAAAACCATAACACATCCCTTACCATTGACAACGCCACTGTTTCACCCTCCCCCAAGTCAAGAGCCTCGGAGTAATCCTCGACAACACACTTTCCTTTCAATCGCGCATCCATAACATTACCTGGATTACGCACTTTCACCTACGCTCCATTAATCGCCTCCGCCCTTCCCTCACCCCACATTCTGCTGCAATTCTGGTTCACAGCCTTGTCACTTCCCGCCTGGACTACTGCAACTCCATCCTCTTCGGCCTCCCTCATAAAACTCTCCATAAACTCCAACTGGCCCAGAATTCAGCTGCCCGCATGATAACCCGTACCCCGTCCATCCACCACCTCATCACTCCAGTCCTCCAACAGCTTCACTGGCTCCCGGTCCACTTTCGAATACAGTTTAAAGTTCTCCTCCTCACATTCAAGACCATCCATAACCTCGCCCCTCCATACCTGTCCGATCTCATTCATGTTACTACACCCTCCTGTGTCCTTAGATCCAGCTTTGGAATTCACTCCCACCCGACCTCAGGAACAAAGATTCCCTCCCCCTTTTTCAAACAAAACTCAAAACTCACCCGTTTAGACTAGCCTATCCACAATAATCACTTAGTTCTGGTATTTTTAACTGCCCCTATATTTCTTTTAGGATTTTAAATTTCCTTATACGTTATATACTTTCATTTTCTCACTTTTAATATGTTTAAATGTTTTAAATGATTGTACGGCGACCTTGAGTGCCGGAGAGGTGCCTTCAAATAAAATGTATTATAATTATTATGATTATTATTATTAATCATTATAATTTTAATAGGACTAAAACGAAGGGTTTCTTTTTCGTGTTTTGTTTTTGGCAAAAAGTAAACACCCAGAGAGCATATTTACTGCCAGCCACCACCACCCAACTCCCGTATTTTCATTCAATGGTTTGGTCCGCCCTTCCTTCGATCAGACCAGGAGCAGCGGTGCGCATTTACACCAGTCAATGACTCGGAGTGCGCAGAGCGCGGTACTGCTGAAATGTTTTCAAGACCAAAATCGGGTTTTCAAAAGTGGAAAGAAAAGAAAGCAAAACAGGAGATGGGTAGAGAAGGCCAACAGGCTGTGACAAAGTACTTCACAAAGGAAGGTTGGTGTCTTGTGTCAGTGTAGTGCTGAAAATTAACTTGTTATCTTAGCCCAGAAGCGAGGTCCCAGCTCACTCCATAAGAAATACGGGATTTTCCAGGCCTTAATGAGCGACATTCACCTATTCAAAAACATGAATTCCAAATAATGGCGGCATTTTTTGGTATCCTACAGATGTTGAAAGTAAGCCTGTCGCAATATGGAATAATTCCATTTATCGCATGGTAAATAAAAATGAAGGTGGTAATTTTTCCGCTGCGATTTATCCCCTCGCATGCACGTGCGTGTGCGCGTGCGGCAGACATGCTGTTAGGGCCAAAATACACCAGATGCATCATCGTTCCGGGTTCGGTCCTGTTCCGGTAAAAAATAGCAACGGAGCCAATCCGTTACCATTATATCCTATTGTTCAACGTATACCAGTCGCGTCAGTGCTCCAGATTGACTGCGGACCATCTCCGGCATGCCAGAGCCCGCCGGATGGTTTATGCTATTTTTATTTTTGCCTGAGAAGCATCCGTCAAATGGGCGGAGTCGGGCCTGGAGTCAACAGAGGGGAAAAGTTTTCATTTGCTTAAATGCTTAAGTTATTAAGTGCATTTTTTTTTTTTTCTTGAAAAATACATTTTATTTCTTCTGTTTCTCTGCGGTATTAATATTGTTGTCTTTTACTTAAAAGAGGCATGGTCTATCATTTTTAGTTGTGATTTCTTAAAAAGTATTTTTGAATTCAAGAGTAAACATTTATCGCGTTTAAATGGGTGTACTTGATCTATTAATATATACTGTATTCTTACTGTGTTATTGTGAATTGGTTTTTTGAAAAAAAAAAAAATTTAAAATTGGGGGGGTGGCAATAAAAACGCATATCGCAATAATTTATGAGATAAATTATCGCACACTAAAATTTGTTGTAGCGACAGGCCTAGCTGGAAGTTGGTGTGGAAATTTTCTTTTTTAAAATCTGCTTTAATCCAGTTTGTCAAGAATGTATTGAATTTAGTTTGTCATCAATTGAATTTAGTTTGTTAAAAAGGAACCGCTTCCAAGCTGTAGCCTATAGTGGAGATCGCGAGCCTACTCCATAATGAAATACTGTAATTGTTTACTAGTTAGTGTTTGCTCCACTTTTAGCTTACATTTAATCAGTACAGCAGGCAAACCCTTAGCAATCTCTTCATACGAAAACAGTTGTATACTGTAATGTATACTATAGTATAGTTAAGTTAAAACATTTATCCTAAGTCATTCATTATGGTATTTGCTTTGAGAATATTTCTAATAAAAATATATTTAGATTGTAAAAGATGGCCTTCAGTACATTTCTTATAGATGATATCAGTTTATTATTATTTGCTCTATACACTGTATGTTTACATAAATATATTTTCATCTTAAATTAATGCAGAAAATGCTCAAATTAGTGCGTAACGTTTCACTGGAATTCAGGAAATTACGTAGTTGATACTCTAGATGTATGTGTGTCCCCCGGCACTGGTGGTGGGGCCCAAAGTGATATCTTTTCATGTGGCCCAAAATCCTTGGCAGCGCCCCTGCCAACAACTAGCATAAACTTAGCGCAAACCAATGGCACCCCCTTCTGGTCCATTTTGCAGTGAACGGGGAGTTACGAATAACGTCATCACTCAAAATTAATCTCAAATTTGTGCTGTAAAAAGTTTAGTTTGTGCTGCTATTGTTTTTTAGATATTCATTTCAACTGATGATGTCACGCAGCCCCCCTTTTACTGCAAAACTGACTTAAAGGGGTGCCATTGGTTTGTGCTGCATTTGTGCAAGTTTTTGAGACAACCCCCTGTTAATGAGAGAGTTTGTACATATGCAACAGAGGCGCTGCGATTGACATCATCACTCGAAATTAATATCTCAATATCTATAAAACGATAGCAGCACGAACGTGGCACAAAAGATTGGACACCATTTTTAATCAAATGGGAGGTTGTTTGACTTCGGATTGAGCTATAAAAGGATTGTTAATATTTCAAAAATGATAGCAGCACAAACAAAAAATGTCTTGAGCACAAACCTTGCGCAAATGACATAATTTTTCTTTAAATTTGCAGACAGACAGATTTTAGTAACAGACTCAAGGTCCAAGCCACAACCATACAATTCAAGCAAAAGTTTAAACAAAACAAAATAACAATAAAAGGAAGTAAACTACACTGATGCAAAACTAGGTCATCTAGTGATCCACTTTTAAAAGGCACCTAACCAGTGTTTCCAGAACAGTGAAAAGCAGTGTGTAGAACTGTGTAAAATGTTAGTCAGGCCTAAGTCAATCACATTTTTAGAACACTTCAAACGATCAATAAAATACAGCTTAGTAAAATATAGCTTATACAGCTTTGGTAGTGGATGAGTAAAGTGATGTTTTTTTCTATACAAAAATGAGGGGGAAAAAACATTTTTTCAACGTATTTTACATTTTGGTAGTCCAACATTTCACTGCACATCGTTTTTGTTTCCAATGCACATTTCAATGCTCAGACTAATATAACAGTAAATAACACAATTACTAGAGTCATCGTAAAAATAATCACTGATAAATTGACGGTCGCAAAAATCATTATTGGGCAGCCCTAATGTAAACATTATAATGCCCTCTTCAGTGCATCATGGCTTTGAGCGACTGACTTCCACTATGCTCACCGATACAAAGAATAAGAGAAACCCGATATTTGCAGTGGAGTACTGATAGTATAAATAGAGTGAAATGATCATCCATGCTGCGGGGCAACGGTCGAGACGTTAGTGCTCGTCTTTCTAATTTTAGGGCTTTTGCCCTAGCATCTGCTCTGAAAATGGGAACCGTGTGACTCATACCATCAGGACTGGTCACGGGATGAAGGGCGCTGAAGGCACTCGGTCAAATTCTATTTGTTAGTAGTCTAATTGCTAGGATCTATTTTAACACTTTTCCGCACACTGTTGCCTGACCTATCACATTCAATCAGAGGTAGGTAGTAACGCGTTACATTTACTTAGCGTAGTTTTACCACGCAATACTTATTACCTGAGTAGATTTGTAAAGCAGAAACACTACTCCTATTCCACTACTTAGGGTGACACTAGAGTCGTTTCATTTTTCCTTTTTATTTAACATATTGACTATATAGTGAGATAGTGTAAAGCGCTTTGAGCGCCTTGAAAGGTGGAAAAGCGCTATATAAGTATAACACCATTTAACACCATTTATTTGTCGGACGATCAAGGGCGTATTGCATCGGGACAGTAGGGACAAAACACTACCAGGATGCTGAAATTGTCCCCACCAACTTTTAAGCAACCCCATCTGCATTACAGGGTGACCCAAAAAAAGTTTACACTCAGGTGACTGCTTGTTTAAAAGCCATTGAAACATATCTAAATAGGTTGTCATGCTTAAGTGATGCATTAAGGTCACTCAATGCAGCTGGTAATCTCTCGTCTCTACAATTCCTGTGCTTCTGCTGAAAATGAAGAAAACTTTAGCTGTACCTGAATTGCTGCGTGCCGGTCTGACACCTACTGAGATTGCAGCAAATCTGAGAATATCCAGATGTGCAGTCTACAAAGTTAAAAAGAAGCTGAAAGATACTGGAACAGCCTCACGAAAACCTGGGTCTGGAAGTGCCGATCTGTGCGAACCAAAAAGTTGATTGACAAGGTGATATGTGGCCACCCCAGAGTCCAGATCTCAATCCCCTGGATTATAGCATATGGGCAACTGTGGAGGTGCCTGTAAGAAGCCACAAACTTCTGTGGCAGCCTTGGAGAGGTCCATTGTTAGATCTTGGGAAAAGATGACAGCATCCTACTTAAAGAAGCGTTCCGCAGGCGCCTGGAAGCTGTTGTGACACTTAAGGGAGGACACATTGAAAAATAGAGTGTACTGTACATGTTCTTTACAATAATGTATAATTTGTGATTAAATTCTAATTCTAAGATGAATAAACATGGCATTTAAGTTGTATTATGGCAGTGTAAACTTTTTTTTGGGTCACCCTGTATATTATGTGTTGAGTTATATAGGTCATTTTAATTGTCTTCCCATATGTTATAACAGTAGAATTGACCCTACCATTATGAATGAGTGAATTGTTTTCATTATTTTCAGACTTACATTTACACCAGTGCATGTTTTTTTGCTCAAACGTACGTTTGCTTGGCTGATGACTCTTGACACTCTCTGATAGCACAAAATTACGTTACATGTCAACATGCCACCTCCTCCGCCTGCTTCGAAGAGGAGGAATATTAGAAAAAAAAAAATTTCCGGCCAGCAGCCGCTTTAAGGAAGAAAACACACCACTAATTTTGCTACTGAACCTACCGACCTGCATCGCAGTTTAGCATTACCATTACATTAAACTGTGAAAACTTGCCAACCTGAGTAGGAACATGCTTCAGGAGAAGTGTTCTCCTGTATGTGTATTCGACGATGTTAACGTTAATTAAACTTAGAAATATAGTGAACTCAGCTCAGCTGTAAGAAATGTATTGAACCAAGGTTTACCCCCTTCTTTCCAGTTTTCGTTATTTTGCTTATGTGGTCTGAAAGCAGCCCAAAGGAGCTTTCATTTTTTTGTGGAGTTTGGCTGTGCTTGTGGTCAAAAGCAGCAGTGTTTTTCCTGAAGGAAGGCTGCATTCCTATTTTTGTTATTCCCTGACTATAAGAAGTTTTTTTGTTATATTTAATTTATTTAGACAGATAATTTTGGGTGGTATTAAGACAAATGTTTATTTATTTATTTATTTTCTTTTGCATCCCTAATTTAAATTTGCTAATAAAATCCAGACATTTATTCTGGAAGTTTTAAAATGTTTCTTTAGTAGTTTTTGAAAACAAAGGTTTGAATCAGTGTAAATCTACTTGAAATAAGTGAAATTATTTGCCAGTGCTTCAAGTAAAATTTTCTCAGATTTCTTGAAATAAGAAAAATAGCTAGCTGAAAATAGGCTTAACAGACTTATTTTAAGCAAAAAGCTTCTATATTCAATCTTGTTTAAACTTGTTTGTCAGAAATGTTCTTAATTCAAGAATAGATATTGTTCAAAACATTATTTGAAAGCATTTTTTTCTGCATTTAGGTGAAAAATGACCGACTATTAGATTTTTGGGCATAATAAGAACAAATGGTAATATTTACTAAAAGTAAGTCGAAGAATCTGACACTTTAATCTGTTAACTGGCTTTTAAAATGCTAAACAAGATGAAGAAAATTATTTGACTAGATTTTTAAAATATTAAATTATTATAAAATATTAGATTACCACGTTATACTGTAAACTTGCAGCGTGAAAGTTAGTATAAGTCAATACAGATTTATTTTGCATTAATCATTTAGTCTATCAATTAATTGGGTTCTTATTGGTGAGAAATGGAGCCCTGGCCGCCGTTCACCCAGTCTGTTTGGTCTTATTAATGTCCTTCCCCAGCAAAACGGTAACAATGTTTTTATCCACGAGAGGGCGATCATGCTCTTTGGACGGGTTATCTTTCAATTGTCGTTCTGGTCTGAATTCGATTAATTTTGTGTCATCTTTTGGCCTAATACGGTCATGTAGTAGGTAATAGTACAGTATAATAATTCATATGGATGAAGTTGTGCTGAGAAAAAATGTATACTATTATTTTAAAAAATTGACATTGTAAGCAGTTACTCAAAATTCAGCTACTCATTACTTTAGTATTCTTTTCAATGAATATTTTTTTTACTTGTACTTGGGTATATATTTGGATGACTACTTTTACTTAAGAAATATTATTTATAAGTAACGCTACTCTTACTTAAGTAAAAACATTTTTACTCTACCCACCTCTTCATTCAATGACCACGATGATAGGTGTGTAATCCGTTTAAACTGGGCCAAACGATACAAGAGAATTCAAATTCCTCTTAAATCGGAATGCGGAAAGAAATTGACCCCCCCCCCAAAAAAATCTGTTCCAATTAGAGCTTATCAAAATTATTGATTTGATCCCAAATGATGGGCATTTTGGCCTGTAAAGTTTGCATGTTAGCTAATTTGAAGCCACATTATAAGATTTTTTTGCCTAACAGATTTTCATTAGAATGGATGTCATTTGAAAGCTTGCTTAGCGTAGAGCATGAAATAAGCAAGATACCCAAAGCCATTTCTGTTCGTTGCAAATTAGAGCCCACCAAAACTATTCTATTTGATCCAAAATAATGGTCATCTTGGTTTGCAAAGTAAACATGTTGGCAAATTTGAAGCCACATTGTAAGATTTTTTTTTTTTTTTTTTTTTTTGCCTAACAGATTTTTATCATAATGGCTAAAATTTGGATAGCCAACTCAGCTCAGTATACAACATGAAATAAGTGAGAAACCCAACAGCATTTCTCTTCTGTGTCAATTAGAGCCCAACAAAATCAACTGGTCAGGCGCCCCCACGTTGTCCTCCGACCTGATGACTGGTGCCCTTTGTTCCCCTCTCCTCCTCAGGCCTTTCCAAAGCAAATGACCTCCAGGTGGTCTGTTGACCTTTGCTGCTTCCCCCCTCCTGATGTCCATCATGGGTCCCAAGTTGTATCTTCTCAAAAAGGCTCCTATATGCTTCTAGAAACAGTCTCAACATTCTTGTAGTAAATACATTGTATTGTTTCACTCTTTTTAGTACAGGTAATCCCCGGGTTACGAACGAGTTCCATTCCTACGCGGGGGACGTAACCCAAATTTCCGCTTGAATCAGAATTAACCCTTTGAGTATCCCAAGACGCCCCCTAAATCTCAAAATAACTATCCAACAACATGTATTATACGTCACTGTACAGTGTAGAGCTGGGAATCTTTGGGCACCTAACGATTCGATTACGATTCAGAGGCTCCGATTCGATTACAAAACGATTATTGATGCACCCCCCCTCCTTTTTTTTTTTTTTTTTTTTAATTAAATGTTTTGTACAATAGTTCCAAAATTGTTCAAAAATCCTCTCAGGCTAAACCAAACTACTATTTCAGTATCAAGTTAACATATAGCAGTAAACAAATATACAAAAATAACAGTAAATAAAAAACTCCACTCCCCATTCTGTAACAGCAGCTTTAAACTACATTCAATTAATTTAATGTTGTGAATCAACTGTTAAAGTTGTTAAAATTGCTCCCGTTATTCCATAATTTCCCTTTTGTCTACTTTCGACATGTGAAAGTTTTAAAACTATTTTAAAGATAGATTCAAGTCAATATTTTACCGATTTAGGAGTATTTTAGATAAAAAGTTAATTAGGTTTGCTTGGAAGGTTCGCTACAACAGCCTTGCAGGGAAGTGTACTGCTTTAAGATGGCGGCCGTTTACTACCGGCCGCATCTAGTTTTTTGTAGATGTGCTGCTCACGCTACCGAATCAATGGTGCATCTAGTCGTATATAAATGATACCTACCATTACATTATGTGGATGACGTACTTTGTAGCAGCTTTTCGGCAGCAGTCAGGTATGTTGTTGTGGTTTTTTTTATCTCGTGGCATGAGTTGAGCTAAAGCCGTGAGTTGAGCATTGGCATTACCCGAGGGGCCGGGTAATGAGAAGCATGATGTTTAGCTACTCTCGCTGCGCTCTTCCTCGTTGCGCCCTGAAGACCGCGCGGCGCGCTGAGTGTGTTGTACTTCCACTTTACTTGGCATATTTCAATAATCGGAATTTGGATGTTTGTGAATCGTTCTCGAATTTTCCACGGCCGAATCGCGAATAATCTAAGAATCGGAAATTTTGCACACCTCTAGTACAGTGTATCACAAAAGTGAGTGCACACCTCGGATTTCTGCAGATATTTAGGTATATCTTTTCATGGGACAACACTAACAAAATGACACTTTGACACAATGAAAAGTAGTCTGTGTGCAGCTTATATAATAGAGTTCATTTATTTTCCCCTTAAAATAACTCAAAATATAGACATTAATATCTAAACCCCTGGCAACAAAAGTGAGTACACCCCATAGAAACTACGTACATCCCTAAATGTCCAAACTGAGTACTGCTTGCATGTTTATTGTTAAAGTAATTTGGATTAGCAACCTACCCTTTAAGAAGTTACTTATTATTTATCATTATATTTTGAATTTAAATCCAGTGATAAAAATAAAAATAAGTGTAAAGTGTATGACAGTAAACTGTGTCTCTTAAAGACAATACCAAGAACTTTTTTGTCAAGTTTATCATCATTTTCTTACAATAGTTTTTATTGTAAGAATTTTGCAATGGTGGATACAAAAAAAAAAGAAATAAAAATTATAAAGTGACACTACCTTCTAGAAAGGACTGTGGTCCAGTCTACTGACAAAGCCTCCGGGGCTCCAGGCCCCAACAAAGGAGCAGTGAGGGAGGACATGCAGTGGGACTCAGCGGCTGATGAACTGGTAACGAAATAATTAATACTATTTCAATAGCTTCCAGTTTTTTATAGTAAAACAGATGGCAGTTACTATGAAAAACTTCAACAGGGCCTTTTCTGACCAATTTGGTACCCTCGGCAACAAGTCGCTACCAAACTCTTCCACCAATATAGTTTCTCAGTTAACTCTGCATTGACGGTTCTCGATGCCCAATCCATATAGACTGGGAATGTTCGTTCATTCGAAACCAGAGCATTCACAGTCATTCTGTTCAATTTTCAGGGCATTTACAGGTCACTTGCTGTTCAGTTTAGGGCATTTACAGGTCATTTTCCTGTTAAGTTTGAGTCACTGCCTATTCATTTGGATTATTCCCAGGTCATTTGCTGTTCTGTAACTCTAAATAAACAGGGAGAAACCCGTAAATGGTGTCACACTTATTTAGCGCTTTTCCACCTTTTAAGGCGCTCAAAGCGCTTTACACTATCTCGCCATCCACCTACTGGTGACACAGCACCAGGATCAACGTGGGGTTCAGTGTCTTGCTCAAGGACACTTAGACGAGTTCATCAGGGCGGAGAATTGAACCCACAAGCTCCGGGATGGGGGACAACTACTCTACTACTGAGCCACGCCACCCCCGGGTTAAAATACCCCTAAATCAACAGGAAGTAACTGCAAATCAACAGGTAAATGACCTTAAATGGCCAAAAATTACCTCATTGCCTGGCATTTGCTGCCACTACCGGTCATAGACGTTCAATCCGCTTGAAGTGGGAGGGATTGCAGCGAATGAACGAATGCCACCCTCCCAGTTCAAACCAATCGGACGTCTACTAGTGATAAACTCATTCCAATTCACAGCAAAAGCTTGTTTTTCTGTTTATTAGTTGTTTGTAGAATATCCTAGAATGATTTCCTGACCAATGTATCGATAATCGTTGTATCGCCATATTGTCAGATCATCGTTATCGTGAGCTTTGTATCGCAAATTGTATCGTATCGTGAAGTACCAAGAGGTTCCCACTCCTAAATCTGAGTAAAATTTACTTGAAGCACTGTAGTAGATTTACACTGAAAACAAGGGAATTTAATTAGTTTTAACGAGGTGTGCTTTTGCAGGGCACATAATGAGATGATATCATGATGAGGCGATGTCATGTGCCCCCCTCTTGGAGGCTTCAGGGTCGTCGCTGGTTCCCTCTTCTGGGAGCCGTCGTGACCTGTTAACCTGTTTTTTTTTACTGCGCCAAACAATTTATTGTTGTTTACGTATAGCTTGTCAGTAGGTGAAGAGTACCAGATGCATCTAGGAGAAGTACTACTTAAGAATTTGTACATGCCAGTAATTCAACATGACACTAAGGAGGTAAAAAGTTCACTTTCTCACAGAGTCAGCGAGTGGGCAAGTAGCCAGATGGGCCATGGGTGTCGCCAGACATATTTCACTGGGGCACGTGCCCCAGTATTGATCTGCAGTGCCCCAGTATAATTTTTAAAAAATAAAGAAAAAAAATACTTTGGAGTTTTAAGTCTACATTGCATAATCTACAGAAGGAGCCTATTTGATATAGTCATATTACTCTATTCACTCCATACCCACAATCTGTACATGGCTCAATAATATGGTAACTTGTGAAAGTAACATTGGCTGTGATAGACATATGAGTTGATACTTCCGTGAAACACTTTCAGGAGATGCACTGAGCGGTTTGATCAAATTTGGGCAACTTTTAACAAAAGTAAGGAACCATTTTGATTAGTTTTAGCAATTAAACGTGTATATCTAACACCTTGAAGTTCAGCTAAAATGCATTCTTATTACTGGCATTTTAGCGCCTCACAGCGCGTGGAGCTGTGAACAGCAGGTTTGGAGGTACAATTCAACAAAATAATTCTCAAAATAGGATAACATTAAAATCATAAGCGGCCAGGCCCCCCTGGTGGCCGAAAAGTGTGATTGCATGTAATTGACGTTCCTATATATATATATACAAGTTGTAAAGCAATAAAACTGCAACAAAAATGAATGAAATGAACAAAAAAATATATTTTTATAATGGGTCAAAATTATTTTTTCAAACAGATCATGTGACTAGCAACTTAGACGGTCATTTGCTTTGCATATAATTAAAAATATATATATATATGGAAGGGCAATTTTATTTTTCAAATAATTTTTTTCTTTGGATTTTTTTTTTTTTTTTTTTTTTTTTTTTTTGATTGAAGCAACTTTTCGGGGGGAATTAAATGATTTAGACACAAATGTCCTTCTCATAATGTGGCCCAAACAAAAAAAGGATTGCTTCAATCAAAGAAAACTTTTTCAATGAAAAATTAAGTGTTCAAATGCAAATTTTTCAATCTCAAATATTTTTTGGCATTCAAAAACTTTTTCCATTTTTTTTTTTTGATTGAAGTGATTTTTCTTTTTGAAAATATGTTTTTATGAAGCAACTTAGTTTTTGATTGAATAATAAAGACAAATATGTCCTAGCCAAAATGTGGCCCAAACATAAATCAGCATTAATTCAATCAAAAAAGTTGCTTTAATCAAAAAAAAAAAAAAAAAAAAAAAAAAAATAGCTTTCACGTGCATTTTTTTGTTTGTTTGTTTGTTTTAAATTTATTTTTGCATTCAAACTTTTTTTTTTTTTTTTTTGATTGAAGCAACTTTTTTTTGGTTGAAAATATATATTTTGATTGAAGCAACTTTTTTTGATTGAATAATAAAGACACAAATTTACCTTCATATGGCTCGGCCCAGGGGGTAAAATTTTTTACTGGGGTAACTCCATCGGCACGACACCGGCGGGCATACCATATTCAATGGATGACGATCTTGGTGATCTTGTCAACTTATTATTATAAATATACTTGTAAGTAAATTTTATTGCTGACACTGCATTTCAGGGACATCAACGTGTTGTGCCCCCCCTGCCCCAAAAGTCAAACTACGCCTATGAAAATACGTTAGATGAACTGGAATTAAAACAATGACATCAATATAATTATGATAATTGTAAAAATTACATAAAATCAAAATGCACCAGATGCACTGTATTTTTTTCGCAATATTATTTTATTTAGATTTTTTTCTTAAATTGTTCATTACTCATGACTATTTTCTTTTTAATTCTTTACAGACAAGTTTCCAGAGCGAAGTATGTAAGTAAAAATTTGAAAATAAATAAATAAATAAATAATTTCTGGTTCGAACTTCCAGCTTAGAAAAAACCTGATGAGTTGGGGTTGAAATTAGCAGTGCGTTTGCAAAGTTAAAACTGCAAAATCAAGCCAGAGGAACTCACAGAATCTCCAAAAATGGATTTAGCACGGCGTAGATGAGATTGTATGATTGTTCTTATCACTTCGTTAATCATTCATGGACAAAATTATAACAACCTGTCAGCCTGTGTTGACATGGGTATAGATTGATACGCCGGCCACTTGAGTCAGCAAAACGAGATGAAATTACACATTATATTACATTTGCCAAATGCAGAAGGGCTGATACGGATTCTGTTGTTACAAGGAAATAATACAAGGTATCTACATATAAACAAAAATAGTATGTCATTCTTTTTTATTGCAGATATTGATCACAATAAAAAACATTTGGACAACATGATTCCATTTCTTGTTTTATTTAAAACGATTTGTGCATTTGCGAAACAGGTCAATAAATCACAATACATAAAATTATTAGAAAAATATTAACGAAGGTTGAGCATACGAGGAATGTGTTATCAGACAGCCGAGCTTAAAGACCAAATGTGAAAATGGGTTGGCCAACCATGTTTTTGAATAACATCAATGGCTAAACAATTATAAGCATATTTTCGTTATTTTTTTAAACGCAACCCTTCCAGATTCTTTGTTTAACCCATAGCAACGCCCTTGACAACGAAAATGCTTTTCTTTCGACAATCTTCGGAAATTACGTCACACAGAGAACTGCGAGTGAAGTCCGCCATAGAACAGCATTGTTGCATTGCTTCTCGGTAAGATGCCACGGCGGTGTGTGGCGATGTATTGTTCTCAATCTAAAGAAAAGTTGTATGAGTGGCCAAAGTATAGCAGGGCACGTAAGTGGACATCTTTCGTTCGCACGTAGCGAATTAATTTCACGCCATCATCGAGTAGTGTTCTCTGCTACAAACACTTCGAAGATGCCTGCTTCCTCAACCCGTCTGCTTATGATCAAAGATTTGCAAAAAAGTAAATGTGATTTTTCGATAGATGTAGGGTTGCCACCTTTTTGAAATAGAAATAAGGGACGCCCCCCCCCGCGCCCAAAGCCTTACGGGCGAAAAAAAGGGGCATCCCCAAAACTCCTAAAATGCATAGAAATGTATGTATTTTTAGATGAGAAAACTGTATTGTGCACTTTGTGGGCATGGCAGTTTCCTTGCTTTCCTTCCTTGATTGTTTTTTTTTTTTTCCTGCAGGTTAGTGAAAACGAAGTTGTGAATATCGTAATTAACATTTGTGTTGTCGGCACTGAATCCAGTCACGTGATGCATTGACAAGCCAAATTTCCTAAGGGAATGTTCGAGGATAGCTACAATTCCAGCAGCTGACTAGTCTGCATTCCCTATGAAGTCCAGCATTTTGTTGGTGAGCCCAGACTCTGGACTGAAGAACATCTTCCTGCTCAATTTATTCAAGGCATCGGTCTGTATGGAGAATGGGATGGGTGACGTTAAGATCTTAAGCACATCACCCACTGCCTTTGGACCCAGGACTTGTTTCAACAGTGCCTCTTGCTTGTTCTCCCCAAAGTAATTTTCTTCACCATTTCGGAATCACATAAAAATCTTCTGATTGAGCTTGATTCCACAGTCAGCACTATTGTAGCTCTGACTGGCTACGTTTTACTGTGTGGTATACCTGTGTCACCTCAGCTGCAGTAATTTAGAGGGTAAGGTTGGGATGATGTCAAATTCACTATTAATCAATCATTAGATAGCATATATTTGCAGTAGGACTATTTATTCAGTGTTTATTTGCTATTAATCCATTAGGAATAATTCCAAATGAGTAGCATTAGTTAGCGTAACAAAATAACATGCTCTTTATGGGTAGATAAATTCATTTCATATTGATTGATAATAAATGCATGTTTAAAAAATAAAAATCAACATTCCGAAAAATAATCAACCATAGTAGCAACTGATATAGCCTAGCTATGCTCCTGTCAATGCAAGATGTATGAAGGTAAATATAAATATAGCCTATATGTTATACATATACAAGAGCATAATAACATACCAAATCAAGCTCAGGGGATGTTTCAGGTACAAAGAATTGTGACGAATGCTCTTCTGAGATCTTATATTCCGTTTGTGGAGGTCCCCTGCAGCATGCTGTTTTACACTTCCGTGAGACACTACAATAACTTTCCTGCCTGCCTTGCAGTTTGCATTGTAATCATCATCAGTGACTCTATCGAGCCACTGCAGTCTATTTTTTGGAGACGTTTCCCCTTTTGAGGACTGTCCTGGACTTCTAATGTTGAATAGACATGTTAGTTTTGAAAACGCACGGGGCGATGCACTGAGCAGAGAGAGCGAAGTAACTACGCAACTAAGCCTGTCGCAATATGCAATAATTCCATTTATCGCGCGGTATATAAAAATGAAGACGGTAATTTTCCTGCTGCGATTTATCGCCTCGCGTGCACGTGCGCGCGCACGTGCGTTTGTCACGTGCGTGCGTGCGCTCGTGAAGCACGCGGTTGCTGCACACTTGCTGATGTGGGGCAGACGTGCTTGACAGCGCTGTTTAAAGTTCAGCTTCCTTGTGCCACTCTGTTTTATCAACTTCTGGGTATGTTCGTTTTATACATTTGAGTTTGAGTGACCGTCATTTAATGGATGGAGGCAGGGTCGACTGCACTGTCGGCACACAGCAATGAGCGAGCGGAATGAGGAAGAGGACGAACCAGTCTGCAAAATGTTTCTAGAGGTTGTGTCAACAAAGATGACCAACAGAATAAATCTACATGATCATTTGAAACACTATCATCCACTCCAGTTTTCACTGCTTAGTATGAAAACTGCATCGTAACAAGCAGAGCCTCCTCCTCGCGTTAATTGACAATTAGAGGTATTCGCTTGATGTGAGAAATAAAGACGACACTGCGCAAAATAGCGTTCCCTCACGGAAAGTGAAGTCAGCTACATTGCTGAAGAAGTGAGACCGTTTTACCTCTGTTTAATGATATTTGATACCTTTGGGAGACAAATTTTTGGTTACTGCTACTTAGTCTATTTTTCTCTGTTGTTGAAGTGCAATTACAGTGACAGCAACTTTATACCTATGTGCCTAAATGCTTGTTATTAAGTGGAATTTTATCTTTTCTTGAAAAAAGACATTTTATTCATTATGTGTTTCTGTGCGGTATTAATATTGTTGTCTTTTACTTGAAAGAGGCATGGTCTATTGTTTTTAGTTGTGATTTCTTAAAAGGTATTTTTTAATTTAAAAGTAAACATTTATTATTTATTTAAATGGGTGTAATTGATCTATTAATATAAACTGTATTCTCTGTATTCTATATTCTGTTATTGTAAATCAGTTAAAAGGGGACGGGACTTGATAAGCATATGCTTCTCTCGTCAGCCCTCGTCTTCGTTTTTTTTCGGGTTACTCATATCACATCTTGCAACTGTCAATGATACAGATGATGATGACAATAAATAAATAAACGCTTAATTTTTATTTTTTTTTCGGGGGGGGGGGGGGGGGGGGCACCGCAATAATATCGTATATCGCAATAATTTATGAGATAATTTATCGCCCACTAAAATTTGTTATCGCGACAGGCCTATACGCAACGAACCCGGAAGCGGAGCGCAGCGCAGTGCAGGGCAGACAGCAGCGGGCAGGCAGATAACTATGTTGCTGTCTTTAATATCTCCTGCCCTTTTTGTTCATTATTGTTGGCTCAGTGGTCACTCATGAGCGCAGGTGTGTGTTTGTGTGTGACAGACGTGCATGGGCTGGGTGCACCGCCGCCCGCCACGCAGGAGCCATGGGACAACCAATTGTCAACCCATGGGACAATTGTGAAAAACGGAATAAACTGCGTTCCGTGTTGGTTCAACACACACAACTATTACATATATATATATATATATATATATATATATTAGGGCTGTATATATATATTAGGGCTGTCAAACGATTAAAATTTTTAATCGAGTTAATTACAGCTTAAAAATTAATTAATCGTAATTAATCGCAATTCAAACCATCTATAAAATATGCCATATTTTCTGTAAATTATATATATATTCTGTAAAATAAATTGTTGGAATGGAAAGATAAGGCACATGATGGATATATACATTCAACATACGGTACATAAGGACTGTAGTGGGCATTTCAGTCTACTGTCATTTAAATCTGTCTATGCTGTCTTCACTCCGAAGCGTCTACTTTTTCCAAAGCTAGACAGCTAGTGAACGACGCCTTAATAATCAGACTTCTTCCTTTTTCATCTGATTTATTAATAAAATGGCCTCAAACCATTGTCCTCTTTAGACCGTTGTAAAACTACAAAAAAAAGTACACAAGCATTGCATTAGCAACAACGTTAGCTTAGCACGCTATACAGGTTCACTAAACATAAACAAAAAGCGTCTCATACAAAAAATATAACATTTCGCTTACTAACATAATATGTACATTCTTTACAACAACCATACTTACGGACAAATCTTGTCCAAGGATCATATAAGCACAACATTACAACGTAGGCGTCAGCCCGAGACGTCGTGCAGCCATATTGAACTGGCAAGAACACAATAAACCATGTCGCAAAGCGACCACAAGAGTTCGCTGTTAGACAGCACAAAAAGCCTTGCTGTAAAACTTACCAAAAGGCAGAATACTGTCTGAGCGGGACATATGCGTTAATTGCGTCAAATATTTTAACGTGATTAATTTAAAAAGGCGGCACGGTGGCTTAGTGGTTAGCACATCTGCCTCACAGTTCTGAGATCAAGGGTTCAATCCCGGGCTTCGGCCTTCCTGTGTGGAGTTTGCATGTTCTCCCCGTGCCTGCGTGGGTTTCCTCCGGGAACTCCGGTTTCCTCCCACATCCCAAAAACATGCATGGTAGGCTGATTGAACACTCTAAATTGTCCGTAGGTATGAGTGTGTGCGTGAATGGTTGTATGTCTCCTTGTGCCCTGCGATTGGCTGGCAACCAGTTCAGGGTGTCCCCTGCCTACTGCCCGTAGTTGGCTGGGATAGGCTCCAGCACCTCCGTGACCCTCGTGAGGAAAAGCGGCATGGAAAATGAATGAATGAATGAATGAATGAATAATTTAAAAAGTTAATTACCGCGCGTTAACGCCATAATTTTGACAGCCCTTATATATATATATATATATACACATATATTTGCTTTTATTGAAGAATGCTCCCTTTGCAACAATTACAGCTTTGGGGACCAATGACATACTAGCTGTTAATTTGTTGAGGTAATCTGGAGAAACTACACACCACGCTTCCAGAAGCACCTCCCACAAGTTGTATTAGGCTCGAGCGTTTACGTCACAGCAGCACGGGATCATGCGAGATTTGCGACAACGCAGCCATTACGGAAGCACGTCTGCATCACGGGACATTTAAACTTAACGGCAAATACAATTCAACTACGAGTGCCAAAGATGGAAAAAAGTAAGGAAAACTTGCCAGTTCGATACAGAGACAAACCTGTTACCACGGCGAAGGACAGATATGTGAGCAGTTTTAAGGATGTGAACAATGTTGACCCTTACGAGCAAGCCGAACACAAATGGAATAAAGATGTCGACAAGCTTCCACCACTACGCGAAACTGACATCGTGCTGTATTTAGTGTTTGGTGTAAGTTACTACACTCATCAGCAATTCCGAAACTACAAATCGCTACAAAGCTACGGACAGTTTTGCTGCGGATGGGTGCAGGATCTGCACATTATGACCATAGCAAACGGCAACACCATCTTTCTAGCAAAGGTAGGCAATGTGTGTTTACATTAGTCTGTGACCACAGATGTACAAATTTTTTGTTGCAGAAAATGTAGCCTGTGTACAAATTCTTTGCCACTCTCTCACATCAAAATATTACAGCTTTTTCATTTAGCAACGACAGAAATTATGTCTTGTGAAGACAATGCACATGTATGCATGCTAGTTGTTTAGCTGTAGCTATAGCTAACAACAGGCCGACTTAGGGCATAAAGTTACCGAAATTTGCGTAAACAAACGAAATTAACTTACCGGAGTGGAAGTGCATAGAGCAAACTCTGTGTGTAACTGGAGAATCAAACGTTATGCCCTTCCTTCTGATCGAGGCCACCCATGCCATTCTTCGACGTTTGGTAAGTTCAGATATGACCTTTCCCTCGCCTTTTCTCCATGTAGGGATCCAGAAGAAACTCAATGGTGTTCCGTCGAGCTGTACATTCTCCTTTCTATTCGATCGGTTGTTGCAATTCTTTACCGCACAATAAATTCCAACCATTTTTAAAGAGCGACCTGTGTTGAAATGCCTCACTGTTTATGTTTACCGCTTCCATAATGGCGATAGCGGCGGAAACCTCGCGAGTGCCACATCATACGCTCGAGCCTAATTGGCTTGATGGGCACTTCTTAAACCTGAGTTATACTCCAGCGTTGCGGTGACGGCGCAGCGACTACGGCGTCATTCGACATTCGATAGTTCTGCGGTGAGGGAACGCATTGCTCTGTAATTCACCGCCAAGCCACTAGAGGGAGGTGGTGTTATGTTTGTACGGTTTTGGGGCATGCTTGTTGACTTCCGCTAGTCTAGTTTAAAGGAGAAAAAATAAACAATGCAAGATGGAACTCTTGAATGTAAATCTTCTGCTTATCAACATTGAATACATGTTGAACATACAAATGTTGAGGGGCAGGCGATGCAGAAGACGGTTTCGAGGTGGTCTGGCCGGCTTTTGATGCCGCCCAGAGAGTTCTAGACTCGGGTGGAGAGAGCTAGCTGTGACGGCTAGCTTCAAACTGGTGTTGAGCACTGCGTCCAAGGTCTGCAAAGCCCTCCAGCCTGATTTGTTTGCCGTGTCCTACAACCAGCCAGTCGGAAGCCATAGCAGATTTCTGGCGTCTATGGAACTTCCCAAACTGCGTTGGGAGCCTTGATTTTAACGTTATCATAAAAAGCACCGAGGCACTCTCAATCAGTGATGATGTATCGTGTGTGAACTGTCTGTTATTGAAAATTAAAGATCAAAACAACTCTTTTGACTCCAAATCTGTGCTTTACATATGTACACAATAAATGTTGAAGTGCACCAACCAAAAATTCGACATAAAGTGATGAACAGTTGGCAGTTTTTGGCCGACTGGGTCACTGCTTCGTGTGGTCAATCGATTCCGAACACACACGTCTCGGTGGTTCTTCAATTTTTTTTTTTTTCAATCGCCGACCTTGCCATTTGGCAATCATAATAATGTCTTGACGAGACTTGCTCTTCGATGATACTCCCGTCGGCTTGGTCCATTTTTGCGTGTAGAAAAATAATGTTTCACAATGGCGGTGATTTCGCGCTGAACCGGAACCAACAGTCTGAGCAAACCAATCACAGTCCATTTCCCCCACGTCATATGCGTTGATGTGACGCTAGGCTGACGCTAGGGTTTGAAAAATCAATAGGACCGCGTCAGGCTATGGCGTAGGGTCGTAAATCGGGTCTTTCTTGACGGCGCAGGTCTGACGCGGAAGTATAACTCGGCCTTTACGGTCAAGCTGCTCCCACAAGAGCTCAATGGGTTTGAGATCTGTTGACTGTGTTGGCCACTCCATTACAGATAGATTACCACCGGCCTGCTTCTTTCCTAAATCGTTCTTGCATAATTTGGAGGTTTGCTTTGGGTCATTGCCATCTTGTAGGATGAAAGTGACTCCAATTGAGCGTTGTCCACAGGGTATGGCATGGCGTTGCAAAACGGAGTGTTAGCCTTCCTTATTTAAAATCCTGTTGACCTTTTACACATCTCCCACTTTACTAGCACCAAAGCAACCCCAGACCATCACATTACCTTCACCATGGTTGACAGATGACATCAGGCACTCTTTCAGCATCTTTTCAGTTGTTCTGCATCTCACAAATGTTCTTCTCTTTGATCCAAAGTCCAAACACCTCAAACTCGGATTCGTCTGTCCATAACACTTTTTTCCAATCTTAACTCTGCCCAATGTCTGTGTTCTTTTGCCCATATTAATTGTTTCCTTTCATTAGCATGTCTCAGATATGGCTTTTTTTTTTACCACGCTGCCCTGAAAGCCAGCATCCCGGAGTCGTCTCTTCACTGTCTACATTGACACTGGCGTTTTACAAGTATTATTAAATGAAGCTGCTAGATGAGGACCTGCGAGGCATCTATTTCTCAAACTAGAGACTCTTTTATGTACTTGTCTTCTTGCTTGGTTGTGCAGCGGGGCCTCCTGCTTCTCCTCCTACTCTGGTTAGATCTTGTTTGTGCTTCTCTATGAAGGGAGTGGTACACAGCGTTATAGGAAATCTTCAATTTTTTGGTAATATCTCTTATGGAATAGTCTTCATTTCGAAGAACAGATTGTCAAGTTTCACGTGAAAGTTGTCTTTTTCTGGCCATTTTGAGAGTTTAATCAAACCCACAAAGGTGATGCTCCGGATACCCAACTATCTCAAAGGAAGATCAGTTTTATAGCTTCTCTAACCACCTAAACAATTTTGAGCTGTGCCAACATAATTGCACAATGTTTTCTAATCATCTATTATCCTTCTAAATGTTATGTTCTTATATTTATATGTTCACTTGCATGCATAATGTAGCCTTTTATTCTTAGTCATTAGTTTTAACATATACCCTTTGGTGTCATAAAAGTAAGCTCAGTTATCTTAGTCCTTTGAAGACCACAACGGTGTACCATAAACCCCCGCTGTCTACTCAAATCTTTGTTCATCTTATCAGAGGAAGTCACAAGACAACTCCAGAACTGTTTCTTGTTGATCACTGGTTTGAATGAGTAAAGTAAACGCCCACTAGATTGTAAAATGTGAGGTAGATATTGGAGTCAGATTCTGTAATGTGTGCGCCTCATTCATTAAAACTTGTGTTTATTGTTTGACCGCAACCTGAGACTCTCAGTATTTGTGTGTCGATTCCATTTTTATTAAAGCCTACAGAACAGAAAAATAATGCGCGGCGTTGAAGGTACGAGGTCGAGAGCCAACGCCAACATAAGACAACTAGAAAGCACAATGTACCATTAGAACATTGGAGTGATGTTTGCTGTAACTGGGCCTCTTTACAAAACTACATATATATTGTATTAAAACTGAACGTTTCCAGCTAGAATAATCATTTACCACATTAATAATGTATAAAGCAGTAGTTCTTAACCTTGCTAAAGGTACCGAACCCCATAAGTTTCACACATTCATGAACCAAACCCTTTGGAATTAGAAAAAAGATCTTTTTTTTCCCCAAATTCAAAATCAATTTAGCTAAGCTAGCAAGCTAAAACCCAAGTGAATTTCCATTCAAATGTCTTCATATTTAGACAGCGTGTTTTCAAACAGCCCAAAAGGTAGGTTTTTATCTTTATGCCTACAGCATTATCAGACCACTAAACCAAGACTGGCACGTGCGCATATCTTATAATTTTTCATTCAAATTTGCAGGAATAGGGTTTAGAATAAACATGAAATCTTCTCACAAATCCAATAAACAGTGTGAATTTACAGCAAACAATTTTGCCTTTTGATTTGCTTTTCACATTAGAAAATGAAATTAAGTCAGATTCATTACACAGTTTCTATTTTTGTTTTCATGTCGACATTCTCATTCTCTCACATCCTTGCCTCACATACTATTTTCATGGCGTAAAATGTGACGTTTTTTTTTTTTTTTTTAAGTTAACGCAGTCCACGTTAAAGGTAGATCTGTTTTACTTCTTCATACCAAGTGAGAGTCAACCTTCCACTGAGCAAACCCGTTTCTCCTCCCTTCAGATAGTGGACAAGCAGTTGAAAGAATTGGAATAAAGCTCGTAAATTGGGGACTAACCAGTCCAAAACCTGGTCCAAAATGCTACTTCGCCTACATTTAGTCAGCATCCAAAACTTGGGCCCTGAGTGTCTACACCTTCACCGAACCCCTTAGACTGACTCACCGAACCCCTGGGGTTCGATTGAACCCAGGTTAAGAACCACTGGTATAGAGTGTTTTTCTCATTAGTTTAATGTTATTTCCATCGAAAAAAAACTGTGCTTTTCTTTCAAAAAGGAGGTCATTTCGAAGTGACCACCAACTTTTGAACGGTAGTGTAAGTACATCTTTAAATAAATAAATAAATGTGTCATTAGTTAATTAAAATCATAGGCGGAGTTTGACTTTTGGGGCAGGAGGCCCCAACATGTTGATGACCCCGAAACGCAGTGTCAGCAAAAAAATTAACTTACAAGAATATTTATAATAATACGTTGACAATGAGTGTTTTTTCCCCCCCATCATTCTTGAAGGGAATTCTAAATCAGGCTGCTTAAGATAGCTATACTTTTCGCCAAGATCGTCGTCCATTGAATATGGTACGCCCGCCGGTGTCGTGCCAATGTAGTTACTCCAGTCAAAAATTGTATCCCCTAGGCGGAGCCATATGGAGGTAGATTTGTGTCTTTATTATTCATTCAAAAAAAACCAAAAACAAGTTGCTTCAATTTAAAAAAAAAAAAAAGTTGCTTCAATTAATATATATATTTTCAACCAAAAAAAAGTCGCTTCAATCCCCAAAAAATTGTGTTTAAATTAGGGCTGTCAAAATTATCGCGCCAACGGGCGATAATTAATTTTTTTAATGAACCACGTTAAAATATTTGACGCAATTAACGCGCATGCCCCGCTCATACAGATTTAAATGACAGTACAGTGAAATTCCTACTTGTTAATTGTGTTTTATGGAGTTTTGCCGCCCTCTGCTGGCGCTCGGGTGCGACTGATTTTATAGGCTTCAGCACCCATGAGCATTGTGTAAGTAATTATTGACATCAACAATGGCGGGCTACTAGTTTATTTTTTGATTGAAAATTTTACAAATTGTATTAAAACGAAAACATTGAGAGGGGTTTTAAGATAAAATTTCTATAACTTGTACTAACATTTATCTTTTAAGAACTACAAGTCTTTCTATCCATGGATCGCTTTAACAGAATGTTAATAATGTTAATGCCATCTTGTTGATTTATTGTTATAATAAACAAATACAGTCCTTGTGTACCGTATGTTGAATGTATATATCCATCTTGTGTCTTATCTTTCCATTCCAACAATAATTTACAGAAAAATATAGCATATTTTATAGATGGTTTGAATTGCGATTAATTGTGATTAATTACGATTCATTAATTTTTAAGCTGTAATTAACTCGATTAAAAATTTTAATCGTTTGACACCCCTAATATATATATATATATATATATATATATATATATATATATATATATATATATATATATATATATATATATATCCAACATCCAGCCCTAGTTTAAATGCAAAAATACATTAAAAAAAAAAAAAAAAAAAGCATGTGAAAGCTGTTTTTCTATGACTGATTTTTTTTTTTTTTTTTTTTTTTTTGGATTGAAGTCAAGTTTTTGTTTTTTGTTTTTTTTTAAATTGGAGCAACTTTTTGATTGAAGTAATGTTGCTTTCTGTTTGGGCCACATTTTGGTTAGAACATTTTTGTCTTTACTATTCTATTAAAAAAATAAGTTGCTTCAAAAATATATATATATATATTCAAAAAGAAAAATCACTTCAAATTAAAAAAAAAAAGAGATTTCAACCATGGAAAAGTTTTCGAATGCAAAAACATTTGAGATTGAAAAAGTTGAAAAAGTTTCAACACTTAATTTTTCATTGAAAAGGTTTTCTTTGATCGAAGCAATCCTTTTTGTGCTTGGGCCATACTATGGGTAGGACATTTGTGTCTATTTCATTTAATCCCTCAAAAAGTTGCTTCAATAAAAAAAAAAAAAATCTTTTTTTTAATCACAGAAAATCATTTGAAAGATAAAATTGCCCTCCCCTATTTTTTTTTTTTTTTTTTTTGAAAATTATATGCAAAGAAAATGACCGTCTAAGTTGTTAGTCACATGATCTATATGAAAAACAATTTTGACTCATTATAAAAAGATAAATATTTTTGTTCATTTCATTCATTTTTGTTGCAGTTTTATTGCTTTACAACTTATATATAGGAAAGTCAATTACATGCAGTGACACTTATCTTATCGGCCACCTGTAGGGCCTGACCCCACTCAAAATCCGTTTAAAATGGGAATTAAATAAAAGTGCCATTAGTGTTTCATTAATGGAATCAAATACCAGCCCATTTAATGTAAAAACATGTATAATGATTTCACTATTTAATGAATTATTTCATGGACAAACGTCGCAGCACTTCATGAATTGATTTATCCTGTCAAACTCGCCCATCAAAATCAGTGGGCGGTACTAACCTGATCTAAATCGATTGCTGTTGTTTGAAGTCTTTCAAAACATGGCTGCTACGGAGGATACACTTCAACTTTCTTGGAGGAGTTGGTTAGAGATATCACTGGGTTAGAGGTCTCTCGCTTTCAGCGGCACTGAATTGTAGTCGCTCAATGCCAAAATGGATTTGATATCTGTCGCTCTCTGTCAATGGCAGTGAATGGTTGAGCTTGCTTGTAAAAAGAAACAAAAAACGCTTTTGCTTGGTGCGTTTATTTTGCTTCCATTTGGAGAACGCCCAATAGAGGAGGAGCGCGCAGTCTCGAAACAGATTCAAGCCCAGCACTGCTTCTTTTCCGGAATTTGCATTACATTCCTATTTGTTCTTTCTAACGGACCAGGAATAAAGTTTGCGGCGTCGCCTTCCAGCACGTAAGTCCTCCTTTTTCCCAATCTTCCAAATTGAGCTCTGAAATCCGTAATTGATGACACACTTGTGCGCGCACTCCTTGCAACGTCAAGAAGAAAAACACGAGATTTGGGCAAAATTACCATTGCAACAGGGAAATTTGACACCGTTTTCACTTTGAACTGGTAGTGTTCCAAGTTTAGCACCGTGATTGTCCTTAGAGGCATGAAATCATTAGATGATCATTGTCAGTGATAGACGAACGAGAGTTGCATTAAAAATGCAGTTTTTTTTTTAACATTGACCACACTCCATAGCATATTAGCACTTATAGCACTCAATTTAAGAAACACATCAACAGCATTCCAGTGGAAGTGTATCCTTTTTTTTTTTTTTTTTTTTAATTGATTTTCTACATATGCAACATTACAAAAGACAAGCACAGAATAAATGAAGGCAAACCAACAATGTTTATAATTCAATCAGAAAAAAAGTCACTTCAATCAAAAAAAAAAATTTTTTTTAATAATAATTTAAAAATTGTAACTTCATTTTAAAAAATGTGTTTGAATGCAAAAATAAATTTGAAACTCAAAAAATTCATTTGAAAACTATTTTTCTTTTTTTTCTTTTTTTATTTTTTTGATTGAAACAAGTTTTTTGAAGCAATGTTTTGGGCCACATTTTGGCTAGGACATTTGTGTCTTTATTATTCAATCAAAAAATAAGTTGCTTTAAACAGGAAAAATGTTTTCAAAAGAAAAATCACTTCAATCAAAAAAAGAAAAATTTCAATCATAGAAAAAAAGATTTTGAATGCGAAAAAATATTTGAGATCAAAAATTGTATTTGAACACTTAATTTATTTTTATTGAAAATGTTTTCTTTGATGGAGCAATCCTTTTTGTGTTTGGGGCATCTTATGGGTAGGACATTTGTGTCTAAATCTGTCATGTCTTTGTTCTCAGTTGTTCTTTATGACATGTTTGCATTCTGAGTTCTTTACGACACATCAAGGGGTACACAGTCTTTGTGACGCATAAGGAGCATGAAGATGAGGTCATGCCCTCATCTTCATGCTTCTCCGGTTGTATCCTACTTTGATCAGTTTGTTTTTTTGTGCTCTGTTTTCTATCTATATTACCGTCTGGCATGGTTCCTGTATTGTACTTTTTAACAAATACAAACTTCGCTATTTCCGATCTTTGAGTCTGTGATTGAGATCCACCTAAACGGCTTGCCGTTCATCACATAAGTGGCCTCAAACAAAAAACATAGTTTCAAAGGAAAAATCTTTGTCAGACTATTGCTTTCCTTACCGCTGTGTGCCCTCATCTTCATGCTTCTCCGGTTGTATCCTACTTTGATCAGTTTGTTTTTTTGTGCCCTGTTTTCTATCTATATTACCGTTTGGCATGGTTCCTGTATTGTACTTTTTAACAAATACAAACTTTGCTATTTCCGATCTTTGAGTCTGTGATTGAGATCCACCTAAACGGCTTGCCGTTCATCACATAAGTGGCCTCAAACAAAAAACATAGTTTCAAAGGAAAAATCAATTCAATAAATTTTTTTTTTTTTTAAATCAATCATAGAAAACTTTTAGGAGTGCGAAAAAGTATTTGAGACTCAAAAATTTGCATTTGAACCCTTATTTTTTCACTGAAAATGTTATCTTTGATTAAAGCAATATGTCTTGTGTGTGGGCCATGTTATGGATAGGACATTGTGTCTAAATCATTCAATCCCAAAAAACTTGCTTCAATTAAAATATTTTCAATCAAAGAAAAAATTCATTTTCAAAAATAAAATTGGCCTCCTCTAAAATATATATGTATATATATTTTTGAAAATATTTTCATTTGAATTTTTTATTGAAGTGTCCCTTCAAGTGCAAAAAGTTTTGAACTACTTTTTTTTGTTTGAAGAGGAAAAAGTTTTGAAGGCACTTTATATATATATATATATATATATATATATATATATATTGGATCATTTTGACACAAATGTTAACTTCGCACCATTGGTCAGACATAAGAAAAATAATTTCAAATAAAAATAATATTCTCAAAAAAAAAAAAAAAAAAAAAAAAATTCCTACTCAAAATATGGCCCAAACACAAAAAGGATTGCTTCTATCAAAGAAAACATTTTCAATGAAAAATTAAGTGTTCAAATGCAAATCAATCAAATATTTAGAGTCTCAAATATTTTTTGGCATTCCAAGACTATTTTTCTATGATTTAAATTTTTTTTTTGATTGAAGTGATTTATCTTTTGAAAATATTTTTTGTTTGTTTGAAGAAACTTATTTTTTGATTGAATAATAAAGACGCAAATCTACCTCCATACATTCCTACTCTTCTTAAATTAATTCTTGGACTCCATTGACTGCGAAGGACATCCAACCCATTTTAAGTTGTAGGGGATCGAATGAGCGCACTTGAGAAAATGCCACTTCAAAATATGTTAAAAAAAAAGAAGTTATTTTTGCAAAAGGGCTGTATGATTTGATTAGACTCTTAACAGGTAAAAAAAAAAAATCTAAATTAGTCAATTGACTTCCAAATGGTTCGAGGGCTGTCAGTGGCGGAATAATGTGAATGTGTGTACGCCTAGTATGAACAGGACTGTCTGACTGGGAAGGTGGTAGGAGGTCATCCCTCGTGTTCAGGTCACCTTTGTCCCAAGTTGGAGCTATACACCCAATAGCTAATGCTAGAGGCAAGACAGACCTCTGAGGAGCCCGGTTTTCGGGCATAAAGAGGGCGCGGGTAGGTACTCAAAGTAAAGTATGAAGATGTGTGGAGCTGTGATTGTGTACATGGATCCCTCATTTTTCGCGGTTAATGGGGACCAGATCCCACTGTTCATTCATTCATTTTCCATGCCGCTTTTCCTCACGAGGGTCGCAGAGGTGCTGGACCCTATCCCAGCTAACTACGGGCAGTAGGCAGGGGACACCCTGAACTGGTTGCCAGCCAATCGCAGGGCACAAGGAGACATACAACCATTCACGCACACACTCATACCTACGGACAATTTGATAAGTGGAAAAACCGCAAAGTAGTGCCCCTACCCCCGACAATTTTTTTTTGTGCGTGTAGTCAATGTATTTATTCAGATATATCATTGAAAAGAGATACATATAAGACATGTTATGGCATTCCTTCGCAGGCAAGAGAGAATCCATATTCTATGTTCATAATTTGAGTAACTCTTTTCCATTGTTGTTCGTAGCTGTCCATTTTATTTGTCAGTTTTGCAGATATTTTCTCTAGTGTTATGTTCAATGATTAGATTTAGCCAGTGGTTCGTATTAATATTTTGTTTGTTTTTCCAATTCAGCAATATTGTTTTTTTGGCTATCGTTAAGCTTGCCAGTAGTGGACGGACTTGATTATTTGAGATATTTACCAGTGTTTCCCACAGGTTTTTAGGAGACTGTGGTGGGAGGGTCTCTGAACCTTGGGGTAGGGTGTGTGTGTGTACATTTTCAAGCCTGGTGTATCTCTTTAGGGCATTTTGAGACCACTGAATGTAATATAAATTGCTGTATGCGGTGTCGCCGGATTGCGCCAAATGCAGCAGAATGCAGCAGACAGTAGTCCCGTAGCCTGGTACACCAGACTCAGCGGCAATATGTTCCAATCCGCGGTAAATTCGGTTTTACATGACCAAAAACACATCGAGTCGATAAAACCAACAGTCTGTCTCGCGCTAGCCATGTTGAATATGTTGAAATGTCTCTCGCTAGTTTCTTGTCGCTTTATCGACGTCGCGTCAGCCCGTCGCTGATTGGTCCGCTCCGCTATTTGCTGTGGCTGGCTCCGCCCTGGAAATTTTTTTCTGCTGAATGGTGGCCAGACTCATACTCTCATAGCCAGGCATGAAAATGGGTCAGGGGTTGAAAAGGTGAGAAGGGTGTGGAGGAAATATGTTCCAGTACACTGTACACCCCAACAAAATATTGAGCTCTGTCGACCCACACTGTCTTTCAGCAGGGCCGTGCAGAGACTGGTGGAGGGGCGGGTGCTCGTAGATCAAAAGAAGCACATGAACAAGTATTTAATACACCTTAAAACAACATAACTTCAATTTTAACCAGCTTTAGATAATAATTGGCTGCGACTGTGACATACTTTAATTGGGAGGGGGCAACAGTGAATAGAAATCAAAACTGTCATCAACACTTTCTGGCTGTGACTCAGTCAGTCTGCCTCTTTTCTTCCTTCAACCTCTGCATCAAAACTTCCTTCCTCAACTTGTTCATCTGAGAACAAACCACATCAGATGGTCACTGAGCCACCAACAGCACAGTTTTCTCAAAACTATTATTTCATTATTATCCATACTTAACAACTCTAGCACCTAATGATTAATAAAGCAATGACATAAAATCTTATAGAAAAATAACATTTCAATTGTGTTTATAATTGTATTTAATACCCGACTATTCTTGCAAACTTGTTCTTACCAGGTCTGCTATTCACCCAGCTGATGAGGTATCCACTGCCTTTAGCAGCCTCATCCAACTCCTTTTTTTATCCCTCAATCTCCTTTCCCTACGAGGCATGTCTATGTAATGAAATATAAATATTAAAAAAAATAAAATAAAAAAAAGACTCCCCGGTGGCTTTTAGTTTTAAAGCTTTCTTAATTTCTTTCTCTCTCAATAACGATGGAGGTAGATTTGTGTTTTTATTATTCAATCAAAAAACAAAGTTACTTCTATCAAAAACAAAGTTGCTTCAATCAAAATACAGTACATACTTTGAATCCCAAAAAAGTCACTTCAATAAAAAAAAATTGTTTTTGATTGCAAAAATAAATTTGAGACAAAAAAAGCATTTGAAAACTATTTTTCTTGATTGAAACAAATTTTTCCATTGAACTAATGTTGTTTTGCGTTTGGGCCACATTTTGGCTAGGACATTTGTGTCTTTATTATTCAATCAAATAAGTTGCTTCAAACAAAAAAATATATATAAAAAGAAAAACTTTGCACATGTGTCAATCACCGTTTAACAAAGCCTGAGAGGGTTTGAGTAGACTCACTATGAAGCATTTAATAAAGCCAAGTATTTTCTTACTACTTTATTCTTGTTTAAAAAATAATTCGGTGGGGCAGTAACATGTTTAAAACTTATTATAATTCTTACATTTTGAAGTGCTTGAAAAGCATTTATAAATGATACTTTGGTGAAAAAAGTGAAAAACATGTCTTATATATATGTATCTTTTTTCCAATGTAAAATCTGAATAAATACATTGAACACGCACAAAAAAAATGGGGGGGGGCTACTTCGCGGTTTTCACTTATTGCGGCGGGTTCTGGTCCCCATTAACCGCGAAAAACGAGGGATCCCTGTATTTCTGAAAAGCTTTAAGAAGCAAGAGTCATTCCCACCACTCGTCGGGCCGGTGTTGTGCCGACACCGGCAGTCAGCTCAAGTCCCAGCCGAAAATAACGCGTCTCAGGTGGACGACGGGAGCGATACGAGGCGCCCCCCTCCATCCAAGAGCATGCCGCTTAATTTGACTCAACAGTGTTTCTTCGTGTATATTACTGCTAAATACACAAGCTTGACGCCAATTTAACGGGAGCTATTTTTTTTCATGGGAGATTTGGCTAGCTCTGGCAGTGTTCAACGCAAGCTGCAACGAATGGAAGTAACTTTTTTATATCGCAAAATGTGAAAACGATTGAAACCATTACTCACCAAATTCAATCTGCTGGCAAATACAGGCAAGTGTGTATGCTGCGCTCTGGTCTGCCCCGGTGTGGATAAGGCCTGCTTTTTGTTTTCGCAGCTTTGCAATGCAACCAAAGGCTCTCCGAGCACTCCATGTTAACGTAAGGAGTGCGCGCGTTTGGAATAATGGAACGCAGCTTGGGCCAATGATTGGTTTTCGTCAGCGAAGCATCTAGAAGGATTTGCTGACTGTCCAATTGTCACTTTTTTAAAGAACCGATTTCTTAAGTTCTCAGTTTACGTACTAAGTTAATCACATGATGATAATAATAATAATAATTAAATAAAACCTCCCGACCCCCCCCCCCCCCCCCCAAAAAAAGAATTTCTCCTCGGATCTACGCAATTCACTTAGGTCGCCCTTTTTGACTTCAAAACGGCGAATTTCGCCGAAAGGTGAGAGATTTTCATGCCTGCATAGCACAGCTATGAGTCTGGTGTACCAGGCTAATAGTCCCGTCTATGAGCGCGACCTGTTGGCGCGTGTGTCTGTGTGTGTGCACGCGCGCACGCGCGCGCGCTCGCTCGCGCGGGTAGTAGAGTGGAGTGGGCTACAGCTGTGTAATCGGCTGACTGACGCATCTGATTATTATCTTTTTTTTTTTTTTTTTTTTTTCGGCAGGGGGGTGGCAAACGAGACTGTGGCGGGCCGCCACAGTCTCGTTCATTGGTGGGAAACACTGTTTACTGTACTGTATTCAGATCGCCAAGCAGACAAAGATTTTGAGACAATGGAATCCTGCAGTTCAAAAGGGATGACAGTTTCTTCGTTTCCTGCAATCAGAAATGTTGTACCAGTTTATATTGCCAAAAAGCATGCAAGTATGTATCTAAAGTATCTTCGTTACAGTTTGTACATTTATCGGATTGGGGAAAAAACCCATTTTGTACATATTAGACTGACTAATATGCCATCTGTACAGTATTTTAAACTGTATAAGTTGAAGATTAGTCATTGTAAATGTATTTTTACAAATGTGGGACCAGTAATTATTATCTAATGTTACTGAAAGGTCGTTACTCCATTTTTCGATTGGTAGACAAGTAGAGTTGTTACATGAGAATGCTCCTGAATGAAATGGACCGCTTGGATGTGTGTGTAAGCAATCGTTTTGTTCAATTTTTTGAATCCCGCGCCATGAAAATGAATAACTTCCTGTTTTGAGGAGGATTGCTAATGTGACGTCACCCGGGTCAGCATCTCACAATATAGCACTGCAGATGGACTGCGGATTCAGCTTTGCGGATTAATTCGTTTATTTTTCGCATCATGCCAGCCAAATGTGCTGCAGGGTGTGGTGGCCACACCAGGGAGATGCGTGTAAGCCTTTTTGGCTTTCAAAAACCCCCACCCCGAGATTGGCTAAAACAAGTCCGACAACTGTGGGACCATTGGACTTCCGAGGAAGTGAGTAAAAATCGTGTTTTGTATTATGTCAAATACTGGGATCATGGCACACGTTTTAATATGGAGGTGGCCTGCATTTTGTGGCTGACAATGCTCCTTGTTCACTGAGAATGCCACTCGGCCGACGACCGGTGGCTTGTTGCACACACCCCTCGGTCCTCTTCGCTTGCCCGCCGGGTGTGCGCTATACTCTGCTTATTGCCCTCTTCGTGTGATCTGTGTTCTGTCCAATTCTGCACCCCTTTAGAAATTGCAACTTTGTGTTAAAAATGGCCACGAATACAGCAATGACGAAGTAAACACTACAAACTTTCTTTAAATAAAGGAATATTTACTTACCTTTGATCATGGACGGACATGTAGAAAATTTCTCCTCAGACACATCCTGCCCTGTTAGCTGCACAGAACTGCGCGCCGCTCTCTCACTGTTTACATCTTCGCCGTGTAGTTAAGCATTAGTTTACACCATATTCGTGTTGAACATGTATGCTCACAATTTTACTTGTTTATTTAGCACCACTTGATAACATTGAGAGTCCAACTGAATGTACAAAAAGTGCTTATTCACAGCCACAACTGCTTTGGGAGCAAAATATTATAAGTGTGCAAAATTTGGCAGAACACCGGCAATAGACCACTATCCAGCTACACGCTCCTCCGACGTTGGCCAGTTTGTCCGGCGGTCATTCTCCAGCTGTTTCCAAGGCAAATGAGCTCTCCCGCCCGCAGTAGGGGAACGACAAGCTGTCACTTGCAAGCTGGGGGGGGTTGCCGATCGGCAGTCACAACCACGCCGCCGTGTGACATGATCCAGGGTAGTTTTGTGTGATTTTTCGCTTGGAAAGGCGAAAATAAGACCTGGAAACGCTGCTCGGTTCGAGTTAGCATGTCGGCTAGCTGTCACGCCTCTGTTTTTTTTTTTTTACGCTCTCCGAAGCCGGTTCAGGGAAAGGACAAAAGCCGGACTAACTCCGGTAGAAAAAAATATCGTTCGGGAGGTGCAAGAAATCGACAGTTTTGACCATTATGGAGTCGTTTTGTCATGTCGTACTGAAAAAATGCATTTTTAATATTTTCTATTCCATTTAGCACAAGACTGTTATTTGTCATGACCATACCATTTATTTGGCAATTGGGGAAAAATACTTAGATAAAAAGAATATCCTGTATAAATATTGGAGTAGAGAGATTGAAACAATGATGACATTTTTCTGCTCTCAGTCGTATTTTCCTCGTTCCGAATCTTACCTCTCAATGGTCTGAATTCGAAATCAGCTGAAATCGTGACCCTGCCGACGTCATCCTCTAGCTGGGAATGCTAGAGCGCTATAGATTCTACCCACCGACGTGACAAAATCACAAGATCGCTGTATTGTTCCGCCCCCTTGTCCGTCATTTTGTGTCTGTATTATCAATGGTCTCAATTGATCGAGCAATTTATAATGCATTTCATGGAAGACCCGGTGCTTTCGGATGCCGTAAACTCACTTGATGCGTTGCATAAAAGGCGTTATGTGGAAAGCTTCAGTTTATCCATTCGCCAGATCCATATTTGATGCCTAAATCAATGTTTTTCGACCCGCTGTCTCCGCCGTATTTGCCTGACATCTGCTAGCTACCCTGATATGTACAACTATCTTGTCCACACAAAATCAGCCTATTCTCACGAAAGTTTGAAAAACTTTAAGAGCTTGGAGGCTTATAAATACTTCGTTGCTGGTTGGGTGAAACAGGTCCTCGTCCACGAAAATTCGGCAGGAATCTATCTTGTGCTTGGAAAGGTGAGTTACGAAATTTTCAATTCAATATCTTTTGTTCTTGCTAACATCCACTGCCAAGTCTAATGTATTTCATGTCATTTGTCAATGGAGCTAGGGCTTTTAATGTTTATATGGTTTAGCGATAGCACTCTCACTACATACATACGTGTATGCTGTCGGCGATTAGCCTAGCAATGATCTCAATTGTGGTTGTCAGCCCAAAACCCTCTAAATATATATTAAATGCATCTTACCAGATATAAAATGACTACTACATAATCTGTGGTAATCGTTTGGAGCCCAGTTTTCTCGCCGAATTGCAGCTGCCCATCTCGCTCTCTCCTCTCCGGGTCTCTCGGAATCCGGTAGAACTTCAAGTCTCTCCGTCTATCTTCTCTGTTATTGCAACCGACCGCCACACACGCCTTCACCATTTTGATTATTAATGTTAACGAGCAGAAAAACACGCCATAAATAGGAGGAATGTACGTAGCCGTAACAGGCAAACACGATGTGTTGACGGACAATTGGGCGGCACCAGTCAGGAGGGCGGAGTTGTGACATCACGTGGGTCGGGTCTATAATGACAGGCGTGGTTAAACGCCAGATTAAAACACTAATTTCCGGTCATCTGCGCTTTGCCAAATTGTTGTATATAGTCGAATCTAGAGCTGAAACGAATACTCAAGCAACTCGAGTTAAAAAACTGATCCGAGTAATTTTATTCAACTCGAGGAATCGTTTAATGTTGCCAGCTCTAAGCATCACATTTTGCCCGGACTACTGTTAATGCGGGACAACGCGCTGACGTCACGTGCGTAGAGGAAGAAGCAATTTTTAAAAAAAATAGTAAAAAATTACTGCAAAAAAAACCTTACTGCAGCTACGAACTTCACCGATGTTGCAAAAAACTACGCCCGCATGATGCTACGGTCGTAACAGGTAGCGTCCGATACGTCTCATAGATATCACATGTATGTAGAACTAGATGCGAAATGACAGACTCGTCAGCGTTAGTAAACAGCCGCCATTTTAAAGCAGTAGACTTCTCAGCGCTAATAAATAAGATTAACGTTACTGTCACTCGCTCACGTAACGTTAGCCCTGCAGAGGGCTAGGTTTCTATTAAATGTGACCACTGTCGATGCGTGGCTAACATGTACTACGTACAGGCTTTATTTAATCGGTGAAAACATAGTGCTGTAGAGTGATGAGGGTGTAAAATAAAAACTTGATAATGCTGTCAATTTTAGCTAGGTAGTCATTGCTTGATAAAACACCAAGTAGCACTGGTCCCTAATGTGCTCCAGTACAGCAGGTAGCGTACATTTATTTTGAACACTACAAAAACTCAAAATCCTATCGGGACTTAGTTTAGACTAACTTAAAACTTAACTAGAACTTAAAAATAGCTTGACACAAATGGAAATTCAATTAAAACACGTAGGAAAAACACCTAACTTTTAAGTGATGTGTTATCAAGCGTAATGACATTTTTAGGTAAGAAATATACATATTTTTTTTTCATAAGATCTAGAAGTTTTTTTGAGTGAAAGCAGTGAATTAGGTTTTTTCTTTTTTTTGTCTAGTCACATCTGAGATAGAGCTAACAATGCACATCAAAAATAAAGACGTCATTGACTGAAAATGGTTTAATATTAGATGAAATGTCTTGTTTTCTCATGTATATTTATAATTGCTCTTTACCTAAAAAAATGTTTTATTTGATTACTCGATTAATCAATAGAATTTTCAGTCGATTACTAAAATATTTGATAGCTGCAGCCCTAGTTGAATTGTCTCAAAATATTATTCTAATTCACACAATAATTCTATTCAAGAGTTTTTTATCCTGTCATAGGCACTTTAAATGTGTCATTACAATATGGAGGGCCATATGTGCAAAAATTTAATAAATACTCAAATTATTAAATGTGCCAATAAAATGCTTCTATTTCCATGTTTATTCAGCTCAATACAGTATTTATTTCAATATTTATTTTTGCTGAGGTTCTGCATGAGCTTTCTCAGGATTTAATAACTGACATGTTAGACTTAGCAGAGCGCGTTGACTTAGGAAATTTGGACCCTGAGCAGGTGGCTTACAAAACAGCGGTTTAACGCGGGGAAGAGCTCATGCAGAACCTCAGCAATCGCTGCCACGCTGGCATGTTTGGAAGGAAGGAGCAATATCTTGACTCCAGAGCCATGAAGCTTGACTAGATCAACTCAAAATCCCCGCCTAGTTCACGACCGCCCACTGAGTTTGATGAGCCAATGACATATAAAATTGTTTTATGCGGTGCATAAATGAATATAAATTGAAATATTAAAATTATAAGTGAAATATTATAAATAAAAATGGAAAAATAAATAAATAAATTTTGAAATAGAAACATTTTAATAGCACATTTAATAATTTATTTATTTTTGCACTCCTGATCCTTCATAGAAATGAGGAGGGCCCCGCAAAATGGAATGGATGTTGAGCTAGTACCGTTAATGGCAGCCAATGAGTTAAGGAAGACACTCATTTGTTGGCAAGTGCAATACTGTACTGTTGCTGTATTGCATTGCAATATTGCTTGTTTACAGGAATTTTGCACTGAAATATTTTGATAGTCTTTGAGGAGATTTTTTTGTTTGATTGCACCCAATAGTTACCGCCCTTATTGTCCATGGAAGCAAAATATTTCCAAATCATTCTACACATGCAGAATTTAAGGCATTTCTCGGCAACAGATAGGCTTCTTTAGTTACCGTCTCTTTTGTGTGTATGGCCCTAACCCAGTGGTGTTAAACATGCGGCCCACCTGGGGGTCCAATTCAACCTGCGGAGTCATTCTGCCTGACAGGCACGTTGTAACTCACTCATACTGTACCTACAGAATGACATGCTTTTATTTTGACACTGGCACCTGAAAGCGGAGATTTGTGCTCTACGGCTCAATTTTGTGTCTATCGCCGTCAATGGCAGCCAATGAATTAAGAAAGCAGTAATGCAAATATGCCCTGAAACCAACAGAAAGTGACCAATGAATATAAAGTGGCCCGGAAATGCCCTAAAAGCAACAGGAAATGATGCAAAATGTACAGGAAGTGACCTGTTGGTGCCCTAAAATTACGGGGAAGTGACCCAAAATGAACTCTTTTGGCTTCCACTGATGACGATAGATGTCCATTAAAATGCAATTAATTTTGATTGGCAGAGGCTGGCAGTGAATGACTGCCTCTTTATCCAGCAAATCAAATGAAAAATAATGTATAATGATGAGGCGGGGAGAGGGGTGGGAAAACCTCGATACTCCATTTGTAATGCAGACTTTCAGCCCAAGTTAAGGTCAACACCACTCTGATTACATTCCAGTCCACCCCCGCAAGTGTTTTTTCAACATGTGAAAATGTTCCTTTTGTTTTAAAAATTTAATCAACAGCTCGCCCGAGGAAGATAAGACAAGGATTGTGTCCTTCGTAAACTGCCTTTATTCTAAACTGAAGTCTCTTACAGATGTACTCTAGTCAAGTCACATTTATTATGTAGCCCTTAATCAGAACAAATGTCTCAAAGGGCTTCACAGGTCCACAGTTGACGAACGATTTACACCACCCCTGATCTGAATCCCCGAAAGAGCAATGAGAAACCGGAAACCCCAGTTGGTGGGTTGAACAACCAACCATAGTAGGGTCAGGCAATAGTCTTAACTGTTGATTCTGGCCCACTAACATCTAAATTATCCCACAGACTTTGAGGACACATTATTCTTGCGTTCTGACTGGGACATCTTCAGTATGAAAAGTCAGTGTTGTCACAGATTACTTGAAAAAGTCATTTAATTACTGATTACGCTACTAAAAAGTAATCTAGTTACTTTACTGATTACTTTATCAAAGTAACTAAGTTACTTTAAAAATTATCAGTTACTTTTTGCTAATGTTGCTGCCTAAACATACGAATGACTTCAGAAAAATATCGCATGTAATTAAATTTTTCACATAAGGCTTAATTGACAAACTGACAAACTGCACGGAATTTGTTCAAATCAACTCCAACAACTAATTAAACCCCCCGGTTACTCGTGATTAAGATTACTGTATATACAGTACAGGCCAAAAATTGGGACACACCTCAAGGGTGGATACTTTAAAGAATGTAGAATATCAAACTTGCTTTTAGTTATTTCACTTTTTTTTGCCGAGTACATAATGGCGTACCGCACGAATGCTATTTTAAGACACTGACGTCGCATCGTAAAGTGGACATGGGACGTTCTAGACCTGCCCTCGCATAGAAACATATGATATTTCTGCTACTTTTCTCCGGCAATCTTTCAAAAACGAACATGCCGATCACACATTGCTTTTTTGGGAACTTGTAGAAACGACTCTAGACATTATGACATATGAAGGATGTTTTCTTCATATGTTTCCCGAAACCAAAAAACTCGGACGTTTAACGCCAACTGGGTGAAGCTATTCACATTTCATATGCAATAAACATTTTGTTGGGTTGGCATTAGTGACGGGAAAAGTCGTTCACCTGAGGAAACGAATCAATTCCGGTTCGTTCAGTAAAAAGATTCGTTCAAACAAATCGTTCAACGAATCGTTCGCCCTCCTCATCCCCCCACCCACAACCGCCCAAATGAATCGTTCGGTCAGTGAACGGGAAGTGACGTTGCAAACGAATCACCAAAAGACCGCTTAGCATATATAACTGAACAGGAAGGCTTGGTCCCTCCCCCTCTTGCACAGTACACAGGCTTTTCATTGGCCGCTCTCTTCGTAGATTCAGAAGTGAGTGACAGACTGTGTTTTTCTGTCTTTTTTTTTCACTGCCTCGTCTCTGCAGCCCAGCCGCTGCAGCAATGAGAATTTCCGCGTCTATCATATTTCTATGGGATCAAAGCCATGGCTTGTGCCTGCTTCACTTTCATATAGGAAACGGTTAAACATTTCCCCTTTTTTTAAGCACAAACTTTTTCAATCACGCTAAATTACGTGTACGCTCCCTTCCATATTCGTAGCTTAAACGCGTGTTTACGTGAGCTGGCTGCTCGTGAAAGCCATTTGATATACCACCAAATCATTTTGGCTGAAGAACAAATAAAAGTGGAATTTAAATACACTGTTTTCGGCTATTTTTTCCGGTTGAGTGAGATTTATTGCACACAAATAAGAAAATATAAAAAATATTAATAAATAATCAATTTATAATGTATATTGATAAATATTAAATCAACGTTATAAATAAAAATTATTATTATCATTATTATTATTATTATTTGGCTTCTCTGACACAAAAATAAATAAATAAAACAACACTCGAAAAAATATTACCTAAAAATCTTGTTGAAATGTAATTTTTGCACTGGTATTAATATATAAATAATCCCATCAACTCCACGCAACTCCCCTCCCGATCTCAGATCGCCAAATGCTGACGAAAAAAGAATCGTTTGCTCTTTACAATGTAACCATTCCACTCTCATTGGTATGTTAATAAAATGGAGACATACATGTATATATACACATCCTACGTCCCTGCGTTTAATTTTTGGACGCTTTAGTCGCACAGGATGGACTGGTGGACTCAACGTTAATTAATTTGCGCCCCCACCCGACAAGCTGTGACACGGAAAAAAAAAAAAAAAAACTCTCGCAAAAATATGTCATGAAACTACCGTTTCATAGCAAATCAGTATTATGGTGATCATACTAAATAGTCATTTTCCATGGGCACAGATTAGATAAATTTTGCTGCCATGAAGTCCAGCTAGTCTCTTGACAGCTTTCTCGCCCGCCCCCGCGACGTCTCCATAGCTCATCCTTATCGCCTTGTAGCTACTGGCGAAAGTTTTAACGTACTGTAAAGTGGATACAATGTCGTCATATGTAGTCTCGAGTCTGTTGATAAAAGCACAGTAAACTTGTGTTTATGTGGTGATTTTTGTGCATTTGAGTAGCATATGATAGGCTCAACATGAAAGAATATGTGATAAAGCCCTTTCCTTTCAGTCCTTAGCTCGTTCACTGCCGCAGCGCAGCTACGTGACTGCCGGTGTGGGCGCACTATAAATTAGCGTAGCCGTCTAGCAGAACGAATCATCTAAGCATTCTCGGTAGGACGGAGAGTCAGTGAACGGGAAGTGACATAACTCAGTCTTGCCCCCTGCCTGCACGCTGGCTGCTTATTGGCCACACGTGGAAGTGAGTGACAGACGCCCTGATTCTGTTTCCGCTCCCTCCCCTGCCCGCGATGAGGCTGGCGTCTGATTGGTCGTGTGCTATGTCAGTAGACGCTGCCGCTTGCTCAACGCCCACGCAGATAACAAGGCAAGCCCCAACTTCATAGAACGAATCAGTGCAGAAGGTGATGAGTTCGGTCTCGTTCACACAAACAATTCGTTCAAAAAGAACGAATCGTTCACGACCGATACAACACTAGTTGGCATGCTCCTTCAGAGGACAGAGGTAAGCCATTTTGATATTTTTAACTCATTTTTTAGCGCGGCGTTGTGCCGTGCTGCTTGTCTGACATTGAAGGACCTGAAAAAATGAAAATGATATCTGACTGCCACTGTTACCTTTTCTGTTGAAAAACTTTAGTAAGGGGGAAGTGTAAATAAATTATAGAATTAAGATTTGTTATTAATGAAAAAAACTAAGAGTTCGTTGGCTCTCAACGAGTAGCATTTACGATCACTACACAAAAACCCAAGAACGGTCAGAGACGTAAGACCACCAGAGCATATAAAATATAAGATAGACAGGGCATGTGGTGGTACAGGATAGATTGTTAAAACAGGAGAATGTCATTGTCAGTCGCGTAAGAAAAAGGTGTCTATAAAAAAGCTAAGGCTATGCTTAAGATGGCTCTTTTTTTTCCCGTCTTTTTCAGCCCTCTACACTCAAGCCATCTCTTTAACTGAAAATTTCTATGTTCTTCTACTTCTTTACCACTGAATTTGGCACAAGGGACATCATTTTAGGACAGAATTGGTAGGTTTAGCTCTGTAAACATCTCCTTCGTACACGATTTCCATTCATTTCCTATTGGGGACAAACTGTAGTGTGCCCCCCCCCCCCCCCTTAGCAACATTAGCTAACGTCATGAATATTAATGAGCGGAAGTGACGTCTAGCGTGCGCAGGCCTGTCACGATAATAAATTTTATTGTGCGATAATTTATCATGAATTATTGCGATATGCGATATTATTGCGCCCCCCCCCCAATTTTTTTTAAAACCAATTTACAATAACACAGTGAGAATACACTATATATTAATCAAGTAAACCCATTTAAACGCGATAAATATTTACTCTTAAATTTAAAAATACTTTTTAAGAAGTCACAACTAAAAACAATAGACCATGCCTCTTAAGTAAAAGACAACAATATTAATACCGCACAGAAACGCAGAATAAATAAAATATGTTTTTCAAGAAAGAAAAAATAAAATTGCAGTTAATAGGCTGCATGCTCCAGCACCTCCGCGACCCTCGTGAGGAATAAGCGGCATGGAAAATGAATGAATGAATGAACTTAAGCATTTAGGCAAATGAAAACTCTTCCCCTCATAGCTTCTGCAATGGTGTTCCACAGGGATGCAACGATACAGTTCAGTCACGGTTCGGTACGATTTTCGATTTGGGGGACACGATTTTTGATCTGATTCAATACATTTAATGCTCTGAAAAAAAAAAAACTATTGTATTTTTTGTTTCGTTTTTTTTTTTTTTTTTTTTTTTTTTTTGCTAACAGGCAACAAAAAAATTGCCATCATATAAACATGCATTTTAGTGCATGTTTTTATGATGGCAGTTTATGTGCTTACTTTTTACTGATCTGAAGAAATTTAGTATAAAAGTGCTGAGAACAATCTTTACTGTTTGTAAAGTGAGGCGGGGCACACTGCTGATTGCTTCAGCTCTCTTAGCAGCTCGGTTTACTACTACATGAGCAAGACATCCTATTTGTGGTACGAATCCATCTGTGTCACGTACTGAATTAACAATATTTGCAGCATTATCTATAGTCACTGGTATGGATTGATTTGGCCTTCTTAACTTCCATTCATTCAGTCATGGCGGTTTATAATTCATCGATGTAGTATATGGGCTACGTGTCCCATAATCACTCTGGGCTCACGTAGCGAATGGCATGGGATGTAGCACATCTAGTTTGCTATTTCATGATATCGAGTGTGTGCGCGCATTAAAAAAGTTAGCAAATGCCACAGAAGTCAGGTCTGCTCATAACTGCACAACACCAGCATATGACAATCGACTTTCTTAAACAGGACGAGTTTGAAGCACAGCGCTTTTAATTTGCCACTCAATGTTCATCATGTCAATTCAGCTGTTCGTTGTCAAAGCGAGGTTGTTCGTAGCAGCCAAGTCGGTAACAATGTTTTGGCGCACTTCGTTGTAAATATCCGGTGTTGTGCTGAAAAATAGCCGCCCTGGGTGAAATGTCACCCCTGACGGAAGCGCCCACACGTCAACAACACCGGCATGCCGGAGATGGTCCGCAGTCAATCCGGAGCACTTACGCGGCCGGTATACGTTGAACAATAGGATATAATGGGAATGATTTGCTCCGGCGCTATTTTTTGCCAGACCTGGAACGAAGATGCATTTTGCGCAGTTGGTAACAAGGAATCCGAACTTTTAACAGCACGTCTGCCGCACGCACGTGCACGCGAGGTGATAAATCGCAGCGGAAAAATTACCGCCGTCATTTTTATTTATCGTGCGATAAATGGAATTATTGCATATTGCGACAGGCTTAGCGTGCGGTACGCTATTCCATGTGTTCGTTCATAGTTTTGGGATCTTCAGTGAGAATTTACAATAGTAGTGAAAATTTATAAGAGGCACAAATGATGACATGTGTCCAAATTTTTGACTTTTGTTTCAGGGTCATCAACATGTTTTGCCAACCCCCCCCCCCCCCCCACCCACCCACACACACACAAAAGTCAAACTCCACGTATGGTTACAAACTAACTCTAAAATCTACTTAAAGGCAGGTTACAAACTGTAGAAATGCTTGCTGTCTCGTTACCTGCACAGTAGGCTTTGTCACGCTGTGCTGTTTAATTCCAAGTGGTTCCTTGAATTGGATGTTTGAGTTGATGATGAGTTTTTAGCGGTCGACAGTTTTTTTGACCCAGCGCAAAGTTTGCAATGTGCAGATATATTTTTGTCATCTTTACTGGACAGAAACGTGAAGTAATGGCTGTATTATCAGTGAGCAAATGCACCTGTTTGTGGCATCTCTCCTGCCTCTTACACTGCGCCCTGACGAGGTAGCTAGGCTATGTTGTTAGCCGCCACCGCTGTACAGACACAGCACTCACACAACATGGTAATACACGTCCCCCCCCCCCCCCCCCCCCAATAGTGCGGTTTGCTATGTCAAAAAAAACAGCTCCCGTAGGAGTTTTGTGCCAAAATTGATTTTTTTTTGCTGTTTTGGCTTCTATAGGGGCCAATGTGATAGAACATGAAGGGTGCCAAATTTTCTGATCCCCACCCCCATTTTTTGGGGGGGGGGCATCTATTTTGGGACCTCCCTGAACAGTAAAATAGAAGTCCTCCTGAGACAACTCTTACTAAAATGGCTGTAGAACTGTTGTGCTTCAGTTGTATGACACCAAATTTGGAGGAGATGCAGCTGAGAATATGTAGAGCTGATCTACATTTTTATGTTCCACTGGTAGATGACATCACATTTGAAAAATTTAAACACATAATAAAATAAATAATAGCCCATTTAAATAAAATAAATTGAAATGAGCTAAAATGCCTGTAATTAAATAATAAGAATAATACACAGATCATGCTTACACAATTTATTAATTTCTGTGTGGCGCTTTAACTTGAGAAAATCCACCAATAAAGCTTTTGAAAACCGTTCACAAGAAAAAAAGATTCATTGAGGCATTTCATTTGTAAAACACATGTTAAAATCTTTGTCATTGGGATTGCTTTTCTCTTTAGAACAGGACTTTTTTTCCCCTTCTTTCTTTCAGAAAGAAAGCTGACCAATACGCGGGGTCTGAAAGGCAAATTGTTATTGGATTATTATCTTTAAATACCCGCTACTTTTTGAGCAGAATTATAGCTTTGTATAGGCTAATGTTCCTATTGTTGAAAGCACAAAAGTGTGCAATAAACAACTAGCACATTTATATTTTGCATTTTGTTTTCTTACTGTACCAAAAATGAACCGAACCGAGGTACGTACTGAACAGAGATTTTTGTGTACCGTTACACCCCTACTCATTACTGAAAGAAAGTAATCAGATTACAGTAACGCGTTACTTAGTAATGCGTTACTGACAACACTGTGTAAAGTCATGTCACAGCTACAGTGTATTAAGCAGAGGTAGGACCCTCTAAGTAGGGTTATGGGTCAGGAAAGTGGCTGAAATGGGTTTCCTCCGCAGGGTGATAAGCTCGGTCAACCGGGAGGGACTCAGGGTCAAGCCGCTACTCCTCCTCGTTGCGAGGAGCCAACTGAGGTGGGCATGTCCCACCGGCGGGATGCCCTGGGGATGACCCAGGACACGCTGGAGAGACGGTCTCTCGGCTAGCTGGGAATGCCTTGGGATCCCGCCGGAGGAGTTGGTTAAAGTGGGTGGGGAGAGGGAAGTCTGGGCTTCCCTACTAAAACTGCTGCCTCTGCAACCTGAACCCAGATTAAGCGATAGATATTGGATGGATAGATGAATGTGTCAGGAAAATGTATCTCCAATAGTATTAGAGCTGAAACGATTACTCAAATAATTCGAGTAACTTGATTTTAAAAATCAAATCAAATTTCTCTGCCTCGAGGGATCATTTATTTTTGCCAGCTCTAAGCATGACGTTTTGCCCGGACTACTTTTAATGCGGCACAATATGCTGACGTATCATGCATACAGGAATAAGACAGAGGCGGCGGATATATTTGATTTCAATCATGCATTAACATAGAAGAAACGATGAAGAAGCCGACGAAAGTGAAGAGCAAAGCACCAAGAAAAGGCAGATAATGTCAAAAGTGTGGGAGCATTACAAGCAGGACACCAAGGCAAACACTGTTTCATGTATTCACTTAAGCTTCACCGAAGGCACCCCGTTTACTCCGAGAGCGGAGGAGCGATACTCGGGACAAGGAAGAATTAAGTTTGCGTAGCGGTAGTTATTAAGATTAAGGTCACTGTACCTTGTTAACGTAACGTTAGCATGCGGAGGGCTAGGTTTCTGTTAATTATGACTACCGTCGATGCATGGCTAACGTGTCTTATTTCATCTGTAAAAACACAGCGCTGTAGAGTGAGGGTGTAAAAAAAAAAAAGAATGTCATAGGTTGGACCGTCTGTGACGCTGCACATAAAGTAGCAAAAGCGCACTCTGCTCTGGTTGCATTCACAAGGGAAGCATGGTGCGCATGATGCGATTTTTGAAAGGACCAGAGTTCGTTTATTTGGTCCGAACCAGAGTTGGGAGGCGCGTTCATATTTACAAATCGAAGTGGACTGTCTGAGGAAAAAGAACTCAGCTCCGTTTAAAACGTACCAAACAGTGCTAGTGTGAAAGCGCTCATAGACACTTTTCTATTGGATAATTGTCAGGTCTAAGCTGCCCTGGATATTAAAAAGAAGACAAAAAATCATGAATGAGAAGCCACACAACTTTCTTCTACTCTCGAGTAATAGAAACCTGAGTGGAATATGTCACTGCACTAGTAGCATATTAAATTAATGGGTTCCTTGAAAACTCTTCGACCAGTGGCGGTGTGGAAATGAAGATGGACACGTTGTTTCTTCTTGAAAAAGTTGTTGAGGCTTTATTTTCATGGAGAAGTCTCGTGTCTACTCTTACAATGTACTCATGCAAGGTCAGAGAAGGAAAAAAAAAGGGCTTATTGCATATTGCCTGTCGCAATATGCAATAATTCCATTTATCGCACGGTAAATAAAAATGAAGGCAGTAATCTTTTCGCTGTTAAAAGTTCGGCTTCCTTGTTACCACCTTCGCAAAATGCATTTTCGTTCTGGGTCCGGCAAAAAGTAGCACCGGAGCCAATTTGTTCCCATTATATCCTATTGTTCAACCTATGCCGGTGTTCTGCCAAAATCTCGTACATCGGTGAACACCGGATTGACTGCGGACTATCTCCGGCGGGCTTTGGCACGCCGGATGGTTTCGGCTATTTTTTAGTTTAGTGCAGTTTAAGTTTAGTGCCGGTGGAGAAAAAAAGAAAAGGTGACGCTTACCATTGAAATGAAGATGTGAATGATAGCAAAATATAAGCATGGTGTGTGCATCCGTGAACTGGGTCGACAATAGGGCCGTAGTATGTCGATCTCGGCTGGCGGTCCTCCTCCGTTCGCCAGTCTTTATAAGTAAAGGTGACAGTTCTTGTTGTGGTAACATCGCCAAAGAAATCACCAGCTTCGTCAGGTTTCTAATCATTTATTCCATCAACTCACCGAGTGTCCACTGCTGTTGACGCCAGGATCGAAACAGAAAGTAAAATAGTGCTCTCCTGCTCACCGTCAGCCCCGCGGTGCGTTCAGGTACAGCAAAAAAAAAGTCCGCCACATTAGAACCCTGTTCGTTACATTAATACAGGTACTGTACTGTATTATTATTATTATTATTATTATTATTATTGCTATTATTATATTATTGTTATTCTGATTTTTATGCATATTCTTGCTCTTTGTAATTGCTATTTGCAATAGTAACAGCAGTATTTATTAAGCATGTAGTGTGGGTTTTTGAGCTGTGGAACGAATTAATGGAATTATAATGTATTCTTATGGGAAAATCCTGCTCGACATACGACCATTTCGACTTACAAACAAGCTCCTGGAACGAATTAACTTAGAATGTAGAGGTACCACTGTATTACACATGGAACGCCATAGCAGAAGCTATGAGGGGAAAAGTTTTCATTTGCCTAGATGCTTAAATTATTAAGTGGAATTTTATTTTTACCTTAAAAAACACATTTGATTTATTCTGTGTTTCTGTGCAGTATTGTTGTCTTTTTACTTAAAAGAGGCGTGGTCTATTGTTTTTAGTTGTGATTTCTTAAAAAGTATTTTTGAATTTAAGAGTAAACATTTATTATGTTTAAATGGGTGTACGTGATCTATTAATATATACTGTATTGTCACAGTGTTATTTTATTTTTTTTTTTAATTGGGGGTGCAATAATATCGCATATCGCAATAATTTATGAAATAAATTATCGCAGACTAAAATTTGTTATCGCCACAGGCCTAGGCGGAGCCCATATCCCACTTAGTTTATATTCACCCAGAACGAACCGTTAGCGTTCCTTTGTTCTGTCATCTGGCCGAGAGGGAGGAAGATGGCCCCAGACGTTGCAGCGACCAAAGTACTCCACCCTGTGTGGTGTTGCCCCCTGCTGCGGCATACTAATTACCTTTTCTATGTAGATGTCTATCTATCTGCATCGTCAAGGTGTGATCACTCTCGACTGTATCTTTTTGTAAGGAGCTTGCACAATGTATTATAAAGAAGCGACGGCCTGTCCATCTTCCCCCAAGAGTCTCCCAGTCAACTGCTTTGCTCTACCTTGTTACATCGCTACACAAGTAACTGTATAAATTGTACATGAGTAATAGCTCTTCATATATACCACATGACATTCATAATCTCCACACCAGTTCTGACAAACACCTCTGTTTCCTTGCTTTTATTTTCTTGAGGTGGTCCCTAGTTACTCAACGATGTTGCAACACTAAAGGAAGGGGGGGCCCCACAAGTTGCAACATCCCTTTGATATTTTGAAGAATATCTTTTGTCTGTGAGTAGGTGTGAGCTTGAATGCAAGTCAGTATGTGTTATCTTATCAAAACCAAAACAACAGTTAACGATCTTAGAGGCAGTTTACAAGTTGCGGACTCGCCTCGCGTGCATATGGTGCCGGCAAAGATGGAAGGTGAAAACGAAAAATTCTGAATCCTGCCTCCAAAGTGAAAGAATCCGATTGCGGGGGGCTGAGGGGGGATTCCTCGGCATGCATATCAAAGGCTCCTGCCACACGAGACCGCACTGTTAACGTCAGCACTCGTACACGTCACATTGGGCGTGCGCAGCGCTGCTACTAAACATTAAAAAGAGCAAATATGGCGGAATGTCAGCTTTAATTTACTGTTTTAATAATATTTTTAAATTTAATATGTTGAACGTTTCAATTTTTGTGCTTTTTTGAACAAAAGAAAAATGACATCGCTTCGAATGGGCGGGCATATTTTTTTCCGGGCTGATGGAGCTTGGTGGGGTCAAAGTGCATCATTCTCTGTTGCCCGGTAAATATGCACTGCCCCCTAGGGCTTGGCATGAATACTACATCGTTTTCATGCGGAATTGCGATATTGTTCAAATGGAGACGCAAATGCAAATGCAAATTTGAAATTGTTCGTATTCTCAGAGAGTCACCATGTAAATGGCCCTTTATTTTCCAAGTCCCCAGTTGACCAAGTCGCCTCGCCTTTGTCTTATCTTGTAACCAGTGTTGTTGTTGCAGCCCTTTTAATTTTCGTCTTAGTCTTTTGGTCCATAATACTCATTAGTCTTAGTGATATTTGAGTCATCGCAAAATGTGTTTCTCTTCGTCTAGTTTTTGTTGACGGAAACTCAAGACTAATTTTGTATAGGTTTAGTTAACATTTACTAAAAATGTTTTTGTCTGTAAAATTTAAAATAAAAATAATCAAAATCAAGGTTTACAACTATTTTGAATGAATATTAACAGATGGGCATATATTGTTGCGTCTAGAGGGACAACACCAACTTTGTGATAATACACACTCAGCAGGAAAACAGTACATTATTTTCAATTAATTATACCCACTTGGATGCCACGAACTGTATGTGGGGGGGGGGGGGGGGGGGGGAGTTGTCCAAGAGTTTAAGAGGAAGCTCACCGCTAGCATTAGCCTATTGCTAACGCGAATGCTATGTTAACGCAACGAGTTACATTCATGGTGCGTGATCACTAAGCACAGACCTCTTAAAGTGCGTATGACACCAAAAGCATGCTTATTTCATATTTCAAGTTGTGTTTTATGCTCCTGAGTGAAATGGTCTGCTTGGATGTGTGTGGAAACGATCAATTTATGTATTCAATTTTTGAATCCAGTGCAATGAAAATGAGTGACTTCCGGCTTCAGTCTCGGGTTTAGATCGAATGCAAATGTGACGTCACCGGATCAGCATCTCGCAATACAGCATTGCTTGATAGCATGCAGATGGACTGCGGATTCAGCTGATTTTGCGGATTCATTCGTTTATTTTTCGCGTCACGCCAGGCAAACGGCTGCAAAAAAATATTCCTGCACCAGGGAGAGGCGTGTGAGACTCTGGGTTACAAAAGGTTCCCGTTCACCGCTGATATTGGCCAAAACAAGCCCTACTACTATGGGACCATTGGACTTATCAGAAAGTGAGTAAACATCGTATTTTGTATTATGTCAAATACTGGGATCGTGGCACATGTTTTAATACGGAGGTGGCATGCATTTTGTGGCTGATTGTCCACCATGAATGCCACTTGGCAGAGACCAGCGGTTTGTTTGCACCCCCCCCTCTATAGTCGGCTAATTGCCCTCTTTGTGTGCACGGTGTTCTGTCAAATTTTCAACCCCATCAGGAGTTGCAACTTTGTGTTAAAAATGGCCGCGAATACGGCGATTACAAAGTAAACACGACAAACTTTCTTTAACTAAAGGACTATTTACTTACGTTTGACCATTGACAGACATGTAGAAAAGTCCTCAGACACATTCTGCAATGTTAGCTACATAACAACTGCATGCCGCTCTCTTTTTACAAAAAGCATTAGTTTACGCAGTATTCGTGTTGACCATGTGGCAGCTTAATGTTCCTCTGATGTTGGCCGGTTTGTCCGGCGGTACTCTCCAGCTGCTCCCCCTGCTAACTCTCCTGTCTGTAGCAGGGGAACGAGCTGTAACTTGCTTGGGTTGCCGATCGGCGAAGACGATCGACATCCCCGCCGCCGTATGAGATGATCCGGGCTACCTTTGTGTTATTTTTCGGTTCGAAAAGCGGAAATAAGACATTGAGACGTCACTCAGTTCGGGTTAGCATGTCGTCTACCTGTCACGCTTCTTGGTTTGTTTAAATTCTCAGAAGCCGGGGGACAGGGAAATGTCAAAAGCCTGACTTACTACGGTGGCATAAAATATCGTTTGGGAGGTGCGACAGTAAAGGTGAAGTCGACAGTTTTGACTGTTATGGAGTAATTTTGCCATGTCGTACTAAATAAATGCATTTTTATTATTTCATATTCCTTTTAGCACAATACTGTTACTGGTTATTGGTAGGGTTGTTCCGATCATGTTTTTTTGCTCCCGATCGTTTTAGTTTGAGTATCTGCCGATCCGGATATTTCCTGATCCGATTGCTTTTTTTTTGCTCCCAATTCAATTCCAATCATTCCCGATAATTTTTCCTGATCATATACATTTTGGCAATGCATTAAGAAAAAAATGTATAAAACTCGGACAAATATATACATTCAACATACAGTACATAAGTACTGTATTTGTTTATTATGACAATAAATCCTCAAGATGGCATTTACATTATTAACATTCTTTCTGTGAGAGGGATCCACGGATAGAAAGACTTGTGACTTTGTATATTGTGACTAAATATTGCCATCTAGTGGATTTATTGAGCTTTCAGTGAATGATACTGTGGCCATCCCAAATGCATGATGGGAAGTGGAACCATGACTGTGCGCCGTGCTACCAATTGATATATCTTCTCTGCGTTGGGAAATAACTTAAGGTGTTAAGACAAAGATCCATTGCCACCTTGCTTCCCCACATTGCTTCCCTTGATATTTCTAATCATAGGGAGAGGGATTGCAAGGCTTTAGCCAATTAAAAAAAGGCTCCAAAGGCTGCCAAAATTCACTCTATTCATTTTGCGCTGCCTTTTATCTCTCTATATAGGTAAAACGGCGTCAGTACAGATTGAGCGCGACAATGAGTGAGAGGGTCGTGCAGCGCATACCTTAAATCGCATTATTATGTGAGTTAGAATCATATTTTGAGACGATTCGACTATATACAATAATTTAGCAAAGCACAGATGACGAGAAATTAGTCTTTTAATCTGCCGGTTAGCCACGCCTACCATTATAGAGGTCTAGCGTCCCAAACAGGTGGATGACGTCAGCGGTAGACTGGGCTCATCGGTTTTACTATTCAGCCTATTGAGGGGGAATTATTCACAACGAGGAAAACGCGATGAAGAGAGTCGCAAAATGTCATTGTTTCAGTCTCTCTACTCCAATATTTTTACAGGATATTCTTTTTATCCAAGTATTTTTCCCCAATAGCTATATAAATGGCTTAAGAAGGACCAGTCAGCCCGTCAAGGGGGAACTATTCACAACGAGGAAAACACGACGAAGAGAGCGGCAAAATGTCATTGTTTCTGTCTCTTTACTTCAATATTTTTACAGGATATTCTTTTTATCCAAGTATTTTCCCCAATTGCTAAATAAATGGCATGGTCATGACAAATAACAGTCTTGTGCTGAATGGAATATGAAATAATAAAAATGCATTTATTCAGGACGACATGGCAAAATTACTCCTTAAAGGTCAAAACTGTCGACTTCACCTTTACTGTCGCACCTCCCGAACGATATTTTATGACACCTAAATCAGACATATGTCATTTCCCTTCCCCGGCTTCGGAGAATGTAAACAAACCAGAAGGCGTGACAACTAGCCGACATGCTAACCCGAACCGAGTTATGTTTCAAAATCTTCGAAGCGGAAAATCACACATAACTATCCTGGATTATTTGACATGACGACCCGGTTGTCGATTGTCTTCGCGGATCGGCAAACCGCCCGACGGAGAGCAATTGACAGTTCGTTCCCCGGAGGAGGGTGGCTGGAGTTGTTGTGCAGCTAACGTGCTGCTGCTAATGAGCATTAGGAGAGCTTTTTACATGCCTATCAATGATCAAACGTAAGTAGTCCTTCATTTAAAGGAAGTTTGTAGTGTTTACTTTGTAATCGATGTATTCGTATTTGACCTAATACAAAACAAGATGTTTACTCACTTCCTCGTAAGTCCAATGGTCCCACAGTAAATATCCACGGTGAATGGGAACCTTTTGAAACTCCAAAAAGGCGCATACGCCTCTCCCTCATACAGAGTGATTTTTCTGCAGCCGTTTGGCTGGGGTGATGCGAAAAATAAACGTATTAATCCGCAAAATCAGCTGAATCCTTCGTCCTCATACACAACAGTACACTGTAGCGTGAAGAGGACGTCTTCTACCGTACACGTCACAGCGCCCTCCTCCTCAATGCAAGACCGAAGCCGGAAGTCACTCATTTTCATGGCGCGGGATTAAAAAAACTAAATAAAAATAGCGATCGCTTCCACACACATCCAAGCGGCCCATATCATTCAGTGGCATAAAATACCACGTGTATTATGAAATAAACATGCTTTTTCGTGTCACAGGCACTTTAAGCCTAAACTTAAGGCTCTGGATGAGTGTAACATATTATGTTTGTAACGTTAAGTACAATTAGATAATGATTTAATTAAAAAATATATATATTAAAAAAAGGCATGGCCGATATGTTTTTGCCGATTCCGATACTTTGAAAATGACGTGATCGGACCCGATTGATCGGGATGCCGATCGATCGGGACATCTCTAGGTATTGGTCATGACCGTACCATTTATTTAGCAATTGGGGAAAATACTAAAACTGATTGAGACTGAAACAATGACTTTTTGCGGCTCTCTTCATCCCATTTTTCTCGTTTTGAATAATTCCCCCTCAATGGGCTGAATTGTAAATCAGATGAAACCATGACCCTGCCATCTCTGTTGGGGATGCTAGAGCCCTACAGTGGTAGGCGTGGCTAAACGGTGGATTAAAAGACTAATTTCTTGTCATCTGCGCTTTGCCAACTTGTTGTACAGTGCCTTGCAAAAGTATTCGGCCCCCTTGAACCTTGCAACCTTTCGGCACATTTCAGGCTTCAAACATAAAGATATAAAATTTTAATTTTTTGTCAAGAATCAACAACAAGTGGGACACAATCGTGAAGTGGAACAAAATTTATTGGATAATTTAAAGTTTTTTAACAAATAAAAAACTGAAAAGTGGGGCGTGCAATATTATTCGGTCCCCTTGCGTTAATACTTTGTAGCGCCACCTTTTGCTCCAATTACAGCTGCAAGTCGCTTGAGGTATGTTTCTATCAGTTTTGCACATCGAGAGACTGACATTCTTGCCCATTCTTCCTTGCAAAACAGCTCGAGCTCAGTGAGGTTGGATGGAGAGTGTTTGTGAACAGCAGTCTTCATATGGAGGTAGATTTGTGTCTTTATTATTCAATCAAAAAAAAAGTTGCTTCGATCAAATAAAAAGTTGCTTCAATCAAAATATATACTTTCAATCGAAGGAAACGTCACTTCAATAAAAAAAAATGTGTTTGAATACAAAAATACATTTGAAACTCAAAAAAATATATTTGAAAACTTTTTCTTTGATTGAATTTTATTTTTTTGATCAAAGTCAAGTTTTTTTTAATTGAAACACCATTTTTGATTGAAGTCATGTAATTTTCCGTTTGGACCACATTTTGGCTAGGACATTTGTGTCTTTATTATTCAATCAAAAAATAAATTGCTTCAAACAAAAAAATATATATTTTCAAAAGAAAAATCACTTCAATCAAATTTTTTTTAAAAATCAATTGTAGAAAAAAAGGTTTGAATGTGAAAAAATATTTGAGACTCAGAAATTCACATTTGAACACTTTATTTTTCATTCAAACTGTTTTCTTTGATTGAAGCAATCCTTTTTGTGTTTGAGCCATATTAGGGGTAGGACATTTGTGTCAAAATCATTCAATCGCAATAAAAGTTGCTTTAATCAAAAAACTATTTTTAATCAAAGAAAAAAATCATTTGCAAAAACTTTTTTTTTTATATATATATTTTTTTTTTATTTGAAATATATATATTTTTTTATTGAAGTGTCACTTTTTTTGAAAAGCAAAAAGTTTTAAACTTATTTTTTTCAAAGTGGAAAAAGTTTTGAACACACGTTTTTTTTTTGAAGTGGAAAAAGTTTTGAAGGCACTTTTTTTCGATTGAATCATTTTGACACAAAGATTCTCCTTCAACGCTAGTTCCGGTGTGTTTGATTGGCAGGTAGCTGAGCCAATGACATAAAAGTATGTAGCAAGCATAATGGCCACCAGGGCTCCATCCAGCCATCGGAGTCTGTTGGAGTCTAAGCCGAATATAGGGCACCGGTACGGGCGTGTGACATTGACAGCGTTGACAGCAGCAGGTTTATGAAGCTTGGCGCCTTTTTCGTGGCCAATCAGCTGCGGCGATGTCGTCGGTCCGTCCGGCGTCAATCAGCTGTTGTCCCAGTGAGAGGGCTCCACCAGCCAGCTGGTGGAGGCGACGATCAGCTGACAGGAAGAGTCTCAAAAAATAAAAAATTATATGGCCAGGGCCATCACAAGTTTTCTCTGCTGCAAACACTTCGAAGATGCCTGCTTCCTCAACCGGTCTGCTTATGATCAAGGATTTGCCAAAAAGTAAGTGTGATTTTTGGATAGATGACTGATGACTGTGTCAAAGCAGAGCTGCCAACTGTTGTGGAACGAACAGTAGAAGCTAGCGACGTTAGCTGAAAGCTAACTCGTGGCAATCCCCGATCATAGTTGTTGTTGCGTTCACTAGGTTAAGCGTGTTTAAATTGTGCGTCAGCTACAATCTTGTCCGAAAGGGTTAATCCACTGTCAATCGGGAAAGGGGTGTGGATGTGCATATAAGCGGGTCGGCGTCGCGGTAATTCACGGTCACGTTGCCGTAAGAGACACACACCGCCGGTGAGTTTGTCCACATTTGTATTTGTATTATGTATTTCCACCTTCATGCTTCAAGCATTGCATTGCTTTTGGACGGTTCGGCGTTTCTTTCACGGTGATCGCATGATAGCCTTCTAGTTTGTGTTTTACGAGAGCCGCTGACAGGTGACAGTTGACGAACAAGCGTGTTGGTTTTAATGTCTCGCAGCGAATCAGCGAGCGCGCAGGACACGCAGTGAATCATGGGAAATGTAGTCTTGGGACAACACTGAAGTAGTGCTTTGTAATCTGTTCGCTTGTGTGAAAAAACTACATTTCCTCACGCCATTAGACGCCACTTCCTGCCGAGAGCCCCAAGCTGTCTCGATGTGTTAAAAAAGAAACAAAGTTGTCAGCATGTCGTGTGTTCGATACCTTTGTCAACAAAAAGCTCATAACAAGACACTATGCACGATCCGTTTAAGAGACGCTGGGACTAGAGAGCTGTGAGTAGTAGGAGGCGAGGGGAAGATGAGCGAGAAGCAAAACTTTGCGTTCGAATGTGGCGGCAGTCCGCTATTATTTTGTTTTCTTATTGTTGCCACAATAAAGTGGAGAAAGCCATCAACGACTCATCTCCTTCTTTCCCCCTCAACATTTTTATATTATTATTTTATATGCACAAGAGCTGCCGGATCTGGCAAAATGAACATGAAGACTGATTATTATCTTTTTAAACAATGTCATCAGATAGACAAAAACATAAAATTATGTGCAAATGCCTGCGTCTTCAAATCATGAAAATAATAAGCCTATATCTTACCAATCTTGTAATCTCGTTGGGTCTTGTCTCCATTCCATGTCAGGTAGTCTAGGCACATTGTTTGCATCCTGATTAGCGTCTGACTAATACATGTTAGGTCCAACATGAAATTCCAACCTCCTCTTCTTCCTCCAACTCGTCAAAAACTTGGATCTCCTCCCTTGCGCTCGATCTATCGCTTATATCGCAGTTTGAATCATTGTTTGAAGGGCTTTGTATGGCGGCCGTATGTATGGAGCGCTGCCATCGCTGTTCTTGGTGTGACGTATCATTTCCGGGTTCCTCCCCTTTCAGGCTCGAACTTCGGAAACGCGATTATTTTGTCAAATATACAAAATATAAATTATTTTTTCATGCTTTATTTGTTTGACAATGTTTAATTACTTTAATTATGACCCTATTTGGCATGTTATGAAATTACTTCACATTTCTACTTTAAGTGAATTACAGTACTTTAATTATATTCAGATTTACATTGACCCCTTTTCACCTGATGAATGTGCCAGTCCATTTTTTCCCCCCACAAACGCACGTTTGATTGGCTGATGACTTGAAACACACACACACACATGCATTCGTCCCCCTCCCCCCGACAGAAATACAACATGCGAGGGATATTAGAAGTTTTTTTCCGCCAGCAGCAGCAGCAACTCCTAGTATTCCAAAAACATCAATGTCGTGAAGTGGGGAACGCATAATTGATTTTGCTACTGAAAGTCCAACCTGAGTCAGAGTTAGCATAGCAATAATCTGTGCAAAATTCCCTAACTCGAGGAGGAGGCCGCTTTGATGTTTTCTACTGTCAACGTTAATTCAACTGTAAGAAATGTAGTGAACCAAGGTTTACCCCCTACTCCCCAGTTTTTTAAATTTATTTTATTTATGTGGTCTTAAGCAGCCCAAAGGAGTTTTCTTTTTTTTTTTTTGTTGAGTTTGGCTGTGCTTGTGGACAAAAGCAGTAGTGTTTTACCGGAAGGAAAGCTCCATTTTTATTTTTTATTTTTGTTATTCCCTGCCTAAGAAAAATAGCTAGCTGAAGATAAGATCAACAGACTTATTTTACGCAAAAAGTTTTTATATTTAATCTTAAAAAAGAAAAAAATAATAATAATCTAAATTTAGAAATAGATATTGTTCAAAACATTTGAAAGCATTTTGTTTCTTGATTTAGGTGAAAAATGACACTTTTAGATGTTTGGGCTTAATAAGAACAAATAGTAATATTTACTAAAAGTAAATCTGTTAGCTAGCCTTTTAAACTCAAAACAAGATGGAGAAAATTATTTGACTAGATTTAAGAAATATCAGATTAAGATGTTATGCTAAATTTCACATTGCAAATTTAGAGTATAAGTCGATACAGATTTATTTTTATTAATCATTTAGCCTATCAATTAATTAAATTCTTGTTGGTGTGAAATATAGCCCTGACTCCCGTTCATCCAACCTGTTTGGTCTTATCAATGTCCTGTCCCCAGCAAAAAGTGTACATGCAGGTCATACTGTTAAATCGTCCCGACCAATATTGAGACCAAAGCTACGCCCTTGATATTGTCACACCCCCTGATATGAAGATTACCTTGTGAAAAAATTCCTTCAACTAGTCATTTTTGAACTGATATTTAGTTTTAAAAAATTGCTTCGTCTGTGTTCTGTATGGATTTGTTGCTATTTTCAATTGTATTGCATGTATTAGTCACGTGCAGAGTTGCAATGTAGCCTTATTGTTGCATCGACTTACCATGACAACAGTCAGCAGTGGCAATCTTTTTACATTCCTTAGGAAACATCTGGTACAAACTATCACACATGTATCTTTCTGAAAATGAACTCAAACATTCTAACTTGGATCAAATATGACTTGAGAAGATAATGATATTATGAAACATTTTCATTTTTGGGAACAAATTGGAGTATATTTTGGGAACACTCTGTTCTTTCACATTTTCCTATCGTTTTTGTATCTGGTGAAGTCCTAGACAAAAAAAAAAAAAAATTTGGGATATGTGAAGCCTCTGGGCTGAGGCAAAAACCGCTGGTCACGGTTAAGGCCCCTTTAAATTGCCTATACTGAAAGAAACCTACTATCATAGAGTATGGAAGTAACTGTCATAACTTCATCCCAGTACAACAAAAGCAAACATTGTTAGTCCTTGCACTTTGTCTTCATCCAAAATTGGCAAGCTGGTCTCACAGTTGCATCACAACATTGATACTTTTTGTGACATGTCTGTAATATGGCTGCCAAATGCCAGGCGTGTTTTCTGAGCCTTGGGATGTCATCATTTTCGGCACCTCTCCTAAATGAAGCAAGCCTCAGTATGTACTCAGCAGAAATGTCCCTTCATTACGCGACACACACTTCGAAGGCTCGGCGCACCTCATTACATCACTAATTTTTACATAACGGAAACAAACTGCAGAACAAAGAGACAATGTCCAGCAACAGAAAAAAAAGTCAAGAAAATCACAACCAAGATTGCTCAATTTACTATTTTTTTTATGCAAAATAAAATACTAACATTCCCACATTGATTTCAACATGTTGTCAGGTTTTGAAGCCTGAGCTAGGGGAATATTATGGAATTGGTCACTTTTTTAATTGACGACTGCCACCTCTGGCCCAAAGCGTAACTGCAACCTGTGTTAAGCTCATACATGGTGCGCATGCTCGTATGAGCACGAACATAAAGCAATGAATGTTTGGTCCTTCAAATCAGCACCAGAAGTGTAAAAACGTTAAACGTGATTGTTTACTGTGAGTTAAGTGACTTAGAAAAGTGTCTTTGATAAGCGGGGACAAGGTGAAGGCTCAGTGAAACGGCAAATGGACTAGAGGTGGGAATCTTGGGGCACTTAACGATTCGATTATGATTACGATTCAGAGGCTACGATTCGATTATAAATCGATTACTGATGCCCCCCAACCCCCGCTTTTAATGTTTCACATATTAGTTCCAAAATTGTTCAAAAATCCTTTCAGGCTAAACTAAACTACTATTACAGTATCAAGTTAACAGTTCAAAACAGTAAATATAATACTCAAGTCCTCATTCTGTATCAGCAGCTTTAAACTACATTCAATTAATTTAATGTTATGAATCAACTGTTAAACTTGTTAAAATTGGTCCCGTTATTCAATGATTTCCTTTCTGTCTACTTTCGACATGTGAAAGTTTGAAAACTGTTTCATCATTCAGGGATAGATTCAAGTCAAGATTTTTGCCGATTTAGGAGTATTTTAGATAAAAAGTTAATTTGGTTCGCTCCAACAGAGCCTTCCAGAGAAGTCTACTGCCTTAAGATGGCGGCTGTTTACTAATGCCGGCAAGTTTGTCATTTCACATTTAGCTGTCTATACATGTTCTAACCCTACCGACGTCTGTCATTTCGCATCTAGTTCTGTATATATGTGATATCTACCGTAGCATTAGGTGGCCGTATGTTTGTAGCAACTGGGCGTTGTTTGTAGCGGCTGTCGGCCGCAGTCAGGTATTATTGTTTATTTTTTATCTAGTGGCATGACTTGAACATGATATTTACTCTCTGTCCGTTCCTTATTGCGTCCTGAAGACCGCGCTGTGTTTTAGTGCAGCTTTACCCGGTATACCATAATTTCCCGAATATAGCACATACTTTTTCCCCCCAAAATCAACTTGTAAAATCATGGTGCGCATTCTACACGGGTACAGGGATGGAGACAGAAATTATATGTTAGGGCTGTCAAAATTATCGCGTTAACGAGCAGTAATTAATTTTTTAAATTAATCCCGTCAAAATATTTGACGCAATTAACGCACAAATGCTCCGCTCAAACAGATTAAAATGATAGCACAGTCAAAGGTGTACTTGTTGTGTTTTTCGGAGTTCTGCGCCCTCTGCTGGCGCTTGGGTGCGACTGATTTTATAGGCTTCAGCACCCATGAGCATTGTGTAAGTAATTATTGACATCAACAATGGCGGGCTACTAGTTTATTTTTTGATTGAAAATTTTACAAATTTTATTAAAACGAAAACATTAAGAGGGGTTTTAATATAAAATTTCTATAACTTGTACTAACATTATCTTTTAAGAACTACAAGTCTTTCTATCCATGGATCGCTTTAACAGAATGTTAATAATGTTAATGCCATCTTGTTGATTTATTGTTATAGTAAACAAATACAGTACTTACGTACCGTATGTTGAATGTATATATCCGTCTTGTGTCTTATCTTTCCGTTCCAACAATAATTTACAGAAAAATATGGCCTATTTTATAGATGGTTTGAATTGCGATTAATTGTGATTAATTATGATTAATTAATTTTTAAGCTGTAATTAACTCGATTAAAAATTTTAATCGTTTATATAAAAAGACCGATTTTTTTTATTGACAGGGCCATGTTGTGTTGAAGAAAACGTTTGTAGCGATCCGTTGCCGACCATTACGGTACATGACGTCAAAATTTTGTTTCGGTAATACTTAATTCAGATTGGTCAAATGATTTCGTCTGTGCTAAATTCTTTTTTCCACTCTTCATAAAGCACTGCATTTAGTTTCTTTAACTCATTTGAGTCAACGTTTATTGCAACTCGGCAACTCGGACCATAACAAATGTAACGCGACACAGACTTCCTGTGTCCGTCAACTATATCTGTCCCTCGGGAAACTCAAACCCAAATAACAAGAGTTCCTCGTTACAGTAGCGATGCTCTCGTTCCGATTTCCGACTTCGGTCCTCACTTTTATTTTACCGTATCAATCCATAGAAGAAACATTTATTCATCATGATGAAACGATCAAGTTATACAGCAGCCTTTAAAAGAAAAGTCACATCTGTTTTGTTTTCTCCTGGATTTTGGTAAGTTGGAGAAGTTGTCAGATCATATTATTACCGTGCATATTGTCAGTTTATGGTAATGTTTTGAACTACCAATGTGCTATGCTTGATCTGTGTTTCACCAGTCAGTAAAATGACATTTCTGTATCTGTACACGAGCTCTGTTTTCTTGTATTCTTCTATTTATTGGTACTAAAATTATGGTGCGCGTTATACACGGGTACAATAATTTCCCCTAGATTTTACAAGTAAATTTGGGGTGCGCATTATACACGGGTGCGCCTTATATTCGGGAAATTACGGTAATGAAATAATCGGAATTTGGAGGTTTGTGAATCGTTCTTGAATCTTCCACGGCTGAATCGCGAATAATCTAAGAATCGGAAATTTCTCACGCCTCTAGTAGAGACGCTCATGGACACACACAGGCAGGTATTCGCCCAGAGTGTTTAACTCTAGGGCTGTCCCAAACGATTATTTCTCTCCCAATTAGTCTGCAGACTTTTTTAACGATTAGTCAAATAGTCTAATAATTTTTTCACTTTGTTTTTGTTTTTGTTTTTTTAACTAATCTTGCAATTAAATTTTCACTGACGATTATTAATTTACAAAAAAAACACTCGAATTCTTTATTAATGTACAAATAAACACATAGATAATGATAATAAACCACAAAAAAACAATGAGGTCGAATGCTGATGATATTAACTAGTGCAAAAGAATGGAATGTAAACATTCAGAACACTGTGACTTTTTGTGGTATGTCTATATTGTTCTAAGAGTGAGCACCAGCAAAGTAGATAAATCAATGTCACGTATCACTGAAGTAGGTGAAAAAAACTTAATGTTGCACGTTGATACCATGCTACGACGGAGTTTTAGAGCCCAAAAAATATATTTTGGAAAAATGACTACAAATTTAAAGTTGTACTATTCCTACAAGAAAAAAGTCTCATATGCAAGAGTAATGTAGTTAAAAGCCGCTACCCATTTTACATACATGTTCCTTAGTAGGGAGCTATGAGTCTACGACGAAGCATTAGTATAAATTCTTCTATTGATTATAATTTGATGAAGCTGAAGCAAAAATAATGATTTCCTTATTTGTAAAGCCGATTCTAAAACACAAGATGCTTTCAATATTGTTGATTTTAACAGAGGCGGCAATGCGCTATGTAAAGTACACAGCTTCTTATTTAGCTCTATTAGCCTGACATTAGCCCCTAATTCTCTGTCGAACAACGTACATAAAGGCAACTTCAATAAAAAAAAGTCTTTATATGGACTTACAATCGGCCAGCTTGTTGTCTCCTGTCGTCTTCCAAAATTATACCTGGGTGACGACATGTCAGGTGTTCATTTATGGCCAACGTGCTGCCGCCATGCTCCACACGACAGTGACACCCTCTTTTGTTTCGTTAAAATAAATCCATGCATCGACCACTCTGGTCTGCTTTTTGGGCTTTGTGCCGCTTTCCCCGCTTGCATCCCGAGTAGGCATGTGCAGGTATGAGATTTTGACGGTATGATAACTTTAAGCAAAAATACCGCGGTATCACGGTATTGCAGTTATAGCTCTAAAATGTGTTATTTTGAGATGTATGGGTTAATTTTTTTTTTCATTGTACAGGATTTGCTATTTTTCACAACATATTTGCAAATTAGAACATGAATATAATGTTTCAATTAGGGCTGTCAAAATTATCGCGTTAACGGGCGTTAATTAATTTTTTAAATTACGTTAAAATATTTGACGCAATTCATTCATGCACTAAATGACCCGCTCGCACATTGCCTCAAACATATTACAATGAGGCCGTTTATGGACATTAAGAGTGAAGAGAATACCACCGGCCGCTTGGGGGCAGCGCCGTTCCATACTCATGTTTTTTCTTCTAAACGTGGGAGAATTAGTAGTTGTGAGACGTTTATGCTGTATTCACAATGCAATGCAAATTGCTATTTGTGCTCCACACATATTTCGGTAAGTTTTCTTTCTTTTAGTGGCAATTATGTGTCTCTTGTTGTATTTTGGGTAAGATATGTACAGATATATGTTATACAGTAAAGGCGAGTGGACACAGGCGTTCTTTGGACCGCGCCGTTTATTGGCATAAGCTTCGGCAACTCCTTCACAACAAACATAAGTATCGTTTAGTGAAAGCACAACAAAAATAATATTCCTATCTCTCCCCAAAAAAATAATGTTCACAAAAAGAAAAGCACTTCAGTCTATAGTAATGAGGTCCTATTCTGACACACAGTTAAACAACAATACAAAATGAACTGGCATTCCATATCAAAATAGCTATGCAAAATACACGTAAAACTTAGACTTTGGTCACTCTATTTTTATTATTGTTATTTTTATTATTATTATTATTATATTAACTCTACTTTTGATTGAAAATTATACAAATTTTATTAAAACAAAAACATGAAAAGGGGTTTTAATAAAAAAATTACTAGTAACTATAACAATTATCTTTTAAGAACTACAAGTCTTTCTATCGGTGGATCACTTTAACAGAAAGAATGTTGATAATGGCATTTGTGGATTTATTGTTACAATAAACAAATACAGTACTTATGTACAGTATGTTGTATGTATATATCCGTCGTGTGTCTTATCTTCCCATTCCAACAATAATTTACAGAAAAATATGGCATATTTTAGAGATGGTCTGAATTGCAATTGCGATTAATTACGATTAATTAAGTTTTAAGCTGTAATTAACTCGATTAAAAATTTTAATCGTTTGACAGCCCTAGTTTAAATAAATAAATAAATAAAATAAATAGAACTTTTTAGAATATACCCACGGCGAAAGTTGCTCAAGATCAGAGCAAGGACAAAAATAATTATTTGCCATAGAAAAGTAAAAACATTATATGTTGTATATCCAGTTTATTGCAGGGACTTCATTGACTTCAAAGCTCCATCTCAACATTTTTAGAGACTTGCTAATTTTCTACATAGTTCTCTCTAAGTCCAAGTTATGATGCAGGAATGTGAGCGTATTCACCTTTTCTGGGTTAAATTTGGAGCGTTGAGTTGAGAGGAAACTAGTTAGCCATCTTGGCTTACTAACTAGCCACATTATCTGCCTTGTTAACAAGCTTACGTTATAGTATTAGTTTTACCATCACTAGACACACTAAACACACTGCACTTTCGTAGCTGGTGGGAAACGTTCATGACAGCATTTACTTATCTTGAATTTTGTGTAAAGTGACTGATGATATTCGCGGAAATGTGAAATCATGTTGCAGGTGTTGCCTTCCCTTGCAACCACCCTCCGCAAGCGTGTCTTGCACGTCAGCCTTCATTCCTCCCTCAAGCCGTGGCCGTCTGTTTCTTTTTGGTAGCCGAAATACGAAAGGCTTTGTTTTTTTTTGTTTTGTTTTTTTTTTGTTTTTTGAGGGCGGAAAAAGCTGAAGTCAAGTTTCGCCTCTTTCAGCCACAGTGTCAACTCTTGTCTACAGCAGACAGAATACCGTCACTAACAGACACAGCAACAACCGTAGGGGTGAGCGCTACTGCTCCAAGCCACTTTTGGCTGCATTTTTGGGACATAAAAAATCGTGAATGCGCTACTATGGTATGATGGAAAATTTTTGTGGTTTTGAAACTGTGACGTTTTCATACGACGGTAAACCTTGAAACTGGTAACCGACACGTCATAGAATACGTCATAGAATACGTCGACTAGTCGGGACTGCTCTATTTGACACGAACACTCTCGGATGAAGGGGGGAAAAAATCTTACAATTTCAGTGCTCTGTGTACTCATGAGGTCATTGGTGGAACATGCATGGATTAGAAAAGTTTTTTAAATTAACACTAAAAATCCATAGCACCTTTAAGTGACTAGCTCCATCCAGTTTTAAAGCTGAGAAGTGCGACAGAATTTAGGCTTTTTTTTAGGCTTCTGGTGCGGGCCATATTCAATAATATTTTTGGAATTTGGTCTGGGCCAATAAAAACTGTGACAAAAAAGTTTGGACACTCCAGATGTAACCCGTCATACCTGTTCCTATGCCATGCGTTCTTTATTCCTGCAGAGCCAAAATTTAATGAATCGATGCCAATACATAGCACTAAGGAGGAAAATAAAATAGCATGTTCCCCCACTAACCACGTGGCCTTTTGGGACCTCTTTCAGGGACCTGCTGGCTCAGCTGAGGACAGGATGCAGGCGTGCGCACCTTCGTGGGATGCCTTGGCAGGGAGAGTGCAGGACCCACTGAGTGCAAGGAACCCGTGCCAGTACCAGACATGCAGTGGTGCTGGTTGGCCGACCTTATCTTCCGGGCAGGACATCAGATGCTACCAAAATGTTCCATGTGAACCCTGGAACAACATCACATCTGGTCCTCAAGGGAGAAACTATCAGTTTGCCTCCTATGGAGTTTGTCATTACATGATAGAGCAAAATTCATCAACGTGTAGCACAGGAGTCACCTCCTGTGACCAGAGCGATATGGTGGCTTACCAGAACCCATCCCCTCCTTCGTGGCACCCATTAGAAGCAGTCTGCGGCAATAGTGTTGTAACTGAACACTACGTGCACAGTAGTGGATTCTACCAGAAATCGCTGCCGCCCTATTCGCAGACCAGAATCTGTACAAGTGGGCAGAGCTTTACCGTACCCAACACCAATCAGACACTCCAGCACCAGCCAGCCACAGTTGGCCCATTAGCAGAGTCTTTGCAGTCATATACCCGTAACTACTTAGAAACACCCATGCAGGCTATACAATCTATCAAGCAAAAATTATTGACACAGGCAAGGATGAGAACATGTCCAAATGACAACATTCAAATGAGGATGCGAGAAGAGGCTGTGCCAATGAGCAAGCAATCCAGAAGCTATTCTTATGTTTCAAATCCTAAAACAAGAACAATTCTAGAAGGAGTGCTGGCTGGTGGAACCTTGGTATGTAATGCTAGCCAAGGTAGGAATTCAAAAGAGCCTGAGATCCGGTTCGACAAGCAACATGAGCAGCCGGCCAGCGGTAAACTCAAATCTCTCCCAACACAAAAGTGGACTAGAGAGTCTTTAAAGTTACTCATCAGGAGGCAGATGAAGTCTCCTCCATCTTTCCCCCAGTTTGATTATTCATCAGTAATGAACCTCTTCTGGGAAAATCGCAAATTGCTGGCGGAAAATCTCAGGAAGGAATTTTTCACAAACCTCATGGTCGATGCTCACGTGTTCTGTGAGAAGCACGTGACCACAGACACGGTGGTGCTGTTGGAAGCCAAGTGCGACTTAAACCTCAGCGGAGTTCAGGTTCTACGAGATGGCGACTGCTATTCCGAACCGCCGTACACGTCGGTCTGGAGGAATGTCAACCAACATCTCGACGACATAGATAAGGAATTTGGCTTCGACAGGAACTTTCTGCATCAGGTGCAACTTATGGAACCGCTTACGCCATCAGGTCCTGCGACTCCTCTGCCAGAAGCTAAGCCCGCCTCCTTGGAAGAACTCAGACGAGAACAGAAAGAAAGACAACAAGAACTTGAAGAGGCACAAAGTGAACCGAAGATGGAATCTGCTGCATTTGTGTCCCACAGTGAAGATCCAGATGATGTGTACTCATTCATCATCCAGGTTCTGCCCCAAGAGGAGGCCAAAGCCATCCATGAACACATACATAATGCAGAAGAAGCTACTGCCCTTCCAAGTAACAGTTCGCAAAAAAAACACAATAATGATCTTGAAGACCAAGTGGTGGAAATTGAGTGTGAGGATCACGACTGCTCCCTCCCCTGCTTGAGTGAACGCAACCAATCTCCTGATGCCTCTTTTGTGACGGAACAGACGGACAATCAAGAAATGGGTAATGTTGCCCCAGAAGACAACAAAGAGCTTGAAAAGACAACAGTAGAAGGTGACCAAGCGATGCTAAAGATCTCACGGCAAAAAGATGACCGAGACACTGGAAAGGACACCCAACAAGAGGTGGCAACTGTCTCCCTACTAAAAGATGCCCAAGAGTCTGGAAGTGTTAGCGGACATGCTAATGACAGAGTGATGGAAAAGATCTCCCGACAAAAACATGTCAAAGATGTGGAAAATCTCTCCCAGCCGCTCGCATTTTTACCATCTAAAAATTCTTGTCCATCTGAAATGTGGCCTTTGCAAGATCGCCCTGTGAAAGTCCTCTCCAAGAAACAATACCAAGGTGAGAGGCTACTCTGCCTCGCTGCCAAACGTTTGGCAACTTTAAAGAGAAAAGTCAAGAGAGCAAAGCAATCCGGCATTCACATGCTCCACCGCAAGAGGCTGAAAACAAAACATTTGGGGATGGACTTTGGCAAAAAAAGCAAAGAAGCTCTCAGGGCCAGTCGCAAGCAGCCAGTGGAACTGGCGCTTTTTGGCTCTGCTAGACGAAAACACAGCCAAACTCCGATTGATTGTGTGCCAGAGGTTGTGAGTGTGAGTACTAAGAGGAGTTTGAGCAAACAGAAGATCTACGACAAGTGGCGTCTACCCCCAACCAAGCTTGATGGCCAAAGCAAAGACCAGTCTATGAAGAAGTTCTCCATGGACATGCTCAAAAAAGAGCCACCATTGCCTTCCCTTCTATTCAGGAAGAACAACGGCAGAGTTTCATTAATCCTCAAAGAAAAAAGGTCCGAACTAGATGTACCCCGAAGACAAGCTACTGATGGAATGCGGAAGACCACTGTTGACTATTCTCATGGTAAGTCAACGAGAAAGTGAGGCTACATTGTAACTCTGTACATGATTAATGCATGCAATACAACTGAAAATAGCAAAACAAATAGTTCACACAGAACACAGACAACACAGTTCGTTTTGTTATCAAGATTACCTTATTTTTAATAATATGTTGCTTACTCATACAGCAGTCTTGGGCCACGTTTACGAGACAACAATCCTACGCAATAACGCAAAAGTGTTGTTTTGCCATTATTTTCATTCCGTGTTTACACGACCATTATGTGTAGGGGAAAACAGCCTGTGCAATTTGCCAGTGTGGTATGCTTTCCCAATGTGTATGTGGCAGCACCAAAAAAAGAAAGAAATCACGAGAATGCACTTCCTTGGCTGACGTAGCGTACCAACTCTTTAAATAACAGAGGAGTGTCTCAACACCAACCCTTCTGCAGTCTCCTCTTTTGTCCTGGTCAAATAACAACTTGGCGAAGCGCATTTGGCTTTAATTAGGGAACAGCAGTGTAGTTTTCGTCAACAATGACGATAGCGAAAATATTTCGTCAACGAACACTTTTTTTCATGACGAAGACAAGACGATAATGAGCTAAAAACATGTTTTGGGAGACTAAAACATAGTGAGGCGAATGCCAGTTTTTGTCTGACGGGGCGAGAATGCACTATAGTTTCCGCTAGGGCTGGGCGATATGGCCTCAAATACGTATCACGGTAAATAGAGCAGATTTACCTCGAGAACGAGAAATGACGATAAGTTCGCCAAGCGAACTGTTATATATTTTGAAAATCTGAATCAATGCGTGAAATACAAATTAACTGTTTCTTGGTGGTTTATTCACCAGATTTCAATTTAACATATTTAAACAATTGTACATGCAGCCTCAACACTAAGTACATAAAAATTCTTGTAAACCGTAAGAATTCAAGTATGAATGTTTATAACAGCTTGTATGACTTCAACAATGTACAACTTTATAAAAACCAATACAACAACTGTGCAAACATGTCATTGTAACACAAATGACTTAGTTTGAACAAAACACTTCAAACAGACAACTTATTGTTAATGGCTGCTGTGACATAATTACGCAACACAAGTGTTTACTTCAATGTTTCAAGTTTTTTTTCCCCAGAGCATTTTTTTAATACATGCACGCAAACATGCACCCCCCACAGAGACACATACACATATTAAAGCTATATTGCTCTATTGCCAATGAAACATTTAAGATTTTATCATGCCAGTAATGACACAGAATGAAGCAAGCAAATATAGAAAAATTAAACGGTCATATTATAGGCTTCACTGTTGCATTATAATTTATGCTGAATGCTTTACCCTCATTAAAGATATCAAAGAAATATCACACAGAGATACAACATAACGTGACATACTAATTGCTAGATGCAGTCTGTAACCCAATCCATCCATTAAGTTCAACCATTTTGACAAGGTTAGAGCCGCTATCCGACTCATCACGTTCATTTTATAGCGTTAGCCGCTAGCATTAGCCTGTGGCCTGGCTACCAGTAGAAAGGCCCGCTACTGAAATCGTAAGGACCAGGGAGGAAAGCGGGTGAAAGCCCCTTTGTAGGCCGCCAAGAGTCTACTTAATGTCGGGTGAAAGTTTGGCGACACTCCCTTAAGCCCGACTCCATTACATTTGCTTGTACCGATAGCCGCTAGCCTTAGCCTACAGGGCTTCTGTTTGTTTGAGTTCTGATAACCACGTGACTTCATACGTAAGCACACTGACTGCTTTCTTAAAGGGGAATGAACATAGCCGAACAACAGAGTCAAAGCGAGATGAAAAGACCAGTTTTTTTAACGACATGGTCAAAATTACGTCGGTCATCATGAAGAATTTCGGTAATGGTAAATTTTCGGTATACCGCCAAATGTTTACAATGTTTAACATTTTTATATGTAGTTAGCCATAATCGTAGCAGTGTCTGGTTGTATCACTCATGTGAGGTGCTGCATCCCCCCAACTCTGAAGTGTCCAGGCTTGCTTGTTTTGAAACAGACGGGAAGATTTGGTTTCTTACCTTCGCAATAGAGAATAATCAATGTTGCTTTAGCCTTAAGTCTTTGCTGCGTGATCATCACACACTAAATGTAACTCGTAGTGTTAGCATCGCGTTCCCATTAACATTAGGCTAATGCTAATGGCGAACGTCCTCTAAACTCTCAAGACAACTGATTTTTACATACAGTTCGTGGCGTCCAGGAGGCTATAATTGTAAATAATGTACTGTTGTTTGTATAATCACCAAGTTTGCGTTGTCCTTGGAGATGCTACAAAATGTGCTCGTCTGTCAATGTTCGTTCAAAATAGTTGGAAAACTTTATTTTTGCAGACAAAAAAAAACATTTTTAGTAAACGTTGACGAAAGCTGGAAGAAATTAGTTTTCGGCAACAAAATTAGACGAAGACAAACACATTTTGAGATGACTAAAATATAAGACTATTAAATGTTATCGTCCAAAAGTCTTTAAGAGTAAAACGGAAATTAAAAGGGCTGCCAAAAACAACACTGGTGAATAGTTGACAAGATGTTGAATAATGTTGAACACAGGTAGGCCGTGTACAAGGTTGCTATTTAAGGACATGTTTTCATATACTGTCGGACTGTCTGCGCGCACTGATGTCATCAGTATCTTCACCCCCTTTACTGACAAATATTCTGGAGCCAGTGTTGTTTTTGGCAGCCACTTTAATTTTCGTCTTAGTCTTTTGGACGAAAATACTTATTTGTCTTAGTCATATTTTAGTCATTTCATGTGTTTGTCTTCGTCTAGTTTTACTCAACGAATACTTCTTCTGTGAATTTCAAAGAATTTATCAGAAGTAGACGTCCAGTCCATTTGAACAGGGAGGGTAGCAGCCAATGCCACCCTGTTGATTGGACGTCCACGGGCGTCAGTGGCTGACATAGGGTTAACTTTGGGGTTTCAGGTCATTTCTTGTAGATTTTAGGTCACTTCTTGTTGATTTTGGGGCATGTATGGGTCACTTCCTGTGGACTCCTGGTTACTGAACAGGAAGTTACCTGGGAATATCCCAAAATTAATGGGAAATGAATTGGGAATTTCCCAAAATCAACAGAAAGTAACCTGTAAATGCCCAAAATGAACAAGTGACCTACAAATGCCTCCAAAGCCAGGAAGACTGGCTGTGAATGCTTTGTTTTCAGTGCCAATGACGGTGCTAGACATCCAATCCATTTTCACTGAGAGGGGCGAATGAACGTTTGTTCAATGGCAATGAGTTAACATCATAGACACTATTCACCTCTGTGAAGTTGCCCCCCCCACCCCCATCAGATGCAAATTTATATAAAAATAAAGTCAATCGTTTGTGCTCTAAAAAGTTTCGTTTTTGCTGCCATCATTATAAGATATTTACAATTTATTATTGGTTAGTCTGAGGTCAACCAACCACCCATTTTAATTAAAAATGGTTAAAAATGGTGTCAATCGTTTATGCTTCGTTTGTGTCGGTTTGTGCTCTTATCGTTTTATAGATATCAAGACATTAATTTCAAGTAATGACCTCACTCGCAGCTTTTTCATATCAAAATCCCACGGCTGACGGAGCGTACCAACTCTCTCAATAACAGAGGAGTGTCCCAACAACTAGCGCAAACGTAGCATAAACAAATTCACTTCAAAAACTCAGTACCTCACTACCATTGCCAGCATGCCTTCCCTTGCCATTGGCAACTCGGCTACTGTACGTGTTGGCAACAGCCAACGGCCGTACGCGATGACAACAGAAATGAAGGAGGAGTACCAACCATCGAATAAATGCCGGCCAACTACCACAACAGCTTCCAGGTGTTGCAGCCTGAGGACGTCAAAAAAGCTAAACTCTTAGCAAGAATATTTGTCTCATTTCTGGTAAAACACATCTAATCACGCTTAAAATAAGACAAAATCCCTCAAAAAGGAAAAAATTGAGCAAAATAATAATAATACACTCTTTATTTTAAGACGTATAGTTTTAAATATCTTGTTAAGCCAGAAAATCTTGAAAGTATCTTGTTTTTAGTCAAATCTCACATTTCAATCTCACAAAACAAGCATTTTTATCTAAGGTAAACATTTTAGTTATTTTGAAAAGAAGACTTGTCGTTTTAAGAAATGGACTTAACTTATTTCAAGAAAATACAGTGGTACCTCTACATACGAAGTTAATTCGTTCTAGGACCTAAGTCAAAATGGTCGTATGTCGAGCAGGATTTTCCCACAAGAATACATTATAATATTAATTCGTTCCACAGCCTAAAAAACCTACACTAAATCCTTAACAAATGCTGCTGGTACTGCTGCAAATAGCAGTTACAGAGAGCAAAACACATAAATTACGAATAAAAATTGGCATAATAAAACAGTATGATAATAATAATAATTAATAATCCTTTTAATAATGTAAGGAATCAGGTTCTAATGTGGCGGGTGGGTTTTGTACCTGAACGCACCGCATGGCTGACTTGACAGAGGGAGGGAGCGAGGACACTTAGGCTACGTTCATACTACAGGTCTTAATGCACGAATCCGATTTTTTCGTATTTTTCCTACTCGAGTGAGGCATTAACTTGACGGTCTGAACGTGGCAAGTCTCATAGAGCTGGACCATTTCAAATCCCATCTGGGTCACTTTCGTATGTGGTTCAAATCCGATCTGGGCCACATTTTTCCAGACTGTCGCGGCGGTCTGTACTGTCCACTCTCCCAAATCAGATTTCATGCAGCAATTACGTCATCAAATAGCGAGCGAGACGCTACCGTAGCGGTGCAGCTGTGCGTTATTAGCGCCTAGCTTGCAGTGAACACGGCTTTTGGGGAAGGGCTGAGCTTGACAACAGTCATTAAAAATAAAAATGGGTTGAGGATAAGCCTGAGAATGCTCAGTTTTCTCTCTGCTCCAAGTGAGCAATATTTCAACATTGCCTACACGGCAGAGAGTCGGGGCAAACTGCCCGTATGTGTGTGTGACATGCACGGACAGTGCGTGCATGCTATCGATCCATATAAACTTTGAATATAAGCCTAAACGGGAATTATTTATGTCTGTTATTTGTGTCCTCCTTTTGAAAAGCAAAATATGATATCCCTGAAATGACGGATGACGTGTGTCATTTGTTTTGATGCTTCTGCGCATGCGAGTCTTCTTGGTCAGCGCGTGTCGGACTGTGAATTCGTGGGCATGCGTAATACTTGAACGGTCACAATGGACAAAGGCAGTCTGAACGGGCACGCCAAAAAAGCGGATATGACAAAAAATCGGATTCATGCATCAAGACCTGTAGTATGAACGTAGCCTTACTTTCACTTTGTTCAGCTGGGGCGGACAATAGGCATGTTTTGTAGCACAAGTTCTGAAATAAATGATTAAAAACCTGACTATGCTGGGGACTTTTTGGCAATGTTACCACAATAATAACTATCACCCTAACTTATAAAGACTGGTGAACGGATGTCGGACGAGGACCGTCGAGATTCTAGCCATTCAACGGCGGTATTGTCAAGTTGGTCCACGAGCGCCAACCATGCTCACATTTTTATATCATTTCCATGGTAAGCCTCATATTTTTTCTCCTTTTTTTGCCCCCTGCACTAACATTCTTGGAACCCATGTTAATTTCTCTCACAAGAAAAGGTGGTGTGCATCAGTCTTGCGGGAAAACAAAGTAACTGCGGCTCTCATAAATCGTCGTATTTCGAGCATGTCATCGGATGTAGAAACAAATGGCGATTGAAATTTTACGTTTATGTGGAAAGGATCGTGTGTCGAAGGTACCACTGTATATCGTTTTTATTTAAAAGATTCACGTACACATTAATTGCAACACAACAGACTGTTTAAACGAAGGCTGGAACTAATCAATTTCATCACAATATGATAGGAAATTCGGACAACAGTATACAGTGGGGCAAATAAGTATTTAGTCAACCACCAATTGTGCAAGTTCTCCTACTTGAAAAGATTACAGAGGCCTGTAATTGTCAACATGGGTAAACATCAACCATGAGAAACAATGTGGAATAAAAGCAGAAAATCACATTTTTTGACTTTTAAAGAATTTTTCCAAATTGGAGTGGAAAATAAGTACTTGGTCACCTAGAAACAAGCAAGATTTCTGGCTGTCGAAGAGGTCTAATTTCTTCTAACGAGGTCTAACGAGGCTCCACTCATTACCTGTATTAATGGCACCTATTTTAACTTATTATCGGTCGCTATAAAAGACACCTGTCCACGAACTCAGTCAGTCACACTCCAAACTCCACTAAAGCAAAGACCAAAGAGCTGTCCAAGGACACCGGAGACAAAATTGTAGACCTGCACCAGGCTGGCAAGACTGAATCTGCAATAGGTAAAACGCTTGGTGTAAAGAAATCAACTGTGGGAGCAATTATTAGAAAATGGAAGACAAACAAGACCACTGATAATCTCCCTTGATGTGGGGCTCCATGCAAGATCTCACCCCGTGGTGTCAAAATGATAACAAGAACTGTGAGCAAAAATCCCAGAACCACACGGGGGGACCTAGTGAATGACCTACAGAGAGCTGGGACCACAGTAACAAAGGCTACTATCAGTAACTCAATGCGCCGCCAGGGACTCAAATCCTGCACTGCCAGATGTGTCCCTCTGCTGAAGAAAGTACACGTCCAGGCCGGTCTGCGTTTCGCTAGAGAGCATTTGGATGATCCAGAAGAGGACTGGGAGAATGTGTTATGGTCAGATGAAACCAAAATAGAACAAATAAATTTGCCTTGCCTTGCCTTGCCTTTTTGGTAGAAACACAGGTTCTCGTGTTTTGAGGAGAAAGAATACTGAATTGCATCCGAAGAACACCATACCCACTGTGAAGCATGGGGGTGGAAACACCATGCTTTAGGGCTGTTTTTCTGCAAAGGGACCAGGACGCCTGATCTGTGTAAAGCAGACATATCCAAAGTGCGGCCCGGGGGCCAAATACGGCCCGTGGTCAAATTTCATCCAGCCCCCAGCCTCTGTCATAAGATCAATATTGTCTGGCCCGCACACAGACCTAATAAATTGGTCAGCAGTACTGCTACCAGCATATGAAGTAGTCTACACACTAAATGCTGCTCCTCATTTACCCACTAAAAGGCAGCAGCACTCGAAGCAACATTACCCCGTGTGATCCTTGACTTCCAATTTTCTAAAATGGCGACAATCAACAAAAGAAAAGTTGACTGCGATGGCTGACGCTTCAAGGATAGGTGGAAATTGGACTATTTCTTCAATAAAATATGCAACAACTGTGTCTGCCTCATTTGCAAAGACACAGTCGCTGTTTTTAAAGAATTCAATGTGAGGCGATATTACCAAACAAGACACGCTAACATGTATGACAAGATTACAGGGAAGATATGGAGCAAGAAATTGAAGCAACTTTTGAAGCTAGTTCAATTTCACAGCAGCAGTATTTCGCAAGAGCCCGAGAGTCGGAAGAGAACGCTAGTTGCAAGATTGTTGAAATTATTAATTTAAAAAATATAATAAAACAAATGTGACAAACAGAATGACTTGCTTTAAAATTTGCTTAAATATATTGTTCTGCGTAAAGGACGTCAGCCAAGGTCGGCCCCCCCACATTTTTACCACACCAAATCTGGCCCCCTTGGCAAAAAGTTTGGACACCCCTGGTGTAAAGGAAAGAATGAATGGGGCCATGTCTCGAGCGATTTTGAGTAAAAATCTCTTTTCCATCAGCAAGGGCATTTAAGATGAGAAGTGGCTGTGTCTTTCAGCATGACAATGATCCCAAACACAGCCAGGGCAATAAAGGAGTGGCTTCGTAAGAAGCATTTCAAGGTCCTGGAGTGGCCTAGCCAATCTCCAGATCTCAACCCCATAGAAAATCTTTGGAGGGAGTTGAAAGTCCGTGTTGCCGAACAACAGCCCCAAGGCATCACTGTTTTAGAGGAGATCTGCATGGAAGAATGGGCCAAAATACCAGCAATAGTGTGTGAAAAGCTTGTGAAGAGATAGAGAAAACGTTTGGCCTCCGTTATTGCCAACAAAGGGTACTTAACAAAGTATTGAGATTTTTGGTATTGACCAAATACTTACTTTGCACCATGATTCGCAAATAAATTCTTTAAAAATCAAACAATGTGATTTTTTTTTTTTTCCCCACATTCTGTCTCTCATGGTTGAGGTTTACCCATGTTGACAATTACAGGCCTGTCTAATATTTTCACTTGCACAATTAGTGGTTGACTTAATACTTATTTGCCCCACTGTATTTGCAAGTATTACAAGGTCTGCCTTTAAAAAAAAAAAAAAAGTGCCACGATTCAAGGGCCTTCTATAAATTTATTTAAACATTACGCCCACAATTAACAGTTACATTTCACATAAGGCATTAAAATACAAAACAAGTTTCATGACAATTTCAGTTGGAAAAAAAAACACCCAACAGACTCGAGTGAACGGCAACATTGTCAGTTAATACTTAACTGGAATGTACTTGTGATTATTTAAAATAATGTAGTAGTATTGTTTATGATCAATAAGACTGGCAACTTAAATGAACATAATGGCCTGGGCAAGGTGAGGCACCTCAACTTCATAAGCTAAATAATGTTTATTCCACTAAATTGTAGAGAGAGGTTGACATTCAATACAATAAAATGATACATTTAACACAAAGATATTTTTTACAAGTGCCAACACTGGTGCAGTGGTATGAAAAAAGATCTGAACCTTATGGAATTTCTGACATTTCTGCATAAAATTACGATCAAACGTGATCTGATCTTTGTCAAAGTCACACAGATGTAAAAAACGTGTCTGATTTAACTAAAACCAAATATTTATAGGTCTTCATATTTTAATGAGGATAGCAGGCAAATAATGACGGGGGGGGGGGGATAAGCAAGTGAACCCTCTGCCTAAGGAGGCTTAAAGAGCAATTGAAATCAATTTTTACCAAACAATTTAAGTTGGGTGTGTGCCTAATCACTGATGAGTGGTTTAAAGCTGCCCTGCCCACTATAAAACACACACCTGGTAAGAATTGTTTTGATGAGAAGCATTGTCTGATGTGCATCACGGCTCGGTCAAAAGAGCTGTCTGAAGACCTGTGGTCAAGGATTATTGATTTGTATAAAGCAGGGAAAGGGCACAAAACCATTTATCAAAGTCTGGATGTTTATCAATCGACAGTAAGAGAAGTTGTCTACAAATGGAGAGAGTTTGGCACTGTTGCTTCTCTCCCGAGGAGTGGTCGTCAACCACAGATGGCTCCAAAAGGTCAGTGCAGAATAGTCAGAGAGGTAAAAAAGAACCCTACAGTGTCTGCGAAAGACTTACAGAAATCACTGGCACAGTCCATTATCTCTTTGCACACATCAACTAAATGTAAAACTGGCCAAGAATGGTGTTCATGAAGGATTCCACGGAGGAAGCCACTGCTATGTAAAAAAAAAAAAAAAAAATTGTTGTACTGTATAGAGGAAACAAACCACAACCGCTGATATCTCTTGGAGAGATCATGATGAATTGCACCCTTAATTTCTTTAAAGTTTTAAATCTTTTTAAAAAAATTAACAGTGCTGTCGGTGTCAGTCAGCAGTTGAGCTTGGAGTGGGGCAATGATAAAATTGGTGGATGTTTTCATCGTGTATGACCTTTGTTGCCAAAAGCATTGGTTTGAGCACTTCCACCAATTGGTTCAGTATTTGAGATATCGTACGCAATCTGTCACATTCTTCCTCACCTTAAAAAAAACTAAATCAAAAAATATTAGCTACTTAATAGCTTTTGAGTTGAAATCCTGATTGTGTGTGTGTGTGTGTGTGTGTGTGTGTGTGTGTGTGTGTGTGTGTGTGTGTGTGTGTGTGTGTGTGTGTGTGTGTGTGTGTGTGTGTTGGTAGTATTGAGTGAATTAAAAAATATGAATTGAACGTATAGAAATTAAAACGCAATAATTACCTATTTTTAATATGTAGGCTACATTAATTATCATGCACATCACCTTATATATCTTGGAAGCTATTCAAACCATTTTATAGCTCATTGTATCAAAATGGCAGTGATAACAGTTTGTGTTGTAAACTAAATGGAAAGTGGTTCTCAAATAATATCAAATAAATCAGTAAATTCATGTAGGCTTGTTCGATATTCATTTTCATCCAGTTTAGGGTGCTGGTTCATTTTATATAATTCAACACCAAATGTCATCAAAATAATTCATGTAAATTAAAAAAAAACAGTTATTAGTACATTGCAAAACTTTCTTACCTCAAGTGATGAAAGCGAAGCAGTGAAGAAATGCGTGTCCACTTCGTCACCAGCTGCCAGTGAACCTTATTTTTGTTTGACAATTCTTGCATACAGCAAAGTCCTTGCTCACCTTACTTCCTTTCTTGTTGGTGTAAAATCTAAAGTGTGTCCACATGTGTGATTTGTAGCAATATATTTCTCACTTTTTCCTCCACCGTTCTCACGAAGCTTTTTTATTTTTTTCAACCCACTTGGAGCTTCCTCTCTTCTTCTCTAGATGACTTGTGCGCACTTTACCCTCACCGCCACTCTTGAGCGCTACTAGTGGACCGCCAAGGAATTCCTCAACAAACATTGAGCAGTTTACAGCATCCAATGGCCAATATGTCAAATAAAAGTATCCATACTTGGCGGGAGCATATCGATAACCGATTGGGTTGCAAAATATCGTGATGTTGTCACACTCTTAATGAGGAAACATGTCTTCTTGAACGATAGGTTGTAATTTAAGTTGGTTGTAACAGAGCTGGGTGGGTTTTATGGACTGATAGGGCCGGATACTGTTTTTCTGATCAAACAACCTGAGCTGTCACTCTGGAGAAAGAAAAAAAAAAAAAAACTTTCAGGCCTAACAGTTGAAGAGCCGCACTCTACACTCGTGCACGCACGGTCTCGAACTCACTGAACGAGATGTACAACGACAATTTCATATGAGTCCTGTGTAATTAATTCCAAGTAAGTTAAAGTTATATGAAATGTTTTGGGGGGGTTTTTTGTTCAAGCTGCATACACATTTGGACTACTATCAATATTTGAATGCATATTTATTGTCTACACTTGCAGCCCACGAGGACACCGTGGAAGAATTGGATGACGTCGTTTTATCAACGCTTAGAGGTAATAATGACTATATATGTATGAATAATTTAATACATGACATTATCTGATATTTGTTTTAATTGTAATTAGTGTGAATGTAATGTCCTTGTTTGTGACTGAAAAACAACACTTTGGAGAAATGGAAAAACAAAATCCGTGAATTTGTGTTCATTTTTGTCAAATTTTTTTTAAATGGTCTTAATTAGGCCTTAAAAAGTCTTAAATTTAACTTGAGGAAACTTGTTGGAACCCTGTCATACACATGTCAATGTCTTCACAGCTGCAAACATCAGTGACGAAATGGTGAGGACCCTGTCACGTGATGATTTGCGGGATCTTTTCCCAGGCCCAGAAAGCTTTTTTCGGAGGAAAGCAGTCTGGCATGCTTTTCATGGTGTTTTAGAAGAGGTCAGTGTCTCACTGATATGGCATTCACTAGCCACTTGGTTCCCGCAATAGCGTACCGCACGAAACACGTCACCTTTGCTCATTAATATTCATAACGTTATCAGCTGTTGCTTGGAGGGTCAAACTCGCGTTTGTCCCTCATGCTAGATGCATGTAAAAAGTGTACGAACGAGATGTTTACTGAGCTAAACCTACCAATTCTGTCTGAAAATGATGTCCCTGGTGCCAATATCACTGGTAAAGATGTGGAAGAACATACACATGTTCATTTAAAGACATGGCTTGAGTGTCAAGGTCTGAAAGGCTTACTACCAAAAGACCAAGGCCAAACATGGCTAATTTGTTTAAATATCCGTAATTTAGAAAAATAGGCCTACATGACTGTTGTGATTTATATATATTTTTAAAATTTAATTCAGGTCATTCATTGTCAGACAGAAGCAGCACGGTAAAACGCCACGCTAAAAAATAAGTAAAAATATCAAAATGGCTTACCTTTTCGGGGCAGGCTGTGACAGACAATGGATCTGTACGACTATGGCCCCCAACAAAATATTTACTGCATATGAAAGTGAATGGTTTCATCTTGCTGGCGTTTAACTGGTCTTTTGGACGTCCGCTCAAGTTGTTCCATAGTTCACATTTTTTCCCGCTGAGTTTTTGACTTCGGGAAACGTATGAAGAAGACATCCTTCATATGTGGACGGTCTTAATGTCTAGACTCGTTTCTACAGGTTCCATAGCAACAGCGTTTACTCGGTATGTTCTTTTTTGAAAGATTAGAAAACAAGCAGTACTAGCATTGGTTGTATGCGAGCGTGCTTCAGTGTTAACCCCCTTCCGGTTTACGATAGTGACGTCCCACAGCCTTCCAGTCTAAAAATAGCATTCGTGCGGTACGCAATACTTAATAAGTCAAAAAAGGAATTGAATTTATTTATATGATACTCAGACCTTTATTGGTATTACTGTCAAGTCTTAAAAATGAATCATGGGAAATTGAAATCCATTCATTTATCTACTAGTGGTGCAGTAGAAGAAAAATGTTGGCTAACAATTATATAACCAAACTTCATCACCAGACCAAAAAAATCTATTTTACAATAATCAAACATTGTCTCAAGGCATAAATAAATTAAACAGTAAATGTATAAAATAAAAAATAAACTTTTTTCTTTCAAATGAACTGTGCATAAGGGGAAATACTTTTATTTTTTGAAACGGGTCTGAGAACAATTTCATTTGGTAATTATAGAAAATATTTTTGTTTTAAAGCTGCCCCATGACATTTTAGTCATTCTGGAGTTAGTTTTAAAGGTCATAGACACAATCATAGGAGTCCTGGGGAAGGTCTTTGAGGACCTGCAGGCCATTTTAGAGTTCCTGGAGCTGGTTTTAGATTGTTCATTGTTGGGTGTTTTGAAATGTGTTGTTGCCGAACTTTAAACAGTGTTATATTTTTGCATTTGATAATGAATTATTACCCATTTTCTGTTAACCTGCTAATAAAAATGCACTTTTTTTTTTTTTTTTTTCTCAATAGTCTCACCAAGAAGGGGCAACAGGTGGTTCCACATCAACATCTCTTGAGACACACATGCCAAAGACATCCGCTACTGTGAAAACAGTATGTCTTGAGCACTGTACTTCCAAGAAAGTTGCCAAGTTAAACTTCCCCGAGAACGTAATACACACTGACCGTGAACTTGAGGATGTCCGGAAAGAGTACTTCGAGTTAGCAAAGACAGGTCAACAGCAAAAATGCCAACTGTCAAAAAAACAAAGATGCCGTCTCCTCCGAAACACCATGACAAACATGATTGCAATTTTGAGGGCAACAGGAAATAAAGAATCCCCTGTATATCCATCCAGACAAGAAATTACAGCAGTGGCAAAGAGAATTGTGCTCTACTACCCAATGCTGGAGGATAAAGGGGAGTCCAAATGGGTAAGTTCATGGATTGAGGTCCAAAATGCATAGTAGGTACTTTGAAAAAGTAATTTTATTTGATTTAAGGAATTTTTCCCATGCAGGTCACTACGTTTCAACAACTTCGTCAAAGATTGTATAATATTAGATCACCCTGGAAAGCCTTACATTTGGAAAGGTAGGTCTACAACTAAAATGGCGTTGTCAGTGAATTTGACAATCATTCCATGGATTCTTTGAATATGTAAAAATGCTGAATTTATATATGGCCGAAAACACAGACAAGACTGAAAAAGCAGTTTCTGCTCTTGCACCCCTCTATAAAATAAACTGCTGTATTTTAAGCCAAAAGAACTGTTGTGTTGATAGAACAATGTCTATATGCTGCCATAGCAGATTCATGGCGCACTAAGTCTCCGAACTATTTTTAATTTGTCCGTTTTACGCTGAAAACCCCCGTTTACAGACGTCGCGCACCTGCTTTTGTTTCAACCCAGCCATAAAAAGAAGGTAATTATATTTACTATTCAAAATGTCTGTCATTTTTAGCTTAGAATCATTAATCAATGTCTAATATTTCGTCAAAAAAAATAAACGACTTTAAAAAAATTATTCATTCGCATATTTTAAACTTTCAAACAAATTACGTCACAATGAAAACAATTGGTGTCTGTAAATAAGTCTAGGTTATCTACCTCATAACTATCGCTTAATTGAATTTTTTTTGTTACTGTTGCATTTTCCCCGATATGTTAGATGATAAATAATGGATCCAAACAAAGAAAAATTGAAAAAAAAAGTTTAAAAGGGTAAATATATGAAAATCTCGACCACTCCTTGATGTCTGTGAATTCTGCATTGCGACCCTTGTTATGTTACCATGTTTCACCCATAAAATCCCACAAAAATCCGGCTCTGGCCATTCACAGCTGTGTCCTGACACCCAGTGATACATGCTACATGGAGTTTTTGGATCAAAAAGCAAACAATAATATATAGTTAAAATCGTGGCGTCTTTAATTATGCTCTCACCTCCAGTTAGGGTTTTGCTGTTTAAAATTTTTTTTGTAAAAATGCACTCAGTTCAAAAAATTTCTTCCCCCAGAAAATTGAGATTTTAGGCTTTCCAATGATGTATTACACATGCATGTAGGACAATTTTAACATTTGACCAAGTTGGGGGTCTTTGAGTCACCTGAGTGTTTTCTGCCATATATTTTATTTCATTGTAAAAGATGACATCCACAATTTTTAAAATAAAATAAATAACCTAAATAAATAAATTAGTAAGTAAGTAGATAACTAAAAATTTAGGTATTTTATTACCAACAAAATTCAGATTGGGGAAAACAGAAATCATACTTTGATTGTTTTTCTTAAGAACATAGCTTCATTTATCAACTATCAAAACAGTTGTTGATTAATCTAATTAAAAACTTTGTTGCAGTACTCCGAAGAGGCAGCTTCTACAACAAAGTGTCACGAACAATGACCAGAACTTGAGTAGCTCAACAGCCACATTGGATTTTTCGTCACAAGGCAGTAAAACTCCAGACCCAAGGAGTGCTGAAAGTGGTAAGTCCTATGTGTGAGGGTCCTATTAAATTGTAACCATGTCAAAAAATGACTTCGCTGATGTAATCTTTCATGTATAAATTCAATTTAGCACTCAAATCTTGCTGTACTTTACCATTTCATAGGTTTTCTATCCAAAATTGTTCATCAGGGAGCACCCACTTTTTGGGAGGCAGTCCTGGTTGTGACATCACAACCGTATTTGATGATCTTGCCTAGCTTTCTAATGCTGTAAATTGTTTTTCTTAAATAAAACACAAACTACATAAAAAATAATAAATATTATAAAACTCACACAAACACAATGCATAACGAGTTATTTGAAAGCTAGTCAAATGCAGAATATAAAAATAGGGGAGAAACCAAACACCATTTTTGTTCTCTGCCAATTGCGTACCGCACGCAGGCTATTTTTAGACCGTGACGTCGCATTCTAAAGCGGAAGTAAAGCCGAAGTGGGACATTAGAAACTGGCCCTCGCATAGACACAACGTAATTTGTGCTACTTTTCGCCGGTAATCTTTCAAAAAGGAACATGGCGATCACGCATTACTTTTTTGGAACTTGTAGAAACGACTCTAGACATTACGACACATGAAAGATGTTTTCTTCATACGTTTCCGGAAACCAAAAACTCGGGAGGAAAAAATGTGAAGACCGAATCAACTTGCGCGGACTTTAACACCAGCTCGGTGAATCCATTCACATTTCATATGCAGTAAACATTATGTTGGGTTGGCATGGTCTTTCAGAGGACAAAGAGGTAGCCATTTTTATATTATAAAACTTTTTTTTTTTTAGCGTAATGTTGTGCCGTACTGCTTCTGTCTGACAATGAATGACATGAAAAGAATTACAATGGTATCTGACTGCCACTGTTAACGTTTCTGTTATATATATATATATATATATATATATATATATATATATATAAAACAACATTAGTAAGGGGGAAGTGTAAATAAATTATAGGATTAAGATGTGTTATAATGAAAAAATTAAGTGTTCATTGGCTGTCACTGAGTAGCATTTGCGATCGCTACACAAAGCTAACTAAATTACCCCCAAGAACAGTAAGAGACGTAGGACAACCAGAGGATATATAAGAAAGACAGGGCTAATGATAAGGGATAGCTTGTTGAAACAGGAGAATGTCATTGTCAGTCGCATCGATAAAAAAGCTAAAGCTATGCTTAGGTCGGCTCGTTTTTTTCGTCTTTTTCAGCCTTCGACACTAAAGCCATCTCTTTAACTGAACATTTTTATGTTCTTACACATCTTTGCCAGTCAATTAGGCACCAGGCAAATCATTTTTGGAGAGAATTGGTAGGTTTAGCTCTGTAAACATCTCTTTCGTACACGATTTCCATTCATTTACTATTAGGGACAAACGAGTAACAGTAGCTAATGTCATAAATATTAATGAGCGGAAGTGACGTGTTGCTTGCGGTACGCCATTAGAGCCTATCTAGTGTTTATTTAATCCACAATGACTGTCACCTTGTCCTGCAAAGTGGGCATCTTAGCAAATTTGAAGCCACATTTTTCTTTGTCATTTTAAAGTGCCTATGACATCAAAAAGCATGTCTATTTTATATTTCACATGGTATTTTATGCTCCTGAATGAAAGGGACCGCTTGGATGTGTGTGGAAGTGATCGTTTTATTTATTCATTTTTTGAATCCCGCGGCATGAAAATGAGTGACTTCCGGCTCCAGTCTCGGGATGGGGACGAATGCAAATGTGATGTCACCCGGGTCAGCATCTCACAATACAGCATTGCTTCATAGCATGCCGATGGACTGCGGATTCAGCTGATTTTGCGGCTTTAATCATTTATCTTTCGCATCATGCCAGCCAAATGTGGTGCAGGGTTTCATTGCTGCACCAGGGAGAGCCTTTTTGGGTTTCAAAGGTTCCCGTTCACCCCAAGATTGGCCAAAACAAGTCAGACAACTGTGGGACCATTGGACTTATGAGGAAGTGAGTAAACATCATGTTTTGTATTATGTCAAATACTGAGATCATAGCATATGTTTTAATATGGATGTGGCTTGCATTTTGTGGCTACACACGACAAGCTTTCTTTAAATAAAGGAATATTTACTTACGTTTGATCATGGACGGACATGTAGAAAAGTTCTCCTCAGACACATCCTGCCATGTTAGCTGCACACAACAGCTGCACGCGGCTCTCTCACTGTTTACGTCTTCGCTGTGTAGTTAAGCATTAATCTCACCCATATTTGTAGTAAACATGTATGCTTACGATGTTACGTGTTTATTTAGCACTTGTTGATAACATCATGAGACTAACTGAATGTAAAAGAGGGCTTATTCACAGCCACAATATCTTTGGGAGCAAAATATTATAAGGGTGCAAAATATGCAGAACACTGGCAATAGTCCACTATCCTTTGGTTGGGTTCGAGCAGCTACGCGCTCCTCCGACGTCGGCCGGTTTGTCCAGCGGTCATTCTCCAGCTACTTCCTGGCAAGCGAGCTCTCCTGACCGCAGCAGGGGAACGACGAGCTGTCACTTGCTCGCCGCCGGGGGGGTTGCTGATCGGCGAAGACAATCGACAATCCTGCCGCCGTGTGAAATGTTCCGGGGTAGTTTTGTGAGATTTTTCGCTTCGAAAGGCGAGAATAAGACTTTAAAACGCCGCTTGGTTCGGGTTAGCATGTTGGCTAGCTGTCACGCCTCATGGTTTGTTTACGCTCTCCAAAGCCAGGGCAGGGAAATGACAAAAGCCGGACTAACTCCGGTAGCATTAAATATCGTTCGGGAGGTGCAAGAAGTCGACAGTGTTGACCAGTATGGAGTAATTTTGCCATGTCTTACTGAATAAATGCATTTTTAATATTTAATATTCCATTTAGCACAAAACTGTTATTTGTCATGACTATACCATTTAGCAATTGGGGAAAATACTTAGATAAAAAGAATATCCTGTAAAAACATTGGAGTAAAGAGATTGAAACAACACCATTTTGCTGCTCCCTTTGTCGCATTTTCCTCGTTCTGAATAATTCCCCCTCAATGGGCTGAATTCTAAATCAGATGAAATTGTGACCCTGCCGACGTCATCCTCCATCTGGGGACGCTAGACCCCTATAATGGTAGGTGTGGCTAAACGGCAGATTAAAAGACAAATTTTTCATCATCTGCGCTTTGCCAAATTGTTGTATATAGTCGAATCGTCTCAAAATATGATTCTAATTCGCATAATAATGCTTTAAGACTTAAGACTTTTTTTTATATCCTGCCATCGGCACTTTAAAGCTAGACTTATTCTAGAATCTTGTATATCTGAGAATAACTCTTGAAATCTTTATTTACCAAAAAAAGTGCACTTCTATTTTCGTCATGCATGTGGTGTCAGTAAAAGATTTTGTCTTTTTTTTTTTTTTTTTTTTTTTTTTTTTTTCCCCTCCCCGCGTCATTTGCAAATGCTGTAAACTAGCGAGTTCCATGTTTGAAGTGTCACCTTTTCACAGCAAGTTTGCGTTTTGGAGAAAACTGCCAATGTTTTATAGCAGGCTAAAGTAATTAATACATTGTCTTTTTTCTAGTAGCCTTTATGGAGCAGTGCTAACGTTTTATAATGCTTAATATAGATGTGTTTCCTTATTTTGTATGTCGGAACTTTAATTCTACAGCGTGTTGATGACCATAAGCATCTGTGTGAAAGGAACTGGATTCTGATATGCAATCAACACGCATGTGTGCAGAGTACACGCAGCACACGCATACACAAATGTACAGTGTATCACAAAAGTGAGTACACCCCTCGCATTTCTGTAGATATTTAAGAAGTCTCTTCATGGGACAACACTGACAAAATGACACTTTGACACAATGAAAAGTAGTCTGTGTGCAGCTTATATGATAGAGTTAATTTATTTCCTCTCAAAATAACTCAAAATATAGCCATTCATATCTAAACTCCTGGCAACAAAAGTGAGTACACCCCTTAGTGAAAGTTGTCAATACTACCATACCACTACTATTATCCAGATCTGCCTTTACTCTCCTGGGCATAGAGTAGACCAGAGCTTCACAGGTTGCCACTGGAATGCTCTTCCACTCTTCAATGACGACTTTGTGGAGCTGCCGGATATTTGAGAATTTGCACACCTCCACCTTCCGTTTGAGGATCCCCCAAAGATGTTCTATTGGTTTGAAGTCTGGGGAAATGCTTGGCCAGTCCATCACCTTTACCGTCAGCCTCTTCAGTAAAGCAGTGTTCATCTTGGAAGTGTGTTTGGGGTCATTGTCATGCTGGAACACTGTCTGCGACCCAGTTTCTGGAGGGAGGGGACAGTACATGTTGGAGTTTAAGTTTCCCTCAATGTAACGTAACTCTCCAACACCTGTAGCATTCATGCAACCCCAGGACCATGACATTCCCACCACCATGCGTGACTGTTGGCATGACACACTTGTCTGTGTACTCCTCACCTGAACGCCGCCATACATGCTTGAGACCATCGGAACCAAACAAATTAATCTTGGTCTCATCAGACCATAGGACATGGTTCCAGTAATCCATGTGCTTTGTTGAGATGTCGTCAGCAAACTGTTTGCGGGCTTTCTTGTGTACAGTCTTCAGAAGAGGCTTCCACCTGGGGTGACAGCCATGTACACCAATTTGATGTAGACTGCGGCGTATGGTCTGAGCACTGACAGGCTGACCCCCCACCTCTTTAATCTCTGCAGCAATGCTGATAACACTCCTGCCACGATCTTTCCAGGAAACCACTTGGATGTGAGGCTCAGCACGTGCACTCAGCTTCTTTGGACGACCAACCCAAGGCCTGTTCTGAGTGGACCCTGCTCTTTTAACACGCTGGATGATCTTAGCCATAGTGCTGCAGCTCAGTTTCAGGGTGTTGGCAATATTCTTGTAGCCTTGGCCATCTTCATGTAGCGCAACAATACATCTTTTAAGATCCTCAGAGAGTTGTTTGCCATGTGGTGCCATGTTGGAACTTTCAGTGACCAGTATGAGAGAGTGTGAGAGCTGCACTACAAATTTGAACACATCTGCTCCCTATGCACACCTGGACCTAGTAACACTAACGAACACTAACGAGTCGCATGACATTTTGGAGGGAAAATGACAAGCAGTACTCAATTTGGACATTTTGGGATGTAGTTTCTAAGGGGAGTACTCACTTTTGTTGCCGGGGTTTAGATATTAATGGCTATATTTTGAGGGGAAAACAAATGAACTGTATTATATAAGCTGCACACAGACTACTTTTCATTGTGTCAGTGTCCCATGAAAAGATATACTTAAATATCTGCAGAAATGCGAGGGGTGTATTCACTTTAGTGATACACTGTATGCACGCACACACACGGCGATAAATGGCAGCCGGGAAAACCACCAACCTCATTTTTGTTACCCGTGCAATCAATTGACTTATTGCGTATCGCGGCAAGCTTAATGAAGCCAATGGTCGGAAATACTTAGTGAGGGGCAAGATCCTCTGCTGACGCCTTGTTGAAGAGGCACTTGTTGTTGTTACTATTGCCCTTGAAATATACATTGCTATAAAAGAAAATTTAAGGAATACATTTTTAGTAATTTACCTATGTCTTACAGCTAACAACCCTAAAATGGAAAGTCCAGCTACAGATCGCCCAGACACCAAGAGCTGGGCAACCATGGCCAAACACTACAAGACTTTCCAGGCTTTGTATAAAAATAAAAATCCAAACCAGGAGTCTGTGTCTCAACTCCTGGATATGGATAGTGTTCGCGTGGAGGACAGACATGTCAAAATAACAGGCGCATATCCCTGTTTTAAAGATATTGAACATTTAAGTCATGGACTGCATTATTTAAAACGAAGTACAATGTAGAAAAACATTTTTTTTCCCCTCAGATGTGATGCAATAATGTTTGTAACTGTATTTGTCATAGGTAATGGGGGAGCTCCAATGCATTTTGGACAAAGATAATGGCAACTTCGTGATGACCGACAGGGTAGATGGCATGACTTCAGCCAGAAGGTGCAGATTTTCGGGTTATGGAAAAACGTGCGGAAACTTCCAATGGGAAAGGACAATGGTAAGCAATTATGTAATCTTAAACCGTTTTCACACACTCTGAAACACCGGGAATATCTCGTGATTTAACGTGCAGCAGTTGTATGTGAAAACAATTTCCCGGGTCGCGTCTTAGTATATTTAGTAAATTAATAATTAGTGTAGCTCTGGTGCATGTTCTTGAGGTAAGCTGTATAAATGGTGTAGGATAATCTTTACTGAACAAAATAAGTAGCTAACTGCCTTAATCCTGTATGTACAGTTGATTACCTATTCACATTTTACAGTATTATTCTATTCTTTATTATTCTGATAAGGTGTCTCTTTTGTGTTTAAGGAAAGAGAAGACCCAAATACCTACTGGAGGACACGCACGCTGACATGTCCAGTCCTCTTTGTTGGTGCAACCAACTGCCTCCTGGCTAGCCATCAACACATTCCCCAAGGAAAAGTTAATTGATGGTGCATTATACCTCATGGCCTACTATTAAACGCTCCATCTAACATACCCCTGGTTTGCGGCCACTGTGCTCTCAGTGATCCAAACAGAGGTCCTCTTGGCCAGAATACATGAGCAGGATCTCACAGCTTTGTACAAGAAATGCCTAGCTAGCTGGAGGCTTTTCATGAGCATAAATTAAGCCAGTTGCTAGAATTGCTCCATCTCCACCCTCCTGCTTTGGGTTGTTGCATGTGAATGTGCTGTTATAAAATCCCTCTGACTATTAATCAGTTTAATAAATGTTCATTTATTGAGACTTGAATGTTTTTTGGGTTTTTTTGTCTGCGTAAATGTTTTGTATATGACATTCCTAAAATTATTGAATCCTTATCTTACTCCACTAGGTGATGGTGTCTTAAAGTTACTTCATGAATATCAGTTAAAAGCTTAATTTTGAGAGTAAAATGCTACATTGCAGACTTATTATGAGTAATCCTGCAATACCAAAAAGTAGTATTAACAGCTTGTTATAAGATTATTAGGAGTAATACTAGGTTTGCAAAGTTAGTGTTATCAGGCTGTTAAGGTTTTGGCCTCAGTTTTTCTTTGTGACGTGTTTGTGTTCTCAGCTGTTCTTTGTGACGCATTAAGGAGCACACTGTCTGATGAGTCTGTGATGAATGGCAAGCAGTTTTCACAGACTCAAGAGACCAGAAATAGCAAATAGGTTTGTATTTCATAAAAAGTACAACAAAGGAAGCACAAATTCCAATAGAAAATGGAGCACAAAAAACAAAAATGATCAAAGTAGGATACAACCATAGGAAACGTGAGAGAGCACGAAGGTAAGTGCATACACAGCGGTCCGACACAGCTCATACACAGGCGTCCTTAAATTACAGTGCGCTCCTAATGCGTCACAAAGACGGTGTGCTCCTTAATGTCTCACAAAGAACTGAGAACACAAACATGTCACAAAGAACAACTGAGAAGAAAACATGTAAGCACATGACAGAAAGAATTACAGGCTTTTTATGAGGCTCATAATAAGCATGTAATTCTAAACATAAGCATAACAGTCTTATTTTGAGAATTTTTGTTAGTCCCAAAACAAGCCTGAAAATATACATTTTAAGCATTACCTGCTTGTTACAGGGGTCGTAATGAGCCGATAAGGCTTATTATGCGCTCAAAGATTTGTTAAAACTAGCTTATAACTAGTTTCGAGATGCATTTCATCCTGAATGGATGTTTTATTTTAAGAATTCTTACTAAGACAAAAATTGCTTGTTCATTGGCTGAATTTTCTTACTTGTTATACGCAAATCTTCTCATTTCAAGTAATTTTTTAATCATTTTAGGAAGTGGCATTTTTTCCAGTGTGGCACCCCTTTGGGTCCATTTTGCAGTAAATGGGAAGGCGGGGGGGCTTGAGATAGTAATTTTGAGTGATTACGTGACTTGCAGACCCCCCATTTACTGTAAAGGTGACCTGAAGGGGTACCATTCGATTGTGCTATGTTTGCGCTATTTGTTGGGGCACCCCTTTGTTATTTAGAGAGTTGGTACGCTCCGTCAGCCGCGACGGACGGGCTGCGATTCATTTCATCACTCGAAATTAATATCTATAAAACGATAGCAGCACAAACGATTGACATCATTTTTATATAAATTTGCATCTGATGGGGGCAAACTACACGAAGATGCACTATTTTAGTGGCAAATTTTAGTCTCAACCTGTTGGTTCCTTTTTTAAATTTATTTATTTATTTTCAACAGTGACACCATTTTAAAACAATACATCGATTCTTAGGGGGAGCATATCGATAACCTTTTGGGATACAAAGTATCACTACATCACCATTTTGATATATTGTCACACCGTTACTTACAAAAGTATTCCCGTAAGGCCAGGGAAGGAAAAAAAAAAGACCAAGCCCTTATCCCTCCTTATAACATAACCACAGACGATACTTTATTCACTCATCAGGCAGAGGAGGGAGGATCATGTCCTAGTGCTTGGTCATGCCAGTTACGTACTTTTCTGGTATGAAAAAGTATCTGAACATTTTGGAATTTCTCACATTTCTGCATAAAATCACGCATAAAATATGAGCTGACCTTTGTCAAAATCACTCAGATGAAAAAACTGTGCTTTAATTAAAAGCACCCAAACATTTATGGTTTTCATTTTTTTGATGAGGATAGTATGCAAACAATCACAGAAGGGGGGGATAAGTAAGTAACGTCAAAATACTAAATAACGTAAATAACGTCCTGTAGCTGCAGATGAATCTTTTACATTGATCAGGACTAATCTTGGCCCATTCTTCTCGACAAAACTGCTGTAGTTCAGTCAGATTCCTGGGATGTCTGGCATGAATTTCTGTCTTTAGGTCATGCCACAGCATCTCAATGGGGTTCAAGTCTGAACATTGACTTGGCCACTCCAGAACGTGTATTTTGTTCTTCTGAAACCATTCTGAAGTTGATTTACTTCTGTGTTTTGGATTATTGTCTTGTAGCAGCATCCATCCTCTTTTTAGCTTCAACTTCTCACAGATGACCTCAGGTTTTCCTGCAAAACATCCTGATAAACCTTTGAATTTCTTTCTTCCATTAATTCCAAGTTGTCCAGGCCCTGAGGTAGCAAAACCGCCCCAAATCATGATGCTCCCTCCACCATGCGTCACAGTGGGGATATGGTGTTGATGTTGGTGAGCTGTTCCATTTTCCCCACACTCGTGATGTTGTGTGTTACTCCCAAACAATTCAACTGTGGTTTCATCAGTCCACAATATATTTTGCCAAAATTTCTGTGGAGTGTCCAAGTGCTTATTTGCGAACATTGAACAAGCAGCAATGTTTTTTTCCTAGACAGCAGTGGCTTCCTTCGTGGAGTCCACCTATGAACACCATTCTTGGCCATAGTTTTACATATAGTTGATGTGTCCACAGAGATATTGGACTGTGCCAGTGGTTTCTGTAAGTCTTTAGCAGACACTTTAGGGTTCTTTTTTATCTCTCTGAGTATTCTGCGCTGAACTCTTGGTATCATCTTTGGTGGACGGCCACTTCGTGGGAGAGAAGCAACAGTGCCAAACTCTATTTGTAGAAAGCTTCTCTGACTGTCGATTGATAAACATCCAGAATTTTAGAGATGGTTTTTCCCAGCTTTACACAAATCAACAATCTTTCATTATAGGTTTTCAGACAGCTCTTTTGATCGAGCCATGATGCACATTAGACAATGCTTCTCATCAAGACAAATCTTACTTGGTGTGTGTTTCATAGTGGGCATGGCAGCTTTAAACCATTCATCAGTGACTGGGCAGACACCTGATTTAAAATGTTTGGTTAAAAAAAAAAAAAAAACTGTTTCAAATGTTCTTTTAGTCTCCTTAGGCAGAGCGTTCACTTACTGTATTTTTCGGACTACAAGTCGCACCGGAGTATAAGGCACATTTTTGGGGGCTAAAATCCAACACATAAAACACATATGTCATCTTGAAATGCAATTTAATATAAAAATACAATAGAGAACCACATGTTGAATAAATCTACAGTGTACAGTGCATGAACAACGAAATGCGAATATACTGTCCTCACCAGGACACTACGGCTCGGTCCTGGCTATTCAGCGAACTCACAAATGACGATGCTGGATGTCCGTATAATTTGCTGAATCAATTTTGTCCTCGATACCAATCAGGTTTGCATCAACGTAAATAAATGATAATTAGGTTGTTTTACAGCAATGACATAAACGGTTAGCATGCGTTCGCTAGTATTAGCACATCGTTCAAACACCCTCACAACTGGCTCTAAGTGTTCAATTGCGGGTGGAAAACACACAACAACAGAAAAGATGATACACACAGGAGGGGTTGCCTCTGTAGAGATATTTTAAAAGCATAAACAATGAACGTAGGTTCGCAGCAGTGTTGCTCTCTGGCTAACTCACCGACTCACTCAGCTCCATAGCTGTCCGTCTTCTTCTGGCGTGTGAGCGCTCTTCACGTAAACAAGTGCGAGTGCGTCCCCACGTGGGCGTGAAAGCTCCACAAACTAAAAGCATGCATTTCAATATAAAAAAAATCAATAATACAATTGAACACCCATTGCCAAAGGCAGAACGCGAACGTGGCCATACCTGTTAAGTTATTCAGTTAACTATAGCATAAAGATCATGCTAACAAGTTTACCAAACCATCAGTGTCACTCCAAAACACCAAAATAACATGTGAAATGATATCATAATGTGTTAAATTTCACACATAAGTCTCTCCTGAGTATAAGTCGCACCCCCAGCCAAAAGCCAAAGCCAAAAACCTATTAATGTTTGGGTGGTTTTAATTAAAGCAGACACTGTATTTTCATCTGATTTTGACAAAGATCAGATCACATTTGATGGTGATTTTATGCAGAGATGTCAGAAATTCTAAAAGGTTCAGATACTTTTTATGCCACTGTATGTAAATGTATATCCACCGGTATCAACAAGATGCAATCACTATACTGTAGAATACCACTCCTTAATCACTGCTTAATGCAACAGTTTTTAACAAGAGCTAGCACAATGTCCTGCAAAGAACATCCTGTAACTTCACCCTAAGGTTGTTGTCTTTTCCTCTCATCCCATCGAATGCAATGTAAGGTACCATTTGTGCCTAACCGATTAAATCCCTACAAGAGTAACTAGACAAAGCAACACATGACCAATCATTCTGCTTATATTCAACACACTTACCAATGCAGTCACATGACCAAAACATGGCCAAACACAAGCTTGCAGTCGGAAGTCCGACAATCACGCTATTGGAGTTGAAGTGATTCATGTCATTCAAGCTATAAGCAGTTGCATCGGCCAACATGTCTGAAGCCCATGTTAGCCGGCGTGTTACATAAGAGTCAGTTGTTTGTTCCGAGAAAGTCCAAAGTCACCTTGACCTAGTCTGAACATTTCTTATTATAAAGTCCAGATGTCTCCTGTTATTACCAAGTAAGGCCAAGTGTTCGTGTGGTCTACTTCATATTATGTTTGTGTGCTTGCTTGTTGTACCCCATATACAGTGAGGAGCAGAAGTATTTGCACGCCTATTGATTTTGCATGTTCACCCACTTAGAAAATAGGTAGGGGTCTGAAATTTAAATCATAGATGCATTTCCACTCATAGAGACATAATCTTTAAAAAAAATCCAGAAATTAAATTGTATGATTTTTAAAAAAATAATAATATATTTGTAATTTATTGGGTTACATAAGTATTTGTCCCCCTAAGAATCAGCAATAATTATGACACTCAAAAAGTTGTCAGTCTATCTTAACTTACCCCATGAGTAACCACCCACCCACCACCCGTTTAAACTCATTATTGTCAACTCTGCACTCCACAGTCAGTCATAATCCAACTGCTACCATGGGCAAGACCAGAGAGCTTTCGAAAGACACCAGAGGAAAAAAATTGTTAGGCTCCACAAAGCTGGAAAGGGCAATGGGAAAATTGCAAGGCAACATGGTGAGAATAAATCAACAGTTGCAGCAATTGTTAGAAAATGGAAAAGGCTAAACATGACTGATAATTTACCTCAGACTGGGGAAACATGGGGCAAATCTCTCCTCGTGGAGCATCACTCATGATGAGAAAAGTGAAGGCTCAGCCTAGAACTACATGACAGGAGCTGGTCAATGACCTGAAGAGCTGGATGCACAGTTTCAAAGGCTGCTGTCAGTAGAACACTACGGTGCAATGGTTTAAAATTATGTATTGCTCAGAAGGTTCCCCTGTTGAAGCCAGTACATGTGAAGGCCCGTCTGAAGTTTACCAGGGACCATCTGATGGATGCAGAGGGGTCATGGGAGAAAGTCATGTGGTCAGATGAGACCAAAGTAGGACTTATTGTTGCAAAATTTACTCGTTGTGTGTGGAGGAAAAAGAATTTTTTTAAAAAGGCCTCTCCATGTAGGTTTTTTCTTCAACATAGAGCAATGAGTCTTGGGGAGTCGATACGTTGTGCAAAACTGCTCCAAAAAGTCTCTTGCACCCATATTCCAAACCCAACAGGAAATCGGGTATTTTAGATTGAATGTGAAATTTTTATCGATTAAAAGGGTGCACATTTGAGGCCTTGGTGCCTAGGGAGCTAGTTGGATCCGTCTCAAAATTGGTGAGAATGTTCATTAGACATATGAGATCTTAATTTCTCAAAATGGTGAGTTTTCAATCATGGGCCTGACCTGGGTGGGGTGCCAAAGTCGGCCATTTTTTTTGGCATACACCAAACTCAGAAAATGACTAATAACTCCCTGATACAATGTTCAATCTTTTTCATATCTGGCATGTATGTGAGGTATCCCAGCCTGAACACGACTGCATTTAAATATTACCCATTAGGCCTGGCGCCCCCTAGTTGAAACAGGAAGCGCCCTTTTTTTACGAGATAGGCACCTCCTCCTGGGAAAAAAAAACAATTGACCTCAAACCTGTTTCAGGGGAGCCTTAAGACATGAATTTAGGTGCCTGATGAAAAATGTTGAGTTTTCGTTGAAGCAGAGGGGTCCAACAGGAAAGTCGCCGTTTCGTCTTGCCACAAATTCTGAACAGCCATAACTTGGCAGACATGCAACATATCTGTGCCAAACTTCTCATGTTTGGTGAGAGTCGTACCCTGAAGGGTCCTGTAGGGGTCATTTGCATCAACCCTACAGTGCCAACTAGTGGCAACAGAAAGTCACTCATTTTACTTATACATGTCCAGTTCTTTTCAGGTTGTTCATTGTAGTTTCAAGACCTTTTGTAATACTACATTTTAAGGCCCATGTCCACATCTCTGTCTGTTGCCGTGGTGACCCTTTGATTGCCATTAAAAGGAAGTATATTTTTTCAGGGACTTAGGCAGCTTACAGAGACGATTTTTAGTGTATTTTTTTTGGGGGGGGGGGGGGGGCTAATGTGGTCAGGTAATAAGTAGTAATCAGTAGAACACGACAATGCAATGGTACAGTATAATAATAACAGTTCAGAGGGAGGACATTGTGTTTAATAAAGTGTCACCTTTTGACCGCAATTTTGCGTTGTGGAAAATACTGCCAATGTTTTATAGCGTGCTAAATTGGTTAATACATTTTTTCCATTAGCTTCAATGTGGCAATGCTAACATTTTACAATGTTGAATATTGATGTGTTTCCTTATTTTGTGTGTCTGAACTTTAATTCTACGGCATGTTGATGGCCAATAAACATCTGTGAAAGCTACTGGAGTCTCATATACAATCAACACGCACGTGTGCCAAGTGCACACGCACGCACAAATGTTTACCATGCGATAATTTCATTAATTGCATGTCGCGACAGACTTATGGCACACCATTACTGTTGACGTAGGGGAGGGGTAAAAGAAAGAAGAAAAAAAAACCAAATTGACACGTGTTGTCTTATTTCCTCTAAAGCTCAGCAGCGCCAGAGACCACCATGGGACCACCATCTTCGTCACGGTCATCACAGGAACTTTCCGTGGATCAAAAGCGGCTGCACTGGTAACTGCTTTTTGTGGTGACAGTTCATACTTAAGTTAGTATCAAAGAGCATTATTTTATTTTTATTTTTTTCTATTGTCAACAGACATACATTATCGTGATTTTCCACCTCCTCTGAAGACAACAAAATAAGACGATCCTTCGTCATCTTCTGGACATTTACCACGACGGGATTACGTCTAGTATATTCTGGAATATGAAGTTTTTCATGTCCTTAACTTTATTGGCTGCCGTTGACGGTGATAGATGTCCAATTTGTTTTGAGTGGGAGTGATTGGCAGCAAAGTTACTTTTTTTTTTTTTTTTTTTTTTTTTCAAAAAAAAGAAATACACTCCCTAAATTTAAAAGGGATTTTTTTAACTCATTGGCTGCCATTGACGGCGATAGACATCCGGCCCATTTTACTGGGAGGGTTGTCAGTGAACGTTCAATCGCTGACAGCCCCTCAAATTGGATTGGACATCTATTGCCGTCAATAGGATATAAAGAGTGAACAGTAAATATTTCCTCATTCAATTTTTTAAATGCATATGGTTTTTGTTTGTCTCTTTGTTTTTACATTTTCAAATTAAAACAAACCAGAAAGAAATGTTTTACTTTTTTTTTTAAGTAAATGTACAACCCCTAGCAAAAAGTATGGAATCACCAGTCTCGGACGAGCACCCACTCAGACATTTTTTCATGTAGAACAAACTCTGGTAAAAAGCTTGAAAAAGTAATTAGTTCAAAAGTGCAACTCTTTAGCATTCAGAAACACTAAAAGAAATGAATAAAAAACATCGTTGTAGTCAGTAATTGTTACTTTTATAGAGCAAGTGCAGGTAAATATATATGGAAACACTCCATTCTGAGGGGAAAAAAATATGGAATCGTGAGAAACAAACAAAAAAAACAACAATCAAAACACATCTCTAGTATTTAAGAGACTTCCTTGTCAAGAATTTGCATTGGACAAGGTGATGATGCTGGAACTTTTGTTTGGTGCTGTTCCAGTGAGATTTACAAAGATGACTCCCTGAAGTTAGTAGCACCACTTCTGGCTTTTATGACAGCTTGCAGTCTCTGAAGCATGGATTTGATGAATATTCTTCGTCAATTTGGTGCCAACTCTCTTTGATTGCAGTTGCCAGATCATCCTTGCAGGTCGGACCATTTTTTTCAATATCCACCACAGATTTTCAATAGGGTTGAGATCTGGGCTATTTGCAGGCCATGTCATTGACTGAATGAGTCTTTGTCCAAGGAATGCTTTAACAGTTTTAGCGGTGTGGCATGATGCATTGTCATCTTGGAAAATGACTAACACATTTTCAATTGAAGGGACAAGAAAGCTGTCTAAAATTTCTATGTAAATTTGTGCATTTATTAAAGATTTAACCACAGCCATCTCCCCAGTGCTTTTGCCTGACATGCAGCCCCACATCCTCAAGGACTGAGGGAATTTTGATGTTTTCTTCAGGCAGTCGTCTTTGTAAATTTCACTGGAACGGCACCAAACCACAGTTCCAGCATCATCACCATGTCAAGAGTCAAGAATCTGCATTTGCCAAGGTGTCAAGAGCCAAGAATTTGCATTGGAAAAGGTGATGATGCTGGAATTTTTGTTTGGTGTTTGTTTGGTGCTCGTCCAAGACTGGGGATTCCATACTTTTTGCTAGGGGTTGTAGAAAATTGATTAAAAATTTTAAAATCATACTTAAAAATGAAAAAAAGTTTTTTTTTTTTTTTGTCATTTCAAAACTATAATGGAATTCATTCTAAAAAGTATCGTTATAATTTTTTATTTTTAAAAAATATATTTTTTTAAATTTTTAGAAAATTTCATTTTCCATTGGCTGCCATTAACAGCAATAGTTCGCCCTTCCCAGTCAAAAGTGATAGGACGTCTTTTGCCGTCAATGGCACTGAAACAGGATCTCAATGCCAGTAAGCCCAGTAGAAATGGATTTGATGACTATCACAGTCAATGGCAATGAATGAGGTAAAAGTTGACATGCCCACACTCAGTGATATGTGGACATCCACAAATGTATGAACAGATTTTATTTTTTTAACAATGAATTAAAATCATTTTTTAAATTAAATCTTGGAATTTCCTTACCTCATTTTGCGGCATGTCTTTATATTCGTGTCCTCCCGCTATCTGCGTCGATAACTGGGCCTCTTCCGTGTTTCACAGTTGGGACAGTCTTCATTTTTGGATTTGTCAGTAGCACCGCAGAAAATACGTATATCCCAAAAAATGCAATTTTGTTTATCTTTCAGTCACAAGCAGTGTTGTTAATCGTATTTTTAAAAAGTAATTAGTTACAAATTACTTCTCCCAAAAAGTAATTGAGTTAGCAACTTAGTTACCTCGTTGTAAGAGTAATTAGTTAATCATCAAAGTAATCGACGTTACTTTCCATGTTGTACACATTATTTCATGATACATTTCATAACACCTTTCATATCAAAGACTGATTTGAACTTTTTTTTTTTTTTTTATGCAAAACAAAAAAACGTAGGTCACTTTTTATATTTTTTTCCTTTAATTTCACCTACAGGTCCTTCTATAAAAAAATTTGCAGATTGTGATAAGGTCATCATTTTCCATAATGATAAAAATTTAAGAAAAAACTTTTTTTTTTAAAATAAAGGAATCTTTAGCCAGATTGCTGGAATCACGCCAGCCGAACCGCCGGACCTGTGCTGGCGCAGCTCCAACGGCCCGGGCCAGCGAAAATCCAACAACCCGACCAAAAGGCCCAACTCCGTGCGTTCACCTTAGTCTTATTCCCTTGTACTGACTCCATTTTGAAAGCTGGAAAAAGGCTTCGAAACACAAGTTGACAACTTATTCTGAGTCGACAGCAATCATACAGCGCAGAGGGACCCAGGCGAGAATTCAGGGTCATTCAGGGCTGTGGCTCGTGGGCCAGGTGGGCGGACGGGGGTGGGGGCGGATGTGGGGTTGGTGTTACGTCCCCTCTTCCCATCCGTGAGGGCCAGTTGATGGGAGCGCGGGTTTCCCGGGGGACTACCCTGGATCCCGGGGGGGTGACGATGGCTCCTTTGCTGGGCTGCAAGAGGAGGGATGGTCTTCGCCAAGCCATCAAACTTGGGAGTTGTTTTTGTTATCGGGTGTTGTGGCAGTACAGGACGTCCCGCCATTTGTTCTGGACTGTCCTAAAGAGCTGATTGGGGGATTTAGTGTTGCAGACGTGGGCTTGTAGATGTCTTGCCTATCACCTGGTAGTCAGCGTTAATCTTGCTCAGATATCTGCATCACGCACGCGTCCTTATCTGCACGTTGTTTTGTCGCTGCAAGTTCTAATCATTCCAAGTTCAACTGTTCATAATATGTAATATTCTGCTTATTTTCCTTAAACTATGATATACAGTGGGGCAAATAAGTATTTAGTCAACCACTAATTGTGCAAGTTCTCCCACTTGAAAATATTAGCGAGGCCTGTAACATGGCTTGTCAACATGGGTAAACCTCAACCATGAGAGACAGAATGTGGAAAAACCAGAAAATTACATTGTTTGATTTTTAAAGAATTTATTTGCAAATCATGGTGGAAAATAAGTATTTGGTCAATACCAAAAGTTCATCTCTATACTTTGTTACGTACCCTTTGTTGGTAATAATTCTTGAAAGACTGTAAATACTAGAGCTGGGAATCTCTGGGCACCTAACGATTCGATTACGATTACGATTCAGAGGCTCCGATTCGATTATAAAACAATTATTGATGCAAACCCCTCCTTTTTTTTTTCTCTTTTTTTTTTTTAATGTTTTGTACATTAGTTCCAAAATTGTTCAAAAATACTCTCAGGCTAAACCACACTACTATTTCAGTATCAAGTTAACATAGCAGTAAACAAATATACAAAAATAACATTAAATAAAAAACTCCAGTCCCCATTCTGTATCAGCAGCTTTAAACTACATTCAATTAATTTAATGTTGTGAATCAACCGTTAAATTTGTTAAAATTGCTCCCGTTATTCCATAATTTCCCTTTTGTCTACTTTCGACATGTGAAAGTTTTAAAACTACTTTAGAGATAGATTCAAGTCAATATTTTACCGATTTAGGAGTATTTTAGATAAAAAGTTAATTAGGTTTGCTTGGAAGGTTCGCTACAACAGCCTTGCAGGGAAGTGTACTGCTTTAAGATGGCGGCCGTTTATAACGCCCGCATCTAGCTTTTTGTAGATGTGCTGCTAACACTACCAAATCAATATTGCATCTAGTCCTATATAAATGATATCCACCGTAACACTATATGGATGTACTTGTAGCAGCTTTTCGGCAGCAGTCAGGTATATGGATGTAATTGTAGCAGCTTTTCGGCAGCAGTCAGGTATGTTGTTGTGTTTTTTTATCTCGTTGCATGAGTTGAGCTAGAGCCGTGAGTTGAGCATTGGCATTACCCGAGGGGCCGGGTAATGGGAAGCATGATGTTTAGCTACTCTCGCTCCGTTCCGTCCCGAAGACCGCGCGGCGCGCTGAGTGTTGTGTACTTGCGCTTTACTTGGCATATTTCAATAATCGGAATTTAGATGTTTGTGAATCGTTCTCGAATCTTCCACGGCCGAATCGCGAATAATCTAAGAATCGGAAATTTTGCACACCTCTACTAAATATATAGTATGTCTAGATTGTAAGGGTGAAAGCTTAGGCTCTGCATATTCTTGTACACTAGATGGCGGTATGCAAATGAAACTTGCTTGCAATCCGCCATTAATCAAAAGATTTTTTTTTTTTTTTATGTGCCGCGATGTTCCTAAGGTGATTTATATGTTAAATTCAGAAATATAAAACATTATAAAACCCACATGCCAGACCATTCGAAGAATATATGTCCGAATCTCTCGCATTTATTAGCATAAAGCTAACGGAGGAAGTGACATAGCGCAGTCACGTGAACAGCCGGTCGCAATTGGGTAGCCGTACTTAGCATGTGCATTAAAATTCTTCTTGCAATCAATTTTCAGCCGCATACTTTCACCTATTGTAGAAAATGTACAGCACCCGTTGCTCCACTCTTACAATCTTTACATCAACTTATGCCTTTCAAGAATTTAAAAAGTGCTTTTCTTACATATGTTTTTTTTCTCTCCACTGACTCCAAATAAACCCTTCAGAGACCATCCACGCTGAAAAATTTGAACCAAAAACTTTACTTAAACATTGCAGACGTTATAACCAGTGTTGGGAGTAATGCAGTTATAAATAACGCTGTTACGTAACGGCGTTATTTTTTCAGTAACGGGGTAATCTAACTAATTACTTTTTCCGCCGTTACCGTTACTGACGGTCAAAAGCGGTGTGTTACTTACTCTGAACAAATTGAAGAAACTACCAGCCGTGTCGAGTCGACTCTCTGCTCTGTTGATTTGTCATCCAAGACTTGGTGTGCGTTAAGGTTCGAGAATAGCGCACGTACTTCTGACTCCAAGCTGTTTGTCCCTGCCCATTCAATTAGACAATGCTTTCTAAAGTTTGGTAACGTTTCTGTGTTTGCTACTCCTGATGCTAGCCTAGTTCCCATCTCTCACTGTCAGCCAGCAATAATTCTGCTTCCATCTAGAGCAGTGCTTCTCGATTATTTTCTGTTACGCCCCCCCAAGCAAGACGTAAATGTTTCGCGCCCCCCCCCAAACTATCTGCCGCCACTGTAAATAGTATCATTTGTCTATAAAATTACTATCATAAATACGCATCTGCCTAACACTGTCCTTTTTTTCTAATAAAGAAAAAAAGTAACATAGATCAACTCATAATAAAGTATAACTTTATTAACGTTGTTTTGTTTGTAACAGAGAAGACTTGACGAGCATCAATTTGCCTGAATTTAAAAAAAAAAAAAAAAGTCAACGTTCAAACTGTAAAAATACACTCAAGGTACATTTTTGACCATTTGATACAGAAAAATAAAATGTAATAAAATCAGTAAATAATAACAAATTCGAATTGATTAGAAACATTCACTCATGAGGACAATATGCCAAAAAATTTGACCGAAAAAAACAAAAGTGAATAAAAGAAAAAAAGAGTGTCCTTGGACAAAAGGACAGTTTTTATTTTTGCTGCTCACACTCAGTATTACCTCCTTTGCAATGGTGTGGAGTTATTTTGCAACGAGCATGCTATCAATGCTCACTGGTTTACTGATATAACACTGACAAAGCAGGACAATTGTTGGCAATATTCGGCATGTTTTCGCTGAAAAACAATCAAGCGGCTTATCAATGAGATTGAGGTCGAATGTCTTTAAGTGGCGTCTTAATTGATTTGGCTTCTGGCTGTCCGCTATAAATATTTTTGGACACAGTAAACAGTGGTCTTTCCTCATCACACACTGTATTAAAAGTCAAAGCTAAAAGGCAAACGGCACGAAAAAAGCGCATTCTCGGCGGCCGAGGTAGAACCGTAGGTGAGGGCGGTCGACGTGATGATCCCAAGCCGAAAATGGCACTTCTCGGGCGGCGACGTGAGAACCCGACAAGACCGTGGGTCGCTGCGTGAGTGAGTCCGGTCGGAAAACGGCTTTCGAAAACGGCAGCGGCGCACTGCTCTTCATATCTGTTTTCTGTGTGCTGAGTGCTCTTCCTTAGTTCAAAAATACTGAATGCACTCTGTAAATAAGAGCGCCACTGCCACCCACTGAGTGCATGTGCAAGTACACGTTATTCCAGTACGACAAAAAAAAAAAAAAAAAAAAAAGCATGTTCCCCGAGGACACATGCGTCCCCCCTGACATCGCTCTGCGCCCCCCCAGGGGCGCGCCCCACTATTTGAGAAGTACTGATCTAGAGGACGGCAGACGCTTTGAAGGTGACGTGAATTGTCGGGATCGAGCCTACTTGAATGCAGCCCCTCGAGAGATGCGATGGAAGTGATTGTGATTGGCTGAGGGTTAGAGTCATGTGTCGTGGTAAGCCAATCAGAGCCGGTGATTTCACAAGCAAACCGGAACAGCGCGTGCGGCAAACACACACACACAAAACAGATGCACAGGGTCGGGATGGCAGAGCATTCAGAAGAAAAATTGTCCTTTAAGAGGTGGAGATATAGACACTATTTCAAGTTTGTCGAAATTACAGGAAAGAACCTGCATGTAATGTGTAATTTATGTCCCGGGGCAAAGCTTTTGTCGACATCTGTGGTAAGCAATTCAAATCTGCTGAAGCACCTAACAAGTTAACTACCTGTCTGTTTTCTCTATTCCACTGACTCGAATACTGCTAAGAAAATTTCAAATTCTTTGACATACAACACTTTCTTTTTAAAGTAACGGAAATACTTTCCCTGCTAACTAGGTACTTTTACTATAGAGTAATTCAGTTACTAACTCAGTTACTTTTTGGAAGAATTAGTGAGTAATGCAACTAATTACTTTTTTAAAGTAACGTGCCCAACACTGGTTATAACATACAAAGTTTTTCCAGATGACTAGCTTTTTTAGTTAGTCTTTGATAAGATACAGTGGGGCAAATAAGTATTTAGTCAACCACTAATTGTGCAAGTTCTCCCACTTGAAAATATTAGAGAGGCCTGTAATTGTCAACATGGGTTAACCTCAACCATGAGAGACAGAATGTGAGGAAGAAAAAAACAGAAAATCACATTGTTTGATTTTTAAAGAATTTATTTGCAAATCATGGTGGAAAATAAGTATTTGGGCAATACCCAAAGTTCATCTCAATACTTTATTATTTATCATTTGTTGGCAATAACTAAGGCCAAATGTTTTCTGTAACTCTTCACAAGCTTTTCACACAGTGTTGCTGGTATTTTGGCCCATTCCTCCATACAGATCTCCTCTAGAGCAGCGATGTTTTGGGGCTGTTGTTGGGCAACACGGACTTTCAACTCCCTTCACAGATTTTCTATGGGTTTGAGATCTGGAGACTGGCTAGGCCACTCCAGGACCTTGAAATGCTTCTTACGAAGCCACTCCTTTGTTGCTCTGGCTGTGTGTTTGGGATCATTGTCATGCTGAAAGACCCAGCCACGTCTTTTCAATGCCATTGCTGATAGAAGGAGATTTTCACTCAAAATCTCTCGATACATGGCCCCATTCATTCTTTCCTTTACACGGATCAGTCGTCCTGGTGCCTTTGCAGAAAAACAGCCCCAAAGCATGATGTTTCCACTCCCAGAAGGAGATTTTCACTCAAAATCTCTCGATACATGGCCCCATTCATTCTTTCCTTTACACGGATCAGTCGTCCTGGTGCCTTTGCAGAAAACCAGCCCCAAAGCATGATGTTTCCACCCCCATGCTTCACAGTAGGTATGGTGTTCTTTGGATGCAATTCAGTATTCTTTCTCCTCCAAACACGAGAACCTGTGTTTCTACCAAAAAGTTCTATTTTGGTTTCATCTGACCATAACACATTCTCCCAGTCCTCTTCTGGATCATCCAAATGCTCTCTAGCGAACCGCAGACGGGCCTGGACGTGTACTTTTTTCAGCAGGGGGACACGTCTGGCAGTGCAGGATTTGAGTCCCTGGCGGCGCATTGTGTTACTGATAGTAGCCTTTGTTACTGTTGTCCCAGCTCTCTGTAGGTCATTCACTAGGTCCCCCCGTGTGGTTCTGGGATTTTTGCTCACCGTTCTTGTTATCATTTTGACACCACGGGGTGAGATCTTGCATGGAGCCTCAAATCGAGGGAGATTATCAGTGGTCTTGTATGTCTTCTGTTTTCTAATAATTGCTCCCACCGTTGATTTCTTTACACCAAGCGTTTTACCTATTGCAGATTCAGTCTTCCCAGCCTGGTGCAGGTCTACAATTTTGTCTCTGGTGTCCTTCGACAGCTCTTTGGTCTTGGCCATAGTGGAGTTTGGAGTGTGACTGACTGAGTTTGTGGACAGGTGTCTTTTATGCCGATAATGAGTTAAAACAGGTGCCATTAATACAGGTAACGAGTGGAGCCTCGTTAGACCTCGTTAGACCTAGTTAGAAGTTAGACCTCTTTGACAGCCAGAAATCTTGCTTGTTTGTAGGTGACCAAATACTTATATTCCACTCTAATTTGGAAATAAATTATTTAAAAATCAAACAATGTGATGTTCTGTTATTTTTTTCCACATTCTGTCTCTCATGGTTGAGGTTTACCCATGTTGACAATTACAGGCCTCTCTAATCTTTTCAAGCAGGAGAACTTGCACAATTGGTGGTTGACTGAATACTTTTTTGCCCCACTGTAAATGTTATTTATTTTATATTGGGTACGTTAGAGTAATACAAACAGTCAAACATTAAATATGAGAAAAAACAGTCAAACAGTAAATAGGAGAAAAGATACTATTCCCTGATTGGATTATATTAAGTGTATTAGAGTAAAACAAACACTCAAATGGTAAATACGAGAAGAGATACTATTCCCTTCAAAAACTAAGTTTTTTTGTAATATTTAATTTATTTAGATAGACCATTTCGAGTTGTCTTAAGGCAAATGTGTATGTTTTGTTTTGTTTTGTTTTTTTTTTTTGCCATCCTGGATAGTTTAGATGATGAACAAGTGTGTATTGCTTGTGTACAGTATGATATGATTTGTGTTCAAATATAGCAATTTAAATTTGCGAATAAAACCCAGACATTTATTCTGGAAGTTTTCAAAATATGTCTTATGTAGTTTTTGAAAACAAAAAGTTTTCAATCGAACGGTGAACACCTGAACCAATACAGATGCACTGCAAAAACCCATCCCCTTCAAACTGAATAAATAAATACTCTTGTTTTCAGTGTAAATCTGCTAGAAATAAAATTATTTTACAAGAAAAATAGCGAGCTGAAAATAAGTTTGACAGATTTATGTAAAGCAAAAAGTTTGTATATTTAATCTTTTTTTATTTTAAAAAATTGCCAGAAATGTTCTTAATTCAAGGATAGATATTGTTCAAAACAATATTTGAAAGCAATTTTTTCTAGATTTAGGTGAAAAATGACCAACTTTTAGATGTATGGGCTGAAGAACAACATTAATATTTACTTAAAGTAAATTGTAGAATCTGACGCATTAATCTGTTAACTAGACTTTAACACTGAAAACAAGATGGAGAAAATTACTCGACTAGATTTAACAAATAAATATCAGATTAAGACATTACAAATTTTCAGTGTGAAAGTTAGCATAAATCATTATTTATTTTGCATTGATCATTTAGCCTATCAATGAATTAGATTCATATTCATGAGAAATGTAGCCCTGACCCCCGTTCACCCAATCTGTTTGGTCTTATTAATGTCCCGTGTCAAGCAAAAAGTGTACATGCAGGTTACACGGTGTTATATCGTCCCGACCAATATTGAGACCAAACCTGACTTCTTGGTTTTACTTCCTTTGGAATGCGTCTGGGACTTATCAACCAGAGTCGAGGTACAATAAATAGCTACGTAATCAACCAGAGTCGAGGTACAATAAATTGCTTAGCTAACTAACTGGTCAATAGGTCACGATGGCGCCAAAACTTGTGTGTATCATCACACCCTTTTTTTTTTTTTTTTTAACCTCTCCTGTTCAGCTGGTTGACACACAGAATGGAAATCTGAGTGAACGATTGGTCTGAACAGTTTTGATGTATCACATGGGAGTATGTCATACTCCTACTGTGCTCATTTAACGTGCCTCGTTTATTAGGAGAAAGCAGCCAACAGGAAGGGGTTATGGGTGGACAGAAGAAGGAGAGAGACAAGAAGCACAAACAACAAGAAATACATTGAACGCCCACACTAACTATGAATATGAAAACAGACAACACTGAAAAAGCAGTTTCTTCTCTTGCAACCCTATTTAAAATTAACTGCTGTATTTTAAGCCAAAAGAACTGTTGTGTTTGATAGAACAATATGTCTACATACTGCCATAGCAGATTCATGGCGCATTAAGCCCCCAAACTATTTTTAACTTGTTCGTTTTACCCCCGAAAACCCTGTTTACAGACGTCGCACTAGATCAGGGTGGTAAACTGAAAATTTACCGTCACCGAAATTCTTAACGATGACCGACGTAATTTTGACCATGTCGGTAAATTCGGTAAATTAATAAAACAAGAAAATATAGTCTTTTCATCCCGCTTTGATTCTGTTGTTCGTCTATGTTCATTCCCCTTTAAGAAAGCAGTGAATGTGCTTACGTAGGGAGTCACGTGATCAAAGGGAAGCCAATCAAACAAAAGCCCGGTAAGCTAACGCTAGCAGCTAACGCTACAAGCAAAACGTGATGGAGTGTGGCTTAAGGGAGGTTCACCAAACTTTCAACCGACATTTAGTAGACTCTTGGTGGCATCCAGACGGGCTTTCACCCGCTGTCCTCCTTTGTTCTCACGATTTCCGGAGATGGTGCTTTCAGTGCTTTCTACTGGTAGCCAGGCTAACGCTAGCTAGCGGCTAACGCTACAAATGAACGTTATGGAGTCGGATAGCGGCTCTAACCTTGTCGAATCGGCTGAACTTAATGAGTGGATTGGGCACGGACTGCATCTAGCAATTACTATGTGGCGTTATTTTGTATCTGTCTGTGTGTGATTCCTCTGATAGCTTTTGTGATGGTAAAGCATTCAGCATAAAGTACAATCCAACGGCAAAACTTATAATGACCGAGAAATGGCCCCAGCTATTTTTATTGTGCGTGCATTTATTAAAAAATGCACTGGGGGGGAAAAAAACCCTTAAACCATAAAGTAAACACTTGTATTTAATAATTATGTCTCAGCAGCCATTAACAATAAGTTGTCTTTTTGAAGTGTACTGTTCAAGCTGCAAGTCATTTGTGTTACAATTACATGTTTGCACAGGCATATTGATTTTGACAATGTACATTGTTCAAGTCATACACACTGTTATAAATGTTCATACTTGAATTCTTATTGCTTACAATACATTTTTATAAACTTAATGTTTAGACTGCATGTACAATTGTTAAATACAGTATATCAAATTGAATGCTGGTAAATAAATCAACAAGAAATAGTTCATCTGTATTTCATGCATTGATTCAGATTTTCAAATTATATAACAGTCCGCTTGGGCTAATTTATCGTCATTTATCGTTATCGAGATAAATCTGCTCAATTTATCGTGATACATGTTTAAGGCCATATCGCCCAGCCCTACGTCGCACAATCGGGTTTTTTTTAACCCAGCCATAAAAAGAAGGTAAGTAATGATACTTATTATTCTAAATGTCATTTTTAGCTTAGAATCATTAATTGATGTCTGATTTGTTTAAAAAATAAAAAAGACTTTAAAAAATGACGCACTTGCATATTTTAAACTTTTAAACAAATTATGTCACAATGGAAAAAATTGGCGTCATAAAAAACTCACGTAGATCTACCTCATAACTATTGCTTAATTGTATTTTTTTCGTTACTGTCGCATTTTCCCCAATATTTTATATGACAAATAATCGATCCAAACACAAATTGGGAAAAAAAACCTTAAAGGTTAAATATATGAAAATCTCGCTTACTACCTGATGTCTGCGATTTCTGCATCGCGACCCTTGTTATATTACCATGTTTCACCCATAAAATCCCCCAAAAATCCAGCTTTGGCCATTCACAGCTGTGTCTTGACACTTGGTGATACAGTACATGCTACATGGAGTTTTTGGATTGGAAAGAGATAAGTACGCAATAATATCTCGTTAAAATCATGGCGTCTTTAATTATGCGCTTGCGTGCGCTCACCTCCAGTTACAGTTTTGCTGTTTAAATTTTTATAATTTTTTTTTTTTTTTAAATGCCCTCCTGTTCAAAATTTTTCTTCCCCTCAGAAAATTGATACTTTAAGCTTTCCAATTATGCATCACACATGCATATAGGACAATTTTGAAATTTGGCCAAATTGAGGGTCTTGGAGCAGAACTTCAAGACAACTGAGTGTTTTCCGCCATAATTTGGTGCGATCGTTAGCTAGATGTATATCCGGTTGACACCATATGGGGGGCCTGATGACCAAGGAAAGAGAGGAGGGGGGAAGAGTCAGAAAGATAAGTGAATGGGAGGGGCGGAGTATACACAAATCAGCAATGTGTGGCGTAGAATCCAGTATTTGTGTGAATCCCTTGTTAGTGTGAGTATGTTAGCATCCTATTCTATGCTGTTTGATCGTTAAGCCTGACACCGAGTTTTTCTACTTAAATGTGTCCAATTGCACCTAGTCATGCTTGAATCCAATCTGACGTGATAGTCCTGCAGACGAGTGGAAATGCCACGCGGGAGCCGCCCCAGGGCCATGGCCATTCCCCAGCCAATCGGAAGGGCTCAGCTAAGGGGCCGCTGTCATCCCCCCCGGTATCAAGGGTGAAATTGGCGTTCCGGCATGAGATTTGAGGCCGGATCATTCCAGCATACTGTGCTTTGATCACGAAAATATGACGGCAACTGTCAAAAACCCATGTTTTAAAAAAAACAAAAAAAAAAAACATAAAAAACATCTCCAATAAGAAAAATCTACTAACGTCAGATTTACATACTGTACACAAGTGATGACAACAAGCTTAATAAAGAGCTTGTGTATCAATCCGTTTCCACAATATTTATTATTCACTTATTTATTTTACATAGTTCTTCCCAGCGTCTTTCTGTATCTGACAAGTCTCGTGGCCCTGCACATGCAGCAGCAAAAAAAAAAAAAAAAAAAAAAAAAAAGGACTCTGGTGATCGTTCAATTGGCTGACAAACTGTGATCAAAATGAATAGTTAGCTGTGATTGGTTCAAACTAGGGCTGTCAAAATTATCGCGTTAACGGGCGTTAATGAATTTTTTAAATTAATCACGTTAAAATATTTGACGCAAATGCCCCGCTCAGAGAGATTTAAATGGCAGGACACAGTGAAACGCTCACTTGTTGTGTTTTATGGAGTTTTGCCGCCCTCTGCTGGCGCTTGGGTGCGACTGATATTATAGGCTGAGCATGACCCATGAGCATTGTGTAAGTAATTATTGACAGCAACAATGGCGGGCTACTAGTTTATTTTTTGATTGAAAATTTTACAAATTTTATTAAAACGAAAACATTAAGAGGGGTTTTAATATCAAATTTCTCTAACTTGTACTAACATTTTTCTTTTAAGAACTACAAGTCTTTCTATCCATGGATCGCTTTAACAGAATGTTAATAATGTTAATGCCATCGTGTTGATTTATTGTTATAATAAATAGTCCTCATGTACCGTATGTTGAATATATATATCCATCTTGTGTCTTAGCTTTCCATTCCAACATTATTTTACAGAAAAATATGGCATATTTTATAGATGGTTTGAATTGCGATTAATTACGATTAATTAATTTTTAAGCTGTAATTAACTCGATTAAAAATTTTAATCGTTTGACAGCCCTAGTTCAAACGCATTTTTTTGGGAACAAGGAATAAAGGGGGAAAAAACTTGTTGAATTAAAGGGGCAATGCAACGGAAAATTGATCAGATCTTTAAGAGAGAGGACAGAGTTCATGAGATTTATTTTATTTGGGAGGTTCAGAACATCTTCCATGTTATTGTGCACTTTGGATTGTTTGTTCATTTATGTAACGCTACTTATTTATCTCTTTATAATTACACAAAAGGTCAATGTTTGCCTTCTCTTCAAAATATATTCCATTTCACTGTGCATTGTGTAAGTTATTTTTACTTTTTTTTTTTGTTTATGTCGTTTTTCCTATTTTATTGAATTGTTAAAACTGAGGTTTTGCTTTTAGATTTTAGGAAATGAGGAAAAATAAGTTATGTGGCGTTTTAGATGGAATTTTGTAAATCAGTGAAAAAATACAATTTTAAATTGAAATCAGTTTCTCCTTTATGCCTTATTCCGGTGTAATGCAGTAGCCAATGCATGCGTGAAACCAATCATTTATTCATTTTCCAAGCCGCTTATCCTTACTAGAGTCACTGGAGCCAATCCCAGCTAACTATGGGCAGGATGCGGGTACACTCTGAATCTGTTGCCAGCCAATCGCAGGGCACGAGGAGACGAACAACCATTCGCCAACACGGTCATACATAGAGATAAATTTAAAGTGTTCGATCAGCCTACCATACCATACATGTTTTTGGAATGTGGGGGGGAACCGGAGTACCCGGAAAAAACCCACGCAGGCACGGGGAGAACATGCAAACTCCACACAGGAAGACCATAACCCGTGAACCCTTAAAAGTGCGTATGACACCGAAAAGCATGTTTATTTCAGATTTTATGTAGTATTTTATGCTACTGAATAAAATGGACCGCTTGGATGTGTGTGGAAGCGATCGTTTTTTAGATTCCATTTTTAAATCCTGCGCTATGAAAATGAGTGACTTCCGGCTTCAGTCTAAGGTTTAGGACGAATGCGAATGTGACGTCACCCGGGTCAGCATCTCACAATAAAGCATTGCTTTATAGCATGAAGATGGACTGCGGATTCAGCTGATTTTGCGGATTAATTTGTTTATTTTTCTCATCACGCCAGCCAAACGGCTGCAGAAAGTTGTTGCTGCGCCATGGAGAGGCATGTGAGCCTTTTTGGGTTTCAAAAGGTTCCCATTCACCGCGGATATTGGCCAAAACAAGCCCTACTATTGTGGGACCAGTGAACTCAAGAGGAAGTGAGTAAACATCATATAATGTTTTTATTATGTCAAATACTGGGATCATGGCACACGTTTTAATACTGAGGTGGCTTGAATTTTGTGGCGGATTGTCCACCGAGAATGCCACTTGGCAGACGAACGACAGCTTTTTTGCACACACCCCTCTATACTCGACTTATTGCCCTCCTCGTGTGCCCGGTGTTCTGTCAAATTTTCAACCCAATTAGAAATAAAACTTTGTTTTAAAAATGGCTGCGAATACATCGATTACAAAGTAAACACGACAAACTTTCTTTAAATAAAGGACTATTTAGTTACGTTTGCTCAAGGACGGACATGTAGAAAACTTTTCCTCTGACACATCCTGACATGTTAGCTGCACAACAACTGAACGCCTCTCTCTCAGTTTACGTCTTTGCCGTGTGGTTAAACATTATTTTACGCCATATTGGTGTTGACCATGTGGCAGTTACGCGCTCCTCCGACGTCGGCCAGTTTGTCTGGCGGTACTCTCCAGCTGCTTCCCCGGCGTGCTCTCCTGTCCGCAGCAAGGGAACGAGCTTTAACTTGCTCGCCGCCGGGCAGGTTGCCGATCGGCGAAGACAATCGACAACCCCGCCGCCATTTGACATAATCGGGCAAGTTTTATGTGATTTTTCGCTTCGAAAAGCAGAAATAAGGCTTTGAGACATCACTCGGTTTGTTTACATTCTCCGAAGCCGGGCCAGGGAAATGACAAAAGTCGGACTAACTACGGTGGCATTAAATAGCGTTCGGGAGGTGCGACAGTAAAGGTGAAGTCGACAGTTTTGACATTATGGAGTAATTTTGCCATTTTGTACTGAATAAATGCATTTTTATTATTTCGTATTCCATTTATCACAAGACTGTTATTTGTCATGACCACACCATTTATTTAGCAATTGGGGAAAAACACGTCGATTAGAGGAATATCCTGTAAAAATATTGGAGTAGAGAGACTGAAACAATGACATTTTGCGGCTCTCGTTGTCACATTTTCCTTGTTCTGAATAATTCCCACTCAATGGACTATTCTAAATCAGATGAAACCATGACCTTGCCGACGTCATCCTCCTGTTGGGGACGCTAGAGCCTTATAATGGGAGGTCTGGCTAAACGGCAGATTAAAAGACTCATTTCTTGTCACCTGAGAATTGCCAAATTGTTGTATGTAGTCGAATCGTCTCAAAATATGATTCTAATTCACATAATAATGCTATTTAAGACTTTTTTTTTTTTTTTTTTAATCCTGTCGTATGCACTTTAATCTCCGAACTGTGAGGGGAACGTGCTAACCACTGCGTGTGTGTGAAACCTGTTGTGTTTTATTGTGTGTTATATTTATAACTGTGCCAAAAGCTGTTTGTGCATTTCAGTGGTTTTAGGACATTTTAAGCCACCTAACCAATCATCATCGTGTTTATAACTGCTTTACCACCTCCTTCCTTACTCCCCACTCCCGCTCTGCTCTCGCCCAGGAAGCTGTAACAAAATCAGACAACTGCATTTCTTTCAACCAAATTGTAGTAACGCGCCCCTTCACATCCTCAGTAAGGGTAATCATCATCGTCACAGCCCTTGCGTTGGGGCTGGTTTCCCGTCCCATTGCTTAGAGCTGACCAAGTGAGCTTGGCCCCTCCAGTACTGTCGGTCTTGTGCCACCAGATTTGCATCCTTCACGGTAAGTCTGTGTGTTGTTGGTGGTCGTCTCCAGCCTGCAGCCTTTGGTTCAAACTTCAGGTCGTCTGTTGTCGGGTGGTCAGGAGGAAGACTGAGAACATGGCCAAGCCAGTAACGGTAACGGCATTGCAAATACGGAAAAAGTAATTAATTAGATTGCTCACGACTGATAAAAAAAATAATAATAACGTCGTTATACTCTAACGCTGTTATAAACAAGACTGGTAACAAGACATGGAAAAGGGAACTGTTATATCGTTGTATGAACGCTTGTAACAGTTTTATTTTATTGTATGGCAGGGAAAATACGAGCTCAAAATTTCATCATTTTAATTTTTTCAAGCCAGCACGAGCCTGTGAATGAGTGCATCTCCATTGAAGAACACCAGAGAGCGTGCTAGCGTTGACTTTAGAATTCAACTCACAACCAGTGTGCACATTTTCTTAAAAGTGCCCAAAAAGCCAAACTATCACACAAACACACATTTTACCTTACTGACATTCCCACGTCATCTGTGAATTGCTAGACATCAGCCAGTCAATCATGATGTCACACCCCTTTTAACATTATACATGTCATAGTAAGCAAAAGTGACTACCAAAGTTATTTTAATACGGTATAAAAATAACAAAAAATACATTTTGAGTCCATTGCTAACTCTTGAATGCGATAGACGTCCAGTCCATTTAGGCTGGGAGGGGTTGGCGATCATTCAAGGTCAGTCATCTCAATCCAAATAGATTTAACGTCTATCGCTGTAAATGGCGGTAATAAGTTAAGTGGATAGAGTGCAAAGGAAATTCTTTTGTGTGTGTGTGTTGTTTTTTGTCCTTATAAAAGATTAAACGGGTTGAACGGCCAGCACGTGTCACCATTTAACAAACCAATCGCATAAATTAACCTCCGTGAAGTTGGCGCCCCATCAGATGCAAATTTATTGAAAAATAAATTTGTGTTAGGTTTGTGCTGAACAAAAATGTGTTTGCGCTGCCATCGTTTTTGAGATTTTAACAATTCTTTAATAGGTCAATCTGAAGTCAACCAGCCCCCCATTTTGATTAAAAATGGCTTAAAATTATGTCAATCGTTTGTGCTATGTTTGTGCTGGTTTGTACTGTGAAAATTTTCGTTTGTGAGAAATATTAATTTCGAGTGATGGCATCATGCAGCCCCCGATTTATTGCAAAATGGACCCGAAATGGTGCCATTCGTTTATCCTAAGTTTATGCTCGGTTGTGCTGTAAACATTTTCGTTTGTGCTGCTATCGTTTTATAGATATTGGCATATTAATTTCAAGTCACGACACCAATCGCAGCAACTCCGTAACGGCTGACAAAGCATAACAACTCTTTCAAGAACAGAATTGTGTCCCAACAACTAGCGCAAACATAGCACAAACAAATGGCACCGCTTCGGGTCCATTTTGCAGCAAATGGGGGGCTTGAGATAATAATTCCGAGTAATGACATGACTCGCAGCCGCGACAGAGGTGCTGCGATTGAAGGTCATCACTCGCAATTAATATGTCAACATCTATAGAACGATAGCAGCACAAAAGAAAATTTTTACAGCACAAATGTAGGATAAACCATTTCACCATTGCACCATTTCGGGTCCATTTTGCAACATATCTGCGTGACGTCATCACTTGAGATTAATATATCGATATCTCAAACATAATAGCAGCACAAACGAAATTTTTTTCAGCACAAACGTAGCACAAACTTCACGGAGGCCGCCAGAGTTTGATTTTTTTTTTTTTTTAGTTTTTCTTTTTTTTTTTTTTATGTAATAGGGACAGCGCGCATTGATGAACATCTTAAAGATGTAAATATGCAAGGTTAGTAAAAAAAAAATGCTAATTTACATCCACAGTCCCGAGGCAGGTTGAATTTCTAAACTGAATTCTTTTCGGCATCGAATACGAACACTCACTTTTTTAACATCAGAATTCCGCCACGAAAAAGTGCGTAGCAGAAGTTCAATCACAAAAAATTTACTTGCGCAAGATTTATTTTGTTGCAACATGAGGAAGAAATAATCCCTGTCTCTGTTTGGTTAGAGTAACCAAAACTTTTACTCAAGTAAGAGAAGTGTTACTTCAAAATAATATTACTCAAGTAAAAGTACTCATCCAAAAATTGTACTCAAGCACAAGTCAAAAAGTATTTGGTGAAAAGAGTACTCAAGTAATGAGTAACATTATGAATAAATGCTTAAAATGTTAGATTTATTTATTTATTTATTTATTTTAAACAATGGTATTTTTTTTCTCAGCACAAATACAGTGTATCAGAAAAGTGAGTACACCCCTATCATTTCTGCAGATATTTAAGTATATCTTTTCATGGGACAACACTGACAAGATGACACTTTGACACAATGAAAAGTAGTCTGTGTGCAGCTTGCCAGCTTATATAATTAATTTATTCCCCCCCAAAAAATAACTCAAAATTTAGCCATTAATATATAAACACCTGGCCACAAAAGGGAGTACACCCCTTTGAAAAAACGTACATCCCTAAATGTCAAAATTGAGTACTGCTTGTCATTTTCCCTCCAAAATGTCATGTGACTCGTTACAGGAGTGCTGTCAGCATTGCTGCAGAGATTGAAGAGGGGGGGGGGTCAGCCTGTTTGTGCTCAAACCATACGCTGCACTCTACATCAAATTAGTGTGCATGGCTATCACCCAAGGAGAAAGCCTCTTCTGAAAACGGTACATAAGAAAGCCCGCAAACAGTTTGCTGAAGACATGTCAACAAAGCACATGGATTACTGGAACCATGTCCCATGGTCTGATGAGACGAAGATTAATTTGTTTGGTTCCGATGGTCTCAAGCATGTGTGGTGGCGACTAGGTGAGGAGTACAAAGATAAGTGTGTCATGCCTACAGTCAAGCATGGTGGTGGGCATGACCCGCACTACTGACTACTTTGCATTGTGTCAAAGTGTTATTTTGTCAGTGTTATCCCATGAAAAGATATACTTTAATATCTGCAGAAATGTGAAGGGTGTACTCACTTTTGTGATACACTGTATATATAGATGACCTGTTCATATTATGCTGTATGATAACAAATTACATAACCACATTAAACCAAAGAAAAACAAATAATAATAATTACGGCGCGATAAAAGAAACTACAGAAATGAGTCATTATTCGTTCAAGAGTGCCCTCTAGTGGAGAAAAAATATTTCCTGTTATGAAACTATAATTATCATACCGCTGTTTTTACGTGGTCAATTGGTGCCAAATAAAAACTGGGAGAGAGACTAAAATCTGCGCTTATAAGTCAAGTTGACGACTGCGCTCTATGTCTAATACTTCCTTTATTACGGTGCTTTAAAGATGCCACGTGATTGAAACGGCCGGCGTGATCAAAGAACGGCAAGCTTGAGTCTGATTGGTGTATTGGAGTCATGTGATTATTGTTGCGACGTCTCATTGGTGAAATTGAGCACTGTTGGCACTATGGCAAAAAAAAAAAAAAAAAAGTGAAATCTAATATGTAGAATAAAGAGGAAAAATGTAACGACTCACGTAGCCCAAAGTAGCGGAGTATGAGTAGCATTGCTTTTTCAAAAATCTACTCAAGTAAAAGTAAAAAGTATGGTATAGTCAAACTATTCTTAGAAGTACATTTTTCTCAAAAAGTTACTCAAGTAAATGTAATGAAGTAAATGTAACGCGTTGCTACCCACCTCTGCTGATATGATTGCATTTTAATTTTTTGTTACTGAATTTTTTGTAACTGATTTTTTCACCACAAATTTTTTTGTAACTGGATTTTTTTTTGCGGCTGAATTTTTGTGGCAGGATTTTTTGTGGCTCACATTTGTTGCAGAAAAAAACTAGAAGTTGAAATTCCAACCCCAGTGCCACAGATTTACTTCCATAACGCAATCAACCACAAACTGTTCTCTTCCGTTGCTGTCAAATTCCTGTCATCTTGCTTTTGCGCTCTCCTTGCTGTGATCTTCATGTAATGGAGGGCGACTTCCCTTAAATTTGTGATCTACTTCCTGTAATGGGGGTCCACTTCCTGTGAATGTCACTGTCTCTTCCTTCTGATAATGATTGACCACTTCCTGTCATCTTACTACTTACTGCAAAGGTGTTGTCCTTCCTGAAATTTTTCAATAATTGTGTAGTTCTTGCCATTTTTTCTACTTCTGGTATTATCGACCTGCCGTGATATTCTTTTCCTGTAATGAGGCACCACTTTCTGTCATCTTCCTGTGAGGATAGTTTACTTCATGTCGTCAGCCCATCACGACCATTTAATTTCCGTAATCTTCTTCCAATTCGGACCTCCTGGCGGCGTTGACCTGGTCCGTCGGGCCCTCCTTTTTGGTCTCTGTGGTGACCTCTGTGTAGGCAGGTTCAGCTTGCGGTTGGATCGGAGGCTGGACGGCGACCTCGGCTTCGGCCCCAACTTCGGCGTCTGCGACCTCCTGGCCTTCGGACACGGCTCGTTCCTTCTTGATTTTGATCCTGAAACTTTCCTTGGTGGGAGCCTTCTTGGCGATGTTTTCCTTGAAGCGCTCTCCGCTCTGCTTGAGGCGCTCGCCTGCCTGGTGCATCTTCTCACGGCGCTCGGGCGGCATCACCTTCTCGCCCAGGTTGTGGAACTTGGTGCCCAGGTTGTCTTTGGTCTTGCTCATGTTTTCCTTGGAGAAGGCCGCCTTCAGAGTCTCCGTGCTCTTTACCATGGACTTCTTAAATCGCGCCGCCCGGGAAGGGTCGGACTCTTCCACGCTCAGGTACTCCTCGTCTGAGGAGAGGTCGGCGGGGACGTCGTAAGAATCTGGTTCCAGATCCAGAGCCTCCAGGCCCGGCTTTGGGCTCTTGGTGACGGCCACCGACGGGACCTCGGTGTCTCCCTGAGGAAGTCACAACAACAAGGTCTCAAACTTCTCTGTGTAAATGATGAAACTAGCTAAGCTAGGAAAAAACTTCCTGTTCATTATGCTATCTTTACCTTTTCATGCACAAATGATGTGTTTTTTTTTTTTTTTTTTTTTTACAGTGCTGGCCAAAAGCCTTGGTACCCCTGCAATTTTGTCAGATAATGCTCAATTTTCCCAGAAAATTATTGCAATTAGAAATGCTTAGGTTGTAATATCTTCATTTATTTTGCTTGCAATGAAAAAAACACAAAAGAGAATGAAAACAATTTTAAATCATTATCATTTTACACAAAACTCAGACAAAAAGTATTGGCACACTCAGCCTAATACTTGCTAGCACAATCTTTAGACAAAATAACTGCGAACAACTGCTTCCTTTATGCCTCGATGAGTTTCTTACAATGCTCTGCTGGAATTTTAGACCATTTTTCTTGGGCCAACTGCTCCTGGTCCCTGAGATTTGAAGGGGGCCTTCTCCAAACTGCCATTTTCAGATCTCTCCACAGGTGTTCTATGGGATTCAGGTCTGCACTCATTGTTGGCCAGTTTAGAAGTCTCAAGTGCTTTCTCTCAAACTATTTTCTAGTGCTTTTTGAAGTGTGTTTTGGGTCATTGTTCTGCTGGAAGACCCATGACCTCTGAGGGAGACCCAGCTTTCTCACACAGGGCCCTATATTATGCTGCAAAATTTGTTGCTAGTCTTCAGACTTTATAATGCCATGCACACAGTCAAGCAGTCCAGTGCCAGAGGCAGCAAAGCAACCCCAAAACATCAGGGAACCTCCGCCATGATTGGCTGTGTGGACCATGTTCTTTTCTTTGAAGGCCTCGTTTTTTTCCCCAATAAACTGTATGTTGATGGATTTTCCTAAAAAGCTCTACTTTCGTCTCATCTGACCAGAGAACATTCTTCCAAAATGTTTTTGGCTTTCTCGGGTAAGTTTTGGCAAACTCCAGCCTGACTTATTTATGTCTCTGGGTCAGACGTGGGGTCTTCCTGGGTATCCTACCATAGAGTCACTTTTCATTCAGACAGCGACAGATAGTATGGGTTGACACTGTTCTTTATCCACCATCTGCACAATCTTTCGTTGAAATCTCTCGTCAATTTTTCTTTTCCGTCCACGTCTAGGAAGGTTAGCCACAGTGCCATGGGTTTTACATTTATTGATGATACTGCGCACGGTAGACACAGGAAAGTTCAGGGGATGACATGTTGCCCTGAGATTGCCCATGCTTCCTCACAACTTTGCTTCTCAAGTCCTCAGACAGTTCTTTGATCTTCTTTCTTTTCTCCATGCTCAATAAGGTACACAGAAGGACACAAGACAGAATTTGAGTCAACTTTAATCCATTTTAATAGGCGGCAAGTGTGATTTAGTTAATGTCACCACCTGTTATGTGCCACAGGTAAGAAACAGGTTGTGTTAATTACACAAATTAGAGAAGCATCACATAATTTTTCAAAGGGTGCCAATACTTTTGTCCAGCCCATTTTTGGAGTTTTGTGTAAAAGGATAATGATTTTTTTTTAAATTCATTCTCTTTGGTGTCTTTTCATTGCAAGCAAAATAAATGAAGATATTACTACCAATGCATTTGTAATTGCAATCATTTTCTGGGAGAAACTGAGCATTATCTGACAGAATTGCAGGGGTGCCAATACTTTTGGCCAGCACTGTAACACTTCCAGGACACTCAGTTAATTCATTTACTGCCACTGACAGCCGTAATTCGCCCCTCTCGGTTAAATGGATTTGACGTCTAGCGCCATCAATAGCACTGAAACATGAGCATTCACAGCTAATGCCAACTTTAGAGCGTTATTTGAACATTAAAATAATAATTAACATTTAAATGAAATGAAATAAAATATATAATATTGTCTTAAAAAGTGCAACAAAAAATAGTGTAATCCTAATTAAAAAATAAAAACATAGGATTTTAATTTATAATGAAACTTGGAGGGGGGGGGACAAATATTGAATCAAAATTGATAGAAATAGAAGAAAATGGAGAAAATGAGTTAAAAAGCTTTGAAAATGAAAGTTAAAAAATATTTGGGGGGAATACAAATGATTTTATTAATAAATTTACTTTTTCATTTTCAATTATTTATTTAAAAACATCTTTTTAAAAAATTCAAAATTTTCTTTATTAACCTTTTTATGATTTTTTCAAATTTAGGATTTTGTCATTTTATCTGTATCTTTCAGGTTAATTTTCTACATTCAAGCATTTCTTGTAAATCAATATCATTTTCAGCTACCTATGTATTCCTTCAGTTAGTTCAGTAGCCGACAATATCAGCTGATAAAAGCATTTTAAAATTATGTCGAATAATATCGACATCGATTTTTCCAGTGTGTTTTGGGCCAATATGCATATGGTAGTGCTTCATTGGCACTTTGCTCTTGCACTTGATCCAAAAAACTGATGTTGCACAATTTTGAGTTGAACAATAAACATTATTAAAGCATTCAGTGGGTCATCACAATACAATTAGCCCTAATATGTTAGGTCTGCGACTAGCAGTATCAGTTTTGGAGTTAAACGATATGGGGATATCGGTTCAAAAGTCATTAATCGGACAACTCTACCTTCAGTGCTTTATGTATATTTGTTAACTCACTACCATTGACAACAAAAGATGTCCAATCATGTAGCTCTTTTCCTCCCTTTGCTGTGAATTTAAATGACCAATGTTCATTTGCTGTTAGCCTCCTAGTTCAAATTGATTGGACGTCGACTAGTGATGAACCATAGATTTCATAATGATATTGACGGGACATAGGGCGCAGGGCCTGCTTTGTTGGCGTGGCCGTCAATGCTGACCGAGTGGAAACACTACGAGCTTTTTTTGTTGAAAATTCTTGTGAGTAAATGCTAATCCCTGAATTCTTTATAGATATGGACGCAAAACAGTCTTGATCCTTGGTTAAAAGCAAAATAAAAGTGCAGCTAGCATTTATTTTACGAAAATATGTCGAAGTACGATGCTAGTCTGTTAGTCAATGTAAACAGAGATGAATTCTTTATAGATATGGACGTAAAACAGTCTTGATTCTTGGTTAAAAGCAAAAAAAAAAAAAAAAAAAACCCAAAAAACGTGCAGTTAGCATTTACTTTACGTAAATGTGTCGAAGTATGACGCTAGTCTGTTAGTCAATGTGGCGGCCGCCATATATAAACAGCTTTTTTGGTGAAAATTCTTATGAATAAATGCTTTATAAATATGAACGTGAAACAGTCCCAATTCTTTGTTAAAAGAGCAACAAAAACGGGCAGATAGCATTTATTTTACATAAATATGTCAAAGAATGATGCTAGTCTGTTAGACAATATGGTGACAGCCTTAGAACAAAAAAGCTTTTTACGTTGAAAATTCATGTGAAAAAAAAACGAAAAATTTAATAATTACCTTGAATCCTCGAACAAATCATTCTTAAGACAATCTTTCCTGTTTGTATGCGATAAAGCTGTAGTACTTTTTCAACCTAAATCCGGCGTTGGATAGCTCCATGTATCGCTGCGACCGACTGCGAATAACTGAAGCGGATTGTGGGATGGCCGCAATGAAAGTCGAATCTGACCCGTCAATATAATTATAAAGTGTATGGATGAACTCATTTAAATACTTTTAATTTAGTTTGTAGACAGCTGCATGATTGGATGTTTATCACTGTCAATGGCATTGAAAGAGTTATACTCGCCGCTTCCTGGCCTGCGCGCTGTCAGTGGTGACTGTTGAAGACAGCAGGTGGAGGGCTGTGTGGGGGGTGTATAGCTCTCTCAGAATAGGACCTTATGTCAAAGACTGTCAGCAGCTGCTGGCTAAGCTCCGGTTACCCTCGCGGTTAACTATTTCATAAATGCACAAATGAACTTTCTAGATAGTCTTGTGAACACAAACTTTGAAGTCATATTACTCTGCCATTCGTGAACTGATTGTTATGAAACTTGTAGTATGGCCTATGTAGTATGGCCCGGTATCTTACTCAGAGCCCGATTTGTATTTTTTTGTATCTGGGATGATTAATTATCAGTGGTGTTATAGCTAGGAGTTAGCAAGTACAGGGCAGCCTTCTCTCGGTTAGGAATTTGCCAGTAGGTGGCATGCCTGTGTTGTCTCTAGATTATGAGTTAGCCAGTAGAGGGCAGCCTTCAGCCTGTAGTAGCAAACAAGTGCTTGTAATTAATAAAAATAGTTTTAAAAAATTGAAACGTTACAATTAGATTTTTTTTATTTTAAAAGAGAGTATATTTAATCTTTGTTGTTGTTGTTGTTTTTTGACTAAAATTATTTTTTTTTTCAAATTAGCCAGTATAGAGCAGCCTGATGTAAGTTAGTAGTTTGCCACTAGAGGGCAATGCAGACTTTTTGTTCATACGAGTGTGCCCCAGCATACGAACAGGCTGAGGACAAAACTATGAGGAAGACCAGTCAACCACTTCTCTCTGTGTAGCAGAACATTTCCTGTATGTAAATTGTTTTGTCAAGTAGTGTCCAAAACAAATTCACTCCATTAATTCCATTAAGTACTGCAGTCTCACCAGTCCATCACAGCGACTTACGGGTCCATTGTGTTTTAAATAGAGCGGTACCTCTACATACGAAGTTTATTCGTTCCAGGACCTTGTTTGTAAGTCGAAATGTTCGTATTTCGAGCAGGATTTTCCCATAAGAGTACATTATAATTCCATTAATTCGTTCAACAGCCCGAAAACCTACACTAAATCCTTAATAAATACATCTGTTATTACTACAAATGGCAATTACACATAGCAAAACAAACAAATTGTGAATAAAAATGGGAATAATACAAAAGTATAATAATAATAATTAATAATCCTTTGAATAATGTAAGGAATCAGGTTCTAATGTGCCGGGTGTGTTTTGCGTGCTGTACCTGAACGCACCACGTGGCTGACGTCACAGTGAGAGAGAGAGTGCTGAAGAGATTTTACTTCCTCTTTTAATGTTTTGTTGCTGGCGTCAACTGCGCCTGACAGTAGGCATGTTGTGTTGTACAAGTTGATGGAATAAATGATTAGAAACCTGAAAAAGCTGGCGATTTCTTTGGCGATGTTACCACAATAATAATTGTCACCTTAACTAATAAAGACAAGGCAAACAGAGGTCAGAGGTGGACCGTCGAGATCAGAGACATTCTACGGCCGTACTGTCGAGCCAGTTCACGTACGTGGACACCACGTTCATATTTTTTCATCTTTTCCATCTTTATTTCAATGGTAAGCGTGTCCCTTTTCCTTTTTTCACCACCTGCACTAATCTTCTTGGAACCCATGTTGATTTCTCTCACATGAAAAATCTGCCGTGCATCCGTCTTGCGGGAAAACAAAGAAAATGCGACGCTTTCATAAATCATCGTTATTTCGAGCATTCCGTCGGATGGAGAAACAAATGGCGAAACAAATTTTACGTCAGATGTCGAAAAGATTGTGTCGAAGCGATCGTATGTCGAGGTACCACTGTAGTTGTTTTGTGTCTCTTGCAGTCCTTAAATTAAATGAGCATGAGTCGCAGCCTTAAAAACAACTCATAACCTACAGGCAACAATAAGTCCACACTGCCCATTACTGGCTAACTCCGAACCTTACAGGCAAAATACTGTAAGTCCGCATCAGCTCCGATACAAAAATATCAAAAACTAGGCTCCAAGCAAGGATGGATACTAGGCCTTGCAAAATTGTCACCAAGTTTCAAAACGATTGGTTCATGAATGATGGAGGAGTAGCACTTCAAAGTTAGTGTCCACCGGAATAAGCACAACCTAAGTGGCTACTTGACAGGCATTCAATTAGGTTAGCAAGAAGAGGAGGAAACATTGAAAGTGAGATGTACAGGAATAGAATTTTAGGCATTGCTGAGGAGGAAATTAGGTGCAGAAAAGGAACAATACTGTATTAGAAAGAGGAGTGGGGAAGCCCTAGAGGAAGATTAAAACGAGAAACTGTGTTAGGTGCAGTGGAAGAAAATAAGGATAGGAAGAAGTGAAGTGGAGAAGAGGAGGAAGTGATGTCAAAGGAAGCATAACATAGCCGTGGGTAGAGGAAGATCAATTTATGTGTATGACCTGGTAGATGACGACTCTGAACTTGTTCCTGGTGAGCAGCTCGTCCTGGGTGCTTTCCACCTTCTTCACACGGCCATTCTGCTTTTCCACGCGGGCTCGGACGTCCTTGACGTTGGCGCTGACTTTTCGCGTCTTCTGCAGAACCTTGTCCAGGCAGCTGCTGGTGTCAGAGTGCTCCTTGGTCAACTTCAGGACATCATCCTGAATGCTACGGATGTTGTTCTCCAGATCCAGCTGTCGCTCTTCCATGCGCTGCTGGCCCGACTGCACGTTGTCGATAATCCCAGCCACGCGCTCCAGCAGAGACAGGATGCTCAGGGCACTGATGGGCTTCCCCTCCTCGTCTTCCATCCCCACGATCTCCAGTTTCTCTGTGACACCGTACTTTGGCTGTTCCATCTCCTCCAAGGGTTTTACCAGGTTCCGGATTTGGGGAAGAAAGCTCTGGCTTCAGAGGGAATAAAATCTCACTTTGGGCAACCGGGTTCAGTTACGGTGAAGGTTTGAGCGAGAAGATTGCTTTAGCACTGACGTTCTAAATTTGGGAACAAGATTCCAGGTATGGGGTAGAGGTTTTAGGGTGATAGGCTCTCTTTTAAGGAAAGGCTTTGAGTTTAGGGATGAAGTCTCCAGGTTTGGGAGTGAGGAATCCAGCTGTAGAGTAGAAGGCTCTGGCTCCAACTTTCGTAAGTTCCGTACAGGGGGTGAGAATGCTGTGGTTACAAAGAGATCCAAGCCCAGTGACCCGCTGGGATGACTGGTCGCAGGAGAGAGGGGTAACTCCACCCAACCCCTCAATAAAAAAGGGAAGCATCTGGCAGTGAGGCCAGCTGCTAAAAATACAGCTCCAGTAATAAGACACTCAGACAATTTGGGGAATGCCACGGGTACGATCCCAAGTCCTGCTGGTATCGGGTATTTTCTTGCTATTTTCTCGCTCCAAAGCGTTAGAAAATCTCACAGCTAACATTAACATCAACACTTTGATAGTCACTCTGCCAAAGAGATCTCCAGCTTAAAGGACACCCTACCCCCAAGAGTCCAAAGACTGGGAAGTTATTCTGGGAAGACCAAATGGATCTCTTTGGTGCTTTGACTTGTTGAGAATGTGACTAGTCATGCGTCACCGATGACTTTCATGCTACCTGCACATGAAAAAAACTACTCATTTCATTTCCGTGACAACTTTAAAATCCCTACGTTAGCTGGGCAAGCCAAAATCAGTTAGCGACATGAAATAACTAGCCAACAACTGCGTGCAACTACACCAACAGAAATTGTGTTATTATTAGTCTAAATTTACTTCACTAATCCACCCCACCCCTAAGGAATTAAAAATGTAACTGATGACCGTTCCTCTCATTCTGCACTACATACGCACAGATTGCCACAGATGCAAGACCGTATATAACACATGTGTCAAGCTCAAGGCCCCTGGGCCTGATCCAGCCCGCTGTATGTGTGGTCCACAAAAGTGCGTCATGTGCGTCGACTTTTTGGTTCTCAATAAAATCAAATTGAAAGAATATTTTTCCCCCTATTAAAAAAAATATTTTCTTCAATTTATTCATTTTGAAAATGTCATTCTAATTAATTTACGGACTACGACTGGACAGCAATAAATGTCCATTCCAATATGACTGGGAGGGCTGGCAATGGCAGTGAACCATGATCACTCAATGCCAACCATCCCATTTCAAACAGATTGGACGTCTGTCACTGTCCAAGGCAGTGAATGAGTTTTTAAAAAGGTAAAAATAGATTTAAATAAATTTAAAAAAATATATATCAGTGGGTTTTGCCTCCCTTTTTTTTTTATTTTTTATTTTTATTTTTATTTTTAAATTTTAAAAAATAGAAAAGAAAAAGGAGAACATTTAAAGTATTAAAAAACACAAACTTAAATACAATAATATACATATAAAATTAAGTAACTTCTGTGGAGATTGTTGGGACTAGTAGTATTGCATGTGAAATCCCATCAATCAGCAAGTAAGTTAAACTTTGGCACTCTCTGCTGGCCAAAATGTGTGTTGCAGAAAAAGGTCTATTTAAGGCGATAATGACCATAGACCAGTGTTTTTCAATCTTTTTTGAGCCACGGCACACTTTTTTCATGTAAAAATAAATCCGAAGACATATCAACAGCAAAAATAGAAATGTAAAAACGAATTTCTGTAGCCTATATTAATGATGTATAGTCGTGCACTGAATAGGAATCAAACAGAGACAAAGAAAAACTCATATTACAAGCATATTTTTACTCAATCAGTGTGACTGGTTATATTGCATTTTTTTGCAGCCTTTTTAATTTTCGTCTTGGTCTTCTGGTTGAAATACCATTTAGTCTCTAGTAACTTCAAAGCCATCTTTCGTTTTTTAAATCCTTGTCTATCTATGTCACTGTTATAGTTTCGCTACCTAGCCTCTAGCTCTAATGCCAGTCTTATCTCTTGTCACTACTCGATTGCGACGGGCTACCAGATCGAGACAGACTGCTACTGCTCATGCGCGGACCGACACCACTTTCTCTCGAGCGATGACAATAGATATAGATATGTACGTGTTAGATTAAAGCATGAAAAATACATTTTTCTTTTATTGGGTGATTTTGTTTTTTAACCATCCAATGATTATGAAGTAACCATAATGACTTCAAATGTTAAAACTGTTTTACTGTACATGTGTAGAACATAAACTCAAACAAACTATACTAACATATGCATATACAGGACTATAGGCATTCCTTCACCCCTTATCTGAAAAACCTTGTATGTTATAACGAAGTCTGTAATGTTCAAGTAAAGTTTTTGGTTCAAAATTTTCAGCGTGGTCTCTGAAGGGTTTATTTGGGGTGAGTGGAGAGAAAAAAAACAGGTATGTAAGAAAAGCAATTTTTAAATTCTTGAAAGGCATAAATTGATGTAAAGATTGTACGGGTGCTGTACATTTTCTACACTGGATGAAAGTATGCGGCTGAAAATTGATTGCAAGAAGAAGAATTTTAACGCGTATGCTAAGTACGGCTACACAATTGCGACTGGCTGTTCACGTGACTGCGCTATGTCACTTCCTCCGTTAGCTTTATGCTTATAAATGCGAGAGATTCGGACATATGAATTAATTATTCTTCGAATGGTCTGGCATGTGGGTTTTATAATAATGTTTTATATGTCTGAATTTAACATATAAATCACCTTAGGGACATCGCGGCAGATTAAAAAAAAAAATCTTTTGATTAATGGCGGATTGCAAGCAACTTTCATGTTCATACCGCCATCTAGTGTACAAGAATATGCAAAGCCTATGCTTTCACCCTTACGATCTAGACATATATTTAATGTCTTTCAAGAATTTAAACAGTGCAGTCCCAAGTAAACCCTTCGGAGACCATTATCACCAAAAAAAGAAAGAAAAATGTTTATTTATTGTTTAATCTATTACGTACATATCTAAATCTCCAGTCATCCCTCAAGAGAAAATGGTGTCGGTTCGTGCATGCACAGTAGCTATCCGACGCGATCTGGTAGCACGTCAAGATTGGGTACTGACATGCGTCACTAAACAAAGTAATTAGCTACCTATTAACATCTACTGATATGGAAAATTATTGCACTGATCATTGTACAGCACACACTCAGCAACACCACATTTGCGGATTCATTGTCAGCAAACATTTTTAACATCGATTAGGTGAAAGTATATGATTTTCCACAGAACACCAGACACTACGCCACGGCACAGTGCCTTGGCACAGTGGTTGAAAAACACTGCCATAGACATTAAAACGTCAATAGAGGGTTTATAATGTTTTAGCAGTATATATTGTCATGTCGTACAGCACCATCTACGAAGTGTGTATTTTCTACAATGTTGGAACGTGCAAATTAGTTGGATGTCTAAGGACAACAAATACAGTTTTGGCAGAAAAGCAAAGAGAAAAACCCAAGCCTTTTTGCCATATTTTGTTGAAAAAAAAAACTTTTTTTATTCAAAGCATACATGCAAGTCAACACATTGAACTCACGGTAAGACGATCAATAACGACAAGACAAACGTTCGGGGAGGGAGGGGCCGTTTGTAGGTTGGGGGGTGCTGGTGATGATCATTAAAAAATGTTAAAAATGACAAAATTGAGACAACATTTGTTGACTCATCACGGCCTTCATGACCCCGCCCCAACGCTACATGCTAAGCTAACCAACATAACACGACATCACGAGCACAATCTTTCCGTTTTAAACCTTAATCACTTGTCACAACGCTAACACACGTTTTATGATTGTCGCTTTGGCTCTCCTCGATGCGGTTGAGCGGAAAAGCAAGCTGAAAACATTTCTTGTGCTGTCAAAAAAATGGGGGCTAGCTGTGTTGCTATGCTAATACTGATAACGGCATGAGAGAAAAAGCCAAAATCAAACTGTTTTTGTGTCACTGTGTGTATTTGTGGGCAGGTGATCATATATGTTTAAGTGTGCAACCTGGGCCAACCTGTTTAAACTAGCTGCATTTGTCACATTCACGTAGCTGTTTTTCTCCTTGGCAAAAATTGCCTCACCATTTTTAAATGCTTTCACCGTTCAAGTATAAATCAAAAGAAAATACTCTGATACTTTTAAATTGAACACAAGTCTTGAAAGTAATGAAAATATACCATAAAAATTAAAGATGTCACAGTGTCGGCTAGGCCAGCGGTTCTCAACCTGGGGTCCCCAGATGTGCAAAAAAATTTGGTGACAGCGCTATTTGGGATTTGTTTGTTTATAAGAGAGCTTTATATAGAATTGTCTTATTTTTCTGTGTAGAGAATACAGGCTTCTTTTCCTGAAACAATAGCTATAAGAGTTTTAAATTTACAGCACTGGAAAAAAAAATGTCCTAGCAAGAACATGTGTCTAGGTCCTAGTAAAAAAAGATCTCATCACACTTAAAATAAGATAAAATCCCTTAAAAAGCATAATTTCAGTACATATATCCATATAAAAGCTTACTTTGAGACAATTTTTACATGTTACATTGGCAGAGATTTTTTTCCCATCGCATTACAGTACATTCCCGTGGAAAAGTGTCAAAAGAATTATACGATTTAGAAGTAAACATGAATTCCGGCTAGGATTATGTCAGGGGGACATTCCGTCAAAGAAGTTCCTGGACCCAAAAAGTTTGAGAACCCCTGGTCAAAACATTCAAAGAAGGTGGCTGACAATTCCCTTTGCAGCCTTCAAAATAAAGGTCTAGTCAGACAAAGTGGAAGGAAACCAATCACTTGAAATTAAAGCTGATGTTAGTGTGTTTGCTCGAATGATCGCACGAAATACGAGAGGGGTCCGTCTGCAGCTTGCAAGATAGGGGTATGTCTGGAAATGAGGGTGCTTATTAGTAACCCTAACCTTAGGTGTCGCTAGACATATTCACATATTTCATTATTATTCAGTATTGATCTGCAGTGACTCAGTATAAATTTCACCTGTAAAAAAAAAAAAAAAAAAAAATACTTTGGAGATTTAAGTTCATACAGCACAATCTACAGAATGTGCTTATTTAACCCCTTCAGACTTAAGCATGCTGCTAAAGGACGTGACGCGTTCGTGTCTCTAAACCAATAAATACACCTTTTTAGTTGCTATTGCCATTACTGGGAGATGATTGGATGAAACTACCCATCGAAGTCAAATCATGATTTTTGGCACGCCCTCATGCCATTTTTGGCTCTTTGAAAATGGCTGACCAAACGCAACTTCAAAAAGGTTAATTTAATATGGTCATATTACTCTATTCACTCCAAACTGCACAAGGATCCTTAATAATTATGAAGTAAATTATGCACGTAACTTTGGCTCAAGGGCGTAGGTTCTGTCTCAACATTGGTAGGGACGATATAACAGCATAACCTGCATGTACACTTTTTGGCCGGGATGGAACATTAATAGACCAAACAGATTGGGTGAATGGGGATCAGGGCTACATTTCTCACAAATATGAACCGAATTAATTGATATGCTAAATCCAGGGTGTTCATTACGTTGATAACAATCGACCTGTCGATCGCAATGCTAGTGTGGGTAGCTCGCGGCATCCCAATGTTGTTGTTTTTTTTTTTTTAATGTACATGTTTAATTATGATTAGGTTTTGTGCATGTTGTGTTGTGTGAGATACATATGAGGTTATGCAGCGCCCGCTTCTCTCCAAGCAGCGTCCTACTCGAGTTTTGCAGGTTAGCAAATTCACACAGTTTAATGTTATGCTAACTCTGCTGCAAGTCGGACTTTGCAAAATTTAGTGTGTGATCCCCACCTCCACTACATTGACATCTTTTTACATTACTTACAGTGGCTGCTACTGCTGGCTGAAAAAAAACACCTTATAATACTCCTCCTCTTCAAGGGGGTGGCGGAGGAGGCGGCATTTTGTCGGCATGTATTTCTGTCTGGGTGTGCCTGCATGTGTGTGTCAAGGGTGGCTCAAGTCATCAGCTAATCAAATGGCGTTTGAGGGGGGGATGGACCGGCGTATTCAGCAAGTGAAAAAGGGGTAAATATAAGTTTTAACACAATGAAAATAATTCACTAAATAATTGTAGGGTCAATTCTATCCTTACAACATGTGGGAAGACAATCTAAATTATCTGTATCACCGAACTCATTATAGAGGGTAATTAAAAAAGAATGTGCCGAAACCATTGCGGTATATTAAAAGAAAAAAAAAAAACAATAACTAACTGAGCACAAGTATTGTATGTAACTTCAAGTTTTTATTTCATGCTCCACAAGTGCTCAATGTGACCACCACCAGTGGCACGGACAACATCAAGCCGATATAACTTTAAATTTGTTAAAATGACTTACTCGTTAAAAAGACTTTTAATTCTAATTTTCTTATTAAATTATTAACTTTAATTAATTTAATTAATTAATTAATCATTCATTCTATTTCACGGATTTTAAAATGAATGCATGCGTGATGATTTTGGCACATTCTTTTTTAATCCCCCTGTATAATGCATATAAGCTTGCTTAAAGGTTGGTGGCGACAATTTGAGCATCCTGAAAAGTCGGCGGTGTTATGTCCCTAACGTCCCTATGCAAACCTACGCCCTTGCTTTGGCTGTGATTGGCATATGAGTTGATACCTCGGCGAAGGACCTTCGAGAGATAGGCTGCGTTCATGTGTATCGGTAGATCTGACTTCCCAAGTTGGAAAATCATTCTGATGTGTTGTAAAGTCGTAATGTGGGATGAAAAAAATAAAGGAGAGTAGCATATTTTAATGCTCCAGCGATATATCACAAGTTCACTGACTGTTGGGCGCTTTTTATCGATCTCATGTAATAAAGAATTATTTTTTTCGATTACTCCAACAAGACGTGAATGCAGCATCAATATTACGGTGCGTGTGCCAAACTTACAGTCGATGGTGCAAATGACATCTTCCCACCTGCTTTACAGGTTAGTGTCAGATAAACTGCCCATCCTCGTTGTTTGTTTTTTCCTCTGTGTTGATGTTTGTTGGGTCGCCTGTTCCCATGAATTGTAAATATAAGTGTATCAACTTTACTCTTCAGGCAGTTAACTGCGGTAAACGACTCTGGCCGCAAACTGAAGTCGTATTTTAGCTAACTGGCTATGAATACATTGAGAATTAAATGTTATTTGAGTGACAGGATCTCACGCAAGAGCTTTGTCTAACATTATGTAAAAAGGATATGTGGTATTTGAACTGTATCAATACTGATGCTATTTCTTGCTATTTGTTTATATGACCAAAATGAATGGAATCAATTTACAGTGGGGCAAAAAAGTATTAAGTCAGCCACCAATTGTGCAAGCTCTCCCACTTAAAAAGATGAGAGAGGCCTGTAAATATCATCATAGGTATCCCTTAACTATGAGAGACAAATCCAGAATATCACTCTTGTCTGATTTTTAAAGAATTTATTTGCAAATTATGGTAGAAAAGTATTTGGTCACCCTCAACTAAGCAAGATTTCTGGCTCTCACAGAGTTGTAAGTTCTTTAAGAAGCTCCTCTGTCTTCTACTCGTTACCAGTATTAATGGCACCTGTTTGAACTCATTTACAGAATAAAAGACACCTGTGCACAACTTCAAACAGTCACACTCCCAACTCCACTATGGCCAAGACCAAAGAGCTTTCAAAGGACACACCAGAAACAAAATTGTAGACCTGAACCTCGCTGGGAAGACTTAATCTGAAATAGTAAGCAGTTTGGTTTGAAGAAATCAAGATCTCATCCTGTGCGGTCAAAATGATCACAAGAACAGTGAGCAAAAATCCCAGAACCACATAGGGGGACCTCGCGAATGACCTGGGGAGAACTGGGACCAAAGTAACAAAGGCTACCATCAAATATACACTCTGCCACCAGGGACTCAAATCCTGCAGTGCCAGACTTGTCCAGGCCCTTCTGAAGTTTGCTAGAGAGCATTTAGATGATCCAGAAGACGACTGTCAGAATGTCATATGGTCAGATGAAACAAAAAAATAGAACTTTTTGGTAAAAACGCAACTTCTCGTGTTTGAAGGAGAAAGAATGCTGAATTGTGTCCAAAGAACACCATACCTAATGTGAAGCACGGGGGTGGAAACGTCATGCTTTACAACATTTTATCTGCAAAGGGACCACGATGCCTGATTTGCATAAAAGAAAAGATGAATGGGGCCATGTGTCGTGAGATTTTGAGTGAAAACCTCCGTCCATCAGCAAGGGCATTGAAGATGAAATGTGGCTGGGTCTTTCAACATGACAATGATCCCAAACACATTGCCCGGGAAACAAAGAGTGGCTTTGTAAGAGGCATTTCAAGGTCCTTGAGTGGCCTATCCAGTCTCCAGATCTTAACTCCATACAAAATCTATGGAGGGAGTAAAAGGCCGTGTTGCCCAATGACAGCCTGAAAACATCACGATTTAATCTGCCTTAGGAATAGGCCAAAATAACTGCAACAGTGTGTGAAAACCTTTGAAGACTTACAGAAAATGTTTCACCCTTTGTCAGTGCCAACAACAGAAATATAAAGTATTGAGATGAAATTTTGTTCATGACCAAATACTTATTTTCCACCATAATTTGCAAATAAATTCTTTAAAAATCAGACAAAGTGATTTTCTGGATATTTTTTTTGCTAATTCTGTATCTCATAGTTGAGGTATACATATAATGAAAATTACAGACCTCTCTCATTTTTTTAAGTAGGAGACTTTGCACAATTGGTGGCTGACTAATACCTTTTTGCCCCACTGTATATGAATTAATTTGGGATATAACCTCTATCAATTTTGTATGTGTGCTCATCATAATTTCCGGCTGTTTTAAAAGCATTTTATTTGTTACTGCAGTCCCTTTTTATTTCTATTTTACTCAAACAGCATTACTCTTGTAAATTGATATTAGAAAGTTATTTGCTCGCAGCAAGAATAAATCAGCAAGGAGGAATGAGAGAGGTAAGCTAGGTAACCCACCTTGGCAACATATTAACCACTTTTAGGTCACAACCTACCAATTGAGAATAGAGCAGCAGAGTGCAGGAAGAGGTGAAAGAGAGATGGAAGTCAATGAGAATTGACTATCAACAAGGGATGTCCCAATTTTGATTTTGAATACTCATGGCTAAAAAATAAAACAAAAAATTGAATTTTTGTACAGAAACTTGCATTTTGGTTTGTTTGTTTATAGTTTAAAGCATTATTTCTGACTTTTTATGATGGATAAGTGCTAAAAAAATAAAAAAAATAAAAAAGTTTGCTCGCTTGCCAGTGCCCCACTGTGCCCCAGTATTGTATTAGGTCTAGTGACACCCCTGACACTAACCTCAACCACAAGCCCGCTAACAATGGATGTTAGCGGGAAGCTTGCGGAAGTTAGAAGAAGCTAGCTGGTTGGTCAGTAAAAGAATATAGCAGATATTGGCAAAGTGCATATCTGGGAGATTTCTCGGCGTTTACAATTTATTTGCATTATTCTTGGCGTTTTCTTGTGATGTGGTTTAGGAGCACTGTTAGTGCTGTCTTGTGACGTATGGCCAGAGACGCCCCCATTTCTAGCCGCGCCTCCACCTTGCAAGCCACAGAAACATACAATTGGGAAAAATACATTACACCGGTTGTCATGCCAACTCAAGTCCAACGGAAGAACCACACGACGACAACTTGTACATCACGATGACATGGTTATTTAAATAACATTTCATCATCAAGAGTTTCATTTGGTCATCCGCTTTGCCAAAATAAGAGCGCGAGGGACACGCTAACATTCCAAGTTGTTGGAGGACGCCGAGCGCGTCCACTGAGCACAGGAAGAAGAAATAAGGCAACCCGAGCTCGAATTCTTCTTCTATGCTTTTCCGAAACCGCAACGCAGGGGAAAAAGGAGGAAAGTAGGAGGAGGAAGAAGCAAAGGAAGGCTATACCATCCTAGAGTTAGTTTCTGCAGAAAAATGTCCGAGGTTGTGTTTGTGTCGACGGCCGCGGTTGTTCTTTGGACATTTCCTGTGGGTGCAACAGACAGACAGACGGACACAATTTGTCAAGGAGTATAAGACTGAGCCTAGAAGCGTGATGGTGCGTTTTGAACCTGGTGATGCACATGACAACGGCCACGATGATGGCGATCTGCACGGCACCGATGACGGACGCGATCAGGACGTAATGCAGTTTCTGGCCACTGGGGACTACGTAAAGAACGTTGAAGTCCTGAAGCTCGTCGCAGCGGACGCCTTTGTACCCAGACTCGCACCTGCACATGGCCGAAGGTTACACATTCACTAGCTGTACGTCACAAACTCACAGTCTCAAACTTGGGGCCTGATCCAGCCCGTCTCATATTAGTCAACGAGCTACGTCGTAGTAGGGTTAAATACACACACAGTAATTATTGGCAGTAGGTGTTAGTCGTATTAGTAGCGATACCTGCAGGTGGGCATGTTATAGTGGATCTCACACCGGCCGTGCAGACAAAATCCAGGGTGCGAGTCACCGCAGCTGTTTGGCATTCCGGCGTAGAACCCATCTCCGTGTTCCAGTCCTTTAGTTTCTAACCAAATAGACAAAACGTACACGTTAGTGCTGTACAAAATGATATATATCGCCAAAACGGTCTAAGAAATTCTGCCGTCATTATCGCTAGAGACATGTCCCTGCAACATACCTGTCAAGTTGTACGTTTTCGGCATCATTTGTACAAGTGAGCACTGATTTTTAGATGTGTACGCCGTACATTCAAAATCTATATGTTTTTAGTGCATTACGTTTTTTTTTCTCCATTCGGATTTTGTCACCGTTTCGGCAACGAGACAATGTGCTTTGCGATGCTTTACTACGTTGGTTGAATGACGCGAGAAAAGTCAGAGACACTGAGAAGGAAGAGTGTTTTTTGTGACGCTGTAGCAAACGCGATGCTAGGTTAGGTGGCTCCAATATTACCTGACTGTAGCCGACAGCCTACAATCTACGCCTAGATATCACATAACTACATAACTAATATCACTAACTACATGCGAAATGACAGACGCCGGTGTTAATAAACAGCCGCCATTTTGATGCAGAACACTTCTCAGAAAGGCTTTGTTGTAGTGAACCTTCCTGGCAAACTGAAGTAACTTTTCATCTAAAATACTCCTAAATCGGCAAAATCTTGACTTGAATCTATCTTTAAATGATGAAACAGTTTTAAAACTTTAACATGTCGAAAGTAGACAGAAGGGAACTTATGCAAAAACGGTAGCAATTTTAACAACTTTAACAGTTGATTCATACATTAAACGATTTCCAAACATAGCAAAGGTTACTATGTTTGTTTGTTTGTTTTTTATGAAAAAAAAACAAAAAACATGAAAGGTAACACCAGTTACTTTGCCAAGTAACTAATTACTCTTACCTTCAGGTAACTGAGTTACTAACACAATTACATTTTGGGATAAGTAATTCGTAACTGTAATTAATTACTTTTTAAAAGTAAGATTAACAACACTAATCATAAAGATGAAATCTGCAGAATAAAAAGTGACGAAAGCGGAGATTTTATTCTGCCAATTTGTTGCCTAACACAATTTGCCCGCAACTATTGCTGATCACTTCTCAGAATCAGCAAAAGAAATGTTCCCTGACTCAAAGATTCCATCGGTAAGTTAATTTTATCAACTGACCTTTTTAATTTATAATTGGAAACACTAACGAACTACCTTCAAGTCAAACTGAATTGCGAGCTGAAGTGCAGCCATCAAGACATGATAGAAATTGCTTAAAGTGCTACATACAATTATAACAAAAGTCACTGTTAAATTTTTAGAAATCATGATGTAGCTGAAGATAATGATTGTTCTTTGATTGCACCAGGATATGTTACAATATTACCAATAAATTCATATTATTTTAAAAATTGACTTTTATTTTTGTTTCATATTGCGCTCTATATACAACGTTGTAAGCGTTGTCACAGATTACTTAAAAAAGTAATTTAATTACTGATTACTGATTATATCTCAAAAAAGTAATCTAGTTACTTTACCGATTACTTTATTATCAAAGTAACTAAGTTACTTTAAAAGTAACTTATGTTACTTTTTACCAATTTTTCTCCTTTTGCTACCTCAACATAAAAATGACAACAACAAAATGTCATCACATGTAATTGAATTTTTCACATAAGGCTTAATCTTTGAGTTAGCGGGGGTTTAATTAGTCGATGGAGTTGATTTCAACCACCATTGACTCGCGCTAGCTTAGCCACCCCGGAGCCCTGAAACTAACATATAAATGACAAACTGCACAGAATTTGTTCAAATCAACTCCAATGACTAAATAAACCCCTGCTAACTCCAAGATAAAGCCTAATGTCAAAAATTCTGAACTTCCCCTTTAAAATAAAGACCTAGCTGTTAAAATATTGTCTATAAAAGTTGTAAAGCAATAAAACAAACAACAAAAATTAATGAAATGAACAAGAAACCTACAACGTATTTCATAATGGGTCAAAATCATTTTTGAGCAGATCATGTGACTACCACCTAAGAGACTATCTTTTGCTTTGCTAAGCCAAAACTACACCTGTAGAGGCAGGATGGATATTTAGAATTTCTGTAAACCTAAGCTTTCAAACGCAATCAACAACAACTGAGCTTGAACAGTTACTGTATATATACAGTATTGGCCAAAAGTTTGACGACACCTCAATGGTGGATACTTTGAAGAATGTAGAATATAAAAACTGTTTTCAGTTATTTCACTTTTTTTTTGCCATTCCACATGTTTGTTCATAGTTTTGATGTATTCAGAGAGGATTTACAATAGTAGTGAAAATATATAAAATGTAAAAATGTTTAGATGTGTCCAAACTTTTGACTTTCGTTTCAGTCATCAACATGCTTTGCCCCCAGCCCCACAAAAATAAAACTCCGCCTATGGTTACAAACACTGACAATAAAATGCGCATAAAGGCTGGTTACAAACTGTAGAAGTGTTGGCTGTCTTGTTACCTGAAGGTTTCGAGTTTCGTCGCGTTGTGCTGTAATTCCAAGTGCTTCCTTGTTGAATTGGATGTAGAGTTTTTAGCGGCTGACTGTCTTTTTCAGCCAGCGTAAAGTTTGCAACGCACGGAGATATTTTTGTCATCTTTACTGGACAGAAATGTGAAGTAATGGCTGTATTTCCAGTGAGCAAAGGCATCCATTTGCGGTATATATCCTGCCTTTCACTGTTAGCCTCGCTGCCTCGTCAGAATGCTATGTTGTTGACGGCCGTGGGAGACAGCGCTCATACAGCATCGTAATACACGTGACCCGTTTTTTTTTTCCCCCCGATGAGAAATGCTCTTCGTACATGACTACAGTATTCTTCATTCTACATACATTATGAGGCAAAAACAAAATAGTAACATACAGGCACTAGGGAAACTAACTTTAATCAGATTACTGGCTTGGAAAAATGAACGCGTTAGATTACTTGTTACTGAAGAAAGTAATCAGATTACAGTAACGCGTTACACTGACAACACTGGTTGTATTAGTCACTATTTGTAAGACTGCCAAAGGCCTCGGGTTGACAGGTATGCTGTTTGCACATTTTAGACAGCAGATAGCGCTCAACTTGCAGTGACTTGCTACATTGACGGGATTACATATGTCATAGTAGGACCAGCAATCGGACTCAAGAAGTCCCTGTCATTAATTAGCCAATTGGCTCTGCTCTGCTGGAATTTTAGACCTATCTTTTTTGGCCAACTGCTCAGAGATTTGAAGGATGCCTCTGAGGGAGACCCAGCTTTCTCACAATGGGCCCTAAATTATGCTGCAAAATTTGTTTATAGTCTTCAGACTTCATAATGCCATGCAAACAGTCAAGCAGTCCAGTGCAAGAGGCAGCACAGCAACCCCAAAACATCAGGGAACCTCCGCCATGTCTGACTGTGGGGACCGTGTTCTTTTCTTTGAAGGCCTCATTTTTTTATGTCAACTCTATGTTGATGCCATTTCCCAAAAACCTCAACTTTTTTGATTTTTTTTATTGCCACCAGCTGTTATGTGTCACAGGTAAGTAACAGGTGCTGTTAATTACACAAATTAGAGACGCATGATCTTTCAAAAGGTACTTTCAAAGGGTACTTTTGTCCGACCATTTTTGGAGTTTTGTGTGAAATAATAATAATTGATTTTTTTCCCCATTGTGTTTTGTGTTTTTTCATTGCAAGCAAAATAAATGAAGATATTACTACCAAAGCATTTTTGATTGCAACATGTGTCTGTCCCTCTGTCTCGTTTTCCTGTCAAGACTGCTGCTACTAATCTACAGTAACTACAAGCATAACATGTTGTTTTTTGTCCTAATACAATAACATATTTTGGCAAAATGCATAGGTCTACATTTGAAAATTGAATCTAAATGCACATTGTTCATTGGCCCATTCATTTTTTTTTTACCAGTCTTTTGTAAATATGAGGTGCCCATACACCTAAGGGTTTTGTTTGTTACCTTCACTGAGGTGCATATATGTGTTTGTTTAGACAAGGTGATTGCCACCTTGCATATTGTCATTTTTGTGTGACAATTTTGCACTAACCAATAATTTATGTAAGTAAGACCAGAGAGAAATATGACATCACCCTGAGCCTGGCTGCCTACCTTCTTCACCTAACTGCCTTGATTGACTGGCTGGCTAGCTGGTTGGCAGACTATTTGGTTTATAGACTGACCGACTGACTACCTTTTCTCATTTTTGATTTTGGTAAGGTACATGCACTTTCTTCTTTCAATGTCACTTTAATTCAGAACAGAGATGGAATCTGTTGTATAAATAAAATGCTCTAAATCCCAAGGGATTGTTCTGTCTGTATTAGCAGAGTTAAATTCACTGGCACTTTCAGGAAAAACGTTTTTAAATAGGAGCCGTTCCAAATAATTTGTCATTATTTTTATTTTGCTAATAAATGGTAATTGATATCGGAAATCAGAATTTTCTTTTCAGGCAAGCTCGAACAGACCTATTGTGGCATATTGATAACTTGACAAAATGGCCTATACTGGGTTAGTAGATTTTTACTAACACATGATCACAGACGGGAAGCGTAGTCAGTTGTCATCCCAACGTGGCATCCTTGTGGTCTTACCTAGGACGTTTACTTTGAAAGGACCTCCGTCGTCCTTCCTGCTGAATTTATCTTTGTCGGCTGGTGGCAAAGGAAAAGATGAGAGGGACTGGCTTCAGTTGGGGATGCGGACATTTGCATATTGTTGCTGCATGTGGCTCACCTCGGCATCTGCCTAGGTGCTCCACGTCGATTTGCTCCTGCTTCATGCAGGACGCCTCTCGGACCAAACACGGACTGTTGTACGAGTTGCCGTCGGTGGCGCATACTGGGTTCTCGTTGTGGCCGCTGCAGTCTATGTTGCAGATGCACCTGAAGACAACAAAAGATACTTCAGCGCACCCTATTAATATTAACCTTTGAACTAACTCAATGAACTCATTGGCTGCCACTGAAGACGTCTAATGATTTTTAACAGTGAGGGGCCAATGAATGAAAGTTCGACAAATTTTGGCCAGCAGATGGCGCCCAATTTGCGCTGAAATGCTTAATTGATGGGATTCCATTCCATTTCCATAGTAGTACTGCAACACCAATCGGCCTCAGGATGTCGCCACTCAATAATTAACCATTGGCGCCTCCTGCCAATAGTACATGAGTAATGCATGTAAGACCATTGAAAATAGCAACAGATAATCTACACAGAACACAGACAACACAATTCGTTCCAATATTAATATTTATTTATTTTCAATCAATGCTAATATGCTAACTTATTATACAGCTGTCTTGAAAGTCAAAACCACTGTCACAACAATTAGATATCATTACATTTGAGGCAAAATATGCATGCTACTGTGCTGCTCCTGTTTGCACTAGATAATTTTAAGTACTACTTATAACATTTAACATTTGTGGAAGCTCAGTTCAATGTCAATTCAAAAATAAAGCGAGGGGGGGGGGGGGGGGGTCCGTCATAATTGTAGTACAATGTTTAACTTACACTTTTGAATTACATCATGACAGATTTGTTTTCCATATTGCACCAGTGTTGTTTTTGGCAGCCCTTTTAATTTTTGTTTTAGTCTTAGTCTTTTGGACGAAAATACTTAGTCTTAGTCATATTTTAGTCATTTCAAAAAGGGGTTTGTCTTCGTCTAGTTTTAGTCGATGAAATCACATACAAATTTCGTCTAGTTTTGTTCGGCATTTACTGAAAATGCTTTCGTTTGTAAAATTCAAATTCAAAAGTTTTAGTCCAAAAATAAAGGTTTTCGAATGAACATAGACGAGCGCATATTGTAGCGCTTACAAAGACAACGCCAACTTGGTGATGATATACACACCCAGTAGGAAAAGCAGTTCATCTATACATTTTCAATTAAACCCACCTGGAAGCCAGGAACTGTATGTAAAACAAAGTTGTCTGAACATTTAATAGTGGGAAGTCTGGGACTTTGTTGTTGTTGTTGCTATTCTTAGAGTCTAGCCCAGGGGTCGGCAACCCAAAATGTTGAGATAGCCATATTGGAGCAAAAAAAAAAAAACAACAAATATGTCTAGAGCCTCAAAAAATTAACAGCTGCACATCAACAACACATACCGTATGTACTAGTCCTTCTCAAAAAATTAGCATATTGTGATAAAGTTCATTGTTTTCTGTAATGTACTGATAAACATTAGACTTTCATATATTTTAGATTCATTACACACGACTGAAGTGGTTCAAGCCTTTTTATTGTTTTAATATTGATGATTTTGGCAAAAAAGGCAAGAAAAACCAAAAATCCCTTTCTCAAAATATTAGCATATCATGAAAAGGTACTCTAAAGAAGCTACTAACCTAATTATCTGAATCAACGAATTAACCCAAAACACCTGCAAAAGATTCCTGAGGCTTTTAAAAACTTCCAGCCTGGTTCATTACTCAAAAACGCAAACATGGGCAAGATTGCCGACCTGACTGCTGTCCAGAAGGCCATTATTGACACCCTCAAGCAAGAGGCTAAGACACAGAAAGAAATTTCTGAGCAAATAGGCTGTTCCCAGAGTGCTGTATCAAGGCACCTCAGTGGGAAGTCTGTGGGAAGGAAAAAGTGTGGCAGGAAATGCTGCACAATCAGAAGAGGCGACCGCACCCTGAGAAAGATTGTGGAGAAGGGCCGATTCCAGACCTTGGGGGACCTGCAGAAACAGTGGACTGAGTCCGGAGTAGAAACATCCAGAGCCACCGTGCACAGGCCTGTGCTGGAAATGGGCTACAGGTGCCACATTCCCCAGGTCTTTGAACCTGAAACAGTGGCAGAAGTGCCTGACCTGGGCTACAGAGAAGCAGCACTGGACTGCTGCTCAGTGGTCCAAAGTACTTTTTTGAGATGAAAGCAAATTTTGCATGTCATTCGGAAATCAAGGTGCCAGATTTTGGGGCAAGACTGGGGAGAAGGAAATGCCAAAATGCCTGAAGTCCAGTGTCAAGTACCCACAGTCAGTAATGGTCTGGGGTGACATGTCAGCTGCTGGTGTTGGTCTACTGTGTTTTATCAAGGGCAGGGTGAATGCAGCTAGCTATTAGGAGATTTTGGAGCACTTCATGCTTTCATCTGCTGAACAGCTTTATGGAGATGAAGATTTCATTTTTCAGCACGACCTGGCACCTGCTCACAGTGCCAAAACCACTGGTAAATGGTTTCGTGAGCATGGTATTACTGTGCTCAATTGGCCTGCCAACTCTCCTGACCTGAACCCCATAGAGAATCTGTGGGATATTGTGAAGAGGAAGTTGAGAGACACCAGACCCAACACTGTGGATGAGCTTAAGGCCGCTATTGAAGCTTCCTGGGCCTCCATAACACCTCAGCAGTGCCACACGCTGACTGCCTCCATGCCACGCCGCATTGAAGCAGTCATTTCTGCAAAAGGATTCCCGACCAAGTATTGAGTGCATAGCTTATATAATTAATTGAAGGTTGACTTTTTATTTTTTGTATTAAAAAACACTTTTTTGTATCGGTCGGATGAAATATGCTAATTTTTTGAGATAGGGATATTTGGTTTTTACTTTTTGCCAAAATCATCAATATTAAAACAATAGAAGGCTTGAACTACTTCAGTTGTGTGTAATGAACCTAAAATATATGAAAGAATGTTTATCAGTACATTACAGAAAATAATGAACTTTATCACAATATGCTAATTTTTTGTGAAGGACTAGTATCTATATTATATATATTAGCCTACTATTAAAATGACTAGGTTTGCTACCAATACCTTCATGATTACTGTATTTTACGCACTATAAGGCGCACCTGATAGCCTTCAATTTTCTCAAAAGCCAACAGTGCGCCTTATATATGGATCAATATTGGTTGATCACGGCATGACATTCCATTTAGCTCAGCTCTATCTTCTGGATAAATAACACAATGCCAACCACGACTACTACTACTACTGCTGCGCCTTATAATGCAGTGCACCCTACACATGAAAACGGTTTTAAAATAGGCCATTCATTGAAGGTGTGTCTTATAATCCGATGTGCCTTATTGTACGGAAAATAACGTAAATGTTTATTTTCCCTACAGTGCGTCTTATAGAGAATGTGACTACTCTGTTGTACGATGCCGCCTCAAGTTTAACTTAAAGTACAATATTAATGAATTAGAGGAATGTTTGTGTCATGTTAGTCATCCTACAAAAATATATTAAAACTAAAAATATATTTTCCTCCAGCATCATTTTCCATTTTCAAACATTTTTGAAAAAGCTCCAGGGAGCCACTAAGCCAGCACTAAAGAGATGCATGCAGCTCTAGAGCCGTGTGTTGCTGACGCCCACTCTAGCCAGAAGTTGCAAGCAATCAGTATTTCCTAGTAATTGCTCATTTACCCAACAAAACAGCTCAAGTGGGCTAATAGTTAAATTCAATTTTGTCAACTGGCTGTCCTCTACAATTACTGACCAGAAAAGCCGAATAGCTCTGCTTTAGACCAGCCAGTGTTTTAAGAGGACTCATGCCATTCTGAAGTTAATGCGAACGCTACGCTAATGCTAGGAGTTACATTACCGTCTGATGATCACTCAGAACAGACCTTTTAAAGCTCAAGCAGCATTACATATTCTCACTTGCCAAGATAGGAAAACAAATCTGTGTTTTCAAAAAAGCGAGATGGAGCGCAGCCTAACTTTAGACACATCCTAAACTCTCCGGTGAGTGAGTGAGGGAGAGGCGCAGCACATCTCACATAAGTGACACGACCCAAACACTGCTAAGATGCAAGCTGACATACTCCACGTACAATATAAAAATGTCACTCATTGTGAACATACGACAAAAATTATGTGGCACTTACATATAGTTGTCTCGTCAGACGAAAACTGGCATTCGTCTCGTTATGTTCTAGTCTCCCAACCAGGATTTTAGCTCGTCATCATGACATCATCCATAGACTTCATAATCAATTGACGGGACACTTCCCCCAGACATTGCGCCACGCCTTCTCGAAGGAGGCCGATAGTAGGCAGCGAGAGCTGTTATCGTCAAACACACGTCGCGTTCTAATGCTGGATTTAGGTTGAAACAGGACGAAAGTTGAACAAGAGCAAGGTCAGGTGAGCAAGTGTCTCAAGAGTGATTTGGTTGAGGATTCAAGATGATTATTATATTTTTCGCACTATGCATGCATTATGAAACGTGAATACAATGGGAAAAATTAGCTGCGACGGCCGCCACATTGGATTGAACACTAGCGTTATACTTCGAAATGTTTACGTAAAATGAATGATAACTGACCATTTTTTGGGTGTTATCCAAGAATCTAGACTGTTTTACGTTCATATCTACCAAAAATTCAGGGATTTACGCATTTATTCACAATAATTTTCAACTAAAAAAGGTCTTTTTCTTGCTAGGCGGCCGTCACGTTGGATTAAACACTAGCGTTATACTTCGAAATATTTACGTAAAATAAATGATAACTGCCTGTTTTTTCTTTGCTGTTATCCAAGAATCTAGACTGTTTTACGTTCATATCTATCAAAAATTCAGGGATTTACGCATTTAATCGCAAGATTTTTCAACATACAAAGCTCTTTCTTTTGCTAGGTGGCCGCCAAATTGGATTGAACACTCGCGAGGTTTTGATGAGCAGTTGGAGTCCAACATCAAGTTCTTTCAGGAGATTGTGTTAAATATTGCTATTGATCCTGAAAATATAGAAGTTTATCTCTGCATTTGGTGATTTTTGTGCATCTAGCGTATAATCTGAGAATTTTATAGTCATTTTAATTTTTGTTATACTTATATAAAAATAATTAATCAGGATTTTATTAGGGAACGACTTTGAATTTTTTTTATGCCGCTGCTCATGGAGACTCATATATGCCTAAGGTAGGTGCCTGTTTTGGTTTTAGGTCGCTAGCGGCTTTGGTTTTGAAAATATTTGAATTTTGAGTTTTTTAAAATGGGTCTCTCATGAATTGGCCCTGCGCCCCGTCAATTAATAGTGAAGTCTCTGTGTCATCGTCATGGAAAAATTGTTCATCAACAAAATATTTCCGTCACTGTTTACGAAAACAGCACTGATTGCACAGTACTAATTAGTATGTCAAGATGTGTTCAGGTGGCGAGATACGTTTCATGACGCATTTGTAATTAGGCACTCTGACAAGAGCGCTTTACTGAAGTGGTCTTTGCTTAGATGTTTTCTCTCAGGGTCTTAAGTATCTTTGTGAAATTTTATTGATGTCATGTCCTGTGGTCTTACCATACATCTTCCGCGTCCTCATCACATTCTGCTCCGTATTTGCATGTGCTGCACTTGCTTTTCTTGATTACATCAGAAGCAGAACCTTCTTCTTCATCTGCGAGGATAATCGATCAAGAACAAAGATGAAATATATAGAAAATATTTAAAAAATACTATACATACACAGTTCTACTCAGACAATTATAATATCCTGTCAGATCAGCAGTCCTCCCCATTTGTTAACTTTTCTGTTCCAACCTAAAACTGAGTTCTTAAAAGTTCAGCACCCTATTGCAAGTGTTTTGATTTAGACATCTGGCAACTGTGTACAGAACTGAAGCTTTTCATAGAATTGTAATTTTCTGAGATTGTGGGTTTGCAATTTCAATAAGATGAAAAATCGTAATCAGTAAGGTTCCAACAAGGAACTGCTTGAGATATGTCAATTTGTGTGTAATGGTGCAATGAAATTTGTTGTTTTCATATTCAGTTGCCAAAATAGAACAGCTTTTACTTGATATTGTAATTTTTCGGATAGTACTGTAGATACAGTATACACAGGCAGTATAATATTTGGACATCACATTTTGCCACACTTGCACACCAAATGTTATTATTGTGGCCTAGACCAGGGATCCCCAACCACCTGGCTGGGGACCAGTACAGTTCCGTGGCGCGTTTGCTACCAGGCCGCAGAGAATTAATAATTTGGTACCGATAATTTGGCCTTTGCCTCTTGACACATCAATATACCTGTCTACTCTATTTAATAATGTAAGTAGAGATTTGTGTACGTCCCCCTCTAGTGGTTGCCCGCCATTACTGGAGTGTTTGCACACCTATAGCAGCCCATCGTGGGTCAATGTAAAATTAAGATTAGCTGCTGTTGGCTGTGTGCTGCAAGTGGCGCACCTCAGCAATAGTGGACTGGGTACTTCCGATCATTTTGCTCGGATTAGCTATTTATGTGCACTTGTCCTCGATAATGACGTAGGCGCATCAGATTTGTTCCTGGAAATAATAAGCCCACACGTTAGCGAAGATGACTGAAAAACAGACGTCTTTTTTACGGGGAAAAGGCCACCTGCTGAGCCAGAAGAGGAGCCTACACCCAAGTTCATCCTGCATAATATGTTACTATAACCTAGCAAACGAGTCAACAAAAGCGATTACACTGACAGCATCATACCTTGTGGCGAACCATATTGCTCAAGCTAAGAAACCTTTCACGAATGCAGAAGAACTCATTTTGCCCGCGACCAAGGATATTTGACATCAAGTTTTCTGAGAGGCCGATGTTAAATAAGGTTGTTTCAGCGTATGGTGAGTTACATTTTCCCTGCGCTTAATGGTCGTTTTTAGCCCCGACGTGTTATTTTATATTTACTGTAATTTCCTGCCACATATTGCCGGTCCAAGAAAAAAATGCCCACATCACATCGTGGAGCAAAAAAGGTTGGGAAATACTGCCATAAATCACCCAAAATTTCAAGTCCATGTAAGTGGACGGCAGGACTTGATGAGTTTAATTATTTTTTTTAATTACCAATAATAGCCACTTAAGAAGAACAAGCAGAACTACGAAAAAGCTAGAAACTGATTTTAGGGGCCTATAACAAGTATGTTTCGACCAAGGGTATACAGTGCCTTGCAAAAGTATTCAGCCCCCTTGAATCTTGCAACCTTTCGCCACATTTCAGGCTTCAAACATAAAGATATGAAATGTAATTTTTTTTGTCAAGAATCAACAACAAGTGGGACACAATCGTGAAGTAGAACAATATTTATTGGATAATTTAAACTTTTTTAACAAATAAAAAACTGAAAAGTGGGGCGTGCAATATTATTCGGCCCCTTTACTTTCAGTGCAGCAAACTCACTCCAGAAGTTCAGTGAGGATCTCTGAATGATCCAATGTTGTCCTAAATGACCGATGATGATAAATAGAATCCACCTGTGTGTAATCAAGTCTCCGTATAAATGCACCTGCTCTGTGATAGTCTCAGGGTTCTGTTTAAAGTGCAGAGAGCATTATGAAAACCAAGGAACACACCAGGCAGGTCCGAGATACTGTTGTGGAGAAGTTTAAAGCCGGATTTGGATACAAAAAGATTTCCCAAGCTTTAAACATCTCAAGGAGCACTGTGCAAGCCATCATATTGAAATGGAAGGAGCATCAGACCACTGCAAATCTACCAAGACCCGGCCGTCCTTCCAAACTTTCTTCTCAAACAAGGAGAAAACTGATCAGAGATGCAGCCAAGAGGCCCGTGATCACTCTGGATGAACTGCAGAGATCTACAGCTGAGGTGGGAGAGTCTGTCCATAGGACAACAATCAGTCGTACACTGCACAAATCTGGCATTTATGGAAGAGTGGCAAGAAGAAAGCCATTTCTCAAAGATATCCATAAAAAGTCTCGTTTAAAGTTTGCCACAAGCCACCTGGGAGACACCTCAAACATGTGGAAGAAGGTGCTCTGGTCAGATGAAACCAAAATTGAACTTTTTGGCCACAATGCAAAATGATATGTTTGGCGTAAAAGCAACACAGCTCATCACCCTGAACACACCATCCCCACTGTCAAACATGGTGGTGGCAGCATCATGGTTTGGGCCTGCTTTTCTTCAGCAGGGACAGGGAAGATGGTTAAAATTGACGGGAAGATGGATGCAGCCAAATACAGGAACATTCTGGAAGAAAACCTGTTGGTATCTGCACAAGACCTGAGACTGGGACGGAGATTTATCTTCCAACAGGACAATGATCCAAAACAAAGCCAAATCTACAATGGAATGGTTCAAAAATAAACGTATCCAGGTGTTAGAATGGCCAAGTCAAAGTCCGACCTGAATCCAATCGAGAATCTGTGGAAAGAGCTGAAGACTGCTGTTCACAAACACTCTCCATCCAACCTCACTGAGCTCGAGCTGTTTTGCAAGGAAGAATGGGCAAGAATGTCAGTCTCTCGATGTGCAAAACTGATAGAAACATACCCCAAGCGACTTGCAGCTGTAATTGGAGCAAAAGGTGGCGCTACAAAGTATTAACGCAAGGGGGCCGAATAATATTGCACGCCCCACTTTTCAGTTTTTTATTTGTTAAAAAAGTTTAAATTAACCAATACATTTTGTTCCATTTTACGATTGTGTCCCACTTGTTGTTGATTCTTGACAAAAAATTAAAATTTTATATCGTTATGTTTGAAGCCTGAAATGTGGCAAAAGGTTGCAAGGTTCAAGGGAGCCGAATACTTTTGCAAGGCACTGTAGGTTTGCAAAGGGACGGTAGAGACAAAACACTACCAACTTTTCAGGATGCTCAAATTGTCCCCACCAACTTTTAAGCAACCTTATTTGCATTTTATGACGAGTCCAGTTAGATAGGTAATTTAGATTGTCTTCCCATATGTAAGGATAAAATAGACACTACCATTATTAAGTGAATTATTTTCATTATGTTCAGACTTATATTTATCCCTTTTCACTTGCTGAATGTGCTGGTCCACCCCCCCCCCCCTTCCAACGTACGTTTGATTGGCTGATGACATGGTCACCCGCCACACGCCCACTCACAGAACCCCAACAGATTCATGTCGACAACATGCCGTCTCCTCCGAGGAGAGATATTAGAAGGTTTTTTTCGGCCAGCAGAAGCCACTGTAAGCAATGTAAAAAGACGATAAATGTTGTGGAGGTGGGCGAAACATGCCTAATTTTTCTACTGAAAGTCTGACCTTTATCAGAGTTAGCATCACATTGAACTGTGTGGACTTGCTAACCTACAAAACTACTGCGGTCAGGCCAGCCACAACGAACAATAAGTCAAGCAAGCAGTCCCTAAGTTGGATCATTATTTGCATTATGTGCGGTAATAATGCGGTAATATATATGGCTTCAGAGTGCAAGTGCAAAGAAGAAAATGGGGAGCTATCCAAGAATGGGTCCACTTCAGGGGGACACCGACATGAACATGAACTGACATGAACATGAACCGACATGAAAAAAGAAATCTGTGAAATGAAATCACACATCAGAATTTCATTAGAGTACTTTGGTTCAAGTCTTGCAGCAGTCTAGTATGCCTCAGATAGATCTGTCCTAGGATATCTCAGATTTTTTTTCATTAATTTTTTCCCCAAATCACTTTGATATTACAATACTTTAGTTGAATCTAAGGGTGCTACCGTGTCCCCCAGAAATGGACCCATTCTTGGATATCTCCGTTTTTTTAATAAAGTGACTTGCAATTCAAAATGTTTCTTTTATAGTTATTGAAAACAAAGGTTTGAATCGAATTTTGTATCACTTTACCCAATACACATGAAAGTCAGTGTAAGTCAATAGAGATTTATTTTACATTGATCATTTAGCCTATCAATTAATTAGGTTTATACTTGTGAGAAATGTAGCCCTATCCCCCGTTCAATAATCTTTTTGGTCTTATTAATGTCCCGTCCCCAGCAAAAAGTGTACATGTTGGTTATGCTGTTACAGTATATCATCCCTTCTAATGTTGAGACCAAACCTACGCCCTTGGTTTCTACAGTACTTCTTCCTACTTCATTTCAGGCAAGTAATTTATTAGAACTTACCATCTGGATCACCAGAACCTGAGCCAGGATCTGTGAAGAAAAAACAAACAAGATGATATTGAATATCATCAAGAGTTATTGTTGTTTTTTGGGGGGTTGAGCATAATTATGTGTATTGCATTTCAATTTTGCTAGATGGCACTAAAGAGGAGCTGAGTCTGGACCGTCAGAACAAGGTCCATGCGCCACACGGGAGATGATCCTCTGCTGTTTGCATGATGCTTGGCGCCGGTAGCACTCGTTCTGGTACGTGTCCCCGTTGGAGCCGCACACCGGAACGTAGTTCTTATGGCACTGCAAAAGTATAAAGCTGTTAACTCATTGGAACAAGATTATTCACCAATGGCGCGGTGATTGGTCGTGACCCACCTGGAACTGACAAACACACTTTAGCTGCGAATCATCATCTCTGCAAACGCCTCCGAAGCGGCACGTGGACTGGTCACACACGCGCAGGTCGCTCTTCTTTTCAGACACGCCTGAACAACGACAAACAGACACTGTACTTTTCATGGGCCACATCTTGTGGTTTGTGGTTTCCTACAAAGGGCCATATGTCTGGCTGCCACCATTAATTAACTAATCAATGATCAAATTAAGCTTATCTTTATGGTGGATGAATGATTTAGAGACATAGCCCCTTAATGGCACATTTTTGTACATATTTTTTCTTTTTTTTAATGTAATTTTTGGACTATAAGCCGCTACTACTTTTTTTTTTTTTTTTTTTTTAGTTTGAACCCTATGTCCAGTATTCCAGTGCAGTATATATGGGGATTTTTTTTCCAGGTTTATGAGCTGCATGTCTTTTGTTGTGAATATGCCTGCAGATTATAGTCCAGTGCCGTTTATATACTGTATATCTACAAACAAATGGTGTTTTCTTGTAGAATATGGTGGGTTAGGCCTCATTTTCCAAAAATTACAGTACAGTATATTTTTAATACAAACCGTAAAATCTGTAGATATTTCAGTAATATTGTTTTCAATGTCTTGTTTTTTTATGCTGAAAAAATAAAGAATCTAAATTATGTCTTTTTTAAATCTTATTTACTGTCAAATTTACATTTATTCATTTTTCATGATTTGATTTACTTTTAAAAGTAAAAAACAAAAAAACTGAAAACCAGTGCATATTTTTCTTTCTGGTTTCATTTTTTTATTTGAAAATGTATAAATTATAAAAAACAAAAAAATAGGGGGATGGCAGTTATGGCAATTACCTGACTCGACAATGAAAACGCCGCTGCTATCTGCTGTCGTGGATGCGCAAATACACTTTATTCTAACATGGCAGAAATAATTACGTATGTTCCCAGGGGTCACGCAGGAGTGGACTGGAACCAAAATGGCCCTGGCATTTCTGTCCTTCTGTATATATACAGTTTATCCCGTTATTGATGGGACAATAAGTAGGAGCGTGGTGATTTGCAACTCTGATTTTTTTTTGACAACAAAAAATCAAATCTCACTTTCAGATTCATCAACCACAAGACACACTGAAGTAATGGCTGATGATGTGAGTAAACAGCTTTGTGACCCCCAAATGCCATTTCTCTCACTCAGCAGTGTTTTACAGTTAAAGTTATTGTCAATAAATATTATGTTTGTGCCTTAATGACAGAGCTTGTCATTTATGTTCTGTACATGTGAACATGTATTGTACTACTTGCACATTTTCTTTTTTTTTTCAAGCTGTGTTTTACAGTTTCAAAATGTACTGTCAATAGTTATTGTTTGCACCTTGATGACAGATCTTGTCAATTATTTAGTGTACATGTGTAAACATTGTTCTTGATTTTTTTTTTTTTTTTGTATTTTTATTTTAAGTCAAGAAAATGTTTTCTTAATTTATTTTTATTTAATCAGAATGTGCGCTGTATTTTTGTTTGGTCAAAAGAAAACCACCTTCGACCTGCCTTGTACTTGACCGACATTAATAAATGGACCCATGCTTGTATGGAAAAAATCATTTTGGACCTTCAAGATTTGTATTTGAGGATCCCCGGAATACATTATAATTCCATTAATTTGCTCCACAACCCGAAAACCTACACTAAATCTTTAATAAAAACTGCTGGTACTATTTCAAAAAGCAATTACACAGAGACTAACAAATTAATTATAAATAAAAATGCAAATAATAATAAAATAATAGTAATAACAAATGAATAAATACCTGTAATAATGTAGCGAATCAGGTTCTAATGTTGTGGATGTGTTTTGCGTGGTGTCCCTGAACGCACCGCGTGGCTGAGTAAGAGAGGTGCATTAAAGGGTATGAAAACGCAAAGGTGGTGTGAGACATCAATAGAACTGTTATGTGCCAAGATAATAAATATTGATAAAGTCAACAAAAAAATCAATCACATCAATGAGCAATTATCGAAAATAAATCGAAAATGACGAACATATCCGAAAGTGTTCCGGAAACGGCCGAATGGGGCGGTGACGTCACTACTAGTGAATGAAAGTCGAGGTGGAGCCAGGTGCCATTGTTTTTTATCGACGAGAGAGTAGCGTTCGGGTTTGTTTGACCAAAACATCACTAAAATGGTTCAAAACTGCTGTGCTATGTGGTGTACAAATAGCTATTTATCGGAATATAGTATTCATGAGTTCCCGAACACGAAAAAAAGAGCTGGACTACGCAGACAATGGGTAAAGTTCGTCCGTGCAAAGAGGGCTAATGTTCCAGACACAGCCTCTGGCACGGTTTTGTGTGGTGCGCATTTTCCAGCTGAAAGCTTCTCGAACTATAGACAAGTGAAATCGGGTTTTGCTAAAAGATTGCTGCTCAAAGCAGATGGGGTGCCCACCATACACTCACAGCCACCCAAATGACCCAAGACACGAAGAAAGAGGAAGAAGACTGCCACTGATGAGACCACCTCACCATCCCAGGCAAAGCAAAGGAGGGTAGTTGCTAAGCTGGAAATGGCCAGAGTGAGTACTCTTCTATAATAAAAAACATATCATATCCGATATTTCATCAGTGTCATTGCTCCCCTCAATGACCGTTTCATTACGCTGCATTTGCGTTAGTTTGGGCTCAAATTGGTAACCTAAAACACCAATTAAAGCTTCGTAACTCTCCTCGTCACCATTAGATGAACATTCGTTACGTCCTTCTACGTCGGATTCGTCGCTGGAACTAGAAACGAAATTGTCTGCCATCATCGCCGCCATTCAGTATTAAAGCACTGAGCCTTTTTCTTGTTGAAGAAACACCCCTCACTGTCAATTCTGAATTCTCTTTTATTGACAACGAGGGGTGTTTCTTCATGAGGGAACCTGGAATATGTGCAGAGCAGGACGAACAATGCAACAGCATAAACAGCTCAAAACACCCCTAATTCTCCCCACACTAGAAGGAATTATATTGATGCAGACAGGCGCTGCCCCCCTAGTGGCCGGTGGCACTCTCTTCACTTGTAATGACGTCACGCACACAATCTGCCAGATCTCGGGCGCCGGTCATTTTAGCTTGACAATCGATCCAAATTTCTCTCATTTTCTTGTGTGTAATTACACGAAGTGGCATGATATGACTACAAACGGCATGCGTTTATGGATAAATGATGGAATATTAACATTTCCCCAGGGGTTGACATATCCTTTAAGTTTTAACTTTCACTTTTCATGTTGTGTTGTGGGTGAACTTGTCGTCAACTGCGGCGGACAGTAAGCGTGTTATGTTGCAAAAGTTAAATGAGTAAAAACCTGACAAAGCTGGCGATTTCTTTGGCGATGTTAGCACAATAATAATTGTCATTTGTCACCTTAACTTATAAAGACTGGCGAAAGGAGGTCTGAGGAGGACCGTCGAGATCGTAGACATTCTACCGCCGTATTGTCGAGCCAGGTCACGGACACGCGCAGCACGCTCATATTTTTCTATCATTTCCATCTATTCACTGGTAAGCGTCAGCTTTTTCCTTTTTTTTTTACCACCTGCACTAACATTCTTGGAACCTATGTTGATTTCTCTCACAAGAAAATCCACTATGTGTCCGTCTTGCGGTAAAACAAAGAAACTGTGGCGGTCATAAATCGGCGTATTTCGAGCATGTCGTTGGACGTAGAAAGAAATGCGTGTCAAATTTTACGTCGGATGTCAAAAAAATTGTATGTCGAAGCAATCGTATGTTGAGGTACAACTGTATATATTATATACTGTATACACCAATGTTTTTAGTAATAATCACAACCTGCCTGTTCTCCCTGTTACTCCTCCACTTTTTTAAAATCAGTTTGGCTTAAATGATGGAGAGAGGGGGGCACAGGATGTTTATTAATTTATTAATATTTTATTCATAGATTTTAATTTATTATTAATTCATTAATAAGTGTTGTATTTTTAAAAACATGCTTAACAGTTTAGCTCTTTAGTGGCAGTGCCTTCAATGTACCGGCATTTGCTGATGTTGTACAGGGTTTTATGCGTATAAATATGTCAGTTATTCTTCCAGTATAGCCGCATCAACCTGTAGGGTTGTCAGCAACGTCCCTGCACCTCCCTCTCATTCATTTCCGTTTCAGATATCGGGGGGCAGGGTGAGCGGAGCACTGAGATATTTCATTGGACTAACGAATGGGCAGCGTGCCACGGCCGAATAACCTTTTTTAATTATATGATTAAACAGCTTCACCGGCCCAAAATGTGTGTCGGCCCACCGAGAAGTGCCGGGTACACCCAATGGCCAGTCCACCTGTGGTCACACGCCCCCAACACCTCCACGCCTCCTGGCATCACACAGCATCTGAGAAGACCAGTCCTAATCGAAATTCCACAGAAGATTCCAACTCTGAACCTCAGAACCGTGAGGGATGCATTCTTGTCAAATTCAACTTGCGTGCGTGTGTGTGTGTGCATGCAAAAAAAATAATGCGTCAGTATCATGTTTATGGATTAAAAATTCACCACAGAGATGTGCAGTACGCCTTTGATCACACGCACACACACACTTGTCTTTCTGGAAGCGCACGCGGCTCCCCCTCACAGCAGTTAGCATGCGGCAAGAACAGGCGGCGTGCTGAGCTGCTGTCGGACAAACTCAACATCCAACTTCACTTTGGAACTCATTTCTATAAACACAGCGGCAAATAGGAGCTTTTTGTTATTGACCTCACACGATGTAAACGAGCAAGACGCTAGCATGCTAACAGCCACGCACAAAGTGACAGCAGGAAGCGAACCCAGAAAAGTGGGAGAATAAAGGTGTGTCACCACAGAAGGACATTTGGTCACATGGACAAAGCTAAAGGCGAGAAATAATGATCCAAGTAGTTAGTTCATTTGCCTCGCTCTTCTCGAGATTCTGGGTACGGAAGTGCGCTGGAATTGGTAGTTAGAAAGCATCACATGTCAAATCCACTTGAACGCACCCTATAACGGGGTTCATACTAGCGGTGGGAACCTCTGTGTACCTCACGATACCATACGATTTGCGATACTAGGCTCACACATGGACTTCATTACCTATTGACGTGACACTTCGTCATTCTTTGCGCGAGGCCTTACCATAGGTGGCCGAGCTTGAATTTTCATTTAGTAATAGTCAGTCAAAGGCGGCGCACGGTCATTTCAAAGCCAGGTTTAAAAAATCAATGGGAGAAAGGGAACCGCTACGTAGGTCCCGTGACGACATTTTAGGGTTTTTGGTGACTTCTTTTAGCATCTTGACGTCTGCTCTTGGGGTGAACTTGCTTGGACGGCCAGACCTGGGCATGTTGGCAGTTGTTTTGATTGTCCTCCACTTGTAGACTATTTTCCGGACAGTGGATTGGCTGATTTTATATTCTTTTGAGATCTTTTGAAATCCCTTACCAGACTCAAAAGCGTCTGCAGCTCCTTTGATCTTACCATGGTGTTTTCTCTCACTTCAACTGTCAGGGGCACACCAAACTAAATGGGAGGTTTAAATAAAGCAAGCTGCCTTCAAAACACTGGGTAATAATGTTCTGATCATGGGCACCTGATCTGATACCCCGTGTGTGATTTTAGCCATTTTAGGTTGGATTAAATGTGGGGGTTTCCTAATTTATTTCCTCAACGGAAATTGCATCTATTTAAATGTACATTTTACAAAAAGTTATTAAAAAAATCTTTTTTTCAGGATTGTTAAAATTGATATTAAATATCCATATGACCAAATATGTTAAAAAACAAACAAGCTTGGGTGTCCTAATTGTTTTACATGACTGTACTAGTATATAAAGGGGATCCAGGAGGCACTTGCTGCTTTTATGAAGGAAAAAAAAAATATTTGTACGTCCTCCGATGGGACTATTGCACATGCGCTCATTCCGATGGTGATGTTAAAACGATATATTGTGCAGGCCTACTACTATTTAGTGGTGGTTCTATCATGTTATGGAGCTGAGTGTCCATTGCAGGCACATGCAATCTTGTTAAAAGTTGAAGGTCGCATGGACTCCAGTCAAAAGCAACAGATTATTTTAAACAATGTTTTAGAGTCAGCGACAAAGTCTCAGTTAGCAGCTATTTCAACAAGACAATGACCCTGTAGATACTGCTCCAAATCTACTCAGTCATTCATGCAGAGGAACAAGTACAACTTTCTAGACTGGCCATCTCAGTTCTCAGACATGAATATTATGGAAAGTCTGTAGTCTGATTTGAAGCAGGCTGTCGATCCTCGGCAGCCATCTAACCTGATGGTAATAAATGGTAATAGATACCTTCAACTCGATTCCAGACCCTCATTGGAAGCTATAGGAAGCGTTTAGAGGCTGTTATTTCTGCAAAAGGAGGCTCTACTAAATATCGATCATTTTTCTGCAGGGGTGCCTATGAGTGGCTATGGAATTCAGGCGAACCCACCTATACCACTCCATTGGTGACCAGTCAATAATGTCAATTGTTTGTTATTTCAGTCATTGTTATTATGCCAGTCTTTTGATATTCTGTGACATCAGCACCAAGATGGCATCCAAGGCGCTCGTTTCCAGGGCAACGTGTTCACGAGCACTCGTAAAAGTGACAAACCGAGGCAGTGGCGACTTCCAACATCCCAAAGAAAATAAAAGGAATGACTATTGATCACTGCCGTCGTTATTAGGAAAAACCACCATCAAACAATCAATGCATGACCAATCACAAGCCGTTTGATGAATGTCGCTGTAGCAACACGGACACATTGTTACTTGAACCTGTCGCATTGGTATTTCAGTGATAGGTGGCATATGACTTGGATTGGTCACCAGTCAATCACAGAGGTGGACAAACAATGGAATGCCTCCGTCAGTGTCAGCAGGTTAGCTCTGTCAGTGCCAAAGACTATTATAAAATTTCAGTCACGTTCATTTGCTGCCAGCCATCCCACTTCAAATGGAATAGACGTGTTTCACGGTTAATGGAAGCCAGTGAGTTTCATGAACTGGACGTCAATGGCAGAAAATGAGTTATGACAAAATATTTTATTCATTTTTAATAATTTTTAGTTTCTTTTTGACTTTTTTTTAATTAAAAAAAGGGGGAAATTTCTCTTATTTCTTTTAATTTCCTTCATTCTTTTTATATAATAGCTCAAATGAGAGACGTAGCGCAACCGCTTTTGTTTCAACCAGTCATAAAATGAAGGTAATTAATTATATTTATTATTTAAAATGTCTGTCGTTTTTAGCATAGAATAATTAATTGATGCCTCATATTTCGTTTAAAATAACAACTTTAAAAAAAAATTCACTCACATATTTAAAACTTTTAAACAAATTATGTCACAATGAACAAAATGGCGTCTGTAAAAAAGTCACGCATATCTACCTCATAACTATTGCAAAATTGTGTTTTTTTTGTTGTTGTTATTATCGCATTTTCTCCGATATGTTAGATGATAAATATTCGATCCAAACAAAGAAAAATTGGGAAAAAAAAAAAACGTTTAAAAGGGTAAATATATGAAAAAGAAACTCTCGACCACTCCTTAATGTCTGCGATTTCTGCATCGCGACCCCTGTTATATTACCATGTTTCACCCATAAAATCTCCAAAAAATCCAGCTGTGGCCATTCACAGCTGTGTCTTGACACTCAGTTATACATGCTACATGGAGTTTTTTGGATCGAAACAAGGTAAGTACGCGATAATATCTTGTTAAAGTCGTGTCGTCTGTAATTCTGCTCTCGCGTACTCTCACATCCAGATAGGGCTTTGTTGTTTAAAAAACATTTTTTTGTAAAAATGCCCTGCTGTTCAAAAATGTTCTTCCCCCAGAAAATTAAGATTTCAGTCTTTCCAATGATGTATCATACAAGCATATCGGACAATTTTGAAAGTTGGCTAAATTGGGGGTCTCAGAGCGAAACTTCAAGTCACCTGAGTGTTTTCCGCAATATACATACACATATATATATTGTATATATGTAAAAGAAAGTATGTGGAAGCCAAGCTTTTATGAGGCTTAATTGTTTTAAATGACCAAAAATAGTCACTTGCCCTAATGATGGTTAACTCATTGGCTGGCATTGACGGAGATAAACGTCCAATCCAATTCAAAGATTGGATGTCCATCGCAGTGAAGGCAGTAAATGCGTTAATTTTTTTCAATTCCACAAAGGAAGACAAAAGATTCAGACTTTGACCCCCAAGACTCTGCTATAACCACTTCTCCTTATCAGCCTTCAAGACTATGACGTGGTATGACGTCAAATATGATAAACCTTGGCAAATAAATAAGAGCGTCAACAATATCTCTGAATGAAAGCCACTTCATGAATGAACTTTTCCATTTGCAGTATTTATGATCTTCATCAAATGTGGTTTCAGCCCCCCGAAGCGCGTGCACGCGCCACAGGAGAGCGACGGAGGCTGCAGGTTGCACGCACGCGGACGCGCATCAGCGCGAGCGGAACGTGCTCATCTTCCTCGTCGTCATCCTTGAGAGTTATGAAAATGAATTTGTCTTACCTGCACACGCTTTTCCTTTACACTCTCCGCCCTGAGGCTGGTAGGATGCGCGCGTCGCCGCGGGACCACCGATCAGCAACAGCAGCAATACAGACAAGGTGCAAGCGCGCACGAGGCGACCGAGCATCCCGGCGGCGCCCGACGCCATGGCGGAGGAGGAGGAAGAACAAGAAGAAGACGGACGGAGGAGGAAGAACAAGATGATGGGAGGACGTTCACCAAACGGTGGCAGCGGCGAAGGCGTGCATCCTGGCCTCCGCGCTTCCTCCTCGGCGTGCGTGCGCGTGCGTCTTCCTGAGGGAGGCACCTCCTTCTTCCGGAAGGATGCTGCGCATGCGCCCCACTGATAGAGCAAGAGGAGCAACAACAAAGACAAAGCAAGGATTTCTTTGCATGGTGGACTAGTGCTTATTTATTGGCTGCCACTGACGGCGATAGACGTCCAATCCATTCGAGCTCCCAGTTCAAATAGATTGGACGTTTCGCGCCGTCAATGGCAGTATAAAGAGCTCGTGTTCGAATTAGTTGTGTTAGCGTAGAGTGTAATCGGCATCCAATCCATTTTGACAGGCTGCCACGCCCTCCCAGTTCAAATAGATTGGACGTCTATCGCAGTCAATGGCGGCCAATGAGTTCAACTTACTGGCTTGCTTTTCACCACACTTCCTAACATTGACTGAAATCCGTGCTGAGGTTTTATCTGGGCAGCTAATCTTCATCAGCCTCGCTGGCCACTTGCAAGATTTAAACCAAATCTCCGATTATTTAGAGCCCCATATGGCTACATTTGTGCTGAATCGGCACTAAGCAGGCTAATTGCTTAGCACATGTTATAACAGGCTTATTACATGCTTATTAGAAAATATTTGCCACACGATAACGGCAAGCTCATCACGTCGTTACTACACAATGTCAGACATGCTCAACAAATGCTTCCTACATATTTGTCACAAGGTCGTCATAGGACTCCGTCGCCGTGACGACCGCGGCGTGCCACGCCATCTGCAGCCGGTCGACCGCCCCTGTCGAGCTGCCGAAGGATAATCCTGGCTGGCCTGCAGGGGGTCCGTCTTCTCCTTCAGATAAGCGACTGGTCGCCATGGAAACCAACTTTTCCATCTCGCACACTATTTCAAGTGCATATACGGGAGCTCTTGCATCTCATTTCCAATGCTAACGTTAACTCATTAGCTGCCATTGACAGATTAAATAATCCCTGCCTCCCCTCCCGGTCAAAATGGATTGGACGTTGATTGCCGGCTATGCTACGGTTTATCGGTTATCAATCTAATTCAACTATTTTGATAACGGATGAATCGTCAACATTGTTGACCTGTAAATCGTCCATCTTAATTGTAAATATTCCTTATTTCTTATTTTATTCATTTTTACATTTTTATAATGAAAAAAAATTGTACATTTGCCATTTTATTATTTAAATATTTTGTTCATAATAAGCGCCTGTGTTCTGCTACGGGCTACCATCTACTAGCTAATTCCTAACCTACAGGCAAGACAGGCACCAATAAACTCATGTTCTGTCCGTGCATGCCCTGGCAAATTCCTAACGTACAGAAGACTGCCCTCTACTGGCTAACTCCAAACTATAATTCCGAAAATAATGAATCAGCCCTGATACAAAATATCAAAAATCAGGCTCATAGATAAATACTGGCCCATGCTATACAGCTACCAAGTTTCAAGACAATTGGGCCACGAATGACAGAGGAGTACGAGTTAAAGTCAGTGTCCACAAGAACAACACTCTGAAATGGCGACTTAGCATTCTAGTGAAACAACGGGTAAATATCACCAAGGGTACTTAAGGAGGTATGTTGTAATGCTGGGATAGACAGCCAACAATTCAGTGCCATTGGTGGCGAATAACCTAAAAATTGTCCAAATCCCTTTTTTTTTAATAGCTTCATCGATTATTTTTAAATTTTGTAATTTTTGAAATTTTTAGAAAAAAACAACAACAAACTATTTACTGTCTTTGTTTCTATTTATTTGTCCATATCTATTTACGAAAATATTTTTAATAAAAATAGGAACAGTAGATTTTCTTTTTTATATTTTCTTACGTATTTTTAATTAGAAAAAAAAGAAGAAGAAATATAAGTAATTTACTCCCATAGAATCATTCATGTGAAATTAAATGTGGTTTTCTGCAAAAAAACAATGCTTAAGATCTGCACATAGTATTTCTTCTACTACAGTGAAAAAGCAAAAGAAGAATGCAGATTTGCAAGCCTTTATTGGATGAAAAGAACAGCTTTTAGAATCCGAATAATCAGGATGAGAAGCCTGACGAGGCGCAGTCGCCCGAGAGCCCACAGACTGCGATAAGGAGGATTTCCTTTTCAATCCACTTATGAGAATCTTGCTTCATTTCAAGCTTTTTATTTACTCCCATTGACACATGGCGGCAGCTTGCCCGTGGCATGGAAAGGCAACGTTCCCACAAAATGCTACAACCTTAACATTTTCACTGCCATTGACGATTACAGATGTCTATTCATGCGGTGTCCATGCAATTATCCTTCTACTGTCAGTTTATCACTAATAGATGTGCAACTCATCTCCCACTTCAAAAGGATTCGCGTCTACCGCCTTCATTGGTAGTCAATGAGATGATAGCAAATAATCACTTTATATATACTGTATATATACTGTATATATGGCGGAAAACACTCAGGTGACTTGAAGTTCCTCTCTGAGACCCCAATTTGGCCAAACTTCAAAATTGTCCGATATGCACGTGTGATACATCATTGGAAAGCTTAAAATCTCAATTTTCTGTGGGAAGAAAACATTTGAACAGGAGGGCATTAAAAAAAAAAAAAAAATCATTTAAACAGCGAAACCCTAACTGGAGGTGAGAGCATGAGAGCACAATTAAAGACGTCATGATTTTAACAAGATATTATCGCGTACTTAACTTGTTTCAATCCAAAAACTCCATGTAGCATGTATCACCTAGTGTGTCAAGTGTCAAGACACAGATGTGAATGACCACAGCCGGATTTTTAGGGGATTTCATGGATGAAACATGGTAATATAACAAGGGTCACGATGCAGAAATCGAGTCGAGATTTTCTTTTTCATATATTTACCCTTTTAAACGTTTTTTTTTTTCCTTTCAATTTTTCTTTGTTTGGATCGATTATTTATCATCTAACATGTTGGGGAAAATGCGACAGTAAAAAAAATTTAAAAAATACAATTAAGCGATAATTATGAGGTAGATATCTGTGACTTATTTACAGACACCATTTTTTCATTGTGACGTAATTTGTTTAAAAGTTTAAAATATTCATTCATTCTAAGTCGTTTTTTTTTTTTTTAAGCGAAATATTAGACATCAATTAATGATTCTAAGCTAAAAATGACAGACATTTTGAATGATAAATATAATTACTTCCCTTCTTTTTATGGCTGAGTTGAAACAAAAGCGGTTGCGCAACATCTGTAAAAAGGGGGTTTCCAGGGTAAAGCGGACAAATTAAAAATAGTTCGGGGGCTTAATGCGCCATGAATCTGCTATAGCAGTATATAGACATATTGTACTATCAAACGCAACAGTTCTTTTGGCTTAAAATACAGCAGTTAATTCTAAAGGGGGGTGCAAGAGCAGAAACTGCTTTTTCAGTCTTGTCTGTGTTTTCCGTCATATATATAGGGCGGAAAACACTCAGGTGACTTGAAGTTCCACTCTGAGACTCCCAATTTGACCAAATTTTCAAAATTGTCCTATATGCATGTGTGATACATCATTGGAAAGCTCAAAATCTCTATTTTCTGGGGGAAGAAAACATTTGAACAGGAGGGCATTTAAAAAAAAATTTTTTTTTTTTAAACAGCAAAACCCTAACTGAGAGCACAATTAAAGACGCCATGATTTTAACGAGATATTATCGCGTGCTTACTTTGTTTTAATCCAAATACTCCATGTAGCATGTATCATCGAGTGTCATGACACAGATTTGAATGGCCACATCCGGATTTCTGGGGATTCTATAGGTGAAACATGGTAATATAACAACAGTCGCGATGCAGAAATCGCAGACATGAACGAGTGATTGAGATGTTCTTTTTCATATATTTACCCTTTTAAATGTTTTTTTTTTTTTTCCCTTTGTTTGGATCGATTATTCTAACATATTGGGGGAAATGTGACAGTAACAAAAAAAATACAATTAATCGATAGTTATGAGGTAGATATCCGTGACTTTTTTACAGACGCCATTTTTTTTCATTGTGACGTAATTTGTTTAAAAGTTTAAAACATGCGAAGGAGATTTCAGTCTTGTCTGTGCTTTCCTGTTTAAAATGCAATTTATTTGTTTAATACAGAGTATACGAAGAGGAAAAACTAAATTTAATCTTTTTAAATTATTTAATGGAATTACAGTATTTATTTTTTTCAAAATATTTAAAATTTTTATTCAACTGTAAAGTTTACACTTCTTGATATAAAAACAAATGAGAAGAAAATTGTCTAACTTTTTTAAAAGTAAAAACAGTAAAAAAAATTCTCATTTTTCAATTTATTTTTCATTAAAAAAAAAAAAAAAAGTATATTTCTAAAAAATAAAAACTGGATATTTGGACAATTTTAAGGTCAATTATGTCAACAGTTTATTTACTATCAAAATAGATGTACTGTATATGACATGGCATATGTGGCCGGTGGCCAAACTATCCTACATAACAGCAACACTTAGTGGTCATGGATAGCAATAACACCGCCGATGTTGTCAAGTGTATCGTGTGTAAAATAAATCATTTGAACTTTGTTCAAACGCAGGATGCATGCACAACTGCTGATTGTGAGTTTAGTGGGTCTAATGATTTTGACAGACTTGTTTTATTTTTTATTTTTTTATCTGCCCTATACAGATGCTTAGACAAAATGGGAATTAGTGTCTGCAGTTTTAAGCCACATGGGAGTTGGGGTATAATAGATAAACTTGTTTTCCACCAATTTGTGTTTATCCTTGAGATAACTTGTCAAACATTTTTAGTGAGAAAAAGCAAGCTGTGAATACAGCGTCAACATCATCGGGTTTGGTCGGGAAATTTATTAACTTGAGTGTATTGATGGGAAAAGTAAAGCAATTTTTATTGACTAGTGCCATTTTCTTTTTCTAGAAGTGATGTGGAAAATATACTGTACACTGCTGGCCAAAAGTATTGGCAGCCCTGCAATTTTGTCAGATAATGCTCAATTTCTCCCAGAAAATAATTGCAATTACAAATGCTTTGGTAGTAATATCTTTATTTATTTTGCTTGCAATGAAAAAATACAAAAGAGAATGAAAAAAAAAAATCATTATCATTTTACACAAAACTCCAAAAATGGGCCGGACAAAAGTATTGGCATCCTCAGCCTAATACTTGGTACAACCTTTAGAAAAAATAACTGCGAACAACCGCTTCCGGTATCCATCAATGAGTTTCTTACAATGCTCTGCTGGAATTTCAGGCCATTCTTCATTGGCCAACTGCTCCAGGTATCTGAGATTTGATGGGTGACTTCTCCAAACTGCCATTTTCAGATCTCTCCACAGGTGTTCTATGGGATTCAGGTCTGGACTCATTGCTAGCCACTAGCACAAGTCGTCAGTGCTTTCTCTCAAACCATTTTCTAGTGCTTTTTGAAGTGTGTTTTGGGTCATTGTACTGCTGGAAGACCCATGACCTCTGAGAGAGACCCAGCTTTCTCACACTGGGCCCTAAATTATGCTGCAAAATTTGTTGGTAGTCTTCAGACTTCATAATGCCATGCACACGGTCAAGAGGTCCAGTGCCAGAGGCAGCAAATCAACCCCAAAACATCAGGGAACCTCCGCCATCTTTGACAGTGGGGAACGTGTTCTTTTCTTTGAAGGCCTCCTTTTTTTCCCCTGTAAACTTTATGTTGATGACTTTTCCCAAAAAGGTCTACTTTTGTTTCATCTGTCCAGAGAACATTCTTCCAAAATGTTTTTGGCTTCCTCGGGTAGGTTTTGGCAAACTCCAGCCTGGGTTTTTATGTCACTGGGACAGAAGTGGGGTCTTCCTGAGTATCCTACCATAGAATCCCTTTTCATTCAGATGCCAACGGATAGTACGGGTTGACCCTGTTGTACCCTTGGACTGCAGAACAGCTTGGACTTGTTTGGATGTTAGTCGAGGTTCCTTATACACCATCCGCACAAACGTTCGGTGAAATCTCTCATCAAATTTTTTTCCGTCCAAATCTAGGGACGTTAGCCACAGTGCCATGGGCTTTTACATTTAATGATGACATTGTGCACGGTAGACACAGGAACATTAAGGTCTTTGGAGATGGACTTGTAGCCTTTAGATCGCCCATGCTTCCTCAACTCAAAATTTTGCTTCTCAAGTCCTCAGACAGTTCTTTGGTCTTCTTTTTTTCCCTCCATGCTCAATGTGGTACACAGAAGGACACAGGTTGAGTCAACTTTTATCTATTTTAACTGTTATTGCCACCTGTTATGTGCCACAGGTTAGTAACAGGTGCTGTTAATTACACAAATTAGAGAAGCATCACATGATTTTTCAAACGGTGCTAATACTTTTGTCCAGTCCATTTTTGGAGTTTTGTGTAAAATGATAATGAATTTTTTTCCCATTCACTTTTTTGTTTATAATCAATGAAGATATTACTACCTAAGCATATGTAATTGCAATCATTTTTTTGGGAGAAATTGAGCATTATCTGAAAGAATTGCAGGGGTGCCAATACGTTCGGCCAGCAGTGTACTGAAATAAGATTTATTATTTAAGATTAAAAAAAAAAAAAAAAAAAAAACATTAAGGCCTTTGTGCATTGTCCTTTTACAAATGTGTTTTTCTGTTATTTAACCAAATGTATATTTAATGTACTCTCATAGTATCAATGTGTTTATCTGCTTAATATCCTCCATTACTTTCAAGAGTAGTGCAAAATCAGTAATGGTGCGATATTCCATACACGTACGCACCTAGAAGCCAGGCAAACGATGAGTCTTGACGCAGTAGACAACGACAAGACAACTTTGTCTTTGAACTTTGAAATGCTGCCGTAATCTGCTATTGAATGCTGTTGCTGATGTTGGTCAAAAAACTGTCTCGCTTCCACATCAGCTGTTTTCATCTGCCTAATGAACTTGGAAGCATGCTCCTTTGAACTGCTTACTTGAAAGCATGTTCCTTCCTCCTGTCAACTAATCATGTGACATGGGTCAATTTTCTCCTACAATCAAATTTACCCCAGTTTATCACTAGTAGACATTCAATCCATTTGAACGGGGAGGGTAGCAGTGAATGAACCAACTGCGAACCTTCCCACTTACAATGGATTGGACATCTAGCGCCATCAATGGCAGCCAACTAGTCAACAAGGAAAATGCAAAAATAATAGGAATTGCAGCCATCAATATCGGGCGATAAAAGCATTTTAAAATGATATCAGATAATCTCGACATAAGTTTTGGGCCAATATGCATGTTGACTTAAAAGTGAATGTAGAAGACTTCTGCCTTTGCACAAGGGCTGGTCAATACTTAGCACAGCAGTTATGCTTATTGACCATTCGAGGTCGCCAAACTAACAAGCGTAGGATTTTTCATGTGAGCAGACCATTTGCATTCATGGCGCAAAAATTAAATGAACAATTGAAAAATAATGAATTATAAATTCATGAATTAGCTATAATATGTGTAGTTCACGACTGCATATAGACAAGTTTCTGAGGTACTTCCGCTCTACTTTCTTATGTCTGCAAGCTACTTTTATTTTAGAATTTCTCCATCCAAAACAACAGTAGAGCTGGAGTAACACTACTCATCAAAATCCCTTAAAAAAATGACAATTTGAAAATACCGCATCCATCCGCCATCATCACGACAGGGAAGGACAACATGTTCATGAAGGCAGATGTGGAACCAAGCTCGTAACACGTGTTCTTGTAGCCATGTTGCTGCTGTGTTATGGAAGGTATGTTCCTATCCCTGCATTTTCATGTGTCCGGTGCTCCAAAAATACTAAAGCTAAAATCTTGAAACGACTTGTTGTCTATGATATTGTTGTTACAATGACGATTGTAATTATGATGATCTTTAAAGTGGGTACGACAGAAGAGAAAAAAAGTCTTATGTAGCATTATTATGTCAATTAGAATCATATTTTGAGACAATTCGACTATATACAACAATTTGGCAAAGCGCAGATGACGAGAAATTAGTCTTTTAATCTGCCAGTTAGCCACGCCTACCATTATAGGGCCTAGCGTCCCCAAGAGGAGGATGACGTCGGCAGGAGAATGGTTTCATCTGTTTTACTATTCAGCCCCTTGAGGAGGAATTATTCAGAAAGTGGAAAATGCGACGAAGAGAGCCGCAAAATGTCATTGTTTCAGTCTCTCTACTCCATTATTTTTACAGGACATTCTTTTTATCCAAGTATTTTTCCCCAATAGCTAAATAAATGGTATGGTCATGACAAATAAGTCTTGTGCTAAATGGAATATGAAATAATAAAAATGCATTTATTCAGTACGACATGGCAAAATTACTCCATAATGGCCAACACTGTCGACTTCACCTTTACTCTCGCACCTCCCGAACGATATTTTATGCCACCGTAGTTAGTCGGGCTTTTGTCATTTCCCTGCCCCGGCTTCGGAGAATGTAAACAAACCAAGAGGTGTGACAGCTAGCCAACATGCTAACCTGAATCGAGTAATGTTTCAAAGTCTCCGAAGCGAAAAATCACACAGCACTAGCCCGGATCATTTCACACGGCACCGGGGTTGTCGATTGTCTTAGCCGATCGGAACCCACCCGGTGGCGAGCAAGTTAGAGCTCGTTGTTCCCCTGCTGAGGGCAGAGGGCTCGTTTGCGGGGAAGCAGCTGGACAATGACAGCCGGACAAACCGGTTGACGTCGGAGGAGCGCGTAGCTGCCACATGGTCAAAACAAATATGGCAAAATAATGCTTCACTTCACGGCGAAGACGTAAACGGCGAGTCATAGGAGAGCGGCTGCAGTTGTTGAGCAGCTAACATGGCAGAATGTGTCTGAGCCTAGGAGAGCTTTTCTACATGTCCATCCATGATCAAACGTAAGTAAATAGTCCCTTTGTTTAAAGAAAGTTTGTAGAATTTACTTTGTAATCACTGTATTTGCGGCCATTTTTAACACAAAGTTGGGTGGAAAATTTGACAGAACTCCGGGAACACCAAGAATGCAAGAAGTAGAGTATAGTGCTCTCCCGGCGGGGGGATGTGCGGCAAGCCGCCGGTCGTCGGCCAAGTGGACAAGGAGCATGTTAGCCACAAAATGCAAGCCACTTCCATATTAAAATGATCCCAGTATTTGACATAATACAAAACACGATGTTCACTCACTTCCTTGTAAGTCCAATGGTCCCACAGTAGTACGGCTTGTTTTGGCCAATATCCGCCGGAGAATGGGAACCTCTTGAAACCCCAAAAAGGCTCACACGCCTCTCCTTGGTGCAGCAACATTTTTCTGCAGCTGTCTGGCTGACGTGATGCGAAAAATAAACGAATTAATCCGCAAACTCAGCTGAATCGGCAGTCCATTTGCATGCTATAAAGCAATGCTGTATTGTGAGACGCTGACCCAGGTGACGTCACATTTGCCTTCCTCCTAAACCAGAAACTGGAGCCGGTGTAGGTGCACTATCCTCTTCCCCTCGCCATCCACTCGCTCTCGCTATATGATTGGCCGAAGAGTCGAAATGGCACTCCCGTGAAATGCCTGTTTAAAAATGTTCCCTTTGTTACTACTTGCGTTCGCTTAAAAGTGCCCATTTAAAAAGGAAAAGCGATGGATGATATTACACACAGAGCGTATTATCAACAAATGTTAAAGTTGTATAATCATAAAGCGAGAATAAGGAACGTCACTGACAAGCGCAGGCCCCCGCGAGTGGATAGTGAGGGGAATAGGATAGTGCACCTACACCGGAAGTAACTCATTTTCATGGCGCAGGATTCAAAAATGGAAAATATACAACGATTGCTTCCACACACATCCAAGCGGTCCATTTCATTCAGGAGCATAAAACACTGCGTGAAATATGAAAGAAACATACTTTTTGGTGTCACACGCACTTTATTAATATTTACTACAGCTACTGTAGCTAGCCTGTTGCTAATCAGTACGTGTAGCATGGCACAATTAAATCAACGCATAAATGCAAGTGTTACAAGTTTTTTGTTCGTTTGTTTACAGGTGGAAAACGCTGTTAGGCAAGGGAAGATAAGTTGATGTGCCTCACAGCAACACTTACTGTACGTTGATGGACATACAGTATATCGAGACTACGTCGTTCTACACAGGGGTGGCCGAGAGGCTGGGGCTGGAAGCGGTGGCTCGCCTCGTGGCAGACCGTCAACTCGATCCCGAGATCCAACTACGAGCTTTTTAACTGCAGCAACTTTAAGATACGCTATTGGAGCTGGAATTCTCGAGGACAGCAGGAGAAAGCTCGTATTGTCAGGTGAAAGTTTGGCGAGGCTCCGGACCTCTGCTGTCCGATATTACATTCTCATATGCTATTTTTCCAATAATTTTATAAATTGTGATTGATTGACCTGTTTTGCACCTATCGTTTTGAATAAAACAAGAAATGGAATCATGTTGTCCAAAATGTTTTATTGCGATCAATATCGGCAATAAAAAAGAATGACATAGTATTTTTGTTTATATGTACATACCTTGTTGTATTTCCTAGTCACAACAAATCTGTGTCAGCCCTTCCGCATTCGGCAAATGTAATATAATATTTAATTTCACCTCATTTTGGTCACTCAAGTGGCCGGCATATCAATCTACACCTCACGTCAACACATGTTGACAGGTTGTTATAATTTTGTCCACAAATGATCAACAAAGTGATGAGAACAATCATACAATCTCTTCTACGTGTCACCTACGTCATACTGAATCCATTTTTGAAGATTCCATTGGTTCCTCTGGCTTGATTTTGCAGTTTTAACTTTGTCAACACACTGCTAACTCATAAGGTCTTTTCTAAACTGGAAGTTCAAAGCACAAATTTTCTAAGATGGTGCCGCCCCTATTTCCCTCCGGAAACTTGTCTATATCAGTATTGGTTTTATAACATAATTGGATTTTTGGAGTTGGACAACACTAGGATATCGGTTAAAAAGTCATTATCGGACAAATCTAAAAAATATCCTAAATTTGGTCGTGCAAAAACCAAATACTCAATATCAACACTTTTGCAATCTAGTATCGTATCCAGGTACATTTTAGGACTGGTATTTTTGACAACCCTATTAAAACCAAGCTAGCAGGCAAAACTGAGTCTGAGCCAATTCATGGTCGTCACAATTCTGCAGATTAACCTAATAAGATATTAATGCGACGTTCTTCTTCATACCATCAGTCACGCGCATGCTACAGTACTCTGCTCACTGTACATTCCCACAATGTTTCCTTATAATCCTCCGATTTGTCAGGTCTGATTTATGACCAGTGGCTGTCTTCAAAGGCCTCCTACCCGAGCGTTATCAGTTCACACGAGATTTGGTTAAGACAGTGCTAGCCTGGCTTCTGCTGTAGACTATCAGCTGTTTTTGCTAAAAGTTAAATCCCTCACAAAGACATACACAAGACTACTACTTAAATTCATGTTCTGTTAAGGTTTAATTTTCACTCCCTTTTCCAGCAACTAGCCCAGAAACGTGTGATCCCCCCCCCCCCCCCCCATATAGGCTATTTGTTCATTTTGCTTGATATATTCATGTCTCACTTGTTCGTCTTCTTTCTGATTTTATTTGGATAAGAGTGCAGTTCTCAACTTCCTCTCTGAATTGAGTTCGAAGCTGCAGATTAAAATTACACTTTCTTGTGAGCCACGTCAAGGGTTAACATGGAGGCCTGTCTATTCGCATTTGGAATAACACAAAGTGTACGCGTCGAAAGGTCGGAACGGAATGTTCTCGAAGTCACCTGGCGTACTCAAGTGCTTTTAGTCCTTGCCCGCAAGCTTTTAATTGTTATTTTCTGAATAAAATGATTTATGATTGCTTTCTTTTTGTTCCTGAATTGTGGGTCGTAATCTCCTGTTTATTAAGGCAAATAAAGAACCTGTGCAAAGAGTTAATTGACTTTTTTCTTCTTCACTTGCCTACCTGCTATTAAAAGATTCACAGCTCCACCACAAGTTTATTATCCAAAATCCCTAGAGGTGGGAATCTTGGTGCATCTAACGATTCGATTACGATTCAAAGGCTACGATTCGATTATAAATCGATTATTGTTGCTCCCCCCACCTGCTTTTATTGTTTCGTACATCAGTTCCAAAATTTTTCAAAAATCCTCTCAGGCTAAACCAAACTACTACTTCAGTATCAAGTTAACAGTTCGAAACAGTGAATAAAATACTCAAGTGCCCATTCTGTGTCAGCAGCTTTAAACTACATTCAATTATTCATTCATTTCATTCATTTTCCATGCCGCTTATTCCTCACGAGGGTCGCGGAGGTGCTGGAGCCTATCCCAGCTAACTTCGGGCAGTAGGCAGGGGACACCCTGAATTGGTTGCCAGCCAATCGCAGGGCACAAGGAGACACACAACCATTCACGCACACACTCACACCTATGGACAATTTAGAGTGTTCAATCAGCCTACCATGCATGTTTTTGGGATGTGGGAGGAAACCGGAGTTCCCGGAGGAAACCCACGCAGGCACGGGGAGAACATGCAAACTCCACACAGGAAGGCCGAAGCCCGGGATTGAACCCTTGATCTCAGAACTGTGAGGCAGACGTGCTAACCACTCAGCCACCGTGCCGCCTACATTCAATTAATTTTTGGAAATCGTTTAATGTTGTGAATCAACTGTAAAAGTTGTTACAATTGCTCCCATTATTCCAAAATTTCCCTTATGTCTACTTTCGATATGTGAAAGTTTAAAAACTGTTTCATCATTTAAAGATAGATTAATGTCAAGATTTTGCCGATTTAGGAGTATTTTAGATAAAAAGTTAATTAGGTTAGCTATAACAGAGCCTTCCAGAGAAGTCTACTGCTTTAAGATGATGGCTGTTTACTTACGCCAACAAGTCTTTCATTTTGCATCTAGTTCTCTATACATGTTCTAACGCTGCCGTTGTCTGTCATTTAGCTTCTAGTTCTATATATATGTGATATCTACTGTCGCATGTGGCCGTATGTTTGTGGCAACTAGCAACTGGGCGTTGTTTGTAGCGGCTGTCGGCCAAAGTCAGGTTTTATTGTTTTTTTATCTAGCGGCATGAGTTGATCATGAGATTTACTCTCGGTCCGTTCTTCATTGCGTCCCGAAGACGGCGCTGACTGTTTTAGTTCCGCTTTACCTGGTATAATTAAATAATCGGAATCTGGATGTTTGTGAATCGTTCTCGAATCTTCCACAGCCGAATTGCGAATAATCTTAGAATCCGAAATTTTGCACGCCTCTATGAATCACTATATAGCCCCTGTCACAAACATATGCTGGTAAATTCCTGTGTAAGGTGACGTGGGATTTACTTGCATCCTTGATTTCAAGCATGTAGAGATATCCCGGGAATGATGCAGGTTAGACACTTTCACAGACTTGTCCCGTGTTCCCCACTGACGCTCTCTGTGCAGCCAATTCAAACTCATCGAGACTGTATTTAAGCCCAGGTGAGTCAAGAGAAGGGTGCAGCGATATTAACTTGCTGGGCGCCATTCGGTACCTCGTTTTGAAGTCCCCTACGTTTTGTTGGTATTTGAGTGTATTTGTTTTGTTGTCTTATCGGCTGTCTGCCTACCGCTTAGGTTAGGATTATTGATCCCCGTCAACCTACTGTCACAGACCCATTGTGTCAGGTTCCACACCCGTTATGCGGAGCTCACGTTGCGTTACTCCTTAGCCCGAGGTTGAAACCAACGATGATGAAAAAAGTGAGACCGATCTTGATCCGGACTCATCAGATTCAACCGGGAGCAGCAGAGAGCCTTCCCCGTTGTTATGTGTGCAAATAGTTCAACAGTTCAATAGTTTAGTTATGTGTAAATAAATTGTTACTTTGCGATCGGAAGCTCTATTTGTCTTGTTGTTTGTTATTGTGTAGAACGAAAACATTATTCAGATGTTTGGGATGTCACATAAGCGAAAAATAGCTGTGTTCATGTCAAAGTTATATTTGAAATGTATGCGTTCACAAAAAGCTCAATTTTTCAGTTTTTTCATCAGAAATTGGAAAATTGCTCAAACTAAGCTATTTTCAAATGCTGATTTCTAAAGAATGGAAAAAGATATGAACTAACTTTTTTTTCTGCTGAAAGAAGAGAGTCTAATCTTTCTTTTGGTGGGTTCCAGGTTTATATAGCAATAAAACAGAATTTTCTGTGGGCCTTACAAAATCAGTCAAAATCCAGTAAAACGGCTGGGAGCGAAGGGCCTTGCTTCCGTGAAAATGGCTGGGACTGAATGAGTTAATAAACCCTTGAAGGCATTCCTCCATTGTTTTTTGCTTTGAGCTACAACCTTGTTTCCGCAGTTGCGGACCCTAACATCGGCAACAAAATAAACCACGCATTTCCAAAGCTGGACGATGGACTCTTCCTCGGCTCTACAATCCAGTAGCAATTTAATCTCGTTACATTTTCGTTTAATTTAGCTATTACAATCTTGCTATGTTGACATTTGCGATGTTTGTTTACCACTTTTCGTCTTACTGCAAAGAAAGAGGAAGTGACGATCGGCATGCAACGATATTTACGTCATCAGCCCGGGACCCGGGAATTTAACACTTGCTTTCACATGACAGTCCTGGACATTATACAAAGACGCGACCCCTGAAATGTCCACGTAATCTCAGTGTCAGTACACCCAGGAAATTGCTTTCACATACAAGGGCTGCCCGTTTAAATCCCGGGTTTTATTAATCCCGGTGTTTAGGCATATGTGAATGGGGTTTATGTTTATTCAATGTGTACACAACTGTTTGATTCGTTTTGTAGCTCTTTTAATCTTATCATATCAAATGTTACCATACATGGAACTGCTGGTGGCTTGTAATGTTCAGTGAAATTCTTCAGATAAGTACAGTAATAAATTTAATCTATCAAAGTAAATTTTTTATAAGCTATATCGTCATAAAACGTTCAAATAAAACTAAAGAGTTGATATACTTCATTATTTGAATGTACTGTAGTTTTTCTAAAATGGTTGAGATGCTGAGGGTTCTCCATTTGATTGACACTCAAATTCACGAATCTGAGAAAGGGCTGCTTTCCTTAACATGCCTGCAGGCCAATCACAACTCGATCCTTTTTGCCCGTTGCCCGCCCCCGTAGCTGCACACGCCTTTCAACTTCCATCTGGTCTCTTTTATTTCCCGGTGTCCTCGAAAGCAGCAGCAAATCAACTAAGCGCTTCCCGAATTCATTTTGGACCGGGAAGTATTGCGAGGAGACCGACAAGAAGGTAAAAGCCGCGTTCCACGATGTATCGACAAGGCACACCTTACTGTTTGTCCGGCCGCGAACACGATGGCGGCAAAACGTCGTTTCCGGGTTGAACGCCTTTTTGTGCACACGGCACCGAGCTAGGGGAGCTGGTGCCGAGCGCACAAAGCAACGTGCTTGTGTTTATGTACCTTCCCCGAACGTTGACGTCAACGCGGCTTCATTGTTGCACTTTGAACGGCTATTAGTCATAATTGAAGCCCCTGCGTAGACCGACCAGCTTGGGCCTATCGGCCCGGCCGAGCCTTCGCGGACAGCCGGCTGTGACGTTCCGTCGCGTCTTCAATGGTAGTTGAGGGTAATCTGCCGCTAGCATAATGCTAACGGAGGTAGATGCGAGATTCACTGTGTGAGCATCAAACGTTCTAAAACATGTATTTTATGAAAATGTCATGATCTAAATTTTAATACGCTTTTAAAGGCCATCATTCAAAGACCAAGTCGCCTCTGGCTTTCTGGCATTAGACGTTTAGGACACCAGACTCCGTGCGTAAAACCACCTATATAAGAAATGTTATTATATTAAAACAATGTAATTAATATCACAACTCTTTGGACTTAAATGGAGGTAATTGATAGACGGTCTTCATTTCGGCACCATTCTAACTGTCAATCGACCATAATCAGCATGTTATTTATTCATAACCTTTCACGTGATCAGCAGGTATACCGAAATATGATTGATGGAGTTTGTTTTATTTTAACTTTTGAGATCAAGGTTCATTACAATAAATACTTCAAAGTCTGGTTCTACCTAAAACGTTACTTTTATTTTTAAAATTTGCTCTACTACAAAGGACTAGAGGCTGTACATCATTAAAGACACAGGCCTGCGGTGACTGCTTCTCTTTTAGAAGTTGAGAGACAAATCCGCATATCTAAAATGGCTCCCTGACGATGTGGGCACATCGTCTTCAGTTCACACCTACGCAGCGGGTGTGAACATCTCTCTCCTATGTTATTACCATGCCGACTGACCCTGTGGACATTATCTGATCTTCTGGTGCGAGGGGCTGGGAAAATGCATGAGAAAACAAAAGATGAAAGTGGAGACCTACAGCAATGAAAAGTGAACTCATGTAATTTACAATCTAAACATGCGACAAAGAGGCCTCTAAGGGTGATCTAGATTAGAGTAATATTTCAGTGACCTGACCACACGAGCCCAGACTTGGGAGAAAAGCTTTTGAATTGAATTTGGAATGCTCATGTTTGAGTGCAGTTGATGGGGCTGGATATCCAATTCATTTTGATTCAGTTCAGTCAAAAATGAACTGGACGTCTAGCGTCGTCAATGGCAGACAATGAGTTGGTAAAGACACTACTCTAGTGGATTACTTTATCCTAGTGCAGTCCTTCTCAAATAGTGAGGCGCACCCCAAAGCAAAGCCGGGTGATGGGTGTCTCATGGGAAGATACTTTTTTTGCCGTACCACAACCCCTAGCAAAAAGTATGGAATCACCAGTCTCGGACGAGGGCTCACCCAGACATTTTATCATGTAGAACAAACTCAGATAAAAAGCTTGAAAAAATAATTCAATTAATTCAAAAGTGCAACTCTTTAGCATTCAGAAACACTAAAAGAAATGAATAAAAAACATTTTTGGTGGTCTATAAATGTTACCTTTAAAGAGCAAGTGCAGGAATATATATATGGAATCATTCCATTCTGAGGGAAAAAATATGGAATCGTGAGTCATAAAAAAGAACAATCAAAACAAATCTGTAGTATATAGTAGCACCACTTCTGGATTTTATGACAGCTTGCAGTCTCTGAGGCATGGACTTGATGAGTAGTCTTCATCAAGTTGGTGCCAACTCTCTTTGATTGCAGTTGCCAGATCATCCCTGCAGGTCGGAGCCTTGCTGTGGACCTTTTATTTAATTTTCACCACAGGTTTTCAATAGGGTTGAGATCTGGGCTACAGTATTTACAGGCCATGACATTAACTGGATTAGTCTTTCTCCAAGAAATGCTTGAAACAGTTTTGGCTCTGTGGCATGATGCATTGTCATCTTGGAAAATGACAAACATATTTTCAATTGGAGGGATAAGAAAGCTGTCTAAAATTTCAATGTAAACTTGTGCATTTATTGAAGATTTAACCACAAGTGTCTCCCCAGTGCCTTTGCCTGACAAGCAGCCCCATATCATCAAGGACTGAGGGAATTTTTTTTCTTCAGGCAGTCATCTTTGTAAATCTCATTGGACAGCACCAAACCAAAGTTCCAGCATCATCACTTTGTCCAATGCAGATTCTTGACTCTTGACACCTTGTCCAATGCAGATTCTTGACTCTTGACAAGGAGATGCCTGTGGTTAAATCTTCAATAAATGCACAAGTTTACATTGAAATTTTAGACATCTTTCTTATCCTTTCAATTGAAAATATGTTTGTCATTTTCCAAGATGACAATGCATCATGCTACAGAGCTAAAAGTGTTAAAGCATTTCTTGGAGAAAGACTCATCCAGTCAATGTCATGGCCTGCAATTAGCCCGGATCTCAACCCTATTGAAAACCTGTGGTGGAAATTGAGGAAAATGGTCCACAGCAAGGATGATCTGGCAACTGCAATTCGAGAGAGTTGGCACCAAATTGATGAAGAATACTCATCAAGTCCAGGCCTCAGGACAAAGCCATTTTCCTCATAATACACATTCAGCAAGAAAACTACAGCATGTTCACATTATTATACCCACCTGGACGCCACAAACTTCAAATTAAAAAAAAAAAGTGAGTTTAAAAGGACATTGGCTGTTAGCATTAGCCTAATCCTAACATGAATGTGAATGCTATGCTACATTCATGTTACATTTAGTGTGTGATGATCACTCAGAACAGAACTTCAAAGGCTAAAGCAACATAGCATATTCTCTCTTGCCAAACTAAGAAAACAAATCTTACAGTGTGTGTTTCAAAATAAGCAATCTTGGAGAGGACACCGGTGAGTTGGGATTCAGCACACAACATGAGTGATACAACCAAACACTGCTAAAATGCAGGCTTTTACTACACATAAAAACATAACACATAGGGAACAACAAAAACTGGCATTGGTCTCCAAAGACAGGTTTTTAGCTTGTTCTCATCATCGTCATGAAAAACTACTCGTCGATGAAATGTTTTCATTATCGTCATCGTTGACGAAAACAACACTGTTTTGAACAAACCCTTCAGCTACACCGTGAACAAATATTTGACAGGGATGTCGTGAATGTCTCCCGAAAGCTAAGACAAGGAAATATGACAAAGTGTACGTAGCGTTTGGTTTCACTTTTAATACAGTGGGAGACAAGAAAAGACAGGTATGTTTACTGTGTCTAAAAAAGACTGCAGCGGACAGCATGAAGCCAAACCAATTAGGACGTCAATTAAAGACATTAGAACCCAACCGCATTGATAAGCCGCTTGATTTTTTTTTTCCCCCCAGCGAAAACGTGTTGTCAAATTTTGCTAACAGTCGTCCTGCTTTACGAGTACTACAGCAGTGAACCAGTAAGCACAGTTGGCATCATGTAAGCTGCCATACAAAGTTGCTTAGTTCAACAAACCCCAGACCATAGAAAAGGAGTTAATACTATCGGCCGTGCTGGACCATACAAGAGCTGCAAAAATAAAAACTAAAAATTGTATGGCATATTGTACTCTCAGTTAATGTTGCTAATCAATTTGAATTTATTATTATTTGTTGATTTTATTCAATTTTTTCGGTATCAAATGGTCAAATAATGTCCTTTGAGTTCTTTTTTTTAATTCAGGCAAATTGATGTGCTTTAAGTCTTTTCTGTTACAAAAATGAGCAATGTTAATAAAGTTAGACTTTATTGTAAGTTGAAGCGTTTAGTTCTTCCTTGGGGGCGTAACAGAAAATAATTGAGAAGCACTTCTCTAGTGGAAAATTTCTGTTCTTTTATAAACAGTTTCATATTTTTAAAACGATAAATCGATTCTTAGTGGGAGCATGTCAGTTGGCCTTTAGCAGTGAAGGAGGTTTTTTTTTTTTTTTTTTGTTTTTTTGACTGAATAGTGTATTTTTCGCCACAGAGATGTTTTGGGGTGAGGCGATCCGGCCCATCTTGGTCGTTACTGTCTTTTTGACAGTGGCGCTGTCGGCACGAGACGACTCCAACAATAGCGCGGTTGACATCAGCAGAGCGCCTGTCTTGTCATCAGCAACAGACGCGCGGCTGGCTGAACAGAATCAGAAAAAACACCTGGAGGCGCTTTTTAACAGGTTGGCGCCTCTCTGCCCGTAGTGGACTTTCGAGCTGGGTGCTTTGTGACCGTCACTAACCCGATCCTTTCAGGTACGGCGAGAATGGGAGCATCTCCTTGGAGGGCCTGAAGCGCCTTCTGCGCAGTGTGGGTTTGGACCGCAACAGGATCGTGACTGTGCAGCACCACAACCATCACCACCATGATGAGCACAGTCACCATGACGAGCACGAGCACCATGACGAGCATGACCACCATGATGTACATGACCACCACGATGAACACGACCACCACGATGAACACGACCACCATGACGTACACGACCACCATGATGACCACAATCACCATGATGACCACGATCACCATGATGACCACGACCAACAGCAAGTTGAGGTGAGTTTGCAAAATTGCAGACCTGGAATTGCTTCCGTGCCAGTGATGGCAGTAGGTGTAGATCTTAGCCTGATAAAAGTGCATACACCACATACAGGTATGGTGCATAAATAAAGAGTTAATGAAAAAGAAAAAATAATAAGGTGGTGAATGAACATAGCCACTACTACTACTACATCGGGAGAGGGCCTCAAACAAAAGCCATTGCCATTGATGGTGATAGACAAGCAAGATCAGCTCTAAACTGAACTGTTTTTACGTTGAGCACACAGTACCACTTACACCACTTCAAAGAAGGAAATGCATCAATGACCCTGAACAACAATTTTCTGGAGAATGTTGTCCCTACAAATTACATGGTTATTCTTGTAACAATAACCACTAAAAAGAGAGAGATTCTAACATTGTGCCTTTTGTTCCTTCTCCAGTGTGAGAACGCATCCAGCATCCTTTGGTCACATGGGATGACTCTGGACGGCGGCCTCACCCTGGCTGACTTTGCCTATCTGTGCCCAGCGCTCCTGCGCCAAATTGACGACCGCGCTTGCATCTGGCACACAGGGAGAGGTGGGTAGAGTAGACATGAATTCTACTCAGGTAAGAGTAGCGTTACTTCAAAATAATAACACTCGAGTAAAAGTATAAGTAGTCATCCAAAAAAATGTACTCAAGTACAAGTAAAAAAGTACTTGATGCAAAGAATACTCAAGTCAGAGTAATATTGTGAGTGTGACATTTTTTTTTTTTTTTTCAACAATGGTAATTTTATTCTCAACTTTTGTTATAATGATACTGTGTACAATAACCCATTATGTAACCACATTAAAGTGCCTATGGCAGGATAAAAAGAAAGTCTTAAATAGCATTATTATGTGAATTACAATCATATGTTGAGACAATTCGACTATATACAACAATTTGGCAAAGCGCAGATGACGAGAAATTAGTCTTTTAATCTGCCGTTTAGCCCCTGCCTGTCATTATAGTGTTCTAGCGTCCCCCAACAATCTGATTAAAAATTCAGCCCATTGAGAGGGAATTATTCAGAATGAGGAAAATGCGACAAAGAGGGCCGCAAAAATGTCATAGCTTCAATCTCTCTACTCCAATATTTTTACAGGATATTCTTTTTATCTCAGTATTTTTCCCCAATTGCTAAATAAATGGTATGGTCATGACAAAAAACAGTTTTGTGCTAAATGGAATATGAAATATTAAAAATGCATTTTTTCAGTACGACATTGCAAAATTTGCAAAATTACTCCATAATGGTCAAAACTCTACTTCTTGCACTTTCCCGAACGATATTTTATGCCACCGGAGTCAGTACGGCTTTTGTCATTTCCCTGCCCTGGTTTCGGATAGCGTAAACAAACCAGGAGGCGTGACAGCTAGCCGACATGCTAACCCGAACCGAGTGATGTTTCAAAGTAATTTTCTCGCCTTTCGAAGCAAAAAATCACACAAAACTAGCCCGGATCATATCACACGGCGGCGGGGTTGTCGATTGTCCTTGCTAATCGGCAACCCGCCCGGCGGCGAGCGAATTACGGCTCGTCTTTCTCCTGCGGCGGGCAGGAGAGCTCGTTTGCCGGGGAAGCATGAAATTGGTAGAGCTACTCTTTGCATCACTGGCAAAAAAAATCTAATATGTAGAATAAAGAGGAAAAATGGAACAACTCTTGTGCATCCCAAAGAAGCGGAATAAGAGTAGCATTTTTTCTTCATAAATCTACTCAAGTATAAGTAAACTACTCTTAGAAGTACATTTTTCTCAAAAAGTTACTCAAGTAAATGTAACTGACTAGATGTAAAGCGTTACTACCCACCTCTGCACACGGGTGACGTGGAGTTTCACTGTACCTGGCACATGCTTCCTAACATAAAACATGGAACAAAGTATTAAATTAAATAAGCACAATAAGACTGAAAAGAATCCTTTTCGAAAGTCCAACTGCGAAAACAACCCCGGCATCACCCCCTGTCTGAGTTGGGGGGGGGGGGGGGGGCTCTACGGGGGCCAGTGTTTATATTTTCTTATGAACATGAGCAAGTTAATCCTAGCCTCCTGGACCGCGCCATGGAATCACACACTATGGAAAAGTACTCGCCGGCAGTGAAAAAGTAAACATTAAATTTGTCCTGTTATCACAATTTTGAGGAGAGTTCAAATGTTTCCAGAAAAGGGAGCAGCCACTTCTGTATGGAACCTCAAAAGGGTTCAAATTGAATAAATGAAAAAAAAATTATGAAATAAATATGTCTTTGTTAAATAATGAACAAATTGTGTTATGTGGCCCTTAAATGTTAAAATAGGTAATATTATTATAAAAAAAAGCATTTTTCACAAAATATTGTTTTAAATATATGATGTCGTTTTTCAGCACAATGAAATTTTACAAGATGCATAGTGCTTTTCACGAATAATTTGTTTTCATAATGTCTTTTTCCACAATCCTTTTTATTTCATAATGTAATTTTTCAGCACAATGAAGTGTGTGCTGTCAATCAAGCACATAAGGCGGAGTCAGTTAAGTGATTAGCCCAATCATGGAGTCTAGATAGCTGCGCTATAATTTGGTAGCGTCGATGTACTGTTAGGTAAGCTTTCAGAAGCATCTACTTTAAAACACAGCTGCTGAAATCCTTGCTCAGGCTGAGGTAAAAGCTGTTCATTACTAACAACCGGTTCGCAACTTCTCTTAGTAACTGTGTCAGTTATGCTACGAAATGTTAAGCGCAGCTAGCCAGCCTCCGTGATACATTCAGCCAATCACTTAACTGATTTCGCCTAATGTATTTGATTGACAGCACACGCTTCATTGTGCTGAAAAATGACATTAGGAAATAAAAAGGCTATTGTGGAAAAAGACATGATGAAAAACAAACACTTTGTGAAAAAACGCTTTTTATCTTGTAAAATCTCATTATGCTGAAAAACGACATTATGAAACAAAAATGCTATTGTGGAAAACAGCATTCTGAAATTAAATTAAATTTAAAAAAAAAAAACACTTTGTAAAAAATGTGTTTTATCTTCCATCCATCATCTACCGCTTAATCGAGGGTCGGGTTGCGGGGGCAGCAGCTTTAGCAGGGAAGTCCAAACTTCCCTCTCCTCAGCCACTTCAACCAGCTCCTCCGGCAGGATCCCAAGGTTTTCCCAGGCCAGCCGAGAGACAGACAGTCCCTCCAGCATGTCCTGGGTTGTAAAATCTTTTTTTATAAAAAGATTTACCTTATTTTACAATTTGAGGGCTATATTACACAATTTGTCTCTTATTTATCAAAGGGTATTAATTTCAAAATGTTGTTTTTATTCAGTTAATTTCGACCCTTTTGGGGTTCTGTACTTCTGTGCATAAGCTGGAGAAACGTAATAGAATTGTAATGACCAAATATGTGCAATTATATGTGAATAAATGAAAATCTATTCCTACAATATGTAGATATCTGGGCTGGTAGTGAATGAGTGAACTGATTGGCTACCATCAATTAACTTTTAATTCCACGACATATGAGTTGAACCTTGCACAGAAATGACATGGTCCCGTGTATCTCCTCTTCAGAGCATCATAACCACAGTCACCATGACGACCAAAGCGAAAGTAGCAAAAACATCGCAACAGGTGAGTCAACTTGGAACTTTGTTGAGAGTGCCAAAACTGAACGTGTGACTCGCGTGCGTCCGTAAGCATGGCTGGGCGGCTTCCTATCCATCACGGTCATCAGCCTCCTGTCGCTTGTGGGGGTGGTGCTCATCCCGCTCATGAACCGAGTCTTCTTCAAGTTCCTGCTCAGCTTCCTGGTGGCATTGGCCGTGGGGACGCTCAGCGGCGATGCTTTTCTGCACCTCATCCCACATGTGAGCACGCCTGCTGCTGTTTGTAACCACGAATTGGTCTGAATGATCATCTTTATACACTAGTAAATACGTATTACAGTAACGAGATGAATCAAACACTAATCCGTGATCAAAGAAATGTATTCTACAATAGTCATGGGTTCATGGTTTAGAGATGAATTTCACTCCAAACCCATCCTTTGTGTCGTTTGCTTTCCTTCCCACTCAGTCTCAAGGAGGTCACCAGCACCAACATTCGGAGGACCATATGCACCACCAACACGATGAGGACCACTTGGACGGCGTTTGGAAGGGTCTGACTGCTCTGGGTGGAGTCTACTTCATGTTTCTCATCGAGCACTTCCTGACGCTGGGAAAAATGTACAAGGAGAAGAAAAAGAGGGTGAGAAGTCATCTTTACTCTTACTGCATGTTACCCCTTAAATCAGCGTACACAATATACAGGTAGTCCCCGGGTTACTGACGACTTCCATTCCTACGCTGGCGATGTAACCCGAATTATACATGTAAATCGGAACTAACCCTTTAAGTACCCCTAAATACCCCCTAAATCTCAAAATAATTATCCATATCGTCTATTATTCGCCATTGTACTGCCCTTGCTAAGACGTTGGAGCTAAGTCCTAGCTAGACAGCGAGCTACCTCATAACCCAGGGACTACCTAAACACCAGAAGTCTCAAACATGCAGCCTGGGGGCCTATTGCAGCCCGCGGGATTGTTTTTTGGGCCCCCTACCGAACTGTTCAGAGCGTTCATTCAATCATCGACAGCTGTCCTTGTCCAAATGAATTGAAAGTCTATCGGTGTCGATGGCAATGAATGAGTTAATAAGTTTTTACAATGTGCGGTTTGCTCTTCTGTAGACGCAGAAGCGCAAAGGGGAGCCAGAAAAGCCCCTGCCAGCCCCGATGGAGGATGACATCAAGACATGTGAAGGTGTGTCATGAAGAAGAAAATGTTCTGAGAAATGACTTAGATCATTGTAGCAGCCACCATATGTAAACAGAGCTTTTCCGGTAAAAATTCATTCTTGGGAATAAATTAAATCCCTGCATTCTTTAAAGATATGGATGTAAAACTGTCTCGATTCTTGGTTCAAAGCAAAAAAAAAACCCTGCAGTTAGCATTTATTATATGTAAATATGTCGAAGTACGATGCTAGTCTGTCAGTCAATATGGCGGCTGCCATATGTAAACAGAGATTTTCCGGTGAAAATTCTTGTGAATAAATGCTTGCATCCCTAGATTATTTAAAGATATGGACGTAAAACAGTCTCGATTCTTGGTTAAAAGCAAAAAAAAAAAAAAAAACGTGCAGTTAGCATTTATTTTACGTAAATATGTCGAAGAATTATGCTAGTCTGTTAGATAATGTGGCGGCAGCCTCACAACAAAAAGCTTTTTCACGTTGAAAATTCTTATGAAAAAAACAAAAAAATATGATAATTACCTTGAATCCTCGAACAAATCACTCCTGAGACAATCCTTCCTGTTTGTATGCGGTACAGCTTTCGTTCTTTTTCAACATAAATCCAGCATTGGATCGCTAAATGTGTCGCTTTGACCGACAGCGAATAACTGAAGCGGATTGTGGGATGGCCCCCTACTTGAAGGCGTGGAGCTGTTGAGGTCGAATCTGACCTGTCAACATCATTTTGAAGTCTATGCTTCCTGTTCATTGGTCACTTCCTGTTGATTTTGGGGCATTTTTGGGTCATTTCCTGATGATTTTCGGGCCCTTAGAGGACACTTTCTGTAATTCATTCGAAGAGTTTAGTTCCTAAGAGCCACAAGATTTCACCTCTATCATCGTCAACGGTGATTTGAAAATTTAAGTATCGTTACAACAGTATTCCACACCTGATTTTTCGCTCGGTCCTCCAGCAGACGTGGAAACCAACGGCGGTGGAGTGTTTGCCGAGCGCCCCGATGAGGATGGTGTGGCGGAGGAGGAGCAAGTAATGCTGAAGCTGTCGCCAATGACAGCGGTGGCGGCAGCTTCGGGCTACACAGCGGAGGACTGCGAGAACAAATGCCACTCGCACTTCCATGACACTGTGGGCCAGGCGGACAGCCAGCACCACCACCACCACGATTACCACCATATCCTACACCACCACCACTCCCAGAACCACCACCCACACAGTCACACGTACCCGCGCCACCACTTCAAGGACGCCGGCGTGGCCACGCTGGCCTGGATGGTCATCATGGGGGACGGCCTGCACAACTTCAGTGATGGCCTGGCTATTGGTGAGCTGCCGCCGCTTCCCTGCTTCTCAAGATTTTTGACAGCAGAATTTCGAACACTGAATTTGAGTTTGTTTTTCTTAAGCATCAAAATTCAGCTGAAAAAAATGAGCCACAAGAAAAAAATCAGTAGGAAAAATTTAGTTGCAAGAAAACATCAGTCGCAAAAAAAATCGGCTACAATAAGATAATTTACGAAAAAATTACTACAACTACAAAAATTAACCTGCAAAAAAAGAAGAGTTTTGAAAATGGCTGCAAAAAAAAATGTTAGAAAAAATTCAGTTGCAATCGTTCATTCATTCATTCATTTTCCATGCCGCTTTTCCTCACGAGGGTCGCGGAGGTGCTGGAGCCTATCCCAGCTAACTCGGGGCAGTGGGCAGGGGACACCCTGAACTGGTTGCCAGCCAATTGCAGGGCACAAGGAGACATACAACCATTCACGCACACACTCATACCTACGGACAATTTAGAGTGTTCAATCAGCCTACCAAGCATGTTTTTGGGATGTGGGAGGAAACCGGAGTTCCCGGAGGAAACCCACGCAGGCACGGGGAGAACATGCAAACTCCACACAGGAAGGCCGAAGCCTGGGATTGAACCCTTGATCTTAGAACTGTGAGGCAGACGTGCTAACCACTCAGCCACCATGCCGCCACAGTTGCAATCGGTTGCTAAAAAAAAAATCCAGTTGCAAAAACAATTTTACAAAAATAGTGGTTGCCCAAAAAATTCAGTTACAAAGGAAATCCGGTGCCAAAAAAATTCAGCCGCAGAAAAATTCAGTTCCAAACGAAATTGGTTATCAAAAAAATTCAGCCGCAAAATAATCAGTTGCAATTAAAATATTAATAAATTATTTTCTTATATCAAAGAAAATGTAAATAAAAGTGAACTTTTTGATATTCGCCCTCCCACTTCAAAACGATTGGACGTCTACTTGTGACAAACACACCATAGAAGTGTGAGTGGACTCCACATGATTGAAAGTCTAGCATTATTGCCAATGGCACTGAAAGAGTTCACGAAGTCTAGCATCTTTGTCAATTGCACTGAAAGAGTTCACTGTAAATTCAGGTTAACCTGCTAGCAGAAAGGTGAAAACCAAATCACTCTATTCATAGACCAGAAATTTCACTACACTTGGACCATTTTTTTTTTAGGGAACGTGAAAGTGAACATCAGCCTGGGTCATTTTTCAAATTAGAGTTGACTTGTTATTTGATTGATTGATTGATTGATTGATTGACAGGCGCTGCATTCAGCGAGGGTTTGTCCAGCGGCTTAAGCACATCAGTGGCCGTCTTCTGTCACGAGCTTCCACACGAGTTGGGTAAGTTTCTTCTCCAGGTCGAATCCCGGCCAGTTATGGAGGACAGGAAGTGGTCAAATTCTGTTAAATTTTTTTTTAAAATCCTTAACCCATTATAGGTCACTCATTTAACTGATTGTCGGCCAAGAGATCCATTTCAGCCAAAATGGATTGGACATCTAGTGCCGTCAATGGCACTGAAACATTGTAGTCAGTCCTCCCAGTTTAAATGAATTGGACAGTGACATCTATTGTTATCAAAGCTAAATACCATGGGGAAAAAAACCCAACAACTTTAAGTTGTTTTTTGGGGCCCAGGGTGTATTGGTTTGTTTTTATTTATTTTTATTGACGTTTTATTAATTTATATTTTTATTTAAAATATAAAAATATTTTCAAAATACAATAATGATTAATTATATATGTACAGTACAGGCCAAAACTTTGGACACACCTCATTTGTGCGTTATCTTTATTTTCATGACTAGTCACATTGTAAATTCTCACTGAAGGTGTGTATGTCATACTCTTATTGTGAAACATTAAATCTGTTCAGACCAACCGGACACTTAGACTTCCATTCTCCGTGTCAAACAGCTGAACAGGACAGGTTAAAAAAAAAAAAAAGTAAATTCTCACTGAAGGTAATAAAACTATGAAAGTGTGGAATTATGTACTTAGCAAAAAAAAAAAAAAAAAGGTGAAATAACTAAAAACATGGATACAATTCTAGTTCTGTATCTTCAAAGGAGCCACCCTTTGCTCTTGATTACTTTTTTGCACACTCTTGCTATTCTTTTTTTGTTTTTTTCTTGTTTTGTTTTTTGTCCTGTTCAGTTGTTTGACACAGAGAATGGAAGTCTGAGTGTCTGATTAGTCTGAACAGTTTTAATGTTTCACGTCTGAATATGACATGCATAGTTCTTGCCATTCTCTTGATTGGGGCTGTCCCAAACGATTATTTTTCTCACGATTAAACTGCAGACTTTTTTTAACAATTAGTCAACTAGTGCAATGATTTTTTAATGATTTTTTTTTTTTTTTTTAAACTAGCAATTAAATTTATGTTGACGATCATTAATTCAGAAAAAAAACGTTTTGGAACACTTAAATTATTAAATTACAAATAAACACATAAATAACGATAATAAATCCCAAATGAACAATGAGGTCAAATGCTGATGGCATTAACTAATGCAAAAGAATGGAATGTAAACAGGTTCAGAACACTGTGACTTTACTTTTCCAACAGGATTCAAAACAATTCTTACTTTCTCTTTTTGTGGTATGGCTATATTGTTCCCAGCATTAGAGTGAGCACCAGCTGAGCAAATAAATATCATGTATCACCGGTGTGAAGTACATGAAAAAAACGTATTGATGCACGTTGATACGATGTTACAACGGCGTATTAGGGCCAAATAAAAGTTGTACTATTGCTAAGAGGGAAAAAGTCTCATTTATTTTGTAGGGGTAATGTAGCTGGCTAAGCATTTTACATACATGTACTTTTGCCGGGAGGTATGACGAAGAATTAGTATAAATTCTTATATTGATTATAATTTGATGTAGAAGAAGCAAAATAATAAGGATGTCCTTATTTGTAAAACCGATTCCAAAACATAACATGCTTTCAATATTGTTGATTTTAACGGAGGCGGTGACGCGCTACGTAACATACTTAGCTGTTTTGTCAGCTACATTAGCCCGACATTAGCCCCTAATACTTTGTCGTACGACCCATATAAAGGCAACATCAATAAAAAATGTCGTTATATGGGCTTACGATCCGCCAGCATATTGTCTCCTGTCGTCTTCCAAAATTATACCTGGGTGACGGCACTTCAGGTGTTCATTCACGGCCGACGTGCTGCCGTGGTATGCAATCTTGGCATTGCAGAGATTGTACACGACTGGGTACCCTCCTTTGTTGCGTTGAAAAAAGTCCATGATTTGGTCACTCTGGTGTGCTTATTTGGCTTTGAGCCGCTTTCCCCGTTTGAATCCCGAGCGTCCGCCATTCCCGACTTTCCACGTGTATAATTTTTTAACCCTTTATTACCCGTCGACGAGATTGTGTGCTCGTCGACGCATTTACGTACGTCATCGATGACGTCGACTAGTCGGGACAGCTCTACTCTTGATGAGCTCAAAGAGAGAGTAAAAAATGGTAAATGGACAGTACTTATATAGCGCATTTATCTGCATGGTTACCATGCCCAAAGCGCTTTACATTAGCACACATTTACCCGTTCACACACACATTCACAAACCAATAGCCCTTTGGTCCAAGGACAGCTCTAGCTACCAACTGCGCCACGGCCGCCCTGTGTCACCTAAAATGTTTTTTGACTTCACAGGTATGCCTTTTCAGGGCTGATTAGTGGAATTTATTGCTTTATCAGTGGGGTTGGGACCTTTATTTGTGTTGCATTTAATGAGGTGTGTCCAAACTTTTGGCCTTTTAATGTATACATACATATGGCAGGAAGTTCCGCTATGAGACCCCCAATTAGGCCAAATTCTAAAAGTGTCCTATATGCAAGTGTGATACATCATTGAATTACAGTTTTTGATTGGGCTTGATTTGTGCATAGAAAAAAACATTTCCAGGGAAATTTTAGAGGATAAATTCCAATGCCCTAATATTTTATTTTTTGCAGTGGGCTTTTAAAATACTTTGTCAATTATGATTAAAGAATGTGAATGCAAGTTACTGAGAATAAAAGGCTCCATATGCATAAAGAGAACATATAAATATAAGTCCATAACAATATTTATTGTATTTAGCCTTTTAGCCTAGGACCTAGGCTTTATGATTTAAGCATCTAATGTATCTAATACATCAATATCATCCCATAATAAGCTATCCAAACTGCAACAAGGGTCGAAAAGATAATAGACAGCATCCTAGTCAGTTAGCCTACTGTGTCCATAATTCTCTCGCGAGCGTTCGACTGCAATTTGTGTCGTTTTGTGGCTTTCCGGTACCTCAAGGTGAGAGCATGAGAGAGCATAATTGAAGACACCATGATTTTAATGAGATGTTGTTGCATACTTACCATGTTTCGATGCAAAAACTCCGTGTAGCATGTATCACCGAATGTCAAGACACAACTGTGAATGGCCACAGCCGGACTTTGTGGGGATTTTATGGGTGAAACAAGGTAATATAACAAGGTCGCGATGCAGAATTCACAGACAACAAGGAGTGGTCGAGTTTTTGTTTTTCAAATATTTACACTTTTAAACTTTTTTTTTTTTTTTTTTTTTTTCAAATTTTCTTTGTTTGGATCGATTATTTATCATGTAAAACATCAGGGAAAATATGACAGTAACAAAAAAAATACAATTAAGCCATAGTTATGAGGTACACTACCGCTCAAAAGTTTGGGGTCACAAGTGACTCCAAACTTTTGAACGGTAGTGTAGATATCAGTGACCTATTTACAGACACTATTTTTTTCCCGTTGTGACGTAATTCGTTTAAAAGTTTAAAATATGCGAGTGAGTAATTTTTTAGTCTTTTTTTTTTTTTTTTTTTTTTAACTAAATATTAAACATCAATTAATTTCGAATAATAATTATAATTACTTCTTTTTATGGTAAAACGGACAAATAAAAATAGTCCGAGGGCCTAATGCGCCATGGAACTGCTATGGCAGCATATAGACATATTGTTCTATCAAACACAACAGTTCTTTTGGCTCAAAATGCAGCACTTTATTTCAAAGAGGGGTTCATGAGCAGAAACTGCTTTTTCTGCCTTGTTCGTGTTTTCAGCCATATATATAGTCAGAATTATCACCTGTCCATGTATTTGAATGGCAAGACTTCATTAGGTTACAATTTTTTGTGTTTTGAAAAATTTTAAATAAATCAATAGAAATTGAAATTCATAAAAAATACAAGGGAAAGAAGTGTTGAAATAAATACGGATTGAAATAAATAAAAATTGAAATATCATTACAAATTGAAATGGGAAAAAAATACTACATGTAACAAATATTGAACGATATATTAATTGACTTTGGCTGTTTCAGGTGACTTTGCCGTACTGCTAAAGGCCGGCATGACGGTGAGGCAGGCCATCCTGTACAATGTGCTGTCTGCCACCACGGCCTACCTGGGCATGGTGACTGGAATCATCATTGGCCATTACGCCGAAAACATAGCCATGTGGATTTTCGCCCTGACGGCCGGCCTCTTCATGTACGTGGCACTGGTGGACATGGTGAGTGGACGCTGTCGGCCTGTTCAAGCACTTTTCTTGTCACTACCAGCTGCTCGCCTTCACGGGCAGCATACATTTAATGAAGAAAAGGGTTTTAAAAAAAACAATTAATACATGAAATTATAAAAATGAGACATTTATTATTTTTTTAAAAAGTGTATAAAAGTGCAAATGAATTCATCTTGGTAAAGTGGCATTGAATTATTTCTAGTCGGCTTTATAGCAAATTTTTGCAATTTTTAATTTGCATGAAATAATGTCGGGAGAAATTTTTGGAAATCTAGGGGTTTTCTAGGGGGATTTTTGTGGGGGTTGGGGTTGCCCATGACATTCGCCTGGAATTGGTCTTCAATTCTCTTTTAAACTCTTCTATAGTCTTCAGTTTCACTTTCTGGAACCCAGTCGGTTCCCTGAACTCCCTTTACAGTGATACCTCAACATACGAACACATCGACATGCGATCCTTTCGACATCCGACGTAAAATTTGATTCGTCATTTGTCTCCATATATAATGACATGGTCGAAATACAGTGGCACCTCTACATACGAAGTTAATTCGTTCCAGGACCTTTTTTTGTAAGTCAAAATGGTCGTATGACGAGCAGGATTGTCCAATAAGAAAACATTATTATTTCATTAATTCGTTCCACAGCCCAAAAACCTACATTAAAGCCTTAATAAATACTTCTGTTACTATTGCAAATGGCAATTACAAAGACCAAAACAAATAAATTATGAATAAAAATCAGAATAATAATAGAATAATAGTAATAATAATAATTATACCTGTAATAATTTAACGAATCAGGTTCTAATAAGGCGGACTTTTTTGCTGTACCTGAATGCACCACGGGGCTGACGTGACACTGAGCAAGAGAGCGCAGCTCTATTTTACTTCCTGTTTTGTTGCTGGCGTCAGTGTTGCACAAGTGGATGGAATAAATTAATAGAAACCTGACGAAGCTGGCGATTTCTTTGGCGATATTACCACAAAAAGAATTGTCACCTTAACATATAAAGACTGGCGAACGGAGGAGGACCGCTGGCCGAGATCTATCATTTACATCTTCATTTCAATGGTAAACGTCACCTTTTCTTTTTTTCTCCACCTGCACTAACTTTTTTGGATGTAGTGTTGATTTCTCTCACAAGAAAATCAGCCATGCGTCCAACTTCCGGCAAAACAAACTGCGGCGCTGTCAAAAATCGTCGTATTTCGAGCATGTCATTGGGTGTCCAAACAAATGGCGAGTCAAATTTTACGTCGGATGTCGAAAAGATCATGTGTCAATGTGATCATATGTCGTGGTACCACTGTACCATGATTTACAACAGCGATTAATTGCATTGTTTTCCCGCAAGACTGCAGCACGGCGGGTTTTCTTTTTTAGGGAAATAAACATGTGTCCCTAGAAGCTGAGCGCAAGTGGTGAAAAAAAGGAAAAGGTGATGCTTACCATGGAATACTTGTTTACCATTAAGATGAAAATGATAGAAAAATATGAGCATGGTGTGCGTGTCAGTCAACTGGCTCGACAATACGGCCGGAATATGTCTACAATCTCTTTTTTTATAATGCTAGGGTGGTAGCAGGTATAGCGTCTGATGCGTCTCATAGATATCGCATGTATATAGATTAGATGCGAAATGACAGACTCGGTGGCGTTAGTAAACAGCTGCCACCTTAAAGCAGTAGACTTCTCAGCGCTAATAAATAAGATTAACGCTACTCTCCCTTGCTCACGTAACGTTAGCCCTGCGGAGGGTTAGGTTTTTATTAATTATGACTACTGTCGATGCTTGGCTAATGTGTCTTACATACAGGCTTTATTTAATCTGTAAAAACATGGCGCTGTAGCGTGATGAGGGTGTAAAATAAAAACAAAGCTAACTGTCAATTTTAGCTCAGTAGTCATTGCTGGATAAAACACCAAGTTTCATTGGTCATTAATGTGCTCCAATGCAGCAGGTATCATACATTTATTTTGAACACTGCAAAAACTCAACATCCTATCAGGACTCACAGTTTAGACTAACTTAAAACTTAACTAGAACTTAGAAATAGCTTAACACAAATGGAAATTCAATTGAAACACGTGGGGAACTTTTAAGTGATGTGTGTTATCAAGCGTAATGCCATTTTTAGGTAAGAATGAAGATTTTTTTGATGAAATCTAAAAGTTTTTTGAATGAAAGCAGTGAATTGTTATTATTATTTTTTAATTCTAGTCACATCTGAGATGCAATTGTTGGCTGTTTTCAACAACGTACCTAAAAAATAAAGACATTGATTGACTGAAAATGGTTTAATATTAGAGGAAATGTCTTGTTTTCTCATGTATATTTATCAGAGGTGTGTATCGGCACTGCCCTCACGATTCGATTCGATTACGATTCAGAGGGTCACGATTCGGTTCGATTTGGCAATGCATCGCGATGCATTAAAGCCTGGGATGCATTAAAATTCTCAAGCAAAGCATATTTTTCGTGAATCATGAGGCAAAACAAGCGGTCAGACATTAAACATAGTTTTTATCTTGTGTCACTCCTGGTTGAAGTCAAATGAAAATAGTATACTTTAGAGCTGTCCCGACTAGTCGACATCGTCGACGTCATCGATGACGTAAATCCGTCGACGAGCACAACATCCCATCGACGGTTAATAAATGGTTAAAAAATATATGCGTGGAAAGTTCAGAACTCTGTATGCAAGCGGGGAAAGCGGCACAAAGCCAAAAAAAGCGCACCAGAGTGTCCAAAACATTGACTTATTTCAAAGAAACAAAGGAGGGAACACTCTTGTGTCCTGTCTCTTCAGTGCCAAGCTTGGCTGCACGTCGGCCGTCAATAAACACCCAAAGCGCCGTCGCCCAGTTTTTAAGTCAATCTAACTAACTAATGACATGTTTTATTGAAGTTGCTAAGCCTGTCACGATATGCAATGAGTCCATTTATCGCACGGCAAATAAAAATGTGGGCGGTAATTTTCACAGCTGCCTTTTATAGCTGCGCACGTGCATGCGTGCATACATTAGTGCGTGCGTGCTGATGGCATATGAGTCTCGAGTTCCTTTCTCTTATCAACACGCTGTAGAATTAAAGTTCAGACATACAAAATAAGAAAACACATCTATATTAAACACTGTAACGTTAGCACTGCTACACTGAGGTGAATGGGGGGAAAAGGCAACTTACTTTAGCCTGCTATAAAACTTTGGCAGTCGTCTCGTGAAAGCAAACTTGCGGTTAAAAGGTGACACTTCAGACATGAAAAATCGCTGGTTAACAGCATTTGCAAACGAAAAAAATGACCAAAAAAATCTATTATTGACACTACATGCAATGACAAAAAAGTGCTTTTTTTGCGGCATGTAAAGCTGAAGTTAGCGGTTTAGCGAACGTACTTCCGGTGAACATTTCAAAATAAAAAGCATGTCATGCTCATCATATAAATAGCGATTTCTGAAGTTAATCCCACATAGGCTACTTCAGAATTCAGATTCTACACTAAGCCTTTAAAATGACACCCTTTATGAAAAATCTGATTGGCAATGAATAATTATTATAATTATTATAATACTATTATATATATTACTATGCTATACTATTAATGCTCGGTGTTTTTTTAAGAATTGTTTTGTATCATGTTGGAAAGGCGAAGTCAGTGTTCTGAATCTGTTTACATTCCATTCTTTTGCACTAGTTAATTCTATCAGCATTTGAACTCATTGTTTATTTGTGATTTATTATTGATTTACGTGTTTATTTGTACTTTAATAAATAATTTAAGTGTTCCAATATGTTTTTGTGAATTGATAAGCGTCAACAAAAATTTCGTTGCTAAATTAGTTTTAAAAAAAAAAAAAAAAAATTTTTTTTTTTAATTATTAGATTAGTCGACTAATCGTAAAAATAGTCGGCTGACTAGAAAAAGAGAAAATTAGTCGTTTGGGACAGCCCTAGTATACTTTTAGATATATATATTAAAAAAAAAAAAACTGATCAAAGCATTTAATTTGTGCTTTGAATGAGACCACGGCTTTCTCTTTTTTTTTTTTTACACACAGTAACACTCCCTCTTTCTCCGCTTCAGCCATTGTTATGTTATGTCCTATCTCTCTGCTCTCTCGATTGCAACTGCACATGTCTGTGACGTTACTCCGGTGAGGAAGCAGATTTGGGTTCCTTGTCCCCCCTGCATTGCTTTGAATGTTAAGTAGCTTCCTCTACAGGTAAACATGAGAATAATAGTACAAATGGGGCAGCCAAATCCGTTGCATCACCGGAATTGCGCAGGGGAGATTTTTGAACGTACTTGTTTTAGAGCCTAGTTCGGGCCAAAAAAATCCAGCCCGACCCGACCCGGCCCGGCCTGTGCGTATTAAAGCCTGACCCGGCCCAAGCAATTAACTTACCTTGCAGGCCCGGGCCCGAAAAAACCTGAAATTTAATTTTTTATTTGTATGCCCGAGCCCGAAAACCCCCCGAAATTTTACGTTTTATTTGTAGGCCCGCGCCCGGAACCCCCCCAGCCCCCCCCCCCCTAAAATGTACGTTTTATTCGTAAGCCCGAGCCCATTTTATTTGTGAGGACTCAGGTGGGGAGGAAATGCGGGGATGCGATGCGTGGTTGCGATTTTTGTGACGATGCTATGTGCATAACGATAACAAATTAAAGCCTGTCTTTTGTAACAAACTCTCCCAGTTAAACAAGACTGTAAGATGCATATTCAATAAACATTTATGTCTTTGATATTTTTGTGTCTGTTCTATCAGGTGGATAGTTCATGGGTCATTTCCTCGGCAAAATGCAATAGACATTTGTTTTAATTTCTTCAAGTTGGCAGAAAAAAACGCAAGTTTTCTTTAAAGGGCAACTGAAGAGCTTTTCAGATTTCGCTCTTAAGTGTTTTACTCAGTTGAATTGTATTAAATGCATCATTTGCTCGCTCAAAAAGTCACATTAAAAAAAAAATAATAATTGACCGCGTAGTTTTTAAGTTATGGCCATAGCAACACCATAGCAACGAGGGACGCGCCGTCCTGCCGACCGCTACCTCATGACGTAACTTCCAGGAAGCCTCGCCACCACTCTGAACACGGAAATATAGCACCACGTTATCCTCGCCATATATTGCAAACATTTTCTGGGTTTTACTCGCGGAATTCGTCATGCCATCTCGATGTGTAGCGATGAATTACTCACAGGAAGACTCGAGACTCTAGGAGTGGTCCAAAAAAAAACTTCTGCAAAGGTTTGGACCGTTTTTGTTAGCATGCATACAGGTCCCCAATCGGCTCATTGTTTTCATCATTTCAGCCACGACAGCTTTGAAAACCTACAACAATGCAACCTTGGTTTTACAAAGACGTAAGTAGAACTTTAATGGCTTTTTTTGATAAACTAGGGGGACTCCTACTGCCTGTTTGTTGAAGTGCGACATTTTTTTTTTTTTTTTTTTTTGCTGCTGGCTTGTCATAAGTAGATAGGTTGGCTGACATGTCGTCTACTCATGTGATTTTATTACTATATCAATGGGTGTTATGTAAATTCAAATGTTATGCTATGTGGAGAGCATGGAAAAATATACAACCATGTAATCGCATTCTCTCTAATAAAAAAAATCACGATGCTGGATTTAGGCTTACCACTCACTCTCCCGTTCGTGAAGTGTCGAGCTGTCAAATAGCGTCATGGCGCCATCTGCTGTGTCAAGTAAATCGCCGTCATCTGACGCCTCAGGTTCAAACATGTAGGGATTAATTGTAGTTCATCTTTCCTGGGAGCCTTTGCCATCGGTAGCGTCACGAAAGAGCGATCCTGAATGGTTACCTTTGGTGGAAGTATCACTGACATCGTTGTTGCTGCTATGCTAGCTGTGGGTAGTCTTCTGTTGCCTACGTCACACTTCCGGGTTTGCGAAGGGACAATTAACGGAGTGCAAAAAAACTAAAAAAACGCAAATTATCCTTACAATTACGTGTTGATAATGTCATGGTTGTTTTGACGAACTCGTCCAAAGTTTATATTCATAAAATTACACCAAAATCCGGAAAGGTCTACAGTTGCCCTTTAATGTTTAAATAGTAAATTTTCTGATCATTATAAATACATTTACACAACGAAATAACGCTGGAAAGGTTTTGTTAAATTTATTTCTGTGTGGGATATTTTGCTCACTACGCGCCTCTATGACAATGAGAGGAACAGCAGCATATTCCCAAAAAAAACCTAAAATACTTTTAAACAACATTCTTTATTTTAATGACTCTCATTAGAACACACAAAAGAACAACCTGCCTTAAGGAGCACTGAAAAAAAAAAACATTCAAAGGAACACCACGATGTCCTGCTTAGCACGAAGAGGTGCAGCCCTCGAAACAAATGATATTAACGATGTTTGACTAATATCATCTTTTAGGTCAGTACAGTTTTTTAAATGCCTGCTCAGCGTCAAGGTGCCAGTCTTTCTGCTCTCGTACGAGAGCAAAGCGCCACATTTGTTGCATTCGGCAAGGCCAACACGGTTTTCTGTAGCATCTTCCACTATCGATTTAAATCCTTTCTACACACTCTTTTCAATCCCCCCGTCTTTAGTTTGCGTTTCACCTCTTCTTGCTCCATATCGAAATTCGAAAAGGAAATACGAGGATGCAGTTGCAGACTCGCGGAGAAGCCAAAGCGCGAGGGAAAGATTAAAAGCGCCTTCTCTCTATTTTATCCAATTTATTTATTTATATAACAAATATTCCTTAGTTTAACATCCATACATCGTTTTAGTATACAAATATATATTTATTTTAAAAAAAAAAAAAAGCGAGCGAGAAGTCCGGCTAGACCCGACCCGAAAGTAAATCATTGACATTTTGGGCCCGACTCGGCCCGAAATTCGGGTCGGGTTCGGGTTAGGGCTCAAGATCTAGGCTATTATATATTTATATTTATACATATGTATTTCAAAATGCGCTGAATCGATTCGGCTTGTTGCTCACATCGAATCGAATCGTCCATGCCACGCATCGGGATGCATCGCCGCATCGATTATTGTTGACACCAGTAATATTTATAATTGTTCTTTACCTTAAAAAATGTTTTATCGGATTACTCAATTAACTCATTTGCTCCCAAAAACTTATAAATACATTGTTTTTAATTGCTTCAATGTCCCCAAAACGTATTTATACGTCTTTTGCATTTATTTTTTTTTACAATCGGCATCTCTAGGTTGCCATCTATGGAGGTAGATTTGTGTCTTTATTATTCAATCAAAAAAAAAAGTTGCTTCAATCAAATAAAAAGTTGCTTCAATCAAAATATATATTTTCAATCGAAGAAAACGTCTCTTCAATCAAAAAAAATGTGTTTGAATGCAAAAATAAATTTGAAACTCAAAAAAATATATTTGAAAACTATTTTTCTTTGATTGAAATTTTTTTTTTTTGATTTAAGTCAAGTTTTTTTTAATTATGGTTATGGTGTTATGGTGTTATACTTATATAGCGCTTTTCCACCTTTTGAAGCACCATTTTTGATTGAAGTCATGTCATTTTGCGTTTGGACCACATTTTGGCTAGGACATTTGTGTCTTTATTATTCAATCAAAAATGAAGTCGCTTCAAACAAACAAAAAAATATTTTCAAAAGAAAAATCACTTTAATCCAAAATTTTTAAAAATTCAATCATAGAAAAAAAGGTTTGAATGTGAAAAAATATTTGAGACTCAGAAATTCGTATTTGAACACTTTATTTTTCATTCAAACCGTTTTCTTTGATTGAAGCAATCCTTTTTGTGTTCAAGCCATATTAGGTGTAGGACATTTGTGTCAAAATCATTCAATCGCAATAAAAGTTGCTTCAATCAAAAAACTATTTTTAATCAAAGAAAAAAATCATTTGCAAAGATATATATTTTTTGAAAATATATTTTTTTTATTTGAAATATATATTTTTTTTTATTGAAGTATCACTTTTTTTGAAAAGCAAAAAGTTTTAAACTTTTTTTTTTTTTTCAAAGTGGAAAAAGTTTTGAACACACTTTTTTTTTTGAAGTGGGAAAAGTTTTGAAGGCACTTTTTTTCGATTGAATCATTTTGACACAAAGATTCAACTTCAACGCTAGTTCCGGTGTGTTTGAGTGGCAGCTGATTGCGCCAATGGCATAAAAGTATGAAGCAAGAATAATGGCCATTGGCCACCAGGTCTCCATCCAGCCATCGGAGTCTCCTGGAGTCCAAGCCGAATATAGGGCACTGGTAAGGGGGTGTAACATCGGCATTTCACCGGAGTACGGTGCCCTGCTGCTTAATGTGATTCAACACGGCGAACTTCACCCGCTGCCCTGACGTGACGGTTGGCAATCGGTTCCAACCGGAGTGTCCGCGACGCGCCGGTACAAGAGTGGTCGGCGAGTGGCCCGACACTAGCCTGCCCAGTAAGCGAGTGGACTACCGGCAAGTCGCCGGCGTCCACGCCTGGAGCCCCGTCACTTCAACTTTGAATGAGTGTCGTGTCATTCGCGGACCATCCACTCGACAGCCGGCCTCCGCGCCTGGGGGGTGATATAGGGGTCCGACCAGTGTGCCGCGACAGGCCAACGTGCCGTTGCGGGTACTCCGGTGAAATGCCGATGTTACACCCCCGTACCAGTGCCCTATATTCGGCTTGGACTCCAGGAGACTCCGATGGCTGGATGGAGACCTGGTGGCCAATGGCCATTATTCTTGCTTCATACTTTTATGCCATTGGGGCAATCAGCTGCCACTCAAACACACCGGAACTAGCGTTGAAGTTGAATCTTTGTGTCAAAATGATTCAATCGAAAAAAAGTGCCTTCAAAACTTTTCCCACTTCAAAAAAAAAAAAGTGTGTTCAAAACTTTTTCCACTTTGAAAAAAAAAAGTTTAAAACTTTTTGCTTTTCATAAAAAGTGACACTTCAATAAAAATATATATATATTTCAAATTAAAAAATATATTTTAAAAAAAAATATATTTTTGCAAATGATTTTTTTCTTTGATTAAAAATAATTTTTTGATTAAAGCAACTTTTATTGCGATTGAATGATTTTGACACAAATGTCCTACCCCTTATATGGTTCAAACACAAAAAGGATTGCTTCAATCAAAGAAAACAGTTTGAATGAAAAATAAAGTGTTCAAATGCGAATTTCTGAGTCTCAAATATTTTTTCACATTCAAACCTTTTTTTCTACGATTGAATATTTTTTAAATTTTTGATTGAAGTGATTTTTCTTTTGAAAATATATATTTTTTGTTTGAAGCAACTTAAGTTTTGATTGAATAATAAAGACACAAATGTCCTAGCCAAAATGTGGTCCCAACGCAAAATTACATGACTTCAATCAAAAATGGTGTTTCAATCAAAAAAAACTTGACTTCAATCAAAAAAAAAATTTTTCAAAGAAAAATAGTTTTCAAATATATTTTTGGGAGTTTCAAATTTATTTTTGCATTTAAACACATTTTTTTGATTGAAGTGACGTTTTCTTCTATTGAAAATATATATTTTGATTGAAGCAACTTTTTATTTGATTGAAGCAACTTTTTTTTTGATTGAATAATAAAGACACAAATCTACCTCCATAGCCATGTATCTAAGATGGAATGCACAAAGCTCAAAACCCATTTTAAAGCAATAAAACTGGCCACTGGAGGGCAGTAGCGCATTTGGTAAGACCCCCAACCCGATTGAACCAGTACAGCGTAGTTGAGTCTGTGCTGCTCGCCGAGCAGAGCCCGCGCCGCCGTGCTCGCCGCTCGTGTCCCCCGCACCTTCAAGTGTCCCCCATGGAAACGTGCATCGCCAAACCAGTTCCCCCCCAGGAACAAGTTCCCCAGGCGAACGAGGCAGTGGTCACCACAAAAGAAAGGCTAAAAAGAATCCATCTTTACGGGTCAGGCGGCGATGAGGAAGAAGTTTAACCCGCTGTCGCTGACATCAAGCGTCGTCGCTCAGTTAGTTATGTGTAAATAAATTGTTATTTTGCTACCAAAAGCTCTATTTGTCTGGTTGTTATTTTGTAAAAGGAAAACATTATTCAGATGTTTGGGATGTCACTAAAGCAAAAAATAGCTGTGTTAAAGTCAAAGTTGTGTTTGAAATGTATGCGTTTACAAAAATCTCATTTTCTGTTTTTTCATCAGAAATTGGAAAATTGCTCAAACTAAGCTATTTCCTAATGCTGATTTCTAAAGAATAGAAAAAGATATGAACTTAGGGTTTTTTCTGCTGAAAGAAGAGAGTCTAATATTTCTTTTGGTGGGTTCCATGTTTGTATAGCAATAGAACAGAATTTTCTGTGGGCCTTGCAAAATCAGTCAAAATCCAGTAAAACGGCCGGGAGCAAAGGGCCTTGCTCTGGTGAAAATGGCTGGGAGTGAATGAGTTTGAATACTCGATTACTAAAATGTTCGATAGCTGCAGCCCTAGTGGCCAGTAAATATATTTGGGTGGCACCCTGGTTGTGCCATCGTGGGCCGGTCATTAAAGGCAAAATTTGTGATCTTGTACGCCCCCGTGTTTATGGCGTGTGTCGCACAGGTCCCGGAGATGCTCCACAACGACGCGAGCGAGCACGGCTTCAGCCACTGTGGCTACTTCCTGTTGCAGAATGCAGGAATCCTGCTGGGGTTCGGCATCATGCTCCTCATCGCCATCCTGGAGCACACCGTTCGCTTCGACCTCCATTTCTGAGGATGTTGTTGCCGCCACGCTCCTTTTTTTTTCTATTTTTTTTTTTAGTTGTACTCCGTGACGGCTCAACTCTAGAACCTCTCACGAGCACTGCCCACCAGACAGGGCAGTTTGCGTATGACTGTCTACTTCTTGTTAGAAGCAGTCCACGTCTGACAAAAGGTCAAGTTAAGGTCAAAATGTCCCACTTGAACATTGTTTGTTTTAATTTATTTGTTTTTTTTTTAAACTCCGCCGAGGTGTGAAACAAAAAAAAAATTGTAGCTGCACATTCCAATCAATTATTAAACACAATCCAACCTCGGTTTCATTGTTACTTACAGTAAATACAGTGGTGCTTTGAGATATGAGTGAGACTACAGCGATCATGTTTCAGTGTCATTAACGGCAAGAGACGTCCAATCCATTCTGATTGGGAAGCTTGGACGTCTATCGCCGTCAATGGCAGCTAAAGAGTAAATTTATAATCATAATATTAATGAAAACATTAAAGCTGTTAGAATAGTAGGATGGTGTTTCTTAACCCTTTATAGGACAAGTGACTTTGGTAATGAATGTTTACTATGATATCATTAATTATTATGACAGTTATGAGTTTTTTTTTTTTTTTTTTTTTTTTTTTTTTAATTAGTACCTTAACTGTGTATTTATTAAAATGTTAATTCAGGCGAAATTATCTTGAAAATGGGGATACTTTTTTCTGCTCTGGTTCACTCCCTGTTGATTTACGTTCAATTCCAGGGCACTTCCTGCTGATTTTGGGGCTTTTCCTGAATGACTTCCTGTTCATTTGAGGTCATTTACTTTCCTTTCAAGTCATTTCCTGCTGATTTTGGGACATTTGCATGATTACTAAACTCTGGTCATGGCCACCAATAACAAACATTATTATTTTTTTAGTTCGCAGTATTCAAAGAATTGCCCGATAAAGGGTTAATTTCAGCACTGTAAGTAGTAATATGTCAAAGTTAATGCGTGGTCAATATAAAAACGGTTATTTTTAAAGCAACTCTGGTCCGTCGATTGCTGTCAGTGCATGGCACTGAATAAGTATGTCAAGGCACCGCTGTATATTTATCTTGTTGAATTTACAATCAAATCATTGGAAAAATGAACGTGTTCGATTTTTGTTTCTTTTTTTTTTTTCTTTTTTTTAATGTTCATAAGGTAAAACCATGGTGAAACAGAATTTGTAGAGATTTAGTTGCAAAGATGAACAGAAGAAAATCCTGCTCTCTGTTTGGGTCAAAAATGTATTCTGTAAAATTTGTGAATTTTGGCTTGGAAGTCTACTGTGTGTGAGTGTTCTGTTGCGACCGACTGACATTCCTCAGCACAAATAAAGTCTGTCTCATCTCGACCGGAAACCATGATTTCTCTTGTGCGATCCCCATGATTTTGCATCTGCTGGTTCAGAACTTAAAGCCTTGAGGCTTGTTCTTGGCCTGCCGTCTTCTTTTTAGGAGTTTGCATGACGAATGCAGCACTGTAGATGACTTTTCAGAAGATTCCAAAAAAGCTCTCCTTTAGAATATCTCATTTTGAGGTTCTGTAACTGTTAGGGATTCTTCTTAGTCTACTTCTGGTTTGTTACAGTTTGTAGAAAAGTACTTTCTAGCGGACCTTCAGAGACCTTCGGTGATAAGCCCAACCACGCTTAGAAGAAATAAAGCTGTCCAAAGTCTTCACTCGGATTCCCTCACTGTCAACCGTGACCATGGACGGGTGAGATCAGTTGGAGGTGGTCCTTGGGAATTACAATTGCCTCCGTGCAAACCTCTTCCGGCTGCTCTGTGGGCACGTTGGTTGCTGTCCAGTCGAACTTGGAGAGAACCTGTGTCAGCGGTTCCTTCATGAAGTAGCGACAGTAGTTATGTGCACGGCAATGAATGGCGCACCACACGACGCCGAAGGTCACGCAGCCCATGAGGAGGAGCGTCAGCACCGCTGTGGTAGGACTCTTCCAGACATCGTTTGGACCTGCGTGACAAGAATTTGGGAGTAATGAGGTTGCTTTGAAGATGCAGCAATTATTTTTTCATTAATCAAGTAATTTTTTAAGTAGATTTCTTTGAACTCAATGACTGCCATTGAAGGCACTAGACGTCCAATCAAATTTTACTGGGAGGCATTGAATGGATTGGACGTCTAGTAGCGTCAATAGCATTGAAAGATGAGCAACAAATTTGACATCTATGCTTGTCAATGGCAGGCAATGAGTTACTAGTATTAGGTCGTCAAAAAAATGTTAGTCAATATAAACTATGTAACAAGTTTTTAATATTTCTCGCTCAGCAATTATTTTAAGGTATTGGTGAAATAACCACGTTACTTTTGAAATGAAGTAATCAATTAAATAACCAAGATCCCCCTATTAAAGTCTAGGAATCACTCAGGTTGTCAAGTTACTTTTAAAATCATGGAATCACCAAAGTTGCCATTTTGAAATGAGATCAGTGGATTTCTTATTTTCCTTTCGGCTTTTCCCTTTAGGGGTCGTTACCGTGAATCAGTTTTTTCCATCTAACCCTGTTCTCTGTATCCTCTGCTCTCATACCAACTACCTTCATGTCCTCTTTAACTACATATATAAACCTCTTTGGTCGTCCTCTAGACCTCCTCCAAGGCATATGTAAATTAAGGATCATTTTGCAAATCTACTCGCCATGTCTTCTCAGGACATGCCCAAACCATCTCAGGCCATGTCTACACGTAGCAGAGTATTTGGCAAAAAGAACTTTTTCTACGGTTTGGCCTATCATCCGCACGTACACTCACATTTGAACGAGGGTTCGTGAAAACTGCGCCCAAAGTGAAGATGTGCGAATTCTGCGTTTGTGGCACCATCATGTGGACACTGATTACTGAAGATTTACCTGTGGAAACGTCGCTGACTGCGACAAACTTTGTCCCTATGTCACACATGAGACCAATGTTTACATTTGGAGTAAATTAGACAGGTGGTTTTTTGCTGCCATTTACAAACTCTTGCAGTGCTACATATTGAAAATCACGTGAGAAGGATGGGGGTATTATGGACAATTCAATGAATGAATGAAGCTGGCTGTGGAAGCTTTTTTTCCCCTGCAAACGTGCTGGTGTGCACGTAATTATTTTTTCCTGACGTTTTAGGGCAGGATATTCGGTTTTTAAAAAATCTGATAGGTTTAGACATGGCCTCAGTCTGGCGTCTCTGCCTTTATTTCCAAATCCTCTAATATGCGCTTCCATTTGATATGCTCATTCCTGATCCTATCCTTCCTGGATACTCCCAAAGCGAACCTCAGCATCTTTGTCTCTGCCACCTCCAGCTCTGCCCCCTGTCTTTACTTGAGTGGTGCCGTCTCCAGACCAAACAGCATCGCTGGTCCCACCAGTTTTATAAACCGTTCCTTTCATTTTAGGTGAAACCCTTCTATCACACATCACACCTGATCAGTGTTGTTAATAACGGCGTTACAATATAACGGCGTTACTAACGGCGTTATTTTTTTCAGTTGTGGGTAATTTAATTAATTACTTTTCTCATCTTGGCAACGCCGTTACCGTTACTGAGGACGGAAAGGCATGCGTTACTATGCGTTACTATATTGGTCGAAAAGTCTGAGGGAGACGGACTCACCGAGACGACAGAGCAGAGCAGGAGTGGGGTGAGGCAAGAAAGTTGTGACGCCGAGCAGACGCGATGCTAGGTAGCTCCAATAATCCATGTTGTAGCCGATAGCCTACAAACTACGCCTGCATGTTATGGTAGATATGGTAGACATGGTAGATACCACATGTACACAGATAGATATAACTAGATGCAAAATGACAGACATGGCACTAAATGCGTTAGTAGACAGCCGCCATCTTGAAGCAGTAGACTTTTTAGGACGGCTCTGTTGTAGAGAACCTTCCTAGCGAACCTAAGTAACCTTTTATATAAAATACTTCTAAATCGGCAAAATCTTGACTTGAATCTATCTTTAAATGATGAAACAGTTTTAAAACTTTCATATGTCGAAAGTAGAGAGAAGGGAACTAATGATGGGAGCAATTCTAACAACTTTTAACAGTTGATCCAGGGTAAAGAGTAAATTAGGGTAAAGAATTGGGCTCGGGCCAATTGTACCAAAAACCTTCACAAAAAACTTCACATAGTGTGGCCAATGTTTTTTTTTTTTTTTTTTTTTTTTTTTTTTTTTTTTTTGAGGGAAAAAAAAAAGTAATTATCACCAATTACTTTGCCAAGTAACTAATTACTCTTACATTCAGGTAATTGAGTTACTAACGCAATTACTTTTTGAGAGAAGTAATTTGTAACTATAATAATTACTTTTTTTCTGTAAGATTAACAACACTGCACCTGACACTTTTTCACCACCTGTTCCAGCCTGCCTGTACACACTTTTTCACTTCTTTTCCACACTATCCATTGCTCTGGACTGTTGACCCTAAATACTTCTTGGTTTCTTCCTCCTGTAGCCTCACTCTTCCACTTGGGTCCCTCTCATTTACACACAGGTACTCCGTCTTGCTACAGCTAATCTTCATTCCCCTCCTTTCCTCCACCTGTTCCCTGTTCTCACTACAGATCACATTGTCATCTAAAAACATCATAGTCCATGGGGATTCCTGTCTAACCTCGTCTGCCATCCTGTCAATTACCATAGCAAACAAGAAGGGGCTTTCAGCTGATCCCTGATGCAGTCCCACCACTTTGAACTCCTCCGTTACACCAACAGCACACCTTACCACTGTCTTACAGTCCTCATACATGTACTGCACCACTTGAACATACTTCTCTGCCACTCCAGACTTCCTCATACAAAACCACAGTTCCTCTCCGGGCACCCTATCATAAACCTTCTCCAGATCTACAAAGACACAATGCAGCTCCTTCTGACCTTCTCTGTACTTCTCTATCAACAGCCTCAGAGCAAATACTGCATCTGTTGTACTGTTTTTGGCATGAAACCAAACTGCTGCTCACAAATGTTCACCTCTGCCCTAAGGCTAGCTTCAACTACTCTATCCCATAGCTTCAATGTGTGGCTCATCAGCGTTATTCCGCTGTAGTTGCCTCAACTATGCAAGTCTCCCTTGTTCTTACAAATGGGCACCAGCACACTTCTCCTCCATTCCTCAGGCATCTTCTCACTATCGAAGATCCTGTTGAATAACACATTTAGAATTTCTACTGGTACCTAGATACTTCCATACCTCATCTATATTTCATCTTGACCTAGAGCCTTTCAGTCTCAATGCTCTTCAATGCCCCTCTGTTTTCATACTTACTAATATTTGATACTTCCTGGTCCACAACAGTCACCTCATCTGTTCTTCGTTCTCTCTCCTTTTCTTCATTCATCAACTCCTCAAAGTACTCATTCCATCTCTTCAACACTACTGGCATCTGTCAAAACACTTCCATTCCTATCTTTTACTGCACGTCCTTCCCATCGCTGTCCCTTTGCCTTGCCAACATGTATAGATCGGTCTCTCCCTCCTCACTGTCTAACCTACAGTAGCATACAAGTCATGGTAAGCCCGTTGTTTGGCATTGGCCACTTCTACGTTCATCTTATGCCGTATTTCCCTGTCTACTTTCTTCAGTCTCCTCAAGGTCCCACTTCTTTTTAGCTAACCTCTTTCTCCAGATGCATTTTTGCACCTCCTGATTCCACCACCTAGTCTCTTTATCTCATTTCCTTCCAGATGGCACACAAAGGACTGCCCCTACGTGTCTCCCTGATCACATTTGCTGTAGTTGTCCAGCCATCTGGAAGCACCTCCTGCCCACTCAGAGCTTGTCTCAACTCTTTTCTGAAAGTCACACAGCATTCTTTCTTTTTCAGCTTCCACCATTCTGTCCTCTGCTCTGCCTTTGTCCTGTTTCGCTTCCTCACCACTAGAGTCATCCTAAACACTACCATCCTATGCTGTCTGGCTACACTATCACCTACATCTAGTTTGCAATCGCTGATCTCCTTCAGATTACACCGTCTACACAAGATGTAGTCTACCTGCCTACTCTTACCTCCACTCTTGTAGGTCACCCTACGTTCCTGCCTCTTTTGGAAGCCATTTCCATCCTTTTTGCAAACTCAACCACCATCTGTCCTTCTGCATTCCTCTCCTGGATACCAAACCTGCACCAACATGTCCATTCAAGTCTGCTCCAATGATAAATCTCTCATTTCGAGGGAGGTTCTGCATCATTTTATCAAGTTCCAACCAAAATCTCTCCTTCTCCTCCAGCTCACATCCTACCTGTGGCGCATACCCACTAACAACATTGATCATCACTCCATCTGACACTCTTTTTACCTCCAGGACGTTCCTAACAAAAACCTCCTTCACGATAACTCCTACTCCATTTCTCTTCCTATCTACGCCATAATAGAAGAACTTCAAACCTGCTCCTAAACTTCTAGCTTTAATCCCTTTCCACTTGGTCTCCTGAACACACAGTATGTCCACCTCCTGCTCTGCATCATGTCAACCAGCTCTCTATCTTTTCCCTTCATAGTTCCAACATTCAAAGTCCCAGCTCTCAATTCTAGAATCTTGGTGTTTTTGTCTTTCTTCTTACGGACACACCATCCTCTTCTCCTTTTTTGACCAACAGTAGTCCAGTTTCCAGCGGTACCCTGTAGGTCAACAGCACCGATGGCGGTCGTTGTTAACCAAGGCCTCGACCGATCCGGTATGGAATTCATATTTCTGATTCGCATGTTTGATTTGGCCAAAGATATACGTCAGATGCCCTTGCTGACATAACCCTCAATATTTATCTAGGTTTGGGACTGGCACAGGAAGACACTTCCTTCTGCCCGCTTACGGCTACATTGAATGTTGATCAGTAGAGTACTAATTAAATTCTAAAATGGAGTATTCCGTCAAGAAGGAATTTTTAGAATACTGAGTAATGTTGATTGCTGCATACAGTAACCACATATGTTGCTCACACAACACAACAGGGATACTATGAGCTACCCACACTAGCATTGCGATCGACTGGTCGATCACGATCAACTTAATGAGCACCCCTGATTTGGCCTATCAATTATTTAGATTCATATTCATGACAAATGTAGCCCTGACCCCCGTTCACCCAATCTGTTTGGTCTTATAAATGTCTCGTCCCGAGCATACAGTAAAGTGTACATGCAGGTTATGCTGTTATATTGTCTATACCAATGTTGAGACCAAGCCTTTGCCCTTTCAATCATGTATCTCTTTTCATCCTTCTGCCGTGAATTTAAATGAGTTTGTCAAAAACAGACGTCCAACCCATTTAACGTTGGATTTTTATGTCCAATCCATTCAAATGGATTTGACATTTAGCGCCATCAGTAATAGCCAATTAATTTATTATTGATAACACTGGTTTGCCAGCCAATGTTGCCAACACACTAGTGACCCGCTAGCATTCCCAAGGCCGTACCTGGAATGCGCACACAATCTTCTGGAGTGCGCTGGCTTGGCGTTTGCTCTCCCAGCAACAGCAGATGCGCGCGGACGCAGTACTGGGCTCTCTCCTGCAGGTTGGGCACGCGTAACAGCTTTTCCTTAGCTGGGAAGGTAAACACCTGAGGCTGCGGGACCACAGCGTGTCAGCTATACTGCTGCTAGGGACCGCTTAGTGAGGCACACTCACCTGCTCCGGGGTGTCGCCACTCTTCAGCACCTCCACTTGGATGGATGCCGAAGGCGGGGCCTGCTCCACGGCGACCAGGAGGGTACCGCCCACCGCTGAAACCTTCATCTTGGGAACCATCAAAACGGCTGGAAACGACATCACAAGTCAGTGCGTTCACCCATACGTTAATCATTAGTGAACGACACATGAATACATGGGGCAAATTGTGAAACTTTGAAATAATTCAAATGTCAAACGACCCTAAAGGTCGTCATCTTCAAACACCTCAAAAGTCAATTATTTTCATAGTTAAACAAATTGGGAGGATCAAAAATCCCACATTTAAAATCAAATCGTTCAAAATCCAAATGCCCCAAAAGGCAAACCATTTTAAACACCTCCCATGGGACAAAAACTTCCAAAGCCAAATATTTCAAAATTCAAATGCCCAAGTAGAGAGTCAAATCATTTAAGAGTCAAATCATTTAAAAGTGTAAAAACACAGTCGAATGCTCAAAAAGTCAAACTCAAAAGTCAAACATTTTTCTAAAAGCAAATTTTCAAGCAATCCACCCTGAAACTCTTTAAAATTCACAGCATTTAAAAGTACAGGCGAACAATCCAACGTTCAAATAATTCGAAAGTCAAAAACTTTGAAAGTAAAATATTGACACTCAAATGGACTATAAAACTGGAGCTACTTGAATGAATAATTTGTCTCACTTACTGTCCCTCCGGTTGAATGACTGCTTCAGTTGCTGCCATGCCACCGTTTTGTTGCCGCAGTGCACTTGCACGCGGATGTTGTAGTCTGAGTCGGAGCCCAATTCCAAGGACAGGTCGCAGTGAGTGTGCTCTATATTCTGACACCCATGAGAATTCAGCCATGTGCCGTCTCGAATCATCAGCTCAAACTCCCTGTAAACCATGCCCACCATAACAAGAATATGAGAACAATTACTATAGAAGAAAAACTAGAGTCAAACTTCTCAAAATTCAAATAACTCAATATTTAAAGTCAAAGTTACAGTATTCAAAAGTCAAATGCCTCAAATAGCTTAGCTCAAACTCATCACAGGTATGTACAGTAGTAGTATTGTAATAACAGAATATGTGCTGTGGCCATTAGGAAAAGAAAATGGGAATTTACATCAACCTTTCATCAGCACTCATTGACTGCTATTAACGGAGCTAGACGTCCAAATTAACTTTGTTTGGGAGGGGCTGAATGAACAAACCATTCCCCCTCCCAGTCAAAATGGATTGGACGTCTAGCACTGTCAATGGTATTTAAAGAGTCAACAGTAAATATTTTCCTATTAATTTTTTTTTCACGTGTAATTTTTAAAAACATTTTTTAAACTGAAATAAAATGCTGGAAAAACTGTCAAGATTATATATATATATATGTATATATATATATATATATATATATATATATATATTTATATAATATTTATATAATATATATATATATATATATATATATATATATATATATATATAATATTTATATAATATATATGTTAGGGCTGTCAAAATTAGCGCGTTAACGGGCGTTATTTAATTTTTTAAAATTAATCACGTTAAAATATTTGACGCAATTAACGCACGCACTAAATGACCCACTCGCACATTTCCTCAACAGATTACAATGAGGCCATTTATGGACATTAAAAGTGAAGAGAATGCCACCAGCCGTTTGGGGGGAGCGCCGTTCCATACTCATGTTATTTCTTCCAAACGTGGGAGAATTAGTAGTTGTGAGGCGTTTATGCTGTATTCACAATACAATGCAAATTGCTATTTGTGCTCCACACGTATTTCGGTAAGTTTTCTTTCTTTTAGAAGCAATTATGTGTCTCTTGTTGTATTTTGGGTAAGATATGTACAGATATATGTTATACAGTAAAGGCGAGTTGACACAGGCGTTCTTTGGACCGCGCCGTTTATTGGCATAAGCTTCTCCTTCACAACAAACATAAGTATCGTTTAGTGAAAGCACAACAAAAATAATATTCCTATCTCTCCAAAAAAAAAATAATGTTCACAAAAAGAAAAGCACTTCAGTCTATAGTAATGAGGCCCCATTCTGACACACAGTTAAACAACAATGCAAAATGAACTGGCATTCCATATCAAAATAACTATGCAAAATATACGTAAAACTTAGACTTTGGTCACTCTATTTTTATTATTGTTATTTTTATTCTTATTATTATTTTATTAACTCTACTTTTGATTGAAAATTTTACAAATTTTATTAAAACAAAAACATGAAGAGGGGTTTTAATATAAAATTACTATAACTTGTAATTATAACAATTATCTTTTAAGAACTACAAGTCTTTCTATCCGTGGATCACTTTAACAGAAAGAATGTTAATAATGGCATTTGTGGATTCATTGTTACAATAAACAAATACACTACTTATGTACAGTATGTTGTATGTATATATCCGTCGTGTGTCTTATCTTTCCATTCCAACAATAATTTACAGAAAAATATGGCATATTTTAGAGATGGTTTGAATTGTGATTAATTGCGATTAATTACGATTAATTAATTTTTAAGCTGTAATTATTAGTGGGGCAAATTGAAACATTTTGGCGGTGCTCTCTGGCATTTCATCGTCCACATTTTCAATCCCTGGTTCTTGCTCAGTAGTAGTTGTCGCTTTTGAAAGCTTAGATTTGAAAAAATTATTTACATCCATCTTGCCTCTTCGGTCTGCGGGTGTTTTGGCTAAGCAAAGCACATGACCGTCTAAGGTGCTACTCACATAATCAGTTCGAAAAATAATTTTGACCCATTATAAAAAAAAATTTTTTTGTTCATTTCATTCATTTCTGTTGTTTGTTTTATTGCTTTACAAATTTATAGACAATATTTTACTGAAAACTCTTAATTTTTAAATCATACTGTACATAGGAAAGTCACTTTTCGGCCACCAGGCAGAGGCCGGCCCCCCCTTAAACTCTGCATATGTATAAAAATGCATCAAAACGTGACAAATAAATATTACTATTAGATTATTGCACAATAACAATAAAATAAGATTTGTGCATAGTGTAAAAAACAAATAATAAAGATAAAAGTTGTTGGACAACAAAGGGCGAATGAAGAGGACGCTGGGATACAAAAATACAGTAGAGGTCCCTCTTAGCCAATTGGATGCCAGGAATACTAGTCAATAGCTAATTGCAGAGCAGGTTTAAGTATGTTCCGTTCAGTAAACTCTGGGAGCTGCGAGTTGCAGCCCATACTTTATTTTTGTCTTTCGCATCCTGAAATTTCTTTTGTAACAAGAGGATATATTTTCCTGCTCCGGTGTGTCTTAACCTGAAAATTCCTCATGTAGAGTCGTTCGTAAGTAGAGGTACCGCTATATTTAGTATTTCAAAGCAATTAATTAAAAAAAGAAAGAAAAAAAAAGGAAAAACTAATGATAATAATTTTTTATGTATTTACTAAAAATAAATAATGTGAGAGAATATTTAAAATATAAAAGTCAACAGAAAATATTTTCCCCTAAAATTGTTTTAGGTGTTTTTTTTACATTTTCAAATTAAAACAATTATGAACGGGTAAAAATACAGGTAGTCCCTCGGTTACGAACGAGTTCCCTTCCTACGCTGGCGATGTAACCCAAATTTCCGCGTAAATCGGAATTAACGAAATTAATTGTCAGAGGTCAAAAACACCCATTAATGGGGATTGACTTCCAATCCATTTAAACTGGGACAATGAAGTCACAATTGAATGGACATTTATTTCCGTCAATGCCAGGAAAAGCTTTAGAAGTGGAATTCCCCAAAAACACGTTTCAAAGTCCAACAGCCCACATGTCTCAAAAGCCAAATTCATGCATTGTCTCAAAAGTCAACTTATTCAAATGTCCTATGCCTTAAAAGTAAGACATATTCAATTTTCTCACAATGACAAAAGAGGCGTGTGCAGCTGGTGTGATGCTTAATAATAATGTTAATTGTTGTGAGTCACGTTGCCAACAGCTCGGAATGTTGCCCGTCAAGCAACAGGTGTTTTTACCCTCAGGTGATTGCACCCACATAACTTTTTTCTTCAGAAAAATATGTTTTGTTTTTTTACTTGAAATTATAGGACATACCTCAGCGTTAACAAAAAGAAAAAAAAACGGCCTATGCTTTGCTTGTGATGGGACCGTTGCCCCTACCAACATGGCCGCCACACCAGGCATCACTTTATTGGCAGCCAAAGCACCTGACATAAACCAAGCGTATAATGGCCGCCTTGTAGTCTTACCAACAGTCCCAGATTGGGTGGGACAACTTGGAATTTAGGTTCTGACTGGTACCGCCGCCGTCGGTACCAATCAGAACTTCCTAAATTCCAGGATGTCCCACGCAATTCGGGCCTTTTGGCAACCATACCTCCTTGTCACTTCCTGAGCTGCATGTACAAGTACTTGAACCATACACACCCTTGGTACTGCACTGAGTAGAGCAACGGCCTGCTGCAATGCACGAGCGGGGGGCGCCATCTCAAGATGTGCCTCAGGTTGATGGAATCCATGGTCACGTGACCTGGTGGCTGCGCACTTGTAAGAACTGAACCAGAAGAAGAATCTATGTCATTGAAAATTCGGTGAGGTCGAAATTACACCGTGGCATTTCGCGTTTACATGTGTGAGCGTACAGAGATGTGAATCCAGGGGCCGAGCTCGGGGGGGGGGGGGGGGGGGGGGGGGGGGGCGGTTGGCCTCAAAGGGGCCCGGTTTGTGGCTTTAAAGGGGGCGTGGTTGGGTGAGGGTCAAACAGAAAGGTGAGATGATGCTTGAAATTGGAATATGGTGTTTAAGTGTCAAAATATCTCTACCCCCCCCCCCCCCCCCCCCCCCCCCCATGCCCCTTGCTTGACTAGTTTTTGCCTGCAGAAAATTTTAGCACTGCCCCTGCCCCACATTTCAGACGATCGTCTTAAAGGGCCCGCGAAATTGTTGGGGGGCTAGCGAATAATTATCCTCTATGACCCCCCCACATACCGGATGTTTACCTCGGGGGGCCCGTTTTTAATTATTGCACCGGGCTCCGTTCACATTTGTTCCGCCACTGTATGTATCAATGGACATATTCCACAAGTGTCAAATTCGCGGCCCGGGAGCCAAATCTGGCCCGTCGTGACTTTTGTGTGGCCCGTGAGAGCAAATCATGTACGTCTATTAGGGATGCAACAATAACAATAACAGTTAAGTCACTGTTCGGTACGATTTTCGATTTGATTCAATGCTATTGATGCTCTAAAACAAAAAATACAAGTGTTATTATTATTTTTTTTGTTTGTTTGTTTGTTTTTATTTTGCTAGCAAGCAAAAATAACAATGCCATCATATAGACATGCATTTTAGTGCATAATATTTGTGTGTTTACTTCTTACTGAAGAAATTTTGTATAAAAGTGCTGAGAACAATCTTTACTGTTTCTAAAGTGAGGCGGGGCACGCTGTTGATTGCTACCGCTCCCTTAGCAGCTATGTTTACCACATGAGCAAAACATCCTATTTGTGGTCCAAGGCCATCTGTGTTACATACTGAATTAACAATATTTGCAGCATTATCTATAGTCACTGGTATGGATTGATTTGGCCTGCTTAACTTCCATTCAGTCATGGCGGTTTTTAATTCATCGATGTAGTATATGGACTACGGGTCCCATGATCACTCAGGTCTCAGGCAGCCAATGGCATGGTACTTTGAGGGATCTAACGTAGTACATCTATGTTGCTATTTGATGATATCTAGTGTTTGCGCGCGAGTGTTGTCGGGGCATTAAAAAGTTAACAAACGCCGCAGAGGTCACGTCTGCTCATTACTGCACAACACCAGCATTTAAATATAAACTTTCATAAACAGGACGAGTTTGAAGTGCAGCGCTCTTAATTTGCCACTCATTGTTCATCATGTAACCATAAGTTAGCTCTCTGTGTCCGTCTGTGACGTTCTCTTAAACAATCTGCACGTAAATTAAAAAGACTTTGGCGCCGTTCCAACACAGAGCACAATCTCTCTGCCTGGAAACACAGTTTAGTGACCTATAAACAGGCCTTGCATATGACTAAAACCAGATATTACTCATCCTTATTAGATGAAAACAAGAATAATCCTAGGTTCTAGTGACGAGATTTGTCGTTCACTTGAGCAAACGAATCCATTCCGGTTCGTTCAGTAAAAAGATTCGTTCAAACAAATCGTTCAACGAATCGTTCGCCCCCCTCATCTCCCTCCCCGCCCAAACGAATCGTTCGGTTACTGAACGGGAAGTGACGTTGCCGAACGAATCACCAAAGAGTAAAGACCGCTTCGCAGTGTAACTGAACGGGAAGTGACATTGCTTGGTCCCTCCCTCTCTTCCACATTGACCACTCGTCGTAGTTTCAGAAATGAGTGACAGGCGGTATCATTCTGCTTTCACAGACAGCCTCGTCTCCCTCCTGCTGCTGCAAAAGCGAGGGAGAACTTCCGCGTCGTCTGTCCTAGTTCTATGGGCTCAAAGTCATGGCTCGTGCTTGCATTTCGATTTAGGACACGGTTAAACATTTTCCTTTTGTGAGGGGAGTAGGGGGCGGGGGCGCACGGACTTTCTTTAGCAGGTTCTTGATCACACATACAATCACATATACAGCATGTTTGCTGTCACGAAAATAAAAATACATCGAAAGTTTAATTTCTGAATATGGAACGACCAACACATCATATTTACATCTCGCTCTGTTGTATTTTTGTTTTTTAGTATTAAGATGATCGTGTTGAATTTTTGCACTGGTATTAATAAATAAAATAATCCGGTCAGCTCCCTTGTCGTCCCCGCATCTCAGATCGTCAAATGCTGACGAGAAATAATTGTTAGCTCTTTACGATGTCGCCTTTCTACTCTCATTAGTCTGTTAAGAAAAATGTAGACATATTGCGACATCTCCCGTGTCTGCGTGCGTTGTTTTGGGCGCTTGAGTAGCACATGATGGACGGATTGACATAATTTGTCAAACCAACCAACACCCGACACGCTGACACGAAAAAAAAAATAAAACACTCGGGAAAAAATTGACATGTATATACAGTTTCATTGCAAATCAGTATTATGGTGATCATACTAAATATTTTTTTCTGTGCACATATGAGGTAAATATCGCTGCCATGAAGCCTCCATATAGTGACAGTTCTCTGCCCGCTTCACTGCCGTCACGCGACCGCAGCTCAGCTTTTGCTTGCCTCGTAGCTACCCGTGTTTTAAATTACTGTAAATTTGATAGTATGTCGTCATAGGCAGTCACGAGTTTGTTGAGAAAAGTACTACTCTAAACAATGCTCGCTAGATTTGTGTGGTGTTGTTGTCTGTTTGAGCAGCATTTGATAGGCTCCACGTTAACAAATATGTGACAAAGTCATTTCCTTTCATTTTCTGATTCATTCACCGCATAGTCATTACTGGAAAATCAAGTTAGCAGCAAGCTAGGTCAGGAACCGGAGGACCGAGTCACTGAACGGGAAGTGACAAAACTCAGTCTTGCCCCCCTGCCTGCACGCTGGCTGCTTATTGGCCACACGTGGACGTGAGTGACAAACGCCCTGATTCTGTTTCCGGTCCCTCCCCTGCCCGCGATGAGGCTGGCGTCTGATTGGTCGTGTGCGATGTCAGAAGACGCTGCCGCTTGCTCAACGCCCTCCCACGCAGCGAACAAGCACCACCTTCATAGAACGAATCAGTGCAGATGATGATTAGTTCGGTCTCGTTCACCAAAACAATTCGTTCAAAAAGAACGAATCGTTCGCGACCGATACAACACTACTAGGTTCCTGTTCAGCACTGTAGCAAGGCTGACAAACAGTCACAGCTCAATAGAACCTTATATCCCAACCACCCTTAGCTGTGATGACTTCCTAAAATTTTTTAACAATAAAATCTCAACTATTAGAAATAAAATAAATGAATTACTTCCAACTATTAGGTCTGATAAAGTGCAGACTGAAAATTCAGAATCTCCTATAAATCCCTCTAAAATATTCAATAACTTTACCACTGTTGACCAAACCGATGTAATGCAATTATAATGTCCTCCAAACCATCAACGTGCCTCCTTGAACCGATCCCTACCAAACTTTTTAAAGAGACCCTGCCTCTAGCTATTGATATTATCCTAAATATAATAAATACCTCATTAGTTACTGGCCACGTGCCTCAGTCCTTTAAATATGCAGTTATTAAACCGCTTTTGAAAAAACCTACTCTTGATCCTGACATCTTAGCCAATTATAGACCTATCACTAATCTACCCTTTCTCTCCAAAGTCCTTGAAAGAGTGGTAATTAAACAGCTCTGTCAGCACCTACAGGACAATAGTTTATTTGAACATTTCCAGTCTGGCTTTCGAGCTCATCATAGCACTGAAACTGCATTAGTCAAAGTAACTAACGACTTGTTACTAGCCGCTGACGCTGGATTAGTCTCAATCCTGGTTCTGTTGGACCTGAGTGCAGCCTTTGACACAATCGACCATAATATCTTATTGCAGGGACTAGAATGTGACATAGGCGTTAGAGGAGCAGCCCTCTGCTGGTTTAAATCATATTTATCTAATAGGTACCAGTTTGTCAATGTAAACCAGCAATCATCACCGCACTCTAGAGTTAGTTATGGTGTGCCGCAAGGATCCGTCCTCGGGCCCATCTTGTTTACGCTGTATACGCTTCCTCTAAGTAATATCATCAGAAAACATAGCATTAACTTTCATTGTTACGCTGACGACACACAACTGTATTTATCAATTAAACCTGAGCAGATCAGGCAAGTGGATAAACTAAGCACCTGCGTCCGAGATATAAATACCTGGATGAGCACTAACTATCTTCTACTTAACCCTGAAAAGACATAAGTCCTTATAATAGGCCCGAAAAGTGTGAGAGACCCTTTAACTGCCCAGATAGTCACTCTGGAGAATGTAAGTGTAGCCTCCAGCACCACAGTTGAAAACCTAGGAGTTCTATTTGACCCAGACTTATCGTTTAAAGCTCACATTAAACAAACCTACAGAACCTGTTAAACATTGCCAAAATTTGAAATATTTTATCTAAAAAACGATGCAGAAAAATTAATTCATGCGTTCGTTACATCTACATTGGATTACTGTAACTCCCTACTTGCAGCTTGTCCTTAAAGTTCTCTAAAATGTCTTCAGCTCGTCCAAAACGCAGCAGCAAGACTTTTAACAGGAACTAATAGAAGAGAGCACATCACCCCTGTGCTCTAGGCCCTTCACTGGCTTCCAGTCGAGTTTAGAATTAAATTTAAAATCCTCCTTCTTACATTTAAGACCATTAATGGGTTGGGGCCATCTTATCTTACCGATGCTCGTGTTCCATATAGCCCCAACGGAACACTCCGCTCTCAGAATACAGGTCTACTGGTAGTTCCCAGGTTTTCTAAAAGTACTGTTGGAGCTAGAGCCTTAGCCACCAAGCCCCTGTTTTATGGAATCAGCTTCCAGCTAATATTAAAGAAGCCGAGACAGTCTGCACATTTAAGATTAGATTAAAAACGTTCCTATTCGACAAAGCTTATGGTCAGGCTAGTTAAAGTCGGATTAGACTCACAGTTCAGTCGAAGCTGCACTAGAAGCTATCATGCTGGGGGAAGTACAGCCACTGAGTTCTATCTCCTTTTTCTCACTCTATCTACCACTTGTCTTACTTTCTATTTTCCAATGTTAATATCTAGTTAACTAGTCTCTTCATCCCTAGTCACCCGGTGTCTCCTTTCCCCCCTCCCCTCTGGGGAGGGGCTATTTTTCAGCTGCAGCCTCCTGACTATCCGGACCCCTGGCTGGATGGACATCCTCGTTGCCACCCCCGTCTCATCTGGCTAGATGGACCTCTTCTTGTTCCTTTACTCTACTGCATCTTTACAGACTAACCCCGTCTGCTAATTCCCATTAGCAGTCCTGGTGCATCCTGTCTATCCGTCCTGGGAGTGGATCTCTCCTGACTGTGGTACTCCCCAAGGTTTCTCATTTTCTCACAAAGAGCTTGGAGTATTTGGAGTTCTTCCTTGCCGACATGGAGGGTCCAAGGATGGGGGATGCCCAGGGCTTGAACTTTATTTATTCATCTTTGTTTACTTATTTGTTGTTTCTGACTGTGTATCACATTGCCTCTGCAAAGCCCTTTGAGACAACCTTGTTGTGATTTAGGGCTATACAAATAAAATTGAATTGAATTGAATTGTGTCCTAGGGTGTTAAGCTGTCTGGTGTCAAACCGAGGCTAATTATAGCAGCCAAGTCGGCAACAATATATTTGTCGGGCATTGCTGTGCATATCCGTAAAGATAGTCTTTGTTAAATATGTACGAGTGGGGATAGTGTATCAGCTAACCCCATATGCTGCCACACTATGGATCTTTACGACGCTGAAGCCGTCACTCCACTTCCTTAAGCTTCTGTTTTTCCTCTCAAGCAATGATCCTCGTGCGCCACGGCTCCCGTACTTCAGGCAGTTTGGGGGAGGAGTGGAGGGGGGCTGCTTGCGGGGAGGGAGCCTTCTCATAGCTTTTTTTTTTTTTTTTTACAATGCAAAGATGCGGCGGACATGATAGCGAGAGAGACCACAAATAAAGTTCGGAAAATACATTTTGGGAGCTTTTTCAATTAGATCGAATGTTTTTGCGTATTGAATCGAAGAGGGCGTATCGAACGGTTCATTATAAAACAGAGTATTGTTGCATCCTTAACGTCTATGCAGGTTTCTTGCTAAAAGATCAAAAACGTTGAGATAAAGTAAGGTTTTTTTAATACCAACCCCCCCGTTTAACTCGAAATGCCAAAATGGGATTGGACGTCAAGCACATTCACAACCAGTCCGAAACCTAAACCTATCCTGGTTTAACGAAATTTAATGTCTGTTGTTGTCAATGGCAGGCAATGAGTTAATAGTATATATTCTTATTTGTTATATTGGCAGGCAAATAATTAATTTAACCTTATTCATTTTAGGTTGTTACAGGTCACTTCATGTACATTTTGAGTAGTATTTAATGCTAGCCCTGTTAAGTTCAAATGGATTGGACGTCTCTTAGTTACAAACTAATATCAAATTCACAGCAGAAGGACATGATTGGATATTTATCACTGTCAACAGAACTGGAAGAGTAAAATGCATAGATTTTTTTGTTTTAATTTAACTAGCTTTGAATTTACAACCTGGTATCAATCGAGTTCTTGTGTTCATTTAACTCACTCACTGCCATTGATAGCCAAGGATGTCAAATCATTTTGAACTGGTTTAGCAAGCATTGAATGATTATGTTCCACTGCAATTGACAGCGACAGACTTCCCTTGCATTTTAGAAAATGACACAGCATGCAGCATTTGACCCCCAGGCCTTGAGTTTGACACCAGTGGTCTACGAAAACCTGAGACGATTCTCAGAGATGCGTACTCACCGGTTGTAAGTGAGGCTTGCACAAGCAGCACGATCCATAAAATTCGGTCAGCCGTCATCTCGAAATGTTGCGAAGCCGCCACGAGTCCGCATGACGTTCCGCCTAGCTTTGAGGCGGTTTGATCTGTGCAACTGGATGCTGAGGTTCCGCTCCACTTAACCAGTCTAACCGGTCGCCTCCAAGCGCACATCTTTCAGGCGCTGTGATTGACAGACTGCGTTGGCACTGTTCCAGTTGCGCTCATATCCAGAGGCGCCGCTGTCTTTCCATTGGATCGCGGTCCACAGATGGCATAGGCGGTGATTAAGGAAGAGCAGTGGAGCAGTGCCACCATCGGTGGCCGAAAAAAATCATTGCATGTCATTGACTTACCAATAAATGAATTTAAAGGGAAATTTCAGAGTTTTTGATATAAGGCTTAAAATGCCTGTGACACCATTAAAAAAATCTTAAATAGCATTATTATTTGAATTAAAATCATATTCTGAGACGTTTGGATTATATACAACAATTTGGCAAAGCGCAGACGAGAAATGAGTCTTTTAATCTGCCGTTTAGCCACGCCTGTCATTATAGCGCTCTAGCGCCTCAGGCTGGGTGATGACTCCGGCAGTGTAAAGATTTCAGCTGATTTAGAATTTAGCCTATTGAGGGCTAAGATTCACAACGAGGAAAATCTCTCCAATATTTTTTTACAGGATATTCTTTTTATCTAATAATTTTTTCCCCAATTGCTAAATAAATTGAATGGTCATGACAAATAACAGTGCTAAATGGAACATGAAATATTAAAAATGCATTTTTTCCAGTACGACAGCGCTAAATTACTGCATAAAGGTCAAAACTGCCAACCTCTTAAACCTACGGGATTTTATGCCACTGGAGTTAGTCCACTTTTGTCATTTACTTGCCCTGGCTTCAGAGACAGGAAAGAGCGTTAAAAAAACACAGGAGGCCTGACAGCTAGGCGACATGCTAACCCGAACCGAGTGGCTCTTTCAAGTCTCTTTCTCGCCTTTTGAAAGCGAAAAATCACACAAAACTACCCCGACTTGTGTCACACACAGCGGCGGGGGTGATTGTCTTCACCGATCGGCCAGCCTCCGGGGGAGAGCAAGTTACGGCTCGTCGATTTGCTGCGACCCCGGAGGGCGGGCAATGCTCGTCGCCGGGGACAGAGGGGAATGAACGCTGAAAATAGCGCATTTTCGGTGGACAAACCGGCCGACGTCAGAGCAGGGGGCTGCTCGGGGCCAAGCCGAGGAAAGCAATCTGTGGGCGGGCACGCGAAGAAGACCAAGGGGGTTGGAAGTCTACACAATCAAGAACTGGAGACTAGAGCGGACGTGGGCTCGCATGATGCAAGCAATAAACAAATTAATCCGCAAAATCAGCCGAATCCAAGACTCAAGCCAGAAGTCCCTCATTTTCATGGCACGGGATTTAAAAAATGTAATAAATATATCGATCACTTCCACACACATCCAAGTGGTCCATTTCATTTAGAAGCATAAAATACTGCGTGTAATATGAAATAAACATGCCTTTTTGTGTCACAAGCAATTTGCTCTTCGAGTTAGCTGGGGTTTAATTAGTTGGTGGAGTTGATTTGAACAAATTCCTTGCAGTTTGTTATTTGTTAGTTTCAGGGCTCTGTAGTGGCTTAGCTAGTGCGAGTCAATGGTGTCTGCTTAGCATGCCGTTAAAAAAACGCATGAGAATCACCAATGACCCATGCAATTAATAGTGTTGGCTATGTTTGCAGGATAAAGGTATTAAAACTTACCATTGCATGTCAATCATTTTAGTATGAACAGCGACATTTGTAATCCAGAGGCTCTTCAGGGAACAGGCTGTCGAGGCAAGCAGAACGGAGTGATATCAATTGGTTTGTTCACTGCTGATTGTTTTTTTTTTTTTTTTTTTGTGGGAACGAAAGGGACTCCCCGGGGAGACTGAGCACAAGTGGCCGAAGACTTCTTCCCTATTGTAGTCACATCACGCATCTAAAAAAATAGTCTTGCAGAATGAAATGAATTACGGCAGTTTGGTGTGACATTGTTTTGGCCGCATGGGTATTTCAAACAATGATCTGCATTTTGAATTTATTTGACTATCTTAGATCTGTTAATATCGTTTTTTTTTTTTTTTTTTAATTGGAGGCGCCATTGACTCGCACTAGCTTAGCCACTCCGGAGCCCTGAAACTCACAAATAACTGACAAATTACACAGAAGTTGTTGAAATCAATTCCACTGACTAATTAAATGGCTGCTAACGCGACTTTTAAGCCTAATGCATAGACTTCAAAATAATATTGATGGGACACGGAGTGCGGGGCCGATTAATTGGGGGCCTATCTCGGTCAAAGTTGACCATGTGGAAACACAGACAAAGGACTTTTTACGTTGAAAATTCTTGGGAATAAATGCTTAAATCCCTGAATTCTTTATAGATATGGACGTAAAACAGTCTCGATTCTTGGTTAAAAGCAAAAAAAAAAAAAGGGGCAGTTAGCATTTATTTTACGTAAATATGTCGAATGTGCTACTGGTCTTTAAGCCACTGTGGTGCCGCCTTATCACAACAAAGAGCTTGTTACGTTGAAATTTGGGGGAATAAATGCTTAAATCCCTGAATTCTTTATAGATATGGACATAAAACTGACTCGATTCTTGGTTAAAAGCAAAACCAAAAAAAAAGGGCAGTTAGCATTTATTATATGTTAATATGTCGAATGTGCTGCTAGTCTTTAAGCCACTGTGGCACCACCTTATCACAACAAAGAGCTTTTTACATTGAAAGTTTTGGAAATAAATGCTTAAATCCCTGAATTCTTTATAGATATGGACGTAAAACAGTCTTGATTCTTGGTTAAAAGCAAAAAACGAGCAGTTAGCATTTATTTTACGTAAATATGTTGAATGTGCTGCTAGTGTTTAAGCCACTGTGGCGCCGTCTTATCACCACAAAGAGCTTTTTACATTAAAATTTTTGGGAATAAATGTTTAAATTCCTGAAATCTTTATAGATATGGAAATAAAACAGTCTTGATTCTTGGTTAAACGCATTAAAAAAAAATACAGGTTCAGTGGGGTGAACAAGTATTTGATACACTGCCAATTTTGCTGGTTTTCCCACATGCAAGCCATGTAGAGGTCTGTAATTTGTATCATAAGTTCTCTTCAACTGTGAGGGACGGAATCTAATACAAAAATCCAGAAAATCACATTGTATAATTTTTAAATAATAAAGTTGTATTTAACTGCATGAAATAAGTATTTGATACATTACCAACTAGTAAATAGTTCTTTTTTAAGAACCCCTCCTGTTCTCCACTCATTACCGGAAGTAACTGCACCTGTTTGAACTTGTTACCTGTATAAAAGACACCTGTTCACATGCTCAAACAAACAAACTCCAACCTCTCCACAATGGCCAAGAACAAAGAGCTGTGTAAGGACATCAGGGATAAAATAATAGACCTGCACAAGGCTGGGATGCGCTAAAGGAAAATAAGCAAGCAGCTTGGTGAGAAGGTAACAACTGTTGGAGCGATTATTAGATAATGGAAGAAGTTCAAGTCGACGGTCAATCTGCCTCGTTCTGGGGCTCCATGCAAGATCTCACCTCGTGGGGCATCGCTGATCATGAAGAAGGTGAGGGATCAGCCCAGAACTACACGGAAGGACCTGGTCAATGACCTGAAGAGAGCTGGAACCACAGTCTCGAAGAAAACCATCGGAAACACATTACGCCGTCATGGATTAAAATCCTGCAGCGCACGCAAGGTCCCGCTGCTGAAGCCGGTGCATGTCCACACACGTCTGAAGTTTTCCACTGACCATCTGTATGATCCAGAGGAGCAATGGGAGAAGGTCATGTGGTCAGATGAGACCAAAATTGAACTTTTTGGTCTAAACTCGGCTCGTCGTGTTTGGAGGAAAAAGAAGGATGAGTACAACCCCAAGAACACCATCCCAACCGTGAAACATGGAGGAGGAAACATCATTTTTTGGGGGCTGCTTCTCTGCCAAGGATACAGGACGACTGCACCGTATTGAGGGGAGGATGGATGGGGCTATGTATCGCCAGATCTTGGCTGACAACCTCCTTCCTTCAGTGAGAGCCCTGAAGATGGGTCGTGGCTGGGTCTTCCAGCATGACAACGACCCAAAGCACACAGCCAAGGCAACTAAAGAGTGGCTCCGTAAGAAGCATCTTAAGGTCCTGGAGTGGCCTAGCCGGTCACCAGATCTGAATCCGATAGAAAATCTATGGAGGGAGCTGAAAGTCCGTGTTGCCCGGCAGCAGCCCCGAAACCTGAAGGCTCTGGAGAAGATCTGCATGGAGGAGTGGGCCAAAATCCCTGCTGCAGTGTGTGCAAACCTTGTCAAGAACTACAGGAAACATTTGGTATCTGTAATAGCAAGCAAAGGTTTCTGTACCAAATATTACGTTTGATTTTTGTGATGTATCAAATACTTATTTGATGCAATTAAATGCAAATTTATTTTTTAAAAATCATACAACGTGATTTTCTGTTTTTTTTGTATTAGATTCCGTCCCTCACAGTTGAAGAGAACTTATACAAATTACAAACCTCTACATGCTTTGCAAGTGGGAAAACCAGCAAAATCGGCAGTGTATCAAATACTTGTTTTCCCCACTGTAGTTAGCATTTATTTTACGTGAATATTGCGAATTATGACGCTAATGCCGTAGCGGTTAATTTCTCCTATTGATTTTTTTCACTTCTCAAAATGCATGCATGCTACAAAAAATACAATAATTATCTTGAATCTTCAAATAAATCACTTAGACAATCTTTCCTGTTTGTATGCGGTATAGCTTTCGTACTTTTTCAACCTAAATCTGGCGTTGGATCACTGCATGTGTTGAATAACTGCGACCGACTTCGACCGACTGAACCGGAGTGTAGGACGGCCCCCTACTTGAAGGTGCGGCGCAGTGTCTGGTGTAGGTGACCCGTCAATATCATTATGAAGTCTATGCCTAATGTAAAAAAAAATCTGAACTTCCCCTTTAAAATAAAGTCCTGGCCCTTAAAATGTTGTCTCTAAAAGTTGTGAAGCAATAAAACAACAAAAATGAATTAAATGAACAAGAATCCTGCGATATATTTCATAATGGGTCAAAATTATTTTTCAAGCAGATCATGTGACTATAGGCAAGGCAAAATGGATATTTTGAATTTCTATAAACATACGGTAAGCTTTCAAAAGCGCCCACAACAACTGAGCTTGAACCGAGGACTGAACACAGACAGTGTCTTCCCTTTTCAGGAGGGCACGACTACTGAAAAGGCAAAACAAGATCCAACATACATACCTGGGTAACAAACTGTAAGGTTTTCATCAAACTGAATGGAAGTCCTGAGGAAGCTAAGGTTTTGGTAGTGAAGAATATAGAACAACTGGATAAGTTTAACTAACACGACTCACCAAATCCCAACATCAGTTAAAGGTAACTTGTAACCATTCATATTTCTACTATGCGTAACGCAACAAAAACTGTGGCTGCACCAGGAAATGAAATGGACACGCTAAAACAATCATCCAGCATAAACAAGTGGAACTGGAAACATGTGAATATGTTGAGCACAGCACAATTGATCTCATTTCAGATACTCATGAAAATGTTCTTTCTAATTCCATGAAAAAATGTGATTACTATACACAAGAAAATTTTAAAAAGTGTATTGGAAGGCAAGCTGTTTATAATACAGTGCTGTCCAGATAATGCTCAATTTCTCCTTGAAACTGATTGCAATTAAAAATGCTTTGGTAGTAATATCTTCATTTATTTTGCTTGCAATGAAAAAACGCAAAAGAGAATTTAAAAAAATCATTATCATTTTACACAAAACTCAAAAAATGTGCTAGACAAAAGTATGGGCACCCTTTGAAAAATCGTTTGATGCTTCTCTGATATGGGTAATTGACAGCACCTGTTACTTACCTGTGGCACAAATTGGTGGCAAAAACTAAATCACACTTGCAGCCAGTTAAAATGGATTAAAGTTGACTCAACCTCTGTCGTGTTTTCTTGTACCATTGAGGGCATTTCTTTTAACAGCATACTCGTTTTCAATATCAAAAAAAATGCCCCCCCCCCCCCCCCCACACACAAAAAAAAATCCTAAAACAATTACATAAATAAATAAGGGTTGTCACGCTACCAGATTTTTCCTGTGAGATAATAGAATACATTGGTTAAATGTTCACGGTTGTATATACCTGTATTTTCATTCTAATATTATTAAGTATATGTAGTAACATATGGTGTTAGGGTCAATTTCCACCCATATATGTTTACTTCGAAATTAGACGGTGGGGGGAGGGCTGCTTGTAATTTTGCTATGGTTGTTTTGGCTGATGTTGAGGTAGGGCTAGCAGGACATGCAGCTATGGATGTGGAAGGAGTGCTTGGTGAGCTCGAGTTATGGAGATTTGATTGTCGAAATTTAAATTGAACAATCGCTGCCAGCCATGTCTGTCCAAATGGATCTGACGTCTCTCCTTCAATGGCTGCCAATGAGGTAATCTTTCATCTTGTGTCAGTTTGTTTTTATGTGCGGTGGTACTGAAATTTGACCTTTGATGTAGCTGCAGTTCAAACATTGACTCTGGCTTGCTATAAAAGCATAAAACCCACACGCAAAACAGCAACTTGAGTGGATGTCCTTATATGGTCGTCTGCATGCTGGTGATGACCTATCAGAGAGTCTGTCCCCACCCAGCGATGACCTCATCAACATCCGTCATTTCAATGAAATCCGTTATTAGTACTTTGGATTGATTGGACTTCTTCTCATGCCATTACCTGAACAAGGTTCTTCCATTATTATTTTGGTGATATTTTCAAGCAAAACAAAATCACAGTACACAAAAGTTATCAAAACCGTGCAATTTTGCCAAAATTGACAAAAGCGACATTTTCATCCCACAAAAAAAAAAAAAAAAAAAAAAAAAAATCCATTAATTCCAATGTATTTTCAACTCGGATCTGCAAATAATGTCCATTGGTGGTCTTTCATTTTGACTCCCCACCCCTCCACCCCCCAAAATATGAAAATGAACAGCAATGACCGGTAAATGCCCCGAAAGGCACATAAAGTTAACCAAAATTAACAGAAAAGTCCTGTAAATCCATAAAACAACAACAACAAGTGACCCGAAAATGCCCCAAAATTAACCGAAACTGACCGGTGAATACCCCAAAGCGTGTAGAAAGTGACCCAAAACGTACAGGAAGTAACCCCAAAATTTCCCCAAAATCAACAAGAAGTGATTTAAATTCAACCTCTCAGTGACCTAAAATTAACAAGGAAGTGAGCCAAAATTAATTCATTGCCTGCCACTAGGAGGAATGGCTGTGAATGCTCATCTTTCAGTGCCATTGACAGTGCAAGAAGTCAAATTAATTTTGCCCCCTAATTAACAGGAAACGCCTTAATTTCTAAAGCAAATTATCCAAAATATTCAGCAAGTGATACAGGAATTCACAAAAATGTGTAGGAAGTGACCTAAAATAAAGCGCGTAAGAGGAGCCAGCTGAGGTGGCTTGGGCATCTGGTTTGGATGCCTCCTGGACGCTTCCCTGTAGAGGTGCTCCGGGCATGTCCCGCCCGTGGGAGGCCCTGTGGATGACCCAGGACACGCTGGAGAGACTATGTCTCTCGGCTGGCCTGGGGATAGTGGATAGATAATAGATAATGGATAGATGGATTCAGGAAGGGACACCGGAATGCCACACAAAGTGACCCAAAATCAAAAGGAAGTGACCCGTAAATGCCCTAAACCAACAGGAAGTGAACCCAAAAGGCCACAAAATCAACTGGAAGTGACCTGGAAATGCCCTAAAATCAATAGGAAATTATCAAAAATATTCAGGAAGTGGCATCGAAATGCTCCAAAAATGTATAGAAAGTGACCCGAAATCAACAGGAAGTGCCACTTAAGTACCCTAAAATTCAAAAGGAAGTGACCCAAAATTAACTAATTGCCAGCGATTGATGTTGCTAGACATCCAATCCATTTGGACTAGTGGGGCAAATAAGCGAATGTCCAGTCGAAATTGATTAGATATCTTGCCCCATCAATGGCAGCCAATAATTTAACAAGTAAAGTGACCTGAAAATGACCCAAAATTAATTGGAAGTGACAGAAAATCTATAGGAAGTGACTCCACGCAAATTCTGAAATAGCATTTTCTTGTTTTCCAATATTAGTGTCTTTTTTTTAAGCACTAGCATTTTGCCGCTTACCTTTAGCCCGCTAATAAGGGCGCGGCACATCCGAGAGTGTTGACGGCTTGGGCGGGACCCAACGCTTTATGGCCCCCAGTCCGTCAGGGGCCAAAGTCTTCAGTCGTCATTCGAAAGATCGCCGGTGTCGGGGACATTTTTTGTTGCGCTTCTAGCGGCGGATCACATTTTGGCGGGATGTCGACAGCGGTGGAGGCGACGGGCTTCGTCATGTGCGTGCTGAGCTGGCTCCTGACGGGCGCGGCGTTAGCCAACGACTACTGGAAGATCTCCACCGTGTCGGGCAGTGTAATCATCTCGCAGAGGCAGTTCGAGAACTTGTGGCACTCGTGTGCCGAGAACAGCGCCGGGATTGCCGAGTGTCGCGACTTTGAGTCGTTGCTCTCGTTGCCAGGTAGGACGTTTACGATATTTGACGCTCTTTTCTTTGGTCTACTCATCCTCTTCAGATCCTATTCTTTCTCTTTTTTCCACCATTTTTTGTGGTGGCGTGGGCGTCACTCCCACGTAACGGCGCTCATATAGACCATAAAGAAGTTGATCATTAACTGACCTGGATAGCTAAGCGATAGAAAGCCCATCCATTTGACCTAGGATGGCTGACGTTGAATGATCATCTTATGCTACCATTTATGGCTCTAGACATTTTTCAGTCCATTTTGACTAGGAGGTCGAAATGGTCAAAATCAACTGGAAGTGACCTGGAAATGCCCTAAAACAATAGAAAATTATCTAAAATATTGAGAAAGTGACACCGAAATGCTCGAAAAATGTGTAAGAAGCGACCCAAGATCAACAAGAAGGGACATGTAAGTACCCTAAAATTAGCAAGGAAGGAAGTGACCCAAAATTCGCCCCTCGCAGTCAAAATGGATTGGACATCTACTGCTGTCACTAGTAGCCAATGTGTTCATTTTGGGCACTTATGGGTCACTTGATGTTGATTTTGGCCAACTTCCTGTTGAGTTTGGGGCATTTTTGGGTCACTTCCTCTATACTTTTGGGCATTTCTAAGTCACTTCCTCTTGACCTTTTAGAGGTATTTAAATTGAACGGAAGAAAAGTATCTTCCCTAATTTTTTTATTGCGTTCAGGTCATGTTCAGGCGTGCCGGGCCCTGATGATTGTGTCTCTGCTGCTGGGTTTGGGCTGCATGGTCGTTTCCCTACTGGGTCTCAAGTGCATCAAGATCGGCTCTGCCGGAGACACCTCCAAGGCCAAGCTGGCTGTCACTGGAGGCATCCTCAGCATCCTGGCCGGTCAGTCCTTATGTGCAGACCAATGTTAATTCGCAAAGGAAAATAAAATTACAATCAATGATTAATACATGAGATTTTCTCCCTAATGCAATTAGTCATTTAACTTTTTTTTTTTTTTTAAATTCACCATGTTTTTTTTTTTTTTTTTTTTTTTTATTTTACATAAAACAAAAGGTAAATGCCAGAAAATTGCACAATTTTCCACATCTTTTCCACCCCCCAAAAATGAACAAAAAATATTAATAATGAGTTTTTAAAATAATATTTGTTTTATTTCATTTTATAAAGAAAAGAAAGATTTTTTAAAAAATAATAATAATTTTGTCATCCTTTCTAGTGGGGCTTGGGGGGGGGGTGGGGGGGGGGGTTCTAGTCATCAGCAAGGGGGCTTGAGGGGAGAAAAATGGACCGGCACATTCAGCAAGTGAAACAAATATAAGTCTGAACATTAAAAAAAACAATAATTCACTTAATAATGGTAGGGTCTATTTTATCCTTACAACATACGGGAAGACTATCTAAACTACCTATATAACTGAACTCATTATATAATGCAAATAAGGTTACTTAAAAGTTTGTGGGCACAATTTGAGCATCCTGAAAAGTTGGTAGTGTTAAGTGTTAGGTCCCGACCTATGCAAACCTACGCCCTTGAGCGAACCAATGTACCTCAACTCTGGATATTCAGTACAGTTCTCCCGTTTTACAGGACTGTGAAGCTGCAAGAATAAATGAAAATCAAGCTGCATTGTAACCAGTGATGTGAAGCTAATTTTGAACAAAGGTTGAGCGTGTTAACTCTTTTTTTAGTCACTGAGATGTACACACAACAGTATACATTTGATCACTTACTGTATATTTTAGATACTTTAAGGCAGGGGTCGGCAACCCAAAATGTTGATCCATAATGGAGCATAAAAAACAAATATGTGTAGAGCCGGGAAAAAATAAAAGCAAGCCTATACAAGCCTTATAATTAAGCAGTAATGTCAAGAACGTGATTATACACATGCTGTATGTATGTATCTTAGCTATATTAGCCTACTACAAAAATACTAAATTGGCAACAAATACATAAAGAGCCTTCATGATTTCCGCATTATCCGAACTATAAGGCACACCTTAAAGCCTTCAATTTTCTCAAAACCTGCCAGTGCACCCGCCTTTATAATCCAATGTGCCTCATACAATATATGGATCAGTATTGGTTGATCATGGCATGACATTTCATTAGCTCAGCGCCATCTTGTGGATGCATAATGCTACACCAACCACTACTACTACTACTGCTACTACTGTGCCTTATAATTGAGTGCGCTCTATACATGAAAACGGTTTTAAAATAGGTGAACCCTAAATCTTAACCCGAAATTTGGAAACCACGCCAGCCGAACCGCCGGACCTGCGCTGGCGCAGCTCCAATGACCCGGGCCGGCGGTAACCCGACAACCTGGCCAAAAGGCCAAACTCCACGCGTTCACCTTAATCTTAGTCTTAGTTACCATATCACAAGTAAACAAAAGGTTCCCGAGAAAATGACAACAATTAGTTAAACATTTAGTTTTTTTGAAGGCTCTCGCGGGGCGGGCTGCTCAGTAGTGTCATCATTTGGATTTTGGGTGGTGTTCCTTATAGGACAGGACGTTCCGCCATTTGTTCTGGACTGTCCTGAAGAACTGATTGCGAGATTTGATGTTGGAGACGCGTGCTTGTACAGGGTGACCCAAAAAAAAGTTTTCACTGCCATAATACAACTTAAATGCCATGTTTATTCATCTTAGAATTAGAATTTAATCACAAATTATACATTATTGTAAAGAACATGTACAGTACACTCTATTTTTCAATGTGTCCTCCCTTAAGTGTCACAACAGCCTCCAGGCGCCCGCGGAACGCTTGACAGGTCTTCTTTGTGTAGGATGCTGTCATCTTTTCCCAAGATCTAACAATGGACCTCTCCAAGGCTGCCACAGAAGTTTGTGGCTTCTTACAGGCACTGTCCTCCACAGTTGCCCATATGCTATAATCCAGGGCAGGGCTGGACTGGGACAAAAAATCGGCCCGGGCATTTTGAGCCGAGACCGGCCCACCAGGTATTGATGGAAAGACAATTAAGCCTATGAATGAAAACAAACTTTCTTGTGACAATGCTTTCACACTGTCTTGTTGGTGTATATATACTTAAACATAAACTTAAACAAACACCATCCTTCCAGTCCCAATATTCTATACAGTACTTAGCGGATATCAAAAGGCTGCATGGTCTAGTTAACCTCCTGAACAATGTACAACATATGATGGGATCCTGAAATTAGGACAGGGATTAATATGGAATAGAGGTGAGACATGATCATTGATGAATATATTAAAATGAATAAATGACAGATTTAGTGATTTTTTTCATAGACTATTTATTTACTGCATCAATAAAAGTGCAAATAAATATATCCACAGAATAGGCCCTCAAACACGGAGACCTTTAAAAAGTGAAAGGAGACAGAGGAAGATAAGTGATAAAGAATAACACTTTATGGACTTGTATGATCACAGTACTGGTTTCTAGAAAAATCTGGGAAAATAGTTGCATCATATACTCCATATAGTACTTACTTAGGGCAAACCCCTGAACAAACAATGAACAAAGTATGATGGGATCCTGAAAAATAGGACACAGAGTTGAGATGAATATTAAAATGTGTAAATTACAGACTGTAACTATAAAAACACTCAGAGAGCACAGACCTGTTTGTATGTCTGTACCCTCATCTGTTACCTCACTGTGTCAAAAAAATATGATAAGCCCCTATTTTTCTCATGTACTGGATCACAGTACCCAGAATATTGGCAGAATTCAAATCATAATGTGTCATTTCATAGCAACTACCATGGCCATGTCCTGTATTTTTTTTTTACAAGCAATCTGGGCAATTTTCTTGGAGTTGCATACACATATGCTGAAACTCGCCCTATCCTGCAATGATAAAGAATCCTTCAAAAAAATCCTGGATCAAGACAGTGATCCGGATCGCCTCTAAATCTAAATTGAATCATCTCTTCCTTGTCCCAGAGTGGACATTTCCTGAAAATTTCATTAAGATCCGTCCATAAGTTTTTGAATTATACCATACACAAACAAACCAACTTAGCAGAAGTAATTAAGTGATATTTTCACAGATTAATGTACTTACCATATCAATAAACAGTAACCTTGAACCTCCACTGCAGCAACACTTTGCACAGCAACACCAAATGCTTCCTCAAACATGGGAACCTTCAAAGTGAAAGGAGACAGAGGTGAAAAAGAATGTCACCTGATGGACTTGCTCTGATGATCACAGTGCTGGTATTTTTACTCAGTTGAATCATACATATAGCACAATCTCTTCAAAGGTGAAACAAATAATCATGAAAAGTATGGAGTGATCGACTTATCATAAATATGGTTTAACTTGGCCAATTGAGACCACTCATAAACTGTCATATAGTTGAGATTTCGCACTTTTGACAGAAGTTTGAATGGAAACTACCAGGCTAGATCTTGCCTGTGTTGTCTTACAAAAAAAAAAAGTTATGTGCTCGGACGCGCCGGTGTTGTGCCGAAAAATAGCCGCCCCGCGTGAAATGTCCCCCCTGACGGGAACGCTTATTTATAACGCTTTATTGAGCGTTTATTTTATTTATTTATTTATTTATTTTATTATTGAGCACCCACACGTCACTCGTACAGCTTTTTCTTACCAATCGATGGACATGGAAACGATTTTTTTGTACCGTGAGTATATGTTTGTTTGGTTTTTTTACTCTGCTTGAACTAATAAATGTCATACCTGTGTGACTGTCATTGAGATATGGTCGTGAAAACCTGTAGACTAATACATTTCTGTTCAAAGATGGTTATGTGGCCCAGTCCACGATTTCTTACAAAAATAAAGTACTAGTATTTGGTCTAATTTATTTATTTAAAACTGATTTTGCAGTCGTAAATCCATTACTGTAATGCGTCCATGAAAACATTTGATGTTTTCACCTCAATAAAGCGTTATAAATAAGCGTTCCCGTCAGGGGGGGCATTTCACGCGGGGCGGCTATTTTTCGGCACAACACCGGCACGTCCGCTCGACCTTATAAAGTTTTTAACTACCTAACAAATAGAGATAATACTTAACTAACTAAATTAATAAAATAAAGTTACTTAAGCACTAACATAATTACAACTAGAATAGCATCATAGAAACCGTCCAGCATTAGAGAAACCCCATCATGTTAGTCTGCATGCACAGCTAGCTAAATTGCTTAACGGCCTAATTATAACTACTGGCGGTGTTAAGAGTTAGCGAGCGCAATGAAAATAAACTACACCCACGCTTAATTCATATCTGAACCAGATAGACTGCAGTTCAACACTTCTTACCTGAAGTTCAGATTCCCCTCCACTCGGACCGCCGGCGGCCGCGGGTCTCTCCTCCTGCCTCCCCTTCCCCTCATCCACCTGACGGCCACCCCCGCCATCGTAACCTGCGGTTGCTGCTGTCGCTGAAGAGGAAGCTCCGCCACCGGCAACATTTAGCGGCATCCACATGAAGGGCTTGTCTCTTTCTATCTCTAATTTTTTCCGCGCCTCCTTTCCTTTTCTTGTAGTTATCCATTTTGTTTATCTCCTCTCTCTGTATGTCTGATTAATGTATATCTGATACCTCTGATCAAGAGGGAGGGGGCATCGGCCCTCGTTTGTAATTGGTCCAGCCCATAACCAATCTTGACTGATGGGCCGATCTACCAGTTTTGTGTACCAATGTGATTAATGCCGTTAGGTAAAAAAAAAAAAAAAAAATTCAGGACCGGCCCAAAATCGCCATCGGCCCACCGGGCAAATGCCCAGTATGCCCGATGGCCAGTCCAGCGGTGATCCAGGGGATTGAGATCTGGACTCTGGGGTGGCCACATATCACCTTGTCAATCAACTTTTTGGTCCGCACAGATCGGCACTTCCAGACCCAGGTTTTCGTGAGGCTGTTCCAGTATCTTTCAGCTTCTTTTTAACTTTGTAGACTGCACATCTGGATATTCTCAGATTTGCTGCAATCTCAGTAGGTGTCAGACCGGCACGCAGCAATTCAGGTACAGCTAAAGTTTTCTTCATTTTCAGCAGAAGCACAGGAATTGTAGAGACGAGAGATTACCAGCTGCATTGAGTGACCTTAATGCATCACTTAAGCATGACAACCTATTTAGATATGTTTCAATGGCTTTTAAACAAGCAGTCAACTGAGTGTAAACTTTTTTTTGGGTCACCCTGTAGATGTCTTGCCTATAACCTGGTTGTCAGTGTCAGTCTTGCTCAGTCAGTTGCATGATTCACGCGTTGGGCTTCCGTGATCAGAAGGTGTCCTGTATCTCTTATGCCCTATATCAAATATATCCTGCTTGTTTTTCTTAATTTATGATATAAATGCTATTTGTTTTATATTAGGTACGTTAGAGTAATACAAACTGCTGAACGGTAAATACGAGAAAAGATACTATTCCCTTCATAGGCCATTCATGGAAGGTGTGCCTGATCGTGCGGAAAATACCCTAAATGTTTATTTTCCCTGTAGTGGATCAGGTAGAGAATGACACACCACGTGACTACTCTGTTGTACGATGCCTCCACAAGTTTAATTTAATTACAATATTAATGAATTTCAAGAATGTTTGTCCTCCTACAAAAAACATATTAAAACTAAAAATATATTTCCCTGCTGCACCTTTTTCCATTTTCAAACATTTTTGAAAAAGCTCCATGGCGCCACTAGAGAGACGCTAAAGAGCCGCATGGTGCTCTAGAGCCGCGGGTTGCTGTCCCCCGCTTTAGGGGAAGCTGAGCTTCGCTTGCAGTCTCAGAGCAATCGCCACTGATGGATACATTTTTCCATTTCTTGTTTGTCCAGCCGCCGCTTGATTCTAGCTATGTTTGTTTTTGTTATAGGTTTGTGCTGCATGATCGCGGCGTCGTGGTATGCTAGCATGGTGGTGCAGGACTTCTACAACCCTCTTTACGTTGGCGTCAAGTCAGTTCTGCGCCGATGATCCAGCTCTTAATTTGTATTTTTTGTTCGTTGAGTTTGACATCCCTGTATGCAGGTTCGAGATGGGCGTGGGTCTCTACATTGCCTGGGGGGCTGCCTGTCTGGCCATGCTGGGGGGCGCCCTGCTCTGCTCCGCTTGTAAGAGGACGTCAACCAGCGGAAGCAAAAAAGGGTACCTAGCACGCCAACTTCTTTCAAGACACTATAAGAATGTTATCCCTTTATAGGGCACTTGTCCAACTCATTTGCTGCTATTAACGGTGCAAGACGTCCAATCCATCAATGGTACTAAAAGATGAGCATTCACAGCCAGTCCTCCCAGTTGAAATGAATGAGTCCTTTATCACTGCCAATGGCAGGCAGTAAGTTAAATCATAGACTTCATAACCTATTGACATGACACGAGAAACGGGGCCGATCCGTAGGGGGCCTATTTTAAAAAACTTCAAATATTTTCAAAACCAAAGCTGCTACCGACCAAAAACCAAAACAGGCCACCTACCTCAGCCATATATGAGTCTCCATGAGCAGCGGCATCAAAAAATTCAGTCGTTCCCGATAAAATCCCAATTATTATTTTTTTTTTTTTTAATAAGTATATCAGACCTTAAAATGACTATACAAGTCTCAGATTTTACACTAGATGCACAAAAATCCCCAAATGCAGAGATAGTCACCTATATTTTCAGGATCAATAGCAATATTTAACATATAAGTTTATGACCAAAATAGCAACTTAATGTTTTTTTATTTACTGCAAGTTTTCAACAGCTAATAAATCACTCAATTTAACATCAGAAACTTTATACTTGAGGAAAACAGAATCAATTATAAATAATATTTAAATATATTATTAATAAATTTTCTATATACAATCACAACTTTTAATAGAAAAGAATAGCCCTTTATTGTAATTATACAGTTGTACAATGAAATTGTGACACATTTCCCTTTGCAGTGCATGATAAGTTAAAATCTCAAAAGTGACTTGCACGTATAAAATCTAAATTAACACATTTAAAACGCGTATGAGATAGCCCTATGTTCAGGCAGTGCAAATAATTGAAGTGGCAGTAGCAGCAGTTTGACAGTTGAGGCTATGAATACTGCAGGTGAGTAAGTATTGCACTAGAATAGTGACTCAATGCTTAAATCCCTGAATTCTTCATAGACATGGACATAAAACAGTCTCGATTCTTGGTTAAAAGCAAAAGAAACCATGCAGGTAGTATTATTATGTTACGTAAATATGAGGAATGTGCGGCTCGTCTTTAAGATCACTGTGGCGGCGCCTTACCACATGTCCACAACAAAGAGTATTTTATGTTGAAATTCTTGTGAATAAATGCTTAAATCCCTGAATTCTTCTGAGATATGGACATAAAACTCGATTCTTGGTTAAAAGCAAAAGAAACCGTGCAGGTAGTATTTATGTTACGTAAATATGGCGAATGCGATCTTTAAGATCACTGTGTTACCGACTTACCACATATCCACAAACGAGCATTTTACATTGAAATTCTTGTGAATTAATGCTTAAATCCCAGATTTATTTATAGATATGGATGTAAAGCAGTATCGTTTCTTGAGCAGTTTTAATTTACTTAACATAAATCTGTCGAAAAATGATGCTAGTCTGTTCGGTCTTTGTTATGATAAGCAGGCTGCCACAATGGCTTTTTCCGTTCAAAATTATTGTGAATAAAAGCTTAAATCACAATTCTTTAGAGATATGGACGTAAAACTGTCTCGATTCTATGTTAAAAGAGCAAAAAAACAAGCAGTTACGCATCTATTTTAAGTATATATGCCGAAGAATGACGCTAATGCGTAGCGGTTCCCATTTTCCCATTGATTTTTTTCTAAGGTTTCAAAATGCATGCATGGTACGAAAAATAAAAATTTTACCTTGAATCCTCAAACAAATCACTCCTGCAACAATCCTTCCTGTTTGTATGCGGTACAGCTTTCGTAGTTCTTTCAAAAATACAAGCTTAAATCTGGCTTGGAAAGAGCGTGTGCCGTCTTCGGCTGACTATTACTAAATGAAGCTCGGCGGCTTGGCCCCCTATGGTAAGGAAAGAATGCAAAGAATGATGAAGTGTCATGTCAATAGGTAATGAAGTCTATGCCAGACGTGCACCTCCAAAAAATTCCTGACTACACGGCACTTCAACGTCGAAGCACTGTGATTGGTCCGCTCAGAACGTTGCACAACAACACCGCCGTTTTCAAACATTCACAAACGTCTTCAAACACAACGCCACACCCATCTAGTGGCTTGGCGGTGAAATACAGATCAATGCGTTCCCTTGACGCAGAACTTCGAATGCTCATTGACGACGTAGGGTCTACGCCGTCACCGCAATGCAGATGCATAAATCAGCCCTAAGAGTACATTTAGTATCAGCACATTATTTGTTGGGACTCGCCGATACAAATCCAAGCCTTTTGGGTGCTGTATGGACCCCTTCCGTAACTAATATTGGTACTACATTACTACGTTACCTCAAAACAACAGCAAAGGAAGCCCAACAATAACATTGATGATGGTGTCTATCATTACATTAGATAGCTTCATAAATTAGCACTAATGCTGCATTCCGATGTTAGCGTTTAGCTACTTCGATTTTTTCGCCGTGTTGGACTTTTAAAAAATGTAACCGTGTTTTCCACAGTTTCCACGGCAGCGCCCCACCACGCAAAGTCTACAGAGCGACCCCGGCGTCGGAAGCGGACACGGCCAGAGCTTACGTGTGAACAACACACAACAGCAGAAATGTGTCGTATTTTTTTGTGATCACAATTTGTATGATGAATAATAAATTAGCTTGTTTGTTTTTTCACTGTGCACATGTACATCTTTATCTGGACACGCTGGTCTATCTGTAAATGTTTTATACTGCCCCCGGATGGCCGAAATGAGCTGCACAAAATCCGGTTGGTTGCAGGAAAGGGGGTGACAGACTAGTACCTCCTTTGTTCTTTTGAATGGAATGACATTAAAAAGTGAGACAAATTTGTCATGTGCATGTGTAATCTGTTGTGAGTCATCACAATGATGCCGGCCATAATCCAGGTAAAGCGTGTTGAGCTGCTGACCGGCACAAACCTGGATTACATTTTCACTGATGGAACACTGCGCTCCACCGGCTCGCCTAAATTGGAGGCGTACGTCCTTCGTACGTCGTCATCTGTGCAGATATCTGTGAAATAGCCATACAAAAAACAGTGCAGATCCCTAGCGGGACCACCCTGACCTTTGACCTTGATGTGTTTCGTGATTGCAAACAATACTTCGAGCAGACGCCAAGATATTAAACCGGGAGAAATACTGGAGACATCCCATATTATCAGCTCCTGACATGGAAACAAAACACACATAGACACACCCACAAGTACATGTACATACAGTATTAACAAATCCCACTAAGACACCTGAACTAAACAATAATAACACATAATAACACAGACACACACACGCATATGTGTGCATACACATCAGACTAACACACATACGCAAAAAGATTCACACCCTCACACATCAATTTACTAACTTACTGTATTTAGATAGAGGGCATTCGCTGACACCCTTCCAGTTCAAATTGATTGGATGTCCACTGGTAATAAACTCATTTAAAAAGTTTTAATATAGTGTTTAAGAGCCAAGGGATTAAATGTCTATCATCATCAATGGCGGTGAAGGAGTTAATACACAGACACAGCACAAGATTAATCTGATGGGCACTGCTGACGTTGTGGAACGCTTCAATCCTCTCAATGGTTCATTGAAGGGAGGAGGTGGTGGGCGTGGTCAACACAGGCGCGGTCACCGTGGCGATGCTTAACAGCCGTGCCTGCCCATTGGCTGTCGGAAGGGGGGAAGCCCGTGATCTTCACATATAGAGATGGAGAGTGCCGGTGTGGCACTTTATTGTCCTTGTCTCCGTCGTCCTTGTCTTCGACGTCCCCGTCTTCATCCGGGTGAGTCGATGTCATCGCTGTGTCATCGCGGCGGCGGCCCCAGAACTTTTGTTGACCGCTTCTTGTTTGTCTTCTGGCCAGAATCATGAGCCCCAAGAATGTGGTCTTCAAGAAGATCTGCAAAGACAAATCGGTCAGGTCACGCCATCCTGTTGGATCTTGGGCAATGAATGGTTGAATTTGTGACTGGATGGAAGGATGGATTGATGGATGGATGGAAGGATGGATTGATGGATGGATGGATGGACGGACGGACGGACGGACGGACGGACGGACGGACGGACGGACGGACGGACGGACGGACGGACGGACGGACGGGCGGGCGGACGGGCGGACGGGCGGACGGGCGGACGGATGGATGATAAATAACTGAATAACTTGATGATAGGTGGTCAGATGATAGATGAATGTATAATTTAATGATAGTTGACTAGATGATGAATGAATGACTACATAGTTGGGCAGATAAATAGATAATGAATGAATGAATAATTGTTTGACAGCCGGTGAATGAATGAATGGCTTGTTTATAGCTGACCAGTTGGTGGATGGATGGATGGATGGATGGATGGATGGATGGATGGATGGATGGATGGATGGATGGATGGATGGATGGATGGATGGATGGATGGATGGATGGATGGATGGATGGATGGATGGATGATGAATTAATAACTTGATGATAGTTGGTCAGATGATGGAGGAATGTATAATTTAATGATAGTTGACCAGATGATGAATGAATGACTTGATCATAGTTGGCCAGACGATGGCTGGAATCTAAATGGATAAATGAATAAATGAATAAATAATAACTTCATGATAGTTGGCCAGATGATGGATTAATAAATGAATAATTTGAGGATAGTTGACCAGATGATAATGACTGAATGAATAATTTTTAGAGCTGTCAAAATTATCGCGTTAACGGGCGGTAATTAATTTTTTTAATTGATCACATTAAAATATTTGACGCATTTAACGCACATGTCCCGCTTAAACAGATTAAAATGACAGCACAGTGTCATGTCCACTTGTTACTTGTGTTTTTTTAGTGTTTTGTCGCCCTCTGCTGGCGCTTGGGTGCGACTGATTTTATGGGTTTCAGCACCATGAGCATTGTGTCAACAATGGCGAGCTACTAGTTTATTTTTTGATTGAAATTTTTACAAATTTTATTAAAACGAAAACATTAAGATGAGTTTTAATATAAAATCTATAAAACTTGTACTAACATTTATCTTTTAAGAACTACAAGTCCTTCTACCCATGGATCGCTTTAACAGAATGTTAATCATGTTAATGCCATCTTGTTGATTTATTGTTATAATAAACAAATACAGTACTTATGTACAGTATGTTGAATGTATATATCCGTCTTGTGTCTTATCTTTCCATTCCAACAATAATTTACAGAAAAATATGGCATATTTTATAGATGGTTTGAATTGCGATTATTTACAATGAATTAGTTTTTAAGCTGTGATTAACTCGATTCAACGTTTCAATCGTTTGACAGCCCTAATAATTTTTTGGAGTTGGTTAGATGCTGAATGAATAATTTGAAGTGAGTTGGCCAGATGGTAAATTAATGAATAATTTGATGGGAGTTGGCCAGATGGTGAATGAATGAATGAATGAATGAATGAATGAATGAATGAATGAATGAATGCATGCATGAATGAATGAATGAATGAATGAATGAATGAATGAATGAGTAATAACTTCATAGTTGGTCAGTTGATGGCTGGATGGCTGGATGGATGGATGGCTGGATGGATGAATGAATGGATGGATGGATGGATGGATGGATGGATGGATAGATGAATGAATGAATGAATGAATGAATGAATGAATGAATGAATGAATGAATGACAGATGTGAATGAATGAACGAATGGACTGATTATAGCTGGTCAGTTGATGGATGGACGGACAGACGGACGGACGGACGGACGGATTGATGGATGATAAATGAATGAATAACTAGTTGATTATTGGTCAGATGATGGATGAATTAATATTTTAATAATAGTTGGCCAGACAATGAATGAATGACTTCATCATAGTTGGCCAGATGATGGCCAGAATTTGGATGGATAAATGAAAGAATAATAACTTGATGATAGTTGGCCAGATGATGGATGAATAAATGAATAATTTGAGGATAGTTGACCAGATGATGAATGAATGTATAATTTGAAGAGAGTTTGCTAGATGCTGAATGAATAATTTGATGAGAGTTGGCCAGATGATAAATGAATGAATGACTTGTTGACAGTTGGCCAAATGAATGAAAGACTTGATAATAGTTGGGCATCTTGTGACTGAATGAATAATTTCATCATAGTTGGCCAGACAATGAATGAATGAATACTTTAATGATAGTTGGCCAAATAACGAATGCAAGACTTAATGATAGCTGGCCATCTGATGAAAGAAAGAATAATGTAGAGAAAACTGGTCGGATTATGAATTAATAACAAATTAATTAGTTGTCCAGCTAATGGATGAATGAAAGGATAAATGATCCTAACACATTGGTCATCATCGTGTCGATGCCATCCACTCCCAGTCCTAATGGATTGGATGTCTGTCGCCGTGAATTGCAGCCAAAGAGTTCATTTTGGCCGAGATGATTGTTGCTTGGTTTAAAAAGTTTGCAAACCACTGCGTTAACAGTAAATTGACGGATGTCCAGGTGGGCGTGTACATGGGGAGGCGTGACTTTGTGGACCGCGTGGACTCGGTGGATCCAGTAGGTGAGGTCATGTAGGTGCCTGGTTAGTCGCCGGCCGCCTACTGGCGGTGACACTCATGCATCCCGTGTTGTCGCCCCACTAGATGGCGTCATCGTGATCGACCGCGAGGCCCTGCAGGGGAGGAAAGGTGAGTCTCGGCTGGTCCTCGACGAGCGCTCTGGTGGCCTTGTGAAAACGTTGTCACACCCCTCTAGTGTTCGTGACGCTGTCATGCACCTTCCGCTATGGCCGTGACGACATGGATGTGATGGGCATTGCCTTCCGCCGCGAGCTGTACCTGTCCACGCGCCAAGTGTATCCTCCCCTGCAAGACCGAGAACAGGGTGTCCACACCCGCACGCAGGCCAAGTTGCTGCGCAAGCTAGGAGACGACGCGTACCCCTTCTTTTTTGAGGTGCATACCAAACGAAAAACTAACGACAGCACTGTAAAGAAAAAAAAAAAAAGTGCAATTACGGTACACTAGAAAATTTCTGGAAAAATTGGGTGTGCCATTGGCTGCGCAAAACATCCAATCCATTTTGACTGGGCGGGCCAAATAAACGCTTGTTCGTACGACCCTCCCAGTCAAAAGGAATTGGACGACTAGCGCCGTTGAGGCCTGCCGATGAGTTAACAAGTAAGTTACCTGAAAACACCCCAAAGGTGAACAAAAATCGACACAATTTCTCCAGAAATTTAATCTTCTCGTTTCCCGTAAATTTTACGTTTTGTAACACTTTTCGGCTAATGTCTTCCATGCTGTTCCAATCGCAGTTCCCTGACAACTTGCCCTGTTCGGTCGCCATGCAACCAGCGCCCCACGATGTCGGCAAGGTAACACACAAACTACAGTATGTTTTTACCATATCCCGCAATCTCTTGCGTCTTGCCCACTCAGCAATGCGCGGTGGAGTTTGAGGTGAAAGCATTCAGCGCCGAGGCTCAGGACTCTAAAGTCCACAAAAGGTAACGTCGCCTGTCAGCTAAGCGCTGCTCAGCCACATCTCTATGCACTCCCGTCGTCTTCCAGGAGCTCGGTCAAGCTGATGATCAGGAAGGTGCAGTATGCCCCCGAGAGCCAGGAGGGGGCGACGGCGCCCTCTGTGGAAATCTCGCAGGATTTCTCCGTATCGGACAAGCCGCTGCACGTGACAGCGAGGCTGGATAAAGAGGTGGGGGCGGGGCAAAGAGGTGGAGGCCTGGCCATGGTAACCTGGCGTCAGGTGACTTCTTGTCCTTGTTTGCAGGTTTTTTACCATGGTGAGACCATGAGGCTGCACCTGGAAGTGGTCAACAACTCCAGCAGGAATGTCAAGAACGTGATCGTCTCCGGTACAGTGTAGTTTCCGTCTTAACTCTTTTCCAGCCATTGACAGCGGTGAAATTTAGACTGGGTATGTCTGGCGACGCCCATGATATGAAAAAGAATTGACATCCCTTAATTTAGGGTTCTTAAAGTTACGCATTGAATTTCACTTGTGGGAGCTGTCACTCTCGCAAAATGAATTTGGCTGGCGGACCACAAGTTTGACACCAGCATTGTCGTCCGTAGTGGATCAAGTTGCCACGGTGGTTCTGTACTCCAACGACAGCTACGTCAAATGCGTCGCCATAGAGGAAGGGTGAGTTAAGACCGAGCTTTGACGCGCACAAAACGCAAAAGTGCCGACGCTAGTCGTTCTCCTTCAGGGATACAGTTCCCGCAGGGACTTCGCTTCGCAAAGACATACTCCTGCTCCCCCTGTTGGCCAACAACAGGGAGCGGCGAGGTATCGCCCTTGACGGGAAGCTCAAGCATGAAGACACCAACTTGGCATCGTCCAGCATGTGAGCTGGTCGACCGTGTTTTGCGGGGACAAACGAATCCCATGTCGATGCTAACGATGAGTTTTGGTTGCAGCATCAAGCCGGGCATCCTGAAAGAGGTTCTGGGCATCTTGGTCTCCTACAGGGTGACGCTGAAGCTCATCATCGCAGGGTTGGTAGTTTACAAAATAGTAAAAAACGAGAAAAAAGGAGAAAAAAACATTTTTTAAATGACTCAAAATGGAAAATGTGATATGAATAGATGTCCATTCCATTTGACCTTCAGTTCAAGTACACTGCTGGCCAAAAGTATTGGCACGCCTGTAATTCTGTCAGATAATGCTCAATTTCTTCCTGATAATGATTGCTATTACAAATGCTTTGGTAGTAATATCTTCTTATATTTTGCTTGCAATGAAAAAAAACACAAAAGAGAAAGAAAAAAAAAATCATTATTATTTTACACAAAACTCCAGAAATTGGGCCGGATAAAAGTATTGGCACCCTCAGCCTAATACTTAGTAGCAAAACCTTGAGACACAATAACTGCGAACAATCGCTTCCGGTATCCATCAATGACTTTCTTATAATCTCTGTTGGAATTTTAGACAATTCTTCTTTGACCAACTGCTCCAGGTCTCTGAGATTTGAAGGGTGCCTTCTCCAAACTAATTCAGATCTCTCCACAGGTGTTCTATGGGAAGTCTCCAGTGCTTTCTCTCAAACCATTTTCAAGTGCTTTCTGAAGTGTGTTTTGGGTCATTGTCTTGCTGGAAGACCCATGACCTCTAAGGGAGACCCAGCTTTCACACACTGGGCCCTACATTATGCTGCGAAATTTGTTAGTAGTCTTCAGACTTCATAATGCCATGCACACGGTCAAGCAGTCCAGGGCCAGAGGCAGCAAAGCAACCCCAAAACATCAGGGAACCTCCGCCATGTTTGACTGCAGGGACCGTGTTCTTTTCTTTGAAGGCCTCGTTTTTTTCCCCCTGTAAACTCTATGTTGATGCCTTTTCCCAAAAAGCTCTACTTTTGTCTCATCTGACCAGAGAACATTCTTCCAAAATGTTTTTGGCTTTCTCAGGTAAGTTTTGGCAAACTCCAGTCTGGCTTTTTTAAGTCTCTGGGTCAGAAGTCGGATCTTCCTGGGCATCTTACCATAGAGTCCCTTTTCATTTAGACATCGACGGATAGTACGGGTTAACACTGTTGTATCCTCGGACTGCAGGACAGCTTGAACTTGTTTGGATGTTAGTCGAGGTTCTTTATGCACCAGCCGCACAATCTTACGTTGAAATCTCTTGTCAATTTTTCTTTACTGTCCGCATCTAGGATTAGCCACAGTGCCACTTATTGATGACACTGCGCACGGTGGACACAGGAACATTCAGGTCGTTAGAGATGGACTTGTAGCCTTGAGATTGCCCATGCTTCCTCACAATTTTGCTTCTCAAGTCCTTAGACAGTTCTTTGGTCTTCTTCCTTTTCTCCATGCTCAATGTGGTACAAACAAGGACACAGGACAGAGGTGGAGTCAACTTTAATCCATTTTAACTGGCTGCATGTGTGATTTAGTTATTGCCACCACCTGATATGTGGCACAGGTACGTAAAAGGTGCTGATAAATACACACATTAAAGAAGCATCACATGATCTTTCAAAGGGTGCCAGTACTTTAGAGGGGCTCATTTTTGGAGTTTTGTTTAATATGATAATCATTCTTTTTTTTTTTTTTTTTCCATTCTCCTTAGTGTTTTTTCATTGCAAGCAAAATCAATGAAGATATTACTACCACAGCATTTGTAATTGGAATCATTTTCTGGGAGAAATTAAGCATTATCAAACAGAATTGCAGGGGTGCCAATACTTTTGGCCAGCAGTGTAGATTGGACATTCATTGCCATCAATGGCAACCAATTAATAATTGGCCAAATAATCCTGCCTGAGTTTCACAGTTAATGACCCCATCAGCTCATCCAAGTGTCTTAGCAAATTCATATATTTTGATTTGACCTTTTCTGTTTTAAATTTTATATTATTTCATATATTTTTCTTTTATACATTTTTTGGTAAATTTTTAACATGGTTTCTGGTTTCTAGATATTTTATTATTTTAAAAATAATTTTTCAACCTTTTTATTTCATTATATATCTATTGTTCCATTCTCTATCTTGTTTTTTTTATGTATTCATTATTTAGAATAGTTTCATGTACTGTTTCACTATTTATTTCATTTTGTTTTAAAATGTTTTGTGAAAAAAGTATACATTTATTTATATTTTTTATGCATTATCAAATTAAATTTTTATTGTACATATTTTTAATGGTATTATTTATCATACTACTTGAATTTAGCACGTTTATTTCAAATCTAAAAGATACAAAACTGTTTAAAATTGTATTTTTAAATGTAACTACTGCATTATCTTTTTAATCATACATCAATCTGTACATGGAATATGTCTTTCAAGTTATCTGTCTTCATACTACATCTCTAATCATGTTTTCTTTGGACATTGCTGCCGACGCTTACAGCATGATGAGCTCAAGGTGCGTAATGTCACCAACACACTTACACTGGTTAATGTTTCAAATTTAATGTTATCAAATTTCAAGTCAGTGATCAATCAAAAAGAGTTAAGGTTTCAAAAGAGGATAACAGATCAGATATCCTAAATAAAAAAAAAAATTAAAAAAAGGAAAAAAAAGGAAAAGAAACCAGTGTTAGGTACTTTGTGGCATATGCAGGTTTTGTCTTCTGTTCAAAAAAACACAACCAAAACTGTCTTTCTTTCAGCCGCTGTGGTCCTAGAATTTACAACCAGGCTCAAGTCAAAAGAAGAAACTGTCTATTTTGTTGTAATTTTCCTGTAGGGGACAGCAACCAGACTAACACATAACAAAGTCACAAAGTAATAAAAATAATAATTTTTAAAAATCTGGCAAAATAAAGAAAAAACACTACAAATTGGCAAAAGTAAAATATCCTCAAAGCACATATGTAAGAGTTTAAATATTAAGTTTTAACCATTATTTCTTTTTATTTTTGTTTTTCGATAGTTTTCCACAAAAAAATGAAAATTCAAGTGAAATTGGTTGACTTGAAACTACTCTTTTTTTTTTTTGCGGTTGATTGGGACCGACCCTCCAAACCTCCTGCGAAAATTTAAAATCTGTGAATTACAGGCGGAGTTTTTTAACATTGAAAACATTTTGGTCTGTTCAATGTATTTATTCAGATTTAGCAGCATTAGAATTAGATATTATAACAAATGTTTTGTAAGCACTGCAAATGTAATAATTATGAAATAAATGAGATATTCTGTATAAATAAAAGAACACAATGATTTGTACATGTATACATGCATATATCTTAACATTTTTAAATAAAATACTGTATTTTTTATTTTTTAATTAAATTTTTTTTTTTTTTTTTAACATTTTTATTTCCTTAACTAGGAATGCTTAATCAGGTCCCATATGTATTCATTTAGAAATGTAGAGGTCCCTGGAGATCCGAAACCTTCGGTACACAAAAAATTCATTTTACTAATGCTAATGTATGAAACAAAAGAAGAATCATAGACTTCATAATAATATTGACGGGACCCATTGCGCCACGCCTTTAAGTAGGGGGCCATCCCACAATCCACTTATTATTCTCAAACACATGCAGCGATCCAACGCTGGATTTAGGTTGAAAAAGTACAAATGCTGTACTGCATACAAACAGGAAGGATTGTCTCAGGAGTGATTTGTTCGAGGATTCAAGGTAATTATTATATTTTTCGTACCATGCATGTGTAACCCGAGTCTGTTCTGTGCCGCCCCGCGTTCCGCTCCCACCTCTGACTAGGCTGGGACGCGAACCCGCGCGCCGCGACGATTCTAGTCGGCAGGCAAGCTCGGTAACCACTGCGCCAATAAAGCTCGAGCCAACGACGCAGCCGTTAGCGACCTTACATGAAGGAATCGGCGGGGAGGTTTCCACATGCTACAACGGATACACTTTCTGTGTACCCGTTACACTCTCCCCCCGAAACCTTCGCTGCCGATCCCGGACGAGCCCCCATTTGTAACCCGAGTCTGTTCTGTGCCGCCCCGCGGTCCGCTCCCACCTCTGACTAGGCTGGGACGCGAACCCGCGCGCCGCGACGATTCTAGTCGGCAGGCAAGCTCGGTAACCACTGCGCCAATAAAGCTCGAGCCTACGGCGCAGCCGCTAGCGTACTTACATGAAGGAATCGGCGGGGAGGTTTCCACGTGCTACAACGGATACACTTTCTGTGTACCCGTTACACTCTCCCCCCGAAACCTTCGCTGCCGATCCCGGACGAGCCATTTGTAACCCGAGTCTGTTCTGTGCCGCCCCGCGTTCCGCTCCCACCTCTGACTAGGCTGGGACGCGAACCCGCGCGCCGCGACAATTCTAGTCGGCAGGCAAGCTCGGTAACCACTGCGCCAATAAAGCTCGAGCCAACGGCGCAGCCGTTAGCGACCTTACATGAAGGAATCGGCAGGGAGGTTTCCACGTGCTACAACGGATACACTTTCTGTGTACCCGTTACACTCTCCCCCCGAAACCTTCGCTGCCGATCCCGGACGAGCCCCCATTTGTAACCCGAGTCTGTTCTGTGCCGCCCCGCGTTCCGCTCCCACCTCTGACTAGGCTGGGACGCGAATTTATAACCCGAGTCTGTTCTGTGCCGCCCCGCGGTCCGCTCCCACCTCTGACTAGGCTGGGACGCGAACCCGCGCGCCGCGACGATTCTAGTCGGCAGGCAAGCTCGGTAACCACTGCGCCAATAAAGCTCGAGCCAACGGCGCAGCCGTTAGCGTCCTTACATGAAGGAATCGGCGGGGAGGTTTCCACGTGCTACAACGGATACACTTTCTGTGTACCCGTTACACTCTCCCCCCGAAACCTTCGCTGCCGATCCCGGACGAGCCCCCATTTGTAACCCGAGTCTGTTCTGTGCCGCCCCGCGTTCCGCTCCCACCTCTGACTAGGCTGGGACGCGAACCCGCGCGCCGCGACGATTCTAGTCGGCAGGCAAGCTCGGTAACCACGTAGCGGGTACACAGAAAGTGTATCCGTTGTAGCACGTGGAAACCTCCCCGCCGATTCCTTCATGTAAGGTCGCTAACGGCTGCGCCGTTGGCTCGAGCTTTATTGGCGCAGTGGTTACCGAGCTTGCCTGCCGACTAGAATCGTCGCGGCGCGCGGGTTCGCGTCCCAGCCTAGTCAGAGGTGGGAGCGGTTACACTCTCCCCCCGAAACCTTCGCTGCCGATCCCGGACGAGCCCCCATTTGTAACCCGAGTCTGTTCTGTGCCGCCCCGCGTTCCGCTCCCACCTCTGACTAGGCTGGGACGCGAACCCGCGCGCCGCGACGATTCTAGTCGGCAGGCAAGCTCAGTAACCACGTAGCGGGTACACAGAAAGTGTATCCGTTGTAGCACGTGGAAACCTCCCCGCCGATTCCTTCATGTAAGGTCGCTAACGGCTGCGCCGTTGGCTCGAGCTTTATTGGCGCAGTGGTTACCGAGCTTGCCTGCCGACTAGAATCGTCGCGGCGCGCGGGTTCGCGTCCCAGCCTAGTCAGAGGTGGGAGCGGAACGCGGGGCGGCACAGAACAGACTCGGGTTACAAATGGGGGCTCGTCCGGGATCGGCAGCGAAGGTTTCGGGGGGAGAGTGTAACGGGTACACAGAACGTGTATCCGTTGTAGCACGTGGAAACCTCCCCGCCGATTCCTTCATGTAAGGACGCTAACGGCTGCGCCGTTGGCTCGAGCTTTATTGGCGCAGTGGTTACCGAACTTGCCTGCCGACTAGAATCGTCGCGGCGCGCGGGTTCGCGTCCCAGCCTAGTCAGAGGTGGGAGCGGACCGCGGGGCGGCACAGAACAGACTCGGGTTACAAATGGGGGCTCGTCCGGGATCGGCAGCGAAGGTTTCGGGGGGAGAGTGTAGCGGGTACACAGAAAGTGTATCCGTTGTAGCACGTGGAAACCTCCCCGCCGATTCCTTCATGTAAGGTCGCTAACGGCTGCGCCGTTGGCTCGAGCTTTATTGGCGCAGTGGTTACCGAGCTTGCCTGCCGACTAGAATCGTCGCGGCGCGCGGGTTCGCGTCCCAGCCTAGTCAGAGGTGGGAGCGGACCGCGGGGCGGCACAGAACAGACTCGGGTTACAAATGGGGGCTCGTCCGGGATCGGCAGCGAAGGTTTCGGGGGTAGAGTGTAGCGGGTACACAGAAAGTGTATCCGTTGTAGCACGTGGAAACCTCCCCGCCGATTCCTTCATGTAAGGTCGCTAACGGCTGCGCCGTTGGCTCGAGCTTTATTGGCGCAGTGGTTACCGAGCTTGCCTGCCGACTAGAATCGTCGCGGCGCGCGGGTTCGAGTCCCAGCCTAGTCAGAGGTGGGAGCGGAACGCGGGGCGGCACAGAACAGACTCGGGTTACACATGCATTTTGAAATGTGAAAAAAATCAATTGGAGAAATTAACTGCTACGGCATTAGCATCATAATTTGCAATACTTACGTAAAATAAATGCTAACAACCTGTTATTTTGCTTTTAACCAAGAATCGAGACTGTTTTACGTTCATATCTATAAAGAACTCAGTGATTTAAGCAATTATTCACAAGAATTTTCCACGTTAAAAGCTCTTTGTGGTGATAAGGCGGCGCAACAGTGGCTTAAAGACTAGCAGCACATTCGACATATTTACGTAAAATAAATGCTAACTGCCCGGTTCTATGCTATTCTACCAAAGAATCGAGACTGTTTTACGTCCATATTTATTTTTAAAAATCAGGGATTTATGCATTTATTCACAAGAATTTTCAACGTAAAAAGCGCTTTGTGGTGATACGGCAACGCCACAGTAGCTTAAAGACTAGCAGCGCATTCATCATATTTACTTAAAATAAATGCTAACTGCCTGGTTTTTTTTGCTTTTCACCAAGATTCGAGGCTGTTTTACGTTCATATCTATAAAGAATTCAGGGATTTAAGCATTTATTCACAAGAATTTTCAACGTAAAAAGCTCTTTGTCTGTGTTTCCACTCGGTCAACTTTGACGGAGATAGGCCCACTATTAATCGGCCCCGCACCCCATGTCCCCTCAATATATTATGAAGTCTATGGAAGAATATAACTGGGCACAACCAGCGAGATGAACTAGCAAGCAATGGCTGCTGAAGTTAGCTCATCTTTTAGTACTCCATGCCTGCTGTGATCTTGAGTAGTCATGTGATAACATCCGGAGAGTGAGGTGGTACCTAACAAACGAGTTACACTTGAGCACCACTAGGGGGTGACAAATCATTACAAATGAAGACAGGCAATCGCAGGACATGCGAGCAAATTTAATGTGGTGTTTGAGTAGAGCTTGGAATGAATTAAGCGATTTACATGTAAAATGTGATTCATTATATGAAAAATCATGATACAAACAAATTCATTTCATATATTGAGGTACCACTGTATTGATCAGTTGTTTGTGTGCCAGTGAGGTCTCGCTGGAGCTTCCTTTCAAACTGATGCACCCCAAACCCGACACAGGTGATGTTCTTCATTATCTTCTTAAAAATATACCTACAAACATCACAAATATCTCATACACTTATTTTCCTTCTTCTTCTTGCCAACAGTCAAGGAAAGGTAACAAGCGTTTAATTCTAATTTGGGCTAAGGGTTGCCAACTCGCTGAAAACAAAATATGGGACACCTTATTAGTCGAGCCGGCCGGTCGATAACCATCAGCCTTTATTATTATTTTTTTTTATGTGAAGTGATTTTTTAAAAATTGAAACTGTAACATAAAATTTACTCAAACCTGAATTAATTAGGTACATACTTGAGTGATCTAAGCACATGGAAAAACAATAAGTATCAGCAATCACTGGTAAAGTCAATAAAGTGTTTGTCCAATATTTTTTTTCTTCTTGTAATTGTACTTTATTAAAAGATGCACAGTTAATGGATTTACAGTTACTCACGTAGACTGCGACTGTTTTTGTTTTAGTGCATGCGCTGTTAAAGGATTCGAGGATAGATTTGTTTTCCCAATTTAAACTCTTTTGGGTCGTACCCGTGAAACTGAATTCGTCCACAGACAAGATTCGTCGTGGTCGAAAAGAGTTGTATTCACACACCCACAAAAAAAAATCCGACATCAGAATTTTGTAGTCACAGATACAAATGCCTAAATACGAACACGAACGCGTAAATATGAGAACAAATCTTTTATATACGAACACGAATGCGTAAATACGAGTACGAACCCAGATAGCAGACTGACGTTGAAAAGATCTCAACATTCCGCTGTCGATGTTATATCAATGAATGAAACGTCAATTTTGCACCCTCAATTAATGTTGTTTCAACGTTGAAATCCTTACAACACCTAAACGTCATTTCGACTATCAATGATATTGGAACAACGCTGAATCAATGTTGTTTTCGACCAAAACGCCCGCTCATCCGTAATTCAATGACTTTTCAATCATATTTCCCGGTCAATCATAAACCAACTGTTTGTCAACATTAGTTCATCAAATATAAAACAATGTTAATCCAACCATCGCCTGACATACCATAGAACAACGCTATTTCAACATCACTTGAAATTTCGATGTCAACCATACTGATGATTTTGATGGAAAAATCAACGTTTATTCAATGTCGGTCTGCTATCTGGGAATCTTTCTGACATCTATCTTACTCCATAGGAATACGAAAGAAATAAACAGAACACAAAAATAATGATACAATTGGTGGAAATAAAGTACACAGAGAAGAACAAGAAAACAAATGATAATCATTTTAAATATGCTTTTTACTCGCGCTTCATTGAAACCACTTATCTCCCACACTCTTATTTTGCCTTCTGTTAGGGACAGTACCTCGACCAATGAGATGAGTGGGGTTTCATATTGTTTCATCAGCTAATTGGTCAAAAAGCAGGAGAGGAGGAGAGTGTGTATTTCCCTGCATATTCTTGTAAAGCACCATTTCAATACTCGTATGTTCTACAAATAAGACACTAGGGGTGGGAACCTCTTGATACGATACGATTTGCTATACAAAGCTCACAATAAAGATGATTTCACGTTATGGCGATACGACTATTATCGATACATTGGTCAGGAAAAAAATTTCGAATATTCCACAAAACAACTAATAAACAGAAAAACATGCTATTTTCATCCTCCTGCTGTGAATTGGAATGAGTTTATCACTAGACGTCCAATCCGTTTGAGCTGGCATCCCTCCCACCTCAAACAAATTGGACATCTATGGCGGTCAATGGCAACCAATGAGTTTGATTTGGGCATATTTCAGGCCATTTGCTGTTGATTTTTGGTCAATTCGTATTGATTTTGGGGCATTTATGGGTCCCTTACCTTTGATTTTGGGGCATTTATGGGTCCCCTCCGGTTTACTTTGGGTTACAGAACAGGAAGTGACCCAAGAATCTCCCCAAAAATGACTCAAACTCAACAGAACGTGACCTGTAAATGCCCATAAATGAACAAAAAGTGACCTGTAAGCGCCCCAACGATATGTCGATTCTTGGCAGGAGCATATCGGTAATCTTTTGGGATCCAAAGTATCACGATATATCTCTAGTTTGATATTTTGTCACATTCCTATAAAACACTATTTTCGAGTTTTATGATAATGCAGGTCAAAGCTAAATAAGGAACGTGTACTTTTGTTTCTGAATACGGGACGATTCCGTTTTTCAAGGGACAGTTGGCAACCCTAGCTAAGGTGGCTACTTAGCTATTTTCGCTAACGTGATGTTTTGTGTTTTTGCGTCCGTGTCAAGCGAAATGGAGGAGGAGATGGTGTTCCAGGAGTTTAAGCGATCGTACCTTCGAGGAATGATCGCAGACGACGATGAGGAGGAAGGAAACGTGTCGGGCGGCGATGACATGGCGCCAAAAGAAAAATGAGAGAGTGCTGGGAGGATGGATTAGCCACCCTAGTAGCTAACTAGCACCTGACATTGGACTGGGATGGTCAGCATTGGTTATGTTTTAGTGGAATTGACATCCGTTTGTACTGGGAGGGGCGAACCCTATCAGTCCAAACGGATTGGACGTCTAACGTCGTCAGTGGTAGTCAGCGAGTGAACGTGTGAAAAATGCTAAAGCCGTTAGAACAGTGGGAAGGTTATTAATGTCTTTCCACAGTTTGAGTGTTGTAAGTGTTCATTTGACAAAAATTACAGTGTACTCTTTTTAAAAACAGCTTTTTCAGAGCAACGCTGGTACAGCCGTCAGTGCCAGTCGCAGCCAATGAGTTCATTGTTAGCATGCTATTAGCAAGTTAGCTGTTGTGGAACATTCCATAAGACAAAAAGCCCAATAAAGTACTTGAAAACATCACAGTGTCGAATTGATATCTTTTAGTTCAGTGATGACATCATCATGGTCGAGAGTTCAAAGTGAGATAATAATTGAATCTAGATTAAAGTCCGTTCTTGTAAGATTATCTCAATAAAAAAACGTCAAATTAAAAAAAAAATGACATAATATCGGCTGTCTATAATAGCAATTACTTTACATTAAAATGAGTTTGTAATAATTCACTATTAAAAGAATATATACTGTATATAGCGGAAAACAGACGACTAAAAAAGCAGTTTCTGCTCTTGCACTACTGTTTAAAATAAACTGCGGTATTTTAAGCCAAAATAACTTCTGTGTTTGTTAGAACAATATGTCTATATGCTGCCATAGCAGATTCATGGCGCATTAAGACACCGAACTATTTGTAATTGGTCTGTTTTACCCTGGAAACCCCCGTTTGCGGACGTCACGCAACCATTTTTTGTTTCAACCCAGCCATAAAACGAAGGTAATTAATTATATTTATTAATTATGAGGTCTGTCATTTTAGCTTAGAATCATTAATTGATGTTTAAAAAAAACAACTTTAAAAAGTTATTCACTCGCATGTTTTAAACTTTTAAACATATTCCGTCACAATGAAAAAATTAACGTCTGTAAAAAAAGTCACGGATATCTACCTCATAACTATCGCTTAATTGTATTTTCCTCATTACTGTCGCATTTTCCCCAATATTTTAGATGATAAATAATCTATCCATACAAAGAAAAATTGAAAAAAAAAAAAAAAAAAAAAAGAACATTTCGACCACTCCTTGATGTCTGCGATTTCTGCATCGCGACCCTTGTTATATTACCATGTTTCACCCATAAAATCCCCCAAAAATCCGGCTTTGGCCTTTCACAGCTGTGTCTTGACACTCGGTGATTCTTGCAGTGACGTGCGGTGAGGTTCATGGTTGGTGAGGCACTGACTCCTTTAGTGTCAGATTTCCAAATATATAAACCAAAAAGGGTAGCTTATTCAATTGGCTACTGGTTATTTCATATCTCATCAGCATTCTTTACAAAACGCGCACACACGGTACATATTATCGATACGTAAAAGTAAGAAAATAACATGCATTTGCGATAATTCATGCAACATAAATGAGAGTAAAGAGTGGTGTACAAAACCACAGAATCTTATTCTGACCTTTAGTGAAATATTCAGTTGTTTTTAAAACTTGTAATTCTGATACTTTAATCAATTTATTACAGATTGCTAAACAAAAAGTGTGAAAAGAAAAACAATATTTTATTTAAGGCCAAAATTTAGTTTTTAAATATTCTATTGTATTTTTCTTAGTCTAAGCTCTTTTTTTAAAATTGTTTTTAGAAGATTGAAATGAAAACTGTTTGTGGTCTTGCGCCTGTCCTTCACCACAACAACCGCCGTTACTTTGGAAGAGCATAGGTTTGGTCTCAACATTCGTAGGGACGATATAACAGCATAACCTGCATGTAGGTACACTTTTTGCTGGGGACGGGACATTAATAAGACCAAACAGATTGGATGAAGGGGTCAAAGGGCCACATTTCTCATGTATATGAACCTAGTTAATTAATAGGCAAAATGATCGATGCAAAATAAATCCTTATCTACTGATAATAACTTTTATGTGCATTGGTTCAGATGATACACTGTTCGATTCAAACCTTTGTTTTCAAAAAATACTAAAGAAACATTTTGAAAACTTCCTGAATAAATGTCTGGTTTTTATTAGCATAAACATAATGAAAATAATTCACTTACTAATGGTAGGGTCAATTCTATCCTTACAACATATGGAACTATTGAAAGATCTAAATTCTCTATATAACTGAACATTATATCATGCAAAAAAGGTAAGGCTGCTTAAACGTTTGTGGGGACAATTTTAGCATCCTGAAAAGTTGGTAGTGTTATGTCCCTACCGTCCCTATGCAAACCTACGCCCTTTTTGTAAAAGTCCTCCTTATTTTCCTTTACCTTAAAAAAAATCTCTCCGCCTCAATGGAGAGGATTGCTTCAATTAGATCGCTGTGTTCTATTTGACAAGCCAGAAGACACAGTGGATGTGTCCAAATGTCTAGCTAACCTTTCATCTTTCTTAGCAAAACCATGTAATCGTTCTACATATATGCCACGTTTAGAAGAGCTTACTCGCTCATCGTTACCACGAAATGTTAACTCCTGTTTAGCTAGGATGCAGGTTGCATTAATGAGGTCTTTCAAACTCTTTACCTTAGCGTTCTTGATGCTACCGTTGAGCTTCCGCTGTTCGTCAAAGCCAAATCGATCCTTGAGCTTCCAAAAGTTTTTAAAGCAATCAGGCTTTGAATGTGAGTGGTCGAGCTCTCGTGTAGCTTCGTGGTAGTTTTTTAATGTCACAATATCTCGTGTTAGTCCAGAAATTGGCACAAGTTGAGAAAAAAAGGCAGGGAAAGCAGCAAAGCCGATTTTTTCGAAGGACAGCCACATAGCCAGTCTTTTCGGGTGTACCAGTCCGTTTGAAAAGCGCGAGTTATCTTCTGTCCCGTAGTTTGAAGCAAACCTTTTAGCTCCGGTGTCGTTAATCGCGTCCACTTTTGACGGAAAGTCCAGTTTCACGTACGCCCCCTTTCAGTGCGGCAGAGTACTATCTGCCGCAGCCTGTGCCTTTTCACTGCGGTTTTATTTCCCATCAGCAAAACTAAATATGTCGCTAGCAAACATTAAACTTTCAGGGTTAAAGACATTAGCCAGACTGTGGAAAATCAGGTCAAATAAACGTATCTGGAAACATTATAATGGTGACATGCAGATGTACGGCAACCAGCACGCTCCAATTCCATGTATCAACCCAGTTTGTTATGGATTGCGCAATCAGAGGTGAGGCTTTACTCGTTGCTGCCGCACCTCTCGTTTCATTTCGTTATTTGAACAGGAAATGGGCAAATTCAGCGATTTTGACTATAAAAAATGTTTGAAATGAGTCATACACAAAGAGCAATGGACAAATATTAATATAAATTTGATGCTATAATTATTTTTTTGTCATGATGACAGGTGAGGCTCCCCTGACCGCACGTCACTGGATTCTTGCTACATGGAGGTTTTGGATCGAAATAAGGTAAGTACAAGATAATATCTCATTAAAGTCATGGCGTCTTTAATTCTGCTCTTTCATGCTCTCACCTCCAGATGGGGTTTCGCTGTTATAAAAATAAAAAATAAAAAATCTTTTTAAATGCCCTCCTGTTCAAAATGTTTCTTCCCCCAGAAAATTGAGATTTTAAGCTTTCCAATGATTTATCACACGTTCATATGGGACAATTTTGAAAGCTGGCCAAATTGGGGGTCTCAGAGCAGAACTTCAAGTAACCTGAGTGTTTTCCGCAATATATATTTTTTTAAACATGGTATCGGTTCAGTATCAGCATTGCCTGATACCACACAGCCAGTTATTGGTATGGGAGGTCAAAAAATAGTATCGGTGCAACACTACTTTTTACAGGTGTTTGCAATAATACAACAGTTAAAATGTTATTCAAAACAGGAAGTGCCACGATTTTTCAGATTTTTCAACAGTACAATTCTGGCAACCACAGCTGTCAGGAATTTTTTTTTTTTTTTTTTTTTTTTTTTTACAGTGGAGCGAATAAAACCCAGCAGGCGTCGGGCCACAGCAGATACCCGCTGAAAGTACTGCTGCTGTCTTTAGCCGCATACAAACCGTTACTGAGTGCGTCCTTCACCTTAAGATACACCGTGTCCCCCGCAGTGCAATGCAGCACCACCGTGTGGCCAAAGGTGTACTTGCGCTTGCTGTTGACCACCGGCTGGGAGTTGAGGAATAAAGCCACATCTAGCCACTTCTGGGCAACCGCTAGGTGGAAGGTAAAGACAAAGGTACCGTTGACGGGGGCTGTGTAAATCCCTGAAAGAGGGTCGAAGTGGCCCTGCTGATTAGTGATGACATGCGGGAAAGGAACGGGCCGCTCAGGAGCGGGAAATGATTGGTTGACATGTGCAAAGAAAGCTGACTTGATGGCAGGGGTACAAGGCCCAATGGAGCCGGCGGGGCCCGGAACTCCTGGACTGCCCTTCGACCCCTGTGGGCCGGCAGTACCTCGATCCCCCGAGTCCCCTTTAGCTCCCTTGTTACCTGCTGCTCCTTTGGCACACTTACAGCTGCCTTGCTCACCCAGGGTACCTTTCTGGCCCCTCATCCCGGGATCTCCGGCTTTACCCGACACCCCCTTATTACCCTTGGTACCTCGGGATCCTTCAATTCCCCGGACTCCGGCTGATCCCGGGGGTCCTTGTAGACCAGGGGGGTTCTTAACACGCTGACAAGCTGCAGGGCATATTCCATTTTCTCCTCGTGGACCCAGCAAACCTGGGAAGCCAAGCTGTCCTCGGTAACCCGTCTCCCCTGCAGTCAGTGAAAACATGGTTTAGGTTGTGGAGACAATGTTAAACAGCACTACTGTTTTTTGTTGTTGTTTTTTTTCAATACATTTTTTATTTTAGAATCTCGGACGCCATTTTACCATGTATTATTCATTTATTTATTTTACAAGCTACTTTAGATGGTCCTTTTGGAGCTCTTCTGCAGATTATTATGAATGAAGTTTATTATGAACCCACCCATGACAGTGGTTACTACAGTTGAAACCTAAAACCTTTAATCCCTCATAGAGTAATTGACTAATTTTGGTAATGCAAAATAATAATAATAATGATAATAATAATAATAATAATAAACATTTTGGGGGAACTTTGACACTTTATTGGCAAGTGACTGTTTTTGTTCATTTACACAAACGTCAAAAACTTTTTTAAAAAAAATTTTTTTTAATCCTTATTGTTTTGTTTGTTTGTTTGTTTTGTTTTGTTTTGTTTTTTTAATTGTATAAGTATAAATGCATTAATCAACTGGAAAATGCAATTTATGCAGAAATTACGATGTTGGCTTTGCTGTGATGGTTGATATATTGGGTCACTCCCTGTTGATTTTGAGGCATTTTGTTATCTCCTAACCATTAATTCATGAACAAATGATTATAGTTATCAATACATTTGACAATCAATTTTCATTGATTAGTCGAATAATTGTTGCAAGGCTAGTTGGCAGACATCATGGAAGGAAGGTAAACCCTAACTACAATGTTGTCAGCAACAAAAAAACGAGGTAGCTGACCTTTTTCTCCTAGATGGCCTGCCGTTCCAGTGACACCAGAACCTCCGGGTGGCCCCTTCTCCCCCTGTTGCCCCATTTGACCTGACCACAGACAGAAAAAATACAATAGAAAGACATGAGGACCAAAGAAATGCCTTTAGATCAAATTTAGATGGAAGGTCAGTCTCACCTTTTGAACCCGGATGTCCAAGGATTCCCCGAAGCCCCGTGAACCCGGTCAGTCCCATTCTTCCGGGACTTCCTGACGCACCAGATAAAAAGTCAGGGATGAGGACGGACGTGGTCACTTGTCGGCATCTTAACTTTTTACAGGGCACTCATTGAACTCATTGGCTGGGCGGGGCCAGTGGACGAACTCCCAATCAAAATGGATTGGACACCTTGCGCATTCAATGGCATCTTAAGAGTTAACAGTAAATATTTTCCCATTTAATTTTTCAAATATTTAATGTTTTTTTTTTCAGAAAAGTTAAGTTTTTTATTTTTATTTTTTACTTTTTTTGTAACTGTAATTAAGAAAAATAATTTTTTTTTTAAATCTGTAAATATGTATTATATATATTTAATTTAAAAAATGTTTAGTTACAAAAAAAAAAAAATAAATAAACTTCATTTTAAAAAAATATTTTCTACACATATTTTAAAATTAATTAATGACACATATGTTAAAAAAACACGCACACACAAAACGAGCAGTCATTGGCAGTACGCCCAGTTTAAATTAAATGGATGTCTATCTCTGTCAAGGGCATGCAATGAGTTGAATACAATGGTGAAACAAATCGATTTAAGAGTGTTAATGTGGGCCATAATCCAAATCTCTTTGAATTCATCGGCTGCCATTGACAGTGCTTGATGTCCAAACCATTTCGACTGGAAGGACTGGCTATGAATGCTCATCTTTCAGCACCATTGACAGTGACAGATGTCCAATTAATTTCAACTGGGAGGGACAAATGATGTTCATTCGCCCCTCTCAGTCAAAATGTATTGGACGTCTAGCGCCATCAATGGATGCTATAGAAATATGGTAACATATTTTGTTTTATTATGGTAACGTATGTCGGAAAACACTCAGGTGAATTGAGGTTCTGCTCTGAGACCCCCAATTTGGCCAAATTTCAAAATTGTCCGATATGCATGTGTGATACATCATTGGAAAGCTTAAAATTTCAATTTTCTGGGGGAAGGAAAAATTTAACCAGGAGGGCTTTAAAAAAAAATTTTTTTTTGAACAGCAAAACCCTAACTGGAGGCGAGAGCACGCGAGAGCAGAATTAAAGACGCCACAATTTTAATGAGATATTATCGCGTACCTACCTTGTTTCGATCCACAAACTCCATGTAGCATGTGTTACCGAGTGTCAAGACACATCTGTGAATGGCCACAGCCAGATTTTTGGGGGGATTTTATGGATGAAACATGGTGATATAACAAGGGTAGCGATGCAGAAATTGCAGACAACAAGGAGTGGTTGAGATTTTCTCTTTCATATAGTTACCCTTTTAAACGTTATTTTCCCATTTTTCTTTGTTTGGATCGATTATTTATCATCTAACATATCAAGGAAATTGCGACAGTAACAAAAAAAATACACTTAAGCGATAGTTATGAGGTAGATATCCGTGACTTTTTTACAAACGCCAAATTTTTCATTGTGACATAATTAGTTTAAAAGTTAAAAACATGCAAGGGAATATTTTTTTTAAGTCGTTTTCTTTTTTTAAGCTAAATATTAGACATCAATTAATGATTCTAAGCTAAAAATGACAGACATTTGGAATAATAAATATAATTACTTACCTTCTTTTTATGACTAGGTTGAAACAAAAGTGGTTGCGCGACGTCTGTAAACGGGGGTTTTCAGGGTAAAACCGACAAATTAAAAATAGTTTGGGGTCTTAATGCGCCATGAATCTGCTTTTTAATTCATATTTTGGGGGGAAATGTTTGAAAATGTGTTATATGTGGGACAGGGATTTTCACAAATTCAGTAGAATTGCCCATGCCAGTGGTGGAAGGTAACGAAGTAAAAGTACTTCATTACTGTACTTAAGTACAATTTTGTGTATCTGTACTTTACTTTTTACTTCTACTTCACTATATTTTACAACAGATACCTATACTTTTTACTGCACTACTTTTCAAATTGTCAGCTGTGTTACACATTACATTTGTGTGTTTGTTGGTGTTTGTTTGTTTGTTTGTTTGTTTGTTTGTTTGTTTTATCTGTTAGTTTTTTTTTCATTGTGAATTGATAGTTTTCATGCCGTCGGCGCAATCGATAAACCCCGTGCAACTATACTGTAACCGAGCACTAGAGGCAGCAGCACGAGTGCGAGCACGATTGGGTAGATGAAAAAGACACAGTGTTGATCAATACAAATCACCACACTCTCGAACAGCAGGTGGCAGTATGCTCCTGATAGTTGCATGGAAGTCGCCATTAAGCCAAGTTTTGGAGTTTTTGAGCTTGTTAAGCTTCTGTGTGTGGTGCAGTCAATTTTATCGCTCGTTTTTTCTATTCTGCACAGTTTTAAATAAAACTGAGCTGTCAATGAATTTTTTGGTTGTTTCTTAAAATATTGACTCAGATCTCTGTATGTATGTGCGTATGTACAGTGGTACCTCTAGTTACGAAAGTCTTTACATACAGAATTTTCAGGTTAAGACTCGCCTCAACAGGAAAATATTGCCTCTTGTTATGAACGAAATTTCAGGGTACAAAAGGCAAAAATACAGTACGCCTGGAACAGCTCCCAGTGTTTACTGAATGTAACATACTTATAGCTGCTCTTCCATTGGCTGTTGCCTGGCATTCCTGGCATTTAATTGGCTAAAAGGGACCTCTACTGTATGTGTGCAGTATGTGTGTATCCCAGCACCCTCTTCATTCGTTACTCTTGTTCTGACAACTTTACATGAGTTTATTGGCTTTTATTCTTTATTATTTTCTTGTTTTTTTTTTTACATTATGCACAACTCTGATTTTATGTTTATTGTGCAAGAATCTAATTGTAGCATGTATTTGTTACATGTTTTGATGCATTTTTATGCATTATAAAAGATTTATGTCTGAATTTTGGGGGGCTAGCAATCATTTACTAAACTACTAATTACTAAACTACTTCTAGAACCAATTAATTTCGGAAGATACCACTGTATATAGTTGTACACTACCGTTCAAAAGTTTGGGGTTGACCCCAAACTTTGTAGTGTATATATATACGTAAAGTATATTACATTTTGTATTGGGAGAAAATACTTTTTCTCTTTTACATGCAAAGTAAATTTTGAAGCAAGTACTTTTGTACTTGAGTGAATATTTTCTTTGATACTTGTACTTTTAAGTAATTTTTTGCATCTGTATCCGTACTTTAACTTAAGTAAAAAAAAAGTGAGTACTTCATCCACCACTGATGATATTGAAGTACATCAAATATCAAATGGTATACATGCCTGAGGGACCAGGCTCTCCACACTCCCCTGGGGGCCTCGCAGAGCTTTCACACTGCAAGCACAAACACCAAACCGGAGTTTGCGGCGACACCGTGGACTTCAGCAGCATGTCGCAAATGGTCATATCAGGGTTGGGCGGCGTTGCCACGCCACCAGTCCGCAGCATTCGGAGGCTCTCCGAGCCTTCTGGGATGTTGACCAAGTGGGGCGGCATCTGCGCCCACGGGGGTGTTCCATTTTCCCAGTTGAAGGGGTCAGGGGCGGCACCTTCACTTTCCTCAGTTGGAATTTTTGCAGACTGGGTCAAGCCTGTTCCCACTACGTCAGGCCAGTGGAAGGCGTTGGGGGGCATTACTCTGCCAGCTTCTGGCATATCGACCCTGTGGGCTCCAAGTGGACCTGCGGGCGGCATCTGCAAGGGGGACACAAGGAAGGCATGCGCCCATGGGGGTGTTTCGATGATGGGCCGACTCCCGTTTTCCTCCAGGTAGGATAAGTAGAAGGTGCTAGGGTCAGAAGCGGCACTGTCCAATCGATTCGTTCCATTTATAAGCTGACTCCTCCTTCGTTCATCGGTGTCAGAGTGGGCGTCCACCCTCACGGCGGTGCCATCAGGGAGGACCCCAGCCCGGCAGGTGGCTGATGCCAGCAGGACGACCAACAAACGCGACATCTGGATCATACAAACTTGCCCATGAAATCATTTTTTTTTTCCCAAGCTTTATTTAACCAAACTTAACTATAAAACAGTAAATATTCATTTTAAGTTATTTTTAAAAAAAATTTTTTTTTTCCCAAAATCAAAGTAAGAATAAAATAAAACTGCTAACCTTCCCAGTACAAATGGATTTAAATATATCGCTGTCAATGGCAGCCAATTTCAGTTGAATTATCAGTTGTTATTAGCTACAGTGCTGGCGAAAAGCATTGGCAACCCTGCAATTCTGTCAGATAATGCTCAATTTCTCCCAGAAAATGATTGCAATTACAGATTCTTTGGTAGTAATATCTTCATTTATTTTTCTTGCAATGAAAAAACACAAGAGAATGAAAAAAAAATTAAATCGTTATCATTTTACACAAAACTCAAAAATGGGCTGGACAAAAGTATGAGCACCCTTTAAAAAATCACGTGATGCTTCTCTGATTTGTGTAATTGACACCACCTGTTACTTACCTGTGGCACAGACTGGTGGCAAAAACTAAATCACACTTGCAGCAAGTTAAAATGGATTAAATTTGACTCAACCTTTGTGGAATCGTTATCATTTTACACAAAAATGGGCCGGACAAAAGTATTGCCACGCTCAGCCTAATACTTGGTAGCAAAACCTTTAGACAAAATAACTGCGAACAACCGCTTTGGGTATCCTTCAATGAGTTTCTTACAATAATCTGCTGGAATTTTAGACCATTCTTCTTTGGCCAACTGCTCCTGGTCTTTGAGATTTGAAGGGTGCCTTCTCCAAACTGCCCTTTTCAGATCTCTCAACATGTGTTGTATGGGATTCAGGTCTGGACTCATTGCTGGCCCCTTTAGAAGTCTCCAGTGCTTTCTCTCAAACCATTTTCTAATGCTTTTGAATTGTGTTTTGCGTCATTGTCCTGCTGGAAGACCCATGACCTCTGAGGGAGACCTTGTTTTCTCACACTGGGCCCTACATTATGCTGTAAAATTTGTTGGTAGTCTTCAGACTTAATATTGCACACATTAAGCAGTCCAGTGCCAGAGGCAGCAAAGCAACCCCCCAAAAATCAGGGAACCTCCCCATGTTTGACTGTGAGGACCGTGTTCTTTTCTTTGAAGGCCTCGTTTTTCTTCCTGTAAATTCTATGTTGATGCCTTTTCCCAAAAGCTCCACTTTTGTCTCATCTGACCAAAAAACATTCTTCCAAAACGTTTTGGCAAACTCCAACCTGGCGTTTTTATGTCGCTGGGTCAGAAGTGGGGTCTTCCTGGATATCCTACCATAGAGTCCCTTTTCATTCAGACGCCGACGGATAGTACAGGTTGACACTCTTGTACCCTCGGACTGCAGGACAGCTTGAATTTGTTTGGATGTTAGTCGAGGTTCTTTATCCACCATCTGCACAATCTTTCATTGAACTCCCTCGTCAATTTTTCTTTTCTGTCCACATCTAGGGAGGTTAGCCACAGTGCCATGGGCTTTACACTTATTGATGACACTGCGCACGGTAGACACAGGAACATTCAGGTCTTTGGAGATGGACTTGTAGACTTGAGATTACCCATGCTTCCTCACAATTTTGCTTCTCAAGTCCTCAGACAGTTTTTTAGTCTTATTTCTTTTCTCCATGCTCAATGTGGTACACACAAGGACACGGGGCAGAGGTTGAGTCAACTTTAATACATTTTAACTGGCTGCAAGTGTGATTTAGTTATTGCCACCACCTGTTATGTGCCAAAGCTAAGTAACATGTGCTGTTAATTACACAAATTAGAGAAGCATCACATGATTTTTTCAAAGGGTGCCAATACTTTTGTCCGGTCCATTTTTAGAGTTTTGTGTAAAATGATAAGGATTTTTTTCCCCCATCCTCTTTTGTGTTTTTTCATTGGAAGCCAAATAAATGATGGTATTACTACCAAAACATCTGTAATAACAATCATTTTCTGGGAGAAATTGGGCATTATCTGACAGAATAGCAGGGTGCCAATACTTTTGGCCAGCACTGTAAGTGATAGGTGGTCATGCGGATATAATTCATTAGTTAACTCAGAAATTAGTTAACACAGAATAATTATTCTAATCGTGCATTAAAATCAGAGCCACCAAAGAAAAAGTTCAGCCTTTTTTAGATTCACTTAGACAAGTTGTATATATTACATATGTACAGTATTACTATATATCGTCACAATCTTAAAATAAAATTGCCTTTGTCATTGTTTTACACACACATAAAAAAAAAATCTAAATTGTTCATAGATATAAGGATTCATCAAAGCGTTTTTTTTTTTTTTTTTTTTTTTTTTTTGCTTACTGAAAAATCTGGGGTGGGGTGATAACTTATCAATATGCTACCTAACTATAAGTAGCAAGTCACATGTCAAATTAATTAAACGTCTGTTGCCTGTCAATGGCAGCTAATAAGTCTCTCCTTGAATGTGACATTTGAATGAAGCAGAAAACATTTAAAGCATCATGGGACCTACCTCAGTGTTGGACAAGGTAGATGAAGAGTGTGAGGAAGAGCACTAAGCGCGGGATTTGGTTTGTGGAGGGAGGGGCCCGCGACAGACTAACAGAACGATAGACGGATGGGATGACCTCCTTCAGGCGAAAGAAACTCATCTCCTCTTTAAAGCGGAATCCAAACAAGCATTCACACAAAAGTAAAGCGAGACGAGCAACAACAAAAGATGAATGGCTGACCTTGATAAGTGTCCCGATTTGGTGACTTACTGTTTATGGCTTAGTCACGGGACACGTGGAAGTTTTTCTACTTGGTCACGTTTGACACACAAATGGTGGTCGCTGCGATAAAAAAAAGACAATGTGTACTTGTGCTAACCAGTACAATTGATGATGAAATGATTTCACAACTTTTTTTTATCGTCGGTGAATCATCTACAGACATTTGCCACGTTTACATGGAGCCAAATATTCCAATTACAATCGGAATATTTGTTCAAACCGAATAAATGTGTTCCATATAAACACCTCATTCGGAATGAACAGGCCCAAACCGAATGGAATTTCATTCCAATTCACAGGGGTGGAATATTCCTTTTCCCAAACCGATTAGAAGTAAAATTATATCAAGTAATTTCTGCACATGCTCCATACTGACGTGGTGATGTCACTTTGTGACGTAAGTAACGTCACTTGCAACATGGCTTCCAAGCACAGCGCACCTAGTTGGAGTCCGGCGGAAAGATTGTATTTAATTCAAACTTTAAAAGAACTGAATATAATTGCTCGCTTAGACGGGCGTAAAACGAGGAACAGTGAACTATTTAAAAAAGTTGACGAGAGGTTACACGAAGCCGGAATAGACCGGAGCGTTGACCAGATTAGAAACCGGTGGAAAACCGGCTACTACAAGGCAAAAGAGCAAAACAGCAGAAGCGGATACGACCCCACAAACACAACAAGTGGGTTAAAGTTAAAACAGCAGCACTCCGACGATCGATCTCCATGTTTTGCAACGTGACGCTTTGTTTTGATTAATCTGCGCATGTCAGACGGCAGTTGTCAAACGTCCTTTCGGAATAAAGGCAGTCACATGTAAACGCTGGATCGGAATAGATGAAGTGACATATAAACAGCTGATCTGAAATTTCCATTCGGAATGATTTGAATCGGTATGAATAAAAGTCAGCATGTAAACGTGGCTAGTGATGACCTCAAGTTGTCAATTTGGAGACTGGTAGGACTTGCTTTAAAAACTTAGCTATTTTTACATTGACCTCAAGTTGTTATATTGGAGACTGGTAGGATTTGCTTTAAAAAAAACAACTATTTTTTAGGGCTGTCAAAATTATCGCGTTAACGGGCGTTAATTATTTTTTTTAATTAATCACGTTAAAATATTTGACGCAATTAACGCAGATGTCCCGCTCAGAAAGTTTTAAAGGACAGTACACTGAAACGCTCACTTGTTGTTATGGAGTTTTGCCGCCCTCTGCTGGCGCTTGAGTGAATGACCATCTCGCATGTTGCCTCAAAATGATTACAATGAGGCCGTTTATGGACATTAAGAGTGAAGAGAATGCCACCGGCCGCTTGGGGGCATCGCCGTTCCATACTCATGTTATTTCTTCCAAACGTGGGAGAATTAGTAGTTGTGAGACGTTTATGCTGTATTCACAATGCAATGCAAATTGCTATTTGTGCGCCACACATATTTCGGTAAGTTTTCTTTCTTTTAGTGGCAATTATGTGTCTCTTGTTGTATTTTGGGTAAGATATGTACAGATATATGTTATACTTGCGAGTGGACACAGGCGTTCTTTGGACTGCGCCGTTTATTGGCAACTCCTTCACAACAAACATACAGTGGGGAGAACAAGTATTTGATACACTGCCAGCAGTGTATCAAATACTTGTTCTCCCCACTGTAAGTATCATTTAGTGAAAGCACAGCAAAAATAATATTCCTATCTCTCCCCAAAAAAATAATGTTCACAAAAAGAAAAGCACTTCAGTCTATAGTAATGAGGCACTATTCTGACAAACAGATACAACAATGCAAAATGAACTGGCATTCCATATCAAAATAGCTATGCAAAATACACGTAAAACTTAAGACTTTGGTCACTATTTTTATTATTGTTATTTTTATTCTTCTTATTATTAACTCTACTTTTGATTGAAAATTTTACAAATTTTATTAAAACGAAAACATGAAGAGGGGTTTTAATATAAAATTACTATAAATTGTAACTATAACATTTATCGTTTAAGAACTACAAGTCTTTCTATCCGTGGATCACTTTAACACAGTACTTCTCAAATAGTGGGGCGCGCCCCCCTGGGGGGGCGCAGAGCGATGCCAGGGGGGGGCGCATGTGTCCTCAGGGAACATGCTTTTTTCTTTTTTTTTTTTTTTTTTTTGCCGGACTGGAATAAAGTGTACTTGCACATCCACTCAGTGGGTGGCAGTGGCGCTCTCATTTTCAGAGTGCGTGCAGTATTTTTGAACTAAGGAAGAGCACTCAGCACTAGTGACGAGATTTGTCGTTCACTTGAGTAAACGAATCCATTCCGGTTCGTTCAGTAAAAAGATTCGTTCAAACGAATCGTTCAACGAATCGTTCGCCCCCCTCATCTCCCTCCCCGCCCAAACGAATCGTTCGGTTACTGAACGGGAAGTGACGTTGCCAAACGAATCACCAAAGACCGCTTCGCAGTATAACTGAACGGGAAGTGACATTGCTTGGTCCCTCCCTCTCTTCCACATTGACCACTCGTCGTAGTTTCAGAAATGAGTGACAGGCGGTATCATTCTGCTTTCACAGACAGCCTCGTCTCCCTCCTGCTGCTGCAAAAGCGAGGGAGAACTTCCGCGTCGTCTGTCCTAGTTCTATGGGCTCAAAGTCATGGCTCGTGCTTGCATTTCGATTTAGGACACGGTTAAACATTTTCCTTTTGTGAGGGGAGTAGGGGGCGGGGGCGCAAGGACTTTCTTTAGCAGGTTCTTGATCACACATACAATCACATATACAGCATGTTTGCTGTCACGAAAATAAAAATACATCGAAAGTTTAATTTCTGAATATGGAACGACCAACACATCATATTTACATCTCGCTCTGTTGTATTTTTGTTTTTTAGTATTAAGATGATCGTGTTGAATTTTTGCACTGGTATTAATAAATAATCCGGTCAGCTCCCCTGTCGTCCCCGCATCTCAGATCGTCAAATGCTGACGAGAAATAATTGTTTGCTCTTTACGATGTCGCCTTTCTACTCTCATTAGTCTGTTAAGAAAAATGTAGACATATTGCGACATCTCCCGTGTCCGCGTGCTTTGTTTTTGGGCGCTTGAGTAGCACATGATGGACGGATTGACATAATTTGTCAAACCAACCAACACCTGACACGAAAAAAAAAAAAAAAACACTCGGAAAAAAATTACATGTATATACAGTTTCATTGCAAATCAGTATTATGGTGATCATATTGTTTTTTTGCACTGGTATTAATAAATAAAATACTGGACTGTCTCAGGAAATTAGAATACACAATATTCTAATTTTTTGAGACAGTCCTGTGTATATATACAGGACTGTCTCAGGAAATTAGAATACACAATATTCTAATTTCCTGACTGTCTCAGAAAATTAGAATATTGTGTATTCTAATTTCCTGAGACAGTCCTGTATATATACACAGGACTGTCTCAAAAAATTAGAATATTGTGTATTCTAATTTTCTGAGACAGTCCAGTAATCCGGTCAGCTCCCCTGTCGTCCCCGCATCTCAGATCGTCAAATGCTGACGAGAAATAATTGTTAGCGCTTTACGATGTCGCCTTTCTACTCTCATTAGTCTGTTAAGAAAAATGTAGACATATTGCGACATCTCCCGTGTCTGCGTGCGTTGTTTTGGGCGCTTGAGTAGCACATGATGGACGGATTGACATAATTTGTCAAACCAACCAACACCCGACACGCTGACACGAAAAAAAAATAAAACACTCGGGAAAAAATTGACATGTATATAGTTTCATTGCAAATCAGTATTATGGTGATCATACTAAATATTTTTTTCTGTGCACATATGAGGTAAATATCGCTGCCATGAAGCCTCCATATAGTGACAGTTCTCTGCCCGCTTCACTGCCGTCACGCGACCGCAGCTCAGCTTTTGCTTGCCTCGTAGCTACCCGTGTTTTAAATTACTGTAAATTTGATAGTATGTCGTCATAGGCAGTCACGAGTTTGTTGAGAAAAGTACTACTCTAAACAATGCTCGCTAGATTTGTGTGGTGTTTTTGTCTGTTTGAGCAGCATTTGATAGGCTCCACGTTAACAAATATGTGACAAAGTCATTTCCTTTCATTTTCTGATTCGTTCACCGCATAGTCATTACTGGAAAATCAAGTTAGCAGCAAGCTAGGTCAGGAACCGGAGGACCGAGTCACTGAACGGGAAGTGACAAAACTCAGTCTTGCCCCCCTGCCTGCACGCTGGCTGCTTATTGGCCACACGTGGACGTGAGTGACAAACGCCCTGATTCTGTTTCCGCTCCCTCCCCTGCCCGCGATGAGGCTGGCGTCTGATTGGTCGTGTGCGATGTCAGAAGACGCTGCCGCTTGCTCAACGCCCTCCCACGCAGCGAACAAGCACCACCTTCATAGAACGAATCAGTGCAGATGATGATTAGTTCGGTCTCGTTCACCAAAACAATTCGTTCAAAAAGAACGAATCGTTCGCGACCGATACAACACTACTCAGCACACAGAAAACAGATATGAAGAGCAGTGCGCCGCCGCCGTTTTCGAAAGCCGTTTTCCGACCGGACTGACTCACGCAGCGACCCACTGTCTTGTCCGGTTCTCACGTTGCCGCCCGAGAAGTGCCATTTTCGGCTTGGGATCGTCACGACGACCGCCCTCACCTACGGTTCTACCTCGGCCGCCGAGAATGCGCTTTTTTCGGGCCGTTTGCCTTTTAGCTTTGACTTTTAATACAGTGGGGTGATGAGGAAAGACTACTGTTTACTGTGTCTGAAAATAATTATAGCGGACTGCCAGAAGCCAAATCAATTAAGACGCCACTTAAAGACATTCGACCCCAATCTCATTGATAAGCCGCTTGACTGTTTTGCAGCGAAAACGTGCCGAATATTGCCAACAATAGTCCTGCTTTGTCAGTGTTATATCAGTAAACCAGTGAGCATTGTTAGCATGCTCATTGCATAATGACTCCACACCATTGCAAAGGAGGTAATACTGAGTGTGAGCAGCAAAAATAAAAACTGTCCTTCTGTCCAAGGACACTCTTTTTTTCCTTTATTCATTTTTGTTTTTTCGGTCAAATTTTTTGGCATATTGTCCTCATGAGTCAATGTTTCTAATCAATTTGAATTTGTTATTATTTACGTATTTTATTACATTTTATTTTTCTGTATCAAATGGTCAAAAATACCTTGAGTGTATTTTTACAGTTTGAATGTGACTTTTTTTTTTTTTTTAATTCAGGCAAATTGATGCACGTCAAGTCTTCTCTGTTACAAACAAAACAATGTTAATAAAGTTATACTTTATTATAAGTTGATCTGTTCCTTGTTTTCTTTATTAGAAAAAAAGGACACAATGTTAGGCAGATGCGTATTTATAATAGTAATTTTATAGACGAATAATACTATTTACAGTGGCGGCGGAGAGTTTGGGGGGGCGCGAAACATTTACGTCTTGCTTGGGGGGGCGTAACAGAAAATAATTGAGAAGCACTGCTTTAACAGAAAGAATGTTAATGCCATTTGTGGTAGGCCTGAACGATATTGGGAAAAACTATTGCTGCGATTTTTTTTGGGTTTGCGATATATTGCGATATTATATTGCGATATTAAAAAAAAATTATATATATTTTTTTCAAGATATTTTCACAAGATGACTTAAATAGCTGTTTGGAAAGACTTTAGATCACCACAGTGTACAGTCATCCCTTTTTTTTCGCGGTTAATGGGGACCAGAACCCGACGCGATAAGTGAAAAACCGCGAAGTAGCCCACCCCCCCATTTTAAATTTTTTGTGTGTGTGTGTTTTTTGTGCCCAATGTATTTATTCAGATTTAGCATTGGAAAGAGATACATACAGGTTGACCCAAAAAAAGTTTACACTCAGTTGACTGCTTGTTTAAAAGCCATTGAAACATATCTAAATAGGTTGTCATGCTTAAGTGATTCATTAAGGTCACTCAATGCAGCTGGTAATCTCTCGTCTCTACAATTCCTGTGCTTCTGCTGAAAATGAAGAAAACTTTAGCTGTACCTGAATTGCTGCGTGCCGGTCTGACACCTACTGAGATTGCAGCAAATCTGAGAATATCCAGATGTGCAGTCTACAAAGTTAAAAAGAAGCTGAAAGATATTGGAACAGCCTCACGAAAACCTGGGTCTGGAAGTGCCGATCTGTGTGGACCAAAAAATTAATTGACAAGGTGATATGTGGCCACCCCAGAGTCCAGATCTCAATCCCCTGGATTATAGCATATGGGCAACTGTGGAGGACAGTGCCTGTAAGAAGCCACAAACTTCTGTGGCAGCCTTGGAGAGGTCCATTGTTAGATCTTAGGAAAAGATGACAGCATCCTACATAAAGAAGCGTTCCGCAGGCGCCTGGTGGCTGTTGTGACACTTAAGGGAGGACACATTGAAAAATAGAGTGTACTGTACATGTTCTTTACAATAATGTATAATTTGTAATTCACTTCTAATTCTAAGATGAATAAACATGGCATTTAAGTTGTATTATGGCAGTGTAAACTTTTTTTTGGGTCACCGTGTATAAGATGTTTTTTTCTCCCCCCCCCAAAGTGATTTAAAAAATGTATATAAATAAATGGTTTTTAAGCACTTCAAATTTCATAATTATGATAAGTTTTAAACATAACTGTCCAACCAAATCATTTTTGACAAGAATAAAGTACTGTAGCAGATAAATGCTTGGCTTTATTAAATGCTTCTGTTTATCTACTTTAGCTGTGACCGTTGAAGTGACATGTAGAAATTTCAAACTCCTCATGATCACTTCTGGCATTTAAATGTCTCCAACGTCCCCACAGTACACACATTCATTCTAGCGCGGCTTCCTTGCAACTGTTTAACAAGTTAAACGATGATTGACAGATGCCCGTGTGAAGTCTGCTTCTTTGGCCAGATCAAAGCCATTGTTGTGCCGCAGTGACTGAGAGGATCAAAAGGCTGGGAGAGGGAGGGTAGGAGGCTGTGCGCAGACCAGAAAGTGAGGCGTATGTGGATCAAAAAAAAAAGAAAAACTATCGCACGTGCTTGCGATGGGACTATTGCGCACACGCACATCGCGATGGCGATGTTTAAACGATATATCGTTCAGGCTTAATTTGTGGATTTATTGTTACAATAAACAAATACAGTACTTATGTACAGTATGTCGTATGTATATATCCGTCGTGTGTCTTATCTTTCCATTCCAACAATAATTTACAGAAAAATATGGCATATTTTAGAGATGGTTTGAATTGCGATTAATTTCGATTAATTACGATTAATTAATTTTTAAGCTGTAATTAACTCGATTAAAAATTTTAATCGTTTGACAGCCCTACTATTTTTACATTGACCAACAGTAACTATGATACGGATGCAATATGATTCACTCCAATTTTTACCAAAATGTAACAATTTTTGGACCAAAAATAAACCAATTTGGACCATAAAATTAATTAGTTTTTTTTTTACCATTAGATGATGGATGGATGGATTTCAACATCTTGGGCCAAAAATGAATCAGTCTCTTATATAACAAATATTTAAAATTTATTTACCAAAAATGTATCATTTTAGACCAAAAATGTACCCCACTTTGGACCAAAAAACAATTACTTTAAAAAAAAAAAATGTTGAGGAACAACATTAGATGGGCATTTTGCATTGAACAGCTCCTATCAAATTAGCTGTTTTTAAATTGGTGGCCTGGTAAAAGAGTGGTTAGCACATCTGCCTTATAGTTCTGAGATCAAAGGTTGAATCCTGGGCTCTGGCCTTCCTGTGTAGAGTTTGCATTTTCTTAGTGTGCCTGAGTGTGTTTCTCCAGGCACTCCAGTTTCCTCCTACATGCCTAAAACATGCATGTTGGCTGATTAAACACTTCAAATTGTCATTTACCCTTTATTTCCAAATGTATCACATTTGATTTACCTAAAAGTTCATGATTTTGAGACATTCAGAAGTTTGACATTTCTTTTTGAACAAAAAAAAAAAAAAAAATGATGGCTGCAAGTCAACACGTGCATCTGCAGGTTCCATGAGAAGAAAAAAAGCAGGATTTAGCAAGGGTTATAGATATTAGAGCGCTTATTACACATATTCATATTGACTTTTCTTTTTACAAATTTGAAAAAAAGGTTTCAATATGACCTTATTATTCAAATTTTGGGATTCTCTGATACTTGCTTCATGTTGCAGGTATTTAAGGGCTAGGTATGAGTGTGTGCTTGACTTGATTTTCTTCTCGTACCCTGCGATTGGCTGGCAACCAATTCAGGGTGTACCCCACCTACTGCTCATAGCTGGGATAGGCTGGATTAATTGATTTATGGCGAGCGGCTAGCCTAGCTTGGTTAAAAGGTGGGACTGGGCAGTCGGCTAATTTAGAGAGTTACACAGAGAAAAAGGCTATTTCATGAGAAAAATAGTTAAACAACTAAGGTTTAGAGGCACACAAATACACTCGAGATTCGACTCATTATGTGTTACCTCTGCGTAGGGGCTGCAGGCGGGGGCGTGGATGTCAGCTATTGTATGTGCAGCTCCTGCTGCCAACAATGTACCAGTAAAAAAATCCTGGTTTCAATATTTTCAGATAATAAATGATTTAAAAAAATTTTTTTTTTTAATCGATATACATGCTGTGGTGTCGGGAGGCGTAAATGTAAGATATTTACCATTCAGGCACCCGAGATCTCGCTCCTTGCCGCTTACTCGTCCTCTCACTCGTGCCGTGTGATGGTGAATGTGTGCCTCCGGTTTGAACTTTTATGGTAAAATCTCCCCGGAATCATGTTCTTGAGGAATTCCTCCTATGATCCACTTTACAGAGGCAAACCGTAACAAAAATGTTATTTTTATTACACAGTTTCAATGTTGATGGATTTGCGTGAGGCTTGATAATACATTTTTGGAATACTCTTAGTCTTTTAATTAGTGTGAAAAAGAAAGTGATAAGGAACTTTAAATTAAAGCAGTTCTCAAGTCCTAATACATATTTAGTCAATAAACTCAAGAGCCTTAAAGAGACCCTTGAAGCCCTGATTGTAAAAGACCAATATGACGAGGAACAGAAGGTTGATGAGAGAGTTATCAACCACCCCAAGATCTTCTACGCATATGCTAATTCGATGAGGCAACCCCGCTTAAATATTGGCCCCCTCGAGGACCCATCTACAAGGGAAGTCACAAATGACCCGAATGAAATGGTTAATATCCTTGCACGCCAGCACACCTCGGTTTTTCATCCCCTAAGAACCCGTAAATGCAGCTACTGCCCACAAGAGACTGCCTGTTTTCGGATCTCACCGTGTCTGTTCTGGACGTCACCGAGGCATTGTCAGCCTTCAAGTCACACAGCAGCCCAGAACCCAATGGGGTAACGGCGGCGTTCCTCAAGAACTGCATAGGTCCGCTGACACACATGCTCCCGACCCTTGTCCAATGATCATTCAACAAGAGTATTCTCCCCAAGTCCCTTAAGGCATCTGACATACGGCCAAAATTTAAAAGAACCTGCCCTCGATCTCAGCCATCATCCTACCGGCCGATTTCTGTCCCCCTATAGCCAGCAAAATGCTAGAAATAATACCAGTCAAGCACCTCAAGCAATTCACACTCGACCATGCCTGTCTTTCAAGCTCCCAGCACAGTTTCACGAGCTCGAGGAGCATTATCTCACAGCTAATTAGCCAAGTTGCGTATATTGCGGAGCTCCTGGAAAACGATCAAGCTGTCGACATCCTTTGCCTGACTGGAAGAAAGCTTATGACAGAGTGCAACACAAACAGCTCCTTGCAGGACTGCAAGCTATTGGCATTGGCGGCTGTTCCATAGGCTTGGTAAGGTCATTCCTGACCAATACAACCCAAACTGTCACCGTCGAAGACGCCAGGAACAATGAGGCCCTGGTGGTTTCAGGAGTGGTACAAGGTTCCTGCATGGGGCCTCTCTTGTTCCTGATATTCATGATACAGTGGGGCAAATAAGTATTTAGTCAACCACCAGTTGTGCAAAGTCTCCTACTTGAAAAGATTAGAGGCGCCTGTAGTTGTCAATATCAACATGGGTAAACCTCAACCACGAGAGACAGAATGTGGAGAAAAAAAAAACAATATCACATTGTTTGATTTTTAAAGAATTTATTTGCAAATCATGGTGGAAAATAAGTACTTGGTCAATACCAAAAGTTCATCTCAGTACTTTGTTATGTACCCTTTTTTGGCAATAACGGAGGCCAAACGTTTTCTGTAACTCTTCACTCTTCGCTTGGTGTAAAGAAATCAACTGTAGGAGCAATAATTAGAACGTGGAAGACGTACAAGACCACTGATAATCTCCCTCGATCTGGGGCTCCATGCAACATCTCACCCCGTGGCGTCAAAATGATAACAAGAACGGTGAGCAAAAATCCCAGAACCACACGGGGGGACCTAGTGAATGACCTACAGAGAGCTGGGACCACAGTAACAAAGGCTACTATCAGTAACACAATGCGCCGCCAGGGACTCAAATCCTGCACGGCCAGACGTGTCCCCCTGCTGAAGCCAGTACACGTCAAGGCCCATCTGCGGTTCGCTAAAGAGCATTTGGATGATCCAGAAGAGGACCGGGAGAATGTGTTATGGTCAGATGAAACCAAAATAGAACTTTTTGGTAGAAGCACAGGTTCTCGTGTTTGGAGGAGAAAGAATACTGAATTGCATCCAAAGACCACCATACCCACTGTGAAGCATGGGGGTGGAAACATCATGCTTTGGGGCTGTTTTTCTGCAAAGGGACCAGGACGACTGATCTGTGTAAAGGAAAGAATGATTGGGGCCATGTATCGAGAGATTTTCAGTGAAAATCTACTTCCATCAGCAAGGGCATTGAAGATGAGACGTGGCTGGGTCTTTCAGCATGACAATGATCCCAAACACACAGCCAGGGCAACAAAGGAGTGGCTTCGTAAGAAGCATTTCAAGGTCCTGAAGTGGCTTAGCCTGTCTCCAGATCTCAACCCCATAGAAAATCTTTGGAGGGAGTTGAAAGTCCAGTTCCAAAACATCACTGCTCTAGAGGAGATCTGCATGGAGGAATGGGCCAAAATACCAGCAACAGTGTGTGAAAAGCTTGTGAAGAGTTACAGAAAACGTTTGGCTTCCATTATTGCCAAAAAATGGTACATAACAAAGTATTGAGATGAACTTTTGGTATTGACCACCACCATGATTTGCAAATAAATTCTTTAAAAATCAAACAATGTGATTTTCTGTTTTCTTTTTCCACATTCTGTCTCTCATGGTTGAGGTTTACCCAGGTTGACAATTACAGGCCTCTGTAATATTTTAAAGTGGGAGAACTTCCACAATTAGTGGTTGACTAAATACTTATTTGCCCCACTGTACTTGTGGAAAGCATTGCCAAGTCTTCAAAGGCCTTCTTCTATTGCGATGACTCCAAACTAGGTGGCCGAACGAGGGTTGATCAAGGAGTCAGTACAGGCAATCCAAGAAGATCTTAATGCCATACTCAAATGGGCACAAGATAATGGCATGACAGTCAACGCCTCGAAGTGTAAACACTTGAGAATGTCAAATGGCTCTAACAGTGTCATCGGCCACTACCATGACGATATGGGGACAAACTTTGAGCATGTTCAAACACCAACTGACCTTGGTCTCACCTTCAACTCAGCAGTTTTACCAGCCACGTGAAGCTCAAGGTTTCTAAAGCTGCCCAGCTCTGTTGCTGGATCAGAAGGTGCTTCACACCAAGAGACCCTCGGACCATGCTAACGCTATTTAATGGAATAATGAGACATACTCTTGACTTCGCATCCCAAGTATCGAGTCCTACTTTCCAGCGAGACATGAACTATGTTGAGTCGGTCCAGAGGAAGTTCACTAAAACCATCGTTAATAAAAACGAATCTCTCCTCTTGGGAGAGACTAAAATATCTTAAAATCTACTCACTCCAACGCAGACATGAGTGCTATCTGATCATTTACCATTCAAGATGTTAAACAACTTGGTTCCCAACCCTAGGCTGGAAATTAGGGTCTTGGATTTATCCTAAATGCCCCTAAAGCCAAAGGAGGCAGCAAGAGGCTTCGGATGTTGTAAGTCAATTAATTTACATCAAAAGCACCAAAACTAAACTAAATTGGACCAACTCCTTAACCCAGTGGAGGCTTTCAAAAGGAAACTGGATGGGTTTCTTGGCGCCATACTTGATGAGCCAACGGTTCCTGGCTTTGCTAAACGAGCCAACTCCATTTTCCACCAAGTGTTCTCCCGATCACATGCACCCAAGATCCCACCTTTATAAACGGCTGGTTGTCCACAATCGGCCTCGGTTTAGAAAGCCCGAAATACACTGAATAGGAATAAGAAACTAATCAATCGGGGAAAAAAAAAACAATAATACAATATATCTTCTAAAAAAGGGGAGAAAAACTCACCATTGTCTAGTTTCTATAGTTCTCAATGAAAGCAGATGATTTGCTTAGCAATGAATCAGATTGAGACATTGGCAAACATCTACATCAGCTTTGGAAAACAATGACACATTTCCACAATATTCAAGGTCCAACTTGTCTCCATGTTTTCGCAAGAGTAACATAATGTGATTTCTGAGCTGATTAATGGCAAAAATAGCAGGTGATTATTGGAAAAATAAAAGTAATGCTTTATGGCAGCCTTAGTATTGCGTAACATGACAAAGTTATCACTATAGAAGAGATTTGGGAAAGACCTGAGAGTTAAGTGCATTAAGTGGGGTTGGCTGGCTTTTTGTGTTGACCGGGCGGCAGACTGTGGACTCTCAGTAAACATCGCTAGTCACTCATTGACACGCCACAAACATAGAGACATCGAAAGACATCAAAAGCGCATCAAAACGCCATTGAAAATCAAGCAAAACACCATCGACACTAGCAAGTAAGTGATCAGAGTTTGGACGTTGATCAAAGTGAAAAATTGTATTCATGTTGATTTAGATCAGGGGTGTAAAACACAAATTTATCAGGAAATAGAGTCCCAAAAAAACGGACTAATGTGACTTATTCATTTTGGCTAACTTGCTAGCAAAAACAGCTGCGAAAGGTATCATTAGCTTGAGCTATGGGAAGGCATAAGCCAAATACGTGAGGTCCATTTTTTGAGGGGGAGGGAATTTTTTAAGTCATTTACTTTTAAGAGCTGGGCAATGGTTACTAATATGAATCATAATTAATCGCATGAGATTAAATGCGATAAATTCAAAAGCAGTAATTCGCACACTTTATTTTGAATGAACATTCGTTGATTTGCTGCCAGGCTACCCACTTCAACTAGATTAGACCTCTATTGCTGTCAATGGGAGACGGTAAAAAACTGAGCGTTAATGCGCAGTTGATACAATTAACTGCATGATTAATTGCATGCAATTGCATTAACCGCATTCTGTAATGAATTTAAAAGTGCTATTTAGCACTTTTTTAAAAATAACATATTATTTATAACATATTTCTAATAACATATTAATCAAATACAGTTTATGTATTACCTCACAATAAGTTAATGTGCAGTTAAAATAATTTACTCTAATTAATGTGAGTTACTGATTTTTTTAAAGTCTTTTAATTTTTTCATAAAATCATTCTTTATTTTTGCAAAAAATGCCAAGGACAAAATATGAGTGGGCTGCACTTTTTTTCGTTCACGATTGTATTTTTTCAGTTTATTTTCAACTATTGTTTTTAAAGTTTTATAAAATTTATTTTTTATAGATTTCTAAAATATATTTATTTATTATTACTATTATTATTATTTATTGATTGATTATTTTTTTTAAATACGCACAGCCACAATACATATATTTTTTAAATTTATATATTAATTTTTTATTTTACTTATGTTCCAGTCTGTCGTCTAATCATAGGCCTGCTTTTTTCCTAGTCAGATAACATTGCATATGATTTCAAGGTTTTCTCACTTGAGCCACGTAACGTCATCCAGCCGTCACCCGGTAGGCCATGTTTGTTGTTCGAGCACTCCACCCGAGCGTCTGCGCCTGCTTGACGCTGGCCCTATGGGCGGCGTCCTCGCTCAGCCTATCAGGTGAGTGAGCGTCCGTTTAGCGGAAGGCCGGACGGCCGGCTCAGGTGGAGTCTCCTTCTCCTCAGTGTTTTCGGATGCGCCCCGGGCGCACATGCTGTTGCGCTCGCGGCGCGAGAACACCTTCCTGGAGGAACTAAAACCGCCATCTTTGGAACGTGAGTGCAACGAAGAGACATGCAACTTTGAGGAGGCCAGGGAGATCTTCAAGGTTCGAGAGGCCACGGTGAGAACAGCCAGATTTGCTTCAGCTCTTTGTAGGGCAGTTCTACTCAAATAGTGGGGCGCGCGCCCCCCATGGGGACACAGAGCGATGCCAGTGGTGGCCAATGTGACCTTGGCGAACATACTTTTTTTTTTCCGTACTAGAATAAAGTGTAATTGCACATCCACTCAGTAGGTGGCAGAGGCGCTCTCATTTTCAGAATGTGCGCAGTATTTTTCAACCAAACAAGAGCACTGGAGATATGAATAGCTAAGACGAGGAAATATGACGAAGCTTATGTAGCGTTTGGCTTTTGGCTTTGACTTTTAATACAGTGAGAGACGAGGAAAGACCAGTCTATTTACTGTGTCTAAAATTATTTGCAGCAGATAGCAGGAAGCCAAATCAATTAAGACATCACTTAAAGACATTAGACCCCAATCGCACTGATTAGCTGCTAATTTTTTTTTTTTTCTCCAGCTAAAATGTGCCGAATACTGCCAACAAGTGTCCCGCTTTGTCAGTGTTACATCAGTAAACCAGCTAGCACTGTTAGCATCATATACTGTAAGGTGGCATACCAAGTTGCTCAGTGCAATATAACCCCACACCATAAATAAATAAAAATGAAAACTGTCCCTCTGCCCAATGAGACTGTCATTTTGGTTCTATTAGTTTTAGTTTTTACCATCAAATTGTTTGGCATACTGTCCCCATGAGTTAATGATGCTCATCAATTTGATTAATTGATTTTATTACATATTATTTTTCAGTATCAAATGGTCAAAAAATGTGCCTTGAGCATATTTTTACAGTTTGGATGTCACTTTTTTTTGTTTATTCAGTATTTGCATTGAGTCTTTTCTGTTACAAACAAAACAATGTTAATGAAGTTATACTTTATTGCAAGGCGATCTACCTTACTTTTTCCCTTTAATACAAAAAAGGATACAATGTTATACTGATGTGTGGTTATAATAATACTAATTTTATAGACAAATTACATTATTTACAAATTAGACTATTTACAGTGGCTGCAGATTGAGAAGCACTCTTATAGGGCAAGTGACTATCCTTCCACATTTAAAAACATTAATTTAATATCATTCATTATTATTATATAATTATGTCATTACTTTTTTTTTTTTTTTTTCATTTATATATACAGTACTGTGCAAAAGTCTTAGGCAGGACACCTGCCTAAAACCTTTGCACAGTACTGTATATATATTTTTTTAATTATTAAATTTATTAGGATCATGGATGCTTCCACTTGGGGAAAATATATACATACAGTATATCCTGTATATACATAATATTAAAAAAAATATACAGTACTGTGCAAAAGTTTTAGGCAGGTGTCCTGCCTAAGACTTTTGCAAAGTACTGTACATAAGAAAATGGTAACAGAACTAAATTTACTTGAAAAAGCTATTTCTGGAGCAATGGATGCTTTACTCTGCTGGTTGGTAAACTCCCACGGGTTACTTCTTATTGGATTTTGGGCATTTGCAGGACACTTCCTGTTGATTTTAGTTCACTTCCTATTAACTGGACCACTTGCAGTAAATTTTGGGTCACTTGCGCTTGATATAGGATCATCTCCAAATCATTACCCACTGATTTTGGGTCATTTCTGCGTCACAAACTGTTGACTTTGGGCCTTTTTTAGGTCTCTTCCTGATTATTTTGTGTCACTTCCTGAAAATACGATCTTAAAGTCATAATACTATATGACATAAATTTATATGATATAAGAACAGTAAAGTCGTAATTTGATGTAACTTTATGTAATATTACGTGAATAATATCGTAATATTACGTTATGTACGTAAAATCGAATATTACGTCTTTATTCTTTAAATACTACATTAGGGCTGCAGATATCGATTATTTAAGTAATCGAAGTAAGTACGTAATCTCTCAATTAGTTAGTTCGCATAATCGAGTATTCGGATTAGGAACATTTTATGCATTGCAGAATACATTTTAGTCCTTCCAAGACTCCGCTTTCTCCGCAAGAAGCTTGGGGTCCCTCGATCCCTCAGCAGCATCACTCTGTATGGCCATTCCACCATGCTGCAGCTCCTAATCAGTGGCCTTTCTGAGGAGTTTCAGGTTACACGTGCCAGGGAGTTGATGATATACCAGGACTCTGCCCACAAAGAAGTCGCCACAGCAGGAATCGTGGTGAAAACCGGGAGGAAGTGGAAGACGCAGGAAGCCATGGACAGAGCAGAGGCACGACTGCAGCACAACATCTTGGTGGGCAATACGGCTGTGGGCCAGGCAGTGCTTGGCAGCTACCCCAAGCCCCGCTACGACAAAGCCATAGGAAAGGAAAAACGTCAGATGGTACAGGATGCGATCAGAACTGAGGTGGAGAAGGATCGGCAGGTAAAGATAGTGGCTATGAATCAACAAGGCGCCTGGACGAGGTGGGAGCATGCTGAACAGCGAAAAATCCCCTGGTCAGAGCTCTGGAGGCTTGAACCCCACCACATCAAGTTCTTCATCCAATCAGTGTATGACGTTCTCCCAAGCCCAACTAACTTGCAGCATTGGGGCTTAGCAAACACTACAGAATGCCAGCCATGCCAGAAGAGAGCCACCTTAGAGCACATCCTCAGCTGCTGCCCAAAGACCTTGGGGGAAGGGCAGTACCACTGGCATCACGACCAGTTTCTGAAGTCCCTGGCAGATACATTTAGTGCAGCTATTACCAACTGCAGGTACCAGCACACTCCCAAGCAGCCTTCGTCAGAACTGGGGAGCAGGCGCGACATCAGCCAAGTACAGTGCCTTGCAAAAGTATTCGGCCCCCTTGAACCTTGCAACCTTTCGCCACATTTCAGGCTTCAAACATAAAGATATGAAATTTAATTTTTTTGTCAAGAATCAACAACAAGTGGGACACAATCGTGAAGTGGAACAACATTTACTGGATAATTTAAACTTTTTTAACAAATAAAAAACTGAAAAGTAGGGCGTGCAATATTATTTGGCCCCTTTACTTTCAGTGCAGCAAACTCACTCCAGAAGTTCAGTGAGGATCTCTGAATGATCCAATGTTGTCCTAAATGACCGATGATGATAAATAGAATCCACCTGTGTGTAATCAAGTCTCCGTATAAATGCACCTGCTCTGTGATAGTCTCAGGGTTCTGTTTAAAGTGCAGAGAGCATTATGAAAACCAAGGAGCACACCAGGCAGATCCGAGATACTGTTGTGGAGAAGTTTAAAGCCGGATTTGGATACAAAAAGATTTCCCAAGCTTTAAACATCTCAAGGAGCACTGTGCAAGCCATCATATTGAAATGGAAGAAGCATCAGACCACTGCAAATCTACCAAGACCCGGCCGTCCTTCGAAACTTTCTTCTCAAACAAGGAGAAAACTGATCAGAGATGCAGCCAAGAGGCCCATGATCACTCTGGATGAACTGCAGAGATCTACAGCTGAGGTGGGTGAGTCTGTCCATAGGACAACAATCAGTGGTACACTGCACAAATCTGGCCTTTATGGAAGAGTGGCAAGAAGAAAGCCATTTCTCAAAGATATCCATAAAAAGTCTCGTTTAAAGTTTGCCACAAGCCACCTGCGAGACACACCAAACATGTGGAAGAAGGTGCTCTGGTCAGATGAAACCAAAATTGAACTTTTTGGCCACAATGCAAAACGATATGTTTGGCGTAAAAGCAACACAGCTCATCACCCTAAACACACCATCCCCACTGTCAAACATGGTGGTGGCAGCATCATGGTTTGGGCCTGCTTTTCTTCAGCAGGGACAGGGAAGATGGTTAAAATTGACGGGAAGATGGATGCAGCCAAATACTGGAACATTATGGAAGAAAACCTGTTGGTATCTGCACAAGACCTGAGACTGGGACGGAGATTTATCTTCCAACAGGACAATGATCCAAAACATAAAGCCAAATCTACAATGGAATGGTTCAAAAATAAACTTATCCAGGTGTTAGAATGGCCAAGTCAAAGTCCAGACCTGAATCCAATCGAGAATCTGTGGAAAGAGCTGAAGACTGTTGTTCACAAACACTCTCCATCCAACCTCACTGAGCTCGAGCTGTTTTGCAAGGAAGAATGGGCAAGAATGTCAGTCTCTCGATGTGCAAAACTGATAGAAACATACCCCAAGCGACTTGCAGCTGCAATTGGAGCAAAAGGTGGCGCTACAAAGTATTAACGCAAGGGGGCCGAATAATATTGCACGCCCCACTTTTCAGTTTTTTATTTGTTAAAAAAGTTTAAATTCTCCAATAAATTTTGTTCCACTTCACGATTGTGTCCCACTTGTTGTTGATTCTTGACAAAAAATTAAAATTTTTTATCTTTATGTTTGAAGCCTGAAATGTGGCGAAAGGTTGCAAGGTTCAAGGAGGCTGAATACTTTTGCAAGGCACTGTACCTGTGAAGGGCTTCTCATCACCGCACAGGACTGGAAACTCCAAGTCGACCTGGGGAGAAAGCTCAAATTCCCAGAGAACATCCTAGCCACTTCACTCCACCCAGACATGATGCTAACATCAGAGTCAACAAAGCAAGTGGTCCTGGTTGACCTTACTGTCCCCTGGTAAAACAGACTGGAGGAGGCTAGGAACATAAGAGGGCCAAATATCCAGAGCTGGTGACCGAGTGCCAGAGCAATGGCTGGAAAGCCTGCTGCCAATCAGTTGAGGTGGGGTGTCGGGTTTTGCTGGCCAGTCACTATCTTGAACCCTCAAACTCTTTGGAGTAAAAGGGCAGATCTGTTGAAGAGCCATAAAATCACTCTCTGAGGCTGCAAAAAAAGCCTCAAGATGGCTATGGATCCAGAGGGGGATCCTTGGAATAGCAGGCCACATAGACACAAGTCGGGGGCTGATCACCCCCGGTTGGGTTGCTGGAGCGAGTGTGTCTGATGATCAAAGACCCGAAACACCCTATGACCTCCTACTAATGATGTGTCCATGTAGCACATAGAGGTGTACTTAAGAAAAAACACAAAAGCTTGCTAAGAGCATTAAATGAGACTACAAATTAACATTCACAAGTTTTTTCAAACTGCAAAATTACACTTTCATTTCACTAGAGGTTAAAACGCATTTTAAAATAAATTAAGATACCTGAGCTTACCCTCAAACGGTAGGAAAAAAACACAAAATAATAATAATTGTCTAACTTACATAGCAAAAATCCGCTTTCTTAAATGCTATAAAATGCTAACGTTTTTTTATTTTTTATTTTTTAATTATATGTTCTTAACAAATTCATTCAAACACATATTCCCACAAAGAACTGTGAAATAAACTTTTAAACTAAATTCCGAATGCATAAATAATCATGTTAGCTCAAACAAAAACATACAACCTTATGTTGGTGTTAACGGGGAGCAGCTGGATTCAGCCATGTTAAATGAGTTATGTCATATTCACTGTTGCCACTAGTGGGCAATGTATCCACCCAAATCAATAAAACTAAATGCAAACACTTTCAAAACAAACCGCTACAACGCCACTCTAATTAAAGGAATCCTTGAAGCAGCAAAAATTTCATTTGAAGTTTTTTTTTTTTTTTTAATCAAATTATTCGAGTTCATCGGTTAATTATGGCAGCACTATACTACATAATGTTACATCATGACATTAAGCTCGTAGTATTGCGGTATTTAAAGTATGTAAAATTAGGTAAAGTTGAAATTTTTCCTTATGATATTATGATTATATTATGATCATTTTCAATATGTTAATGAAAAAAACATGAAATTTTAAGTTTTGTTTCCTTCAAATCTTTAATTAACACAACTATGTAAATATGTGACACACTCACACATATATATTGTATGCATATGTATAAAGCGCTTTGAGCGCCTTGAAAGGTGGAAAAGCGCTATATAAGTATAACACCATAACCATAACAATGCACACGCATACAGTACACAAAAATAAAGGATGCATCGAGGTTGACTGTGGCCTTTCTTTTGCCAGCTGGAATTCTGGACAGTGTACCGAGGTGAGCTGCCCTGACACAGTCGGTTACGCAAAGCATTGTGGGGAAAAAAGGAAACACGCTGTGTGTGTGCGCGTTTCAGACGGGAACCAGTGCATATCCAACCAGTGTGTCCATGGGCGCTGCGTGGACATTCTGCAAGATTACGTGTGCAGCTGTAACCCCGGATACGAGGGCAAGTACTGCGAATACGGTAAGTTCCAACACCAACCCACAACAAATATTATTTGATATCAGCTTTGGACCAAAAATGAAATAGAACCAAATAGTGCAACCGAGTGAATTTACTTTACGTCATTAGATTCCAATAACGGGACAGATGTCCAATCCATTTGGACTGGAAGAAATGTTCGATTACTAGTACTGTGCGATACTCCTATGCGCCATATACTGTATGGGTGAATGACTATCAATGTGTCACTACATAATATACAGTGGAATCTCAAGATTCGAAATTCATTCCAAAGTGGCTTTCTTATATGTATAAGGAATCGTGTTTTACATGTAAATCGTCTAATTCAGTGATCCGGGGACCGGTACCGGTCCATGGCGCATTTGCTACCAGACCGCAGAGAAATAATAAATAATTTGGTAATGACTGCAATCTGTTATGTGCCTCTTGATTAATCCGAGTAGAGATTTGTGCACATCGCCCTCTAGTAGTTGGCCGCCATTGCTGGGGTGTTTGCACACCTATAGCAGCCCAGCGTCAGTCAGTGTAAACAATAATGTTAGCCGCTGTCTTTACAGGTAGTCACAGGGTTACGATGTACCCGACTTACGTGATTTCAACTTTACGACGCTGGAGTCTCGTCCGCCATTTTGTCTCCAGTCGTTTTTTTTTTTTTTTTTTTTTTTTTAATATGACTGTTCAGCCCTTAGGCAAAATGTGTATTTGATTAAAATGTTGACTTTTGTTTTGTGATGCATGCTTTTATTTTAGCGCAGGAAGTGTAGACCAGGTAATACTAGCACGTGAGTAAGAGCGCATGTATACATGAAGAAGAAAGTATTTGCACACACAAGGAAGACCGCATTTGCTCCTATGCAGCCGAGTGAGAGAGAGAGAGAGAGAGGGGAAAGATTTCAGCCTAGCTCACTGTATAGCTAGAATTTAGCTCCGACGTCATGGCTAGGGCAGTACAATAATGTATATTTCATGTTTTTGGATAGTTATTTTGAGATTTAGGTGGTATTAGGGGCACTTAGAGGGTTAATTCCGATTTACGCGGAAATTCTGGTTATGTCGCCAGCGTAAGGGTCGTAACCCAGGGACGACCTGTATTTGTAATGCTTTGTCACCCCCTAGAGCTACTAATGTGTAACTAGTTTGTTAGGTTCCAGCTCATTCTATATTGCGTTATATTGCTGCCACTATTATTGTTTAACTGCTCGCTCAAAAAAATTTTTCTGTGCTCAAATTCAATTTTTCTGTGCTTGAAATCCATTATTGCTCGCTCAAAATAGTGGCAGCCATAATTCAACAGGCGTTATCAAATGACTACTCCAGCTCAGAGCAAACAGAGTGCTGAAAGACGAATTAACTTCGGCAACTATTGCTTGCTATTTCATCTCGCTGTTTATGCCCTAAAAAAGTCGTATTCTTCTTAAAATTCATAATATACAGTATGAGCATTGTGTAGCACTTTGTGGTGTGTATATTTCGTTTGTTGACATTTATAGTCAAATGTACAGTGAAGCAAATAAGTATTTAGTCAACCACCAATTGTGCAAGTTCTCCTGCTTGAAAAGATTAGAGGGGCCTGTAATTGTCAACATGGAAAAACCTCAACCATGAGAGACAGAATGTGGAAAAAAACTGAAAATCACATTGTTTGATTTTTAAAGAATTTATTTCCGAATAAGAGTGGAAAATTAGTATTTGGTCACCTACAAACAAGCAAGATGTCTGGCTGTCAAAGAGGTCTAACTACTTCTCACGAGGTCTAACGTGGTCTAATGAGCTCCACTCGTTACCTTTATTAATGGCACCTGTTTTAACTCATTATTGGTATAAAAGACACCTGTCCACAATCTCAGTCAGTCACACACCAAACTCCACTATGGCCAAGACCAATGAGCGGTCGAGGGACACCAGAGAAAAAACTGTAGACCTGCATCAGGCTGAGAAGACTGAATCTGCAATAGGTAAAACGCTTGGTGTAAAGAAATCAACTGTGGGAGCAATTGTTAGAAAATAGAAGACATACAAGACCACAGATAATCTCCCTCAATCTGGGGCTCCATGCAAGATCTCACCCGTGGCGTCAAAATGATAAGAAGAAGGGTGAGCAAAATCCCAGGACCACACGGGGGGACCTAGTGAATGACCTACAGAGAGCTGGGACCACAGTAACAAAGGCTACTATCAGCAGTGTTGTTAATCTTACTGAAAAAAAGTAATTAATTATTGTTACAAATTACTTCTCCCAAAAATTAATTGCGTTAGTAACTCAATTACCTGAATGTAAGAGTAATTAATTACTTGGCAAAGTAATTGGTGATAATTACTTTTTTTTTTTTTCCTCAAAAAAAAAAAAAAAAAAAAAAACATTGGCCACACTATGTGAAGTTTTTTGTGAAGGTTTTTGGTACAATTGGCCCGAGCCCAATTCTTTACCCTAATTTACTCTTTACCCTGGATCAACTGTTAAAAGTTGTTAGAATTGCTCCCATTATTGCATTAGTTCCCTTCTCTCTACTTTCGACATATGAAAGTTTTAAAACTGTTTCATCATTTAAAGATAGATTCAAGTCAAGATTTTGCCGATTTAGAAGTATTTTATATAAAAAGTTACTTAGGTTCGCTTGGAAGGTTCTCTACAACAGAGCCGTCCTAAAAAGTCTACTGCTTCAAGATGGCGGCTATCTACTAACGCATTTAGTGCCATGTCTGTCATTTTGCATCTAGTTATATCTATATACAGTACGTGTTGTGTCTACCATGTCTACCATATCTACCATAACATGCGGGCGTAGTTTGTAGGCTATCGGCTACAACATGGATTATTGGAGCTACCTAGCATCGCGTCTGCTCGGCGTCACAACTTTCTTGCCTCTCCCCACTCCTGCTCTGCTCTGTCGTCTCGGTGAGTCCGTCTCCCTCAGACTTTTCGACCAATATAGTAACGCATAGTAACGCATGCCTTTCCGTCCTCAGTAACGGTAACGGCGTTGCCAAGATGAGAAAAGTAATTAATTAGATTACCCACTACTGAAAAAAATAACGTCGTTAGTAACGCCGTTATATTGTAACGCCGTTATTAACAACACTGACTATCAGTAACACAATGCGGCGCCAGGGACTCAAATCCTGCACTGCCAGACGTGTCCCCCTGCTGAAGAAAGTAAACGTCCAGGCCCGTCTGCTGTTCGCTAGAGAGAATTTGGATGATCCAGAAGAGGACTGGGAGAATGTGTTATGGTCAGATGAAACCAAAATAGAACTTTTTGGTAGAAACACAGGTTGTCGTGTTTGGAGGAGAAAGAATACTGAATTGCATCCGAAGAACACCATAGCCACTGTGAAGCATGGGGGTGGAAAGAATCATGCTTTGGGGCTGTTTTTCTCGAAAGGGACCAGGACGACTAATCTGTGTAAAGGAAAGAATGAATAGGGCCATGTATCGAGAGATTTTGAGTAAAAATCTCCTTCCATCAGCAAGGGCATTGAAGATGAAACGTGGCTGGGTCTTTCAGCATGACAATGATCCCAAACACACAGCCAGGGCAACAAAGGAGTGGCTTTGTAAGAAGCATTTTAAGGTCCTGAAGTGGCTTAGCCAGTCTCCAGATCTCAACCCCATAGAAAATTTGTGGAGAGAGTTGAAAGTCCGTGTTGCCCAACGACAGCCCCAAAACATCACTGCTCTAGAGGAGATCTGCATGGAGGAATGGGCCAAAATACCAGCAACAGTGTGTGAAAAGCTTGTGAAGAGTTACAGAAAACGTTTGGCCTCCGTTATTGCCAACAATGGGTACATAAGTATTGAGATGAACTTTTGGTATTGACTAAATACTTATTTTCCACCATGATTTGCAAATAAATTCTTTAAAATCAAACAATGTGATTTTCTGTTGTTTTTTTCCACATTCTGTCTCTCATGTTTGAGGTTTACCCATGTTGACAATTACAGGCCTCTCTAATATTTTCAAGTGGGAGAACCTGCACAATTAGTGGTTGACTAAATACTTATTTGCCCCACTGTAGTCACATAATTGCATTGCTGTGAGCAAGAATTATCTATTACAGTATGTATCAGCAGCAATAACATAAATAGTTTTGCTCAAATGTAAAGATACCTTTATTACTGTTACTTTTGAGTTTTAAAACTGCTCTACGTTAAGTTAGCGTAATATAATTAATAATCAATGAATTAGTATTGCTATCGGAACGAATTATGTTGTCCGTGTGGATTACATGTGTTAGAATTTTCATCATACATGCCAATTAACAAATTTTGGGTAGGATCATTTTGAGGCCGATTGGTGGCATATGGAATCCCAAAATGTACTAATTCTATGCAAAGTAGGCGCTATCTGCTGGCCAAAATATGCATTGCAGGAACAGGTCTATTTATGGTGACAATGGCAATCACGATAGACATGTTAGACAAGATGTCAGTGGAAAATTTTATATCGTTTTGCAGATATGTATCCTCATATTGTACAACACTACTGTCATTTATTTTAAAATATGAAATATATTTTGGGGACAAATCATAATTTGCGATTAATCAAGATATATTCATTACAAAGTCGCTAATTAATTAGAATTTTTTTTTCTTTGGCACCAAAATATTTGCTTTGGAAAAGACTTTTTTAGGGCCATTTTTAAAAATTAAGTCTTTAAATGAGTATCACTAGACAGTAGATGTCCAATCCCAGTTGTATTTAAAGTGGATTGGACGTCTAGCCCCCGTCAATGGCAGCCAATTAGTTAACCTTTTTCTGATGGAGTCCGCTTACCTTAGTTCAAACAGCGACCAACTGCAGTGAGAACAATGGAGACTGCGACCACGAATGCACGGAGAGCGAGGACGGCCTGAGGCGGACGTGCAGCTGCGTCCCCGGCTACAAACTGCAAAACGACGGCAGGAGTTGCCTGGCCAAAGGTCAGAACACAAAAGAAACAGCGCCACCTAAGCAAACAGTCTCATCGGCGTCCGGTTTCATACATGCAGGACTGTCGTCTTGCGGGCAGTTGCTGATCGGACGCTCATCCTACACGAGGCGCCTAGAGGGTCTGACGCCGTGGATGGTGGGTGGGGAGGTGGGCAAGAAGGGCGAGAGTCCTTGGCAGGTGAGAAAAATGACACACTGCTCGCACGACCACTTATTTACAGATTTTTAGTCATTGAGAAAATATTATATGGGTCATGTAGGCCTTAATATATTTTTAAACCTATCCTGTTCGACTACTTACAATGGTAAATCTAAGTGTCTTTAATTAAAGGGCAACTGAAGACCTTTCCGGATTTTGGTGTAATGTTATGAATATAAACGTTGGACGAGTTCGTCAAAACAACCATGACATTATCAACACGTAATTGTAAGGATAATTTGCGTTTTTTTTAGTTTTTTTGCACTCCGTTAATGGTCCCTTCGCAAACCCGGAAGTGTGACATAGGCAACAGAAGACTACCCACAGCTAGCATAGCAGCAACAACGATGTCAGTGATATTTCCACCAAAGGTAACCATTCAGGATCGCTCTTTCGTGACGCTACCGATGGCAAAGGCTCCCAGAAAAGATGAACTACAATTAATCCCTACTTGTTTGAACCTGAGGCGTCAGATGGCGGCGATTTACTTGACACAGCAGATGGCGTCATGACGCCAATTGACAGCTCGACACTTCACGAACGGGAGAGTGAGTGGTAAGTCCAGCATCGTGATTTTTTTATTAGAAAGAATGCGATTACATGGTTGTATATTTTTCCATGCTCTACACATAGCTAAAACTGGATATTAGGTAATGGGACAGCTCCTACCAATCTAAATATGATAAAGCTAGCCCAAATGTGGCTAAATGAATGATGTTATTGATATTTCAAAATAAATGACAAAACCATTTTATTTTCCAGGTGTTGCTGTAAACCGTCAAGTAATTACCCTTCCAAGAGTATGCCTGTGTCATCAGGAGATCCCAGACGTAAGAGCCAAACTTGAGGAGGCTGAAGCACTGACAGGGGCATGCATTACATTAAAAAAATAAAACCATAAATTGTTAACAACATTGACACATTTTGTTGACTGTTTAATGTATTCTATTGGTATATAATATATTGTACTAATTACGTTCTGAAAAAATATTCAATAGGCCACAATAATAAATGATACCAGATTTATGTTGAATCAGCATTGGCTTTCGTTGTCAGATTGTGACACAACATATGTTATTTATACCAAGCACACAATGGCACACATCAAAGAGCATAATTTTAGTAAGCAACACAAAGTTAGGATAGCAACGGACTAGCGCAACATTGAAAAATGATAATGGCAGTGGGAAATATGTATTTACTCTTTTCTGTAGCATGAAGAGTTCTCTATACAAAGATAATGCATTATCATTAACCCTTGAGAGTCGAAGGACGCGCCGGCGCGTCCTCAGCGCACGTCGTCTTTGAAGCGCCCTCACGTTTTAAATACGTCACCCACATGCCGTTGGCTGGTCTCGTTTTAAAGTGCGGAAGTTGCGGTTTACTCTCGTTATTATTTGAAGTCAATCGACCAATTAAAACGTGAGATATTGTCATTTAAGTTTTATAGTTTTATTGTCCTCTCAAAAAAACATTAAAACGCTGCATGGATCATTTGTTTGTGTCTATATTTCCATCATTTCTTGTCCTTTTTCAAAACGGAAGCTCCATGAAAAAAACCACAAATCAAACAAACCCTTTCGAAGTCACAGTGGAAGCACAAAATGCGTTTTTTAAATAAATATAACTGCCATGCGAGGTTCCACCGAACGAGAGGGAGGAGTGTTCTGAAGCAGCGAGGTGGCGGGCCGACGGCCGTTTGGATCGAGCAGCGACTTTGTGTGACTTTGAGAATGAACGGAAAACTAAATTTAGCGCAAGCAATTGTGCTATTTGATCAACTTGAGGAAGAGGATGGTCCAAATTCGTCATCACCGTCTTCTTCGGAAGAGTCCTCGAGTGAAGATAGTGACGTATTTGAACACGTGGGTGACGCCATCGACGAGCAGAGGTAAGCAAACTCACTTATTTTTTTTTTAGGCTGGAAAAAGTTTCTTTTGAAAGTTTCTTTTGATATTGCATGACAAAGTTAATTTTGATGCAATATAAGTGTGTGTTTGTGTATATAATAATAAAATGTGCATATCAGATCAAAGTCGTACGTGAACTGTGTGTATCCAAGGCAGGAATTTATAATTGTGGTGATCTTCTTTCTATATGAAGATTAGGGATGTAGCACATATTCAGCTATGGTATTCTTTCTATTGTCATACATATAGATTTCCATTATTATTTATTGCTGTATATATTTTTATTTTATACTTTATTATTTTCATAAATACTGACTTTTTTCATGTACATTTATAGTGACAATGAAAGTAAAGTGAAATGAAAATGGAAGGGTGGAAAGAGGACCAACACCCCATGGAAGTGTGGGCTGTGTGATGTCGCCCTGTTTCGAATTCCAGGACGAAACTGCTTTTCGAAATGGCATGCCTGAAAAAAATTTAACTTGTTTATTGTAAATATTTTTGAAAATACTTTTTTCCCCCCAATGTTATATATATATATACATTTTTTCCCACAATCAGTCTTCTCAATTTGTGTATATAAATGTGTGTTCAAGAAGCTTGATTGTGTGTACATATTTTTCATCAGGTGATGGGCCGCAATACCTAAACTCATAAAGAGATGGCCTCTAAACACTTTTTGTGTTAGATGGTATATATTTTTTCACTGTTCGGTCTGCTGTAAATAACCTGTTTTGACTAGAGCATGTATAAAGGCAAAAAACGCCTATGCTATACCTGTTGTTTATGTTGAATTGTCAAATATAAGACTATTTATTCTAAATTTTTTTGGTTGAATGTTCATCCTAACATGTTGAATAAATATTACAAAGTTTCAAAACGGTTCGTTACGCATGTTTGGTTGTCAATTGGACATCAAAATTAAAAATTTTGACAAAACGATTGTGGAATTTTTGGTCTTTTTGGGCCCAAAATGATGATTTATAATTGGTCAGTGACGGAAACAACAGTTTGGACATGAAGTTCAAGGTGTCACAAAAAAAGGGACCAAACCAGGCCATCGTAAACAATTCTTTCTTTGAAATATAAAGGCAACTTCAAACGCATGCAAAATCAGACAAAATAGGCCCAGACCTTAAAGGGTTAAAATATGAAGGTAACTAGATTTTTCTTTTAAAAAATGTGTACTGTATATATGACTAGTTTATGATTTCATGTCATCAAAATTTGCTACATTTATTTCTCCTAAGTCATTGTCATCTGATGTCGCAGATGAAAGAAATTCAGCATCTGGCAGGCCTCATAGGATCTCTTCAGTCGTCATCGCTGGTCACCGCATCACTTGGGTCATCATATGACTCGACCCACTCGCTCTTGATTTTGGGAAACTGGGTGGCAACTGACTTGCAACGCTTTTTTCGTGTTGAGGGTTTCCGCCACTTAATTTTTTATGTTTGGCTTCCTGGAGAAAAAAAAAATCACAGCAGCCTGAAAATATTGGATGAATCCTAATTTTAATTTAATAATAATTTCTTGGTGATCAAATAATAATGCCCCAGTCATAGCAGCATCTATTTGATGCTATTGTTCCCTCTTCAAATAGGCAGACCTTGATGTTGAAGTATAAAAAACAACGAGCCAAGGACCTATTTGGTGCTGGGGACATTTGAATTTACATAACACCTATTGATATAGTAATAAAATCACATGAGTAGATGACATGTCAGCCAACCTATCTACTTATGACAGGCCAACAGCAAAAAAAAAAAAAAAAAAAATGTCGCACTTCAACAAACAGGCAGTAGGAGTCCCCCTCGTTTATCAAAAAAAGCCATTAATGTTCTACTTACGTCGCTATATAAGTATAACACCATTTACCATTTGTAAAACCAAGGTTGCATTGTTGTAGGTTTTCAAAGCTGTCGTGGCTGAAATGATGAAAAAATGAGCCGATTGGGGACCTGTATGCATCGTAACAAAAACGATCCAAACCTTTGCAAGAGAAGTTTTTTTTTTGACCACTCCTAGAGTCTCGAGTCTTCCTGTGAGTAATTCATCGCTACACATCGAGATGGGATGACGAATCCCGCGAGTAAAACCCAGAAAATGTTTGCAATATATGGCGAGGATAGCGTGGTACCATATTTCCGTGTTCAGAGTGGTGGCGAGGCTTCCTGGAAGTTATATCATGAGGTAGGGGTTGGCAGGAAGGCCCGTCCTTCGTTGCTATGGTGTTGCTATGGCCATAACTCAAAAACTACGCGGTCGATTATTTATTTATTTTTTTATGTGACTTTTTGAGAGAGCGAATGGCGCATTTAATACAATTCAACTGAGTAAAACACGTAAGAGCGAAATCTGAAAAGCTCTTCAGTTGCCCTTTAAAGACTGATACAGTTTTAATGTGCCACATGAGTGGCACGTTGAGTTTGGTGTACTCCCATTGTTTGTGAGTGTTTCAAGAGGGTTTCGCGGGGCAAAGAGAAAGAAAGAACAGAGGGAATAGTGACACAAAAGATCGTTAACTCATTGGCTGCTGTTGGTGGTGATCACATCAAATCCATTTTGAATGTGTGCCGCTGTCAATAGCGGTAAAAACTCACTCAATGCCAGCCATCCCAGTTGAAATGGAGTGGATGCCAACTTTTATCAACGGCAGTTTCACTATATGCTCCCTAAAATAAGTAGCATTGCTGTCTAAAACTAATATAAGGAGAGGGAAGATAGGTCAGATGAGACTGTGACTGGGGAAGTCATGCACGTCTAGCTCTGCCAATGGCAGACACTGGGTTCAATGAGTGGGGTTAAAGAGTTAAGTACATTAGATTGTTTTGGGTGGTTGTTTTTTGTTTGTTTTTCTGAAATCTAAACCATAGGGTATTTTAACTTTGGCCATGATCATGGTGGAGTCAAGTGCTTGCCTTAAAATGTTAAAGAACCTTACATAAATAGTTTGTCCAGTAGTGACGCGGCAGCAGCCGTTGTGCCTCGCAGGTCCTGCTGCAGAACGCTAAAGGCCGTTTCCATTGTGGCGGCGTGTTAATCGACAAGAACTGGGTCCTGACGGCCGCCCACTGCCTGGAGAACAACCTGCGGTTCCGAGTTCGACTGGGTAAGTTGCTTGCTCCGTTTGAGATGTGAGAATAGGATAGCTCACTCTAAACATCAGGTCATATTGCCTAGTATCAAAACAGTGGGCAGAAATGGATGTTTAGTTAATAATTAAGATAATAGCCCTGTTAATATATACCAACGCTTCTCAATTATTTTCTGTTACTTACAATAAATACTTACAATAAAACCTTTATCAACATTGTTTTGTTTGTAACAGAAAATTCTTAAACCGCATCAATATGCCCGAATTAAAAAAAAAAAAAGAGTGACATCTAACCTGTAAAAAAACACTCAAGGTACATTTTTTTGTTCATTTAATACTGGAAAATAAATAATATTAAATTCAAATTGATTAGCAACATTAAAGCATGAGGACAATAGGCCAAACAATTTGATTGAAAAAACAAAAATTAATACACCAAAAACGACAGTGTCATTGCACAGAGGGACAGTTTTTATTTTTGCTCCAGGCAGTATCAGCTCCTTTGCTATGGTGTGGGGTTATTTTGTACTGAGCAACTTAGTATGCCACCTTATATGATGCTAACAGTGCTCTCTGGTTTACTGATGTAACACTGACAAAGAGGGACGATTGTTGGCAATATTTGGCGCATTTTTGCTGAAAAAAATAATAAGCGGCTTATCAGTGTGATAGGGGTCTAAAGTCTTTAAGTGACAACTTAATTGATTTAGCTTCCTGCTGTCCGCTGCAAACATTTTTTAGACACAGTAAACTGACCGGGGTTTTCTCGTCTCCCACTGCATTAAAAGTCACAGCCAAAAGCCAAACGCTACAGAAGTTTCGTCATATTACCTCATCTTAGCTCTTCATATCTCCAGTGGTCTTTGCTGTGTGCTCTTGTCTGGTTAAAAATACTGCACACACTCTGAAAATGAGAGCCCACTGCCACCCACTGAGTGGATGTGCAATTACACTTTATTCTCGTACGGCAAAAAATACTAAATATGTCAACAAAGATCTACGTGAATGAACTAAGCACAGCTAATAGCAAAGGACTGAGATTTGTCCAAATGGTCCGCAGGCGACTACGAGCGTTTCCGTGACGAGGGCACGGAGGTGATGCTTGGAGTGGTCAAGGCCTTCCGCCACCCCGACTATGACAGTAACACGGTGGACAACGACATCGCGCTCCTGCGCCTGGAAGGTCCGGCGCCTCTCTCCGATTACATTCTGCCTGCGTGCCTCCCCGGCCGGACGCTGGCCGAGCGCGTCCTCCACCGCAACGGGACCCCCACGGTGGTGACGGGCTGGGGCAAGGAAAGCGCGGACAGCCGGCGCTTCAGCTCAGCCCTCAATGTCATCCGCGTGCCGCTGGTGGACCGCGACGTGTGCGCAGCCCACATGTCGCACAACATCTCCGACAACGTGCTGTGCGGCGGAATCCTGGGCAGCAGCGTGGACGCCTGCGAAGGTGACAGCGGCGGACCTATGGTCACACTGCATGCTGGCACCTGGTTTCTTCTGGGCCTGGTGTCCTGGGGCGAGGGATGTGGCCGCCAAGACAAGCTGGGCATCTATACCAAGGTGTCCAACTACAACGAGTGGATTGACAGCGTGCGCCAAGAGTGGGACAAAAGCACACACCCGCCTCAATAAACTCCTCTAGGCTCAACACACCTCTTCACATCTTTTTAACAACTCTTTCAGCACTATCACCAATGCTCGATGTCCAGTCATGTGGCATCCAATCATCCTTCTATTGTGAATTTATGCCTGAAAGGGACTATAATGTCTTTAAATCCTCTTTAATTATAGGCATGGCAAAGTCAAAGTCACCCGATCTTGAAACAGTTCCATCTACATGTGCGCTACTTACGCTGTCACGTGCAAGTCCAATATTTTGTGAGTTTCAATTGACAGATATATCCAACAATTCCTATCTATCAACTGACGGATTTTTCCATCAATGGACTTGACGGATAATGTTGTCAATGGAATTGACAGTTATTGTAGTCAATGGAATTGACAGATGTGGTCGTCAATTGGGCATTGATGGATAGAGCCGAATTGGCTGTCAATTTTGAACAGACATACATTTGAATTGACAGATATCATAAATGAATTAAAGATAAAAAGAATAATATGCTTGATTAAAAAAACATTTTTTCAGCATGTGAAAATGAGCTTTGTTGTGCCTATATAAAGTTCTATTTTGAATCATTTCCGTCACATGAAGGTGACATGTTTTGTGCGTGCATCAGCAGGGCTCCGGTGAATTATTTATCAGGAGTTCCTCTTGTCTTCTTCCTTCTCGGATGCCGGCGGCAGCTCCCAGCATGCAACTGCGCTGCCTGAATAATTCATTACACTTAGGAGAACAAGGGGGCATCTCACATGTCCATTAAGAAAGCTGCCACTTCCTTCAAAGCACTGCCATCGGTTTTGTCAACAAGGCAACTCAGAAACTAACTACCAGTCAGAAACATATTTTCAACAGTTTTGAAAAGGCTTGTCAAACCCTTTGAGCACTTCAGCGTTACTTCAAAATAATATGACTAAAGTAAAGGTAGCCATCCAAAAATTATACTCAAGTACAAGTAAAAACGTATTTGGTGAAAAGAATACTAAAGTAATGAGAAACATTGTGAGTAACTGCTTACAATGTTAGTATTTTTTTAAACATTGGTATTTTTTTTCCCAGCATAAAGTTATCGATATGAACTGTTGTTATTGTACTTTGAGGAAGAAGACTATAACCTATTACATAACCACATTGATCCAAAGAAATAAAAAAAACATTGAATTCCGGAAAAAGAAAAAAAATTACAGAAATGAAGCATCATTCATCCAAAAAGCATGAGTGCCCTCTTGTGGAGAAAACATATTTTATTATGAAAGTAAAAGGATCATATCTCCGGTTTTTCGTGGTCAATCTGTGCCAAATAAAAACTGGGAGAGAGGTTAAAATCTGCGCATGCCCATTTTGATGGCAGCGCTCTATGTCCAAAAAAAATTTTTTTTACAGCACTTTAAAGAGGCCACATGATTAAACAGGCCTGCGTGATCATAGAACGGCAAGTTTAAGTCTGATTGGTATAATGGAGTCAAGTGATTATTGTTGCGGCGTCTCATTGGTGAAACTGGTAGCCTAACTGTTGGCGTGTCTGGCAGAAAAAAAGTCAAATTTAATATGTAGAATAAAGAGGGGAAATGTAACAACTAGTGTAGCCCAAAGTAGCGGAGCAAGAGTACCGTTATGGTATGGTAAGTATGGCTTAGTAAAACTATTCTTAAAAGTACATTTTTCTCAAAACTTAAGTAAATGTAACGCAGTAAATGTAACACGTTACTACCCACCTGTGGATCTGGGGCCCAACAAGGCGTCGTTTTTAACAAAGCAAGTGTCTCCAGGATTATTTGATTCAACTCGGAACAACGGAATGTAAAATGAAAAATGCTCCCACGGATGTTAACAGCACAAGATCGCTGATTTGTTCATTCGTTCATTCATTTGTTCAATCAAAAAAGCATTTAGCCTCAGACAGATCATCCAATCATCATGCAGGGAAGCTGAGCGTCCGGGCCAGCTTAGTCCAGCCCTATGCGCCCTAAACCCCCAGAGATGTGTGACGAGCCGAGCATTTATCCAATGGCTTGTCTCATTTTATTCGTCTACACTGAAGACTCTGCACCAGGGATCTCATCTCATTTTTGGTTCGCGGGCCACATTTATGGCAATTAGAGCTCATGTGGGCTGGGTTAGCTTATTTTTGGCCAAATTAGTTAACTCACTGTCTGCAATTGACTGTGCTAGATGCCCAGTCCACTTAGACTGAGAGGGGGCTTGCCTATCTCACTGATGCTGTGTTCTAATGTGCTACGAATGTAGTGAACCGTGTGTGGGATTTAAAAAAAAACTCTCCATGAGACAAAAGGCGAGGAGACTTGGAACTCTTTTGGCGAAGAAATCAACCTGCTATAACAACAACACTGTCGCGCCTGTGCACGTCTTCATACTGCTACACCCAAATGGAAATTGAAACGTCATCAACAATAGGCCAATAGGAGAGCAGAATAACATTAGCATAAAGCAGGAAGTACCGTATTGGCCCGTTTACAAGATGACCCCCTCTTTTTCAAGACTCAAGTTTGAAAAAAGACTTTTTGAACAGCAAATTAATTTTTGTACAGAAAATAATTACAGTACATCTGAAACAAATGATTATAACAATATATTTGAGAGAAAAAGCATGTTATTTTGCCTCATTCAAATCTTAATATCTCAACATTTAAATATATAAACTAAAGTGCAATCACATTCGTAAAGGAATGGCTTCTGGTTTTTGAAATGTAAATAAACCAATCTATTGTGATAAAACAACAAAATTGCAATAACTACAATAAGCGTCAAAGTGAGGTCTAACTGTAACTGTAGTCTTGAAACAAATCAGAATAAGGAAAAACATTGCAAAAAAATAATGCAAACTGGTTAAACCTGAGAGTAGCTGAGATCTGTCATGACAGACCTTTACTCCTCAAGTTCAGCATTCACTTCAATGATATGACCGCGAATATAAGACGACCCCCACTTTTTCAGTCTTATTTCAGTGCAAAAAACACCGTACATACCTACCTTTTACAGAAAAATATTTTTGCATTTCGTAACCTGAAATTTTTTTCTTAAAAAGAGGTAATATTTTCCCGTTTATGAGTGTCGTAACCTGAAAATGACGTTAGTAAGTAGAGTAGGAGTGGGAACCTCTTGGTACCTCACGATACGATACGATTTGCGATACAAAGCTCAGGATAACGATGATCAGACGATATGGCGATACAATCATTATCGATACATTGCTCAGCAAATCATTCTAGAATATTCTACAAACAACTAATAAACAGAAAAACAAGCTTCTGCTGTGAATTGGACTGAGTTTATCACTAGTAGACGTCCAATCCATTTGAACTCAAATGGATTGGACTTCAAATTAATTGAACGTCTATGGCCGTCAGTGGAAGCCAATGCCAGGCAATGAGGTAATTTTGGGCTATTTAAGGTCATTTACTTGTTGATTTTCAGTTACTTCCTCTTGATTTTGGAGTATTTTATAGGTCACTTCCTGTTTATTTTGAGTTACAGAACAAGAAGTGACCTGGGAATCAACCAAATGAATAGGCAGTGACTCAAACTCAACAGGAAATGATCTTGTGCTGACTTTCTGCAGTAATATGGGCCATCAGTTGACCATTTGCGGTACGTTGCTGCCACCTGTTGGGCAGGATAATTCGCTGCACCCATGGTTTTTGTCACAGTTTTGATCATAAGCTCATTCACTTTCACAGTGTGGTGTCTAGCGGTATCATTGACACTCGTGAGTGCTTTCGGTTGCGTTTCTGCCTCGGAAATATATGTCTGTAAGTATTTTATGTGTATAATAACATATGGATGGGCAGTGTATGTATACCTAGGTGGTGAAGGGTCACATGTACAAAACTTATTAAGTTGTATTGTGTTGTAGAGGCTAGCCAATGGCTAATAGCTCAAGCAAGTTGTGCTATCTGTATAATAGTTGTGTATATATGGTTGTGTATTGAGTGTTGAATTTGTGTATGTTTTTTGTGTTGTAGTTTCACAATATTAAGACGGGTGTCCTCACATAAAAACAAGAAAAGACAAAGCCTTGTGATTTATGGAGGTGCATTCAATGTTAGCTGGCTGTCGGGCACTGCACAAAGGAAACACACTGTTTTGGGCAGTACAGATCTATAAATGCCCTGAAAATCGGACACAATGACTGTGAATGCTCAGGTTTCGAATGAACGAACGTTCCCAGTCTAAATGGATTCGACGTCGTGCACAGTCAATGCAGCCTTAAGGCCGAGTTATACTTCCGTGTCAGACCAGCGCCGTCAAAGAAGACCTGATTTACGACCCTACGCCGTAGCCTGACTCGGTCCTATTGATTTTTCAAACCCTAGTGTCACGTCATAGCATATGACGTGACGGAAATGGACTGTGATTGGTTCGCTCAGACTGTTGTTTCCGAAATTCACGAAATCACCGCCATTGTAAAACATTATCTTTCTACACGCAAAAATGGACCAAGATGGGAGTATCATCGAAGAGCAAGTCTCGTCAAGACATCATAAAGTTTGCCAAATGGCAAGGTGAGCGATTGAATTTAAAAAATGGAAGAACCACTGAGACATGAGTGTTCGGAATCGAGTGGCCACACAAAGCGGTGACCTAGTCGACCAAAAACTGCCAGCTTTTTATCACCTTATGTCGTATTTTCGGTTGGTGCACTTCATCATTTATTATGTACATGTGTTTGCTGTGAGTGTGACTTATTTACGTGTCACACTTCAAGTATATGAAGAATAAAGCACAAGTTTGGTGTCAAAAGAGTTGTTTTGATCTTTAATTTTCAATAACAGACAGTTCACACACGATACATCATCACTGAATGACAGTGCCTCGGTGCTTTTTATGATAACGTTAACACATCAAGGCTTCGAAAGCAGTTCGGGAAGTTCCATAGACGCCAGAAATCTGCTATGGCTTCCCACTGGCTAGTTGTAGGACACGGCAAACAAATCAGGCTGGAGGGCTTTGCAGACCTCGGACAAAACCACCACCGCTAGCTGGTTTTCACCCGAGGCTAGAAGAACTCTATGCGGCATCATAAGTTGGACAGAAGACCGCCTCGAAACCGTCTATTGCGTCGCCTGCCCCTCAACATTTGTATGATCAACATTTATTCAATGTTGATGAGCTGAAAATCCACATTCAAACGTTCCATCTTGCATTGTTTATTTTTTCTCCGTTAAACTAGACAAGAGGAAGTCAACAAGCATGCCCCAAAAACGTAGCCTGGTACTCCAGACTAACCGCTGTTCCAGCAATTGAGTCTGGCCACCATTAAGCAGATAAAAATTCCAGGGCGGAGCAAGCCACAGCAAACAGACAGCGGAGTGGACCAATCAGCGACGGGTGGGACAAGGGACTTGCGCGCGGAAGTAAACACACGAGGAGAGCGGAGTTTATTCAACATGGCTAGCGCACGACAGACTGTTGTCAATGACTTGTGTCGATGTATTTTTGTTAATTTAAAACTGATTTTACCATGGATTGGAACATATTCTCGGCTCTCCTGTTCGCCATCGGTGTTGTTGTGGAGACGACTTTCGACACGGAAGAGTGACGTTGCTCGTTAAGAACATGTCACGCAAATAAACGAATCTTATTTGTCGATTGATTTTGTACTTGCTCGAGAGGCTATTAATGGGCTGGGTCCCAGACTATACTCTCAGTGTTTGGAAAAACACAGGGAGAACAGTCTGGCCATGCCAGGCAACCAAAAACGTACAAACATAACACCACACCCCTCTAGTGGCTTGGCGGTGAATTACAGAGCAAAGCGTCACCTGGCCGGAGAACCATCAAATGTCGAATGACGCCGTAGTCACTGCAACGCGGGAGCATAACTCAGGCTTTAGAGTCAAATGAGACACTATTATGGTGGAAGATTTCAGTAGCAACTTGTTGGTTTCCTTTTTATTTATTTTTTTAGACATTGACACCATTTTAAAACGATATCTCGATTCTTGTCAGGAGCATATCAATAACCTTGTGTGATACAAAGTATCACGATATATCACCCTTTCGATGTTTTGTCACACTCCTAAAGTAGAGGTACCACTGTATATGAGGTTCAGATTGTGTATAATGTAATCATTTCGTGTAGGAATTATGAACTCATCACTAATAACCTACAGTCAAAATGGATTAGACCTCTGTCGCTAGCAATGGCAAAAATCAGCTTTAGGGACAAAACACATTGGAGGTGACGTAGCTCACGTTCAATACATTCTCTATGGCTCAAGCTCGACAAGATTTTTGCAATGTCACGCTCGTTCCATAGAAAATGTATTAAACGTGAGCGAAGTCGCCTCCTGTGTGTTTTGCCCCTTAGAGTGTTACCTTGGGCTGTAACCAGTGTGTTTTTCTGTTTTAATTCATTCTAATGTGATTAATTTAGTTTTTTATTAACATTGTATTCATAAATTTATTTATGATTATACAATATAAAACATGATTAATAATTAAAAATAATAACACGGTAAATTTCAAATATTATATTTTTTAAAGAACCAAAAATAGTCACTTGCCCTATCAAAGGTTAAAGGTCATAAAAGTCAACCTATGAATAACACTTACAGGGTGACCCAAAAAAAAGTTTACACTCAGTTGACTGCTTGTTTAAAAGCCATTGAAACACATCTAAATAGGTTGTCATGCTTAAGTGATTCATTAAGGTCACTCAATGCAGCTGGTAATCTCTCGTCTCTACAATTCCTGTGCTTCTGCTGAAAATGAAGAAAACTTTAGCTGTACCTGAATTGCTGCGTGCCGGTCTGACACCTACTGAGATTGCAGCAAATCTGAGAATATCCAGATGTGCAGTCTACAAAGTTAAAAAGAAGCTAAAAGATACTGGAACAGCATCACGAAAACCTGGGTCTGGAAAACCCGATCTGTGCGGACCAAAAAGTTGATTGACAAGGTGATATGTGGCCACCCCAGAGTCCAGATCTCAATCCCCTGGATTATAGCATATGGGCAACTGTGGAGGACAGTGCCTGTAAAACGCCACAAACTTCTGTGGCAGCCTTGGAGAGGTCCATTGTTAGATCTTGGGAAAAGATGACAGCATCCTACATAAAGGCGCCTGGAGGCTGTTGTGACACTTAAGGGAGGACACATTGAAAAATAGAGTGTACTGTACATGTTCTTTACAATAATGTAAATTATTAAATTATGTGATTAAATTCTAATTCTAAAATGAATAAACATGGCATTTAAGTTGTATTATGGCAGTGTAAACTTTTATAGCACTGGTGTGTTCCCTAGAAAAATTTACTTAGGCCTACATTTTAGAGCTGAAGCTATCGATTATTTAGGTAATCGTTCAATCTATCAGGGTTAGGGTTTGTTTGAATTATCGAGTAAACGGATAACAAACTATTACTGCGATGCAGAATAAATTGTAGCATATGATCACAAATAAACAAGTGTTTATGCTTTCAATAATATTTTTTGCTTGCTATGATTACACTTTCAAAAGATGATTAACTGTGAATACAATATAAAATTCCTGTTTTTTCAAACTATGCAGAATTGCACTTTCCTTTCACAAGCGCAATAAATGGATTTAAAAATAAAAGCCCCCAAACGATATTTTAAAAAAATGCGGCTCTAAGTGCAAAAAAAGAACAATTGGCGAACTTGTATTGCAAAAGTCCACTAGCTTGAATGCTATATAATGCTAAGGTTTCTTTTTTAATTGTTCAAAGATGTATTCCCACCAAAAAATGCTAAATGTACTTCTTATCTAAATAAAGAATTCATAAACATATTAGCTCAAACAAAAATATTTTTTATGTTGGTCTTAACAGGGAGCAGCTGGATTCAGCCATGTTTGACGCGTTCTGGCATATTCACTTTTGCCACTAGAGGGCAGTGTATCCAACAGTTTCAATACAAACCATCAAAACGTCACTCTAAAGCTAATCGAAGCAGCTAAATTTGATTCAAAGCTTTTTTCTAATCGAATTACTCAATTAATCGTTGCAGCACTGCTACATTTAAATTTTTTTTTTTTTTTAATTAAATCTTAAATGAATTTAACGACTATAGCTGTTAATTGGTGGAAACAGGTGATATATGGAAACACACACACATACACACTGAAAGACAATCAGGCAGTGATCTTGTAAATAAACATTCATGTTTAATGATATTAATAGACTATTTACAAGAGACTATAGTTTTCACATAGATTCTCATCTAAAACATTCTTTTTCAACGTACAACATTCTGCTCGGACGTACAACAAATGTACAAAGACGCGCTGACAGGTGCGGTCGTCCACTATAAAAAACACACAAACCAAAACTAGAAACAGTTCAGTATAACAGTGACGAGCGCTTATCTTGAACGTGCACTAAAGTGCTAGTGTCATGCAAATATTGAACTGATGCATAATTTTTGTCATTCTCTTCACCCGTTTACATTTGAAAAACAAAACCCCGACGCATACAAACGATGACATTGGCGTCGGGAGAGGAAAAAAATGACATCATGTGTCTCCGCTTCGCACCACAGAAGCGGAGGTTTCTTTCGCAATTAAACATTTTTAATTGATGTGGTGTGACATTCACATGACAAACCAGAGGGTGCAAATGTAGATGTAGACGTAGGTGAGGAACTCAAGTGTGAACAGGCACCTTAGAGGGAAATGGAGTTGGACTTGTTGCTCCCGATCAAGAGCTATAAGGGCCACACTAAATAGAAATATATATACACTGTATATATCAACAAAAAAAAAAAAGACTTCAGAGAAGGGAAAGTCATTTTACAAGTTTTTTTATTTTTATATTTTTAACTCTTTCAAGAACAGTGTTCACAGAGTAAGTGTTGTGGTAGTTAGTAAAAGAGGGGAATTGATATTGAAAACACAAACTGACGACAATGAATGTCCAATCTATTTCCACTCTATACATACTGTGAGGAGCAGAAGTATTTGCACCCCTAGTGATTTTGCAAGTTCACCCACTTAGAAAAGGGGAAGAAATCTGAAATTGCAATAATAGATGAATTTCCACTTATATATAATCTTTTTTAAAAAAAATCCGGAACTCTCATTGTATGATTTTTTAATCGTTTATTTGTAATTTACTTGGGTTAATAAGTATTTGTACCCCTGAGAAAATCAGTGCTAATATTGAGTGCTGAAGCCTTTGTTTGCAATTACAGAGGTCAGACGCTTTCTGCAGTTCTTCAGCAGGTTTTCACTTATGGAAACAGGGATTTTGGCCCATTCCTCCCCACAAATCTACTCTAGATCTGTCAGGTTTCGTGGCTGTCATTGAAAAACTCCAAGTTTCAGCTCTATCCAAAAATTTTCTATTAGATTAAGATCTGGAGACTGGCTAGGCCAATCCAGAACTTTAATATGCTTTTTACCCACTCCTTGGTCAGCTTGGCTGTGTGCTTCGGATCATTGTCATGTTGGAAGATCCAGCCATGACTCTTCTTCAAGTCTCTGACTGAGGGAAGGAGGCTGTGGCTCAAATGTGACGATGCATTTCTACATTCATCCTCTGCTTTTTTGCAGTGCAGTCGTCCTGTCCCATATGCCGAAAAGCAGCCCCAAAGCATGAGGTTTCCACCCCCATACTTCACAGTGGGGATGGTGTTCTTCGGATTGTACTTATCCTTCTTTTTTCTCCACACACGACGAGTAAAGTTCTACTTTGGTCTTACCTGACCACATGACTTTCTCCCATGACCCCTCTGCATCATTCAGATGGTCCCTGGCAAACTTCAGACGGGCCTTCATATGTACTGGCTTCAAAAGGGGAACTTTCTGAGCAATGCATGATTTTAAACCATTGTACCGCAGTGTTCTACTGACAGTAGCCTTTGAAACTGTACATCCAGCTCTCTTCAGATCATTAACCAGTTCCTGCCGTGTATAGTTCTAGGCCGAGCCCTCACTTTTCTCATCATGAGTGATGCCCCACAAGGAGAGATTTTACATGGAGCCCCAGTCCGAGGTAGATTATCAGTCATGTTAAACCTTTTCAATTTTCTAACAATTGCCACAACTGTTGATTTATTCTCACCAAGATGCTTTCCAATTGTCCCATAACCTTTTCCAGCTTTGTGGAGCTCAACAATCTTTTTTCTCTGTTGTCTTTCGATAACTCTCTGGTCTTGCCCATGGGTCTAATTGTATTATGACTGACTGTGGGGTGCAGAGGTGACAATAATGAGCTCAAACAGGTGGTGGGTGGGTGGTTACTCATGGGGTAAAGGTGGATTTTTTTAAAAGGCAGACTGACAACTCTTTGAGTGTCATAACTTGCTGATTGTTAGGGGGACAAATACTTATGAAACCCAGTAAATTACAAATAAATTATTTTAAAAATCCTACAATGTGATTTCTGGATTTTTTAAAGATTATGTCTCTATGAGTGGAAATGCATCTATGATTTAAATGTCAGACTCTTCAACCTGTTAGGTTTTGTGTTGGTTCCCTCCTAGTGTGTTTCTGTGATTGCCCATTGATTTCACCTGTTGTACCTGCTCCTAGTGCATCCGCCAACCTGCATCCTTCTGTGTCACCCATCTGTTCCTCGTTGTCTCGTTACCCTTCGTCTCTGTGTGTATTTAAGCTCCCAGTTTCTTTTCACTCCTTGTTGCGTCGTTGTCAATGTCCATGTCAAGTTCTGGTCAGCAGTATTCATGTCTATCCAAGCCCTTGTGTTCCAAGCAGGGGTCGCGTTAACCGAATATTTTCCGTCGTTGACCGGTTTTTTAAAATGGTGATGGAAAAAACTGAAGTCCATCCGTCATTTTGACAGGTTGCAATTCACACCCCAGACCACAGGGTGGCGAGTGAGCATATTAATTAGCTATTGTCTCTCTTGATGCATGACGTCGTTGGCCTTACTCGGAAAAATGTCAAGGCAACTGAGCATCCGAACTAAGGCTACGTTCATACTACAGGTCTTAAGGCACGAATCCGATTTTTTCGTGTTTTTCCGACTCGAGTGAGGCATTAACTTGACGGTCTTAACGAGACAAGTCGCATAGAACGGGAACCTTTTTAAATCCGATCTGGGTCAGTTTCGTATGTGGTCTAAATCCGATCTGGGCCACATTTTTCCAGACTGTTGCGGCGGTCTGTACTGTCCAGTCCCGCAAATCGGATTTAATGCACCAATTACGTCATCAAAAAGCGAGAGACGGTACGGTAGCTACGGTAGCGATGCAGCAGTGCGTTATTAGCACCTAGGTTGCCTTGAACACGGCTTTTTAGGAAGGGTCGGACTTGACAACAGTCATAAAAAATAAAAATAGGTTTAGGGATAAGGCTGAGAATGATCGGTGTTCTCTCTGCTTCATATAAGCAATATTTCAACATTGCTTACACGGCCGAGAGTCGGGGCAAACTGCCCATATGTGTGTGTGACATGCACGAACAGTGCGTGCATGCTATCGATCCATATACTTTGAATATAAGCCTAAACAGGGATTATATATGCCTGTTATTTGTGTCCTCTTTTTAACAGCAACAAGCCTATGGCTACGTTCATACTACAGGTCTTAATGCACGAATCCGATTTTTTGTCATATCTGGTTTTTTGGCGTGCCCATTCAGACTGCCTTTGTCCATTGAAACCATTCAAGTATTACGCACTAATTCGCAGTCCGACATGCGCTGAGCAAGACGACCTGCATGCACAGAAGCATCAAAACAAATGACCATACAATCACACATGCTGCCTGTCATCCGTCATTCCAGGGATATAATATTTTGCTTATTAAAAAGAGGACACATATAACAGGCATAAATAATCCCTGTACAGGTTTATATTCAAAGTATATGGATCGATAGCATGCACGCACTGTTCGTGCATGTCACACACACATACGAGCAGTTTGCCCCGACTCTCGGCTGTGTAAGCAATGTTGTAATATTGCTTATATGGAGCAAAGAGAGAACCGATCATTCTCAGGCTTATCCTCAAACCTTTTTTCTTTTTTTAATGACTTGTCAAGTCCGACCCTTCCTAAAAAGCCGTTTTCAAGGCAAGCTAGGCGCTAATAACGCACAGCTGCTTGATGTGTGATGGCGCGGTGTGGATTCTCTGTTAAGCTTGTTCGGACAGAATATTAATTAAAGATGAATGAAAACTAAATACTATTGAATATGTCATTATTATTATTATAATTATTATTATTATTATTATGACCGGATTTTTATGACCCTGTCAGTCAAAATGACAGACAACGAAAAAGTCTAGCGCAACCTCTGGTTCCAAGTGAGTTTCTTTGATACCCAGTCTTTTGTTAGTAACAGTTTTGTTTGCTTCTGTACTTTCTTTGTATCATCACAGCCTTTGTTTTGCACTTCAAAGCCTTTGTTTTGCACTTTGTTTTTCGTTGGCTTTAATTGAACCCTTTTTTGCACCGTTCATCTGCCTCGCCTCCTTTTTCCTGCATTTAGGTCCATACAACCTGCCTGCCCGTGTTTTCCTGACACTACCTATTTTCTAAGTGGGTGAACTTGCAAAATCACAAGGGGTGCAAATACTTCTGGTCCTCACTGTATATTCATTCATATTCTGAACGGGCAGAATATATTTATATAAATATTATAGGTATGTAAATTTGCATATCAATAATTCTAAAAAAGCATGATTATTGCAAGAAAGTGTTTTTCTTTGGGGAAACGTACATATATTTTATGTGGTAGAGGTTTAAAACAGAGAAAATAAGTCATGAAAGGGGGTGAAAGGAAGAAAAACTCAAACAAAAAAACCAAACAATTCGAGAAAAAAACGAGTTATGTGAGTGTGTGGATTGGCGTAGTCTACTGTATTTTTTTTCCAAGATGTTTTTTTTTTTTTTTTAGATTAACCTTTCCCCCCTCTGAATCCAATACTTGAGTGAGTCCAAGTGATTTTCCCCGACAAAATATAAACTGCCTCCTTAAATACTGTATTTTAAGTATAATTTGTCTCTTTTCTTTTCAGTGTGGCTCTAATACTCTTGCATATGACTTGAGGCAGGTTGAAATATAATATTCAAGTAAAAAAATGTACACACACACTCCCAAAAAATATATGGACAAAAAATGAAGTCAAAAGGACGAGGCACCTTTTATGGAAATACATTTGTGATGATTTGTACTACTGTATTTTTTGTTGTTGATGATGATTACAGTACATCTTGAAGTTTTTTTTTTCTTCAAATTCCCACTGAGGGGTCAGCTGGTGATTCTCAGGTGACCAATGAGCTTTAGAGTCATTTTGGAGAGCGAACGAATGAATGAGTGAGGGGGTGCCGTCAGAGGTAGAGGCTGACCGTTAAGTTGGCGCGTCGCCAGCCGGGATGCTTCTGCACCGCCCCGGAGGTGGGAAGGTGAACCTCCTTCCGGACGCCGCGTGAGAGGAGGGGGGCGGCGAGAGGTTGGCCCAGCGCGAGGGTGGGCGGCGGTTGGGGGGGCGGGCTCGGCGCAGGTAGTGCCACTCCAAGGGCGGAACCACCAGAGAGTGGGGGAGGTCCTATCAATGACAAATAGGGTCAACAACCAAATTGGTTTGCACCGCTAACTGACAACGACAGTGTAGTTCACGACCAGTCATATGTGTCAAGAAAAAGAATATAAAATATATAAAAATATATTTTTTTTCGGAATTATTTTATCAGTAAAGAACATTCTAGAAAGGAAAGTTGATTTTAAAAACAATTTAAAATAATTATTACAAATGTGTAATTGAACTCATTTTTTCAAAAGTAAAATTATGATAGTTTTTTTACTCACCCTGCAAAAATACTTATATAGATATTAATTATATAAAATACATACTCAAAACAATATAGTTTTAAAGTTATAAAAATTGTTTCAACTATTTAATTCAAAGAAAATAATAATTTAAAAAAAAACTGTTTTTTTTTTCAGACAGTTATAGTCTTCCAAGAAAGTTTTTTTTCTTCACAAGAAATCAATATAAAATGTTATTGTTAATTATTACAATGATTCTTAAATATAATTATGTAGTTATGAAGTCACACCTGAGTATAAGTCGCAATAGCATAATGAAGAGGGGAAAAAACATTTTTTAATTAGAAACCAAGAAAAACAATCCATTAAAAATATATAGTTAAATGGACAGCAATTGGCAAAATAGGCATCTGTTAACGTAACATATTAACAGTTTTTAACTAATAACTATAGCTTTAAAACATAATAACAGGGTGTTTGCGGTCAGAGTGAAAAAAAAAACAAAAGTACCATAATTTTCGGACTATAAGACGCACCAGACTATAAAGCCGCCACCAACCAAATTTGACACGAAAACAGCATTTGTTCATAGATAAGCCGCACTGGACTATAAGACGCAAGTGTCCTCACTGTATTATGGGATATTCACACCAAAAGATATTAACGGGTAACACTTTATTTGACAGCGGCATCATAATAGTGTCGTCATAAGACCAAATGAAGAACCATGAAGCGTTGAACCAATTGGCTGCAAAGCTTCATTGCTTCAAGATGCTTCATTTGGCCATCACTGCTCCTCTGAGGTAGACAGAAAACCTCTGCTGCCACCTGCTGCCAACATTGTTGTCATCCAGCATGCTTCCTAGCAAGCATTGCAGCGCTGCAGATATACATAACAATCAAAATTGATGTTCTGTTCTAATTATTTCTTCAGTTACTGTTCCAATTGTTTAATTAATTGCTAGTTATAGTATTTGGTAACACTTTATTTGACAGTGGTGCCCTAAGACTGCCATTAGACAATCATAATTATGACATGACACTGTCATGAGCATTTTTGAATGCTTAGAACAGATGTCATTTAGTGTCATCCGATAAATTATCTCACTTTCGAATGGATGTAAAAATCCGAGCTGGACATTAATGGAGTTAGTGACATAATTTGCCGGATGACACTTGATGACATCTGTCATAAGAATTTAGTAATGTTCATGATAGTGTACTGTCATAATTATGACGGTCTTATCACATTCTTATGACGCTGCTGTCAAATAAAGTGTTACCTAATTAACCCAAATAAATCAGCAAATAAGCTGCAGGATTCAAAATAACGGAAAAAAGTAGCGGCTTATAGTCCGAAAATTATGGTACATAAGTCGCACTTTACAATGAAAAAAGTGTTACAAATTGTCTGTAAAATGCGGTAATATGTTATTTTATTTATTTTTTTAAGTAGAATATATATTACGTTTTTGTTTCTCATCAAACTTTTTTCATGTTGTCGTCACTTTTCTTTCTTATTATTATTTTTAAAAAAAACAACACTCAATATTTTCCTGGAAAAGTTGCTGGGATTGAAGAGGTTCTATTTTACAAGCTGACGTCGTATACTATACAAATCATGCAAAAGAAGTCACTCAAACACACAAACATGATCCACAAAAGGGCAAAAACATATCCACCTTAAAACAGAATATTTGCTCGTTACTCTATTTCTTTAGCAGATAATGAAAGCATTTTCTTGAGTAATTTTTTATTCTTTCTTAACACAAAGTTGTGTCTTAAGGTAGACTTTGTTTCACCACTCAAGTGTTCAGTTACATGACAAACACGCAACGACGACGAGAAAATGGGGCTCTTCCATTGGCTTTTTAATGCGACAGTGAGGATTGAAACTGGGAAAGAAACTGTGGGCTGAAATGTATGAATGAAAGAAATGAGAAAATGTTCATTTCAGAAACAGCACATCACGACCTGTCATGAAACGTGGAGAAACACGCCAAAGGAATCCCACATTCATTTGGCGTGTTTGACTCACATGAAGATTTATAGGAGCACACTGCATTTTTTTTTCTTCAAAATTGATGTAACCATTAGTGTACAGTAGTTGGTTGAATTGAAACTAGTCGTGAAGATGCTGTGTGTGGTGTGAAACTCAAGAGGGCGCTGTAGATTACCAATGGCAACGATTCATTGACATATGGAAAGCAGTTATTGTTATAAAGCAATATCATGCATAAAAAAGGAGTATATTATTGTTTCGTTGAAGGATTTTTCCCCTGAGAAATCTAATGAGAAAAAGGTCACATTTTCTCAGAAATAAATCAATGATTGGGAGGATTGAATAAAGAGAAATATCTTTAATGACATAAATTGCATTACATGAAAAAGTAATCTGAAAAAAAGATTATTTTTAATTAAAAAATTTATCTTTTAATAAAAGAGCCTAAATTCATGAAATTGCCCACTTTCTTTTAACCATTTTCATATAAAAATGCAAAAAAAAAAAACCGACAACAACAACAACAAAAAACGGGTCATCAATATTAAAAAAAATAATAATGAATTAACTAAACTATTTTTTCGGATCAAAAATAGTCATTTGCCCAATAAAAGTTTAAACGTGTCGGCGTTCCCTGAAAGGAATTAAGTAGTAAAGTAATGAGTAGTAATAAATAAAGTATTAAATACAGCTACAGTGATATCAAAAAGTAACTAAATCTTTTGGAATTTCTCACATTTGTACATAAAATCACCATCAAATGTGATCTGATCTTTGTCAAAATCACACAGATAAAAAAACAGTGTCTGCTTCAACTCAAACCACCCAAACATTTTCAGGTTTTCATATTTCAATGAGGTTAGTATGCCAATAATGACAGAAGGGGGAAAAACAAGTAAATGAACCATCATATTTAATATTTTGTGCCAACCCCATGACTTCAACCAGACGCTTCTTGTTGCTGCAGATCATTCTGGCACATCGATCAGGACTAATCACTGCCCATACTTCGCTACAAAACTGCTATAGTTCAGTCAGATTCCTGGGATGTCTGGCATGAATCACTGTCTTTAGGTGATGCCGCAGCATCTCAATAGGGTTCAAGTCTGGACTTTGACACTCCTGAACGTGTGTTTTGTTCTTCTGAAACCATTCTGAATTTGATTTACTTCTGTGTTTTGGATCATTGTCTTGTTGCAGCATCCATCCTCTTTTATACTTCACCTGTCTGACAAACCGCCGCAGGTTTTGAATTCATTCCATTAATGATTGCAAGTTGTCCAGGCCCTGAGGTGGAAAACAGCCCCAAATCATGATGCTCCTTCCAACATGCTTCACGGTGGGAATGAGGTGTTGATGTTGGTAAGCTGTTCCATTTTTCCTCCACACATGACGCTGTGTGTGTTACTCCCAAACAATTCAACTTTGGTTTCATCAATCCACAAAATATTTTGCCAAAACTTCGGTGGAGTGTCCAAGTGCCTTTTCGCGAACATTAAACGAGCAATAATGTTGTTGGTTTTTTTTAGACCGTAGTGGCCTCCTCTGTGGAGTCTTTAGCACACACTCTAGGGTTCTTTTTTACCTCTCTGAGTATTCTGCGCCGAACTCATGGCGTCATCTTTGGTGGACGGCCATTCCTTGGAAGGGAAGCAACTAGAGGTGTGCAAAATTTCCGATTCTTAGATTATTCGCGATTCGGCCGTGGAAGATTCGAGAACGATTCACAAACATCCAAATTCCGATTATTGAAATATGCCAAGTAAAGCGGAAGTACAACACACTCAGCGCGCCGCGCGGTCTTCGGGACGGAACCGAGCGAGAGTAGCTAAACATTATGCTTCTCATTAACCGGCCCCTCGGGTAATGCCAACGCTCAACTCACGGCTCTAGCTCAACTCATGCCATGAGATAAAAAAACACAACAACATACCTGACTGCTGCCGAAAAGCTGCTACAAGTACAGCTAAGCTACATAATGTTACGGTAGATATCATTTATATAGGACTAGATGGAATATTGACTCGGTAGCGGTAGCAGCACATCTGCAAAAAGCTAGATGCGGGCGTTAGTAAACGGCCGCCATCTTAAAGCAGTAAACTTCCCTGCAATGCTGTTGTAGCGAACCTTCCAAGCAAACCGAATTAACTTTTTATCTAAAATACTCCTAAATCGGTAAAATATTGACTTGAATCTATCTTTAAAATCGTTTTAAAACTTTCACATGTCAAAAGTAGACAAAAGGGAAATTATGGAATAATGGGAGCAATTTTAACAACTTTAACGGTTGATTCACAACATTAAATTAATTGAATGTAGTTTAAAGCTGCTGATACAGAATGGGGACTGGAGTTTTTTTTATTTAATGTTATTTTTGTATATTTGTTTACTGCTATATGTTAACTTGATACTGAAATAGTTTGGTTTAGCCTGAGAGTATTTTTGAACAATTTTGGAACTAATGTACAAAACTTTATAAAAAAAAAAAAAAAAAAATGTTATGTTTTTTAAAAAAGGAGGGGGGTGCATCAATAATCGTTTTATAATCAAATCGGAGCCTCTGAATCGTAATCGTAATCGAATCGTTAGGTGCCCAAAGATTCCCAGCTCTAGAAGCAACAGTGCCAAACTCTCTCCATTTGTAGACAACTTCTCTGACTGTCGATTGATAAACATCCAGAGTTTTAGAGATGGTTTTGTATCCCTACCCAGCTTTACACAAATCAACAATCCTTGATCGCAGGTCTTCAGACAGCTCTTCTGACCGAGCCACGATGCACATCAGACAATGCTTCTCATTAAGACATTTCTTACCAGGTGTGTGTTTTATAGTGGGCAGGGCAGCTTTAAACCACTCAAGTAATTGGCCACACACCTGACATAAAATGTTTGGTATAAATTGGTTTCTACTGCTCTTTAAGTCTCCTTAGGCAGAGGGTTCACTTACTTAGTTTTCCCCCTTCTGTCATTGTTTGCATGCTATACTCATTAAAATATGAAAACCTATAAATGTTTGGGGTGGTTTTAGTTAAAGCAGACACTGTATTTTCATCTGTGTGATTTTGACAAAGATCTGATCACATTTGATGGTGATTTTATGCAGAAATGTGAGAAATTCCAAAAGGTTGATACTTTTACATACCAATGTAGTCCCCGGGTTAGTACGTACCCACTTACGTGATTTTGACTTTACAACGCCGGTGTCTTGTCCGCCATTGTGTCTCCTGTCCTTTTTTTTTCCTTTTTTTTTTTTGTAGTCGCGTAAAGAGTACTTAGTTATTGCCATATCAGGATCGCCTCCTTTCCCAGCAGCGTCATCGCCGTCCTGCAGTTCCTGACGGCAGGTCCCACTCCCTTGTTTTAATGCCTGGCGCGGACTCCTCTTGCGAGTCCAAATCCTGTTGCGTTCGGACGGCGACCTCGCGTAACGAGAGGTGACGCTGGCGACCTGAGCGGCCATGATACCCCCCTTTTCTCGCCTCGCTACTCTTTCCACAGCACCCTTTGCTCTCAGCAAGGCGACCAACTCGCGAGTAAAGCCCGAATAGTTTTTTTTTTGTTTTTTTTGTAAGCGCGAATAGTCATTGAATATAACAGCATTCAACACAACGTACCTCACAGTATCTTATTTTTTACTTAAACTTATTAATATGCCTTATAATACATGTTTTTGGACAGTTATTTTGAGGTTCGGGGGTATCATGTGGTACTTGAAGGGTTAATTCCGATTTATGCAGAAATTCGGGTTTCATCGCCAGCCTAGGAACGGAACTCGTTTATAACCCAGGGACCACCTGTAATATACAGTATATTCTTAATTATTATTTTATTTAACTAGTCAATTTTGAAGGGCACCTTTTTGTCATGCCCTGAGTTGAGTTTTGTTAGGATTTTTCCCGAGTGTTCCTTGTCCATGTGATTACCAATTGATTTCACCTGTTGTGGCCTGCTCCTTGTGTCTTGACCAATCCACTGCCTCTAGTATCAATCACCTGTGTCTCATTGTCTCGTTACCACATGTCTGTATTTAAGTCTCCCATGGGCTGTCTATTCTTGTTCGGTCATTGTCTATCCAAGCATGTGTCCTGTCAATGTTCTTGCCCTTGTTGTTCCTTGGATCCTTGCCATTGTAAGTTTTGATAGCTTTTGTTTGGTCCCCTTGGTTTTTGTTTGTACTTTGTTTTTTTTGTTAACAATCAATAGTTTCCACCACCCTGCCTCGCCTACCTGCCTTTGTTTCCCTGCGTTTAGGTCCTCCATGCCCATCCCCTGTTTTGACACATTTTGGTATTTATCTATAGTTATTATTTTATAAGTATTTATATACTTTTGAAGACAAAAATGCATATACATGCAGTATTTTACAAGAGTAAAACACTGGATTTAAGCCAATATTTTTTTCATATGGCAGTAAAACAGCAGCATGGTCCATCATTCTTCCTTTGTCCTGTAAAGCATGCGTTCAAATGACTGACAATGTATTCCTGAACAGGATGAGGAGGGTGATGGTTTGCGTGGCTTGGAGAAGGAGAAACTTACATGGTGGAGACTTATAGTCCCCACGGAGTTGTTAGTATGACAGTGTGCTTCTGGAGCAAAGAGGGGGGAAAGACAAACCGGGAAAGGTTTAAATCCAGCTGGAGGACAAGAGGATGACCTGGGAATAAAAACCGGGAACGACCAGCCGATATGTCGGGTGAATTCGAATTGTGACGCTTGCAATGGAAAAAAAAAAGTCAAATACAGCGGTACCTTTACATACGAAGTTAATTCGTTCCAGGACCTTGTTTGTAAGTCAAAATGGTCGTATATCGAGCAGGATCTTCCCATAAGAATACATTATAATTCCATTACTGCATTCCACATCGCGAAAACCTACACTAAATCTTTAATAGATATTGTGGGCACTATTGCAAATAGCAATTACACAGAGCAAAACAAATAAATTATGAATTAAAATGGGAATGATCATATAATAATAGTAATAATAACAATACCTGAACTAATGTAAGAATCAGGTTCTAATGTGGCGAATATGTTTTGTGTGGTGTACCTGAACGCATCGTGTGGCTGACTTGACAGAGTGAGAGAGGACTTTTTACTTTCACTTTTCATGTTCAACTGTGGCGGATAGTAGGCATGTTGTGTTGCACAGTTCTGAAAGAAATGATTATAAACCTGACGAAGCTGGCGGTTTTTTGGGCAATGTTCAAACATAATTATCACCTTAACTTATAAAGACTGACGAATGGAGGTCGGAGGAGGACCGTCGTGATCGTAAACGTTCTTCTTTTCAAGCCAATTCACTGAGGCGCACACCACACTCGTATTTTTCTATCATTTCCATCTTCATTTCAATGGTAAGCCTCACCTTTTTCCTTTTTTCACCACCTGCGCTAACATTCTTGAAACCCATGGTGATTTCTCCCGTCCGTCTTGCAGGAAAGCAAAGCTGCGCTTTCGCTATTTCGAGCATGTCGTCGGATGTAGAAACAAATGGCGAGTCAAATTTTACGTTGGATGTCGAAAGGATTGTGTGTCGAAGTGATCGAATGTCGAGGTATCACTGTAGTTGCTGGATTTAGTCAGAGACAAAACATTTTTAGAGCCTCACAAGCATTGTTTTTTTCATTTGAAAAAAATGTTCTCTACGCCTGTTTTTGTCTGACGAGATGAAAACAAGACGAAAAAGCGACATGCTGTATGTAGTTTCTGTGAGATGTTCATAAGGCGTGACATTTTCTTATTGTATGTATAATTAGTCAGCCTGCATCATAGCTATGTTTGCGTTTGGTGGTTAACTCATGCAATGTTGCTTTAGCCTTTAGAGGTCTGGGCTGAGTGATCATCACACACTTATTGTAACTCTTAGCATTAGCATAGCATTCGCGTTAGCATTAACGTTAGGCTGTTCATTCCAAAATGTTTGAAACCTGTTTTTATTTTTTGACTAAAACCTTCGAATTTTCCATTGATCCATTTTCTCCGGCTTATCTGAGGATGGGTCGCGGGGGGCAGCAGCTTTAGCAAGGAAGTACAGACTTCCCTCTCCCCAGCCTCTTCATCCAGCTCTTCCGAGAGAATCCCAAGGCGATCCCAGGCCAGCCGGGAGACATAGTCTCCACAGGGTGTCCTGGGTCATCCCCGCCGCCTCATCCCAGTAAGACATGCTCAGTACACCTCACAAGTCGTCTGGAAGGCATCCTAATCAAATGCCCGAGCCACCTCATCTGGCTCCTTTCAAACCGGAGGAGCAGCGGCTCGACTCTAAGCCCCTCCCAGATGACCGAGCTTCTCACACCATCTCTAAGGGAGAGCCGGGAACCCCTTCAGAGGAAACTCATTTCGGCCGCGTGTATCAGGATTCTTGTTCTTTTGGTCACGACCCACAGCTCCTGACCATAGGTGAAGATAGGAACGTGGATCGACCGGTAAATAGAGAGCTTCACCTTTCAGCTCAGCTCCTTCTTCACCATGAAGGACCAATGCAGACGCCGCACCGATCCGCCAGTTTTTCTACCACTCCTTTCTCTACGCACACGTGAACAAGACCCTGAGACACTCCTCCACTTGGAGAAGGACCTCACCCCTGACCCGGAAAAGGCATTCCACCTTTTCGAGACTGAAGACAATGATCTCAGATTTGGAGATGCTGATTCTGATCCCAACCGCTTCACACTCGGTCCAGTGAGAGTTGAAGATCCCGGCCTGATAAAGCCAATAGAAATACATCCTCTGCAAAAAGGAGAGATGCAGTACCGAGGTCACCAAAGCAGCCTTAGCTGCTCCTAGATATTCTGTCCATAAAAGTTATTAACAGAATCCGTGACATAGGGCAGCCTTGGCGGAGTCCAACCCTCACTGGAAACGGATACGACTTACTGCCAGGTACACGGAGCAAACTCTGACACCGGTGATACAGGGACCAGATCCCCAATATCAGGGGTTCCAGTACCCCACAGTCCCGGATCACCCCCCACAGAACTCCCTGGGGGACATGGTCGAACGCCTTCTCCAAATCCACAAAACACATGTCGATTGGTTGGGCCAACTCCCATGACCCCACGAAAAACCCTGCTAAGGGTATAGAGGTGATTGACTGTTCTGCAGCCAGGAAAAAAAGCACACTGCTCCTCATGAATTTGTGATACAACTTCCTGACGGACCCTCCTCTCCAGTACCCCTGAATTGACCTTACATGGGAGCTGAGGAGTGTGATCAACATCACGGTCTGCCAATCCAGAGGCACTGTCCCCGATTTCCAAGCAATGTTGCAGAGGCGTGTCATATAAGACAACTCCACACCATCTAGAGCCTTTAGAAACTCCGAGTGGATCTCATGCAACCCGTGGGCTTTGTCACCAAGGAGCTTTTCAACCACCTCAGCAACATCAACACCCAAGATAGTAGGTCAAAGTCCTTGGGCTCTCCTTCCTCATGGGAAGGTGTGTTGGTGGAGTTGAGGAGGTCTTCAAAGTATTTAGCCCACCAACTCACAACATCTCGAGTCAAGGTCAGCAGGCCCTTGAATTTTTGAAGATGAAAACATTGTATTTGTTGACTAAATCTAGTAGAATATTTTAATGAACAATACACAACTAACACATATTGAAGTGACCAAAACATGACTAAGATGAATAAGTATTTTTGTCCAAAAGACTAAGACAAAAATTAAAAACGCTGCCAAAAACAATACTGCTCACAAGTCAGATAGAAAAAGATGAATTGTAATCTACTTTAGTTTTCGTCTTGGCATATAGCAGTGAAGCTTGTTTGACTCCCCATAAAAATGCTGAAGATGCAGGTCAGGAATTCATGATAGAATGCCTGCAATTACTGCAAAGCTTTTTTTTTGCTTTGGTGAAGATTGATTCTTGTTAAGAGGATTATCTGCAACTTTACCAAAATAATCTTCCGCTAATCCCGAATCGTTACGCTCATTTGTAAGCATGATCCCTTTCATATCTTGGCTGAGCCGACACATTTATTTGGTCAAGAGAAGTTCCAGCAATTCCATTAAAGGGACACATGTATCCGGCAAATCACATGATGTCTTTGTACTGAAACATGAGAAAGCCAGAAGAATGTAGACCTATTAAAATAAAATTGGTGAAGACAGAGCTCATACACTGTAAACAAGTTAAATATGCAGTAAAATACTGGCAGCTGTAGCTGACAGAATTGTACCATTAAAATTTCCAATGAACATCAAACTACAAACAACTGCTCTCAGCGGTCGTCAGTAGCTCAGCAGTCAGCACGCTGGACTGCCAAGATGTGTGTGTTGGAGAGTGAGGATGACAAGAGAACATTTATGCATATATCAGAGTATTTTTTTAAAAAATGCTTTAATAACTCTTTGACTGCCATTGACAGTGATAGACATCCAATCTTCCCAGTTCAAATAGATTGGACTTCTAGTAGCAACAAAGTAACGGGAATTCACAGGATGGAAAGAGCTACATGATTAAGATGTCTATTATCGTCGATGGCACCGTCTATTTTGTCTGTTATAATTTTAAGATGAAAAAAAGATATACGAAAAACACTTTGTTGAATTTTATGGTTTTCTTTTCATGGAACCACAGCTAATGTTACCGTAAATTTAACGATCAATTGGAGACGTCCCCATTCGAGGAACAATGTTAAGTGATTTACCTCCATGCATCCAGGCTGCGCTCTTTCCGGGTCAACCACCTTGCTTCCCAGTCCTCCCGCTTGCATCCTCCTTTCGTCCTGCAGTTTCTTGTTAAGGATGCGGGCGGCGTTCTCGGCCAGAGTGTATCCCGGCGGTGCGGACAGGTCCTGCCGAATGCTGACTACTTCAGCGTTCCGGTCCCCTTGCGTCTCCACGATCAACTGCACAGGGCTGGGGGAGCGGCCCCTGGCACTCCTGGGGTCAGGGCCGGACTCGGCGGCATTTGTGGGGCGAGACCGGCTCGGGGACTTGTTAAACTTTTGGCCGGCGTCGTAAACAACAGGCGTGTGGTCGATGATGTTGAAGAGGCTGGAGAGGCCGTCGTTGATGGTCGTGTGAACTGGGCTGTCCCGCGTGGTTGTGGAGCGGGCCCATGCAGACTCGTTGTTGCCCTTTTGCGGGGTGGTAGGGGTGGCGGCCCGGCTGGTGTTGGGTATGTCCGCCTTGTTGGCCGAAGACATCTTGCGTTGAACTTTGGGTGAGCCGTACTTAGGTGAGCAGCAAGGTCGCTCAAACTTACTCTGGATGACGGGCGAGTACTGCACCTTCCGGGTATTCCGTGATGGGGACGAGATGGGGGTGCCGCTACCTTTTGGGGTAAGGCAGCGGTGGGGGCTGCTGGTTAGTGTCCTCAGCAGGTCGGTTTGTAAACCCACGCTGATGGTCTGCGTGGTCTGAGTGCCCCTCGTAGTGAACCCGTTGGTCTGGGAGGCCGAGTCCCGGACAATGGGCCCCGGCGGGGAGCGGATGGCGTTCCTTACTGAAATGGCCACTTCTTTCATATCGTCGCTCATGTTCCGAGAAAGCTGGAGCTCTAGCGAGGAAGCGTAGCCCACTGTGGGGCAAATGGGGGACTGGTTCGGAGAAGTCCTTAACCCCCCAGTTTCCAGAAGGCCACAAGGCCACCTCCCGCTGCCGAACACCTCATCTGACCCGCTGGCCGCCTCCCCGTCTCCTCTCGCCTTGCTCCCTTTTGTGTAAAGCAGGTCAGATTCAGACTCTGGCCCGGGCCTGGTGGGGCTGTGGAGGATGTGGACCCCATAGGCGTCTGCTCCCACACCTGCCCGACTGTTAAGTGTGCTGGTGGTTGTCAGGCTAGCGCTGGTGGTGAGGAACCAGGAGGGTGTTTGGAAGGAGTCCGCTTCCGCTCCCCGCGGCTCTGTAGGGACGGCGGCAGATGACGGGAAATCCCAACCCTTGTTGTTGAACTCCTCAATGTACTTGAGGTCATCTGGTGAAAGGGGTGGGGTGACGTCGTCTTGGCCTTGCTCACCGGGGCGCGTCTTGTCAGGGAGGAACGGCGAGCTGTCCATCAGGCGTTGGAAGTCGCTCATGGAGCAAACAGACTTGGCTCTGGTTGGAATGCGCGCACAAAATTATGACAAAACCATCAGAACAATTGAGAATAGAATTTGCAATTTAGTTCAGTAACATGCCCAGCCTTAGCACTTGACACTTGTAGTTTCTGGAGTTAAAATACTGTAGTCATTGCAGACCCAAAGATTCCTGAACACCTGTATTACCCAACTAGCAGGTTCTTAACTCACCCCAATATAGACCGCCTTAGTCATGGAGTCCCTTCTTTTGTATACCGCTTGAGAATGTTGGACCTTCAAGCTTACCTAAGCAAACTGCCGCCACCCATCTCTTCGTCGGGGTACAAATCCGTAGCTTCTCTCTCGGAAATCACATTGAGGGCCTAACAGACAAAAATTTCCGCATTGGTCATGGAGCGAATGTTGACGAAAACCTCCAAAACCTTACCTCCTTCATGCAGGGAAACCTCTTCTCACCCTCAAGCCTGCAGGGCGGGGGGACCTCAAGGCTGGCCAGGGGATCCAGAGACAGTGCATCCAGAAAGGGGCTCTCTGTTGGGCTTCTCAGCCTCCCGGAGGTAGTGCCTACTTGTCCAGCATCCGAGTCGGAGAGGGAGCGGACAGGTGGCACCAGGATGGGGGCGGGGGACCGCGGGGAGCGTGGGGATCGCGGGGAACGAGGGGAGCGGGTGCCAGAGCAGGAGCCGCCGTCCTCAGTGCCCTCGCCTCGTCGGCAATTCAGCTCCCTCTGCAGCTGACGGAAAACGTATTAGGATACTTTAGGGTGAAAGCACTTGTATACAGTATGTTGACTAATTTGCTGCCATTGACGGTGCAGGACGTCCAATTCATTTTGACTAGCAGGGGGCGAATGAACGAATATAACTGCGTACACGACGATCAAGTGCAGTAGTACACGCACTCGATCATACAAATCACAAATTTATGGTTTGACGGTGCCAATGGCAAAATATAAGCATGTGATATTGAATGTACAGTATGAATGAAGGCAGAACAACCCGATTGGACAATACACATGACATCCCTGCTGTAATACATATTAGGGATGTCCCGATTGCATATTTTTGCTCCTGAGTCCGAGTCACCTGATTTTGAGAATCTGCCGATACCGAGTCACGATCCGGTACCGGAAAAAAAGTTGTTTTTTTAGCAAAAGTTCCAACCATGTTACTGTCCCACCACTTTCATAATGTGAATTATTTTTAAACAAGAATAACGTAGAAAAATGCTTGTTTTTATTAAATGCTTCATTGGGCGACAAGTCAGCTGACGCTGCTGAGAACAGCCTCTCATTTACACAATGAGTTGCCACAGCACACTATTGAGAGTTTAACGATGATTGACACATTTGTGCTTTTGATTCGAGAGCTACCAAGCTTCTCTGGCCACATCAAAGCTACAAAACTGTCAATCATCGTTAACTTTAAGTATCAAATGCAAGTTGGACAGTTTGGCAACACCGCTTACCAGGAGGGAGGGTGAGACGCTGTGGCGCTGTATGAGCATGAGGCAGAAAAACATGAATGCAAGTAGTCCCTGGGTTACGACGTACCCGACTTCCGTGTGTCTCGTCCGCCATTTTCTCTCCAGTTGACTTTTGTTTGGTGATAAATGCTTTTATTTTGGCACAGGAAGCATAGAGCTGGTATCAAATACTCGGGGCAAGTTTATGTTGATGATGTGCGGAGGCTAACTGATACATGCTAATCGTTTGTGTGGATTGTTATTGCTGTATCAGCAGCTAGTTATAAACGCAAGTTTGAATTGTGTCAGGGACGCGGGCAGGCAGGCAGGTTGTGTGGACCCAATTGCAGGGAAACAAAAGCGGCAAGGCAGGTGAACTCAAAAAACGTTTAATGATATCTAACAAAAACACAAAGTACAACTGAAAGCACTGAGGATCAAAAGGGCAAGATTCAAACAAAACTTACTTAAATCGGAGGGACTGGTACACGAGGGCTTGGACCGGACTTGAAATTGACGTAGACATAGACATAGACAATGACGCAACAAGGAGTGAACAGAAAATGGGAGCTTATATACACACACGCAAACAAGGGTTAACGAGACAACAAGGAACAGGTGAGCACAGGAGGATAGGCTAGGAGAAGGCACATCAGGTGAAATCAATGGGCAATCACAGGGACAAGTTACACTAAGAGAAAACAAATACAAAACCTAACAGTTCCCCCCCCTCAAGGGACGGATCCCAGACGTCCCGATGAAAACAAAGTCCCCAACACGGCGGGAAGAAGGATGCCGAAGGAGGGAGCAACATTAGCCCGTCAGGGCTAGTCAGGCGGGCGTCCAGGACGACAGACGTGGGCCGATCGCACGGGTCGATCGGGTGGGCGTTTGGGGCGCCAGACGTTGGGCGACCGCACAGGATGATCAGGCGGGCGCCCTGGGTGAGGTAGGACTTTGCCGTTCATGCCACCAAGCCGTGGCAGGAAGCGGGGAGCAACATCGTCGTCATCGTGAAGAGAATCAGGCACGTCGTCGGAGTCGGGCGGACCAGGAACTGAGGCGTCGTCGGAGTCGGGCGGACCAGGAACTGAGGCGTCGTCGGAGTCGGGCGGACCAGGAACTGAGGCGTCGTCGGAGTCGTCGTCGTCTGCTGGCGTGACAGCAGCGGAGTCGTCGTCGTCTGCTGGCGTGACAGCAGCGGAGTCGCAGGGGTCTGCTGGCGTGACAGCAGCGGAGTCGCAGGGGTCTGCTGGCGGGACAGCAGCGGAGTCGCAGGGGTCTGCTGGCGGGACAGCAGCGGAGTCGCAGGGGTCTGCTGGCGGGACAGCAGCGGAGTCGCAGGGGTCTGCTGGCGGGGCAGCAGCGGAGTCGCAGGGGTCTGCTGGCGGGACAGCAGTGGAGTCGCAGGGGTCTGCTGGCGGGGCAGCAGCGGAGTCGCAGGGGTCTGCTGGCGGGACAGCAGCGGAGTCGCAGGGGTCTGCTGGCGGGACAGCAGCGGAGTCGCAGGAGAAAACAGGAGCGGTCGGCGCGGGCACAAGACTGCGGGGAGTCGGCGCAGGCACAAGACTGCGGGGAGTCGGCGCGGGCACTTGACTGCGGGGAGTCGGCACGGGAGGCACTTGACTGCGGGGAGTCGGCGCGGGAGGCACTTGACTGCGGGGAGTCGGCCCGGGAGGCACTTGACTGCGGGGAGTCGGCGCGGGAGGCACTTGACTGCGGGGAGTCGGCGCGGGAGGCACTTGACTGCGGGGAGTCGGCGCGGGAGGCACTTGACTGCGGGGAGTCGGCGCGGGCACTTGACTGCGGGGAGTCGGCGCGGGCACTGGAACGGAGGCCAGACGGCGAGGGGACGGGACAGGGACTAGGCGACGAGGCGCCGGGACGGGCACCTCGGGCAGCTTGGACATCGGCGCGAGAGGTACTTGACTGCGGGGAGCCGGCGCGGGAGGTACTTGACTGCGGGGAGCCGGCGCGGGAGGAACTTGACTGCGGGGAGCCGGTGCGGGAGGAACTTGACTGCGGGGAGCCGGCGCGGGAGGAACTTGACTGCGGGGAACCGGCGCGGGCCCGTGACGTCGGCGTGGTTGAGCACGCCGAGGCTTCCGTACGGTGTTCGATGGCAGACTGGGTGGCACATTATGGGGTGAAATAGAAGGAGGGGTGGAGGAACTACGGCCCTTACCTGGGCGCCCCCGCTGGCCACCACGCGGAGGTCCAGTGTAGATGGCCAAACGGGAACCCAGGTAAGGGTCCAGAGAAAAAGGCTGGGAAGGGGACGTGGAATGACTGAGGCGTGACAAAAACTGAGAGGGTGAAGAATAGGGCATGGAATCAAAATCTGGGTCGGAGTCGGTGTCAGAAAGAAAATCATATGAATTGTGATACTCTTCAAAATCAGAAAAATCTGAATCTAAAAAAACGTGGCGAGGCAGAACATAATCAGGGGAACGGGCGGATGGTCGTCGGCGTGCACGCCGGTGCCGGATTTTTCCCGCTGGGTCCACAATTGGTTGCGTCATTCTGTCAGGGACGCGGGCAGGCAGGCAGGTTGTGTGGACCCAATTGCAGGGAAACAAAAGCGGCAAGGCAGGTGAACTCAAAAAACGTTTAATGATATCTAACAAAAACACAAAGTACAACTGAAAGCACTGAGGATCAAAAGGGCAAGATTCAAACAAAACTTACTTAAATCGGAGGGACTGGTACACGAGGGCTTGGACCGGACTTGAAATTGACGTAGACATAGACATAGACAATGACGCAACAAGGAGTGAACAGAAAATGGGAGCTTATATACACACACGCAAACAAGGGTTAACGAGACAACAAGGAACAGGTGAGCACAGGAGGATAGGCTAGGAGAAGGCACATCAGGTGAAATCAATGGGCAATCACAGGGACAAGTTACACTAGGAGAAAACAAATACAAAACCAAACAAATTGCTGTTATTGAAGATGAACCAGATTTAATTTAATTTTTACTTTAGCAAGTGTTAAAGTCATGAGCAGCTGAATTAAGTCAGCAAACCACACGACGTCAGACATCGTCATTTCGGAGCTCAGCTCGCTGTCAGGTTAGGACTTAGCTCCAACGTCTTGGCGAGGATAGTACAATGATGTGTAATACATGGTTTTGGATAGTTATTTTGAGATCTGGGAGGTGTTTAGGGGTACTTAAAGGGTCAATTGCGATTGATGCAGAAATTCGGGTTATGTCGCCAGCATAGGAATGGAACTCATTCGTAACCTGGGGACTACCTGCATAGTTTTTAAATTAAAAACCCGATCTTTTCCACCTGATTCTGATCCTCTGAAAAATGGCGCGATCAGCCCGATTTCCGATCACGCTATGGGATTGAAATATCCCTAATATCTTTATCCTAATATCACCCGCATTTTTATTTATATCTTGTTACATTGAATAGTTGTGATATTGAATGGAATACAGAACAAAAATGAAGAGTAAAGTAGTACGAAATGATCCCTCCCTTACCCTCTCCATCTTATGGTAGAGTTCGCGGTTTCCGCCGTCCCACTCTTGCCTCTGCCGCTCAAAGTTTTCCAGCAGCTCAGCCCTCTCACGGCTCCACCGCTTCTCGCCGTGCTGCAGCCGCCAGCGGAGATCCAGCGAGGTGTTGTGGCTTTCGGCCAGCAGGCGCCGGTGCTCCTCGCGCTCCTGCTTCAGTGCCCACTCGGGGTCCCGGGACGACGCTTCTCCTTCGCCTCCCTGAGCCTGGCCACGCGTTCTCCCTCGCGCTTCCTCCTCCACCTGCACGACAGACATGATTACTCAGATGCTGTGTTTGTTCAGCTATCAACAACATGTGATCCATCAAATTCACAAACTTCGAGGGTGCGTGATTGTCATCCAGCTATCAGACCAGAAGAAGTTGAGTTCTGGACTTTATCTGTAATTTAATACCTCTGAATGAGTTTTTGGGTGCAATGAGCTCTTGTTTTTATAAAATAACCAGAAAAAAATTATCCTTCCTGTTGAAGAAACATTCTATGCCTGTTCTAGTTCACTGGTAATGTTATTGTGTATTTTTGTTAATGTTCCTTATTTATTATGACAATTATCGGTAATTAAAAAAACACTTAAATTTCATTTAGAGGATTTTCATTTAAAAATGAAAATCTCATTTATATAAGTGAAAACAAACCCGACAAACCCTATGTCATTGACTAATAATAATGACACCTCCTCAAAATAATCACCTGTTTTTTCATAATATACAAAAACCCCAAAAAAACTAAAATGTCTAGTTATAAAGCAAATTAATGCAATACCAAAACACTGTGAAACGTTGTGGTTACAAATGTGTAACTGTCAATTTTCTTGTGGTAATTTTGGGGCAAATTTAGGTGACATACCTGTCAAGTTGTACGGTTTCGGCGTGATTTGTACAAGTGAGCACTGTTTTTTAAATGTGTACGCCGTACGTTCAAAATCTGTACATTTTTCGTGCATTACGTTTTTTTTCTCCGGATTTTGTCACCGTTTCAGACACGAGACAAAGTGCGTTACGTTGTTTGAATGACGTGATAAAAGTCAGAGACATGGAGAGAGAAGAGTGTTTGTTGTGATGCTGTAGCAAACGCGATGCTAGGCTAGGTGGCTCCAATATTTCCTGACTGTAGCCGACAGCCTACAATCTACGCCTAGATATCACATGCATATAGAACTACATGCAAAATGACAGACTCGGCGGCGTTGGTAAACAGCCGCCTTTTTAAAGCAGTAGACTTCTCAGAAAGGCTCTGTTATTGTGAACCTTCCAAGCTAACCTATGTAACTTTTTATCTAAAATACTCCTAAATCGGCAAAATCTTGACTTGAATCTATCTTTAAAGTGCCTATGACAGCAAAATGCATGTTTTTTTTTCATATTTTCCGCGGTATTTTATGCTCCTGAATGAAATGGACCGCTTGGATGTGTGTGGAAGCGATCGCTATATTTATTTAGTTTTTTTTTAATCCCGTGCAATGAAAATGAGTGACTTCCTGCTACAGTCTCGAGTTGAGAAAGAGGGCGCTGTGACATGTACAGTGGAAGGAGTCCTCTTCACTGTCCAGCCGTACTGTTGTACGAGAAGGACTAAGGATTCAGCTGATTTTGCGGATTAATTCGTTTATTTTTTGCATCATGCCAGCCAAACAGCTGCAGAAAAAAAATTCTGCACCAGGGAGAGGCGTGTGAGCCTTTTTGGGATTTCAAAAGGTTGCCATTCACCGATGGATATTGGTCAAAACAAGCCCTATTACTGTGGGACCATTGAACTTAGGAGAAAGTGAGTAAACATTGTGTTTTGTATTATGTCAAATACTGGGATCATTTTAATACGTAGGTGGCTTGCATTTTGTGGCTAACATGCTCTTTGTCGACTCGGCCGACAACACCGGCGGCTTGTCGCACATCCCCCCGCCGGGAGAGCACTATACTCGGCTTGTTGCCCTCTTCATGTGCTCCGTGTTCTGTCAAATTTTCCACCCGATCAGAAATTGCAACTTTGTGTTTAAAAATAGCTGCGAATACAGCGATTACAATGTAAGCACTACAAACATTCTTTAAATAAAGTACTACTTACGTTTGATCATGGATGGGCATGCAAAAAGCTCTCCTCGTACACATTGTCATGTTAGCTGCACAACAACTGCAGCTGCTCACGTATGACTCTCGCTGTTTACGTCTTATAATATAATATATATAATTTTATAATATCTTATAATATGATTCTAATTCACATAATAATGCTATTTAAGATTTTTTTTTTATTCTGTCGTATGCACTTTAAATGACGAAAGTTTGAAAACTTTCACATGTCGAAAGTAGACAGAAGGGAACTAATGCAAAAACGGGACCAAACCAATTTTAACAACTTTAACGGTTGATTCACAACATTAAATGACTTCCAAACATAGCAAAAGGTTACTATGTTTTTTTTGTCTTTTTTTTTTTTTTATTTGAAAAAATGAAAAAAAAAAAAAAAAAAAAAACATGAAAGGTAACTTTGCCAAGTAACTAATTAGTCTTACATTCAGGTAACTGAGTTACTAACTCAATACCTTTTTGAGAGAAGTAATTTGTAACTGTAATTAATTACTTTTTTAAAAGTAATTATCAATCAATTTAATTTATAATTGGACACACTAACAAACTACCTTCAAGTCAAACTGAATTGCGAGCTGAAGTGCCATGAAGTGCAGCCATCAAAAGACATGATAGAAATTGCCAAAAGTGCTACATACAATTATAAAAAAAAGTCCCTGTTAAATTTTAGTAATCATGATGTAGCTGAAGATATTGATTGTTCTTTGATTGCACCAGGTTATGTTACAATATTACCAATAAATTCATATTATTTTAAAAATTTGAGTTTTATTTTTGTTTCATATTGCTTGCTATATACGACATTGTAAGATTAGTCACCAATTTGGAAGAGCATATGTCACTATTTGTAAGATTGCCAACGGCATCGGGTTGACAGGTATGTGAATGTTCTGCACCTGGCTCTGTATTTTGATTTGATCTTCACAGAAGACGCTGAAATCTGCAGTAAATTCTGCGATTGTGTAATTGCACTTTCCTAGGGGTACTACTTAACGCTATTTTACTCACATATACCGTCTTCCACATACAGGCGTCACAAAGCGCTTAACGTGAGTCCAATGGCGCCACAGTCACCCCAATTACATTAGGCGAGAACGAGTTCTGCACCAGCAGAAATCCTAATACGCAAAGTTTCTCCTGTCAATTGTGCATAAGCCTGGGTACCAGAGAGTTGCATGCTACCCGAGCAAGCTAAGTAAATTAGCTCCCACGGAGGGGCTGTTGACCTCGTGGAAGGATACGGAGCATGTAAAACTCTGCAGATTAAAAGCGAGGCCGGACAGATAATCACCCTCTGAAAATCCCTTCAGAAAAAAAAAATAAAAAGGGCTTAATTGATGAAGGCTGATGCGTGTTTTCACACAAGCCCAGAAAAAAGTTGCATTATGATGTCATGTGACACCATCGTACAGTGGTGCCTCGACATATGAATTTGACTAGTTCCAGGACCTGGTTTGTTTGTCGAAATGGTCGTATGTTGACACGGATTTCTCCATAAGAATACAGTGATTCCTCGTTATTGCGGTTAAAACCTGTTTGTTATTGGGGACGAAATTGATTTGTTTCATTTCTATTCTTAGTTTCACTCTTCAAGTGATGGTTGAATAAAGTCAGCAAATTATACCAACGTCTTCTGCATCATCATTTGGGAGTTTAGCTAGCTGTATAGCCGGGACTTTTATTTTATTTTTTTTTTATAGCCAGGACTGAGCCTTAGCCTCGCTGTGAGGACAGCGCAATCGTATTCCCTCCCGATGCAGTTATCTCCACCTTGCAATTACTGCAAGTCGCTTTGTTGTAATTTTTCCTCGTGAAGTGAAGACACACTTTCGAGCGTTTGAACCTACGTGTTGTCATTGTTATGTTTATGGCTGCAATGCTCGTGCTTACCCGTCGTAACCTTTCATTTTCACACTCTTTCCTGGTGAAGTGTAGTCAAACTTAGGAGCGAGTGGTTCTTGGCGCCATGCTAGTTTGATGCATCTGGACAACAACACACGTCACGACACAATACGCGTCTTTAGGAATCGTTAAAGGGATCGTTAAGGCTTTTTCATTGTGATGTCGCGGCCTCGAAACACTCGGAACCGGTTCCGAATTTGAATCGGATTTCGATTCCCATCCCTACAAGGGAGGTAACACTTTGAAAACAAAGTATATTGGTCAAAAGAAGTCCTATTTCTAAAGACACTTTGTTTGTGTCCAGAAAATGTGGAATTCATTCCACCAGTGTAAATTTTATTGTATTGTTGAGAGAAATAATTACTCCCTTTAAAATGGTTAATGTTTTTGCACTTTCTTGTAAAAAATAAATAAATACAAAAGCAGCTTAAGGGCAGCTTTTTATTGTATGGGCATGTTTCCATCGTTCCTGTTGAATCATAAGGATATTTTAAATAAATAATGGACATAAATTTGTTTGGCTACTTTATTAATCAGTACTGTACGATGCATCGATAATCGTGATAATCGCGATAACTGCGATCATCGTCGATACCGTGATCATCGTTAGAAAATCGAAACGTAGCACCCTGAATCGTAATCGAATCGAATCATGGGGTGCCTAAGATGGCACACCCCTAATGTCGGTGCGTTCATATGTTGAGGTACCACTGTATAGCTCTCCGCAATCCCCAACTTATTTGCAATGGTTTTGTGTGTAAAATGGAAATGATTATTGTTAGTACCTTTCTCAGTGACGTGTTTAGTTTAGGAAGTTGCATGATATGGTTTGCGATGAGATGACACTATTTACTAGGGGTGTGACAATATATTGAAATAGTAATACTGTATATCGTGATACTTTGAATCCCAATAGGTTATCAATATAATCCTGAAGTTGAATCGATATATTGTTCTCTGTTAATTCAATGGCTGCCATTGACGGCAGTAGACTCCCAGTCCATTTTGGCTTGGAGGGACGAATGAACGTTTAATAACTGGAAACCAGAGCATTCGCAGCTAGTCTTTATGATTTTCAGGGCATTTCTAAGCAATGTTCCCTCTAATCTTTCATGTGTCTGAGCAGACACACAAGCTCTCTGAGCACACTGAGGACCACTGTGAGCAACATCAGATGTGTACCCTGTGGCCATCACGCCTGTTTAAAACCTTGAATCATAGCAAGTTACATAGCTTATTAAAAGAATCAAACTATAGTAGCAATTGTCATCAGTTTACTTTAAATATAATTGATTTGCCCCACTCAAAATGAAAAACGCAAATCTAGTTGTTCATGAGATGTGAACTATGTTATACAGTATGTGAGAGTCCTGCTTTAACACAGGACGAGTCCTGCTTTGGCCTGGGTATGGTCCAGTTGTAGCACGGGTGAATTAATAAATAAACATAATGAACAACCACAGTGGGAGTATACATAGGCAGATTGTACTTTTGTGGTAGGGGGGACAAAAATGTTGATGACCCCCGAAAATCAATTTACAAGATATATGCTCAGATAGTAGCTTAGTCCATGCTCATACATACAGGCATCCCAGCTGTGTGTGTGTGCGTCCATGTTTGAGCGTGCGCGTTTTCCTGTCTTACCTAGTAGATGCTGCATCCTTTTTGACTGAATATTCCAGCCAGGAACATTTATAATAAAACGTTGAAAATGACCGCTATTGGTTTTCCATCATTTTTTCGGGTTAATTTCTTTAGTGGAGCAAACTGAAACACCGCTCATCATTTTAGCGGTGCTGTCAAGCGTTTTATGGACCACATATTCAGTCCTTGGTTCTCGCTCAGTAGCTGCGGTCGCTTTTGAAAGGTTAGGTTTGAAAAAATTACATATATCCCTCTTTCCTCTTCTGTCCCCAGGTGTTTTTTTTTTTTTGGCTAGGCAAAGCAAATGACCGTCTCTAAGGCGCGAGTCACATGATTTGTTTGAAAAATAATACTGATCAGTTTTTTTTTTTTTTTTTTGTTAATTTCATTCATTTTTGTTGTTTGTTTTATTGCTTTACAACTTTTATAGACAACATTTTACCGGCACAGTCTTAATTTTAAATAAAGTCAATTATATGCAATGACGTTTTCGGCCTCCGGGGAGGGGGCTATTCCCCCTGTTGCCCTCTTACTCTCCGAGTATGGGAGTATATCAAAGTCCCACATTAAAACTGTTCAGAGATTAAAGACACTCAAGATTCCTATTATCTGTGTCTAAGCAGCTTTACAGGACAGGTTAAAAAAAAAAAAAATCTCCCAGTTTCACAGCTTGCTCTTCGATTTGCCCATACTCCGTCATTTATACCATCTTAAAAGAACCGCGTTTTCTTTTTTACTTTGGCTTTATGAGTGTAGTGGCACTGTCCTTATGTTTCACCATGATAAAGGGTTAGCATTTGTTTCTCTTAACTCCGCTGCATTATTGTTGGCTAGCTAACCTGCACGGGACGTATGGACAGGGCACATATGCAAACACTGTCAATGTACGATTGGCTGTGTAGCGTAAGTGAACTCTAACGTATTATTGTCTAGACCAGTGTTTTTCAAACTTTTCTGAATCACGGCACGTTTTTACATAGGAAAAAAATGTTGCGGCACACCACAAACTAAAAAGGCTCCAAAATTACTTCCTGTGCAGTATTTTTAATTATCCAATAATTTCTCAATATTTATTCTCAGTGTGACGTGAGCCTGTTTAGATGAACACGAAGCCAATATCCTGGCTGGAATTGAAGAAAGACACACACAGAGCTGTTCTTCAACAGCTCTTTGTCTTTCTGTTTTTATTTTTTTTATCACAGTTAGGCTTGAAAAGCTCAGACTTATCAGACAGGGGGACTTTAGCAATGTCTTTAACCACACCAGGGCCGAGCATCTCGCTGACAATTAAGGCCGAGTTATACTTCCGCGTCAGACCTACGCCGTCAAGGAAGAATCGAGTTACGACCCTACGCCGTAGCCTGACGCGCACCTCTTGATTTTTCTAACCTTCGCGTCGCGTAGACGCGTAGACGTAGCGAAAACGGACTGTGATTGGTACGCTCAGACTGTTGTTTCCGGGCGAAAACACCGCCATTGTAGAATAGAATCAAACATTATTTTCTACACGCAAAAATGCACCAAGCCGACGGGAGTATCATCGAAGAGCAAGTCTCGTCAAGAAATTATTATTGTGACTGCCAAATGGCAAGGTCGGCGATCGAAAAAATAAATAAATGGAAGAACCACCGAGACGTGGGTGGTCGGAACCGAGTGGCCACACGAAGCGGTGACACAGTCGGCCAAAAACTGCCAACTTTTTATCACTTTATGTCGTATTTTTGGTTGGTGCACTTCATCATTTACTGTGTACATATGTTTCAAGTATATGAAGAATAAAGCACAGATTTGGTGTCAAAAGAGTTGTTTTGATCTTTAATTTTCAATAACAGACAGTTCACACACACAATACATCATCACTGATTGAGAGTGCCTCGGTGCTTTTTATGATAACATTAAAATCAAGCCTCCCAACGCAGTTTGGGAAGTTCCCTAGACGCCAGAAATCTGCTATGGCTTCCCACTGGCTGGTTGTAGGACACGGCAAACAAATCAGGCTGGAGGGCTTTGCAGACCTTGAACGCAGTGCTCGACGCCAGTTTGAAGCTAGCCGCCACAGCTAGCTCTCTCCACCCGAGTCTAAAACTCTCTGTGCGGCATCAAAAGTCGGCCAGACCGCCTCGAAACCGTCTTCTGCGTCGCCTGCCCGTCAACATTTGTATGTTCAATATTTATTCAGTGTTGATGAGCAGAATATTTACTTTCAAGAGTTACATCTTGCATTGTTTATTTTTTCTCCGACTAGCGGAAGTAAACAAGCATGCCCCAAAACCGTACAAACATAACGCCACATCCCTCTAGTGGCTTGGCGGTGAATTACAGAGCAACGTGTTCCCTCACCGAAGAACTATCGAATGTCGAATGACGCCGTAGTCGCTACGCCGTCACCGCAACGCGGGAGTATAACTCAGGCTTTACTTTGCAGGAAGGTAGTATTCATTTCTATGCCACAGTGTGGGACTCTTTGAATGGCTTTGAGGGCTTCCTCATTTACCTTTGTAGTTGTTCCTCCAAAAAGTTGCCTGTTTCTCTGTGTTTTCACAAAGGCGAACAAAATCCATCGAATTGTTTGGAACTGACGGGTGTTTCATTTAGAGATGACGTTTAAGCTTGCTTGGCACCATGGCGCTGTTGGATAGCTGCTCGTGTTGCATTCAAGAACTCCTCTGATTTCTAGCCATCAGCCACCTTGCTGTCCTCGACAATGTATTGGAATAAAACACAGGGGAAGGATTGACGGTCGTCACATATGGAAAAAATCAGGGGTGAAAGTGGTTAGAATTTCTTGCCGTAACTCTGAAGGTCACCACGGAAATGTTCGTTCTTTCTTTCTTTCTTTCTTTCTTTCTTTCTTTCTTTCTTTCTTTCTTTCTTTCTTTCTTTCTTTCTTTCTTTTTGGGGGGGTTGTTTTGGTCAGTTATTTCTATAACACGTACATAAACTGATTTTCATTCAAAATTGTATTTTTTCAATGATTTGCAAAATAAAAGTTAACAAAAACAGCAATAACCCCAAACTCCATCTCCTAATTTTTATTTTCCCTCATTTCCTCACATACTAAATGCCAAATCTCAATTTTAATTACTCAAGAACATAGGATGTATCTTAAAATTGAAGTTAATATAAACATTTACTTTTTGTTGTGTTTTTTAATAATAAAGATATAAGTAACATACATTCAGAAAAATAAGTACAAATGACTTATATTATGCAGATTGAAATGAAATATATTTTGAAGATCGCGCACTTTTTTAAATCATAAGGAAATGAACAAGTAGCCTAACATAAATGAAGAAATATAAGTCCAAAGTGCACATTGACAGCTAAGATGTTCTGAACCTCCCCATCAGAGCAAATAAAACTAAATAAGATAAATAAACCTCCTTAACTTTTGCCTTGCTCTTAAAGATTTGATCAATTTTCTGTTGCATTGCCCTTTTTTGTCGCATCAATTCAACAAACTTTTTTTTTTTTTGCTGTTTCAAAAAACATGCACATTTGAACCATTTAGAGCTAACTATCTCTAGTGATCACATGTCAGTATGTCAGCCAATTGAACGGATAAATGAGTCCAAGCGTTTTGCTTTGCTGCATGCATTCGCACATTTAGGTGACTCGTCATCTTTAGACCCAGATAACTGCAGCAGCTGGGGAAACCTCCATTCCGTCCGTGGAATAAAATAAATAATAAATATCTGTGGAAACGGATTACGCTACACAAGCCCTTTATTATGCTTGTTGTTAACACTTGTGTATGTAAATCTGATGTTGGTGGATTGTTTTCTTCTTGGAGATGAAATGCATGTGTGGCAGCTTTGTATTTTTTTCTTTTACATAGCGTTCTGACATTTGCCATCATATTTTCAGAATCAAAGCACATGTACCGGAACTGCATTCCGGCCCTGAATCTTATACCGGAACTGCGTTCCTGACCGTTCTGGCCCACTTTCACCCCTGAATAAAATAGAAAGGACACTTGCGTGGACATCGACACTTGACTAGTCCAATCCAATGATGCCTATAATGTACAGTAGACGTGCTGGGGTCCACAATGTCGAGGACAGCAAGGTGGGTGATGGTTAGAAATCCGAGCAGTTATTGAACGTGACACGAACAATACCTCGCTCATCTGCACACAACCGAAACTTTCTACCTAGTCCTTCCTTGTGATAAATGCGATATTGGAAAATTTCTCACGGCACATCTTACAATCTCTCATGGCACACTAGTGTGCCGCGGCATACCAGTTGTAAAACACTGTTCTAAACACCTATCGTATATTGAGTTACGTTGCAAAAGGTTACAGAAAACAATATTATTGGTGCAATTAACTAGATTATTTAAATTCTAAAATTAGATATTAAATAATACTGTAGCGCTTGCACAAGTTGGCAGCGGAATATGGCTTCAGCAAATCAGCACATGAGTCTTGGTCACTCACACTCTTAATTTTTCTCCGCACTCCACAGGTCATGCACCTCTTAACCCACCAATGGGAGCGCCACGTTGCCGTATTGAACGCACCAATAGGAGTGCCGTGCTGACACGTCATTGTGACGCAAATAGTAGACCTAGTGATGCTACAATACGTTTCTGTAGAATTTAATTTTGTACGCTGCATAGATTTTCTTGTGTGCTGAGTCTGTGCAAGCAGTGCGCACGCACACAGCTTAGAAAGAACATTGTGTTCATTTTAGGGGATTTACAGGTCACTTCCTTTCCAGTTTGAATCACTGCCGGGTCACTTCCAATTCAGTAATCCAAAATCACAGGAAGTGACCCAGAAATGGCCCGAAATCAACAAGGAGCGACAAAAAAATCAACAGCAAATGGCCTGAAATGCCCCAAATTTAATACATTGGCTGCCATTGACTGCCATAGATGTCCAATCTGTTTTTAAGAGGGAGGGATGGCAGCCAATGACAATGAATGAACGAATGTAATGATAATGCATGGACGAATGTTCATTCACTGCCATAATTGTGATAGTGAGCCTTGTATTGCAAATTGTATCGTATTATGAGTTACCCAAAGCCCCCCCCCCCCACTAATTTTGCTCCCACTTCGCTAACAACAACATATTCACTATTGCCTCATTGCATTCCGTCCCCTTTAAGGTCGAGGGGGGCTGAGCGGCCATCTGCGCGTACCTGTGCGAGTTGGCACTTCATCTCGGCCCATTTCACCTCCCATGCGGCTTTGTCGTTGGCGTAGGCCTGCTGCAGTTGGCAGCGTCGTGACTCTTCCTCGCGGAGCTCTTCCCGAAACTGCTCGAGCAGGGTGCGCAGTGCCTGCAGCATTCGCCGGTTCTCCCCAAACTGCAAACGTGTTGGATGTCAGAAAAGAATTTTTATATACTGATCTGTCCTGTTGTTTGTGGCTTTTTTTGTGGACGCTCCATACAACTGTCCAATATGCAGTCTAAAATCCAGTGGGATTACCTGATGCTGGTACTGTCCATTGGGAGACACCGGAGCCGATACACCGTCACCCTCCGCCGGTTGCATCATCCCACCCAGCTCGGGGGCACTCTCCGACTTCTCAACCTGCATAGGCAGATGAATATCCCCACTTTTTAATCTCAGGGCATAATCTGAAGTCCCCCTAGATCAGGGGTATTAGAGTCATCTTTGATGCGGGCCACATTTTAGTTTCTTTCTTATGGGTTCGATTCAAACAATAAAAGGGGGAACTTACAGTAAATATATTTTTAAATTTATTTTAATAAAAAAAAAAAAAAAAAAAGATAAACAGTAAATATTTTCTTTATTTTTATATAAATATAGATATATTTAAATTGATTCAGTTTTGATACATTTTTTTACTAAAAAGTAAATTAATTGTAATCCTTTTTTAAAGTTATTTTTCCTTTGTATCTGTTTTCATTTTTCAATGGAAAAAGACAAAAAGGAGCAAAAAAAAAAGTATTTACTTTTTTGAATTGATTTTATATTTTTCATTTTCTTATTAAAAAAACAAAAGACAGGGTGAAAAAAACTTTACTTTTTATCACAGTTGTACGATAATTACTTTTTAACCAGAATTACGATATTGTCCAACTGCGGTAATATGGATAATATGCGACAATATGCGGTCATGCACTTTACATATTATTGTGATGCCAAGGTCATATGGTCCCCTCCCATAACAAATCCCAAGAATCTTAATTTGGAGACATGTAATGGTCAATAAGCCTAACTTTTGTGCTAAGCTGTGACCATCCCTTGTACAAAGGCAGAAGGACCCAAAACCGATAATGAAAAACCAATGTCAATATCAGGGATACCCTGATCCAATTACATTTTACAGAGGATCGGAATTAGAACAGTCCAGATTAGTCGACTCAGTTGATGACATAAATGCCTCGACAAGCACAACATCCCATCGACTTTAATAAACTAGTTAGAAAAAAAAATGTTTTTTTTAATTGTTAGACTACTCGACTAATCGTTAAAAGACTAATCGGGAGAAAAATAATCGTTTGGGACAGGTCTAATTAGAATTGGGTGAAAAGGATCGGGTTTTTAATTTAAAAAATACAATTTTTCTGCTTCATGCTCGTACAGTACCACAGCCTCTCAACCTCCCTCCTGCTAAGCAGTGCAGCCAAACAGTCCAGCTTGCGTTTGGTACTTAAATTTAACAATGATTGGCAGGTTTGTAGCTTTGATCTTGCCAAAGAAGCTTGGTAGCTCTACGATCAAAGGCACAAATCTGTCAATCATCATTAAATTTGTATAAGTGTGCTGTGGCAACTCAATGTGTGAGAAGCTGTTCACTGCTGTGTGAGTGGACTCACTCAGTGAAGTATTTAATAAAAACAAGCATTTTTCAACGTTATTATTGTTTGAAAATAATTCACATTATGAACCTTTTTTTTCGGTTTCGGATCGGGACTCGGTATCAGCAGATTCTCAAAATCAGGGGACTCGGGTGCCAAAATATGCGACCGGGACATCCCTAGTCGATATTCAAATTTTCATATATTCTGATATATTAATTTATATTATAATAACTGTGGTGGTCGAGTGGTTAGCACATCCGCCTCACAGTTCTAAGATCAAGGGTTCAATTCCGGCCCGTGTGGAGTTTGCATGTTCTCTGTGTGCCTGCCTGGGTTTTCTCCGAGTACTCCAGTTTCCTCCCACATCGCAAAAACATGCATGATAGGGTGATTGAACACTCTAAATGGTCTCTTGGTAAGAGCGTGTGTGTGAGATGTGCTTTAATGCTTTTGCACAATAACAGTATTAACAATATTTACAATAACAGTATTAACAATATTTACAATAGTAAGTGCAATTATGTGTGTTTAAAACTAGGTGTTATGATTGTTTTCTCTATTCACTTATGCTTTTTAGTGTTTACACAATGGAAAGAGTAAAGTTTCTGTTTTCAGTAAATGACACCATAATGTTTCATTCTGGTTTTTGTTCTCAGTAAATGATAAAACAAAACTTACGCATGTGCAATGAGTGCTCTCCTACTCCTTAATAAAAGGCTGGCCTCCTCAGGGGTTAGATTAGATAAGCTTGTTGAAGCCACACGGGCTGCATCAATCTTTCTCCTGACGGCCGTCAGTGTTAAAAGCTTTATTTTCGTCTCAAGTCTGATTCTCTCTCCGCCCTCCTCTAGGTCTTTATTATTTTGCTAGATACAAGTAAGTTTAGACCCAACAATTCTTGGTGCCGAAAGCCGGGGCCTAAAAATCCGCGTCCTTCCGGGCCGCCGCGGGGCCAGTGGACGCCGCCGGGATATTTACGACCTTCTTCTCGTGACCGGGCGGCTGCGCCTTTGTTCCTGCGACGACCCGGATGGCCGGTGACAGGTCCCAGACGAACCAGGGCAGGACGGAGTGAGGTAGGATAAAGTTTAATTAAGTTGTTGACGCTTTCGGGTTTAAATACGGGGCGGATTGAATTGTGAAGTCGAAGTACTGACTCATAATTGTTCGAAGTACTGAACATCCGTTAAGTAAACCGTTGAAATTTAAACCATCCTAGTTCGAAGTACTGAACTATTGTGTGACGAATTACGTGCGTTTAAAGGGTCTAAAAACGTTACGTAAACAGTAATCCTCGAAGTACTGAGGACTAACACACAGGCGATATTTTGCGAAGTAAAGACAAAATATTGCGGAAAGCGGGCCGAAGTACCGAGCCATAAAAAGTTATAAAAATGTCCGAACCCGGAGTCAGAGACGAGATAAAGCAAACATAATAGCGTAATAAAAAGCCAAGGTAGGACAGAATTTAAAGCTTTTCGAGTCCGTAGAGATATTGATGTGCATTTGTGTAATGTCAGGGACTTACAAATTTAGTTCAGGGAACTGCACATAGAAATAACGTGCGTGCGTCTTGCGTTACGAGGCGTTTCGGGAAAAATAATATTCTGCGTTACGGAATATTAACACGTACATAGAAATAACGTGCGTACGTCTTGCGTTACGAGACGTTTCGGGAAAAATAATATTCTGCGTTACGGAATATTAACACGTAGAGCGGTATTTTGCGTTACGAAATATCGTAGAGAAAAGGGTCTGGGACCCAACGGACTTTAAAGGAGTGATAAAGTAGGAGCAGAAGCGAGGAAGACTAAAATTACACAAATTATAAGCCATAAATAGACGGAAGCGTACAAATAACGTGCCGACATAAAATACTTAAGTTATACAAGCCCGTGCACGGCAAATAAAATCGAAATTACGTGAAAATAGAGGTAATTGAAACAACGAAACTTGCGAAAATGGGTCAAAACGTCGCTAAAACAATAGAAGATAGACTGGAAAATGATGAAACGGGAAAAACGAAAGGTGAATTCGGTTGTGAATAGGAATTTCTGTGTATCTGTGTTGACAGTTTGTCATTGAGCTCAAATTGTTTGTATGCTTTTATTTTTGGTCTGGTGTGAACCATTAGTTGATTTGTATTTGAAATAGTACTGTCTTGTATGATAAGTCATTGTGGATAACTATGGTTGTTGTCATGTGACTGATTATGAGGCTCCGTTGTGTCTTTCTTTCATGATTTTTCATGTTCATAGTGATAATTGGTGAATTGTGATGTTGAAGGTTTGAGTAAGTTGCATGAAGGGGAGAGATAACCATAAGTTTGGGGAAAAGAGGAGCTGTGGAAGTGGGGCTTGGAAATTTTTGGGCGTGTGAGACGAGCGTCGATAAGCGAGGGAAGTGTTTGTAAATAACTGACCGTTTTTTGTGCAAAATCGGAAAAAACTGGGAGTTTTTCAACATGAGGAGTGCGGCCCTTCGGTGGCCCCTATTTGCAACATGGGGTCCTCGACGGCATCCGCTGGGTTTTTGCCCAAATTAATTATAAGGGAAGGTTGTAATTGCAGCTGGGAATATTCCAGCCTTTCCCTTGTACTATTTAGGATATGATATTTGAAATGGAATCTCATTAGAGATAAAAAATAGACTATTGAGCTAAATTGAAACTTATAGAACACTCTTAAAAGAAAATAAGAGAATGGCTAAAAGAGAAAGAAAATAGTTAATGTTTTGAAAAAGGAAAAGATCAACTGTTGATAAATAGCTGTTTGAAAATAAACTTAACAGATTTATTTTAAGCAAAGAGCTAGTATGTTTGATAAAAAGAAAATCAGATTGTTATAAATGTTCATTCAAGAATAGATATTGTTAAAGTAAGTTCTTCAGAATGAAAGCAGATAGTTCTACCAACCTGGAGTGAAATACAAATGGATGTTTTTTAGTGCACGAAAAAGCATTCTTTGTTCTCCTCTGGACTGCTGAATTATCCTCCATTATAAATTATATGGATGTCAGTTGAAAATGATTGGAATTAAAAAATTGAATTGAATGCTATAAGAGGTAGTGTTTTAAGTGTTAAAGAATAGCAGAGAAGCCATAGTGGAATAAAAGAGAAAGTTAAAATATTTTGTGAAGTAAATTGATCCTAAAGAATTAGATTTTGACTAAAAACAATCGATTGAATAGATTATAATTGTGTCGTGGAATCGTAATTTTTGGATTACATGTTGATGAATCTTCAACAGTGACCCAAAGAAGGTGAAAAGACATTTTGTCAGCTCTAAAGAAATTCCAAAACAAAGACAAATTCCAATTTTGTAATTTTGAGTGGAACATTGCGCGATATATTAGTGCCGCTGCAAAATTCAATTTATTGATTAAAATGGGAGCTGACAAAACTGATCATAAGCAAATATTGGCATTTGCCAAGTGGAAATTATTATACTGGGAGAATTGTAACTCTGTAACTTTGGGTTGATTGCGGAACGTAAATTGTTTTTGATAGGGTAATAGTAACGGTAACCGTAATAGTATGGGGTTTAAGAGATTGTGCGTTGTTCTCAAATTTGCGATATATGATTACAATTCTCCCAAGATAAGCTTAATTTATTGAGCTAACATTTGGTTGATTTTGTGGAATTTGTTTAACGTGGAGTCTATAGAAGCTAACTAAGTAAACAGGGAGATTTAGATATGTCAGAAAGAAGGGTTTTTTTGTGCCATCAAAGGGGACATTTGGCAAAGGAATGTGAGATAGAAGACATAAGCGAAGGGGAGGTGGTGAATGTTCCGGGTCGAAGAAAAAGTAAATTCGAGACGCAGGGCGTGACTGGAGGAGGATCGCACCTCTGAGGGCGCGGCTTTGGAGAAGGCCCTTCCCACGGAGGAGGTTGATCTGTACCTCTTAGTTGATGAAACAAACTATAGACAAAGACCGGAAATGACAATATTGATGGGAAACACGCCAACTTTTTCCTTGTAGATTCAGGAGCGGAACATTCGTGCGTTAAAGACATTGCACGTTTAAGACGTTTAATAAAACAATCCGCGTCATGTCAGCTAAAGGGAAAACAACTTTAAATGCGATAAGTGAACCCAAAGAAGATCCAGAAACAATGTGTATAGTTGTCATGGCACCTAACTGGCCACACAATCTACTGGGAAGATACAAAATAGCAAAAGATCAGACTTCCCAGTTCGTTGTGGAGGCTTATGATGACATCTGATACCATTGGTCACTTGACGCTCCCACTCGGGGGGCTAGATAAAACAGTTGAGGCACTAATTGCAGAAATTTAAAGGCTACCAAAACATAGCATCGTCAACAGGAAAGCAAAAATGGGCGATGAAAGGTTTCTACCAAAATTATTGATCATATGGGCAGCTGAATAGAGCCACACGATTGTCAAGTGTCTACAGGGGGGAGGACTGAGTTGGTTAATAATTGGTTAATAGACACTATGACAATTGTGGCCCAATGTTTTCAATTCATACTTGGAAAGAAAAAAAAAATTTGAGACCAAAAAGAGGGAGGTTTCTAGAACCAACTGAACTATTTCATACATTGCACATGTATTATATTGAATTAAATAGACTGTTGGGGAAAAGATATTGCCTGGGGAAAAAATAGATGTATTTTCTAGATTAGTTAAGATTTTTCGTAGCGTACATGAGGACGAAAAAACAGTGATTGCATGTACAGACCCCAGTCTGCCAGACTATTGGAAAAGACAAATTGGACAATTTAATAACAGACTGATGCAGAAGGAAAGACCTTGCCACCTTTTAAACTGCCAGATTTAACCCCAGGACCTGTTAAAGGTTCTGGCAGCATTCTAGCTCACATAAAGAAACAGTTTGATCAAAGACAAGTTTGAGACAACAATGATCTGCCAGAATGTTCCGATCCACAGACTCTCAAGGTGCAGGTCGGAGACTTGGTCTTCCTGAAAGTGTTGCAGCGTGCCAGATGGGACAGTGAACGCTGGGACGGTCCTTACGAGATGGTGGGCTTCAGCTCGACTGCAGTGAAAGTCTTTCCGGTTGCCAGAAGGACCTAGCGACGCCAGTCCACCAGGCCCTGATTCCTAACGTCCCGACCTCACCTAAAGTCATCAAGAGAAAAAACTGGTCAAGCCCACGCTGGGAACGGCCCCTACACAGTTTCCTGACCACCCTGCAAAGCCTTGGGAAACCTTGACCCCCTGATATGCAACCTTACCATTGTCAAACCAAGCAGTCCAGAACACTGGCATGTCATCAGGACCGGCCTCTGGTGGTTCTGTGGAGGAGTAACACTATACTCCAAGCTCCTGATGGAATGGATCGGACGATGTGCCCTCGTCACCCCCCTCCAAAAGTCCACAACGATCGTGCTCGATCAAAGACACAGCAACATGACAGCTGATGAAGAACCAAAGTCCACTCGCCGAAGAAAAAGATCCATCTTGGCTGAGCTGCTCACCGACGCAAACTGAGTCCATCCGGCAGCCGAGGAACATTCCTGACAAGGCCAAGCTCATCGACGAAGGTTCTCTACAACTATACCAACTTGGTACAGTCTAAGTACTCTGAGCAACTGCACGCGGTTTCCCTTACGGCTATCTAGAATAGGGAAGCCCTGGACATGCTCCTCGCAGAGAAAGGCGGACTATGCAGCTTCATCAAGCAAACAGGAGAGTGCTGCACCATGGTCCCACTCCACACCGCCAAGAACGGCTCCATCCCCCAGCTCATGGACTGGTTCACCGATTTCAAAGAGAAACTTCACCATAACGAAGGAGTTCCTGAGAATGCTATCCTCAAGTGGTTCCAGGACAAGTTTGGCAGCTGGAGGAACGTCGTCATCTCCGCCATCACTGCAATGGCCTTCATCCTGGTCGTTGTTCTCGTTCTCTCCTGTTGCTGTGTGCCCCTCTGCAAGTTTATCATCAACCGCGTGCTCTCGAACATGGACCAGAAGGTTAGCGCCATGTTCATCGCCCACACCGTCCAGTACGAGTCCGTAGCCCAAGATCACTCAGAGGATATTGACAGCGATATGGACAGTGACAATACGGACAATGTCGTCTAAAACAGTTTTCCCCATTTTGGCCATCCCGACTCTGCAACCCTATGGACTCTCGATAAATAACACTAACGCGGCGATCATAAATCGCTGAAATATGGCGTTCAAAAGAATCCCAGCCTGTATATACACTTGCTCACCATATTATTTCAATGTTTTGTGTTCCATGAAGCCATGGCAATGAAGCTGCTCTCGTCCCTAGTGCTAATGGGGAGGGAATAGGGGAATTTTTTCCTACGTGCTTAGGTTTTTCGCCCCTATCGTGGCAATTTCATAACTCCTGCTAATGGATAATTGACGGGTCTGACACCAACCCCACTCTCGGGAATGTCTAACTCTGATGAAAGCTGAAAAGTTTTAAACCCACAACAGGAGGGAAATGTGAGATGTGCTTTAATGCTTTTGCACAATAACAGTATTAACAATATTTACAATAACAGTATTAACAATATTTACAATAGTAAGTGCAATTATGTGTGTTTAAAACTAGGTGTTATGATTGTTTTCTCTATTCACTTATGCTTTTTAGTGTTTACACAATGGAAAGAGTAAAGTTTCTGTTTTCAGTAAATGACACCATAATGTTTCATTCTGGTTTTTGTTCTCAGTAAATGATAAAACAAAACTTACGCATGTGCAATGAATGCTCTCCTACTCCTTAATAAAAGGCTGGCCTCCTCAGGGGTTAGATTAGATAAGCTTGTTGAAGCCACACGGGCTGCATCAATCTTTCTCCTGACGGCCGTCAGTGTTAAAAGCTTTATTTTCGTCTCAAGTCTGATTCTCTCTCCGCCCTCCTCTAGGTCTTTATTATTTTGCTAGATACAAGTAAGTTTAGACCCAACAGTGTGCATAAATTGTTGTTTGTTTCATTGTGCCCTGTGTTAGCTGGCAACCAATTCAGTCTGCCCAGTTATCTGGGATAGGCTCCAGCACCCCGCAACCCTCGTTGAAGATAAGCAGCTTGGAAGATGAATGAATGAAAAAAGGGACAGCTCAGTAGCTATTCTCAAATTTCTTTAGCCCTTGATCCTACATTGAAGAAAAGAGAAATTTAATTTCAGCGAGAAACATCATTTACTTTGGCGGGCCAAGCAAAATGCAGTGGCAGGCCGAATCTGGCCCAGGGGCCACCAGTTTGACACCTGTGTAGTATCTTATCATCACAATTCCTGCCGTACCACTTCCAAATAAATTTCAGAGCGGCTCACTTCTGGTTGTGTGCCGTCGTCGGGTAAAGTGCCGTCCTTGCCTCCGAGCCTCCAACGTGCCAGGATGGACTTGAGCTTCACATAGAAGATAGCTGTATTGCGGCGGAAGAGGCGGACCTCTTGCTGCAGGACAGCTCGCTCCTGAGCCCAGGAAGCTTCCGGAGCCTGGAGGAGGCCCGGTAGCTCCAGACGTGGGCGCTGGGGCTCCGGATGCATGCGCTCGTCCTCCTGTGAAAACAGCGTGAGCAGAAACAATGAAATGTAGTAAATATTGTCTTACTTCATTAGCTTCCGCCTGCACTGATAGTGATAGATGTCTAATCCATACAACTAGGAGAAGCTGGAAGCGCCTCCGAGTTCAAATAGGTTGGAGGTCAGTGGTACTGAAACATGATAATTCACCTGTCACCAAGATATCATGTTATCATGTTGAATATCAACATTGATTGTCATGTATCATACAGTATTTTCTTTAACTCACGTACTGCATTTTGGGTAATGTTAGGCCACAATATTCATGTTTGGATAACAAGAGTGCCCTGTATAACCCAAAATGTGATTTTCACATACGTGGATGCCAGATCTTATATATACAAAGGTATGAAAATGTATCTGAACCCTTTGGAATTTTTCACATTTCTGCATAAAATCACCGTCAAATGTGATCTGATCTTTGTCAAAATCACACAGATGAAAAAACAGTTTTAACTAAAACCACCCAAACATTTAAAGGTTTTCATATTTTAATGAGCTTAGTATGCAAACAATGACAGAAAGGGGGAAAATAAAAAAGTGAACCCCCCCTTTGGCAGCAATAACTCCAACCAGACGCTTCCTGTAGCTGCAGATCAGTTTGGCACATTGATCAGGACTATTCTTGGCCCATTCTTCTCTACAAAATTGATGTAGTTCAGTCATATTCCTGGGATGTCAGGCATGAATTGCTGTCTTTAGGTCATGCCACAGCACCTCAATGGGATTCAAGTCTGGACTTTGACTTGGCCACTCCAGAACGTGTATTTTGTTGTTCTGAAACCATTCTGAAATTGATTTATTTCTGTGTTTTGGATCATTGTCTTGTTGCAGCATCCATCCTCTTTTTAACTCTGTCTGACAGACGGCCTCGGGTTTTCCTGCAAAACATCTTGATAAGCTTTTGAATTCATTCTCCCATTAATGATTGCCAGGGCCTGAGGAAGCAAAACAGCCCTAAATCATGATGCTCCCTCCACTATGCTTCACGGTGGGGATGGTGTGTTGATGTAGGTGAGCTGTTCCATTTTTCCTCCACACATGATGTTTTGCGTTACTCCCAAACATTTCAACTTTGGTTTCATCAGTCCACAAAATATTTTGCCAAAACTTCTGTGGAGTGTCCAAGTGCCTTTTTGAGAACATTAAACGAGCAACAATGCTTTTTTTTTGACAGCAATGGCTTCCTCCGTGGACTCCCATGAACACCATTCTTGGTCATAGTTTTACATTTAGTTGATGTGTGCACAGAGATATTGGACAGTGCCAGTGATTTCTGTAAGTCTTTAGCAGACACTCTAGGGTTCTTTTTTACCACTCTGAGTATTCTACGCTGAACTCTTGGCATCATCTTTGGTGGACGGCCACTCCTTGGGAGAGAAGAAACAGTGCCAAACTCTCTCCATTTGTGGACAACTTCTCTGACTGTCCATTGATGAACATCCAGACTTTTACAGATGGTTTTGTATCCTTTCCCAGCTTAACACAAATCAACAAACCTTGATCGCAGGTCTTCAAACAGCTTTTTCGACCGAGCCATGACGCACATCAGACAATGCTTCTCATCAAGACAATTCTTACCAGGTGTGTGTTTTATAGTGGGCAGGACAGCTTTAAACCACTCATCAGTGATTGTGCACACACCTGAATTAAAGTGTTTGATAGAAATAGGTTTCAATTGCTCTTAAGTCTCCTTAGGCAGAGGGTTTGCTTACTTATTTTTCCCCCTTCTGTCATTGTTTGCATGCTATCCTCATTAAAATATGAAAACATATAAATGTTTGGGTGGTTTTAGTTAAAGCAGACGCTGTTTTTTCATCTGTGTGATTTTGACAAAGATCAGATCACATTTAATGGTGATTTTATGCAGTAATGTGAGAAATTCCAAAAGGTTCAGATACTTTTTCATACAACTGTATTTATATAATTTTTTATAACTAAACAAAATTATACATTAATAAATTAATGGAAATTAATAACATTAAAATGGAAAAAATAACTGAAAAATACACTCTTTTTATGGTCTCAAATAAGACTATAAAAGATTTTTTGGGCAACAATAGACGTCCAATTTATTTAAAATGGAAGGCTTGGCTTTAAATCTTACTCTTTTTCAGTGCCATTGACAGCATTGGCACCATCAATGGCAGCCAATGAGTTAAACGAGTACGAAATAAAGGGCTAATAGCATGAATCCCTCTACCTGAGGCAATGAGACGACCGGCGCATCCCGCTCTTCTGTCGTGACTCTCATCAATCGTTCGTGATCCGGACGAAGCTGGGCGTCGAGAGTGGGAATCTCCCGTGGCTATGTGCGACAAAAGTCAGTTTTACACATGTGACTACGCCACCCATTTTGAGAAAGGTCCACACGATTCTCCTGTTTAAGAAAAAAATTAATCGTTTGCCAACATCACGACTGGACCCGGTCAAACGTGGGCCACACAGAGCTAATCCCGCCTCATTCCCTCTCCACCTCACGGATTACGGAAGGCGTGCACGCAGATGTGCTGTAATTTGTTACATCACATTTAACCGATTGTACGTTTGAACTAAAGTCACATTGTGAGGCAAAAGGAGAGTCAAATCGTGAAGTTTTTCCAGATTAAATCAAGCGGGAAAGCAAGCAAAGTGAGGGGTGGGGGTGGGAAGTGCAGCGTTAAAAAGCATATACTATATACAGTAAGTCTACCTGATAGTCAGTAGAAAAACTGGAATGAATGAAAGTTTATGAAAATCATTTAAAGTACATTACTGCATCTGTTAGTGGTAAAGCAGGGATAGAGTTAATGATGCATTTATTTACAACATAATCAGAGATTACTATCAGTCTGACACATTAAAATTTGGTGATTTTTGGACCGTTTACATGGTGACGCTGCGACACCAAGACGCAACTATTGTACATGGTGACGGCGAAAATGTAAACTTCTGATTCCGGTCTCCAAAGCGGAATGATTCGATTGCGGGGATTGCGGCGTAACCATATGAATGGAACGCTCTCGCTCCGATGACATCAGCACTAGCACACGTCACTTTGGGCACGTGCAGTCACTGCTAGTAAACATTCAGAACAGCAAACATGGCGGAGCGTTAGCTTTAATTTACTGTTTTTATAATATTATTAATTCAAATATATTTTATGTTTGCGTTTTTGTGCCCAATGAAGCAAAAGAAAAAAAACGTGTGGACGCCATTGGTTCGAGTGGGCGGGTATGTTGTCTTCTGGGCTGAGGAGGTTGGTGTCAAGGAAGTGCATCATTGGCTGTCGCCTCGTAAAACTGCACCGCTCCCTAGGGCCTGGCATGAATACTACATCGTTTTCACATGGAATTGCACCCTCGGTGGAATGGAGACAGCGTCACCATGTAAACGGCACCTTAATTTTAAAACAATTCTTTGAATAACAAATCAAAGTGTTTTTTGCCCATAAATGAAGAAAGGGGCGGTATTAATTTGTACTAAACTATTTGTCACATACAATGAAAGATATTTTTTTTTGTGGTTTTTTTTTTTTTTTTGGAGTGACAATGACATGCATTTTATTTACTTATGTTAAAACAGTTTTTATTGTTTTTATTAGCGAAAAACAAAACTATTTTTCATATTCAAAGACTGGTAAAATCTTTTGGGGTGTGGGGCTACAAGAAATTAGTGGCACTTCCAACCTATTACATAGGGTTAGCTACTCTAATTTAAGATAAGAATGTTTTATGAAGGTAGCCAATTAAATGATGACTCTTAATTGGAATATGTAGTACATCATAGTTAATCATGTATTGCGGCTCTCACTCTAGATTTGGTATTTCTCTGTTCTTATGATACATGTTCTTGATATTTCAGAATAACACTGTAAAGAAAAATGGAGTCTTTGGTGGTGAATTTTCGAATTTCATTCATTCATTCATTCATTCATTTTCCATGCCGCTTTTCCTCACGAGGGTCGCGGAGGTGCTGGAGCCTATCCCAGCTCACTACGGGCAGTAGGCAGGGTACACCCTGAATTGGTTGCCAGCCAATCACAGGAATTTTCGAATTTTAATAATAATATACTTTTTCTTATAGCAACACTTAATAATTTTCAGTGTCAGTGATTTTTGCTACGCCAGTGGACAAAAGTGGTAGTGTTTTGCCTAACAGAAGACGCACTTCCCATGAAGACTTGCGCAAGTGTTGTAACTGAACTACATTCGGACTGAACAACATTTGTGTTTCCAGTGGCTGTGCGAAGTATGAATAGTGATGAGGATATGCATCTAATTGTGGCTAAACAATATCATATGACAAATTGACAATGTAACAAATGGGGGAAGGGTGAGGTGACATTTGTTGAAAGCAGGCAGCACATTGGCAGTTTTTTTGTGTGTGGCTGGGTCCTTACCACCCTCTTCCAAGCTGCTAAGTGCCAGTGAAAGTGATACAGATGACAGAGGAGTCATTCAACTACTTGTACGTCCATGGTTAATCACAAAAGTTAAGCGTATGTTTAATGAAAGTTGAAAAGTTATTAAGTGTTGCTTTAAAATTAATTATCAAGAAATTATCTACGGTATTGTAATTAGAAGATATATACAGTGGTACCTCAAAAAATTAATTTGCTCCAGAGTGGCTTTCGTATCACGACTTTTTTCTTTTTTTTTTTTTTTTTAATATAATGAATCGCGTTTTACATGTAAATCGCCTAATTCGTTCCTAAAAACACAATAAATTTGCTGTCATGTCCTCTGATTGCCTGTCTTTATTTGTAATGCTTTGTCGCCCCCCTAAGTGTAACTAGTTTGTTAGGTTCAAGCTCATTCTACATACGTTATCACATGACTACTCAAGCTCATAGCAAACACCTGCTAAAAGACGAGCTGCCTTCAGCAGCCATTGCTTGCTTGCTAGCTACCTCGCTGTTTGTTTCTGGATAAAGCATCGCTTGTTAGTTATGTTATATATATTCTTTCATTTCATACAAATGAGCATTGTGTAACACATTGTGGCGTGTATATTTCATTCAATTACATTTATAGTCAAACGTAACATTTTCGCACTGCTGCCAGTGGGAATTATCTGTTACAATGCATATTATCTTTCGTATGATAATATTTTGTAGTATGAAGCGCACTGTTGTTTTCGTCAATGATGACGATAACGAAAACATTTTGTTAACAAACATATTTTTCATGACCAAGACATGACAATGGTGAGCTAAAAAGATCTTGGATGACTCCAACATGATGAGACCATTGCCAGTTTTCATTTAGCAAGACGAGAACGAGACGAAAATGTAATGCAAAAGTTTCTGTCATATGTTCACAATGCGTGATATTTGTTTATTGTACGTGTAGTTAGTAAGCCTACATCTTCACCATGTTTGGTTGTGCCACTCATGTGACTTAACCATATCTCCACCTTTCTAGCAAACTTACCAGGCTTCAAGCTAGGCTTCCCTCCAGGCTTGCTTTTTTTGACACAAATGGTAAGATTTGCGTTCTTATCTTGGCAAAAGAGAATATGCAATATTGCTTCAGCCTTCAAAGGTCTGTGCAGAGTGATCATCACACACTAACTGTAACTCGTAATGTTAGCATAGCATTCCCATTCGCTAAATGCTAAAGCGCCCTCTTAAAGTTAAACTTAAAACAGTCCGTTGCATCCAGGTCGGTACAATTAATTGAAAATAATACACTGAATTCCTACTGAGAGAGTATTATAGGAAGAATGGATGCGTTTGGTGGTTTGGACATAATTTAGGAGCAGTACTCCTGAATTAATCCTTTACATCTCATTTTTAAAAATGGTAGTAGTTTAGACAAATCTGCCCCTGATTTAGTGCTGGTATGAACCTGATTTTGATCATAATCGTTTGTAGTATTTTCGTCCAAAAGACTAAGCCGAAAATTAAAAGGGCTGCCAAAAACAACACTGATTAAGCGAAAAAGCTTCTAAAAAATGATTGTAAAATTATTTTTCCGCGTACTGAAACTTTCATATCTCAAGGTACCACTGTAGTGAGGTAGCTATATATTTTGAGGGTGTCAAAACAAAAATGTGTGTTAATATAGTATATATGTTTTTAAATACAGTGATCACTCGCTACTTTACGGCTGAACTTTCGCTCCCTTGCTGCGTCATAGATTTTTTTATCTTGTTATAAGAAAAAAAAGAGTTCTGAAAACATATTTATATACTCTTTATTTACATCTACGTATGTATACACTCTTACAAACACACGTGTCCTATAAGAGATTGAGAGAATGAATGTACAGTCCGTATTATTTACATTATTTATACATTACTTAATGTATGTTATTTATAGTACTGTACTAATGTTTTATTTACATGTTTCAAACTACAGTGGTATGAAAAAGTATCTGAATCTTTTGAAATTTCTCACATTTCTGCATAAAATCACCATCAAATGTGAAATGATCTTTGTCAAAATCACACAGATGAAAAAAAAACAGTGTCTGCGTGAACTAAAGCCACCCAAACATTTATAGGTTTTCATATTTTAATGAGGACAGTATGCAAACAATGACAGAAGGGGGAAAAATAAGTACATGAACCATGACATTTAATATTTTGCACACACACACACACCCTTTGGCAGCAATAACTTCAACCAGACGCTTCCTGTTGCTGCAGATCAGTCTGGCACACCGATCAGGATTCATCTTGGACCATTGTTCTCTACAAAACTGCTGTAGTTCAGTCAGATTCTTGGGATGTGGGGTTTATGTCTGGACTTTGAGTTGGCCACTCCAGAACGTGTATATTGCTCTCCTGAAACCATTCTGAAGTTGATTTACCTCTGTATTTTGGATCATTGTCTTGTTGCAGCATCCATCCTCTTTTTAGCTCTAATTGTCTGACAGACGACCTCAGGTTTTCCTGCCAAACATCCTGATAAACTTTTGGATTCATTCTTCCATTAATGATTGCAAGTTGTACAGGCCCTGAGGCAGGAAAACAGCCCCAAATCATGATGCTCCCTCCACAATGCTTCAGGGTGGGGATGAGGTGTTGATGTTTGTGAGCTGTTCCATTTTTCCTCCACACATGACGTTGTGTGTTACTCCCAAACAATTCAACTTTGGTTTCATCAGTCCACAAAATATTTTGCCAAAACGTCTGTGGAGTGTCCAAGTGCCTTTTTGCGAACATTAAACGAGCAACAATATTTTTTTTTTTTTTTAGACAGCAGTGGCTTCCTCCGCATAGTTGATGTGTGCACAGAGATATGGACTGTCCAGTGATTGTCTTTAGCAAACACTCTAGGGTTCTTTTTTTACCTCTCTGGGTATTCTGCGCTAAACTCTTGGTGTCATCTGTTGTGGACAGCCACTCCTTGGGAGAGAAGCAACAGTGCCGAATCTCCATTTGTAGACAACTTCTCTAACTGTCGAATGATGAACATCCAGACTTTTAGAGATGGGATTTGTATCCTTTCCCAGCTATATAAAAATCATCATTCCTTGATCTGCAGGTCTTCAGACAGCTCTTTTGACCAAGCCATTTAAGTCTCCTTAGGGCAGAGGGTTCACTTACCCCCCCCCCCCCCCCCCCCCCCCCATCTGTCATTGTTTGCATGCTATCCTCATTATAATATGAAAACCTATAAATGTTTGGGTGGTTTTAGTTAAAACACTGTTCTTACATCTGTGTGATTTTGACAGAGAACAGATCACATTTGATGGTAATTTTATGCAGAAATTTGAGATATTCCAAAAGGTTCAAAATACTTTTTCATACCACTGTATGTTACGTTCAGTAAACTCTGGGAGCTGCGAGTCCCAGCCATACTGTATACCTTTCAAATCCTTTTTTTTTTCTAAACAAGAGGCAATATTTTCCCTGAAAATTCTGCATGTAGAGAGATTCGTAAGTAGAGGGACCACTGTATGTACATAAAAAAAAAAATTATGTTAAAAATTGTGGTGTTTCATTTCACACAGTCACATTAATTGCAATAAAATGTTTTTGTTTCATCATGAATTGGTGATATTATATTGGTATTAGAGAAAAAAGTCACAGGGGTCAAGGGTTCGCACAGTCCACAGGGGCAGGAAGTAGATGGGGACAGGGAGGATTTGGGCGTCACTGACCTCTGCTCTTAAAACCAGGGGTCTGTGGTACCTAGCGAGTCCCGCCGCACCTCCCCTGCTCTGGTTGTGGGTCTCCACGCTTCGCTCCTGTCCTACACGCCACTCCAGCTCATCCCGCTGACCGGACTGTGAGTGAGGATGGGGGGGGGGGGTCCGGGAAGTGGAAAGGAGGGTGTGGTGGAGATTGTGGTGATGTGACAGGTGGACAAAAAAGACAAGAGGACCACAAAGCGGGTGAGGAAGAAAGAACGCGAGCGGGAAACAGAAAGAAAAAACAGTGAATGGCTGATGAATACGAGCAAGGGGGGGCAACTAAAAAGACAAAAAATAGACTAAAGTAGAAAAAAGAGCGCAAAGAGGAAGACCAACTTAAAGATGACGGCGTATGACAGAGATGAGAAGAGGACAAGAATGAGAATGAACAAAATGGCGGGCTGGAACATCTGAAGGGAGTGAGAAGGTGGGGGGATTACAAGGGGTTCAGGGCAGGGGGGGTGGAAAGAATGCAAAAGACTTGTTATGAAGCGCATGCAATGACGGACACGTGAGTCCAAACCAAAGCAGCTGGCTTGAGAAGTAACCATGGCAAAAAAAGGTGCAGTGCGGCAAAGCGAGCGTGCCAGGAACAACAAAATGGCCGCTCAACATGCTGACATGTTGCCCAAAGTAAGAAAAAAAAAATTGTGTCAATGTCAGTTTGTTTAAAACCACGAACTATGTAACTACTACGTAACGTAGACATGGACTACATCAGGAGTGTAAAACTCGTTTTGGTTCGCGGGCCAAATTTATGGCAACAATATATGACTACTGTAGTTCATTTTTCGGCCAACTAAGTTTCCAGTACTGGAAGGTGAGCATTCAAAACCAGTCCTTCCAGTATGAGAGAATTGGACGTCTTTCATTGCCAATTGCAGGCATTTTGCATCACTTCCATGTCATTTTAAGTTACTTTTGGGTAACTTTCAGTTAATTTTGGATCATTTCCTGGTGATTTGGTGTCACCTCCTGTTGGTTTTATGTTGGCAAGACATCCAATCCATTTTGTCTGGGAGGAGGCGAATGAACGAATGTAACTGCGAACATGAAAGCGAGTCAAGTGCAGTAATGCACGCGCTCAATCACACATACTGTATATATGGTTTTACGGCGCCGATGTCATAATAAAAGCATGTGATTTTGTATTAGGGTTGCCAACCGTCCCTTGAATAACGGGATCATCCAGTATTCAGAAACAAAAGTAAGCGTCCTGTATTAATCTTACAAGGGACACGCTTTGTCCTATATTGTCATGAAAATCGAAAATACAGTGATCCCTCGCTATATCGCGCTTCAAACTTCGTGCCCTCTGTCTATTGCGAACTTTTTCAATTGAAAAAAATTAATAAATACAGTATTTTATTTAAAAATGTTAAGATACAGTATATGCATGTATACATGTACAAATTATTTTCTTTTACGTATATCTCATTTATATCGTAATTGCTTAAAAAATATTTATGAAAATATACTTGTTTTCTTTCATATATATCTCATTTATATAGTAATTGCTTAAAAAACATTGATTAAAATATACATATAAGTTTTTTTTGTTTTTTTTTAATGATACTTTGGGAAAAAACATGCCTTATATGTAGCTTGTACTTCGTGGAATTTCGATTTTCGCGTTATCGGGGGGCGGTCCCCAGTACCCGTGGAAAAACGAGGGATAACTATAGTGTTTTATTGTTAGAATGAACGAATGCTAGTACTGTATAGTGCTTTTTAAGAATATGTAGGGGAACGCATTCCCCCGCCTCCCCTGGTTTTTGACCAATGCGCTGACAGAACAATAACAAACCCGCTCATCTCATTCGACAAAGTACTGTGGCTCGTCACTATGATACTGGAAGATAACATGTGGGAGTGTGGGAGTTAAGAGGTTTGAGTGAAGCTTGAGTAAAAAGCAAGTTTAAAATGATGATCACTCGTTTTCTTGTTCTTCTCTGTGTACTTTATTTTCGCTATTTGATTTTTGTATTTTGTCAATTTTGTTTGCATTTCAACCTTATACTGTATTTGGAGTGATCATTTGCGAAACGGTTATTGCTGAGGGTACTTTGAACTTACCTCAGCTTATATTTGCACTTTTCAAAAAGTATTTTTAAAAAACGGCCAAATACACACACACGCACACACACAAAAAGGCGGAGGACCTTAAGGGTTAAATTCTACAATTTTAAATTAAGCATGATTGATGTATATTTTATTCTACTATTTTTTTGGGGGGGGGAATACATTGCCGATAATTATTGTTTTTCCATGTGCTTATATCACCCAAATATGCACCTAATTAATTCAGATTTGATTGAAAATATTATATTACAATTATTGTTTTAAAAAAAACACTTTTCACATACAAAAAAAAATATTAAAGGGTGACGCTTATCAGGCCAGCTGGCTCTATCAATGAGGTGTCCCTTATTTATATTTTCAGGGAGTTGGCAACCCTATTTTGTATGTACAAAAGTTTGTATGGAGATTGTATGACATTGTATCCGGTTGAAGGTAAAAAATGGTACAGTCCTGTTTAGCGATAGACCGATAATTGGCAGGTAGTTGAAAATTAGACATGTATTGGTATGGGCCTCTTTTTAATCGAACCGCCGATATGAAAAAAAAATAATTTAAAACTGGGTAATTTCGGCTCAGATGCAGCTGCGCCTCTTTTTCTTGCCTGCTGTCTCCTGCACTAGTATTCACCCCGTCTTCTGATTGGTTAAATGGAAATGGTAAATAGAGTTACACTTGTATTGTGCCTTTCCACCTTTTAAAGGCTCTCAAAGCGCTTCAGACTATAATCTCATCTATCTACTGGTGACACAGCACCAGGAGAAACGTGGGGTTCAGTATCTTGCTCAAGGATACTTAGAGGAGGTCATCAGAGTGGAGAATTCAGAGTCAAATTTAGGGAGCTATTATCTAAGTTTTTATTTAACTTTATAAGAGGTGATGCTGGGCCTGAGAACTCCCTGTATTTTTGTTGTATTGTATTTTCTGCAGAAAAAAATTCAGAACTATTTATTGAACCTTTTATTCAACTTTATAAGAGATGGTTCTGAGTCTAGGAAATTTAGGCACTTCTGGAGCTATTTTTTTTCTATTTGTGTGATTCAACAAAAATGCTTTAGGCATTTCAATGAATTTCAGTGTTTGCATCATTCAATTTTTTCACCCCAATTTTTACACTTTTAATGCAAATGGACGTCGGCTCCAAAAATCAGTTATCGGCCCCTCTGACTACTAATAATCGGTATCAGTATCGGTCCTGAAAAACCCATATTGGTAGATATCTAGTCTTGTCATCTTACACTCACTCTTGTTAAACTAGGAGCTAGCCTGCTAGCTTGCAGACAAGTTGATTCAACTTCTTTCACTACTTTTACTTTTCAAACTCATTGAACCAGGATATAGCCTGGTTGCTAACAAGATACGTTCAAAGGATTTTTTTTTTTTTCTCCACTTTTTACGAATACAATATTTCCTTTTTGACATTTGAGTCACGAGGGAATAACTGTTCTATGTCCTTTGGTCATTCCCCATAAAACAGATAGTACCTAGTAGATAACAAAATGACAATCAAAAACAAAAATATTTGAGTATAATTATCTCTTTTTGAGTTTTGAGTGTCAATGAAACCTATCTTGGTCCCTCCCCAGAAGACAAATATTGAAGTCACACATCCTTTCGTCTCTATCAAGCAAGAATTAAGTAGACTACATGCTAACAACTACGCGGACAAGTAAAAAAAAAAATCACTCCACGATTTGGTTTTTTTTTGGTTTGTTTGTTATTTTTTACTTTTGAGTCACGACAAACTGTCCCTCAATCCCAAAGACAAATTGTACAGTATAGTCAAACATCAATGAATCACTTTCCCATTAGCCAGGATTTATCCTGTGAGCTAACTGACGGACACAAAAACTATAAACAACACTTTTTTGTGTTACCCCACCACTCCAAAAGACAAATAGGGGAGTCCTGGTAGCTAATACATAAATATTCAAGAATTCTTTTGATTTTATTTGAAGATTGTGTCTGCAATTTGACTTATTATTGCCCTTGCCCAAGAAACAAAAATGATATTGTCTACCTGTGATATCCTTTTTCAACTAGGAAGCGTCTAAGACGGGGGTCGGCAACCCGTGGCTCTTTGAACCCTGTGATGCGGCTCACATTTACAGTATATTACATAAATGAAAATTGGATTAAAATGAATTCTAGATTTAACAAAGTCAGGCCCACTGTTTTGTGTGTTTGTTAACAGAACACTCTTGCAAGTCATGAACTCACCAACTATGTAAAGTCACAGTTGCAAATCGGAAGGCGTATCCATGTCATTGCGCCATGACTCGGAACATGTACCTACAAGTCTCTACTCCTGTGAATGGCGCGTTCTTGAGTAAAAAGTACTTATTCTGCTTACTAATAGGATTATGAACTCCTTCATTAAATCAATATGCACCACAGTGTTTTTTTTGTTCACAGTGAGGAAAATAAGTATTTGAACACCCTGCGAAGTTCTCCCACTTAGAAATGATGGGCGGGTGTGACCTTTTAATGGTAAGTGCTCATCCACCGTGAGAGACAATCTAAAAGAAAAAAATCCCAAAATCACAGTGTCCGATTTTTTAACAATCTATTTGTATTACACTGCTGCAAATAAGTATTTGAACACCTGGGAACATCAATGTTAATATTTGGTATAGTAGCTTCTGATCACAATTACAGAGGTCAAACATTTCCTGTAATTTTTCACCAGGTTTGCACAGACTGCAGCAGGGAGTTGGCACCACTACTCCACACAGATCTTCTCTAGATCAATCAGGTTTCTGGGCTGTCACTGAGAAACACGGAGTTTGAGCTTCCTCCAAAGATTTTTTATTAGGTTTGAGTCTGGAGATTGGCTAGGCTCCTCCAGAACCTTGATATGATTTTTACGAAGCCACTTCATGGCTTTCTGCTTCGGGCCATTGTCATGTTGGAAGACCTAGTCACGACCCATTTTCAATGCTCTGAGGGAAGGAGGTTATTCCCCAAAATCTTACACTATATGGCACTGGTCATCCTCTCCTTAATACAGTGCTGTCGTCTAGTCCCATATGCAGAAAAATACCCCCAAAGCATGATGCTACCACCTCCATGTTTCACAGTAGAGATGGTGTTCTTGGGTTGGCACTCTTCATTCTTCTTCCTCCAATCACTATGAGTGGAATTAAGACCAAAAAGTTCCATTTTAATCTCATATGACGACATGACTTTCTCCCATGTTTCCTTTTGATCATCCAAATGGTCATTGGCAAACTTAAAATGGGCTAGGACATATGCTGGTTTAAGCAGGGGAACCTTCCTTTCCATGCAGCATTTTAAACCATGACATCTTAGTGTATTACCAACAGTAACCTAGGAAATGGTGGTCCAACTCCATCTAGGTCATTGACCCACTCCTACTGTGTAGTTCTTGGCTGATTCCTCACCATTCCTAGGACTCTACGAAGTAGATCTTGCATGGAGCCCCAGTCCGAGGGAGATCATGTTTGGCTTCTTCCATTTTCTAATAAATGCTCCAACAGTGGATGTTATATCACCAAGCTGCTTAATTGCCCCGTAACCCTTTTCAGCCTTGTAGAGGCCTACAATTCTGTCTCTGGTGTCTTTGGACAGCTCTTTGGTCTTGACCATGTGAGTAATTGAAGTCTTCCTGATTGTATGGGGTGGACAGGTGTTTATATGCAGCGAACCACCTCGAATAGGTCAAAAAGCAGACTCAAAAAGTCCACCTCCACTCCACTTATTCGTTGGACTTTTTAAAGGTGACTAACAGGTCTTTGAAGCTCACAATTCAAGCTAGCAGACAGCTGTTCAAATACTTATTTGCGGCAGTATAATACAAATAAATTGTTAAAACATCATACATTGTGATTCCTGACTTTTTTTCTCTTTAGATTGTTTCTCACAGTGGACAAGCACCTTCCATGAAAATTTCAAACCCACCCACCATTTCTTAGTGGGAGAACTTGCAAAACTGCAGGGTGTTCAAATACTTATTTTCCTCACTGTATCCATATTTCTATTACATATACAGTGCCTTGCAAAAGTATTCGGCCCCCTTGAACCTTGCAACCTTTCACCACATTTCAGGCTTCAAACATAAAGATATAAAATTTTAATTTTTTGTCAAGAATCAACAACAAGTGGGACACAATCGTGAAGTGGAACAAAATTTATTGGATAATTTAAACTTTTTTAACAAATAAAAAACAAAAGTGGGGCGTGCAATATTATTCGGCCCCCTTGCGTTAATACTTTGTAGCGCCACCTTTTGCTCCAATTACAGCTGCAAGTCGCTTGGGGTATGTTTCTATCAGTTTTGCACATCGAGAGACTGACATTCTTGCCCATTCTTCCTTGCAAAACAGCTCGAGCTCAGTGAGGTTGGATGGAGAGTGTTTGTGAACAGCAGTCTTCAGCTCTTTCCACAGATTCTCGATTGGATTCAGGTCTGGACTTTGACTTGGCCATTCTAACGCCTGGATACGTTTATTTTTAAACCATTCCATTGTAGATTTGACTTTATATTTTGGACCATTGTCCTGTTGGAAGATAAATCTCCGTCCCAGTCTCAGGTCTTGTGCAGATACCAACTGGTTTTCTTCCAGAATGTTCCTGTATTTGCATGCATCCATCTTCCCGTTAATTTTAACCATCTTCCCTGTCCCTGCTGAAGAAAAGCAGGCCCAAACCATGATGCTGCCACCATCATGTTTGACAGTGGGGATGATGTGTTCAGGGTGATGAGCTGTGTTGCTTTTACGCCAAACATATCGTTTTGCATTGTGGCTAAAAAGTTCCATTTTGGTTTCATCTGACCAGAGCACCTTCTTCCACATGTTTGGTGTGTCTCCCAGGTGGCTTGTGGCAAACTTTAAACGAGACTTTTTATGGATATCTTTGAGAAATGGCTTTCTTCTTGCCACTCTTCCATAAAGGCCAGATTTGTGCAGTATACGACTGATTGTTGTCCTATGGACAGACTCTCCCACCTCAGCTGTAGATCTCTGCAGTTCATCCAGAGTGATCATGGGCCTCTTGGCTGCATTTCTGATCAGTTTTCCCCTTGTTTGAGAAGAAAGTTTGGAAGGACGGCCGGGTCTTGGTAGATTTGCAGTGGTCTGATGCTCCTTCCATTTCAATATGATGGCTTGCACAGTACTCCTTGAGATGTTTAAAGCTTGGGAAATCTTTTTGTATCCAAATCCAGCTTTAAACGTCTCCACAACAGTATCTCGGACCTGCCTGGTGTGTTCCTTGGTTTTCATAATGTTCTCTGCGCTTTAAATAGAACCCTGAGACTATCACAGAGCAGGTGCATTTATACGGAGACTTGATTACACACCGGTGGATTCTATTTATCATCATCGGTCATTTAGGACAACATTGGATCATTCAGAGATCCTCACTGAACTTCTGGAGTGAGTTTGCTGCACTGAAAGTAAAGGGGCCGAATAATATTGCACGCCCCACTTTTCAGTTTTTTATTTGTTAAAAAAGTTTAAATTATCCAATAAATGTTGTTCCACTTCACGATTGTGTCCCACTTGTTGTTGATTCTTGACAAAAAAATTAAATTTCGTATCTTTATGTTTGAAGCCTGAAATGTGGCGAAAGGTTGCAAGATTCAAGGGGGCCGAATACTTTTGCAAGGCACTGTATCTTTTCAAATGTCAATTTGTCCATGCGGCTCCCAGTGTTGTTTATTCTTTGGTTTCATTGTTAAAGTTTGCCGACCCCTAAGATATGACATGGTGATTTTCCACCTAAATCTTGTTCATCCCTACTGAAAGTGAGGCCGACTGGAAACCTTATTACTTTAAACTTGTTAGAGCTGCGAGTGCAGAATCCACCCAGCTCCACCGGGACTAAGCCAGCGAGCTCTGCAGGAAGAGGAGGGCAAGAAGTGGGAGGGGATGAAGGCAGCTTCCCTTCTCGGCCTTAGCGGTTGGAAAACATTCCCGAAAGTGGCCAAGCTCCCTTCATCATGCAACCCTGCTTTAGAGCCTTTTTGTTTGACGACACACAAAGTGATGTTTTGTCTCCTTGGTGACAACGTACAAACACAAAACAGTGACGCCCATTAAAAAATAGCGATAAGAGGCAGGCCTGTTCAGAAGCCATCCACCATGCAGTCAAGTCAAAAGACGCTCGGATCGCGGCCAAGTGAGCAGGCAGTGCGTGCGGGCGGCAAGCGAGGCGGCGCTCGATGGGGTGCATGTGTATGAAGATGTCAGTGGCAATGTGGCGGCAGCAGGAAATGATGGTGGCGGGGGATGGGCAGCGGTGCCAGTGTGGTAGAGCTGGGTGGCTCCCGATTAGAGGTGTGACAATATATCACAATAGTTTATATCCCACTAGACCAAAATTTTCGACTAGAATAGTGTCTATGTTAACTCATTGACCGCCATCGACATTAACGGCACTTTAACATGTGCATTCAAAGCCAGCCCTCCCAGTTTAAATGAATTAGACGTCCATCATTTTCAGTGGCAGGCAATGAGTTAAGACAGATACTTAATCTTCATGAGAATGTTGCAATAATACAATGTTGCTATTTACAAATGCTGACTAATAGTCTGTGAGAAAGACAAACGTTTTTGACAGATTTTCCGAAAGAGTGACAAAAATAGTTTTTTTTTTATTTAGAAATAGCATGTTTTTAGCTTCAATGGCTGTTTCGTAGAATATTGTAGATTGTTTTCTTGACCCGATGTATGGATAATTGTTATATCGCCATATTGCGCGATAACCGTTATGAGCCTTGTATCGCAAATTGTATCATATTGATACAACTCCCGAAAAGCTTCTTGATATAAACACTAATTGAAAGAGTCCTCGTAACTCATTTTCCATGGCGAATCCTCAAACGTTAAGCTTGAAACCACGCTCAGCTCACCTTAGCATAGACAAATAAAGTCTATCTAGGATACCGGATTTACAGTGGTGAGAACAAGTATTTGATACACTGCCAATGGGTTTTCCCATTGGCAGTGTATCAAATACTTGTTCTCCCCACTTATTTTAAATCTAGTTGTACTCTGCACAATTACAATAAAGGCTTTCTATTCTATTCTATTCTATTCTATTCTATTCTATTCTATTCTATTCTATTCTATTCTATTCTATTCTATTTCACGTCAGGATTTTCAAGTCTACCCAAATCCGTATCAATCTGTCTTTTTCAGGATTCATAAAATGGTTGTCCAGCATGCTTTTGCTAAGGGCTAAGAAACCTCTTTCAGTCAGGTAGAACAGAATAGTTAGGTTCAAAACTATCTTCGTTTTTTTGGGCTTTGTTGCAAAATTGTGAGATCCAAATTGTCCTATATTTCAGGAGACGTACTAACACATCTAGAGACAGAAAGTTACAGCATTTGCCTCAAACGTTCACAGCTAACATTAGCAAAATGTTTTTTTCTTTGTTGCATTGTGGTGTTTACAATGCAGCAATTTCTATCCGGCAAACCTGATAATGATTATTGATCTGAATCAACCTGAACTTAGCTATACCGCATTGTTACTGCCATGGTTTGTAATATCCTCATCTTCCTGTTCACAAGATCCAAGATTTTATCAAAATTGTTTTGTCCATGTATTTAGGCACAGGACTCCCTATGAACAGTTAAAACAGTATCACGTCTTCCAGCTTTATCCGTAATAAAGAATATTGTTGGCCTGAACAAAGAAAACTACTAACCTAAGATCTCACTTAATCCAGATGGAAATGACTAGTGACGAGTGCACACTTGACTCACTTTCTACACCTTATCCTGCCTAGGGTCACTGTGTAAGCCAACATTTACAAATACAGTGTATGTGAGGTTGGAGATGTTACTTGGCAAACAACACAAAATTTACATTACCTGGAAGTCCGTCATCAGATCTCTTCCGAAGGTGCCGATGGGAGAATCCCGGGACATCGAGGTGACCGTGGACAGGAAGCTGCTGGACTCGGTGAGGTTGGGCATCGGGGATAGATCATCAGTCCTGTCCCTGAGTCCATCGCTGACGTGTTCTAGCTTTTCAACGAAGACATGCAGCTCAGTGCGGAAAGCTTTCATTCGGGTATTGATTGTGTCCAATACTTGAGGGTCCCCTCCTCCTTGCGGACCCTCAGGTGTTGTCACCAGAAGCCTTCCCTCCAGTATCAGATTGTCCGTGTCATTGATCAGACGGTCCACAGACTTGCCGAGTCTATCAGCCTCTCTTTTTACATTGGCAAAGGATTCCCGTTCCTCTCTGCGGCGGTTGGCGAGTTCTGCCGCACTAAGTTCGATGCCATCTGAGGGTCTGATGCTTCCGAATCCAGAGGTGGTGGTGGTTTTTTCAAACAGGTCTTCCGAGTCGCTCTCCCCACCAATGGGGCCCTCCCTCTTGGGTTGGAGAAGAAGGAGTCGCCCTGCCTCATCGTCTTCAGCCGCTTCCCGCCGACCTGCATCGCTGTCTGCATCACTGTCTCGTGGGCTACCTGTTCTCAAACCTAGGTGCGCTGCTAGGTCGCAACGCTGGACATTGGACAGGAGAACTCGGTTCTCGTACTGAAGCTTCATGACTTTTCCGCTCAGCTCGTTGATCTGCATTCTTGCGGATTTCAGCTCTTCCATCATCATCCCGCCATTGGAGCCATTAGCAGGTTTAAATCCTCCATCACCACCATCTTCGCCTACCGGCCCGCAGCCAAACTTAAAGCGGTTGAGTTCTGAGGTTAGCTGCCTGTTGTGGTCCTCGATCTCCGAGATGGAGCGACGCAGCAACTCTGCTTCCTCCTCCACAAACTGGAGATGCCGGCGGAGCTCGCCGGCAGACTCTAGCACGTCGCCGCCATAAGGTGACGACGGCATGCTGGAGAATGGCTCCCGGCCGAAGCAATCTCGCTCGTACTGGCAGCGGATGTCGTCGTTTTCGGCCCGCAGGCTGCGGTTCTCCACCTCCAACTCCACAATCTTCCTTCCCAAGATGTTAGCTTCCTCCTCCACTAGCTTGAGTCGCAGCCGTAGTTCTGCTTCCCGGGTTGAATGAGGGCCTCCACCAGAGCACTCGGCCAGGGGAAGGGGACTGTCCACATCCCCGTAAACCGACTTGTACTTCTGCAGCTCCTGCTCCAGTTCGTCTTTCTCTCGCCCGAGTTTGGCCATTTTTTTTCGCATAAGACCTGACTCCTCCTTGGCAAACTGGAGTTGGCATCTGAGGTCAGCACAGTCCTCCTAGTGGCGAGAAATTCTCATTAAACTCATCTGGACTTTCACTAGCCTTCATTGGATGAAGTCGCTTTTTCCTGAGCTTTTGCACCCTTATCTTTCCTGCCCCCCTTTCCTTTTCGTGCCTTTATCTAATAACCGGAGCGCCTTCCATGGTGATCTGGCAGGCAACTCGTTCTATCAAATCTTGTACAATGTGTATTTGTTGTATCTGTTTCCTTTGACATTTTGTATCTGGAATGATATCTCCTTGCTCTGAAATTATGTCCTAGCCTGTCCTTTTCTACCTTCAAGTTACTCAACGCGCTTTGACACTTTGTTCTCATTCACTTACTGATGACACAGCATCAGCAGCAACATGGGTTTCAGTATCATGCTCAAAGATATTCCGCCAAGGTCATCAGGGTGGGGGTTGAACTCTTACTATTCTGCTACTGAGACTATTTAATACAAATGGAAAATTAATGAAAATAAGTACATTTTAATGCTTACAATAATTAAACTGCTTTGTAATTACCTGGTTGGTGGATTTCTTGTCCTTAAATGAGCCACCTCGTCGCCTCAGTGCAGTCTGTAAAACACCCCCCCCAAAAAAAGAGACAGAAATTCAACCACCATTTATTCTATTCCAGCATTGAGAGAACATGATGAGCGAGCGCAATAGATGAGGCTCAGGAGCGGAGATCCGCTCGAGATTTTATTGATAATAATCCCATAAAAGACAGAGTCTGCAGAGCATTCATCCTCGTTGAGTATCTTGCGCAACAATAAACATTTCCGTCATCAGTTCAACATCTGTTGATGGATGGAAGTTTAGTATGAGATCACATCCTTGTTTTAGAACCTTCTTTCAAGCCAAGTGATCAACATCTGGATGAATAGAGGGCAACGATATTACTTTTCAAATGCTGTTCCTCTGTACAGATGCGTACGTATGATAAAATTATAAAGGACAATAAAATTATTTAGTCATTGGGTCTCATAATTGAGTCATCCATGTCGGGGCAGTAGGCCTTGACTCATTCCTTGGCTCGGCAGCAAGGAGGAAACGCCCACTTAGCAACATGACCAAAACATAATCGCAACACACATCGGACTTTTCCACTATCCTTTCCCACCCGCTACTCCCTGAGTTAAATCTCCATCGTTTATTATCCATACAGTCATTCAGTTATACCTGACCATTCATCCACTCATCTACCATCCATCTATTAATTCATGAGCCAACAATTCTCATAATGGTGATTCATGAAATTAAAATGAATAAAACAAAAAATGTACTCTGGTTACATCCCCCCACTTTTATTTTCATAGTATTGAACTCATTGCATACCACAAGGCGATAGACGTCCAATTCATTTAAAGTGGGAACTCATCTTTCAGTGCCATTGGCAGCGCGAACGTTCATTCGCCCCGTCCAATCAAAATGGATTGGATGTCTAGCACCATCAATGATAGTCAATAAGTGTTCTGTAAGGGGAAATACTGTAAGTCATAATTTGTACGTGAAAGGGTTCAAAAGAATTGTTTTTATTCCAAAATCTGAAATGTTTTAGCTACAATACGATCAAAAATGTCAAAATTGCTTTGTTTTTTTTATTACATTAGGTGAAATGTAACTGATCAAATGAGTACATATCACAGATTATAATTTCAGCAAATATTGTATCGTTGCCTAAAGATCAGTGGTGGAATGTAACGAAGTAAAAGTACTTCGTTACTGTACTTAAGTACATTTTTGTGTATCTATACTTTACTTGAGTACAAATATTAAGTGGTACTTTATACTTCACTACATTTTACAGCAGGTATCTGTACTTTTTACTCCATTACTTCTCAAATTGTCGCCTGCGTTACTCATTACTTTTGTTTCTTTGCTTGTTTTTTTCTCATTGTGAATACATAGTTTTGTTTTCATACCTCCGGTGCAATCGATAAGCCCAGGGAAAATACTGTCTATCGTAATTGAGCACTAGAGGGAGCAACATGAGTTCGGCAGGTGAACAAAATACTGACCAATAAAAACCAACAGTGAGAGGAGCGTGCTTTTAGATGGGTGCTGCACACTCTTGTACAGTCGGTGGCAGTATGCACCTGATAGTTGCTTGCAATCTGCCATTAAACTAAATTTTGGAGTTTTTTTGAGCTTGTTAAGCTTCTGTTTACTGTGCAGGCTGTTTTGTTGCTTGTTTTTTTTTTTATTCTGCAGTTTAAAATAAAAGTGAACAGTCAGTGAATTCTCTATTTCTTTGAATATTGGCTCATATCTCTCTCTGTTGTATATACAGTATATCACATTTTTGCATGGGGAGAAAATACTAATTTTTACTAGCAAATTAATTTTTAAAGCAAGTACTTTTGAACTTTTACTTGAGTATATTTTTCTTCGATATTTGTACTTTTACTTAAGTTTTCTTTTGCCAATGTACTGTATCTGTACCTTTACTTAAGTAAAATAAAAAGTGAGTACTTCATCCACCACTGCTAAGGATTCAATATCGTACGTCATAAAATTGGTGAATTACACTCCTTTCACATGCAGGTCCATTTATTCATCATCTGCCATTGTCATCATTTTATCAATTCTTCTACATCTGTCTTTCATCCACCCACCCATCAGTCAATGCAGCGACTGTATATAACCATCTGCCTTTTCATCCATTTTCCAGCTCTTCATCTATCATAAACCTTCTAATCTGACCAAGCATTTATCAATGAATCTATCCATCATCCATATCTATCATCATCCATTCTTCCATTCATCTTTCAGCCCTTAATCTATCTTACACCCGTTTCTCTAATCATCCATCCATCTAAAAAATATCTCAAAAAATAACTCAAAAACATTTTGGTAATGTTCCTGTATGGGCCAGTCTTTCTGACTAAATGCTATCTATCTAGCTATTTATAGCTGTCTCTAACTATCTATAGCTACGTACTATATATATAACTATCTATGTACTGTATAACTATCTATCTATAGCAATTGAAGAAGAAAAAAGATTATTTTCTCTTTATACGCGTTCTTTTAATTCTCTTAAAGAACAGGAGATGACGACACACAATCCAGGAGGAAAAGAAAGCAATAATCACCAAAGCTTAAATACAAATATTAAGAAAAGAACAATTAAAAGCTGGCCGGCCAGGACTGAATCCCCTATAGCAGTGGTCTCAAACCCGGTCATCAAAGGCCCGCTGTGGGTCGTGGTTTTTGTTCCTGCTGATCCAGCACAGATAGTTGAACCAATGAGGTTTCTGCTAAAACAAGCAGCACCTGACTGCAATCAACTGATTGCACTTGTAAAACACCAGATTGGTGAAAAAGTGCAGTCATCTTGTTTGGTTGCAATGAAATCCTGCACCCACAGTGGGCCTTTGAGGACCGGATTGGAGACCCCTGCCCTGGAATGCCCCAGGTGCCTTCCAGAAGCTTCTGTCCCAACTTTTCAACACATACACTTTTTGTTAATCCTAATGTGAAAAGGCAGGCCCCCATGTTAACCCATGAAGTGGCTCAAAAGAAAGAGGAATTTTACTAGCAACTATGTATGTTCTCTGCGTGGACCTTGTTTCAGACAAAAAAGCTGAAAGCTGTACTCTTATCTTATCCACCAATTAAAAACCAATATGAACTAATATGAGGGAATAGATATATCTACACTATCTAGCTATATATAACCATCTATCTATAGCCATCAGTAGCTACGTATTTATAACAGGGGCGGGCAAACTGGTCGTCAAGGGCTGCACTGGGTCCTGGTTGTTGCTACAACTGACCCATCACTGGCAGTTTAACCAATGAGGGGCCCAGGGAAACAAGAAGCACCTAACTGCAATCAACTGATTGCAGTTGTAAGGCACCTGATTGGTGAAAAAGTGTCCTCTTGATGGGTTGCAACAAAAACCTGTTTTCACTGCTGCCCTTTGTGGAATAATTTGCCCACCCCTGATCTATAATCATCCATCTATAGCCATCTACAGCTATCGATCTATAACCATCTATCTGTAGCCACCTATCTATAGCTATCCATCTACAGCAGGGGTCTCCAAACTATTCCACATAGGGCCGCAGTGGGTACAGGATTTCATTCCAACAAAACAAGAAAACGTTTCACTAATCTGGTGTCTTACAAGTAGGGGTGTGACAAAATATCGAAATGGTGATATATTATAAAACTTTGCATCCAAGGGCGTAGATTTGCATAGGGACGGTAGGGACATAACACTACCAGCTTTTCAGGATGCTCAAATTGTCCCCACCAACTTTTACGCAACCTTATTTGGATTTTATAATGACTTCAATTGTATAGGTAATTTAGATTGTCTTCCCATGCTGTAAGGATAGAATTAACCCTACCATTATTGAGTGAATTACAGTACTTTCAATATGTTCAGACTTCCATTGACCCCTTTTCACATGCTGAATGTACTAGTGCATTTTTCCGCCCCTCAAACGCAAGTTTGATTGGCTGATGACTTGACCCTCCCTCCCTACACACACACACACACAAGCGTTCCCAGCCGGTGTCCTGTCAAATTTTTAACCCTATAATGTTTTGCTCCCAAAGCCTTTGTGGTGGTGAACAAGCACTCTTTTACATTTGGGTGGACTCTCAATGTTGTCTAAAAGTGCTAAATAAACAAGTAACATCATAAACATAAACGTGCAACATGATTATGGCATAAATAAATGCTGAAAGACACGGCGAAGACGTTAACAAAGAGAGAGCGTCGTGCAGTTGAGTTGTGTGCAGCCACATGGCAGGATGTGTCTGAGGAGAGCTTTTCTACATGTCCGTCCATGATAATACGTAAGTAAATGTTCCTTTCTTTATAGATAGTTTGTAGTGTTTACTTTGGAAACGCTGCATTCGCGGCCATTTTTAACATTAAGCGCATGCGCAGAACTGTTTATTTTTTGCATTCCTGGATAGTTAAGAGATGATTGAAAAGTTTGTATTTCTTGTGTATGTTAATGTATTTTGTGTTCAAATATTGCAATTTAGATTTGCTTATAAAATCCAGACACTTATACTGGAAGTTTTCAAAATGTTTCTTTCGTAGTTTTTGAAAACAAAGTTTTGAATCGAACAGTGTACCACCTAAACCAATACATATACACTGCAAAACCCCACCTCCTTAAAGCTGGGGGGATCCCTTGTTTTCAATGTAAATCTGCTAGAAAAAAGTGAAATTATCTGCCAGCGATTCAAGTAAATTTTACTCGGATTTCTTGAAATAAGAAAAATACCTAGCTGAAAATGAGCTTAACAGACATATTTTAAGCAAAAACTTTGTATAGTTAATATTAAAAAAACTTGTTTGTCAGAAACGTTCTTAATTCAAGAGTAGATATTGTTCAAAACATTATTTGAAAGCACTTATTTCTTGATCTAGATGAAAAATGACCGACTTTTAGATGTATGGCCTTAATAAGTACAAATACTTAATAATAGTAGTATTTACTTAAAATAAGTGGGAGAATCTGCTACATTAACCTGTTAACTAGCCTTTAACACTCAAAACAAGATAGAGAAAATTATTCGACTAGATTTAAGAAAAAATATCAGATAAAGACGTTATAAATTTGCAGTTTGAAAGTTCGTATAAGTCAATATAGATTTGCCGAACAAAATCTTCCACCATAATAGTGTGTCAGTTAACTCTATGCCTGCCATTACGGCGCTTGACGACCAATCCATTAAGACTGGGAAGGGCGAAAGAACGTTCGTTCATTCGATACCAGAGCATTAACAGTCACTCTTTCCGATTTTCGGGGCATTTACAGGTCACTTTCTGTTCATTTTAGGGCATTTACAGGTCACTTCCTGTTGAGTTTGAGTCACTGCCTAATCAGTCCCAGGTCACCTGAAAATTACCTCGTCATCTTGCATTAGCCGCCACAGAAGTGGGAGGGGCATTTCGAAGAGGGGGCGGTTCATTCGCTGCCACCCTCCCAGTTCAAATGTATTGGACGTCTACTAGTGTTAAACTTACAGCAAAAGGATGAAGATAGCTTGTTTTTCCGTTTATTAGTTATTTTGCAGAATATTCTAGAATGATTTCCTGACCAATGTATCATTGATCATTGTTGTATTGCCATATCGTGAGATCATCGTTATCGTGAGCTTTGTATCACAAATCGCATCGTATCGGGAGGTACAAAGAGGTTCCCACCCTTACTTACAAGAGTAATCAGTTGATTGCAGTCAGATGCTGCTTGTTTTAGCAGAAACCTCATTGGTTAAACTGTGTTCCATCGGTAGGAACAAAAACCAGGACCACAGCAGCCCTTGAGGATTGGTTTGGAGATCCTTAATCTATAGCAATCTATAGCTATTTATCGATTGCCATCTATAGTTATCCATAGCTATTTATAGCTATCTTTCTTTCTTTCTTTCTTAGTGGGTCATGACCAATCCGGCTCCCGTCCGCTCACTTTGTCGCCCCGCTAAGAGTCTCCAACACCAGTACTGTTCTAATTCCTCACTACGGTGACACGGCTAATCTGTCTGTCTGGGGAGACACTGGATTAGACAAAGCTTCTTGAGACCCCCGTCAGACGCTGATAACGACATCGTGGTTCACTTTAGTATACAACAAAACTTTAAAACAGTCTATCACCCTGAAAATATTGAAGCTGAGCCACTGAAATGTATGACTTGGACAGCCACGATACAACACGGAACGAGCTCCGTCGTCATCGTCGCTAATGGGATTTAACGGGGGGAGCGCTCCCTGAAAGGGGGCGGGATGCCTGCACAAAAGGAGCTTTAGAGGGCGGCTGGATGCAGATAAAGCTTGTCTCTAAGACTCGCGCACAACAGTGGAATAAATGTCGCTATAAATTGTTCCGAGGACGATTAGAAGAGTCGAATGCGGACTCTAATCCATTTCAGTAGATTCATTAATACTGCGCACGCACTCGAGTGAGTGTAAATACTACTTGGATGATTAGCGCCCAAGCATGCGGTGTGGTTTTGTGATTGTAATCCTTGATCCTAAACTGTTTGGTTTAATTCAGGCAGTCATTCAAACATTCAATTTAGTCTATTTTTCACATACCACTAAAGCAACGGGGTCAAACTCATCTTTTGTCATGGGTCACATTGGAGGGTTTTGTTTGCCAATAAGGGCTGCCACAATGAATGGACTAGTCAACAACTATTTTAATTTGAGACATTTTTTAACTAACAATTGTGAAAATCCTGTTTTTTGAGACTCTGTGTCCGGTGCTCAAAAAAATACTAAAGCTAAAATCTTGCTCATGAAACGACTTGTTTCGTTTGATATTGTTATTTATTACGATGATGATTGTAATTATGATGATGTTTAATATTATTTACTACTACTGTACTTCTGTGGCTGCAACACATGCTATCTGTTGCTAGCCTGTGTATTTTGTTTGTTTATTTACAGGTGGAAAACGCTTTTCGGTAAGGGAGGACAAATTGATGTGCCTCACAACAACACTTACTGTACGCCGATGGACATATATTGAGACTACTTGTGTTGTACTTTGATGATGGAAGGCTCGACTTATGCTCCACCTTCGTTAATATTTTTCTAGTAATTTTATAAATTATGATTTATTGACCTGTTTTGCACATGCACCAATTATTTTAAATAAAACAAGAAATGGAATCATCTTGTCCAAATGTTTTCTTGCGATCAATTTCTACAATAAAAAAGAATGACACACTATTTTGGTTTATATTTACAATACATATCTTTTAGTATTTCCTTGTAACAACAAAATCTGTGTTAGCCCTTCTGCATTCGGCAACTGTAATGTAATTTGTAAATTCACCTCATTTGGGTCACTCAAGTGGCCGGCGTATCAATCTACACATCATATCAACACAGGCTGCAAAGGTTGTTATAATTTTGTCCACAAATGATCAACAAAGTGATAAGAACAAACATACAATATTTTAGGTAGATCCTTAGGTTTAAAGCACATTCTTAACTTATTGTCTGCAGCTGGTTTCAATTTAAGCCGTATGGCGAGGTGGACCCACACTGGCGCTTTGAAGCCGGATGCCGTTCAAAACATTCAGCTTCCAACCAGGAAGTTCGCGCACAGCACAAAAAGTCTCAGAGTCTCATCTACATCGAACTGAATCCATTTTTGGAGGTTCTGTGGGTTCCTCTGGTTTGATTTTGCAGTTTTAACGCTGTCAACACATTGCTTACTTCAACCGCACTTCATGTTGTTCTGTCTAAACCGGACACTCGGAGCAGAAATTATGAAAGGTTTTTCGCTCAGGAAATTTCTCTATGAATATTTATTTATCCGTGAAATGTTTTATTTTTAAAAAGCAGCTTTGTGTTGACACAGACCTTACGTCGCCAACAGTTAAAGTTCACTAAACCTCCAGTTTCCGAAACGTAAAAATAAGGACAGTAATGTAACGAATCGGGTTGCATGTATGCTTCAGATTGCAATATTGATGTGTTGAGTGTTGTATTTTCTGGGCTGTCTCTAAACAAACCGCGTGTCTAACTGGAGTTAGAGCGGGAGGAGTGGCCAGAGCGAGAAGGTTGTTTACAGTAGTAGTAGTGTTCCGTGCATTAAGTTGCATATAAACATTAAAAATCCTAACTCTCCGTTCTCCTCTCAGTCGTAATGGTAAGTACAGCTTCTTATTTTTTGTTTTAATGCATTTTACCTTTTTCATACGAAGTATTTTGAAGTATATTTTGACTTTAATGGTGAAATCCAACTTTCCGAAATTCGGGTTACGTCGCCAGCATAGGAATGGAGCTCGTTCGTAACTGGAGGATTCCTCTTATTGAAATTCATTCATTCATTCATTTTCCATGCCGCTTTTCCTCACAAGGGTCGCGGAGGTGCTGGAGCCTATCCCAGCTAACTCCGGGCAGTAGGCAGGGGACACCCTGAACTGGTTGCTTTAGTTCAAATTTATTTCAGTCAATGAACTTGATTTACTTTCGCGCGCCAAAAAAATATCTTGAGTTTGACACCTATGCATTAGAGAGAAGTGTTGTTTTCATCAACAATGACCATAACGGAAATATTTCGTGGACGAACATTTTTTTTCATGCCGATGACGAGACAATAACGAGCTAAAAATGTGTCTTGGGAGACCGAGGCTATGTCTACACGTAGCAGGGTATTTGGCAAATAGAATAACTTTATCTACAGTTTGGCCTATCATCCACACACACGCACATTTAAACAAGGGTTCTTAAAAACGCCGTCCAAAGAGAAGGTGTGCGAATTTGTGGCGCCATCATGTGGACACTGATAACCGAAGATTTAACTGGAAACGTCACTGACTGTGACAAACTTTGTCCCTACGTCACACATGAGACCAATGTTTACATTTGGAGTAAATTAGATGTTTTTTTGCTTCTATTTATGTACAAACTCTTGCAGTGCTTCATATTGAAGAACACATGAGAAGGATGGGGTATTATGGGCAATTATTTTTCACGCATTGTTATCAATGCACTTGGTGTTGGTGTTATACTTATTTAGCGCTTTTCCACCTTTCAAGGTTCAAAGCTTTCAAGTTGCTCAAAGCGCTTTACACTACATCTAATCCATCTACCTACTGCATGCAGGAGTTATGTGGGGTTCAGTATCTTGCTCAAGGATACTTAGGCGAGTTCATCAGGGCAGAGAATTGAACCCACAACCTCTGTGTTAGGGGAAAACTACTCTACCACTGAGCCACGCACGCCATTACTCAAAAATGAATGTACGCAGTTGGCTGTGGAAGCTTTTTTTTAATCTACAAATGTGCTGGTGTGGACGTAGTTATTTTTTCCCGACATATTAGGGAAGGATCCTCGGTTTTAAAAAACCCTCCTAGGTGTAGACATGGCCTAAAACATAATGACACGAATCCCAGTTGTCGTCTGATGAGATGAAAATGCGCTATACTGTAGTTTCTGTCCTAAATTCACAATCTGTGACATTTTCTAATATACTGTACAATATGTGTCGTTAGCCTGCATTGTAGCAGTGCCTGGTTGTGTCACTCATGTGACGTGCTGTACCCCCCCACCCCAACTCACCTAGTGTCCTCTCCAGTCTCCCCATTACTTGTTTTGAGACACACACGGTAAGATTTGTCTTTTTATCTTGGCAATAGAGAATATGCAATGTCTCTTTAGCCTTTAAAGGTCTGTGCTGAATGATAATCACACACTAAATGTAAATGTAGCATTAGCATAGCATTCACATTCGCATTAGGATTAGGCTATTTCTAACAGCAAGCGTGCTCTTAAGCTCCCGGACAACTTTTTCTACATACAGTTTGTGGCATCCAAGTGTATAATTAATTGAAAATAATGTGCTGTTTTCCTGCTGAGTGTGTATTATCACATGATAGAGTTGTAGATGCTTGTAGATGCTACAATACGTGCTCATCTATCAATGTTCATTCGAAATCGTTGGAAACCTCTTTTTATTTATGTATTTTTGGAGTGAAATATAGAGTAAATGTCGACTAAAAGTATACGAAATTAGTCGGAGTTTTCATCAACAAAAACTAGATGAAAACACACACTATAATATGGCTAAAACGAATAAGTATTATAATCCAAAAGACTAAGACGAAAATTAAAAGGGCTGCCAAAAACAACAATGCCAGAGAGAGTCCATGTTTTTGAGAACCATTGCCTAATAGGATAAAATTCTATATTTTGTCAATTTGTGTGGAAGGAACATGGTAGCCTTTTCACAATGACGGTAGACTAAGATGCCCCTGCATATTTCACAGCACAAATCCTATACAGATCTATATTCAGCTTGCGGGACTTGCAGTATAAGCCTCTACTAGATCTAAATATATGCTCCATCATGCCAAAGAAGCAGCGTGACTGAAATTCGATGTTAATATTGACGCAGGTGCACTAGCGCAAGAAGGCTACAATAAGGTGCGTATGAAGAGGACACACAAACAAAATAATTATATACTTCAAATGGTTCTAACCAATTTGAATGCCTTTTTTCCCTGGCCTCTTTGCCAACTGACTGTCCAATTAACAACTCAATGAATGAACTGACTGACTAACGGCATACAATTGTATTCAGTACATCTAGTTAGCATACATGAACAGTTGCTGTTTGTCTGCATCTGTGCGCACGTGTTTGAGCGAAGAGCGTCAGAAGAGAGAACATTTGTCAGCGAGACAGGCGGGATGCGGCATTCCCCGAGGTCGCTTCAAGGTCAGGCCCCCCCTCCCTAGAGGAGGAGGAGGCGAGCGTCTTGTAAACCAGACGGCTGCGTCGCTGATAAAACGCAAAGACATGAAAATGTTTTGACGTGAAATAAAATCAGACGAAGAAAAATGACAAGAATTTTTCCGACGGTATGCTTGGAGGAGGCCCTTTGAGACGCAACTTGTTACAGATGATAAATGTCCACCTGCAGCATTTTAGTGGTATACAAGTGTAGCCATAAAGCTGTGACAATACATGGGATAAGTAGGGTCGTCTATGTGTTTGTGCCTGTGAAAAAACAAAAAACAATTTTAAGCGTCCCCAGTCAAATTGAGTTGGACGTCTATCGCTGTCACTGGCAGTTAAACGTGATCACTCAATGCCAGCCTTCCCAACTGAAACGGATTTGATGTCTCTATGGCGAGGTTCATACCGCAAGTCTTAATGGCGGTCTGAAGGGGTCAGGTCGCATAAGAGTGGACTATTTCAAATCCGATCTAGGTCGCTTTCGTATCTGGTTAAAATCCGATCTGGCCCACATTTTTCCAGAATGTGGATGTGGACTGAATTATCAAGTCCCCAAATCGCAATTCATGCAGCAATTACGTCAGCTAAAAGCGAGAGAGACGGGACGCTACGTTAGCGATGGCGCTGTGCTATAGCGTTAGCGCCTAGCTTCAACGCAGCATTTAGGGAAGAGCCGAACTTGACAACAGTCATAAAAAAATAAAATGGGAGAATGCTCAGTTTTCTTTCTGTGCGCCAAATGAGCAATATTTCAAGATTGCGTACATGGCCGAGAGTCAAGGCAAACTGTCCGCATTTGTGTGCGTCATGCACACACTGCTATCAATCCATATAAACTTATGAATATTATATATATATATTATATTATTTGAATATTTGAATGCGGGCCGGTTTGCTCATTGTTTTTTTTAGCAACCTTTTTAAATTTCGTCTTAGTCTTAGTCTTTTGGAACACAATACTTATTAGTCTTAGTAATATTTTAGTTATCTCAAAATGTGTTTGTCTTCGTCTAGTTTTTGTTGACGAAAACTCAATACTAATTTCGTCTAGTTTTAGTCGACATTTAATAAAAATGTTTTCGTCTGTAAAATAAAAATAATAGTAATTATACCCATCAGGACGCCACGAACTGTATGTAAAAAAAAGTTGTCTGACAGTTTAAGAGGCCGCTCGCCGTTAGCAGTAGCCCGATGGTAATGCAAACATTGAATGTTATGCTCACGCTACGAGTTACATTTAGTGTGTGACGATCACTCAGCACAGAGAGTTTAAGTGGACGCCCGCCGTTAGCAATAGCCTGATGCTAACGTAAATGCTATGCTAATGCGACAAGTTACATTTAGTGTATGATGACCACTTAGCACAGACCTTTAAAGGCTAAGGATTCATTGCATTTTCTGTATTCTTGCCAAGAAAAGAAGACTAATCTTATACCCCTTTCCCACTGAAACTAGTGGGTCAACGCGCGTTTTTCCAAGCCGATGCATCCCACTAGCAATTGGCATTTGGCACCTTTCCCATTGACGAAAAAAGCCGTGTCTTTTTCTTTTTTTCCCCCACCCCTCCTCAGCCGTGCGTAAGGTGCGTGATGTCACCACGCTAAGATGCGCTTCGACAACTGCGACCGAATTCGTTCAGTTCAAGGAAGTTAACAATGCAAAGCAACATGGAAGCCTCCATTCTGTTTGTGTTCTCTGTTTTCATGCTTTTTACTGCCCGCAAAATGGTCAAAATGCAGCAAAGGATCAACACTGTGCTTGTGCTGAGGCAACGTAGGCGACGTAAATTTTGGTTTGAAATTGAAAGGAGTCGTGTACGTCACAGAAGGAGGAGAAGAGCCTTTGTTTCATCTGTTATGGCTATTGCTAACGCTGCTACACCGACTGTTCGCCGTATGTGGATCCGGGCTAGAGCACATGGTTTTTGGTTTTTGTTATGACGCATCACGTATTAGCCTACGTCACCACATAGATTAGGGTGTTGATTGTTGACCCCAGGTTTTGCTTTCACACTGCATGGCGATCAGAGCCGAGGTGATTTTAACGCGGGTTGCTTGGCGGGTTGATTGACTCGGGTCGAGGCGGGTCGCTGCACCTTTCCCACTACCACCAAAAGCCGATTGTTAGCGGGTTGACGCGGGTTTTTTGGCCAGTGGGAAAGGGGTATTAGTGTGTGTATCTCAAAACAGGCAATGGGAAGACTGGAGAGGGCACCGGCGGGTGAATTACATTTACAGTGTGATGATCATTCAGCAAAGACCTTTAAAGGCTAAAGCAACATTGCATATTCTCTCTTACCGTGTGTGCAAGCCTGCAAAGAGTCTGGAGACGACACAATGGTGAATCAGGAAAGGAAAGTGAAAGTGAAACAAGAAAGAAAACAAAACACTATGGCGAGCGGAGGAGTGGAGAGACCGAATTTTAAAGAAGCACCGGCGTCTTTCGAATCTGCGGTGTGACAACATTTTGGGTTCCCCGTGGACTACAATGTGGAGGGAGAGAAAATATTGAAAAAAATAAATAATTTTCAAGCATTGCTCAGCGCTTGTTCTCTATGCTAATGGCAACACTTATGACATGACTCCGGCACCTCAGCCGGCTGGCATCACCCACAGATATCACTTTCTCAGAGCAGGACTACCCAAAAGAGGACACCAGTGAAAACACACGGCGGGCTTCGTTAATTTATTTGCAACGCTTGACCCGCATTACATTGTTCCCTCGCGGACATATTTATCCAACAACGTAATACCCGACATTTATTAAATGGCATTGTGACGGCCCCTGGCCGTTTAATGGTTAATTTTCTGAGATTCTTCCAGTCAGCTGATCGTCGCCTCCACCAGCTGGCTGCTTCCCCTCCCACTGTGACGGAAGCTGATCGACGCAGGATGGACTGACGACGTCGTCGCTGCTGATTGGCCAAGAAAAAGGCGCCAAGCTTCATAAACCTGCCGCTGTCAACGTTCTAGGAGGTCGCAATTTGGCAGCATTCTGTCGCGTTCCTCCTCGCTAGCTATTTGCTCGCCATTCACGCTCGTTTGCATTTTGATCGCTAGTTTGATACACTCCCGCTTTTTCGGTGAGGTCTTTTGTGTTTATTAGTTATTGGATCGTTTTTGTTCACCACTGTAAATAAGAGCACTGAAGCAAGTAAGGGTAAGTCGCCATTTCTGTTCAACCCGTTTTCTCCTGTTTTGTATAGAGTAGGAAGTTAGGTTAGAAGCTGTCTTTTCTTTGTTCCTTTTACATGATCAGGGCTTAGTTAGCGGGTGGGGTTTAAGTGTAGTTGCTTTTGTTTGTTGTTTTGGCCTGGGCTTACCCTGAAGTCACGCTTCCTCAGCATTTTGTACATATTCATTGCGAGTTTGATTATTGTGTAAATAAATTTGTGTCCACTTGTCCATTTGTGTGGATTGTTTTATGTTACGCCTTTCGCGAGCCATCTTTGGCACGTAACAGAGGTCCCGGGTCCGTCTCCCGGACGAGCCCCCAATTTTATGTTACGTGCCAAAGATGGCTCGCGAAAGGCGTAACATAAAACAATCCACACAAATGGACAAGTGGACACAAATTTATTTACACAATAATAAAACTCGCAATGAATATGTACAAAATGCCTAGGAAGCGTGACTTCAGGGTAAGCCCAGGCCAAAACAACAAACAAAAGCAACTACACTTAAACCCCACCCGCTAACTAAGCCCTGATCATGTAAAAGGAACAAAGAAAAGACAGCTTCTAACCTAACTTCCTACTCTATACAAAACAGGAGAAAACGGGTTGAACAGAAATGGCGACTTACCCTTACTTGCTTCAGTGCTCTTATTTACAGTGGTGAACAAAAACGATCCAATGACGAATAAACACAAAAGACCTCACCGAAAAAGCGGGAGTGTATCAAACTAGCGATCAAAATGCAAACGAGCGTGAATGGCGAGCAAATAGCTAGCGAGGAGGAACGTGACAGAATGCTGCCAAATTGCGACCTCCTAGAAAGTTGACAGCGGCAGGTTTATGAAGCTTGGCGCCTTTTTCTTGGCCAATCAGCAGCGGCGACGTCGTCAGTCCATCCTGCGTCGATCAGCTTCCGTCACAGTGGGAGGGGAAGCAGCCAGCTGGTGGAGGCGACGATCAGCTGACTGGAAGAATCTCAGAAAATTAACCATTAAACGGCCAGGGGCCGTCACAGGCATGCAAAGCCATCGAAGATTATTTCGCTAAAGCACATAGTTCCGCCCTGACCACTGATAGTTGGACGTCCTGTGCTACATGTGCTACTACCTAACTGTGACCCTCCACTATAATTCATACCTGTCAAGTTGTACGGTCTTGGCGTAATTTGTACAAGTGAGCACTGATTTTTAAATGTGTACGTTTTTCGTGCATTACGTTTTTTTTTTCCTCCGTTTGGATTCTGTCACCCTTTTCGGCAACGAGACAATGTGCGTTAATACGTTGGTTGAATGACGCCATAAAAGTCAGTTACACAGAGAGGGAAGAGTGTTTGTTGTGATGCTGTAGCAAACGCGATGCTAGGCTAGGTGGCTCCAATATTTCCTGACTGTAGCCGACAGCCTACAATCTACGCCTAGATATCTCATGCATATAGAACTACATACGAAATGACAGACTCTGTAGCGTTAGTAAACAGCCGCCATTTTAGAGCAGTAAACTTCTCAGAGAGGCTCTGTCGTAGTGAACCTTCCTAGCGAACCTAAGTAACTTTTTATCTAAAATACTCCTAAATCGGCAAAATCTTGACTTGAGTCTATCTTTAAAGGATGAAACAGTTTTAAAATTTTCACATGTCGCAAGTAGACAGAAGGGAACTAATGAACTAGGGAACTAACTAAACTAGCAATTTTATCTACTTTAATGGTTGATTCACAACATGAAAAAAAACATGAAAGGTAACTACTGTGTGTGTATTTCAGTAGTTAGTCACTACACTCGACACAGAGCTAAGAGACATTTTAACAGTCGAAAATGTTTACATTTTAAGTGTTTATTTCACTTTCTTAAAAGGAAAATAAAGGCAGTTTTTCATTTTTTAAAAAATGCAAAACGCAAACCGAAACCGAACCGAAACCGGGATCCCAAAACCGAGGTTCAAACCGAACCGTGGGCTAAATGAACCGTTGCACCCCTAATTGTAAACATGTGAAGTATTTTAAAGTTTAATATCATGGCAACCACAGTTACCGGTATTTGACCATAAATTCCAAATGTTTTATCAGACTGATAGATGAAATCTCTTCTAAAACAACCACAAATGTCCAGGTTCGATTGATTCTGCACCTGAGAATCAGTGTGTGTGTTGGCCGCAAAGTGTATACTAGTACCACTAAGCCGCCGCTGACCCTGGCCGGGGAGCCGACACGCAAGTCCGCACAATGGTGCTTTAATGGGCTGTGTTAATGGATGTGTATATACACACACAGGCTGGTGGAGCCCAACAACAACAACGTGTCAGGCCGTGCACGACAAACAGCCACCACCAGTAAATTAGAACATTTAATAACACCTAACAACTAAACTACTCGTAATTTGCAGTAACTCCAAGTTTCGCGCTAACTTGGCAGATTAAGCGACTGCAAATCTTTTTTTCAGCGGGCGGACACTCATTATAAGTTCATGCAGGGGGAATAAGTCCCATTTTTTGGCTCGATCAAGATACAGTCATCAAAGTTATGAAGTTATGTCTTGAAAGTTGAAAGACAATTGAAGATTTGAAGGATTAAAAAAAGTAGCAGCCTCAGGTTATCAAGATTAGAAAATACTAGAGACAAAATTGAGTCATTGTACTTAATAAAATAATAAGTGAAATACTCTATCCATATCCTCTTCCAGTTCTGGCAATTATATTCAGATCCCAATGCAGTTCAAGCTTCACATGAAAGTTTGAAATAGATCGTTCTAGAATTGTATCGTCCAAGTCCAAAGAAAACTACGGAGCCCCCTTGGTGCCAGGATAAACAAGAAAATCATAGTTAATCTGTACGCAGTTTACTAATCTGTCAATAAAGATTTGTTAACTGTAGGTATAGATTAGTATAGTATAGTACCCACAATTTCCTTAATCTGTAGGTAAAGATTAGTAAACTGTGGGTACAAATTATCAAACTTAATAGTATATGTGGGTACAGTTTTTCGTCACACTCGTGAAAACTTAGTGACGTTCTTTACGCCTCTTTTAATGGGGAAATTAATTCCGCAATAGAATTCTAAAGATAGTCGCTTCTTGTCACGTCTGCAGCTACCGCCACTCTTCCTTTATTGGCTCACCATCAGAAGGCGAACAATCCATATGAAGCCACAGTAGGACGTTTTGGTTCGCGAAAGAGCAAGTGTTTTCTGTCTTCCTGGTCCCACCTCTTTCTCCTGAGTGGCTCAAAGCTCAGATGACCGGGGAAGTGGTTGGACAGTTGAGGTTTGTGAGATGGTACTACATGATGAATCAATGAATTACTTATGAGTAGTTTTTTGTTGTTGTTGTTGTTTTTAATTAATTTGATTAATAATAAAAAAAAAAAAAAAGTTTGAAAAAAAAATGTATTTTTTTAATTACTAAAGTATTGTCTTGCTTGCAAGGCTATGTCAGAGTATTATGACAGCAAAAGCAGATGTTGGCAAATATTGATTCATTACATATCAGGGGCTTTCATCTGGACTACAGGAATCAATCAGTGATTATTTATGAATATTTGTTAAATGTTTTTTTTTTTTTTTTAATCCATAAATTAATGAAACCTTTTTTTGATAAGTACATTTTTGGTAACTTTTAACATTGTAAAAAAAAAAAAAAAAAAAAAAAAAAAGAATTAAAACATTATTTACAAGTGCAATGTTTCTAAACAAATAATCGACTTATAACCAGTGTTGTTAATCTTAATTTAAAAAAGTAATTAGTCAGTTACAAATTACTTCTCCCAAAAAGTAATTGCTCGGTTACCTCATTGTAAGAGTAATTAGTTAGTCAAAGTAACACAAGTTACTTTTCATTCTCTACACGTTATTACAATATACACGTAGTCCCTGGGTTACGACACACTCGACTTATGCGATTTGCCATTTTTTAGTCGCGTAAACAGTACCTTATTGTACCTCACAGTATCTTATTTTTTACTTTACTTTATCAATATGTACATGTATAAAATATACGTGTTCTGTCCTCACTATATGTGAAGTTGTTCAGCTTTGCAGACAGCAAACAAGGCACATGTGCTTTTTGAAGCTTTTGACTTTTTGACACATCTTTAATGCTACGAATGCTAACGTATTTACAATTCTCGTAGCAAATCGCTTATATATACTGTAACTCCGCAAACTGTAGCTCTAAACTTTATTACAAATGCAAACACGACCATATATTAGCAGAAACAAATTACAGCCTTATGTGGGCCAAACCAGAGCGCAGCTGTACATTATCCATGTCAGACGAGTCTGCTCGTCATTCATACAGTCCAGCCCGAACCAACGCTACCACCAGAAGGCAGTGTATCCTCCATCATTGAACAAAATTCAATAATTTGGACTTTTTGAATCGTCATTTTGAGACTAAACATACTTAAATGGTTAATTCAGACTTACGCAGAAATTCGGGATACGTCGCCAGCATAGGAACGAAACTCGTTCATAACCTGGGGACTACCTGTACATTGTATAACATCTTTCACATCAAATATGTTTATTATTAACCGATTGAAGAATAAAACACTGCTGTATATACAGTATTTTAGAACATGTGGTATTTATTCGGATCAAATATATTCTTCTGTTAAGAAAACACAAATGCAAACTGTATGTTAGGCCTACTGCACAATAAGCAGAAAACTATCCTTAAATATTCCATAAAGTAATAATATATATTATAATTCAAGTTTGAGAATTCTACAGTTGAAATACCCTGGCTCGTCGGCATTATCGCTGTCTTATTGTGTTTGCCAGAGCGTGCAATGAGGCAGGACATGATCCACCCACCTAGCCATTCATCATTGCGTTTTCAATGCCGTCACCACCTGTCCGCTCTGCTCTCTCCAGGCAGGCAGCTGATATCTGACAAAATCAGGCAACTCGCACTTCATTCAACCAAATTGTAGTTACGCGCCCCTTCACATCCTCAGTAACGGTAACGGCGTTGCAAAGATGTGAAAAGTAATTAATTAGATTAATCACGTCTGGAAAAAAAATAACGCCGTTAGAAACACCGTAATACTCTAATGCAGGTATTAACAACACTGCTTATGAAATAGTGGTCGATGAATCGTGGCAGCCCTACTTGGATAATCACGTATTAAGCCTGACATCCGTCCATTGTTGCAACAGATGATGAGCTGGCGATTGTTCTTCACTGACATTTGATCTTGTGGCTTCAAAACCCATCAACCAATCAGTAATCAGAAGAAAGTCACTTCCAAACAAGACCGCCTAACCAAAAAACAAAGGTGACCACAGCAAATCAAATTAAGCCCGGCCTCCCAAAAGTGCTTGCGTGCGTCCCAAACAAAAGAGAAGGAATGAACCCCAGACAACAGAGGGTTACTTATGCAGGGGGGCTTGAATTTGAAGAGGAGGGGGCGCGGGTGTCGGCTTTTGGCACATCCAGCTGGTTGATAATGAGGCCACCCTCGCACGCCCTCCCCACACCAGCCCTCTTGTGCCAGTCCCACGGCTCACAATTAGTAACTAACGAGGGGGGAGGAGCCTCTGTGACCGCCTGCCGTTATCGCCACCCGACAGAAGCCACGGGATCAGCGATATGGAAAACGGGGAGAGCGGATTCACTGGGGGAAGTGGGAAAACCTTGTCACATAAAACGCATCACTCAGAAGTTTTTGGAATCTTGTTCACTGCCATTGACGGCTCTCCCGGTTCAAATGGATTCGACGTCTATCACCGTCAATGGCACTGAAACAGACGGTTCAAAGAAAGTTAATGATAATGTAGCGCCGTCGTGAATTATAGATAGCGGTTGTGTATTTCTGTTCAAAGGGAGGATGCATGCAGTACGCCTTATGTGTGCCACTGCGGCAGAGAATCTCCTCACTCATTGGCGGAGTCGCACACACACGGCATCACATGCTAACTGGGTCAATGAGATTCCCTCACTTTCTTCAAAATGATTCTGATGAGCGAAGCCACACGCCAATATTCGACGGGTTTCGACATCCGTGTTCGGTGAGGAGTGGGGTTGCTCATTGTTAACGCCGGCCGGCCGGCTGACCATCACCCTTTAATTATTTTTGGGTTTGTGAAAAGTTTTTTTTTTTTATTTATATATATAATTTTCAAAAACTTTAATATTATAATAGTTTGATTCAAACGTGAATTGATTACAGGCATGAAAATGGGTCAGGGGTTAAAAAGGTGAGAAGGGTGTGGAGGAAATATGTTCCGGTACACTGTACAACCCAACAAAATATTGAGCTCTGTCGACCCACACTGTGTTTCAGCAGGGTCGTGCAGAGACCGGTGGAGGGGCGGGTGCTCGTAGATCAAAAGGGGCACATGAACAAGTACTTAATACACCTTAAAACAACATAACTTCAATTTTAACCAGCTTTAGATAATAATTGGCTGCAACTGTGACATACTTTAATTGGGAGGGGGCAACAGTGAATTGAAATCAACACTGTCATCTGCACTTTCTGGTGTAACTCAGTCAGTGTGCCTCTTTTCTTCCTTCAACATCTGCATCAAAACTTCCTTCCTCAACTTGTTCATCTGAAAACAAACCACATTAGATGGTCACTGAGCCACCAACAGCACAGTTTTCTCAAAACTATTATTTCATTATTATCCATACTTAACAACTCTAATACCTAATAATTAATAAAGCAATGGCATAAAATCTTATAGAAAAATAACATTGTAATTGTGTTTATAATTGTATTTTTTACCCGACTATCCTTGCAAACTTATTCTTACCAAGTGTGCTATTCACCCAGCTGATGAGGTATCCACTGCCTTTAGCAGCCTCATCCAACTCCTTTTTTTATCCCTCAATCTCCTTTCCTTATGAGGCATGTCCATATAATGAAATATAAATCTTAAAAAAAAAAAAAAAAAAAAAAAGACTCCCCGGTGGCTTTTATTTTTATAGCTTTCTTAATTTTTTTCTCTCTCAATAACTCGGGAGGTAGATTTGTGTCTTTATAATTCAATCCAAAAAAAAAGTTGCTTCAATCAAAATATATATTTTTAATCCCAAAAAAGTCACTTCAATAAAAAAAATTGTTTTTGATTGCAAGAATAAATTTGAGACAAAAAAAAGCATTTGAAAAGTATTTTTCTTGATTAAAACAACTTTTTCCATTGAAGTAATGTTGTTTTGCGTTTGGGCCACATTTTGGCTAGGACATTTGTGTCTTTATTATTCAATCAAAAATAAGTTGCTTCAAAAAAAAAAAAAAAAAACTCACTTAAATTAAAAAAAATAATAATTCAATAATAGAAAAAGTTTGCCCATGTGTCAATCATCGTTTAACAAAGTGAGCAGCCTGAGAGGGTTTGAATAGACTCACTATAAAGCATTTAATAAAGCCAAGCATTTTCTTACTACTTTATTCTTGTTTAAAAATTCAGTGGGGCAGTAACATGTTTAAAACTTATCATAATTCTTACATTTTGAAGTGCTTAAAAACCATTTATAAATGATACTTTGGGGGAAAAAAGTGAAAAAACATGTCTTATATATGTATCTTTTTTCCCATGTAAAATCTGAATAAGCACATTGAACACGCACCCAAAAATTGGGATGTGGGGAGGGGGGCGCTACTTCACGGTTTTCACCTATTGCGGCGGGTTCTGGTCCCCATTACCCGCGAAAAACGAGGGATCACTGTATTTCTGAAAAGCTTTAAGAAGCAAGAACCATTCCCACCACTCGTCGGGCCGGTGTTGTGCCGACACCGGCCGCCAGCTCAAGTCCCAGCCGAAAATAACGCGTAGCTCAAATCCCCTGCAAAAGATTCCTGAGGCTTTTAAAAATTCCCAGCCTGGTTCATGACTCAAAGCCGCAATCATGGGCAAGACTGCCGACCTGACTGCTGTCCAGAAGGCCATCACTGACACCCTCAAGCAAGAGGCTAAGACACAGAAAGAAATTTCTGAGCGAATAAGCTGTTCCCAGAGTGCTGTATCAAGGCACCTCAGTGGAAGTCTGTGGGAAGGAAAAGTGTGGCAGGAAACGCTGCACAACCAGAAGAGGTGACCACACCCTGAGAAAGATTGTGGAGAAGGGCCGATTCGAGACCTTGGGGGACCTGCAGAAATAGATGACTGAGTCTGGAGTAGAAACATCCAGAGCCACCGTGTACATGCGTGTGCTGGAAATGGGCTACAGGTGCCGCATTCCCCAGGTCAAGCCACTTTTGAACCTGAAACAGTGGCAGAAGCGCCTGACCTGGGCTACAGAGAAGCAGGACTGGACTGTTGGTCAGTGGTCCAAAGTACTTTTTTCAGATGAAAGCAAATTTTGCATGTCATTCGGAAATCAAGATGCCAGAGTTTGGAGGAAAACTGGGGAGAAGGAAATGCCAAAATGCCTGAAGTCCAGTGTCAAGTACCCACAGTAAGTGATGGTCTGGGGTGCCATGTCAGCTGCTGGTGTTGGTCTACTGTGTTTTATCAAGGGCAGGGTCAATGCAGCTAGCTATCAGGATATTTTAGAGCACTTCATGCTTCCATTTGCTGAAAAGCTTTATGGAGATGATGATTTCATTTTTCAGCACTTTACTCTCCTGACCTTAACCCTATAGAGAATCTGTGGGATATTGTAAAGAGGAAGTTGAGAGACACCAGACCCAACTCTGTGGATGAGCTTAAGGCCGCTATCAAAGCATCCTGGGCCTCCATAACACCTCAGCAGTGCCACGGGCTGATTGCCTCCATGCCACGCCGCATTGAAGCAGTCATTTCTGCAAAAGGATTCCCGACCAAGTATTGAGTTCATAGCTGATGTAATTAATTGAAGGTTGACTTTTTTTTGTATTAAAATACACTTTTTTGTATTGGTCGGATGAAATATGCTAATTTTTTGAGATGGCGAGTTTTGGTTTTCTTGAGTTTTTTTTTGCCAAAATCATCAATATTAAAACAATAAAAAGCTTGAACTACTTCAGTTGCGTGTTATGAATCTAAAATACATGAAAGTCTAATGTTTATCAGTACATTACAGAAAATAATGAACTTTATCACATTATGCTAATTTTTTGAGAGGGACTAGTATTTGTAATACACAGACCAGGTGTATAAATTTTGGGTTAATGAGGTCAAAGGTCATAGAAGTCAGAAAAGGACATTTGCAATAACTTGATAACAGATTAGCTTATTTAACTCAAATTTGCAGGGCTACCAAATATGGCGATGCTTTGAATTTGGTGGCGTAGGCGGGAGTGCTTCTCAGCGTGCTCCTCTAGTTTAGCTCTTGATGACTTTGGTGTAAAGCTTTACTAAGAGATCGATTGGTGGTAGGAAAAGGGGAACAGAGGCAGCGTTTCTTTTTCTGGGACAATTGGGAAATTTTGTTGTTTTATCACAATAGATTGCTTTATTTACATTTCAAAAACCAGAAGCGATTCATTTACGAATAAGATTGCACTTTAGTTTACATTTTTAAATGTTCAGATATTGAGATTTGAATGAGGCAAAATAACAATTTTTTTCTCTCAAATATGTTGTTATAATCATTTGTTTCAGATGTACTGTAATTATTTTCTGTATAAAAATTAATTTGGTGTTCAAAAAGTCTTTTGTTAAACTCGAGTCTTGAAAAAGAGGGGGTCGTCTTATAATCAGGGCCGTCTTTTCGGGCCAATAGGGTACTGTGTACATGTCATTGCCTAACTATGTGCTATAACGCGCTCAAATTCAGCTTCAAACTTTAGTGTTTTACACAGTGTGGACGCTGAGCGTCTACAGAGTTGAGAGTGCATTGTTCCATTGCAGCGAAACAAGACGAGTCATTGGATTAATGCTGTGCTTGTCCTGTCCATCAGATACCCAGCGTCTCTGGAGGTCTATGGGACAGTGAGCTGGGCTCAGGTAGAGTTAGAATTTACACATACTGTATATAAACGGACAAATTTTATGATGTAGACCGAAACTGAGCTTCCCCGCCTTGAAAGACACTGCCACTGGTGTCAACGTAACAACCATAGAGAGCATGACCGGCCTACTGTGTGTCAGTTTAATCTAATTGGGCTTTTGGAGCACAAATTATCGAATTTTCCCTCGAAACAAGTGGTGACATGACCTAAAAAAAGTTCGCTTCCTGCAGCGTATGTAGTCTATACCCACAGCAACCGATTCTTTTTCACTGACCTCTTTGGCACGCTCCAGCTCATTGTGCAGGGCCTGCTTGGAGATCTCCACCTCGATGATCCTCTGACGCAGCTGCTCGTTCTCGTCCTCGGCCCGGCTGCGCTTGTCCTCCACGCTCTCCAGCTCGTTGTGCAAGCGCACCGATACGTCTTTGGCCACCTGAGGTCAGACGGGTCAGTCAGTCTCGCAGAGGCAGGAAATAAGGACACACACACGCAGTGACACCTTAAGGTCCTGCTCGAGGGCGCGCAGCAGCTCCCCGTCCACGTGTCCCGTCTGGGCGGCACGCAGGCCTTTCTGCTCGGCCTTCCTAAGGCGGTATTGAAGGATGCGGCAGTTCTTATTGGAGCGCTCGAGTTCACGCCGCAGCTCCTGCAATTGGTACACCTCTTCGTCCATGTAGGTGTCACGAAGCTCTTCCATCTCCGCCCGCAGTTCTTCCGCCTCATCCTGCGACCACAATGGGTTTAGGTTTTAAAAAATGGCAAATTAGGACTAAGATGATACATTACGTATTGTATATAAATGGGCCGCTGTGTTCTCCAACTGCTGGGCTATAAATGTAGTTTTTGTATTAAATTCATACACTATGTAAAAATGAAACTTCCAATAAATTAAGATGAATTAAGATTTTAAGTAAGCACAAGTTTTCATCTGTATTTCACCTAAAGGAATAAAAAATACTGGACAGTTTTGGTATTTTGGATCATTTTGATGTGGAAAATTTTTAGACGTTTGCATGAAAACTACTGTATACCTTTTTAAACAGAAATGCATATCTTTAAAAGATATCGATCCATGTGTTGAGTTTCAATTGATTTGATTGGATCATAGCTTAACCGATCCGTGTATCGATCCAGATCAATATTTCCTACAGCAGGGTTTACCAATCTAAAAAAGAACCTGGTTCCTCAGAATACGAAACACAGTTCCACTGATTTATCCTATCAGATTATTTTGTGTATTGCTGAAATCTGGTTGATTTATGTTTATGTTTTTTTTTAATTTTTTTTACATGGATTAAATTAATAAACAAATGAAATGACTGCAAATATCATGAGATGAATTACATATCTTTTTAGAAGCTGCTGATTACCTCAATGGCACTCGCAATAAAAAAAAATTTTTTAAATCCATCTGCGACATGGATGATTCAGACTTTCTTTTGTCATCCTATATTATGCTATCCTTGAGCCTCCTTCCCTTCTACTAAGCAATTCTCAAACTGTCATGCCAAATCGCACATGGAAGCTGAGTTGGATGCTGAAAGGAGACATGAAATATTGGAGCAACCCACAAAGATAAGATGCTTAGTTACATCATCAGCAGCCACACTGCCGGACCTCTCTAATCACAAACACGTATTAGCATGTAATCCCCAAAGGTACGCTTTATTCTATTCTAGTTTCACATTCAAAACAAAAAAAACTTGCCCTTGACATGTCTTATTGCATTTTCCGTTCATGGTGATGAGACGTCCGAATCATCCAAACTGGCAGTTAAAAAAATTGGACGTCTATTGCCATCAATGCAAAGGCGTAGGTTTGCATAGGGGTGTTAGTGGTGACATAACACTACCAACTTTTCAGGATGCTCAAATTGTCCCCACCAACTTTTAAGCAACCTTATTTGCATCATATACTGTAATGAGATCAGTTATATAGGTAATTTAGATTGTCTTCCCACATCTTGTAAGGATAGAATAGCCCCTATGATGATTAAGTGCAGTGTTTCCCCTACATACAACAGATTATGGCGCACCGCCACACCAAAATAAAAGCCGCCACGCCTTGCAAATGAGATGGGTTTTTTTGTTGTTGTTGCTTTAAGGCCGTTTCAAACTAGAGGCAGCCGAGTGTGAAGAGTTCAGCGGCAACCTCTTAATTGTGTATTGTAATGTCCACAACTACCCGCGACCCCCTTAAGAGACGATTGGACTGGAGAGCTGTGACGTAGGGGGAAGCGAGTAGGAAGAATGGGAGAACGGGCAAGATAGCAAGAGATAGCGGTCGCATCTCGCGGCAGCCCGCTGTTATTTTGTTATTGTTTTTCTTTATTATTGTTACCACAATAAAGCAGGTAAGCTAATACCGACTCCTCTCCTTCTTCCCCATATCCGGGACATTACAGTGGTTTGGATCGGACTTTTCGGCGAAAGTAAGCATTGGACGGCCGTCTCGGACGGAAGGCCAAGTTTGAATGAATTTGCTGCGAGAGGGGCAGGCATACTTATATCTGTGCTATCAGGCTGTTTCGGCAGACGGATATATGTACGCAATCATGGCTGATGAAACTTTGATGAATGTGCTTTTTTTCCCCCAAGTTTCGCGAGCTCTAGGACACTTGAAAAATGACTCTCATACCTTTCCGTGCTAATTTAATGGTACCTCGATGTGCGTTTGTGTGGAAACGTAGTTCACGAACAACAACAAAAACTACTCATCTACACCAAAACTAGTAAAGCTCTTTACACGGCTGTTAGGATTTCCCCCTTATTCCTTGAAATGGGTCCGTTGACAGAAAGACTATTATTGTTGTGGTAATGTCGTGCGTATTAGGGCCAAATAAAAGGAAAAAGAACTACAACAGGGGTCTGCAACCTGCGGCTCTTAGCGCTGCTCTGACACAAATACAACGTGCCACCTCCTCCGCTTCCTTCATAGACGAGGAATATTAGAAGTTTTTTTTTTCCACTAGAAGCAGCCACTGTAAGTAATGTCAATGTTTTGAAGGTGTAACACACCACTAATTTTGCTACTGAAAGTCTGTCCTGCATCAGAGGTAGCATAACATTAATCTGTGTGATTTTCCCGAACTCGAGTAGGAAGCTTTGAGAAAAACATCCTCCTGTATGTGTTTTCTACTGTTAGCATTAATTAAACTGTGAGAAATTTAGTGAATCGAGGTTTACCCCCTTCTCCCTAATTTTCATTTTTATTTTATTCATGTGGTCTTAAACCAGCCCAAAGAAGATTTAATTTTATGTTAAAAGTTTGGCTGTGCTTGTGGACAAAAGCTGTAGTGTTTTACCTGAAGGAAGGCTCCATTTGTATTTATTTTTGTTATACACTAAGACGTTTTTTCAGTTATACTATATTTAATTTATTTAGTTAGACAATGTTGAGTGGTCTTAAGGCAAATGTTTATTATTTGCATTCGTGGATAGTTAAGAGATTATTAACAGTATTTATTGTGTATTTTAATATAATTTATGTTCAAATATTGCAATTTAAACTTGCTAATAAAAGCCAGACATTTATTCTGAAAGTTTACAAAATGTTTCTTTAGTAGTTTTTGAAAACAAAGGTTTAATTGAACAGTGTATCACCTGAACCAACACATATGTAATGCAAAAACATACCTACTTAAAACTAGTAAAATTCCCATGTTTTCAGTGTAAATCTACCAGAAATAAGTGAAATGATCTGCCAGTGATTCATGTAAATTTTATTCACTTTCACATTCACATTCACATTTATTTCTTGAATAGCTAGCTGAAAAAAACCTTAGCAGACCTATTTTAAGCAAAAAGTTATTATGTTTAATCTTTAAAAAATTGTTTGTCAGAAATGTTCATAATTCAAGAACAGATATAGTTCATAACATTATTTGAAAGCAATTTTTTTTTCTGGTTTTGGGTGAAAAATGACCAACTTTTAGATGTACGGGCTTAATACGAACAAATAGTAATATTTACTTAACTTAAATGGAATAATCTAATTTATTAATCAGTTAGTCTTTAACACTCAAAACGAGATGGAGAAAATTAAGATGGAGATGGGGAAAATCGTTGGATCATTAAAATATGCTACCCTTCTTTGTAGAAACCATGTTTCTATCACACATTACGACTTTACAACACATCAGAACGATTTACCAACTTGGGAACTCAGATCTCGCGACAATAATGAGCGCAGCGTGTCTCCCGGAGGTGTTTCGCAGAAGCGTCAACTCATATGCCTCTCACAGCCAAAGTTACGTGCATAAATGTGCATAAATATCAAGGAGCCATTTGAGGATTGTGTATATGGAATGAATAGAGTAATATAACCATATTAAATAGGCTTATTCTGTAGATTATGTCATGTAGACTTAAAAGTTGTTTTTTTATCCGGTGAAATTTATACCAGGGCACTGCAGATCAATACTGGGGCACGTGCCCCATTGAAATATGTCTGGCGACACCCACGTCGATGGCAGTGAATAATTTAAAATTGTCTATTTGCATATGTGCTTTTGATTAGGAAAACAATGACACAGTTAAATAATTACTTAATATTGATATTCCAAATTTCTCAGTGCAGGTTTTGGTTCCATTGTACATTTTACATGTAGCTAAAATGTCAAGCCAAGAGTAAATAAAAAAATTAAAAATGAAAGAAAAAAACGAGATTAAAATGTGAGCTGATTAGCCAACGAAAATGCTCAATGATTAATCGACTATGAAAACAATCGTTTGCGGCAGCGCTAATTTGCAGATAAATTTCATTTCCAGTGATAAATCAGCAATCCTTTGAACGTTTCGTCTGGCGACAGCCTTTTACAACAAGCGAGCCGTATTGATTCATTGAGCCTCGGAAGGAAATACAACAGCGACCGTTTTAAAGGGCGAGAGTTTTACGGTCCGCTATTTAAAGTAGGTAAATAAGAGAATCTAATGAGTGAAAAGTGCATCATTCAAAAAATTTGGCCCTATGTGGAAACTCAACACTGCAGGTGTCATTTTCAAACTGATTTAACTGGCACTAAATGGAACCTTTAAATCCCTCTTTTTTTAAAGTATGTTCCTTTTCTGTGTCTACTAATAATATTGTGACTCGTGTTCAGCCCTGGAGTTTCACGTCACCTTATGTCGTGACCTACTGTATTGAAGCAATGTACTTACAGTGGGGCAAATTAGTATTTAGTCAACCACTAATTGTGCAAATTCTCCCACTTGAAAATATTAGAGAGGCCTGTAATTGTCAACATGGGTAAACCTCAACCATGAGAGACAGAACATGAGGGGGGAAAAGCAGAAAATCACATTGTTTGATTTTTAAAGAATTTATTTGCAAATCATGGTGGAAAATAACTATTTGATCAATACCAAATGTTCATCTCAATACTTTGTTATGTACCCTTTGTTGGCAATAACGGAGGCTGAACGTTTTCTGTAACTCTTCACAAGCTTTTCACACACTGTTGCTGGTATTTTGGCCCATTCCTCCATGCAGATCTCCTCTAGAGCAGTGATGTTTTGGGGCTGTCGTTGGGCAACACAGACTTTCATCTCCCTCCACAGATTTGCTATGGGGTTGAGATCTGGAGACTGGCTAGGCCACTCCAGGACCTTGAAATGCTCATTACGAAGCCACTCCTTTGTTGCCCTGGCAGTGTGTTTGGGATCATTGTCATGCTGAAAGACCCAGCCACGTCTAATCTTCAATGCCCTTGCTGATGGAAGGAGATTTTCACTCAAAATCTCTCGATACATGGCCCCATTCATTCTTTCCTTTACACAGATTAGTTGCCCTGGTCCCTTTGCAGCCCCAGCCCCAAAGCATGATGTTTCCACCCCCATGCTTCACAGTGGGTATGGTGTTCTTCGGATGCAATTCAATATTCTTTCTCCTCCAAACACGAGAACCTGTGTTTCTACCAAAAAGTTCTATTTTGGTTTCATCTGACCATAACACATTCTCCTAGTCCTCTTCTGGATCATCCAAATGCTCTCTAGTGAACCGCAGACATGCCTGGATGTGTACTTTCTTCAGCAGGGGGACACATCTGGCAGTTCAGGATTTGAGTCCCTGGCGGCGCATTGTGTTACTGATAGTAGCCTTTGTTACTGTGGTCCCAGCTCTCTGTAGGTCATTCACTAGCTCCCCCTATGTGGATCTGGGATTTTTGCTCACCGTTCTTGTTATCAATTTGACGCCACGGGGTGAGATCTTGCATGGAGCCCCACATCAAGGGAGATTATCAGTGGTCTTGTTTGTCTTCCATTTTCTAATAATTGCTCCCACAGTTGATTTCTTTACACCGAGCGTTTTACCTATTGCAGATTCAGTCATCCCAGCCTGGTGCAGGTGTACAATTTTGTCTCTGGTGTCCTTCGATTGCTCATTGGTCTTGGCTATAGTGTAGTTTTATAGTTAACTCGCGATTAATCGCATGCAGTCTGCAGTTAACTTGCGATTAATGGCATTATTGTTCAAAATGCAAAAATAATATGTTATAAATATATAAATACAAAGTTACATTTTGCCAGAGAGCGTGGCTGTCACCCCAGTCTTCCTTGACTTTGTGCCCAAAAATAGTGAGCTTCGGGCGGCTGCGACAGGAGCTGGAGCCTCCACACTGGAGGTTCTCATTCTTTCTTTCTACACATTAATTCACAGTTTATTTGTGAATTGCAGCTCAATAAATGCCACAGTCCACCTCAGAGTGCCACATTTTGGGCTAAAAAAGCCAAAGTTGCTTGACATGGGGATTTCACACCGATCCTCCGTGAGCTTGCACCCACCTATAATGCATCTCGGGCAGCCACGACAACTGCCCAAAGTGGCAGGAGGTTCATTGCTGTAATTTCATCCAAAATTGCTCAAAAACCATTATGGGTCGTGCCAAGTGGCAAGGCAGGTTCATGCTCGTCACACTGCCTCAGAATGCCCCATTTGGGCCATTAAAACCCGAAATGAGGTTTTATCAGAATCAAGTCAGCAGGATGATTCTCTCTCCCAGAGCTGGCGTCAACAGGAGCGCACTGCACGTTGTCTTGAATTACAAACTACGGAGTGCGGGAAGAGCTATAATTTATCGCATGTTTAAAAAAAAATAATGGGGTTTGTGTTAACGACGTTATTAATGCAATTAACGAACAGCTTCATCTAAAATGTATACTAAGACAGGCCTTCCCGGACCACACGTCAGGCTGGCTCAGCGGGATTTGATCCCGGTCCTGCCGCTTAGCCAGATTGTGACAATATTGCAGCTAGTGAGAGTGAAACTGCCGTGTTTAGCGTAACTAGGTGGTTCATCAATGTCATTCATGCAAAGTATGTGTGTATGTATGCGTGTGTTGGGGTTAGCATGTTGGACCAGCTGGCCCTGCGGGAGGTCGCCTGAGCTCGAGCACACATGGGACATGCGAGTCCTGAGAGTCGGGGTGGAGAGCAAAGCTGATTAACCATTCGCAAAATTGTCACCAAGGCCAAGAGACACACAAATGTGCACACACGCATGTATGAAACACTCAATAACACAAGTCACTGAGTTTAACTTTGGTTTCACCTGTTAAAAGACAAATCAACAAGTCTGAATCACCAAGCAAAAGTCTCTGTAATGTATAAAATGTGTGCGTGGTAATGTTTGCAATGTGTGCCCTAGGCTGAATATTGTCCCATGACCTGGTATTGATGGCGAGAGATCTCCAGTTCATTTAGACGTCACGTATATTGTTGTCAATGGGAATGAAACATGATCTTTCACTGCCTGCCCTCTCACTTCAAATGGGTTAGACGTTTATCGCCGTCAGTGGTACCGGAACGTAATTAACGTAATTACTTGCTGTTCAAATGGATTGGACGTCTATTGCCGTCAATGGCAGCCACTGAGTTGATCATAAGTGCTTACATGTGCTTACCTTCAAATAATCGTTCTCAGATCGCAAATCCTCAATTTCCCTTAGTAGTTCATCCTCGGTTCCTTTGGGTTTCTTTGGACCAGACCGGACCAGAGACAGAGAAGCCTTGGGGAGGGGATGAACCACCGGAGTTGCAGGTGTTTCTGCCCTGAGCGGACGCTCTGCCCCCGGGTGGTCCCTGTCGCTCGAGCCCGTGGCAGATTCGGCGTCGCTGCTGGCCACCGGCGCCAACTCGGACGGGCAGTCCGACAGGTCCGAACTGCTGTCGGTCTGACCCACCAGACCTGTCGGTACACGGAGCGGGGAGCCATGACCGGGATGTCCGGCACTCGCCGAGACGACTTTTGTCTTCCTAGCCTTGGCGAGGATCGGACTGCCGGCTCCTTTGAGTTCGGCTCCGGGTAGCCTACCGGGCTTTTTGGTCAACCCGGCCTTGGCGCTACTCCTGGCGGCCGCGGCGGGTTTCTCTTTCACGGCGGTGAGATTGCGCCTGGAGCCCCGGATGGGAGCCTGCTGCTTGCCGAGTTTGGGCGATTTGGGTCCTATGAGCGGCGGTTTCGCGGCACGGGCGTGCACGTCCTTCAGAAGAGGTCTTGCCGGGGAGGGCACCCGGTTCGGTCTCTTTTTCTCCGGCTGGTTCGGTCTGGTGTCGCTAACTGCAGAACCATTGGAGCTCTCCATCATACACCAGCAGCGGGAAGTTGACGTGGGAAACGCTCGGTCCTCGGCACCGGGGGTCGGGAACAATTGCGGAGCGTCTTCCAGGTCGGCTTGCAGATGAGCATCCTGCGCGGTACCGCGTTCACTCACTCACTTATTCCTGCAGGGTGTCATAGCGGTCCCCGCGGAGGAGGACGACTGCAGTCACACTGGATTAAGGGGGAGGAGACGGCCAGGTTGCAGACATGCTGGCGGGGGAGGCGTCGCTACACTCGGCCTCCACGTCGGCAGCGGCTCGCCATCTCCGTCCTGCCCGCGTATCGGTTACTACTCCTCGGCTGTGATCGACGTGCCAGATCCGCAATCGCTGCGGTTGTGTGACGCCCGTGATTGACTTCACGGCGCATGCGCAGGCTGCAACACACGCACACACACGCACCTCGTGGGTTTTGGATGGAAGCAGGTCGCTCGTTAGAAAAGTGCACACTTCTACCACGTGACTAAGATATTAGCATAGGGTAGAATTTTAATTTATTCCAGCAGTGTTATCATTTGCTGCCACTGACGGCGACAGACGACTAATCTATTGAGACTGGGAGGGTCAGCAGCGATCCCTCCCAGTCAAAATGGATTAGTCGTTTAAGAGAAACGTCGATCATGAGAAAGAAATATCTTGGACCTCTGCCCATGTCCAACTGCATAGTTTGACACATACAAATTTTAAGCTGAGTTGTCCGACAAAGCTTTTTAACCAATAACCGATATTCCGATATTGTCTAAATCCAAAAATCCGATACCGATATCAAACCGATACTTACATATACTTGTCCTTCTCAAAAAATTAACATATTTTGATAAAATTTATTATTTTCTGTAATGCACTGATAAACATTAGACTTTCATATATTTTAGATTCATTACACACAACTGAAGTAGTGCTAGCCTTTTATTGTTTTAATATTGAAGATTTTGGCAAAAAAGTCAAGAAAAACCAAAAATCCCTATCACAAAAAATTAGCATATTTCATCCGACCAATACAAAAAAGTGTTTGGTAATACAAAAAAAGTCAACCAATTAATTATATTAGCTATGCACTCAATACTTGGTCGGGAATCCTTTTGCAGAAATGACTACTTCAATGTGGCGTGGCATGGAGGCAATCAGCCTGTGGCACCGCTGAGGTGTTATGGAGGCCCAGGATGCTTGGATAGCGGCCTTAAGCTCATCCACAGCGTTGGGTCTGGTGTCTCTCAACTTCTTCTTCACAATATCCCACAGATTCTCTCTGGGGTTCAGGTCAGGAGAGTTGGCAGGCCAATTGAGTGCAGTAATGCCATGGTCAGTAAACCATTTACCAGTGGTTTTGGCACTGTGAGCAGGTGCCAGGTCGTGCTTAAAAATTAAATCTTCATCTCCATAAAGCTTTTCAGCAGATGGAAGCATGAAGTGCTCCAAAATCTCCTGATAGTTAGCTGCATTGACCCTGCCCCTGATAAAACACAGTAGACCAACACCAGCAGCTGACATGGCACCCCAGACCATCACTGACTGTGGGTACTTGACATTGGACTTCAGGCATTTTGGCATTTCCTTCTCCCCAGTCTTCCTCCAAACTCTGGCACCTTGATTTCCGAATGACATGCAAAATTTGCTTTCATCTGAAAAAAGCACTTTGGACCACTGAGCAACAGTCCAGTGCCGCTTCTCTGTAGCCCAGGTCAGGCACTTCTGCCGCTGTTTCAGGTTCAAAAGTGGCCTGACCTGGGGAATGCGGCACCTGTAGCCATATTCCAGCACACGCCTGTGCACGGTGGCTCTGTATGTTTGTACTCCAGACTCAGTCCACTGTTTCTGAAGGTCCCCCAAGGTCTGGAATTGGCCTTTCTCCAAAATCTTTCTCTGGGTATGGTCACCTCTTCTGGTCGTGCAGCATTTCCTGCCACACTTTTTCCTTCCCACAGACTTCTCACTGAGGTGCCTGGATACAGCACTCTGGGATCAGCCTATTCGCTCAAAAATGTCTTTCTGTGTCTTAGCCTCTTGCTTGAGGGTGTCAATGATGGCCTTCTGGACAGCAGTCAGGTCGGCAGTCTAGTCAATGATTGCGGTTTTGAGTAATGAACCAGGCTGGGAGTTTTTAAAAGCCTCAGGAATCTTTCGCAGGGGTTTTGATTTAATTCATTGATTCAGTTGATTAGGTTAGTAGCTTCTTTGGAGTACCTTTTCATGATATGCTAATTTTTTGAGACAGTCAAGAAAAACCAAAAATCCCTTTTTTTTGCCAAAATCATCGATATTTAAACAATAAAAGGCTTGAACTACTTGTCTTCAGTTGTGTGTAATGAATCTAAAATATATGAAAGAATGATTATCAGTACGCTACAGAAAATAATGAACTTTATCACAATATGCTATTTTTTTTAGAACCAGTATATATGCGGTCGTGGACTTAACATATTATGGCTAATTGTATTGTGATGCCCCACTGTATACTTTAATAATGATAGATGTCACAACTTCAAGGTTTTCCCACTAAACATTCTGTGAAAAATAAGGGAACAACGACAATTGTAGTTATGTGGAAAAGTGCCTATATTGCACCACTATATTGTTGAACACAAAATAGTAATTGTCTGATATTATGTTAAAAGTTTTTTTGTTTTTTTTAAACCGTCAAGTTTAATTTTTAATGCCTCGAACATTTAGTTTGCTTTTTAAGGCCTAGATTTTGACAAAATCAATTTAATGACTTTGCTTTTTAATGACCCGCATAAACCCTGCAGTTATACCCACGCACATATACACTGATAAAATAAGTGCACGTCATGAGAAAACGTGGGGACTCTGGATACTGGCATTTTATTGGCTAAAATAAAATGGCAGCATTTTACAGTTTTTCACTATTTCACAAAGTTTTTCCTTTTTAAGTCAACATCAAGGCAGGATTTTGGATACATACCTATTATCTATGTACACTTACAGTATGCATGTAACTATCAAAATTATACAGGCACTAATTAACGGCGATGCAGTAGCAATGTTGTTTGCAGATCAGAAAGCAAGAGAAAATCAGAATTGTGACATGTATAAGACAAGAATTACAAACTTATGAAAAAAGGCACATGTCGGCAACAACATTCCACAAATACAACAGAGACCATGTGAATTCAGTAATAAATATAGACATCTTTAATTTCATTAGTCCAACAATGCCACAATAGTTATAAATAGCAACAAATCCAAATTGCAAAAAGAAGTCCCAACCTCTCGGAAATCTCAAATATTTGATAGAGAGAAATGATAAGAGTTAGGTTAGTGGCAAAAGATGATCTACAAAAATGGGTCCTCATGTTTGTAAGCGTTGTCAAAGGCAACTGATAAAAAGTGGAAATAGATCATTTTTAGCAAGCTGGATATCTGAACTTACACGGGGGTTACGCACATGTCTGTTTTTCAAACAAGGAAATCCCACACAAGGGAAAATAAATCAGCAAGTGTTCTTACAGCGTTGTGTGTTGACTTGAGGGTGTGATTCCAAATATTGAATGGGTTTAACACATGGCCTGATCTCAGGGAAGAAAAACTGCATTTGACACAAAAATCATAAGATAATCCAACATAGAAGGCTTGCATTTTGAGCAGGGAAAACGCTCCGCTTTGGCCTGATTTTCAGTACGCTTGTAGTCATTTAACATAAAACCAAATCCAAAGGAATACCATGTTGAAAGGGCTAACATGTTCAAAGAAATTTAAACAGAAGATGCAGACCTTTCTTTTTTAAGTGCAATCATGATGGAGTCAACATATTCAGCGCACTTGTTACGTCACTGCAGAAAACCGTTTGTCCATGTGCGAAAATCCTCAATTTTTATCATTACTGTCAACTCCTTGCATGTTAAACACAATATGTATACGTAATACTGATGAGTAACAACCTACATGCAACTTATCTTCATGGCAGCATTAAAAAACAAAAAAAAGTGTGCTTTTTAACAGTAGCAGTTAAACTCTAGGAAAGAGGGGGTGCTCTACCTCAAAGGCACGTATGTGTGTGCGTGTGTGGGTACACAACTAGTGAGGTAGTCCAGATGAGGATGGCAAAATGTGGGTGGGGGGGTACAGTTGCGACGTCCAAATCGCTGCTGCCTCCTCGTGGTCAGTTTGGTACATTGCACGTGTGAGCAGAAGGTTGTCAATTGTTTGGTGCGTATTGAGTAAGGTTTTGGGTGATGGTTGGTTCAGCAACAGCGTACACGAGGTGGGGGCAGCTCTGGAGGCACTTCAGGTTCAGGCTGCAGAGACAGCACGCTGCCGGAGAGCTCCTTATTGGGAACCTCCAGCGGCATCTGGAACCAAAACACAGGAGATAAGTTAACACATACAGAAAAATAAACACAGTGGTACCACAAGATACGAAATTAATTCGTTCAGGAGTGCCTTCCCTATCATTATTTTTTCATATAATGAATCAAATTTTACATGTAATTTGTTCCAAGCTCTAGTAAAACTACACATTAAATTTTCTGTCATGTCCTGATTGTCTTTATTTGTAACGCTTTGTTGCTCCCTAGTGGTGCTTAAGTCTAACTAGTTTTTCAGAGTCTAGCTCATTCTACAGATGTTATCACATAAAATGCTAAAATACGAGCTCTAGCAGCCATTACATGCTATCCGTTTCACTGTTTGTGCCTTGATAAAGCATCAAGTTATATTCTTCTTTTGTTTCATATTGGTACTGTAAAACCGTAGATTTGTGATATGAGTGATTGAGTGTGTGCACTATTGCACTTGGCTCACTTTTGTGTCCGCAGTTACATTTGTTCCTTCGCCCCTACCCCGTCAAAATGGATTTGACGTCTAGTACCTTCAATGGCAGCAAATGAGTTCGCATTGAAGTGAAGTAAAATGCCCCAAAGCAACAGAGAGTAACCTGAAAATAACCCAAAATCAATAGGAAGCAGCCTGGAAATGCCCGAAAAATCAACAGGAAATGATCCAAAATTTACTGGAAGTGACCCATAAGTAGGGATGGGAATCGAAATCCAATTCCAATTCCGAACCGGTTCCTAGTGTTTCGAGGCTTCGACATCACAATGAAAACACCTTAACGATCCCTTTAACGAGTCCTGAAGACGCATATTGCGTCGTGACTGTCTTGTTGTCCAGACGCATCAAACTAGCATGGCGCCAAGAACCACCCGCTCCAATGTTTGGCTACACTTCACCAGGAAAGAGGGTGAAAATGAAAGGTTACGATGGTTTAGCACGAGCATTGCAGCCGTAAACATAACAATGACAACACGTAGGTTCAAACGCTCGAAAGTGTGTATTCACTTCACGAGGAAAAATTACAACAACACGACTTGCAATCGTTGCAAGGTGGAGATAACTGCATCGGAAGGGAAGGTGGAGTTAAGATAACTGCATCGGGAGGGAATAGACTGCACTGTCCTCGCCGAGACAGCTATACAGCTAGCTAAACTCCGAAATGACGATACAGAAGACGTTGGTATAATTTACTGACTTTATTCAACCATCACTTGAAGAGTGAAACTACAAATAGAAATGAAACAAATCAATTTCGTCCCCAATAACAAACAGGTTTGCATCAACATAAATCAGCGATGATTAGCTGCTAATTCAGTAATAGCAACACGGTTAGCATGCGTTCGTTAGCATTAGCACATCGTTCAAACCACTACACAACTGGATTTAAGTGTCCGATCGCGAGTGGAAACACACAATAACAACAACACAAAAGATGATACATACAGGCGTTACCTCTGTAGATATTTTACAAACATTAAGAGGGAACGTAGGGTCGTAGCAGTGCTTCCCTCTCTCACTAACTCGCTCACTCTCGCTTGAATGCAGCATTTATTCTTCTTCGGGTGTAAGCGCGCTCTTCTTCACGTGAGCGCATTCTTCTTCGCGTGAGGAAGCGCAAGGGTGCCCCCACTTGAGCGTGAAAGCACCATAAAAACTAAAAGGCATGCATTTCAATATACTGGTAAATAATACTTTAACTGAGGTCCCCAAACTACGGCCCGCGGGCCGGATACGGCCCGCCCCGACATTTGGTCCAGCCCCCTCAACAATACCAGAGAGCATTTTGAATTTTTTTTTTTTTTCTCAATAGTGTCATTTATTTTCTGGCCTTTTTCTTTGAAGAACTCAGAGAGGGTTATTTGGTTACTATCTATTTGATTAATAGTGTTATTATTATTAATTATTATTATATTATATTATTATTTTTATTTCATTTACTTTTGTTCCGTGAAATATCCAGAAAGGGTTATTTGATTGTGGCTTTCTGAAAAACAATATTTTTTTTACATTTAGGCACCCCTGCAATCGTCACACTTTTTCTGTTACAAACTGACCTCGGCCCCTCATCAGAGGAGGGAAAAGTTATGTGGCCCTCACTGGAAAAAGTTTGGGGACCCCTGCAAGTGTAACACATATTGCCAACGGCAGACCAACAACCTATATGCCAATATATACCAATATTTTTTATTTCTATTAGAAAAGTGTTTCAGTAAAATGTTACACATTCTTGTGCATTTGCCACTTATTGCCACAGTTAATATTGAGGCTTTGGGCCTCTTTTGACCTCATTGTGAGTTTGTAAGGTTGTAACTTCTGATTTAAAAAACTCAATGCCAATCAAAACGTTTGTTCTTCTTTTTCCCCAAATTAGAATCGATAAGAGAATCGATAAAGAATCGAATCGTTAAGCAATATCGATAATGGAATCGGAATCACAAAAATCCTATCAATTCCCATCCCTACCCATAAGTATCTTAAAACTACATGGAAGTGACGCCAAATGAATTCATTGTGTGCCATTGACGACAATAGACGTCCAATTCACTTATTCTGAAAGGACTGCCTGCGAATTCTCATCTTCCAATGCCAGTGACAGGGGCGTTCATTCGTCCCTCCCAGTCAAAATGGATTGGACGTAAAGCGCTGTCAATGGCAGCCAGTGAGGGAGGCCAAAAATAAACTAGTCTGGCCCACATGAACTCTAATTTCAATAAATGTGTCACATGGACAAAAATGACTTTGACTCTCCTGTATTACAGTATATATTATCTTTCGTATAACAGGGCTCCAGACTGCTACCAAATGGGGCCATTTTGCGACTAAAATTAGAGCCAGTGCGAGTATTTTTATCTACTTGCGCGTTTTGTTTTTTGTGCCATACTCCTTAATGGTTAAATCGACTAGTTCGCAGTGATGTAACAAGCTGGTTTGCAAAATACAACTAAAGAAAAGGACTTCGGGGCCACTTCCAGGAGAGTGAGACTCACAAAACGGCCGCCCGAAAGGCTACGCCTGCCTCGGCCACATTTACACGCATATCCCCCTGGTCGTCTCCGGTTGTGATTTGCACTTCCAGGATATACAGTATACGTGGTGCCACACCATGTTTGTATTTGATATTTTCCAAGTGTACAATGATTGTAACATCTTAAGTAACAATGTTAAACTTTGTCGTTTTCTCAAGATTTTATTTCAACTGCAACTCTGCGACTGCTTGTCAAAGCAGAGCGTGACCACGCGCTCCCTCCCATGTGATGCATTCATGAATGAAACACTGAACATTAGAGAGAGACGGCTATATCGGCCGGCCGATATATCGGGCCAATATTTGGAAACTTGATGTATATCGGTCTCAGCGTTTTTTTAATACGACCGGCCGATGTGTTTAAAAAGTCCATTTAAAACTAGGGATAGGGACTAGGGATCGCGCCATTTTTCAGAGGCTCGGAATCGGGTGAAAAGGATTGGGTTTTTAATTTAAAAAATATATATATTTATGTTTTTCTGCGTCATGCTTGTACAGCCTCACTTTCCCTCTCCTGCTGCTTTTCTTGGTCTGCAGTGCACTGCGAGTTTTGCTTGTTAAAATTAGCGATGATTGGCAGACATAGAAGTTTTGAGGTTGCCAGAGAATCTTGGCAGCGCTACCTTCAAAGATACCAATGTGTCAATCATCGCCTAGCTTGTTAAACACTAGTGTGCTGTGGCAACTAATTGTGTGTCTGTTCCGAAGCTTTCATATCTCGAAGTACCACTGTACCTCCACTCATAGCTTTTTTTTTTTTGTCTCATGATGTACCCACCTTGCTGAGAATGTCTTCCACAAGCTTGAGGAAGATCTCATCCACGTTGCAGTTGTCTTTGGCGCTTGTCTCGCAGAAACGCATGCCACTTATCCGAGAGGAAAACTGCCACACATAAACAGCTTAGAATTGACCTTTAGCAAACACCGCCTCATAAATGGACATTGATCAATCACACGTCCAAGAGACCATGGTTAGGGAGCAAACTCTGCCAAGCTTTCGGATGCCCCTTTGTCTAATTGATTTTGTGGTTTTGACATCTCCAACTGCCATAAAACTTAATGGACGAAGACAAAAAGTCAAGTTGGGGAAGTCCAAAATTGTGAAGCCATACACCTTTGGAATATCTAAACCGGAAACGTGGTACAGTAAAAAAAAAAAAAAAAAAAAAAAAAAAAACGTTCTTTCCCTTCCCAAAGCTGAAAAAAACAACTGGATTAAGAAGTGTCAACGTAGGAATTACTCCCAGCTAAATGCCTCCAAAAGAAACAAGAATACAGACATGTTCTCTTAATGTAAGATTAAGCTAATGGCAGAGACTGACTAGCAAAAGTCTTGCCAAAATGCTTTAGTAGAGGCAAGAACATTTGTGACATTGGATATCAAAATTGAAGTTACTATTATGAAATATTGCATCTTATGACAATGCCATCGGTATAACGTCGAAGTAGAGCTGTTTGATTAGCTCAAGTTAGTTAACCTCCATGTCTTCGTTCGCAGTCCGTTCTACGAGCGAGCTAACATTAAAGCGATGCTTCCTTTTTAACTAAGTAAACATAGCGACGTAATAAGTTCCTTTGTTTTGTTTTTTTGCCATGTAACATTTTGTGAACAGACACCTTAGTATCCCAACCCTTTGCTTGGCTGTTTTTGAACCTCTATGCTTTTGCCTCAATCGCTTGATATATCTTTTAAAAACTTTATATTTAAACCTCCACTGCATATTGTAAACCATTTTGCTTCAATCTGAAGGATGTTGCACTGGTTTTGCGCCAAAATAAATCACTTAAAAACAATGTTCGATCTGAACTGTGCGCAATTGAGCATTGTTTGCACATACTCAGCGCACAAGAAAATCTATGCAGCGCACAAAATAAAACTCAACAAAAACGTATTAATTGATATCTAATTTTAGAACTGATATGATCCAGTTAATTAGACCAATAATATTGTTTTATGTACCATTTTGCAACCTAACTCAATGAGTGTCAGGTGTCTAGCCAACAATGCAATGCAGTTCACTTATGCTACGCAGCCTATCATAGAATTAACAGTGTTTGCATATGTGCACTACCCATACACGCCATGCAGGTTAGCTAGCTGACAACAGTGCAGCAGCATGCCACAACTGGACCTGACCCAGGCAAAAGCAGTACTCTCACATATAACACAGAACACATCTCATAAACAATGAGATTTTTGTGTTTTTCATTTTAAGTGGGGCAAATCAATTACATTAAAAGTAAACTAATGGAAATTGCAGGTGTAATTTGATTCTTTTAATAAGCCATGTAACTTGCTAAGATCCAAAGTTTTGAAAAGGCGGTATATGGTGTATGGCTACAGCGTAGATATCTGATGTTGCTCACAGTGGTCCTCAGTGTGTTCAAGAAGCTTGTATGTAAGGAGCTTGTATGTCTGCTCAGACACATGAAAAATTAGCTTAAATTGCTTAAAACTAGGGCTGTCAAACGATTAAAATTTTTGATCGAGTTAATAACAGCTTAAAAATTAATCGTAATTAATCACAATTCAAACCATCTCTAAAATATTCCATATTTTTCTGGAAATTATTGTTGAAATGGAAAGATAAGACACAAAACGGACATAAACATTCAACATACTGTACATAAGTACTGTATTTGTTTATTATCACAATAAATCCACAAGATGGCATTAACATTATTAACATTTTTTCTGTTAAACTGATCCACGGATAGAAAGACTTGTAGTTCTTAAAAGATTAATTTGAGCACAAGTTATACTAATTTCATATTAAAACCCCTCTTAATGTTTTCGTTTTAATAAAATTTGTAAAATTTTTAATCAAAAACTAAACTAGTGTCTTTAACTACGTAACTTAGTTGATTGAAATACACCACAAGGTGTCAATGGCGAGTTTTAAATAAATTAGAGATCTAGCTAAGGCAAAGTATGAGTAAGTTTTACGTGTATTTTGCATAGCTATTTTGATTGGGGATGCCAGTTCTCTTTGCATTGAGAGCTTTTCTTTTTGTGAACATTATTTTTTCGAGGGATAGGAATATTATTTTTGTTGTGCTTTCACTAAATAATACTGTAGCGACTTAACTGTTCCGCCCAAATGCATGATGGGAAGTTGGGCAACCGTGACTGTCAGTGGTGGCTGCAAATGGTATACAGTATGTTCTGTGTTGTGTTCAATTAAGCGTGTTAAGAAAAAGATCGTCTCCTGTGAGAGATAGGAATATTATTTTTGTTGTGCTTTCACTAAATGATACTGTAGCGACATATCTGTTCTGCCCAAATGCATGATGGCATTTAAATCAAAAACTAGTGTCTTTAACTACGTAAGGTAGTCACTGAAATACACCACAAGGTGTCAATGGCGAGTTTTAAATAAATTAGAGATCTAGGCAAGCCAAAGTCTGAGTAAGTTTTATGTGTATTTTGCATAGCTATTTTGATTGGGAATGCCAGTTCTCTTTGCATTGAGAGCTTTTCTTTTTGTGAACATTATTTTTTCGAGGGATAGGAATATTATTTTTGTTGTGCTTTCACTAAATGACTTAACTGTTCCACCCAAATGCATGATGGGAAGTTGGGCAACCATGACTGTCAGTGGTGTCTGCAAATGGTATACAGTATGATCTGCGTTGTGTTCAATTTAGCGTTTTAAGAAAAAGATCGTCTCCTGTCATTCTTCCCCACCTCATTCGCCACATACTTATATTTGTTGTGAAAGAGTTGCCAAAGCTTAAGCCAATAAAAGGCGCGGTCCAATAAACGTCTGTGTCCACTCGCATTTCTTTGCCTTTTTGCTCTCAGTGTGCTAAAATGGCGTCATTGTAAACTGTTTGAGGCAACGCATGAACGGGTCATTCTGCGCATCCGTTAATTGCGTCAACTAGTTTAACTTGATTAATTAAAAAAATTACCGCCCGTAAACGCGATAAATTTGATAGCATTACTTAAAACACTACAAAATTAACAAGTACATCTACTTGCAATGGCTAGGCCCTTAGTGACGAAGCTTGTCAGATTAGCAACCGTAACTAAGGGGGTGCGGAGCTTTTGCGAAAGGTCAATTGGCATCACTAACAAACAAATAACTCCTAGAATGCTCTTAACTCATTCACTCCCATCCATTTGTCGCAATTCATCCCCTTCTTTCAAGTGCCACAGAATATTCTGCTGTATGGCTACATCAACACACAAAAAAAGGTTCTACTTTTTCGTTCTTTAGTTGAGCAGTTAAACTTCATGATCGACATTGTTTTTACGTCTTTGGTAGTGAATGAGCATCCTAAGAGAGATAATTAAGTTTCAAAACACTCACCCTCTCGCCTTGTTGTCTGGAGATGACGCGATCGCCCTCGCAGTCCATCTTGTTACCCACGAGGAGGAGCTCTGCCTCTTCGGAGGCATACTATTAAACAAGGCAAAGGAGATAAAAAAATAAAGATTAAAAAAAAAAAAACAATAAAGATTGTCACCAATCCATTTTGGCAGGCTACATAATGGCAGGAAGCACCTGACTAATTAACAGGATCAAAAACGAAAATTCCGATTTTACACTCATTTTATTATACTGTCAAAGAAGGATGAAAAAATACATGCTTATTAAGGTTGTGTTTGTGATATTTTTTTGTCTTATGGTTTTTTTTTTCTATAAGTAAAGCTGAAAATTTTAACCTTTTCACTGAACTCACTGGCTGCCATTGATGGCGCTCGTCGTCAATGGCATCGAAAGATTAGCATTCACAGCAAGTGCTCCCGGTTTAAATCAACTGGTCTTTCGCCATCAAGGCATGCACAAGTTATATACTATGGGGAAATTAAATCTACCTTAGGGTGTCACTTGGGGTGTAGTTTTTATTAACATTGCATTAATTTATATATGTATTTATATAATTATAAATAAACAATAATTATAGATGTATGATAATAGCCAATGTTCCCGCTAGGCTGCGCACGTGCGTGATCACGCACTGCTTGCAGACACTCAGCGCACAAGAAATTCTATTAAACACACAAAAAAAAAATTAAGCAGAAATGTATTGTAGCACTAATAGGACTACAGTCTGTCAGCACGGCACTCTCATTGGTGCGTTAGATACAGAAACGCGACGCTCCCATTGGTGCGTTCAATACGACAACGCGACGCTCCCATTGGTGCGTTCGATACGGCAACGCGACGCTCCAATTGGTGCGTTCGATACGGCAACGCGACGCTCCCATTGGTGCATTCGATACGGCAACGTGACACTCCCATTAGTGCGTTTGATACGGCAACGTGACGCTCCCATTGGTGCTTTCGATACGGCAACGTGACACTCCCATTAGTGCATTTCATACAGTAACATGACGCTCCCATTGGTGCTTTCGATACAGCAACACGACGCTCCCATTGGTGGTGTAAAGTGAGTTTGACTCCTCTGCTGATTTACTGAAGCAACAAAATGGTTTTCTGTACCATTTTTGCAACGTAACTCAATGAGCGACAAGTGTCTAGAAAAATGCTTCCAAATAATGTTTTAAACAATATCTATTCTTGAATTAAGACCTTTAAAGCTTTTTAAAGATTAAATATACTAATTTATTGCTTAAAATATGTCTTTTAAGCTAATTTTCCGTTAGCTATTTTTCTTATTATAAGAAATCTGAGCAAAAATTTACTTGAAGCACTGGCAGATAATTTCACTTATTGTAGATTTATACTGAAAACGTAGGAATGTAACTAGTTTTAAGGAGGTGTGTTTTTGCAGTGTAGCTGCTCAGACACAGAGAATAGGAATCTTGAGTGTCCTTATTGTCTGAACAAATATGTTGGAGGGATATAGTCTGATAAATTGTGGTTGTTCATTATGTTTTATTTATTAACTCACCCATGCCACAATTGAACCTTACCCAGGCCAAAGCAGGACTCTCCTATGTTTAAAGCAGGACTCTCACATATATAACATAGTACATATCTCATGAACAACGAGAACTTGGTCTTTTTCATTTTAAGTTTGCCAAATCAATTATACTGTATTAAAGGTAAACTAATGAAAATTGCTGCTGTAATTTCATTTTTTTTAATAAGCCATGTAACTTCTTATGATCCAAGGTTTTGAATAGGCGTGATACTGGAGTGTGGCCTCCATGTACATTTGATGTTGCTCACAGTGGTCCGCAGTCTGCTCAGAGAGCTTGTGTGTCTGCTCAGACACATGAAAAATTAGAGGGAACATTGATAAAGGCTGATATTTAGTTTTTTTTAATTGACCAAAAAGAGTCACTTGCTCAATAAAGCTTTAGAGTTCTTTATTGTTAACTGTCAACCGTAGTGGCCATTAACCCTGAAAGGGTTAAATATATTTTAGTCATATTAAAATAATTTTGAAGTTTTTTTTTTCTTTTTAAATATATAAATTGATTTTCAACTGCACATTGGATGTTTAAAATTAAACGGCCACTCCAACTGAAATACATCTGTATTTTAACAGATATGGTATTAATTAATGTTTCAGGAATTAATTAGGATATATTGGTATCAATTTTCAATAAAGAGAACAAGTTGCACTTTCAAACTTAACCACGTTCCAATTCACATTTTGATATGACCTTAAAAATGTTCCCTAAGCAAGCATGCTTTCATACAGGGGTGGTAAACATACGGCCCACCAGGAGGTCCAATTAATGGGGTTGTTCTGCCTGACCGGCACCTTGTAACTCATTCCAAACAGAGAATCATATGCTTTTATTTTGGCACTGGTGCCGTAAAACCAGAGTTTAGTGCACTACTGCACTTGACTCACCGCAAACCAAAATGAGTTTGACACCCCTGCTTTAATACAGTTCCGGTGCAACAGATTTGTCACAATCTTAATTGCAATTCTGAAGCAAAGGCAAATCAAACAATCAACAAACTAGGAGTGGGAACCTCTTGGTACCTCACGATACGATACGATTTGCGATACAAAGCTCAGGATAACGATGATCTGACGATACAATGATTATCGATACATTGGTCAGCAAATCATTCTAGGATTATCAACAAACAACTAATAAACAGGAAAACAAGCTTCTGCTGTGAAATGGAAAGAGTTTATCATTAGTAGACGTCCAATTCATTTGAACTGGGAGGGTGGCAGCGAATGAACGAGTTCATTTGCTGCCATCCCTCCCACTTCCAACTGATTAAACGTCTATGGCCGGTAGTGGCAGCCAATGCCAGGCAATGAGGTAATTATGGGCCATTTAAGGTCATTTACCTGTTTATTTTCAGTTACTTCCTGTTGATTTTGGGGTATTTTATGAGTCTCTTCCTGTTTATTTTGAGTAACAGAGCAGGAAATGACCTGGGAATCACCCAAATGAATAGGTAGTGACTCAAACTCAACAGAAAATGACCTGTAAATGCCCTAAAATGAACAGCAACTGACCTGTGAATGCCCTGAAAATCGGACAGAATGACTGTGAATGTTCTGGTTTCGAATGAACGAACGTTCCCAATCTAAAAGGATTGGGCGTCGAGCACTGTCAATGCAGCCTTAGAGGTAACTGAGACACTATTTGGGTGGAAAATTTTTGAAACAACTTGTTGGTTCATTTTTATTTGTTTTTTAGACATTGACACCTTTTCAAAACGATATCTCGATTCTTGGCAGGAGCATATTGATAACCTTTTGGGATACAAAGTATCACCATTTATCAGCATTTCGATATTTTGTCACACCCCTACAACAAACACATCATTTGGAATAATCTCATGAAGGAGTAATGTAACAGCTGACCTTGTCGACCATCTTCATCCATTTGGGAAGGTCGTCAAAGGTCTCCTGCTTGGTTATGTCGTAGACCAGCACGATCCCCTTGGCGCCACGGTAGTACGCCGACGTGATGCTGTTGAAACGCTCCTGGCCCGCTGTGTCCCTTTCACAATGACAAGGACACAGAGTCACATTTCTCCATCGCCGCAAGTTAGCTTTCATGTTTCATCGTGCTCTGAAATTAATGAGCTTAGACCATTTTGACAGCTGTACTGAGTCTTTTCAATCAAGTGTGCTGACTTTTAAAGAAGTCGCGTATTTTTTCACATTTTAAAACCAGGTGCATTGGTACCTGAACAGACGAAAGCTTTTGTAAACAAAATATTCAGTTTACGAAATGCTTTTTTAACCTCATATTGCGAGAAAAAAAAAAAAGTAAGATTTGGATTGATATACTACCCGCTAGTGGCAACCGTGAATATGACACAACTCATTTAACATGGCTAAATCCAGCTGCTCCCTGTTGAGACCAACGTAAAGTAAGTTATGTGTTTGTGCTAATGTTTTTCTATGTATTTGTAATTTAATCTATAGGTATATTTAGATGGTTTTATGTGGGAATATGTGTTTGAACGATTTGTTAAGAGCATTGCAAAAAATAAAAAAACATTAGCATTTTATAGCATTTAAGTTAGCGGACTTTTGCTATGCAAGTTAGCCAATTGTTCTCTTGTTGTACTCAGATCTTCATTTCTTTCTATATTTATTTATTTATTTTTACTGTTTAAGGCTAAACTCTGGTATTTCAATTTTTTTAATGAAAGTGCAATCCTGCATAGTTTGAGGAAACCCTTTGGAACTTTATTTTGTATTCGCATTTAATGCCCTTTGGAAAGTGCAATTTTAGCAAGCCTTTGTCTTAAATCTCATAAAATTTATTCTGCAACACAATAAATGTTCCTAACCCGATTATTCGAACTAACTAGTAGATCGATTAATCGACTATTAAAATAATCGATAGCTGCAGCCCTAGTCCCAAGCTTGCCGTGAGTTGCAATTTCTGATGGTGTGCAAAATCTGACAAAACACCTGGAACGCACTCTCCCATGGTTTCAGAATCGGCACCTTCAAACTAAATTTCTCAATCCTCCGGGATTGTAGAACCAATGACAAGGCAAAGGGCATTAAACGAAAAAAAAAAAAAAAAATATATATATATATATATATATATATATATAAATTGTGAAATAAAAAAAATAAAGAATACATACATATACATGTGTATTTTTTGGCATTTCGGTTTTCGGCCAAGCGTTTGTTATATTTGGTTTCGACCAAAAATTTTGTTTTTGGAACATTCCTAATACAAATAGTTAGCAATAGTAAGCTAGTGTCTGTACATTGTCCAAAACAACTACATAACTCGCTTTTAAGTGTCTGATGACAAGTGAAAACACACAACAAACAATATAAAACATCGTACATATAGGTGTTGCCTCTTAAGATGTCTTACAAGAATCAAAAGGCGAGCGTCGGCTTTAAGCAGCATTTTTTTTTCTTTTTTTTTAAGAGATTGACCGCTATGGGTTTTTCAGGACCGATGCTGATTATAAGTAGTTAGAGGGGCCGATAACTAATATTTGGAGCCGATATTCATTTGTAGTAAAAGTGTAAAAATTGGCGTGAAAAATTGAATAATACAAACACTAAACTTCATTGAAATGCCTAAAGATGTTTATTGAATCATACAAATAGAAAATAATAGCTCCAGACTCATAAACATCTCTTATGAAGTTGAAACGTTTAAATAAATAGCTCCCTGAAATTTTTCCACAGAAAATACATTACAACAAAAATACTCAGAGTTCTCAGGCTCAGCAGCACCTCTAGTAAAGTTAAATAATAGGTTCCTAAATATTTTCACAATAAATACATTTCAATATAACTGAAATAATTTAACTTTGTTTGAACTTCAAACAAAAAAACAAAAAGTGCAGGAGCTCTCAGGCTCAGCAACATTTTTAGTTAATACAAATAAAAACTTGCTTCCCAAGATTTTACTAAGTAATAGTATACAAAGTTAAATAAAATTTGCACAGAACTCTTTCAAATAAATCAGTGGGTGTGGGTTCGATTCTCCGCCCTGATGACCTTGTCCAAGTATTCTTGAGCAAGATACTAAACCTCACGTTGCTCATGGTGCTGTGTCACCAGTAGGTAGATGAGGATAGATTGTGCTTTGAAGGCCTTAAAAAGGCGGAAAGGCGCAATACAGGTGTAACTCCATTTACCATTACCATTTAACCAATCAGACGACGGGATGAATAAGGAGAGGTGCGGCTGCATCTGAGCAAAAATAACCTGGTTTTAAATTGATTTTTTCATAACGGCCGGTGGAATGAAAAAAAAAAGTCAGATAACGATATATGTCAAATTTCCAAATATTGGTGCCGATAATCGGTCTGTCTAATTTTTTCTATCTTGTCTACGTGACTTCTTCGTGTTCTTAAATGCATTCTTCGCATGCGTAAATGCACTCCTCTTTGCATGTGGAAGTCTAAAACACTACCTGCTCTGAGCTGCTTGCACCAAAATTATAGCATGTCTTCGCCAAAATTGCACAATTCTCCTCTCATTTTAGCCTCGCGAAAAGTGTTTGTACACCCAAACCAGTTTGCTACATTTGTATCACTTTCGCTTTCGGGTATCACTTCACTCGAAAGGTAAGGCTCTACATTCTTTTTTTTTTTTTTTCTCATTACATTACTTCCTTACAGGTATTAAGCTTAGGTTAGGTATATTGAATGATTAAAATGTGTTTGCCTGTTATTTCAATATGATTTTACCCTTACTTACTTCTAAAATTTTATTTAGTGTTTTTAGTAGTGCTTGGAACAAATCAGGCAATTTACATGTTAAAAGCTGTTCATTATACGAAAAAATCTGGATACGAAAGCCACCCCAGAACAAATTCATTTTATATCTTGCGGTACCCTTGTACTCAATATGGGGGCAGAGATTGAGCAATACCAACGTTTGAACTCATAGAGGTAATCGTAAACAGTCTATTCAAAAATAAATTTTTTGTAATAGGTCCCCTTTAAGGTTGTGTTACTGTACCTTTACCGTGCATCACAGTAGGGGCTGAGCTACTAGAAGACGGTGCTATTCCGTAAAGATGGATGTATGATGGAAGCTGTTCAATGTCATAGAACACAAACGGAAGGTAGGGAGGGGTGCAAACATGATGGGGGGTGGTAGAGGTTTAGTTGAAACGAACAGACATGTTAATCACACAAAGCAATGGAGACTGACACCAACAGTGATAATTAGTAAGTGGTACTGACATGCAGTAAGGCAGCAAATGTGAGCATGTGATCAGGATGAAAACATGCACGAGAAGGATGACATTAACAAATTGTCGCTCACCAGATCTGCAGTCGGATCTTTTTCCCCCTCAGCTCCACCGTTTTGATTTTAAAATCCACTCCTATGACAGAAACACAGCATTTATGATTACAATAAACCGTTGTGATATCCCTCGGTGAGTACAGGGAAATATTAAAATAGAGCTGGCAGCTGCCAGCATATGGGCGACTATTTTGGGATTTGACACTGATGACAAGAGTGCTGAGCTGTTTTGCACCAAACAACAAACCAGGAACAGGAAAAAGTGACTGTCAACATTTAAATTATAACGTTTACAATTACATTCATGGTGTGAAATGATTTCACCTAACAATTGTGGTCGCCTTCAACAAGTAAAAAACATTGTTTATGAAATTATTAGGGTCACGTTTTAAACATTATTAAATGATGGTTTAAATACGCAGCAAGTCACATGAAACAATCGTAACAAGACAGGGTGGGGGATAGTTTAATACAACTTGTCCTCAATTGATATTCGGCCAAAAGTAAATGCTATTTAAGTTGTGTTTACATATTTTCAAGTTAGCTCAGTTGGCTAATTAGAAAAGCTAAATTGACACTGTCAGTAAACCTAACTTGGGGGAAAAAGGTGTAGTTACTTCGACAGTATACTGTTATTATCAGGTAAAAGTGAAAAGAATAACGTAAGAGAGAAGTATGGTAACCTGTATTAGACTGACCCTTGGTCATTGTAAACCTGTTAATAGACGGAGCCCTCTTCTACTGTGTAAATAGTCCACAACGGTGACTTTTTTCCGCCCCTTACCTACGGTGGATTTGCAGGCCTCGGAGAAAGTGTCGTCCGTGTATCGCTCCATTATGCTGGTTTTACCAACACCCCGTGAGCCGATAATAATAATTTGAAGTTTGAAGTCAGCGGGCCTGGGCGGCATCTTCCTGCGGCGCGACTGAGCCCCCAGAGCGGGCGACGAGTTGGAGGAGCTCCCGCCGCCGACGCCGACCCTCCGCGGGATGTCGTATCGCGGATCCATCAGCGGCTCCGCATTGGTGATTAAAAGTTGAAGAAATCGAACTTTGTAACTTTCTATCACTGCTAACTTTCTTTTGTCCCCTGGGAAGTTTGGGCAAGTTCACTTCCAGATGAGGATTGTTGTTGTCCGGCCATTAGACGCCGAGAGGCGGGGATGTCATTGGCTAAACTAAAACGGTTTCCGTTTCCGTCGGAAATTCAAAATAAATAAAAACTTCAATGTTTTACATTTTGACTGGCGAACCAGTGACGCTAAAATCTAAATTAAACGGAATTTAGTTATTGAAATACCATGCCTGGAGGTAATTTTGCGTAAAATTCTACGTACCTGAATTACTGCGAGAAGCTAGGCTAGCCGTTTAAAGTTGTAAAGCAAGAAAACAAACAACAAAAATTAATGAAATTAACAAAAAAAAGATATTTTTCTAATGGGTTAAAATGATTTTTCGAACAGATCATGTGACTAGCACCTTAGACGGTCAATTGCTTTGCATATCATTTTCCCCCCCAAAAAATGGGGAGGGCAATTTTATTTTTTACAAAATAATTTTTTTTTTTCTTTGATTGAAAATATTTTTTTTTATGATTGAAGCAACTTTTTGGGGGATTGAATGATTTAGACACAAATGCCCTACCTATAATATGGTCCAAACACAAAAAGGATGGCTAAAATCAAAGAAAACTTTTTTTAATGAAAAATTAAGTGGTCAAATGCAAATTTTGGAGTCTCAAATATTTTTTGGGATTCAAAAATTTTTTTCTATGATGATTTTTTTTTTTTTTTTTTTTTTTGATTTAATTGATTTTTCTTTTGAATTTTTTTTTTTTTCGAGGCAACCTATTTTTTGATTGATTAATAATGACACAAATGTCGTAGCCAAAATGTGGCCCGAACACAAAACAACATGACTTCAATCAAAAAAGTTGCTTCAATTAAAAAAAAATGACTTAAATAAAAAAAGAACATTCAAATAAAAGTAGCTTTCAATTTTTTTTAATTTCTAATTTATTTTTGCATTCAAACTTTTTTTTTTTAAGTGACATTTTTTAAAATTGAAAATATGTGTTTTGATTGTAGCAACTTTTTTTTTGATTGAAGCAACTTTTTTTTGATTGAATAATAAAGAGACAAATCTACCTCCATATGGCTCCGCCCAGGGGATATAATTTTTGACTGAGGTAACTACATTGGCACGACAACGGCGGGCGTACCATATTCAATGGATGATGATCTTGGTGAAAAGTATAGCTGTCCTGCCAGCAGCCTGATTTAGAATTCCCCTCAAGAATGATGGGAAACAACAACAAAAAAAACGCTCATTTTCAACTTATTATTATAAATATTCTTGTAAGTTAATTTTATTGCTGACACTGCGTTTCGGGGTCATCAACATGTTGTGCCACCCTTTCCCCTAAAGTCAAACTCCGCCTCTGCTCACAGCAGTGGCTCCTTAGAGTGTTATTTTGTTTTTCTCCTCCACAAACAGCCATTTCGGTCTAAATTTGTCATTCTTTTGGTTTTTCTCCATACAAGGCGCGCACAATAGCGGTACACACGCATGCTGGATAGATTATGCACTACTACTAAGCTACCACAAAGACCGTGTTCTATTTCACCTACAGTGTGTGTTGGAGTTTTGGTATTGGAAATAAAAGTGCCAGTGTATTACTATGCAAGCTAGACGGCACATGACTAGAAATGTAACAACACTGGTTGTTAATAACAGCTTTAGAGTATAACAGCGTTTTCTAACTGCATTATTTTTTTCAATAGTGAGTAACCTAATTATTTACCTTTCCAATCTTTGCAACGCCGTTACCGTTACTGAGGATGTGAACGGGCGTGTGACTACAATTTAGTTGAATGAAGCGCAAGTTGTCTGATTTTGTCACACATCCGCCTGCCTGCCCTGGAGAGAGCAGAGCGGGAGGGGTTGGGGGTTGGTGATGCTGTTGCAAAAGCGATGATGATAGGTGGCTCGGAGTGTTATCATAGCATTCGTGTCATTGTTAGCATTAGCATTTAGCCTGTCCGAGTATCATATGAAATGAAAATAATGTACCGTTTTCCTGCTGAGTGTACATTATCATCACCAAGTTGGCGTTTTCCTTGTAGACACTCCAATATTATAGTATTTTTATTTTTTTATGACCAAAAATAGTCACTTGCCCAAAACTTGTCTTGAATGACATATCCATGAACCTTGTGTGATGTTTATTTAATCATAACAAGTAGAGCAAAGACAGGAGAGGTACTGTAGGAGATTCAGTGCCTCACCTGCATATTGAAAAATATATCTTTATATACTAGGGGTGCGATGATACACACAAGTCACGGTTTAGTACGTACCTCGGTACGGGGGTCTCAGTTCGGTGCTGGTTCAGTACAACAGGAAAAACAAAAAGGTATTTTTCTAACAGCATTTTAAAGTTAAACTTTTGTATACCGTTACACTCTTATATAGGTGTAAATAAAAAAAGGAAGAAAAAAAAACAAAAACAAAAAACTAATGTGACTAAAGGTTTTGGGTGCGGGGGGCAGGTTCAGTACAACAGGAAAAACAAAAAGGCTTTTTTTCTCACAGCATTTTAAAGGTAAAATTTTGTATAAAGTTACACTCTTATATGGGTGAAATAAAAAAATAAAATAAAGTGTGACCTATGTTTTTTTTTGGGGGGGGGGTAAGTTCAATCAGTTAATATAAACAACTTTGATGTGAAAGATGCTGTAGAATATAGTACAATGTAATAACGTGTAGACCATCAAAAATAATATCACTTACATTGCTGAATAATTCGTCTTACAATGAAGTAACTGGGTTACTAACTCAATTACTTTTTGGGAGAAGTAATTTATAATTAACTAATTACTTTTCAAAAGTAAGATTAACAACACTGCTAGGCTTTATATTATACTATCATGATCATCTTCATTTTTGACCTCAAATTTAATTATATAAAAAAGTGGCTGTTTTTGTAAAGAAAAAAAAATCGCTAAATCATTTTTGCACCATGTTAACGCCTTCTCTATCAACAGTTAACTTTAACATTCCAATAGTGCCTTATCCAACTTGATCTGGTAGCAAGCAAGGTGTCAGGTGGTGAACATGCTTTTAAAAAAAAAAAAAAAAAAAAAAAAACTTTTTCAACAAAAACATTGAATTTATATTTTATATTCATAACACTTTTATAAACATATTTAACAGATTATATATATATATATATATATATATATATATATATATATATATATATACATATATTCAACATATATTTAAAAACATATTTATGACAAATATATTTAATTTATATATTTATATTTAATTATATTATATTTAATTTATAAATAATAAATAAATAAATAAATACACTATTTTTCTATTTTTTAAATTGATTTATTTTTAACAAGAACAAAATGATCTACCAAAAAAAAAAAAAAACACACAATTGCGAATGATATATTTTGGCAATAATTGTTGTCAGTGGGGCAAAATGGGTAAATGTTGTTGTAAAATGCTGTAAAACTTATATTGACGAGTAAAATAAATTTGGGAGAAGGAGAAACATGGCTACAAGTGCTCTCATCACATACCAAACGTCCGAAGGAGGTGACGTCAAGGTCAAAATCGAGATCAAAGAGCATGACGTCACAAAGCACATAAGTGGTCAGCTCTTTGGTCTGATATGCCACCTGCAGCATCCTTTCAGTCAGATGCTGCTGTTGAACGTACGAGACTCACCTGGAGACACACGACTCACTTGCACAAACTTTTCTACCACGGAACACCTCGCATCTCAACTTTTTGCAAACGCTGAAAGCCTGGGAGGTAAGTTTGATTAACTTGCAGTTGTACAGTTTATTTGCCGACTAATAGACGCATGGTCACTTGAGTGTGTGTGATGAAAAAAACGAAACAGAAATATCAAATAACGGCGTTAAAATTATAAAAACGGGGGGGGGGGGGGATGTTAGGAGCTTTTACTAACTTTAATTTGTCGCTTTTAGTGAGCTTCGTTTATGTTTGGTTCGTTATGCTAAGTTGTTGCGATGTATCTACAATCAACGTTTTATTTGTGACAATGTTTGACGGAAAATATTGATAGTTGCAGCCCGTTGTTATTGTTTTAACCTTATCGTGCTCATCATTTAACTGACTGGAATGCGTAATTCTCTTTTGTTGGGTCGAAAACGACATTTGGGAGATATCTCGTTGTGCTAAAGTTCAGCAGTTAACTGCTAAAATGTATATTTAGCAGGCAGGTTATTATTAAATTCATCATTAACTGTTCGTGCTCTACGCCAAATGCGAATTAAGGGAGCTATTTATCGTGTTTTATGTTCAATCATTTGCACAGTATTTAACATCTGCATTTTTTTTAACGTGCGATGTGATTAAAGATGAATTGAGTAGTTAAATCAGCGAAGCGTTGTATGGGATACCCCTCTGTTATCCTATTCTAGTGGTACGTTCCGAGAATGAGGACAATAATGCCTATGTGTGTTTTTACATAAAACACCTCCACCAACAATTTACCCACGAAAATCCAGCATTCACATACGTGGACATCACATTTTGGGTCATGCAGGCTACAACTTTTGTTATACAAGTGTGGCCTACACGACCCAAAATGACAATATCATCATTAATAACTATCTCTTTTTTTTCCCAGAAAAAAGAAAATTAGACATGAATAACATGTTAGTAGAAATAAAATTGGTAACATTAAATGATTTTTAAAAAAACAAAACAGAAATACACTTTGGTTATTGCTCCAATAACACTCTAAAGATGCTTGATTTTTTTTTTTTTTTTTAAACATACATTATATATATATATAATATTCATCCCCTGCCGTTAACAACGATTGACGTCCAATTCATTTTAACTGGGAGGACTACCTGTGAATACTCACTTTTCAGTCTTTAACCTCAGAGGGCTGGCAGCGATCACTCACTGCCATATCCTCTCCCAGTCAAAATGGATTGGACGTCTAGCGTCATCAATCCATGGCAGCCAACACGTTAGATGGGTGCCCCATACAGTTATGGAGCTCTGACCTCTTAGGTGAACCTGGAAGATTTTCCTCAGCACACTCGATGATCTCTTGTGGCCCGCCAGTTGGGAATCACTGGTTCAGCAAACCAATTTATGTACCCATCAGTGGTTGCTTATTCATTGTTTCGTCTACATTTCGTCTGCAGAATACATAACAGAGTGCTCTGTAGGTTCAGTAAGCTCTGATATGGACACGGCGCTGTCGAGCAACTGTGCCGAGAAAATGGCAACCAACACATTGGATCTCCAAATGGACATCAATCCTGCCACTGCGGACACCTTCAACGAGAAGAAACAAAAGTTTGCGCGGAGAAAAATGTATGTGACTAATGATGCCATTAATGAATTTAGTAATGCAATTTGATAGACAATTACAACAGCCACACTCACGCCTTGTTTATGTTTATATTTAGGTTTATTTTGAAAGAGCTAATTCAAACTGAAAAGGCCTACGTGCGAGACCTACGGGAATGCATTGACGTGAGTCTCTTTTCTGTTAAAATGCTTGTTTTTTCTTTGATTTTAAAGACAAACTCTAACCATGTTCATCTTTGTTTGGTATCATGCAGATTTACATGGGGGAGATGGTGACCAAGGAAATAGAGATCCCTCCAGGAATCGCCAATGCACAACACGTCATCTTTGGGAACATTTCGGAGCTCTATGAATTCCATCATAAGTAAGCATTTGCAGCGACTTTTTTCAAAAATGATTTATATCTTAGAGTGGACCAAGTTTAACAAATAGGCTATTCCTTGGTCAATTATCAGTATCAATAATTGTTGCCTTACATTACAGACATGACTACAAGTTTGTTTGCATGCACTTTTCCAGTCATTGAGTGAGATGTATGCAAACCTTTAACAGCAATGGCCACCGCTCTTATTTTGAAATGTATTCATTGGGTTTCTCGTCCTATCCTTCGTTAGCATCTTTCTCAAAGAGCTGGAAAAATATGAAAACATCCCTGAAGATGTCGGAAAGTGTTTCATCACATGGGTACGTATCGGTTCCTCAGGAACTACAATCATACTGAAAATTAATCATAAATAATTCTGAGCATTTTTTTTAATAGGCCGATAAATTCCAGTTATACGTCGATTACTGCAAGAACAACACAGAATCCACTCGGCTCATCATGGAGTATGCTGTGAACTATTTTCATGTAAGTTAAACATCATGTTGATCCAAGATGAAACTATATATGGAATTTCACTGTCTTACATTGTTTTTTCTCTTTCTCAACAGAAAATTCAGCAGAAGCACAGACTCGAAAACTCTGTCAATTCTTACCTGCTGAAGCCAGTGCAGAGGATAACAAAATATCCTCTCCTGCTAAAGGTATGAGGGAAAAAATCAAGTTTATTATACAGTAAACCATCATAAATTGCAGAAGATACATTCACGACACACCAGATGATAACACCACCATTCAACTTCACAATTTGAGTGTCCCTTAGCACCTGTTCTCACTCAGTTGCTGTCAATAGCAGTTCTATCGTACAATTTACAGTTTTTTTTTCTTTTTATTAAGAAGCAATGCCAACTTACACAAAGTTATTAATTTTTTCAAGACAATTTCTTGAAGACAAAAAAAAAAAAAAGATCATAGAACAAAACTTGCAGTGTTGTTTTTAGCAGCCCTTTTCATTTTCATCTTATCGCCTTTTGGACAAAAATACTTCTTAGTCTTGTCATATTTTCGTCATTTCAAAATGTGTTCGTCTTCGTCTAGTTTGAGTCGACAAAATCTCATACAAATTTTATCTAGTTTCAGTCGACAGGTACTCAAATTGTTTTCGTCTGTAACCCAACAAGTTACGTTTAGTGTGTGATGATCAACTAGCACAGACCTTTAAAGGCTCAAGCAACATTGCATTAGCCACACTAAGCTACAGGTTGCTAACCGCTACTAATATGCTATAGTTGAGCCACAACTGGATTCATTACATTATTACTATTCATCCTTCACACAGCCGCTGGAAACAGAAATGTTTTTTTAATCCATCTGCAGGCGATCCATCTAACACTCCCGCTTTTGCCCACCAGCGTCACTAAAATCGACTAAAACTGAAAAGTTACTTAGTGTTGCTTTAAGTGTAATTCTGCCTTTTTTAGGATCTGCTGGAATGCTGCTGTGAAGAAGGGAAAGCTGAGCTCAAGAAAGCCCTGGATGTGACTCTCAGCATTCCAAAGAGGGCCAATGATGCCATGCATCTGTCCGTGCTGGAAGGTGACTGAACATGGGAAAGATAATTTCGCTCGTTGTTGAAGTTCAATTTGCTTACATTGCTAAATCTGTCTTCCTTCAGGTTTCGACGAGAGCATCGAGTCACAAGGCGAACTGCTCCTACAAGAGTCCTTCAAGGTCTGGGATTCCAAGATACCATTCAGGATGGGGAAAAACAGACAGCTCTTCCTCTTGAAGAAGTCCTTGGTGATCTGCAAGGTGGTCAAGGATGACAAGGGGAAGAGCAGGTACATGTACAAGAGAAAACTCAATGTAAGTCATCTTTAACACACTTTCTACCGATGCAATTGTCTTCTCCTTTTCCTTTTGGCTTTTCCCTTCAGGGGTCGCTACATCGAGTCAGTTGACTCCATCTGACCCTGTCCTCTGGATCCTCTGGTCTCACACTTACTACCTTTGTGTCCTCTTAAACTGGATTGATAAATCTCCTCTTTGGTCGTCTTTTAGACCTCCTGCCTGGGATATGGAAATCTACTTACTATCACATGCCCAAACCATTTCAGTCTTACCTCTCCGACTTTCTCCCCAAATCCTCTAACATGTGCTGTCCCTCTGATATGCTCATTCTCATTAAAGACGATCATTCCATTTCTTCCTCAGATACCTGAGATAAAGCTGACAGAGGACCTTAAGGGAGACTCCCACAAGTTTGCCTTTTCTTTGGGCCGAACCTTGACATCGGGCAACATTGTTCTGAAGGTTAGATGTTCTTCCTCTCCTCTTTTCCTCCTTCAGTTTGATCAGTGTGTCAGATTTCCACATGCTGCTCTAACAGATTATAAGCCACTTTGACATGATGCTCAGCGTTTGTGTCCAGCTCGACTTAATTTAATTAACGTTCTTCTCTGAATATGTTATTTTTAGCCTCCACTGTATTTTTTCCCCCATCCACATGAATAAAAGTTAAACAAAGTTTTGTAACTGTAGAAGAACATCATATATTTGTTAAAACTCCACCGAATAAGAGGTGGTTTTGTGCTTTGTTCAGACTTGTGTGGAAAGACAGTGAAAATTCTTAAAAGTGGTTGATTTCCAAATGGCCTTAACCTTTGACTGTCTTTCTTATCAATAGGCTTCTACGACTGAGACCAAGATGGACTGGATCGACCATATTCAGAAGCTGATCCCGGAGCACACCATCCACCTGGGGGAGGCACTCAAGGAGCCCAGACATATTCCCAAAACTAGCACAGAGCAGCGCCACAAAAGTCGAAGGTAACCAAAGAAACTTCCATTCTATCCAAGGGCTTATTGATTTACAACAACCAACAAACAGTGGTGCCTTTTTGAATGAGCAGCACATCTGTTTGTCGGTCTTACACTGTTCTCACGTTCTCATTTCATTCGATCTACTTTGATTATGACTTTTATTTTAATCACTGGATTGTATTTTATGTGCCAAGTTGGGATATGTCACTGCTGTACTAAAGGAAATCAAGTGACTTTAACACAACACATTTTTACATAACATATTTACTTAAATCAGACTGATGTTTACAATATGAGGATTTGTATTTTTTAACTGAAATTTACGAAAGACTTGACTTGATACAGAGACGGTTTTGGACCATTACAAAATACATGTTTGTTAATGTGCTAGTAGAGCTAACTAATACAAGTATACAGTAAATACCGAGTGTGAAATGGCAAGTTTGTGACTTCGCAAAGGTTATAACTTGATTTATGGCTATTGTTACCTGGAAATGGCTTTAAACTTTTGAGATTCGGATTTCATAATGATTTATTACTTGCATTTACAGCATGTGACTTACTCTCTTCAATGGTATATAGTCGGAATATATTTTAAAAACAGAATTGTTACGTGTTTTTTTGTTTTTGTTTTTTTTAAGGAATGGAAAAAATCATGAAGATGAAGGTGTAGGCAGTGAATTAGAGTGGCCAGTAGGAACGATCGAGGCCTGCTACTTTGGAGGACCCTGGCTATTACCTGGATCAAAGAAAAGTGGGGTTCTCAAAATATGACATTCAAACAGTATGATATACAAAAAGGAACTTATATATTATCTTGCACACGTTGACAAATTCCTGGTAAAAAGAAACCAAAGAAAATAGCTTTGGACCATTTCGAAAAGTCAAGTTTTACTATGTGTATAGAGTGTATATAATTTGTGTGGGTTTTGTACACTTAAAAAAATATATTTCTTGTAAATAGTTGAATTAAGTTATGTTTTTTTCTAAATAAAAAATTATTTTTTCTTTACAAAGATTGCGTTTGTCATTGTTTAAAAATAATTTAAATACATATGTTTGTGGAGGCATGAATTGATAGAAGAAATTAGGATTATGTACTATAGGTTTTTTCTTCAAATGCTTTTGATGCATTTAACACCACTGCTCAAAAATTCGTAACATCACAGCCGTTAATATTTAAAAATGTCCAATTACAAAGATGTCCCCCATTTAACATTTTAATGAGAGTAAAATGCAGTCCTTTACTACACTTTTAAGGACTATACAAGAGGTTGTGAGATGCAAATTTGGGTGTACAAACACTACCGTTCAAAGGTTTGGGGTCTACGCGACCCTAAACTTTTAAGTCGGTTTAAAAGTTTAGGGTCGCTTAGAACCCAAACTTTTGAACGGTAGTGTATGTGTCAAGTTCTGTTAAGGTAAGTGCTCTTATACTGAATAAGTGCACCAAATTGTTTCCGTTTATGTGTGAATGCGTGTATTGTTGTTGTCCAATTGGGGTCGCCATCCTCGCAGAAACTAAAAGTTTACTCCTTCCACGTTGTCAAACTAGTCCTGACTCCAAACCATTAAACTGAGGAAAAAATGCTCGTCATGCAATACATACGTTTTTTTTTCCGTTTTTTTTTTTTTTTTTTTTTAATTCAAAGAATAAAATTTAAATGAATAAAAACGTTAAAAGACGCTGGTTATGGTTCAAAATAAAACTCTGTGCGGGTTCAGGACAACAGGGGAAAAAAAGGACTTTTTTCTCACAGCATTTTGAAGTTAAAATTTTGTACACACTCTTATATAGGTGAAACTTAAAAAAAAACTGTAAAACGTTTGACTATAAACATTTTTGTGTGACTATAAACATCTTTGATGTGAAAGATGTTATAGAATGTATAACTTAATAACGTGTAGAACATGAAAAGTAACGTCTGTTACTTTGCTGATTACCTAATTACTCTTCCAGTGAAGAAACTGAATTACTAACTCTATTACTTTTTTGGCGATGTATTTAGGCTGTAACTATTTACTTTTTAAAAGTAAGATTAACAACAATGCTGGGCACTATCATTAACTATCCTGATCATCTTCATTTTCGACCTCAAATTAATTTTAGAAAATTCCGCTGTTTTTGTAAAGAATAAAATCTCTAATTTGTTTTGCACTATGTTAACGCCTCCTCTGCCAACAGTTAACTTTAACATTCCAACAGCGCCTTACCAAACGTGACCTGGTAGCAACCAAGGTGTCTGGTGGTGACCATGTTATGTAAAAAAAAAAAAAAACTTTTTGACATATATACTTAATCCCCAATTAAATATGCAATTTTTTCAATGTTATATTTATTGATTTAAAAAAAGAAAAAAAACAGACTTTATTCCTCCCCAACACCAAGGGGTGCTGCAGCACCCTCAGCACCCCACTTCCCGCGCCACTGACGTCGTATGTTGAAAAAATTGTATGTTGATGCGTTCGTATGTACAACTGTAATTTAAAAAATTGCATTACTACTTTTCAGATTTTTTTTTGTGCAATTTACAATTGTGAATGATATACTTTGGCAATAATTGTTGTCAGTGGGGCAAAATGGGTTAATGTCAGGCCCGGAATGGTTAATCGAGAGGATCGGGACAAATCCCAGTTGGCCGGCCGGCCAGGAGGACGGAGTTAGAGTATAACGGCGTTTTTTTTTTTCAGTAGTGAGTAATCTAATTAATTACTTTTCTCATCTTGGCAACGCCGTTACTGTTACTGACGATGTAAAGGCGTGCGTTACTACGCGTTACTACGTTGGTTGAATGACGCGAGAAAAGTCAGAGACATGGACTCACGGAGACATGACAGTAGAGTGGGAGTGGGGAGGAGGGAAGGAAATTGTGACGCCGTTGCAAACGTGATGCTTAGTGGCTCCAATAATACCTGACTGTAGCTGATAGCCTACAAATACACCCACATGGTGCTAAGGTACAATGCTAGATATCACATATACAGTGGGGAGAAAAAGTATTTGATACACTGCCAATGGGAAAACCCATTGGCAGTGTATCAAATACTTGTTCTCCCCACTGTATATAGAACTTGATGCGAAATGACAGACACGGCGGCGTTAGCACATGTATAGAGACCTAGATGCGAAATGATAGACTCGCCGGTGTTAGTAAACAGCCGCCATCTTAATGGCTCTATTGTAGAGAACCTTCCCAGCGAACCTACAGTTGTGGTCAAAAGTTTACATACACTTGTGAAGAACATAATGTCATGGCTCTCTTGAGTTTCCAGTTATTTCTACAACTCTGATTTTTCTCCGATAGAGTGATTGGAACAGATACTTCTTTGTCACAAAAAACATTCATGAAGTTTGGTTCTTTTATGACTTTATTATGGGTTAACAGAAAAAGTGATCAAATCTGCTGGGTCAAAAATATACATACAGCAACACGAATTAGCAATTTCTTGTGAGTGATTATTGACTTGAACAATCATTGACTTGAACAAGTCAGGAAAGTCACTTGGAGCCATTTCAAAGCAGCTGCAGGTCCCAAGAGCAACAGTGCAAACAATTGTTTGTAAGTATAAAGTGCATGGCACTGTTTTGTCACTGCCACGATCAGGAAGAAAACGCAAGCTATCACCTGCTGCTGAGAGAAAATTGGTCAGGAGGGTGAAGATTCAACCGAGAATCACCAAAAAGCAGATCTGCCAAGAATTAGAAGCTGCTGGAACACAGGTGTCAGTGTCCACAGTCAAGCGTGTTTTGCATCTCCATGGACTGAGAGGCTGCCGTGCAAGAAGGAAGCCCTTTCTCCAAAAGCGGCACCTTAAGGCTCGACTGAAGTTTGCTGCTGATCACATGGACAAAGAAAAGACCTTCTGGAGGAAAGTTCTGTGGTTAGACGAAACAAAAATCGAGCTGTTTGGCCACAATGCCCAGCAATATGTTTGGAGGAGAAAAGGTGAGGCCTTTAACCCCAAGTACACCATGCCTACCGTCAAGCACAGTGGTGGTAGTATTACGCTGTGGGGCTGTTTTGCTGCCAATGGAACTGGTGCTTTACAGAGAGTAAATGGGATAATGAAGAAGGAGGATTACCTTCAAATTTTCCAAGATAACCTAACGTCATCAGCCCGAAGATTGGGTCTTGGGCGCAGTTGGGTGTTCCAACAGGACAATGACCCCAAACACACATCAAAAGTGGTAATGGAAGGGCTAAATCAGGCTTGAATTAAGGTTTTCGAATGGCCTTGACTTAAACCCCATTGAGAACTTGTGGACAATGCTGAAGAAACAAGTCCATGTCAGAAAGCCATCAAATTTAACTGAACTACACCAATTCTGTCAAGAGGAGTGGTCAAAGATTCAACCAGAAGCTTGTGGATGGCTACCAAAAGCGCCTAATTGAAGTCAAATTTGGCCAAGGGACATGTTACCAAATATTAGCGCTGCTGTATGTATATTTTTGACCCAGCAGATTTGATCACTTTTTTCTGTTCAGCCATAATAAAGTCATAAAAAGAACCAAACTTCATGAATGTTTTTTGTGACAAAGAAGTATCTGTTCCAATCACTCTATCAGAGAAAAATCAGAGTTGTAGAAATAACTGGAAACTCAAGAGAGCCATGACATTATGTTCTTCACAAGTGTATGTAAACTTTTGACCTATCTAAAATACTCCTAAATCGGCAAAATCTTGTCTTGAATCTATCTTTAAATTATAAAACAGTTTTAAAACTTTCACAGCGAAGTAATGGAATAACGGGAGCAATTTTAACAACTTTAACAGTTCATTCACAACATTAAATGACTTCCAAACATAGTAAAGGTTACAATGTTTTTTGTTTTGTTTTTTGTTTTGAATGAAAAAAAAATCATGAAAGGTAATACCAGTTACTTTTCCAAGTAGCTAATTACACTTATATTCAGGTAACTGAGTTACGAACTCAATTACTTTTTGGGAGAAGTGTAACTGTAATCAATTACTTTTTTAAAAGTAAGATTAGGAATAATAGCCAAAAGGCCAGTAAACGATGTGTGATTTTTACAGCAAAAACATTGTAGATTATGTTTTTTCTGGGCAGTTTTGATCGAGAAAACACCACCCTCTTGTGGTCAAAAAAGCGAATGGTCACTTCCAGTTCTCCCAGTCAAAACAATACTGGGCGTGCAAGGCGTGCAATACGCATCTAGGTTTAATGCGATATACGATTCAAACTACCTTATAGTTTTTGTTATGGTTTTAAAAAAGCATTGTATTTTGAATGTTGAATTTTCGGGCCTCGCCAGCACCCGTAGGCTGCGCCATAGAGTGACGTCACGCTAACTAGCCGCATCTTAATCCAAACATCTACGGCGGAACATCCAGGGCAACGCGAACCATCACCAAACCTCCGTCGCATCGTCGTTTAATGACAGCATGGCGGCCCAGAAAATAAACGAAGCCCATGAACATATAGCCAAAGCCGAGAAATGGTAAGCAGGAGTGTTCTACATCGCCTTCAACTGACGTTTGGTGCTAACTTGTTTGCAGCTAATGAGGCCACTGTTTTGGCTTCATACGTGACACATTGACAGATGAACGAATACGTGTCATCGAACTCTTCGTTATTTATGTCATTTCTTGCAGCTTGAAGACGAGTCTAACAAAATGGAAGCCGGATTTTGATAGCGCTGCCTCTGAATATGCTAAAGCAGGTATGTACTCATTGAAAAAGAACAGCAAAGCAGGTTAGACGAGGAGAGGGGAAAAATAAGGAGTGTAGTGTATTCCAAATGGGCAACACACATCTAATGCTGTTTTTTCGTTTACCAAGACTGACTTATGTGAGGAAGCATGGTGCCACAGGACATAAAAGTAGAAGAAATGATAAACTGATGAAGCGATCATTCTGAGTTTGAATTGTGGGAAGGTGTATATACAAATTAGGGTTGCTTAGTGAGACTGTTGCCCAATTGTTCAGCTTTTCAGCCAATGATTTTTTTCGTGTGTGTGTGTGTGTGTGTGTGTGTGTGTGTGTGTGTGTGTGTTTTTAACTCATTGGCTGCCTTTAACAACGATACACAACCAGTCTATTGCTGCAACGATTAACTCGAGTAATTTGATTACAAAAAAAGTTTTAAATCAAATGTTGCTGCTTCGAGTATTCATTTGAGTGGCAATATAATAGTTTGTTTTGAAAGTGTTTGCACTGTTTTATTGATTTGGGTGGAAACACTGCCCTCTAGTGGCAACAGTGAATATGACATAACTCATTTAACATGGCTGAATCCAGCTGCTCCTTGTTAAGACCAAAAAAAGCTAATATGTGTTTTTATTAGGAATGCAACAATACTCTGTTTTACATTGAACCGTTTGATACGCCCTCTTCGATTCAATACCCCAAAACATTCAATCCAATTAAAAAAAGCTCCCAAAATGTATTTTCCGAACTTTTTTGTGGTCTCACTCGCTATAATGTCTGGCGCATCTTTGGCTTGTAAAAAAAAAAAAAGCTATGAGAAGGCCTAGATGTGCTACGTTAGACCCCCCCCCCGCCGCCCTCCAAGTCCCATGCCAATGGCTGCGTGAGCCCAGAGTGATCATAGGGCGCGCAGTCCATATACTACATTGATGAATTAAAAACCAACATGACTGAATGGAAGTTAAGCAAGCCAAATCAATCCATGCCAGTAAGGAAAGATAATGCTGCAAAGATCATTAATTCAGTACGTAACACGGATGGACTTGGACCACAAATAGGATGTTTTGCTCTTGTGGTAAACATAGCTGCTAAGAGAGCTGTAGCAATCAACAGTGAGCCCCGCCTCACTTTACAAACATTAAAGATTGTTCTCAGCACTTTCATACAGAATTTCTTTAGATCAGTAAGAAGTAAGCACACAAATATTATGCACTAAAATGCATGTTTATATAATGGCATTGTTATTTTTGCTTATTATAAAAATAAAAATCGTAAAAAAAATAAATAAATAAAAAATAGATAACACTTTTATTTTTTGTTTCGGAGCATTAAATGTATTGATTCGAATCGAAAATCGTGTCCCTCGTATTGAAAATTGTACCGAACCGTGACTTAACTGCATCCCTAGTTTTTATGCATTTGTAATTAGTTTAAGGTATATTTAGCTGTTTTTTTGTTGTTTTTTCATTTTTTTTTTTTTTAGGGACCGTTTTAACGATTTCATAAGAGTATTGTAAGAAAAACGTTAGATTTTATATTATTTAAGCCAGCGGACCTTTGCTGTGCAAGATAGCCAATTGTTCATTTGTTGTACTTAGATCCTCATGTATTTATTTTCTTAATACCGGTTAAGGCTTAGCTCGGGTATTTTGATTTATTTCTTCATGAAAGGGTAATTCTGCATAGTTTGAAGAAACACTCGGGAATTTTATTTTGTGTTCGTATTGAATGCTCTTTTGAAAGTGCAATCCTAAATTTTTTTCTGCAACGCATTAAATGTTCCTAATCTGATTACTTGATTATTCGAACTAACTAGTTGATAGATTAATCGACTACTGAAATAATCGATAGCTGCAGGCCTACTCCATTTGAATTGAAACTCACTGTTCAAATGGATTGGTTGTCTACTAGTGACAAATTAATTTAAATTCCCAACAGAAGGATGAAATGAGTATTTGATTGGACGTCTTTTATCGTCAATGGCACAGAAAGCGTTAATAATTGTAACTATTAGTTGGGATTAGTGATGGTGAAGGCTCATGAAGTATTGAACCACTTGAGCCGATTGGTTCAAGAAAGGGTTCATTTCGCAAAGCTTCATGTGTGCACGGTACCATCTACTTGCTAAGTGTATAATCACAGTCAGTTGTCTCTCAACCACATGTGATTTGTTGATTTTTGTGTGTGTGTGTGTGTGTGTGTGTGCGCGTGTGTGTGTGGTTGTGTTGGGAAACGATGCATTTACAAAATATTGTCTGACCAAATCCTCTATGTACAGAGATTATCACATACAGTATGTATATAATTTTTTTTTTTTTAATATAGTGTGTGTGTTAAAATTAATCCCCAAATTATCTTAATATGGCAGATCTTGCAATGTTTTTTTTTTTTCTGAAAATGGCATGAGTGTAATCAGGTATAGGACAGTAAAAGTGAAACGCAAACTTGAAAAAGGGCAGATTATGAAACTAATATTAAGAAAAAGAAGCAATTTTCATCCTTGTGCTGTGAACTGGAATGAGTTTATCACTAGTAGAAGTCCATTCCATTTGAATGAACATTTGTTCATTCGCTGCCATCCTCCCACTTCAAAAAGAATGGACGTTTATTGCAGTCAGTGGCAGTCAATGCCATTAGGGCTGCACCTATTGAATACTTTAGTAGGGCTGTCAAAATTATTGCGTTAACGGGCGGTAATTAATTTTTTAAATTATTCACATTAAAATATTTGACGCAATTAACACACATGCCCCGCTCAAACAGATTAAAATGACAGTCTCATGTCCATTTGTTACTTGTGTTTTTTTGTGTTTTGTCGCCCTCTGCTTGCGCTTGGGTGCGACTAATTTAATGGGTTTCAGCACCATCCATGAGTATTGTGTAATTATTGACATCATTAATGGCGAGCTACTAGTTTATTTTTTGATTGAAAATTTTTACAAATTTTATTAAAACGAAAACATTAAGAAGGGTTTTAATATAAAATTTCTATAACTTGTACTAACATTTATCTTTTAAGAACTACAAGTCTTTCTATCCATGGATTGCTTTAACAGAATGTTAATAATGTTAATGCCATCTTGTTGATATTTTGTTATAATTAACAAATACAGTACTTATGTACAGTATGTTGAATGTATATATCCGTCTTGTGTCTTATCTTTCCATTCCAACAATAATTTATAGAAAAATATGGCATATTTTATAGATGGTTTGAATTGCGATTAATTACGATTAATTAATTTTTAAGCTGTGATTAACTCGATTAAAAATTCTAATCGTTTGACAGCCCTAGTAACCGAGTATTCGACTGAAAATTATATCGATTAATCGAGTAATCGGATAAAGCATTTTTTTGAGGTAAAGAGCAATTATAAATATACATGACAAAACAAGACATTTCACCTAATATTGAACCATTTTCAGACAATGTATTGTCGGTGTACATTGTTGAAAGCAGCCAACAATTGCATCTCAGATGTGACTAGAAAAAAAAACATTCACGGCTTTTACTCAAAAAGTTCTTAGACCTTATAAAAAGAAAATCTTATTTCTTACCTAAAAATGTCATTACGCTTGATAACGCACATCACATAAAAGCTAAGTGTTTTTCCTACGTGTTTCAATTGAATTTCCGTTTGTGTCAAGCTATTTAAGTTTTAGTTAAGCTTTAAGTTAGTCTAAATTGTAAGTCCTGATAGGATTTTGAGTTTTTGCAGTGTTCAAAATAAATGTATGATACCTGCTGTACCTGCTACTTGGTTTTTTTATCCACCAATAACTACTGAGCTAAAATTGAAAGTTAGCTTGATTATGTTTTTATTTTACACCCTCATCACTCTCCAGTGCTGTGTTTTTACAGATTAAATAAAGCCTGTATGAAAGGCATGTTAGCCATGCATCGACAGTAGTCATAATTAATACAAACCTAGCCCTCCGCAGGACTAACGTTACGTTAGCAAGGTACAGTAACGTTAATCTTACTTATTAGCGCTGAGAAGTCTACAGTTTTAAGATGGCGGCTGTTGACTAACGCCGGCGAGTCTGTCATTTCGCATCTAGTTCCATATACATGTGATATCTATGAGACGCATCAGCTGCTACCACCGTAGCATTATGCGGGCGTAGCTTGTAGGAACATTGGTATAGTTTGCAGTGGCTGTCGGCTGCAGTCAGGTATTATTGCTTCTTCCTCTACGCACATGACGTCAGCGTGTTGTCCTGCATTAAGAGTGGGCAAAATGTGATGGTTAGAGCTGGCAAAAATTAAATTCCTTGAAGCAAATAAAATTACTCGGATCAATTTTTAAACTCGAGTATTTGTGTCATCTCTAAATGCCATGCATTGAGTTATATTTTGTGGGCATTTCACGTCATTTGCTGTTAGTTTTTGGCACTTCCTTTTACTTTTGGAGCAGTTAAGGGTCAATTCCTGTTGATTTTTGGTTACTGAAAAGGAAAGACCTTAAAATAAACAGAAAGTAACCGGTAAATGCCCTAAAATGAACAGGAAGTGACCTGTAAATGCCCACAAAAGACTGGCTGTGAATGCTCTGGTTTCAGTGCCAATGACGGCACTAGAAGTTCAATCCGGTCAAAATGAGTAGGATGTCTAGCGCCGTCAATGGCAGCCAGTGGGATAACGTAGACACTTTTAGAATGGAAGATATTGGTAGCAACCTGTTGGTTCTTTTTTTTTTTTTTTTTTTTAATCAGTGACACTTTTTAAAACGATTTATCGATTTTTGGGGTGAGCATACGGATAACCTTTAGGGCTACAAAGTATCGCGATATATCATCTTTTCGATATATTGTTACATTTAGGGCTGTCCCAAACGACTAATTTCCTCCCGATTAGTCAGCCGACTATTTTTACGATTAGTCGACTAATCTAATAATTTTTTTTTTTTTCTACTTTAATGATTAAATTTTTGGTGAAGCTTATTAATTCACAAAAACATTTTGGAACACCTACATTCTTTATTACCGTATAAATAAATAACATAAATATCAATAATAAATCACAAACAATGATGTCAAATGCTGCTGCCATTAACTAGTGCAAAAAAAATGTAAACGGAAACACTGAGACGTCACCTCTTTAATAGGAGTCAAAACAATTCTTACTCTTTTTGTGGTATGTCATTGTCTATATTGTTCGAAATGTTAAAATGAATTCCAATGTCCTGGACAACCATTTTCAGAATACTTTGTGTGAGTTCAGATGCTTTTTCTGGTGTGCATTCCGCATTTTTGGGGGAGGGAAAAAAAACTGTTCAACTTCTGTTTGTTTTAACCTGAAAATAAAGTAGAGGGCACACTGAAATATTTCCACAATTATTTTGAATGAGAAGCACACATACTAACAGTAACAAAAATTAAAAATATAGTATTAATTTTATAGTATACTAGTATATGTATATACTAGGGCTGTCAAACGATTACAATTTTTAATCGAGTTAATTACAGCTTAAAAATTAATTAATCGTAATTAATCGCAATTAATCGCAATTCAAACCATCTATAAAATATGCCATATTTTTCTGTAAATTATTGTTGGAATGGAAAGATAAGACAAGATGGATATATACATTCAACATACGGTACATAAGGACTGTATTTGTTTATTATAACAATTAGAGCTGGGAATCTTTGGGCACCTAACGATTCGATTACGATTCAGATGGTCCGATTCGATTCTAAAACGATTATTGATGCACCCCCCCCCTTTTTTTAAATTTTTTTTTATTTAAATATTTTGTACATTTGTTCCAAAATTGTTCAAAAATACTCTCAGGCTAAACCAAACTACTATTTCAGTATCAAGTTAACATATAGCAGTAAACAAATATACAAAATTAACAGTAAATAAAAAACTCCAGTCCCCATTCTGTATCAGCAGCTTTAAACTACATTCAATTTAATGTTGTGAATCAACCGTTAAAGTTGTTAAAATTGCTCCCGTTAATCCATAATTTCCCTTTTGTCAACTTTCGACATGTAAAAGTTTTAAAACTATTTTAAAGATAGATTCAAGTCAATATTTTACCGATTTAGGAGTATTTTAGATAAAAAGTTAATTAGGTTTGCTTGGAAGGTTCGCTACAACAGCCTTGCAGAGAAGTGTACTGCTTTAAGATGGCGGCCGTTTACTACGTCTGCATCTAGCTTTTTGTAGATGTGCTGCAAACGCTACCGCTACCGTAGTGCATCTAGTCTTATATAAATGATATCTACCGTAACATTATGTGGATGACGTACTTTTGTAGCAGCTTCAGGTATGTTGTTGTGTTTTTTTATCTCGTGGCATGAGTTGAGCTAGAGCCGTGAGTTGAGCATTGGCATTACCCGAGGGGCCGGGTAATGAGAAGCATGATGTTTAGCTACTCTCGCTCCGTTGCTCATTGACCGCGCGGTATTTCAATAATCGGAATTTGGATGTTTGTGAATCATTTTCGAATCTTCCACGGCCGAATCGCGAATAATCTAAGAATCGGAAATTTTGCACACCTCTAATAACAATAAATCCACAAGATGGCATTAACATTATTAACATTCTGTTAAAGTGATCCATGGATAAAATGTTATATTAAAACGCCTCTTAATGTTTTCGTTTTAATAAAATTTGTAAAATTTTCAATCAAAAAATAAACTAGTAGCCCTATTCTGTCCTCAATGTGTGTGAGTACACAAATTGACAGATAGCGAACATAAGTTCCAAAAAGAAATCAGACGGTGTGGCAAAGTTGCACGGGCTTTACTGAAGTCATCTCTTTTTGACAGGAGCACGTTTCTTGTATTTTTGTAAAACTGAAAATAACAAGGCAATGTGTCAATAACTTGCATAAATCACAAAATAACATAAAATGTACACACACGTGTCCATTTGAGCAGTAGCACTAGCCAATTAGCTCACAAGCATCTAACAATGTAACTGCATTTCACCATATATGTGAACAAATTTAAATACACATCATCAATAACTATCTAATGCTCATGAATATAAACAAAGGAGGAATATAACTCACAAGCGATGCATGTATTAGACACAAACAGTGTTATGGGGCTATGAGAACTGCCACTGAATAGGGAATGGGACGTACTACGTCACTGTTTGGACGCGCCTCCATACTGGCAATATGATTTACTTCCGGTTCGGCAGAGTCAATGCGGATTGTAACGTGTGGTAGTGCTAAGCTAACTCCTTCGGTGTTTTAGAAAGAAAATATGGGCGTTTATTGTTGCGTTACCGGGTGCAGCAGCGTCTCCCACAGACAAAAAGGGGTTAGGAAAAATGGACTCACTTTTCACCGTTTTCCTGCATGGAGGACCAAATATCAGATCACGAAGGTACGACGGATGGCTGGATTGCAGCGGTTCGTCGGAAAAGCATTTCTTATGATCATATTTCTGCTGGAATGAGAGTGTGTACCTGTCATCTCTACTCTTGTAAGTTGAACGATTTATCCACTTTTGGTTTCAATACGTTTTTCTTTTTTTACACCGTTGTGTAAATCTGCCTCGGTAGCAATGCTCGCCTACTCCGACTCACCTACCTGTTGTGTTCCAAGGTAAACCTGCTGACAACACATCCCGATTGGTCACCATCTCTCTTCTTGGATCATTTGACAAAGAAAATTTGTTCAATGGAGTGGTTCCATTTGTCCTGTGTCGGACTCAAACAAGCCCCTGCTGCAGACGCCATCTGGGTCTGCCCTTCTCGTCGATGAACTGCGGGCTTTTAACTTGTGAAAATGCAAGAACTGTAATGCACATATTTATTCTGCCTGGCTATTTAACTATGGCCAGTGACGTTGTTTTTTTTAATCACTTTGACAAAGACACGTTTCATTGTAATGTTGAATTTATATATGCTATTATTATTTTTAATTTATAATATTCTTATTTGCACTAATGTAGACTTTAGACCAGCGGTCTCAAACCGACTCCACAAAGGGCCGCAGTGGGTCCTGGTTTTTGTTCCAACAGATCCAGCACAAACAGTTCAACCAATGAGGTTTCTACTAACATAAGCAGCACCTGATTGCAATCAACTGATTACACTTGTAAGAAACCAGATTGGTGAAAAGGTATTTGTCTCGTTTGGTTGGAATAAAATCCAGTACCCCCTGCGGCCCTTTGAGGACCGGTTTGAGACCACTGCTTTAGACTGTCAATTCAAATAGTGTTGGAAAAGTTGCAATACCTAAAATAGAAATGCAAGAACTGTAAAGTACATATTTATACACGTTTATTTACCTAAGGCCACTGGATGTTTTTTAACTGCTTTGAAAAATACAGGTTTTGTTGTGATCTTGTATTTATATAGTATATAGCTTATTATAATGTATTATGTATTATAATATTTGCTGCCCCCTGCCAGAGTGTGGGCCATTTTGTACTAAAAGGATTTTAAACTGTCAGTTCAAATACTGTGTTGGAGACTAGTACTTGCAATACTTAAAATGGAAATGCAAGAACTTTAAACCACATATTTATTTTGTCTGGCAATTTACCCAAGGCCAGTAAATAGTTTTTAAACTGCTTTGACAAAGACACATTTATGTTAAACTTGTATATATTACTTATAATTATATAATATTTGCTGACCCCGTCAGAGGGTGGGCCTTGTTTGCACTAATTTAAAGATTTTAAACTGTCAGCTCAAATACTGTATTGGAGAAGTTGCATTACTTGAAATAAATCTATTGCGACTTATCAGTCCCAGTTCTTGTCTACAACACTGTCCACACATTGTCAATGCATATTCCAAATAGAATAACAAAATTAAGTCACCTGACTTTGTAATTATTACACCTGTTTATTATGAAGACCTGAAGTAAACAACAAGCAGTTACAGTTTGTCAAGAAGTTGTTCAAGTCATGTTTTGGTATTCATATTTTATTGACTTTTCACAACAACACTTGGGATCGTGTTTGTAAGAGCAGAGCAAACTGAAGTTTCAGCGTGCACTCTTCGCCTTTCCAACCTCTCATAACGCTCTGATGTGGTGCGCTTGACCTCAGAATAACCCAAGAAGAGATATGGTGACCAATCGGGATGTGTTGTCAGCATTTCATATCCAGGTTTTCCTAGTAACACAACAGGTAGGTGAGGAGGAGGAGTAGGTTAGCATTGCTACCGAGGCAGATTTACACAACAGTAAAAAAACAACAACAAAAAACCGTATTGAAACCAAAACGGATAAATCGTTCAACTTACAAGAGTAGAGATGAGGGGAATACTCTCATTCCAGCAGAAATATGATCATAAGAAATGCTTTTCCGACGAACCGCTGCAATCCAGCCATCAGTAGTACCTTCGTGATGTGATATTTGGTCCTCCATGCAGGAAAACGGTTCAAAGTGAGTCCATTTTTCCTAACCCCTTTTTGTCTGTGGGAGACGCTGCTGCACCCGGTAACGCAACAATAAACGCCCATATTTTCTTTCTAAAACACCGAAGGAGTTAGCTTAGCACTACCACACGTTACAATCCGCATTGACTCTGCCGAACCGGAAGTAAATCATATTGCCAGCATGGAGGCGCGTCCAAACAGTGACGTAGTATGTCCCATTCCCTATACTGGATGCGGACGTTAGCTGGTCTGAATAGCACTGTCTATTAGTGTGAGTTCACGTCGACATATAATCACGTCAGAAAAGCGCGCCGAAACCCAAATAATCCGCTGCACTGAATCGCCAGCAGAGGGCGACAGTACGCCACATAACATATGCAAGTCACACCCAAGCGCCAGCAGAGGGCGGAAAAACTCCATAAAACACAATTAACAAGTTGGCCTTTCACTGTACTGACATTTAAATCTGTCTGAGCGGGCCTAGTGCGTCAAATATTTTAACGGGATTAATTAAAAAAATTAACGCCCGTTAACGCGATAATTTTGACAGCCGTAGTATATACACATTACATTACAAATGTCTTTTCATTACACGCCACATAGTTCGAAGGCTCGGTGCACCTTGAAACATCACTAGTAACTATTACAGTGGGGCAAATAAGTATTTAGTCAACCACCAATTGTGCAAGTTCTCTTACTTGAAAAGATTAGAGAGGCCTGCAATTGTCAACATGGGTAAACCTCAACCATGAGAGACAGAATGTGGGGGAAAAAAACAGAAAATCACATTGTTTGATTTTAAAAGAATTTATTTCCAAATTAGAGTTGAAAATAAGTATTTGGTCACCTACAAACAAGCAAGATTTCTGGCTGTCAAAAAGGTCTAACTTCTAACGAGGTCTAACAAGGCTCCGCTCTTTACCTGTATTACTGGCTCCTGTTTTAACTCATTATCGGTATAAAAGACACCTGTCCACAATCTCAGTCAGTCGCACTCCACTATGGCCAAGACCAAAGAGCTGTCGAAGGACACCAGAGACAAAATTGTAGACCTGCACCAGGCTGAGAAGACTGAATCTGCAATAGGTAAAACGCTTGGTGTAGTGGGAGTGGGAGAACTTGCACAATTAGTGGTTGACTAAATACTTATTTGCCCCACTGTAAATAATCATAGTACATCTAAAATATAATGCGCAGCAAAGTAATCAAGCAGTAAAATGTAAATTTATGTATGAGGCAACTAATAGCGAAAATAGTCCGTTTTATTCACTATCCAAATAATTGTTTCTGAAGGCCCTAAAACAAATAGATAAACAATTTATCTCACCTTTAACATAAAGCTTTTGGCAAAAAATTGTTCATTCAATTAGGTTAAAGAATGTCAAATTGGACCTCAATTCCCTCTATTTTATGTATGTCGACACCCAAAACGGAAAGAAAATACTTCACTTCTACCTATTTGTCAGTATGTTTCAATTGTCATGTCGCCCACTTCCAGCCGTGTGCTTCAAGAACGCCAAGCAATATGAGCAAGCCAAGGACGCTTACCTGAAGGAAGCCGAATACCACACCGAAAACAAGACGTATCCTTTGCTCATTTGTACTCTCCACTCATCCTCCCAACTTTTATTTGCTTTCTTTCCTTAACTTTCCCCCTGCAGGCTTTTCCATGCTGCCAAGTGAGTCTTTTTAATTCTTAAATAACACATGAGACGTGTTGTGTTTTTCAAGCGTTTGCCTCTTTCCTTAGGGCTATCGAACAAGCGGGAATGATGATGAAAGAGCAGAAGAAGATGCCCGAAGCCATCCAGTACATCGAGAAGGCGTGCATGATGTATATGGAGAATGGGACGCCCGACACCGCTGCCATGGCTCTGGACCGTGCTGGCAAGTGAGTCAGCCGTCAATGGCGGAGAATTGGTTCATGCGTTATGAAGTAGCGCTGTACAACATGACAATATATATGGACAAAACAATATGAAATCTTCGACGTTTTTACATGTTTGTCATTATCGCGATAGACCTGTTCCTACAATGCACAATTTGGCCAGCAGGTGGTGCCAAATTTCGCTAACTTGATACATTTTGTGATTCCAAATGGCATCCAGTGGTAAGTCTACTTACCAATTTAATTAGTTTTAAAAGTAGTTTCATAACCTGAAAAGTTTGTAAGTAGTAGGGGTGTGCCATCATAGGCACCCCACGATTTGATTCGATTACGATTCAGGGTGCTACGATCCGATTATTAAACGATGATCATGGTACTGATTAGGCCTGAACGATATTGGAAAAAACTATTGTTGCGATTTTTTTGAGGTGTGCAATATATTGCGATATTATATTGCGATAGTAAAAAAAAAAAAAATATATATATATATATATATATAATTTTTTTTTTTTTTTTAAAGAAATTTTCACTAGATGACTTGAATAGCTGTTTGGAAATACTTTGCATGACACACCGTGACCACAGTGTATTCATATAATACCGTTTCATTTTTGAATGATTAAGATTGCTGTATTATTATGAAGGGATCCAGGAAGCAATGTCTGCACAAAATAGATAATTTATTGAACACAATATTTGACACTTCAACAGCAGCAAATACATTAAATGACAAATAAAAGAGCAGGTGCATTCGTCCCCTAAGTTTTTGACAAAATATAACAATAAATAAAAACTTCTGTAAAATAACAACAAAGTTGTAAACATAGTTGAACAAAAATATTAAATATGACAAATAAGAGTTGTTCACAAACTATAACAATAAATAAAAACCTCAGTAAAACAATAAAGTTGTCAACATATTTGAACTTAAATATTAAATCTGTCAAATAAAAGTGCAAGTGCATTAGTCCCCTGAGTTGTTTACACAAAATATAACAATATAAAACTGCAAAACTGCAACAAAGTTGTAAAAATATTTAAAAAATATTAAGTATCAAAACTTTATGTGCAGCTGTACTATAGTTATTTGAAAAATACGATTTACAATTAATTTAAATATAAAAGAAACAGAAACTCAATTGAACTTGTAAATAATTGAACTGAATAACAGCAAATAACTGATGAATAACAGAACCATTTTAACTCCCAAATTTCCTGCCTTCCTGTTAGCTGTCACATGAATAAAAAGAAGAAAAGACATTCCTGCAGCTGTGTTATGTATTTGTCTGCATATCGTCCACCTTCCTTGCTCAGCAATTCTCAACTGGGTCTCATAGGTTTTTGGCCAAGACTACTAGTTTATCCACCATTGCAGGCTTGAGACAACAACGTTGGCACGTAACAATGTTCCCACCTGTACTAAAAAGCCTCTGATGGGAAGCTCGTAGCAGGAATGCATAGATACCTGCGTTTTAAATGGTCCCACATGTTCGACGGATTACTTCTTGTTGAGGCAACCATGGCGAGGCACTGTCAACAGGGCTGTTTTTTGTTCCTTATATTCTTGTCGATAGCCAAAATACTTCCAAAACTCCTTTTGGAGACAGTCTTCCCTATTCAAAGTGTTGCTTGCTTTCACTTTGAAAACGGCCCCTCCTCCCTCCGCTCTGCTGTTCGGCCCCTCCTCCCTCCACTCCGCTGTAGCAGGGGAGGGGGAGGAGCCGATGACTGCGAGTTGGAGGGAATGAGATGAGAGGTTGTGCGCTCTCCTTCGCGCTCCTTCCTCAAAACAAACGTTTGTGGATTTAAAAAAATGAAATGAAAAACTATCGCACGTCCTTGCGATGGGACTATTGCGCATGCGCACATCGCGATGGCAATGTTTAAACGATATATCGTTCAGGCCTAGTACTGATGATGATCATGGTTATCGCGATTATCACGATTATCGATGCATCGTACATTACTACTTAATACAGTAGCCAATCAAATGTATGTCCATTATTTATTTAAAATATCCTAATGATTCAACAGGAACGATGGAAACATGCCCATACAACAAAAAGCTGCCCTTAAGCTGTTTTTTATTTCTTTTATTTATTTTTTTTTACAAGAACGTGCAAAAACATTAACCATTTTAAAGGGAGTACTTATTTCTCTCAACAATACAATAAAATTTACACAGGTGGAATGAATTCCACATTTTCTGGAAACAAAGTGTCTTTAGAAATAAGACTTCTTTTAACCAATATATTTTGTTTTCACAGAATTCTGTACTATTTCGCATGTTTGTAGTGTACACAGTACAAGAGGGTTAGAGCCTAGTTCGGGCCTAAAAAATCCAGCCCGGCCCGACACGGCCCGCTGGTATTGAGGCCCGACCCGGCCCGAACCCCATCAATTAACTAGATTTGCAGGCCCGAGCCCGAAAAACCTGATTTTTTTTTTTTTTTAATTTGTTGGAGTGACGCGGGAAAAAAAACGCAGCAATTTATTTTCATTTCTTCGAGTTTGCAGAAAAAAACGCAAGTTTTCTTAATGTTTAAATAGTCTACATATTTTTATGATCACCATAAAAACATTTACACAACGAAATAACACTGGAAAAGTTTAATATTAAAAAAAAAAAAAAAGAGGTTTTGCAGACACACAGAGGAGAAGATTCAAAACGATCACATTTGTGTTGCCTTTGTGTGCATAAATAAAAGTGTCTTTGGTAACGAATTCACAGTTGTCAGAAAAAAAATGCAAGTTTACTCAATATTTAAATAGTCTACATATTTTTATGAGAATTATAAAAGCATTTACACAAAGAAATAACGCTGGGAAAGTTTGTTAAATATATTTCTGAGTGTGTGGGATATTGTTCTCACATGGACGCGCCTCTCTGACAAGGAGAGGGAACAGCAGCAGCGAAAAAAAAAAAAAACCTACAAATGCTTTGAAATAACATTCTTAATTGTAATGACAACAATACCAAAAATAAATTATAAAAAAATACAAATGAAATAAAAGCTTTTAAACTGCGGGCTGGCCTTGACTGCAGTCTGCAACTTGCGGCCTCATGTCCTGCTCTTTATTCCTGTGAAATAAGGGAAATAAGTAGACTGACTTGGACTAAAAATGGCGATTTGAACAGCAGGATATTATGGTTTACTTACAGTGTTTATATTTTTTTGGTCGTCGTCGTGCAGGAATAAGATTGCGTCCACTGGCAGGTTTCAGTGACGTTCTCCGCTGATCTATTGTGCGGCCTGCAGTGCTGAAAACTCTCTCGCAGCTGCTGCTGCTTGCAGGGATGCACAACACTTTTTCTTGCCAACTTGAAAAGTTTTGGGTATATATTTGTTGCATTCGACGAAGCCGACGCAGTTTTTTGTTGCATCTTCCACGATCAATTGAAATTCTTTCCACACCTCGCTCCTACCGGTGCATTCTTGTCTCTTCCATTCCCCCGTCTTCAGTTTGTTTTTAATTTCTCGCTGCTCCATACTAAAAATGAAGTACCACGAGGATGAGAAGTTGTGCACACGCGGAAGTCGCCAGAACAGGAGAAAATGAAAAAGAGGGTGGTGCCTCGGCCGTGCGCAAGTGCTACAGCGGGAGAACAAGAAGAAAAAGCGGGCGGCGCAACGGCGTCCATGTGCGTGCATGCACAAGCAAAAGCGCAATACAGAGAGCCTGCTCTCCATTTTTTATTTTTATTTTTATTTTTTTAAATAATTTATTAGTCCGGCACGGCGGCCCGACCCGACCCGAACGTGAATGCTTAACATTTTGCGCCCGACGGGACGGGTCGGGTTCGGGTTCGGGCACAAGATCTAACCTCTAAAGAGGGTTCGTGTACTCACCTCTTTTAGATGCACACGGGTCTAGGCAACACACTCAGGACATTTTTCAATTGAAATGCCTAAAAACTGTTGCACATCTAAATGACAAGGAGCAACGAACTATCTCTCTTCCCTTCTTGCTCTAAAAAAATAACTTGCGCACAAAAGCGCGACCACCGGGTTGCGCTTCTGTCCCTGCCTCTCTCATACACAAATTTATTTTCCAGTCTTTTAAAAAGGTGTAAATATCTCTCTCTCAGTAACCAGCAGCATCCATCATACCGTGCGCGCACCTGTTAACGGTGCCCGGCGGCAGACGTGTCTTGAATTTCGTTCTGCTACGAGCGGCTGTCATAAAGTTTTGAGGGAAAAACATCGTTTTTGAACCTTTATGAATCGAATCGTCGCGTGTCGAATCGCCATATTACAAGTAATTAGCATATGAAAGATAATACATACTGTGATAGATCATTCCTGCTCACAGCAATGCAGTAACGTAACTACTTTATACTGCTTAGCTTTAGGTTGCAGCACTGAAACTGCTTACTGCTCACTTTTTTTTCAGGTCAGTTTAATGTTAATTCAAAAACAACGTTAGCTGTCATAATTGTATAATTTTTAGTTGATTAATTTGAAATGTATCATATTGTGGCATATTGATATCGTGACATAAAATAGTCCATATTATGAAAGATTTTTTCATATCATATAGCACTAATACTATATATTTTTGTGCTCACAGGCTGATCGAGCCCCTCAACATTGAGAAAGCAGTTGATTTGTACCAGAAGGCTGCCGGTGTGTTTGAGGTATTGATAATATTCACATATTATAGCGGTCTCACTATTCCAAACTGCCTAATGGTGTCGTATGTTTGCCGCAGAATGAGGACCGTTTGCGTCAAGCCGTGGAGTTGCTGGGCAAAGCTTCCAGGTTGCTGGTGCGCTTAAAAAGGTTCGTATCTTGCTGCATTTTTATCTCCGCCTTGCTGCAGACGAAATGGTTGACTTTTAAAAATGTGTGTGCGCGCAAAGGTTGGATGATGCTGCCGTGGCTTTGCAGAAAGAGAAGAACATGTACAAGGAGATTGAGAACTTTCCAATGTGCTTCAAGGTGAGCGGTGTATGCAAAAAAAGGGCACTTGTTCAGAACAGTGTTGTTTTCGTCAACGATGACTATAACGAAAATATTTCGTCGACGAAATTTTTTTAATGGCTATATCAAGACTATAACAAGCTAAAAACCTATCATGGGAGACTAAAATTAATGATATGAATGCCAGTTTTCGTCTGACGAGACGAAAATGCGCCATAGTTTTCGTCGCATGTACACAATATGTGAAATTTTATGTGTAGTTAGCCTGCCTGGTTGTGTCACTCATGTGACGTACTGCGACCGCTCCAACTCCCGCACTAGTCTAGTGTCCTCTCCAGTCTACCCATTGCTTGTTTTAAGACACACACGGTAAGATTTGTCTTCTTATCTTGGCAAGAGAGAATATGCAATATTGTTTTAGCCTTTAAAAGGTCTGTGCTGAGTGCTAAATGTAACTCGTAGCGTTAGCATAGCATTCACGTTCATGTTAGCATTAGGCCATTGCTAACGGCGAGCATCATCCTAAACTCTCGGACAACTTTTTTTTTTTTTACATACAATTTTCGGCGTCCAGGCGAGTATAACTAATTGAAAATAATGTAGCCTACTGTTTTCTTGCTGAGTGTGAATTATCATGTGATTGATTTGTAGACGCTACAATACGTGCTCGTCTGTCAATTTTCATTGGATACCTTTTCTTATTTTTGGAGTGGAATTTTCTAATTTTACAGACGAAAATATTGAGTTAACATCGACTAAAACTAGATGAAGAAAAACACATTTTGAAATGACTAAAATATACAGACTAATGAGTATTATCGTCCAAAAGACGAAAACTAAGACCAAAATTAAAATGGCTGGCAAAAACAACACTTTTTCAGAACTACCAAAATTGGTAGTTGTGTCTGTGGCTAGATCGTTCATTGCAAGCCGTTCCTTCATTCACCCATCCCAGTTAAAATGGAGCACCGTCAGTAGCACTGGAAGATGAGCATTCACAGCCAGTATGAGAAAATTGGATGTCAATCATTGTCAATGGCAGGCAATGACTTCCTTTTGCGTCACTTCCATGTCATTTTAAGATACTTATGACTCATTTCCTGTAAATTCTGGATCGTTTCCTGTTGACTTTATGGGCAGCTTCTTGTTGATTTGATGTCAGTTTCTGTTGGTTATTGGGCATGTTTGGGTCACTTCCTTGTTAACTCATTGGCTGCCATTGATGGTGCTAGACGTCCAATCCATTTTGACTGGGAGGGGCCGAATGAACCAATGTGACCCGCGACACGAAAGTGAGCCAAGTGTATAAGTATCATAAATATACGGTTTTATGGCGTCAATGTACAGTGGGGCAAATAAGTATTTAGTCAACCACTAATCGTGCAAGTTCTCCCACTTGAAAATATTAGCGAGGCCTGTAATTGTCAACATGGGTAAACCTCAACAATGAGAGACAGAATGTGGGGAAAAAAAACCTTTGTTGGCAATAACGGAGGCCAAACATTTTCTGTAACTCTTCACAAGCTTCACTGTTGCTGGTGTTTTGGCCCATTCCTCCATGCAGATCTCCTCTAGAGCAGGGATGTTTTGGGGCTGTCGTTGGGCAACACGGACTTTCAACTCCATCCACAGATTTTCTATGGGGTTGAGGTCTGGAGATTAGCTAGACCACTCCAGGACCTTGAAATGCTTCTTACGAAGCCACTCTTTTGCTGCCCTGGCTGTGTGTTTGGGATCTTTGTCATGCTAAAAGACCCAGCTACGTCTCATGTTCAATGCCCTTGCTGATGGAAGGAGATTTTCACTCAAAATCTCTCGATACACGGCCCCATTCATTCTTTCCTTTACACAGATCAGTTGTCCTGGTCCCTTTGCAGAAAAACAGCCCCAAAGCATGATGTTTCCACCCCCATGCTTCACAGTGGGTATGGTGTTCTTCGGATGCAATTCAGTATTCTTTCTCCTCCAAACACGAAAACTTGTGTTTCTACCAAAAAGTTCTATTTTGGTTTCATCTGACCGTGACACATTCTCCCAGTCCTCTTCTGGATCATCCAAATGCTCTCTAGCGAAGCGCAAACGGGCCTGGACGTGTACTGGCTTCAGCTGGGGGAAACGTCTGGCAATGCAGGATTTGAGTCCCTGGCGGCGCATTGTGTTACTGATAGTAGCCTTTGTTACTGTGGTCCCAGCTCTCTGTAGGTCATTCACTAACTCACCCCATGTGGATCTGGGATTTTTGCTCACCGTTCTTGTTATCAATTTGACGCCACGGCGTGAGATCTTGCATGGAGCCCCAGATCGAGGGAGATCATGTCTTCCATTTTCTAATAATTGCTCCCACAGTTGATTTCTTTACACCATGCGTAGGTAAACTATTGCTGATTCAGTCTTCCCAGCCTGGTGCAGGTCGACAATTTTGTCTCTGGTGTCCTTCGACAGCTCTTTGGTCTTGGCCATAGTGGAGTTTGGAGTGTGACTGACTGAGGTTGTGGACAGGTGTCTTTTATACCGATAATGAGTTAAAACAGGTGCCATTAATACAGGTAACGAGTGGAGCCTCGTTAGAAGAAGTTAGACCTCTTTGACAGCCAGAAATCTTGCTCGTTTGTAGGTGACAAAATACTTATTTTCTCCTCTAATTTGGAAATAAATTATTTATAAATCAAACAATGTGATTTTCTGGGTTTTTTCCCAAATTCTGTCTCTCATGGTTGAGGTTTACCCATGTTGACAATTACAGGCCTCTCAAAAGTAAGAGTAGGAGAACTGGCACAATTGGTGGTTGACTAAATACGTATTTGCCCCACTGTATAAATAAAAGCATTTGATTTTGTTTGTACAACACATACACTACCGTTCAAAGGTTTGGGGTCACCCAGAGAATTTTGTTTTCCTTCAAAAATCACACTTTTATTTTTCAAATGAGTTGCAAAATGAATAGAAAATATAGTCAAGACGTTGACAAGGTTAGAAATAAGGATTTTTATTTGAAATAATCATTTTCTCCATCAAACTTTGCTTTCGTCAAAAAACGCTCGCTTAGCAACAATTACAGCTTTGCAGACCTATGGCATCCTAGCTGTTAATTTGTTGAGGGAATCTGGAGAAATTTCACTCCACATATCCAGAAGCACCTCCCACAAGAGCTCAATGGGTTTGAGATCTGTTGACTGTGCTGGCCTCTCCATTACAGATAGAATACCAGCTGCCTGCTTCTTTCCTAAATGGTTCTTGCACAATTTGGAGGTGTGCTTTGGGTCACTGTGATGTTATAGGATGAAATTGACCCCAAACAAGCGTTGTCCACAGGGTATGGCATGGCATTGCCAAATGGAATGATAGCTTCTTTATTTAAAATCCCCTTGATCTTGTACATCTCTACCACAGAAGCACCAAAGCAACCCTAGACCATCACATTACCGTCACCATTGTTGACAGATGACATCAGACACTCTTCCAGCATCTTTTCAGTTGGTTTGTGTCTCACAAATGTTATTCTTTTTGATCCAAAGTCCAACACCTCAAACTTTGATTCGACTGTCCATAAGTTTTTTCCAATCTTCCTCTGTTCAATGTCTGTATTCTTTTGCGCATATTAATCGTTTCCTTTTATTAGCCTGTCTCAGATATGGCTTTTTTTTTTGCCACGCCGCCCTGTAAGCCAGCATCCCGAAGTCGTCTCTTCACTGTCGACATTGACACTGGCGTTTTACGGGTACTATTTAATGAAGCTGCTAGATGAGCACCTGCGAGGCATCTATTTCTCAATCTAGACACTCTTATGTACTTAGATTCTTGCTCAGTTGTGCAGCGGGGTCACACTTCTCTTTCTACTCTGGTTAGATCTTGTTTGTGCTGCTCTCTGAAGGGAGTGGTACACAGCGTTATAGGAAATCTTCAATTTCTTGGCAATTTCTCTTATGGAATAGCCTTCATTTCTAAGAACAGCTGCCAAGTTTTATGTGAAAGTTGTCTTTTTCTAGCCATTTTGAGAGTTTAATCAAACCCACAAAGGTGATGCTCCAGATACCCAACTACCTCAAAGGAAGATCAGTTTTATAGCCACCTAAAGTGTTTTGAGCTGTGCCAACATAATTGCACAAGGTTTTCTAATCTTTTATCCTTCTAAGGCAACTAGCAAGCAGGAGTGATGAAGTTTGCTGGAAATGGGCCTCTTTACAAAACTACGTAGATACTGCATTAAAACCGGACGTTTCCAGCTAGAATAGTTTTTTTCTGATTATCGTAATTTCCCGAATATAAGGCGCACCCGTGTATGACGCGCACCCCAAATTTACTTGTAAAATCTAGGGGAAATTATTGTACCCGTGTATAACACGCACCCTAAATTTAGCACCAATAAATAGAAGAATACAAGAAAACAGAGCTCGTGTACAGATACAGAAATGCCATTTTACAGACTGGTGAAACACAGCACAAGCATAGCACATTGGTAGTTTATAACATTACCGTAAACTGACAATATGTACGGTAATAATATAACTTCTTCAATTTACCAGAATCCAGGAGAAAACAAAACAGATGTGACTTTTCTTTTAAAGGCTGCTGTATAACTTGATACGGTAAAATAAAAGTGGTGATTTAGGTCGGAAATTAGAAGAGCGCTGTTGACTGGAATGTAACAATAGGAACTATTGTTATTTGGATTTCCCGAGTTTCCCGAGGGACAGATATAGTTGACCGACACACACAGGATGTCTGTGTTATGTTTGTTATGGGCCGAGTTGCGGAGCTGCAATAAACGTTGACTCAAATAGTTCAAGAAACTAAATTCTGTGCTTTATAAAGAGTGAAAAAAGCAGAGTTTAACACAGACGAAATCATTCGACCAATCAGAGTGAAGTATTACCGTGTAGCGAGTTATAACTGAATTCAGCGGCGGAACTTATGTTGGCACGTTGTATAGTTCCCGGGGGGAGGTATTTTGTTGAGGGAACAGCCGGAAAGATAGTTATATTCTGCGGGTTGCATGTGAGACAGACATTGCTACCGTATTTTGTTGCAGCCTAAATGTCAATAAAGCAATGCGGATTAGCGCTGTTGTTTGATACTCCACCTCTGACTCTTTCCCAGGTTCGCCACGACCGACACAAATTGGTGACGTCACGTACCGTAATGGTCTGCAACGGATCGCCGCCTACGTTTCTTCAACGCAACACGGCCGTGTCAATTAAAAAAAAAAAATCGGTCTATATATATATATATATTAGGGGTGTCAAACGATTAAAGATTTTAATCGACTTAATTACAACTTAAAAATTCATTAATCGTAATTAATCGCAATTCAAACCATCTATAAAATATGCCATATTTATCTGTAAATTATTGTTGGAATGGAAAGATAAGACACAAGATGGATATATATACATTCAACATATGGTACATAAATACTGTATTTCTTTATTATAACAATAAATCAATAAGACGGCATTAACATTCTTTCTGGTAAAGAGATCCACGGAAAGACTTGTAGTTCTTAAAAGATAAATTTTAGTACAAGTTATAGAAATTTTATATTAAAACCCCTCTTCATGTTTTCGTTTTAATAAAATTTGTAAAATTTTCAATCAAAAAACAAACTAGTAGCCCGCCATTGTTGATGTCAATAATTACTTACACAATGCTCATGGGTGCTGAAGCCTATAAAATCAGTCGCACCCAAGCAATGGGGTGGCGTGGCTCAGCGGTAAAGTAGTCGTCCCCAAACCCAGAGGTTATGGGTTCGATTCTTCGCCCTGATGAACTCGCCTAAGTATCCTTGAGCAAGATACTGAACCCCATGTTGCTCCTGGTGCTGCGTCATTAGTAGGTGAATGGCGAGATAGTGTAAAGCGCTTTGAGCGCCTTGAAAGGTGGAAAAGCGCTATATGAGTGTAGCACCATTTACCAAGTGCCACCAGAGGGCGGCAAAACTCCGAAAAACACAACAAGTACACCTTTCACTATGCTGTCATTTTAATCTGTTTGAACGGGGCATTTGTGCATTAATTGCGTCAAATATTTTAACGGGATTAATTTAAAAAATTAATTACCGCTCGTTAACGCGATAATTTTGACAACCCTAATATATATATATATATAATATATACTTTTTTTTTTTTTTGTCTCCATCCCTGTACCCGTTTATAATGCGCACCATGATTTTACAAGTTGATTTTGGGGGAAAAAAAGTGTGTGTTATATTCGGGAAATTACAGGTAGTTTAATGTTACTTCAATTGAAAAAAATTGTGCATTTCTTTCAAAAAGGAGGAAATTCCGAAGTGATCCCAAACTTTTGAGCGGTAGTGTACCTGTCAGGCAGACTACGCCTGGTGGGCCGCTTCTGGCCCACGAGCCTTATATTTGACACCGGTAATATAAGCGATGTAATAATAAGATGACTGTTATTTCATTTCAGAAAACGACAGCTCAGGTTCTGATCCACCTTCACCGAGGCGACTACGTGGCAGCTGACAAGTGCGTCAGGGAGAGTTACAGGTATGTCTCACGTAACTTTCACACAGCTTTTTGTTACTGTAATGCAAAAGCTGATTTTTTACAAATTTTTTGGGGTGGGCGGGGCGCAGCCTGCCCGGCTACAGTGGCAGCGAGGACTGCGTCGCCATGGAGACGCTACTGCAGGGCTACGACGAGCAGGACGAGGATCAGGTGTACCGCGTCTGCAATTCCCCTCTGCTGAAATACATGGACAATGATGTGAGGAAACGCACAATAGCCAGGACTTCTACCTGCTGTCAATGGCGCTTAAACATGATCACTCTTTGTAATTTACCAGTACGCTAAGTTGGCCATCTCGCTGCGGGTGCCAGGCGGGGGAAGCAAGAAGAAGAAAGCCAACGCGGCACCGGCTGGGGGTGCCGGCGGTGACGCTTCCGCCGCCGAGCAAGGCGACGATGACGAATACGAGGGTGGCCTCTGTTAGCCTCGGAGCGAGACTTCCTTCCATCCCGTTACAAACCTCCGACACATTGCTGTATGGCTGTCACGTGCAAAAAAAAAAAAAAAACATTCAAATCATACAAATTAAACCTATTGTAGTGTTGCAGATTTCTTTTAAGGTGGAAGAATGAAAGTTGTGATGTGCATGTGTACATTTATTTTTATGTGTCTTAAAATCAAAATGTAAAATGTGTGTATACTATAGCTCTTTATTTTATTCAGTATTCCAGTTAACCCAGAAATGCTGAGTAAGTTCTTAAAGGGACGGTTAATGTATTTATTTTATTTTGTGCTCTTGCTCATGTGTACATTCCCTGACCAAGCAGTCAACCTGATGTACATATTGAAGACATCAATAAACAACCCATTAAGTGGCTTTTTTTTTTTCTTATTTCCATCACGCATTTTCGCTTGTATAATCTTAGCACATTTGCAAAAAAAAAATAATGGCAAACACACAACTTGCTGACATTTTTAAATTTTTGCTTCGACTCACGACATTTGACATACAACTTGATGCTGATAGACAAGTTTCCGCTTTACTTCCGCATTTCTGCACGCGACTTCCGTTTTACACTTTCTCCATCCAAAACAACAGTGAAGTTGGGAGTGGCATCACTCATCAAAATCCCTCAAGAATTTGGAAATACCTCATCTGCCATCATCATGGAGGAGAACATATTCATGAAAGCGGATGTGGAATCAAGCCCTTTCCACCACAATGACCGGGTGTTTATGTAGCCATGTTGCCGCTGGTGTTATGGAAGGTATGTTTTTTCTACCCCTGCATTTTCATGTGTCCAGTGTTTAAAAAATACTAAAGCTAAAATCTTGCGCATGAAACGACTTGTCTTTGATATTATGATTTTTAATATTATTTACTACAACTACTGTACTGCTGTGCCAATCAGTACATGTAGGATGGCACAATTGTGTAAACGCATAAATGCAAGTGTATCAGTTTTTTTTTTCATTTGTTTACAGGTAGAAAACGCTGTTAGGCAAGGGAAGACCACTCGATGTGCCTCACAACCAAGGCTGTCAACAGACTTGCAGGGGCCCGGGGACAAGACACCATTATAGGGTCCCCCAAGCCACCTCTGCCACAGTCTTGTCACGACAACTTACGCAGTACTTTTAACACTTTGCAATGACAGTGTAAATTTTCAAATGATTTGAGATAGTTAAATTTACAAATTTAACAGACCGTAATGTGATATGAAACAATATAAACAATTTCCACCTATTGTCCCATGTAGGCTACAATACAAAACAACTGAGAGTGCTATGCCTGCCTACTAAGCAACAAAACAGTATAACTAAACATCCTGTGCCTGCCTCTTCCACATCCCTGGGGTTATCAAGCCCTCAAACAGTGATGCACCTAGATTTTTTGACAGCAAAGTCGTTTATAACGTCAGTGAAATCCAGTTTTTGAGCAAGCTCACGCTCAATGGAGAGCATGGCTAGGTTGTTAAGCCTGCCCTGTGATATGGTGGAGCGTAGGTAGTTTATTTTCATTTTAATGAAGGCTCGCTCTCCTCTAGCTACAGTCACTGGCAAAGACAAGAAAATGCGTAGCAGTGTGCTACGTGTGTAATAGTGTGCTTCGTATTAGCGTTTGCTATATACACAGTGGGTTGTAAACCCAAGATAAATCCAGCCGCCGGACCAGAGTCTGTTCAGCCTCACACACCTGCTCCCCACAGGCTAACATAAATCCCTGATCTCCCATCGCCTTCTTGCTCCTCGGCTCAACGCGAGCAGCATTTCCTGTCATACTGCAGCTCAATAGGCTACAAGCGGTCGTTGACGGATTCGAATCGGGCTTTGGTCAGGGTGATCGCAAATGCAAACGTTCCGTGTTAGCGGCTGTTGTTCACTTACCGACATCACCGTCCACAGCCAACTCTAGCCATAATTCTCTGGCTTCATGTCCCCCTTTTAAAAACATCATTTTTTTCTCATTCACCTCTTGGATCTTCATCTCTTTTTCTTTTCTGCGCACCCGATTTATAACGACTCGCCATGTTCAGAAATCAGAATCTATAACGACAGATTTTCATTTCTCGCTTCAGGGCACATACAGTGGGGAGAACAAGTATTTGATACACTGCCAATGGGAAAACCCATTGGCAGTGTATCAAATACTTGTTCCCCCCACTGTACGTAGTGTAGCCTTGAGTGCGCCAGAGAGGGGTCAAACCATTCTCTGCTAAGACACAGGGGGTGGGGGGTCGTTGTGCAAAAAAAGGAAAAAAATATATATTCGAAATATGTTCTACTCAATATATACTTAAAAACTTTATTAAATAATATTTAATCAGACAATGATTTAAATAAAAAAGAAATATGTGAATGTAAAATAAATTAAGGGTCATTCAGGGGCCCCTATGGCCCTGAGGCCCAGGACAACATACCCAGTTGCCCCCCCGTCGACAGGCTTGCTCACAACAACCCTTACTGTACGTAAGGGAGCCTAGCCAAACTCTTGGCGGCCTCCAGACAGGCTTTCACTCACCGTCCTCCCTGTTTCTCACAGTTACACGAGATATTTTTCTAATAATTTTAATTATAATAATTTTATAAATTGTGATTTATTGACCTGTTTGCACTTGCACCAATCATTTTAAATAAAACAAGAAATTGAATCAGGTTGTCCAGATGTTTTATTTTGATCAATATCTGCAATAAAGAATCACATACCATTTTTGTTTATATGTACAATACATACTTTGTAGTATCTCCTTGAAACCACCAAAATCTTTGTCCGCCCTTCTGAATTCGGCAACTGTAATATTACCGCAATTTTCGGACTATAAGCCGCTACTTTTTTCCCTAATTTTGAAATCTGCGGCTTATACAGTGGTGCATATAAGTATTTAGTCAACCACTAAATGTGCAAGTTGTCCCACTTGAAAATATTAGAGAGGCCTGTAATTGTCAACAGGGGTAAACCTCAACCGTGAGAGACAGAATGGGGGGGGGGGGGGGGGGGGGGGGGGGGGACAGAAAATCACATTGTTTGATTTTTAAAGAATTTATTTGCAAATCATGGTGGAAAACAAGTATTTGGTCAATACCAAAAGTTCATCTCAATACTTTGTTATGTACCCTTTGCTGGCAATAACGGAGGCCAAACATTTTCTGTAACTCTTCACAAGCTTTTCACACACTGTTGCTGGTATTTTGGCCCATTCCTCCATGCAAATCTCCTCTAGAGCAGTGATGTTTTGGGGCTGTCGTTGGGCAACACGGACTTTCAACTCCATCCACAGATTTTCTATGGGGTTGAGATCTGGAGACTGGCTAGGCCACTCCAGGACCTTGAAATGCTTCTTACGAAGCCGCTCCTTTGTTGCCCTGGCCGTGTGTTTGGGATCATTGTCATGCTGAAAGACCCAGCCAGTCTCATCTTCAATGCCCTTGCTGATGGAAGGAGATTTTCACTCAAAATCTCTCGATACGTGGCCCCATTCATTCTTTCCTTTACACAGATCAGTAGTGATGGCCAAATGAAGCCTCATGAAGCAATGAAGCTTTGCAGCCAATTGGTTTGCACATGTAGCAAAGCTTCATGGTGCTTCATTTACCCTTTGGCACCATCAAGTGGTCTAGAAGGCCAAGAGGTCAACATTGTTAAGAATTCAATGGCTATTTGCTTAAGACAAAGATATGAATTAGAGGTTAGATCTTGTGCCCGAACCCGACAGTCAGGTCGGGCCCAAAATGTTAAGCATTCACGTTCGGGTCGGGTCGGGCCGCCGTGCCGGACTAATAAATTATTTAAAATTGCGCTTTTGCTTGTGCACACACGCACATGAATGCCGTGGCGCCGCCCGCTTTTTCTTCTTGTCCTCTCGCTGTAGCACTTGGGCACGGCCGAGGCACCGCCCTCTTTTTCATTTTTTCCTGTTCTGGCGCCTTCCGCGTGTACACAACTCCACAACTCCTCATCCTCGTGGTACTTCTTTTTCAATATGGAGCAGCGAGAAGTTAAAACCAAACTGAAGACAGGGGAATGGAAGTTGCAAGAATGCACCGGTAGGAGTGAGGTGTGGAAAGAATTTCAATTGATCGTGGAAGATGCAACAAAAACTGTGTCGGCTTCGTCGAATGCAACAAATATATACCCAAAACTTTCCAAGTTGGCAAGAAAAAGTGTTGTGCATCCCTGCAAGAAGCAGCAGCAGCAGCAGTGAGAGAGTTTTCAGCGCTGCAGGCCGCACAATAGATCAGCGGAGAACGTCACTGAAACCTGCCAGTGGACGCAATCTTATTCCTGCACGACGACGACCAAAAAAATATAAACACTGTAAGTAAGCCATAATATCCTGCTGTTCAAATCGCCATTTTTAGTCCGAGCCGGTCTAATTATTTACCTTATTTCACAGGAATAAAGAGCAGGACATGAGGCCGCAAGCTGCAGACTGCAGTCAAGGCCAGCCCGCAGTTTAAAAGCTTTTATTTCATTTGTATTTTTTTATAATTTCGTTTTGGTATTGTTGTCATTACAATAAAGAATGTTATTTCAAAGCATTTGTAGTTTTTTTTTTTTTTTGCTGCTGTTCCCTCTCCTTGTCAGAGAGGCGCGTCCATGTGAGAACAATATCCCACACACTCAGAAATATCTTTAACAAACTTTCCCAGCGTTATTTCGTTGTGTAAATGCTTTTATAATTCTCATAAAAATATGTAGACTATTAAAATATTGAGTTAACTTGCATTTTTTTTCTGACAACTGTGAATTCGTTACGAAAGACACTTTTATTTATGCACACAAAGGCAACACAAATGTGATCCTTTTGAATCTTCTCCTCTGTGTGTCTGCAAAACCGCATTTTTTTTATATGAAACTTTCCCAGCGTTATTTCGTTGTGTAAATGTTTTTATAATGATCATAAAAATATGTAGACTATTTAAACATTAAGAAACTTGCGTTTTTTCTGCCAACTCTAAGAAATGAAAATAAATTGCTGCTGCGTTTTTTTTTCCCCGCGTCACTCCAACAAATAATAATAATTTTTTTTTAAATCGGGTTTTTTCGTGCTCGGGCCTGCAAATCGAGTTAATTGATCGGGCCGGGTCGGGCCTCAATACCAGCGGGCCGTGTCGGGTCGGGCTGGATTTTTTAGGCCCGGACTAGGCTCTGATATGAATGTGCTTGTGTTAGTAATTTAGTATGTGAACAAAATACAACAAGTGCGAAGGGTAATTTGTTATTCATTTTTATTCAGAAATAATAGCTTTCCCACAGTGGCTGGCTTTAAACGGTTTCTTTTTTTTTGGACAATATTTCACCAGCTTTAGAAAATATTCTTTCACAAGGCACAGATGAAGCTGGGGTGCAGAGAAATGTGAGTGCCAGTTTATATAAATTTGGGTAGGTTTTCTTTTGTGCCTCCCAGTACACTAATGGATTGTTCATTCTGTTGATGTTTGGTTCAGATAGGTACACACACACACACACACACACTCACATTTATATAAAGTAGTTTTTCTCCCTTACCTTACTGAAAGCTATCAAATCAAAATGTTCCCATACAGGGGAGGATCGCTTTTTTCGCGCCGGTTCCATCGCAAGCAAAGGACAAGGCTCGAAAAAAGATTGCACTGGTTGCACTGTTGCGCACAGATGTAACAAGTACAGGAGCCCAAAATCCACAAAATGTGAGATAACAGGCGATCGCCATTGCGTTTTGCAACCAATTTATACCGTATTCTGTTCTGTTTTTGCAATGCGCGCCAAACGTCGGATCACTTCCGAAGCGCTCACGAGATTCAGCCGGTCGCCGGCAAGGATTCTCACGTCATCATTTCCGGGTTTTGCCGAAATGACGCACGGCTCGCTACAAGCTTCGTGGAAACGCCCCTCCCATTACTCGACACAAGCTTCGGAACCTCGGCCCATTTCGTCCCATCACTACAGATCAGTCGTCCTGGTCCCTTTGCAGAAAAACAGCCCCAAAGCATGATGTTTCCACCCACATGCTTCACAGTGGCTATTGTGTTCTTCGGATGCAATTCAGTATTCTTTCTCCTCCAAACACGAGAACCTGTGTTTCTACCAAAAAATTCTATTTTGGTTTCATCTGACCATAACACATTCTCCCAGTCCTCTTCTGGATTATCCGAATACTCTCTAGCGAACCGCAGACGGTCCTGGACGTGTACTGGCTTCAGCAGGGGGACACGTCTGGCAGTGCAGGATTTGAGTCCCTGGCGGCGCATTGTGTTACTGATAGTAGCCTTTGTTACTGTGGTCCCAGCTCTCTGTAGGTCATTCACTAGGTCCCCCCGTGTGGTTCTGCTCACTGTTCTTGTTATCATATTGACGCCACGGGGTGAGATCTTGCATGGAGCCCCAGATCAAGGGAGATTATCAGTGGTCTTGTATGTCTTCCATGTTCTAATAATTGCTCCCACAGTTGATTTCTTTACACCAAGCGTTTTACCTATTGCAGATTCAGTCTTCCCAGCCTGGTGCATTTTGTCTCTGGTGTCCTTCGAGAGCTCTTGGCCATAGTGGAGTTAGGAATGTGACTGACTGAGGTTGTGGACAGGTGTCTTTTATACCGATAATGAGTTAAAACAGGTGCCATTAATACAGGTAACGAGTGGAGCCTCGTTAGAAGAAGTTACACCTCTTTGACAGCCAGAAATCTTGCTTGTTTGTAGGTGACCAAATACTTATTTTCCACTCTAATTTGGAAATAAATTCTTTAAAAATCAAACAATGTGATTTTCAGTTTTTTTTTTCCTCGACATTCTGTATCTCATGTTTGAGGTTTACCCATGTTGACAATGACAGGCCTCTCTAATCTTTTCAAGTAGGAGAACTTGCACAATTGGTGGTTGACTAAATACTTATTTGCCCCACTGTAGTCTAGTGTGGCTTATTTGTTGATTTATTTGGGTTAATAGGTCTCTATGAACAAATGCCCTTTTGTGTCAAATTTAGTGGGTGGCGGCTTATAGTCAGGTGCGCCTTATAGTGCGAAAATTACGGTATTTGTAATTTCACCTCATTTTGGTCGTTCAAGTGGCCGGCGTATTAATCCACATGTAAATATGTCAACACAGACTGACAGGTAATGTTATAATTTTGTCCATGAATGATCAACAAAGCGATAACAACAAACATATCTTTTCGGTATATCCTTAGGTTTAAAGTACATCCTTACCTTATTGTCTGCAGCTGGATTTGATTAAAAGGCATATGGTGAGGTAGATACACTCTGGCGCTTTGAAGCGGGACGCTGTTCAAAACATTCTACTTCCAACCATGTGCTTCCAGGAGTTCACGCACAGTACAGTAAGTCTCGGAGTTTCATCTACGTCGTGCTGAATCCATATTCGGAGATTCCGTGGGATCCTCTGGTTTGATTTTGCAGTTTTCACTTTGTCAACACACTGCTTACTTCAACCGCACTTCATGTTGTTCTGTCTAAACCGGAAGTTCGGAGCACAAATGATCAAAGATGGCGTTTCGCTCAGGAAACTTGTCTATAAACAAGTGTTTGCATCAATGCAACATATTTTTGTTTTTGATCAGTGTCATTTTGGTGTGCCTTCTGCGAACTATTGCTTCTCCTCTAAACGTCAGCGTTGAATCTGTACAGCACAACATTTGTCGTCTTTCTAACCTGATGCCAAAACCAAATTAAAACAGATCAAAAAAGTTTTTTCAGGCGCCATTTTATTCACCCCCTCCATCACAGCCTTTATGATCATACACGTTCACATTTCACACTTATATTAAGACCTCTTATGTATTTGCGATAAAAATGAACAATGAAGAAGTGCTTCTCTCATGCTACAATGTCCTTTAATGCATAGTTTTTCTTTTTTTGTTTTTTTCCTTCCTCCCGTCAGCTCGACCCTCCTGTGCGGTAAACGTTTACATACGTGACATGCCGTTCTATTAAGTAGATCTAGTCTAGTTGGAGCCAACGTGTCAAAACAACATACAAAGAACACGGGTGTGAAAACAGTGCTTCCTGAGTGTGTGTACATTTTATGGAATTTAAAAAAAAAATAGCCATAAAGCATAGTTGCCTCAGTCATATTTGAACATTTTTAGAAGACATTTTTTTTGTACATGATCAGTTATTTTCATTCGAAAATGATTGCCAAATAAAAAAACAGCAAAAAAAATTAAGCTTATATTTTTGTTAGTTTTTTAAATCTTAAAAACATTGTTTTTTAAAGTTTTTTGTTTTCGCCCCTTTTACCGATTCCTAAATTATGTCACTAAAAGATAAAAACATGCCGATAAAAAATAAACCTGAACTAAAAGAATATATTTATACACTTTTTCTTTGTTTCAGATCAATTTAAAACATTTGTGAAATGTAACCATTTTTTTTTTTGTTCTTTAAATACAAAGTATTTTTGGTTGTTACAATTTAGTACAAATATTGTTAAGTTTGAAGAGAAAGGAGCAAAAAAGAAAAAAAAAACAAAAAAAACCCCCACGCATTTACGAGAATTTAAACTCCTTTGTCTGCCATTGACGGTGCTACCCGTCCAATCCATTTTATTCATTCACGCCTCGCAGTAAAAATGGATTAAACATCTAATGCCGTCAATGGCAGCCAATGAGTTAAATACTAAAAAAAAAAAAAGCTATTTGGAGACATTACCAGTATTTTGGTAGTGTTTTTTTTTATTTTTAATCATTTTAATTTTGATATTAACATTTTATTAGTTCAGAATCTTGTTAAATATCGTAATTTGAGGACTATAAGCCGCTACTTTTTTCCTTACTTTTGAATCCTGTGGCTTTTAGTCCAGCGTGGCTCATTTGTTGATTTATTTGGTTTAATCATTAAAAAAATTATTCGACAGCTGCATCATAAGAAGGCCATAAGACCGTCATATTTATGTCATGACACTATCATGGGCATTAATGATTTGCCAGATGACACAAAAGGACATCAGTCAAGCATTCATTAATGCTCATGGCAGTGTCATAATTATCTTATGGCGCCAATGTCTAATAAATAGTTACCAAATACTATAACTAGCAATTAATTAAATAACGAACAGTAACTGAAGAAATAATTAGCAAAGAACATGAAGTTTGATTGTTTTTACATCTGTAGCACTGCAGTGCATGTTAGGAGGCATGTTGAACAACAACATTTTTGACAGCAGGTGACAGCAGAGGTTGACTGTCTCTCATAAGGGAGCAGTGATTACCAAATGAAGCTTCTTGAAGCAATGAGCCAATTGGTTCAAAGCTTCGTGGCTCTTCATTTGATTTTATTATAGTCTAATGATGCCTGCTGTCAAATACAGTGTTACAGGTTAATATCTTTTGGTGTAAATATCCCACAATACAGTGAGGACAGCTGCTGCTCATAGTCCGGTGTGGCTTATCTATGAACAAAATGCCGTTTTCGTGTCAAATTTGGTGGGTGGCGGCTTATAGGTGCGCCTTATAGTCCGAAAATTACAGTAACTAGTTCTAACACTGCTACCAATAGGGATGTGACAAAATATTAAAATGGTGACATATCGTGATACTTTGTATCCCAAAACTTTATCGATATGCTCCCGCCAGGAATGGATATGTTGTTTTACAAAGGTGTCACTTTAAAAAAAAAAAAAAAAAAAAAAACCAACAGGTCGCTACCCAAATCTTCCATTAAAATAGTGTCCAAGTCAGGGGTGCCCATTACCTTGGTCACGGTCGACCAGTCAATTGCAACGCTAGTGTGGGTAGCTCTTGGCATCAGAGAGAGAGAGAAAAAAAAAGTACATACGTAGTTAATTATGTTGCGTGACCAATTTTTTTGGGTTATGCAGAATCTCACCCCGGTCTTTAGATAGATCGAGGGAGGTTGTCTCCTTGAAAAGTAACTGCTGGAGCAAAACCAAGTACTGCATTATCCCACTGGCTGCCATGACGGCCAGGCAGTTTTTCCTGATTTTCAGCACATTTACAGGTCACTTCCTCTTGATTTTGGGTTACATAACAGGAATGCCCCCAAATGAACAGGAATGGCGTACCGCATGTAACACGTCACTCTTGCTCAGCAATATTCATGACGTTAGCAATTGTTGCTAGGCGGGTCAACCTCCCGTTTGTCCCTAGTAGTGAATGCATGGAAATAGTGTACGAAGGAGATGTTTACTGAGCTAAACCTACCAATTCTGTCTGAAAATTATGTCCCTGGCGCCAAATTCACCGGTAAAGATGTGCAAGAATATACAAATGTTCAGTTAAAGCGATGGCTTGAGTGTCGAGGGCTGAAAAAGACGGGAAAAAGAGCTGACCTGATCGAGAGTTATTTTTATTGACACCTTTTTCTTATGCCACTGACAATGACATTGTCCTGTTTCAACAATATATCCTTAACCACCATATGCCCCGTCTTTCTTATATATTATATACTCTGGTTGTCTTACATCTCTGAGAGTTCTTGAGGGCGATTTACATTGCTATTTTTTGTGTAGCTATCGCAAATACTACTCAGAGAGATCCAACGAACATTTTTAATTTTTTCATTAATAACAAATCTTAATTCTATAATTTATTTATACTTCCCGCTTACGAAAGGTTTTTTGTTTTTTTCACAATAGAAAAGGTCACAGTGGCAGTCAGAATCAATTTAAATTTTTTTCAGGTCATTCATTGTCAGAAGCAGCACAGCAAAATGCCATGCTGAAAATAAGTAAAAATATCAAAATTCTTAACTCTTCCTCCTCTGTAGAACCATGGTCCCCAACAAAATGTTTACTGCATATGAATGGCTTCACCTTGCTGGCGTTAAACTAGTCTTTTGGACGACCGCGCTAGTTGATGCATTCTTCACATTTTTTCCTCCGAGTTTTTGGTCTCGGGAAACGTATGAAAAAAACATCCTGCAGATGTCATAATGTCTACAGTCGTTTCTACAAGATCCATAGCAGCAGTGTTTGATTGGAATGTTCTTTTTTTTTTTAAAGATTACCAGAGAAAACAAGCAGAAATAACATGGATTGTATGCAAGGGCGTGTCTATAGGGACCCACTTCCGTGTTCCGATGGCGACATCTTGTTCTAAAAAATAACATTTGTGCGGTACACTATTGGCCTTCATTCAAATGCGCCAAAATTAACAGGAAGTGACCCAGAAATCCCGTAAAATCAACAGGAAGTGAATGAAAATCAACAGCAAATGATCTGAAATGCCCCAAAATTTAACTCATTGGGTGTCATTGACCTCCAATCTGTTTGCGAAGTGGGAGACGTGGCACCCTCCCAGTTCAAATCAATTGGACGTCTGAATAATTTACAGAAGAAGGATGAAAAGAGCTTGTTTTTCTGTTTATTACTTGTATAGGAAAATTATCGTAGAATTATTTCCTGATCGATGTGTCGATAATTGTTAAATCGCCATATTGTGAGATCATCGTTATCATGAGCCTTGTATCGCAAATCGTATCGTATCGTGAGCTACCCAGAGGTTCCCACCCCTAGCTACCAAATGTTAATATTGAGGCATACATGACCCTAAATGTGATGTCCACATATGTGGACATCAAGTAATTATTATTATTTTTTAAATTACTAAAAAAAAAACAGTCACTTGCCCTATAAAGGGTTAACTTGCTGCAACAAAATCATTAAAAATGTTCATACAATGTCTTAAGCAGTAACGCTCACTCATAAATATGCTAACGAGTCTTTTTAGAATTGCTATTTTTTTCCCCCACTATGTTAATCTGCAAATAAAGTGAGCCGTTTTCTCATCGCCAGATGAACATTCGACCCATTTTGTGATCACATGACGGAATCAAAATGAGAAGAGCGCTTCCTGAGAAAAGGCGTATGCGTGTTAAGACTTGCAAAACAAATAAAACATGAAAAAGAAGTGGTTCACCCAAACACCAACAACATTTGCATTGCACGTTGTTGGTGGTTTGCACCTGTCCACATCAGTCATTAAAAACTATTGCACGGTCCCCCGTTCCAAGCATTCCAGTCAGAGAGAAGAAGAATTGTGCTCATTTGGTGTGGAAAGCCCTTTTTCGGAGGTCCTTGCTTGAGCACTTAAAATAAAAAAAGAAAAAAAAAAAAAAAAAGACTTCCCAGGTGGGAACTTTTTTTCCAGCGACAGATGTCGTGAAAAGTACCGCTCTCCCAAATTTGTGCTCGAAAAGTCAGAAGAAAACGACTCACTGATTCTTCTCACGTGTCCATTTGATCATAGTTTCGGGCGAGCGGTATAGGAAGATGAGCTTAGCGTACATGTCCTCCTCCAGGTCCAGCTCGCCCGTCTCGCGCACCAGGAAGATGTCGGTGCAAAGCTTGAGGATACGGTCCACGTTGGGCAGCTCCTCGAACATGATCTTGTGAGAGATGCCGCTGAAAAACTCTCGCACGAACTTACCGATCACCAGCACCACTGACGCGTACAGTCCCATGATCCTGAGGTGCGCAGAAGGAGACCCAAAAAGATTAAAAAAAAAAAAAACAGTCAAAAACCAGCATATCAGAATAGAGTGTAGTGCTGCAACAATTAATCGAATAAATCCAGTAGTTTGATAAATTTAACTCATTTGCTCCCAAAAACGTATAAATACGTTCTATTTTTAATTGTTTCGGTGTCCCAAAAACGTTTTTATACGTCTTTTACGTTGTTTTTTTTTTTTTTTTTTTTTTTTTGACAAGAGGCATCTCTAGGTTCTGTCGCACCTAAACTGCAATGCACAATGCTCAAAACTCATTTTAAAGCAATAAAACTGGCCACTGGAGGGCGCATTTTGTAAGAACTCATCTCGCAGATCACATTTAATGGTGATTTCATGCAGCAACGTGAAAAATTCCAAAAGGTTCAGATACTTTTTCACACCACCGTATATGTGTGCGTCAGTTTGCCCCGACTCGCCCATGTAGGCAATACTGAAATATTGCTTATTTGGAGCACAGAAAGAAAACCAAGCATTATCAGGTTTATCCTTTTCTTAATTTTATTTTTTTATGTCTGTGGTCATATTGTGGTGCTGCATGAATTCCAATTTGGGACACTTGAAAGTTCAGACCGCCGCCACATTCTGGAAAAATGTGGCCCAGATCGGATTCAAACCACATACGAAAGTGACCCAGATCGGATTTAAAATGGTCCACTTCTATGCGACTTGTCCCGTTCAGAACGTCAACCTAATGCCTCTCTCGAGTCGCAAAAACACTAAAATATAAGATTCGTGCAGTAAGACCTGCGGTCTGAACCTAGCCTTCGTCTCCAGTCGTGTTTTTTTTTTTTTTTTTTTAATTGCGTAACAGTGTCTTGTCCACCACCACTTAGCATTGATGTTAAGTTCAGTACATTATGTGCAATTTAATTTTGTTTTTTATTCAATTTAAATGGTTGATCACTAAGGGTAGGTTTTCAGGTTACGACACCTTTAAACGGGAAAATTTTAGTTAAGAAAGAAATTTGAGAGTACTGCAAAAGATATATAGGGCGGAAAATACTCAGGTGACTTGAAGTTCTAAAACCCCCAATTTGGCCAACTTTCAAAATTGTCATATATGCATGTGTGAGACATCATTGGAAAGCTTAAAATCTCAATTTTCTGGGGGAAGAAAAATTTTGAACAGGAGGGCAGTTTAAAAAAAAGATGTTAACTGCAAAACCCTAACTGGAGGTGAGAGCAAGCGAGAGCAGAATTAAAGACGGCATGATTTTCACGAAATATTATAGCGTACCTTGTTTCGATCCAAAAACTCCATGTAGCATCTATCACTGAATGTCAAGACACAGCTGTGAATGGCCACAGCCGGATTTTTGGCAGATTTTATGTGTGAAACATGGTAATATAACAAGGGTCGTGATGCAGAAATCGCATACTTCAAGGAGTGGTCGAGAAGTTCATTTTATATTATTTACTCTTTTAAAAGGTTTTTTTTAAACCCAATTTTTCTTTGTTTGGATAGATTATTGATCATCTAACATATCGGAGAAAATGCAACAGTAACAAAAAAAAAAAAAAGCGATAGTTATGAGGTAGATATCCGTGACTTACAGACACGATTTTTTTCATTGTGACATATAATTTGTTTAAAGTTTAAAATAAACGAAATATTAGACATCAAATAATGATTCTCAGCTAAAAATGACAGACATTTTGAATAATAAATATAATTAATTACCTTTGTTTTATGGCTGGGTTGAAACAAAAGCGGTTGCGCGACGTCTGTAAACGGGGGTTTCCAGGGTAAAACGGACTAATTAAAAATAGTTTGGGGGCTTAATGCGCCTTGAATCTGCTATGGCAGCATATAGACATATTGTTCTATCAAAAACAACAGTTCTTATGGCTTAAAATACAGCAGTTAATTTTAAAGAGGAGTGCAAGAGCAGAAACTGCTTTTTCAGTCTTGTCTGTGTTTTCCGCCACATGTACTTTCTGCTTTCTGCTTTTAAATGTCGCGCCGTAAGATCCTGCTACCCAATTGGTCATTATCTTTTCCATCATAACGTCGCAATGGGATTCTGCTCTCGTATTGGCCTATTATTGATGAGGTTTCAATTTGGGTGTCACAGTATAATGACATGCACAGGCGCGATGGTGCTATTGTTGCTATAGCAGGTCGACGTCTGAGCCAAATGAGCACAAGGCTCCTCGTGTTTTCGTCTCAAGAAGAGTTTTTTAAGCCCAAAGGTGGTTCATTACATTAGTACATAGCACATTTGAGCATAGGTTTCCTCGTGTTTTTGTGTCACGAAGAGTGTGATAGGCACCATCCATCTCGTGAAAGAGGACATTGCCTCACTCGAAAGGTAAAATACTGTATATATGTTTTTTTTTTTTTTTTTGCATTTTGTTCTATTATATAGTTCATTACAGGTATTAACTGTTAAATTAGGTATATGGAACGATTCAAATGTGTTTGGCCGTTGTTTTATTCCGGTTTTTCCCCAATTATAAATATTTATGTGGCGTTTCACAAGTGCTTGGAACGGATTAAGATGTTTATGCATCTCTATTTACGAAATTTTCAGGTTACGAACCAATTAATGTCGAAAGCAGAAGTCCCACTGTATGTTGGTTATGCATTCATAATTCTTTTTAAATGTACATTTAGTTTTTCGTGGGAATGATTGTTGTAAGTTGTTAAGAGAATTAAAAAAAAACAACAACAAAAAAAACCCAACTAGAATTTAATAGCATTTAAACTAGCACACTTTTGCTATACAAAGTTAGGTTAATTCAGTCTACTAAATTTACATATCCAACTAATTAGACATTTGTGTTTTATTTAGAGTTTTTATCTCGAAATGTGTGAGAAGTTTTGCTCATAGTTGTATACAGTATGTGTTTGTGTTACAGCTTTACAGAAAAATCTAAATCTGGAAAAAAATAAGAACTTGAAAGAACCACTAATTGTCGTGTTTGCTGTCCGCGTAGCTGAATAACGTCATGTTAAGTGTAGACAGAACAGGTGTATTAAAATTACTTCTAAACTGTGAGGCATGAAATATTTTATCAGATTACTCAATTAATCAATTTCTAAAATAATCAAAAGCTGCAGTCATAAGGACGTGCATTTGACGGGACAACCGCAGGACACTCGTACCCGTATCCGGCCAAGAAGCCGAGGCTGGGCGGGCTGACTTGGTCGCTGAAGACGTAGAGCTCTAGGCGGGGGTCTTTGTTCTGATTCCTAGGGATCGGGCCGCGTTCCGTCTGGTTGACGATCCACCACTCCTGGGGCTGACGCTGGCTCGTGTTGTCTTTCTGCAGGCGAAGGCTGATGTTCAGCATCTTATTGTCTTGTCAGGAAATAAAAGAAATATGGTGGAATCACACCTCAGCCCAGGATAACCAGAAAACAGGAAATGAAACCTTTGAGAACAGCTTTCTTTTGGTGGCAGATTTGTGCTGAGAACAAAAATCAAAGTATAGTGTACAGCATTGTTAGGGACGTCAACATTGAAGAAGTGTTATAGGCGGGTAGGATATGGAAGTCAAAAAGTAAAAAAAAAAAAAAAAAAAAAAAATTCTTTCAAAGATTCTTGGAGAAGAAATCTCATCAGACAGGTTATGGTGCACAAATCCAGAATCTACTCTCAAGTTTAACCAGTTTGCATTATTTTATTGCAATGTTTTTCCTTATTCAGATTTGTTTCAAGACTACAGTTAGACCTCACTTTGCAATAACTGCATTAACCATCAATTTTGTTGTTTTATCACAATAGATTGGTTTATTTACATTTCAAAAACCAGAAGCCATTCGTTTAAAAATGTGATTGCACTTTAGTTTACATATTTAAATGTTCAGATATTAAGATTTGAATGGGGCAAAATAACATACTTTTTGTCTCAAATATATTGTTACAATCATATATTTCAGATGTACTGTAATTATTTTCTGTACAAAAACTAATTTGGTGTTCAAAAAGTCTTTTTTTTAAACTTGAGTCTTAAAAAAGGGGGGTAGTCTAATAATCAGGGCCATCTTATATTCGGGCCAATACGGTACTTTCTTTTTTCTTGCATGCTGTAGGCCTCTATTTACAATATCCAAGTCAAGAGGATGGCTTCCACTTTGTTTAAATATTAATTTCTTCAATGTCACCTAAGGGCGTGATTATACAGTGATATGAAAAAGTATTCGAACCTTTTGAAATTTCTCACATTTCTGCGTAAAATCACCATCAAATGTGAAAAGATCTTTGTCAAAATCACACAGATGAAAATACAGTGCCTGCTTTAAATAAAACCACCCATTTATAGGTTTTCATATTTTAATGAGGATAGCATGCAAACAATGACAGAAGGGGGAAAAATAAGTACGTGAACCTCCTTCCTTAGGAGACTTAAAGAGCAATTGAAACCAATTTTTACCAAACATTTTAAGTCAGGTGTGTGCCCAATTACCGAAGAGTGGTTTAAAGCTGCCCTGCCCACTATAAAACACACACCTGGTAAAAAAAAGAAAATAAACATCGTGGTGATCAGTAAATGTTACTTTTATAGAGTGCATGGAAATATATATGGAATCACTCCATTCAGAGGAAAAAAATATGGAGTATTGAGAATTTCGACCACAGGTTTTAAATAGGGTTGAGATCTGGGTAATTTGCAGGCCATGACATTGACTGAATGAGTCTTTCTCCAAGGAATGCTTTAACAGTTTTAGCTCTGTGGCATGATGCGTTGTCATTTTGGAAAATGACATATTTTCAATTGAAGGGATAAGAAAGCTGTCTACAATTTCAATGTAAACTTGTGCATTTATTGAAGATTCAACCACAGTGCCTTTGTCTGACATGCAGCCCCATATCATCAAGGACTGAGGGAATTTTTAAGTTTTCTTCAGGCAGTCATCTTTGTAAATCTCACTGGAACAGCACCAAACAAAAGTTCCAGCATCATCACCTTGTCAAGAGTCAAGAATCTGCATTGGACAAGGTGATGATGATGCTGGAACTTTGGTTTTGGTATGTAAAACTATGGCCATGGTGTTCGTGGGAGGACTCCACAGAGGAAGCTACTGCTGTCTAAAAAAACATTGTTGCTCATTTAATGTTCGCAAAAAGGCACTTGGAAATTCCACAGACGTTTTGGCAAAATATTTTGTGGACTGATGAAACAGAAATGTAATTGTTTGGGAGTAACACACACCAAATCAACACCTCATCCCCACCATGAAGCATGGTCCAGGGAGCATCATGATTTGGGGCTGTTTTGCTACCTCAGGGCCTGGACGACTTGCAATCATTAATGGAAGAATGAATTCAAAAGTTTATCAGGTTGTTTTGCAGGAAAACATGAAGCCATTTGTCAGACAGTTGAAGCTGAAAAGAGGATGCTGCAACAAGACAATGATCCTAAACAGTTTAGAATGGTTTCATAAGAACAAAATACAAGTTCTGGAGTGGCAGAGTCAAAGCCCAGATTTGAACCACTACATTGAGATACTGTGGCATGACCAAAAGACAGCGATTCGTGACAGGCATCCCAGGAATCTGACTGAACTACAGCCGTTTTGTAGACAAGAGTGGGCCGAGATTAGTCCTGATCGATGTGCCAGACTGATCTGCAGCTACAAGAAGCGTCTGGCTGAAGTTATTGCTGCCAAAGGAGGGGTCAAAAAGTATTAAACGTGATGGTTCACTCATTTTTCCCCCTTCTGTCATTGTTTACATGCTATCCTCATTAAAATATGAAAACCTATAAATGTTTGAAAGGTTTTAGTTAAAGCAGACACTTTTTTCATCCGTGTGATTTTGACAAAGATCACATTTGATGGTGATTTTATGCAGAAATGTGAGACATTCCAAAAGGTTCAGATACTTTTTCATACCACTGTAACTCGAGAAACATGTAAGACAATTGGGACCAGACATCCAGCTATATTTCGCTACCTTTATACAGCTGCTCAACTGGCTTTGCGTCTGAGTCGCTGGGCGCTCTGATGTATCGCGGGAAGATGTTGCTCAGCGTCCTGCATGAGGAAACAAAGGCAACGTGAACAGGAATCGCCCACTCTCCAGGTGGACGAGCGGTCCACTCACACATGCAAGCTGCTGTCATTTCCGCTGAGGAGCAGCACCAGCTGATTTTTGGTGTCCTCGCCCAGGTTGGTCACCCGTTTGCCGAAGGCCTTCTCGGCCTTGGCGCCCAAGCTGAGGTTGCGCTGCACCGACCAGGACACGGTGATGGGGAATTCCTCATCCTGTTGCAGCATGTCGATGAGGTTGCTCCTGCTCGGAGGGCTGATGGTCCACAGGGAGTTGGAGCTGCCTTTCAGCTCGGCAATCACCAGGTCGCCTGGCATGAACCCCTCCAGCCATTCCAGTGCCTCCTAGCAAACATGCCGTGAATTTTTTTTTGAGGTAGGGATTGGACGATACACTTAAACTCACGATGCGATGCACCTCGATATTATAATCTCTTCAATTGCATATGCTAAGGAAGTACAGACTTACAGTATAGAGCGGTCGCAAAATACAATGACTTTCGCCTGTAACATCACATTTTGTGGATTTCAGGCTGGTAAAGAATGTAATCTAGAGCAGTGTTTTTCAACCTTTTGTGAGTCAGGGCACATTTTTACATTGGAAAAAATCTTGCGGCACACCGCACACGAGAAATCGTTTAATTTTCCCAGGACGTTTTGCCCGGACTTCTTTTAATGCGGCACATTGCGCTGACGTCACGTGCGTAGAGGAAAAGGGAGAGGCGGCGGGTATATTTGATTTAAGTGGCTAACGTGTGTTTCATACAGGCTTTAATCTGTAAAAATACAGCGCTGGAGAGTGATGAGGGTGTAAAATAAAAACATAATAAAGCTAGCTGTCAATTTTAGCTCGGTTGTCATTGATGGCTAAAAGACCAAGTAGCACTAGCGCCTAATGTGCTTCAATACAGCAGGTATTATACATTTATTTTGAACACTGCAAAAACTCAAAATCCTATCAGGACTTACAATTTAGACTTAAACTTAAAACTTCACAAGAACTTAAAAATAGTTTGACACCAATGGAAATTCAATTGAAACGTAGGAAAGAACTTTTAAGTGATGTGTGTTATCTAGCGTAATGACATTTTTAGGTCAGATTTTTTTTCCCCCTTCTTTTTTTAATAAAATCGTAAGTTTTTTGAGTGAAAGCATTAAATTTGTTTTTCTTGTAGTCAGGGGTGAAAGTGGGCCAGAACGGTCAGGAACGCAGTTCCGGTATAAGATTCAGGGCCAGAATGCAGTTCTGGTATAAGATTCAGGGCTGGAATGCTGTTCTGGTATAAGATTCAGACTAGAGTGCTGTTCCGGTACACGGTGCTTTGATTCCGAAAATATGATGGCAACTGTCAAAACGCAATGTAAAAAAAAAAAAAAAAAAAATGCTAAGCTGCCACACATGCATTTCATCTCCAAAAAAAAAGCAATCTACCAACATCTGATTTACACACACAAGTGATAACAACAAGCATAATAAAGTGCTAGTGTAGCGTATTCCGTTTCCACTAATATTTATTATTTATTTTATCCCACGGAGGGCATGCAGGTTTCCCCAGCTGCTGCAGTTATCAGAGTCTGACGATGATGAGTCATGTCAATGTGCGAATGCACGCAGCAAAGCAAAACGCCTGGACTCATTTATTCATTTCAATTGGCTGACATACTGACATGTGATCAGCAGAGATAGTTAGCTCTGATTGGTTCAAACAAATGTTCATGTTTTCTGGAACAGCAATAAAAAAAAAAAAAATAAATAAATAAAAATAAAAAATAAAAAAAAAAGGATCAAATCTTTAAGAGCAACGAAAGAGTTGAGGAGGCTTATTTATCATATCTAGTTGTATTTGCTCTGATGGGGAGGTTCAGAACATCTTAGCTGTCAATGTGCTCTTTGGACTTATATTTGTTCATACTGTATATGTTAGGCTACCTATTCATTTCCTTATGATTTAAAAAAGTAAATTTTTGCGCGATCTTCAAAATCTATTCCATTTCACTCTGCATAATATAAGCCATTTGTACTTTTTTAAAAAAGTCAATGTTTACATTAACTTCTATTTTTATATACATCCTATGTTCTTAAGTAGTAAAATTGAGATTTGGCATTTAGTATGCGAGGAAATGAGGGAAAATAGAAGATGGAGGTTGGGGTTATTGCTGTTTTTGTTAACTTTTATTTTACAAATCATTGAAAAAAATACAATTTTGAATGAAAATCAGTTCTTGTATGTGTTATAGAATTAACTGTGCCAAAACAGTTTTATTTGCATTTCAGTAGTTTAAGAGGTTTGTCCCAAAAAAAAAAGAAAAGAAAAGAAAAATAAGTAAATTAATAAAATTTCTGGTTCCGTGGCAACCTTCATGTCGGGGAGTTCCGGCAAGAAATTCTAGCCACTATCACCCTTGCTTGTAGTCACATTTGAGATGCAATTGTTGGCTGTTTTCAACATTGTACATCTAAAATAAAGGCATTGATTGTCTAAAAAATGGTTCAACAATAGGTGAAATGTCTTGTTTTCTCACGTATATTTATAATTGCTCTTTACCTAAGAAAAAAAAGATTATCCGATTACTCGATTAATCGATGGAATTTTCAGTAGAATACTTGATTACTAAAATATTTGATAGCTGCAGCCCTAATACTTTCTCAATATTTATACTTACTCAGTGTGAAACTTGAGCCTGTTTAGATGAACACAAAGCCGATATCCTGGCAGGAATCTTCTTCAAACAGCTCTCAGTCTCTGTTTTTTTTATATCAGTTAGGCTTGAAAAGCTCAGAAATATCAGACAGCGGGACTTTAGCAATGTCTTTAACCGCATATCGCTGGTAATGGCTTTGCAGGCAGGTAGTATTAAAGTGCCTATGACAGCAAAAAGCATGTTTATTTCATATTTCACGGAGTATTTTATGCTCCTGAATGAAATGGACTGCTTGGATGTGTGTAGAAGCGATCAAAATATTTATTCAATTTCTTGAACGCCTAGCCATGAAAATGAGTGACTTCCTGGACTGAGGAAGAATGCGAATGTGATGTCAGCCGGTCACCATCTCACAATACAGCAATTACTATATAGCATGCAGAGAGACTGCGTATTCATCTGATTTTGCGGATTAATTCCTTTATTTTTCGCATCACACCAGTGGTGCTGCAGGCTTTTGTTGCTGCACTAGGGAGAGGCATGTGAGCCTTTTTGAGTTTCCTGTTTACCGCGGAGAATGGCCAAAATAATTCCGAAAACTGTAGGACCATTGGACCGACGAGGAAGTGAGTAAACTACGTGTTTTGCATTATGTCAAATATTGGGATCATGGCACACATTTTAATAAGGAGGTGGCTTGCATTTTAGAGGGTGACAATGCGCCCTGTCCACCGAGAAGGCCACTCGGCCGACGACCGGCGGCTTGTCACACACCATGGTCCCTTCCACCCCCTCGGTCCTCTTCGTGTGCCCGCCAATAGACCACTATCCTTGGCTTGGGATCGGGCAGCCCCGCGCTCCTCCGACGTCGGCAGGTTTGTCCGGTTGTCATTCTTCAGCTGCGTCCCCGGCAACGAGCACTCCTGTCGGGGCCGCAGCAGGGGAACGACGAGCCGAAACTTGCTCACCGCCGGGGGCCGGCCAATCGGTGAACGCCATCACCCTCGCTGCCGTGTGTGACATGAGTCGGGGTAGTTTTGTGTGGTGATTTTTCATTTTGAAAGGCGACAAAAAAAAGCCGATCGGTTCGGGTTAGCACGTTGGCTAGCTGTCACGCCTCCAGTTTTGTTTACGCGCTTTCCTCCATCAGTGGGGCAGAGAAATGACAAAAGCCGGACTAACTCCGATGGCATAAAATACCGTTCGGGAGTTTAAGAAGTCGGAAGTTTTGACCATTATGCAGTAATTTTGCCCTGTCGTACTGACTAAATGCATTTCTAATATTTCATATTCCATTTACCAGAAGACAGTTATTTGTCATGACCATCCCATTTATTTAGCAATTGGGGAAAAATACTTCGATAAAAAGAATATCCTGTAAAAGTATTGGAGTAGAGAGATTGAAACAATCATGACCTTATGCTGCTCTCTGTCGCATTTTCCTCATTCTGAATCTTCCCCCTCAATAGGCTGATTCTAAGTCAGCTGAAATTGTTACCCTGCCGACGTCATCCTCCAGCTGGGGACGCGAGAGCGCTATAATCACAGGCAGGGGCTAAATGGCAGATTAAAAGACTAATTTCTCGTCATCTGCGCATTGCCTAATTGTTCTATATAGTCGAATCGTCTCAAAATATGATGTTAATTCACATAATAATGCTATTTAAGATTTTTTTTATGCTGTCACAGGCACTTTAATGTCTTTGTCAAAGTGTGGGACTTTGTGGATTTAGCAACAAGTTCAGTAACAAGGCTTTGAGGGCTTTCTCATTTACCTTTGTAGTTTTTCTCAAAAAAGTTGCCTGTTTCTCTGTGTTTTCATAATAGCGGAAAAAAATAGTGCAACAAATTGTTTTGAAGCGACCAGTGTTTCGTTTGAGGATGACGTTTGAACTTGGTCGGCACATTGGCGCTGTTGGATAGCTGCTTATGTCGCGTTCAAGAACTGCTTGGAACTCTAGTCATCCGCCACCTTGCTGTCCTTGACAATGTGTTGGAATAAAACACAGGGGGACGATTGACAGTCATCATATATAGATAAAATGGAAAGGACAGTTTCGTATATATCGACACTTGACGAGTCTAATCAAACGATGTACAGTAGACATGCTGGGGTCCACATTGTCGGGGACAGCAAGGTGGCTGATGGTTAGAAATACCTCACTCATCTGCACACGACCACAACCTTCTACCTACTCCTTCCCTCCTACTACTACTCTGCCAGACGACGTAACCAAAAAAAAAACAAAAAAACAACAACAACAACAACAAAAAATGCGATATTGGATAATTTCTCGCGGCACATTGGTTGAAAAACACTGATCTAGTCAATATATAATGATATATAGTCAACAGATATTTTGCCCCATATCTAGTGAGACTTGTGGTGAATTTCAGTCAGTTTGTTACTTGAATTGCACTTACATCTTTCTCATTGTAGAGCTTGACAAAATCGGTAAAGTCCTTTTCATTGACTTCCTGCAGTTGTTTCTGCTGCGCACTCATGGTGAAGATAGGCTGCCATGAACAGGAAGTTAAAAAAAGTGACTGACTTGCTACTTTTTTTATGACACTAACTCTTGGTCTCACCTGGAAGCCTGCCAGCGTGATCTCAAAGGAGACGTCCAGGGGCGGGTTGACCACGCCGGCCACCGACTTGACGAGCGACATGAAGAGTAGAGGGAACCACACGATGCAGATGAGCAGCATAACAATCATGCCGCCCATGCCATATTTGACAACCTTTTTCTTCTTCTGGCCTCGGGGCTGAGGGTAGCGCTGTAACGGTGGAAAGCTGGTTTGTAATTGCTGCTTCTTGTCTCTGTCGCCAAAACCGTTGCGGAAATTCACACGAGGCATTATTAGCGAAAATACTTAATAGTTCCGGCCAAAATAGTGTTTTTTAACAAAAAAAGCCCATTCATTTCCAGTGACACATGCTATCTAACCGAGTGACATTGGTCTTTAGATTCACATTGAAAGGAAGTTGCCCAAGCTCAATGGGAAGTGACCCTGGATTGCCCCAAAACAGGAAGAGAAACAAAATCAATAGAATGTGACCCGGAGTGCCCCCCAAATAAAAAAGAAATGGCCGCCAATGAAAAGGAAGTGACCGAATTTGCCCCCAAAATCAAATGGAAATGTCCCAAAATCCTTTACGTTTACGTGGAAACATTCCAATGCAATTTCTCCACGAATTGCGTTTTCTAGTTGGTATACCTTACTGTTGATACTCTTCTCTCTGTCTGCCATCTTTTGCAGGTCTCCAGAGTGCTCCTAATTAGGGCATTTCACCCCTAAAATTTGACACAACGCAAGTAAATTTTCTTGAATTTAACTCCATGAGCTGGAGGAAACCCTGTCAATATTTTCATTTTTTATACTCATTTTTACGCTATTACTGATAAATGCAATGCTTTTGCAACTTACAGTGGTATGAAAAAGTATCTGAACCTTTTGGAATTTCTTACATTTCTGCATAAAATCACCATCAAAAGTGCTTTGATCTTTTTCAAAATCACACTGATGAAAAAACTGTGCTTGAACTAAAACCACCCATGAATTTATAGGTTTTCATATTTTAATGAGGATAGTATGCAAACAAAGACAGAAGGGGGAAAAACAAGCAAGTGAACCATCACATTTAATATTTTGTGCGCCCTCCCTTTGGCAGCAATAACTTCAACCAGACGCTTCCTGTAGCTGCAGATCTGTCTGGCACATCGATCAGGACTAAAACTGCTGTAGTTCAGTGAGATTCATTGGATGTCTGGCATGAATCACTATCTTTAGGCCATGCCACAGCATCTCAATGGGGTTCAAGTCTGGACTTGGCCACTCCAGAACGTGTATTTTGTTTTTCTGAAACCATTCTAAAGTTTATTTACGTCTGTGTTTTGGATAATTGTCTTGTTGCAGTATCCATCCTCTTTTTAGCTTCAACTGTCTGACAGACGGCCTTAGGTTTTACTGCAAAACATCCTGATAAACTTGAATTAATTCTTCCATTAATGACTGCAAGTTGTCCAGGCCCTGAGGAAGCCAAACAGCCCAAATCATGATGTTCCCTCGACCTTGCATCACCGTGGAGATGAGGTGTTGATGTTGGTGAGCTGTTCCATTTTATGTAGTCCCAAACAAATTCAACTTTGGTTTCATCAGTCCACAAAATATTTTGCCAAAACGTCTGTGGAGTGTCCAAGTGCCTTTTTGCGAACATTAAACGAGCAACAATGTTTTTTTTTTTTTTTTCTTTTGACAGCAGTGGCTTCCTCTGTGGAGTCCTCCCATTAACACCATTCTTGGCCATAATTTTACATATAGTTGATGGGTGTACAGAGATACTGGACTGTGCCAGTGATTTCTGTAAGTCTTTAGCAGACACTCTAGGGTTCTTTCTTACCTCTCTGATCACTTTCTTTGGTGAACGGCGACTCCTTGGGAGAGAAGCAACAGTGCCAAACTCTCTCTATTCGTAGACTTCTCTGACTGTCGGTTGATGAACATCCAGATTTTTAGAGATGGTTTTGTATCCTTTCGCAGCTTTATATAAATCAACAGTCCTTGATCGCAGGTCAAGAACTTCAGACAATGCTTCTCATCAAGACAATTCTTACCAGGTGTGTGTTTTATAGTGGGCAGGGCAACTTTAACCACTCATCAGTGATTGGGCACACACCTGACTTAAAATGTTTGGTAAAAATTGGTTTCAATTGCTCTTTAAGTCTCCTATGGCAGACGGTTCACTTACTTATTTTTCCCCCCATCTGTCATTGTTTGCATGCTATCCTCATTAAAATAGGAAAACCTATAAATGTTAGGGCAGTTTTAGCTTGTTTAGTGTGTTTTTACAGTTCTGATGTGACTTTTTTCTTTTTAATTTAGGCAAAGTGATGCACTTACAGACTTTTCTGTTACAAATAACATTTTCTGTAATGAACAAAATGTTAACAAAGTCGTACTTTATCATAAGTTGATCTACATTTTTTTCTTTAATATTTATAGGACACAATATTATGCAGAGGTGTACTTATGGTAATAATTTTATAGACAAATGATACTATTAACAGAGGCGGCAGAAAGTTGGGGGGGAGATGGGGGGGGGGCGAAACGTTTACGTCTTCCTGGAGGGGCGTACCAGAAAATAATTGAGAAGCACTGAGTTAGGGGCTACTTTACTCCTAGTAATAAATGTTAGTCTGGAGCCCTGTGTTGGCACAGTAAAACACTTACCGGCTTTACTGCATGACTAAACTGTAGAACATGAGATGCAAGGAAGGAAAAAAAAAAAAATTAAAGAAAAGTTCAACCACGAAAACATTTCAAGCAACGCTTGGCAATCTCATTTCTCACTCGGCTACACTTTCAAAATGTCACCAGTTGTAGTATTCCAGCACCTTCTCTGACTCTCGCCAGCATTTTAGGATGAAAATATGAGCGTAGATGTCTTCCACGCAGATCCAGCTGGATAGAGACAGGGACGTATCCGTCCACACCCAATCCATCACGGCACGCAGTTCCGTCAGGAAAGGAACCATTCGGAACCTGTAGAAAAAGAAATTTTTTAGGGTGTTTTCGTATGTCCGGCGCGGATTCCTTACCCTTGAAAGAGGAAGAGGTTGACGTAATTGTAGCTCTTGGTGAGGAAGTTCCCCAACACGCGAGTGGGATACCCGCAACGGATCTGATAGGCTGACAGCCCGAAGTATATACACTTGACAAAATACCACATCTGTGCCACATTGTTGTTGTTGAAACGCCTTTGTGGAGGTTACAGTAGAAAGCAAACACAATGAATGAAACGGTTGACGCGGAGATGGCGAGCAGCTACGTTCTTACTTCTCGGTGATTCTCGGTAGGATGAAGAACATCCAGAAGTGGATGCCAAAAACCAGTAAGACCTGGAAGATGACCTTGCCCATGACAGACTTGCGCAGGTAGAGGGCCCGGTCCACCACCATCGTCCCAAACTGAATTAGGACCATCACCAAGAAAGGTCCAGGGACCTGATCCTCCGACAGGGATGACGTGATATCTGCGGCCGAGTGTTTCTATATGCAAAAACAGTACCAATTGGGTATGAACTTGTGCCCAGGCATTTTTAGGGGTTAGCTTTTTAACGGTGCCACCCAGGTCCCTCTGAGGATCTCAGTGTTGCGGCAACACTTACGCCAAAAGCCCAGAATCCAAAGACGATGATGATAAAGTCCACAGTGTCGGCAAGGAACATGAGCACATAGACGTCTGTCACGGCGCTGTACTCGGGATGGATGAGATCATAGAAGAATTGACGCATGGGCACGTAAATGTCCATGAACCTGAAACGTGCAAAAAGGGCTTGGATCAAATCGGCTGCATGCGAAAACAATCATTCAGGTCAAAGGAAAATGAAGATTATGGTTTATACTTGTTGACGACGAAAGCTCTGGCTTTGTACACCTGCTCCTTCAATTTCTCTAGGATCATCTGCTTCTTGCTCTTCTGATGAACACTTGCTTCACTGCCATCCTTGTGACTGCTGCCATGGGAGGCGACACTTCCTATGGAGGCAATCCAACCAGAAGCAAAGGGCAAGTGAATATTTTTTTATAACTTCAAAAATATTGCCACATAAAGATCATATTTTAGGTCATGTAGTCCACAACATGAACATTTGTTTACAAGTGTGGCCTACATAACCAAAATGTGATATCCCCCTATGTCATATGTGGACGCCAGGTTGTCAGCCGCCATTCCCAAGGAATATCAAGGGCGTAGCTTTGCATCAGGGCGGGAGGGACATAACACTACCAACTTTTCAGGATGCTCAAATTGTCCCCACCAACTTTTAAGCAACCTTATTTTGCATTATACAATGATTTCAGTTATATAGGTAATTTAGGCTAGGTTCATACTACAGGTCTTAATGCACGAATCCGATTTTTTCGTGTTTTTTCAACTCGAGTCAGGCATTAACTTGACGGTCTGAACAGGACAAGTCGCATAGAAGTAGGGGTGCACGATATCCATTTTTTGAAACCGATACCGATAACTTCCTGCTCCTCAAGGGTGATACCGATACGATAACCGATTATATAACTTTTTAATGTATATCAATCAGTCAATATCATTGATGATGTGTTCCCCTAAACAATGAGCACTGATCTAAAACAAACAAACCCAACAGGTATTGTGCTTTGTCAGCAGATAAAACATTTGGTGCAACAGGAGAGGAGACTTTTGTCGTCTTGGTCCATGAAACAACTTTCTTAACCTTTTTAATTATTGAACAGCAAGCCTATCAATAACCAAAAGACCTCTCAATAACTTGTAAACAAAACACTGTAAAATGCAAACATTTGCTAATTGCCATAGTAAGGTTTATAACTCAGTGAAGGAAAAATACGGCCACTAGAGCAGTAACAAAACTTTGCTTACGTGCAAAACAGGAGTGGAAACAAACGCACACATCCCAATCCGGCACCAAAAATATTATTAATAGGCCCGATAACATATATTGTTATTGGATTTATTGGGATGACGTCATAATTCCTATTATCTGACCGATAATTATCGGACCGATAATTATCGTGCACCTCTACATAGAAGTGGACCATTTCAAATGCGATTGGATTTTCATTCTGTGCGCCGGATGAGCAATATTTCATTATTGCACACATGGTCGAGTCGGGGCAAACTGACGCACCCACGTCATTTCCAGCACACAGGTCAAGGCTCATGCGTGTATGCGTTGTATCAGTCCATGTAAACTTTGAATATAAGACTAAACCGGAATTATTACTGTCTGTTATTTGTGTCCTCTTTTTGGAAATCAAAATATGATCACTCTGGAATGACATACAGCGGGCATGTGCAATTTGTTTTGATGCTTCTGCGCATGCGGGTCTCTTTGCTGAGCGCATCTCGGAGTGCGAATTAGTGCGCATGCGTGATACCTGAACGGTCTCAATGGACAAAGGCAGTCTGAACGGGCACGCCAAAATAACAGATATGGCAAAAAATTGGATTTGTGCATTAAGACCTGTAGTATGAACCTAGCCTTAGAGTCACCTTAGTGTTTTCCGCCATACTGTATAGATTCGTCCTGTACTGTCACTGTATGGACATCATGGGTCAAGCACCCAGTCCGATGGCAAATATGTTAAAATTAAAATTAAATAAGTACAATCTAAGTCCTCCTCCACTCCAGAGTGCGGTAGAGGTAATGGGCCTAAACCAACAACCAACATCATTGAAAAAAGAAGACAAACTAATAATAATAATAATAATAATGCATTTTATTACTAGGCTAAGTTATGGTGAATGTACTGTATATGTAATAAATGAATGAATGAATGAATGAAACAATGTAATGTATAGTGAGAACTATCAAATGCAGTATTGCTCCTTTTTTTGAAACTTATTTATTTTATATTTTCAAATCAGGAAATGTTTATTTTGCTCTAGCTCTTGGCTGAAGTCATTGAATCACTGAGTGAGTATTTATTTTTGCACTTTTTCAACAGATGCTGTTTCAGTTTGTTGTTTACTGGTAATTGCTTGCAATTAACTGTCTGTGATCGAACACTGGAAAATGGTAACAGCTTATTTTTATTAAAAAAAAGTTAGCCGGCTGTTCCCAGGTTTACCGTGGAAATCGGGTCATAATGTCTCATAGTGTTAAAGGTTGCTGACCCCTGGGTTAAACATACAGCTTAAATATGCGCTGTTGAGCCAAATAAATTGGAGAAAGAAAAAAAAAATCACCTCGCTTGGATCGAGCTGATGAGTGGAGGGATCTGTGCGAGATATGCGAAGCCCCACCGGAGCTGGTGCGCCGCTGCTGGTAGGTGGGCTGCTGCGGGTGGTGCAGCTGTACATGGTCCGAGTCCACGGAGTTGCCGAAGTTGATGGAGCGCAATGTTTGCGTAGAGCCCCGCCGCTCGCGTACCCCTGAAGAGACAGTGCTGGCGGCGGTGGAGGGGGGTCCCGACTCCCTCCCGCTCTCATCTCTGCGGCTCCCCTCATCCTCCGACTCGCTCTGGCGAGACGCCTCCCTCCTCTCCTTGGGGTTGTCGTCATCCCACAGGCCGTGGCACTAAGATGACACGGGGTCCCGTCCATTAGTCAAAACCACATAGAAGTGAATGGCTAGTAACGCTAAGACTTATACCTTCAGGATGGACCTGTGGAAGAATAGCGCCAGGAGTTGTACTAGATCGTAGTGGACGTAGCCCTCCTTCTTCTCCACGCCAATAATGTTGGGCGGATGGTATGGATTGTCCTTCTCATATTTCTGGTTCTGGTTAAAAGGGAAGAAGCCGAACTGGAAGAAATACTTGATGACAATGGTGACCTGAAGAACAAAAAACAATACCGTCACCATCTACAACGCAGTTCATAATTTGTTCCGCCATAATACATTAATCGTCCGTTCACTCAATCACTGTCACTGAGAGAATTTGACATACAGTGGTATGAAAAAGTATCTGAAGCTTTTGGAATTTCTCACATTTCTGCATAAAATCACCATCAAATGTGATCTAATCTTTGTCAAAATCAAACAGATGAAAAAAGTGTCTGCTTTAACTAAAACATTTCAAACATTTATAGGTTTTCATATTTTAATGAGGATAGCATGCAAACAATGACAGAAGGGGGAAAATAAGTAAGTGAATCCTCTGCCTTAGGAGACTTAAAGAGCAATTTAAACCAATTTTTATCAGTGCCCAATCACGGATTGTTCTGGAGTGGTCAAGTCAAATTTCAGGCTTGAACTCCATTGAGATGCTGTGGCATGACCTAAAGACAGCGATTCATGCCAGACATCATATTGAATCTGACTGAACAACAGCAGTTTTGTACAGAAGAATGGTCCAAGAATAGTCCTGATCGATGTGGCAGACTGATCTGCAGCTACAGGAAGCGTCTGGATGAAGTTATTGCTGCCAAAGCGGGGGGGTAAATGTGATGGTTCACTTACTTATTTTTCCCTCTTCTTTCATTGTTTGCATACTATCCACATTAAAATATGAAAACTTATAAATGTTTGGGTGGTTCTAGTTAAAGCAGACACTGTTTTTTAATCTGTGTGATTTTGACAAAGATCAGATCACAATTGATGGTGATTTAATGCAGAAATGTGAGAAATTCCAAAAGGTTCAGATACTTTTTGATACCACTGTAGCCTTTGGTTGACCGAGTTTTACAAGGGATTTGTGATAGGTCCATTCCCATAAATGTTGCCCAAGAACAAAAATGAGTTTGACACCCCTGATTTAGGCGTTATTTGCTACCTCAGTATAGACAATTGCCGTCATCCAGTAACGCTTGCTAGGCCGTGGCACCGAGAGCATGGCCCATAGGAAAATGGTGACAGGAAGCACCAGTGTAGCAAAGTTGGCTGACAACATGTGGTTGATTATAATGACCAGGAAGCACACCATCTCAGAGTGTGCCACCAGCATGTTGTAAAGTGCATAGCAGAGCTGCAACACCAGCGGCTGACTCTGATAAAACTTCTCCGACTGGTCGAGTTCCTCGTCGTAGAACATCCTAGCAGGTACATGAAGGAAAGATCATCAGTGTCCACTGCCTGGGCTACTTTATTTAGGCTGACTGTCGCATTTGGGTGTCTTACTTATTGAGGAGCAGCTCGCTAGCGGTCAACTCGGTGGTCATGGAGGGCAGCATGATGTCGGACCTGCTGTCCGAGCGGCTGTCTGATGTCATGAGCATGCGCCGTCGTCTCTTGTCCACGTCACTGTCGTCGTCGCTCATCTCCAACCGGTCGAAGCTGACTGCCTTGCTGTAGCTGGGCGGCACGTCACCGTCCGATGTCTTGGAAGCGTCCGTGTCAGGAGTGCACGTGAGACCCCCGGCATGCATCTCGGCCTGGGGGAAGTCCTTCTGACTTCCTCCTTCCCCTCCTCCGTCCTCACTAGAAGGCGCTTCATCTTGAGTGAAAGACCCCCAGATAACACTCCTCTCAGGTTCCATTTCCTGTCCGTCATCACTCAGAACACACCCCTCCATGTGTTCTACTTCCTGTCCCTCTTGCGTTTCCGCCTTGACTTCTTCCGCCTCAGATCCGCCGCAGGCCTCGCTTTCGTCCTCGGGCTCCTCTAAATCCTGGGATTTGAGAGGAAGATGCCGTCCATCCTCCCGATGATCCCGCTCATCCTCAGCTTCTTCTTCTATGGTTTCCGCTGTGCCCTGTCTGGAGGACATATCTCATAAGATTAGATGTGTGATGGTTTTAACAAAAGCCAGGCAGTGCTTTAGATGGAAATGGAACCAAAATAGAGTAATGGAATGTGTTATTTACCTCTGTCAAGGAAAATTGGACCACACAAGACTATCCTTTTAGCCCCAAGAGCAGTGGTTCTTAACCTTGCTAAATGGTGCTATATTTGTATAGCGCTTTTCCACCTTTCAAGGCGCTCAAAGCGCTTTACACGACATCACCATCCACCTTCTGGTGACGCAGCACCAGGAGCAATGTGGGGTTCAGTATCTTGCTCAAGCATACTTAGGCGAGTTAATCAGGGCAGAGAATCGAACCCACAGCCTTTGGGTTGAGGGACAACTACTCTACCACCGGGCCACGCCATCCCCCATTAAAACTTAGAGTGTTTCATTTAAATTTAGAGGAATATATCTTATATTGTTCAATATTAAACCTGCTTGTTTCCATAAACCTTGACCGTGCAGTATCTGTCATGTTTACATCTCAAATGATATCAAATTTAATGACAAAACCCGCACATAATGATCGCCAAATTTGTACACAAAGTCATTACGTAAAAAAAAAAATAAATAAATAAATAAACATGAATCTTCTCACAAATCCATTAACCAGTATGAATTTCCAACAAATAATTTTGCCTTTTGATTTGCTTTTCACATTGGAAAAGGAAATTAAACTCTATTAATTTCAGTTTCTTTTGTTTTCATTTATGTCAACGCAGTTACCCATAGGTCTGTTGTACTTCCTAATATCAAGTGAGAGTCAACCTTCCACTGAGCAAACCAGCTTCTGCTCCCATCAGATAGAGGACTAGCAGTTGAAAGAACTGGAATAAAGCCTGGATATTATGGACTAACCAGTCCAAAACCTGGTGTAAAATGCTACTTTGCCTAGATTTAGTCAACGTCCAAAATTAGGGCCCTGTGTGTCTTAACCTTCACCGAACCCTAGACTAACTCAGCGAACCCCTGGGGTTTGATCGAACCCAGGTTAAGAACCACTGCCCTAGAGCTTTACCAGGTCACTTTAAAAACAGTTAAAAGTGTGTCCAATTTTGATTTTGCCATTTTTAACATGTTTATAAAGTGTTGAGTTCATTTGTATGCTTGGTTTCTTCAGTTTATTTTTACACTGAGTTTAGCGTTTGTCCAATCAGGTTAGTTTGTGAAGTTTCAAATCTGATCCCGGGTTACTCTTCTCCGTTTAATCTCAGTTAAAATGGGACAGGTAAATAACACATAACGAATTTACACACAAATGACAAAATGGAAGGCCTGAAGCATGCGGGCATGTGCGTGTATTGCACCCAGGGGTCGGTTGCACCTGGACACGAAGCTGCTACCGCTCTCCATGGATGAGTTGGACATGTCCACACTGTACATCTTGCGTAGTTTGGGCCGTGCCCGCTCGCTGGTTTTTGGGATGCATTCGGGCATCCCGTCCAGATCCTCCAGTGTAGACTGACGGGAAAACAAGGTGGTGGCTTCGGTGTATGCGCTGAGATGCGGCAATAATGGCGGGGATGGAAGAAGCGGGGTGACATGGGTGTTAGCATTGAGTGATATGGAATGACAGTGATACCACACTATTTGATGCAAAACAAGCGTTTGAGAGATTGGTTGCCGTTGATAGCAATAGACGTCCAATCAATTTTGATTGGGAGGGATGGCAGTGATAATTCGCCCAATCGGTTCATAACCAGCCCTCACACCGCGAATCCTCAAAATGATCTAATTATTATGTGTCGCTGATCTGTTTCTCATTGGAGCTCAATTTCTTTAAGCCCTGGAATTTGCCCAAAATGGCTGCTTCAAATCAAAATGACTGACTTCCTGTTCAACACTGGGCATGGGTCATTTATTATGTACAGGTAGTCCCCGGGTTACGAACGAGTTCCGTTCCTATGCTGGCGAAGTAAACCGAATCAGTCGGAATTAACCCTTCAAGTACCCCAAAATAACTATCCAAATATCCAAAAGTATTGTATTTTGTTTAATGAGGGAGGATACACTGCCCTCTGGTGGCAGCGTTGGGTCTGGCTGGACTGTCATCTTGTACAGTGGGGAGAACAAGTATTTGATACACTGCCAATGGGTTTTCCCATTGTGAGTGTATCAAATACTTGTTCTCCCCACTGTATGTACGTCTGTCATGTATAAAGGATAGCTGCGCTCTGCTTTGGCCCACATAAAGATGTGAGTTGTTTCAGCGCATATATGTTTGTGTATGTTTTTATAATTAAGTTTACAGCTACAGTTTATGGAGTTCCGTGTGAGCGATTTGCTATGAGAAATGTAAATACGTCAGCATTCATTGCTTTTAAGCTAGTGGACTTTTGTTAGGCAAATTTAATCCACTAAATTTACATATTGATCAGACTAGATGGGCGTTTAAACATCAGTTGTTTTGTGTCAAGTATTTTATTGTTAAAATGCATGTTGTTTTGAACATACGTGCACATATGTGTTACAGCTTTACAAATTGTCTAAAGTGAAGGAAGTAAAAAGCTTCAAAAAGCACAATGGCCTTGTGTGATGTCTGTAAAGCTGAACAATTTCACGTTTGGTGAGGACAGAAAACATCATATTAATAAAGCTTTATCAGAGTGCTCCTCTAGTTAGACTTTTTTTCTGCATGCCATTATGATAGATATTTTTACATGATTTGCCTTGGGATTGATTTCCCTAATCACAGTCCTTTAAAGTTCAAGCCCCGGAACTCATCCAGAATGGTTAACTTGCTCTTTAATTTTGTCCTAGTTTTGCTAATCGGGGATTTTTTTTTTTTTTTTTTTTTAGTTTTTGACTAGTGTTTGGGCCCTCAAAAAAATTATACGAGTGGATGTGAACCTAAAGAACTGTCTCATGAGGGTGTTTTAAATCTGAATGGTCACGTACCTTGATATGCTGTCCCTGGAGGCCGTAGAGGCCTGGCTCTCCATGGGGTAGCCTCTCCGCCTCCGTCGAACCCTTGTCGAGCCCCCCGCCGACTCGTCATCGCTGAGCAGGTCGACGCTAGCCTGCCGTGACATGCTGAGCCGCATGGCCTTCTGGTAGTATACGTGGATGCTCTCCCGGGACGGCACGTTGCCCTGTTGGAAGTAGAGTCTTCTTCAAGATGTTCCACTGGAGTACAAGATACTAGTATAGGGGTGCCAGAGCGCAGTTCTGATACCTTCTTGACCTCCCTGGTGAGCATACAGCGCTCGATTCGCAGCACGGTGGAGATGTCAATGTACTCCCGGCAGACTTCGTTCATCCAGCGTGTGAAGCTGTCTACGGTGGTCTGCAGCAACACCCACGTGAACTTGATGATGTTGAACACACGCTTGAAGATGTTGTCTGCATGACATAGTTTAAAAAAAAAAAAAAAAAAATGTTAGACGGTAGGAGGAGGAAAAGATGGGGAAAGGAAAAAAGTAACCAACCTGGACCGGAGTTGTCATCTTGATCTAGGCTCTCCGAAAGCTCGTCCACCTCGATACCCACATGTTCTGTTTGAGAAAACAAAATGACTCATTAGTTTTAATGCACAATTTCAATTTCTCGTCATATCTGGTCTTTTGGCTTGCCCGTTCAGACTGCTTTTTTTTCCCCCCATCAAGCCTGCTTAAGTATTACGCCTGCCCACTAGCTCGCAGTTCACCCCGAGCTGAGCAGAGCATCAAAACAAGAGACTACACATGCAGGGGTTTTCCATTATTCTAGGGCAGTACTTCTTAAATAGAGGAATGCCAGGGCGCATCTGACCTCAAGGAAAATTTTTGCCGTACTAGAATAAAGTGTAATTGCACATCCTATCAGTGGGTGGTAGTGGCGCTCTCATTGTGCGCAGTATTTTTTAACCAAACAAAAGCACACAGAAAACAGGACTGGAGATATGAAGAGCAAAGAAGAGGAAATTATAAGGAAGCGTATGTAGCGTTTGGCTTTTAATACAGTGGGAGACGAGAAAAGATCAGTCTGTTTACTGTGTCTAAATATGTTTGCAGTGGACAGCATTAAGCCAAATTAATTAAGATGTCACTTAAAGACATTAGACCCCAATCACATTGATAAGCCGCTCGATTTTTTTTTCAGTAAAAACGTGCCCAACATTGACAGCAATGGTCCCAATTTTTCAGTATTATATCAGTTAACCAGCCAGCACTGTTAGCAGCATATAAGGTGGCATAACAAGTTGCTGGGTGCAAAATAACTCCACACCCTAGCAAAAGAGCTGATACAGCCTCCAGCAAAAAGAAAAAACTGTCCCTCTGTCAGTTAATGTTGCTAACCAAATTGAATTTATTATTATTCATTCATTTTATGAAATTTTATTTTTCAGTATCAAATGGTCAAAAAATGTATCGAGTGTATTTTTACAGTTTTTTTTTTTTTTTTTTTTTAAACCTGTCCTGTTCAGCTGTTTGACACGGAGAGTGGAAGTCCAAGTGCCCGGTTGGTCTGAACAGTTTTAATGTTTCACATTGAGAGTATGGCATACTCCCATTGTGATCATTTAAAATACCTCGTTTATTATGACAAAGCAGCGAACAGAAAATACAAAATCTGCTCTGTTCGCTGTATTTTTACAGTTTGGATGTACAGTGGTACCTCATACAATTGCTTCGACACACTATCTTTTCGACAGCCGACGTAAAATTTGGCTTGCCCTTTGTTTTACATCTGGCGACATGCTCTAAATACGGCGATCAATGACAGCACCGCAGTTTCTTTGTTTTCCCGCAAAACGGACGCACGGCATATTTTCTTGTGAGCGAAATCAACATGGGTTCCAACAATGTTAGTGCGGGTAGTGAAAAAAAGGAAAAAAGTGATGCTTACCACTGACATGAAGATGGATATGATGGATATGATAGAAAAATGTGAGCGTGGGGTGTGCATCAGTGATATGGCTCAACAATACAGCCGTAGACTGTCTATCTTGGCGGTCCTCCTTCGTTCGCCAGTCTTGATAAGTTAAGGTGGCAATTATTATTGTGGTTACATCACTAAAGAAATCGCCAGCTTTGTCAGGTTTCTAATCATTTATTCCATCAACTTGTGCAACACAACACACCAAGTGTCCCCCGCAGCAAGTAAACAAAATGAAAGTAAAAAGGCTCACTCCGTCAAGTCAGCCACGTGATGCGTTCAAAGGTGTACACCACGCAAACACATTCGCCCATCGCTACATTAGAACCCGATTCGTTACATTAATACAGGAATTATTATTATTATTATATTATTCCAATATTCATTCAAAATTTATTTGTTTTGCTCTTTGTAATTGATATTTTCAATAGTAACATCAGTATTTATGAAGAACTGAGTGTAAGCTTTCGGGCTGTGGAACGAATTAATGGAATTATAATGTATTCTTATGGGAAAATCCTGCTCAACATACGACCATTTCGACTTACAACAAGGTCCTGGAACGAATTAACTTCGTATGTAGAGGTGCCACTGTAATTTATTTATTTTTTGATTCAGGCGTTTATTTACTGCCATCCCTCCCACTTTAAAATGGATTGGACATCTATGGCTGTCAGATGCAGCCAATGCCAGGCAATGGGTTGATTTGGGGGTATTTCACATCATTTTCTGTTGATTTTTGTCACTTCCATTTCCTTTTAGGGCATTACAGGTCCCTTCCTGCTGATTATGGGTTATTGAAAAGGAAGCGACTGAAGAATGTCCTCAAATGAATAGGAAGTGACTCAAAATGAACAGGAAATAATCTGTAGATGCCCTAAATTGAACAGGAAGTGACCTGTAAATGCCCACAAAGAGTGCTCTGGTTTCAGTACCTTTGATGGCGCTAGACGTCCAATCCGGTCAAAAAGAATTGGATGTCTAGCGCCATTATTTGCAGCAATAAATAACACCTATATAAAATGATATACTGATTCTTGTTGAGAGCATATCGATAATATTTTGGGCAACGAAGTATCGCAATTATCACCTTTTCGATACATTACACCCAGTCACTTTTTAAACAGTTAAAACCTTTTCAGTGATTTAAAAAAGTTTTAAAACTTTGCTAGTTTACATTCAAACCTATTTGAAATGTGTTTGATCCCTTTAACAAACAAACAAACATACAAAACAGTTTAAATCTTATCTGTCCACTTTTAAAACAGCTTTTCTCATTCCACTTACCTTCCTTCTTTTTGTTTTTCTTGCTTCTGACACCTTTGGTGTATCTCTTCCAGAACCTGCGTTTCTGCTTGGCTCTGGCTTTCAGAGCTGCTTTAGGGTCTTTGATCCACGTCTGGTAGAGGAACTGCAAGTAACGTAAGAGGCAAGATGATAAGTAGAAAGGAAGGAAGGCTGCACCCATATGAAGCAAGCAATTAGAAAGGAAGTTAACATGCATTCAAAAGGTCTGCCTATTCCGTGTTATTGACTTCACACAACAACAATCACCACAAGCAAAAGGTTGCAATTATTGCTCACAAATACGACTTCATATCCACCTAAAGGCGTTCATAGCAAATACTGTAAATCACAAGTGTCAAACTCAAGGCCCGGGGCCAAAGACGTAGGTTTGTTCTCAACACTGGTAGGGACGATATAACAGCATAACCTACATGTACACTTTTTACTGGGGCTGGGACATTAATTAGACCAAACAGATTGGATGAGTGCCACATTTCTCATGAATATGAACATAATGAATTGATTGGCTAAATGATCAATGCAAAATAAATCTGTATCGACTGATAATAACTTTTATGTGCATTGGTTCAGGTGAAACACTGTTCGATTCAAACCTTTGTTTTAAAAAACTACTAAAGAAACATTTTGAAAACTTCCAGAATAAATGTCTGGTTTTTATTATCAAACATAAACATAATGAAAATAATTCACAAAATAATGGTAGGATAAATTCTATCCTTACAACATATGGGAAAACAATCTAAATTCCCTATATAACTGAACTCATTATAAAATGCAAATAAGGTTGCTTAAAAGTCAGTGGGGACAATTTTAGCATCCTGAAAATTTGGTAGTGTTATGTCCCTACAGTCCCTATGCAAACCTACGCCCTTGCCCAGGGCCCAGATCTGGCCCACCTGTCCTTTTGTGAGGCCCATGAAAGTAAATCACGTGCTACAATTCCTGTTTCTGGTTGTAGTGAAATTTAAATACAATTTCCGCAGTCTTCTATAAAAGATCGAAAACGGTTTAAATTTTTTTTAAAATAGATATGTGCATTTTTTAATTTGTTAAAATGAAAAAAAAAAATTAGTTTTTTATTTATTTATATACAATTATTATATTATATATGTATATACAGTATATATTTTTCTACAGAACTCAGTGGATAGCAATGGCGCAAGAAGTGGGGTATTGAGGGTGCTGCAGCACCCCCTGGTGTTGTGGGGGAAGTATTTTGGTAGATTATTTTTTTGCTGTTATAAGTAAATAAAATATATTGAAACTATAACTACTATTTAATGTTGAGAATCAATATATATGTTGAAAACGTTTTTCTCTGTTAATAACATGGTCAGCACCTAAAACCTCGCTTGCTACAGGGTCACGTTGACCAAGGCGCTTTTGGAATGGAAAAGTTAACCGCTGACAGAGGAGGCGTTAACATGGCGCAAAAACGAATTCGCGATTTTTTTCTTTAAAAAAACAGCTACATTTTCAAAGTCGAAACTGAAGATGATGATAGTTCTATAACTGCCCAGCAAGGAAAGGTTTGCTGCAGATTTAGACCATGGAGTCCAGAAAGGAAATCTACTTTCGGTGTCTTAAATTGGTAAGACATATTTGCATCATATTATTGTTTGTTGTTGCTGTTGGATATTCGTGTGCAATTTATTTTAGTGTTGTGAAAAGGCGGCTGTAAACTGACGCTTTTCTGACCTTTTAGTTTTCCAATGTGTTTGCCATTGCGCCGTCTATCTGTGGGGATTTGCATTATAATACACGGGCGCTTTTATTTCCAATACAATGACTCCAACACACACTGTAGGTGAAATAAACTGCTGTATTTATCGTAGCCTAGTAGTATGTAAGTAAACTATCCAAGCATGCGTGTGTACTGCTATTGTGCATGTCATGTATGGAGAAAATGCGCGAGCATGACAAATTTGGACAGAAACCTCAGCACCCCCTGCTGTGAGTGACTTGTCGTTGTAAAATAAAGTATTTCAAATATAATTCTTCCCTTTTGTTTTCTAAATAAAAAAATAAAAGATAAATTAAAAGAGTATTTACTATTTTCTACAACGCCGGATTAGGGCCAAATAAAGGAGAAGAAAAAAAAAGGACTACGAGAATAAAGTCGTACTAGTACTACGAGAAAAAAAGTCGTATTGTTATTATTAAATCATCCTAGTGATAATGATTTGATGTAGATGAGCCAAAATATGAAGGATTTCCTTTTCCTTATTTGTAAAACCGATTCTAAAACACAAGATGCTTTCAATGTTGTGGATTTTAACGGCGGCACAACATTACCGCTACGTAGTAGTACGACTTTTTCTGTGAGTAATAGTATGACTTTTTCTCGTACTATCACTACGAGAATAAAAGTATTATTTTGTCTGACTCATCTAAGCGAATAAACTGCTACTTACTTTACTCCACAAAATTGAAAGGATCTTGTATTTTTGAATCGGTTTTTACAAATACAGAAATGGAAATCCTTCATATTTTGGCTCATCTATATCAAATCATTATCAATAGAATGATTTATAGGCTACCAACACTTTGTCGTAGCTCCACGACGTAAGTAATGTAATCGCGAATTGGAATAATTCTGAGCATCTCCCGAGTCTATATTTTAGAATCTGCTTCATAAATAAGGAAATCCTTTATCTTTTGGCTCCTCTGCATAAAATTATAATCAATAGATGGCTTTATATTGATGCTTCGTCGTAGCTCCCAGCTAAGGAAAATGTATGTAAAGTGCGTTTTTCTTCTCGTAGTACCAGTATGACTTTAATCTTGTAGTTGTTTTTTTCCCTCCTTCTTTATTTGGCCCTAAACCTACATCGTAGGTTTTCCCTTTTTCAATTAAAAACATAAATAAGTACAAAAAAATAGAAAAAAACATTTAACATACTGTATATCGTTTCATTAAAGCAACACTTGGTAACTGTTCAGTTGTAGTCGATTTTAGCAACGCCGGTGGACAAAAGCGGTAGTGTTTTGCTTGAAGGAAGACTGCGTTTCCCATGAGGACCAGGGCACACCCGCACAGTGTCGTAAAAACATAATTTCCCAGTCGCCTGCAGGTGGATTAAACGACATTTGTTTCCAGCGGCTGTGTGAAGGATGAATCGTAGCAAGGTAATGAATCCAGTTGTGGCTAAACAATAGCATATGACGGTTAGCAACAGTGTGGCTTAGTGTGGCTAACTTCCCCACCCCATCGTTGGGGGGGGGGGTCACGCCAGAGGGTGAAAGCCAATGGGGTACCGCAAGTAACACGTCACTTTTGCACTATAATATTCATGACGTTAGCAATTGTGGCTAGGCGGGTCAACCTCCTGTTTGTCCCTAGTAGTAAATGAATGCGAAAAGTGTACGAATGAGATGTTTACTGGGTTAAAACTACCAATTCTGTCCGAAAATGATGTCCCTGGTGCCAAATTCACAAGTAAAGATGTGGAAGAACATACAAATGTTCAGTTAAAGAGATGGCTTGAGTGACGAGGGCTGGAAAAAGATGAGCCGACCTCAGAGTTTTTGGTTTCGGGAAACGTATGAAGAAAACATCCTTCATATGTCGTAATGTATAGAGTTATTTCTACAAGTTCCATCGCAGCAGTGTTTGATCGGCATGTTCTTTTTCGAAAGGTTACCGGAGAAAATAAGCAGAGATAACATGGTTTGTATGTGAGGGCTTGTCGATAATGTCCCACTTCCACGTTACGATGGCGACGTCTAAAAATAGCATTCGTGCGGTACGCTATTTTTGCATCGACTTCCGTCTTTGTGAATGAATGGGGAAAGAGGGAAGTGACGTATGCCGTAAAGCTGTCAGCACATTTGTAGTTTTTTTGTATGGTAGCTTCCCTCCTCAAAGTTAATTGTGGTGAAGGCGATATAGACCCCCTCAAGATATAAAAGAGGTGTCATTCGACTAGTTGTCAGTCGACATATCACAAATGTTATGAAAATATTTTATAAAGGTTGAAATGTTACCTAGTGTTGCTATAAATAACAAAAATAAATGAAAAAAAGAACAGTATATTTACTGATTGTCACCTAAAAAAAAAAACATATATTAGGGAATCATCACTATTAAGAAAATTAATCGACTATCAAAATGGTCGATTCATTTAATATTCGAGTAGTCAACCCTGGCAGCAAAAATAATGGCCCTCCGAAGGAAAACATAGCTACGATGTGGCCCATACCAAAAAAAAAAAAAAAAAAAAAGGTTTGACACCACTGTTCTAAATGGAAACTGGATGCGCTTTATGGTCATGCACAAATGAAGTGATAGATTCTTTACCTTTCCTGCCCTCACTACATACTGAAGTACAGTTTTAGGCAGCTTTATGACAGACTTGGGCAAAGCCAGAATGGCCGACACAAACTTCCCGATAGCTCGCTATTGATGGGGAAAGAGAAAGAAGTGGTAGGAGTAAGGTGGGTAAAAGAAGACAAGTAGTGCGGGGAAGACAAATGTTAAGAGGGTTAGTAGAAAATCATGTATCAGTGTTACGTTAAAGCATAAATATTGTGTTATTGACAAGTCATAAGAACTACAAATCAACATGGAAAGCACCTGGAAGGCGGACCTCCTTGGCAGCTCCTCGTCTTTCATCTCCTCCTCCTCTTCTTCTTCCTCGCTGTCAGTTTCAAACAAGTAATACTCGCCGCTTCTCACCACTGACGGGCACAGCACAAGGGTTACTTTGGAGGTGCACAAACAGCCACGACAACGCATAGGGAAGTAAAAGACGCTAACATGACGAGCACAAAGCGCTGATGTGATGTGCGTTTAGAGTCGACAGCAGAGTTTGAAGAGACAAGGCTGACTTGTGTCCTTGAACAGAAGTACGGCTGGCCGGGCAGGAGGCGAAGGAGGGATGCTGGGGGCTGACGGGATGTGCAACAGCCGACATGATCCATAACCTAACAGGTAACCAGCTATTTAAGAACAATAAAAATTGTAATTTTGAAGCAGTCCTGTAGCAGAATTTGTTGATTTTTGGCATTTTAATGGTGTGATTTCAGAAAACAAACAGCCATTAAAGCATAACCTGATAACATATCATTATGTTAATGCAAAGTAACATGTTCTTTATCAAAACACCACTTTTCAATAATACAAAGCTGGCTTTCTAAACCAGACCTGCACAAGAGTTGGTGTAATATTGTAATCTAATTACTTTCTTTCAGTAACGAGCAATCTAACACGTTCATTTTTCCAAACCAGTAATCTGATGAAAGTTAGTTTCCTTAGTGTATGTGCGTTACTATTTTGTTATTGCCTCATAATGTAAGTAACATGAAGAATATTGTAGTCCTGTATGAAGAGCATTTCGAATAGAAAATGTTAGAAATGTTCCCACTGCACGTTCGTTTCCATGGTAACCGCTCATAGTTACTTCCTGTTTTGGTCTCGCGTCACATGTGTTTTGGAACTGAAACAGGCGTAAGGAGCGCAGGTGCACATTCAAGCCGAGTGCAGCCACCTATTGAGATGTGCGACGGAATGTTGATCTGTGTGCGTGCATGAAATGTACGTGAGTATTTTCTCTTCATTCTGGAGGGTTCCAGCGATAGGTTGGAGCCGCTACATGCGCGGCCGTTTTGTAGCTTTACCGTTGCGAGGACGGGTAGTCATCCTCCCACTCGTCCTCGCCAAGTCGGCAAGCATCGTTTACATCATATTCGTGTTTCCAGTGTTGTCACAGATTACTTGTTAGTAGCATATCAGTGCCAATGTAAAACAACACAAATTGACTGCACAACAATCAAAAACACACAAATGAATTGTGCAATAAACACAAAGGTGGGCGCAGGCACAACTGCGCACACAACTCAGATCTACGCTGTAGACACACTCAGTCAATTTGGCCACAAAACATGGCGGCAACCAAGCACTTACGACACATCCCAAAGATGCTAAACAAACATGTCACCTCACGGCATAAATGTGCAACACGAATATAATGTAAACAATCCTCACCGACTACTTGCTGTTGCAACAGCAAATATACGAAACGGTGGCGCATGTAGCCGCTCCAGCCTATCGCTGGAACCCTCTAGAATGAAGGAAAAATAGTCACGTTCATTCATAGACTCACACAGATCAACATTCCCACACACATTTCAACAGGTGGCTGCAGGAACTATAAGCAGTCACCTTGGAAATGAGCGCGTGGTAGGAACCTTTCTAACATTTTCTATTCAAAATGCTCTTTGTACATGACTACAATATTCTTCATTTTACATACATTATGAGGCAACAATAAAATAGTAGCACACAGACACTTAGGAAACTAATCAGATTTCTGGTTTGGAAAAAGGAACGTGTTAGATTGGTCCTTACTTAAAGAAAGTAATCAGATTACATAACGCGACTTGGTGACAACAATGCGTGTTGCACATTTATGCCGTGAGGTGATGTGTTCGTTAAACATCTTTGAGATGTGTTGTAAATACGATTGTGTGTAAAGTGCCTAGTTACCGCCATGTTTTGTGACCAAATTGAACGCATGTGTGTACGGCGTACTTCCTGGTTGTGCGTGCGCATTCGCACCCACCCCCACCGGAGCCATGTAGAAAGAAAGTTGCGACACTCTCTGATCTTGCCGCAGGTGGTCACGTGGTTCATGTAGGCGTGAGTAGTTCCAAGCACAAGCACCTCTGTAATTGTTGGAACCGACAGTGGTGATTGCGACATTTATGGGAAAATGGATAAAATCACGTATCTAAGTACTTGTTAAATTATGCTTAAAAAAAATTCCATGCAGTTTGTCAGTTATTTGTTAGTTTCAGGGGCTCCGGAGTGGCTAAGCTAGCACAAGTCAGTGGTGGTTGAAATCAACTCCATGGACTAATTAAACTTGCGCTAACTCGAAGATCAAGCCTTGCCTTATTATTAGTAGTAGTTTTTGTTTTATTTTTATTTTATTTATTTATTTTTATTCTGTGATTAAATGCGATCTTTTGTCTTTGTTTCTACGTTGTGTTGATTTGAATGTGATTTTTATGATCTTCATGTGATGTAAAGCACTTTGAATTGCCTTGTGTTGAATTGTGCTATATAAATAAATTTGCCTTGCCTTGCCTTGCATGAAAAATTCTGATCTTCCCCTTTAAATTCAATTATCGAAAAGTCAATTACATGCGTTGACATTTTTCTGTTGTTATTCTTACGTTGAGGCAGCAAAGGGAGAGAAATTGGTAAAAGTAACCGATAGATACTTTTAAAGAAACTTAGTTCCTTTGATATTAAAGTAATCAGTAAAGTAGCTGGATTAATTTATTGAGGCATAATCAGTAACTAAATAACTTTTTCAAGTAATCTGTGACAACACTGGAAACATGAATATGAATATTTAAATTCAATTATCGGAAAGTCAATTACATGCGTTGACATTTTTCTGTTGTCATTCTTATGTTGAGGCAGCAAAGGGAGAAAAATTGGTAAAAAGTAACTGATGAATTACATTTAAAGTAACTTAGTTACTTTGATAATAAAGTCATCACTAAAGTAACTACATTTTTTGAGGTGCAATCAGTAATTCAATTACTTTTTCAAGTAATCTGTGAAAACTCTGGTATTGACTGTATTGTTACAGCTGATTGGTAAAATCTGGCAAAAAAAAGTCAAATCTAATATGAAGAATAAAGATGTAGCGGTTCTAGTGTAGTCAAAAGTAGCAGGGTAAGAGTAGCGTTTCTTCTTCACAAATCTACTCAAGTAAAAGTAAAAAGTATGGCATGGTAAAATTACTCTTACATTTTTTTAACTGCCTTATTTGCTATATTACTGTTATTGAACAAACTGAATTTGATGGTTTCTTACACTATTTCACCACAAAGTGATGCAAAAATCAGGATATTTTTCAGTAAGCGTTTTTTTTAACCAAACAACTTAACAAAAAGATTTATTTGCTGGTGAGACCTGTTGGTTCTGATCATGTCTATGGGCAAAGAATGAAACCTTTAGAGGCGAGAGGAGTTCATATCTTTGCGTAAAAATGTTGTAAAAAGTGAGCAATTCCCCACCGCGGGCTCTTCAGGCGTTCCAAACAAAAGCACAACCTCTGTCCGTTAGTCCTTTTCTCATTTGCCGCATTGCTCTCGTGTCTATTTAAGGCCGTGTCATCGCTCTACAAGTACATGTAGACTTTTAAAAGTGGCTCTTCGGCGACAGTCAAGAAGCGTCCTTAAATAGACAGAAAAGGACTAAAAAAGACCGGAGGACGACGGCTTTTGCCTTCGGAGCCCTCGGACGGAGCGGGAACGCTCGGTGGTGTTCTGGTCGAGGACACAAGGGCCAATGGGAGAGGAGGTAGTGAGCAAAAGAGAGGGAGGGGTCAACCTACTAGAAGCATGGTCAACCCACGGCCTCCACCAGTGCTTTTTTTTGGTCTTGGCTTTGGCTCGCTGCGCTCCTAAAATTTGACAAATGACATCAGTGCAACACGACACAAAGTAAAGGATCAAAGGAAGAGTGGCTACGTTAGCTCAGCATCATCAACACGGGCACGGGGGCGGGCCGTCGCCATACCCTCGTCCTCCTCGGTAGGGGGCGGGGCAAGCGTCTGTCCGTCCACAGACTCCTGCACCATGCTCAGCATCTTCTCCTTGCCACGCTTGAACTTCTGCTGTCGCACCTTAATGCGCTCCATCCTGTACAGACATACGCGCACTCCGTGTAGCGTGATACACTTTCAGAACTTTTAATCAGGGCCTGAACAGGATAGACGTGTAATGTTACAGTCTCATTTAAAGTGTGGGATAATTCAGTGTCTCAGAGGACAAGTTACAGTGGGGCAAATAAGTATTTAGTCAACCACTAATTGTGCAAGTTCTCCCACTTGAAAATATTAGAGAGGCCTGTAATTGTCAACATGGTGAAACCTCAACCATGAGAGACAGAATATGGGGGAAAAAAAAAAGAAAATCACATTGTTTGATTTTTAAATAATTTATTTGCAAATCATGGTGGAAAATAAGTATCTGGTCAATACCAAAAGTTCTTCTCAAATTCTCAATACTTTGTTATGTACCTTTTGTTGGCAATAATGGAGGCCAAACGTTTTCTGTAACTCTTCACAAGCTTTTCACACACTGTTGCTGGTATTTTAAGGCCCATTCCTCCATGCAGATCTCCTCTAGAGCAGTGATGTTTTGGGGCTGTCGTTGGGCAACACGGACTTTCAACTCCCTCCGCAGATTTTCTATGGGGTTGAGACCTGGAGACTGGCTAGGCCACTCCAGGACCTTGAAATGCTTCTTACGAAGCCACTCCTTTGTTGCCCTGGCTGTGTGTTTGGGATCATTGTCAAGCTGAAAGACCCAGCCACATCTCATCTTCAATGCCCTTGCTGATGGAAGGAGATTTTCACTCAAAATCTCTCGATACATGGCTCCATTCATTCTTTCCTTTACACAGATCAGTCGTCCTGGTCCTTCTGCAGAAAAATAGCCTCAAAGCATGTTGTTTCCACCCCCATGCTTCACAGTGGGTATGGTGCAATTCAGTATTCTTTTTCCTCCAAACAAGTTAACCTGTGTTTCAACCAAAAAGTTCTATTTCGGTTTCCTCTTGGTTTCATCCATAACACATTCTCCCAGTCCTCTTCTGGATCATCCAAATGCTCTCTAGCAAACCGCAGACGGACCTGGATGGGTACTTTTTTCAGCAGGAGGACACGTCTGGCAGTGCAGGATTTGAGTCCCTGGTGGCGCATTGTGTTACTGATAGTAGCCTTTGTTACTGTGGTCCCAGCTCCCTGTAGGTCATTCACTAGGTCCCCCCGTGTGGTTCTGGGATTTTTGCTCACCGTTCTTGTTATCATTTTGACGCCACGGGATGAGGAGGGAGTTGAAAGTCTGTGTTGCCCAACGACAGCCCCAAAACATCACTGCTCTAGAGGAGATCTGCATGGAGGAATGGGCCAAAATACCAGCAACAGTGTGTGAAAAGCTTGTGAAGAGTTACAGAAAACGTTTGGCCTCCGTTATTGCCAACAAAGGGTACATAACAAAGTATTGAGATGAACTTTTGGTATAGACCAAATCCTTTTTTTCCACCATGATTTGCAAATAAATTCTTTAAAAATCTAACAATGTGATTTTCTGTTTTGTTTTTTTCCACATTCTGTCTCTCATGGTTGAGGTTTACCCATGTTGACAATTACAGGCTTCTCTAATATTTTCAAGTTGGAGAACTTTGCACAATTAGTGGATGACTAAATACTTATTTGCCCCACTGTAATAATGTTATGAACTGACCGTAACAAAAGTGATATAACTAGAAGTGAATAAATAAAAAATAGGTCATCCAAAAACAAAAGTAGGTAGTAAAATTAAAAAATAATAATAATAATTAGATGAACAATATAAACACATACAACCAGGAATAATAAAATTAAATGGAAAAGAAAAAAACTGAGGAAGAAAATCAAATAAAACAAAACAAAATAAATGAAATATATTAAAGAATAAAATAATATACAGGAACATAATTAAGTAAATTAAAAGAGTAAAAGGGTAAATTACATCAAAAATAAAAACCCACATATAGCCCCCCCCCCCCCCCCCAAAAAAAAAACACACATTAAAAGCAATCTAAATTTAAAAATTAAAATAAAAATAAAAATACATAAAAATTGATCAAAAATAAAAGAAATGCATTTTTATTAAGGACTTGGCCCCAATACTGTGTAGAGTGTTTAACTACGTCGTATTGTTTCGGAAAAGCACATTAGCACTTGAGTTACTGTTAGATCGTGAAGTTGTCTCATTTCTTTTCATAAAGAAACTACACACATAAACCCAGCTTTGAGTCTCCTTTCAACACAAACTCCCATTCAAACCGAAAATTGTCATACAAGAGAGTGGTTTGAAATTGGATTTCGATTGTGACTACTGTATTTGTATTTAACTGTTTGATAAAGAAAACAGATTCATTACAGTATGCCTCTTCCTTATTCGATTTTGTTGTTTAGTTTGTTTAATGAAAATGAATGAGTCATTGACACAATTTGTATTAGCGCCATGCCCACAAGAGAAATAATGTCAATCAGCGGCACTTTTTTTGTATTTGAATGAACAGGACTTTTGTCAGATTTGTGTCCTGAGATTTTTTTTTTGTTTGTTTTATACTCAGAATCTTTATTAGAAACTTTAACAAGTTTTATGTACCTAAAACAGTAATGTTGTAGACTACAGTTAAGTCAGGAAGCTGTAATAAAATATTATTTTTGAAGGAAATAGCCATCCATTTTGTATTCATATTTACTTACAACAAGCTTAAAAGAACTTGGGGTAAATCGTGAAGGTAATTGAAAAAAGTGACATTTAGCCGATTAATCCACTAATCATTCATTAATCGTCCCATTAATCGATTATAAAAATAATCGTTACTTGCGGCCCTAATATATACAAATTTAAATATATCTGGTGTGGCTTACATGAACCAAAATGTGATGTATACCTATGCTGACCCCTCTCAATTATATAATTTTATAAATATGAATCATTTTAAAAATATATATGTTATGAATAAATAAAAATCAAATGATCAAATACTAAGAAAAACAAATTTAATGGAGTTAAAATGAATAAAAACAAACACCCTCTGTTTATGGCCCTCAATAGTATTTTTTAAATTCCATAATATTTAAATGATTAGCCGAATAAAGTTTTAACTGGACCATGTTATAAAAGCCGGCGTCTTACTGTCGCTTGAGCTGCTCCACAGATTTGCGCTCCTCCTCCAGTCGCGCCCGGACCGCCTTCACGATAGTGGCCTGGAATAGTTCCGCCCCCCTGAAACGCACATACGCCAGCACTGAAACTCCGTCTGGCTCTCCGACAGGTACACGGAGGATCTGCGCCTACCTGGAGGCGAGGATCTGCGAAGCTCTAATGTCGGCCACCACATGCAGGAAGTAGTAGCTCATGAAGACCCGCCGCTGCAGCAGCAGGAAGGCGAAGCAGATGCTGTCCCAGATGATGCCCGCCTGGTCCTTGGGCAGTTCGCAACGTTGGTCGACACCTGCTCGGACCCAGCGTGTCAATGTTGTGTGCGAACGTGTGCATGATTATGGATGCGAAATTGAAGCTTTTCTTACTGAGATGGTCCTGGTTGGTGTTTAAGTTGTAGTCCTTGATGGTGCAAGACAGGCTGAAAAGCTGGATGAGCCAGCACTTGTTGGTGATCAGAGAGTTGATGTAGCCGCAAGCCAGGATCTGGGAACAAACAATTTTATTGAGAAAATCATGATAGCAATTGTATTTGTAAACGAAGGATCATTCTACGCGACACAATAATTAAATAATATAATAACTTTTGGATTACTGTGATACAAAAAGGAGTCAAAAATAAAAATGTGGGTGTTACGAACATAAATTCTTGCCGTATTGGCCCAAATATAAGACGGTGTTTTTTGCATTGAAATAAGACTGAAAAAGAGGGGGTCTTCTTATATTCGCGGTCTAGACGTTATACACATTCACGATGGTAGATGGCGCCAGATATCATTGAAGCGATGTTCTGTCATGACAGATCTCAGCTACTCTCAAGCTTAATTTAATTTGATTGCAATTTAGTTTACATATTTAAATGCTCAGATATTAAGATTTGAATGAGGCAAAATAACATGTTTTTTCTCTCAAATATATTGTTATAATCATTTTTTTCAGATGTACTGTAATTATTTTCTGTATAAAAATTAATTTGGCTTTCAAAAAGTCTTTTTTCAAACTTGAGTCTTGAAAAAGAGGGGGTCGTCTTATAATCAGGGCCGTCTTATATACGGGCCAATACGGTAATAAACTTTCAATGCGTCTGGAAAAACAATCCTTGCTGGCATTGTTGTTTTTGACAACGATGATGATGACGAAAATATTTCGTCGACGAGCTATTTTTTCATGAGGAGACGATTACGAGCTAAAACGTCTTGGGAACAAACATAAAACATGACTAGACAAATGCCACTTTTCGTCTGACAAGATGACAGACGAAAATGTGCCATATGTTCACAATGTGTGACATTTTCTTATTGTAAGTGGAGTTAGTCAGCCTGCATCGTAGCAGTCGTGTCACTCGTGTGACATGTTCTGTACTCCCAACCTGACCGTTACTGGTGGTTAATTCATACGCTACCAAAGACGTATACTCAGTGATGTTTTTCTTCCATCCAGGCTGTGCTTCAGGCTTACTTGTGTTGAAACATGATAAGATTTGTTTTCCTATCTTGGAAACAGTATTGATTTAGCCTTTATATGTCAGTGCTGAGTGATCATCACACACAAAATATAACTGGTAGCATTAGCATTGCATTCACGTTACCATTAACTTTGGATTAGTGAGCGGTCTCTTAACTGTTGTTGTGTTGTTTTCATTTTGTTAGCATCGGCTACGGCTTAAAGTAGTAGTGCTCCGTGCTTCAGGTTCCAAATAAAACCATTGTAAAACCCTCACCCTTAGCGTTGTCCTTGTAGATGCTACAATATGCGTTGTCTGTCGATGTGGATTTGAAATTGTTGGATACCTTTATTAATTTTGGACCGCTGTGACCCCATTTCATAAAAAAATCTGACATTGGAGGTGGGGCGAGTCCATGTAACACCTTGTACATTAGACAAGCCATTTTAATTTTTTTTTTTAATTCTCAAGGCTCAATAAATAGTAGATATATGCGGTCGTGGACTTAAAATATTATGGCTAATTGTATTGTGATGCCCTACTTGTAGCTTTAATAATGATAATGCTCACATAACAAATCCAAAGCATTTTAGTTTGGAGAATCCAAATGGTCAGCTTAATTTAGCTGGTTATTACTTTTCTAATTTTCTTAGTGACTATTTCTTTCTGGTAACACAGAATTTATATGTAATGGGTTTGTAATTCATTATTTTTCAATCCTTTTTTGTTCAATTAATTTTTGCACCATGAATGCAAATGCTCTGCTCACATAACAAATCCCAAGTATCTTAGTTTGGAGACATCTAATGGTCAAAAAGCGTAACTGCTGCGCTAAGCTGTGACCAACCCTTGTACAAAGGCTTCTATATTCACTTTGAAGGCAACATGCATATTTGCCCAAAGCCGATGAATGAAAAAACAATTTCGATATTATCTGATATCATTTTAAAATGCTATTATTGGTTATTGTATATGCTATGTATATGCTATTATTTTTTAACCGTCAAGTTTACATAATTTCTAATGCCCCAAACAATTAGTTTAATGCTTTTAAAGGCCTGAATTTTGACAAAATCCATTTAATGAGTTTTTAAGCTTTTTAATGACCCGCATAAACCCTGACTAATAAGTACTCCGTCCAAAAGACGAAGACGAAAATTAAAAGGGCTGCCAAAAACAACACTGCTTGTTGGACATAATTGTGTCCTTGTAAGTTTTCTACTCACAGACAAAATGTTCTTCATGGTGATGACAAAGATATTATAGGCTATGAGGAAGTCCCAGTAGTGGAGGATCTTCTTGATGGGCTTCAGCAGGAGCTCTCCGCCAAAGAGCAGGAAGTAGAAGCAGGCCACTAGGTAGCCCATGCAGAACACACTGATGCGCGTGGTGCCAGTGATGAAGATGATGGTCAGCACGAACCAGAAAAGGTAGCTGAACATGATAACCTTCAGCATGTCCAGGTAGGACCTGCAGGGCACAGTTGAAAGAGAGGGAGAAGAGAAATATTGTTACAAAAACAGCGGAAAGTAAGTATGAACTTGCTGCTATAGAAGGCAATATATATCCCATCCATTTGACACAGGAGGGTTAGCAGGGAATGAACAAATAAATACGATACAGTGAGACCCCCCCAAAAAACATCAGGAACCAAATTTGGATAGGGTTCATTTATTATTTTTTTGCCGGAATAAAACGAGCATTTTATTTATTTATTTTTTTAGAACATCATGTATCAGAGAGCGTAGATCTCCTCCTAAGCAGCCAAATTCAACCCTTTCAAGTATGAAACATGTTATCGCGAAATTGTTTTTATGACGTCATCACCCCACAATGTAATCACCAGAGATGTGACTGAAAATTCTGTGCCGATAACTTTCATCCAGAAATAGCTAAAATTGCGTTTTCGCTTAAAAGACCAAAAGCTTACCACTGAATAGTGTGAAGAACCATAGTCCTCTTGGAATGACGCAATCAAATGTCACATCGAGTACAGTGCATTTGAGCCCGTGCATGAGTAGTTTTGAGTTTAATCAAGTGAGCAGTACACAAATAAAGTAGTACAGTATTTAAATGAATACATGTGCATTTGCTGTGGTTTAGTAGAATAATTTTATGGCATGACCACTTCCTCTTTTTGTCACATTTTCCCAGCGACTTCCACACCTCCTCTGCTAGTCGCCGTTTAATTCGGCCGGGCGCGATTTTGCTCAACTTCGTCACCGCTAGGATTCATCCCGCTCGCCTGGCTCTCGATGATTCCACTTGTCGCACAAGAAAACAGCAAATCTTATTTTAAGGAGTATGAGAAATTGTAATGGCCTTGTAAAGAGCTTTACTGGTTTTGGTGAGAATGGAATCGTTTTTTGTTGTTGTTGTGAACTACAGTTCCACACAAACGTACATCGAGATCTCATTAAGCTTAGCAAACTGGAGGCGTCAAACCCGTTTTTCTAGTGTCCCAAACTTCCAAGAAAGCACGTATATCAAGGTTTCATCGGCTGTGAAGCCCACTGAAAAGAATTCTACGATTACGTCAGCACGTTTGCTATAGGACACGTTCAAAGTTGGCCACAAAATGCTCCCTGCCGTCGGGAACGCACCCTCCCAAGGGGTTTCAATCGGCACCTTTTAATCAAAATTAAATAATTAATCAAAAATTATTTTATAGCCTACATGTGTATTATTCGGCCTTTCGGTTTCAGTCAAAATGTTTGCTTTCGGTACATCTCTCGTAATCACCTGTTTCATATGACAAACATATCTTCGAAGTTTGAAAATCCCTGTATTCTTTGAGTGATCACTGAATTCCTGTTTTGACCTCTGTGACCTTTGACCCTATTACCTTCCACTCCATAATGCAAGCATATTGCCCAAGTTTGATAAAAATACATTTTTTCGTTCTTGAGTTATCTTGAAAACAAAGGTACACAACTAAATACATAACCCACTTCTTATTTTTTCACCTTCAGGCGGAGGTAATAAACATTTAACATCACATTTACCTTTATTGAAGACTCTTTATGGCATGTACAGAGAGAAGGGGACACTTATTTAGCAGTCACAATAAAAAAATTTTGCTTCTTTATTGAATGCTACAGTCAGGAAAACCACTGCCTGGACCAAGGAAGTTAACCTGTGGTATTTTATGGCATACTTTCATGCTGAAGGTTTAACTTTCGGCAGGATATCTTCCGCAGACGTTGCCTGACTGATGCAATGCAGACCGGGTGATTTATACACTTGACTTGGTCATAAAACTTCTATAGTGTGGTGGAACCAGAGGCTGAACAAATGTGAACAGGACCCAGGTGCGATGAATGGCTAGTGGCTTTTCACTCACAGGCCTCTACAGACTACCGGCCGTTGTCTGAGATTTTTCTAAATACAATCACAACTTATTTAGGTTGAATTCTGCTATCTTGTAGAGATACAGAATCCAACATGGCGGCCGTCACAAAACAGAGCTTTTTAACTTGAGAATTTTTATAAATAAATGCTTAAATCGTGAAATTTCTACAGATATGAACGTGAAACAGTGTACTGTAGCAAAAAACGGGCAGTTATCATTCATCTTACGTAAATATTTCAAGCAAAAGTTACGGTATTGTGTAATCCAGTGCTTCTCAATTATTTTCTGTTACGCCCCCCCCAAGGAAGACGTAAATGTTTCGCGCCCCCCCAAACTCTCTGCCGCCACTGTAAATAGTATCATTTGTCTATAAAATTTCTATTATAAATACGCATCTGCCTAACATTGTGTCCTTTTTTTTCTAATAAAGAAAAAAAGTAACATAGATCAACTTATAATAAAGTATAACTTTATTAACATTGTTTTGTTTGTAACAGAGAAGACTTGACGCGCATCGATTTGCCAGAATTTCAAAAAAAGTCACATCCAAACTGTAAAAAATACACTCAAGGTACATTTTTGACCATTTGATACAGAAAAATAAAATGTAATAAAATAAAAAAATAATAACAAATTAAAATTGATTAGAAACATTCACTCATGAGGACAATATGCTAAAAAATTTGACCGAAAAAACAAAACTGAATAAAAGAAAAAATGTGTCCTTGGACAGAAAGACAGTTTTTATTTTTGCTGCTCACAGTATTTACCTCCTTTGGAATGGTGTGGAGTTATTTTGCAATGAGCATGCTAACAATGCTCACTGGTTTACTGATATAACACTGACAAAGCAGGACGATTGTTGGCAATATTCGGCACGTTTTCACTGAAAAACAATCAAGCGGCTTATCAATGAGATTGGGGTCTAATGTCTTTAAGTGGCGTCTTAATTGATTTGGCTTCTGGCTGTCCGCTATAATTATTTTTACAGTAAACAGTGGTCTTTCCTCATCACCCACTGTAATAAAAGTCAAAGCTAAAAGGCAAACGGCACGAAAAAAGCGCATTCTCGGCGGCCGAGGTAGAACCGTAGGTGAGGGCGGTCGTCGTGACGATCCCAAGCCGAAAATGGCACTTCTTGGGCGGCGTCTCGGGGGCCTGCGCTTGTCAGTGACGTTCCTTATTCTCGCTATATGAATATACAACTTTAGCATTTGTTAATAATACGCTCTGTGTGTAGTATCATCCATCGATTTTCCATTTTAAATGAGCACTTTTAAGCGAACGCAAGAAGTAACAACGGGAACATTTTTAAACAGGCATTTCACGGGAGAGCATTTCGACTCTTCGGCCAATCACGGGAGAGCATTTCGACTCTTCGGCCAATCATATAGTGAGAGCGAGTGGATAGTGAGGGGAAGAGGATAGTGAACCTGCAGCGGCGGCACACTGCTCTTCATATCCGTTTTCTGTGTGTGCTGAGTGCTCTTCCTTTGTTCAAAAATACTGCGCGCACTCTGAAAATGAAAGCGCCACTGCCACCCACTGAGTGGATGTGCAAGTACACTTTATTCCAGTACGGCAAAAAAGAAAAAAAAAAAAAAAAAAAAAAAAAAAAGCATGTTCCCCGAGGTCACATGCGCCCCCCCCCGGCATCACTCTGCGCCCCCCCAGGGGGGCGCGCCCCACTATTTGAGAAGTACTGGTGTAATCCAACATGGTGGCTGTGACGAAACAGAGCTTTTTAAGTTGAAAATTCTTGCAAATAAATGCTTAAATCGCGAAATTTATATACATATGAATGTAAAATACTCTAGACTCTTGGTTAAAATAAAAAAAAAAAAACAACGGTAAGTTATCATTAATTTTACATAAATATTTCAAGCTAAAATTAGGCTTTTTTTTCCCCATTCATTTCATTGTATTCACAATATTTCAAAGTGCATGCATGGTGTAAAAAATATAATAATTACCTGGAATCCTCGATTAAATTACTCTTGAGACACTCCTGCCTGCTTGTATGCAGTAAAACAGTTGTCCCATTGCCACTTAAATCCGGCGTTGAACTCACACACACGCTGCGTTTTATCACAGTAAAAGCAAAGTCAACTTCTGTCTGGGTCCGACCCCCTACGGAGAGATGTGGCACAATGTCTGTGGGACCTGTCTTTGTAACTGACGGTGGAGTCTATGGTGGAGGCTTTTCAGGGTGGAAATATTAAAAACATAATAATTTGCAACCGTTTTTTTTTTTCTATATTTTTCTCTTAAAGTAACTTAAAGTAGTTACTTTCATAATTGAATAACGAGTAAAGTAGTTACTTTTCAGAGAAATAACTCTTCAGAGAAATAACTCATTACCTTGCAGAAGTAACTTGAACAACAGTGGTGACGTCTAATTGTATGGCAAAGTGTACACCCTTCCGTAGTATGATGCGTACACGGCAGCATCCATTACACGTGATGGATGCGGTGAAAACATAGGAAGCAGCGTTCATTTGACGGCCAGTTTGGGATGGTTCGTCGGCGCCTTGATGGGTTAAAATACCTTTTCCATACTTGAAAGCTATTTATTGAGTTAGAGCGCAGGGGGAAAAAGTGCCTAAGTAGCGTAGTGACCGACAGAGTGTTTTTGCAGATTATGGATTTCTACCCCCACTTGCACCCGGTATCCGTAATTTGATCCTGGAGGGGGAAACGGCTATGGAATAAGTGCAGGGCGGCTGTGGCGCGCTTTCGACCTCGTGCCGCGGCCTTGTTGATGGACGCAGAGTGCGTTAATAAAAGACGTGTCTACTTTGTGCGGCAAAACACCGCAATGTGAAGCGCACGCGATCGATGACCGTCAACGTCTAGAGACATCTGACCTGTACCTCGAAAGGGCTCTCACCGCCTCGTCTGACCACACAGGTCTCTAAACACTGGAATGTTTCACATTCCAGTGTCCACATTGTGAAACATAACATAACGTTGTTCGATAATGACTTTCTAACCGATATCATGAGGTTGTCCAACTCCAAAAATCCAATACCGTTATATGCGGTCGTTGACTTAACATATTATGGCTAATTGTATTGTGATGCCCCACTGGATGATTTAATAATGATAAATGTAACAACTTCAAGGTTTTCCAAATAAACATTCTGTGAAAAATAACAGAACAACGACAAGTTTTGGATAAAGTGCCATAATTGCACCACTATATTTATTATTCAACTCAAAATAGTGCAAGCACCAGTTTTTTAGGATCATATTCTCTCCGAGATCATCCTGGCTAGTGCAAAGTGTAAATATGACACTGCTATATCACATATGGCCCACACAGTGCTTAAAGGCAGGCAAGGCAATCATAGGACCAGAGTCCAGACAATGCCAATGAGTGACAATTCCAAAGTTGCATTTTGCTGGGCTTTTGCACAGATTTTTAATGATAAATTATGTGTTTCTTACTTTTCTTAGTGACCATTTCTTTCTGGTAACGCAGGAGTTATATGTGAGGAGTTTATAATTCATTACATTTCATTTTATTTGTACGCCATGAATGAAAATGATCTTTCCTCCCTCAACAAATCCCAAGCGTCTTAATTTGGCTACACCTAGAGGTCATCAAGACATTAACTCATGTTTCTCCTCCTCAATAGCTCAAACTCAAAAGTCCTCCTTGTAGGCAACAACGCCATGCTCTCTAATGACAATAAATGACAATAACTTTTCTATTACCATCATCAATGTACCAATATCTCCCTCTACTCAGGTTAAGAGTCTGGGTGTCATCCTTGACAGCTCACTCTCCTTCCGATCGACATCACCAGATCAGCTTACTTCCACCTTCGTAATATTTATCTCCTCCTCCCTTCTCTCACTTGCCATACCGTGTTTAATCTTGTCTGTAGTCTAGTCACTTCCCGGCTCGATTACTGTAACTTGCTGCTCTTTGGTCTCCCAAATAAGTCCCTGCAGAAACTGCAGCTCCTCCAAAACTCAGCAGTACGCCTCATCACTCGGACCCCCACCACTCACCACATCACCCCCATCCTCCGTCAACTTCATTGGCTCTCAGTCAAACAAAGAATCAACTACAAGAGCCTTTAAAGCACTCCCTTCCCTACCTATGCAAGCTCTTCTGTGTTAACCGTCACCTCCGTTCATTTTGCTCCTCCGCTATCCTCCACCTTTCGGTCCCCCATGTCCGTCTCACCACCTTCAGTTCCAGAGCTTTTAGTCGCTGTGCCCCCCCCAATACCCTTCGATCTTAGCAATATACAGTATCTACCCTCTCACTTTTCAAATCCAGACTCAAAACATACCCGTTTACTCTTTCTTACCCACCATGATCTTTATCTCAGTTTTATCTTGACCTCATAAATTTTTATTTACCTTTATCCTGGTTTTAATCAAATTTTATGGTTGTTTTGTTATTGTTGTTGAGCTATCGTGTTCCTATCTTTCATGTGAAGCGTCTTTGTGTGTCTTGAAAAGCGCTCTAGAAATTAAATGTATTATTATTATTATTATTATTATTATAAGCATAGCTGCTGTGCCAAGCTGTGACCAGCCCATGTACAAAAGCTGCAAGCTTATTTATTAACTTTTAAGCCAAGCTACATATTGGCACAAAACAGATGCCCATATTTTCCGATATTATTTCAAATACTTCTATTGGCCAGCCATTAATATATCAGACAACTCTAGAAACACACGATATTTGTGGCTGCGAAAGCTGAGATGTCCCACTTGCCACAAGTCTATTATTACACACTGTGGGTAGCAGACGGCTCACCTGCAATGGATAAAGTCAGGTACGGGGTTGTGCACGCTGAAGGAAGATGCATCCAGGTCCCTGCAGATCTCGACGTTGTCGCCGGCCATGATGCGCACGGCCGCCTTGTTCTCATCGTCAAACACTTGCCTCTGCATGGAGGCGCACAGCAACAGCATGAAGTCATCTGGAGAAAAAAGGGACACGCTCGCCTTCATCGGGCTGGAAGGCTGGTGGACGGGAGGGAGAAAAAGCGGCGGGACGCACAGATGAGAAAGGACGGATTGGGTCTGGACAGGAAGTCGGGAACGTAAAGCCACTTGACCACGTTGGAGTCGGTAGTGGAGTTCGGGAACCTCCAGGGATAGTCTGAAAATGGGAAATATGAATATGTTCATGTTTCTAACTCATTGGTTGGCATTGACAGCAACAGAAGTCGATAGACGTTCAATGCATTTGGTCTGGACGTCGAGAAGTGAGAAACTCATTTAAATTCTCGGAAAGATGAAAAGAGCCACATGATTGGACGTCTATCATCGTCAATAGCACTGAAAGAGGTGGTATAGGATGTACAAGACACAATAAACTTGTGTACTTACTTGTACTAATGTACAAGTTTTATATTAGTTCTGCTATAATTTATATTAGGAAAGTATGATAAAGTATATGGTGCTAGTTTATTGTTCTATAACATTAGATTGTTTTTAAATGATGCTTTACAGTCATTTATATTTTATATATTTTGTACTGATATGTTAAATTTTGCATTCATAGATTTTGTCTATTTCACTACATGAAGTATACATTTTGATGAAGTAAAAATAAATAAATAAATAAATAAATATTTTACATGTACCACATTAAAAAAATATTTTTGTTTGTTATTTGACATTATTTTCTTTTTTAGATATATATTTATTTAGGTTTTATTGGATTAAGTAAATTCTCATTGGACATTTTTTCTTTAAAGTATGTTAAAGCAACACTAGGTAACTTTTCAGTTTTGGTTGATTTTAGCAACGCCGGTGGACAAAAGCGGAAGTCTTCAGCCTTAAGGAAGACTGCGTTTCTCATTAGGACCAGCGCACACCCGCAGTGTCGTAAAATCATGATCTCCCCATCGCCTGCAGATGGATTAAATGACATTTCTGTTTCCAGCAGCTGTGTGAAGAAAGAATAGTAATATGGTAATGAATCCAGTTGTGGCTAAACAATAGCATATGACGGTTAGCAACCGTGTGGGCTTAGTGTGGCTAATACTCCCACTCGTAAAGTTGACAAGTTCGGGTGTGGTGGTAGTGGTGGTGGGGGATTGTCACACCAGCGAGTGCCAATGTTTATTCTTGAGTATCCTGGTAGCCTCCCTTTTTTTCCTCCTCGGACAAAACTTATGACTGTAATTCCCCAAATATAACACGCACCCGTGTATAATACGCACCTGAAATTTACCTGTAAAATATAGGGAAAATTCTTGTACTCGTGTATAAAGCGCACCCTAATTTTAGCACCATTTTCTGTGGTAAAATTGCTCACAGTATAATAATTTTCACAAAGTAAGCGGTCAACATTTGACCCAAGGCCAAGGTCTTGTTTGAATATGACCGGCATTGCCAATTTAGTGTGGAAGAAGCAGGCGAGCAAAGGGGGAGAGAGAGAACAGGTGTTGCAGAGAGTTTCGCGGAGAGCACAGTGTTAATCGGCTGTGTCCCTCACTGGTTTCATATTTTTGTTAATAAAGTATCCAGCAAAGCCATCCAACAGGTCTAAGTGTTTTTATATACACCTTGCCACCTTCCAGAAGGAAACACCGGACGGACGGACGACAAATGAGCCACATAAATCGCCGGTCCACTCCCAACCACGGTCCGGAGTTAAAAGCACCATAACTTACAAAAACAGCAGATTGGTAACAATTTATACTAACCGGAAGACTGTATATGTTCTCTTCAAGACAACATGGCAGTGTCAATAAGCCGGCATGTTGCGATAACAAGGTAAGAAAAATGTAAATCATAGACGAATAGTACAACGAAAGCATTCATTCATTCATTTTCCATGCCGCTTTTCTTCACGAGGGTCATGGAGGTGCTGGAGCCCATCCTAGCTAACTACGGGCAGTAGGCACCCCGAACTGGTTGCCAGCCAATCGCAGGGCACAAGGAGACATACAACCATTCACGCACACACTCATATCTACGGACAATTTAGAGTTTTCAAGCCTACCATGCATGTTTTTGGGATGTGGGAGGAAAGCGGAGTTCCCGGAGGAAACCCACGCAGGCACGGGGAGAACATGCAAACTCCACACTGGAAGGCCGAAGCCCGGGATTGAACCCTTGATCTCAGAACTGGGAGGCAGATGTGCTAACCACTAAGCCACCGTAACGAAAGCATTTTAATCATATTAGATGTGAAAAATATCAACAATTATCGTATTGGCCCGAAGACGAGTTTTTTGCATTGAATTAAGACTGAAAAAGTGGGGGTCGTCTTATATTCGCGGTCAAGACATTATATCCATTCACGACGCCAGATGGCGCCAGATATCATTGAAGCGATGTTCTTTTATGACAGATCTCAGCTACTCTCAAGTTTAACCAGTTTGCATTATTTTATTGCAATGTTTTTCCTTATTCAGAAGCCATTAATTTACGAATGTGACTGCACTTCAGTTTACATATTTAAATGTTCAGATATTAAGATTTGAATGAGGCAAAATAACATGCTTTTTCTCTCAAATATTTTGTTATAATCATTTGTTTCAGATGTACTGTAATTATTTTCTGTATAAAAATTTGGTGTTCAAAAAGTCTTCAACTTTGAGTCCTGAAAAAGAGGGGGTCGTCTTATAATCAGAGCCGTCTTATATTCGGGCCAATACGGTATTTACGACATGAAAGTTGATTATTATATCACTGTCGTTTGGATCAGGTAATATTGTGCTGGTTTATGCTGACACTGGAACATGAATCATTATGAATCTTTCTATCTCTTTCCCTGTACCTGTGTATAACGCGCACCCATGATTTTACAGTGCATTTCGGGAGGAAAAGTGTGCGTTATATTTGGGGAATTACAACAGCCCTTTTCACAAACATACCCCGGTAAATTCCCGTGTAAGGTGACGCACGATTTACTAACGTCATTGCTTTCATGCATGTGGAGATGTCCCGACAATGACGTGGGTTGGAAACTTTCACAGACTTGTCCCTTGTTGCCCACTGGCGCCCTCTGTGCGGGGAGGGCTGCTGGCACGATTTTATAACCTGGACATTACGTCATTTTTGGTCGGCATCGGCTGTCACAATGTTGGTCAAATCGCGTTTTGTTCCAGAGGTAGCGTTCCCGACGTTGTAACTGCAGCCAATTCAAGCTCATCAAGACTGTATCTAAGCCCAGGCGATCAAAGAGAAGGGTGTCGAGATATTAACTTGCAGGGAGCAATTCGACAATTCTGCCGCCCTTGTTTTGAAATCCCCTACGTTGTGCTGGTATTTGACTTTGTTTTGTTGTCTTATCGGCTCTCTGCCTACCTCTTAAGTTAGTATTATTTATCCCCGTCCAACTACTGTCACGGAATCATTGTGCTATTCCCCATTTTCCACGATTGCGTGTACTTTTGTTTGTATTTAACAACCCTTGAACAGATCCCGGTGTTGTTTTCTGCTTTGCGGTACAACCTTGTTTCCGCAGTTGCGGAACCTAACATCAGCAACAAAATAAACCACATATTTCCAAAGATGGACGATGGACTCTCTGCCTCAGCTCTACAATCCAGTACCAATTTAATTTCGTTGTTTTCAGTTTCATTTAGCTATTTCCAGCTTATTATGTTGATAATTGCGATGTTCACCGCTTTTCGTCTTACTGGGAAGAAACAGAAAGTGACGATCGGCCCGCCATGATAGTTACGTCATCAGCCATCGTGCTGTGACCCTGGAATTTAACGCCTGCTTTAACGCACACCACTTCCCAAGACAGTCCCGAACATTATACTAAGAAGCGACCCGTGAAATGTCCGCGTAACCTCTGTGTCAGTCTACCTGGGAAATTGCTTTCACATACAACTGCTGCACGTTTAAATCCCGCGATTTACCCGGGGTTTCGGCTTGTATGAAAGGCGGTTTTGTCTCTTTGTTGGGCTGCCATCTTTGAGAATTTGCACGAAAGCGTTCGCATTGACTACAGTCTTTATCGATTTCCGTCTTTATAATCAATGGGGAAAGGGTGAAGAGACGTATGCCGTAAAGAAGTCAGCACATTTGTAGTTTTTTGTCTGGTTCCTGCCACCCTCCTCAAATTTAATTAGTGCTGGTGAAAGCGATACAGATGTGATGTCATTCAACTAGTTGTCAGTCAACACATTTTCATAATCATTTATTTGTGATGATATTTAATCTATTTAGACAAGTTACCTAGTGTTGCGTTAAATAGTTGTCGTCCGATATTATCAGGTTGACGATAAAAGCATTTTAAAATGATATCAGATAATATCATCATCAGATTTTCATTATCGGTTTTTGCACAATATGCATGTTGCCTTTGAAGTGAATGTAGAAACCTTCATCCTTTGTACAACCCCAAACAAAAAGTATGGAATCACCAGTCTCGGACGAGCACTCACTCAGACATTTTATAATGTAGAACAAACGCCGATAAAAGGTTGAAAAAAATAATAAATTAGTTCAAAAGTGCAAATCTTTAGCATTCAGAAACAATAAAATAAATGAATAAAAAACATTGTGATGGTCAGTAAATGTTACTTTTATAGAGCAACTGCAGGGAAATATAGAATCGGTCCATTTTGAGGAAAATATATGGAATCATGACAAACAAACAAAGAAATAACAATCAAAACACATCTCTAGTATTTAGTAGCACCACCTCTGGCTTTTATGACAGCTTGCAGTCTCTGAGGCATGGACTTGATGAGTATTCTTCATCACTTTGGTGCTAACTCTCTTTGATTGCAGTTACCAGATCATCCTTGCAGGTCGGAGTCTTGCTGTGGACCATTTTTTTCAATTTCCACCGCAGGTTTTCAATAGGGTTGACATCTGGGCTATTTGCAGGCCATGACAGTGGCTGGATGAGTCTTTCTCCAAGGAATGCTTTAACAGTTTTAGCTCTGTGGATTGTCATCTTGGAAAATGAATTCAATTGAAGGGATAAGAAAGCTGTCTAAAATTTCAATGTAAACTTGTGCATTTATTGAAGAATTAACCACAGCCTTTGCCTGACATGCAGCCCCATATCATCAAGGACTGAGGGAATTTTGATGTTTGATGAACTCACTGGAACAGCACCAAACAAAAGTTCCAGCATCATCACCTTGTCCAATGCAGATTCTTCAAGGGCTAGTCACAGCTTAGCACAGCAGTTTTGCTTATTGACTATTAGATGTCTCCAAACTAAGATGCTTGGGATTTGTTATGTGAGCAGACCATTTGCATTCATGGTGAAAAAAATTAAATGAACAATAAATGATTGAAAAATAATGAATATGTTAAGTCCATGACCACATATATCGGTATCGGTTTGATATCGGTATCAGATTTTTGGAGCTGGACAATATCGGGATATCAGTTATTGGTTTAAAAAGGCATTATCGACCAACTCTGATGTTGAATATAAATATATGAGATATAAATATTAGGGCTGTCAAAATTATCGCGTTAACGCGCCGTAATTAATTTGTTAAATTAATCACGTTAAAATATTTGACGCAATTAACGCACATGTCCCGCTCAGACAGTATTCTGCCTTTTGGTAAGTTTTACAGCAAGGCTTTTTGTGCTGTCTAACAGCGAACTCTTGTGGTCGCTTTGCGACATGGTTTATTGTTTTCTTGCTAGTTCAATATGGCTGCACGACGTCTCGGGCTGACGCCTACGTTGTAATGTTGTGCTTATATGATCCTTGGACAAGATTTGTCCATAAGTATGGTTGTTGTAAAGAATGTACATATTATGTTAGTAAGCGAAATGTTATATTTTTTGTATGAGACGCGTTTTGTTTATGTTTAGTGAACCTGTATAGCGTGCTAAGCTAACGTTGTTGCTAATGCAATGCTTGTGTACTTTTTTTTTGTAGTTTTACGACGGTCTAAAGAGGACAATGGTTTGAGGTCATTTTACTAATAAATCAGATGAAAAAGGAAGAAGTCTGATTATTAAGGCGTCGTTCACTAGCTGTCTAGCTTTGGAAAAAGTAGACACTTCGGAGTGAGGACAGCATAGACAGATTTAAATGACAGTAGAGTGAAATGCCCACTACAGTCCTTATGTACCGTATATTGAATGTAAATATCCATCTTGTGTCTTATCTTTCCATTCCAACAATTTATTTTACAGAATATATATATAATTGACAGAAAAATATGGCATATTTTATACATGGTTTGAATTGCGATTAATTACGATTAATTATTTTTTAAGCTGTAATTAACTCGATTAAACATTTTAATCGTTTGACAGCCCTAATAAATATATATTCATTTTTCTATATACAGTATTTTATTGTATCAACAGTTAAATGTGATGATGTGAAAAGTACACATACAGTACTAAGTAGTATCTAATATTACTGCTCAGTAAAATTCTAAATATTTTCTGTATGAATACTGTTAAACGCATTTTAAAATAAATACATAAATAGGATTTAAAATGAATATAAATATATTTTATTTTTCATAAATTATGTCAGGTGTCAAAATTCAGAATGGAAGATTAATTGACAGAGGTAATCAAACAGCAGAAGCAGCGTTTGCAGACCTTTACAGGCAGCAGGGGGGATCCCAATGCAGACGAAGTACTGGAAGGTCAGCATACAGGCCAGGAAGAAGCAGTACTTGGGCCATATTTCAGCGATGGCCTTCCTACGGCGCCGGTACATGACCGTGATGAGGGCAAAGGCGTGCAACATGGCGTAGAAATCCATACGCTGGCCAATCACATTCACGCATAACAGCAGGCAAGTCTGCCAAGAGTTACGGAGAGAGGAGTCGTTTTAATACATTTGGCAGTACATCGTGGAGTAGAAAAGCAAAGGCACCTCCAGTCCAAACTTGTAGAAGAAGTAGTTGATGAAGTATTTGACAAAGCACACGATGCCCACGTCCAGGTGTTGGCGCGTCACGTCATGGAAGATGATGCGGGCGGCGGGAGGCGACAGCTTGTTTCTTAGACGAAAGTACAGCTGGTGGCGGTATACGGTCACCTCGAACGCTAGCAGGGCCAGGATCAGGAGGTTGTGCTGCACTCACATAAAGTACTTGTCAATTACATTATGGTTTCTAGGGATGGGATGATGCACTTAAGTGCCTTTCAGACATGCCGGATCCCAGGTAAATCCCGTACATTATACTACGACGTGACCCGGTTAATCTCTGCGTCAGTCGACACGGGAAATTCCTTTCAGACATAAAGGCTACCCGTTTAAATCCCAGGATTTAAATGGAATTCAGTGTATGTCTGAAAGGGGCTTTACATTCGCGATATGATGCACCTTTATATGTCAGGGATAGGATACGATATCAAAAAAAAAAAAAAAAAAAAACTTTTTTTTTGTTCCAGTTGCACATGCAAACGCAGTACAGACTAGGTGGCTGCAAAACGCAACAGTGATCGCTTGTAGTGCTGCAACGATTAATCGAGTAATTCGCTTAGAAAAAGCTTCGAATCAAATTTTGAAAAATGAAGTACTTTTTCCATATTCTTCATCTAGTAACACAAGTACATACATATTTTCTTAAATTGCCATAGAAATCTCAACACTGTTGGCTCTTGGGCTTCAAGACCACTTGATAGCACCATAGAGAACCAATTCATTGTTTCAAGAAGCTTCATTTGGCCATTACTGCTCAATGCTAGCTTCCCTTGGAAGTGACGGACAAATGGAGTTGGTAAATACTGTAGCGTTACACTTGTATAGTGCCTTTCCACCTTTTTAAGGCCCTCAAAGCAATTTACACTGTATCCTCACCTACCTAGTGGTGACGCAGCACCAGGAGCAACGTGGGGTTCAGTATCTTACTCTAGGATACTTAGGCGAGTTCATCAGGAGGGGAGAATCGAAGCCACAACCTCTGGGTTGGGGAACGATCCCACTACCACTGAGCCACGTCATCCCCATCGACAACACGGACAAGCTCTGCTGCCTCCTGCTATGACATCCCAAAATATTGCAACTCAAGACTCTTGCCTCCCAGCATGCAATGCGGCAGTGAGGGTATACTGTAAATTACTTTCAAAGTTCATGTTCTGTGTTCATTAATTGCTTGGTATGTTATTTAGTTTGTTGTTATGTGATCATTTCAGTTTTGTTTAGAAATCGTGAGTTTGATTGACCTTTATCCTTAATGAAGTGGGTGGAAGCCTGTTCTTGTGCTTAATCATTATAAGGGGGACTTGATCTTTCATGCCACATGTGCGCCGAAAAATGGCTGGGGGCTACTCATGATCCAATTACTGAATCAGTAAAGCCATCTCACTAAATTGTTTATGGCATAGACTTCATAATGATATTGACCGGTTTAGATACGACTTTCACAGCGCCACGCCTTCAAGTAGGGGGCCATCCCACAATCCGCTGCAGTTATTCGCAGTCGGTCGCAGCGACACATGCAGCAATCCAACGCCGAATTTAGGTTGAAAAAATACGAAAGCCGCATACAAACAGCAAGGATTGTCTCGGGAGTGATTTGTTCAGGGATTCAAGGTAATTATTACATTTTTCGTATTTCAAAAGACTTTTCAACGTAAAAAGCTCTTTATTGTAAGGGTGCCGCCACATTGTGTAACAGACAAGCATCATTCATCGACATATTTACGTATAGTAAATGCTAATTGCACGTTTTTTCTTGCTTTCAAACAAGAATGGACTGGCTTGTATATGTGTTACATCTGTTTGTAGCAAATGTGGTCATCTCCACCTACCCTGATGTAGCCAAGCAGGTCAACATTCTTGTCGAGGCCCACCCAGTTAGCAGGATCCACCGATCCACTGTAAAGCAGAGAGCCCTGCATTTCCTTCTCCTGCTCGCTGGTGTAGCCCGCTGGCTGTGCCGAGAAACCCACACAGGCTGTTGAACGCTGCTCTTCGCTTCAATTCTCACCATGAAGTCATTGATATCTCACCATGGTGCAGTTCTTGGAGTAATTGAGAGGCTTGATGGACTTGAGCTGGTACAACATCTTGCACACAATGATGACACACGTCCAGACGCTGCAGACGCTGGACGCCAAGAGGCGATATTGGCTGAAGGGGAGCGCAAAGGCCCACGACGCCAGGAACACATAGTTGAGCAAGGACACCTGCAGGCAAAAAGTTAGCAAACAAATTGTTAGCGAGTCAAATAAATTTTGATCTACAGTATGTTTGAATCAGTGTTGTTTTCGTCAATGATGACGATAACATAACATTTCATCAACAAACACTTACGATAAGCTAAAATCGTGTTTTGGAGCCTAAAACATAATTAGCCATAACTAATGCCAGTTTTCGTCTGAGAACGAGATGAAAATGCGCAATAGTTTCTGTCACAGGTTAACAATGTGTGAAATTTTATGTGTAGTTATCCTGCATGTAGCAGTGTCTGGTTGTGTCATTCGTTTCACGTGCTGCGCCCCCCCATTTCACCAGTACTCTCGACTCTCCGGGCACACACGGTTAGATTTGTTTTGGCCAGAGAGAATATGCAATGTTGCTTTAGCCTCTAAAAGTCTGTGCTAAGTTATCACCACACACTAGATGTAACTTGTAGTGTTAGCATAACATTCGTGTTAGCATTAGGCTAATGCTAACAACCTTTTTACATACAGTTCGTGGCGTCCAGGTGGGCATAATTAAAGGAAAATAATGTGCAGTGGTACCTCTACTTAAGAACGTCTCGACATATAGAAATTTCACGTTAAGACACGCCTCAATGGGAAAATATTGCCTCTTTTTATGAAAGAAATTTCAGGATACGAAAGGCAAAAATATAGTATGGCTGGGACTCGCAGGTCCCTGAGTTTACTGTACGTAACATATTTATAGCTGCTGTGCCATTGGTTGTTGCCAAGCATTCCTGGCATGCAATTGGCTGAGAAGGACCTCTACTGTATGTGTGTATCCCAGCGTCCTCATCATTTGCCCCTCGTGTTCCGATAGCTTTGCATGAGTGTATTAACTTTTACCCTTTATTCTTGTTTTTTTTGCAGTATGCACAAATCTGATTTCATGTTTATTGTGCAATAATCTAATTCCAACATGTATTTGTTTTGATTAATTTTTATGCATTACAAAAGATTTATGTCTGAATTTTGGGGGGCTTGGAACGGATTAGGGCAGTACTTCTCAAATAGTGGGGCGGGCCCCCCCCACGGGGGCGCAGAGCGATGCTGGGGGTGGCGCATGTTACTTTGGGGATCATACATTTTTGTCAGACTAGAATAAAGTGTAATTGCACATCCACTCAGTGGGTGACAGTGCCCCTCTCATTTTTAGCATGTGCGCAGTATTTTTGAACAAAACAAGAGGACATATGAAAGAGCTCTGGAGATATGAAAAGCTTAGACAAGGAAATATGACTAAGCATATGTAGCATTTCGCTTTTGGCTTTGACTTTTAGTATAGTGGGAGACTAGGAAAGACCAGACTGGTTACTTTTGCAGCGGACAGCAGGAATTATTTTTTTCAGCGAGTGCTACATATTGCCAACAATCCTCCCGCTTTGTTAGTGTTACATTAGTAAACCAGCAAGCACTGTCAGCATCATATAAGGTGGCATACCAAGCTGCTCAATGCAAAATAACCCCTACACCATAGCAAAGGAGCTGATACTGCCTGCAGCAAAAATAAAAATTGTCCCTCTGTCCAATGACACTGTCCTTTTGTTGTATTAATTCTTGTTTTTTCGGTCTAATTGTTCGACATATTGTCCTAATGAGTTAATGTTGCTAATCAGTTTGAATTTATTATTATTTATTGATTTGTTTTTCAGCATCAAACGGTCAAAAAAATTTATCTTGAGTGTATTTTTACAGAATGGATGTTTTTTTTGTTTTTTTTTTTACACTTTATTGTTAGTTGATCTATATTACGTTTTTCTTTAATATTAAAAGGAACACAATGTTATGCAGAGTTGTACTTATAATAATAATAATTTTATATACAAATGATACTACAGTATATTTACAGTGGTGGCAGAGAGTTGGGGGGGGCACGGAACGTTTACGTCTTCCTGGGGGGGGCGTAACAGAAAATAATTGAAAAGCACTGGATTAGGGTATTTACATGGAAAACGAAAAATTTTCAAGTTACGAAACTAATTCCAGAACCAATTAATTTCCTAAATTGACGTACCACTGTACTGTTTTCCTGCTGAGTGTGTATTATCACCAAGTTGGCGTTGTCCATGTAGACACGACAATATGTGCTTGTCTGTCAGTGTTCATTTTAAATAGCTAGAAACCTTTATTTATTTATTGTTGTGTTATTTTTTTTTGTTTAGAGACAAAACCATTTTTAGTAAACGTCAACTAAAACTAGCCAAAATTAGTCTCGAGTTTTGTCCAGAAAAACTAGATGAAGACAAACACATATTGAGATGACTAAAATATGACTAAGACCAATAAGTATTAGCCAACTGTCCAAAAGACTAAAACAGAAAATTAAAAGGGCTGTCAAAAACAACAATGGTTTGAATTCTAACAATCATAGCAGGCTTTAGCACTAAAACCACACAACTACCATAATGCAGGTAGCTTGCTTTAATTTTGCGTTACCTCTCGGAGGGAGACCAACACGATGTAACAGGAAACAATTTTTATGATATGGATCTCCAGCAGCCACCAAATGAACAACTGCAGTTTATGGAAATACTCGAGGAACTTGAGGAAGAGTACGGTCAGTCGGTCCACCACCAGGTGCCATTTGCTCTTCAGGTCTGGAAATACAGCGACAGTCACGCAAGGCATCCAAACATTAAATTTTACCATTCATCACACACACTTCAATTGTAAACCTTTTTCAACTTCAGAAAGTGAAAATAATCGCAGAACTTGGCTGAAACTCCAAACTACATATGCAAATCCCTGTTTTAACAAGCACCATAAGGACTTTATGGAGCCTTCAACAAAATGATCATATTCCAATAATAAGTTCTACCCACAATAAAGTGTTAACTGTCTTGTAAATGCTGTAATAAAAGAATCCAGCAAAATTGAAGATTCTTTTTTACAATAACCCATAAAGAGTCTTTGCCAAAGTTTATACTGCATTGCAAATATACTCAGCTCCTTTTTTTTTGTAAGAAAAAAAAAGTAACAGACTGTAGTGAGCGCTTCAACTATGCGTGATGTCAGAACTGAAAAGGCCACATAAATCTGACCCAGAAAAAAAAAAGCGCACTAGATGGACCACCACCACTCTGGGGGCGGTTATTAACGAGTGCACTTTGGCCTGTGGGAGTCACGTAAATCTTGCTGGCGGGATATTCCTCGCTCACAAACTTGGACAAAACTGCATCACCGTGGATTTAAATGAGGTAATTATTCAAAAGTTGTTGCCTCGCAGATGTTCCGCTTTCGGAGGTAGTAATACAAACATGAGGGAGCTGGAACAATGCCTGGTGGGATCGTGCAACTTGGACCTTGATCATGTCAACATAATAGGTCGTTCCAAAAAGACAACCAGAAATATGGATGACACTCAGTTTCTCTCTCCTATGGAATGGAAGCGAGAAAAACCACAAATGTTTTTAGACAAGGGGTGTCTAAACTACCCGCTCACTGCCCAGCAAATTATAAAAATACCATTGAATATGGATCGCACAAGAAGATTAAATTCACCCTACATTTTGTTGCACTTCTAAGCTTTGACATTAGATGAAGCTAGTCACTTAAACAGTGCCTCTTTATTAGTTTAGGAGTGAAAACTAGACAACATGTTGAAATCAATGTAAGAAATTGTGTAGTTTTAGTATTTTGTTTTACATGGCTAAACATTTAAAAAATCCAGTGTAATAAATTGTTACTTGTGATTTTCTTGTCTTTTTTTACTTTCATAAGACATTTTCTCAAAAGTTTCTCAGAGTATTGCACACATACACCCCCACCTCCACCCCACGCTCACACACACTGCTGAAACGATTAATCGATTAACTTGAGTAATTAAATTAGAAAAAAGCTTTAAATACAATTTGGCTGCTTCTAAGATTCGTTTAGTTGGAGTGGCGCTGTAATGGCTTGTTTTTAAAGTGTTTGCATTTAGTTTTATTTATTTGGGTGGATACACTGCCCCCTAGTGGCAACAGTGAATATGACATATCTCATTCAACATAGCTGAATCCAGCTGCTCCCTGTTAAGACCAACATAAGGCAAATTTTAGTTTGAGAAAATGTTTTTTTATGCTTTTGTAATTTAGTTTATAGGTATATTTAGCACTTTTGTTTGTGAAAATATGGACGATTTTTTACGTTTGTAAAAAAAAAAAAAAAAATTGTTCTTATCTTGTACCTAAATCCTCATTTATTTTTTTATACCGTTTGAGGCTACGCTCAGGTATTTTAATTTATTTTTAAATGAAAGTGCAATTCTGCATAGTTTGAAAGTTTTATCTTGTATTTGCATTTAATGCTCTTTAGTGCAATCTTAGCAAGCCTTTGTTTTACTTCTCCTAAAATTTATTCTGCAACTCATTACATGTTCCTAATCCGATTATTCGATTATTCCAACTAACTAGTTGATAGATTAATCGATGACTAAAATAATCAATAACTGCAGCCCTACATACGTACATATATGTACACACACGCACACATATATTTAACACACATACATATATTCATACATAATAGACATGTATACATACAAACACACATATACAGTATCTGCAACTGGCTGGCAACCAGTTTAGGGTGTACCCTGCCTCCTGCCTGTGATTGGCTCCAGCAGCCCCGGCACACTTGTGAGGACAAGCGGTTTAGAAGATGAATGAACGAATGAATGAATATACACTGTATATAAAATATATAACCATTACAATTGGGAAGACTGGAATGGAGTGCTTATATTCATTCGTTCCTCCCAGTGAAGTAAATTGGATGTCTATCGCCATCAATGGCAGCCAATGATACTTAAATAAATACATTTTAAAAACCTGACCTTTTATACTCAATTCCGATCCTCTGTTTAACAAATCAAAGGGGAAGAAATTGGCTCTTGCATCCTGTATTAGACTGTAGTCCATGGGTGTCCAAACCTGTCCTCATGGGCCGCTGTGGGTCCTGGTTTTTGTTCCTACCAATCGAGCACAGACAGTTTACCAATGAAGTTTGGGCTAAAACAAGCAGCACCTGACTGCAATCAACTGATTACACATGTGAGGCACCAGATTGGTGAAAGGTTGTCGTCTTGTTTCTTTGGAATAAAATGCAGCACCCACTGCTGCCTTATGTGGAATAGTTTGGATACCCCTGCTTTAAACTGACCCAACACAAGTGGATAAAAACTAGGAGTGGGCCGATACATACTACACAAGTCACGATACGATGCACCTCGATATGGCAGGGTCATGGTACGATAGATCACGATACGATATTAAAAAATGTTTTTTAAAAAAAACCAAAAAACTATGGAATTAAATCGTATATGGCGGAAAACACTCAGGTGACTTGAAGTTCTGCTCTCAGACCCCCAATTTGGCCAAATTTCAAAATTGTCCTACATGCATGATGGGTTTGAACAAAAACCCGCACCCACTGCGGCCCTATGCGGAATAGTTTGGACAACACTGCTGTAGTCATACCAGAGCTCTGCTCAGTGCTTGGTTCTGGTTCGGTGCCCATGCTGAAACGCTGACTGTCATCCGTGCTGGACTGCCTGGCATCGGAGAGGCTGCCGGGCTTGGTACCGCCGGCCGAAGAGGCTGAATCGTCTTCAACCACCACTAAGGTTTGCTCGCCCTTCGCCTCCTGCTCATACTCCTTGCTACGGGAGAGCGAGGCTTCCGCAGAGCTTGCGCTTAGCATGGTGAGGTCGGCCAAACTGCCTTCGGGGTGAACCAGCCTGGCGGGAAAACTGTATGTTATTATTACATACAAAGTAGAATACATGCTACGTTAAGCTGTGACGCTATGAATTTATGAGGACATGTCTTTACACACCTTCTAATTTGAATGCGATAGTTAAAGGGAAAAAAACAAACATTTTAAATAAATAAAAAGAATAATTGCATTTTTTTTTCTTTTTTTATGCAGGCTATTTAAAAAAAAATATATATATATATTTACTTTGTTTATTAACCTAAAAGGAATGTGAAAAAGTAAGCCTAGGTTCATACACATGCACAAATCCAATTTTTTTCCTGTTTTTCCCACTCAAGTCAGGCATTAACTTGACGGTCTGAACGGGACAGGTCGCACAAAAGTGGACCATTTCACTTTCATATGTGGTTAAAATCAGATCTGGGCCATATTTTTCCAGAATGTGACTGCGGTCTGAACTGTCAAGTCCCCCAAATCGGAATTCATGCCGCAATTACGTCAGCAAAGTATAAGTGAGACAGGGCGCTACAGTAGCGGAGCAGCTGTGCATTAGCATTAGCGCCTAGCTTGAACACGGCTTTTGGCGAAGGTGCTGGCTTGACAACAGTCATAAAAAAAATAAAATGGGTTGAGGATAAGCATAAGAATGCTCGGTTTTCTATCTGCTCCAAATGAGCAATGCTATCAATCCATATAAACTTTGAATATAAGGCTAAACGGGGATTATTTATGTCTGTTATTTGTGTCCTCTTTTCGAAAATCAAAAGCTCACCCTTGAATTTTGTTGAGCCAGCATGTGTGGTCATTTGTTTGGATGCTCCTGCACATGCGGGTCAGTTCGCTCAGTGCATCTCAGACTGCCAATTAGTGCGCATGCGTAATACTTGAACAGGCACGACAAAAAAAACTGATATGACAAAAAAATCGGAATTGTGCATTAAGAAGTGCAGTATGAACCTAGCCTAATATTTGCCATTTTATCAATTGACAACAATAGATGTCTAATTCATTTAAAATGGGGGTACTGGCTGTCCAAGTCAAAATGAATTGGACATCTAGCGCCGTCAATGGCTGGCCAGTCAGTTCAATGAATGCCCTATTAAAGCTGCTCAGACTTTTTTCTGATTAAGAGGCTACTAATTGGTTAATCAGCATATTTTTTCTCATGCAGTATCACCAGTGCTTTAAAATGTTCCACAGACGAAAGTTTAACTTGAAAAATATCAAAGTTTTGAGAGTTTTCTATTAGAAAACAGGAAACTGATCATTAACTCTTGCCCCCAGCTAATAAATAGTTACATGAAAGTGGTGTGCATTAACATAGAACACTCTTTATCGAGCACATTTACCTTTATAACTGTTTAATTATGTGCCGACATGCTCTAAATTGTGAGTTATTGCACTCAAACTGCTCTTTTTGTCCTCATACGTCCATAAGCAACACAACAACACACACAGAAAAATCGAGCAATTTCTCCGAGGGCTCCCTTGCAAAGGTTTTTTCTTCATTGGAGGAAGTGAAGTGCCGTTGCATCAGGCAAAAGCGGTGCAACATTCTCTCTGCATTCTTTACAAAAACCAAACTTGATTTGAGGGTTTACGCTCAATCAGAGAGGGTGTTTGGCTGCATGTCACTCACAAGCAACTGTGATATTATTATTATGGGAATGCTGACACTTACTTCTGCTCTTGACCTATTTTTTGCTTGATGCTGCTCAGGACAATAAAAGTGTGCAGAATGAGAAGGAGAGAAATCGATAACAACAGACTGAATGTGTGTACAGAATAGTGTTGCATTCAAATGCTTTAGTTGTAGGGGGATTTCAATAATCAGGGCGACAAGCACAATGAAAGATATTGAACTGGAACAGGAGTTGGGTGGTGGGTAGGAACGATGCAGAAGATAAAGTCAGATATGAACTTACTGGCTGTTGATTTACGTTTGATTCATTTTGAATGGGAAGGCCGGGAGTAATCAAAATGGATCGGACGTCTATAGCCGTCAATGAGGTAAGTAGGGACAGGCTGGGTTGTAATTTAGTTCTGGAGTTACTGTAGGTCCAGGCCAAGCAATTCATGTTGCTGATCATAATCATATTTGTATCAGTTTAATATATTCTTATTTTATAATACTGTATACAGTGTATCACAAAAGTGAGTACACCCCTCGCATTTCTGCAGATATTTAACTATCTTTTCATGGGGCAACACTGACAGAATGAGACTTTGACACAATGAAAATGAGTCTGTGTGCAGCTTATAAAATAAATTTACTTTCCCCTCAAAATAACTCAAAATTTAGCTATTAATATCTAAAGCCCTGGCAACAAGAGTGAGTACTCCCCTTAGAGACTACTTACATCCCTAAATGTCCAAATTGAGTACTGCTTGTCATTTTCCCTCCAAAATGTCATGTGACTCGTTACAGGAGTGCTGTCAGCATTGCTGCAGAGATTGAAGAGGTGGGGGGTCAGCCTGTTAGTGCTCAGACCATACGCCGCACTCTACATCAAATTGGTGTGCATGGCTGTCATCCCAGGAGGAAGCCTCTTCTGAAGATGGTACACAAGAAAGCCCGCTCATCTCATTAGACCATAAGACACGGTTCCAATTAATCCATGTGCTTTGTTGACATGTCTTCAGCAAACTGTTTGCAGGCTTTCTTGTGAACCGTGCCATGCACACCAATTTGATGTAGAGTGCGGCGTATGGTCTGAGCACCAACAGGCTGACGTCCCACCTCTTCAAGCTCTGCAGCAGTGCTGACAGCACTCCTGTAACGAGTCACGTGACATTTTGGAGGGAAAATGACAAGCAGTACTCAATTTGGACATTTAGGGATGTACATAGTTTCTAGGGGGTGTACTCACTTTTGCTGCCAGGGGTTTAAATATTAATGGCTATATTTTGAGTTATTTTGAGGGGAAAATAAATTAACTGTATTATATAATCTCAACACAGACTACTTTTCATTGTGTCAAAGTGTTATTTTATCAGTGTTGTCCATGAAAAGATATATTTAAATATCTGCAGAAATGCGAGGGGTGTGCTCAATTTTGTGATACACTGTATATTATATCATCAGGGTTTCCCCCAATGTTTTATAAGCCTGGCAGGCCCTGGGCTGATTAAATATATTATTAACTCCCCTAACTAAAATTGCTACTCCTCCATTATACAGGGAACGATGGCGCTCTTCGGGTATGCTCATCTCGTCTCTGGGCTACTGAGACATTGAAGTAGCAATCCGGGCAGTTAATTTTACTTTTAAAAGTGACCAGCAAAGGGTTGCTAAAGATTCTTTAGTATTTTCATGTATTTTAATTGTATTTGTTTGTTTTTGTAAACTGTATTAACATTTTTATTTATTATTATTATCAATATACTATATATTTTTAGGGATGTCCCTGTTATGGTCACTTGAATGGAAATCAAACCTGATCACGTCATTTTTAGAAGATCGGATTTGGGTTAAAAAGACTGGGGTTCTAAGATTTTTTTATTTTTAGTTTAAAGCGGAAGTTCAGAATTTTTGACAATAGACTTAATCTTCGAGTTAGCAAGGGTTTAGTTAGTTGGTGGAGTTGATTTCAACAAATTTCATTTGGTTTGCAAGTTATTTGTTAGTTTCAGGGCTCCGGATGGCTAAGCTAGCGCGAGTCAATGGCACCATTTTAGCATGCCGATAAAAAAACGATACAGATCTACGAACAGATCCAACATAGTCAAATAAATTCAAAACACAGATCATTGTTTCAAAACACCCATGCGGCCAAAGCAATGTCACACCAAACTTCCGTAATTCATTTCATTCTGCGGGACTATCTTTTTAGATGCGTAATACGACCCCAATAAAGAGGAGTGCTTCGGTCACTCGTTCTCACGCTGCATTCGAGGAAGGTGGGAAGCAATTATCCCCCCCGGAAGGGTACCAGTTGCAAGCTTAAAGCATTCCCAGCAAATGTAAACAGCAAAGATGGCTGATCGAGACAAGTTGTTTTTAATTTTGGCCTTCAAAAGACATTTTGACCTCCAGCAAACCTGACTTCTCGTAAGCGATCAAATAGTGGAGGCGTACTAATGATATTTTTCCAGATCAGAGGTTGGAAACTCTGACTTCCCACCTTCCTCGAATGCAGCATTAGTCTGCTGAGTTAACTGACGGCCGGCAACATGGCGAAATGTGCATTTAGAGGCTGTGGAAACATACAGAAGAAATGGGCAAAGGAAAGTTTCCACAAATTCCCTATGAAGAATGAGGAAAAACTGGTCACTTGCTGCTGGCTAAAAACATAAAAAAATCAGTGTTAAAAAAAACCCGATGTGATATCACTCCGCCCTGTTCCTCTGCAGAGCTTCTGAATTACAAATGTGGCTGTTCATACTGCAATTATTGACATGTAATGGTAAGTTTTAATACCTTTATCCTGAAAACCGCCTACACTATTGATTGCATGGGTCAACGATGATTTTCATGTGTGCATATGTTGTTTTTTTATTGGCATGCTATAATGGTGCCATTGACTTGCGCTAGCTTAGCCACTCCGGAACCCTGAAATTAACAAATCACTTGCAAACGAAACGAGATTTGTTGAAATCAACAACCAACTAACTAAACCCATGCTCAACCCAACTCGAAGACTAAGCCTAATGTCAAAATTCCTGAACTTCTGCTATAAGAACTGCAAATCAGCAAAATTAAAATGAACAAGACTATCATCAAAAGGGAAAAAAAAAGTATGTTTTGTACTACACAACATTTAAAAAATCTGAATCAGGTTGAAAAAGATTGTGTTTTTAAGATTTTTATTGGCTACAAAGCAACAAAATAATTAAGATGGTCAATGATATTGCCAAAAGAAACAAAAAAATTTATAATTTGTAATAAATTAATCAATTGCCGAGGTATCAGATCAGTACTCCGTATCAGCAGATCCTCAAAATCAGATGACTCGGATTCAGGTGCAAAAATAAGTGATTGGCACAACATTATTGTTTTAATGTTATTTATTGCCATAACATGTCAAGCTACCTGTGGGGATCTCTACCACCAGGCTTTGCACGTTTACCGGGGGAAACCCTGCATCATGCGCTAGTATTTTTGCTACACCCATCAACAATGCTAGCCTTGGTAATGTCCATGATAAAACGGTTGTTGCTTGAATTTGCATTTGTTCTATGGAGGTTTTCAAACATGCTTATTTACTTTAAAATGGATTACTCAGATGTCAGACTTCATAAGCTCCAAGTGAGACATTTCTTTCTTCCCAGCTAATTTGAATGAAGCAACAGAAGAAGTTGTTGAGGAGGGAGAGGATGGGTCAGATGGTGAGGGGAGGTCATTTGGAAGGGCCCGGGGACAAGGAGACACTTGAGAATTTCACAGGTGAATCAGGAGTAAGTTAGTGGATGCCAAAGAAAGCGAGCCTGTTACCCACCTATTCATGATCAGATATACACGCCCGCTGACTTTAGCATGGCTGCGAGAAGAGGAAGATTGGTAGCGCAGGAAGAGATTAAAGCAAGTAACACACAGAGAAACAAACGCACCCCCCCCCCAAAAATCTGGCACAATTGTGCCACACATGCATGCTAGAACAAAGCATGTGCAGTATGGGAAATTTCACTCCAGAGTAATTTTTTAAGGCTGTGGCAAGTGTGCTTGAAGCATAAAAAAATATGAAACATGCTATTTAGGCAAGAACCTTATTTCAAGTGGTTTCACACAACTGCTTTAGGTAACTATTGGGTTATGTGGTTAAATGAAAAATGCCTAAATTCTTTAAGTAAGACTTCATAAACTTCTTGAACAAGTTACGCAATTCCTATTCAAACCTTTTACATGCAAAATGTGTAACACCAAAAAAAAATGAAACAGTATTTATGCAAGAACCTTATTTCAAGTGGTTACTCACAACTGCTTTAAGTAATAACATTATCTGGCTTTGCCAAAAAGGCAAAGACCGATAACTATAAAGTTACGCCGTTAAATGAAAAATGCCTGAATGAGTCGAAATAAACTACTTGAACAAGTTAAGCCATTCCTCTTCAAACCTTTTACATGCAAAATGTTTAACCACCTTTTGTTTTTTTTTTAAATTGGAGAGTTAATTTTAAATCATAGACTTCATAACATTGCAATGTTATTACCGTATTTTTCGGACTATAAGTCGCACCTGAGTATAAGTCGCACCAGCCATAAAATGCCCGACAAAGAGGAAAAAAAACACATATAAGCCGCACCGGAGTATAAGTCGCATTTTTGGGGGGAAATTTACTTGATAAAATCCAACGTATAGAAAAGATATGTAATCTTGAAAGGGAACTTAAAATGAAATTCCAATAGAGAACAACATGCTGAATAAGTGTACAATATGATAATGTTACATGATGTATGGACAACGAAATGTGGCCGGAATGTTAACGTAACTTAGCTATTAAGAGTTATTCAGATAACTATAGCATAACGAACATACTAACAAGTTTACCAAACCATCAGTGTCACTCCAAAACACCAAAATAACATGTGAATAGATATAATAGTGTGTTAAGAATTTCAAGTCGCTCCAGAGTATAAGTCGCACCCCCAGCCAAACTATGCAAAAAAATGACTTATAGTCCGAATAATACGGTAATACTCTGGATGAGTGGGGGACCCTGGTGCAGAACTTGGCTTAACTGGCAGCTGTACCCTGCTGTTGCACTCGCGAGAGGTAATAGAGGGACTTAAGTCCCTTAAGTAAGCACAGAAGTCGGGCTCACTTTTATGTGTTTTCTCAACTGAACACACTCCAGCTAATTACAGATAACACTACTTACACTCGTGGTGTCACTTCACCCACAGGTCTTTGCGCGTGCTTTGTTTTCTAACATGCGCATTTAAACTTGGTGTGGCTGATTAACTCTGCTAGTACATTCAACTCTGCCTGGAGTGTCTGTGTTCAACTCACTTTGTTGACACTGCTAATGTCAAAACAACACCAATCAACTCAAATTCATAAAAAAATCAACTCGACAGATTTTGCTGCGTACGGCAACCTCTGAGGGACAAAAGTCATAAAATTTGTGCAATCACTTTACACATACTGAACGCAATGCTTTTTCATAAGCGTGATCATTGACTCTCTTGCATGATAAATACAACAATGGGTTCAGTAATTTATAAAAACACAAAGCTAATATGTATATATAATGAAAAACACCTATTTCAATGTAATTTTATTTAATTTAATCACATTACATATATATTACGCAATGCTTTTTCATAAGTATTTTAATTGACTCTCTTACATAATTAATACAACAATGGATTCCGTAATGTGTAAAATTGCAAAACTAATGTGTATATAAAAAACACCTACCATGTGAATTTTTTGAGTGCAGTTATTCATGGTAAGGCACATTGTGCATAATAAAAAATAACCACAAGTGCGTAGTAAGTAGTAACGCGTTTCATTATGCAGTTACATTCACTCAAGTCACTTTTTGAGAAAAATTTACTTCTAGGAGTAGTTTTACCACACCATATTTTTTACTACTGCTTGAGTAGATTTGTGAAGAAGAAACGCTACTCTTACTCTGCCTCTGTGGGCGACACTCGAGTCATGCCATTTTGCCTCTTTATTCGACACATTAGATTTGACTATATTTTTGCTAGCACAGTGGTTCTACCAGTTTCACCAATGAGACGTGTCAACATCAGTGTCAAATGACTCCATTTTCTAACACGTCCACGCGGGACTGTTGGGTGCGGTGGATAGAGACCTCCCTCCTGATGCCTTCAAGAGGGCGTCCTGGCAGCTAAGGCTGCTAGCCTTGGCTTTTGGCTTAGTGGTTATTGCGTCATGCGGCGCGGGAACAAGACAGGGGGACAGATCGCGTCGTGCCGTGTGGCTCCATGCAGACCAGTTACAAGTATACGAATCAGATGTAACAATACAGTCACATGACCACACACAAGCTTGAAATCGGAAGTACAATCATCTTGCTGGCCTGTTCAAGCACGTCTTTAAAGCGATGGGAAAAAAAACAAACTATTTGACATAGAACGCTGCCAACAACAGGACTTCAAAGAGCTTATTTCACCCTCAATCCCAATTTTTATTTGGCACCGGTAGACCACGGAAAACCGGAGATATGACCGTTTTAATTTAATGGTAGGAAATGTTTTTCCCACTAGTGGGCACTCTTTGGACGGGTGATGTTTCATTTCTGCAGATTTTTCTTAATTACTTCTATTTGAGTAAATTTTTGGATTACTACTTTAACTTGAGTAATATAATTTTAAAGTTATGCTACTCTACCCACCTCTGGAAATGACAGTTAATAATAAACAATCCAATAAAAGACTCAAAGTCAAACAACTACTGTAGAAATACTCCTTCCTAAGGGTAGACTCCTAACCTACTGCCAAGTCGGTTTAGCAGGAACAACCTGATGCGAGCGGTGAAAGCAGCAAAGTGGGTGATTGGATGTACACTACCAATCCTCTCAGAGACATATAGACTGGCAGACTACAGCGGAAAGCCAGTGGAATCGTTTAACACTCCTCCCACCCCAGACAGTCACTTTTCTCCAGCTGGAAAACGCCACAGGACATTAAAGACTCAAACCAGCTTCTACCACCAAGCTGTGAAATACATCTAACCACTCGGCCCCGCAGTAACAAGTAATGACTACACCCTGAAATATAATCCAATATAAAGCCCTAAAATGGTTGCCAATCAGGAGTTGGCTGCTTTGAAAGTGTCTGGCAGTGAATGAATTGATGCGATCACTTCTCTTGCCAGTACGACAGCGTAAACTCCACTTTGCACAAAAACTATAAAACTAATAAAATAACTGAAAATGAGTGGATATCAGTGTTGTTTTCGTCAATGATGACAATAACGAAAATATTTCGTCAACGAACACTATTTTCATGATGATGACGAGACGATATCGGGCTAAAAACGTTTTGGCAGACTAAAACATAACGAGACAAATGCCAGCTGACGAGATGAGAATGAGACAAAAATGTGCAATAGTTTCCGTCATGTGTTCACAATGTGTGACATTTTATATGTAATTAGCTTGCATCATAGCAGTGTCTGGTTGTGCCACTCATTTGACGTGCTGCCCCCCCGACCCCCAACTTGGCAGTGTCCTCTCCTCTCCAGCCTTGCACACACGGTAAGATTTGTTTTCTTATCTTGGCCATGGAGAAGATGCAATTTTGCTTTAGCCTTTAAAGGTCTGTGCTGAGTGGTCATCACACACTAAATGTAACTCATGGCGTTAGCATAGCATTCACTTTAGCATTAGCCTGATGCTTGCGGCGCGTGTCCCCTTCAACTGTTGGACTTTTTAAATTACAGTTTGTGGCATCCAGATGGGTATAATTAATTGAAAATAATGTACTGTTTCCCGACTGAGTGTGTATTCTCACCAAGTTGGCGTTGTCCTTGTAGATGCTACAATATACGCTCGTCTGTCAAAGTTCATTTGAAAAAGTTGGGAACCTTTAATGACTTTTAGAGTTTTTTTTATTTTTTATTTTATAGACAGAACCATTTTTAGTAAACGTTGACTACAACTAGACGAAGACAAACCCATTTTGAGATGACTAAAATATGACTAAGACTGCTAAGTTTTATCATCCAAAAGACTAAGATGAAATGTATATAGGGCTGCCAAAAACAACACTGGTGGATATTAGAGATTTTACACCTAGACTCACGATACGATGCAACCCGATATGTACGGAATATGATATTTAAAAATGTTTTTTAAAAACAAAATTATGTTTAAAAAAATTGTGCTGTGAAAGAATATTATTCAGAGCTCGTGAAATACTTTGCCCAAAAAAAATAAAAATAAAAAGTTAAACACTGTGGGAAAGCTACTATCTTGAGATAACAACGCATAGAAATTTTAAAATTATGCTTATACCACTTGCATTTGGTTCATATAGTAACACAGGCACATTCATATCATCTTCTTAAACAAATAGCCATAGAATTCTTAACAGTGTTCACCTCTTGGGCTTCAGGACCACTTGATCGCACCATAGAGCAAATGAACCACCATGAAGCTGTGAACCAATTGACTTCAAAGCGTCATTGCTTTGAGGAGCTTCATTTGGACGTCACTGCTTAATTGTTTGCTTCCCTTGGAAGAGATGGACAACCTCTGCTGCCACCTGCTGTGAACACTGTTGTTGTTCCAAAATCCAGCTGCGGCACAGTACTAAGTAACCGTGCAAACACCACTCAGATCAGGCATTTGTCATCCGCCAACCCTGCCCCCTGCTTTTAATTATCCTAACCATTCTATACAGGAATGAATAGATATAAGATAATAAGTATTTAGTCAACCACTAATTGTGCAAGTTCTCCCACTTGAAAATATTAGAGAGGCCTGTAATTGTCAGCATGGGTTAACCTCAACCATGAGAGACAGAATGTGAAAAAAAAAACGGAAAATCACATTGTTTGATTTTTAAAGAATTTATTTGCAAATCCTGGTGGAAAATAAGTATTTGGTCAATACCAAAAGTTCATCTCAATACTTTGTTATGTACCCTTTGTTGGCAATAACCAGTGTTGTTAATAACGGCGTTAGAATACAACGGCGTTATTTTCTTCTGTAGTGAGTAATCCAATTAATTTCTTTTCTCATCTTGGCAACGTCGTTACCGGCGTGCGTTACTATGCGTTGCGATGTTGGTTGAGTGACGCGATAAAAGTCTGAAAAAGACGGACTCACAGAGACGAGAGAGCAGAGCAGGAGTGGGGAGGAGGCAAGGGAGTGTGACGCCGTTGCAAACGCGATGGTACTGTGCTAGGTGGCTCCAATAATACCTGACTGGAGCCGATAATCTTCAAACTATGCCCACATGATGCTTCGGTAAATATCACATATAAACAGAACTAGATGCAAATGACAGACACAACAGCATTAGCAACAAGTATTATAAAGAACTCGATGCGTTAGTAAACAGCCGGCGTCTTAAAGCAGTAGACTTCTCAAGAAAGCTCTGTTGTAGAGAACCTTCCTAGCGAACCTAAGTAACCTTTTTATCTAAAATAATCCTAAATCGGCAAAACTTAACTTAAATCTATCTTTAAATGATTAAACAGTTTTAAAACGTACACATGTCGAATAGACAGAAGGGAACTAATGCAATAACGGGAGCAATTTTAACAACTTTAACGGTTGATTCACAACATTAAATGACTTCCACACATAGCAAAGGTTACTATCTAGTTATCGCAATATCCACAATACCCCTGTGTCTAGTTAAGTTTAGGGTAAAGAATTGGGCTAGGGCCAATTGTCCCGAAAAAACACCCTTTAAACTTCAAATGTGTGACCTATTTTTTTTTTTTTTTTTGACAAAAAAAAAATGAAAATTATGACCAGTTACTTTGCCAAGTAACTAATTACTCTTACATTCAGGTAACTGAGTTACTAACACAATTACTTTTCGGGAGAAGTAATTTGTAACTTGTAATTACTTTTTTGAAGTTAGATTAACAACACTGGCAATAACGGCGGCCAAACGTTTTCTGTAAGTCTTCACAAGCTTTTCAAACACTGTTGCTGTTATTTTGGCCCATTCCTCCATGCAGATCTCCTCTAGAGCAGAGACGTTTTGAGGCTGTCGTTGGGCAACACGGACTTTCAACTCCCTCAACAGATTTTCTATGGTGTTGAGATCTGGAGGCTGGCTAGGCCACTCCAGGACCTTGAAATGCTTCTTACGAAGCCACTCCTTTGTTGCCCTGGCTGTGTGTTTGGGATCATTGTCATGCTGAAAGACCCAGCCACTTCTCATCTTCAATGCCCTTGCTGATGGAAGGAGATTTTCACTCAAAATCTCTCCATACATGGCCCCATTCATTCTTTCCTTTACATAGATCAGTCGTCCTGGTCCCTTTGCAGAAAAATAGCCACAAAGCCTGATGTTTTCACCCCCACGCTTCACAGTGTGTATTGTGTTCTTCGGATGCATTTCAGTATTCTTTCTCCTCCAAACACGAGAACCTGTGTTTCTACCAAAAAGTTCTATTTTGGGTTCATCTGACCATAACACATTCTCCCAGTCCTCTTCTGGATCATCCAAATGCTCTCTAGCGAACCGCAGACGGGCCTGGATGTGTACTGGCTTCAGCAGGGGGACACGTCTGGCAGTGCAGGATTTGAGTCCCTGGCGGCTCATTGTGATAGTAGCCTTTGTTACTGTGGTCCCAGCTCTCTGTAGGTCATTCACTACGTCCCCACGTGTGGTTCTGTGATTTTGCCACCGTTCTTGTTATCATTGTGATTCCACGGGGTGAGATCTTTCATGGAGCCCCAGATCGAGGGATATTATCAGTGGTCTTGTATGTCTTCCATTTTCTAATAATTGCTCCCACAGTTGATTTCTTTACACAAAGCAAAGAGTGAAGAGTTACAGAAAACGTTTGCCCTCCGTTATTTGACCAAATACTTATTTTCTACCATGATTTGCAAATAAATTCTTTAAAAATCAAACAATGTGATTTTTTTCTTTTTTTTTTCCACATTCTGTTTCTCATGGTTGAGGTTTACCCATGTTGATAATTACAGGCCTCCCTAATCTTTTCAAGTAGGAGACCTTGCACAATTGGTGGTTGACTAAAAACTTATTTGCCCCACTGTACATGTAACACCTTAACACCATATTAAGAACCTGATTACCCGCAATTCAATCTAAACCTAACTACAGGGGTTTGAGCCCTAAACATCACTAGTATTCCTTGAAAAAACAAAATTATATATTTCTTAAGCCCTAAACTTAACCTAACTACAGCTTGGAATATTATGATATAATTAGTCCTATCGAAAATTTAACAATATGACTTTAAAGGATTAAGATATCAAGTTCTAAAATAAGATGCTGGAGGAATGCTTTTCACTACCCACAATTCACTCTAAACTTAACTACAAGGGTTTGAGCCCTAAACTTTAGTCTTGCTTATAAATAGAAAATTATATATTTCTTTAGCCTTAAAATCAACTAGACCTTGCAATGTTATGATTCATATGATCCTATAAAAATTTAACTATATGACTTTAAAGGATTAATATATCTGGTTCTAAATATAGCTAGCTCTTGTCCCCTGCTTTCAACAACCAATCAGATCAAGCGTTCGTCATCCGTCAACCGTGCACCCTGCTTTCAACGACCAATCAGTTCAAGCGTTCGTCATCCGCCAACCACGCCCCCTGCTTCCGTACTGTGGGCAGCAGCTGGACCTACTTGCAAAATCTTGCTGCAAGCCTCCCAGCATGCAATGCGGCGCTGAGGATATAAATAACTTTCAAAGTTCATGTTCCATGTAAATTGATTCTTCAGTTACTGTTCCAGTTGTTTCATTAATTGCTAGTTATGCTATTTAGTTTGGTGTTATGTGATCATTTTTGTTCATCAGTTTTGTTTTGAAACCGTGAGTTGAATGACCTTTGATTGAAATACATGCCATTACTTTTACCTCCTTGTGTCACTGTTGGAAGACTGTTTGTCCTAATATGTCTTTATTAACACTACAAAACGGCTTGTGGTTACTTATGGTAAAGTTGCTATGTCAGTAATGCAATATGAATTAAGGATTTGTAGACTATACTCCTCAAATCATGTGGCAATGCATCTAGTCATTAGCTCGCGATTCATTTTATTCCAAACTCAGTGGGTATAGTGACGTTTCATATTGCAATATATTGTCAAACAATATTTTATCCCAAATCTATTCTATCTCCCGCCAGTTATTCATGATAATGGATGCCATCCACAAAACAATCCAGAAATTAAGGAGAACTATCTCACCTATAGATGGTGCTCTCTTCTTTGGCCACCACAGCCTGCAGGTCAGTGAGCTGCAGGAAACGTTCATGGAAGTAGTGCAGGTGCAGGATGCACACGAGCAGGAAGGAAGTGGGTATAAAAATCCTGGTGAACAGCTCAGAGACCGAGAACTTCTCAAGGCCCAGGTCTTTGAAACTGCACAGAGGGCATAAAGAGTCTAAAGAGTTCATTAACCCCAGCAGGTAGTTGACCTCACCTGTCTTTGTCCTCAGCTGAATCGGGCCTGAATTGGAAGGTGTAAACAGCCACGAGGACCAGCATGGTATACATAACCACTGACATCCAGAAGTACTTCAGTAGTTTTCGCCACCACTCGTAGTGCACCTACGAGCAAACCAGTTACAGGGGTGAGGGTATTTAATCACCAGGTGTTAATGGCTGGCGGTGCGTTCAATGGCACGACACGCTCAAGGGGACCGAGGGCGAGAGTTTTGGTTTGAGGGCGATTCGATTATAAAGCGGTCAATTTTAATGACGCGGCAATAACGGTCGGCCCCACGAATAGACCGGTATTGAATTTGCACTTTGGAAGGAAGAATGTAATAAGGACAAATTGTGTCCTTTTGTTTTTGCTTGTAAAATGCTTAATAGAACATTCATTTTAATGCAGGTACAGATATCACTGTATATGTTGATGATTGTAATATGAGACTTAACTCTTTGGAAAATTTTTATGTAATTTTTCTATAAACTGTGTGATTATTTTCTGTAAAATGTTACATGAATCAATTATATCATTTTATTAATCAAATGAATCCAGCAAACGTAATCTTTTTGTTCAACATTTCAGGGCTTTTTTCTGTTATAACATTACAATACATAATACTATTATTTATATGAAAAGTATTTTACAAGGTTAAAATAAATAGAATTCTGACGACATTAAAAATTTATTTAGTGGTCGTTAGCACCTCCGCCTCACATTTCACAGATTTTGGCTATGGATCCAGTTTACCGCGACGTTAAAGGGTGCAAAAGAATAGATGTATAAAAAATACATATTATACAGTGATTAAAAAAAAAAAGTATCTGAACCTTTTGGAATTTCTCACATTTCTTCATAAAATCACCAAATGTAATCTGATCTTTGTCAAAATCACACAGATGAAAAAAAAATTCATAGGTTTTCATATTTTAATGAGGATATTATGCAAACAATGACAGAAGGGAGAAAAATAAGTAAGTGAACCATCACATTTTTTGTGGCCCCCGCTTTGGCAGCAATAACTTCAACCAGACTTTTCCTGTAGCTGCCGATCAGTCTGGCACATCGATCAGGGCTGGACTTGGCCCATTCTTTTCTACAAAACTGCTGTAGTTCAGTCAGATTCCTGGGATGTCTGGCATGAATCGCTGTCTTTAGGTAAGCCACATCACTTCAATGTGGTTCAAGTCTGGACTTTGATTTGGCCACTCCAAAACGTGTATTTTGTTCTTCTGAAACCATACTGAAGTTGATTTACTTCTGTGTTTCGGATCATTGTCTTGTTGCAGCATCCATCCTTTTTTTTTAGCTTCAACTGTCTGATAGACGGCCTCAGGTTTTCCTGCAAAATATCCTGATAAACCTTTGAATTCATTCTTCCATTAAAGATTTGCAAGTTGTCCAGGCCATGAGGTAGTAAAACAGCTCCAAATCATGATGCGCCAACATGATGCTAGGGTTCTTTTTTTGTCTCACTGAGAATTGTGCACTGAACTCTTGGTGTCATCTTTGGTGGAAGGCCACTCCTTGGGAGAGAAGCAACAGTGCCAAACTCTTTCCAATTGTAGACAACATCCAGACTTTTTGAGATGGTTTTGTATCCTTTCCCAGCTTTATACAAATCATCAATCTTTGATAGTAGGTCTTCAGACAGCTCTTTTGACCGAGCCATGATGCTCACCAGACAGTGCTTCTCATCAAGACATTTCTTACCAGGTGTGAGTTTTATAGTGGGTAGGGAAGCTTCAAACCACTCATCAGTGTTTGGGAAAACACCCGAATTAAAATGTTTGGTGAAAATTGGTTTCAATTGCTCTTTAGGTTGCCTTAGGCAGAGGGTTCACTTACTTATTTTTCCCCCTTCTGTCATTGTTTGCATGCTATCCTCATTAATATATTAAAACCTATAAATGTTGGTGCGGTATTAGTTAAAGCAGACACTATTTTCATCTGTTTGATTTTGACAAAGATCAGATCACATTTGATGGTGATTGTATGCAGAAATGTGAGAAATTCCAAAAGGTCCAGATACTTTTCATAATACTGTACTTTAATATTACTTCATGTTAATAATACTTTAATATTTACTAATACTTCAATAAAACATTACTGTACTTTTTAAAAAGGCACAAAAATTCTGAAAAAGACATTCTGGTAAAAATTTCATGATTAAAAATCAACTATATTTTGCATACTATCACGAACTTTTCCTGATGAATTAAAAAAAAAAAATACAGCTTTGTTATTTTAATATATATTATATATATATATATATTAAAATGACAAATATTCACCAAGTGTTTGGTTTATGTTCTCATAACTTTAATCCTACAACATTACACATTCATTCTTAAGATAATACATCTCTTTGGTATAGTTTATGACTTTATCATAGTAATGCGCATGCAAAGTTATGCATGTGAGTTAGTGTACCTGATAGAGCACCACGCAAGAAAGGAACATCATCATGTATATGATCTTGTACATGACAATTGTTCCCTCGAAGCTGACGAAGAAGAACATGCCACCACAGATGTAGATCCAATACTTGACCAGCAGGGCCATCACCAGGTTTCCCACCACATGCATGACATCCTGCTCATCTTCTGCCTTAGACTCCTCTTTCTCTATAGAAGACACAGAGGGTCTATCATTCATTCATTCATTCATTTGCTCGTGATGCCACATCCTTTTGATTCACCTTTTATCTTTTGGTCCTCTACTTGAATGCCTAAGAGACCTGCCTCAACTTCTTTTTGTTTCTCTAACTTCTCGGTGAGGGTCTGCCTCAGCAGCAGCCAAAAGCTCAGCAGACACAACACCTGCAATACACGCAACAATTTTATTGATCAGCCTTGCCAAACTATTTTTCTATTGGCCATACCCATAGTCCAAATGCACAGTGCTTTATAAGCCTGGCCGGCGGCTGAAAAATACACATTACCACTACCTCACGACCAACAAAGAATAAGACTATCTTACATAAAAGTGCTGATACGGTGTGAAGAAAATGATAAAAACCTTGGAGGAAATGGAGTGAAAGTGATTTTTCTTGGGCACGGAAAGTCCCGGCACGTGCGAGATGCCTTCAAAGCTGAAGAAGTACTGCAGCACTATCAAGAGGTTGCCGTAGGCCACCATGAACGGCGACGACACCATAGCATAGTGTCGCCGGTCACGGACCATCCACAGCATACACGACCAGATGAGGAAGACGAATGTTAGCCACGAGATGTATGTGATACTCCATGCCTGGTGAATGTATGGAAGAACCACAAAAAGAACTGCTTCAATGCAATGCGTTAAAGACAAAGCTGCAATCGGTGAAAATTCCCTCACGGCAAATGGGGACCAGAACGCCCCACGAAAGTGAAAAACCACGAAGTAGGATTTGCCCCCCCGAAAAAAAGTGAAAAGATGGACATAAACAGTATTCACTTACATGTATTTACACACAATGTATACTTTACATACACTGTACAGTATTTGAATCAATTTACAGCAATTACAGTACTTTATACAGGTATACATTCACTTTCACTAAGAGACTATTCTGGTGGAAGTGCTGACGGTGTACTAAAGGCCAACCGATACAGAGGCATGAAAAAGTATCTCAACCGTTTGTTATTTCTCACATCTTTGCATAAAAATCCCCCACCATCAAAGGTGATCTGATCTTTGTCAAAATCACACAGATGAAAAAACTGTCTGCTTTAACTAAAACCACCCAAACATTTATAGGTTTTCATATTTTAATGAGGATAGTATGCGAATAATGACAGAAGGGGGAAAAATAAGTCAGTGAACCATCACATTTAATATTTTGTGGCCCCTGCTTTGGCAGCAATAACTTCAACCAGACTTTTCCCGTAGCTATCAGGACTAAACTTGGCCCATTCTTCTCTACAAAATTGCTGTTGTTCAGTCAGATTCCTGGGATGTCTGGCATGAATCGCTGTCTTTAGGTCATGCCACATCATCTCAATGTGGTTCAAGTCTGGAAATTGACTTCGCCCCTCCAAAAAGTGTATTTTGTTCTTCTGAAACCATTCTGAAATTGATTTACTTCTGTGTTTTGGATCATTGTCTTGTTGCGGCATCCATCCTCTTTTTAGCTTCAACTGTCTGACAGACGGCCTCGGGTTTTCCTGCAAAATATCCTGATAAACTTTTGAATTCATTCTTCCAAAATGATTGCAAGTTGTCCAGGCCCTGAGGCAGCAAAACAGCCCCAAATCATGATGCTTCATCCACCATGCTTCATGGTGGGGATGAGGTGTTGATTTTGGTGAGCTGTTCTATTCTTCCTCCACACATGACGTTGTGTGTTACTCCCAAAAAATTCAACTTTGGTTTCATCAGTCCACAAAATATTTTGCCATAACTTCTGTGGAGTGTCCAAGTGCCTTTCTGTGAATATTAAACGAGTAACAATATTTTTTTCAGACAGCACTGGCTACCTCCGTGGAGTCCTCCCATGAACACCATCCTTGGCCATAATTTTACATATAGTTGATGTGTGCACAGAGATATCGAACTGTGCCAGTGATTTCTGTAAGTCTTTAGCAGACACTCTGGGGTTGTTTTTTTACCTCTCTGAGTATTCTGCGCTGAACTCTTGGCGTCATCTTTGGTGGGCCGCCACTCCTTGAAAGAGAAACAACAGTGCCAAACTCTCTCCATTTGCAGACTTCTCTGACCGTCGATTGATGAACATCCAGACTTTTAGAGATGGTTTTGTATCCTTTTTCAGCTTTATATACAAATCAACAATCTTTGATTGCAGGTCTTCAGACAGTTGTTTTGACACAGCCACGATGCACATCAGACAATGCTTCTCATCAAGACAATTCTTACAAGGTGGGTGTTTTATAGTGGGCAGGGCAGCTTTAAACCACTCATCGGTGATTGGGCACACACCTGACTTAAATTGTTTTGTAAAAATTGGTCTCAATTGCTCTTTAAGTCTCCTTAGGCAGAGGGTTTATTTTTCAAGCAAGCTATCCTCATTAAAATATGAAAACCTATAAATGTTTGAGCTGTTTTAGTTAAAGCAGACACTGTTTTTTCATCTGTGTAATTTTGACAAAAATCATAACATTTTATCGTGATTTTATATAGAAATGTGAAAAATTCCAAAAGGTTCAAATACTTTTTCATACCACTGTATATCGGTATACCGATATATGGACAATTATTTTTGAATGAATACTTTTTGAAACCCTGCGATGCGCTGAATCTGCTAAACTTGAACCGCGAAGAACCAGGGGATCACTGTACTGCGACCTTGTGGCCAACTGACTTTGAATGATGAACCTTGATATTCTAGTGGAGACTGTGCTACATCAATTGCAATACATGGTAAACTGTGGTGCCTTACCATCATGGCGATTAGTGCGCAGATGTAGCTCTGCTTCATGATGAAATGGAAGACCTTGACCATTGCACCCACACCACGCTTTCTCAGGGCGTCTTCACTTCCATCAGACTTGTCCTCTCTTGAAGGCGAAGCCTCATCCTCTGGAGGAAGACTCACCTCATATACAGATATGTCCTCCTTCTCTGCTCAAACCAAAAACCAAGGAATTATAATCTCTAACATTCTGGTCATCCACCATCAGACTGACCTTTACAATGACTGACGGACTGATCGCCTTTGTATTGAGGGGTGGAATACAAGTCCAGATAGCGTGGACCGTTGTCAGTCACCGTGAAGTCAAAGGATGTTCCGTTGGAGGCCAGCACAACCTGGATGGAAGGAACAGCTGAATGGCTTTCAAGTACAACAAGTTGGCAAAGTAAAAATAAATGAATAATTCCACAACTAAACACAACCAACTTACTAACTTTTGTAATTTGACAATACATGCAAGTAAAGTATGTAAAATAGGTAAACTCAATTTTGAAACAAGAAACGCAAGAGCTTGTAAATAAAGTGATGAAGTTATGGTAGCAATAATGATGTATAGAGGCCCGATATATCTGCCAGCCGAAATATATCTGGCCTATATATGGACTCTTTTCCAACATCGGCCACTGGCCAATAACCAAAATAAAAGTAAGCTGATAAAAAAGGATTTTTATCAGCCGTCTGTATGGGCAACTGTGGCCGCTGCTAACTGACGGTAGGACCTCAGAAGGACCCCGTAGCAGCTTGAAAGAGAAGGGTCTGCAGCCACAGCCACGCTACAAACCACGGCTCATACAGACTACGCCCCTCCAAACCACGCCTACTGTTGGGACGGTGGCGCAAAGAATTCGTCGACTTCTATGTGAAATTCAAAGGGTTTTTGGGACAGTAGGCCCTAGCCCAATTCTTTACCCTAAACTAAACTAGACGCGGGGGTATTACGGAAATTGCGATAACTACATTGTAACCTTTGCTATGTTTGGAAGTCATTTAATGTTGTGAATCAACCGTTAAAGTTGTTAAAATTGCTCCCGTTATTGCATTATTTCCCTCCTGTCTACTTTCGACATGTGAAAGTTTTAAAACTGTTTCATCATTTACAGACGGATTCAAGTCGAGATTTTGCCGATTTTATACAAAAATTTACTTAGGTTCACTACAACAGAGCCTTCCTGAGATGTCTACTGCTTTTAGATGACAGCTGTTTCCTAACGCTGGCGAGTCCGTCATTTTTCATCTAGTTCTCTATACATGTGCTAACGCCACCGAATCTGTCATTTCCGCATCTACAGTAGTGATATATAGATGTGATATCTACCGTAGCATCATGTGGGCGTAGTTTGTAGCAACGTAGACGTAATTTGTAGCAACTGGGTGTTGTCTGTAGCAGCTGTTGGCAGCAGTCAGGCATAATTGGCTTGAAGGCAGGCTGCTACAGGAAGCTTCAAGCTTGCCTGTTTTGTAAATATTGTAAAATATTTTTTTATCTTGTACAAGAGAATATGCAATGTTGCTTTAGCCATTTAAGGTGTTTACTGAGTGATCCTGACACTAAATGTAACTCATAGCGTTAGCATAGCATTTGCGTTAGTATTACCTTAGCATCCTGGTGGGTTTAATTATTTGGAAATAATGAACTGTTCATGCTGAGTGTGTATAATCATATAAAGATGTGTTGCGCTAATTGGTTTGGTAGCACTAGACCGAATTAATCCTTTTAGTCTCGGGTCATTATTGTAAGTTTGAGGTAGTTGAAGCATTTTTTTAAAAAATTAAATTGCTTTTCATAATGTACGTGCTTTTTAAAAAAAAAAAAAAGTATATCTGCCTAAAATACCGGCTAACAAACCACGGGTTTGGATATCGGCAATCGGCTGAAATTTTTTTTTTAGACGGTATCGGCTTTTGAAAATCCAATGTCCGTCAACCAGAATGTAATGAAGTAAACCTAAACAAATTGGTCAAGAACTGTAAGAAAAAGTACATAATCAAGGTAAGTAACTCATGCAAGCAAATTAAAACATGAAAAGTAAAAATAAAATAATTAAAGCATGCAAGTAAAAAAGTAGTCATGTATTGTAAAGTATATTAACCAAGTAAAATGTGTCATCTAAGATCGTGAATAGAATCAGCAAGAAAGTGAAGCATGGAACAGAGCAGGGGTTGGTAAGCCGCAGATTTTTGAACCCCCTGATGTGGTTCACTTGTATATCAAATAATTGAATATTTGATTACAATTTATTCTGGCGCTTGTGAGATTTACCAAAGACGTTTAAATTAAATTCAGAAAGCAGCTCAAGTAAGACTCAGTAAATTATGTTGTTATGACCTGTGGGTCAGTTGTTTTGTTTTCTTTTTTTCCATTGCTCTTTGTGGTGTGTGTGTGTGTGTGTGTGGGGGGGGGGGGGGTTTGCTGATTGAGTGAATTAGGTGCAGGTGTTGCTTATTCAACAGCTCCTGATTGGTGCCCCCTGATTGGCCAACTATTTAAGAATCGTGCCATAAGCACTCTGCCTCCTCTCCAGCCATACGACCACTCAGAAACGCCAGAATTTGTGTGTGCAGATTCCAGCAGCGATTCCTTGTCTATATTGTAAAAAGTAGCGCAGTGACGTAGGAGGGAGAAGCCATTTTTGTTGTACAGTTTTCTCCTGTTTTTTGCATAGGAGTTAGGTCAGTGAAATGTCTTTAATTTGACCTTTTTCTTTTTGTTGGGGAAGGTAGGGTTTTCTTAGTTTGTTGTTTTGGCAAATTTCTCCCTCTGAAGTGAATAAAGAAACAGCTCTTGAATCACTTGATTTTCTGAACTTACTGGCCTTTCTGGGTGATGGTTGGACAGGAAGAGCACACCCCATATTCCGTCCTGATTCCCCTAGACCGGGGCGTAACAGTGTGTTTATTATCACAACACTCGTGCAGGTCATGAATTTACCAACTATGTCAAGTCATGATTGCCACTTGGAAGGTGTATCCAAGTCTTTATGCCATTAATAGTCAGAGTTAATTGTGCGTACACCTTCTGAGTAGCAACCATAAATAGTTACGTTAGATTTACATTGTTCACTCACGCACATCATGAATTCACCAACTATGTAAAGTCATGGTTGCTACTTTGAAGGTGCACCCACAAGTCTTTGCGCTTGTGAATTGTCTCTTGTGTGGAAACTGGCTTGAAATGGTTCTTTGGGTGTTAAAGGTTTCCGACCCCTGGATAAAATAATCAGAAATAAAGCCTTTTAATCATGCAATGTAAGTAAAATAAGTAGCGTATTTTTCCGACTATAAGCCGCAAGTTTTTTCTTGGCATTTCTACCCTGTGGCTTTTAAAAGGAAGCAGGTTATTATACAAACGAGCATCATATTTACTTTTTTAAAAAAAACAAACAAACAGATAATTACACATATTTAAAAGCATGGCTTTCCAAATTTTGCCATGACATAGCTCTCAGCCGCTACACTGGCACCGATAAAGCTTGCCAGAAGCTCATCAGACTTACTCAAAAACTCAGGATTTTATAGATGAATATGGCTCAATTTGATATATGGTGCTACAAAAATACAATTTTAAATGGATGAGCATTCACTATTTGCAACGACAAGAGAACCCAATGCTAGCGTTGATTAGCAGTTTTCAAGTGGCACTCGGAGGACTTTATTTCCACAGTATAAGTTGCTATATAAGGGCTAGTGCTACATGTTAACCATTTTTAAGAGGATATAATCCACTTCAAGTTTAGAAGGCAAGGTAAAGTGGATTATATATCTTTGCAAATGTAGTGACCTGTTTTATAAAGTTATTTTGTTTTGAAGCATTCAGACAACACGAGTTGGTGATGTTGATGCGTGTTCATCTGGTTAATAAATATATTTTTGATCAATCAAATATTTCTGTGCAACATCTATGTAAATATCAAATGTTAAGCTATTGGGCACCTGTGGCTTATAGTCAGGTACGGCACATATGTGGATTTATTTCTAAAATTCGATTAAATTTGGCCGATGCGGCTTATAATCAGGTGCGCTTTATAGTCCAGAAATTACAGTAGGTAAAGTAATAGTTAAGCAAATAGTGTAATTGCGTCAAATCAGTAGTTTAGTCAGAAAAGAGTACACCAAATGAAGTAGTAAAGTACAGCAAGGAATTAAAGTAACCAAACGAAATTACGAAAACACAGTGAATAATAAAAGCTAAGGAAATCAGTCAGTACATTAGTACATGTTGGTCCAGTTACCTCTGTTGTGCTGATGGCATCCTGGGTAGAGAGCAGCTAAGGCGGCAAGAGAAAAGAGCAAGCCGGGCGAGAGTGGTTAAAACTGCTTTGCACCTTTGCTTATATTACTTGGAGGCAGCTCATCATGATAATATTATGCTCTGTTTTTCACTTGACAAGGACTTTATAAATTGTGTGCTAGGTGCAGGATCAAACCGGATAAAGAGACCAAAAAGCACAGCTTCAACTTGCTAAACTGTGAGGCCCCACTTTGGATAAAGATAAACGTTAAAATGATGTTTGGGGAAATTTGTCTTACTTATAAAAATCCCAAACTGGTTATGAAATAAACACACATTTTTCTGATCAGTGCCTTGCCGGGACTCCCACCACATCTGCCTCTTCCTGTTGGCGGAGTTATTTGTCCCGTTTCCGACCAGCTCGTCTTCCTCGCACGCGTCTTCCTCCTCGTCGTCCTGAAACAACACAGATAGTTACTCTGGATGGAGTCAGAGCGTCTTTCATGTTTGGATCGGATTTGCGCCAAAATACATGAATCTCTGCCAGGTTTTGTTTGTGCTAAACGCTCGAGTTCTAACAGACATAAGCCTCTTTGCTGTACTTTACCAAAATTGTTGAACAAAAACAAAGGCCTTCAGCCATGGCCCACTATTGTTCACTTTGTTCCACATATCTGTGGGCTAAGCATACATGACGAGGGCGGAGCTTAACAGGGTGCGGCTGCACCCGGGCCTCTAGGGTCCCGGTTTGCGGGCGTGTTTGTATGAGGGGATGGTCAAACAGTAAGGTAAGATGATGAGTAGCGCTGTAATACAGTGTCTAAGGGCGCTTTCACCCTAGCACTGTTTGGTCCTTTTTATGTTGACCAGAGTTCTTTTCCTCAGACAGTCCGCTTCGTTTTGTAAATGTGAACGCGCATTTCAACTTCAGTTCGGACCAAACAAACGAACTCTAGTCCGTTCAAAAATCGTGGGTCTCTGTCCGCTTTAAGCGCACCCTGCTTCGCTTGTGAATGCAAGCGGAGATGGGTGCGCTTATGCTACACTACGTGCAGCTCCACGCCCCCTTATATCCCAGGAGGGTGGTATTTGCTCTTCTAAATTTCTCCAATCAATGAGCGCGTCTTGTGTCCATGTGATGCTACTCTGAAAGTTCGGTTGGCACAGTATGAATACTGAATCTTTTCAACATGTAATTTGCAAGTGTTGTTGCGAGGTAGCTTTCCAAGTGGACCCTGGTCCTCTTGGTCTCATGCAGTGCTTCTCAATTATTTTCTGTTACGCCCATAGGAAGACGTAAACGCTCCCCCACCCCCCACCCCCACCCCCAACTCTCTGCTCCCACTGTAAATACTATAATTTGTCAAAAAAGTATTATTTTAATAAGTACCGTATTTTCCACACTAAAAGGAGCATCGAGGTATAAGGCACACCTTCAATGAATGGCCTACTTTAAAACTGTTTTCATATATAGAGCGCACTGCATTATAAGGCGCAGTAGTAGTAGTTGTTGGGGTTGCATTATGCATCCACTAGATGAAGCTGCGTTAAAGGTAATGTCATGCCATGATTAACTAATATTGATCCATATATAAAGGCACATTGGATTATAAGGCGCTAGGGGTGTAAAGGTACACAAAAATCTCGGTTCGGTACGTACCTCGGTTTTGAGGTCACGGTTCGGTTTATTTTCAGTACAGTAGAAAACAAAATGCAAAATATAAATGTGCTAGTTGTTTATTACACACCTTTGTGCTTTCAACAATAGGAACATTAGCCTATACAAAGCTAGAATTCTGCTCAAAAAGTAGCGGGTATTTAAAGATAATCCAACATCAATTTGCCTTACAGACCCCGCGTATTGGTCAGCTTTCTTTCTGAAAGAAAGAAGAAAAAAGAAGTCCTGTGCTAAAGAGAAAAGCAATCCCAATGACAAAGATTTTAACATATATTTTACAAATGAAATGCCTCAATTAATCTTTTTTTTCTTTCTTATGAACAGTTTTCAAAAGCTTTATTGGTGGATTTTCTCAAGTTAAAGCGCCACACAGAAATTAATTTAATTGTGTAAGCAGGATCTGTGTCTTACTATTTAATTAGTGTTTTAGCTCATTTCAATTTATTTCATTTAAATGGGCTATTATTTATTTTATTATGTGTTTAAATTTTTCAAATGTGATGTAGTATTCATTCATATTGTAATTTTATGTTGTATAACTTTAGTTCCTATGTGAATATTAGTTCCTACTTGTTTTGTTGTGGTAGGAGGGTTTTGTATTGAACACGGAGCCGTGTTGGTTATTATTATAGCAGAGAAGACAGCAGTAAATCAACAAAGACAAGTCAACTGTGCCCCGATCTACCACTCAAGAGATCTGATGGACTCAAAAAGTGGGTTACGATTGCATATTAGTTTGAAAATCGACCGGATCCACCATATTTTTACACGAGCGACTTCCGGGCTGCCCGATCCTAGCTACCAGTAGTTGTATTGACGCAGGATGGTCGCGTCTCGTGTCAAATAATAAACTCTGCCGTTCTTTTCGCATGCGTCGTGTTGAGCCGCTTCTGGGACGCGTCTAACACGCGGCCGCACTGCGACTGGTGTGCATTGGCTGATTGACTTTAACGCCCGCGTTTCACTGCGTTCTCGCGGCGGCCATGTTGTCGCGCCGTTGACGTTTCTGGGTTATACTGTCCTTCCGCGGAGTAAATATAATCTACACAAAGAAACTGTAACCTGATCGCCTCACAGCCTCGAAAAGTAAGGGTTACATTATGTCAGAAACTTGTTCAGTACGCCTCCGTTCTGAACCGAGCACCACGTACCGAAACGGTTCAATACAAATACATGTACCGTTACACCCTTATAAGGTGCACTATCGACTTTGAGAAGATTGAAGGCTTTTAGGTGCCCCTCATAGTGCGGAAAATACAGTACGCCTCTGCATAACATTGTGCCCTATTTAATAATAAAGGGAAAAAAGTAATATTGATCAACTTACAATGAATAACAATAACTTACAATAACTTTATTATTATTGTTTTGTTTGTAACAGAAAAGAAAGCGCATCAATTGGCCTGAATTGGGGGGGGTACACTTTTAGCCCCTTTCAGACTTATATCCTGCTGAATTCCCGTGTAAGATGACACGGGATTTAACCGTCTCATGGGTTTCATACATGGACAGATGTACTGGGAATTATCCAGGTTATACACTTTCAGACGAAAGTGTTGACGTGTCGGAGACACGGGCGCTCACTGTGCAGGGACGGCGGGGGTGGGATTTTACAACCCGGATAATATGTCTTTTTTGGTCGGCATCGACAACAAAATAGACCACTCATTTCCAAAGATGGACGATGGACTGTCTCTTCCTCAGCTTAAAGATCCAGTAGCAATTTAATTTTATTATGTTTCCAGTTTATTGTTGCCATCTTTCCAGTTTGCCATGTTGATAATTGTGATGTTTGTTTACCACTTTTCGTATTACTCGCAAGAAAGAGGAAATAACGATCAGCATGCCATGATATTTACGTCCTCAGCCTTCACGTTGTGACCCAGGAATTAAACAGCTGCTTTCACACATGCCGCATCCAGGGTAAATCCCAGACATTACACAAGGACGCGACCCGTTTAATGTCTGTGTCATCTCCGTGTCAGTCGACTGAGGAAATTGCTTTCAGACATAGGGGCTAGCCATTTCAATCCCAGGATTTAACCGGAGTTCAGTGTATGTATGAAAGGGGATTTATTGTTTCTCCACATGTACTCGTGCAGTTTTTCTTGTATTTTGAGGTTAATCTTTGCTTAGTGGAATTTGTACACCTATTGGTCATGTGAAGTTATGCTGTCCAATCACAACAGCAGGTTGGCCATCTAAACATCTAATATGGCTGCCGCCGCGCGTTGAGTTCAAGTCGCATTTTCCCAGTTTGCTTGTTTCTTGGAGCCGAAATGCATTGAGGAAAAGATGAAGGCTTTTTCTATCCAATGCCGGCAGAAATTTTGTCATGGTGCTTCGAAATGTTAACCCAGTATTCCAGATTGAGTGTTCCGCCTATCCGCTACGAATATATCAATCATGGGAAAGATCCAATCGAGACCTGTTTCATAGTCGGGGGCTTAAAAAATATGGGGCTGCTGATTGGACGATGGCTCGTCTTGTCACACTCGGAAAAATATCTTTCTCCATCTAAAAACTGCTTATAGTGATGTTCTTTGCTCCTCTTTGAATTAGGAAATTAAGTGTATTTCTAACAAAACTTCTGAAATTGAACTATCTATTCGACAAGTACGGCTTTGTATTCTGACATTGTATTCAACCAGGTAGTTGCTTCTTGGTCATGTCTTCAGCTCCCGCCTCTTTCTCCTGATTGGCTCAAAATCAGATGACCAGGGAAGTGGTTGGACGGTTGAGGTTTTCAAGATGGTACTGCATGATGAATCAATGAATCAGGAAATAAAGGCTATCAAAATACATGCATGCCTTTAGGTTGCGAACAGGATAATCTGTGTTGAGCTCAACTTTCAGTGGCAGCCATGTTGAATTTACAGTATACACAGCACACCCGCTGTTGTGATTGCACGCCGTTACATTGGCTGATGGCTTAACAGGGTTTAACAACCAACAGTTTGTTTCTCCTTCGCTTTATTAACCAAGGCGAAACTACACATTTTCTAAACTCTAATTCCAAAAAACAACCCAAAAAAATGATATCCGAGAAACCATAAAAGAACACAAGGTCCATTATAATCTGATTATTGAGCACGCCCGCCAACTAAGGATTTATACGCTAACCATGTTTTATTATTAGCCTCTTCTAAAGTGAACACAAAAGGGATCAATACATGGATACAGCCCTGTCAGGCCTACAAGTAATGACCTCGCACAAAAAACATCAGTCTATAGCTCCATTACAAGACAGAGGCGCAGCGCTGCAAACCATGATGTGAAAGACATTAAAGTTCTAACAAAGGGCGTAGGTTTGCATAGAGACGGTAGGGAAATAACACTACCAACTTTTCAGGATGCTCAAATTGTCCCCACCAACTTTAAGGCAATATACTGTATATAGACCCTACCCACGTGACGTCACAACTCAGCCCTCCTGACTGGTGCCGCCCAATTGTCCGTCAACACATCGTGTTTACCTGTTACGGCTACGTACATTCCTCCTATTTACGGCGTGTTTTTCTGCTCGTTAACATTAATAATCAAATTGGTGAAGGCGTGTGTGGCGGTCAGTTGCAATAACAGAGAAGATAGACGGAGAGACTTGAAGTTCTACCGGATTCCGAGAGACTCGGAGAGGAGAGAGCGAGATGGGCTGCTGCAATTCGACGAGAAAACTGGGCTCCAAACGATTACCACAGATTATGTAGTAGTCATTTTATATCTGGTAAGATGCATTTAATATATATTTAGAGGATTTTGGGCTGACAACCACAATTAAGATCATTGCTAGGCTAATCGCCGGCAACATACAACTATGTATGTAGTGAGAGTGCTATCGCTAAACCATATAAACATTAAAAGCCCTAGCTCCATTGACAAATGACATGAAATACATTAGACTTGACAGTGGATGTTAGCAAGAACAAAAGATTTTGAATTGAAAATTTCGTAACTCACCTTTCCAAGCACAAGATAGATTCCTGCCGAATTTTCGTGGACGAGGACCTGTTTCACCCAACCAGCAACGAAGTATTTATAAGCCTCCAAGCTCTTAAAGTTTTTCAAACTTTCGTGAGAATAGGCTGATTTTGTGTGGACAAGATAGTTGTACATATCAGGGTAGCTAGCAGATGTCAGGCAAATACGGCTGAGACAGCGGGTCGAAAAACATCGATTTAGGCATCAAATATGGATCTGGCGAATGGATAAACTGAAGCTTTTCCACATAACGCCTTTTATGCAACGCATCAAGTGAGTTTACGGCATCCGAAAGCACCGGGTCTTCCATGAAATGCATTATGAATTGCTCGATCAATTGAGACCATTGATAATACAGACACAAAATGACGGACAAGGGGGCGGAACAATACAGCGATCACGTGATTTTGTGACGTCGGTGGGTAGGGTCTATAGGTAATTTAGATTGCCTTCCCATATGTTGTAAGGATAGAATTTGCCAGTCCATTTTTCCCCTTAAATGCACGTTTGATTTGCTGATGACTTGACCCCCGCCCACTCACACACACACACACACACACACACACACACACACAATCACAGCCCCGACACAGATACAACATGCCGCCTACTCCGTCCCCTTCGAAGACAAGGAATATTAGAAGCGTTCCTCTGCCAGCAGCAGCCACTGTAAGTAATGTAAAATTATGTCAATATTGTAGAGGTTGGGAACACACCACTAATTTTGCTACTGAAAGTCATCAGAGTTAGCATAACATTAATCTGTGTGAATTTCCCGAACTTGGCTGTGCTTGTGGACAAAAGCAATAGTGAAGGACGGCTCCATTTTAATTTTTGTTATTTCCTAGGAAGTTTTTTCAGTTATATTTGCTTTCTTTATTTCTGACGGCAATGTTGAGTGGTCTGAAGACAAATGTTTATTTTTTTTTCGTTTCCTAGGTAGTTGAGATTATAAAAAAGTTTGTGTTTATTGTGTATGTTAATGTAATTTACGTATGTTCAAATGTTGTAGTTTAAATTTGCTAATAAAATCTAGACATTTACTCTAGACGTTTTCAAAATGTTTTTTTAGTAGTTTTTTTTTTTTTTTTAAACAGGTTTGAATCGAACGGTGTATAACCTGAACCAATAGATATGCACTGCAAAACACACCTCCTTTAAAAGTAGTTAAATTGCCTTATTTTCAGTGAAAATCAACTTGAAATAAGTGAAATTATCTGCCAGTGCTTCAATTAAATATTACTCACTTAGATTTCTTGAAATCAGAAAATAGCTAGCTGAAAATAAACTTAATAGACTTATTTTAGGCAAAAAAAGTTTGTGTATTTTAGCTTAAAAAAAAGCTTGTTTGTCAAAAATGTTCTTAATTTAAGAATAGATATTGTTCAAAAATTTAAAAGCAAGTTTTTCTGGATTTAGGTGAATTTAAAAAAACAAACTTTTAGACGTATGGGTTTACAAAGAACAAATACTTAATTTAAGTGGAATAATCTGACGTATTAATCTGTTAACTAGTCTTTAACACTCAAAACAAGATGGAGAAAACTATTCGACAAGATTTAAGAAAAAATATCAGATCAAGACGTTATATATTTGCAATGTGAAAGTTAGTCTGATACAGATTTATTTATTTTGCATTGATCATTTAGCCTATCAATTAATTTTCAAATTCGTGAGAACCAGTGTTGTTTTCGTCAATAATGACGATAACGAAAAGATTTGATCAACAAACAATTTTTTCATGTCGATGACGTCACGGTGACGACCTAAAAACATGTCTTGGGAAACTAAAACATAACGAGATGGATGCCAGTTGTCGTCCGACGATACTAGAACGAGATGGTATTTCGTCATAGTTTCCGTCATAAATTCACAATGTGTGATATTTTCTTATCGTAAGTGTTGTTAGCACGCATCGTATCAGTGTTTGCGCGAGTCATTCATGTGACGTGCCCCCGCCCCACACACAGGCTTACTCACCCGGTGAGTAAGCGTGTGCCTATTCTAGGCTCCTTTTGTGAAACATACGTGTCAAGTGCTGCTTGGTAAATTTTGTTTTCTTATCTTGGCTATGCCATGTTACTTTAGCCTTTATAGGTCCGTGCTGAGTGATCATCACACACTAAACTAAATTGTAGTGCTAGCATAGCGTTCACGTTAGGATTAGCATTTAGCATTTTAAATGCTTGGAAAACTTTTTACATAGAGTTTGTGCCGTCCAGGTGAGTTTAATTAACTGCAAATAATGTGCTGTTTTCCTGCCGATTGGGTATTACAGGGGTCAGCAACCCTGGTCCTCGAGTGCCACTATCCAGCTTGTTTTCCATGTCTCCCTCCTTTAACACACCTGAATCAAATAATCATGATCATTATCAGGCTCCTGCAGAGCTTGCTGATGAGCTGATCATTTGATTCAGGTGTGTCAAAGGAGGGAGACATGGAAACAGGCTGGATATTGGCACTCAAGGACCAGGGTTGCTGACCCCTGGTGTATTATCATCATGAAGATGTTGATGTCCTTGTAGAATCTACAATTATGTGCATGCCAGTCAATGTTCATTCGAAATTGATGGACACCTCTCATTTATTTATTCATGGACCCAACCTTTCGAAGTTTATAGACGAAAACATTTTGAGAATTATTGACTAAAACTAGACGAAATTTATCTGAGTTTTTGTCGAGTAAAACTAGACAAAGACAAGCACATTTTGAAATAACTAAAACATGACTGATAAGTATTTCGTCCAAAAGACTTAAGGTGAAAATTAAAAGGGCTGCCGAAAACAACACTGGTGAGAAATGTACCCCGTTCACCCAAATGTTCACCCAATCTGTTTGGTCTTATTAATGTCCCGTCCCCGGCAAAAGGTGCACATGCAGGTTATGCTATTATATCGTCCCTCCCAATATTGAGACAAAACCTACACCCTTGGTTCCAACACACTGTGGAATGTCTTCGAGATGCAATACAGCCCATGGTGTTGAAACATGGTGCAGTGCGCTCCAAAGAAATAGGTCTCGGATTTCAGTTCCCACAGATGGAACATGTCATGATACATTTGTGTGTTCAGCCTTTAGCCTGACTCTCGAAAACAGCTCCAGGGTTACTATTTTGTCAAAAGGCTGAAACCTTTCCTTAAAACATCCAATAACAGCTGCATGGGCAGTTTCACTTTTCTTTCTTTTAATTCAATGTGTCTCAGAGTTTGTGTCCCGATAGTAGAGTTGTCCCGATCACTTATTCTTGCATCAGAGTTCGACTCACCGATTTTGAAGATCTGTCGATACAGAGTCTGATCAGATATCTTAATTTATTTATTACAAAACATGTTTTTTTTTGTTTGTTTGTTTCTTTTGACAATATCTTTGATGACAGTGGTAACTCAAGATACGAATGCTTGGGTACCCAAAAAAATCCTGTCGATATCAGGTCATTTTTTTTCCCAATTGGAAATGAATGGGGCTATCTAAAATTATGGAGAGATTTTTGTTGACCCTTAAAAGTCTTAAAAGTTTTATTTCCTCTATTGTGCACTGTTGGTGTACTGTATATAACCTGTTTTGACCACAGTATGTATAAAGGCCAAAAACGCCTATGACCATACCTGTTGTTTCTCCTTAATTTTCAAATATATAACTATTCAGTCTTGTCTTTTTTTCTGTTGAATGTTTATCCTAACAAGTCGAATAAATATTATCAGGCTTCAAAACGGTTCGTTGCACATATTTGGTTGTCAATTGGACATCAATATTACAAATTTTGACTTTTTTTTTGTTGTTGTTGACATTTTGGATCCAAAATGTTGATTTTATTTGGTCAGTGGGAAAAAAAATGAATGAATAAATAAATAAAAACAGTTTGGTGACGATGTGTATGGTGTCCTGCAAAAAAGGGACCAAACCAGGCCACTGTGAACTTTTTTTTTCGTTGAAATACTGTAAAAATGCAACATCAAAGGAATGCAAAAATCGGACAAAATAGACCTGGACCTTAAACGGTTAAATTAGCTGCCAATGACAGTGATAGACGTCCAATCCATTGGATATCTACTAGTGATAAACCAATGTAAATTCACAGCAGAAGGATGAAAAGAGCCACATGACTGGACGTCTGTCATCGTCAAAAAGTCAATGAAAAATGTCAATGTTATTAACATGTGAAATGCTTTTTTATCAGTGATAGTGTAAGGAGGAGAGCCTTACGGTAAGCTCTTCGATGGGCTCCTGCAGCCAGAGGCGTATGAGAGTGGCCAACGTGTAGTAGAGCAGCAGCAGCATGACAGGATTGACAAAGTGGTGCCACTTGCGCTTGGGGTGCACAATTAGCTTCCACGTTCGGCCGCAGTCGCTCTGAATAACGGGTGACATGCCGAAGTACCTGCAGGGAGGAAAACAGATTTTTTTAAACCGTGTGGTTGATCGATGTAGTATTTCCGGGTTAGCCAAAATATTTGCGTTTCCATCAGCATTCCAAGTGGATTTTAAGGAGGTGTTTTTTCATTGATCATAAGTAATTACAGTATTTTTGCACTATAATACACATCTAAAAGCCTTCAATTTTCTCAAAAGTCGAAAGCGCACCTTAAATTCGGATGTGCCGTATATGTGTATCAATATTGGTTAACCATGGCATGACATTCCCTTAAGCACAATTCCATCTAGTGGATCCATAATGCAATCACTACTACTACTACTGCGTCTTATAATGGAGTGCACACTATATACAGTATGAAAACAGTTTTAAAATTTCATTCATTGAAGGTTCAACATATACTAGGGGTGAGCTATATGGCCTTAAACACGTATCACGATAAATTGAGCAGATTTACCTCGATAACGATAAATGACGATAAAGTCGCCCAAGCGGACTGTTATATAATTTGAAAATCTGAATCAATGCATGAAATACAGATTAAGTTTCTAGTTGATTTAGTTACCAGCATTCAATTTGATATATTTAACAATTGTACATGCAGTCTAAACATTAAGTTTATAAAAATGTATTGTAAACAATAAGAATTCAAGTATGAGCATTTATAACAGCGTGTATGCCTTGAACAATGTACATTGTCAAAATCAATATGCCTGTGCAAACATGTCATTGTAACACAAATGACTTGCAGCTTGTTAGTTTTCATTCATCTTTAATTAATATTTTGTCCGAACAAGCTTAACAGAGAATCCACACCGCGCCATCACACATCAAGCAGCTGTGCGTTATTAGCGCCTAGCTTGCCTTGAACACGGCTTTTTAGGAAGGGTCGGACTTGACAAGTCATTGCTTACACGGCCGAGAGTCGGGGCAAACTGCTCGTATGTGTGTGTGACATGCACGAACAGTGCGTGCATGCTATCGATCCATATACTTTGAATATAAACCTGTACAGGGATTATTTATGCCTGTTATTTGTGTCCTCTTTTTAATAAGCAAAATATGATATCCCTGGAATGACGGATGACAGCCAGCATGTGTGATTGTATGGTCATTTGTTTTGATGCTTCTGCGCATGCAGGTCGTCTTGCTCAGCGCATGTCGGACTGCGAATTAGTGCGCAGATATGACAAAAAATCGGATTCGTGCATTAAGACCTGTAGTATGAACGTAGCCTCAGGCTTGTTGCTGTTAAAAAGAGGACACAAATAACAAGCATATATAATCCCCGTTTAGGCTTATATTCAAAGTATATGGATCGATAGCATGCACGCACTGTTCGTGCATGTCACACGCACATACGGGCAGTTTGCCCCGACTCTCGGCTGTGTAAGCAATGTTGAAATATTGCTTATATGGAGCAGAGAGAAAACCGATCATTCTCAGGCTTATCCTCAAACCTATTTTTATTTTTTTATGACTGTTGTCAAGTCCGTCCCTTCCTAAAAAGCCGTGTTCAAGGCAAGCTAGGCGCTAATAACGCACTGCTGCATCGCTACCGTAGCTACCGTACCGTCTCTCGCTTTTTGATGACGTAATTGCTGCATTAAATCCGATTTGCGGGACTGGACAGTACAGACCGTCGCGACAGTCTGGAAAAATGTGGCCCAGATCGGATTTAGACCACATACGAAAGTGACCCAGATCGGATTTGAAATGGTCCCGTTCTATGCGACTTGTCACGTTCAGACCGTCAAGTTAATGCCTCACTCGAGTCGGAAAAACACGAAAAAATCGGATTCGTGCATTAAGACCTGTAGTATGAACGTAACCTTAGTTCGGACACTCAGTTGCCTTGACATTTTTCCGAGTAAGGCCAACGACGTCATGCATCAAGAGAGACAATAGCTAATTAATATGCTCACTCGCCACCCTGTGGTCTGGGGTGTGAATTGCAACCTGTCAAAATGACGAATAGACTTCAGTTTTTTCCATCACTGTTTTAAAAAACCGGTCAACGACGGAAAATATTTGGTTAACGCGACCCCTGAATACCTCCAATATGATTTCGCATTTATGCGAAATTAAAGGTTAGTAAACGCTGTCATGAACGTTGCCCATCAGCTACGAGCGTTAACTCCAGCGTGTTTAGTGTGTCTAGCGGTGGTAAAACGTGGTGTTTTTCTCCCTGGCAACTGTCTGTGTTGAGAGAGAGTGTGTGTATGATGTAAACATGATATGAGTCATACACTCGTGCTTTTTATGAAAAATAATTTAATTATTTTTGCTCAGATGGTAATGATGTTGAGTTGTGGCTGTGGGTTTCGGCTCACCTAAAGTACTGCATTTATTTTAATTTCATTTTGAAGAAAATTAATGAATATTTTGATGTTTTTTATTCATTTATTTTAACTTAAAATTATACCAATTTCCAATTTGCTAATATGTTTTGTTCAATGTAACACATTTAAGAGCTGAATTGCTATACTGTGAAACCGTGTTACTTAATGTCAGAATATCATACTGGCACGTGCCTAATCACTAGTAGACATCCAATACATTGGATGTGGGGGGTGGCAGCGAATGAACATTTATTCATTCGCTGCCATCCATGTTCATTCCCTGCCATCTCTCCCATTTTAAACGGATTGGACGTCTATGGCCTCAGTAGCAGCCAATGCCAGGCAACAAATTAATTTTGTCATTTCCTGTTCATTTTCGGCATATTCCTTTTCCTAACGAAGCATTCACAGGTCACTTCCTATTGATTTTGGATTACTGAACAGAAAGTGACTTAAAGTGATCCTCGATCTTTAAGACAAGTAATTCTTAAAAGATAAATATTAGTATGAGTTATAATAATTTGATATTAAAACCCCTCTTAATGTTTTCGTTTTAATAAAATTTGTAAAATTATTTTAAGTGATGGGTCGCCATTCTTGTTACGTCGCAGTGCGTGACGTCACCCGGCCAAACTTCCAGCGTGTCACTCTTAGCTACCCCAACATGTCGTCGGTTCTGCCCTTCCAATTTGAACCAGATCGGAAAAGTGAAGAGCAGGACAGCACTGTCGGTCATTCACAAGACAAGCAGCAAAGGCAAAATGAGAACAGGAAATACAGTACCTTAAAAGAGAAGAATTGGGCAAAACTGGTGATGTACTCGCTGCAAGTGCGTCTCAATGATAACGGAGCAGAGAGTGTATGCTGTTGAGAACTCCGTTTTTTGTTGGCAGATCTTCAAGATAAGATATTGCGTTTTCAAACTTATCCCAGTATAATTATGTAGATTGTTAGTGTCCAAAGCTGTCGTATGCTTTACATACAGTACAAGCCAACAGTTTGACGGGAACAAATCCTGGAATCGAGTGTAATCCATGTCTTGTACATTATAACACGTGGTAGGTAGGATACGTGCACAGGAGTACCAAAAGGGAGGAGAAGCTTCCACTTATGCACATTTATTCACACAAAAAATAATATTTTCACCTTGACCACTCATCACTCGGGAGCTCAGCGGTACACACACACGCGTTCCCAGACGAACTCCAACATAAAAGTAAGGTCCATGTTCGAGTCACTGTCGTCACCGTAGCGTGACATAGTGGTTTAATCATTTGGTATGATTTGGGGAAAACTCCCACGAAGAATAGTCAACAAAAAAGATAGCAATTAGTAATCCAAATCGCGTTTTCCAGAAACTAGACAGATCCAGAACCAATATTGCAGCCGCGGTGGGACCGTCAGATCCAGAAATAAGACGGATCCCTTACTTGATTGAGGATCCAGGAAAAATGTTCGGGCGCCAGTTGTAACACGTGGTAGGTAGGATACGAGCATACTGGGACCAAAAAGGGGAGAAGCTTCCATTTATGCTCATTTATTCACAAAAAATAATAATTCCACCTTGATCACTCACGTCACTCCACTTGTTACCATTTGACTGGAAATTGCATCCAAAAGCAGCACATCGTGGCATTTTTATTAAGAGAGTTTAGGCAGCAATACGCAATTGTTGTACACGCTACACATTTGGAAACATCCCATTTACGTCATCACTGCGAGCCCGCAAAACATGGCACCAACTATCGGTCAAAATATGTACTAAATATGATAAAATACTGCCATTGATTCAACATTTTATGTGTTTCTAACAGCATATTTTAGTGCAAGAGAACATTTGTGGTTTATTCGAGCCTACAAGTATTCAAGGTAGTGATGCACGATAATACATTTTTCAACCAATAACGATAACCGATAATTTCCTCCTCATTCCAACCGATAACCGATAATGTCAAGCCGATAATTCTATTAAAAGATTTATGTAAAATTTTAAAGTGTACACAAAAGAAAATATTACTGTGCAAAAATATAATTTATTGCTCTTTTTTTTCAACATAAAATATGAAGAAGTATTCAATTCCAACATCTAAATAATGACAGATTGTCTAACATTGTGTAATGGTAATCTTTTGGCAATAATTACTTACAGAGTAAATACCTAAGTTGCACAAAAATACCTTTAAAAGTAAGCCATTCCTAACATATATAACATTAACACACTGCAAAACACACCTCCTTAAAACTAGTCAGTTTTATAAGTGTAAATCTATTAGAAATAAGTGAAATTATCTGCCAGCGCTTTAAGTGTATTTCTCTGATTTCTTGGAAGAAAAATAGCTAGCTGAAAATAATCTTAACAGCCTTATTTTAAGCAATACATTATTATCCTTAAAAAAAAAAAAAAAAACTTTTTTTGAATAATATTTGTGGCTACAGAATGTTATTGTTATTTCATTACAACAGGAATGTGCATATTTAAATTGATAAGTGTTAATAAGTGCCAATAAGTTTTGATTATCTACTGTGACTGTAATTGAGCAGACAAATAAGTTAAATTAATTTGAAAAGTGATTGCTAATGTTATATGCTTTATTACGCGCTGTGAAAATAATTAACTCGAAGAGCGAGATGTCATGTACCCATTCTGCAGCGCTTTGTTTACATTTGCGGCACTCACGACATGTGCTTTACAGCAGCTAAACTGATACACGGCAGTACTATTTGGATGGAGTTGGAGCTCGCATCTCCGTGCGTGTTGTTTTGTGCCTGAATTTTGTTAAGCCGAAAATAAAGGCAGCGTTACAAAGTCATCTGACCGCTCTTCATTTTACATACTGAACGCATTATTGACTGGCTGACTTCGTTTTCTCCATGTTTAAATTATCATCTAACCACTGTGCCGTCATGATAAGCTTGCTTACTGGACATGACTTTTCCAAATATCCGTGGTGAAAATGTGATTGGCATGTTTTTCATGAAGAATGATGGTCGTAGGGCTTTGTCTCTCGGGTCATTTCGGTAAAAAAAAAAAAAAAATCATGTCTCGTCTCGGCGGCTACGTTCGTACCGGATAATCCGCCCGCACCGGCCTGTTCGCCGCGGCGTAATCGGGGCCTGGCTCTGCTGGCACGCCGTGGGGGAACGCTCGAGAAACCGGGGTGTTCGCCGGAGGTCCTGAAGCCGGGGAACCGGGCTCTGCCCGCCCCGCCAAGGGCGAGGCGGACCGGCCAGAGCGGCGGGCTCCGTCGGAAGACGGCTACTTGCAGACTATCGGTCTCCAGTCGTGCCAGTGTTTAGCCTTAGATGCGAGTTTACCACCCACCTTGGGCTGCTTTCCCAAACAACCCGACTCTGTATTGTCACAAGCCTGGTAGTTTAGCTTGTGTTTACAATAGCTTTAGCATTCCCGCTAGCAGCAGCCTGTATTCGTTCCAAAAATCTTTGTGATGCAGTTTTAAATGAATGCTGGGTTAGTGGTTTTGAATGAAGACGCTTTCTTTCAGCCTCGTGGAACTTCTGCGGTACATGTTTCGCAGATGGCGAGAGCTTCGTTTTTTTTAGTAACGGCCGCCATAATATTCAACTATTTTTTGTAGTGTAACTCCGCCTCCTCAACCCCTCCTCCCTCAGGGGCTTCAGAGAGGGGAGGGGTTGAGGAGGTGGCGTGCTGAATTCTTCGGTTGCGCACATTTGGAGGCTAAATCAAGTATATAATTATCGGATTGCATTATCGGTTGAATTTTTTTATTATCTGGATTATCTGTGTGACGTCATAATTGCCATTATCGGCCGATAATTATCGGCGACCGATATTATCGTGTATCTTTAATTTAAGGTAGAGGATCACTTTAAGAATGTCCACAAAAGAATAGGCAGTGATTTCGAATCAACAGGAAGTCACCTGCAAATGCCCTAAAATGAACAGGAAGTGACATACCGATCGAGCACAGACAGTTAAACTAATGAGGTTTCTGCTAAAACAAGCAGCACCTGACTGCTATCAACTGATTACACTTGTATGACGCCAGATTGGTGAAAAGGTGTCGTCTTGTTTTGTTGGCGTGAACTCCTGCACCCACTGTGGCCTTTGTGGAATAGTTTGGAAACCACTGTTCTAAGTCAACTTCAAAAACATTCCACTGAATGTTTAACATTCAGAATTCACGATTCAAATTCAGTTTGCAAAATTTCAATTTCCGATTTTTAGTGACAACACAGACGGCTACAAAGCTATCCTTTGGCCTATCAACACATTTGTTTTTGAACATGTAACACATGCTATTCGTGAGCACGTAAATGGCATATATTCCGTTTTTCATGCAATGATTCAAATCAGACAATGCAATTTCAAATGATGTTATTCAGAGAGTTCCATAGTTCAACTATTCAAGCTAAACCATTCAGATTCAGTTTCTGATGGTACAAATATCAGACCATAGGCCCAGTACATGTGCAATTGAGGTTTTGACTTAATAAAACATTGTGTGAAGTGTGAATTGAATTTGTGTGGTCAAGCTGTGAAACAATGTGGTTGTTACTACACAAACCACAGCCAGTCGCCGTGGTCATAGATTGTCTCCTGCCTCATGCATAATATAACAAGCAGGGTGCTTGTAGTGGTGCTGTTAAAAGCCCGAACGTCCATACGTGTGCACCGACTGGGGAGAGTGATACCACCAACCCTGCAGCTGCTTTTGTTTGTTTTGATGCCTTCTCCTAATCTATGAAAAAAAAAAAAAAAAAAAAAAAAAAGGAAATATTTTCCGTAATTTAAACAAAAGCGTGTTCGCAAAAGTTATTGTGTATTGAAAGCTAAGAAAGCACTTTTTATTTATTAGGACAACTTGTTTTGTTATATTCAATTGTCTAATTAATTTGTTTGCCACTGGCTTGCAATCAGTTCAGGGTGTACGCTGCCTCTCTGAAGGCAACACGCATATTGTTCCAAAACCGATAATGAAAAACCGATGTCGATATTATCAGATATAATTTTAAAATGCTCGGCGAGATTATTGGCTACCGGATAATACTGGACAGCTCTAATAAATTATGTAAAAAAAGTTTTTAATTATACATAATTTTTAATGCCTTGAATATTTAGTTTAATGCTTTTTAAGACCTGAATTTTGAAAAAAATCCTTTTAATGACTGTCAATGCTTTTAATGACCTGCATAAACCCTGTGGATGAGTAAATGAATACATTTTTTTTTCTTCAACATCTCTTGTTCAACTGCTTGACACTGAGAGTGGAGATCTGAATGTCCGATTGATCGGAACAGTTTTAATATATCGCATGTAGTATGACATACATCCATTGTCCCAGCAAAGGGGCCATTATCACCTCCCAGGTATCCAGGATGGACCCCCGGGCCACCCGCGCCCCCATCAACCGGCTTTCAGGGATGGGATGAGGGGATGCACCACCACTAATTTTCTCCCGATTAGTCAGCAGACTATTTTTATGATTAGTCAACTAATCTAATAAATTTTTTTCTAAACTGCTCACCGTAAGCTTTAGACGCCGCAAAAAAAGCTCTTTTTGTCATTGCATATGGTGCTAGTAATCAATTTTTTTTTTTTTTTTGCAAATGATGTTAACCAGCAATTTTTCATGTTTGAAGTGTCACCTTTGAACTGCTTTTGTTTGCATTTTGGAGAAGGCTGCCAATGTTTTATAGCAGGCTAAAGTAGGTTGTCTTTTTTACCCATTAGCCTCAAGGTAGCAAAGCTAACATTTACAGTGTTTAATATACATAGATGTGTTTCCTTATTTTGTATGTTTGCAATTTAATTCTACAGCGTGTTGATGACCAATAAACATCTGTGAAAGGAACTGTTGTCTCATATGCCATCAGCATGTACGCACAAATACAGTGTATATGCACGCATGCACGCGCGTGCGGGGATAACACGCAGCCGTGAAAATTACCGCCTTCATTTTCATTTGCCGTGCGATAAATTGACTTCTTGCATATCACGACAGGCTTAGCAACTTCAATAAAAAAATTTGTTAGTTAGTTAGATAGACTTACGATCGTCCAGCTTGTAATTGTATCCTGTCGTCTTCCAAAATTACAACTGGGTGATGGCGCTTTAGGTGTTCATTCATGGCCCACGTGCAGCCAAGCTTAGCATTGAAGAGACCGGGCACAACAATGTACCCTCCTTTGTTTTGTTGAAATAAGTCAATGCTTTAGCCACTCTGGTGCGCTTTTTGGGCTTTGTGGCGCTTTCATACCAAGCGTCCGACGTTAAAAAAAAAATCTCCCGACCCCCCCCAACCTTAAAAAACTTTCTCCTCAGATCTACACAATTCACGTAGGTCACCCTTTTTGACTTCATAACAGCGAATTTCGCCGAAAGGTGAGAGATTTTCATGCCTGTCAAATATTACTAAGACTATTAAGTACTATCGTCCTAAAGACTAAGATGAAAAATTCAAAGGGCTACCAAAAACAGCACTGGCTATTAGATTTACAACAGTCATGATTTGCACAAATGTAATATTTTTGGCTGACTCCCTAACACATTTTTTCTTTGAGGACCTGACCTGATGAAGCCGTCTTCTGGTGCGACGGACTCCTGGAAAAACTGGAACTGGTAGAGGTAGAGAACCACCAAGTGCCCGGCGCTGAAGATGGCCATCAGCACGCACATGCAGCTGAATAGCAGCGTGTCAAAGGTGCGGCGTAGGGACCACCAAGTGCAAAGGAAGAGAAAGATGAAGAAGTAGACTGCCGAGGTGAGGGAAGGCAGCATCATCCCTGAAACAACCCACACGCACAATGTGGTGTATTCCGGGAAGTGTCTTGAAAGGAAGGAATGAAGCCTCACCTGTGGTCCCCAACAAGATGGTCACCACCACCTTCCCCGCCGTCGTGATCAGGTTCCCGATGACCTCCTTCACTTTGGACGCCACCTCCGCCACCAGATGCAGAATTTTCCTCTTGATGCTCTCCCTGGTTTCCTCCTCTTCCTCTTCCTCGTCCGCTTCCTCACCCTCATCCTCCTCGTCTTCCTCGGCCTCGTAGCCTCCGTCAGAGTCCTCCTCCAGCAGAATGTGATCTTCCAAGCTCAGCTTTTCGTCTTCTTCCTTTCAGTAAGAATAACTGAATTTACGCTCATACAAGCAGAAAAGGTTCAAAAGGGCAAAACTAAAAAACGTGACAATGCTAAAACCCGATCTCGAGGGGTCATACTTGAGAGTATTCACAGCTAATATTTCATCAGTTTTATCAATCATGGATAAATAATTAAAATTGGGTATGTTTATTTGTATATTATTGTAATCATACACAATAATTAATATTCATAAATAAATCATTTTAATTTAAATATAGTGTTGCACCGATACGTCTCTAAAACGACGTCATTGGGAGTACTAAGAAAAATTCTGCGGAATACGTACGCTTCGAGATCTAGTTTCCAACGATCGCCCTACTCAGACCGCCAGCTATGCACGCCACTGTAAAAAATCTCCAATAGCGTGGTGTCCATTTATCATTCTGCTGCCAATTTAAATGAGTTTATCACTAGTAGACGTCCAATGTTCGTTCCTTCGCTGCCAGTAAAAATATTAAAGTATGGAGCTTTTAGGGCAAATTTAAAATACTAAATCGATTGTAAAAACAAACGAAAAATACTAATAGATAAAAAATAATTAGCAGAAAACTAAAAGAAATTAGGGATTATTATTGACAGGCGAGTCTGAACAGGTGCGTTTTGAGTTTGGATTGAAAAAGGGGGAACCATTAATCCATTTCTTTTAACTGCTAGTCCTGCATCTGATGGGAGGAGGAACTGGTTTGCTCAGTGGAAGGTTGACTCGCACTTGGTATGAGGGAATACAAGGGATTTGCGAAATTATTAGCTTGCCATCTTAGATGTATAGGTTTTGAATTTGGAGGGGAAAAAAGCTTTATTATCTAATTCCGAAGGGTTAGGTGAATCTACATGTGAAACTTGGGGGGTTCGGTACCTTTAGCAAGGTTGAGAACCACTGGACTAAAAAGAATAAGACAAATAAGTATTATTATCCAAAAGACAAAAATTGCAAGGGCTGCCAAAAAACAACACTGTTTAATACGAAGTCCCAGACATGATATGAATGGAAAAAATTTAGCTCGCGCACACGCTCAAATTGTTTAAACTCGTTCACACAAAGTACCGTATTTTCCGCACTATAAGGCGCACCTAAATTTTCTCTAAAGCCGACAGTGTGCCTTATAATCTGGTGCGCCTTATATATGAATCAATATTGAGCCGCAACAGGTTTTTTGTTGGGTTTTTTTGACAGATTTATACAAATTTGCAAACAAAAACGGGCTTACAAAATTGCACCATTATAATAAGAAAAGAACAAATAACACTCTCCATCATAATATACCCATCTAACACAAAAAGGTGACTGTGGAAAAGAAAAAAAGTTACCCTCCACTATGTGATATAAATGTTGCAGTACATGTTTTACCTTGCTGTTGTGTTGCTGTTTTGTTGACATTCCCTTTAGCGCGGCACCGTCACATGGATGCATAAAATAACCCCAGCCTCTACTGTCGCGTTTATTCTATGCGCCTTATAATGCGGTGGGCCCTATACATGGAAAAAGTTTTAAAATATGTCATTCATTGAAGGTGCGCCTTATAATCCGGTGCGCCTTATAGTGCGGAAAATACGGTACTTGTTCGTTCACACAAAGTAGTAGCTCGTGCACATGAAGTAGCAGCTCGTGTTTGCAAACTATTCGCGTGTGCGAATGGGCCAATTTCTTTTAATTCATGTCATACCTAAGGCTCTTCAATTTACGATTATATCTATTTTTACAGGTTTTTAAGTGAATACTAATTTTTGTGATTTTAACTTCTTGGCACAGATTGTTTGGGAAAGAAAAAAGGCAAAACAAACGCAAGTTCATTTTTTGCGTCCCGCTGAACTAAATGTTCGGCTTTTCTTTGACTTTCAAACAACTTGTTTTTTTGTTTTTTGAAAATGAAAATCGCACTTGCTCCTCCGCTTGGAATTGAGCGTTGTCCTGAGCCATGTCTTCGGGCGGCCTCTTCTGGACCAGACTGCGACACAGAAACCAGATGGCCCCGCCCACCACGCACATGCCGATATCTGGTACGAACACTCTGATGCCGTTCCCCGCATCCGCACCGATCACGCTGAGAAGACAAAACAAAAAAAGCTTACAAAATCCCACTGCGCTAGAACACAGCACACCGTTGTGAAAACAATAGCTCTTCACATGAGGATTGTTTCCGTTTGTTCAGGTGTTATTTTAATGCGCTGGATTCTTTTGTTTTTATGTGCACTGTAATGAAATAAAGCCTGGTGCTTTCAATGCAAGGCTGTAAACAAGTGACTAAGTACAAGAGAATGTTCAGAGCGACTCCTAATCATAAAAAGACTTTTGGGTGTTATTAGTCAAACCCAAATTTGTGTGCGAGAAAAAAAAAGCCAAACAACACAAAAGCTAAGCTACCGTAGTATTGAGCTTGGCGTGACTGGGTGAGATTTTGTGGCGCCGCTTGAGGACAACATTTATGAGGCGTCATGATTGTCCCTAAATGACTAACAGCTTTCAAAAAACCTTTAAAACCGGAGTTTTATCACCCAAAGTATTGTTCCTACTTGTGTTTTACGGTAAACAGAAACCCATCCTCATGTACGCTTTCATGCAAAAATTATGACTTTTTTTTGTTTTACTCTTGCAGGGCAATAATTGGTTGCCACTGACAGTGGTAGGCATCCAATCCCATAATACATTTTGACTGGGAGGGGCAAATGAACAAACATTTATTCACCCCTCCCAGTCAACGTAAATTGGATGTCTCGCACCAGAAATGGCATTCAATGAGTTAAACACTATTAAAAAAAAAAAAAATCTACTTTAGCGTTACTTGGGTGCGTAACCAGTGTGTATTTCTGATTTTATTCATTTTAACGTGTTTATTATAGCTATTATTAACATTGTATTCATTTTGGGGACGCTTTGCAAAGCTAAGGTTTTATTAACACAGAAGCTCCATTCATTTCCAATGGCAAAAACATTGAAAATGTTCAAATCTTTTTGATGCAATTCACATAATTTACACATAAAAAATTCAGGACATCACAAACACACCAAAGTTTTTGCCAACAACGTACGGTTCCATCATAATTTGACAAAAACATCCCCATAATTTCCAATGGCCCCATTCATTTCCAATAGGGGAAAAATGACGAAATATCAATGGGAAGTGTAATGAAAAAGCCCCCAAATCCACAGGAATGCGACCTAGATATTGCCAAAATCACAGAAACTGACCCAAAATCAACAGGAAGAATATAGTAAATACCCAAAAATTAATAAGGAAGTTACCCAAAATTAACTGATTGCCGGTCGTGGACAACAACAGACGTCCAATTCATTGGAACTTGGAGGACTGGGTGTGAATGCTCATGTTTGAGTTCCATTATTGACGGCGCTAGACCTCCAATCTGTTTTGACTCGGAGGGGCAAATGAATGATTGGCCCCTTTATGAACTAAAAAATGTGCTAGACCTCCAATCTGTTTTGACTGGGAGGGGCAAATGAATGATTGGCCCCTCCCAGTCAAAACAGATTGGAGGCCTAGCACATTTTCTAGTTCATAAATGTACAGTATTTATACACATAAAAAAATACAAATTACAATAATAAACACTCAAAAATAATATAATATTAAGTGCTAACATTTAATTTTTTTTAATTACAAAAAATAGAGACTTGCCCAATAAAGTTTTAAAGGTCTTAACTGTCAAATAAGTTTTTTAATTGACCTAAACAGTCACTTGCCATATATATGGTTAAAGGTTCTATGAAATGGTTAGCATGCCAAAAAATGAAATTGACTTATGGAATTTTACATTTTACATGTATAAAACAAATTCGGCACTTAAATCTGGCTAGTTTTGTCCTCTTTTTTTACGAATTCATATTTATTTCACCGAAAACAATGTGTCAGGGACATTGTTTTCAGCAATTCTGGTTGTGACATCACAACCAGAGAAATGATAATGTCTAGATTTTCAATGCTAAAGCCTATTGATAGCATGCTAGCAGATTGCAAAAATCTACAGCTCATTCTGGGCGTTACATCATCTTCTGTTTGGGGATTTTTTGTAGGCGGGACCAAGGCAGTTAAATAATTAAATAAATAAATAAATAATGAAAACATTTTTTGTCACTTTTTTGGATGGATTTGTGTCCAAACTACGGTCTGCTATCATTTTAAAGTCTCTTGCTGTATTGTACTTCGTTGCACCTTTAAAAGTGTTGTGTCAACTTTTGAACAGCTCTCATAAAACAAAAAAGACAACTGTCCTCGAAAGGATAAAACTGTTGCCAAAATAACAGAAGATACTAATCACCACTCAAATGTTGAACTTTTTTGGTCATTACATAAAAATATATTCTTTGTGACAAGTCCTGGAGTTGGAACATACACAAATATACTGTTGAGTATTGACTTGACTTGACTTGAAATGCACCCAAGTCGCAGCAGTGGCTAACATTGACATTCTTATGCTTAGGAAACCGCGGCAAAGGGGATCAGTGTAGACATGGCGGCAGCCTAACTGGATTTATTTTTCATCAGGAAGCCACAGAGGGACACCAAAGTGCTCTTTGCCGTCATTGTCAGGTCGTTACACTGCCTGGAAAAGACACCGACACAGACTGTGCATATTTTCTGCCTCTGCAATAGCAGAAGAGGAACATGACGTTTCAAACACTCACTTCTCCTGCCCATCTCACCAGATATTTAATATCTTTTTTAAAGATGTTAGTCCTCTGTGTGAAAGTTCACAGGATTCACAAAATTCAAAATATCGTTAGGTCACGATACGCATGGAGCTTGAAAAAATGGATTTACCAGCCAAGCCACCAGTCATTTTGTGGCGCTGGCTAGATCTGTAGTGCTGCATTGCATGCTGGGAGGCATGAGGCGCGTTGGACGACAACAGTGTTGAAAGAAGGTGGCAGCAGAGGTTGTCTGTCTCTCCAAAGGGAGAAGTGATGACCAAATGGAGCTTTTTGAAGCAATAAATATTTGCAGCCAATTGGCGCGACCAAGTGGTCTTGAAGCCCAAGAGGCCAACAGTGTTGCGAATTCAATGGCTATTTATTTAAGAAAATGATATAAATGTGCTCTTGTTCAGGGCTGAAGCTAACAATTAATTAAGTAATTGATTAATCTATTAATGAGTTCAAATAATCGAGTCATTTAATGTGTTGCAGAATACATTTTAGGAGATGTAAAACAAAGGCTTGCTAAGATTGCACTTTAAAAAGAGCATTAAATGCAAATACAAAATAAAATTCCCGAGTGTTTCTTCAAATTCTGCACTTTCATTTCACAATAGCAATAATTGCATTTAAAAATAATTGAAATACCTGAGCTTACCCTCAAACGATTTTTAAAAAAATGAATGAGGAAATACTACAAAAGAACAATTGGCTTACTTGCATTGCGAAAGTCCGCTAGCTTAAATGCTATAAAATGCTAGCTTTTTTTTTTTTACAATGCTCTTAACAAATCATTCAAACACATATTCCCAAAAGAAACTGCTAAATATACCAACAAACTAAATTACTAATGCATAAAAAAACATTAGCGCAAACAAAAATTTACCTCATGTTGGTCTTAACGGGGAGCAGCTGGATTCAGCCATGTTAACTGACTAATGTTATATTCACTTTTGCTTCTAGAGGGCAGTGTATCCACCCATATTGATAAAACTAAATGCAAACACTTTCAAAACAAACCATTACCATGCCACTCTAATTAAAGGAGTCCTCGAAGCAGCAAAATTTGATTCGATGCTTTTTATCCCAATCGAAAATGAACAAAATGCAACACAAGTGCTATAAGGATCATTTGTTGTTCATTTTTGTTTCGGCATAATAGCTTTCCCAGTTTTTGCTTACAGCGTTTTCTTTGGAAAGTATTTCACTAGGTATTGATAACATTCATTCACATCCCAAAATCCACAAAATTTGAGATTACAAACGATCGCTATCATGTTTTGTGGCCGCTTCATGACGTAGTCTGTATTGTGCTGTATTTGTGTGTGCAAATGCAACAAAAAAACTGTATATGGTGGAAAACACAGACGAGGCTGAAAAAGAAGTTTCTGCTCTTGCACCCCTCTTTAAAATAAACTGCTGTATTTTAAGCCAATAGAACTATTGTGTTTGATAGAACAATATGGCTATATGCTGCCATGGCAGATTCATGGCACATTAAGCCCCCGAACTATTTGTAATTTGTCCGTCTTACCCTGGAAACCCCCGTTTACAGATGTCACGCAACCGCTTTTGTTTCAACCTAACCATAAAAAGAAAGTAATCGTATATATTATTCGAAATGTCTGTCATTTGTGGTTTAGAATCATTAATTGATGTCTAATATTTAGTTTAAAAAAATGACTTTGAAAAATTATTCACTCACATATTTTAAACAAATGACGTCACAAAGAAAAAAATAGCGTCTGTAAATATCTACCTCATAACTATCGCATAATTGTATTTTTTTCGATACGGTCACATTTTCCCCAATATTTTAGATGATAAATAATCGATCCAAACAAAGAAAATTGAAAAAAAAAAAATTTAAAAGGGTAAATAAATGAAAATGAAAATCTCGACCACTCCTTGATGTCTGCGATTTCTGCATCGCGACCCTTGTTATATTAACGTGTTGCACCCATAAAATCCCCCAAAAATCCAGCTGTGGCCATTCACAGCTGTGTCTTGACACTCGGTGATACATGCTACATGGAGTTTCTGGATCGAAAAAAGGTAAGTACGCGATAATATCTCGTTAAAATCATGCCGGCTTTAATTATGCTCTCGCTTGGTCCCACCCTCCTCTTCAAAATTTTTCGTCCCCCAGAAAATTAAGATTTTTAAGCCTTCCAATGATGTATCACACATGCATATAGGACAATTTTGAAATTTGGCCAGATTGGGGGTCTCACAGCGGAACTTCACTCACCCGAGTGTTTTCCGCCATATACAATTTAATTCCATAGTTTTGTTTTTTTTTTTTTAAACATTTTATAATATCGTATAGTGACCCTGCCACATCGAGGTGCATCGTATCGTGACTTGTGTAGTAAGTATCAGCCCATCCCTAGTTCTTACCCACTTGTGTTGGGTACCAAACTATTCCACATAGGGCCGCAGCGGGTGCTGGATTTCACTCCAACGAAACAAGACGACACCTTTTCACCAATCTGGTGCCTTACAAGTGTTATCAGTTGATTGCAGAAAGGTGCTGCTTGTTCTAGCAAAAACTTCATTGGTTAAACTGCCTGTGCTCGATTGGTAGGAATAAAAACCAGGACCTACAGCGGCCCTTGAGGGCTGGTTTGGACACCCCTGGTTTAAAGGAACAGGTCGTATTGTGCTCTCTGTTTGAAAACTCGCAAAGGAGGCAAACTACACCAAGTGTGGTCACGTCAGCATTGTGTAAGAATTCTGCTGCTGCAGAGTCAGCCCTTCACCAAAACATTAGTCAGTCTCACTGTTCCTGACAACCTGATTGCTCAACTGTGAGATAAAAAAAAAAAAAAAAAAAACCACGACGTCCGCGCTCTAAACTTAAGAGGAAAAGGCCACACTTAAACACTTAGAGCTCTGAGCAAAGCGCAATGAAACACACAAACAATAATGTTATTACGTGAACATTTGTGGTCACACTTGCTTGGAATCTTACCTCTCAAATCCAATTTGTCTGATGGATTTCTCCCACGCAGAACCTGCACGGAGAGAAAATGTTTTGTGAGTGTTTATGAATACTGCAAATAAGATGGTTTGTACAGTACAACAGAATGGGGGTGCAGCACCACACAGCTGACCTGGCACGCCAGATTGATTGGTCCATATATTCGATAAGAATATATTTCACATCAATCTGCGAAAGATCGACCAATCAAGACCTGATTAATGGGAAGAACGTTCAAAAAAATACACGGCTGCTGATTGGACAATCACACGCGTGAAAACATTGTTTTCCCCCGTCAAAAAAGCTTTTAGTGACGTTCTTAGCTCTGCTTTTAATGAGGAGATGAAGTGTTTCAGACAAAACTTGGGAAAACATTAAAAAAAAAAAAAACGCTTTGCATTCCGCTATAATATTCAAGAAGACAGTCGCTTCCTGGTCACGTCTGCAGATCCCGCCTCTTTCCCCTAATTGGCTCCCCATCAGAAGCCGATCAATCCACATTAAAGGCTTTCACACTTGCGGCAGCCCTGTGTGAAAAGCGGCATGTATCAAGCACAAAACTGGAGGAGCCGCACTGCAGGTTAGACGCTGTCAGGAAGTGAAAAGTGGGTGGACTCCTGCAAGCATATTTATTAAAGTCCCAAGCACCAATGCATTTATTTTTCATTGTTGCAGAAAACAGCGACTTTTCCTATTTCAAGGAGTAGGGGAGATTATATAAGACATAACTCGTGTAAAGAATTTTACGAGTTTGTTTCGGTGAGAAAGTGAATTTTTTTTGTTTCCGTGAATTACATTTCCACAGAAATGCACATCGAGATGCCATTTAGCTTAACAAGGAGATGTGTGAGAGCCAAATTTTGAATGTTCCAATGTTCGTGAAACGTGGTGGGCTGTATCGGAGTTGGACAGCCTCGCTATGTTGTGCCACGGCGAAATTGCGTCATATCATGGCACATTTTATTCCCCAAGAAGAACCATATCAAAAATCTAGTTGAAATATTTCATTAGCCAGGCTAATCTCATAGCTCTAAGCTATGGTACATATACATAAAATGCGTAGCTGATTACAGCTACATTACCCTATGTAATAATCAGACTTTTTTTCTCGTAGCAATAGTACGATTTACATCTCTTAGACCTTCGTTTTCCTTTTATTTGGCCCTAATACGTACTAAGTTACCACAACAATAATAGTCCTTCTGTTAATGGAACAATGCCGTAGGTTTGCATAGCGTAGCAACTTTTCAGGATGCTCAAATTGACCCCACCAACTTTTAAGCAACCCTATTTGCATTATAAAATGAGTTCAGTTAAGCCTGTCGCAATATGCAATAATTCCATTTATCGCACGATAAATAAAAATGAAGGCGGTAATTTTTCCGCTGCAATTTATCGCTTCAAGTGCACGTGCGTGCGCGCGTGCAGCAGACGTGCTGTTAAAGTTCGGATTCTTTGTTACCAACTGCGCAAAATGCATCTTCGTTCCAGGTCCGGCAAAAAATAGCGCCGGAGCCAATTGTTCCCATTATATCCTATTGTTCAACATATACCAGCCGCGTCAGTGCTCCGAATGACTGCGGGCAATCTCCGGCATGCCGGTGTTGTTGACGTGTGGGCGCTTCCGTCAGGGGTGACATAACACGCGGGGCGGCTATTTTTCGGCAGAACACCAGATATTTACAACGAAGTCCGCCAAAACATTGTTACCGACTTGGCTGCTACGAACAACCTCGCTTTGACAACGGACAGCTGAATTGACATGATGAACATTGAGTGGCAAATTAAGAGAGCTGTGCTTCAAACTCGTCCTGTTTATGAAAGTCGATTGTCATATGCTGGTGTTGTGCAGTTATGAGCAGACCTGACTTCTGTGGCGTTTGCTAACTTTTTTAATGCGCGCACACACTAGATATCATGAAATAGCAAACTAGATGTGCTACGTTCCATGCCATTGGCTACTTGAGCCCACAGTGATTATGGGCCACGTAATCCATATACTACATCGATTAATTATAAACCGCCATGACTGAATGAATGGAAGTTAAGCAGGCCAAATCCACAGGAGAGCTCCGGCAAAGGGCGGTGGGACGGGCGGCTGGACAGAAACTCCATGCTGCGGTCCCACTGCCCCAAGCCAAGCTCTCCTATTTTAATGCATACATTGCACTACCCTCCCCTCACACCCCCATCACGGTGCTGGGTGATGGCTGCCAGTCGGGAACCTGGCAGCCACAGTAATAGGGTGGTAGGTGGGTCCCACACTTTTTCTATATGGCGTGGCTCCCGGGGTGTGGCCTCCCCTCTGCCTCGGCTGCCGGCCGCGGGAGTGGGTTGGGGGGTCAGGTCTCCGATCTTGCATCGCCCCGTGGCAGTTCCTGGGCGTTCTCCTGCCTCCGCCTTCCCCTCTCTTCTCTGGCTGGGCATCCGCCCTGCGCTCCGTCGCGGGTCGCTGGCTGGGCGCCTGTGTATCAGCGGGGTGTCGCCTGCACCGGCGGGGGACCCTGCCTTGCCTGGGGCTTGGTGGGCCGCTGGGGGTCCCATGGCGTGCCGTGCCGGTTGGGGGGCTGTGGCTGTGGCCCCTGGTGGGTGTAGGCGTGGGGTTGGTGATGCGTCCCCTCCTGCCATCCCTGAAGGCCGGTTGATGGGCGCGCGGGTGGCCCGGGGGACCACCCTGGGTCCCGGGGGGGGGACGGTGGCTCCTTTGCTGGGCGGCGGGAGGAGGGATGGGCTGCGCATGGCCCCCCCACCCGCCCTCCCCGGGCTGGCTGGGTGGGGGCCGTGGCCCTGGGTTGGCGCCCGCGCGGTTTCTCCGCCCGTCTGCGTGGCTGTCGCGCGCCCGGTGGGGCTTGCGTGCTGCTGGATGTGGTAGGGCATGCTCACGTTGGGGGTTCCGGTGCCGGGATTGGCGATGCGGCGGCGTAGGGTTGGTCGCCAACGGGCTTACACTCATAAGAGATTCACACGATTACTGGGTTCTAGATCACAGAACTGATTTGTGTACACTCTACCACTTTCAATCACTTAGCTTATAGTCTTATAGACATCCCCACCTCCATTCTCCTCTTTCACTGGCCAATTGGCCCCCACATGGTGTAAACCGGAAATACATCTCGCTGACGATAGCACCAGCATATTAGTAACTAGTTTAGATGTTCAATGTATTTCTTGTTGTTGTTTGTGTATGTGTTTCTTTTCTTTCTTCTCTTGTATTTCTTTTCTTCTGTCCCCCCATAATCCCTTCCTGTTCGCTGCTTTGTCATAATAAAAAGGTATTTTGACAACGGACAGCTGAATTGACATGATGAACATTGAGTGGCAAATTAAGAGAGCTGTGCTTCAAACTCGTCCTGTTTATGAAAGTCGATTGTCATATGCTGGTGTTGTGCAGTTATGAGCAGACCTGACTTCTGTGGCGTTTGCTAACTTTTTTAATGCGCGCACACACTAGATATCATGAAATAGCAAACTAGATGTGCTACGTTCCATGCCATTGGCTACTTGAGCCCACAGTGATTATGGGCCACGTAGTCCATATACTACATCGATTAATTATAAACCGCCATGACTGAATGAATGGAAGTTAAGCAGGCCAAATCAATCCATACCAGTGACTATAGATAATGCTGCAAATATTGTTAATTCAGTACATGACACAGATGGATTCCGACCACAAAGAGGATGTCTTGCTCATTTAGTAAACCTAGCTGCTAAGAGAGCTGTAGCAATCAATAGTGTGCCCCGCCTCACTTTACAAACAGTAAGGATTGTTCTCAGCACTTTTATACTAAATTTCTTCAGATCAAGAAAAAGTAAGCACATAAATATTATGCACTAAAATGCATGTTTATATGATGGCAATTTAATTTTTGCTCATTAGCATTAAAAAAATTTATAATTAAAAAAAAGAAACAAAAAATACAATTGTAATTTTTTTTTTTCAGAGCATTAAATGTATTGAATCGGATCGAAAATAGTGTCCCCCGTATCGAAAATCGTACCGAATCGTGACTTGACTGTATCGTTGCATCCCTATGGAACACCATTGCAGAAGCTATGAGGGGAAGAGTTTTCATTTGCCTAAATGCTTAAGTTATTAAGTGCATTTTTTTTTTTCCCTTGAAAAACACATTTATTCTGTGTTTCTGTGCGGTATTAATGTTGTTGCCTTTTACTTAAGTGGCATGGTCTATTGTTTTTAGTTGTGATTTCTTATCGCGTTTAAATAGGTGTACTTGATCTATTAATATATACTGTATTCTTACTGTGTTATTGTAAATTTTTTTTTTTTTTTTTAAATTGAGGGGGGGCAGTAATATCGCATATCGCTAAAATTTGTTATCGCGACAGGCCTAAGTTCAGTTATAGAGGTCATTTAGATTGTCTTCACATATTTTGTAAGGATAGAATTGACCCTACCATTATTAAATGAATTACTTTCATTATGTGCCGACTTACTTTTTTTTTTCTTCAAACGCACGTTCGATTGGCTAATGACTAGTAAAATTCCGTTGTTTTCAGTGTAAATCTACTAGAAATAAGTGAAATTATCTGCAAGTGCTTCAAGTAAATTTTACTCAGATTTCTTGAAATAAGATTATATTGAACTAGCTATTTTTCGTAACACACTTATTTTAAGCAAAAAGTGGGTATATTTAATCTTAAAAAATAGTTTTTTTCATCAAAAATGTTCTTAATTCATGAAATTATATAGTTCAAAACATAGTGTGGAAGCATTTTTTCCCCCTTTTGGTGAAAAATGATCAACCTTTTAAATGTATGGGCTTAATAAGAAGAAATGGTAATATTCACCTAAAGTAAATTGAATAATCTCACCCATTAATCTGTTAACTAGTCTTTAACACTCAAAACAAGATAGAGATAATTATTCGACTAGATTTAAGAAAAATTATCAGGTTAAGACGTTACAAATTTGCAATGTGAAAGTTAGTACAAGTCAATACAGATTTATTTTTGCATTGATCATTTAGATTATCAATTAATTAGATTCATATTGGTGAGAAATGTAGCCCTGAGACCCGTTCACCCAATCTGTTCAGTTTTATTGATGTCCCGTCCCAAACAAAAAGTGTACATGTAGGTTATGCTGTTATATCGTCCCTACCAATATTGAGACCAAACCTACGCCCTTGCAATGGACCCATTTCAAGGAGTAGAGGAAAATTCTAATTGCCATATAAAGTTTTACTAGTTTCGGTGGGAAGGTGAATAGTTTTTTTATCGTTGTTCGTGATCTACATTTCCACAGAAACGCACATCAAGGTACAATTTAGCTTAGCAAGAAGAGGTATGAGAGTCAAATTTCGAGACGTCGCGAAACTTGAAAAAAAGCGCATTTATCAAGGTTTCGTCATACGTGATTGCTTATATCCGTCCGCCGAAACAGCCTGATAGAACAGATTTAAGTACGCCTTCCCCTCTGCAATAGAATGCATTGTTGACGTGATCGCGGCGGTGCTTTGAAAATAGAGCAAGGCCCCCGCCTCTCAGCGTAATTTCATTCAAACAAGACGGCCGTCCACAGCTCACTTTCGCTGAAAAGTCCTTTCCAAAATACTTTAATGCCCCAGATGGGGGGAAGAAGGAGAGGAGTCGGTATTGGCTTACCCACTTTATTGTGGCAACAATAAAAGAAAAACAGTAACAAAATAACAGCTGGCTGCCGCGACATGTGATCGGTATCTCGCCCGTTCTCCTTCTCGCTTCCTTCTACGTCACAACTCTCCAGTCCGATCGTCTCTTAAGGAGGCCGCGCTTAGTTGAGGACATTACAATACAGAATAAATAGGTTGCTGCTGAACCCTTCACACTAGGCTGCCACTAGTTAGAAACGGCCTTAAAAAAAAAAAAATTTTTTAAAGCATCTCTTTTGCTCGGCGTGGCAGCTTTTATTTTGGTGTGGCAGTGCGCCACAATGTTTTATGTGTAGGGGAAACCCAATTATCAAGGTCTCGTCAGCTGTAATTTGTGTGTATCCATCCACCAAAACAGCCTGACAGCACAGATATCAGTACTCCTGCCCATTTGCTATTGGATACCTTGTTGACGTCAGCGCGGCAAGGCAGTGAAAATAAAACAAGTTTCTGTTTTGGGCCCCGCCCCATGGCAAAGATTAAATCAAGACTTGCCACTCAGTCCAAAACGGCCGCTACCACACACTTTCGCTGAGAAGTCCCCTTCCTACATGCACAATGAATGGGTTGCCGCGCACCCTTTTACACCGGGCTGCCGCTAGTGTGAACGGCCTTAAACTACAATGTGACGTAATGGTTTGTGGGAGAGCAAAAATGTTGTTTCCTATCAAAAAAAAAAAAAGCATTTAGTGACATTCATTGCTCTTCTTCCAATAAGGAAAATGAAGTGCATTTCCAACAAAGCTTCAGAAATTTAACAATCTACAAGAACCACTTTGAATTCAACCAGGTGGATGCTTCCTTGGCACGTCTGCAGTTATGCCCCTTTTTCCTGATTGGCTGGAACATCAGATGACCGAGGAAGTGGTTGGACAGTTGAGGTTTGCAAGTCGGTACTGCATGATAGCGTTTCTAACGGCATTATTTTTTTGAGGAGTGAGCAATCAAAATAATTACCGTATTGGCCCGAATGTAAGACGACCCTGATTATAAGACAACCCCCTCTTTTTCAAGACTCAAGTTTGAAAAAAGACTTTTTGAACACCAAATTAATTTTTATACAGAAAATAATTACAGTTCATCCGAAACAAATGATTATAACAATATATTTGAGAGAAAAGGCGTGCTATTTTGCCTTATTCAAATCTTAATATCTGGACATTTAAATATGTAAACTAAAGTGCACTCACATTCGTAAATGAATGGCTTCTGGTTTTTGAAATTTAAATACCGTAAACGAATCTATTGTGATAAAACAACAATATTGCAATAATTGCATTAACCATCAAAGTGAAGTCTAACTGTAACTGTAGTCTTGAAACAAATCTGAATAAGGAAAAACATTGCAATAAAATAATGCAAACTGGTTAAACTAAAAAGAGTAGCTGAGATCTGTCATGACAGAACATCGCTTCAATGATATCTGGCGCCATCTAGCGTCGTGAATGGGGAGAGTAGCTGAGATCTGTCATGACAGAACATCGCTTCAATGATATCTGGCGCCATGAAGTAGAACAATATCTAGGCCGTGAATAAAAGGCGCCCCCTCTTTTTCAGTGTTATTTCAATGCAAAAAACACCATCTTATATTCGGGCCAATACGGTACGTCTCCCATCTTTGCAACGCTGTTACTGTTACTAAAGATGTGAAGGGCCGCGTTACAATTTGTTGCATGAAGATGGAGAGAGGGGAGGAGGGAAGGGGGTGCTGACACTGTTGCAAACACGAGCGTCATTTTAAAATCTCGGACAACATTTTTACAGACAGTTTGTGGAGTAGAGGTGGGTACAATTAATTCAAAAATGTTTTGTATTATTTGTAACTGTTTTCCTGCCGAGTGTGCATTATCATCACCAAGTTGGTGTTGTCTTTGTAGACGCTACAAGATATATATATTATTTTTTAACCAAAAATAGTCACTTGCCCTAAACTTTTCTTGAATGACGTATCCATCAACTTCAACGTCATGTTTTTTAATCAAAACAACTAGAGTAAATACAGGAGAGGCAGGAGATTCAGAGCCTAACCTGCATATTGAAAAATGTATCGATATATATTAGGGGTGTCACGATACACACAAGTCACGGTTCTGTACGTACCTCGGTACGGGGGTCACCGTTCCATTACCGTTACACGCTAATATTGGTCAAATTTAAAAAAAAAAAAAAAAAAACGAAAAAGGAATGTGTTTTTTGGGAAGAGGGGTGTATGTAAAAATCAGCTGAATTCAATCAGTTAATATAAACATCTTAAATGTGAAAGATGTTATAGACCCTACTCACCCTACTCACATGACGTCACAACCACACCTCCGCGCCATATCGTCCGTCAACTCGTCGTGTTGACGCATTACCGCTACGTAAATTCCTCCTATTATGGCGTGTTTTTCTGCTCGTTAACATTAATAATCAAAATGGTGAAGGCGTGTGTGGCGGTTGGTTGCAATAACAGAGAAGATAGACGGAGAGACTTGAAGTTCTACCGTATTCCGAGAGATGGACTGCTGCAATTCGACGAGAAAACTGGGCTCCAAACGATTACCACGGATTATGTAGTAGTCATTTTATATCTGGTAAGATGCATTTAATATATATTTAGAGGGTTTTGGGCTGACAACCACAATTAAGATCATTGCGAGGCTAATCGCCGACAACATACAGTTTCAAATTCAAGATGCTTATTTCTTCCACCATCATTACATTTTGAATAATATTTAGCCGGTACCAAGTGAAAGAAGCTGGCCTCGTCTACGGATCAGCAGTTAAACAGGTGTGTCCAAACCTTTTGCAAAGGGGGCCAGATTTGGTGTGGTAAAAATGCGGGGGGCTACCTTGGCTGATTTACATAGAACAATATATTTAAACAAATTTTAGCAGGCCCTTCTGTGTGTCACATTTGCTTTATTATTTTTTTAATTCATAATTTCAACAGTCTCGTCTTTGTGGCGTTCTCTTTCGACACTCGGGTCTTGCGAAATACTGCTGCTGCTGTGAAATTAAACTAGCTTCAAGTTGCTATAATTTCTCGCTGCGTATCTTCCCTGTAATGTTGTCGTACATGTCAGCGTGTCTTGTTCGGTAAGATCATTATCGCGTCACATCGAACTCTTTGAAAACAGCGACTGTCTGTTTGCAAATGAGGCAGACACAGTTGTTGCGTGTTTTATTGAAGAAATAGTCCAATATCCACCTATCCTTGAAGCGTCGGCCATCGCAGTCAACTTTTTTTTTTTTTATTGATTGTCGCCATTTTAGAAAATAGGAAGTAAAGGGTCACACGGGGTAATGTTGCTTAGAGTGCTGCTCTTAAAGTTTTTCAAACTTTCGTGAGAATAGGCTGATTTTGTGTGGACAAGATAGTAGTAGAAAACAGGGTAGCAGATGTCAGGCACAGAGGGCGAAGACAGCGGGTCGAAAAATATTGATTTAGGCATCAAATATGGATCTGGCGAATGAATCGACCTAAACTTTTCCACATAATGCCTTGTATGCAACACATCCAATGAGTTTACAGCAGGGGTGTCCAAACTTTTTGCAAAGGGGGCCAGAATCTGTGTGTAAAAATGTGGGGGGCCGACCTTGGCTGACATCCTTTACATAGAATAATACATTCACGCAAATTTTAGCAAGCCATTCTGTGTGTCACATTTGCTTTATTTATTTTATTTTATTTTTTTTAAATAAGAATTTCCACAAAATCTTGCAACTAGCCTTTGTGGCACTCTCTTTCATCTCTTGGGCTCTTGCGAAATTCTTCTGCTGTAAAATTAAACTAGCTTTAAGTTGCTTCAATTTCTCGCTATGTATCTTCCCTGTAATCTTGTCGTACATGTCAGCTTGTCATGTTTAGTAATATCGCCTCACATCGAACTCTTTAAAAACAGCAACTGTCTCTTTGCAAATGAGGCAGACACAGTTTTTGGGTATTTTAGTGAAAAAAATAGTTTTAATAATTTCCACCTATCCATGAAGCATCGGCCATCACAGTCAGCGTTTTTTTTTTTTTTTTTTTTTTTTGTTGATTGTCGCCATTTTAGAAAATTGGGAGTAAAGGGTCACGCGGGGTAATGTTGCTTAGAGTGCTGCTGCCTTTTAGTGGGTAAATGAGGAGCAGCATTTAGTGTGTAAGGTACTTCATATGCTGGTAGCAGTACTGCTGACCAATTTATTAGGTCTGTGTGTGGGCCAGACATTATTCATTTTATGACACAGGCAGGGGGCCGGATGAAATTTGACCACGGGCCGCATTTGGCCCCCGGGCCGTACTTTGGACATGTCTGGTTTACAGCGTCTGAAAGCACCGGGGCTTCCATGAATTGCACTATAAATTGCACGACAAATTGAAACCATTGAGAATACGGATAAACAAAGACGGACAATATGGCTGGAAACAGCGACACGTCATTCTGTGACGTTGGTGAGTAGGGTCTATGGAATGTATTCTATATATGTCTAGAACATAAAAAGTAACTAATTACTCTTACAATGAGGTACAATTAGTTACTAACCCAATTACTTTTTGGGAGCATAATTTGTAATTGTAACTAATTACTTTTTTGAAGTAATATTAACAACACTGATGATCAATCAATGAATCAGGAACTACAGTTTTGCTTGCAAGGGCATAAAGAACTAGGGACGTCCCCGATCCGATCACATGATCGGAAATTGGGCCAATCGCATCATTTTTCAAAGGATTGGAAGCGGGTGAACAGGATCGGGGTTTTATTTTAAAAAATATACTTATTTTTTAAGAGCTAAAACCTAACAAAATAATCCAGAAATAAAACGTCATCGATAAAAGAAACAAAAATATATACGTTTTATACTTTTTTCAATACAACAATCCCGGAAAAAGCGGAAGAGGAGGTACCGTAGAAAGCACAGTACTGTAGCATGTTTGGATATGAGGGGCCGTACAAGACATTTTTCATTCTGGCCCTCTCACACACATACATTCTCCTTTCACATACATATATATTCACTCTCACACACATACATTCTCCTCTCACATGCATACATTCTCCTTTCACATCCATACATTTTTACTTTCACATTCATACATTTTCACTTTCACATTCATACATTTTCACTCTCACATTCATACATTTTCACTCTCACATTCATACATTTTTACTTTCACATTCATACATTTTCACTCTCACATTCATACATTTTTACTTTCACATTCATACATTTTTACTTTCACATTTATACATTTTTACTTTCACATTTATACATTTTCACTCTCACATTTATACATTTTCACGCTCACATTCATACATTTTTACTTTTACATTTATACATTTTCACTCTCACATTCATACATTTTTACTTTCACATTTATACATTTTTACTTTCACGTTTATTTTTCAAAGTACTTTTATTTTGAAATAATACATCAGAATTTTATCAGAGTACTTTATTTCAATACTTGGTGTAGTCTAGTATACCCCAGAAGTGGGACCGTCCCGGGATATCAGCCAGATTTTTTTAAATCAATTTTTGAAATCAGGCGAAATGACAGCTAAAATAGGCAATTTTCAAAGTACTTTTATTTTGAAATGATACATCAGAATTTTATCAGTGTACTTTAGTTCGAGTCTTAGGGTCGTCTAGTATACCTCAGAAGTGGACCCGTCCCGGGATATCTGCCAGATATTTTTAAATTAAAATTTGAAATAAGGGTAAATGACAGAAATAACTAGCAATTTTCTAAGTAGTATTACTCGGAATTCCTAAATTATTTTTTATATCATAATACTTTAGTTTGGGTCTCGGGGTGCTCGAGTGCCTCTCTCAAGTGGACCCGTTCTTGGATGGCCTCCCGTTTTTTATTTATTCATTTTTTTTTTTTTTTTTCAATAAAGGGACTAGCGCTGTGAAGCCACCGGGGGACTTGCGCTGTGAAGCCACGGCGTTCCATTATGAAGCCAGCGCGTTGCAGTACCATAATGCACACAATGCAAACAATGATCCAAATGAGGGGCGGCTAGCTTGACTTCGTTTTTACGAGTGGAGGGTGGCTTGACCGCAGTAGTCTGGGAGCAGGTCATATTAGCTCCCGCTTGGACAGTTGAAGAGGTTCGAGAGTTGCTCGGTCTAAAAATGTCTCTCATTTCACTTTCAACTGCGTCATAATTAGCTCTGTTGGGTGCAGTTGATTGTGTCCTTTGCCGCCGCTCGAGACAGGAAGCCAAAGAAGTTAGTTTCTGGGGTCGACAAAATGTTTTGCAAAAGTCCAACTGCTTGCCGAAGTGATTGTGCGTCCTCTTCCTTGTTATTTTATGAACAGTAACCCGCGTCAGGTTCTCAGCCAATCAGAGCTTACCAGTCAGAGATAGCCAATCAGAGCTGGCTTCCGTTTCAACTAGACTCCTTCCGTTTTCACTATACTTTCACTCATACATATATACATTCTCCTCTCACGTTCATACATACTTTCCTCACATACATATATATTCACTCTTATACACATATATTCTATTTATACAAACATACATTTCACAGACTAAAAATGTGTGAATGTGAGAGTAAACATGTATGAATATAAGCGTGAAAATGTATAAACGTGAGAGAGAAAATGTATAAACGTGAAAGTAAAAATGTATAAATGTGAAAGTAAAAATGTATGAATGTAAGAGTGAAAATGTATAAATGTAAAAGTAAAAATGTATGAATGTGAGAGTGAAAATGTATAAATAGGAAAGTAAAAATGTATGAATGTGAGAGTGAAAATGTATAAATAGGAAAGTAAAAATGTATGAATGTGAGAGTGAAAATGTATAAATGTAAAAGTAAAAATGTATGAATGTGAGAGTGCAAATGTATAAATGGGAAAGTAAAAATGTATGAATGTGAGAGTGAAAATGTATAAATGTGAAAGTAAAAATGTATGAATGTGAGAGTGAAAATGTATGCATGTGAGAGTGAAAATGTATGAATGTGAGAGTGAAAATGTATAAATGTGAAAGTAAAAATGTATGAATGTGAGAGTGAAAATGTATGAATTTGAGAGTGAAAATGTATGAATGTGAAAGTAAAAATGTATGAATGTGAAAGGAGAATGTATGCATGTGAGAGGAGAATGTATGTGTGTGAGAGTGAATATATATGTATGTGAAAGGAGAATGTATGTGTGTGAGAGAGCCAGAATGAAAAATGTCTTGTACGGCCCCTCATATTTGGAGCTTTATTTTTATTTAGTTATTTATTTTTAAATAAAAAAAACTTTTTTTCAGTATCGGATCGGGACCCAGTATCGACAGATTCTCAAAATCAGGTGACTGACTTGGGTGCAAAAATTTGGGATCGGTACATCCCTCCAAAGAAAACGTGAAAAGCTAAAAATAGAGTATGTACAGATATTGAAAAATAATGCAAAGTAAGGTAACATTCCAAGAAGCCTACATTTTTTAGGTATTCAGATGCTAAAATAAAAAAATGTTAAAATAAAAGCTTGATTAAAATGTGAAAAAGCTTAGAGCAAATTTTTAAAAATCTTTAAAAGGATTGAATAAATAATATAGTGGGGAGGATTAAAACTGAAATTTTAAGAAATAAAAAAAAAATCACAGGATATACTGTACTTCAATTAAAAACAATGAAAATCTGAAATTGTAAAAAGAAAAAAAAAAAAAATCTAAAAACCTAAAAATGTAAAACTACAACAACAGTGCAAATGACTGATAACAACTGTTCCATACATCACCATTTTTTGTTGTTTTTGTTGTTACTTATTTGTATGTATATTTATTTATTCATTTTGTATAAACGCCTGAATCCCAGCCATTTTTGGAATTTGGGATGTATTTTTCCAGGGCTCTTTCCTGCCATTGCCAATAATAGATGTCCAATCATGTGGCTCTTTTAATCCTTCTGCTGTGAATTTAAATGAGGTTCTCTCTCATAGACATCCAATCCGTTTGAAGTTGGAGGGTGGCAGCTTTCATTCGCTGCCAACCCTTCCACTTATGGACGTCTAGCTACTATAGTTGAACACAACTCCTGCACTGGATCTCATGGGATCAAGAATACCATCTCTTCTTCCGAGTGCTTCAAGTGTTCCTGAACGTCACTCTGGAGTAGCGGGAGCCCATTTCCAGCTATTCAAAGCTCTCAGACAAACAGGCGCAACTTTGCTGCCTTTGTTGTGTCGCAAGACACAATTGCTGCCAAGTCAACTGAAAGACTCGGTGACATATTTACACCTCCAGGGGCTGTTTGTTAAACCACTAATTAAGAGAACCGCAAGTTTGCGGTTTGTGGAGTGTGACGACACTCCTGAGAGTAACGCAACACCACAAACCACATGAGCTGTCAGCACCTCCCTGTCAAAATGGAACGAACGTCTATCACTGTCAATTGTAGCCAATGAGTTGATTAAAGCCATTTGAACGGTAGGAATGGTGAACATGTTTTGCTTTAGTTTCAATGTTGTAAGGGTTAATACGCAATGTGAAAACAGCTCAATTTTAGAGCAATTCGATCACTTTTAATGGCAGCCAATGATTTACAAACAAAATACATAAAAGTGTAGCGGATGATGTTGGTGAGTCTGTCACTCGGTGAGTTGAGTGTGTTGTGTCGGGCGCTCGTGTCTGTAGTCTCTCTGCCGGAAACACGCGCGACAAAGAGTTCCCATCCGGAACACATCCCCCACATTAGTTCCGCGAGTGAATTCTGTACGGAGGATGGAGGGTAACTACAAAAGAAAGATCAACTTTTCCTTGATGGATTTTGAATAAGATATAATAAATGAGCTAAAGGGAAAGAAAAACATACATATGAATTAGGCATTAAACATGATGTAAAAAGTAGATGATGCATTAGTAGAATAGGGGTCTGAAATTGCGACCCTGGGCCAATTGCGGCCTGCAGGACAGTATCTTGCTACTACTTGACATATAGAATAAGTGTTTGTGATAACCTTGGCCTATTTTATTGTTTTTATTAGCGTAGTCCATTTTTACTTACAGTCAGAGGGGAGTAGAGTAGCCAAAAATTGTACTCAAGTAAGCGTAGCGTTACTTCAAAATAATATTACTCAAGTACAAGTAAAAATTATTATCCAAAAAATTTACTAAAGTACAAGTAAAAAAGTATTCGATGAAAAAACTACTCAAGTACTGAGTAATTCCTTATATCTTATTAATTTTTAAAACAATAGTATACGTTTTTTTCTCAGCATAAGTTCATCTCTATGAACTGTTATTATTGTTATACTATAAACAAGTTTCTGAGGTACTTCCGCTTCCCTATGTCTGCCAGCAACTTCCGTTTTAGAATTTCTCCATTCAAAACAACAGTGGATCTGGAGTAACATTACTCATCAAAATCCCTTTAAAAAGACGATTTGGAAATACCTTATCCGTCTGCCATCATCGGACAGGGGAAGACAACATGTTCATGAAGGCAGATGTGGAACCAAGCTCGTGCCACCACAAAGACCGGGTGTTTTTGTAGCCATGTTGCCGCTGGTGTTATGGAAGGAAAGTTCTTCCTATCCCTACATTTCCATGTGTCCGGTGTTCAAAAAATACTAAGACTAAAATCTTATGAATGAAACAACTTGTAGCCTTTGACATTGTTATTACAATGATAATTGCAATTATGATGATCTTCAATATTATTTACTACAACTACGGTATCTGCTGCTAGCCTGTTGCTAATCAGTAAGTGTAGATGGCACAATTATGTCAACGCTGAATGCAAGTGTTAGAAGTTTTTTGTTCGTTTGTTTACAGCTGGAAAAAGGCTGTTAGGCAAGGGAAGACGACTTGTATGTTGAAGGACATTTATCAAGACTGTGCGTTCTACTTTGATGATGGAAGGCTCGACTCCCGTGGTCGGCCCAGAGGGAGGGGCTTGGACAGAGAGTGGCTCGCCTCGCGGCGGGCGATCAGCTGGATCCCGAGATCCAACTACAGGCTTTTTAACTGCAGCAACTTTAAGATACGTTATGGGAGCGGGAATTACCGAGGACAGCGGGAGAAAGAATGCTGCCAAGGGTCTTGTAATGTCAGGTGAAAGTTTGGCTAATCATTTTATAAATTGTGATTTATTGACCTGTTTTGCACATGCACCAATCGTTTTAAATAAAACAAGAAATTGAATCATGTTGTCCAAATGTTTTACTGGATCAATATCTACAGTAAAACAGAATGACATACTATTTTTGTTTAAATGTACATACCTTGTAGGATTTCCTTGTAACAACAAAATCCTCCGAGAACTCCGATTTCCTCCCACATCCCAAAAACATGCATGATAGGCTGATTGAACACTCTAAATTGTCCGTAGGTATGAGTGCGTGCGTGAATGGTTGTATGTCTCCTTGTGCCCTGCAATTGGCTGGCAACCAGTTCAGGGTGTCCCCTGCCTACTGCCCGTAGTTAGCTGGGATAGGCTCCAGCACCTCCGCGACCCTCGTGAGGAAAAAGCGGCATGGAAAATGAATGAATGAATGAATGAACAAAATCCGTGTCAGCCCTTCTGCATTCGGCAAATGTAATATGATTTGTAATATCACTTTTTCATTTTGGTTACTCAAGTGGCTGGCGTATCAATCTACACATCACGTCAACACAGGTTGACAGGTTGTTATAAATTTTGTCCACGAATGATCAATGAAGCGATCAGAAAAATCATACAATCTCATCTACATCTCATCTGCGTCGTGCTGAATCAATTTTTGGAGATTCCGTGAGTTTCTCTGCTTTAATTTTGCAGTTTTAACTTTGTCAACACACTGCTTACTCTTACCGCTATTCATGTTGGGTTTTTTTCTGTACCGGACGTTCGGGGCAGACATTGTCCAAGATGGCGCATACATATTTCGCTCAGGAAACTTGTCTATAACCTATTAGATGACCACATTAGGCCAAAAATATACCAGAATACCAGATACATGAACTCCGACTGAAAAAAATAGAAATGAAAATCACCCGTCCCAAGAGCTAGACTGTCCTCTACTGGATAAACAAATTTTCCACCATGAAACTAAAACTCGCTCTGCTTTTCCGTTGTCTATCGATAACAAACAGTGTTGTTTTTGGAAGCGTTTTGATTTTTGTCTTGGTCTTTTGGAAGAAAATACTTATTAGTCTGAGTCATATTTCAGTCACTTCAAAATGTTTTTGTCTTCATCTAGTTTTAGTCGACAAAATCTTATACAAATTTCATCTAGTTTTAGTTGACAGTTACATAAAATGTTTTTGTCTGTAAAATTCAAAAGTTTTAGTCCAAAAATAAATAAAGGTATCCAACAATTTCAAATGAACATCGACAGATGAGCAACTATTGTAGGATCTACAAGGACAATGACAACTTTGTGATGATAATACACACTCAGTAAGAAAAGCAGTACATTATTTTCAAATAAAACCTACCTAAAAGCCACAAACTGGATGTAAAAAAAAAAAAAATTTTTTTTTTAAATGTGCCTTCCTCTGCTTGATTAATTATCCTGCAAATTGTCCTAAATACTACATGCTAAAGAATATTCATTATGATATAACTGTATTAAAGTTGGATAGAGTATATTGAATATAATCCAATTATGTTACACTGAAGTTGCATAAAACATTGAAAAACAGAAATGAAAGTGTTTGTGTTGAGGTGCATTTTTCTGCCTCCAGGATCATTTCCTGTATTTCCAGTCATTGCCTCCCTTATCTGACCTTTCTAAATCTGGTATTCGACCCCTTGACACCCTTTTCCGTCTGGCTCCGGTGTAAACAAGAAGGCTTCCTTCAAACTGAGGCGGTTACCCACACCGCCCATGCGCCTCTGCCTCTCCCCTCAGAAAATGTTTTATCTATTTCCTTCTAACACGTCGGTCACCGTGGAGTGGAGAAGGATAGAGGAAGCCCTCATGAGCTCCAGCTGCGTAGGCAGGTCATCCACTGGTCACCGCCTTTTCCTTAAGACTTACCCGTAATTCCTATGTGCTGACTCGACATGGTGTATTATTATGTGTGCGCGTGCATATTTACAAATAGTTTGGGGGGGTCGACACTTGTCAACCGTCAAAGACATGGGTGGAGTTGACTTAAAGGAGGAGGGGGCAGGGGCTTCTTATCATTTTCAAACCGTCACAATTTCACATCATTTGCCTAGTGTTCAACGTGCCGATCTGTTGACTGAAGACCACCAACTTCTGAATGCCATGTGTATTGTATGTACTGCAGTTAGCCTCAAATATACTATCAGTATCCTATTTTAAACATCCTAAAAAAAGTGAGATGCAGTGTAGCGTTAATTTTGTGTGATCAGTGAATGACATTTCTTAATTACGCTGAGTACACTTCAAACAAGATAATCTCTTAATGGAGTTTTCTGCCTCCCTGGCAGCCGACTGAACATTTTCATTAAGTCACATTTGTGAAGTAAGAAGCACTTTTTGCTCCTCAATGATTTCCGGGCTGGAGGCTTCACACTCAATCATCGCTGCTAGGTTGCTAGCTCCCAGAGGAATGCGTTTGGAGTTGTGGGATCTCCTTAGAGCAGATATTTACTTGTCTTTGTTACATTATTAAATTCAAAAACTTGTTGTCAGCCACTTACATTCAATGCACATCCCAACAGCAAACAAAAGTAGGAAGACCTTCATTCAAGACCCCAACTCAGTAAGACTGTAGACATCAACCGATGGAGGGAAGTCAACATGATCATAAGATATGAACAAGCCCAAAACAATCATGAGAAAAAAATGAAGACACACACAGAAGATGATGCTAACCAAAAATGAAACTGCAACCTGAAGATGTCAAGAAGAAGACATGATCCAAAGTAATGGTCTGAATATGAAACTGAGCACAGAGATGATTTGTCCATAGAATACATGAATAAAAGACGCAAACCAAGGTTTAAATGTAGAATATACAGAGATCGGCAGAGTAACTAAAGATTTTAATCATGTAAGATTAATGTTACTTCAAAATAATATTACTCAATCAAATGTAGGCATCCAAAAAATTGACTCAACGACAAGTATTCAGTGAAAACAATACTCAAGTAGCAAGTAACTTGTGTAACTGCTTACAATGTCCGATTGTTTTTTTGGTTTGTTTTTTGTTTTTAAACAAGTATTTTTTTCTCAGCACAACATCTTCAATGAGAACTTTTTTTTATTATACTGTACAATAACCTGTTACATGACCAGATTAGGCCCATAAATACACCAAAAAAATCAAACTCCGACTAGAAAATCAACAGAAATTAAACATCACCCGTCCAAAGAGCACGAGTGCCCTCTAGTGGAGAAAGAATATTTCCTACCATGAAATCAAGACAATCACATCTCCGATTTTCTGTCGTGTATTGGTGCCAAATTAAAACTGGGAGAGAGGTTGAAAATTTTTTTTTTTTTTTGTAAAATACTAACAGCGTGTGAAATTGTTTTTTTACTTTCACAGTGCTTTAAAGACGCCACATGATTGAACAGGCCAGCCTGATCATAGGATTCCGACTGCAAGCTTATGTGTGGTCATGTGACTACATTGTTCAAGGGCGGACTGGCGTATGGGCATAACGTGGATCTCCCCGGTGGGCCGATGTCAGGAGAAATACAGTAAGTAGGGTTGTAAAACCGTGGTCATGCCATCGGACGTTCGTGTTCCCGTGGTCAAATGAGCGGACCCTAAATTAGAGCACCAAGCATTAAGGTAAATTCATTCCGGCCGAGCGGCAAAGCAGTTGACTTCCGTGTGCTCGGGTTTTTCCCAACTCTTAAAATCACTCACAACACTCTAAAATATATAACGCCATCATTGTCATCATTTAAAAATGAAGAAATCTGCCTGACCTTAAAACTGCTCCATCTACATTTGCTTTACGTGCGCTGTCGCATCAGTACAATCTTATGCGACTACCTTGATCGTTTTAGTGGATGGTAGGTTACAGTTCTCATTTTTGTGGTACTGTAAACCCACAATTTTAAATAAATTCTGGACAGGGATGGTGAAAATTAGTAGTGGACCTCTCTGACTGCTCATTTACTATGCATTTATACTGTACCAAAATTTTAAATTAAAAGTCCTCCATGCATACTTTGATCCGGTTACAGTTCTCTAATGTTTTACTGATTTTATAGATTGTTTCAATGACATGTTTGCATTGAAATCACAATAGTCGAGTAATTATTTTACTGTAGGCTAATCAAGGGCTCAGGTTTTTTTTACAATATGATTATTGTCCAAAACAAATGCTGTTTTTTTCCCAACAAGGTAAAGGTGCAAGTACAGTTACTTGTATTGCTGGCTGGATGGCTTCCAACATTCAATAATTGTCCATGAATTGGGCCAGTCTTTCAATTACTCCCGGGCCACACCCCCCTCCGCAGTCCCAACAATATTATTGTTACGTCTGTTTGGTATAATGGAAACGTGATTATTTTTGTAATGTCTCATTGGTGAAACTGGTAGAGCCACTGAGGGCATCTCTGGCAAAAATAAAGTCAAATCTAATACGGTATGTAGAATATAGAGGAAGTGTACACCAAAGTAGCGGAGTAAGAGTATGGTTTCTTCATCACAAATCTATTCAAGTAAAAGTAAAAATTATGGTGTAGTAAAGCTACTTTTATAAAATATTTCTCCTCAAGAAGAGACTAAAGTCAGTAAAGAAGTAAATTTAACTGAGTAACTTACACCTTACTACCCACCTCTGGGAATATGACCAGCAAAGAGTTTTTAAAAAAGAAATCTAAGACGGAACAGAAAAGGATAAAGGAGACCAATGTAGAAAACACAAAACAAAACCATAGCATAACTTGAAGACAAACAGAAAACCTGAAAAGAGGCGCACCAAAGAAGACGTAAAATGCTAAACTATGAAAATACAAACTCCTTGAAAGTAGCTTTGGTTTCTTTTTATACAGAAAAGCTGCCAATCTTGGGAGGCCGTTTACCAAGGTACTTACAGTTGAAGTCAGGGTCGATGGCGCTGCCGGCCAGGAGGCTGTTGACTGTAATCTGGTAGATGATGTGCAGCAGCAGAAAGGACAAACTGGTAAAGCACAGTGACTGCAGCAGACGCCCTGTGTAGCCTGGACAGAAGACAAAAAGTTTGGTTTTCCTTTGTCAGACAATTTGTGTCACTGAAGATCTATTTCAACCCCGGCCGTAGGTGACTAGGTGCCATAAACGTGTAGCTAGGAGCCCCCCACAAAAATGACAATAAATATTTTTTATATATTGTATATTTTGTACAACTTACAGTTTAAAGCCAAAACATTGTGGGAAAACTATTATTTCTAAAAAAAATAAATAACAAATCATACTTATAGCAATTGTTGAAATTTGTCCAAATTGTAACAAGCATTTTCATCATTTTCTTAAACAAATAGCAATAAAATTCTCAACACTGTTCACTTCTTGGGCTTCAAGACCACTTGATCGTGCCATAGAGCAAATGAAAAACCATGAAGTTTTGAACCAATTGGCTGCAAAGTTTCATTGCTTCAAGAAGCTTCATTTGGCCATCACTGCTCCCATGGGGGAGACAAACAACCTCTGCTGCCACCTGCTGTCAACACTGCTGTCTTAGTACATGCCTCATGCCTCCCAGCATGCAATGTGGCGCTGTAAATAACGTTCAAAGTTCGTGTTCTATGCTAATTATTTCTTCAGTTACTGTTCCAGTTGTTTCATTAATTGCTAGTTATGCTATTTTGTTTGTTGTTATGTAATACTTTTGTTCTGAAACCGTTAGTTTGAACGACCTTTGATATAATCACCTGTCATTATTTGTCATTGTTCGTGAAGTGGATTTGCTTATATACTTATATACTTTGGCTTAACTGAAATAAAAAAGCAGGTGGCTAAGCTGATCCAGGTTGGAAACTGCAAATATGTTTTTATATGTAGCCATTCAAATGTACTTGATACTCCTATGTTAGAAAACATTCAGGAAGTGTTGCATGAGAAACTTAATTCAGGTAAATTGCATTTCCCCCCAAAACAACTTAGTGCCCCCCTCCCATAGATGGTCCCCGAGGCAACCGCCTCATTCGCCTATGCCCTAAATGACATTTCTCTACTTCATCTTTCATCAACAAACCTTCCTTCACTGATTGAAGATGGCTGGTTGTCAGGTCCACAATGAAGGACAAAACAAGTACAGTAATTCATTTGGGTTTGATATACAGTCCACAAGTAGCTTTAACAAAAACACACACACACACACACACACCTGTAAAGTCTCGCATGGAGCACTAGTGAGTATGCCCCCTCTGGTGATGATATAGATTACATAGCTGTTAGTGGTCATGCTTAATGACCTTTCCTCGAGCCACATGTTCTTCCCAAAGCAGCCCTCAAATACCAGAAAGCTGCCACAGCTGTTGCACATGTGTCCACTTTTATAGCAAACGTTGCTATGGAGGCAGCACGCAACAGTCAGACTACTTTGATGGAGATCCTGGGACTTGTTTTTGATGCGAGCAGGTTCAAGTATTATTTGGTGTTCTGTGTGGAAAAAACATCTCCATTGCTTCTCTCTACTTAACTTTATGACATTTAATGCTCTCTCCTTCTACCTGCCTGGAGCGCCGTTCAGTTTTACAATACCCTGGCTCAGGTGAAGCGCTACTGGCTGGACGTTATCAAATCTGCTCGACCACAGCAGGCGCATTAAAACTTTGAGCAATTTGTGCTAATTTCCCCACTCGATTCCCCAGGTGGTCACAGAGCCTGGAAATGAACGCTTGTAAACGCAGAGATGTGGGGTGTGTTTCACCACTTTCTTAAAGCAAAACCGGTGCAAAGAACTTTACTTCTGGCTGCAGATCATCTTTCCCCATTTTGTTCAACGACTATGGTTGCCTCGCTCTCATTTTGAACTCATTTTTGTTTTTACCACACGATTGAGACATAATCTTGAGAAAGCCTTTGAGATGTTTCCCAAACAGAAGGCATTGTCGGTCATAACAAATATGATACAACCTTTGAGCAGGATTTGACAATTGAGGCGCAGTATTGTCAAGTTCAGACTTTTGTGTAGGCCCGCCAAAGATAAATATTCCTCTCAATTCACAATTATAAGCACGTATGCATGGTAAACCTACCAAATCTGTCAGAATGATAAATAAACGATAAATAAATAAAAATTCAAATAAAAACAACTATAAATACAGATATAAGGGATTTAAAAAAAAAATAAAATATGGAAATAAATGCATATATAACTCAAAGTAAAAATAAAAATGAATACAAAAAATAAAAAGTTAAAAATCTGAAACAAAATAATACATTGAATAAAATTTCAATCAATACAAAAAAGCGCTTTGCTCTCCTATGAATGATATTCGAATGAGGGGGCGGTCCTACGTGTGCCTCGGAACTTTTCGCTTATTGGTTGGTTATGTAAATGCTAATGCCATGCTAATACCACTACTGTGAACAAAAATACCTGAATGCAGCCCAGAGCCAAGTGACAGCCGCTACAAGCCACGCCTCGTACAAACCACGCCCCTACAAATTACACCCACATGATGCTACAGTGGTAGCGTCTAGGGGTGGGCGATATGGCCTTAAACACGTATCACGATAAATTGAGCAGATTTACCTCGATAACGATAAATGACGATAAAGTCGCCCAAGCGGACTGTTATATAATTTGAAAATCTGAATCAATGCATGAAATACAGATGAACAGTTTCTTGATTTAGTTACCAGCATTCAATTTGATATATTTAACAATTGTACATGCAGTCTAAACATTAAGTTTATTAAAATGTATTGTAAACAATAAGAATTCAAGTATGAGCATTTATAAAAGCGTGTATGGCTTGAACAATGTACATTGTCAAAATCAATATGCCTGTGCAAACATGTCATTGTAACACAAATGACTTGCAGCTTGAACAGTACACTTCAAAAAGACAATTTATTGTTAATGGTTGCTGTGACATAATTATTCAATACAAGTGTTTACTTTATGGTTTCAGGTTCCCCCCAGTGCATTTTTTAATATATGCACGCATACATGAACCCCCAAACAGACATACATTAAAGCTATATTGATCTTCTGCAAATGAAACACTTAAGATTTTATGATAGCAATAATGACACAGAATTAAGCACATACAGAAAAATAGCTGGGGCCATTTCTCGGCCATATTATAAGTTTCACCGTTGGATTGTGCTTTATGCTGAATGCTTTACCATCAAAAAAGCTATCAGAGAAATCACACACAGTCAGATACAAAATAACGCGACATAGTAATTCCTAGATGCAGTCCGTGCCCAATCCACTCATTAAGTTCAGCCATTTCGACAAGGTTAGAGCCGCTATCCGACTCCATCACGTTCATTTGTAGCGTTAGCCGCTAGCGGCCGCTAGCGTTAGCCGCTAACGTTAGACTGTGGCCTGGCTACCAGTAGAAAGCACTGAAAGCACCATCTCCGGAAATCGTGAGAACAAGGGAGGACAGCGGGTGAAAGCCCGTCAGGATGCCACCAAGAGTCTACTAAATGTCGGGTGAAAGTTTGGCGAACCTCCCTTAAGCCACACTCCATCACGTTTTGCTTGTAGCGTTAGCTGCTAGCGTTAGCTTACCGGGCTTCTGTTTGATTGGCTTCCTGATGATCACGTGACTCCCTACGTAAGTACATTGACTGGTTTCTTAAAGGGGAATGAACATAGACGAACAACACAGAGTCAAAGCGGGATGAAAAGCCTATTTTCTTGTTTTATTAATTTACCAAATTTACCGACATGGTCAAAATTACGTCGGTCATCGTGAAGAATTTCGGTGACGGTAAATTTTCGGTTTACCGCCCAGCTCTAGTAGCGTCTGATGCATCTCATAGATATCACATGTATATAGAACTAGATGCAAAATTACAGATCGGCGGCATTAGTAAACAGCCGCCATCTTAACACTGGAACTACGGGGGGGGGGGGGGGGGGGGGGGGGGGGGTTGGGGCTATGAAGAAATACCGGAAAGGCGTCAAATGACCCCGATACAAAACTGACTACTGGGCTTTATCGCACAATAGACCACTCAAACAAGCAATCAAACAGCACCCCCCCCCCGCCCCGCACCCCTACACACTCCTCTGTAGTCGCTGCCTAGGTATGAAGGGGGGTTTCACTCTGGATAGCTGCAATTAGCATCTTGAATATTTGCAAATCCAGGGCTCCCTTGGCTTTGTCAAACAATAGATCACTCCTTGGTGTGGTGTTGCAAAAGAATTGGCTCACTCATGTGGGCGCAAATAAGGCGCAGAAGGAAACATTGCTTCGGCAACAACCTAAAACACCTAGTCCCGGGAAAATGGCAAAGTGTTAAGTAAAGGAAAAATGCAAGAGCAATCCCACCACTGAACAATGTGTTGACTGCTTTAGATAGACATGTGGTAAGTGAAGAAGGGACATAAGCCGGTATGTTTCCGCCAAGCAGCAGGACATAATAGTAACTGCTGAAATGCGTTTCGGACAAGGACAAGACAGAGACACACACACACACTCAAAACCACATTAAAAATGTTTTGTTTTGTTTATTTTTTTATTACACAGTCCCTTGCATATAGTCTTTTGTTGTCTTTTTCCACATATGTTTCTTTATTGAATAAAAAGCTTATCTGTGCAAAAAATTACTTGTGTTGTGCATCATCAGCCATCCATCATAAGCAATATGACAATTATAGCTCCATACATACAAGAAACAGTGCAACTAAATATTCAGAGAGATTGAGACAGCTGACACCCTCCTCCTCAATTCAGAGATGTTGTCTGTGCTTTGACAAAACATTCTATTTTACACCTCTGAAACTATCAAACCATCCACCTGAATGAATAATGATGAGTGAGTGCTCATTTTTCAATTTTGATTGACTCGTACGATTTGACAAAATGTTAGGAAGACATCAAAACCCTTTTTTTTCTTTTTCGCTGAGGATTCACTGAGAAGAAGTGAAAACCCCACAAAGGAACAACTGTCTCAATCACTCTCTGTCTGAAAAAATTACAGAGCTGGCCAAAAGTATTGGCACACCTGCAATTCTGTCAGATAATGCTAAATTTCTCCCAGAAAATGATTGCAATTACAAATGCTTTGGGAGTAATATGTTCATTGATTTTGCTTGCAATGAACAAACATAATAGAGAATGGGGAAAAATATTTCATCAGTAGACTTCCGCATTAGACTCTACAGTAGGCTCTGTTGTATCGAACCTAAGACATAAAATACTCATAAATCAGCAAAATCTTGACTTTAATCTATTTTTAAATGAGGAAAAAGTTTTAACACTTTCACATGTCGAAAGTAGACGGAAGGGAAATAAAGCAATAATGCAATAACGGGAGCAATTTTAACAACTTTAACTGTTGGACTTCCAAATATATGAAAGGTTACAATCTAGTTATGTTTAGGCACGCCCATTTGTCTGCAATACCCTTGTGTCTGGTTAATTTGGGGGTAAGGAATTGGGCTAGGGCCTATTGTCCCAAAAACACATTAAACTTTACATAGTAAATAAATTCTTTGTGCCACCGTACTAAAAGCAGGCGTGGTTTGCAGTGGGCGTGATTTTTAGCGACTGTTGCTTGGCTCAGGGCTGCTGTGAGACCCTTTTCAACGTGGATGCCGTTTGCTTGTTTGCTAACAACTGCACCAACGCTCATGAAAATAACATTGGAGCAAAGCACTTTTATTTATTGATTGATATTTAATTTAATTTATTATACTTTTGTATTTATAGGGTCCACATTCTTCTTATTTTTGTTCTCATATTTATTTTTATTTGATTTATTTCCTGATTTAATTTTAATCTTTGAATCTTATTCCCCTTTTTTGTATTTACAGTCATTCTTTTATCTAGTCATTTTTAATTTTGACAGCTTGGTCCTCCATAGCCAGTAGAAAATGTATGTCATTATTATGAGAAAACGAATGACAAACTCCTAATTAAATATCGCCACTACTATTAATGTAACTTGAACGATGTTGTGACGCTGCGTCAGTCATGGCATGTTTCTTATTTGTAAATTGTATTTTTGCCATGCAAAACCCCGTATCAGTCCATTTTTGTTGTTAGAGCTCCAACAAAAGCAAGAAATATCCACATCAATGTCACTGTTCTGCTTGATATGTTTCTTTTCACAAAGAGGTGAAACCCACCAATGTTATACAGCTGTTAGAAAAAAATGACATTCCACAATGAATGAGTTGAATGTGACCTTACCTTGCAAGACTGACTTTGGGACCTAAAATGTCCCAAAACTACACAAGGTGCCCCCAAACTTAATTTGACAAATCTCTCAAATCGGACGATACACCCTTACACAGGGGTACTTAATGTTCTGGCGGATCATGACATAATTGACATGTTCAGAGATAGGGATGGGATCACTGAACATTCCTCTTCCTTGACTCTTTAACTATTGATGAGCATATAAGTGGTCCACTCTGGCTGCACTGCTCGACTTCCTGATTGTTATTTCAGCTGGAGACGCTCTGGACACTGCCCCAAGATTGCATTTATATATTATTGAGAGCCGCGGGTGCTTTCTTCCGTGGTGAGAGGTGTTCTTCTTGGTGACCGCAACCCAAACCGCCAGTCCGAAAGTAACCTCAGCGTTTGTTTGAAATTCATAGGTGTTAAATATAAGGAATGTTTGAGTTCAAAAGCGTCAGGAGTGACGACTATTACGATTAATAAAATGCTGCATACATTTTACAAAGTCCTTGCAAATAAAGCCAAAAAAGCTTTACGCTCCTTTTTTTATTTCATGACCACAATCCAAAACAAGTCATTCAGGCTCGGAATTTTTTGTTTGTAGTCTAAAACGTTCCTTCTTCAAGCAGATTGGATTAACTCGAGATGGATGTGAGATTTTTATGGTTACAGCCACAGCACTAAGCAATATTAACTTTTAGCCACTTAAATATAGGCCTAATTCGTCGCCTGAGGAGAGGCACAGTGTTATAATGAAGGGAAAACAAGAGTCAAAAACAATCAGGTTGGCACCTTAGATGCTTGGTTGTAACGCTATTAGATTTTTAACCGAAGAGGATTCGCACCAGTGATCCTGTCCCGCTTGTCTGCATGGCTCATTTTTTTCCGGTCAAATTATTAACATTGTGCATTTAAAAAATGAAAATATTTGAGCTGCTGTTTCTTTTTTAAATAATTATTAACCCTGTAAGGTCGGTGGACACGCTGGCATGTCCTGTCCACATGCTGTCTTGCAAGCCTCCTAACTTGGTAATTGTGTCACCCACACGTTTGCGGTACCCCTCATCCGAAAGTGCCAGAGTAGAGCTTCACACTCGTTTTTACTTGAAGTCAATAGACCCAGTAAAATGGGAGAAAATGCCCTTCGACTTTTATAGTTTTATTGCCCTCATAAATAAGCATTAAAATGGACCATGTGTTTATGTCCATATTTTTGTCCTTTCTTGTCCTTTTTCCAGTCGGAAAGCAACATGGAGAACTACATATCCAATGATCCAATTTTTCTGACGTCACACCAGAAATGACGATTGTTACACATGAAAGTGTGTTGAGAGCAGGAAGAGGAGAGGGCTCGAGTATCAGCGACCGTGATTAGGAGTAGTGAGCGTCTGCGTGAGCGACTTTAGACAGCTAATATGGAGAAGATGAATTTTGCCTTTATTTCAACAACTTGATATAGAGGACTTAAAGGTATTTGAACCTTTTGGAATTTCTCACATTTCTGCATAAGATCATCAAATGTGATCTGATCTTTGTCAAAATCACACAGATGAAAAAAACAGTGTCTGCTTTAACTAAAACCACCCAAACATTTATAGGTTTTCAAATTTTAATGAGGATAGTATGCAAACAATGACACAAGGGGGGAAAATAAGTAAGTGAACCATTACATTTTTTATTTTGTGGCCCCCCATTTGGCAGCAATAACTTCAACCAGACGCTTCCTGTAGCTGCAGATCATTCTGACATATCGATCAGGACTAATCTTGGCCCATTCTGCTCTACAAAACTGCTGTTGTTCAGTCAAATTCCTTGGATGTCTGTCTGGCATGAATCGCTGTTCTTAGGTTATGCCACAGCATCTCAATCGGATTCAAGTCTAGACTTTGACTTGGCCACTTGAGAACGTGTATTTTGTTCTTCTGAATCCATTCTGAAGTTGATTTACTTCTATGTTTTGGATCAATGACTTGTTGCAGCATCCATCCTCTTTTTAGCTTCAACTGTCTGACAGGCGGCCTCAGGTTTTCCTGCAAAACATCCCGATAAACCTTTGAATTCATTCTTCCATTTATGACTGCATGTTGTCCAGGCCCTGAGGTAGCAAAACAGCCCCAAACCATGATGCTCCCTCCACCGAGCTTCACGTTGGGGATGGCATGTTGATGTAGGTGAGCTGTTCCATTTTTCCTCCACACATGTCGTTGTGCATTACTCCGAAACAATTCAACTTTGGTTTCATCAGTCCACAAAATATTTTGCCAAAACTTCTGTGGAGTGTCCAAGTGCCTTTTTGTGAGCATTAAATGAACAACAATGTTTTTTAGACAGCAGTGGCCAGCTCTGTGGAGTCCTCCAGTGAAGACCATTCTTGGCCATAGTTTTACATATAGTGGATGCGTGCACAGAGATATTGGACTGTTCCAATGATTTCTGTAAGTCTTTAGCAGACACTCTAGGGTTCTTTTTTATCTCACTGAGTATTGTGCGCTGAACTCTTAGTGTCATCTTTGGTGGAAGGCCACTACTTGGGAGACAAACAACTGTGTCAAACTTTCCATTTGTAGACAACCTCTCTGGCTGTCGATTGATGAACATCCAGACTTTTAGAGATGGTTTCCTTGATCGCAGGTCTTCAGACAGTTGTTTTGACCGAGCCATGATGCACATCAGACAATGCTTCTCATCGAGACAATTCCTACCAGGTGTGTGTTTTATGGTGGGCAGGGTAGCTTTAAACCACACATCGGTGATTGGGCACATACATGACTTAAATTGTTTGGTAAAAATTGGCTTCAATTGCTCTTTAAGTCTCCTCAGGCAGACATTTACTTATTTTTCCCCCTTCTGTCATTGCTTGCATGCTATCCTCATTAAAATACTAAACTGCATTACATCATACATTAAAACCTATAAATCTTTAGGTGGTTTTCGTTAAATCAGACACTGTTTTTTCATCCGTGTGATTTTGACAAAGATCACATTTGATGGTGACTTTATGCAGAAATGTGAGAAATTCACATGAGTGACCAAACCCAAAGGATGCAAGCTGACGTACTCCATGTACAATACGAAAATGTCACGCATTGTGAACATAAGTATAAAAATGTCGCATTTTCGTCTTTTCGTCTCATTAGACGAAAACTGAGATTCGTCTTATTATGTTATGTGTCCTAAGCAACGTTTTTAGCTCGTCATCGTCACGTCATCGTCATGATAAAATTGTTAGTCGATGAAATAGTGTCGTTATCGTCAGTGTTTTTTGTTTTTCTTTTTTTAACCTGTCCTGTTCAGCTGCTTGACACGGAGAATGAAAATCTGAGTGTCCGATTCATCTGAACAGTTTTAATATATCACACAGGAGTATAAGAACAGAAGAAAAGAAGGTGAGGGACAGAAGAAGCACAGCTCATCATTGTCATGATAAAATTGTTCATCGATTAAATATTTTCATTATCCACATTGTTGACGAAAACAACACTGGTTAGAGGCTTTATTTTTTGTATGATATTTTCACTGTTTTGCACTAATTTGCAAAGTTGTTCAAACACCTATGACTAAACCTGTCATTTCTGTTGAATTATCAAATATAAAACTATTCAGTCTCATTTTTCTGTCGAATGTTAATCTTAACAAGTTGAATAAATATTATCAAGCTTCAAAACGTTTAGTTGTAAATAAGACATCAATATTACAAATTTTGACAAAAAAATTTAGGATTTTTTTTTTTTTTTGTCTATATGGCCCCAAAATGTTGATATATTTGGTCAGAGTGAAGAAAACGACAGTTTGCACATAAAGGTTATGTTGTCCTGAAAAAAGGGGACCCAACCAGGCCATTGTGAAGAATTCTTTCTTTGAAACACGAATGCAACTTTGAATCCATGCAAAAGCGGACAACACGTTAAAGGCTTAAAGACAATTTATATGACAATCTTTCACTTATATTATCTTACCCTGCATGGTGGTACACGTGGGCTCAGGGAAGAGGGGAATAAGCAGGAGGTAGATGAGGTAGATGAAGGACAGGACGTTGTACCTGAAGAGACAAGCTGAGGAAACAAAATAGAAAAGTGTTGGTAGAACATAGTCATATAACGCTGAGGCAATATGAGTACATAGGGATGTCCCTGATCCAATCCTGTAATCGGAAATCGCCAAGATCACGCCATTTTTAGAAGATTAGAACAGGGTGAAAAAGGTTATTTTTTTAAAATGTATTGATTTTTTTCTTTGTAAGTATGAAATCATTGACTCACATTGACAGCGATAGACTTATAATCCATTTTGACTGGGAGGGGTGGCAGTGATCAACAAACCAGTCAAAATGGATTGGAAATCTATCGCCGTCAATGGCAGTGAAACTTTGATGCCAACCTACCCAGTTCAAGGACATTTTAACTTCTATCGCTGTCAATGGCAGTGAATAATTTAAGGTATACAAGCAACAAAATAATCCAGAGATACAATGATTAGTAATGTCCCCGATATGATCACGTGCACATCTTTTTCAGATCGGAATAGGGTAAAAAAGATTTGTTTCTGAATTTTATTTAGGGGCTACAAACCAACAAAAGTAAGATGTAAAAGCATATCGTCAAAAGAAAAAAAAAATGTTTTGTTCTACACAATATTTTTAGAAGATTGGAATTGGGTGTATAATATAGTTTTTTTTCCACATTTCATTTTTATTTGTTACGAAGCAACAAAATTAACAAGATGAAGAACTATATTGTCAAAAAAAATGTTTCGTAACAAATTAATAAATAAATTACCAACTTCCGGATTGGCACTGCCGTCGGCAAATCCTCAAAATCAGGTGACTCTGACTCAAACTCGGGTGCAAAAATATGTGATCGGGACAACATTATTAGCGTGTGTACATTTCCATATCATCTATGAAGATGTCAAAAGTGGAGACTGTAGAGTAATGCTAAGCTAATGTTAGCATATATTTTCTGGTCATTTCTAGCTGTACATCCCTCTAAAAACGACAACCTATACTATAAAGTATATGTACGACTTTTTTTTTTCCCCCAACAATTTCATACCTGTCAACTTGTACGGTTTGCCCGTGTTTAGCATCTTTAGCGGATACGGCGTACAGTTAAAAATAAAATCGTACTGAATGCATCAAATTTAAAAAAATAACATTGTTGGGTCTACGAGGACAACTTCACTAGTATTTCCACGGGTTTATTTGCAACCAAGAGCACAAACACAACTAATGTAAGCCATAGCCAATGCCAACAAAGAATCCATGCCTCCCTCCCTCTCCAGTTAGTCGCGGTGCGTTTAGGGAAAGCATGTTAAACACAATACTCCACACATCAACACTGCAACCTAGAGAATACATGCTACCCGATTCGTAACAATGTATAAAAACATGTTTACATTTGACAGACTGCAAATTGAATTTTTATTAATTCATTTTTGGTTTTCTAAAGGTTATTTTAGTAGTAAATAGAGAATATAAAATTTTGTACATACAATTCGTAGATCCAATTAAACTTTATTTCACAACATTACTAACACTGTGTGTTACAATCACATTTAATATTGTATTAAAATTTCATTTGAAAAATTATGAATTGTAAAACTAGGTCACATTATTGTGTATTACACACACACACACACACACACTTCAATTTTAGATGTGTACAGTAAGGGTTTTGTTTAAGTATTAAGGAAATTAGCGATGTTCTATCAGGGAAACCTTGGGCTGTGGTTGACAAGTATGCAATTTTTTCCCCCACCTTTGGATCTTAAATGATTAATGAACATATGTCTGAGTAGAGGTGGGAATCTCGGGGCACCTAACAATTAGATTACGATTTAGAGCCTACGCTTCGATCAACCACCCCCTCCGAGCTATTAGCTGCTTTTAATGTTTCTTACATTAGTTGACAAAAATTGGGACAAAAATCCTCTCAGGCTTAAATAAACTAGTATTTCACTATCAAGTTAACATTTGAAAACAGTACATAATATACTCAAGTCCCCATTCTGTATAAGCAGCTTTAAATTCCATCAATCAATTTAATGTTGCGAATCAACCGTTAAAGTTGTTAAAATTGCTCCCACTATTCTATAATTTACCTTTCTGTCTACTTTCGACATGTGAAAGTTTTAAAACCGTTTCATCATTTAAAGATAGATTCAAGTCAAGATTTTGCCGATTTACGAGTATTTTAAATAAAAAGTTAATTAGGTTCGCTCAGAAGGTTCGCTACAACAGCCTTTAAGATGGCGGCTGTTTACCAACACCGGCAAGTCTGTCATTTCGCATCTAGTTCTATATACATGTGATATCTACCGTAGCATTGTATGGACTTAGTCTGTAGCAATGTTGTTTGGGCATTGTTTGAAGCGGCTGTCGGCCACTGCAAGGTATTATTGTTTTTTTTTTTTTTTTTTATGTAGCGGCATAAGTTGTCGGTCCTTTCCTCATTGCGTCCCGAAGACCATGCTGACTGTGATTTAGTTCCGCTTTATGTGGCATATTTCAATAATCGGAATGTGGATGTTTGTGAATCGTTCTCGAATCTTCCACGACCGAATCGCGAATAACCTAAGAATCAGAAATTTTGCCCGCCTCTAAGTATTAGCATTAGCTAACAGCAACATAACAGAAGGGGTGAAAGCAGGCCGGAACGGTGTTCCGGCATATGGTGCTTTGATCCCGAAAATATGACGGCAACTGTCAAAACCCAATGTTTACAAAAAAATAACCCTGCCACGCAGCCACACACGCATCTCCAATAAAAACAATCTACTAACGTCAGATTTACATACACAAGTGTCAACAACAAGCCTTAAATAAATAGATTGTGTAGCGCAATCAGTTTCCACCGATATTTATTATTCATTACAGTACAGTGGGGCAAATAAGTATTTAGTCAAACACCAATTGTGCAAGTTCTCCTACTTGAAAAGATTAGAGAGGCCTGTAATTGTCAACATGGGTAAACCTCCACCATGAGAGACAGAATGTGGAAAAAAACTGAAAATCACATTGTCTGATTTTTAAAGAATTTATTTCCAAATTAGAGTGGAAAATAAGTATTTGGTCACCTACAAACAAGCAAGATTTCTGGCTGTCAAAGAGGTCTAACATCCTCTAACAAGGTCTAACGGGGTCTAAAGAGGCTCCACTCGTTACCTGTATTGATGGCACCTGTTTTAACTCATTATCCGTATAAAAGACACCTGTCCACAACCTCAGTCAGTCACACTCCAAACTCCACTATGGCCAAGACCAAATAGCTGTTGAAGGAAACCAGAGACAAAATTGTAGACCTGCACCAGGCTGGGAAGACTGAATCTGCGATAGGTAAAACGCTTGGTGTAAAAAAAATCAACTGACGGAGCAATTATTAGAAAATGGAAGACACACAAGACCACTGATAATCTCCCTCGATCTGGGGCTCCATGCAAGATCTCACCCCGTGGCATCAAAATGATAACAAGAACGGTGAGCAAAAATCCCAGAACCACACGGGGGACCTAGTGAATGACCTACAGAGAGCTGGGACCACAGTAACAAAGGCTACTATCAGTAACACAATGCGCCGCCAGGGACTCAAATCCGGCACTGCCAGACGTGTCCCCCTGCTGAAGCCAGTACACGTCCAGGTCCGTCTCCGGTACGCTAGAGAGCATTTGGAGGATCCAGAAGAGGACTGGGAGAATGTGTTATGGATGAAACCAAGATGAAACCAAAATAGAACTTTTTGGTAGAAACACAGGTTCTCGTGTTTGGAGGAGAAAGAATACTGAATTGCATCCGAAGAACACCATACCCACTGTGAAGCATGGGGATGGAAACATCATGCTTTGGGGGTGTTTTTCTGCAAAGGGACCAGGACGACTGATCTGTGTAAAGGAAAGAATGAATGGGACCATGTATCGAGAGATTTTGAGTGAAAATCTGCTTCCATCAGCAAGGGCATTGAAGATGAGACGTGGCTGGGTCTTTCAGCATGACAATGATCCCAAACACAGAGCAAAGGCAACAAAGGAGTGGCTTCATAAGAAGCATTTCAAGGTCCTGGAGTGGCCTAGCCAGTCTCCAGATCTCAACAGCATAGAAAATCTGTGGAGAGAGTTGAAAGTCCGTGTTGCCCAAACACAGCCCCAAAACATCACTGCTCTAGAGGAGATCTGCATGGAGGAATAGGCAAAAATACCAGCAACAGTGTGTGAAAAGCCTGTGAAGAGTTACAGAAAACGTTTGGCCTCCGTTATTGCCAACAAAGGGTACATAAGTATTGAGATGAACTTTTGGTATTGACCAAATACTTATTTTCCACCATGATTTGCAAATAAATTCTTTAAAAATCAAACAATGTGATTTTCTGTTTTTTTCCACATTCTGTCTCTCATGGTTGAGGTTTACCCATGTTGACAATTACAGGCCTCTCTAATATTTTCCAGTGGGAGAACTTTTGCACAATTGGTGGTTGACTAAATACTTATTTGCCCCACTGTAGTTCTTCCCAGCGTCTCTCTGTATCTGGGAAGTCACGTCGCCCTGCACATGCAGGAAGCTAAAAAAAAAAAAAAATTTTTTTAAAGGACTCTGCTGTCCATTTACTTCGCTGACATACGGACATGTGATCAGCATGGATAGTTAGCTGTATTTGGTTCAAACTCAGGCTTTTTTGGGGGGGAAAAACAAAAAACAAGCTTGTTGAATTAAAGGGGCAATGCAACGGAAAAAAGATCAGATCTTTAAGAGAAGGGAAGGAGTTGATGAGGTTTATTTTTATTTTATTTTATTTTATTTTATTTTATTTTAGTTGGGAGGTTCAGAACATCTTCCATATTAATGTGCACTTTGGATTTGTTTTGTTCATTTATGCAAGGCTATTTATTTCCTTATCATGGAAAAATAATAATAATAACAATAATAATAATAATAATAATGTAATTCAGTTGCACTTATTTTTTGTTAATGTATGTTACTTTGTATCTTTATTATTTCCAAAATAGTAAATGTTATTATCATAAATTTTAAAGTACATCCTATGTTCTTGAATAGTTAAAATTGAGGTTTCGCTTTTAGATTTGGGGAAATGAGTGAAAATAAAATTTAGATGGAGTTTTAGATGGAATTTTATAAATCAGTGAAAAAATACCATTTTCAATGGAAATTAGTTTCTTATTTATGCCTTGTTTCAGTGTAATGCAGCAGCCTAATGCATGCAAGCCACTTTCACCCCTGCATAACAGACTAATAACAGTTTTCACTGTGGAAAATACAGTATAATACAGTACATATATCCCTTTTATCAGTCATAAAATCTTCCTTATGGACCCACATGCCATTTTTCTGAAGTTATGTGCTGAGTCTTCTCAGGTTCTCCCTGTGTGCTATAAAATCAACAAGCACGTCATTGACAAGCCTTAAAAAAAATTACACCGGACTGCTAAAGAATGCTGCTTTTATTTATCTTTGCGCACTCAAAGGTCCTATTCACCAACATTTGCCTAGGCTCTCCTTACTGTTCCACATAAGTGCTCTCACACTCAACACTTAATCAAATTATTAAGAATAGACGCAACTGCTAAAAAAAAAAAAAATGAAAGTAAAGGTAAGAGGAGCTAAGCAGTTTGAAGTATTTATCTGCAGACGCTTGACCACATGCTTCCCGTCTGCCGTTGGTGACTCATAGCCCGAGGATCTATAAAAAATAATAAGCGTCTTTTGTTTTCATATATCACATGAAGCAAGAAAAAAGTTGAATCGAGCTTTTGTCTCTTCTAGTCATTTTAAAAAGCCACAAAAGCAGCCAAGAAACCACAAAGGAGTCAAGACTTTGGGCCCAGAAACATAAACGGGTGTTAAGGAGGTGCAGTGCAGCACCGCAGGCGATAAGTGAGGAATTCTAAAACAGCTAAAGACTTTTTTTTTTTAAAGAGAAGCATATGCAGTCACGCCTTGGCAGAGTTTTACTTTACATAGTTTTATTCACATTTGCTTTTGATATACAGTACTTAAAAAAACTAAGAACAAAAAATATATGAATTTTTTTTGCCTATTGAAATCCTTATCAAATTTTGCTGTCTGTGCTTGCTTCGTACCTTAAGTTCAGAGGTCATACTAAGGTGGCTGAAAAGGTTAAGTGGTAAGTTATAGATACTGTAGCTACTTTTTTATTAACAGATTAACTGAAAACTAAAGATGCATCGATACCAGTATCGGCAGGGCGGGCCATCCGGCACGAAATGGTAGTATCAGTATCGGCGAGTACCAACAAAGAAGGCGTCGATACCATTTACCAGTCCAGTATTATAACACTTGACCACAGCCTATTTTTCTCCTGACGCTCACTACACTCTCTGTTGTGTGATGACACGTGATCACTTTGCATGCCAAGCAGTTATTGCTATTGGCCTGCTCCAGACCAAAGAGAGCAGACCAATAGCTGCTCTTAACCAATACCGGTGCAACTTTTTCATATGTAGGAAAAACAAACTACAAGAGGACTATGTCGGCGGTCAGGACATACTTCATTTTATAATCTCAGTCGAGTACAATGACTGTATGCAAGATTTACGGCCTGAAAGTTTCGGGAGGTGGAGCTAAATCAGCCAGTTTCAATACCTTGAACCTGATAAAACATTTGAGACGAAACGTGAACGAATACAAGGAGTCTACAACACCAGCAAGTGCTACTAAGATAAAGGTCAGCTCACTTCGTCTACTTCACTTTTATTGTCTTTTACTGAAAGAAATGCCACAGTAATTTGAGACCTGTTTCAAAAATAGGGTGGCCACCTTTCAGAAATAGAAATAAGGGACGCCCCCCTTGCGCCCACAGCCGTACAGGCGACAAAAAAGGGACATCCTTAAAACACCTAAAATGCATAGAAAAGTATGTATTTATATACTGTATATTCCATATTGGTTCAATACGGAACCCACCTTTTAATTCCCAATTCGGAACGATTCCTTATTTTAAAGGACATGTGGCAAACCTATTCAAAAGTGCTGTAGAAGTAAGCAAAGTAAGCTAAGCTAAGTGGCTAAGTGTGTGTTGCTGCTGGTGCACAGAAAGGGAGGCTTATAGAGAGACAGGATGTTGTGGTCAATTATTATTACTTATAATAAAAAAATGAAAGTCGCACTGTTTGGCCTTTGAGAGCCAAAACTCAACAACAAGTTTTGAAAAAGTTTATTCATTATTCATTCATTGTATTTTTACTTTCTTACTGTTGGGCTAGTATTATACATGTTTTAATTTAATGAATTTAGCACTATTTTGGCCTTTGAGCCAAACGGTTAATTATTGTCACCCATACCAGGCATGCCATTAAAAGTACTACTGGATTAACTTTGTTTGTGTGTGTGTATATATATATATATATATATATTTTTTTTTTTTTTTTTTTTTTTTTATATACACAGTGCCTTGCAAAAGTATTCGGCCCCCTTGAATCTTGCAACCTTTCGCCACATTTCAGGCTTCAAACATAAAGATATGAAATTTAATTTTTTTGTCAAGAATCAACAACAAGTGGGACACAATCGTGAAGTGGAACAACATTTATTGGATAATTTAAACTTTTTTAACAAATAAAAAACTGAAAAGTGGGGCGTGCAATATTATTCGGCCCCTTTACTTTCAGTGCAGCAAACTCACTCCAGAAGTTCAGTGAGGATCTCTGAATGATCCAATGTTTTCCTAAATTACCGATGATGATAAATAGAATCCACCTGTGTGTAATCAAGTCTCCGTATAAATGCACCTGCTCTGTGATAGTCTCAGGGTTCTGTTTAAAGTGCAGAGAGCATTATGAAAACCAAGGAACACACCAGGCAGGTCCGAGATACTGTTGTGGAGAAGTTTAAAGCCGGATTTGGATACAAAAAGATTTCCCAAGCTTTAAACATCTCAAGGAGCACTGTGCAAGCCATCATATTGAAATGGAAGGAGCATCAGACCACTGCAAATCTACCAAGACCCGGCCGTCCTTCCAAACTTTCTTCTCAAACAAGGAGAAAACTGATCAGAGATGCAGCCAAGAGGCCCATGATCACTCTGGATGAACTGCAGAGATCTACAGCTGAGGTGGGAGAGTCTGTCCATAGGACAACAATCAGTCGTACACTGCACAAATCTGGCCTTTATGGAAGAGTGGCAAGAAGAAAGCCATTTCTCAAAGATATCCATAAAAAGTCTCGTTTAAAGTTTGCCACAAGCCACCTGGGAGACACACCAAACATGTGGAAGAAGGTGCTCTGGTCAGATGAAACCAAAATTGAACTTTTTGGCCACAATGCAAAACGATATGTTTGGCGTAAAAGCAACACAGCTCATCACCCTGAACACACCATCCCCACTGTCAAACATGGTGGTGGCAGCATCATGGTTTGGGCCTGCTTTTCTTCAGCAGGGACCGGGAAGATGGTTAAAATTGACGGGAAGATGGATGCAGCCAAATACAGGAACATTCTGGAAGAAAACCTGTTGGCATCTGCACAAGACCTGAGACTGGGACGGAGATTTATCTTCCAACAGGACAATGATCCAAAACATAAAGCCAAATCTACAATGGAATGGTTAAAAAATAAACGTATCCAGGTGTTAGAATGGCCAAGTCAAAGTCCAAACCTGAATCCAATCGAGAATCTGTGGAAAGAGCTGAAGACTGCTGTTCACAAACACTCTCCATCCAACCTCACTGAGCTCGAGCTGTTTTGCAAGGAAGAATGGGTAAGAATGTCAGTCTCTCGATGTGCAAAACTGATAGAAACATACCCCAAGCGACTTGCAGCTGTAATTGGAGCAAAAGGTGGCGCTACAAAGTATTAACGCAAGGGGGCCGAATAATATTGCACGCCCCACTTTTCAGTTTTTTATTTGTTAAAAAAGTTTAAATTATCCAATAAATTTTGTTCCACTTCACGATTATGTCCCACTTGTTGTTGATTCTTGACAAAAAATTTAAATTTTATATCTTAATGTTTGAAGCCTGAAATGTGGCGAAAGGTTGCAAGGTTCAAGGGGGCCGAATACTTTTGCAAGGCACTGTATATACTGTATATGGCGGAAAACACTCAGGTGACTCAAAGTTCTGCTCTGAGACCCACAATTTGACCAACTTTCAAAATTGTCGGATATGCATGTGTGATACATCATTGGAAAGCTTAAAATCTCAATTTTCTGGGGGAAGAAAAATTTTGAACAGGAGGGCATTTTTTTAAAAAAAATATTTTTTTTAAACAGCAAAACCCTAACTGGATGCCAGAGCACGCGAGAGCAGAATTAAAGACTCCACGGTTTTAACAAGATATTATCGCGTACTTACCTTGTTTTGATCCAAAAACTCCACGTAGCATGTATCACCGAGTGTCAAGACACAACTGTGAATGGCCACAGCCAGATTTTGGGGGGATTTTATAGGTGAAACATGGTGATATAACAAGGGTCGCGATGCAGAAATCGCAGACAACAAGGAGTGGTTGAGATTTTCTTTTTCATATACCATATTTTTCGGACTATAAGTCACGTTTTTTTTTTTTTTCATATTTTGGTTGGGGCTGCGACTTATACTCAGGAACGACTTATGTGTGAAATTATTAACACATTATGATATAATTTCACATGTTATTTTGGTGTTTTGGACTGATGGTTTTGTAAACTTGTTAGCATGCTATAGTTATCTGAATAACTCTTAATAGCTATGGCCACGTTCGCGTTCTGCCTTTGGCAATGTATGTTCAATTGTATTATTGACTTTTTTATATTGAAATGGATGCATTTAGTTTGTGTAGTAGTCTGTGTTTTCCACCATATATATGGCGGAAAACACAGACAAGACATGCATCACGACCCTTGTTTTATTAGCATGTTTCACCCATAAAATGCCCCAAAAATTCAGCTGTGGCCATTCACAGCTGTGTCTTGACACTCAGTGATAGGTACATGCTACATGGAGTTTTTGGATCGAAACAAGGTAAGTACGTGATAATATTTCGTCAAAGTCATGGCGTCTTTAATTCTGCTCTCGCCTCCAGATAGGGTTTTGCTGTTTTAAACAATTTTTTTTTTTTTTTTTTTTTAGAAATTGAAATTGAAATTGAGATTTTAAGCTTTCCAATGATGTATCACACATGCATATCGGACAATTTTGGAAATTATGCCAAACTGGGGGTCTCAGAGCGGAATTTCAGGTCACCTGACTGTTTTCCGCCATATATATATACTGGACTGTCTCAGGAAATTAGAATACACAATATTCTAATTTTTTGAGACAGTCCTGTGTATATATACAGGACTGTCTCAGGAAATTAGAATACACAATATTCTAATTTCCTGACTGTCTCAGGAAATTAGAATATTGTGTATTCTAATTTCCTGAGACAGTCCTGTCACAGGACTACACAGGAATACACAGGACTGTCTCAAAAAATTAGAATATTGTGTATTCTAATTTCCTGAGACAGTCCAGTATATCTCAAACAAAGGATTTATGTTGAAAAAGTATGAATGCCGTACAGCATACTAACAGGTAGGATTGTCTCAGGAGTGATTTGTTCGAGGATTCAAGGTAATTATTATATTTTTCGTACCAAGCATGCATTTTGAAACTTTGTGGGGAAAAAAAAAATCAATGGGAGAAATTAGCCGCTAAAGCATTGGCATTATACTTCGCAATATTTACGTAGAATAAATGCTACATGCATGTTTTTTTTGCTTTTAACCAAGAATCGAGACTCTTTCATGCCCATGTCTATAAAGAATTGAGGGATTTAAGCATTTATTCGCCAGAATTTTCAATGGAAAAAAACTCTTTGTTTACATATGGCGGCCGCTAATTTCCTTACTGACTAGGCTCATGGTTCGCAATTTTTACGTAAACTAAATGCTACCTGCACGGTTTGTATGCTTTTAACAAAGAATCAAGACCCTTTTACATCCATATCTATAAAGAATACAGGGATTTAAGCATTTATTCACAAGAATTTTCAATGAAAAAAGCTCTTTGTTTACATATGTCGGCCGCAAATTTCCTTACTGACTAGCCTCATAGTTCACAATATTTACGTAAAATAAATACGTAGTTTTTTTTTTGCTTTTAACTAATAATCAAGACTGTTTTACATCCATATTTATAAAGATCAGGGATTTAGGCATGTATTCATAAGAATTTTCAACAGAAAAAGCTCTTTGTGTTTTCACTCAGTCAGCTTTGACAGAGATAGTTCCCCTATGAATCGGGCCTGCGCCCTGTGTCCCGTCAATACATACTAAGTCTATGGGCAAGCATCTTTTACCATCGACAAAGGAGCACGATTTCCTCACCAAAAGCAGTCGAGATTCGCTCCACGCTTTCTGCATGCTTTGCCGGTTTGACGTGGATGTGAGCAGAAGGGGCAAACCAGCCGTAGAATGTCACGCAGAGAATGCGAAACATAGAAGAATGAGGCGAGCAGCAGGTGCGTCGACATTGAAAACATTTTTTCGAGAACCCTCGTCGCCTCTAGATAATAGAATAACTGCAGCTAAACTTTGTAAAGTAATTTCCTCGAATAAAGGGTTCACTTATTTTGAGCAGTTCAATGCTTACATTATTTTTAAACAAAAGATCCTTGTTCTTAAGAATTTGTTTGTTACAAATGTTCCTTGTTAATACTGTTTCAAAATAATGTGTTCTTGGGCACATTACAATTTCAACACGGTAAACTAAATAAATTGCTAAAAGAAGTTTTACCTTTGGCATTTTTTTACTATTTAGTTACACAAATATGATCTATAAACCGTACAAAACTTTATTGTTGATGAAAATACATCGCTAATCGATGTATAATTAAAAAAAAATATATATATATATATATATATATATGTGTGTCCTCCATTTGACCCAACACGTGGCTAGAACTAGCAAGCTAATTTGAGTGGGTTTACCACCTTTTTTTGCTGATCCTAATAAGTAATATCAAAGTCAGAATAACAAGTGGAAAAGCATGACAGATTTTTTTTTTACCTGAGCTAACCAGTTGCTAATAAACCAAGTACAATGTCTATTCATGTCAAATTTGTGACTTGGCTAGTTTGTATTAGCCATAGTGCTAATAGCAAATACTAACTCGCCACTGAAAAGCAACAACAAAATACAGTATTAGCACTATTGCAAGTCTGCTTTTCAGTTTAAAAAAACATGTCTTCATATGGGGCAAAACTTGAGAGCATGATGTGGCTCTGCTGAGTTATTTGTTGACTTCAGAGTCGCATATCAGAAGCTGAAGTCTGATTAAAAAAATGCTAAACATTGTCATCATAATGTGATAATGTGCAATTTTGGCAGCCATCTTCTGTACGTATATGTGTGTTACAGCACACTGGTGGCAAACAGCTGTGGTGGGTGTTGTACAATTGTGTACACAAGGATTCTGTCGCTCCGGAGTATCAAAAGAGGTGATGTTAGATGGCCGTCAAGGATGCAGGGGTGTTAAAAAAGCGAATACGTAACAAGATCGGTGGTTGCGAGGATGTGCAGTGTGTTGTAGTGGACGGGAAGGAAGTGGCAGGTGTTTGAGTACCGGAAAAAAAAAACATCTGCTGTGCTCTGTCGTCACTCTGAGGGGCCCAGACTTTGGTGACTTTTATCTCTTGGCTGCAAACCCACTGGACACTGACAGGCCCTATCCATTTTCCGTTGCCTTTTTTCACAGAGAAATACTTCGACAGAGGCAGCATTTTGCGTTTTAGCCAGTCGCCACTATTTGTTAGGTTGGTTTTGGCTGTCGGGCAATTTACCTAATGACCACCATGAGCTGACACTTTGATGTATGGTTAGTCCAGTTAGGCAGTCATCTAGCGCAATATGGCCCATCCAAATTCTTTTATCTCTTGTATTGATTGAGGAGGATCTACTGCACTTGTAAAAAGAATTTGGGCCTTAGACCAAAAACACATCAAAGATTCACTGTCAGCCATCCCAGTTCCAAAGGCTAGACAACTCACAGCATCAATGAGTTAAGGGTATAAGCCTTCACAAACCCTTGTAAATGAATACGTATTGCATTTAATGGATTTGACAAAAAAAAAAAAACTGAACAGAGCATCACATTGTATGAACAAATCTTGCACTTACATTTCAATTACAGTCTGATAGAACGAGTCTAACAGACGTCCCGGAGACACAACCGAGTGTACCGGACCGGTACTAATTGGCTGTCGGTCAACAAGCGACATGAACAAGCAAGAATGGCACATTATATGCTTGCACACTTCTGCAGAGTGTACACGGAATAGCGGCTTCTCGCAAACCATAAAGCAGCATGGACCACTAGGATTCTCAGCCTGTACTTTAGTAATACTCCTGCTATACTGACTATATACGACTACTATAGTACTACTTGGAAGTTCGGGGTTACAAGCAGAAGTGGGTAGTAACGCATTACATTTACTTGCGTAACCTTTTGAGAAAAATGTCATTCTAATTCTGCGTTGGCGAAAATATTCCGTCAACGCACACTTTTTTCATGAAGATGACGAGACGATAACGTGCTAAAAACTTGTTTCTTCACATGTTCACAATATGTGACATTTTATGTGTAGTTAGCCTGCATCGTAGCACTGTCTGTTTGTGTCACTCATGTGACATGTTGTGCCCCCCCACCCCCAGTGCAGTGTCTGCTCCAGTCTAAAAGATGCACACACGGTAAGATTTGTTTTCTTATCTTGGCCAGAGAGAATATGCATTGTTGCTTTAGCCTTTAAAGGTCTGTGTTGAGTGATCATCACACACTAAATGTAACTCACAGCATTAGCCTAGCATTCACGTTTACATTAGCATTGGGATAATGCTAAAGCGAGCGTCCACTTAAACTCTGACTTTTTTTTTTTTTTTTTAGAAACAGTTCGTGGCGCCCAGGTGGGTATAATTAGTTGAAAATAATGTACTGTTTTCCTGCTGAGTGTGTATTATCACCAAGTTATCGCTGTCCTTGTAGACGCTACAATATGTGCTCCTCTGTCAATGCTCATTTGAAATAGTTGGAAACCGTTATTTATTTTTGGAGCAAACTTTTTGAATTTTACAGACGAAAACATTTTTAGGAAACGTCGACTAAAACTAGACAAAATTAGTCTTGAGTTTTCGTCAACAAAAACGAAGGCAAACACATTTTGAGATGACTAAAATATGACGAAGACTAATAAGTATGATCGTCCAAAAGACTAAGACAAAAATTAAAAAGGATGCCAAAAACAACACTGCGTCTAATTAGGGTGTGATAAAATATCGAAATGGTGATATAACGTGATTCTTTGCATCCCAAAAGGTTATCGATATGCTCATATCAAGAATTGAGTTATCGTTTTAAAAAAGGTGTCAATGTTGAGGGAGTGGGGGGGGGGGCAACAAGTTGTTAATCTTACTCCACTACTCTGGGCTAGACTACAGTCATAGGTTTTCCTCTTTCGGCTATATATTAGATTTGACTATTTTTTCCAGAGATGCCCACAGTGGCTCTACCAGTCCCGCCAATGAGACGTCGCAACAATAACGACGACTCTGTTATACCAATCAGACGTGACAATACACTCGCATGACCACACACGAGCTTGCAGTCGGTCGTCCTATGATCACGCCACAGGATTCAATTACATTGTCTTCAAAGCGCCGTTGGAAATAAACTATTTGAGTGCTGCCATCAACATGACTGCAAATCGCTGATTTCAACCTCTCTCTCAGTTTTTATTTGGCACTGACAGACCACCGAAAACAGAGATAAGATTGTTTTAATTTCATTGGTAGGAAATATGTTTTCTCCTCTCGAGGGCACTCGTGCTCAATAGACAGGTGATGATTAATTTCTGTAGATTTTTCGAGCTGGAATGAAATGATTTTGCATATTTTTTTGCTCATGTAATCTTTTGTAGTAAAAAATAATAATAACTAACTCTCTTGCTCTAATGGAAGGGTAAGGTTCAATTTCTGCTGATTTTTCCAGTGGGAATTTGATGATTTTTATGGTCTAATATGGTTGTGTAATAGGTTGTACTTCAGTATAATAAAAGTTCATATTGATGACGTTGTGCTGGGAAAAAAACTATCCTGTTGTTTAGCAAAAAAAAAAAAAAAAATCAGACATTGTAAGCAGTTATTTACAACATTACACATTACTTAAATCTTATCACCAAATACTTCTTTACTTGTACTTGAGTAAATTTTTGGTTGACCACCTTTATTTTAGTAATATTATTTTGAAGTAGCGTGACACTTACTTGAATAAACTTTTAGACTACTCTACACACCTCTGGTTACTGGTTTTGGTTAAGTCGAGTAACGACAACTGCCGTAATTGTAATACTTAAGTACAAGAATTACTGTTGCGACTGCTACTATTACTACATCTGGGGTTGGTGTTCACGGTTTTTAGAACAATAGTTCGGTCAACTGACTTTATCGTAAATGTTGTGTAGTTTAACACTACAAATATTTTTGTTTAGGGCTTCTTCACCGACGTCCCAAGAACTCCATCCTAACAAGAAAAATCCACAGATTAACGTAATCTTCATTTTATAGAATACAGATGCATTAACACCCTTGCATCATAAGCAGCAAATTTCCAAGATCAACCAGAGTCATTCGACAGATCGCTATTTGTTATTGAAAAGGCGTTTGAATGACATATTGTTGACTTCTGAAAAACATTTGTATACCCAGACTTATAAGGTAATTTAAAAATACCATAAGTACCAACACCCACCAATTCTAAAAATGTGCAAAAGCCTTCCTGGCAGGATTTGTAAAAGTATATTACTGTTGTTAGGCCTGCACATGATGTATGCACATTAGACAGAGCAACATACAGTATATACAAATCCACAGCAGACACAACACTCTGCACATAAAGTGAGGAACGTTTTGCTTCACATCACTCATTAAACACCACTTCGTCCACAAAAACTGGCCGTTAACCTGGGGGAAGGACAATAAATTTTCATACCTAATATAAAATGGATATTACATAGCCTTGACGCAACATTTGGAAAGTGTTTGATTGCCGCAAGCCACAGTTCACGTCGCTCCTTGTACATATTTTATATTTATCCTCCTTATCTGTGCACCCAAATGCAACACACTACTTCTCCATCTCACATTCTACATAGACATTTTGAATGAATGCTTGAATGAATGAATGCTTCACGTATGCACCCAATAGGGAATATTGTAATCTAACCCAATCCAGCCCATTCCGATCAAGATTCTATTCCAAACGACAAGGGTGGTTTATGTTGATTTATAGTTCGATCGGCGCACATGAAAACACTTTATACCAAAATTTGGGAACAAACCGCCTTTAACTGGACGTTAGTATATGCATTGCTGTTATTCCCAGAAGGAAGTAGGAGCAGAGCAAGCAAAAGACAGGGTAGGCGCACTTTGCGCAAGACTAAACTGGTCTATATCAGAGACGAACACATTGCTTGAGATATTAAGAGGGAAAAATACATGAAATAACGCTAATGTTTAATATGGAAATGGACGGATCGATGTTTTGTTCACACGGAAGTAGATACTGCTTCGTTGGCTTCTACGACCATTTCCCGGATATATTTGGTCATTATGCCTTTAAATACTCCGGGAAATATTAACTTTACCACAACCTTACCGCATTGATAATTACGAATATGTCCTGTACATGTGTTTTAGTTGTCATAGCAAAAAAACATAGCACACGTGGACCTCGTTTTGGTTTGTTGCATATGGTAAACTTGTTTTAGACCAATTTTGCTTGTAACTAAACATTTTAGCGAAAGAGTTTATTTTAAAAATTAAATAAATAAATAAAGTCATAAATACGCAGAGGTGGTTAGAGTAGCCAAGAATTTTACTCAGGTAAGAGTAGCGTTACTTCTAAATAATTTCACTCAAGTAAAGGTAGCATCCAAAATTTTACTCAAGTACAAGTAAAAAAGGTATTCGTCGAAAAAAATACGTCGAAAGTAATGAGTAACTGCTAACAATGTCTGATTTAATAAAATAATCGTATATTTTTTTCCCAGCACAATTTCAACGATATGAACTGTTATTATATTGTACAAAGGCTGCTCCTATCGATTATTTTAGTCGTTGATTAATCTGTTTACTATTTAGTTAGAATAATCGAGTAATCCTATTAGAAACATATAATGCGTTTCTGAATAAATTTTAGGAGATGTAAAAAAAGGCTTGCTAAGATTGCACTTTCAAAAGAGCATTAAATGCAAATACATAATAAAAATTCCCGAATGTTTCTTCAAACTATGCAGAAATGCACTTCCATTTGAATACCTGAGCTTAGCCTCAAACAGTATAAAAAAATGAATAAATAAGGATCTAAGTACAAGAGAACAATTGGCTAACTTGCATAGCAAAAGTCCGCTAGCTTAGATTCTATAAAATGTTCCTGTTTTTTTTCCATCCACTTAACAAATTGTTCAAACACGTATTCCCACAAAAAACGGCTAAATATATCTATCGACTAAATCACGAATGCATAAAAAAACATTAACTCAAACAAAAACCTACCTTATGTTGGTCTTATCAGGGAGCAGTTGGATTCAGCCATGTTAAATGAGTTATGTCATATTCAGCGTTGCCGCTAAAGGGCAGTTTATCCACCCAAATCAATAAAACTAAATGCAAACACTTTCAAAACAATACATTATAACGCCACTCTAATTAAACGAATACTCGAAGCAGCAAAATTTGATTGGAAGCTTTTTTGCTAATCGAATTACTCGAGTTAATCGATTAATTGCAGCACTATACTGTACTATAACCTATTACATGACCAGAAATTCAGACAAGAACAAAACTATTATAAATCACCCATCCAAAGAGCATGAGCGTCCCCTAGCGTAAAAAAAACACTGTCATACCTCTGATTGGTATAATGGAGTCATGTGGTTATTGTTGCGATGTCTCATTGGTGAAAGTGAAACAGCCACTGTCGGCATCTCTGGCAGAAATAAAGTCAATATGTAGAGAATAAAGAGGAAAATTTAATGACTCTAGTGTGTCTAGTGTTTATTTTTCACAGATCTACTCAAGTAAAAGTAAAAACTATTGCGTGTAAAATTGTAAATACAACTGTAACGTCTTACTACCCACCTCTGTAAATACTGTATGTACATTACATTATTATGATAGCAAAAGAACACGCAAATTGACAGTAAATCTTTTTGAAAAACTTCCTAAAAGTTTCCTATCATATTTATCATAATTACGACACTACACGAAGGCAGCAGCGATCTGTGCATGTGAGAATAATTTGTTCCAACTGAAGTTCTGATACATGAAGACCTCATTTTTTTTGTGTCCGTGAGAGCTGAACGATATCAGGAAAAATAGAAATTGCGTCTTTTGGCGGTTTGTGATATATTGCGATATTTATTGCGATATTAAAACATGAAGACTTTTCACCATATGACTTGAATAGCTCTGTTTGGGAAGACTGGTTCACCATGGACTCACCATGACCACATTTTAGTTGTATAATACCGTTTAATCCGGGCTAAGGGGTTCATCGATGAATGATGAAGATTGCTGTACATAAAAGAGATACAGGAGGACATGTCTCTGCACACATGCTGCTTTTATGAATCAAAACATAAGTTTACGTGTTAAAATAATAATAACAATTGTACATCCTGCGATGGGACTATTGCGCATGCGCACATTGTGGTGGCGACATTCAAATGATATCGTGTGCAGGCCTAGTGTCCATGAAAACAGTGCATCAGATCATAATATTAATCTGAAAACAGATCAGATAAAATAAATTTTGTCCATGTAGATGTAGCCGTTGAGATGCTGTCGCGCAATGTACATGGTGGAAAACGCAACCAAGACTGAAAAAGCAGTCTCTCGCACCCCTCTTTAAAATAAACTGCTGTATTTTAAGTCAAAAAAACTATTGTGTTTGATAGAACAATATGTTTAGAAGCTGCCATAGTAGATTCATTGCGCATTAAGCCCCCAAACTATTTTTAATTTGTCCATTTTACTCTGAAAACGCCCATTTACAGATGTCGCACAACCTCTTTTGTTTCAACCTAGCCATAAAAAGAAGGTAGGTAATTATATTTACTAATCAAAATGTCTGTTATTTTTAGCCTAGACGTTTAGTTTACAAAGAAAACGACTTAAAAAAATTATTCACTCGCATATTTTAAACTTAAACAAATTACGTCACAATGAAAAAAATGGTGTCTGTAAATAAGTCACGGCTATCTACTTCATAACTATCGCTTAATTGCATTGTTTTGTTGTCAGTTTTGTTTTTGTTTTGTTGTCGCATTTTCCCCGATATGTTAGATGATAAATAATCCATTCAAAAACAGAAATATTGAAAAAAAAAAAAAAAAAAACATTTAAAAGGGTAAATATTTGAAAAAGAACATCTCGACTAGTCCTTGATGTCTGAGATTTCTGCATCACGACCCTTGTTATATTGCCATGTTTTACTCATAAAATCCCCCCAAAAATCCGGCTATGGCCATTCACACCTGTGTCTGGACACTCGGTGATACACGCTAGTTTTTGGGTCGAAACAAGGTAAGTTATGCGATAATATCTCATATATCATATATCTAAAAAAAATCATGGTGTCTTTAATTATGCTCTCTCATGCTCTCACCTCCAGTTAGGGTTTCGCTGTTTAATTTTTTAATTTTTTTAAATGCCCTCCTGTTCAAAATTTTTCTTCACCCAGAAAATTGAGATTTTAAGCTTTCCAATGATGTATCACACGTGCATATCGAACAATTTTGAAATTTGGCCAAATTGGGGGTCTCAGAGCTGAACTTCATCTGAGTGTTTTCCGCCACATGCTTTGTTTGACAGCCAATATGACGCCACACTTTTTGGACAGAAATGCGGTGATGTCACATGAAAACCCTCTATAGTTAAGATTGTGGTCAGGAGTACACAGAGCTACTAATTCCCATAGCCTCAAAGGCGAAATCCAGTTTGTCCCGCACTTTTCCAGTATTTTCCCTCCCAATCTGTCATATATTGACTTCTATATCGCTGACATTCTGTCATTTTATTTGATGACATACACAAGTGCTGTTGCGTACACCATCTCTTTCAGTTTCTATCTTTTACTGACTCCATCACAAACACACCCCAAGAACTTACCCAATGGTAGCAACCGGTACCATCGCCGCCTGCCGCCGCCACGCACTGCACTATACATTCCACTTTACATTTCCTCCCACTTCCTGTGGGCGGCGACGTACAGGAGTGCTCGTTTTGCACTCCCAAAAAGCCATAAATTATTTAAAAGGTATGCTTACGATAAAAGGCAAGTCAATTCTCTCACTAGCAAGCCGCATTATTAATTCATGGTGTTAAAACGGCTTTCCACCAATTAATGGAGTCCATGCATGACCTCGCAATGGCTTCTGGAAATAACGATGCGGTGATGCTAGTGCATTATAGCTGGGATTACACTTTTAAAAAAAAAAAAAAAAAAAAAAAAAGGCTACACAGACTAATTGAGACCGCGGTGGCACCCTTTCACATTTGTGGCTTGACCACAAAATGACCGCTTAAACACCGCTTCATTAAGGCGGGACCACCATGTGACCACACTTCAAATGAAGGTCTATTAGAAGAAGTTACAAAATCTACTAATTTTTTTTTCCCTCCTCATTTTTGTAAAGACATGTCAGAATGGTGTGGCAACCTTAGAACAGGAAATGGAACTTATTAGCACTGAGGAAAGGGACTGCAACACAATTAAAAGTTGACTAGTTTGACTTTGTTCTCATTTGTTGTCTCAGGGCTGATTAATTACATGAATTGTTTACGGATTTACAGTGCAGGCCAAAAGTATTGGCACCCCTGCAATTCTGTCAGATAATGCTTAATTTCACCCAGTAAATGATTGCTATTACAAATGCTTTGGTAGTAATATCTTCATTTACTTTGCGTGCAATGAAAAAACACAAAAGAGGATGAATTTTTTTTTTTTTTAAATCATTTTACACAAAACTCAAAAAATGGGCCGGAAAAAGGTATTGGCCTCCTCAGCCTAATACTTGGTAGCACAACCATTAGACAAAATAACTGTGAACACCCGCTTCCGGTATCAATCAATGAGTTTCTTACAATGCTGTGCTGGAATTTTAGACCATTCTTCTTTGGCCAGCTGCTCCAGGTCTCTGAGATTTGAAGGGTGCCTTCTCCAAACTGCCATTTTCAGATCTCTCCACAGGTTTTCTATGGGATTCAGGTCTGGACACATTGCTGGCCACTTTAGAAGTCTCCAGTGCTTTCTCTCAAATCATTTTTTAATGCTTTTTGAAGTGTGTTTTGGGTCATTGTCCTGCTGGAAGACTCATGACCTCTGAGGGAGACCCAGCTTTCTCACACTGGGATCTATATAATGATGCTAAAGTTGTTGGTAGTCTTCAGATGTCATAATGCCATGCACCAGGTCAAGCAGTCCAGTGCCAGAGGCAGGAAAGCAACCCCAAAACATCAGGGAACCTCCACCGTGTTTGACTGTGGGGACTGTGTTCTTTTCGTTGAAGGCCGTGTTTTTTTCCTGTAAACTCTGTGTTGATGCCTTTTCCCAAAAAGCTCTACTTTTGTCTCATCTGACCAGAGAACATTTTTCAAAACCGTTTTTGGCTTTCTCAGGTAAGTTTGGGCAAACTCTAGCCTGGCTTTTTTATGTCTCTGGGTCAGAAGTGGGGTACCATAGTCCCTTTTCATTCAGACACCGACAAATAGTACGGGTGGACACCGTTGTGCCCTCGGACTGCAGGACACCTTGAACTTGTTTGGCTGTTAGTCGATGTTCTTTATCCACCATCCGCACAATCTTTCGTTAAAATCTGTTGTCAATTTTTCTTTTCCATCTAGGGAGGTTAGCCACAGTGCCATGGGCTTTACACTAATTGATGACACTGCGCATGGTAGACACAGGAACATTCAGGTCTTTGGAGATGGACTTGTAGCCTTGAGATTGCCCATGCATCATCACAATTTTGCTTCTCAAGTCTTTAGATAGTTCTTTGGTCTTCTTTCTTTTCTCCATGCTCAATGTGGTACACACAAGGACACAGGACAGAGGTTGTGTCAACTTTAATCCATTTTAACTGGCTGCAAGTGTGATTTAGTTATTGCCACCACCTGGTATGTGCCACAGGTAAGTAACAGGTACTGTTAATGACACAAATTAGAGAAGCATCACATGAACATGATTTTTCAAAGGGTGCCAATACTTTTGTCTGGTCCATTTTTGGAGTTTTGTGTAAAATGATAATCATTTAATTTTTTTCCCCCATTCTCTTTGGGTTTTTTTTCCATTGCAAGCAATATAAATGAAGATATTACTACCACGGCATTTGTAATTGCAATCATTTTCTGGGAGAAATTGAGCATTAATCTGACCAAATTGTAGGGGGGCCAATACTTTTTGCCAGCAATGCATGCTGCCTGTGGGTTCCGAGCTAGCCTGTAGTGGGTGCCAGGCAGTCGTTTTACATTTTACACTTATTTTTCAGAGCTTTCTTTTGTTTTTTTAACTTTAAAATGCAATTGACTGAAATTGGAAATGAGAGGCTTGCGACTAGGGCTGCAGCTATGGATTATTTAAGTAATCGATTAATCTATTGATTGGTAAGTTTGAATAATAGAGTAATCGGATGACAAACATTGAATGCCTTGCAGAATAAATTTTAGGAGGGGCAAAACAAAAGAAGTGTTTAGGCTTACAATAATACTTATACTAATACTTATTTTGGCTTGCTAAGATTGCACTTACAAAAGAATTAAATGTGTTTCTTTAAACTATGCTGAATTGCACTGTAATTTCACAAGAGCAATAAATGCATTTAAAACTACATTAAAATACCTGAGCTTAGCCGCAAACGGTATTAAAAAAAAAAAGAGGATCTAAGTACAACAAAAGAACAATTGGCTAACTGGCATAGCAAAAGTCGGCTAGATTAAATGCTAAAAAATGCTCAGGTTTTTTTTTTTTTTTCAACAAAGCTCTTAACAAATTTTTCAATCATGTTGTCACGAAAAAAATTCAAAATATATATCTATACTAAATTACAAATGCATAAACAAACATATTAGCGCAAACGAAAACTCACAACCTTATATTGCCATTATCAGGGGAGTACCGTATTTTTCGGACTATAAGTCACAGTGTTTTTTTCCATAGTTTGGCTGGGGTTGCGACTTATACTCTGGAGCAACTTATGTGTAAAATTATTAACACATTATTATATCATTTCACATGTTATTTTGGTGTTTTGGAGTAACACTGATGGTTTGGTAAACTTGTTAGCATGTTGCTTATGCTATAGTTTTCTGAATAACTCTTAATAGCTAGTTCATGTTAACATACCGGCCACGTTCGCATTTCGTTGTTCATGCGTCATGTAACATTATTATACTATATTTATAATTTTAATTGCTTTTCAAGATGACATATCCGTTCTATGGGTTGGATTTTATCAAGCAAATTTCCCTGAAAAATGTGACTTATACTTCGGTGCGACTTATACGTACAGTGCCTTGCAAAAGTATTCGGCCCCCTTGAATCTTGCAACCTTTCGCCACATTTCAGGCTTCAAACATAAAGATATGAAATGTAATTTTTTTGTCAAGAATCAACAACAAGTGGGACACAATCGTGAAGTGGAACAACATTTATTGGATCATTTAAACTTTTTTAACAAATAAAAAACTGAAAAGTGGGGCGTGCAATAATATTCAGCCCCTTTACTTTCAGTGCAGCAAACTCACTCCAGAAGTTCAGTGAGGATCTCTGAATGATCTAATGTTGTCCTAAATGACCGATGATGACAAATAGAATCCACCTGTGTGTAATAAAGTCTCCGTATAAATGCACCTGCTCTGTGATAGTCTCAGGGTTCTGTTTAAAGTGCAGAGAGCATTATGAAAACCAAGGAACACACCAGGCAGGTCCGAGATACTGTTGTGGAGAAGTTTAGAGCCGGATTTGAATACAAAAAGATTTCCCAAGCTTTAAACATCTCAAGGAGCACTGTGCAAGCCATCATATTGAAATGGAAGTAGCATCAGACCACTGCAAATCTACCAAGACCCGGCCGTCCTTCCAAACTTTCTTCTCAAACAAGGAGAAAACTGATCAGAGATGCAGCCAAGAGGCCCATGATCACTCTGGATGAACTGCAGAGATCTACAGCTGAGGTGGGAGAGTCTGTCCATAGGACAACAATCAGTCGTACACTTCACAAATATGGCTTTTATGGAAGAGTGGCAAGAAGAAAGCCATTTCTCAAAGATATCCATAAAAAGTCTCGTTTAAAGTTTGCCACAAGCCACCTGGGAGACACACCAAACATGTGGAAGAAGGTGCTCTGGTCAGATGAAACCAAAATTGAACTTTTTGGCCACAGTGCAAAACGATATGTTTGGCGTAAAAGCAACACAGCTCATCACCCTGAACACACCATCCCCACTGTCAAACATGGTGGTGGCAGCATCATGGTTTGGGCCTGCTTTTCTTCAGCAGGGACAGGGAAGATGGTTAAAATTGACGGGAAGATGGATGCAGCCAAATACAGGAACATTCTGGAAGAAAACCTGTTGGTATCTGCACAAGACCTGAGACTGGGACGGAGATTTATCTTCCAACAGGACAATGATCCAAAACATAAAGCCAAATCTACAATGGAATGGTTCAAAAATAAACTTATCCAAGTGTTAGAATGGCCAAGTCAAAGTCCAGACCTGAATCCAATCGAGAATCTGTGGAAAGAGCTGAAGACTGCTGTTCACAAACACTCTCCATCCAACCTCACTGAGCTCGAGCTGTTTTGCAAGGAAGAATGGGCAAGAATGTCAGTCTCTCGATGTGCAAAACTGATAGAAACATACCCCAAGCGACTTGCAGCTGTAATTGGAGCAAAAGGTGGCGCTACAAAGTATTAACGCAAGGGGGCCGAATAATATTGCACGCCCCACTTTTCAGTTTTTTATTTGTTAAAAAAGTTTAAACTATCCAATAAATTTTGTTCCACTTCACGATTGTGTCCCACTTGTTGATTCTTCTTGACGAAAAATTAAAATGTTATATCTTTATGTTTGAAGCCTGAAATGTGGCGAAAGGTTGCAAGGTTCAAGGGGGCCGAATACTTTTGCAAGGCACTGTACATGTCTTTTTTCCTCTTCGTTGGGCATTTTAGGGCTGGTGCGACTTATACTCAGGTGCGACTTATAGTCTGAAAAATACGGTACTTGGATTCAGCCGTAAATTGAGTTATGTCATATTCACTGTTGCCTCTAGAGGGCAGTGTATCCACCCAAATCAATAAAAATGCAAACACTTTCAAGACAAACTATTACAACGCCACTCTAATTAAATCCTGGAATTCAATAACTGAATCCTTGAAGCAGCAATATTTGATTCAAAGCTTTTTTTCTAATCGAATTACTCAAATTAATCGATTAATCATGGCATCCCTACTTGCGACCACCACGTTTTTTTATTTTTGCATTTTTTGGGCAACATTTTTCTTTAAATGTTTGGTCATGTTTCTTTAAATGGTCATTTTTAGGCGTTTAAAAAACAGTTTTAGCCTCCGTTGCAAATATGATGGACATTAACTATTTTCAGATTTTTCAGGGTGGGTCCAGAGTATTTGCGTTTAAAAGAAAATAACACAAATAAATCATAACTCCAACAATACTTACAAAAAAGGGCAAATGTCTTGTTCGATCTCCTTGACCAGGGGCATACAAACTATTCCACATAGGGCCGTGCACAGCACAGTGGGTGCTGGATTTCATTCCAACAAAACAAGACGATATTTTCACCAATCTAGTGTCTTACGAGTGTAATCAGTTTATTTCAGTCGGATGCTGCTTGTTTTAGCAGAAACTAATTTTCTTTCCAATTTTCTTAGTTCCATTCTACCCGTTTCAGCGTTTATGTGCTGACGTCACGCATGTCAAATAATGGCTGCGCTGGCAAGCTGTCTCAATTTCTGTTTAAACATTTTCTCCATTATCACAGTTCGCATTTGGATCTGCATATGCAGATTCTTTGAGCAACCAGATGAAAGTCATTCATACTAGGTTTTTGTCTCAAAGTGAAAAGTGTCATATACAGATAATGTATGGTCATAACCTAATCTTTTTTAGGCGTACCATCATTTTTGTCAAGGCCTGTTCCATGAGTTTTTAAAATTTTTATATCTGATTCTCATTGGTTTATAATTGAATTTTTAAATGATCTTGGCAGAAAACACAGACAAGGCTGAAAAAGCCGTTTCTGCTCTGGCACCCCTCTTTAAATTAAACTGCTGTATTTTAAGCCAAAAAAAACTGTTGTGTTTGATAGAACAATATGTCTATATCCTGCCATAGCAGTTTCATGGCGCACTAAGCCACAAAACTGTTTTCACTTTGTCCATTTTACCCTGGAGACCCTCGTTTACAGACACCGCGCAACCGCTTTTGTTTCAACCCATCCATAAAAAGAAGGTAAGTAATTACATTTATTATTCGAAATGTCTATCATTTTATCTACCTCATAACTATAGCTTAATTGTATTTAGTTTTGTTACCGTCGCATTTTCCCCGATATTTTAGATGATAAATAATCGATCTAAACAAAAAAAAAGTTTAAAAAGGGTAAATATTTGAAGAAAATCTCGACCACTCCTTGATGTCAGCGATTTCTGCATTGCGACCCTTGTTATATTACAGTGTTTCACCCATAAAATCCCCAAAAAGTCTGGCTGTGGCCATTCACAGTTTTGTCTTGACAATCGGTGAGACGTGCTACACAGAGTTTTGGCTCGAAACAAGGTAAGTATGCAATAATATTTCGTTAAAATCATAGTAATTATGCTCTCTCATGCTCTCACATCGAGTTAAGGTTTAGGGGTTTAATTTTTTTTTTTTTAATGCCCTTCAGTTCAAAAGTTTTCTTTCCCGAGAAAATTGAGATTTTAAGCTTTCCAATGATGTATCACACATGCATATAGGACAATCTTGAAATTTGGCCAAATTGTGGGTCTCAGAGCAGAACTTCAAGTCACCTGAGTGTTTTCAGCCTCTTATTTTAAAATATTTCTATGACGAACATGTTTTTTTCTTTCAATGAGAAGCTATCCCCAAGTGTAATGAAAACTTGTTTGTGAGTGACAAATTCAGCTTGTGTATGATTTTACATTCCCAGTCACGCGCGGCTTCGGTAGACACTCTAGTAAATAAACAGGCATCAATCAGAGTACAACTTAATGGAATTTTCAACATAAGGTCTTACCCTGCTGACAGATTTAAGGCCTGACCTTGTTTATTTTATCTTAATGGCTGTCATTTCCACATTTTATAAAAAACTTGGAAAAGGTCCGTTTCCCCAAACAGCCCAGAAGACAACATGACTCCTCCAAATGACTAATTTAACTTATCGTAAATATTATGACTGCGACTGGGTGGAAGTTACAAACACTGTTATGGATGGATAGCATTTTAAATCAATCGAACCATTTGCTGTTGTCATTTATTTTCATCTTTAATTGACTTACAGTATAAAAGAGTAAATGATGTGTCACAAGCAGTTTTCCCTATCAACCAAGCAGGCAATGTGGATTACAAGACACATTGGTCCTGTCACATGATCATATTTAGCTGAGAGGGGTCAAAAATGATGATGATAATACTGACATTTACATCAATAGAAGTCATTTTATAGAGCTTAGGGAGTTATTGATTAGCCAGTCGAGTTATTGATGAGCCAACTGGACTTAGGACAGGACAATACGTCAATATGAGCATGTTGGCAGGCTGGATTATTGATAGGATGTCAGCCTCAGATCAGATCATTTGTTAACAAAAAAGGAAATTGAATCAATTGGAATTTAATATCCTCTCAAAAACAATCACATTTGTCATCATTTTAGTAAACTTCTCAGATATAAACAGAAAAGTGGTCAGTCATTTTCCCAACAGATGCCTTGGTGGTAACATTTTAACTAAACATTCTCAATTTTTTGCTTTAATACTGTTATTCTTATTATATGCCAAATTTTCATTTTGCAATGCATTGCCTCAACTTGCTCACTGATGGCTCGTGTTATTTTGATTTTATCTCTCTCTACATGTGTGCCCTGTGATTGACTGCCATGGTCTCTCTTCTGCCCATAAACAGCTAGAATATGCGCCAATTCTCTGTGATCTTAACTTTAAAAAATGGATAACTGAATGACTCCAGCAAACAGTAACTTTCCTCAAAAGCAAGATTTTGAGAAAGATTACCAAATGTTGCATTCAAAGCCGCTGGAGAAAAACGTCATTTTTCTGTTCACCTGAATATGACTTAAGCAAAGTGCTTAGGCTAAAGTTTCCCAGGCAGTTATGCAGGCAATATTTCAAATCCGTCTCTCCTGAACTCCTAACCTTTCTATTTGAGTAAAAGATTTAGCTTTTGTGAAAATGTTGCCTTCAAGTTAAGCTAAGGGAAATATCCCTTTCTGTTTACATTGATATGACTTATTTATAAGTGTATTTTCACCGCAATTAAGTTGTTTTAGTAAGATTCATTTTTCCCAGCAGTGAAAAATGCAAGATTTTAAGGAAATTTCAATTAAAAAAGCTAAGATGGAGAAAAACACATAATTTGTTTTAAAACTTAACAACCCATTATGGGGCACTCGCTGCCAGCCTCTCCCAGTCTAAATGGTTTGCACATCAAGCAGCATCAATGGTACTAAAGGATGAGCAATCGCGACCAGTCCTCACAGTTTAAACGAACCGGACATCTATTGCTGTCAATGGCAGGCAATGAGTTAAATACTATGACTTTTTTTTTTTTAAATATATTTTTATTCAATATAAATATTTTATTAATTTATGACTGCATTTAGTCATTAAAATGTACACAAAAATAATATGACAATTAAAATCATGATTCAAAAAATAATAATAATAGCATTATAATTAAGGCCTGGCCTCCATTTTTTAAACAAATTATTAATATTAATAATTACAATACATTGCCATTTGCTGTATAGAGGGTTAATAAAATTCAATGGAAAATCTGAATGCATACTTTCTCACAAGACTCGAAGACAAACTGTAGATGAAAAGTTAGATAAAACGTTATTTTAAGTCTGCTGGTAAAAACGCCATTTTTTATTTGACATTGATATGAATCAAGCACAGTGGTTACAAAGTGAAAAGTCACTTTACTCAACCAACATGAAAGCAACATTTCCAAGAAGGCTCGTACTTTTGGGGCCATACCATTCATGTTAATGTTATTCATTTTGTTTTTACAAATATTTTATTGATCTATAATTTTATTCATTCATAAATAAATATTAGTCATCACTAATATTTTTTTAATATTTAAAAAAAAAAAAAAAAATCATAACCCAATGAATACCTGGCGTCGACATACGTGAACATCACATTTTGAGTAACGTAGACCAAATGTAATGTCTACATAAGTGGACAACAGGTATTTATGGTATTTTTTTAGGGAAAAAGTAATAACCAAAAATATTAATTTGCACTACAGAAGGATAATATGAATGTAAATTGCGTTCAGCTTCAATTCCAAGGCTCATTTAGGTGAGTTTAGTAGGAGCGCGGGATGGAAACAAGGCGATGACGTAATCCGTCATTCCTCTCCAGTCCATCATGAAAACACAAATTCGAAAATGAATTAAAAACTCACCGGCCCCAAGGCAGGCTGGCAGCAGCAGCCTGAAGATCAGCCCACACACGACCTCCGAGGCCATGGCTCCTCCGGCCACCGACAAGAAGCAATTTCGCTCACTCTTTCTCGGTCTTTAGAGCCTCCCTCGCATCCCCTTCCCCCAAAAAGTGTCTCAAATCCCGGCTGCTGTCACGGGTGTGCGCGCCTCTCCATCAATCGGTTGTAGCCGGACGAGACACCTGAGCGCCGGCTTGTCCAAAGCGGCGAGAGGAGGCCACTTCCAGGCTTCATTATCACAGTCCACACCCGGCAGCTCATGGCCGAAAAGCCACAGTTTTTCGGATGTCGAGTTTATGTCATGTTAGCCACTCAGGTGGGAAAATAATCGCATGACAAAGGTTGCCGAAGAGAAGCAACAAGTTGCCACGTTGTAAAAAGCGTCTTCGTGTAGGTGTCAAAGTGTTGCTGTTATGCTTTTCAACACTTCGCGGAGTTGAACGTTTCCCTTCTCGTAGTGCCTCGCTGGGTGGATTTTAACACTTTTGAGTTGGAGTGGTCGCGCGCGTGGGCTGTGCTAGCCTTATCAGGAAAGCAACTTGTGATTGACATCTCTACTTGCCAATCAAAAGACGTCTCCAAGTAAAGAGCCCAACCTCTTATCATGATTGTCGGGATAGGGGCGGGCTAGTAGACGAACGCCGGTGCACAATTAGTCACCCCCCAAAAAACTTGTTTATTTTGTAATTTCCAGAAATTGTATCTTCGCGTGTCATATTTCTGTTAACCAGAGATAACATTTACAAAGTTTTAAGACGAATCTCGGATCATTTAACCCCTCAACACCCCTTCTCTCTCATTCACACACCCCCTTCTTACCCCCCAGCACACACAAACACAATATAAAGACCTATCTGCGTTCGAAAAGGAAACAGCGCTATCTGTCGGTTAAAAGTGATACTACATAAGAAAATACTCATCTGATTATACATAACACATATTTACTAGGGTTGGGAATCTCTGGCATGAAGCCGATTCGATATGTATCTAGATCAGTACTTCTCAAATAGTGGGGCGCCCAGAGCGATGCCAGGGGGGGCGCATGTGACCTCAGGGAACATGTTTTTTGTTTTTTTTGTTTTTTGCCGTACTGGAATAAAGTCTACTTGCACATCCACTCAGTAGGTGGCAGTGGCGCTCTCATTTTCAGAGTGCGCGCAGTATTTTTGAACTAAGGAAGAGCACTCAGCACACACAGACAACAGATATGAAGAGCAGTGTGCCGCCGCCGTTTTCGAAAGCCGTTTTCCGACCGGACTCACTCACGCAGCGACCCACTGTCTTGTCCGGTTCTCACGTCGCCGCCCGAGAAGTGCCATTTTCGGCTTGGGATCGTCACGACGACCGCCTTCACCTACAGTTCTACCTCGGCCGCCGTGAATGCGCTTTTTTCGTGCCGTTTGCCTTTTAGCTTTGACTTTTAATACAGTGGGTGATGATGAAAGACCACTGTTTGCTGTGTCTAAAAATAATTATAGCAGACAGCCAGAAGCCAAATCAATTAAGACGCCACTGAAAGACATTAGACCCCAATCTCATTGTTAAGCCACTTGATTTTTTCAGTGAAAACGTGCCGAATATTGCCAACAATCGTCCTGCTTTGTCAATGTTATATCAGTAAACCAGTGAGCATTGTTAGCATGCTCATTGCAAAATAACTCCACACCATTGCAAAGGAGGTAAATACTGTGAGCAGCAAAAATAAAAACTGTCCTGTCCAAGGACACTTTTTTTTCCCCCTTTTATTCAGTTTTGTTTTTTCGGTCAATTTTTTGGGCATATTGTCTTCATGAGTGAATGTTTATAATCAATTTTAATTTGTTATTATTTACTGATTTTATTACATTTTATTTTTCTGTATCAAATGGTCAAAAATGTACCTTGAGTGTATTTTTTAGTTTGGATGTGAATTTTTTTTTTTTTAATTCAGGCAAATTGATGCACGTCAAGTCTTCTCTGTTACAAACAAAACAATGTTAATAAAGTTATACTTTATTATAAGTTGATCTATGTTACTTTTTTTCTTTATTAGAAAAAAAGGACACAATGTTAGGCAGATGCGTATTTATAATAGTAATTTTATAGACAAATGATACTATTTACAGTGGCGGCAGAGAGTTTGGGGGGGGCGCGAAACATTTACGTCTTCCTTGGGGGGGCGTGACAGAAAATAATTGAGAAGCACTGATCTAGATACACAGGTTACGATTCGATTAAAAAACGATACCTTTTTTAGGCCGAGCGATTCGATACGGTTTGGTACAGTTTAAGAACGATATGGTTCGATACAGAGTGAAAACGATATGATAGTAAACATTTGTTGTGTGTGTTCGTACAGTATATTAAAAATATAAAAAAGACCACATTTTTTAATAGCAAAATTAAACAACAAAATTTCATACCAATGTTATGTTTTATTTTTTTATGAGAAAACAAATAAGGCTTACTATATGACCATCATTTTGTTGGATGGGATTGATAATACAATAAAACTCCAGTGACAGACAACAATCAAGTGCAGTAATTTAATTACTGTATTTTCTGGTGTTTTGAATACAATAGGTAAGTAATTTAAGTGCAAACTTTCAACGTAAACATCTTACAAGCAAAAAACTATTATATGCAGTAGCTCTTGAAAAAAAGAATTAAACCTGTCAGTGTTATCAAAAATAAATAATAAATTATGCTTTACCACTGGTATAACTGGGGGAATAAAAACATGGCATTTTAGACAGACAGGTCTATAATCATTACTTTAACCTTATACACAGCAGTCATTCACTTATGCCTGTGCTTCCACATTTTTTTATTCCTCATCACTGTCTATATCTCTTTTGAAGGGCAGATTATCTTGAGGAAGATCAACTGATCCACATGTTCATTTTTAAGTGGACTGCGTTTCGTGGAAACAATATTTCCAGCAGATCGTGCTGCCCTTTCCACCATTGTAGTGGGTTATTTTTCAGGGTTAAAAACTCACGATCTCTGTACCGCTTCACACTTCACACTAGCTCTGTCCCATGCGAACAGATCTGGCTGCCTTCCTCACTTCAAAGTCCGATTTTTGTTTTCCTGGGTGCGTTGAAAATCAATCGCTGCACGTCGCTGGCGTGGTGCGCAAACTGTCCATTGTTTTAGCATGTTGCTTCGTTGCCACTACTAGTTTTCGTTTTGGGTTGTGAAGAAAACACTACGGAGCGTCCGTTACAGTGGTTTTGTTAGCTCTCGCGTTGTCATGACACGCCCGTGACGATCGGGTAATGATGGCGACTACTAGCGGTTCTGCCGAAATGAATGGGAAGTTGAGGCAACCACGACGGCGGTCACAATCTAAGTGCACTGTGTGGTGAATGACACAAGTGCAGCATGTGAGGTAAAAGCTAAATTATTATCATATTAAGCAATGGATTGAACTAGGCATTAGAAGCCGATTCTTGTGCTCGCGATAGCCGAATTCTATCTCTACGATCGGTTCATTGAATATTTAATGGCTAATTACTGTCGAATGGTAACTTTACTATCGATACAGCTGTATCTCTCACCTGTAAAACCGGATATCCGGTCGTATCGGTTTATCGTTCTCAAGCTTGATATTTACTGTTTTGTAACTCAATGTCTGTTGCAAGCTGTCAATCAACAGGGACGAACATCGTCACTTGTCGGCCATTTGCGTCAGGGTCATTTGATAAACATAACATTACAATGAATGGAGCATATGCTTGAAAATGTAAATTGCTCAATTTTCAAACTGCATTTTTTTTTCGTTGGCATGAGAGCAACCAAAGATTGTTCTCAAGTAAGAGAAGCATTACTTCTAAATAATATTACTCAAGTAAAAGAAAAAGTAGAGAGTAACATTGTGAGTAACTGCTTACAACATCTGATTGTTTTAATAATGTTTTTTTTTCTCAGCACAATTTCATCTACATGAACTGTTATTATTATATTGTACTATAACCTATTACATGACCATATTAGGCCAAAAATCATCGAATCATACCAGAACAAAACTATTAAAAATCACCTGTCCAAAGAGCATTAGTTCACTCTAGTGGAGAAAAAGCATTGTTACCTCTGATTGGTATAATGGAGTCATGTGGTTATTGTTGCGATGACTCATTGGTGAAACTGAGACAGCTACTATCGACCATATTAGGCCAAAAAGATGACCCAAAAATCATCGAACTCAGACCAGAAAAACACTAGGAAACATCACCCATCCAAAGAGCATGGGTGCCCTCTAGTGCAGAAAAAACATTGTTACTGTACATATGATTGGTATAATGGCGTCATGTGGTTATTGTTGCGACATCTTATTGTTGAAACTGAGACAGCTACTGTCGACCATATTAGACCAAAAGATGACACAAAAATCATTGAATTCAGACCACAACAACACAATGAAACATCACATCAAAACATTGTTACCTCTGATTGGTATAATGGAGTCATGTGGTCATTGTTGCGACGTCTCATTGGTGAAACTGAGACGGCTACTGTGATATCTTTGGTAAAAATAAAGTCAATATGTTGAATAAAAAAGGGAAAATGTAACGACTCTAGCTTTACCACAAATAGCGGAGTAAGAGTAGCACTCCTTCACAATTCTACTCAATTAAAAGTAAAATGTATTGCGTGGTTAGTAGTGTAACATTATTCTCATTAGGTTACCCAAGTAAATCTAACAGAGTAAATGTAACGCATTACTACTAGGGTTGGGCATTGAGCATCGATGGGATCTGGGACTAACACCTCGATTCTCCCAGAACGGTTCAAATTTTTAAATTTACAGTCCATGTTCCGATGCCCTGACCGCCGATCAGAAAAAAATAGCTGCCGAACACCATGAAGAAGAAGCCACATGAAACGTGTTTGTGCAATGCCACTTGATTTCAACCATGGACACGATGCGGCGACGCTAAAAAGTTTGGCTCAACTTCACAAAGAAAAAACGACCAGTCAGCTCAGTGCAACATTTGCTGCACAGCTATATCATCCAAAGGTGGCTGCACGACCAATATGATTAAACACCTCCGGCTTCATTGAATACTGTTGTCGAGTAGTGCATAGTTGAGTGCCGTGTATTTGACACACTGCGCCGGTCCTCTCTAACCAGTCAGAACCAGGTAGGTTAAACAATAAATTATGTCTGTCTTCTGCTGCGGTAGATGATGGATGGATGGATGGATGGATGGATGGATGGATGGATGGATGGATGGATGGATGGATGGATGGATGGATGGATGGATGGATGGATGGATGGATGGATGGACGGACGGATGGATGGATGGATGGATGGATGGATGGATGGATGGATGGATGGACGGAAGGACGGACGGATGGATGGAATAGTACGAAAATAAGTCGAATTATTACATCAGGCTAATGTAGCTATGTAAGCAGCTACGCACTTTACATAGCGCATTGCCACCGCCGTTAAAATCAACAGTAGTAAAAGTATCTTTTGTTTTAGAATCGGTTTCACAAATAATGAAACCCTTATTATTTTGCCTCATCTACATCAAGTTATAATCAATACAAGGATTTATGCTAATGCTTCGTCAAAGCTCCCAGCTAAGGTACATGTATCTAAAGTGCGTACTGGTTCACAGCTACCTTGCGCCTACGTAATTTTTGCGACTTTTTCTCGCTTTCTCATATTTATGCGTTCAAGCTTCATCTACACCCATTGAAAGTGTGGTCTCCACTGCAGGAGACACTATCTGTCCAGAACGTTCACACTTACTGCCTGAGAAGGCAGATATGATCATTGTCCTCAATAAAATTCAGATTTTATACTGTACCTGCTACTAATCTGGATTGGGTTTTAGGAGTTGTTGTGTTTTTTTTGTTTGTTTGTTTGTTTGTTTGCTTCATATTCAGCTCCTGGTTGGCCCATTAGTGGAGCTCAATAACATGTAAAAAGGCCTGCAGAGACAACCTAAAACATATGCAAAAGAATATGTGTAAAGGTTTTCTCCATGAGCTTTTTAAAAATAGGCATCTTTGTGAAAGTCCACTCCTGTGGAAAGAAACTTCATCATATTCAAGTTCAAAGACTGATATTTATATAAAAGTTAAAAACAGCCCCGTAAGAAATTCATAGTTAATTGAATAAACAATACATTTTTAATGAAATAAGTAGTCAAATTACGATAATAATAAATACTAAATACAGCATTAATAATTGAATATTTTAAATTAAGAAGGTATAAAGGCATACTACTTTTGTATATGGCGGAAAACATTCAGGTGACTTGAAGTTCCGCTCTGAGACCCCCAATTTGATCAACTTTCAAAATTGTCCGATATGGATGTGTGATACATCATTGGAAAGCTAAAAAATCTCAATTTTCTGGGGGAATACATATTTTGAACAGGAGGGCATTTAAAAAAAAAAAATCAATAACGAAGCTATCTGGAGGTGAGAGGATGAAACAGCAGAATTAAAGACGCCATGACTTTAACAAGATATTGTCGCATACTTACCTTGTTTCGATCCAAAAATTCCATGTAGAATGTATCACTGAGAGTCAAGAAATAGCTGTGAATGGCCACAGCTGGATTTTGGGGGGATTTTATGGGTGAAACATGGTAATATAAGGGTCGCGATGCAGAAGTCGCAGACATTAAGGAGTGGTTGAGATTATCATATCCACATATTTACCCTTCTAAACGTTTTTTGGTTTTTTCAACTTTTCTTTGTTTGGATCAATTATTTATCATCTAACATATCAGAGAAAATGCAACACATATTGTTCTATCAAACACAACAGTTGTTTTGGCTTAAAATACAGCAGTTTCTTTTAAACAGGAGTACAAGAGCAGAAACTGCTTTTTCAGTCTTGTTTGTGTTTTCCGCCATATACAAATAATGCATATGAATATTGAAATACTTGAATGCTTTATTATTATTATGATTTCACAAAGCATCAATACAAGCACAATACATTATCTAAAATGCATTGATCAATACTGCACTGAGCTCATCACGTAAGTGTTATTATGTCATATAACATTAACTCATCAACTACCATTGACGGCGATTGACATCCGATCCATTTTGACTGAATAATCGCTGTCAACCCTCCCAGTCAAATTGGATTGGACGTCTATCGCCGTCAATGATGGTCAGTGAATTTACGCCGGATTCCACCATCAATAGTGTCAAGCTTTGATTTGTGATGGTCCCACCCTACCCTGACAGATGCCTATGTTGGGGGAGAACGTTTGTCTCTGATTCATTATTCATCCTCCGCTTAAGAGGGAGTTATTGACCCGCTCTCGGACCAAATGGACCCGACTGGTTATATCATTGACGATGATTCAGCAACAAACGTGTCTTCATATCCTTGGCCAAAATCATTGGCACGAGACTCTTTTAAACCGCTCAAAAAAGTTGCATCACTACCCAGAAGTCAAAAGCAAATTAAATTTATTCCACGCAGAGACCCTAGAAATACACAATTGAAACCTAAGTCGGGAAAGACCAAAACCTGTTTCTCACGGTGAGCCGGGAAAAAAGCCAAATTCAAACATGTAAAAAGTGAACCCAAGCCATTTTCACACAGCATTCCTGCATAAAAATTCAAATAGAGCATGTTCGACATAAGCCTATTTCCTTAGCATAAGCGAACTAGGCGGTTGCCTAGGGCACCATCTAATGGAAGTGGCACCATATTGCTTCGGGGGGAAACCCTCTTTCACTTTCTGAAAGTTTTCTAACATATCAACTACATTTCAATACATAACATAAAAAAATATTTGCAGTCTCTGAACTGAATTGGACTAGCCAACTGCTATTTTGTGGCAGTTCGAGTGCAAGTAAATCCTGTCCTCGAACAATGGTAAATAATGGCAGGTGATGAAATCAAAGGTCATTCAAACTCACAGTTTCAAACAAAACTAAAATTATCACATAAAAACAAGCTGAATAGTATAACTAGCCGTTAATGAAACAACTGGAACAGTAAGTGAATAAATAAATAGTTCAGAGCATGAACTTTAAATGTTATCTAAAGTGCCACATTGCATTCAGGGGGCATGAGATTTTGACAGCACGTGGCAGTATGTTGGCATTTGACCTCTTAGCCAAACGCTGCGCGTTCATGTTGTTGTAACTGCTATCGGACTCCAAGAACACTAACATTAATAATCTGAAGAGAAGTCGAGAACAGTCAAAAATGACAAGAACAACAATTAAAACTGTCAGGCAAACGGAAGGAGAAAAGTGGGCCCAAGTTCCAACCGCATGCTTCTTGGCATCCACAGAAGAGACGATCTCTGACGAAAATGTTCTGTCTTTTTAAAGGTGCCGGGAGGTGGGTAGTCGGATTGGTTGGGCTGTCCGGGCGTTGACCAGGGGTGTCATCAGTCTTGATTTGGGCTGAAGAGTTTGTTGTCACTGTTGTCAGGGCGATGCTGATTATCTTCTGTCAGGGTCAGCTGGGAGTGGGCTGACTCGGTGGTTGATGTCAGTTCAGAACTTTCTGTCCCTCCATTATCATTGCACTTAGATGTATTTTATTGTTGGTTACACTATGGTTGTAATATCTTGTACTAAAACAAAAGAAACAGGCCTGTCTATGATTATTGATTAGCATGTTAGCAAAAATACAATTTCCCTTCACTGTCAAGGGAGCAGTGATGGCCAAATGAAGCTTCTTGAAGCAATGAAGCTTTGCAGCCAATTGATTCAAAGCTTCATGGTGGTTCATTTGCTCTATGGTGCGATCAAGAGGTCTTGAAGCCCAAAAGGTAAACATTGTTTAGAAATCTATGGCTATTTGTTTAAGAAAATGATATGAATGTGCTTGTGTTACTATATGAACAAAATTCAGCAAGTGTTATAAGCATAATTTTCAAACTCGGGTGTAAAAATTGCTTGTTAAAAAAAAAAGCTTGTTGCTTTTCCTCGGTAATGATGTTTTGTTTCCACTTAACGCCGGAAGACGGCGGGACAAATGGGGCCAACGTGAGCAGTTAGTTGATGATGGTAAGCTAATGGGTTTCAATGCCTACTTGTTTGTTTATTGTTGTCATTTAGCGTTGGACGTCAGGAAGGAGACGTCGCACACCTGCACCTAATGCACACACGCAAAACACTTTGGTGTTTTTAAATCAGACCTCAGAGGTTTCCTTAAAAAATGCGGACCCAAAAAGTTGAAACCATTTCAAAATGTTAAAGGTATATAAAACATGATTCAAATAAATATCCATTAATTATAAAAGTAAGTTTTTTTCATTGTTTCAGACAAAAAAATCTAATAAAGCAGTAAAATAAAAAACAAAAAAACTAAATAATAAAAAAAAAAAAAAAAGTAAAAATAAATAAATAAATAAATAAATAAAATGAAGAAATACAGTATGAAAACTGAAGGAATCTGACCTTTTATCCAGATTGCCGATATCACGCCAGCCGAACCGCCGGGCCCGCGCTGGCGCAGCTCCAACGACCCGGGCCGGCGAAGTCCCGACAACCTGTCCAAAAGGCCAAACTCTGCGTGTTCATCTTAGTCTTAACCCCTGGTACTGACTCAATTTTGAAAGATGGAAAAAGGATTCGAAACACAAGTTGACAATTTATTCAGGTCGATAGCGATCAAACGGCAACGCAAAATAGCAACAGACCCAGGCGAGGAGGCAGACTCATTCCAGGGTCACCATATCACAAGTCAACAAAAGGTTCCCGAGAAAAATGACAACGATTAGTTAAACATTCAGTCGTTTAGAAGGGTCTCGCTGGGTGGGCCGTGGGCAAGGAAGAGGGGTGTGTTTGGGTCTCCTTGTGTTGCAGATTTGGGCGGTCAAGTTTGTGTGTTACCGTTGCTGGGTCATGGTTAATGAGGCAACTGAGGTGGAAGGTTCGGCGCACCTCACCATCTGTGAGGCGCTGAGCTATCAAACTTGGAGTTCTTTTTGTTATCGGGTGTTGTGGTAGTACAGGACGTCCCACCATTTGTTCTGTACTGTCCTGAAGAGCTGACTGCGGGATTTGGTGTAGCAGACATGGGCTTGACAAGTCTTGCCTATCACCTGGTAGTCAGCGTCAATCTTGCTCAGTCAGCTGCATGACGCACATGTTGGTCTTCAATGGTCAGAAAGCATCCTTATCTGCACGTTGTCTTGGCGCTGCAAGTTCTAATCATTCCAAGTGCAACTCTTCATAATATCAAATATATTCCGCTTGTTTTTTCTTAAACCATGATATACAGTAAATTGTATTTATTTTATATTGGGTGTGTTAGAGGAATACAAACAGTCAAACAGTAAATAGGACAAAAGATGCTATTCCATGGTTGATTATATAAAGTGTGTTAGAGTAATACAAACTGTCAAACAGTAAATACGAGAAAAGATACTATTCCTTCAAAACGCATAATATTTTTGCTGATTGTTCATTTTAAGGCTAGATGCTATTTTTGACGTAGGCAAATCATCTGTTCTGCTACTATTGGATCTCAGTGCCGCATTCGACATGGTTGATCACACCATATTACTCAGCAGATTGGAACTGTGGGTAGGGCTCACTGACGCTATTCTTCAGTGGTTCACATCTTATTTACTGTACATGATAGGGACTTCTTTGTGTTAATTGGAAACCATCAGTCAAAACGAACCAAATTCCCATGAGGGGTTCCTCAAGGGTCCATTCTTGGACCATTTTTATTTAACATCAATATGCTTCCTCTAGCTCAGATCATAGAACAGTATGACATCTCATATCACACTTATGCAGATGACACACAAATCTACATTTCAGTGTCCCCGCATGATTATAGTCCCTTAACCTCTCTGAGTAAATGCATTCATCAAATCAATGAATGGATGTGCCAGAATTTTCTCCCGCTAAATGTCGGGAAGACAGAGGTGATCAGTTTCAGGCCAAAAAAGGAAAGGTCAAAGACTAGTACGTACCTTGGCACAATGTCACTTACAGCTACAAATCAAGTCAGAAATCTTGGCAAAATTATTGACACAGACCTAAAATTTGACAGCCATCTAAGGTTTGTCAACAAATCTGCCTATTACCACCTGAAAATTATAGCCAGAATTAAGAGGCATCTGTCTATATAGAAGACATGGAATAATTTATCCATGTATTCATTTTTAGTAGATTGGACTGATGCCATATTTACTGGTCTTAGTTTAAAAAAAAAAAAAAAAAAACAGTCAGGAAGCTGCAGCAAGTACAGAATGTTGCTGCCAGAGTCCTTACAAATATACGGAAACTGGACCATATTACATCAGTTATGAAATTGTTACACTGGCTTCCAGTGAGTCAAAGGGTAGACGATAAAATACTACTGCTTGTATGCACAACACTTAATGGCCTTTGACCAAAATACATGCTTGATTTGTTTGACCCCTATGAAGCATCTAGACAAGAACCAAGCAGGGTGAGGCCACATTTAGTTTTTATGCTCCTCACCTCTGGAACAAGTTACCTGAAGATCTGACCTGTGCTTAAACTGTTAGTTCCTTTAAAACAGGGCTAAAACATTATTGCTTACCAGAGCATATTCATAAGTGTTTATATATTTAAAATTTCATGTTATTTCCTATTTGTTAATTTTTTTTTGTAAATTTCCATTTCCGATTTCAATTATTTTTCAATTCACTGGATGATTTAATGTGTTTTTTATGTGTTGTGTGTGTTGTTTCAAATGTTTTTGTTTTTAACTTTATTTTTATTTAATGTGATTTTTACAAATCATTTTATGTATGTGGGTCTTCATATGATGTAAAGCTCTTTGAATTGCCTTGTGTTAAACTGTGCTATACAAATAAATTTGCCTTGCCTTTTAAAATAAACTAAATGAATAGAAACAAAAACACACTCCGGTTATGGTCCCCAATAACATTCTAAAGTTGATTTTTTTTAGTATTAATGTAAAATGTCCTAGTTTTTAATTCATTGCCTGCTATTGTTGATGATACACGTGCAGAGACCGTCGGAGGGGCAGGTGCTCATAGATCAAAAGGGGCACATGAACAAAAATGTAATATGCCTTACAACAACATAACTTCAATCTAACCAGTTTAGCCGGCTTTACAGCGTAATTGGCTGTGAGTGTGACAGAGTTTAATTGGTAGGGGGGAACAGTGAATAGAAATCAACACTGTCATCAACACTTTCTGGCTGTGACTCAGTCTTTGCCTCTTTTCTTCCTTCGTCCTCTATATCAAATTTTACCTACTCAAGTTGTTGTTATCTGAGAACAAACCAAATTAGATGTTCACTGAGCCACCATCAGCACAATTTTTTGAAAACTAATATTTCATTATTAGAAACTTAAAGATGGGTACCTTTCTAGATAATTTTGTGAAAGAATGGACAAATACAGTTGCCTACAGATGGATCGAAATAGCCTTGGGGCGGGGGGAAATTCACTATTAAAATAGAAAACTTTATATGACAAAATTACATATTATATATTTTTTTAAATCCTGGTATAAGAATTGTCACTACAGTATTTGCTCGAACAAGGTTTAATATGGTAACACAGTTTGTTTTCAACCACCAGATGTCCTCAGGCTCCTCACCAGACACCCAGGTCACAGAGAAACAGCGTGCAGGTGGGGGTGGGGGGTGTTATCTGCCGGCTTAACGGTACACAGACGGCTTAATTTATTATTTTTTTTAAAGGTGTTTTCCCTGTTCAAGTACTCAAGGCGTCGCTGCACAGTCGGCCAGCACAAATATACGCACAAAAAACAAAACAAAAAAGCCCAGTCAAAAGGGGCACTTTGGGCATGTAGGGGCAGGTGCTCAACCACCCTCCGCCCCTCTCTGCATGTGCCTGCTGTTAATGCTCATTTTTCAGGGCCACTGATGGTGCCAAAGGTCCAATCCATTTTGACTGAGAGGGGCAAATAAATGAATGGAGTCCTAACAACACAATAAAATGTAATACCTTTATTCATCCATCTTTTTTACCACTTATCCTGAGTAAGAGGAGAAAACCCAGGCAGTCACGGTAAGAACATGCAAACGGCACATAGGAAGGCCGGAGCTCGGGATTGAACCCTTGATCCCAGAACTGTGAAGCGGACTTGCTAAAACACTCATGCAGCCTAATTTATTCATAACAGAACAAATAAATACAATGTTTAAATAGAATAACAAGTTAAGAATTATAACATTAGTCCCATGAATAGTGAGCTTTGCAGTCATGACATCGTCTAAGCAACCTTTGAGTCAAGTATTTGAGCTGTTTACTTTGGACTTAACTTTAGTGGGAGAATGAACATTGTTGAACATTCATCATCATCATCATCATCATAGGGATGAAGTCAATAGAACCAAGTGGATGTGAATCACTGCAGCTGATGAGTGGCGAGTTCCAAATGCACATCTAATTGAATTCCACCCTTAATCATTTACAGTGTAGATGCCCTCACACACACATATATCCTATCTTATCTTGTATGCTGTACATTATGTGTAATGTAATTTGAATCAGGAACCAAGTCTGTCAAACTAAAGTTTACCGCTGAGGCTGCAAATTTACTAATTGGCACAGATGCTTCACAGTGGCCTAGCATTTAAAACGTGCAGTCAACAAACGCTATGCAAAAAGTTGTTAGTATAAAACCAAAAAGGTTTACTTGATTATTTTCGATAACAGTATTTTAACTGTCTTACGTCATAATTTGTTGTTGTCATGCTTCGGTTGCCCGCTAGAGCACGCTCGTGTACTTGCAAGTGACGAAACCGAGATTTCAAGATGGCGCCCTCCTTGGATACACTTCGATGTTGTTGTTATTGTTATTTTTTGTTGTCGTTTCTAGTATTTAAATGCGTTGCTGCTCAATTTCTAAATGAACCATGTTTCAAAGCCATCAATGACAGCTGGCCACAATTTTTACGGTGAGTTATTTGACCGTTCTGTTGCTCTTTATTTCGTTGTTTTGCGGCTTTATTAAGGGTTTCCCCCCTACGTTTTCAAAAACCTGTTGGACGATATTTCACACTAGCGAAACAAGAATCAGTAACTACTTTTTTTTTTTTTTTTTTTCATGTTATGTTGTTTAACTGATTATTTTATTTTTATTATTTCATTCGTATAAATAACTACACAATAAATACATCTGTTGTTCCTATATTCTCAGGTGGTGCTGGACTGTACCACGCACATGAACAAAAGAATATGAAAGACAAATATAAAAGAAAAAAAATAATTGTAAAAATACAAATATATTCACCGAATTAGATCACAGCTATTATAAAGAGTGAAACAAACACTGTATTAAGGCTGCAGCTATCGATTGTTTTAGTGAACGCTTAATCTATCATCTTGTTTGAATAATCGAGTAATCGGATTTCAAACTTCTATTGCATTGCAGAATAAATTTTAGGAGATGTATAACAAAGGCTTGCTGAGATTGCACTTTCAAAACAGCATTGATGCAATACAAAATACAATTCCAATCCTGAGTGTTTTCCAACTATGAATTGCACTTTCATTTAAGAATTAGGCTCGAGCGTTTACGTCACAGCAACACGGGATCATGCGAGATTTGCGACAACGCAGCCATATTGGAAGCACGTCTGCATCACGGGACATTTAAACTTAACGGCAAATACAGTTCAACTACGAGTGCCAAAGATGGAAAAAAGTAAGGAAAACTTGCCAGTTCGATACAGAGACAAACTTGTTACCACGGCGAAGGACAGATATGTGAGCAAACTTTAAGGATGTGAACAATGTTGACCCTTACGAGCAAGCCGAACACAAATGGAATAAAGATGTCAACAACTTTCCACCACTACGCGAAATGGACCTCATGCTGTATTTAGTGTTTGGTGTGAGTTACTACACTCATCAGCAATTCCGAAACTACAAATCGCTACAAAGCTACGAACAGTTTTGCTGCGGATCGGTGCAGGACCTGCACATTATGACCGTCGCAAACGGCAACACCATCGTTCTTGTAAAGGTAGGCATTTTCAATGTTATGAACATTTGAATTTGTGCTGTGCTAAGCTGTGATAGTTAAGTGACAAATCAATGCTGTGTTTTAGAAAACAGATTTGTTGCAGACAATGTAGCCTGTGTACAAATTCTTTGCCACTATCTCACGGCAACATGTTACAGCTTTTTCATTTAGAAACGACGGGAATTATGTCTAATGAAGACAATGCACATGTATGCATGCTAGTTGTTTAGCTGTAGCTATAGCTAACAACAGGCCGACTTAAAAGGAATAAAGATACTGAAAATTTGCATTGACAAACGAAATTAACTTGCCAGAGTGGAAGTGCATAGAGCAAACTCTGTGTGTAACTGGAGAATCAAACGTTATGCCCTTCCTTCTGATCGAGGCCACCCATGCCATTCTTCAACGTTTGGTAAGTTCAGATATGAGCTTTCCCTCGCATTTTCTCCATGTAGGGATCCGGAAGAAACTCAAAGGGGTTCCTTCGAGCTGTACATTCTCCTTTCTATTCGATCGGTTGTTGCAATTCTTTACCGAACATAATTTCCGATCATTTTTAAAGAGCGACCTGAGTCAAAATGCCTCACTGTTTATGTTTCCCGGAGTTCTGACACCGAACTTCCTGCTTCCAATATGGCGATAGGGGCTGAAACCTCGCGAGTGCCACATCATACGCTCGAGCCTAATACCTGAGCTTAGCCTCAAACGGTATAAATAAATAAATGAGGATCTAAGTACAACAAAAGAACAATTGGCTAACTTGCATAGCAAAAATTCTCTAGCATAAATGCTTTAAAATGCTAAAAAAAAAAAAAAAAAATTTCATTGCTCTTAACAAATCGTTCAAACACATTTTCCCACAAAAAAAATACCAAATGTACCTATAAACTAAATTGCGTATGCATAAAAAACATATTTGCGCAAACAAAAACTTACCTTATGTTGGTCTTAACAGCGAGCAGCTGGATTCAGCTTTGTTAAAATAGTTTTGTCATATTCACTGTTGCTACTAGAGGGCAGTCTTTCTTTCGAAACAAACCACTACAGCGCCACTCTAATAAAGCAATCCTCGAAGCAGAAAAATTTTATTGGAAACATTTTTCTAATATAATTACCTCAGTTAACCTATTAATCATTGTGGCACTACACTGTATAATACATTTATAATCCATTTTGTATTTCAGGACACGCCCTCGACCTCATGAGTACATAAAGGCGTCCGAGCTCCCGCGGTCATGGGACTGGAGGAACGTAGATGGGCAGAATTACGTGAGCGTCACCAGGAACCAGCACATCCCGCAGTACTGTGGCTCCTGCTGGGCTATGGGAGCCACCAGTGCTCTTGCCGGTAACCGTGGTGGCGATGAGGCGGAGACGTGAGGAGACAGCCACACTGACATTTTATCCTTTTTGCTTTAGACCGCATCAATATCAAGCGTAAGGGTGCGTGGCCCTTAGCGTACCTGTCTGTCCAGAACGTCATTGACTGCGGACGAGCGGGGTCGTGCTTCGGCGGCGATGACCTGGGGGTCTACGCCTACGCGCATCAGAAGGGCATCCCGGATGAGACCTGTAATAACTACCAAGCCAAAAACCAAAGTACGACACACGTCACTCACTCATTAGGAGCCCATTATTTTACATGCTCACTTGTTGTTACCTAGAATTTCGCATATCAAATTTCATGGACCGCCGGAGCCGTGCCAATCGAACAGCCAGACCCGCGCTGGCACAGCTCCAACGACCCGGGCCGGTGGGAGCCCGGCAATCCGGCCAGAAGGGCAAACTCCGCACGTTCACCTTAGTCTTAACCCTTTGTACTGGAGAAGAGTAAGAGAAAGAAGGCTCAACCAAAACAAGTAGGGGTGCACGATATCCTTTTTTTGAAACCGATATCGATAACTTCCTGCTCCTCAAAGCCGATACTGATATCGATAACCGAAGATAAATATATAATTTTTTAATTTTATAACCTGAGTTTTTACACACCTGGAGGTTAAAAAAAAAAGTGGTGGTTTCAACATAGATTTGCCTTTGATCTCACCAGATTTTTCATGACATGAACAAAACAGTTCGTTTCACTTTTGCACTGCCCGACAGCCAGCTAAGAATGAATGCACTTCCATAAACCTCAAGGCTTGGTCTTTTCTTGCTTTTATGGGAAGACACTCATCTTAATATTGTGAAAGTACAACAGAAAAATACACATATTCAATACTCAATATACACCTAACTGCACAATACACTTATATACACAATTATTATATGTATAGCATAGCACACTAGCTTGAGCTACTAAAGCAATGGCTGACTTCTATAACACAACAACTTATGAAGTTCTGTGATATGACCCTTCACCACTAGGCCTGTCGCGATAACAAATTTTAGTGTGCGATAATTTATCTCATAAATTATTGCGATATGCGATATTATTGCGCCCCCCCCCCAATATTTTTTAAACCAATTTACAATAACACAGTTACAATACAGTATATATTAATAGATCAAGTACACCCATTTAAACGCGATAAGAAATCACAACTAAAAACAATAGACCATGCCTCTTAAGTAAAAGACAACAATATTAATACCGCACAGAAACAGAATAAATAAAATGTGTTTTTCAAGAAAAAAAAAATACAATTGCAGTTCATAACTTAAGCATTTAGGCAAATGAAAACAAGGCGATAAATCGCAGCGGAAAAATTACCGCCTTTATTTTTATTTATCGTGCCATAAATGGAATGATTGCATATTGCGACAGGGTAATTCATCACAGAAGTAAGCATATATTGCACATCCATATGTTATAGTAAACTTAAGATACTTACAGACATATATTTCCGAGGCGGAAACGTAACAGAAAGCATTCACGATTGTCAATGCTACCGCTAGACACCGTAATGTGTAAGTGAATGAACCAAACTATTGTAACAAAAAATAGATGCAGCGAATTATTCTGACCAGCAGGTGGCAGCAATGCCCCGCAAATGGTCAACTGATTTCCCATACTAGTGTGTGAACTGCAAAGCAAGCCCAGTACATATTATCTGTCCTATTAATAATGTTATTGCATTTATCGGAATGACGTCATAATTCCTATTATCGGACCGATATTTACCGGACCAATAATTATCGTGCACCAGTAAAAACAAGTTCACAATTTATTCAGGTCGACAGCATTCAAAATGGCAAGGCGAAACAGACACAGACTCAGGCGAGAAGGCAAACTCGTTCCAAGGTCACCATATCAGAAGTCAGCAAAAGGTTCCCGAGAAAATGACAACGATTAGTTAACCATGCAGTCTTTTGAAGGCTCTCGCGGGGCGGGCAGTGGGCAGGAAGAAAGGTGTGTTTGGGATTATTGTCTGTTTGTGGATTGGACAGGAGGATTAGGGAGTTACTGTTGTCAGGGCAACAAAGATTGTGGATTTTGCCACCTCAGTGTCAAAGGGGCTCTTGGAGTCTTATCAGTTGGATATCGGGCATTCTCCGGTGTTCCCTGTGTTGAGACAGAGCGTCCCGCCAATTGTTCTGGACTGTCCGGGAGAACTGATTGCGAGAGTTGGTGCATCAGTCTTGCTCAGTCAGTTGTATGACGACATGCGCTGGGCTTCCGTTTTCCTTAAACCATGGCATAAGTAGGGATGGGAATCGAAATCCGATTCCAATTCGGAACCGGTTCCGAGTGTTTCGAGGCCTCGACATCACAATGAAAAAGCCTTAACGATCCCTTTAACGATTCCTAAAGACGCGTATTGCGTCGTGACGTGTCTTGTTGTCCAGACGCATCAAACTAGCATGGCGCCAAGAACCACTCGCTCCAAAGTTTGACTACACTTCACCAGGAAAGAGTGTGAAAATGAAAGGTTACGACGGGTAAGCACGAGCATTGCAGCCATAAACATAACAATGACAGCACGTAGGTTCAAACGCTCGAAAGTGTGTCTTCACTTCACGAGGAAAAATTACAACAAAGCGACTTGCAGTCATTGCAAGGTGGAGGTAACTGCATCGGGAGGGAATACGACTGCGCTGTCCTCACAGAGAGGCTAAAGCTCAGTTCTGGCTATACAGCTAGCTAAACTCCCAAATGACGATGTAGAAGACGTTGGTATAATTTGCTGACTTTATTCAACCATCACTTGAAGAGTGAAACTAAGAATAGAAATGAAACAAATCAATTTCGTCCCCAATAACAAACAGGTTTGCATCAACGTAAATCAGCGATGATTAGCTGCTAATAACAGTATGATTAGCATTCGTTCGCTAGCATTAGCACATCGTTCAAACCACTACACAACTGGATTTAAGTGTCCGATCGCGAGTGGAAACACAACAACAACAACACAAAAGATGATACATACAGGCGTTGCCTCTGTAGATATTAACATTAACAAAGAACGTAGGCTCGTAGAAGTGTTTCCCTCTCTCACTTCGCTCGCTCACTCGCTTGGATGCGGCATTTCTTCGGGTGCCCAAACTGCGGCCCGCGGCCCAAATACGGCCCGCCTCCACATTTGGGCCGGCCATTTTGAATTTTTTTTTTTCCTCAATCGTGTTATTTATTGCCTGGCCTTTTTCCTTGAAGAATTCAGAGAGGGTTATTTGGTTATTATCTATTTAATTAATAGTGTTTTTATGATTAATTATTATTATTATATTATTTTTTTTATTTTATTTACTTTCATTCCATGAAGAATCCAGAAAAGGGTTATTTGATTGTGGCTTTCTGAAAAACAATAATTTTTTACATTTATGCACTTCTGCAATCGTCACACTTTTTCTGTTACAAACTGACCCCGGCCCCTCATCAGAGAAGGGAAAAGTTATGTGGCCCTCACAGGAAAAAGTTTTGGGACCCCTGCTTTACCACATATTGCCAAAGGCATAACAACAACCTATCTGCCAATATATACCAATATTTTTTATTTCTATTTGATAAATGTTTCAGTAAAATGTTACACATTCTTGTGTATTTGCCACTTATTGCCACAGTTAACATTGAGGCTTTGGGCCTCTTTTGATTTCGTTGTGAGTTTGTAAGGTTGTGAGTTCTGATTAAACAAACTCAATGCCAATCAAAACGTTTGTTCTTTTTCCCCAAATTAGAATCGATAAGAGAATCGATAAAGAATCAAATCGTTAAGCAATATCGATAATGGAATCGGAATCGTAAAAATCCTATCAATTCCCATCCCTAGGCATAAGTGCTATTTATTTTATATTGGGTGTGTTACAGACAGTTAGACGGTGCCTACAAGAAATGGTATTATCCCCTTCAACAGCTATAAGATGTCCAAACCAATTGCTGTCAATGGCAGTTCATGAGTTTAACAAAGTAAAACAAAACATGGAAAACAGAATCATTTGAAAAATTGTTGTTCGGCTGAACATTTATAGTGGAGTTATTAGTGTAAATGTATTTCAATACCAATGCTTCAATGACATGCAGTAATAAACAAGAAAATGTGCTGGTGCAGACCAATTGGATCACTCAAACTGCATCAGCCTCAAACTTGGAAGTTATCATCATCTTCGCTCCGTTTCCCGACTTCTAGAGATAGACCAGAACCTTCCTTCGTGATTTCCTGTTACAGGTTTGCTTGATGCCTTGGTCAAATTTTTGGGAAAAACGGCTATTAAAATCCATGCCATTTTTTGTGAATCAATGAAAATGGGTAGCCCAATAAGAATTTAGAAATGAAGCCACAATCTAGCCCAGTCTATCTCAAAGGCCAATGACAAAAATAAGAATTGGGAAGTGATCATGGGCAAACTGCATGTACACACTGGATTCTTTCCAATTGAATAGCTTAACCTTGTTGGTTTATAATAAAAGAGCCTAATTTATGAAGAGAAATTAGAAGCTAAAACCCAGCAGAGGGTTGTGTCAGCAAACAAATCTAATATACAAAAACATGAAAAGACAGAATTAAAAAACAACTAACAATCATTAGTGTTTGTAAAATTAATCATAGGCCCCTATTCACTCATGCAGCAGCACCCCCTGCCGACGGATTTCAGTCACTATCACGTTTGCTTGTGCTCAGTGCACCCGGTACAAGTGCATTTTGGTTGCATATGAGACTCCAGTTCCTTTCACAGATGTTTATTGGTCATCAATACACGGTAGAATTAAAGTTCAGACATACAAAATAAGGAAACACATCTATACTAAACATTGTAAAACGTTAGCACTGTTACATTGAAGGTAATGGAAAAAAACAATGTACTAAGCACAAGTTCAGACCTACAAAATAAAGAAACACATCTATACTAAACATTGTAAAACGTTAGCACTGTTACATTGAAGGTAATGGAAAAAAACAATGTAGTAAGCACTTTAGCCTGCTATAAAACATTGGCAGTCTTCTCCAAAACGCAAACTTTTACGGTTAAGAGGTAACACTTCAAACATGAAAACTCATTGGTTTACAGCATTTGCAAAGGATGCAAAAAGAAAAAAGGGTATGGCATGGCGTTGCAAAATGGAGTGATAGCCTTCCTTATTTAAAATTAGGGGTGCACGATAATATCCATTTTTTTAAACCGATATCGATAACTTCCTGCTCCTCAAGGCCGATACCCATATGATAACCGATAATATATATATTTTTTTTTTCAAAGTATTTTCACCTGAGTTTTTGAACACCTGTAGGTCAAAAATATTAGTCGTGGATTCAGCATAGATTTGCCTTTGTCCTAACCAGAATTTTCATGATGACATGAACATTATTATAAAGAACAAAACAAAGATAAGAACAGTTTTGACTTCAAATAAAGTGCCCAGATTAATTTTTTCAAATACCGTATTGGCCCGAATATAAGACGGCCCTGATTATAAGATGACCTCCTCTTTTTCAAGACTCAAGTTTGAAAAAAGACTTTTTAAACACCAAATTAATTTTTATATAGACAATAATTACAGTACATCTGAAACAAATGATTTTAACAATATGTTTGAGACAAAAAGCATGTTATTTTGCCTCATTCAAATCTTAATATCTGAACATTTAAATATGTAAACCAGAGGTTGCGCTAGACTTTTTCGTTGTCTGTCATTTTGACTGACAGTGTCATAAAAATCCGGTCATAATCTATTTTTACCCGTCACTTACATTTTTAAAATGATAATAATGACATATTCAATAGTATTTAGTTTTCATTCATTTTTAATTAATATTCCGTCCGAACAAGCTTAACAAGAGGCAAACAGACAGCGGAGTGCACCAATCAGCGACGGGCAGACGTGCTGTTAGCAAAGCGACGAGGGCAGGACGAGGGACTTGCGCGCGGAAGTTAACATACGAGGAGAACGGAGTTTATTCAACATGGCTAGCGCGAGACAGACTGTTGTCAATGACTCGTGTCGATGTGTTTTAGCTCATTTAAAACTGAATTTACCGCGGATTGGAACATATTCTCGGCTCTCCCGTCGCCATCCGTGTTGATGTAGAGACGACTTTCGGCGCGCAAGAGTGACGTTGCTCGTGAAGAACACGTCACGCAAATAAACAAATCTGATTTGTCGATTGATTTTGTACCTGCTCGAGAGGCTGTGTCCCTGACTTTTCTCTCAGTGTTTGAAAAATACAGGGAGAACAGTCTGGCCGTGCCAGGCAAACACTCAGTTGCCTTGACATTTTTCCGAGTAAGGCCAACGACGTCATGCATCAAGAGAGACAATAGCTAATTAATATGCTCACTCGCCACCCTGTGGTCTGGGGTGTGAATTGCAACCTGTCAAAATGACGGATGGACTTCAGTTTTTTCCGTCACCGTTTTAAAAAACCGGTCAACGACGGAAAATATTCGGTTAACGCGACCCCTGATGTAAACTAAAGTGCAATTACATTCGTAAATGAATGGATTCTGGTTTTTGAAATGTAAATAAACCAATCTATTGTGACAAAACAACAAAATTGCAATAACTGCATTAACCATCAAAGTGAAGTCTAACTGTAACTGTAGTCTTGAACAGTGTTGGGCACGTTACTTTACTCACTACTTCATCCAAAAAGTAATTGAGTTAGTAACTGAATTACTCTATAGTAAAAGTAACTAGTTACCAGGGAAAGTAACTATTTCCGTTACTTTAAAAAGAACTTGTTGTATGTCAAAGAATTTGAAATTTTCTGAGTAGTATTCGAGTCAGTGGAATAGAGAAGAACAGACAGGTAGTTAACTTGTTAGGTGCTTCAGTAGATTTGAATTGCTTACCACAGATGTCGACAAAAGCTTTGCCCCTGGACATAAATTACACATTACATGCAGGTTCTTTCCTTTAATTTCGACAAACTTGAAATAGTGTCTATATCTCCACCTCGTAAAGGACAATTTTTCTTCTGAATGCTCTGCCATCCCGACCCTGTGCATCTGTTTTGCGTGCGTGTGTTTGCCGCACGCGCCGTTCCGGTTTGATTGTGAAATCACCGGCTCTGATTGGCTTACGACGACACATGACTCTAACCCTCAGCCAATCACAATCACTTCCATCGCATCTCTCGAGGGAATGCATTCAGGTAGGCTTGTTTCCCGACAATTCACGTCACCTTCAAAGCGTCTGCCGTCCTCAAGATGGAAGCAGCATTATTGCTGGCTGACAGTGGGAGATGGGAACGAGGCTAGCATCAAGTGTAGCAAACACCGAAACATTACCAAACTTTGGAAAGCATTGTCTAATTGAATGAGCAGGGACAAACAGCTTGGAGTCAGAAGTTCGTGTGCTATTCTCGAACCTGAACGCACCCCAAGTCTTGGATGACAAATCAACAGAGCAGAGAGTCGAGAGTTCTTCAATTTATTCAGAGTAAGTAACGCACCGCTTTTGACCGTCAGTAACGGTAACGGCGTTGTAACGGCGGAAAAAGCAATTAGTTAGATTACCCCGTTACTGAAAAAATAACGCCGTTACGTACCGGCGTTATTTATAACGGCGTTACTCCCAACACTGGTCTTGAAACAAATCTGAATAAGAAAAACATTGCAATGAAATAATGCAAACTGGTTAAACTTGAGAGTAGCTAAAATCTATCATGACAGAACATCGTTTCAATGATATCTGGCGCCATCTAGCGTCGTGAATGGGTATAACGTCTAGACCGTGAATATAAGACGATCCCCACTTTTTCAGTCTTATTTCAATGCAAAAAAACACTGTCTTATATTCGGGCCAATACGGTAAATATAATTTGAATCACTCACAATCAATCAGTTCATTTCATTGAGTAATGTTCAGGGGCTGTCGTTGGGCAACAAAGACTTTCAACTCCCTCCACAGATTTTCTACGGGTTGAGATCTGGAGACTGGCGAGGCCACTCCAGGATCTTGAAATGCTTCTTACGAAGCCACTCCTTTGTTGCCCTGGCTGTGTGTTTGGGATCATTGTCATGCTGAAAGACCCAGCCACGTCTCATCTTCAATGCCCTTGCTTATGGAAGGAGATTTTCACTCAAAATCTCTCATGGCCCCATTCAGTCTTTCCTTTACACAGATCAGTCGTCTTGGTCCCTTTGCAGAAAAACAGCCCCAAAGCATGATGTTTCCACCCCCATGCTTCACAGTGGGTATGGTGTTCTTCGGATGCAATTCAGGATTCTTTCTCCTCCAAACACGAGAACCTTTGTTTGTACCAAAAAGTTCTATTTTGGTTTCATCTGACCATAACACATTCTTCCAGCCCTCTTCTGGATCATCCAAATGCTCTCTACCAAACCGCAGATGGGCCTGGACGTGTAGTGGCTTCAGCAGGGGGACACCTCTGGCAGTGCAGGAATTGAGTCCCTGGCGGCGCTCGCTGATAGTAGCCTTTGTTACTGTGGTCCCAGCTCTCTGTAGGTTATTCAATAGGTCCCCCTGTGTGGTTCTGGGATTTTTGCTCACCTTTCTTGTTATCATTTTGACGCCACGGGGTGAGATCTTGCATGGAGCCCCAGATCGAGGGAGATTATCAGTGGTCTTGTATGTCTTCCATTTTCTAATAATTGCTCCCACAGTTGATTTCTTTACACCAAGCGTTTTACCTATTGCAGATTCAGTCTTCCCAGCCTGGTGCAGGTCTACAATTTTGTCTCTGGTGTCCTTCGACAGCTCTTTGGTCTTGGCCATAGTGGAGTTTGGAGTGTGACTGACGGAAGTTGTGGACAGGTGTCTTTTATACTGATAATGAGTTAAAACAGGTGCCATTAATACAGGTAACGAGTGAGGCCTCGTTAGCCCTCGTTAGACCTTGTTAGAAGAAGTTAGACCTCTTTGACAGCCAGAAACCTTGCTTGTTTGTAGGTGACCAAATACTTATTTTCCACTGTAATTTCGAAATAGATTCTTTAAAAATCAAACAATGTGATTGTCTGTTGTTGTTTTTTTTCACATTCTGTCTCTCATGGTTGAGGTTTACCCATGTTGACAGTTACAGGCCTCTCTAATCTTTTCAAGTAGAAGAACTTGCACAATTGGTGGTTGACTAAATACTTATTTGCCCCACTGTATATACGGTATTCTAAATATCTTAGGACAAAATACAGTTAATACCAGTGACGTGCGGTCAGGGGAGGCAGGTGAGGCTCTCACCTGTCATCATGACAAAAAAATAATTATAGCATCAAATTTATATGAATATTTGTCCATTGCTCTTTATGTATGACTCATTTCAAACATTTTTTATGGTCAAAATCGCTGAATTTGCCTATTTCCTGTTCAAATAAAGAAATGAAACAAGAGGTGCGGCAGCAACGAGTAAAGCCTCACCTCTGATTGCGCAATCCATAACAAACTGGGTTGATACATGGAATTGGAGCGTGCTGGTTGCCGTACATCTGCATGTCGCCATTATAATGTTACCAGATACGTTTATTTGACCTGATTTTCCACATTCTGGCTAATGTCTTTATCCCTTAAAGTTTAATGTTTGTTAGCGACATATTTAGTTTTGCTGATGGGACATAAAACCGCAGTGAAAAGGCACATGCTGCGGCAGATAGTACTCTGCCGCACTGCAAGGGGGCGTACTTGAAACTGGACTTTCCGTTAAATGTGGACGCGGTTAACACAACACAGGAGCTAGAAGGTTTGCTTCAAACTACGGGACAGAAGATAACTCGCGCTTTTCAAACGGACTGGTACATCCGAAAAGACTGGCTATGTGGCTGTCCTTCGAAAAATCGCCTTTGCTGCTTTCCCTGCCTTTTCTTCTCAACTTGTGCCAATGTCTGGACTAACACGAGATATTGTGACATTAAAAAACTACGACGAAGCCTCAGCAAACATGAGAGCTCGACCACTCACATTCAAAGCCTGATTGCTTTAAAAACTTTTGGAAGCTCAAGGATCGATTTGGCTTTGACGAACAGCGGAAGCTCAACGGTAGCATCCTCAATGCTAAGGTAAATAAAAGAGTTTGAAAGATCTCATTAATGCAACCTCCATCCTAGCTAAACAGGAGTTAACATTTCGTGGTAACGATGAGCGTGTAAGCTCTTCTAAACGTGGCATATATGTAGAACGATTACATGGTTTTGCTGAGAAAGATGAAAGGTTAGCTAGACTTTTGGACACATCCACTGTGTTTTCTGGCTTGTCAAATAGAACACAGAACGATCTAATTGAAGCAATCCTCTCCATGGAGGCGGAGAGATTTTTTCTTTTTTTAAAGTAAAGGAAAATAAGGAGGACTTTTACAAAAAGGGCGTAGGTTTGCATAAGGACGGTAGGGACATAACACTACCAACTTTTCAGGATGCTAAAATTGTCCCCACCAACTTTTAAGCAACCTTACCTTTTTTGCATGATATAATGTTCAGTTATATAGAGAATTTAGATCTTTCAATAGTTCCATATGTTGTAAGGATAGAATTGACCCTACCATTATTAAGTGAATTATTTTCATTATGTTTATGTTTGCTAATAAAAACCAGACATTTATTCAGGAAGTTTTCAAAATGTTTCTTTAGTATTTTTTGAAAACAAAGATTTGAATCGAATAGTGTATCATCTGAACCAATGCATGTAAAAGTTATTATCAGAAGATAAGGATTTATTTTGCATTGATCATTTTGCCTATTAATTAATTAGGTTCATATACATGAGAAATGTGGCCCTTTGCCCCCTGCATCCAATCTGTTTGGTCTAATTAATGTCCCGTCCCCAGCAAAAAGTGTACCTACATGCAGGTTATGGTGTTATATCGTCCCTACGAATGTTGATACCAAACCTATGCCCTTCCAAAGTAATGCCGGTTTTTGTGGTGAAGGACAGGCGCAAGAGCACAAACAGTTTTCATTTCAATCTTATTTAAAAAAAAAAAAAAAAGAGCTTAGACCAAGAAAAATACAATAAAATATTTAAACACTAAATTTTGGCCTTAAATAAAATATTCTTTGTTTTTCTTTTCACACTTTTTGTTTAGCAATCTGTAATAAATTGATTAAAGTATCAGAATTAAAAGTTTTAAAAACAACTGAATATTTCACTAAAGGTCAGAATTGAATTCTGTGGCTTTGTACACCACTCTTTACTCTCATTTATGTTGCATGAATTATAGAATTGCGACGACCAACACATTGAGGGTGTGGGGCAAATGCATGTTATTTTCTTACTTTTACGTATCGATAATATGTACCGTGTGTGCGTGTTTTGTGAAGAATGCTGATGAGATATGAAATAACCAGTAGCCAATTGAATAAGCTACCGTTTTTGGTTTATATATTTGGAAATCTGACACTAAAGGAGTCAGTGCCTCACCAACCATGAACCTCACCGCACGTCACTGGTTAATACACTGGCTGACGTTTCAGTCATTATTTTTTGTCCTTGCCACACAAGTCAAAAAAAGGCTTCTAAAGTTGGAATTCCGGCAAAACCAGAAATCCAGCAAGACTCAAATATATGATGCCACGCCTGCACTATGCAAATATTTGCAATACACCTGCCTTTTTATTTGACATATTTTCTGTCTTTATTTCTTCCCTTTGTCAGGGTGCGAGCAGTTTAACCAGTGCGGCTCGTGTGCCTCCGCGGACTCATGCGACATAGTGAGGAACTACACGGCATGGAAAGTGGACGACTACGGCAGAGTTTCCGGGAGAGACCATATGAAAGCGGAGATTTACGTCAACGGGCCCATTAGGTCGTTTACCGCTAAAAGCCAGTAGAGGGAGACAAAGAGCTAAAAACATGCTTTCTTTTTCCTTCCAGCTGTTCTCTGATGGCCACCAAAGGCCTGGAGGAGTACTCGGGGGGCATCTTTCACGAGTTTCACGTACTTTCACTGCCCAATCACATCGTGTCCGTGGCCGGCTGGGGCGTGGCGGAGGACGGCAAGGAATTCTGGATCGTTAGGAACTCCTGGGGAGAGTTTTGGGTCAGTTTCCTGCACACAAAATGGCCAGTCAAGACATTTTTTTTCACACGCCTATTGAATTCTTGCAGAGAGGAATAATTCATTAACTGGCTATGACGGCAATAGACGTCCAATCCATTTGAACTGGAACATATTAATGTTCTCTGTTAGTCCTTTAAAATTCCTGTTTGTTGTTTTTCAGGGCGAACACGGCTGGGCCCGAATTGTTACCAGCGCCTTTAAAGGCGGCGAAGGCAACTGGTTTAACTTGGGGATTGAGAAGCGTTGTGCATATGGAGATCCTATTGTTACTTCCTAGATTTTTTTGTTGTTGTTGTGTAAAGTAGATAAATTAGGTTTTTATCCAATGACTTGTGTTTTCTGAGCTGAGCCTTGGGTACAAAGGCAATTTTCTGGCATGCTGGAGCAGAATTCATTTTTTGTTCTTGTTGTTGTTGTTGTTGTTGGGGGAATGATTTGCTATAGAGGAGCAGGAGAAACAAAATTGGGTTCAACAATCAAATGTGTTTCAGTATTTCATTTTTTATTTGTTTTCATACAGTGAGGAAATTGCAATCATAGATGCATTTCTACTTATAGAGACATAATCTAAAACCAAATCCGGAACTCACATTACATGATTTTTCAATGATTATTTATAATTTACTGGGGTTCATAAGTATTTGTACACCTGACAATCAGCAATAATTGTCTAAAGAATTCTAGAGTCTACCTTAAAAAAAGTCCACCTTTACCCCATGAGTAACCAATCAACCCACCCCACTCGTTTGAGCTCATTATTGTCACCAGTGCACCCCACAGTCAATCATAATCCAAATGCTACCATGGGCAAGACCAGAAAGTTTTCGAAAGACACCGGAGAAAAAAATTGTTGAGCTCCACAAAGCTGGAAAAGGTTATGGGACAATTGGAAAGCAGCTTGGTGAGAAATCAACAGTTGAAGCAATTGTTAGAAAATGGAAAAGGCTAAACGTGACTGATAATCTGCCTCGGACTGGGGCTCCATGTAAAATCTCTCCTCGTGGGGCATCACTCATGACGAGAAAAGTGAGGGCTCAACCTAGAACTACCTGGCAGGAGCTGGTCAATGACCTGAGGAGAGCTGGATGCACATTTTCAAAGGCTACCGTCAATAAAACACTATGGTGCAATGGTTTAAAATCATGGATTGCTCAGAAGGTTTCCCTGTTGAAGCCAGTACATATGAAGGCCCGTCTGAAGTTTACCAGAGACCATCTGAATGATGCAGAAGGGTCATGGGAGAGACTCATGTGGTCAGATGAGACCAAAGTAGAACTTTTTGTTGCAAACTTTACTCGTCGTATGTTGAGGGAAAAGAAGGATGAGTACAATCCCAAGAACACCATCCCCACTGTGAAGTAGGGGGGAGCAAACCTCTTGTTTTGGGACTGTTTTTCAGCAAAGGAGACAGGACGACTGTACTGTGGAAAGCAGAGGATGAATGGTGAAATGTGTCGTCAGATTTTTAGCCACAACCTCCTTCCCTCAGTCAGCGACTTGCATATGAGTCGTGGCTGGATCAACATGATAATGATCCGAAACACACAGCCAAGCTGACCATGGAGAGGCTGCGTCAAAAACATATCAAGGTTCTAGAGTGGCCTAGCCAGTCTCCAGACCTCAGTCCAATAGAAAATCTTTGGATGGAGCTAAAACTTGGTGTTTCTCAACGACAGCCCTGAAACCTAGCAGATCTAGGGAATATTTGTGTGGCGGAATGGGCCAAAATCCCTGATTCCATATGTGAAAACCTGGTGAAGAACTACAGAAAGCGTCTGACCTCCTTAATTGCAAACAAAGGCTTCTGCAGTAAATATTAGCACTGATTTTCTCAGGGGTACAAATACTTACGAACCCCAGTAAATTACGAATAAATTATTGAAAAATTATACAATGTGAGATCGAGATTTTTTGGGGGGGGATTATGTTTCTATAAGTGAAAATATATTTATGATTGCTCCTCACTGTAATTATATCCTAATTTATTTTCAATTCAAGATTTTTTTATTGCCATTTTTATTTAGTGAATGAAGTTTAAGACTGCATATCCATAGCTGTCAAAATATGCCAATCTATTTGCTTTCTATTCCTCTTGTGCTTATCTCCATTGCTGATTTCAGTTATATTATTAGCAGTAGTAGTATTTGTTTTATTTTTTATTTATATTCTAGTCCTGATTTAATGCGATTTTTATGTATAATTTTATTTCCTATTTTGATTGTCTTTGTTTTTACATTCTATTGATTTTAATGTGATTTTTATGATCTTCATGTGATGTAAAGCACTTTGAATTGCCTTGTGTTGAATTGTGCTTTATAAATAAATTTGCCTTGCCTTAGTTCATTTTCATTCCACGCTTTTATGCATGAATAATGATTTTAAAAAATAAATAAATTTAAAAATAAAAAACCTTACAGTGCACTCATCTAACTCATCAGCTGTCACTGATGGCGATAGGCGGAGATTGAGGGCCCAAGTGTCCACTTTTGAATGGCTGACCACTGTAGTAACAACTGTCTCCGAAAGGGTTAATTCCACATTCATTTAATGATTACAACATTAATTAATATTGTAGCTGTTGCTTTGAAACAATTGTATTTTCTATGTATAGATCCACTTTGTAAGGAAGTTATTTGTACGAGTTATAAAAGGAAGTTCCTCAAAAGTACAATTAGAAACGCAGAGAGAACAAGCGGAAAAGAACTGCAAAAATAAAGGAAGCAAAATACGCAAGAATATTTGAGCAGAAGGCACACACGGTATGTCAGTGAATGTTGCAATTTCTTTTTTGTTATTTACTTCTAGAAATATTGTAAGTTCTTTATTACCACTGTACCACATTTTTTAAAGAGTAGCATTACTTCAAACTCAAGTAAAAATAAAAAAATTTGTCACCCAAATATGTGCAGGTAAAACAATTGTATGCTATTTTTCCCAGCATGTCATCTATATGAACTGGCATTATTATCTTGGACTATAACCTATTACATGAGCAAAAAAATATGCAAAAATCATTGAAATCCGACTAGAAAAATCGACAGACATGAAACCGTCCATAGAGTACGAATGCCACTTAGTGGAGAAAATATTTCCTACCATGAAATGAAAACAATCATATCTCCAGTTTTCCGTGGTCAATCGGTGCCAAATAAAAACTGGGAGAGTGGTAAAACTACTTCTAGAAGTACATACAGTATTTCCATTTTTGAATAAATAATTTGCTGTAAAAACTGTATATGTGTCCAATTCAACTTTCAATTTTAATGTAAATACATTGGTGGTGCAAAAGTGTGTGGTAAACCACAGAGCTGGTTTGTGCAGCACATTGAGCCACTTGAAAGACTGCTTTTGTCTCATTCCCTCACACGCACATGCACAGCAATGTTGTGTTGCGAGTACATGACACTGAACATCTGGAAGCAGTGGGGCCTCCGCCCACATTTTTGCTTTTTAACCTCTTTCGAGCTCACAATGTCTCCAACACATCTCCCCCCAAAAATGACATTTTAACCCAATGAAGATGATAGACATCGATAGTAAGAGAGATTTTTAACCCTTTTGTTGGGGACCAGAACCCGCCGTGATACATGAAAAACCGCGAAGTAGCGTTCCCCCCCCCCCCAAAAAAAATTTTTTTTTTTAAATGTGTGTTCAATCTATCTATTCGGATTTAGCATTGGAAAGAGATACAGGGGGGGCAAATAAGTATTTAGTCAACCACTAATTGTGCAAGTTCTCCCACTTGAAAATATTAGAGAGGCCTGTAATTGTCAACATGGGTAAACCTCAACCATGAGAGACAATGTGGGGGAAAAAACAGAAAATCACATTGTTTGATTTTTAAAGAATTTATTTGCAAATCATGGTGGAAAATAAGTATTTGGTCAATACCAAAAGTTCATCTCAATACTTTGTTATGTACCCTTTGTTGGCAATAACGGGGGCCAAACGTTTTCTGTAACTCTTCACAAGCTTTTCACACACTATTGCTGGTATTTTGGCCCATTCCTCCATGCAGATCTCTTCTGGAGCAGTGATGTTTTGAGGCTGTCGTTGGGCAACACGGACTTTCAACTCCCTCCACAGAATTTCTATGGGGTTGAGATCTGGAGACTGGCTAGGCCACTCCAGGACCTTGAAATGCTTCTTACGAAGCCACTCCCTTGTTGCCCTGGCTATGTGTTTGGGATAATTGTCATGCTGAAAGACCTAGCCACATCTCATATTCAATGCCCTTGCTGATGGAAGGAGATTTTCACTCAAAATCTCGATACATGGCTCCATTCATTCTTTCCTTTACACAGATCAGTCGTCCTGGTCCCTTTGCAGAAAAACAGCCCCAAAGCATGATGTTTCCACCCCCATGCTTCACAGTGTGCATGGTGTTCTGCGGATGCAATTCAGTATTCTTTCTCCTCCAAACACGAGAACCTGTGTTTCTACCAAAAAGTTCTATTTTGGTTTCATCTGACCATAAAACATTCTCCCAGTCCTCTTCTGGATCATCCAAATGCTCTCTAGCGCACCGCAGACGGGCTTGGACGTGTACTGGCTTGAGCAGGGGGACACGTCTGGCAGTTCAGGATTTGAGTCCCTGGCGGCGCATTGTGTTACTGATAATAGCCTTTGTTACTGTGGTCCCAGCTCTCTGTAGGTCATTCAATAGGTCCCCCCGTGTGGTTTTGGGATTTTTGCTCACCGTTCTTGTTATCATTTTGATGCCACGGGATGAGATCTTGCATGGAGCCCCAGATTGAGGGAGATTATCAGTGGTCTTGTATGTCTTCCATTTTCTAATAATTGCTCCCACAGTTGATTTCTTTACACCAAGTGAAGAGTGAAGAGTTACAGAAAACGTTTGGCCTCCGTTATTGCCAACAAAGGGTACATAACAAAGTAATGAGATGAACTTTTGGTATTGACCAAATACTTATTTTCCACCATAATTTGCAAATAATTTTTTAAAATATCAAACAATGTGATCTTCTGTTTTTTTTCCCACATTCTGTCTCTAATGGTAAATGGTAAATGGTGGTTGAGTTTTACCCATGTTGAAAATTACAGGCCTCTCTAATCTTTTCAAGTAGGAGAACTTGCACAATTGGTGGTTAACTTGCCCCACTGTACATATAAGACGCTTTTTTATTTGACTTTTCCCCCCCAAAGTACGAACGTATAATTAAAAATATACATACAGTATATATACATATATATATATACACACACATATATATATATATATATATATATATATATATACAGCATGTATATTTTAATAAATGTTTTTAAGCACCTCAAATGTAATAATTATAAGTATGTTAAACATGTTACTGTCCTACTGAATTATTTTTAAACAAGAATAAAGTATAAAAATGCTTGTCTTTATTAAATGCTTCATTGAGTGAGTCCACTCAAATCTGCTCCATCTCCTCATACAATGAGTTGCCACAGCAACTGTTTAACAAGTTAAATAATGATTTACGCATGCGACACTTTGATGCTGAGGCTTCCAGGGACTTCTCAAGACGTGTATCACTCATCGTTAACTTTAATAAGCAGTTCCAGTGCATTATCTGAACAAGAAATGGCAGCGAGAGGGAGGAAGGGAGGGAGCGAGGTAGAGAGATGGAGACTAGGGTGATCTGGGACAGCACGTCTGTATTTAAAGAAAAATTTTTTTTTTTTTTTTGTTAATTGAAAGAAAATCCACAATGGACTGAAGGCGCAAAGTTTGAAGAGGGAAGTAGCGAGGGATCACTGTAAAATTATACTTTATACACTGCTGGCCAAAGGTATTGGCACCCTTGCATTCTGTCAGATAATGCTCAATTTCTCCCAGAAAATTATTGTAATTACAAATGCTTTGGTGGTAATATTTCCTTTTTATTTTGCTTGCAATGAAACAACACAAAAAAGAATGGGAAAAAGAAATTAAACCACTATCATTTTACACAAAACTCAAAAAATGGGCTGGACAAAAGTACTGGCGACCCCTTTGAAAAATTATGTGATGCTTCTCTAATTTGTGTAATTAACAGCACCTGTTACTTACCTGTGGCACATAACAGGTGGTGGCAATAACTAAATCACGCTTGCAGCCAGTTAAAATGGATTAAAGATGACTCAACCTCTGTCCTGCGTCCTTGTGTGTACCACATTGAGAATGTAGAAAAGAAAAAAGACCAAAGAAGTGTCTGAGGACTTGAGAAGCAAAATTGTGAGGAGGCATGGGCAATCTCAAGGCTACAAGTCCATCTCCAAAGACCTGAATGTTCCTGTGTCTAATGTGCGCAGTGTCATCAATAAGTGGACAGCCCATGGCACTGTGGCTAACCTCCCTAGATGTGGACGGAAAAGAAAAACTGACGAGAGATTTCAACCAAATATTGCGCGGATGGTGGATAAAAAACCTCGACTAACATCCAAACAAGTTCAAGTTGTCCTGCAGTCCGAGGGTACAACAGTGTCAACCCGTACTATCTGTCGGCGTCTGAATGAAAGGGACTCTATGGTAGAATACCCAGGAAGACCCCACTTCTGACCCAGAGACATAAAAAAGCCAGGCTAGAGTTAGACAAAAGTTACTTGAGAAAGCCAAAAATGTTTTGGAAGAATGTTTTCTGGTCAGATGAGATAAAAGTAGAGCTTTTTGGGAAAAGGCATCAACATAGAGTTTACAGGGGGGAAAATAAGGCCTTCAAAGAAAAGAACACGGTCTCCACTGTCAAACATGGCTGATGTTTTGGGGTTGCTTTGCTGCCTCTGGCACTGGACTGCTTGACCATGTGCATGACATTATGAAGTCTGAAGACTACCAACACATTTTGCAGCATAATGTAGGGCCATAGTAGTCATAACATATAGTTTTGAAGTCTATGGTAGGCCAGCAGGACAATGACCCAAAACACACTAGAAAATGGTTTGAAAGAAAGCACTGGAGACTTTCAAAGTGGCCAGCAATAAGTCAAGACCTGAATCCCATAGATCACCTGTGGAGAGATCTGAAAATGGCAGTTTGAAGAAGGCACCCTTAAAATCTCAAAGACCTGGAGCAGTTTGCCAAAAAAAGAACAGTGTAAAATTCCAGCACAGCATTGTAAGAAACTCACTGATGGATACCAGAATCGGTTGTTCGCATTTATTTTGTCTAAAGGTTGTGCTACCAATTATTATGCTCAGGGTGTCCATACTTTTGTCTGGCCCATTTTTGGAGTTTTGTGTAATATGATAATGATTTAATACTTTTTTTTTTCATTCTCTTTTGTTTATGTTCATTGCAAGCATAATAATTGATATTACTACTACTAAGATATTACTACCAAAGCATTTGTAATTGCAATTGCTTTACGGGAGAAATTGAGCATTACCTGATAGAATTGCTTGGGTACCAATACTTTTGGCCAACAGTGTATATTATATATGGCGGAAAACACTCAGGTGACTTGAAGTTCCGCTCAGAGACCCCCAATTTGACCACATTTCAAAATTGTCCTATATGCATGTGTGATACATCATTGGAAATCTTAAATCTCAATTTTCTGGGGGAAGAAAAATTTTGAACAGGAGGGCATTTAAAAAAAAAAAAAAAAAACGTTTTTTAAAAAGCAAAACCCTATCTGGAGGTGAGAGCACCCGAGAGTAGAATTACAGATGCCATGACTTTAACGAGATACAGTATTATCGCGTACTTACCTTGTTTGGCTCCAAAAACTCCATGTAGCATGTATCACTGAGTGTCAAGACACAGCTGTGTATGGCCACAGCCGTATTTTTGGGGGATTTTATGGGTGAAACATGGTAATATAACAAGGGTCGCGATGCAGAAATCGCAGATATCAAGGAGTGGTTGAGATTGTCTTTTTCATATATTTACCCTTTTAAATGTTTTTTTTTTTTTTTTTTCAATTTTCTTTGTTTGGATCGATTATTTATCATCTAACATATCGGAGAAAATGTGACAGTAACAAAAAAATATACAATTGAGCGATAGTTGTGAGGTAAATATCCGTGACTTTTTTACAGACGCCATTTTTTTCATTGTGACATAATTTGTTTAAAAGTTTAAAATATGTGAGTGAATAATTTTTTAAAGTCGATTTTTTTTTTTCAAACGAAATATGAGACATCAATTAATGATTATAAGCTAAAAACGAGAGACATTTTGAATAATAAATATAATTAATTACCTTCGTTTTATGGCTGGGTTGAAACAAAAGCGAATGCGCGACGTCTGTAAACGGGGGTTTTCAGGGTAAAACAGACAAATTAAAAATAGTTCGGGGGCTTAATGCGCCATGAATCTGCTATGGCAGCATATAGACATATTGTTCTATCAAACACAACAGTTGTTTTGGCTTAAAATACAGCAGTACTTCTTTAGTTAGTTTCTTAGTTTCTTTTAAAACTGCTTTTTCAGTCTTGTCTGTTTTCCGCCATATAAAAAAGGACATGTTATGCAGAGGTGTACTAATAATAATAATAATAATAATAAATAGACAAGTGGCGGCAGAGAGTTTCCTGGAGGGGGTTTCACAGAAAACAATTGCGAAGCACTGATTTATCGTAAAACTAACCAAAAAAATTCTCAATGACCGGTTGAGCTGGAAGAACCACTCTGGGCGCAATCCTAATCCTGTTAATCCCATTGGTCCATCTGTTACAATAGGTGATGACGTGACAACCAAAGAGTCATTGTAACTGATTGACTAAATGTAGTCTACTTTTTTTTATCTGGTTTTACAGCAGATATTGCTGAGTACACTGTAAATAAAACGTTGCACAATGACCAAAAAAAAGAAAAGAAAAGAAAAAAAAAAAAGAACCGGAAGTGCAATGTAAGTGCAAGTGCGGTTTGATGATCGGAGCGTCTCTCTCTCTCTGTCTCTCTCTCTCACTCTTCGCATTCCGTCTTTGTTTTTCTCCCCACTTTACACACGACATCTTCGCCAGACGCTATCGTGAGTCAAATAAAAAGCAGGGTTCGTAGAGAGAAGACGGGAAAATTAGAGGATGCGGAGGAGAAGATGCTTGATGGCTCGCTCCATCACTTCGTAAGGAGGAGGCCATGTCCAGGTTCGGCGGCAGATGGCCGCTGGCCGCCCTGCTGCTTTTACTCGCGCTGCTCCTCGGGGGCGCCTTCTTCTTCTGCGAATATCTCATTTACTTCCCCGCCATCCTCAAGTGCGGCTGGCCGCGCGTGGAACGCCCGCGCGGCGGCGTCGACGGCCGGCCTCCGGACTCGCCGCCGGTCCGCGCCATGGTGCTGTCCGACACGCACCTTTTGGGGGCCGTCGGCGGCCACTGGTTCGACAAACTGAGGAGGTAACCCACGGCAACCTTGTGTGCTTTGCCCATTTGACTTAATGCTATAATAACAAGTGAGGGCTGCTGTGCGCATGCGCAGGGAATGGCAGATGGAGCGCGCGTTCCAGACCGCACTGTGGCTCCTCAAGCCTGAGGTGGTCTTCATCCTAGGGGACATCTTCGACGAGGGAAAGTGGAGCTCGCAAAAGGTAAGGGGAACCACAGCGACCCAGTGGCGGCAACATTTAGGCACTTGGGGGGGGGGGAATTGTTAGAATCCTACAAGGCTCACTAACACAAAGATGTCACTTTTTATTCCATTAAAAAATTCCAAACAGATAATAGCTGTAGAGCAGACATATTCAAAGTCCGGCCCGGGGGCCAAATGCGGCCCGTGGTCAAATTTCATCCGGCCCTCAGCCTCTGTCATAAAATCAATAACGTCTGGCCCGAACACAGACTTAATGAATTGGTCAGCAGAACTGCAACCAGCATATGAAGTAGCTTACACACAAAATGCTGCCCCTCATTTACCCACTAAAAGGCAGCAGCACTTTAACCCTTTATTGCCAAATGTATCACATTTGATACAACTAAAATTTCATGATTTTGAGACTAATTTAGAATTTTGACATTTCTTTTTGAAAAAAAAAAAGTGATGGATGCAAGTCAACACATGCATCTGCAGGTTCCATGAGAAAAAAAAAAACACATGCTTTAGCATGCGTTGTAGATAAAGAGCGCTTATTACACATATTCATTTTGACTTTTCTTTTTACAAATTTGAAAAAAAGATTTCATTAGGACCTTATTTTTCAAATTTAGGGATTCACTGATAATTGCTTCATGTTGGAGGTATTTAAGGGCTAAGCAACATTACTCAATGTGACCCATTAATTCCATTTTCTAAAATGGTGACAATCAACAAAAAAAAGAAAGTTGACTGTGACGGCCGACGCTTCAAGGATAGGTGGAAATTAGACTATTTCTTCACGAAAATACGCAAAAATATAAATACTGCCCCATTTGCAAAGAGATGTCGCTGTTTTTAAAGATTTCAATGTGAGGCGATATTACCAAACAAGACACGCTGACATGTACGACAAGATTACAGGGAAGATACACAGCGAGAAATTGAAGCAACTTGAAGCTAGTTTAATGTCACAGCAGCAGTATTTCGCAAGAGCCCAAGAGCTGAAAGAGAAAAAAATAATTAAGCAATTGTGACACACTGAATGCCTTGCTAAAATTTGCTTAAATATATTGTTCTACGTAAAGGACGTCAGCCAAGGTCGGCCCCCCACATTTTTACCCCACCAAATCTGGCCCCCTTTGCAAAAAGTTTGGGACACCCCTGCTGTAGGGAGAAAAGTGCACTAATAATTGGTCCACTGACACAATGATAAACCCCATTACTTTTTGTGATCCCAATATGGATGAACTATAGTGGACTCTGAATGCAAGGTTTTGCATAGGGACGGTAGGGACATAACACTACCAACTTTTCATGATGCTCAAATTGTCCCCACCAACTTTTAAGCAACCGTATTTGCATTATATAATTGTTATATCGGTAAATTTAGATTGTCTTCTCATTTTAAGTTTTGTTCGAATACCACAATTTAAATTTGCTATTAAAATCCCAGAAATGTATTCTGGAGGTTTTCAAAATGTTTCTTTCGTAGTTTTTGAAAACAAAGGTTTGAATTGAATGGTGTATCACATGAACCAATACATATGCATACCTGTCAACCTGAGGCCGTTGGCAATCTTACAAGTAGTGACGTATGGCCTTACAAATTGGTGACTAATCTTACTACGTTGTATATAGCGTGCAATATGGAAAAAAAAAAAACTCAATTTTTAAAATAATATGAATTTATTGGTAATATTGTAACATATAACCTGGAGCAATCAAAGAACAATCAATATCTACAGCTACATCATGATTACTAAAATTAAAAGTGACTTTTGTCATAATTGTATGCAGCACTTTTGGAAATTTCTATCATGTCTTGATGGCTGCACTTCATGACACTTCAGCTCGCAATTCAGTTTGACTTGAACTCGTTAGTGTGCCCAATTATAAATTAAAAAGGTCATTTGATAAAATTAACTCACCGATGCAATCTTTGAGTCAGGGAACATTTCTTTTGTTAATTCTGAGAAGTGATCAGCAATAGTTGCGGGCAAATTGTGTTCGGCAACAAATTGGCAGAATAAAATCTCCGCTTCCGTCTCTTTTCATTCTGCAGACTTCATCTTTATGACCAGTGTTGTTAATCTTACTTTTAAAAAGTTATTTAAATAGTTACAAATTACTTCTCCCAAAAAGTAATTGAGTTAGTAACTCAGTTACCTGAATGTAAGCTTAAGTAGTTACTCGGCAAAGTAACTGGTGTTACCTTTCATGTTTTGTTTTTTTTTTCCCCCCCAAAAATGGTAACCTTTGCTATGTTTGGAAGTCATTTATTTATTATTTCATTTCGACGTGAAAGTTTTAAAAATATTTCATTATTTAAAGATAGATTTAAGTCAAGATTTTGCCGATTTAGGAGTATTTTAGGTAAAAAGTTTCTTAGGTTCGCTAGGAAGGTTCACTACAACAAAGCCTTTCTGAGAAGTGTACTGCTCTAAAATGGCGGCTGTTTATTAACGCTGCCGTCTGTCATTTCGCATGTAGTTCTATATGCATGAGATATCTAGGCGTGGATTATAGGCAGTCGGCTACAGTCAGGAAATATTGGAGCCACCAAGCCTAGCATCGGGTTTGCAAAAGCGTCACAACAAACCCTTCGCTCTCAGTGTCTCTGACTTTTCTCGCGTCATTCAACCAACGTAGTAACGCACATTGTCTCGATGCCGAAACGGTGACAAAATCCGAACGGAGAAAAAAAAAACGTAATGCACGAAAAACATACAGATTTTGAACGTACGGCGTACACATTTAAAAATCAGTGCTCACTTGTACAAATTACGCCAAAACCGTACAACTTGACAGGTATGCACATGCATTGCAAAAATCCACCTCCTTAAAACTGGGAAAAAAATGAAAAAGAAAAAAAAAACATAACAAACAAATTCCCTTGTTTTCAGTGTAAATCTACTAGAAATAAGTCAAACTGTCTGCCAGTACTTCAAGTAAATTTTACTCAGATTTCTTGAAATAAGAAAATTAGCCAGCTAAAAATAGGCTTAACAGACTTATTTTAAGCAAAAAGTTTGTACTGTATATTTAATCTTAAAAAAAACTTGTCAGAAATGTTCTTAATTGAAGAATAGATATTGTTCAAAACATTATTTGAAAGCAATTTTTTCTTGATTTAGGTGAAAAATGAACGACTTTTAGATAAATGGGCTTTATAAGTCACAAAAAGTAATATTTACTTAAAGTAATTGGAATAATCTGACGCATGAATCTGTTAACTAGCCTTTAACACTCAAAACAATATGAGTAAAATTATTCGACTATAGATTTCAGAAAGATGATCAGATTAAGACGTTATAAATGTGCGGTGTGAAAGTTAGTATAAGTCAATACAGATTTCTTTTGCATTAATCATTTAGCCTATCAATTAATTAGGTTCCTATTGGTGAGAATTGCAGCCCTGACCCCCGTTTGGTCTTATTAATGTCACGTCCCCAGCAAAAAGTGTACATGCAGGTTATACTGTTATATCGTCCCTACTAAAATTGAGACCAAACCTATGCCCTTGTCTGAATGTTTTGAGCTATAGCTCAGTCATTTTTTATTTTTCTTTATGAAATTTTCATTACATAATGTTTATATATGATCTTTATTTAGGAGTCACACAGGGTGTCCATAGCACACACACCAACAGAAAAATGACATGAGAAAACACAGGAACAGAAACTAGAAAAGAAAGAACATTAAAAAAACACAAACTATCTGTGCACAACAACCAGGCTTTTACGCCAATATTGCCTCATGCTTGACCTATATCTACAACCCCTAGCAAAAAGTATGGAATCACCAGTCTTGGACAAGCACTCACTCAGACATTTTATCATGTAGAACAAATTCAGATAAAAAGCTTGAAAAAATAATTAATTAGTTAAAAAGTACAACTCTTTAGCATTCAGAAACACTAAAAGAAATGAATAAAAACATTGTGGTGGTCAGTAAATGTTACTTTTGTAGAGCAAGTGCAGGGAAATATACTGTATATGGAATCACTCCATTCTGAGGAAAAAAATGGAATCATGAGAAGCAAACAAAGAAATAACAATCAAAACACATTTCTAGTATTTAGTAGCACCACCTCTGACTTTTATGACAGCTTGCAGTCTCTGAGGCCTGGACTTGATGAGTATATTTTTCATCAATTTGGTGCCAACTCTCTTTGATTGCAGTTGCCAGATCATCTTTGCAGGTCGGAGACTTGCTGTGGACCATTTTTTTTTTTTCAATTTCTACCACAGGTTTTCAACAGGGTTGAGATCTGGGCTATTTGCAGGCCATGTCAATGATTGGATGAGTTTTTCTCCAAGGAAAGCTTTAACAGTTTTAGCTCTGAAGCATGATGCATTGTCAACTTGGAAAATGACAAACATATTTTCAATTGAAGGGATGAGAAAGCTGTCTAAAATTTAAATGTAAACTTGTGCATTTATTGAAGATTTAACCACAGCCATCACCCCAGTGCCTTTGCCTGATGTGCAGCCCCATATCATCAAGGACTGAGTGAATTATGATGTTTTCTTCATGCAGTCATCTTTGTAAATCTTACTGGAACAGCACCAAACCAAAGTTCCAGCATCATCATTCTCGTGTTTTCATATTTTTTTCCTCAGAATTGAATGATTCCATATATATTTCCCTGCACTTGCTCTATAAAGGTAACATTTACTGACCACCACAATGACTGGTGATTCCATCCTTTTTGCTAAGGGTTGTATATCTATTTTTAGGGTCCGTTATTTTCATTAAAATACTATTTTCGGACTAATTTAATCGATACATGAACTTATACATCAGATTTCTCAATAGCGCTTTAAAGGTGTGTAACCCAGAACTGACAAATAATTGGCTGGCGTTGTACCATCTAGGCACACGCAATAACAGCCTCAAGGCATCGTTATAGGCTACATTTAGCCTCTGCATGGATTTAGCTAAATACCTGGTCCACAGGTGAGCGGTGTAAAAGGGTGTGCAATATAGGCCTTGAACAGTGATTTTTTTTCACTTGGAAGGAACACATAAAAAAATTTCTCTTAAGCATGTTTGCTTGTGCATAAAGTTTACTGCATTGACTGTGAATGTCCCTGTTATCTAACAAATAAGCAGTTATAAAGTGGCCGAGATATTTAGCCTCATTGCAGATTAGATGTTTATGACCTGTACTTGACATTTGACCCAACAACTTAACCTTTGACTAGAGACAACTACTTTGGGCTGCACTTGTCGTTGCATTTTTCCTCTTTATGCTACAGATTATATTTTACTTTTTTTTTTTGCCAGCGGTGACAACAGTAGCCTTCCCAGTTTCACCAATGAGACGTCACAACAATAACCACATGACTCCATTATACCAATCTGCTTGCAATCAAGTTTTCCGTTCCATGATCATGACGGCCAGTTCAATCAAGTGGCGTCTTTAAAGCATTGTAAAAAGTTAATAATTTGACATTGAGCGCAACATGACTCGAAATCGCAGATTTTAATCTCTCTCCCGGTTTTTATTTGGCACCGATTGACCACAGAAAACCGGAGATATGATCGTTTTCATTTCAACATAGGAACTATACACTATTCAACTACCAAATTAGGTGCAACCATCAACCTCTTACCAATCAAAACATAGAGTGTATCACGAAAGTGAGTACACCCCTCGCATTTCTGCAGATATTTAGGTATATCTTTTCATGGGACAAAACTGACAAAATGACACTTTGACACAATGAAAAGTAGTCTGTGTGCAGCTTATGTAATAGAGTTCATTTATTTTCCCCTCAAGATAACTCAAAATATAACCATTAATATCTAAACCCCTGGCAAAAATGTGAGTACACCGCACGGGAACGACGTACATCCCTAAATGTCCAAATTGAGTACTGCTTGTCATTTTCCCTCCAAAATGTCATGTGACTCGTTACAGGAGTGCTGTCAGCATTGCTGCAGAGATTGACGAGGTGGGGCGGGGGGCATTCCCACCACCATGCTTGACTGTAGGGATGACACACTTATCTTTGTACTCCTCACCTGGTCGCCGCCACACACGCTTGAGACCATCGGAACCAAACAAATCAATCTTCGTCTCATCAGACCATAGAACATGGTTCCAGTAATCCATGTGATTTGTGGACATGTCTTCAGCAAACTGTTTGCGGGCTTTTTTGTGTACCGTCTTCAGTAAAGGCTTCCTCCTGGGGTGACAGCCATGCACACCAATTTGATGTAAAGTGCGGCGTATGGTCTGAGCACTAACAGGCTGACCCCCTACCTCTTCAATCTCTGCAGCAATGCTGACAGCACTCCTGTAATGAGTCACATGACATTTTGGAGGGAAAATGACAAGCAGTACTCAATTTGGACATTTAGGGATGTACGTCGTTCCCATGCGTTGTACTCACTTTTTTGCCAGGGGTTTAGATATTAATGGTTATATTTTGAGTTATCTTGGGGGGAAAATAAATTAACTCTATATATAAGCCACACGCAGACTACTTTTCATTGTGTCAAAGTTTCGTTTTGTCAGTGTTGTCCCATGAAAAGATATACTTAAATATTTGCAGAAATGCGAGGTGTGTACTCACTTTTGTGATACACTGTAGATTCACAAATAAGTCCACATTTCGGGGCCGGATCTATGGGGGGGCCGGGGTGGGCACGGCCCACCCAGACGTGAGTCGTGCCCACCCAATCAAAATGTCGGTGTTCTGTTATGCATAAAAGATTGATGGGTTTGGTGATTGAATACCTGAGTTTTATTCCTTTTACGTCTTATTAGCATCATCTAGTGGACGCCTTGATTTACTGCATCCCATGTGCACTTTATTTGAAAGAAACTGTCACACGGATGTGCAGTAGTCGTTCAGTAGGGAATCACACGAAGACGGCCGCAGTCAGTTCGCACCGTCCCTGTGACCACTTTGCCTTGAATTTGAGGTTGCATCGCCGGTATGTATTGTTTAAATGTGTTTAAAAACGTAAATATGTGAATTGTGTGTACTTCAGTGCAAAAAAAGTGTGACAGATTCACTTAGCATGAAACTTGTGATATGTTAATTACCCACGAGTTAGAGGGTCGGCAAAATGGCGTCTCGGGCGCTCTGCTAATTGTTTATTCATATTTTCATATGCAGTTTGCTACAGATAGGGCAGTACATATACGATTTCATATATTGTGGATAATTTGATTGTGTTGTTTTGTCTGTTTTCTTTAGTTTCACCCTTTTGAGTGTTAATAAACCTGCTTAGACATAGCCACGTCTGTAGAGTCGTTGATACGAGAAAGGTGTTCATAGCCACGACTATCGTGACGGCACAGTCTCTATTTAGCGTCGCACTGGATATAGAGAACGCACGGAGAGTTGGTCTCACCTACTTTTTTATTGCAGGATTAACGGTCACTGTTGGCCACAACCACGCCGAACAAGAAATCACCAAAACAAGCTGTTTTTCCAACCTCATTTGTTATCCGCGCGCTTCCTCTCTCTCCTCCAGACACATTCTCGCAGTCGGACATCCGGGCATTAATGACGTCACCAGCCACAGCAAAGCGTCGCCATATTGAAATGGGGGCAAAACACGAGTCACAAGGAGTTGCTCTGTCCTTTATTGTAGTACAAACACGTTGAACTTTTGTCTTATTTGCGGTCTTTTTTTCCATCGGAATGACTAAAGTTTCCGTGTTGAGGTTTGTAACACAAGGAAGAGTCCGGAGCCCCATTTGAAGTTCTTTATTCTTCATCGTGAGAAGAAAAGGACAAGCAAATGGCTGAACGCAATTAATTAAGAAACAGTAAAAGAAGACGGTTCCGTGGACCATTGTCGCCAGTGGGAACCTAAATCCAGGCACATTTACTGTATGTTTGCAGCTGACATTTTATTACTGGTGAGTAAACTTTAATCGATTTTCTTGCCCCAATTAGCTGCTAGGATTCAATAGACTAAGCATTTTTATTATTACCGTAACTGACAACTTGCAAAGCGTTATTTTTCTTTTGCCATGAACTGCTCTGATCGGTCAATCGGTATATTATTGGCCTGGTGGGAATTGGTTATTTTGCCGTGACGTGTTCACAGCTAAATAACGCTTGGAGGCGAATTACCGGTTATGGCAGAAATGATCACTCCGTATATACGACCAGTTTTCTTAGTTCCTCACAGTACATTTTCCACGTAATTGGTAAAGGTCAACTTACTGGGTGACTTTATGAGGTAGTTGTAGATGTTACCGAACTCCACTGCAGGCAATTCCTTTGGATTGGTTGTCCAGCTATCAGCTGCGACTTTGTATGGGCAGATTTGCAAGCCAATACACGCTAATTTTAAGTTGTATCGCCTCCTCGCGTCTGTCGGCAGTGACTCGTGATAATAAGTCATGTATTATATATATATATATATAAGACGTTTTTAATGAAAAAAAAGACGCAAAACACAGCTGAAATATATGAATTTCAGACGTTTGTCTACGGATGTTTACCTGTGCGTGCCCCCATCTCGAAATGGCGACACGTTGCTATGCGAGATGACGTCATCGTGACATCACGCCGACAGAGAGAATAAGTAGATAGATGAATGAAAAAAAACAACAAACAAACAAAAAACAAACCCCCCAAAAATTAATGCAGTCTCAACGGGACACAAGCCAGCGTCCTACTTGCGCCGGTCCCAAGCCTGGAGAAATGCAGAGGGTAAAAAAAAGCCTGCATTGGGGGTGCCCCCTCAAGTTTTCTTAGTGCCCACTCTGGTGGGTAAACCTAGATCCGGGCCTGCCACATTTTTGGTGTCATCCTCTTTGATATTAATATCGTATTCTGTAGATGTATACTTCCATTTATTCACACAAATACATATCTGGTCATTTCACGTGGTTGTACATGATCTTTTCATAGCTTTGTGTTATATACAGTACAAGGACTTCTGCTCTTTTTGTTTTGTCTGGCTATGGGCTGCACTAGACAGCAGTATAACTGGCATGCGCGTCAAGATTCGGGGCACTTCTTCTGGGGTCACCTCGTGATGACAATAACACATGAAAATACATGACAATAAACCTAGCAACCCACTGAAGATTGCTACACGATGTTCCTGTATATGTTAATAAGAAAATAGCAGAACATTACAGGTATTCACATACACAATAAATACAAACTTGTTAATAATCTCTTAACTATGCAGGAATGCAAAAAAATAAACATTTGTCCTAAGACCACTCAACATTGTCTGTCTAAATAAATTGAATATAACTGAAAACACTCCTTAGTCAGGGAATAACAAAAAAAAAAAATAAAAAAAAACTGTGAACATCTCTAAAGTGCATCAGTGGATTGAGCAATTATGAAAAAAAAAAATCTAAATCGGGATTAATTAAACTTTTTACTTCGATTATGATTAATGTATGACTATCAGGAAAAATGTCTGCATAGGCTGCACATAAAAATACTTTAAATAATGTAGTAAATACTTTTTTATTAATACATGAAACGCACTAATACACTAGGTATTTGGTTTCAAAACTTTTTTTAATTAACTTTAACAGTAGAAAACACATGCAGTAGGACACTTCTCTTAAGCAGCTTCCTACTCGAGTTTTGCAAGTTTTTAGCAAGTTCACACAGTTTAATATTATGCTAACTCCGATGCAGGTCGGACTTTCAGTAGCAAAATTAGTGATGTGTTTCCCACCTCCACACCATTGACATCTTTTTACATTACTTACAGTGGCTGCTGCTGCTGCTGGCCGAAAAAAAACTTCTAATATCCCTCCTCTTCGAAGAGGGCAGAGGTGGTGGCATGTTGACATGTCTTTCTGTCGTGGACCAGGGTTGTGTGAGTGTGCGTGTGTGGGGTGGGGATCCAGATATCAGCCAATCAAATGTGCATTTGAGGGGAAAAAATGGACGGGCACATTCATTATGTGAAAAGGGGTAAATGTAAGTCTGAACATAATGAAAATAATACAGTTAATAATGGTAGGGTCAATACTATCCTTACAACATGCAGTATGGGAGGACAATCAAAATGATCTATATAACTGAAGTTGGTGGGGACAATTTGAACATCTTGAAAAGTTGGTAGTGTTATGTCCCTACCGTCCGAACATAATGAAAATAATACAGTTAATAATGGTAGGGTCAATACTATCCTTACAACATGCAGTATGGGAGGACAATCAAAATGATCTATATAACTGAAGTTGGTGGGGACAATTTGAACATCTTGAAAAGTTGGTAGTGTTATGTCCCTACCGTCCCTATGCAAACCAACGCCCTTGATTTTTATGGTACTTACGGGTCACTTGCAGTAAATTTTGGATCATTTCCTATTGATTTTTGGAGCATTTCCGGGTAATTCCTGTTGGTTTTGGGTTTTCTGGGTCACTTCCTTGTTAATGCATTAGCTGCTCTTGACGGTCCATTTTGACTGGGAGGGGGTGAATGAACAACTGTGACTGCAGACACAAAACTGAGCCAACTTCAGTAGTGCACGTACTCAAATCATGCATCGTAAATATCTTGTTTTCTTGAGCCGATGTCAAAATAACAGCATGTGATTCTGAATGTAGAGTATGAATAAGCTACAAGGTGCCTGTTGGCAGAACAACCTTGTGGGCTGGATTGTACTGCTTCCGGCTCGGGCGTTTGATACCCAATTTAGTAAACGTGGATGACATGTTGATGTCTCTGCAGAATTGGGAAGACGACGTGCGGCGCTTCCACAGAATGTTTCGGCACTCAGGGGACACGGAGCTGGTGGTCCTGGTCGGGAATCACGACATCGGCTTCCACTACGAGTAAGGGTGCACTTTTATTAGTATTAATGGTGTGAATGACCAAATTCATGACAATACAATATAGATTCATTGAATGAATGGAAATTGCTTCCTTTACTCTTAAGTCTGTTGCAATTTGATTAGATTTAACGCAAAATTATATACAGCTTTCACATAGTTTTTGTTTTAGTTTCCCCTAAAACAAAAAACACAAAGAAATTGTGATATTTTTAACAATTTCCATCCCTCCCACTTCAAAGGGATTGAACGTCTATGGCCGTCAGTGGCAGCCAATGCCAGGCAATGAGGTAATTTTGGGCCATTTAAGGTCATTTACGTGTTGACTTTCAGTTACTTCCTGTTGAATTTGGGGTATTTTTTGTGCCACTTATTTTGAGTTACATAACTGGAAGTGACCTGGGAATCACCCAAATAAATAGGCAGTGAATCAAACTCAACAGGAAATGACCTGTAAATGCCCTGAAAATCGGACCGAATGACTGTGAAGGCTCTGGTTTCGAATGAACGAACGTTTCTAGTCTAAATGGATTGGGCGTCGAGCACCGTGAATGCAGCCTTAGAGTTAACTGAGACACTATTATGGTGGAAGATTTTGGTAGCAACTTGTTGGTTCCTTATTAGACATTGACACCTTTTTAAAACAATATCTCGATTCTTGGCAGAAGCGTATTGATTAGGGCTGTCCCAAACGACTAATTTTCTCCCGATTAGTCAGCCGACTATTTTTCCGATTAGTCGACTAATCTTATAATTTAAAAAAAAAAATTTTTTTTTTTTTTTTTTTACTAATTTAGCAATGAAATTTTTGTTGACGCTCATCAATTCACAAAAACTTTTTGGGACACTTAAATTCTTTCTAGAAGTACAAATAAACAGATAAATAACAAAAATAAATCACAAATAAACAATGACTTAAATGCTGATAGAATTAACTTGTGCTAAAGAATGGAATGTAAACAGATTCAGAACAATGACTTCACCTTTCCAACATGATTCAAAACAATTCTTAAAAAAATACCTAGCATTAATATTATAGTATACTGTAGTACTATATATAATAGTATTATAATATTTATTCATTGCCAATCACGTTTCATAAAGGGTGTCATTTCAAAGGTATTCTTAGTGTAGAATCTGAAGTATGTGGGATTAACTCCAGAAATCGTTATTTATATGACCAACATGACATGCCTTTATTTTGAAATGTTTGCCGGAAGTACGTTCGCTAAACCGCTAATTTAAGCTTGACACTCCGCAAAAAAAGCACTTTTTGTGATTGCATGTGGTGTCAGTAATAGATTTTTTTCCTTTTGCAAATGCTGTTTACCAGCGATTTTTCATGTTTGAAGTGTCACCTTTTAACTGCAAGTTTTGGAGAAGGCTGCCTGTTTTACAGCCGGCTAAAGTAGGTCTTTTTTCCCCATTCACCTCAATGTAGCAATGCTAACGTAAATAGTGTTTTATATAGATGTGTTTTCTTATTTTGTATGTCTGAACTTTAATTCTACAGCGTGTTGATGAGAGAAAAGAACTAGTCTCATATGCCATCAGCACGCACGGACAAATGGACGCATGCACGCACGCGTGCGCAGCGATAAAACACAGCCGTGAAAATGACCGCCCTCCTTTTTATTTACTATGCGATAAATGGACTCAATGCATATCGCGACAGGCGTAGCAACTTTAATAAAACATGTCATTAGTTAGTTAAATGGACTGACAATCTCCTGTCGTTATCATTCACGGCCGACGTGCAGCCCAAGCTTGGCATTGAAGAGACAGAACACAACAGTGTGCCCTCCTTTGTTTCTTTAAAAATAAGTCAATGTTTTGGACTCTTCTGGTGCGCTTTTTTGGCTTTGTGCCGCTTTCCGCGCTTGCATACCAAGCGTCCGACATTCTGAACTTTCAACGCATATATTTTTTAACCCTAAATTAACCGTTGACGGGATGTTGTGCTCATCGACGGATTTACGTAATCGATGACGTCGACTATGTCGACTAGTCGGGACAGCTCTAGTATTGATAACCTTTGGGGATACAAAGTATCACGATATATCACCATTTCGATATTTTGTCACACCCCTAATTAAAACCATGCTTTTTATTAAAATAAAATGTTGTTGGTCAATGTTTTGCGTTCAGATCGAATTGATCAAATCGATCCTCAACCAATCGAAGCATCAATCCAGATTTTTTTGAAGCTGTGGTAGTGGGCTGCATCGGAAAACATCAGACAACGTGCCACGGCGAAAATGTTTCGTAACATGACTAGGGGTGCAAAAGTTCAGTTAGCCCACGGTTCGGTTTGAACCTCGGTTTTGGGATCACGGTTTCGGTTCGGTCTGCGTTTTGCTTTTTTTTAATTATTTTTTTATTTTTTTTTAATCAATTAATTCATTACATTTTTTTTTAACTGCCCTTATTTTGCTTTTTTTAAAAAATGAAATAAACACTTAAAATGTAAACATTTTCGACTGTTAAAATGCCTCTTAGCCCTTTGGCTAGTGTAGTGACTGACTACTGAAATACACACACAGTAGTAAAAAAGTTACTTGGCAAAGTAACTGATGATACCTTTCATGTTTTTTTTTTTCATAAAAAAAAATAATAAAAAACAAACAAACCCAAAAACATAGTAACCTTTGCTATGGTTGGAGGTCATTTAATGTTGTGAATCAACCATTAAAGAAGATAGAATTGCTCCCGTTTTTGCATTAGTTCCCTTCTGTCTACTTTCGACATGTGAAAATTTTAAAACTGTTTCATCCTTTAAAGATAGACTCAAGTCAAGATTTTGCCGATTTAGGAGTATTTTAGATACAAAGTTGCTTAGGTTCGCTCGTAAGGTTTACTACTACAGACCCTTTCTGAGAAGTTTACTGCTCTAAAATGGCGGCTGTTTACTAACGCTACCGAGTCTGTCATTTCGCATGTGGTTCTATATGCATGAGATATCTAGACGTAGATTGTATGCTGGAAATGTACAATGTCAGGAAATATTGGAGCCGCCTAGCATCGCGTTTGCTACAGCGTCTCAACAAACACTCTTCACTCTCCGTGTCTCTGACTTTTCTCGCGCCATTCAACCGACGTATTAACGAACATTGTCTCGTTGCAGAAACCATGACCAAATCCGAACGGATGAAAAAAAAACCCTAATGCACGAAAAACGTGCAGATTTTGAACGTAGCGTACGGCGTACACATTTAAAAATGAGTGCTCACTTGTACAAATTACGACGAGACCGTACAACTTGACAGGTATAAATTATAGTGGGCCGTCACAGTTAGGTAGTAGCACTCTGTAGCACGGGACGTCCGTCTATGTGCTTTAACGAAATCATCTTCGATGGCTTTGCGTGCCATTTCATAAATGTCGGGGATTAAGTTGTTGGAGAAATTTGTCCGCGAGGGAACAATGTAACGCGGGTCAAGCGTTTTCACTGGTGTCATCTTCGGGGTAGTCCTACCCTGAGAAAGTGATATCTGTGGGTGATGCCGGCTGAGGTGCCGGAGTCATGTTATAAAAGTCTTGCCATTAGCATGGGGAACAAGCGCTGAGCAATGCTTGCATTTTTTTTTTCCCAATATTTTCTCTCCCTTCGCATTGTAGTGCATGGAGAAACTAAAATGTTGCCACACCGCACATTTGAAAGAAGCCGGTGCTTCCTCAAAATTCGATCTCTCCACTCCTCCGCTCGCCATAGCTATTTGTTTTCTTTCTTGTTTCACTTTCACTTCGCTCGTAAGCGAGAGAGGGCATTACTCGGCGTCTATTACACAGAATATCCAACATTTACTTGCGGGGCGGGAATTTCTCAACAGCGGTGCTTCACGTCACACACACACACACACACAGAGGCTGATCAATTCATTCCACAAGCGTTCGGAATACATTAATTGCAAACCGAAAAGGCGCGGTTCATAAAGGCGTATTGAACCGTACAGGGCGAACCGTACGGTTCGGCTTTGAACCGCAAACCGTTGCACCGCTAATCATGACAAATAATTTTTTAACTTTTTTTTTTTCCCAAAAAGAACCATAACAAAGTTTGCGTCCTGCCTGCCCTTGGTTTTCCTGGATTTTTTAAGAAACAATTTGATGGCTGTTTCATAAGGGAAATCAGCAATAGGTGGTCCATTTATAGTCAATGTGAGGCATGCTCTCAGATGGTTCCCTTGCAGCTGGTTCCTGCGGTCTGTCTTCACCTACACAAGAATTTTAAAAAATGAGATCGAGTAAATGAAGACACACAAGCATCTCTAACTTACATTGTACAGTTGACCAAGTGTCTTACTCTGTTCATTGCAGAGAAATCTCTCTCATAGTTCACTGTTGAGATGGGCACTGTCAACGCAATGGCCGACAGTTGGCTCAAGCAAGGGTACAGCCCTCCCCATTCATCAGTGTGTGATGCATCTTTGACATCATGCTGACCTGGCCCATATTCTGAAAATCATTTAATGGACACCCATTGCCGTCGTCAGACATATTTCACTAGGGCACATGCCACAGTATTGATTTGCAGCACCACAGTATAAATTTCACCGGTAAAAAAAAATTAAGTCTACATAGCATAATCTATAGAATACATCTATTTAATATGGTAATCTTCCTCTATACACTCCATATACACAATCTGCACATGGCTCCTTAATATGGTAATTTATGCACATAACTTTGGCTGTGATAGGCATGAGTTGACACTTCCGCGAAGCATCTTCAGGAGATACTGTATGTAGGGAGATCAGAGTTCCCAACTTGGAAAATCGTTCTGATGTGTTGTGAAGTCGTAATGTGGGATAAAAACATGCTTGCTAGAAAGAAGAGTAGCCTATTTTAAAGCTCCAACGATACATCACAAGTGGGTGACCAAACATCCTCTTTTGCCCGGACAAGTCCACTTTTCACGTCCTCTCCGTAGCGTCCGGCAGGTTTTGATAAATTCTTGAAAATATCCAGTTTTCATGATTTTTCACGGGACCAATTAGAAGAGAAACCCTCCGGCCTTTGGGGGGCAGCACCTGCCTGCCGTGGCTCCTACTAGTAGGGGGAGAAGTAGTTCTTCTTGTTTTTGGTTGGCAGTTTACCCTTGTATCACGGGGCATTACCGCAATCTAGTGGACTGTCGGTTTGGCAAGAGATCAGGCAGTTACAGACTACAATAAGGAGTTGTTATAAGAGACGTTTATGCCGTTGTTGTAATTTATAAAAATGTTTAGTTGGCGCATGGCCTACTTGTTCGTGTGTGTGTGCATTGACTGGACTACATTTCCATGGGTCTGCATCCTGTTTTTTTTTTTTGTTTTTTTTTTCATAATTTAATTTAGGGTTTTTTTTGCGTTTTTATTGTTTGATTTTTTTTTTTTTTTTTTTAGAAAGAATAAAGCCTGTAACCTATTGAGTAAAAAAAATATTTCAATCCAGTATTTAATACTGTATATACTATATGGCAATATATATTTTTTTATCACTGACGACCTGACACTGAATGATATGTATCCGTGCCTGATATACACAGCTGGTAACTATTATGTTTTTGTTCTGAGTTGTTCTTTGTGACATGTTTGTGTTTTCAGTTGTTCTCTGTGACGCTTGAGTTATGCTCCTGCCTTGCGGTGACGGCCAAGTGACTACGGCGTCAATGCGGCGTTATGTTTGTATGGATTCTGGGCATGCTTGTTGACTTCTGGTCGAGTTTAACGGAGAAAAAATACACAATGCTAGATGGAACGTTTGAATGTGGATCTTCAGCTCGTCAAAATTTAATAAATGTTGATAATACAAATGTTGAGGCGCAGGCAACGCAGAAGACGGTTTCGAGGCGGTCTGTCTGACTTTTGATGCCACACAGAGAGATCTAGCCTCGGGTGGAAACCAGCAAGCTGTGGCGGCTAGCTTCAAACTGGCGTCGAGCACTGCGTCCAGCGTTTTGTCCAAGGTCTGCAAAGCCCTCCAGCCCGATTTGTTTGCGTGTCCTACAGCCAGCCAGTGGGAAGCCATAGCAGATTTCTGGCGGCTATGGTACTTCCCAAACTGCTTTGGAAGCCTTGATGTTAACGTTCTCATAAAAGCACAGAGGCACTCTCAATCAGTGATGATGTATGGAGTGTGAACTGTCTGTTGTTGAAAATTAAACATCAAAACAACTCTATTGACACAAAACCGGTGCTTTATTCTTCATATACTTGAATTGTGACACGTAAATAAGTCACAGGCTCACACCAAACATATGAACACAATAAATGATGAAGTGCACCAACCAAAAATACGACATAAAGTGATACAAATCTGGCAGTTTTTGGCCGACTCAGTCACCGCTTTGTGTGGCCATTCGATTCCGAACACATTCATACTGTACTTGTCACGTTGGTTCTTCCATTTTTTAAAAAATTCAATCCCTGTCTGACCTCCAGCCCCATATTTTCAGCAATCTCCTCCCACAAATTGCTTGCCATTTGGCAATCTTCATAATGTCTTGACGAGACATTCTAGAAATTGTCATACTTGCTCTTTGTTGATACCCTCGTCGACTTGGTCCATTTTTGCGTGTAGAAAAATAATGTTTGACAATGCCGGTGATTTCCCGCTAAACCGGAAACAACAGTCTGAGCGGACCAATCATAATCCATTTCCACCAAGTCACACGCGTTGACGCGACACGAAGTCAGAAAAAAAAGAAGGAACCAGAAAGGCTACGGCGAAGGGTCGTAAATCGGGTCTTCCTTGACGGCGCAGGTCTGACGGGGAAGCATAACTCGGCCTTTAAGGAGCACAGTCTTTGTGACGCATGACTATGATGGAATATGCCAGGGGTGTCAAACCAATTCCACAAAGAGCCAAGAGGGTCCTGGATTTCATTTCAGCCAAGACTGCGCAAACAGATTAATCAATTAATTTTGTGCAGAAACAAGCAGCGCCTGACTGCAATTAACTGATTACACTTGTAGGAGATCAGATTGGTAAAAAGCTGACCTCTTCATTGGTTGGAACGAAATCAGGGACCATCATGGCCCTTTATGGAATTAGTTTGACACCAGTGGAATATGCTGACAAATAGTGGAGAAGGGCCAGACACATGACAGAACCCTCCCTCTCAAGGTACGGCCCCAGAAGTCCCAAGAATCGAGCCACAGAGCAGGGAGGGCAGAGAGGAAACAGGAAGAGGGTTAATACTCCTTCGACCTGTGAGAGTCCATGGCCTCATCCATAGAGGGCATCGGCTCAATCTCTTCCTAGCCAGTGGAGGATTCAACTTCTGATGGCACCGGATTGGGCTCAGAGTCAGAGCAAGACGCAGGCATGTGCTGAGAGCAAGCCACTCTAGATCGACCCTCCGGACGGACGGCTGCTCAGGATGGAGGCGGTGGAAGTCTGATATGAGGGTCCGATCTAAAATCCGCCCAGCTGGGATCCGCATACTCTCCTCAGGACCGTTTCCCTACCAGTCCACCAGAAATTGGAGGCCCCTGCCCTGCCAGCGTGACTTGAGCAGGCGGTGAACAATGTCGACAGGACCACCGTCGACCAGGCGAGGAGGGGGAGGTAGTGTTGCATTTGAAACCAGGAGACTTTCATGGACTGACTTTAGTTTTAAAGGGATCTGACCGCTGGACCCGCGCTGGCACAGCTCCAACGGGCCGGGCTGGCGGGACCCAGGCAATCCGGCCAGAAAGGCAAACTGCGTGTTCACCTTAGTCTTACCCCTTTGTACTGACTCCATTTTGAAAGGTTAAAAGAAGGCTCACCAAATACAAATGGACAATTTATTGGGTTGACAGCAATCAAAACAGCAAGGCGAAACAAACACTCAGGCGAAGAGGCAAACTCGTTCCAAGGTCTCCATATCAGAAGTCAACAAAAAGGTTATGAACAGAATCAATCTGCATGAATTAACTGCCTGCCTTTGGGATACAGTGGTATGAAAAAGTATCTGAACCTTTTGGAATTTTTCACATTTCTACATAAAATCACCATCAAATGTGAGTTGATATTTGTCAAAATCACACAGATGAAAAAAACAATGTCTGCTTTAACTAAAACCACCCAAACATTTATAGGTTTTCATATTTTAATGAGGATAGTATGCAAACAATGACGGGGGGGGGGGGGGGGATAAGTAAGTGAACCATCACATTTAATATTTTATTGCCACCCCTTTGGCAGCAATAACTTCAACCAGACGTTTCCTGTAGCTGCAGATCAGTCTGGCACATCGATCAGGACTAATCTTGGCCCATACTTCTCTACAAAACTGCTGTAGTTCACTCAGATTCCTGGGATGTCTGGCATGAATCGGAGTCTTTAGGTCATGCCACAGCATCTCAATGGGGTTAAGGTCGGGACTTGGCCACTCCAGAACGCGTATTTTGTTCTTCTGAAACCATTCTGAAGTTGATTTACATCTGTGTTTTGGATCATCGTCTTGTTGCAGCATAGATCCTCTTTTTTAGCTTCAACTGTCTGACAGACGGCCTCAGAGTTTCCTGCAAAATATCCTGATAAACTTTTGAATACATTCTTCCGATAATGATTGCAAGTTGTCCAGGTCCTGAGGTAGCAAAACAGCCCCAAATCATGATGCTCCCTCCACCATGCTTTACGGTGGGGATGAGGTGTTGATGTTGGTGAGCTGTTCCATTTTTCCTCCACACATCACGTTGTGGGTTACTCCCAAATAATTCAACTTTGGTTTCATCAGTCCACAAAATATTTTGCCAAAACATCTGTAGAGTGTCCAAGTGCCTTTTTGCGAACATTAAACATGCAACAATATTTTTTTTAGACAGCAATGGCTTCCTCCGTGGAGTCAACCCATGAACACCATTTTTGGCCAGTTTGTTGATATGTGCATAGAGATATTGGACTGTGCCAGTGATTTCCGTAAGTCCTTAGCAGACACGTTAGGGTTCTTTTTACCTCTCTGAGTACTCCATGCTGATCTCTTGGCGTCATCTTTGGAGGGCGGCCACTCCTTAGGAGAGAAGCAACAGTGCCAAAATCTCTCCATTTGTAGACTTACTTCTCTGACTGTCGATTGATGAACATCTAGACTTTTAGAGCTGGTTTTGTATCCTTTCCCAGCTTTATACAAATCAACAATCCTTGATCGCAGGTCTTCCGACAGCTCTTTTGACCGAGCCATGATGCCCATCAGACAATGCTTCTCATCAAGACAGTTCTTACCAGGTGTGTGTTTTATAGTGGGCAGGGCAGCTTTAAACCACTCATCAGTGATCGGGCACACACCTGACTTAAACTGTAGGGTAATAAATTGTTTCCTCTTTAAGTCTCCTTAGGCAGAAGGTTCACTTATTTAATTTCCCCCCTTCTGTCATTGTTTGTATGCTATTGCTATCCTCATTAAAAGTATGAAAACTAGGGCTGTCAAACGATTAAAATTTTTTATCAAGTTAATTACAGCTTAAAAATTAATTAATCGTAATTAATCGCAATTAATCGCAATTCAAACCATCTATATAATATGCCATATTTTTCTGTAAATTATTGTTGGAATGGAAAGATAAGACACAAGATGGATATATATATATATCCAACATGTGGTACATAAGGACTGTATTTGTTTATTATAACAATAAATCAACAAGATGGCATTAACATTATTAACATTCTGTTAAAGCGGTCCATGGATAGAAAGACTTGTTCTTAAAAGAAAAATGTTAGTACAAGTTAAAGAAATTTTATATTAAAACCCCTCTTAATGTTTTCATTTTAATAAAATTTGTAAAAATTTCAATCAAAAAATAAACTAGTAGCCCGCCATTGTTGATGTCAATAATTACTTACACAATGCTCCTGGGTGCTGAAGCCTATAAAATCAGTCGCACCCAAGCGCCAGCAGAGGGCAGCAAAACTCCGCAAAACACAATTAACAAGTGGGCCTTTCACTCTTCTGTCGTTTAATTCTGTCTGAGCTGGGCAAGTGCGTTAATTGCGTCAAATATTTTAACGTGATTAATAACAAAAAATTAATTACCGCTCGTTAATGCGGTAATTTTGACAGCCCTAATGAAAACCTATAAATGTTTGGGTAGTTTTAGTTAAAGCAGACGCTGTATTTTCATCTGTGTGATTTTGACAAAGATCAGATCACATTTGATGGTGATTTTATGCAGATATGTGTGAAAATTCCAAAAGGTTCAGATACTTTTTCATACCACTTCATAACCTCTAACTATTTTGTATGTGTGCTCATCGTATTTTTTTTTCTATTTGACTCAAACAGCATTACTCTTGCAAATGGATATTGGAAAGTTATTTGCTCGCAGCAAGGATAAATCAACAAGGCGGAATGAGGGAGGTAAACCACTTTTAGGTCACAACCTACCAGTTGAGAAACACCGATTAATTGCATCACAGTTACCGTGATATATCCCCATTTCTGTCCAGAAAAAGTAGAGCAGCAGAATGTAGGAAGAGGTGAAAGAGAGATGGAAGTTGATGAGAATGAGCAGAGGTGAATTGACTACCAACAAGAGATGTCCGAATTTTGATTTTGAATACTGATGGCTGAAAAACAAACATCACTTTTTTTTCCAGAAACTTGTATTTTCATCCAATTATATATAGTTTAAAGCCCTATTTGTGACTTTTTGTTATAGATAAAATGAAATGAACGGAAATGCTATCAAACTGTCAAACACAAGCTTTAACCTACACATGCAATGTTTACGAGTGCAATTTCCTGCACTTGTGGTCATTTGTGGTCCGATTTCTCGGCAGAAAAAGTGTACCGACTTGTGAAAAGGAAGGATAAATGTTTTTTTGCAATGTCATGAAAACTGCATCTGTTTTAAAACTGCCTGTTAACTCATTGGCTTCCTCTGACTTCGAACTGTGAGGGCTTCATTTGATGTCTATTTATTGTCAATGGCTGCGAATAACTTGAAATTTCCATTTCACAATATTACACTGTTTAAACACCAGGTTTTCATGACTTGAATAATTTACCAATTTAAAGCCCTTAACATTAACGGCGATAGACAAATACATTCGCCTTCATCCCTCCCAGTTCAAATGACTTGGACGTTTATTCGTGATCAACTCACAGGCAGGAGAATATCTCACCTTTCGGCAAAATTTGCCGTTTTGAAGTCAAAAAGGGTGACCTACACGAATTGTGTAGTTCCGAGAAGAAAATTTTTTAAAAGAGTTTTTAATGTCGGGTGCTTGGTATGCAAGCGGGGAAAGCACACAAAGCCAAATAAGCGCACCAGAGAGGCCAAAACATTGACTTATTTCAACAAAACAAAGGAGGGTACACTGTTGTGTCCTGTTTCTTCAATGCCAAGTTTGGCTGCACGTCGGCCGTGAATGAACACCTAAAGCGCCGTCACCCAGTTGTAAATTTGGAAAACGACTGGAGACAGTTACAAGCTAGCAGATCGTAAGGCCATCTAACTAACTAATGACATGTTTTATTGAAGTTGCTAAGCCAGTCGCGATACGCAATGAGTCCGTTTATTGCACGGTAAATAAAAATGAGGGTGGTAATTTTCACGGCTGCGTTTTATCGCTGCGTGTGTGCATACATTTGTGCGTGCGTGCTGATAGCATATGAGACAACAGTGCCTTTCTCAGATGTTTATTGGTCTTCAACTCCGTAGAATTAAAAGTTCAGATATACAAAATAAGGAAACTCATCTATATTAAACAGTGCAAACGTTAGCATTGCTACACTGAGGCTAATGGGGGGAAAAAAGACAACCTACTTTAGCCTGCTATAAAACATTGGCAGTCTTCTCCAAAACGCAAACTTGCAGTTAAAGGGTAAATTTCAAACATGAAAAATTGCTGGTTAACAGCACTTGCAAACGAAAAAAAAAAGAAAAAAATTAATTGATTACTGACACCACATGCAATGACAAAAAGAGCTTTGCGCTTTGAGTTAGCGGTTACCGAACGTGCTTCCGGTGAGCATTTCAAAATAAAAGCACGTCATGTTCGTCATATAAATAACGATTTCTGGAGTTAATCCCACATACTTCAGAATTTAAATTCTACACTAAGAATAGCTTTAAAATGACATCCTTGATGACAAATCTGATTGGCAATGAATAATTATTATACTGTACTACTGTTATATATAGTAGTATACAATAATATTAATGCTAGATATTTTTTTAAAGGGGATGTAGCGCCCTGGGAAAATTTTGATATTCCATCATTTATCCATAAACGCATGCCTTTTGTATTCATATCATGCCACTTCGTGTAATTACACACAAGAAAATGAGAGAAATTTGGCTCGATTGTCAAGCTAAAACGACCGGCGCCCGAGATCTGGCAGATTGTGTGCGTGACGTCACGTCAAGTGAAGAGAGTGCCACCGGCCACTAGGGGGGCAGCGCCTGTCTGCATCAATATAATTCCTTCTAGTGTGGGGAGAATTAGGGGTGTTTTGAGCTGTTTATGCTGATGCATTGTGTTCGTCCTGCACATATTCCAGGTTCCCTCATGAAGAAACACCGCTCGTTGTCAATAAAAGAGAATTCAGAGTTGGCAGTGAGGGCTGTTTCTTCAACAAGAAAAAGGCTCAGTGCTTTAATACTGAATGGCGGCGATGATGGCAGTCAATTTCGTTTCTAGTTTCAGCGACGAATCCGACGTAGAAGGACGTAACGAATGTTCATCTAATGGTGACGAGGAGAGTTGCAAAGCTTTAATCGGTGTTATAGGTGACCAATTTGAGCCCAAACGAACGCCAATGCAGCGTAATGAAACGGTCATTGAGGGGAGCAATGACACTGATGAAACATCGGCAGCAGATCGTGTGGGAAACACCAATGATTTGTTTAGCATTTCTTTTTGTGAAGCTGATACACCGTGACTGCAAAATAAAGGAATGCATAGAATAATTATAATTTATTGCGCTATCATAGCTTTTCGCTCTGCCAACAGACACAAATATGAACGGGATCAGAGGATTTGTTCTATATATTTTACGAACGATCATTTATACATGTGTCGAGTCCTGTATCCAAAGGCGTGACATTTTTTTTTATTAATTATAAAAGAGTACTCACTCTGGCCATTTCAAGCTTGGCTGCTCCCTTCTTTGCGTAGCTTTAGCCTCCTTTAGCAGTCATCGTCTCTCTCTTGATATCTCGGGACATTTAGGTGGCTGTGCATCTATGGTCGGCACCGCATCTCCTTTGAGCAGCAATCTTTTAGCAAAACCCGATTTCTCTTGTCCATAGTTCGAGAAGCTTTCAGTTGGAAAATGCGCACCACAGAAAAGCGTGCCGGAGGCTGTGTCTAGAAAATTAGCCCTCTTTGCACGGACGAACTTTACCCATTTTCTGTGTAGTCCAGCTTTTTTTTTCGCGTTCAGGAACTCATGGATACTATATTCCGATAAACAACTATTTGTACACCACATAGCACAGCAGTTTTGAACCATTGTTGTGATGTTTTGGTCAAACAAACCCCAACGCTACTCTCTCGTCGTTAAAAAACAATGGCACCTAGCTCCGCCTCGACTTTCAATCACTTGTCGTGACGTCGCCGCCCCATTCGGCTGTTTCCGGAACACTTTCGGTAGTGTTCGTCATTTTCGATCTATTTTCGATAATTGCTCATTAATGTGATTGATTTTTTTGTTAACTTTATCAATATTTGTTATCTTGGCGCATAACGGTTCTATTGATGTCTCACACCCCCTTTGCCGAAACATCCCCTTTAAGAATTGTTTTGAATCATGTTGGAAAGTCAGTGTTCTGAATTTGTTTACTTTCCATTCTTTCGCACTTGTTAATACTATCAGCCTTTGACCTCATTGTTTATTGTCATTGTGTATCGTAGTTATTTATGTGTTTATTTGTACTTTAAGAAAGAGTTTAAGTGTTCCAAAATGTTTTTGCGAATAAATAAGCATCATCAAAAATTTCTGTGCTAAATCAAAAAAAAAAAAAGTGTGGGGGGAATTATTAGATTAGTCGACTATTCGTAAAAATAGCTGACTAATCGGGAGAAAATTAAATTAGAATAAATTAGAAAATTTAGGACAGCCCTAGTTGTACAGTGTTCAATATTTCCTCCATATTCTTCCATATTGTTAATTCAATATTTTTGCATATTTTTGATGTGGTGGTCGCCCCCTGCAGGATGGACTGGTTCAAGTTGCAGCGATTTGAGAAGGTCTTCAATGCCTCCTCCACCAGAATGGTCACCAAAAACGGAGTCAAGTGAGCCCTCTCGTTATATTTTGACAAGCAAAATCTTGCACGAGTACCAGTTAAGTTTGGGTTTTTCTAGCTTCCTGCTGGTAAACAGTGTGGCACTGCACGGCGACGGTTGCCCCATCTGCCAATCTGTGGAGAAGGAGCTCATCAGGCTTTCCAGGGACCTCAACTGTTCTCTTCAGGTAAGTCGGGAGCAAGTCGGTGCACCAAGAACCAAGCAAACCAACCAAAACTAATGCATATTTTTTTACACAGAATTCGGGAGACGGCTGTGAGGGTGCGCAGGTGTACCCACCCACAGCACCCATTATGCTTCAGGTATGAGAAAATGTCTTTGCTACCATTGACGACAATCAGAGGTGGGTAGAAATGCGTTTCATTTACAGTGATTACTGACAATGTCACTCATTACTTGACTACTTTTCACTGAACACTTGTACTTGAGTTAATCTTTTGGATCCCTACTTTTACTTATGAAATATTATTTTGAAGTAACACTTAGGGTTGGGCATCGATGGGATCCGGTACTAACACTCCAGTTCTCCTAGAAGCGTTCGAATATTTTTATTTCGATTCCAAGTTTCGATGCTCTGACCGCCTACGGGAAAAAATAGCTTCCGAAAACCACAAAGAAGAATCCACGTGAAGACAAGCTCCGTTATGAGCAAATAAAATTAAGTGGCTAATTTAGCTTAGCACAAAAATGTGTTCTATCGATTCACATAAATGACAAGAAAGTAATAGAATAAACACAACGAAATGATATCAGACCCTCTGTTAAAATGTGAAAATTTAAGATTTTGTTTTATCAAGGGTTCCTCACGATGTGTAGTGCCGAGGAGCTGTGTAACGTCTGTGTGATCCAATTCATTCAGGAGCATAAAACACCGCGTGAAATATGAAATAAACATGCTTTTTGGTGTCATACGCACTTTAAAACCAAGGGACAGAACATTCCCTGCCTGACATCTGCAAAATGTCAGCTCTTAACTAACTTGTAGAAATACCACCTAAAACAAAAGATGCAATATAATAAATGCCTGCAACATAAGACATTCTAAAACATAGGCAAAAGAATATGTGTAAATGTCTTCTGTTTGAGCTTTTGAAAATATAAACATCTTTGTGAAAGTGCACTCCTGTGAAAAGAAACGTCATTATATTCAAGTTCAAAAACTGAAATTTATTTGGTGGAAAACACTCAGGTGACTTGAAGTTCCGCACTGAGACTCCAAATTTAGCCAACTTTCAAAATTGTCCGATATGCATGTGGGATACATCATTGGAAAGCTTAAAATCTCAATTTTCTGGGGGAAGAAAAAATTTGAACAGGAGGGAATTTTTTCTGTTTTTTTTTTAATGTTTTTTAAACAGCAAAACCCTATCTGGAGGTGAGAGCATGCGAGAGCATAATTACAGACGCCATGACTTTAACGAGATATTATTGCTTACTTACCTTGTTTGGATCCAAACAAGCTGTGTCAAGACACAGCTGTGAATGGCCACAGCTGGGTTTTGGGGGGATTTTATGGGTGAAATATGGTAATATAATAAGGGTCGCGATGCAGAAATCGCAGACATCAAGGAGTGGTCGAGATTTTCTTTTTCATATATTTACCCTTTTAAACATTTTTTTTCTTCAATTTTTCTTTGTTTGGATCGATTATTTATCATCTAAGAAATTGGAGAAAATGCGACAGTAACAAAAAAAAATACAATTACGCGATAGTTATGAGGTAGATATCCTACTTTTTTACAGACGCCATTTTTTTCATTTTGACATAATTCATTTACAAGTTTAAAATATTCTTTTCAATTCAATTTTATTTGTATAGCCCTAAATCACAACAAGGTTGTCTTAAAGGACTTTGCAGAGGCAATATGATAAACAGTCAGAAACAGTAGATGAATAAATAAAGTTCTAGTCAAAGTCCTGGGCATCCCTCATCCTTAGACCCTCCATGTCGGCAAGGAAAAACTCCAAAAACCATTTGGAAAAAATGAGAAACCTTGGGGAGAACCACAGTCAGGAGAGATTCACTCCCAGGACGGATAGACAAGATGCACCAGGACTGCTAATGGGAATTATGTGAGTGAATCATTTTTAAAAGTTGTTTTTTGTTGTTGTTGTTGTTTTTTTTAAACGAAATATGCGATATCAATTAATGATTCTAAGCTAAAAACGACAGACATTTTGAATAATATAATTAATTGCCTTCGTTTTATGGGTGGGTTGAAACAAAAGGGGTTGCGCGACGTCTGTAAACGGGGGTTTTCAGGGTAAAATGGACAAATTAAAAAGTTTGGGGGCTTAATGCGCCACGAATCTGCTATGGCAGCATATAGACATATTGTTCTGTCAAACACAACAGTTCTTTTGGCTTAAAATACAGCAGTTTCTTTTAAAGAGGAGTACAAGAGCAGAAACTGCTTTTTCAGTCTTGTCTGTTTTTCGCCATATACAAATTAAAAATAGCCCTGTGAGAAATTCATAGCAGAGTTAACTGAAAGTTCATATAATTTAAAAAAGAATTGGGAAGAAATTAATATAAACTATGCAATAATTGTTACACTGCCTACTAGAGGTGTGCAAAATTTCCGATTCTTAGATTATTCGCGATTCGGCCGTGGAAGATTCGAGAACGATTCACAAACATCCAAATTCCGATTATTGAAATATGCCAAGTAAAGCCGAAGTACAACACACTCAGCGCGCCGCGCAGTCAATGAGCAACGGAGCGAGAGTAGCTAAACATCATGCTTCTCATTACCCGGCCCCTCGGGTAATGCCAATGCTCAACTCACGGCTCTAGCTCAACTCATGCCACGAGATAAAAAAACACAACAACATACCTGAAGCTGCTACAAAAGTACGTCATCCACATAATGTTACGGTAGATATCATTTATATCTTCTGCCCTCAGCCGAGCGTATGGCTACTCGACTTTGGCAGCGAGCTAAACCAACAAAGAAACTTGGAGGCCCGAACTCCTTCCTCTCATTTATTTCTTCGCGTGAACGTGTGCGCGTGTGTGTGTGTGTGGTAAAACTGGAACATACATAAAACACAAATGTTATACACAAAATAACAGAATAGACACACCATAATTACATCTAACCCATTGTTAAAACGTACAAACTTACAGATTTTGTTTTGTCAAGGGTTCCCAACGATGTATGGTGCAGAGGAGGTGTGTAACGTCTTAACACCTCAAGGCCTCTTTTCCAACTGAAATAAAAAGTTCTTTCTGCCTGCTGCTTACAGCAAGTCGCCACTAGGGGAAGCCGAGCGCAAACAGCAATACCAAAGAAAAACTTAAGATTCTGAGTTACAATAGCGACATCCTGTGGACGGATGAACAATGTACAATCTTAGAAAGAAATTAAACCCAAAAAGTAGTCAACATAAGACCAGAGGACATAACACTCCCCGCCTGACATCTGCAAGATGTCAGCTCTTAACTAATGAACGATACACAACAATAACTCGTTTTACATGCTATCCTTAAACATCAAAAGCACAACTTCACGAATTGGGCGAATGTAAAACCTATTCTCGCCGTTTCGGCAAATCTTAACCTCAACTTTTCTGACATTACCGTCCTCACTTGGGAAAGATTTTGTGATCAGTCCGAGTGGCCAATTATTCCTATGTTCCAGAGACTCCCTCATTAAAACAACGTCGCCCATTTGAAGGTTCGGCTTTTTTATTTTCCACTTGCGACGAACCTGCAAGCCTGCGATGTATTCTTTCTGCCAACGACTCCAGAAAACATTAGCTAAGTACTGCACGCGCTTCCATTGGGCTTTGAATAGGTCACTGGTCTGAAACTGCCCTGGTGGAATCGGTGGTGTGCCAACCTTTTGCGTGAGTAGCATCGCAGGAGTAAGAATGACTGGGTTTTCGGGATCTGTAGAAACGGCTGTTAGCGGACGGGCATTTACAATTGCGGTGACTTCAGCTAACAATGTTACGAGTACTTCATGTGTGAGCTTCCCATATGGATGTTCAAGGAGCATTGCATTGAGGATTTTTCGGGTGACGCCGATCATGCGTTCCCAGGAACCAGCCATATGGGATGCATGTGGAGGATTAAACTGCCATTTGCACGCACTGTCTTTCAAGAATGTGCCTATTTTGTCATTGTGACAGCCTAGTTTGTCTATTTGGAGCTCTTTGCAGGCACTCACAAAATTTGTCCCACAATCAGATCTCAAGAGTTTGGCACCACCTCGGATGGCAAAGAAACGACGCAGTGCATTAATGAATGACGATGTGTCCATTGACTCAATCACTTCAATATGAATTGCACGTGTACTCATGCAGGTGAATATGACTGCCCATCTTTTAGCATCTGCATTAGCACCACGCGTTCTTCTCACTGTAACGGACCAGGGACCGAACACATCAAGGCCTACATTTGTGAAAGGAGGGTCCGTGGACAGCCTGTCTTCAGGTAGCTCAGCCATGATCTGTTCAGGTTGCCTGCCCCTTAATTTGCGGCATGTGATGCACTTGAAAATCACACTGCTTACTGCTCTTTTTCCTCCCACAATCCAAAAGCCCCCTGCTCTGACTGCTCCCTCCGTGAAATGCCTTCCCTGGTGACATAATTTTTCGTGAAAGTGTCTTATTATGAGCTGAGCAAGATGGTGCTTTCCAGGGATTAGTATGGGATTGGTTTCTTCTGCAGACAACTGTGCTTTCTTTAGTCGGCCTCCAACTTTAAGGAGCCCTTGCGTGTCAACAAATGGATTCAGTTTGCTGAGTGGACTTGAGTTTTTTAAAGCTGTGCCTTTTTCAATGCATCCAATATCTTCTGCGAAGACCTCTCTTTGAACGGTGCGAATGATCGTGGTCTTGGCTAGTTGCAGTGACTTTTCAGTTAAATGTTTGTTGCAGTTGTGCCAGCCACGACAGGAAACCTCAGAGTTGTTCTTGAATGATTGAGCTATATGTTGGAGTTTGGCAATAGCCTTTTGCAGCACCTTCCAACTTGAAAACCTTTCAAATCTGGCACTATTAAACTGGCCTTTTGATAGGGTGGTAGTGCAAGTTGTTACCTCAGGACGCAACTCACAGTCAGTCTCTGGGTCTATGAGATCGAAGGTTTGACTTCGAACTTGACTTTGGTCCAACCTGGAGAGGAAAGCTGGGCCTCTGAGCCAGGTGGAGCTGGAGAGCTGCTCAGCGGGCAACGCTCGTGTGGCATGGTCTGCCGGATTTAAGTGTGTGGGCACGTAATGCCACTGGTGAGTTTGTGCAAAGCGCCTGATGCGTTCGACTCTGTTGTGCACATAAACGTGAAAGCGTCTCTTGGTGTTTGAGATGTACCCAAGCACTACCTTTGAGTCTGTGTAAAGATTCACCTGATCGACTGTGACATCCAGCTCCTCTAGAACCAACTCTGCTACTTCCACGGCCAGGACTGCTGCACAGAGTTCAAGTCGGGGTATGGTGATGTCTGGTTTAGGAGCTAAACGTGCTTTGCCGAGGAGGAATCCCACTTCGCTGTGTCCGTCCTCATTTGTGAGTTTGAGGTAGGCTACCGCACCTACGGCTTTTGTGGAAGCATCACAAAAAACGTCAATCTCTATTCTTTGGGCTGCAGACAGCGGTATTGAAGTGTACATTCTGGGAATTTCAAGATGTTGTAGGTGTCCGAGGGAACTTTTCCACTTTTGCCACTGTTCTAATTTGTCTTTTGGCAGTTCAGTGTCCCACTCTGAAACATTTGTGGAAATGTCTCTGAGTATGGTTCTACCCCCTACGATTACTGGAATAGCAAAACCAAGTGGGTCGAACACACTGTTGATAACTGACAGAACTCCCCTTTTTGTGAACGGCCTTTCATTTACTCTTACTTGGAACTTGAATTGGTCAGTCAACAGCTCCCATCCTAAGCCCAAACTGCGCTGCATTGGTGGGGTAGTCTGCCCAATGTCAAGACCTTGCATGCCTACAGCACGATCTTCGGTTGGAAAGGCTCCTGTTATGAGAGGACAATTGGATGAGATTTTGTGCAGGCGTATGTTACACTGAGCCAGCATCTTCTGTGCCCTACTAAGAACATCAATGGCCTGCTCTATGGAAGAGAATGACTTTAGCCCATCATCTACATAGAAGTGCCGTTCAATGAATTCTTTTGCGTCACTGCCAAATTCCATTTCTCCTTCTATGGCTGTTCTTTTCAGTCCAAAGATGGCGACTGATGGGGAAGGACAATTACCAAACACATGGACAGTCATCCTAAATTCTTGCACTTTTCCATCAAGGTCATGATTTTGGAACCACAAGAAACGAAGGTAGTTACGGTGGTCTTCTCGTACTATAAAGTTGTGAAACATATGCTCCACATCTGCCATAACGGCGTATGGGTCGGACCTAAACCGCATCAGAACTCCTACGAGAGTGTTGTTAAGATCTGGTCCCTTGAGGAGCACGTCATTGAGAGAAACATTGTCAAGTTGAGCACTCGAATCAAAGACTACCCTAATTTTTTCTGGCTTTTGCGGGTGGTAAACGCCAAAACTAGGGAGATACCAGCACTCTTGATCTGGCGCCAGTGCGGGCGCTGGTTCGGCATGGCCCTTGCTGAATATTTTCTCCATAAACTCAGCGTAATGCGCTCTCATTTCAGGTTTTCTTCTCAGCGTTTTGCGGAGCGACATTAAACGATTGTAGGCCTGCTCCCGATTGTCAGGTAGGCGCCGCCTAGGTGAGCGGAATGGAAGTGGAGCTACCCAGTTATTCGCCTCATCTTTAGCAAAGTTGTTGTGCATAATGTCTAGGAACAACGCATCTTCTGCCGAAAGTGCAACTTTGTCGTCATTTGTTGTTTGTTGGAAAATATGTTGTCCTAGTTCCGCTTGTGTGTTTAGTGGATCGTTTTTGGTGTATTTCTCTTTGATAACGATTGTGTTTTCGCAAGGACTGAGGAACGTGGGACGTCCACTGTTTAGAACGTTCGTCTTAAATGAGTTCAATGTGGGTTTATGAGCTCCAGAGAGACAGACATCACCTATGACAACCCATCCTAAATCGAGACGCTGGGCATGAGGTGCATTGTTTGGCCCATTTACCTGACCACGAACTTTATGAGCCTGAATGATGTCCCTTCCCAGGAGCAGAAGAATGTCTGCCGATGGGTCGAGAGGAGGAATCTGTGAAGCGATTGATCGCAAATGAGGGTGAGCTGCTGCTACCTCAGGGCTGGGAATTTCGTCTCTATTATCTGGAATCTGATCACATTCTGTTATTGTAGGCAGCATCATGGAGACCTTACCATCTACATCTTCTACAACAAAGCCATCAGCTTTACGACCTTGTGTCTCTGATAAACCTGCACATGTTCTCATGGTGTATGGGAATATGGTACCTTGCACATTAAACATGTCAAAAAACGCAGATCTGGCTAAGGATGAATTGCTCTGATCATCCAACATGGCATATACCCTCTTTTTCTTTTCTGGAGAAGTTCGGCGATATACATTAACTAAACAGATCTTTGAGCATGATTTTCCTTTTACGCCTTGCCCACATACTTCTGTGCAACTGGCTGTGTTCACAGGATTTGGGCCCTCAGACTCCCCGCCGTGACTCTGGGTTGGGGGATTAAAGTCTTGAGGTGTCCATGGAGGTGGACCGACATGCATGGCAGACACATGAGCATCGCTATCACATTCTGAGCATTGGATAATAGCTTTACAGTCTCGAGCCCTGTGATTTGTGGACGCACAACATTTAAAACAAATGGCGTGCTCTTTGAGAATGTTCTTTCTTTCGTCTAGTGTTTTCATTCTAAACCCCCTGCATTTGACGAGTGAATGTGGTTTTTGGTGGATAGGACATTGTTTGTCTGGATCGGGTGCTGTCAATTTAGCCGGACTGATCTCTATTTTATTCACCGCCAATGGAACTCTGTATTTGTCTCGTCTTACTGATGTCTTATCAACCCTTGGATTTATTACGTTTGAACACTGTAACATAAAGCTAGGGTCTGTTCTCATTTCAGCGTAGTCATTTACGAACCGCACAAAATACGAAAAAGGTGGATAGACTGCACCGTTTTCCCTTTTGTATTTGGTACCTTGTGTAACCCATGACTCCTGGAGTCCATATGGGAGTTTTTCAACTATCGGGTTTATGCCCCTTGGTGTGTCGAGAAAGCTAAGACCCGGCAAATAACTTTCACTTTTGGCATACGATAGCTCTAACAGAAGATCAGCAAGCTCCTGCAGTAAGTGAGTGTCTTTGTTGGAGATTCTTGGAAAAGTCTGCAACCGTTGGAAGAGTGAGGATTCAATTACCTCTGGAGAGCCATAAGTCTTGTCTAGCCGCTGCCACAGACGTTGGAGACCTGCCTGTGGATTACTCACGTGGACCGCCCTGATCCTCTGAGCATGTTGAAGAGACTCCCCGCCGAGCCACTTGGTGAGAAGGTCGAGCTCTTCGCTGGGCTTGAGATTGAGGCCTTCCGTCGCGTTGCAGAACATGGACTTCCAGGACAGGTAGGACTCTGGCCGGTTGTCGAAAACCTTGAACCCCGATGTCAGCAGATCACGCCGTGCTAGATAGGCTGCTAAATTGGACAGTTCACTTTGTGGGGTTGCTGAAGGTGTAGGCTGGTGTGAGATGTCCGTTCTCGCACGATGAGATTGGAGATGCTCTTCGTCAGCGATGTCGATGTGACGCACATGTGGAAAAGCACCAGCTGATTTTGGGCTATTTTCTGGTTGTTGAGAGTCATTGTGCCTAACCAGGTGCTCATTGTTTGGCGTTTGTGTGCCATCTGCTTGGACACGCTGGTCGTCAAAGTGAGCATGCACATACTCTTGTGCACGCCTGATGGAGGGGGGTGTCTTGGAAAATACCCCTTGCTCGCTGAGGTCGACTTTGGCGCGCTCCTCTTCTTCGAAAGTCGCCTCCCAAACTTTAGCTGCGGCGAGCGCTGCTTCTGCTTCACCTTCCGTCTTCAGAGCGTGTAGTGTTGCCTCGATGCGTGCCTTCTCGACCTCCATGTCGATTTGGCGTTTGGCGTACCGTGCTCTGGCGTAGGCAGCTTCGGCGTCTGCTCGTGCTTGTGCAGCAGCTTGACTCGTTCTGGACCGGCGTGAAGAATGAGAATGACTGGCCTCCGACCTGGTGACCACTTGGCTGATAGGTGGTGAAACTTCTTGCTGAGACATCTTGGGTGCTTGATGTGTTGAAAATCTTTTTACTCTTCTGCCCTCAGCCGAGCGTATGGCTACTCGACTTTGGCAGCGAGCTAAACCAACAAAGAAACTTGGAGGCCCGAACTCCTTCCTCTCATTTATTTCTTCGCGTGAACGTGTGCGCGTGTGTGTGTGTGTGGTAAAACTGGAACATACATAAAACACAAATGTTATACACAAAATAACAGAATAGACACACCATAATTACATCTAACCCATTGTTAAAACGTACAAACTTACAGATTTTGTTTTGTCAAGGGTTCCCAACGATGTATGGTGCAGAGGAGGTGTGTAACGTCTTAACACCTCAAGGCCTCTTTTCCAACTGAAATAAAAAGTTCTTTCTGCCTGCTGCTTACAGCAAGTCGCCACTAGGGGAAGCCGAGCGCAAACAGCAATACCAAAGAAAAACTTAAGATTCTGAGTTACAATAGCGACATCCTGTGGACGGATGAACAATGTACAATCTTAGAAAGAAATTAAACCCAAAAAGTAGTCAACATAAGACCAGAGGACATAACAATAAGACTAGATGCACTACGGTAGCGGTAGCGTTTGCAGCACATCTACAAAAAGCTAGATGCAGACGTAGTAAACGGCCGCCATCTTAAAGCAGTACACTTCTCTGCAAGGCTGTTGTAGCGAACCTTCCAAGCAAACCTAATTAACTTTTTATCTAAAATACTCCTAAATCGGTAAAATATTGACTTGAATCTATCTTTAAAATAGTTTTAAAACTTTCACATGTCGAAAGTTGACAAAAGGGAAATTATGGATTAACGGGAGCAATTTTAACAACTTTAACGGTTGATTCACAACATTAAATTAATTGAATGTAGTTTAAAGTTGCTGATACAGAATGGGGGCTGGAGTTTTTTATTTACTGTTATTTTTGTATATTTGTTTACTGCTATATGTTAACTTGATACTGAAATAGTAGTTTGGTTTAGCCTGAGAGTATTTTTGAACAATTTTGGAACAAATGTACAAAATATTAAAAAAAAAAAAAAAAAAAAAAAAAAAAAAGGGGGCGGGGGTGTATCAATAATCGTTTTAGAATCGAATCGGACCATCTGAATCGTAATCGAATCGTTAGGTGCCCAAAGATTCCCAGCTCTACTGCCTACTAAACAAATCGGAACCGAGAATCGTTTGGAACTGGAATCAAATCGTGGTATTGGAATCGCTCAAATTCAAATGATGCCCAACCCTAGTAACGCTACTCGAGCAAAGTTTTTGGCGACTCTATCCACCTCTGATGACAATAGACGTCCAATCCATTTTGACTGTACGGATTGAACACCTATTGCCGTCAATGAAAGCTCGAAAACAAATATCACTCCGGGGAATATTAATAAAATTCCAACTTGTCTGTGTAGCATTACCCGCTTTACAGAGTTAGCGACGCGGGCTGCACTGGTGCCGACGCTGCGCCGCCAGAAGAGCGAAAACTTCTGTTCAGGGAGAAGTACGACGTGCTGTCAAAGGAAGCCTCCCAGAGGGTGAGGAGCACTCCCGTAATGTCGCTGAAATGATGTTGAGAGTTTTTGCTCGTCTGGCGTCCTTAGCTGCTGCAGTGGTTTAAGCCCCGCCTGATCCTGAGCGGCCACACCCACAGCGGCTGCGAGGTCCTCCATGACAACAAGTACCCGGAAGTCAGCGTGCCATCTTTCAGCTGGAGGAACAGGAATAATCCCAGCTTCATTTTGGTGGGTGTCCATTTCCTTCTCCTCAAATAGTTTGCGGCTGGGCTGCATTGGTTTTCTAAATAATTTTTTTTTGGGTCTCTTGTTTACGACAAAATACCAGTTCCATATTGATAAAATGTTAACATTTCATACTTTAAAAAAAGGGGTGAATAAAATCAAGGTCAGCATTTTCAAATATTTTTTTATGCTTTGAATGCTATTTTTTCCACTTTTCATCCCTTTTTAGAGAAATATTTACTGTAATTATAAAAATTATGAAATATTAGATTGGAAAGAATTATTTTAATGTTATAAGTGTTTTACAGAGTAAAAATTTAAAAACATGTTAATGACCCCGAAACGCAGTGTCAGCAATAAAATTAACTTACAAGATATATGCTCGGATAGTAGCTTAGCCCATGCTCGTACATACAGGCATCCAGCTTTGTGTGTGTGCGTGTGTGAGCGCGCGCGTTTTTCTGTCTTACCTTTTTGAGAAGTTGACGCCGCATCCTTTTTGGCTGAATATTCCAGCCAGAATCTGTCCTCAGGTGGTTTTGGCTAAGCAAAGCAAATGGCCGTCTCAAAGTTGCTAGTCACATGATGCCTTCGAAAAATAATTTTGACCAATTATAATTTTTTTTTTCATTTCATTCATTTTTGTCATATGTTTTATTGCTTTACAGCTTTTAGACAACATTTAACGGTAAAGTCTTAATTTTAAATTCTTATATAGGAAAGTCAATTACATGCAATGACATTTTTGACATATCTTCACTTATTTTGCTTGCAATAAAAAAACCACAAAACAGAATGGGAAAAAAAATTCAATCATTATTATTTTACACAAATCTCCAAAAATGGGCTGGACATAAGTATTGGCACCCTTTGAAAAATCATCTCTAATTTGTGTAATTAACACCACCTGTTACCTACCTGTGGCACATAACAGGTGGTAGCAATAACTAAATCACACTTGCAGCCAGTTAAAATGGATTAAAGTTGACTCAACCTCTGTCCTGTGTCCTTGTGTGTACCACTTTGAGCATGGAGAAAAGAAAGAAGACCAAAGAACTGTCTGACGACTTGAGAAGCAAAATTGTGAGGAAGCATGGGCCATCTCAAGGCTACAAGTCCATCTCCAAAGACCTGAATGTTCCTGTGTTTACTGTGCGCAGTGTCATCAATAAGTGTAAAGCCCATCGCACTGACAGTAACAAAAAAATACAATTAAGCGATAGTTATGAGGTAGATATCCGTGACTTTTTTACAGACACCATTTTTTTCATTGTTACGTCATTTGTTAAAAAGTTTAAAATATGCGAGTGAATAATTTTGTAAAGTCCTTTTTTTTTTAAACAAAATATTACACATCAATTAATGATTCTAAGCTAAAAATGACCGACATTTTGAATAATATAATTAATTACCTTCGTTCTATGGCTGGGTTGAAACAAAAGCGGTTGCGTGGCGTCAGTAAAAGGGCATTTCCAGGGTAAAATGGACAAATTAAAAATAGTTTGGAGGCTTAATGCGCCATGTACAGTGGGGCAAATAAGTATTTAGTCAACCACCAATTGTGCAAGTTCTCCTACTTGAAAAGATTAGAGAGGCCTGTAATTGTCAACATGGGTAAACCTCAACCGTGATAGACAGAATGTGAAAAAAAAACAGAAAATTACATTGTTTGATTTCAAATTAGAGGGGAAAATAAGTATTTGGTCACCTACAAACAAGCAATATTTCTGGCTGTCAAAGAGGTCTAACTTCTTCTAACGAGGTCTAACGAGGCTCCACTCGTTACCTGTATTAATGGCACCTGTTTTAACTCATTGTCGGTATAAAAGACACCTGTCCACAATCTCAGTCAGTCACACTCCAAACTCCACTATGGCCCAGACCAAAAAGCTGTCGAAGGACACCAGAGACAAAATTGTAGACCTGCACCAGGCTGGGAAGACGGAATCTGCAATAGGTAAAATGCTTGGTGTGAAGAAATCAACTGTGGAAGCAATTATTAGAAAATGGAAGACATACAAGACCACTGATAATCTCCCTCGATCTGGGGCTCCATGCAAGATCTCACCTCGTGGCGTCAAAATGATAACAAGAACGGTGAGCAAAAATCCCAGAACCACACGGGGGGACCTAGTGAATGACCTACAGAGAACTGGGACCACAGTAACAAAGGCTACTATCAGTGACACAATGCGCAACCAGGGACTCAAATCCTGCACTGCCAGACGTGTCCCCCTGCTGAAGCCAGTAAACGTCCAGGCCCGTCTGCAGTTCTCTAGAGAGCATTTGGATGATCCAGAAGAAGGACTGGGAGAATGTGTTATGGTCAGATGAAACCAAAATAGAAGTTTTTTGGTAGAAACACAGGTTCCCGTGTTTGGAGTAGAAAGATTACTGAATTGCATTCTAAGAACACCATACCCACTGTGAAGCATGGGGGAGGGAACATCATTCTTTGGGGCTGTTTTTCTGCAAAGGGACCAGGACGACTGATCCGTGTAAAGGAAAGAACGAATGGGGCCATGTATCGAGAGATTTTGAGAGAAAATCTTCCATTGAAGATGAGAAGTGGCTGGGTCTTTCAGCATGACAATGATCCCAAACACACAGCCAGAGCAACGAAGGAGTGGCTTCGTAAGAAGCATTTCAAGGTCCTGGAGTGGCCTAGCCAGTCTCCAGATCTCAACCCAATGGAAAATCTGTGGAGGGAGTTGAAAGTCCGTGTTGCCCAACGACAGCTCTAAAACATCACTGATCTAGAGGAGATCTGCATTGAGGAATGGGCCAAAATACCAGCAAGAGTATGTGAAAAGCTTGTGAAGAGTTACAGAAAACGTTCAGCCTCCGTTATTGCCAACAAAGGGTACATAACAAAGTATTGAGATGAACTTTTGGTATTGACCAAATACTTGTTTTCCACCATGATTTGCAAATAAATTCTTTAAAAATCAAACAATGTGATTTTCTGTTTTTTTCCCCCCCCACATTCTGTCTCTCATGGTTGAGGTTTAACCATGTTGACAATTACAGGCCTTTCTAATATTTTCAATGTATCCGCATGTCAGTGGAAATTAAACACGCCAAGTTTTGGCTAAAAGACAACTTATTCTCCGTCAATTCTTCCTACGAATGCAACGTTGAGCTGCAACCACCTCAACAGGTAAGTGGGAGAACTTGCACAATTAGTGGTCGACTAAATACTTATTTGCCCCACTGTATCTGCTATGGCAGCATATGGACATATTGTTCTATCAAACACAACAGCTATTTTGACTTAAAAAAACAGCAGTTTCTTTTAAAGAGGAGTGCAAGAGCAAAACTATTTTCAGTCTGGTCTGGTGTTTTCCGCCATGTATAATGCATGTTGCAAATTAATTTCATTGCTGACACTACGTTTCGGGGTCATCAACATGTTTTGCCCCCCCATATCTATATCTGCCGTCATCGCTCAAGAGAAAATGGCATCGGTCGCGATCCGGTAGCCTGGCAAAATTCGGTAGGACCACTGACAATATTCATTGCATTGTAGATAAGCTATCAAATAATTTTTTTTAAACAATTATACTGCAAACTAGTGTTTTTTTCCCCCTCCGTCATGTTTTCTTTTTCGTCGCTAAACAATGCTAAAAGTTAGCATGTGCATCAAGTCAACTTGCCCTTTAAATTGTCCATTTTCTTCCCAAAAAGGCGTCCGTGTCACCGGGCAGCTACGCGCTCTCCAAGTGTTTCTTACCGGAGGAGAGCACCGTCATCGCCGTGTACAGCTTGGCCGGCGCCTGCTTAATGCTGTTCGTCGTGGCGCACTGCTTGTGGATGAAGGGCCTGATGCACTGCCTCAGCCTACTGGGGAAGCATAAGTCTATTTGAAAACTACATTACCCAGCAACCCTCGCGTTTGGATGCGGGAAGCGCTGCCGCGCCGCCACTTTGAATACGTCTTGAACGTTCCCAAAGAATGAATGGCCTTGGTTTGTTTTATCTGAACGTTCAATTGATTTTTAAGGCTTTTAAATGACTCAAACGTGTTATATTTATGAAGTGGTTTGATTTTTCAAACGAACTTGCCGGTCATTATCAGGTAATTCAATCAGAAATAGCTGGGAGTATCCAATCACACTAAACAAGCCACCACTGACTTTTCAGCACTTTGCCTCGTTTTTGGGCTTCAAGAAACATTTTTTTTTTTTTTTTTTTTAAACAATATTAGTACAACTATTTAATGTCATGTGTTGGTGTAATTCACTGTAAACTGAAAAATCTTTGCTCATCTCACATTGTTTTTAAGAGGTTTTTTTCCATTCACCTTCTGTGCCAGATATTTGTGAAGGTTTTTTTATTGACACATTTCCAGTTGATTGTGTGGTAATAAATCATCTTTCAACACCTGACTGGAGTTCTGTGGTGTCCATTAGTTATTGTCAATGAAGCTTTTGAGACGTTTTGAACCACTTGGGCAAACTAGGTTCAGTACATGAAGATTCACTACCAGTGACCTCTACTGGCAAAAGCCAGAACTGCAGGGGCTATCTGCATATTTCGTTTGAAGTTTCAAGTTGGATTTCACACAGGAAAGCTGATTTTGATGTGTCATTTAGTCATCCTTTGAAAATGATAAAAGAATGTCTTTTTGTAAGAAAACATGAAATACTGAACAAAATTTTCCCTCCATTGAGTTGATGAATCATTTCATTTAAGGGGCAGAATTGAGTGATTCCTTTAACTAAGGATGTAGCCAATTTTTGCAGAAGTGGCCAGCATCTTGATGAAATGTGGAAGGGGAAAAAAGTACATTTTTGTCAAAATATGGCTTACGTAAATATTTAAAGAGGGCGACATATAAAGATTAACGAATGACAAATAAAGACTTATGTGCGTTTTGTGTTATCGATGGGAGCTAAAAACTTTCCCGTTCGTTTCTGATGGAATGTAATTGGCATGTATGTAGTTCCATTCATTTCTAATGGCCAAAATGTCCCATTCATTTTCAATGGGAGAAAAACCATTACAGCCCATTTATATTCAACTGGCTCCCAAGTAAGTCAATGCCATTGACAGCCATGCACGTCCAAGCCATTGACACCCACATATGTCCTTGCCAATGACGGCATTGTATGTCAATGCCACTGAAGGCAATATATGTTGATTCTATTGATGCCAATGTACTTGGATTCAATTAACACATATGTACACTGCTGGCCAAAAGTATTGGCACCCCTGCAATTCTGTCGGATAATGCTCAATTTCTCCCAGAAAATGATTGCAATTACAAATATTTTGGTAGTAATATCCTCATTTATTTTGTTGCAATGAAAAAAAAAAAGAATAGGAAAAAAATTATATTATCATTTTACACAAAACTCCAAAAATGGGCCGGACAGATGTATTGACACTCTTTGAAAAATCTTGTGATGCTTCTTTTATTTGTGTAATCAACAGTACCTGTTACTTACCTGTGGCACATAACAAGTGGTGACAATAACTAAATCACACTTGCAGCCAGTTAAAATGGATTAAAGTTGAATCAGCCTCTGTCCTGTGCTCTTGTGTGTACCACATCGAACATGGAGAAAAGAAAGAAGACCAAAGAACTTTCTGAGGACTTGAGAAGCAAAATTGTGAGGAAGTATGGGCAATCTCAAGGCTACAAGTCCATCTCTAACGACCTGAATGTTCCTGTGTTTACCGTGCGCAGTGTCATCAGTAAGTGTAAAGCCCATGGCACTGTGGCTAACCCCCTAGATGTGGACGGAAAACAAAAATTGACGAGAGATTTCAACCAAAGATTGTCCGGATGGTGGATAAAGAACCTCGACTAACATCCAAACAAGTTCAAGCTGTCCTGCAGTCAGAGGGTACAAAAGTGTCAACCCGCACTATCCGTTGGCGCCTGAATGAAAGGGGACTCTATGGTAGGATACCCAGGAAGACCGCACTTTTGATCCAGAGACATAAAAAAGCCAGGTTGGAGTCTGCCAAAACTTCCCCGAGAAAGCCAAAAACATTTTGGAAGAATGTTCTCCCGTCAGATCAGACAAAAGTAGAGCTTTTTGGGGAAATGCATCAACATACAGGGTGACCCCAAAAAAAGTTTACACTGCCATAATACAACTTAAATGCCATGTTTATTCATCTTAGAATTAGAATTTAATCACAAATTATACATTATTGTAAAGAACATGTACAGTACACTCTATTTTTCAATGTGTCCTCCCTTAAGTGTCACAACAGCCTCCAGGCGCCTGCGGAACGCTTCTTTATGTAGGATGCTGTCATCTTTTCCTAAGATCTAACAATGGACCTCTCCAAGGCTGCCACAGAAGTTTGTGGCTTCTTACAGGCACTGTCCTCCACAGTTGCCCATATGCTATAATCCAGGGGATTGAGATCTGGACTCTGGGTGGCCACATATCACCTTGTCAATCAACTTTTTGGTTGCCACAGATCGGGCACTTCCAGACCCAGGTTTTCGTGAGGCTGTTCCAGTATCTTTCAGCTTCTTTTTAACTTTGTAGACTGCACATCTGGATATTCTCAGATTTGCTGCAATCTCAGCAGGTGTCAGACCGGCACGCAGCAATTCAGGTACAGCTAAAGTTTTCTTCGTTTTCAGCAGAAGCACAGGAATTGTAGAGACGAGAGATTACCAGCTGCATTGAGTGACCTTAATGAATCACTTAAGCATGACAACCTATTTAGATATGTTTCAATGGCTTTTAAACAAGCAGTCAACTGAGTGTAAACTTTTTTTGGGTCACCCTGTAGAGTTTACAGGGGAAAAAAAGAGGCCTACAAGAAAAGAACATGGTCCCCACAGTCAAACATGGCGGGGTTGCTCCGCTACTGGACTGCTTGACCATGTGCATGGCATTATGAAGTCTGAAAACTACAACAAATTTTTCATCATAATGTAGGCCCAGTGTAAGAAAGCTGGGTCGCCCTAAGAGGTCATGGGTCTTCCGGGAGGACAATGACCCAAAACACACTTCAAAAAGCACTACAAAATGGGTTTGGGAAAAAGCACTGGAGACTTTTAAAGTGGCCAGCAATGAGTCCAGACCTAAATCCCATAGAACACCTGTGGATAGATCTGAAAAATGGCAGTTTGGAGAAGGCACCCTTCAAATCTCAGAGACCTGGTGCAGTTGGCCAAAGAAGAACGGTCTAAAATCCCATCAGAGCATTGTAAGAAAGTCAGTGATGGATACCGGAAGCGGTTGTTCGCAGTTATTTTGTCTATAGCTTGTGCTACCAATTATTAGCTGAGGATGCCAATACTTTTTTCCGGCCAATTTTTGGAGTTTTGTGTAAATTGATTATGATTTGAAAAAATTTCTCTTTTGTGTTTTTTCATTGCAAGCAAACTAAATGAAGAAATTACAACCAAAGCATTTGTAATTGCAATCATTTTCAGGGAGAAATTGAGCATTATCTGACAGAATTGCAGGGGTGCCAATACTTTTGGCCAGCAGTGTAAGTCAACGCCAGTGGCGGGCATGTACGTCAAAATATCAACAGGAAGTGACCATATAATGTCTCCAAATCAATAGAAAGTGACCTGATCAAATTCACACGAAGTAACCTGAAATCAGCAGGACGTAATCCCAAGGGGTTAACCTGCGAAAGCAAAGCTACCATCGCAGTTTCTCCTGAAATGGCATTTTCTTATGGGGTCAGATTAGTCTCATAAGTACACACATTCATTTAACAGGAAACACACACGTATTGTGGGATTAATCTGACCCCATACACGCGGATGTCGTCGAGCGCAGTTGCAGTAGGATGTAAGGAGTATGTGGAAGTTTCTTGATCGTGTGCTGGCGAGCGAGTCATCGTGTTGCATTCAAGAACTGCTCAGATTTCTAGCCATCAGCTACCTTGCTGTCCATGACAATGTGTTGGAATGAAACGCAGGGGGAGTATTGACAGTCGTCACATACCTGTATGGAGAAATGGAAAGAATACTTTCGTGTATAACGACACTTGGTGAGTCTAATCAAATGATGTACAGTAGACTTGCTGGAATAGGCGGAGTTTGACTTTCAGGCCGGGGGGGGCACAACATGTTGATAACCCCAAAACGCAGTGTCAGTAATAAAATTAACTTACAAGAATATTTATAATAATAAGTTGAAAATGAGCAATTTTTTTTGATTGAAGTAATGTTGTTTTGCGTTTGGCCCACATTTTGGCTAAGACATTTGTGTCTTTTTTATTCAATCAAAAAATAAGTTGCTTCAAACAAACAAAAAAAATTCAAACGAAAAATCTCTTCAATCAAAAACAGAAACATTTCAATCACAGAAAAAAAGTTTTTGAATGCAAAAAAATATTTTAGACTCAAAAAGTTTTCTTTCATTTTAGCAATCCTTTTTGTTTTTGGGCCATATTATGGGTAGGAGATTTGTGTCTAAATCATTCAATCCTGCAAAAAGTTCAAACTGAGTAAAAAATATTTTGAAAAATAAAAATGCCCTCCCCCAGTTTTTTTTTAATATAATATGCAAAGCAAATGACTGTCTAAGGTGCTAGTCACATGATCGGTTTGAAAAATAATTTTGACCCATTATAAAATTTTTTTTGTTCATTTCATTCCTTTTAGTTGTTTGCTTTAATGCTTTACAAGTTTTATACATATAAAGGAAAGTCTATTACATGCAATGACACCTTTTGGCCACCAGGAGGGCCTACCCCCCCTTAAACTCCGCTTATGCTTGCCCGGGGTCCACATCATCACGACTGATGGCGAAATTCCGAGCAGTTCTTAAATGCACAACGAGCAATTACCTAGCTCGCCTACACACGACTGAGAACCTTTCTTGTGACGCTCACGGAAGTCGCGGTGGCAGTCATGGATAAGTTTTTAAAAAGGACAACTTCGAAATCCAAACTGAGCCCTAGACTTGATTCTGACTCAAATGAAGGCCCGAGTATTAGTCGTGGTTAAAAAAAAAAAAAAAAAAAAAAGCAAAGACGGTGAGCTCAAAGGCAAGGTAAATACAGTGAAAGCTATGTTTCATATATTTACTTTTACTGGGGATGAGAGGAAACCTACTCCAAAAATGTTTCACGTTCCATCAAATATCACATTAAATAAGTATAAATATTGATGAATTCTAATTAAATAAACTGTACATAAAGTCATTTTGGAACATGTTTTAGTATGTGGTGTGCCTGAAGATTTTTTCCAATGTAGAAATGTGCCTTGACTCAGAAAAGGTTGAAAAACACTCCTTTAGTACTCCCTCCAAAGTAAAGATGTGTGAATTCTGCGTTTGTGGCGCCATCATGTGGACACCTGCTAAGTGTAGACATGGTGTTACTCCTGAGTGTCATTATAAAGAATTCAACTTGCGCATTCTGTGTCCGTATCCGTTACATGTTGGCTATTGCCATGTATTTGGTTCCGTAGGTCTTTTTTTTTTTTTTGGTGTGCGTTCAAGATAACCCAAATGGAAAAGATAAATTTGGGGGTATTGAGGTCATAGGTTAAAAAATGAATTTCCCGATAACGAATTAGCCTATTTGCAGGTGATAAGAGAAAGGGTCAAAGGTAAAAAATATGGCCATGCTTTGAATTTGACTGCACTCTGAGTGCTAACATACTCTGTTAAGACTATACATATAGAAGAGCTGGCAGTGATTGAGTTAAAGTGCGAACAACAGGAGGAAAGAAAAGTCTTAAATAGGATTATTATGTGAATTAGAATCATATTTTGAGACGATTCGACTATATACAACAATTTAGCAAAACGCAGATGACGAGAAATTTAGTTTTTTAATCTGCTGGTAAACCAAGCCTACCATTATAGGGCTCTAACGTCCCCAACAGGTGGATGACGTCAGCGGAGTCACGATTTCATCTGATTTAGTATGCAGCCCATTGAGGGGGAATTATTCACAACGAGGAAAACGCGACCAAGAGAGCTGCAAAATGTCATTGATGCAGTCTCTCTACTCCAATATTTTTACAGGATATTCTTTTTATCCAAGTATTTTCCCCCAATAGCTAAATAAATGGCATGGTCATGACAAATAACAGTCTTGTGCTAAATGGAATATGAAATAATAAAAATGCATTTATTCAAGACGACATGGCAAAATTACTCCATAATGGTCAAAACTGTCGACTTCACCTTTACTGTTGCACCTCCCGAACGATATGCCACCTAAATCGGGCTTATGTCATTTCCCTTCCCCGGCTTCGGAGAACGTAAACAAACCAAGAGGTGTGACAGCTAGCCGACATGCTAACCCGAACCGAGTGATGTTTCAAAGTCTTTGAAGCGGAAAATCACACATAACTATCCCAGATCACTTCACGTGACGACTGGGTTGTCAATTGTCTTTGCCGATCGGCAAACCGCCCGGCGGAGAGCAATTTACAGCTCGTTCCCCTGCTACTACGGACAGGAGAGCTCGACGGGGAAGCAGCTGGGCAATGATCGCTGAACAAACCGGCCGACGTCGGAGGAGCGTGTAGCTGCCAAATGGCCAACACGAATATGGCAAAATAATGCTTTACTACACGGCGAAGTCGTAAACAGCCAGAGAGAGTCACAGGCGAGCGGCTGCAGTTGTTGTGCAGCTAACATGTGCAGCTAATGTGTATGAGGAGAACTTTTTACATGCCCATCCAAGATCAAACATAAGTAGTCCTTTATTTGAAGAAAGTTTGTAGTGTTTACTTTGTAATCGCTGTATTCGCGGCTATTTTTAACTCAAAGCTGTGATTTCTGATCGGTCGGAAAATTTGAAAGAACACAGGGCACATGAAAAGAGGAATAAACCGAGTATCGTGCTTTCCCGGCAAGGGGATGTGCGATAAGCCGACGGTCATCGGCCGAGGGGGCAAGGAGCATGTCAGCCACAAAATGCAAGCCACCTACATATTAAAATGATCCCAGTATTTGACATAATACAAATCACGATGTTTACTCACTTCCAGGTCCAATGGTCCCACAGTAGTAGGGCTTTTTTTGGCCAACATCCACCGGTGAATTGGAACCTTTTGAAACCCCCAAAAGGCACACACACCTCTCCCTCGTACAGCAAGATTTTTCTGCAGCCGTTTGGCTGGCATGATGCGAAAAATAAACGTATTAATCCGCAAAATCAACTGAATCCTTAGTCCTTCTCATACAACAGTACGGCTGTATAGTGAAGAGGACTCCTTCCTCCATACACGTCACAGCGTCCTCTTTCTCAACTCGAGACTGTTGCCGGAAGTCACTCATTTTCATGGCGCGGGATTAAAAAACTAAATAAATATAGCGATCGCTTCCACACACATCCAAGCGGTCCATTTCATTCAGGTGCATAAACTACCGCGTGTATTATGAAATAAACATGCTTTTTCGTGTCACAGGCACTTAAAAGCAATGGCTACCATTGATAGTGATAGGCATCCAATCCATTTCAAGTGGTAGTGATGTTTCAGTGTCATTGACAGCGCTCGACGTCCAATCAATTTTGACTTTGAGCGAATGCTCAGTGCCGTCAGTGGCATTGGAAGATGAGGATCCACAGCCAGTCCTTCCAGGACTGCAACCTGTTGGTTCCTTTTTAAACAGTGACACCTTTTTAAAACAATATATCGATTTTTGGTGGTTTCATATTGATAACTTTTGGGGCTACAATGTATCGTACCTCTACTTTAGACATTAATTGGTTGTGGAAATAGTCTCGAGAACCAAAAACTTTGTAAATAAAGACGCGTTTTACATGTAAATGCCCTAAAATCCGTTCCAAGCACTACTGACACGCCACATGAAATTTTATAATTGGCGTAACACCGGAATAAAACACAAACACATTTGAATCATTCCATATACCTCACCTAACCATTAATACCTGTAATGAAGCAGATAATAGCACAAAATGCAAAGAAAAAATATATATCTTACCTTTCGAGTGAGGCAATGTTCTCTTTCACGAGATCGATGTTGCATACCAACGATCTCACTCTTCGTGACACCAAAATGCGAAGCCTATGCTCTAATGTAGTGCTGCAACAATTAATCGATTAACTCAAGTAATTCGATGAAAAAAAAGCTTCAAATAAAATTTTGCTGCTTCGAGCATTCGTTTAATCAGAGTAGCTTTGGAATGGTTTGTTTTGAAAGTGTTTGCATTGTTTTATTGACTTGGTGGGTCCACCTCATTCTATTGGCAACAGTGAATATGACATAACTCATTTAAAATGGCTGAATCAAGCTGCTCCCTGTCAAGACTAGGCATGTGCCAGTATGAGATTCTAATGGTACGATAACCTTAAGCAAAAATATCACGGTTTCACGGTATTGCAATTAAAGCTCGAAAATGTGTTACTTTGAGATATCCGTTTTTTTTTTTTTTTTCATTTAACAGAATTTTTATTTTTCAAAACATATTATCAAATTGGAAAATAATTATAATGTTAAAATAAATTTTAAAAAATAACAAATATTCTAATCAAAATAAATGCAGTCCTTTAGGTGAGCCTACACCCATAGCCACAGCTCAACACTATTATCATGAGAACAAAAATAATTGTATTATTTTCCATAAAAAGCACATGTATCTGACTCGTATCATGTTTACATTACAAACACACTCTCTCAACACAGACAGTTGCCAGACAAAAAAAACAACATGTTTTACTACCGCTAGACACACTAAACACTAGAGCTGGGAATCTTTGGGCACCTAACGATTCGATTACGATTACGATTCAGAGGCTCCGATTCGATTATAAAATGATTATTGATGCACCACCCTCCTTTTTTTTTTTTTTTTTAAGTTTTGTACATTAGTTCCAAAATTGTTCAAAAATACTCTCAGGCTATACCAAACTACTATTTCAGTATCAAGTTCGCATATAGCAGTAAACAAATATACAAAAATAACATTAAATAAAAAAACTCCAGTCCCCATTCTGTATCAGCAGCTTTAAAATACATTCAATTAATTTAATGTTGTGAATCAACCGTTAAAGTTGTTAAAATTGCTCCCGTTATTCCATAATTTCCCTTTTGTCTACTTTCGACATGTGAAAGTTTTAAAACTATTTTAAAGATAGATTCAAGTCAATATTTTACCGATTTAGGAGTATTTTAGATAAAAAATTAATTAGGTTTGCTTGGAAGATTCGCTACAACAGCCTTGCAGGGAAGTGTACTGCTTTAAGATGGCGGCCGTTTACTAACGCCCGCATCTAGCTTTTTGTAGATATGCTGCTTACGCTACCGAATCTATAATGCATCTAGTCCTATATAAATGATATCTACCATAACATTATGTGGCTGTACTTTGTAGCAGCTTTTCGGCAGCAGTCAGGTATGTTGTTTTTTTTATCTCGTGGCATGAGTTGAGCTAGAGCCGTGAGTTGAGCATTGGCATTATCTGAGGGGCCAGGTAATGAGAAGCATGATGTTTAGCTACTCTCGCTCCGTTCTGTCCCGAAGACCGCGCGGCGCGCTGAGTGTGTTGTACTTCCGCTTTACTTGGCATATTTCAATAATCGAAATTTGGATGTTTGTGAATCGTTCTCGAATCTTCCACGGCCGAATCGCGAATAATCTAAGAATCGGAAATTTTGCACACCTCTACTAAACACGCTGGAGTTAGCTCTCGTAGCTGGTGGGAAACGTTCATGACAGTGTTTACTAACCTTTAATCTTGTATCGATGCAAAATCATATTGGAGGTGTTGCCACCCCAGCAGCCACTCTCCGCAATCAGGTTTTACATGTCCCTCCTCGAAGCTTCGGCCGTATGCAACTTTTCTGTAGCCAAAGTATTCCCATACCAGCGATTTCGTTTTCTTCGATGGGGGAAAAAGTTCAGGAGTTTCACCTCCTCCAGCCATCGTGTAGCACAGCTAACTCAGAGGGTTGAGCCTTACAGCTGCAAGAGGGATTTCTCCATGCATTTTTGGGACATAAAAAATAGCTAATGCGTTAGGGACGGTATGACAGAAATTTTTTACGGGTTTGAAACATTGACATTCTCATAACACAGTATACCTTGACACCGGTAATCGTAACATGCCTAGTTAAGACCAGCATGAGGTAAGTTTTTGTTTGCGCTTATGTTTTTTAATGCATTCCTAATTTAGTTTGTAGGTATATTTTTAGCAGTTTTTTTTTTTCTGTGGAAATATGTGTTTGAACGATTTGTTAAGAGCACTGTTAAAAAGTTACCATTTTATAGCATTTAAGCTAGCAAACTTTTGTGAGCCAATTGTTCTTACATACTCATTGATTTTTTTTTTTTTTTTAATACCGTTTGAGGCTATGCTCAAGTATTTTATTTTTAAATGAAATCGCAATTTTGCATAGTATGAAGAAACACTCGGGAATTTTATTTTTATTCACATTTAATACTCTTTTGAAAGTGCAATCTTAGCAAGCCTTTGTTTTGCATCTCCTAAAATTGATTCCTCAACGCAATATATATCTTTATCTGAATACTCGATTATTCGAACTAGTTAATAGATTAATCGACTACAAGAATAATCGATAGCTGAAGCCCAACTAGATGTAATGAACAATCTGTACGCTACTCCGAGCCTCGTGCGAAATTAAATAAATGTTGCATACTTGCACAGTTATTCCCTTTGTTTGCCTGCCAGCGCACCCTAACATCATGGCTGAAATGTTGTAAACAGGGACGCGATCGAGGACCCGGCGAGAAGTTCTTCCGCTTGACTCTCACAAAAGATGTCCAAATCCTTGCAGAAGAAGGGTTTTTCCGGCCCACTCAGGGTCTTGTGCCTTCGCATGAGTAATTCATCGCTACACATCGAGAAGGCAGTGACGAATCTCGCGAGTAAAACCCAGAAAATGTTTGCAATATATGGCGGGGATAGCGTGGTGCTATACTTCGTATTGAAGTGCTGGCCGAGGTCTTGGGGGAATGACGTCATCACGTAGCAGCTGGCAGCGAGGCGCATCCTTCGTTGCTAAGGTGTTGCTATGGCAGTGACTCAAAAACTAAGCGGTCAATTAAAAAAAAAATTGGGTAATGTGAGTTTTGAGACAGCGAATGATGCATTCGTGCCAATTTAACCGAGTAAAACGCTCAATCCGAAAAGCTCTTCAGCTGCCCTTAAAAAAAAAAAAAAAAAAACTACGTGAGACAAAAACATGAAGAGCCTTCTGCTCATTTGGCTCAGACATCTACCCGCTACAGCAACAATACCGTCGTGCCTGTGCACGTCATGACACTGTGATGCCCGAATTGAAATGTCATCAATAATAGGCCAATAGGAGAGCAGCATAATGAAGGCAATAGGATGGGAAAGATTATGACCAATAGGGCACTGGATCTTATGGTGTGACATTCCAAAGCAGAAAGCAGGAAGTACATATGTATCTTTTACAGTATTGAGTAGCATTTATGCCTCTCATAACCTGAAATTTCTTTAACAAGAAGCAACATTTTCCTGTTTAAATGCGTCACAACCTGAAAATAACATTTGTAAGGTTGTTCGTAAGCACAGGTACCGTTGTATCTCCTTCTTCAATATATTGTCACACCCTTACTTAGCAGGATTAAGAATTGGGTTGGGCATCGTTTGAATTTGAACAGTTCCAGTTCCGATATCACGTTTCAATTCCGGTTCCAAACGATTCTTTTAATTAGCAGGGTCAAAAAAATTGCATAGTTTATATTAATTTCTTCTCTATTATTTTTTAAATTATATGAACTTTCAATTAACTTTTCTATGAATTTCTTACAGGGCTATTTTTGACTTAAATAAATATCTTTAAACTTGAATATGACGACGTTTCAAAAGCTCTCGTAGAAAACATTTGCACATATTCTTTTGCCTATTTTTTAGAGTGTCTTATGCTGCAGGCATTTATTGTATTGCATCGTTTGTTTTCGGTGGTATTTCTACAAGTTGAAGTGCCTGTAACAGCATAAAAAAAATAGAATCATATTTTAAGACGATTTGACTATATACACAATAATTTGGTAAAGCGCAGATGACGAGAAATGAGTCTTTTAATCTGCTGTTTAGCCCCGCCTGCCATTATAGCGCTCTAGCATCCCCAGCTGGAGGATGACGTCGGCAGTTTCACGATTTTATCCGATTTAGAATTCAGCCCATTGAGGGAGAATTTTAAGAACAAGAAAATGCGACGAAAAGAGCAGCAAAATATTGTTTCAATCCCTCTACTCCAATATTTTTACAGGGCATATTTTTTATTTATTTTTTTTATCAAAGTATATTTCCCCAATTGCTAAATAAATGGTATGGTCATGACAAATAACAGTCTTGTGCTAAATGGAATATTAAAACTGCATTTATTCAGTACGACAGGGCAAAATTACTGCATAATGTTCAAACCTGAATGGTATTTTATGCCACTGGAGTTAGTCCGGCTTTTGTCATTTCCCTGCCCTGGCTTGGGAGACGGAAAAAGAGGGTAAACAAAACGTGACAGCTAGCCGACATGCTAACCGGAACTGAGCAGTGTTTCCAAGTCTTATTCTCGCCTTTCGAAAATGAAAAATCAAAAAACTACCCAGGATCATGTCACTCGGCAGCGAGGGTGACAGCCTTCACCGATGGGCCAGCCTCCTGCAGCGAGCAAGTTTCGGCTAGTCGTTCCTCTGCTGCGAGCAGGAGTGCTTGTTGCCGGGGAAGAAGCTGGAGAATGACCGCCGGACAAACCGGCTGACGTCGGAGGAGCGCGTGGATGCCCGAGCCCAACCCGAGGATAGTGGTCTACTGCCATCCACACGAAGAGGGCAGAGGGGGCTCGAAGTCTGGACGATATACACGAGCATAAGCAGAGTATAGCTTTCTCTCCGCGGGCACACGAAGATGACCGAGGGGGGTGTGTGACAAGCCGCCGGTCGTCGGCCGAGTGGCCTTCTCGGTCGACAAGGAGCATTGTCAGCCACAAAATGCAAGCAATCTCCTTATTAAAACGGTTGCCATAATTCAAGTATTTGACAAAATACAAAACACGTAGTTTACTCACTTTGTCGTAAGTCCAATGGTCCCACAGCCGTCGGACTTGCTTTGGCCAATCTCTGCGGTGAACGGGAACTTTTTGAGACCCAAAAAGACTCACACGCCTCTTCCTGCTGCAGCAACAAAAACCTGCAGCACATTTGGCTGGCGTGACGCAAAAAATAAACGAATTGATCCGCAAAATCTGCTGAATCCGCAGTCTATCTGCATGCTATAAAGCAAGGCTGTATTGTGAGATGCTGACCCGGGTGACGTCACATTTGCTTACTTCCTCAATCGAGGAAGTAACTCGTTTACACGGCGCGGGTTTCAAAAAATTTGACATATGAATCGATCGCTTCCACACACATCATTGCAGTCTATTTAAATTCAGGAGCAAAAATAACCGTGTAAAATATGAAATAAACATGTTTTGCTGTCTTAGGCACTTTAAGGGTAAACATCTTGCAGATGTCAGAGGGTGAGTGTATTTACCCTTGATATTAATTTGACTACTTTTTAAGTGTGATTTCTTTCTAAACTGGTATATTGTTCATCCGTCCACAAGATGACTTTATTGTAACTTTGGACTGTAGTTTTTCTTTTGTTTTGCTATGTGTGCTTGGCTTCCCCTAGTTGTGACTTACTGGAAGCAGCAGACAAAAAGAACATTCATTGGAAAAGAATCGCTGGGGTGTACAGACGCTACACACCTCCTCTGCACTGCACATCGTTGGGAACCCTTGATAAAACAAAATCTGTAAGTTTGCACGTTTTAACAGAGAATCTGATATCATTTCAGTGTTAATTCTGTTACTTTGTTGTCATTTCATGAAGTGAAGCAACAAGTTTCTGTGCTAAGCTTAATTATCTACTTCATTTGATTTGCTCATAACTGAGCTAGTCTTCAGGTAGCTTCTCCTTCGTGGTGTTCGGCAGCTATTTTTTCCTGGTCAGCAGTCAGGGCATCGAAACTTGAAATTTAAAAAATTCGAACGTTTCCGGGAGAACCGGAGTGTTAGTCCCGGATTCCATCAATTCTCGCAGTCTGTGTAATGTCATGATGACATAATCTCGCATAGCAACATGTCGCTATTTTGAGAGGGGGGCACGCACAGGTAAACATCCGTAGACAAACGTCTGAAATTCATATTTTTCATATTTCAGCTGTGTTTTGCATCTTTTTTTCATAAAAACATCTTAAACATGACTTAATATTATCACGAGTCACTGCCGACAGACGCGAGGAGGCGATACAATAAAAAATTTGCGTGTATTGGCCTGCAAATCTGCCCACACAAAGTCGCAGCTGATAGCTAGATAAACAATCCTAAGGAATTGCCTCATAAAGTCACCCAGTAAATTGACCTTAATCAATTACGTGGAAAATGTACTGTGTGGAACTAAGAAAACTGGTAGTATATACGGAGTGATTATTTCTGCCGTAACCGGTAATTCACCTCCAAGCATTATTTAGCTGTGTACACGTCACGGCAAAATAACCAATTCCCACCAGGCCAATAATATACTGATTGACCGATCAGAGCAGTTCACGGCAAAAGAAAAATAACGCGTTGCGAGTTGTCGGTTCCGGTAATAATAACTACTGCCTAGTCTATTGAATCCTAGCAGCTAATTGAGGCAAAAAAAAAAAAAAAATCGATTAAAGTTTACTCACCAGTAATAAAATGTCGGCTACAAACGTAAATGTGCTTGGTCCATGGAACCGTCTTCTTTTACTGTTTCTCGATTGATTGCTTGTCCTTTTCTTCTCACGAGGAAGAATGAAGAACTTCAAATGCGGCTCCGAACTCTTCCTTGTGTTACAATCCGCAACACGGCAACTTTTAGTCATTCCGACGGAAAAAAAGACCGCAAATAAGACAAAAGTTCAACGTGTTTGTACTACAATGCACGGCAGAGCAACTGCTTATGACTCGTGTTTTGACTCCATTTCAATATGGCGACGCTTTGTTGTGGCTGGTGACGCCATTAATGCCCTGACTGCGAGAATGCTCGAAGCCCAACCCTAGTTAAGAACCACTGCATTAACATATTTGAGGAAACAAACTTACAAACGTCAAAGACACCTTTTTCCTCAAGCTCGATTTTCTATAGGCATTTTTGCTGATGGTTTTCAATCTTGAAAATATGACGTCTTTTTTTTTTTTCCATGGAATAAATGTTGAAAACACCCATGTACACATTATTATAAACAATACCAAAAAAAAAAGAAAACAAAAAAAGAACTCCTCTAATGTGCCTCTTTATTTTAAATAAAAATAAAAATGTCATTTCATTGTCCCCCCCAGCAGTCCAAGACGACTGTGTGTGTCTGCGTGTGTGGAGGGAGAAGACGTGTGTGTGTGTGTGTGTGTGAGTGTGTAGTGTAGTGTAGCAGAAGAAAAGGCTGATGCTGACTTCTTGGGGTTTTTTTTTTTTTTTTTTTTTTTTTTTTTTGTACAAGGAAAAGAGCTCGTCTTGTTGGGTGCTGCTCACACATTCATAGTGCCTGTGCCTATATCGCATATGGCTCCCATTATAGGACCCCCCCGCCACCACCACCCCCAAACATGACCAATATTGCACACGCTCATTTATTCATCTCCATTCTAGACATGCTTTCCTATGTGTGTATGTATACATATTTAGCGTATACATACATAGGTATGTACACCTAGGCACACACATAATTAAACATGTATAATTGTACATATATATTTATATAGACCTATAAATTTACATGTACATACATTTATAAAATTCTTTCCCCACCCCGCACATTCATACACGCACGCGCACACACAATGCATGTGTGAGTCTATGTACACAATTTCTTGCACGCAGTTAAAAAAAAAAAAAAAAGTTGGTTCCTATGAAAACAACGCCAGGTTGCAATTTGGACACTTTCAATGGATTTCCAATGTGTATTTTAAAGCTGTGAAATTAATCATCAATAATAATAATAATAATAATACAATTAAACAAGAGGGCAAAAAAAATCCCTCAAAAAAAACAAACAAAAAAAAAAAGGCAATGGTGCTGCAACATGTGGTCCTCACTGCAGGTAAGTGGTTAATTTGCATAATGTATATTTTTAGGATCCTTTCCCTAGTTTTGTTTTTATTTTATTTATTTTTTTAAATAAACAGCAGTTTATTTGGATTTTTTATAAACCAGAAAAAAAACTCTACAGAGAAAGTTCCGGCTAACCACACCATTTCACGCAGTCTCCCCATTTTGCTGCCGACAAAAAACAACCCCCCCCCCCCCCCGCTCGGAAAAAAAATGGAAAAAGTGTTTTTGACATCAAGCTGTACAGCGCGGTCGAAAAACATTACTTACATCTGAGCTCGTTTTTGTTTTTTGTCGTTTTTTGTTGTTTTTTTTTTGTTTTTTTTTACAGGTACAGCCATAATCAAGGCACAAAGATCTACAAGTAGATTTTTCTTTTCAATTGAACTTGTACAAAATAATATTACACTTTACAGTCTGTACAGGAGAATTCCACCTTGCACAGTGTACAAGAAAAAAAACTGAAAAAAAAAACAAAACATTTTGAACTCCCCTTCCCGCAGTTAAAACGATGGTATGCGTGTTTACGTGTGCGTGTGTGGTGGTTCGGGGTCCGAGTCTGCGGAGGGGGCGGGGCTAAAGTGCACGTAGCGGCGGCGGCTCCTTCGGGGGAAGAAAATCCCACTTTTTCGTCAACGTGCGCCCCGTCTCTCTCTTTTCTCTCGGTCCGCAAAGCGTTTTTTGTGTGTTTCTTTGTACCCCTCCTTTAAAAAAAAAAAAAAAAAAAAAAAAAAAAAGTGGTGACGGGTTAATAAATATCGCATTGATGCTACATTGTGTGTTCCTCTTGGGGGAGAATAATTCAAATCTTGGAGGAAAAAAGGAACCTGATGCAAAGTGCATTTATCGCTTCATTCGCTTGCATACGCACGCACACTCAACACTGAGGTCCTGTAGGTGTCTTCATGTATCCGAAAAAGATAGGGGGTGGGGGAGGGGGCAAAGAAACGGAGGTAGCCTGAAGCTTAGTGGAATGACAAAAATAAAAAAAGCAACCAAGGAATCAATCGAATCTTCTCGTCGCAGATGAATCCCCGAAAAAAAGCCAAAGAAAAAGAGGAGGAGGATTTGACACACTTCAGTAGTACTTGATGGTCCTCTGGAGGAGGCGGGAGGTCTCATCACAAGAGTTCGTACTGCCGCAGGTGCATTCTCTGGATGATGTCCCGGCAGTCGTTGAAAACCCGCCGAATGTTCTCCGTGTCCACGGCGCAGGTGAAGTGCGGGTAGCAGTAGTGGCGACCGTCACCGCTCGCCGTGCTGATCCGCTGGGACGGGGAAACAGACATCAGAGTCAATTTAGAAGATTATAAATTCAAATTTAAATTAGAAATTTAGAATTTATTCAGTAGCGTTAACGTTGCTTCAGGTTTTAGAAGCGGCGGGCTGGCAGATTCCCTCCATGCTGCAGTTGACTTATAAAAAGAACAGTGGTGTGTGCGTACTATGACCACTGGGAGGCAGCATTTTGAGGGGAAGCGCGAGCTTTCGTCTCAATTATTTTTTGTTACGCCCGCCCCAGGAAGACGTAAACGTTTCGTACCCCCCCCCCCCCCCCCCCCAAAAAAAAAACAACTTTCTGCCGCCACTGTAAATAGTATCATTTGTTCATAAAATTGAAATTTTAAAGAAAAAAAATAAACAGGTAGTCCCCGGGTAACGATGTTCCAGATTTACTGTAGGTGATTTCAATTTTAGGACACTGGTAGTCTTGTCTGCCATTTTGTCTCCAGTCGTTTTTTTATTGTTATTGTTTTTTGTTTTTTTTTAAATAATGTTGACTTTTGTTTTGTGATGCAAGCTTTTATTTTGGCGCAGTAAGCATAGAGCAGGTATTACTTCCACACGCGAATAAGAGCACATGTACACACAAAGAAGAAGCACACACGAAGAAGAGCACATTTGGTCGCGCAGCCGAGTGAGAAAGAGAGAGGGTATCGATTAGAGCTGCAAGCCTGTACGCACATTTTGATAAGCCGCTTTGAAACTGTTCAACATTTAAAGGCATTGTGTTTTTTTCCATCTACGGCATCATCACTGGATGCTTTCTTATGGGTCATTTAGTTTGAATCGCACAAAAGAAAAAAAAAAGTATTTCTATCGTTGAATCTATAATGTATATATCTATATCTGCCGTCAATGTTTGAGAGGAAATGATGTCAGTTCGCGCATGCTATGAGTGTTGCTTCTTGTTTATGACAAGAAGCATGGTGGTGTTTGTTTGTGTTAATGTTTATTCTTTCGAGAGTTAAATAAGGCAAATCAATGCTAATTTTGATTAGCGCTTCAATGGTGTATTCTATTGTGAATTTGCATTAAGTGAGCGGCGCGTTCGGAAAACGAAATATATTTTGAATATGGCGGAAAACACTCAGGTGACTTGAAGTTCCGCTCTGAGACTGCCAATTTGGCCAAATTTCAAAATTGTCCGATATGCATGTGTGATACATCATTGGAAAGCTTAAAATCTTGGACAGGAGGGCTTTTTATTTTATTTTTTTAAATCTGTTTTTTAAACATCAAAACCCTATCTGGAGGTGAGAGCACACGAGAGCAGAATTACAGACGCCATGACTATTAATATCGCGTAGTTACCTTGTTTCGATCCAAAAACGCCATGTCGCATGTATCACTGAGTATCAAGACACAGCTGTGAATGGCCACAGCTGGATTTTGGGGGGATTTTATGGGTGAAACGTGGTCATATAACATCGAAATCGCAGACATCAAGGAGTGGTCGAGATTTTCTTTTTTATATATTTACCCTTTTAAACTTTTTTTCCCTCAATTTTTCTTTGTTTAGATCGATTATTTATCATCTACCATATCGGGGAAAATGCTTCAGTAACACAAAAAAACCCAAACAATTTAGCGATAGTTATGAGGTAGATATCCGTGACTTTTTTATAGACGCCATTTTGATCATTGTGACATAATTTAAAAGTTCAAAATATGCGAGCGAATAATTTCTAGTCTTTTTTTTTTTTTTTTTTTTTTTAAACAAAATATTAGACATCAGTTAATGATTCTAAGCTAAAAATGACAGATATTTTGAATAATAAATATAATTACTTACCTTGTTTTCATGGCTGGGTAAAAAAACAAAAACCGTTGCGCGATGTCTGTAAACGGGGGTTTCCAGGGTAAAACGGGCAAATTAAAAATAGTTTGGGGGCTTAATGCGCCATGAATCTACTATGGCAGCATATAGACATATTGTTCTATCAAACACAACAGTTGTTTTGGCTTAAAATACAGCAGTTTCTTTTGAAGAGGAGTGCAAGAGCAGATACTGCTTTTTCAGTCTTTTTTGTGTTTTCCGCCATAGAAAAGTTTCCGAGTTACTTCCCCTTTACTTCTGCATTTCACACAAGACGCCTAAGAGTCCCCCGCAGCTGACCATGTAAACAAGTGAAAGTGAAAAGTCCTCCCTCACTCTAGCATGTCAACCACGCTGTGCGATCAGGTACACCACACAAAAATACATCTACCTCATTAGAACCCGATTCATTACATTATGAAAGGTTTTATTATTATTATTATTTCTATTAATATTTTAATATTCCAATTTGTATTCGCAATGTACTTGTTTTGCTCTGTGTAATTGCTATTTGCAATAGTACCAGCAGTATTTATTAAGGATTTAGTGTAGGTTTTCTGGCAGTGGAACGAACTAATGAATTATAATGTATTCTTATAGGAAAATCCTACTTGACATATGAACATTTCGACTTATAAACTAGGTCTTGGAAAGAATTAACTTCGCATGTAGAGGTACCATTGTATATGCATCCTTTCATTAATTTCCATGCATATTTTGGTTCAAATTTTTTGTTTTCTTTTCAAAATATTTTAATAGAAATAACATGTCTACTTACAAGAAACTCGTCTCGAATGAAGAATTTTGCTCTCGTCACTCTCGGGTCCTCGCCGGGTTCGGAAGTTGCTGGAGCAAGAACAGACTGTTAGTCAACGGCAACGTGTGGAACGTTTGCATCAATGGTTACGTGCGAGTTGACGCCACCTTCATTTGGTATGGTGTATCGAGCATATTCGGGGAAGTAGTCTTCGATTTTGGATTTTCCAGCTAACACTTTTTCGGCGAGCATGTCTTGCTTGTTGAGGAACAAGATGACAGAGATGGTGCGTAACCACCTGCCAAAGTCAGCCGACGCCATGAGCATTCAGAACGTTCGACGAGGAAGGAAAAGGACGACGAAACGGGAACTTGCCTGTTATTCCAAATACTGCGGAAGAGGTCCAGGGCTTCCCGTAGCCGGTTGGTGTTGTTGTCTTCCCTTATTACCATGTTGTAGCTGCTGCTGGCCACCACGAAGATGATAGCCGTGACGTCTGTGAAGGGAGAGAGAGAATGCGACGTGAGGCGGCAAAAACGGCAAAAATAACAGTAAATGCGGGCCCGACCGTTAAAGCACTGGATCCATTTTCTCCTCTCGTCCCGCTGACCTCCGACATCAAACATGCTGCGAGCAGAGGAGACAAAGTTATGAGGAACGACAAAGTCTCAACAATAATGCAACAATGTGCATATTCAGAATTCACTTTTGCTCTTGTCAACTTATTGGCTGCCATTGTCAGTTATAGAGGTCCAATCTATTGCCATCAATGGCAGCCAGTAGGTTAAAACAAATTAAACAAATATCTTCCATTTACAAAATGAATATACAATCAATTTAGTTTATAATACTATACTGTTTAATATCATGAGCAGTCCAATTGTTTTGGTTGGCCAGACTTACTGAAAGTTAACTTTATCTACTTGGAACCTCGTCTCGAAAATCCCTGAAGTTAACACTCGGCAGCGTAGCAGGTCCTGAAAAACAAAGATGGCGTCATGGTGGAAAACTACGCGTAAGCAGGTGCAACGACGAGTCAGAACGCGCGGGAGAGCTTACTTGGTCTGTTGGCGTGTAGTCGCTCTGTCTTACTGAGTCAATTCTGTCCAGGAAACTGCAGAGAGATAGAAAACACACATGCATTTTTCAATGAAACAAGCATTTTATATAGATCAGTGAACAAAATTTGCTTTTTCAGTGTATTGTAGGCCGTCAAGTTAGTGTCAACACACACGGAAATTTCCAATTTTTCCCCCCATCATGCATTTAGAAATTACACAATCATGTTTTTTGACAGCTGGGGAGGAGGTGCAGAAGTGGTTTGTGTCCACAAGAGGGCAGGGCTGCTCAGTCTGGGCTATTTTTGGTCATTTTGTCGCCCCTCCAGCTGGAGTGATTACATAAGGCAGACTGTGTTCAGATGATAGCATAGGATGGTAACGTCAAGAGCCTAGCTCTGGACACAACAGACCAGATTCGGGCAGGCTTGGTGTCCAACATAAATGCATAACTCCAAACACGCAATTACCGGGATGAGCATTTATTGTCATTTGAATGTTGGAAAGATGACAACGCAACAACCAAAAGCAATGCTAACACAGTAAACTGGTTTGGGTACACATACCACCTGAAAAGTTAGCTCAACACTTACTGCATAGTTTCTTTTTTCCCAAAACAATATATCAAGTTGTTTGCAGTGCTTCCATGGAAAAATGCAAATGATTTTTTTAACCCTTCGAAGGGCAAGTGACTATTATTGTTTACTTTAAAAATCCTTTTATAAGTCAAGTGACAACTACATCTGCCGATTACCGGTTTCCATGTATACCATGATTTGATAACATCACAGTTTCAAAACCGCAAAATTTTTCCGTCACACCGTCCCTATGGTATTAGCTCTTTTTTATGTCCCAAAAATGCAGGGAGAAATCCCTCCCTTGCAGCTGCAAGGCTCAACCCTCCCCTATCGGTTGTTGCTCAGTGTCAGTGAGTCTGCTGTGCTACACGATGGCTGGAGGAGGTAAAACTCCTGAACTTTTTCCCCAATCGAAGAAAACAAAATCGCTGGTATGGGAATACTACAGAAAAGTTACAGAGGGCAGTGGCTTTGAGGAAGACCAATCAACAAGTAAAACCTGTTTGCAGAGGGTGCCTGCCGAGGAGGCAATACCTCCAATATGATTTCGCATTTATACAAAATTAAAGGTTAGTAAACACTGTCATGAATGTTTCCCACCAGCTACGAGACAACTCCAGCATGTTTAGTGTGTCTAGCAGTGGTAAAAGGTGTGTTGTGAAAGAGAGTGTATGTATGATGTAAACACGATACGAGTCATACACATGTTATTTTTGTTCTGATAAATAATGTTGAGCTGTGGGTTTAGGCTCACCTAAGGCTCACCAAAGGACTGCATTTATTTTATTTAGAATAATGTGTTATTTTTTAAATGTATTTTAACTTGACATTATGCTTATATTCCAATTTGCTAACATGTTTTGAAAAATATTAATCCTTTTCAATTGATTTTTTTTTAAAATTCAGATATCTAAAAGTAACACATTTTAGAGCTGTAATTGCAATACCGTGATAAAGTAACACATTTTAGAGCTATAATTGTAATACCGTGATACCATAAAACTGTGATATTTTGGCTTAAGGTTATCATACCGTCAGAATCTCACACCGGCACATGCCTAGTGACTACGGGCTGGGTTGAGAAAATTATTTTTAACAGATAATCAGTACCCACATACAGTGGTACCTCTACTTACGAAATTAATTGGTTTTGGAAGTAGTTTATTAACTTGTAAATTCTGTAAGGAGAGACATATTTTCCATTTAAATGCCCTTATCTGTTCCAAGCCCCCCAAAATTCAGAGATAAATGTTTTAGAACGCATAAAAATGCATGTAAATAGAGGTACTAATGTAGTACTAATCTATACCCACAGTCTAGTCATCTATGGGTATAGACAACTATACCCAGAGAATATTTAACTGTGGGTACAGTTTAGTAATCGTTAGTAATCTTTACCCACATATTACTTAACTCTACCCGAAGATTGCTAATCTATACCCACAGTTCAGTCATCTCTGGGTATAGATAACTGAATTTTACCCGGAGATTACAAAATTGAGGGGATAGTTTAGTCATCTGCGGGTACAGACAGTATTTCTGTACCCACAGTTTAATAATCTGTACCCACAGTTGCACACAAAGGGCAAATTTTTAAAACAAATTTGTAATGTGTGGGTTCAGATTAGTATTCTGTACCCACAGTTTAGTAATGTGTGTGTACAGATTAGTAAACTGTGTATAGATGTACTTATTAAATTACTTATTAATCACTTAAATTATTACAGATTAGCATTCTGTACCCACAGTTTAGTAATGTGGGTACAAATGAGTAAAATATGTACATATTACGAAACTGTTGGTACAGAATACTAATCTGTGTGGGTACTAATTAGTAAATTGTGTACTTACTGTATTACTAAACTGTGGGTACAGATTATCTTTTAAAAATATTCTTTCTACCCTGGCACCCGGGGTGCTCTGTAAGTGACTATTTTTGGTCATTTCAAAATTTTAAAAATTTGTTGCCTTTTGGTACTGGTCTTTCTAGTACAGAAACCAACATATGTCTTATTTCTTGGAATTCACTGCCATTGATGGCACTAGACGTTCAATCCCGTTTGACTGGGGGGCTGTCAGCGATCGGTGCAAGCCCCCTAACCCAAATGGATTGTACGTCTGGCACCGTCAATGGCACTAAAAGATGAGTAATCACAGCCAGTTTTCCTGCCAGGGTTAAATGAGTGTCCTATTAAGGATTAATCAGAACTACCTTTATGTTAGCATCTACTTGGCAAAAACATATTACAGGAAAGAATTCTTGTATTTCTCACATTAAGCATCAAGAAAATGTTGGTTATCTTGAAAAACACTGAGTTGAACTTTCACGCTGACATCACGTGTCTCGATGGTTGAAATTCTTTGATGGGGACGTTCCACTTTGTATGTCGCTTTATATTGTAGTTGTTGCACTGAGGCAGCAGCAAGAGTATTTTTAGTCAGCCTTTCCCAGCGAAATTGAGCAATTACTGAGCTCTTTGTGACTGTCTTGTGATACCGGTGCCAAACAGAGCTGGCCAAATATGAACATATTTAGAGAAAAAGAACAGGAGAAAAACTCGCACCACAACAGATAGTAGCGATGAATAGTAAACATTTCTTCTAATTGCAATTTAAAGCTGACATTGGCCCAGCATTCCTTGAAACAAAATGACCGTAGGTCTTTGAATTACTTGGATTTTATAGCCAATGCATTTTCTATTCTGCCAAAGTTAGCTCATCTTTTAGCACTCTGTGTTTGCTATGAGCTTGGGTAGGCAAGTAATAACGTCTGTAGAATGAGCTAAACCTTAAAAAATTAGTCACATTTAAGCGCCACTAAGAGGCGACAAGGCATTACAAATAAAGACAGGGAATCAGGACATTACAGCAAATTTCATGGGTATTAGTAGCACTTGGAACGAATTAGGCGATTCATTATACAAAAAAACGATACGAAAGCCACTCTGGAACAAATTAATTTCGTGTCTTGAGGTACCACTGTATTTGAAAATTATAACATGTTTTTAAAAAAAAAAAATATATATATATATATATATATATATATATATATATATATATACACAGAAGCATTTTAAATCAGGCACTTTTAAAGGTGCGCATTTGATATGACACTATATCATTCCAAGTTAACGTTACTGGCTATGGTTACACAATTCCCTTTTACAAAGGAAAAAAAACTTGACAAATTATCAACAAATGTGTGCGCATTTCATTTAGCTGTGGTAGTGTATTAGAGCTCAATTTATTAACAAATCGAGTAATAAAAACATGTATTCACGTCTAGCTTCACAGGTGGAGTTTGTTGGCGTCCTGCCCTGTGCCGTCCCGTTGCCGGTCCTGGCGCCGGGGTTTTCAGCTAGGGCTTGTCTGGTGGCGTCTGGTCGTGCGTGGATCCCGTTGGGCGCGCGCTGGTCTTGCGGGTGGGTGGGGGTGCCGCGCGGGCGCCGGTCCAGAGCCGTGGCCCTTCCCTGGCCGGCCGGGGTAAGGTGCAATGGGGCGGGGGTTGGGTGGTGTATGCGGCGTCCATAGTTCCCTCCCGGGTCAGCCCGGCCAGAGCTCCTTGTACCGGATACCGGGGAGGTGCCCCCTGGTGTCATACTGCGCATTCCTCCTGGCCCGGGGGTAGGTTGGGGGGGTTGCACCTCCGTCCCCTTAGTCTGTGTTCGGTCCTGTCCGCCTCCCTGGACTGCGGCGGCTGCTGCTGCCCTCCTGCCGGCAGGGCCTCTTGGAGCCTGCGGGGCCTTGGGTGGGGCTTGCTGTTCCTTGCTGGTGAGGTGGACATCTCCTGGTCTCCGGCGTTTGGCGTAGCGCCTGCTCAGAGGGCGGGATGGGTGCTCGGGCGGCGGGGGGAGGGGTGGGCGGTTGCTGGTGCGCCGTGGGTGGTCTGGGGCAGGGGTTGATCGGGGCCCTGGCGCTTCTCCCGCCCTGCGGCCGGTGGTTCTGGTGGATGAGGCCACGCCTGCGGGAGCCTGCCTCTTAACTCACGCACTCCTCACTTCAGCACTGTAAATACCTTTCTACCTGGCACTTACATATTCATTCATTTCTCCTGGGAGAGTTGGGACGGGGCCATACAGTCCTGGCCTGGCCCCCCCCTGTTTTTAATGCCTCACACACCAAGGTTATGGGATGGTTGGGACCTGGTGGGGGGGGGGGGGGGGCCTCACGGTTACCTCCTTACAGCAGGCCTTGCCATCCCTGCACCTTTTTTTAACGCACCACACATATCATACTCCACAGGAGAGCTCTGGCAAAGGGCGGTGGGACGGGCAGCTGGGCTGAATTTCAATGCTGCGGTCCCACTGCCGAAAGCCAAGCTTTCCTATTTTAATGCATACATTGAACTACCCTCCCCTAACAATCCCATCATGGTGCTGGGTTATGGCTGCCAGCCGGGAACCTGGCTGGATGTTGCCTGCTACGGCGGGGGACCCTGCCCTGGGCTTGGTGGGCCGCTGGGGGCCCCGTGGCGTGCCGTGCCGGCTGGGGGGCTGCGGAGGCGGCTCGTGGCCCAGGTGGGCGGACGGGGTTTGGGACGGGCGTGGGGTTGGTGGTGTGTCCTGGGGGACCACCCTGGATTGGGGGGGGGGGGGGGGGGGTCCTTTGCTGGGCAGCAGGAGGAGGGATAGGCTGCACTGCCCCCCCCCCCAGACCCGCCCTCCCTCTCCAGGCTGGTTGGGTGGGGGCCGTGGCTCTGTGTCGGCGCCCGCGTGGCGTCTCCGCTCATCTGCGTGGCTGTTGCGTGCCCGGAGGGGCTCGCATGCGGTTGGATGAGATTGGGCACGCTCGGGCGGGGGGTCCCGGTGCCGGGATTGGCGATGGGGCGGCGTAGGGTAGGTCGTCAACGGGCTTACACTCACAAGGGATTCACACGATTACTGGGTTCTAGATCACAGAGATTATTTGTGTACACTCTACTCCTTTCTATCACTTAGCTTATAGCTCCCCCACCTCCTTCCCCCTCTTTCCCTAGTCAACAGGCCCCCCACATGGTGTCAACCGGAAATACATTTAGCTGACGATAGCACCAACATTTAAGTAGTTAGTGTAGTTAGGCGTTCAATGTATTTCTTGTTGTTGTGTTTCTTTTCTTTCTTCTCTTGTGTTTCTTTTCTTCTGTTCCCCCATAACCCCGTCCTGTTTGCAGCTTTGTTATAATAAACGAGGTATGTTGAATAATCACAATGGGAGTATGTCAGACTCTCATTGTGAAACATTAAAACTGTTCAGACTATCCGGGCACTTAAACAAACAGCTGAACAGGACAGGTTTTAAATTTAAAAAAAAAAAAAAAAATGTATTCACGTCTAGCTACAATATACATTCACCGGCCACTTTATTAAGTACACCTGTCCAACTGCTCGTTGACACTTCATTTCTAATCAGCCAATCACATGGCGGCAACTCAGTGCATTTAGGCATGTAGACATGGTTTAAGACAATCTCCTGCAGTTCAAACCGAGCATCAGTATGGGGAAGAAAGGTGATTTGAGTGACTTTGAACGTGGCATGGTTGTTGGTGCCAGAAGGGCTGGTCTGAGTATTTCAGAAACTGCTGATCTTCTGGGATTTTCACGCACAACCATCTCTAGGTTTTACAGAGAATGGTCCGAAAAAGAAAAAATATCCAGTGAGCGGCAGTTCTGTGGGCGGAAATTCCTTGTTGATGCCAGAGGTCAGAGGAGAATGGCCAGACTGGTTCGAGCTGATATAAAGGCAACAGTAACTCAACCACCCGTTACAACCAAGGTAAGCAGAAGAGCATCTCTGAATGCGCAGTACGTCGAACTTTGAGGCAGATGGGCTACAGCAGCAGAAGACCACGCCGGGTGCCACTCCTTTCAGCTAAGAACAGGAAACTGAGGCTACAATTTGCACAGCTCATCGAAATTGGACAATAGAAGATTGGAAAAACGTTGCCTGGTCTAATGAGTCTCGATTTCTGCTGCGACATTCGGATGGTATGGTCAGAATTTGGCGTCAACAACATGAAAGCTTGGATCCATCCTGCCTTGTATCAACGGTTCAGGCTGGTGGTGGTGGTGTAATGGTGTGGGGAATATTTTCTTGGCACTCTTTGGGCCCCTTGGTACCAATTAAGCATCGTTGGAACGCCATAGCCTACCTGAGTATTGTTGCTGACCATGCCCATCCCCTTATGACCACAATGTACCCAACTTCTGATGGCTACTTTCAGCAGGATAATGCGCCATGTCATAAAGCTGGAATCATCTCAGACTGGTTTCTTGAACATTACAATGAGTTCACTGTACTCAAATGGCCTCCACAGTCACCAGATCTCAATCCAACAGAGCATCTTTGGGATGTGGTGGAACGGGAGATTCCCATCATGGATGTGCAGCCGACAAATCTGCACCAACTGTGTGATGCCATCATGTCAATATGGACCAAACTCACTGAGGAATGCTTCCAGCACCTTGTTGAATCTATGCCACGAAGAATTGAGGCAGTTCTGAAGGCAAAAGGGGGTCCAACCCGTTACTAGCGTGGTGTACCTAATAAAGTGGCCGGTGAGTGTATGTTCAGGTGGTCGGATACATTCGCATCATATTTTTAATCGGGCACTTTTTCATGAGCTCATTACAACTCCTCAGGCAATCATATAGCTTGAATCGTGTGATACTCAGGCCCCCAAACTTTATGAACCTGAACCATTTGGCACCTAAACAGATCTTCAGACGTTAGCGTTTATACTTCGGTTATTTTTCCCGCTAACTGTTCGGTGCGTCTTCGCTGCCTGCCATCATATTTGTCACTAGTTGCCATCAAACCAACTGTGCATGCGATGAAAATTTGTCAACAAACCTCCTCCTATACAATGCAGCATTATCTATAAAATGCCACTAGCTTACACCGATGCTGTCCTCCTGTTTGTTCTGTTCTATTTTGTCAAATGGAAAGTAATTTCAACATGCAGTACAGCAGGTAACTTGTTTTACACAAAAGTTGAGAACCTGGATTATCTGAATTCATTTTAGTTTTAAATGAGAACTTGGAATCAAGCAGTGCCACTATGCTAGTGTAACTCCACTGCATACTTAACTGGTAAATTTCTGTTTTACTTGTTGTGTTTAAAGACAAGACAGTTGACTGGGTGTGTTTTTCATCCTCTTTTTGTAAGGGATACACAGCGTGAGACAGCAAAATGCAGACAGGGACATTTGACGCAGGGGACGCCTCGGGCCCTGGGCCCCATGCGGTCGGGGTCACATGTTGCCGGCCATGAAGCAAAAACAAAAAAGGATCACAGTGAAACAGAGCACTTTGTATTTTGCAAAATACTGTAAGTGAGCACCACTAAAAACAATTACGACTGTAACACTCCATGTGTTCATTTGATAATTGGCCTGACTTTTTGCAAATAGAGCAGCGTCTTTAATTAGCAGCGCGCGCGGAGGCCCGATCAATAGTTTCCATATTTTGAACTGCACGGGCCGGAAGCAAAATGGACTTTTTCACTTTAGCCTCTCCCCGTTGTTGAGTGCCGAACTCGCCGGGAGCACCGTCACATGGATAACGAGAGAGAGAGAGAGAGAGAGAAAGAGAGAGAGAGAGACCGCCTTGTCATACATTATGTCTACTTAACAGTAACACGAGATTAAACTCTTTTTTTTTTTTGGGAACGGGCCTGTATCAACGTAACAATCAATTGTAATGTGGGAAAATGCTCTCAACCGTAGATGATTTTTAACTCATTTGGCTGCTATTGACGGTGATAGATGTCCAATCCATTTTGACTGGCAGTGAATGATCGCATCTAGTGCCGTCCAGTACAGAAGCCAGCAACCCGCGGCTCTTTGGTCCCTCTGATGTGGCTAAGTTCAAAAATAAAAATAAAAAACGAGTACCGTATTTTTTGGACTATAAGTTGCACCTGATTATAAGTCGCACCAGCCCAAAAATGCAAAATGAAGAGGGGAAAAAAAAACATAAGTCGCACCAAAGTATAAGGCGCATTTCGGAGGGAAATTTACTTGATAAAATCCAATAAATAGAACAGATACGTCATCTTGAAAGGCAATTTAAAATAAAATGAGAGTTACTTCTGTAACTAGGGTTCTATGAATTCCGGATGACTGCCAGAGGGCGGTGCTTAGCACCTGGATAGCTACGTGTGCGCAGCACAAAGGTCGAGAATAAAATGACAACAAAGTCACGCCAGTGGGCGTGACCTGGGTGACGTCACAGACCAGTATAAGGCACACGCTCACCCAGCACTAGTTCCTTTTCAGAATGTACTCGCAGGGAGTCTGAGTGACAGGAAACTCTGGCGGTCATCCGGAATTCATAGAACCCTAGTTACAGAAGTAACTCTCGTTCTATTTCATTCCTCCTGACCGCCAGAGGGCAGTGCTTAGCACCTGGATGACCACATACCAACATAGTCACGAAGACACTTCAGATGCGGTCAGAGGAAGCCGACAGCACCACTGAAGCCACCGGGTGAGGAGCTGCCACATTCACTCTGTAGAAGCACGCAAACGTACAAGACGATGCCCATGCTGCGGCGGAACAGATGTCATTCAGTGGAACACCTCTCAGCGCCGCCCAGGAAGTTGCCATTCTTCTTGTGGAATGGCACGAGACCCGAGGAGGCCAAAGACCTTTGGACTCATAGGCCTGCAGAATAGCTGCGACAACCCAATGTGACAGTCGCTGCTTCGAGACCGCGCAGCCCTTTGTCCTGACCTCAAAACATACAAAAAGAGCATCCGACTTACGAGTGCTCGCAGTCACACCGACATAGTGCTCCAGCATCCGAACAGGACATAGCAAACTTCGCAAATGCCCATCAGGTGCACTCGCATCGTTAAACACAGCCAAGGTAATCGGCTGGTTAACGTGAAAGGCTGAAAGTCTCTTTGGCAAAAAACTCGGATTGGGCCATAATGTAACCCCCGAGCCGTCTGAATTCCACCGTAAACAGTTCGGAGAAATTGATAAAGCATGCAAATCACTCACTCGCTTTGCTGAAGTAATTGCGAGGAGGAACGCAGTTTTCACTGTGACCCACTTAATGTCAGACCCACTCAAGGGCTCAAAAGGGGAGGAACACAAACCCTCCAGGACTAAAGGGAGGTCCCACGTGGGAACTTTGGAGGTCGTTGACGAAGGGCACCCTTCAAGAACCGACACACCAGGGAATGTGAGCCCACTGACCGGCCCTCCACCAAAACATGGTTTGCGGATATCGCAGCCACGTACACCCTCACAGTTGAGACAGAAAGTCCCTTATCAAGAAGTTCTTGCAAATAGTTAAGCAATATTGGCACAGAGCAGCGCACAGGATCCACATTGTTACACTTACACCATTTATTGAAAAGTTTCCACCTGTTACTGTAAAGTGCCCTCGTGGAAGGCGCACGTGCACAAAGTACAGTCTGTACAACCGCCTCCGTACAGGACTAACAGGGAATCCGGCCCTTCAGTGGCCACAGGTACAGGCGAAGACGCTCCGGGTGTGGGTGCCAGATGCTCCCCTCCAACTGAGACAACAGGTCCCTCCTCTGGGGTAGAGGCCAAGGATCTCCATTGAGATGTCTGAGAATCATCGGAAACCACAGTCTCCCTGGCCAGAACGGAGCGACCAACAACACCTCGTGATTGCTCCGGCTGATCCTGTGCAGAGTCACCATCAAGAGGGGAAGAGGCGGAAACGCATACAGGAGACAGTCCGGCCATGCGTGTGCCAGGGCATCCTGACCTAGTGGACTGCTCGTTTCCGCAAGGGAAAACCACAGTTGACAATGAGTGGTCGCTTCTGAAGCGAAGAGGTCCACCTGTGCTACACCGAACCTCCTCCATATCTCCTGAACCACAGCAGGGTTAAACCTCCACTCCCCTGGCGGTGGCTTCTGCCTGGAGAGGAAGTCCGCTGCACAGTTGTGCACCCTGGGAAGATGGACAGCTCTGAGACTTAGAAGGCGTGGAAAAGCCTACAGGAGAAGCTCTCGAGCCTCTGCCAGTGAGTGAGGAGACCTGGTTCCCCCTTGATGGTTTATATGGTAGACAGTGGACGTATTGTCTGACCGAACCAGAACATGCTTTCCTCGCAACGCAGGGAGAAAATACTTGAGACCGAGTCGGACAGCACGAAGTTCCAACACATTTATGTGACGAAGCCTCTCCGGTGGGGACCAAACTCTCCTGACCGTCCTGTGGTTCCACACTGCACCCCAGCCCGAAAGAGACGCATCCATCACAACCACTTCTCGGCGCGAGGGAAGTGAACCCAGTGGGACGCCCTTGCATATGAACTGTCTGTTCATCCAGGGCCGCAGTAGTTGATGACAACGCCCTGAGAGAGTCACAAGTCTGTGTTGATGCCGTTTGGGGTCCAATCCCAAACCGTTCACCCAAATCTGCAGCGGGCGCAGAAACAAAAGGCCCAATGGCACCACGCTTGAAAGTGCAGTTAGTTTTCCCAATAACTGGAGGACAGACCCGTATGACAGCGTCGCACTGTGTCTGACACGCGCGGTCGTTTGAAGAACGTCGTCCACCCTCCGTGGCGACGGAGAGGCGGTCATGGTCAAGGAGTCCAAGCTCATGCCGATGAAAATCACCTGCTGGCAGGGAACCAAACAACTTTTCGAAAGGTTCACATTGAGTCCCAGCCGCTGTACATGGTCCAACAGCAGCGCGGTATGGCTGAGAGCTTGTTCCCGAGTCTGTGAACACACAAGCCAATCATCCAAGTAAGGAAGAATCCTGAGGCCGCGGCTCTGCAGGGGGGCCAGCGCCGCAGCCACGCATCTTGTAAATGTCCGGGGAGAGAGAGGCCGAATGGCAACACTCTGTATTGGTACGCCTTTCCATCGAAAGCAAAGCGAAGGAATGGCCTGTGGTGTGGCGCCACTGGCACGTGAAAATAGGCGTCCTTCAAATCCACACTCGTAAACCAGTCTCCTCGAGTGATTGATTGCAGGACATCCGCCGTGCGCAGCATGTGAAATTTCAGACACTTGAGGTAGCAATTTAGCGACCTCAGGTCGAGGATGGGGCGGAACCCGCCGTCCTTTTTTGGAACAAGAAAATAAATTGAATAAAATCCCCTGGACAGGTCTGAACTGGGAACCAACTCTACGGCTTCCTTCCGCAAGAGTTCCGTGATCTCTAGTCTGAGGGCCAAACGTTTCTTCGGCTCTGACACAACGGTTGTTCTCACCCCATTGAACTTTGGGGGTCGACGCTTGAACTGGATAGAGTAACCTCTGAACAAAGTTGAAATGACCCATGGGTCTGGAGCAAGGGCCGCCCAGCGCCTGAGATGGTGTTTGGTAAAACGGCTGAGGCCCCGGCAATGATAGTCAAAGTCTACCGCTCTTGCCCCTACTAGCAGTAGAGGGCTTGGAGGGGCGAATGTGTTGCGGTCTGGGAAAGCGGTCGGCTCTTGGGGGCCTTCCTGCCGGCTCCCGAAAAACAGGCCGTCGAGAAGATTGTCCTTCCGCAGAGAACGAACGTGCAGTTCTCGGCGCAGGTGGAGCTCCGGTTGCAGAGTGATAGGTAGGAGCACGCTCGCGGGTGGGCCTGGAAGCTCGCTGCAGGACCGCAAACTGTTGCCTGGACCTGTTGGCTTCCACCTCTCTCAAGGGTTTGTTGGGCCGCCGGGCCAAACACATGACCCGGCACAACAGGTAGAGTGCGAAGTGCGCCCCTACACGACTCGGTCAGAGGAGACTGTGCCAACCATACTTGATGTCTGGCCACAGTAAGTGTTGACATGAGCCTGCCAAGTTCCCTGGACATAAATGCGAACGTCTGGAGGGAAGCATCGCTCAGGTTCCGTACACTGTCATTGACACTTGGCTCCCCCAATGACTGTGAAAGGGGCAGGGCAAGGTGGGAAAACGTATTACCCAAGCAGCCAATCCGAGCCGCAACATCATAGGCCTTGGTAAGGAGCTCATCAGTCACCCGGCATTGAGGGCGCGGGCACCGAGCATCCGCGCGGGCAGCATCCGCCGGGTCCACTATCAGGCTCGCGACAAAATAAAAATACAATAGAGAACATGCTGAATAAGTGTACAGTATGATAATGTTACATGATGCATGAACAACGAAATGCGAACGTGGCCGGTATGTTAACGTAACAAAGCTATTAAGAGTTATTCAGATAACTATAGCATAAAGAACATGCTAACAAGTTTACCAAACCATCAGTGTCACTCCAAAACACCAAAACAACATGTGAAATGATATAATATTATGTTAATTTCACAAATAGTCGCTCCAGAGTAAAGTCGCACCCCCAGCCAAACTACGACAAAAAACTGTGACTTATAGTCTGAAAAATACGCTATTTGATTAAAACATATTGTGGCTTTTAAGAGATTGGCTATAGTAAGCAGAACAAGTCAGACTCACTTTCTTTGTCAACAGATCACTCCCGCATGTCATGAATTCACCAACTATGGAAAGTCACGGTGCCACTTTCTGAGAGGCACCATGACTTTACATTTGAGATGTCCCGATCCGATATTTGGATCGGATAGAATGCCGATATGGGCAAAAAAAATGCGCATCGGTATCGGATCGGCCGACACGGAAAAATTCCGATCCAGACTTCCGATCCGTTTTTTTGAAAGACCGGTCCGGGTTTTCCGATTTACATAATCCATTCCAGTTTTTGCTTCGTTTTCCCTAAAATCCGGTCAGTATTTTACGGCACACCTTCAACAAACTATATTACCGTCTCCCAATTTACCGAGAGACTTTATCGGTAAAAATGTCAGCTGTGTGGGATCATTTCACCTTAAAGCACGACAAAGACAAAGAGGCAGAGTGCAACATATGCCACAATAAAGTCAAGCGTGGTGGTAAACCTGTAAGAAGTTTTAATACAACCAACCTAATCAAGCATTTAGCGAAATACCACCACAAAAAATATGAGGAGTATGTTAAGAAAACCGAAGACAAAAAGAAAGGTCCTACGTAACTAACACTGGCAGAAACTTTTGCTATGTGTGACAAACTGGCACTCGACAGTCCCAAAGCCCAGGGAATAACAAGAGTCATTGCCGAAGAATTCATTCTGGATGACGAGCCATTATCTTTCGTGAGTAAAGTCGCACCATCCAACACTTAGAACCACGGTACAACATGCCCAGCCGTCATTACATCCTTAAGCGATTCGGCCGTGGAAGATTCGAGAACGATTCACAAACATCCAAATTCCAATTATTGAAATATGTGAAGTAAAGCGGAACTAATACACAGCGCGGTCTTCGGGACGCAATGAGAAACGGACCGCATTGCGTCCCAAGAGTAAACATCATGCTTGTCATAGACCCGGGTAAATGACAATGCTCAACTCACGGCTTTAGCTCGACTCATGCCGCTGGATAAAAAACACAAGAATACCTGACTGCTGCTGATAGCCGCTACAAACTAAGTCAACGTCGTTTTACTGGAGATAATAGATATCATATGTATATAGAATTAGATGCTAAACGACAAACTCGACTGCGTTAGCAACATTGAACAGCCGCCATCTTAAAGCAGAAGACTTCCCTAGTAGGCTGTTGTGAACCTTCCAAGCGAACCTAATTAACTTTTTATCTAAAATACTGCTAAATCGGCAAAATCTTGACTTGAATCTATCTTCAAAACAGTTTTAAAACTTTCACATGTCGAAAGTAGACAGAAGGGAAATTATGGAATACCGGGAGCGATTTTAACCACTTTAACAGTTGATTCGCAAAATTAAATGAATTGAATGTAGTTTAAAGCTGTTGATACAGAATGGGGACTTGAGTATTTTATTTACTGTTTTAAAATGTTAATTTGATACTGAAATAGTCGTTTATTTAAACCTGAGAGGGTTTTTATGCCATTATTGTAAATAATGCATGAAACATTAAAAGCATCTAATAGCTTGGGGGGTTTGTGGGATTTTCCACTGAGGTTGTTTGTGTGTTTTGCTTTTTTAAGACAGTTTACAATATTATTCGCACGTTTTACTGACTGACTATGCCATTTCTGTTTGTTATTTATAATGTTTTGTATTTGTCACTGAATAAACAGGTCAGTTTCTTGTCACCAACCGTTGTGTGTTATTCAAACTCACCTAATTCAGCTGGCTAGTTGTTATCAAGAGTACTAAAACCCTTTTCAAAATGAGTCTGACAACTAAGTAAGGAGGATAAATAACTTTAAACTTTAATACATGCTCAGATAGGCCGGTATCGGATCGGAAGTGCCAAACAATATCGGTATCAGATCGGAAGTGCAAAAACCTGGATCGGGACATCCCTACTTTACATAGTTAGTAAATAAAGGTGTATAATTAAAAAGTGAGCCCAACCTGTTCTGCTTACTAAGGGGAAGCTAAATTCCTTTGTTAAATCTCTAAATATATATATATACACACACACAACTGTACTCTCGTACTCTGTGCTCTCGTGGAATCACATTTAAAATTATGAGCTTTGGCTCTCTCGATCAAAAAGTTTCCTGGCCCCTGGGCTAACATCTTCATTTCAGATATGTGCAGCACCCAGTGTCTTTTCCACCGGGACGAAATGGCTCTTTGCAAGTTAAAAGTTTGACGACCATTGGTCAAGTGCCATTGACAGCGCTCGACGTCCAATCCAGTCCCATTTTGACAGAGAGTCTGATCGCAGTGAGCCCTCCTAGTCAAACTGGATTAGATGTCTAGTGCCGTCAATGGCTGCTCTTGAGTTAATGTTCAACATGCAGTTTGACCACGCGATTTAATTCTGACGTGAATGAAAATAAACTGAATGATGAAAACTAGAAATAACAAAAATATTAACCATAATTGAAAAGAAACTAGAAAGTAAACTTCCGACTACGCAGCCAATTTCAAAGCATTTCCATATTTGATTGTGTGAACACTTTCTTCTCTCGCGCCCCAAAATGTCAACATGTCTTTCTCTTCTCATCACATCAACTACCCAGCAAATTTGAGTTCAGTAGGCTAATCCATTATACAGTTATCGCATTGAGTTATCTTGAACAAAAACAGATACACAGACATACAGAGACACACACTTAAGCCTTCCGTAGGTTTCAGCTACAGACAGGTGTAAAAGAATAAATGATTAAAACTGTATTGTGTGTTCAGACAAAAACTAAAACGTGTTGAAAATAAATACATTCATCCCTTTATTTTATGATTTAATTTGCAGAATCAGTATTTACAAGGGATGTACCGATCACATTTTTCACCCGCGTCACCATTTAATTTTCAGGATCTGCAGATTTTTTTCTGTTTTTTACTTTACAGCATGAAGCAGAATTTCTGAAATGTTCTTAAATGATGTACCGTATTTTCTGCAGTATAATTCGCACCGAAAAGCCTTCAGTTTTCTAAAAATCCGACGTGCGCCTTATCAACCAATGCGCCCTATTTTGCGACCTATATGCAACAAAACTTGCCCAAGGAAGAAATAAAGACAACATCATGGCGAAGCTGTAACCGTGTACGTCGTGCAGGCATCTTGGCTGTCACAACAATGTCGCCAGGCGACCACAAGCAGGTGCTCTTGGAACATGCAAAAAACGATAGTGACAGTGATGATGAAGAATGTGAGGGCTTCCATCCATGGTGATGAGGAGGAGTTACAGTGAGACAGTTATGTAAAGAGTTAAGAAACCAAAAATAGAAACTTTATATTAGGGTTGTCAAACGATTAAAATTTTTAATCGAGTTAATTACAGCTTAAAAATTAATTAATCGTAATTAATCGCAATTAATCGCAATTCAAACCATCTCTAAAATATGCCATATTTTTATGTAAATTATTGTTGGAATGGAAAGATAAGACACATGACGGATATATACATACATACAACATACTGTACATCAGTACTGTATTTGTTTATTGTAACAATAAATCCACAAATGGCATTATTAACATTCTTTCTGTTAAAGTGATCCACGGATAGAAAGACTTGTAGTTCTTAAACGATAAATGTTATAGTTACAAGTTATAGTAATTTTATATTAAAACTAGGGCTGTCAAACGATTAAAATTTTTAATCGAGTTAATTACAGCTTAAAAATTAATTAATCGTAATTAATCGCAATTCAAACCATCTATAAAATATGCCATATTTTTCTGTAAATTATTGTTGGAATTGAAAGATAAGACAAGATGGATATATACATTCAACATACGGTACATAAGGACTGTATTTGTTTATTATAACAATAAATCAACAAGATGGCATTAACATTCTGTTAAAGTGATCCATGGATAGAAAGACTTGTAGTTCTTAAAAGATGAATGTTAGTACAAGTTAGAGAAATTTTATATTAAAACCCCTCATAATGTTTACGTTTTAATACAATTTCTAAAATTTTCAAGCAAAAAATAAAGTAGTAGCCCTATTCTGTCCTCAATGTGTGTGAGTACACAAATTGACAGATAGCGAACATAAGAAGTTCCAAAAAGAAATCAGACGGTGTGGAAAAGTTGCATGGGCTTTACTGAAGTCATCTCTTTTTGACAGGAGCACGTTTCTTGTATTTTTGTAAAACTGAAAACAAGGCAATGTGTCAATAACTTGCATAAATCACAAAATAACATAAAATGTACACACACATGTCCATTTGAGCAGTAGCACTAGCCAATTAGCTCACAAGCCTCTAACAATGTAACTGCATTTCACCATATATGTGAACAAATTCAAATACACATCACCAATAACTATCTAATGCTCATGAATATAAACAAAGGAGGAATATAACTCACAAGCGATGCATGCATTAGACACAAACAGTGTGATGAGGCTATGAGAACTGCCACTGAATACTGGATGCAGACGTTAGCTGGTCTGATTAGCACTGTCTATTAGTGTGAGTTCGCGTCGACATATAATCACGTCAGAAAAGCGCGCCGAAACCCAAATGATCAGCTACACCGAATCGCCAGCAGAGGGCGACATTACGCCAAATAACATATGCAAGTCACACCCAAGCGCCAGCAGAGGGCAGAAAAACTCCATAAAACACAATTAACAAGTTGGCCTTTCACTGTACTGACATTTAAATTTGTATGAGCGGGGCTAGTGCGTTAATTGCGTCAAACATTTTAACGTGATTAATTTAAAAAATTAATTAACGCCCGTTAACGCGATAATTTTGACAGCCCTAATTAAAACCCCTCTTCATGTTTTCGTTTTAATAAATTTTTTAAAATTTTCAATCAAAAGTAGAGTTAATATAATAATAAGAAGAATAAAAATGACAATAATAAAAATAGAGTGAAAAGTTTTACGTGTATTTTGCATAGCTAAATTGATATGGAATGCCAGTTTATTTAGCATTGTTGTTTAACTGTGTGTCAGAATAGGGCCTCATTACTATAGATTGAAGTGCTTTTCTTTTTGAGAACTTTTTTTTTTTTTGAGAGAGGAATATTATTTTTGTTGTGCTTTCACTAAAGGATACCTATGTTTGTTGTGAAGGAGAAGCTTATGCCAATAAACGGCGCGCCTGTGTCCACTCGCCATTACTGTATAACATATACAGTGGGGAGAACAAGTATTTGATACACTGCCAAAACCCATTGGCAGTGTATCAAATACTTGTTCTCCCCACTGTATCTGTACATATCTTACCCAAAATAAAACAAGAGACACATAATTGCCACTAAAAGAAAGAAAACTTACCGAAATATGTGTGGAGCACAAATAGCAATTTGCATTGCATTGTGAATACAGTATAAACGTCTCACAACTACTAATTCTCCCACGTTTAGAAGACATGAGTATGGAACGGCGCTGCCCCCAAGCGGCCGGTGGCATTCTCTTCACTCTTAATGTCCATAAACGGCCTCATTGTAATGTTTGAGGCAATATGACAGCGGGTGCGTTAATTGCGTCAAATATTTTAACGTGATTAATTTAAAAAATTAATTAACGCCCGTTAACGCGATAATTTTGACAGCCCTACTTTATATATTTGGCACAGTGGCATTGTTGTATTGTGTACTTAGTTATTACTATGTACGTAAGTTGTTACTAAATAAAAATACAGTCAATAAATAATAAAATGTACATTTCATTTGTTTCAGTTATATTGGTATCGGAAATTGATCCCAAAATGTACCCACAAATCTGCTATCTTGTGGTGCGACCTATACAAGGGTCAACCTAAAATACAGTGGTACCTCTACATACGAATTTAATTCGTTCCAGGACCTTGTTTGTAAGTCGAAATGGTCGTATGTCGAGCAGGATTTTCCCATAGGAATACATTATAATTCCATTAATTCGTTCCAAAGCCTAAAAACATACACTAAATTCTTAATAAATACTGCTGGCACTGTTACAAATGGCAATTAAACATAGAAAAACAAATAGGTTATAAATAAATAAGTCAGAATAATATAATAATAAGAAGAATAATTAATAATTATTCCTGTAAATAATGTAACGAATTGGATTCTAATATGGCGGACACTTTTTACTGTCCCTGAACGCACCGCGAAGCTGACGTCACGGTGAGATAGGTCGGTGCGGTAGAGATAATACTTTCGTTTTCTTGAGAGCAGTCAACTGCTTAAGACAATGGGCGTTTTGTGTTGGATAAGTTCTTAAATAAATGATAAAAACGTGACGAAGCTGGCGATTTCCTTGGCAATGTTACCACAATAATAATTGTCACCTTAACTTATAAATAGTGGCGAACGGTGGTCGGAAGAGGACCATGGAGCTGTATTGTTGAGCCAGTTCAGGGACACGCACACCAAGCTCAGGGACGCGCACACCAAGCTCATATTTTTCTATAACTTGCATCTTCATTTCAAAGGTAAGCATCACTTTTTTCCTTGTTTCTCCAACTGTATCAACTTTTTTTGAAAACTGTGTTGATTTCTCACACAAGAAAATCCACCGTGCGTTCGTTTGCAGTGCTGTCATGTCGTCGTATTTCGAGCAACTCGTCGGATGTAGAAACAAATGGCGGCTCAAATTTTACGTCGGATGTCGAAAAGATCGTGTGTCGAAGTGATCGTATGTAGAGGTACCACTGTACCTACATTTTTAACCACAAACTAGGGGTGCAACCTATCTGCCGGAGCGATCAATACGCGAGTACATGCAGTGGGCCATTTAGTGAAGGAACGCCTTATACTCATAGCACATTTTAGCTGCAAAATTACATTGCATCTAAAAACTATATACAGTGGGGAGAACAAGTATTTGATACACTGCCAGTATCAAATACTTGTTCTCACCACTGTATATATATATATATATATATATATATATATATATATATATATATATATATATATATATACAGTGGTACCTCTACATACGATCGCTTCGACACACGAACTTTTCGACATCCGACGTAAAATTTGACTCGCCATTTGTTTCTACATCCGACGACATGCTCGAAATACGACGACAATGGCAGCACCGCAGACGAATGCACGGCGGATTTTCTTGTGTGACAAATCAACACAGGTTTCAGAAAAGGTTGGTACAGGTGGTGAAACAAGGAAAAGGTTGACGCTTACCTTCTAAATGAAGATGCACATGACAGAAAAATATGAGCATGGGGTGAAATGGCTCAACAATACATCTCCACGGTCCTCCTCCGACCATCGTTCGCCAGTCTTTATAAGTTAAGCTGACAATTCTTATTGTGGTAACATCTCCAGAGAAATCGCCAGCTTCGCCACGTTTTCATCATTTCTTTCACAACTTATTCAACACAAAACGCCTGCTGTCTGCCGCAATTGACGATGTTCTCAAGAAAGCATTGAAAGCGAAAGTAAACTCTCACCCGCTCCCCTCCCTCTTTGTCACGTCAGCCCCGCGGTGCCTTCAGGTACAGAAAAAAACGTCCGCCTTATTAGAACCCGTTTCTTTACACTATTACAGGAATTATTATTATTATATTATTAATCCGATTTTTATTTATTATTTATTTGTTTTGCTATATGTAATTGCCATTTGTAATAGTACCAGCAGTATTTTTTAAGGATTTAGTGCAGGTTTTTGGGCTGTGGAACGAATTAATGGAATTATAATGTATTCCTATGGGAAAATCCTGCTCGACATACGACCATTTCGACTTACAAACAAGGTCCTGGAACGGATTAACTTCGTATGTAGAGGTACCACTGTATATATATATATATATATATATATATATACACATACATACATACATACATACATACATACATACATACATATATATATATATACACAGTTTATTTTATTTTTATTTTTTTTAACTGTTGTCTAATTATTCTTTTTGGTTTTATTCATCCTCCATATAACCAGGTATGGTAATTAAGAATATTTTCAATAGCAACATCATAAAGACAGCTGGTTTTAAGTCATTGATGACCTCAGTTGTATTAAATGTTACAACAAGCCCAATAATAAAAATATTGCTAACCTAATCAGAAGTGACACCATACGCACCATAATAAACGAATGTAAGCATGAAGAAGGGCAACTCATCCCCAGTCGTCATACTGGCCAGCCAATGGAAAGATCTCAGACAGTCCATGCAAACAGAAACATTTGCGTACGGACGAGATGGATCGCCAAACGAAACCAATCCATCAGCAGCTCGGTAGACCCGTCCTAAAAATAGCACTGGCAGAACAGAGACACTCCAGAAAGTCAAACCAAATCTGGTGTAAACAAAAAGCGGCTGTTCAATGTCAAGGCCGCCACGTTTCGGCCTTCCTCGTGGCCAAGCCGAAAGGCGTCGCATGCTCGTTGCTTTTCGCTGGTCAATATCCATCTTAAAATAGAGGAAAACGGTCTTGTGGAGAATAAAACTCAAAAATCAATGCCACTGCGGCCGTGCCCGAAAAAGAAAAGCGGGTAAAAATAGAGCTACTAGGACAATCGAGAGGTGGTTTGAAAATGGCCCCCTAAATGTTGAGTGGCTGTTTTCGCTTTGGAATATTAATAGAATTGAATGAAGTCAAAATTTATCTGCAGTATTTTTTTTTAAACAGATGATGTATTTTTTTATAAGCATTGTTTAATTGTTTTAATAAAACCAATTCAAAACAACTAAGCAATTTAGGACAAGGACAACTTTAAAAACTAAATGAATATATGAAATAAAATACTTCCTGGGTACGATCAAATATGCTTGAGAATTCTGAGGCAGCCTCAGATTCAATTCATGCTTTTTATTGTTGATTGGCTACCATTGACGATCATTCACTGCCAGCCTCTCTTAGTTCAAATGGATTAAACGTCCATCGATGTCAATGACAGTCTGTTGAGAGGCTGAAATCAGTTGAGTTTCATTATAAAAACAGTTGTAGTTTAATTCTGTTGATTAGTCTTTCCATTTCTGGATGACCAGAATTTCCTCTGATTATTGAGCGCTTGTTAAAAAATTTCTTGGAAAGCCTGGTGGCCCGCCAGACTTATAAAGCACTGCATAGCACCATAACACCAGTGTTGTTTTCGTCAACAATGACGATAACGAAAATATCTCGTCAACAATTTTTTTTTTCATGACAACGTGATGAGGTAAGTACGTATCTTGCTTGGGAGACAAACTCATGAGACAGATGCCAGTTTTGGTCTGATGAGACGAGATGAGATTAAAATTCGTCATAGTTTCCATCATCAGTTCACAATGTGTGACATTTTCTAATCGTATGCGGAGTTAGCACATAGCAGTTAAGTGTTTGGTCAAGTCAATCATGTAACATGGACACGCCTCCCGCTCCCCACACAGGGTTACTTATCCAGGCTCCACATGTCAGGTGATGCTTGGTAAGCTTTTTTTTTTTTTTTGGCTAGATATGCCATGTTGATTTAGCCTTTAACGGTCTGTGTTGAGTGATCATCAGACTAAATAAATGTAACTTGTAGCGTTAGCGTAGCAATCGTGTTAGCACAGCATTCACGTTAGCATTTAGCGTGGTGAGTGTCGGCTTAAAACTTTTTACATACAGTTCGTGGCATCCGGATTAATTTAATTAATTGAAAATAATGTACCGTTTTCCTCCCAATATGTATTATCATCACAAAGATGGTGAGGTCCTTAGACACTCTACTATTAAATGCTCGTCTGTCAGTGTTCATTCAGAATTGTTGGGAACCTATTATTTATCTATTCATGAACAAAACTTTTGAAGTCTCTGGACGAAAACATTTTGAGTAATTGTCGACAAAAACTAAATGACAACAAACACATTTTGAAATATTTTGAAATGACTAAAGTATGACTAAGACTTGTAAGTATTTTCGTTCAAAAGACTAAGACAAAAATTAAAAGGGCTGCCAAAAACAACACTGCATAACAACATGCATTCATTTGATTGTTCTTCAATTAGGACCCCATGGGTGTCAAAAATGAATCTAATTATTTCAATACCAGTCTTTGAAACACATTTGCTAGAGGTTTCAAGTAAAATTTAACCCTTCTATTCTGTTCGGGTCAAAATCGATCAGTTTAAGTTTGTGCACGCAAAAATTTAAAAACGGGTCAATCTTGACCCCAAAACAATATATTGCAAAGGTTTAGTATTTTCCGGTTGAGCACTAGCATTAATGTGGTCGGATTTTGAACAGAACACAAGGGTTAAGACTTCAAAATCTCTTTAAGACCACTTAGAAGTGATTTTTTTGCGCCAATTCTTTGGCAAATTTCACAGTTAACCTTGGAAAATACAAAATGCAAAACCTTTTTATCACACAATTTCTTTTAAAACCACCCAGATTATATTCTATGCTTTTTTTAAGGGACTTCGTACCTAAAGTTTCCCAGGAACATCTGCTATTGCGCCCAGTGGCCTGCGAGAGGCACAGTCACTCCCACTCCAACACAGTAGCGTCAATAGCAGCACACTGACCCTGCCTGCTTTTAGTAGCTGGGTTCCTATGGCAACCCCAGTCGGTCCGTACCACTCGTCGCCCTCGATCTCGACAGGCCACTCCGAAAGCATCCTGCTGTTCGCACTTCGGGACAGAGCAGGACTGTTCTATGAAATATAGTGACAATCAAAAGTCTTGTTGTACCTTTTATTTGGTTAAACAATGTTCAATGGTCAAAGTGACCCGCTCCCAGGCCAGTGAGTTTAACTTATTGGCAGCCATTGACAGCAATAGCTCAATCAAATGAACTGAAATATGATCATGCCCATAATATCGTGGACGGTTCACATAAAAAGGCCATGATTTAAGATTATCAGCAAACGTGAGCTAATTCTCCACATGAGACTGTTTACATGCTTCAGTAGGTGCCACTGTTTTGGCTTGCAACAAAGTGGAAACGGGCTAAGCAGCGTTGCCATTATGTTTTGCACTTGTGGCAGGGAATTTTACAAAGCACACACTCCCCCCAAAAATGCCTTCAACGCCTGAATTTACATTTCACAAAAATGCATGAACAGGTGTTGGAGAAATGCAGTATATAAACCAACTTAAATGTACTCTGAATAGTGGTGGTAAATTGAGGTTGTTTGAGTTCAAAGTCCAGAAAATAATATTGATCAAAAAGAAACAAAATAAAAATATTTTATTCTCTTGTGGAAAAAAATGTTGTATGTATGAAAACATTGGCTGCCACATGGGGCCAAAACGAGGGCAAAATGCTATGAATTTAAATTAGTTTGCCACTAGTAGACGTCCAATCCGGACAAACAAATGATCCTTCGCTGTCAGGACTTCTATTGCAATCAATGCCAGACAATTAGTGAAATAAAATATTGTTTTGAACTGAGATACAACTGACCCTACTTACAATTTTTATTTTTTGCTTTGATATCAGTTAACCTTGAGGTTGTAGACTTGCAGAGTCATTTTTTTTCATAGAGAATTGAATATGAAAATGTGAGGGGAATTTTTTTTAGAAATTCTTTCAATTTTGTAGCCATTTTATGTTTTTAAAAAATAAAATAAAAGATTTTGCAATGTTTTGATAAGAAGCTGAATTAATGACAGTTATATTTGAAGCAACACTAGGTAACTTTTCAACCTTCATAAAATATATTCTTAACATTTGTGAAAATATGTGGTCTGAAAACTGGTTGAATGACATTCTTTTATATCTTGAGGGGGTCTGTATCACGTTCACCGGCACTAATTAACTTTGCCACACAAAAAAACTACAAATGTGCTGACTGCTTTACAGCATACGTCACTTTCCCCTTCCCCTATTCATTATAAAGATGGAAGTCGATGCGAACACTTTCGCGGGAACTCTGCAAAGATGGCAGAGCAACAAAAGGGACAAAAATTTTTGTCTGAGCAGGGAAAAAATCGCTGGCGTGACAATATTGTTCAGCCACAACTGGAATGATTACTTTTTTACTACTACTCATCCTTCACACTGATTTTTGATTGATTAATGATTTTACAACACTTTGCAGGTGTGCCCTGGTCCTCATGGGAAACGCAGTCTTCTTTAAGGCAAAACACTACCGGTTTTGGCCAATGGCGTCGCTAAATCGACCAAAACTGAGAAATAACCAAGTGTTTCTTTAATACAGATTGTGAAAAAATGAGGCTTTGTTTTGAAAATACTATATTGATGTGAAATAGTTTACATTGACATTATTGGTGCAGCTAACAAAAAACCCTAAGATGTCTAATTTAAGCTGTTTCCCCTGTGTTAAATGCATATACAACGCATCACCCCCATGCTGACCAGAAGTGAGTAGAGTAGCCAAAGATTTTAATAAGAGTAATATTACTTCAAAATAATATTGCTGAAGTAAATTAAAAGTAGAACAGAAGAGAAACATATTTCCTACCATGAAATGAAAACAATAATATCTCCGGTTTTCCGAGGTCTATCTGTGCCAATAAAAACTGGGAGAGAGTTTGAAATCTGCGCTTTTCAGTAATGTTGACGGAAGCACTCTATGTGTATAGTTTATTTTTTACGGTGCTTTAAAGACGCCACATGATTAACCACGGTGGCGTAGTCATCCTATTGTTGCGTCTGATTTATATCATGGAGTCATGTGATTATTGTTGTGACGTCTCATTGGTGAAACTGATCGAGCCACTGTGCTGACAAAAATAAAAGTCAAATCTAATACGTAAAAGGGAAAATGTTCACTACACTAGTGTAGCCCAAAGTAGCAGAGTAAGAGTAGCGTTTCTTCACAAATCAAGGTAAAAGTAAAAATTAACTACATTTTCCTCAAAAAGTGATTCAAGTAAATATAACAGAGTAAATGCAATATGTTACCCACCACATTACCCACCTCTAGTGCTGAATTACTTGGACAGACGGCGTGACAGTCGAGTTACACCCGACACATGGGGGTTTGCTATACAAATTGAGAGCTGAAGCGAAGGGGATAATTGATAAGGATGTTGCCTGTCATGGAGCCATTAACATGACTCCTATGGGACAAACCAATCCCGAGCAACACCCACTGTCACAAGTAGCTGTTGTGATGAAAAACATACATCATAAAAATGAGGGGATTAACGCTTAAATGCTTCCAATCTCCAAATATTGATCGGCTCTTTCATTATAAGGAGATGCAAATGATTTAAAGTAGCTTCCTGTTAATCCCAGCAGATCAGGTAGACCAGACTAGGAGGTGATTTGATTCGAGAGTGATTAACGGGATAATGGCAATGGAATTATGCAAGTGACACCGCAACAATTTAACTGGATGGGTGGCAGCTTGACGGACGCTTCCAGTGAATTTCTGATGCACCAGATATTCATACAATTATCACGTGACCTGAATCTAGGACGCGCAAGTAATTCAGACCCATTGCTTGAATTTGTGATAATTATATTCTGGATAAATCATGGATGTGTATTAGATTACTGTATTTTTCCGCAAAAAATGTATAATAAGGAGCGAAAAACATATGTCACACTCGAGTACAAGTCACATTTTGGGGGGAATTTTATTTTATCAGAGACCAAGAACAAACATCGTAGTAACAAGAGGAGCACTATGAGAGAGTAGATAGAACAGAACAGCCAAAATAACAAGTTATCGTGAAATTCCTTGTCTGACCTCTGTGACCTTAGACCTCATTGCCTCAAAATTTATTCACCTCTTCAGTTTCATGTTACAAACATATCATGCCAAGGTTTATAATAATCCCGGATATTCATTCTTAAATTATCATGAAATTTCTTTTCTGCCCTCTGTGACCTTTGACCTCATCAACCCAAAATTGAATGAACTTTTCTGTCTCACATGACAAACATACAATGATGATAATCCCTTTATTCTTTCTCGAGTTATCTTGAACGCAGACCAGTGTTGTTTTTGGCAGCCCTTGTAATTTTAGGTATCCTCTTTTGGACGATAATACTTTTTAGTCTCAGTCATATTTTAGTCATCTCAAAATGTGTTTGTCTACGTCTAAGTTTTATTGATGAAAACTCAAGACTAATTTCGTCTAGTTTTAGTCGACAATTACTAAAACAGTTTTCATCTGTAAAATTAAACTTTATCCCCAAAATTAAAAAATGAAAAAATAAGGGTTTCCAAATATTTCGAATGAACATTGACAGACGAGCACATATTATATCGTCTATAAGGACAACGCCAACTTCATTATACACACTCAGCAGGAAAACAGTACATTATTTTCCATAATTATAGCCACCTGCACGCTACGAATTGTATGTAAAAATAAGTTGTCTTAGACTTTAGAGGATGTTTTCCATTAGCAGTAGCCTAATGCTAACGTGATCGTGAATGATATACTAACGCTACGAGTTGCGTGCATGCATGCTAACTACACATAAAATGTCACACACCGGTATTTTGTGTGACGGAAACTACCGCGCGTTTGTCTCATTCTCGTCTCGTCAGACGAAAGCTGTGTTATGTTTTTGTCTCTCAAAACACGTTTTTAGCTTGTTATCGTCTCTTCATAGTCATGAAAAAAAGTGTTCGTTGGCACAATATTTTTGTTATCATAATTGTTGACGGAAAAAACACTGACGCAGACATACGAAACTGAATGCATATGTAACCGAGCTGATCTGCCCCAGCAACTAAAGGTGTGTGAAATTTCCGATTCTGAGATGATTCGCGATTCGGACGCTGAAGATTCGAGAACTTTTCACTAACATCCATATTCCGATTATCTAAATATGCTAAGTAAAGCGGAACTAAAACACAGTCAGCGCGGTCTTCGGGACGCAATGAGGAACTGACCGAGAGCCAACATCCACAACTAATGCCACTAGATAAAAAAAAAAAAAAAAAGCTGACAGCCGCTACAAACAATGCCCAATTGCTACAAACTTCGCCCATGTTGCTACAAACTACACCCATATAATGCTACAGCAGAGATTACATGTATATCGAACTAGATACGAAATCACAGACTCCCCAGCGTTAGTAAACAGTCACCATCTTAAAGCAGTAAACTTCTCACGAAGGTTTGTTGTAGCGAACCTTCCGAGTGTACCTAATTAACTTTTTATCTAAAATATTCCCAAATCGGCAAAATCTTGACTTGAATCTATCTTGAAAAGATGAAACAGTTTTAAAACTTTTACATGTCGAAGTAGACAGAGGGGAAATTATGGAATAAAGGGAGCAATTTTAACAGCTTTAACGGTTGATTCACAACATTAAATTAATTGAATGTAGTTAAAAGCTGCTGATATAGAAAGGGGACTTCAGTATTTCATTTAGTGTTTTGAACTGTTAACTTGATACTGAAACAGTAGTTTATTTAAGCCTGAGAGGATTTTTGTACTATTTTTGTAACTAATGTACGAAACATTAAAAGCAGCTAATAGCTGGGGGGAGGTGTTGTGCATCAATAATCGATTTATAATCGAATCGTAACCTCTGAATCGTAATCATAATCAAATCGTGAGGTGTCCCAAGATTCCCACCTCTACCATCCCTCTTCTCTTTAACAGGTCAGGACTCGAACCCATGCCGGCAGCATGGCCAGCGTACCAGAAGAGCGCAAAAACCACTAGGTTCCAGGCTAAGGCTGGCGGTTCTATCTGCTAGCATACTCTCTTGAAGGCATCAGAAGGGAGGTTTCTACAGGCACCTACTTGGACCTGTTGCACATAAACTGCACCTTCCAGTAGGTTTTACCTAGGTAATAATAAAATGGAGAACAACAGGCAAATAGGCGCCTCTTCACATAATATCTTAATAGTTATTCAAAAAACTATAACCAAAACAACATAACGACATTTGTTCATCTCTCAGTTCAACTCTCGATCTCAATCCAAATCACTACCATATACATTTAATTTCTAAAGTAAGCTGTATCGCTTATCAAGTTAACTATAGATGCATGGTTGCGTCAGTTATGTTTAAAAAATAATGAACATTGGCTCAGCTAATGGGTTCATCTCTAATTTCCAGTTAGTACTTAAGGCCAATTCTGCACAATCCAACTTAGCGAGTGTTTAACTGAAGCCTAAGTGTTCACATAGGTCAGGAGAAACTCAACCTCCCACCCACTCAGTTCAAGCCGTCGATGCAAACAAACCCCAGAGAGTTGAAAAGATATAAAAGCTTTCCATAAATAGCCTGCTTTGACCTCTTTGGACCACATTCCACAGAAGGTTAAAGTTGAGTTGACTAAGGGAGGCCGAGCGGGAAGCAGGACCGGTGGGGTGTGGCCGGTTGAACATTGCTAACAGCTAACTGCTAGCGCAACAACTACTTAACTGACAGACTGGTCATGGACCTTTTTCTTCGATTTGATGACTATTATTAATTCCTCTGTTAAAAAAAACTTGTTTTTGGGTTACTTAAATTGCATTGAAACACATTTTTTCAACATTATCCTTTTGAAAAAAAAAAAAAACAATTATTTTAGGCCTAACCTAAACTAATTTTTTAACTGCATATAACACTGACTGCACGTGTCGTTTTACGAAGTCAACAATCAAGTTGATAAATTGATTATACACACACACACACACACACACACACATATAGATATATTTACACTCACCGGCCACTTTATTAGGTACACCACGCTAGTAATGGGTTGGACCCCCTTTTGCCTTCAGAACTGCCTCAATTCTTCATGGCATAGATTCAACAAGGTGCTGGAAGCATTCCTCAGTGAGTTTGGTCCATATTGACATGATGGCATCACACGGTTGGTGCAGATTTGTCGGCTGCACATCCATGATGCGAATCTCCCGTTCCACCACATCCCAAAGATGCTCTATTGGATTGAGATCTGGTGACTGTGGAGGCCATTTGAGTACAATGAACTCATTGTCATGTTCAAGAAACCAGTCTGAGATGATTCCAGCTTTATGACATGGCGCATTATCCTGCTGAAAGTAGCCATCAGAAGTTAGGTACATTGTGGTCATAAAGGGATGGACATGGTCAGCAACAATACTCAGGTAGGCTGTGGCGTTCCAACGATGCTCAATTGGTACCAAGGGGCCCAAAGAGTGCCAAGAAAATATTTCCCACATCATTACACCACCACCACCACCACCAGCCTGAACCGTTGATACAAGGCAGGATGGATCCATGCTTTCATGTTGTTGACGCCAAATTCTGACCCTACCATCCGAATGTCGCAGCAGAAATCGAGACTCATTAGACCAGGCAACGTTTTTCCAATCTTCTATTGTCCAATTTCGATGAGCTTGTGCAAATTGCAGCCTCAGTTTCCTGTTCTTAGCTGAAAGGAGTGGCACCCGGCGTGGTCTTCTGCTGCTGTAGCCCATCTGCCTCAAAGTTCGATGTACTCTGTGCGTTCAGAGATGCTCTTCTGCCTACTTTGGTTGTAACGGGTGGTTATTTGAGTCACTGTTGCCTTTCTATCAGCTCGAACCAGTCTGGCCATTGTCCTCTGACCTCTGGCATCAACAAGGCATTTCCGCCCACAGAACTGCCGCTCACTGGATATTTTTTCTTTTTCGGACCATTCTCTGTAAACCCTAGAGATGGTTGCGCGTTAAAATCCCAGTAGATCAGCAGTTTCTGAAATACTCAGACCAGCCCTTCTGGCACCAACAACCATGCCACGTTCAAAGTCACTCAAATCACCTTTCTTCCCCATACTGATACTCGGTTTGAACTGCAGGAGATTGTCTTAAACCAAATCTACATGCCTAAATGCACTGAGTTGCTGCCATGTGATTGGCTGATTAGAAATTAAGTGTTAACGAGCAGTTGGACAGGTGTACCTAATAAAGTGGCCGGTGAGTGTATATATATACACACTCACATATTTAGGATGCAACAATACTCGGTTTTATTTTGAACCGTTCGATACGCCCTCTTCGATTCAATACGCAAAAACATTCGATTCAACTGAAAAGCTCCCAAAATGTATTTTACAAATTTATTTTTGTCGTCTCTCTCGCTAAAATGTCCGGTGCAGCTTTTCCTTGAAAAAACAAAGTCTGCCGTTAGCAGCACCCCTCCTCCACTCTTCCCCCAAACTGCATGAAAGGTGGGAACTGTGGCACACGAGGATTATTGCTCGTGAGGAAAGACAGAAACTTCAGGGGGTGGCTTGCCGGCTTCAATATCGTACAGATCCGTTGTTTGGCAGCATTTTGGGTGAGCGGATATGCTATCCCCACTCGTAGATATTAAACAAAGACTGTCTTTTCGGATACGTACAACAAAGACCGCCAATATATTGTTGCCGACATGGCTGCTACGAATAACCTCACTTTGACAACAGGCAGGTTAAGACCATGGGTCACAGAGACCTAACTCACGGTTACATGATAAACAATGAGTGGCAAATTAAAAGCGCTGTACTTCAAACTCGTCCTGTTTATGAAAGCCGATCGTCAAATTCTGGTGTTGTGCAGTAAAGAGCAGACGTGACTTCTGTGGCGTTTGTTAACTTTTTTTAATGCCTGACAACACTCACGCACACACAGTAGATATCATCAAATAGCAACCTAGATGTGCTACGTTAGATCCCATGCCATTGGCTGCGTGAGGCCATAGTGATCATGGGACGCGGAGTCAATATACTACATTGATGAATTAAAAACCGCCATGACTGAAGTTAAGCAGACCAAATCAATCCATACCAGTGACTATAGATAATGCTGCAAATATTGTTAATTCAGTACGTAACACAGATGGACTCGGACCACAAATAGGATGTTTTTCTCATGTGGTAAACATACCTGCTAAAAGAGTAATAGCAATCAACAGTGTGCCACGCCTCACTTTACAAACAGTAAAGATTGTTCTCAGCACTTTTATACAAAATTTCTTCAGATCAGTAAGAGGTAAGCACACAAATATTATGCATTAAAATGCATGTTAATATGATGGCAGTTATTTTTGCTTGTTAGCAAAATAAAACGTAAAAAAAACAAAAACAACAATATTGTATTTTTTACATTAAATGTATTGAATCGAATAGAAAATCGTGTCCCTCGTATCGAAAATCGTAGCGAACCGTGACTTAACTGTATCGTTGCATCCCTAATACATTATATATATGTTTCAGCAAACTACCCACAAGTTTTTTGTATGTTACGTAAAGACACATTTAGACAGATCTGCATGAGGATGCTTAAAAACAAAAGGTTAACTTTTTAACCCTTTAAGCACCAAAGAACAACAGAGATCTGCTATCTTGAGGCACTATATTTGCAGCTCTGGCTAGTCAGTAATGTCCAGGGTTTCCCCTACATATGAAAGATCATGGTGCACTGCCACGGCAAAATAATCCCAGAATTAATAATAATTTATGCACTTGAAATGCATTTGCATAACAAATGTTAATATTGTAGCCTAAATGAGCCAAAATGTCATGTCCATAAACTGAATGTGGATATACAGTACGAACAAAATTAATTTGTTTTAGTATCTGGTGGGTGCGGCTTACAATCGGGGGCAACTTATAGTCCGGAAAATACGGCAGTTTTCAACTGACTCATTGTCTAGCGCCATCAATGGGAACCAATTAATTGTTAATTGTCAATCTTGATACCTCAAACCGGCAGTGAGGAGTGCTTAAGTCAAAGAATTCAATGATCGAAAAAACGTTTCAACCGCTCGTCCTGACCACACCCCTGAAAATTCACTGAATAGTGCCAGAACTCATGCTACAACTGACCAGGAAGTCAGCCTTCTTTGGCAAAATCCACTTGTCGGGTTGAAGTGGAGGGCCTTTTCAATTGGTTAGGAGAAAAATCTTACACTTGTGATGTATTTACTATGAAAGAAACAAGAGTAGAGCAGGTATGGGGGGGGGGGGGGATACACACACATCAAACTAACACAGAGGCGTTTTGCGTCTCACCTTCTGCGACTGACCTTCCCTTTGTTTACAGCGCATTGCCGGGATACTCCCTTTGATTCGGCTGCGCGCACGTGACCCGCTGCCAGTTTCTGTTCTGCAGTACTGCTGCTGCTGCTGCTGCTAAAAATAGCCTTTCGCTTGCCCTGGCTCCACTGCTAGTTTACATAAGCTCTAAAGGGGAGGGAGCGCTGGTGGTGAAAGGGGGGAGCGACACAAGTGGGGAGCGGTAGGGGGGGTTCGTTCTATGGACACCCATTCCACAATCTCTCCGAGCAGGGCCACGGCTGCTGTCCTCCAGCGGGTCGACAACACTGCGCGTTGTGTGTGCGCGTGTAGTCCGACACATACATATCCACCATTAACCACTTGCCTCACTCCTGCCTCTCTGTCCTTTAAAATGGAAGCGCATTTTAACCCAAAAATAAAAATCTATTTATAGCTCCTCTCTCTTTGGCTTTAATATAAACCCCACCACCGTTCCTCGTGTGCAAGATGAGGTGGGAAAAAACTTGCGAGGGATGAAAAAGCTCATGTAAAGTGATGGAAGCAATATTTATTTTTCTGTATTGGATTTGTGTGTTTTATTATTATTATTATTTTGAAATATCTGGGATAGCGAGGATTAACCGATAGAAAATATTTTTGTATTCTAAATAGGGTTGGGAATCTCTAGGTACCTCACGATGCGATACGATTTGTGTTACTGGGCACATGATACTCACAATATGGCGATACAGCAATATCGATATATAGGTCAGGAAAATATTCTACAATATTTTGCCATACAATAAACAGAAAAACAAGCTCTTTTCATCCTTCTGCTGTGAAATGAACTGAGTTTGACACTAGTAGATGTCCAATTCATTTGAACACTTGAAACAGAGTGGACATCTATGGCGGTCAATGGCAGCCAATGAGTTTAATATTAGGGCATTTCTGGTTTGATTTTGGGGCATTTCTGGGTCACTTCCTGTTGATTTTGAGTTACAGAAGAGGAAGTGATCTGGGAATCTCACAAAATGAACGGGTAGTGACTCAAACTCAACAGGAAGTGACCTGTAAATACCCTAAAACAACGAGTACATGACATGTAAATGACCCCAAAATACGAAAGACACGCTGGTTTCGAATGAACGAATGTTTGCCTGTCCCAGTCTAAATGGATTGTGCTTCTAGCGGTGTCAATGGAAACCATTGAGTTAACAGACACACTATTCTTGTGGAAGGTTTTGCTAGCAACTTGTTGGTTCTTTTTTTTCTTTTCTTTTAAACAGTGACACCTTTTTAAAACGAGAAAACGATTCTTGGCAGGAGCATATCACTACCAATTTGGGATACAAAGTTTCACGAGGTATCACCATTTCGGTATATTGTCACATCCCTAATTCTAAATTTGTGTATTTTTCATCACGTAATTTTTATTTTATTTGTAATATTTTTGCATTTTTGTAATAATAACTGTAGAATGACCTTTCGAATTTATTATTATTCCTTCAAAGTATTAGGTTGTGTGTAGAGATGTCCCGATCCAATATTTGGATCGGATCGGACGCCGATATGGGCAAAAAAATGCGCATCGGTATCGGATCGGCTGACACGGAAAAATTCCGATCCAGACTTCCGATCTATTTTTTTCCCCCCGAAAGTCCGGTCCGGGTTTTCCAGTGCACCGATTTACATGATCCATTCCAGTTTTTTGCTTCGGTTTCCCTAAAATCCGATCCGCATTTTACGGCACACCTTCAACACACTACATTACCGTCTCCCAATTTACCGAGAGACTTTATCGGTAAAAATGTCAGCTGTGTGGGATCATTTCACCTTAAAGGACGACAAAGACGAGGCAGAGTGCAACATATGCCACAAAGTAAAGCGTGGTGGTAAAGCTGTAAGAAGTTTTAATACAACCAACCTCATCAAGCATTTAGCGACATACCACCACAAACAATATAAGGAGTATGTTAAGAAAACCGAAGACAAAAAGAAAGGTCCTTCGCAACTAACACTGGCAGAAACTTTTGCTATGCGTGACAAACTGGCACTCGACAGTCCCAAAGCCCAGGGAATAACAAGAGTCATTGCAAGAATTAATTGCAAGAATTCATTGCAAGAAGAAGAATCAAGAATTCATTCTGGATGACGAGTCATTATCTCTCGTGAGTAAAGACGCACCATCCAACACATTATACTACATTCCAGAGAAGTGGGAAGTCGATTTATCCCACTTGGATGGTACCAGTTCCGACCTCAAAGCGTTCCAAGCAAATGTAAACAACAAATGGCTGATCGCGACGAGGTGTTTTTTATTTTGGCCATCCAAAGACATTTTGACCTCCAGCGAACCTGCCTTCCTATAAGCGATCAAATAGTAGAGGAAAAACGACGGCTGTGTTGAGCGCCATTTTGTTCAGTGACATCAGATTGAAACAACTTGGAAGTCGGGGTAGTTGTTTTTTCTCCGACTTCGCGACTTGGACCTCCCAGTTCGAGTGGTGTTCCAATGATATTTTCCTAGTCGGAGGTAGGAAAAGTCCGACATCTCACTTTTCTGGAATGCAGCATTAGAACCACGGTACAACATGCCCAGACGTCATTCCATCCTTGAGCGATTCTGCTGTGGAAAATTCGAGATTGATTCACAAACATCCAAATTCCGATTATTGAAATATGTCAAGTAAAGCGAAACTAATACACAGCGAGGTCTTCGGAACGCAATGAGAAACGGACCGCATTGCGTCCCAAGAGTAAACATGCTTGTCTAATAGATATCATATGTATGTAGAACTAGATGCACAATGACAGACTCGACAGCGTGTGCAACACATGCATTGAAACTAGGTGCGTTAGTAAACAGCTGCCATCTTAAAGCAGGAGACTTCCCTTGTAGGCTGTTGTAGTGAACCTTTTTATACAATTTTTGTAACTAATGCACGAAACATTAAAAGCATCTAATAGCTTGGGGGATTTGTGGGATTTTCCACTGACAGTTTACAATATTATTTGCACGTTTTACTGACTGACTATGCCATTTCTGTTTGTTATTTATAATCTTTTGTGTTTGTCGCTGAATAAACAGGTCAGTTTCTTGTTACCAACCATCGTGTGTTATTCAAACTCACCTAATTCAGCTGGCTAGTTGTTATCAAGAGTACTAAAACCCTTTTCAACATGAGTCTGACAACTAAGTAAGGAGGCTAAATAACTTTAAACTTTAATACATGCTCAGATAGCCGGTATCGGTATCGGCCAGTATCGGTATCGGATCGGAAGTGCAAAAACCTGGATCGGGACATCCCTAGTTGTGTGTGCTAATGTGTGGATGTCGGGATCATTTAAAAATATATATATTAGGGCTGCAGCTATCGAATATTTTAGTAATAGAGTAATCGACTGAAAATTCTATCGATTAATCGAGTAATCGGATAAAACAAATATATTTTTAGGTGAAGAGCAATTATAAATTTACATGAGAAAACGACATTTCATCTAATCTTGAACCATTTTCAGTCAATCAATGTCTTTATTTTCGATGTATATTGTTGAAAACAGCCAACAATTGCATCTGAGATGTAACTAGAATAAAAAAAAAGTCTAATTCACTGCTTTCACTCAAAAAACATTTAGATCTTATTGAAAAAAAAAAATTTATATGTATCTTACCCAGAGGTTGCGCTACACTTTTTTGTTGTCTGTCATTTTGACTGACAGGGTCATAAAAATCCGGTCATAATCTATTTTTAATCGTCACTTAAATTTTTAAAATGATAATAATGACATTGTGGTGACCCTTTGTTTAGCATAATTCACTTTCCGTACTTGTGTGTCCATTTGGCCGAGCGCGTTACCAGCTACGACACAGTCACGTGACAGAGACACTTAAGAGCCGCACGCGTTCCGGTGTTCTGACAAATTTTGCAACCCATCAAAAATTTCTACCTTGAGGTTTTGCGCATGCGCGTAACGTTAAAAATGGCCGCGAATGCGGCGATTCCAAAGTAAACACTACAAACTGTCTTTAAAGAAAGGAATATTTACTTAAGTTTGATCATGTAAAGACATGTACAAAAGTTCTCAGACACATCCTACCATGTTAGCTGCACACAACAACTGCACCCCGCGCTCTCACTGTTAACGACTTCGCCGTGTCGTTAAGTATTATTTTAAGCCATTTTCGTGTTGCACATGCACGTTTATGATGTATCTAGTTTAGGCATGTGCCGGTATGAGATTTTCACGGTACGATAACCGTGAGCAAAAATACCGCGGTTTCACGGTATCACGGTATTGCAATTATAGCTCCAAAATTTTGAGATGTATGGGTTTAAAAAAAAAAAAAAAAAATTTACATTGAACAGGATTTTTTTTTCAAAACATATTTGCAAATAGGAACATGAATATAATGTGAAAATAAATAAACAAAAAATAACATATTTTATATCAAATCAAATAAATAGAACCTAGACTATACCCACAGCCACAGCTCAAGTTGCTATAATATTAGAGTAAGAACAAAATAATTGCTATAAAGAGTAAAAAGACTTCTAAATAAAATTAAAGATATATACTGTATGACTTTTTTTAAGGGGGAAGCTCAAGTGAAGTTTCGCCATTTTCAGCCACTGTGTCAACTCTAGTGTACTTGATGCCATGCCTTTGTGTTAAAAAGAACAACGAATTCATAAGTTAATAAGTTAGTTGAAAATGTATAAGTTAGTTTTATAAATTAGTTAAAATGTAAATATTGTTGAGGAAAGGTTTCATCTAAAAAAAAAAAAGTGAGGAGTGAGACCTCCTTTTCTCAATTAGCGATCTTTGACGCGATTCTTTTTCTTCCCCCCCTTCATTCAAGCTTGTCTCTCACTCAGCGGCTGTGAGACATAAAACCACAACGAAGCTGCTCTCCCAGCTTAGCCTAGGCTAACATTCGTCTTTGTAAGTTTTAGTTAGTTTGTATATTGAATTTGAAAGGAAAATGTGCGTTTTGTTTTTGGCGAACTTTTTAATGGTGCTACTGCTATCCTGTTGAACCTAATCACACGTGGAAAAATACAATTGTACAACGTTTTAAATTTATTCATTTGTATATTTCACCACGATTTGAGAGCTCAATAAATTGAAGAAAAGTACGCCTTGTGTTTGGAGGATTTGTTTGTGGGTTTGCTGGCTGTTTAGCAGAATAGCATCACTGACACTCAAGGCAACAAACGGGAAGGGGTGAGCGCTGCCGCACCAAGCCACTTCGGCTGCATTTTGGCACATGAAAAATAGCGAATACCGTACTAAGGTATGACGGAAAATTTTTGTGGTTTTGAAACCGCAACGTTTTCACACCACGGTAAACCGTGAAACCGGTAACCGGCACATGTCTAATCTAGTTAGCACCTTTGGATAACATGGAGAGTCAAACTGAATGTAAAAGAGAGCTTTTTCAGCGCCACAAAAGCTTTGGAAGCAAAATTTTACAAGGGAGGAAATTTTGACAGAACATGAATATGTAACTTTTTCTCCGCAGTGACAAAAACAGCTGACTGTGGCCCCAGTAGGTAGGCTACATATTGAACAATGAAATTAAAAGTTCACCTGCGCATGGACTTGAATTGCGTGCCCGCTTGTGCAGTCCCTCTTTTTTCACCTCTTATCAACACCATCGTCGTTTTGGGGCTTTTTGAAGAAACTCAGTTGCCTTGACATTTTTCCGAGTAAGGCCAACGACGTCATGCATCAAGAGAGACAATAGCTAATTAATATGCTCACTCGCCACCCTGTGGTCTGGGGTGTGAATTGCAACCTGTCAAAATGACATGGACTTCTTTCTTTTCCGTCACCATTTTTAAAAATCGGTCAACAACGGAAAATATTCGGTTAACGCGACCCCTGATCTTACCTAAAAATGCCGTTATGCTTGATAACACACATCACTTAAAAGTTAGGATTTTTTCCCACGTGTTTCAATTGAATTTCTATTTGTGTCAAGCCATTTTTAAGTTCTAGTTAAGTTTTAAGTTGGTCTAAACTGTAAGTCCTGATAGGATTTTGAGTTTTTGCAGTGTTCAAAATAAATGCATGATACAGGCTGTATTGGAGCACATTAGGGACCAGTGCTACTTGGTGTTTTATCCAGCAATGACTACTGAGCTAAAATTGATAGTTAGCATTATTAAGTTTTTATTTTACACCCTCATCTCTCCACAATGCTATGTTATGTTAAAGCCTGTATGTAAGACACGTTAGCCACGCATCGACAGTGGTCATAATTAATAGAAACCTAGCCCTCCGCAGGGCTAACGTTACGTGAGCTAGTAGTGACAGTAGCGTTAATCTTATTTATTAGTGCTTAGGGCTCTTTATTAGCGCTTAGCGTTCTACTGCTTTAAGATGGCGGCTGTTTACTAACGCTGCCCAGATGCGGCCGAGTCTGTCTTTTCGCATCTAGTTCAACATACATGCGATCTCTATGAGACGCATCAGACGCTACCTGCAACCAAAGTAGCATCGTGCGGGCTAGTATTTAGCAACGTCGGCGTCGTTTGTAGCGGCTGTTGGCTGCAGTAAAGTTTTTTTTTTCTTTTTCCCCCCCCTTCTTCCTCTCCGCGCGTGACATCAGCGCGTTGTCCCGCATTAAAAGTAGTTCGAGCAAAACGTGATGCTTAGAGCTGTCAAAATAAACGATTACTCGAGGTGAATAAAATTACTCGGATCAGTTTTTAAACTCGAGTTACTCGAGTATTCGTTTCAGCTCTAATATATATATATCTCCTATTGGCGTTTTTTCCTCAATTTGCTGTATTTCTACAAAAAGTTTGCTTTTTTTCGTCGTTACAAAAGTTTACGATTAGCCATTAATTATGTTTCTGTGGTTTTTTTTTTTGTGCTATTTTATTATTTTTCAACTCGGTGTTGGCGCATTTTAGGTTTGTTTTTCCGTTTCTAAAACATATTTCATAATTGCTTTGGTATTTTGTTTTCTATTATTTTGAGTTTTCACGCATCTGTTATTTACTAAATTCCTTTTTTTAAAATAAGAAACAAAGACTGAACAAACCACCAACAAATGTTCCTGATCCAGCATTTGCTGATTACTTGTAATATAAATCTTTTACTGCAAACTGATATTTATGGATATTTTGAGAGGAAGTTTAAAAAGATTCCATGAATTTAAAAAAATAATATTATAGGGTTAGTTTGTCGAATTTAGGTTTTTTTTTTTTTGGTCATATTTCTAGAGGCGTTGTCTAATACAGGGCTCTCAAAATGGGTTGGACATCAAATACCGTCAATGGCAGCCAGTGAGTTAACATGAAGTGACCTAAAAATGCCCAAAAACCAACAAGAAGTGAGACCATATCAAAAGGAAATGATCCAAAATTTACAAGAAGTGACCTGTAAGTATCTTAAAATGACATGGAAGTGACGCAAATTGAACTCATTGCCGGCCATTGACAACGATAGACGTCCAAGTTCACTTATACTGTAAGGACTGGCTGTGAATGCTCATCTTCCAACACCACTGACGGCCCAAGACATCCAATCCATTTTGTTCGTACATTTATCCCTCCCAGTTGAACTAGATTGGACGTTGAGCGTCGTCAATGGCAGCCAGTGAGTTAACTTTTTTTTTTAACTGGCCAAAGATAACTAGTCCGGCACACATGAGATCTAATTGCCATGCATAAGTTTGACAGCCCTGGTCTAATACTTTTTTTCCCCCGCTAAACAACGGTAGTGTACAAAGATGAGTTATACTAAAACTAGCACGGGACGAATAAGTGACATAAAAGTGACAATGCAAGTTAGACCGTGCACGTTACCGTGACAACCATTGAGATGGGAGTCAATATTTCAGAACATATGCTCTCGCCTCTTTCATGAAAGGGCAAAATAAAAACACACACACACGACGGCTAATCTTGTGACATGGGGCATGGTCTCGCTACCCGGGGCGGCTTTCGTCACTTAAAAGGAGATGCAACTGTGTGGTGGGGGATACAACGGGAACTGTTTCTGTCTTCGCTAAAGTTGGAATTGGACTAGAATTCTGAAGGGTTTTATGCATTAACTTAGGTTGTTTTTTTTTTGGGTGACTTATAACAAATATGTAATTATAATGAGAGTGAAACCTTAGAACGAACTAAAAAGGGAAGCCGTTACTCAGCTAACTTGTTTTTACATTTCAACTATTACTTTTCTCATGCAGTTTTGGACTTGTATTGCTATGACCACTAAATGTAATTTTTCTCACAAGAAGAATGTATGTCAAGTACGGCTGCAGTTGAATTCGAAACCAAATTCAAAACTGATATAGCTAAGTTAGTAAGCTAATATCTATTCTGGTTCAAATCTCCTCCAGATTTCAAATTTACTACAAAATATTTTGCCTTTTGCTGTTGATTTTCACGTTGGAAAATTAAACTCCTTTCGTTTCACACTGTTTTGTGTTTTCATGTCAATATTCTCATTTCATTGTCTGATCAAGAGGGAAAATGTGATGCAAATGTTTTTCTTACATGATCTGCGCAGTCCGCGCTACCCGTATGTCTGTTATATCTGTCTGTATACATCCTCTTATCAAGTGCGAGTCAACCTTCCACTGAGCAAACCAGTTTCTCCACCCATTAGATCAGGCCTCTCCAAACAATTTCACATAGGGCCGCAGTGGGTGCAGGATTTCATTCCAACCAAATAAGAAAGCCCTTTTTACCAATCTGGTGTCTACAAAGTGTTAAACAGTTGATTTCAGTCAGGTGCTGCTTGTTTGAGCAGAAACCTCATTGGTTAAATTGTCTAGTTTTCGTCGACGAATACGCAAAAAGATTTCATGTAGCTTTAGTCAACGAATACTGAAAATGTTTTCATCAGTAAAAAATCAAAAGGTTTTAGTCCCAAAATAAGTGTTTCCAACCATTTTGAAACAGTGTTGGTTTTGTCAACAATGACAATAACGAAAATATTTCGTCAACAAACAATTTTTTCATGACGATGACGTCACGATGATGCGCTGAAAACATGTCTTTGGAGACTAAAACATAACGGGATGGATGCCAGATGTCGTCTGACAACATGAAAACAAGATGAAAATCCGCCAAAGTTTCCGTCATAAATTCTCAATGGGTGATATTTTGTATTGTATGTGAAGTTAGAACGCATTTAGCAGCGTTTGGTCGTGTTGCTCATGTGACGTGCAGCGCCCCCTCCCCTCGCCCCACACACAGGCTTAAGTGTGTGCCCATTCCAGGCTCCTTTTGTGAAATGTCTCAGGTACTGCTTGGTAAGTTTTGTTTTCTTATCTTGGCTATGCAATGTTGCTTTAGCCTTTAAAGGTCTGTGCTGAGTGATCATCACACATTAATCTAAGTTGTGGCGTTAGCATAGCGTTCGCCCTAGCATTAGCATTTAGCGCGGTGACTCGGTGTCTTCGTAAACTCTTGGAAAACATTTTACAAGCAGTTCATAGCGTCCAGGTGAGTTTATTTAATTGCAAATAATGTGCTGTTTTCCTGCTGAGTGTGTATTATCATCATGAAAATGGTGATGTCCTTGTAGACTCTGCAATTACGTGCTCGTCAGTCATGTTCATTCGAAATTGTTGGAAACCTTTTATTTATTTATTTAATTTATATATTTATTTATTAATGGACTAATACTTTTGAAGTTTATAGACGAAAACATTTTGAGAATTGCCGACTAAGACTAGACGAAATTTGTATATTGAATAGTTTTCGTTGACTAAACCTAGACAATGCCACTTGCAAACCAGTGTTGTTTATGGAAGCCCTCTAAAATTTCGTCAAGTCTTTTGGACAAAAATACTTTTTAGTCTTAGTCATATTTTGGTCACTTCAAAATGTGTTAAGTCTTCATCTAGTTTTTGTCAACGAATACTTAGTCGATGAATACTCAATATTAGTGCTGCAGTTATCAATTATTTTAGTAGTCGATTAATCAATGAACTACTTAGTTCGAAAAATCGAGTAATCGGATAAGCAACATGAAAAATTAAAACACCTGAAGTGAGCCTCAAACAGTGTAAAAAAATAAAAAAAAAAGGGATAAAAGGATCTAAGTACAACAAAAGAACAATTGGCTAACTTGCATAGCAAAAATCCGCTAGCTTAAATGCTACAAAACTTTCAGGTTTTTTTCACAATGTTCTTAACAAATGGTTCAGACACATTCCCACAAAAAAAGGCTAACTATACCAAGTAACTATATTACGATTGCATTAAAAATAAACATTAGCTCAAAAAAAACCTTATGTTGGTCTTAACGTGGAACAGCTGGATTCGGCCACGTGAAATGAGGCAGACTAGAGGGCAGTGTATCCACCCAAATCAATAATAAAACTAAATACCAACACTTTCAAAATAAACCATTACAACGCCACTTTAATGAAACGAATACTCGAAGCAGGAAAGTTTAATTTGAATCTATTTTTCCTGATCAAATACTCGAGTTAATCAATTAATCGTTGCAGCACTACTCAATATGAGTATCTGTAAAAATGCAAAAGTTTTAGTCCAAAAATAAATGAATAATTAAAAGTTTCCAATAATCTCAAATGAACATGCTAATGCTAACGCAAATGCTATGCTAATGCTACGAGTTACATTTAGTGTGTGTGATGATCACTCAGCACAGACCTTTGAAGGCTAAAACAACATTGCATATTCTCTCTTGCCATGATGAGAAAACAAATCCTACCTTGTGTTTCAATACAAGCAAGCCAGGAGCGAGGCCTGACTTGAAGAACATTATTGTTTATACGTCTTTGGTTGTGAATGAGTCACCAGTCACCGGCGACTGAGTGTGCGGGCGCATGGCATGTCACATGAGCGACACCACCCAAACTGCTACGATGCAACGATGCAGGCTGACGAACTACATGTACAATAAGAAAATGTCACACACTATAAACATTTGACAGAAAATATGTTGCATTTTCATCTCGTCAGACAAAAACTGTCATACAGTGGGGAGAAAAAGTATTTGATACACTGTCGATTTTGCTGGTTTTCCCACTTGCAAAGCATGTAGAGGTCTGTAATTTGTATCATAAATTCTCTTCAACTGTGAGGGACGGAATCTCATACAAAAAAACAGAAAACCACATTGTATGATTTTTAAATAATAAATTTGCATTTAATTGCATGCAATAAGCATTTGATACATCACAAAAATCGAACCTAATATTTGGTACAGAAACCTTTGTTTGCTATTACAGATACCAAACGTTTCCTAAAGTCCTTGACAAGGTTTGCACACACAGCAGCAGGGATTTTGGCCCACTCCTCCATGCAGATGTTCTCCAGAGCCTTCAGGTTTCGGGGCTGCTGCCGGGCAACAAGGACTTTCAGCTCCCTCCATAGATTTTCTATCGGGTTCAGATTTGGTGACTGGCTAGGCCACTCCAGGACCTTAAGATGCTTCTTATGGAGCCACTCTTTAGTTGCCTTGGCTGTGTGCTTTGGGTCGTTGTCATGCTGGAAGACCCAGCCACGACCCATCTTCAGGGCTCTCACTGAAGGAAGGAGGTTGTCAGCCAAGATCTGGCGATACATAGCCCCATCCATCCTCCCCTCAATACGGTGCAGTCGTCCCGTACCCTTGGCAGAGAAGCAGCCCCAAAAAAATGATGTTTCCTCCTCCATGTTTCACAGTTGGGATGGTGTTCTTGGGGTTGTACTCATCCTTCTTTTTCCTCCAAACACGACGAGCCGAGTTTAGACCAAAAAGTTCCATTTTGGTCTCATCCGACCACATGACCTTCTCCCATTGCTCCTCTGGATCATCCAGATGGTCAATGGCAAACTTCAGACGTGTCTGGACATGCACTGGCTTCAGCAGAGGGACCTTCCGTGCGCTGTAGGATTTTAATCCATGACGGTGTCATGTGTTTCCGATGGTTTTCTTCGAGACTGTGGTTCCAGCTCTCTTCAGGTCATTGATCAGGTCCTGCCGTGTAGTTCTGGGCTGATCCCTCACCTTCCTCAGGAGCCCCAGAACAAGGCAGATTGACCGTCAACTTGAACTTCTTCCATTTTCTAATAATCGCTCCAACAGTTGTTACCTTCGCACCAAGCTGCTTGCCAATTTTCCTGTAGCCCATCCCAGCCTTGTGCAGGTCTATTATTTTATCCCTGATGTCCTTACACAGCTCTTTGGTCTTGGCCATTGTGGAGAGGTTGGAGTTTGTTTGTTTGAGCATGGTAACAGGTGTCTTTTATACAGGTAACAAGTTCAAACAGGTGCAGTTACTTCCGATAATGAGTGGAGAACAGGAGGGGTTCTTAAAAAAGAACTAAGCCGAAATATTTACTAGTTGGTAATGTATCAAATACTTATTTCATGCAGTTAAATACAAATTTATCATTTAAAAATGATACAATGTGATTTTCTGGATTTTTGTATTAAGATTCCGTCCCTCACAGTTGAAGAGAATTTATGATACAAATTACAGACCTCTACATGGCTTGCAAGTGGGAAAACCAGCAAAATCGGCAGTGTATCAAATACTTGTTCTCCCCACTGTATCTGTATGCCTTCTCAGTTATTTTTCATTCCAGCATCTGATTCAGCTGGATGGGCGAGGCCGTGGCAGCACACCTGTGGCGCATTAGGAGCGTTCATTATTTAAGGACTCCTGTTACCGTCTGCGAGTGTTGGACTATTGCTTGTTTGCGTGTTACTTGCCTTGCTTACCGCTGTGTGTGCATCATCCTTCGATCTTCCCGACGTTTCTACGGTCGTGTCCTGGTTTGATCATTTTACTTTTATGCCCTTGTGGACTTTGTACTTAGATTTTTGTACTCTGTTATATTTGCGTCTTATAGCGTGCTCTCTTAGTTGTGCTTTGTTATACTCGCGTCTTTAGGCGTGCTCCCTTAGTTTTACTTCGTTATACTCGCAATTTTGGCGTGCTCCCTTTGTTGTACTTATTAAATACAAACATTCACTATTTCTGTTTCTTGGTTTGTGATTTGGATCCGCATCAACGGCTTGCCATTCACAACAAAAACTTGCAATTGTCGCTTTATGTTACAGTCGTCAAAGACACACTTATTTAGTTGTCGACTAGATGCTTTTATCACGTCATCGTAATTAAAATAAACATTCATCAACGAGATATTGTCATTATAGTCATCGTTCCTGTAGTAACCTTCATCGAACCCATAAGATTTACACTCCAAACCCCTGGGGTTTGATCAACCTCAGGTTAAGAACCGCTGCTCTAAAGTATGACTTGTGAGTTCTAAACTTCCGCAGTGCAGCAGCCAATCATATTGCAGTGGGGAACGAGTGGGGGTCGATAGCAGCATACCGTATTTTTCGGACAATACGTCGCACCTGAGTATAAGCCATAAAACCAGCCATAAAATGCACAACGTAGAGGAAGAAAACTTATCTGAGTCGCATTTTGGGGGGAAATTTACTTGATAAAATCCAACACGTAGAACAGATATGTCATTTTGAAAGGCAGTTTAAAATAAAAATAGAGAACAACATGCTGAATAAGTGTACAGCATGATAATGTTGCATGATGCATGAACAACGAAATGCGAACGTGGCCGGTATGTTAACATAACATAGCCATTAAGAGTTGTTCAGATAACTATAGCATAAAGAACATGCTAACAAGTTTACCAAACCATCAGTATCACTCCAAAACACCAAAATAACATGTGAAATGATATAAAGCAGGGTTCACTAAATCCGGACCTCGGTGCCACTTTTCCTGTCGTGTTTTCCATGTCTCCCTCCTCCAACACACCGGAATCAAATGATTATGTCATCAGCAACCGCTCCAGAAGCCTGATAATGATCTTGATTATTTTGATTCAGGTGTGTATGAGAAGGGAGACATGGAAAACACGACAGGAAAAGTGGCACCGAGGTCCGGATTTAGTGAACCCTGATATAAAGTGTTAAAAATTTCACACATAAATCGCTCCAGAGTATAAGAAAAAAACTGCGACTTATAGTCCGAAAAATACGGTATATGCTTTACAAACAGATCCTCCTCAATTGGATGGATAAGCATTTAATAAACTCTATCCACTTATTGCCATTGAACAGAAGTTTGGAGCATCATAATGTTTTTTTCCCGCTTGGTGAAACCACAAGTCAGAAAACGCAAATAGGGGGAGAAGGTCCCAGAGGGAATGGTAACAACCTTGTGGACAGTGGTGAAAATGGAGTTCGACTAAGCTTTCAGCAGAGTTGGTCTGTCTGAACACACTCATACGTACATAAAGCCTCTTTGATACAACCTCCGTCAGCTGACAACAGTATCATCTGATTCCAGCAAAGGATATTTGGAAATAATCAGTATTATTGGAGATCTTTCAAGAGTAATTTGCTTTTTAGGATGTCTATAACTCCATATTTATTCATCTATTATCCATGCAAGGGTGTAAGCCAGTGGAAGCGCAGAAGAGGCGGGTCTTTCACAGCACCACATGTCCGTTGCAGGCGCTCCAAGCGCAACTAATTTTGCTGCAATTAATATTTTCTAGTGTATTTGGGGAGACCAAAATAGATGTGCATTTTTGCCTTGGAGATAATTTATTTTTGTTTTCAATTGAAAGTTTAAGAGAAGGCAGCATGACAAGTTTGTGATACTTGAACCTCAAAATAGTCCCACCCTCACCCTCCAATATTTGCACATTCATCTTCAGTTAATTATTTTTCGAATACATATGTATTTTTCATCGATTTGTATTTATGTTCTAACGTTTTTGTACATTGCGAGAACTACTTTGTGTCTAATATTTACTGTTCTAATTCTAATATTAATGTTGTTGAAAAATTGTGTAAAATGTCCATAACCAAAATAAAGCAAATCTTTCCTTTTAAGCACGACTCAAGCATATATTTTTTGTAAATTCTGTAATCTTTCACAAAATGTTTTTGCTTTTGTATTTCACTTTGAACTATCACCTCCAAATCACGTTTTTGTACCATGCAACCACACAGTTTCTTTCCCAGAAAGTTCTTTTTGAAAGCCAAAACTGTTGCCGTTCAAAAAAGACCTCTAAAACGACAACTTCAATTGAAAAGGGGAAAAAAAATCTTAAAATTTGTCCATAAAAAGCAACTTAAAGTGTCAATGGCGGTGGGAGGCAGCCATATATAAATACATCACTCTGTGAGGCTCTTCCATGAAGAGAAGAGGCTCCTTTATTGAGCAAAGAGTGACTGTTTGGACAGCTCTGTTTCGCCGGGCCCTTCAGGGGTTGGGGCCTGGCTGACAATGGCGGCCATTCTTAGCATTTTACTGCCCCAGATGACTGTGTCAGTGGCAGTGCCTCCCCACCCACCCGGGGGCTGGTGGCAGGGTCCCGTGACCAGCACCAAGAGAACCATGCACACGCCACCCCTTAATGCTAAAAAGTAATGGCAAATGCTATTCATGGGCTAACGAATAGTTTCGATGTGCCGATGCTATAACCCATAGGGAGCTACTGTTTATGATTCACCAAGTAAGGTGAACTGTAAAACTAAAAACACAAATTGTTCATATTGTGTACTAAAACAAAAAATACATCAATGTTCTGTGCACCCGCTAGCTTAATGCTAATATACAATGGTAGTCGCATTTGTATGAAAACTTACTAATTATAAAAACTGTAAAAAGAATCAAGAGCGGACGATATGGGATAAGCTAACTGCTAGCGCATCAACTCCTCAACGGACAGCCTGGTCATGGACAGTTTTCTTTGATTTGCTGTTTATTAATAATCTTTCTAAAGAAAAACATCTTTTTAGGTTCCTCAAAATGCATGAAAAGACCATTTTTAAAGTATATCCTTGAGGGGGGAAAAAAAAGTCTTTCAGGGCTAACCTAAACTAATTAATTTTTCAAGTGTATATAAGCCTGCGAGCTGTTTTGGGGGTTCTGCAACTGAATCTCAACAATCAAGGTAACAGATCGATTGTCTGTGTATTTTCAGCAAAGCACATGGGGACCCTAACCTTTTTGTGCCACAATCTGATGTATGACGGAGACACATTTAGACAGATCAGCACGAGGACACAGAGAATGAATGATTAACTCTTTATAGGACACTCATTTAACATTTTGGTGCAAGGTAGGGGGGGGGGGGGGGGGCAGATTATCCAGCAGTGGGTGCCGTATTTCTTTCCGACAAAACAGGACGACACCTTTGTACCAATCTGGTGTGTAACAAATGTAGTCAGTTGATTGTAGTCAGGTACCTCTTGTTTTAGCAGAAAGCCCAGTGGTGCCATTGAGGACCAGTTTGGACACTTCTGGCTTAACAAGTCACGTAGAGTGGTCATAAAACTTAAATGAGTAGGTCACATATATGTGTTTGAGAAAGCACAGCAATGATTTCATCACAATTCACCAACTGCTTGAATTATGTGTAATTATATTCAGGACAATATAATCAAGTGCAATTTGCACGATCTGAAACAAATTAGTTGCATTTTTATTGATTTCTGATATAAATGATTAGAGGTCGACCAATATATCTATATATGGCGGAAAACACTCAGATGACTTGAAGTTCCGCTCTGAGACCCCCAATTTGGCCAAATTTCAAAATTGTACTATATGCATGTGTGATACACCATTGGAAAGCTTAAAATCTCAATTTTCTGGCGGAAGAAAATTTTTGAACAGGAAGGCATTAAAAACATTTTTATTTTTTTATTTTAAATTAAACAGCAAAACCCTAACTAGAGGTGAGAGCACGCGAGAGCATAATTAAAGATGCCATGATTTTAACAAAATATTATCATGTACTTACCTCTTGTCGATCCAAAAATTCCATGTAGCATGTATCACCGAGTGTCAAGACACAGCTGTGAATGGCCACAGCCGGAGTTGGGGAGATTTTATGGGTGAAAAATGGAACAAGGGGCGCGATGCAGAAATCGCGGACAACAACGAGTGGTCGAGATTTTCATTTTCATATATTCACCCTTTTAAACGTGTTTTTTTTTTCTTCAATTTTTCTTTGTTTGGATCAATAATTTATCATCTAAAGTAACGGAAAAAATGCGACAGTAACAAAAAAAAATACAATTAAGCGATAGTTATGAGGTAGATATCCGTGACTTTTTTTACAGACACAAATTTTTTCATTGTGACGTAATTGATTTAAAAGTTAAAAATATGCGAGTGAATTATTTTTTCAAAGTCGTTTTTTTTTAACTAAATACTAGACATCAATTAATGATTCTAAGCTAAAAATTACAAAAATTTCGAATAATAAATGCGATTACTTACTTTTTAATGGCTAGGTTGAAACAAGCGGTTGCGGGATGTCTGTAAACGGGGGTTTCCAGTATAAAACGGACAAGTAAAAAATAGTTTGGGGACTTAATGTGCCATGAATCTGCTATGGCAGCATATAGACATATTGTTCTATCAACACATTGTTCTTTTGGCTTAGAATACAGCAGTTTATTTTAAAGAGGGGTGCAAGAGGAAAAACTGCTTTTTCGTCAGATATATTTCTCCAACATGCAAGCCAATAAAAAAAGTATTTTGATCAGGCATCTGTGTGTCAGTCAGCACACAGATGCCTGATCAAAATCCTTTTTTTATTGACTTATTTTTGTTGTCAACCGGCTAATGGCAGTTGTTGGAAAAATATATATATAGATATATCGGTAGGACTCCAGAAGGACCCTACAGCAGCTTAAAGGCAGGTTGCTACAGGAGGCTTCAGGCTTGCCTGTTCTGTAAATATTGTATTTGTATTGAATAAGGTTTTTTTTTATCTTGCATGAGAGAATATGCAAGGTGTTTACTGAGTGATCCTTACATTCTAAATGTAACTTGTAGCGTTAGCGTGGCATTTCCATTAGCAATAGCTTTAGCATGGGTAGGATTCTCTAAACGTTTCACTTTTTTTACATATCAACGTGCCATCCTGGTGGGTTTAATTATTTGAAAATAATGCATTTTCTTACCGGCTTCGTTGACTTGGTATCACAAGGCCGAATTAATCCATTAAGTCTCAGGTCAGCATTGTAAATTTGAAGCTGTTGAAGCAGAAGCATTTTTTAAGAAATGCCTTTATAATCTACATGCATTAAAAGAAAGTATATCGGCCTCAAATAGCGGCTTACAAAATCGCTTTGGATATTGGCAATCAGCCGAACATTTTTTTAGATATCGGTATTGGCATCGGCATTTGAAAATCCCATATTGGTCGACGTCTATAAATGATGCAGTCTAATGGTTCTGGAAGCCTAAATGAGTTGAGAGGTGCCAGTTCTCAATTCAACATGTCCAGGAATCACATGTCTGAAACACCTCTTATACAGGTAACTGATTTCCGCACTCATATGCATGACCTTTACTTCCAATTTTTCAACCAATCACTGGTCGTTCTCCCTCGAACACTGCCTTCAAGTGCCCTCAGAAAACAACATGATTAATGAATCAAACAATAACTCTTTCGGAGCCACTGACGATGAAAGCATCCAGTCATTGAATTTAAATTAGTTTGTCACTAGCAAGCCAGATGTGCGTGTATTTTGCTGTTACGGTACTGGTGTGAATCATTTCAGTTATGTATGAATATATCATTTGCTATTTGTGTCCCAATACTTTGTCTATGATGCGTCCAAAACGCTCCGCAATGGAACCAATCCTGCTGCGGCTGAAAATAGCTGGTGATCAATCAACTGGCAGACACATATCTGTGCTGTTAAAACATAGAAATGTGCAACGCACAGGGCAGATCGATGGATTCCAAAAGCGTCGATGGGAACACGCTCTTTGGCTCGCGCTTATTTCCTGTCCAGAGGGCGGTTCTGCCGTGATGCTTTCTGGGAATATAAGTCCGTGGAAATTTTTCGTACTTAATTTTTAACTAACATGAAACACAAACATTAAAGACAGCAAGCAGGCTATAAGAAAAGTGCAATTTTGACGGTGATTTAGCTGGAGGGTTGTGGTTGTCTGTCAGCCACACTTATTCTAGACCAGTGGTTCTTAACCTGGGTTCGATTGAACCCCAGGGGTTTGGTGAGTACCTCTAAAGGGATTGGTGAAGGTTAAGACACGCAGGGCCCACTTTTCGTACGGTGGCTACATCCAGGCCACGTTTTTGACTGTTTTTACAGGCTTTATTCCATTTCTTTCAACTGCTAATCCTTCACTTGATAGAAGAAGGAACCGGTTTGCTCAGTGGAAGGTTGACTCACACTTGGTATGAGGAAGCACAACAGGACTGCACTGGCATAAACATTTGCGTTAGGGATGTCTCCGATCGCGTATTTTTACACCAGAGTCACCTGATTTTGAGAATCTGCCGATTCAGAGTCCCTATCTGATACCGAAAAAAAACTTTTTTGTTAAAAAAAAAAAAAAAAAGTTCCAAGCATGTTTCTGTCCCAACGTGCCACCTTCATAATGTGAATTATCTTAAAACAAGAATAACGTAGAGAAATGCTTGTCTTTATTATATTCTTTATAGTGAGACCACTCAAATCCACTCACGCTGCTGAGAACATCCTCTCACTTCCACAATGAGTTGCCACAGCACACTTATGCATATTTAACGATGACTGACACACACACACACACACACACACACATACACACACACACACACACACACACACACACACACACACTTTGACCGTAGAGCTACCAAGCTTCTCTGGAAAGATCAAAGCTACAGACCTCTCAATCATCGTTAACTTTAAAGCAACATTAGGGAACTTTTCAACCTTTATAAAATATTTTCATCACATTTGTGATGATATGTCGACTGAAAACTAGTTCAATGACACCTCTGTTATGGCCTAAAAGGGTCTGTATCGCTTTCACTGGCAGTAATCAACTTTGAGGAGGGTGTCAAGAACCCTGCCACATAAAAAAAAAAAACACAAATGTACTTTACAGCATACGTCACATCCCCCTTTCCCCATTCTTTATAAAGACTGAAGTCGAAGAGAACGGTTTCGCGCAAATTCTCTCTCTTTGTGATATGGCGGCTGCTAATTTGCTTACTGACTAGCATCATAGATCGCAATATTTACGTAAAATAAATGCTAACTGCACTTTTTTTTTGTTTTTTGTTTTTTTTTTTGCTTTTAGCCAAGAATCAAGACTGTTCTACGTCCATATGTATAAAGAAAACAGGGATTTAAGCACTTATTCACAAGAATCTTCAACAGAAAAAGCTCTTTGTGATATGGCGGCCGCCAACTTGCTTACTGACTAGCATCACAGTCCGCAATAATTACGTAAAATAAATGCTATCTGCACGTTTTTGTTTTTTTTTTTAAATTGAAAATTTCGTAACTCACCTTCCCGAGCACAAGATAGATTTTCTGCCGAATTTTCGTGGACGAGGACCTGTTTCACCCAACCAGCAACGAAGTATTTATAAGCGTCCAGGCTCTTAAAGTTTTTCAAACTTTCGTGAGAATAGGCTGATTTTGTGTTGACAAGATAGTTGTAAATATCAGGGTAGCAGATGTCAGGCAGAGACGGCGAAGACAGCGGGTCGAAAAAGATCGATTTAGGCATCAAATATGGATCTGGCGAATGGATAAACTGAAGCTTTTCAACATAACGCCTTTTATGCAACGCAACCAATGAGTTTACAGCGTCAGATAACACCGGGGCTTCCATGAAATGCTCTATAAATTGCACGACTAATTGAAACCACTGAGAATAGGGCTTAAAAATGACGGACAATATGGCGGCCGGATACAGCGACACATCATTTTGTGACGTAGGTGAGTAGGGTCTATAGACCCCACTCACCAACGTTACACAATGGTTTCAATTTGTCGTGCAATTTACAGAGCAATTCATGGAAGCCCCGGTGCTTTCAGACTCTGTAAACTCATTGGATGCGTTGCCTAGAAGGCGTTATGTGGAAAAGCTTCAGTTTATCCATTCGCCGGATCCATATTTGATGCCTAAATCGATATTTTTCGACCCGCTGTCTTCGCCGTCTCTGCCTGACATCTGCTACCCTGATATCTACAACTATCTTTTCCACAGAAACTCAGCCTATTGTCACGAAACTTTGAAAAACTTTAAGAGCAGCACTCTAAGCAACATTACCCCGTGTGACCCTTTACTTTCAATTTTCTAAAATGGCGACAATCAATAATAAAAAAAAGTTGACTGCGATGGCCGACGCTTCAAGGATAGGTGGATATTGGACTATTTCTTCAATAAAATACGCAACAACTGTGTCTGCCTCATTTGCAAAGAGACAGTCGCTGTTTTCAAAGACACGCTGACATGTACGACAACATTACAAGGAAGATACGCAGCGAGAAATTATAGCAACTTGAAGCTAGTTTAATTTCACAGCAGCAGTATTTCACAAGAGCCCGAGTGTCGAAAGAGAACGCCACAAAGGCGAGACTGTTGAAATTATGAATTTAAAAAAACAATAATAAAGCAAATGTGACACACAGAAAGACTTGCTAAAAATTGTTTAAATATATTGTTCTACGTAAATCAGCCAAGGTAGCACCCCACATTTTTACCACAACAAATCTGGCCCCCTTTGCAAAAAGTTTGGACATCCCTGTTTAACTGATGATCCGTAGACGAGGCCAGCTTCTTTCACTTGGTACCAGCTAAATATTATTCAAAAAATAATGATGGCAGAAGAAATAAACATCTTGAATTTGAAACTGTATGTTGTCGGCGATTAGCCTCGCAATGATCTTAATTGTGGTTGTCAGCCCAAAACCCTCTAAATATATATTAAATGCATCTTACAATGTATAAAATGACTACTACATAGTCTGTGGTGATCGTTTGGTGCCCAGTTTTCTCGTCAAATTGCAGCAGTCGATCTCGCTCTCCTCTCCGGGTCTCTCGGAATACAGTAGAACTTTAAGTCTCTCCATCTATCTTCTCTGTTACTGCAACCAAACGCCACACACGCCTTCACCATTTTGATTATTAATGTTAACGAGCAGAAAAACACGCCATAATAGGAGGAATTTACGTAGCGGTAATACGTAAACACGACGAGCTGACGGACAATGTGGCGCGGAGGCGTGGTTGTGATGTCATGTGAGTAGAGTCTATAAGAATACAGGGATTTAAGCATTTATTCACAAGAATTTTCAATTGAAAAAGCTCTTTGTGTTTCCACTCGGTCAGCTTTAACTGAGATAGCCGCCTATGAATCGGCCCCGCGCCCCCCGTCAACACATTATGAAGTCTATGTCCCAGCATACACAGGGAAAATGCTTTTCTCCTAAATTAACCTTTCATTAGAATTACAACGCATTTCTTTTTTTCAAATGAAATGTGAATACCCCATCTGATTTTGAGTTAAAATAACCCTAACTCTAAAATAACTGATAACATTTTTTTTAAGTGGTTGAGGCCTTCAAGCACACACACACACGCACACTGAGAGCAGAGAAAGAGGAAGTGTGTACTGAAAGGCGGAGCTTGAAAGGCCATGTGAGTGTCACCTGACCACCCCACGGCACAAGACTTGACCCGCAGTCAAATTTATGTCGACGGAGTCCGGTGTGTGAGAAAAAGGAGTCAGGAGAATAAAATACTTCCTAAGACCAAGGCTGGATTTACACAAAGTGACACAACTCAAAGGTTTTGGCACAATTTGGATGTGGGTCACTGAAGTACGAAGAGGAAAAAAAAATATGAACAATAGGTGTAAAATTAGGGATGTCCCTGATCCAATTGTGTGATTGTAAATCACGCCCGATCACGTCACTTTCAGAGGATCGGAATCGGGTGACAAAAAAAAAAAAAAAAAAGGATCCTGTTTTTAACCTGTGTTGTTTTACTTTTAAATATTAACTCATTGGCTGCCATCGACGGCGATAGATGTCCAATCCAATTTGATTTGGTAGCAATCAAACCCCTGCCAAATTGGATTGTGCAAAACAAATAAAATATAAGTACAAATTGAAATAACAACATAATAATGATAATGTAACAAATCGGGTTCTAATGTGGTGGTTGTGTTTTGCATGCTGTTCTTGAATGCACGCATGACAGACGAGCGTGAGAGAAGTGCTAAAGAGTGGGAAGTTTTTATTTTCCCTTTTCATGTTCTGTTGTTATTGGCGTCGGCTACGGCGGACAGTAGGTGCGTTGTGTTGCACAAGTTCTAAAATAAATTATTAAAATCCTGACAAAGCTGGTGATTTCCTTGCCGATGTTACAATCATAACAATTGTCACCTTAACTTATGAAGACTGGTGAACGGAGGTCAGAGGAGGACAATCGAGGTTATAGAAATATTCGGGCCGTATTGTCGAAAATGGACACTTGTAAATCGGTATATTTCGAGCATGTCGTCATATGTCGAGAAATGAGAGAAATTTTACATCGGATGTCAAAAGGATTGTATGTCGATGCGTTTTTATGTTGAGGTTCTACTGTATTTATATTAATACTACTGGAACAAACTTTGCAGGACAAAAGAAGTATCTAACGATCATAAACATAACCAAAAAAGCTCAATTTATTTTTCATTTCTTGATGTAAAACAAAATATTTAACTGGACCAGACTTGCAAAAAAAAGTGGGATTTGTGAATTTTCTTTTCGCGTCATTGACAACACTGCTCTACTAATAACACTTTTATATGGCTAGAAAGTTGGAATAACTTTGTTCAAAGAGTAAATATGACATGTGACATGAATAATGTCCATCACCCGCTACGTAGCCACAGAAGCTTGTGGCTGATGTGCTACCAGTATGACAGTTTTTGTGTGTTTTACTTTGTATTTTACGTCAATGTTCTTTTATTTCACGCCAATATAAATGGTAAAAATGAATAAACCTAATGTGTCTTCTTAACTACAATGAAGGTTTTGTTAATAGTTAAATAAATAAGAGTTCTTGTTCTGGAACAAGGCCAGCGCAAAGACACTGCATTGTATGAGCGAGGCAGGACAGATTGCATTTTGACATGAATTAACAACTCATTACGTACAGACAAATGTGTGTAATTGGGTCATTTTTATCATAAGTGTGCGTCTGCATTACACGAATTGTTCTGACATAGTATGCCCATTTTTAAAAAGCACAAAATAAATATCCATTTGTGAACTTCAATTTTAAAAAGCTTAAATTTGGAAGACTTTGTTAGACATGAAATACGATATAATAATGCTACATTACAGGCGTATTTGTAGGGCACTCATTTAAGCTCATTTAAGTCATTGACTGCCACTGACGGTGCTAGAAGTAAAATCCATTTTGACTGGGAGATTGATTGGACATCTAGCTCCGTCAATGGAAACATAATCATTCAATGCAAGCCATCCTAGTTTAAATGATGATCAATCACCGTCACAAATATAAGTACAGTGGTACCTCCCCATACGATCACTTCGACACACGATCTTTTCAACATCTGACGTAAAATTTGACTTGCCATTTGTTTCTACATTCAACGACATGCTCGAAATATGACGATTTTGACAGCACCGCAGTTTCTTTGTTTTGCCAGAGGACGGACGCAGGGCTGATTTTCTTGTGAGAGAAATCAACACTGGATCCAAAAAGTTTAGTGCGGGTGGAGAAAAAAAAAAGAAAAAGAAAAAGTGACGCTTACCATAGAAATGGAGATGTGAATGATAGCAAAATTTAAGCACGGTTGTGTGTATCCATGAACGGGCTCAACAATAGGGCCGTAGAATGTCAATCTAGGCCGGGGGTCCTCTTCTGTTCGCCCGTCTTTATAAGGTAAGGTGACAATTCTTATTGTGGTAACATCGCCAAAGAAATTGTTAGCTTCGTCAGGTTTCTAATCATTTTTTTCATCAACTCGCCTAGTGTCTGTAGTGCTGTTGACGCCACGATCAAAACAGAAAGTCAAACAGAACCGCGATCTCTTGCTCACCGTCACATCAGCCCCGCGGTGTGTTTAGGTACAGCATAAAAAGTCCACCACATTAGAACTTGATTCGTTACATTATTACAGGAATTATTATTATATTATTATTCCTATTTTAATTTATAATTTATTTGTTTTGCTATGTGTAACTGCCATTTGTAATAGTACCAAAAGTATTTATTAAGTATTTAGTGGAGGTTTTTGGGCTGTGGAACCAATTCATGGAATTATAATGTATTCTAATGGGAAAATACTGCATACGACCATTTTGACTGACAAACAAGATCCTGGATCGAATCAACTTCGTATGTTGAGGTAATATATTTCAAATATATATACATTTCAAATCAACTTTAACGTGTTATTGGGGTCATAACAAGAGTGTTAACCACAGTTACAGTGCCCTACATAATTAATGGCACCCCTGAAAAAGATGTGTTTTTTAGCTTCTAATAATTTTTTTTTTTAATTCAAATAATATGGGACCTTAATGGAAAAAAAGAGAAAAATCCAACCTTCAATACAAGTGCATTCATTCAGTGGGGAAAAAAATCCCACATTAAGAAAAAATTATTTGACATCAAATAATGTGTGTCACAATTATTAGCACCCCTGGTGTTAATACTTTGTACAACCCCCTTTTGCCAACAAAGCAAGGTCTGGGGACTGATATGGCCATGGGAGGAGCTTGATTTTGTGTCTGGTGAACCATTTCTGTGTAGATTTGGCCATATGTTTAGGGTCATTGTCTTGCTGAAAGACCCAGTGACGACCCATCTTCAGCTTTCGGGCAGAGGGCAACAGATTTTGATTTAAAATGTCCAGGTATTTCAAAGCATTCATGATGCCATGCACCCTAACAAGGTTCCCAGGGCCTTTGGAAGCGAAACAGCCTCACAGCATCACTGACCCACCCCCATACTTCACAGTGGGTATGAGGTGCTTTTCAGGATGCGCATCTTTCGTGGCGCGCCAGACCCACTTAGAGTGTTTGTTGCCAAAAAGCTCAAACTTGGTCTCACACAAAAATACACACGATCCCAGGCTTCAACTGGGACCGTGTGCTTTGGTCTGATGAGCGAGCTAACCGCTAGCCGCCGTGTGCTAACCGTTAGCCGCTAGCGCTAATCGCTAATGCTAATCGTTGGCCCCTTTGGCTACATGGAGGAGGCTGAATTTTGCCAATTCACTTATCTAAATTGTTAGTTATTTTCCTGCTTAATGTGTATGCTCATTATTGTGATTGATTAGCATTGTATGCATTATGTAAGCTGTGTATTTCATTTATATTATATTTAACGTTGTTCCTGTTAATTTAGATATGTTTATAATACAGTATAAGTTTATAGGTTATACATATTATATTACTGACATGTTATATGGTTATCTTATATTCACAGAAACCACAATACAACAAAATAAATCTCATACTCCTTTCATCATCATTAAAGGAAACAAATAAATCCTGAACGTCCCCTGTTGATTCTCTGATCAGAGTCACAACTCCATAGCATCGCCGGCTTTATACCACACACCCACAAAGGGATCCCCAGTCAAATTAACCCTCTTTTTCAGTTATTATTATTATTATATAATATATTATTATTTTATTTACTTTTGTTCCGTGAAGAATCCAAAAAGGGTTATTTGATTGTGGCTTTCTTAAAAACAATACATTTTTACATTTAGGCACTCCTGCAATCGTCACACTTTTTCTGTTACAAACTGACCCCGGCTACTGATCAGAGAAGGGCAAAGTTATGTGACCCACACAGGAAAAAGTTTGGGGACCCCTGGTCAAATTGATATTCTCTATAACCCAAATTTATCATTGCACATTCCTCTGCTTGCTTTATGTGAACAGTTTCTGCACCTATAGCCTAAGGCATTTAATGTACATAGTACCCATCTTATTGAATTTAATTTCAATTCCTTTATATAAAGTTGGATCTGTATTTGCTGCTCTTTTACTGCACAGAATATAGATCTGGTACAAGAACTTTATATGTAGGGCTGCAGCTATCAATTAATTTAGTAGTCGATTAATCTATCAACTATTTAGTTCGAATAACCGAGTAATCGGATTAGGAAAATTCAATGCGTTGCAGAATACATTTTAGGAGACGTAAAGCAAAGGCTTGCTAAGATTGCACTTTCAAAAGGGCATTAAATGCGAACATAAAAAAATTCCCGAGTGTTTCTTCAAACTATACAGGATTGCACTTTCATTTAAAAATAAATTAAAATACCTGAGCTTAGCCTCAAACGTTATTAAAAAATAAATAAATAAATGAAGATCTAAATACAACAAAAGAACTATTGACTAACTCGAATAGCAAAAGTCAGCTAGCTTAAAGACCAAATGTGAAGTAAGGTTGGCCAACCATGTTTTTGAATAATATCAATGGCTAAACAATTATAAGCATATTTTCATTATTTATTTATTTATTTATTTTTCTTCCAGATTCTTTGTTTAACCCATAGCAACGCCCCTGACAACGAAAATGCTTTTCTTCGACAATCTTCGGAAATGACGTCACACAGAGAACTGCGAGGGAAGTTGGCCATTGAACAGTATTGTTGCATTGCTTCTCGCTAAGATGCCACGGCGTTGTGTGGCGATGTATTGTTCTCAATCTAAAGAAAAGCTGTATGAGTGGCCAAAGGATAGCAGGGCACGTAAATGGACATCTTTTGTTCGCACGAAGCGAATGAATTTCACGCCATCATCGAGTAGTGTTCTCTTCTACAAACACTTCGAAGATTCCTGCTTCCTCAACCGGTCTGCTTATGAGCAAGGATTTGCAAAAAAGTAAGTGTGATTTTCGGATAGATGACTGATGATTTTGTCAAAGCAGAGCTGCCAACTGTTGTGGAACGAACAGTAGAAGGTAGCGACGTTAGCCGAAAGGTAACTCGAGGCAAAACCCCGATCGTGTTGTGGAATGAACAGTAGAAGCTAGCGACGTTAGCCGAAAGCTAACTCGTGGCAATCCCCGATCATAGTTGTATTGAGTTCATTTTGCCTATACTTATAAATTCGTCGAAACTTTTCTTTTATCCCAGGCAATAGTAGGTGGTTTATTTACCTGACATGTTTCGGCGAACACTTCCGCCTTCGTCGGAGTGTCCGAAGGCGGAAGTGTTCGCCGAAACATGTCAGGTAAATAAAAGCTAACATCGCTAGCTTCTACTGTTCATTCCACAACATGATCTGGGATTCGTGAAAACTTTTCTTTTATCCAAGGCAATAATTACCTGACATGTTTCGGCGAACACTTCTGCCTTCGTCAGAGCGTCCGAAGGCGGAGGTGTTCGCTGAAACATGTCAGGTAAATAAAAGCTAACGTCGCTAGCTTCTACTGTTCATTTCACAACATGATAGGGGATTCGTTAAAACTTTTCTTTTATCCCAGGCAATAGTAGGTGGTTTATTTACCTGACATGCTTCAAATCAAAAAAATAATAACAGCCTATATCTTACCAATCTTGTAATCTCGATGGGTCTTGTCTCCATTCCATGTCAGGTAGTCTGGGCACATTGTTTGCATCCTGATTAGCGAATGTATGGTCCAACATAAAATATCAACCTCCTCCTCTTCCTCCAACTCTTCAAAAACGTGGATCTCCTCGCTTGCGCTCGATCTATCACTTATATCGCTGTTTGAATCATTGTTTAAAAGGCTTTGTAGGGCGGCCGTATGGAGCGCTGCCATCGCTGTTCTCGGTGTGACGTATCACTTCCGGGTTCGTCCCCTTTCAGGCTCGAACTTCGGAAACGCGATTATTTTGTCAAATATACAACATATAAATGATTTTTTCATGCTTTATTTGTTGGAAAATGTTTAATTACTTTAATTGTGACCCTATTGGGCATGTTATGAAATTACTTCACATTTGGTCTTAAATGCTATAAAATGCTAACATTTTTCAAAATACGCTTAACAGATCGTTCAAACACATATTGCCACAAAAACAGCTAAATATAACTATAAACTAATTTACGAATCCACATAAAAACTAACTTATGTTGGTCTTAACAGGAAGCAGCTGGATCCAGCCATCATTAAAGGAGTTATGTCATATTCACCGTTCCCACTAGAGGGCAGTGTATCCACCCAAAAAAGTTTTTTTTAACAGAAGTTCCAAACATTTTACAATGCTGTACTGTTTACAGTACCCCCTCTTCCGCTTTTTCAGGGAGTGCTGCGGTATATAAATTTTTTTGTTTTGTTTCGTTTGGCAACGCCATTATATTTCTGGATTATTTTGTCACTTTTTTTTTTTTTTTTTTTTTTTTTTAAACCCAATCCCTTTCACCAGATTCTGATCCTCTGAAAAATGGCCTGATCTCCAATCAGTGATCAGGTTGGGGACATCCCTAATTTGCATAATTATTTGATCATTTTACATTTGTAGCTGGCAATCATTCTGGACAATAAGGATCAGTTATATATTTAGAAAAAAAATTGTAAATCCGAACTGCACACTTAGTCCTGCACTGAAAATCCAGTGGAAGTCTAGTCGCTGATTAAGTGTGCCTTTGACCAAGCCCTGCCAGATAAAAGCAGCCAACCTTTGGGATAGGGAGTGGACGCGCATGTCCTTGTGCTCACCTACAAGTCAATCCAGAGTACAAGAAGAAGCTATCTTCTTTGTACAGGCAACTGGTGGCGCTGCAAATGCCATCCCAAACGTCAGCTCCCGCCTTGCCACACACTGCACGCATTATCAGTATTTCCAAATAGCGTCAGCAATCTTACAACTGTTTGAATTTTTTTTTTAAAAATCTGTACAGGTGCCTGACCAAAAAACACTGACCTACATATGCCTTTGTCCCATGGGAATTGAGCAACTCATGGTAGATAGATGGTCAATGGAGGTTAGCATAGGCTGTACAAGGAAGAAATTGACAAATTGTTGCACATAGGGTTTTTGCTCTTCTACTTAGGAAATGTAGGTACAGCTAGAGAGCGTTTCAAACTGGCACTGACGGTCAAAACCAAATACGAAGCAATTTTCACATCTTGAAAACCACATCAACTGCTTGTAATGGGAATTATCTTTATTTAGACCAAAACAATAATGCATCTGGTTCTCCTGCAACTTCTCTGTAACTTTCCTGTGTACAACGCCGCATAAAAACCAAGTTCATTCATCTGTACCAATTATTCTTATTAAATCTGACAAGAAACAGAGGTGTGTACACTGCAAATGATACTAAGTGTTCTGACAGAAAACATAACCAATCTTATTTTTTAAACACCTGAAACAGTACCACCCCAGGTCGATTCCAGACTTTATAATCCCAGACGCACACGCATACACACAGATACACAAAGAAAAAAACGATGATGAACTGCACCTACCAACTACACCTACAACCACACCTATGTTTTACCCTTTTGGCCTGTAACAGCACAGATTTGTAATATTCGATATATCTATCATGTAAAGCATAAAAAAAGGATTACATTGCATGTACTGGTTATGCAGGTGAACCTTAAGAAGCGTCTGGTTTATTTTCAATAATACAAACATCCTTCACATTATATAGGCCACTTTGCAAATGTCACACATACACACAAACACATGGCATGACAACGTCACTCAATTGCAGGGCTTTTCCGCCTCTAGCCACTTGGACAAAGAGAACAGACGGCGTATCCAGAAAAAATAAGATATTACAACTTGCGTAGCGGAAGTAGAAAGAAACGTGAAACTCACTATTGTGCGCAGTCGATCAGCTGGTACTCGTTGGACCTCTCGAAGCACGCCTTGACCCCCTCATCGTCCCACAGCTTCTTTGCATGGTCAAAGAACTCCTAAGGGGCAGAAGAGGAAGCGGCGGTGAGCAAAGCAAACACATCACGCATTATTAGATTTTACAGAGGAGGAAGAAATAAGTCATGGATATCTTAGGCACTTTAACATGGATACACACAGAATTGTGTATCCGTCTCTCTGTAATGCATGAACATTATGGAGGCATCAGACTCAATCAAACTAATAAATCACCAGCGAATTCATTTTTCATTCTCAATTGTTTGGTGACACAGTAACATTTGACATTCTTAGGAGAGTACATATAACACAATCCTGGAAGTATTGTTATATCATCTGTCTGCACCATTGTTGTTTTCGTCAACGATGACAACAAACATTTGTTTCATGAGGATAGCGGAAAAAAATGTCTCGGACAACTCTAACATAACGAGACAATTGCCAGTTTTTGTCTGGAAATGCGACATAATTTCTGTCAGATGTTCACAATGCATGACATTTTCTTATTGTACATGTAGTTAGCCTGCATCGTAGCCAGTTAGGTCATGTGGCTCATGTAAAATTTCCTATGTCCCCACCCTGACAGTCTCCTGTGAAAAAAAAAAAAAAAAAAAAGACTTAAAAACCAATTATGTTCAATCCAGGCTGCACTCCAGGCTTGCTTGTTTTAAAACACGCGGTAAGATTTGTTTTCTTATCTTGGCAAGAGAGAATATGCAATGTTGCTTTAGCCTTAAAAGGTATGTGATGAGTGATCACACACTAAATGTAGCTAGTAGTGTCAGCATAGCATTCGCGTTAGAAGTAGCATTTAGCATGTTCATTCGAAATTATTGGAAACCTTTATTAATTATTTATTTTTGGACTAAATCACTAAAACCTTTGACTTTTTACAGACGAAAACAGTTTAAGTATTCTTCGTCTAATGCTAACCAAAAAAAAATTTGTTGATGAGAACTACCATAACACATTTTGAAGTGACTAAAATATGACTAGGACTAATACGTTTTAGGCCAGAAGACCAAAAACAGCACCGGTCTGCACATGTTGCTCTCCCATTCAGATCAAACACGATGGCCAGTTCAACATTTTTTTTTCCTTTATTTATTCTTGTTAGAATGAAAATACAGTGGTGTGAAAAAGTATCTGAACTTTTTTTAACTTTTTCTTCTGAAACCATTCAGAAGTTGATTTACTTCTGTTTGGATGATTGTCTTGTTGCGGCATCCATCTCCGTTTTAGCTTCAACTGTCAGACAGGTAGTCTCAGGTTTTTCTGCAAAACATCCTGATAAACTTTTGAATTCATTCTTCTATTAATGATTGCAAGTTGTCCAGGCCCTGAGTGAGCAAAACAGCCCCAAATCATGATGCTCTCTCCGCCATGCTTCACGATGGGGGTGAAGCATTGACGTTGGTGAGCTCAGCGGTTCCATTTTTCCTCCACACGTGACATTGAGTGTTACTCACAAAAAACTCTTTTTCTTCTTTGGTTTCATCAGTCCACAAAATATTTTGCTAAAAATTCTGTGGAGTGCCCAAGTACCTTTTTGTAAACATTAAACTAGCAACAATGGTTTTTTTTTTTTTTTTTTAGACAGCAGTGGCTTCCTCCGTTAAGTCATCCCATGAACACCATTCTTAGCCAGTTTTACATATAGTTGATGTCACATAGATATTGGACTGTGCCAATGATTTCTGTTAGCAGACACTCTAGGGTTTTTTTTTTTACCTCTCTGAGTATTTTGCGCTGAACTCTTGGCATCATCTTTGGTGGAAGGTCACTCCTTGGGAGAGAAGCAACAGTGCCAAACTCTCTCCATTTGTAGACAACTTCTCTGACTGTCGATTGATGAACATCCAGACTTTTAGAGATGGTTTTGTATCCTTTCCCAGCTTTGCACAAATCAACAATCCTTGATCACAGCTCATCAAACAGCTCTTTTGACCGAGCCATGATGCACATCAGACAATGCTTCTCATCAAGACAATTCTTACCAGGTGTGTTTTTAATAGTGGGCAGGGCAGCTTTTAACCACTCATCAGTGATTGGGCACACACCTGACACTGTTTGGTAAAAAATTGGTTTCAATTGCTCTTTCATACCCCTTTCCCACTGGCCAAAAAACCTGTGTCAACCCGCTAACAATCGGCTTTTGGTGGCAGTGGGAAAGGTGCAGCGACCCGCCTCGACCCGTGTCAATCGACCCGCCAAGCGACCCGTGTTAAAATCACCTCGGCTCTGATCGCCATGCAGTGTGAAAGCAAAACCCCGGGTCAACAGTCAACACCCTAATTTACATGGTGACGTAGGCTAGTACGTGATGTGTCATAACAAAAAACAAAAACCATGTGCTCTAGCCCGGATCCACATACGGCGAACAGTCGGTGTAGCAGCGTTAGCAATAGCCATAACAGGTGAAGCAAAGGCTGTTCTCCTCCTTGTGTGACGTACACGACTCCTTTCAATTTCAAACCAAAATTTACGTCGCCTACGTTGCCTCAGCACAAGCACAGTGTTGATCCTTTGCTGCATTTCGACCATTTTGCGGGCAGTAAAAAGCATGAAAACAGAGAACACAAACGGAAAGGAGGCTTCCATGTTGCTTTGCATTGTTAACTTCCTTGAACTGAATGAATTCGGTCGCACTTGTCGAAGCGCATCTTAGCGTGGTGACGTCACGCACCTTACACACGGCTGAGGAGGGGTGGGGGTTAGACGGGTGGAAAAAAAAAAAAAGATGTGGCTTTTTTCGTCAATGGGAAAGGTGCCAAATGCCAATTGCTAGTGGGATGCATCGGCTTGGAAAAACGCGCCTTGACCCACTAGTTTCAGTGGGAAAGGGGTATTAGTCTCCTTAGGCAGAGGGTTCACTTACTTATTTTCCTCCTTCTGTCATTGTTTGCAGACTATTCTCATTAAAATATGAAAACCTATAAATGTTTGGGTGGTTTTAGTTAAAGCAGACACGTTTTTTTTCATCTGTGTGAAACCATATATCGTAGTGCGGCAACGAATCAAATGTTGCTGCTCCAAGGATTCGTTTGTAATGTGTTGTTGTAATGGTTTGTTTTGAAGGTGTTTACATTTAGTTTTATTGATTTGGGTGGATACGCTGCCCTCCAGTGGCAACCGTGAATATAAAATAACTCATTTAACATGGCTGAATCCAGCTGCTCACCATTAAGACCAACATAAGGTATGTTTTTGCTTGAGCTGATACTTTTTTTTGCATTGGTAATTTAGTTTATATGTACATTTAGCATTTTTTGTGGAAATATGTGTTTGAATGATTTAAGATCATTGTAAAAAAAAAAAAAAAAAGTTTACAGCATTTAAGCTAGCAGACTTTTGCTGTGAAAGTTACCCAATTCTTATTTTGTTGCAGTTAGATCCTCATTTATTTTTGCAATTTTTAGCATTTAAGATGGCAGAATTTTGCTATGCAAGTTAGCCAACTCTACTTTTGTTGTACTTGGATCCTCATTAATTTATTTTTTTAAATTCCGTTTGAGGCTAAGGTCAGGTAATATAATTTATTCTTAAATACATTTATTTGCATTCAATGTTTTTTTGAAAGTGCAATCTTAGCAAGCCTTTTTTTTTTTTTTTTTACATTTCCTAACATTTATTCTGCAACGCATTAAATGTTCCAAAGCGGATTACTCGTTTATTTAAAAATAACTAATTGATAGAGTAATCGATTACCTAAATAATGAATAGCTGCAGCCCTAATGTATTGCATGAGCTAGCCCACCCAACAACAGTATGTGCACCCAAACAGTTTGTGCATCTACTCTGGGTTTACCATTAGGCCTCTGATGCATCAATTTAGCGAGACCAAAATCTTAAAGTGGGATTCAAATCTTGGATACTTGACTTTCCTCCATATTCCAAAAACATGCATTTTAGATTAATTGATTGACACTACGGGAATGTGATATAAAAATGTCTGCTTTTAAAAAGCAAAATGCCCAAACGGAGAGGCTTCCTTTTGGGACAATGCAGTAAATAAGGTTTTCTTCTTTTTAGTCAGCTTCCTGTTGCGGGACAATGGGATGCATTATGGGAAGCGCTTCTTCTTATCAATGACTTTGAGACATTTCCCAGGACTCTCTGTTGTGTGTTTGCCTTTGCTCAAGATGATTGGACGAGCATATCGCTAGTCGCGCAAAGCTCTTGGCCGGACTCCGCCCATTGCCCGGAACCACCACATGACCGCGCGCGCTCCTTGCTGGCTCTGCGCTCGCGCTGTGTAAAGAGGCTCAAAGAAGCTACCAACTGGAGGCTGATAACGGATCACATGCTCTGGGAGACATCCTCTCAGCAGATCCGGTGATTAAATTCAGCAGGGAAGACAACCGATAACTTTTTTTTTTTTTTAATAAACAGATCTATTAGAGAGCAGACCTCCATTATTTACGTAATTGCAAAAAAAACTTTTGTGGAAATATCATTAAGTGGCTATTGTTACACTCTGGCACTGTTACAGTGGACATATTCTGTGGTATCAGTTCCCCATCTTCTTCACATGGGGTCAGTAAACTATTCAACTACGGTAGTCATCTATTCAAAGTGACTATTTTTGCCAATTAAAAACATCTGGCATAATGGTCATTAGAGGCGCGCGAAATTTCCGATTCTTAGATTATTCGCGATTCGGCCGTGGAAGATTCGAGAAGGATTCACAAACATCCAAATTGCGATTATTGAATTATACCAGGTAAAACGGAAGTAAAACACAGTCAGCGCGGTCTTTGGGACGCAATGAAGAACAGACCGAGAGTAAATATCATGTTCAACTCATGCCGCTAGATAAAAAAACAATCATACCTGACTGCGGCCGACAGCCGCTACAAACAACGCCCAGTTGCTAGTTGCTACAAACATAGAGTTACAGTAGATATCGTATATATGTAGAACTAGATGCAAAATAACAGACGAAGGCGGTGTTAGAACATGTATTAATGAACCGAGAATGCGAAATGACAGACTTTCCGGCATTAGTAAACAGCCGCCATCTTAAAGCAGTACTAAAGCAGTGACTTCTCTAGAAGGCTCTGTTGTAGCGAACCTAATTAACTTTTTATCTAAAATACTCCTAAATCCGCAGAATGTTGTCTTGAATCTATCTTTGAATGATGAAATAGTTTTAAAACTTTGACAAAAGTAGACAGAAGGGAAATTATGGAATAACGGAAGCAATTTTAACAACTGTAACAGTTGATCACAACATTAAATTAATTGAATGTAGTTTAAAGCTGCTGATACAGAATGGGGACTGGAGTGTTTTATTTACTGTTATTTTTGTATATTTGTTTACTGTTACTATGCTAACTTGATACTGAAATAGTAGTTTGGTTTAGCGTGAGAGGATTTTTGAACAATTTTGGAACAAATGTACAAAACATTTTTTTTTTTTTTTAAAGGGAGGGGGGGTGCATCAATATTTTTTTATAATCGAATCAGAGCCTCTGAATCGTAATCATAATCGAATCGTTAGGTGCCCAAAGATTCCCAGCTCTAATGGTCATGCTGCAAAATTAACATTTGGTGTGGCTTACATGACCCAAAATTTGATATCAACTTATGTGGAGGCCAGTTCTCAATTATATATGGCTGAAAACACAGACAGGACTGAAAAAGCAGTTTCTGCTCTTGCACTCCTCTTGAAAAGAAACTGCTGTATTTTAAGCCAAAACATCTGTTGTGTTTGACATAACAATATGTCTATATGCTGCCATAGCAGATTCATGACGCATTAAGCCCCCGAACTATTTTTAACTTGTCCGTTTTACCCTGAAAACCCGTTTATAGACATCGCGCAACCGCTTTTGTTTCCACCCAGCCATAAAACGAAGGTAATTATATTTATTATTCAAAATGTCTGTCGTTTTTAGCTTAGAATCATTAATTGATGTCTCATATTTCGTTTAAAAAAAAAAAAAGACTAAAAATCATTCACTCACATATTTTAAAGTTTTAAACAAATTATGTCACAATGAAAGAAATGGCGTCTGTAAAAAAAGACACAATATCTACATCATAACTATCGCTTAATTGTATTTTTCTTTGTTACTGTCGCATTTTCTCCGATACGTTAGATGATAAATAATCTAACCAAACAAAGAAAAATAGAAGGAAAAAAAACGTTTAAAAGGGTAAATATATGAAAAAGAACACCTCGACCACTCCGTGATGTCTGCAATTTCTGCATCGTGACCCTTGTTATATTACCATGTTTCACCCATAAAATCCCCCAAAAATCCAGCTGTGGCCATTCATAGCTGTGTCTTTACACTCAGTGATACATGCTACATGGAGTTTTGGATCGAAACAAGGTAAGTACGCGAAAATATCTCGTTAAAGTCATGGCGTCTGTAATTCTGCTCTCGCGTGCTCTCACCTCCAGATAGGGTTTTGTGGTTTAAAAAACTTTTTTTTTTTTTTTTTTTTAATGCCCTCCTGTTCAAAATTTTTCTTCCAATAGAAAATTGAGATTTTGATCACACATGTATATCGGACAATTTTGAAAGTTTGCTAAATTGGGGGTCTCAGAGCGCAACTACCAAGTCACCTGAGTGTTTTCCGCCATATACATTTCTATTATGAATCATCTTTGTGTATGTGTGTATGTCCGGATGTCCCGGGTCTGATCACGTCACTTTTAGATGATCAGAATCAGTTGGAAAAAGACTGGGTCTTTAAATGTATAGACCCTACCCACGTGACGTCACAACTCCGTCCTCCTGACTGGTACCGCCCAATTGTCCGTCAACACATCGTGTTTACCTGTTACGGCTACGTACATTCCTCCTATTTACGGCGTGTTTTTCTGCTCGTTAACATTAATAATCAAAATGGTGAAGGCGTGTGTGGCGGTCGGTTGCAATAACAGAGAAGATAGACGGAGAGACTTGAAGTTCTACCGGATTCCGAGAGACCCGGAGAGGAGAGAGCGAGATGTGCTGCTGCAATTCGACGAGAAAACTGGGCTCCAAACGATTACCACAGATTATGAAGTAGTCATTTTATATCTGGTAAGATGCATTTAATATATATTTAGAGGGTTTTGGTCTGACAACCACAATTAAGATCATTGCTAGGCTAATCGCCGACAACATACACGTATGTATGTAGTGAGAGTGCTATCGCTAAATCATATAAACATTAAAAGCCCTAGCTCCATTGACAAATGACATGAAATACATTAGACTTGACAGTGGATGTTAGCAAGAACAAAAGATTTTGAATTGAAAATTTCGTAACTCACCTTTCCAAGCACAAGATAGATTCCTGCCGAATTTTCGTGGACGAGGACCTGTTTCACCCAACCAGCACCGAAGTATTTATAAGCCTCCAAGCTCTTAAAGTTTTTCAAACTTTCGTGAGAATAGGCTGATTTTGTGTGGACAAGATAGTTGTACATATCAGGGTAGATAGCAGACGTCAGGCAAATACGGCGGAGACAGCGGGTCGAAAAACATCGATTTAGGCATCAAATATGGATCTGGCGAATGGATAAACTGAAGCTTTTCCACATAACGCCTTTTATGCAACGCATCAAGTGAGTTTACGGCATCCGAAAGCACTGGGTCTTCCATGAAATGCATTATAAGTTGCTCGATCAATTGAGACCATTGATAATACAGACACAAAATGACGGACAAGGGGGCGGAACAATACAGCGATCACGTGATTTTGTGACGTCGGTGGGTAGGGTCTATTGATATATTTATTTTATTTTGTTACGGTATTAAACCACTGGCTGCCATTGACGGCTTTTCTGTTATGGTATTAAACGACTGGCTGCCACTGACGGCTTTTAATGTCCAATCCAATTTTACTGGGGGGCTAGCAGTAGGGATGGCCTTGATCCGATCACGTGATCGGAAATTGGGCAGGAAAACGTAATTTCTGGAAGATCACAATTGGGTGAAAAAGATAAAAATAGTATCAAAATGAACTAGAGGAGCACTCTGATCAAACCTCAATCCTCACACCTACCAGGGTTCCTACAGGTTTCCTCAATTTAGATTTCAGACTTTTTAAGATCGAATTAATTTTTCAAAAAATTAATACTTATTTCACAGCCATATCGACAAAGAAAAACAAAATCCGTGAATTTGTATTCCTTTATTTCTCGAAAGTGGAAATGTGGAACGTGTGCAGGATGTAAGAATGCAGCATATTGACGCGACCACACCCTATATCCGGACTGAACCCTTCCCTCGTCCCAGAAGCAGACATGGATATCCAGCTTTTTGTGGTCTCGTGGAGGCTCTCGTGAAACAGAACGAATGGCAATTAATTTACTCCACACACCAGCTCGTCTTTGATGTAAGTCGCTAAACCAAATTTGGCTACATAAGCGGTTTTGTCGGCACCACAAGTACAGTAAAAGTGTTGGCAATGTCTGAGTCCGGGAACATGTACCTGAAAGGCTCAGAAATGCCTTCATTGCCATTGTAGGAATTGTGTTTAGCAATGGCGTGCAGAGTCCAAACACCTCTGCTTTCATGGTTGCGGTGGTCCCAAACGATGTGCGTAGATCCACTCTCGCAAATCTACTAGCAATCTTAGCTGGGCTGGGATGCAGGAGGGCTGCTGCACTAGAAGCTAGCTGGCTAGTGTTAGCTGCTGTCGCTTCGCTTACAGGCGAAAGGATAGTTTACTCAACCACACTTTTGTTAAATTCGAAATTCCCTACCTCTCTAACATGAAATGTATGACTAGTTGTACAAAAAAAAAAAAAAAATCTGTGTCTGTGTTCTGTAGAGCAGTGGTCTCCAACCCAGTCCTCAAAGGCCCGCTGTGGTTGCAGGATTTCATTTCAACCAGACAAATGACAACACTTTTTCACCAATCTGGTGCAATCAGTTGATTGCAGTCAGGTATAGCTTGTTTTAGCAGAAACCTCATTGGTTCAACTATCTGTGCTGGATCAGCAGGAACAAAAACCACGACCCACAGCAGGCCTTTGAGGAACGGGTTGGAGACCACTGCTGTAAAGCAAGACATTTTGTCGGGACACCCGTCGTGAAATGGGATTCACGCGGAAATTCCACGGAGGATCGGGACGTGACGTGAATGAAGTCAAGGGGAGCGCGCAGCAGCGGGAGTGACATCGATACGTATAATAAGTGATCTTTTTCAGCTGGTCGCAAAGCACAACGAATTGAAGAAGTACCCATAGTTGTCGTTATCTTTCAGTTAGCCAACGCTGATTTGACTTGGGTTAGCAAGTCAAAGGAACTATACAATATCCCATAATCCATCAGTGTTTGCAATCGACGATTTTGACCCGGGGCTGCTTTGCGTTCTCAATGATTGGCGTCTTTGCCCAGTTTATTTATTTAGGCTTACTTATTTAAACAAAATGACAGATGACACTTTTGAGGAGAAATCAGACACGGGGAAGTTACATACATCATAACTTTCAAAACTTTTCATTCAATCCTTTTTTTTTCCCCCAAGACTTTTTAAGGTATTACAGTGGTACCTCGACAAACGATCGCTTCGACACATGATCTTTTCGACATCCGACATAAAATTTGACTCGACATTTCTTTCTACATCCGACGACATGCTCGAAATACGACGACATGACAGCACCGCAGACGGACGCACGGCAAATTTTCTTGTGAGATATCAACACAGGTTTCAAAAAGATTGGTACAGGTGGTCAAACAAGGAAAAAGGTGATGCTTACCATTCAAATGAAGATTCAAATTATGGGAAAAATATGAGCGTGGGGTGCGCATCCGTGAACTGGCTCAACAATACATCTCCACGGTCCTCCTCCAACCACCGTTTGCCAGTCTTTATAAGTTAAGCTGTCAATTATTATTGTGGTAACATCGTCAAAGAAATCGCCAGCTTTGTCAGATTTTTATCATTTATTTCAGAACTTATCCAACACAAAACGCCCCCTGGCCGCCAAAGTTGACAGTGTTCTCAAGAAAACATTGAAAGCGAAAGTAATCTCTCAACAGCTCCACTCCCTCTCTCTGTCACAAACGCGGTGCGTTCAGGCACAGAAAAAAAAACATCCGCCACATGAGAACCCGATTTGTTACACTATTACAGGAATTATTATTATTATCATTATTCATTCATTCATTCATTTTCCATGCCGCTTTTCCTCACGAGGGTCGCGGAGGTGCTGGAGCCTATCCCAGCTAACTCGGGGCAGTAGGCAGGGGACACCCTGAACTGGTTTTATTATCATTATTATATTACTATTCCGATTTTTATTTATAATTGATTTGTTTTGCTATGTGTAATTGCCATTTGTAATAGTACTTTATTAAGGATTCAGTGCAGGTTTTTGGGCTGTGAAACGAATTAATGGGATTATAATTAGGGCTGTCAAAATTATCGCGATAACGGGCGGTAATGAATTTTTTTGACTAATCACGTTAAAATATTTGACGCATTTAACGCACATGCCCCGCTCAAACAGATTAAATAGACAGCACAGTGTAATGTCCACTTGTTACTTGTGTTTTTTTGTGTTTTGTCGCCCTCTGCTGGCGCTTCGGTGCGACTGATTTTATGGGTTTCAGCACCACATGAGCATTGTGTAATTATTGACATCAACAATGGTGAGCTACTAGTTTATTTTTTGATTGAAAATTTTACAAATTTTATTAAAACGAAAACATTAAGAGGGGTTTTAATACAAAATTTCTATAACTTGTACTAACATTTATCTTTTAAAAACTACAAGTCTTTCTATCCATGGATCGCTTTAACAGAATGTTAATAATGTTAATGCCATCTTGTTGATTTATTGTTATAATAAACAAATACAGTACTTATGTACCGTATGTTGAATGTATTTATCCGTCTTGTGTCTTATCTTCCCATTCCAACTATAATTTACAGAAAAATATGGCATATTTTATAGATGGTTTGAATTGCGATTAATTACGATTAATTAATTTTCAAGCTGTAATTAACTCAATTAAAAAATTTAATCATTTGACAGCCCTAATTATAATGTATTCTTATGGGAAAATCCTGCTCGACATATGACCATTTCGACTTACAAACAAGGTCCTGGGACGAATTAACTTCGATTTAGAGGCATCACTGTATTTCCAAATTCATAAATTCAATGCTTTTAACAGTTTTTAAGACCCCGCGGGAACCCTGCACCTAAGCGGCCAAATTCAAAGCATCACTTTATATAATAAAATGGGCACTCAATCTTTGCCCTCATTCCCCAAAATGTCATCGCTTTCTCTTACCATATCACTTACCCAGTAAATTTAAATTAAATAGGTTAATTCGTTAACAAGCTATAACAAAATTCCTTTTGTGACCATGTGACCTTTGACCTCATAACCCCAAAATGCAATCATCGCTTCTGTTTCATATTACAAACAGATCCTGGAAGATTATAATAATAATAATAATCCCTTTTTTTGTTCTTGAGTTACGTTGAACCCAAGAACATACAGAAGCGAGAACATAACATTCACCTGCTATAGGTGTCGTGGAATCATTCACCTACTGGCGGAAGAAATAAAAAGAAAGTAGGTCTCGCGCCATCAATGGCAGCCAACGAGTTAAATGAGTGCCCTATAATGGGTTGAATTTTTTTTTAAGTTGTCGTCTTCACAGCTAAAACAGAGCAGCGACATTTGTTGACTGAAAAGTAGTAATACATGACGAAGTGCAGCTTAAAACAAAATACAGTAAAAAAAAAAAAAAAAAAGACTATTGCAGAGAAATAGTGAACGAAAAAGTCACACGGCAACATAAACAGAGTGCCCGCATGTTAGTGTCATCTTCACATCATGTTATGACCCACTTTAATTCATCGGAGAAACTGTTGACATGCTTTGCTCGAGACTGTTGTTATGGTTAGCCACAGACAAGCTAATATTTTCCTGTTTGTGGGGACACTACCTATGAATTGAGATTTAATGGCATTGAATACTACAACAGGAAAAGCAAGGCAGTTATTTGAAGAGTGTATTTTTGTCTAAGTGGATCACTCACCTGGAGAGATTCACTGGGGCATGACGTCTACTACAGTATGAGGAAATGCTCCAAACAAAACATGATCAAAGCGTTTGGCTTGGGTCTCACTCCCCGCACCTTTGTGCTGAAAGCATCAGGATACCTTTACACAGGAAGTCGCAATGAGCTATGACCCGCTTTGCTAAGTTCTGTCTGAAAGGAACCTGAAAATATCTCTATCGGCGTTCCATCTGTACGCAGTGCAGCGTGAAAGTTGCTCCTATTGAAAAGTGTCTGATTATCTTAATGCTGAAATTACACAACAGTTGTTTGGATACATGACCATTTTTGAGTAAAACGAAAAAATGATAAGGCCAATGCAATGCTGGAGCGTTAGCTTTGTTCAGTGTGGGAGACTCAATAGCCACATCACTTGGTGCAAAAAGCTAATTATATCCATGTGGAAAACTTAAAAGAACACACTTTCTATTTTCTTTTAGAACACAGGCTTAAAAAAATTGGACTTGTATCATGCGACAAAACTTAAAAGATATCAGAGTTGCAGAATTATTTGAACTTTAATCGTGATCAAACTAAGAGCTACGATTAAATTCACCGGATAGTTGCTATTTTTACATTTTAAAAAGCAAGATATGCTGTGTATCTAATATATGATATAAATATTAATTTTAAAAAAAAGACCTGTAGAGCAACAAAATGTGTCTGGACTTTTTCCAGATTCAGGACAAATAATAAATGAGATAATAGCACATTTATTCAGTTAGCCATTAGTGGATTTTTAATTATTGGTTAAATTAGATTTTCTTAAAATCATCATTTGTTCTAGAACAGCTAAGCTAATTAGTGACGTCTCAATCCGATGCTCATTGTCGGCGGCCAATATTTGTGGAGTAACGGATTTGGTCACAAGATCGGATCGGATCCAGTATTCACGAATGTTCTCATCTCAGCACTGTCGCGCTTCTTGTCTACTGTAAATCAAACATGTCCGCTGTGTGAACCTACAGTACTTCTGTTTACAAACCAAAGATGGGTGGCAAATATACTGATCAGCCGATATATAGCTCATGTGATAAGACAACTATTATGTTCATTGTTTAGGTGACAATCTTTCTTATAAATGTCGTCTGATATTGGCTTTCTCAAGATCGGCCTATGTCAGACGATGTGTAGCTAATACAGGGTGTCATCTCAGCACTGTCGCACTTTTTGTCTACTGTAAATCAAACAGGTCCGCTGTGCAAACCTACAGTACTTCTGTTTACAAACCAAAGAGGGGCGACAAATATACCGATCGGCAGATATATAGCTCATATAACAAGAGAACTATTATGTTCATTGTTTGGGTGACAATCTTTCTTATAAATGTCGTCTGATATTGGCTGTTTCAAGATCGGCCGATGTCAGACAACGTGTAGTTAATACAGGGTGTTCCAAAATGATTGACCCCATTTCATAGGCCAAGAATTTTGACAATTTTCGTTCGAATGACGTCAAATTTTCACAGCTTGTGTAGAAACGTTTCAGGTTTTTGTGTGTAAGATTCGGCATTTCTTTCTTTTCAGGTTAAGAAATGCCGTTCACTTCAAAAGAAAAGGCATTTTGCATGTTAGAGTATGCTCGGACTCAGTCACCGAAGACAGCGCAGCGTGCCTTCTTCTTCATACCTCCTCTTCCAGCTAACATTGAAGAACTGAAACATAGAATTACAGATGCAATGGAAACTGTGACCGAAGACATGCTACAGCGAGTTTTGCACGAGCTCAAATACCAACTCGATGTGAGCAGAGTCACAGGCGGCGCTCAAATTGAACATTTATGTAAATCTGTCATAGAACCAACAGATGTTTGTACTTTTCTTTGTAAATTTAACCAATAAAACCTATGACCTTCAACATAAAGTGTATTTAGTTTCATTAAGATCCAGTGATTAGTTCCTGAGATATGGAAATTTAGAATGGGGTCAACCATTTTGGAATACCCTGTATAATAGAATAACTTATTTGTGCTCACTGCTTAGGTAATGATCTTTGTTATGGTAATTCTGATATTCGGCCACCAGTGTTACAAAAGAAAAATAACTTGTAATACAGACATTTTTATGATTGTTTCAAATGCCTATCGTAATCAACGTGCTTTAAAAACAAATGATTTATTATCGGTTTCCAAAATCAGCTATCGACATCGGTTATCAGCTGAATTCTTTTAAAACAGTGTTGTTTTTGGGAGCCCTTTTAAATTCTGTCTTAGTCTTTTGGACAATAATACTTATTAGTTTTAGTCATATTGTGGTCATCACAAAATGTGTTTGTTTAGTTTTTGTTGACGAAATCCCAAGATTAATTTTGTTGACGTTAATTAAAAATCTGTAAAATTGAAAAATTTAACTCCAAAAATAAATAAATGTTTCTAACTATTTTGAATGAACATCGACAGACAGCACATATTGTAGCTTCTACACGGACAACGCCAACTTGGTGATAATAGACACTCAGAAGAAAAACAGTACATTATTTTCAATTAAACCCACCTGGACGCCACAAAATGTATGTAAAATAAAGTTGTATGAGAGTTTAAGAGGATGCTCGCCGTTAGCATTAGGCTAATACTAACGCAAACACGAATGCTATGCTAATGCTATAAGTTACATTTTGTGTTTAATGATCACTAAGCACAGACCTTTAAAGGCTAAAGCAACATTGCATTTTCTCTCTGGCCAAGATGAGTAAAAAAAATCTTAACGTGTGTGCGAGAGGATACTGCACTGGTGAATGAGGGGGTGACACAATCAGACACTGCTACAATACAGGCTTACTAAAATGTCACACATTGTGAACATCTCGTACTCGTCAGACGAAAACTGGCACTTGTCTCGTTATGTTTTAGTCTCACAAAACACGTTTTTAGCTCATTATCGTCTCGTCATAATCATGAAAAAATGTTCGTTGAGGAAATATTTTCGTTATGGTTATTTTTGACAAAAACACTGTTTTGAAAAATTTGTTATTGGCATTGGCCTTAAAAAATCCCATATCGGTCGACCTTTACCAAATAGCATAAAAGACCATCATGTTTTATTTGTAAAAGGAACATTTCTAATGGAGTTACTAGAGTGGTTCACTTTAGAACAAAAATACGATTCGTCACTGACTGGTTGCAATATTTTTAAGTGTATAAAATACAGGCATCAGATCAGCAGATCTGTATCGGCAAAAAATATCTTGGAAAAATCAGTTGGAATGTTTTTTTAAATCTGTATTGTTCCATCTAATAATTTTGGCCAAAATCGTGCAGCACTACTGAAGACAATGGCAACGTTTAGCCACCAAATTTATCATTCAACAAAGACATGCTAGTACGTTAGCTTCCCTAAGTGGGGATGCCCATTTGTGAACGGGATGAACTCTCTCGTCTTTTTCACAGCATTTCTTTTAACGGCACGATCGCCGTATTCAACCGCACAAAGGGGACGGCCCAATGTTTGCTTTCTTTTCAGACGCTCTGAATAAGATTTACTGATTACATTTGCCATGAACTGCTTCTTTCCAAATCTCACGATGAAGGAGGGGCTTAAAATCGCAGACGTCGGGTATAGCTAGAAGTATGGAGCAAGGATGCTGATGGTTGAAGGGGGTTGGGGGGATTGTTGGAGGTTGGAGACGGTGTGTGCTCCTTAGGGCTCTTTTCCACAGAGGCGTGTGACACTGGGCCTTTGAATAAATGCAGTGTGTGCTACCGTGCCCTACAGAGAAACTGATAACACTCAAAGAGACCAAGAGGGAATTTGCTTCAACACTTTTCTTTAACCCTTTCCTGTGATGAGCATTAACATTTTTGCCATCGTAACTTAGCTTTTCTTGATCACAAGCCCATGACTATAACGCTTATGTGACTTATAAGGGGCATGTCATGAAAACATTAACTCTTTGGAGACAATCATGTGGCTTTTTTCTTCCTTCTGCTGTGAATTTAAATTAGTTTGTCACTAGTAAACGTTTAATCCTTTTGAACTGGAAGGGTTGGCAGTGAATAAACATTCCTCAGTTCAAATGGATTAGATGTCTATCGCTGCCAATGGAAGCCAATCTGGAGTAGAGATGGAACGATTACTCGAATAATTCAACTAACTCGATTTTAAAAATTGATCAAGAAATTTTTCTCCCCCTCGAGGAATCGTTTAATTTTGCCAACTCTACGCATGACGTTTTGCCCGGACTACTTTTAATGCAGCACAACACACTGACGTCACGTGTGTATAGGAAGAAGATTGAGGCGGCGGCTATACGGTGGTACCTCTACATACGAAGTTAATTCGTTCCAGGACCTTGTTTGTAAGTCGAAATGGTCGTATGTCGAGCAGGATTTTCCCATAGGAATTCATTACAATTCCATTAATTCGTTCCACAGGCCAAAAACCTACACTAAATCCTCAATAAATACTGCTGGTACTAGTAATGCACGATAATACATTTTTCAACCGATACAGATAACCGATAATTTCATCCTCGTTCCAACCGCTAACCGATAATGTCAAGCCGATAATTCTGTTTAAAAATTTTTTAAGTATACACAAGATAAAATATTACTGTGCAAAAATACAATTTACTGCTCTTTTTTTCAACATCAAATGTGAACAAGTAGTAAATTCCACCATCTAAATAATGACAGATTGTCTGACATTGTGTAATGGTAAACTTTTGGCAACAATTACTTACAGAGTAAATACCTTGCACAAAAGTTGCACAAAAATGCCTTTAAAAGTAAGACATTCCTAAAATATATAACATTACTTCACTGTAAAAACACACCTCCTTAAAACTAGTCAATTTTAAGTGTAAATCTACTGGAAATAAGTGTAATTATCTGCCAGCGCTTCAAGTGTATTTCACTCAGATTTCTTGAATAAAAATGGCTAACTGAAAATAAGTTTACCAGCCGTATTTTAAGTAATGATCATACTTAATCTTAAAAAAAAAAAACGTGTTTGTCAGAAATGTTCTTTATTCAAGAATAGGTATGGTTCAAAACATTATTTGAAAGCAATTTTTTCTTCATTTAGGTGAAAAATTACCTTTTTTTCTTTTAAGATTTATGGGCTTAATAAAAACAAATGGCAATATTTACGTACTTCAAGTAAGTGGAATAATCTGGCGCATTCATCTGTTAACTAGTCCCAAACACTCAAAACAAGATGGGGAAAATTATTTGACTAGATATAAGAAGAATGATCATATTACGACGTCATAAATTTACAACATACTGTGTCATAGCAGCGCTTTGTTTACATTTGCGGCATTCACGACACTTGCTTTACAGCAGCTAAGCTGATACACCGCAGTACTAGTAGGCCGTAGTTGGAGCTCGTGTGCCCGTCCGCGCTGTATTGTGCCTGAATTTTGCTAAGCCGAAAATAAAGGCAGCGTTACAAAGTCATCTGGCCGCTCATTATTTTACATATTGAATGCATTACTGATCTCCTCCCGGCCGCCAAATTCGCACCCGCGCCAGCTAGGGATGGGAATTGATAGGATTTTTACGATTCCGATTCCATTATCAATACTGCTTAACGATTCGATTCTTTATCGATTCTCTTATCGATTCTAATTTGGGGAAAAAGAAGAACAAACGTTTTGATTGGCATCGAGTTTTATCAGAAGTCACAACCTTACAAACTCGCAACGAGATCAAAAGAGGCCCAAAGCCTCAATATTAACTGTGGCAATAAGTGGCAAATGCACAAGAATGTGTAACATTTTAATGAAACATTTTTCTAATAGAAATAAAAAATATGAAAATGAATGAATGAATGAATATTGGCATATAGGTCGTTGTTCTGCCGTTGGCAATATGTGTTAAAGCAGAGGTCCCCAAACTTTTTCCTGTGAGGGCCACATAACTTTCAACTTATGAGGGGCCGGGGTCAGTTTGAACAGAACACAGAAAAAGTGTGACGATTGCAGGAGTGCTGAAATGTAAAAAAATTATTGCTTTTCAGAAAGCCGCAATCAAATAACCCTTTCTAGATTCTTTACAGAACAAAGGTAAATAAAATTTTAAAAAATAATATAATATAATAATAATAATAACGATAATGATAATAAATAATAACACTATCAAATAGATAATAACCAAATAACCCTCTTTGAGTTCTTCACAGAAAAAGGCCAGAAAATAAATAAGACTATTAAGAAAAAAAAAAAAAAATTCAAAATGCTCTCTGGTATTGTTCAGGGGCCGGACCAAATGTGGGGGCGGGCCGTAGTTTGGGGACCCCTGTTAAAGTGTATTACTCACCAGTATGTTGAAATGCATTAGTTTTTATGGCGCTTTCACGCTCAAGTGGGGGCACCCTTGCGCTTCCTCACGCGAAGAACGTGTTCACGTCAAGAAGAGCGCGCTTACACGCGAAGAAGAAATGCCGCATCCAAGCGAGTTAGTGAGAGAGGGGAAACACTGCTACGAGCCTACGTTCTTTTTAATGTTTGTAAAATACGCCTGTATGTATCGTCTTTTGTGTTGTTGTTGTGTGCTTCCACTCGCGATCGGACACTTAAATCCAGTTGTGTAGTAGTTTGAAGGATGTGCTAATGCTAGCGAACGCATGCTAACCATTTAGCTGTATTAGCAGCTAATCATCGCTGATTTCCGTTGATGCAAACCTGTTTGTTATTGGGGACGAAATTGATTTGTTTCATTTCTATTTTTAGTTTCACTCTTCAAGTGATGGTTGAATAAAGTCAGCAAATTATACCAAGGTCTTCTGTATCCTCATTTGGGAGTTTAGTTTAGCTAGCTATATAGCCAGGACTAAGCCTTAGCATCTCTGTGAGGACAGTGCAGTCTTATTCCCTCCCGATGCAGTTATCTCCACCTTCCCTCCCGATGCAGTAATCTCCACCTTGCAAGACTGCAAGTCGTTTTGTTGTAATTTTTCCTCGTGAAGTAAAGACACACTTTCGAGCGTTTGAACCTATGTGCTGTCATTGTTATGTTTACGGCTGCAATGCTCGTGCTAAACCATCGTAACCTTTCATTTTCACCCTCTTTCCTGGTGAAGTGTAGCCAAGCTTTGGAGCGGGTGGTTCTTGGCGCCATGCTAGTTTGATGCGTCTGGACAACGAGACACGTCACAACGCAATATGCGTCTTTAGGAATCGTTAAAAGGGATCGTTCAGGCTTTTTCATTGTGATGTCGAGGCCTCGAAACACTAGGAACCGGTTCTGAATTGGAATCGGATTTCGATTCCCATCCCTAGCCCCAGCTTTTGTCTGGCCGTGCTGCTCGATTAATTAAACCGGAGTGGCAGCGGTAGATACATTCGTACCGGATATACGCCCGCCCCGGCCGGCTCACCGCGGCATATTCAGGGCCTGGTTCTGCTCCCCGCAACGTTTCGCCGTCGACACAAGCTCCGTAGTATAGCTCCGTGTGTTCACATTAGCAATAGCATTCGCGCTAGCAGCAGCCTTGTGTTCGTTCCAAAAATCTTTGTGATGCAGGTTTAAATGGCTGATCGGGTTTACGTTGAATGAGGACGCTTTTTCCGCCTCGTGGAACTTTTGCAGTGCATGTTTTGCAGATGGCGAGAGCGTCGTTTTTTTCACATATGGAAAAATGAGCCATGAGCTCCACTCCAACTGCCTCTGTTGTGTAACTCCGCCTCCTCAACCCCTCCCTCCTCAGAGAGGGGAAGGGTTGAGGAGGCGGCGGTGCTGAGTTGGTTGCGCACATTTGGAGGCTGAATCAAGTATATAATTACTGAATTGCATTATCGGTTGAATTTTTTAATATCTGGATTATCTGTGTGACGTCATAATTGCCATTATCGGCCGATAATTATCGGTTACCGATATTATCGTGTATCTTTAGCTGGTACTATTAAAAATGGCAATTACATATAGGCAAACAAATAAGTTATAAAATCAGAATAACATAATAGTAAGAATAATAATTAATAATTATTCCTGTAAAAAATGTAACGAATCGGATTCTAATGTGGCTGACTTTTTTTTGCTGTACCTGAACGCACCGCGGAACTGACGTCACAGTGAGAGAGGTCAGTGCGGTAGAGATAATACTTTCGTTTTCTTGAGAGGACAGTCAACTGCGGCAGACAATAGGCGTTTTGTGTTTGATAAGTTCTTAAATAAATGATAAAAACGTGACGAAGCTGGCGATTTCCTTGACGATGTTACCACAATAATAATTGTCAGCTTAACTTATAAAGACTGGCGAACGGTGGTCGGAAGAGGACCGTGGAGCTGTATTGTTGTGCCACTTCACGGATGCGCACCCCACGCTCATATTTTTCTATAATTTGCATCTTCACTTCAAAGGTAAGCGTCACTTTTTTCCTTGTTTCACCAACTGTACCAACTTTTTTTTAAACCTGTGTTGATGTCTCACACAAGATAATCCGCCATGGGTTCTTTTGCGTTGCTGTCACATCGTCGTATTTCGAGCATGTCGTCGGATGTAGAAACAAATGGCGTGCCAAATTTTACGTCGGATGTCGAAAAGACCGTGTGTCGAAGCGATCGTATGTCGAGGTATCACTGTATTTGATTTCAACAACGCATGAATATAGAAGAAGGCGACGAAAGTGAAGACAAAAGGCACGAAGATAAAACAGAAAATGTCAAACGTGGGAGCATTTCAACCTAGAGACCAAAACGAACACTGTTTCATGTATTCACAGCAAGACTGCGCTTGCATAACACTACCCCCGCCCGGCCACGGTTACCCGCGGCCGCGTCGATGCTTTTGCACCCTCGGCTGGACCCCGCCACTGATGACCGCCCCCGAAACCTGGACCGGGCGCCACCGCGCACCCCGTTTACTCCAAGAGCGAAGGAGCGAAACTCGGGACAAGGTAAAATTAAGTCGCACTAATAAATAAGATTAACGTCACTGTACCTTGCTAACGTAACGTTAGCCCTGCGGAGGGCTAGGTTTGTATTAATTATGACTACTGTCGATGCGTGGCTAACATGTCTTTCATACAGGCTTAATTTAATTTGTAAAAACTCAGCGCTGTAGCGTGATGAGGGTATAAAATAAAAACATAACAAAGCGAACTGTCAATTTTAGCTCAGTAGTTATTGATGGGTAAAACACCAGTAGCACTGGTGCCTAATGTGCTCCAATACAGCAGGTATTATTCATTTATTATGAACACTGCAAAAACTCAAAATCCTATGAAGACTTACAATTTAGAACTTAACTAGAACTTAAAAATAGCTCGACACAAATGGAAATTCAATTGAAACACGTGGGGGAAAAAAACTAATTTTTACGGTGTATGACAAAAGTGAGTACACCCCTCGCATTTCTGCAGATAATTAAGTATATCTTTTCATGGGACATTCATGACCATACATGGCTCCAGTAATCCATGTGCTTTGTTGACAAGTCTTCAGCAAACTGTTTGCGGGCTTTCTTGTGTACCATCCTCAGAAGAAGCTTCCTCCTGGGGTGACAGCCATGCACACTAATTTGTTGTAGAGTGCGGCGTACGGTCTGAGCACTAACAGGCTGACCCCGCACCTCTTCAATCTCTGCAGCAATGCTGACAGCACTCCTGTAACGAGTCACATGACATTTTGGAGGGAAAATGGCAAGCAGTTCTCAATTTGGACATTTAGAGATGTACGTAGTTTCTAAGGGGTGTACTCACTTTTGTTGCCAGGGGTTTAGATATTAATGGCTATATTTTGAGTTATTTTGAGGGGAAAATAAATTAACTATTATATAAGCTGCACACAGACTACTTTTCATTGTGTCAAAGTGTCATTTTGTCAGTGTTGTCCCATGAAAAGATATTAGGGCTGCAGCTACCGAATATTTTAGTAATCGAGTAATCGACTGAAAATTCTATCGATTAATCGAGTAATCGGATAAAACTTTTTTTTAGGTAAAGAGCAATTATAAATATACATGAGAAAAAAAAGACATTTAACCCAATATAGAACCATTTTCAGTCAGTCAATGTCTTTATTTTCGATGTAAATTGTTGAAAACAGCCAACAATTGCATCTCAAATGTGAATGGGAAAAAAATTCACAGCTTTCAATCAAAAAACTTCTAAATCTTATGAAAAAAAGAAAGAAAAAAAAAACAAAAAACAACACTTCTTACCTAAAAATGTAATTACGCTTGATAACACGCATCACTTGAAAGCTACATGTTTTTCCCACGTGTTTCAATTGAATTTCCATTTGTGTTAAACTATTTTTAAGTTCTAGTTAAGTTTTAAGTTAGTCTAAACTGTAAGTACTGATAGGATTTTGAGTTTTTGCAGTGTTCAAAATAAATGTATGATACCTGCTGTACTGGAGCACAGTAGGGACCAGTGCTACTTGAAGTGTTTTATTCAGCAATGACTACTGAGCTAAAACTGACAGTTAGCTTTATTACGTTTTAATTTTACACCCTCATCACTCTACAGTGCTGTGTTTTTACAGAAATAAAGCCTGTATGTAAGACACGTTAGCCACACATCGACAGTGGTCATAATCAATAGAAACCTAGCCCTCCAAAGGGCTAACGTTACGTGAGCGAGTGACAGTAACGTTATATTTATTGGCGCTGAGATGTCTACTGCTTAAAGATGGCGGCTGTTTCATAACGCTGCCGAGACGCGTTCGAGTCTGTCATTTCGCATCTAGTTCTAAATGCATGCTATATCTATGAGACACTAGCATCATGCGGGTGCAGTTTTTAGCAACGTTGGTGTAGTTTGTAGCGGCTGTCGGCTGCAGTAAGTTTTTTTTTTTATTGCTTCCTCCTTCTACGCACGTGACGTCAGCGCGTTGTCCCGCATTAAAAGTAGTCCGGGCAAAACGTGATGCTTACAGCTGGCAAAATTAAACGCGTTTCAGCTCTAAAAGGTATACTTAAATATCTGCAAAAATGCAAGTGGTGTACTCATTGATGTGATACACTGTGATGTGTGTTATCAAGTGTAATGACATTTTTTGGTAAAACAAACTTTTTTTTATAAGATCTTAAGTTATTTGAGTAAAAGCAGTGCAGTCGTTGTTGTTTTCTACTCACATCTGAGTCCGATCTCAATTGTTGGCTGTTTTCAACAATGTAAATCTAAAATAAAGACATTAATTGTCTAAAAATGGTTCAATGTTAGGTGAAATGTCTTGTTTTCTCATGTATAATTAGAATTGCTCTTCACCTAAAAAAAGTTTTATCTGATTACTCGATGAAATTTTGAGTCGAGTACTCGATTACTAAAATATTTGATAGCTACAGCCCGAATGTAAAGTCTGTGTGACCCTAAGCACATTTTAGTTTTTCGTAATAAATTCCTTTCTATCCGAATAACTGACTCATCAATGGGATGCTAAGGCAGACTTTTTTTTTTTTTTTTTTTGCAACGTGTTTTCAACATTCTATACAATTTTTGGTTGCCGCTTTCTAAGACCAACATAAGATACTGTGGGGCAAATAAGTATTTAGTCAACCACTATTTGTGCAAGTTCTCCCACTTGAAAATATTAGAAAGGCCTGTAATTGTCAACATGGGTAAACCTCAACCATGAGAAACAGAACGTGGAAAAAAAAACATAAAATCACATTGTTTGATTTTTAAAGAATTTATTTGCAAATCATGGTGGGAAATAAGTATTTGGTCAATACCAAAAGTTCATCTCAATACTTTGTTATGTACCCTTTGTTGGCAATAACGGAGGCCAAGCGTTTTCTGTAACTCTTCACAAGCTTGTCACACACTGTTGCTGGTATTTTGGCCCATTCCTTCATGCAGATCTCCTCTCAAGCAGTGATGTTTTGGGGCTGTCGTTGGGCAACACGGACTTTCAACTCCATTTACAGATTTTCTATGGGGTTGAGATCTGGAGACTGGCTAGGCCACTCCAGGACCTTAAAATGCTTCTTACGAAGCCACTCCTTTATTGACCTGGCTGTGTGTTTGGGATCATTGTCATGCTGAAAGACCCAGCCATTTCTCATCTTCAATGCCCTTGCTGATGGAAGGAGATTTTCACTCAAAATCTCTCGATATATGGCCTCATTCATTCTTTCCTTTACACAGATCAGTCGTCCTGGTCCCTTTGCAGAAAAACAGCCCCAAAGCATGATGTTTCCACCCCCATGCTTCACAATGGGTATGGTGTTCTTCGGATACAATTCAGTATTCTTTCTCGTCCAAACACGAGAACCTGTGTTTCTACAAAAATTTCTATTTTGGTTTCATCTGACCATAACACATTGTCCCAGTCCTCTTCTGGATCCTCCAAATGCTCTCTAGCGAACCGCAGACGGGCCTGGACGTGTACTGGCTTCAGCAGGGGGACACGTCTGGCAGTGCAGGATTTGAGTCCCTGGCGGCGCATTGTGTTACTGCCTTTGTTACTGTGGTCCCAGCTCTCTGTAGGTCATTCACTAGGTCCCCCCGTGTGGTTCTGGGATTTTTGCACACGGTTTTTGTTATCATTTTGACGCCACGGGGTGAGATCTTGCATGGAGCTCCAGATCGAGGGAGATTATCAGTGGTCTTGTATGTCTTCCATTTTCTAATAATTGTTCCCACTGTTGATTTCTTTACACCAAGCGTTTTACCTATTGTAGATTCAGTCTATCCAGCCTGGTGCAGGTCTACAATTTTGTCTCTGGTGTCCTTCAACAGCTCTTTGGTCTTGGCCATAGTGGAGTTTGGAGTGTGACTGACAGGTGTCTGTTATACCGATAATGAGTTAAAACAGGTGCCATTAGTACAGGTAGAGTGGAGCCTCGTTAGACCTCTTTGACAGCCAGAAATCTTGCTTGCTTGTAGGTGACCAAATACTTATTTTCCACTCCAATCTGGAAATAAATTGTTTAAAAATCAAACAATGTGATTTTATGTTTTTTTTTTTTCCCCACATTCTGTCTCTCATGGTTGAGGTTTACCCATGTTGACAATCCCAGGCCTCTCTAATCTTTTCAAGTAGGAGAACTTGCACAATTGGTAGTTGACTAAATACTTATTTGCCCCACTGTATGTTTTTGTTTCAACTAATATGTTTGTTTATGCATTCGTTATTTAGTTTAGAAGTATGTTTAGCAGTTTTTTTGTGGGAATATGGGTTTGAACGATATGTAAAGAGCATGGTAAAAAAAAAGTGCAATTCTGTATAGTTTGAAGAAACACTCAAGAATTTTATTTTGTATTTCCATTTAATGCTCTTTTGAGAAAGTGTAATTCTAGCCAGCCAAAATAAATATTATTTCAAGCATAAACACTTGTTTTACATATCCTAAAATTTAGTTTGCATTGCACTAATTGTTCAAAATCCGATTACTCGTTTATTCGAACTAACTAATTCGTAGATTCATTGATTACCTAAATAATCGATAGCTGCAGCCCTAAACTGTACATACTAGCTTCTTATAACATACACCGGAATGTTCAGAGCTGTTTCCGCGGCATGCGCACATGCTACGCTCATCGTAAAAATGTGATTGTGGGCAGGTGATGAAGCTGCTTACACCAGTAAAAATAAAAATTATCTTTGTGGTGGGGGTATAGATAAATTAGCTCGTGATGACTTTATACAACAGCTATTCATTTACAGTATGGACACAAGAGGGCTGACTATCTGCCCTGGAGGGAGTCTCAGAGTCTCCAGTAGTCACCAAAAACACCAGAGAGTCACTAAATGCCTGCTAGTTGCTGCTATGAAAAATATTTACTGGTGAGCTCACAAAGTAATGTAATATGGCAATATGGGATAAGCCTTGCTTCATTCCAGTGCCAAGTTCTGCCCCCAGTTATTTCATTATTTGCATGACAAAGAACCACACAAATTCCGTGATTTCAACCAGAGACAAATGAGTCTGTCAAGGGCGCTGCAATTTTATTTATTTTGCCAGAAGGACATTAGAGACCCTTTATGATGACACCTGGGAAGTCATGTAAATTATGGGAAAAAAATGCATATGTCTTCTTTAAACAAACTTGGAAGGGCAAGCGGGCTTTCCCGTCGTAAGGCAATTCCTCTGGGTCAAGTTATTAAAAGACCAAAGGCAATAACGACAAAGTCATCCATTTAAAGCTGACCAATATAATAAAAGTTTGCTGTGGGAAAATATTTACGATTTATGATATTCTGGAAAATGCCAGAAATGCGAGTCGTCAACAGATTTAGGAAGCTGAAGATAGGGAACTAGTAACTAGTATAGAGAAATACAATCACAAATTACACTTGATTTGTCGAACAAACGACAAGAAAAAAACAGCTATCACGGCTTGCAGATATGATATTGTTATCCAAGAATTGTGAAAGTAACTAAGGAAAACACATGATTTCTTCTTGAACAATTCTAACCAAAAAAATGAATGTTAGCGGTTGAATGTAATGTGTGATTAAGTTGTGACTTCTCAGAAAAGCCCACCGATTCCCGTACAAAACAAACTTTAAAACTCTTTGCATCTATAGTTTCTTTGCTGTGATACACTGTGTTCTTTGTGGTCAGGACCTTTTTACACATTGTTACAAAAGTAACAAACAATTCGTAAATATAGGTTTGGCGTAGAAATACTAGCATGAGGAAATTTCAGTATGTCCACATCAAAATGGTACGACTGACTTCATTTTTATGGTTTTTAATTCAGCTTAATACGAGTTTTAAACTGGGCCATGTCGGAACTGTTCAACTTGACACATGCAGACACCCTCACACAAAGTAGAGCAGTGGGCGTGGTTAGAGTGAAGTCGAAGCTCACCTGCCACACGACACTGTAACTCTACCTGTCGGGCAAACAAAAGACAAACACAGTCCTTTTTTCCCTCTCTTTTAGAACAGCCCCCAGCAGGACATCAGCTCAATATTGACAAGTTTAACGCACCAAAGGTTTTCACGCGGGCTTTTCAACAACTTAGCGTGCTCCACTTTCAGAAAACGAAAACACGCCGGAGGAGTAGCAAGGCTAGCAGTTTCTTTATTGCCATTTTTGTATCAGTAAGTACATGTGGCTAAATATAACATTCATTTTCATCAGGACCAATCCAAAAGTAAACATGGTGTTTGCTTAGTGACACACATTAAAACACTATATTTTCACTTGAGACAAAAAAATCTTGAATAAACACCTCCCTTCGGTTTATTACAGCCAATGATGTCCATGCTGAGCATTATGGTAATGATGGACATTTACCAAGGCAACCTTAAAATAGTAAAATGCTATGATGACTTTGGCATTTTTTTCCATCAATTGTTTGATCTTCATAATATTTTATTTACAGTAGAATACATAATTTATTAATGTCTAAAAACATGGAATGTTTCACATTATGGTCACTGTCACCTATGGTGGGGAAGTATGCATATATAAAATCAAACTCCACTATTAACTAGGGATCTCCCGATCGCATATTTTTGCACCCGAGTTTGAATCTGAGTTTGAGAATCTGCCAATACCCAGTCTCAATCAGATACCGAGAATTTTTTTTTTGTTTGTTTTTATTTGAACAAAAGTTCCAAACGTGATAGTAGTGTACTATTTACAGTACTTCCTCTTCCGCTATTCCCGGGAATGTTGCGGACTATAAAAACTAGGGCTGTCAAAAAATTAAAATTTTTAATCGAGTTAATCACAGCTTAAAAATTAATTAATCGTAATTAATCGCAATTCAAACCATCTCTAAAATATGCCATATTTTTCTGTAAATTATTTGGAATGGAAAGATACGTAAAACACAAGACGGATATATACATACAACATACTAGACATGTGCCGGTTACCGGTTTCACGGTTTACCGTGGTGTGAAAACGTTGCGGTTTCAAAACCACTAAAATTTTCCGTCATACCTTAGTACGGTATTCGCTATTTTTCATGTGCCAAAATGCAGCCGAAGTGGCTTGGTGCGGCAGCGCTCACCCCTTCCCGTTTGTTGCCGTGAGTGTCAGTGACGCTATTCTGCTAAATAGCCAGCAAACCCAAATACAAATCCTCCGAACACAAGGCGTACTTTTCTTCAATTTATTGAGCTCTCAAATCGTGGTGAAATATACAAATGAATACATTTAAAACGCTGTACAATTGTATTTTTCCACGTGTGATTAGGTTCAACAGGATAGCAGTAGCACCATTAAAAAGTTCGCCAAAAACAAAACACACATTTTCATTTCAAATTCAATATACAAACTAACTGAAACTTACAAAGACGAATGTTAGCCTAGGCTAAGCTGGGAGAGCAGCTTCGTTGTGGTTTTATGTCTCACAGCCGCTGAGAGAGAGAGACAAGCTTGAATGAAGGGGGGAAAGAAAAAGAATCGTGTCAAAGATCGGTAATTGAGAAAGGAGGTCTCACTCTTCACTTTTTTTTTTTTTTTAATTAGATGAAACCTTTCCTCAACAATATTTACATTTTAACATTTATAAAACTAACTTATACATTTTTAACTAACTTATTAACTTATGAATTCTTTGTTCTTTTTAACACAAAGGCATGGCATCATGTAGACTAGAGTTGAAAAAGTTGGCTGAAAATGGCAAAACTTCACTTGAGCTTCCCCCCTCAAAAAAAGTCATACAGTATATATTTTTAATTTTATTTAGAAGTCTTTTTACTTTTTATAGCAATTATTTTGTTCTTACTCTAATATTGAGCAACTTGAGCTGTGGCTGTGGGTATAGTCTAGGTTCTATTTATTTTAATTTTATATAAAATATTTGTTATTTTGTGTTAATTTATTTATTTTCACATTATTTTCATGTTCCAATTTACAAATATGTTTTGAAAAAAAATCCTGTTCAATGGAATTTTTTTTTTTTTTTTTTTTTTTTTTTAAAACCCATACATCTCAAAATTTTGGAGCCATAATTGTAATACCGTGATACCGTGAAACCGCGGTATTTTTGCTCACGGTTATCGTACCGTGAAAATCTCATACCGGCACATGCCTACAACATACTGTACATAAGTACTGTATTTGTTTATTATAACAATAAATCCACAAATGGCATTATTAACATTCTTTCTGTTAAAGTGATCCACGGATAGAAAGACTTGTAGTTCTTAAAAGATAAATGTTATAGTTACAAGTTACAGTAATTTTATATTAAAACCCCTCTTCATGTTTTCGTTTTAATGAAGTTTGTAAAATTTTCAATCAAAAGTAGAGTTAATACAATAGTAATAAGAATAAAAATATCAATAATAAGAATAGAGTGACCAAAGTCTGAGTAAGTTTTATGTGTATTTTGCATTGTTATTTTGATTGGAAATGCCAGTTCACTTTGCATTGTTGTTTAACTATGTGAGAATAGGGCCTCATTGCTACAGACTGAAGTGCTTTTTTTTTTTGTGAACATTTTTTTTTTTTTTGAGAGATAGGAATATTATTTTTGTTGTGCTTTCACTAAATTATACTTATGTTTGTTGTGAAGGAGTTGCCGAAGCTTATGCCAATAAACGGCGCGGTCCAAAGAACGCCTGTATCCACTCGCCTTTATGACATATATATCTCTGTACATATCTTACCCAAAATACAACAAGAGACACATAATTGCCACTAAAAGAAAGAATACTTACAGAAATATGTGTGGAGCACAAATATCACAATGCAACAGCATCATATTAAAAAATTAATATACCCGACCTGAACCTCACACGGTGTCTTTCAAGTAAAAATGAACTATTTCAGGTTTTCCATACTATACTACTAATCTTCAAAGGCATGTAGTCCACATTTGCTTCATGAGAAATACCCAAACATGGACACAGAAGAAGTGAGCTCAATTGAAATCTGATGCCGACCAAAACAGCAGCACTAAAGCCTACTATCTGTCGCACCGATTAACTTATTCTATGCCACTGGTTCTTAACTGGGGTTCAATCAAACCCTAGGGGCCCGGTGAGAAAGCTTCAGAGGTTCGGTGAAGGTTACGAAACACAGAGCCCTATTTTGTACGCTGACTAAATCTAGGCAAAGTGGCGTTTTAGACCAGGATAGGTACTGGTTTGCACTTAATTCACAGGCTTTATTCCAGTTCTTCCCAAGATTAGCCCTCTATCTAATGGGAGGAGAAATCAGTTTGCCCAGTGGAAGGTTGACTGGCATTTGGTATGAGGAAGTGTAACAGACCTACAGACAGCGTGAACTGTGTAGATAATTAATAATTAAAACCAAAAAAATTGCAACCTTTTACGCCATGAAAATGGTATTAGATGCAGGGATGCAACAATAAAATGAGAATGTAGACATGAAAACAAAAATAAGAAAAGTGTGAAAGGAAATGAGTTTAATTTCATTTACCAACCTGAAAATCAACAGCAAAAGGCAACATATTTGTAGTAAATTAGAAATCTGCTAGGTATGAATTTCCGAAGGGTTCGATAAATGCACTTGTGAAACTCATGGGGTTCGGTACCTTTAGCTAGTTTAAGAACCACCGTGACCAATCCATCCCAAAAATGTATTTTTACATATTTTCATGGGAATTTGTGACGTAGTTGTACTGTGAATATCAAGCTTTTACCTTGGCAAACGCCAGCAGCAAGCGACTATCAACTTAAATAAAGCTATCAAACTCAGCGACTACTTAGCTCAGATAAATTAAAGTTTGTATGATTATTCCCTTATAATAAAATGTGACAAATTCTACCATTATTAAATATTTTTAAAATGGTCTCAAATGTAAAAAAGGCCTCCTTTCTTCAAATACAGCATTTGCATTTCTTCAGTTTTGCATTTTAATAGTATTCAGTAACGCTTCAAAGTACTTTCTTTTAATAACCTAGAGGAAATAGTCATATTCCACATTGAAAAAGATTCTGAAAGCAGATATTTACAGTCTTGTGCTCAAGTTGCCAAAGGAAAAAACTCAAATTTGCAGCTGACCCCGTGAAACAAAGGAAATGGCTCACGGGGGAAAGTTTTATGGTCGGACGAGGCTAAGGTTTAGAATGTGGCCAGCGCCAACATGGTGGCATTGCGCTTTTGCTGCTGGTGTTTAGCTTTCTAACCGTCGTAAATGCGGGTCATCCCCCGACGTCGACGATAAACATGCAAGCATGCTGGTGAGATGGGTTAACAACATTGTTGAGGTGGAGGTCCACAAAAGTAATGCAATTACTTTGACGGCAAGATGCACTTATTTGCTAGCCGGCAATTTGTATGTTTTTTTTTTTTTTTTTTTCATTTTCGTTTACATTCTTTCATCTGCAATCTTCATTGTAAAAAAAACTAATGCACGACCAATGTGACACCGGTCTACTAAAAAAAAAAAAAAAAAATTCTAAATAATGAATTGCCTGACTTACTGATTGCCTAACTGATAGCTTTTTAACATTCTAAGGAACTTATAGTTAAATGACTGAGTTCACTAATTAACAGATTACAGAACACTGTGACTACTTAACTGACAAACTGCTGGAGTTCTTAATTGATTTAGAAACAAATGCATATTAAATTACTGTCAAACAGACTTTAAAAACCAGGACAATGGACAACAGGATGAACTCACTAGCTTACTGGCAACTTCAAAAGACCACTTATGAACCAGCTAGCTTCCTAAACTTAAAAAAAATCTAAATATTACATAGTATGTACCTCACAAAAAAGATAAAAGAACTAAAAACAGATTTAGTGACTTACTAAAAAGCTAATTAACTGACAGACAGATTAACAGAATAATTGACAAATTGATTGACTTTCTTAGTGACATAACATACTGACAAGTAAGTTATTTAACTCACTAGCTAATCCATAATATGATAGACTAACTGAACTGCCTAGCAGAAAGACACACTGAATAACTGATGAACGATCTAAGTGACTGACTAGCTGACCGTAACTTCCAGACTATAAACCGCAAACCAACGTAACCCTACCGCTCACTTTGAACCTTGCAATTTGTAGTTTGGTGCGTTCAATTTATGTATTTTTACAGGCTAATAAGATGCGTGTATTTTGGTGTAAAAATTCCATAATACAACGGACACCTGTGGCTTATAAATTTTCTTGTAAATTTTGGTGGGTAGAGTTTATAGTGAGGTGGTTCTTAAAGTAAAGAAAAAATGACAGTAATTAGGAATAATGACCGAACTGTCCGGCAAACTACTTGAACCGACTAAATCTCTGTGTCAAAGTGTCATGTCTTACTAATTAAACTGGATGACAGTGGACCCAACAGGCAGACTGAATGGCAATCTAAAAAAATAAAGTACTGTACGGTTTCAAATCCAAGCTTGATATATTTATATGTATATACAAGGTCGAAAACACAGACAAGGCTGAAAAAGCAGTTTCTGCTCTTGCACCACTCTTTAAAATAAACTGCTGTATTTTAAGCCAAAAGAACTGTTGAGGTTGATAGAACAATATGTCTACATGCTGCCATAGCAGTTTCATGGCGCATTAAGCCCCCGAACTATTTTTAATTTGTCGTTTTACCCTGAAGACCCCCGTTTACAGACACCGCGAAACCACTTTTGTTTCAACCCAGCCATAAAAAGTATTTATTATTTGAAATGTCTACCATTTTAGCATAGAATCATTAATTAATATATAATATTTAGTTTGAAGAAAAAAAAAAAGACATCATTTATTCACTCACATATTTTAAACTTTTAAACAAATTACGTCACAATGAAAAAAATAGTGTCTGTAAATAGATCACGGATATCTACCTCATAACTATCGCTGAATTGTAATTCTTTTGTTATTGTCGCATTTTCCCGTATATTTTAGATGATAAATAATCGATCCAAACAAAGAAAAATTGAGAAAAAAAAAACATTTAAAAGGGTAAATATTTGAAAAAGAAAATCTCGACCACTCCTTGATGTCTAACCTAACCCTTTGGCTTTTACACAGAATTTACTGAAAGTTCCCTTTACAGCAGGGGTTCTCAACCATATAATTAGATAATAAACATTTTTTTCAAAATTCAAAACTGATATATCCAAATTAGCAAGCTAATATTTTAGCGAATTTCCCTTTATCCTTTCAATTTCTTCTCATTTTGAAAGCATCAAAAAAATTTAAACCACGTTGCCCATAGGTCTGTTATACTTCTTCATACCAAGTGCGAGTCAAACTTCCACTGTGCAAACCAGTTTCTTCTTCCATCAGATTGAGGATTAGCAGTTAAAAGAAATGGAATACGCCTCTAAATTAAGGGCAAACCAGTCCAAAACCTGGTCTAAAACGCCATGTTGCCTAGATTTAGTCGGCGTACAAAATAGGGCTCTGCGTTTCTTAACCTTTACCGAACCCATTAGACTTACTCACTGAACCCTTGGAGTTCAACAGAACCCAGGTTAAGAAACATTGCTTTACAGTATGAGGTGACGCATGGCCACAGGTTCTCTTGTAATCAGTTATTTAAATGACATCAGGGTGAATTGTGTTCAACACAACAGGGCTGGAGAACTGAGTGTTACCACTTAGGACACAGCTCCAATACTAAAAAACCTACAACAGGCTTTTGTTGTGGAATGTCTAGTGTCCATAATGTAGCGGCGTACGTTGAGTCAGAACTGTGTAATCCAATGGGCAAAATGGGGGTTTGGAAAAAAAAAAAAAAAAAAAGATAAAAGGGAATGCGGTTTACAGCGAGCAGCAGCAAATGCGCTAACCAAGTGTGGCAAATGGAGAATTCCTTCCAAGACAGCGGGCAGATAGCAGTTTTTTAATGGGTACACCAAACTGTTTTTGATAAGTGTTCAGAAATCATGTAGTTTGCACTTGTGCATCTAAAAAGAAAGCATGTCCAGGAAAGAGTTGCGTCGGTCAATTATGTTGCTGGTTAGTAGGTAGCTCTTGCTAGCTCCAGCTCTTACAGGTTGTGTGTTGTTTGGTGTCATGTCAAAATAGGAAATGTGGCGATACTCCTATTTCGTCAATAATTTTGATGAATATCAATGTAATGCTTTTGAGTGTACTAGCGTTGCAACAATTAACCGATTAACTCGAGTAATTCAATTGGAAAAAAGTTTCAAATCAAATTTTGCTGCTTCGAGGATTCGTTTAATCAGAGTGACCTTGTAATGGTTTGGTTTTAAAGATTTTTTATTTTACTTTTTTATTTGTTTAAGATCTGCTAAGATGTATTCTGCAACACATTAAATGTCCATAGTCCGAATATTTGATTGTTCAAACTAACTCATTGATAGATTAAACGATTCCCTAAATAATCAAAAGCTGCAGCCCTAAAGTGTACATACAACTGAAGCTAACAAAAATCTTTCATATTACAGCAGACAAATATTTCAAATGAGGGTATTCTCAATTAGCATTCCTGAATATATGGAAATAAAACCATTTTAAAAATACTATAATGGTTTAGTTTATTGATTCACAGTGCCTTCCTAATTGTACTCATTTAATTTCACTCTTCGACATTTAAAAAATAATTGATGCCTTAATAGAACTAGGCTGACAAGTACTTAATTTTTAATCTAATGTAGTTAGATAGTTGTTAGTTTTTTGTTCGAAGAGTAAAATTGAATTTACCTACAGCCCCTGTTCCAAAGTTTCTCTTAGGTTTTTTTTTTTTTTTTCATCATTAACTCAAAAATGCTCCCGATTCGTATTAGTTTGCAACAAATACAGGATGTCTAGTGCACAGTAATCCCCGCATAGCAGTCTACAACGCAAGTTATGGGATGAGGACGCAGCACATCTAATAATTTATCAGCCCTTATGTAAAGTAAAGTATTGTACATAACAGATATCTGGCCACTTAAACATAATTAACTGTCACATATATTCGTACAGGATATTGTAACGCCATTACTCACTCCCAATTTGTTGTGCTTTTGAACTGTTTAGTTAGCAGACCAGCATCTTTCCTTCCTTATTAAGTCCACTCATCTGTCAAAATGAAATCTCCAATTTCGGTGAAAACGTCATTTGATTTCCTAGCCTTGCAAGCAAGACGGTACTTCCTGTTTCATTGATTAATCACCAACTGCCGCCTTGCAAACCTCAACTGTCCAACCACTTCCCCGGTCATCTGATCTTCAAGCCAATCTGCCGAAACAGGCTGGAGTTCGAGACATGACCACGAAGCAAATATCTGGTTGAATAACAATGTTGGAGAGCAAAGCAGTTCATGTAGATAGTTAAGAGTTTTGTCAGAAATACACTTAGGCTAGGTTCATACCGCAGGTCTTCTTAATGTACAAATCCAAATTTTCCTATTATTTCCCGACTCGAGTGAGGCATTAACAGGACGGTCTGAACAGGACTACTTACATTGAAGTGGACCATTTCAAATCCTATCTAGGTCATTTTGGTATGTGGTTAAAATCCGAACTGGGCCACATTTTTAAGGAATGTGGCTGCAGTCTGAATTGTCAAGTCTCCAAAATCGGAATTTATGCAGCAATTACGTCAGCAAAGAGCGAGAAAGGCAGTGAGGATGTCAGCAATGGAGCTGTGCATTAGCGTTAGCGCCTAGTTTAAACTCAACTTTTAGGGAGGAATAAATAAAAAGACCACTTCAAATGTCCTGGCGTGTTGTGCACGAATTTCCTCCAGTTTCTTGCAAAATCGGTCAGTGAAAAAGAAGAACACCATCAGACATAACATTTCTGAAAACTAATAAAAACTAGGACTGCGGCTATCGAATATTTTAGTAATCAAGTATTCTACTGAAAACTCCATCTATTAATCAAATAATCGAATAAAACATTTTTTTAGGTAAAGAGTAACTGGAAAAAAATAATAAAAATAAAATGAATAAAAAATATTTTAGGCAATGCATTTAAGATGTACATTGTTGAAAACAGCCAACAATTGCATCTCAGATGTGACGAGAAAAAAAAAAAATCACTGTTTTCACTCCAAAAACAATATCTTATTTTTAAAAAATCTTATTTCTTACATAAAAATGTAATTATGCTTGATAATCAGGGGTGAAAGTGGGCCAGAACGGTCAGGAACGCAGTTCCGGAGTAAGATTCAGGGCTGGAACGCTGTTCCGGTATACGATTCAGGGCCGGAATGCTGTTCTGGTACACAGTGCTTTGATTCCAAAAATATGACGGCAACTATCATAACGCTATGTAAAAAAAAAAGAAAAAAGGCTAAGCTGCCACACATGCATTTCATCTCCAAGAAGAAAATAATTTACCAACATCAGATTTACATACAGAAGTGTTAACAACAAGCATAATAAAGTTCTTGTGTAGCATAATCAATTTCCCCCGATATTTATGATTTATTTTATTCCACGGACGGCATGGAGATTTCCCCAGCTGCTGCAGTTATCCGAGTCTGACGTTGATGAGTCACGTCAATGTGCGAAAGCACGCAGCAAAACAAAACACCTGGACTCATTTATCCATTCAATTGGCTGACATACTGACATGATCAGCAGAGATAGTTAGCTCTGATTGGTTCAAATGTCCATGTTTTCTGGAACAGCAAAAAGAAAAAAAAGTGTTGAATTGATGCGACAAAAAAGGACAATGCAACAGAAAATGGATCAAATCTTTAAGATCAAGGAAAGAGTTGAGGATTCTTATTTATCATATTTAGTTTTATTTGCTCTGATGGGGAGGTTCAGAACATCTTAGCAGTCAATGTGCACTTTGGACTTACAGTGCCTTGCAAAAGTATTCGGCCCCCTTGAATCTTGTAACCTTTCGCCACATTTCAGGCTTCAAACATAAAGATATGAAATTTAATTTTTTTGTCAAGAATCAACAACAAGTGGGACACAATCGTGAAGTGGAACAACATTTATTGGATAATTTAAACTTTTTTAACAAATAAAAAACTGAAAAGTGGGGCGTGCAATATTATTCGGCCCCTTTACTTTCAGTGCAGCAAACTCACTCCAGAAGTTCAGTGAGGATCTCTGAATGATCCAATGTTGTCCTAAATGACCGATGAACCAAGGAACACACCAGGCAGGTCCGAGATACTGTTGTGGAGAAGTTTAAAGCCGGATTTGGATACAAAAAGATTTCCCAAGCTTTAAACATCTCAAGGAGCACTGTGCAAGCCATCATATTGAAATGGAAGGAGCATCAGACCACTGCAAATCTACCAAGACCCGGCCGTCCTTCCAAACTTTCTTCTCAAACAAGGAGAAAACTGATCATGGATTCAGCCAAGAGGCCCATGATCACTCTGGATGAACTGCAGAGATCTACAGCTGAGGTGGGAGAGTCTGTCCATAGGACAACAATCAGTCGTACACTGCACAAATCTGGCCTTTATGGAAGAGTGGCAAGAAGAAAGCCATTTCTCAAAGATATCCATAAAAAGTCTCGTTTAAAGTTTGCCACAAGCCACCTGGGAGACACACCAAACATGTGGAAGAAGGTGCTCTGGTCAGATGAAACCAAAATTGAACTTTTTGGCCACAATGCAAAACGATATGTTTGGCGTAAAAGCAACACAGCTCATCACCCTGAACACACCATCCCCACTGTCAAACATGGTGGTGGCAGCATCATGGTTTGGGCCTGCTTTTCTTCAGCAGGGACAGGGAAGAGCTCCAGCATTGAAGGTTGTGCTGTAGTGTCGTGCAAGAGCTGTCTTACAGTGAATACATGAAACAGTGTTCGCCTTGGGGTCCACTTTGAAATGCTCCCACACTTTTGACATTTTCTGCTTTTTCTCGGTGCCTTTCTGTTCGCTTTTGTCAGGGTCTTCGTCGTTGAAATCAAATATATCCGCCGCTAGGCATGTGCCGGTTACCGGTTTCAAGGTTTACTGTAGTATGAAAACACCACGGTTTCAAAACCAATAAAATTTTCCGTCGTACGCTAATAGCTATTATACATTTCCCAAAAATACAGCCAGAAGTGTCTTGGAGCAGCAGCACTCACCCCTCCCTCTCCGGTTGTTACTGTGTGTGTGTCAGTGACGCTATTCTGCTATACAGCCAACGAACCAAAAAAAAAAAAACACTCCAAACACAAGGCGTACTTTTTTTGAATTTATGGACGTCTCAAATCATGGTAGATGAAATAAACAAAACGTATACATTTAAAACGTTGTACAATAGTATTTTTACACGTGTGAGTAGCTTCCTTAGCACAAACACAGTAGAATGTGTGGAAGTCATATCTATGAACACCATGAAAAAGTTTGCCAAAAACAAAACACACATTTTGCTTTGAAATTCAAAATACAAACTAACTACAAAACTTACAAAGACGAATGTTAGCCTCGTCTTAGCTGCGAGAGCAACTTCGTCGAGGTTATAAATCTCACGGCCACTGAGAAACAAGCTTGAATGAAGGAAAAGGGATAGCATCAAAGATCGCTAATTGCGACAGATGATCTTGCTCTAAGCACAAATGCACGTTCGGTGGACAGGGTCAGGTCTCACTCCCAATGTTTTCAGTTGAAACCTTTACACAACAATATTTACATTTTAACTTATACATTTCTAACTTAATAACTTATGAATTATTTATGTCTTTTAAACACAAAGGCATGACATGTAGACTAGAGTTGACACAGTGGCTGAAAATGGCGAAACTTCACTTGAGCTTTTTACCCCCTCAAAAAAAAAAAAGTCATACAGTAGATATATTTTAATTTTATTTAGAAGTCTTCTCACTTTTTTTTAGAAATTATTTTCATTCTTGCTCTAATCTTGAGCAACCTGAGCTGTGGCTGTGGGTAGTCTGTAAGTTCTATTGATTTTAATTGTATTTAAAATATTGTTATTTTTTTGTTTATTTATTTTAACATGATATGCATATTCAAATTTGCAAATATGTTCTGAAAAAAACATTTTTTTTTTTTAAATCACAAAAAGTTTTTTTCATCCATACATCTCAAAATAACACATTTTGGAGCTATAATTGCAATACCGTGATACCGTGAAACCGCTGTATTTTTCCTCGAGGTTATCGCACCGTCAAAATCTCATATCGGCACATGCCTATCCGCCGCCTCCCGTCTTCCTGTACCCATGTGACGTCAGCGCGTTGTGCCACATTAAAAGTAGTCCGGGCAAAACGTAATGCTTCGAGCTAGCAAAATTAAACGATTCCTTGAAGCGGAGAAAATTCCTCAATCAACTTTTAAAATCGAGTTACTCAAATTATTCAAGTTATCATTTAAGCACTAATAAAAACAATGCTTTGAACCCTAAAGTGCAAAACGACTGAACTCCATCATGGAAGCAAGGCCATCAAAAAGGTTTGAGGACAAAAAGAACTGTCTTAGAAAATAATTGGAACACATTCACGAATTATACTCAATTATATTTTGTCCTAAAATTGGCTATGCATAAAATTTAGGGCTATCCTTTAAAGCCCACAATGCTGCTTCAGATAACAAAGACAAAAACAGGAGGGAGGGAAACAGTTACATTAGAACCCCAACTATCGTTTGCTTCAGCTCTTAGCTCATCTGCAGCACCATTTTGCTACGCCGCACTTCCGGCACCAAAATAATAGAGCGGTTGTGGAGGGGGCTTTTTGCCACGTGACCTCATGTACACAACAGTGAAAGCGAAAAGCCAAGCGAGCCCCGTACCTGTGAGTAGTCAAAGTCGGAGAGAGGTGCTATGCTCTTGATGTATTCGATCCTGAATTGGTCCTCAGGGTTGGCTAGCGGGACAGGGGGTATTAAAGTGCTCATCGCTGACACTATCGTCTGTACAGAGAGAAAGAGAGGGGAAAAAATGCTTATTATTCAAGCAGGAAAAGTTACATCGGCTTTTTTGATACAGGATTATTTAATGTTGAAGCAGTAACGAAGCGGAATGACTGTTTTATAGTCGCAAAGCTAGCAGATGTTCAATGAAAATTGTATTTCTTGAACAGTATGAGAATTATGAAACTCAATTTCTCCCAAAAAGCATCTACGGTATTTTTAATTGTTTCAGTGTCCCAAAGACGTATTTTACGTCTTTTACATTTTTTTTTCACAAGAGACATCTTTAGGTTCTGATTCAACTTAGCTCCAAAGCACAATGCTGAAAATCCACTTTAAAGCAATAAAACTGGCCACTGGAGGGCAGTAGCGCATTTGGTAAGTCCCCCAACCCGACGCAATGGAACGAACGGCCGGGCCGCAGGGCTGGGCCGCACGGCCGAGGTGCCAGCAGAAGACGACCGAATGGACGTCAAAGATGCCAGGAGGCGGACGACCGAGCAGAACAACCGGGAGGGTGCCAGGCGTTGGACGACCGAGCAGAACGACAGGGACCACCAGTGCAGTTGATGATGCCATGTCTGTGCTGCTCGCTGAGCAGAGCCCGCGCCTCCGTGCTCGGCCGTTCGCGTCCCCCGCACCCTCCAGTGTCCCGCGACTCAGCCGGAAACGCTGAGAAAAAAAAATCCATCTTTATGAGACAGGCGGCGATGAGGGAAAAGTTTACCCCGGCTGTCGCGCCCACAACAGCGTCATCTCTCAGTTAAGTTATGTGTAGATAAATTGTTACTTTTCTATCAAAAGCTCTATTTGTCTTGTTGTTTGTTATTTTGTAAAAGGAAAACATTATTCAGATGTTCGGGATTTAACTAAAGCAAAAAATAGCTGTGTTAAAGTCAATGTTTGGTAATGTATGCGTTTACAGAAAGCTCAATTTCTGTTTTTTTCATCAGAAATTTGAAAATTGCTCAAACTAAGCCATTTTCTAATGCTGATTTCTAAAGAATGGAAAAAGATATGAACTTTTTTTTCCTGCTGAAAGAAGAGAGTCTAATCTTTCTTTTGGTGGGTTCCATGTTTATATAGCAATAGAACAGAATTTTCTGTGGGCCTTGCAAAATCAGTCAAAATCCAGTAAAACGGCCGGGAGCAAAGGGGGTTGCACCGGTGAAAATGGCTGGGTGTGAATGAGTTAAACATTAAATCTTCTGACAAATACATAGCTGAGAAAGTTCTAAGTTATTTTATTTCATTATTTTCCGATTAATGCCCTTTGCCTTGGCATTGGTTCTGCAACCCTGGAGGCTAGAGGAATTTAGTTTGAAAGGTGTCGATTCAGAAACCTTATGGGCAGGGGCATATCCACAAGGGGTGTAACAATTAGTCGTGGATCATTCCGATATTAATTAGTTAAGAAGAATTAAATGTAATTCTATCTAAATGCAAAATGATGATAATTTTAATACACTGTTTTGTTAAAAAAAAAAAAAAGTTTTCTTTACGTATTTTTTTTTCTTTACGCAAACTGAAACTGACTGTGTTAAATGTGAGCTGTATTAAAGAGTCAACAATGTATTATACCACCGTAAAATATTTGCCAATCCTCAAAACGTTTCTGCCCCCTTCTCACCAACCCATAAATATTTTTCTACATCCGGCCCTGGCCATTGGAGGGTGAGCTCCTGGCGGCAGTGAGCACTGGCGTCATCATAGCATTCAGTTCGGTGGACGTAGACACACGTCACAGCCCAAGTAATCTAGATATAAATGCGCTTTCTTGGAAGTTTGGGATACTCGAAAAATGGATCTCACACTTCCAATCGCTGAACTAAATGAGATCTCGACATACCTATGTGTGGAACTGTAGTTCACTACAACAACAAAAAAACATTTCATTCTCGCCGAAACTAGTAAAGCTCTTTACAAAGCTATTACAATCTCTCGTGCTCCTTGAAATAAGACTCGGTGTTTTTTTGTGCAACAAAAAGAATCGAGCGAGAGCCAGGCGAATGTGCCGATTTCTAGCGGCGACGAAGCCGAGCGAAGTCTCTGCCGGCCGGATTAAACAACAACTGGCAGAGGGGGTGTGGAAGTAGCGGAAAAAATGTGACAAAAAGAGAAAGTGGTCATGCCATATACAAGTATTGTATTAAACCATAGCAAATGCAAATGTATGCATCAAATACTATTCATATACCGTTTGCTTGATTAAACTCCAAACTACTTACGCACGGGCTCAAATGCACTGTACTTGATGTTGATGCGGGACATCAATGGAAAGCAATTTCAGTACAAACATTGTGGCAGCAATGAAGCAAATTTATTTTATTCTCCTTTATTTAATCATTTATATATTTCCTAAAATACTTCCAAACCGCGGCCATGTTTGCGGTGAGCCAGTAGTGTTGCTTCTCGCCGTGTTTTGATTTAATCATCAAGAGGACTACGGCTCGTCATACTTTTCCGTGTTAAACTTTCGGTCTCTTAACCCAAAAGTCCATTTTAGCCCTTTTTTTGCGCCACATTTTCGGTCACATCTCTACTTTATTTCATCCACTTCAGTATTTTTTTAAAGTGCAGTTCGGTTTGATTTCATCTTAAACTACAAAGTTTTCATTTTTAACAATCGATCAAGGATCCGGACCAGTGCCAGTCCGTGGCGCATTTGCTGCAGCGAAATAAAAATTTGTTAACGACCGAAACGACTGGCCCGTGACTAATCCAAGTAGAAATTTGTCTACGTCACCCGCTAGTGGTTGGCCGCCATTACTGGGGTGTTTGCACACCTATAGCAGCCCAACGTCAGTCAATGTAAACAGTAACGTTAGCTGTTCTTGGTTGTGTACTGCGGGCGGCACACTTCAGCAATGGTGGACGGGGTACTTCCGGTCATTTTGAAGAGGTGAAACTCCTGAACTTTTTCTCCCATCGAAGAAAACGAAATCGCTGGTATGGGAATACTTCGGCTACAGAAATGTTACAGACGGCCGATGCTTGGAGGAGGGCCAACCGACATGTAAAACATGTTTGCGGAGGGTGGCTGCCGAGGAGGCAATGCTTCCAATATGATTTCACATTTGTACAGAATTAAACGTTAGTAAACACTGTCATGAATGTTTCCCACCAGTTACGAGAGTTAACTCCAGCATGTTTAGTGTGTCTAGCAGTGGTTAAACATATGGTGTTTTTTTCTCTGGCAACTTTGTGTTGCGATAGGGAGTGCCTGTATAATGTAAACATGATATGAATCATACAAATGTGCTTTTTATGGAAAATTAAAATTCAATTATTATTATTATTATTTCTGATGGTAATAATGTTGAGCTTTGTCATTTTATTTTGAATATTTTGTTGTTTTTTTATTTCAACGTTATATTTGTGTTCCAATTTGTTCATATGTCTCGAAAAATAAAAATCCTGTTCAATAGGGGTTTTTTTTCTTTTTAAAACCCAGATATCTCAAAGTAACACATTTTAGAGCTGTAATTGCAATACCGTGATATCGTGAAACCGATATATTTCTGTTTAATGTTATCATACAGTCAGAATATCATTCCGGCACATGCCTACTGCCTTCCAACTGCTGCCTGTTGTGATGTCTCCTGGGAAAATTGGCACTCGTTTCTCAACCGTTTGGTTACAACTCAGACCAAAATATTATAAAAATGTTATGAGATTGTTCCCATCTTTCGTTACATAGATAAGGTAGCTCTCTTCCCAGCTATCACGCAATCGCTGTAGAATGGATCCCCAGTTTATGTCGTGACATAACCAAAATTGTCAGGACACTGCATCGTTTGTTAACTAAGCTATCACAATAAGTCCTAATGACTGTAAATATTTCTGCATCTTTTTTATCGTAAACTGACTGCGTGTCGACTCACCACTATGGCATCCTTGACATTTTTCCGGATGTCTTGGATTTTCTGTTTCTTTTCCCTGAATGTGAAGGCAAGAGAGAGCATAGGTTAGGCTAGCAAGCCACAAAAGATTGGTCATCAAAATATTTTGGAGGCAGTTGAAAGCGTGTAAGTGACAGTGAATGAGATGTAGAATTTTAAGAGAAAACAAGTACTTAAAGTAAAAAAAAAAAAAAAAAAAAACGCACAAACGGCATTGGCTTCTCTCCTTTGTGCATCATTTTCAGTCAAAAATGACAGCTTCTTTTAAAAAAATAGCTTAGAATGGGAATAGGACTTAACACTGGACACAAACTGGTTTTTCAATGATAAATTATGAGAACTAAAATGCATGGGACAGCCCGAGCAGATGTCCATTGTGCATCATGTTCAGGCTGTGTGTATCAGCGAAATAACCATCATAAAAAAACAAGAAAAACTAGTTCATTGTGGAATTATTTGCAATTTGAAAGTTGACCAGTCCCTTTTTTAAAAATGACAATGACAAAATAGCCTAGCACAACATCGGTCGTTCTACTTACCGCATTTTTCAGTTATCAATATCAGCATAATGACAAAAACTATAAAACTAGTCAAATAAAATCCTTATTGAAAAAGCTTGAGTAGAAATGATTGACTAGTAACGCTTTCTGTACCATTGTCGATGACAGACATCCAATCATATGGCTCTGCTGTCAATTTGAATTGTCACTAGTAGACATCCAATTTACCCTAATTTTTGGACTATAAGCCACATCGAACTAGAAGCCGCAACTGTCCTCACTGTATTATGGGATATTTACACCAAAATATATTAACCGTTAACACTTTATTTGACAGAGGCGTCATAAGAATGTCATAAGACAGTCATAATTATGACATGACACTGTCATTAGCAGTAATAAATGCTTCCGACTGATGTCAATTAGTGTCATCTGGCAAATTATCTCACTTTTGAATGGGATGTAAAGGATCTGAGCAGGACATAAATGGTGATGGTGACAAAATTTGCCGGATGACACTTAATGACGTCGGCATTAAGCATTCATTAATACCCATGACGGTGTCATGTCATAATTATAACAGTCTTATGTAGGGTTGGGCATCGTTTGAAATTGAATGATTCCGGTTCCGATTTCAATTCCACATTTCGATTCCGGTTCCGAACGATTCCGATTCTTTTAAGAGGCAGGGTAGAAAAAAAAAAGGCGGGTCAAAAAAATTTGCATAGTTTATATTAAAGTCTTATCTTCTCGATTATTTTTTTTAAATTATATATTATATATTATAATTTAAACTTCTCACACGGCTAATTTTAACTTGTATAAAATATCAGTCTTTGAACTTGAGCAATTTTTTTCCGCTCGGCGGTCAGCACATCGAAAAATGGAATCGAAATTTTAAAATTTGAACGATTCCGGGAGCATTGGATTGATAGAACAGATTCCCATCGATGCTCGATGCCCAACCCTAGTCTTATGACAGTTCCATGACACAGCAGTCAAATAAAGTGTTACCTTATAACCCAATTAAATCAACAAATAAGCCGCACTGAACTACAAAAACTTGGATTCAAAATGAGGGGAAAAAGTAGCAGCTTACAGTCCAAAAATTACGGTATTTGAACATCTATCGCAGCTAATGAGTTATCAAAAAAGGTGTCTGCTAAATGATGAAGAAGATGTTAAATCTATCTTTATCAGTCAGTTAAAAGGTAACATGTATAGTACATTTCGAGTGACTGATCATATTTTGGATCACAATCAACTTCCTGGTCTGCGCTAATTATCAATAGTTTAGGGATCCGATGGCTGTAAGGTCCTCACATCCTCTGCCTGACAGGGTTTACATGGGCCCGAGTTCCAAACCGAGTGCTGGCCCGATCAATGGTGCGCGCCCGGCCCTCGCAGCGAAAACAAATCATCGATAGGCACCCCCTGCTCCCTCCCTCATCGATGGCAACCTTTCACCCCCCTCGCCCGTGAAATAGGAAGCAGTAAATTTGACATGTGCGTGACACGGCCGTGCTGATCCTCACATATGTGTGGCGCCATGCTTGGAAAGGGAGGGCAAGAGAGGCAAGAGAAATGCAGAGAGAGAGAGCAGAGGAGGGGAGGGGATGGATGGATGGGATGTAACTGGGCCCAACAGGCGCTGCAGTGCCTGGGGAAGGAAGAACCGCTGGGCTGGCACTTCGCATGGTGTGGCCTCCTCAGACTGGTGGGTGATGATGGGTCATGAAAAGCAGCCTCCTCCCTCCCACCATCCATCCATCCATCTATATTCAGCACATCTAGCACGCCAGCTAATGTGGCCATTGAACACTCACTCTGCGTTGAAGCCGTTGACGTGGAGAATCCTCATCTGCTTCACTATGGTGCTCTTTCCAGACTCCCCAGCACCTTTAAAACACATAAATACACATTTGAGAGGGGTGACATTTTGAGAGGCAGCTTTACATCAATACCCCCCCCCCCTCATCCCACCTCAACGCCCCCCACCCTATGACATGCTAGCAAGGCGCTGGTGTGACAGACGTGTTGGCTAATAAACGAGTAGCAAAATGGGGGTAGCGGGGGTTTACTAGCTCACATTTCTTCATCCCTGACGAGTCTTACCGAGTAATAAGAGTCTGTGTGTAGCTTTGTACGTTTGTCGCTCCTTCTGCAACTGTTTCTCGATCTTTTTATTGGCTTCTCGCTGAGCCTTCTCGTCGATGCGTTGGTCTTCAGTCTTGCTGTTGCCCAAACAACCCATCTTCCGTCGCCCCCGAAAAAAAGCCCTTCCTTCGCCGACAAAGAGGAAATAGAACGCCCGGGATGTGGTTTTAAAATGGTGACGGAATGGGTCGAGTGTCCGTTAAAAATAATAATAATTAAAAAATAAAAAAATAAAAAGGAATCTCTCGAGAGGCTTCTCGGGAAGGGAGGAATCCGTCCCCCGTTACGATTCCGCTTTTAGCCGCAGCCGAGCGTCATCCAATCCGCCTGGTAGTTGACGAAGCAGCCGAGAGAAAGAAGGGAGGGGGGTAAGGTGTGATTTTAGGGGGGGAAAAAAACTAAAAATAAATAAAAAGAGAGAGGGGAGGCCTTTGTGATGTCCGTTAATGTAGCCAAACGTTGCTATCTCCGGCCCCTCTCTCGCTCTCGCTCCCTCCGCTATCTATCAAGATTTGTGTCTCCTCAACTCAGCACTGCCTCTCGCTGTGGCACCAGGAAGTAGCCGTGGCCCGTGGAGGTAGCAAGCAAACAAATGCGCGCTAAAGCGTTATATTAACGAGCCTGCAGCATCCAGGCGCTTTCAAAACCTTCTTGTCCGAAGCGACGGGAGCCATTCCCCGATTTAGCCCCACACTGTGCTGCTGTCACACTAGTCGGCGGAGGGGTGGAAACCTGCACTCCTCTAACCGCCACTGCCTGACAAGAGGGGATGGGTCTATAGCTCGGCGGCCTTGACCTGAACTAGCAAACTAGCTTCAGTGCCGGGATTTACCACCCTTCCGCTGCGTTAGAAAACACATCGCGGTGGTCCTTAATGCCTCTCGCGTCCCCGTAAAACGAACGGCAAGCGATGGGGTGCATTACGAAAATGCTGAAAATACCGCGGTCCTTGAACGCCTCTCACTTTTTCCTCTCCAGAACGTTACGCCCGCCCTGTTGGGCTTGAAAACTACAATCATGGCGGCTGGTGGGGACGAGGACAAAAACGAATTAGAGCAAAATATTCTAAAATAGCAACATTAAAACATGAACTGAAATACATTTGATTTTTTTAAAAATAAATTCTACATAAATCATATTTGATTAAATTAACTTAAAAAAAAGACAAATGTGGTCGTCTGTCATGGGAAAAAATAAGAGGACATTTTAACATGAATAAATCACAGGCTACATTGTTATTTTACGATATTATCATGAAAAATAAGGTGAATGGGGGGCACACACGCAAAGTTCCGCTCCGTCCGAACCCTTTTCAGCCAATTAACTAGGGCGACACTATTCCACACTACCCTCAAGTGACAGAATGTGGTAATACACACAGTTCCTATGGGGTTATATCAAGGCCAAAAGTATTGTAATCTGAAAAAAAAAAACGATTGAAAAAAAAATCAAATTCAATGTTTAACTTCTATTCTTGAATCTTTCAAAAGTGAAAAAAAAATTTTTTTTGATTTTTTTCTTTTTTTTTTTTTTCAGTTACAAAGTTGTTATTTTCAGGTTCAAATATTTTTTTCACTTTCACATCTTATTTTTTCAGTTTCAATTTTTTTTGTCATTCAAATCTTTTTTTCGCTTTCAGATATGTTTGGGGGTTTTTTTTCAGTTTCAAAACTTTTGGCCGTGTTTTAACGCGGGGTGGGGGCTCGACGAGAAGCGTGTTGACTTGTCTATCAAAGCAACCCCAAATGATGCTGCTGCCTTCAGGAAACGTGGGTACTTTGATGAATTATCATTACACTCTCTCTCTCTCCACTTTATTTTCTTGATACCTGTAGTCAGGGGTTAATTTGTGCCGGATCTTGCCGGAACAAGAGCCGGCATCTCTTGATTTTGGCCTCCCTGTGTTCCAGAACTTATTTGGGCAGATCCGGCACCTCTCATGTTTAGAAAATAATAATAATATGAAAACATTTTTTTTTAAATGTATTATAATAGCCCCGAATGGGAGGGAAAAAGCGTTCTCCACTTTATTATGGCAACAATAAGAAAACAATAAACTAAATAACAGCGGACTGCCGCCACATTCAACCACAAACTTTTGCTTCTCGCCCGTCTGCCCCTCGCTTCCTACTACTCACAGCTCTCCAGTCCCAGCGTCTCTTAAAGGGACCGTGCATAGTGTCTTGTTTTGACCTTTTTGTTTACAAAGGTATCGAACACACGACGTGCTGACAACTTTGTTTCTTTATTAACACATGGAGCTAACAGAACTTCTAGAAGTGTATTTATTATATGGGTTTTGCACTTTATCAACTTAGCTATATGGATGCTCCAAACAAAGTTTCGTTGTGCTTTTGTAAATATGACAATAAATGTTCTGAATCTGAACTTTTGGCCCTCGGCTGGCTGCGCTTCTCTATCTCACTCCCGCATCACGTGACCAAAACAACAGTAACGTTGCGGGCACTTCAGGTTGCCTTGAAAAACATTATATCAGAATATTACACATAGTTACGGACATTACAGTGTAAAATAAAATAATAATATGTATAATTTCATTTACAGAACAAATCCCAAGAATTGCATGTTGTTTATAAAAAATTAACATCATTTGAAAGAGTCGGAAATTTGTTGATGCATTGAAAAGCTGGACCAACACATCACACCCCTAAGTTAACATTAAAAAAAAAAAATGGGGAGCAAGCAGCCAGGATCAAACGTTTTTTCAGCATGCAAAAAAGACAGTTCCATTTACTGTCTTTTTTTTCCAAAGGAGGAAGATGGTTCAAAACGAGTCAGAAAAGCACAAAGAAAAGAAAGAAAAAAAGAAAAGTCTCACAGCTTGACAAATGGGCATTTGCGTGTTGTGTCCGGCACCATTTTCTGCATATCTTCCGGGCCTGTGCCCGTCTCGTCATCCCTGCGCTGTCATATGTAGTTTGCGTTCCGGCGCCTTATGATTTACAAATTAAGCACTGCCTGTAGTTAAAGTAATGCTAAGATGGGGGAGGGGGGGTTGTCTTTTGTAACTCTAGACGACTCTTGGTCAGTTTTGATGAATAAAAATTGGTTGTTGACTTTTACCAAAAGAAACGATGTGCCTGAAATCCAATAGAAAACGCAAACGCAGCGTAGCATTAGTGCAAAATAGACCCGAAGTGGTGCCATTTCTTTGTGCTAGTTGTAGCCAGAGACACCGACATAATGCTACGGTCGTAGCTTCTGATGCGTCTCATAGATATCACACGTATATAGAACTAGATGCGAAATAAGAGACTCGGCGGCGTTAGAAAATGTATTGTCTATACAATTAGATGCGAAGTGAGACTTGCGCTTTAGTAAACAGCCGCCATCTTAAAGCAGTAGGCTTCTCAGGAAGGCTCCGTTGTAGCGAACCTAACGTGAGTATCTTTTTATCTAAAATACTAAATCGGCAAAATCTTGACTTGAATCTATCTTCAAATGATGAAACAGTTTTAAAACCCTCATATGTCGAAAGTAGACTGAAGAGAAATAATGCAATAAAGGGAGGAATTTTAACAACTTTAATGGTTGATGAACAACATTAAATGACTTCCAAATATAGCAAAAGTTACAATCTACAGTCATTACGGTTTGGAGGGGCGTAGTTTGTATGATGTGTGGTTTGTAGTGCGGCTAACCCTAACCCAGATCCTTCTCGTACAAGTGAAGAGTGTGTGGCGTACTAATTTATCAAAATACCCAAGTTTCCCGAAGACAGCATCATTTGAGGTTGATTTGATAGGCTGTCTCAAAAGTAAACATGCTTCTCGTCGAGCCCCATCGCCCAAAAGCCTCGCGAAACTTCAGCTCAACGACCACTTGTACTTCCACAAAAAAAAATAAAAAATCTGAATTCATTAGCTACCTTTGACGGCGATGGACCACCAGTCGAGTCAAAACGGATTGGACATCTATCGTCGTCCATGGCAGCGAATGAGTTAACTGCACTTTTAATTTCACATAAAAATTTAAATAATACAGCTTCCAATGCAAGAAAATTGGCAAAAAGGAAAATTAAATGGGATGTATGGTAAAGGTGCAATTTCTTTTTAAATGACATATTTTTTCAATTTGAAAGCCAAACAGCATCAGAGACTGTTCCCCACTGAACTGACAAATAAACGTACAGATAATGGATGGATATTAAATCTTAACTAATCAAATCATCCTGGAACAAACTGTTGGAAAGAACAACAACAACAAAGCTGCACGTGTCATCAGTGTGTGACAGGACAACAAGCTAGATTGTTGTGTTGTGTGACCATGGGCGCCATGTAGGGGTGAAAAGTGATATTGATTCTAAGGGCCATTGCCCTAATGGGGCCCAAAAAGAAAATTAGAACATTAGGTAATCGTTTGCAAATTTAAATATTAATCATTATAATTTTAATAGGAATAAAACGAAGGGTTTCTTTTTCTTGTTTTGTTTTTGGCAAAAAGTAAACACCCAGTTAGCATATGTATTGCCAGCCACCCCTCCCCCCAACCCCTGTATTTTCATTAAATGGTTTGGGCTTTGGTCAATGACTGTGCGCGGTACTGCAGAAATGTTTTCAAAACAAAAATCGGGTTATCAAATTAATGTGCTTACTTCTTACTGATCTGAAGAAATTTTGTATAAACGTGCTGAGAACAATCTTTACTGTTTGTAAAGTGAGCTGGGGCACACTGTTGATTGCTGCAGCTCTTTTAGCAGATTTGTGGTCCGAGTCCATCTGTGTCACGTACTGAATTAATAGTATTTGCAGCATTATCTATAGTCACTGCCCCTGGTATGGATTGATTTGGCCAGCTTAACTTCCATTCAGTCATGGCTGTTTTTAATTCATCAATGTAGCATATGGACTACGTATCACTCTGGGCTCACGCAGCTAATGGCATGGGCTCTAACGTAACACATCTAGGTTGCTACTTGATGATATCTAGTGTGTGCGAGCGAGAGTTGGCATGAGATCTAACATAGCACATCTAGGTTGCTATTATTTGATGATACCTAGTGTGTGTGCATGTTTTTCTGGGATATAAGAAAGAAAGAAAGTTACCAAACGCCACAGAAGTCACTTCTGCTCATTACTGCACACCACCAGCATATGACAATCGACTTTCATAAACAGGATGAGTTTGAAGTACGGCGCTCTTAATTTGCCACTCATTGTTCATCATGAAACCATGAGTTTGCTCAGTGTCCCACGGTCTTAAACTTTCTGATCCCTGCTAACTGAATGGGAATGCTAAATGTGTATGATCGGTGTATCATCGGATTTGCGTTGTTGGGAACACACTTATTACTGAAGACGAAGGTGTCCATTTGGTTTGGTAAATACGAGACAAAATCACACGGATGTCATGCATCGGGAATTAGGAGTTAATCCCACTTGTGGAGGACATTAGAACTGCAACGATTAATCGATTAACTCGAGTATTCGTTTAGAAAAAAAATATACAAATTAAATTTTGTTGCTTCGAATATTCGTTTAATTAAAGTGGCGTTCTATTGGTTTATTTTGAAAGTGTTTGCATTTCGTTTTATTGATTAAGGTGGATACATTGCCCTCTGGTCTGCCTCATTTCACATGGCTGAATCAGACTGCTCCCTGTTAAGACCAACGTAAGCTGTTTTGATTTGAGCTCATGTTTTTTCTAATGCATTAGTAAAATAATTTATAGATATATTCAGCCGTTTTTTTGTGGGAATATGTGTCTGAACTATTTGTCAAGAGCATTGCAAAAAAAAGTTAGCAATTTATAGCATTTAAGCTAGCGAACTTTTGCTACGTAAGTTAGCCAATTTGTTTTTTGTTTTTTTTTAGTACATAGATCCTCATTTAATTATTTTTTATATCGCTTGAGTCTCAGCTCAGGTATTTTAGTATTTCATGTTCCTTATCCGATTACTCGATTATTCGAACTAACTACTTCATTGATTAATCGACTACTAAAATAATCGTTAGCTGCAGCCCTAGAGGACAATACAGTTATGTTTAAGTGATGCCAGTAGATGGTATCGGCACCCAAATATTGGTGCTCGTCGATACCGATACCACCAATTCAGGTCGGATCGGCGCTCCCTGCCGATACTGGTATCGGTATCGGTGCAACTTTAATTTAGATTGTAAAAGATGGCCTTCAGTACATATCTTATAGTTGATATCAGTCTATTCATTATGGCTCTATACGCTGTATGTTTACATAAATATATTTTCATCTTAAATTAATGCAAAAAATGCACAAATTAGTGTGTAAAGATTCACCAGAATGCAGGGAATTACGTAGTTGATATTCTAAATGTGTGTGTGTGTCCCGGCACTTGTGGTGGGGCCCAAAGTGATATCATTTCATGGGGCCCAAAATCCCTGGCAGCGCCCCTGTGTGTGACAGAAGAAATCATGTAGGGAAGGAATGAAAAATAACTCCAGAGAAACACTGTGTATAGATTTTTACTTAATAGTTCAGTATATCAAAGCAAAATTGAGTTTTTTTGAAGTGGCAATGGGCAAGTGGTTAGCATGTATTTGTGTACCGTAATTTTCAGACTATAAGGTGCACTTGACTTGATAAGCCGCCACCCACCAAATTTGACACAAAAACGGCTTTTGTTCATAGATAAGTCGCACTGGACCATAAGCCGCAGCTGTCACTGTATTATGGGATATTTAAACCAAGGGCGTAGGTTTGCATAGGGACGGTAGGGACATAACACTAGCAACTTTTCAGGATGCTCAAATTTTCCCCCAATATTTGCAGTATATCATGACTTCAGTTATATGGATAATTTAGATTGTCTTCTCATATGTTGTAAGGATAGAATTGACCCTATCATTATTAGTTTTATCAATTATTAGTTATTTATTTTCATCATGTTCAGACTTACATTTACCGCTTTTCACATGCTGAATGTGCCAGTCCATTTTTCCCCCTCAAACGCACGTTTGATTGGCTAATGACTTGAAACACACACACACATTCTCACAGATCTAATAGAAATGCAAAATGTTGACAACATGCCGCCTCCTCCTCCGCCCCCTTCATAGAAGAGTGATAGTGAAATTTGATTCGGCCAGCAGCAGCCACGTCAATGTTGTGGAGGTGGGGAACACACCACTAATGTTGCTACTGAAAGTCTGACATGCATTAGAGTTAGCATAACCTTAAAGTGTGTGAAATTGCTAACCTGCAAAACTCGAGTAGGAGGCTTGTCACAGAGAAGGGTTTGTGTTTTCTACTGTTAACGTTAAACTGTGAGAACTGTAGTAAACCAAGGTTTACACCTTTCTCCCCAATTTTCATTTTTATATTATTCATATGGTCAGTAGCCTATTAATTAGGTTCATATTTGTGAGAAATATAGCCCTGACCCCTGTTCACCCAATCTGTTTGGTCTTATTGATGTCCCGTCCCCAGCAAAAAGTTTACTAGTATATGCAGGTTATGCTGTTATATCGTCCCTACCAATGTTGAGACCAAACCTACGCCCCTGATTTAAACCAAAAGATATCTAACCTGTAAAACTTTATTTGACAGCAGCGTCATAAGACTGTCTAAGACCAAATTAATCCCAATGAAGCTTTGAACTAATTGGCTGCAAAGCTTCATTGCTTCAAGAAGCATCATTGCTTCAAGAAGCTTCATTTGGCCATCAGTGCTCCCTTGGGGGAGACTGTCATCCTCTGCTGCCACCTGCTGTCAACACTGTTGTCGTCCAACATGCCTCCTAGCATGCATTGCAGCGCTACAAATATAAATAACAATCAAAATTCTGTGCTAATTATTTATTCCGTTACTGTTCCAGTTGTTTCATTAATTGCTGGCTACGGTATTTGGTAACACTTTAATTGCCATAAAACTGCCATAAGACCATCATAATTATGACATGGCACTGCCATGAGCATTATTGAATGCTTATGGCAAATTTCATTTTGTGTGACCTGGCAAATTTTCTCACTTTTGAATGGATGTAAAAAATCCAAGCTGGACATGAATGGAGATCAGTGGATACTTAATGACATCTGTCATACGGATTCATTAATTCCCATGGTAGTGTCATGTCATAATTATGACAGCCTTATGGCAGTCCAATGATGCCGCTGACCAATAAAGTGTTACCTATTAACCCAAATCACCAAATAAGCCACACAGTAGTCGTTCCCCAACCCAGAGGTTGTGGGTTCAACTTTCCGCTCTGATGACCTTGTCCAAGTATCCTTGAGCAAGACACTAAACCCCACGTTGCTCCTGGTGCTGCGTCACCAGTAGGTAGATGACGGTATAGTGTGAAGCGCTTTGAGGTCCTTGGAAAGGCGCAAAGCAAGTGTAATTCCATTTACCATTACCATTTACCCAATCAGAGGAGGGGGTGAATACTAGTGCAGGAGACAGCAGGCAGGAGAGAGAGGCACGGCTGCAACTGAGCCGAAATAACCCAGTTTTAAATGGATTTTTTTCATCTTGTCATCATGTCTTTTTTTCACTTGATTACAATTCGTATAGATATATTTTTCCAAGTTTTATATTTTTTTTTAATTCATTTTATTTAGATTTTTTTTTTTTTTTTTATAACTTAAAGTTTTTTTTTCTTGTTTTACGCATTAGTATTTTTTGTTTTCAAAATTAGATCTTTCAATGAATTTGTTCATTTTATTTCAAATTATTATTTATATTCTATTTTTTGCCAAGGGTAATACAGTGATACCTCGACATATAATCTTTTTTAACATCTGTAAAATTTGAATTGTCATTTGTCTCGCTAATATGACAACATGCCCGAAATATGAATATTTATGACAGCGTCGCAATTTCATTGTTTTCCTGCAAGACAGACCTTTTACCTGAAGTCAATTAACTTTAAAAATATAATAAAATTTAGGAGCATTTACCCTTGAATTTATAATAGACTGCAATTGATAATACACACACACATACACACCCACCTAGTACACGCAGATATGCAGTCCAGGCCAAAAGTTTAGACACACATTCTCATTTGTGAATTCTGTTTATTTCCAAGACTACAGTGGTACCTCGACATAGAATCGCGTCGACATACGATCGCTTCGGCACACGATCTTTTCAACATCCAACGTAAAATTTGACTCGCCATTTGTTTCTACATCCAATGACATGCTCGAAATACGCCGACATGACAGCGCCGCAGACAGACGCTTTGTGAGAAAATTCAACATGGGTCCCAAGAAGGTAATGGCAGGTGGTGAAAAAAGGTGACACTTACCATTGATATTAAGATGGAAATGACAGAAAAATATTTGTGTGGTGTGTGCATCAGTGAACTGGCTCGACGATACGGCTGGAATAAGTCTATGTTCTCAACGGTCCTCCGACGACCTCCGTTCGCTATAAGTTCAGGTGACAATAATTATTATTGTAAAATCGCCAAGGAAGTCGCCAGCTTTGTCAGGTTTTTAATCATTTATTTCACGACTTGTACAACACAACACGGCTACTGTCCACCGTAGCTGACACCAGCGACAACATGAAAAGAGAAAGTAGAAACTCTTTAGCACCTCTTTCACTCTGTCGTTCAGGAACAGCATGCAAAACACAACTGCCACAATAGAACCCAATTCGTTACAGTACTATTATCATTCCCATTTGTATTTATAATCTATTTGTTTTGCTATGTGTAATTGCTTTTTGTAATTGTACCAGCAGTATCTATGAAGGATTTAGCTCACTTTTTCGGGCTATGGCCCGGATTAATCGAATTATAATGTATTCTTATGGAAACTCCTGCTCAACAAACGACAATTTCAACTTACAAACCAGGTCCTGGAATGAATCAAATTTGTATGCAGAGGTACCACTGTAGTACAATTAGATGTCAAATGTGGTTGCCAAATATTGTGCATGAAAGGGTTAATGCTAATGAAAGCCTCATTTTGAAAATAATGAATTCAACATTTGAAAAATTTTGAAGGATCTGCGGGAACCGTGTCATTTGTGGGGATGCTTCAGTTCCAATAGCGAAAAAAAATGGAAATTTGCAAATTTTAAAATGTATTTCATCCTTCACTTCTTATCCTATTCACATCATTTACCAGTAAAAAAAAATTCAGTAAATCAAGGCGCAAAAAAGACGTTGTTCTGCCAAAAACGTACTGTACCGTAACACCAAAATTTGGCAAAATTGACTCTTTTTATTTCCAAGGGAGAAGAAAAAAATGATCCGATACAAACAAGAATTGACGTAAAATTGTCCCAAAATCCATTGGGGTGAAAAAAAAATCATGCCATAAAATCAACAGGAAATGATTTAAAATGTACCTGTGGGAACCTTAAAGTTAACAAGTAACTAATTTAAATTAACTAATTGCCCGCCATTGACAAAAATAGACATCCAATTCATCGAAACTGAGAGGATTGGGTGTGAATACTGTCGGCGACCAATCTGTTTTGACTGGGACTGAGCGTTCATTAATACCCAATTGCCCACTCCAAGTCAAAATGGATTGGACGTCGAGCGCCGTCAATAGCACTGAAACATGAGTTGACCAGGAAGGAATTGCATTTTCCAGTTAATTATTAATGTTATGTTATCTCAAGCTTCTTTCTGACTGTTTTAGGGATTTTACAACATCAAAACAGCTCATTTTGTCCTTCCACCACAACAGGCGTCTTATTAAAACGACATAGCAACGGCCCAAGTTCCCTTTTAATTTGGATGTGACCTATAAGACGAGTGCCTCGTCAATGACATCATGTGAAGTTATGCAACGCGACGATACCACGAGAGGCGAGCTGCTTCTTATCGACAACTGCTGGCTGCTCATTTGCCAGCTTGGACTGTAAAAGCTTAAAAAAATGTGGTTGATTTAGTCGCATGAGTTTACAACACACGCCCCAGTGCAAATACACCATCAAGCCATAAAGATATAGGCTGTAGTCACACAGTCCAGTGTCCTTTCTGGGAATGTTCACCTTTGACCCCAATACTGGGTTGGGGTGTGAAAATATATCAAAATGGTGATATATCGCGTTACTTTGTATCCCAAAAGGATATCGATGTGCGTCTGCCAAGAATCAATATATTTTTTAAAAAAGAACCAAGAGGCTGCCACCAAAATCTTCCACGAGAAGTGTCTGTTAGCTCATTGGCTGCCACTGACGGCACGAAACGTCCACTCCATTTTGACTGGGAGGGTCAAAGATAAACTTGAAATCTAGCGCCATCAATGGCACTGAAACAGAACATTTACAGCTAGTCTTCCTGGTTTTAAGGGCATTTTTAGGTCACTACATGTTAATTTTAGGGCATTTACAGGTCACTTCCTGTTCATTTTGAGTCACTTCCTATTCATCTGGCGATATTCTCGGGTCACTTGCGGTTCAGTAGCCCAAAATCAACAAGAAGGGATCTGTTAATGCCTCAAAATCAACAGGAAGTGACCAAAAATCAATATATTCTATCTTGTGGAGTAGGATTGCAGCTATCGAATATTTTAGCAATCGAGTATTCGACTGAAAATTCTATCGATTAATCAAGTAATCGGATAAAACATTTTTTTTTTTAGTTAAAGAGCAATTATACATATACATGACAAAACAAGACATTTCACCTAGTATTGAACCAGTTTCAGACAATCAATGTCTTTTTTTTATCTACATAAGGGATGCAACGATATAGTTAAGCCACGGTTCGATACGATTTTCGATACGAGGGACAAGATTTTCGATTCGATTCAATAAATTTAATGCAATGCAAAAACAAAAAATAAAAGTGTTTGGGGTTTTTTTTCAATTTTTTTTAGTGCTGTCAAATTTATCGCGTTAACGGGCGGTAATTAATTTTTTAAATTAATCACGTTAAAATATTTGACGCATTTAATGCTTGCGCGGAATGACACGCTCATGCATTGCCTTAAACAGATTACAATGATGCCGTTTTTTGAACATTGAGAGCTAAAAGGCAAAGAAAGGCGAGTGGACACAGACGCTCATTGGACCGTGCCGTTTATTGACAACTCCTTCACAACAAACATAAGTATCATTTAGTAAAAGCACAACCCAAATAATATTCCTATCTCTCAAAAAAAAAAAAGTTCACAAAAAGAAAAGCGCTTCAATCTGTATTAATGAGGCCCTATTCTCACACAGTTAAACAACAATGCAAACAACTGGCATTCCCTATCAAAATAGCTATGCAAAATACACATAAAACTTACTCAGACTTTGGTCGAACTCTATTCAAACATTTCCTTTAGCTCAACAAATACATTAAATGGCAATATTCAGTCACAATATACAAACTATCAGAGGTCTCGTACGTTGTGAAGCCAGCACTCAAATGAACGTGAACCACAATAGACCCAGTCTAAAAAAAGAAAAAACAGGGAGCTACAGCGTACTAGTTTATTTTTTTATTGAAAATTTCATAAATTTTATTCAAACGAAAACATTAAGAGGGGTTTCAATTAGGCCTGTCGCGATAACAAATTTTAGTGTGCGACAATTTATTTCATAAATTATTGCAATATGCGATGTTATTGCACCCCCCAATTTAAAAAAATTAAATAAATAAATTACCATAACACTGTGAGAATACAGTATATATTAATAGATCATGTACACCCATTTAAACGCAATAAATGTTTACTCTTAAATTCAAAAATACTATTTAGGAAATCACAACTAAAAACAATAGACCATGCCTCTTTTAAGTAAAAGACAACAATATTGATACTACACAGAAACACAGAAGAATTAAATGTGTTTTTTAAGAACAATAAAATTCCACTTAATAATCTAGGCAAATGAAAACGTTTCCCCTCATAGCTTCTGCTATGGCGTTCCATGTGTAATACAGTGGTACCTCTACATACGGAGTTAATTCGTTCCAGGAGCTTGTTTGTAAGTCGAAATGGTCGTATGTCGAGCAGGATTTTTCTATAAGAATACACTATAATTCCAATAATTCGTTCCACAGCCCAAAAACCCACACTACATCCTAGATAAATACTGCTGTTACTATTGCAAATAGCAATTACAAACAGCAAAACAAATAAAATATGAATAAAAATTAGAATAACAATAATATAATGATAGCAATAATAACAATAATACAGTACAGTACCTGTAATAATGTAACGAATCGGCTTCTAATGTGACGGACTTTTTTTGCTGTACCTGAACGCACCGCGGGGTTGACGGTGAGCAGGAGAGCACTATTTTACTTTCTGTTTCAATCCTGGCGTCAACAGCAGTGGACACTCGGCGAGTTGATGGAATAAATGATTTGAAACCTGACGAAGCTGGCGATTTCTTAGGCGATGTTACCACAATAAGAACTGTCACCTTAACTTATAAAGACTGGCGAAAGGAGGGGAACCGCCGGCCGAGATCGGCATTCTACGACCCAGTTCATGGATGCACACACCATGCTTATATTTTGCTATCATTCACATCTTCATTTCAATGGTAAGCGTCACCTTTTCTTTTTTTTCTCCACCTGCACTAAATTTAAACTGCACTAAACTAAAAACATAATTAAAATGCATTTTGCGTAGTTGGTAACGAGGAAGCCGAACTTTTAACAGCACGTCAGCCGCACGCGCGCACGCAGGTGCACGCGAGGCGATAAATCGCAGCGGAAAAATTATCGCCTTCATTTTACCGTGCGATAAATGGAATTATTGCATATTGTGATAGGCTTAGTTTTTTCAATATAAACTTACTAGAACTTGTACTAACATTTATCTTTTAAGAACTACAAGTTTTTTTACCTTTGGAACGTGGATCCCTTTAACAGAAAAAATGTTAATAATGTTAATGCCATCTTGTGGATTTATTGTTATAATAAACAAACACAGTACTTATTTACAGTATGTTGAATGTATATATCCGTCTTGTCTTATCTTTCGATACCAACAATAATTTACAGATTAATATGGCATATTTTAGAGATGGTTTGAATTGCGATTAATTACGATTAATACATTTTTAAGCTGTGAGTCCGAGTCCATCTGTGTTACGTAGTGAATTAACAATATTTGCAGAATTATATATAGTCACTGGTATGGATTTATTTGGCCTGTTTAACCCCCATTCAGACATGGCGGTTTTTAATTCATCGATGTAGTATATGGACTACGAGTCCCATGATCACTCTGGGTTCACACAGCCAATGGCATGGGACTTGGGTGGAATCTAACGTGGCACATCGAGGTTGCTATTTGATTATATCTAGTGTGTGCGCGCGAGTGTTGTTGGGCATTTAAAAAAGTTAACAAACGCCACAAAAGTCACGTCTGCTCATTACTGCACAACACCAGCATTTGACAATCGACTTTCATAAACAGGATGAGTTTGAAGTACATCGCTCTTAATTTGCCACTCATTGTTCATCATGTAACCATGAGTTAGCTCTGTGTGACCCACTGTCTTAACCTGTCTGTAGTCAAAGCGAGGTTATTCGTAGCAGCACATCGTCAACAATATATTGGCGGGTTTTGTTGTACGTATCTGAAAGACAGTCTTTGTTTAATATGAACGAGTCTGGTTAGCGTATCAGCTCACCCAAAATGCGACCATCCTCGTGCGCCATAGCTCACACCTTTCATGAAGTTTGGGGAAGGAGGGGAGATGCTAGCGGGAGAGTTTGTTTTTCCAAGGCAAAGCTGCGCCGGACATTTTAACGAGAGAGACGACAACAAAAAATTTGGAAAATACATTTTGGGAGTTTCTCATTTGGATCGAATGTTTTGGCGCATTGAATCGAAGAGGACGTATCGAACGGTTCAATATAAAACCGAGTATTTTTGCATCCTTAATGAACATTGTTGGAAACAGCCAACAATTGTCTCAGATGTGACTAGAAAAAAAACACGGCTTTCACTCAAAAAACTTCTATGGTGTTATGGTGTGACCTTTCTTAGCAAAAAATATCATTACGCTTACCAGGGATGGGAATCAAAATCAGACTCAAATTCCGAACCGGTTCCTAGTTTTTCGAGGCCTCGACATCACAATGAAAAAGCCTGAACGATCCCTTTAACGATTCCTAAAGATGCGTATTGCGTCGTGTCGTGTCTTGTTGTCCAGACGCATCAAACTAGCAACAACAACTCGCTCCAAAGTTTGGCTACACTTCACCAGGAAAGAGGGTGAAAATGAAAGGTTACGATGGTTTAGCACGAGGATTGCAGCCATAAACATAACAATGACAGAACGTAGGTTCAAACGCTCGAAAGTGTGTCTTCACTTCACGAGGAAAAATTACAACAAAGTGACTTGCAGTCATTGCAAGGTGGAGATAACTGCTAGGGTTGCCACCTGTCCCTTAAAATAAGGAACAATTCAAATTTGGGAATTAAATGTTGTATTCCGTATTGAACTAATACGGAATATAAATGAATAGATACATTTCTATGCATTTTAGGAGTTGTTGGGATGTCCCTTTTTTTCTCTGCCTGTACAGCTTTGGGCGCGAGGGGGGGCGTCCCGTATTTTTTATTTCTGAAAGGTGGCAACCCTAAAACTGCATCGGGAGGGAATACGACTGCACTGTCCTCACCGAGACGCTAAGGCTCAGTCCTGGCTATACAGCTAGCTAAACTCCCAAATGACGATGCAGAAGACGTTGGTATAATTTGCTGACTTTATTCAACCATCACTTGAAGAGTAAAACTAAAAATAGAAATGGAACAAATCAATTTCGTCTCCAATAACAAACAGGTTCGCATCAACGTAAATCAGCGATGATTAGCTGCTAATACAGTAATAACACAAACGGTTAGCATGCGTTCGCTAGCATTAGCACATCATTCAAACCAGTACAAAACTGGATTTAAGTGTCGCGAGTGGAAACACACAACGACAACACAAAAGATGATACATACAGGCGTTGCCTCTGTAGATATTTTACAAACATTAGCAAAGAACGTAGGCTCGTAGCAGTGTTTCCCTCTCTCACTAACTCGCTAACTCGCTTGGATGCGGCACTTCTTCTTCGTATGTAAGTGCGCTCTTCTTCACGTGAGTGCGTTCTTCTTCGCGTGAGGAAGCGCAAGGGCGCCCACCCCTTGAGCGTGAAAGCACCATAGAAACTAAAAGGCATGCATTTCAATATAATGGTAAATAATACACTTTAACACATATTCCCAAAGGCAGAACAATGACCTACAGTATATGCCAATATATACCAATATTTTTTATTTCTATTAGAAAAACTTTTCAGTAAAATGTTACACATTCTTGTGTATTTGCCACTTATTGCCACAGTTAACATTGAGGCTTGGGCCTCTTTTGACCTCGTTGTGAGTTTGTAGGGTTGTGACTTCTGATGAAACAAACACGATGCGAATCAAAATATTTGTTCTTCTTTTTCCCCAAATTAGAATCAATAAGAGAATCGATAAAGAATTGAACCGTTAAGCAATATCGATAATGGAATCGGAATCGTAAAAATTGTATCAATTCCCATCCCTAACGCTTACGCACATCACTTAAAAGTTTTTCCCACATGTTTCAATTGAATTTCCATTTGTGTCAAGCTATTTTTAAGTTCTAGTTAAGTTTTAAGTTCGTCTAAATTGTAAGTCCTGATAGGATTTTGAGTTTTTGCAGTGTTTAAAAAAAAAATGTATGATACCTTCTGTATTGGAGCACATTCGGCACCAGTGCTACTTGGTGTTTTATCCAGCAATGACTAATGCACTAAAATTGACAGTTAGCTTTATTATGTTTTTATTTTACACCCTCATCACTCTACAGCGCTGTGTTTTTACAGATTGAATAAAGCCTCTCTGTTAGACATTTTAGTCACACATTGACAGTAGTAGAAACCTAGCCCTCCGCAGGGCTAACGTTACATTAGCAAGGTACAGTAATGTTAATCTTATTGATTAGCGCTGAGAAGTCTAAATTTTTAAGATGGCGGCTGTTTACCAATGCCGGCGAGTCTGTCATTTCGCATCTAGTTCTATCTATAAGTGCTAACACCGCTGAGTCTGTAATTTTGCATCTTGTTCCATGTACTAGTCCATGTGATATCTATGAGACGCATCAGACGCTACCTGCTGCTACCACCTTAGCATCATGCGGGCGTTGTTTGTAGCAATGTTGGCATAGTTTGTAGCGGCTGTCGGCTGCAATCAGGTATTTTAGCTTCTTCCTCTACAGACGTGTCGTCAGCACGTTGTCCCGCCTTAAAAGTAGTCCGATGCTTAGAGCTGGCAAAATTAAACGACTCCTCGAGGCGAATAAAATTACTCGGATCAAATTTTAAACTTGAGTTACTCGAGTATTCCTGTCAGCTATATTGTAGAGTGATTTCCTGACCCATGTATCAATAATTGCTGTATCGCCATATTGTGAGATTATCGTTATTGTCCACCTTGTATCACAAATCATATCGTTTCGTGAGGTACACTGAGGTTCCCACCCCTAATACTGGGTGACGGGCAGAGATGGATAGAAACGCATTAAATTTACTTTGTTTCATTGTTGTTTTCGAATGAATGAACGCTCATTTGCCCATCCCAGTCTAAATGGATTGAGTGTCTAGGATCATCAAGGGCAACCATTGAGTTAACAAAGACACTACACTAGTGGAAAATTTTGGAAGCCTGGTTTGGTAGCCTAATTTTGGTTCCAGGAGCATATCAATAACCTTTTGGGATGTCGAGTATCGTGATATATCACCATTTCGATATTTTGTCACCCCGACCAGTACACTTTATTGAAATTAATGTGCTCTTTTCCTGGTGAGTGTGTTGTCTTTGTAGATGCTACATTATGTGCTAGTGTTTCAATGTTAATTCAAAACTGTTTGGAGCTTTTGGGGAAAGGACTTACACTTGTATAGCACCTTTCCACCATCAAGACACTCAAAGCGCTTTGACACGATATGCCCATTTACCTAGTCATGTCACGTTGGGGAATGACTATTTTACCACTGAGCCACGCCACCCCAACAAGGCAAGGCCTAACTGTCGACCAATCAGATGCCTTCCTGTAAACCCTTACAGTTACTGTTGGGTTTACAGGAAGGCATTTAATTGGTCGACAGTTAGGGATGACAGTTAAGGACCACTAAAAGTAAGCTTTACCATACAATGATACACAAAAATCACATTAAATCAAGAAAGTTAAAACAAAAATAATTAAAACAGGAGCTAGAAATAAAGCCCCCTAAAATTAAGCAAAAGTCAAATAAATAAATTAGTGCGGCAACGATTAATCGATTAACTCAAGTAATTCCATTAGGAAAAAGCTTCGAATCATATTTTGCTGCTTCGAGGATTTGTTTAATTATAGTGTCGTTGTAATGGTTTGTTTTGGAAGTGTTTGCATTTAGTTGTATTGATTTGGGTGGATACACTGCCCTCTAGTGGCAACACTGAATATGATATAACTCATCTAACATGGCTGGATCCAGCTGCTCCCTGGTAAGGCCAACATACGGTTGTACCTTGGAGCTCATATGATTGTTCATGCATTCGTAATTTAGTTAAGAGGTATATTTAGCATTTTTTTGTGGCAATATATGTTTGAACGATTTGTTAAAAGCATCGTAAAAAAAAAAAAAAGTTAGCATTCTGTAGCATCTAAGCTAAAGGACTTTTGCCATAAAGGTTAGCTGATTGTTCTCTTGTTGTATGATCCTTCCTGCTCAATCCCGTATTATTTTTTCTATACTATTTGTGAAAGTGCAACTCTGCATAGTTGAAAAACCACTATCAAACTAACTAATTGATAGATTAATCAATGACTTAAGTAATCGATAGCTGTAGCCCGAAAAAAAATATACCTCAGATTTCAAGTTATATATTTTTTGGACAAAAACTTTTAAAATTTTGTAGAGGAAAACATTTTGAGTAATCGTCTGCTAAAACCAGACGAAATATATCAGATTTCATCAACGAAAGCTAGATGAAGACGAATATATTTTGAAATGACTAAAATATGACTTAGACAAATGAGCATTTTTGTCCAAAAGACAGACGGAAATTATGAGGGCTGGCAAAAATAACACTGCTTCGTTACATTTACTTGAGTCACTTTTGTGAAAAATGTAGAATAGTGTTAAAATGCCATACTTTTTACTTAAGTAGATTTGTCAAGAAGAAATGCTACTCTTACTCTGCTACTTTGGGCGCACTAGAGTCGTCAGCAGAGATGGGTAGAGTAGCCAAAATTTTACTCAAGTAAGAGTAGCGGTAATTCAAAAATAATATTACACAAGTAAAGTAAAAGTAGTCGTCCAAAAATGTACTCAAGTACAACTAAAAAAGTATTTGATGAAAGGAATACTCAAGTAATGAATAATATTGTGAATAAGTGCCTATTGTTTTGTTGGATTTTTTTTTTTCTAAACAATGCTAATTTTTTCCGAGCACAAAGTTATCAAAATGGACTATTGTTATAATGATACTGTACAATAACCCATTACATAACCACATTAAGCCAAACAAATACAAAAAATAATAATAATAATTGAATCCCGACGAGAAAAAAAAAAATTACATAAATGAAGCACTATTCGTCCTAAGAGCATGACTGCCCTCTGGTGGGAAAAATAGTTCCGAGTTTGAATAGTGAAGAGTTCCTTCATAATTATTATTTTGAAATTAAAAGGATCATATCTCCGGTTTTCCGTGGTCAATCGGTGCCAAATAAAAACTGGAAGAGAGGTTAAAATCCGCGCTTTCGAGTCATGTTCAAGGCAGCACGCTATATCAAATACTTTATTTTTTACAATGTTTTAAAGACACCACAAGATTGAACAGGCTGGCGTGAAGATACAACGGCAAACTTGCGTCTGATTGGTATAATGGAGTCGTGATTATTGTTGCGACGTCTCATTAGTGATATCGGTAGAGCTACCCCAGTAATATACCAGACATGTCTCTACTTTTGGCATCGCTGGCAAAAAAATAAATAAATAAATCTAATATGTAGAATGAAAAGGATAAATGTCACGACTCTTGTGTAGCCCAAAGTAGCAGAGGAAGAATAGCGTTTTTTCTTCACAAATTGAAGATTGTAGTAGAGCTGTCCCAACTAGTCGACGTCATCGATGACGTAAATCCGTCGACGAGCACAACATCCCGTCGACGGTTAATGAAGGGTTAAAAAAATATATGCGTGGAAAGTTCAGAATGTCGGACGCTCTGTATGCAAGCGGGGAAAGCGGAAAAAGTGCACCCGAGTGTCCAAAACATTGACTTATTTCAAAGAAACAAAGGAGGGTACACTCGTGTCCTGTCTCTTCAATACCAAGCTTGGCTGCACGTCGGCCGTGAATAAACACCTAAAGCGCCGTCACCCAGTTTGTAAGTCCATCTAACTAACTAACGACATGCTTTATTGAAGTTGCTAAGCCTGTCGCGATATGCAATGAGTCCAATGTCCATTTATCGCACGGCAAATAAAAATGAGGGCGGTAATTTTCACGGCTGCGTTTTATCGCTGCGCGCGTGCGTGCGTGCATACATTGGTGCGTGCGTGCTGATGGCATATGAGGCTCCAGTTCCTTTCTCTTATCAACACGCTCTAAAATTAAAGTTTAGACATACAAAATAAGAAAACACATCTATATTAAACACTGTAACATTAGCACTGCTACACTGAGGTGAATGGGGGAAAAAAAGGCAACCTACTTTAGCCTGCTATAAAACATTGGCAGTCGTCTCGTGAACGCAAATTTGCGGTTAAAAGGTGACACTTCAAACATGAAAAATCGCTGGTTAACAGCATTTGCGAACGACAAAAATGAAGAAAAAAAATCTATCACTGACACTACATGCAATGACAAAAAGTGCTTTTTTTGCGGAGTGTAAAGCTGAAGTTAGCTGTTTAGCGAACGTACTTCCGGTGAACATTTCAAAATAAAAGCATGTCATGTTCGTCATATAAATAACGATTTCTGGAGTTAATCCCACATACTTCAGAATTCAGATTCTACACTAAGAAAACCTTTAAAATGACAGCCTTTATGAAAAATCTGATTGGCAAGAATAATTATTATAATTATTATTATAACTATTATATATAGTACTACACTATCATATTAATGCTAGGTGTTTTTTTAAGAATTGTTTTGAATCATGTTGGAAAGGCGAAGTCAGTGTTCTGAATCTGTTTACATTCCATTCTTTTGCACTAGTTAATTCTATCAGCAATTGAACTCATTGTTTGTGATTTATTATTGTTATTTACGTGTTTATTTGTACTTTATTAAATAATTTAAGTGTTCCAAAATGTTTTTGTGAATTGATAAGCGTCAACAAAAATTTCATTGCTAAATTAGTAAAAAAAAAAAAATTTTTTTTTTTAAATTATTAGATTAGTCGATTAATCGTAAAAATAGTCGGCTGACTAATCGGGAGAAAATTAGTTGATTGAGACAGCCCTAGATTGTAGACGCTTATGACTCTGGTAAGGGATTTCAAAAGATCTCAAAAGAATATAAAATCAGCCATTCCACTGTCCGGAAAATAGTCTTCAAGTGGAGGACATTCAAAACAACTGCCAACATGCCCAGGTCTGGCTGTCCAAGCAAGTTCACCCGGGAGCAGACCGCAAAATGCTAAAAGAAGTCTCAAAAAACCCTAAAATGTCATCCCGGGACCTACAGCAGGCTCTTGCTACTGTTGATGTGAACGTGCATGCCTCTACAATCAGAAAGAGACTTCACAAGTTGAACCTTAATGGGAGGGGTGCAAGGAAAAAACCTTTGCTCTCCAAGAAGAACATGAGGGCCAGATTAAAGTTTGCCAGAGTTAATGTAGACAAAGACCAGCACTTCCGGAATAATGTTCTTTGGATAGATGAATCTAAAATTGAATTATTTGGACACCAGAACAGAGGACAGGCTTTGGCGCAAACGTTCTTCAGTCCGATGTCAAAGACTGGTAGATGGCTACAAAAAGCGTCTCACTGAAGTTATTTCAACCAAAGAGGGGTAACACTAGCTATCAGGTGGTAGGGTGTCCTAACTTTTTCCTCAGTTAGTACAGTGGGGCAAATAAGTATTTAGTCAACCACTAATTGTGCAAGTTGTCCCACTTGAAAATATTAGAGGCCTGTAATTGTCAACATGGGTAAACCGCAACCATGAGAGACAGAATGTGGAAAAAACCTAGAAAATAACATCTGTTTGATTGTTAAAGAATTTATTTGCAAATCATGGTGGAAAATAAGTATTTGGTCAATACCAAAAGTTCATCTCAATACTTTGTTATGTACCCTTTGTTGGCAATAACGGATCCCAAACGTTTTCTGTAACTCTTCACAAGCTTTTCACACACTGTTGCTGGTATTTTGACCCATTCCTTCATGCAGATCTCCTCTAGAGCAGTGATCTTTTGTGGCTGTCGTTGGGCAACACAGACTTTCAACTCCCTCCACAGATTTTCTATGGGGTTGAGATCTGGAGAGTGGCTAGGCCACTCCAGGACCTTGAAATGCTTCTTACGAAGCCATTTCTTTGTTGCCCTGGCAGTGTGTTTGGGATCATTGTCATGCTGAAAGACCCAGCCATGTCTCATCTTCAATGCACTTGCTGATGGAAGGAGATTTTCACTCAAAATCTCTCGATACATGGCCCCATTCATTCTTTCCTTTACACAGATCAGTCGTCCTGGTCCCTATGCAGAAAAACAGCCCCAAAGCATGATGTTTCCACCCCCGTGCTTCACAGTGGTTATGGTAAAATTCAGTATTCATTTTCCTCCAAACACGAACCTGTGTTTCTACCAAAAAGTTCTATTTTGGTTTCATCTGACCATAACACATTCTCCCAGTCCTCTCCTGGATCATCCAAATGCTCTGTAGCAAACTGCAGACGGGCCTGGACGTGTACTGTCTTCAGCAGGGGGACATGTCTGGCAGTGCAGGATTTGAGTCTCTGGCAGCGCATTGTGTTACTGATAGCAGCCTTTGTTACTGTGGTCCCAGCTCTCTGTAGGTCATTCAGTAGGTCCCCCCATGTGCTTCTGGGATTTTTACTCACCGTTCTTGTTATCATTTTGACGCCACGGGGTGAGGAGGGAGTTGAAAGTCCGTGTTGCCCAACGACAGCCCCAAAACATTACTGCTCTAGAGGAGATCTGCGTGGAGGAATGGGCCAAAATACCAGCAACAGTGTGTGAAAAGCTTGTGAAGAGTTACAGAAAACGTTTGGGCTCCGTTATTACCAACAAAGGGTACATACCAAAGTATTGAGATGAACTTTTGGTCTTGACCAAATACCATGATTTGAAAATAAATTCTTTAAAAATCAAACAATGTGATTTTCTGGAGTTTTTTTCACATTCTGTCTCTCATGGTTGAGGTTTATCCATGTTGACAATTACAGGCCACTCTAATATTTTCAAGTGGGAGAACTTGCACAATTAGTGGTTGACTAAATACTTATTTAGCCCACTGTATATGCATTTTTGTTGATATATTTGGTTTAATGAGTAAAACAATGTTAATTTTTGTTGTTTACCTGCAATTAAATCACTTTCTTTTCCAGGAATAAAGAAAAACAAGATCAGACATTCATTCTGTATGTAAACATTTCTTAATGGAAAACTGAATATTTCATAGGGTGTCCTAATTTTGTCACATGACTGTATAAGCCACATTGAACTATAAAGCGCACTACTGGCTTTTGAGAAAATTGAAGGCTTTTTACGTGCGCCTTATAGTGCGGAAAAAATAGTCACATAAAAATTATTTTAAAAAGTGTTTTTGTTTTTCTGTGGTAGAGTAAGAGAAAGGACAGCTCCTTCCTAACAGTATGAAATGTAATGGAACAATAAGACATGCAGAAATTTGGACAGGTTACATTATTTTTTAAAACTTCCTTCAAAACAAAAGATGCAGTGTAATATGAAATAAATGAAATAAGAATAAAGGAGTTGTGCCTGCGTTTTGTGTGTGTGTGTAAAAGGGGTTTGTTGTGTGTCTTCATTTAGTACAGCCATACTAGTAAGAGCCTCACTACTCTGTCAGACTGTCTCCGATTAGCTTACACTGACATCTTACTCTATGTTCGCCAATCAATAACCCCTTCTAGGAGGTGCAGTGTTGGAGTGAGGAGAGACATGTGAAGTCCGAAGCTGGTATGACAGCACTACAGAACAGTGACCTAACAGAGAGCAGCAGAGCCCACTGTAAAATAGACTCAAGTGCCACGGCGCTGCATTGGGAGACTTTTCATTTGGATCACCTAGCTTAATTAACTTTGGTGACACTCATACAACAACTATAGGACTGTTATAGAATGAGAAAATGTGTAATGAGCATTACGTTGCAAGTTATGGAAAAGTAGTTTTGTCACATATGTGGGTTAGTACTAGAGCTAGACCGATATATCGGGCCGATATCTGGAAATTTGACTCAATTTAAATCTCTGGATGGAGACTAGGCCTCGCGCCATTTTTCAGAGGATTGGAATCGGGTGAAAAAGATTGTTTTTTTTAATTAAAAATATGTATATGGCAGAAAACACAAACAAGCCTGAAAAAGCAGTTTCTGCTCTTGCACCCCTCTTTAAAATAAACTGCTGTATTTTAAGCCAAAAGGACTGTTGTGGTTGATAGAACAAATATGTCTATATGCTTCCATAGCAGTTTCATGATGCATTAAGCCCCCCAACTATTTTTAATTTGTCCGTTTTACCCTGGAAACCCCCGTTTACAGACACTGCACACTTACTGTTCCAGTTGTTTCATTAATTGCTAGTTATGATATGTGGTAACACTTTATTTGACAGTGGCGCCATAAGAATGTCATTAGACAATCATAATCATGACACTGTCATGAGCATTAATGAATTCTTATTACAGATGTCATTTAGTATTATCTGACAAATTATCTCACTTTTGAATGGTTGTAAAAGATCCGACATGGACACAAATGGAGTTAGTGACATTATTTGCCAGGATGACACTGAGTGACTTCTGTCATAAGCATTCAGTAATGTCTAACATTTTTAGCGTAGAATCATTGATTGATTTCTAATATTTAGTTAAAAAAAAAAAAAACTATTCACTCGCATATTTTAAACTTTGAAACAAATTATGTCACAATTTAAAAAATAGTGTCAATAGTCATGGATATCTACGTCATAACTATCGCTTAATTGTATTTATTTTTTTTTTTACTGTCGCATTTTCCCCGACTGATGATAATCGATCCAAACAAAGAAAAATTGAAAAAAAAAAAACATTAAAAGGGTAAATATTAGAAAAAGAAAATCTCGACTACTCCTTGATGTCTGCGATTTCTGCATCGCAACCCTTGTTATATTACCATGTTTGACCCATAAAATCCCCAAAAAGTCCGGCTGTGGCCATTCACAGCTGTGTCTTGACACTCAGTGATACATGCTACACTGAGTTTTTTGATCGCAAAAAGGTAACTACGTGATAATATCTCATTCAAATCATGGTGTCTTTAATTATGCTCTCATATGCTCTCATTTCGAGTTAGGATTTAGGGGTTTAATTAATGTTGTTTTTTAAATGCCCGACTGCTCAAAAATTTCTTCCACCAGAAAATAGAGATTTTAAGCTTTCCAATGATATATTACACATGCATATCGAACAATTTTGAAATTTGGCCAAATTTGGGGGTCTCACAGCGGAACTTCAAGCTACCTGAGTGTTTTCCGCTATATATTCATGTTTCACTGCTTCATGTTCGTACAGCCTCACTCTCCCTCCAGCTGCTTTTCTTGGTCAGCAGTGCACTGCAGGTTTTGCTTGTTAAAGTTAACGATGATTGACAGGCGTTGAAGCTTTGATCTTGCCAGAGAAGCTTGGCAGCACTACCTTCAAAGAAGCTAAATGTGTTGACCATTTTTTAGCTTGTTAAACACTAGTGTACTGTGGCTACCAATTGTGTGTGTGTGCGTGGCTGTTCTCAGCAGTGAGTGGATTTGACCCGACTCATTACATGAAGCATTTAATTAAGACAAGCATTTTTCTAAGTTATTCTTGTTTAAAAATAATTCACATTATGAAGGCGGCACGGTGGGACGTTACATGTTTAAAACTTTTTTTCGGAACAACACTCTTTTTCCAGAGAGCTATGTATTTAACCTTTTATTCAACTTTATAAGAGATGTTTCTGAGTCTAGGATAGTCAGGCACTTCTGGAGTTTTTTTTACTACAGCTTACATGCTTTTTCAACCTAAATGTGACCGACTGCTAATAAATGAAGCGGAGCGTTGGACGGCCCCCTTCGGGAAGGCGTGAAACAGGGTGGGGAATTTGTCGTGTCAATACATTATGAAATACATGATATTGCTCAAGGATACTTTGACAAGGTAATCAGTGCGGAGAATCGAGGTTGGGGAATGACTACTCTACTGCTGAACCACGCCACCCCCTATTATTAGGTATTATTAGCTATTATTTTCTATTTGTGTGATTCAATAAACATGCTTTAGGCATTTCAATGAAGTTCAGTGTTTGCATTATTCAATTTTTTACGCCAATTTTTACACTTTTACTGCAAATGAATAACTACTAATAATCGGAATCAGTCCTGAAAAACTCATATCAGTCGATCTCTAGTTCGTTCCAACAATATTAATTCTACCTACAGTATTAGATTTGACTTTATTTTTTCCAATAGTGGCTCTAGCAGTTTCACCAATGAAACGTCAGAACAAAATTCACTCCATGATACCAATCAGATGTGACAATACATTCACATGACCGCAAACGACCTTGCAGTTGGAGGTCCGATGATCAGGCCGGACATAAATTAGGGCTGCAGCTATCCATTATTTCAGTAATCGATTAATTCGTTCAAATAATCGAGTAATCAGATTACAAACATTTAATTACTTGCAGAATAAATTTTCAGAGATGTAAAACAAAAGAAACAAGTGTTTATGCTTCCAATAATATTTATTTTGGCTTGCTAAGATTGTAGTTTCAGAAGAGCATTAAACGTGAATACAAAATAAAATTCCTGAGTGTTTCTTCAAACAATGCAGAATGTCACTTTCATTTCGCAAGATCAATAAATACACTTAAAACAAAATTAAAATACCTGAGCTTAGCCTCAAACAGTATGAAAAAATAATAATAATACATTAGGATCTAAATAAAAGAATATTTAGCTAACTTGCATAGCAAAAGTCCGCTATCTTAAATGCTATAAGACACTAACATTTTTCTATACACATATTCCCACAAAAAATATTTTTAAACTAAATTACAAATGTATAAATAAACATATTAGCTCAAACAAAAACTTACAACCTTATGTTAGCCTTGACGGAGAGCAGCGGGACTCAGCCATGTTAGACGAGGTATGTCATATTCACTTTTACCACTAGGCGGCAGTGTATCCACCAAAATCAATAAAACTAAATGCAAACACTTTCAAAACAAACCATTACAACGTCACTCTAATTAAACGAATCCTCAAAGCAACAAAATTGGATTCAAAGCTTTTTTCCTATTCAATTACTCGGTTAATCAATTAATTGTTAGCACTGCAATTACCCATTTAACATAGCGCACTGCTTTCAACATGATGCGAAAGCACAGATTTCAACCTCCCTCCCAGTTTATATTCGGCACTGACAGCCTGCAGGAAACCGGAGATATGATTGTTTCAATTTCGTGGTACTACCACTAGAGGGTATTCATGCTCTTTGGACAGATGATGTTTAATTTCTATAGTTTGTTCTAGTCTTAATTTGATGATTTCTGTATATTTTTATGGCCTAATATGTTCATGTAATAGGTACAATACAATAATAACAGTTTATATCGGGGACATTATGCTGAGAAAAAAATATACAATTGTTTTTAAAAAAATCTGACATTAAAAGCAGTTATTCACTATGTTAATCATTACTTTAGTATTCTTTTCACCGAACACTTGTACTTGTGTGTTTTTGGGGATGACTAGTTTTACTTTTATTTAAGTATTACTATTTTGAAGTAACACTACTCTTGTAAGCAGTTACTCATTATTTGAGCATAGACTTCACCATCAGTTGACTAGACAGCTCCTACAGACATTGCGCCACGCCTTCTCGTAGGGGGCCGGGCCAGGCAGAGTGTCGTGCACCTTTCACTGCTATAAACTCAAACACACGCTGTCTTCGAATGCCAGATTTAGGTAGCAGGACTGCCTCAAGAGTGATTTGGTCGAGGAGTCAAGGTAATTATTACATAAATTAGCGCCACACATGCACTTTGAAACGTTGTGAAAAAAATGAATGGGGAAAATTTGCCTTTAGCTTGAAATATTTACGTAAAATGAATGATAACTGCCCGTTTTTTTTTGCTTTTAACCAAGAATCTAGACTGTTTTACGTTCATATCTATAGAAATTCCGGGGTGTACGCATTTATTTATTTTCAACTTCAAAAGCTCTTTGTTTTGTGATGGCCCTATGTTGTATCCATACACAATAGCATAACTTTACATTCAAATGATCAGGTAATTTTCGGCCAACTGCCCATTTTTATGCAAAAAAAAAAAGTAATTTGGACAGTTCTGCATCCATAAAAAAAAAAAAAAAAAAAAATGTATTTTACGTGTTTTATTTTATGTAACATTTCTATCTAAAAACGTCAAGGGCCAGATAGCCTGCAAGGCATGCTGAGGCAATCGTAACATCGGAATTAAACCTAAATAAGTTGTGATTGTATATAGAAAAATGACAATTTTGCTTTGTTTGAGTAAAATTTGGATGATTCTGCATGCTTTCCTCATGTATTAAGTTTCTGATGTGAAAATTGAGTGATTTATTAGCTGTCAAAAACCTAAGTCGCTATTTCGGGCATAAACTTATAAGTTAAATATTGCTATTGATCCTGAAAATACAGTTTATTATTGCTGCATTTGGTGATTTTTGTGCATCTAGCATCAAATTTTAGAATTTTGTAGCCATTTTAAGTTTTGTTATATTTTAGTAGGGAAGAACTTTGAATTTTTATATTTTCATATATGCCCAAGGCAGTGTTTTTCAACCTTTTTTGAGTCACGGCATGTTTTTACACTGGAAAAAAATCTTGCGGCTCACCACAAACCAAAAATGTTCCAAAATTATTTTCTGTACAGTACAGGTATATTTAATTATAAAATAATTTCTCTGTATGCATACTTTCCCAGTGAGAAACTTGAGCATGTTTGGATGAACACAAAGTCGATATTGTTATCCTTCAACAGCTCTCAGGCTTTCTCAGTTTTTTTTTTTTTTGAGCAGTTAGGCTTGAAAAAGCTCAGAATGGAGCAATGTCTTTAACCGCATCAGGGCCAAGCATCACGCAGACAATGGCTTTGCAGGCAGGTAGTATTAATGTCTCTGTCACATTGTGGGACTTTTTGGATTTAGTAACAAGTTCAGCAACAAGCTAACTGGCTCTGAGGGCTTTCTCATTTACCTTTGTAGTTTTTCTCAAAAAAGCCTGTTTCTCTGTGTTTTCACGAAGACGAACAAAATAGTCCATCGACTTGTTTTGAAGCGACGGGTGCTTCGTTTGGCGTTTTTGGATAGCTGCTCGTGTCGTGTTCAAGAACTGCTCGGATTTTGAGCCATTAGCCACCTTGCTGTCCTCAACAATGCGTTGGAATAAAACACTGGGGGAGGATTGATGGTCGTCACATATGGATAAAATAGAAAGGACACTTTCGAGTATATAGACTAGGGCTGCAGCTATCGAATATTTTAGTAATCGAGTAATCGACTGAAAATTCTATCGATTAATCGAGTAATCGGATAAAACAAATATATTTTTAGGTGAAGAGCAATTATAAATATACATGAGAAAACAAGACATTTCATCTAATCTTGAACCATTTTCAGTCAATCAATGTCTTTATTTTCGATGTATATTGTAGCTAGAATAAATTTAAAAAAAAGACTAATTCACTGCTTTCACCCCAAAAACTTTTAGATCTTATTTTATTTTATATTTTTTTTAATATATATATATATATATATATATATATATATATATATATATATATATATATATATATATTACCTAAAAATGCCGTTACGCTTGATAACACACATCACTTAAAAGTGAGGATTTTTTCCCACGTGTTTCATTTGAATTTCTCTTTGTGTCAAGCCATTTTTAAGTTCTAGTTAAGTTTTAAGTTAGTCTAAACTGTAAGTCCTGATAGGATTTTGAGTTTTTGCAGTGTTCAAAATAAATGTATGATACAGGCTGTACTGGAGCACATTAGGGACCAGTGCTACTTGGTGCTTTTTCCAGCAATGACTCCTGAGCTAAAATTGATAGTTAGCATGATTAAGTTTTTATTTTACACCCTCATCACTCCACAATGCTATGTTATCTTAAAGCCTGTATGTAAGACGCGTTAGCCACGCAACGACAGTGGTCATAATTAATTGAAACCTAGTCCTCCGCAGGGCTAACTTTACGTGAGCTAGTAGCGACAGTAACGTTAATCTTATTTATTAGCGTTTAGCGCTCTTTATTAGCGCTTAGCGCTGTACTGCTTCAAGATGGCGGCTGTTTAATAACGCTGCCCAGACGCGGCCGAGTCTGTCATTGCGCATCTAGTTCAACATACATGTGATCTTTATGAGACGCATCAGACGCTAGCTGTTACCAACGTAGCATCGTGCGGGCTAGTATTTGGCAACGTCGGCGTCGTTTGTGGCGGCTGTCAGCTGCAGTAAGTTTTTTTTTTTCCCCTTCTTCCTCTCCGCACGTGACAGCGCGTTGTCCCGCATTAAAAGTAGTCCGAGCAAAACGTGATGCTTAGAGCTGTCAAAATAAACGATTACTCGAGGTGAATAAAATTACTCGGATCAGTTTTTAAACTCGAGTTACTCGAGTTGCTCGAGTACTCGTTTCAGCTCTAATATAGACACATGACGAGTCTAACCAAAAGATGTGCAGTAGACGTGCTGGGGTCCACATTGTCGCTGACAGCACGGTCGCTGATGGCTAGATATCCAAGCAGTTGTTGAACGCGACACGAGCAATACCTCGCTCATCTGCACACGACTGAGAACTTCCTACCTAGTCAACAACAACAACAAAAAAACTTTCTACCTATTCCTCCCTTCCTTCCTTCCGCAACTCCGCCCGGCGACGTGAAGAAAAAAAATATATATAGTATATATATATGTACAGTGTATCACATAAGTGAGTACACCCCTCGCATTTCTGCAGATATTTAAGTATATCTTTTCATGGGACAACACTGACAAAATGACACTTTGACACAATGTGTGCAGCTTATATAATAGAGTTAATTTATTTTCCCCTCAAAATATAGCCATTAATATAAAAAAACCCTGGCAACAAAAGTGAGTACACCCCTTAGAAACTACGTACATCCCTAAATGTCCAAATCGAATACTGCTTGTCATTTTCCCTCCAAAATGTCATGTGACTCGTTACAGGAGTGCTGTCAGCATTGCTGCAGAGATTAAAGAGGTGGGGGGTCAGCCTGTTAGTGCTCAGACCATACGCCGCACTCTACGTCAAATTGGTGTGCATGGCTGTCACCCCAGGAGGAAGCCCTTTCTGAAGATGGTACACAAGAATGCCTGCAAACAGTTTGCTGAAGACATGTCAACAAAGCACATGGATTACTGGAACCATGTCCTATGGTCAAATGAGACGGGCTGGCTTCCTTGTATTCTTTTCACATGATGTTTTTTTTTTTACTTGTACTTGTGAGATTTTGAGTGGATGACTACTTTTACTTGAGTAATTTTTTCAAATAATCATACCTGTCAACCCGAGGCCATTGGCAATCTTACAAATAGTGACGTATGCCCATATGGTGACTAATCTTACAATGTTGTATATAGCGTGCAATATGAAACAAAAATAAAACTAAATTTTTAAAATAATACAAATTTCTTGGTAATATTGTAACATACTATAACCTGGTGCAATCAAAGAACAATCAATATCTTCAGCTACATCATGATTACTAAAATTTAACAGTGACTTTTGTTATAATTGTATGTAGCACTTTTGGCAATTCCTATCATGCCTCGATTGCTGCACTTCAGCTCGCAATTCAGTTTGACTTGAAGGTAGTTTGCTAGTGTGTCCAATTATAAAATAAAAAGGTCAATTGATAAAATTAACTCACCAATGCAATCTTTGAGTCACATTTCTTTTGCTAATTCTGAGAAGTGATCAGCAATAGTTGCGGGCAAAATGTGTTCGGCAACAAATTGGCAGAATGAAATCTCCGCTTTCGTCACTTTTCATTCTGCAGACTTCATCTTTATGACCATTGTTGTTAATTTTACTTTAAAAAAGTAATTAATTAGTTACAAATTACTTCTACCAAAAAGTAATTGAGTTAGTAACTCAGTTACCTGAAGGTAAGAGTAATTATTTACTTAGCAAAGTAACTGGTGTTACCTTTCATGTTTTTTTTTCATTAAGAAAAAAACAAAACAAAACATAGTAACCTTTGCTATGTTTGGAAATCGTTTAATGTTGTGAATCAACTGTTAAAGTTGTTAAAATTGTTACCCTTTTTGCATTAGTTCCCTTCTGTCTACTTTCGACATGTTAAAGTTTTAAAACTGTTTCATCATTTAAACATAGATTCAAGTCAAGATTTTGCCGATTTAGGAGTATTTTAGATAAAAAGTTACTTAAGTTCGCTAGGAAGGTTCACTACAACAGAGCCTTTGTGAGAAGTCTACTGCTTCAAAATGGCGGCTGTTTATTAAGGCCGCCGTCTGTCATTTCGCATGTAGTTCTATAAGCATTTGATATCTAGGCGTAGATTGTAGGTTGTCGGCTACAGTCAGGAAAAATTAGAGCCACCTAGCCTAGCATCGCGTTTGCTACAGCGTCACAACACTCTTCTCTCTCAGTGTCTTTGACTTTTCTCGCGTCATTCAACCAACGCAGTAACGCATTGTGATGCACATTGTCTCGTTGCCGAAACGGTGACAAAATCCGAACGGAGAAAAAAAAAACGTAAGGTACGAAAAACGTACAGATTTTGAACGTAAGGCGTACACATTTAAAAATCAGTGCTCACTTGTACAAATTATGCCGAAACCATACAACTTGACAGGTATACATAATACTTTTTTTTACTTGTGAAACTTTTTGGGGATGACTACTTTTACTTGAGAAATATTATTTTGAAGTAATGCTAATTACTGTTGAGGGAATTATTTCATTTGTTAACTGATTATTTATCTATTAACTCATTGGCTAACATTGAGGGTGGGACACATCTAATCCATTTGAAATTGTTTATCAAGCGATGACGCTGTCGATCAGTCAGAGTGTGCGCTTGAACGATTGTAATGAGCTCTACTTCTTAACTCATGAGCGTATTGGATGACAGACTTTTCCCCCCCCCAAAAAAAAAAGAAAAAGAAAAACAGTGTAATGGCAACTGAACAGAAAATAATAACAATTATAAAATGTATAGAAAACACTACGTATTGCAGAATGCAGTGTGTAGAGTACCGTATATTTCTTACTCTAAGGTGTGGGGCATGTTGGTCAGTAGTTAGCATTCGTTTTAGTTTAGGTGATAGGAAAAATATTCATATTTATTAAATATGTTTTTGTGTTTAATTGCTATTGTGCCTGACGGTCATTGTTTGTTTGAGACCGTTTTTAGTTTTTGCGTCATGATAGTGTAGCAGTTCAATCCAATCAATAGGAGAAAACAAATGTGTAATTTGCCTAGTGTGTGTAGTTGAAGTGGAAACGTCTGTGTACCTCACCATACGATACGATTTGCTATTCAAGGCTCACGATAACGATGAGCTCACAATTTGGCAACATATCAATTATCGATAAAAGTGTCAGGAAAGAATTTGAAAATATTTTACTACACAACTAATACAGGAAAAAAACAGCTAGCGTATTGGCCCGAATATAAGACGGTGGTTTTTTTGCATTGAAATAAGACTGAAAAAGTGGGGGTCGTCTTAATTCGGGGTCTAGACATTATACCCATTCACGACGCTAGATGGCGCCAGATATCATTGAAGCGAATACTGAACTTGAGAAGTAATGTTCTGTCATGATAGATCTCAGCTACTCTCAAGTTTAACCAGTTTGCATTATTTTATTGCAATGTTTTTTTCTTATTCAGATTTCTTTCAAGACTAAAGTTACAGTTTGACCTCACTTTGATGGTTATTGCAGTTATTGCAGTTTTGTAGTTTTATCACAATAGATTGGTTTATTTACATTTCAAAAACCAGAAGCCATTCATTTACGAATGTGATTGCACTTCAGTTTACGTATTCAAATGTTCAGATATTTGAATGAGGCAAAATAACATGCTTTTTCTCTCAAATATATTGTTATAATAATTTGTTTCAGATGTACTGAAATAATTTTCTGTATAAAAATCAATTTGGTGTTCAAAAAGTCTTTTTTTCAAACTTGAGTCTTGAAAAAGAGAGGGTCAGCTTATAATCAGGGCCGTCTTATATTCGGGTATTTTCATCTTTCTGTTGTGAAATGAATTGAATTCATCACTAGTAGGCGTCCAATTCATTGGAACTGGGAGGGTGTCATTCATTCATTCCCTAACAACACTCCCACTTCAAACAAATTTGACGTCTATGGTGGTCAATGGCAACAAATTAGCTTAATTTTAGGACATTTCAGGTCATTTGCTGTTGATTTTCACTCACTTCCTGTGGCTTTTGGGGCATATCTGGGTCACTTCATGTAAATTTTGCAGTGAATTGAATTGAGCTCATCACTAGAAGGCGTCCGAATCATTTAAACTGAGAGGGTGTCCTCCCTCCCACTTCAAACAGATTGGACGTTTATGTCGGTCAATGCCAGCCAATGAGTTCATTTTGGGGCATTTCAGGTCACTTGCTGTTAATTTTAAGTCACTTCCTGTTGATTTGGAGGCATTAATGGGTGACTTACTATTGATTTTGGGGTATAGAAGAGAAACTTACCCGGGAATCTCTCCAAATGAACATGCAGTAACCCACACGTAAAAGGAAGTGACATGTAAATGCTGTAAAACAAACAGAAAGTGACCTGTAAGTGCCTCAAAAGCACCATCAATGGTAGCCATTGTTTTAACAGAGAGCCTATTCTCGTGGAAGATTTTGGTAGCAACTTGTTTCTTCCTTTATTTTCGAAACAGTGACAACTTTTTAAAACAATATATCGATTCTTGTCAGGAGCATATGGATAACCTTTTGGGATACAAAGTATCACGATATATCACCATTTCAATATATTGTTGCACTCCTAGTGTGTAGAGATGACGTAGCAGAATTTCAGGTGGGAAGAAAACACAAGGTACGTGAATTAGTCCCATGTATTTTTCATTGTTGAACAAGAACAACAAGACTTAGCTCATTTTAAAAGGAATAGGAGATTACAGCAGCAGTAAAAATTGTTATTGCTGTTGTCAGCAAGAAAGATGAAACGTTTTTAGCATTTGCTTTTGAAGAGACGCTATCCTCGCAAACGGACCCAGCGACCTCCAACAGCAGTCAAGAAATCACAGCATTACATGACCGTGGCTGTACAGTAAGCCCAAACTTAGTATTTATGGCAAAGTAATCACATTCGGGGGAGGAGCGACATTATGAGCGAAGTCAGGATATCATGACAATATAAACAAAAAAAAATCAGAGTCGTAAAAAAGTACGTCCTGATAATGAATGTATAAACCAAAAAATGTTCCTGAAATTCAAGGCAACCAAGAAAATGTGGGAAATTGAAAATTGTAGGTCAAGGAGTAAAAAGTTGTTTTTTACGGGAATATTCTTGTGATTCTATGGCAAATTTAGTCAAATAAAGGCACAATCATGACAACTTAAGTAATCATTTAAAAGTCAAAACTGGATAAAAAATTTGAAGAAAAAAAAAAATCCTGAATTTATGAAGAATAATTTCATGACATAGAAATGAATATTTGCTGTTTTTCTGTTCACACCAAAAACTTATCCCATTTAAGTTTTGCTTTCTACCACCAAAATTAAAAAAATTTGGAGGCCTATTGTCAACTAAACAAAAATAAATATCAACATTTAATGAAAGAACACAATATACAGGGGTTGGACAAAATAATGGAAACACCTTAAAAATCTAATCAAAATCTAATCTAAATAAAAAACTAATCTAATATGGTGTAGGCCCACCCTTTGTGCCTATTAAAGCCTCAATTCTCCGCGGTATTGTTTCTAAAGATCCACCGATACCAATACCAGTATCGGCGGGGGGGTCCGATCCAGCCCGAAATAGTGGTATCGGTGAGTACCAACAAAGAGGGCACCGATACCATTTACCGGTCCAGTATTATGACACTTGACCGCAGCCTTTTTTTTCTCCTGACGCTCACTACAATCTCTGTTGTGTGATGACACGTGATCACTTTGAGTGCCAAGCAGCTATCGCTATTGGCTTGCTCCGGACCAATGAGAGCAAGCCAATGGAGGGGCAGCTTTTTCATATGGAGGAAAAAACAAACCAGGAGAAGGAATGTCGGCGGTCTGGAAATATTTTGGCATAGAAAGCAAGATCTGCAGCCTTAACATTTCGCAAGGTGGCGTTAAATCGGCCAGTTTCATTAAGGCAAAGGCAAAGGCAAATTTATTTATATAGCACAATTCAACACAAGGCAATTCAAAGTGCTTTACATCACATGAAAACCATAAAAATCACATTTAAATCAACACAACGTAAAAACCAAGACAAAAGATCGCATTTAATCACAGAATAAAAATAAATAAATGAAAATAAAACAAAAATAGAAATAAAGCCAAAACTACTACTAATAATAATCATTGAAATCAGCAATGGAGATATGCACAAGAGGAATAGAAGGCAGGTAGATTGAAATATATAGACAGTTATGGATATGCAGTGCTAAACAAAAGCGTTTTTAGCCCTGATTTAAAGGAGCTAACGGTTTGAGCATACTTCAGACGTTCGGGTAACTTGTTCCAGAGGTGAGGAGCATAATAACTAAATGCTGCCTCACCCTGCTTGGTTCTGGTTCTTGGAACATGCAGAAGACCCGTTCCAGACGACCTTAGGGGTCTAGATGTCTCATAGGAATCTAACAAGTCAAGCATGTATTTTGGTCCAAGGCCATTAAGTGTTTTGTAGACGAGCAGTAGTATTTTATAGTCTATCCTTTGACTCACTGGAAGCCAGTGTAGCGATTTCAAAACCGGTGTAATGTGGTCCAGCTTCCTTGTATTTGTGAGGACTCTGGCTGCAGCATTCTGTACTAGCTGCAGCTTCCTGACTGATTTTTTATCAAGACCTGTAAATATACCGTTGCAGTAGTCCAATCTGCTGAAAACGAATGCATGCATAAGTTTTTCCATGTCTTGTTGAGTCAGAAGCCCCTTAATTCTGGTTATATTTTTTAGGTGGTAATAAGCGGATTTAGTGACGGACTTTAGATGGCTATCAAATTTTAGGTCTGAGTCAATAATTACGCCAAGGTTTCTGACTTGATTTGTAGCTGTAAGTGACATTGTGCTAAGTTGGCTGCTTATCTTTGACCTTTCCTTTTTTGGCCCAAAAATGATCACCTCTGTTTTCTCCACATTTAACTGGAGAAAATTCTGGCACATCCATTCATTGATTTGATGAATGCATTTACTCAGGGAGACTAAGGGACTATAATCATGTGGGGACACAGAAATGTACAGTTGTGTGTCATCTGCATAGGCGTGATAGGAGATGTCATACTGTTCCATTATCTGAGCTAACGGAAGCATATAGATGTTAAATAAGAGTGGTCCAAGAATTGACCCTTGAGGGACTCCACACGTGAATTTGGTTCGTTCTGACTGATAATTTCCGATTGACACAAAGAAATCCCTATCATGTAAATAGGATGTGAACCACTGAAGAATAGTGTCAGTAAGCCCTACCCACTGTTCCAATCTGCTGAGTAGTATGTTGTGATCAACCGTGTCAAATGCGGCGCTGAGATCCAATAGTAGCAGAACAGATGATTTGCCTGCATCGGTATTCTGACGAATATCATTTAGGACTTTGATAAGCACGGTCTCGGTGCTGTGTTGTGGCCGAAATCCAGACTGAAATGAGTCAAAAAGATTGTTTTGGATCATAAAAGTCTGGATCTGTTCAAACACAACCCTTTCGATAATTTTCCCCAGGAATGTCAGATTTGATATTGGCCTGTAATTACTAATGGTTGAGGCATCCAGATTAGGTTTTTTTAGGAGAGGTTAGGTCATTACTTCGAAGCTGATAAAACATTTGAAGACGAAAACATTGTTATAAACTCTAAACATGGCAAGTCGTCATAAATCGGGTGCCGCTAAACATTGAACGTTTACATTAGCAATCACCATGACCAAAGCCCGATTCGAGTCTGCCACCGGCTTGTAGCCTATTGACCTGCGGTATGACAAGACATGCTGCTCGCATTGAGCCGAGGAGAGAGAAAGTGATGGGGGATCAGGGATATATGTTAGTCTGTGGGGAGCAGGTGCGCGAGGCTGAACAGACTCGGATCCGGCGGCTGGATTAATCTTGGGTTTACAACGCACTGTGTATTATAGCAAACGCTAATACGAATCCATCACCGAAACAGCACAAACGAAGAGTGGAACTGTTTTGTTGCTTAGTCGGCAGGCATAGCACTCTCAGTCGTATTGTATTGTGGCTACATGGGACAATAGATGGAAATTGTATTGTGTCACATCACATTGCGGTCTGTTGAATTTAACTCATTTGCTCCCTGAAACGTATAAATACGTTCTATTTTTAAATGCTTCATTGTCCCAAAAACGTATTTATAAATCTTTTGCATTTTTTTTTTTTTTTTTTTTTTTTTTTTTACAAAAAGAATCTATAGCTTGCGATCTATCAGAGAAACAAAAAACAAGGCTCCAAACCCATTTTAAAGCAATAAAACTGGCCACTGGAGGGCAGTAGCGCATTTTGTAAAGACCCGCAACCTGATTCAACAGCAATGAAAGGCCGGGCAGCACGGTCGGAGCACTGGCGGCAGTATGCCAGGCGCTGGACGACGGAGCAAAACGACTGAGACCACCGTGCAGCGGGCTCGCCAAGCAGATCCCGTAGAGATTAAAAAATAATCCATCTTTGTGAGACAGACAATGATGAGGGAAAAGTTTACACGACAGACGCGGCGACAACGGCGTCATCTCATGTGTAAACAAATTGTTACTTTGCTATCAAAAGCTGTATTTGTCTTGTTCATTATGATATTTTGTAAAAGGAAAACATTATTAAGATGTTTGGGATGTATGTAACTAATGCAAAAAATAGCTGTGTTGAAGTCAAAGTTTGAAATGTATGTGTTTACAAAAAGCTCATTTTCTCCGTTTTTTTCATCAGAAATTGGAAAATTGCTCAAATTAAGCTATTTTCTAATGCTGATTTCTAAAGAATGGAAAAAGATATGAACTTACATTTTTTTCTGCTGAAAGAAGAGAGTCTAATCTTTCTTTTTGTGGGTTCCACAATAGAACAGAATTTTCTGTGGGCCTTGCAAAATCAGTCAAAATCCAGAAAAACGGCCGGGAGCGAAGGGCCTTGCTCTGGTGAAAATGGCTGGGAGTGAATGAGTTAACTGTGCAACTCAATTTAAATAATTTGAAAATTTACACTGTCATTGCTTGCAAAGCGTTAAAAGCACTAATGTATTTTCTGTTGCATCGCCCTTTTTTTTGTCGCATCAATTCAAAAAAACTTTTTTTGTTGTTGCTGTTCCAGAAAACATGCGCTAGCTAGCTAACTATCTCTGCTGATCACATGTCAGTATGTCAGCCAATTGAACGGATAAATGAGTCCAGGCGTTTTGCTTTGCTGTGTGCATTCGCACATTGACGTGACTCATCATCGTCAGACTCGGATAACTGCAGCAGCTAGGGAAACCTTCATGCCATCCGTGGAATAAAATAAATAATAAATATAGGTGGAAACGGATTACGCTACACAAGCACTTTTTATTTTGCTTGTTATTACCACTTGTGCATGTAAATCTGATGTTGGTAGATTGTTTTCTTCTTGGAGATGAAATGCATGTGCGGCAGCTCAGCATTTTAAACATTTTTTTTTACATAACGTTTTGACAGTTGCCATCATATTTTTGGAATCGAAGCACCGTGTACCACAACAGCATTCCGGCCCTGAATCTTATACCGGAACTGCGTTCCTGCCCTGAATCTTATACCGGAACTGCGTTCCTGACCGTTCTGGCCCACTTTCACCCATGGTCTTAACATTACTTATTTTTACGGAAATATGTACGGATGCGGTGTGGCTATTTTAGCTAACTTGGCTGCTACGTAATTTACGTAACACTGAACCGACAAATTACTTTTTTCTTCTTTCTTGTTTATTTTACAATATATAAATTTCTTCCTGTAATATTTTCTCGCAGTATTACAATGCATGACAACTTTCATCTCTAAATATTTTGACTTTATCCTCGTAGTCTTATTTTTTTCTTTGCTTGGCGCTATTATTTCGTCGTAGTATTCTGTAATATTGGCGTAAACTACAACAATGTTGACTACAAGCGTGTACGCATCACTACCGTGTTATGTCATTTCAATGCAAGTGTCCATGCAGCTGACAGCCCGCATGTGGCACGAGGCCTCCCCGGCGGAGGCGTGACATCATCCGGCTGCAGGCCACGGCGCCTGCCCGCCGTCAATACGCGGAGGTAGAGAAAGGTGTGGGGTCTTACCGAGTAGCAGTAGCCGGTGCGTCTGCTTGTATTCCCGCTTAAGCTCTTTAAGGGCCCGGTCGATGCTCTTGCTGACTTTCCTCGCCTCCTTCTCGGCCTCCTTCTCCTCCAAGAGGAGCTTGTCCCAGTTTTTCTGCTTGGGGCCGCTATTGTTGCTTTTGTGAGGCAGCTGCAGGCGGCGTCCTCCCCGCTCCTTGGCCGCCGCCGCGGAGGACGACGAGGTCCCCTTGCCGCCGCCGCCTCCTCCTCCTCCGTTCTGGATGAGCACGGCGTCCCCGGAGGAGCCGTGCTCCCGGCCGGGTCGGCATCCGCCGCTGTTGACATCCGCGGGACGAGCTCCTTGGGTGCGGGTCGGCGCGGATACCTCCGCTGCCGCCGCCGCGTCCGGATGCGGCTCCGAGTCCGAGGCGGCGTTGGAGATGGAGCCGCTCAGGTGGTCGCCGAAGAGCCGCGGCCGCAGACTGTAGCACAGCCCCATGCTGAACCTGATAAGTGCCGAAGGGGATCGCTCATAAAGGAAGAATCTGCGCCAGCGGCCCTAGCGAGCCATCGTCACACACACGCGCACACACGCGCGTGCGCACACGGCCGTAAAGTCCGTCGCTCCGTCCGTCCGTCGCTAAGATGTCGCTCCCGAATGGAAGCGGAAATGAGGAGCACCGGGTGGGCGCCGACATTCGCTACATGACATTGTGCCTTCGAGCCCCCCCTCGCCTTTGCTCAATGAGTGCGTGTCGCTTCGTTGGGCTCGCGCGAGTAGCTCGCTCTCGGATCACCTGATCGTGTCCGTGGACACTGCGGGTCCACAGTACACTCGCCTTTACCGTACGGCGGCTGCGAAGGACGCAAATCTCAATTCACGGTGCGCTTCTGGTGACGGCATTACGACCTGGTGACCGATCTAGGCGCTTAACAAATGACAGATTTTTCCCAACAGTTACAGAATTTTACGAGGAAAAATTAGCTGAGAAACGCACTCGAAATAAATTGGACGTCTATCGCCGTCAATGGCACTGAAAGATTCACAGCCAGTCCCCACAGTTTAAGTGAGGCAGGTAGGTAGTTCAGAGTAAATATTCAATTTTTAAAAAACTTTTTTTCCATTCTTTTATTTAAGTAAAATGGAAAAGTAAATATTTTCGGATTACTTTTTAACATAGTTTTAGTTAATGATAGCTTTGCATGTAATTCCATTTTTTTTTTTCAATGGCTTTCTTCAGCGCGCCGCACAACCCATCGACACCGTTCTAATACCGAAATGATTGAAAATCTCGTGCAATGTACGGAATCTGTTTTGAATGAACCCAAAAAAATTATAGTTCGTGGCAAAATGCGGGCATTTTTCCCCCAAAATGTATCTAGTCCTACATTTTTTTTTCAATCTAATTAACATAAATCAAAAATTGCATGAAGGAACATAAAAGTTGTATACAGAATTTGCAAAAAATGGTTCCCCCAAAATTGTCCAAAAAAGTGCCCATTTATTTCTAAAGGCCAAAGTTTCCCTTTCATTTTCAATGGCAGAAAAACATGGATGGTTGTGATTTTTTCACTAAAAACTTACCATTCCAGCCCATTGACATTTAACAGGCGCCCAAGTACTGTAAGTCAATGCCATTGATGGCCATGTATCTCGAACCCAAAAAAATTATAGTACGTGGCAAAATGCAGGGATTTTTTGTAATTTTTTTCCAAAATGTATCTAGTCCTACAATTATTTTTTTAATCTAATTAACATAAATCAAAAATTGCATGGAGGGACATAAAAGTTGTATACAGAATTTGCAAAAAATGGTTCCCCCAAAATTGTCCCAAAAAGTTCCCATTCATTTCTAAAGGCCAAAGTTTCCCTTTCATTTTCAATGGCAGAAAAACATGGGTGGTTGTGATTTTTCACAAAAAACTTACCTTTACAGCCCATTGACATTTAACAGGCGCCCAAGTACAGTAAGTCGATGCCATTGACGGCCATGTATCTCGATTCTATTGATGCCAATGTACCAAGGGTGTAGGTTTGCTTAGCGACGATAGGGACATAACACTAGCAACTTTTCAGGATGCTGAAATTGTTCCCACCAACTTTTTTTCAAGTTTTTTTTTCTGCTAGCAACAGTCACTGTAAGTAATGTAAAAAGACTGTTGTTGTTTTTGTTGAGGTGGGGACCACCACTAATTTTGCTCCTGAAAGTCCAACATGCATCAGAGTTAGAATCACATTATTCTGTGTGAATTTCCTGAACTCGAGTAGGAAGGTGCTTTGAAATATCCTCCTGTATGTGTGTCCTACTGTTGACGTTAAGTAAACTGTGAGAATTGTAATGAACCGAGATTTACCCCCTTCTCCCATACATTTTTATTTTATTTACTGTATGTGGTCTTATAACAGCCCAAAGACGCTTTCATTTTTTGTTGAGTTTGGCTGTGGTTGTGGACAAAAACAGTGCTGTTTTACCTGAGGGAGGGCTCGTTTTTTTTTTTGTTATACGCTAAGACGTTTTTTCATTTACTAGTATATTTATTTATTTAGACAATGTTGAGTGGTCTTAAGACAAATGTTTATTTTTTTTGCATACCTGGATAGTTTAGAGGTTATTAACAGGTTTGTATTTATTATGTAGGCCAGTATAATTTATGTTCAAATATTGCAATTTAAATTTGCTAATAAAATCCGGACATTTATTCTGAATGTTTTGAAAATGTTTTAGTAGTTTTGAAAACAAAAGTTTGAATCAAACGATGTATCACCTGAAATAATATGCACTGCAAAAACACACCTGCTTAAAACTAGTTAAATTCCTGTTTTCAGTGTAAATCTACTAGAAATAAGTTAAATGATCTGTCAGCGCTTCAAGTAAATTTTCCTCAGATTTCTTAAAATAAGAAAAATAGCTAACTGAAAATAAGCTTAACAGAATTATTTTAACCAAAAAGTTTGTATATTTAATCTTAAATTTAAAATAAAAAAAAGCTTGTCAGAAATGTTCTTAAATCAAAGATAGATATTGTTCAAAACATTATTTGACAGCAAATTTTTCTGGAATTAGTTGAAAAATGACCAACTTTTAGATGTGTGGGCTTAATAAGAACAAATAGTTACAGTGGGGCAAATAAGTATTTAGTCAACCACCAATTGTGCAAGTTCGCCTACTTGAAAAGATTAGAGAGGCCTGGAATTGTCAACATGGGTAAACCTCATCCGTGAGAGACAGTGGAGAAAAAAAAACAGAAAATCACATTGTTTGATTTCTAAAGAATTTATTTCCAAATTAGAGTGGAAAATAAGTATTTAGTCAACTACAAACAAGATTTCTGGCTGTCAAAGATGTCTAACTTCTTCTAACGAGGCTTCACTCGTTACCTGTAATAATTGCACCTGTTTGAACTCATTATCAGTACAAAAGACACCTGTCCACAATCTCAGTCCGTCACACTTCAAACTCCACTATGGCAAAGACCAAAGAGCTATCGAAGGACACCAGAGACAAAATTGTAGACCAACACCAGGCTGGGAAGACTGAATCTGCAATAGGTAAAACGCTTGGTGTAAAGAAATCAACTGTGGGAGCAATTATTAGAAAATGGAAGACATACAAGACCACTGATAATCTCCCTCGATCTGGGGCTCCATGCAAGATCTCACCCCGTGGCATCAAAATGATAACAAGAACGGTGAGCAAAAATCCCAGAACCACACGGGAGGGACCTAGTGAATGACCTACAGAGAGCTGGGACCACAGTAACAAAGGCTACTATCAGTAACACAATGCCCCGCCAGGGACTCAAATCCTGTACTGCCAGACATGTCCCCCTGCTGAAGCCGGTACACGTCCAGGCCCGTCTGCAGTTTGATAGAGAGCATTTGGATGATCCAGAAGAGGACTGGGAGAATGTGTTATGGTCAGATGAAACCAAAACACAACTTTTTGGTAGAAACACAGGTTATCGTATTTGGAAGAGAAAGGATACTGAATTGCATCCGAAGAACACCATGCCCACTGTGAAGCATGGGGGTGGAAACATCAGGCTTTGGGGCTGTTTTTCTGCAAAGGGACCAGGAAGACTGATCTGTGTAAAGGAAAGAATGAATGGGGCAATGTATCGAGAGATTTTGAGTGAAAAACTCCTTCCATCAGCAAGGGCATTGAAGACGAGACGTGGCTGGGTCTTTCAGCATGAAAATGATCCCAAACACACAGCCAGGGCAACAAAGGAGTGGCTTCGTAAGAAGCCTTTCAAGGTCCTGGAGTGGCCTAGCCAGGCTCAAGATCGCAACCCCATTGAAAATCTGTGGAGGGAGTTGAAAGTTCGTGTTGCCCAACAACAGCCCCAAAACATCACTGCTCTAGAGGAGATCTGCATTGAGGGATGGGCCAAAATACCAGCAACAGTGTGTGAAAAGCTTGTGATGAGTTTAGGAAAACATTTGGGGTCTGTTATTCCCAACAAAGGGTACATAACAAAGTATTGAGATGAACTTTTGGTATTGACCAAATACTTATTTTCCACCATGATTTGCAAATAGATTCTTTAAAAATCAAACAATGTGATTTTCAGTTTTTTTTCCACATTCTGTCTCTTATGGTTGAGGTTTACCCAGGGGTGAAAGTGGTTAGAATTTCTTGCCGGAACTCCCCGCCGTGAAGGCCGCCACAGAGCCAGAAATTATAGGTTTGTTTTTTTGTTTTTTGTTTTTTTTTTGGGGGGGGGGGGGGGTCAAAACTACTGAAATGCAAAGAAAACTGTTATCGTCAGTTATTTCTATAACATAACAAAAACTGATTTTCATTCAAAATTGTATTTTTTCAATGATTTGCAAAATAAAACTTAACAAAAACAGCTATTACCCCAACCTCCATCTCCAAATTTTTATTTTCCCTCATTTCCTCACATCCTAAATGCCAAATCTCAATTTTAACTACTTAAGAACATACTAGGATGTATATTAAAATTGAAGATAATGTAAACATTTACTTTTTGTTGTTTTTAATAATAAAGATATAAGTAACATACATTCTAAAAAATAAGTACAAATGACTTATATTATGCAGAGTGAAATGGAATATATTTTGAAGATCGTGCAAACATTGACTTTTAAATCATAAGGAAATGAATAAGTAGCCTAACATAAATGAACAAATAACAATCCAAAGTGCACATTGACAGCTAAGATGTTCTGAACCTCCCCATCAGAGCAAATGAAACTAAATATGATAAATAGGCCACCTTAACTCTTTGTTCGCTCTTAAAGATTTGATCAATTTTCTGTTGCATTGCTTTTTTTATTTTTATTTTTTTTAATTAATTAATTAATTTATTTTTAAGCTGTTTCAGAAAACATGCACTGAATCTTATACCGGAACTGCATTCCGGCCCTGAATCTTATACTGGAACTGCGTTCCTGACCGTTTCCTTCCACTTTCACCCCTGGGTTTACCCATGTTGACAATTACAGGCCTCTCTAATATTTTCAAGTGGGAGAACTTGCACAATTAGGGGTTGACTAAATACTTATTTGTCCCACTGTACCACCGCAATTTCTGTCCAGCGGTACTTCTACTGATGAAATTAGTTCTGGGAGTAGTTTTGTAACCTGAAAATTCTATAAGTACAGACACATATTCCATGTAAATGCCCTAATCCGTTCCAAGACCCCCAAAATTCAAACAATTTTTTATAATGCATGAAAATGAATTAAAAAATGCAACAAATACCTGTTACAATTAGATTATTGCATTTAAAAAAAAAAAAAAAAGTTATCATGACAAAAACAGAATAAAGAATAAAAGTTAATACACTTAAGTAAAGCTGTTAGAACAAGAGGGGCAAATGAAGAGGATGCTACGATATACACATACCAGTACACTAGACGTCCCTCTTAGCCAGTTGGATGCTAGCAAGATGCTTGGTAATATCCAATGGCAGTGCAGCTATGTTACGTTCAGTAAACTCTGGGAGATGCGAGTACCAGCAATTTTTGCCTTTCTTATCCAGAACTTTCTTCGTAACAAGAGGCAATATTTTCCCATTGAGGCGTGTCTTAAACTGAAAATTCTGTATGTAGAGACATTCATAAGTAGAGGTACCACTGTATAAGAGCTAAAACTGCAAGGTTAAGAACAACTGTATTAGAACAACAGTAAGGTTATCAATTTTCTTTCAATATTTTAAAATGGTTAATCTCTGGTCAACTTTGAAACCAGGTTTAGTCTGTCTACAATTGTTTAATGAATTGAAATAAAGAAGCGTAGTAGGTCAAGAAATTATTTAGATTATTCCAAGAGTCTGTAGCATTGTGCATAGATGTCTAAGTGTTGGGATATAAAATCAAACAAGAACCACAGCAGTGGTCAACATAAAATTAAAAAGATGTGATGTCCTTACATGATCATTGCCAAGTCAAGGAAACAAACTTTTAGAACAGGAGTACTTGTCTATGTTTTAAAAGAGCTTTCTTCAAAGTTTTATTCATGACAGAATATCACTCTTGTGAAGATGAACATGACAGTCATGAAAATAAGTCCAGCTTTAAATAGCAAATAATGACAATAATATCAAGTGTTGTTGAAAAATGGTGGCAATAATTTTAATGTTACATGAAAATGTTCCTTTTTAGGAGAGTATAGCCACATTTGTTTTTGAACACACGTTACTCTTGCATTTGGCTATCTGCTAACGTTAGCTATGCTGTCGTTTTGTTAGCTGACACTAGCTTTAACAGGTAAACATGAAAGATGAAGGCTGATGACAAATCCAGATGCAAAAATTTTATCTCTCCAGACTTCAGACCTGCAATATTTTTGTCCATCCAAAGCACTCACACATTTGACATAAAAAAAACAACTTTATTTCGCTTCTTGCTGCTTCCCGCCAAGCTTTTTCTTCTTCTTCTTCTTCGGTTTGCTTTCATCTTCCAAAAGGACTTCTTCGTGTGTGAAGATACGCACTCGCTTTGTCTTCAAAAGTGCCTTAGCCAACTCTGCAAAACCATAATAAAAAAAATAAATCAATATTAACACTTTCAGTGCCATGGACGTCTAATCATATGGCTCTTTTCATTCTTCTGCTGTGCATTTAAAATAGTTGATCCTTAGTACACGTCCAATCCATTTGTACAAGAGCGGTCCCATTTCAAATGGATTGGACGCAGTGCTGTTTTCGTCAACGTTAACGAAAAATGTCAACGGGAACTTTTTAGATGACGAGACAGTAACGAACTAAAAACATGTTTTGAGATACTAAAAAATAACGAGCATAATGCCAGTTTTCGTCTGACAAGACGAGAACGAGAAGAAAATGCGCCACGGTTTCCGTCACATGGTCACAATGTCTGACAGTGGTATGAAAAAGTATCTGAAACCTTTGGAATTTCACACATTTCTGCATAAAGTCACCATCAAATGCGATCTGATGTTTGTCAAAATCACACAGATGAAAAAAACAGTGTCTGCTTTAACTAAAACCACCCAAACATTTATAGGTTTTTATATTTTAATGAGGATAGTATGCAAACAATGACAGAAGGGGGAAAATAAGTACGTGAACCATCACATTTAATATTTTGTGCCCCCCACCCCTTTGGTAGCAATAACTTCAACCAGACGCTTCCTGTCGATGCAGATCGGTCTGGCACATCAATCAGGACTAATCTTGGCCCATTCTTCTCTACAAAACTGCTGCAGTTCAGTCAGATTCCTGGGATGTCTGGCATGAATCACTGTCTTTAGGTCATGCCACAGCATCTCAATGGGGTTCAAGTCTGGACTTTGGCTTGACTACTCCAGAAAATGTATTTTGTCCTTCTGAAACATTTCTGAATTAATTATGTGTTTTGGATCATTGTCTTGTTGCAGCATCCATCCTCTTTTTAGCTTCGACTGTCTGACAAACGGCCTCAGGTTTTCCTGCAGACCAACATCCTGATAAACTTTTGAATTCATTCTTCCATTAATGATTGCAAGTTGTCCAGGCCCTGAAGTAGCCAAACAGCCCCAAACATGATGATCCCTCAACCATGCTTCACGGTGGGGATGAGGTGTTGACATAGGTGAGCTGTTCCATTTTCCCCCACACATGACGTTGTGTGTTACTCCCAAACAATTCAACTTGGGCTTCATCAGTCCACAAAATATTTTGCCAAAACGTCTGTGTCGTGTCCAAGTGTCTTTTTGGGAACATTAATCAGGCAGCAGTGTTTTTCTTCCCATGAAAAACACAACTATTCTTGGCCATAGTTTTACATATAATTGATGCACGCAGAGATATTGGACTGTGCCAGTGATTTTAATAAGTCTTTAGCAGACACTCTAGTTTTTCTTTCTTTCTTTTTTTTTTTTTTTTTTTTTACATCTCTGAGTATTCTGCGCTGAACTCTTGGCGTCATCTTTGGTGGACGGCCAGTCCTTGCGAGAGAGACAACAGTGCCAAACTCTCTCCATTTGTAGACAACTTCCTTGACTGTCGATTGATGTACATCCAGACATTTAGAGATTGTTTTGTATCCTTCCCAGCTTTAAACAAATCAACAATCCTTGATCGCAGGTCTTCAGACAGCTCTTTTGACCGAGCCACAATGCACATAAGACAATGCTTCTCATCAAGACATTTCTTACCAGGTGTGTGTTTTGTAGTGCAGGGCAGCTTTAAACCACTCATGAGTGATTGGGCACATACCTGACTTAAAATGTTTGGTAAAAATTGCTTTCAATTGCTCTTTAAGTATCCTAAGGCAGAGGGTTCACTTATTTATTTTCCCCCTTCTGTCAATGTTTGCATGCTATCCTCATTAAAATTTGAAAACCTATAAATGTTTGGGTGCTTTTAGTTATTTTTTGCAGCGCGGCCCATCCCTCCTCCCGCAGCCCAGCAAAGGAGCCATCGGCTCCCCGTGGGATCCAGGGTGGTCCCCTGGGTGGCGCGCACCCATCAACCGGCCTTCAGGGATGGCAAGAGGGGACGAACCATCAACCCCACGCCCACCCCCGACCACCCGGCCCACGAGTCCCAGCCTCAGCCCCCCAACCGGCAAGGTACGCCACGGGACCTCCAGCGGCCCACCAAGCCCAGGGCTGGGCAGGGTCCCCTGCCGGAGTAGGCAACATCCAGCCGATACACCGGCGCCCAGCCAGCGACCTGCACAGGGCGGATACCCAGTCAGAGAAGAGAGGGGAAGACGGAGGCAGGAGAATGCCAAGTAGAACGCAAAGCAGCCACCGCGGGGCAACGCGAAATCTGAGCCCCGACCTTCCCCCACTCCCGCGGCCGGCAGCCCAGGCCGGGCTCGAGGGGAGGCCAAGCCCCGGGAGCCACGCCGTTGTGAGTGTCCTTTAAATTTTTTTTTTTATTTCACAGACGAAAACATTTTGTGTAAACATCGACCTAAAAATAGGAGAAATTGGTCGAGTTTTCATCAACAAAAACTAGACACATTTCGAGATGACTAAAACTAATAAGTATTATCATCCAAAAGACTTAAGTCGAAAATTTAAAAGGGCCGCTAAAAAGAACACCGATTGGACGCCCATGTGTAATTATCGCCACCTTGTGACGTGGCTGCGGCCTCGCCTCCTTTCTCGTCTTCTGCGGTCTGCCGCGGCGTTGAAGGTTTCCACACGGCTAGACACGTCAGCCTGGCCGCAGTGTTCACTTCCCCCAAGAGGATGGGACATTCCAGCTCCTGTCAGGTGACACGGTCGCTTGACATACAAAGCAGAGCACATGACGACAGTGCAGTTTAGAGGTTGACTGACCTGGTTGAGATGGAGCTTCCACATTTTGATGAAGCCGTCGTTGGACGCTGTGACCAAAATGCAGTCGTCGTCTATCTTGAAACTTTCCACCGCTTTTACCCTGACAAAGCACAAAACTAAAAATGATGCATCTGGTCAACACCCGATGATCTAATTGTAAACTTATTCTTTTTTTCCCCTTCATTAAAATAGGACTTTTTAAACCAGGGTTGTCCAACCTACAGCCCGCGGACAAACTGCAACCGAGTGTTTTAATGGCCCACAGCAAATGATGAAAATATTCTTGAACATGCCATGAACGAGAAGCTTGAACTCAGCATATATTCTGTTGTACTTCTTAGCTTCAACACTAGATGGATCTAGTCACTTAAACAGTGCCTCTCAATGAGCTCAGGGGTCAAAACCTGACAACATGTTGAAATCAATGAAGGAAACTAAAATTTCACTTGTTGAATGAGACCAATAATAGCTTTTGTAAATCACTGATTGTTTGGAACAAAAAATTCAGTTAAATATATCATATAGCAGATGAACACAGTAATATTTGAGAAGTGAAATGAAGTTTGGAGGATAAATAGAAAATCTGTGATAATCATTTACAGAAAAATAAAATTATTTAAATTTGGGCGTCTTTGCGCTTTTATTGATTAAGAAAAATATTAATTTTTGGAACTTAAAATATGTTTGATGAGGTGATTGACAACAAACTACATCCACAGGTGCAGCAAATCATGAGAAAGGGTATTTAAGGTGGCAAATTGCAAATTGTTCTCCTCTTTGTATCATCTCTGAAGAGTGGAAACATGGGAGCAAAAAAAAACAACTTTCAATTGATCTGAAAGAAAACATTACTGATTCCTGGTTTTTCGTTGTTAATGGTGACCAGAACCCGACGCTATCAGTGAAAAACTGCAAAGTAGCCCCACCTCCAACTTTTTAAAAAAATGTATTAAGATGTACCATTGGAAAGATACAAATAACACATTTTTTTTTACCTTTCTCCCCAAAGTATAATTAAAAAAAAAAAAAACGTATATACAGTCATGTGAAAAATTAGGACACCCAACGAAATAATCAGTTCTTTATCAAGAAATGTTCACATATCAATGACTGATCTTGTTTTTCTTTATCTCTGGAAAAGAAAGTGACTTAACTGCAGGTAAACAAAAAAAATTATCATTATTTTCCTCATTAAACAAAATATAACAACGAAAATGCATATCCTAACTGAGGGAAAAGTTAGGACACCCTACAACCGAATAGCTAGTGTTACCCCCTTTGGATAAAATAACTTCAGTGAGACGGTTTTTGTAGCCATCTACCAGTCTTTTACATCGGTCTGAACAAAGTTTGCCCTACTTCTCAATGCAAAATACTTTCAGCTGTGAGATGTTTGAGGGGTTTCTTGCATGTACAGCCCGTTTCAAGTCACCCCACAGCATCTCAATGGGATTAAAAGATCAGTGCTTTTACTCAGCCATACCAGGACTCTCCATTTCTTTTCAGCCAGTCCTTGGTGGATTTATTGGTATGTCATTGTCATGTTGCAGGGTCCAGTTTTTTCTTCAGCTTTAAATTTTTTCACAGATGATCTCACATGTTCCTCAAGCACCCTCTGGTAGATAGGTAGAATTCATGGTGGACTCTATGATGCTAAACTGGCCAGGTCTTCCTGCATCAAAGCATCCCCAAACCATGACACTTCCAACTCCATGCTTCATAGTTGGTATGAGGTTCTTTTCTTGGAATGCTGTATTGGGTTTTTGCCAAACATGTCCTCTGTTCACGTGTCCAAATAATTCAATTTTAGATTCATCTGTCCAAAGAACATTATTCCAGACGTCCTGGACTTTGTCTAAATTAATTCTGGCAAATTTCAGTCTGGCCTTCTTGTTCCTCAGAGAGCAAAGGTCCTTGCACAGCTCCCATGAAGGTTAAACTTGTGAAGTTTCATTCTGATTGTAGAGGAATGCACTTTCTTGGGACAGCTCAGCTGTATTTTTTGTTTTTTTAACTGAAAAAAAATGTGATGCTCTGAGAGCACGAAGTAGCGAAGGATCACTGTATTCCACATTATAGTTTAGGGGAAGGATACAAAACGTTGTTGCAGAAATTTAAACTGTCAGTTTCCACTGTGGGGAACATAGTAAGGCAATGGTAGACCACAGGCATAATTCAAGTTACAGTGATCCTCTGATTTAAATACATGTAGGCTCTAATAAACCACAATTGTTCTCTTGTACTAAAACATGTTGTTAGAAACACATAAAATGTTAAATCAATGGCAATACTTTATAATATTTAGTCCATATTTTGACCGTTGGTTGGCGCCATGGTTTGCGGGCTCGCAGTGATGACGTAATTGGTATCTTTCCGAATGTGTAGCGTGTTAAACAGTTGCTTATTGCTGCCTAAACTCGCGAAGTAAAATGCCCACGATGTGCTGCTTTTGGATGCAATTTCCAGTCAAATGGAAAAAAGGTGAGTGAAGTGAGTGGTCAAGGTGGAATTATTATTTTTAGTGAATAAATGTGCATAAGTGGAAGCTTCTCCCCCTTTTTGGTCCCTGTATGCATGTATCCTACCCACCACGCGTTACAACTGGCGCCCGAACATTTTTCCTGGATCCTCAGTCAAGTAAGGGTCCCATCGCGTCTGCAATAATGGTTTTGGATCTGTCCATTTATTTATATTCGTCGGTCCCACAGCGGCTTTTCGGATCAGTCTATTTTGTGGAATCGACGGCCTAATCGCGACTGCGATATTGCCATGGGATCGGTCTAATTCCTGGATCTTCGAGTGAGTAAAAAACGTGGATTTGGATTAGTATTGCTATCTTTTTTGTTGACTATTCTTCTTGGGAGTTTTCCCCAAATCATACTAAATAATTAAAGCACTATGGCACGCTACAGTGACGACAGTGATTCTGACGTGGACCTTACAACAATGTTGGAGTTCGTCAGGGAATGCGTGTTTGCGTACTGCTGAGCTCCCGAGTGAAGAGTGGTCAAGGTGGAAATATTTTTTGTGAATAAATGTGCATAAGTGGAAGCTTCTCCCCTTTCTGGTACTTTTATACACGTATCCTAGCTACCACACGTTACAATGTACAAGACCTGGATTACACAAGCTCTTTGGCCTGTACTGTATGTAAAGCACACGACAGCTCTGGATGCTAACGATATACATAATTATATTGGGAAAACGTTTGAAAATTCAATATGCTTACCTTGAATATCTGCTAATAAAACCGGAGTTCCCGAATCCCAACAGCATGCACTCTCGCTCCCAACCGGAGTTACCAACAGGACTCTCTCGCATCACCAGTTTTGCCCAACTTTTGTCTTATCAGGTATTTGCTGCACGCATTTTTCCCTGAAACTCGTCTTGTGAACGACCGACAGCACTGTCCTGCTCTTCACTTTTCAGATCTGGTTCAAATAGGAAGGGTAGAACTGACGACATGTTGGGAAAGTTAACGAGTGACAAGCTGGAATCTCGGCATTCGGGGCCAGTGACGTCACGCACTGCGACGTAACCAGAATGGCGACCTATCACTTAAAATAATTTTACAAACTTTATTAAAACAAAAACATTAAGAGGGGTTTTAATATCAAATTATTATAACTCATACTAACATTTATGTTTTAAGAATTACTTGTCTTAAAAATAGAAGATCCCTTTAAGGTCCGGAGTGGCAGGCCAAGTAAAATCTTGAATAAGACTAAGCGAAGGATGGTGAGAACTGAGAAGAGTCAAATTGAACCCCCAGACCAGCTTCAAAGACCTACAACACGATCTTGCTGCAGATGGTGTCACTGTGCATCGGTCAACTATTCAGCATTGTTTAAACAAGGAGATCCTGTATGGGAGAGTAATGCGGAAGAAGCCTTTTCTGCGCACGTGCCTCAAAAAGAATCATTATTTGGATTAACTAGCCTCATTCTGGAATAAGGTTCTGTGGACTGATGAAACAAAAGTTAAAAGTTGGAGTTATTTGGGCATAAAAAGGGGACCGTATGCATGGTGTAAGAAGAACACAGCACTTGCTACCCACAGTAAAATTTGGTGGTGTTTCCACCATGTTATGGGGCTGTGTGTACAGCGCAAGCACTGGCAATCTTGTTAAAGTTGAAGGTTGCATGAGTTCCAGGCAATATCAACAGATTCTTGCAAACATGGTGCAAACGTGGTTCAGTGGTAGAGTAGTTGTTCCCCAACCCAGAGGTTGTGAGTTTGATTCTCCACCCTGATGACCTTGTCTAAGTATCCTTGAGCAAGATACTAAACCCCACGTTTCTCCTGGTGCTGCGTCACCAGTAGGTAGAGGAAGATATTGTGTGAAGGGCCTAATACTGAATTGCATCCGAAGAACACCATACCCACTGTGAAGCATGGGGGTGGAAAGAATCATGCTTTAGGGCTGTTTTTCTGCAAAGGCACCAGGACGACTGATCTGTGTAAAGGAAAGAATGAGTGGAGCCATGTATCGAGAGATTTTGAGTGAAAATCTCCATCAGCAAGGGCATTGAAGATGAGATGTAGCTGGGTCTTTCAGCATGACAATGATCCCAAACACACAGCCAGGGCAACAAAGGAGTGGCTTCGTAAGAAGCATTTCAAGGTCCTGGAGTTGCCTAGCCAGTCTCCAGGTCTCAACCCCATAGAAAATCTGTGGAGGGAGTTGAAAGTCTGTGTTACCCAACGACAGCCCCAAAACATCACTGCTCTAGAGGAGATCTGTATGGAGAAATGGGCCAAAATACCAGCAACAGTGTGTGAAAAGTTTGTGAAGAGTTACAGAAAACGTTTGGCCTCAGTTATTGCCAACAAAGAGAGTATTGAGATGAACTTTTGGTATTGACCAAATACTTATTTTCCATCATGATTTGCAAATAAATTCTTTAAAAATCAAACAATGCAATTTTCTGTTGTTTTTTCCCCCCCCCACATTCTGGTTGAGGTTCACCCATGTTGACAATTACAGGTCTCTCTAATATTTTAAAGTGGGAGAACTTACATAATTAGTGGTTGACTAATACTTATTTGCCCCACTGTACGTCAATATCGGCGCTGATAATTGGCCCGACTGATAATCTGTCTATCTCTACTGAATATTATTGACAATCTGTGGTCTGATTTGAAGTGGGCTGTCGATGCTCGGTAGCTGTCAAACCAGGCTGAGGTGGAGATTTTTTGTAAAGAATGGTCAAAAATACCTTCAGCTCGAATCCCGACACTCATTGGAGTTTGTTTGGAATAAAAAAATTAATTAAAAAATCAGTGATCTACTAGGGAAAACCTTAAAAATAATCAGGGTTGCCCAAACTTTTGCATACCACTGTACGCCATGATTCTATTGTGACGTCACACCGGAAATGACGATTGTCAAACGTGAGATCAAGGGCGTGTCTTGATACAAGGAACAGGAGAAGATTCGCATATTCGGAGTAGTGCATGTCTGCGGGACCGATAAGAATTTACAGTATGTGGAGGAGAAGAATTTTGCTTTATTTCAAAAACTTGATGAAGGGTATGAGTCATCTTCTTTGAATGAGTCGGAGTGATTACGTTTATATAAATGTGTGTGTGTTAGAGAAGCTTGATTGTATGTTTATCATTTTGAGGCCCAAAATAGAACAGATATGGTGATGAGTGCAAAAACAAACCTCACTACAAGACATCCTCCAAACAAATTTTGTGTTAGTATATTTTGGATTATATTCTGTTTTGCACTATTTTGCATAGTTGTTCTACTGTACATAATAGGGGTGGAAACTAGGGCTGTCCCAAACGACTAATTTTCTCCCGATTAGTCAGCCGACTATTTTTACGATTAGTCGACTAATCTAATAATTTTTTATTTATTTATTTATTTATTTTTAAACTAATTTAGCAATGAAATTTTTGTTGACGCTTATCAATTAAAAAAAAAAAACATATTGGAACACTCAAATCATTTATTAAAGTACAAATAAACACGTAAATAACAATAATAAATCACAAATAAACAATGAGTTCAAATGCTGATAGAATTAGCTAGTGTAGCATCCCGATTGAAAAGATGGTCTCTTAAACTGATGGTTTACAACTTTTATTCCATCCTTGATGTAAACACACCGTAAGAGCTACGGCGCACACAAATAAAGCCACACAATTAGAAATTAACAAAAACTTTTCACCTTTTTCCTTTTAAACCTTATTTATATATCAATGAATTGCCTATATGAATTGCCTTTACCTTATTACCTTATCATTGACAATGTCTCCCTTGAGTGCAATCACTGTATATACTGTATATATTTATGACCTTTTAACCTTATATAATTTTCTATACCATAAAATAAACCATAACATGAAATAAACCTTTCAATTAGCATTAAGAACAATACTAATAGCACTTATAGGCCCATTGTCAATGAAACATTATTATTTAGTAAGGCGACAGCACCCTCTGGTGTACAAAAAATTGAAAGAAAAAAAATTACAAACTGCGTGAAGGCGCTTGAGGTGTTTATTCACGGCCGACGTGCAGCCAAGCTTGGCACTGAAGAGACAGGACAGAAGAGTGTACTCTCCTTTGTTTCTTTGAAATAAGTCAATGTTTTGGACACTCTGGTGCGCTTTTTTTGGCTTTGTGCCACTTTCCCTGCTTGCAAACAGAGCATCCGACATTCTAACTTTCCACGCATATATTTTTTTAACCCTTCATTAACCGTCGACGGCATGTTGTGCTCGTCGACGGATTTACGTCATCGATGACGTCGACTACGTCGACTAGTCGGGACAGCTCTAGTGGAAACCTCTGTGTACCTCACGATACGATACGCAATGCAAGGCTCATGATACTGATTATCTCACGAAATAGCGATTTATCGATAATTATCGATACATGGGTCAGAAAATCATTCAATAATATACATTTTACAATCTATTGTTTTTTGGTCACTTCCTGTTGATTTTGGTCCGTTTACAGGTCACTTTCTGTTGATTCCATCCATCATCTTCCGCTTGCTCTGCTTTCTGTTGATTATGGGGCATTTACTGTTGGTTTTGGGTTACTAACAGGAAGTGATCCGGGAATGACCTGGGAATGTCCTCCAAATCAATAGGAAGTGACTCAAAATCAACAGGAAGTGACCTACAAATGCCCTAAAATGAACATGAAGTGACCTATAAATGCCCCCAAAACTGGAAAGATTGGCTGTGAATGCCTTGTTTCAGTGCCATTGACTGCACTAGACGTCCTATCTATCTTTTGGCCCTCCCAGTCAAAATGGACTGGACATCTAGCGCCATCAAAGGTAGCCAATGAGCTATCACCAACACTATTCTAGTGGAAGATTTGGGGGTTTTTCCCCCAAAAAGTGACACCTTTTTAAAACGATAGATCAATTCTTTGCAGTAGCATCTCCATAAACCTTTGGGATACAAAGTATTCCGATATACTGTAACACCCCTAGTATATACCCTGTTTTGACCATACAGTGGTATGAAAAAAGTATCTGAACCTTTTGGAATTTCTCACATTTCTGCATGAAATCACCTTCAAACGTGAGCTGATCTTTGTCAAAACCACACAGATGCAAAAGCAGTGTCTGCGTCAACTACAACCACCCAAACATTTACAGTGCCCTCCATAATTATTGGCACCCCTGGTTAAGATGTGTTTTTTTAGCTTCTAATTTTTTTTAATTCAAATAATATGGGACCTTAATGGAAAAAAAAGAGAAAAATCCAACCTTCAATACAAGTGCATTTATTCAGTGGGGAAAAAGTCCCACATAAAGAAATAATTATTTGACATCAAATAATGTGTGTCACAATTATTAGCACCCCTGTTGTTAATACTTTGTACAACCCCCTTTTGCCAACAAAACAAGGTCTGGGGACTGAGATGGCCATGGGAGGAGCTTGATTATGTGTCTGGTGAACCATTTCTGTGTAGATTTGGCCATATGTTTAGGGTCATTGTCTTGCTGAAAGACCCAGTGACGACCCATCTTCAGCTTTCGGGCAGAGGGCAACAGATTTTGATTTAAAATGTCCTGGTATTTCAAAGCATTTATGATGCCATGCACCCTAACAAGGTTCCCAGGGCCTTTGGAAGCAAAACAGCCCCACAGCATCACTGACCCACCCCCATACTTCACAGTGGGTATGAAGTGCTTTTCAGCATGCGCATCTTTCGTGGCACGCCAGACCCACTTAGTGTTTGGTTCCAGAAAGCTCAATCTTGGTCTCAGTTGAAGTCTGGGAACCTTGTTAGGGCGCATGGCATCATGAATGCTTTGAGATACCAGGACATTTTAAATCAAAATCGGTTGCCCTCTGCCCGAAAGCTAAAGATGGGTCGTCACTGGGTCTTGCAGCAAGACAATGACCCTAAACATATGGCCAAATCTACAAAGAAATGGTTCACCAGACACAAAATCAAGCTCCTCACATGGCCATCTCAGTCCCCAGACCTTGTTTTGTTGGCAAAAAGGGGTTGTACAAAGTATTAACACCAGGGGTGCTAATAATTGTGACACACATTATTTGATGTCAAATAATTTTTTCTTTATGTGGGACTTTTTCCCCACTGAATAAATGCACTTGTATTGAAGGTTGGATTTTTCTCTTTTTTCCATTAAGGTCCCATATTATTTGAATTTAAAAAAATATTAGAAGCTAAAAAACACATCTTAACCATGTGTGCCAATAATTATGGAGGGCACTGTATAGGTTTTCATATTTTAATGAGGATAGTATGCAAACAATGACAGAAGGGAGAAAGATAAGTGACACATTTAACATTTTGTGCCCCCCCCCCCCTTTGGCAGCAATAACTTCAACCAGACGTTTCCTGTAGCTGCAGATCAGTCTGGCACCTGCAGATCAGTCTGGCACATTGGTCAGGACTAATCTTGACCCATTCTTCTCTACAAAACTGGTGTAGTTCAGTCAAATTCCTGGGATGTCTGGCATGAATCGTCGTCTTTAGGTCATGCCACAGCATCTCAATGGGGTTCAAGTCTGGAGTTTGACTTGGCCACTCCAGAAAATGTATTTTGTTCTCCCGAAACCATTCCGAAGGTTTTTTACTTCTGTGTTTTGGATCACTGTCTTTTTGCAGCATCCATCCTCTTTTTAGCTTCAACTGTCTGACAGGTGTCCTCAGGTTTTCCTGCAAAACATCCTGGTAAACCTTTGAATTCATTCTTCCATTAATGATTGCAAGTTGTCCAGGCCCTGAGGCAGCAAATCAGCCCCAAATCATGATGCTCCCACCACCATGCTTCACGGTGGGGATGAGATGTTGATTTGGGTGAGCTGTACCATTCTCCTCCAACCATGACGTTGTGTGTTGCTCCCAAGCAATTCAACTTTGGTTTCATCAGTCCACAAAATATTTTGTCAAAACGTGTGTGGAGTATCCAAGTGCCTTTTTGTGAACATTGTTTTTGGACAGCAATGGCTTCCTCCATGGAGTCCTCCCATGAACACCGATCTTGGCCACAGTTTTACATATAATTGATGTATGCACAGAGATATTGGACTGTGTTAGTGATTTCTGTAAGTCTTTTGCAGACACTCTAGGGTTCTTTTTTACCTCTCTGTGTATTCTGCGCTGAACTCTTGGCGTCATCTTTTGAGGATGGCCACTCCTTGGGAGAGAAGCAAAAGTGCCACACTCTCTCCATTTATAGACAACTTCTCTCACTGTTGATTGATTAACATCAAGACTTTTAGAGATGGTTTTGTATTCTTTCCCAGCTTTATACAAATCAACAATCCTTGATTGCAGGTCGTCAGACAGCTCTTCTGACCAAACCATTATACACATCAGACAATGCTTCTCATCAAGACATTTCTTACCAGGTGTGTGTTAAACAACTCGTTAGTGATTGGGCACACACTTGACTTAAACTGTTTGGTAAAAATTGGTTTCAATTGCTCTTTAAGTCTCCTTAGGCAGAGGTTTCACTTACTTATTTTCCTCCTTCTGTCATTGTTTGCATGCTATCCTCATTAAAATATGAAAACCTATAAATGTTTGGGTGGTTTTAGTTAAACCAGGCACTGTTTTTTTCATCTGTATGATTTTGACGAACATCAGATCACATTTGATGGTGATTTTATGCAGAAATGTGAAAAATTCCAAAAGGTTCAGATACTTTTTCATACCACTGTAATATCTATAGCTGTCAAAAACCTGCTGTTTCTGTTGAATTATCAAATATAAAACTATTCAGTCTATTTTTTTCTGTTGAATGTTCATCCTAACAAGTTGAATAAATATTACCAAGCTTAAAAAAAATCGACAAGCATGTTTGGTAATCGATAGGACTTCAATATTACAAATTTTGACCAAGAAAATACTGGATTATTTTGTCTTGATGGACCCAAAGTGTTGATATAATTGGTCACAGTGACGAAAACAACAGTTTGCACATGAAGGTTATGTTGTCCTGAAAAAAGGAACCCAACCAGGCCATTGTGAACAAATCTTTCTGTGAAATCTGAAGGCGTGCATAAAGAGTTAAAAGACATACCTGGTTTCATGCGCCTTGAACTCACACACCCACTCCCCCTTGGCAAGATCACATAATCGCACTGTTTCATCGTCACCAGCGACAGCCAGAATGGAGTTCTGGAACAAAGAAACACAGAAAAAAAGAAAAGAAATAAAAACTACATTTTTAAATAGTGCTGGAAAATGAGCGCGCTTGGGGGGGAAAAAAACAGACATTCAAGAAATTGATGGCCGAGATTCTCTTGGGATTTTTGAGCGTGCTGGTCAGGGAGGCTGTCTGCAAGTCGTAAAGGTTGAGCTGGTCCTGGATGACCACCACGTATTTATCGCCGTCGGGAGACCAGCGGACGATGTGTGCATCTACACACACACACACACACACAAAGAAAGAACACACTTTTAATTTAAGTTTATGGCATCCAATCATCATTGTAATCTAAATTTAAATTAGTTTATCACTAGTAGACGTCCAATGCATTCGAAGTGGAAGGGTGGCAGCGAATGAACGAACGTTCATTCGCTGCCACCCTTCCACTTCGAATGCATTGGACATCTAGCGCCATCTACAGCACCTGAAGAGTTAAGAACTTACTTTGTTTGATGTTTTTGATGAAAGCTGATCTTCCATTAATGAGATTCCATGTGCTAGAAAGAGATAATCAAATAAAAACATAAACGCGCCGTCTATATTACGCGTATATTGTGTCTCACCGCAGTGTTTTGTCAGTTCCAACCGTCAGTGCAAGTTTGCCGGATGGATGTACAGAGAGCGATGTCACGTGACCCCTGGTGAAAGAAAAATGACAACCATATGTTTAAAATACAGGGTGACCCAAAAAATGGGAACTTTTTAACAATTAAGCCAAGAATGATGGAAGAAAAATGTTTTATTCATAGTAATTGAAACCCTAAAACATGCTATTTAAGGAACAATGATGGGATTCCACTCTGCTCTCTCCAGACAAGCAGGCAGCTAATGTGTGAGAAAATCAGACAACTCGCTCTTCATTCAACCAAATTGTAGTAACGCGCCCCTTCATATCCTCAGTAACGGTTTTGCAAAGATGGGAAAAGTAATTACGGTAATTAGATTAATCACAACTGAAACAAATAACGCCGTTAGAAACGCAGTTATTCTCTAAACCCGTTACTAACATAAGTGGATTTTAAGGGGGGGGGGGGGCAGCCCCCCCACCGGTGGCCGAAAAGTGTCATTGCATGTAATTTACTTTCCTTTATCCAGTATATATAAAAGTTGTAAAGCAATAAAACTGCAACAAAAATGAAAAAAAAAAAAACTTCATAATGGGTCGAAATTATTTTTCGAGCACCTTAGACAGTCATTTGCTTTGCATATAATTTAATATATATATTAGAGAAAAAATATTCAAAAAAATTTTTTTTTTCTTTGATTGAAAATATTTTTGGGGGATTGAAGCAACTTTTTGGGGGATTGAATGATTTAGGCACAAATGTAGTAACCATAATATGGCCCAAACACAAAAAGGATTGCTTCAATCAAAGAAATCTTTTTCAATGAAAATTTAAGTGTTCAAATGCAAATTTTTCCATGTCAAATATTTTTTCGCATTCAAAGTTTTTTCTATGACTGAATTTTTTTTTTTAATTGAAGTGATTTTTCTTTTTGAAAATCTATATTTTCTTTATATAAGCAACGTATTTTTTGATTGAATAATAAAGAGAAAAATGTCCAAGCCAAAATGTGGCGCAAACACAAATCAACATTACTTCAACCAAAAAGTTGCTCCAATCAAAAAAAAAAAATAAAAATGAATTGAAAAAAAAAAAAAGGCTTTCACATGCATTTAGTTTTTTTTAGTTTTTTGAGTTTCAAATTTATTTTTGCATTTAAACACTTTTTTTTTCATTGAAGCAACTTTTTTTGGTTTAAAATATATATTTTGATTGAAGCAACTTTTTTTTTTTTTTTGATTGAATAATAAAGACACAAATCTACCTCCATATGGCTCCGCCCAGGGGATGCAATTTTTGACTGGGTTAACTACATTGGCACGACACCGGCGGGCGTACCAAATTCAATGGATGACGATCTTGGCGAAAAGTATTGCCTAAGCAGCCTGATTTAGAATTCCCCTCAAGAATCATGAGAAACAAAAAAAAAACGCTCGTTGTCAACTTATTATTTTAAATATTCTTGTAAGTTAATTTTATTGCTGACAATGGGTTTTGGGGTCATCAACATGCCCCCCCCCCCTCCAGCCCCAAAAGTCAAGCTCCGCCTATGGTTATATACAACACTGGTTAGCAGTGCTAATTATGATTTAAGACACTGATTATGCTAATCAGTGTCTTAAGTGTTCGTTTGTATTGTGTTTTGGAGAAGCATATTAGCACTTTAGTTATGGTTACATAAAGTTGTCTAAATTCCTTTTATAAAGAAACCACACACATAAACCCATTCATACAAGAGCTTAGCGTCTGCTTTCAATACAAACTCTCATTCAAACTATAAATGGTCATACAAGAGCAGGGGTCGCGTTAACCGAATATTTTCCACCGTTGACCGGTTTTTTAAAACGGTGACGGAAAAAACTGAAGTCCATCTGTCATTTTGACAGGTTGCAATTCACACCCCAGACAACAGGGTGGCGAGTGAGCATATTAATTAGCTATTGTCTCTCTTGATGCATCTCGCTATCTGGGTGCTGACAGCGCATTGAAAAGTTATGGACAGGAGGCTTTGGAGCGTGTCTGTGACCACTACGGGTCACAGACCGGTGCAGCTAAACCACTGGTGCAGAAGGGGCGCATGTTTCGGGATTTCCTTCCGCTGAAGCGGGTGCTTGCGGGTTCAGGAAACCCCTCGTTCAGAGTCTTGTCGACTTTTGATCAGGTCACTTGGAGAAATCTTCCCTGATTTCAAAACTTTGGCTGAAGTGGCGCTTGTAATCCCAGTCTCCAGTGTGGCCGCAGAGCGCGGATTCAGCCTCCAGAACAACATCAAAACGACCATGAGAAGTCGTCTGTCCGAGGCAAAAGTCCAAAACCTCATGACAATAGCCTCTGCAGCAATTCCACTTGAGACATTTGATAATGCACAAGCGGGCATGCAATTCAAGTCCATGCGCACCAGGAGGAAGTTGTGAGACTGCGTTCAGGCCACAGCAGGTGAACTGTTAATTTCATTGTTCCATATGTAGCCTACCTACTGTGGCCACAGTCAGCTGTTTTTGTCACTGCGGAGAAAAAGTTACATATTCATCTGCTTGATGTGTGATGGCACGGTGTGGATTCTATGTTAAGCTTGTTCGGACAGATTATTAATTAAAAATGAATGAAAACTAAATACTATTGAATATGTCATTATTATCATTTTAAAAATTTAAGTGACGGGTAAAAATAGATTATGACCGGATTTTTATGACCCTGTCAGTCAAAATGACAGACAACGAAAAAGTCTAGCGCAACCTCTGTACAAGAGTGTGTGCTTTGGAATTGATTTTGATTGTAATTATGTAAAACTGTTATGAAAAATTATGAAAAACTGATTCATTACAGTCTGTCTTTTCCTTATTCGATTTTGTTTAGTTTAAAGAAAATAAGTCATTGACACAATTTATATCAGCGCTTTGCCCACTAGACAAAAAATGTCAATCAGCAGCATTTTTTATATTTGAATGAACATGACTTTTTCTGATTTTTATACTGAGAAATTTTTTGATGTTTTGTTACCAGAACCTTTATTAAAAATGTTTTATGTACTTAAAACAGTACAGTTGTAGAATATTTTTGAAGGAAATAGACATCCATTTTGTCTTTATTGTTTTTTTTTTTTTACCTGTACTGTTCAGCTGCTTGATACGGAAAATGGAGATCTGAGTGTCCGATTGGCTGAACAGTTTTAATGTACCACATAGGTGTATGACATACTCCCATTAAGATCAGTTAACCTACCTCGTTTATTAGGAGAAAGCAGCGAACAGGAATGGGTTATGGGGAAACAGAAGAAAAGAAGCAGAGAGAGAAGAAACACAAACAAGAATAAGAAATACATTGTACGCCTACACTAACTATGAATATGTTGGTGCTATCATTAGCTAGTTGTATTTCCGGTTGACAGGTAGGGGGGCCTGATGACCAAGAAAAGAGAAGAGGGGGTGGGGGGGTGCCAAAAATATAGGTGATTGAGAGGGGTGGAGTGTACACAAATTACCCATGTGGCCGAGAACCCAGTATTTGTGTGAATCCCTTGTGAGTATGTTGGCATCCTATTCTATGCCGTCTCATCGCTAATCCCAGAGGTTGTGCTAGACTTTTTCGTTGTCTGTCATTTTGACTGACAGGGTCATAAAAATCCGGTCATAATCTATTTTTACCCGTCACTTAAATTTTTAAAATGATAATAATGACATATTCAATAGCAGTGTTGGTCAAAAGTGGTGCGTTACTTACTCAACTCTGAATAAATTGAAGAAACTACCAGCCATGTTGTGTCTACTCTCTGCTCTGTTGGTTTGTCATCCAAGACTCGGGGTGCGTTCAGGTTAGAGAATAGCGCACGTACTTCTGACTCCAAGCTGTTTGTCCTGCTCATTCAATTAGGCTACGTTCATACTACAGGTCTTAATGCACAAATCCGAATTTTTTGTCATATCCGTTTTTTTGGCGTGCCCGTTCAGACTGCCTTTGTCCATTGAGACCGTTCAAGTATTACGCATGCGCTCTAATTCGCAGTCCAACAACGCGCCGGTGCGCAGAAGCATCAAAACAAATGACAAGTCATCCGCCATTCCAGGGCTATCATATTTTGCTTTTCAAAAGGAGGACACAAATAACAGACATAAATAATCCCCGTTTAGGCTTATATTCACAGTTTATATGGATCGATAGCATGCACGCACTGTCCGTGCATGTCACACACACATACGGGCAGTTTGCCCTGACTCTCCAAGACGGGCCGCAGCCAGACCCCTCTCCCGACTCTCGGCCGTGTAGGAAATGTTGAAATATAGCTCACGTAGAGCAGAGAGAAAACCGATCATTCTCATGCTTATCCTCAACCCATTTTTATTTTTTTATGACTGTTGTCAAGCCCGGCCCTTCCCCAAAAGCCGTGTTCACTGCAAGCTAGGCGCTAATAACGCACAACTGAAATCTGATTTGGGACACTGGACGGTATAGACCGCCGCGACAGTCTGGAAAAATGTGGCCCAGATCGGTTTTGAACCACATAAAAAAAATGACCCAGATCGGATTTGAAATGGTCCACTTCTATGCGACTTGTCCCGTTCAGACCGTCAAGTTAATGCCTGACTCGAGTCGGAAAAACACGAAAAAAATTGGATTCGTGCATTAAGACCTTTAGAATGAACGTAGCCTTAGACAATGCTCTCCATAGCTTCCTAACGTTTCCGTGTTTGCTACACCTGAATGTAGTTCGGACATTTTTCCGTGTAAGGCCAGCGACGTCATGCATCAAGAGAGACAATGCTTATTAATATGCTTACTCGCCATCCTGTGGTCTGGGGTGTGAATTGCAACCTGTCAAAATGACGGATGGACTTCAGTTTTATCCGTCACCGTTTTTAAAAAAACGGTCAACGACGGAAAATATTCGGTTAACGCGACCCCTGGCTAATCCTGACACTGAGGTTTTCTACTTGAGTGTGTCTAATTGCACGTAGTCATGCATGAATCCCATCATTTTGTCTTAATCGTTACTGACAACATGCCTGTGGCATGTGAGAGACAGTCAGGTGTACCGCGAGAAATTATCCAATATCGCTTTTTTTTTTATGTCGTGAGCGAGGTATTGCTCTTGTCACGTTCAAGAACTGCTCAGATTTCTAGCCATCAGCCATCTTATCCTTTTGTGACGACGGTCAATCCTCCCCCAAGACAACGTCGAGGACAGCATGATGGCTAGAAATCCGAGCAGTTCTTGAAGGCGACACGAGCAATACCTCGCTCTTCTGCACACGACCGCAACCTTCTACCTACTCCTTCCGTCCTACTGCAATTCCGTCCGACGACGTTAAAAAAAAAAAAAAAAGCGATATTGGATCATTTCTCGAGCAGCTATCCAACAGCGCCATGGTGCCAAGCAAGTTTAAACGTCATCTCCAAACTAAACACCCTTCATTTCAAAACAAGTCGATGGACTATTTTGTTCGTCTTTGTGAAAACACTGAGGAACGGATAACTTTTTTGAGAAAAACAACCAAGGTAAATAAGAAAGCCCTCAAAGATAGTTAGCTTGTTGCGGAACTTTTTGCTAAATCCCAAAACTTCCACACTGTGGAAGAGACATTAATACTACCTGCCAGCAGAGCCATTGTCAACGAGATGCTTGGTCCCGATGCAGTTAAAGACATTGCTAAAGTCCCCCTGTTTGATGAATCTGAGTTTTTCAAGCCTAACTGCTATAAAAAAAAAAATAATAAAAACAGCACGAATGAGAGCTGATGAAGAAGATTCCTGCCAGGATGTCGGCTTTGTGTTAATCTAAACAGGCTCAAGTTTCACACTGAGTAAGTATAAATATTGAGAAATTATGTTATAATTAAATATACTGTACAGAAATTAATTTTGGAACATTTTTGGTTTGTGGTGTGCCGTGAGATTTTTTCCAATGTAAAAACGTGCTGTGGCTTAGAAAAGGGATAGAAACACTGGCCTAAAACAAATTCCAGTTAAATTGTGTGAAGGTAATTGAAAAAATTGATATTCATCCGATTAATCATTTAATTGTCCAATTGATTATAAAAATAATCGTTAGCTGCAGCCCTATGCTTTAATAATGAAATTAGATCCCAGTCTTCCTATCTCAGCCGTCTTGGCCCCGCCCACTAAATAACCTAACAGAAGATGTCATCACACCCAGAATGAGCTGCATATTTTTGCAGCCTGCCATCATGCGATCCATACTATTCTCTTATTGCCGTGTGACCGGTCTGTAATGCCATCGACATGTATTAGCTGCATTGTTTTGGGTGGAAAAATTACGAAATGATTAAAAGAAAAAAAAAACTGCCAGACTTTAGTACCAAATTCAATGTCTACTTTCCACATATAAAATTACATTAGTGCAGTTATTTTCATTTTCTTGACATAGTTACCATTTCATAGCATCTCAATGTATTGTTAATAAATGGTTCATGATAACACATAAAAACCATACTTTCAAAATTCCTCACAACTTAAAATTTGTATTTATTTTTTAATGATGGGCTTCTCTACCACCAGGGTTTGCGAGTTTTTTGGGGGAAACCCTATCACCCACTTCCTGCACCCCCATTAGCAGACTGACTTGTGCGCTTTGATGGACTTGAGGCACTCCCACTTCTTGGTGCTCCACACACACAAAAGTCCGTCTTCTCCCCCGCTCATCAGATGCGTCGTCCCGTGAAACTCCAGGCAGGTGATGGAACCTGAACAGCACGCGTGGCAAGTCAGGAGGCGGCAAAGTCACATCAACCGGAGACGATGTCGGCGCCACTCACCGTCGTGGTGCAGCAGAGAGCCGTGTTCCACCTTCTTGTTCATGTCATACAAGAGGATGGTCTCGTCTTTGCTGCCTGTCACCACAAACCTGTTGCTGGCCGCCACGGCAGACACGGACGCCATGTGTGCGTGATGGGTAAAGTCCGCCTTGGCCGTCCACTCCTAAACAGGCAACACAGCAATAATAAGTTAGCAGCCATTGATAGTGGTAGACATCCTAATCATTTTGGCTGGTCATCGTCAATACCAGTGAATGAGTTAGTAGAGTTATTGATATTTTTAAGACTTTTTCAAAAGTTCCTAATATTTTATTATTGAGTGATGCGACTTATCTTGCATCCACACCTTGTGAATGAATAAAAACCAGTATTGGTTTAAAGCTTTACTTTGAACCTGTTATAAAAAGAAAGACAACACATTTACCATGTGCATCCCAGTGGAAATAATCTTGTTTTGTAAATAAAATTATTATTTATTATTTAAAATTATTGATATTATTAGAGCTGAAATAATACTCGAGCAACTCGAGTTTAAAAACTGATCCGAGTAATTTTATTCACCTCGAGTAATCGTTTATTTTGACAGCTCTAAGCATCATTGCGCGGACTACTTTTAATGCGGGACAACACACTGATGTCACGTGCGGAGAGGAAGAAGGAAAAAAAAAAAAAACTTACTGCAGCCGAAAGCCGCTACAAACGACGCAGACGTTGTTAAATACTAGCCCGCACGATGCTACGTTGGTAGCAGGTAGCGTCTGCTGCGTCTCATAGAGATCACATGTATGTTGAACTAGATGCACCATGACAGACTCGGCCGCGTCTGGGCAGCGTTAGTAAACAGCCGCCATCTTAAAGCAGTAGAGTGCTAAGCGCTAATAAAGAGCTCTAAACGGTAATAAATAAGATTAACGTAACTGTCACTACTAGCTCACGTAACGTTAGCCCTGCGGAGGGCTAGGTTTCTATTAATTATTACCACTGTCGATGCGTGGCTAATGTGTCTAACATACAGGCTTTAACATAACGTAGCGTTGTGGAGTGATGAGGGTGTAAAATAAAAACTTAATAATGCTAACTATCAATTTTAGCTCAGTAGTCATTGCTGGATAAAACACCAAGTAGCACTGGTCCCTAATGTGCTCCAATACAGCCTGTATCATACATTTATTTTGAACACTGCAAAAACTCAAAATCCTATCAGGACTACTAACTTAAAACTTAACTAGAACTTAAAAATGGCTTGACACCAATAGAAATTCAATTGAAACACGTGGGAAAAAAATCCTAACTTTTAAGTGATGCGTGTTATCAAGCGTAACGGCAATTTTAGGTAAGATATATATATACTGGACTGTCTCAGAAAATTAGAATACACAATATTCTAATTTTCTGAAACAGTCCTGTATATTGTTCTATGTAAAGGACGTCAGCCAAGGTCGGCCCCCCACATTTTTACCACGCCAAATCTGGTCCCCTTTGCAAAAAGTTTGGACACCCCTGCTTTAAATGGTGGATTAATGTACAGGACTGTCTCAGAAAATTAGAATATTGTGTATTCTAATTTTCTGAGACAGTCCAGTATATATATATATATATTTATTAATAAGATCTAAAAGTTTTTTGAGTGAAAGCAGTGAATTAGTCTTTTTTTTTTTTAATTCTAGTTACAGTTTGAGATGCAATTGTTGGCTGTTTTCAACAATGTACATCGAAAATAAAGACATTGATTGACTGAAAATGGTTCAAGATTAGATGAAATGTCTTGTTTTCTCTTGTATATTTATAATTGCTCTTCACCTAAAAATATATTTGTTTTTTATCCGATTACTCGATTAATCGATAGAATTTTCAGTCGATTACTAAAATATTCGATAGCTGCAGCCCTAGATATTATACATTTATTATTTATTGTTAGAACCTAACCCTTGATTGAACGCCTATTTTAAAGCCCTAACCTATTTAAACAACCGAATTTTTAAAGATACCATGCGTAAAACGACTCACCTTTTGGTCAGTTCGAACACTGTAACCAAAAACAACTTGCTCGTAGCAGCCAGCTACGAGCTCCACGAAGGCAGCCATAATGCTTAGCTAGCTAGCGTCTTCCGTTTCTTTTTCCTTCGTTTCAAGGGCTGCAACTTAATAACACCAACAGAAACCTTATCAAGACTAATAAAGACACACGAAATGCAAAAAAATTGTAATAGCGTAACCGGGGAAAGTTTAACAACACATTGTGCCCTGTGCGTGCTAGCACACGTGAGAAACCAAAACAACGCGAATGAGTTTACCGCGCATGCGTTAATTTTCTTCGTCGTTGCCGTAAAGTGGCACTGGCGCCTCCCACAGGTGAGGATGCTGTGAGCTAAGATTCAGGTTTTTACGAGTCTTGGAAAAGAAAAAAACGAACAAAGACTGCACTATCTGCAAAATAAGTACGTTAATTAGATACTTTTTAAGAAGAATAAACCTTTTCTGTGAATGTCGGTTTCAAAACAGAATTACGGATCCGCCCATCCACCTAAGTCTGGGTAGGCGGTACTCTGTGAATTTGTCCTCCTTGTCATTGGTTATTTTTCTTGTGACGCCATATGATCGACAGCGCAACTAACGGTCCCCCCCCACTTTTTCAGTTCAAGGATGTGAGTCAAGTCTGTCTCGTGCAAGCAACCATGGCAAGACGGTAAGCAAAATTAGACTTACAAATTGAAGAAAAACATCACATTTTCTTAACTTTTATGGTTCATCAAGACTTGGAAACTTTATTGACTCTCTAAATAACATTTATTTCATGTAAACGAGCCTGTAGGGGCTGTTTGAAGAGACTTTAACAGAATTGTTTGCTTCTTGCAGAAGAAAAAAGTGGTGTTTTTTTTTCACTTCCTTTTACAAACAGTTGCCCAGCTGCTCTTGTACAATGGATTGCTTTGAGAGTGTTTGGCGTTAGTGGATTGGTTTGTGTCAAGGTCTGCTGGTGATTAAAGATTACACAACACAAGAAACAAAAGACCAGAGTCAATAGATAACAATCCACCCTCTCAAAAAGGGGGGCTGTTTTCCAGAAATGGAAAGTGATATTTTGACGATTTTCCTCAAGAATTAGATGGACAAATGAACATTTTACGAGAGAAAACAAATGTATCCAAGATAATATTCTGAAAAATAAATGGTGCAATGTTAGGGAATGTGTTACAACATGAAATTGTATTTCTAAGGAAGCCTCCTTTATTCATCAAAATTTCATGCAAATAAGTGGAAACAATACTTCATACATCAGAGGATTCAATAAAGTATTTTTGAATGGGGGAAAAACCTTAAACTAAAATATTGCAATTTGAGGGGAAAAAAGTGACCAGAAATTCGTATCTAGCAAAAGAGAGAAAAGAACATGTTAACCCTTTAATGCCTGCAATATGAAGCAATTGTCAGAGTGTCACAAAATTTGAAAAGTAAGGTCTTAACGAAACCTTTTTTCAAGTTTGAAAAAAGAAAAGGTTCCTCATGGAACCTGCAAATGCATGAGTTGACTTGCATCCCTTTTTTTTTTTTTTTTTTTTTTAATAAGAAAGCTATTTCAAAATTCTGAATTAGTCTCAAAATCATGAAATTCTAAGTGTATCAAATGTGATACATTTGGCAAGAAGGGGTTAACAGGGGTGAAAAAGTGAAATAAAAGGTTAAGTCACATGCACAGTAAATAATAAAACTTCCAAAAACGGATGCTAATTTCAGATTTTAAGTAAGCAGAAGTCTGTTTGTTATTTTAAGTAATTCACCAATCAAGTCCAATCTTATCTTTTCAAATTATGCTTACTTGAGTTTTTTGGAAAAATGACAGAATAATAAATGTGGCGCCAGGACCTTGGGAAAACGCTTGCAGGCGTAAGCACAAAAAACAGTAGGGGGCGCTCCCCTCTTTTCTTTGGGAAGCCCTTGATCAGTTGCAATTCCGAACAGGTGCGGCAGTGGAGGACGCCAGAAAAATAATGCGTTCGGCGGTCGGCTGACTTTTAATCGCCATATAAAGCAATACACGGTGGATGGTAATATTTTCCTTTATTTAAATAAATATCTGAAGTTATTGTTCTAATTAGTGCTGTCAAATCAACTTGGGCATTTAATTTTAGTGTCCAGGCAGTGTTGATAATCTTTTAGCCTATCAATTAATTAGGTTCATATTCGTGAGAAATGTAGCCCTGACCCCGGTTCACCCAATCTGTTTGGTCTTATTAGTGTACTGTCTCCAGCAGAAAGTGTACATGCAAGTTATACTCTTATATCCTCCCTCCCAATGTTGAGACCAAACCTACGCCCTTGAATCTTGCTTTAAAGAGCATACGACACGAGAAAAAAAGTCTTAAATGGCATTATTATGTAAATTAGAATCATATTTTGAGACGATTCGACTATATACAACAATTTAGCAAAGCACAGATGACGAGAAATTAGTCTTTTAATCTGCCGGTTAGCCACGCCTACCATTATAGGGCTTTAGCGTCCCCAACAGGTGGATGACGTCAGCGGTAGACTGGGCTCATCGGTTTTACTATTCAGCCCATTGAAGGGGGAATTATTCAGAACGAGGAAAACGCGACGAAGAGAGCGGCAAAATGTCATTGTTTCTGTCTCTTTACTTCAATATTTTTACAGGACATTCTTTTTATCCAAGTATTTTCCCCAATAGCTATATAAATGGCTTGAGAAGGACCAGTCAGCCCGTCGAGGAAGAACTATTCACAACGAGGAAAACGCGACGAAGAGAGCGGCAAAATGTCATTGTTTCTGTCTCTTTACTTCAATATTTTTACAGGATATTCTTTTTATCCAAGTATTTTCCCCAACTGCTAAATAAATGGCATGGTCATGACAAATAACAGTCTTGTGCTGAATGGAATATGAAATAATAAAAATGCATTTATTCAGGAAGACATGGCAAAATTACTCCATAATGGTCAAAACTGTCGACTTCACCTTTACTGTCGCACCTCCCGAACGATGTTTTATAACACCTAAATCAGACAAATGTAATTTCCCTTCCCCGGCTTCGGAGAATGTAAACAAACCAGAAGGCGTGACAGCTAGCCGACATGCTAACCCGAACCGAGTGATGTTTCAAAGTCTTCGAAGCGGAAAATCACATATAACTATCCTGGATTATTTGACATGACAACCCGGTTGTCGATTGTCTTTGCGGATCGGCAAACCGCCCGGCGGAGAGCAATTTACAGTTCGTTCCCCGGAGGAGGGTGGCTGGAGTTGTTGTGCAGCTAACGTGCTGCTGCTAATGAACATTAGGAGAGCTTTTTACATGCCTATCAATGATCAAACGTAAGTAGTCCTTCATTTAAAGGAAGTTTGTAGTGTTTACTTTGTATTCGTATTTGACATAATACAAAACAAGATGTTTACTCACTTCCTCGTAAGTCCAATGGTCCCACAGTAGTAGGGCTTGGCCAATATCCACGGTGAATGGGAACCTTTTGAAACTCCAAAAAGGCGCATACGCCTCTCCCTCATACAGAATGATTTTTCTGCAGCCGTTTGGCTGGCGTGATGCGAAAAATAAACGTATTAATCCGCAAAATCAGCTGAATCCTTCGTCCTCATATACAACAGTACACTGTAGCGTGAAGAGGACGTCTTCTACCGTACACGTCACAGCGCCCTCCTCCTCAATGCAAGACCGAAGCCGGAAGTCACTCATTTTCATGGCGCGGGATTAAAAAAACTAAAGAAAAATAGCGATCGCTTCCACACACATCCAAGCGGCCCATATCATTCAGGGGCATAAAATACCGCGTGTATCATGAAATAAACATGCTTTTTCGTGTCACAGGCACTTTAAAAAAGTAATTACAGTTACAAATTACTTCTCCCAAAACGAGAAGTTGAGTTAGTAACTCATTTACCTCATTGTAAAAATAGTTACACAGAAAAGTAACTGAAGTCATGTTCTACACGTTACTACATGTTACAGTCTATAACATTTTTCACATCAAATATGTTAATATTAACCGTGGTTTGACTTTCGGGGCAGGGGGCACAATATGTTGATGACCCCGAAACGCAGTGTCAGCAATAAAATTAACTTACAAGAATATTTATAATTATAAGTTGAAAATGAGCGTTTTTTTGTTTCCCATCATCCTTGAGTGGAATTCTAAAATCAGGCTGCCTAGGCTATACTTCTCCCCAAGATCGTCATCCACTGAATATGGTAAAGCCACAGGTGTCGTGCCAATGTAGTTACCCCACTCTGGGTGGAGCCACTGCACTGCACTGATTTGCTTGATTTCTGTGTTTCGGTGATGTTATCTATGAGGTTTTAAAACCTGGCACATCCATTTAAAAAATCCTTTTTTTCTGTCGTATACCATAACATACGTACTGAACGTTAAAAAAGGCAATGTTTCACTGTTTTACTCGTAGGATGACCTATAACTGTTCTTTCTGTAATCAAGTCCTGTATGGAGTTTCTCCAGTTTAGTAAATGTCGATGTCCAAAATATATAACTGTGGTTCTTTTCTGGCTTCAATTAATTGTTTAAGTCGACAACCCACATAATTAATGAGTGTATACGCGCTCCCGCTGCCAGGGGACAATTTTTTTTTACATTGGTAAGACACCGGTGGTGGTTCTGGTGTACAATTAGAGTCTTTAGTGGGGCAAATTGAAACTCCGCTCACCATTTTGATGGTGGTCTCTAATGTTTCATGGTCCACATTGTCAATCCTCGGTTCTTGCGCAGTAGTTGTTGTCGCTTCTAAAAGCTTAAGGTTTGAAAAAAAAAAACATCTTGCCATTTCGGTCCTCGGGTGGTTTTGGCTAAGCAAACCAGAATAATTTTGACCCATTATATCTTTTTTTGTTCATTTCATTCATTTTTGTTTTTTGTTTTGTTTTTTTACAACTTTTATAGATAATATTTGACCAGAAAATGCTTAATTTTAGTATCATTTACTGTATAGGAAAGTCAATTACATGAAATGACACTTTTCCCCGAAAATCTGCTTATGATATTACCTGACTGAATTGAATGGATTTTATCATTAAAAAAAAAAACATAGGTCACACTTTTTACAATTTGTTTTAAATTTCACCTATATAAAAGTGTAATGGTATATAAGCTAGAGGTGGGAATCTTTGGGCACCTAACGATTCGATTATAAATCGATTATTGATGCCCCCCTCCCCCCATTTTTGAAAAAAAATGTTTTGTATATTTGTTCCAAAATTGTTCAAAAATCCTCTCAGGCTAAATAAACCAAACTACTATTTTAGTATCAAGTTACCGGTTAAAAACAGTAAATAAAATACCCAAGTCCCCATTCTGTATCAGCAGCTTTAAACTACATTCAATTAATTTAATGTTGTGAATCAACCGTTAAAGTTGTTAAAATTGCGCCCGTTATTCCATAATTTCCCTCATGTCTACTTTCGACATGTGAAGGTTTTAAAACTGTTTCATCATTTAAAGATAGATTCAAGTCAAGATTTTGCCTATTTAGGGGTATTTTAGATAAAAAGTAATTAAGTTCTCTACAACAGAGCCTTCTAGAGAAGTGTTGTTGTCAAGAAGCTTTAAGATGGCGCCTATTTACTGGCGCGGGAAAGTCTGTCATTTCACATCTAGTCTAGATATATTTGATATCTACCATAGCCGTATGTTGCCGTATGTTTGTAGCAACTAGCAACTGGGCACTGTTTGTAGCGGCTGACGGCCGCAGTCAGGTATTATTGTTTTTTTTTAACTAGCGGCATTAGCTGCACATGATATTTACATTGCGTCCCGAAGACCGCGCTGACTGCGTTTTATTTCCGCTTTACCTGGTATAATTCAATAATCGGAATTTGAATGTTTGTGAATCGTTCTCGAATCTTCCACGGCCAAATCGCGAATAATCTAAGAACCGGAAATTTTGCACGCCTCTAATATAAACTTTAACTTTCAAATTCTGTGAGAGAAAAGCCATTTTTCCTGTTGTACTGAACCGTGATGTGAGTGTATCGTCACACCCCTAATATATATTAAGATATATTTTTTAATATTTCGGTGAAGCTCTGAAGATCCATCTCCCATCTTTGCTCCAGTTGTTTTGATTAAAAAACATCACACAAGGTTTATTGATACGTCGTTTGAGAAAAGTTTAGGGCAAGTGACTATTTTTGGTAATAAAAAAAAAATTGTTATACAGCCCCTAGCAAAAAGTATGGAATTACCAGTCTCGGACGAGCACTCACTCAGACATTTCATTATGTAGAATAAATTCAGTTAAAAAGCTTGAAAAATATAACGAATTAGTTCAAAAGTGCCACTCTTTAGCATTCAGAAACACTAAAAGAAATGAATAAAAAACATTGTGGTTGTCAGTAAATGTTACTTTTATAGAGCAAGTGCAGGGAAATATAGAATCACTCCATTCTGAGGCAAAATATATGGAATCATGAGAAACAAGGAAATAACAAGCAAAACACATCTCTAGTATTTGCACCACCTCTGGCTTTTATGAAAGCTTGCAATCTCTGAGGCATGGACTTGATGAGTACTGTTCATCAATTTGGTGCCAACTCTTTTTGATTGCAGTTGCCAGATCATCCTTGCAGGTCGGAGCCTTGCTGTGGACCATTTTTTTCAATTTCCACCAAAGGTTTTCAATTGGGTTGGAATCTGGGCTATTTGCAGGGCATGACATTGATTGGATGAGTCTTTCGCCAAGGAATGCTTTAACAGTTTTAGCTTTGTGGCATGATGCATTGTCATCTTAGAAAATGATAAACATATTTTCAATTGAAGGGATAAGAAAGCTGTCTAAAATTTCAATGTAAACTTGCATTTATTGAAGATTTAACCACAGCCATCTCCCCAGTGCCTTTGCCTGACATGCAGCCCCATATCATCAAGGACTGAGGGAATTTTGGTGTTTTCTTCAGGCAGTCATCTCTGTAAATCTCACTGGAAAAGCACCAAACAAAAGTTCCAGCATCATCACCTTGTCCAATGCACATTCTTGACTCATCACTGAAAATAACCCTCATCCAGTCATTCACAGTCCACAATTGCCTGTCCTTAGCCCATTACAGTCTTGTTCTTTTCTGTTTAAGTGTCAATGATGGTTTCCTTTTAACTTTCATGTATGAAAATCCCATTTCCTTTAGGCGATTTTGCACAGTTCTGTCACATGCCTTGACTCCAGCTTCCTCCCATTTCTTCATTTGTCTTTTACATCTGTTTTCAAGACATATGGCCTTTAGTTGTTTGTCATGACGTTAGGATGTCTTCCTCGGTCTACCAGTGTGCTTAACTTTAACAACCTTGCCATGCTGTTTGTACTTGGTCCAGATTTTGGATACAGCTGACTGTGAACAGCCCACATCTTTGGCAACCATACGTGTAGCGTTACCTTCTTCAAGAAGTTTGATAATCCTCTCCTTGGTTGTAAGAGACATCTCTCTTGTTGGAGCTATGATTCACGCGAATCCACTTGGTCCAGCAGACCCCCAAGGTGTGATAACTGCACTGTTTTAACTGCTGACAAACGAGCAGATCTAATCTGAGGCAGGGGCCCAATTAAGGAAAGGAAATTGACTGGGTGTGTCTGTTTTCTACTCAAAATGGAGTGATTCCATATTTTTTTCTTCAGAATGGAGTGATTCTATATATTTTTTCCCCTGCACTTGCTCTATAAAAGTAACATTTGCTGACCACCACAATGTTCATTTCTGTTAGTGTTTCTGAATGCTAAGGAGTTGCACTTTTGAACTAATTCATTATTTTTTCAAGCTTTTTATCTGAGTTTGTTCTACATAATAAAATGTCTGAGTGAGTGCTCGTCTGAGACTATTGATTCCATACCCTTTTCCCTTTTTCTATCACGTTTTTTGAAGGCTGCACTTAATGGCACTTCAGCTCGCAATTCAGTTTGACTTGAAGGTAGTTCGTTAGTGTGTCCAATTATAAATGAAAAAGGTCAATTGATGAAATTAACTTACCGATGCAATCTTTGAGTCAGGGAACATTGGCGACAAATTGGCAGAATAAAATCTCCGCTTTTGTTACTTTCCATTCTGCAGACTGCATCTTTATGATCAGTGTTGTTAATCTTAAAAAAAAAAAAAAAAAAGTTATTACAGTTACGAATGACTTCTCCCAAAAATTTAGTAACTCAGTTACCTGAATGTAACAGTAATTAATTACTTGGCAAAGTAACTAGTGTTACCTTTCATGTGTTTTTTTTTTCCCCAACCCCCCCCCCCCCCAAAAAAAACATAGTAACCTTTGCTATGTTTGGAAGTTATTTAGTGCTGTGAATCAACTGTTAAAGTTGTTAAAATTGCTCCCGTTTTAGCATTAGTTCCCTTCTGTCTACTTTCGACATGTGAAAGTTTTAAAACTGTTTCATCATTTAAAGATAGATTCAAGTCAAGTTTTTGCCGATTTAGAAGAATTATAGATAAAAAGTTAGGTTTGCTAGGAAGGTTCGCTACAACAGCCTTTCTGAGAAATCTACTGCTTTCAGATGGCGGCTGTTTACTAACGCCGCCGAGTCTGTCATTTTGCATTTAGTTCTATATGCATGAGATATCTAGTATCGCATCAAGTGGGCGTAGATTGTAGGCTGTTGGCTACAGTCAGGAAATATTGGAGCCACCTAGCCTTGCATCGCGTTTGCAATAGCGTCACAACTCTTCCCACTCTCGCTCTTTCCGTGTCTGACTTTTCTTGTGTTATTCAACCAACGTAGTAACGCATGGTAACCCACATTGTCTTGTTGCCGAAACGGTGACAAAATCCGAACTGAGAAAAAAAAAACATCATGCATGAAAATCATAGATTTTGAACGTACGGCGTAGTACACATTTAAAAATCAGTGCTCAGTTGTACAAATTACGCCTAAACCGTACAACTTGACAGGTATGTAGTAATTAGATTACTCTCTATTGACAAAAATAACACCATTAGTAACGCTGTTATACTCTAACGCCGTTATTAACACTGCCAATAAGACACTATTTTCAAGTTTCATGATGATATGGGACAAAGCACGTCTCTTGAATGCTCAATCCGTTTTTCAAAGAATGGCTGGCAATCCTTGGTAGTAGTATTAGTTTAAAGTGACATTAAAAGAGACTTGCTGATACCTGTAGAAACCCTGTTAAACTTCTTTTTTTCAGTCAAGTAGCCACTCAGGAGCTTTCTGAGGTATTAAACCAACTGTGGCGTCTGGATGTCAATCGCCTCAAGCCAGGCACTGATTACATCATTGCTCCTCAGGCAGGTGACCTCACCTGCCAATCACATGACATGAATACATCTTGTGTCCACTTTCCTATTTGGTACATCCGAGTGAGTTTAACATCTTTTGTCATTTCACTTTCCAGGGGCGAGCCGGCTATGTTGCTCAGGGCAGCAACGTAGCAAGGGACCGAGCTCGGGAGCCGCTCTTCAAGTATGTCAATGAAGACAAGCTGAAGAGCATGAAAACATATGCACGTACGTCATTTTTTATTTTCAACTCATTTACGACAATGGTTTAAAAAAAATCGACCGCTAATCGATGATGAAATGAATCGACAACTATTTTGATGGGCGAGTCATCTTTAAAGACATTTATTTTTTTTGCCTCTAAACAGCAAGTATTTTATATTTTATCAATTCATTTGCTGCCATTGGCGGGGATGGACGTCTACTCCATTTGAACTGGGAGGGGTTCAAAATTGGATGTTTTCTAGTGAAGGACTTCTTTAAATTCACAACAGAAGGATGGACAAGATGACGAATCAACATCTTTCATCGTAAATGGCACTGAAAGCGTAAAAAAATTAAAGGGGGGGGTTCGTTTTTTAATTATTTTTTTCGATTTTTGTTGATAAAACAGATATGAGAGAAAAAAATTAGAGTAAAAATATCAGTTTTCATGTTTTTTTTTTTCATTTTGCATTTTAAAAAAGGACTTTCACAACAAACAGGAAAAAACATTTTTTACACTCTGACTTTTCTCGTGTCATTCAACCAACATAGTAACGCATAGTAACGCACGCCTTTCCCACCTCAGTAACTGTAACGGCGTTGCCAAAATGAGAAAATTAGATTGCACACTACTGAAAAAAATAATGCCGTTATATTCTAACGCCGTTATTAACAACACTGGTCGTCAGTTAAAATCGTGTTCATCAAGGCGAAGGCGAGACCTCAGGTCCCTTAAGTTATTGCCAACAATCACGGTCTGCCTCAACAGTTCCGCCATTTGGCGCCAGATGACATCCACCTTTCTCCATCCTTCCTCAGACTGAACCGTGTGTCCACGGAGCAAGTTCTCAGTCTGAGCATTGACTTGGTCTTGCAAACCCTTGAGTTGCACCGCTTGATCCATGGTCAATTTGTCGATTTCTTTGAACGCTGCCATCTTGGAAACTTTCTGGTAGAGCATGGCGCCTCCCAAGCCAAGCAGAAGGAACCCCACGACTGCCACTATCTTCCACGGGTAGGACAGTGAGACAGGCGGGCTTCCAGTGATCCCGTGAATCTCTCGCGAAGCCCGCCCGCCGCAGAGGTCTCATCCGGGGAAGACTGCTCTCCTGGGACACCGTTTCTTGTTGAGAAAATCTTGTCAATTGCGCTGAGAGACCAACTAATCCATTTTCGTATGAGAATAGGTTATAGTCTTCATCTTCAAAGTACAAACCGGATTCGGTTGAAGTTGGGAAATTGTGTAAAATGTAAATAAAAACAAAATACAACGATTTGAAAATCCTTCTCAACCCATATTCAATTGAATACACTACAAAGACAACCTATTTAATGTTCAAACTGATAAACTTAATTGTTTTTTGCCAAATAATAATTAACTTAGAATTTCATGGCTGCAACACGTCCAGTAGAAGTTGGGAAAGGCGGCAAAAAATACTGAGAAAGCTGAGAAAAGCTCATCGAACACCTATTTGGAACATCCCACATGTGATCAGGCTAATTGGGAACAGGTGGGTATCATAAAAGGAGCCTCCCCAAACATGTTCAGTCATTCACAAGCAAGGATGGGGCGAGGTTCACCACTTTGTCCACAACTGCGTGAGAAAATATTTGAACAGTTTAAGAACAACATTTCTCAAAGCAAAATTCCAGGCAATTTTGGGATTTCAACATCTACGGTCCATAATATCATCAAAAGTTTCAGAGAATCTGGTGAAATCAATGCACATAAGCGCCACGGCCAGAAACCAAGACTGAATCACCGTGACCTTCAATCCCTCAGATGGCACTGGTTTAAAAACCGACATGAGCGTGTAAAGAATATCACCAAATGGCACAGGAGTTTATTTTATAATCAATCCCATCCAACAAAATGATGGTCATATCGTAAAGATGTCCCGATCGATCGGCATCCTGATCGATCGGGTCCGATCACGTCATTTTCAAAGTATCGGAATTGGCAAAAAAATATCGGACATGCCTTTTTTTAATATATATATATTTTTTCTAATTAAATCGTTTTCTTATTGTATTTAACGTTACATAATACGTTACACTCATTCAGAGTCTTTAGGCTTAAGGTAGGGTTATCAAATTTATCCCGATAACGCATTTAATGCATGCGCTGCACGACCCACTCACGCATTGGTGCGCTCAAATTGTAATGGCGCCGTTTTACTTTTACAGAGAGTTAAAAGGCAGCGTAAAATGAGTAGAGTGAATTTTGGCAGCCGTTGGAGCCTTCGAAGTTAACTAAAGCTTTACAATCCCTCTCCCTACGATTAGAAATGTCGTGGGAAGCAATGTGGAAAAGCAAAGGAAGTAATTGAGCTTTTTCTTAACACCCTATGTTATTTCCCAACGCAGAGAAGATATATCAATTGGTAGCACTACGCATAGTCATGGTTGCACTTCCCATCATGCATTTGGGCAGAAGTTAAATGCCTGAATTATCATTCACTGAAAGCTCATAAAAATCCAGTAGATGGCAATATTTAGTCACAATATACAGTCACATCTGGCCTTTAAGAATTACAAGTCTTTCTATCCGTGGATCCCTCTCACAGAAAGAATGTTAATAATGTAAATGCCATCTTTAGGATTTATTGTCATAATAAACAAATACAGTACTTATGTACTGTATGTTGAATGTATATATTAGTCCGAGTTTTATTCATTTTTTTCTTAATGCATTGCCAAAATTTATATGATTGGGAAAAATTATCGGGAATGATTAGAATTGAATCGGGATCGGGAAATATCAGGATCGGCAGATACTCAAACTAAAACGATTGGATCGGGAGCAAAAGAACATGATCGGAACAACCCTAATAGTAAGCCTTTTTTTCATGAAAAAAATAAAACAACATCGGTATGAAATTTCGTTGTTTAATTTTGCTATTACATATGTTTTTTTTTGTTTTTGTTTTTTAAATACTGTACAAACACAAATGTTCACTATCGTATCGTTTTCACTCTGTATCGAACTGTATCGTTCTTAAACTGTATCGAATCGTATCGAATCGCTTGGCCTTAAAAATGTATCGTTTTTTTAATTGAATCGTAACCTGTGTATCTAGATACATATCGAATCGGCTTCATGCCAGAGATTCCCAACCCTAGTATATATGCGACATACCACATTTCATAGATATATACATCCCTACTAGATCAGTGATTTTCAACATTTTTGGAGCCAACCCAGGTATGTTATCGGCAACACTTTATCTGAATGCTTCTCAATGCCACTGTCATAATGACATAATCGTGACATATCTGTTATGAACATGTATGACAGATGTCATCGAGAAGGCCAATAGATGACACCAGATGTCCTCAAGTGTCATCAAACGTAACAATGTTCTGAATGACACTGAGTGCCTGTCATTAGCATTCATATTCATGAGAGGTGTCATGTCATAATTATTGGTCTTATGACTGTATCAAAAGAAGCATTCAACTAAAATGAAACAAAAAATGTACAGTATGTATATATATATATATATATATATATATATATATATATATATATATATATATATACACACAGAGGCGTAGCGTCCCATTAGGCATACGCAGGCAATTGCCTAGGGCCCCCGGCCAGCAGGGGCCCCCAGAGGGTCAACAGATTTAGCGCACACAGCTTTACTGCACTGTCGAAGCTACAAGTGTTGGGAGTGTTTCAATACCATGGAATCATTTGGCAGATTATCTAACGATTCTGTTATCGATCCCAATCAGCATTAACCATGTCATGTAGATTATACATGTTTAAGAAAGTCCAGTCAGCTATTAACACCACATGATTGTTTAAAAAGTGACTCACCAAGTACTCTCTGTAAAGTCCTTGCTGAGTTGTTTTACGTTGATTTTCAAGAAACTGTGATTTTTCCAAGAAAGTCTATTAATGGGTCTATCGTATTCCTCGTTGAATACTCTATAAGAAAAATATAAAATATATGCATCTAAAATAATCCTAAATGATTTTATTAGCAATTTTAATACTCCTTTTAGCAAGGTTCCTTGGGTATGCGTACGTTCCCATAGCAACCAGTCCTGTTGTTATCCTACGTCACAAGCGCTGCGTATTCTGGGAGCAAGAATAGGCGTAAGGTGTGCATTTCGAGCAGAGGACGGCCACCTGATGTGTGTGTCCATGAACGAATGTAAGTACATCCATATGAGTCGGTGTAAAGTGCTTAGTTTTCACCACTTTTATGGCCAAGATGACCGCACGTGCACGCAGCGCGCACTCGCACCCCCCACCTTTGTGTTCATTATACTGCGCGAGTGACGTGACTCAGTGAGAGTGGGTGGCGATCTGGCCTTTTTTTAATTGGCAAAATGAGGAAAAGTTATCCTTCTGGAAGCGAAAAAAGAAACAAAAAAGCAGAAGAGGAGAAAAGGAAGCAAGACAGCGGTGAGTGTACCATGTTATTGTAGTTTTATGTCCTAGTGTAGTAGTCGAAGCACTGCAGACTGGTAGTAGTAGTATTTTTATGTCCTAAACCAATTAACTGCCTTGACTTGTTGTATCTAGCTTGTTAGCGTTTGCTAACAGCATTGCAGCATGCTAGCGTTTCTCCATACATAAAGATGTTACCTAGAACATAAAATCAGTGTTTAGAGTCAACATACACACTGATCAACCAAACTGATAAGATGTTACATGATTCACTTCTGTGCCAGTAGACCCCTTATGATGAGCAACATTAATGAACCCCAGTTTCCCTTGCCCGGACGCGGGTTACCGGGGCCCCCCTCTGGAGCCAGGCCTGGAGGTGGGGCTCGAAGGCAAGCGTCTGGTGGCCGTGCCTGTCACCATGGGGCCCGGCCGGGCTCAGCCCGAAAAGGCAACGTGGGTTCCCCTTCCCATGGGCTCACCACCTGTGGGAGGGGCCAAAGGGGTCGGGTGCATAGGGAGTTGGGCGGCAGCCAAAGGCGGGGGCCTTGGCGTTCCGACCCCCAGCTGCTGAAGCTAACTCTTGGGACATGGAATGTCACCTCTCTGGCAGGGAAGGAGCCTGAGCTGGGTTGTGAGGCAGAGAAGTTCCGACTAGATATAGTCGGACTCTCCTCCACACACAGCTTGGGTTCTGGTACCAATCCTCTCGAGAGGGGTTGGACTCTCTTCCACTCTGAAGTTGCCCATGGTGAGAGGCGGCGGGCAGGTGTGGGCATACTTATTGCCCCCTGGCTTGGCGCCTGTATGTTGGGGTTTACCCCGGTAGACGAGAGGGTAGCCTCCCTCCGCCTTCGGGTGGGGGGACGGGTTCTAACTGTTGTTTGCGCTTATGCACCGAACAGCAGTTCAGAATACCCACCCTTTTTGGAGTCCTTGGAGGGTGTGCTAGAGAGCGCCCCCTCTGGGGACTCCCTCATTCTCCTGGGGGACTTCAACGCTCACGTGGGCAATGACAGTGAGACCTGGAGGGGCGTGATTGGGAGGAACGGCCCCCCCGATCAGAACCCGAGTGCTGTTCTGTTATTGGACTTCTGTGCTCGTCACGGTTTGTCTATAACGAACACCATGTTCAAACATAGGGGTGTCCATATGTGCACTTGGCACCAGGACACCCTAGGCCGCAGTTCGATGATTGACTTTGTAATCGTGTCATCGGACTTGCGGCCGCATGTTTTTGACACTCAGGTGAAGAGAGGGGCGGAGCTGTCAACTGATCACCACCTGGTGGTGTGTTGGCTCCGATGGCGGGGGAAGATGCTGGCCAGACCTGGCAGGCCCAAACATATTGTGAGGGTCTGCTGGGAACGTCTGGCAGAATCCCCTGTCAGAAAGAGTTTCAACACCCGCCTCCGGCAGAACTTCTCCCTTGTCCCGGTGGAGGTGGGGGACATTGAGTCCGAGTGGGCCATATTCCGCACCTCCATTGTTGAGGCGGCCGATCAGAGCTGTGGCCGTAAGGTGGTTGGTGCCTGTCGTGGCGGCAATCCCCGAACCCTCTGGTGGACACCAGCGGTAAGGGATGCCGTCAAGCTGAAGAAGGAGGCCTATCGGGCCTTTTTGGCCTGTGGGACTCTGGAGGCAGCTGACAGGTACCGGCTGGCTAAGCGGACTGCAGCTTCGGCGGTCGCCGAGGCAAAACATGGGAGGAGTTCGGCGAGGCCATGGAAAACGACTTCCGGACAGCTTCGAGGAAATTCTGCCCCACCATCCGGCGCCTGAGGAGGGGAAAGCAGTGCACCATTAACACTGTGTATAGTGAAGATGGTGTACTGCTGACCTCGACTCGGGACGTCGTGAGCCGGTGGGGAGAATACTTCGAGGCCCTCCTCAATTCCACCGACACGCCTTCCTATGAGGAAGCAGAGTCTGGGGACTCCGTGGTGGGCTCTTCGATCTCTGGGGTTGAAGTCACTGAGGCGGTTGGAAAGCTCCTCGGTGGCAAGGCTCCGGGGGTAGATGAGATCCGCCCGGAGTTCCTAAAGGCTCTGGATGTTGTAGGGGTGTCGTGGCTGACACGTCTCTACAACATCGCGTGGACATCGGGGACAGTGCCTCTGGATTGGCAGACCGGGGTGGTGGTCCCCCTTTTTAAGAAGGGGGACCGGAGGGTGTGTTCCAATTATAGAGGGATCACACTCCTCAGCCTCCCTGGTAAAGTCTATTCAGGGGTGCTGGAGAGGAGAGTCCGCCGAGAAGTCGAATCTCGGATTCAGGAGGAGCAGTGTGGTTTTCGTCCCGGCCGTGGAACAGTGGACCAGCTCTACACCCTCGGCAGGGTCCTCGAGGGTGCATGGGAGTTCGCCCGATCAGTCTACATGTGTTTTGTGGATCTGGAGAAGGCGTTCGACCGTGTGCCTCGGGGAGTCCTGTGGGGGGTGCTCCGGGAGTACGGGGTACCGAGCCCCTTAGTAAGGGCTGTTCGGTCCCTGTACGACCGGTGTCAGAGTTTGGTCCGCATTGCCGGCAGTAAGTCGAATTCGTTCCCAGTGAGGGTTGGACTCCGCCAAGGCTTTCCTTTGTCACCGATTTTGTTCATAATTTTTATGGACAGAATTTCTAGGCGCAGCCGAAGCGTTGAGGGGGTCCGGTTTGGTGACCTCAGCATTGAATCTGCTTTTTGCAGATGATTTAGTGCTGTTGGCTTCATCAAGCCGTGACCTCCAACTCTCACTGGAGCGGTTCGCAGCTGAGTGTGAAGCGGTTGGGATGAAGATCAGCACCTCCAAATCCGAGACCATGGTCCTCAGTCGGAAAAGGGTGGAGTGCCCTCTCCGGGTCGGGGATGAGATCCTGCCCCAAGTGGAGGAGTTCAAGTATCTTGGGTTCTTGTTCACGAGTGACGGTAGGAGGGAGCGGGAGATCGACAGGCGAATCGGTGCGGCGTCTGCAGTAATGCTGACTCTGCACCGGTCCGTAGTGGTGAAGAAGGAGCTGAGCCGAAAGGCAAAGCTCTCGATTTACCAGTCGATCTACGTTCCTACCCTCACCTATGGTCACGAGCTTTGGGTCGTGACCGAAAGAACAAGATCCCGGATACAAGCGACCGAAATGAGTTTCCTCCGCAGGGTGTCCGGGCTCTCCCTTAGAGATAGGGTGAGAAGCTCGGTCATCCGGGAGGGACTTGGCGTCGCGCCGCTACTCCTCCGCGTAGAGAGGTGAGGTGGCTCGGGCATCTGGTTCGGATGCCTCCCGGACGCCTCCCTGGAGAGGTGTTCCGGGCATGTCCCACCGGCGGGAGGCCCCGGGGACAACCCAGGACACGCTGGAGAGACTATGTCTCTCGGCTGGCCTGGGAACGCCTTGGGATCCCGCCGGAGGAGCTGGTTGAAGTGGCTGGGGAGAGGGAAGTCTGGGCTTCCCTGTTAAAGCTGCTGCCCCCGCGACCCGACCCCGGAACAAGCGGAAGATAATGGATGGATGGATGGACTTCTGTGCCAGAATGTTATCCTTACTAAGTAAAAGCAATATAACTTACCATCAAGTCAGTAGAATACGGTATGTCTAAAGCCTTTATACATACACATGTGCATGTCCCCTTTACTTGCACACGCTCGAAAGGCCCCATGTTGCTTGTTGCCTTGGGTCCCCAGGGACCCTTGCTACGCCTCTGTATATATACACATGTACATTGATATGATGATATATGATTGATAATGATTTTACCTCACAAGTTTTAGTTGAACAAAAAGCTCTTATTCTACTGTATTCATGCCAATAGGAAGGTTAATTCTGTACTTTAAATTGATAAGCATTCATTGTTTTGCCTGTCACTAGACGTAGCCGGCTGGGTCACGAACCAATTCCGTTTCTACGCTGGCGACGTAACCCGAATTTCCGGAATTAACCCTTTAAGTACCCCTAAATTGATCAGAAAGGATAACAGGAAAGCTGTTTCAGAAGAACACTGCAGGAAGTACAAGCCTTTTAAAATGAGTGAAAGCCACTTTAAACCAAAGTCTACAGAGAGATGCCACCAATTACCGTAATTTTTGGACTATAAGACGCTACTATTTTTTCTTTCATTTTGAATCCTGCGGCTTCTAGTCCAGTGCGTCTTATTTGTTGATCTATTTTGGTTAATATGTGACACTTTATTTGACAGCGGCATCATAAGACTGTCAAAAGACCGTCATAATTATGACATGGCACTATCATGGGCATTACTGTATGCTTATTACAGATGTCATTAAGTGTCATCCGGCAAATTATGTCACTAACTCCCAGCTCTGATCTTTTACATCCATTCAAAAGTGAGATGATTTGTCAGATAACACCAAATGACATCTGTTATAAGCATTCATTAATGCTCATGACAGTGTCATGTCATGATTGCTTGTCAAATGATATTCTTATGGCGCCCCTGTCAAATACTGTGCTACCATTGCTATAGATAGCAATTAACAAAACAAGTAGAACAGTAATTGAAGAAATAATTAGCACAGAACATGAATTTTAATTGTTATTTACACCTGTAGCGCTGCAATGCATGCTAGGAGGCATGTTGGACAACAACAGTGTTGTCAGCAGAGGTTGACTGTCTCCCCTAAGGGAGTAGTGATGGCCAAATGAAGCTTCTTGAAGCAATGAAACTTTGCAGCCAATTGGTTCAAAGCTCTATAGTGGTTCATTTGGTCTTATGACAGTCACATGATGCCGCTGTCAAAGTGTTACTGGTTAATATCTTTTGGTGTAAATATCCCATAATACAGTGAGGACAGCTGCAGCTTTTAGTCCACTGAGGCTTATCTATAAACAAATGCCCCTTTCGTGTCACATTTGGTGGGTGGCGGCTTATAGACAGGTGCGCCATATCGTGCAAAAATTACAGTATGGCAGATCTAAATCCAAGTCTCTTTGCTCACAATTGGGCCAGCAAACTCGCAAAATAAAATTGAAACATCTGATCTGTGTGAACATCAGACTTCATCAACTTGCTGGACAACTACGAGATGTCCACGGGCGTGTCCGAATCGGTGACGCGAGAGGAACTTCGGGAGAACCGCAGGTTCCTGGACGCTATCCTGGAGACGGACGTCATGAAGGTGCAAAGACGGTACGACCGCTAATGTGCTGAGAAAGGTAAGCGTGTTTTGCTTTGCAGTGCGCTCATCAGTATCTGGTCGAGAAGAGACAGTCGCCACCTGATGTTGAGGGCTTCAAGAAGCAACTCTACGACATTTGGTTTCGTCTGTACCACCGTGACAGAAGTGGAGGGTGAGTGTTTATCCTGGAAAAACGACAGGAATTGCAAAAAATTGTGATCTTGTGCAGGGAGGACTCGTGCGGATTCGAACACGTGTTTGTTGGCGAGACCAAGCAGGGTCAAGAGATTACGGGCCTTCACAACTGGGTACAGTTTTACCTGCAAGAGAAGCACGGCAACATTGACTATAAAGGCTACAAAGCCAGAGACAACAAAAACACTGTAAGACAAGTTGTTTTAGAGTTTGTTTCTCAGATGATCAAGAAGGCTCTTTTTTTTTTTTCCCCCCAGCCTGACGAAGACGATCATGTGCTCAACTTGCAGTTCAGCTGGAAAGGCCTGCTCAAGCCAGTAGGGGGCTCCTTTGTAGGGGTGAGCCCCGAATTTGAGGTGGCGATTTTCACCATCGTCTTCCTGGCATCCGGAGACAAGAGCACCGCGCTGGAAGTGAAGGTGGATGAGTACGTGCTGGAGCTGGTGGTCCACAGACACGGACGCTCCATTGGGTCGTCTTACCCCAAGCTCCTCAGCAGCAACCACCGTGACTTGTAATTTGGTCGAAATTTTTTCCTTCTCAAAATACTCTACAGTTTATTCCCAAAAATTTCTACACACACAAATCTTTTTTTTCATGATATTAAATGTTTCAGATTAGGGTGGCCATATTTTGACTTCCAAAAACAGAGGCAACTTTGCACGGTCTCGAGATAGTTGTATCCAAGGGTGTAGGTTTGCGTCGGGACATAACACTACCAACTTTTCAGGATGCTGAAATTTTCCCCACCAACTTTGAAGCAACTTTAGTTAAATTATATAATTATAATTGATGATCATTATTAACGATAATCATATAAAGTGTCTTCCCATATGTTGCAAGAATAGAAATGACCCATTATTACTGTAATTTTCGCACCATAAGGTGCATCTGACTATAAGCCGCCACCCACCAAATCTGACACCAACGGCATTTGTTCAGAGATAAGCCGCAGCTGTCCTCCTGTATAATGAAATATTTACACCAAAAGATATCAACTCATAAGACTCATACTAAATGAACCCCCATGAAACCAATTGGCTGCAAAGCTTCATTGCTTCAAGAAGCTTCAATTTAGCTATCACTGTTCCCTTGGGGTAGACTGTCAACCTCTGCTGCCAACACTGTTGTCGTCCAACATGCTTCCTAGCATGTATTGCAGCGCTACAGATGTAAATAAATCAAAATTAATGTTCTGTGCTAATTATTTCTTCAGTTACTGTTCTAGTTGTTTCATTCATTGCTAGTTAGGGAATTTGGTAACACTTGATTTGACAGTGGCGCCATAAGACCATCATAATTATGACCTGACACTGCCATGAGCATTAATAAATGCTTTTGACAAATGTCATTTTGTGTCATCCGGCAAATTACCTCACTTTTGAACAGATGTAAAAGAAGATCTGAGCTGGACATAAATTGAGTTAGTGACATAATTTGCCGGATGACACTTAATGACATCTCTCATAAGCGTTCATTAATGCCCATGATGTCATTCTTATGACACTGCTGTCACATTGTTACCTATTAAACCAAATCAACAAATAAGCCGCACTAGACTATAAGCCTCAGGATTCAAAATGAGGGGGAAAAAAGTAGCGGCTTATAGTCCGAAAATTACGGTAAGTGAATTACTGTATTATGTTCAGACATACACTTACCCCTTTTCACCTGCAGAATGTGCCGGTCCATTTTTTCCCCCTCAAACGCACGTCTGATTGGCTGATGACTAGAACAAGCAAGCACGCACACTCACACAACTCCGACAGAAATACATGTCAACATGCCGCTTCCCCCACCCCTTTCAAAGACGAGAGATATTAGAATTTTTTTTTTTATGGCCAGCAGCCACTGTTAGTAAACGTCAATGTTGTGGAGGTGGGGAACATGCCATTAATTTTGCAACTGAAAGCCCAACCTGCATCACAATTAGCATACCATTAAACCGTGAACTTGCTAACCTGCAACTCGAATAGGAAGCAGATTAACGTGTCCTCCTGTAATGTATGTGTTTTCTACCATTAACGTTAATTCAATTGTGCATTTTTTCATTAATTAAAATATATTTTCTCCATCATTCATTGAAAAATTATTTGCAGCCTATGCAGACATTTCTTTAAAAAAATCACACAAAAACACAACCATTGTAAATTTCCTTGATATGAAGTTGGGATTTCCCCCATGAATTTATTTTACATTTTTGCATAGGCAACACAACAGCATATCTCTGAGAAATGTAGCCCTGACCCCCGTTCACCCAGTCTGTTTGGTCTTATAAATGTCCCGTTCCCAGCAAAAAGTGTATATGCAGGTTATGCTGTTATAGCGTCACTACCAATGTTGAGACCAAATCTACGCCCTTGGTTGTACCTCTACTTATGAAATTGATTCTGTCAGTAGACTCATTTTCCATGTAAATGTCCTGATCCATTCCAAGCCCCACCAAGTTCAGACATCTTTTATAAACAATTTTTACAATTGGATTATTGCACAATAATTGTATATATAGTAAAGAGTAAAAGCTACTCTCGTAAAGCTGTCAGAAACCTCATTGCCCGAGGGGCTAATGAAGAGGACGCTGGGAAACGCATGTACACATACAGTAGAGGTCCCTCTTCAGCAATCGGAGGCCCGGAAGATGCTAGGCAATAGCCAACGGCAGAGCAACTATAAGTTTGTTATGTTCAGTAAACTGGGAGCTACAAGTAGCAGCCCATACACTATTTTTGCCTTTCATATCCTGAAATTGTGTAACAAGAGGCAATATTTTCCTGCTGGGGCATGTCGTAACCTGAAAATTCCACACGTAGAGATGTTCATAAGTAGAGGTACCACTGTACTTAAAGGGATCCATGGATAGAAAGACTTGTATTTTTTAAAAGATCAACTGTATCATGATTTAAAATAATTTGATATTGAAACCCCTCTCGACGTTTTCGTTTTCATACAATTTGTAAAATTTAACTAGTTGGTGGCCATTGTTGTTGACGTCACAAGGTTACGCTGCCGGGCTTACAGAATGACTAGCGAGATAATCATGTCATCTGGTCAACCCTTTCAATTTGAACCTGAGAAGAAAAATTATGAGCATGACAGCAACGTCGATATTTCACAAAATGAGCAGGAAAAAAAGCAAAATGAACAGGAAAGACTGGATGAGACTAGACGAGAGTATGACAAAACTGGTGTTTTGCCAAAATGTGCTACACCGGCGAAATGTGCTACAAGAGGTGAATTTGACACCCAAAGAACTACCGTGCGCTTTCAGCTTGTTTAGATACAAACAGAAACATACTAAAGATTTTTTGCATTTTGTTCTATTATCCACTTCATTACAGGTAGTAACGGTTAAGTATATAGAATGATTCAAATTAGTTTATTCCGGTTTTACCCCAATTATAAAATTTAATGTGGCGTGTCAGTAGTGCTTGGAAGGGATTATGGCATTTTACATGTAAAACATATTTACTAAATTTTCAGGTTATGAGACAACTTCCAGAATCAATTCATGTAGTAAGTAGAAGTACCACGGTATAAGGCACATTTTTGAGAAACGAAGGCTTTTGGGTGCGCTTTAAAGTGCACAACATTGATAGCTACCTTTTTGTATTGAGAAACAGGTTTTTGTATACCATTTTAAGCATTCTGTAATAAAATACACCAGCTCTCATTTTTTTGTCCATATAGTGAAAGAACAGACAGAAAATAAGTAAAATCTTTTATTTCGATTTTTTTTTTTGATGATCCACTGTTAAATGTAACAGTTGTGACTGCTGTAAACATGCTTTGATATACAATGACTGTTTCAAGTTCAGAAACTCAACAGGCTTTTTCGCCATTATGGCTTTATCTTGCAATCTACATTACAGGTTTAATAGCCCCTTTCACACCAATTTTTCATGACTTCTGAATATTGTAACTAGCGCTCATAAATTAAGTCTTTTTTGCGCCTTTAGTAGTAAACAACATGGCTGTGACAGGAGTGAGACCTCTTCCACAGCAATCATTGGATTATTAGGCCAAGCGTGAGTGGGGGTTGACCACTGTCAAGTCTAAGTACTAGCCACATGCTATTTTAGATGTTATTAACTCGATGACGTCCATTGCTGTCAAAGGCACCAAAACAAAATTCAACTGCCAGTATTCCTGAAGTTGTGTAAGCGAAATTACAAACTTATTTTTAACAGTGTTACAAGAATGAAATGTGCTAGCTAAATTGTCATTGCAGATCATTATCATCTGCAAATGTACTTTTCGTTTCAGAATCAACTTTTGAATTTAGTCTAACTCAATGATTTTTTTTTTTTTTTTAACTGACATGTTAAATAATTCTTATGCACTTCCCTGTCACCCATGCAGTCAGTTATATATCATTTTAAATTGTACCGTAATTGGAGGATCAGTTCGACTTTATGCGTTTTTTTTTTTTGCTCTTTCCGCTGTAATGTGCTAATATATTACTCTGAGCCATGACATTTCATACAGCAACATGGATTACTTTGGTATGTTTAGTGCATAGACACCACTTGCGCTTGTACAACAGTCCTTAATGTGAGATGCTGACCACCGTGTGTCTTGCCGTTGTGCAAACATTCTCAAAGAATGCCTCCTGAGTATGGTTGGTCACTTTCCACCTGGCCGTCCGCAAAGCGCATTTGAAGACAAGTCGCTCTAGACGAGAAGCTTCGAGGGAGAGAAGTCATAAGAAAAGACATTGACGGAAAGGAGCGGCGAAGTCGGGGACTCGTACCTGCGACTGCTCCACCACCAGCCAACGCTCCACGCTCGCTCGTACGTCCTGTCCGCTCAGAGGCTCGCGGAGACGAACGCGGACTTCCACGCGACCGCCGGTGGGCTTGCGGCCGTCCATCACCTGACGGGGAAGATGAATATTCTCAACACGTGTGGCGCGTTATTGACGGCGGTAGACGTCCAAATTCGTTTTGACTGGGTGAGCAATTGAGTTGTATGGGCTTTACCTCGACGATCTCCCTGATTTCACTGTGCGAATCCAGCTGTTCCAGCTTGACGTGCGCGGTCCCGATAGGCTTGTCGCTCCGCAGGAAGCCACTTCGCATCACATAGACAGGGAATGTTACAGTAATTCATTGGCTGGTGCTGCTTTTATTTTGGTAGGTTCCATCCTTTGTTTCCATGACCCAAAACCACTGTAGACATTTAGGTGTGTTCCTGCCCAATTGGGCTATTTTAGAGAAAAATGTATTGGACGCGTTGATCAAATTTGGGCTACATTTGACAAAATATAGAAGGAACTGTTACTGTTTAGATTTGTTCTACTTTTAACAGTTGAACTTCTACGTCTACATCAGTGGTTCGACCAAAGACATATGAATGGGAATTCGCTTACTGTAGACATTAGCTTAGAAAATTGAAGGATTTTAGGTATGCCTTATAGTGCGGAAAATACAGTAAATACAGTGTATCACAAAAATGAGTACACCACTCGCATTTCTGCAGATATTTATCTTTTCATGGGACAACACTGACTGTGTGCAGCTTATATAATATAGTTTATTTTCCCCTCAACTCAAAATACAGCCATTAATATCTAAACCCCTGGCAACAAAAGTGAGTACACCGCATGGGAACTACAGTGCCTTGCAAAAGTATTCGGCCCCCTTGAACCTTGCAACCTTTCGCCACATTTCAGGCTTCAAACATAAAGATATAAAATTTTAACTTTTTGTCAAGAATCAACAACAAGTGGGACACAATCGTGAAGTGGAACAAAATTTATTGGATAATTTCAACTTGTTTAACAAATAAAAAACTGAAAAGTGGGGCGTGCAATATTATTCGGCCCCCTTGCGTTAATACTTTGTAGCGCCACCTTTTGCTCCAATTACAGCTGCAAGTCGCTTGGGGTATGTTTCTATCAGTTTTGCACATCGAGAGACTGACATTCTTGCCCATTCTTCCTTGCAAAACAGCTCGAGCTCAGTGAGGTTGGATGGAGAGTGTTTGTGAACAGCAGTCTTCAGCTCTTTCCACAGATTCTCGATTGGATTCAGGTCTGGACTTTGACTTGGCCATTCTAACACCTGGATACGTTTATTTTTGAACCATTCCATTGTAGATTTGGCTTTGTTTTGGATCATTGTCCTGTTGGAAGATAAATCTCCGTCCCAGTCTCAGGTCTTGTGCAGATACCAACAGGTTTTCTTCCAGAATGTTCCTGTATTTGGCTGCATCCATCTTCCCGTCAATTTTAACCATCTTCCCTGTCCCCGCTGAAGAAAAGCAGGCCCAACCCATGATGCTGCCACCACCATGTTTGACACTGGGGATGGTGTGTTCAGGGTGATGAGCTGTGTTGCTTTTACGCCAAACATATCGTTTTGCATTGTGGCCAAAAAGTTCAATTTTGGTTTCATCTGACCAGAGCACCTTCTTCCACATGTTTGGTGTGTCTCCCAGGTGGCTTGTGGCAAACTTTAAACGAGACTTTTTATGGGTAGCTTTGAGAAATGGCTTTCTTCTTGCCACTCTTCCATAAAGGCCAGATTTGTGCAGTGTACGACTGATTGTTGTCCTATGGACAGACTCTCCCACCTCAGCTGTAGATCTCTGCAGTTCATCCAGAGTGATCATGGGCCTCTTGGCTGCATCTCTGATCAGTTTTCTCCTGGTCTGAGAAGAAAGTTTGGAAGGACGGCCGGGTCTTGGTAGATTTGCAGTGGTCTGATGCTCCTTCCATTTCAATATGATGGCTTGCACAGTGCTCCTTGAGATGTTTAAAGCTTGGGAAATCTTTTTGTATCCAAATCCAGCTTTAAACTTCTCCACAACAGTATCTCGGACCTGCCTGGTGTGTTCCTTGGTTTTCATAACGCTCTCTGCACTTTAAACAGAACCCTGAGACTATCACAGAGCAGGTGCATTTATACGGAGACTTGATTACACACAGGTGGATTCTATTTATCATCATCGGTCATTTAGGACAACATTGGATCATTCAGAGATCCTCACTGAACTTCTGGAGTGAGTTTGCTGCACTGAAAGTAAAGGGGCCGAATAATATTGCACGCCCCACTTTTCAGTTTTTTATTTGTTAAAAAAAAGTTTAAATTATCCAATAAATGTTGTTCCACTTCACGATTGTGTCCCACTTGTTGTTGATTCTTGACAAAAATATTAAATTTCATATCTTTATGTTTGAAGCCTGAAATGTGGCGAAAGGTTGCACGATTCAAGGGGGCCAAATACTTTTGCAAGGCACTGTATGTACATGCCTAAATGTCCAAATTGAGCACTGCTTGTCATTTTCCCTCCAAAATGTCATGTGACTGACAGGAGTGCTGTCAGCATTGCTGCAGAGATTGAAGATGTGGGGGGTCAGCCTGTTAGTGCTCAGACCATATGCCACACTCGATATCAAATTAGTGTTCATGGCTGTCGCCGCAGGAGGAAGCCTCTTCTGAAGACGGTACACAAGAAAGCCCGCCAGTCTCATCAGACCAAAGGACATGGTTCCAGTAATCCATGTGCTTTGTTGACATGTCTTCAGCAAACTGTTCGTGGACTTTCTTGTATACCGCCCTTGTGTAAAGCCCGCAAGTCTCATCAGACCATAGGACATGGTTGAAGTAATCAATGTGCTTTGTTGACATGTTTTCAGCAAACTGTTTGCGGCCTTTCTTGCGTACAGTCTTCAGAAGAGGCTTCCTCCAGGGGTGACAGCCATGCACACCAATTTGATGTAGAATGCGGCGTATGGTCTGAGCACGAACAGGCTGACCCCCAACCTCTTCAATCTCTGCAGCAATGCTGACAGCACTCCTGTAACGAGTCACAAGACATTTTAGGGGGAAAATGATAAGCAGTACTCAATTTGGACATTTAGGGGTGTACGTAGTTTCTAAGGGGTGTACTCACTTTTGTTGCCAGGGGTTTAGATATTAATGGCTATATTTTGAGTTATTTTGAGGGGAAAATAAATTAACTATTATATAAGCTTCACACAGACTACTTTTCATTGTGTCAAAGTGTCATTTTGTCAGTGTTGTCCCATGAAAAGATATAAATATCTGCAGAAATGCGAGGGGTGTCTCACGAAAAACTATATATCCTGAATTAACAACAATATATAATTGACCCTAAAAAATGTTTCCATTTTTTATCTCAACTTAAAATCACCGATCATAAAACCTGACTACAATAACATGAAAACTAAGAAAACTACTGAAAATATTTCATAGTATAAACTCTTTTCAAGAAATGCAGGAGAGTGAGAAGAATCAACCAAAAAATGAAGTAACATTAAAAGTATGTTGAATATATCATGAAGAAGTGCGCATAAGTTAGAAAAAAACTTGTCATATTTACATGATATTGTCAGAATACAGGGTTCTTGCACAGTTTTAAAAGTCAAATTTATTTTTATGACCTTAAAAATATAATTCAAGACCAAAACATGTCGCAACAATTCCTGATAAAGACACGGGTGAGGAAATCTTTCCACAAAACAACTGATAAACTGAAGAAAAAAAAGCTCTTTTCATCTTTCTGCTGTGAGTTGGAATGAGTTTATCACCAGTAGAGACGTCCAATCCATTTGATATGACAGGGTGGTTGCCATCCCTTCTCTTCAAATGGACTGGACGCCTATAGCCGTCAGTAGCAGCCAATGCCAGGCAATGAGTTATTTTTGGGGCATTTCAGGTCAGTTCTTGTTAATTTTGAGTTACTGAACAGGAAGTGACCTGTAAATGTACACAAAAGAATGTGAATGCTGTAGTTTGTGCCATTGACAGCGCTAGACGTCGATTCCAGTCAAAATTAATTGGATATCTGGTGCTACCAATGGCAGCCATAGAGTTAACACTATTCTTCTAATAGAATATTTTGGTAGCACTAGCAACTCTGTCATTAAATGCATCTTCTGGAAATGTATTCCCCACTGCAATTTTCGATTAAATTTGGACTATTTAAGGCCTTAATGATCCAGGTTTAAAATTTAAGACATTTTAAGACTTCTTAAGGGCCCACGGGAATCCTTGAATTTGACAGTAACCTAGTTACTCACGGTTGTATCAACACCAATATTACTTTTAAAAAAAAAATAAAAATAAAAATAAAACATACTCGTATTCAACTTTTTTGCATAACTACAAACTTAGTAAGATTAGTGACTTCTGTAACTGACATTTAACCATTTTTTTAAAACGAAAAGGAAGACTTACTGTCACACGCTCCATCCAGTTCATTACGGTTAGCTTTTCGGGCTAATTTGCCAGCTTCTGCTCACGACTTACCCTTTGTGCAGCAGCTCCAGCTTGAGGCCTTTGGACGTCACCACCCTTCTGAAGCCGCGGTGGTTGCGGTTGATTGACAGGCTGAAGCTCTGGTTGTACTCTAGGAAAACAATGCCTGTCTATCTAATAATGATTTTAGGGAGAAAATGCTTGTGAGGAGCGTCACCTGGACAGTTTGTGTTCTTGATGACGTTCGTTTTGTGCCTCTGCGGCTGCTCCTGGACTCACGAATTGGAAGCAAATGTCAAACAAAAGAAAACCAAAGTGGGAGATGATGAAGATGTGAGGTCGCGGACCGTGCTCGGGTAGGGGAAGTCAAACTTCACGTAGGCGTCAAGGTCATTTGTTTGGATGCCTGCATTGAAAAACAAGCGTCAGGATTTCTACTACAGCCTAGATAAGGAATTTCCTGTATAAAGTGGACCCCCGTGTTACGAGAACCTCATCTCGAGTTTTTCACGACACGAGCAAAAATGAGTCTCTCTACGCGAGCAACTTTTCACCATACGAGTGCCAGACAAGCCTCTCTGTCACTTGGTGTGTCCAAGTGCCACAGTATCCCGCCAGGTGGCATGTGCGCACTCTCCTTTGCTTAATCTTCTCCTAAGTATCTCGGCGTCCCGCTAGGGGAAGTACGAGCATATCACATCAACAGAATCCATCCATCTGCCTCATCCTTGCTATGAAATTTTATACTGAAGTACATACAAAACATTTGTGCTTACAAGTGAACATTAACCATGTCTCCCTGGAAAATGGCCAGCAAACACAGTGGTGAGGAAATGAAAAGAATGCTCAGAATTGAAACAAAGCAAGAAAATACATTCATGATGCCAGCTGGGTTGTAGAACATGATTGTGCTTGTATCACAAGGGTCCACTGTGTATGGAGTGCGTGTGTGAGTGTACCACTGGGCGCAGGGAGATTCATCCCTTTCACGATCACCACCACCATTTCTGTGCTGCTGAGATCTGGGAACATTCTACGAAAAATCAAACCTGGTTTACACAGTGGCTATAAATACGTTGCTCCGCATCCTCGTTTTCTAATTTTGTATCGAAGTGTATCCGAATCACTTGTGCTTACAAGTGAACGTTAACTGTACCTTCCAGGAAAATGGCGAGTAAAGACTATACATACAGTGCCTTGCAAAAGTATTCGGCCCCCTTGAACCTTGCAACCTTTCGCCACATTTCAGGCTTCAAACATAAAGATATAAAGTTTTAATTTTTTCTCAAGAATCAACAACAAGTGGGACACAATCGTGAAGTGGAACAAAATTTATTGGATAATTTAAACTTTTTTAACAAATAAAAAGCTGAAAAGTGGGGCGTGCAATATTATTCGGCCCCCTTGCGTTAATACTTTGTAGCGCCACCTTTTGCTCCAATTACAGCTGCAAGTCGCTTGGGGTATGTTTCTATCAGTTTTGCACATCGAGAGACTGACATTCTTGCCCATTCTTCCTTGCAAAACAGCTCGAGCTCAGTGAGGTTAGATGGAGAGTGTTTGTGAACAGCAGTCTTCAGCTCTTTCCACAGATTCTCGCTTGGATTCAGGTCTGGACTTTGACTTGGGCATTCTAACACCTGGATATGTTTATTTTTGAACCATTCCATTGTAGATTTGGCTTTATGTTTTGGATCATTGTCCTGTTGGGAGATAAATCTCCGTCCCAGTCTCAGGTCTTGTGCAGATACCAACAGGTTTTCTTCCAGAATGTTCCTCTATTTGGCTGCATCCACCTTCCCGTCAATTTTAACCATCTTCCCTGTCCCTGCTGAAGAAAAGCAGGCCCAAACCATGATGCTGCCACCACCATGTTTGACAGTGGGGATGGTGTGTTCAGGGTGATGAGCTGTGTTGCTTTTACGCCAAACATATCGTTTTGCATTGTGGCCAAAAAGTTCCATTTTGGTTTCATCTGACCAGAGCACCTTCTTCCACGTTTGGTGTGTCTCCCAGGTGGCTTGTGGCAAACTTTAAACAAGACTTTTTATGGATGTCTTTGAGAAATGGCTTTCTTCTTGCCACTCTTCCATAAAGGCCAGATTTGTGCAGTGTATGACTGATTGTTGTCCTATGGACAGACTCTCCCACCTCAGCTGTAGATCTCTGCAGTTCATCCAGAGTGATCATGGGCCTCTTGGCTGCATCTCTGATCCGTTTTCTCCTTGTTTGAGAAGAAAGTTCGGAAGGACGGCCGGGTCTTGGTAGATTTGCAGTAGAGCCTAGTTCGGGCCTAAAAAATCCAGCCCGACCCGACACGGCCCGCTGGTATTGAGGCCCGACCCGGCCCGAGCTCGATCACTTAACTAGATTTGCAGGCCCGAGCCCGAAAAACCCGATTTTTTTTTTTTTTTTTTTTGAGTGACGCGGAAAAAACGCAGCAGCAGCAATTTATTTTCATTTCTTCGAGTTGGCAGAAAAAAACGCAAGTTTTCTTAATGTTTAAATAATCTACATATTTTTTTGAGAATTATCAAAGCATTCACACAACGAAATAACGCTGGGAAAGTTTGTTAAACATATTTCTGAGTGTGTGGGATATTGTTCTCACATGGACGCGCCTCTCTGACAAGGAAATGAAAATGAGGGCGGCGCCTCGGCCATGCGCAAACGGTACAGCGGGAGGACAAGAATAAAGAGCGGCCGGCGCCACGGCGTTCGTGCACACGCACAAGCAAAAGCGCAATACAGGGAGCCTGCTCTTCATTTTTTTTTTTTTTTTTTTTTGAGTGACGCGGAAAAAAATGCAGCAGCAGCAATTTATTTTCATTTCTTCGAGTTGGCAGAAAAAAACGCAAGTTTTCTTAATGTTTAAATAATCTACATATTTTTTTGAGAATTATCAAAGCATTCACACAACGAAATAACGCTGGGAAAGTTTGTTAAACATATTTCTGAGTGTGTGGGATATTGTTCTCACATGGACGCGCCTCTCTGACAAGGAAACGAAAATGAGGGCGGCGCCTCGGCCGTGCGCAAACGGTACAGCGGGAGGACAAGAATAAAGAGCGGCCGGCGCCACGGCGTTCGTGCACACGCACAAGCAAAAGCGCAATACAGAGAGCCTGCTCTCCATTTTTTTTTTTTTTTGAGTGACGCGGAAAAAAACGCAGCAGCAGCAATTTATTTTCATTTCTTCGAGTTGGCAGAAAAAAACGCAAGTTTTCTTAATGTTTAAATAATCTACATATTTTTTTGAGAATTATCAAAGCATTAACACAACGAAATAACGCTGGGAAAGTTTGTTGAACATATTTCTGAGTGTGTGGGATATTGTTCTCACATGGACGCGCCTCTCTGACAAGGAAATGAAAATGAGGGCGGCGGCTCGGCCATGCGCAAACGGTACAGCGGGAGGACAAGAATAAAAAGCGGCCGGCGCCACGGCGTTCGTGCACACGCACAAGCAGAAGCGCAATACAGAGAGCCTGCTCTCCATTTTTTTTTTTTCTTTTTTAAAATAATTTATTAGTCCGGCATGGCGGCCCGACCCGAACTGACCCGAACGTGAATGCTTAAAATGTGGGCCCGACCCGATATTCGGGTCGGGTTCGGGTTCGGGCACAAAATCTAACCTCTAATTTGCAGTGGTCTGACGCTCCTTCCATTTCAATATGATGGCTTGCACAGGGCTCCTTGAGATGTTTAAAGCTTGGGAAATCTTTTTGTATCCAAATCCGGCTTTAAACTTCTCCACAACAGTATCTCGGACCTGCCTGGTGTGTTCCTTGGTTTTCATAATGCTCTCTGCACTTTAAACAGAACCCTGAGACTATCACAGAGCAGGTGCATTTCTACGGAGACTTGATTACACACAGGTGGATTCTATTTATCATCATCGGTCATTTAGGACAACATTGGATCATTCAGAGATCCTCAGTGAACTTCTGGAGTGAGTTTGCTGCACTGAAAGTAAAGGGGCCGAATAATATTGCACGCCCCACTTTTCAGTTTTTTATTTGTTAAAAAAGTTTAAATTATCCAATAAATGTTGTTCCACTTCACGATTGTGTCCCACTTGTTGTTGATTCTTGACAAAAAAATTAAATTTCATATCTTTATGTTTGAAGCCTGAAATGTGGCGAAAGGTTGCAAGATTCAATGGGGCCGAATACTTTTGCAAGGCACTGTAGCAGCCAACAATATGGAATGTTGGCCCACCTGACTGTGTGGAAAGTTTTGTCCTCAAAGTGATGTTTGGGGGGAGGGAGACCCTTAGCTTGAGACGCCTTTAGAAATTCCATACTCTTTTTACACGACTCAGCCATTTTCTCGAATCTAGAAGACAAAAAAACAAACGTGTTCATCTATTGCAGAGGCGGCAAATGTCCTGATTGTTATTCCTTACTTGGTGGTCTCCGTGACATTCCCTAGGTGGGTGAATTGCTTGGAGTAAGTCAAGCATTTCTGACGGAAGAATAAAAGTGGTACAAAACGATGGCAAATACAGCGAGGTCGTTTCATTGTTATGTGCTACCTCACGCTGCTGCCTGAGGATCTTGGCCAGCTGTGCGTAGAGCTGCTCCGCCTTCTCGGAGAGCCCCACGTCACTGTGGTGCACCAGGACAAAGTCCTCGTCCTCGTCTCCGGGAGGCGACGGCACCTGTCGACCGTCGTTCCCGTTTAGACGCTTAATCTCGCGTTGCTGCTAACGTTAGTAGCTTCTCACCGCGCTTATGTCCACGGCTTTCCCGCTGCGCGCCGCCTCCGCCATGGCCTCCAGACTCTTGGCAGTGCGCAGGAAGTTCTTGGCTTGCTCCATGTCATTTTTCTGCTTGGCGTGCAGCGCCGCCTTCAAGTACTGCTTGCGACGGCTCTCCAGAAATGCAAGCTGTTCCGTTGCTGGAGGACCCAGAAAACAAGAAGAGTCAGTGTCAGGAAATAGAGGGGGAAAATGCATAGAAGAAAGCGAAGTAAAGTTAGAATGTTGAAGTAGTAGCCAAAGTAGAGGAAGTTGAAATAGAAGAAGAAAAAACTAGAGTCAGTGTCAAAAGAAGGTAGAAAAAAAATAGGGTAGATGTCATTGAAACGCATTGGAAAAAGACACGAAGTGAAATCAGAATGTAGTAGTAGTAGTAGTCGAAGTAGAAGAAGTTGAAGTAAAGAAAGTAAACAGTATAGTTAAAGACGCTTTGACATTAGGCTTAAACTGCGAGTTAGCGGGGCTTTAATTCGTCGGTCGAGTTGATTCCAACAAATTCCGTGCAGTTTGTCAGTTATTTGTTAGTGGCTAAGCTAGCGCGAGTCAATGGTGCCTGCTCAGCATGCCAATAAAAAAAACTATATTAACAGATCTAACAGTCAATTAAAAATGCAGATCAATGTTTGAAATACCCTTGCGGCTAAAACAATGTCATACTAAACTGCCATAATTCATTTCATTCTGCTGGACTAGTTTTCTTTTTATGTGTAATGCGACCACAATAGAGAGGAGTGCTCTGGTCACTCATCTGCTGGGGAGTCCCTTTCGTTCCCACAAAAAAGAAAGTCTGCGGTGAAAAAAGGAGAAAAAAAAAAAAGGTGATATCACTCCTCCCTGCAGAGCTGCTGAATTACAAATGTTGCTGTTAATACTACAATTATTGACACGCAATCTTAAGTTTTAATAAATTCATCCTGAAAACATAGCCAACACTATTGATTGCATGGGTCATTGGTGATTCTGATGCTACAGTGTCTTTTTCGTCAATGACGACGATAACATTTTATCAACGGACAGCTTTTTGCAAGACGACAACGAGATGATAAAGAGCTAAAAATGTGTTTTGGGAGCCTTAAACATAATGAGGCTAATGCCAGTTATCAACTGAAGAGACGGGAACGAGACAAAAATGCGCAGAAGTTTCCGTCACATGTTCACAATGTGTGACATTTTATGTGTAGTTAGCCTGCATTGTAGCAGTGTCTGCTTTTGTCACTCATGTGACGTGCTGTGCCACCCACACCTACTCACCGGTGTGTCCTCTCCAGTCTCCAACCTTGCACAAACGGTAAGATTTGTTTACTTATCTTGGCCAGTGGGCATATGCAATGTTGCTTTACCCTTAAAAGGTCTGTGCTGAGTGATCATCACACACCAAAAGTAACTTGCAGGCATGAAAATGGGTCAGGGGTTAAAAAGGTGAGAAGGGTGTGGAGGAAATATGTTCCAGTACACTGTACACCCCAACAAAATATTGAGCTCTGTCGAGCCACACTGTGTTTCAGCAGGGCCGTGCAGAGACCAGTGGAGGGGCGGGTGCTCGTAGATCAAAAGGGGCACATGAACAAGTATTTAATACACCTTAAAACAACATAACTTCAATTTTAACCAGCTTTAGATAATAATTGGCTGCGACTGTGACATACTTTAATTGGGAGGGGGCAACAGTGAATAGAAATCAAAACTGTCATCCACACTTTCTGGCTGTGACTCAGTCAGTCTAGCTCTTTTCTTCCTTCAACCTCTGCATCAAAACTTCCTTCCTCAACTTGTTCATCTGAGAACAAACCACATCAGATGGTCACTTAGCCACCAACAGCACAGTTTTCTCAAAACTATTATTTCATTATTATCCATACTTAACAACTCTAGCACCTAATGATTAATAAAGCAATGACATAAAATCTTATAGAAAAATAACATTGTAATGTGTTTATAATTGTATTTAATACCCGACTATCCTTGCAAACCTGTTCTTACCAGGTATGCTATTCACCCAGCTGATGAGGTATCCGCTGCCTTTAGCAGCCTCATCCAACTCCTTTTTTTATCCCTCAATCTCCTTTCCCTACGAGGCATGTCTATGTAATGAAATATAAATATTAAAAAACAAAAAACAAAAACAAAAAAACAGACTCTCCGGTGGCTTTTAGTTTTAAAGCTTTCTTAATTTCTCTCTCAATAACGATGGAGGTAGATTTGTGTTTTTATTATTCAATCAAAAAACAAAGTGACTTCTATCAAAAACAAAGTTGCTTCAATCAAAATACAATTATACTTTTAATCCCAAAAGTCACTTCAATAAAAAAAATTGTTTTTGATTGCAAAATAAATTTGAGACAAAAAAGCATTTGAAAACTATTTTTCTTGATTGAAACACATTTTTCAATTGAAGTAATGTTGTTTTGCGTTTGGGCCACATTTTGGCTAGGACATCTGTGTTTTTATTATTCAATCAAATAAGTTGCTTCAAACAAAAAATATATATAAAAAGAAAAACTTTGCACATGTGTCAATCACCGTTTAACAAAGCCTGAGAGGGTTTGAGTAGACTCAGTATGAAGCATTTAATAAAGCCAAGCATTTTCTTACTACTTTCTTCTTGTTTAAAAATAATTCGGTGGGGCAGTAACATGTTTAAAACTTATCATAATTCTTACATTTTGAAGTGCTTGAAACCCATTTATAAATGATACTTTGGTGAAAAAAGTGAAAAAACATGTCATATATATGTATCTTTTTTCCAATGTAAAATCTGAATAAATACATTGAACACACACAAAAAAATGGGGGGCGCTACTTCGCGGTTTTCACTTATTGCGGCGGGTTCTGGTCCCCATTAACCGCGAAAAACGAGGGATCCCTGTATTTCTGAAAAGCTTTAAGAAGAGTCATTCCCACCACTCGTCGGGCCGGTGTTGTGCCGACACCGGCCGTCAGCTCAAGTCCCAGCCGAAAATAACGCGTCTAAGGCGGACGACGGGAGCGATGCGATGCGAGGCGACCCCTCAATCCGAGAGCATGCCGCTTAATTTGACTCAACAGTGTGTTTCTTCCTTTATATTACAGCTAAATACACAAGCTTGACGCCAATTTAACGGGAGCTATTTTTTTTCATGGGAGATTTGGCTAGCTCTGGCAGTGTTCAACGCAAGCTGCAACGAATGGCATTAACTTTTTTATATCGCAAAATGTGAAAACGACTGAAACCATTACTCACCAAATTCAATCTGCTGGCAAATACAGGCAAGTGTGTATACTGCGCTCTGGTCTGCCCCGGTGTGGATAAGGTCTGCTTTTTTGTTTTCGCAGCTTTGCAATGCAACCAAAGGCTCGCCAAGCACTCCTTGTTTCACGTAAGGAGTGCGCGCGTTTGGAACAATGGCCCGCAGCTTGGGCCGATGATTGGTTCTCGTCAGCGAAGCATCTAGAAGGATTTGCTGACTGTCCGTGTCACTTTTTTAAAGAACCGATCAGTTTACGTACTAAGTTAATCACATGATGATAATAATAATAATAATTTAATAAAACCTCCCGACCCCCCCCCCCTTCCCAAAAAGAATTTCTCCTCGGATCTACGCAATTCACGTAGGTTGCCCTTTTTGACTTCAAAACGGCGAATTTCTCCGAAAGGTGAGAGATTTTCATGCCTGAACTTGTAGTGTTAGTATAGCATTCACCCTAGCATTAGGGGCGAACTTCCTCTTAAAACTCTGGACTTTTTTTTTTTTTTTTTTTTCTTTCTTTTTACATTCAGTTTGTGGCGTCCAGGTGGGTATAATCAATCGAAAATAATGTACCGTTTTCCTGCTGATTATGTATTATCACCAAGTTGTGGTTGTCCTTGTAGACCACAGGTGTCAAACCGATTCCAGAAAGGGCCTAGTGGGTGCTGGATTTTGTTCCAACCGATAACGCACAGAGTTTAACCAATGAACTTCCTGCTGAAACAAGTAGCACCTGACAAAGTTTAACTGATTACACAAGTAAAAGATCTAATTGGTGAAAAGTAGTGATGGGTCCGTGAAACCTCATGAAGCGTGTCGACACAGTGACACATTGTGTTGACACAGTGTGGATACTGTGTCATTGAAAACTGACACCTGCTGGACATAAAAAAAACCCTACAGGCAACCCACTTGACAGACTGACACTGAATTGATGACATAGCATGTAAAATCAAATCATTTAAGTCTTTGCATTCATATTGCATTAGTCCATATCTTTACATCATGTGAACATATATTATAATGTGAAAATGTAAGTAATAATGAATGGGTGAATAAGGAATACCTGTGGACTTTTTTTTTCTGATAAAATTTTATTCAAGCGGCACGGTGGCTGAGTGGTTAGCACGTCTGCCTCACAGTCCTGAGATCAAGGGTTCAATCCCGGGCTTCGGCCTTCCTGTGTGGAGTTTGCATGTTCTCCCCGTGCCTGCGTGGGTTTCCTCCGGGAACTCTGGTTTCCTCCCACATCCCAAAAACATGCATGGTAGGCTGATTGAACACTCTAAATTGTCCGTAGGTGTGAGTGTGTGCGTGAATGGTTGTGTGTCTCCTTGTGCCCTGCGATTGGCTGGCAACCAATTCAGGGTGTCCCCTGCCTACTGCCCGAAGTTCGCTGGGATAGGCTCCAGCACTTCCGCGACCCTCGTGAGGAATAAGCGGCATGGAAAATGAATGAATGAATTTTATTCAAAAACAGTTTTGTTTTTGTTTTTAAATTTAGTTGTTGTTGTTGTTTTTTTTTTAACAAGCCTGCTGTGGACAACACACTCGCATGGAACCAACAATGCCGGCATGCACAAGAATTTCCAGTTGAAAGAGGTTTGGATAAGATATCCATTGGCTCCTCCAGTATCGAAGAAAATCGGCATTGCGTGCCATGTTCGGCTCAGCCATGCATCGTTGCACTTTTGCAATTTCATCTACAGTTGCATTTCCTCCTTGACTCCCCACTTTGTCATCTAAGTGCTACCATAGCCCGTCAGAAAGAAATTGAAGTGGACAAAAAAATAAATTATAGCTTAATTACAGATTTCTAATAAATTACCAAAAAAGTGACTGTGTGAAAATAAAAGGAATGGTTCTATACCTGTGTTTATTTGGGGATTATCAGAAACTTCATTCTCATGCTTGGCCAGTAATGCTTCAGCAATGAGGCGGTGGCAACTGTTTTTATATGACAGGTTAGTCATATACAAAGTACAAATGCGACATTTCACCTGCAAAAAAATAACTTTTGATAGTAAAATCAAAACTTTGGGGATCGCGTAAGGACCCGATAATTGCAATCTGACCAGGATTCGAACCCACGCGCACGACGTGTTGGGACGAGAGGCGTTTGCTCTGACCACTATGCTAGCGGATCAAACGCTGGTATGTAGTTTAAAGACAAGGGACGGCAATCGACGGACTCGCGTGCACCCGTCACACTAATAAACTAAGCTTTACCTTAAAATTAATTGTATTTTGAATGAATGATGACAAGTGCGTTTTCCCTGTCTTACGTCCATTTCCACAGCAGGTAGACAACGAGGAAGTAACCGTGAGATGTGGACTGTTTCAGCAACTCCATCGCGTTGACAGACGCGCTTCCTTTTGAACCAGTTTGCCGCGTCATGACTGTGTCGACACAGTTCAATGAGTTCATGCATCGGTCACGTGATTTTCTTGTAGCGATACGCGCACCGACGCAGGGGTTGCTCCATGAGCTCGGCGCGCGCGCCGGCGCATTAGTATCACTGGACCCATCACTAGTGAAAAGGTGTCCTCTTCATTGGTTGTAAGCAAATCTGCACCCACTAGGCCCTTTCTTGAATCGGTTTGACACCTCTGTTGTAGACCCTACAATATGTGCTCATCTGTTAACGTTAATTCAAAATAACCTTTATTTTTGAGGACTTTTTTTATATTTTATTTTACAGACGAAAACATTCTTAATAAACAACAAACTAGACAAAATTAGTTTTGGGTTTCTGTCAACAAAAACTAGACGACATTTTGAGATGACTAAAATAGGACTAAGAATTACTATCATGATCATCATCCAAAAGCTAAAAGGACTGCCAAAAAGAACACTGGTATGCTAAGCAGTCACCATGTCAAAAATTCCCAACTTTCCCTTTAAGAGGAAGTAGTAGAAGTACAGTAGATGTGGTTGAAAGGTAAGAAAGTAAAATTAAAATCGAGAAGTAGTCAAAGTTGAAATAAAGAAAAAAGTGGTGGAATTAGTAGTAGAAGAAGAAATAGAAACAACTATTTGAATTTGAAGAAGAAGGATGTAAAAAGCGACATAATTGGATGGCTATCATACTCATCAATGGTAATTAAGAATTCAATAGTATTACGACTTGACGAGAAGTATATGTCGTAGTAATATAAGAAGTACACGTAGTAGAATAAGAAAAAGCATTCAAAGTAGTAAAAGCTGAAAAAAAGACCGGAAAAATGAAACAGTAGAAGTTAGGGTTGCCACGATGGCATATTTTTGCACCCGAGTCCGAATCAACTAATTTTGAGTATCTGCCGATACAGAGTCCAGATCTGACACCCCCCAAAAAAGTTTATTTTTTAAAACATTTTAATTTGAACAAAAGTTACAAACATGTTACAGTTTTGTACTGTTTACACTACTTCCGCTTTTTGCTGGAGTTTCGCAGAATATAAAATGTATATATTTTGTTTCTTTTGTCAATGCTGTTGTATTTCTGGATTATTTTATTACTTTTAACCCTTAAATGTTTTTTTAAAAAATAGATTTTTTTTTTTTTTTTAGAAATTAAAGAGCAGACCCTTTTAAAAAAGTACACGTAGAAGTAGAAAAAGTACAAAGTAGAAGAATTTGGAGTAATAGAAGATGAATAAACAAAAGTAGAGGTATAGGATAATGTAGTTCAAGTAAATAGAGAAGTAGTATAAGAGACATGGAAGTACTAGAATGGGTGAAATGAAATTAGTTGTATCTTAACCCAGCAGATAGAACAATGTAACATTATGTGATGGGGGGGACTGACCTGCAGGTGAGATATCTCTTGCCGAAGTTCTCTCTGGTGAAGCGGATGACGATCTTCTCCGACCTCGCGAGGCTGCCGGGACGCTTAGTGTGCTTTTCTTTGGCTGCTAATTAGAGATTGACCAATATTGGTTTTTCAGGACCGATAACTCTACATACAAAGTTAATTCGTTCCAGGACCTTGTTTGTAAGTCGAAATGGTCGTATGTCGAGCAGGAATTTCCCATAACAATGCATTATAATTCCATGAATTCGTTCTACAGCCCAAAAATCTACACTAAATCCTTAATAAATACTGATGTTACTATTGCAAACAGCAATTACAAAGAGCAAAACAAATAAATTATGAATAAAAATTGGAATAATAATATCATAGTTAAGAGTGTGACAGTATCTCCATACAGCGATATATCGCAATATTTTGCAACCCGATCGGTTATCGATTTGCTCCCGCCAAGTATCAATACTTTTATTTGACATATTGGCCATTGGATGCTGTAAACTGCGCAATGTTTGTTGAGCAATTCCTTGGCGGTCCACTAGGGGCGCTCAAGAATGGCAGTGAAGGTAAAGTGCGCACAAGTTGTCTAGAGAAGAAGAGAGGAAGCTCCAAGTGTGTTGAAAAAAATAAAAAAGCTTCGTGGGAACGGTGGAGGAAAAAGTGACAAAAATATTGCTACAAATCACACATGTGGACACACTTTAGATTTTACACCAACAAGAGACAAAGGAAGTAAGGTGAACAAGGACTTTGCTGTATGCAAGACTTGTCTAACAATAAGGTTCACTGGTAGCTGGTGACAAAGTGGACACGGATTTCTTCACTGCTTCGCTTTCATTGCTTGAGGTAAGAAAGTTTTGCAATGTGATTGATTTTTTAATTTACATGTATTATTTTGATGACATTTGGGGTTGAGTGATATAAAATAAATCAGTACCCTAAACTGGATGAAAATGAGTATCGAACAAGCCTACATGAATTTACTGATTTATTTGACATTATTTGAGAACCACTTTCCATCTAGTTACTACAAAAACTGTTATTACTGCCATTTTGATGCAATAAGCTATAAAAATGGTTTGAATAGCTTCCAAGATATATAAGGTGATGTGCATGATAATAATTGTAGCCTACATATTAAAAATAGGTAATTGTTGCATTTTTAATTTATATACATTCAATTCATATTTTTATTATTCACTCAATACTTCCAACACAAAAAAATCAGGATTTCAACTCAAAAGTTATTAAGTAACTAATATTTTTTGTTTTATTTTGTTGTTTTTAAGGTGAGGAAAATTGTGACTGAGTCCGACATCTCAAATGCTGAAGTAGATGGTGGAAGTGCTCAAACCAATGCTGTTGGCAACAAAGGTCAAATACGAAGAAAAGACCCACCAATTTTATCATTGCCCCACTCCAAGCTCAACTGCTGACTGACACCGACAGCACTGTTGATTTTTTTTTTTTTTTAAGATTTAAAACTTTCAAGAAATTAAGGGAGCCATTCATCATGATCTCTCCAAGAGATATCAGTGGTTGTGGTTTGTTTCCTCTATATGTGCAGGTACACAATTTGCAGTAGATTCATATTTTACAGCAATGTTGTACAGAAAAGTTGTCACAGTTTAATAAATGACTTAAACAGTACTTTTGCTATTTTGAAATATATTTTTTTTTCCTTTCAACAGTTATATCGTAGAATATCATACATCAAATTTCTGACCAATATATCGATAATCGCTATATCGTGATATCGTGAGATAATCGTTATCGTGAGCCTTGTATCGCGAATCGTATCGTATCGTGAGGTGCCCTGAGGTTCCCACTCCTAATCATAGTAGCAATAATAATAATACCTGTAATAATGTAATGAATCGGGTTTTAATGTGGCGGATGTTTTTTGTTGTACCAGAACGCACCGCAGGGCGGACGTGATGGTGAGAGAGTGCACGGTTCTATCTTATTTTCCTTTTTTAATGTTTTGATGCTGGCGTTGATGTTGATGGAATAAATGATGAAACCAGACGAAGCTGATGATTTCTTTGGCGATGTTACCACAATAATAATTGCCACCTTAACGTAAAAAGACTGGCGAACGGGGGAGGACCGTCATAGACCGTCTAACAGCTGTACTGTTGAGCGAGCCATATTACGAATGCGCACCTCATGCTCGTATTTTTCTATCATATCCATCTTCCTGTCAATGATAACAGTATGCATCACCTTTTTCCTTTTTTTCACCATCTGCACTAACATTGTTGGAACCCATGTTGATTTCTCTCACAAGAAAATCTGCCATGCGTCCATCTTAGATCGTTGTATTTCGAGCATGTCGTCGGATATAGAAACAAATGGCTAGTCAAATTTTACATCGGATGTCGAAAAGATCGTGTGTCGAACTGATCGTATGTCGAGGAACCACTGTATTAGTAGTTAGAAGGGCCGATAACTGATTTTGGAGCCGGTATTCATTTGCAGTAAAAGTGTTAAAATTGGCGTAAAAAAATGAATAATCCAAACATTGAACTTCATTGAAATGCCTAAAGCATGTTTATTGAATCAAACAAATAGAAGACCACTAGAAGTGCCTAAATTTTCTCGACTCAGAAACATCTTTTACAAAGTTGAATAAAAGAAATAAATAGATCCCTGAAATTTTTCCACAGAAAAGAAAGCTCTGATGAACTCACCTAAGTATCCTTGAGCAAAATATTAAACCCCACGTTGCTCCTGGTGCTGCGTCACGAGTAGATAGATGAGGATATAGTGTGCAGTAGAGGTCCGATCACATCATTTTCAAAGTATCAGAATCGGCAAAAAAATATCGGACATGCCTTTTTTTAATATATTTTTCAATTAAATCGTTTTCTAATTGTATTTAACGTTACAGACATAATATGTTACACTCATCCAGAGTCTTTAGTTTTGGCTTAAGGTAGGGTTATCAAATTTATCCTAATAATGGCGGTAATTAATTTTTTAAAAAATGTATCACATTAAAATATTTAATGCAATTAATGCATGCACTGCACGACCCACTCACACATTGTCACGTTCAATCTGTAATGGCGCCGTTTTACCTATATAGAGAGCTAAAAGGCAGCGTAAAATGAGTAGAGTGAAATTTGGAAGCCTTTGGAGCCTTTTTTTAATTGGCTAAAGCCTTACAATCCCTTGCCCTACGATTAGAAATATCGTGGGAAGCAATGTGGGGAAGCAAGGTAGTAATTGATATTTTTCTTAACACCCTATGTTATTTCCCAACGCAGAGAAGATATATCAATTGGTAGCACTACGCACAGTCATGGTTCCACTTCCCATCATGCATTTGGGCATGGCTACAGTATCATTTACTGAAAGCTCAACAAATACACTAGATGGCAATTAGGCCTGAACGATATATCGTTTAAACATCGCCATTGCGATGTGCGCATGTGCATAGTCCCATCGCAAGGACGTGCAATAGTTTTTTCATTTCATTTTTTTTAATCCACAAACGTTTGTTTTGAGGAAGGAGAGGGAAGGAGAGCGCACAGCTTCTCTTTCCCTCCAGCAAGTCATCGGCTCCTCCCCCTCCCCCTGCGACAGCGGAGTGGAGGGAGGAGGGGCCGAACAGCAGAGCGGAGGGAGGAGGGCCAGTTCTCAAAGTGAAAGCAAGCAAGCAACACGTTGGAGGAGCGAGGAAGAATGTATCCAAAAGGAGTTTTGGATGTATTTTGGCAAGAACAAGACTATAAGGGACAAAAAACAGCCCTGTCGACAGTGCCTCGCCGTGGTTGCCTCAACAAGAAGTAATCCGTCAAACATGTGGGACCATTTAAAACGCAGGTATCTATGCATTCCTGCTACGAGCTTCCCATCAGAGGCTTTTTAGCACAGGTGGGAACATTGTTACGTGCCAACGTTCTTGTCTCAAGCCTGTTATAGTGGATAAACTAATAGTCTTGGCCAAAAACCTATGAGACCCAGTTGAGAATTGCTGAGCAAGGAAGCTGGACGATATGCAGACAAATACATAACACAGCTGCAGGAATGTCTTTTCTTCTTTTTATTCATGTGACAGCTATCAGGAAGGCAGGAAATTTGGGAGTTAAAATGGTTCTGTTATTCATCACAGTTATTTGCAGTTATTCAGTTCAATTATTTACAAGTTCAATTGAGTTTCTGTTTCTTTTATATTTAAATTTATTGTAAATCGTATTTTTCAAATAATTATATATAGTACAGCTGCACATAAAGTTTTGATACTTAATATTTTTGTTGAAATATTTTTACAACTTTGTTGCTGTTTTGCAGTTTTATATTGTTATATTTTGTGTAAACAACTCAGGGGACTAATGCACTTGCACTTTTATTAGTCAGATTTAATATTTAAGTTCAAATATGTTGACAACTTTGTTGTTTTACTGAGGTTTTTATTTATTGTTATAGTTTGTGAACAACTCTTTTATTTGTCATACTTAATATTTTTGTTCAAATGTGTTGACAACTGTGTTGTTATTTTACAGAAGTTTTTATTTATTGTTATATTTTGTCAAAAACTTAGGGGACAAATGCACCCGCTCTTTTATTTATCATTTAATGTATTTGCTGCTGTTGAAGTGTAAAATATTGCGTTCAATAAATGATCTATTTTGTGCAGACATGGCTTCCTGGATCCCTTCATACAGCAATCTTCATCATTCACAAATGAAACGGTATTATATGAATACACTGTGGTCACGGTGTGTTATGTAAAGTATTTCCAAACAGCTATCTTAATGCATTACCAAAATGTATATGATCGGGAAAAATTATCGGGAATGATTGGAATTGAATCGGGAGCAAAAAAAAAAAGCAATCGGATCGGGAAACATCGGGATTGGCAGATACTCAAACTAAAACGATCGGGATTCCGCTTTACCTGGTATAATTCATTAATCGGAATTTGGATGTTGGTGAATCGTTCTCGACTCTTCCACGGCCGAATCGCGAATAATCTAAGAATGGGAAATTTTGCACGCCTCTAGTGAATACTAGTGCTGGAGAGAGAGGCACTGCTGAATCCGAGCTGAAATAACCCAGTGTGAAATGGATTTTTTCACATCGGCCGGGCGGATTGAAAAAAAGGCTGATACCGATATACGACAAATTTCCAAATATCGGCACCAATAATCAGTCCGTCTCTACTGCTAATCATACTTCAAACATGAGATTCATTAACATTAAAAGACTTCAAAATGCCCACCTCCTCATCCTTCTCCTCTTCTGCTTCATCCGCACTCTCTGCGGCATCATCAGTGGTTGAGAGCTTGGAGGCGGTCTCCAGCGCGGCGACCAATCCCTGCTCGGCCGATGTGGACTTATGACCCGGAATGGGAGGAAAACCTGTGCGTACATTAAAAAAATTAATCCAAAAAAAAAAAAGTTGGGGCGTCACTTTTAATTTTTTTAATTTGATTTTTCTTGACGTTTCAATCAATAGTCACCTGGCGGAACAGGGAGCTCGTCAAAGTTGACTGCTTTTCCAGCTTTGTGAGATCGGATGGCGCTCTGGTATTGCTGAAAAGTCACAAATGTAGTGTGAAAATTTTAAAGACGTATAGAGGCGCATTTTTCAATTGCACCTTGGCGATGCGGTCGTGCATGCGGGCCTTGCGCTCGTCACCACTGGCTTTGGCCTGAGCCGAGGCCTCAGTGTACTTGGCTCGCCTCTGCTCCAGCGCCTCCAGTGCATCCTTGGGGGCCGGAGGGCCTATAAGGGGGCAGGAGGAGTCATTGGGGAACCTCTCTCAGTCCAAATAAATTAGACGTGTAAAGCTGTTAATGGCAGCTAATGACTTAATGATATGTTACTACGGCACCTGAAGCCGGGGCAGCATTTTGGGCGACTTCAGCGTTTTGCTTGACCGATGCTGGACTTTCACCTTTGGATAAGAAAACAATCACACAAAAAGAATATGACTTATTCAATATAATCATGAAGATCTGGGATTCGAATTGATCACCACTGGACTGTATGAGTTGTTTTAGATATAATGTAATGTCAATGTCTCAACTAACCTGGAGGTGGCGGCAGGCCGCTCAGGTCGACAGCTTGTCCTTGTTTTAAGGCGTCAATCACGGAATCAAATTTCTGCATGAAAATAAAAGCATTTTTTAGGCCATTGTGTGGAAAATACCCAAAAATAATGATATATCTGTCACATATCGGAGCTGTGAAAAGCTTATTTTTAGGTAATCATCGTCACTCGGTCAAAGAACCAAAATGGGAGAAGCAAGAGAATTCCTGCATCAGCAGCCAAACGCAAAGCATCGCCATATTTTTGACCTCTGTAAGCTTTGATCTTTTGGTTCTCATCATATGACCCACCCTGCAAATTAGAGTTAGTCTAATCCCAGGGATGGAAAATAGGGGGCATTTTGAAGTTCACAGGCTACACTATAAAAACCACTAGCCCAGATCAATGCATCAGTTATTGATCTCAATATTCACGAAAAAGAACAATTTGCTAGAATAACATTTATTTTTTTATGTAGATTTAATGAAAAGTGCAGCAAAATGGTGTAAAAACATGAATCTAATGCAAATAATCTTATTCCAATTCCATAATCAATCCTATATAGCCAGTTCTTCCTCCATCTCCTCCTCAGAGTTTTGGCGCTAAAATGTTTATAATTTTTATTATTTTTGTATAACGTCGGCATGTAAGAAACTGTCATGTGATGTCAGCATTTACCCGTTTTCAACTTTACGGGGTGCACCAACGTGGAACACCAGAAACCTCAATAATCCCAAATCGACTCCACTGACTTACACTTTCACATGTTTTAATGTTTTTATAGAACAAACACACAAATAAAAAAACAATTTTTCGTGGTAGCTCCAGGGGGAAGCGGGCCTGCAGGAGAGCCTCGTGCCTGAGCAAAGCTTTCCTGTCTTCCCCTGACTTACTTCTGGAAGTCTCCCCCTCGCTCGGTTGTCATTGCAACAATTTAGAAGTTAAAAAGATCACTAAGGCAATTATGGCTAACGATTTTCAAGCCAGACCGTCATTATGACGATTTTATTTTCTCCGTAGTCCGAATTATCACAATATGTTTATACCATATTTCATACTCATTATCTTTTATTTATTTTTTCTGCATATGTGGGTATTGATCTGCACACCTCACAGTAAACCTTGTTTTTTGTCTCATTGTAGCCGACCCAATTCCAGCAGTCTCGCCACTGTGGCTGAAATTTTCGCTCCCATTTTTTTTTTTTTTTTATATTGGAGTTTGTTCTCCATCAACTCCAGTGACTCTCTTTCTTGAGTGGTCTTTCCCCCCCCCCCCCCCGGTGCTTGACTGGGTGCTGGGGGTTTCAGAAACATGTCATCTTGTAGTTTAACGTTAGGTGGGAACTGAGATACTGACAATAAATAAGTAGCAGTTATCAGGTTCCACGTTCATGCGGGAGCGAGCTAACGAGGTGTGTTCATGCCCCACAGAGCACAACGGCTGGCTGTATACTCTAAGGTTGTCTTTGATCAGGATCGCGTAACGTCATCAAAATATGGAACCACTAGGAATTAATGTGAAATACTTTTTTTTTTTTTTTTTTTTTTTTTTTTTTTTAAATCGACACATTATTTTTACTGGCCCGTCTGGGCCAGTGGTTGCAGCATTCTTTTAAAAGGATGTCCAGGCCACCAGGCCGTTTATATTGTCGACCCCTGAATCTTATCAAATTCTCGCAAAATCCCTCTGACCTCATGATTCCAAAATTCAATCACCTCTTCCATTTTTTAATTAAAACATCCTGCAAGTTTGATAATGTTCTGGATTTATGTTGAACACATATATACAAACCCATGTCACCTTTGACCTCATTAGGCCAAAATGTAATGACCAATTCCGTTTCATATTCCAAACATATCCTGCAAGTTTGATGAAAATCCCTGAATTCATTCATGAACACAAACGAACTAGAGGAGCACTCAGCGTGTAGATCTCAGCATAAGCAAACTCAATTAGGCTTCGTGACCTTTGATCCCAAAACCCAATCACCTCTTCCATCTCTTATTACAAACATATCGTGCAAACTTGATCATCTGTTTCTTCATTCTTGAGTAATGTTTAACACAAACATATTTTGGCATCGTCCCTTTGATGGAGTCGGTTCTCACCTTACTGGTCCTGAAGTAAACCATGGCTTGCTCTGCCTCTCCCGCCTTCTTTGCTGTGAGGGCAGCCATTTTGTACTCCCGCTGCCTTTGCAGCAGCAGCGCAGTCACTCGCTCCTTCGCTGGGACGGCTTATAAAAACAAACATACAAAAAAAAAACAAAAAAAAAAAAACAGGTATCATTTTACTGCTGTCGTTTGCTTTACATGGAAACGTTGCTTTGGGACACAGGTGTCAAACCAGCAGGCTGAGGCCAGGATCTGGCCTCCAATGTCATTTTATATGGTCCACCAAAGTAAATCACACGCTTCAGATTCAAGCCATTTTGCTAAAATGAAACAAAAATTCTGTAGTTCTCAGTGAAAGAGCTAGGACTACAGATATCAGAGACTATAGTCCAGGGTTCACTCAATCTGGACCTCGGTGCCACTTTTCCTGTCGTGTTTTCCACGTCTCTGTCCCCTAACACACCCGAATCAAATGATTAGGTCATCAGCAACCTCTCCAGAAGCCTGATAATGTTCCTGATTATTTTGATTCAGGTGTGTTGGAGGAGGGAGACATGGAAAACACAACAGGAAAAGTGGCACCGAGGTCCAGATTTAGTAAACCCTGCTATAGTCAAATTTGTTTTGATAGATGCTTTAAAATGTTTAAAAATAAATGTACAGAAGTACCTCTACTTACGAAATTAATTTGTTCTGGAAATAGTTTCATAAACTGAAAATTCCATGAGTAGACAGGTTTTCCATGTTAAAGTCCTAATAATCCCTTCTTAGCCCCCATAATTTAGACATAAATCATAAAGCTTAAAAATGCATCAAAACATTTAACAAATACACGCTACTATGAGATTATTGCACAATAACAATAAAATGAGAGTTGCAAAATGTAAAAAAACAAAGAATAAAAGTTACTCAGTCAATTGGATGCCAGGAAGATGCTAGGCAGTGGTGTTAGCGTCAATAATGAAGACAACGAAAACATTTCGTTAATGACCATTTTTTCACGACGGTGACGTAACGATGACGAGCTGAAAAGGCGTCTTGAATGACTGCAACATTACAAAAAGATTGCCAATTTACGTCTGACGAGACGAGAAAGAGATGAAAATATGCCATCATACCTGTCATGTTCCCAATGGTGACATTTTATAGTTGTGCGCAGTTTTTTTTTTGTGTGTGTGTGCTCGTAGTTCATCAGCCTGCTCCTGAGCCCCATGTTTTGTGTGATTCACATGACTTGCGCACGCCCCCACCCTCCCCCGAGGCAGTGCACATGAGCGGTGATCCAACATAATTTAACAACGGCAGCTGAAACGGCACGAGGATTTATGGTCGCATTTTAACTATAATCTGTCCGAAAGAAGAACGCAATGCACTGTCCCCGTGGGAGACGAAGGTGAAAAGTGTGGCCAGCCACTTACTTGGTTGAAAAAAATACTACGAATTTGAAGGGGCCCCTCAAAGTTCAATATTTATGCGAAGGTAAGTTGTTACAAGTCATTTTAAGATATCATAGACCTTTAGTTATATTCAACAAATGGTCAGTTACCATGTTAATATGCATTTTCCATATTTTTGGTGTTAAAAGAGCGCCGAGTTTAGGCTAACATTTTGGCTTATTTGTGGTGCTATTATTAATAAGCCTTTGAAAGCAAACAATGTGCAGCCTGCTAACATCGTGTTACGGTGAGAACATTTGGCCATATTTGAAGTATGTATTTGGGCTGTCTAAAACATAGTGTAAAGACGTGCCGCTGTTCCCCATAGGTTTAAAATGACAGCAAATCTTATTTGACCTACATAAGGTTTTGAACGTCTGTTTATTAAGCACATTGCTGTGTGCTTCATGGGACGATCATAACAGTCTGTAACCAAGCCCAAATTTATTTTTTCCTTGATTAATAAGTTAATAAGTTAACTCGTTCAGTGCAATTGACAGTATTAGACGTCCATTTGTTTGACTCTCTTCATACTTCTGCTGTGAAATTGTCAGTTTGTAGACTGTTTGTAGGTTGGCAGCGAATATTAACATTCTTTGCCAGCCCTCCCACTTTTAATGAATTTGACAAAATACAAGGCTGCCTCGTTGGAACAATGTGCCAAAGAAAATGCACTTGCTCTTTGGATTGGGCGTGACAGGCTACCTGCTTCCGAGTGGGCCAGGAGTTGGTGATTAGTACTGTATTGTTTTACAGTTATCAGGGTTTGGCCTATTATAATTTCAAAACATGTTATATATGTTTCCTTAACTCATTTGCTCCCCAAAACATATAAATATGTTCTATTTTTAATTGCTTCAGTGTCCCAAGGACGTATAAATACGTCTTTTAGGTTCTTTTTTTTTTTTTTCAAAAAAGACATCTTTGGGTCGTGATTCAATTTGGCTCCAAAGCACAAAGCTGAAAATCCATTATAAAGCAATAAAACTGGCCACTGGAGGGCAGTAGCACATTTGGTAAGACCCGCAACCCTATTCAACGGCAACGAAGGGCTAAGCCGCAAAGCCGGGACGCAGGCGGAAGACGACCGAATGGATGCCAGGCGCCGGACGACCGAGCAGAACAACCAGTAGGATGCCCGGGATGCCAGGCGCTGGACGACTGGGACCACTAGATGCCGTTGAATCAGTGCTGCTCGCGAGCAGAGCCCGCATAAAAAATAAATAAATAAATAAATAAATAAATAAATCGTCTTTTTGAGACAGGCAACGATGAGGGAAAAGTTTAACCGGCTGTCGCGGCCATAATAGCGTCTTCTTTCAGTTAGTTATGTGTAAATAAATTGTTACTTTGCAATCAAAAGCTCTATTTGTCCTGTTGTTTCTGTTATTTTGTAAAAAGAAAAAATTATTCAGATGTTTGGGTTGTAACCAAAGCAAAAAATAGCTGTGTTGAATTCAAAGTTATGTTTGAAATGTATGCTTTCATAAAAAGCTCAATTTCTCCGTTTTTTTCATCAGAAATTGGAAAATTGCTCAAACTAAGCTAATGCTGATTTCTAAAGAATGGAAGAAGATATGAACTTACTTTTTTTCTGCTGAAAGAAGAGAGTCATCTTTCTTTTGGTGGGTTCCATGTTTATATAGCAATAGAACAGAATTTTCTGTGGGCCAAAATCAGTCACAATCCAGTAAAACAGCTGGTAGCGAAGGGCCTTGCTCTGGTGAAAATGGCTGGGAGTGAATGAGTCAAGTTCCTTATAAGTTGTAAGATACATTGACTTGTACATCCCTGCACAGCAGTGTCGCGGGGTTCTTTCGGCTACAAAATAAATTGTCACTGATGTCAATGACGGAGCCGCACTGTCACGAGCAGGAATTTTATTTTACTGCATTCATTGTGCAAATTTAACCAAAATAAAGCAAGTGTAGTGAAAATGAGTGTTTACTTGACAGTTGACACTTGACAGTCAATGTCTATTAGAATTGTTGGATTTATTTATTTATTTTTTTACCAAAACCTTGTGTGTTCCGTCAACTAATACTAGACTAAAATTTGAGTTTTAGTCAACTAAAATTTGACTAAAACTTGTTTGAATATTCGTCAACTAAAACTAGACTAACACATTCTAAAATGACTAAAATATGACTAAGACCAATAAGTATTTTCGTCCAAATGACTAAAATTAAAAGGGCTACCAAAAACAACACTGATGCTAGACAATAGCCAATAGCAGAGCAGCTATAAGTATGTTATGTTCAGTAAACTCTGTACAGCTGTATTTTTGCCTTTCTTAACCTGAAATTTATTTTGTAACAAGAGGCAATATTTTTCCATTGAGGTGTGTCGTAACCTGAAAATTCTGAATGTAGAGACATTTGTAAGAAGAGGTACCGGTATACTTTTACCGTTTTCACTTTTTAATTCAAAATAAACTTTTTTGTTTATCTCAATCAATGTGACACTGACCGTCTGTATTTGTGGTTGGCGAAGGAGCCGCCTCCTCAGGTGAAGGACCCGCCTCTTCCGGTGAAGGAGCCGCCTCCACCGGTGAGGGTTGAGCAGCAAGCACTGGCATGGAGGCAGAAGAGCGTTGTTCTTCCTCTTCGCCGTCGGGAGTGATGACCTCAGGAGCCGAAGGGCGGGCCGGGGCGGCGCCCGTGGCGACTGGTGGAGGAATGTCTGCTTCGCTGACCTGGCGGCCTTTCTTGACTGTGGTCAGCATCGACTCCAAAGTCTGTAAGGGCAGAAGTTGTCAACATTTCTAACACAGTGGGCAGCCAATTTAAGATTTAAATGAGATTAAACGAGTAATCACCTTTCGCCCACGTTCGAGCCGCCGGGCTTTGGCGCCCTCGCCCGCCGTCTTGGCGTTGTGAAGCGCCGTGTTGTACATGGCTAGCCTCTCCTCCAGCGTGTGCTGGATGCTGCCAGGCACAGCTGCCGCTGCAGGGGTGCTCGTTTCCTGTCAACACGGGTGGCTGAGAGTCAATTTTGGCCATCACATTAAGTGAATGATCGTCGTCAGCCCCTTCCGGTCAAAATAGATTGGACGTCTGTTGTCGTCAATGAAACATGATCAAAAGAAGTGAAAGCGTTCACTCATGATATTATGATTAATTGCAAACAATGATACTAGGGCAGTAACAAATGATTCTTTTTTTTTTTTTTTTTTTTTTTATAATCGATTAATCGGATGTCACTTTTTTACAATTACCTTCACAATTTAACTTGAAGTCCTTTTAGGCATGTTGTAAGCCACAATGATGACAAACTGGATGACTATTTCCTTCAAAAATATTTTTTACAGCTTCCTGACCTAACTGTAGTCTACAATGGCACTGTTTTAAATACAAAAAAACGTGTTCAAAGTTTTTAATAAAGGTTCTGAGTATAAAAAATAAACATTTCTCTGTCCACAAATCAGACAAAAGTCCAGTTCATTCAAATACAAAAAAGTGCTGCTGATTGGCTTTTTTCTCTTTCTTGTGGGACAAGCGCTGATATAAATTGTGTCAATAACTAATTTTTCTTTAAACAAACTAAACAACAAAATCGAATATAGAAGAGGCAGACAAATGAATCATTTTGCTTTATCAAACAGTTGTTGATAAATACAATCCAAATCTAATTTTAAAGCACACTCTCTTATATGACAATTTTCAGTTTGAATGGGAGTTGTGTTTAAAGGAAACAAAGCTGTTATGTGAATAGGTTTATGTGTGTGGTTTCTTTCTAAAAAGAGACAACTTTACTATCCAACAATACCTCAAGTGCTAATATGAATCTCCAAAACAGATTACAAATGGACTCTTAAGATGATTTAATTAGCATAATCGCTAACTAGCTTACCGCTCCGTGCTAAGTAGTAACATGTCATCAACAAAGAATACAAACAATACAATTAGCTTCATTTACTCACCTCTGATGGAGGCACACTGGATCTAACAACACACAAAACATCTCTTGACACTTTGTAAGATTACTGATTCAGCAGCCCAACCTGAGTGTAGCGATGAACTCTCGCTTTCCTAAACTTAATCACTGGCACGTGCTCACGCTCACATTACACACAAACAAGGACCCAAACAGGACTGCTCATCGCTTCCGGCAAAAACAAATGATCAAATTTCGTTGGTAACTAATTTATCAATCAATTTAATCAATTAGTTGTTGCAGCCTTAAATAATTCAGTAACGTAGTATATAATATTTATATTTCAACTTTCTTTGGTTCCAAAGCACATTTACAGCTTCAATATGAAGCTCCGAGTAGTCAACTAGTGCTAATTAGTCGACTAATTGCATATATAATCAGTGATTAATTGACTATGAAATACATTTGTGGCAGCCAGAATCAATGTAGCTGTTTCTAAGGGCGTAGCCACACCAGGAAAGTTCACTTTCTTTGGTCCGCACCAAAACACATTTGTCCGGACATTAACGATAGTTCCTTTTTACACTGCATTTTGAGCAAGCGACCCAGGATTTGACAACAAACCTACACGTGCAAAAATCGTTCAATCAATTAACAGAATGGTCGGAGTGGCTTAAATAAGGAAGTAAACAATCACAAAGCTCCCGAGTACCTCAAATGTGCTCATAATGATTTACTTTATCCAATTATAAGCATTTGTGGGAGATTTGGAGCATCAGAGGCCGTTGATGCGACGTTCATTTTATAAGAACATACATTCTGCTGCTCATGCACCCAGACTCATACTAGCTGACGTACTGCCACTACCACAGATTGTGACGCTAACCAAACAACATTTCCTGGCTACAGAAGCCCGTTACGTGCAAAAAGGTATGTGATTTCAGCTATAATCAGGACAACGGTGGGGCCGCTTTCACACCTATAGCGCTTGGAAGCGAACCGAGACCACCTCTCCGGCGAGGTGTTGGACCGGCTGCTTGGTCCGCCCTAGAGTTCGCTGGTTTGTATTCACACACGAACTTTTTTGGTTTGGTCCGGACCAAACAGGAGAGTGAATAGGCCCTAAAATGGCTTAAGAACTAAACACCAAATCGAACTGTACCTGCGGCGAAGGTTCGACAGAAACTGCAACAGAAGGAGACATCACTTCGGTCTCATCAGACCCCACTCCGACCACTTCCTGCAGTTCAGCCTGGCGAGAAGACAAATCAGCCAATGAGGAGTCAGTACTAGGGATGTCCCGATCCAATCACGTAATCCAAAATCGGGCTGATCGCGCCAGTTTTCAGAGGATCGGAATGGGCTTTAGATAAAAAAATTATGTTTTTCTGCTTCATGTTCGTACAGCCTCTCACTCACCCTGCTGCTTTTCTTGGTCGCAAGTGCAGCAGGCGTTACGTACTTAAAAGTTAACGATGATTGACAGGTTTGTCAATTTGATCTGGCGAGAGAATTGTCGGTAGCTCTACGATCAAAGGGACAAATGTGTGAATCATTATTTAATCAATCTTCATTGTCGAGAGGCTGTTCTCGGCAGTGTGAGTGTCAAAACGTGAGCGGATTTGAGGACTCACTGAATGAAGCATTCAATAAAGACAAGCATTTTTCTTCTTGTTCTTACTATCTTCTTCTTATTTAAAAATAATTCACATTATGAAGGCAGCACGGTTGGACAGTGGTTAGTCACACACATCCACCACACAGTTCTGGGATCGTGCTTTGAAGGTGATATGATACAAAAAAAAAAATGTGGGTGCACCTACTAGTACATTTTGTTTTGATACACCTTGAGAAAAAAGTTGGGCGCACCTGTGCAACCAATGCAAAAAGTGTGGAGCCTTGGCAATATATATCGCAATAATAATGTTTTCCAATATCGTTCAGGCCTAATTTATATATATATGTATATATATATACATATATATATACACACATATATTCATTCATTCATTTTCCATGCCGCTTTTCCTCACGAGGGTCGCGGAGGTGCTGGAGCCTATCCCAGCTGACTACGGGCAGTAGGCAGGGGACACCCTGAACTGGTTGCCAGCCAATCGCAGGGCACAAGGAGACATACAACCAGTCACGCACGCAGTCATACCTACGGACAATTTAGAGGGTTCAATCAGCCTACCATGCATGTTTTTGGGATGTGGGAGGAAACCGGAGTTCCCGGAGGAAACCCACGCAGGCACGGGGAGAACATGCTAACTCCAAAAAGCAAGGCCGAAGCACAGTATTGAACCCTTGATCTCAGAACTGTGGGGCAGACGTGCTAAACACTCAGCCACCGTGCCGGCTGTTATATACATATATATACATAAATATATATATATGTATATTTTTACTTTTTAAGTTCAAGTTTATTCAAGTTTTAAGGACGAAAAAGTGACAAAATATTACAGAAATATACATTTTATATTCTGCAACACCCCCATAAAAAGTGGAAAAGGAAGTACTGTAAAAAGTACAGTAGTGTAACATGTTTGGAACTTTTGTAAATTAAAAAATAAATAAATAAATAAAAATTCTTCAGTATAGGATGAAGACCCGGAATGAGCAGATTCTCAAAATCAGCTGACTTGGACTCAGGTGCAAAATTGTGCGATCGGGACATCCCGAGTCAGTACATATGACAACCAAAGTGAAAGTGCAAAAAGACCAACCAGGAGGTCTTCGTCGTCCTCCACGTTGTCATCGTCTTCATCTTCGTCCACGTCTCGCATGCACTCATCAGCCATTTTGGCGATGTCCTCCATGGGTAGAGGGCCTGGAACACAAACATTGTATTTTAGCATTATTACTACCGTAATTTTCAGACTATAAGGCGCATCTAACTATAAGCCGCCACCCACCAAATTTGACACGAAAAACTTCATTTGTTAATAGATAAGCTGCGCCGAACAATAAGCTGCAGCTGTCCTTGCTGTATTATGGGATATTTACACTAAAAGATATTAGTCGATAACACTTTTGTCATAAGACCAAATGAACCACCATGAAGCTTTGAACCAATTGACTGCAAACATTCATTGCTTCAAGAAGCTTTATTTGGCCATCACTGCTCCCTTGGGGGAGAAATTCAACCTCTGCTGCCACCTGCTAGCAACACTGTTTTCATCCAATATGCCTCCTAGCATGCATTGCAGCACTACAGATGTAAACCATTAAAATTCATGTTCTGTGCTAAGAATATCTTCAGTTACTGTTTCAGTTGTTTTAATAATTGCTAGTTATGGTCTCCAGGTAACACTTTATATGACAGTGGCGCTATAAAACTGTCATAAGACCATCATAATTATGACATGACACTGCCATGAGCATCACTGAATGCTTATGACCGATGTCATTTTGTGTCATCCAGCAAATTATTTCACTTTTGAATGGATGTAAAAGATCCGAGCTGGACATAAAATGGAGTTAGTGACATAATTGGCTGGATGACACTTAATGACATCTGTCATATGCATTCATTAATGGCCATGATAATGTCATGTCATAATTATAACAGTCTTATGGCAGTCTTACGCCGCTGTCAAATAAAGTGTTACCTATTAACCCAAATAAATCAACAAATAAACTGCACTGGACTATAAGCCGCAGGATTTAAAATGAGGGAAAAAAGTAGCTGCTTGTTGGATATATTTGACATATGAGAGTAAGGAGGTCAAAGGTCACAGAGCTCAGAAAAAGAATTTTGTGACAAATAGGCTCATCCTCTAAATCATACTGTTGATTTGAGAAGAGAGAGTGATGACATTTGGGGACATGAGGGTGCCCGTTCTCCCAAAGAATTTGAATTTGGCTGCTTAGGCAGAAGCTACTCTCTCAGAGTGCTCCCCTACAATGATTAATTCATTCTGGACAAAAAATCATGCACAATATCGTGGTTTCTATACAAAGAAACAAATGTTTGTTTACTTTCAAATGAGCTTTTAGCAGGAGCGAGTGACATCATGAACAGTGTGTGAAAGGAGAGTTCAAACCTTTTTTTTTTTTTTTTTTTTTAAAGCTTTGAATTATTTGTTTTTTTATGTTTTATGAAATGGTCATAAAAACCGCACATGATCATGAGTAGAAGTGGGAACCTCTGGGTATCTCAGGATACGATATGCGATTAGAGGCTCACGATCTAAATTATCGATACACGGGTCAGGAAATGATTCTACAATGAAATACTTTTTTTTTTTTTTTTTTTTAAAGCTTTTTATCCTTCTGCCGTGAATTGAATTGAGTTTATCACTAATAGACATCCAATTCATTTGAATGAGGAGGGTGGCAAAATGTTCATTCGCTGCCATCCCTCCCACTTCAAACGAATTGGACGTCTATGGCAATCAATGAGTTTAATTTTGGGGCATTTCATTTCATTTGCTGTTGATTTTTAGTCACTTCCTGTTGATTTTGGGTTACAGAACAGGAAGTGTGACCTGTCACTTCCTGTTGATTTTGGGTTACAGAACCAGAAGTTATCCGGGATCTCCCCAAATGAATAGGCAGTGACCGAAAATCAAAAGGAAGTGACCTTCTAACGCCTTCAACGATTCTTAGATTATTCGCGATTCGGCCGTGGAAGATTCGAGAACGATTCACGGACCAAGAGTACACACCCACAACTCACGATTCCTAAATACAAGATAGCAACAAGCATGGCTGACCTACCCAACCAACTTCTCTGTGAGATCAGAAATGCTCCCCAAAAAATAAGAGCAGACGTGTGGAATTATTTTGGATTCGACTAGAAAATCTAGAAAATAGGGGATTTCAAAGAATGTTGAAAGCAATGGAGCCGAGGTACGTCATCCCATCCCGATGCTATTTCACTGACACGGCAGTCCCATAGAAATCATGCCATCACTGTCGAATGTAGACAGACTCGCCGTAACGTAGACTGCAGGAAAACCCCACATGTGCTAATACGGCTGAGCAGCTAAGCGGTGCTGTAAATCAATGGAACATCGCAAAAAATACATTTTTGTTGCTAAAGATAATGCAGCTAAGATGGTTGTCGCTGCTCAGCTTGGTAACTTTAGTGTATAATAATCTATTATACACTATTATACAATAATCGATTTTTAATTGAATCGTAGCCTCTGAATCGTAATCACAATCGAATCGGGCGGTGCCCCAAGATTCCCACCTCTACTCAGGGCTGTCAACAGACTTGCAGGTCCCCCCCACCCCACCCCTTCCACCGGCTTGTCACGACAACATACGCAGTTCTTGAACGCTTTGCAAGCAATGACAGTATAAATTTTCAAATTACTTGAGATGGACAGCTAAATTTAACAGACTGTAATGTTCTGTGACACAATATAAACAAACAATTTTCATCTATTGTCCCATGTAGGCTACAATACAATAAGACTGAGAGTGCTATGCCTGCCTGCTCAGCAACAAAACAGTATAACTAAACATCCCGCCCCCTCCACATCCCTGGGGTTATCAGGCCCTCAAACAGTGATGCGCCTAGATTTTTTGACAGCAAAGTCATTTATAACATCAGTGAAATCCAGTTTTTGAGCAAGCTCACTCTCAACGGAGAGCATAGTGTGACCGGCATCCGCAAGGGGCCACTGTCCCCAACAATATGACCGGCTTTACCAATTTGGCGCAGACGTAGAGGTGGGAGAGTGTAAGAGGGTGAGATAAGAGTTGTTGGGAGTTGTTGCGCGGTAGCGCTGAGTTGAGTGGCTGTGGGTCCCCCATTGTTTATAAAAGTTCCAGCAAAAAGCCATCCGACTTGTCTCTGTGTTTTTATGCACATCGCTTCCTTCCTGAAGGAAGACCTGGACGAATTGACCAGAAACGAGCAGGCCACCCGTCCACTCCACACTACGGTGCGGAGTTGAGCGCACCGCAACTTACAATAAAGTGCAGTTTGGTAACAATAGCTAGGTTGTTAAGCCTGTCCTGTGATATGGTGGGGCGTAGGTAGATTTTTATTATTTTCATTTGACTGAAGGCTCGCTCTCCTCCAGCTAAAGTCACTGGCAAAGACAAAAAAATGCATAGCACTTGAGTGAGCCAGAGCAGGGTCAAACCATTCTCTGCTAAAACTGAGGGGGTGGGGGCGTGTGCAAAAAAAGGAAAATATATATAGAGTTTCACAAAAGTGAGTACACCCCTCGCATTTCTGCAGATATTTAAGTATATCTTTTCATGGGACAGCACTGAGAAAATGACACTTTGACACAATGAAAAGTAGTCTGTGTGCGGCTTATATAATAGAGTTAATTTATTTTCCCCTCAAAATAACTCAAAATATAGCCATTAATATCTAAACTCCTGGCAACAAAAATGACTACACCCCATAGAAACTACGTACATCCCTAAATGTCCAAATTGAGTACTGATTGTCATTTTCAACCTCTTCTGATGACGGTACACAAGAAAGATGAGACGGGCGGGCTTCCTTGTGTACCGTCTTCAGAAGAGGCTTCCTCCTGGGGTGACAGCCATGCACACCAATTTGATGTAGAGTGCGGCGTATGGTCTGAGCACTGACAGGCTGACCCCCCCACCTCTTCGATCTCTGCAGCAATGCTGACAGCATTCCTGTGACGAGTCACATGACATTTTGGAGGGAAAATGACAAGCAATACTCAATTTGGACATTTAGGGATGTATGTAGTTTCTAAGGGGTGTACTCACTTTTGTACCAGGGGTTTAGCTATTAATGGCTATATTTTGAGTTATTTGGAGGGGAAAATAAATGAACTATTATATAAGCTGCCGACAGACTACTTTTCATTGTGTCAAAGTGTCATTTTGTCAGTGTTGTCCCATGAAAAGATATAAATATCTGCAGAAATGTGAGGGGTGTACTCACTTTTGTGATACACTGTAGTTAATATGGGGTGTAATCACTTTTGTTGCCAGGAGTCACTTTTGTAATACACTGTATTTGAAATATTTAATATGTTAAAGTATATATCGAGTACAACATAATATTTAATCAGACAATGATTTAAATAAAAAAGAAATATGTGAATGTAAAGTAAAATACATTAAGGGTCATTCAGGGGCCCCTATGGTCCTGAGGCCCGGGACAGCATACCCGGTTGCCCACCCCTGTCGACGGGCTTGCCTTTACTAAATATTAGCACTGATTTTCTAAGAGGTACAAATACCTTTGAACCCCTGTAAATTACAAATAAATTATTAAAAATTATACAACGTCAGTTCTGTATTTATTTTAGAATATGTCTCTCTAAGTGGAAATGCATCTATGATTGAAATTTCAGACCTCTACCTATTTTCTAAGTGGGTGAACTTGCAAAATTACAAGGGGTGCAAATACTTCTGCTCCTCACTGTATATTTCTAATTGCCCGTGCTGTTATTGTAACGTACTTCTTCCCTTGCGTTTGTCTCTTCCCCCAGCAACAGGGGCAGCTTCGCCTCCAGTGATGGCAGCCAACTCAGCCTCTAAGTCCGGGTCGTCCAAACAGTCTTCGGCACCCATCGTCATCACGTCCTCAGGGTCCATACCTAAAAACAGGCCCATCTAGGCGGCACACAAACGGCTGAGCTTCAGCAGCTTTTGTAGCGTGGTCTGTGCGTCACTCTTGTTGTTGTTACCTGCTTGGCGGCGGCGGCGCCCCTGCCTTTAGGGAGCGGCTCTCTCCTCTTTTTTCCGAACATGTTGTTACTTCAAAGTTGCTGGCCCGCTGAAATAACCTGAAAGACACGAGATGGTATAAGTGGTGTCTTCCTTCAGCCCGGTCTCGTTTTTTTTTTTTTTTTTTTTTTAATAATTAAAATCATGTGAGCGGCTGTCAGGTGCCTCTCACCGAACACATACAAACACTGCGCGATGACGTTAGCCCGGAAACTAGCCGTTAGCTAACTTACAAGCCTCCGCCAGGACAAGTGTACTCGTTAACAAACTAAAGAGAGTAGCAGTTTAGTAACAATACCCAGCACGTTCTAATAAGCGTCGTGTTACGTGTTTTACCTGCTCGTCCACCATTTTATCAGTTAATGTACTGCACTTTCTTCAGAAACGAACTTGTTCTTCTTCGTCTTGATAGCGACAAGTGAGGCGCAACTTCGGTGCACTGCTGCCCTCTGTAGTTTGTCATATTTATTGCACTTTTTTGCCCACTGAAATACACTGCTGGCCAAAAGTATTGGCGCCCCTGAAATTCTGTCAGATAATGCTCAATTTCTCCCAGAAAACGATTGCAATCACAAATGCTTTGGTAGTAATATCTCCATTTATTTTGCTTGCAATGAAAAAACACAAAAGAGAATCATTAAAAAAATCAAATCATTATCATTTGATACAAAACCCCAAAAATGGGCCAGACAAAAGTATTGGGACCCTCAGCGTAATACTTGGTAGCACAACCTTTAGACAAAATAACTGCGAACAACCACTTCCGGTATCCATCAATGTGTTTCTTACAGTGCTCTGCTGGAATTTTAGACCATTCTTCTTTGGCCATCTGCTCCAGGTCTCTGAGACTTGAAGGGTGCCTTCTCCAAACTGCCATTTTCAGATCTCTCCACAGGTTTTCTATGAGATTCAGGTCATGACTCATTGCTGGCCACTTTAGAAGTCTCCAGTTCTTTCTCTCAAACCATTTTCTAGTGCTTTCTGAAGTGTGTTTTTGGTCATTGTCCTGCTGGAAGACCCATGAACTCTGAGAGAGACCCAGCTTTCTCACACTGGGTTCTATAGTATGCTGCAAAAGTTGTTGGTAGTCTTCAGACTTCATAATGCCATGCACGCGGTCAAGCAGTCCAGCGCCAGAAGTAGCAAAGCAACCCCAAAACATCAGGGAACCTCCGCCATGTTTGACTGTGGGGACAGTGTTCTTTTCTTTAAAGGCCTTATGTTTTCCCCTGGAAACTCTACTGTATGTCGATGCTTTTTACCCCAAATCTCTACTTTTGCCTCATCTGACCAGAGAACATTCTTCCAAAAAGTTTTTGGCTTTCTCAGGTAGGTTTTGGCAAACTCCAACCTGGCTTTTTTATTTCTCTGGGTCAGAAGTGGCGTCTTCCTGAGTATCCTACCATAGAGTCCCTTTTCATTCAGACGCCGACGAATAGTACGGTTGACACGGTTGTATCCTCGGACTGTGGGACAGCTTGAACTTGTTTGGATGTTAGTCGAGGTTCTTTAGCCACCATCTGCACAATGTTTCGTTGAAATCTCTTTTTCTTTTCAGCCCACATCGAGGGAGGGTAGCCCCAGTGCCATGGGCTTAACGCTTATTGATGACACTGCGCACGGTAGACACAGGAACATTCAGGTCTTGGGAGATGGACTTGTAGCCTTGAGAATGCCCATGCTTCCTCGCAATGTTGCTTTTTTAAGTCTTCAGTTTTTTTGGTCTTCTTTTCTCCATGCTCAATGTGGTACACACAAGGACACAGGACAGAGTTTGAGTCAACTTTAATCCATTTTAACTGGCTGCAAGTGTGATTTAGTTATTGTCACCACCTGTTATGTGCCACAGATAAGTAACAGGTGCTGTTAATTACACAAACTAGAGAAGCATCACATGATTTTTCAAAGGGTGCCAATACTTTCGTATGGCCCATTTTTGGAGTTTTGTGTAAAATGATCATTATTTAATTTTTTTCCCCATTTTTTCAATGCAAACAAAATCAATGAAGATATTACAACAAAAGCATTTGTAATTGCAATCATTTTCTGGGAGAAATTTAGCGTTATCTGATAGAATTGCAAGGGTGCAAATACTTTTGGCCAGAAGTGTATAATCATTTTTTGTTTTTTTTTCCAGTTATGAATGAATAAAATGTAAACAAACACTATTTACCATGAATGAAAACAAATACACTCTGGTAAGGAACCTCCAATTACACTGTAAAGTAACATAGTAAATAAAATAGCATTAATACCAACATTTTTAATAATTCCCTTGTTTTACCATTAAAAAATAAACATTTTCAGTAAAGAAAGCATTTGTATTCAAGCTATTTTTAATTAAATAAAAAAAAAAAACGTTTTAATGTTACAAAAATATTAAATAAAAACTATTTTTTTTAAAAATGAGTATACTGTTAAATCAATGCCCTATAAAGGGTAAATATTTTGTAGTGTCTACACTTCAATGATTGTATTTTTTTTGTTGTTGTTTGAGGTTTTTCTTCAACTGGTGAAAAAATTAAAAACACGTTTCAATGTTTGCATTTATTTGACGTATACTTCTTGTTTTTGCTGTGGGTAATATTTATACTTTTATTTTGTGAAGGGAAAGGGTATACAGAGATTTGAACTTTTATTAATGCACTTTTTTTTTTATCATAGAAAAATAATTCTGAATATAATGCAACTGCAAAGCTGACTTTCCACTCTTCATGACTTGCGTGGACATGCAGACAAAAAAAAAGCTACATGCTAATGCTAATTTGTGACGATTTGAGTAAACAAAGTATGAGTTAATTTGCTACAACAAAGGTGAGAAAGCACCCAAATCTTTTGGTGGGAGGAGATTCTACTAACAGTTTGTTAGGCTTTAATAACACTTTCACCGGGAGTAATAAGAAGATGGAAAATGTACGGAAACATAAGGGGGAGAATACATTCTCAGGTCATTCCAGCCACGTTCGTGACGTAAATCGGACTAACGTCTTCACAAACACTCCTGGAGATGGCTTTGAATCCAGTGCACTGTTTCTGCATTTTTATTTCTTTTTTAATATATAGATATATGTATAGAATTTAGTATTTTTACATCTTTATGATTAAAACAGCAAAACAGTGTTTGTCTCACTTTTCCTGCTTCAAACGGCTGATGAGTAATAAAGCATGACAACAACCAGTAGTCTAATCATCAGCATTGATCTTGCTTTTTGTGTCACCTCTGCTTCGTCCGCCAACGCACACAAAAAAATATAGTCAACGTATGTGGTGATTGAGGAGTAAAGCTTCGGCAATGAAATCAACTGAAAAAGCAGGCACTGAGCACCAGGTGCAGGAGAAAAAAATAGATTTAAAAAAGAGGGGGGAAAAGGGCATCTGGTGCATCCGTTGTAGTCAGTGAGGTCCGAGCGCTTGGTTGTTAAGTCTTTGGGGCTACATGACGTCACCGTGTCATCTCACGTTTGGAAAATATGCTGTGTGTTCTCAAGAGATGATCTCCAGGATGTAGAAGACCAGCTCCATGACGACCGGGCCTTCGCTCAGCTGGCAGGCGCCGCCGTGGATGACGGGGATGAGAGCGCTGTCTAGGTCGCTTAAGTACGCCGGTGGAAGAGGCTGACCGTTGCTGCCTGCTAGGTAGCCCACCTAAAAGGGTTTAAAAAAAAAAAAAAAGTTGCCGAATACCACACAAATCTACATACAGGTGAATACTGATCGCTGATTTTCTTTATGTCAGACAGTCCTTCCATTTAAATGCCTCGTCCTGAATCCTACGCAGGACACATATTTGTCCTCCCTTTTGGAGTTGCACACTCCTATGTTGTCGCTGCTATTTTACCTCAAGATCTGATAAAATAACATTAAAAAGGTACAGTTTTTTGGTAATCTCCGCTCTCCAACTAAAGCCCCTATCAGACTTATATCCTGGTAAATTCCTGTGTACGGTGACGTAGGATTTGCCTGCATTATTGCTTTCACACATGGAGAGATATCCCGGGAATAACGCGGGTTGGACACTTTCACAGACTTGTCCCGTGTTGCTGACTTGGCGCTCTCTGTGCGAGGTGGGCGGCTGGCGCGATTTCATAACTGGACATTAAGTCATTTTTAAAGTCAAGAACATCCACCATGACCTCCGATCAACCCCTCATCCCAGCATCTCAGCCGACTGGCATCCGCCCTCACGCCCATTTTCCTCCTTCCAGCTCCCCTGCCCCTCCAAGATCTCTGAACTCATCCGGAAGTCCAAATCATCCACCTGCCAACTTGACCCCATACCCATCTTTCACCTCTGGAATTGTCCCCACTTCTTTTAAAACTGCTGCCGTCACTCCAATTCTCAAGAAACCTGGTGGCAACTGCCATCAACTTTCCTCCCATATCCAACCTTCCTTTCATCTCTAAAATCATTGAAAGAACTGTTGCCTCTCAACTCTATTCTTACCTATCCCACAATAACCTCTATGAACAGTTCCAGTCTGGTTTTCGTCCACTACACAGCACTTGTCAAAATCACCAACGAACGACCTCCTCATGGCAGCTGACTTTGGATTTCTCATCATCCTCATCCTCCTGCACCTATCTTCAGCTTTTGAAACCATTAGACACACCACGCTCCTCCAACTATCCACCACTGGAATCATCCACACCCCGTTGAACTGGTTCTCATCCTACCTTTCTGGATGCTCTCATGATATACAACTCAAGTCCCTCAAATCTATTCCCTCACCCGTTACCTCTGGTGTGCCTCAGGGCTCTGTCCTCGGGCCCCTACTCTTCATCATCTACCTCCTTCCCACTGGCAATATTTTCCGTAAATTCAACATCAACTTTCACTGTTCCACCGATGACACCCAGCTCTACCTCACTTCGAACTCAACAGCAGTAAATCCGAGTTGCCAAATACCATAGCCATCCATCCCCTAACCATCGACAACTCCACTGTTTCACCCTCCCCCAAGTCAAGAGCCTAGTGTCATCTTGGACGGTACACTTTCTTTCCATTGACATATCAATAATATTACCCAGATTACCTACTTCCCCCTATGCACCATCAACTGCCTCTGCCCCTTCCTCACCCCCCATTCTGCTGCCATCCAGGTTCGTAGTCTTGTCACTTCCCGCCTGGATTACTCTCTCCTCTTTGGCCTCCCTCAAAAGACACTCTACAAACTCCAACAGGTCCAGAATTCAGCCGCTCGCATCATAACCCATACCCCATTTATCCACCACATCACTCCAGTCTTCCACCGGCTCCATTGGCTCACGGTCCATTTTCGCATCCAGTTAAAAATTCTCCTCATATTCAAGGTCATCCACAACCTTGCCCCGTCATATCTGTCTGACCTCCTCCATGCTACAACTCCCTCCCGTGCCCTTAGATCCTCCACCTCCATACACCTGTCGGTCCCCCACCACAGCTCACCTCAGCACCATGGGAAGCAGAGCATTAAGCCGCTCGGCTCCTCGGCTTTGAAATTCACTACCACCTGACCTCAGGAATACCGACTCACTCCTCCTTTTTTAATCCAAACTCAAAACTCACCTGTTCAGACTCGCCTATCCATAATAATCCTTAGTTTCTTTAGTTTTCTGCTAATTATTTTTATCTATTAGTATTTTTATTTTATTTTTTCATTTCTTTAGTATTTTAAATTTGCCTTAAACGTTCTATACCTAATTATTTGACCATTTTCAGTCTTTAATTTGTTTGTTTTTATAAAGGATTGTACAGCGACCTTGAGTCCCAGAAAGGCGCCTTCAAATAAAATGTTTCATCATCATTTTTGGTCGGCATCGGCAACAAAATAAACCACACATTTCCAAAGATGGACAATGGAATCTCTTCTTCGGCTTAACGATCCATTAGCATTTTCATTTTGTTGTGTTTCCAGTTTAATTTTGTTTACCGCTTTTCGTTTTACTGTGAACAAAGAGGATATGACGATCGGCCCGCCACGATTTTACGTTATCAGCCTTTGTGCTGTGACCCGGGAATTTAACACCTGCTTTCACACATACCGCTTCCCGGGAAAGTCCCGGACATTGTACTAAGACGCCACTTCGGTAAATGTCCGCATCATCTCTGTGTCAGTACACCCGGGAAATTGCTCGCACATAATGGTTACACGTTTAAATCCCGGGATTCAAACGGAGTTTAGGTGTGTGCGTGAAAGGGGATTTGATTCAAACACTTGCTGTCAGCTAGGTAGCCGAGCAGTGAGACCTACGAAAGTTACGAAAATTGCCAATACTGAGCGAATCCACATGGTGAATTATTGAAATTTGATTTTGCAGTCTTGACACAGTACACTTGCGATATAACCCAAATGATATTTTGTCCCAAAAATACTTCACAGACATACTATTTACTGTCATTTGCTGTAAAACAACAGTTAAAATGTCTGATGATGTGCTTCTCACTTTATTATTTTAACTAGAAAAACATTTTTTTCCCTTCTTTTTTGAGTGAGACCCAAAGAGCGTTCCAGAAAACGGACCTGGTCCGAGTCCAGCGTGACACGCAGGCCCAGCTTGGCCATGCCGTCCTCCTTGAGCAGCTTGAGGTGCGGACACAGCGCCATGCAGAAGGCCCGCGCGACGTTTTCCGTCAGGCGGCTGTGGTCGGCCGGGTCGCCAAAGCCGTTGGGCTGGTCGTCACTTTGAAGGAAAAACACCTACAAGGCAGGAGGAGACATTTTTTTTAATACAATGAGCAAAACCTTTTTAGCAGATATCTTCCATTTGCGGTGTACCTCCGTCCAGCGGATCACTTTGCCGTTAGCTTTGAACTCAGAGCCGTGGAAGATTTTCACACTACCAATAGATTCCATGGATTTACCGTCAATTGGACTGATGACGCTGAAATGCCAGAGTTTCAGTATCAATGTCAAAAAAAAAAAAAAAAAGTTATTCAGTGTTTGTGCTTGCAAGTGAACATTAACCATGTCCCTTAGTTGACTGACACCACAAATTTAGTTTTTTCATGTTACGCTATCGTTTGCTTCAAAGTCACTATGTATTTATGCCTGGACGACTTCAGCCCTCATTGTAAATGCTTATATATAAAAAATGTTGTTTTCATATTTAAATTTCTATTTCATATTATTTAGCCATACAAATGATGCCTTTCATGATCATTTAGGGGTAACATAGGGGGGTCGTGGGAAGTGTTGGAATTCAATGATTTCTTATGGTGAAAATACATTTGTGCTATGACCAGTTACGAGCTTGGTCGTGGAACGGATTGTGCTCATCATGATGGTCCGCTATATGAATATAATTTGAAATATCATTATACCTCTGGATTATTTTGTTGCTTGTTGACAGTTATAGACATACAACCCATGTCAACTACCGATAGATCCAATTTGGATGGGTTGGATGTCTATCGCCGTCAATGGGAGCCAATTAGTTCATACTTAATAAAAATAAATACTGTCAAAAGTTGGCCCACCTTTTGATTTTTCTGAAAAAAAGTTTGGACACATCTGCTCTATTGAGTGCTGTGTCAGTCGTCTTTAAAGAAAATGAAAGTTTTCTCACCCCTTGTTGAAGTCGTGGTCGTCGTCCGTCCACTGGATGTTGACCGTCTCCAGGTTCCCTTCCTGTTCGGCTTTCCCGCACGTGATGGTAAAGTCCTTCATGTCCCGCAGCGCTTGCCGTAGAGCGTCCATGGTCTCGGCCGTGATCTGGATCATCACGCCGTCTGAGATGGGACGCATCGACTCAATGTGATGACTTCAATTTTACAAGCAAATAGGAAGAAATGCTGTGTTTATATACCAACAACAACTACAGTACCTTCCACAATGCTGGTTTTGGCCAAGAAGCCCGACGAAGCCTTGAGCGCACCGCTGAACACGAAGAAACAAGCCCCCGTAACTGGAAAGTAAGCGGACGGAACGAGTGAGCGCCAGCGTTCAAGTCAGTACCGGTGTTGTATTTTCTTTTTGAATCCTTCTTTATACTGTATATAAATATATATTCCTTTTTTAAGTAAAGTAACTTATAGTACCATATCTTCCGCACTATAAGGCGCACCTAAAAGCCCTCAATTTTCTCAAAAATGCACCTTATACATATATGAATCAATATTGGTTAATCATGGCATGACATTCCCTTCAGTGCAGCGCCATCTAGTGGATGCATAACACAACCCCAACCGTTACTGCTGCGCCACAAAAGTGCGGAAAATACAGTTGTTACCTTCACAATTAGTATAATACTTTTTTAGAGAGGTAATTTTTTACTTTTCATAAGTAACTTGAATAACACTGAGAATAAAGGGTAAAAAGGTAACGACTCTAGTGTAGCCCAAAGTAGTGGAATAAGTAGTGTTTCTTTTTCAAAAGTCTACTCAAATAAAAGTAAAAAGTATGGCACGGTAAAACTACTCTTGAAGTACATTTTTCACAAAAGTGACTAAGTAAATGTATTGGAGCAGTGATGTTTCTGGCAGCCCTTTTAATTTTCATCTTAGTCTTCTGGACGAAATACCTACAGTATTAGTCTTTGTTGTATTTTAGTGATTTCAAAATATAATGGTACCACGACATAAGAATGCATCGACATACGATCCTTTCGACATCCGACATAAAATTTGACTCTTCATTTGTCTCAACATATGATGACATGCTCGAAATAACATGATTTATGACAGCGTCCCAATTTCATTTTTTTCCTGCTAGATGGACGGACTTGTGAGAGAAATTAACATGAGTCCCAACAAGGTTAGTGCAGGTGGTATAAAAAGGTCAAATGTGACTCTTACCATTAAAATTAAGGAGGAAATGATAGAAAAATACAGTGGTACCTCTACATACGAAGTTAATCCGTTCCAGGACCTTGTTTGTAAGTCGAAATGGTCGTATGTCGAGCAGGATTTTCCCATAGGAATACATTATAATTCCATTAATTCGTTCCACAGCCCAAAAACCTGCACTAAAGCCTTAAAAAATACTGCTGGTACTATTACAAATGGCAATTACATATAGCAAAACAAATAAATAATAAATAAAAATCGGATTAATAATATAATAATAATAATAATTCCTGTAATAGTGTAACGAAACGGGTTCTAATAAGGCGGACGTTTTTTTCTGGACCTGAAGGCACCGCGGGGCTGACGTGACAAAGAGGGAGGGGAGTGGGTGAGAGTTTACTTTCGCTTTCAATGCTTTCTTGAGAACATCGTCAATTGCGGCAGACAGCAGGCGTTTTGTGTTGAATAAGTTGTGAAAGAAATGATGAAAACGTGGCGAAGCTGGCGATTTCTCTGGAGATGTTACCACAATAAGAATTGTCAGCTTAACTTATAAAGACTGGCGAACGATGGTCGGAGGAGGACCGTGGAGATGTATTGTTGAGCCATTTCACCCCACGCTCATATTTTTCTGTCATTTGCATCTTCATTTAGACGGTAAGCGTCAACTTTTTCCTTGTTTCACCACCTGTACCAACCTTTTCTGAAACCTGTGTTGATTTGTCACACAAGAAAATCCGTGGTGCTGCCATTGTCGTCGTATTTCGAGCATGTCGTCGGATGTAGAAACAAATGGCGAGTCAAATTTTTTGTCGGATGTCGAAAAGTTCGTGTGTCGAAGCGATCGTATGTAGAGGTACCACTGTATGAGTGTGCCGTGCGCGAGTGAACTAGCTAGAACAGTGTTTTTCAACCAGTGTGCCGCAAGAAATTATCCAATATCGCTTTTTTAAAATATATAATTAATTACATTATTAGGGTGGCCCCTGGCTGTATTTTGAAGGACACCCAGCCCTGTTAACAGCACGCAGACGTCGTCGAGCGAGTTATTGCTCGTGTTGCGTTCAAGAACTGTTCAGATTTTTAGCTATCAGCCACTATGCTGTCCACGACAATGTGTTGGAATAAAACGCAGGGGGAGGATAGACGGTCGTCACATATGGATAAAATCGAATATATACTTTCGTGTACATCGACACTTGACAAGTCAAATTAAATGATGTGCAGTAAACATGCTGGGGTCCACATTGTCGAGGACAGCAAGGTGGCTGATGGCTGTAATTCCAAGAAGTTCTTGAATGCAAGACGAGCAATTACCTCGCTCGCCCGCAAGCAACCAAGAACCTTCCTTGTGCTGTACTCGGAAGTTGTGGTGGCAGTCATGGATAAGTTTTTAAAAAGGTCAACTTTGAAATTCAAACTGAGCCCTGGACAAGATTCTGACTCAGATGAAGGTTCTAATATGAGCTGTGGTGTAAAAAAAAAAAAGAGAAAAAAAAAGCGAAGACGGGGAGCTCAAAGGCAAGGCAATACAGTGAAAGCGATGTTTCGTTTGGGATGTACTTTCACCGGAGATGAGCCGAAACCTACTCCATTATGTTTCACCCTCCATCAAATATCACACTGAGTAAGGTTAAATATTGAGAGATTATATTATAATTAGGGCAGTCAAACGATTAAAGTTTTTAATCGAGTTAATCACAGCTTAAAAATTAATTAATCAGAATTAATCACAATTCAAACGATCTCTAAAATATGCCATATTTTTCTGTAAATTATTGTTGGAATGGAAAGATAAGAAACAAGACGGATATATACATTCAACATAGTGTACATACGTACTGTATTTGTTTATTATAACAATAAATCCACAAGGTAACATTAACATCATTAACATTCTTTCTGTTAAAGGGATCCATGGACAGAAAGACTTGTAGTTCTTAAAAGATAAATGTGAGTACCAGTTATAGTAATTTTATATTAAAATCTCTCTTAATGTTTTCATTTTAATAAAATTTGTAAAATTTTCAATCAAAAAATAAACTGATAGCTTGCCATTATTGACGTCGCTGAGCGGGACGTCACATGGGCTCCCTGCCGTTCTTCCACAGTGTCTTTAACTACGTAAGATACTGATTGAAATACAACACAAGATGTCAATGGCGAGTTTTAAATTAATTAGAGATCTAGCCAAGGCAAAGTCTGAGTAAGTTTTATGTGTATTTTGCATAGCTATTTTGATTGGGAATGCCAGTTCTCTTTGCATTGAGCGCTTTTCTTTTTGTGAACATTATTTCTTTGAGCGATAGGAATATTATTTTTGTTGTGCTTTCACTAAATGATACTGTAGCGACTTTACTGTTCCTCCCAAATGCATGTTGGGAAGTTGGGCAACCATGACTGTCAGTGATGGCTGCAAATGGTATATGTTCTGCGTTGTGTTGAATAAAGCGTGTTAATAAAAAGATATTCGCCTGTCATTCTTCCCCACGTCGCTCACCACAATAGTTATGTTTGTTGTGAAAGAGTTCCCAAAGCTTATGCCAATAAACGGCGTGGTCTAATGAGTGCCTGTGTCCACTCGCATTGCTCTGCATCTCAATGAGCAAAAAACGGCGACGCGTCATTCCGTGCATACGTTAAATGCGTCAAATATTTTAACGAGATTAATTTAAAAAATTAATTACCGCCCGTTAACGCGATAAATTTGACAGCACTAATTATAATTAAATATACTGTACAGAAGGTCATTTTGGAACAATTTTAGTTTGTGGTGTGATGCGAGATTTTTTCCAATGTAAAAACGTGCCGTGACTCAGAAAAGGTTGAAAAACACTGGGCTAGATAACACGCTCCCCCAAACACACACACATGCCGTCTCCTCAGACTCCCCTGCACCAGAAAGTTAAGGTGGCAGTAATAACGCTTTCTGTATTTCTTATTTTTTGAATAATTCATTCGTTTTGCATGTGTCTTATTTAATGCATTTGTTAAATTAAACAGAACACGGCTCACCGTATCCACATGCACCCGCCGTCTCGTCCGACCTCCGTTTGCCAGTTTCTATAAGTTAAGGTGACAATAAAAATGCTTTTAAACATTTACATTCATTATTATTATTATTCCAATTTGTATTTATAATTCATTTGTTTTGCTAGGTGTATTTGCTATTTGTAATTATACATGCAGTATTTATTAAGGATTTAGCGTAGGTTTTTGGGCTGCGGAACGAATTATTTCAATTATAATGTATTCTTATGAGAAACTCCGCTCGACATATGACCATTTCGACTTACAAACCAGGTCCTGGAACAAATTTAATTTGTATGTAGAGCAGAGGTTGCGCTAGACTTTTTCGTTGTCTGTCATTTTGACTGACAGGGTCATAAAAATCCGGTCATAATCTATTTTTACCCGTCACTTAAATTTTTAAAATGATGATAATGACATTGTGGTGACCCTTTGCTTGGCATAATTCACCTTCCGTACTTGTCTGTCCATTTGGCCGAGCGCGTTAGCGGCTACGACACAGTCACGTGACAGAGACACTTAAGAGCCGCACGCGTTCCGGCTTGAATAGAGAGTTCACAGAGAGCAGCAGAGCTACAGCGGCTGACACAGCAATTCGAGCTAACAAGACTCTTAACATTGCATACCGCTTCAAGATATTCAATAGTATTTAGTTTTCATTCATTTTAAATTAATATTCTGTCCGAACAAGCTCAACAGAGAATCCACACCGTGCCATCACACATCAAGTAGATGAATATGTAACTTTTTCTCCGCAGTGAAAAAAACAGCTGACTGTGGCCACAGTGGGTAGGTAGCCTACCATATGTAGCATATGGAACAATGAAATTAACAGTTCACCTGCTGTGGCCTGAACGTAGTTTCACACCTTCCTCCTGGTGTGCATGGACTTGAATTGCGTGCCCGCTTGTGCAGTCCCTGTTTTTTCACCTCTTTTATCAACACCATCATCGTTTTGGGGCTTTTTGAAGAAACTTCGGACACTCAGTTGCTTTGACATTTTTCAGAGTAAGGCCAACAACGTCATGCATCAAGAGAGACAATAGCTAATTATTATGCCCACTTGCCACCCTGTGGTCTGGGGTGTGAATTGCAACCTGTCAAAATGACGGATGGATTTCAGTTTTTTCCGTCACCGTTTTAAAAAATCGGTCAACGACGGAAAATATTCGGTTAACGCGACCCCTGATGTAGAGGTACCACTCTATGTCAGTCTTTACCGATGAATATTCAAAATGTTTTTGTTTGTAAAAAGTCAAAGGTTTTAGCCCCGCTAAAATAAAGGACAATTTTGAATGAACAATGACAAACGAGCACTTACTGTAACGTTTACAAGGACAACACCAAATTGGTGAGGGTTTTGCAATGGTTTGATTTGCAACCGGAAGCATGAAGACCTACTCCTCTAAGTCGTAGCTGATGATGATACAAAACGAGGACGACAAAAAGAGGATGCTCGTTCCACTAAAGTTAATGCTTATGCTAAGCTAACACGATGAGTTACATTTAGTGTGTGATGATCACTCAGCACAGACCTTTAAAGGCTAAAGCAACATTGCATATTCTCTCTTGCCAAGATCAGAAACCAAATCTTACCATGCGTTTCAAAACAAGCAAGCCTGGAGCGCTGCCTGAGTTGAAAAACATCATTGTTTATACCAGTGTTGTTTTCGTCAACGATGACGATAACTAGAGGTGGGAATCTTTGGGCACCTCACGATTACGATTCAGAGGCTACGATTTGATAATAAATCGATTATTGATCCACAACCCCCTACCTACTCCCCCATGCTATTATCTGCTTTTAATGTTTTGTACATTAGTTACAAAAATAGTACAAAAATCCTCTCAGGCTTAAATAAACTACTATTTCAGAATCAAGTTAACAAAATATATGAGCTTAGACTCAAGTCCCCATTCTATATCAGCAGCTTTAAACTACATTCAATTAATTTAATGTTGTGAATCAACCATTAAAGTTGTTAAAATTGCTCCCGTCATTGTATCTGTCTACTTTTCTGTCTTCTGTCTACTTTTGACATGTGAAAGTTTTCAAAACTGTTTCATCATTTAAAGATAGATTCAAGTCAAGTTTTTGCCGATTTAGGAGTATTTTAGATAAAAAGTTAATTAGGTTCGCTCAGAAGGTTCGCTACAACAGAGCCTTCCTGAAAAGTCTACTGCTTTAAGATGGCGGCTGTTTACTAACACCGGCGAGTGTCATTTCACATCTAGTTCTCTATAGATGTGCTAACGCTGCCGAGTCTGTCATTTTGCATCTAGTTCTATATACATGTGATATCTACCGTAGCATTATGTGGGCAAAGTTTGTAGCAACTGGGCATTGTTTGTGGCGGCTGTCTACGGTTTTTTATCTAGCGGCATGAGCTGTGGATGTTTACTCTCCATCCGCTTCTCATTGCGTCCTGACGACCGCGCTGACTGTGTTGTAGTTCCGCTTTACTTAGCATATTTAAATAATCGGAATATGGATGTTTGTGAGTCGTTCTGGAATCTTCAGTGGCCGAATCGCGAAAAATCTAAGAATTGGAAATTTCGCACACCTTTAATGATAACGAATATACTGTATATCATCAACGAACAATTTTTTCATGACGATGACAAGCTAAAAGCGTGTCTTGGGAGACTAATACATAACAAGACCAATATGAAAATTCGCCATAGTTTCAGTCATAAGTTCACAATGTGTGACATTTTCTTATTGTATGTGTAGTTAGCACACATCATAGCAGTGTTTGGTCATGTCACTTAGCACACATCATAGCAGTGTTTGGTCGTGTCACTCATGTGACTTGCTGGGCCTCTAACCACCCCACACTCTTGCTTACTCACAGTGTCCTCTTCAGGCTCCAGATTTCCCTATTGTGAAACACATGTCAGGTGCTGCTTGGTAAGTTTTGTTTTCTTATCTTGGCTAGATATACCATGTTGCTTTAGGCTTTAAAAGTCTGTGCTGAGTAATCCCCACACAATAAACGTAACTTATAGAGTTAGCTTAGCAGAAGCATTAACTTTAGTGGAGCGACCATCCTCTTCTTGGCGTTAGCGTTAGCATTTAGCCTGGTGAGGGTCGTTTTAAAACTCTTGGAAAATGTTTTATATACAGTTTGTGTGTATTATAATCACTAAGATGGTGATGTCCTTGTAGACTCTACAATTGTGTGCTCGTCTGTCAAAGTTCATTCGAAATTGTTGAAATCTTTTATTTATTTATTTATGGACTAAAACTTGTGAAGTTTATGGGTTAAAAAATTTCCAGTAATTGTCGACTAAAACTAGATGAAATTTGTCTTAGTTTTCGTTGATTAAAACTAGACCAAGACGAACACATTTTGAAATGACTAAAATATGACTTAGACTAATAAGTATTTTTGTCCAAAAGACTAAGACAAAAATTAAAAGGGCTGCCAAAAACAACACTGGTTTATACGCCTTTGGTACTGAATGATTTAACCACCATGTTCAATCAAAATGTTACACACTGCGAACATATGATGAAAACTATGGCGCATTTTCGTCTCGTCTCATCAGATGAAAACTGGCATTCGTCTAGTTATGTTATAGTCTCCCAAAAAACAATTTTAGGTCGTTATTGTCTCATCATGAAATAATTGTTCGTGGACAAAATATTTTCGTTATCGCCATCTTGAAAAAAAAATACAACAATGGTCAGCGCGGGATCGAGTGTTTGTGTTGGTCTTACCTTTGCGCGGCTGGTGATGGATGCTGATGGCCTGCGTCTGGTAGTTGCCGTCGTCATTCTGCACGCACACCAAGTGCGAGTCGGCGCACTCGTTGAAGCACGCGCCCATGGCCAACACGTGCTCGTTGGACTTGTTCATGGCTTTCATCAGCTGCAATGACACCCACATACACATAAGCTTAACTGCGGGAGAACATCAAAAGGCATCGAGGCAACAGAGCGCAGACGAGAGAAAGCGGATTTTAGCAGCCAACGGCCGGCTCATTTTTTAATCCCGTCAAATTATCGGAATTCTCCTAGGCAGACCTAAATTTGTTCATGTGAGGGGTTTTTGTCGGGAGGCAGCGAGGAGTCATGTGACCATTTACTGTATGTCAACCCTGGCCCAAGGTTTCCCTTGTGAAACATCGGAAATTACCTTAATATTTAAACAGACCCTGACATATCTAAAATTGAAGTTATTAAAATTGTTATGAATATTTATTAATAAGTTATTAAAATTGAAATTAACCTGACTTTATTTTACAGTCCCTAATTTTTAAAATTACATTTTAACACAATACTAAATGTGATTGCAATACACAGTGTTAGTAATATTGTGAAACACAACCAAATCATGAGGAATTGACCTGTTATAAACAGGAAGTGACCCCAAAATGCCCCAACATCAACAGGAGGTGACCCCAAAATCAACAAACCGAAATGACCCCAAATCAAAATGAAGCAATCTACAGGAATTGACAACAAAATGCTCCCAATATCAATAGAAAGTGAAATTATGTCAACGGGAAGTGACCCAAAAATAATGTATTGATTTACTAATCTTCACAGCAAAGCTACCATCACAATTTCTCTAGAAATTTTCTAAAAATAAAACTGAACCAAAACCTGAAATGAACTTTAAAATAAAGTTTAATTGGATTTTTTTATGTATCTACGAAATTTAATATTCACTGTACACAACAAAAAAATTGTTCCAAAAAAAAAGTTCCGTTGCAGTTGAGTTTGGAAACATAGTTGATGTGTGGAGTGTTGTGTTTTACATGCGGTCCCTAAACACACCACGTGACCGATTGAAGAGAGAGAAAGAGCGGGAGGAGTGGACGGAGTTCCGGGAGCGCAAAGGCTGTTGTTCTGTTACCATCGGCTATGGCTTATTGTTTAGTTTACAATGTTATAACTAAAGATGTGCCGATCGATCGGGTTCTATCACGCTATTTTCAAAGTATCGGAATCGGCAAAAAAATATCGGACATGCCTTTTTTTAATATATATATATTTTTTAATTAAATCGTTTTCTAATTGTATTTAACGTTACAGAAAAAATGTCTTACACTCATCCAGAGTCTTTAGTTTTGGCTTAAAGTAGGGCTTTCAAATTTATCGCGTTAACGGCGGTAATTAAATGTAAAAAAAAAAATTAAATCACGTTTAACGCAATTAACGCATGCACTGCACGACCCACTCACGCATTGTCGCTTTCAATCTATAAAGGTGCCGTTTTACCCGTATATAGAGCTAAAAGGCAGCGTAAAATGAGTAGAGTGAATTTTGGCAGTCTTTGGAGCCTTTTTTAATTGGCTTAAGCCTTACAATCCCTCTCTCAACAATTAGAAACATCGTGAGAAGCAAAGTGGGGAAGAAAGGTAATAATTGATCTTTTTCTTAACACCCTATGTTACTTCCCAACGCATAGAAGATATATCAATTGGTGCCACTACGCACAGTCATGGTTGCACTTCCCATCATGCATTTGGGCAGAGCAGTTAAATGGCTACAGTATCACTTACTGAAAGCTCAACAAATACACTAGATGGCAATATTTAGTCACAATATACAAAGTCACATTTATTCTTTAAGTATTACAAGTCTTTCTATCCATGGATCCCTCTCACAGAAAGAATGTTAATAATGTAAATGCTATCTTGAGGATTTATTGTCATAATAAACAATGTATACAGTGGGGAGAACAAGTATTTGATACACTGCCAATGGGTTTTCCCATTGGCAGTGTATCAACTACTTGTATATACGTCCGAGTTTTATTCATTTTTTTCTTAATGCATTGCCAAAATGTATATGATCGGGAAAAATTATCGGGAATGATTGGAATTGAATCGGGAGCAAAAAAAAAAAGCAATCGGCTCTGGAAATATCGGGATCTGCAGATACTCAAACTAAAACGATCGGGATAGGATCGGGAGCAAAAAAACATAATTGGAATAACCCTAGTTGTAACTTATTATAACTTGTTATAAATGTTTTAACTTACATGTTTTCTCAGGTGATTTTTTACTGTACAATGTATCTGTTAAAAAGATGAACAATCCTGTCTGAATTTACAGGTATGCGTATGTGTGACAGTAATAAGTTTTCCATTCTGTTAAAAAAGAACAGGAACAATACAAAATTCCATGCTGGACAAAAAAATACAATAAATAAATATAAAAAATATAAAAATACAATTTAAGGAAGGGGAGAAGAAAAAATCATAGTACAGCTAACATCATCTGATGTAAAATCTATGGAGCAGTGGTCCCCAACCTTTTTCGCACCACGGACCGGTGTAATGTGGGCCTTTTTTCACAGACCAGCAATGTGTGGCAGGATACTACTGTAAATATAAAAGAACACGACGTGGCTAAAAACAAACTTTAAATGCAGGGAAAATGTAACTCACCATACGTTGAATCAACATTTTTTTTCAACAGCGGCCTCTCCTAAAACCCGATGCCAAATATCCTTGGTTGAAGGCATAATGAGTTCTTCTCCAATCGTGAAATGTTTCTTGGCTTTAGCAATACGGTTCACCACGAGGTATGATGCTCCCAGTGCATTCGCTTTTGTTGCTTCGTTAGCTAGCTTTTAGCCACATATTATGCAGAATGTAGTTGGTCAGGGTCCCCCCAGGATTGATAAATCTAAATTCAAGACTTCAAAGACCTTTTTTAATGCCATTTCAACTGAAAATTAATACTTTTCTCGCACCCATTATTTAGATAATATTGAATCATATTAAAAAAATAAAGCACTGAACATCAAATTTAACCTCAATTACTAAGTGTGTTTGACAAAAGAATGCACATTTATTGAAGATACAATTAAAACACATTTAAATATAAGGTCTTTCAGAATTTTTTTCCCAGGATAAAATGGATTTTACACTATTTTTGTAAAGCAACTTCAGAAATTACATTTGCAATACAAATAGGTTTCCCTTTTAAGAGGACCTAGTCAAGGTGGTAGGTAGGTGATTGTCAAGTTGGCCAACTTAACTGGAAAGTGCTTGCAATTGGCAGTGAACATTTAAAAAACAGCCACTAAATGGCAGTAGTTTACCATTAATTACCACAAAATAAAAAAGCTACACATGACAATTTCCCTTGGTAATTGTTTTTTTCTAATCACATTACAAGAAGTATACAAAACACATGTTAATCCTTTGTTAGCTATTGAAGACATTTCTTTTAATCAGATAGAGAAAATCCATACTCTTATTTAATCAAGAAAAACATTTAAATATACCAGGTGTTTTACTAACACCTACATTATAATTTGCCTATTACCATGCGATGTTATTCAGATCAACATTACCCCGCACTCGTTCCGATAATAGAAAGTGTCAACCGTGTTGTGTATCTGAGAGTGATGGTGAATCTACGACTCCAGTTTATCCATCCTAAGGTTAGTGCACTTGCCAATACCCAATTGAACATGGCTAACTCTTGAGTTAGAACTGCGAAATTCACATTCTTTCGAAAGGCAAACCGTGCAGAAATACATTATTGCATCTAACACATTTTAATTGGAGAAATTGGCAACTTAACTTTGAAATGTTAAGCAGGTCCACTGCCTTCACATGACCCATAAACTGCGACCCAAAGTATCTGGATGTGACTTGGTCGCCGATCCACTACCTCACATGCTGGTCCAACTGTTTGGACTTCGTTGTCTTATTGAGGCTTTCGTCGAACATAACAACTAAGGCATCTGAGCAATTCCTTGCGTTAGCACACAGTACTGTGCAGGGCCGGAGTGGGACTCATTTTCAGCCCTGGAGTTTCGTGCCACAGACCGGCCCTCTTTATGTCATGACCTACCTTATTAAAATATTGTAATAATAATCGTGCTGTCAAGCGATTAATTTTTAAAAATCGTTACTAATCGCATGCTGTCAATATTAGACTTGCGATTTTTAAAAATGCATAAATTATATATTTCAATTTTTAAATACATCTATTAGAACAGGTGTTCATCAAATTTAAGCCTAATTAGAAACAAGAAAAGAGTTTTCCTTTACACTTGTAAAGATGAATCAAATATGCATTTTCCCCAAATAACTTGCTAAAAGGGAGACACGGAGGAAGAGCATGTCTACTGACAGTTCTGAGATCAAGGGCTCAAGCGCAGGTTCTGTGTGAAGTTACCATTTTTTGGGGGGGCACTAACTATAGACCCTACTCACGTGACGTCACAGCCACGCCCCCGCGCCATGATGTCCGGATACTCGTCATAGAAATGCATTAGCGCTTCGTAAATTCCTCCTATTATTGCACGTTTTACTGCTCGTCAACATTAATACTCAAAATGGTGAAGTCGTGTGTGGAGGTCGGTTACAAAAACAGAGAAGATAGACGGAGAGACTTGAATTTTTACCGTATTCCGAGAGACCCGAAGAGGAGGCCGCGATTGACTGCTGCAATTCGACTAGAAAACTGGGCTCCAAACGACTACCACAGATTATGTAGTAGTCATTTTATATCTGGTAAGATGCATTTAATATACATTTAGAGGGTTTTGGGCTGACAACCACAATTAAGATCATTGCTAGGCTGATCGCCGACAACATACACGTATGTATGTAGTGAGTGCTATCGCTAAACCATATAAACATTAAAAGCCCTAGCTCCATTGACAAATGACATGAAATACATTAGACTTGACAGTGGATTTTAGCAAGAACAAAAGATTTTGAATTGAAAATTTCGTAACTCACCTTCCGAGCACAAGATTCCTGCCGAATTTTCGTGTACGAGGACGTGTTTCACCCAACCAGCAACGTAGCATTTCTAAGCCTCCAAGCTCTTAAAGTTTTTCAAACTTTCGTGAGAATAGGCTGATTTTGTGTGGACAAGATAGTTGTAAATATCAGGATATCAGATGTCAGGCGAAGCCAGCGGGTCGAAAAACATCGATTTAGGCATCAAATACGGATCTGGCGAATGGATAAACCGAAGCTTTTCCACGTAACGCCTTTTATGCAACGGATCCAATGAGTTTACAGCGTCAGATAACACCGGGGCTTCCATGAATTGCTCTATAACTTGCTCGACTAATTGAAAACAATGAGAATAGGTCTGAAAAAGAGGTACAGTATGGCGGCCGGAAACAGCGACACGCCCATTTTGTGACGTAGGTGAGTAGGGTCTATAATTTTATCTGATATTAGACTAACTTAACTTTTTAAAGAATGAGGAACCGTTTGCAGGTGTTTTGAATTACACATGTGGCAAGTGTGTACAAAACTGAAGCTTTTCATCATATTCATTTTTTTTTGGGGGGGGGGGGGTTGTGGTACATGCAAATTGACATACTCAATTTTGTTGGTTTAATCTACCAAAATAAAACAACTTTTACTTGATATTCAAAATTTTGGGGGCGTACTGTATATAGTTTAAATAAATTAAAAAAAAGAATGTAATATATCATTACTGATGAGTGTTTTCATATTATTCATGACATACATACAATTACTGCAATAAATTAAATGTGAAAGATTGAATGATTGAATGAAAGAATAATTGAACTCACCAAAACGGCTGTCTCCCAATGCACTTATACAGTTCAGACACCTGTGTATTTCAGGGTAGTTCACGGCACACTCATCAGTCCACCTCAGAGTGCAATGTTTTGGGTTAAAAAGCCCAACTTATGTTTTGCCTGAGACCGTGGATTTCACCCCAATCCTCCGTCTTTGTGCTCAAAAATAGTGCCTGGAGCCTCCATGGTGGAAGTTTTAGTGGTGCTCTCATTAAAATTATTTCATTCTGCATGTTCATTTATGGTTTATCGCTGTACTTTTATCCAAACATGCTCAAAAACGACGATAATGGGTCGCGCCAACAGCCAGACGGGTTCACGCTCGTCATGCTGCTTCAACGGGCCCCATTTCGGCCATTAAAACCCAAAATTAAGTTTTTCCGGAATCAAGTCAACAGGATGATATCATGATACTCTTTCCCAGAGGTAGAGCTGGCGGCATTGGAGAACGGGAACTTGTTGCGGGGTATCGAATTTCAAACGACGGAATGCTAGAAGGGCCATAATTTATCGCGCAAAGCGGGTTTGCGTGATGCCGTTAGTAAATAGTTTAACTGAAAGTTTCGTTAAAAATGTGTATTACGACCGGCCCAAACGTCAGGCCGGCCCACCGGGAACTGCCCCGGTTCTCCCGATTGGCCACTCCGGGCCTGGTACTGTGCGATTGCCTGTTGTTGTGATGTTGATGCTAATGATGCTAACGGCGCCACGCACGAGGTGCAGTGCATCCTAAAAATTCTACGCGTCATCTTCGTTATGGATTAAAAAAAAAAAAAAAAAAAATTCGTTACGGATATAATTTAGGTTGCCCTGAGATGTTCTTGAAAATTAAAACCACGGTGAAAAAATTCCAGACTTACGACGGCTAATTTAATACTTTTAATACCTTTAATAATGGTAAACTAAATTGAATGCTTTTTTAATACTTTTAATAACCCGCGGGTACCCTGTTGGTTATAGGCTCCTCTTTTGGCTAAGCAGGTGGCCGTTTCCCCGTAAAAAAGCTGTCCCAAGACGTCACCGTCCGCAGCACACAGCCAACAGCAGCTAAAATTACTGTTTACATTAACTAAGACTGGGCTAATCAAATCCCCTAGTAATGGTGGCCACCAACTAGAGATGGCGACGTACACAAATCTCTACTTAATTTATTCAAATGAGTTGACAGGCATATTGATGTGTCAAGACTCTTGAAGAGGCACAGTCTAGATCGCAGTTGTTAACAAATGATTTATGTTTTGGCCCGGTGCACCAGGGCCTGGTAGCACTCCGGTGGTTGGGGATCACTGCTATAGAGAACCAACGGAGTCATGGGCGAACAAGTTTAATGAAAGGAAAGAGTTTAGGGCTGCAGGTATTGATTATTTTAGTAGTCGATTAAGCTATCAACTAGCTCGTTCAAATAATCGAGTCATCAGATTAGGAACATTTATTGTATTGCAAATACATTCTTGGAGATGTAAAACAAAGGCTTTCTAAGATTGCACTAAAAAGAGTATTAAACGCGAACAAAAAATCAAATTCGAGTGTTTCTTCAAACTATCCAGAATTGCACTTTCATTTAAAAAAATATTCCCACAAAAAACTGTTAAATGTACCTATAAAATATTTTACGAATGCATAAAAAAAAATTATCTTATGTTGGTCTTCACAGGGAGCAGCTGGATTAAAGACATTAAATGAGTGAGCTCATTGCCACTAGAGGGCAGTGTATCCACCCAAATCAATACAAACCATTATAACGCCACTCTTATAAAACGAATACTTAAAGCAGTAAAATTTGATTCAAAGCTCTTTCCTAATCGAGTTACTCGAGTTAATCAATTAATCATTCCAGCACTAAAAGAGTTTTTAACCCCTTATAGCGCAGTCAATTAACTCATTTGCTGCCATCGACCATGCTATATGTTCAATCCATTTTGACCATCCATTTTTCAAAATGGATTGGACGTCTTGTGCCGTTAATGGGTTTGAAACATGAGCATTCACATATGTGAGCATCACATTTTGGGTCATGTAAGCCACATTTGTATACCAAGTGTTTATTGTTAATATGGTGGCTTTTCTAATTATTAATCATTTTCATATCATTTTTTATGAATAAAATGATGAAGTCATAAAATGCTAATAAAAAAATCAATTTAATAGGATTAAAAACAGAAATACACTCTGGTCATGTCCCCCATTATTATTCATAATTATAATAATAAATATTGATATATTTACGAAATATATAATTATTAAAATCTATAGTTTTCAACTCATTGCCTGCGAACGTGTGCTGCTAGCCCTCTCAGTCAAAACGGATTGGTCGCCGATCATAGTTAATAGCAGAAAATTAGATGTTAATCAGTTAATTAATGACATGAAAAGTTTATAAGAATGAAAAATAAAAAAACGCTTACAGCATGTTACACATGGTAAATACACAGAAGGGAATCAGGCCGACCTCATTGTAGCGGTTACTGGGGATTTTTATGCTTGTCTTCTTCACCTCCATGTCCACCACCAAACCTTTCACCACCGGCAACGCATACTGGTAGTTGCGGAAGTCCTGTGGGACACGCAGTTAATGATAAAGGCGTGCTACAGCGGTCGACGAGTGAGCGCGAGGTCTTACCGCCAGCAGATTCATGATGGTGTGACCGGTCTCGCCAAAAAGCGGCTTCCGGAATCGCACGCTGAAGAGCGGGCACGGGTAAACTGTGACAAATTCAAAACGTCGTCACACGCAGATGTACTGTCGCTAGTGATTAAAACGTGTAATACGGCCCCTACATCTGTATTCGGCGCCCAGCCGCAGCATGAGGCGGATGGGGAAGACCTTGGCCCACGGCGTCTCCCACTTCTGGATGAGAACGCCAAAGAGGAAGGGTGGGTTGGGCAGCAGCAGATCCTGCAACGACTGGAAGGACGGGCTGACGTAGAGGAAGCCGCCGTGCTCCTTGCTACCCAGGAAGCTTTGCGTGAAGAAGGAGTGGCTCAAGTGGCTTAACACGTTGCCTGGAGGATTTGGACAATTTCAGCTCTGCTACAAAAACTCATTAAAAATAAGGTTCATATTTGCCTATAAATACCACAAGATGGCGGCAATGGATGACATTTGTCAAAATGAAGTTCCTCAAATCACTTAAATTGTTGTTTTGCACTGAAATGCCATGACATGGCACATACGTTGACAACTAGCGAATTAATAAACAATGATTTTTATAGTTAACTCTATTTCAAATTGACTGCGATACACATTCAATACATTGATTCATTTGCTGCAAGCCCTCAGAACAAATGGATTGGACGTCTACTGGTGACAATCTCAAATTTACAGCTGAAAGGATCAAAAGAGCCACATGATGGGAAGCATATGATTGTCAATGGCACTGCAAATAATTGCAAATACTTATTTTTCCTATTTATATTATTCCATTTAAGATTAAAAAAAGTGAAAAATTATTTTCTTTTAATTTTTAATTTTCTTTTTTGCTTGAAAAAAGGAGACATTACTGTTTTTATTATATATATTTTTGTTTATTAGTTTTTCTTATTGCTTTTATGAGTTTACATTTTCAACTAAAACACTTAATTGTAAATTTTGTTTTATCTATTTTTGTTTATTTTTTGTTTAAATATTCTCATTGTAATATATATTATTTTAATCAAAAGCACAAACATGAAAAAAAATATTTCTTTTACTGAAAACAACAAAAAATATTTTAATTTCATTCTTAGCAAGAAACATGAAATCAATGCACATGATTAACTTTCGTTGGCTACACAAAACAATGTGGCGGGGCGGATCTGGTCTCCTGGCCACGTGTTTGACACCTGAGGTCTATACGTTTACTAGCATACTTGGTTCGAATTTCAATAGAAGGAAAATCCATGTCAAGAAAGCCACTAAAATTGCGTTTCCAACCAACATGGCAGCCATCTTACCACTGAGAGCTTCCTGGTAGAGCTGCACAAAGTGTGTGAAGAGGTCCTTTGGGATGGTCTTCTCATCGGGCAGACACTGAAGCAGAATCACTACCTCGGACTGGCCGACGGCATGCATTCCTTTCGTTGTGACGTACCAGCACTTCCTGTTGACGTCTGACCAAAGAAGACAGAGGGGGAACTTGTCAGCACCTTGTCTATTAGAGATGGGACGATACAATTAAAATCGCGATACGATGCACCTCGATATGCCGGGGTCCCGACACGATACCCAAAAATATTTGTAAAAAATACTGTTTGATTAAATCTTTTTTGTTTGTTTCAGTTGATTGTGCAAATGCAATACAGATTACCTGGTAATCTAGATTTTAGAGATAGAGGGAAAAAAATGAAACTGGGAACTATTATTTCTGAATAAAAATGAATAACAAAACCACTTGATACCGCTATAGAAAACCAAACGACTGCAAAGCTTCAATGCGTCCAGTGTTGTTATCGTCAACAATAATGATAACGAAAATATTTTGTCAACGAACAATGTTTTCATGACGATGTCCCAATGACGACCTAAAAACGTGGCTTGGGAGACTAGAACATAACGAAAAAAATTGTCGATGACGAGACAAAAATGCGACATAGTTTGTCAATTGTTCACAATGCGTGTCATTTTCATATTGCACATGGAGTATGTCAGCTTGCATTGCTGCAGTGTTTGGGTCGAGTCACTCATGTGAAGTGTGCTGCGCCTCTCCCTCACTATCCTCACCGGGGTTTAGAATGTGTCTCAAGTTAGGCTGCGCTCCATCTTGCTTGTTTGGAAACACGGTAAGATTAGTTTTCTTATCTTTGCAAGAAAGAATATGCAATGCTGCTTTTGCCTTTAAAGGTCTGTGCTGAGTGATCAAAAGACACTAAATGTAACTCTTAGCGTTAGTGTAGCATTCCCGTTTTCGCTAGCATTAGGTTCAGAATGACGAGTGTCCTCTTAAAACACTGGCCAGACTGAAGCAGAGTCACTAAGCTTTACTGGTCAGTAAATTTAGAGGATAGCCAGTTGGCGAAATGGCATTTAGCTAATAGCCTACTTCAGCTGTTTTGTTTGGTTTATGAGCAATTACTGGGTAATACTGATTGTTTGCAATTTATGGCTAGACTAGCTGGCTTGAGTTTTCGATGAACACATTTTGAAATGACTATAAATACAGGGTTCATACAGGATTCCTGAAGTTAAATTTAAGACTTTTCAAGACCAAATTAAGAACCTTTTTTAAAAAACTAAAACTAACACCTATTTCATAGCCCTTCTCAAAAATGGAAATGTGGAACGTCTGAAGGATGTAAGAATGCAGCGTACTGAATAGCCTACTCATGCGACACCACCACAGCTCAGACACAGACCACAATCCAAGTAGAGGCGTTCTTGTTAGCATTAGCATCTAGCGTGGCGAGCGTCATCTTAAACTCTCGGGCAACCACAACACCACTGCAATTATGGTTGCTGATGACCCAAACGATGTGCGTACATCCACTCTCGCAAATCCACTAGCAATTGTAGCTGGGCTGAGATGCAGGGGGGTTGCCGCACTAGCAGCTAGCTGGCTAGTTTTAGCTGCTGTCGCTTCGCTTACATTAGCAGCTTGCTGGCTGGCTTTAGCTTCTGTATCTTCAGGCTCGTGAGCAGCTGGCAGGCTTAAACGGGCAGATTGAAAAACGCCGGCAATGGAGGGAGTTTGTTTCTTTCCTCTCATGGAGGTTATGTGCTTGGACGATTTAGCATGGGGCTCTAGCGCCTTCATGCCCATTGTACCCAGCTGAATCTTTTTTTTTTTTTTGCATCGTATGCAAAAAAAAAAAAAAAAACAAAGGCGAACAAATTGTTTACCCAACCATGCTTCGTTGAATTTACATTTACCCATCTCTCTAATATGAAATGTATAGGTAGGTGAAAAAAAAAATCTGTATTGTAAAGCATGACATTTTGTCTGGACTCCCGTCGTGACACGAGATTCCCGCGGGATTCCCGCAGGACGCTATTTCGACCCGGGGCTGCGTTGCTTTCTCAATGATTGGCACCTCCGCCCCATTTATTTATTTAGTCTACGTTATTTAATCAAAATGACAAATTACATTTTTGAGGAGAAATGAGACACGAAGAAGTTACATACATCATAAATTTTAAGACCCAGACAGACCCAGATATGAAACTTCAAAACCTTTCCAGAACTTTTTAAGGTATTATTTCCAAATTCATAAATTCAAATGCTTTTAAGACTTTTTAAGACCCTGCGGGAACCCTGAAAATATGACTAAGACTAATAAATATTTTCGTCCAAAAGACTGGGATGAAAATCAAAAGGGTTGTCAAAAACAACACTGCTCGTGTTACGCGCTAACTCACAGTTGACTAGCTTGACCATGGCGAGGAGGTTGGCGTTCAGGACGAAGACCAACGGGTCAGGGCCTCCTTCTTCCAGCTGCTGCATGAGGACCACCGCTGACGGTCGCTCCTCCACTGCATAGTCTGCACATATATTCAGATGTAACGTGGTGTAAAATCAGATGGAACGGGTCTAATATCAAAGACAGTGGATTGTGGCACGTGACAGTTCCGGGAGACAAAAGTATGGGAACAAGGGCTGACACAAACAATTATTCTGATAGTTAAATAATGAATATTTTTGCGATGGGTCGGCTAATAATATAAATCGCATGTTTTGTTTTTTTCCTTTTCGCTAGAAATGTGCAGTGGAAGCAAAAACTACACACTGAAAAAATTTATTACAAAGATCTGCTTCCATCAACGACTACAGAAATACTAAATGAATGCTGAATTTTTTTATTCAAAAAAATATCTTTAATTAAAGGAATAGAGGAAATATTTTGTAGTTTTTTTGTTTAACTTTTTTTTTAATTAAATGAAATAAAAACTAGGACAGTCCCGATGCGATCACGTGATTGGAAATTGTGCTGATCGCGCAATTTTTCAGAGGATCAGAATTGGGTGAAAAGGATCCTTTTTTCTTGGTCAGCAGGCAGCTAGAGTTTGCTACTCAAAGTTAACGATAAATTGACGGGTTTGTAGCTTTGATCTTGCGAGTGAAGGCTCTGTAGCGCTATGATCAAATGTACAGATGTGTCAATCATCGTTTAGCTTGTTACACACTAGCGGTAGAGTGGTGTGGCAACTCAATGCGTAAGTGAGAAGCTGTTCTCAGTACCGTGGACGTCAAAGCGTGTGTGGATTTGAGTGGCCTCACTCACTGAAGAATTTAACAAAGAAGCCTTTTTCTATGTTATTCTTGTTTAAAAATGATTCACATTATTAAGGCGGCACAGTGGCACAGTAACATGTTTAAAACTTTTTAAGACATTTTTTTTTTTTTTTTTTGGAACAAAGACTTTTTCGGTATCTTATCGGCACTCGGTATCGGCAGATTCTCAAAATCAGGTGACTGACTCGGACAATATTTAGTTTTGTCAACTTAAATTAAAGAAATAACAAAAAAATATAAATATTTACTGTTAAGAGACTCAAAAGATATTTTTAAGGTCAACAATGTCTCTATATGACTATAATTGACAACAAAATAGTTGTCCATTACCGTAATTTGATTAATTTGACTCTATAGTCGATTCATCGTGGAATCCAATACAGTGGAAAAAGAGCCCTGTACTAATATTATTGTCCAGCTAACAGTTTATCGGTGGAACGGAGGTTGTTTTAATTAAGAAATAATGCATTCATTTAATTGAATGAAAATTACACCAAGAATATTTAAAGTTTTTTTTTCCTTTTGTTGTCATTTTAATATATATTTCAATAAAGAAAACAAAGAAAAATATTCACTCAATGAATGAAGATATACCGTATATAAATAAGAAAATATATAATATTAACATGAACTCCTTTAGTTCAACCATGTCTTCAATGATTAATCGACCACAATAATCCACTTCACAAGAAGTACAAAAATAGAGCTCTGTCCTCATACTTTTGTCCATCCACAGTGTGTACATGACAGTGTCGACTGCAAGGCAACATGAAAGCACATGGAGGACACGTGCGTCAATGAAGAGGCAACGGGTGGGCAGTGGGACGGTGAGGATGGGGGCAAGCACCTGTGATGTGGCCTCCCGTACCTCCTTTGACTCCGGTGGAGATGAGTATGGGAGGGAGCCCGTCCTCCGGGATCAGGCTGAGGGCACTGCCCACGGGGCTGCCCTGAGGGCCCGCGGGGGCAGGCGCCGGCTGGAGAGAGACCGAGACAGGCCGTGAGCAAGTTGTGACGGAACCCTCTGGTAGCCATCGACGACGATCGACGTTCAATTCATTTTGAGTGGGAGGGCTGACAGCGATCATTTGCCACGGCCGTACCTCTACCGGTTCCGATCCAGAGGTCTTGCTCGTATGCGACGAGACGTTAGAAGTTGCGGGAGCTTTAGGGGATTCTGCCTCGTCACCGTTAGGTAGGACGCCGTCGGCGAACCAAACCCTCCTCTGATCCCGTGTGACGGATCCTGAATGACACAGCCGTTATATATACTAGAATATTTTTTGTAATTCATCAATAAAGCAGGTTTCACCCTAGTAGTCGTGATGAAAACTTGGACACATATTTGGCCTTAGCGTACTTAGGGATCCTTGCGTCTTTTCATTTTACTGTATGCAGCCTTCAAAGGAAAACGTTGGGACCAACTTGAAAATGTTTATCAAACCCTAAAGACTAACAAGATGGCAGCACCTATCTCTAAATGGACTTGTCATTACCCGATTGTGTCGGGCAACCGGATCGCGACGATTTTTTCTTGAGCGATGGCGGAAGATATACAGTGGGGAGAACAAGTATTTGATACACTGCCAATTTTGCTGGTTTTCCCACTTGCAAAGCAAGTAGAGGTCTGTAATTTGTATCATAAATTCTCTTCAACTGTGAGAGACGGAATCTAATACAAAAAAAAAACAGAAAATCACGTATGATTTTTCATTCATTCATTCATTTTCCATGCCGCTTTTCCTCACGAGGGTCATAAATTTGCATTTAATTGCATGAAATAAGTATTTGATACATCACAAAAATCGAACTTAATATTTGGTAAAGAAACCTTTGTTTGCTATTACAGATACCAAACGTTTCCTGTAGTCCTTGACAAGGTTTGCACATACTGCAGCAGGGATTTTGGCCCACTCCTCCATGCAGATCTTCTCCAGAGCCTTCAGGTTTCGGGGCTGCTGCCGGGCAACACGGATTTTCAGCTCCCTCCATAGATTTTCTATCGGGTTCAGATCTGGTGACTGGCTAGGCCACTCCAGGACCTTAAGATACTTCTTACGGAGCCACTCTTTAGTTGCCTTGGCTGTGTGCTTTGGGTCGTTGTCATGCTGGAAGACCCAGCCAGGACCCAACTTCAGGGCTCTCACTGAAGGAAGGAGGGTGTCAGCCAAGATCTGGCGATACATAGCCCCATCCATCCTCCCCTCAATACTGTGCAGTCGTCCTGTACCCTTGGCAGACAAGCAGCCCCAAAGAATGATGTTTCCTCCTCCATGTTTCACGGTTGGGATGGTGTACTTGGGGTTGTACTCATCCTTCTTTTTCCTCCAAACACGACGAGCCGAGTTTGGCCCAAATGTTCAATTTTGGTCTCATCCAACCACATGACCTTCTCCCATTGCTCCTCTGGATCATCCAGATGGTCAGTGCCAAACTTCAGACGTGTCTGGACATGCACTGGCTTCAGCAGCGGGACCTTGCATGCGCTGTAGGATTTTAATCCATGACGGCGTAATGTGTTTCCGATGGTTTTCTTCGAGACTGTGGTTCCAGCTCTCTTCAGGTCATTGACCAGGTCCTGCCGTGTAGTTCTGGGCTGATCCCTCACCTTCCTCATGATCAGTGATGCCCCACGAAGTGAGATCTTGCATGGAGCCCCAGAACGAGGCAGATTGACCGTCAATCAGACCGTCTATTATTTTATCCCTGATGTCCTTACACAGCTCTTTGGTCTTGGCCATTGTGGAGAGGTTGGAGTTTGTTTGTTTGAGCATGTGAACAGGTGTCTTTTATAAAGGTAACAAGTTCAAACAGGTGCAGTTACCACCGGTAATGAGTGGAGAACAGGAGGGGTTCTTAAAAAAGAACTAAGAGCCGAAATATTTACTAGTTGGTAATGTATCAAATACTTATTTCATGCAGTTAAATTCAAATTTATTATTTAAAAATTAAACAATGTGATTTTCTGGATTTTTGTATTAGATTCCGTCCCTCACAGTTGATGAGACCTCCACATGGCTTGCAAGTGGGAAAACCAGCAAAATCGGCAGTCTCTCAAATAGTTGTTCTCCCCACTGTATATACAGTGCCCTCCATAATTATTGGCACACCTGGTTAAAATGCGTTTTTTAGCTTCTAATATTTTTTTTTTAAAATTCAAATAATATGGGACCTTTATGGAAAAAAAGAGAAAAATCCAACCTTCAATACAAGTGCATTTATTCAGTCAATGGTGCCACCAGGGGGTGGCCAGGGGTGGCCACGGCCACCCCTATAAATTGGTTGGCCACCCCACTGGCCACCCCGCTTGCCAGTATATCGTTAGATTGTTGAAGCATCAGTTATGCATTTCATCCCAAATGAATGCGTTCATTTTGTTTTGTTAAATGTAGGGCTGTCAAATTTATCGCGTTAACGGGAGGTAATTATTTTTTTTTTTAAATTAATAACGTGAAAATATTTATCGCAATTAACGCATTCGCAGTACGACTCATTCACGCATTGCCGCAAACAGCCTACAATGGCGTCATTTTACTTCTATACAGAGATAAGAGGCAGTGTCAAGTGAGTGGAGTAGATAAAAGCATTCATTGGGGCTGTGCTTTTAATCGGCAAAAGCTTTGTCATCTCGCCCACAGCAACTATAAATATTGTGGGAAGCGATGTGGGGAAGAATGACAGGAGTTGATCTTTTTCTTAACACCCTGTAGTGTACCCAATGCAGAGAAAATATAGCATTTGCAGCCACCACACACAGTCATGGTTGCACCACTTCCCATCATGCATTTGGGCATAACAGTTAAGTTGCTACAGTATCATTTACTGAAAGCTCAACAAATTCACTAGATGGCAACATTTAGTCACAATATACAAACTCACATTTTTCCTTTAAGAATTACAAGTCTTTCTATCCGTGGATCCCTTTCACAGAAAGAATGTTAATAATGTTAATGCCATCTTGTGGATTTATTGTTATAATAAACAAATACAGTACTTATGTACAGTATGTTGAATGTATATATCCGTCTTATCTTTCCATTCCAACAATAATTTACAGAAAAATGTGGCATATTTTAGAGATGGTTTGAATTGCAATTAATTACAATTAATTCATTTTTAAGCCGTGATTAACTCGATTAAAATTTTTAATCGTTTGACAGCCCTAGTTAAATGTACACCTTATGCCTAATATATACAAAACACAATAAAACAGAATTGGAACTCAAAATGTTGACTGGAGAGTTACGGACTATGCACATCAAATCATTAGTAACATCAAATATTACACAATACACCAAAGTATATCAGTAGTCGTGTCCTAATGTCTTTCTGATAGTTCTCCCCTGACCTTTTTACTGCAATAATATAATGAAAACCTGAAATTATGGCTTTTAGTCTTGGCCACCCCAAGATTTTAAGTGGCCCCATCTGGCCACCCCTATGAAAAATTTCTGGAGGCGCCACTGTATTCAGTGGGGCAAAAATCCCACATAAAGAAAAAAATATTTGACATCAAATAATGTGTGTCACAATTATTAGCACCCCTGGTGTTAATACTTTGTACAACCCCCTTTTGCCAACAAAACAAGGTCTGGGGACTGAGATGGCCATGGGAGGAGCTTGATTTTGTGAACCAATTCTGTGTAGATTTGGTCATATTTCTAGGGTCATTGTCTTGCTGAAAGACCCAGTGACGACCCATCTTCAGCTTTCGGGCAGAGGGCAACAGATTTTGATTTAAAATGTCCTGGTATTTCAAAGCATTCATGATGCCATGCACCCTAACAAGGTTCCCAGGGCCTTTGGAAGCGAAACAGCCCCACAGCATCACTGACCCAACCCCATACTTCACAGTGGGTATGAGGTGCTTTTCAACATTCGCATCTTTCGTGGCACGCCAGACCCACTTCGAGTGTTTGTTGCCAAAAAGCTCAATCTTGGTCTTGCTGAAAAGCACTTCATACACACTGACCACCACAAAGTTTTTATTTCTTTTAGTGTTTCTGAATGCTAAAGAGTTGCACTTTTGAACTAAATCATTAATTAATTAAGCTTTTTATCAGAGTTTGTTCTACATAATAAAATGTCTGAGTGAGTGCTCGTCCGAGCCTGGTGATTCCATACTTTTTGCTAGGGGTTGTATACTCTGATTGCGATTATTCATTGTGTTTCATTCATTAGGAGAAAGCAGCGAGCAGGAAAGGGTTATGGGGGAACAGAAGGGAAAATAGAAAAAGGGAGAGAGACAGAAGAGAAGAACAACATGAAATATATTCAACGCCTACACTAACTATGAATATAGTTGTGTTATCGTTAGCTAATTGTATTTCCAGTTTTCACCATGTGGGGGGACGAAGACCTAGGAGAAAAGGGAGGGGGTGGGGGTTCAGAAAGAGATGGGATTAGGTGGGGTAGAGCATATACAAATCAGCAATGTGAGCTGTAGAACCCAGAATTATGTGAATCGCCTGTAAGTGTGGATATGTTGAGATCCTATTCTATGCTCCCTGATCGCACCGATGGCACCGATAGTTTCTCTACTTGAACGGGCCTAATTGCACCCAGTCATGCGTGAATCATGCGGATATTTATTGTCTAATCTCTCATGTACTGTACATATCTATATCTCTCGTCATCTGGTGGGTGAAGCAAGTTGGTGGGTCTGCAAGTTACAAAATTTGAGGGACCGCTACTTCCTTGGACCACATAATGTATCGGTTCTACTTTCTTTTTCAAACAGGGCTCAGTTGCCATTGTATGATATTTTATGGCATTTCAGGACATGTGCAAAAAGCAAAAGCGGATGTAATTTCCAGCAATTTGTTAATGACAAAATAAATGGAAACAGTGAACCACTGATATGGTAAATGTAAAAGTTTAAGTTCATACCCTCATTGCCTGACGGCTTGAGGACGCCCACAGGCACCATGACGGTGGGCGGAGGCGAACCGAGCACGCCCGAAGCCTGAGCCTGCTGCAAGGGCGGGATGGTGGAGCAGTACTCCGCCGGGTTGTTAGGATTGGGACTCTGGTTGTTGCTCGTTATGAGCGGAGAGTCCGACGACGTCGGAGCTGAGGATTGGAGGTACAACGAGCATGCATTATTACAACAATGGCACTTACTCACTGTAGAGAGTCACATGCGTTTAATCCTGCTTTGAAGATGTTTAGGACATTCCATAAGGCTTTTCGACATTATAAACCCTTATACTTGCTAGGTTTTATGAAGCATCTGAGCTCACCGCAGGTGAGGGTTGAATGACAGGTGACGCAGACGCGAGCCTCCTTCCCGTCCATGTAGGCCAGTTTGTATCTCAAGCTGCAACATGTGGCACAGAACACCTGCAACAATAATAGCAATCAGTTCACAGACCAAATTCAACACAAAGTGACTACAAATTACCAGCAAATGGCCTGAAATGCGCTCATTGGTTGCCATTGACCACCATACGGGAGGGTGGTAGCGAATGAACATTTGTTCATTTGCTGCCATCCCTCTCACTTAAAAACGAATTGGACATCTACTCATGATTAGAGGTGTGCAAAATTTCCGATTCTTAGATTATTCCCGATTTGGCCGTGGAAGATTCGAGAACGATTCACAAACATCCAAATTCCGATTATTGAAATATGCCAAGTAAAGCAGAAGTACGACACACTCAGCGCGCCGCGCAGTCTTCGGTACGCAATTAGCGACGGAGCGAGAGTAGCTAAACATCATGCTTCTCATTACCCGGCCCCTCGGGTAACGCCAATGCTCAACTCACGGCTCTAGCTCAACTCATGCCACGAGATTAAAAAAAAAAAAAAAACATACCTGACTGCTGCCGAAAAGCTGCTACAAGCCACATTATGTTACGGTAGATATCATTTATATAGGACTAGATGCATTATAGCTTCGGTATCGTTACCAGCACATCTACAAAAAACTAGATGCGGAGGTTAGTAACGGCCGCCATCTTAAAGCAGTACACTTCCCTGCAAGGCTGTTGTTGCGAACCTTCCAAGCGAACCTAATTAACTTTTTATCTAAAATACTCCTCAATCGGTAAAATATTGACTTGAATCTATCTTTAAAATAGTTTTAAAACTTTCACATGTTGAAAGTAGACAAAAGAGAAATTATGGAATAACAGGAGCAATTTTAACAACTTTAACGGTTGATTCACAACATTAAATTAATTGAAAGTAGTTTAAAGCTGCTGATATAGAATGGGGACAGGAGTTTTTTATTTACTGTTATTTTTGTATATTTGTTTACTGCTATATGTTAACTTGATACTGAAATAGTAGTTTGGTTTAGCCTGAGAGGATTTTTGAACAATTTTGGAACTAATGTACAAAACAAATTTAAAAAAAAAAAAAAAAAAAAAAGAGGAGTGCGGTGCATCAATAATCGTTTTATAATCGAATCGGAGCCTCTGAATCGTAATCGTAATCGAATCGTTAGGTGCCCAAAGATTCCCAGCTCTACTCATGATACTAGTGAACTCCTTCCAATTCCCAGCAGAAGGATGAAAATAGGTTGTTTTTCTGTTTTTCAGTTGTTATGTAGAATATCCTAGAATGATCTCCTGACCAATGTATCGATAATCATCATATCGCCTTATCGTGAGATCATCATTGTCATCTTGAGATTTGTATCGCAAATCATACTGTATACGTATATTATATTGTCGGTTCTCACCCCTAATGAGTAGAGGTCGACCGATATATCGGGACAATATATGGACATTTTTTCCTAACATCAGCCATTAGCCAATTAACAAAAAATAAGCCGATAAAAAGGATTTTGATCAGGCATCTGTGTTGGCAACCGTGGCCGCCGCTGACTGATGGTGGGACCCCAAAAGGACCCTGCAGTAGCTTGAAGGCAGGCTGCAACAGGAAGCTTCAGGCTTGCCTGTTTATAAATATTGTAAGATTTTTTTATCTCGCATGAGAGAATATAATCTTGCATGAAAGAATATGTAATGTTGCTTGAGCCTTTTAAGGTGTTGACTTAGTGATCCTTACACTCGAAATGTAGCTTGTCCTGTTGGCGTAGCATTCATGTTAGCATTAGCTTTAGCATGATGAGCATCCTCTTAAACTCGTGACTCTCACTTGTTTTCATCTCGTCGTGACGTCCTGGCGGGTTTGATAATCTGAAAATAATGTACTGTTCTTGCTGAGTGTGTATAATGATAAAAATATAGTGCTTCATTCGTTGGTTTGGTAAAACTAGACCAAAGTAATCCTTTGGATATCAGGTCATCATTGTAAATTTTAAGCTGTTGTATTTTTTATTTTTTTCAATTGGCTTTCATAATCTACGTGAAAAAAGTATAAAAAAGTATATCGGCCTCAAATATCAGCTTACAAAATCTGCTTTGGATATCGGTAATCAGCTGACAGGTTTTTAGATATCAGCATTTGAAAATCCCATATCGGTCGACCTCTAATAATGAGTGTCATTCAATAGGTCGCATAGTCTAGAACAGGGGTCAGCACCCCAGTGTTCTGTAACCCCGGTAATACACCAGGCATGTCCCTGGCGCGTTAGTGTTGCCGGCGCGTCAACACACCTCTGACGCTCGCCCTCAATTTCCACAGGAAACGTTTAACGAACAGAGTCTGTGGAGCGGATCGATCGATTCACGCGAGTATTTCAGCGGGTATTTAGAGATAATATTACAAAAACCATTTGCTTTTCAGACCCCGCGTGTTGGTCAGCTTTCTTTCTGAGAGAGAGAAGAAAAAAGAAGCCCTGTGCAAGAGAGAAAAACAATTGCAATGTATTTTACAAATGTAATGCCTCAATGAATCTTTTTTTCTTATTCTTATGAACAGTTTTCAATAGCTTCATTGATGGATTTTCTCAAGTTGAAGCGCCACGCAGAAATTAATAGAATTAATTGCATATAATTTTGAAAATCGACCGGATCCACCATATTTTTTACACGAGTGACTTCCGGTCTGCCCGATCCTACCTAGTAGTATTGACGCGGGTGGGTCGCGTCTCGCGTCAAATAATAAACTCTGCCGTTCGTTTCGAATGCAACACGTCGAACCTCTTCTAGGAAGCGTCTAAAATGCGGCCGAACTGCGACTGCTCGACTTGAACGGCGGCGTTTCTCTGCGTTGACACAGTGTTGACACGCCGTAGACACGCCTGGTGTACTCCAGCCTTTAGTTTTAAAAATTAATCAAGAGTATTTGATTAAAACATATTGTGGCACTAACGAGATTCATCAAAGGAATTTGATGTAAGCAGAACTAGTCAGGCTCACTTTCTTTGTATCTTTGTTTACAGAACACATGGTTCCTTCCAAGCGGCACCGTGACTTTACATAGATGACTAATTCATGACTTGCGTGAGTTTTCTGTGAATAAAGATGGATAAAAATTGAGCCGGGCTTGTTCTGCTTACTAAACACACAAACTGTACGGCTCTCATAAAATAAAATAAAAAAAATTGAGAAACGGAACAACACTTTTGTTTTGTGCTGATTCGGCATGTGCCGGTATGAGATTCTGACGGTATGATAACCTTAAGCAAAAATATCACTGTTTCACTGTATGACAGTCTTGCAATTACAGCTCTAAAATGTTTTATTTTGAGATTTCTGGGTTACAAAAAAAATAAACATTTTTCCATCGAACAGGATTTTTATTTTTCAAAGCAACTTATTAGCAAATTGGTATATAAGTATAATGTTCAGTTAAATAAAAAATATATAAATAACTGCTAGACACTCAATACACTGGAGTGAACTCTCGTAGCTTGGGGGAAACATTACAGCATTTACCAACCTTTAATTTTGCATAAATGCGAAATCCTATTGGAGAAATTTCCTCCCCCGCTGATGAAAAAAATCCTAGAGGAAACACTGTACTATACTCTCACCTTGCCACAGGCCCTGCAGTGGTGCCTCCGCTTGGTGAAGGTGAACTTGGCGTCACATTTCATGCAGATTGGGGCCTGCGAGTCAGGCACCCACACAGGAGGCACCTCGCCCAGCTCACTGGGCGACTTCCCGCTTAGGGAACCTTGCTGCTGTCCCGCCTGGAGGTCATTGTCCGGACTCTCCGAAGACAACGCAATGGGCGAAGTGGGGAGGACCGGGATGCCGTTCGCCGCCGGAGTCGCCTCGGTCCCGCCGGGCGTCATTTCGGGTGGTGTCCCTCGGCGGCCGTCTAGATTTTTATTCTTGCCGCTGCTGAGCTGATTTTGCACCTTTCCGGCTACAGGCTGCGGTATTTGGAGTTTGAGGCTTACAGGCTGTTTGGGTCGCGCCCCGCCATACGGGACGCTGACCGGCTGCAGGCGGCTGTTGTTCAGTTTGCTTCGAACGCCGCCCGACGCCACCCCCTCGAGGATCTCCTGCTTGCTCTCCTCCATCTCTTTTTCTTCTGTCACAGAGTCTTCTTTAGAGGGCACGGGTGAGGGAGAAAATCTCTCCTCCTCTTCCTCTTCCTGGACATTTAGTCGGCTCCCGTTCTCAGGTTGCTCGAACACGATTTTAGTCAAGGAAACACTCCTTGCCTCTCCATTCACAAGACTTTCAGCTTGCTCGCCAATTTGTCTTTCCTGCTCCAGCAAAGCGTCTTCTCCGTTCAATGTCACGGGTTCCACGTGCAGATTAACCTTCTCAGAGGGAGCCCCCCCTTGCTCTAGGCCCACCTCAAAGGTGAAGCGTGACGCGGCAAAGGCGTCCCCTTGCTGCTCCTCGCAGGCCGTGACGGGCGACGGCAATCGCTCATCCGCACCCACCAGTTTGCCAATGTTGGGCTGCGGCAGGGGCGGGCTGTGGACATCGGCCGGCTCGCTGCCAACGTGTCTTTTGGGGTCCGCGTCGGGGAGGGTCTTCAGCGGCTGCGGGCTTTCCTGGGGGCTGAGGTCGGCGTGGGCCAGGGCGGGGTTCAGCGAGAGCAGGTGGGCCGGCGGGGCCAGAATCTGGGTCCACTTGGCGTCAGAGAGAAGAGGGGAGTCGGTTTCATCTGGTGTAAGAGAAGAACGTTGAGTGTTAACATCCGTATATCCCTTTTTGATGTCTCTTAACACCTTTCTGACAAATTAAAACACAGTATGAAACGTCAAAAACTAAAGAGCCAAGCAATATGATTTCATAATTTTTGGGGGGCTGGTAGAGGGGGGGGGCAATTGGTCGTTCACAAAAATGGAACTGATCTTGGGCACCAATCACATCGCGAATCAGTTGGCCATATTAGCCTGCTAGCATTTGGTCACGGACATATGGGGCAAACACATAAGTGCAGAGGTGGGTAAAGAAGCCAAATTTACCATTTAGTCTCGTAGGAGTAGTGTTACTTCAAAATAATTTGACTGAAGTAAAAGTCGTCATTGACCAAAATTAACAAGTAGTACAAGTGAAAAAAAGTATTCAGTGAAAAGCATATTCGTAATGAGTAACTGCGTACATGTTTGTTTTTTTTAAACAATGTTATTTTTCAACACAATTATACATATGAACTGTTATTGTATTACTGTACTGTAACTATTATTTTACTATTAACTACCTATTTACATGACCATATTAATCCACAAAATCCACAAAATCATTTTATTCCGATTAGAAAAATCTACAGAAATGAAACCTCAAATGTCCAAAGATCATCGTAAAAACATTGCCTACCAGGAAATTAAAACTATCATATCTCCGGTAGCCCGTTTTTTCGTGGTCTATCAGTCACAAATTAATAACTAGGCGAGAAGTTGAATTCGTGCTTTTGAGTCACGTCATATGTTATGCTTCGATGTCAAATAGTTTAGTTTTCATGATGCTTTAAAGACACCACGTGATTGAACAGGTCGGCGTGATTATAGGACTTCCGACTGGAAGCTTGTGTGTGGTCGTGTGACAATTGTTACATCTGATTCAGTGTTGTTTTTGGCAGCCCTTTTAATTTTTTTCTCAGTCTCTTGTACGAAAATACTTATTAGTCTTAGTCCTATTTTAGTCATGTTTTCATCTTCATCTAGTTTTAGTCGATGAAATCTCATACAAATTTCGTCGAGTTTTAGTCGACAGTTACAGTTAAATATTTTCATCTGTAATATTCAAAGTTTTTAGTCCAAAAATATATGTTTCCAACAATTTTGAATGAACTTAGACAGATAAGCACTTATTGTAGCATCTATGTATAAGGACGACACCAACTTTGAGGTCTTATATTAGACCAACCTAAAAACCACTAAGTATAAAATAGTTGTCTGAGTGTTTAACATCCTCTAAACTTATTGACCAGATAAGCCATGTGGCTGTGCTTTAGACTGGCCAATGTTTTAAAGACACACTTGGAAATTTTTCAGTTTTGGTCGATTTTAGCGACGCTGGTAGACAAAAGCGGTAGTGTTATGCCTTAAGGAAGACTTCATTTCCCATGAGGACCAGCGCACACCTGCAAAGTGTTGTAAAACCATCACCAAAAAAAAAAAAAAAAAAAAAAAAAATCAAAAAAATCAAAAATCAATCTCCTAATCACTTGCAGATGGATTAAACAACATTTGTTTCCAGCGGCTGTGTGAAGGATGAATAGTAATAAAGTAGTTGCCTGGTACACTAGACTCACCGCTGTTCCAGCTCTTGAGTCTGGCCACCATTCACGCGGATATAATTTCCAGGGCGGAGCAAGCCACAGCAAACAGACAGCGGAATGGACCAATCAGCGACGGGCAGACGTGACGTTAGTAAAATGACGAGGGAAGGACGAGGGACTTGCGCGCAGAGAGAAAAGAGCTGAGTTTATTCAACATGGCTAGCGCGAGAAAGACTGTTGTCAATGGCTCGTGTCGATGTGTTTGTGGTAATTTAAAACTGATTTTACCGTGGATTGGAACATATTCTCGGCTCTCCCGTTCACCATCTGTGTTGTTGTGGAGACGACTTTCGACGCACAAGAGTGACGTTGCTCATTAAGAACACGTCACGCAAATAAACGAATCTGATTTGTCGATTGATTTTGTACCTGCTCGAGAGGCCGTTAATGGGCTGGTTCCCAGACTATACTCTCAGTGTTTGAAAAATACAGGGAGAACCGTCTGGCAGAGCTAGGCAAATAAAGTAGTGAATCCACTTGTGGCTAAACAATGCATATGACGGTTAGCAACCGTGTGGCTTAGTGTGGCTGCGTCTCCACCCCACCCAAACTTGTCAGCGCAAGAGAGTGCAGTTGACAGGGGGTTGGCATGCCAGCGAGTGAAAGCCGGGCTTTTTTTTTTCCTCCTCAAACAAAACATTTTGTCTTATTTGCTGCTCTGCCATCTTTGCAGAATTCACGAGAAAGCGTTTGCACAGACTTCCGTCTTTATCATGAACTGGGAAAGGGGGAAGTGACATATGCCGTAAAGCAGTCAGCACATGTGTATTTGTGTGGTTTTTTTGTGTCTCCTCAAAGTTAGTGCCGTTGAAAGCGATACAGACCCCCTCAAGATATAAAGTGTTGTCATTCAACGAGTTGTCAGTCGACATATTATCACAAATGTTATGAAAATATTTTATAAAGGTTGAAAAGCTTTAACAGGACGCTTGCCATTCTGGAGCTAATGCTAACACGTATGCTACGCTAACGCGAGGAGTTACATTTAGCGTCAGCACAGACCTTTAAAGGCTAAAGCAACAATGCGTATGCTCTCTTGTCAAGATAAGAAAACAAATCTTACCGTGTTTCCAAACAAGCAAGATGGAGCGTGGCCTAGCTTGAGATTCATCCTAAACTCTGGTGAGGAGGGAGAGGCGCAGCACATCTCACATGAGTGACATGACTCAAACACTGCTATGATGCAAGCTGACATACTCCACGTACAATATGAAATTGTCGCACATTGTGAACATATGACAGAAAGGATGTCGCATTTTCGTCTCGTTGTCGTCTCGTCAGATGAAAACTGGCATTCTTCTCATTATGTTCTCCTGAGCCACGTTTTTAGCTTGTCATTCTCATGATAAAATTGGTCGTCGACGAAATACTTTGGGTATCATCATTGTTGATAAAAACAACACTGGTCTGATTGGTATAATGGAGTCCTGTGATTATTGTTGCGACAATCTTAAAAAAAAAAAAAAAAAAAAGTAAAATTTAAAATGTAGAATAAAGACGACTCCAGTGTAGCCCAAAGTTAGAGTAAGAGGAGTGTTTCTTCTTCACAAATGTAATCAAGTAAAAGTCTGGTGTGGTAAAACTACTCTTAGAATCAATTTTTCTCATAAAGTTACTCAAGTAAATGTAATGTATTGCGACCCACCTCTGTAAAAGTATAACGTTTGCCACTTTTTAAAATGTTAACTCATTGGCTGCCATTGAAAGTAATAAGACATCTGATCCATTTGAACTGGGAGGGATGGCGGCGAATGAATGAACTACTAGAGACAAACTAAATATGTTCGCGCCATGCTGTTTATTTTTGCCTTTGCATTAATACTGTTTCAGACAAGTGTCAACTCAAAGGTAAAAAATAAAACCACGACCCAAGACAGCAGCATATAACGGGGCATCCAACTGACTTTCCAAATTCTTGTCGCATTTATTTGAGCACTCGGTGGAGTGAGCGTGACTGCTGATCTCATACCGGGCTGCAATGCGAGCTAGGGTGCTTCGGTTGCCGAGACAACCACACGAACTCTTGTATACACGCATACAGCAGACTTTTGTGGGCGTATGAATCAGCAGTTTTGCTGCCACAATTACCAAAATTGAATATATGTCAAGGATGTCACTTTAGCATGTCTAAAGGGGGAAACGCTTAATGAGTTTTTTGTCCTGATTGCTCGGCCTCTATTTTGTCAAGAGGGTTGTGACAGGACACGGATTATTTGTATATGGGAAAACTATATTTTTTAATTTGTTAATTTTTTTAAATTATTTTTTTCACAATAGGTCTCGTTTTTTCCTCTAATATGTTATCTTTTTATTAGATTTTCATTTTACATTTATATTCTCACAAATCTTTGAATATGTATTGTTCAAAATTTTTGTTTTCCTTCCAAACGTATGTTATTTTCCTCACTATAAGGCCCAGCCAGGCTTATAAAGCACAGGGGGGAAACCCTGTAATTAGTGTATTTCTCATCTAACACAGATTTTAATTGTTACTTAATTTTTGTTATTTTTATTGAGTACTTCGGTGTTTTATTGTTGTTGTTGTATGTATTTTGGTAGCTAAATGATTTTTGTAATTTTTTCATTTTTCCATTTCTGTGTTTGTCAAAGATGACAATAGCGAAGATATTTCAAATTATCGAATTTTTTAATTTATATTAATGAACCATTTTTTCATGACAATGATGTAACGATGATGAGCTAAAAACATGTATTGGTAGACTAAAACATACTGGGACAAATACCAGTTTTCGTCTAACGAGGCGAGACGAAAATGCGCCATATTTTCCATCATATATTCATAATGTGTGACATTTTTTTTTTTTTTTGTGGAGTTCGTCAGCCTGCATCGTAGCATTGTTTGGTTGTGTCACACATGTGTAGTGCTACTCCACCCCAAATTCCCCAATCATGCTCACCAGTGTCCTCTTCAGGCTCCAGGCTTGCTTGTTTTGAAAGGCATGTTAAGATTTGTTTTTTTTTTTATTAGCAAAGAGAAAATATGCAATGTTGCTTCATAAAGGTCTGTCCTAAGTTATCATCATACACTAACTGTAACTCGTAGCATTAGCATAGCTTTTGCGTTAGCATTAGCATTTACGTGGGATCCAGGTGGGTTTAATTAATTGTGGAAAATGTACCATTTTCCTTCTGAGTGTCTGTAATCATCACCAAGTTGGCGTTGTCTTCATGGATGCTACAATTATATGCTCGCCTGTCAACGTTCATTTGAAACTAATGATTTATCTTTGGACTAAAACATTTGAATTTTACAAGCGAAAACATTTTGATTAATCGTCAAATAAAACTAGACAAAGAAGAACACATTCTGAAATGACTAAAATATAAGACGACGAAAATTAAAAGGGCTCCCAAAAACAACACTTGCGCCAACATAGTGGTGTGAATCCCTCTAAAGGCTGTCAACTCCCGCGTCCTGTGCTCACCTTCATTCTGCTCAAACTCATCCAGCACCTTGTCAAGGTTGAAGGCCTCGGCCTGGAAGTAATTCTCCATGGATCAGGAAGCTCCTCCTCAGCGGCCAGCGTGAACCTTCGGTCGGGAAAGAGGCGACAGGCGTCAATGACAAATCTGCCGCAGTCCTTCACGCCATTGATTGCGACTTGAGCATGCACGTGTGTTTTTACAGACCTGCAGAGAGGTCCTCCTTAGGCCGTCTTTGATCTCAACGCGTTTGCCCTTTCACTTGAGCCGCTGTGGCGGGCTTCCACGCCTTGAGATGGAAACAAGAACATTGTTTAATGGTGAATCGCACTGTCTGAATGTTAATCATATCATATATATTTTAAGTACCGTTTGTCTAAAACAGCATTTTAGTGTGTTTTTTTTTGTCTCAATACATTGCGGTTACTTATAATATTTCATTATGTTTATCTTATGTAATACTTTTCCAAAGAGCATTTTATGTTGTCCTTCAAAATATTTTTTTCTGTCCTAAACAGTTTCAGTTCCAGCGTGATGACTGTAATTGACACTATTGCCCCAATTAAGACAAAAACTTTGTCAAGAAAGAAGAGGTCACCCTGGAGAAATGCCACACTAGCTTTAAAACAAAAGCAAGATTGTAGACGAGCAGAACGCAGATGGCGAAAAAACAAACTCCTAGATTTTTATGATATCTACAAAGAGAGTTCGCAAATACAACTAGGAACTGACAAATGCGAGACAGTCATATTTTTCAGAGATCATAGTAGAAACACCAACAATACTCGCACACTATTTTCTGTTGCTGACAAACTGACAAACCCACAAGCATCAATACCTCAGGAATTGGCATCTGAGGTGTCCTGTAATTATTTTGCAGCATTCTTTACACACAGAGTACTAAAGATTAGACAGACTGTGTGCAACTCCAGATCAACAATTGTTACACTAAATGCCTCTCAAAATGCCCCCCACGTCAATCTTAGACAGTTTAGCCTCTTGGACTATGCCACTTTAACAGAAATTGTGTCAAAATTAAAGCCCACAACATGCTGCCTTGACATCGTTCCTTCAAACTTTTTCAAAACTTTTTCATTGCCTAGCCCCAGACATACTTCAGATTATAAATACTTCTCTCCAAACAGGAGAGTTTCCACAGACTTTAAAAACTGCAGTAATAAAACCTCTCCTAAAAAAAAACTAATCTGGATGCCTTAATCATTAGTAATTACAGGCCAATATCAAATCTGACATTCCTGGGGAAAATTATCGAAAGGGTTGTGTTCGAACAGATCCAGACTTTCATGATGCAAAACAATCTTTTTGACTCATTTCAGTCTGGATTTCGGCCACAACACAGCACCAAGACCATGCTTATCAAAGTCCTAAATGATATTCGTCGGAATACCGATGCAGGCAAATCATCTGTTCTGTTACTATTGGATCTCAGCTCCGCATTCGACACGGTTGATCACAACATACTACTCAGCAGATTGGAACAGTGGGTAGGGCTTACTGACACTATACTTCAGTGGTTCATATCCTATTTACATGATAGGGATTTCTTTGTGTCAATCGGAAACCATCAGTCAGAACAAACCAAATTCACGTGTGAAGTCCCTCAAGGGTCAATTCTTGGTAGAGGTGTGCATCGGTACTGCCCTCACGATTCGATTCGATTACGATTCGGAGGGCCACGATTCGATTCAATTCGATTCGATTCGATTCAGAGGGTCACGATTCGATTCGGTTCGATTCGGCAATGCATCGTTATGCCTTAAAGCCTGGGATGCATTAAATTTCTAAAGCAAAGCATATTTTTCGTGAATCATGAGGCAACACAAGCGGTCAGACATTAAACAACTTTTTATTGGCTCTTGTGTCACTCCTGGTTGAAGTCAAATGAAAATACTTTTAGATATATATTTAAAAAAAAAAAAAAAAAAACATCACAGCATTTAATTGGTGCTTTGAATGAGACCAGGGCTTTCTCTTTTTTTTACACACAGTAGCAGACTTTCACACAGTGCAACATCTGAACTCCTGTGCAAAATCAGTAATAACAGTCACTGTATTTTAGTCACAACAACCCATCGATAAAAATATTCAAGTAAATATTAAAAAAACCGACAAAGAAAATATTGTAGTGCAGCAGCATCTTTATCGCAATATCAATCCAGGGATCAATTCAGTTGCAAACAAAACATCCAACTAAATTGCAGTGTAGAACAAAAGTAAAATGCAGGCCTCGCCCACTATATATGTGCAATCAACTTAGAAATGCAATCAGTAACTACCACATAACAATAAAAAAATAATGAATTAAAATGAAGTGCAGCAGCATTTTAGCAACCATAACAATCTGTTTCAACATGAGGAAATATCATTTTTTTGCAATTGAGAGAGCAGAGAGATAGATGGGGCCTAAAAAATCCAGCCCAACCCGACACGGCCCGCTGGTATTGAAGCCCGACCCGGCTTGGAGTGACGCGAAAAAAAACAAAACGCAGCAGCAGCTATTTATTTTCATTTCTTCGAGATGGCAGAAAAAAACGCATGTTTCTTAATGTTTAAATAGTCTACATATTTTTGTGATTATTATAGAAGCATTTACACAACGAAATAATGCTGGGAAAGTTTAATATTAAAAAAAAAAAAAAAAACATGCGATTTTGCAGACACACAGAGGAGAAGATTCAAAAGGATCACATTTGTGTTGCCTTTGTGTGCATAAAAAAGTGTCTTTCGTAACGAATTCTCAGTTGGCAGAAAAAAAAAACGCAAGTTTTCTTAATGTTTAAATAGTCTACATATTTTTGTGATCATTATAAAATCATATAAACAACGAAATAATGCTGGGAAAGTTTAATATAAAAAAAAAAAACAACGAGTTTGCAGACACACAGAGGAGAGGATTCAAAAGGATCACATTTGTGTTGCCTTTGTGTGCATAAATAAAAGTGTCTTTCGTAACGAATTCTCAGTTGGCAGAAAAAAAACGCAAGTTTTCTTAATGTTTAAATAGTCTACATATTTTTGTGATCATTATAAAATCATTACACAACGAAATAACGCTTGGAAAGTTTAATATTAAAAAAAAAAAAAGAGTTTGCAGACACACAGAGGAGAGGATTCAAAAGGATCACATTTGTGTTGCCTTTGTGTGCATAAATAAAAGTGTCTTTCGTAACGAATCGCAAGCGCCACAGCGGAGGAGAAGAAGAAAAAGTGGGCGGCGCCACTGCTTCATGTGAGTGCACAAGCAAATGCACAATACAGAGAGCCTGCTCTCGATTTTATCCCATTTTTTTTTTTTTTTTATAATTTATTAGTCCGGCGCGGGGCGGGCCGACCCGACCCGACCCGACCCGACCCAACCCGAACGTGAATGCTTAACATTTTGGGCCCGACCCATTCGGGTTCGGGCACAAGATCTAACCTCTAAGAGATAGGACATAACATAACAATGGCTGAAGCGGAGAAAGAGGGAGCAAGAAAGATTCTTGATGCACCTAAGACATTGAAAGCTGACATCTGGAGACATTTTGGCTTCTATGAGGTTGGTGGGAAACTTGACCAGAGTTATGCAGTGTGTAAAAAATGAAACATGACAATAATAATACAAATGGGGAAACCAAACCCATTGCATCACCAGAATTGCGCAGGGAAGATTTTTTAACGTACTTATATATTTTAAAATGCGCTGAATCGATTCGGCTTGTTGCCCGCATCGAATCGAATCGTCCATGCCCCGCATCGGGATGCATCGCCGCATCGATTATTGTTGACACCACTAATTCTTGGACCACTCTTATTTAACATCTGTATGCTTCCCTTAGCTCAGATAATGGAACAGTATGACATCTCCTATCACGCCTATGCAGATGACACACAACTGTACATTTCTGTGTCCCCACATGATTATAGTCCCTTAGTCTCCCTGAGTAAATGCATTCATCAAATCAATGAATGGATGTGCCAGAATTTTCTCCAGTTAAATGTGGAGAAGACAGAGGTGATCCTTTTTGGGCCAAAAAAGGAAAGGTCAAAAATAAGCAGGCAACTTAGCTCAATGTCACTTACAGCTACAAATCAAGTCAGAAACCTTGGCTTAATTATTGACTCAGACCTAAAATTTGATAGCCATCTAAAGTCAGTCACTAAATCCGCTTATTACCACCTAAAAAATATAACCAGAATTAAGGGGCTTCTGACTCAACAAGACATGGAAAAACTTATGCATGCATTCATTTTCAGCAGATTGGACTATTGCAACGGTATATTTACGGGTCTTGATAAAAAATCAGTCAGGAAGCTGCAGCTAGTACAGAATGCTGCAGCCAGAGTCCTCACAAATACAAGGAAGCTGGACCACATTACACCGGTTTTGAAATCGCTACACTGGCTTCCAGTAAGTCAAAGATAGACTATAAAATACCACTGCTCGTCTACAAAACACTTAATGGCCTTGGACCAAAATACATGCTTGATTTGTTAGATTCATATGAGACATCTAGACCCCTAAGGTCGTCTGGAACCGGTCTTCTGCATGTTCCAAGAACAAGAACCAAGCAGGGTGAGGCAGCATTTGGTTATTATGTTCCTCACCTCTGGAACAAGTTACCTGAACGTCTGAAGTATGCTCAAACTGTTAGCTCTTTTAAATCAGGGCTAAAAACGCTTTTGTTTAGCACTGCATATCCATAACTGTCTATATATTTCAATCTACTTGCTTTCTATTCCTCTTGTGCTTATCTCCATTGCTGATTTCAATTATTATTAGTAGTAGTAGTTTTTGTTTTATTTTTATTTATTTATTTTTATTCTATTTGTGATTAAATGCGATCTTTATGTATAATTTTATTTCCGATTTTGATTGTCTTGGTTTTTACGTTGTATTGATTTAAATGTGATTTTTATGATCTTCATGTGATGTAAAGCACTTTGAATTGCCTTGTGTTGAATTGTGCTATATAAATAAATTTGCCTTGCCTTGCCTAAAGTTTTGTGTTTTTTTTATTAATTTATTTTATTTTTGGACTAAAATCATTCAATTTTACAGACGAAAACATTTTGAGTAAACGTCGACTAAAACTTTACAAAATTAGTCTCGAGTTTTCATCAACAAACACTAGACAATGACACATTTTGAACTGACTAAAATATAACTAAGACAAATAAGTATTATCGTCCAAAAGACCAAGCCGAAAATTAAAAGGGCTGCAAAAAACAACACTGGTTTCCATGGTAATTGCTTTTCTTTTGGTTGGACCACCATTGTTAGAAGACCCCAACTTTCTTCTTTGGGGCCATATTGTGAAAAACGTAGGGCGAAATACAAGCAAAGATACACAGACAAGTACAACACACTAGCTGGGGACTCAAAATGGCGGACGAGATACGGGCGTCATACAGTCTTAACGTCATAGGTCAAGGACATCGTAACCCGAGGACTCCCTATTGTGTTCCACTCAAATCCCTTATTTTCTTTTTTGTCACAATACTACCAACTGTGAGCATCTATAGTCATCATAGCGTTTCACCCCAGTTTGCTGGCACGTCGATCTTCTTCGAACACTTTTAGAAACAGTTGATTTCTTCTGAGAGTGGCTAACCCGCACGCGTGCTGCTCGCTCGACCGCCAGCACGACACGAGCTTCAGTGGGATTAGCCAGCAAAACGAGCCGAGTTGGCACATTTTTCCGCTCGGTTAAAGATGCTGTGTAGCGGGTACGCTCGTTACCCCCCCCACACACACACACACACATCCCCACACATGCACTCACACAAATAAAGATTTAATTAGCCTGGTGAGGTGCTGAATAATGCACACATTTATTTTTAGACATTGAACCACATATGACATATGTATGTTGCTTACATTGACATGAAGTAGCAGCAGCCACTCTAAAATGACAAGATAAAGTGCACTACTTTACTCTAAGCTAGTTTGGTGTCGAAATAAGCGAAAAATGACAAGCGTTTGGCCATGTGTCATCACAAAGTACGACACGCCTTCAGACACCCTTACTACTTTTTGGTACAAATTTTGAGGTTTTGATTCACATTCTCTTGCTCAGTGGTTCTTAACCTTGCTAAAGGTACCTATCCCAACGAGTTTTTCGTGTGAAATCACCAAACCTTTAAGAATTCGACAATAAAGTATTTTTCATATTCAAAACTAATATAGCTAAGCTAGCAAGCCAATATTTTTGTAAAGTATTTTTTAAAGATATAGTGGTATGAAAAAGTATCTGAGCCTTTTGGAATTTCAAATATTTCTGCATAAAATGACCATCAAATGTGATCTGATCTTTTTAAAAATCACACAGATGTAAAAAAAAATGTCTGCTTTAACTAAAACCACCCATTTATAAGTTTTCATATTTAAATTAGGATAACATGCAAACAATGACAGAAGGGGGGGGGGGGGGATAAATGAACCATCTGTCTAAGGAGACTTAAAGAGCAATTGAAACAATTTTTTTCCAAACAATTTAAGTCAGGTATGTGCCAAATCACTGATGAGTGGTTTAAAGCTGCCCTACCCACTATAAAACACACACCTGTCTGAAGACCTGCGATCAAGGATTGTTGGTATGTATAAAGCTGGAAAAGGATACAAAACCATCTCTAAAAGAACTAAAAGCACGAACATAAAGCAACGAGCGTTCGGCATGTCAAATCAGCACCAGAAATGTAAAAACAGTTAGTAGCAAGTCTATTGTGGGTTTGAAATGTGTTTTTGCCAAGCGGAGACTAGGCGGAAGCTCAGTTAAATTGAGCGTGAACGTGCACAGGCGTGTGTACGACCAGAATGGTCAACAATGTTGTTAATTTTACTTTAAAAAAGTAATTAATTACAGTTACAAATTACTTCTCCCAAAAAGTAATTGCGTTAGTAACTCAATTACCTGAATGTAAGAGTAATTAGTTACTTGGCAAAGTAACTAATGATAATTTTCATGTTTTTTTTTTCTCAAAAAACAGGTCACATAATGTGAAGTTTAAAGGGTTTTGGGGACAATTGGCCCTAGCCCAATTCTTTACGCTCCACTTAACTATACACAAGGGTATTGCGATAACTAGATAGTAACCTTTGCTATGTGTGGAAGTCATTTAAAGTTGTGAATCAACCGTTAAAGTTGCTAAAATTGCTCCCGTTATTGCATTAGTTCCCTTCTATCTATTTTCAACATGTGTAAGTTTTAGAACTGTTTCATCGTTTAAAGATATATTTCAGTCAAGATTTTGCCGATTTAGGAGCATTTTAGATTTAAAAAAAAAAAAAAAAAAAGTCACTTAGGTTCGCTAGGAAGGACATCAGAGCCTTCCTGAGAAGTCTACTGCTTTAAGATGGCGGCTGTTTACTAAGGCATGTCGTCCTTAAAACATGTTGCCAATGCAGCCGTGTCTGCCATTTGCATCTAGTTCCATGATATGTGATATCTACCGTATCATATGGGCGTAGTTTGTAGGCTATGGCTACAGTCAGGTATTATTGGAGCCACCTAGCATTGCGTTTGCAACGGCGTCTTCCCCACTCCTGCTCTGCTCTGTCATCTCCGTGAGTCCATCTTTCTCAGACTTTTTGTATACAACCAACCTTAGTAACGCATAGTAACGCACGCCTTTCCCGCCTAAGTAACGGTAACGGGGTTGCCAAGATGAGAAAAGTAATTGATTAGATTACTCATTACTGAAAAAAAAATAACACCGTTAGTAACGCCGTTATATTCTAACGCCGTTATTAAAGCGATCCTCTAGTTTTAAGACAAGTAATTCTTAAAAGATACATCTTAGTATGAGTTATAATAATTTGACATTAAATCCCTCTTAATGTTTTCGTTTTAATAAAATTTGTAAAATTCTTTTAACTGATTGTTCGCCATGGTTGTTGACGTCGCAGTGCTGTGACGTCACAAATCCCGCTGCCGGACTTCTCTCGACTTCAGCGTGTCATTCATTAGCAACATCTCGTCAGTTCGTCCCTTCCAATTTGAACCAGAGCGGAAAAGTGAAGAGCAGGACAGCACTGTCGGTCGTTCACAAGACGAGCAGCAAAGGCGAAATGCAGAGCAAGAAATACCTGATGAGGCAAGAGTTGGGCTAAACTTCTGGTGTACTTGCGGCAAGTGCATCTCGATGACAACGGAGCGAGAGAGCGTATGTTGTCGAGAACTCAGGTTTTTGTCAGCAGATCTTCAAGGTGAGTTATTGCGTCATCAAACTCATTCCAATATAATTGTGTAGATTGTTAGCATCCAGAGCTGTCGTATGCTTTACATAGAGTACAGGCCAAAACACATTGGCATTCGTGCCTTTTTATTTTCTTGACCATTGACATTATAAACTCTCACTGAAGGCAATAAAACCATGAATGTGTGGCGAGCTAGGGAAGGATGCGGAGTATCAAACCACGGAGCTAATCCGCGTTGTTTTATTGACATTTAGGCTGCAAGAAATAGCAATGTCTGTCTGGCATGCGACCCGCGGAAGGTAACAGTTATTTCCAGCTGTTCCATTCACAAAGTACCCCCCCCAACCACACAACGTGCCAACATAATTTCCGCCGGTGAATTCTGTTATAACTTGCTACAAATGCACACGTGTGTATTGTGTACTTAGAAAAAAGGTGAAATAACTAAAAACGTGTGATATTCTAGTATCTTCAAAGTAGCCACCCTTTTCTCTGATTACTGTTTGGCACTCTTGCCATTCTCGCGATGAGCTTTCAGAGGGAGTCCCCAAAAATGGATTTTGACTTCACATGTATGCCATTCCGGCGATGAGAATTTATTGCTTTATCAATGGGGTTGAGACATTTGTGTTGCATTGAATGAATTGCATTGGACGTGCTTTGATCAGTTTGAGTGGCAGCATCACTCATATTAGCTGAATACTGAACACACACTGCCTGATGAACTGACAGTAGAGGTGAATTATTAGCTTCCTCTGTGACTAGCGGTACGCCCGAAGGTTCGCCTCCCGCTGTAGCGACAGGAGCGGCTTGGGTGCTTAAGAGGGCGGCCAGAGTGTCTCGTCCGTCTCGCTTCATTGCGCGCATTTCACTCGATATCCGAGCAGGCTGAGGCTTCTTGTGCGGGAAAATAGTTGCAACAGCATTTGGTTTTAGTCTGCGCTTATATCTAGCCGCTCCGATGAGATCTTTCATTAGTTGTCATCTACTAAAATCCTCAAACGCGGTAGGAGAAAAATGGCGACAACAAAGCCTTGGTTGTTTGGGAAGATTTGCTTGTCTACAGGCATTTTCCCAAACCTTTCTCCTCTTCTTGTCAACAGGAAATTTGTGGAGACTCGCATCACTCTCCTTGTTTCCATTTGACTCGAAATTGCATCCATAAGCAGCACATCGTGGCATTTTACTTCGCGAGTTAAGCCAGTAATACACAGTTGTTGTACACACGGCTACACGATTGGGAAAAATATCATGTACGTCATCACTCCGCGCCCGCAGAACATGGCGCCAACTATCGGTCAAAATATGCACTAAATATTATAAAATATTTCCATTGATTTAATATTTTATGTGTTTCTAACGACATATTTTAATACAAGAGAACAATTGTGATTTATTAGAGCCTACATGTCTTTAAAATCGAGGATCACTTTAACAACACTGATGGTCAACCTGAACTCTCTCCATTGAAGGTAAGAAAAAGGGCGTTTGGGGGCAGTCTCAGATAAAATGCCAAAGTTAAGTGTGTTTATCAGGGCATTGGTGGAACAGAAAAGTATTTTAAATGAATTCTAAAAATCCCGGTTAGTCCCTTTAAGATTGACAGTATTTGAAAGGTAATCCCATTTAAATAATTGACAACTAATCCCACAATGGAGGTGAGTGACAGAAAGTGTCTACATGTCATGATGTAGATTGAGAACTAAGTACCGGTACCGTTAAAAAGAAAACTAAAAAAGATGTCAAATTCTACCAAATGTATTAAGTAGAGGTGCAACAATTAATCGATTAATCAACAACTAATTGATTAGCAAATTAATTGAAAACTATTTTAATAACCAATTAATGGTTTAGGACCTTTACCTCAAACTTGTCTAAACTCTTGAAATTATAACATACATATAACGTCTCAGTTGGAAATATTATCAGATTTCTTCATTATATTTTTGATAAGTCAAAGTAGGATGAACAAAAATCTGCTTTTACTAAGGAAAACATAATTCACATTTTTGCCAAATTTCGGACATCTTACGGTCTAAACTAGCTTCTTGAAGGGAACGTCGCACTTTAAGACTAATAAGTTCTAATAAGCCAAAATTGTTCTCTTTTACTAAAATATGTTACAGTATTACAAACACATATAATATTGCCATTAATTCAAAAATCTAAAATATTTAGTACATGTTTTGACCTATGGAGGTTGCCATGTTTTATGCGCGCAAAAGAGGCTTGGGGTGATGCAGCTCCATTTCCTTCTACGCGGCCAGACGTCCAACACATGCACATATCGGTTAACAGCGGCTAGTACTTACTTTTTGTGTTCTCGTACTATTATGCGTGTTTTCTTGTGGTAGCTTTAAAGTAGATTGCTGATCTGTTGCCCATTAGTCACGTAGCATATTTAAACCACCCACCCTTATTTGATATTACTACATTTAAGTATTTTCTTAAGGCATCTTTAGTATGTTATATCTGTAACTAAACAAAACAAGCTGAAAGTGTACGCGGAACTTTGGGTGTCAAATTTGCCTCTTGTAGAATGTTTCGCCAGTGTAGTACATTTTAGCAGAACACAGTTTTTTTTCCTACTCTCGTCTCGTCTAATCCCGTCTTTCCTGTTCATTTTACTTTTGCTGCTCGTTTTGTGAAACATCGACAGTGCCGTCATGCTCATTAATGTTCCTCTCGGGTTCAAATTGAAAGGGTTGAATTAATAGATGACATGTTTGTCATTAGAGTCATACTCTGGAAGCCCGGCAGTAACCATGTGACGTCACCAACAATGGTGACCTACTATTTAAACTAATTTTACAAATTGTATATAAACAAAAACATCAAGATGGGTTTCAATATTAAATTATTTTAACTCATAATAAAACTCATCTTTAAAGAAGTACAAGCCTTTCTAATTGTGGATCCCTTTAATAAGGCTGCAACAACTAATCGATTAAATCGATTAATAAATTAGTTGCTAACAAATTTGATAATTGATACAGTTGTACACTACAGTTAAGTAGGGTAGGTATAAAAAATATATATATTTTACAAGGAAATAGTCATCCATTTTGTCTTCATTGTTTTTTACAACATGCCTAAAACAAATTCAAGGTAAATTGTGAAGGTAATTGAAAAAAAAGTGACACTTGTCCGATTAATCATTTAACTGAACGCCCGATTAATCGATTATGAAAATAATCGTTAGTTGCAGCCCTAGTATTAAGCTTATCGAATAACTTATAAAACGTGTTAATGGGAAGGTATTCATGAGAGTAATAACTGTAACAACCAACCCCGTTCTCTGCTAATGTTATAACATTACTGCCAGTGCTATGAAATGGTTGCCAGCCAAAACAGAATGTGGCGGGACATGCAGGTAAAATTCACACCCTGTTCCCTGCTTTGCACAACTCCCTTCCAAGTAGATTTCCTTCTAAATGACTGTTCAAGGAAACGACATGTTTGAAGATTCAATTCAATGTGCAGACACGCAGACAGTTCCCAAACAGTTTCTTCCTGTCTTTTTAGGGAGGGTGTGCTCTATTTTTATCTTTCTGCTTAGTCAATTATTTACAAGTGCAGCTCTCCGTGTTGTTGAGTCATAACAACAAAAGTTCCTTGACTTGACTTTCTAGAAAATGCTTTTGCATTTTGCTATATTTTCCTACAGGAATGCAGATCGGGATGCACGCATCCTGGAAAAACAGCCAGTGCTTCCCGTTTTGGAGAATGGACTGACATCACTTTCTAACCACGCCGGCGCCGCCCAACTTAGTGACTCACCGTGACTAAATCGTTTCCTCCGCCTTGTCCGCATGAGCACTTAGTGATGTGCAATATGACGATATACGTCAAAATAACATATCGTCATGAGGATCTCATATCACTAATATCGTGATATGTTGGGCAGAAAGTAAATATACTAGTCCTTCTCAAAAAATTTGCATATTGTGATAAACTTCAGTATTTTCTGTAACGTATTGATAAACATTAGACTTTCATATATTTTAGATTCATTACACACAGCTGAAGTAGTTCAAGCTTTTTATTGTTTTAATATTGATGATTTTGGCAAAAAAAAGTCAAGAAAAACAAAAAATCCCCATCTAAAAAAAATTGCATATTTCATCCGACCAATACAAAAAAAAAAAAAAAAAAAAAAAAAAGAGTTTTTTAATACAAAAAAAGTCAACCTTCAATTAATTATATCAGCTATCCACTCAATACTTGGTCGGGAATCCTTTTGCACAAATGACTGCTTCAATGTGGCGTGGCATGGAGGCAATCAGCCTGTGGCACTGCTGAGGTGTTATGGAGGCCCAGGATGCTTCGATAGCGGCCTTAAGCTTATCCACAGTGTTGGGTCCGGTGTCTCTCAACTTCGTCTTCACAATATCCCACAGATTCTCTATGGGGTTCAGGTCAGGAAAGTTGGCAGGCTAATTGAGCACAGTAATGCCATGGTCAGTAAACCATTTTCCAGTGGTTTTGGCACTGTGAGCAGGTGCCAGGTCATGCTGAAAAATGAAATCTTCATCTCCATAAAGCTTTTCAGCGGATGGAAGCATGAATTGCTCCAAAATCTCCTGATAGCTACCTACATTGACCCTGCCCTTGATAAAACACAGTAGACCAACACCAGCAGCTGACATGGCACCCCAGACCATCACTGACAGTGTGTACTTGACAGTGGACTTCAGGCATTTTGGCATTTCCTTCACCCCAGTCTTCCTCCAAACTCTGGCACCTTGATTTCGGAATGTCATGCAAAATTTGCTCTCATCTGAAAAAAGTACTTTGGACCACTGAGCAACAGTCCAGTGCTTCTTCTCTGTAGCCCATGTCAGGCGCTTCTGCCATTTCCAGCACACGCTTGTGCACGGTGCCTCTGGATGTTTCTACTCCAGACTCAGTCCACTGTTTCTGCAGGTCCCCCAAGGTCTGGAATCGGCCCTTCTCCACAATCTTTCTCAGGGTGCGGTCCTCTCTTCTGGTTGTGCATCGTTTCCTGCCACACCTTTTCTTTCCCACAGACTTCCCACACCCTATTTACTCAAACATTTCTTTCTGTGTCTTAGCCTCTTGCTTGAGGTTGTCAATTATGGCCTTCTGGACAGCAGTCACGTCGGCAGTCTTGCCCATGATTGCGGTTTTGAGTAATGAACCAGGCTGGGAGTTTTTAAAAGCCTCAGGAATCTTTCGCAGGGGTTTTGAGTTAATTCATTGGTTCAGATGATTAGGTTAGTAGCTTCTTTAAAGTACCTTTTCATGCAAATTTTTTGAGATAGGGATTTTTAGTTTTTCTTGACTTTTTTGCCAAAATCATCTATATTAAAACAATAAAAGGCTTGAACTACTTCAGTTGTGTGTATTGAATCTAAAATATATGAAAGTCTAATGTTTATCAGTACATTACAGAAAATAATGAACTTTATCACAATATGCTAATTTTTTTATAAGGACCAGTACAAGCCTGCAGCCTTTTTGGCACTAACTGGTCTCAGTTTAGCACATGAGCTATGCTTAAAATGACCTCTACATGTCTCCAAACAAGCATGCTTGATAGAAAAGAAATGATTAATCAATATGACTCAATGGTGGATGTGTGCTGTGTATGATCCAAGTAAATATGTCTGAAGATCTGGACCATCAGTATAACCGCCAGTGATCAAATTGCACTTGCATTGTGTTAGCAAATGCATAAACTTGCATTTACCCAAATACAGACAGAAATAATAGCAAGTCATTAAATCAAATGTAATTAAAACTAAAAAATCGCATAACAACAAACTAAATAGTAGGTGTATGACAAAATATCAAAATGGTGATATATCGTGATACTTTGTATCCCAAAAGGTTATCGATATGCTCCTGCCAAGAATCGAGATATCGTTTTAAAAAGGTGTCACTGTTTAAAGGAACCAACAAGTCGCTACCAAAATTTTCCACCATAATTGTGTCTCAGTTAACTCTAAGGCTGCATTGATGGTTCTCGACGCCCAGTCCATTTAGACTGTGAACGTTTGTTCATTCGAAACCACAGCATTTACAGTTATTCTGTCCGATTTTCAGGGCATTTACAGGTCATTTCCTGTTGAGTTTGAGTCACTGCCTATTCATTTGGGTGATTCCCAGGTCACTTCCTGTTCTGTAACCCAAAATAAACAGGAAGTGACACATAAAATACCCCCAAATCAACAGGAAGTAACTAAAAATCAACTAGCCCAAAATTACCTCATTGCCTGGCATTGGCTGTCACTGACGGCCATAGACGGTACACAAGAAAGCTCGCTAACAGTTTGCTGAAGACATGTCAACAAAGCACATGGATTACTGGAACCATGTCCTATGGTCTGGTGAGACGGGTGGGCTTTCTTGTGTACTGTCTTCACAAGAGGCTTCCTCCTGGGGTGACAGCCATGCACACCAATTTGATGTAGAGTGCGGCGTATGGTCTGAGCACTAACGGGCGGGCTGACCCCCCCACCTCTTCCATCTCTGCAGCAATGCTGACAGCACTCCTGTAACGAGTCACATAACATTTTGGAGGGAAAATGGCAAGCAGTACTCAATTTGGACATTTAGATATATACGTAGTTTCTATGGGGTGTACTCACTTTTGTTGCCAGGGGTTTAGGTATTAATGGCTATATTTTGAGTTATTTTGAGGGGAAAATAAATTAACTCTATTGTATAAGCTGCACACAGACTACTTTTCATTGTGTCATGGTGTTATTTTGTCAGCGTTGTCCCATGAAAAGATAAACATCTGCAGAAATGCGAGGGGTGTACTCACTTTTGTGATACACTGTATTTACAACATTGGCATTGTGTTGCGTTTGCCAACAAATGAGGGGGGCGACTTAAACAACAGTATATACGGAATGTGGCAAATAAGAACGAGAAAAGTGAGGGTGGAAACCTGTAATAGTATATTGTATGTTTTTTTCATCATTTTGTCATGATATCGTTGCATATCATTATCAGGATATAAAACAGCTCATATCATGACAGGATTTTTCCCATATTGCACACCACAATGTGCACTTTAAAAAAACATGCAAAGGCACACAATTCATTCCCAGATTTAGTCAAATCGTCATAGAAGCCCCCCAAAATTTCTGTACGCTGAACGTGACTTTGGAATTGCAGATTAATAACCCTATTAAAAAAAAGAAGCGCCAGCAATGTGTTTAATCTAACCCTGCGACTCCGCATTGAAAATCTAAAAGCTTTGCTTGTTTTTTTTAATCCTTTGACAGACTCGCTGAGGTTGAAAAGTTAAATCCCGGAGGATTGGAGGAGGATGAAGATGACAGTTAAGAGGCGTCGCGCTTCACAGGCTATTTGCGGCGTGCACTTCAGCGTCGGGAGACAATGGGAGGTCTCGTGTGCACACGTTTGGCAGCGTGTTGGGTCGAACAACTTATTAGCCTGTGTGTGTCACAAAGACACTATCAATCAGTCGCTATTAGCGTCATGAAGTATGACAGAAATGAGAGGATATTTACTGTTGAGAGGCTGAAATTCTGAAGCTCTTGTCAATTTTAAGTTAAACAAAGTCGTTGATACGATCGCGTGTTCAGAAATCAGGCTTGATAACGTCATTTTTAGTGATCGGGTTTTTAAAATGTATTTATTTGTTTTTATTTTTAAGTATTACCTAATTAGCTGCCTCTTGATGCCTCTCGCTGTCAATGGCAGTGAAACAAGATCACTTTCAATGGCAGTGACAGTGCCAAAGGCTCCAAGCAACAAAATAATCCTGAGGTATATTTCACATTAAAAAAAATATATATACAGTGGTACATCAAGTTACGAAATGAATTAGTTCCGAGTGGCTTTCGTATCATGATTTTGTCAAAGAATGGCGTTTTACATGTAATTCCTTCCATGCTCTACTAAAAACTAGGGCTGTCAAAATTATCACGTTAATGGGCGGTAAATAACTTTTTAAATTAATCACGTTAAAATATTTGACGCAATTAACACACATGTCCCCCTCAAACAGATTAAAATGACAGCAAAGTGCAATGTCCACTTGTTGTGTTTTTTTGGAGTTTTGTCACCCTCTGCTGGCACTTGGGTGCGACTGATTTTATGGGCTTCAGCACCCATGAGCATTGTGTAATTATTGACATCAACAATGGCGGGCTACTAGTTTATTTTTTGATTGAAAATTTTACAAATTTTATTAAAATGAAAACATTAAGAGGGGTTTTAATTAGGGCTGTCAAACGATTAAAATTTTTAATCGAGTTAATTACAGCTTACAAATTAATTAATCGTAATTAATCGCAATTAATCGCAATTCTAACCATTTATAAAATATGCCATATTTTTCTGTAAATTATATATATATTCTGTAAAATAAATTGTTGGAATGGAAAGATAAGACACAAGATGGATATATACATTCAACATACGATACATAAGGACTGTAGTGGGCATTTCACTCTACTGTCATTTAAATCTGTCTATGCTGTCCTCACTCCGAAGTGTCTACTTTTTCCAAAGCTAGACAGCTAGTGAACGACGCCATAATAATCAGACTTCTTTTTCATCTGATTTATTAATAAAATGGCCTCAAACCATTGTCCACTTTAGACCGTCGTAACACTACAAAAAAAAAGTACAAAAAAAAAGTACACAAGCATTGCATTAGCAACAACGTTAGCTTAGCACGCTATACAGATTCACAAAACATAAACAAAAAGCGTCTCATACAAAAAATATAACATTTCCCTTACTAACATAATATGTGCATTATTTACAACAACCATACATACGGACAAATCTTGTCCAAGGATCATATAAGCACAACATTACAGCGTAGGCGTCAGCCCGAGACGTCCTGCAGCCATATTGAACTGGCATGACAACAATAAACCATGTCGCAAAGCGACCACAAGAGTTCGCTGTTAGACAGCACAAAAAGGCTTGCTGTCAAACTTACCAAAAGGCAGAATACTGTCTGAGCGGGACATGTGCGTTAATTGCGTCAAATATTTTAACGTGATTAATTTTTAAAAAAATTAATTACCGCGCGTTAACGCGATAATTTTGACAGCCCTAGTATTAATATAAAATTTCTATAACTTGTACTCACATTTATCTTTTAAGAACTACAAGTCTTTCTATCCATGGATCGCTTTAACAGAATGTTAATATTGTTAATGCCATCTTGTTGATTTGTTGTTATAATAAACAAATACAGTACTTATGTACAGTATGTTGAATGTATATATCCATCTTGTGTCTTATCTTTCCATTCCAACAATAGTTTACAGAAAAATATGGCATACTTTATAGATGGTTTGAATTGCATTTAATTACGATTAATTAATTTTTAAGCTGCAATTAACTCGATTGAAAATTTTAATCATTTGACAGCCCTACTAAAAACACATTAAATTTGCTGTCATGTCCTCTGATTGCCTGTATTTATTTGTAATGTTACTCGCCCCCTAGTGCTGCTTAAGTGTAACTAGTTAAGTTCCAGCTTAGTCTACAGACGTTATCACATGACTACTTGAGCTCATAGAAAACACATAGTGCTAAAAGATGAGCTAACTTCAGCAGCCATTGCTCTAGCTATTTCATCTCGCTGTTTGTGCCCTGAAAAACATTCTTCTTTTGTTTCATATAAATGGGCATTGTGTAAAACATTTTGTCGTGTATATTTTGTTTGTTTACATTTATAGTCCAATGTAGTTACATTATTGCTTTGCTGCGAGCAGCAATTATCTGGTACACTGTGTATTATCTTTCATATGACGTATAATTTTTTGCGATATGAAGTGAAAAACTTTTCGTAAAATTATTTTTTGTGTGTGTACTGTGTGTATCTTTCATATCTCAAGGTACCTGTCCCGATCTGATCACGTGATCAGAAATCGGGCCGATAACACCATTTTACAGAGAATCAGAATCGGGTGAATCAGCTGGTGTTTGCTACTTGGGGTCCTACTCCATTATTCCTAGCTGCAGTATCCAGGGGACCGCCTGCTTTGAACACTGATTTTTTTCAAAGTAAACTCTTCGGTTCCCTGTTCTCGGCAGCGTGAGCGTCAAAGCATGAGTGAATTTGAGTGGACTCACTCATAGGAATTATATGAATGTTATGGAGTGATTAAAAGTATGGCCTTAAAGGTGATTTTGTGCTGGTGCACCTTAAGAAAAAAGTAAGTGTGGAGCCCTGGCAATATACTATATATCACAATGTTCACAATATCACATTTCCAAAATCATTAAGGCGTAATTTATTTATTTACTTTTTAAAGGCAACCTCAGACTTGCATGCTCTAATAAGCCACAATTGTTCTCTTTTAGTAAAATATAATATTAGAAACATATATAATTGCCATTGATTTAAGAATCTACAATATTTAATATATGTTTTGACCTACGAAGGGTGCCATGTTTTACGCGCACAATGCACGCGGGGGCTGATGACGCGGTAGGGCAGGACTGGAAGATTAGTATGACAACTGGCTCGATTTTGTCACATTTTGCTGCTGGTCAGATTGTTTTGTTACAGAGCTGTGGGATGAGTGCCCAACAATGTACCTGCATCCACTTCCAGCTCATCAGAAGTGTCTTTAAACCGATCATAGGCGGCTTGCCAAGATATTGACTTCCTGCCATTTGACAGTTTGTATTCCTTGACCCCTTCATTGAGAGTTGCATCTTTGCTTTGGTTTTCCCATTCGTCTGCCTTTCACTGCGGTTTTCCCTCTTTTTTTTTTTCCCTTCCCCCTTTTATCCCGACCTACTGTCTCGGATCCTTTTTTTGCCTCCCTTTTCACGATTGCGTGTTTTTGTGTGTGTTCAATAAACCTTTTATGCAATCCCTATGTCATTGTTTTGTGCTTGCTTCCGCATTCACGGACCGTAAGAGATCTCTTGGTTTTCATCTGAGGACCTGTTACAGATTGCAGCTAATAGTCACGTCACGTGGAAATAGTATGTATAGGAATAGTCCTGTGGTCTATGCGCTTGTCTGTCGCATGGGAAATGCAAGTTCGAATCCCGCTGGAGACATTCATTTAATTGGTTGTGCTGCTCGTTTTGTGAAATATCGCCAGTGCTGTCCTGCTCATCACTTTTCCGCTAGGCATCAAATTGGAAGGCCAGAACCGACGACATGTTTATGCAGCTAAAGAATTACACTGTGGAACCCCGGCAGCACCGCCCAGTGACGTCACCGCCCAGAGTGCATTAAGTCGTCAACAGCAATGGCGACCTACACGTTATAATAAAATTGTAAAATTTGTTTAACGGAAACATTAAGAGGGGTTTTAATATCAAATGATTATAACTCAAACAAACATTTATCTTTTAAGAATTACAAGTCTCTCGATCCGTGGTACCCTATTAGGGCTAAAAAGTAACAAAATAATCTAGAAATACAATGGCATTGCCAAAAGATACAAAATATATATATATGTTTTATATTCCACAAGAGAAGAGAAAGTACTGTAAAAAGTACAGTACTGTAACATTTTGTTTATTTTCAGTATCTGATCGGGACACTGTATCCGCAGATTCTCCGCAAAGATCCATTTTGGGATGTTAGAGCAAAATACATTGAAGCATTTTAAGCACTGTGATTCAATTGAATATGAGGCATTCATTCCAACCGCTTGACCTGCATTAGCCTTTTTGTTATATTACAGTGGGAGGAAAAAGTACGTGAACCCTTTGGGATTTAGTGAACTGCTGCATAAATTGGTCATAAAATCTGTCCTTTTCATTCTCATTTCCACTGACAATGCAGCCTTTTCACAAGATTTGGTCGGATTTCCACTTCGCTGGATTCTGAGTCAACAACAAGTCTCTCCAGGAATCCGTGTTTACAGCAGATTTCAACGCCTTCCGCAAGAATCAAAACGGGTCGTAGAATTCGAGGCGAGGTGAGGAATAAGGGTGGGAACCTCCGGGTAGCTCAGGATAGGTGATACAACAATTATTTATACAAGGGTCAGGAAATGATTCTACGATATTCCATGATACAACTATTAAACAGAAAAACAAGCTCTTTTCATCCTTCTGCTGTGAAATGAAATGAGTTTAACACTAGTAGAGCGGTCCAATCCATTTGAAGTGGGAGGGTGCCCCAACCTGCTGTTAATTTGGGGGTTCAGGTCATTTTCTGTTGATTGTCGGTTACTTCCTGTTGATTGTTGGCATTTCTGGGCCATTTTCTTTTGATTTTGGGTTACTGAAGAGGAAGTGACCTGTGAATGTCCCAAAATGAATATGAAGTGACTTTGACTCAACAAGAAGTGACCTGTAAATGCCCCAACACCAGGAATGCTCGGATTTCAGTCCCATTGACAGAGCTAAATGTCTTTGAAATGAATTCCTGTTAGGGCCTCTGCCCCTCCTTCCTAATTACACGTCAGACGGGTGGAGCGGCCGCAGCTGTGAGCAGTTACAATCAGCCAGCTATAAAAGACCAGCGGACGCACCATCACGTCGCCAGATCAACTCGTCTAGTCCTGCTGTCAGTTGTATCCCGCCTTACTTGCATTTTTGTCTTCTCTCTCGGCTCACGATTTTTGCTTTTGTCCCAGGACCTGTTTACGCACGCCCCTTGTCGGATCTCCATGCCTGATTCCTCCCCGAGCTTTGCCTGTCTCTCGTCGGTCTGGATCTCGCCAGCAACGCTCAAACAATAAACAAAACATTTTGGTTTTCCACAGCCTATCGGTCCCGTTGTCTGCTTTGGGATCCTCTCCCATCCACGAACCCTAACAGTTTGATCTGGCCAAATGGATCCCGCGGACAACGCCAGCTGCCCGCCCGCATGGCTGGACGGACACCATCAAGCCATCCAGCACCTCTTCGAAATGGTAACGAACATCGGGCACACACTCCAAGCCGTCCAGGCGCGGCTTACGCCGCTTCCTCAACCAGATCGCCCGGTCGAACCACGCACACGCCTGTCACCTAACTTTCCACCCGCCACAGCCGTTCACCGCGAGCCCTACGTTCCCGCCCCAGCTCCCTATAGCGGCGACCTCGGAACCTGCCGGGCATTTCTCGTGCAGTGTAGCCTGGTGTTTGAACAACAGCCGTCTACTTACCGGGACGAAAAAGCGAGGATAGCCTATCTGATAGGCTGCCTTCGTGGCGTCGCGTTGGAGTGGGCTTCCTCTATGTGGCAGCAGGATTCCCCCGTGTGCAAGTCCTACGTCGAGTTCACTGAGGAGATGAAGAAAGTCTTCGACCACCCCGTTCGTGGCAAGGAGGCTAATAAGCGACTCATGTCGCTACGCCAGGGATCCCGGAGCGTCGCCGAGTTTGCCGTGGAATTCCGAACGCTGGCGGCCGAGAGCTATTTTAATGACGAGGCACTACAGGAAGTATTTACCCGTGCTCTCAGCGAATCTCTCAAAGATGAACTGGCAACGCAAGATGAATCCCCCTCGCTCGATCGTTTGATCGCACTGTCGATTAAATTGGACAATCGGCTTCGGGAACGCCAGCGACAACGCCGGGAGCAACTGAAGACTCCTCACGCCCAGTTCTCTCTCCCCCGGCCGTTTCCGCCTCCCGACCAGGCACCCAGCGCTGCGTGTGTGCGCGCAGGCGCGCCTCCTGCTGACAACCCGGAAGCCATGCAACTGGGCCAAACCAGACTAACACCTCGAGAACGTGAGCGAAGATTCAATAGCAGATTATGCATCTACTGTGGAGCCGGGGGACATTTCCTTCGCGATTGCCCAATACGCCCGGGAAGGCCAACAGACTCACCAGTAGCAGAGGGGCTACTCGTGAGCCACATGAACAATATTCCAGGTCGCCGACTTCAACTCCCAGCCACCCTCTCCTGGAAGAGCCAGTCACGCACAGTCACCGCCTTGGTGGACTGTGGCTCAGATGAGAACTTCATCGATGGAGAACTGGTCCATCAGTTAGGGCTTGCGACACGTCTTCTCTCGGCCCCTTTACAAACCACCGCTTTGGACGGCCGAGTCCTGTTCCAGGTGACTCGTCAGACGGACGCCATCAACCTCCTCACATCGGGTAATCACCGGGAGGTGACCCCTTTCCTCGTTTTCAAGAGCCCTCGCACCCCCCTCGTCCTCGGGCTGCCATGGTTGAAAAGACACAATCCGTCCATTGACTGGTCCCACCCCAAAATAACAGCCTGGAGCCCGTATTGCCATGCTCACTGTCTCAAATCCTCCCTGACGCCGTCCTGCCCTGTCCGGGAAGCTGAGCAGCCCGACCTCTCCGCGGTACCAGAGTGTTACCATGATCTCGGGCAGGTCTTCAGTAAGGAGCACGCAGCTTCGCTCCCCCCACACCGCCCGTACGACTGCGCTATCGACCTCCTACCAGGAGCAGCCCTCCCCAGGGGGCGCCTGTTTTCCATTTCTCAACCTGAGAGGGAGGCGATGGAACAGTACATCAAGGAATCCCTGGCAACTGGTGTTATATGGCCATCCTCTTCCCCAGTGGGCGCGGGGTTCTTCTTCGTGCCGAAAAAAGATGGCGGCTTACGTCCCTGCATCGATTACCCGCCCTTGAACGATATCACGGTGAAGAATAAATATCCCCTCCCGCTCATCGATTCCGCTTTTACACCCCTCCAGGGTGCCACTATATTCTCCAAACTTGATCTCCGCAGCGCCTACCACCTTGTCCGCATTCGAGAGGGGGATGAGTGGAAGACCGCGTTTAACACACCCCTGGGTCACTACGAATACCTCGTCATGCCATTTGGTCTCACGAATGCCCCCGCAATCTTCCAGAACCTTGTGAATGATGTTCTCGGTGACATGATCAATCAGTTCGTGGTGGTCTACCTAGACGACATCCTGGTCTACTCAAACACCCAACTTGATCACGAGCGTCATGTCCGCCAGGTCCTCCAGCGTCTACTCGAGAACAAGCTCTTCGTTAAGGCAGAGAAATGCGAATTCCACGTCCCCGAGACCACATTTCTCGGCTACATCATCGGCAAAGGCATGTTACGCATGGACCCAGCCAAGGTCTCTGCGGTCCAGGATTGGCCTCTTCCCACAGACCGAAAACAGCTCCAGCGCTTCCGGGGCTTTGCAAATTATTATCGTCGGTTCATTCGTAACTACAGTTGGATTGCTGCTCCTCTCACTGCCCTCACTTCCACAGCCACGCCATTCCGCTGGTCTCCCTCTGCCAGTATGGCATTTCAAGAACTCAAGACCCGTTTCTCCTCAACTCCTGTGTTAGCCAACCCTGACCCAGTGCTTCAATTCATCGTGGAAGTGGACGCCTCTGAGGTAGGAGTGGGTGCTGTGTTGTCCCAGCGCAGAGCCGACGGCAAGGTGCATCCTTGCGCCTTTTTCTCCCGTCGGCTGTCCCCCGCCGAACGTAACTACACCATCGGCGATCGGGAACTCCTTGCTGTGAAGCTGGCCCTGGAGGAGTGGCGCCATCACCTGGAGGGAGCATCGTTACCATTTGTCGTACTCACAGATCATAAAAACCTAGAATACCTAAAATCTGCTAAACGCCTCAACCCGCGTCAAGCACGGTGGGCTTTGTATTTTTCTCGGTTCAATTTCACCTTGTCCTATATTCCAGGTTCCAAGAACACAAAACCAGACGCCCTGTCCCGGCAATTCCAAAAGAGCCAGTCCCAAGAAGAACCACCGACTATCCTCCCGCCAACCTGCTTCCTCGCCTCGGTGGAGTGGGAAATCGAGGCTAAGGTTAAAGAAGCGCACAGAGCGCACCCAGACCCTCGTGACGGGGACCAGTCCAACCTTTTTGTGCCTCCAGACCTTCGCCCCCAGGTACTGGACTGGGCGCATTCATCGCGCTTGTTTTGTCATCCTGGCATTAGGAGAACACTGGCGGTGCTACGCCAGCGGTTTTGGTGGCCCACCATGGCGACGGACACCCGATCGTTTGTCCTTGCATGCACGGTCTGCGCACGTAGCAAGACGACTACCCGACCCAGCGCTGGACTCCTACGGCCATTACCCATCCCGAGCCGCCCTTGGTTGCATATCGCCCTGGACTTTGTAACCGGTCTCCCTCCGTCCAAAGGCAACACGGTAATCCTCACAGTGGTGGATAGATTTTCCAAGGCAGCCCACTTCATTCCTCTCCGTAAGCTTCCTACCGCCTCTGAGACTGCTGACCTCCTCACACAAAACGTCCTCCGTCTGCATGGCATTCCAGCGGATATAGTGTCAGACCGGGGACCGCAATTCACCTCCCAAGTGTGGAAGGCCTTTTGCTCAGCATTGGGCACTGAGGTGAGTCTTTCATCCGGCTATCACCCACAAACGAATGGACAGTGTGAGCGCACCAACCAACAACTAGAAGCTGCCCTCCGATGCACCACGCAAGCCGATCCTGCCTCCTGGAGCGACCAATTGCCATGGATCGAGTACGCTCACAACTCCCTTCCGAACTCCTCATCCGGTATGTCCCCGTTCCTCTGCTCCCTTGGCTACCAGCCCCCGTTATTCCCCACACAGGAACAGGACATCGCCGTGCCCTCAGTCCAGGCTCACGTCGACAGGTGCTCCCAGGTCTGGAACCAGGCTCGCACTGCGCTTCTACGGGCCTCACAAGAGTCCTGCACCCAGTCCAACCGCCGCCGCACGCCAGCTCCGGTCTACACCGTGGGCCAGAAGGTCTGGCTCGCGTCAAAGTCTCTGCCGGTGAAGTCGGGTACCGCTAAGCTCACCCCCCGGTTTGTGGGCCCATATGAGATTATCAAGGTGGTGAACCCCGCGGCTGTACGCCTCAAGCTCCCTCAGCATTTCCGCATCCATCCCACATTCCACGTCTCCCAGGTCAAACCTGTTTCCTCGTGTCCCTTGTCCCCCCCTGTTCCGCCCCCTCCTCCACCTCTGTCAGTCGATGGGGGCCCTGCGTACCGAGTGAGGCGTCTGTTGGACGTCCGCCGACGCGGCAGGGGGCTTCAGTACCTCGTGGACTGGGAGGGCTATGGTCCTGAGGAGCGTTCTTGGGTCCCATCCCGATGGGTGCTGTCTCGGGCCCTCATCCGGGATTTCCACCGCGCCCATCCCGATGCTCTCCGTCGGTCGCCAGGTGGCGCCCGTGGGAGGGGGGGTCCTGTTAGGGCCTCTGCCCCTCCTTCCTAATTACACGTCAGACGGGTGGAGCGGCCGCAGCTGTGAGCAGTTACAATCAGCCAGCTATAAAAGACCAGCGGACGCACCATCACGTCGCCAGATCAACTCGTCTAGTCCTGCTGTCAGTTGTATCCCGCCTTACTTGCATTTTTGTCTTCTCTCTCGGCTCACGATTTTTGCTTTTGTCCCAGGACCTGTTTACGCACGCCCCTTGTCGGATCTCCACGCCTGATTCCTCCCCGAGCTTTGCCTGCCTCTCGTCGGTCTGGATCTCGCCAGCAACGCTCAAACAATAAACAAAACATTTTGGTTTTCCACAGCCTATCGGTCCCGTTGTCTGCTTTGGGATCCTCTCCCATCCACGAACCCTAACAATTCCATTTCGAAATGAATTAGTTGAGTATGAGTAAATAGTAGGGCTGTCAAACGATTAAAATTTTTAATCGAGTTAATTACATCTTAAAAATTAATTAATCGTAATTAATCGCAATTAATCGCAATTCAAACCATCTATAAAATATGCCATATTTTTCTGTAAATTATATATATATTCTGTAAAATAATTTGTTGGAATGGAAAGATGAGACACAAGATGGATATATACATTCAACATACGGTACATAAGGACTGTAGTGAGCATTTCACTCTACTGTCATTTAAATCTGTCTATGCTGTCCTCACTCCGAAGCGTCCACTTTTTCCAAAGCTAGACAGCTAGTGAACAACGCCTTAATAATCAGACTTCTTCCTTTTTCATCTGATTTATTAATAAAATGGCCTCAAACCACTGTCCTCTTTAGACCGTAGTGAAACTACAAAAAAAAAGTACACAAGCATTGCATTAGCAACAACGTTAGCTTAGCACGCTAAACAGGTTCACAAAACAAACAAAAAGCGTCTCATACAAAAAATATAACATTTCGCTTACTAACATAATATGTACATTCTTTACAACAACCATACTTACAGACAAATCTTGTCCAAGGATCATATAAGCACAACATTACAACGTAGGCATCAGCCCGAGACGTCGTGCAGCCATATTGAACTGGCAAGAAAGCAATAAACCATGTCGCAAAGCGACCACAAGAGTTCGCTGTTAGACAGCACAAAAAACCTTGCTGTAAAACTTACCAAAAGGCAGAATACTGTCTGAGTGGGACATGTGCGTTAATTGCGTCAAATATTTTAACGTGATTAATTTAAAAAATTAATTACCGCGCGTTAACGCGATAATTTTGACAGCCCTAGTAAATAGTAAATATATTTTTCCCTTTTTAAAACGATATTTCGTTTTTTGGCAGAAATATATCGTTAAGGTATTGGGCAAAAAAGAATTGCGATATATTTTCACTAGAGGTCGACCAATATGGGATTTTCAAATGTTGGTGCTAATACAGATATCTAAAAAAAAAAATCATCCGATTGCTGATCTCCAAAACCGCTTTTGTAAGCCGATATATTTATATAAACCTGGAATCCTTCGTATTCCTTCATTTAGTTCAATGCAATGTTCAACACTTTATAAGTTAATATTTTCTGCTGCATGCTGGAGGTCTGTTTACAATATCCAAATCAAGCGGACGGCTTCCACTTTGTTTAAATCAATACAACTTCTGCTTCAAACCTGTTTGATGAAATGTTTTTCATTTATAACCACAAAGTTTCGCAGTATTTTAGGATCGCATATAATTTCATAGAATTTTTACATCAGAGGCAGCCAGGGAGTTAATGCTGTGACTTAGTGAATTTTTCCAGGATGTGTGAAAGACACATTCTGGCACGGGTGTAGGTTTGGTCTCAACATTGGTAAGGGACAATATAACAGCATGACCTGCATGTACACTTTTTGCTCGGGATTGGTCTTATTAATGTCCCAACAGATTGGGTGAACGGGGGCAAGGCTACATTTCTCACGAATATGAACCTAATTAATTGATATGCTAAATCAGGGGGGCTAATTACGTCGATCACGATCGACCAGTCAATCTCAACGCTAGTGTGGGTAGCTTGCGGTGTGTGTGATGTGTTGTGTGAGCAACATATGAGCTACATATGCAGCACCCTCTGTAAGCAGCTTCTTGCTAATGTTTTTCTGGTTCTATTGTTTCCAGCAGAGTTCACTACATTTTTCACAGTTTAATTAACGTCAACAGTAGGGCTGTCCCAAACGACTAATTTTCTCCCGATTAGTCAGCCAACTATTTTTACGATTAGTCGACTAATCTTATAATTAAAAAAAAAAATTTTTATTTATTTTTTTACTAATTTAGCAATGAAAATTTTTTTGACGCTTGTCAATTCACAAAAACATTTTGGAACACTTAAATTCTCAATTAAAGTACAAATAAACAGATAAATAACGATAATAAATCTCAAATAAACAATGAGTTCAAATGCTGATAGAATTAACTTGTGCAAAAGAATGGAATGTTAACCGATTCAGAACACTGACTTCACCTTTCCAAAATGATTCAAAACAATTCTTAAAAAATACCTAGCATTAATATTATAGTATACTGTAGTACTATATATATAATAGTATTATAATAATTATTCATTGCCAATCAGAATTTTCATAAAGGGTGTCATTTTTAAAGGCATTCTTAGTGTATAATCTGAAGTATGTGGGATTAACTCCAGAAATCGTTATTTATATGACGAACATTACATGTTTTTATTTTTGAAATGTTCACCGGAAGTACGTTCGCTAAATCGCTAATTTAAGCTTTACACTTCGCAAAAAAAGCACTTTTTGTCATTGCATGTGTTGTCAGTAATAGATTTTTTTTCCTTTTGCATATGCTGTTAACCAGCGATTTTTCATGTTTGAAGTGTCACCTTTTAACTGCAAGTTTTGGAGAAGGCTGCCTGTTTTATAGCCGGCTAAAGTAGGTCGTCTTTTTTCCCCATTCACCTCAATGTAGCAATGCTAACGTATACAGTGTTTAATATAGATGTGTTTTCTTATTTTTTATGTCTGAACTTTAAGTTTACAGCGTGTTGATGAAAGAAAAGAACTGGAGTCTCATATGTCATCAGCATGCACGCGCGCGCAGCGATAAAACGTAGCCGTGAAAATGACCGCCCTCATTTTTATTTACCATGCGATAAATGGACTCATTGCATATCGCGACAGGCTTAGCAACTTCAATAAAACATGTCATTACTTAGTTAGACGGACTTACAATCTCCTGTCGTTATCATTCACGGCCGACGTGCAGCCAAGCTTGGCATTGAAGAGACAGGACACAACAGTGTACCCTCCTTTGTTTCTTTAAAAATAAGTCAATGGTTTGGACTCTGATGCGCTTTTTTGGCTTTGTGCCGCTTTCCCCGCTGGCATACCAAGCGTCCAACATTCTGAACTTTCCACGCATATATTTCTTTAGCCCTTCATTAACCGTCGATGGGATGTTGTGCTCGTCGACGGATTTACGTCATCGATGACGTCGACTATGTCAACTAGTCAGGACAGCTCTAGTCAACAGTAGAAAACACAAACATTAGGAAACTTCTCGCTAAGCAGCTTCCTACTCGAGTTTTGCAGGTTAGCAAGTTCACACAGTTTAATGTGATGCTAACTCTGACACATGTCGGACTTTCAGTAGTAAAATTGGTGGTGTTTCCCCCACCTCCACAAAATTGGTGTCTTTTTAAATTTACTTACAGTGGCTGCTGCTGGGCGGAAAAAACTTCTAATATCCCTTCCTCTTCGAAGGGGTCGGAGGAGGCGGAATGTTGTTGACATGTATTTCTGTTGGAGCTGTGTGAGTGTGAGCATGCATATGTGTGTTGGAGGTGAGTTAGGTCATAAGCCAATCAAATGTGTGTTTGAGGTGGTAGAATGGACCGTCGCATTCAGCAAGTGAAAAGGGGTACATGTAAATTTGAACATTAGAACATATGTAATAATAATATAATTCATATAAGGTTGCTTAAAGTTTGGTGTGGACAATTTGAGCACACTAAAAAGTTGGTAGTGTTATGTCCCTACTGTCCCTATGCCTAGGGCATAGGTTTGGTCTCAACACTGGTAAGGATGATATTACCGTAATGCACATAATGCAAACAATGACCCAACTAAGGGATTGCTAGCTTGACTTCATTGTTCCTTGTAGAGGCTGGCCTGACTGCAGTAGTTTTGCAGGTTAGCAAGTTTAATGTTATCCTAAATCTGATGCAGGTCGGACTTTCAGTAGCAAAATTAGTGGTGTTTCCCCAACTTCCACAACATTGACGTCTTTTTACCTGACTTCTAATTTCTCTCTTCTCTGAAGGGGGCGGAGGAGGCAGCATGTTATCGACATGACTCTGTTGGGGTTGTGTGAGTATGTGTATGTGTCTTTGTGGCGGGACGGTGGTCATCAGCCAACCAAATGTTGTTTTGCGGGGGGAAAAAAACAATTGACCGGCACATTCAGCAAGTGAAAAGGGATAAATGTAAGTCTGAATACAATGAAAATAATTCACTTCATAATGGTAGGGTCTATTCTATCATTACAACATATGGGAAGACAATCTAAATTACCTATATAACTGAACTCTTCATATAATGCAAATAAGGTTGCTTAAAAGTTGGTGGGGATAATTTGAGCATCCTGAAAAGTTGGTAGTGTTATGTCCCTTCCATCCCTATGCAAACCTACGCCCTTGCATACTTGGTATTCTGTTACAACTTTTATTTAACACATTTTTGTGTCATAGAATGGAGAGTTACATCAACATTTACGCCACTTTTATACGTGAAAAGCACTCTGGAAATTTTGACCCTTCCGATGCTGCCAATACTACATCTGAAGATGGAAAACTGGCGCATCTACGTCCATGTCGTGGATGTTTCTAGACAGTATAAAAGGGACTTAAAGGTAAAAACAGACCCTCTACTTAACTTGGGATTACCACAGCAAAAGCCCCTTGGGGGCTAACGCAGGTGGTAATTCCAAGCATAATTCATGGACTACAAAAGTGTGTTTATTAAACTAATCCCAACGCGTAAAAACTATTTTGATCAGCTTTATAATAAAATCAAAAACTTAAAGAAACTGGCTGAAGTACCATGACGTACTAGCTACGTCCATGACGTCCGTCCACGACTCAACTTGTCCACTGCTCCCGTTTGTTTGTGCCAAAACATGGCGAAAGAGTGTCACCGTGCAGAATTAGTCGACAGCTGCGTCATATAATTAAAAAAAAAATTCGAGAGAAAATGAAACGCTATTTTTAGCTTTTGGGGGTTCAACAGGGCAGCGAAGGCAAAAGCGCCGAGTGACCGCGTCGACCCGCAGCTCCTCGGACAAACGGCCGCCGAGTCGGTGCGCGTCAACCGGGGCTAAAAATTGTCTAAATTTTAACTTAAAACACTAATAAACCTTGACGAACGTCATTCCACATTGGAATATTGTGTCATTGGCGTATATTTTGAGAAGGCTTGGTCTTCTGCTGCGTAAATGCTAATAAGCTAGCTAAAACCGCCGCGACACCACCGCGACCTGCTCGCTCTTGTGCCCGTCGGCTCCGCTGCAATGGCGGGGCAAGGTCGGAGCAACGCAGCGTAAAAAAAACACGTTCCACTAGAAAAAATTGAAGGAACTTACTCACCACCACTACGGGAATCCTCATTTCTACGCGCAGCCCCGCAACGGAGGAGGAAGAACAGGAGGAGGAGGCGCCCCCTCGTCGGTGTCCGTCATAACTAATCGCCTTCCCGGGCTACTTTTGCTCCAATGATGTCCTCCTCCTCCTGGCGTCAGACTGCAGCGGCAACCGGGGGAGGGGTGGAGAAGCGGCGGGGTGGGGGCAGAGGCAAGTGCGGCCAGTGGCAACCCAGCTGGGCCGAGCCTCCACAGGCCACAAGCGACAGGAACATCACCGCAATCTTCAATGAATTCATGTTGTGATTTATTTAGTCACACTGACTGCCATTGATGGTAAATCGACGAACCTTATCGGGTCTAAAAAAAAAACACACAAAAAAACTTTTTAGCACTAGGGCTGGGCAATGATTAAACATTTGAATCGCGATTATTCACGTGCAATTAACTCATTTGCTACCAAAACGTATAAATACATTCTATTTTTAATTGTTTCAGTGTCCCAAAAACGTATTTATACGTCTTTTACGTTTTTTTTTTTTTACAAGCGACATCTCTGGGTTCTGATTCAATTTAGCTCCAAAGCACAAAGCTGAAAATCCATTTTAAAGCAATAAAACTGGCCAATGGAGGGCAGTAGTGCATTTGCTAAGACCCGCAATCCGATTCAACGGCAATGAACGGCCAGGCCGCATGGCCGGGGCGCCGGCGGAAGACGACTAGATGGAGAACAAACTAGAGGACGCCCCGGATGCCAGGCGCTGGACGACCGAGCAAAACGACCGGGACCACCAGTGCAGCGGACGATGCCATTGAGTCCGTGCTGCTCGCCGAGAAGACCCTGCAGAGACAAAAAAATCCATCAGGTGGCGAGGTGGAAAAAGTTTACCGGGCTGTCGCGGCCACAACAGCGTCATCGCTCAGTTAGTTATGTGTAAATAAATTGTTACTTTGCTATAAAAAGCTCAATTTGTCTTGTTGTTTATGTTTTGTAAAAGGAAAACATTATTCAGATATTTGGGATGTAACTATAGCAAAAAATAGTGTTAAAGTCAAAGTTGTTTGAAATGTATACTTTCACAAAAAGCTCAATTTCTGTTTTCCATCAGAAATTGGAAAATTGCTCAAACTAAGCTATTTTCTAATGCTGATTTCTAAAGAATGGAAAAAGATATGAACTTACTTTTTTTCCTGATGAAAGAAGAGAGTCTAATCTTTCTTTTGGCTGGTTTCATGTTTATATAGCAATAGAACAGAATTTTCTGTGGGCTTTGCAAAATCAGTCAAAATCCTGTAGCGCCGTTGAAAATGGCTGGGAGTGAATGAGTTAAAGTGCGTATGACACCAAAAAGCATGTTTATTTCATATTTCACGCGGTGTTTTATGCTCCTGAATGAAATGGACCGGTTGGACGTGTGTGGAAGCGATCGTTTTATATATTTAGGGCCCGAGCACTAGGCGTGCGAAGGCCCTATTGTAATGCAAAGGATTATTATTATTATTAGGGCCCGAGCACTAGGCGTGCGAAGGCCCTATTGTAATGCAAAGGATTATTATTAGGGCCCGAGCACTAGACGTGCGAAGGCCCTATTGTAATGCAAAGGATTATTATTATTATTAGGGCCCGAGCACTAGACGTGCGAAGGCCCTATTGTAATGCAAAGGATTATTATTATTATTATTAGGGCCCGAGCACTAGACGTGCGAAGGCCCTATTGTTTTGCAAAGGATTATTTTTTTTTTTTTTATTTTTTTTTTTTTTCAGGGCAAATGAAAACGGCCAATTTGGAGGCCTGAACATGCACGAAAAGTCACCAAAATTTGCACATACGTCCGGAAAATTGTAAATTTCGATAATTTTGCAACGTTGCAAAAAAATATAACAAAATGGCTCAGTGGCGCCCCCTTGAAATTTTAAAATTGGCCTATAACATTAGGGTATGTCAGCGTAGAGCAATGAAATTTGGGGGGTCTATACCTTGTCCAAAACCGCTCCAAAAAAGCATTTACACGCATATTCCAAACCCAACAGGAAATCGGTTATTTTGGATCAAATATGAAATTTTTATCGATTCACAGGGTGCACATTTGAGACCTTTTCGCCGAGGGAGTTAGTTGGATCATCTTCAAAATTGGTGAGACTGTTCAGGAGACATATGAAATCTTAAGTTTTGAAAATGGTGCGTTTTCATTCACGGGTCTGACCTGGGCGTGGTGCCAAAGTCGACCATTTTTTCGGCAAAATGACAAATTCAGTAAATGACTAATAGTTCCTTGACACAACGTTCAATCTTTTTCATATTTGGCATGTATGTGTGGTATCCCACCCTTAACACGAGTGCATTGAAATATTACCCATTAGGTCTAGCGCCCCCTAGTGAGAACAGGAAATGCCTTTTTTTACGAGACAGGTTCCTCCTCCAAGGGAAAAAAATCTGTTGACCTCAAACCTGCATCAGGGGAGCCTTAAGACCTGTGTTCAGGTGCCTGATGAAAAATATTGAGGTTTCGTTGAGGCGGAGGGGTCCAAACAGGAAAGTGAAAATGAACGTCAACAATTTGTCACGCAAAAAACTTTGAACAGTAATAACTCGGCAGATATACAACATATGTGCGCCAAACTTTCCGTGTTTGTTGAGAGTCATACCCTGAAGGTTCTTGTAGGGGTCATTTGCATCAACTCTACAGTGCCAACTAGTGGCGACAGAAAGAAGTTTTAAAAAAGGCCTTTCCTATTGGGTTTTTTCAACATAGAGCAAGGAAATTTGGGGAGTAGATACCTTATGCAAAACTGCTCCAAAAAGTCTCTTGCACCCGTATTCCAAATCCAACAGGAAATCGGGTATTTTGGATCGAATGTGAAATTTTCATGGGTTCACAGTAGGAGTTTACATTTGGAGGCTTGAATATGCACAAAAACTCGTAAAAATTTGCACATACATGCGGCTTTGGATAACGTTCGATAATCTTGCAATGTTACGAAAAAATGTAACAAAATGCCTCAGTGGCGCCCCCTTGAATTTTTCAAAAAGGCGTTTCCTATTAGGTTTTTTTAACATAGAGTGATGAAATTTGGGGAGTCGATACCTTGTGCAAAACTGCTCCAAAAAGTCTCTTGCACCCGTATTCCAAATCCAACAGGAAATCCGGTATTTTGGATCGAATGTGAAATTTTTATCGGTTCACAGTAGGAGTTTACATTTGGAGGCTTGAACATGCACGAAAACTCACAAAAATTTGGACATACATGTGGCTTTGCATAACGTTCAATAATCTTGCAACGTTACGAAAACATGTAACAAAATGGCTCAGTGGCGCCCCCTTGAAATTTTCAAAAAGGCCTCTCCATTTAGGTTTTTTCAACGTAAAGGGATGAAATTCGGAGAGTCGATACCTTGTACAAAACTGCTCCAAAAAGTCTCTTGCATGCATATTCCAAACCCAACAGGAAATCGGGTATTTTGGATTGAATGTGAAATTTTTATCGATTTACAGTGTGCACATTTTACACCTTGGCACCTAGGGAATTAGTTTGATCATTCTCAAAATTGGCGAGACTGTTCATGAGGCATATGAAATCTTAAGTTATCAAAATGGTGTGTTTTCATTCACGGGCCTGACCTGGGCGGGGTGCCAAAGTCGGCCATTTTTTCGGCAAAATGACAAATTCAGTAAATGACTAATAGTTCCTTCACACAACGTTCCATCTTTTTCATATCTGGCATGTATGTGCGACATCCCACCCTTAACACGAGTGCATTGAAATATTACCCATTAGGCCTAGCGCCCCCTAGTGAGAACAGGAAATGCCTTTTTTTACGAGACAGGTTCCTCCTCCAAGGAAAAAAAATCTGTTGACCTCAAACCTGCATAAGGGAAGGCTTAAGACCTGTCTTCAGGTGCCTGATGAAAAATATTGAAGTTTCGTTGAAGCGGAGGGGTCCAAACAGGAAAGTGAAAATGACTGTCAACAATTTTTCTCTCCAAAAACTTTGAACAGTCATAACTCGGCAGATATACAACATATCTGCGCCAAACTTCCCGTGCTTGTTGAGAGTCATACCCTGAAGGGCCTTGTAGAGATCATTTGCATCAACCCTACAGCGCCAACTAGTGGCAATAGAAAGTCACTCGTTTTTCCAATACATGTCCAGTTCTTTTCAGGTTGGTCATTGTAATTTGAAGACCTATTGTAATACTTATTTACGGCCCATGTCCACGTGTCTCTGTCTGTTGCCGTGACGACCCTTTATCCGCCATTTAAAGGAAATATTTTTTTTCAAAGACTCAGGCAGCTTATATAGCCACAATATTTGGCACACTTCGTCGAATTGGCCCAGTTAGAAGATTAATTTTGGTTTTGAATAAGGGCTTGGCTGCACAGCTCAGTAGTGGCTCCTTTTTTGTAGTACTCTCTCCAATAGGGGTTTTTATCTCTTGGGTGTGGGAATGTAAATAGGCGACTTTCGAGCATGTTATGTTCTAATGAGATGATTAGAGAGGAGCATCTGCCACCACCCTGACCTGCACACAGTCCGAGTTGCGTGACGTCCGAGTTGCGCTAGATTGCGAGGGCCCGTTCAGTCCTGCTTGCAGGCCTAGTTATTATTATTATTCTTCTTTCTTCATGGCAAATGAAAATGGCCAATTTGGAGGCCTGAACATGCACGAAAAGTCACCAAAATTTGCACATACGTGCAGATTCGCGTAAATTTCGATAATCTTGCGTCGTTTTGAAAAAATGTCAAAAAATGGCTCAGTGGCGCCCCCTTGACCCTTAAAATTTTCAAAAAGGCCTCTCCTCTCAGGTTTTCAACGTAGAGCAATGAAATTTGGGGAGTAGATACCTTATGCCTAACTGTTCAAAAAAGCCTCTTGCACCCATATTCCAAATCCAACAGGAAATCGGGTATTTTGGATCGAATGTGAAATTTTTTCGGTTCACAGTTGGAGTTTACGTTTGGAGGCTTGAACATGCACGAAAACTCACCAAAATTTGCACATACATTCAACTTTGCGTAAATTTTGATAATCTACAAAAAAATTTAACAAAATGGCTCAGTGGCGCCCCCTTGAAATTTTCAAAAAGGCCTTTCCTATTAGGTTTTTTCAACGTAGAACGATGAAATTTGGCGAGTCGATACATTGTGCAAAACTGCTCCAAAAAGTCTCTTGCACCCATATTCCAAACCCAACAGGAAGCCGGAAATTTTGGATCAAATGTGAAATTTTATCGATTTACATTTGAGACCTTGTCGCTGAAGAAAATAGTTGGATCGTCTTCAAAATTGGCCAGACTATTCAGGAGACATATGAGATCTTAAGTTTTCAAAATGGTGTGTTTTCATTCAAGGGTCTGGCCTGGGCGTGGTCCCAAAGTCGGCCATTTTTGGGCAAAATACCAAATTCAGAAAATGATTAAAAACTCCGTGATACAACGTTCAATCTTTTTCATTTCTAGCATGTATATGAGATATCCCAGCCTGAACACGACTGCATTGAAATATTACCCATTAGGCCTGGCGCCCCCTAGTGGGAACAGGAAATGGCCTTCTTTACGAGACAGGCTCCTCCTCCAAGGGAAAAAAATCTATTGACCTCAAACCTGTTTCAGGGGAGCCTCAAGACATGTGTTCAGGTCCCTGATGAAAAATATTGAGGTTTCGTTGAAGCGGAGAGGTCCAAACTGGAAGTGAAAATGACCGTCAACAATTTGTCTCGCCAAAAATTTTGAACAGTCATAACTCGGCAGATATGCAACATATCTGCGCCAAACTTTCCGTGTTTGTTGAGAGTCATACCCTGAAGGTTCTTGTAGGGGTCATTTGCATCAACTCTACAGTGCCAACTAGTGGCGACAGAAAGAAGTTTTAAAAAAGGCCTTTCCTATTGGGTTTTTTCAACATAGAGCGAGGAAATTTGGGGAGTAGATACCTTATGCAAAACTGCTCCAAAAAGTCTCTTGCACCCGTATTCCAAATCCAACAGGAAATCGGGTATTTTGAATCGAATGTGAAATTTTTATCGGTTCACAGTAGGAGTTTACATTTGGAAGCTTCAACATGCACGAAAACTCACAAAAATTTGGACATAAATGCGGCTTTCCATAACGTTCAATAATCTTGCAACGTTACGAAAACATGTAACAAAATGGCTCAGTGGCGCCCCCTTGAAATTTTCAAAAAGGCCTCTCCATTTAGGTTTTTTCTACGTAGAGGGATGAAATTCGGTGAGTCGATACCTTGTACAAAACTGCTCCAAAAAGTCTCTTGCATGCGTATTCCAAACCCAACAGGAAATCGGGTATTTTGGTTTGAATGCGAATTTTTTATCGATTTACAGTGTGCACATTTTACACCTTGGCACCTAGGGAATTAGTTTGATCATTCTCAAAATTGGCGAGACTGTTCATGAGGCATATGAAATCTTAAGTTATCAAAATGGTGTGTTTTCATTCACGGGCCTGACCTGGGCGGGGTGCCAAAGTCGGCCATTTTTTCGGCAAAATGACAAATTCAGTAAATGACTAATAGTTCCTTCACACAACGTTCAATCTTTTTCATATCTGGCATGTATGTGCGACATCCCACCCTTAACACGAGTGCATTGAAATATTACCCATTAGGCCTAGCGCCCCCTAGTGAGAACAGGAAATGCCTTTTTTTACGAGACAGGTTCGTCCTCCAAGGAAAAAAAATCTGTTGACCTCAAACCTGCATAAGGGTAGCCTTAAGACCTGTCTTCAGGTGCCTGATGAAAAATATTGAAGTTTCGTTGAAGCGGAGGGGTCCAAACAGGAAAGTGAAAATGACTGTCAACAATTTTTCTCTCCAAAAACTTTGAACAGTCATAACTCGGCAGATATACAACATATCTGCGCCAAACTTCCCGTGCTTGTTGAGAGTCATGCCCTGAAGGGCCTTGTAGGGGTCATTTGCATCAACCCTACAGCGCCAACTAGTGGCAATAGAAAGTCACTCGTTTTTCCAATACATGTCCAGTTCTTTTCAGGTTGGTCATTGTAGTTTGAAGACCTATTGTAATACTTATTTACGGCCCATGTCCACGTGTCTCTGTCTGTTGCCGTGACAACCCTTTATTCGCCATTTAAAGGAAATATTTTTTTTCAAAGACTCAGGCAGCTTATATAGCCACAATATTTGGCACACTTGGTCGAATTGGCCCAGTTAGAAGATTAATTTTGGTTTTGAATAAGGGCTTGGCTGCACAGCTCAGTAGTGGCTCCTTTTTTGTAGTACTCTCTCCAATAGGGGTTTTTATCTCTTGGGTGTGGGAATGTAAATAGGCGACTTTCGAGCATGTTAGGTTCTAATGAGATGATGAGAGAGGAGGATCTGCCACCACCCTGACCTGCACACAGTCCGAGTTGCGTGACGTCCGAGTTGCGCTAGATTGCGAGGGCCCGTTCAGTCCTGCTTGCAGGCCTAGTTATTATTAGGGCCCGAGCACTAAGCGTGCGAAGGCCCTATTGTTTTGCAAAGGATTATTTTTTTTTTTATTTTTTTTTTTTTTTTTTTTTTTCAGGGCAAATGAAAACGGCCAATTTGGAGGCCTGAACATGCACGAAAAGTCACCAAAATTTGCACATACGTCCGGAAAATTGTAAATTTCGATAATTTTGCAACGTTGCAAAAAAATATAACAAAATGGCTCAGTGGCGCCCCCTTGAAATTTTAAAATTGGCCTATAACATTAGGGTCTGTCAGCGTAGAGCAATGAAATTTGGGGGGTCTATACCTTGTCCAAAACCGCTCCAAAAAAGCATTTACACGCATATTCCAAACCCAACAGGAAATCGGTTATTTTGGATCAAATATGAAATTTTTATCGATTTACAGGGTGCACATTTGAGACCTTTTCGCCGAGGGAGTTAGTTGGATCATCTTCAAAATTGGTGAGACTGTTCAGGAGACATATGAAATCTTAAGTTTTGAAAATGGTGCGTTTTCATTCACGGGTCTGACCTGGGCGTGGTGCCAAAGTCGACCATTTTTTCGGCAAAATGACAAATTCAGTAAATGACTTATAGTTCCTTGACACAACGTTCAATCTTTTTCATATTTGGCATGTATGTGTGGTATCCCACCCTTAACACGAGTGCATTGAAATATTACCCATTAGGTCTAGCGCCCCCTAGTGAGAACAGGAAATGCCTTTTTTTACGAGACAGGTTCCTCCTCCAAGGGAAAAAAATCTGTTGACCTCAAACCTGCATCAGGGGAGCCTTAAGACCTGTGTTCAGGTGCCTGATGAAAAATATTGAGGTTTCGTTGAGGCGGAGGGGTCCAAACAGGAAAGTGAAAATGAACGTCAACAATTTGTCACGCAAAAAACTTTGAACAGTCATAACTCGGCAGATATACAACATATCTGCGCCAAACTTCCCGTGTTTGTTGAGAGTCATACCCTGAAGGTTCTTGTAGGGGTCATTTGCATCAACTCTACAGTGCCAACTAGTGGCGACAGAAAGAAGTTTTAAAAAAGGCCTTTCCTATTGGGTTTTTTCAACATAGAGCAAGGAAATTTGGGGAGTAGATACCTTATGCAAAACTGATCCAAAAAGTCTCTTGCACCCATATTCCAAATCCAACAGGAAATCGGGTATTTTGGATCGAATGTGAAATTTTCATGGGTTCACAGTAGGAGTTTACATTTGGAGGCTTGAATATGCACAAAAACTTGTACAAATTTGCACATACATGCGGCTTTAGATAACGTTCGATAATCTTGCAATGTTACGAAAAAATGTAGCAAAATGCCTCAGTGGCGCCCCCTTGAATTTTTCAAAAAGGCGTTTCCTATTAGGTTTTTTTAACAGAGAGTGATGAAATTTGGGGAGTCGATACCTTGTGCAAAACTGCTCCAAAAAGTCTCTTGCACCCGTATTCCAAATCCAACAGGAAATCGGGTATTTTGGATCGAATGTGAAATTTTTATCGGTTCACAGTAGGAGTTTACATTTGGAGGCTTGAACATGCACGAAAACTCACAAAAATTTGGACATACATGTGGCTTTGCATAACGTTCAATAATCTTGCAACGTTACGAAAACATGTAACAAAATGGCTCAGTGGCGCCCCCTTGAAATTTTCAAAAAGGCCTCTCCATTTAGGTTTTTTCAACGTAGAGGGATGAAATTCGGAGAGTCGATACCTTGTACAAAACTGCTCCAAAAAGTCTCTTGCATGCATATTCCAAACCCAACAGGAAATCGGGTATTTTGGATTGAATGTGAAATTTTTATCGATTTACAGTGTGCACATTTTACACCTTGGCACCTAGGGAATTAGTTTGATCATTCTCAAAATTGGCGAGACTGTTCATGAGGCATATGAAATCTTAAGTTATCAAAATGGTGTGTTTTCATTCACGGGCCTGACCTGGGCGGGGTGCCAAAGTCGGCCATTTTTTCGGCAAAATGACAAATTCAGTAAATGACTAATAGTTCCTTCACACAACGTTCCATCTTTTTCATATCTGGCATGTATGTGCGACATCCCACCCTTAACACGAGTGCATTGAAATATTACCCATTAGGCCTAGCGCCCCCTAGTGAGAACAGGAAATGCCTTTTTTTACGAGACAGGTTCCTCCTCCAAGGAAAAAAAATCTGTTGACCTCAAACCTGCATAAGGGAAGGCTTAAGACCTGTCTTCAGGTGCCTGATGAAAAATATTGAAGTTTCGTTGAAGCGGAGGGGTCCAAACAGGAAAGTGAAAATGACTGTCAACAATTTTTCTCTCCAAAAACTTTGAACAGTCATAACTCGGCAGATATACAACATATCTGCGCCAAACTTCCCGTGCTTGTTGAGAGTCATACCCTGAAGGGCCTTGTAGAGATCATTTGCATCAACCCTACAGCGCCAACTAGTGGCAATAGAAAGTCACTCGTTTTTCCAATACATGTCCAGTTCTTTTCAGGTTGGTCATTGTAATTTGAAGACCTATTGTAATACTTATTTACAGCCCATGTCCACGTGTCTCTGTCTGTTGCCGTGACGACCCTTTATTCGCCATTTAAAGGAAATATTTTTTTTCAAAGACTCAGGCAGCTTATATAGCCACAATATTTGGCACACTTCGTCGAATTGGCCCAGTTAGAAGATTAATTTTGGTTTTGAATAAGGGCTTGGCTGCACAGCTCAGTAGTGGCTCCTTTTTTGTAGTACTCTCTCCAATAGGGGTTTTTATCTCTTGGGTGTGGGAATGTAAATAGGCGACTTTCGAGCATGTTATGTTCTAATGAGATGATTAGAGAGGAGCATCTGCCAACACCCTGACCTGCACACAGTCCGAGTTGCGTGACGTCCGAGTTGCGCTAGATTGCGAGGGCCCGTTCAGTCCTGCTTGCAGGCCTAGTTATTATTCTTCTTTCTTCATGGCAAATGAAAATGGCCAATTTGGAGGCCTGAACATGCACGAAAAGTCACCAAAATTTGCACATACGTGCAGATTCGCGTAAATTTCGATAATCTTGCGTCGTTTTGAAAAAATGTCAAAAAATGGCTCAGTGGCGCCCCCTTGACCCTTAAAATTTTCAAAAAGGCCTCTCCTCTCAGGTTTTCAACGTAGAGCAATGAAATTTGGGGAGTAGATACCTTATGCCTAACTGTTCAAAAAAGCCTCTTGCACCCATATTCCAAATCCAACAGGAAATCGGGTATTTTGGATCGAATGTGAAATTTTTTCGGTTCACAGTTGGAGTTTACGTTTGGAGGCTTGAACATGCACGAAAACTCACCAAAATTTGCACATACATTCAACTTTGCGTAAATTTTGATAATCTACAAAAAAATTTAACAAAATGGCTCAGTGGCGCCCCCTTGAAATTTTCAAAAAGGCCTCTCCTATTAGGTTTTTTCAACGTAGAACAATGAAATTTAGTGAGTCGATACATTGTACAAAACTGCTCCAAAAAGTCTCTTGCACCCATATTCCAAACCCAACAGGAAGCTGGAAATTTTGGGTCAAATGCGAAATTTTATCGATTTACATTTGAGACCTTGTCGCTGAAGGATAAAGTTGGATTGTCTTCAAAATTGGTCAGACTATTCAGGAGACCTATGAGATCTTAAGTTTTCAAAATGGTGTGTTTTCATTCAAGGGTCTGGCCTGGGCGTGGTCCCAAAGTCGGCCATTTTTAGGCAAAATACCAAATTCAGAAAATGATTAAAAACTCCGTGATCCAACGTTCAATCTTTTTCATTTTTAGCATGTTTATGAGATATCCCAGCCTGAACACGACTGCATTGAAATATTACCCATTAGGCCTGGCGCCCCTAGTGGAAACAGGAAATGGCCTTCTTTACGAGACAGGCTCCTCCTCCAAGGGAAAAAAATCTATTGACCTCAAACCTGTTTCAGGGGAGCCTCAAGACATGTGTTCAGGTGCCTGATGAAAAATATTGAGGTTTCGTTGAAGCGGAGAGGTCCAAACTGGAAGTGAAAATGACCGTCAACAATTTGTCTCGCCAAAAACTTTGAACAGTCATAACTCGGCAGATATGCAACATATCTGCGCCAAACTTTCCGTGTTTGTTGAGAGTCATACCCTGAAGGTTCTTGTAGGGGTCATTTGCATCAACTCTACAGTGCCAACTAGTGGCGACAGAAAGAAGTTTTAAAAAAGGCCTTTCCTGTTGGGTTTTTTCAACGTAGAGCAATGAAATTTGGGGAGTAGATACCTTATGCCTAACTGCTCAAAAAAGCCTCTTGCACCCATATTCCAAATCCAACAGAAAATCGGGTATTTTGGATCAAATGTGAAATTTCTGTCCATTTCTAGTACAGTTTACATTTGGAGGCCTGGACATGCACGAAAACTCACCAAATTTTGCACATACATGCGGCTTTGTGTGGATTTCGATAATCTTGCAACGTTACAAAAAAATGTAACAAAATGGCTCAGTGGCGCCCCCTTGAATTTTTCAAAAAGGCGTTTCCTATTAGGTTTTTTTAACGTAGAGCAATGAAATTTGGGGAGTCGATACCTTGTGCAAAACTGCTCCAAAAAGTCTCTTGCACCCATATTCCAAACCCAACAGGAAATCGGGTATTTTGGATCGAATGTGAAATTTTTATCAATTAACAGGGTGCACATTTGAGACCTTGTCACAGAGGGAATCAATTGGATCATCTTCAAAATTGGTTAGACAATTCAGGAGACCTATGAAATCTAAACTTTTCAAAATGGTGTGTTTTCATTCATGGGTCTGACCTGGGCGTGGTGCCAAAGTCGGCCATTTTTTCGGCAAAATGACAAATTCAGTAAAGGACTAATAGCTCCTTGAAACAACGTTCAATCTTTTTCATATCTGGCATGTATGTGCGGGATCCCACCCTGAACACGAGTGCATTGAAATATTACTCATTAGGCCTAGCGCCCCCTAGTGGGAACAGGAAATGCCTTTTTTACGAAACAGGCTCCTCCTCCAAGGAAAAAAAAATCTATTCACCTCAAACCTGCATCAGGGGAGCCTGAAGACATGTGTTCAGGTGCCTGATGAAAAATACTGAGGTTTGGTTGAAGCAGAAGGGTCCAACAGGAGAAGTAAAAATGACTGAAGCCATTTCGTCTCACCACAAGTTTTGAACAGTCATAACTTCTACAACATATCTGCGCCAAACATATCGTGCTTGTTGAGTCATAGTCTGAAGGGTCCTGTAGGGGTCATTTGCATCAACCCTACAGCGCCAACTAGTGGCAATAGAAAGTCACTCATTTTTTTAAATATATGTCCAGTTCTTTTCAGGTTGGTCATTGTAGTTTCAAGACCTTTTAAAATACTTATTTTACGGCCCATGTCCACATGTCTCTGTCTGTTGCTGTGATGACCCTTTATTCGCTCCTTTTTTGTAGTCCTCTGTCCAATAGGGGTTTTTATCTCTTAGGTGTGTGAATGTAAAGAGGCAACTTTCGTGCATGTTAGGTTCTAATGAGATGATTAGAGAGGACGATCTGCCACCACCCTGACCTGCACACTGTCCGAGTTGCATGACGTCCGAGTTGCGCTAGATTGCGAGGGCCCGTTCAGTCCTGCTTGCAGGCCTAGTTATTATTATTATTAGGGCCCGAGCACTAAGCGTGCGAAGGCCCTATTGTTTTGCAAAGGATTATTATTATTATTATTATTATTATTATTATTATTATTAGGGCCCGAGCACTAAGCGTGCGAAGGCCCTATTGTTTTGCAAAGGATTATTTTTTTTTTTATTTTTTTTTTTTTTTTTTTTTTTCAGGGCAAATGAAAACGGCCAATTTGGAGGCCTGAACATGCACGAAAAGTCACCAAAATTTGCACATACGTCCGGAAAATTGTAAATTTCGATAATTTTGCAACGTTGCAAAAAAATATAACAAAATGGCTCAGTGGCGCCCCCTTGAAATTTTAAAATTGGCCTATAACATTAGGGTCTGTCAGCGTAGAGCAATGAAATTTGGGGGGTCTATACCTTGTCCAAAACCGCTCCAAAAAAGCATTTACACGCATATTCCAAACCCAACAGGAAATCGGTTATTTTGGATCAAATATGAAATTTTTATCGATTTACAGGGTGCACATTTGAGACCTTTTCGCCGAGGGAGTTAGTTGGATCATCTTCAAAATTGGTGAGACTGTTCAGGAGACATATGAAATCTTAAGTTTTGAAAATGGTGCGTTTTCATTCACGGGTCTGACCTGGGCGTGGTGCCAAAGTCGACCATTTTTTCGGCAAAATGACAAATTCAGTAAATGACTTATAGTTCCTTGACACAACGTTCAATCTTTTTCATATTTGGCATGTATGTGTGGTATCCCACCCTTAACACGAGTGCATTGAAATATTACCCATTAGGTCTAGCGCCCCCTAGTGAGAACAGGAAATGCCTTTTTTTACGAGACAGGTTCCTCCTCCAAGGGAAAAAAATCTGTTGACCTCAAACCTGCATCAGGGGAGCCTTAAGACCTGTGTTCAGGTGCCTGATGAAAAATATTGAGGTTTTGTTGAGGCGGAGGGGTCCAAACAGGAAAGTGAAAATGAACGTCAACAATTTGTCACGCAAAAAACTTTGAACAGTCATAACTCGGCAGATATACAACATATCTGCGCCAAACTTCCCGTGTTTGTTGAGAGTCATACCCTGAAGGTTCTTGTAGGGGTCATTTGCATCAACTCTACAGTGCCAACTAGTGGCGACAGAAAGAAGTTTTAAAAAAGGCCTTTCCTATTGGGTTTTTTCAACATAGAGCAAGGAAATTTGGGGAGTAGATACCTTATGCAAAACTGCTCCAAAAAGTCTCTTGCACCCATTTTCCAAATCCAACAGGAAATCGGGTATTTTGGATCGAATGTGAAATTTTCATGGGTTCACAGTAGGAGTTTACATTTGGAGGCTTGAATATGCACAAAAACTCGTAAAAATTTGCACATACATGCGGCTTTAGATAACGTTCGATAATCTTGCAATGTTACGAAAAAATGTAGCAAAATGCCTCAGTGGCGCCCCCTTGAATTTTTCAAAAAGGCGTTTCCTATTAGGTTTTTTTGACAGAGAGTGATGAAATTTGGGGAGTCGATACCTTGTGCAAAACTGCTCCAAAAAGTCTCTTGCACCCGTATTCCAAATCCAACAGGAAATCGGGTATTTTGGATCGAATGTGAAATTTTTATCGGTTCACAGTAGGAGTTTACATTTGGAGGCTTGAACATGCACGAAAACTCACAAAAATTTGGACATACATGTGGCTTTGCATAACGTTCAATAATCTTGCAACGTTACGAAAACATGTAACAAAATGGCTCAGTGGCGCCCCCTTGAAATTTTCAAAAAGGCCTCTCCATTTAGGTTTTTTCAACGTAGAGGGATGAAATTCGGAGAGTCGATACCTTGTACAAAACTGCTCCAAAAAGTCTCTTGCATGCATATTCCAAACCCAACAGGAAATCGGGTATTTTGGATTGAATGTGAAATTTTTATCGATTTACAGTGTGCACATTTTACACCTTGGCACCTAGGGAATTAGTTTGATCATTCTCAAAATTGGCGAGACTGTTCATGAGGCATATGAAATCTTAAGTTATCAAAATGGTGTGTTTTCATTCACGGGCCTGACCTGGGCGGGGTGCCAAAGTCGGCCATTTTTTCGCCAAAACACCGAATTCGGAAAATGACTGATAACTCCCTCATACAACGTTCAATCTATTTTAAATCTGGCATGTGTGTGAGGTATACCAGCCTGAGCAGGACTGGATTGAAAATTTACCATTTGTGCTTGGCGCCTCCTAGTGGGAACAGGAAATGCCCTTTTTTTACGGGACACACTCCTCCTCTAAAGGGAAAAAATCAATCTACCTCAAAGCTGCATAAGGGAAGCCTTAAGACCTGTCTTCAGGTGCCTGATGAAAAATATTGAAGTTTCGTTGAAGCGGAGGGGTCCAAACAGGAAAGTGAAAATGACTGTCAACAATTTTTCTCTCCAAAAACTTTGAACAGTCATAACTCGGCAGATATACAACATATCTGCGCCAAACTTCCCGTGCTTGTTGAGAGTCATACCCTGAAGGGCCTTGTAGGGGTCATTTGCATCAAACCTACAGCGCCAACTAGTGGCGATAGAAAGTCACTCGTTTTTCCAATACATGTTCAGTTCTTTTCAGGTTGGTCATTGTAGTTTCAAGACCTATTAAAATACTTATTTACGGCCCATGTCCACGTGTCTCTGTCTGTTGCCGTGACGACCCTTTGTTCGCCATTTAAAGGAAATATTTTTTTTCAGAGACTCAGGCAGCTTATAGAGCCACAATATTTGGCACACTTGGTCGAATTGGCCCACTTAGAAGATTAATTTTGGGTTTTGAATAAGGGCTTGGCTACACAGCTCAGTAGTGGCTCCTTTTTTGTAGTACTCTCTCCAATAGGGGTTTTTGCTACTTTCGAGCATCTTAGGTTCTAATGAGATGATTAGAGAGGAGGATCTGCCACCACCCTGACCTGCACACAGTCCGAGTTGCGTGACGTCCGAGTTGCGCTAGATTGCGAGGGCCCGTTCAGTCCTGCTTGCAGGCCTAGTTATTATTATTATTATTCTTCTTTTTTCAGGGCAAATGAAAATGGCCAATTTGGAGGCCTGAACATGCACGAAAAGTCACCAAAATTTGCACAAACGTGCGGCTTTGCGTAAATTTCGATAATCTTGTGTCGTTTTGAAAAAATGTCAAAAAATGGCTCAGTGGCGCCCCCTTGACCCTTAAAATTTTCAAAAAGGCCTCTCCTCTCAGGTTTTCAACGTAGAGCAATGAAATTTGGGGAGTAGATACCTTATGCCTAACTGTTCAAAAAAGCCTCTTGCACCCATATTCCAAATCCAACAGGAAATCGGATATTTTGGATCAAATGTGAAATTTTTATCGGTTCACAGTTTGAGTTTACATTTGGAGGCCTGAACATGCACGAAAACTCACCAAAATTTGCACATACATGCAACTTTGCGTAAATTTTGATAATCTACAAAAAAATTTAACAAAATGGCTCAGTGGCGCCCCCTTGAAATTTTCAAAAAGGCCTTTCCTATTAGGTTTTTTCAACGTAGAACGATGAAATTTGGCGAGTCGATACATTGTGCAAAACTGCTCCAAAAAGTCTCTTGCACCCATATTCCAAACCCAACTGGAAGCCAGAAATTTTGGATCAAATGTGAAATTTTATCGATTTACATTTGAGACCTTGTCGCTGAAGAAAATAGTTGGATCGTCTTCAAAATTGGTCAGACTATTCAGGAGACATATGAGATCTTAAGTTTTCAAAATGGTGAGTTTTCACTCAAAGGTCTGACCTGGGCGTGGTCCCAAAGTTGGCCATTTTTGGGCAAAATACCAAATTCAGAAAATGATTAAAAACTCCGTGATACAACGTTCAATCTTTTTCATTTCTAGCATGTATATGAGATATCCCAGCCTGAACACGACTGCATTGAAATATTACCCATTAGGCCTGGCGCCCCCTAGTGGGAACAGGAAATGGCCTTCTTTACGAGACAGGCTCCTCCTCCAAGGGAAAAAAATCTATTGACCTCAAACCTGTTTCAGGGGAGCCTCAAGACATGTGTTCAGGTCCCTGATGAAAAATATTGAGGTTTCGTTGAAGCGGAGAGGTCCAAACTGGAAGTGAAAATGACCGTCAACAATTTGTCTCGCCAAAAATTTTGAACAGTCATAACTCGGCAGATATGCAACATATCTGCGCCAAACTTTCCGTGTTTGTTGAGAGTCATACCCTGAAGGTTCTTGTAGGGGTCATTTGCATCAACTCTACAGTGCCAACTAGTGGCGACAGAAAGAAGTTTTAAAAAAGGCCTTTCCTATTGGGTTTTTTCAACATAGAGCAAGGAAATTTGGGGAGTAGATACCTTATGCAAAACTGCTCCAAAAAGTCTCTTGCACCCATATTCCAAATCCAACAGGAAATCGGGTATTTTGGGTCGAATGTGAAATTTTCATGGGTTCACAGTAAGAGTTTACATTTGGAGGCTTGAATATGCATAAAAACTCACCAAAATTTGCACATACATGCGGCTTTGGATAACGTTCGATAATCTTGCAACGTTACGAAACAATTTAACAAAATGGCTCAGTGGCGCCCCCTTGAAATTTTCAAAAAGGCCTCTCCATTTAGGTTTTTCTAACATAGAGTGATGAAATTTGGAGAGTCAAAACTTTGTGCAAAACTGCTCCAAAAAGTCTCTTGCACACACATTCCAAATCCTACAGGAAATCGGGTATTTTGGATTGAATGTGAACTTTTTATCGATTTACAGTGTGCACATTTTACACCTTGGCACCTAGGGAATTAGTTTGATCATTCTCAAAATTGGTGAGACTGTTCATGAGGCATATGAAATCTTAAGTTATAAAAATGGTGTGTTTTCATTCACGGGCCTGACCTGGGCGGGGCGCCAAATTCTTCCATTTTTTCGCCAAAACACCGAATTTGGAAAATGACTGATAACTCCCTCATACAACGTTCAATCTATTTTAAATCTGGCATGTGTGTGAGGTATACCAGCCTGAGCAGGACTGGATTGAAAATTTACCATTTGTGCCTGGCGCCTCCTAGTGGGAACAGGAAATGCCCTTTTTTACGGGACACACTCCTCCTCTAAAGGGAAAAAATCAATCTACTTCAAACCTGCATAAGGGAAACCTTAAGACCTGTCTTCAGGTGCCTGATGAAAAATATTGAAGTTTCGTTGAAGCGGAGGGGTCCAAACAGGAAAGTGAAAATGACTGTCAACAATTTTTCTCTCCAAAAACTTTGAACAGTCATAACTCGGCAGATATACAAGATATCTGCGCCAAACTTCCCGTGCTTGTTGAGAGTCATACCCTGAAGGGCCTTGTAGGGGTCATTTGCATCAACCCGACAGCGCCAACTAGTGGCGATATAAAGTCACTCGTTTTTCCAAAACATGTCCAGTTCTTTTCATGTTGGTCATTGTAGTTTCAAGACCTATTAAAATACTTTTTTACGGCCCATGTCCACGTGTCTCTGTCTGTTGCCGTGACGACCCTTTGTTCGCCATTTAAAGGAAATATTTTTTTTCAGAGACTCAGGGAGCTTATAGAGCCACAATAGTTGGCACACTTGGTCGAATTGGCCCAGTTAGAAGATTAATTTAGGTTTTGAATAAGGGCTTGGCTGCACAGCTCAGTAGTGGCTCCTTTTTTGTAGTACTCTCTCCAATAGGGGTTTTTATCTCTTGGGTGTGGGAATGTAAATAGGCGACTTTCGAGCATGTTAGGTTCTAATGAGATGATTAGAGAGGAGGATCTGCCACCACCCTGACCTGCACACAGTCCGAGTTGCGTGACGTCCGAGTTGCGCTAGTTATTATTATTATTCTTCTTTTTTCAGGGCAAATGAAAATGGCCAATTTGGAGGCCTGAACATGCACGAAAAGTCACCAAAATTTGCACAAACGTGCGGCTTTGCGTAAATTTCGATAATCTTGTGTCGTTTTGAAAAAATGTCAAAAAATGGCTCAGTGGCGCCCCCTTGACCCTTAAAATTTTCAAAAAGGCCTCTCCTCTCAGGTTTTCAACGTATAGCAATGAAATTTGGGGAGTAGATACCTTATGCCTAACTGTTCAAAAAAGCCTCTTGCACCCATATTCCAAATCCAACAGGAAATCGGATATTTTGGATCAAATGTGAAATTTTTATCGGTTCACAGTTTGAGTTTACATTTGGAGGCCTGAACATGCACGAAAACTCACCAAAATTTGCACATACATGCAACTTTGCGTAAATTTTGATAATCTACAAAAAAATTTAACAAAATGGCTCAGTGGCGCCCCCTTGAAATTTTCAAAAAGGCCTTTCCTATTAGGTTTTTTCAACGTAGAACGATGAAATTTGGCAAGTCGATACATTGTGCAAAACTGCTCCAAAAAGTCTCTTGCACCCATATTCCAAACCCAACAGGAAGCCGGAAATTTTGGATCAAATGTGAAATTTTATCGATTTACATTTGAGACCTTGTCGCTGAAGAAAATAGTTGGATAGTCTTCAAAATTGGTCAGACTATTCAGGAGACATATGAGATCTTAAGTTTTCAAAATGGGGAATTTTCACTCAAGGGTCTGACCTGGGCGTGGTCCCAAAGTCGGCCATTTTTGGGCAAAATACCAAATTCAGAAAATGATTAAAAACTCCGTGATACAACGTTCAATCTTTTTCATTTCTAGCATGTATATGAGATATCCCAGCCTGAACACGACTGCATTGAAATATTACCCATTAGGCCTGGCGCCCCCTAGTGGGAACAGGAAATGGCCTTCTTTACGAGACAGGCTCCTCCTCCAAGGGAAAAAAATCTATTGACCTCAAACCTGTTTCAGGGGAGCCTCAAGACATGTGTTCAGGTCCCTGATGAAAAATATTGAGGTTTCGTTGAAGCGGAGAGGTCCAAACTGGAAGTGAAAATGACCGTCAACAATTTGTCTCGCCAAAAATTTTGAACAGTCATAACTCGGCAGATATGCAACATATCTGCGCCAAACTTTCCGTGTTTGTTGAGAGTCATACCCTGAAGGTTCTTGTAGGGGTCATTTGCATCAACTCTACAGTGCCAACTAGTGGCGACAGAAAGAAGTTTTAAAAAAGGCCTTTCCTATTGGGTTTTTTCAACATAGAGCAAGGAAATTTGGGGAGTAGATACCTTATGCAAAACTGCTCCAAAAAGTCTCTTGCACCCATATTCCAGATCCAACAGGAAATCGGGTATTTTGGATCGAATGTGAAATTTTCATGGGTTCACAGTAAGAGTTTACATTTGGAGGCTTGAATATGCATAAAAACTCACCAAAATTTGCACATACATGCGGCTTTGGATAACGTTCGATAATCTTGCAACGTTACGAAACAATTTAAGAAAATGGCTCAGTGGCGCCCCCTTGAAATTTTCAAAAAGGCCTCTCCATTTAGGTTTTTCTAACATAGAGTGATGAAATTTGGAGAGTCAAAACTTTGTGCAAAACTGCTCCAAAAAGTCTCTTGCACACACATTCCAAATCCTACAGGAAATCGGGTATTTTGGATTGAATGTGAACTTTTTATCGATTTACAGTGTGCACATTTTACACCTTGACACCTAGGGAATTAGTTTGATCATTCTCAAAATTGGCGAGACTGTTCATGAGGCATATGAAATCTTAAGTTATAAAAATGGTGTGTTTTCATTCACGGGCCTGACCTGGGCGGGGCGCCAAATTCTTCCATTTTTTCGCCAAAACACCAAATTCGGAAAATGACTGATAACACCCTCATACAATGTTAAATCTATTTTAAATCTGGCATGTGTGTGAGGTATACCAGCCTGAGCAGGACTGGATTGAAAATTTACCATTTGTGCCTGGCGCCTCCTAGTGGAAACAGGAAATGCCCTTTTTTACGGGACACACTCCTCCTCTAAAGGGAAAAAACCAATCTACCTCAAACCTGCATAAGGGAAGCCTTAAGACCTGTCTTCAGGTGCCTGATGAAAAATATTGAAGTTTCGTTGAAGCGGAGGGGTCCAAACAGGAAAGTGAAAATGACTGTCAACAATTTTTCTCTCCAAAAACTTTGAACAATCATAACTCGGCAGATATAGAACATATCTGCGCCAAACTTCCCGTGCTTGTTGAGAGTCATACCCTGAAGGAACTTGTAGGGGTCATTTGCATCAACCCTACAGCGCCAACTAGTGGCGATAGGAAGTCACTCGTTTTTCCAAAACATGTCCAGTTCTTTTCATGTTGGTCATTGTAGTTTCAAGACCTATTAAAATACTTTTTTACGGCCCATGTCCACGTGTCTCTGTCTGTTGCCGTGACGACCCTTTGTTCGCCATTTAAAGGAAATATTTTTTTTCAGAGACTCAGGCAGCTTATAGAGCCACAATATTTGGCACACTTGGTCGAATTGGCCAAGTTAGAAGATTAATTTTGGTTTTGAATAAGGGCTTGGCTGCACAGCTCAGTAGTGGCTCCTTTTTTGTAGTACTCTCTCCAATAGGGGTTTTTATCTCTTGGGTGTGGGAATGTAATTAGGCGACTTTCGAGCATGTTAGGTTCTAATGAGATGATTAGAGAGGAGGATCTGCCACCACCCTGACCTGCACACAGTCCGACTTGCGTGACGTCCGAGTTGCGCTAGATTGCGAGGGCCCGTTCAGTCCTGCTTGCAGGCCTAGTTATTATTCTTCTTTCTTCATGGCAAATGAAAATGGCCAATTTGGAGGCCTGAACATGCACGAAAAGTCACCAAAATTTGCACATACGTGCAGATTCGCGTAAATTTCGATAATCTTGCGTCGTTTTGAAAAAATGTCAAAAAATGGCTCAGTGGCGCCCCCTTGACCCTTAAAATTTTCAAAAAGGCCTCTCCTCTCAGGTTTTCAACGTAGAGCAATGAAATTTGGGGAGTAGATACCTTATGCCTAACTGCTCAAAAAAGCCTCTTGCACCCATATTCCAAATCCAACAGGAAATCGGTTATTTTGGATCGAATCTGAAATTTTTTCGGTTCACAGTTGGAGTTCACATTTGGAGGCCTGAACATGCACGAAAACTCACCAAAATGTGCACATATGTTCAACTTTGCGTAAATTTTGATAATCTTTGAAAAAAATTAACAAAAAGGCTCAGTGGCGCCCCCTTGAAATTTTCAAAAAGGCCTGTCCTATTAGGTTTTTTCAACGTAGAATGATGAAATTTGGTGAGTCGATACATTGTGTAAAACTGCTCCAAAAAGTCTCTTGCACCTATATTCCAAATCCAACAGGAAGTCGGAAATTTTGGATCAAATGCGAAATTTTATTGATTTACATTTGAGACCTTGTCGCTGAAGAAAATAGTTGGATCGTCTTCAAAATTGGTCAGACTATTCAGGAGACATATGAGATCTTAAGTTTTCAAAATGGTGAGTTTTCATCCAAGGGTCTGGCCTGGGCGTAGTCCCAAAGTTGGCCATTTTTAGGCAAAATACCAAATTCAGAAAATGATTAAAAACTCCGTGATACAACGTTCAATCTTTTTCATTTCTAGCATGTATATGAGATATCCCAGCCTGAACACGACTGCATTGAAATATTACTCATTAGGCCTGGCGCCCCCTAGTGGGAACAGGAAATGGCATTCTTTACGAGAGAGGATCCTCCTCCAAGGGAAAAAAATCTATTGACCTCAAACCTGTTTCAGGGGAGCCTCAAGACATGTGTTCAGGTGCCTGATGAAAAATATTTAGGTTTCGTTGAAGCGGAGAGGTCCAAACTGGAAGTGAAAATGACCGTCAACAATTTGTCTCGCCAAAAACTTTGAACAGTCATAACTCGGCAGATATGCAACATATCTGCGCCAAACTTTCCGTGTTTGTTGAGAGTCATACCCTGAAGGTTCTTGTAGGGGTCATTTGCATCAACTCTACAGTGCCAACTAGTGGCGACAGAAAGAAGTTTTAAAAAAGGCCTTTCCTATTGGTTTTTTTCAACATAGAGCGAGGAAATTTGGGGAGTAGATACCTTATGCAAAACTGCTCCAAAAAGTCTCTTGCACCCGTATTCCAAATCCAACAGGAAATCGGGTATTTTGGATCAAATGTGAAATTTTTATCGGTTCACAGTAGGAGTTTACATTTGGAGGCTTGAACATGCACGAAAACTCACAAAAATTTCGACATACATGCGGCTTTGCATAACGTTCAATAATCTTGCAACGTTACGAAAAAATGTAACAAAATGGCTCAGTGGCGCCCCCTTGAAATTTTCAAAAAGATCTCTCCATTTAGGTTTTTTCAACGTAGATGGATGAAATTCGGAGAGTCAATACCTTGTACAAAACTGCTCCAAAAAGTCTCTTGCATGCGTATTCCAAACCCAACAGGAAATCGGGTATTTTGGATTGAATGTGAATTTTTTATCGATTTACAGTGTGCACATTTTACACCTTGGCACCTAGGGAATTAGTTTGATCATTCTCAAAATTGGCGAGACTGTTCATGAGGCATATGAAATCTTAAGTTATCAAAATGGTGTGTTTTCATTCACGGGCCTGACCTGGGCGGGGTGCCAAAGTCGGCCATTTTTTCGCCAAAACACCGAATTCGGAAAATGACTGATAACTCCCTCATACAACGTTCAATCTATTTTAAATCTGCCATGTGTGTGAGGTATACCAGCCTGAGCACGACTGGATTGAAAATTTACCATTTGTGCCTGGCGCCTCCTAGTGGGAACAGGAAATGCCCTTTTTTACGGTGACACACTCCTCCTCCAAGGGAAAAAATTAATCGACCTCAAACCTGCATAAGGGAAGCCTTAAGACCTGTCTTCAGGTGCCTGATGAAAAATATTGAAGTTTCGTTGAAGCGGAGGGGTCCAAACAGGAAAGTGAAAATGACTGTCAATAATTTTTCTCTCCAAAAATTTTGAACAGTCATAACTCGGCAGATATACAACATATCTGCGGCAAACTTCCCGTGCTTGTTGAGAGTCATACCCTGAAGGGCCTTGTAGGGGTCATTTGCATCAAACCTACAGCGCCAACTAGTGGCAATAGAAAGTCACTCGTTTTTCCAATACATGTTCAGTTCTTTTCAGGTTGGTCATTGTAGTTTCAAGACCTATTAAAATACTTATTTACGGCCCATGTCCACGTGTCTCTGTCTGTTGCCGTGACGACCCTTTGTTCGCCATTTAAAGGAAATATTTTTTTTCAGAGACTCAGGCAGCTTATAGAGCCACAGTATTTGGCACACTTGGTCGAATTGGCCGAGTTAGAAGATTAATTTTGGGTTTTGAATAAGGGCTTGGCTGCACAGCTCAGTAGTGGCTCCTTTTTTGTAGTACTCTCTCCAATAGGGGTTTTTATCTCTTGGGTGTGGGAATGTAAATAGGCGACTTTCGAGCATGTTAGGTTCTAATGAGATAATTAGAGAGGAGGATCTGCCACCAGCCTGACCTGCACACAGTCCGAGTTGCGTGACGTCCGAGTTGCGCTAGATTGCGAGGGCCCGTTCAGTCCTGCTTGCAGGCCTAGTTATTATTATTATTCTTCTTTCTTCATGGCAAATGAAAATGGCCAATTTGGAGGCCTGAACATGCACGAAAAGTCACCAAAATTTGCACATACGTGCAGATTCGCGTAAAATTTGATAATCTAGCGTCGTTTTGAAAAAATTTCAAAAAATGGCTCAGTGGCGCCCCCTTGACCCTTAAAATTTTCAAAAAGGCCTCTCCTCTCAGGTTTTCAACGTAGAGCGATGAAATTTGGGGAGTAGATACCTTATGCCTAACTGTTCAAAAAAGCCTCTTGCACCCATATTCCAAATCCGACAGGAAATCGGATATTTTGGATCAAATGTGAAATTTTTTCGGTTCACAGTTGGAGTTTACGTTTGGAGGCCTGAACATGCACGAAAACTCACCAAAATTTGCACATACATGCAACTTTGCGTAAATTTTGATAATCTACAAAAAAATTTAACAAAATCGCTCAGTGGCGCCCCCTTGAAATTTTCAAAAAGGCCTGTCCTATTAGGTTTTTTCAACGTAGAATGATGAAATTTGGTGAGTCGATACATTGTGTAAAACTGCTCCAAAAAGTCTCTTGCACCCATATTCCAAACCCAACAGGAAGCCGGAAATTTTGGATCAAATGTGAAATTTTATCGATTTACATTTGAGACCTTGTCGCTGAAGAAAATAGTTGGATCGTCTTCAAAATTGGTCAGACTATTCAGGAGACATATGAGATCTTAAGTTTTCAAAATGGTGAGTTTTCACTCAAGGGTCTGACCTGGGCGTGGTCCCAAAGTCGGCCATTTTTGGGCAAAATACCAAATTCAGAATATGATTAAAAACTCGGTGATACAACGTTCAATCTTTTTCATTTCTAGCATGTATATGAGATATCCCAGCCTGAACACGACTGCATTGAAATATTACCCATTAGGCCTGGCGCCCCCTAGTGGAAACAGGAAATGGCCTTCTTTACGAGACAGGCTCCTCCTCCAAGGGAAAAAAATCTATTGACCTCAAACCTGTTTCAGGGGAGCCTCAAGACATGTGTTCAGGTCCCTGATGAAAAATATTGAGGTTTCGTTGAAGCGGAGAGGTCCAAACTGGAAGTGAAAATGACCGTCAACAATTTGTCTCGCCAAAAATTTTGAACAGTCATAACTCGGCAGATATGCAACATATCTGCGCCAAACTTTCCGTGTTTGTTGAGAGTCATACCCTGAAGGTTTTTGTAGGGGTCATTTGCATCAACTCTACAGTGCCCACTAGTGGCGACAGAAAGAAGTTTTAAAAAAGGCCTTTCCTATTGGGTTTTTTCAACATAGAGCAAGGAAATTTGGGGAGTAGATACCTTATGCAAAACTGCTCCAAAAAGTCTCTTGCACCCATATTCCAAATCCAACAGGAAATCGGGTATTTTGGCTCGAATGTGAAATTTTCATGGGTTCACAGTAAGAGTTTACATTTGGAGGCTTGAATATGCATAAAAACTCACCAAAATTTGCACATACATGCGGCTTTGGATAACGTTCGATAATCTTGCAACGTTACGAAACAATTTAACAAAATGGCTCAGTGGCGCCCCCTTGAAATTTTCAAAAAGGCCTCTCCATTTAGGTTTTTCTAACATAGAGTGATGAAATTTGGAGAGTCAAAACTTTGTGCAAAACTGCTCCAAAAAGTCTCTTGCACACACATTCCAAATCCTACAGGAAATCGGGTATTTTGGATTGAATGTGAACTTTTTATCGATTTACAGTGTGCACATTTTACACCTTGGCACCTAGGGAATTAGTTTGATCATTCTCAAAATTGGTGAGACTGTTCATGAGGCATATGAAATCTTAAGTTATAAAAATGGTGTGTTTTCATTCACGGGCCTGACCTGGGCGGGGCGCCAAATTCTTCCATTTTTTCGCCAAAACACCGAATTCGGAAAATGACTGATAACTCCCTCATACAACGTTCAATCTATTTTAAATCTGGCATGTGTGTGAGGTATACCAGCCTGAGCAGGACTGGATTGAAAATTTACCATTTGTGCCTGGCGCCTCCTAGTGGGAACAGGAAATGCCCTTTTTTATGGGACACACTCCTCCTCTAAAGGGAAAAAATCAATCTACCTCAAACCTGCATAAGGGAAACCTTAAGACCTGTGTTCAGGTGCCTGATGAAAAATATTGAAGTTTCGTTGAAGCGGAGGGGTCCAAACAGGAAAGTGAAAATGACTGTCAACAATTTTTCTCTCCAAAAACTTTGAACAGTCATAACTCGGCAGATATACAAGATATCTGCGCCAAACTTCCCGTGCTTGTTGAGAGTCATACCCTGAAGGGCCTTGTAGGGGTCATTTGCATCAACCCTACAGCGCCAACTAGTGGCGATAGAAAGTCACTCGTTTTTCCAAAACATGTCCAGTTCTTTTCATGTTGGTCATTGTAGTTTCAAGACCTATTAAAATACTTTTTTACGGCCCATGTCCACGTGTCTCTGTCTGTTGCCGTGACGACCCTTTGTTCGCCATTTAAAGGAAATATTTTTTTTCAGAGACTCAGGGAGCTTATGGAGCCACAATAGTTGGCACACTTGGTCGAATTGGCCCAGTTAGAAGATTAATTTTGGTTTTGAATAAGGGCTTGGCTGCACAGCTCAGTAGTGGCTCCTTTTTTGTAGTACTCTTTCCAATAGTGGTTTTTATCTCTTGGGTGTGGGAATGTAAATAGGCGACTTTCGAGCATGTTAGGTTCTAATGAGATGATTAGAGAGGAGGATCTGCCACCACCCTGACCTGCACACAGTCCGAGTTGCGTGACGTCCGAGTTGCGCTAGATTGCGAGGGCCCGTTCAGTCCTGCTTGCAGGCCTAGTCAATTTTTGAATCCCGTGCCATTAAAATGAGTGACTTCCGGCTTCAGTCTCGGGTTCAGGACGAATGCGAATGTGACGTCACACGGGTCAGCATTGCATTGCTTTATAGCATGCGGATGGACTGCGGATTCAGCTGATTTTGCAGATTAATTTGCTTATTTTTCGCATCACGCTAGGCAAACGGCTGCAGAAAATTGTTGCTGCATCAGAGAGGCGTGTGAGCTTTTTTGGGTTTTATAAGGTTCCCGTTCACCGCAGATATTGGCCAAAACAAGCCCTACTGCTGTGGGACCATTGGACTTACGAGGAAGTGAGTAAACATCGCATTTTGCATTATGTCAAATACGGGAATCATTTTAATACGTAAGTGGCTTGCATTTTGTGGCTGATTGTCCACCGAGAGTATCACTCGGCCGACGACCAGTGGCTTGTTTGCACCCCCTCCCCATACTTATTGCCCTCTTCGTGTGCCCGGTGTTCTGTCAAATTTTCAACCCCATCAGAAATTGCAACTTTGTGTTAAAAATGGCCGTGAGTTCGGCGATTACAAGGAAAACACTACAAACTTTCTTTAAATAAAGGACTATTTACTTACGTTTGATCATGGACCGACATGTAGAAAAGTTCTCCTCAGACACATCCTGCCATGTTAGCTGCACAACAACTGCACGCACCGTTTACGTCTTCGCCGTGTAGTAAAGCATTATTTTACGCCATATTCGTGTTTACCATGTGTCGAATCGTCTTAAAATATGATTCTAATTCACATAATATTGGTATTTAAGACTTTATCCTGTCGTATGCACTTCGAGTGCGATTAATCACATTGTTATACACACAATTCCAAAGTACAGTGGTACCTCTACATATGAAGTTAATTCGTTCCTTGACTTTGTAAGTCGAAATGGTCGTATGTAGAGCAGGATTTTCCCACAAGTATACATTACAATTTCATTAATTTTTTCCACAGCCCAAAAACCTACACTAATTTCTTAGTAAATGCTGCTGGCACTATTGCAAATAGCAATTACACAGAGCAAAACCAATAAATTATTAATAAAAATCATAATAATAATAGTAATGATAATGATACCTGTAATCAGGGCTGTCAAAAGACTTGCAGGGGACCGGGGACAAGAGACCATTATAGGGGGCCCCCCACCCCACCCCTGCCACCGGCTTGTCACGACAACATACATAGGCTACAATACAACTGAGAGTGCTATGCCTGCCTTGTTTCCAAAAAAAAAAAAAAAGGAAAACATATATTTCAAATATTTAATGTTAAAATTTTAAGTATATATTGAGTAGAACATAACATTTAATCAGACAATGATTTAAATAAAAAAAGAAATAAGTGAATGTAAAGTAAAATATAAATGGTCATTGAGGGGCCCCTATAGTGGGGAGAACAAGTATTTGATACACTGCCAATGGCAAACAAATCGGGTTCTAACGTAGGGGATGTGTTTTGCGTGGTTTACTTTCACTTTGTTCAGCTCCGGCGGACAGTAGGCATGTTGTGTTGCACAAGTTCTGAAATAAATGATTAAAAACCTGATATAGCTGGCTATTTTTTGGCAATAATATCTGTCACCTTAACTTAAAAAGACTGGCAAACAGAGGTCGGAGGAGGACCGTCGAAATCGTAGACATTCTCCGGCCGTATTGTTGAGCGAGTTCACGGACGGCACACTCATAATTTTCTATCATTTGCATCTTCATTTAAATGGTAAGCCTTACCTTTTTTCGCCACCTGCACTATGTTGATTTGTCTCACAAGAAAATCCGCGGTGCGTCCGTCTTGCGGGAAAACAAACTGCGGCGCTGTCATAAATTGTCGTATTTCGAGCATGTTGTCGGATATAGAAACAAATGGCGAGTCAAATTTTACATCGGATGTCAAAAAGATCGTGTGTTGAGGCGATCGTATGTCAAGGTTGGACGTATATCGCCGTCAATGGCGTTTTCTTTTTTACTGCCCGTAACCTATTTTTACACATGCATATCCGTTAAAATGTTGAAAAGTTCAATAAATCACTATACAGTTGGAAGAAGCTGCCTATTAATGTACAGTAATTGTACCTTCTCCCCTGGGAAATAAAAAGCAGAAAACAGCAATGTTCCCCTCAAAAGTTATATTAAATCTTTTCCAGCCACATTACGTAAAATCATTTTTTATTGCCATCCTCTCATAAAGCATCTCTTAAATACAAGCCATGTGGAAAGCACCTTTTTAAATCCGATAAGAGTCCTTTGGGTGCCGACTTGGGGATCCCGCATTCAAAACCACTTTTCACGGTGATGACAATGAGGATGCACTCCACCTGTAACAACCGTCTCCACGCACCAGGGAAGCCTCTGAACGAGCGAGCGTGCGACAGATTAAATAACAAAAAAGTTGGCAGCGAACGAGAGATCAGTTGGCTTCGTTCTTTGAGGCTTCATCAAAGTTCTCCACAAGATCTGCCAGAACAAAAACAAGAGAGTTCTCGTTTAGAAGCGATCAAAAGATTTACTGAGGAGTCTCCAGGGAGGGTTGCTTACCTGGGACTGCGTCGTCATCCTCCTCTGCAATTTCTTCCTTTACAGTTTTCATGTCCATCGCTGCAACCAAAACAAGGCATGTCACACAACAACACGTGCATTTTACAGACAACTAATCCAACTGGACAAATGATCGCAGTTTGAATGGAATGGATATGAGATTCGATTTAATGATCGAGATGGTAACTCGAGAAAAAAAAATTAGGTCGATTTCGGTGACCACAAGTCATTTTTGTTTCCAAAAACCTGTTAGCTTAATTCTAATATACAATTGAAGATGCCATCCAAACTCAAGGGCGTATGTTTGCATATCGACGGCAGGGACATAACACTACCAAATTTTCAGGATGCTCAAAGTGTCCCCACCAACTTTTTGTAATGGGTTCAGTTATATAAGTAATTTAGATTGTCTTCCCATATCTTGTAAGAATAGAACTGACCCTACTATTATTAAGTGAATTATTTTCATTATGTTCAGACTTACATTTAACCCTTTTCACCTGCTGAGTGTGCCAGTCAATTTTTTCCTCACTTAAAGACACGTTTGATTGGCTGATGAATTCAACCCCCCCCCCCCCGCCCCCCACACATACACACACACATTACATATTAGACATTGGGGATATTCAAAGTTTTTTTGGGCCAGCAGCAGCCACTGCAAGTAATGTAAAAAGATGTCAATGTTGTGGAGGTTGGGAACACACCAGTAATTTTGCTACAGAAAGTCCGACCTGCGTCAGAGTTAGCATAACATTAATATGTGTGAATTTGCTTACCTGCAGAACTTGAGTAGCAAGCTGCTTAGAGAGAAGTGTCTTCCTGCATGTGTTTTCTATAGTTAACATTAATTAAACTGCGAAAAATGTAGTGAACCGAAGTTTACCCCTTTCTCCCAATTTTCACTTTTATTTTATTTATGTGGTCTGAAAGCAGCCCAAAGGAGCTTTCATTTTTTTGTTGAGTTTGGCAGTGCTTGTGGACAAAAGCAGTCGTGTTTTACCTGAAGGAAGGCTCCATTTTAATTTATTTTTGTTATTCATTAAGAGTTTTTTTTTCCCAGTTATATATATATATTTTTTTTTTTCTGACAATGTTAAGTGGTGTCAATAAGACAAATGTTTATTTTTTGCATTCCTGGATATTTAAGAGATTATTAACAAGTTTGTGTTCATTGTGTAAGACAATTTAAATTATGTACAAATATTGCAATTTAAATTTACTAATAAATTCAGACATTTATTCTGGATGTTTTTCAAAATGTTTCTTTAGTAGTTTTTCAATCGAACGGTCCACCACCTGAACCAATACTGTACACATGAAAGTTCGTGTAAGTCAATACAGATTTATTTTGCATGAATCATTTAACATATCAATTAATTAGGTTCATACACGTGAGAAATGTAGCCCTGACCCCCTTTCACCCAATGTGTTTGGTCTTATTAATGTCGCGTCCCCTGAAAAAGTGTACATACAGGTTATCCTGTTATATTGTCCCTACCAATGTTAAGAACAAACCTACGCCCTTGTCCAAGCTAGACTGAAAATTAGCATTACATTGTGTGATTTAACTCTTAAAGCAATAAATATTCACAAATGCCTCAGGAAAATTCTTTGACAAGAAAAAGAACAACACTAACGCCAAAAAACAGGTTATTACTTCTATTGTCTGCGACTGTCAGTGTTTATCTGCGGCGCAACACTGCCACCATGTGACCAAGGTGCGCACGCAATCAGGACCAGGAAAATTTCAACAATCCAGGTTGTAGTTGTCATCCCTAAAGGAGCAGTTTACATTTCTTGCATTGGTGAATAAACTTTATAAATAAATGATTACATGTTCATATTTTTTTCCATTTATTGAATTTGTATGTCATATTACATGGTTTCCCTCATTGCTTTATAACAGAAGTGTCGCGTCAATAAGATGAGCATTTAAAATCAGTCCTTCCAGTTGAAGTGAACTGGACATCTATCGCTGTCAATGGCAGACAGAGTTCATTTGATGTACTACAGGTACTTACGGGTAACTTCCTGTAAATTTTGCATCATTTCCTGTTCATTTTTCGAGCATTTCCAAGTAGGGTTGCCACCTGTCCCTCAAAATAAGGAACGATCCATAATTGGGAATCAAATGTTGCGTTTCGTATTGAACTAATACGGAATATATATAGATAGATACATTTCTATGTATTTTAGGATTTTTGGGGATGTCCTTTTTTCTGACTGTACAGCTTTGGGTGCGTCCCGTATTTCCTATTACTGAAAGGTGGCAACCCTATTTCCAAGCTGCATCCTGACGATTTTGGGGCATTTTCAGGTTACTTCTGGTTAATTTGGAGTCATTTTCTTTTGGTTTTGGGTCACTTCCTGGGGAACTCATTGCCTGCCATTGACGTCCAATCCGTTTTGACTGGGAGGAGGCGAATGCGCGAATGTAACAGCGGACACAAAAGTGAGGAAAGTGCAGTTAAGTGCACACACTTGTTCACGCAAATCACAAATCCACAATTTTACGGCGCCGATGTCAAAATAAAAGTGTTTGATTCTGTATGTACAGTATGAATGAGCTACAAGGTGCCTGTCAGCCCCTGCTTCGTAAGCCTGGCGGGTCAACAGGCTACTCCTACCCTGCCAGGCTAAAACAGTGATAAAAAGAATGCATACAAAGTATACAGTAAATATACAGTATTATCCACATTCTAACGGCATCTGCTGATACGTTTGAAAGCGCAATTACGACATCTTATGGTCGGTATGGCAACAAACCTGTCCCAGCTCTCAGATTTGTATTGTATTTTTTGTCTGTTAAAACTATTTCAAAACTGTGCCTTTTTTTAAGACTAAATACGTGCGATAAGGGAAAAATCCTCTATCACGATATGGCTGATTTAAATCACGTTAGCAAAATGCCACGATTTAATAAAAAATACAACATATTATGACATAATATGACAGCATTCGCCCCCTCACTTCTCCCATTCTTATTTGCCACTTTTAGAGATGATTTTGAATCCTTTCCCAGCTTTATACAAATCAACAATCCTTGATCACAGGTCTTCAGACAGCTCTTTTGACCGAGCCATGATGCACATCAGACAATGCTTCTCATCAGCATAATTCTTACCAGATGTGTGTTTTATAGTGGGCAGAGCAGCTTTAAACCACTCATCAATGATTGGGCACACACCTGACTTAAATTGTTTGGCAAAACATGGTTTCAATTGCTCTTTAAGTCTCCTTAGGCGGAGGGTTCACTTACTTATTTCCCCCTTTCTGTCATTGTTTGCATGCAATCCTCATTAAAATATGAAAACCTATAAATGTTTGGATGGTTTTGGTTAAAGCAGACACTGTTTTTTTCATCTGTGTGATTTTGATAAAGATCAGATCACATTTGATGGGGATTTTATGCAGAAATGTAAGAAATTCCAAAAGGTTCAGATACATTTTCAGACCACTGTACAAGCACATTCATGTTATTCTTTGAAACCAATTTCCATTGAATTTTCAACATTGTTGACATCTTTGGCTTCAAGACCACTTGTCGGCACCATACAGCAAATGAACCACCGTGACGCTTTAACCCAATTGGCTACAAAGCAAAATATGTAAACAATATTGTAAAATGTAGCCTTCAAAATTCATGTTCTGTGATAATTATTTCTTCAGTTACTGTTCCAGATGTTTCATGACTTGCTTGTTATGTTAGTTTGTTATTATGTGATCATTTTAGTTTCGTTTTAAAACCATGACTTTGAATGACGTATGTTTGACTTGCTATTATTTTTGACTGTTTGTTTTAGGGATGTTCCCGATCCGATCACGTGATTGGAAATCGGGGAATTTTTTAGCGGATCGGAATCAGGTGAAAGGGATCGAGTTATTTATTTATTTATTGTGATACTCCCGGAAGAGGCGGAAGAGGAATTCCGTAACATGTTTGGAACCTTTGTTAAAAAACAAAAAAAAACAAAAACAAAAAAAACAAAAAAAAAAAACATTTTTTCCCCCCGGGATCGGATTGGGATTCGGTATCGGCAGATTCTCAAAATCAGGTGACCCAGACTCGGTGCAAAAATATGCGTTCGGGAGATCCCTAGTCTGTTATGAGGTGAATGCAACTTTCTGTATTTGTGAACACAATGTAAGTGCAATTTGAGTCATCACAGACTGATGTACTTGGATCATATACAGCACAGATCCACCACTAATTCATATTGATTAAACATTTCTGCTAGCCTAGCATGTTTGTTTGCAGACATCCAGAGGTCATTGTTAGCATAGTTTATATGCTATGCTTTCTTTGACCAGTAAGTGCATAAGGGCAGCAGGCCTGTCCATTTGCTTTCTACCCAACATATCGAGGTATAGGCAACATGCCATTTTATAACGTTTTGATGCTATATATTGTCATTTCATACATAACTACATTTAAGTATCATTAATAAGTGGCTTATAATAGCACATAAGTCAGAATTTCAAAATTCCTGTCAAATTTTTGATTTTCATGGATTCTTTCTTAAAAACATGCTGGGTCACTAGTGGGCTTCTTTACCACCAGGGTTTGCAACAACATTAATTTAAAATTAAATATTCCTAAGAACTGTGCATTGTGTGTGTTTGTTTTTTTAATATACATACTTTGTCGCGGGAATTGCTCGGCTAGCTTGCGCAGGCTGCTGAGGCTGTCGGCGCCCAACTGGCTGAGGATGCCGGGGAGCATCTCGGACAGCTGCTTGGTCTCAGCGTGGCCCGTGATGGCGAAGGTGTTGGCCGAAAGCGACGCCTGCACCTTGGGGTTGTTGAAGTGGATCACCGTGCCGTCATCTTTGATCATGTTCACCTACGGGACGAAATTGGTATAATAACGACGTCAATGGACAGAATGTAACATGAACTAATGAAGGATGAAAAAAATGCTTAAAATGCTTCACCTCCTCTATTCCAGCAATGTTGTTCACGGAGAGCTTCTTCAGAGAGCCTTGTAGCTTTTTGTCGTCGGCCGTTGCAGTTTTGTGAACCACCTTTTTCTTCCTGCGAGCTGTTCCCTTAGAAACAAGACTCAAAGTGAGCTACACATAGGCCTGTTGCGATAAAAATTTTTAGGAGGCGATATATCGTCTCATAAATTATTGCCGATATGCGATAATATTGTCAATTTTTAAACCAATTCCATCACTAATGTAGTGACAATACATCAATAAATCACCCATTCAAATGCAATAAACTGTTTTTCTTAAATAAAACAAACTATATTAGAAATCATAAATATTAAAATGCAAGGCATAATGAGTCATTTGAAAGCTAGCTAAGTGCAGAATATGAAATAGGTGAGAAAACCAATGCTATTTTTATTCTCTGCCAATTAGAGCCCATCAAAACTCTTTATATACATGTTGAACATGACGTGCCTTTATTTTTTAAATGTACACCGGAAGTTTGCTATGCCGCTAACTGTAAGCTTTACACTTAGTAGAAAAAAAAAAAGCAACTTGTTTTCTATTCTCGTCAGGCATGTGTTATCAGGAATAGATTTTTTCTTTTTTTTTCTTTTCCATTTTCTGTTGCATTATTTACCTTGAAACAGGATCTACCCAATTTCTCGTCAGGTTTCCTGTGTGTTTTAGTTTTCTTGCAATCAACACTTTTTACATTCTTATATTAATACCATTAAAAGGGACACTTTTTGATATATTTTCACCTAATACCAGTTTAACTTTTTCAGTCCTTTGCATAGTCAGTAATCAAAAAATAAACACTGATTAGTCAAATATCAAAATAATCATTTGGGCAGCCTTACATCTCACTGTATTCCGAGGTGGACTGGCCTTCAGGCGTACCAGGCACTACCTGGTGGGCCGACACACATTTTTAGGGCGGTGACACTGTTTAGTTTAAAAAAAAAAAAAAAAAAGTTTCTCAGATGTGGCACACACCCCATTCGTTGGGCCAATGTTTGTTCGTCCAATGAAGTACTGTATACATAGTGCTGTCAGGCAATTAAACATTTTCTAACTAATTAATAACAAGATTTGTAATCATCTAATCGAATTAATCGCATTTTAATGTAATATAAGGTCCTTTAAAAAAGACTGAATTCTAGAACATTAAAAAAACTAATGCATGGCCATTCAACTGAATACAGTAAGAAGAGAATACTTCAAATCCATTTATGTCATTGACAAAGTGAGATTTGATCACGTTCAAACTATGTGTTTACCAGGGCGTAAAGCAAACAGTCAAGGGGTTGAAATGTGGACAACAGCTGGCAGCCCGGAACTCACTCGCTCCCTCCCCTTCTCGCCATAAAGAGAACGCTGATGTCAGGGGGTTCAGAAAAACTATGGCTTGCGGGCTGTAAATATTGCTGTGCAGAAACTTTACATCTGCCGCCCAAACCTTTTGCTTTACTTTTTAGGAAAATAAAAAAACGGCATTGTTGTTGAGCGTTATCAAAGGCAGCGAGCAATTTTCAACATTTTATATTGGTCAATGTTTGGGTAAAAAAAACTGAATTGTATTGATTTGTGGAAAAATGACAGGTGTGTAGATTTCAGTCCGGTGTCAGCCATTTTTTTCGATGACATTGCTACTGAAAATCAAACATTAAAGGAAGAGAAATCACCTAGTGTAAATGAATTTCATGTGAAAGACAGTTGTGAATTTCTTAAGACTCGGTTCTTAGGATTTTTAGGTGATGTAAAGCACTTTGAATTAAAAGGCCGCAACAACTAATCAATTAAAATCGATTAATAAATTAGTTGCCGACGAATTTGATAATCGATTTTTAACGGCAGCTATGAGCAGTCTCGTTTGGGTCCTTGTTTGTGTGACATGAGGCTCCGCGCGCACCAGTATTAGAGCGAGAAAGAGTTCACTGCTACACTCAGGTAGGGCTGCTGAATCAATAATATTTATGCAAAAGATTGTTTTGAGTCGTGTGTGTTGTTAGATCCTGTGTGCGACCGTCAGAGGTAAGTAAATGAAGCCAATTGTATTGTTTGTATTCTTTGTTGATGAGACGTTACTACTTAGCACTAGTTAGCAATTATGCAAATCAGTGTCTTAAAGTGTCCGTTTGTATTGGAGAAGAATTTTAGCACTTGAGATATTTTTATATCGCAAATTGTCTCACTTCTTTTTATAAAGAAACCACAAACCCATTCCTTTAACAGCTTGATCTCCTTTGAGCACAAGATCCCATTCAAACTAAATTGCCATACAAGTGAGTGTGCTTTTAAATTAGCTTCAGATTGTATTTATGAACAACTGTTTGATAAAGAAGACTGATTCATTAGTCTGTCTCCTCCTTATTCGATTTTGTTGTTTAGCTTGCTTAAAGAAAATAAGTGAGTCTTTGACACAATTTATATCAACGCTTTGACCACAAGAAAAAAAAAATTCAATCTGTATCACTTTTTTTTTTTTTTTGAATGAACAGGACTTTTGTCTTATTTGTGTACTGAGAAATTCTTTTTCTGTTTCACACTCAGAAGATTTATGTACTGTAAACAGTACAGATGTAGACTACAGTTAAGTCAGGAAGCTGTAATAAAGTATTATTTTTGAAGGAAATAGTCACCCATTTTGTCATCGTTACCTACAGTATGCCTGGAACAACAAGTTAAATTGTGAATGGAATTGAAAAAAGTAATATTAGTACAATTTGGTGCTGCAACGATTAATAGATCAAATTGAGTAATTCGATTGGAAAAAAGATTTGAATTATATTTTGCTGCTTTGAGTATTCGTTTAATTAAAGTAGCGTTGTAATGGTGCGTTTTGAAAGTGTTTGCATTCAGTTTTATTAATTTGGGTGGATACTGCCCTCTGGTGGCAACAGTGAATATGACATAACTCATTTTACATGGCTGAATCTAGCGGCTCCCTGTTAAGACCAACATAAGCTAAGTTTTTGTTTGAGCTAATGTTTACAGGTATATTTAGCCTTTTTTGTGGGAATATATGTTTGAACCATTTCTTAAGAGCAGTGTAAAAAAAAAAAAGTTAGCATTTTATCGTATTTTAGCTTTTACTATGTAAGTTAGCCAATTGTTCTTTTGTTGTAATTAGATCCTCATTTATTTATTTATTTTAATACCATTTGAGGCTCACCTCAGGTATTTTAATTTTTTTATGTTCCTTATCCTAATACAAGATTATTCAAACTAACGAGTTCATTGATTGATCGACTACTAAAATAATCAATAGCTGCAGCCCTCATCCGATTAATCATTTATTTAATCATCCGATAAATCGATGACAGAAATACTTGTTTATACATATATTTATGCAGTTATATCGAACAATTCAACACAAAGTCATTTGTGTTGAATTTTTCTATACAAATAAATTTGCCTCGCCTTGCCTAAAATCAAATAAATTAAATTAAAAAATTGACTAGCAACTAACATCGACACACAATTTAGCTGGACTGGACCGACTAAAATGGTCGCTCTATGCCAGTGGTTCTTATCCTTGCTAAAGGTACCAAACCCCACGAGTTTCACATGTTCATTAACCGAACCCTTTGGAATTATAAAAATCTTTTTTTTTTTTTTTTCAAATTCAAAATCAATATATCTAAGCTAGCATGCTAAAGCCCAAATGAATTCCCATTCAAATTTTTTCTCATTTAGTCAGCATGTTTTTTAAAAAAGGTCAAAATGCATGATGATATGTTTACGCCTGCAGCATCATCAGACCACTAAACCAAGACTGGACCAATGTGCATATCTTAGAATTTTTCAGTCAAATTTGGTGGACATTGACCATGCAGTTTCTGTCACGTTTACATTTCAAATGACTACAAATTTAATGAAACACCCTGCACAAAATGACAGCTAAATTTGTACACAGCCATTATGTTAAGAAAATACATACTAGTATGATTCTTCTAACAAATCCAAAAAACTGAATTCACAACAAATATTTTTTTCCTTTTGATTTGCTTTTCCCCATTGAAAAATGAAATTAAACCCTTTCTATTTCAGTTTTCATATTGACATTCTTATTCTATCGCATCCTTGCCTCATGTACTATTTTCATAGCATAAAATATGAGGCAAATGTTTTTTTTTTTTTTTTATGTCAACGCAGTCACTCATACCAAGTGAGAGTAAACCTTCCACTGAGCAAACCAGCTTCTCCTCCCATCAGATAGAGGACTAGCAGTAGAAAGAATTGGAATAAATCCTGTAAATTAGGGACTAAAAATAGGGCCCTGTGTCTCTTAACCTTCACCGAACCCCTGGGGTTCGATCGAACCCAGGTTTAGAACCACAGCTCTATGCTATATTAATTTAAAAAATTTTTTAAACACAGTTCTTTGCATTTCACAAAGCCAAGACTTTACAAAGTAATATAAAAGGATCCTACTTTTCCACCTATCCGGACTTGTGCTTGGAGTTTGGCGAGCTTCTCTTGATTCATCTTGCTGTTCTGTGTGCCAAAAAAACAAACAAACAAAAAAAAATCAAAACCAAGAATATTACACACCTCCCAAAGTGTACAAAATAAACATTGTTCTCACTTATGTGTTGAATCAGACCCTCTGAATACGACAGAACTAAACAGTTTTCTTAAGGCTACATTTAAATTTACCGTTTCAATTAGTTGGGCTCAGTATAAATCATGACACATTATTAAGCAGGTGTTACAAATTGTACACATTGTTCAAAAGCTACCGTGGCTAATAATAGCCGAGCGTGAGGCTAACTATGAAAGATGACAGCCGCGCGATTAAACAATGCTATTTTGGTGATTTAAACTACACAGCGGCGTGAAATAAAATTGTAAATCAAATAATGCGTTTACCTTTAGGAAAAACAGACAGATTATAACGGTGTTTAGACTGGAGCTTCAGCGGATGCCTCCTTCTCGTTCTCAGGCTCGTGGATAGCAAAGCTGTTCGTTAAACGTATGCAATACTTCCGTTTGTCCTTTCCGAATAAACGTCAACAATATTTTTCAGAGGTCGGTAATGTGTCAGACACCTATATAAACAACACCATTCTTGTTTGACTTTGTATTGGATAGCGCTGGAAATATTTCAAGGCCTGAATGACTCATTTCAATAATTTCATACTTATAAAATTGGATTTTATGTTCACCGCCGGTGTGAGGACAGCGTTTTGTTGTTTACCTTGATGACACGGAGCAGCGCACCGGAACACGCGGTCGAGTAGAAGTCACGTGACCTCAGGCTGAGCAAAATACTGTATTAAACTTTAAAAGACATCGATACATCTTCTTGGGTGAAGCTATTATTTATCATTTGTATACGTTTGTGCTTTATCATGAATAATGAGGAAAAAAACATGCGCATAATCAACGAACTATACGCTGTAAAAAGTGAGCGCATCCTATGTACTTTTATTGTGAAACGTACACCGTTGGACATCCGGGTTAGACGCAAGTCGCTCTTCCAGCAGTGTAGTGTACGAGTCGATCAAGGCCAGTTTGCCATCAAGAAAGCGAGATGCAGACTGTTTTATTCAACGCCGTTTTGTTTACGACTTTTTACGCTTTGCTAACCTTTTCGTGGGTTCAACATGTCGTTGGCGTGTCGAGCGGCAGAGGTGGGTTAATGGTCGAACATTGCTAGCTTGTCCACTTTTCCCAATCATTCCAATGTTTTGAGCTCATTCAGGACATCCGGGTTCGTCTTACATTCCCAAAATTCCAAACAACAAATCCATTTTAAGTCACTGGAGTATCAAAATTTAACTTGGTTTGACGTATTTTATCTAGATGATGGTTGTGTTGGTTTTGAGCAAATTACCGAGATTTATCTTTTAATTTTATGATATCTGGGTGAATATCAATGATAACAGCCACACATTTCCCGATCAAGGGTTTTCAACTTAACACCGATTTTTGCGAAAGAACCATTTTTACTTATTTATATACCCAATCCACTTAAACTGAGACCATCACTGTTCAAATGGATCGGACGTCTATCACCGCCAATTCAAGCCAATGAGTTAAGTGACTCTTGCTTTTGTAGGGTTTGGCGACAACATCCACTGGAGGTCGCTGGAAGATGGAAAGAACGAGGCAGCTGCCAGGTGAGCTGGATTAAAAGTGCCTATGACAGCAAAAACCATGTTTATTTCGTATTTCACGCGGTATTTAATATAAAATGGACCGCTTGGAGGTGTGTGCAAGCGATCCTTTTATTTAATCAATTTTTTAAATCGCGCGCCATGAAAATGAGTGACTTCCGGCTCCAACCTCGGGTTGTGGACGAATGTGAATGTGACGTCACCCGGGTCAGCATCTCATAATGCAGCATTGCTTTATAGCATGCATATGGGCTGCGGATTCAGCTTATTTTGCGGATTAATTAGTTTATTTTTCGCATCACGCATGCCAAATGTGCTGCAGGGTTTTGTTACTGCACCAGGGCGAGGCATTTGAGCCTTTTTGGGTTTCAAAATGTTCCCGTTCACCCCGAGATTGGCCAAAACAAGTCCGACAACTGTGGGACCATGAGAATTAAGAGGAAGTGAGTTAACATCGTGTTTTGTATTTCGTCAAATACTGGGATTATGGCACGTTTTAATAGGGAGGTGGCTTGCATTTTGTGGCTGACAATGCTCCTTGTCCACCAAAAATGCCACTCTGCCAACGACCGGCCCCCTCGGTCCTCTTCGTGTACCTGCCGGGAGAATGCTATACTCTGCTTATGCTCATAAACCCCCCCCCCCCCCCCCCCCCCCGCTCTCGTTTGCGGTTCCTTCGCATGCCTGCCGGGAGAACGGCATCTGTCTAAGCTCGTGAAGCCCCCCGCTCTTATTTGTGGTTGGCTAGATCGTCCAGACTTCCGGCCCTCTTCGCAAGCCCAGCAATAGACCCTACTCACCTACGTCACAAAATGACATGTCGCTGTATCCGGCCGCCATATTGTCCGTATTTTTTAGACTTATTCTCATTGTTTTCAATTAGTCGTGCAAGTTATAGAGCAATTCATGGAAGCCCCGGTGTTATCTGACGCTGTAAACTCATTGGATGCGTTGCTTAAAAGCCGTTATGTGGAAAAGCTTCAGTTTATCCATTCACCAGATCCATATTTGATGCCCAAAATGATTTTTTTCGACCCGCTGTCTTCGCCGTCTTTGCCTGACATCTGCTAGCTACCCTGATATTTACAACTATCTTGTCCACACAAAATCAGCCTATTCTCACGAAAGTTTGAAAAACTTTAAGAGCTTGGAGACCTATATATACTTCGTTGCTGGTTGGGTAAAACAGGTCCTCGTCCACGAAAATTCGGCAGGAATCTATCGTGTGATCAGGAAGGTGAGTTATGAAATTTTCAATTCAAAATCTTTTGTTCTTGCTAACATCCACTGTCAAGTCTAATGTATTTCATGTCATTTGTCAATGGAGCTAGGGCTTTTAATGTTTATATGGTTTAGCGATAGCACTCTCACTACATACATATATAATATGTAATAAATATGAAGTGCGATAGCACTACTCCAGATTGTCCCTAGTTGAATTTATTTTTTGGCTTTTGACCTCAATAGTGAAATTGTAAATTAATTGTATGACAACTGTCTGATTATCCCCTTATAATTAATTATATATTTTCGGGTAGTTCATTCACAACGTCTGGGTGTATGTTGTCGGCGATTAGCCTAGCAATGATCTTAATTGTGGTTGTCAGCCCAAAACCCTCTAAATATATATTAAATGTATCTTACCAGATATAAAATGACTACTACATAATCTGTGGTAGTCGTTTGGAGCCCAGTTTTCTCGTCGAAGTGCAGCAGTCAATCTCGGTCTCCTCTCCGGGTCTCTCCGTCTATCTTCTCTGTTTTTGCAACCGACCGCCACACACGACTTCACCATTTTGATTATTAATGTTAACGAGCAGAAAAACACGCCATAATAGGAGGAATTTACGAAGCGCTAATGCATTAACATGACGAGTATACGGACAACATGGCGTGGGGGCGTGGCTGTGACGTCACGTGAGTAGGGTCGATAGACCACTGTCTTCGGGTTGGGCTCGAGCAGCCACGCGCTCCTCCGACATCGGCCGGTTTGCCCGGCGGTCATTCTCCAGCTGCTTCCCCCTCAACGAGCATTCCTGCCCACAGCAGGGGAATGACGAGTTTGCTCGCCGCCGATCGGTGAAGGCTGTCCGGTCAACCCCGCCGCCGTGTGACATGATACGGGGTGGTTTTGTGTGCTTTTTGTTTTCGAAAGGCGTGAATAAGACTTGGAAACGCAGCTCAGTTTGGGTTAGCATGTCGGGTAGCTGTCACGCCTCCTGCTTTGTTTTACGCTCTTTCCTCCGTCTCTGAAGCCAGCACAGGGAAATGACAAAAGCCGGACTAACGACGATGGCATAAAATACCGTTGGGGAGGTGCAAGAAGTCAACAGTTTTGAACATAATGCCGTAATTTTGCCCTGTTGTACTGAATAAATGAAATTTTAATATTAATTATTCCATTTAGCACAAGACTGTTATTTAGCAATTGGGGGAAAATACTTGGATAAAAAGAATATCCTGTAAAAATGTTGGAGTAGAGATTGAAACAATGATATTTTGCTGCTCTGTGTCGCATTTTCCTCATTCTGAATAATTCCCTCTCAATGGGCTGAATTGTAAATCAGCTGAAATTGTGACCCTGCCGATGTCATCCTGTAGCTGGGGACGCTACAGCGCTATAATGACAGGCGTGGCTAAACATCAGATTAAAAGACTAATTTCTCATAATCTGCACTTTGCCAAATTGTTGTACAGTATATAGTCGAATCGTCTCAAAATATGATTCTAATTCACATAAAAATGCTTTTTAAGATTTTTTAAGCTGTCGCAGGCACTTTAACATGTTCCGTAATACCGTTATTGACACAGCAGCACCTAATGTTCAATCACTTAACAATTAACAACAAACAACTTTAGAATGTGACGCCAACAGCAGTGTTCATCCCACCCCCAAACGTTTTTCAAAGCCTATAGTCACACGGCACCCACATTTGTACAAAAAGCCTTAACCTTATGGAAATTACTGTATTTCATCATCTGTCCAAATGTTATTCCAAAGCCACAGCTGATAACAAAAAGTCCAATTTCACTAAACTTGTGTTTATACATGGTGGCTAGTGGTCTGCCTCTCATGGTCATCATCCACAAGACTTGGTGCGGAGCCTGTAAAGGTAAATGGGTGAACGACGCAGACGCGGCACATGTGTGATGTAGAAGCTAACAGTTTTGTTTGGACTCTTTATCAGCCTTAAAGCCCAAATTTGCAGAATCCAAGGAAATCGCAGAACTTGCCCACAACTTTGTGATGGTCAACCTGGAAGTGAGAACCAGTCAGTAAATATTCCACTGCAGGTACATTGTTGTTCACACTCATTTCCATTGCTGGCGAAAGGACGAAGAGGAACCAAAGGATGGGGACTTCACCCCCGACGGAGGCTACATCCCGCGCATCCTATTCCTAGGTGTGCTGACACAATGCCGATCCTTCACTGCCAAATGATCGGTAAATAACCAGTTGAAATTCTCACAGATCCCAGTGGTAAAGTCCGCCCTGAAATCACCAACAAAAACGGCAATCCCAACTACAAGTATTTTTACAGTAATGCCGAACAAGGTAAGAACTGCATTTAATAGCTGATCATTTGGTTGCTTCCCAACTTTTATTAAGCCAATTGACAAAATTCACATTCGAAAATCCTCACGCCACATTACCGTACAAAATCGTTACCAAGAAATCAGATTCTCTTGAAATTTAGTGGTGGTGTCCCACAAGGCTCTAAACACAGTCCACAAAAGTTTTTGAAAATTGGTTCCAAAAAAATCTCACGCTTGCTGTCATACATATCTAAATATTTTCCTCTTTACACTATTAGTAAAAACATTTTTACCAAAAAAATGTATAACTTTTGCACTAATGTAGATGGTTATTCTAAATGTACATAAATATATTTTATCAAGATGGCTAACTCAAAAGACATTGAAGTTCAATAGCTGCTCCATTTTAGGCCTTCACATCATACACATCAAAATCTGCTTTATAGGTCTTTTCATAGTTATATTTGCCTCCTTAGTTGTGTCAGGGATGAAGGAGGCGCAGGAGAAGCTAACAGGCGATGCCTTCAAGAGCACTCACGCGGGAGACGAGCTGTGAGGAGGCAAGCATCAGGGCTGCAAGGGCTACATCACCTCCGAACGACGCTGCCATAGCCAGAAGACTACTTGTCACATACTGTACAATAATGGATGTAAAGTCAATCAAGTGCCAAAATTGACGCACAACTTTCCATCAGGGTTTCCCACACTGAGGCTCCAAAACGGGTCGGTTTTTATCAAGACGCCAATTATGAAAAAGCTGTCAACTTTTATAAAACGCGCATAGAGTAGGCACATAACCACGTAGAACTGTTTCAGCGCCGTTGACAAGGCCAATTGTCTGACTGTTTTCATCTTTTCTGCTATGAGTTTAAATGAATCATGAGTAGACGTCAATGGCAGCCAATGTGTTAGTGCTATAATCTTTAGTGTTCGTTTCTGTAAAGTATATGTCGGGAAACCTTTCTGTAGACTACATGCATCGTCACCCTTAAAGCCACGGCAATTAGTTTCTGCTAATGTTGAAGACACCACGTGCTTCCAAAGATGATTTCTTGCCAATGTGAGTTTATTTGTTGTTTGCTCATTTTATCCTGTTATTTTTGCCTCCTTTTTTACCCTGTAAATAAAGGTTTCTTGTAGTGAGTGCTATGTGTGCTAATTGTTTTGCTGATGGTTTTAATTATCCAATGTGGAGTCGGTGACTTCGCTGTGATTGACTGATTGTATCGCAGCAAATTGAGTTAGTCAACTTTACGTCATATATAGCCCATAAACCAAAAAAAGAGAAATAAACGGCTGCTAAAATTAAAGCTGGCAAATCAGAAAAAAAGTGTATATATTATAAAACTAATTAAAAATGTATTTAAAAAATGATGCCTGTCACGTTTAGCATTCAGGCAGGAGGAGTGTCCCATGCACTTTGCCAAAGCATCACCCAGTGACGACAAGCCTCAAGTTTTTGTAGGAGGAGGACTGGCAGGTAGGGTCGTTGATCTAGAACCTCCCCTGCTTGGCGTCTCCGATAGCCCCCCACACATCAAAGACGAACTCATCCGGGAAGGCGAAGTCCCCGAGCGTCTCGTCCAGTGCCATGGCGAACTCATCCGGGTTCTTTTTGTCGCGGCCCACCTCTACCATGGTTGCCGCTGGATGGAAATTTTCATGAAAAGATAAAAATTTCACTTGGTGTAATATATTGTAAAACCAATCTGACAAAGTTTACTAAATTCCATTGAATATGATCAGATGGTGGACACTCACCAAGTTCAGTGTCTCTGATTCCCATGTAGCTCTCCAGAAGATCATCCACCTTTTTCACTGCTTTCTCCTCAAACTCTGTCGGCTGGACAACACACACACAAATTACATTTATGTACCTAAATATTCACATTTCATTCATATGAAATTGCACATATTTGTTGACGCACTTTGTTTATTCATTTTTATGTAATTAGGTGAAACCATACATATTCATTATTTGCTGTTCTGCTCCAGTCCAGGTTTTTCTGTCCACATTTGAACTTGCCTCCTCAAGGATATGATAAGGGGGACATTGGAATGTATTGTTTACACGTTGCATGATTACATGGTTCAGCCTTTTGAGGCTGGCATGAACTCATTTATTTGCATAGGAACAATCGTTGATTTTGTCAACGGTGACGATAACGAAAATATTTTGTTAACGAACAATTATGTCATTACGCCACGAAATGATAGCGAGCTAAAAACGTGCCTTTGAAGATTAAGACATAACGAGACGAATGGCAGTTTTCGTCTTGACGAGATGAGAATGAGATGAAAATGGAATAGTTTCCTTCATACAGTGGGGTAAATAAGTATTTAGTCAACCACTAATTGTGCAAGTTCTCCCACTTGAAAATATTAGAGAGGCCTGTAATTGTCAACATGAGTAAACCTCAACCGTGAGAGACAGAATGTGTGTGTGTGGGGGGGGGACAGAAAATCACATTGTTTGATTTTTAAAGAATTTATTTGCAAATCATGGTGGAAAATAAGTATTTGGTCAATAGCAAAAGTTCATCTAAATACTTTGTTATGTGCCCTTTGTTGGCAATAACGGAGGCCAAACGTTTTTTGTAACTCTTCACAAGGTTTTCACACACTGTTGCTGGTATTTTGGTCCATTCCTCCATGCAGATCTCCTCTAGAGCAGTGTTTTGGGGCTGTCGTTGGGCAAAACGGACTTTCAACTCCCTCCACAGATTTTCTATGGGGTTGATATCTGGAGACTGGCTAGGCCACTCCAGGACCTTGAAATGCTTCTTATGAAGCCACCCCTTTGTTGCCCTGGCTGTGTGTTTGGGATCACTTGCCACGTTTACATGGAGCCAAATATTCCAATTACAATCGGAATATTGGTTCAAACCGAATAAATGTGTTCCATATAAACACCTCATTCGGAATGAACAGGCCCAAAACGAATGGAATTTCTTTCCGATTCACAGGGGTGGAATATTCCTTTTCCCAAACCGATTAGAAGTAAAATTATATCATGTAAACGGGGAATGGGAATGGTGTCTGGTTGCGTTCTTTCTGCACATGCTCCGTACTGACGTGGTGACGTCACTTGGTGACGTAAGTAACGTCACTTGCAACATGGCTTCCAAGCACACGCACAGCGCACCCACACAACTTTTTAAATGAACGGCGTATCATTCGGAAGTTTTGTTTCCACTCGAAAAGTTAAAACAGCAGCTGATCTGACGATCGATCTCCATGTTTTGCAACGTGACGCTTTGTTTTGATTAATCTGCGCATGTCAGACGGCAGTTGTCAAACGTCCTTTCGGAATAAAGGCAGTCACATGTAAACGCTGGATCGGAATAGATGAAGTGACATGTAAACAGCTGATCTGAAATTTCCATTCGGAATGATTTGAATCGGTATGAATAAAAGTCAGCATGTAAACGTGGCTATTGTCATGCTGAAAGACCCAGCCAGCCACGTCTCGTTTTCAATGCCCTTGCTGATGGAAGGAGATTTTCTCTCAAAATCTCTCGATACATGGCCCCATTCATTCTTTCCTTTAAACAGATCAGTCGTCCTGGTCTCTTTGCAGAAAAACAGCCACAAGGCATGACGTTTCCACCCCCGCTTCACAGTGGGTATGGTGTTCTTCGGATGCAATTCAGTATTCTTTCTCCTCCAAACAAGAGAACCTGTGTTTCTACCAAAAAGTTCTATTTTGGTTTCATCTGAGCATAACACATTCTCCCAGTCCTCTCTCAGTAGTCCCAGCTCTCTGTAGGTCATTCACTAGGTCAGCCGTGTGGTTCTGGGATTTTTGCTCACCGTTCTTGTTATCATTTTGACGCCATGGGGTGAGATCTTGCATGGAGCCCCAGATCAAGGGAGATTATCAGTGGTCTTGTATGTCTTCTATTTTCTAATAATCTCTCCCACAGTTGATTTCTTTACACCAAGCGTTTTACCTATTGCAGATTCAGTCTTCCCAGCCTGGTGCAGGTCTACAATTTTGTCTCTGGTGTCCTTCGACAGCTCTTTGGTCTTGGCCATAGTGGAGTTTGAAGTGTGACTGACTGAGGTGGTGGACAGGTGTCTTTTATACCGATAATCTTCATCCGACATCTTTGACAGCCAGAAATCTTGCTTGTTTGTAGGTGACCAAATACTTATTTTCCACTCTAATTTGGAAATAAATTCTTTAAAAATCAAACAATGTGATTTTCTTTTTTCTTCTTCCACATTCTGTCTCTCATGGTTGAGGTTTACCCATGTTGAAAACTACAGGCCTCTCTAATCTTTTCAAGGAGGATAACTTGCACAATTGGTGGTTGACTAAATACTTATTTGCCCCACTGTATGTTCAAAATGTGTGTGTTTTTTTTGTTTTTTGTTTTCCCCTACACAATAAAATAACGAAGTGAATATCCACCAAGACTGGTGATTCCATAATTTTTCCAGGAATTGCAATAATTCCCCATAATTGATCACTTTTAGCATCAAATTACAGCACGTTGCAGTACTTGCCTCCTCTTCTACCGTCGCCGGGCCTTTGGCGCGAAGTCTCAGCGTTGCCTTTCCGTTGCCAATCTTGTTGTCACCACTGGGCTTGGCGCCCTTCGACCTTGGCTCCAGCATTTCTGGATGTGGACAAATAAATTACATTTTTCTCAATTAAAATTCTTACAGGTGTTGAAAGCACCAAAAATTTGTGTGAAAAACACCTCTACATCATGTACAGTGCTGCTCGAAAGTTTGTGAACCCCACAGCGATGGTCAGATTTTTTGTAAAAAAAACTAAAATAACCTTATTAAATGTTAAGTTATACCCAAATCCACAATACTGACATTCCAAATAATGGACTGAAACAAAAGAAATAGTTATATTGTCATTCTTTATTTAACAAAAGTGGTTGATTTAAGAAAAACTCAGATATCATGTGTGCAAAAGTATGTGAACCCCTTCAGTTAATAGGATATTGCGCCTCCTTTTGCAGAGATTACCTCAACCAAACGGTTTCTGTAGTGACTAATCAGCCTCTCACATCTACTTTGGGGGATTTTTGCCCATTCTTCCTTGCAGAACGCAGTCAGTTGAGAGAGGTTTGATGGGCGTCTGGCATGAACTGCTCGCTTCAGGTCCCGCCACAGCATTTCAATGGGATTTAGGTCAGGACTTTGACTGGGCCAGTCCAGAACACGAATCTTCTTCTTTTTCAGCCATTCCTTGGTTGTATTGCTGGAATGCTTTGGATCATTATCATGTTGCATGATCCACCTTCTGCCAAGCTTTAACTTCAAAACAGATGGCGTCAGGTTATGTTCTAGGATTTGACAATATTCCTCAGAATTCATGATTCCCTGGACTATGTGGAGTTGTCCAGGTCCTGAGGATGAAAAGCAAGCCCAGATCTTGACATTCCCACCTCCATGCTTCACTGTTGGGAGAAGGTTCTTTTGGTGGTATGCAGTGTTGACTTTTCGCCAGACATGGCGGTTTTGGTTGTGACCAAACAGTTCAATTTTGCACCTACATCAGTTGATGAAAACTCTTTTTAATTTAGTCTCGACAACACAACTGTTAAAAAAACAAAAAAAACTACTGAATTGATTGATTAGGAAATCAGGTTGAAATAATAGAAAATTCCAAAATGTTGAGGGGGTTCACAAACTTTTGAGCAGCACTGTATATGTGTGATTGATCGGCGACTCACCAAAGGCCTTCATGGGCTCCACCAGCTTGAGGGTGAAGGTCTCATTCGTGGGCAGCTCCTTGAGCATGCGGGCCACCTCATAGTGGCGCGTACCCACGATGTTGCGGCCATTGATGCACTCGATGTGGTCTCCCACGCAGATCACCTTCACCTTGTCCACCACGCTGCCTTCTTTGATGCGCTGAAACACATGTAAAATAGCACACAAATTACACAAACATACACAAAACTGTAATGTACTGCTGCCCGAATGTTAGTAGAGTAGCAGAAAAATCTGACTCAAGTATGAGTAGCATTACTTCAAAATATTACTCAAGTAAAAGTAATCATCCCTGAAAATCACTCAAGTACAAGTCAAGAAGTATTCGGTAAAAAGTATTTTTTGCGGTGCATTAACGATACCATGTGATTGTTGAAAAGGCCGCAGTATATACATAGGACCTCCGACTGCAAGCTTGTGTGTGGTCATGTGACTGCATTGTTACGTCTGATTGGCATAATGCAGGTGATTATTGTTGCGACGTCTCATTGGTGAAACTGTTAGAACCAATGTGCTGGCAAAAATAGGGGTAACGTTACTTTAAAATAATAATACTAAAGTAAAATTAAAAGTCATCACTCAACAAAATTTACTCAAGTACAAGTGAAAAAGTATTCAGAGAAAAAAATACTCAAGTAATGATTAACATTGTGATGAAATGCTTAAAATGTTTGATTTAAAAAAAATTTTTTTTTTTTAAACAATTTCAATATTTTTTTCCTCAGTACAACGCCATTCATATGAACTGTTATTATTAAACTGGACTATAACCTATTACATGACAATGTTAGGGCCGACAATTACACACAAAACTAGGGTTGTGACAAAATATCGAAATGGTGATATATCGTGATACTTTGTATCCCAAAAGGTTATCGATATGCTCCAGCCAAGAATCAAGATATTGTTTTAAAAAAGTGTCAATGTCTAAAAAATTTTTAAAAATGAACCAAAAAGTTGCTACCAAAATCTTCCATCATAATAGTGTCTCAGTTAAATCTGAAGCTGCATTGACGGTGCTCAACGCCCCATTCCATTTACACTGGGAACGTTCGTTCATTTGAAACCAGAGCATTCACAATCATTCTGTCCGATTTTCAGGGCATAGGTCACTTGCTGTTCATTTTAGGGAATTTACGGGTAATTTCCAGTTGAGTTTGAGTCACTGCCTATTCATTTGGGTATTTTATGGGTCACCTCCTGTTTATTTTGAGTTACAGAACTGGAAGTGACCCATAAAATACCCCAAAATCAACAGGAAGTAACTGAAAATCAACAGGTAAATGACATTAAATGGCCAAAAATTACCTCATTGCCTGGCATTGGCTGCGACTGATGACCATAGACGTTCAATCCGTTTGAAGTGGGAGGGATGCCACCCTCCCAAATCAAATGAATTGGACGTCTACTAGTGATAAACTCATTCCAATTCACAGCAGAAGCTTGTTTTTCTGTTTATTAGTTGTTTGTAGAATATCCTAGAATGATTACCTGACCAATGTATCGATAATCGTTGTATCGCCATATCGTCAGATCATCGTTGCTTTGTATCGCCAATCGTATCGTATCGTGAGGTACCAAGAGGTTACCATTCCTACACAAAACATTACATTTGGACCACAAAAACCTACAGAAATGAAAACATCGTTCGTCCAAAGAGCAAGAGTGCCCTCTAGTGGATTTCCTACCATAAAATTAAAACAATCATACCTCCTGTCTTCCGTGGTCTTTTGGTGCTAAATAAAAACAGAGGTCAAAAACCACACATTCGGGTAATGTTGACTAATTCAAATATTTTGATTACTACAAAGCTTAAAGACGCAATGTGACTGAATAGGCTGACTTGATCATAGGACTTCCAACTGCAAGTTTGTGTGTGTCGTCAAATCTAATCTGCAAAATAAAGAGGAAAAATGTAACGACACTCATGTAGCCCAAAGTAGCAAAGTAAGAGTAGAATTACTTCTTCACATATCTACTCATGTAAATGTATGGGGGGTAAAACTACTATTAGGAGTACATTCTCTAAAAGTTACTCAAGTAAATGTAACGATTACTACCCACCTCTGCTGCTGCCTTTATCGGGTTCAGTGTGAAATGTAATATTTATATTAATGTAACAATTAATAAGAAACTGGGCAGTTGTGCCTTGATTTACAAATTGAACTCTTCACTGTCAATGCGTGTTATTCAGTATGAATGGATTTAAAATGTCATATCTGTTCAAGCTCCCCATAACATTTCAATAATATTGTCATGTGATTTTTAAATCATAAAAATAGTGTTCAAGACGTACTATACTTAATAAAGGCATATAGTATAAAGACACGTAGTTCAACTCAATGTAAATAATTAAAGAGTTTGTGCATCAAGTTTGAGTCATTGTGCAGCTTCTTCTGGTGTGCGCGCGCATTCGCCAGCAGAGGGGAGTATAATAAACAATACGTGCAGAATGTAAACCTCGGAGTAGTCATAGTTGGGAATTTTTAACATTTTTGGGTAATATTGTTTTTAGTTTTAGATGGGAAAAATCTTTTTTTTTTTTTTTTTTTTTTTTTTTGCTGTGTTTAATAGTCAATACAAAAAAAAATAATTTCATCGTTCTGTTCAGGATGTGGTCGTCAGTGAGAAATGACTGGTCTTCTCTGGTATGTGTGGAATGGGTCAGGGGTCCCAATATTTTTGTTCATAACACTGCTAATAAATTCCACCTGACCTACACTGTAAATCTTTAAACCCATCTAATCCCCACTTTACTGTAAAGTGCTCACTTATCTGGCTCACATACTTTCCACGCTTTTTAAAAGTATAAAATAAATTATCGTTATTTCACAACCTTATTAGTTGTGTCGGTAGTGTTGTACTGTGGGCATACAGTGATAATCCTTCCCGGTACAGGTCTTACAAGATAGTCGCTGTCATGTGAAAGCAACATGTTGACTCAGTAGGGTGGCCTTTAGTCCTCCTAGTTCAAATGGATTGGACGTCTATCACCATTAAGTGTAACAAATGAGTTAAAAACTTAGTAATGTGCTATTTTACCTCAACATATAAGTTGTCACCTCAACTTGTGAAAAGGGGGAATTGGTGTAGTTAATTCAATTGTTGTTGCAGTGTTGTTTTTGGTAGCCTTTCAATTTTTGTCTTAGTCTTTTGGACGAAATATTTATTTGTCTTTGTCATATTTTAGTCATTTCAAAATGTGTTAGTCTTTGTTTAGTTTTCGTCGACGAAAACTCAAAATTTGTCTGTAAAAATTCGAACTTTCCAGTCAAAAAATTAAGGTTTCCAACAATTTGAATGAATGAATGAATGAACATTGACAGATGAGCACATGTTGTAGCGTCTACAAGGACAATGCCAACTTGAGGGTTTTCCGATGGCTTTATTTGCAATTGGAAATACGGAGCACTACTACTGTCAGCCATAGCCGATGCCAACAAAACAAAAACAATACAACGACAGTTTAATACGCCACAGTTAATGCTAACGTGAATGCTATGCTAATGCTACGAGGTAAATTTACTGTGTGATGATCACTCCGCGTAGAACTTGCCAAGAAAAGAAAACAAGTGTTACCATGTTTCAAAACAAGCAAGCCTAGAGCGCAGCCTGGCTTGAAGAACATCATTGTTTATACATCTTTGGTCATGAATGAGTTAACCACCAGTCACCGGTGACAGTCAGGGTGGTTGGCGCAGGACAACCGAACACTGCTACGATGCAGGGTAACTTACACATACAATAATAAAATGTCACACTGTGTGGACATGTGACGGAAACTATGGCGGATTTTCGCCTCTTTGTTGTCTCGACAGAAGAAAACTGGCATTGGTTTCATTATGTTTCGATCTCTCGAGACACGTTTTTTAGTTCGTTAACTCACCTGCTCCCAAAAACATATAAACATGCTCTATTTTTAATTGTTTCAGTGTCCCAAAGACGTATTTATATGTCTTCAAGGTTTTTTTTCATAAAAAGACCTCTCTGGGTTCTGATTCAACTTAGCTCCAAAGCAGAAGAACCCCTGGGCAGAACAACCGGAAGGACGCCCGGGATGCCATGCACTGGACGAACGAGCAGAATGACCCGGACCACCAGTGCAGCGGAGGATGCCGTTGAGTCCGTGCTGCTCGCCGAGCAGAGACAGGCAGCGATGAGGGAAAAGTTTACCCTGGCTGTTACCGCCACAACAGCGTCATCTCTCAGTTAGATATGTGTAAATAAATTGTTACTTTGCTATCAAAAGCTCTATTTGTCTTGTTGTTTATGTTATTTTGTAAAAGAAAACCTTATTCAGATGTTTGGGATGTAACTAAAGCAAAAATTAGCTGTGTTAAAGGGATCCTCTATTTTTAAGACAAGTAATTCTTAAAACATAAATGTTAGTATGAGTTATAATAATTTGATATTAAAACCCCTCTTTATGTTTTTGTTTTGATAAAGTTTGTAAAATTATGTTAAGTGATAGGTCGCCATTCTTGTTACGTCGCAGTGCGTGACGTCACTGGCCCCGAATGCCGAAATTCCAGCTTGTCACTCGTTAGCTTTCCCAACATGTCGTCAGTTCTACCCTTCCTATTTGAACCAGATCTGAAAAGTGAAGAGCAGGACAGCACTGTCGGTCGTTCACAAGACGAGTTTCAGGGAAAAATGCGTGCAGCAAATACCTGATAAGACAAAAGTTGGGCAAAACTGGTGATGCGAGAGAGTCCAGTTGGTAACTCCGGTTGGGAGCGAGAGTGCATGCTGTTGGGATTCGGGAACTCCGGTTTTATTAGCAGATATTCAAGGTAAGCATATTGCATTTTCAAACGTTTTCCCAATATAATTATGTAGATTGTTAGCATCTAGAGCTGTCGTGCGCTTTACATACAGTACAGGCCAAAGAGCACACCTTGTGTAATCCAGGTCTTGTACATTGTAACGCATGGTAGCTAGGATACGTGTATAAAAGTACCAGAAAGGGGAGAAGCTTCCACTTATGCACATTTATTCACAAAAAATAATATTTCCACCTTGACCACTCTTCACTCGGGAGCTCAGCAGTACGCAAACACGCATTCCCTGACGAACTCCAACATTGTTGTAAGGTCCACGTCAGAGTCACTGTCGTCACTGTAGCGTGCCATAGTGCTTTAATTATTTAGTATGATTTGGGGAAAACTCCCACAAAGAATAGTCAACAAAAAAGATAGCAATACTAATCCAAATCCGCATTTTTTACTCACTCGAAGACCAGGAATTAGACCGATCCCATGGCAATAGCGCAGCCGCGATTAGGCCGTCGATTCCACAAAATAGACTGATCCGAAAAGCCGCTGTGGGACCGACGAATAAAAATAAATGGACAGATCCAAAACCATCATTGCAGACGCGATGGGACCCTTACTTGACTGAGGATCCAGGAAAAATGTTCGGGCGCCAGTTGTAACGCGTGGTGGGTAGGATGCATGCATACAGGGACCAAAAAGGGGGAGAAGCTTCCACTTATGCACATTTATTCACTAAAAATAATAATTCCACCTTGACCACTCACTTCACTCCCCTTTTTTCCATTTGACTGGAAATTGCATCCAAAAGCAGCACGTCGTGGCATTTTACTTCGCGAGTTTAGGCAGCAATAAGCAATTGTTGAACACGCTACACATTTTGAAAGATACCAATTACGTCATCACTGCGAGCCCGCAAACCATGGCACCAACTAACGGTCAAAATATGGACTAAATATTATAAAATATTGCCATTGATTTAACATTTTATGTGTTTCTAACAACGTGTTTTAGTACAAGAGAACAATTGTGGTTTATTAAAGCCTACATGTATTTAAATCAGAGGATCACTTTAAACTTTCAAATGTCGAAAGTAGACATCTGAGAGCAATTGTTGGCTGTTAATGTACATCAAAAATGAAGACATTGATTGCCTAAAAATGGTTCAATATTAGGTGAAATGTGTTGTTTTCTCATGTAGATTTATAATTTCTCTTTACAAAAAACAATGTTTTATCTGATTACTCGACTAATCGATAGAATTTTCTGAAGAATACTCGATTATTAAAATATTCGATAGCTGCAGCAGTGTCACAGTGTCATGCTGTTTTCAAACATTTTATTTTTTATATGCCGCTTTAACATGGTGTTTTTTCCATACATCTTTTCCATAAAGATTGGGAACTGTGATTTGTATTTTTGCTTGTATTCATTTCCATGCAAATTTAGTTTGCACACTTGAGCCATAAATGTTCTGCTTTGTGGAGCTGCACTTTGCAAGAGGAATGACAAAATAAAAATCCTGTGAACGGTTTTTCGATCAGCTCATCGGCTGCCGTTTGCAGTAGCGTCCCCCTGCTGCTAAAGTGCAGTTTTACCTTGATGAAGGCGAACCCCGCGCCGTTATCTGTGATGGTGAGGCCCAGCGCGTCCTCAGACTTTAACACCTTAACCTCTTTCTTGATGCCTCGGACGTGGGCGAAGATGAAATCCTCCAGGCCGATCTGACCGCCAAGTAACTTGTCCATGTCGATCTTGTGTGTGTTGAGGGTACAGAAGAGAATCTGGAAGGCAAAAACGAAAAATGCGAGAATCAGTCTGGATCATACAAACGGCAGAAGGCGTGTTAATCACTGATGGCCCTGAGTGTCATCAAAATAAGAAAAAGACGAATGACCTTCACACTTTACAGGGCTCATCAGTGTGATCAGCAGAAACACTAAGCTGATTTCACAGCACTTTAAACAGATGGAAACCCAGCTAGTGGTCCGACTGCCGTCACTCATTTGTTGCACTTCACCATCTTTGTCTGAGCTCCATAATCAGAGGATACAACAACATTAGGTAGGCCTATGTAATTGAACACAACAGCATTGTGGGAATGCCTCAGCGCAAACTCATCTTTGTCACAGGCCACATCATAGTTGAATCGTTTAGAGAAAAATGGCCCAAAACCACTTTTTTGAACCTCCTATCACATTCACTACAGAACAACTTGGGGTGTAACGGTACACACGTACCTTGGTATGGGGGTCACGGTTCGGTACAACAGGAAAAACAAAAACGCTTTTTTATCACAAGATTTGAAAGTAAGGTTTGTTTGCTTTTACTGAAACTGAAAAGCAGTACTTATTAGGGCTGCAGCTATCGATTATTTAGGTAATCGATTAATGAATTAGTAAGTTCCAATAATCGGATTACAAACATTTAAAGTGCCTGTGACACGAAAAAGCATGTTTATTTCATAATACACGCGGTATTTTATGCTCCTGAATGAAATTGACCGCTTGGATGTGTGTGGAAGCCATCGCTATATTTATTTAGTTTTTTGAATCCCGCGCCATGAAAATGAGTGACTTCCGGCAACAGTCTCGAGTTGAGAACGAGGGCGCTGTGACGTGTACGGAGGAAGGAGTCCTCTTCACTATACAGTCGTACTGTTGTATGAGGACTAAGTTGTAAGTAAGCTGATTTTGCGGATTAATACATTTATTTTTTGCATTACGCCAGCCAAACGGCTGCAGAAAAATCTTGCTGTAGGAAGGAGAGGTGTGTGCGCCTTTTTGGGGTTTCAAAAGGTTCCCATTCACCGGTGGATATTGGCCAAAACAAGCCCTACTACTGTGGGACCATGGGACTTACAAGGAAGTGAGTAAACATCGTGTTTTGTATTATGTCAAATACTGGGATCATTTTAATATGTAGATGGCTTGCATTTTGTGACATGCTCCTTGTCCCCTCGGGCGACGACCGGCGGCTTGCCGCACATCACCCCACCGGGAGAGCACTACTAGTATACTCGGCTATATTCCCCTCTTCATTCAAGTGCCCGGTGTTCTGTCAAATTTTCCGACCGATCAGAAATAGCAACTTTGAGTTAAAAATAGCCGCGAAAACAGCGATTACAAAGTAAACAGTACACACTTTCTTTAAATAAAGGACTACTCACGTTTGATCATAGATTGGCATGTCATTGGCATTGTCTGGCAGTGGTCATTGTCCAGCTGCTTCCCCTGCGAGCTCCCCTGTCCGTAGTAGCTAGGAACTAGCTGTAAATTGCTCTCCGCCGATCGGCAAACCTCCCGGCGAAGACAATCGACAACCCAGTCGTAATGTGAAATGTTCTGGGCTAGTTATGTGTGATTTTCCGCTTCGAAGACTTTGAAACATCACTAGGTTCGGGTTAGCATGTCGGCTAGCTCTCACGCCTCTTGGTTTATTTACATTCTCCGAAGCCGGGGAAGGGAAATGACATAAACCCGATTTATGTGGCATAAAATATCGTTTGGGAGGTGCGACAGTAAAGGTGAAGTCGACAGTTTTGACCATTATGGAGTAATTTTGCCATGTCGTCTTGAATAAATAGATTTTTATTATTTCATATTCCATTTAGCACAAGACTTATTTGTCATGACCATGCCATTTATTTAGCTATTGGGGGAAAATACTTGGATAAGAAATAATACCCTATAAAAATATTGGAGTGGAGAGACTGAAACAATGACATTTTGCGGCTCTCTTCGGCACGTTTTCCTCGTTCTGAAAAATCCCCCCTCAACGGGCTGACTGGTCCTTCTCAAGCCATTTATTTAGCTATTGTGGAAAAATACTTGGATAAAAAGAATATCCTGTAAAAATATTGGAGTAGAGAGACTGAAACAATGACATTTTGCAGCTCTCTTCGTCACGTTTTCCTCGTTCTGAATATCCCCCTCAATGGGCTGACTGGTCCTTCTCAAGCCATTTATTTAGCTATTGGGGGAAATACTTCGATAAAAAAAATATCCTGTAAAAATATTGGAGGAGAGAAACTGAAACAATGACATTTTGCGGCTCTCTTCGTCGCGTTTTCCTCGTTGTGAATAATTCCCCCTCAATGGGCTGCATACTAAATCAGATGAAATCGTGACTCCGCTGAAGTCATCCACCTGTTGGAGACGCTAGAGCCCTATAATGGTAGGCGTGGCTAACCGGCAGATTAAAAGATTAATTTCTCATCACCTGCGCTTTGCTAAATTGTTGTACATAGTTGAATCGTCTCAAAATATGATTCTAATTCACATGATAATCCAGTTTAGGACTTTTTTTCTCGTGTCGTGCGCACTTTAATGCATTGCAGAATAAATTGTAGGATATGTAAGACAAATAAACAGGTGTTTATGCTTAAAAATAAAATTATATTTATTTTGGCTTGCTAAGATTACACTTTCAAAAGAGCATTAAATGTGATTTAAAAAAAAATTCCCGAGTGTTTCTGCAAACAATAAAGAATTGCACTTTCATTTCACAATAGCAATAAATGCATTTAAAATGAAATTAAAATACCAGAGCTTAGCTTCAAACAATATACAACACAATAAATGAGGATCTAAGTACAGCAAAAGAAAAAATTACTTGCGTGGCAAAAGTCGGCTAGCTTAAATGCAAAATACAGTGGGGTAAATAAGTATTTAGTCAACCACCAATTGTGCAAGATCTCCTACTTGAAAAGATTAGAGAGGCCAGTAATTGTCAACATGGGTAAACCTCAACCATGAGAGACAGAATGTGGAAAAAAAAAAAAAAAAAAAAAAAAGAAAATCACATTGTTTGATTTTTAAAGAATTTCTTTCCAAATTAGAGTGGAAAATAGGCATTTGGTCACCTACAAACAAGCAAGATTTCTCGCTGTCAAAAAGGTCTAACTTCTTCTAACGAGGTTTAACGAGGCTCCACTCGTTACCTGTATTAATGGCACCTGTTTTAACTCATTATCGGTATAAAAGACACCTGTCCACAATCTCAGTCAGTCACACTCCAAACTCCACTATGGCCAAGACCAAAGACCTGTCGAAGGACACCAGAGACAAAACTGTAGACCTGCACCAGATTGGGAAGACTGAATCTGCAATAGGTAAAACGCTTGGTGTAAAGAAATCAACTTTGGGAGCAATTATTAGAAAATGGAAGACATACAAGACCACTGATAATCTCCCTCGATCTGGGGCTCCATGCAAGATCTCACCCCGTGGCATCAAAATGATAACAAGAATGGTGAGCAAAAATCCCAGAACCACACGGGGGACCTAGTGAATGACCTACAGAGAGCTGGGACCACAGTAACAAATGCTACTATCAGTAACACAATGCGCCGCCAGGGACTCAAATCCTGCACTGCCAGACGTGTCCCCCTGCTGAAGAAAGTACACGTCCAGACCCGTCTGCGGTTCGCTAGAGAGCATTTGGATGATCCAGAAGAGGACTGGGAGAAGGTGTTATGGTCAGATGAAACCAAAATAGAACTTTTTGGTAGAAACACAGGTTCTCGTGTTTGGAGGAGAAAGAATACTGAATTGCATCTGTAGAACACCATACCCACCGTGAAGCATGGGGGTTCAAACATCATGCTTGGGGGCTGTTTTTCTGCAAAGGGACCAGGACGACTGATCTGTGTAAAGGAAAGAATGAATGGGGCCATGTATCGAGAGATTTTGAGTGAAAATCTCCTTCCATCAGCAAGGGTATTGAAGATGAGACGTGGCTGGGTCTTGCAGCATGACAATGATCCCAAACACACAGCCAGGGCAACAAAGGAGTGGCTTCGTAAGAAGCATTTCAAGGTCCTGGAGTGGCCTAGCCAGTCTCCAGATCTCAACCCCATGGAAAATCTGTGGAGGGAGTTGAAAGTCCGTGTTGCCCAACGACAGCCCCAAAACATCACTGCTCTAGAGGAGATCTGCATGGAGGTATGGGCCAAAATATAGCAACAGTGTGTGAAAAGCTTGTGAAGAGTTACAGAAAACGTTTGGCCTCCGTTATTGCCAACAAAGTATTTAGATGAACTTTTGGTATTGACAAAATACTTATTTTCCACCATGATTTGCAAATAAATTCTTTAAAAATCAAACAATGTGATTATCTGTTTTTTTTTTCCACATTATGTTTCTCATGGTTGAGGTTTACGCATGTTGACAATTAAAAAGGCCTCTCTAATATTTTCAAGTGGGAGAACTTGCACAATTAGTGGTTGACTTCAAGTGTCTGTGTGCAGCTTTTATAATAGACTTAATTTATTTTCCTCTCAAAATCACTCAAAATATAGCCATTAATATCTGAACCCCTGGCAACAAAAGTGAGTAAACCCCTTAGAAACTAAGTCCATCCCTAAATGTCCAATTTGAGTACTGCTTTCATTTTCCCTCCAAAATGTCATGTGACTCGTTACAGGACTGCTGTCAGCATTGCTGCAGAGATTGAAGAGGCGGGGGGTCAGCCTGTTAATGCCCAGACCATACTCTACACTCTGCACTCTACATCAAATGGGGTGCATGGCTGTCACCCCAGGAGGAAGCCTCTTCTGAAGACGAAACACAAGAAAGCCCGCAAACAGTTTGCTGAAGACATGTCAACAAAGCACATGGATTACTGGAACCATGTCCTATGGTCTGATGACACGGGCGGGCTTTCTTTTGTATCAAGTGGCACTTTTTAACTTTTACAGTACTTCATTACATTTTACAGCACGTATCTGTACTGTTTACTCCACTACTTTTTAATTGTCGCCCGAGTTAAACGTTACTTTAGCTTAGTTTTTCTTCCTCATTGTGAATTGATAGTTTCTTTTTTATGCCTCCGGCGCATCTATAAGCCCCGCACAACACTGTATGCCGTAATTGAGCACCAGGGGCAGCAACACGAGTGCAAGCAAGATTAGGCAGATGAACAAGATATTAACCAATAAAAGCTAACAGTGAGAGCAGCACACCTTCAGATGGCTGCTGCACACTCTTGTCCAGTAGGTGGGAGTATGCACCTAATAGTAGTTTGCAAACCACCATTTGACAAAATGTTTTAAGTTAAGTTTTTTTAAACTTCTTTTTACAGTACGATTTTATTATTTGTTATTACCATTCTGCACAGTTTGAAATAAAATTGAGCAGTTTTGCTTGTAAAGTAAATTTCAATAGGATTGTTGTACTTTTACTTGAGTATTTTTTTCCTCGATGCTTGAACTTTTCTTTGAGTATTTTTTTTTTTTTTGCCCCTTACCTGTACTTGAGTAAAAAAAAAAAAGCGAGTGCTTCTTTCACCGCTGGCCATAGTGGACCGACCCAAAAACCATCATCACAATTGTGGCGCCATTACAGCAGTATGAAAAAGTATCTGAACATTTAGGAATTTCTCACAATTCTGCATAAAATCACCATCAAATGTGATCTAATCTTTGTCAAAACCACACAGATAAAAAAAAAACAGGGTCTGCTTTAACTAAAACCATCCAAACATTTAAATGTTCTTAATATTTTAATAAGGATAGCATGCAAACAATGACAGAAGGGGGAAAAATAAGTAAGTGAACCCTCTGCCTAAAAGACTGAAAGAGCAATTGAAACCAATTTTTACCAAACAATTTAAGTTTGGTGTGTGCCCAATCACTGATGAGTGGTTTAAAGCTGCACTTCTCACAGTGGTTTTGTCGAGGAAAATGGGCCAAAATTAGTCCTGATCGATGTGCCAGACTGATCTGCAGCTGCAGGAAGCGTCTGGTTCGAAGTTATTGCTGCCAGGGGGGGGGCGGCAAAATATTAAATGTGATGGTTCACTTCTTTATTCATCCCCCTTCTGTCATTGTTTGCATACTATCCTTATTAAAATATGAAAACCTATAAATGTTTGGGTGGTTTTAGTTAAAGCAGACACTTTTTTCATCAATGTGATTTTGACAAAGATCATATCACATTTGATGGTGATTTTATGCAGAAATGTGAGAAATTTCAAAAGGTTCAGATACTTTTTCACACCACTGTACATATCTGTCAGATTACTTTAAATTGTAAACATTTTCACTTTGGATTCAGAGGACTGGACTGTGAATGCTGACGTTTCAGTGTCGCTGACAATGCTGGACGTCCATTTTGACTGGGAGTGAATGATAGCTGCCAACTTTTCCCAGTCAAAACGGATTGAACGTCTAGCGCACCAATGGCAGCCAATGAGTTATGAGAATGTTGTCGCTGAGGCAGAAATCTTATCTTGTGCAAGAACTGAATCATGTTTATTCCTAGTGTGCCACTCAGACCTTGTTTTCGGCTCAGCTCTCACAGTTACACGCATACGCACAATAACCAACATGCGTTGCCATGGATAACCGGGCTATAATAGAATAGGGGCAACAAGAGGTGAAGAGGGAGGGATGCAAGGGTCGACTTTTATTCCGACATCAGCCCCAAACGCTGCCACCCATCCCCCCTTCTCAGGAGGTACACAAGCAAGTGCACGCCCACAGCCCGTTACCAAGGCGGCCTTCAGCTTTAAGCAGCTTCTCCGCGCCCCAGGCTGCTCGCAGCACTGCTCCCCTCCCTGCTGTGCACTTCACGCTGCTGGCTGGCGCTAGCTAGTTTCTACCCCCTCGGATCCAACTCACCACACCTCCCACGGTCTCAAGAACAACATGGATGAAGGGACTTAATATAAGAGTTTAACATTGCCACACAGTGCAGTGGAACCACTATTTTGACATGATCCAGTATCATTCATTACTGTATACTATAATTTCAGAAAAAAATACAACACACTTTCACAGCAGAAAAAGGAGAACAACCACATATGTCAAAACAGTATTATGGCAGTTAATCAGCTCGTGGTTCTTAATAAAGGTCAACCGATATATGGGGCCAATGTTTGTCATAAAAGCTACAGCAATGAAGGACATTTACCAAAGCAATCTTAAAGTAGCAGAATGTTCCGATGACTCAGTCATTTTTTCATCAACAGTTTGAGCTCCCTAATATTTACAGTAAAATATCTAATCATGTCTAAAACCATGATATTACACATTATGGTTATGTTCACCTACGGTAGGGAAGTAGGCATATGTAAACATAACATATAGTAGCAACTATTGACAATATCAAAAAAGGCCAAACAATATTACCTTGTGCCATCTTTTGTCTTGCCTTCTTTGTGGTGCATTATGGGTCAGAAAACTGTATAATGAAATAATACTAACTTAAATTTAAAGTCGGGGTGCACGATATCCCTTTTTTTCAAACCGATACCGATATCTATAACTTCCTGCTCCTCAAGGTCGATACCGATACGATAACCGATGATATATATTTAATTTTTCAATGTATATTCACCTGAGTTTTTGAACACCCACAGGTAAAAAATACTAGTGGTTGATTCAGCATAGATTTGCCTTTGAAAGGATCTGAATTTTCATGATGACAAGAACGTTATTATAATGGGAAAAAAAAAAAAACAAAAGACAAGAACAGTTTTGCTTTCAAATAAAGTGTCCATATTATTTTTTTTCAAATAAATATAATTTGAGTCAATCACAGTCAATCAATCAGTCAATATCATTGGCGATTAGGGGTGCAACGGTTCAGTTAGCCCACGGTTCGGTTTGAACCTCGGTTTTGGGATCACGGTTTCAGTTCGGTTTCGGTTTGCTTTTTGCATTTAAAAAAAAAATTTTTTTTTCTGCCTTTATTTTGCTTTTAAGAAAATGAAATAAACACGTAAAATGTAAAAATGTTCGACTGTTAAAATGCCTCTTAGCTCTTTGGCTAGTTTAGTGACTGACTACTGAAATACACACACAGTAGTAAAAAAAGTTACTTGGCAAAGTAACTGGTGTTACCTTTTAATGTTTTTTTTCTCTTTTTTTTTTCAAAAAAACAACTACAAAAAAAACCCATAGTAACCTTTGCTATGTTTGGAGGTCATTTAATGTTCTGAATCAACCGTTAAAGTTGATAAAATTGCTCACGTTTTTGCATTAGTTCCTTCTGTCTACTTTTGACGTGAAAATTTTAAAACTGTTTCATCATTTAAAGATAGACTCAAGTCAAGATTTTGCCGATTTAGGAGTATTTTAGATAAAAAGTTACTTAGGTTCACTAGGAAGGTTCACTACAACACAGCCTTTCTGAGAGGTTTACTGCTCTAAAATGGCGGTTGTTTACTAACGCTACCGAGTCTGTCATTTCGCATGTAGTTCTATATGCATGAGATATCTAGGCGTAGGTATTGGAGCCACCTAGCCTAGCATCGCGTTTGCTACAGCATCACAACAAACACTCTTCCCTCTCCGTGCCTCTGACTTTTCTCGTGTCATTCAACCAACGTATTAACAAACAGCTTTTCATGGATGCATTGCAGTAATGAATGTATGACTGTAAAATCAGTTTAAAAACATACAAAATATTTTTTAGGAACAAATGGTGGATTGAGCCACATAATATAAAGAACCATCTTTAAACTAAAAAAAAAACAATCATGTTTTCGTAACTACATCCCTAAAATCTTCAAAGACTAGATTAGGTTAGATTTGTGAGAATCACCCATATGCACTTTTTTCAAGATCAGCCATCGGCCAATATATAGCGGATATAATATAAGAAGTGATGTAAGCTGTTTGGATGCTGATTTTTCTTATAAACGTCAATCGATATGTTCCCCGGCTAATATATTAGGCCGATATATGGACATTGTTCAAGATCGCCAAAGATCAGTCAATACAATAGGATCCCTGTTACTGCTAACTGTTTGGTTGACAATTTGTCTGAAAAAGGTCAACCCACATATTGGCTGGCTGAGATATCTGGCCGATAGATCGACTTTTTCCAACATCGGGCGATATCAGCTTATATACTGTATATAGCTAATGTCTATTCAATATAATAGAATAAAGGAATAATAGAATAATCTTTGATGGCAGCCAATGAGTTAATACTGAAAAAGAATACATTTTGAAAAGTCTTCTTCTTTTTTTTTTTTTTTTTTTTTCTTTCTGATCCTCGGAAAATTATGTGACACCCACAGTATTTCTTTAATGCAGTCAATGTTCTTTGTGTGTTCCTGCACAACTGCTTATGGTGACGAACAGCAGGTGCTGAGTCCAGCAGTTTCTGCTTTTAAAAATGAAATCACAGTCATTACATCGAGGCAGTGCAATCATTAACCCTGCCATGTGAATGTGTGATGTTTCACAGAAGTGATAACAGAGTGGCATTTTAACGGGAGCTCAATAAACTCACCTTTAAAGCCCGCCTGCACAAACATATAGACTAACAAGTACTAATTGTATTCAAGATGGTGTGACAAGCACAATATTACAGTCTTAAAATGAAATGTAAAAGGACCGGAGGTGGGTAGAGTAGCCAAAAAATGTACTCATGTAAGAGAAGTGTTACTACAAAATAATGTTTCGCAAGTAAAATAAAAAAAAAAAACAAAAACAAAAAAAAAAACAACTAATAAATACTCAAGTGAAAAATATTCAGTGAAAAGAATATTCAAGTAATGAGTAACATTGTTAGTAACTGCCTACAAAGTCAGTTTTTAAAAAAAAATAAATAAAATAAACAATAGTATTCTTTTTTCTCAGTCCAGCATCATGTAGACCATTTTAGGACCAAAAAAAAAAAAAAAAAAATCATAAAATTCCAACTAAAAAAATCTAAATGAAACATCACCTGTCCAAAGAGCATGAGTGCCCTCTATTGGACAAACATTTCCATCCATGAAATTAAAACAATCATATCTCTGGTTTTCTGTGGTCTATTGGTACCAAATAAAAACTGGCAGAGAGTTTGAAATCCGCGCTTTCGGGTAAATCACCCTTTTGGCGGACTCATCTGTTTATCATAATGGGGGAGGTTCCGATGGTGCACTGCCAAACTCACAGGATGAAGCCACTATTATTAGTGGTCTTGTCTGTTGATCATAATGGCAGAGGCTGCTAATGCTGTAGTATCATGTGTCAATCTCACAGCAGGAACCGAACAAACGCCTTGTATGAGTGCCCATTTGTATGTACAAAGCCCATGAGTCATGTTTGCCTTGCTGCAAAACAATGTCTCGAGGGCCTGAAAATGAAACAACGTGTATTTTTTTCATTATTATTTTTTAACAAATACTTTTTAAAACCCATCAAATACCCTGAATCCGCAAAACGTGAAAAGCGACGTCGCAAGTGATCAATGTATCTTAATTTTTACAGCGCTTTAAAGACACCACGTTATTGGACAGGCCGACGTGATCATAGGACTTCCAACAGCAAGCTTCTGTGTGTTCAAATCTAATAAATAGAATAAAGAAGAAAAATAACGTTTTCCAAAGTAGCGGAGAAAGGGTGGCGTTTCTTCTTTACAGATCCACTCAAGTATGGTGTGGTAAAACTACTCTTTGAAGTACATTTTTCTCAAAAGGTTTAATGGAGTAAATGTAAAGCGTTACTACCCACCTCTGAAAAGGACAGAGTTCTCAGGGCAAGTACACTTCCTCATTCACTTATTATAGCACCACACAATACCCTCAACTAACAACCCGAACAAATAAGGGCAGTAATTTCACACTCATGCCTGTAACAAATGAGATTGTGGCACCTAATCTGTTGGATTAGAAAGTCTTGTTACACCGACACAAGGTAAACATGGCTGTGCAGGCCACGCATTCAAATTGCAGGCAAATGCCAGCCACGCCTAAACCTCCCTAATAAGCACAGACTTTGACCAGAAGGAGAGCTCACTCTGTTTCTATCCATATCAGCAAATTCAGCAAGATGAGGTCATGGATGTTGCCATTTTGAACACCAGTTTTAAAGATAGTGTGACCAGTTCGGTCATGCAACACAACTTCTCAGCGACTTCTCTGTTGCAACGTAACCATGCGAACACCCGGCATTAAAACATTTATGAAAGCGACAACGTGGATGTTTATGGAGGGAGGAGGCCCAAAGTAGAGTTGCTTCCCCAGGGAACTGTGGGATGGCCCCGGCCATTGCCTGGCACAGGTTATCTGCTCAAATTCGAGGCAGTGCCCACACAACCGGACCTCAGGGACTTCCTGTCACGGCCAACAGCAACAGATGACGACGCTATACTCTGTCTAATTGTGCCTGTCTTGTCTTTTGACAGGACAAAATTGTATAAGGCAATATAAATATATATATATACAATTTTTGACCCCTACTATGTGCTTCCAAATAGCAAATATTTTTCTGTGATTGCCTTAGCTTATGGAAATGCAAAATCTAGTGCTACGTTCAGCCGCGTTTTTGTCTTGTTACGCAATGCATTTGCATAAAAAGTCAATGTGGAATGGCCCATGGAAGGCCGTCAAGTGCAACGGACTATGGCTAGGTTCATACTAGGGATGTCCCGATCCAGGTTTTTGCACTTCCGATCCGATACCGATATTGTTTTGCACTTCCGATCCGATACTGGCCGATACCGATACCGACCTTTCTGAGCATGTGTTAAAGTTTAAAGTTATTTAGCCTCCTTACTTAGTTGTCAGACTCATGTTGAAAAAGGTTTTAGTACTCTTGATAACAACTAGCCAGCTGAATTAGGTGAGTTTGAATAACACACAACGGTTGGTAACAAGAAACTGACCTGTTTATTCAGTGACAAACACAAAACATTATAAATAACAAACAGAAATGGCATAGTCAGTCAGTAAAACGTGCAAATAATATTGTAAACTGTCTTAAAAAAGCAAAACACACCAACAACCTCAGTGGAAAATCCCACAAATCCCCCAAGCTATTAGATGCTTTTAATGTTTATGCATTAGTTACAAAAATTGTATAAAAAGCCTCTCAGGTTTAAATAAACGACTATTTCAGTATCAAGTTAACATTTTAAAACAGTAAATAAAATACTAAGTCCCCATTCTGTATCAGCAGCTTTAAATTACATTCAATTCATTTAATTTTGCGAATCAACTGTTAAAGTTGTTAAAATTGCTCCCGTTATTCCATAATTTCCCTTCTGTCTACTTTCGACGTGAAAGTTTTAAAACTGTTTTGAAGATAGATTCAAGTCAAGATTTTGCCGATTTAGGAGTATTTTAGATAAAAAGTTAATTAGGTTCGCTTGGAAGGTTCACAACAGCCTACTAGTGAAGTCTTCTGCTTTAAGATGGCGGCTGTTTACTAACGCATTTGGTTTTCAATACTTCAATGTTGCTAACGCAGTCGAGTCTGTCATGTAGCATCTCGTTCAATATACATATGATATCTATTATCTCCAGTAAAACGACGTTGACGTAGTTCGTAGCGGCTATCAGCAGCAGTCAGGTATTCTTGTGTTTTTTATCCAGCGGCATAAGTTGAGCTAAAGCCGTGAGTTGAGCATTGGCATTACCCGGATCTAAGACAAGTTATGTTTACTTTCGGGACGCAATGTGGTCAGTTTCTCATTGCGTCCCGCTTTACTTGACATATTTCAATAATCGGAATTTGGATGTTTGTGATTCGTTCTCGAATCTTCCACGGCCGAATCGCGTGTTGGATGGTGCGTCTTTACTCACGTGAGATAATGGCTTGTCATCCAGAATGAATTCTTCGGCAATGACTCCTGTTATTCCCTGGGCTTTGGGACTGTCGAGTGCCAGTTTGTCACGGATAGCAAAAGTTTCTGCCAGTGTTAGTTGCCTAGGACCTTTCTTTTTGTCTTCGGTTTTCTTAAAATACTCCTCATATTGTTTGTGGTGGTATTTCGCTAAATGCTTGATTAGGTTGGTTGTAGTAAAACTTCATACAGCTTTACCTCTACGCTTGCCTTTATTGTCGCATATGTTGCTCCCTGCCTCTTCGTCTTTGTCGTCCTTTAAGGTGAAATGATCCCACACAGCTGACATTTTTACCGATAAAGTCTCTCGGTAAATTGGGAGACGGTATTGTAAATGTAGTGTATTGAAGGTGTGCCATAAAATGCGGACCGGATTTTAGGGAAACCGAAGCAAAAACTGGAATGGATTATGTAAACCGGTGCGCTGGAAAACCCGGACCGGACTTCGAAAAAAAACTGGATCAGAAGTCTGGATCGGAATTTTCCCCGTGTTCCGATCCGATACCAATGCGCATTTTTTTGCCCATATCGGCGTCCGATCCGATCCAAATATCGGATCGGGACATCTCTAGTTCATACTTCCCGGTTTTTCACTTATAGTGGCGGGTTCTGGTCCCCATTAACTGCAAAAATCTAGGATTCACTGTATCACCAAAGAAAAGTCTTAAAATTACAAAATCAATGTCATAATATTACAAAATCGACGCATTGCTATTACGAGAATTAAGTCATACATTGAAATATTACAAAAATAAAATCATAACATTACAAGATTAGATTACATTACATGATCCGGAAGTTCAGTTTCGCGCACTTTTGGCGATGTAAGGTCTGGATCAATACAAAACTGCTTTTGACACAATATTAGGAGATTGAAGTACTGTATTGGCCCGAATATAAGACGGCCGTGATTATAAGACGACCCCATCTTTTTCAAGACTCAAGTTTGAAAAAAGACTTTTTAAACACCAAATTAGTTTTTATACAGAAAATAATTACAGTACATCCAAAACAAATGATTATAACAATATATTTGAGAGAAAAAGCATGTTATTTTGCCTCATTCAAATCTTAATATCTGAACATTTAAATATGGCAACTAAAGTGCAATCACATTCGTAAATGAATGGCTTCTGGTTTTTGAAATGTAAATAAACCAATCTATCGTGATAAAATAACAAAATTGCAATAACTGCATTAATAATTCAAGTGAAGTCTATCTGTAACTGTAGTCTTGAAAGAAATCTGAATAAGGAAAAACATTGCAATAAAATAATGCACACTGGTTAAACTTGAGAGTAGCTGAGATCTGTTATTACAGAACATCGCTTCAATGATATCTGCCGCCATCTAGCGTCATTAATGGGGAGAGTAGCTGAGAGCTATCATGACAGAACATCGCTTCAATGATATCTGGCGCCATCTAGCGTCGTAAATGGGTATAATGTCTAGACCGCGAATATAAGACGACCCCCTCTTTTTCAGTCTTATTTCAATGCAAAAAACACAGTCTTATATTCGGGCCAATACGGTAATATTACGAGAAAAAAATGACAAGATTACAGGGTGAATAACAGGGTCCAAGGTCGTAGAGGTCATAAAATAAATTCTGTGATAACTAACACTTAACTAACACTAAGAAAGGGATTATTATCAGACTTGTTCATACTTTGTATGTATGACAGAAAACAGTATCTCTTGCTTCATTAAACCAATTCAAAACTTTAAAAAGAACTGCTTCACGTTACCGTCTTACTACCGTCCCTTGACAGGCACCTTGTAGCTCATTCAAACAGTACATACAAAATCATCACTTTTATTTTGACGTAGGTGCTGTAAAAGTAAAACCGTAGATTTGTCTGATGCAGTGCGTGCATTACTGCACTTGGCTGACTTTTGTGTCCACGGTTACCGTCATTCATTCGCCCCCTCTCGGTCAAAATGAATTGGACCTGTCAATGGCAGCCAATGGGTTAACAAGGAAGTGACCCAAAACAACCAGGAAGGGACTCAAAATCAACAGAAAGTAAAGTGGAAATTCCCTCAAATCAAGAGGAAGCAGTCCCGAAATGCCCGAAAAATCAACAACAACAACAGGAAAATGATACAAAATTTAAAGAAAATAACCCTTAAGTACCTTAACATTACATGGAAGTGACGCAAAAGTAACTCATTGCCAACTATTGACAACGATAGACTTCCAATTCACTTACACTGGAAGTACTGTTAATCTTCCAGTGCCATTGACAGTGATCCCATTTTGACTGGAAGAGGGTGAATGAATTTATGTTCAATGTTCAACGAATGAACATCTTCCTGACTTTACTGAAGTCTACATCTGTACTGTTTTAAGTACATAAAACTTGTTAAAGTTTTTAATAGAGGTTCTGAGAATAAAATATAAAAATAATTTCTCAGTACACAAATCAGACAAAAGTCCTGTTCATTCAAATAAAATAAAAAAAGGGGCCGTTGATTGAATTATTTTCTTGTAGGCAAAGCGCTTATAAAAATTGTGTCAATGACTCACTTATTTTCCTTCACCAAACTAAACACTGAAATCAAGTAAGGAGGAGGCAGACTGTAATGAATCAGTTTTCTGTATCAAACAGTTGATCATAAATACAATCCAAATCCAATTTCACAGCACTCTCTTGTATGACAATTTACAGTATGAATGGGATTTTGCGTTGAAAGGAAACTGTTGTATGAATGGGTTTCTGTTTGTGGTTTCTTTATTAAAAAAAAAAAAAAAAAAGACAACAATACTATCTAACAATAACTCAAGTGCTAATATGCTTCCCCAAAACAATACAAACGGGCACTTAAGACACTGATTTGCATCACCGCTAACTATCTTAGCGTTCCTTGCTAAGTAGTAACGTCTCACCAACAAAGAATACAAACAATACAATTGGCTTCGTTTAATCACCTCTGACGGAGGCACACTGGATCTAACAACACAAAATACAATCTACAGCTTGACACTTCGTATTATTATTGATTCAGCAACCAAACCTGAGTGTAGCAGTGAACTCCCTATCTCTTTCTCTAATCACTGGCGTGCTCGCAGCCTCACATTCGGCACAAACAAGGACCCATACGGGACTGCTCATAGCTGCCAGCAAAAATCGATTATAAAATTCGTTGCCAACTAATTTATTAATCCATTTAATCAATTAGTTGTGATAATTATTAGATGGTTATTAAATATTTGATTTTAACAATGAGTGCTTACAATAAAGTTGTTGATGATTGATTGCTATGAAAAAATGTTCAGTGATTGATTGCAATAAAGAGACGTTTTAGTGATTGATTGATTGATTGATTGATTGATTGATTGATTGATTGATTGATTGATTGATTGATTGATTGATAGAAAATATAGGTAGAATTCATGGACATGTTTTGCTCTTAATAAAACCGCCTTGTCATTCTGACGGGTTTAAATCACTCTTCGTTCTACAGATCAACCTTAAGGACAGGCCGCAGACATTAAGAAATCAAACTCGCTTTTTTGAGAAACCAACCAACCAACCAACCATATTGCAACATAAAATGTTTTGACACACACGTATCTAAATCCACCCACATGCACACACATAGTCAAACAAGTTCAAGGGGTGTCGCCAGTTTGCATCCCCAATTCCCTTTTATAGCAAGACACCCATCTGTTTCTAGGTCCAACCCAAATACAAAGAAAAGTCACAGGAGGGGTAGGTTTAGAACGATCTTGGAAACTGTATTAACTAGTCGAGTATTGTATTGTAGAGTTCGCTCCCGTTCTCAAGTTTCAAAAAAAGCTGAGTGCCCCCTCTCCTCATTGTGGGTAATTTTATAAATGTCATCCTGAGGATTCATATTTGAACTTGACCTTAATTGGTCCTTTGAGCCGGATTGCGAAATACCTGGAGTTCCCAGAGGCAGAGTCGACATCCAGTCAAGTCAGTGTACTGCCTCGGTTTGCAAGGTAGTGGCTTCACCCCCAAGTCTGGGGGCCGAGGGTTCACGCAAAGCCAAAGGACTGGAGGCATGTCAAGGTAGGAAATTCACTCACCCAAATGTATGAGTGATACAATTTAGCACGGTTGACTAAATTTAAGAGCGACTTTGTCTTGTACGCACTTATACTCCATAAAGACAGAGTAGTCTATAAAACTGTGAATAATGTGAAAGACGCACTTAAAGGGATGAAACATAGTATTTTGAAACTTGAAACATAGAAAGTTTAAATACTTCATGTGCATCTCTGAGTGCACGGTTGTCCGGGAAACAGTAAAAACCTTGAGAATACTAGTCCCTAGCAAGTAAAACGATAGAGCATTAGTCTATAAGACTGAATCAGGGCGGCGGTGTCCTACGCGTGTTTAAACTCCGCATTATTGTAGCCATAAGTATAATATATCATATCTAACCTAATAATAATAAATAATGTAAAAACATTAACGTTGTGTGAATGAGATTTGTGTGTGTGAAAGGAGACTGATGAATGCACGACCAAATGCTACTTCAATAGACACATTTAATGACACACACGGTGATGGAAACAATGGAAACATGAACGACAGCCCCACCACAAGCACTCTCAGTACTAACACACCCGCCATGCCAAAACAACACCCTAAGAAACACGTAGTCGTCCAAAACGCCAGGTATCACGAAGAAACAAACATTTTAAATCTTGTACCGAAGTAGACTCTGGTCAAATTAGAAACACAATGATTTATCTTCCAGAAAACAATAATACCACCCTCTTTATGCCGTGTAGCTCTTTAGGTCATGATCGCCATCGTACTGGCTACATTCGGTTTTAAATTTATTAAGACACTAACCATACTCGCAGTGGACAAAGTCATGGTCAACAATCCACCTGGTATATGACGGTTAAAAGTAGGGGATGATGGAAGACATTGGTGGCAGAGGATGTGACCAATGGACTGACTGGACCTCTGACACCTGTGCCAAATCCATTCGTCCCCAAATAAAGTTAACTCTTTTAGCCCCAGGAATTCAGCTAAAAATTACAGTGGTATGAAAAAGTATCTGAACCTTTTGGAATTTCTCACATTTCTGCATAAAATCACCGTCAAATGTGATCGGATCTTTGTCAAAATTGCACAGATTAAAAAACAGTGTCTGCTTTAATATAATTATAGGTTCTCATATTTTAATGAGTATATTATGCAAACACTGACAGAAGGGGGAACTAAGTGAACCATCACATTTACCTCTGTGGAGTGTCCAAGTGTCTTTTTGCGTACATTAAACGAACAACAATGTTTTTTTTTTAGACAGCAGTGGCTTCCTCCGTGGAGTCCTCCCATGAACAACATTCTTGGCCATAGTTTTACATATAGCTGATGTATGCAGAGATATTGGACTGTGTCTGTGAGTTTTGTAAGTCTTTAGCAGACACTCTAAGTTTTTTTTTTTTACCTCTCTGAGTATTCTGCGCTGAACTCTTGGCATCATCTTTGATGGACGGCCACTACTTGGGAGAGAAGCAACAGTGCTCTCTCCATTTGTAGACAACTTCTCTGACTGTTGATTGATGAACATCCAGACTTTTAGTGATAGTTTTGTATCCTTTCCCAGCTTTATACAAATCAACAATCCTACCGAAAATGAACCGAACCGTGACTTCAAAACCGAGATACGTACCGAACCGAGATTTTTGTGTACCGTTACAACCCTAGTATTTGGTAACATTTTATTTGACAGCAGTGTCATAAGACTGTCATAAGAGCATCATAGTTATGACATGACACTATCATGGGCATGACTGAATGCTTATGACAGATGTCATTAAATGTCATCCAAGCAATTTACAGTGGTATGAAAAAGTATCTGAACTACGGCTGCAGCTATCGAATATTTTAGTAATAGAGTAATCCACTGAAAATTCTATCGATTAATCGAGTAATCGGATAAAACATTTTTTTTTTTTAGGTAAAGAGCAATTATAAATATACAGTGGGGCAAATAAGTATTTAGTCAACCACTAATTGTGCAAGTTCTCCCACTTAAAAATATTAGAGAGGCCTGTAATTGTCAACATGGGTGAACCTCAACTATGAGGACAGAATGTGGAAAAAAAAAACAGAAAACCACATTGTTTGATTTTTAAAGAACTTATTTGCAAATCATGGTGGAAAATAAGTATTTGGTCAATACCCAAAGTTCATCTCAATACTTTGTTATGTATCCTTCCTTGGCAATAACGGAGGCCAAACATTTTCTGTAACTCTTCACAAGCTTTTCACACATTGTTGCTGGTATTTTGGCCCATTCCTCCATGCAGATCTCCTCTAGAGCAGTTATGTTTTGGGGCTGTCGTTGGGCAACACAGACTTTCAACTCCCTCCGCAGATTTTCTATTGGGTTGAGACCTGGAGACTGGCTAGGCCACTCCAGGACCTTGAAATGCTTCTTACGGAGCCACTCCTTTGTTTTCCTGACTGTGTGTTTGGGATCATTGTCATGCTGAAAGACCCAGCCACGTCTCATCTTCAATGCCCTTCCTGATGGAAGGAGATTTTCACCCAAAATCTCTCAATACATGGCCCCATTCATTCCTTCCTTTACACAGATCAGTGTTCCTGGTCCCTTTGCAGAAAAACAGCCCCAAAGCATGATGTTTCCACCCCCATGCTTCACAGTGGGTATAACGCAATTCAGTATTCTTTTTCCTCAAAACAAGAGAACCTGTGTTTCTACCAAAAAGTTCTATTTTGGTTTCATCTCACCATAACACATTCTCCCAGTCTTCTTATGGATCATCCAAATGCTCTCTAGCGAACCGCAGACGGGCCTGGACATGTACTTTCTTCAACAGGGGGACACATCTGGCAGTGCAGGATTTGAGTCTCTGGCGGCGCATTGTGTTACTGAGAATAGCCTTTGTTACTGTGGTCCCAGCTCTCTGTAGGTCATTCACTTGGTCCCCCCGTGTGGTTCTGGGATTTTTGCTCCCTGTTCTTGTTATCATTTTGACGCCACGAGTGAGAAGGGAGTTAAAAGTCTGTGTTGCCCAACGACAGCCCCAAAACATCACTGCTCTCGAGGAGATCTGCAAGGAGGAATGGGCCAAAATACCAGCAACAGTGTGTGAAAAGCCTGTGAGGGGTTACAGAAAACGTTTGGCCACCGTTATTGCCAACAAATGGTACATAACAAAGTATTGAGATGAACTTTTGGTATAGGCCAAATACTTATTTTCCACCATGATTTGCAAATAAATTCTTCAAAAATCAAATGAAGTGATTTTCTGGGTTTTTTTCCACATTCTGTCTCTCATGGTTGAGGTCTACCCATGTTGACGTTTATAGGCCTCTCTAATATTTTCAAGTGGGAGAACTTGCACAATTAGTGGTTGACTAAATACTTACTTGCCCTACTATACATGAGAAAAAAAGATATTTAATCCAATATTGAACTATTTTCAGTCAATCAATGTCTTTATTTCCGATGTACATTGTTGAAAACAGCCAACAATTGCATCTCAGATGTGACTAGAAAAAAAATTCACTGCTTTCAGTCAAAAAACTTATAGATCTTATTAAAAAAAACAACAACATATTTATTACCTAAAAATGTAATTACGCTTGATAACACACATCACTTGAAAGCTTTGTTTTTCCCACGTGTTTCAATTGAATTTCCATTTGTGTCAAGCTATTTTTAAGTTCTAGTTAAGTTTTAAGTTAGTCTAAACTGTAAGTACTGATAGGATTTTGAGTTTTTGCAGTGTTCAAAACATACAGTATGTATAATACCTGCTTATGTATAATACCTGCTGTATTGGAGCACATTAGGGACCATTGCTACTTGGTGTTTTATTCAGCAATGACCACTGAGCTAAAACTGATAGCTAGCTTTATTATGTTTTAATTTTACACCCTCATCATTCTATAGCGCTGTGTTTTTACAGATTAAATAAAGCCTGTATGTAAGACACGTTAGCCAGTGGTCGTAATCAATAGAAACCTAGCCCTTTCGAAGGGCTAAAGTTACGTGAGCGAGTGACAGTAACGTTATATTTATTAGCGCTGAGTAGTCTACTGCTTAAAGATGGCGGCTGTTTACTAACGCTGCCCAGACGGCCGAGTCTGTCATTTCGCATCTAGTTCTAAATGCATGCGATATCTATGAGACGCATCGGACACTACCTGGTACCACACTAGCATCATGCGGGCAGAGTTTTTAGCAACGTTGGCGTAGTGTGTAGCGGCTGTTGGCTGCAGTATGTTTTTTTATTTTTTTATTGCTTCTTCCTCTACGCATGTCCCGCGTTAAAAGTAGTCCGGGCAAAACGTGATGCTTAGAGCTGGCAAAATTAAACGATTCCTCGAGGTGAATAAAATTACTCGGATCAGTTTTTAAACTCGAGTTACTCGAGTTGCTCGAGTATTCGTTTCAGCTCTAATCTGAACCTTTTGGAATTTCTCACATTTCTCCATAAAATGTAAGGGTGGGAATCTTATGATACCTCATGATACGATACAATTTGCAATAGAAGCTCACGATAACGATGATCTCACGATATGGCGATACAACGATTGTCGATATATTTGTCAAATCAATCTATGATATTCTACTAACAACTAATAAACAGGAAAAACAAGTGAACATCATTCTGCTGTGCTTTTATCACTAGTAGACGTCCAATCCATTTGAACTGGGAGTGTGGCAGGGAATTAACCCCTCCCACTTCAAACGGGCCCCTCCCACTTTTATGGCCATCAATGGCACCCAATGCCAGGCAACGAGGTAATTTTGGGCCATTTCAGGTCATTATCTGTTGATTTTCAGTCACTTCCTATTGATTTTGGGGCATTTCGGTGTCACTTCCTGTTGATTTTGGGGCATTTAATGGGTCACTTCCTGTTGGTTTTGGTTTACAGAACAGCAAGTGACCAGGGAATCTCCCAAATGAATAGGCACTGACTCAAACTCAACAGAAAGCAACTTGTAAATACACTAAAATGAGCATAAAGTTACTTGTAAATGCCCTGAAAATCAGAAAGAGTGACTGAATGCTCTGGTTTCGATTGAACAAATGTCTTAATGGACTGGGCGTCGAGCACCAAATGGCAGCCATAGAGTTAACTGAGACACTATTATGGTGGAAGATTTTGGTAGCAACTTGTTTGTTCCTTTTTTTTTTTTTTTTTTAAACATTGACACCTTTTTAAAACTATATCTCTATTCTTGGCATGAGCATATCGATAACCTTTTGGGATACAAAGTATCAGGATATATCACCATTTCAATATTTTGTCACACCCCTAATAAAATCACCATCAAATGTGATCTGATCTTTGTCAAAATCACACAGATGAAAAAACGGCGTCTGCGTTAACTAAAACCACCCAAACATTTATAGGTTTTCATATTTTAATGAGGATAGCATGCAAACAATGACAGAAATGGGAAAATAAGTGAACCATCACATTTAATATTTTGTGCCCCCTCCCTTTGGCAGCAATAACTTCAACCAGACGCTCCCGGTAGCGGCAGATCAGTCTGGAACATCGATCAGGACTGATCTTGGCCCATTCTTCTCTACAAAACTGCTGTAGTTCGCCCATTCTTCTCTACAAAACTGCTGTAGTTCAGTCAGATTCCTGGGATGTCTGGCATGAATCGCTGTCTTTAGGTCATGCCACAGCATCTGAATGGGGTTCAAGTCTGGACTTTGACTTGGCCACTCCAGAACGTGTATTTTGTTCTTCTGAAACCATTCTGAAGTTGATATACTTCTGTGTTTTGAATCATTGTCTTGTTGCAGCAATCATCCTCTTTTTAGCTCCAACTGTCTGACAAACGTCCTCAGGTTTTCCTGCAAAACATCCTGATAAACTTTTGAATTCATTCTTCCATTAATGATTGCAAGTTGCCCAGGCCCCGAGGTAGCAAAACAGCCCCAAATCATGAGCTGTTCCATTTTTCCTTTAAACATGACGTTGTGTGTTACTCCCAAACAATCCAACTTTGGTTTCATCAGTCCACAAAATATTTTGCCAAAACTTCTGTGGAGTGTCCAAGTGCATTTTTGCGAACATTAAACGAGCAACAATGTTTTTTAGACAGCAGTGGCTTCCTCCGTGGAGTGCTCCATGAACACCAGTCTTGGCCATTGTGTTACACTTAGTTGATGTGTGCACAGAGATATTGGACTGTGCCAGTGATTTCTGAAAGCCTTTGGCAGATACTCTAGGATTCTTTTTTACCTCTCTTGAGTATTCGGCGCTGAACTCTTGCCGTCATCTTTGGTGGATGGCAGCTCCTTGGGAGAGAAGCAACAGTGCCAAACTCTCCATTTGTGGACAACTTCTCTGACTGTCGATTGATGAACATCCAGACTTTTAGATGGTTTTGTATTCTTTCCCAGCTTCATACAAATCAACAATCCTTGATTGCAGTCTTCAGACAGCTCTTTTGACCGAGCCATGGTGCACATCAGACAACGCTTCTCATCAAAACATTTCTTACCAGATGTGTGTTTTATAGCAGTAGGCAGGGCAGCTTTAAACCACTCATCAATGATTGGGCGCACACCTGACTTCAAATGTTTGGTAAAAAATCGTTTCAATTGCTCTTTAAGTCTCGTTAAGCAGTGGGTTCATTTACTTATTTCCCCCCCTTCTGTCATTGTTTGCATGCTATCCTCATTAAAATATGACAACCTATAAATGTTTGGGTGGTTACACTGTATTTTCATTTTTGTGATTTTGACAAAGATCAGATCACATTTGATGGTGAAATAAGAGAAATTCCAAAAGGTTCAGATACTTTTTCATACCACTGTATGTTACTAACTCCATTTATGTCCATCTTGGATATTTTACATCCATCCAAAAGTGAGATAATTTGTCGGATAACATTAATGACATCTGTTATAAGCATTCATTAATGCTCGGGATAAAATCATGTCATAATTATGATTGTCTAATAACAGTCTTATCGCGCCACTGTCAGTGAGTGTTACCAAATACAATAACTAGCAATTAATGAAACAACTGGAACATTAAAGAGCATACGACACGAGAAAAAGTCTTAAATGGCATTATTATGTGAATTAGAATCATATTTTGAGACGATTCGACTATATACAACAATTTAGCAAAGCACAGATGACGAGAAATTAGTCTTTTAATCTGCTGGTTAGCCACGCCTAACATTATAGGGCTTTAGCGTCCCCAACAGGTGGATGACATCAGCGGTAGACTGCGCTCATCGGTTTTACTATTCAGCCCATTGAAGGGGAATTATTCAGAGCGAGGAAAACGCGACGAAGAGAGCCGCAAAATGTCATTGTTTCAGTCTCTCTACTCCATTATTTTTACAGGAAATTCTTTTTATCCAAGTATTTTTCCCCAATAGCTATATAAATGGCTTGAGAAGGACCAGTCAGCCCGTCGAGGGGGAACTATTCACAACGAGGAAAACGCGACGAAGAGAGCGGCAAAATGTCATTGTTTCTGTCTCTTTACTTCAATATTTTTACAGGATATTCTTTTTATCCAAGTATTTTCCCCAATTGCTAAATAAATGGCATGGTCATGACAAATAACAGTCTTGTGCTGAATGGAATATGAAATAATAAAAATGCATTTATTCAGGACGACATGGCAAAATTACTCCATAATGGTCAAAACTGTCGACTTCACCTTTACTGTCGCATCTCCCGAACGATATTTTATGACACCTAAATCGGACATATGTCATTTCCCTTCCCCGGCTTCGGAGAATGTAAACAAACCAGAAGGCGTGACAGCTAGCCGACATGCTAACCCAAACCGAGTGATGTTTCAAAGTCTTCGAAGCGGAAAATCACACATAACTAGCCTGGATTATTTGACATGACGACCCGGTTGTCGATTGTCTTCGCGGATCGGCAAACCGCCCAGCGGAGAGCAATTTATAGTTCGTTCCCCGGAGGAGGGTGGCTGGAGTTGTTGTGCAGCTAACGTGCTGCTGCTAATGAGCATTAGGAGAGCTTTTTACAATACCTATCAATGATCAAACGTAAGTAGTCCTTTATTTAAAGGAAGTTTGTAGTGTTTACTTTGTAATCGCTGTATTCGTATTTGACATAATACAAAACAAGATGTTTATTCACTTCCTCGTAAGTCCAATGGTCCCACAGTAAATATCCACGGTGAATGGGAACCTTTTGAAACTCCAAAAAGGCGCATACGCCTCTCCCTCATTCAGAATGATTTTTCTGCAGCCGTTTGGCTGGCGTGATGCGAAAAATAAACGTATTAATCCGCAAAATCAGCTGAATCCTTCGTCCTCATACAAAACAGTACACTGTAGCGTGAAGAGGACGTCTTCTACCGTACACGTCACAGCCCCCTCCTCCTCAATGCAAGACCGAAGCCGGAAATCACTCATTTTCATGGCGCGGGATTCAAAAAACTAAATACAAATAGCGATTGCTTCCACACACAACCAAGCAGTCCATATCATTCAGGGGCATAAAATACCGCGTGTATTATGAAATAAACATGCTTTTTCGTGTCACATGCACTTTAACTGAAGAAATAAATAGCACTGAACCTGAATTTTAATTGTTATTTACATCTGGAGCGCTGCAATGCATGCTCGGAGGCATGTTGGACAACAACAGTGTTGACAGCAGGTAGCAGCAGAGGTTGACTGTCTCCCCAAGGGAGCAGTGATGGCCAAATGAAGTCTTATGAAGCAATGAAGCTTTGCAGCCAAGTGATTCACATGGGCAGTTTACATGGCGACTCTGCGACACGAAGACGCAATGACTGAGTACCGGAATGGCCTCGCGTGCATATGGTGTCGGCGAAGACGGAAGGTAAAGACGCAAATCTCCGAATCCTGCCTCCAAAGTGGATCGATTTGATTTGGGGGGGGGGGGGGTTGCAGCGCATTCATACGAATGGAAACCCCCTTCGCTTCGAGAACGTATGCACTCGCACATGCACATTAAAAACAGCAAGTGGCGGAATGTCGGCTTTAATTTAGTGTTTTAATAATATTTTTTAAATTTAAATATGTTAAATGTTTCCATTTGTTGTGCCTTTTGGAGCAGAAGAAAAATGCCTTTGCTTGGAGTGGGCGGGCATGTTTTCTTCCGGGCTGAGGAGCTTGTTGGGGTCAAAGTGCATCATTCACTGTCACCTTGTAAATCTGCACTGCCCCCTAGGGCCTGGCATGAATACTACATCGTTTTCATGCGGAATTGCGACATTGTTCGAATGGTGACGCAACCATATAAATGCAAATGTTAAATTTTTCGTATTCTCGGAGAGTCACTATGTAAACGGCCAAAAGCTTCATGGTGGTTCATTTGGCCTTATGACAGCCATATGATGCCTCTGTCAAATAAAGTGTTACCAGTTAATATCTTTTGGTGTACTGTAAATATTCCATGATACAGTGATGACAGCTGCAGCTTATGGTCCAGTGCTACTTATCTAGTCACAAATGCCGTTTATGTGACACCTTTAGTGGGTGGCGGCTTATAGTCAGGTGCACCTTATAGTGCGAAATTTCCGGTCATTTTACAAATGTCATCCTGAGGATTTGTATTTGAACTTGACAAGTTGTTGCAGCCTTATGCCAGGGTAAAAACAACAGTCTCATAGTCAAAATTGACTGAACATCAAGCGCCATCAATGGCAGACAGTGAGTTTACTTGGCCAAAAATGAACTAGTCTGGCCCACATAAGATCTAATTGCCATAAATGTGGCCGCGAACAAAAATGACTTTGACATGAATCTACATGAAGCTTGATTTGAAAAGAATTGTTCAATGATTCATCAACTATCAGGTCCCAAATGAAAAAATGAAGATGAATTAAAAACACTGTGCTTAGCTTTCAGCAGGTTTTTGAGTTCTTATGACACCAGCATGAAAAATCCAGACATCCCCCACATTATCAGTGTCTATCTCAACAACATTTCAGCAGGGCAAGATGAAGCAAGAAACTCAGAACTGGACAACAACGGGAACATTGGAGTGAGTGTTGCTGACAAACAGCACCAACAGCGCTAGAAATGGGCTTCGTCTAGCTCCTTCACAAGGCGCCAGACAGATTTTTTTAAGCGTTTCTCGGCTTTGAATCTCAACAGCCAGCATGCACGGTCGCACAAAAGCCGCCTGTGCATTCACACTTTGAAAAGACGAGACTATAAGAAGGGGGAGGACAGAGTGCCAGCTTTTGTTTTGGATGCCAAGGCTGTCTCGTCTCAGTAGATAGTGTAGCAGGAGACTAAATTTTGAACCTTATGAGCACTATTTTAACTCATTGGCGGCCATTGATGTAGGGGACCAACCCAGGCAGAGCGTTGAGTTGGCTTTCACTGTGATAAACTCAAACACGACTGCGTTCTTATGCCGGATTTAGGTGGAAACAGGACGAAGGTTTTACCGCATACAAGCAGACATGAGTGTCTAAAGTAGGGATGGGAATTGATACGATTTTTACGATTACGATTCCATTATCGATATTGCTTAACGATTCGATTCTTTATCGATTCTCTTATCGATTCTAATTTCGGGAAAAAGAAGAACAAACATTTTGATTGGCATCAAGTTTGTTTAATCAGAAGTCACAACCTTACAAACTCACAACGAGGTCAAAAGAGGCCCAAAGCCTCAATGTTAACTGTGGCAATAAGTGGCAAATGCACAAGAATGTGTAACATTTTACTGAAACATTTTTCTAATAGAAATAAAAAATATTGCTATATTTTGGCATATAGGTCGTTGTTCTGCCTTTGGCAATGTCCCCAAACTTTTTCCTGTGAGGGCCAAATAACTTTTCCTTTCTCTGATGAGAGGCCGGGGTCAGTTTGTAACAGAAAAAGTGTGACGATTGCAGGAGTGCGAAATGTAAAAAAAATATTGTTTTTCAGAAAGCCACAATCAAATAACCCTCTGTGGATTCTTCACGGAACAAAAGTAAATAAAATAAAAATAATAATATAATATAATAATAATAAATAATAATAGCACTATTAATTAAATAGATAATAACCAAATAACCCTCTCTGAGTTATTCACTGAAAAAGGCCAGGAAATAAATAACACTACTGAGGGAGAAAAAAACGAAAAAAAATTCAAAATGCTCTCTGGAATTGTTCAGGGGGCCGGACCAAATATGGAGCCGCGGGCCGTAGTTTGGGGACCCCTGTTTTTATTTACCAGTATATTGAAATGCATGCCTTTTAGTTTTTATGGCGCTTTCACGCTCAAATGGTGGCGCCCTTGCGCTTCCTCACGCGAAGAAGAGCGCGAAGAAGAAGAAATGCCGCATCCAAGCCAGTGAGCGAGTTAGTGAGAAAGGGAAACACTGCCACGAGCCTACGTTCTTTGTTAATGTTTGTAAAATATCCACAGAGCCAACGCCTGTATGTATCATCTTCTGTGTTGTTGTTGTGTGTTTCCACTCGCGATCGGACACTTAAATCCAGTTGTGTAGTGGTTTAAACGATGTGCTAATGCTAGCGAACGCATGCTAACTGTTTGTTATGACTGTGTTAGCAGCTAATCATCGCTGATTTACGTTGATGCGAACCTGTTTGTTATTGGGGACGAAATTGATTTGTTTCATTTCTATTTTTAGTTTCAAGTGATGGTTGAATAAAGTCAGCAAATTATACCAACGTCTTCTGCATCGTCATTTGGGAGTTTGGCTAGCTGTATAGCCAGGACTGAGCCTTAGCGTCTCGGTGAAGACAGTGCAGTCTATTCCCTCCCGATGCAGTTATTCCCATCTCGCAATGACTGCAAGTCGCTTTGTTGTAATTTTTCCTCGTGAAGTGAAGACACACTTTGTTATGTTTACGGCGGCAACGCTCGTGCTAAACTATCGTAACCTTTCATTTTCACCCTTTTTCCTGGTGAAGTGTAGCCAAACTTTGGAGCGAGTGGTTCTTGGCGCCATGCTAGTTTGATGCGTCTGGACAACAAGACACGTCACGACGCAATATGCGTCTTTAGGGATCGTTAAAGGGATCGTTCAGGCTTTTTCATTGTGATGTCGAGGCCTCGAAACACTCGTAACCGGTTCTGAATTGGAATCGGATTTCGATTCCCATCCCTAGTCTTAAGAGTGATTTGGTCAAGGATTAAATAGGACCATGCATATAATTCGAAATGTTGTGGGGGAAAAAAAAAAATCAATGGATAAAATTAGTGTAATTTTGGCTTGAAATATTTACGTAAAATGAATTATAACTGCCCGTTTTTTGCTTTTTACCAAGAATCTAGACTGTTTTGCATTCAGATCTATAGAAATTCCGCAATTTAAGCATTTATTTACAAGAATGTTCAACTTAAAAAGCTCTTTGTTTTGTGAAGGCCGCCATGTTGGATTTTGTAACCCTACACATGACATTTAAGTTGCTATTTCTGGCAAAAACTGTTATGATATGTTAAATATTGCTATTGATCTTGAAAACAGGTGATTATCTCTGCCTTTTGTGATTTTTGTGCATCTGGCGTAAAATCTGAGAATTTTATCGCCATTTTAAGTTTTGTTGTATTTATATAAAAAATATTAATCAGGATTTTATTATGGAACAACTTTTGAATTTTTTGGTGCCGCTGCTCATGGAGACTCATATATGCCTTAGGGAGGTGCCTGTTTTGGTTTTAGGTCGCTAGTGGCTTTGGTTTTGAAAATATTTGAATTTTAGGTTTTTGAAAATAGGCCCCCTACGGATCGGCCCGAGCCCCCTGTCCCATCAACTGATAGTAAAGTCTATGGTCTTCAGATTAAAATGATGATCGGATGCACCGTTTTCATGGACACTAAAAATATTAGGGCAAGTTCATGCATCAGAACTTCAGTTGGAACAAATTATTGAACATGTGCAGATTGATGCTACCTTTATGTAGTGTCGTAATTATGATAAATAGGTTAGAAACAAAGTTTCTTTAAGAATAATTATTGTCAATTTGCAAATTTTTGGGCCCCATCATATACTGTACACATTTATAAAAAAAAAAATCTTTTTTTTTTTGACCAAACGTTCACTAAAATGTTCATTTACCAACAAAAACTTACTGAATGAATTCTCTTCTTGGTGTTGATGAATGAATAGGTCTAAAATTCAGTTCTCCAGACGACTCCTAACTGGGGGCATTTCACCCTTAAAATTTGACACAAATATTTTTTTCATTTACTTGCACCTGTACAAGTAAGACTTTTGCAGATTTTTATTTTTTTTATTTTTTTAACATTATTATTCTTGAATTTTTTTGTGGCTGACAAATTTCTACTCCAAACTTAAGCCTAAGTGTTGGCGGCAAGGTGTAAATAAGTTGCTAAAGCATTGCATTTATCTGTGATATAGTAAAAATAAGTGGAAATGAAAATATTGCCAGGGTTCCTCCAGCTCAGGGAAAGTTAAATTCAAGACTTATCAATGTTGTTTGTGACGGGGGCGGGGACAACAGGACGTCAAATAGTGTGATCTAGTCGATGCTAAACGTCACACCTAATCAATCGTATGACATCAAGCAAGTGGAGCCACATAAACAGAGTATTGAGAAGTGATATCACTGGATTTATCTGTTTTATTCTTACCACAAAACAAAAAAACCTAACCCTAACCCAAACAGACCTGCAAAGTCAAGATTCTTGCAAAATCTTGCAAAAACGTACGAAATCGGTGTCATATTGCTCTCAAAAATCTTAGATGGGACGAGTTTTAAAAATATAATGGTATCTCGACATACAATCGCTTCGACACACAATCTTTTCGACATCCAACGTAAAATTTGACTCGCCATTTGTTTATACATCCATCGACACCTCTACATGCGAAGTTATTTCGTTCAAGGACCTTGTTTGTAAGTCGAAATGGTCATATGTTGAGCAGGATTTTCCCATAAGAATACATTAAAATTCCATTAATTCATTCCACAGCCCGAAAACCTACACTAAAACCTTTATAAATACTGCTGGTACTATTGCTAATAGCATTTACACAGAGCAAAACAAATATGAATATGAATTATGAATAAAAATAGTAATAATAATATAATAATAGTAATAATAATAATAATACCTGTAATAATGTAACGTATCAGGTTCTAATGTGGCGTATATTGCGTGCTGTGCCTGAACGCACCGCGTGGCTGACGTGAAAGAGAGAGAGAGGACCTTTTTACTTTCACGTTTCATGTTCAGCTGCGGCGAACAGTAGGCATGTTGTGTTGCACAAGTTCTGAAATAAATGATTAAAAACCTGGCATAGCTGTCAATTTTGCGACATTTCAAAAATAATAATCGTCACCTTAACTTATAAAGACTGGCGAACGGAGGTCAGAGGAGGACAGTCGAATCGTAAAGATTCTATGGCTGTATTGTCGAGCCAGTTCACGGATGTGCATACCACGCTCATATTTTTCAATAGTAAGTCTCACCTTTTTCCTTTTTTCACCACCTGCACTAACATTCTGGGAACCCATGTTGACTTCCCCAACCAGAAAATCCGCCATTCACCTGTATTGCGGGAAAACAAAGAAGCTGCGGCGCGGTCATAAATCGTAGTATTTCAAGCATGTTTTCGGATATAGAAACAAATGGCAAGTCAGATTTTATATCGGATGTCGAAAAGATTGTGGGTCGAGGCGATCGTATGTCGAGGTACCAGTGTACTTTGGGTGTCAAATTTGCCTCTTGTAGGACGTTTCGCCGGTGTTCTGTCAAATTTTGCAATCCATCAGAAATTGCAACTTTGCGGTACGGCGCATGCACGTAATGTTAAAAATGGCCGCGTATGCAGTGGTTCCAAAGTAAACACTACAAACTTTCTTTAAAGAAAGGAATATTTACTTACATTTGATCATGAACGGACATGTAGAAAAGTTTTCCTCAGACACATACTGCCATGTTGGTGCACACAACAACTGCACGCCACTCTCTCACTATTAACGTTTTCGCTATGTCGTTAAGCATTAATTTACGCTATTTTCGTGTTGCACATATAAGTTTATGATGTAACTTGTTTATTTAGCACATTTGGATACCATTGAGAGTCCAACTGAATGTAAAACAGGGCTTATTCACCGCCACAAAAGCTTTGGGAGCAAAATATCTAGAGCTGAAACGAATACTCGAGCAACTCGAGTAACTCGAGTTTAAAAACTGATCCGAGTAATTTTATTCACCTCGAAGAATTGTTTAATTTCGCTCTGAGCATTACGTTTTGCCTGGACTACTATTTAATGCGGGACAACGCGCTGATGTCGCATGCGTAGAGGAAGAAGCAATTAAAAAAAAATACCCTACTGCAGCCGACAGCCGCTACAAACTACACCGACGGTGCTAAAAACTAGCCCGCATGATGCTACGCAGCGTATGCTACGGTGGTAGCAGGTAGCGGCTCAATCGTCTCATGGATATCATGTGTATGTTGAACTAGATGCGAAATGACAGCGTCAGCGGCGTTAGTAAACAGCCGCCATCTTAAAGCAGTAGACCTCTCAGCGCTAATAAATATGATTAACAATACTGTCACTCGCTCATGTAACGTTAGCCCTGCGGAGCGCTAGGTTTCTATTAATTTTGACCACTGTCGATGCGTGGCTAACGTGTCTTACATACAGGCTTTGATTAATCTGTGAAAACATAGCGCTGTAGAGTGGTGAGGGTGTAAAATAAAAACTTAATGCTAACTGTCAATTTTAGCTCAGTAGACATTGCTAGATAAAACACCAAGTAGCACTGGTCCCTAATGTGCTCCAATACAGCAGGTATCATACTGTAACGTTGACAAAGAGTCACCCGCCTCGTTAGGTTGCAATTAGAGCTGTCCCGACTAGTCGACGTAGTCGACATCATCGATGACGTAAATCCGACGACGAGCACAACATTCCGTTGACGGTTAATGAAGGGTTAAAAAATATATATATGCGTGGAAAGTTCAGAATGTTGGACGCTTGGTATGCGAGCGGGGAAAGCGGCACAAAGCCAAAAAAAGCGCACTAGAGAGTCCAAAACATTGACTTATTTTTAAAGAAACAAAGGAGGGTACACTGTTGTGTTCTGTCTCTTCAATGCCAAGCTTGGCTGAACGTTGGCCATGAATGATAACGACAGGAGATTGTAAGTCCATCTAACTAACTAATGACATGTATTATTAAAGTTGCTAAGCCTGTCGCGATATGCAATGAGTCCATTTATCGCATGGTAAATAAAAATGAGGGCGGTCATTTTCACGGCTGCCTTTTATTGCTGCGCGCGCGTGCGTGCGTCCATTTGTGCGTGCGTGCTGATGGCATATGAGACTCCAGTTCTTTTCTCTCATCAACACGCTGTAGAATTAAAGTTCAGACATACAAAATAAGAAAAAACATCTATATTAAACACATGTTCAACATATGTTAACATTGCTACATTGAGGTGAATGGAGAAAAAAGACGACCCATTTTAGCCGGCTATAAAACAGGCAGCCTTCTCCAAAACTTGCAGTTAAAAGGTGACACTTCAAACATGAAAAATCGCTGGTTAACAGCATTTGCAAAAGGAAAAAAATCTATTACTGACACCACATGCAATCACAAAAAGTGCTTTTTTGCGGGGTGTAAAGCTTAAATTAGCGGTTTAGCGAACGTACTTCCGGTGAGCATTTCAAAATAAAAGAATGTCATGTTTGTCATATAAATAACGATTTCTGGAGTTAATCCCACATACTTCAGATTCTACTCTAAGAATACCTTTAAAATAACACACTTTATGAAAAGTCTGATTGGCAATGAATAATTATTATAATACTATTATATATAGTACTACAGTATACTATAATATTAATGCTAGGTATTTCTTTAAGAATTGTTTTGAATCATGTTGGAAAGGAGAAGTCAGTGTTCTGAATCTGTTTACATTCCATTCTTTTGCACAAGTTAATTCTATCAGCATTTGAAGTCATTGTTTATTTGTGATTTATTATTGTTATTTATCTGTTTATTTGTACTTCAATAAAGAATTTAAGTGTTCCAAAATGTTTTTGTGAATTGATAAGCGTCAACAAAAATTTCATTGCTAAATTAGTAAAAAAAAAAAAATAATAATTTTTTTTTTTTAATTTTAAGATTAGTCGACTAATCGTAAAAATAGTCGGCTGACTAATCGAGAGAAAATTAGTCGTTTGGGACAGCCCTAGTTGCAATTATTCATTTTTTGGGAACTTGTGGAACAACCAATACACGACTGCTGACGCACGCACGCTCACCTGCCAGAAGGACAACAACAACAGGAAGGCACGTTTCTTGCTCTCCCGCACCTCCCTCACCTCGGCACGTAATGCGGTGCATTCAGGAACGCATGCAAATATCCCTGCCATATTATAACCTGATATGTTACAATACATTGATTTTGAACGCTGCAAACACTCAAAATCCTATCAGGACTTACAGTTTACATTAACTTAAAACTTAACTAGAATTAAAAAATAGCTTGACACAAATGGAAATGCAATTGAAACACATGGGAAAAACATTTAAGTGACGTGTGTTATCAAGCGTAATGGCATTTTTAGGTAAGAGAGGTATATATATGTTTTTATAAGATTTAAATGTTTTTTGAGTGAAAGCAGTGAATTAGTCTTTTTTTTTTATTCTCGTCACATCTGAGATGCAATTGTTGGCTGTTTTCAACAATGTACATCGAAAATAAAGACATTGATTGACTGAAAGTGGTTCAATATTCGATGAAATGTCTTTTCTCATGTATATTTATAATTGCTCTTTACCTAAAAAAAATGTTTTATCCGATTACTCGATTAATCGACAGAATTTTCAGTCGATTACTCGGTTACTAAAATATTCGATAGCTGCAGCCCTAAAAATATCATGAGTTGGATATCGTGCATCGATGGGAACCGGGACTAACGCTCTGATGCTCCCGGAACCGTTCGAATTTTAAAATTTCGATTCCATGTTTCGGTGCCCTGACCGCCGATCGGAAAAATAGCTGCCGAACACCACGAAGAAGAAGCCACATGAAGTGTGTGTTTGTGCATTGCAACTTCATTTTCAATCATGGACACTGCAGTGGCGCTCAAAACTTAGGCTCAACTTCACAAAACTAAATTACCAGTCAGTTCAGTGCAAAATTTACAACACAGCTATATAATGCAAAGGTGGCTGCACAACCAATATGATTAAACACCTCCGACTTGATGGAATACAAGTGCCGAGTCGTGCATTGCTCAGTGCCTCGTATTTGACACGCTGTGGCGGTCCTCTAACCAGTCAGAACCAGGTAAGTAAAAACAATAAATTACGTCAGTCTTCTGATGCCCCCACGACCCGACCCCGGATTAAGTGATAGATAATGGATAGATGGATTGAATAGTATGAGAATAAATCGTATTATTACATCTGGCTAATGTAGCTATTAGAGCAGGGCGGTAAACCGAAAATTTACCGTCACCGAAATTCTTAACGATGACCGACGTAATTTTGACCATGTCGGTAAATTCGGTAAATTAATAAAACAAGAAAATATAGGCTTTTCATCCCGCTTTGATTATGTGTTGTTCGTCTATGTTCATTCCCCTTTAAGAAAGCAGTGATTGTGCTTACGTAGGGAGTCACGTGATCATCAGGAAGCCAATCAAACAAACGCCCGGTAAGCTAACGCTAGCAGCTAACGCTACAAGCAAAACGTGATGGAGTGTGGCTTAAGGGAGGTTCACCAAACTTTCAACCGACATTTAGTTGACTCTTGGTGGCATCCAGACGGGCTTTCACCCGCTGTCCTCCTTTGTTCTCACGATTTCCGGAGATGGTGCTTTCAGTGCTTTCTACTGGTAGCCAGGCTAACGCTAGCTAGCGGCTAACGCTACAAATGAACGTTATGGAGTCGGATAGCGGCTCTAACCTTGTCGAAACGGCTGAACTTAATGAGTGGATTGGGCACGGACTGCATCTAGCAATTACTATGTGGCGTTATTTTGTATCTGTCTGTGTGTGATTCCTCTGATAGCTTTTGTGATGGTAAACCATTCAGCATAAAGTACAATCCAATGGCGAAACTTATAATGACCGAGAAATGGCCCCAGCTATTTTTATTGTACGTGCATTTATTAAAAAATGCACTGGGGGGAAAAAAACCCTTAAACCATAAAGTAAACACTTGTATTTAATAATTATGTCACAGCAGCCATTAACAATAAGTTGTCTTTTTGAAGTGTATTGTTCAAGCTGCAAGTCATTTGTGTTACAATTACATGTTTGCACAGGCATATTGATTTTGACAATGTACATTGTTCAAGTCATACACGCTGTTACAAATGTTCATACTTGAATTCTTATTGCTTACAATACATTTTTATAAACTTAATGTTTAGACTGCATGTACAATTGTTAAATACAGTACAGTGGTACCTCTACATACGAAGTTAATCCGTTCCAGGACCTTGTTTGTAAGTCGAAATGGTCGTATGTCGAGCAGGATTTTCCCATAGGAATACATTATAATTCCATTAATTCGTTCCACAGCCCAAAAACCTGCACTAAATCCTTAAAAAATACTGCTGGTACTATTACAAATGGCAATTACATATAGCAAAACAAATAAATAATAAATAAAAATCGGATTAATAATATAATAATAATAATAATTCCTGTAATAGTGTAACGAAACGGGTTCTAATAAGGCGGACGTTTTTTTCTGTACTTGAAGGCACCGCGGCGCTGACGTGACAAAGAGGGAGGGGAGCGGGTGAGAATTTACTTTCGCTTTCAATGCTTTCTTGAGAACATCGTCAATTGCGGCAGACAGCAGGCGTTTTGTGTTGAATAAGTTGTGAAAGAAATGATGAAAACGTGGCGAAGCTGGCGATTTCTCTGGAGATGTTACCACAATAAGAATTGTCAGCTTAACTTATAAAGACTGGCGAACGATGGTCGGAGGAGGACCGTGGAGATGTATTGTTGAGCCATTTCACCCCACGCTCATATTTTTTGTCATTTGCATCTTCATTTAGAAGGTAAGCGTCAACTTTTTCCTTGTTTCACCACCTGTACCAACCTTTTCTGAAACCTGTGTTGATTTGTCACACAAGAAAATCCGCCGTGCATTCGTCTGCGGTGCTGCCATTGTCGTCGTATTTCGAGCATGTCGTCGGATGTAGAAACAAATGGCGAGTCAAATTTTACGTCGGATGTCGAAAAGTTCGTGTGTCGAAGCGATCGTATGTAGAGGTACCGCTGTATATCAAATTGAATGCTGGTAAATAAATCAACAAGAAATAGTTAATCTGTATTTCATGCATTGATTCAGATTTTCAAATTATATAACAGTCCGCTTGGGCGAATTTATCGTCATTTATCGTTATCGAGATAAATCTGCTCAATTTATCGTGATACATGTTTAAGGCCATATCGCCCAGCCCTAGTAGCTATATAAGCAGCTACGTACTTTACGTAGCGCGTTGCCGCCTCTGTTAAAATCAACAGTATTAAAATCGTTTGTTTTAGATTCAGTTTACCTCATCTACATCAAATTATAATCAATAGAAGAATTTATACTTATGCTTCATCATAGCTCCCAGCTAATGTACATATATATATAAAGTGTGTAGCGGCTCACAGCTACCTTACCCCTACGTAATATTTGCGACTTTTTCTTGCTTTCTTCTATTTATGTGTTCAAGCATCTACACCCAGTGAACGTGTGTTCTCCACTCTGTCACGCTTAGTACCTGAGATGACAGATATGGTCATTTTCCTCTAAAAAACTTTGTTTTTATACTGTACCCGCTGCTAATCTGGACCGGATTTGACAAGTTCTTGTTTGTTTGTTTGATGTTCTGCACCACGTTAGCCCATTAGTGGGAGCTCAATAACATGTAAAAATGCCTACAGAATAAGACACTCTAAAACACAGGCAAAAGAATATGTGTAAATGTTTGCTACACTGGTGTAGCAAGCACCTTTTGGCAGAACACTTTTTTTCATACTCTCCTGACGTCTCATCACGTCTTTCCTGTTCATTTTGCTTTCGCTGCTCGTCTTGTGGAATATTGACAGTGCTGTCATGCTCATTAATGTTCCTCTCAGGTTCAAATTAAAAGGGTTGAACAGATAACATGTTTACGTTGCTACAACCATACTCTGGAAGCCTCTGGAAGCCCGACAGCGTAACCATGTGACGTCACTGCCCTGGGACGTCAACAACAGCGGTGACCTTCTAGTTAAACGAATTTTACAAATTGTATAGAAACGAAAACATCAAGAGGGGTTTCAATATCAAATTATTTTAACTCATAATAACATTTATCTTTTAAGAACTACAAATCTTTCTATCCGTGGATACTTGTAACATGTTTTGGGAGTTGTGCATGTATATTGGAATCTAAACAAGATCATGTAAACTTTTCATATCCACTTTGAGTACAAAAAGTCCATTTCCAAACTGAAGTTGGAATTTAGTTAGTCGACCCCTTACAGTTAGTTGTGATGGTGGTGGGTGGGCGTTCTAACCTCTGGTGGGTTGATGTTAAAGGCATCAGCAATCTTGGCGTACAGCTCCTTGACGTTGGAGAAGCCTTCGATCCTCCCGGTTGGGCTCCCGTGAGCCAGCTGCGTGTGGAAGACCAACTTCGGCCGCAGGTTGGCGGGCGGCGGGGGCAACCCTCCGGCGCCGTTCCCCAGCAACTTGTTGCCGCCGGCGCCGAGCAGAGAGCCCGTTGCACCTGCGTGGTGGCCGCCGCCGACCTCCTCGTTGTCCACCAGGTGCTCCTTGGTCGACTTGTTTTTCTTCCTCCACGGGCCCAGCGGCATTTTTCTGCGTCTCGGTTAGCTCGTCGAAACGCTAAAACATTTGAACCTGTTTAAATCTCGTTTTTGACTTCCGTGTTTCCGTCTGGCTTGACTTGTTTTCCTCCGGAGATACTTTTCCGTCGCTCACCTGGTCGCGACTCGCTCCGAAACGACGAGTTTTACGGGGAAAGGGCAGTGACAAACAAGCAACAGGTAGCCGGGGATCAAGTGTGAGAGAGGAGGTAACCTGCAGCCTGCTTGGCTAACAATAGCTGCTCTATGCGCGCCTTGGCGGGGCGCAGGCGTACTGGGAGCGGCGGCGGCATCACCGGTGCACCTGTGCACCCCAGCGGTCACTTCATTAGGTACACGCGCTACCTGCCACAATTCATATTTCATTTTTTTCCTCCATGCAAAATTGTCTTAAGGAGTCATATTATCAATATTATGTCATGAAAATCACTTTTTGATACATATGTTATTATTACAGTATTATTACATTAAAACATTATCGTAATTTTCGCACTATAAGCCGCTACTTTTTCCCCCCTCATTTTGAATCCTGCGGCTTATTTGTTGATGCATTTGGGTTCATAGGTAACATTATATTTGACACCGCCGTCATAAGACCAGGGGCGCTGCCAGGGATTTTGGGCCCCATGAAAAGATATCACTTTGGGCCCCAGTGCCGGGACACACACACACATTTAGAGTATCAACTACGTAATTTCCTGTTGGGAATAATTCATACCTTCAAATATTACGCAATAATTACCTGACTCCGTTTTAGTGTTATATAAGTTTTACCTTATCACCAAACACTCTTCCAACAATTACGCGTATTCGTTCTGAAAAGAAAGGCGTCAGGAAGCCGGCATTTTCACACACGAGTGGATTTATTCCTAACACGGAAATCTAATACAGCACTCGGGGCACAGGTCCCTCTCAGTACAGTCTCGTACTCCCCTGTGTCTATCAGGAGAAGCACACACCCTGTGTTGCCCAAGAATGATTCAAATTACACAATATGCAAATACATGTTCCTAGCGACTATTGATTGGCTATGTGATACCTGCAGTTATTCTTAGCTTGCTCTGATTGGTTTAAATTCCCCTGCAGGATGGCGGGGTCTTCTCTCTTTATCTCCGGGGGGTCCCTCTCAGTGGGGGTCAGCCGGGTTGTTTTCCCGCCTTTTGAAACAAAAGGGAGCGTCTGCCCCCCCCCCCTTTCCTATGGTTGACTGTGGGCTTGTTCTGCAAGTCCTGTAATTGCGCCTTCGCACACATCTGTTATTTCCTGACACTTGTATGAATGTCTCTGCCATTACATTTGACTGTTGATTAAAGTAATGCATGGTAAAACACTGTTTTCTCTTATTTTGAAATTACTTTACCTTCATCGTAATTTCCTGCATTCTGGTGAATCTTTATACACTAATTTGTGCATTTTCTGCATTAATTTAAGATGAAAATATATTTATGTAAACATACAGCGTATAGAGCAGGGGGGTCCAAACTTTTTGCAAAGGGGGCCAGATTTGGTGTGGTAAAAATGTGGGGGGCCGACCTTGGCTGACGTCCTTTACGTAGAACAATATATTTAAGCAAATTTTAGCAAGCCATTCTGTGTGTCACATTTGCTTTATAATTTTTTTAAATTAAAAATTTTCAACAATCTCGCAACTAGCCTTTTTGGCGATTCTCTTATCGACTCTCGGGCTCTTGCAAAATACTTCAAGTTGCTTCAATTTCTCGCTGTGTATCTTCCCTGTAATCTTGTCGTACATGACAGCGTGCCTTGTTTGGTAATATCTAGAGATGCACGATAATATCGGTCACCGATAATTATCGGCCGATAATGGCAATTATGACGTCACACAGATAATCCAGATAAAACAAAATTCAACCGATAATGCAATCCGATAATTATATACTTGATTTAGCCTCCAAATGTGCGCAATCAACAGTTTTGTCCAATTCTGCTAGTTTTAAGGGGGTGTTTTAGTGTAGTAATGTGATATATGTTAGGAATGGCTTACTTTTAAAGGCATTTTTGTGCAACTTGGGTGTTTACTCTCTTAAGTAATTGCTGCCAAAAGCTTACCATTACACAATGTCATTGTCATTGCTTAGATGTTGGAATTTACTACTTGTTCACATTTGATGTGGAAAAAAATAGCACTAAATTACATTTTTGCACAGTAACATTTGATCTTTGTATACTTTAACATTTTACATACATATTTGAATAGAATTATCGGTGTGACATTATCGGTTATCGGGTGGAAGGGGCAGGAAAGTATCGGTTATCGATATCGGTTTAAAAATGTATTATCGTGCATCACTAGTAATATCGCCTCACATTGAACTCTCTAAAAACAGCAACTGTCTCTTTGCAAATGAGGCAGACACAAATGTTGCGTATTTTAGTGAAAAAATTGTCCAATTTCCACCTATCCTTGAAGCGTTGGCCATCGCAGTCAACTTTCTTTTTTGTTGTTGTTGATTGTCGCCATTTTAGAAAATTGGAAGTCAAAGGTCACACGGGGTAATGTTGCTTAGAGTACTGTTGCCTTTTAGTGGGTAAATGAGGAGCAGCAATGAGTGTCTAAGCTACTTCATTTTCTGGTAGCAGTACTGCTGACCAATTTATTAAGTCTGTGTGCGGGCCAGACGTTATTGATCTGATGACAGAGGCTGGGGGCCAGATAGAATTTGACTACGGGCCGCATTTGGCCCCGGGCCGCACTTTGGACATGTCTGGTATAGAGCAATAATGAATATACTGATACAGTATCATCTATAAGAAATGTACTGAAGGCCATCTTTTACAATCTAAATATATTTTTATTAGAAATATTCTCAAAGCAAATACCATAATGAATGACTTAGAATAAATGTTTTGTTTGAACTTAACTATACTACAGTCAAGGGCGTAGGTTTGCAGAGGGACGGTTGGGACAAAACAATACCAACTTTTCAGGATGGTTAAATTGTCCCCACCAACTTTTAAGCAACCTTATTTGTGTTATGTAATGACTTCAGTTATATAAGTTATTTATATTGTCTTCCCATATGTTTTGATTGTTGTAATTGACCCCACCATTATTAAGTGAATTATTTTTATTATGTTTAGATTTACATGTACATCTTTTTACTTGCTGAATGTGCCGGTCCATTTTTTCCTCCTGAAAACACATTTGATCGGCTGATGATTTAACCCTCACACACACCCACATTAGATATTATAGATATGAGAAGTTTTTTTTTCAGCCAGCAGCAGCCACTGTTAGAAATGTAAAAAAGCATAATTGTTTTGGAAGTGGGGAACACACCATTAATTTTGCTACTGTAGATCCACCCTGCATCAGTGTTAGCATAACATTAAACTGTGAACTTGCTAACCTGCAAAACTCAAGTAGGAAGCTGCTTCAAGAGAAATGTCCTTCTCTTTGTGTTTTCTACTGTTAAAAATTAAATAAACTGTGAGAAATGTAGTAACCTCTGCTGGCAACTATGGAACTAGAAAAACATTAGCAAGAAGCTGCTTAGAGAGGGAGGGGTGCTGCATAACCTCGTACGTAGCTCACACAACACAACATCCACACAACAAACATAATTAATTATGTACATTTTTTAAAAAGTATTTTGGGGGGGGGGGGGGCGAGCTACCCACACTAGCTTTGTGATTGACTGGTCGATCATGATCGTCATGAGCACCACTGATTTAGTATATAAATTAATTAGTTTCATATTGGTGAGAAATGTAGCCCTGACCCCCGCTCACCCAATCTGTTTGGTATTATTAATGTCCCATCCTGAGCAAAAAGTGTACATGCAGGTTATGCTGTAATATCATCCCTACCAATGTTGAGACCAAACCTACGCCCTTGACTACAGTATACATTACAGTATACAACTGTTTTAGTATGACGAGATTGCTCAGGATTTGCCTGTTCTACTGATTAAATGTAAGCTAAAAGTGGAGCAAACACTAGCTAGCAAACAATTACAGTAATTCATTATGGTGTAGGCTTAGCCTCATCTGGAAACTCGCGATCTCCACTATAGGCTACAGCTCCGAAGCGAGGTCCCTTGTTGACAAACTAAATTCAATTGATGACGAACTTCAATAAATTCTTGACAAACTGGATTCAAGCAGATTTTAAAAAAGAAAATTTCCACACCAACTTTCAACATCTGTTGGATACCAAAAAATGATTTGGAATTCATGTTTTTGAATAGGTGCATGTCTCTCATTGAGGCCGGGAAAATCCCGTATTTCTTATACAGAGTGAGCTGGGACCTGGGAAGATAATAGGTTAATTTTCAGCACTACACTGACACAAGACACTAACCTTCCTTTGTGAAGTACTTTGTCACATCCTGTTGGCCTGTTCTATCCATCTCCTGTTTTGCTTTCTTTTCTTTCCTCTTTTGAAAACCCGATTTTGTTTTGATAACATTTCTGCACTACGATTCGAGTCATTGACTGGTGTAAGTGCGCACCGCTGCTCGCGTTCTGATCAAAGGAAGGGCGGACCAAACCATTTTTAGAAAATCGGGGGGTTTTGGGGGTAGGGGGGGGGTGGCTGGCAATACATATGCTCTCTGGGTGTTTACTTTTTGCCAAAAACAAAACCCTTTGTTTTATTCCTATTAAAATTATAATGATAAATATTTAAATTTGCAAACGATTAACTAATGTTCTAATTTTCTTTGTGGGCCCCCATCAGGGAATGGGCCCTTAGAATCAGTCTCACTTTTCATGCCTATACGGCGCCCCTGCATAAGACTGCTGTAAGACCGTCATAATTGTGACAGGCCACTATCATGGGCTTTAAAAAGTGCATATAACACCAAAAAGCATGTTTATTTCATATTTCACACGGTCTTTTATGCTCCTGAATGAAATGAACCGCTTGGATGTGTGTGAGCTTGGATGAAGCGATCGTCTAATATATTCAATTCTCGAATTTCGCGCCATGAAAATGAGTGACTTCCGGCTTCAGTCTCGGGTTTAGGACGAATGCGAATGTGACGTCACCCGGGTCAGCATTTCACAATACAGCATGCAGAGAGACTGCGGATTCAGCTGATTTTGCAGATTAATTCATTCATTTTTAGCATCAAGCCAGCCAAACGGCTGCAGAAAATTGTTGCTGCACCAGGGAGAGGCGTGTGAGCCTTTTTGGGTTTCAAAAGGTTCCCGTTCACTGCGGCTATTGGCCAGAACAAGCCCTACTACTGTGGGACCGCTGGACTTACAAAGAAGTGAGTAAACATCGTATTTTGAATTATGTGAAATACTGGGATCATGGCACATGTTTTACGATGGAGGTGGCTTGCATTATGTGGCTGATTGTCCACCGAGAATATCACTCGGCCGACGACTGGCAGCTTGTTTGCACACCACCCTCTATACTCGGCTTATCGCCCTCTTTGTGTGCCCGGTGTTCTGTCAAATTTTCATCCCCATCAGAAATTGCAACTTTGTGTTAAAAACGGCCGTGAATTCAGCGATTACATAGTCAACAATACAAACTTTCTTGAAATAAAGGACTATTTACTTTTACGTTTGATCATGGACCAACATGTAGAAAAGTTCTCCTCAGACACATCCCGCCATGTTAGCTGCACAACAACTGCACGCCGCTCTCTGTTTACGTCTTCGCCATGTAGTAAAGCATTATTTTACGCCATATTTGTGTTGATCATGTGGCAGCTACGTGCTCCTCCGACGTCGGACGGTTTGTCGGGCAGTAGCCGCCAGGAGCTTCCCCGGCGAGCTCCCCTGTCCGTGGCAGGGGAACGAGCTGTAACTTGCTCGCCGCCGGGCGGGTTGCCGATCGGCGAAGACAATCAACAATCCCACCACCATGTGTTATGATCCGGGCTAGTTTTTTGTGATTTTTCGCTTCGAAATTGAAAATAAGACTTTGAGACGTCACTCGGTTCGGGTGAGCATGCCGGCTTGGTTTGTTTACATTTTCCGAAACCGGGGGCAGGGAAATGACAAATCCTGACTAACTACGGTGGCATAAAATATTGTTCGGGAGATGAAGTGAACAGTTTTGACCATTTTGAGCGCCTTGAAAGGTGGAAAAGCGCTATATAAGTGTAACACATAACACCATTATGGAGTAATTTTGCCATGTCTTTTTGAATAAATGCATTTTTATTATTTCATATTCCATTTAGCACAAGACTGTTATTTGTCATGACCATACCATCTATTTGGCAATTGGGGAAAAATACTACTAAAAAGAATATCATGTAAAAATATTGGAATGGAGAGACTGAAACAATGACATTTTGCGGCTCTCTTCGTTGCATTTTCCTCGTTCTGAAAAATTCCCCATCAATGCACTGAATTCTAAATCAAATGAAACCATGACCCTGCCAACGTCATCCTCCTGTTGGGGACGCTAAAGCCCTATAATGGTAGGCGTGGCTAAATTGCGGATCGAAAGACTAATTTGTCGTCATCTGCGCTTTGCCAAATTGTTGTATATAGTTGAAGCGTCTCAAAATAAGATTCTAATTCACATAATAATGCTATTAAAGACTTTTTTTTATCCTGTCGTACACACAGATGTCCTTAAGTATCATCCAGCAAATTACAGTGTATCACAAAAGTGAGTACACCCCTCACATTTCTGCAGATATTTAAGTACATCTTTTCATGGGACAACACTGACAAAATGACACTTTGACACAATGAAAAGTAGTCTGTGTGCAGCTTACATAATAGAGTTAATTTACTTTCCCCTCAAAATACCTTAATTCAAAATATAGCCAATAATATCTAAACCCCTGGCAACAAAAGTGAGTACACCCCTTAGAAACTACGAACATCCCTAAATGTCCAAATTGAGTACTGCTTGTCATTTTCCCTCTAAAATGTCATGTGACTTGTTACAGGAGTGCTGTCAGCATTGCTGCAGAGATTAAAGAGGTAGGGGGTCGGGCCTGTTAGTGCTCAGACCATACGCCACACTATACATCAAATTGGAGTGCATGGCTGTCACCCAAGGAGGAAGCCTCATCTGAAGACGGTACACAAGAAAGCCCGCCCGTCTCATCCAACCATAGGACATGGTTCCAGTAATCCATGTGTTTTGTTGACATGTCTTTAGCAAACTTTGCGGGCTTTCTTGTGTACCCTCTTCAGAAGAGGCTTGTTTTATTATAGATGTATTTATATATATAAACATTTATTTGATTTTACGATATCTTCCACATCGTACACATAGCAAAATTAAAAGTAAGAACTTTCTTTCTCTGGTTCATGTCTGTATTCATTTGCTAGAAAAAAATTGTGTCTGATAGCTAGCAACCCTCCCAGTCCAAATGGATTGAATTTCATGTCACTTGGTGAAACTGGTGTACATTTCGCCATTCATTCATCAGACTGTGTGTGTGTTGGTGTAAAAATACATATTGATAGAAAATGTACTTTAGCTAAAAACAAATGAGGCCTTTCTGTCTCCACATTGATGCAGTGAGCCCGCTGAGAGCTCACTCCCCCAATTTGAGTGATGTTGAGAGATGTAGCATCCCCTGCTGGGTAGATATAAGGTGTTGGCAGCTGGAAAGCAACAGCTGAGAGCTGCTTGCCTTGACAGTGTGCAAGGAGTCATGAAATCTGGAGACTATCAAAATGTTTTTGGCCGCAATGTAGGATGTAGTGTCAGAAAACTGGGTCTGTGTCAGCGGTCATGGGTGATCCAACAGGTCAATGACCCAAAACATACCTCAAATAGCACCAAGAAATGGTTGGAGAGAAAGCGATGGAGAATTCTGAGGTGGCCATAGATGTGTCCGTATCCTAATCCCTTTAAACACCTATGATGGAAAGATCTCAAACTGGCTGTTGCAAGAAGGTACCCTTCAAATCTGAGAGACCTGGAACAGTTTGCTAAAGAAGAGTGGTCCGAAATTCCATCTGAGAGGTGCATGAAACTTGTTGATGGATAGAAAGTGATAGCTTTCTGTTATTTCTTCTAAATATTGAGTTGAGGGTGCCAACAATTTTTTTCAGTCCCTTTTTTGCATTCTGTGTAAAATTATGTAAATTATGCTTTTCTCTTCAGTGTTTTTGTGTTTTTCCAATCCAAATCCAAAAATTAAACACATTTATACTGAAAACATTTGTAATTGTGTTAATGTCTGGAAAAATTCCAGGAGTGCCAATAATTTCGTCCATGACTCTATAAAAATTCACTTTTTTTCCCCAAAGTATTTTAATAAATGGTTTTCAAGTACTTCAAATGTAATAATTACGATAGGTTTTAAACATGTTACTGTCCCACCGAATTATTTTTAAACAAGAATAAAGTAGAAAAAGCTTGTCTTTATCAAATGCTTCACTGAGTAAGTCTACCCAAATTCGCTCAAGCTACTCTCACTTACACACAATGAGTTGTCACAGCAACTGTTTAACAAGTTAAGATGATTGACGCATGCGACGCTTTGAAGCTTCAGCTTCCAAGCATCTGTGGCAAGATCAAACATTAAACATCGTGAACTTTAATAAGCAACTCCAGTGCACTGCATGACCAACAAAGAGCAGCAGGAGGGAGAGTGAGACTATGTGATTGGCTCGGGACAGCTCATCTGTATTTATTTTAGGGCTGCAGCTATCGATTATTTTAGTAGTCGATTAATCGATGAACTAGTTAGTTCGAATAATCGAGTAATCGGATAAGGAACATGAAAAATTATAATACCTGCGCTGAGCCTCAAATGGTATTAAACATAAATAAATGAGGACCTGTGTACAACAAAAGAACAATTGGCTAACTTACACAACAAAAGTCCGCTAGCTTAAATGCTATAAAATGCTAACTTTTTTCCCCAATGCTCCTAAAAAACTCATATTCCCACAAAAAAAAATTAAAAAACGGCTAAATATACATATAAACTAAATTACGAATACATTAAAAAATATTAGCCCAAACAAAAACTTAGCTTACGTTGGTCTTAACTTGGAGCAGTTGGATCCAGCATTGTGAAATGAGGCAGACCAGAGGGCAATGTATCCACCCTAATCAATAAACTAAATGTAAACACTTTCAAAATAAACCATTACAAGGCCACTTTGATTAAAGAATACTATAGGCAACAAAATTGAATTCGAATATTTTTTTCCTAATCGAATACTCGAGTTAATCGATTAATCGTTGCAGCACTAATTTATTTATATATTTATTTTTTCATTGGAAAAAAATCCAAGCGCAAAAGTTTGAAGCGTGAAGTAGCGAGGAATCGCTGTACGTTTCTTTGTAAACTAGGTCGAAATGCCTTTGAGTGTTGAATGTTGTTGACTCCCATTTTAGCTGCTTGGCAAAAACGCGATTCTCCCCCAAATGGTGATATCACATAACATGGAACCATTGGCTAAATTCTTTCGATCATATTGAAACATTTATTTTAAAATACAAGCACATGTATTTCAAACTTGGGGCTCATTTGGCACATGTCACGGGACATTTATGGCACAATTTAAAGCGAGGGATTAGCGGGTAGAGAGGCCCGTCAAGATAAAAGGTCCAGTCTTCCATCCACTTTGCTGCATGCTCGGGATTTATAAAAAGAGGCAAAAATAAAAAGCAAAAGGTCAAAAATAGAAATTGCACATTAATCCTGGCATTTGTGAGCTGTGGGTCATCACTAAGTGGGTAAATGACGCTTCAGGACATCCTTGGCGTTGCCGGGCAACGTTTCCGGAAAGTTCACATCAAATTCCACCACGAGGTCTCCTCTCTGCTCGGGGTTTTTGGGGAAGGGCAGGCCCTGGCCCGCCACAGTCTTCCTCATGCCTGGCTTCACCACATCGGTGATCTTCATGTTGCACGTGTTGCCGTCAATGGTTGACACGGTCACCGAGCATCCGCACAATGACTGTGGAGAGAAAAACTGAAAAAGTTAGGGCCTTGCGTGTCAGGGAAAATACCTCTAAGGTAGTTTCCTGTCCTTCTCAATGAGCATAGTACTGATGCACTTAGTGTTCGTAATGTGTCTCATCAGCATTGACAAATAGCACCTGCACCTCCGTACGCCCACTCGTGAACACGATGCTACCATGTATTTTATTTTTTACCATTCCTCCTACTCGCTGCACGGATAAGAATCTCGGTCTCTCTCTCTCTAGATGTGATTCATTCAGAGCAGTCGAAACAAATATTTAAACAGCGTTTAATCACACTCCGTCTTTCCCATGGTGACATTTTCCCGCACATAAAGTTATTATTAGCGCTGCCGCTCATCGTTCAGGTCGAGTGACAAATTTCCACCAGGGCATATATCCGCCTGCGCGTTTCACGCAGAACCCAGCAAAGACGGGATATTGCTGTAACCGTCGATACATTCCAGGGAGAAAAAAAATGGATGCGCCACAAAATACTTGATAAATAATAGGATTATGTTAGCATCATAGCCCAGATCTTAATCCCATTGAGATGCTGTGTGGTGACTTAAAATGGGCTGTGCATGCAAGAAACCCCTCAAACACCTCACAGCTGAGGGGCAAACTTTCTTCAGATCGATGTCAAAGACTGATAGATAGCTACAAAAATGTTTCTCACTAAAGTTATTGCAGCAAAAGGGGGTAACACTAGCTATTAGGTGGTAAGGTGTCCTAACTTTTTCCTCAGTTAAAATATGACGGAAAACACTGACAAGGCTGAAAAAGCCGTTTCTGCTCTTGCACCCCTCTTTAAAATAAAGTGCTGTATTTTAAGCCAAAAGAACTGTTGTGTTTGATAGAACAATATGTTTATATGCTGTAATAGCAGATTCATGGCTCAATAAGCCCCCGAACTATTTTTAATTTGTGCATTTTAGTCGCGCAACCACTTTGTTTCAATCCAGCTATAAAAAGAAGGTAAGTAATTATATTTATTATTCGAAATGTCTCTCATTTTTAGCTTACAATCATTAATTGATGACTAATATTTAGTTTAAATTAAAAAATTATTCACTCCCATATTTTAAACTTTTGAACAAATTACGTCACAATGAAAAAAAACGGCGTCTGTAAAAAAGGCACGGATATTTACCTCATAACTATCGATTAATTGTATTTTTTGTTACTGTCGCATTTTCCCCGATATGTTAGATGATAAATAATTGATCCAAATTTTAAAAAATTTGAAAAAAAAAAACCTTTAAAATGGCAAATATATGAAAAAGAACATCTCAACCACTCCTTGATGTCTGTGATTTCTGCATCTCAACCCTTGTTCCCTTGTTATATTACCATGTTTCACCCATAAAATCCCCCCAAAATCCAGCTGTGGCCATTCACATCTGTGTCTTGATACTCAGTAATACATGCAACATGGAGTTTTTGGATCGAAACAAGGTAAGTACGCGATAATATCTCCTTAAAATCATGGCATCTTTAATTCTGCTCTCTCGTACTCTCGCCTCCAGTTTGGGTTTTAATGTTTAAAAAAAAATGTTGTTTTTTTAAATGCCCTCCTGTTCAAAATTTTTCACCCCCCAGAAAATAGAGATTTTACAGCTTTCCAATGATGTATCACACATGCATATAGGACAATTTAGAAATTTGGTCAAATTGGGGGTCTCAGAGCGGAACTTCAAGTCACCTGACTGTTTTCCGCCAAATGCATTTTTGTTGATATATTTGGTTTACAAGTATAACAATGTAAATTTTGGTTGTTTACCTGCAATTAAATCACTTTCTTTTCCAGAGATAAAGAAAAAAAAGATCAGACATTGAAATGTGAATATTTCTTCATAAAAAACTAAATATCTAACTGGGTGTCCTAATTTTTTCACGACTGTAGTTGTTATTATGTATATAAGTTGTTACTAACTAAAAGTACAGTAAATGAGTAATGAATCTAGCAAGTTTGACTAGTTTCAGTCATATTTTTATCAAAAATTGGTTCAAAAATTTGCCCCAACAATCTCCCATATTGTGATGAGACGTATATGGGGGTCAACCTAAAATACCTACTTTTTTAACCACAAACTGGGTGCCACCTATCTGCCAGAATGACCTATACAGTGTATCACAAAAGTGAGTACACGCCTCGCATTTCTGCAGATATTTAAGTATATCTTCATGGGACAACACTGACAAAATGACACTTTGACACAATGAAAAGTAGTCTGTGTGCAGCTTTTAGTATACAGTTAATTTATTTTCCCCTCAAAATAACTCAAAATATAGCCATTAATTTCTAAACCCCTGGCAACAAAAGTGAGTACACCGCATAGAAACTACGTACATCCCTAAATGTCCAAATTGAGTACTGCTTGTCATTTTCCCTCAAAAACGTCATGTGACTTGTGACAGGAGTGCTGTCAGCATTGCTTCAGAGATTGAAGAGGTGTGGGGTCAGCCTGTTAGTGCTCAGACCATACGCCGCACTCTACATCAAATTGGTGTGCATGGCTTTCACCCCAGGAGGAAGCCTCTTCTGAAGACGGTACACAAGAAAGCCCGCCCGTCTCATCAGACCAAAGGACACAGGTGTCAAACCGATTCCAGTGGGTGCAGGTTTGCTTTCCAACCAATGAAGAGGACACCTTTTCACCAATTAGATCTTTTAAATGTGTAATCTGTTAAACTTTGTCAGGTGCTGCTTGTTTCAGCAGGAAGTTCATTGGTTAAACTCTCTGCGCGTTATCGGTTGGAACAAAATCCAGCACCCACTAGCCCCTTTCTGGAATCGGTTTGACACCTGTGCCATAGGACATGGTTCCAGTAATCCATGTGCTTTGTTGACATGTCTTCAGCAAACTATTTGCGGGCTTTCTTGTGTACCCTCTTCAGAAGAGGCTTTCTCCTAGGGCAGGGGTGGGCAAACCGGTCCTCGGGGGCCGCAGTGGGTCCTGGTCTTTGTTCCAACTGATTCAGCACAGACAGTTTAACCAATGAGGTTTCAGTGGAAACAAGAAGCACCTGACGGCAATCAACTGATTGCACTTGTACGAAACCAGATTGGTGAAAGGCTGTCCTCATGATGGGTATGAACAAAAAAAACCGCACCCACTGCGGGCCTTTGTGGAATAGTTTGCCCACCCCTGTCCTAGGGTGACAGCCATGCAAACCAATTTGATGTAGAGTGCGGCGTGTGGTCTGCACACTAACAGGCTGACCCCCCCACCATCTTAAATCTCTGCAGCAATGCTGACAGCACTCCTGTAACGAACGAGTCACACGACATTTTGGAGGGAAAATGACAAGCAGTACTAATTTGGACATTTAGGGATGTACGTAGTTTCTAGGGGGTGTACTCACTTTTGTTGCCAGGGGTTTAGATATTAATGGCTTTATTTTGAGGGGAAAATAAATAAACTCTATTATATAAGCTGCACACAGACTACTTTTCATTGTGTCAAAGTATCATTTTGTTAGTGTTGTGTCATGAAAAGATATAGTTAAATATCTGCAGAAATGCGAGGGGTGTACTCACTTTTGTGATACACTGTATCTGCCGGAGCGACTTATATACGAGTCTATACGGTATGTGTTTCTAACATGCTCAGCCGTAAAAATGATTCTGATTCTATAAAAGAGGAAATACCAGATATTTGGTCATGATTCTTTTTGTGTATTGGTACTAAACTTTGAGGATAAAAACAAATCAAGATTTTGGTACTTTGTCTCGGTATCAGTTAATTTGAGATTGGGATTTGACGTGCAATAAATACAAAAACGGGGATTGTTGCTGTTCTTTGTGATAGGTCACTAATCAAGGTATTGAAATTTTGTTCTACAGTTAAGTAATAGTGATCTAGAGATGACACATGTGTCAATACTGTGCTGTTTTCTCCCACGGTCAGTCAGTTTAAACCTAAAAGTGCCTCTCACCTGCCGTAAGCTGACCCGGACTGGATAAACAATGTTGGAACCCTCCCGTCTGAAGTGCGGATGCGGCTTGTCCTTGATGACAAACACAATGTCCGCCGGGATGGTATTAGGCGACTCGTCACCCTCGCGAGGGAAGGTAATCTTGGTGCCCTCCTTCCAGCCTCGCTTGATCTCAATAGCGAGGATCTTGTCCTCCGTGCGCATGGTCCTGCCGTCGGGATTCATACGTTTGCGGGAGATCTTCATCCGCTTGGTGCAGCCGTGAAAGACCTCCTCCAGGGAGACCCTAAGCTCGTGGACGATGGCCGGGTCCTGCTTGCGGCGCTGCTGCTGTTGCTGCTGCCCTCCCGGTCCGCAGTGTGCGTCCCGGGGGAATCCGTTCAGGTTGAAGCTAGTGAAAGAGCCGAAGGGGTCGTTTCCGTCCACTTCCATGTCTTCATCATCACGCCCGTTTCCCGCCTTGCGCCCGAAGAACATCTCGAAGGGGTTGGCGCCGCCGAAGAAGGTGGCAAAGGTGGCGTGGGGGTCTCCGTGGAAGGTGTATGTGAAGTTGTTGGCTTGGCCGTCGCCAGGTGGGCCACTTCCTCCCTTGAGACCTGAAGGATCCGACAAATCAGACGAACTAGCATCAAACTCCAGATGGATTTGCATTTTTGAGGCGTCGTTCACCGTTGCTTATTTTGTATCAATATAATTTCCATTATCCCTTTATAGGGCGCTCATTGTTATATAGGCTTCCATTGCAGCACAAGAAGTACAATCTATTTTGAGCACATTTACTCCATTACATTTACTTGAGTAACTTTTTGAGAAAAATGTACTTCTAAGAATAGTTTTACTAAAGCTTTACTTTTTAGTTTGACTTGAGTAGATTTATGAAAAAGAAACACTACTCTTAGGCTAGGTTCATACTACAGGTCTTAATGCATGAATCCGATTTTTTCGTGTTTTTCCGACTCGAGTCAGGTATTAACTTGACGGTCTGAAGGGGACAAGTCGCATAGAAGTGGACCCTTTCAAATCCGATCTGAGTCACTTTCGTATGTGGTTCAAATCCGATCTGGGCCACATTTTTTCAGAAATTTTTTCGGTGTGAACTGTCAAGACTCCCAAATCGGAATTCATGCAGCAATTACGTCAGCAAAGAGCAAGAGGCACGGAGGACGGCAGCCATGCAGGCATTAGCGCCTAGCTTGAACTCTGCTTTTAAGCACGAAGTGGGCTTGACCACAGTCATTAAAAAAATGAAGAAAAGATTAAGCCTAACAATTTTCGATTTTCATTCTGTGCGCCGAATGAGCAATATTTCATAATTGCACACATGGTCGAGTCGGGGCAAATTGACGCACCCACGTCACTTCACGCACACACGTCAAGGCTCGTGTGTGCGTGTATGCGTTCTATAAGTCCATATAAACTTTGAATATAAGACTAAACGGGGATAATTAATGTCTGTTATTTGTGTCCTCTTTTTGGAAATCAAAATCTGATCACTCTGGAATGACATACAGCTAGCATGTGTAATTTGTTTTGATGCTTCTGCGCATGTGGGTCTCTTTGCTGAGCGCATCTCGGACTGCGAATTAGTGCGCATGTGTGATACCTGAACGGTCTCAATGGACAAAGGCAGTCTGAACGGGCACGCTAAAAAAAAAAACAGATATGGCAAAAAATAGGATTTGTGCATTAAGACCTGTAGTATAAATATGAACCTAGCCTTAGTCCGCTACTTTGGGCTACACTAGTCGTTATATTTACCAACAATGGCTCTACCAGTTTCACCAATGAGGCGTCACAACAATAATCACATGACTCCATTACACCAATCAGACGCAAGCTTGCTGCTCTTTGATCACGCAAGTCTTTTCAATCAAGCGTCTTTAAAGCACCGTAACAAATGAAGTATTTGACATAGAGCGCTGCCCTCATCTTGAATCGATATCGCAGATTTAAAACTCTCCCAGACTTTACTTGGCACTGATTGACCACGGAAAACTGGAGATATGATCCTTTAAATTTCATAATAGTAACTATGAAGGAACTACAGTATTCACTACTCAAACTAGAAACTATTTTCTCCACTAGAGGGCAGGGCACTCATGCGCTTTGGACGAACAATGCTTCATTGCTGTTTTTTTTCTCTCTTTAATTTAATGATTTTTTGTTTTTTGTTTTTTATTTCTTTGGCTAAATGTGGTTATATAATGGTTTATTGTACAGTGTCATTATAACAACAGTTCGTATAATTTGTGCTGAGACAAAAAAATACCATTGTTTAAAAATGAGCTGTTACTCAAAATGTTACTCATTACTTGAGCATAGACTTCATAATTGTATTGACGGGTGACATCCGTCAGCCACTGCACAACGCCTTCAAGTAGGGGGCCGTCCTACAGTCCACTTCAGTTATTCGCAGTCGGTCGTAGTTAGTCACCGCATTCAGCGATCCAACGCCAGATTTAGATTTAAAAAGTACAAAGGCTGTACCGCATAAAAACAGGAAGGATTGTCTCAGGATTGATTTGTTCAATGATTCAAGGTAATTATATTTTTCACACCATGCATGCATTTTGAAACGTTGTGAAAAAAATCAATGGGAGAAATTAACCGCAACGGAAGAGCATCATTCTTCGACATTTTTACATAAAATAAATGCTAACTGCCCGGTTTTTCGCTCTTTTAACAAAAAATTGAGACTGTTTTACATTCATATCTATAAAGAATTCGTGGATTTAAGCATTTATTCATGAGAATTTTCAACGTAAAAAGCTCTTTGTTGTGATAAGGGGGCTGCCACAATGGCTAACAGACTAGCATCATTCTTTGACATATTTACATAAAATAAATGCAAACTGCCCGGTTTTTAACTCTTTTAACAAAGAATCGAGACTGTTTCACGTTCATATCTATAAAGAATTCAGGGATTTATGCATTTTTTCAGAAAAATTTTCACTGGAAAAGCTGTTTACATATGGCACCCGCCACATTGACTAACAGACTAACATCGTACTTCGACATATTTACATAAAATAAATGCTAACTTAACGTCCATATCTATAAAGAATTCAGGGATTTAGGCATTCATTCAATAGAAATTTCACCGGAAAAGCGGTTTACATATGGCGGCCGCCACATTGACTGACAGACTAGCATCGTACATCGACATATTTACGTGAAATAAATGTTAACTGCACGTTTTTTTTTTTTTGCCTTTAACCAAGTATCAAGACTGTTTTACGTCCATATTTATAAAGAATTCAGGGATTTAAGCATTTATTAACAATAATTTTCACTGGAAAAGCTCTGTTTATATATGGCGGCCCCCACATTGACTGACGGACTAGCATCGTACGTCGACATATTTACGTAAAATAAATGCTAACGTCACATTTTTTTGCTTTTAACCAAGAATCGAGACTGTTTTGCATCCCTGTCTATAAAGAATTCAGGGATTTAAGCATTTATTCACAAGAATTTACAACAAAATAAAGCTGTTTGTCTGTGATTTCACTCGGTCAGCTTTGACTGCCACGCCAACAATGCAGGCCCCCTATTAATCGGCCCCGCGCCCCGTGTCCCGTCAATATCATTATGAAGTCTATGACTTGAGTATTCTTTTCACCGGATACTTTTTTACCTGTATTTGAGTACATTTTTTGGATGACTACTTTTACTTGAGAAATATTACTGTATTTTGAAGAAATGCTACTCTGACTTGGGTAAAATTTTTGGCTACTCTACCCACCTCTGCTGATAGTTTTAAACCAGAGGTTCTTGACCTGGGTTCGATCGACCCCAGGGGCTCGGTTAGTAAGTTTAAGGGATTCGGCGAAGGGACCTATTTTCGTACATTGGCTAAATCCACCAATTTACAGGCTATATTCAATTTCTTTCAATTGCTAGCCCTCTATCTAATGAGATGAGAAACTGGTTTGCTTAGTGGAAGGTCGACTCGCACAAGGTATGAGGAAGTACAACAGCAGTCAGCCTGGATTCAAATTCTGACATATTTTAAAACATACTTTCAAAATGGGACAAAATCTGAAGAAGAATTCGCTCAGTTATTAGCTTTATAGCTTAAGTTTAGAATAAGGTTTACAATTTTTTAATTCCTTTTTTTTATCCAATTCTGAAGAGTTCCGTGAATGCACATGTGAAATTCGTAGGGTTCGGTAAAATTTACTTTGGTTATACTGTATTTGTCTGAAATGTACACTGTCAGACGTCCCAGTCTAAATGTATTGTCGTCAACCGCCATAAATAAGTAAAAACTGATCGACAAATATACAGTGGCGCCACCAGGGGGTGGCCACGGCCACCCTTATAAATTGGTTGGCCACCCCACTGGCCACCCCGCTTGCCAGTAAATCGTTAAATTGTTGTAGCATCAGTTATGCATTTCATCCCAAATGAAGGCATTTATTTTGTTTTGTTAAATGTAGGGCTGTCAAATTTATCGCGTTAACGGGCGGTAATTTTTAAAAAAAAATTAATCAAGTGAAAATATTTATCGCAATTAACGCATTCGCGGCACGACTCATTCACGCATTGCCACAAACAGCCTACAATGGCGTCGTTTTATTTATATACAGAGATAAGAGGCAGTGTCAAGTGAGTGGAGTAGATACAAGCATTCATTGGGGCCTAGCTTTTAATTGGTAAAAGCTTTGTCATCTCTCCCACAGCAAGTATAAATATTGACGTGGGGAAGAATGACAGGAGTTGATCTCTATTTCTTAACACCCTGTAGTACACAACGCAGAGAAGATATAGCATTTGCAGCCACCAAACACAGTCATGGTTGCACCACTTCCCATCATGCATTTGGGCAAAACAGTTAAGTCGCTACAGTATCATTTACTGAAAACTCAACAAATACACTAGATGGCAATATTTAGTCACAATATACAAACTCACATTTATCATTTAAGAATTACAAGTCTTTCTACCTGTGGATCCCTTTCACAGAAATAATGTTAATAATGTTAATGCCATCTGGTGGATTTATTGTTATAATAAACAAATACAGTACTTATGTACAGTATGTTGAATGTATATATCCGTCTTATCTTTCCATTCCAACAATAATTTACAGAAATATATGGCATATTTTCGAGATGGTTTGAATTGCGATTAATTACGATTAATTAATTTTTAAGCTGTGATTAACTCAATTAAAAATTTTAATCGTTTGACAGCCCTAGTCAAATGTACACCTTATGCCTAATATATACATAACACAATAAAACAGAATTGTTGTGGAACTCAAAATGTTGACTGGACAGTTATGGACTATGCACATTAAATCATTAGTAATATCAAATATTACACAATACACCAAAGTATATCAGTAGCTGTGTCCTTAAGCCTTTCTGATAGTTTCCCCCTGACCTTTTTACTGCAGTAATATAATGAAAACCTGAAATTATGGCTTTTAGTTTTGGCCACCCCAAGATTTTAAGTGACCCCATCTGGCCACCCCTATGAAAAATTTCTGGAGGCGCCACTGCAAATATGACAAAGTATTTCGTGCTATGATATATAAATTTGACTCATGTAAATTGGGTGAACTGTGGGAAAGCCAAATAATAAATAATTTTATCAACATCCCCCTTATTATTTAACAATATAATATGTCAGTATCGATACCGAACATCACAGAATTTTGCCAGTGTTACCTTCTTCTCCATGTTGGTCATAAATGTCCCTTTTTTTGGGGTCGCTGAGGACCTCGTAAGCCTCCGCGATCTCCTTGAATTTCTCCTCGGCTGCCGCGGACTTGTTTTTATCCGGATGCCATTTCAATGCCTGCTTTTTGTACGCTTTCTTAATATCCTCCTCGGTGGCTCCTTTACTGATGCCCAGCGTTTTATAGTAATCTTTGCCCATTTTCCCCCCGTTGGTCCCGAAGCCTTAATGGTGATGAAAAAAGAGCAGAGGGAGGAAAAAACGGAGCCGATTCTGTTCGCGGGGCTCGACTAGCGTTCACCGAAATGGTGATTCATTATCCGTGGAGGCTAATTTGCTTCTACTGCTGCTCCCGTTGTTGTTATTATTATTTATTCCTTCGTGGTTAGTGCCGGGTGACCCTTTAAATAGACTGGCATCTTCCTCCCTCTGTGGCTTTCATCGTCAAGCTAGACGCACGTAATCGGCTACTTCCACTTCCGGGTTCTGTATAAAGCGGCAAAGAGTAAATTCGTGACGTGGAGGTTATGCTGGGGGAATTTTACTGTATAAAATTAATCGAAAGCGTCCTAAATTATGATATTTTAAATTGCGGTCTTTTTCTTATAGCATGTCATTTTTATTTTTAACTACTAGGGGGTGTCCACGCCAACCCAATTGTTTTGATTCCCCCAAAAAATGTTAGCATTTTTCCTTTTTATAGCCTATTAATTACATAAAAAAACATAATTGTTGCCGAACTCAAAATTTGACCTGTATTCTTATTTTTCTGCATAGACTTCATAATGATATTGACGGGACACAGTCCGCGGGGCCGATTAATAGGGGGCCTGCATTGTTAGCGTGGCCGTCAAAGCTGAACGAGTGGAATCACAGACAAAGAGCTTTTTTCGTTGAAAATTCTTATGAATAAATGCTTAAATCCCTGATATCTTTATATATATGGACGGAAAACAGTCTCCATTCTTGGTCAAAAGCAAAAAAAAAACATACAGTTAGAATTTATTTTACATAAATATGTCGAAGTACGATGCTAGTCTGTCAGTCAATGTGACCGCCACCATATGTAAACAGAGCTTTTCAGGCGAAAATTCTTGTGAATAAATGCTTTGATCCTTGAATTCTTAAAATATATGGACGTAAAACAGTCTCGATTCTTGGTTAAAAGCCCCCCCAAAAAAAGGTGTACCATGATATGAAAACGTCAATGTTTCAAAACTGCAAAAATTTTCATACCGTCTATAAGGTATTAGCTATTTTTTATGTCGCAAAAATGCATGGAGAAATCCCTCGCTTGCACTTACAAGGCTCAACCCTCCCTAACCGATTGTTGCTCAGTGTCAGTGAGTCAGCTGTGGTACACGATGGCTGGAGGAGGTGAAACCCCTGAACTTTTTCCCCCATTGAAGACAATTAAATCACTGGTATGGGAATACTTTGGCTACAGAAAAGTTAAAAGATGGCCGCGGCTTGGAGGAAGAGGGCCAACCGACGTGTAAAACATGTTTGCGGAGGGTGGCTGCCGAGGAGGCAATACCTCCAATATGATTTCGAATTCATACAAAATTAAAGGTTAGTAAACAGTGTCATGAACATTTCCCACCAGCTGCGAAAGTTACCTCCAGTGTGTTTAATGTGTCTAGTGGTGGTAAAATGTACAAAATTAAAGGTTAGTTAACACTATCATGAACATTTCCCACCAGCTGCGAGAGTTAACTCCAGTGTGTTTAGTGTGTCTAGTGGTGGTAAAATGTAGCAGAGAAAGGGAGCGTGTATACAATACATAAGCGAGGTGGAGGTGCCCGAAAAGTGTTATTGCATGTAATTGACATTCCTATATATTTAAAAGTTGTAAAGCATGAAAAAAAAAAACAACAAAAATGAATTAAATGATCATTTGCTTTGCATATTACCCCCCCCCCCCCAAAAAAAAAAAAAAAAAAATAGGGGAGGTTTTCTTTGATTGAAATTTTTTTATTTTTTTGATTGAAGTAACTTTTTGGGGGATTGAATGATTGAGACACAAATGTCCTACCCATGATATGGTCCAAACAAAAAAAGGATTGCTAAAATTAAAGAAAACCTTTTTAATGAAAAAGTAAGTGTCCAAATGCAGATTTTTGTGTCTCGAATATTTTTTCGCATTCAAGAACTTTTTTTCTGTGATTGAAATTTTTGATTGAAGTGATTTTTCTTTTGAAAATATATTTTTTTGTGTGAAAAACGTATTTTTTGATTGAATATTAAAGACACAGATAAATGTCCTAGCTAAAATGATGCCCAAACACAAAACATTACTTCAATCAAAAAAATTGCTTCAGTCAAAAAAAAATCAAATAAAAATAGTTTTCAAATGCATTTTTTTAGTTTTAAGTTTATTTTTGCTTTCAAACAAAATTTTTTTGATTGAAGTGACTTTTTTTAAAATTGAAAATATATATTTTGATTGAAGCAACCTTTTTTTTGATTGAAGCAACGTTTTTTTTTTTGATCGAATAATGAAGACTCAAATCTACCTCGATATGGCTCCGCCCAGCGGATACAATTTTTGACTGAGGTAACTACATTGGCACGACACCGGCGGGCGTACCATAGTCAATAGATGATGATCTTGGCCAAAAGTATAGCTGTCCTGCCAGCAGGCTGATTTAGAATTCCCCTCAAGAACGATGGGAAACAAAATAACGCTAATTTTCAACGTATTATTATAAATATTCTTGTTAGTTAATTTTATTGCTGACACTGTGTTTCGGGGTCATCAACATGCTGTGCCCCCCTTGCCCCAAAATTCAAACTCCGCCTATGGTACAATGTAAATATAATACGAGTCAAACACCCATGTTTTATATGGAAAATAATTCAATTATTTTTGCTCTGATGGTAATAATGTTGAGCTGTATCTGTGGGTTTAGGCGCACCCAAAGTAAACATCAATACATTATGTAGTCTATGGCTCACCTAAAGGACTGTATTTTAATATTATTTAGAATATTTAGTTGTTGTTTTTTTTAACATTATACTAATGTTTCAATTTGCTAACATGTTTTGAAAAATAAAAATCCTGTTCAATGGAAAAGTGGGAAAAAAAGGAAAGTTTTTTTTTTTGTTTTTTTTTTAAACCCATATATCTCAAAGTAACAAATTTTAGAGCTGTAATTGCAATACTGTGATATTTTAGCTTAAGGTTATCATACCATCAGAATATCATACCAGCACATGCCTAATTTGTGTGTGCTAATCAAGATTATATTTAAGTAAATTAAATACGTATGTGGTGTTCTTGACTGGTGGTGTGCCATTAGATTTTCTCAAATTTTTCCAACAATTACCAATTATAGGCATATTTTTATCACTTCTGTCAAATATTTATAACCCATTGAGACCACAGTTCATAAACTATATTGCTTTAGTAATCTTGAGCTATGTACAGGTTTATTTTGAAACACAATTTCCTGTTTCATGAACACTAACGCTGCTTAATTTAACATCCATCAGAGTCAGCTGTTCTTATTACTCCGACGCGTCTTGTCAGTCACTATCTTGGAGCTCCAGCATGCACTTCTGACAAGCTTTGGGTGTGACGTCATTCGTAGCTTATGAATCAGTCCCCCTTAATTGCTCACAAAGCTATTAGACACTGAAAATGATATTAATATGTTATTATAACAGTATTACGCATTTTTTTTTTTTTTTTTTTTTTTTTTTGGATACCGGAGGATGATATCCCACTCCCATTGGACCAAATGGCCACCAGCTGCAACTCTACAGTGCCACCCTGTGCCCCGAGAAGGCAGTGTGTTGCATTGTCTTGCTGGTCCACGGTCTGGTAGTGAGTCAGCACGTGAAGGAGGCTGCAGTGCAGTGCAATTAATCACAAAATGGATCAGTTCCGAGGATTATTTGTCAAACTGGACCGGAACCAGGATGGTTTCATCTCCTTATCAGAGCTTCACAGTGAAATGAGCAAGCATGGCATCTCAGTGGCAGATGCTAAGGTGCAGGTAATGAAAACTCTCGGGTTTGCATGATGCAGACACCCTTCTCCTCAGTTCAGTGAACATGCAGTGCTGTCTCACATAGAATGTCATTGACTCCTATGACAACGACAACAACAGCCAACTGGATTATGATGAGTTTCTCAGCTACATGATGGACCGAGAGAAGAAATGGAAGATTTGCTTTGACCAACTGGACAAGAACAAGAGCGGTGAGTAAATGAAGGAATGAGAATCACTTTTAAACATCAAATTCCATTAATTAAACGATATGTCGATCCTTAAAATAAACTCATGGGCCGCAGTTTTTGGTGCACCTGAACTATTTAATCAGTGTTCCTCAACTAAAATGAATTACAAATTACAATGCTGTCAAAAATAGTACTGATCAACTGTGTGTCCGCCTATAGCTGCTTAGTTGAAAAAAAAAAACTATCATAAATTGCTGGAAAAAGTTGCATAAAGATCACAGTAAATCACATAAGAGTTGCACAGTTGAAATAAAGCAATTTATGCCGCAAAATTTGTGCAGGTTTCGCAAAAACAACTGTAAAACACCCTAAAGCTTTCTTTAAATTCCCCAAATGTTGCATAGAGTACACCAAGGTTTTTATAAATAATTTTAGGTTGCTCATGAACCTAAAAAAAAGCATTGGTTAAAATAAAAAGTATAATTAATCTTTTACAAAGTGTGCTGGTGTAAAATAGCTCAAATAAATCCCATAACGGTCCTATAGATTACAATAAAATTTCTGTAAAGCTCCCACATATTGTTCAGGCTAAAATAAAACAGCCCTAAATCCCAAGAAAAAAAATGTACTGGTTAGAAATATGAACCATGAAATCTAAAAAGTTGCACAGGTTATAATTAGACTACTTTACATCGTATAAAAGTCGTGCAGTTTAAAAAGACAACACTGTAAACCCCCAGGTTAGAATAAAACTATAGTGGTGCAATGATTAATCAATTGAGTAATTTGATTAGCTTTGAATCAAATTTTGCTGCTTTGATTATCTGTTTAATGAGAGTGGCGTTTGCATTTAGTTTTATGGATTTGGGTGGATATACTGCCCTCTAGTGGCAACCGTGAATATGACATAACTCATCTAGTCCAGCTGCTCCATGTTAAGACCACCATAAGGTAAATTTTTGTTTGAGCTAATATGTTTGTGTATGTACTGTATGCATTTGCTATTTAGTTTAGAAGTACATTTAGCACTTTATTGTGGGAATATGTGCTAGAACGATTTGTTAAGAGCTTTGTAAAAAAAAAAAAGTGAGCATTTTATAGCATTTAATCTAGTGGCCTTTTGCTGCGCAAATTAGTCACTTGTTCTTTTGTTGTACTTAGATCCTCATTCAGCTATTTTTTAATATTGTTTGAGGCTCAAATCAGGTATTTCAATTGAGTTTTGAATGCATTAATTTCTCTTGTGAAATGAAAGTGCAATTCTGCATAATTTGACGAAACACTCAGAAATTTTATTTTGTGTTTGCACTTACATGCTCTTTTCAAAATGTAATCTTAGAAAGCCAAAATAAATATGATAGCAAGCATAACCACTTGTTTAACTGTTTCACATCTCCTAAAATTTATTCCATAGAACATTAAATGATCATAATCCGATCACTTGATTATTCGAACTAACTGATAGATTAATCGATTACTTAAATATTCAATAGCTGCAGCCCTATAAAACAACCTTAAATCTGGACGTAAAGACAAAAAAATCACATTAGAATGAATCCCAATGAAATCACACAGGCTAAAATCACAATTCTATGAATCCCTAAAAAAATACACAGGTTCAAATGACCAGTAATCCCTATAAAAGGTTTTTAAAATTAAAATAACAGGACCATAAAACTGACCAAAGTTAAATTGGTTAAAACAAGACTACTATTATAGCTTTTAAGATTAGGATAAAAATTACCATAAATTCCCTAAAAGCGTATACTGAGCGTATACTAAAACTACAGCAAATCCCAAAAGGTTGCAGCTCTGATCAGATATGCAGGTGTATATAGATTATTATGGTCATACATCAACCACAAATATTCATTGTGCTGCGTTGCATACATTAATTGCTCTGCGTTTCTTTTCTGATCAGGGCTGATTGACCAGGACGACATCATATGTTTGTTTAAGGAGTTAGGAGTGGTCATTTCAAAGGCCCATGCCCATAAAGTAATACAAATGTAAGATTTCTTTTGCCCGCCACACCACACTGAATAAGAGCAGAACCTCCAAAGAACACACAAATACCATGTTTTATCAGTTTATTTCAAGTTTTACAAATGAACAAGCAGCAATTCTATTTTTTCCCCCCATTTTAACACTTCATAGAGCACTCATTTAATTCAATTGTTGCCATTGACGCATAGGCGGAGATTGAACCGGTGGCCGAAAACTGTTGTTGCATGTAATTAACTTTCCTGCAAATTGATTTAAAGGGGAAGTTCAGAATTTTTGACCTAAGACTTAATCTTCGAGTTAATATAAGTTTAATTAGTCAGTGGGGTTGATTCCAACGAATTCTGTGTAGTTTGTTAGTTATGTGTTAGTTTCAGGGCTCTGGAGTGGCTAAACTAGCGCGAGTCAATGGTGCCTGCTTAGCATACCAATAAAAAACTACATATGCATGAGTGAGAATCACCGATGACCCTTGCAATCAATAGTGTTGGCTGTTTTCAGGATAAAGTTATTAAAACCTTTTATGAACAGCAACATTTTTAATCCAGCAGCTCTGCAGGGAACAGGCTGTCTAGGCAAGCAGGGCGGAGTGATATCACATCGTCTTTTTTCACCGCAAATTTTTTTTTTGTGGTAACAAAAGGGACTCCCCAGCAGACTGAGCACGAGTGGCCAAAGCACTACTCTCTATTCTGATCGTATTACGCATCCCAAAAAATAGTCCTGCAGAATGAAATTAATTACGGCAGTTTGGTGTGACAGTATTTTGGCCGGATGGGTATTTTGAACAATGATCCGAATTTTAAATTTATTTGACTATGTTACATTTGTTAATATCATTTTTTTATTGGCATGCTAAGCAGGCACCATTGACTCGCGCTATCTTAGCCTGTCCGGAGCCCTGAAACTAGCAAATAACTGACAAACTGCACAGAATTTGTTGAAATCAACTCCATTGACGAATTAAATCCCCGCTAACACAAAGATTAAGCCTAATGTCAAAAATTCTCCTTTAAAATAAAGACCTAGCCGTTAAAATGTTGTCTATAAAAGTTGGAAAGCAATAAAACAAACAACAAAATTGAATGAAATGAACAGGAATCCTACAAAGTATGGGTCAAATTATTATTATGTGACGAGCACCTTAGAAACAGTCCTTTGCTTTGCTAAACCAAAACTTCACCTGAGAAGGCAAGACTGATATTTAAAATTTCTTCAAACCTCAACTGAACTTGATCCGAGGATTGAATTCAAACAGTGTCAAGATGTACATAAATATACATATTGTAAGCTAATATTATTGCTGACAATCATTGCTCGGGGTCATCAACATGTTTTGCACCCCCTCCCACCAAAGTCAAACTCCGCCTATGCATTGATGGTAGGAGGCTTGGACGTCCAGCACCGCTAATGGCATTGAAAGATGATTACAGTATTCAATGGCAGCCATCCCACTTAAATTGGATTTGATGTCTATTGTTGTCAAAAAAATAGTGTTTTTGCATGCAATAACCAGAGTGTATTTCTGTTCTGTTTTTAAAAGTATTAATTAAGTATGAATGAATATTTTATTTATTTGAAAATGTTTCTCTTGATTAAAAAGTATGTACAAAATATTTAAAAATACAATAATGATTACGGAATCATAAATATAAATATATATATATATATATATATATATATATATATATAATTATAATTGCAACCTGGTGTCCACGTGTGCTGACATCACCATATGGGTGGACGCCAAGTCTTTATGAGGTTAATGTTTAAGGTTAAAGTTTTTTTTTAGAAAAATAGTGATTCGCCCTATAAAGCGTTGAATACGGTAATAGAGCGTGAATAGGAAACTGTATTGGCAAGCCTTGGTCGTTTTTCAAGCAAGCCATGAGTCATAACTTGTCACTGACATTTCAATACCAAACTTTTTTGGTAGCATTTTTGGAGTGGTTGACTTTGGAGTTTCCAAAATAAAGGATAATACAGTATTTTTTTTCCAATTCTTACACCCAATATTCCATCAAGCATGGCAGTATTTAGTGACGAGCAGATGTATTTGCACCCCTTGCAATTTTGCAAGTTCCCCGACTTAGAAAATAGGTAGAGATCTGAAATTTCAATCATAATGCATTTCCACTTGTAGAGACATAATCTCCCAGAAAATCTGGAACTCACATTGTATGATTTGCTTGGGTTCATAAGTATTTGCACCCCTGAGTATCAGCAATAACTATAACACTCAAACAGTTGTTAGTGTAGCTTAAAAAAGTCCATATTTACCCATTAGTAACCACCCACCCACCACCTGTCTGAGCTCATTATTGTCACCTACAGTGGGGAGAACAAGTATTTGATACACTGCCGATTTTGCTGGTTTTCCCACTTGCAAGCCATGTAGAGGTCTGTAATTTGTATCATAAGTTCTCTTCAACTGTGAGGGACGGAATCTAATACAAAAATCCAGAAAATCACATTGTATAATTTTTAAATAATAAATTTGTATTTAACTGCATGAAATAAGTATTCGATACATTACCAACTAGTAAATATTTCGGCTCTTAGTTCTTTTTTAAGAACCCCTCCTGTTCTCCACTCATTACCGGAAGTAACTGCACCTGTTTGAACTTGTTACCTGTATAAAAGACACCTGTTCACATGTTCAAACAAACAAACTCCAACCTCTCCACAATGCCCAAGGCCAAAGAGCTGTGTAAGGACATCAGGGATAAAATAATAGACCTGCACAAGGCTGGGATGGGCTACAGGAAAATAAGCAAGCAGCTTGGTGAGAAGGTAACAACTGTTGGAGCGATTATTAGAAAATGGAAGAAGTTCAAGTTGACGGTCAGTCTGCCTCGTTCTGGGGCTCCATGCAAGATCTCACCTCGTGGGGCATCACTGATCATGAGGAAGGTGAGGGATCAGCCCAGAACTACACGGCAGGACTTGGTCAATGACCTCAAGAGAGCTGGAACCACAGTCTCGAAGAAAACCATCGGAAACACATTACGCCGTCATGGATTAAAATCCTAGGCTCTGGAGAAGATCTGCATGGAGGAGTGGGCCAAAATCCCTGCTGTAGTGTGTGCAAACCTTGTCAAGGACTACAGGAAACGTTTGGTATCTGTAATAGCAAACAAAGGTTTCTATACCAAATATTAAGTTCGATTTTTGTGTTGTATCAAATACTTATTTCATGCAATTAAATGCAAATTTATTATTTAAAAATCATACGACGTGATTTTCTGTTTTTTTGTATTAGATTCCGTCCCTCACAGTTGAAGAGAACTTATGATACAAATTACAGACCTCTACATGCTTTGCAAGTGGGAAAACTAGCAAAATCGGCAGTGTATCAAATACTTGTTCTCCCCACTGTATGCACCCAATAGTCAGTCATGATCCAATATCTACCATAGGCAAGACCAGAGAGCTAGAAAAAGCTGAAAAAAAGCTGTGGGACAATTGGAAAGCAGCTTGGTGAGAATAAATCAACAGTTGAAGCAATTGTTAGAAAATGGAAAAGGCTAAACGTGACTGATAATCTACCTCTGACGGGGGCTCCATGTAAAATCTCTCCTCGTGGAGCATCACTCATGATGAGAAAAGTGAGGGTTCAGCCTAGAACCCCACGGCAAGAGCTGGTCAATGACCTGAAGAGAGCTGGATGCACAGTTTCAAAGGCTACTGTCAGTAGAACACTACGGTGCAATGGTTTAAAATCACGTCTTGCTCTGAAGGTTCCCCTGTTGAAGCCAGTTCATGATAAGGCCTGTCTGAAATTTACCAGGGACCATCTGAATGATGCAGAGGGGTCATGGGAGAAAGTCATGTGGTCAAATGAGACCAAAGTAGAACATTTTGGTGCAAACTTTACTCGACGTGTGTGAAAGAAAAGAAGGATGAGTACAATCCCAAGAGCACCGTCACACTCCCCACTGTGAAGTATGGGGTTGGAAACCTAATGGGCAAACAAAATATTAGCACTGATTTTCTCAGGGGTACATATGCTTATGAACCCCAGTAAATTACAAATAAATAATTGAAAAATCATACAACGTGAGTTCCGGATTTTTTTTTTTTTAGATTATGTCTCTAAATTGGAATGCATCTATGATTGAAATTTCAGACCTATTTTCTAAGTGGGTGAACTCACAGGGGGTGCAAATACTTCTGCTCCTCACTAACACCTGAGTTAGTGTTTCAATCAATACATCATCAACACACCAAAATAATGAATCTGATCGTGTAATCTTGTTGTAAATGAATAAAATGTGGTAAACTGAACAAAAATCAAATACTAATTTTAACACCTTTTAGTCATGTGCAACTTTTTTTCATTGTATGAAATGCCACTCAGAAATCTATCAGTAGAACATGTGTTTACAGTACGGTGTTATTCAAACAATAGGATGGACACGGACGGCTCCATGACAGTGGACTGGGATGAGTTCCTGCATCATGTCATCCTCAAACCTGTGGACAACATTGGAGAGCTGGTGTCCTCATGGAAACACAGTCTGGTGAGAGTCTAAACAATTTATGAACAGAATCAGAGGTGAGCTAGAGTTAATCCAGTCGATCAGAGATCTGCGATAAAATGGCGTGAACGATCAACCACGACAATTTTATTGGCTTAGAAAAATTCACACCTCTGCAAGTGATACAAACATTTTGTATTTTATTAGCATTGTGGAGTAATTCTTGATTCTCAGCAGTTGTGCTCGGGCTTATCATCGGGCAGGTTTTCGATGTCGGCGAGAGCCGAGCTCTGGCCATCGAATTTCCCGAAGAAAGTTCTGGCTTCAGTGCATGGAGGAAGTTTGTTCTCGGGGCCGGTTTGGCTGACGCTGTATCCCGGACCGCCACGGCTCCCATTGACCGCCTAAAGACCCAGCTGCAGGTCAGCACCATGGCGCCTTTGTTTCATTTGACTCAGTACTTGATATTCATTCTTTACACAACACGCTAGCACACTTAGCGTCTTTATACAGAGATTCCGAACATTCTATTTGTAAAGGACATATCTGAATCACTTTTCAAAGGCTTGAAATTGCTAAATTTTCTTTGGCTAACAGTTCTGTGTTGGTGCTGTTAACTTATTAACGACCAAACAACATGTAACAACTCAACCCCTTTTTTCAAGCGCCACAGAATATTGTATTCTATTTCTATTTCTACATGAACAAAGAATTGACAAAAGGACTATATTACCATATTTTATCAGAAAAAAATGTTTCTACTGTTTTTCGTTCTTAGTAATGAGCAGTTTAACATAAAAAAACAACATTGCTACCAGGGAGAGTGGCGCAATGTGAGACATTTTTGACATTTGCTCTCCTCCAAGCAAGCTAAAACAACAAACCAGTAAAATTTACATATTTTCCATTAATTTAGGATGTTTCCTCGAAATAGAAATTATCAGAATATTCTCAGGATGAATAGTATTTGTCAGGGAAATTAAAGTTTGAACCCAGAGACAAGTGTTACCTCGATAGCTCGATTAGAGAAATGAATACGACCAACCAAAGATTGCCTGCTTCGAAGACTTAATAAACATGATATATCAAGGGTACAAAATGATGTGATTCAGCCAGGAGCTGTGATCACCCAGACGTACAAAGAAGTACAATAGAGGCTGGACATTTATACTGTTGAAAGGGCGTTACCCAAGGATGCTTACTGTGAAACAATACCTATGAAAACGAAAGTGAAACTTAAGTATCAACTCTGGTGGTTTTCCACAGAAAAACATTTCCAGTAGGCGAAAAAAACACCTCAAGTTATGACCTTGAACACCGGCTCTGGCTAGAACAATGATGAGCTTAGTTTGATAAGCCACCGTCGCCCATTGTATTCATTCAGGGCATATTGGAAAACACAGGAACATAACAGTCCATATTTGGGCACATTGTGATACAGTCTACAATAGTCAAGGCTATGGGAAGGCACACTCAAGCAGGTTAATATAACAATGATGCTCTATGCTACAATGTTCCCATGCAAGCATAACAAAAGCATACAAAATATAATGTATAATGGTTGTGTTTTTGGCATGAATAAAATTCTCTCACAGTATTAAAACTATAACAGGTTAAAAATCTAAAGTGCAAACTGAGATAGACTAGAAAAATTAAAGGGGTAAAGCAGTCATGTCCAAAATCCGGCCCGGGGGCCAAATGCGGCCCGTGGTCACATTTCATCTGGCCCCCAGCTTCTGTCATAAAATCAATAACGTCTGGCCCGCACACAGACTTAATAAATTGGTCAGCAGTACTGCTACAAGCATATGAAGTAGCTTACACACTAAATGCTGCTCCTCATTTACCCACTAAAAGGCAGTAGCACTCTAAGCAACATTACTACCCTTTACTCCCAATTTTCTAAAATGGCGACAATCAACAACAACAACAAAAAAAGTTGACTGCAACGGCTGGCGCTTCAAGGATAGGTGGAAACTGGACTATTTCTTCACTAAAATATGCAACAACTGTGCCTGCCTCATTTGCAAAGAGACAGTTGCTGTTTTTAAAGAGTTTAATATGAGACGATATTACCAAACAAGACACGCTGACATGTACTACAAGATTACAGGGTAGATACGTAGCGAGAAATTGAAGCAACTTGAAGCTAGTTTAATTTTACAGCAGCAGTATTTCGCAAGAGCCCGAGAGTCGAAAGGCCACAAAGACTAGTTGCAAAATGGTTGAAATTATTAATTAAAAAAAATAAAATAAAGCAAATGTGACACACAGAACGTCTTGCTAAAATTTGCTTAAATATATTGTTCGACGTAAAGGACGTCAGTCAAGGTCGGCCCCCCACATTTTTACCACACCAAATCTGGCCCCAATGCAAAAAGTTTGGACACCCCTGGGGTAAAGTGAACAAATGAGGGGTAAACTGATTCAGTTACGTTTTCTGTCTCAATATCAAAAATCATAATAGCAAATGTTGTGAAAGTTAGAATCCTAACAGGCTGCTTGACAAGACAATTCAGAATGAATATCAGAATAGCACAGCATCCTGGGGGTTGGTTGGGTAAATCACTTGCCACAATTTTGTAGAAAAAAAAAAAAAAAAAAAGAACCTCTCCTAACAACACATGCGATTCTTAAGCAAGCATGATCACACTGTTTTATATGTATGTGATAACAACATGTGTGATAAAATATTTTCAAGCTGAATCAATTTGCTTTGGCACAACAGCTGATTAAGTTGAGAGAAAGCAAATTTAGTTTTACATGCAAAAATAAATTTTTGTGGAAAAAACATGTTTACCACAGTAGTAGGAGGACAAGGTGAATTGGTAAGGGCTTGAAAACATGATGGTTGCATGATCACAAATGTGCTCCCTCACTAAGACACATGGAGTGTCTCACATTACCCCATTCTCCCCTACTTATTAATCTTTAGTAGTGAATGAGTCAGCACATACTGTCACAAATTGTAAATAATGTATGCATAAAAAAGTGTTATGTCTTATGTAGCAACTTGTGAAGGATGTTTCTGATACTACCTTTCAAACACGAGAAATTGCTAGCTTGTCTTTAGCTAACAGTTCTGTGTTGGTGCTGTTAACACAGACTGTAGCAAATGGAAAATAGGACCGTTTTATGTATCAGAAAACATTGATGCAATGTAGTTAGTCTCTCATGTGACAACTTTTGAAGGTGGCTTCTGATACTGCCTTTCAAAGGCTGGAAATTGCTAGCTTGTACCTGTATGATCGGTGTCAGAGTTTGGTCTGCATTGCCGGTAATAAATCAAATTTGTTCTCAGTGAGGGTTGGACTCTGCCAAGGCTGCCCCTTTGTCACTGATTCTGTTCGTAATTTCTTTGGACAGAATTGTAGGCGCAGCCGAAGCATTGAGAGGTTGGCTTGTTGCCTTAGCATTGCATCTCTGCTTTTTGCAGATGATGTGGTGCTGTTGGCTTCATCAAGCCGTGACCTCCAACTCTGAATGGAGTGGTTTGCAGCTGAGTGTGAAGCAGTCGAGATGAAGATCAGCACCTCCAAATCCGAAACCATGGTCCACAGTCGGAAATGGTGGCGTACCCTCTCCGGGTCGGGGATGAGATCCTGCTCCAAGTGGAGAGGTTCATATATCTTGGGGTCTTGTTCATGAGTAAGGGTAGGAGGGAGCAGTAGATCGATAGGTGGATTGGTGCAGCGTCTGTGGTGACGCGGACTCCGCACCGGTCCGTAGTGGTGAAGGGGGAGCTGAGCCGAAAGGTGAAGCTCTCGATTTACCAGTCGATCTAAGTTCCTACCCACACCTATGGTCACGAGCTATAAGTCGTGACCGAAAGAACAAGATCCCGGATACAAGTGGCCAAAATTAGTTTCCTCCGCAGGGTGTCCGGGCTCTCTCCATTAGAGATGGGAAGGACTCTGTGTCGAGCTGTTACCCCTCCGCGTTGAGAGGAGCCAGTTGAGGTGGCTTGGCCATCTGGTTCGGATGCCTCCTGGACGCCTCCCTGGAGAGGTGGTCCGGGCATGTCCCACCGGCGGGAGGCCCCGGGGAGACGCTGGAGAGACTATGTCTCTCGGTTGGCCTGGGAACACATTGGAATCCTGCCGGAATGAGCTGATTGAAATGGCTGAGGAGAGGGAAGTCTGGGCCTCCCCATTAAAGCTGCTGCCTCTGCGACCCGATCCTGGATTAAGTGGTAGATGATGGATGGAAGTATGCATCAGAAAACATTGATGTTATGTTGTTATCATTTTTTCTTTCTAGTTTTACGGATCCAAGGCTTTTTCGCGAGGCTTCCATGAGCTTCGTGTCGGCGGCCTCCGTTCCATGTGGCAGGGCAATGCTGTCAACGTATTGAAGGGGACGCCGCAGTCCACACTCCAGTGTCTCATCTACGCTCAGGTGCTTCTGCACCGCAACAATCAAACGGCGTCACAACATCTCACCTGTAATTAACTTACATTTTTCTCGTTTCAGATGAAGGTGTCTATGCAGGGCAGAAGTCGGGAGAGTCTGAGTGTCCAGCAGCGCTTTGGTTTGGGTTGTGTGTCCGGTGCTGTGGCTCATGCTGTCTTCTACCCTCTGGAGGTATCAGACATAGACAAATCATTAATAATGACTCAGTATCATCCACATAGAGAGCAGCAATGAAATAGCTATGATCATCAACAGGTTCTGAAGGTGCGGCTCAACCTTCAGCGAGTGGGTGCATACCACGGCGTGGTGGCCTGTGCTCGCTCAATCTACCGAGATGAGTCTTTGTCCTCGTTTTACCGAGGATTTAAGCCCAGCATCCTCTGCATGATCCCGTATGCCGGCGTAGAGTGTGCAGTCCATCAGGTAATTGAGTACCAAGTCAGATATGACCGCAATCTGGGAACCCCTACATTTACGCATTCCTCATTTCTGTCACTATTAGTCTATTATGACCTGGGCCCAGAGTGATCCATCATACAGTACCGACTCCGGGCTCTTCTTCTTTAGTTTCGTGGCATTTGCTTGCGGACAAATGAGCAGCTACCCTTTGGCAGTGATAAGAACGCAGCAGCAAGCGCAAGGTAGATGCCTCTATTTTGAAACATCGCTTTTTCACTGCACGAGTTGCCTTGACTGGTATTCCACGTCAAATGTGTTTATTTTCTCAAATGTTGCCATGCGACCATTCTATCAATATGGAACAGATTAATCCTATAACAGGTGCAATAGAGTTGAGAAGAGGTTATAGTTGATTATTTCTGTTTTATCACTTCCCGTCTTGTTTCCCAGCTGTCCGTTTTGGCTCACACGCCGCGTCGTCTGGCCTCCTGCAAGGACTTATCGGTATATACGAAAGACACGGACTGAGAGGGTACTACAATGGAATGGGAGCCAGCTTTGTTCGGGCTGTTCCGTGTGCCCTGATGAACTTCACCTTATGCAGAATGTTTGAAAACCTGTTCTCCTCTACTGGCACATGAGGTTTGGCAGAGGTGTTGAATTTTGTGTCTAGCAAAATCAAAAAAATATGCAACTTTTGCCTTGTGTTAGCACGGGGTTCCAGCAATAAGTCGTTCGTTTTGCTAAGATCAGATATTTTCTCATTATTGCACAAGCAAAACACTTGTTTTACCCACGAATGAACGTTGTTAAATGTGTGTAATGTCAACGTCTTAGTGAAGAGGTCCCCACTGCATGGAGCCATTCTTTCCATGTCATGACGCCATCTATAAATGTGTGTACAGTAATGTGTATATTGTCTCTAACTGCCTCTATATCGAACTGGGAAAAACTGGATAACCTCTCTGTCAACAAGCATTTGGTCTCACACAATTTTGCTGTATGATCTGTTTTATTTGCAATTCAGTACTACATTTAAAGGGACAGTGAAAACACTTTTCGACTTCTTGCATGCTCGACCAATGCCCTGATGAGTACACAGAGCCCTGACATTTTAACTGACACTTACCTTCAATAGAGAGGGTTCGGATCGACCACTCTGGGTGAACACACTCCTGTGCACGTCTCCCTGCGTGCCCCCGCGACAGCAGCGCTGTCTCACCAAGCCTCTGCCTAGTCTCTGCTTGGCGAATACACTTTTCTAATCCACTTAAAACTTGCTACTAACTGCTTTTACTTTTACTGATTTGATGAGCCAAACTCTCGTTGCTTCAAGTTCGTGCTTGTACAAGGATGCGTGCCATGCACGAGCTGCAGTTACACTTTAGTCCAGAGATGGGAGTAACGAGTAAAAAAGTGACAAACTCCGTATAGTTCCATTAAAGCAACACTAGGTAACTTTTCAACATTTATAAAATATTTTCATAACATTTGTGATGATATGTCAACTGACAACTAGTTGAATGACACCTCTTTTATAACTTGAGTGGGTCTATATCGCTTTCACCAGCACTAATTAACTTTGAGGAGGGTGGCAGGAACACTGCCACACAAAAAAACTCCCACTGTCCTGACTGATTTACAGCATACGGCACTTCCCCCTTTCCCCATTCATTCTAAAGACAGAAGTCGATGCGAAACGCATTTGCGCAAATCCTGCAAAGATGACAGAGCAACATAAGTGACAAAATGTTTTGTCAGAGGAGGAAAAAAGAGGGAGGCTCCCAGGATACTCAAGAATAAACATTGCCCCACCCCCTCAACCGAAGTTGTCAACGTTAATGAGTTCGGGTGGGGTGGTTAGCCACACAGTTGCTAACCGTATTCATTACCTTAATACTATGCATCCTTCACAGCCGCTGGAAACAAATGTCGTTTAATCCATCTGCAGACGACAGGGAGATCATGATTTTAGGACACTGTGCAGGTTTGCACTGGTCCTCATGGGAAACACAGTCTTCCTTAAAGCAAAACACTACCACTTTTGTCCACAACACTAGGTAACTGAACACTTACCTAGTGTTGCTTTAAATATTTTTGTGCAATGCAAAATGATTGGAAAGCGATATTTTTGATGAATAGCTAGGACTCTAAAAAATATCCCGAAGCTAACAACGAGTAGCAAAATAAAAACTGTTATGCCCAGAGACGCGTTACATTTACTTGAGTAAAATTTAGAAAAAAAATGTACTTCTTCGAATAGTTTTACCACATAATACTTTTTACTTTTACTTGAGTAGATTTGTGAAAAAGGAATGCTGCTCGTTACCTGTGGTTACACTAGAGTCGTTACATTTTTCCTCTTTATACAACATTGACTTTATTTTTGCCAAAGATGCCGAGAGTAGCTGTCTAAGTTTCACCAATGAGACGTGGCAACAATAACCATATGACTCCACTATCGCAATCAGAGGTAACAATGTTTTTTCTCCTCTAGAGGGCACTCATGCTCTTTGGGCAGGTGATGTTTCATAGTGTCGTTGTGGTCTGAATTTGATTATTTTTGTGTCATCTTTTTGGCCAAATATGGTCAGGTAATAGGTTAAATGATAACAGTTCATATAGATAAAGTTGTGCTGAGAAAAGAATATACCATTATTATTATTTATTTATTTTTTTTTAAATCAGACTTTGTAAACAGTTACTCACAATGTTACTCATTTAGAACTACAGGGTGTTCCAAAATGTTTGACCCCATTTTGTAGGCCAATAATTTTGACAATTTTCCTTGGAATGACCTCAAATTTTCACAGTTTGTGTAGAAACGTTTCAAGTTTTTGTGTGTAGCGTTCGGCATTTCTATCTTTTCAGGGTTAAGAAATGCCGTTCACTTCAAAAGAAATGGCCTTTTGCGTGTTAGAGTATGCTCAGACTCAGTCACCGAAGAAAGTGCAGCGTGCCTTCTTCACAAATAAGGCAAAGAAGGCACCAAATACAAAACAAATTAGGACTTGGCACTAAAAATTTTAAGAAATTTTAGCGAGTTCGGCACGAGCTCGAATACCGACTCAACATGTGCAGAGTTACAGGCGGCGCTCATATTGAACATTTATGAAAATCTGTCATAGAACCAACAAATATTTGTACTTTTCTTTGTAAATTTAACCAATAAAACTAATGACCTTCAAAATAAAGTGTATTTAGTTTCATTAAAATCCATCAAGAAGTTTCCATTTTGGAACACCCTGTACTTCTAAATGAGTAACATTGTGAGTAACTGTTTACAAAGTCTGATTAAAAAAAAAAAAAAGGTATATTCTTTTCTCAGCACAACTTCATCTAAAAATTAAACTGGTATTGGTGAAAATATATGAAGAAGCAGTGAAAATAAAACTAATATTAAAATATGCTGATTGCATGAAAACTAAAATATACAGAAAAAAACTGATGGCAAGTTGCAAAAAAAAAAAGGTTTAGCGTCAGTTAAAAAAAAGTTTCATGCAACAAATTATGGAAAAAAAAGGTTGGTCTGTGTAAAAATGTAATTTTCTTGGTCTCGCTACTTAACCCCTTCAGACCTGAGCATGCTGCTGAAGGACATGACACATTCGCGTCTCTAAACCAATAAATACACCGAATTTAGTTGCTATTGCCACTTCTGGGCGATGATTGGACAAAACTTTACCCATCAAAATCAAATTATGAGATTTAGCACCCTCTCTTTGTTATTTTTGGCTCTATGAAAACGGCTGAGACAAAACAAAACTACTAAACTACTAAAAGGCAAACGTAAGTGTTCATTTCTTATCAAAAACACATAAAAATTTAAAAAAATAACCAATAAAAGCATGAAATATTCCCAACCAAAAATTTGGACATTATTCTGGTGTTTGAGAAGAGTCAAAATGCAGGTCTGAAGGGGTTAAGCAAATTTATTATCTATCCATCTATCTTTCTATCTAGCCATATTATAAATCCATTCCCCAACTTTTATTATTTTTTTATTTTTTAAATCTCATTATACTGTATCTAGTTGTAGTTATTTCACGCATCTGTTTGTCAACATGTTAAGATGCTAGCAACAAGACCTAGCAACAAAATCGCGTGACGTCATTTGCCAGTGGACTATCGCGAGACGGGACCGTTTTCTCGTAATGACAGTCTCGTCATCTCCCGCGTATGTAACCCGCCATCTTGTCGCGCCGTGAAGGAGAAGAGACGCAGCTTGCTTCAGATATGGCGGACTACAGCAGCGTGGCTCCCCCGTCCAGCGGTGGCGGAATGAATGACGCTTTTAAAGACGCTTTGCAGCGAGCAAGACAGGTAAGAAAGCTGCCACTCTTCTATTTACTCTCACATAATGCCGTTTTTGGCTCGGAATGCCAGTTTACGCTTCTCTCAATTTCGTTTTCCTCCCTTCTTCTGTTGGCCTCGCCTCAAGCTATGCTAGCGTGAGATGGTTTATGCTAACATGACGCCACAACGTCGGTTACAAAAATGTACATCGACAGTGGCGATAAAGGAAGTATTGTACACTTGCGGCCACGCTAACACGTCAGGATACATTTTTAAATGCGCGTTAAAAGATATCAAAACGTGGCAAAACGGTCGTACGAAGCAATTCCTTTGTTGGACAAGACTTCCGGAGGCGAGCGTAGCAAAAGGCCGCGGCTATCGCGCACCCGAGTGTAAATGAACTCCGCTTCAAAGATGCGTATTAATCACGGATTTACATTTTTTGCGTTTCAGATTGCAGCAAAAATCGGCGGCGATGGCGTTGCGGCCCCCCCGACGGGCGAGTTTGGCTACGGAGGTCAAAAAAGGCCCCTGGAGGACGCTGGTGGGTATTTTCCCATGCCTAACCTGAATATCGGTCAGTGGCTCCAATGGATTCCATGCCAGTATAGTGATTGCTTGCCTTATGTTTTAACCCTTTAACCCTATTCACAACGCATAAACGTTTTTTAACTCTTCCTTGTTCTTATTAATCCTAAATCACATACGTTGTCCCCGAAGGCATGGTTGGTTTGACTAACACAGTTTCCATTGGTAAGGAAAGATTTTATACTACAGCCCTTTATAACAATATAGGTGCATAAGCCAAAGGTTCGTCGTACCATATGACATTTGACCTAAGCACAGGTGCACAGAACATAAAATTGAAGACAACACATTAAGTAAATCTGTATGTGTTTTCAGTGTAACTCAGATAAGTAACACGGAACACAAGACATAACATGAGTGCGACTTAGGGGTGTGACAAAATAACGAAATGGTGATATTAGGGGTGTGACAAAATATCAAAATGGTGATATATCGTGATACTATGTATCTCAAAAGATTATCGATATACTCCTGCCAAGAATCGAGATATCGTTTATAAAAGGTGTCAATGTCTAAAAGAAATAAAATAAAAATGAACCAATAAGTTGCTACCAAAATCTCCCACCATAATGGTGTCTCCGTTAACTCTAAGCTGCGTTGACAGTGCTCGACGCCCAAGCCATTTAGACTGGGAACGTTTGTTCATTCGAAATGCGAGCATTCAGTCATTCTGTCCGATTTTCAGGGCATTTACAGGTCCTTGCTGTTCATTTTAGGGCATTTACAGGTCATTTCCTGTTCTGTAACTCAAAATAAACAGGAAGAGACCCCTCAAATACCCCAAAATCTACAGGAAGTAACTGAAAATCAACCGGTAAATGACCTTAAATGGCCCAAAATTACCTCATTGCCTGGCATAGGCTGCCACCGACCGCCATAGACATTCAATCCGTTTGAAGTGGGAGGGATTGAACATTTGTTCATTTGCTGCCACCCTCCCAGTTCAAATGGATTGGATGTCTACGAATGATAAACTCATTCCAATTCACAGCAGAAGCTAATTTTTCTGTTTATAAGTTGTTTGTAGAATATCCTAGAATGATTTCCTGAACAATGTATCGATAATCGTTGTATCGCCATATCGTCAGATCATCGTTATCGTGAGCTTTGTATCGCGTATCGTGAGGTACCAAGAGGTTCCCACTACTAGTGCGATTTGTCTCCTTTCCCAAGGCAAATGTCTGTTCAGATTACTGGTATAGACATAGAACATGAAACAAAAGTAAAATAATCCAGGATTACTGTTGGATCCATTCCAAATCAAATCACAATATTAAACTGAATTAACATCCATCGTTGTTTGCTCCAACTGCTTCGGAGCAGATCTGTGTGTGCCACGCTTTAGGTTAATGCCATTTGGTGGAAACCATCACTAACACAACAAAAACTAAATACCATAGCACTAACTACCATCACAACGTCATCCTAGGGTTGTGGTATTAAAATGTTCTTTCTCGATGCATGCAATAAGTTGTGGTAATAACAATGTTACGTCAAATGCAATTGGTATTTAGTCACCTTTTACAGCAAACCTCTAAATGCACGTCTTTGTTTTGAGTTTTTATTTATTCATTGTTAGCATTTTGTAAAAGTTCAAAGTTTGCTTTTAAACGGTAAATATGTTTTAAATATAAAAGAAGTAGTAGAGCAAACACTTTCTGATTTCTCTAGTCTACTAGGCATGTGCCGGTATGATATTCTGACGGTATGATAATCTTGAACCAAAATATCACGGTTTCACGGTATTGCAGTTACCGCTCTAAAATGTGTGAGTTTGAGATATCTGGGTCAAAAGAAATCAATTGAACAGGATTATTTCACAAAACATATTAGCAAATTGGAACATAAGTATAATGTTGTTAAAATAAATTATATATTCTAAATAAAATAGAAATAAATGCAGTCCTTTAGGTGAGCCTAAGCCCACAGCCATAGCTCAACATTATGACCATCAGAATTATTTCTTCAGAATTATTTTCCATTAAAAAAAAAAAAAAACGTGTGTGTCTGACTCGTATCATGTTTATCTTATTCACACACCCTCTTAACACAGGCATGTCCAGAGAGAAAAAAAACACCTGTTTTACCACATCTAGACACACTAAACACGCTGGAGTTGTCTCTTGTGGCTGGTGGGAAACGTTCATGACTGTGTTTACGGACATGTAATTTTGTATAAATTTGTAATCATATTGGCGGTATTGCCTCCTCGGCAGCCACCCTCAACAAACAGATTTTCCATGTTGGTTGGCCCTCCTCTAAGCCGCAGCCATTTGTAACATTTCTGTAGCCGAAGTATTCCTATACAAGCGATTTTGTTTTCTTGGATGGGGGGAAAACGTTCAGGAGTTTCACCTCCTCCAGCCATCGTGTAGCACAGCTTGACTTGCTGACACTGAGCAACAGTCAGGTATACCACAGTATACCTTGAAATCTGTAAAAGGCACATGTCTAGTCCCAACTACTCCACAAAGGGTCACAGTGCGTGTGGGTTTTTAATCCGACTGATACAGAGGACACCTTTTCTTCAACCTTGTGTCTTCCAAGGGTAATCGGTTGATTGCAGTCTGGTCCTACTTGTTTTAGCAGAAACCTTATTGCGACGTTTACATGGACTATATTTCCTTAATCCAATCAGTTTTCTGATTAAAATTATGATCGGATGCAGTTTTCATGGAAGCTAAAAATATTGATCCGATTAGGATTTGCATGTTCATGCTTCACGCCTTCGGGGGGAACAAATTATTTTGATATGCGTAGATTGATGCTGCCTTCAAGTGGTCTCGTAATTATGGTAAGAATCTTGCGATTTTCAAGATTTATTGTCAATGAAGTCCATTGATGTTTTGTTTTTGCTATGACAACCAAAGTACATGAACAGCATGTACTTGTTACCAATAGTAGTAGTTACCAATGCGGTAAGGTTCATCTTTCCCAGAGCATTTAAAGGCGGCATGACTAAATATACCGATTATTGTAAAATTATAATAAGAAGCCGCCCTGACTTTTGTGTTAACAACACATTGTTCCGTCAATTTTAACATTAAGTATTAGCGTTACTTGTGTGTGTTTCCACATCTTTTTAATATCTTCAACGTGTTCGTCTCTGATACAGATTAGTATCAGTACTCTTTGGAGAGTTGCGCTTACCCAGTCTTCCTCTCGCTCTACTTCTACTAGCTTACAGGAATAACCGTAACGCATATAGTGATGTCATAGTGAAAGATGGTTTGTTCCGAAATTTTGGAATAAAGTGTTTTCATGCGCATCAGTTGGATTCCTATTTGCCATGAACCACCCCACTCGTTAAGAATAGAATCTTAATCGGGTTAGACTTTTCTGAATTGGGTGTGTATAAAAAGCATTTTTATTTCGACCACGCTTTTAATCAGAATGACAGCATCCATGAAAACCTTGTCATTGGTTAATCTGTCTGTGCTGGATCACTACAAACGAAAACCAGCACCCTCAGTGGCCCATGAGGAGTGTTTAGGACAGCTCAGATGAAGATGAAGAAAATGATCTTTGTAAATAATCAATATTTTATATATACAAACATCTACTTTTGCTTTGTAAAACAATAGTCCACACTTTTCTCACTGTGCTGTTCTAATACACAATTCCAACAAAGCTGTTAAACACAGAGTAAAATAGCTAAGTTAATGAAGTGCAAGATGAGCGCCAACCACAGTGACACTTCATTTCAAAGAGGTCATCAATGATCAAAATACTCCTCAAAAAAAAAAAAACATTAGTTCAAGCTGTGTGCAAAAAAGGGTCTGGGATCATTGTAATGATGCTATTTTTATGTCATCATAGACCAACCAGAGACTAAGAAAGTGGCGACCAATGATGGTGAGTCATCCAAGCATGTGAATATGATTTGTGTCCATGTTGTATCTCAATATTTTTTGTTCTATTTCAGCTTTTTCGGCTATGGGAGCGATGGGCGGCCCCCCGAGGTGAGCTTTATTAGCAAAGAGCAGTCATACAATTCCACATAGAAGCGCTGTACACAAAATATAATGGTACTTTTCTCCTCCCCCCAGATCGGTTTCAGAGGAATTCAAAGTTCCTGATGGAATGGTTGGATTCAGTAAGTTCGCTAGTTTCCAAATATGTTCTTTTGTCTCTGAAACGCACAGATGTGGGACAACTCAAATGTATTTTTTCTAGTTATTGGAAGAGGCGGCGAACAAATCTCGCGTCTGCAGCAGGAGTCTGGATGCAAAATACAGATTGCTCCTGGTACGTAAGTGTATATTCAGGGCTCATTTTTCTATTGCTAGCAGTGTTTAATTTTGCTTTTTGTCTTGTTAGACAGTGGAGGCATGCCTGATAGGTCAGTTACTTTGACAGGAGGAGCTGATGCAATCCAGTAAGTATTTGAACTTACTAGCATTCCGTTTATTTGTTTTATATCAAAGGTGTTTGACATGGCTGCTGTCTGTCCAACAGGACGGCCAAAAGGCTGCTGACAGAAATTGTCGAGAAGGGACGACCGTCCCCGGCGTTCCACCACAATGACGGCCCGGGCATGACAGTACAGGAGATTATGGTCCCTGCCTCTAAAGCCGGCCTTGTCATTGGCAAAGGTGGGGAGACGATCAAGAGCCTTCAGGTGAGCCCTTTCTCTCGGAAGAAGCCCACATTTATGTGGATTATATGGTAATTTGTTGATTGTTGCCTTGCAGGAAAGAGCTGGAGTGAAAATGGTCATGATTCAAGATGGCCCCCAAAACACAGGCGCTGACAAACCTCTCCGTATATCGGGAGAACCCTTTAAAGTTCAGGTGCGTGTCAGTCTCTGCTGTTGTTGTTCCTAGTCGTGTCGTGCGTTATTTAAAAAAAAAAAAAAATCTGTCATGATGTAGGTCATTTTATATCACGATATTGATATGCCACAAAATAATAAAATTCCATAATTTGGTGAAATATTATACGACAAATTACGACGCCTTATTCCCATTCATTTTTTAAATTGACATTAAACTCACTTGCTGTAAAAGTTAAATGCATGAAGTAGTGCTGCAAAATAAAACTGCAGTGTAAACAGAAATGGCAAAGTAGCATAAATATTTTTTGCTGAAATGTAAACAATGATCTGCTGATACATCCAAGTGGATTTTAATTTACAACTATATTAAATTTGCATAATATTTGTTCACGAGTTAATATAAATATTGGTATAAATTGTTTTCTGTGTTCAGTACATGCGTTGCTTTGTTTGAAGTCAATTGGCCTATTCCAGATGAGTGGCTACTCTTAAAATGCATCGCTACAGTTAGTCTGAAAACTTTTATATAATTATGTGTATTATTGCTTTCGTTGGAGACTAAACAGCTCCCTAATGCAGTAGATGATTTGATCATTCTCTTTCAGTCTTCCCAGTTCAAATGAATTGGACGTCTGCTAGTGACAAACTCATTTAAATACACCGTAGAAGGATGAGGAACAGCCAGTATATTGGATGTCTATCATCGTCAAGGGCATTTTAAGAGTTAACATGATATGGTCTCTTTACAGCAAGCCAAAGAAATGGTGATGGACCTCATCAGAGACCAGGGTTTCAGAGAGCAGAGGGGCGAATACGGCTCCAGAATCGGAGGTGGCGGCGGTGCCGGGGGTGAAAGTTTAGATGTGAGTCACGTTTTTTACCCCCCCGTCACAACTGACCTTTTTTGCTGTTGTCTTGACCTAGAGCAGGGCGGTAAACCGAAAATTTACCGTTACCGAAATTCTTCACGATGACTGACGTAATTTTGACCATGTCGGTAAATTTGGTAATTTAATAAAAGAAGAAAATATAGTCTTTTCATCCCGCTTTGACTCTGTGTTGTTCGGCTATGTTCATTACCCTTTAAAGAGCATATGACACCAGAAAAAAAGTCCTAAATGGCATTATTATGTGAATTAGAAACATTTTTTGAGACGATTTGACAATATACAACAATTTAGCAAAGCGCAGATGACGAGAAATTAGTCTTTTAATCTGCCGGTTAGCCACGCCTACCATTATAGGGCTTTAGCGTCCCCAACAGGTGGATGACGTCAGCGTTAGACTGGGCTCATCGGTTTTACTATTCAGCCCATTGAGGGGGAATTGTTCAGAACGAGGAAAATGCGACGAAGAGAGCCGCAAAATGTCATTGTTTCAGTCTCTCTACTCCCAATATTTTTTTACAGGATATTCTTTTTATCCAAGTATTTTTCCCCTATAGCTATATAAATGGCTTGAGAAGGACCAGTCAGCCCGTCGAGGGGGAACTATTCACAATGAGGAAAACGCGACGAAGAGAGCGGCAAAATGTCATTGTTTCTGTCTCTTTACTTCAATATTTTTACAGGATATTCTTTTTACCCAAGTACTTTCCCCAATTGCTAAATAAATGGCATGGTCATGACAAATAACAATCTTGTGCTAAATGGAATATAAAATAAAAAAAATCCATTTATTCAAGACGACATGGCAAAATTACTCCATAATGGTCAAAACAGTCGACTTCACCTTTACCGTCACATCTCCCGAACGATATTTTATGACACCTAAATTGGACATATGTCATTTCCCTTCCCCGGCTTCGGAGAATGTAAACAGACCAGAAGGAGTGACAGCTAGCCGACATGCTAACCCGAACCGAGGGACGTTTCAAAGTCTTCGAAGTGGAAAATCACACATAACTAGCCTGGATTATTTGACATGACGACCCGGTTGTCGAGTTTCTTTGCGGATCGGCAAACCGCCCGGCGGAGAGCAATTTACAGTTCGTTCCCTGGAGGAGGGTGGCTGGAGTTGTTGTGGAGCTAACGTGCTAACTGCTAATGAGCATGAGGATAGCTTTTTACATGCCTATCAATGATCAAACGTAAGTAGTCCTTTATTTAAAGGAATTTTATAGTGTTTACTTTGTAATCACTGTATTCGTATTTGACATAATACAAAACAAGATGTTTACTCACTTCCTTGTAAGTCCAATGGTCCCACAGTAAATATCCACGGTGAATGGGAACCTTTTGAAACTCCAAAAAGGCGCATATGCCTCTCCCGCATACAGAATGATTTTTCTGCAGCCGTTTGGCTGGCGTGATGCAAAAAATAAAAGTATTAATCCGCAAAATCAGCTGAATCCTTCGTCCTCATACACAACAGTACACTGTATAGTGAAGAAAACGTCTTCTACCGTACACGTCACAGCGCCCTCCTCTTCAATGAGAGACCGAAGCCGGAAGTCACTCATTTTCATGGCGCGGGATTCAAAAAACTAAATAAATATAGCGATCGCGTCCACACACATCCAAGCGGTCCATATCATTCAGGGGCATAAAATACCGCGTGTATTATGAAATAAACATGCTTTTTCGTGTCACAGGCACTTTAAGAAAGCAGACAGTGTGCTTACGTTTGGAGTCACATGGTTTTCAGGAAGCCAATCAAACAGAAGCCCGGTAGGCTAACGCTAGCTGCTAATGTTAGCGGCTAACGCTACAAGTAAACGGGATGAAGTCGGGCTTAAGTTAGCTTCGCCAAACTTTCACCCGACATTAAGTAAACTCTTGACGGGTTCCAGATAGGGATGGAAAAACCGAGGCTTTCTGAAACAATGAACCACTTTTAAGACAATTGTCCTAAATTGAATCACTGTTTGACACACTGCAAGAGCCCCATCTACTGGATAAACAGTGCACGTTTCTTTTTAAAAGTAAAGTTGACAAATTGCCTCAGCATTACATATCTTCAATAGAATTAAGTGGATGTCGTCTATTTCAACCAGGAGATCGTGTCGTCATTAAGTGTGATTTACACAATTAAAGTTGACGTCTTTAAGCCTGTGTCATTGCTTTTGTCTGTGAAGATGTGTTCAAAGCAGTATTTGTAATACACGACAGTGCTAGTCTTGTAAGTGGCTCGTCCTAGATGACGGGGAGTAACTATGTATTGCTTATTTTTTGTAAAAATTACAGTACAGTAAGCACAGTGCTTGGGAACAGGAATATTATTTATTGCATACTGTAAGGATTTCTAAAATCATAAGATGTAAATAACTGAGCCGAATAAAAGAAAGGAAAGGTTTGTGAAACATTTTATTTTTTAATTAAGTATAATTCCTGGGGGGCGGGTGGATGTGTCGTATTTGTATCTATTCTAAATATCTAAACGCATGCCACTATCTAGTGTATAACAATGCGGAATGAATTTAATGAAATTCAAGTGATGATATTTTTCAAGTCATACAAGCTGTTATAAATGTTCACACAAGAATTCTTATTGTTTACAAGATTTTTTTTTTAATACTTAATGTTTAGACTGCATGTGCAATTTTTAAATTGAAAGCTGGTAAATACATTTAACGAGAAACTGTTAATTTGTATTCCATGCATTGATTCAAATTTTCAAATTATATAACAGTTTGCTTGGGCGAATTTATTGTCATTTATCGTTATCGAGGTAAATCTGCTCAATTCATCGTGATACGTACTTAAGGCCATATTGCCCAGCCCTATCTTGACCATACGTTCTTTCTCCCCATAAGGTTCCGGTTCCTCGGTTCGCAGTCGGGATTGTCATCGGCAGGAACGGAGAGATGATTAAGAAGATCCAGAGCGACACGGGGGTCAGGATCCAGTTCAAACCAGGTCAGTTGTCACAAGAATGTATATTGTATAATGCATTTTTAGGAATATTGGTCAATGATTAAAAATCATGCACCACGCTGACAGCTGATGGATAACCCTAACCCTTTTTTCTGAGACCTACACTAAAATACAAAAAAATAAGAGGACATTTCTGATCTACATGTTGAGGTTCATAATCTTCTCGGTGTCTCTTTTCAGATGATGGTAGTGCACCAGACAGAATAGCACAGATCATGGGTCCTCCTGAGCAGGCTCAGCACGCAGCAGAGATCATTTCTGACCTGCTGAGGAGTGTTCAAGCTGGTGGGCCTCCTGGTCACGGTGGTGGTGGCGGCAGAGGCCGAGGACGCGGGCAGGGCAATTGGAACATGGGGCCGCCTGGTGGCCTTCAAGAATTTAGCTTCACTGTACCGACCATGAAGACCGGCCTCATTATTGGAAAAGGCAAGAGAGATGACTGATCAGAGATATGTACAACATTTTGTTGTGGCTGTGTTTCGTTCTTTCAGCGCTTTAGTTAATGATGTATGAATTGTCGTCCAGGTGGTGAGACCATTAAAGGCATCAGCCAACAGTCAGGAGCCAGGATTGAGCTCCAGAGGAATCCTCCTCCCAACTCGGACCCTAACGTCAAGATGTTCACCGTAAGGGGCTCACCCCAGCAAATCGACTATGCCAGGCAGCTGGTAGAGGAGAAGATTGGGGTGAGTAAAGGCTATCTACCTTTACTGAAGGAACTGTATAATGCATTTTTTTCCCCCAGAATATAAAGTATTTTCCAGTTAAGATACGTGGTGCTTTACAAGTGCCGAATTCTGCCTTTTTAGTTTGTCATACCTAGGGATGCACCGAAATGTGCCTGTGAAACAAAAGACTTTTTTTTTTTTTTTAAGTGCACATGCAGTAGTTACATATTTTGGAATATTTTCTTTGCAAATTAAAAAAAATTAATTTCATGAAACAACAATTAAAATGCAGCAGTAGTTTGCTTCCCAAAATAAGTATTTCCAGGATCTTAATATGGTTTAATGCTGGAACAGTTTGAATGTGAGCCAAATGTGAGCTTCACAAAACAGGTATTATCTGACTGAACTCTCTCAAAAAAGAGTAATGAGGCCATCAAGGGCTACAATGGGACTCAATTGAAAGCTATTGCAAATTTCACTTCATCCCTCATTAATGTTGCGAAGATCACAATACGCTAGCATCGTAAACATTATATTGAGGTCGTGAAAGTATGAACAAAAGCTAACGAGTGCACTGACAGGCTCATAATGACCATGAATGTCCGCGACCAAATACTGGCGGGCTAATATGGCTAAATTACTCTAGGTGCCATAAGAGGATAAGATGCTTTAATGTTTGTAGTAATCGGAAGATCCCTCAAAATTAGAGGTGCACGATAATTATCGGTCCTATAATGGGAATTATGACGTCATCCCAATGAATGCAATATTATTATATATTATCAGGCCTATTAATAATATTTTTGGCACAGTGTCTGATTGGGATGTGTGCATTGGTTTCCACTCCTGTTTTGCCAGTATGCAAACTTTTGTTACTGTTCTAGAGGTCATGTTTTTCCATCACGGAGTTATAAACCTTACTATTGCAATTAGCAAATGTTTGCATTTTACAATGTTATGTTTACAAGTTCTTGAGAGGCCTTTTGGTTATTGATAGGCTTGCTGTCCTATAATTGCCAGGTTAAGAAAGTTGTTTCATTGACCAAAACGACAAAAGTCTCCTCTCCTGTTGTATCAAATGTTTTATCTGCTGACAAAGCACAATACCTGTTGGGTTTGTTTGTTTTAGATCAGGGCTCATTGTTCAGGGGAACACATCATCGATGATATAGACTGATTGATTGTGATTGACTCAAATTATATTTATTTGAAAAAATTATTATTGGCACTTTTCAAAACTGTTCTTGCCTTAGTATTCATGTCATTATGAAAATTCTGGTTCGGTCAAAGGCAAATCTATGCTAAATGAACCACAATAATTTCTACCAACACGTGCTAAAAAAAAAAAACTCAGGTGAATATACATTGAAATATTATATTTATATTAAAGATACACGATAATATCGGTTACCGATAATTATTGGCCGATAATGGCAATTATGACGTCACACAGATAATACAGATTTTTAAAAAAATCAACCGATAATGCAGTCCGATAATTATATACTTGATTTAGCCTCCAAATGTGCGCATCCAGGCAGTTTTCTCCACTTCTCCACCGCCGCCTGCTCAACCCCTCCCCTCTCTGAAGCCCCTGTGGGAGGAGGGGTTGATGAGTACGGTGAGGCGCTCTCACTAGCGTGTGTTGCTTTTCCCGTGTGTGAAATGAAATAAACGACGCTCTCGCCATCTACAAAACAGTTCCACGAGGCATAAAGAAAGCGTCCTCATTGAACACCACTAACCCATCGGCCATTTAAAACTGCATCACAATGATTTTTGGAACAAATACGAGGCTGCTGCTAACGCGAATTCTAAAGCTATTGTAAACAAACTATAAAGGAAGCTACGGGGCTTGTGACGATACAGAGACACTGCGGTACTCCCGGAGTCGGGTTGTTTGGGGATGCAGCCCAAAGCGGGTGGTAAACTCCTATCAATGGCTAAACACCTCACGAGACTGATAGTCGACAAGTAGCTGTCTTCCGACGGAGCCTGCCGGTCCGGCAGGCCGCCGCCGCCTCGCCGTAGGCGGGCAGAGCAGAGCCATGCACCGAATACGGCGCAGCGAGCCGGCCGGGGCAGGCGGATATCCGGTACGAACCGCCACTCCGGTTCAAGACAGAGGCCTGGCGCGAGTGCTAATTTGGCAGCCTAGTGGACCGAAGGGCACAGGCAGGAGGAAATTCCCGAAATGACCCGATAGCCAAACCCCTGGATGAAAAAGTAATGCAGTTGATACGACCACGATTCTTCGTGAAAGACATGCCGATCAGTTTTACCACGGACATTCACACAAGCGATGTCAAGAAAGCATGTTTATCATGATGGCACAGTGGTTAGTTGATAATTTTAACATGCACCAAACCACACAAAGAAGTCATCCAGTCAGTAATGCATTCAGTACGCTTTAAATTTATGACGTCTTAATCAGATCATTCTTCTTAAATCTAGTCAAATAATTTTCCCCATCTTGAGTGTTGAAGACTAGTTAACAGATGAATGCGCAAGATTATTCCACTTACTTGAACTAAATATTGCCATTTGTTCTTATTAAGGCCAAACATTAAAAAAAGTCATTTTTCACCTAAATCAAGAAAAATTTGCTTTCAAATAATGTTTTGAACCATACATATTCTTGAATAAAAAACATTTCTGACAAGTTTAAAAAAAAAATTTTTTTTTAAGGATTATGTATAATAATTTATTGCTTAAAATAAGGCTGTTAAGATTATTTTCAGCTGGCTATTTTTCTTCAAGAAATATGAGTGAAATATACTTGAAGTGCTGGCAGTTAATTTCACTTATTTCAAATAGATTTACACTAGAAACAAGGGAATTTAACTAGTTTTAAGGAGTTGTGTTTTTGCTGTGTAGTAATGTTATACGTTAGGAATGGCTTACTTTTAAAGCCATTTTGGTGCAATTTATGTATTTACTCTGTAAGTAATTGTTGCCAAAAGTTTACCATTATACAATGTGAGACAATCTGTCTTCATTTAGATGTTGGAATTTACTACTTGTTCACGTTTGATGTTGGAAAAAAAAGAGCAATAATATTTTTGCACAGTAATTCTTTCTCTTGTGTATACTTAAAAAATTTTACATAAATCTTTTGACATTATCGGTTATCGGTTGGAATGAGGAGGAAATTATCGGTTATCGGTATCGGTTGAAAAATGCATTATCGTGAATCACTATATATAAATTATCGGTTATTGTATCGGCCTTGAGGTGCAGGAAGTTATCTATATCTGTTTCAAAAAATGAATATCGTGCACCTCTACTCAAAATGAATGAAAACAGCCCCAATTGATCGTGAACGTCAATCGATGCACCTTTAATTTCTTTCCCCCTGGTCTGTCCTATCAGGGACCCGTCACTCCAATGGGTGGCCCCCATGGGCCCCCTGGTCCACATGGAGGTCCAGGCCCACATGGTCCTCCAGGCCCTCCAGGACCCCCTGGTGCCCCCATGGGTCCCTACAACGCTGGGCCTTACAACCAGGGACCCCCAGGACCGCAGTAAGTAAAAGTTGTTTATGGATGGAAGCTCTGTCATGAAAAATTTTCTAAATCTTTCTTGTCTTTGATTAGTGGTCCCCCTGCACCTTACCAGCCTCAGGGGTGGGGGAACGGTTACCCTCACTGGCAGCAGGGACAGCCTGATCCAAGTAAGGACCTGATACCTCTTACCCATACTCGGTGGTTAATTTTATCTAAAATGCTTATTTTTTCTCTTGCTCACTATGGGTTCAGACAAAGCAGCAGCTGACGCTAATGCCGCTGCGTGGGCGGCCTACTACGCCCAGTATGGCCAGCAACCTCAAGCGCCCATGACGCCCACTGGTGGAGCACCGGGTGCCACTCAGTCAAATGGTCAAGGTAATATTCAGCTGCACGGCGTCAACTTGGGAATGGAATTTAGGCCACTATCATCACGTCATTAGTCTATAGCTGGATTTAATTGACAGGGGACTATTTTTTTTCCCATTTTTTCCCCCATTTTTTTTTTTTAAGATTATGTTAGGGACAGGGTAGCATCCACGACCCTTTTTAGGTTGACACCCCCATGGAGGAGGAAGGCCTATTCGGAATGATTGACGAATTACAAGTACAATTTTTTTTAACAGGTGACCCACAGGCTGCAGGTCAGAGTGGACAGGCAGATTACACCAAGGCCTGGGAGGATTATTACAAGAAAATGGGTATATGAACGTAGTTTCAGTGTACACCTATTTTAACAATGCGTCAGTCTAAACAGCAACTAGGCTGTCAATACGAGTTTTTTTTTCTTGATTTTTTTTTTTTTATATACCATCACGTCTGGATAGTTGTCGGTATTTCAGGCCCTCAGTGGAGTGTAGATACATTTTTCAGTGCACCTCCACTCAGTTGACCTCAAGCAGCCTGTGCTGTTTAGACTGCACCACACTCGGTCTCCTGGACTGAAACACCGTTTCATGCGCTGAGGAGTCTTTTTGTTTCCAAGATGTATTGCTTTGACATTCTATGATTGTGTCATTGATCTGTCATTGTAATGTGTGGGATGCTACTTGAATATTGCTGCTGCTGCTGCTGCTGCCAACTGCTGGTGACTGTGCCACACACTGACAAAGACATTGTTTCTCTCTGCAGGTCAACAGAATCAACAACCTCAGGACTACACCAAAGCCTGGGAAGAGTATTATAAGAAACAAGGCAAGTTGCTTTTAATACATTTGGACAAAATGGGGGGGCTGTGCTTGTCACGCAGCGCTTTGCAGTCGAGACGTTGCTCCCACAGCTTCCCAAGATGAAGGAAAAAGGATTCTGACCCCCACTCACAGACATGGGTGGTGGGTTCGTTCCCCTTCTTACAATTAAGGCCTTCCTTTATGCAAGAATGCTTTCAAAAAAGACTGGCAGCTCTTTTCCTTCTGCTTTGAATGGAAATTGATTTGGCACTATAGACGTTCAATCCATTTGAAGTAGACTGCTGGCAGCACATTGGTTTATTTGCAGCTAGCCCTCCCAGTTCAAATGGATTGGGCGTCTATTGCCGTCAATGGCAGTCAATTAATTGAATTGACAGGAATTTGGAAATTATGACTCTTGTATGTCATTTTTTAACATACGTAACTGCTATATGGAATTGGTCACTAAAACTTGGGACTGCTATCTCCGGCCTAAAGCGTAATTGCAGCCTGTTTTAAGCTCGTGCATGCTTGTACGAGCACAAACATAAAGCAACGAGTGTTTGGCTCCTCAATTCAGCACCAGAAAGGCAGACTTAATTCAGGCATGAAAATCACTCACCTTTCGGCGAAATTCGCCGTTTTGAAGTCAAAAAGGGTGACCTACGTGAATTGTGTAGATCCGAGGAGAATTTTTTTTGGGGGGGGGGGCGTAAGTCCATCTAACTAACTAACGACATGTTTTATTGAAGTTGCTATGCCTGTCGCGATATGCAATGAGTCCATTTATCGCAAGGTAAATAAAAATGAGGGCGGTAATTTTAACGGCTGCGTTTTATCACCGCGTGCGTGCGTGTAGATGACATATGAGACACCAGTTGTTGTGTCCAGATGTTTATTGGTCAACAACACGTCGTAGAATTACAGTTCACACATACAAAATAAGGAAACACATCTATATTGAACACTGTAAATGTTAGCATTGCTATACTGAGACTAATGGGGAAAAGCATCAACTTACTTTAGCCTGCAATAAAACATTGGCAGTCTTTTCCAAAACGCAAACTTGCTGTTAAAAGGTGCCACTTCAAACATGAAAAATCGCTGGTTAACCGCAATTGCAAACGAAAAAATGAAAAAACTATTAGTGACACCACAAGCAATGACGAAAAATGCTTTTGCTGAGTGTACATTTATTAGCGGTTTAGCAAATGTACTTCCGGTGAATAGTTCAAAATAAAAGCACGTCGCGTTTGTCATATAAATAACGATTTCTGGAGTTAATACCACATACTTCAGAATTAATACTATAATATATAAATACTATAATACTACATAATTCAGATTTTACACTAAGAATAACTTTAAAATGACACCCTTTATGAAAAATATGATTGGCTATGAATAATTATTATAATGCTATTATACATAGTAGTATACTATAATAATGCTATATATTTTTTTCAAGAATTGTTTTGAATAATGTTGGAAAGGCGAAGTCAGTGTTATGAATCTGTTTACGTTCTATTCTTTCGCACTAGTAAATTCTATCAGCTAAGCTTGCAAAAATATATCCTTTGAACATGGCCATTGCAATGTGCGAATACGCAATAGTCACATCGCAGGACGTGCAATTTTTTATTTTTTTTCACCATTTAAACTTTTGATTTACTTCATGAACGCAGCAGTTGTGCAGATCCTGGATTAAACTGAGTTACAAAAATTAGGGCCGATGGCGCCATTTTTCAGAGCATCGGAATTTAAAAACAACATACATTCATGTTTTTCTGCTTCATGCTCATACAGCACCACAGTGTCTCAGTCTCCCTCCTGCTAGGCAGCGAGACCAAACTGTTTTTCTTTGTCAACAGTGCAGCTATCCCAAATGGAACTATTCAAGTTTTTTGGTGAAAATTTTCTCGTTTTAATATCGCAAACTCCCCAAAAATCGCAATGAGTTTTTTTCCAATACCGTTCAGGCCTACTATCAGCATTTGACCTCAGTGTTCATGTGTGATTAATTATTATTTACATGTTTATTTGTACTTTAATAAAGATTTTGAGTGTTCCAAAAAGGTTTTTGTGAATTAATAAGCGTAAAAAAAAAATTACATTGCTAAATTAGTTAAAAAAAAAATTTTTTTTTTTTTTTTTTTTTTTTTGTCGACTAATTGTAAAAATAGTCGGCTGACTAATCGGGAGAAAGTTTGTCTTCTGGGACAGCCCTACCAGAACATATTTCCTCCACACCCTTCTCACTTTTTTAACCCCTGACCCATTTTCTTGCCTGTTAATTGTTTACTGTTAGGAGCAAGTCTTAAGTGAGTTAGATAAGTGCTTTTGCCAAGCAGAAACGATGGCAAAGCTCTGCGGAGACACGCACAGGCGCGTGTTCAGCCAAATCGAGTGTTTAACCCGACGTCTCTATTGTAGGTAAGAAAAAGCTTTTTGAGGCAGTCTCAGGTAAAATGTCAGGGCTCTGTGTACTCATCAGAGTATTGATAGAGGGAGCATGCATGAAATAGAAAAGTATTTCAACATTATAAATTCTGTGTTAGGGATGTCCCGATGTCATATTTTTGCACCCGGGTCACCTGATTTTGAGAATCTGCCGATAGTCCCATTCTGATACCGAAGTTTTAAAAAATTTAAACAAAAGTTCCAAACATGTTACAGTACTGTACTGTTTACAATACTTCCGCTTTTTCCTGGAGTGTTGTGGGGTATAAAATTTTATATATTTTTGCTTCTTTTTGCAATGCCATTGTATTTCTGGATAATTTTCTTACTTTTTAGCCCTCAAAAAAAAAAAAAAAGATCCTTTTCACCTGATTCCGATCCTGTGAAAAATAGCCCGATCGGCCCAATTTCCGATCATGTGATCGGCTTGGGCACATCCCTAGTCTGTATACCTTTTAAACGTAGTGTCTCACAAAAATGCACAGCCTTGAAATACATTCAATCCTCCAGTTTTGGCCCAAAAATTAATGCTTTTAATTGCAATGGCAGAGAGACTGGGTTGTTCACATATCAACCATAAGATGTCGCCATTGCACTTTCAACTGTATCACTCGACACAGTTAAAATGTGGCTAAAATAAATATACAGTATATATTTTGTCCCCGGTTTTACCTTGGCAGGGAGTGTAAGAAAAGCTTGGTGCCCTGACAGGGCACTTATCTGTCATAAGAATATGGCATATAACGCTGCACCTCTGACTTTTAGTGTTGTTGTACCTCTTTATGGAGTGTTTTGTCCTGCTTCTCCCCAGGTCAAGCGGCCCCTCAGGCGGCAGCACCCGCGGCCGCTGCGGCTCCCACCACACAACCTGGCGGCCAGCCCGACTACAGTGCCGCCTGGGCCGAGTACTACCGGCAGCAGGCAGCCTACTACGGCACGGGCAACCCTCAGACCATGGGAGCGGCCCCGCAAGCGCCTCAGGTACGCCCCCCCATTTCCCTCTTTTGAATAACACGTGCATGGAATAGTCCAATAGGGCTTCATAACCCTCCTTGGCTCCCACAGGCTTTACAGGGTCCCGGTACGAGCAGCGGCAGCAGCGGTCTAAACTAATAAAACTTTCCTCCCCAGCAGGTGGTCAGCAGTTAATTTCCGCTGTTAACATGCACTGTATCTTCTATGTATTTCTCTTGCACAGGGCCAGTAATGTGAAGTGGACATAACGTAAATGCTTCATTGTCGAACGCAAAATCCTTTGTTAAATGTTTGGATGCAGACGCCTTGAAGATCTTAAATTTCCTTGGTTTGAAAGTGTTTCACATAGATGGCAGATTACCCGGCAAGCACGTCCTCTCTTCTCCAGTTAGTTTTTTTTTTTTTTTTGTTTTTTGTTTTTTTTCCTTGTAAATGTTTTGATTTTAGTGAGGCAACTCAACATATGGTCATTCCAGCCCTGTATCTACATTAAATGTGGTTAGAAAACATGTTTATCATTGAACTGTAGACATTACCATGTAAATCATCTCAGTTTTAAAAAGGTTAAAAAAAAAAAAATGCTTATTGCCTGTTGTGTTTTTTGCAATAAAACAAACTGAAACCTCCTGTGTTGGTAAGTTGGGGCTCACCTTAGCAAGAGGAAGAAGACGGTGTGGGGGCTATGTTAGCTTAGCAACTAGTGGGCCACCTGTGGGTTGACACAAAGCGATGCTCTCCTGTTTCTCTCCAACTGTCTACAAGACGCTTGTTGATTTGACATTTCATGCTTTTTTGATAACTTGAGCCAGACGACTCATGCGTTGTTGTTTAAAGTTGTCGAGCTAGTATGCACATGTCCTAATTTTTGCCTTGACGTGTAGACACTTCCTCCACAGGCGAGTGTAGAAAAGCGGTAAGCAAGTTTTTTTTTTTTTTTTTTTACCCCCTTTATGTGATTGAAAAGTAATGTTGCCTATTTTTATTAGTGTTCCCTTATATTTTTCTTCCAGGACAGTCAGGTAAATTGTATGATGCATTTTCCCGTCCTGCCCATGTGCTCTTAATATGTACACATGTTTTAAAAATGACAAAATCAATGCAAAAAAGATTTATTATATTTTTTTTGCTGTGCCACTGCTGTGCTAGTGTCTTATCCGATACAAGCAATGAGCTCTGTAGGCTCGGGCAGGGGGGCGGCTAACGCAGTCCACGTCCAAGTTGAGCCCGCCTGTCCTGTAAGTACCCAAACTGACTACTGAGCCTAATGACGCTTGCAAAGTATCACTTATATTTATGTCAAATTTCCCCTCATTTTTTTTGTCTTTGGGTAAGTATGAATTGTCGTGAAGCCAGGTGTAGACTCTTGATTGTCGAAATCACTTTTGTAGCGCTTGTCGGACATTTAGCGGAGTCGATTTGAATGTCGGTCACTTTGCTCGGTCGTTGTTATTGACTGTTCTCTTTAAATGCCCCCTTCCCCCCACTTCTCTCTTTACACAAATGGCCGTCAATCCAGACGATGTACAGCGTAGCATGCTTATTAGCCTTCTTTCGTGTTGCAAATGTTCCAATGAATTGAGCATGTCTAAGTCGTGAACTTGTCCATGAACCTTGATTGATGATTGACTTGAGCACTGTTTTCAAAGGTTTTGACATGACTAGATCAGTAAAGAGAAATCTTATTGACTGCAAAATATCTATCTATATAGTGCAATATATATCTGATCTTTGCAGTGTTCCCCCCCAACTCCCCCAGACCTTGCACCTTAGGTTCTGCTGCAGTAACCCAGGTAAGCAAAGCCTAAGGAAACTAAAATGAAATGCAGTGGAATCTCCAAAGAGGAACAATTTCCAGAATTGATTGGGAAAAATAGTAGTGTGATTGTCAGCTTATTGGAAATGCTGCGACTGTGCTTATGCCTTTAGTGGGGAGAAGTGTACTCATGATGATTGTTTCTGAAAGCTACGATTTCTGAAAAGGTCATCCTGCTTCGTAAAATCAGATGTTCATGCAGGGTTTCCCTCAGAAAACTTGCAAAGCCTGGTGGTAGAGAAAAATAAAATGTTAACTCTTTCATTGACATTGTTAGACATGCGATCATGCGGCGCTTTTCATCCTTCTGCTGTGAATTTAATAACGGGTAGACATCCAGTACAGTTGAACTGGGAATTCTGGCAGCGAATGAACACTGATGTCCCATCATTGTCAATGGCAGTTAAATTGTCAGGAATTTTATTCCTTATTGTAAACCATTTATTCACAATATTTGAACATGGAGGCTCACAAAAAGGCAGTTTTTGAAAAATGCAGTGCAGTGCAACGGCCAAGCTAGGACGTGTTTGTACACATATCGACCGTCAGAAGTTCCTATTGCGCTTTTAACCGTATTCCCAGACGTGGTTATGAATACTTTTCATACTTCTGTTGTTAGCACTGTTTTACTCTGGCGGGGGGAAAAGGAAAGCCTGGGGGCCCACCAGGCTTATAAAGATCTGGGGGAAACACTGTCATGTGTGAAAGTGATTACATATGTACGTTGAGTTTATTAAAACTTCACTTTTGTAGGTCGAATACTCATTTGGCTAGTCATTGTATTGCAATTATTTTTCCCCCCCCAGAAAAAACAATGTAAAACAATTATAAGTGGTATTTTCACGTGATTTTGATACTTTTGAACAAAATTTTTCCCTCTTTCTTGGAACAACTTTTAAGTAAACCAACAGTTACTTCCGCTTCGGAGGTTCCACTGTCTGTCAATTTGAAACGTTTTCCATCCATGCCAAGAAATGCTCAATGAATTCATGCTGAATTGATAAGTGACACGTATGACTTGTTGACTTTGTGGATTTGACTTGAAAGTACAAATTGATGATGAGGAAATTCTGTGTATGTGCTTATGAACACTGGCTTTGCTCATTTTTGAATTGTCGTGCATGTTCTAGAAGGATAGGGCCATTCTTTCTTCACTAGAAACATGTTTACCAATGATCTCTGGTGGTGTGAATTGTGCTCTCAAAGCGCGGTGCTGACGTACTCATTGAAACGTCTTCACTTCTTGCTCACAGTGTTGGAGGACGCTGCAAGCTTAGGCGCTAGAATCAGAGCCTGTGGTAGTTTCTGCCGAGCGTAGGCCGGGCAAGAGCTCCTGTGCTTAAGGTAAAAAAAAAATATCCCAGACCAATCAAAAAGTAATGCCATTTTTCTGTGTCAGCAAAAAGTGCAAGATAGGCATGTTTTCTCCACGGTTTGACTGTTCTTAACGCTGCTATAGTGATTTTTAGAGTCGTCTGAAGGTTGTTGTCCCCATTTCATTAAAAGTCGTCATGGTTGTTGCAATGAATGCTTTAGAAAGTTGGATGAGGACAGGAACTGAACTTTGAACATGTTCTATTGTGTCATTGAAATGTCCCACTCAGGCGCCGCCTTAAAGGGGGTGGGGGGTTATTTAGCAGAAGGAAGCCTTCTAGAGGTAAATATGTGCTGTACTATATGCATATGCTCACTCCTACTGTCATGTTCATTATTAATAAAGGTGTCAGAAATGAATTTGATGACTAACTGGCTCATGACATAATATGCTGTAATGTCAGTGTTTTATTGGGTGGAGGCCAACTTGTTTTTTTTGTACTTTTAAAGAATCTTTAACAAAACCATGGAAACTACAGTAAAACGATTTCACTCAAATATGTAGTGGATGAGGTTTTTTTTTCATATAAAAGTACATGTACAAAATTACTTGCTTCAAAATTGAAAATATTTTCTCCTGATGCGAAAAAAACCTCAAATTTAGTGGCTTGCAATCTGCCATCAAGCTATCAGGGGGATACCCCCCCTTACTGCACAAAAGTGTGCAGCGCCCTTCTGAAGGCGCGCTGCTCTCCCTGATGGTTTTTATCGGTTAATATGTTGTTTACTTGCCTAATCTAGCTTGTTCCGTAATTTACCGTTACCGTAAAAAAAACGGCACTTGTTCATCGATAAGCCGCACTGGACTATAAACTGGATTTGTCCTAACTGTATTTACACTGTAAGATATTAATCGGTCACACTTTGACAGTGGCATCAAAAGACGGGCATAACACCAAATGAACCACCATGAAGCTTTGAACCAGTTGGCTGCGAAGCTTCATTTGGCCATCACTGCTCCCTTTGGGGGGGACGGTCAACCTCTGCTGCCACCTGCTCTCAACACTGTTGTTGTCCAACATGCCTCCTAGCATGCATTGCAACGCTACAGTAAATAATAATGGATGTCTTTTTGTGTCATCCGGCAAAGTGGCTCACTTTTGAATGGATGTATAAGATAGGAGCTAGACATAAATGGAGTTGGTGACTTAATTTGCTGGATGACCCTTAATGACCTGATCTGTCATAAGCATTCATTAATAGCCCATGATACTGTTGTCATTAATTTGACGGTTTGTATGGCAGTCTTATGATGCCGCTATCGAAATGTTATCTATTAACCCAAATCAACAAATAAGCCGCACTGAACTATAAATTGTAGGATTTAAAATGATAGAAAAAAATAGCTTATTGTCCAAAAATGATGGTACTAGTGTTGCTGGCTCTTGTGCTAAACTACGGTATAGTTGCACGGGGCTTATTGCTTGCGCTGGAGGCATGAAAATGAAACAAATCACAAGGAGAAAGAAAAATAACGCAGGCGACAATTTGAAAAGTAATGGAGTAAAAAGTACAGCTGTAAAATGTAGTGAAGTAAAAAGTATGTCATATTTGTACTCAAGTACTGACACATGTACAACGGACCCTTGTCATATGAGCACTTCACCTTATGAATTTTTCAAAATACGGGCATCGTTACGCGGGAAAATGTTCACAATATGAGTGAGATCCAGGAAAGCCTTTCTCTTGCTTGGCGTGTCAGGGTGCCTCAGTCTGGCTCTGTGGCATATGAGCATTTGGCGTCAACAGAACGGTCCAGCTGTCCAACTGCTACTCGTCCTCGTCTCCAGAGCATCTGATTCATTTGTTCTCACAAGTGAACATGAACTACTATTACACCCAAAAATATTTTCCTTTAACCGTATATGTGGTGGTGGCCCTGCTTGACATCAGACTTCCGCCCTCATTGGTAAGTGCTCGTATATATTTGTTATACTTTTAATTTGTTTTTAGGATTTAGACCTAAAAAATGTCTTTATTATTTAGGGGTAACATGGGTGTCAAGGGAAGTGTTACGTTTTTTTTTTTTTTTTTTTCCCCCAAGAAAATACATTCATGGTACGAGCACATTCACGTTACGAGCTTGGTTGTGCAACAGATTGTGCTCATTATCATGAGGGTCGCACTTCTCATGGTCAATATTTGAAACTGAAGACCCAAAATTATAAAAATGAATGAAATGGAGATGGGAAAACAAATCTTAGCATTGCAAGAATTTTGATTTTTTTTTTTTTTTTATAGCAAGTAATTGATCCTTTGGGTTCAAAGCAATGCTTTATCCCCAATCATCAATGCATCTTCAATATCTAATATTTTAAGTCAATAAATGAAATGTAAATGAAACAATCTTATTCTCTCAATAGCCTCAGTGTGCACACCTTGGCCACTGGATGGCAGCAAATCGCAGGCAGTTCTCTAAATTTAATGGTTGCTAAAACTCCGTTTTTGGTAGCATACAAAGACTATACACGTGAGTGTGATTGTCTAAGTTTTATGAAACTTCCCAAGTATTTCTGTGTGAATATTGATATTGTTTCAGGCAGTGGCGTGTTGCCAATTTCCTTAATATTCAAGGGAAACCGCTTGTCAAGCATTAACATTAAGCTAGCGGGTGCTTGAAAAATGTGAAATTTCAATCCACAATGTGCAATTTGCTTTGTGCGCTTAATCGTACTGCTTAAATCAACTTTGGGCATTAAGGGAGTGCTCTCAAACTAGGCTGTTTACGTCAGCACCATGCTATATCCCCCCCAAAAATTTTCCCCTGTAATCTCAATCACCCAATCCTATTTGGTTGTAATGTTGAAGTGCAGACTACTTAGAACTTGGTATGTTGCTTAGGACCTTTATTGAATTAGGAACAAGCAACACATTTCTGCACAAGTGAAGAGCACAAAATGGACCTTTAGTGGGCATTTCGTGACCATTGTGATTTTCCTTTTTGCATCCCTTTGTCTTCAGCAATTGCAGCACAACACAGAATGCAGTTACTTGATATAAAGTACAACAAGTTGAATACATTGAATTCTGGCCACAAATGATTCAAAAAATATAGTATGTGTAATAAAATTCATAATCCAACATGCATTTCACATTTTGCCAAGCCATCACATTTTCTCCATCCAAAATTGAAATACGAGTTTGACATTGGTGTTTGCCAACTAAAATACACGTACATAATGGCTTTTTCTCTCCGGTGTTATCAGACCAGTGCCAGTCATTGTAAAGGTTTCACTGCAGAGTAAAAATGGCTTTCTGTACTATTAACTTATTGCTAACATTTACCAATTGTCGTTCTGCAAACACCTCCCAGTTTCCTCACCTGTGTAAAGCGATGTCAAATAGTAATACACATTTCCTATGATAAAAAATAATCTTGGAACTTTTGAAGTGAACACGTCGCGGAAAATAGTGTTTTACTGTGTATACAATGTACACTTAAATATAATGCTCATTATTCACGATACATAGAAGTCTGCAGTGGGTGTGACATAATGTGACCGAGACATTCTCAAAAGTGACTAGGATCTCCACTTAAATTCAAACCATTCACTGCACACGGCCCTCCGTACAGGTATCCGGTAGAAGGGCGAGTGTGGGGGTGTGGCAGACGGTGGGTCGCAGGGAGTCTGCGCCCAGGTAGGCAAGCAGTAATTCGGAGCGGCGGTGCAGAAGGTGTAACATGTCCTCCGCCAGGCTGTCCACAGAAGAGTAGCAAACTTTATCCAGGTCAAAAATGTCCTTGAGGAAGTGTACCACCTGATCCTAAACAAAAACCAGGCAAACTTGGTGCTTTAATTATTTGCTACTGTTGACAGCGCAAGAGTATAGAAATGCCCTATGAAAGGTGCTAGTTAGCTAAAAGAAATAAAATGTCATTTTAAATTTTGCAGTGGATAACAATTTCCAAACAAAGTGGTTCATTTGTAACCATTTCAAGAAACCTTACGTTTTTGATACCAAACTGACCTTGAAGAAGCAGCAGAAGTCGTGCAGGGGACTCTTAGGCCCCAAGAATCCCCACGCCAGAACAGGACTGATCTGCTCGCACAGTGTGTAGAAGCGAGCGATAAAACCGTCTGGAACCTACGATTAGGAATGGGTCAGCAGTCATGCCAAAAGTAGAAGACATTTTTGCAAATAGACAAACCTTCATGTGCTGCCTCTTCTGCTTCAGCACCGACCAGCAGCTTGACGCCACGGCCTAATGAAAACAAAAAAAAATGTAAATGTCCTGACAGTTTTTACCCGAAAATTCCCGCACCGTCTCCTTGAAGGAACTGTTGAGCCAGCGGTTGTTGACGACATTCTGGATGGAGACGGGCGGGTTCTCCAAATCCTCGAAAGAGTCCATCAAGATGAAGTCCAGCACAATGTCGTAAAAGTTTAGATGCTTAACGCCACGTGTGGCCAGCTCCAGCGCCGTGTTCTCCCAGTGTTCCGCTTGCTCCAGGAAACACATCATTTCCTCAAACACTTCTTCGAATCGCTTAGGGCTCTGAAATTCAAGAGTCATAGACTGCATGTATTCTCTTTAGGGATGAGACTCGAGATGAATTTAATTAGCAACTTGGGAATGAATCGCATTGTAATCACACTATACCATTTGTCCCAGAAATATATATTTAAAAAAATGTAAATCTTCCATGAATGACTGACTCAAATATACAGAGGTGTGAATATTATCCCACAACCAATGCAATTAATTATTTACATATAAAACAAAAAATAAATATAACATATCCCTGGCCAAATTTGAAAAGACCATAACAGAACAAATTGCCATTGCACGATCTTTTTTTCCTGAACATGACAGTTTGTTAATGGTCACAAAAATGTTTAACAATGAGAGAATGTATACAAATTACTATGGATCTGATAGCAAATAGATGCTAATTTTGGTTAGCGCAATCTATTGTATATTAGCATTAAGCTAGTTCGGAGGGCGCCATATTTCATGGATGCAATGGACGCGCAGGTTGATTCGTAGTTTGTCACAAGACGAACACAACTGGTCTTCTGCAATTCCTTCTATGCGGCGAGACATCCGACACTTCAGTTAAAAGTGGCTAATATTAACCATTCGTGTTTTTACTGAGTCTTATAAGCATTGTGCATCTGTTGAGCACATTAGTCATGTAGCATATTTAAACCACCCTTATTCGATATTACTATGTTTAAAGACCAAATGTGAAGTAATTTCATAAAATGCCAAATAGGGTCACAAAGCATGAAAAAATAATTTATATTTTGTTTATTTGACAAAATAATCGCGTTTCCGAAGTTTGAGCCTAAAACGGGACGAACCCGGAAGTGATACGTCACACCGAGAACAGCGATGGCAGCGCTCCATACGGCCGCCATACATAGCCCTTCAAACAATGATTCAAACAGCTATATAAGCGATAGATCGAGCACAAGTGAGGAGATCCAAGTTTTTGAAGAGTTGGAGGAAGAGGAGGAGGTTGGAATTTTATGTTGGACCGTACATGTACAGTGCCTTGCAAACGTATTCGGCCCCCTTGAACCTTGCAACCTTTCGCCACATTTCAGGCTTCAGACATAAAGATATAAAATTTTAATTTTTTGTCAAGAATCAACAACAAGTGGGACACAATCGTGAAGTGGAACAAAATTTATTGGATAATTTAAATTTTTTAACAAATAAAAAACTGAAAAGTGGGGCGTGCAATATTATTCGGCCCGCTTGCGTTAATACTTTGTAGCGCCACCTTTTGCTCCAATTACAGCTGCAAGTCGCTTGGGGTATGTTTCTATCAGTTTTGCACATCGAGAGACTGACATTCTTCCTTGCAAAACAGCTCGAGCTCAGTGAGGTTGGATGGAGAGTGTTTGTGAACAGCAGTCTTCAGCTCTTTCCACTGATTCTCGATTGGATTCAGGTCTGGACTTTGACTTGGCCATTCTAACACCTGGATATGTTTATTTTTGAACCATTCCATTGTAGATTTGGCTTTATGTTTTGGATCATTGTCCTGTTGGAAGATAAATCTCCGTCCCAGTCTCAGGTCTTGTGCAGATACCAACAGGTTTTCTTCCAGAATGTTCCTGTATTTGGCTGCATCCATCTTCCCGTCAATTTTAACCATCTTCCCTGTCCCTGCTGAAGAAAAGCAGGCCCAAACCATGATGCTGCCACCACCATGTTTGACAGTGGGGATGGTGTGTTCAGGGTGATGAGCTGTGTTGCTTTTACGCCAAACATATCGTTTTGCATTGTGGCCAAAAAGTTCCATTTTGGTTTCATCTGACCAGAGCACCTTCTTCCACATGTTTGGTGTGTCTCCCAGGTGGCTTGTGGCAAACTTTAAACGAGACTTTTTATGGATATCTTTGAGAAATGGCTTTCTTCTTGCCACTCTTCCATAAAGGCCAGATTTGTGCAGTGTACGACTGATTGTTGTCCTATTGACAGACTCTCCCACCTCAGCTGTAGATCTCTGCAGTTCATCCAGAGTGATCATGGGCCTCTTGGCTGCATCTCTGATCAGTTTTCTCCTTGTTTGAGAAGAAAGTTTGGAAGGACGGCCGGGTCTTGGTAGATTTGCAGTGGCTGATGCTCCTTCCATTTCAATATGATGGCTTGCACAGTGCTCCTTGAGATGTTTAAAGCTTGGGAAATCTTTTTGTATCCAAATCCGGCTTTAAACTTCTCCACAACAGTATCTCGGACCTGCCTGGTGTGTTCCTTGGTTTTCATAATGCTCTCTGCACTTTAAACAGAACCCTGAGACTATCACAGAGCAGGTGCATTTCTACGGAGACTTGATTACACACAGGTGGATTCTATTTATCATCATCGGTCATTTAGGACAACATTGGATCATTCAGAGATCCTCACTGAACTTCTGGAGTGAGTTTGCTGCACTGAAAGTAAAGGGGCCGAATAATATTGCACGCCCCACTTTTTTAACAAATAAAAAACTGAAAAGTTTAAATTATCCAATAAATGTTGTTCCACTTCACGATTGTGTCCCACTTGTTGTTGATTCTTGACAAAAAAATAAAATTTCATATCTTTATGTTTGAAGCCTGAAATGTGGCGAAAGGTTGCAAGATTCAAGGGGGCCGAATACTTTTGCAAGGCACTGTATTAGCCAGACTGTAATCAGGATGCAAACAATGTGCCCAGACTACCTGACATGGAATGGAGACAAGTCCCATCGAGATTACAAGATTGGTAAGATATAGGCTGTTATTATTCTTAGGATTCAAAGCATGTCAGATAAATAAACCATCTACTATTGCCTGGTATAAAAGAAAAGTTTTGACGAATCCCCGATCATGTTGTGGAATGAACAGTAGAAGCTAGCGACGTTAGCTTTTATTTACCTGACATGTTTCGACGAACACTTCCGCCTTCGGAGTTCGGACCCTCTGACGTAGGCGGAAGTGTTCGCCGAAACATGTCAGGTAAATAAACCACCTACTATTGCCTGGGATAAAAGAAAAGTTTGGACACATTTATAAGTGTAGGCAAAATGAAGTCAATACAACTATGATCGGGGATTTCCACGAGTTAGCTTTCGGCTAGCTTCAACTGCTCATTCCACAAGACGATCGGGGTTTTGCCTCAAGTTACCTTTCGGCTAAAGTCGCTACCTTCTACTGTTCATTCCACAACAGTTGGCAGCTCTGCTTTGACAAAGTCATCAGTGATCTATCCAAAAATTACACTTTTTTGCAAATCCTTGATCATAAGCAGACCAGTTGAGGAAGCAGGCATCTTCGAAGTGTTTGTAGCAGAGAACACTACTCGATGATGGCGTGAAATTCATTCGCTTCGCGGGAACGAAAGATGTCCATTTAGGTGCCCTGCTATCCTTTGGCCACTCATACAACTTTTCTTTAGATTGAGAACAATACATCGCCACACACCGCTCTGGCATCTTACCGAGAAGCAATACTGTTCTATGGCGGACTTCCCTCGCAGTTCTCTGTGTGACGTAATTTCCGAAGATTTGATAATATTCGCACCTCTGATTCTGCTATGGGTTAAAGAATCTGGAAGGGTTGCGTTAAAAAAAATAACGAAAATATGCTTATAATTGTTTGGCCATTGATATTGTTAAAAAACATGGTTGGCCAACCTTACTTCACATTTGGTTTTTTTAAGTATTTTCTTAAGGCATCTTTAGAATGTTCTGTCTGTATCTAAACGAAACAAGCTGAAAGCGCACGGTAGTACTTTGGGTGTCAAATTCGCCTTATTTTGGACGTTTCGCCGATGTCGAACATTTTGCCAGAATACTGGTTTTGTCATATTCTTGTCTCGTCTCATCCCGTCCCATCTTTCCTGTTCAATTTATTTTTGCTGCTCGTTTTGTGAAATCTGGCAGCATAACCAACAACAATGGCAACATGCTCGTCATACTAATTTTACACATTGTACAAAAAACAAATATCAAGAGGGTTTTTATTATCAAATTATTTTAACTCATAACATTTATCTTTTAAGTACTACAAGTCTTTCTATCCTTTAAATTTGTGCAATGAAAACATCTTGAATCGCTAGTGTTTTGGGAAAATAAATCTCTACATGTCGCTTGGAACTTTATGTAAATATAACATGCTAATGTCCTAGATGTTGTTATTATCTTAAAGTAGGTTGTATAGCAAAAATATATGGACAGATCATTGCATTGTAACATTGAATTGTTGTTATAGCCATTGTACCTTCTGTGCTTTAACAATAATAGAGGATAGAATCTTCTTTCCGGTGTCAGCCAGAAATGACCTGGTGGTTCTTTCTCGCAAGATGAGCTGCAGAACAAGGCGAAAATGAAAAAAACAATTCTTCAACAATAGAAGCCAAGCGATGCCAGAAGGGAACTATAGTGCCACCTACCTGGCTTGCCTGCCGGATGCAGTGCAACTTTGCTAGGAAATCTTCATCACCTAGGCACTCCAACATCTCTGTCCTGAATAAAAAAAAAAAAAAAACCCAAAGCAGTTATAACAACTGCAAAGGATCTGTTACTAAGGCATATGTTACTTTACCGCAGCACTCTACAGGAGATTTTGCCCTCTGCTGCCATCTGCAAGGCCTCCTCATAGAAGGGATGAGTTAGTGTGTAGATGGTCCTTAGCTCCCTGTGCTCTGACAACTAGCACAAACGTAACGGTAAAGTGGTGAAAAAAACTACAAGGCCCACTGAAATTATGTAACACCAAGTTTTTTACTGGTTCATTTACAAAATACTAAAACATGCAGTTTCTTAAGTACTTGTCTGAAGACCAACTCTTGGGGAAAAAAAAAAGATTGATCCCATCCTTCTATCACATGACACACTATACTTAACAGTTTTCCAAAAGAGTAGGTTGGGCAAATTTATGTCCACACTTCTATTTTTACAAAATAGTTAGCTTACATTGAACGTCTTAAGATTACGGATTCACTCACCTCAGCAGCAGACACAAAGGAGTCAGTGGAGGCAATGCTAACACTATCCCTTAGACACGCATCCTCTTGCTCCTCTTGAGACAAAATGTCTGAAAAACAAAAATAAAACGTCATGAACCAGAGCCCGTTCTACTTCATTTTTCATGAACATGTCAGGAGTAACCAACCATGGCAGCTGGGATTGGACAAAGGTTCCGACACACACCCCAACACACCCTCGAATTCGCCTTGCAGGTGATAAGCCCTCTGTAGCAGTGACTTCAACCGTTGGACAAACTCTGCACTAACAACATCCTGCAGGAAAACAAGTAAAATAAATTGCTAATTGATTAGCAAATCAATCGACAGCTATTTTGTTAATTAATTGTTTGGAACCGGGGTCTCCAACTCAATTTATTGGCAGGCTGCATCAACGATTCCTCAAAAAGGGATTAACTGGCAACATTTTTGTTAAAAACACTATCAAAAACTAATTGTCTTGAGCACCCTCATGAGCATTAGTGGTACATTGTATGGATGATTTACTTTTGTGGGCGACACAAAATGTTAAGGGCCAGCAGATACCTGTGACTCAAAGCTAGTCCAAAGACATACATACTTCCATGTTCTCCTCAGCGACGGCGGCTCCTGTCTTGATCAACTCGTCGTCCGCCTGCTTGCTCCTGAACGTCAAGGCCTCCTCCCACCGCCTCAGTGCCTCCTCAAATAAATCCATACCTGGCAGAACAAACTTCATAAGTCTTCAATCACGGGATCACGAAGCAGCGTTAGTTAACACCCGAATGCATTTACCCATAAGATATAGGTTTTCTGGAGTGGTGACCACGCTACAAATGTCCGCGTCGCCAAGTCGGTCCCAGCAGCTGGACTCGATAGCACATGTGGCGCTGCTGGACGTATCCGAGCTAGACGCCAGACTCTCGGTCCGCTCTCTCGGCGGGATGGGTGGAACTGAGAAATACGACTTGGAGTTGATGGAGAGAGTCATTTTCCGATGACTGCTCCTATCTGAACACGAGAGTGTTTGGGTATAGGTGCAGCTTACATTTTCCAGTGGACAATTTGCTTTTGCTGCCTCACCATCCTCCGGCACAACCGAGGACAAGAACTGGATGCCGGCCTGCTCCCATAGCGGTGGTGGCGACACAGCCTTCTTTCGGCCCCGCCTCCTCTGGAAGTGGCGAGCCAGGAAGAGCAGCGAAACGGCGCCAAACGCAGCTGCGGCAACTAGTTTCTTGGTGCCCGTGCTAACCTGATGAAGCACACAAGTTAGCAGCAGTCACAATTCGTTTGAAGGTCACTGAAAAATAACTGACAAATACGAAAAAATTCGGCTAAAATGTGGACGTGGGTATTTGTTTTGTGCCATGGATCCACTACGCCAGTGGTTTTCAAAGTGCGGTACGAGTACAAAAAGTAGTACATGGGGTCCCTCCAGTGGTACACGAAAGATTGAAGAACGTCTATTGTAGTTGATTTTTTTTTTTTAAACCAACAGGGCTGCATTTATCATGTAGAGTTCTGTTGTATTAAAGTTAAATTACAAAAAAACACATTTAATGTTTAAGAAATGTGTATTGGTATAACTGACCATAGACTCCACCATCACTTGACAAGACAGCTCCCACAGACATTGCGCCACGCCTTCCCATAGGGACCGACCCCGAATGTTGAGTTGGCTTTCACTTAGTAAACTCAAACACACGCTGCGTTCTAACGCCGGATTTGGGTAGAAATAGGACGAAGGTTTTACTGCATACAAGCAGGCAGAAGTGTCTTAAGAGTGATTTGGTTGAGGATTCAAGGTAATTATTATATTAAATAGCACTATGAAATGTGGAAAAAAAAATTTTAATGGATAAAATTTGTGTAACATTGGGTTAAAATATTTCTGTAAAATGAATGATAACTGCCAGTTTTTTTTTTTTTTTTGCTTTTAACCAAGAATCTTGATCGTTTTACGTTCATAGCTACAGAAATACTGCGATTTAAGCATTTATTTACAAGAATTTTCAACTGAAAAAGCTCTCTGTTTCATGACGGCTGCCATTTTGGATTAACAATACCGTAACTTTTGCTTAAAATATTTACATAAAATGAATAACAACTGCCCGTTTTTTGCTTTTAACCAAGAATCTAGACAGTTTCATGTTTATACATATAGAAATTCCACAATTTCAGCATTTATTTACAAGAATTTTCAACTTAAAAAGCTCTGTTTCGTGACGGCCGCCATGTTAGATTACACAATGCTTGAAATATTTACGTGAAATGAGCATTAAAAAGGCCAGTTTTTTGCTTTTCGCCAAGAATCTAGACTGTTTTACGTTCATATCTATAGAGATTCTGCGATTTAAGCATTTATTTACAAGAATTTTCAACTTAAAAAGCTCTACGTTTCATGACGGCTGCCATTTTGGATTAACAATACCGTAACTTTTGCTTAAAATATTCACATAAAATGAATAACAACTGCCCGTTTTTTTGCTTTTAACCAAGAATCTAGACTGTTTCATGTTTATACATATAGAAATTCCACAATTTCAGCATTTATTTACAAGAATTTTCAACTTAAAAAGCTCTTTGTTTTGTGACGGCCGCCATGTTAGATTACACAATGCTTGAAATATTTACGTGAAATGAGCATTAAAAAGGCCATTTTTTTGCTTTTCACCAAGAATCTAGACTGTTTTACGTTCATATCTATAGAGATTCTGTGATTTAGGCATTTAATTACAAGAATTTTTAACTTAAAAAGCTCTTTGTTCAACCTAAATAAGTTTTGATTGTACATAGAACAATGCAAATTTTGCTTTTGGTGAGTAAAATTAAGATGAGTCTGCATGCTTTCCTCAAGTATTAAGTTTCTGATGTGAAAATTGAGTGATTTATTACCTGTAGAAAACTTATGTTAAAATTGCACTGAATAAAAAAAAATTGGAAGTCGCCATTTTGGGCAAAAACCTATATATTAAATATTGCTACTGATCCTGAAAATATAGGTGATTATCTCTGCATTTGGTGATTTTTGTGCATCTAGCGTAAAATTTGAGAATTTTATAGCCAATTATGTTTTTATTATACTTATGAAGAAATAATCAGGATTTTTTTAGGGAATGACTTTAGAATTTTTTGATGTCGCTGCTCATTCAGACTCATATATGCCTTATGGCCTGTTTTGGTTTTAGGTTGCGAGCAGCTTTGGTTTCGATAATATTTGAATTTTAAGTTTATGAAGATAGGCCCCCTACGGATTCCCGTCAACTGATAGTGAAGTAAATGAACTGACATCATGGCTGTGCTTGTAAGCAATGTAAATTTTTGTGTTTCAACCTTATTTTCGCCTTTATGACAGGTTGAAGAAATATACCACATTGAGCAATTGTCTTTCATATGACTTAGTATATAATTTATACTAAGTGTTCTCTTTCCTTGTAAGAACCTTACCAATTTATATTTATTTATAAAATGTAAGCAGTCTAAATGCTCAAACTGCTTATAATAATAACCAAAACATTTTACTTTGTTTCCCGAACATTTTGGCCTAATACGCCAACGTATTTGAACTCATCGCCCACCATTGATGCAAAGTAAATTAGCAATGAATGCTCAGATTTCAGCACCATTGACGTTGAGCACCATCAATGTCAGCCAGAGAGTTAATGCTGGCCCAAATGAGTGCACTAAAATGTACTGAAAAGTGAAATTTCAAATCCCTTGACAGTCACAAGGCGGAATAATGAGCTAGAATATTGCTCAAATGTAATTGAAAATGTTGCATGTGCAAGGAAATGTTATAAATTTACATTGATGCATTAAGAATTGAGAACAGGAAGTGACAAATCCAAATATAACCCTCTTGGCGGCCATAAATAGAATGAACGGAGTGACTCGCTAATCCCACACAAACCTCAAGCAACCTCCATTAACCTAAATCCAAAGTCTGTGATGGCGTCACAGCAGTTACAAGAAAAAAAAAAAAAAAAAAAAAGCCTGCCTTACCTGCAGCTGCCCCACGGACCCGTACACAGCCAGTGGCAGGTGGATGACGCGCAAGGCAGCGGCCTTGGCCGACAGCTGGCTGTAGTGCGTCATTGGAGCGCTCTAACCATGACGCCACTGGCCCTTGAGTGGCCGCCGGAACTGCGCAGGGCCAAATAACAGAGCACATCATTACATAACAGGTATTACTGTAAATACAAATAGCAATAAGCACGTTAATAGACTGCAACATGTTAGCCAAAGTGTAAACAAACATGATTAAAATCAAAAATTGTTATCATAAACACTTGTACAACGTGCTAAAGCTTATAGTAATTCTCTCAAAATATTACACACACACACATATATATGTATATATATATATATATATATATATATATATATATACATACATACATATATCATAACATTGTAACTTAGAAGTAAATATACAATAATATACTAGGTTATTCTAGCGGGGAAGTCACAGTAAGAAAAATAATTATAATTCCTCACATTTAACTCACATACTATCCTCATTAAAATATGAAAACCTATAAATATTTTGGTGGTTTTAGTTAAAGCACAGTTTTTTCATCTGTGTGATTTTGACAAAGATCAGATCACATTTGATGGTGATTTATGCAGAAATGTGAGAAATCCCAAAGGTTCAGTTTTCATACCACTGTAACATTACATTGTTTTTACATGTTCATTTGATTTTTGTAACCTCTGCCAGTCTGTTGGGTTGTGTTCAACATAACTCAATAATGAATAAAGGGATTATTATCGAACCTAAAGTCAGAAAAGGAATTTCTTAATAATTTTGCAACAGATTAACCTTGATCATTTATTTGATTTTAAGAATACAGTATCTGAATGGATTTCCCTCTCCAAATACAGTGGTACCTCGACATACGATCGCTTCGAATTATGATCTTTTCAACTTCCAATTTATAATTTGATTCGCCATTTGTTTCTACATCCGCCGACATGCTTGAAATACGACGATTTAAGACAGCGCTGCTGTTTCTTTTCTTTCCCGCAAGACGGATGCACGGCGGATTTTCTTGTGAGAGAAATCAACATGGGTTCCAAGAAGGTTAGTGCAGGTGGTGAAAAAAAGGAAAAAGGTGAGGCATACCATGGAAATGATAGAAAAATATGAGCGTGGTCTGCGTGTCCGTGAACTTGCTCGACTTTACAGCCGTAAAATGTCTACGATCTCCTCCGACGACCTAGGTTCGCCAGTCTTTTATAAGTTAAGGTAACAATTACTATGATTGTAACATCGTGAAAAAAATCGTCAGGTTTTCAATCTTTAATTTCAGAACTTGTGCAACACAACAAGCCTACTGTCCGCCGCAGCTGAACATGAAAAGTGAAAGCAAAAAGTCCTCTCTCACTCTGTCACGTCAGCCACGCGGTGCGTTCAGGTACACCATGCAAAACACATTCGCCACATTAGAACCCAATTCGTTACACTATTACAGGTATTATTATATTATTCTATTTTTATTCAGAATTGATTTGTTTTGCTTTGAGTAATTGCTATTTGCTATCGTACCAGCAGTATTTATTAAGGAGTTAGTGTAGGTTTTCGGTCTGTGGAACAAATTCATGAAATTATAATGTATTCTTATGGGAAAATCCTGCTCGGCATACGATCATTTCAATTTACAAGGTCCTGTAACAAATTAACTTCATATGTAGAGGTACCACTTTATATGGAATTTTAGTCTTTCGACAATAAATATTGTCATATTTCTGTGGTACTCAATGAGGCCGGACTGACTGTCATTATTATCAAAATGTAACACTTTAACTGCAAAGAAAATTCCACATTTTTTGCCTGACTGACATATTCCAGACCAATCCACTAACTGAATCAAAATCATTTAGAACACTGTCAATTAGAATGTTTTCAAATCTGATTATTAAAAAACAACAGGTTAATAGATTGTTGTATTTACCATTTACAGGTTTAAGTTTTACCAGAAACAGATTATGAGTCTTCAGTCTTTTTATGTTGTCAAGAATAGTCATATCATCACAATAACATTGTTTTGTCATCATATTAATCCTTCATTAAATAAAATATATTGTAAATAATTTTACAAACACAAACCAATCATCAAATTTTCAGGGAAAACAATGCAATTGACGAGAAAAATAAATCTATACAATTAGGACGAATTAAAACTCTTTTTATTTATTTTAATTTAAAAAAAGAAATCGCCTGCCATGGTATAAACCAGGGTTCACTAAATCCGGACCTCGGTGCCACTTTTCCTGTCGTGTTCTCCACGTCTCTCTCCCCTAACACACCTGAATCAAATGATTATGTCATCACCAACCTCTCCAGAAGCCTGATAATGATCCTGATTATTTTGATTCAGGTGTGTTGGAGGAGGGAGGAAAACACGACAGGAAAAGTGGCACCGAGGTCCGGATTTAGTGAACACTGGTATAAACTATTAACACATTATTTCCGCAAAAATTTCAAAATAATGTGCCACATAACTCAGTATCCAATTAGTTATGGTTTATAGAGCACATTGCACAGGAGGTCAATAACCATTCCACACTTTAAACACGGCGTTTTCGTTTGCCTGCCAGAAATAGTTTTTACGTCGGCACCCAACATGCTACGCTGCTAAAGGTTAGCCAGCTATCAGTCCGGTAGTCGTTGCAAAGTTCCCCCTTCAACAGAAACGTTAATCCCAGTGACAAATTGCTTTGACAAAATGATTACCGGTGCATGCGCCGTCTCCTTCTCCGTCACGTCGCCGCTCCAGAAAGAGTCAGTCCAGCAGCCGAAACGACTGACCTCCGCAGGTGAGGCCAAGCAAGGACGACTCCGACTCGGCTAACGCTGGCGCGGCGGCGCCAGCTAAGGCTAATTTAGCTACCTTTCACCTACATGGAATTAAGGCGCCCCCTCTTGATTAGATCTGGTATTGCAAGTCAAAGTGAAGGTCGTGTTTCACAAGAGAACACGGCGATTACGTCATTGTTTATTTATTTATTTATTTTAAACAATTACGCCAATTGCACATTGTAATTTGAATAGTTTTTTTAAATTACCAAAATAAATGTACATAGATTATTTTGTAACGTTGGTTGGTGATCTGATCATTTATTTTATTGTTGTTTTAACCTTTCTTAACAATAAAACGATTATCACTTTTTAAAGATATGCCAGAGGCGGTGTTTGAGTTTTGTCGGGAGGGGGGGGCAAAACATGTTGAGGACCTCCGAAACGCAGTTTCAGCAATAAATTAATTTACAAGATACACTGCTGGCCAAAAGTATTGGCACCCCTGCAATTCTGTCTGATAATGCTCAATTTCTCCCAGAAAATGATTGCAATTACAAATGCATTGGCAGTAATAGCTTCATTTGCTTGCAATGAAAAAACACAAAAGAGAATGGAAAAAAAAAATCATTATCGTTTTACACAAAACTCCAAAAATGGGCCGGACAAAAGTATTGTCACCCTTTGAAAAATCATGTTGATGCAGCTCTAATTTGTGTAATTAACAGCACCTGTTACTTACCTGTGGCACATAACAGGTGGTGGGAATAAAGAAAACAGACTTGCAGCCAGTTAAAATGGATTAAAGTTGACTCAACCACTGTCCTGTGTCCTTGTGTGTATCACATTGAGCATGGAGAAAAGAAAAAAAGACCAAAGAACTGTCCGAGGACTTGAGAAGCAAAATTGTGAGGAAGCATGGGTAATCTCAAGGCATGGGTGGCGTGGCTCAGTGGTAGAGTAGTTGTCCCCCAACCCAGAGGTTGTGAGTTCAAGTCTCCACCCTGATGAACTCGTCTAAGTCTCCTTGAGTAAGACACTGAACCCCACATTGCTCCTGGTGCTGCGTCACCAGTAGGTGGATGGCGAGATAGTGTAAAGCTTTGAGCGCCTTGAAAAGGTGGAAAAGCGCTATATAAGTATAACACCATTTACCATTACCATTACAAGTCCATCTCCAAAGACCTAAATGTTCCTGTGTCTACCATGCGCTGTGTCATCAATAAGAGTAAGGCCCATGGCCCATGTGGCTAACCTCCCTAGATGTGGATGGAAAAGAAAAATTGACAAGAGATTTCAACGAAAGATTGTGCGGATGGTGGATAAAGAACCTCGACTAACATCCAAACAAGTTCAAGCTGTCCTGCAGTCCGAGGGTACAAGCGTGTCAACCCGTACTATCCGTCGGTGTCTGAATGAAAAAGGACTCTACGGTAGGATACCCAGGAAAACCCCACTTCTGACCCAGAGGCATAAGAAAGCCCGGCTTGAATTTGCCAAAACTTACTTGGGAAAGCCAAAAAATGTTTTGGAAGAATGTTCTCTGATTAGATGAGACAAAAGTGTAGCTTTTTGGGAAAAGGCATCAACATAAAGTTTACAAGGAAAAAAACGAGGCCTTCAAGGAAAAGAACACGGTCCCCACAGTCAAACATGGCAGAGGTTCCCTGATGTTTTGGGGTTGCTTTGCCTCCTCTGGCACTGGATTGCTTGACTGTTGCATGGTATGATGAAGCCTGAAGATTACCAACAAATTTTGAAGCATAATGTAGGGCCCAGTGTGAGAAAGCTGGGTCTCCCTCAGAGGTCATGGGTCTTCCAGAAGAACAATGACTCAAAACACACTTCAAAAAGCACTAAAAAATGGTTTGAGAGAAAGCACTGGAGACTTCTAAAGTGGCCAGCAATGAGTAACGACCTGAATCCCATAGAACACCTGTGGAGAGATCTGAAAATTGCAGTTTGGAGAAGGCACCCTTCAAGTCTCAGAGACCTGGAGCAGCTGGCAAAGGGAAGAATGGTTTAAAATTCCAGCAGAGCATTGTAAGAAACTCATTGATGGATACCGGAAGCGGTTGTTTGCAGTTATTTTGTCTAAATCTAAAGGTTGTGCTAGCAAGTATTAGGCTGAGGGTGCCAATACTTTTGACTGGCCCATTTTTGGAGTTTTGTGTAAAATGATAATGATTTGTTTTCATTCTCTTTTGTGTTTTTTCATTGCAAGCAAAATAAATGAAGGTATTACTACCAAAGCATTTGTGATTGCCATTTGTGATGTCATTTTCTGGGAGAAATTGAGCATTATCTGACAGAATTGCGGGGGTGCCAATAATTTTGGCCAGCTGTGTATATGCTTGGTAGGGTTAGGGTCTCTAAGGTGCTAGTCACATTATCTGTTCGAAAAACAATTTTGACCCATTATGAAATACTTTGTGGGATTCTTGTTCATTTCATTCATTTTTGTTGTTTGTTTTATTGCTTGGCAACTTTTATACACAATATAGGTCTTTATTTTAAATTCATTAATAGGAAAGTCAATTACATGTAGTGCTGCAACGATCAATCGATTAACTCGAGTAATTCAATCAGAAAAAAATGTTCAAATTAAAATTTGCTGCTTCGAGTATTCGTTTAAATAACGTGGGAATATGTGTTTGAACCATTTTTTAAGAGCATTCTTAAAAAATGAATGTTAGCATTTGACAGCATTTAAGCTACTGGACTTTTGCTATGTAAGTCAGCCAATTGTTCTTTTGTTGTACTTAGATCCTCATTTATTTATTTATTTTTATCCCGTTTGAGGCTCAGCTCAGGTATTTTAATTTTCTATGTTCCTTATCCGATTACTCGATTATTGGAACAAACTAGTTCATCGATTAATCGACTACTATAATAATCGATAGCTGCAGCCCTAATGACATGCAATGACATTTTTTGGCAACTGGGCAACTGGGGGGCGCTGCCCCGCCTGCCTCCCTCAATCTCCGCATATGAAGATATCGCAAAATAAATTGTATTTATTAATAGATTTCTATAGCGTTGACAATGAGTATGACATAACTAATTTCACATGGCAGAATCCAGCTGCTCCCTGTTCCTTATGTTCCGATTACTCGATTATTCAAACTAACTAGTTCATCGATTAATCGACTGCTATAATAATCGATAGCTGCAGGCCTAATTACATGCAATGATAGTTTTTGAGCACTGCGGGGGGTGCTGCCCCGCCTGCCTCCCTCCATCGCCGCAGATGACAATATCGCAAATTAATTGTATTTCTCAATAGATTTGTATCATTTATTCATACTTTATAGTGTCGTTGTTACTTATCGCACAATACAGCATTCCTGTTTGACAAAATTTTTTAATTTCTTAGTAAAGTGTTTATTTTTTTAAAGGAGTCCTTAGATCAGGGTTGTCCAAACTTTTTGCAAAGGGGGCCAGATTTGGCGTGGTAAAAAAGTGGGGGGCCGACCTTGGCTGACGTCCTTTACGTAGAACAATATATTTAAGCAAAATTTAGCAAGGCATTCAGTGTGTCACATCTGCTTTATTATTTTTTTAATGAATAATTTCAACAATCTCGCAACTAGCCTTTGTGGCGTTCTCTTTCGACTCTCGGGCTCTTGCGAAATACTGCTGCTGTGAAATTAAACTAGCTTCAAGTTGCTTCAATTTCTCGCACGTATCTTCCCTGTAATCTTGTCATACATGTCGGCGTGTCTTGTTTGGTAATTTCGCCTACATTGAAATCTTTAAAAACACCGACTGTCTCTTTACAAATGAGGCAAGACACAGTTGTTGCGTATTTTAGTGAAGAAATAGTCCAATTTCCACCTATCCTTGAAGCGTCGGCCATCACAGTCAACTTTCTTTTTTTTTGTTGATTGTCACCATTTTAGAAAATGGAAGTAATGGGTCACACAGAGTAATGTTGCTTAGCCCTTAAATACTTGCAACATGAAGCAATTATCAGAGAAATCCAAAATTTGAAAAATAAGGTCCTAATGAAACGTATTTTTCAAATTTGTAAAAAGAAAAGTCAAAATGAATATGTGTAATAAGCGCTCTAATATCTATAACCTAGCTAAGTCATGTTTTTTTCTCATGGAACCTGCAGATGCATGTGTTGACTTGCATCCATCATTTTTTTTTTCAAAAAGGAATGTCAAAATTCTAAATTAGTCTCAAAATCATGACATTTTAGGTGTATCAAATGTGATACATTTGGCAATAAAGGGTTAAAGTGCTGCTGCCTTTTAGTGGGTAAATGAAGAGCAGCATTTCGTGTGTAAGCTACTTCATATGCTGGTTGCAGTACTGCTGACCAATTTATTAAGTCTGTGTGCGGGCCAGACGTTATTGATTTTATGACAGAGGTTGAGGGCAGGATGAAATTTGACCACGGGCCGCATTTGGCCCCCGGGCCGGACTTTGGACATGTCTGCCTTAGATACTATGAATATACTGTATCTATCCATTAATCTATTTTCGTCTTATCCAGAATCCTTTAGGATAAAATGTAAATCACATTTTTTCCAGGAAACCATGATAATAAAGAATTAGTAATATTGTAATGATATAAATTAGTTCAATAAATACATATAAATGTGAAATGATTATATTACTAATTTGGGTTAAATTTATCCTACAAAATCCGGCAAACAAATCTCGTAATGTGATTGCGCTCTTGCTTCTATCGCGGCCGTTGCTCTTTGATAACGGTCTGAAGAAGCCAAACCACGGGGATTTCTATCTTGTGCCTGCCGAGATATCTTTGAGGGGAAAGGCTGTAACGTTAGCAACCAGTCAGAACGACCAAGGAAGGACTGTTTGAATATCGAGACCAAGGCGTTACCAGAACCATCACCGTGATTATTGACACAGTGGAGTGGAATACAACCAGCTTCGGAAGCAACTCTGACGTTTATCGTCTAGGTAAGCGTCAACATATGTCGCCGACGGGCGGGGTTTTAGTTTTTTCCCCGCTGAGGAGGATTGTCGGCTTTGTACCGCAACGCTATGGGCTAACGTTAGCTCCGATGCTAACAGGTAGCCGTATCCTTTGACACTATCATTAGCTGCATCCACGCACCCGTATAGTGTTTGTTCTCGGGACTTGTGCGTCAAGTTGAGTCGTCGCTTTTTTCTCCAAACAAAATAAAGTGTTCGGCAACTGTCGGTTTGATGCTAATGTTAAGTGTCAAAGCCTCGCCTGCTTTTGACAGCTCACCTCCGCAGGCCGTCATTACGCATATTTATGTTGAACATCCTAGTCTAGAGTCAAACATATGGTTTGAAAACGCATTTTTATTTGTTAATGTAACGTGAGAAGTGATGTTGATGTTTTTTTCTATTGTTATTTAAGAACACGTTCCGTTATTGAGGTCCCATTGCGGCGTACTATAGACCCTACTCACGTGACGTCACAGCCACGCCCCCGCGCCATGTTGTCCGGATACTAGTCATGTTAATGCATTAGCGCTTCGTAAATTCCTCCTATTATGGCGTGTTTTTCTGCTCGTTAACATTAATAATCAAAATGGTGAAGTCGTGTGTGGCGGTCGGTTGCAAAAACAGAGAAGATAGACGGAGAGACTTGAATTTTTACCGTATTCCGAGAGACCCGGAGAGGAGACCGAGATTGACTGCTGCAATTCGACGAGAAAACTGGGCTCCAAACGACAACCACAGATTACGTAGTAGTCATTTTATATCTGGTAAGATGCATTTAATATATATTTAGAGGGTTTTGGGCTGAGAACCACAATTAAGATCATTGCTAGGCTAATCGCAGACAACATACACTCAGACGTTGTGAATGAACTACCTGAAAATATATAATTATAAGGGGATAATCAGACAGTTGTCATACAATTAATTTACAATTTCACTATTGAGGTCAAAAGCCAAAAAATAAATTCAACTAGGGACAATCTGGAGTAGTGCTATCGCACTTCATATTTATTACGTATTATATATATATGTATACAGTGAGAGTGCTATCGCTAAACCATATAAACATTAAAAGCCCTAGCTCCATTGACAAATGATATGAAATACATTAGATTTGACAGTGGATGTTAGCAAGAACAAAAGATTTTGAATTGAAAATTTCGTTACTCACCTTCCGAGCACAAGATTCCTGCCGAATTTTCGTGTACGAGGACCTGTTTCACCCAACCAGCAACGTAGCATTTATAAGCCTCCAAGCTCTTAAAGTTTTTCAAACTTTCGTGAGAATAGGCTGATTTTGTGTGGACAAGATAGTTGTAAATATCAGGATATCAGATGTCAGGCGAAGCCAGCGGGTCGAAAAACATCGATTTAGGCATCAAATACGGATCTGGCGAATGGATAAACTGAAGCTTTTCCACGTAACGCCTTTTATGCAACGGATCCAATGAGTTTACAGCGTCAGATAACACTGGGGCTTCCATGAATTGCTCTATAACTTGCTCGACTAATTGAAAACAATGAGAATAGGTCTGAAAAAGAGGTACAATATGGCGGCCGGAAACAGCGACACGCCCATTTTGTGACGTAGGTGAGTAGGGTCTATATAGCAAAACGTGCATTTGTTACATTGGTAAGGGCGGTACTGTTGATTGACACTTGAAAAGGAACATTTAAAATGAAAGTGCAAGCGGGTTTTTTTTATTTGGGGGGGGGGGGGGGACAATTGTAGTTTTCAAATGTAATAGTGTAATAATGGAAAACGTCGATAAATGCCAGGATTTCCTGGATGGGCCGCCCATATTAAAACGCTAGGACCATTTTAGCCAATCAAATCACATGTCAAATGTTCCCGAGTCCATCAATGTGTATGATCGTGGGTATAACTGATGTCACAACATGGCTGCATTCATAAAGGGGTGTCATTTTTGTGTTTGAACATGATTTTCTGTAAAGGTTGACCGATATGGGATTTTCAAATGTTGAAATTCTGCTGTGAATTGGAATGAGTTTATTACTCGTAGACGTCCAATCCATTTGAACTGGGAGGGATGGCAGTAGACGTCCAATCCATTTGAACTGGGAGGGGTGGAAGGGAATGAACGATGTTCATTCCCTGCCATCCCTCCCACAACATGTGGGCGTAGTTTGTAGCACCGTAGCATCATGTGGGCGTAGTTTGTAGGCATGTGGTTTGCCCTGGCCGATATATTTCCATCATTACAGGTCCAAATAAGTAGTTATTTGCATGCTTCAATAATGTCTTTGAATCATGTGAACATACATTTAAATGCACCATTGACGAACGTCATCATTAGTGATGCACGATTTTTCAACTGATACCGATAACCGATAATTCTATTAAAATATTTATGTAAAATTAAAGTATACACAAGAGAAAATGTTACTGTGCAAAAATATAATCTATTGCTCTTTTTTTCAACATCAAATTTGAACAAGTAGTAAATTCCATCATCTAAAGAAAGACAGATTGTCTGACATTGTGTAATGGTAAAACTTTTGGCAACAATTACTTACAGAGTAAATACCTAAGTTGCACAAAAATGCCTTTAAAAGTTAGCCATTCCTAACATATAACATTACTACACTGCAAAAACACACCTCAAAACTAGTTAAATTCCCTTGTTTCAGTGTAAATCTATTGGAAATAAGGGAAATTATCTGCCAGCGCTTCAAGTATATTTCACTTAGATTTCTTGAAGAAAGATTGCTAGCTGAAAATAGGGTTAACAGCCTTATTTTAAGCAATAGATTATTATACTAACTCCTAAAAAACTTGTCAGAAATGTTCTTTATTCAAGAATATTCTTTGAAAGCATTTTATTCTTGTGAAAAATGACAATTTTTTAATATGTGTGGGCTTAATAAGAACAAATGCTAATATTTACTTCAAGTAAGTGGAATAATCTGGCGCATTCATCGGTTAACTAGTCTTCAACACTCAAAACAAGATGGGGAAAAATATTTGACTAGATTTAAGAAGAATGATTTAGACGTCATAAATTTACAGCGTACTGAATGCATTACTGACTGTCTGACTTCTTTGTGAGTGTGGTTTGGTGCATGTTCAAAATATCATCTAACCACTATGCCGTCATGATAAGCATGCTTACTTGACATCACTTGTCCAAATGTCCGTGGTGAAACTGATGTGATCGGCATGTTTTTCACGAAGAATGGTGGTCGTATAAGCTGCATAATTTTTTTTATCCGGGGCTTGGGCTATCGGGTCATTTCGATAAAAAAACAGTCTGTCCGGCCACGCCAGGCCTTTGTCTGGCCGTAGTGCATGATCAGTTGAACCAGAGATGAGTGGCGGCGGCAGCTACGTTTGTAGCAGATGTCTGGCCGGCTCGCCGCGGCGTATTCGGGGCCTGGATCTGCTCCGGACGGAGGCGCGCGCCTGTCCTGCACGCCGCGGGGGACCGCTCGAGAAACCAGGGTGTTCGCCGGAGGTCCCGCCGCCGGGAACCCGGGCTCGGCGCGCATGTCCGCCCCGTCTAGTGTGAGGCGGCGGCGGCCTGGCGGCGGCCTGCCAGACCAGTGGGCACCATCGGAAGACGGTTACTTGTCGACTATCGGTCTCGTGCCGGTGTTTAGCCTTAGACGGGGTTTACCACCTGCTTTGGGCTGCACTCCCAGACAACCCGACTCGAGGAAGGCCGCAGTGTCTCTCCATCATCACAAGCTCCGTAGTTAAGCTTAGTTTATGTGTGTTTAGTATTCGTGCTAGCAGCAGCCTCGTATTCGTTCCAAAAATCTTTGTGATGCAGTTTTAAATGGCTGCTGGGATAGTGGTCTTGAATGAAGACTCTTTCTTTCCGCCTCGAGGAACTTATGCAGTGCATGTTTTGCAGATGGCGAGAGCGTTGTTTGTTTCACCTACGAAAAAATCAACCCGCGCTAGTGACAGAGCCGCCATGATATCGCCTCAACCATGTTGTGTAACGCCGCCTCCTCTATGACTCCATACTCCTCAACCCCTCCTCCCTCATGGGCTTCAGAGAGAGGAGGGGTTGAGGAGGCGGCGGTGGAGAAGTGGACAAAACTGCTTCGATTGCGTACATTTGGAGGCTAAATCAAGATATAATTATCGGATTGCATATTCGGTTGAATTTTTTTGTTTTATCTGGATTATCTGTATGACTTCATAAGTGCCGTTATCGGCCGATAATTGTCGTGCATCTTTAGTTTATTCACTGCCATTGACAGTGATAAACATCCAGTCCATCTCCCAGTTCAAATGGATTGGATGCCGATTGCTGACAACGGCAACAAATGAGTTAATCAAGTGGGACATGTGCATTGTTGAGTAGCTTGGCATCAGAGGCCCATGTGTACTTTATGCCTATTTTGCTTGCCTTTACTACTCATTCGATTGATTTAATTCATTTAGCGCAGAAGAAAAAATATACCATGAGAGCTACAGTACATACATAAATTGGATGGCGTAGTACCACTCAATCAACGTAATGGGCACCTGTTTTAAGTAATCATATGTTACAAGAGGAAAGTTATACTTAAACAAAAAGAATTACAAGAAGATATTATTCAATTGTACTTAATGAAGTATGAATAAAAAATATATCATAACCTTTTCCTCAATACTTTGTGTAATCATCTCTGCAACAAAATTATATTCTTGTTGCATTCTGACTTTTTCCTCATAATTTTTGTATTCTAGTAATCTGACTAAGGTTGCAACTTGTAACATTCTGACTTGATTCTTTCACATTTGCTTCTGACTTTTCCTTGTGTATTACTACAGCTTAATTCTTGACATTTCTACTGTATTCTTTTAACACAAATGACGTTATTCTTGTCATTTTATTTTTTTCCAGAGCATTGTTCTCATGAGTTTAATATTACAGCTTTATTTCGACTGAATTATGAATTTATTCTCAACATTGTCAAGTGTAGGATGTATCTGTTGCCCAATGTTAAAATGATATTTTTAGAATTCCTACGTGAGCCTTGGCACAGGGCTGATTTGAAAGCAATCATTGTTGTGCTGACAACAGACATTAGAGCATGAATATGCAGCTTTTGATAGCGAGTGATGCCGTGACAATGCAGCTTGATTTCGACAGTGATTATCCATTCCTCTCCTGACTCTGGGTTTTTCCTCAACCTGTTTCTGAGATGGAGCCGATATTCAAAGCAAACAACAGCGCTGTTTAGATGGTTGCTAAGATTGTTTTGTTATTAGGGCTGCAGGTTGCAGCTATCCATTATTTAGGACATCGATTAATGAGTTTGATTCATCAAGTCATCGAATAACATTTAATGTGTTGCAGAATCATTTTAGAAGATGTAAAATAGAGAAACAAGTCTTTATCCCTGAGCATAGCCTCAAACTGTATGAGGATCCAATTACAACAAAATAATATTTTCTGAAAACCATAGCAACCATTTATTGACTTGCTACTTTTATGTTTGCTGTCTTTTGTGAAAAAAGTCAATAAGTCATTTTAATACACCTGTTTTGTACTCACTTTGAGTGTGGCGTTTCTCAGCTAGACAGATGGCAAACAAGACAATTTTGTGGTTCTCAGAAGTTCTTTACTTGGCTTCCCTCAGTTTTTCCTGCTTTTGGTTTGTGTGGTGCACATTATGGCGAAGCTTTAAATCTCGTTGTTCAAAAAATACTTTCTAATCTCTTTTACTTTACTCTATTGCAGTGGTTCTTAACCTTGTTGCTGAAGGTGCCGAACCTCAAAAGTTTCACACGTGGATTCACCGAACCCTTCGAAGTTAAATAATAAAGCATTTTTTTTCCAAATTCAAAACCAATATATCGAAGTTAATAATTTAGCAAATTCCCGTTTAAAATTCTTCTCATTTTGACAGAATGTTTAATAAACAGGTCAAAATTTGAGACCACGCTGCTCATTTGTCCATTGTATTCGTTCATACGAAGTGCGAGTCAACCTTCCATTGAGCAAACCAGTTACTCCCCCCATCAGCACGAGGACTAGCAGTTAAAAGAAATGGAATAATCTCGTAAATTGGGAGCAAATCAGTCCAAAACCTGGTCTAAAAAGCCACTTTGCCTACATTTAATCGGCGTACGAAAATAGGGCTCCACATTTCTTTACCTGCACCGAACCCCTTTAGACTTACTCACCGAACCCCTCACGGAACCCAGGTTAAGAAACACTGCTCTGTTGTATTGTATTTTATTCTGATTTTTTTGGGTAAGGTTTTAACAAAAACACATGTTCCTACGCTGGCGACGTAACTCAAATTTCTGTGTAAGTCAGAATTAACCATTTAAGTACCCTTAAATGCCCCCTAAATCTCATAATACCTATCCAAAAACATGTATTGTACATCATTGGACTATCCTCGCCTATATGTTGGAGCTATGTCCTAGCTAGTCGGCATTCTAAGCTAAATCCTTCCCCCCTCTCTCTCTCAAGCCTGAGTTATGCTCCTGACGGTGACGGCAAAACGACTACGGCGTCAATGAGCTTTCGATAGTTGTGCGGCAAGGGAACGCGTTGCTCTGTAATTCACCATCAAGCCACTAGAGGGATGTGGCATTGTGTTTGTACGGTTTTGGGGGACACTTGCCGACTTCTTCTAGTTACATAATGCCAACGGAGAAAAAAAAACAAAACAACAATGCAAGATGGAATGCTTGAATGTGGATCTTCACGAATTGTTTGCCATTCAGCAATCTTTATAATGTCTTGATGAGACATTGTATAGCTTGTCGTACCTGCGGACCTCTTTGATGATACTCACGTCGGCTTGGTCCATTTTTTCGCGTAGCACAACATTGTTTGAAAATGCCGGTTATCTCGCGCTGAACCGGAAACAACCGTCTGAGCGGACCAATCACAGTCCACTTGCGTCACGTCTCCACACGTTGACGCGAAGTCAGAAAATTGAGGAGATGCACGTCAGGCTACGGTGGAGGGTCGTAAATCGGGTCTGCCTTAGCTACGTAGGTCTGCCGCAGAAGCATAACACAGCCTTTACTCGGCTGCTCAACTTCTTCGTGGGAGCATAAGCGCTCTTCCACGTGTTGTGCGCATGTACTCTTCTTCGTGTGCACAAATACGCTCTTAATCGTGTGTACATGCTAGTCATGCGCTGGTATGATATTTTGAAGGTATGATATCTTTAAGCAAAAATATCACTGTTTCACGGTATCACAATATTGCAATTACCGCTGTAAAATGGGGGGTTAAGAAATAAAACTTTTCTCCATAGAACAGGATTTTTATTTTTCAAAATATATTAGCAAATTGGAACATAAATATTTTGTTAAGTTATAATAAATAACAAACATAACAAATATTCTAAATAAAATTAAAATAAATTGACTAATGCAGTCCTTTAGGTGAGCGCAAACCCATAGCTTAACATTATTATCATCAGAAAAAAAATAATCGCAAAAAAGCACGAGTTTACATTTTACACACACTCGCTTTCTCAACACAGACTGTTGCCAGAGAGAAAAAAAACACATGTTTTACCACCGCTAGACACTTTAAACACGCTGGAGTTAACTCTCGTAGCTGGTGGGAAACATTCATGAAAGTGTTTACTAACCTTTAATTTTGTAAAAATACGAAATCATATTCATAATCGATAATAATCGATTTCGTTTACTTCGATGGGGGGAAAGGTTCAGGAGTTTCACCTCCTCCAGCCATCATGTAGCACAGCTGAATCACTGACACTGAGCAACAACCAGTGGGGGAGGGTTGAGCCATGGAGCTGCAAGCGAGGGATTTCACCCTGCGTTTATGGTGCATAATAAATAGCTAATACCTTAGAGATGGTATTATGGACTTTTTTTTGCTTTTTTTTTTTTAAAAACCATAACGTTTTAACATTGAAAGCAGTTATCTGCACATGCCTAGTAGGCCTGTCGCGATAACAAATTTTAGTGTGCGATAATTATTCTCATAAATTATTGCGATATGCGATATTATTGCGCCCCCCCATTTTTTAAAACCAATTTACAATAACAGTGCGAATACAGTATATATTAATAGATCAAATACACCCATTTAAACGCGATATTTACTCTTAAATTCAAAAATACTTTTTAAGAAATCACATCTAAAAACAATAAAACCATGCCTCTTAAGTAAAAAAGAACAATATTGATACCGCACAGAAACACAGAATAAATAAAATGTGTTTAAAAAAAAAAAAAAAAAAAAAAAATCACACTTAATAACTTAAGCATTTAGGCAAATGAAAACTTTTCGCGTCATAGCTTCTGCAATGGTGTTCCATAGGGATGCAACGATACAGTTAAGTCATGGTTCGGTACGATTTTTGATACGGGGGACACGATTTTCGATCCGATTCAATTAGAGCTGAAACGAATACTCGAGCAACTCGAGTAACTCGACTTTAAAAACTGATCCGAGTAATTTTATTCACCTCGAGTAATCGTTTATTTTGACAGCTCTAAGCATCACGTTTTGCTCGGACTACTTTTAATGCGAGACAACGCGCTGATGTCACGTGCGTAGAGGAAGAAGCAAAAAAAAAAAAAACTTACTGCAGCCGACAACCGCTACGAACGACGCCGACGTTGCTAAATACTAGCCCGCACATGCTACGTTAGTTGCAGGTAGCGTCCAATGAGTCCAATGAGATCACATGTATGTTAAACTAGATGCACAATGACAGACTAGGCCGCGTCTGGGCAGCGTTAGCACACAGCCGCCATCTTAAAGCAGTAGAGCGCTAAGCGCTAATTAAGAGCGCTAAGCGCCAATATATAAGATTAATGTTACTGTCACTACTAGCTCACCTTACGTTAGCACTGCGGAGGGCTAGGTTTCAATTAATTAAGACCACTTTCAATGCTTGGCTAACGTGTCTTACATACAGGCTTTAACATAACATAGCGTTGTGGAGTGATGAGGGTGTCAAATAAAAACTCAATAATGCTAACTATCAATTTTAGCTAAGTAGTCAATGCTGGATAAAACACCACTAGTCCCTATTGTGCTCCAATACAGCCTGTATCATACATTTATTTTGAACAGTGCAAAAACTCAAAATCCTATCAGGACTTACAGTTTAGACTAACTTAAAACTTAACTAGAACTTAAAAATGGCTTGACACAAATAGAAATTCAATTGAAAAACGTGGGAAAAAATCCTAACATTTAAGTGATGTGTGTTATCAAGCATAAAGGCATTTTTAGGTGTGTTTATGTATATATAATATATATATGTATATACTTTTTTAAAATAAGATCTAAAGGTTTTTTGAGTGAAAGCAGTGAATTTGTCATTTAAAAAAAAAAAATTCTAGTTGCATCTGAGATGCAATTGTTGGCTGTTTTCAACAATATACATCAAAAATAAAGACATTGATTGACTGAAAATAATAAAATGTCTTGTTTTCTCATGTATATCTATAATTGCTCTTCACCTAAAAATATATTTGTTTTATCCGATTACTCGATTAATCGATAGAATTTTCAGTCGATTACTCGATTACTAAAATATTCTATAGCTGCAGCCCTAGATTCAATACATTTAATGCTCTGTAAAAAAATAACAATTATATTTTTTGTTTCGTTTTTTTTTTAATTAAATTTTTTTTTTTTTTGCTAACGAGCAAAAATTAAATTGCCATCATATATACATGCATTTTAGTGCATAATATTTATGTGCTTACTTCTTACTGATCTGAAAAAAAATTGTATAAAAGTGCTGAGAACAATCTTTACTGTTTGTAAAGTGAGGCAGGGCACACTGTTGATTGCTACAGCTCTCTTAGCAGCTAGGTTTACTACATGAGCAAGACATCCTAGTTGTGGTCCCAATCCATTTGTGTCACGTACTGAATTAACAATATTTGCAACATTATCTATAGTCACTGGTATGGATTGACTTGGCCTTCTTAACTTCCATTCAGTCATGACAGTTTAGAATTCACCGATGTAGTATATGAACTACGTGTCCCATAATCACTCTGGGCTCACGTGGCCAATGGCATGGGACGTAGCACATCTAGTTTGCCATTTCATGATATCTAGTGTGTGCGCGCATTAAAAAAGTTAGCAAGCGCCGCTGAAGTCACGTCTGCTCATTACTACACAACACCAGCATATGACAATCGACTTTCATAAACAAGACGAGTTTGAAGCACAGCGCTCTTCATTTCATTCAGCTGTTCGTTGTCAAAGCGAGGTTGTTCGTAGCAGCCAAGTCGGTAGCAATGTTTTGGCGGACTTCGTTGTAAATATCCGGCGTTGTGCCGAAAAATAGCCGCCCCACGTGAAATGTCACTCCTGACGAGAGCGCCCACACGTCAACAACACCGGCGCGCCATAGATGGTCCACAGTCACTCCGGCGCACTGATGCGGCCGGTATAGGTTGAACAATAGGATGTAATGGGAACGATTGGCTCCGGCGCTAGTTTTTGCCGGACCTGGAACGAAGATGCATTTTGCGCAGTTGGTAACGAGGAATCCAAACTTTTAACACCACGTCTGCCACGCGCGCACGCACGTGCACGCAAGGCGATAAATCGCAGCGGAAAAATTACCGCCTTCATTTTTATTTATCGCGCAATAAATGGAATTATTGCATATTGCGACAAGCTTAATGCCTAGTACATGCGTGCTTACTCGTGTGTGGAAGTACTACCTGGTCTATGCTTCCTGCGCCGAAATAAAAGCATGCATCACAAAACAAAAGTCAACATTATAATCAAATAAACATTTTGCCGAAGTGCAGAACAGTCATATTAATAAAATAAAGTAAAAAATAACCTACTGTTGACGCGACTAAAAAAACAAACGACTGGAGACAAATTGGTGGACGAGACTCTGGTGTCGTAAAGTCGAAATTACTTAAGTCGGGTACGACGTAACCCGGGGAGTAACTGTACAACACTTTGAAAACAAACTATTACAACGCCACTCTGATTAAACAAATCGTTGAAGCAACAAAAGTTTTTTCTAATCGAGTTACCTCATTAATCGTTGCATCACAATTTATTATTATCTTTGGCAGCTGTGAGGTGAGCGATGCCGCCGGCCCCCAGCTGCGACTGCCCCCACCTGGACTGCGTGGGGGAGATCACCAAAGAGGAACTCATTCAAAAGTCACACGTGAGTCGGTTCACCGACATCCTCAATACTGCTTGTTAATATTCCCAAGAAATGGACGATAATATGGTAATGTTTAATTGAAGCATTGCTAACATGAATGTCGTCACATCCTCAGGGCCAGTGTCAAGATTGTAAAGTTGGAGGACCAAATTTATGGGCGTGTTTGGAGGTAAGACTAAAAATTTTTTTGTTTTTTTCACTATCTGGAAATGTCAGCACCATATTGCTTTTTTTGTGTAACTAGAATGGCTGCGCGTATGTCGGCTGCGGAGAATCCCATGCAGATCACAGCACGGGACACTCACAGGTGAGACGACAAAGCGTCAAGCTAAATCTGTTTTGGGGCTATTATTGTTATTGGGTTTGGAGGAGAGAATCTGACAGAAGTGGCTGCAAATAGCACATTTTGGGTCATGTAGGTCACAATGATAACTCATTGGCTGTCAGTGACCGAGGTAGACATTCATTTGTTTGCTGCCAGTACTCCAAGTTAAAATGGATTGGATGTCGTGGTGACAAACTAATTTAAACTTATAGCAGAAAGGTAAAAACGATTGGACGTCTGTCATCATCAATGGTGCTGAAAGAGTTAACATTTAGTGTGGACTACTTGACCTAAAATATGATGTCCAAATGTGTGGTCACCAATTGTTGTTGTATTATTTTTAATATTACCAATCATTATAATGTTTTCATTATTAGTATTTGTTTTAGTTTATGATTAAATACATTTATAAATTAATATATTGTTAATAAAAACAAAATTAATGACAAAAATACTCAAAAGTTGATTAAAAAAAAAGTATTAGTAAGTAGTATTTAACTCATTGCCTGCATTGTCAATGACAGATGTCCAATTCATTCAACTTGGAGTAGTGGCAACAGTCTAATTAAATCGAAGTCATCCCAACATTGAAAATAAATAAAAAATTAAATACATAATTTTAAAAATTATTGGCAAAATATTACACCTGAACCTGAACAAAAGAATCCCCCCAAATATTCAAAATATATTGTTACTGCAATAACTACAGTTAACTAATTGACTGCCATTGACGGCACTAGACGTCCAGTTAATTCGTTCATTCGCTGCCATCCCTCCCACTTCAAATTGATTGGACGTCTACTGGTAGATAAACCCATTCAAATTCACAGCAGACAGCTATATTTTAATCAATTCACTGGCTGCCATTGACTGACTGCAACGATTAATCGATTAACTTGAGTAATTCAATTCAATTTTTCCTGCTTCGATTATTCGTTTAGAGTGGCGTTTTTATGGTTTGTTTTGAAAGGGTTTGCATTTAGTTTTATTGTTTTGGGTGGATAAACGGCCCTCTAGTGGCAACAGTGAATATGACATAGCTCATTTAACATTGCTGAGTCCAGCTGCTCCCTGTTAAGACCAACATAAACAAATGTTTTTTTGTTTTTGTTTTAAATGCATTCGTAATTTAGTTTATAGGTATATTTAGCTGTTTTTTGTGGGAACATGTGTTTGAATGATTTGTTAAGAATATTGTAAGAAAAAAAAAGAAAAAAACTATTTCATAGCATTTAAGCCAGCGGACTTTTGCTATGCAGTTTAGCCAATTGTTCTTTTGTTATACTTAGAGCCTCATTTATTTAAATTTTAATACCGTTTGAGGCTAAGATCAGGTCTTTTAATTTATTTTTAAATGAAAGTGCAATCCTGCATAGCTTGGAGAAACTCAGAAATGTTTCGCATTTCATGCTCTTTTAAAAGTGCAATCTTAGCAAGCCATTGTTTTATTGTTTATCGCCTAAAATTTATTCTGCAACACATTAAATGTTCCTAATCCAATTATTTGAACTCACTAATTGATAGATTAATCGACAACTAAAATAATCGATTGCTGCAGCTATACTGCCAACCCACCCAGTCAAAATGAATTGGACGTCTGGCAGTCAAGTGGCACTAAAACATAATAATTCACTATTTCTTTAGGTTTACTTGTTGGTGATGAGTCACATTTATAGTGGAAATAATGATTTTTTTGAATGCCACAAAAAAATAGGATTTAAACAGCCGAAGGCTCCTCTACATCAGTACTCTTTCGCGAGTGGCTCATATATTATTAATCGTGATTTCCCAAGGAAGTGGGGGTTGGCAAAACGCCTCTGCCGCTCGCACAGTTACAATATCCGTCTTTGGCTAGGATGTGTCATTGCGAAAGCGTTATGAATGCAAAGTCATCTTTTGCTCAGCCTCTACTGACACGCTTTGCTCCTTGACATAAATGAAAAACGGTGGATGCGTGAGTGTGTGCTCGGTGGAATGATTTGAAAGCGCTGCTATATCCTTCCATCTATTGAGTTGATGGATTAAATTGCATTTGTGTCTGGATTTTGGTTGTTAAAGCAGTTTGGCTCTTATTTGGGACAGTAAAGAGAAGAAAATGCTTAACCCGTTGAAGTGCCTGCGACAGCATAAAAAAAAATCTTAAATAGCATTATTATGTGAATTAGAATCATATTTTGAGATGATTCGACTTTATACAACAAGTTGGTGAAGTGCAGATAATGAGAAATTAGTCTTTTAATCTGCCGTTTAGCCACGCCTTTCATTATAGCGCTCTAGCATCCCCACGGAGGATGACGTCGGCAGGGTCACAATTTCAGCTGATTTAAATTTCAGCCCATTGAGAGGGAAGATTCAGAACGAGGGAAATACGACACAGAGCAGCAAAATGTCATCATTGTTTCAATCTCGCTACTCCAATATTTTTACAGGATTTTGTTTTTATCTAAGTATTTTTCCCCAATTGCTAAATAAATGGTATCTTCATGACAAATAAGTCTTGTGCTAAATGGAACATGAAATATTAAAAATGCATTTATTCAGTACTAAGGGGCAAAATTACTGCATAATGGTTAAAACTGTTGACTTCTTGCACCTACCGAACGGTATTTTATGCCACTGGAGTTAGTCCGGCTTTTGTCATTTCGCTGCCCCGGCTTCGGAGACTGAGGAAAGAGCGTAAACAAAGCAAGAGGCGTGACAGCTAGCCGATATGCTAACCCGAACCGACTGGCCTTTCCAAGTCTTATTCACTCCTTTCGAAAACGAAAAAGCACACAAAACTACCCCGGACCATGTCACACGGCGGCGGAGTTGACTGTCTTCACGGACAACTTGCGGCGAGCAAATTACAACTCGTTATTCCCCTGCTGCGTGCAGGAGTGCTTGTTGAGGGGGAAAGAGCTAAAGAATGACCGCCGAGCGGCTGTTCAAATCTTTTTCGCCTTTCGAAAACAAAAAAAAAAAGCACAAAAGTACCCCAACTCATGTCACACACAGCGACAATTTGACAGCCCTCACCAATCGCCGGCGAGCAAGCTCGTTGTACTCCTGCTACGGGTAGGAATGCTCGTTGAGGTTAAAGCAGCTGGAGAATGACCGCCGGACAAACCGTCCGACGCCGGAGCAGTGCGTGTCGGCTCAAGCCCAACCCGAGGATAGTGGTGTATTGCCGGGCACACGAAGAGGGCAGAAGGGGCTGGAAGTCTGGACGATATGGCGAACCTCAGACGAGAGCGGGGGGCTTCACGAGCATAAGCTGGGTATAGCGTACTCTCGGCGGGCAAGTGAAGAGGACCAATGGGGGTGTGCGACAAGCCACCGGTCGTCGCCGAGTTGCCTTCTTGGTGGACAGTCAGCCACAAAATGCAACCCACCTCCTAATTAACATGTGTACTATGATCCCAGTATTTGACATAACACAAAACATGTAGTTACTCACTTCCTCTTAAATCCAATGGTCCCACAGTTGTCGGACTTGTTTTGGCCAATCTCCGCAGTGAACGGGAACTTTTAGAAACCCAAAAAGGCTCACACGCTTCTTCCTGGTGCAGCAACAAAAACCTGCAGCACATTTGACTGGCGTGATGTGAAAGATAAACGAATTAATCCGCAAAATCAGATGACTCCACAGTCCCATTTGCATGCTATAAAGCAATGCGTTATTGTGAGATGCTGACCCAGGTGACGTCGCATTCGCATTCATCCTCAACCCGAGACTGGAGCGGGAAGTCACTCATTTTCATGGTGCGGGATTCAAAAAAATTTAATAAATAAAACGATCGCTTCCACACACATCCAAGCGGTCCATTTCATTCAGGAGCATGAAACACTGTGTAAAATATGAAATAAACATGCTTTTATTAATATTGTTTGACTTATTAGGATGAACATAATACCCAAAAAAATGACTGAATTCGGGCTGCAGCTATCGATTATTTAAGTAATCGATGAATCCAATGATTGATTAGTTTGATTAATCGGGCAACAAACATTAAATGCTTTGCAGAAGAATTTTATGAGATGTAAAAAAGATGTTTATGCTTGCAGTAACATTAATTTTGACCTGCGCATCCTTTGGCACCAGGGTTTCACTTTCAAAAGAGCATTAAATGCGAATACAAAATTAAATACCCGAGTCTTTCTTCAAACTCTATAGAAGCATTCGTCTCATTTTGTTTTAGTCACCCAAGACCCGTTTTTAGCTCCTCATCGTCATTTAAAAAAAAAAAAAAAATGTTCGCTGACGAAATATTTTCATAATCGTCATCGTTGACGAAAACAACACTGCATCAGATTGTTTTAAAACGTCTGCTGAATTTCCTCATTCAGCCATCCTCATCCTTTGTCATCTGGGCCTCCTTTCCCGCTACTGTGTGACCGCTAATGCGTCCTCCATCAATAATTTACTGGCTGGCGACCCCCTGACACACCCATCTCCAAATTAAGAATGAATGTAAGAGTGAAAGCGAGGCTTTTTTTTCCAACAATTAAAAGCAGTTCTTTGGCATCTTTCAATGTTGTTTTGGCAAAATAGATAAACAGTACGTTTTTGTTTGGAACGGAACATTTTAATAAACACTTAGTTAAAAATACGTCTTGTATAAACATAAATACATATACAGTATATAAATGAGTTTTATAAATTTGTACTTCACGTCATTATGGTTGTGTCAAAATGACAGGATGATAGACAGGGGTGAAAGTGGTTAGAATTTCTTGCCGGAACTCAAGATGTGAACGTCGCCACGGAGTCAGAAATTTTATTCATTTATTTTTGGGAGGGCGGGGGTCAAAACTACTAAAATGCAAAGAAAACTGTTTTGGTCAGTTATTTCTATAACACATACAAAAACTGATTTTCATTCAAAATTGTATTTTTTCAATGATTTGCAAAATAAAAGTTAACAAAAACAGCTATAACACCAAACTCCATCTCCTAATTTTTATTTTCCCTCATTTCCTCACAAACTAAATGCCAAATCTCAATTTTCACTACTTAGAACATAGGATGCAATAGTATATTAAAAAAGAAGATAATGTAAACATGTACTTTTTGTTGTGTTTTAATAATAAAGATATAAGTAACATACATTCAGAAAAATAAGTACAACTGACTTATATTATGCTAAGTGAAATGGAATATATTTTGAGATCGCGCAAACATTGACTTTTTTTTAAAATCATAAGGAAATGAATAAGTAGCCTAACATAATTGAACAAATAGAAGTCCAAAGTGCACATTGACAGCTAAGGTGTTCTGAACCTCCCCATCAGAGCAAATAAAACAAAATATGATAAATAAGCCTCCTCAACTCTTTCCTTGCTCTTAAAGATCTGATCCATTGCATTCACACATTGACGTGACTCGTCATCGTCAGAGTCCGATAACTGCAGCAGCTGGGGAAAATCCTCCATGCCGTCCGTGAAATAAAATAAATAATAAATATCGGTGGAAACGGTTTACGCTACACAAGCACTTTATTATGCTTGTTGTTAACATTTGTGTATGTAAATCTGATGTTGGTAGATTGTTTTCTTCTTGGAGAAGAAATGCATGTGTGGCAGCTTTGTATTTTATTTTTTTTTTTTTACATAGTGTTTTGACAGTTGGCCTGAATCTTATACTGGACTGCTTTCACCCCTGACGATAACTCATAAAAAAAAAAAACAAATCACCATAATTATGACGCCACTTGAAGGCAGCATAAATCTGCGCATGTCAAAATAATTTGTCCCGAACGAAGGTTTGATGCATGAACATCCAAGTGTCTATAAAAACAGTACATCCTATCATAATTTCAATTCCAAAAAACGATCGCGTTAAGGAGATTTTTTTTCTTCACGTAAATGTAGCCAATGTTGTGCTTTATTATCATTGGTGCACATAGGAAACGGGCCACAACCTGACAGTAAACCTGACCACGCTACGAGTGTGGTGTTACGCCTGTGGCAAGGAGGTCTTCCTGGACCGTAAACTAGTTCCTCCGCCCCTCCAGTCCAACAGCAAGCCTGTTGCCGCTTCTCAGCAGGTACACACAGCCACTCCTGATCCTCTTATCATTTAGAGTATGACAACTTTATTGCATAATTGCTTTTACACAGCAATGTTCTGCCCTGGTCTTTAAACTTTATCAAAGTCTAGATAACAGACATTGTTTGTATGTGTACGTAAATGAAGGCTAGCAACAGAACCTCGCCCGTGAGCCCCGTCTCCCTCCACGTGACCCCTAACGGCGTCTGTGAAGACCTGGAAATGGAGATGGAGGAAGAGGATGACGCGCATGTTCGAGGTGAGATTTAACGTTTATCAAATAATAATCAAAATTAGTGCTGCAACGATTAATCAAACAACTCAAGTAATTCTAATAATAAAAAAGCTTTGCCCAAGGATTTCTTTAATTAGAGTGGCGTTATAATGGTTTGTTTTGAAAGTGTCTGCATTTAGTTTTATTGATTGGGGTGGATACACTGTCCTCTAGTGGCAACAGTCAGTGGTACGTAACTCGTTTAAAATGGCGGAATCCAGCTGCTCCCTGTTAAGACCAACATAATGTTGGAAGTTGTTGTTTGAGCTTACATGATTGTTTATCCATTTGTAATTTAGTTTTGAGGTATATTTAGCAGTTTTTCATGGGAATATGTGTTTGAACGATTTGCTAAGAGCCTTAAAAAAAAAAAAAAAAAATTAAATAGCATTTTATAGCATTTAAGCTTGCAATCTTTTTGCAATGCAAATTAGCCAATTTTTCTTTTGTTGTACTTAGATCCTCATTTAATATATATATATATATATATATATATATATATATATATTTTTTTTTTTTTAATGCTTGAGGCTTAGCTAAGGTATTTTAATTTATTTTTAAATACATTTATTGGTCTTGGGAAATGAAAGTGCAATTCTGCATAGTTTGAAAAGAAAAACACTCGGGAATTATATTTTGTATTTGCATTTAATGCTCTTTTAAAAGTGCAATCTTAGCAAGCCTTTGTTTTACATCTCCTGAAATTTATTCTGCAACGCATTGAATGTTCCTTTTCTGATTACTCGATTATTCGAACTAATTGATTGATTAATCGATTACTTAAATAATCGATTGCTGCAGCCCTAATCGAAAGAAAAATGAAAAAGAGAACAAACAGTAAAAACCTTTTAATATTTAAATTTTTTTTAAAATGAAGAAAAAACAGTAAATATGCTCTTATTTTGTGAAATATTTATTTTTTATTGAATTCAATTTAGTTCCATTTTGAATGGAAAAAATTAAAATGGGAAAACCCTTCCATTTACTTTTTCTTCTGTGGGTTCAATCTATAAAGATTAGCAGCATTACAAAAGGATATATACTAGTATTTCCCTTTTTTCCTCAAAAGAAAGAAAAAAATGCTCCTAAAATAAAATAAAACAGTAATAATAAAATGTATATATATGTATTTAGACTCCACCCCATCAATGCATATTTCCCAATGTATTTTATTTTTTTATTCTTAAATTTAAAAAATGGAAAAAGATAGTATATATAGTATATACTGTTTTTTTTAAATGCATTTTATGCATTTAGTATTTCTAAATAGATAAAAAGTGGACTGTATTTTCTGCACTATGAGGCGCACCTAAAAGCCTTCAATTTTCTCAAAAGCCAACAGTGCGCCTTATAACCACTACAACCTGACCACTACAACTATTACTACTACTGCGCCTTATAATGCAGTGCTCACTATACATAAACAACTTTAAAAAAAAAAAAAAAAAAAAAAGGCCATTCACTGAAGGTGCATCTTATAGACAGATGCACATTATAGTGCGGGAAAACACGGTAAATACACTCAGAAAGAGTGTTCTATATACACTCGTATATTTTATTATTTGTCAGGAAAAAAATAATTATTACATTTATATTTATGAAATATGTATTTTTGTACTTCTTGATCTTTCATTGGGGACTACATAAATTTAATATATAATTCATTTTAGTGAGAAACGAAGTCTGTGCACAATTTACTTTCCTGGGCCACACAAAATGATGTGTTGGGCCCGATCTGGCCCCCGGGCCGCGTCTTTAACACCTGTGGTCTTTTTGTAAATATGTCAACACTTTGTGATGGCTTTTTCAGCACTTTCTGGGATGACCCGTTATTTGTTTTTTTTCCCCCGAAACGAATTGGCAACATTCAGGCAAACTTTCCTAATATAACCCCCTGCTCTATAAAGGGCAAGTTCTGTTTTGATATTACAGCTTCTGACATACTCGCAAAAATGTGATATGAATATAATGAGATTTGACAGAGACTTTACCAAATCCTCCTACACGTTGTTTTCTGATTGGTCGTTTTAACACCACACCATTCTCTCTTCCCAGGCTTGACTGGACTGAAAAACATTGGCAACACATGCTACATGAACGCCGCCCTCCAGGCTTTGTCCAACTGGTGAGGCGACGACGATGCACCGTCTTTTCCATTATGACACTCGCACACACTCTATAAAAGGTACTGCAGCGCACCGCTTCAAAATGAACCCTGTTGTCGCTCCCCGAAGGCTCGTCTTTGTTATTGCGCCCACCCTTTGTGAGTCGCCATTAAAAGTAGCAACGCTTTGTACCAAACGGCAATCCTTCAATGCGACACTGCATGCCTAGAGGGCAGTCAGATTTTAAGTGGAATGGAAAAGCCTGGTGATAATTTACAAATGAAATGACTTCCCGCTAGTGAGTCAGAACACTGCGCACCTTTAGTTCCTTTGGGAACAGACAACACCTCGTATGAAAAAGGAAGAGCTCACAGCCCTTGTTTTACACTAGCGGCAGCCTAGTGTGAAGGTTTCAGCGGCAACCACTTCATTGAGTATGTAGGAGGGGACTTCTCGGTGAAATTGAGTAGCGGCCTTTTTGGACAGAGTGGAAAGTCTTGAGTAAATTTTCGCCTAGGCCCTTGTCGCCAAGATAGTAAATCTTGCTAGTCGTGTTGTCGCTAATACTGGCTATCAGAATCTGTTTTGACTGAAAGGCTCCGCGTTGCGAACGAGTTCCGTTTTTACGCTGGCAACGTAAACCGAATTTCCGAGCAAGTCGGAATTAATCCTTTTAGTACCCCCAAAATAGCGATCCAAAAAGTCCAAAAGTATTGTATTTTTTTTAATGGTGGAGGACACACTGCCCTCTGGTGGAAGCATTGGGTGTGGCTGGACTGTGTCCTTATGACTGAGGAGCAGACTATCGTCTGACGTGGATAAAGGTAAGCTCTGGTTTGGCCCACATATGGCTGTAAGTTGTTTCAGCTAATACAGTCATGGACGAGATTATTGGCACCCCTGGAATTTTTCCAGATAATACAGTTTCTCCCAGACATTAATGCAATTACAAATGTTTTCAGTATGAATGTGTTTATTTTTTGGATTTGCATTGGAAAAACACAAAAGAACCTGAAAAAAGCCGAAATGTACACAATTTTACACGATTGAAAAAAATGGGCTGGACAAAATTGTTGGCACTTTACCTGCACCAAATTATTTTTAGGTGCATTTTTTAGGCGCATATACGAGCAAAACGCTCGCATTGTACAGTCCTTTGACTGCGGGGTTCACGGTTCGGTACAACAGGACAAAGAAAGGCTTTTTTTAAATCGCAGCTTTTGAAAGTTTGTTCTATTGGCTAAAACTAAAAAGCGGCTGTTATTAGAGTTCAAAATAAAAAGATTACATCAAACTTGTGAATTTGTATTTTTATGGATTCTTTAATTCACAGTTTATGTGCAAAAATAGACAGCACATCTTTTTTTTAAGCTTAAATGCACTTAATAAAGGTGTTCCTATATTGTTTAGTTGGAATTTTTCATACTGTCCAACAGTAACAATTGGTCTTTTTGCTTCAGTCCACCTTTGACACAGTTCTTCCTGGAGTGCGGCAGCCTGGTGAGGACAGACAAGAAGCCAGCGCTCTGCAAGAGCTACCAGAAACTCGTGTCCGACTTGTGGCACAAGAACAGGTCGGCAATCTGTGATTGAAAAATCACTCAGCTTCAGATTAATGTGCGCTACTGCAGTTTCTTTATGTCTAAGCCTGTCGCGATATGCAACACGTCTATCATAAGGTTACTGACACCGCGAGCATGACGAAAAGAGAAGTGCACTTTCATTTTTATTATTTTTTTTACAGGGTGTAAAGTTTACAGTTAGCAGCTTAGCAAACGTACTTCCAGTGAAAGATCAATGAATTATAAAGGCACATTATGTTCAACATGTAAATAAAGATTTTCACATTCTACTCTAAGAATAGCTTTAAAATAACACTCATTATGAAAAATCAGATTGGCGATTAATAATTTGGCTCCAAATTTGCTAACGTGCACTTTACAGTACAAGACGACAGTCATTTTGGATCAAATATGGCCCATATGAGGGGCTCTTATTGGCGAAAAACAAAAATGACATTGGGTTTCTCACCTATTTCATATTCTGCTCTTAGCTATTGTAGCTTTCAAATGACTTGTTATGCATTGTGTGTGTGTGTGTTTTTTAAAACATGTTTATTAGTGTTGCACCGATTCCAAATTTTGGCCCTGATACCGATACCTTGCTGTGCAGTATCGGCAGATACAGATACCACACCGATACTACTTTGTTTGAAATATATATATATATTAAAGATACACGATAATATCGGTTACCGATAATTATCGGCCGATATTGGCAATTATGACGTCACACAGATAATACAGATTTTAAAAAAAATCAACCGATAATGCAATCCGATAATTATATACTTGATTTAGCCTCCAAATGTGCGCAACCAAGCAGTTTTCTCCACTTCTCCACCGCCGCCTGGACAACCCCTCCCCTCTCTAAAGCCCCTGTGGGAGGAGGGGTTTAGGAGTATGGCGTCTTGAGGAGGCGGTGTTTACACATCAGTGTTGAGGCGCTCTCACTAGCGTGCGCTGCTTATCCCATGTGTGAAATGAAATAAACGACGCTCTCGCCATCGACAAGACAGTTCCACGAGGCGTAAAGAAAGCGTCTTCATTGAACACCACGAACCCAGCAGCCATTTAAAACTGAAAAAAAAACGAATACGAGGCTGCTGCTAGCGCGAATGCTAAAGCTATTGTAAACACAAACTATAAAGGAAGCTACGGGGCTTGTGACGATACAGAGACGCTGCGGGCTCCCGGAGTCGGGTTGTTTGGGAATGCAGCCCAAAGCGGGTGGTAAACTCCCATCTATGGCTAAAGACCTCACGAGACCGATAGTCGACAAGTAGCTGTCTTTCGACGGAGCCCGCCGGTCCGGCAGGCCGCCGCCGCCTCGCCCTCAGCGGGCAGCGCAGAGCCAAGCACCGAATATGCTGCAGCGAGCCGGCCGGGGCGGGCGGATATTCGGTACAAACTTAGCTGCCGCCGCCACTCCGGTTCAAGACTGATGCCTGGCGCGGGTGCTAATTTGGCAGCCGGGAGGAAATTCCCGAAATGACCCTATAGCCAAACCCCTGGATGAAAAAATAATGCAGTTGATACGACCACGATTCTTCATGAAAGACATGCCGATGACATCAGTTTTACCACGGACATTTACATAAGTGATGTCAAGAAAGCATGTTTATCATGACGGCACAGTGGTTAGTTGATAATTTTAACATGCACCAAACCACACAAAGAAGTCATCCAGTCAGTAATGCATTCAGTACGCTTTAAATTTATGACGTCTTAATCAGATCATTCTTCTTAAATCTAGTCAAATAATTTTCCCCAGCTTGTTTGAGTGTTGAAGACTAGTTAACAGATGAATGCGCCAGATTATTCCACTTACTTGAACTAAATATTGCCATTTGTTCTTATTAAGCCCAAACATCTAAAAAATGTCATTTTTCACCTAAATCAAGAAAAATTTGCTTTCAAATAATGGTTTGAAACATACATATTCTTGAATAAAGAACATTCCTGACAATTTTTTATTTATTTATTTTTTTTTAGGATTATGTATAATAATGTATTGCTTAAAATAAGGCTGTTAAGCTTATCTTCAGCTGGCTATTTTTCTTCAAGAAATCTGAGTGAAATATACTTGAAGTGCTGGCAGTTAATTTCACTTATTTTCAATAGATTTACACTGAAAACAAGGGAATTTAACTAGTTTTAAGGAGTTGTGTTTTTGCTGTGTAGTAATGTTATACGTTAGGAATGGCTTACTTTTAAAGCCATTTTTGTGCAACTTATGTATTTACTCTAAGTAATTGTTGCCAAAGGTTTACCATTACACAATGTCAGACAATCTGTCTGTATTTAGATGTTGAAATTTACTACTTGTTCACATTTGATGTTGGAAAAAAAGCGCAATAATATTTTTGCACAGTAATATTTTCTCTTGTGTATTCTCTAAAATTTTACATAAATCTTTTAATAAAATTATCGGCTTGACATTATCGGTTATCGGTTGGAACGAGGAGGAAATTATCGGTTATCGGTATCGGCTGGAAAATGAATTATCGTGCATCACTAATATATATATATAATATATTTATACATACAAGGTAAATCCAGTAGAACTTTTTATTGTATACCTGGTACGGGTGACAAATAAAATAAACCTTTGGCTCTCATAGGCCAAAAGGGTGCTAAATTCGTGAAATTAAAGCATGTATAATACTAGCGAAACAGTAAGAAAGTAAAAATACAATGAATGAATAATGATTAAACTTTTTTAAACCCTGAGTTTTGGCTCTCAAACAGTACAACTTTCATGAAATTACAAGTACCGGAAATAATAGATAATAAATAATAGTCAGAATGTGGCGATCTGAACTGTCAAGTCTCCCAAATCTGAATTTGTGCAGCAATTACGTCAGCAAAGAGCGAGAGCGGCAGGCTCGATGGCAGTGATGTAGCTGTGCATTAGCGCCTAGCTCTAACCCCGCTGGAGGTGGGCTTGACCCAGGGGTCGCGTTAACCGAATATTTTCCGTCGTTGACCGGTTTTTTAAAACGGTGACGGAAAAAACTGAAGTCCATCCGTCATTTTGACAGGTTGCAATTCACACCCACAGGGTGGCAAGTGAGCATATTAATTAGCTATTGTCTCTCTTGATGCATGACGTCGTTGGCCTTACTCGGAAAAATGTTAAGGCAACTGAGTGTTTGCCTTGCACGGCCAGACTGTTCTCCCTGTATTTTTCAAACACTGAGAGAAAAGTCTGGGACACAGCCTCTCGAGAAGGTACAAAATCAATCGACAAATCAGATTTGTTTATTTGCGTGACGTGTTCTTCACGAGCAACGTCACTCTTGCGCGCCAAAAGTCGTCTCTAGAACAACACGGATGGCGAACGGGAGGGCCGAGAATATGTTCCAATCCGCGGTAAATTCAGTTTTAAATAAGCTAAAACACAACGAGTCATTGACAAGTCTGTCTCTCGCTAGCCATGTTGAATAAACTCCGTTCTCCTCGTATATTTACTTCCGCGCGCAAGTCCCTCGTCCTGCCCTTGTCGCTTTGCTAGCGGCACGTCTGCCCGTCGCTGATTGGTGAACTCCGCTGTCTGTTTGCCTCTTGTTAAGTGTAGAAAAGGCTACAAAGTTATGTGATTGTTTGCTTAAGATGTTCACAGTTGCTCGTTCAATGCCTTCAGCATCATTTGATTCCCACATTTGGCTGACGTAAATAGGTGAAAAGTTGGATTGCGCATGCACCGTACCAGAATGCGGATGTCAATAGTAAGAAAGGCACGGGTGGATGCACGACATGAGCGTGCGTCTAATTGTGTGTTTGTTCATTGCTGTGCGTAAACGCAAAGTGAGTATCACAAGCAGCATTCATATTTACGTTGGCAATTTGTTATGATTACCTTTTGCTGTTGTTATGATAGTTCGTCCGATTGTTTTGCGTGGTAGTCCGTTAGCGTGTTGCTATGCTGCGATTCTAAAATAGCGACAAGTTGCGGCATAGCGCACCGGAAGTAGAGTGAATCCGCCTTCACAATACGTGCCCGAAACCGGAAGTGCTTAGCTGGAGCGTAGAAAATAGTTCAAGCTTAACTTCGAATATTCCATCTACGTGTTTAAATGCAATTAAGTTGAATTTAAGCAATGTATATTTATTTATTGTTTCTTTTCATGTCTTTTGTACAGATAAACCAAACACACAGATACACACATATATACCCACAAACACCTACTCAAGAATATAACCATTTCCACATCTACATGGACAGTTGGGATGAATGGACTGTATAAAGTTGATTTAAGAGGATTTGCATTAAAGAAAAAGGAGAAATCCAGCCACCTGTCCAAGTGCCGTGATTGCCTCTACTTTGAGTGGGCCTTAAGTGGTGTTTGGCCAACACACTGACGTGAACCCAGCTAAAATCAACCTGAATCAGCGAGAATCCAGTTTTCTCCACTACATTAAGCTTATTCGGACAGAATATTAATTAAAAATGAATGAAAACTAAATACTATAGAATATGTCATTATTATAATTTTAAAAATGTAAGTGACTGGTAAAAATAGATTATGACCGGATTTTTATGACACTGTCAGTCAAAATGACAGACAATGAAAAAGTCTAGCGCAACCTCTGGCTTGACCACAGTCATAAAAAAAATAAAATGACGAAAAAGGACAAGCCTTATAATGTCTGTTTTTCTCTCTCTGCGCCTGTAAGCAATATTTCAGTATTGTTAACATGGCCGAGTTGGGGCAAACTGACACACACACATGAAAGGCTTCTGTGTGCTGTGCGTGCATGCGTTTTATCAATCCATTTGAACTTTGAATATAAGACTAAACGGGGATTATTGTCTGTTATTTATGTCCTCTTTTTGGAAATCAAAATACGATCACCCTGGAATGACATACTGTAGTACATACTGCCTACATAATGACCTTTTGTTGCTGCGGTCCAGCCCCCTTTCTCTTGGTAGCAGTTCCTGCTGTTGTAACCTCAAACTCTTTGTGTACGTACACGTTTCATCTTCAAATGTTTTATCAGGTTCAAGGTATTGAAACCGGCAGATTTAACTCCACCTCTCGAAACTTTCAGGCCGCAAATCATGCATGCAGCCATTGTTTGTCATCGACAAGATTTCTATGCTGAAATATTTCTAGACCGCTGCCATTTCTCCTGGTTTGTTTTTCCTCCGTATGAAAAAGCTGCCCCAGCATTGGTTAAGAGCGGCTATTGGCCCACTCTCATTGGTCTGGAGCAGGCCAATAGCGATAGCTGCTTGGCATGCAAGGTGATCACATGTCATCACACAACAGAGAGTGTAGTGAGCATCAGGCTGCGGTCAAAGTGTTATACCGTATTTTTCGGACTGTAAGTCGCACCTGAGTATAAGTCGCACAAGCCATAAAATGCTCAACGAAGAAGTAAAAACATCAGTCGCATCGGAGTACAAGTCTCATTTTGGGGGGAAATTTACTTGATAAAATCAAACACTTAGAACATATGTCATCTTGAAAGGCAATTTAAAATAAAAATACAATAGAGAACAACATTCTGAATAAGTGTACAGTATGATACTGTTACATGATGCATGAACAACGAAATGTGAACGTGGTCGGTATGTTAACATAACATAGCTATTAAGAATTATTCAGATAACTATAGCATAAAGAACATGCTAACAAGTTTACCAAACCATCAGTGTCACCCCAAAACACCACAATAACATGTGAAATGATATAATAATAATAATAATAATGTCACACATAAGTTGCCCCTCAGTGTAAGTCGCACCCCCAGCCAAACTATGAAAAAAAACTGCGACTTATAGTCCGAAAAATACGGTAATACTGGACCGGTAAATGGTATCGGCGCCCTCTTTTTTTGGTACTCGCCGATACCGATTCCACCATTTAGGCCGGGTTGACCCCCCCCCGCCGATACTGGTATCGGTATCGGTGCATGGTTAATATTTATTATTTTTAAGATAGTTTGTGTTTCAATTAAGAATAAAAAATTATTGCGTTTGCACGGGTGATTTATTAGGATGTATTGTCACTACATGAGTGTTTGAATTGGTTAGAATAAATTGACAATAATATCGCATATCGGCAATAATCTATGAGACAATATATCGCCTCCTAAAATTTGTTATCGTTCAAGTCCATCGCTCTGTTGCCACATTGCAGGCCCTCCTACGTGGTCCCGACTAATCTGTTCCAGGGAATCAAAGCCATAAACCCAATGTTCAGAGGATACTCTCAGCAGGTAACTGATCTTTCTTTGTTCATTGGTGCATCCAATACTGTTTGGAGTTTTTGCAGTCAGCACTTATTCACTTTGGCTAACTTCTTGTTACATATACAAATACAAATGCTCATGGCTAATTTCTTGGAAAAGGACAAAAATGAGTTGAATGGGGTTCACTATATTTTAAATAACGAGCTACAAAATACAGTCCCGCGTGGCATGAATTTCCTAAAGCTTCTAATTATCATGTTGCTCCATCCTTTAGGACTCGCAGGAGTTTCTGCGGTGCCTGATGGACCAGCTGCACGAAGAGCTAAAGGAGACTCTGCCCGAGCCGTACGACTCGTCCGGCGGCGTCACGGTGGAAGACCCGCCCAAGGAGGATAACCACAACCAATCGGACAGCAGCGATTTCCAGTCGTGCGATTCGTGCGCGTGCAGCGACCGGGCCGACAACGAATCGCAGCACGCCGGTCCACCCGCCGTCATCGTCGGCGTGGACAACGAGGCCGAGATGCTGATTCCCGAGCGAGATGACATCCAGGCCAACAGGGAGTGGCAGAAGGAAAAGAACATGATCAACGACATATACCGCGGCGGGGAGAACACTGTGCCGGACATGGATAAAGATGTGGACACCGCTTCTGAAAACACGCCCATTATCAGTAGTCAGGGACACATTAAGACGCAAAGCAGGACATCAGGTAAGAAGAAAAATTAATCATAAGTGAAAAGTGAAAAACCACAGGATTTGCCCTCCATGCCCTCAAAAAATGATGTAAACAGTATTTATTTGCATATATTTACTCACATTTATTTCACATATACTAGTAGGAGTGGGAACCTCGTTACCTCATGATACGATACGATTTGCGATAGAAAGCTCACTATAACGATGATCTGACGATATGGCGATACAACGATTATCGATACATTGGTCAGGACATCATTCTAGGATATTCTACAAACAACTAATAAACAAAAACAAGCTTCTGCTGTGAAGAAGCAGAAAAACAAGCTTCTGCTGTGAAGCATCCCTCCCACTTCAAACGAATTTGAACGTCTATGGCCGTCAGTGGCTGCCAATTCCAGGCAATGAGGTAATTTTGGGCAAAATAAGGTCATGCCTGTTGATTTTCAGTTACTTCCTGTTGATTTTGGGGTATGTTATGGGTCACTTCCTGTTTATTTTGAGTTACAGAATAGGAAGTGACCTGGGAATCTGCCAAATGAATAAGCAGTGACTCAAACTCAACAGGAAACGACCTGTAAATGAACAGCAAGTGACCTGTAAATGCCCCGAAAATCAGACAGAATCACTGCGAATTCTCTGTTGTCGAATTAGTGCTGCAACAATAATCGATTAACTCGAGTATTCGATTAGAAAAAAAGACTCAAATTTTGCTGCTTCGAGTATTCGTGTAATTAAAGTGGCGTTTTATAATGGTTTGTTTTGAAAGTGTTTGCATTTATTTTTATTGATTTGGGTGGATACGCAGCCATCTAGTCTACCTCATTTCACATGGGTGAATCCATCAGCTCCCTGTTAAGACCAATATAAGCGTTTGTTTGATTTAATGATTTTTTTGAATGCATTCCTAATTTAGTTTAAAGGTATTTTTTGTGGGAATTTGTGTCTGGGCCATTTGTTAAGAGTATTGTAAAAAAGCGTTAGCATTCTTTAGCATTTAAGCTAGCGGCTTTTTGCTATGTAAGTTAGCCAATTGTTCTTTTGTTGTACATAGATCCCCTTTTTTTTTATTTTTTATTTTTTTTAAACATTGACACTTTTTAAAATCGATAACCTTTCAGGATACAAAGTATCACAATCTATCACCATTCATACCATCTATACCATGTGAGGCTCAGCTCAGGTATTTTAAATTTTTTATGTTCCTTATCCGATTATTCAACCTAAATAGTTCATCGATTAATCGACTACTAAAATAATCGATAGCTGCAGCCCCATTTTGAATGAACGAACGTTCCCAGTCTGTGTCGAGCACCGTCAATGGCAGCCTTAGAGTTACCTGAGACACTATTATGGTGGAAGGTTTTAGTAGCAACTTGTTGGTTCCTTTTTTTTTAAAACATTGACTCTTTTTTAACAATATCTCGATTCTTAGCAGGAGCATATCGATAACCTTTTAGGATACAGAGTATCCCGATATATCACCATTTCGATATTTTGTCGCACCCCTACTGCATAGTACATTACTTAAATCTATTTACAGTATAGTAATTACAGTATGTTATACATTCACTGAGTGATGCGAGGCGGGAACACTACCTGAATGTTGTGGAGGTTCATTCACGAGCATGTAGCGGTTATATGATGCTTCATTTGCGGGTAAAAATAAAAGTTCAAATTCCCCTGCATATGTTGGAGACGGGCTTTGGGTGCTGTCAAAGCTGGTGGAAATGCTGAAAAGTACTGCTTAACCTCGGAAGTCCTGGAGGTTTTTGTCGGAGATGGAGTTTAGCACTAGTTATTGGAAGACAAAATTTAGCCTTATATTCCTAAATTTTGTCAAATTCTTCAGCTCATTGTGATTGTCTGTTTATTCATTCATTATTTATTCTTGCACTTTCTTACTAGAGTCCTTTCCAGACATCCAAATGTCCAACATCATAAGACCACAAAGTCCAGTCCCTATGGAGGTCCATAAAATGTCCAGCAGCCCACCCAAAACTTCCTCTGTGTGGCCCAGCCTCAATACCGCACACAAGAAAGGTAACTCATTCTCTGCCATTGACAGGGACGGATGTCCAATTTGAAATTTCTTAGACATTGCAAATTTCATTTAGAATAATTTGTCAATTTATTTATTTATTTTTTCCATCTGGTTTCATCCGATAATTTTTGGGTAGTGCATAAGAATAGCACAATAAATTATTATTAATTGTTTACAGGGTTTATGCGGGTCTTTAAAAAGCATTAAAAGCCATTACATGGATTTTGTCAAAATTCAGGCCTTAAAAAGCATTACAAATCATTAAATGTTCGAGGCATTAAAAATTATGTAAACTTGACAGTTAAAAAAAACTATTTTATTTTATTTTATTTTTTTTACATAATTTATAAGAGTTGTCTGATATTATTAGGTAGCCGATAATCTCAGCTGACAACAACAGCGTTTTAAAATGGTATCAGATAATATCGACATCGGCTTTCCATCATCGGTTTTGGGCCAATATGCGTGTTGCTTTCAAAGTAAATGTAGTAAAATAGTACAACCGATGAGCCCAGTCTACAGCTGACGTCATCCACCTGTTGGGGACGCTAAAGCCCTATAATGGTAGGCGTGGCTAACCGGCAGATTAATAGACTTAATTTCTCGTCATCTGCGCTTTGCTTAATTGTTGTATATAGTCGAATCGTCTCAAAATATGATTCAAATTCACATAATAATGCCATTTAAGACTTTTTTTCTCGTGTCATATGCTCTTTAAGTCCAAGGTTCCCTTAAAAGTTTCCAATGGGGCATCACAATACAGTTAGGCATATGTTAAATCCACGACTGCATATATCCGTATCGGTTTGATACCGATTTTAAGAGCTGGCCAATATAGGGATATCTGTTATTGGTTAAAAATCCGTTTGTGTGTCTGAAACTATCTGCAGTTGGACATGGGGATTAAATTAGTTTAAAGTGGCATTAAAAAGCATTAAATGAGATTTGCTGTTACCTGTAGAAACCCTGGTTAAAATCTTATTTAACTTTATTCTTGTTTTGTAAAGTTTGGACTTTATTAAAATGACATATTTTCTGTAATATTCCAACTTTAAGAGTAGAATCACTGTCGTTTCGTAGGAACACCTGGGCCTACTGTGCTTCTTTATTTTATTAACTCACTGGCTACCATTCATGGTGATAGATGTCCAATCCATTTGGAATGACCCCTCCCAGTTCAAATGGAGGTCGTGATTATCCAATTTAAACGCACAATATTTTTTTAAAATGCAATTTAACCTCTCGCTTTTGTTTTTCCAGCAATGACCACATTCTCCCCAGCCAAGACCAAATGTCAGAAAAGGTACCGCAGCGTCATCTCGGATGTGTTCGACGGGACCATTATGAGCTCCGTGCAGTGTCTCACCTGTGATCGGGTCAGTGCTAAGTGAGACTGGCGAGCGGATCGTCCCAACATCAACACGCTCACTGACATTTTGTGTTTTTAGGTGTCTGTCACGCTGGAGAACTTCCAGGACATCTCTTTGCCCATCCCAGGCAAGGAAGACCTGGCTAAGCTGCACTCCGCCACCCATCAAACGTCTCTGGTTAAAGCCGGATCCTGCGGGGAAGCATATGCGCCACAGGGCTGGATCGCGTTCGTTATGGAATATATCAAAAGGTACAGATTTTATGATCAGGACATTTAAAATAGAGCTGGATTCATCATGGTTTTTGTCCCCCTGCTTTTTTTTCAGCTGGTTCTGGGGTCCAGTGGTTACGCTACAAGATTGTCTGGCAGCCTTTTTTGCTAGGGATGAGCTGAAAGGTGAGCATTAAGGAGTCTTCATGAGATTGAATTGGAAGGATTTGTAAACTTTAGCTTGATTGTGTGAAGATTAAAGATGTTTTTTGCCAGTTTTGTAATAGCTAAGACTGGTTCTTGTGAATTAGCAGGTTTTTATGAAGGATTTTAATTGAAGTTAGCATAATGTATCATTTACGTTATCGCAATAATTTGTGCAAATCTTGGATAGTTAGTAAAAATAGTGTGGTTTACCTGAAGAATTTACAAGATTGAATTTATGAGTTGATATTTTCTCCCCCACCCCGTGGTGTGGTTTTCTAGGTGACAACATGTACAGCTGTGAAAAGTGCAAGAAGTAAGTATACTTGAGAAAAAAAAAAAAAAAAAAAAGCGTTCAGAACTTGAAATTTCAAGTCAACTTTTTTCACTTACATTTTCAAGTTTTGATGGAAAACTTACAAAGTCATCGCCAAAAACTAGTGAAATTAAAATTAGTAAATTGGATTAATGTTAAGTAAACTGAACTCAAAACTTTTAAGTAAACTGGACTTCCATTAAGTAGTCTGAACTCAAAATTTTAAGTAAACTGGTCTTACGTTTAATGCCGCCTTTATGTGGTGTCGTAATTATGGTGTTTTAAACACCACTTGTCCAGTTGAAATGCGAAAGCATGCTAATGCCCCCTCAAGTTATAAGTTGTGAATGGTGGGAAACTTAAGTTTTGTAATTTTAAGACAATTTATTGTAAATGTGTATGTTTTTTCAAGCCAGCATAATAACTTTGTGTTGGGTGACCATATTTTGATTTTCAAAAAGGAAGTTACTTGGCCCGGCTTGACATACTTAAATTTTACTCGAAGTTCACTCAAAGCTACATTATCACTTTAACGTATTTAAAGTGTGCCCTCTCCGTCTGGATATAAAATTGTTTTAGAACAAATTAATAGCTGTATAACCAAAGACACAAATTCAAATTCTCGGAGATGCTTTATTATTCCTAAATTTTCGAGACTTAAAACCTTCAAAATGATCTTTATCTTCTTTTTCCCCCTTAGGTTGCGAAATGGAGTCAAATTTTGCAAAATGCAAAGTTTGCCAGAGGTATTCACTTATCACGGAATCACGGCAACAAATTTGTCTTATATCCAGTCTCTTCATTGAAATAAATATCTGTCGTTTTAGATTCTGTGCATCCATCTGAAGCGATTCAGGCACGAACTCATGTTCTCCACCAAGATCGGCACCCACGTATCTTTCCCGCTGGAGGGTTTGGATTTACAGCCCTTCCTAGCTAAGGACAGCTCGGCGCAGATTGCCAACTACGACCTGCTGTCGGTCATCTGCCACCACGGCACCGCCAGTAGTGAGTGGGCGCCTGAAGAAATGTTTCGTGTTCTTGTTAGGCTTTGCAAATTTGGGTACATATTCTCTTGCTTCTGCAGGTGGCCATTACATCGCTTATTGCAGGAACAACCTCAACAATCTTTGGTATGAGTTTGATGACCAAAGTGTGACGGAGGTGCCAGAATCTTGCGTTCAAAATGCCGAGGCTTATGTGCTTTTCTACAAGTAAGTAAATGCGCCGATATCTTAAAAAAAAGGAGATTTGTGCTGCTGCGAACGATTATTTTGATAGCGGACCAAACACTTAATTTTTTTGATTAGTCAACTCATTGGTTCATGTGTAAATAAAATTTACTGTTTCATTCATCATCCATTCATTTTCCAAGTCATTTATCTTCACGAAAGTCACGTGGGTGCCGGAGCCAATCCCAGCTAAATATGGGAAGTAGGCGGGGTACACACTGAATCGGTTGCCAGCCAATCGCAATGCACAAAGAGATAATAACAATTCGCGCACACACTCAATTTAGAGTGTTCGATCAACCTACCATGCATGCTTTGGGATGTGTGGGGGGGGGAACTGGAGTACCCGGAGAAAACCCACGCAGGCACGGGGAGAACATGCAAACCCCACACAGGAAGGCCCGAGATCGAACCCTTTATCTCAGAACGATGAGGTGGACGTGCTTACCACTGTGCCACCATGCTGCCACTTTACTGTTTTTATTACAGATATCATGCCATATTTACTATATTTGTTTCCTTGAAAAATAATTAATTTAGGAAGAGTTATTTTTAAAGTTTATTTATTCAAAAAACATAAAAACATTAAAAAGAACTTCGGTAAGTAAGATCATATTTGCTGTTTTTAAAAAAAAAAAAAAAAAATTCTTTTATGTGTTTTCAATTTTGAAATATTTCAAATATTAAAAAGCAGATGAAGATAATATTTACTCTTTCTTTAAAAAAATAAAAATAAAAGTACAAAACAAAATTACATTTTTCTTTTTTATTTAACTGTTTTGTTGTATATTTATATACATTTCAAATATTTAAAAGAAGATACAGATAAAAGTCATTTATTTTTTTTGTTTTTAAATATTTTTAACAAACTTAAAAGATAAGTAGTAAAGTGAAAAAAAGACATCTTTAAAATCATTCAATCATCTCTGATAAAATCTTTTTAAAATTTGTGAAGGTAAAAAATAGGAAAATATTTGATTCCCACTTTTTTTGTTGTATTATCTACAATGTTTTAATTATATCTATTTAAAAAAAAATATATATATATATATTTACAGTTAATTTTTTTAAATAAAAAAAACAAAAGTAGTAATAAGATTTTTTTTTTTTTTTTTTAATAAAAAAATAAATAGGAGAATACAAATAATAAGATAGTAATAAGAGTTTTTTTTTTTTTTTTTTTTTAATAAATAATTAAATCGGAGAATATTTCATGTTACTGGTTTATCTGCCATGGACGGCAATTCCAGCCAAAATGGTTTGGAGGGTTTATCGCCTTCAAAGGTAGCCAATGAGTTAAGAGACTGAAAAAAGAGAATTTGAACAATTCTGAGGTCAACAATGATAAACTCATTCCAATTCACAACAGAAGAATGAAAATAGCTTGTTTATCAGTTGTTTTGTAGAATATCGTAGAATTTTTGTATCGCTGTATCCTGAGATCATTGCTTTCGATTATTTAAGTAATTGATTAATCTACTGATTAGTTAGTTCGAATAATCGAGTAATCAAAGATAACAAACATTTAATGCCTTGCAGAATAAATTTGTAAAATTAGAGAAACAAGTGTTTATGCTGGCTAGGAATACACTTTCAAAAGAGAATTAAATGCAACTACAAAATAAAATTCCTGAGTTTTTCTTCAAACCATGCAGAATTGCACTTTCATTTCACAAGAGCAATACTTGCATTTAAAACTAAATTAAAACACCTCAACTTAGCCTCAAACTGTATAGAAAAATATATAAATAAATGAGGATCTAAGTATAACAAAACAATAACTGGTCAACTTGCATCGCAAAAGTCTGCTAGCTCACTTTTTTTTTTTTACAAAGCTCTTAAGAAATCGTTGAAACACATATTCCTACAATAAATTGCTAAATATACTTCTAAACTAAATAACGAATGCATAAATAAATTCGCCCCCCCCCCGGCCAAGACGCACGGAAACAGCGACAACCAAAACAAGTGCCGCTCGGCCGATGCTGCCCCCGCGCGCGCCAACCGGGAAGGCAGAACTTTGCGCGTTCTCTCTGACATTAACCCTTTGTACTGACTCCATGTTCCAAAAGTTTGAAAAAGACTCGCCGAAAGCAGGTTGACAATTTATTCGTCGACAATGGTCAAAAACAAGGCAAAAAACAGACGACGGAGGGACAATTCTGGATCCAAAACAAGGCTACATGCTTCTGAGCAGTGAAATCTGTGTTATCTCAGTGTCCAGTCTTTTTAAAGTCCTTGGTGAAACGGGCCGTGTCGAAGATGTGTCCGAACGTGTGTCTGGGCGTTGCTTTTGGGTCTTCCCCTCTGTGGCCGGTTTTGGGTGGCTTAGGTTCGTGCGCGGATGGGACGCCCGCTATCAACTTCGTTGTCCGGGCTGTCTCTACTTGTTTTAGGACAAAGCGCTTTGTCCTTGGAGTTTGCTGGGAGAGCTGATTGCAAGAGTTGGTGCGTCATTCTTGTTCGTGACGCACGCGTTGGGCTTCTGTGATGAGACGGCATTGTGTATCTCTTCTATTTCTTCTCATTAAACTATGGTGTGCTATTTATTTTATATTAGTAGTGCAGTCCTACCGTAAATATGAAAATTATACTATTTCCTGATTAATTATATTACGTGTGTTAGAGTAATGCAAAGAGTTAGATGGTGCCTACGAGAAACTGTACCATTTTTCTCATCTCCCCCTCATTAGCCCGGATAAGGTGATTCACTTTACTGTGTCAAAGGGCATGTAGTGGAGTCTGCTTAAACAATAGTTAGATGAATGTGTTAGACTAATGCAAACAATTATATGGTGTGTGCGATGATGATACCTTTTCCCTTCAATAAACATATTAGCGCAAACAACATACCTTATGTTGACCTTAACAGGGAGCAGCTGGATTCAGGCATGTTAAATGTTTTATGTCATATTCACTGTTGCTACAAGAGGGCAGTGTATCCACCTAAATCAATAACTTGAAATACAAACACTTTCAAAACAAACCATTACAACGCCACTCTAATTAAACGAATCCTTGAAGCAGCAAAATTTAATTCCAAGCTTTTTTGATGATCAAATTACATGAATTAATCGATTAATCGTTGCAGCACTAGTTCACACCCCTAGTCTGTCACAAAGTTTCACATTCCTTCAACAGGAAGAGCAACGGGGACGCACCGAAGGAGCGCAGAAGGGTGTCTGGCTTGCTCAACATGATGGAGCCCAGCTTGCTTCAGTTCCACATCTCCCGTCAGTGGCTCAACAAGTTCAAAACCTTCGCCGAGCCAGGCCCCATTTCCAACGACGACTTCCTGTGCTCGCACGGAGGTAGTAATGACAAAAAAAGATGGATTTGAAAATGTAGTGCATCAGCAGTTGTTAGTTTAAATCACACTTTCTTGTTGTGTCAGGCGTGCCCCCCAACAAAGCTGCCTATATTGATGACCTCGCTGTCGTGTTACCTCAGAATGTGTGGGATCACCTCTACAGCAGGTACACAGACTCGCCCTGGTTGTTGCTCATCCCTAGTTGACTAAACTAGAGTATGTTTCATCTAAGGTACGGGGGAGGACCCGCCGTCAACCATCTGTACGGCTGCAACACATGCCAGATTGAGGTGGAGAAACTGGAGAAGCGGCGCAAATCGGAGCTGGAAATGTTTGTCCGGGTAAGTTTGAAAACATTCACAGCCAGTTAAAATGAACTGGACGTCCATTGTTGTTAATATTGTGGCCTACATGACTCAAAAATGTACTGTGTGCATACGTGGGCGTGTTATTATATGTATATATAATTATGAGATTAATTTTTTTCTTAAATGTTAATACATTCATATTGGACAGTGGTCTCAAACATGTGTTCATGGGCCAATTGTGGCCCTGTTTAACATCCAATTGCAGTATGAGTATTGCCTGTATGAACATACAAATAATTTAAAATTGATTGATAAACTTGATTGAAGGATACTGTTGGGAGGTGGAGTATTTAAATAGAAATAAATAAAAAGGATTAAAGAACAGTAAAAGCAAGTAAACTAAAAATGTAAATTTAAGAGTACTAAAAATACATAAATTAAAAAATAAATCCTGAATAAAATAAAGATCATATATATATATATATATATATATATATATATATATATATATATCGTTTTTAACAAATTGTAATCAATTCCTTTGAATGTTTTCGACGTTTTTTTGATGGTATCGGTGTAAAATGGGTCTTTAGTTTTATTCATTATGGTCTGTAAAAAGTCTTTAAAAGTCTTAAATTTGGCTGGTTAAACCCCGCAGATATGTTATTTATATTTTTTGTTTTATGACTTCCAATATCAGTTTGAGTGTTGCCTGTACAGTGGCATGAAGAAGTATGTGAACCTTTTGGAATTTCTCGCATTTCTGCATAAAATCACCATCAAATGTGATCTGATCTTTGGTAAAATCACACAGATGAAAAAAGTGTCTGCTTTAACTAAAACCATCCCAAAATTTATTGGATTTTATATTTTAATGAGGATAGTATAAAAACAATGACAGAAGCGGGAAAATAAGTCAGTGAACCATCTCATTTAATATTTTGTGGCCCCCCTTTGGCAGCAATAACTTTAAGCAGACGCTTCCTGTAGCTGCAGATCAGTCTGGCACATCAATCAGGACTAATCTTGGCCCATTCCGCTATACAAAACTATTGTAGTTCAGTCAGATTCCTGGGATGTCTAGCGTGAATTGCTATCTTTAGGTCATGCCACAGCATCTCAATGGGGTTTCTAGTCTGGACTTTGACTTGGCCACTTCAGAACGTATATTTTGTTCTTCTGAAACCATTCTGAAGTTGATTTACTTCTTCTTTTATCTCCACACATGAGGTTGTGTGTTACTCCCAAACAATTCAACTTTGGTTTCATCATTCCACAAAATATTTTGCCAAAACTTTGGTGTAGTGTCCAAGTGCCTTTTTGCGAACATTAAATTTATTTTTTTTTAGACAGCAGTGGCTTTCATTCTTGGCCATAGTTTTACATGTAGTTCATTTGTGCACATAGATACTGGACTGTGGCAGTGATTACTGTAAGTCTTTAACAGGCACTCAAGGGTTCTTTTTTTTACCTCTCTGAGTAATCTGTGCTGAACTCTTGGCGTCATCTTTGGTGGACGGCCACTCCTTGGGAGAGAAGCAATAGTGCCAAACTCTCCAATTTGTAGACAACCTCTCTGTCGCTTGATGAACATCCAGACTTTTAGAGATGGTTTTGTGTCCTTTCCCAGCTTTATAAAAATCACCAATCATTGATCGCAGGTCTTCAGACAGCTCTGAGCCATGATGCACATCAGACAATGCTTCTCATCAAGACAATTCTTACTAGGTGTGTGTTTTATAGTGGGCAGGCTCATAATTGGGCACACACCTGACTTAAATGGTTTAGTGAAAATTGGTTTCAATTGCTCTTTAAGTCTCGTTAGGCAGAGGGTTCCCTTACTTATTTTCCCCCTTCTGTCATGGTTTACATAGTATCCTCATTAAAATATGAAAACCTACAAATGTTAGGGGGGTTTTAGTTAAAGCAGACAGTTTTTTTTCCATCTGTGTGATTTTGACAAAGATCAGATCACATTTGAAGGTGATCTTATGCAGAAATGTGAGAAATTCCAAAAGGTTCAGATGCTTTTTCATGTATGTATTTTGCGATGGGCAATAAAAAATAAAAAAATCATTTTAAATAAATTGATTAAGCTGAAAATTGAAGGATTCTGTTGGGAGAAAAAGACAACTCTAAATCAAAAAGTATTAAAAAAAATTTAAGTAATTCTAAAAAAAAATAAATTTCAAAAACATATATATACTGTATATGTACAGTATATATTTTCATATCTATTTAAACAAGTTGAAAGAAATAACTAGAATAAAGATGTATTTTGCTCCAGGAATTATATTTAGGGATGTGTACGATTCGTTAACGTGATCGGAAATCGGGCCGATTGGGCTGTTTTTACGAGGATTGGAATTGGATGACAAGGGACGGGTTTTTAATTTAAAAAGGGCTAAAAAGTAACAAAAATAATCCAGATATACATTGGCATCGCCAAAAGAAACAAAAAATATATGTTTCATATTCCACAACACTGTGTAAACAGTAAGGTAAAATAACGTTTCGAACTTTTGTTCCAAAAAAAAAAAATTCTTTATTTTTTTCGTTATCGGTTTGGGAAAATTCTTAAGCTCTGGTGCGAAAATATGCGATCGGGACATCCCTAATTATAATTACTTATTTTTTTCCCTTTGTTTTGTGACCTTGCATCACTTAACTCTTTGTCTACCATTGTTGGCATTGGCTGTCCAATCCATTTTAACTGGGAGAGGCTTGAAACGATCGCTTTAACTCCAATCCAGCTGAAACGGATTGGACGTCTGTTGCCGTCAATAGTTGTTTTCGATATTAATTACCTTCTTTTACCAACTGCAACAACACATACTGTATGACCTGAGCTGGCACTGAATGTGTTCAAGCTAATACTAACTTTTGCATGGATGAATCATATGACCAAAAAATAATCACTTGCTATAAAGCGTTAAAATTACACCGCTGTTACTGTGAGTGCTCGTGTCGAGTGGATGTGCTCATCACCCGGAGGGAGACGAGAGGTGTAAGGCTGATGAAAGCCTCATCATTAATGCATCAAGACGGATGCGGTGCGATCTGTTCACGCCCGTAAAAAGAGCCTTTTCGTGAAAATTTCTGCATTTTCTGAGAAAGAGCTTAACAAGTTTGTATAAAAGGCACAAATCGATAAATTCCCCATCAAGAACAGGAGGTGTTTTTACCAAGAAAAACAACTGCGTTAAGAATGTTGTGTAATTACAGCAAAGGACCAGAGAGAATTGATTCGCTTTTTCATGTCTGCTCTCAATCCTTTCATCCTCACTTCATTTATTTTCCGCGAATTCCTCCCCCAACGCCGCCTCCGCTTCTGCGCTCTCCGACGAGACTCACGCCTCCTCCCCCTCCACGTTTGCTCTCTCTGCAGCTGAACAAGGCCTTCCAGGATGAGGAGTCTCCCGTGGTCATATACTGCATCAGCATGCAGTGGTTCCGCGAGTGGGAGGGTTTTGTGAAAGGGAAAGACAACGGTCAGTGAAACACGGCAGACACTCATGTCGATTTCAAATGTTACTCAAGTTCTAAACACTGCGAGAAACAGGTTCTTCTCTCGATTTGTCTCAAAGTTTCTTTGAATTAGCTACAGGGAGTCCTCAGGTTACGATATCCTTGACCTACGACCAGTGCCGGCCCTCAGCTTAAGTGGGTTAGGCGGTTGCCCAGGGCGGTATCTAATGGCAGTCATCTCCAAAGTCTGCACTAAAAAAACTCTGTTTCACTGGCACTCAAAAAATGTGCTCCATATGAGCTCCACGGTGCTGCAGGCACATTTGGATCTAGAGGGAAACGTTTACGATGACCCTCTCGCATCCTCCCTTGGATCGCTCTTAGGCTAGGTTCATACTGCAGGTCTTAATGCACAATTCTGATTTTTTGTCTTATCTGTTTTTTTTTGCGTGCCCGTTCGGACTGCCTTTGTCCATTGAGGCCATTCAAGTATTACGTATGCGCACCAATTCCAGCAGCACGCCTCATCACTCTGATCCCCACCACACACTTCATCACTCCCATCCTCCGTCAACTTCACTGGCTCCCAGTCAAACAAACAATCAACTACAAGATCCTCGTCATTACCTTCCAAGCACTCCATGGCCTGGCCCCTCCCTACCTTTGCAATCTCCTCTGTATTAACAGTACCCCCCGTTCAGTTTGCTCTTCCTCTATCCTCCACCTTTCCGTCCCCCCTGTCCGTCTCTCGACCTTCAGTTCCAGAGATTTCAGTGACTGTGGCCCCCAGGTCTGGAACTCCCTACCCCCCTATCTTCGCAATATATCTCCCTTCCACTTTTCAAATCCAGACTCAAAATACACCTGTTTACGCTTTCTTACACACCATGATCCTTAGCTCTGTTCTATCTTAATTTTTTATTTACTTTCATCCAGTTTTTATTCTAATTTTATGATTGTTTTGTTTTTATTGTTACTCCCATCTTTCTTGTAAAGCATCTTTGTGTGGCTTGAAAAGCGCTCTAGAAATAAAATGTATTATTATTATTTAGGGGTGCATGATATCCATTTTTTGAACCCGATACCAATATCGATAACTTCCTGCTCCTCAAGGCCGATACCGATACGATAACCTATAATATATATGTAATTATTTTATGTATATTCACCTGAACACCTGTAGGTAAAAAATACTAGTGTTGGATTCAGCATAGATTTGCCTTTGACCTAACTAGAATTTTCATGACGACATGAACATTATTATAATGAAAAAAACACAGAAAAGAGCAGTTTTGACTTCCAATGAAGTGCCCATGTTCATTTTTTCCAAATATAATTTGAGTCAATCACAATTAATCAGTCAATATCATTGATGATGTTTTCCCCTGAACAATGATCACTGAACTAAAACAAACATAAACCCAACAGGTATTGTGCTTTGTCAGCAGATAAAAAATTGGTGCAACAAGAGAGGAGACTTTTGTGGTATTGGTCCATGAAACAACTTTCTTAACCTGCCAATATTAGGACAGTAAGCCTATTAATGACCAAAAGGCCTCTCAAGAACGTTTAAACATAACACTGTAAAATGCAAACATTTGCTAATTGCCATAGTAAGGTTTATAACTCAGTGATGGAAAAATGTGACTTCTAGAAATGTAACAAAACTGCATACTAGCAAAATGACTGTGGAAAATGACTTCATGACTGTGGTCAAGCCAGCCTCCTGTGTAGTAAAAGCAGAGTTCAAAAGCAGAGTTCAAGCTAGGCGCTAATGCTACTGAACAGCTACATCGCTGCCGTCTTGCGTGCTGCTCTCACTCTTTGCTGACGTAATTGCCGCATAAATTCCGATTTGGAAGACTTGACAGTTCAGACCGCAGCCACATTCTGAAAAAAATGTGGCCCAGATCAGATTTGAACCACATACGAAAGTGACCCAGATCGGATTTGAAATGGTCAACTTAAATGCAACTTGTCACGTTCAGACCATCAAGTTAATGCCTCACTCGAGTCGGAAAAACACAAAAAAATCGGATTTGTGCATTAAGACCTGCCGTCTGAACCAAGCCAAGGTGCTGTCCAGAACTTGCCAAGCACATGGACATATCGCTCGGTGTTGATTGTCATAGACCGCATGTTGTCATCCTCGAACCTGAATGGTTCAGTGATGCCGTGTTTGAAGATAGCGACCCAGGAAGTGCCCTTCACAGAGTGTATGGCCTTAGCAGACAGTACTCAGGGGGCGTGCTATCACAGAAGATATTTTTCTTTGAGTTCACGTGACCTGAAAACAGAAAAAGTGCCTCGTCCGAAAACCAGACATTGTCAAGGAAGTCTGGCACAGCGTCAATCTTATCGCAAAACCACCAGGTGTAAGCTTTTGTTTAATCTGTATCCTGTAAGGATACAGGTGGATCTATGATCAAAATTTTCCGTACAGACTCGTTTGATTCCAAGCTCCTGACTTCGCAGATGCAAAGACCTGCTTGGGCGGCAAACAATAGTCTATGACTGCAGTAACGTTGTGTGGTGTCCTTGATCAGAGTGTGATTGTCTGTTAGTGTCTCGTACCATTGAGGTTATGCACAGTCCCATGGGTTCTGAACTTGACCTATGTGAAGATAATTGAGTGGACAGGAAATTCACGACATGCGAACCGTTCTTTGAATTGTAGTTGAGCTGTATGGATAGACTTCAGCTGAAAATATGCCTCAACTCTGAATGTCTTCCTCACAAGTCCATGGCATCTCAAAGGTCAAATTTGGTAGACTCTTAGAACATTAATTCTTCTTGGTAAATCTGAAAAATAAAAATAATTGATTTTTATTTTTTCAAAAGTTATTCAAGTTTAGGTGATGACCATTTTCTTGTGTCACCCTGTATATAGTGTTGTTTTTGGCACCCCTTTGAAATTTCGTCCTGGACTTTTGGACAAAAATACTTTTTAGTCTTAATCATATTTTAGTCATTTTAAAATGTGTAGGTCTTTGTGTGGTGCTCCTTGACAAAATCTCAAGACAAATTTCGTCAAATAGTCTACCCTTATTCAAAATATTTTTGTCTGTAAAATTTCAAAAAGTTTTGTCGAGCTTTAGAACTACTTGAAATGAACATTGATGGATGAGAACACCAACCTTGTGATTATAATACACACTCAGCAGAAAAATGGTACATTGTTTTCAATTATCCTCGCCTGGACACTATGAACTATGTATTAAAAAAATGCTAACACTAACGCTATGCTAATGCTACAAGTTCCATCGAGTGTGTGAGGATCACTCAGCTCAAATGTTTAAAAGCTAAAGAAACATTGCAGATTCTCTCTTCTCAAGATAAGAAAACAAATTTTACCATACAGTATGTTTCAAAATGAGCAAGCCTGGAGCGCAGCCTAGCTTGCAGCACATCCAAACATTGGATGGGAAGGGGGGGGGGTTGCGAAGCAGCACATCTCACATTAGTGACACGACCCAAACACTGATACGATGCAGGCTGATGTATTACACGCACAAAAAGAAAATGTCACTCATTGTGAACATATGGCAGAAACCATGGCGCATGTTTGTCTTTCTCATCTTGTCAGACGAAAACTGGCATTCGTCTTATGTTTTGTCTCCTAAATCACGTTTTTAGCTCGTCATCGTCATGAAAAAGTGGTTCGTTGACAGTATATTTTTGTTTTCGTCATCATTGCAAACAGAGAAAGGAGAGAAACACCAATGAACATCGGTAAAGATATGCAGCGTTCAGGCCAAAGTTAAACTGTCGTATGAAAATGCCAAATGTGGTTTTGTGTTTACACTTGAAGTCTGCGAAACCAAACAACTTCTGGTTTGCGTGACGGAAAAACAAGGACAGTAATGTAACAAATCGGGTTGCATATACAGTGCCTTGCAAAAGTATTCGGCCCCCTTGAATCTTGCAACCTTTCGCCACATTTCAGGCTTCAAACATAAAGATATGAAATTTTTTTTTTGTGTCAAGAATCAACAACAAGTGGGACACAATCGTGAAGTGGAACAACATTTATTGGATAATTTAAACTTTTTTAACAAATAAAAAACTGAAAAGTGGGGCGTGCAATATTATTCGGCCCCTTTACTTTCAGTGCAGCAAACTCACTCCAGAAGTTCACTGAGGATCTCTGAATGATCCAATCTTGTCCTAAATGACCGATGATGATAAATAGAATCCACCTGTGTGTAATCAAGTCTCCGTATAAATGCACCTGCTCTGTGATAGTCTCAGGGTTCTGTTTAAAGTGCAGAGAGCATTATGAAAACCAAGGAACACACCAGGCAGGTCCGAGATACTGTTGTGGAGAAGTTTAAAGCCGGATTTGGATACAAAAAGATTTCCCAAGCTTTAAACATCTCACGGAGCACTGTGCAAGCCATCATATTGAAATGGAAGGAGCATCAGACCACTGCAAATCTACCAAGACCCGGCCGTCCTTCCAAACTTTCTTCTCAAACAAGGAGAAAACTGATCAGAGATGCAGCCAAGAGGCCCATGATCACTCTGGATGAACTGCAGAGATCTACAGCTGAGGTGGGAGAGTCTGTCCATAGGACAACAATCAGTCGTACACTGCACAAATCTGGCCTTTATGGAAGAGTGGGAAGAAGAAAGCCATTTCTCAAAGATATCCATAAAAAGTCTCGTTTAAAGTTTGCCACAAGCCACCTGGGAGACACACCAAACATGTGGAAGAAGGTGCTCTGGTTAGATGAAACCAAAATTGAACTTTTTGGCCACAATGCAAAACGATATGTTTGGTGTAAAAGCAACACAGCTCATCACCCTGAACACACCATCCCCACTGTCAAACATGGTGGTGGCAGCATCATGGTTTGGGCCTGCTTTTCTTCAGCAGGGACAGGGAAGATGGTTAAAATTGACGGGAAGATGGATGCAGCCAAATACAGGAACATTCTGGAAGAAAACCTGCACAAGACCTAAGACTGGGACGGAGATTTATCTTCCAACAGGACAATGATCCAAAACATAAAGCCAAATCTACAATGGAATGGTTCAAAAATAAACGTATCCAGGTGTTAGAATGGCCAAGTCAAAGTCCAGACCTGAATCCAATCGAGAATCTGTGGAAAGAGCTGAAGACTGCTGTTCACAAACACTCTCCATCCAACCTCACTGAGCTCGAGCTGTTTTGCAAGGAAGAATGGGCAAGAATGTCAGTCTCTCGATGTGCAAAATTGATAGAAACATACCCCAAGCGACTTGCAGTTGTAATTGGAGCAAAAGGTGGCGCTACAAAGTATTAACGCAAGGGGGCCGAATAATATTGCACGCCCCACTTTTCAGTTTTTTATTTGTTAAAAAAGTTTAAATTATCCAATAAATTTTGTTCCACTTCACGATTGTGTCCCACTTGTTGTTGATTCTTGACAAAAAATTAAAATTTTATATCTTTATGTTTGAAGCCTGAAATGTGGCGAAAGGTTGCAAGGTTCAAGGGGGCCGAATACTTTTGCAAGGCACTGTATGCATCTGGTTGTAATGTTGAGTGTTGTGTTTTTTGGGCCGTCCCTGTATGCACCGCACCTGGAATGAGAGAGGAAGGGGTGGACGAGTTGTCATGAAGGCTATTTTGACCTTTAGTTCCGTTTTGTTGGCACAAGTAGTCTTCTTTCGTGCTTTCGGTTGTAAATAAACTGTTGAAAACCTCTGACTCTCAATCAGCTTCTCAGCAGTAATGGTAAGTACAGCATCTTATATTTTCATTCTGATGTATTTGTTTTTTTACACAAAGTATTTTGACATAAATTTCTATTTTAACGATAAAATCGGATTTACTCCAGCGTAGGAACGGTCGTAAGGACTTGAGGACTCCCTGTATTTTAATTTCATGCCACTTGCTCTCATTTTTTTCCCCTTCATCCTTTTGTATTTTCACCTCTATTTATAACAATTGACAGTTCCTGACTTTTGCTGCTTTTGTTTTTTTTTCTCTAAAACTGACAAATATGATATCAAAGAATGTGAGTTTGTCTGAAATCTGTTGATATATATTATTTTTCTTCAAGATCCACCAGGACCCATTGATAATTCCAAGATAGCAGTGAACAAGAGTGGTCATTTAACAATCAAACAAGGTACAAAGAATGTTTTTGTTTTTTTTAGTAATGTTAGCTTTCTGAAATATTTGATTTGTATATATAAACGTTCAAAATATATAAAAATGTACTCATTGGCGTTCATTAACGGTGATAGACATCCAATCCATTTGAACTCTGCTGCCAACCCTCATAAATTCAAATGGATCACTTGAACTCTGCTGCCAACCCTCCAAATTCAAATGGATTGGATGTCTATCATTGTCAATGATACTGAAAGACTAAAAAAATGTAGAAAATCTCCAAAAGAATGATACTTGACTTCCAACTAGTACTGTATCAGTACAACACCTTTTTTAACTGCAATGTTTAAAGTCAATTTCTTTTGCAAAAGTGATTTTTTCCCCACCTCTTGTTTTTGTAAATATTACAAGTTCAAAAGTGTATACCGTAATTTTCGTTTCAATAAGGCGCGCCTGACTATAAGCCGCCATTCACCAAATTTGACCCAAAAAGGGCCTATTGTTCATAGATAAGCCGCACTAGACTATAAGACGCAGCAGTTCTCACCGTATTATGGGATATGAAGACCAAAAGATGTAGCCGGTAACACTTTATTTGGCTGCAGCGTCATAAGATTGTCATAAGACCGTGATAATTATGACGTGACACTGTCATAAGCATTCATTAATGCCCATGACCGTGTAATGTCAGAATTATGACGGTCTTACGACGCCGCTGTCAAATAAAGTGTTACTTATTAACCCAAATAAAGCAACAAATAAACTGCATTGGACGATAAGTTGCAGGATTCAAAACGAGGGGGAAAAGTAACGGCTTATAGTCCGAAAATTACACTACATCATTTTTAAATGAGTAAACATCAGAGATATTTTTCACATGTATTAAATGTTTCCTTAATTTATATATAAATACATCAAAATTATTCATTATTTTTGAATTATTGTTTTAATCAAAAACAACATGTAGAGTTGACATACAGTACACATTTGAATATTTAATTACTTTTTAAATAGCATATATGCTTTTTGGGTGTTTAACTGTCATTAACTCATTCACTACCTGAGACATGTAAACAATGTTGTTTATGGTGTTCAAATGCTCATAATAGAAAACAGTAGAAACAAACTTTATTTCATGAAGAAAGATAGAAATTTGATCTTTTTGTAAGTTGTGTCCAAATAGCTCCAAAACACAATACTTAAAGCCCTTGAAAGATTTGTTGTTGGTGCAGGGTATCCGCAGGGTCTTAAAAAGGTCAGTCTTAAATCCAATAATTGAAATTTAAGGCCTTAAAATGTCAATTTTTCGTATAAAATCTCATAAAAGGTCAAAATAGCGTGAGAAGTTTTAAAAATCTATTGACTTCTATTCATAAGCTTCAGTCTTGCTATTAAATGTTTCGATCTTTGAGGACAATATAACGTAACTCCAATGCGGAACCTGAAATCATCGAGCACCACCAGCTGTTCCTGTGCACGCGCAGTTGTGTGTTGACAGCTTAGTTAGCATAGCTGTGGAGAAAAAAAAGAGGCAAATTACAGGATTTGCCTCCATGGATAAGTGGCCAATTGCCATTAGCTGTAGAGTTTACAAATCTTGATTCACAACAGAGAAATTCCTGGTGTTTTCAGGTGAAGCATTTTTTTTTTGCAATGTGAAAGAGCTATGAATAAATTCATATGCTTTTCAAGTGATTCCGGATCTCCCAATTTTCCTTTTGTACTTTTTTTCTGTTTACAGTAAAGAAAATAAGTATTTGAACAGCCTGCTATTTTGCAAGTTCCCTCACTTAGAAATCATGGAGGAGTCTGAAATTTTCATCATAGGCGCATGTCCACTGTGAGAGATAATGTAAAAAGAAAAATCCAGAAATCACAATGCATGATTTTTAAATTATTTGTGTGATACAGCTGCAAATAAGTATTTGAGCACCTCACCTGTCTATCAGCTAAAATTCTGACCTTGAGAGACCTGTTTGTCCGCTTATTAAATGTCCACCTCCACTCCATGTATCATCTGAAATACATGCGCTTGTTTGAGGTCGATAGCAGCATAAAGAGACCTGTCCACCCCATACAATCAGTAAGACTCGAACTTGTAACATGGTCAAGACCAAAGAGCTGTCCAAAGACACCAGAGACAATATTGTTCAACTCCATAAGGCTGGAAAGGGCTACGGAGCAATTGCCAAGCAGCTTGGTGAATAAAGGTCCTCTCTTTGAGCAATCATTAGAAAATGGAAGAAGCTAAACATGACGGTCAATCTCAATCGGAGTGGATCCTCATGTAAGATATTACTTCGTGGGGTCTCAGTGATCCAAGAATGGTGAGGAATCGGCCCAGAACTACACGACAGGAGTTGGCCAATGACCTGAAAAGAGCTGGGACCACCGTTTCCAAGGTTACTAACGGTAATACACTAAGACGTCATGGTTTGAAATCATGCATGGCACGGGATGTTCCCCTGCTTAAACCAGCACATGTCAAGGCCCATCTTAAGTTTGCCTATGATCATTTGGATGATGCGGAGGAGTCATGGGAGCAAGTTTTGTGGTCAGATGAGAGTAAAATAGAACTTTATGGTCATAATTCCACAAACCATGTTTGGAGGAAAAAGAATGATGAGTACTATCTCAAGAACAACATCCCTACTGTGAAACATGGGGGTGGTAGCATCATGCTTTGGGGGTGTCTTTCTGCGCATGGCACAGGACGAGGTCACCTTATTAAAGAGAGGATGCCTGGAGCCCTGTATTGTGAAAATTTGGGTCCAACCTCCTTGATTCAGTTAAAGCATTGAAGATGGGTCGTGCCTGGGTCTTCCAACATGACAATGACCCGAAGCACACAGCAGGGAAAACCAAAGAGTGGCTCCGTAAGAAGCATAACAAGGTTTTAGCATGGCCTAGCCAGTCTCCAGACCTAAACCCAATATAAAACCTTTGGAGGGAACTCAAACTCCGTGTTCCTCAGCGACGGCCCAGAAACCTGACTGATGGGTAGGCCAAGATCCCTCCAGCAGTGTGCAAACCTGGTGAAAAACTACAGTAAACGTTTCACCTCTGTAATTACAGACAAGGGCTACTGTACCAAATATTAACATTCCTTTTCTCAGGTGTTCAAATACTTATTTGTAGCTGTGTCACACAAATAAATTGTTAAAAAATCATACATTGTGATTTCTACATTTTTCATTTTAGATTATCTCTCTCACAGTGAAACCACACCTACGATGAAAATGTCAGACCCCTCCATTGTTTTTAAGTGGGCGAACTTGCAAAATAGCAGGGTGTTCAAATACTTTTCTTCACTGTAAATGAAATAGTCGTGAAAAAATTAGGACACCCTGTGGAAGCCTGTGTGTTTTCGAACATATTTGGTCATATGGATATTTCATATGAATTTTAACAATCTTGAGAGATACAAGTAATAGAACTAAAAAAAAATAAAACTGAATAAAAGATTTTTTATAACTTGGTATAAAAATGTAATTTAAAAAAGCTATCTTTCTGCTTTCTGTTGAGGATACATTATGACACCCCCCACATTCAAACCCACTTTCATTCATTCATTCATTTTCCATGCCGCTTTTCCTCACGAGGGTCGCGGAGGTGCTGGAGCCTATCCCAGCTAACTTCGGGCAGTAGGCAGGGGACACCCTGAACTGGTTGCCAGCCGCCGCCTCAAACCTCAAACCCACTTAAAATAGCTAAAATACCACACAGGGGTATCACATCAGGTGCACATGATTAGAACATCATTACCCAGTGTTTTGAAGGAGGTTTGCCTTAAACCTCACAGTTAGTTGAAGTGAGGGAAAAGGAGCAGATCAAAGGAGCTGTCTGAGGCCTTCAGAAAGAAGATTGTACACGCTTATGAGGCTGGTATGGGATTTCAAAAGATCTCAAAAGAATATAAAATCAGCCATTCCACTGTCCGTAAAATAGTTGGGAAATAGTCTACAAGTGGAGGACATTCAAAACAACTGCCATCATGCCCAAGTCTGGCCCTCCAAGCAAGTTCACCCCGAGAGCATACCGCAAGATGCTAAATGAAGTCTTCCAAACCTACCTACAGCAGGCTCTTGCTACTGTTGATGTGAAAGTGCATGCCTCTACAATCAGAAAGAAACTTCACAAGTTTAACCTTCAAGGGAGGTGTACAAGGAAGAAACTTTTGCTCTCCAAGAAGAACATGAAGGCCAGACTGAAGTTTGCCAGAGTGAATGAAGACAAAGACCAGGACTTCTGGAATAATGTTCTTTGGACAGATGAATCTAAAATTGAATTATTTGGACAGCAGAACTGAGAACATGTTTGGCGTAATCCCAATACAGCATTCCAAGAAAAGAACCTCATACCAACTGTGAAGCATGGAGGTGGAAGTGTCATGGTTTGGAGATGCTTTGCTATAGCAGGACCTGGTCAGCTGACCATCATAGAATCCACCATGAATTCTATCGTGTATCAGAGGGTGCTTGTGGAACATGTGGGATCATCTGTGAAAAAATTAAAGCTGAAGCGAAACTGGACTCTGCAACATGACAATGACCCAAATGATACCAGTAAATCCACCAAGGACTGGCTGAAAAGGAAGAAATGGAGAGTCCTGGAATGGCCGAGTCAAAGCCCAGATCTTAATCCCTTTGAGATGCTGCGGGTGACTTGAAACGGGCTGTACATGCAAGAAACCCCTCAAACATCTCACAGCTGAAAGTATTCTGCATTGAGGAGTGGGGCAAACTTTCTTCAGACCGATGTCAAAGACTTGTAGATTGCTACAAAAAACGTCTCACTGAAGTTATTTCAGCTAAAAAGGGGAAACACTAGTTATTAGGTGGTAGGGTGTCCTAATTTTTACCTCAGTTAGAATTGGTATTTTTGTTGATTTATATTTGGTTTATTGAGTAAAACAATGTTAATTTTTGTTGTTTACCTGCAATTAAATCACTTTTCAGAGATGAGAAAAACAAGATTGATATGGGAACATTTCTTAATAAAGAACTAAATATTTAATGGGGTGTCCTACTTTTTTCAGATGACTGTAGGTCTTAAATTGTATTAATGATGGTCTTTAAAAAGTCTTAAATTTGGCTTGTTGAAACCTGCAGAGACCCTGTGGTAGTTAATGAGTTAACAGAATAGCCAATCAGTCTTCAAAATATAAAAATAAAGGAAAAGATTTAAAGAAAAAAAAAACTTAAAGGAAGCGAGTTGATTTTCAACTTCTTTTATTTATTTTTTTTAAATGAAATTACGTGGACAATTAATCACTAAAACCTCTCTCTCGCGGCCCACATTAGGGGAAAACCATTTTTTTTGTTTAATTAAATGTTTACTTATTTTTTTAAAATCATTATTTTATTATTATGTTTTTATATTTAATAGTTGCAGACATTTTTTGAAATTTATTTACGATATCTCCCCATATCTCTGTCTCCGTCCCCACAGGGGCCGACTCGGGCCAGATCTCCGAAGAGACGTGGCTCTTCCTTCACGCCATCTACGGCGGCGGACCTCTGGTGACGGTGAGACCGAGCGTGGTCACCGGCCACCAGGAAGCGGACCCTTCCCACCAGTCTGAGGAAAAGATCGAAGTGGAGACGCGCTCGCTTTAAAACAAAACAAAACAAAAAAAAAACAAAACGACAAAAAGCGATCGAATTCAAAGAATAAGGCCTTTTTAATTTTTTGCACTTTGATTTCAAACGCATTCACGCAAAAACAAAAAAAAGGACGCCAATTATAACCGCTTTTGCGACAGCTCGCTCCGAAAAAGGGAATCAAAGCTTTGTCGTATTGTAAAAAAAAAAAAAAAAAAAAAAAATGTGTATACGTTTCTAATAGCACTGTAGTCGTCTTTGTGTCATGATTTTAAATGTGTGCAGCTAGATCACGACAAAAGAAAATGAACGGAATGCCATTTTATTTTGACCAAAATGAGCACATTTACCACGCGTTGTACTTTAGCACTTCCGCCGACGGACATCTTAAGGTTATGAAGGGACTAATTACGGAAAAGTCTCAGGAATTTCTTGTGCACTGTCATTTACGCACGCGCTTCTCAACTGGTCTGATAATCCTGTTTTTTAATGGCAAATTCTTCAAGAGGTCAAACTTTTGACTCATGTAAACTCATTCGCTGCCTCCCAATCGCTGTCAATGGCAGCCAATGAGTTAACGCATTGATTCTAGTGTAATCATGTCCACGTAATTTCATGTTTCCGAGTGAAACTGGCTTTTGGCGGCTGGATTTTCAAATAATTCACCCCATTTTAATGGCATCTATTAAATTCATGTAAATTCTAAAGAAGGAATACATTCAAGCAGGGGTGTCAAACATCCGGCTTCTGGCCCGCTAGAAGATCCAGTCCCGCTGCCTGGTGGGGTTGTTGTAGGTTACAGGTGATAGGTACCTTGTAGCTCATTCATACTGTACATAGAAAATCACATGCTTTTATTTTGACATTGGCGCCCTAAAACTAGATGTATGATCGTGTGTGTGCACTACTGCACTTTCTTGTCCGCCGTTACATTTGTGTATTCGCCCCCCTCTCAGTCATCAGGGATTAGACGTCAAACACTGTCAATGGCAGCCAATGAGTTGACAAGGAAGTGACACAAAATGAGGAAGTAACCTGGAAATGCTTGAGATATTAAAAGAAATTGATGAATTTATAGAAAGTGACCTGTAAGTATCTTAAAACTACAAGGAAGTCATGCAAAATAACTCATTGGCCGCCTTCTGGAACGATTGACGTCTAATTAAACTGGAAGGATTGGCTGTGAATACTCACCTTTCAGTGCCATTGACGGAACTAGACGTCCAATTCATTTTGACTGAGATATTTGGCCAAAAAATGAGATCTAATTGCCATAAATGTGGCCCGCGAACCACAAGTTTGACACCCCTGCATTAAAGTACTTAAAATGATCCAAAATGGCTGTTTAAAACCGTACGAGTTGTGGAAAACTTTTGGGTCCACCAGTTGAGAATCGCTGCAGTTTCAATCCACAAACAGGCATGCGGTTATTTGAATGTAACGATGGTGTATGTTGGTTAAGATTCAGCACTTGCTTATTTATCACAGACAGGGAGTTTAAAACAGGATGTTAATAGTGTTTTTTTTTTTTTTTTTAATTGTTTTTGTGTATACATGGCTAAAGTAGGTGAAGCAAGTATGCATGCTTTTAACATTGCATATCTCACACAAATCCTAACTGTGCACGACCTAGCTTTGCTTGACACTACACTGCAGTATAGTAAGTAGTAATCAGCAACATTGCCAGTCTTAACGGAGGGCATTATTTTGCATATTGGATGCCGTAAGTGTCTCTGGACCATTAGTCAGTAAGAGCTATTCAGATATTTGTTTTTTTTAATGGCTCGCATAATAAAAACAAGAAACATGGATGGAAACATGATGAATGTGTGGTTACTTTGATTGAGCCACGATCTAGCTGGAGCAGAGTGTCATTTCTGACCTTTGACCTCTATGCCAAAATGTGTTCCGTTTCATTGATGATAGCTTTGCAAGTAATGCAAAAACTCCCATCTATTATGGATGGTAGCTTTGCATGTACATGTAAAAGCTACCATCTATATATATATTTTTTTATTTTTACAATTCAGACAAAAACATACCCACTTATTTCCAATGGCCAAAATTTCCTATTCATTTCCATTGTCCCTATTTGCCATTTATTTTTATGGCACAAAAGCCCCATTCACTCCTAAGTGACTCAATATGAACAGAAAGTGACCCCAAAATCAACAAAGTCCCAATGTCAACAGGAAGTGACCACAAAAGGACGCCAGATTAATAGATAGTGACCCTTAAATGCCCTCATATCAATAGGAAGTGAACCAATATGAACAAGTGACCCCGAAATACCCCAAAAATCAACAGGAGGTCCCGATATCAACAGGAAGTGACACGAAAATGACACCAGATCAATAGGAAGTGACCCCAAAATGCCCTCATATCAACAGGAAATGAAATCAATATGAACAGGAAGTGACCCCGAAATGCCCCAAAATCAACTGGAAGTCCTGATATCAACAGGAAGTGACCACAAAATGAACCTAGATCAATAGGAAGTGACCCCAAAATGCCCCAAAATCAACAAAGTCCCGATATCAAAAGGAAGTGACCACAAAATGACATCAGATCAATAGAAAGTGACCCTTAAATGGCCTCATATCAATAGGAAGTGAACCAATATGAGCAAGTGACCCCGAAATACCCCAAAATCAACAGGAAGTGACCCGATATACAAATCTACCACAGCAATTTCTCCAGAAGTGGCTTTCCCTAGTTGTGATTATTATTGGTGGTAGCTTTGCATTTATTGCAAAAGCTACTATCTAAAATGTTCCTTTTTTCCCTCAATGGCGTTTCTTCGGCGCGCCACCCAACCAAAACCGTTTGACCCATCAACACCAATCATACAACAAAACGACTGGAAACTCAAATGACGCAAGCTCTCTTTCGTTTGACACCCTAAAAATTAGTTTGCCCAAATATTTTTTGGGGGGGTGATTGGGGGTCAAAACCCTGCCTGTCCTAGTTTTTGTCCAAATCGCATTTAGACATTAAAAAAATTCAGGACTCTTAGGGGCAGAAAAGTACAATTGGGCCAAAAACATACCCATTCATGTCTAAAAGGCAAAATTTCCCATTGATTTCCAATGGACTGAGTCACCATTCATTTCAATGGCCCAAAAACCTCCATTCACTCCTATTGATTTCCAACCCAGACCTGCAAAAATCTACATTGGCACACCCAAAAATCAACAGGAAGTGGCCCCAAAATGCTCCCAAATTAACAGAAAGTGACCTCAGAACACCTCAAAATCTACAAAAAATTGTTTACCAACCATCACAGTAAAGCTACCATCATAATTCCACCAGAAATTGCAGTTTCTCGTATTGCAAACGTACCCTAAGTTTGATAACAAACTCTTTATTCATTCTTGAGTTATCTTGAACACAGACATACTGAACCGAATACATATGCTCCTCCTACTTTAGGTTTCACTCACTGGTGATGTTAACGAAACTACTTTGCCAAAAAAGCCAGTCAACATATCTGTGAATCAAGAGAAAAGAAAACCGATCTAAAACAGTAGAAACCTACCTAAATCATAGCTGCAAAATTAGAGGTGAATAACCTCAAATGCAGTACCTGTCGTGGAAGACATATTTTGTTGTAAAAAAGGTGATCAGAATCACTTTTGACTAAGAATGTTTTTTTCCCTCTGCTTTTTTTTAAGGAACAAAACAGTATACTCAAATCAAGTTTAACCCTTTATAGGGCATGCACTGAACTTGTTGGCTGCCTTTGATGGCGCTCGACATTCAATCCATTTTGACTGGGAGATTTAAATGGTGTTACATTGGCAGTGATCATTCGAAGGATCATTCTAGTGCCGTCAGTGGGGCGGACGCATGAGCATTTAGAATCAGTCACCCAAGTTTAAATGAAAGTCTGTGTTGTCAATAGCAGGCAGTGAGTTAAAACCCTTAAATGCCAGCAACATGAAGCAATTGTCCGAGAATCCCAAAATTTAAAAATTAAGGTTTTAACCATTGCTTTTTTTCAAAATTCTGAATTAGTCTCAAAATCATGAAATTCAAAAAGCGTATCAATTGTGATACATATGCCTATAAAGGGTGAAATACCTATAAAATATTGTAAATATTTTTGTAATCAGCTTTATTGGGGGCCATAACCAGAATACATTTATTTCTGTGTTGTTTTTTTTAATTTATTTTTTTAATGACGTTATTATCATCTGTTTAAAATAATGTAAATAAAGTGCAAACCCTTTTCCCCCTGTTTGTGCGGTCAGCCCCCAAATACGTAGTAGTAACTACAGTGATCCCTTGCTACTTTGCGCTTCAAACTTCGCGCTCTCAGTCCATTGAGGATGTTTTTTCAGTTAAAAAATAAATACACATGAGCTGTCCAGAGCCGATCGCGTAGTCTCACTCTCCCTTCCTCCCTCCCTCCCTCTAGCTGCTCTCTGATGGTCGGGCAGTGTACTGGAGTTGCTCTTTAAAGTTAACGATGATACACAGTTAGGCTCTGATCTTGCCAGAGACGCTGGTAAACCAAGATTTCAAAGTGCAGCAAGTGTCAACAACGTTTAACTTGTTAAAAAGTTGCTGTGGCAACTCATTGTATGTAAGTGAGCAGCTTGAGTGGACTCACTCAATGAAGTATTTACCAAAGACAAGCATTTTTCAACTTTTTTTTTTAAATGGATTGGGCGTCTACATTTTTTCTTGTTTAAAAACAATTCGGTGGGACAGTAAAATGTGTAAGACATCATGATTATTACATTTGAAGTGCTTAAAAACATTTTTTGAAAAATATATATATATATGGCAGAAAACACTCTGGTGACCTGAAGTTCTCCTCTGAGACCCCCAATTTGGCCAAATTTCAAAATTGTCCTACAATGTATCACAAAAGTGAGTACACCCCTCCCCTTTCTGCAGATATTTAAGTATATATGTCCAAATTGAGCACTGCTTGTCATTTTCCCTCCAAAATGTCATGTGACTTGTTGCAGGAGATTACAGGAGATTGAAGAGGTTGGGGGGGGGGGGGGTCAGCCTGTTAGTGCTCAGACCATACGCCGCACTCTACATCAAATTGGTGTGCATGGCTGTCATCCCAGGAGGAAGCCTGTTCTGAAGATGGTACACAAGAAAGCCCGCAAACAGTTTGCTGAAGACATGTCAACAAAGCACATGGATTACTGGAACCATGTCCTATGATCTGATGTGACGGGCGGGCATTCTTGTGTACCGTCTTCAGAAGAGGCTTCCTCCTGGGGTGACAGCCATGCAATACCAATTTGATGTTGAGTGCAGCTTATTGACAAGGAGTACTCAATTTGGACATTTAGGGATGTACGTAGTTTCTAAGGGGTGTACTCACTTTTGTTGCCAGGGGTTTAGATATTAATAGCTATATTTTGAGGGGAAATAACTATAATAAACTGCACACAGACTACCTTTCATTGTGTCAAAGTGTCATTTTGTCAGTGTTGTCCCATGAAAAGATATACTTAAATATCTGCAGAAATGCGAGGGGTGTACTCACTTTTGTGATACATTGTATATGCATGTGTGATACATCAATGGAAAGCTTAAAATCTAAATTTTTGGGGGAAAGAAACATTTTGAATAGGCCATTTTAAAAAATAAAAATAATAACTAAACAGCAAAACCCTAACTGGAGGTGAGAGCATGAGAGAGCATAATTAAAGACGCCATGATTTTAACGAGATATTATCGCATACGTACCTCTTTTCGATCCAAAAACTCCACATAGCATGTATCACCGAGTGTCAAAACACAGCTGTGAATGGCCACAGCTGGATTTTTTAGGGATTTTATGGGTGAAACACAGTAATATAACAAGAGTCGCAATGCAGAAATCGCAGACATGAAGGAGTGGTTAAAATTTTAAACGTTTTTTTTTCCCAATTTTTCTTTGTTTGGATCAATTATTTATCATCTAAAATATTGGGGAAAAAACGTAACGAAAAAAAATACAATTAAGCGATAGTTATGAGGTAGATATCCATGACTTATTTACAGACGCAAATTTTTTCATTGTGACGAAATTTGTTTAAAAGTGTAAAATATGCGAGGGAAGTATTTTTTAAAGTCTTTTTTTTAAAACTAAATATTAGACATCAGTTAATTATTCTAAGTTAAAAATGACAGACATTTCGAATAATAAATTACCTTCTTTTTATGGCTAGGTTGAAACAAAAGTGGTTGTACGACGTCTGTAAACAGGGGTCTTCAGGGTGAAACGGACAAATTGAAAATAGGGGGCTTAATGCGTCATGAATTTGCTATGGCAGCATAACGATATATTGTTCTATCAAACACAACAGTTCTTTTGGCTTAAAATACAGTTTATTTTACAGAGGGTTGCAAGAGCAGAAACTACTTTTTCAGCCTTGTCTGTGTTTTCCGCCATATGCACTTTATTAGGTACACCATGCTAGTAACTGGTTGGATCCCCTTTTGCCTTCAGAACTCCCTCAATTCTTCGTGGCATAGATTAAACAAGGTGCTGGAAGCATTCCTCAGAGAGTTTGGCCCATATTGACATGATGGCATCACACAGTTGGTGCAGATTTGTCGGCTGCACATCCATGATGCAAATCTCCCGTTCCACCACATCCCAAAGATGCTCTATTGGATTGAGATCTGGTGACTGTGGAGGCCATTTGAGTACAGAGAACTCATTGTCATGTTCAAGAAACCAGTCTGAGATGATTCCAGCTTTATGACATGGCGCATTATCCTGCTGAAAGTAGTCATCAGAAGTGGGGTACATTGTGGTCATAAAGGGATGGACATGGTCAGCAACAATACTCAGGTAGGCTGTGGCGTTCCAGCGATGCTCAATTGGTACCAAGGGGCCCAAAGAGCGCCAAGAAAATATTCCCCACACCGTTACACCACCACCACCAGCCTGAACCGTTGATACAAGGCAGGATGGATCCATGCTTTCATGTTGTTGACGCCAAATTCTGACCCTACCATCCGAATGTCGCAGCAGAAATCGAGACTCATCAGACCAGGCAACGTTTTTCCAATCTTCTATTGTCCAATTTCGATGAGCTTGTACAAATTGTAGCCTCAGTTTCCTGTTCTTAGCTGAAAGGAGTGGCACCCGGCGTGGTCTTCTGCTGCTGTAGCCCATCTGCCTCAAAGTTCGACGTACTGTGCGTTCAGAGATGTTCTTCTGCCTACCTTGGTTGTAACGGGTGGTTATTTGAGTCACTGTTGCCTTTCTATCAGCTCGAACCAGTCTGGCCATTCTCCTCTGACCTCAACAAGGCATTTCCACCCACAGAACTGGCGCGCACTGGATATTTTTTCTTTTTCGGACCATTCTCTGTAAACCCTAGAGATGGTTGTGCGTGAAAATCCCAGAAGATCAGCAGTTTCTGAAATACTCAGACCAGCCCTTCTGGCACCAACAACCATGCCATGTTCAAAGTCACTCAAATCACCTTTCTTCCCCATACTGATGCTCGGTTTGAACTGCAGGAGATTGTCTTAAACCATGTCTACATGCCTAAATGAACAGAGTTGCCGCCATGTGATTGGCTGATTAGAAATTAGGTGTTAACGAGCAGTTGGACAGGTGTACCTAATAAAGTGGCTGGTGAGTGTGTGTGTGTATATATATATATATATATATATATTATATACACGTAAATGTTTTTTTTAATTATACTTTGAGAAAACATGTCTTATATGTATCTTTTTCCAATGATGAATCTGAATAAATACATTGAACACAAAAAAACAAACAAAAAAATGGTGGGGGGCGCTACTTCGCGGTTTTTCAATTTTCGCGGTGGGTTGTAGTCCCTATTAACCGCGAAAAACGAGGGATTACTGTACACAAATACAATTTCCCATCGAATAACTGGTTGCTGTATTTCCTTTTTTGGAGGGGGGACAACGAAATACTTGTATAAACTATTTTTTAATCATTTGCAAAAAAAAAAAAACAAAACCACACACAATAATGAATAACTTCATATCGCTCAGGTAGGCCTACTGATAATCCCATCAAGCAGGAATTCCGAAACATCTAAAATGAAATACATGTCAAAAGTCAAAGGTACATTTGCAAAGATCCAAATCAAAGTTCTTCACTATATAAAAGTTAGTCAAAAGGAACACAAACAATTTAGCATGTGATTTCATTCTCATTGATCCATGAATCACCACAAAGTAAACAGTATGCTCCTGGCCCACGTTTGCTGGCATTTCCGGGCCATGAGAAGGCAAACATGTCGCCCAGTGCGGCGCACGAATGTCGCCTTCGCCGAGATGTTCTCTCACACCCGAGCCGGAGCGCTCGGTTGCACTGTGAAAACATGGCTGCGAGCGAGCGTGCTGCCAACCTACGGAAGTGAGGTACGTGCTACATTCCATTCGGGGCTTCCTAAACGCTTTGCAGGACCGTGGAGCGGTTCCAAAAGCATTTGCTTTGGGGTGAAACGGAATTATTGCCGGGACGGTTTATGGAGAACCGGCGTCGTTTGCGAATTAAACGGTAAAGTTGAGAGCGGAACAATCGGCTAGGCTAGGTTAGCTAACGCTGAGCTAAAGCCAGACTACCACGATTCTCCCACCGGTTTTATCAACTTGTCAAGCCCCTTGAAGACACCTCTCGAGTCGAATGGATTCGCGTGCAAGCCCCGCCACTCCGAAGCTTCCCCGGGTAGTCTTTTAACTCATTTCGACCGACTATGGCTTGCGAAAGTACCGTGTTTAGCCGCGGGGCTAACGGAGAGTTAGCCCGATTAAAGGGCTAACCAAGCGGCGTTTTTGCGGTGAAGTTGTCGCTCGCTCTCCACCCCTGGTTGGGTTGTTTATTGAAACATTTTTCTTCACACTTTCATCTAATTTTACCCGACTGTACCCCCACCCTGAACGGTGAGTGGTCGACCGAATAGGAATTGGTTCATATGCGGTACACGCCAAGGAGGGATGCGGGAATCCGGCCACTATACCCGGACTGCACGCCAACACTACCCCCGGGATGTCACAGCGACACTAGGCCTCAGTGGAAGTGTTCATTTTGCTCCCTTGAGGCGAAATTGCAAGTAAAGTAACAATCAGTCTGGGCTTTAAAATGAGGACATTTCCCCTATAATAGTGTTAAATTGCTAGCTAACCTCCTTTAGCCACCGGTCTCGTTTTTGGCAGGTGTATGTGTACGATCGCGCATAATTGTGCGCCTTTCGCATACAGCACTGCCCAAAATGACAGGTTTTATCATTTTTTTGGACGAGGTTGTGATTGCTGGCAATTTAACGTCACTTCCAAACCGGGCGAGCACATTTTAAAAAGAAGATATAAGGTTTTTATGCGTCTGATGCAGTATCTTCAATAGCACCAAATTCATGATAAAATTATAGACCTTTTTAAAAGGAAAAAAAAAAAGTATTGCTCAGTTTTAAGGAGCTCAATCACTTAGTATTGACTGCCAAATGTTTTTTACAAGAGTGGGAAATGTGCAACTCTTCTGAGCTCATATAAAACTTGTGTTTGACAGAAGTAGCTCTGCGTTTACCAGATTTTACTTTATTACTAGAAATGATTCTCAAGGGTGTAGTTTGCTGCAATGTGACAAATTTGTGCGCACATTAACCTACGCTAGTGTAGGAGTAGTCATATTTAAAGTGCGCATATGTACGCGTACTGTATTGTCTTGCAGAATAAGAGCAGTATAATGTAAAAATATCTTTACAATGATATACTGTCATGTATGATTTAATATTAAACCACCTTGTCTAATTAGGTTATAGTCCATTTACAAAATAAAATGGTGGTCACATGCTTTAATTTTGACATCGCCGCCATCAAAGATTTGTTTTGTCGAGTGTGTTCCCGACTACACTCTACTTGTGTTCGTGTCCACACTAACATTTGTTCATTCGCCTCCTCCTGGTCAAAATGGATTGGACATCTAGCACCGTCATTGGCGGAAAATGAATTAATAAGGAAGTGACTTAAAAATGCACCAAAATTCAACAGGATGTGACCCAAAATCAACAAGAGGTAATTTGGAAATTTCCTAAAATTAACAGAAAGTGACCAATGAACCGGAAGAGACCCGAATATGATCCAAAATATACAGAAAGTTACCCCGAAATGCCCCAAAATGTACAGGAAGGAGAGGTGGGTAAAGTAGCCAAAAATTTTACTCAAGTAAGAGTAGTGTTACTTTAAAATAATGTTTTTCAAGTGAAAGTAGTCATCCCAAAAATGTACTCAAGTACAAGTAAAAAAATGATTTTGTCAGATTACTCAAGTAATGAGTAACATTGTGAATAACTGCTTATGCTGTTTGCTTTTATTTTTTAGACAATTGTAATTTTTTTTCTCAGCACACATATCTAAACGAACAATTATTAGGAGTGGGAACCTCTTGGTACCTCACGATACGATACGATTTGCGATACAAAGCTCACGATAACTATCATCTGACGTTATGTCGATACAACGATTATCGATACATTGGTCAGGAAATCATTCTAGGATATTCTACAAACAACTAGAAAAACAGGAAAAACAAGCTTCTGCTGTGAATTGGAATGAGTTTGTGGTAGTGGTAGGTTTCCTCCCACTTCAAACGGATTGAACGTCTATGGCCGTCGGTGGCAGCCAATGCCAGGCAATGAGGTGCTTTTGGGCCATTTCAGGTCATTTACCTGTTGATTTTCAGTTACTTCCTGTTGATTCTGGGGTATTTTACGGGTCACTTCCTGTTTATTTCAAGTTACAGAACAGGAAGTAACCTGGGAATCACCCAAATGAATAGGCAGTGATTCAAATTTAACAGGAACTCACCTGTAAATGCCCTAAAATGAACAGCAAGTGAAAGAATGACTGTGAATGCCCTGGTTTTGAATGAACGAACGTTCCCAGTCTAAATGGATTGGGTTTCGAGCACCGCCAATGGCAGCCTTATAGTTAACGGAGACACTATTATGGTGGAAGATTTTGGTTGCCAGTTGTTGGTTCCCCCTTTTTTTTTGTTTTTTTTTGTAAACATTGACACCTTTTTAAAACGATATCTCGATTCTTGGCAGGAGCATATCGATAACCTTTTGGGATACAAAGTATCACGATATATCACCATTTCGATATTTTGTCACACCCCTAGTTATTATTATACTGGATTATAACCTATTACATAACCGCTTTAAGCCAAAGAAATACAAACACATCATTGAATTTTAGTGTGAGAAAAAAATCTACACAAATGAAGCATTATTTGTCCAAAGAGCATGAGTGCCCTCTTGTGGAGAAAACATATTTCCTCTTATGAAACTAAAAGGATCATATCTCCGGTTTTCCACGGTCAGTCGATGCCAAATAAACACTGGGAGAGATTCAAATCCGCGCTTTCGATTCATGTTGACGGCGGCGCTCTGTGTCCAATACTTAATTTTTTACGGTGCTTTAAAGCTGTAGTGTGAACTAATTTCTTCACATGCCAAATAGGGTCACAAGTAAAGTAATTAAACATTGTCCACCAAATAAAGCATGAAGAAATAATTTATATGTTGTATATTTGACAAAATAATCGCGTTTCCGAAGCTCGAGCCTGAAAGGGGACGAACCCGGAAGTGATACGTCACACCGGGAACAGCGTTGGCAGCTCCATACATACGGCCGCCATACAAAGCCCTTCAAACAATGACTCAAACAGCGATATAAGCGATAGACCGAGCGCAAGGGAGGAGATCCAAGTTTTTGAAGAGTTGGAGGAAGAAGAGGAGCTTGGAATTTTATGTTGGATCTAACATGTATTAGCCACACGCTAATCAGAATGCAAACAGTGTGCCTAGACTACCTGACATGGAATAGATACATTACCCATCGAGATTACAACATTGGTAAGATATAGGCTGTTATTATTTTTATGATTTGAAGATGCAGGCATTTGCACATAATGTTATGTTTTTGTCTATCTGATGACATTGTTAAAAAAAATAATCAGACTTCATGTTCATTTTGGCAGATCTGGCAGCTCTCGTGCATATAAAATAATAATATAAAAACGTTGGAGGGAAAGAGGGAGCTGAGTCTTCAATGGCTTTCTCCACTTTATTGTGGCAACAATAAGAAAACAAAATAATAGCGGACTGCCGCCACATCCGACCGCGAAGTTTTGCTTCTCGCCGATCTCCTCCTCGCCTCCCACTCCAGCGTCTCTTAAACGGATTGTGCATAGTGTCTTGTTATGAGCTTTTTGTTTACAAATGTATCGAACACACGACGCGCTGACAACCTTGTCTCTTTATTAACACATGGAGCAGTTCTTATGGAAAAGTTAGAACACAGCTCGGCACAGCTCTCGGCAGGAATTGGCGTCTAATGGCGTGAGGAAATGTAGTTTTTTCACACAAGCGAACAGATTACAAAGCACCACTTCAGTGTTGTGCCGAGACTACATTTCCCATGATTCACTGCGTGACCTGCGCGCTCACTGATTCGCTGCGAGATTGACTCAGTGGCTACGCTAAACCAACACGCTATTTTTCAGCTGTCACCTGTCAGCGGCTCTCATAAAACACAAACTAGAAGCCTATCATGCGATCACCGTGAACGCTGAACCGTCCATAAGCAATGCAATGCTTGAAGCATGAAGGTGGAAATACATAATACAAATACAAATAAATGTGCACAAACTAACCGGCGGTGTGTGTCTCTTACAGCAACGTGACCGTGAATTACCGCGACGCCGACCCGTTTATATGCACATCCACACACGTTTCCCGATTGACAGTGGATTAACCCTTTCGGACATGATCGTAGATGACTCACAATTTAAACACGCTTAACCTAGTGAACGCAACAACAACTATGATCGGGGATTTCCACGAGTTAACTTTCGGCTAACGTCGCTAGCTTATACTGTTCAATTCCACAACAGTAGGCAGCTATGCTTTGACAAAGTCATCAGTCATCTATCCAAAAATCACACTTACTTTTTTGGCAAATCCTTGATCATAAGCAGACCGGTTAAGGAAGCAGGCATCTTCGAAGTGTTTGCAGCAGAGAACACTACTCGATGATGGCGTGAAATTCATTCGCTTCGTGCGAACGAAAGATGTCCATTTACGTGCCCTGCTATCCTTTGGCCACTCATACAACTTTTCGTTTGAGCGAGAACAAAACATCGCCACACACCGCTGTGGCATCTTACCGAGAAGCAATGCAACAAACAATACTGTTCTATGGTGGACTTCCCTCGCATGTCTAGGTGTGACGTAATTTCCGAAGATTTCCGAAGATTGCAGAAGAAAAGCATTTTCGTTGTCAAGGGCGTTGCTATGGGTTGAACAAAGAATCTGGAAGGGTTGCGTTAAAAAAAAATAATGAAAATATGCTTATAATTGTTTAGCCATTGATATTATTCAAAAACATGGTTGGCCAACCTTACTTCAAAGTTCCCCTTTAAAGACTCCATGTAATTGAACAGGCTGGCATGATCATAGAACAGTAAGCTCGAGTCTCATTGGTATAATGGAGTCATGTGATTATTAGGGATGCAAAGATACAGTTAAGTCGGTTTGGTACGATTTTCGATACGAGGGACACAATTTTCGATTCGATTCAATACATTTAATGCTCTGACACAAAAAATACAAGTGTTTTTTTTTATTAAATTTTTTATTTTGCTAACAAGCAAAAATAACAATGCCATCATATAAACATGCATTATAGTGCATACAATTTATGTGCTTACTTCTTACTGATCTGAAATTTTGTATAAAAGTGCTGAGAACGATCTTTACTGTTTGTAGAGTAAGGCACACACTGTTGATTGCTACTGCTTTCTTAGCAGTTATGTTTACCACATGAGCAAAACATTCTATTAGTGGTCGGAGTCCATCTGTGTTACGTTCTGAATTAGCAATATTTGCAGCATTATCTAGAGTCACTGGTATGGATTGATTTGGCCAGTTTAACTTCATTCAGTCATAGCGGTTTTTAATTCATCGATGTAGTATATAGGCTCTGCGTCCCATGATCACTCTGGGCTCATGCAACCAATGGCATGGGACTTGGGGGGGGGGGTCTAACTTAGCATATCTAGGTTGCTATTTGATGATATCTAGTGTGTGCGTGCGAGTGTTTTCGGGCATTAAAAAAAGTTAACAAACGTCACAGAAGTCACGTCTGCACAACACCAGCATTTGACAATTGACTTTGATAAACAGGACAAGTTCGAAGTACAGCGCTCTTAATTTGCCACTCATTGTTCATCATGCCACCGTGAGATAGCTCTCAGTGACGTCCCAGGGTGTCCAGCTGTCTATTGTCAAAGCGAGGTTCTTCGTAGCAGCCAAGTTGGCAACAATATTGGCGGACTTTGTTGTATGTATCCGTAAAGACGGTCTTTGTTAAATATGTACGAGTGGGGATAGCATATCAGCTCACCCAAAATGCTGCCAAACAACAGATCTGTACGACATTGAAGCCGGCAAGCCGACTCCTTAAGCTTCTGTCTTTCTTCACGAGTAATGATCCTCGTGCGCCACACCTCCCACCTTTCAGGCAGTTTGGGGGAGGAGTGGCGGAGGGGAGCTGCTAGCGGCAGTTTGTTTTTTTAAGGCAAAGCTGTGCCGGACATTTTAGCGAGAGAGACGACAAAAATAAATTTGGAAAATACATTTTGGGAGCATTTCATTTGGATCGAATGTTTTTGCGTATTGAATCGAAGAGGGCGTATTGAACGGTTCAATATAAAACCGAGTATTGTTGCATCTTTAGTGATTATTGTTGCGATGTCTCATTGGTGAAATTAGTAGCGCTCCTCTTGGCATCGCAAGCAAAAAAAGTAATAAATCTAATGTGTAGAATAAAGAGGAAAAAGGCTAGCTTAAAGTAGCGGAGTGAGAGTAGCGTTTCTTCTTCACAAATCTAAGTAAAAGTAAAAAGTATGGCTTTGTAAAACTACTCCTATAAGTACATTTTTCTCAAAAAGTTACTCAAGTAAATGTAACAGAGTAGATGTAATGCATTACTACTAGGGGTGTGACAAAATATCGAAATGGTAATATATCGTGATACTTTGTATCCCAAAAGGTTATCGATATGCTCCTGCCAAGAATCGAGATATCGTTTTAAAAAGGTGTCAGTGTTTACAAGTTGCTACCAAAATCTTCCATCATGATATTGTCTCAGGTAACTCTAAGGCTGCCATTGACGGTGCTCGACGCCCAATCCATTTAGACTGGGAACGTTCGTTCATTCGAAATAGGGCTGCAGCTATTGATTATTTTAGTAGCCGATTAATCAATTAACTATTTATTTCGGATAATCGAATAATTGGATATAGACCATAAAAAATTAAAATACCGGAGCTGAGCCTCACACAGTATATAAAAAAGAGGATCTATGCACAACAAAAGAGCAGTTGACTAACATACATAGCAAAAGTCCACTAGCTTAAATGCTGTAAAATGCTAACGCTTTTTTACAAGGCTCTTAACAAATGGCTCAGATACATATTACCACAAAAAATGGCTGAATATACCTTTAAACTAAATTACGAACGCATTCAAAAAAATCATTAGCTCAAACAAAAATCTAATCGAATACTCAAGTTAATCAATTAATTGTTGCAGCACTATTTCGACACCAGAGCATTCTCAGTCATTCCGTCCGATTTTACGGGGCATTTACAGGTCACTTGCTGTTCATTTACAGGTCATTTCCTGTTGAGTTTGAGTCACTACCTAATCATTTGGGTGATTCCCAGGTCACTTCCCGTTCTGTTACTAAAAATAAACAGGAAATGACCCATAAAATACCCCCAAATCAACAGGAAAAGGTAAATGACCTCAAATGGCCCTAATTTACAATGAACGAATGTTCATTCACTGCCACCCTCCCAGTTCAAATGGAATGGACGTGTACTAGTGATAAACTTATTCCAATTCATAGCACAAGCTTGTTTTTCTGTTTACTAGTTGTTTGTAGAATATCGTAGAATGATTTCCTGACCAATGTATCGATCATCGTTGTATCGTCAGATCGTTATCGTGAGCTTTGTATCACAAATCGTATCGTATCTTGAGGTAACAAGAGGGTCCCACTCCTAATTACTACCCACCTCTATCCATAAGTACCCTAAAATTACAAGGAAGTGACCTGAAAGTAACACTTTGGTCTTCATTGGTAACGATAGACGTCTAATTCACTAAAACTGCGAGGACTAGCTGTGAATGCTGATGGGTCAGTGCCACTGACAGCGCTCGACATTCAATCTATTTTGACTAGGACGGAATGTTCGTTCGTCCCTCCCAATCAAAATGGATTGGACGTCTTGCTCTCCAATGGCAACCAGTGAGTTCAGGCCCACATGAGAACTAATTGCAGTGAAAGTGGCCTGCGTACCAAAATGAGTTTAACACCCCTGATTTACATCATTCCACTCAAAAGTCTTCTTATCTATAACGTGCACCTTAAGGCAGCGTTTGTGAGCGTGTTAGCTAATTACCCCAGCAGCAACGTACTAAGCTGTAATGACTGCGATATGTTAGCAGTTATTCAACTGAGTTGATCTCTGTTGTGGTTCTTTTCTGTAGCGGAGCTAAGGAGCGTGCCTCATTAATTTGTTGCGTTGCGTTCAAGGCACGGCCTTCGCTTCTTTCGCCTTGCTTTATGCATGAATGCGTCAGGTTAGCCATCTCAGCAGCCGGCGCCAGCCGAGTGCGAGTAATGCGTGCGTGTTAAATCTTGATTAACTCGCCCTTTGTTTTCACTGAATTAGCTCTTTCCGTGCCATTGACGATGGTAGACGTCCAATCGTGTGGCTCTTTGTCATCCTTCTGCTGTGAATGTATATTTGTTGGTCATTAGTAGATGTCCATTCCAGTTGATGGATGGATTTGACGTTCAGGGTTATGAGTGAGAACCTCTTGGTACTTCATGATATGATACGATTTGCGATACAAAGCTCACGATAATGATGATCTGACAATATGGCGATACAACGATACATCGGTCAGGAAATTATTCTAGGATATTCTACAAACAACTAATAAACAGAAAAACAAGCTTCTGCTGAGAATGGAAATTAGTTTATCATTAGTAGACGTCCAATCCATTTGAACTGGGAGGATTGAACGTCTATGGCCGGTAGTGGCAGCCAATACCAGGCAATGAGGTGATTTTGGGCCATTTAAGCTCATTTACCTGTTCATTTTTAGTTACGTCTAGTAGATCTTGGGGTATTTTATGGGTCTCTTCCTGTTTATTTTGAGTTACAGAACAGGAAATGACCTGGGAATCACCCGAATGAATAGGCTGTGACTCAAACTCAAAAGAAAATGACCTGTAAATACCCTAAAATGAACAGCAAGTGACCTGTAAATGCCCTGAAAATCGGACAGAATGACTGTGAATGCTCTGGTTTCGAATGAACGAACGTTCCCAGTCTAAATGGATTGGGTCTCGAGCCACGTCAATGCAGCCTTAGAGTTAATTTAGACACTATTATGGTGGAAGATTTTGGTAGCAACTTGTTGGTTCATTTTTTTTTTTTTTTTTTTAAAGACATTTTTTCAAAACGATATCTCGATTTTTGGCAGGAGCATATTGATAACCTTTTGGGATACAAAGTATCACGATAGATCACCATTTCGATATTTTGTCACACCCCTATTCAGGGTTTCCCCTAGGATTTTTTTGAAGCTTTGGTGGTGGTGGGCTGCATCAAAGTCGGACAGCCCCACATGTTGTGCCGTGGCAAAATTGCATCTTGTGTTGAAAGAATTGTAAATATCTCTAAAATGAAAGCCGCACAAACAAAACTTTTACGGCACAAACGATTTACATCATTTTTCTATAACTTTGCATCTGATGGGTGGGGGCAACTTCACGGAGGTCCGTAGAAATGGTCACAAAGCACACATAGCAATATACCAAGTGTTGTCTTTTTTTTTTTTTTAAACCTCTGGGTCATCGTCTTGCCGTCGTGTTGCGTGATTTTGCTGTTGTTGTTGTGCTGCGAGCATTTGCTGTCGTGTTGTGGCAATTGGGATTCATGCTTTTGCCAATTTGCAATCGTGCGTTAGGAATTGGGGATCATTTTGTGGCAGTTTGCATTCGTGCTTTTTTTCTTTTTTGCAAAGCGTTTGCAATTGGGGTTTGTGCTTTTTTTCTACTTGCATAGTGTTTGGACTTTGCATTTCGCCTGACACCTCTCGGCCACACGTTTCTAGCTCGTCATTGTCATGAAAAAATGATTATTCGACGAAATACAGGTTGACCCAAAAAATAGGAACAAAACCAAGAGTGATGGAAGCAAAACATTTTATTCATCGTAATTGAAACCTTAAAACCTGACATTCAAGAAACAATGATGGAATTTTCATATAAAAATGATGTCCTTTCAATGGCGTTCTGTTGCATGAATGCATTCTTGAAATTTGCAGTTGACCGCTGTTGACAAAAAAATGGGAATTTTTGCGTATTGGCAGACATGAGCAAGTGTCAGCGCTGTAAGACCTTCAGCAAGTACACAATGTGCCATTTTAGTAACCATGGTGAATTCAGGATGAATTTCACAGTATCCCAGCAATTGATGAGGAACCATTCTCAACAGCAGATTTCAAGAATGCATTCGTAGAAGAGGACACCATTTATAGAAGGTCATTTTTTTTTTTTAAAAACCTGTCCTATTCAGCTGTTTGACACAGAGAATGGAAGTCTAAGTGCCCGGATTCTGAACAGTTTTAATGTTTCACATTGAGAGTCTGACATACTCCGATTGTGATCATTCAAAGTACCTTTTTATTATGACAAAGCAGCGAACAGGAAGGGATTATGGGGGGACAGAAGAAAAGAAATACAAGAGAAGAAAGAAAAGAAACACATACACAAACAACAACAAGAAATACATTGAACATTTAAACTAGTTACTAATATGCTGGTGCTATCGTCAGCGAGATGTATTTCCGGTTTACACCATGTGGGGGCCTATTGGCCAGTGAAAGAGGAGAATGGGGGTGGGGGTGTCTATAAGACTATAAGCTAAGTGATTGAAAGGGGTAGAGTGTACACAAATCAGTTCTGTGATCTAGAACCCAGTAATCGTGTGAATCTCTTATGAGTGTAAGCCCGTTGGCGACCAACCCTACGCCGCCGCATCGCCAATCCCGGCACCGGAACCCCCAACCCGAGCATGCCCTACCACATCCAGCAGCACGCAAGCCCCACCGGGCACGCGACAGCCACGCAGACGGGCGGAGAAACCGCGCGGGCGCCAACCCAGGGCCATGGCCCCCACCCAGCCAGCCCGGAGAGGGAGGGCGGGCGGGGGGGGTGGGTTTGGCCATGCGCAGCCCATCCCTCCTCCCGCCGCCCAGCAAAGGAGCCCCCCCCCCCCCCCCCCCACGGGACCCAGGGTGGTCCCCCGAGCCACCCGTGCGCCCATCAACCGGCCTTCAGGGATGGCAGGAGGGGACGCATCACCAACCCCACGCCTACACCCACCCCCGCCCGCCCACCCGGGCCACGAGCCACAGCCACAGCCCCCCAACCGGCACGGCACGCCACGGGACCCCCAGCGGCCCACCAAGCCCCAGGCAAGGCAGGGACCCCCGCCGGTGCAGGCGACACCCCGCTGATACACCGGCGCCCAGCCAGCGACCCGCGACGGAGCGCAGGGCGGATGCCCAGCCAGAGAAGAGAGGGGAAGGCGGAGGCAGGAGAACGCCCAGGAACTGCCACGGGGCGATGCAAGATCGGAGACCCGACCCCCCCAACCCACTCCCGCGGCCGGCAGCCGAGGCAGAGGGGAGGCCACACCCCGGGAGCCACGCCATATAGAAAAAGTGTGGGACCCACCTACCACCCTATTACTGTGGCTGCCAGGTTCCCGACTGGCAGCCATCACCCAGCACCGTGATGGGGGTGTGAGGGGAGGGGAGTGCAATGTATGCATTAAAATAGGAGAGCTTGGCTTGGGGCAGTGGGACCGCAGCATGGAGTTTCTGCCCAGCTGCCTGTCCCACCGCCCTTTGCCGGAGCTCTCCTGTGGAGTATGATGTGTGTGGTGCATTTAAAAAAGGTGCAGGGATGGCGGGGCCTGTGGTGAGGAGGCAGCCATGAGGCCCCCCCCCCCCCCCCCCCCCCAACAGGTCCCAACCATCCCACAACCCTGGTGTGTGGTGCATTAAAAACAGGGGGGAGTCGGGCTGGGACTGTAAAGCCCCATCCCAACTCTCCCCGGAGAAATGTATGAGCATGTAAGTGCCAGGGTGAAAAATATTTACAGTGCCGAAGTGAGAAGTGCGTGAGTTAAGAGGCAGGCTTCCGCGGGCGTGGCCCCGTCCACCAGAACCACCGGCCCCAGGGCGGAAGAAGCGTCAGGGCCCCGATCAATCCCCGCCCCAGACCACCCACGGCACCTCCGCCACCGCCCACCCCCCTCCCACCCACCGAGCACCCACCCCGCACCCCGAGCAGGCGCCACACCAAGCGCCGGCGACCTGGGGGCGTCCACCCCACCGGCAAGGGACAGCAAGCCTCACCCTAGGCCCCGCGGGCCCCAAGAGGCCCCGCCAACGACCCCGCCGGCCGGGGGGCAGCCGCGGCCGCCGCGGCCCAGGGAGGCGGACAAGGCCGGAAACAGACCAAGGGGAGGGAAGCGCACCCCCCACAACCCACCCCCGGGCCAAGAGGGGCGCGCGGTATGGCACCAGAGGGCACCTCCCCGGCACCCGGTACAGGGAGACGCGGCTCCGGCCGGGCGGACCTGGGAGGGAACCATGGCTGCCGCATACACCCCTCGGCCCCCACCCCAACTCCACCCCACCCCAAATAGAAGGTCATTTTAAAAAAACGAAAATTCCATTGTTTCTTCAAGGGAACCTTGGATTTAAAACTTGTTGGCTCTAATAAGCCAGAGTTGTTCTTTTACTAAAATATGTTATTAGAAACACATAAAATATTGCCACCAATTTAAAAAATCTATAATATTTAGTACATTTTTTGACCTACCGTGGGAGCCATGTTTTAAGCGCTAGATTGTCACTATCACTCTATGAATACTACCAGGTTACTGCAATTCCGTCTATGCGGCGAGGCGTCCAAAATATTCATTCATCGGTTAAAAGCGGCAAGTACTTACTAATTGTGTTTTTATTGAGTCTTTTGTTACCTTTACATTTCCTCAAAATACTTTTAGGATGCGTTTCCCTCTCATACTTTTAAGCATTGTGTTTTGAAGTGGTAGCTTGAAATCAGATTGTTGATTTGTTGACCACATTAGTCATGGAGCATATTTAAACCACCCTTATTTCATATTACTACTAGGTATTTTCTTAAGGTAATCTTTAGTATGTTCTGTGTATGCATCCAAACAAAACAAGTTGAAAGCGCACCGTAGTTCTTTGGGTAACAAATTCTCTTGTAGGACGTTTCGCTGATGTAGCACATTTTGGCCGAACACCGCTTTTTTTCCCTACTCTCGTCTCATCCCGTCTTTCCAGTTCATTTTGCTTTTGCTGCTCGTTTTGTTAAATATCGACGGTGCTGTCATTCTCATTAATGTTCCTCTTGGGTTCAAATTGAAAGGGTTGAACAGATGCCACGTTTATGTTGCTAGAGTCATACTCTGGAAGCCTGGCAGCGTAACCATGTGACGTCACTGCGAAGTCAACAACAATGGCGACCTACTAGTTAAACTAATTTTACAAATTGTACAAAAATGAAAACATCAAGAGGGGTTTCAATATCAAATTATTTAAACTCATAAAAACGTTTCTTTTAAGAGTGTCTTTCTATCTGTGGATTCCTTTAAATGGCATGTTTTAAGGTTTCAATTACTAACAATGTTTTTTTGTCTCTCTTGATTGGATTGTTAACAGGTTTTTGGGTTAACCGTTATTGTCATCGTTGACGAAAACAATAGCGCCAGAAAAAGAAATATTTTGTCACACCCAACTTTTTTTAAGCAACGCAGAAATTAAAAACCTACCGAAAATAAAGCTACTGAGTTGTCATGACGCTGAAACGGTCACTTACCGCTGAACAAATGTCATCTGACCTCACCATTTGTCTTGTCAGCTTTAAATGGATTGCTCTTACTTCATGGTGGAAAAGGTCGGATTGATCCGAGCACTGTCATTTAACGTATTTGGACCGGTCACTGCACGTTTAGGAGCTAATTGATGCTCTCCTTTTAAACGCTTTTTACGACCGCCATAATCCCCGAATGTGACTTTAGAATGACCTGCTCCTTTTTGTTGCACTTCTTTGATTCATTAGCGTGATTAGCCTTACTTGCCGCGCTTCGATATATGCGGGATGTCACATCTGAACATGTTAAAATTCTGTTTCATTTGAAAAACAATGCCCTAGTGTTTGTTTTGCAGGAATTGTCGCCTGGTTTTCCCAGACACTACTCGCTCAATTTCTCAATTGCACAGCCGTTGCGGGTCGCCTCACTTAGGTAATTAAAAAGCCCGGCGGCATCAAGCGCGGTAGCTGAGCTAGCGTGCATAGAGGTGGACTGCATCAAAAGCTGGCAAGTTCCTGAGTAGCCTTCATTTACATAATTTTTACCAGAACCACGACGTATAATGCGATAAATCTACCTCGTGAAGTTGGCCCCCCATCACACTCAAATTCATATAAAAATGATGTCAATTTTTTGTTTTACTCTGGTGCTTGTTTCTGCTGGAAAAGTTTTGTTTGTGCTGCTATCTTTTTGGAGATATTGAGATATTAATTTCGAGTGATGATGTCACGCAGCGCCCTCATCAACTGCGGAACGGAACCGCAATGGTACCATTTGTTTGTGCTAGGTTTGTGCTGTAAAAAATTTGTTTGTGCTGCGATCGTTTTATCGATACCGAGATATTAATTTCAAGTGAGGACGTCCATCGCAGCCCCTCCGTTGCGGCTGACGGAGCGTACAAACTCTCTCAATAACAGAGGGGTGTCCTAACAGCTAGCGCAGACGTAGCACAAACAAATGGCACCCCTTTCGGGTCCATTTTGCAATAAATTGGGGGCTGCGTGGCGTCATCACTCGAAATTAATATCTGAAAACGATAGCAGCACAAATTAAGCATAAACATTAGCGTACCGCATGTAACAGGGTCACCTTTGCTCATTAACTCATTCACTCCCAGCCATTTTCACCAGAGCAAGGCCCTTCGCTCCCGGCCGTTTTTCTGGATTTTGACTGATTTTGCAAGGCCCACAGAAAATTCTGTTCTATTGCTATATAAACATTAGAGATGTTCCGATCGATCGGGTCTGATCACGTCATTTTCAAAGTATCGGAATCGGCAAAAAAATATCGGCCATGCCTTTTTTTTAAATAAATATATATATATATATATATATATATTTGAATTAAATCGTTTTCCTATTGTATTTAATGTTACAGACATAATATATTACACTCATCCAGAGTCTTTAGTTTAGGCTTACCGGAGGGTTATCAAAAGTATCCCGATAACGGCGGCATGTCACGTTAAAATATTTAACGCTATTTTAATATATAAGCTGCACGATCCTCTCACTCATTGTCGCGCTCAATCTGTAATGGCACCGCTTTACCTTTATAGAGAGATAAAAGGCGGCGCAACATAAGTAAAGTGAATTTTGGCAGCCTTTGATTAGAAAAATCATGGGAAGCAATGTGGGGAAGCAGGGTGGAAATAGATCTTTGTCTTACCACTTTAAGTTATTTCCCAAAGCAGAGAAGATATATCCATTGGTAGCACGACCCACAGTCATCGTTGTACTTCCCATCATGGTTCCACTCCCATCATGCATTGGGGCATGCCCGCAGTATCATTTACTGAAAGCTCAACAAATACACTAGATGGCAATATTTACTCACAATACACATAGTCACAAGTCTTTCTATCCATGGATCCCTCTCACAGAAAGAATGTTAATAATGTAAATGCCATCTTGAGGATTTACTGTCATAATAAACAAATACAGTACTTATGTACTGTATGTTGAATGTATGTATTCGTCTGAGTTTTATTCATTTTTTTCTTAATGCATTGCCAAAATGTATATGATCGGGAAAAATTATTGGGAATGATTGGAATTGAATTGGGAGCAAAAAAAGCAATCGGATCGGGAAATATCGGGATCGGCAGATACTCAAACTAAAACGATCGGGATCGGCTCGGGAGCAAAAAAACATGATCGGAACAACCCTAATAAACATGGAACCCACCAAAAGAAAGATTACTCTCTTCTTTCAGCAGAAAAAAAGTAAGTTCATATCTTTTTCCATTCTTTAGAAATCAGCATTAGAAAATAGCTTAGTTTGAGCAATTTTCCAATTTCTGATTTTTGTAAACGCTTGCATTTCAAACATAACTTTGACTTTAACACAGCTATTTTTTGCTTTAGTTACATGATCCCAAACATCTGCATAATGTTTTCCTTTTACAAAATATCATAATGAACAAGACAAATAGAGCTTTTGATAGCAAAGTAACATTTTGTTTACACATGACTACTGAGATGCCGAGATGACACCGTTGTCGCTGCGTCTGCCGTATAAACTTTTCCCTCATCGTTGTCTGTCTCACAAAGATGGATTATTTTTGAATCTCTGCAGGGTCTGCTTGGCGAGCCCGCTGCACGGTGGTCTCAGTCGTTTTGCTCCGTCGTCAAGCGCCTGGCATTCCAGGCGTCCTCTCGGTTGTTTTGTTCGCTCGTCCGCCGCCTGGCATACTGCCGCCAGCGCTCTGATCGTGCTGCCCGGCTTTTCATTGCTGTTGAATTGGGTTGCGGGTCTTTACAAAATGCGCTACTGCCCTCCATTGGCCAGTTTTATTGCTTTAAAATGGGTTTGGAGCCTTGTTTTTTGTTTCTCAGATAGATCGCAAGCTATACATTCTTCTTAAAAAATATAGCGTATTTATACGTTTCTGGGAGCAAATGAGTTAATATTCATGACGTTAGCAACTGTTGGTAGCGGGGTCAAACTTGCGTTTGTTAGATGCATGTAAATAGTGTATGAACGAGATGTTTATTGAGCCAAACCTACCAATTCTGTCCGAATATGATGTCCCTGCTGCCAAATTCACTGGTAAAGATGTGGAAAAATATACAAATGTTCAGTTAAAGAGATGGCTTGAGTGTCGAGGGAAAAAGAGCCGACCTGATCCAGAGTTAGCTTTTTTATCGACACCTTTTCTTGTGTGTATTGCTTCACGCCACTGACAATGACATTCTCCTGTTTCAACAAGCTATCCTTTACCACCATACTCCCTGTATCTCTTATATACGCTGCTCACACAAATTAAAGGAACAAGGTGTAATACATTTTTGACCCTTCTTGGGGGTTAGTCATATCGCTATTTTTGTGTAGCGATCGCAAATGCTACTCAGTGACAGCCAACGAACACTTTTAATTTTTTCATTAATAACAAATCTTAATTCTATATTTATGTACATTTCCTCCTTACTAAAGTTGTTTCTTTACAACAGAAAAGGTAACAACAGTGACAGTCAGATAGTATTTTCATTTTTTTCAGGTCATTCATTGTCAGACAGAAGCAGCACAGCAAAACGCCACGCTAAAAAATAAGTAAAAATACCAAAATGGCTTGCCTCTTCGGGGTGGGCGGTGGCAGGCAATGGATCAGCATTGTCACCTGTAGGACCATGGCCCCCAAGAAAATGTTTACTGCATATGAAGGTGAATGGCTTCACCTTGCTGGCGTTAAACTGGTCTTTTGGACGCCCGCACAAGTTGATCCATTGTTCACATTTTTTTCCTGTGACTTTTTAGCTTAGGGAAATGTATGAAGAAAACATCCTTCATATGTCGTAATATCTAGGGTCATTTCTACAAGTTCCATAGCAGCAGTGTTTACTTGGCAAATTATTTTTTTGAAAGATAACTGGCAGAAAACAAGCAGGACTAGCATGGGTTGTATACGAGTGCGCTTCTATGTTGACCCCCTTCCAGTTTACCATGGTGACGTCACGAAGCCTTGCGGTCTAATAATAGCATTATTGCGGTACGCTATTGATACAATTTTTAGCCATTTTCAATCAAAATGGGGGGCTGGTTGACCTCGGATTGACCTTATATAATAATTGTAAATCTTAAAAACGATAGCCCAAATGAAACATTTTACAGCACAAACACACAACAAACAATTGACATCATTTTTATTTAAATTTGCGTCTGATGGGGAGTCAACTTCATGGAGGTAATAATGCTTGGTCCTTTTTATCTTCGACTCAGAGGACACGATGGGCGTGATTTTCAAAAATATTTTGAAATGGCCTTGTCAAACCACGACACGTTTCCACTTTGCGTTAGTAAAGTGCATTTGAATTCACAGGCATTCAATGTTGTTTTTTGACCTTGCTGCTTTTTTGCAGAGATTTCAACAAATTCATTGCAATGGCTAGTCACTAGAGCTGGGAATCTTTAGGCACCTAACGATTCGATTACGATTCAGAGGCTCCGATTCGATTATAAAACGATTATTGATGCACCCCCCTCCTTTTTTTGTTTTATTTTTTTGTTTTAAATGTTTTGTACATTAGTTCCAAAATTGTTCAAAAATACTCTCAGGCTAAACCAAACTACTATTTCAGTATCAAGTTAACATATAGCAGTAAAAACATATACAAAAATATCAGTAAATAAAAACCTCTAGTCCCCATTCTATATCAGCAGCTTTAAACTACATTCAATTATTTTAATGTTGTGAATCAACCGTTAAAGTTGTTAAAATTGCTCCCGTCATTCCATAATTTCCCTTTTGTCTACTTTCGACATGTGAAAGTTTTAAAACTATTTTAAAGATAGATTCAAATCAATATTTTACCGATTTAGGAGTATTTTAGATAAAAAGTTAATTAGGTTTGCTTGGAAGGTTCGCTACAACAGCCTTGCAGGGAAGTGTACTGCTTTAAGATGGCGGCCGTTTACTACGCCCGCATCTAGCTTTTTGTAGCTGTGCTGCTTACGCTACCGAATCAATGGTGCATCTAGTCCTATATAAATGATATCTACCGTGACATTATGTCGATGTACTTTATAGCAGCTTTTCGGCAGCAGTCAGGTATGTTGTTTTGTTGTTTTTTTTTTATCTCGTGGCATGAGTTGAGCTAGAGCCGTGAGTTGAGCATTGGCATAACCGGGTAATGAGAAGCATGATGTTTAGCTACTCTCGCTCCCTTCTTCATTGTTCCAAAGACCGCGCGGCGCGCTGAGTGTGTTGTACTTCCGCTTTACTTTGCATATTTCAATAATCGGAATTTGGATGTTTGTGAATCGTTCTCGAATCTTCCACGGCCAAATTGCGAATAATCTAAGAATCGGAAATTTTGCACACCTCTACTAGTCACAGTGTTTAAATTGTTAGAACATTAAAAAGAACAAAGAGAACAACTGAAAAGACTTTTTTCCTTCCAGGTAACGCAGCCCCTTGAGGTAATAATGTAACCCCAAAAGTGTGTTTGTTCTCTTGATTGCTCATAGACATTCAGTGAAATACAGTGGTATAAAAAAAGTATCTGAACCTTTTGGAATTTCTCACAATTCTGCATAGAATCACCATGAATTGAGATCTGATCTTTGCAAAATCTCACAGATGTAAAAACAGTGTCTGCTTTAACTAAAACCACCCAAACGTTTACAGATTTCATATTTTAATGAGGATAGTATGCGAACAATGACAGAAGGGGGAAAATGAATAAGTGAACCATCACATTTAATAATTTGTGGCCCCCCTTTGGCAGCAATAACTTCAACCAGACGCTTCCCGTACCTGCAGATCAGTCTGGCACATCAACCAGGACTAATCTTGGCCCATTCTTCTCTACAAAACTGCTGCAGTTCAGTTAGATTCCTGGGATGTCTTCATTAATCGCTGTCTTTAGGTCATGCCACAACATCTCAATGGGGTTCAAGTCTGGACTTTGTCTTGGCCACTCCAGAACATGTAGTTTTCCTGAAACCATTCTGAAGTTGATTTACGTCTGTGTTATGGGTCATTGACTTGTTGCAGCATGCATCCTCTTTTTAGCTTCAACTGTCTGACAGGCGGCTTCAGGTTTTCCAGCAAAACATCCTGATAAACCTTTGAATTCATTCTTCCAGTAATGATTGCAAGTTGTCCAGGCCCCAAGGCGACAAAACAACCCCAAATCATGATGCTCCCTCCACCATGCTCTTGGTAAGCTCTTCCATTTTTCCTCCACACATGACGTTGTGTGTTACTCCCAAACAATTCAACTTTGGTTTCATCAGTCCATAAAATATTTTGCCAAAACTTCTGTGGAGTGTCCAAGTGCCTTTTTGCGAACATTAAAGTGCAACAATGTTTTTTTACTAGACAGCAGTGGCTTCCTCCGTGAAGTCCTCCCATGAACACCATTCTTGGCCATAGTTTTACATATAGTCGATGTGTGCACAAAGATATTGGACTGTGCCAGTGAATTCTGTAAGTCTTTAGCAGACACTTTAGTGTTCTTTTTTTTTACCTCTCTGAGTATTCTGCGCTGAACTCTTGGCGTCACCTTTGGTGGACAGCCACTCCTTGGGAGAGAAGCAACAGTGCCAAGCTCTCTCCATTTGTAGACAACTTCTCTGACTGTCAATTGATGAACATCCAGACTTTTAGAGATGGTTTTGTATCCTTACCCAGCTTTATAAAAATCAACAATCCTGGATTTTAGGTCTTCAGACAGCTCTTTTAACCAAGCCATGATGGACATCAAACAATGCTTGTCAACAAGACAATTCTTACCAGGTGTGTGTTTTATAGTGGGCAGGGCAGCTTTAAACCACTCATCAGTGACTGGGCACTAGGCATGTGCCGGTATGAGATTTTGACGGTATGATAACCGTGAGCAAAAATACCGCGGTTTCACGGTATCACGGTATTGCAATTATAGCTCCAAAATGTGTTATTTTGAGATGTATGGGTTAAAAAAAAAAAAAAAACTTCTTTTCATTGAACAGGATTTTTTTTAGAACATAGTTGCAAATTGGAATATGAATGTATTGTTAAAATATATAAATTATCAATAAAAAAAACAAATTTTAAATAAAATTAAAATATAACGTAGACTATACCCACAGCAACAGCTCAAGTTGCTCAAGTTTAGAGCAAGAACAAAATAATTTCTATAAAAAAAGTAAAAACTCTTTTGAATAAAATTTTTAAAAATTTATACTGCATAATTTTTTTTGAGGATTGAAAAGCTCAAGTGAAGTTTTGCCATTTTCAGCCACTGTGTCAACTCTAGTCTACATGATGTCATGCCTTTGTGTTAGAAAGAACAAAGAATTCAAAAGTTAATAAGTTAGTTAAAAATGTATAAGTTAGTTAAAATGTAAATATTGTTGTGGAAAGGTTTCATCTTAAAAAAAAAAAAAAAAATTGGGATTGAGACCTCTCCTTGATCCAGTGAACGTGAATTTGTGCTTAGGGCAAGATCATCTTTCCTCAATTAACGATCTTTGATGCTATGCCTTTTTTTCCCCTTCATTCAAGAGAATCATGCTTGTTTTCTCACTCTGCGGCTGTAACACTCGACGAAGTTGCTCTCCCAACTAAGCCTAGGCTAACATTCGTCTTTTGTAAGCTTTTAGTTAGTTTGTATATCGAATTTCAAAGGAAAATATGTGTTTTGTTTTTGGCGAACTCATAGTGCTAATCTGTTTAGCTACTCACACATGGAAAAATACAATTGTACAACGTTTTAAATGTATTCATTCTGTATATTTCACTTACCTCGATTTGAGAGCTCAATAAATTGAAGAAAAGAACGCCTTATGTTTGGAGTATTTGTTTAGGGTTCGCTGGCTGTTTAGCCGATAATCACTTTCACACGCAGCAACAAACGGGAGGGGGTGAGCGCTGCCGCGCCACGCCACGCCACTTCTGGCTGGATTTTTGACACATGAAAAATGGCGAATACCGTACTACGGTCTGACGGAAAATTTTAGTGGTTTTGAAACCGCGACGTTTTCACACCACGGTAAACCGTGAAACCGGTAACCGGCACATGTCTACTGGGCACACATTCGACTTAAATTATTTGGTAAAAATTGGTGTCAATTGCTCTTTAAGTCTCCTTAGGCAGAGGGTTCACTTCCTTATTTTCCCCCCTTCTTCATTGCTTGCATGCTATCCTCATTAAAATATGAAAACCTCTCAATGTTTGGGTGGTTTTAGTTAAAGCAGACACTGTTTTTACATCTGTGTGATTTTGACAAAGATCAGATCACATTTGATGGTGATTTCATGCAGAAATATGGGAAATCCAAAAGATTTAGATACTTTTTCATACCACTGTATCTCACTGAATGTCTATGAGCAATAAAGAGAACAAAGACACTTTTGGGGTTACATTATTACCTCAAGGGGCTGCGTTAACTGGAAGGAAAAAAGTATTTTCAGCTGTTCAAAAAAATGTGTCAAATTTCCGTTACAGATGGGTCAGTTGGCGATGATTTTTTTACATGCTTTGGGGAAGTTAAAAATTCCCTTAATTTGTACAGAATTGTACATGCTAGCTAGAGAATTTCTCTCGAACATCAATTTTCATCAGGTTGGGAATACCGTTATACCCAGTCATGACACCTTTTTTGATTAATTTGATGACTTGTGGAACGGTCCATATAGATATTCTATTTGGCATTCCCCAACTTTGGAACTCTTCATTTATTTTTGAAGTATGTTTAACACAACAAATCTAAAATTAGTGTATCAGTAGTTTAACCATTTTACAAGATTTGAACATGTCAGCTTCGATGGCCTGTGTGGAAGAAACATTACATCAAAGGTAAAGATTTAGTTTACTAGTACAATTAAATGTATAAAATATTTGAAAAGAAATTTAATAAATATTGAATATGCATCTTTTTTAGTTGTATACAACTGAACGAGTAGTGGATTTAAGCCCGTTTTAAATATTGAATTCACTCAATATTTAGTATACCACTAGAGGGAGCCCTTGTGCTGCAATTTGAGAACTACCGCTTAAAATTAAATTCTGTGACGTGTGTGTTTGCAGGTGCCCACGTTCCACCACAGTGGAGAGCACGCCAGGATGAGGAGACTGTAGGCACCCGCCGTAGTATGGCCGCGTCCCGTTCCTCGCGCGTCACAAGGTCATCGGTGGGGCTTAATGGATTGGACGAGAACTTTTGTGGCCGCACGCTCAGGAACCGCAGCATCGCTCAGCCCGAGGAGACATTTGTGTCTCCGCTCCCCAGGGCCCGGTCGCCCAAGAAGAGGCAGGAGTCTCGGCATGACTCCAGGCAGGTGTCCAAACAGCAGGGGTCCAAGAAGGAGGACAAGCAGGAGTCCAAATCAGACCCCAAGAAGGAGAAAACCAAACAGGAAACTCGAGAGTACGTTGAAAATGAGTTGGTCCAGGACTCTGAGCAGCATATCTCATTGTTGGAACGGTTAAATGACTCCAAAGACTCAAATAGTCCTTTGGTAGCTGAGCAGGAGCCGTCGTCCGGCCCACTCAAACGTAGCGGCTCGTGTCTGGAGAACGACGTTAGCCCCGAGAAGTCGGAAAACTGCGATAAAGGGAACGGGGCGCCGGCTGCCCCTCCTTTAATCAAAAGGGCCAAGCGGTGTTCCCGACCCGAATCTCAGGGACACGAGGAGGATGCGGCAAATCCCGAGAGTCCTGTTTCCGACCTCTGTAAAGGCAACACTTGTGAAGACATTCCTGCCTGTAACTCGGACTTGGCTCCTGCCTCGCCTGCCCTCGCGGAAGAGGAGCCGGCTAAAGATGGCCGGGAGGTGTGCGAAGAGGCACTGTGGCTCCCGGACTCACACAAGGCCTCCAATGGACTCGGGGATGACGTGGTGGAGAAACTCGCCGAGGACTCTTCAACTCCTGCATCAGTCACGGGCTGTCCTACGCTGCTCAACGGCGACCAGGCTGGGGCGTCCTCTTCGCCCCAACCGACGGTGCCTTGTACAAACTCCAGCCCGGCGCGCGCAGCAGTCGCAGCCTCGGAGGCATCGCCTGCGTCCTTCTCGCCGGCTCCTCCGGAGGACCCGCTCCCGGACTTGATGGTGGCTAGGGAGCAGGAAGTGGAGCACGTTGAGGTGGACGTAGTAGGCGACCCCCTATGTCTGGCCGGCGAGGAGCAGGTGATGGACAGCGAGTGCGACGCTAACGGAGGTCCGCTCACGCCGGTCCCAGACGCTGCCTCGGCCGCTTCACCTTCACCCGCAACCTATAATAGCAACTCAGGAGAAACGACGCCCCCGCTGGCGCCGACCCCGCCGCCCACCGAGCCCGGTTGCACCCCCCCGTCTTTTGCAGAACTTTACGAACACAGGTACACCCTACGGACTTCGCCACATAAGGTGTCCCCCGCTAAAGCCTGCTCTCCGCCTCGGGACAACGGGAGGGAAGAAGGGGAGACGGCAGAAGAAATGGACGAGGACTTTTCTGTTCCCTTGAACTCCTTGTGTCTCCCGGAGGACAAGGGGACCACCAGCGCGCCGCCCGGGGACCAAACGTGTGGCACCCATGACGTCGGCAAGGAAGTGGCGTGCAGTCAAACGACTGAGGAGGAGGAGGAAGAGGAGCCAGATGTGTATTACTTTGAATCTGATCACCTGGCTCTGAAACACAACAAAGAGTATGTGTGAGGAGCTTTCGCGGGATTTTTGTTCACCCCGCTACCCTCCCTTTGCCGTCTCGCTCATGTAGCACACCCTAATCGTTTCACTTTATTCAAATAATCCTGCTGTGCTCTTGATGTTAATAGGATTTGTGGCTGGTAAAAATTGAAATAATGCTGTGTAATACTCTGAAACCAGCGGAATGCAACTCAATCCGCTCCGTGAGAATTTTTGTGTCTACATCGGTTTTAGGCGCAAATATTTATTAGCCGGTTAAAAAGTGTCACTTTATCTCATAGGCTGCCATTGACGGTGATAGAAAAAACAGTTGTTTTAAAAATAAACTGTTTTGCATTGACCACTCGGTAACAATGGCATATTACGACCTAAAACACTGAAAATAAGGAAACACGAAAAGCTTTAATGTTGTTTCATAAATTAACGTATTGGGTGCCATTGACGGCGACCGTTCGAAGTACAGTTACACAGTGAAGGCCAAAAGTATTGGCACCCCTGCAATTCTGTCAGATAATGCTCAATTTCTCCTAGAAAATGATTGCAATTACAAATGCTTTGGTAGTAATATCTTAATTTATTTTGCTTTCAATGAAACACAAAACAGAATGGAAAATAAATTAAATCATTATCATTTTACACAAAACTCCAAAAATGGGCCGGGCAAAAGTATTGGCACCCTCAGCCTAACGCTTGGTAGCACAACCTTTAACAAAATAACTGCGAACAACCGCTTCTGGTATCCCATCAATGAGATTCTTACAATGCTGTGCTGGAATTTTAGACCATTCTTTTTTTGGCCAACTGCTCCAGGTCTGAGATTTTAAGGGTGCCTTCTCCAAATTGCCATTTTCAGATCTCTCCCCAGGTGTTCTTTGGGATTCAGGTCTGGACTCATTGCTGGCCGCTTTAGAAGTCTCCAGTGCTTTCTCTCAAACCATTTTCTAGTGCTTTTTGAAGTGTGTTTGGGCTCTACATTATGCTGCGAAATTTGTTGGTAGTCTTCAGACTTCATAATGCCATGCAGATAGCCAAGCAGCCCAGTGCCAGAGGGAGCAAAGCAACCCCAAAACATCAGGGAACCTCTGCCATGTTTGACTGTGTGAACCGTGTTCTTTTCTGTTGTTGCCTCTACTTTTGCCTTATGTGACAGATTATTCTTCCAAAACATTTTTTGGCTTTCTATGGTAAGTCTTGGCAAACTCCAGCCTGGCTTTTTTATGTCTCTGCATCAGAAGTGGGGTCTTCCTGGGTATCCTACCATCGAGTCCCTTTTCATTCAGACGCCGACGGATAGTATGAGTTGACACTGTTGGACCCTCGGACTGCAGGACAGCTTGAACTTGTTTGGATGTTAGTCGAGGTTCTTTATCTACCATCTGCACAATCTTTCGTTGACATGTCTCGTCAATTTTTGTTTTCCGTCCACATCTAGGGAGGTTAGCCCCAGGGCCATGAGCTTTACATTTATTGATGACACTGCACACGGTAGACACATGAATATTCAGGTCTTTGGAGATGGACTTGTAGCCTTGCGATTGCCCATTTTTTTCACAATTTTGCTTCTCAAGTCCTCAGACAGTTCTTTGGTCTTCTTTCTTTTCTCCATGCCCAATGTGCTACACACAAGGACACAGGACAGAGGTTGAGTCAACTTTAATACATTTTAACTGGCTGCAAGTGTGATTTAGTTATTTCCACCGCCTGTTATGTGCCACAGGTAAGTAACAGGTGCTGTTAATTACACAAATTAGAGAAGCATCACATGATTTTTCAAAGGGTGCCAATACTTTTGTCCGGCCCATTTTTGGAGTTTTGTGTAAAAGGATAATGATTTTAATTTTTTGCAATTGCAAACATTTTCTGGGAGAAATGGAGAATTATCTGACAGAACTGCAAGGGTGCCAGTACTTTTGGCCAGCAGTGTAGACTGGTGTGACTGCAACTATGCAAAGAACCCGAGTTCCATCTTATTTGGCTCATTTAGGCATCTTGTTGATGTATTATTCATAAATAACTGGAATGTTTTTCCACCATGAATTTGTTAGCTTCTATCGACGGCGATAGATAGAAATAATTGGATGTCTATCACCATTAATTCACTGATGCCAGCAATCCCAGTTAAAATTGATGTCTATCACCATCAGTGGCATTGACTTAGTTAACAATTCATTTTAAAATAAGACTTTATTAGTACAGTGGTACCTTGACTTATTTTGAAGGGACAGAAAACACGGCGATTAAATGACTTTTATGTGGTGGCTCAAAGTATTTAAGTGTACAAATTTCTTAGTGCTCTGATGATGAAGAAAATAATGTATAAAAATGACAACGTTACAAGGGCAGCCATTATGTGAAATCAGTTATAGCAGCGCACATACACGGGTATTGATTACGTCATGAATAAGGACGAGCGATTGACATACGCGCAGATAATTGTCTAAAATAGAAACATTGGGGGGAAAAAAGGCAGCCAGTTCCTGGAAATCCTGGCTTTTATTGACGTTTTCCCCCACAATTATGAATCAGATTTTTTCGCTGGGATGCACTTGCTAATGGTGTTTTCTGTCCCTTTAATTGATTCTTTGAGTTTTTATGCAGTTTTCGCAAACCTCAAGTTATGATGAAGGCTGGGTATATAAGAAAATGATTCGCTCTTTGAAAACTGACAGGAAAAGAGATGGCTACATTCACGGTTTTGTTTGAGTATTTTAAGTGAGTTTTACTTAACAGGGTAATGTGACCTTTAACGCTGATTCATGCGTCTTAATTGCAGTGTGGAAAAGCTGAGTCCACTGCAACGCGATCGGCCCACGTCTTGCGCTACTATTGGCAGATGTTTCAAATTCCGCTACATAATTTGATCGGGTTTCCGAGACGAGGTTCAGTTGAGCCCGTGAACATAGATCAATACAAGGCCAGGAGTCATTTAAAGAAGGCAGTCTGCCTTTTAAGCTCTTACAATGAACCGCTTGTATGTACTAGTTGGTTAATTTCAGATGTAGCGTGTTTTATTTAGTTTTTAAAAAAAATGTGGAAGACCTCAGAGTCAGATTTCTGTGTTAATGTAACTCTCAAAAGGAATTGCAAGATACGTGACCAGGTTATTTGAAATTATTCGTGTGATCAGTGTATTCACAGGGATGAGTATCATTAACAATAATTTAAAAGTTAAGAAAAAGTAACTCCTAACACTAATTCGTTCACTGCTGTTGATGGCGGTAGACATACAATTAATCACTGTCAGCCCTCGTAGTTCAAATGGATGTCAATTGGTGTCAATGTCAAACTAGGTGGTCTCAGTTTAAAAAATGCTGGCGACCCCCGGCCTAGCTGTGGATGCTTGTGTTTTCTGCGCCACACTGCCTCTCACAGGACAGGTCAGTGCGAGTACTTTGCATAAACCCTATCACATTCCGTTAAAAGAGATGAACACATCACTCGGTTGACAGGCCTCTGAGTCAGTCCGGCTTGGTTCGCCTTCCTCTCCGCCTCTGCGAAATGTCAAAGTGTTCTCTGCCGCGAGGCGTCATGTTTGACACGGCACGGTTCTGATAGTGACACGTCACCCGGAATAGTAATTCAAATGATGTTTTCCCTATGTCAGTTACCAGAGGTTGCTGCAAACCATCAGTGTTCTTGAAGCCCAGCGCACTCAGGCCATCCTGGACTTGGAGACGTTGGCGCGGCACCAAAGAGAGGCCCTGGCCAACCCAATTAGCTTTGTGGAGCAGCTGCAGAAGAGGGTAATGTTGCTTAAATTTTGGATCAGAGGGCATAATTAACTATTATTGACCCAAATCTTTTTTTTTATTTTTTTAAGAAAAGCCGCAGGTTTCCATGTCTTAAAAATGTCATATTTACAGTAGAGGTGCAACAATGAACAACTAACTGATTAGAAAATTAATCGACAACTATTTTGCAGGCATGAAAATCTCTCACCTTTCGGCGAAATTCGCCGTTTTGAAGTCAAAAAGGATGACCTACGTGAATTGTGTAGATCCGAGGAGAAAATTTTTAAGAGGGGTGGGGGGAGGGTCGGGTGTAGGCATGTGCCAGTTACCTTCATGGTTTACCATGCTATGAGAACGTTGCGGTAACAAAACCACTAAAATTTTCCGTCATACAGTAGTATGTATTCGTTATTTTTCATGTGTCAAAAATGCAGCCAGAAGTGGCTTGGCGCGGCAGCGCTTACCCCTTCCCTTTTTGATGCTGCGTGTGTCAGTGACGCTATTCCAGCAAACCCAAAAACAAACACTCCAAACACAACGCGTACTTTTCTTCAATTTATTGATCTCTCAAATTGTGGTAACTAAAATATACCAAATGAATACATTTAAAACGTTGTACAATCGTATTTTTCCACGTGAGTAGCTTCAACAGTTTAGCTTCATGAAAAAGTTCGCCAAAAACAAAACACACATTTTCCTTTCAAATTCAATACACAAAGTTACTAAAAACTAACAAAGACGAATGATGGGCAAGGCTTAGCTAGGAGAGCAACTACATTGAGGTTAATCACAGCCGCTGAGAGAGAAACAAGTTTGAATGCAGGAGGAGAAAGAGAGAGCGTCATAGATCGCTAATTGCGACAGATGATCTTGTCCTAAGCACAAATTCACGTTCGATGGACAAGGGGAGGTCTCACTCCCAATTTTTTTTTATAGATGAATGCATTTGCCAGCATATTGAATTTGGTGAGTAATGGTTTCAATCATTGCAGCTTGCGTTGAACACTGCCAGAGCTAGCCAAATCTCCGGTGAAAAAATAGCTCCCGTTAAGTTAGCGTCAAGCTTGTGTATTTAACGGTAATATAAAAGCAGTGTTGTCAGTTACGCATTATGTGAATAATGCGTAACTGTAATCTGATTACTTTCTTTAAGTAAAGAGCAATCTAACGCGTTCATTTTTCTAAATCAGTAATCTGATTAAAGTTACTTTCCTTGATGCCTGTGCGTTACTATTTTGTTATTGCCACATAATGTATGTAGTATGAAGAATACTGTAGTCATGGGAGTGACATCACATGTCACATTTTCTAATCGGGGATGGAAAAAAAACAGGTCACGTGTAATACTATGATGCGTGAGCCATGAGCGCTGGGAGTTTGCCGCCAAAACAACCTTGCTTTGCTACCTCGCCAGGATGCAATGAAATAGGCAGGAGATATACTACAAACGGCTGCATTTGCACACTGGAAACACAGACATTACATTTTTGTCCAGTAAAGAGGACAAAAATATCTCCATGCGCTGCGAACTTTGCGCTGGCTCAAAAAGACTGTCGACCGCTAAACGCATCCAATTCAAGCACCACTTGGAATTACAGCACAACAGGTAACAAGACAGCCAGGACTTTTTGATACTGCTCGTGCTCAATCCTCGGTTCAAGCTCAGTTGTTGTTGAAGGTTTTGAAAGCTTAGGTTTAAGGAAATTCTAAATATCCATTTTGCCTCCTCAGCTGTAGTTTTGGCTAAGCAAAGCAAACGGCTGTCTCTAAGGTGCTATAGTCACATGATCTGTTCGAAAAATAATTAGGACCCATTATGAAATACTTTGAAGGATTCTTGTTCATTTCATTCATTTTTGTTGTTTTATTGCTCTAAAACTTTTATAGACAACATTTTAATGGCCATATTAAATGGTCTTTATTTTAAAGGGGAAGTTCAGAATTTTTTACATTAGGCTTAATCGTTGAGTTAGCCGTGGTTTAATTAGTCGTTGGAGTCCTCTAGCGTGAGTCAAGGGTGGTTGAAATCAACTCCTTCAACTAATTAAACCCCCGCTAACTCGAATATTAAGCCTTATGTGAAAAATTGTCAAATTTGCCTCATGTAGGCAGAATTTTGGCAGAACGCCGGAACATTTTTCCTCCACACGCTTCTCACCTTTTTAACCCCTGACCCATTTTCATGCCTGATTTTGTTAACCAATTAATCGTTTAGGACTTTCACCTTAAACTTGTCTAAATTCTTGAAATTATACAATATATAACTTCTATGTCATAAATATAATCAGATTTCATCATTACATTTTTGTTGAGTCAAAGTAGGACATGATCAAAAATGTGCTTTGGAAAACAAAAATTCAAATTTTTGCCAATTTTCTAACACTTTGCCGTTTAAACTAGCTTCCTAATAAGGCTGCAACAACTAATGGATTAGCAAATTAATCGACAACTATTTTGATAACTAATTAATCGTTTAGTACTTTCACATTAAATTTGTCTAAATTCTTGAAATTATAACGTATAACTTCTCACTCGTAAATATCAGATTTCTTCATTACATTTTTGTTAAGGTAAGACGAGAGCAAACATCTTTTACTTTGAAAAACCACATTTTTGCCAATTTTATGACATCTTGCTGTCTAAACTAGCTTCTTAATAAGGCTGCAATAACTAACCAATTAAATCAATAAAGTAGTTCCCATTGAATTTGATTGATACATTTGTAGACCAAGGTTAAGTCAGGAAGCTGTAATAAAATATTATTTTTGAAGGAAATAGTCATCCATTTTGTCTTCATTGTTACTTACAGTATGCCTAAAACTTCAAGGTAAATTGTGACGGTAATTGAAAAAAGTGACATTTATGATTCATCGTTTAATCGTCAGATTAATTGATTATGATATTAATCGCAAGTTGCAGCCCTAATTTACAGAAAAGAATTGTCTTTATTCACCACTGTGGTGGAACTCGCTGAGCTTTATTCTTAACAGTGATGTGTTCACAACCTGTCTAAAAATACTAAAGCACTTAATTTGGTCACAAAAAAATGGAAAAAGAAAATATGTACTCCACTTTATCATGATGTCTTAGCTTGCATCGCACAGTGCTCCTAAAATACTCAGAGTGCGCGTTGAACTTGGGGCTAACGGCTGTCCGCTCCAGCCCTAGCATAGCAGTATCGTCATAACGCATATCCTTTTTATTTTTTTTAAAGCTTTGTTGTTTTTTGCGATTTAATCTGAATAGTGCCGAAAAAAACTTGGCTAGCAGCTTTAGTAAACTAACTATGGATATCCTTTTTAATTTTTTTTTTTTATTAATATGTCCCCTTGACAACAAGTTGGCATGCACCTAGAAAGAAATTGGCCTTCTCAAAATCCTAGCTATGCTATCCTAGCAAAGAAGCAAAGGTGGGTAGAGTAGCCAAAAATGTTACTCAAGAGTAGCATTACTTCAAAATAATATTACTCAAATAAAAGTAAAAGTAGTCGTCCAAAAAATGTACTCAAGTACATGTAAAAATGTATTTGTTGAAAAGAATACTTAAGTAATAAGTAACATTGTGAGTAACTGCTTAGAGAGTGAAGAGTTCTTTCATAATTATTTTTTGAAACTAAAAGGATCATATCTCCTGTTTTCGGTGGTCAATCGGTGCCAAATAAAAACTGGGAGAGAGGATAATATCCGCGCTTTCGAGTCATGTTGAGGGCAGCGCTCTCTATCAAATACTTCATTTTTTTTTTTTTTTTACGTTGCTTTAAAGACACCGCATGATTGAACAGGCTGGCGTGATGATAGAACGGCAAGCCTGAGTCTGATTGGTATAATGGAGTAATGTGATTATTGTTGCGATGTCTCTTTGTTGAAATCGGTAGAGCTACTCTTGGCATCGCTGGCTAAAATAAATCCAATATGTAGAATTAAAGAGGAAAAATGTAACGACTCTTGTGTCTCCCAAAGTAGCGGAGTAAGAGTAGCGTTTTTTTCTTCCACAAATCCACTCAAGTAAAAGTTAAAAGCATCGCGTAGTAAAACTATTTTTATATTTCACATTTTTCTCAAAGTTGCCCAAGTAAATGTAATGCGTTACTATACACCTTTGCAAAGAAGGTAAAGGTGCGTTTGACAATGAACTCGTAGCATGTGCTTCTACACTCTGAAACTGTTGTCACACTCACGTTGATGGATAAAGACTGAACTGAACGCACTTAAACTTCCCTCTGACACCTATGAGATTAATGAAACATTTGCTTTTCAGCAAAAAAGCATGATGCTCCTAACATGTAAATATTTATAAATTATCTCCTTCGTTATTGAACCTGCAGATTTGAAAAGGAGAGAAAACGATACTTCTAAAAAATATGGTGAATCAACCACTTTTATGTTTGGTTTAGCATCGGTATCAGACGAAGCAGGTCTTGGCATAGGTGGTTTTTAACATTGTGGCTTTTTTGCCGGCATTTGTCAGGTGAATCTCGGCCTGCCGTGCCCCCAGCGTGTCGTTCAGCTCCCTGACCTGTCTTGGGAGCAGTACACCTCTGGCCTCGGGGATTTCCAGAGGGAGTTTTGTGACAAGAAACGAAAAACCAGGCGGCTCAAGCTCATCTTTGACAAAGGTGTGGCTGCAGGTTTGAAATGGCAGCTTTTGCATTCTGCACTTGCTTTAATTTTCAGTTTTTCACCCTCCTGTTAAGGTTTGCCGGACCGACCGAAAAGTCCCGTGGAGCCCAAGAAGGAGTGCGAAACGTCCACCTTGTATTCCTCGCTCCCCACTAGTGATGCCCCGGAGAATGGCAGGCCGACACAGGTATGACATAAGTAAAATCACAGAACGAGTTAACGACCTGGCATCCCAGTTATTGTTTCCATGCATCTGCAGATGATTCGGGGTAGGCTCTATCACTCCAGCAAGCCTGACACCTTCAACCAGCTGTGGACGGCTGAGGAGCAGGTAATAGCCGAAGCACATGAACGGACACTGTAGCTCCTCAGGTGTTGGTCATGATCACACATTCTGCTGTGTTTGGACCCGTTAGAAGAAACTGGAGCAGCTCCTTCTCAAGTTCCCTCCTGAGGAAGTGGAGTCCAAAAGGTGGCAGAAAATCGCAGACGAGTTAGGCAATCGGACGGCTAAACAGGTGATTTTTACTGCTAGTAAAATGTACGGTTTTACGAATCGCTGTATTCAGTTGGAATCTTTATTTTTGAACGAACCTCATGGCCGCAGGTTGCCAGCAGGGTGCAGAAGTACTTCATCAAACTGACAAAAGCTGGAATCCCTGTGCCTGGTAGAACCCCAAACTTGTACATGTACACTAAGAAGGTATGCAAACGCCATAGCATCATTGGATGTTGGGGACAAAAACAAGTAGTTAACATGCACTCCTTGTCATGGTTGTTGTTAGGCATCCAGCAAGAGGCAGCACCATCACCTAAATAAGCACTTGCGGCCCTCCACCTTCCTCACCTCCTACGAGCCGCCTGTCTTCATGGACGATGATGACGACGACGAGGAGCGAGCAGCGTTTTACTGTGCCATGCACGACCCTTCAGCAGAAGACTCGGTCAGTTCGTACTCACTCTTCATCTTTTTCTGTGTTCCGCAAGTGTAACAGGTCTTTACAATTGGGTTTAATCATGTGTGCTGTGGTGTAAATTACCAATTTCATGATATTACAGTATAAAATCCCAAATTTCCCCCAGAAAACTTCAAGCCAAGTGTGAGGTAGGTGTTTTATTTTGGGGGAAATTTGTTAAATGTATGTTGGCAATTAGGGTTGCAGCTATCAATTATTTTAGTAGTCGATTAATCGATGAACTATTTAGTTCGAATAATCGAGTAATCGGATAAGGAACATAAAAAATTAAAGTACCTGAGCTGAGTCTCAAACGGTATAAAAAAAATAGATAAATGAGGATCTAGTACAACAAAAGAACAATTGGCTAACTTACATAGCAAAAGTCCGCTCGCTTAAATGCAATAAAATGCTAACGTTTTTTTTTTTTTTTTCTTCCATGCTCTTAACAAATGTTTCAAACACATATGCCCACAAAAAATGGCTAAATATACAGTGGGGAGAACAAGTATTTGATACACTGCCGATTTTGCGGGTTTTCCCACTTGCAAGCCATGTAGAGGTCTGTAATTTGTATCATAAGTTCTCTTCAACTGTGAGGGATGGAATCTAATAGAAAAATCCAGAAAATCACATTGTATAATTTTTAAATAATAAATTTGTATTTAACTTCATGAAATAAGTATTTGATACATTACCAACTAGTAAATATTTCGGCTCTTAGTTCTTTTTTAAGAACCCCTCCTGTTCTCCACTCATTACCGGAAGTAACTGCACCTGTTTGAACTTGTTACCTGTATAAAAGACACCTGTTCACATGTTCAAACAAACAAACTCCAACCTCTCCACAATGGCCAAGACCAAAGAGCTGTATAAGGACATCAGGGATAAAATAATAGACCTGCACAAGGCTGGGATGGGCGACAGGAAAATAAGCAAGCAGCTTGGTGAGAAGGTAACAACTGTTGGAGCGATTATTAGAAAATGGAAGAAGTTCAAGTTGATGGTCAATCTGCCTCGTTCTGGGGCTCCATGCAAGATCTCACCTTGTGGGGCATCACTGATCATGAAGAAGGTGAGGGATCAGCCCAGAACTACACGGCAGGACCTGGTCAATGACCTGAAGAGAGCTGGAACCATAGTCTCGAAGAAAACCATCGGAAACACATTACGCTGTCATGGATTAAAATCCTACAGCGCACGCAAGGTCCCGCTGCTGAAGCCAGTGCATGTCCGGACATGTCTGAAGTTTGCCACTGACCATCTGGATGATCCAGAGGAGCAATGGGAGAAGGTCATGTGGTCGGATGAGACCAAAATTGAACTTTTTGGTCTAAACTCGACTCGTCGTGTTTGGAGGAAAAAGAAGGATGAGTACACCCCCAAGAACACCATCCCAGCCGTGAAACATGGAGGAGGAAACATCATTTTTTAGGACTGCTTCTCTGCCAAGGGTACAGGACGACTGCACCGTATTGAGGGGAGGATGGATGAGGCTATGTATCGCCAGATCTTGGCTGACAACCTCCTTCATTCAGTGAGATCCCTGAAGATGGGTCGTGGCTGGGTCTTCTAGCATGACAACGATCCAAAGCACACAGCCAAGGCAACTAAAGAGTGGCTCCATAAGAAGCATCTTAAGGTCCTGGAGTGGCCTAGCCAGTCACTCGATCTGAACCCGATAGAAAATCTATGGAGGGAGCTGAAAGTCAGTGTTGCCCGGTTGCAGCCCCGAAACCTGAAGGCTCTGGAGAAGATCCCCATGGAGGAGTGGGCCTAAATCCCTGCTGCAGTGTGTGCAAACCTTGTCAAGGACTACAGGAAACGTTTGGTATCTGTAATAGCAAACAAAGGTTTCTGTACCAAATATTAAGTTCGATTTTTGTGATGTATCAAATACTTATTTCATGCAATTAAATGCAAATTTATTATTTAAAAATCATACAATGTGATTTTCTGTTTTTTTTGTATTAGATTCCGTCCCTCACAGTAGAAGAGAACTTATGATACAAATTACAGACCTCTACATGCTTTGCAAGTGGGAAAACCAGCAAAATCGGCAGTGTATCAAATATTTGTTCTCCCCATTGTATAAACTAAATTACAAATGCATTAAAAAAAAAAAACATTAGCTCAAACAAAAAGCTTATGTTGGTCTTAACAAGGAGCAACTGGATTCAGCCATGTGAAATGAGGCAGACCTAGAGGGCAGTGTATCCACCCAAATAAATACAACTAAATGCAAACATTTTCAAAACAAACCATTACAACGCCACTTTAATTAAACGAATACTCGAAGCACCAAATTTAATTTGAATCTTTTTTTCTAATCGAATACTCGAGTTAGTCGATTAATCATTGCAGCACTATTGGCAATCTTAAAATAGTTCTAACAAACACAAATAGGGATGTGACTATAAATCAAATACGTGATATGTTGCGATACTTTGTAGCCCCAAAGGTTATCGATATGGTTCCACCATGAATCGATATATCGTTTTAGAAAGGTGTCATTTTTTAAAAATAAAAAGGAAGCGACAGGTTTCTACGTTAGCTCACTGGCCTATTCATTTTGACTGGATTGGTATTGTCTAGTGCCTTTTGTAGGCATTTGTATTTTAGCTAGTTGTGCCCTTGCCTTGTTTTTTATTTGTCTGCCACCCTCGTTTTGGTATTTGAGTGCATCATTTGTTTTTGCCGTGCTTTTGTGGCACCTCGGTTTACACTGGGGTTAGTTTTATTTGATCCCCATCGACCTGCTGTCACGAACCGTTTTTGTCGTCGCCCTTTTCGCGATCGCGTGGTTTTTTGAGTGTGTGTTTAATAAACCATTGTACGCAACCCCTCGGTTGGTGTTGTTTGCTTTAGGGTCCAACCGTGCTTCTGCATTCGCGGACTGTAACATCAAGAATATGTCTATTGTTTTAGTCAAAGTAAGTATAAAATATGATGCAATCCCTTCAAAAGTATCGTTTCAGTAAGATATAAAGGCTTATTCTTAGTGTACCTTTTATACTTTTTTTGGAGCACTGTTTTAGCCTGACAGGGGGTACAAGAAAAGCCTGCCAGACCGCCAGGTTCATGACGCACTGGGAGAAACCATTTCGTTGGCTAACGAGTCAATATTTGTCGATATTCCATGATTCAATTCAAGAGCCATCCACTGATATATCACTGTGGGAACTGTACACATTTAACAGCTCCATTTCACCTGAATACAAAGCAATTTTGACATTTTTGACAATTTTCCTGCTTAAAATTTCAGATATTTAAGGGAAAACCCATTCTTTTAACTCAATACCGGAAAAATGTTCCTGTCATTTGTTAAAATGATCCATCTAAAAAGATAACGATTGGTGTACTCAGGATGATGACGGCATCCCCTTGGAGCTGCGTAACCTTCCCGAATACAAAGAGTTGATGGAGCTGAAGCGTCTGAAGAAACAAAAGCTTCAGGAGATCCGCGAGGACAAAGTCGGCGTGCAACACCTGGGATACAAGGTGACGCCTGTCACCGCTATCTGTCACTTTCCACCATGAATGCGAGATGTTGACGCTCCGTGTGTGCGCAGTGCGACGTGTGCGGCATGGACCCCATCCAAGGTGTACGCTGGCACTGTCAAGATTGTCCGCAGGACAACGCTGTTGATTTCTGCGCCAACTGCTCAGACTGGTCAGTCTTAACACACAAATAACACCAGTGTTGTTAACTTTACTTTTAAAAAAAGTAATTAGTTACAGTTACAAATTGCTTCTCCCAAAAAATAATTTAGTAACTCAGTAAGAGTGATTGGTTACTCAGCAAAGTAACTGATGTTTCTTTTCATATTCTACACGTCTGTTATTACATTATACATTCGATAACATTTTCACATAAAATATGTTTATATTAACTGACAGAATTTTAAAAAATCACCTATACAATAGTGTAACAGTATACAAACTTTAACTTTTAAATGCTGTGAGGAAAAAAAATGCTTTTTCCTGTTGTACTGAACCGTGACCCCCGTACCGAGGTGCTTACTGAATTGTGACTTGTGTGTATCGTCACACCCCAATAATATCTAGATATATTTTTCAATATGCAGGTGAGATTCTGAATCTCCTGCCTCTCCTACCTTTGCTCTAGTTGTTTTGTTTAAAGGTTCATGGATGTGTCTTTCAAGAAAAGTTTAGGGCAAGTGACTATTTTTGGTGATAAAAAGTATATTATTAGCGTCTACAAGGACAACGCCAACTTAGTGATGATATGCACACTCAGCAGAAAAAACAATACATTATTTTCAATTAATTGTGCCCACCTTGACGCCACTAACTGTAAAAAAAAAAAAAGCCTGAGAGTTTAAGATGACGCTCGCAATGCTAATGCTATTGAGAAGGCAAATGCTATGTTAACGCTCTGAGCCACCTAGCCAATCATCATCACGTTTGAAACTGCGTCGCCACCCCCTTCCTTCCTCCCCCCTCCAGCTATATCTCTCAAGAAGCTGTGATAAACTCAGACAATTTGTGTCTCATTCAACCATATTGTAGTAACGCACCCTTTCAAATCCTCAATAATGGTAACGGTGTTGCAAAGATGGGAAAAGTAATTAATTGGATTACAAACTACTGAAAAAAATAACGCCGTTATACTTTTACGCCGTTATTAACAATACTGAAAAGCACCAACAGATTCAGCAGATAGGCTTTATTAGGTAGGATTTTATTCTAGTAATACTACAATGTCTTCCCGAACATGACTGCGTTATCTTAAAGAGTGTTTTGGCTATCATTCATATTGAAGAATATGAAATTGTTTAAAAATGTTTTTTTTTTCATTTTTGGTTGATTTGGACTATTGTAACAGTGATCCCTCGCTACTTCGCGCCCTCAGTCCATGGCGGATTTTTTTTTTAACTAAAAAAATAAAACAAATCAGCTGCCCCGAGCCGATCGCATAGTCTCACGCTCGCACCTTCCCTCTCTCCCTTCTCTTTGTTCGTCGGAGAGTGAACTGTAGTTGCTTATTAAAGTAAACGCTGATTGACAGACAGTTAAGCTTTAATCTCGCTAGTGACTGGACCTTCAAAGGGCCGCATGCGTCAATCATCGTTTAACTTGTTAAACAATTGCTGTGGCAACTCATTGTGTGTAAGTGAGCAGCTGGAGCGGATTTGAGTGCACACTTAATGAATCATTTAATAATTTTTTTTTTTTTAAATGGATTGGGCATAGACTTTTTTCTTGTTTAAAAATAATTCATTAGGACAGTAACATGTTTAAAACTTATCATAATTATTACATTTAAAATGCTAAAAAAACTTTTTTTTTTTTTTTAAATATACGTCTTTTTCTAAGTTATACTTTGGGGAAAAAGGTGAAAAAAAACGTATATGTGTCTTTTTCCAATAATAGATGTGAATAAATACATTGAACAAAAAAAAAAAATTGTGGTGGGGGGGCGGCTACTTTGCAGTTTTTCACTTATCGCGGCGGGTTCTGGTCCCAATTAACTGCAAAAAACGAGGGATCACTATTACAGGTCTTAACAAAAAAAATCAATCAGTAATTTGCAGCTAATACAGAATGCTACTGTTACAGTCCTGACAAATACGAGGAAAATGGGCAATACTACACTGGTTATGAAATCGTGACACGAGCTTCATATGAGTCAAAGATAGACTATAGAATATTACAAAAACACTTAATGGCCTTGGACCCAAAATACATGGTTGCTTTTTTATTTTTATTTTTTTTACCCCTACGAAGCATCTAGATGCCTAAAGTTGTCTGTAACCGGTCTGCTGTGCGTTCCAAGAACAAGAACCCAGCAGGTTCACTATGCTCCTCACCTCTGGAACAAGTTACCTGAAGCTCTGAAGTGTGCTCCAACAGTTAGCTCTTTTAAATCGGGGCTAAAAATACAACGCCGTAATCAAAATTCCCCTATTTCAAATTATTGGGTTCTTCTGCCAGACAGTCATGTTGTAACACATTCATACTGTACGTACAAAATCACACTTTTATTTTGACATCGATGCAGTAATTTTTAAAAAGATTTGTGATTGGTGTGATCAGTATTTGCAATTTTGCGCTTGGCTCACTTTCGTGTTCGCATTCGCTCATTCGCCTCCTCCCAGTTAAAAATGGTTTGGATGACTAGCATTTTCAGTGGCAACCAATGAGTTAACAAAGACGTGACCCAAAGCCTAACAGGAAGTAACCAATGAACAGGAAGCAACCCATCAATGCCTTAAAATCAACAGAAAATTATCCAAAAATATAGAGCAAGTGACCCGTAAGGACCCAAAAATTACAAGGAAGTGACCCAATATAAACTTTATCTGCCATTGAGAACAATAGACGTCTAATTCAGTTAAACTGGGAGGAGTGGCTGTGAATGCTTATCTCTCACTGCCATTGACGGCACTTAACGTCCAATCCAATTTGACTGGAAGGGGCAAATGAACGAATTGTTTTTCATTTGTCATTGTCATTTTTAGCGTGGCTCCTAGCTACACTTTCGCCAAAGGCATTGAATCACCCTGCCTACGACGTTTCGACTTTACGACATCACATGCTTTAATTTTGACATTATAAAACCTGAGATTTGTGTGATCGACTGTGTGCACAACTGCACTTGGTTCCCGTTGGTGTTATTTGCCCCCTTTGCAGTCAAAATGGATTGGACGTCTAGTGCCGTCAAAGGCAGCCAACTTATTTGGCCAAAACTATACTGGTCCAGCTCACATGAGATTTACTTGCTTTGAATGTGGCTCGAGAACCAAAAATAGTTTGACACCTCTGGTGTTAAGCACTTTGAAACACCTTTTGTTGAATTGTTCCATCCAAATAAATTTGCTTTACTTTGCTATTTAGTCCACAAGTTATAAGATAAGCTTTCACTTGTCCCTTTTTTCCCCCCGTGTCCAGCTTGTTCAAGACAGAAACTCACAAGCCCACCCACCACCTGGACCCCGTGTACCAGCCCGAGACGTTCCTGGACCGTGACTACCGCCTGCCCCAGAGCACCAGCTACAACTACCTGGACCCCAACTACTTCCCGGCCAACAGATGACAAATCAGCGGCAGGCATCCGTAGTTCTAGCGAACGCACGCTTTGTCTCGCTCTTTGTCTCTCTCCAGCGCGCACGGCTCCACCGCCCGAGCTTGATCTCCCGCCGTGTCTGAACGGAGCGAGCGGAGCCTGCCGCTCGGGGAGTCGGCCGACCCGGCGGGCCGCCGCCTTTCCCGGGTTCGACCCGGGATCTCTTAAAGACAAAAAAAAAAGTGAAGGCAACATTCCCGGGCGTCGCAGACTGGCGCTGACGCATTTCAAACGCCAACACAGCGTGTCCCCCCCCCCCCCCCCCCCCTTCCGTCTTTTTCGTCCATCAGTGTTTGCCGCCATGGATCACGTGAAGTGTTTAAGGTGACCAGTAGTTGGCGCTAGTTGTTGTGTGTGTGCCATTTAAAACAAATCAAAACAAAACAAAAAAGTTGTTTTGTTGGTCATCTTTTGGTTGAAAACTTCATGGGGAAAAAGATTGTATTTTTGTTAATCTATTTAAAAAAAAAAAAACACCCAAAAAAGATTTGAGGTGGTGCTCGGTGCCTCCACACTTTTATATACACACATAGACATACACACATAAATTGTTTGTGCTCGACTAGACACAGTTCTCACCTTTCAACGCCCCCCCGAACCCACTTTCAGTATCTGTGTATAACAAGTCTGTTTTTATGTAAAGAAAAATTAATAATGTACAAAAAATGCTAGAGGAGAAGCGTGGAAATAAAAAGTATGTGAAAATAATTTTTCTCACCATTGTTTTATTAACAGGTTTTTTTAAGTACTCGGTGGCACCTCCAAAGTAAGCATATCTCTGGTCTCATCTGCAGTGGGTGAGTACAGTAGTTTCCCTCTTAATAAGGTGTTAAAAGTGCTGTGAAATGAGAGCAGTCTTTGTAGCCCAGTCTATCAGTTGTTACCAAAATAGTATTTTGTTTTAGGTGTGTGCCATCTTTGGCACACCACGATTCGATTCAATTACGATTCAGGGTGCTACGATTCAATTTTTGAATGATGATCACGGTATTGACAATGATCGCGATTATCACGATTATCGATGCATCGTACATTACTGATTAATAAAGTCACCGAAAAAATGTATGTTGGTACCCAGGCAGCACTTGCAACAACAGATTTCTGTACTTCTTCGCATGTTTGTAGTGTTACCGCTGTACTTAATCATGGTTTTACACGTTCTGCATATGAAATACACGTTAGCGAATTAGCTAATCAGCTTAGTGCTCGGCGCTACCTATTAACACCTCAAAAACAAGAATAAAGGCTAAACGGTACAAGAGGGTTTGTGTACTCACCTCTTTATAGACGCAAACAGGTTTTAGCAACACACTCAGGACATTTTTCAATTGAAATGCCTTAAAACTACTGCCGGACATCTGAAAGACGATGAGCAACGCACTCTCTTCCCCTCTAGCTCTAAAAAAATAACTGCGGTTGCACAGACGCGCCACCCAGCGGTCGCGCCTCTTTGCCTGCCTGTCTCGTATACAAATTTATTTTCCAGTCTTTTAAAAAGGTGTAAATCTCTCTCCCAGTAACCGGGAGCATCCATCATAACGTTGTGCGTGCATCCATTAACGGTGCAGACGTGTCTTGAATTTCGTTCCGCTTCGAGCGGCTTTCATAAAGTTATGATTGAAAATCATTTTTGAACCTTTATGAATTGTAATCGAATCGTCACGTGTCGAATCGCGTTGCATGTAATAATCGATTTTTTAAAAACCGATTTTAAACTCTAAAAGCAGTGTTTAGCCACGTTTAGAGGACTGTGAAGCTCCGCGAATGAATGAATCATAACCAGTGATGATGAGCATGAGATGTTGAGCGTGTTACCTTTAGTCAATGACATACACAAAACAAGTCTTAGCGCAATCACCACGACTACAGAGGTAGGGCTTAAACGCGTTAATTACGATTAATAAAGCACGAAAAATGTTAAATATTTTAATCATGGGTTACATCTGATTACTTGGGAGTTTTAGGCCTCTGAATTTACTGTTTATAGCTGAAAAAATATACATTTAATGCTTTTTTTCCTGACCATTTAAATGTGCTTCAATGACAGTTCAACATAATCCATGCGAGCCCAGTGTGACATGTTACACTTAGAATTTCACAATTTTGAAACAAATTCAGAATTTTGATATTTCTTGCTCAAAAATCGATTGATGCAAGTCACCACATGCATCTGCAAGTTCCATGAGGGGAAAAAAAATGAGAATTTAGCAAGGTTTATAGTAGAACTGTCCCGACTAGTCGACATAGTCGACGTCATCGATGACGTAAATCCGTCGACGAGCACAACATCCCGTCGACGTTTAATGAAGGGTTAAAAAAATATATGCGTGGAAAGTTCAGAATGTCGGACGCTTGGCATGCAAGCGAGGAAAGCGGCACAAAGCCAAAAAAGAGTCCAAAACATTGACTTACTTTTAAAGAAACAAAGGAGGGTACACTGTTGTGTCCTGTCTCTTCAGTGCCAAGCTTGGCTGCACGTCGGCCGTGAATGATAACGACAGGAGATTGTAAGTCCGTCTAACTAACTAATGACATGTTTTATTGAAGTTGCTAAGCCTGTCGCGATATGCAATGAGTCCATTTATCGCATGGTAAATAAAAATGAGGGCGGTCATTTTCACGGCTGCTTTTTATCGCTGCGCGCGCGTGCGTGCTGATGGCATATGAGACTCCAGTTCTTTTCTTTCATCAACACGCTGTAAACTTAAAGTTCAGACATACAAAATAAGAAAACACATCTATATTAAACACTGTATACGTTAGCATTGCTACATTGAGGTGAATGGGGAAAAAAGACGACCTACTTTAGCCGGCTATAAAACAGGCAGCCTTCTCCAAAACTTGCAGTTAAAAGGTGACACTTCAAACATGACAAATCGCTGGTTAACAGCATATGCAAAAGGAAAAAAAATCTATTACTGACAACACATGCAATGACAAAAAGTGCTTTTTTTTCGAAGTGTAAAGCTTAAATTAGCGATTTAGCGAACGTACTTCCGGTGAACATTTCAAAATAAAAGCATGTAATGTTTGTCATATAAATAACGATTTCTGGAGTTATTCCCACATACTTCAGATTTTACACTAAGAATGCCTTTAAAAATGACACCCTTTATGAAAATTCTGATTGGCAATGAATAATTATTATAATACTATTATATATAGTACTACAGTATACTGTAATATTAATGCTAGGTATTTTTTTAAGAATTGTTTTGAATCATTTTGGAAAGGTGAAGTCAGTGTTCTGAATCTGTTTACGTTCCATTCTTTTGCACAAGTTAATTCTATCAGCATTTGAACTCATTGTTTATTTGTGATTTATTATTATTTATCTGTTTATTTGTATTTAATCAAGAATTTTAGTGTTCCAAAATGTTTTTGTGAATTGACAAGCGTAAAAAAAAATTCATTGCTAAATTAGTTAAAAAAAAAAAAAAATTAAAAATTATAAGATTAGTCGACTAATCGTAAAAATAGTCGGCTGACTAATCAGGAGAAAATTTGTCGTTTGGGACAGCCCTAGTTTATAGTAGAGGTGTGCAAAATTTCCGATTCTTAGATTATTCGCGATTCGGCCGTGGAAGATTCGAGAACGATTGACAAACATCCAAATTCCGATTATTGAAATATGCGAAGTAAAGCGGAAGTACACAACACTCAGCGCGCCGCGCGGTCTTCGGGACGGAACGGAGCGAGAGTAGCTAAACATCATGCTTCCCATTACCCGGCCCCTCGGGTAATGCCAATGCTCAACTCACGGCTCTAGCTCAACTCATGCAACGAGATAAAAAAACAACATACCTGACTGCTGCCAAAAAGCTGCTACAAAGTACATCCATATAATGTTACGGTGGATATCATTTATATAGGACTAGATGCAATATAGATTTGGTAGTGTTAGCAGCACATCTACAAAAAGCTAGATGCGGGCGTTATAAACGGCCGCCATCTTAAAGCAGTACACTTCCCTGCAAGGCTGTTGTAGCGAACCTTCCAAGCAAACCTAATTAACTTTTTATCTAAAATACTCCTAAATCGGTAAAATATTGACTTGAATCTATCTTTAAAATAGTTTTAAAACTTTCACATGTCGAAAGTAGACAAAAGGGAAATTATGGAATAACGGGAGAAATTTTAACAAATTTAACGGTTGATTCACAACATTAAATTAATTGAATGTAGTTTAAAGCTGCTGATACAGAATGGGGCCTGGAGTTTTTTATTTAATGTTATTTTTGTAAATTTGTTTACTGCTATATGTTAACTTGATACTGAAATAGTAGTGTGGTTTAGCCTGAGAGTATTTTTGAACAATTTTGGAACTAATGTACAAAACATTAAAAAAAGAAAAAAAAAGGAGGGGGGTGCATCAATAATCGTTTTATAATCGAATCGGAGCCTCTGAATCGTAATCGTAATCGAATCGTTAGGTGCCCAAAGATTCCCAGCTCTAGTTTATAGATACTAGAGCGCTTATTCATAATAATGATAATACATTTTATTTCTAGAGCGCTTTTCAAGCCACACAAAGACGCTTCACAAGACAGGTGAAATCACAATACCAATAAAACAATCATAAGATTAAAAGCACGATAAATAGACGTAAAGATATAACAAGAGCTAGGGATCATGGTGGGTAAGAAAGTGAACAGGTGTATTTTGAGTCTGGATTTGAAAAGTGAAAGGGTAGATTTACTGCGAAGATCAGGGGGAAGGGAGTTCCAGAGCTGGGGGGCACACTAAAAACTCTGTAAGCAAAGGTGGAGGGATGGTGTAAAAGCGAAGTGGACGGGGTGGACTGTTTAAACAGAGTAGATTGCAAAGGTAGGGAGGGGCCAAGCCATGGAGTGCTTTGAAGGTAAAACGAGGATCTTGTAATTGATTCTTTGTTTGACTGGAAGCCAGTGAAGTTGACGGAGGATGGGGGTGATGAGGTGTGTGGCGGGGGTCCGAGTGATGAGGCGTGCTCCTGAGTTTTGGAGGAGCTGCAGTTTTTGGAGGGACTTATTTGGGAAACCGAAGGGCAGTGAGTTACAGTAATCGAGTCGGGAGGTTATTAGACTACAGACCAGACCAGAGTGGAAGTGGTATGGTGGGTGAGAGACAGGAGGGAGACAAGAAATATTGCGAAGGTGGAAGTAGGCTGATCTGGTGACGCCGTTGGTATGTGACCGGAAGGAGAGCGTGCTGACGAGGATTACACCCAGACTCTTAACCTGAGTGATTGGTACATTGTTGATGGTAATAGAGAACGTATTGACATGACAGAGCATTGTATTGGCTCCCACTCGGAGGACTTCTGATTTTGAGCTGTTAAGTTGGAGGAAGTTAGAGGAGAACCAACAGTTAATGTCATCTAAGCAGAGGGTGAGGGAGGAAAGTGGAAGGGAGGAGGTTGGTTTTGAAGAAATGTAGAGCTGGGTGTCATCCGTGTAACAGTGGAAGTGAATGTTGTGTTTGCGGAACCTAGTGGGAGAATGTAAATGATGAAGAGGAGCGGCCCCAGGACAGAACCCTGGGGCACGCCAGCGGAGAAAGGGAGGGATTTGGATTCATGGGGGCTGAATTTGACAAATCGTGTGCGTCTGGACAGGTAGGAAGTGAACCAGGAAAGGGGTGTGTTGGTGATACCAAGGGAGGAGAGCCGGTCGAGAAGGATTGTGTGGGAAATGGTGTCGAAGGCGGCAATGGGATGGAGGAGGACAAGGATTGATAACAGATCAGAGTGTGATGCAATGAGGAGGTCGTTTGTAATTTTTACTAAGGCTTTTTCAGTGAAGGGGACTATGGAGGGGCCGGGAACCGAATTTAAACTGCTCGTAAATGTCATTGGTAATTAGGTGGGTATGGAGTTGGGATGCAACGTTTTTTTCGAGAATTTTGGAAATGAAAGGTAAGTTGGAGATGGGGCGGAGGTTATTGAAATTGGTGGGATCCAGGTTGGGTTTCTTCAGAATGGGTGTGATGGAAGCAGTTTTAGAGATGGAGGAACTGTACCGGATTTGAGTGAGGAGTGAATGATGGTGGTGATGAGGTGGACAATTGAGGGAAGACCGGTTTTGAGGAGGGCAGTGGGAAGAGGATCATGATGACAGGTAGTGGGTTTGGATTTGGTGATTTCAAAGATAGCCAGGATTGAAGGAAAGGTAAATCTGGAGAGGGGGCTGATGAGAGGAACATGAAAGGAGAGTAAGGTTAGTCCCAGAAACTGCAGCTCCTTGGTGAGTCAGGGATTGGTGAATGTCAGTAATTTTGGGGGAGAAAAATGTCAGGGTTGCTTCACAAAAATTAGCAGAGCACATGAGGCAAGGGAGTGGATCTGGGGGCTTAGTGATTTTGGTTAGGAGTGAGTACAGGTTTTTAAACTTGTGCTGATTAGCTGTAATGAGACCGGAATACTAAGTTGATTTGGCTGAATTGATTTGGTCCTTGTGTAAAGTGAGTTGATAACTGTTTCTATATTATTTGTTTTTATAGTATTTTTTTATTAAATGGAAATGAATTGCATATTAGAATCCTTTAAAAAGGTTAGGGTTTTGAGATTAATTACAAAGCCCTTAATTTATTTTAAAACTGAGTGCAATCCAATGTTTAAAAAAAATATTTAACCCTCTGGTGCCTAGTGGTCACTACAGTGGACAGCTACTGAAACGTACCTTTTCTTTAATGCATTGGTTTCACTGCAGAGCAACCCTAAGAGCGTTCTCTGCTGCCATACTTTATTGAGGTTATTTCGGTGGTCAGGTTGTGTAACTGCAAGTAAATATCCTCTGAACCCAAGATAGCCGACAACCTGCCACCCATGTCGACTACAACTGGCATATCCTGTCGATACTTCTATGCCTGAAGAGTTACAGTGATTAAAAAAATGATCTACAGTAACATCTAGGGAAAGATAATATCTATCTGGAATATGAAATATTTGTGTATAATAGATAGAAATGTATGATTAACCATGTTTCCAATGAAGTGGACATGATGGAATATTTTTTGAACACGTTACATAGTTGTCAGTTTTTATGACTGTTTTAGTTACAAGTATGTTATTTATATTTATAAGCAGACAATTTAAAATGTATTCTCATTTTATTGTTTTTAAAAAAATGCAGATTAGCTGTAGTTTGCATTACTATATGCATTTTATCTTAGCTGTGGTTTGCGTAACTACAGTGATCCCTCACCTTGTTGGTCAGGCAGTGAGTGCACTGGAGTTGCTTATTAAAGTTAACAGTAATTGACAGACATTTAATCTTTGATCTTGCCAGAGAAGCAAACTTCAAAGCGTTGCATGCATCACTCATTAACTTGTCAAACAGTTGCTGTGACAACTCATTGTGTGTAAATGAGCAGCTTGAGCAGATTTGAGTGGACTCAATGAAAAAATAATCAAGCCAAGCATTTTTCTGCTTTGTTTTTGTTTAAAAATAATTCGGTGGGACGGTAACATGTAGAGATGTCCCGATCGATCGGGTCCGATCACATCATTTTCAAAATATCGGAATCGACAAAAAAATATCGGATATGCCTTTTTTTAAAAAAAAATATATATATATATATATATTTTTTTAAATTAAATCGTTTTTTAATTGTATTTAACGTTACAGACATAATATGTTACACTTATCCAGAATATTTAGTTTAGGCTTAAGGTAGGGTTATCAAATTTATCCCGATAATGGCGGTAATTAATTAAAAAAAAAAAAGTATCACGTTAAAATATTTACGCAAATAATGAATGCGCTGCACGACCCACTCACGCATTGTCGCGCTCAATCTGTAATGGCGTCGTTTTACTTATATAGAGAGCTAAAAGGCAGCGTAAAATGAGTAGAGTGAATTTTGGCAGCCTTTGGAGCCCTGTTTTAAATGGCTAAAGCCTTACAATCCCTCACCCTACATTTAGAAATATCGTGGAAAGCAACGTGGGGAAGCAAGGTAGTAATTGATCTTTGTCTTGACACCCTATTTTATTTCCCAACGCAGAGAATATATATCAATTGGTAGCACTAAGCACAGTCATGGTTGCACTTCCCATCATGCATTTGGGCATGGCTACAGTAGCATTTACTGAAAGCTCAACAAATACACTAGATGGCAATATTTAATCACAATATACAAAGTCACAAGTCTTATATCCGTGGATCCCTCTCACAGAAAGAATGTTAATGAAATGCCATCTTGAGGATTTATTGTCATAATAAACAAATACAGTACTTATGTACTGTACGTTGAATGTATATATTCTTCCGAGTTTTATTCATTTTTTTCTTAATGCATTGCCAAAATGTATATGATCGGGAAAAATTATCGGGAATGATTGGAATTGAATCGGGAGCAAAAAAAAGCAATCGGATTGGGAAATATCGGGATCGGCAGATACTCAAACTAAAACGATCGGGATCGGATTGGGAGCAAAAAAACATGATCGGAACAACCCTAGTAACATGTTTACAACTTACCATAATTATTACATTTGAAGTTCTTAAAACCCATTTATTAAAATGGGGGATATAGTGTTGAAATGTCCCCAAAATTGTCTAAATGTTTATTAAAGCAAAAAACGGATCAAGGGTTTCTTTAGTTACTATACAACACAATTCAATTTTGATACTAAATTTATTTTATGTTGAGTGTGCAGGTACATGCAGTCTACTGGATTGGATATGTCTGTAATTTAATGGTGTGTGTGTGTGTGGGGGGGGTCATATTTGAGAAAAATAAGAAATTGAACATCATTTTCATATCCTAAGATGATTTAAAAACATGTCAGGAAAAAATAGACCAAGGATTTTATAATTCATGCATCAGCGGGTTAATAACTCGTTGGGTGCCAATGACGGCGATAGAAGTCCAATCCATGTTGAGTGGTCGTCCAGTCAAATTTTGTTTGGACAGCTATCGCTGTCATGGACAGTGAAAAATAATCTCACAATTCCAGTCATCCCAGTTGAAATAGATTTGACCATAAGCAGAGTTTGACTTTTGGGGCAGGGGGGGCACAACATGTTGATGACCCCAAAAAATGTAGTGTCAGCAATGAAATTAACTTACAAGAATATTTATAATAAGTTGACAATGAGCGTTTTTTGTTTCCCATCATTCTTGAGGGGAATTCTAAATCAGGCTGCTTAGGCAATACTTTTCGGCAAGGTCATCATCCATTGAATATGGTACGCCCACCGGTGTCGTGCCAATGTAGTTATCCCAGTCAAAAATTATATCCCCTGGGCGGAGCCATATGAAGGTAGATTTGTGTCTTTATTATTCAATCCAAAAAAAAGTTGCTTCAACAAAAAGTTGCTTCAATCAAAATATATATTTTCCCAAAAAAATGCATGTGAAAGCTATTTTTCTACGACTTAATTTTTGTTTGTTTGAAGCAACTTTTTTGATTGAAGTAATATTGATTTGTGTTGGGGCCACATTTTAGCTAGGACGTTTTTGTCTTTATTATTCAATCAAAAAAATAAGTTGCTTGAAAAAAAAATTTCAAAAAGAAAAATCACCAATAAAAAAAAAAATCAATCATAGAAAATGTTTTTGTATGCGAAAAAATATTTGAGATTGAAAAATTTGCATTTGAACACTTAATTTTTCATTGAAAAAGTTTTCTTTGATTGAAGCTATCCTTTTTTACATTTGTGTCTAAATCATTTAATCCCCCCAAAAGTTGCTTTAATCAAAGAATATCTTTACAGAAAAAAATCATTTGAAAAATAAAATTGCCCTCATATATTTAAAAAAAAAAATCATATGCAAAGCAAATGACCGTTTAAGGTGCTGGTCACATGATCTGTTCGAAAAATAATTTTAAACCATTATAAAGATATATTTCTTTGTTCATTTCATTCATTTTTGTTGCAGTGTTATTGCCTTTACAAAATTTATATACCGTATTGGCCCGAATATAAGATGACCCTGATTATAAGACGACCCCCTCTTTTTCAAGACTGAAGTTTGAAAAAAGACTTTTTGAACACCAAATTAATTTTTATACAGAAAATACAGTACATCCGAAACAAATAATATATTTGAGAGAAAAAGCATTTTATTTTGCCTCATTCAAATCTTAATATTTGAACATTTAAATATGTGAAGTGCAATCACATTCGTAAATGAATCGCTTCTGGTTTTTGAAATGTAAATAAACCAATCTATTGTGATAAAACAACAAATTTGAAATAACTGCATTAACCATCAAAGTGAAGTCTAACTGTAGTCGAAACAAATCTGAATAAGGAAAAACATTGCAATAAAATAATGCAAACTGGTTAAACTAAAAATAGTAGCTGAGATCTGTCATGAGAGAAGATCGCTTCAGTGATATCTGGCGCCATTTAGCGTCGTGAATGGGCATAATGTCTAGACCGTGAATATAAGACGACCCCCTCTTTTTCATTGTTATTTCAATGCAAAAAACACCGTCTTATATTTGGGCCAATACAGTATGTATAGGAAAGTCAATTTCATGCAATGACACTTTTCGTCCACCGGGGGGTGGGGGAGGGGCTTACCCCCCTGGCCCCATCTTAAAATCCGTTTATGGATTTGACGTCTATGGAAAAGGTCGTTTGAACTCGCATCGAATTGTCATTGCGCTTTACAACCAACAGGTGGCACACTCATCACTGGAAACTGAAGGGAAATAAAAGAACAGTCCAACCGTCAAAATACACAACTTTATTGAAATGTGAACAGCAGACTTACATATTAAGCAAGCTTGCAAACGTACAAATGTTTTTTTTTTTTTTTGTTTACTTAAATGACCCTCGATGTTTAAACTGAATGCATGCTTGTTGTGTCCTTATAAAACAGGATGGTACGTGCGTGACCGGAGCAGTCTTTGGATTCTGCTGCAGAGGGCGCTCTCGTGTCTGCTGTCAATTCTAACCCGCCCAGTTTTACTTTTTGTGTTGAGTAAATAGGAAGAGTCAAAAAAAATCAACGTGACAACCAGAAGAACAACAGCAGTGTAAGACTTTGTACAATGTTTGTTATTGGAGGAACATATTCTGTTATTTGTTGAAAAACCTGCCTAATTGCTGTTCGTGTGCTCCTCTTAGAACACCCCAAGATGGCGCCAAAGCCCTGTCTAATAGAAAAGTAGCGCTTTGGCACTATCTTTTGGCAACTTTATGCAGTTTGAAATTGTTTGGCTGGAGTCAAAAGTATTTTAGCTACTCAAGTAAGTGTGTGTGCGTGGGTAAATCAGTTGGCAAGAGAGGACTCCATCACCTTGCAGATCTGAGCAAACACTTGATCAGGTGACCGCTCAGCATCAATCTGTAAACAACAAAAAAAGACATTTATAGGGACGGTACGCAATTAGAATGAGCCAACATTTTTAAGCTTATCAGGGTTTATTCACTAGATCGATGTATTGAAAGTCTTTTAAAAAAATTAAATACTTTAAACTAGAAATTTACATTTTCGTAATTTAGACATTTTTGCCTTAAGTAGAATAGTTGGTGAAAATCTTATCACTAATTTGCGATAGGTGATTGTAAATAATAAAATACTAGCAAAATGGTTTATTTGACATTAGGGGTGTGACAAAATATCGAAATGGTGATATATCGTGATACTTTGTATCACAAAAGGTTATCGATATGCTCCTGCCAAGATTCGAAATATCGTTTTAAAAAGGTGTCGGTGTCTAAAAAAAAAAAAAAAAAAAAAAGAATAAAAAGGAACCAACAAGTTGCTACCAAAATATTCCACCATAATACCGTATTGGCTCGAATATAAGACACCCCTGATTATAAGACGACCTCCTCTTTTTCAAGACTTAAGTTTGAAAAAATTAATTTTTATACGGAAAATAATTACAGTACATCCGAATTAAATGATCGTAACAATATATTTGAGAGAAAAGGCATGTTATTTTGCCTCATTCAAATCTTAATATCTGAACATTTAAATATGTAAACTTAAATGCAATCACATTTATAAATGAATGGCTTCTAGTTTTTGAAATGTAAATAAACCAGTCTATTATAAAACAACAAAATTGCAATAACTGCATTAACCATCAAAGAAGTCCAACTGTAACTGTAGTCTTGAAACAAATCTGAATTAGGAAAAACATTGCAATAAAAATAATGCCAACTGGTTAAGCTTGAGAGTAGCTGAGATCTGTCATGACAGAACATCGCTTCAATGATATCTGGCGCCATCTAGCGTCGTGAATGGGTATAATGTCTAGACCGTGAATATAAGACAACCCCCTCTTTTTCAGTCTTATTTCAATGCAAAAAACACCGTCTTATATTCGGGCCAATACGGTAGTGTCTCAGTTAACTCTAAGGCTGCGTTGACGGTGCACAACGCCCAATCCATTTAGACAGGGAACGTTCGTTCATTCGAAACCAGAGCATTTACGGTCATTTGGTCTGATTTTCAGGGCATTTACAGGTCATTTCCTGTTGAGTTTGAGTCACTGCCTATTGATTTGGGTGATTCCCAGGTCACTTCCTGTTCTGTAACTCAAAATAAACAGGAAGTGACCCGTAAAATACCCCAAAATCAACTGGAAGTAACAAAAAATCAACAGGTAAATGACCTTAAATAGCCCAAAATGACCTCATTGCCTGGCGTTGGCTGCCACTGATGGCCATAGACGTTCAAATGGATTGGACGTCTACTAGTGATAAACTCATTCCAATTCACAGCAGAAGCTTGTTTCTCTGTTTATTAGTTGTTTGTAGAATATCCTAGAATGATTTCCTGACCAATGGATCGATAATTGTTGTATCGCCGTATCATCAGATCATCATTATTGTGAGCTTTGTATCGCAAATCGTATCGTATTGTGAGGTACCAAGAGGTTCCCACTCCTATTTTACATACAGTGGGGTGAACAAGTATTTGATACTCTGCCGATTTTGCTGGTTTTCCCACTTGCAAAGCATGTAGAGGTCTGTAATTTGTATCATAGGTTCTCTTCAACTGTGAGGGACGGAATCTAATACAAAAAAAAAAAAAAAAACTGAAAATCACGTTGTATGATTTTTAAATAATAAAATTGCATTTAATTTCATAAAATAAGTATTTGATACATCACAAAAATCAAACTTAATATTTGGTACAGAAACCTTTGTTTGCTATTATAGATACCAAACGTTTCCTGTAGTCCTTGACAAGGTTTGCACACACTGCAGCAGGGATTTTGGCCCACTCCTCCATGCAGATCTTCTCCAGAGCCTTCAGGTTTCGGGGCTGCTGCCGGGCAACACGGACTTTCAGCTCCCTCCATAGATTTTCTATCGGGTTCAGATCTGGTGACAGGCTAGGCCACTCCAGGACCTTAAGATGCTTCTTACGGAGCCACTCTTTAGTTGCCTTGGCTGTGTGCTTTGGGTCATTGTCATGCTGGAAGACCCAGCCACGACCCATCTACAGGGCTTTTACTGAAGGAAGGAGGTTGTCAGCCAAGATCTGGTGATACATAGCCCCATCCATCCTCCCCTCAATACGGTGCAGTCGTCCTGTACCCTTGGCAGAGAAGTAGCCCCAAAAAATGATGTTTCCTCCTCCATGTTCACGGTTGGGATGGTGTTCTTGGGGTTGTACTCATCCTTCTTTTTCCTCCAAACACAACGAGCCGAGTTCAGACCAAAAAGTTCAATTTTGGTCTCATCTGACCACTTGACCTTCTCCCATTGCTCCTCTGGATCATCCAGATGGTCAGTGGCAAACTTCAGACGTGTCTGGACATGCACTGGCTTCAGCAGCGGGACCTTGCGTGCGCTGTAGGATTTTAATCCATGACGGCGTAATGTGTTTCCGATGGTTTTCTTCGAGACTGTGGTTCCAGCTCTCTTCAGGTCATTGACCAGGTCCTGCCATGTAGTTCTGGGCTGATCTTGCATGGAGCCCCAGAACGAGGCAGATTGACCATCAACTTGAACTTCTTCCATTTTCTAATAATCGCTCCAACAGTTGTTACCTTCTCACCAAGCTGATTGCTTATTTTCCTGTAGCCCATCCCAGCCTTGTGCAGGTCTATTATTTTATCTCTGATGTCCTTACACAGCTCTTTGGCCTTGGCCATTGTGGAGAGGTTGGAGTTTGTTTGTTTGAGCATGTGAACAGGTGTCTTTTATACAGGTAACAAGTTCAAACAGGTGTAGTTACTTCCGGTAATACTTCCGAACAGGAGGGGTTCTTAAAAAAGAACTAACAGCCGAAATATTTACTAGTTGGTAATGTATCAAATACTTATTTCATGCAGTTAAATACAAATGTATTTTTTTTAAATTATAAAATGTGATTTTCTGGATTTTTGTATTAGATTACGTCCCTCACAGTTGAAGAGAATTTATGATACAAATTACAGACCTCTACATGGCTTGCAAGTGGGAAAACCAGCAAAATCGGCAGTGTATCAAATACTTGTTCTCCCCACTGTACAATTAAAAAAAAAGTGCATTAAATAATTGTTTGATACATAACAATTTTCTGAATTTTATTCTAAGCACATTCGCTGACATTTTATCTGTTGCATGTAGCATTTTTCCATGTTCTAAATTTGGTAAATATACGCTCATTTGATCTAAAATAGCTTATTCTCATTGCAAATGATAAAATGATATAATTGTAAAACAAGAGGATACAGCTGCAACAACTAATTGATTAAATCGATTAAAATTAATAAGTTAGTTGCCAACTAATTTGATAATCGAATTCTGCCAGCAGCTAAGAGCAGTCATGTTTGGGTCTTTGTTTGAGAGTGATGTTAGGCGGCACGCACGCGCCAATCATTGAAGCGAGAGAGAGAGTTCACTGCTACAATCAGGTTGGGTTGCTGAATTAATAATACTGTATTACGAAATGTCGAAAGTTAGATTGTCTTTTGTGTTGTTAGATCCAGTGTGCCTCCGACAGAGGTGAGTAAATGAAGCTGTTTGTATTGTTATCTTTATTGATGAGACGTTACTACTTAGCATGGAGCGCTAAGCTAGTTAGTGATTATGCCAACCATTTTTCAAGTGTCCGTTTGTATTTTTTGGAGAAGCATATCAGCACTTGAGTTATTGTTGGATAGTTAAAGTTCTTTTTATAAAGAAACCACACACATAAACCCATTCATACAACAGTCTCCTTTCATCACAAATTCCCATTCAAACTGTAAATTGTCATATAAGAGATTGTGCTTTGAAATTGGATTTGGACTGTATTTATGAACTGTTTGATAAAGAAAACCGATTCATTCCAGTCTGCCTCCTCCTTATTAGATTTTGTTGTTTAGTTCGTAAATGAGTCGTTGACACAATTTATATCAGCGCTTTGCCCACAAGAAAAAAAATTCAAATTCAATCAGCAGCACTTTTTTGTATTTGAATGAACAGGACTTTGGTCTGATTTGTGAACTGAGAATTTTTTTTTGTTTTATACTCAGAGGCAAGGGTCCCCAGAGGCAAGGGTCCCCGGGGGCCCCAGGCAACAAGCAACATGGGGCCCTTCGAGCATGTGCAAGTAAGGGGGACAGTTGGATTTGGAGCAATAGCATATTTAATAAAAGTATAATAACTAGGGCTGTCAAATGATTAAGATTTTAATCGAGTTAATCACAGATGAAAAATTAATCGTAATTAATCACAATTCAAACCATCTCTAAAATATGCCAAAATTTTCTGTAAATTATTGTTGAAATGGAGAGATAAGAAAAGACGGATCTATACATTCAACATACTGTACATAAGTACTGTATTTGTTTATTATGACAATAAATCCACAAGATGGCATTAACATTATTAACATTCTTTCTGTGAAAGGGATCCACGGATAGAAAGACTTGTATTTCTTAAAAGATAAATGTGAATACAAGTTATGGCAATTTTATATTAAAACCCCTCTGTATGTTTTCGTTTTAATAAAATTTGTAAAATTTTCAATCAAAAAATAAACAAATAGCTTCGCCATTGTGGAAGGTAGTGATTGAAATACACCACAAGTTGTCAAGGGTGAGTTTTAAATTAATTAGAGATCCAGCCAAGTTTTTCTAGTGCGTTTTGCCCCTCGACTGACGCCGTAGTTTCCGGGTTCATTGTTCCTTACTTTCATTTGAGTGTTGACTTCACAATGTACAAGACCTGATAGTTTGTATATTGTGACTAAATATTGCCATCTAGTGTATTTGTTGAGCTAAACGAAATGTTTGAATAGAGTTTGACCCAAGTCTGAGTAAGTTTTATGTGTATTTTGCATAGCTATTTGGATTGGGAATGCCAGTTCTCTTTGCATTGAGCGCTTTTCTTTTTGTGAATATTATTATTTTTTTAGAGATAGGAATATTATTTTTGTTGTGCTTTCAGTAAATGATACTGTAGCGACTTGACTGTTCCGCCAAAACGCATGACGGGAAGTTGGGCAACCATGACTGACAGTGGTGGCTGCAAATGGTATATCTTCTCTGCGTTGTGTTGAATAAAGCGTGTTAAGAAAATGATTATCTCCTGTCATTCTATCCCACGTCGCTCGCCACAATAATTATAATTGTTGTGGAAGAGATGCCAAAGCTTATGCCAATAAATAGCGCGGCCCCAATGAATGCCTAAGTCCACTCCTCTCGCTTGTCTCTGCCTCTTAGCTCTCAATATACATGAAACGGCCCCATTGTAGTCTGTTTGCGGCAATGCATGAGTGGGTCGTCCCGCACATGCATTAAATGCGTGAAATATTTTAACCTGACTAATTAAAAAAATGAATTACCGCCCATTAATGCGATAAATTTGACAGCCCTAATAATAACGCCTCGGTCTCATAGAGTGCTTTTTAGGACACTCAAAGTACCCGGCTTCTACTACATTAGGACATAAAATTACAGTAACATAGTAAACTCCCCACTGTCTTGCTTCCTTTTCTGCTCTTTGGCTTTTTTTCCTTTCTTTTGTTGCTACCAGAAGCGATATCATTCTTTCATTCATTTTGGATTTATGCCAATTAAAAAAAAGCTAAATCGCCGCTCACTCTGAGTCACGTGAGGGAGGGGGTGGGAGTGTAGAGCGAGTGAAGGGGACCCTTCAGGTAACTCAGACACAAAGATTTCACTGGCACTGTCACCCTTGTCGCTGCGACAGTGCAGTAAAGCTGCGTGTGCTCAATCTGTTGGTACTCTGGGGGCCCCTGCTGGCTGGGGGCCTTAGGCAATTGCCTGGTTTGCCTAATGGGACGTGACGCCTCTGTAAAAGGATACTCAGAACCTTTATTAAAAACAAACAAGTTTTATGTATTTAAAACAGTACAGTTGTAAACCACAGTTAAGTCAGGAAGCTGTAATAAAATGTTTTTGAAGGAAAAGTTTATCTATTTTGTCTTAATTGTTATTTACAACAAGCCTAAAAAAATTAAAATAAGCAAGTGAAATTGTTAAGGTAATTGAAAAAAAGTGACATTGATTCGATTTATCGTTCACTTAATCGTTCAATTAGTCGATTATAAAAATAATCGTTAGTTGCAGCCCTACCAGAGAACACAACGAGAGCAGATTTCCGCTCAAGCAGCCAAATTAAAAGCATCGCCATATTTGTTACAGTATGGAACTAGTTATCGTGGAATTCCTTCTCGGAGCTCTGTGAAATTTGAGCTCATTACCCCACAATTTTAATCTCATTTTTCGTTTGATATTACTAACATACCCTGCAAGTTTGATTATAATTCTCTTTTTTCATTCTTGCGTTATAAAAAAAAAAAAAAACCTTTTCTGACCTTTGACCTCTTGATCCCAAAATGTAATCACCGCTTCAGTTTCATATTACAATCATCCCTTTATTAATTGTTGAGTTCTGGGTGAAATAATATATAATAAATATATCTGGCAAATTTGATAATAACCCCTTCATTAGTTCTTGAGTTATTGTGAAATTTCTTTTCTGACCTCTGTAACCTTTGCTCTTGATTTTGAACACATACTGTATATAGACAAGTCGAACACGTTATCTACTGGCGAAGGGTAATAACTGTAGACTTTAAGTAAATAAGATTGTTATATTTGAACCATGATTTGTTTGAATGAAAATATTTTTCATAAAGTGTATCTTAAGTCTAGACACTCTTGTTTAAAAATCTGAGCAAAATGAGTCTTTCTAGCTTTCCACGGGTAACTGACCGTGTGCAGGATTTTTTTGCCGTCGTAGTGTTCTGCCACCGGCTTGGCGTCGGCCCAGAAGCTGTCGGCCCTCCAGCAGGGGGTGCCGTCTTTGTCCGGAGCCGACCCGACGGACGAAGCGGAACTCCGGCGGCTCTGCAGGCGCCCGGCGAGGGTTTGGGTGGAGCAGCTGAGCAGGAGCACGGCGGTGGGTTCGCCCATCTTCCGCATGCAAAGTTATGTTTATTTTCTATTTGTCATCCAAGCATAAAAGAAAACCCACCTTGGCTTCATACAGCTGAGCTTGTCTCAGATCCACAGGGAAGCCGCAAACCACCACGCCCTTAGCCTGCCTTCTAGACGTGAGAGCCTCACACAGCAGGTCCATGGTGACGTCCTGTTGTGATAGACAAAGGTAACCCACGTAAACATAAAATGCCATTTCCAAAATGCTACCTTGTTCAACCTTTTTTTGTCCAATTCACATCAAAACAATTTATAGAATCAAGGCGCGTGTAAGTTATCAGTCAGTTTTTGGCCAATACTTTCTCATACATTTCCATTAACTTAGTGGACGTCACTTCTTACTCGTTGGCTTCCAGCAAGATGTCCAATCCATTTTGACTGGAAGGGACGAATGAACGACTGCCCCGAGTGCCCCGTCAACGGCACTGAAAGATGAGCATTCACATCTAGTCCTCCCCGTCCTCATTTAAATAAATTAGATGTCAGTGGCAGGCAATGACCTGGACAAATTGAGCAACAAGTGACCTGGAAATGCCCTAAAATAACCAGGAAGTGACCCAAGAATGCCCCAAAGTCATTAAGAAGTGACCCAAAATCAAAAGAAAATAACCCAAAATCATCAGGAAGTGAATCAGAATTGCCCCAAAATCAACACGAAGTGACTCAGACATGCCCCAAAATTCACAGGAAGTGACCTAAAATTTCCAGGAAGTGACCCGGGAATGCCCCCCAAAAAATCAGGAAAGGACCGAAAGTCAGCCGAAACTGACACAGAATTGCTCGAAAATCAAGAGGAAATGGCCCAAAAAATGAACAGGAAGTGACCTGAAATGACCCCAAATAATCAGAAGTGACTCATGAATTTCCCCAAAAACAATACAAAGTGGTTCGGGAATGCCCCAAAATGGGGGGTGACGATGGCCCCTTTGCTGGGCTGAGGGAGGAGGGATGGGCTGCGCTAGATCGCAGCACTGATTTGTGTACACTCCACCCCTCCCAATCACTTGTCTTATAGACTCTTCCCCACCCCCCTTCTTTCCCTGGTCAACAGGCCTCCCACATGGTGTCAACCGGAAATACATCTAGCCTGACGATGGCACCGACATATTCATAGTTAGTGTAGGCGTTTATTGTATTGCTTGTTGTTGTTTGTGTTTCTTTTCTTTCTTTACTTGTGTTTCTTTTCTTTTCTTCTGGTCCCCCATGACCCCTTCCTATTCGCTGCATTGTCTTAATAAACGAGGTATGTTGAATGATCACAATGGGAATATGTCATACTCTCAATTAGGGATGGGAATTGATACGATTTTTACGATTCCGATTCCATTATCGATATTGCTTAACGATTCGATTCTTTATCGATTCTAATTTCGGGAAAAAGAAGAACAAACATTTTGATTGGCATCAAGTTTGTTTAACCCTTGAGAGTCGAAGGACGCGCTGGCGCGTCCTCAGCGCACGTCGTCTTTGAAGCGCCCTCACGTTTTAATTACGTCACCCACATGCCGTTGGTTGGTCTCGTTTTAAAGTGCGGAAGTTGCGGTTTACTCTCGTTATTATTTGAAGTCAATCGACCAACTAGAACGTGAGATATTGTCATTTAAGTTTTATAGTTTTATTGTCCTCTCAAAAAAACATTAAAACGCTGCATGGATCATTTGTTTATGTCTATATTTCCATCATTTCTAGTCCTTTTTCAAAACGGAAGCTCCATGAAAAAAACACAAATCAAACGAACCCTTTCGAAGTCATAGTGGAAGCACAAAATGCGTTTTTTTTTTTTTATAAATATAACTGCGGTGCGAGGTTCAACCGAACGAGAGGGAGGAGTGTTCTGAAGCAGCGAGGTGGCGAGCGACGGCCAGTTGGATACTCCTGGATCGAGCAGCGACTTTGTGTGACTTTGACAATGAACGGAAAACTAAATTTAGCGCAAGCAATTGTGCTTCTGATCAACATGAGGAAGAGGATGGTCCAAATTCGTCATCATCGTCTTCTTCGGAAGAGTCCTCGAGTGAAGATAGTGACGGATTTGAACACGTGGGTGACGCCATCGACGAGCAGAGGTAAACCAACTCACTCTTTTTTTTTCATGCTGAAAACGTTTCTTTTGAAAGTTTCTTTTGATATTGCAAGACAAAGTTAATTTTGATGCAATATAAGTGTGTGTTTGTGTATATAATAATAAAATGTGCATATCAGATCAAAGTCGTACGTGCACTGTGGGTATCCCAGGCAGGAATTTATCATTTGTGGTGTTCTTCTTTCTATATGAAGATTAGGGATGTAGCACATATTCAGCTATGGTATTCTTTCTATTGTCATACATATAGATTTCCATTATTATTTATTGCTGTATATATTTTTATTTTATACTTTATTATTTTCATAAATACTGACTTATTTTCATGTACATTTATAGTGACAATGAAAGTAAAGTGAAATGAAAATGGAAGGGTGGAAAGAGGACCGACACCCCATGGAAGTGTGAGCTGTGTGATGTAGCCGTGTCTAATTCCAGGACGAAACTGCTTTTCGGAGTGGCATGACTGAAAAAAATTTAACTTGTTTATTGTAAATATTTTTGAAAATGCTTTTTTTCCCCCAATGTTATATATATATTTTTTTCCCACATCAATCTTCTCAATTTGTGTATATAAATGTGTGTTCAAGAAGCTTGATTGTGTGTACATAGTTTTCATCAGGCGATGGGCCGCAATACCTAAACTCATAAAGAGATGGCCTCTAAACACTTTTTGTGTTAGATGGTATATATTTTTTCACTGTTCTTCACTGTTAGGTCTGCTGTATATAACCTGTTTTGACTGGAGCATGTATAAAGGCAAAAAACGCCTATGGCTATACCTGTTTATGTTGAATTGTCAACTATAAGACTATTTATTCTAAATTTTTTTGGTTGAATGTTCATCCTAAAATGTTGAATAAATATTACAAAGTTTCAAAACGGTTCGTTACGGTGTTTGGTTGTCAATTGGACATCAATATTAAAAATTTTGACAAAACGATTTTGGAATTTTTGGTCTTTTTGGGCCCAAAATGATGATTTATAATTGATCAGTGAAGGAAACAACAATTTGGACATGAAGTTCAAGGTGTCACAAAAAAAGGGACCAAACCAGGCCATCGTAAACAATTCTTTCTTTGAAATATAAAGGCAACTTCAAAGGCATGCAAAATCAGACAAAATAGGCCCAGACCTTAAAGGGTTAATCAGAAGTCACAACCTTACAAACTCACAACGAGGTCAAAAGAGGCCCAAAGCCTCAATGTTAATGTGGCAATAAGTGGCAAATGCACAAGAATGTGTAACATTTTACTGAAACATTTTTCTAATAGAAATAAAAAATATTGGTATATTTTGGCATACAGGTCGTTGTTCTGCCTTTGGCAATGTCCCCAAACTTTTTCCTGTGAGGGCCAAACACAATGTGAGAGGTATGGGAGAACCAAAGAGCAATATAAAGTGCAGAGTGCGTTCTCGTCAAGATAGAGTTTAACTTTATTTATATTTGAGAGACTGTTGGAAGTTTTTGTTTTTATATGTGTGATGTGGGGTTTCCATGTCAGTTTACTGTCAAATGTAACACCCAAAAATGTATTCACATCTACGTTTTCAATTTGGATACCATCAATAATTACATGCAAATCAAGATTTGTTTAAAAGCTACCAAACATCATTGCTTTGGTTTTACTTAAATTTAACGATAATTTATTTATATCCATCCATTTTTTAATTGTAATCAGCTCCTTGTTCATGGTCTTTAACAACTCATTATAATTATTACTACTATAGAATTCACTGGTGTCATCTGCAAAAAGAATTAGTTTTAGAGATTCAGATACATTAAAAATATAATTTATATATAGATTAAATAGTTTCGGTCCCAACACGGACCCCTGAGGAACACCACATGCAACACAAAGTTTTTTTATGTATATTGTCCCATTTTGACAGACAGAACCCTACCGCTTAAATAACCATTTAACCAATCCCCTGCAACCCGGCGAATTCCATATTTTTCCAATTTATGAATTGGAAGTTGGTGATTGATTGTATCAAATACCTTTTTTAGATCACAAAAAAATCCAAATGCATATTTCTTCTGATCTAATGCATTAGTGATTTCTTCAATTGCTTCAATCATAGCCATAGAGCAGGGTTCACTAAATCTGGACCTCGGTGCCACCTTTCCTGTCGTGTTTTCCACGTGTCTCTCCTCTAACACACCTAAATGAAATGGTTATGTCATCAGCAACCTCACCAGAAGCCTGATAATGATCCTGATTATTTTGATTTAGGTGTGTTGGAGGAGGGAGACATGGATTTAGTGAACCGTGCCATAGAGGTTATTCTTCCAGAATTGGAATGCCCCCAAATCATATGGAAGTGATGCAGATTTGCTCTGAAATCAACAGTAAGTGACCCGAGATGAACAACAAGTAACCTGTAAATGTGTCAGAATTGCTAGGGACAAGGAATTATTACATTAAAAAAAAAAACATTTTTAAAGGAATTATTACTAGGGACCTGGAAATGACCCAAAATAATCTGGACGTGACCCATGAATTGCCCCAAAAACAACACAAAGTGATTCGGAAATGCCCCAAAATTCACAGGAAGTGACCTATAATGTACAGGACGTAACCCATGAATGCCCCCTACATTTAAAAGGAAATGACCCACCAGTATACAGACTAGCAGAGCAAAGCAGCCCTATGCAATTCTTGTTTTTGAATTGTGTATTTACTAAATACAAAAAATGCATGATGCCTTGAACCTTTCCATCCAACTGGTTTGAGAAAAGGTTCATTTCTTGAGGCTTCATGTGCACACCAAAAATTTAACTGACATATGAACTGTTTGTGAGGCCTCTTAGTGCATTGGAATCACTTCCAACATAAATGAAAAACACATCCGTTCATTGCGGACAGATCATTCACCTATTCTATTATGATTAATATGTTATTGTAGACTATTAGTATAGAATATCATCATTATTATGATTGCTTACTTCATCGAAATCATTTCAGTTAAAGTTGTTGGCTTCATCAGGTTGTAACCTCCAACTCTAAAGCGGTTGGGATGAAGATCAGCACCTCCAAATTCGAGACCATCGTCCTCAGTTGGAATAGGGTAGGGTGTACACTCCGTGTCGGGGATGATTTTCTGCCCCAAACGGAGGAGTTTAAGTATCTTGAGGTGTTGTTCAAGAGTGAGGGAGCAGGAGATCGACAAGTGGATCGGTGCAGTGTCTGCAGTGATGCGGACTCTGTACCGGTACGTTGCGGTGAAAAAGGAGCTGAGCCAAAAGCTGAAGTTCTCGATTTACCAGTCGATCTACGTTCCTTCCCTCACTATGGTCACGAGCTGTGGGTTGTGAGCAAAAGAAAAAGATCCCAGATACAACCGGCTGAAATTACTTTCCTCCGGGCTCTCTCTTAGAGATAGGGTGAGAAACTCGGTCATCCGTGCGGGACTCAGGGTCGAGTCGCTACTCTTACACGTTGAAAGGAGCCAGCTGAGGTGGCTCGGTCATCAGGTTCGAATGCCTTCTGGATGCCTCCCTGGAGAGGTGTTCCGGGCATGTCCCACTGGCGGGAGGCCCCGGTGATGACGCAGGACACTCTGCAGAGACTCGGTCGACACTGGCTTTGGGGACGGACGCCTTGGGATCCCGCCGGAGGAGCTGGTTGCAGTGGCTGAGGAGAGGGAAGTCTGGGCTTCCCTGCTAAAGCCGCTGCCCCCCAAATGACCCAACCCCGGATTTAGCGGTAGATAACGGATAGATGGATTAACTAAATCCAATAGGACATGATATATATCTTATGTGTTACAGTGTTTTTGAACGATTGGTCAAGGATGGGCATCTATTGTGCTTGTCACTCTATTGATAGTTTTTTTTACAAACATCAGTTTCTCTCGAGTGGCAGAACTTAGTCGGTTTCTCTACTTGGACACAATCTCTCCAGCTTTTGAGAAAAATCATTCGCATGGTACTGAGGAGGCAGGGGTGCACAAGTATCCACTGCATGTCTTTATAATTGCCTGTGCCTCTCCCAAAAATGTAATTTTCTGATTGTTGTTGGTACTGAAAGAACTTAGCTCATTGGGAGAGATTAGTGTAACCGGTTCTGCTCTACGCCTGCGACACTATCCTTCCTCCAGGACTCAAAACCACGCCAGCGGAGAGCATAATAACCACTAGGCTAAAAGCCTGGGTTGGCTGTCCAGGCCGCTTGCGTGCTCTCTTGAAGGCATCGAGGGAGGTTTCCTTGGCATGCAATGCACTCCCTTGGACCCTTTCATCATATCAAGGGAGAAAACATTCTTTCTCGCATGTTCCATAGAACAACAGCAGTTGTACCCACAAACCAGATCACCAACACAAACCCACAAAGTGTAAGTGGCTCTATTGCCGTACTTATACAGTATGTTCATGACCGCTTCCCGATCCAGATCATGATTTAGCTAATACACTGTCCCATTTCTTAGCTGTGACATTTCACTTCAAAACCCACCTGCACACACAAACCAATGAACCTTTGAACATGTGGCTGTGAATTTGCGAACAGTGCACCAAAGAGAGGTCACTGCTGTCATTTAACACATAAAAGTGCACAACAACAAACTGCTGTGCTTTCAAAATGAAGCGAACCATTTCCTTAGCCCAGTTTGGTACCGATTGGTTGCGTTGACAAAATAGCCAACTTTCAGTTTTCATCTACATTTGGTATTGGGTTGTTGATGTCACGTTACTGACCTCCGGTAGGGGCTCTCCTCTTTGCAGGACGTCCCGCAGGTGGCGCCCCCTGTCGCCGGGAGTCTGCATCTCGCCGCACAGCAAGTCGGCCAAGGTCACGTGACGCAGGCCCAATTTGTCTTCCATGCGCTCGCACTGAGTGCGCTTGCCAGAGCCTGCCGCGCCTGCAGGTACGCATGTTCAAAATGTTTTTGAAAAGTATTGATTAAAACTAGTACTGCAACGATTACTCGAATATCTAGAGTAATTCGATTAAAGAAAAGCGTCGAATCAAATTTGGCTGCTTTGAGTATTTGTTTAATTAGAGTGGCATTGAAATGGTTTGTTTTGAAAAGTGATTGCATTTAGTTTTATTCATGTGGGTGGCTACACTGCCCTCTAGTGGCAACAGTGAATTTGACATAACTCATTTAACATGAGTGAATCCAGCTGCTCCCTGTTAAGACCAACATCAGTTTTTGTTTGAGGTAATATGTTTTATCCACGTTCGTAATTTAGTTTATATGTATATTTAGCCGTTTTTTTGGGAATGTGTGTTTGAACGATTTGTTAAGAGTATTGTAAAAAACGTAAGCATTTTAAAGCATTTAAGCTAGCGAATTTTTGCTATGAAAGTTAGCCAATTGTTCTCTTGTTGTACTTAGTTCCTTCTTTGTTTTTTTGGTATACCGTTTGAGGCGAAGCTCAGGTAGTTTAATTTATTTTTAAAAGAGAGCGCAATTCTGCATCATTTGAAGAAACACTCAAGATCTTATTGTATGTTGTATTCACATCTCTTAAAATGTGTTCCGCAACACATTAGATGTTCATAGTCCGATTACTCGATTATTCGAACTAGTTGATAGATTGATTGACTACTAAAATAACTGATGGCTGCAGTCCTAATATGAAGTGAATTTTTATTTATTTATTTATTTAATTCTAATTAATTTTCTGTCAATGGCAGCACTAGACGTCCAATCCATTTGGACAATTATAAATACACGGGTCAGGAAAGCATTTTAGGATAGTTGACAAAACAACAAATAAACACAAAAACAGCTGTTGTGAATTGAAATGAGCTTATAACTGGTGGATGTCCTATCCATTTGAACTTGGAGGGTGGCAGCGAATGAACATCATCATCAGTTGCAGCCATGGCCAGGCAATGAGTTAATTTTGGAACATTTGATGTCAGATTTCCTTTTAATAGTTGTAGGGATAGAATAGACTCTACCATTATTAAGTGAATTACGTTCAGACTTATAGTTATCACCCCAACCACACACATCTACACACTCACACACTCACAGAGCCCCGACAAATTCATGTCGACAACGTGCTGCCTCCTCCGGCCCTTTTGAAGAGGAGGGATATTAGAAGTTTTTTGGGGACCAACACCAGCCACTGTAAGTAATGTAAAAAGACATCAATGTTGTGGAAGTGGGGGAACCATCACTAATTTTGCTACTGAAAGTCTGACCTGCATCAGTTAGCATAACATTAAAGTGCGTACGACAGGATAAAAAATGGCTTAAATAGCATTATTATGTGATTTAGAATCATATTTTGAGAGTATTTGACTATGTACAACAATTTGGCAAAGCGCAGATGACGAGAAATTAGTCTTTTTAATCCGCCGTTTGGCCACACCTACCAATATAGGGCTCTAACGTCCCCAACAGGAGGATGACGTCGGCAGGGTTGTGGTTTAATCTGATTTACAATTCAACCCATTGAGGGGGAATTATTCACAATGAGGAAAATGCGACGAAGAGAGCCGCAAAATGTCATTGTTTCGGTCTCTCTACTCCAATATTTTTACAGGATATTCTTTTTATCTAAGTATTTTCCCCCAATTGCCAAATAAATGGTATGGTCATGACAAATAACAGTCTTTGGCTAAATGGAATATGAAATAATAAAAATGCCTTTATTTAGCACGACATGGCAAAATTACTCCATAATGGTCAAAACTGTCGACTTCAACTTTACTGTCGCACCTCCCGAACGATATTTTATGCCACCGTAGTTAGTCAGACTTTTGTCATTTCCCTGCCCCGGCTTCGGAGAATGTAAACAAACCGAGAGGCATGACAGCTAGCCAACATGCTAACCCGAACCGAGTGACGTCTCAAAGTCTTAGCCCGGATCATCTCACACGGGGTTGTCGATTGTCTTCGCCGATCGGCAACTCGCCCGGCGGCGAGCAAGTTTGTTTCCTTGCTACGGACAGGAGAGCTCACTGGGGAAGTACTGGAGAGTACCGCTGGACAAACCAGCCGATGTCGGAGGAGCGCGTCGCTGCCACATGGTCAACACCAATATGGTGCAAAATAATGCTTTGCTACACGGCGAAGACGTAAACAGATACTACTGCAGTCAGGCCAGCCTTCTCAGGGAACAACAAAGTCAGGCTAGCCCTCCCTCATTTGGTTCATTGTTTGCATTATGTGCATTATGGTAATGCAATGCGGTGGCTTCCGAGTGCAAGTCCCTTTATTAAAAAAAACAAACAAAACGGAAGGCTATCCAAGATTGGGTCCACTTCAGGGGGACACTGACATAAACATCAACTGACATGAACAAAAAATCTGTGAATTGAAATCACACATAAGAATTTCAGTACTTGGTTCGAGTCTTAGTAGTCTATTGATGCCTCAGATGTAGATCAGTCCTTGGATATCTCAGATTTTTTTCATAATTTTTTTCCCCCAAATCAAGCTTACAGGTATATTACAATACTTTTGTTTGAGTCTAGCGGAGCTCCAATGTCCCCCTGAACTGGACCCATTTTTGGATAGCACCTTGTTTTGTTTTTTTTAATAAAGGGACTTGCACTTAAAAATGTTTTAGTCGTTTGAATCGAACGTTGTATCACCTGAACCAATACATATGAAAATTAGTATTAGTCAGTGGAGATTTATTTTTTTCATTGATCGTTTAGCCTGTCAATTAATTAGGTTCATATTCGTGAGAAATGTAGCTCTGACCCCCGTTCAATTATCTGTTTGGTCCTATTAATGTCCACTGCCAGTAAAACGTTTACATGCAGGGTATGCTGTTATATCGTCCCTACCGATGCAATGTTGAGACCAAACTTACGCCCTTGATAGGGAGTGGCTCAAAATCAACAGGAGGTACTGTACGCCATTCAAAATACTTGAGTAAAATTACATTGTTTTCAATGTGATGCTTGAGAAGTTTGCCATCCATTCGTGAAATGAATGTAAAAAAAACCCCTAATTGTCAAAATATATTTTAATATTAAATTAATTCCCTTTCCACGTCTGCGTAACAGCATCAAGTTGCGTTCTGATCATTTTCCTGACGACAATAATGATGATGTTATGAGCTGTTTTCGTTGTGGACAAACATCAAGTGATTATTGGCGTGATGCCGCCACTCTGTTTAAAGCATCCGCAAGGCAGATTGGATTTTTTTTTTTTTCTCTCCTAACAAATCTTGAGAGATGGCCCGTTCCGTGTGGATTTGACAGGTTGCCATGACGATGACGGTGCTGGCAGACTAGAGCAAAGTCAACCTTGCTGAAATGTTTTAGTTAGTGGGTGCAGGATGTTTAGCTTGTCAAAAACAAACATATGAACAAGTTGGAGCTGTTTTATCTATTAATACCATTATTTTGTGATTCCACATTTTTATAAAATGTGTTTTTCTTTTTTTTAATTATTATTTAAAAAAAATTATCAGTCTTTTCCAGGGTTCCCGTGGGTCCTGAAAAAGTCTTAATTTAAGACATTGAATATGCAGATTTGAAATTTGTCTTAAATTCAATGGAAAATTGCAGTAGGTATTACATTTCCAGAATGCCTAGGGAATCAGTTTCCTGCTGTAAATCTTTTAATGGTCTATATTTGTTTTATTAATGGCCGTGCACTAAATACGAGGGTTTGGGATTAATACTGTATATGTTATATTATACATCGTCCGCAACCTCTGCTTACGTCAGTTTCTTGAGTTGTCGCCATGACACCATTTCCTGGTTATTAACGGTTGTAGAGGTGAGAGGGAATATGCAGAGATGGAGAAGTGTAAATTTGATCAAAAATGGATGGACGATGGTTCATTTAAGAGGTGGTTGGCCTCTTGGGAAAATAACAAAAGTGCCTCATTAATTATCCATATATAGTTTTAAAGGGAACCTCAGACTTAGACTTGTAGGCTCTAATAAGCCACAATTGTTCTCTTTTACTAAAACATGTTACTAGAAACACATACAGTGGGGCAAATAAGTATTTAGTCAACCACCAATTGTGCAAGTTCTCCTACTTGAAAAGATTAGAGAGCCCTGTAATTGTCAACATGGGTAAACCTTGACCATGAGAGACAGAATGTGGAAGAAAAAAATAACAGACAATCACATTGTTTGATTTAAAAAAAAATATTTCCAAATTAGAGTGAAAAATAAGTATTTGGTCACCTACAAACAAGCACAGATTTCTGGCTGTCAAAGAGGTCTAACTTCTTCTAACGAGGCTCCACTCGTTACCTGTATTAATGGCACCTGTTTTAACTCATTATCGGTATAAAAGACACCTGTCCACTACCTCAGTCAGTCACACTCCAAATTCAACTATGGCCAAGACCAAAGAGCTGTTGAAGGACATCAGAGACAAAATTGTAGACCAGCACCAGGCTGGGAAGACATAATCTGCAATAGGTAAAACGCTTGGTGTAAAGAAATCAACTGTGGGAGCAATTATTAGAAAATGGAAGACATACAAGACCACTGATAATCTCCCTCAATCTGGTGCTCCATGCAAGATCTCACCCCGTGGCGTCAAAATGATAACAAGAACGGTGAGCAAAAATCCCAGAACCCCATGAGGAGACCGAGTGAATGACCTACAGAGAGCTGTGACCACAGCAACAAAGGCGACTATCAGTAACACAATGCGCCGCCAGGGACTCAAATCCTGCACTGCCAGACGTGTCCCCCTGCTGAAGAAAGTACACGTCCAGGCATGTCTGCGGTTCGCTAGAGAGCATTTGGATTATCCAGAAGAGGACTGGGAGAATGTATTATGTTCAGATGAAACCAAAATAGAACTTTTTGGTAGAAACACAGGTCCTCGTGTTTGGAGGAGAAAGAATACTGAATCGCATCCGAAGAACACCATACCCACTGTGAAGCATGGGGGTGGAGACATCATGCTTTGGGTCTGTTTTTCTGCAAAGGGACCAGGACGACTGATCCGTGTAAAGGAAAGAATGAATGGGGCCATGTATTGAGGGATTTTGAGTGAAAATCTCCTTCCATCAGCAAGGGCATTGAATATGAGACGTGGCTGGGTCTTTCAGCATGACAATGATCCCAAACACGCAGCCAGGGCAACAAAGGAGTGGCTTTGTAAGAAGCATTTCAAGGTCCTAGAGTGGCCGAGCCAGTCTCCAGATCTCAACCCCATAGAAAATCTGTGGAGGGAGTTGAAAGTCTGTGTTGCCCAACGACAGCCCCAAAACATCACTGCTTTAGAGGAGATCTGCATGGAGAAATTGGCCAAACTACCAGCAACAGTGTGTGAAAAGCTTGTGAAGAGTTACAGAAAACGTTTGGCCTCTGTTATTGCCAACAAAGGGTACATAACAAAGTATTGAGATGAACTTTTGGTATTGACCAAATACTTATTGTCCACCATGATTTGCAAATAAATTCTTTAAAAATCAAACAATGTGATTTTCTGTTTTTTTTCCACACTCTGTCTCTTATGGTTGAGGTTTACCCATGTTGACAATTACAGGCCTCTCTAATATTTTGAAGTGGGAGAACTTGCACAATTAGTGGTTGACTAAATACTTATTTGCCCCACTGTAAAATATTGCCATTGTTTTAAAAATCTATAATATTTAGTACATGTTTTGACCTACGGAGGGTGCCATGTGTTTTATGGATGCTCGGGGTGATGATGTAGATTGTCACTGTCACACAGCAATTCCTTCTACGCGGCGAGACGTCCAACACATGCGCTTATCGGTTAAAAGTGGCGAGTACTTACTATTTGTGTTTTTATTGAGTCTATTATTACCTTTTCATTGCACTTTGTTTTCTTGTGGTAGCTTTAAAGCACATTGTTGATCTGTTGACCACGTTAGTCACGTAGCATATTTAAACCACCCTTATATGATATTACTACGTTTAAGTATTTTCTTAAGGCATCTTCAGTATGTTCTGTCTGTATGCATCTAAACAAAACAAGCCGAAAGTTCATGGTAGTACTTTGGGTGTCAAATTCGCCTCTTGTAGGATGTTTCACTGGTGTAACATAACACATTTTGGCAGAACGCAGTTTTTTTCCCTCCTCTTGTCACGTCTCATCCTTTCCAGTCTTTCCTGTTCATTTTGGTTTTGCTGCTCGTTTGCTGTCATGCTCATTAATGTTCCTTTCAGGTTCAAATTGAAATGGTTAAACAGATGACATGTTTATGTCGCTAGAGTCATACTCTGGAAGCCCGTCAGCGTAACAATGTCACGTCATCGCCCTGCGACGTCAACAACAATGGCGACCTACTAGTTAAACTAATTTTACAAATTGTATGAAAACGAAAACATCGAGTGGTTTCAATATAATTTTTTTTTAATGTTCATCTTTTAAGAACTACAAGTCTTTCTATCGCTGGATCCCTTTAAAATGGTGTCCCTTCCTGTTCTTTTGGGGACATTCTTGACTCACTTCCTTTTCAGTAACCCAAATTCAACAGGAAGTGACCTGTAAATGCCTCAACAGGAAAAGGAATTGATCAAAATTAAGAGAAAATGATGTCAGATGCACCCAAATTAACTTGTTGCCTGGCATTGGCTGCCACTGATGGCCATAGACGTTAGGAGTGGGAACCTCTTGGTACCACACGATACGATAATCGAAACATTGGCCAGGAAAATCATTCCAGAATATTCTACAAACAACTAAGAAACAGAAAAACAAGCTTCTGCTGTGAATTGGAATGAGTTTATCATTAATAGACGTCCAATCCATTTGAACTGGGAGAGTGGCAGCGATCCATCCCTCCCACTTCAAACGGATTGAACGTCTATGGCCGTCAGTGGCAGCCAAAGCCAGGCAATGAGGTAATTTTGGGCCATTCCAGGTCAATTACCTGTTGATTTTCAGTTACTTCCTGTTGATTTTGGGGTATTTTACAGGTCACTTCCTGTTTATTTTGAGTTACAGAACAGGAAGTGACCTGGGAATCACCCAAATGAATAGGCAGTGACTCAAACTCAACAGGAAATGACCTGTAAATGCCCTGAAAATCGGACAGAATGACTGTGAATGCTCTGGTTTCGAATGAACGAACAATCCCAGCCTAAATGGATTCGGCGTTCTGCACCGTCAATGTAGCCTTAGAGTTAACTGAGAGACTATTATGGTGGAAGATTTTGGTAGCAACTTGTAGGTTCCTTTTTATTTATTTTAGACATTGACACCTTTTTAAAACGATATCTCGATTCTTGGCAGGAGCATATCGATAACCTTTTGTGATACAAAAAATAATGATATATCACCATTTCGATATTTTGTCACACCCCTAATAGACATTTAATTTGTTTGATGTTCAAATAGATTGGACGTCTACTAGTGATAAACTCATTCCGATTCACAGCAAAAGGATGTGTTTGTTAGTTGTATTGTAGAATATTGTAGAACTATTTCCTGAACCATGTGTCGTATAATTGTTGTATCACCATATCGAGAGATGAGCGATATCATGAGCCTTCTATTGCGAATCGAATCGTATCGTAAGCTGACAAGAGGCCACCCCCCACCCCCCCGGATGCAATTGGTCTTACATTTTATTTTTAAGGTCTTAAAAAGGATTAAATTGAACTTTTAAAAGGGTGAAAGAACCCTGCAATATGCACTATTAATCATTATTTATATTTTTTCCCATCAGTTTTCTATATTTTTTCAATCAAAGCTTGATTTCAGTATGTCTTCGTGTATTATAATTGTTAATCTTAACATTGACATTTTATAGTTTGTTTCAATTCACTTGGAAATGACAATCAATTGATGCATTTTATAATCATTTTGCCTTTGTAATTTCATTTTTCTAAAACCAGCATTACCATTTTCAAACATGTTGTGTATTAAGACCGACAATGGCAAATCCTCAAAGTCACGTCCAAATATTTGTCTTTTTCATGCTAATAATAAATAGACAAGTAGGCTGCCATGTATTAACATATGAACCGTGATGTACCGCTATCTCCCTCCAAAACACGAAGGCTGAAATGTATTTGAACTCGCGCGAGCAGCCTTTGCTGTCATCTCATGTTGGGATTCAGCTCCGACTAATGAGCTACGCTCCAGCATTGTGTGCGCGCGTGCGGGTGTGCGTGCTTACCCATCAAAAAGATGACCTTCGGCTTCTTCGGCGGTGCGCAGAAAACTGTCACAGGAAATGAGAGCGAGGTTTTCTTAGCACAGAGGCGTACACACACAAAAATTACAAACACAGGAAGATGAAAGATGGGGATCACAGGTGTCAAAGTCAAGGCCTCGGGGCCGGATTTGGCCTGCGAAAATGAACTAAAACTAAGCAAATAAAATAAAATTAATAACTCTTTAATAATACAGTTAATCAAAATAACTTTTAAATAAAGTTTCTGTAGGGGTGGATAAATCAGAGAATATTTACTTTTTTTTTTAAATTTTCATTTGCTTGTATTTTAAATCAAACAAATAAGAATACCATTTTCTTTTTTGTTTTTGAGTTGAAAAAAAAAAAAAAAACGAGAAATAAAAATATTTAAATACAAAAATGATTAATACCCCTCCACAAAAAATTATGAAAATAAAAAGACAATATTTACTGTGTGCAGAATATTTCAATAAAAGAATATTTGCAATTAAGAGGCTGGACCTCCGTGAAGTTGGCCCCCTATTAGACGCAAATTTATTGAAAAATGATGGCATTCCTTTGTGCTAGCTTTGTGCTGAAAAATGTTTCGTTTGTGCTGCTATCGTTTTTGAGATATTAACAATTCCTTATAGGTCAATCCGAGGTCAACTAGCCCCACATTTTGATTAAAAATGGTATCAATTGTTTTTGCGTTTTTTTGCTCTAAAAATTTTCAGTTTGTGCTGTTATCGTTTTTGAAATATTAATTTCGAGTGATGAAGTCACGCAGTTTTTTTACACTAAGCTCTTAACAAATGGTTAAGAAACATTCCCACAAACAAACAAAAAAACGGCTAAATATCCTATATAAATAACCTATACACTAAATTACGAATGCATTACAAAAAAAAACATAAGCTCAAACAAAAACTTGGCTAATGTTGTTCTTAAAATGGAGCAGCTGGATTCAGCCATGCGAAATGAGGCAGACTAGAGGGGAGTGTATCCATCCAAATCAATAAAACTAAATGCAAACACTTTCAAAATGAACCATTACATTACAATGCCACTTTAATTAAACGAATACTCGAAGCAGCAAAATTTAATTCAAATCTTTTTTTCTAATCGAATACTCGAGTTAATCGATTAATCGTTGCAGCACTAGACATGACGCGTTCACGCCTCTAAATCAATAAATACACCAAATTTAGTTGCTATTGACACTTCTGGGAGATGACTGGATGGAACTTTACCCATTGAAATCAAATTATGAGGTTTAGCGCGCCTTCTTTGCTGTTTTTGGCTGAGACAAAACGCAACTTCAAAAAGGCAAAGGTAAGTGCTCATTTCTCATTCAGAACAACACTTTAACATTTAACATTAAAAATAACCAATATAAGAATGAAATATCCCCGACCAAAAAAATTGCAATTTGTTCAGGTATTTTAGTGGAGTAAAAATCAGCAAATATTTTTTTTTTTTGCCATGCTGAAAAAATGCGGGTTCTGAAGGGGTTAATTTCGAGTGATGATGCGATTCGCAGCCCTCCATTTATTTCAAAATGGACCTAAAATGGTGCCATTTGTTTGTGCTCGTTTGTGCTGTAAAGAATTTCATTTGTGCTGCTATTTTTTATAGTTATTGAGGTATTAATTTTGAGTGATGACGTCACTCGCAGCTTTTCCGTGTCTAGCTCACGCAGCTGACGAAATGTTCTAATGCTCTCAATAAGAGAGGGGTGTCCCAACAACTAGAGGATTTGGACAATTTTGAGGTCAACAAAGTACAATCGTACCTCTACACACGAATTGAATTTGTTCCGAGACCTGGTTTGTAAATCGAAACGGTCATATGCCGAGCTGGATTTTCCCATAAGAAAACATTATAATTCGATGAATTTGTTCCACAGCCCAAAAAACCTGCGCAAAATCCTTAAATCCATAAATACTGTCGGTACAATTACAAATAGCAATTACACATAGGAAAACAAATTATAAATACAAATCGGAATAATAATTATATAATAGTACGTATCAATAATGATAAGGAAACTCTCTCTCATGTGGCGGTTGTGTTTTGCATGCTGTTCCTAAACACACCATGTGACTGACAATAGAGAGGTGCGGAAGAGTGGGAAGTTTTTACTTTCTCTTCTCATGTTCTGTTGTTGTTGGTGTCGGTTACAGCGGACAGTAGCCGTGTTGTGTTGCACAAGTTCTGAAGTAAATGATTAAAAACCTGCCGAAGCTGGTGGATTCCTTGCCAATGTTGCAATAATAATAATGAAAATAATAAATCGGAAATAAACCTTAAATTATAGAGACTGGCGAACGAAGGTCGGAGGAGACCGGTCATTTTGTCGAGCCACTCACACGCACACAGTGTTGTCAGTAACGCGTTATTGTAATCTGATTATTTTCTTTCAGTAACACGTTCATTTTTCCATTTTGTTATTGCTTCATAATGTATGTAGAATGAAGACTATTGTAATCAGGTACAAAGAGCATTTTTAATAGAAAATGTTAGAAAGGGTCCCAAAGGTTCTTTTCCATGGTAACCGCTCATAGTTACTTCCTGTTTTGGTCTCGAGTCACACATGCTTGTGTGTTTGGGACTGAGAAAGGCGGGACGAACGTGGGCGCACATTCAAGCTGAGTGCAGCAACCTGTTGAGATGTGCAAGGGAATGTTGATCTGTGTGCGCCCATGAATGAACGCAAGCATTTTCCCTTCATTTTGGAGGGTTCCAACGATAGGTTAAGGGTTAGGTGGATACTCATAGCTCAAAGTCGGCAAGCATTGTTTATTAATTAACCGCGTGTGTAGGGCGTATTTTAGGGTTATGCTCGCGCATTTGCGCCCACCTCCAACCTTTGTGTTTATTGCACTGGGCAATTCATTTGTATGTTGTTGATTATTGTGCAGTCAATTTGCATTGTTGAACATTGTAACTGATATGCCGTTAACCCTAACCCGAAATTCAGGGTTAATCTTCGAGTTAGCGGTGTTCAATTAGTCAGTGGTGTTGATTTGGACAAATTCCATGCAGTTTGTCAGTTATTTGTCACTTTCAGGGCTCCTGAGTGGATAAGCTAGCGTGAGTCAATGGTGGTTGAAATCAACTCCATCGACTAATTAAAGCCCCGCTAACTCGAAGATTAAACCTTATGTGAAAAATTCTGATCTTCCTCTTTAAATCCAATTATCGGAAAGTCAATAATATGCGATGACATTTTTCTGTTGTAATTCATATGTTAAGGCAGCAAAGGGAGAAAAATTGGTAAAAAGTAACGGATAAATTACTTTTAAAGTAACTAAATTACTTTTTTGATGCGTAATCAGCAATCAGTATTTAAATCACTTTTTCATGTAATCTGTGACAACACTGCACGCACACCACGCTCATATTTTTCTATCATTTTCCTTTTTAATTTCAATGCTAAGCGTCACCTTTTTCCATTTTTCTCCACCTGCACTAACCTACTTGGGACTCATGTTGATTTCGCTCACAGGGAAATCCGCCGTGCGTCCGTCTTGCGGGGAAACAACGAAATTCGACGCTGTCATAAATCCTCGTATTTCAAGCATGTCACATGTCGAGACAAAGGACTAGAAAAATTTGACGCCAGATGTCGAAAGGATGGTATGTCGATGCGATTGTTCGTCGAGGTACCACTGTATCTGAACCAGCCATCGACTATCAAAATAGTTGCTGATCATCAAGTAATTGTCGATTCATGGTGGCAGCCCTCGTTAGTAGTCATAAAGGAAACCAAAGTTACATCAAAGATGTAGATGAAGGGTGCTTAACTCATTGAGATCTATGCCACTGAAACTTGATAAAGCACTGCCAGCTGAGTGACTCACATTCTTGGCTCTCTTCGGCATATCCCAGCTCCTCTTCCTCTTCATCCTAGAAGACAAACACAATTACACTTGGAGACACTTGCACAGGAGGGGTAGAAGCTATTGGACTTCTCTGTTATTTTTTTGACACAAGATTAGTGTACTAAAAAATTAGGGATGAGGAATGTGTGAAGTCGTCCAAAACCATTTTATTTTTTGAAAATATGTATTTAATTGAATATTTAACAGATGCTGTATGTTGTTTACACTGTTTCCAAGAATCTGATGAGGACGACTTGGCAGTGATACGCTCACAGAATGCACACCGGAGAGCTGCTGTGTGGCTACGAGACATTGAAGAATTCAGCTTCACATCTTTGAAGGTGTCTTTGAAGTTTGTTTACAAAACTCGATGGAACCACATGAACGTTGGTAAAGTTTCTGAATAAAGTTCATTGAACACTAAATTGTCTATGTAGTTTACAAAAACATGTATATCAAAGCCAAAATTGTCTTTGATGTTGTTAACGACAACTTGCTATCCTTACTTCATCGTTTTTTTCTATGAAGTCCACCATGTTGCATTCAGGCAGCGTACTAAGATCCGGCTCACTTGGACCTGTGGCGACAAAGAGTAACAATTACGGCTGGGCAATGCTTACAATTTTTTATTATGATTCATCGCGTTGTTATGCATTAAATCCAGTGTTGAACTAAAAAAATAGTTTCCACTGTTATTACCTCCGCCATTAGGTGAAGCATATAGACAGCGGCAGTTATTCAATTTTAGGGTAAAGGTCAAAGAGGTCAGAAATAAAATTTTCAAATCAAATTTATTTCTATAGCCCTTTACAAAAACCTGAAAGGTCCACAAAGTGTTTTACAACAACGATATACATTGTTCATAATAAATAAAAGGCAGGAAAGCATTATACATCGACATTGAGAAAAAAAAACGAAAACAAAAGCAACGCATGGTGATAACAGTCGAAACAGCAAATAAAACATAAAATTTGGTGCATCCCCTCTTCCCATCCCTGAAGACCAGTTGATGGGGGCGCAGGTGGTCCAGGTGGGGTGACGATAACCCCTTTGGTGGGCTGCGGGAGGAGGGATGGGATGCGCTGGCACCCGCCCCCCGCCCGCCTTCCCTCCCAAGGCTGGCTGGGGGCTGTGGCCCTGGGGTGGCGCCCGCACGGCGTCTCCACTCGTCTGCTTGGCTGTCGCGTGTTTGGTGAGGCTCGTGCACTGCTGGATGTGATAGGGCACGCCCTGGTGGGGGGCCCCGGTGCCGGGATTGGCGATGGGGCAGCGTAGGGTCGGTTGTCGACTGGCTTACACTCACAGGGGATTCACACGATTAGTGGTTTCTAGATCACAGAGCTGATTTGTGTACATGCCTCCCCTCCCAATCACCTATCTTGTAGACCCCCCCCCTTTTCCTGGTCAACAGGCCCCCCACATGGTGTCAACCTGAAATACATCTAGCTAATGATAGCACCAACATATTCATAGTTAGTGCAGGCATTCAATGTATTTCTTGTTTGTGTTTCTTCCGTCTCTCTCTCCTTTTCTTCTGCTCCCCTATAATCCCTTCCTGTTCGCTGCCTTGTCATAATAAACAAGGTATGTTGAATGATCACAATGGGAGTATGTCATACTCTAAATGTGAAACATTAATACTGTTCAGACCAACCGGACACTCCGTGTCAAACAGCTGAACAGGACAGGGTTAAAAAACAAACAAACAAACAAACAAAAAAACAATGACGATAACAAAAATATTTCATCAACGAACAATTTTTTTCATGACGATGACGCCATAATGACGCACTGAAAACGTGTCTTGGGAGAATAAAACATAATGAGATGGATGCCAGTGGACGTCTGACAACAGAAGAACGAGATGAAAATTCGCCAGTTTCTGTCATAAATTCATGATGTGTGATTTAAAAAATTTTTTTTTATGTGTAGTTAGCAGTGTTGTCACAGATTACTTGAAAAAGCTATTTAATTACTGAATACTTTTTTGAGACAGTCAGTAATCTAGTTACTTTACTGATTACTTTATTACCAAAGTAACTAAATTACTTTAATCTATCATTTACAGTAGTTTTTACCAATTTTTCCCTCTTTGCTGCCTCAACATAAAAATGACAACAGAAACATGTAATGTAACAATGCATGTAATTGAATTTCTCACATAAGCTTAATCTTCAAGTTAGCAGGGGTTTAATTAGTCGATGGAGTTGATTTCAACCACCATTGACTCACGCTAGCTTAGCCACTCCAGAGCCCTGAAACAAATAACTGACAAACTGCATGGAATTTATTCAATTAAACCCCCGACCATTTCCCTTCAATTCCTAGCATTCTAGCACTGTTTACAATACTCTCTATCGATGATCATAAACATGCCTGCTTTTACTTTATTAGGTACTTCGTTTTTTGACGTGGTCACCTTTTACCTTGCACCTTTACTTGCCCAGCCTTAGTAACAAAGTTACAAAAGTTCAGAGTCTGCATAAAACCACTAAGGCACGTTTGTGGCAGTGCTTGAAATGTGCAGTGAGAATCAAGTCTCTCCCCCTCAAGAGCAGTGGAAATGGGTCATAAATAACTCTTCCCTTTGGCATTCTTCTTCCACTCCTCATTAAAAAGTGGGTTAACCTCGACAGAGACAGCAGCTTGCATCTCTTTGCATTCCTTTGCAATGCATGTATTATGTAAAAACGTCTTCTCAGTGCAACACTTTCTGAGCGGCAAAGAGGGAGGGAAGCCCACGAGCGCTCCGCTTTGGCGGCCACACTTGTGTGCATCGTGTTAAAGATGTCCCAAGAACTGCAAATACCAATTAGTGACGATGTACTTACTAATGAGTAAAAACTCACAAGGTCGATTCTCATGAAGCCAACCTGAATTATGTCTGCGAACATTTTAGGGATATACAGTCATGAAAACCTGAAATATTTCATTTTTAGTTGAAAGATGGTTATGTCTATTATATGGCCCAGTCCACTATTTGCTACCAAAATAGTGTTGTTTTTTTCCCAAACAGATTTTAAAGACCTCCATCAAGATGGCCCACCGTCAGACACAAATTTATATTAAAATGATGTCACTCGTTTGTGCTACGTTTGTGCTGTAAAATGTTTCGTTTGTGCTGCTATTGTTTTTAAGACATTTACAATTTTTCTAAGGTCAATCTGAGGTCAAACAGGCCCCCATTTTGATTAAAAGTGGCTAAAAAACTGTCAATCATTTATGCTTCGTTTTTGCTGTAAAACGTTTTGTTCGTGCTGCCATCGTTTTTGATATATTGAGATATTAATTTTGAGTGATGCTGTCACGCAGCCCCCCATTCATTGCAAAATGGACCCGAAATGGTGTCACTGTTTTATGCTACGTTTGTGCCGTAAAAATGTTCGTTTGTGTTGCTATCGTTTTATAGATATTGAGATATGTATTCATTTCAAGTGATGACGTCAATCGCAGCCCCTCCGTCGCGGGTGACGGGGCTCTCAATAACAGAGTGTCTTAACACCTAGCGCGAACGTAGCACAAATGAATTGCTCCTGTTTGGGTCCATTTTGCAGTCAGTGGGGGGCTGCGAGTCACGTCATCACTCAAAATTAATATCTAAAAAACGATTGCAGCTCAAACGAGCATAAACGTAGCATATTGAATGGCACCATTTCGATTCCATTTTGCAATAAATAGGGGGCTGCGTGACATCATCACTCGAAATTAATATGTTAATATATAAAAAATGATAGCAGCACAAATTTTTACATCACAGACGGAGCACAAACGATTGACACCATTTTTTAAAAAAACACCAGAAACACACAGGTAGGTACAAAGTGGACATTACAGCACTGTTATATGTATATTGGCCCAAAACAGATTATGAAAAACTGATGTTGATACTATCTGATATCGTATACCCGATAATATTGGACAACCCTAGTTAATAGTTACACTGCTGGCCAAAAGTAATGGCACCCCTGCAATTCTGTCAGATATTGCTCAATTTCTCCCAGAAAGGATTGTAATTACAAATGCTTTGGTAGTAATATCTTCATTTATTTTGCTTGGAATGAAAACACAAAACAAAATGGAAAATAAATTAAATCATTATCATTTTACACAAAACTCAAAAAATGGGCCAGCCAAAAGTATTGGCACCCTCAGCCTAATACTTGGTAGCACAACCTTTAGACATAAAAACTGCAAACAACCGCTTCCGGTATCCATCAATGAGTTTCTTACAATGCTGTGCTGGAATTTTAGACCATTCTTCTTTGGCCAACTGCTCCAGGTTTCTGAGATTTAAAGGGTGCCTTCTCCAAACTGCCATTTTCAGATCTCTCCACAGGTGTTCTATGGGATTCAGGTCTGGATTCATTGCTGGCCACAGGGAGACCCAGCTTTCTCACACTGGGCCCTACATCATGCTGCAAAATTTGTTGGTAGCCTTTAGAATTCATAATGCCATGCACACAGTCAAGCAGTCCAGTGCCAGAGGCAGCAAAGTAATTCCAAAACATCATGGAACCTCCACCATGTTTGACTGTGGGGACCGTGTTCTTTTCTTTGAAGGCCTTGTTCTTTTTCTTGTAAACTGCATGTTGATGCCTTTTCCCCAAAAGCTCTACTTTTGTCTCATCTGACCAGAGAACATTCTTCCAAAACGTTTTTGGCTTTCTCAGGTAAGTTTTGGCAGTTTTGACTTTTTTATGTCTCTCGGTCAGAAGTGGGGTCTTCCTGCGTATCCTACCATAGAGTGTCCCTTTTCATTCAGACGCCGACGGAAAGTACCGGTTGACAGTTTTGAACCCTCGGAAGGCAGGGCAGCTTGAACTTGTTTGGATGTTAGTCGAGGTTCTTTATCCACCATCCGCACAATTTTTTGTTGAAATCTCTCGTCAATTTTTCTTTTCCGTCCACCTCTAGGGAGATTAGCCACAGTGCCATGGGCTTTACACTTATTGATGACACTGTGCATGGTAGACACAGGAACATTCAGGTCTTTGGAGATGGACTTGTAGCCTTGAGAATGCTCATGCTTCCTCACAAGTTTGCTTCTCAAGTCCTCAGACAGTTCTTTGGTCTTCTTTCTTTTCTCCATGCTCAATGTGGTACAAACAAGGACACAGGACAGAGGTTGAGTAAACTTTAATCCCTTTTAACTGGCTGCATGTGTGATTTAGTTATTGCCACCACCTGGTTTGTGCCACAGGTAAGTAACAGGTGCTGTTACTTACACAAATTAGAGAAGCACCACATGTTTTTCATAGGGTGCCATTACTTTTTTTTTTTTTGGAGTTTTGTTTAAAATGACAATGGTTGAATCTTTTTCCATTCTCTTTTGTGTTTTTTCATTGCAAGCAAAATAAATGAAAATATTACTACCAAAGCATTTGTAATTGCAATCATTTTCTGGGAGAAATTGAGCATTATCTGACAGACTTGCAGGGGTGCCGATACTTTTGACCAGCAGTGTGTTATGTTTACATATGCCTACTTCCCCACCATAGGTGATCATTTCCATTATGAGTAATATTACAGGTTTTTAGACATTAATCAAATTAGGGTTCCAGCTATCGATTATTTTGGTCATTGATTAATCTATCAACTAGTTGGTTCGAGTAATCAGATTAGGAACATTCCATGGGTTCCAGAATAGATTTTAGGAGATGTTAAAGGCTTGCAAAGATTGCACTTTTAAAAGATCATTAAATGCGAACACAAAATAAAAAATTTCCAGGTGTTTCTTCAAATTATGCAAAATTGCAGCTGAGCTTCGCCTCAAACACTATTAAAAATTAAATAAATGACATTATGATCTAAGTACAACAAAATAACTATTAGCTAACAATGCATAGCAAAAACCCGCTAGCTTAAATGCTGTAAAATGCTAACTTTTTTTTTTTTTTTTTTTTAAATTCGTTCAAACACGTTCCCAAAAAACAGCTAAATATACTTATAAACAAAATTGTGAATGCGTTAAAAAAACCTTAGCTTATGTTGGTCTTAACAGGGAGCAGCTCATTCAGCATTGTTAAATGAATTATGTCATATTCACTCTTGCCACTCACGGGCAGTGTATCCACCCAAATAGTAAAATTAACGCAAACATTTTCAAGACAAGCCATTATAATGCCACTCTAATTAAACGAATAGTCGAAGCAGCAAAATTTGATTCTAATCGAATTACTCGAGTTAATCGTTGCAGCACTAAATCAAATAGATATTTTCCTGTCAATAAAATATGAGGGAGCTCAAACTGTTGATGGAAAAAAATGACTGAGTCATCCTAGAATTATGATATTTTTTTTACTTGCTTTGGTAACTATCCTTCATTACCTTAATGCATAGCTTTCATTAGAATCATCCACAAGCACTTGAATCTTCACTCTTTTTCCAAAATTCCTATGATGACAAGACAGGTCCTTCTAGGGGACGACTGAACTGGAATCCATTGACAACTTTGATTCCTCCATCTGCTAAGGCCCGTTGACATTTCCCGTCCCGACGTCACTACATCCGAGCCGTTATGCCTCTCTGATGACACATTTCCTCCCCCTCTGTCTTCTCGATGAGCACCCTGTGGCTCTTTGAGATTTTTTCCGAGACTGGTGAGTCAGGAACCTTCGGTCTGTATTTTTCTGTTCTTGCAGAGGCTTTACAGAAAGTTCATTTTAAACTGACTGGTGAACATGGCATCCTTCAAAGAGGGGAATGCGTGCTGACAATCATTGGTGGCGGTGCCACACTCAACCAATTACAATTGCAATAGCCTCTGTCCGACCTTTTAATGATTGTGCACACGTTCCTCACAAAGCTTAGCTAGCCCCGCAATGCCGGGTTGCCATGCCGACAGGCACCGTATCTAAGGAGCAGGTAGGAGATTTTCCTGATCCTTATAAAACTCACTGCATTATGCATCTATTAAGAGATACTTTATAGATAGATTGCTAGATGGATTGGTATAATTTCTTTGTAAATGGCAGTAAAACATGAGTTAAAATGAAATGACTTATACTCTGAAAAATACGCTACTGACCTCGTTACGTCCAACAGAAAAATTCAGATGCCCGAAAATTATAAGACGGAACAAAAATATTTTGCTTGTTTCAAAAGCATTATGTTGTATGTGACCGTAAAACCAGAGATTTGTGCTCTACGGCACTTGGCTTACTTTTGTGTCCGCGGTCACATTCGTTTATTCTCATCCTTCCTGTCAAAATGGAATTGACGTCTAGCGCCGTCAATGGCAGCCATTTAATTAACAAAGAAGTAACCCAAAAATGCCCTGAAGACAACAGGAAGTAACCTGCAAATGCCCCCAAATCAACTTGAAGTGACTAATGGACAGAAATTGTCCCGGCTATGCCCTAAGATCAACAGGAAATTGTCCAATGTGTACAGGAAGTCACACTGGGATACCAGAGAATGTACAGGAACTGATGTGTAAGTACCCTAAAATTACAAGAAAGTGACCCAAAATTGTTAATTTGTCTTCCACTGCCAACAATACATTTCCAATTCACTTAACTGGGAGGACTGACCTTGAATGCTCATATTTCAGCGCCATTGACGGTGCTAGACGTCCAATCCATTTTGACTGGGGATTTGTTTGGCGAAAAATAAACTGGTCCGGCCCACATGCGATACAATTGCCATGAATGTGGCCGGCGTTGGTTTGGATAGGGACGGTAGGGACGTAAAACTACCAACTTTTCAGGATGCTCAAAGTCTCTCCACCAACTTTAAAGCAACCTTGTTTGGATTATACAATGGTATGAAAAACTATATGAACCTTTTGGAATTTCTCACATTTTTGCATCAATCACCATCAGATGTGATTTGATCTCTGTCAAAATCACACAGATGTAAAAACAGTGTCTGCTTTAACTAAAACCACCCACACATTTATAGGTTTTCATATTTTAGTGAGGATAGCATGCAAACAATGACAGACGGGGGGAAATAAGTGAACGCTCTGCCAAAGGAGCCTTAAAGAGCAATTGAAACCAATTTTTACCAAACAATTTAAGTGTGTGATGATGATGAGTTGTTTAAAGCTGCCCTGTCCACTGTTAAACACACAGCTGGTAAGAATTGTCTTGATGAGAAGCATTGTCTGATGTGCATCGTGGCTTGGTCAAAAGAGCTGTCTGAAGACCTGCGATAAAGGATTGTTGATTCATATAAAGTCGGGTAAGGATACAAAACTATCTCTATAAGTCTGGATGTTCATCAATCAACAGTCAGAAAAGTTGTCTACGAATGGAGAGAGTTTGGCACTGTTGCTTCTCTCCCAAGGAGTGGCCGTCCACCAAAGATGACGCCAAAAGTTCAGCACAGAATACTCAAGAAGTGAAAAAAAAACCTTAGAGTATCTGCTAAAGACTTACAGAAATCACTGGCACAGTCCAATATCTAAGTGCACACATCAAATATATGTAAAACTATAGTCAAGAATGGTGTTAATGGGAGGACTCCACAGAGGAAGCCACTGCTGTCTAAAACAACATTGTTGCTCATTTAATGTTCCCAAAAAGGCGCTTAGACACTCCACAGAAGTTTTGGCAAAATATTTTGTGGACTGAAAGTTGAATTGTTTGGGAGTAACATACAATGTCATGAGTGGAGGAAAAATGGAACAGCTCACCAACATCAACACTTCGTCCCCACCATGAAGCATGGTGGAGGGCGCGTCATAATTTGAGGCTGCTTTGCTGCCTCAGGGCCTGGACACCTTGCAATCATTAATGGAAGAATCGATTCAAAAGTTTATCAGGATGTTTTGCGGGAAAACCTGAGGCTGTCTGTCAGACAGTTGAAGCTAAAAAGAGGATGGATGCTGCAACAAGACGATGATCCGAAACACAAAGGTAAATCAACTTCATTTTGGTTTCAGAAGAACAAAATACACATTCTGGAGTGGTAAAGTCAAAGTCCAGACTTGAACCCCATTGAGATGCTGTGGCATGACCTAAAGACAGCGATTCATGCCACAATGGGCAGAGATTAGTCCGGATCGATGTGCCAGACTGATATGCAGCTACAGGAAGTGTCTGGTTGAAGTTATTGCTACCAAAGGGGGGGTGGGGGGGGGGGGCAACAAAATATTAAATGTGATGGTTCACTTACTTATTTTCCCCCGTTCTGTCATTGTTTGTATACTATCCTCATTAAAATATGAAAACCTATAAATGTTTGGGTGGTTTTAGTTAAAGCAGACACTGTTTTTTTTTTTTTTCAGATCAGATCAGATTACATTTGATGGTGATTTTATGCAGAAATGTGAGAAATTCCAAAAGGTTCAGATACTTTTTTCATACCACTGTATAATGAGTTAAATATGTAATTTAGATTGTCTTCCCATATGTTCTAAGGATAGAATTGACCCTACTATTATAAACTGCATTATTTTATTTATGTTCAGACTTACATTTACCCCTATTCGCTTTCTGAACGTGCTGGTCCATTTTTTCCCTTCAAATACACGTTTGATTGGCTGATGACTTGGAACCCCCCCCCAGGTTATGCCAGGGGTCGGCAACCCAAAATGTTGAAAGAGCCATATTAGACAAAACAAAAAACAAAAACAAATATGTCTGGAGCTGCAAAAAAATCAAAAGCCTTAAATAAGCCTAATAACGAAGGCAACACATGCTGTATGTATCTGTGTTAGCTATATTAGCCTACTATCAAAATTACTAAGTCGGCTAAAAATACATAATGAGCCTTCAGGATTTAATGTTTATTTTCTCTGCATTGCATCCATCGCACCACGTGACTACTCTGTTCTATGATGCCACCTCAAGTTTAACTTCATTACAATATTAATGAATGGTATCTTTAAATCTCATTTTCATTAAAAAAAAAAAAAATCCAATTTTTGATGTCATTTTTATTTTGAGGTTTCAAAATACAACAAAATGACCCCTTATCTGGGCATGTCTTTGATTTTCTTTATCAACCCCCCCCCCCCCCCTTTTTTTTTTTTTAAGTCTACAAATAGGTGTCCTGATATGTTGATAAATGTCTCCTTCATGTACTCACCATATGTGAATGGTTCTCCACGCTTTATTATCTCCCAGGTTGCAACAAAACATGCAGCAGTAGTGGAGTTTGGCGATGCAATCCACTTCTTAAATCAATTTTTGCGCATCTCTAAGTTCTTCAGAAGAAATGGAATCGCATTTTTTCTCTCACTCCAAACTGGGTACTCGGCTGCCAGTTTGTTTACAATAGCCACCTGGCGTCCCGCACTGCTGATGGAAATGTGCGTTGCGGGCTATGACGCAAATCTTTGTTGTTAATGTTTGTGTCGTTTTTGTCCTCCAAAGAAACCATATCAAAACAAAAAATATTTCCCTCAACCATCTTTTTCCATTTTCAAACATTTTTGAAAATGCTCCAGGGAGCCACTAGGGCAGCGCTAAAGAGCCGCATGCGGCTCCCAAAACACGGGTTGCCGACCCGCGGGTTATGCTGTTATATCGTCCCTACCAATGTTGAGACCAAAGCTCTGCCCTTGGCCTAGAATTGTCAATAATTTGAATGACATTTTCAAATCAACATGTAAAAATAGATACATAGTTGCCATTGACAACTAGATATGTATAGCCAATCGTTTTTGACAGGGAGGGATAGCAGTGTTCATTCGTGGTTACCTGCGGTAGACTCTTGTGAGGGAAAAAGCTTGTTGTCCAGAGTCGCACTGATGTCACAGAACACCTCCTCTTCATCCCGAGCCGCATCGAGCTGAGAAGAAGAGTGTTTTTATCAGCGAAGCATCAACTGAAGTCGACATGAAGTTGAACTCAGTGTGAAGACGATAACAGCATTTTCACTTGTGGCAACAGCACATTCCGCTGGACTTGACCTAACATGTGGTCGTGTCACAGTCCTTATCCTATGGGTCCTTGTTTACGAGGCACGAACACTCAAGTTAGATCGATGAGGATGAGGTGGCTGGCATCGCACCGACTGATGTATGAGCTCACTTGTTTAATGGGGGCGCTTGCTGGGCTGCAATTAACAAGGACTCTTCTCTAATGATCTGCCCATTAGGCATGTGTGTGAAAACACACGCTTTGCAAAGACTGATGGTGATGTTTATAAGACCACTTCATTTTGTATACTTCCAGCAGTTTAGGCTAGCCAACGGAAAAATGTTTCCTTTACTCACAACATTCCTTATTGGTAGAAGTACTAATTTTACAATAGTGATTGTAGGAAATACTGTGTATATTTTACATGAAAGTCAAATTTGACATAATCATGAAATTAATTGGTTCTGGAAGTACTTTCTTAAACTGAAAATTCCATAAGTAGACAGTAGGCAGTTTTTTTGTGGCGGGGGTGGGGGTGGGGTGGGGTTGGGGGCATAAATGTTGAAGACCCCGTAACGCAGTGTCAGCAATCAAATCAATTTACAAGATATATGCGCGGATAGTAGCATAGCCCATGCTTGACCATACAGGCATCCCAGCTGTATGAGGGTGTGTGTGTGCGTGTGTGAGCGTGCGCATTTTTCTGTCTTACCTAGTGGAGAAGTAGATGCCGCATCCGTTTTTGACTGAATATTCCAGTGAGGAACATTAATAATAACATGTTGAAAATGATCGTTTTTTTTTTTGTTTTGTTTCCCATCATTTTTGTGGGTTAACGTCTTCAGTGGAGCAAACTGAAACACCGCTCACCATTTTTTGCGGTGCTATCCGGTGTGGTCCACATTTTCAATACTTGGATCTCGCTCAGTAGTTGTTGTCGCTTTTGAAAGCTTAGTTTTGAAAAAAATTACGTATATTCATCTTACCTCGTCTGTCCTCAGGTGTTTTTTTTTTTTTTTTTTTTGGGCTAAGCAACGCAAATGACTGTCTCTAACATGCTAGTCACATGATCTGTTTGAAAAATAATTTTGACCCATTATAAAAATGTTTTTTTTTGTTCATTACATTCATTTTTGTAGTTTGTTTTATTCCTTTTACAACTTTTATAGTCAACATTTTACTGGCAAAATTCATATATTAGAAAGTCAATTATATGTAATGACATTTTAGGCCACCGGGGGGGTTATTCCCTCTGTCCCCCCCTCAATCTCTGCATCTGGTAGAGACGTGTTTTTGATGTAAATGCCCTAATCTGTTCCAAGCCCCCCAAAATTCAGACATAAATCTTAACATAAGTCTTAACAACCTAGCCATGCTCGCCATTAAGCGTGAGCTTACTCAAAAACTGGATTTCACTGATGTTATAAATGACATTGCCGTCAAAAAAATCTAGGCGCATCACTGTTTGAGGGCTTGATAATCTCAGGGATGTGGAGGGGGTAGGCACAGAATGTTTGGTTATACTGTTTTGTTGCTTAGCAGGCAGGCATAGCACTCTCAGTTGTATTGTACTGCAGCCTACATCGGACAATAGATGGAAATTGTTTATTTTGTGTCACATCACATTACGGTCTGTTATATTTAACTGTCCATCTCAAATTAAATAATTTGTAAATTTACACTGTCATTGCTTGCAAAGCATTAAAAGTGCTGCGTATGTTGTCGTGACAAGCCGGTAGCAGGGGTGGGGGGTCCCTATAATGGTTTCTTGTCCCCAGGCCACTGCAAATCTGTTGACAGCCCTGACTATTCCATACTGTATTTCTGCCTTTCGTGTCAGGAAATTTCTTTCGTAACAAGAGGCAATATTTTCCCGTAGAGGTGTATCGTAATCTGAAAATTCTGTACGTAGAGATGTTCGTAAATCGAGGTACCACTGTATTTTCTGCTTAGTTACTGCACAGTGCTTGTCTGTGTTTGTGCGCCGGGAGGATCTTTGCCTTTTTCGCCCTCCTTTTTTCACCTTATGGCCCCAAATGAGAAAGCTGGGTCTTCTTGGTCCAGCCAAAAGAAAAGCAGTTACCATGGAAATTAAGCTTAACATCATAAAAAGAACTGAAAACGGAGAGACACAAACGATCAACAGGCGTTCAGACTAAAGTTAAAGTGTCGCGCGAAAACACCTTGTTAGTCATCAGAAGCAGTTTTGTGCTGACGCGGACCGTACGTCGTCAACAGTCAAAGTCCGCAAAAATTTGGTATTGTCAAAATAAGGACAGTAATGGAACAAATCGGGTTGCATGTATGCTTCAATGTTGCAATGTTGATTTGGCGATTGTCGTTTTCAGTGCTGTCCCAAAACGCATCACATGTCTGACGTGTTCCGTGCTTTCATTTGCAAATAAACCATCGAAAATCAGAACTCTCCATTAGTGTTGCAATGATTAATCGATTAACTCAAGTAGTTCGATGAGAAAACGCTTCCATTCAAATTTTGCTGCTTCGAGGATTCATTTCATTACAGTGGTGTTGTAATGGTTTGTTTTGAAAGTGTTTGCATTTACTGTAGTTTTATTGATTTGTGTGGATACTCTGTGGCAACACTGAATATTACATATTCCGACATCCATATTCTTTTACCGAAAACTGAAAAGGCGATATTAGCCATTTTCGGCAGAATGTTTTTGGTGTGAATTTCCAGTTACGTCTCTAATATATTTTATAATTTATAAGCAAAATTATTAAACATGTTGAAACTATTTATGTACAGTCTTCAATGAGATAATATAGAATGTGGTTATTTCAATGTATTATATATATATGATTAACGTTTTAATTATTTTTTAATCATAAATTGTAGCATTATTTTTAACCCATTCACTGCCATGCACCAAATCTATTTTAACTAGGAGGACAAGTATTGAATGATCATGTTTCAGTGCCATTGACGGCGATAGTCCCTCAAGCCATCTCAAAAATCAATCCAACTCAAAACACTCTTAAATCATCTTTGCATTTAAGCGCTATGAATCTGTTCTAAAATCCAGCCCAAATTTTTGTTTCTTAATAAGGAAATAAAACTAGCACTTTATAACATACAGTAATAACAACAAAAATCAGTTAGTTATTTTAACCTCAACTATGTTAAAATATCATTGTTTTGCAAAAATACATGAACTATGGTTCGTGATCTGATTGAGTTACCGTGACGATGAGGCCCCGCTCCTGGAAATATTTGACTAGCGGGATGGTGTTTTGCTTAAAGTTGGTCAGACGGCGGTCGATAGCCTTGGGGTTATCGTCGGGACGACCCTGCTGCTCAGCCCGCCGCTGCAGGCGTTCCTTCAAGTGGTGATTAGTGCACGCCAGGAAGACCACCACGTCGGGAGTGCAGATCTAGCGGGAGAGAAGGATAGCCAAGTAGTGTGTATAAATTGTCATCTGCACAGTGAGATTCCAAAACAAGAATAGACATCCAGTCACAGGAGGTAGCGGTAGAAAGAGTCGCTATGGAGGACTTAAAAGGGTCTCTACAGGGAGTCGTTGTGCTGGTTGGTGGTCCCAGTGAAAGGAAGAAATGATCTAAAAAGGCCAATGTTGATGCTGCAAAGGGCATATAACTAGCATGTGGAGACTATCGGTCTATCTCTATTACTCATGACTTTACTTCATCAGTGTGATATCTGGATTTGTTTAGTTGAGCACAGAGCTATTGCGATATGGTGCATATGCAGGTTATTTGATTTTTCCGCTTTTCATTTTATACCTGCAGTGTATCTCAAAAATGAGTACACCCCAACATTTCTGCTGATATATAATAGTATACATAAGAATATCTTTTCATGGGACAACACTGACAAAATGACACTTTGACAAAATGAAAAGTAGTCTGTGTGCAGCTTATATAATAGAGTTCATTTTTTCCCCCTCAAAATAACTCAAAATATAGCCATTAATATCCAAAACCCTGGCAACAAAAGTGAGTACACTGCATAAGAACTACGTACATCCCTAAATGTCCAAATTGAGTACTGCTTGTCATTTTCCCTCTAAAATGTCATGTGACTCATTACAGGAGTGCTGTCAGCATTGCTGCAGAGATTGAAGAGGTGGGAAGTCAGCCTGTTAGGGCTCAGACCATACGCTGTACTCTACATCAAATTGGTGTGCATGGCTGTCCCCCCAGGAGGAAGCCTCTTCTGAAGACGGTACACGAGAAAGCCCGCAAACAGTTTTCTGAAGACATGTCAACAAAGAACATGGATTACTGGAACCATGGCCTATGGTTTGGTGAGACGAAGATTAATTTGTTTGGTTCTGATGGTTAACACTGTATATAGTGAAGATGGGGTAATGCTGACTTTTACTCGGGACGTCGTGAGTCGGTGGGGAGAATACTTCGAAGACCTCCTCAATTCCACCGACACGTCATCCTTTGAGGAAGCAGGGTCTGGGGACTCCGAGGTGGGCTCTCCGATCTCTGGGGTTGAGGTCACTGAGGTGGTTGGAAAGCTCCTCGGTGGCAAGGCCCCGGGGGTCGAAGAGATCCGCTCAGAGTTCCTAAAGGCTCTGGATGTTGTGGGGCTGTCGTGGCTGACACGCCTCTACAACATTGGGGACAGTGCCTCTGGATTGCCAGACCGGGGGGGTGGTCCCCCTTTTTAAGAAGGGGGACCGGAGGGTGTGTTCCAATTATAAAGGGATCACACTCCTCAGCCTCCCTGGTAAAGTCTATTCAGGGGTGCTGGAGAGGAGGGTCCGTCAGGAAGTCGAATCTCAGATTCAGGAGGAGCAGTGTGGTTTTCGCCCCGGCCGTGGAACAGTGAACCAGCTCTACACCCTTGGCAGGATCCTTGAGGAGGCCTGGGAGTTCGCTCAACCAGTCTACATGTGTTTTGTGATTTTGGAGAAGGCGTTCGACCGTGTGCCTAGGAGAGTCCTGTGGAGGGTGCTCCGGAAGTATGGGGTACCGAGCCCCTTGGTAAGGGCTGTTCGGTCCCTGTACGACCGGTGTCAGAGTCTGGTCCGCATTGCAGGCGGTAGGTCGTATTCGTTCCCAGTGAGGATTGGACTCCGCCAAGGCTGCCCTTTGTCACCGATTCTGTTCATAATTTTTATGGACAGAATTTCTAGGCGCAGCCGAAGCGTTTAGGGTGTCCGGTTTGGTGGCCTCAGCATTGCATCTCTGCTTTTTGCAGATGATGTGGTGCTGTTGGCTTCATCAAGCCATGACCTCCAACTCTCACTGGGGCGGTTCGCAGCCGAGTATGAAGCGGATGGAATGAAGATCAGCACTTCCAAATCCGAGACCATGGTCCTCAGCCGGAAAAGGGTGGCATGCCCGACGACCCAGGACACGCTGGAGAGACTATGTCGCTCGGCTGGCCTGGGAACGCCTTGGAATCCCGCCGGAGGAGCTGGCTGAAGTGGCTTGGGAGAGGGAAGTCTGGGCTTCCCTGCTAAAGCTGCTGCGCCCGCGACCCGAGTCAGGACTAAGCGGAAGATAATGGATGGATGGATGGTTCCGATGGTCTCAAGCATGTGTGGCGGCGACCAGGGGAGGAGTACAAAGGTAAGTGTGTCATGCCTCCAGTCAAGCATGGTGGTGGGAATGCCCCATCACCTCTTCATTCTCTGCAGCAATGCTGACAGCACTCCTGTAACGAGTCACGTGACATTTTGGAGGGCAAATGACACGCAGTACTCAATTTGGACATTTAGGGATGTACGTAGTTCCCATGCGGTGTACTCACTTTTGTTGCCAGGGGTTTAGATATTAATGGCTATATTTTGAGTTATTTTGAGGGGAAAATAAATTTATTATATAAGCTGCACACAGACTAATTTTCATTGTGTCAAAGTGTCATTTTGTCAGTGTTGTCCCATGAAAAGATATACTAAATATCTGCAAAAATGCGAGGGGTGTAGTCACTTTTGTGATACACTGTAGGTGAACAAATACACATCATTATTTTTGTTTCTCCAGCTTGTGAAGAGAGGAAGAAACAAAGGAAGGTATTTGACATTAGGGCGAGCTGATTGGACACGGTGACATACAGCAGCACGCTCGGGTAAATGTCGAAAACGAGCGGTGGCGACGAAGTCAACTGTCATAAAGCGGGCGTCTGAAAGGACACAAAGACGTCTCTTAGCAACCGTTTATCTCAGTCTAGGGGCTTTAAGAAGCACTATCGGAATAAATTAATGCAGACCTACTAGATACTGAACTAACTGTTATCTAGAATAGAAGTTGTTAGCCAACAAAATGACCATGAGTGATTATAAAAGCAGTTTTGAAAAGTGACACATTCACAGTGCGCATCTATTGACATAGCTAGAGTCAATGACATCTCATTTACGCCGCTAATGTGCGTTTAATGCAATTAAGCGCCGATAAAACACGTTCGGCTGCTAAGTACATACTTCAGCTTCTGCACATGGTTTGCAAAATGGTACTCAAGTTAACATGAAGTATTTCCTCATAAACATGAGGCGGTCCCAGGTTAGCTTGTTAGTGTTTAGCACTCTTATTCGCTGTGCAGGCGACTAAACTCCCCTTTTTATTTGAAATATTTTGTCACAAACAATATTGTTCAGTGATTTAGTTTACTAACGTAAATTTTGGCTGTGATGAACTGGACAAACTTACCGAATTTTCCGCACTATAAGGTGGACCTAAAAGCCGTAAATTCTTATCAAAAGTTGACAGTGCGCCTTATAATCAGGTGTGCCTTATATATGAGTCAATATTGAGCCGCGACCGGTCTCACAGTGACTCGGAGCGCAACTCCATCTAATGGATGCATAACGTAACTCCAGCCTCTACTGTAGCCAGAGGTGGGTAGTAACGCATTACATGTAATCCGTTACATTTACTTGAGAAACTTTTTGAGAAAATGTACTTCTAAGAGTAGTTTTAATAAGCTATACTTTTTACTTGAGTAGATATGTGACCGAAAAAAACACTACTCTTGCACCGCTACTTTGGGCTACACAAGAATCGTTGCGTTTTTCCTCTTTATTCTACATATTAGATTTATTATTTTGCCAGCGATGCCAAGAGTAGCTCTAACAGTTTCACCAATGAAACGTCGCAACAATAATCATATGACTACATTACACCAATCTGACTCAAGCTTGCCGTTCTACTATCACACCAGCCTGTTCAATCACTTGGTGTCTTAAAAGCACCATAAAAAATTAGTACTTGACATAGAGCGCTGCCCACAACATGACTCGAAAGCACGGGTTTAAACAACTTTACCAGTTTTTATTTGGCGCCGATTGACCACGGAAAACCGGAGATATGATCCTTTAAATTTCATAATAATAATAACTATGATGGAACAATTCACTATTCAAACTAGGTACTATTTTTTTCCCACTAGAGGCCAATCATGCTCTTTAGACGAATAATGCTTCATTTCTGGCTTTTTCTTTTCTCGCCAGAATTCAATTATTATTGTGTTTGTTTTTTAAAATTTCATTGGCTTAATGTGGTTATGTAAAGGGTTATTGTTCAGTATCATTATAACAACATCTCATATCGAAGAAGTTTGTGCTGAGAGAAAATATACCATTATTTAGGAGAAAAAAAGGAAGCAGTTACTCACAATCAATTCTTTATACTGGATACTTTTTTTTTTTTACTTGTACTTGAGTATATTTTTTGGATGACTACTTTTATTTGAGTAATGTTATTTTGAAGTAACGCTACTCTTACTTGAGTAAAATGTTTGGGTACTCTACCCACCTCTGACTGTAGCGTAGTCATGCATTACATTTACTCCGTTACATTTACTTGAGTAACTTTTTGAGTAAAATGTACTTCTAAGAGTAATTTTACGAAGCCATACGTTTTACTTTTACTTGAGTAAATTTTAGAAGAAGAATCACTACTCTTACTCCGCTACTTTGGGCTACACTAATCGTTACATTTTTGCTCTTTATTCTACATACTGTGTTAGATTATCTTTTTTATTGGCAGCGATGCCAAAGGTAGCTCTAACAATTCACCAATGAGACGTCGCAACAGTAATCACATGACTCCATTACACGAATCAGACTCAAGCTTGCCGTTCTATGATCACACCAGCCTGTTCAATCACGTGGCGCCTTTAAAGCACCGTAAAAAATGAAGTATTTTACATAGAGCGCTGCCGTCATCATGACTCGAAAGCGCAGATTTTAAACTTTCCCAGATTTTATTTGACTGATACTTGACTGATCAAGGAAAACTTGGAAATAAGATCCTTTTAATTTTATAATAGGAAATGTTTTCTCCACTAGAGGGCATTCATGCTCTTTGGACGAATTATGTTTTATTTTTGTAATTTTTTCTCTCTTCGGAACTCAAAGATTTTATGTAATGGGTTGTAGTACAGTATCATAATAACAGTTCATATAGATAACTGTGCTGAGAAAAAAAACCCCATTGTAAACAGTTACTCACAATGTTACTCATTACTTGAGTATTCTTTTCACCAATTACTTTTTTACTTGTACTTGAGTACATTTTTTGGGTGACTACTTTTACTTTTACTTGAACGCTACTCTTACCCAGTAAAAGTTTTGGCTATTCTACCCACCTCTGGTTATGCTTGTGTACTGATACGAGAACACATCACAATTTTGTAAGTTACGATTAGTAAAATGTAAATAGTAAAAAGTTGCATAAAGATATTGTTAAACTGATATTGACATTTGATGCCTGATTATCAAAAACAGAACTGAGAACTGCATATTGATATATATTTATTTTCAGCTCCATCTGTATTGATAACTGACTGATAATCGATAGTTGCCCAAATAAGAATCTTCCGTAAGACTATATGATTCTAAACATGATATTTATATTTTATTCCGACCCAATTTAAAACCAATTAAAACTGACACATGTGTATTATTTCTATACTATACACCACGATATTAGTAGAATTTTTCCCCTCACCGAAGTTAAAACGTTTGATATTTGACGCTCACCTGGTCTTCGAACGACAAGGCCTGTCCGACATCCCGCGGGAAACCGTCGATGACGATGCCGTTAGCATCTGGAATCTTCATGATCTTTTGCTTGATCTCGGTGATGGTGGTTTCCTGCAAAAGACGTTTTTTTTTATGTTTGATTCAAGTTGGTGTTTTTTTTGTCTATTTGGGGCTTTCATTCATTTTGACTTTTTTTTTCTTCCCTCTTTTCCTATTGGCATGGCTGAATCATGTGATTCTTCAGTTGTCAATTCCAGTCCCTTGACTGTGAGTTAAAAGCTCTTAAATATTTATAAAGTCGAGCCTTGACTTAAAAGAAACGGCGACAGCGGCACAGCAATTTAATTCCTTATGAGTCCCACATTGTTTTAGAGTGCAGAATCGTGACGGTGGTCGGCCGAGCTCACTCGAGGCCACCGGGTGCCAGCATCATTTAGTGTCACTTACTTCTTCCTGACTGCAGCGGGAGGTCAACAAAAGCAGATCCACGAGTGGTGCACTGCTCTAAAAATAACACGACACGAACATACACCCGCAGCTTCCATCTCATCCAAATTCCATCATGCGGAGCATTCGCAGCCTTTAAGTTGTTCGGCAGACTCCAGCCAGCAAAGCGAGTGAACAGTGCAGTTAACTCTTTGGATGTGAGTCACGTTTGACTAAATACGTTAAACCCAAAACAGACGACCTTGGATTTGTGTTTCACTCATAATAATAGGCAGCCCTGCTAACCAATTTGTGCTGATTGGTACTTCTACAATGCAATATATTTAATAGAAACAGGTTTTAGCACTTTATTTTTTTTTAATCCAACCTGTCAGAGTACAACAGTTTTAATGTGCCCTGGGGGAGTTTATATTGTGCTGCTTGTTAAGAAAATGCAGCTGGACAAAACAAGGTTTAAGGGGACAGACAGAAAAAAACAAACGAAGAGAATCAGGAACATTAGTGAATATGCTACCAAACTTTAAGTAGCGTTACAAGATCGTTGTAGCGTTACGACTTCATGTACTGAAGAGGACACGCCTACCAAATAATAGAGCAGGAAGAGGGAGGACAGGAAAGATTAGGGTATGATAACACTGAATGTTTATACAAGATCAATACATCAAATGATTAGGGTTGCAGCTATTGATTATTTAAGTAATCAATTAATCTATCAGTTAGTTAGTTTGAATATTCCAGTAATTGAATAACGAACATTTATTGCGTTGCAGAATAAATTTTAGGAGACGTAAAATAGGCTTGCTAGCATTACATTTTCAAAAGAGCATTCTAAATGCGAAAACAAAAATAAACACTTTCACAAGAGCAATATATGCATTTAAAAATAAAATACCTGAGCTCCGCCTCAAACGGTACAAAAAAAATTAATAAATGAGGATCATATTAAGAACAGTTGGGCAACTTGCATGGCAAAAGTCAGCAAGCGTAAATGCTAAAAAATGCATTTTTTTTAAACAATGAATGCTATTAAGAAATCGTTCAATACATATTCCTTCAAAAACAAATGCTAACTATACCTCAAACTAAATTATGAATGCATGAAAAAAAAAAAATCATATTAGCTCAAACAAAAACATACAACCTGTCGGTCTTAACAGGGAGCAGCTGGATCCAGCCATGTTAAATGAGTTATTTCATATTCACTGTTACCAAAAGAGGGCAGTCTAACTAAATGCAAACACTTTCAAAGCAAACCATTACAAAACCACTCTAATTAAATGAATCCTCAAAGCAGCAAAATTTGATTCGCTTGTTCTAATCGAATTACTCGAGTTAATTGATTAATCATTGCAGCACTACATATGATTAATCCCAATGTTAATATATTGTCCTATTCCTCGACAGCAGTGTCAAACGCATCTTTCACATAGGCCATATTGTAGTTTTAGTTTCCTTCAGTGGGCCAAAATGTCTTCCAACTAGGGCTGCTGACAACCAACCCATGATCAAATGACTCGAGAACTGTTTTGATAGTTGTCCAATCATTGAGACTTTGCTGACATCAAAAACAAAGGGAAAAAAAACATTCTTGGTTAAATTATTTGAGAAAAAACAATTAAGCTAAAAAAATACAGTGGTATGAAAAAGTATATAACCCTTTTGGAATTTTTCACATGTATGTATAAAATCACCATCAAATGTGATCTGATCTTTTGTCAAAATCACACAGATGAAAAAACAGTGCTTAACTAAAACCACCCCAACATTTATAGGTTTTCATATTTAAATGAGGATAGTATGCAAACAATGATAGAAGTGGGAAAAATAAGTAAGTGATTCGTCACATTTAGTATTTTGTGGCCCCACCCCTTTGGCAGCAATAACTTCAAGACGCTTCCTGTAGCTGCAGATTGGTCTGGCAAATCGATCAGGACTAATCTTGGCCCATTCGTCTCTACAAAACTGCTGTAGTTCAGTCAGATTCCTGGGATGTTCGCCATGAATCGCTGTCTTTAGGTCAGGCCACAGCATCTTAATGGGGTTCAAGTCTGGATTTTGACTTGGCCACTCCAAAACGTGTATTTTGTTCTTCTGAAACCATTCTGAAGTTGATTTACTTCTGTGTTTCGGATCATTGTCTTGTTGCAGCATCCATCCTCTTTTCAGCTTCAACTGTCTGCCAAATGGACTTTGGACATGGTTTTCCTGCACAACTTTTGAATTCATTCTTCCATTAATGATTGCAAGGTGTCCAGGCCCTGAGGAAGCAAAACAACCCCAAATCATGATACTCCCTCCACCATGCTTCACAGTGGGGATGAGTTGTTGATGTTGTTGAGCTGTTCCATTTTTTTCTCCACACACAACGTTATGTGTTACTCCCAAATAATTCAACTTTGGTTTTATCAGTCCACAAAATATTTTGCCAAAACATCTGTGGAGAGTCCAAGTGCCTTTTTGCGAACATTAAACGAGCAACAATGTTTTTTTTTTAAACAGCAGTGGCTTCCTCCGTGGAGTCCTCCCATGAACACCATTCTTGGCCATACTTATACATATAGTTGATGTGGGCACAGAGATATTGGACTGTGCCAGTTATTTCTGTAAGTCTTTAGCAGACACGCTAGGGTTCTTTTTTTTTTTTTTTTTACCTCTGAGTATTCTGCGCTGAACTCTTGGCGTCATCTTTGGTGGACGGCCACTCTTTGGGAGAGAAGCAACATTGCCAACCTCTGTCCATTTGTCGACAACTTCTCTGATTGTTGATTGTTGAACATCCAGACTTTTAGAGATGGTTTTGTATTCTTTCCCAGCTTTATACAAATCAACAATTCTTGATCGTAGGTCTTCAGACAGCTCTTTTGATGATGCACATCAGACAATGCTACTCATCAAGACAATTCTTACCAGTTGTGTGTTTTATTGTGGGCAGGGCAGCTTTAAACCACTCATCAGTGATCGGGCACACGCCTGACTTAAATTGTTTGGTAAAAATTGGTTTCAACTGCTCTTCAAGTATCCTTTGGCAGAGGGTTCACTTACTTATTTTTCCACCTTCCGTCATTGTTTGCATGCTATCCTCATTAAAATATGAAAACCTATAAATGTTTTAGTTAAAGCAGACACTGTTGTGTGTGATTTTGACAAAGATCAGATCACATTTGATGGTGATTTTATGCAGAAATGTGAGAAATTCCCAAAGGTTCAGATACTTTTACATACCACTGTATATACCGTATATACAGTATACTGCATATTCTCAGATTAATTGCCAATCTGTCATCGAAGACTACAGAAATGTTTAAAAAAAAAATATATATATATATTTTTTTTTTTATTCTGCAAGAAACATGAAATGAATGTACATGCTTCACCTTCTCGGGCCCCACAAAATGTTGTGGCCAGGCAATTTTGGCCCCTGGACCTTGACGTTGATAAAAAAGGACTCATTACAATGATGTTATTTTTTTTCCCAAACGTAGTTTTTATGAACTCATTGACGGCGCTACATTCATTCTCTGACTCCAAGTCAAAATTGATTGGACGTCTAGTGCTGTCAGTCGCGCTGAAACGTGAGCATTCACAGCCAGTCCTCCCAGTTTAAATTAATCTGATGTCTACGGTTTTCAATGGGAGGCAATGAGTTAATACAGTAATGTACTGGGATTCAAATTATACAAGAAATCGATACACTACAAGACCTCAGTAACTATATGCTGTAACTTAGTGGTCCCCAACCTATTGTGCACCATGGACCGGTTTGATGTGGGTCTTTTTTCAGGAAACGGCAATGTGTGGCAGAAAAATACAGTAAATGTAAAATAACACGACTGGGCTAAAAACTAACATTAAGTACAGGGAAAATGTGACTCACCTGACGCTGAACCAACCTTTTTTAACAGCAGCCTCTCCTAAAACCAGACTTCTCCAATTGTGAAAGGTTTCTTGGCTATATCATTACGTTTCGTCACAAGGTATGATGCTCTTAGTGCATTCGCTTTTGTTGATGTGGTGGCCATTACGAATTGCTTTTGTCCTTCGTGCTGGCTCTTTTTTTCCCCAAAATTCCTAAGGCTTATTCATTATTCCTTAGTGCTTAGTCTCTATGTGCCGAAGCAGCTTGGAAGGCTTCATTCCCTCGTTTGCTAACTTTTAGCCACATATTATGCAGAGTGGCCTAAGTGTAGGCCAGGGCTCCAGACTACTGTAAAAGTTTTTACTAGGAGCACAGTGGCCCCTATCCTGCAATTTTAGGCGCGCAAGCAGAAGATCGAGGGGCGCACACTGTTAGTCGACATGCTCAGTTTTCCTCTAATTTAACACAGTGTTGTTTTTGGCAGCCCTTTTAATTTTTGTCAGCCTTCTGCATGATAATATCTATTAGTCTTAGTCATATTCTAGTCATCTCAAAATGTCTTTGTCTAGTTTTTGTTGACAAAAACTCAAGACTAATTTTGTCTAGTTTAAGTCGAAAAATGTTTTTGTCTGTAAAATTAAAAAATTTTACTCCAAAAATAAATAAATATGGTGGCAGAGTGGTTAATACGTCCAGCTGACAGCTCTGAGATCAAGGGTTCAATCCTGGGCTCCGTTCATGTGTGGAGTTTGCATGTTTCCCCGTGCCTGCATGGGTTTTCTCTGTTTTCTCCAGTTTCCCCCCACATCTCAAAAACATGCATGGTAGGCTGATTGAACACTCTAAATTGTCCCCAAGTATGAGTGTGTGCATGAATGGTTGTCCGTCTCCTTGTGCCCTGCAATTGCCTGGCATCCGATTCAGGGTGTACCCTGCCCACTGCCCATAGCTAGCTGGGATTGGCTCCAGCACCCCTGTTACCCTCGTGAGTATAATAAATAAATAAAAGTTTCCAACTATTTTGACTCAAAATTGATAGACGAGCACATATTGTAGTGTCTACAAGGACAACGGCAACTTGATGATAATACACACCCAGCAGGAAAACGGTAAATCATTTTCCAATGAATTATACCCAGCCCTGGATGCCACGAACTGTATGTAAATAAATAAATAAATAAATAAATAATTGTTCGAGAGTTTGAGTACGCTCACCGTTAGCATCAGGCTAATGCTAATGCGAATACTACGCTCATGCTATGAGTTACATTTCGTGTGTGATTATCACTCAGCACAAACCTTTCAAGGCTAAAACATTGTATATTCTCTCTTGCCAAGATAAGAAAACAAATCTTACTGTGTGTGAAAGCTGGAGTGACTGGAGACAACACTGGTGTGTCGGGTGGGGGGGGGGGCACAGCACGGCATGAGTGACACAACCAAACACTGCTAAGATGCAGGCTAGCTACACATATAAATGTCACACATTGTGAAAATGTGACGGGAACTATTGCACATTACATTTTCCCATTGCACAAACATGTTGTTCGCTCGTTATCGTCTTGTCATCATCATGAAAAAAGTGTTGGTTGACGAAATATTTTCGTTATCGTCATTGTTGACGAAAACAACACTAGTTTAACCGATAAATACTTTCATTATAAATGCACAAAACTACAAAATTATGAATCTATATTTTAATTTCTATCAGTTTTGATATCAACCAGTGCTTAGAAATTAAGTTAACATGGGAATTTTGTTCTATTTCTTTCACCGCCACCTGGCACAACAACCAATCAGCAACGGATTTATTGATTGATAAATCACCTGCGAGGACACTGGCCAACCCAGAAATTAACATCCACACACCACACTTTGTCAACATGGAGGAGCGTATCATTCTAGCAGTGTGCGACCATCACATACTTTACAATACTTTTCAGCATCCTTTTCGGGACATAAGTAAAGAAAGCGGCAGTATGGAAAGTTGTTGGCACTCAGAAAAGACTGGATATTTTAAAATGCCCTACAAATTCATAGCTAATCAGAGACCAGCGATGCGTAAAGGCAGAGGGTGGTGCGGGTCATTGTCTCTTGCCACTGCAGTCTCATCGCGCCCCGTGTGGTGGCTTTCAGCTAAACGGCGATGACTTTCGCCATTGCTGAGGTGTGCTACCCGCAGCGCACAGCCAGCAGTTAACGTTACTGTTTACATTGACTGACGCTAGGCTGCTACTGAGGTGTGTGAACAGCCCCGTAATGGCGGCTACCACTAGAGGGCCGCGTCCGCATATCTCTACTCGGATTAGGCAATAGAGTAGGCAAGCAGATTGGTGTGTCAAGAGGTACAGGCCAGAATATGGTCGTTAATTATTATTTCTGTGTGGCCCGGTAGCACCACAGACCACCATAATTGTTGCTTGCTAATTGGTTTTGTACATTGAGCGAAAACGGTACGCCACAATATCAATATTTTGACCCGCTTCAAGTTCAAATGGACCAAAAGTGCTCAATATTTGACACTCATTTACTGCATTTGAAGAAAAAAAAAGAGCATAGAAAACACGGCCCGATAGCCACGAGCGACTCGATTACGTCTAATAAGCTGCAAGCTTGACCCACTTTGCTGTTAGTTTGACTGCTTCACGTCAGGCCATCTGGCGTGCGGCCGGAGAGGAAGGGAAGGGAGGGGAGGGATGCAAACTCGGCAGTTACCAAGGACAATTCGTGAGAGTGCACAGTCGCGACGTGGGCGGGAGCGCCTCGTGTTTTTCGGCACGGCACTTTGCCGCATCGCCGCTTCATCAGCGTGGACAGCAAACGCCTCCTCCAAACAACCTCGCTCAGGATTTTTGTTTTTGTTCCGCAATCATGATCACAAAGCTGTGCGAAAGTCATATTTCAGTGCCATTGACGACGATGGACAGTGCCAGCCTCTCCCAGATTGGACGTCCATCATTATCAATGTCATCAAATGAGTTAAAATTAGAGTTGACTCATATTATTGATACTATTGGACGATAAAAGAATTTTAAATATAACATCGAAAAATATCAGCGTTGGTTTTGAGCCAATATGTCTGCTGCAGCCTTTGTACATGGGCTGGTCACAGTTTAGCACAGCATCTATGCATAGAATGACCTCTAAATGTCTACAAACTAACATCCTTGAGATATGTTAAGTGGGCAAAGACCATTCATGGTGCACATATAAAATGAGCAGTAAATGAAAAAGAAAACTCATCATATAGAACTATCACGTTACCAGAAGGAAACAGTCACTAAGAAAAGTAATAAAAGTACTGCAGCTCGTTGTGGGTGTGACATCATCTCCTGTTTGGAGTTTTTTTAGTAGGTGGTGCCAAAGCAGCTGAGAAAGGACTAATCAGGATCATACATCACTATTAAGCCTTTTCTATCACTTTTCTGGATGGATTTGTGTCCAAAATATGCTCTGCTATCATTTTAAACTCATTTGATGGTAGATTTCATAGCACCTTCAAGTACAGTATTTTTTATATTTAATGTAGAAAAAAGGATATCAGTTTTTTATGCTGCACCCAAAAATTTGGTCAAAACTGTTGTCGGACCTAACTGAAAATTTTTTATTTGTTATGATATTTATATTCATTTCATAAACAACTAGAAAATGCAATTTTTTGAGAAATTGCGATGGTAGCTTTGCTTTGGCAGGTAAACCCGTAAGTCACTCACTTTTGATTTGGAGGTATTTGGGTATCACTTCCTGTTGCTATCACTTTACTTCCTGCTGATATCAGATCACTTTCTGTTATTTGGGGGTTCACTACCCGATTGTGACGGACTACCGGATCGTGACTGTGCATGCGCGAACCGACGTCAATTCCTCTTGAGCGTTGACAGCAAATATCGATATGTACGTTATAGATTAATTACTATAAAAAAATTATCTAAAAAAAATACATTTTCTTTTTTTGGGGGTGATAATTTTTTTAAAGCAGCCAATGATTATGTCATAAATAGAAGAAAACAGAACTTTGAATTATGAAATCATTTTAGTTAGGGATGCAGCTATCGATTATTTTAGTAGTCGATTAATCAATGATAGTTCGAATAATCGAGTAATCAGATAAGGAACTGAAAAAATTAAAATACCTGAGTTGAGCCTCAAATGGTATAAAAAATAAATGAATGAGGATCTATGTATAACATAAGGACAATTGGCTAACTTTCATAGCAAAAGTCTGCTAGCTTAAATTAAATGCTATAAAATGCTAACTTTTTTTTTTTTAAACAATGCTCTTAACAAATGGTTCAGACACACATTCCCGCAAACAATGACTGAATATAATTATAAACTAAATTACGAATGCATTAAAAAAAAAACATGAGCTCAAACAAAGACTTTACTTATGTTGGTCTTAACAGGGAGCAGCTGGATTCACCCATGTGAAATGAGGCAGACCAGAGGGCAGTGTATCCACCCAAATCAATAAAACTAAATGCAAACACTTTCAAAATAAACCATTACAACATCACTTTAATTAAACGAATACTCGAAGCAGCAAAATTTAATTCGAATCTTTTTTTCTAATCGAATACTCGAGTTAATCGATTAATCGTTGCAGCACTAGTTTTAGTGTTCATGTGTAGAACTCAAAAACAACTCACATACGCAAATATGGGCCTCGGAAGCCTTCATACATTTTTATGATAACACTTTCTTACATACTGTAGATCTTATCAAAGACTAACTGAAAAGGCTAGTTAATCTATAGATATTTGTAAAATCTTTGAGAAACACTATGTACGTTTAAAGTTTTCGTTTAAATTTACCAGCTTGAATGGTCTTTAAAGGGTTTAATTGAGGTGGTGGGAGAGGAAGACAGTAAGGTATGTGCAGCACCCATGCCTCCACCCTTACGATCTATACTGTACATAAGCTTAGGCTAGGTTCACACTGCAGGTCTTGATGCACAATTCTGATTTATATATATATGTTTTTTTGGCATGCCTGTTTAGACTGCCTTTTTCCATTGAGCCGATTCATGTATTATGCATGCGTACTAACTCACAGTCCAACATATGCTGAGCAAACTGACCCGCACGTGCAGAAGCATCAAAACAAATGACTACACATGCTTGCTCTACGTCATTCTATGGTGTTCACATTTTGATTTTCAAAAAGAGGAGACAAATAACAGATAACTAATCCCTGGTTAGTCTTATATTCCATGTAAGCAATATTGAAATATTGCTCATTTGACGCACAGAAAGAAAACCAAGCATTCTCAGGCTTATCCTTTTTTTCCCATTATTTTTTATATGACTGTGGTCAAGCCAGTTTCCTCCCTAAAGGCTGAGTTCAAGCTTGGCGCTAATGCTAATGCACAGCTCCGTTGGTGATGTCCTCCCTGCCTCTCTTGTTCTTTGCTGATGTAATTGCTGAATAAATTCTGATTTGGGAGACTTGACAGTTTAAACCTTAGCCACATTCTGGAAAAATGTGGCCCAGATCGAATTTTAACCACATACGAAAGTGACCTGGGTCGGATTTGAAACGGTCCAGTTCTATGCGACTTGTCTTGTTCAGACGGTCAAGTTAATGCCTCACACGAGTCAGAAAACGACGAAAAAAATCGGATTTGAGCAATAAGACCTAGCGTTAATATTTTTCAAGAATTTAAAAAGTGCTTTCCACATACCTACAGTGCTGGCCAAAAGTATTAGCACCCCTACAATTCTGTCTGATAATGCTCAATATCTCCCAGAAAACGATTGCAATTACCATTGCTTTGGTTGTAATATCTTCCTTTTTTTGCTTGCAATGAAAAAACACAAAAGAGAATGAAAAAAAAAAAATCATTATTGTTTCACACAAAACTGCAAAAATGGGCCAAAATTAAAATTGAGCATTATCTGACAGAATTGCAGGGGTTCCAATACTTTTGGCCAGCACTGTAACTGTTTTCCTCTCCCTTCAACCCAAGTAAATCCTTCAGAGACCATTATCACCCCCTCCCCCATAAAAACAAAAATGTATTTTTATCATTTGATCTATTACGTATATATCTATATCTGCTGTCAACGCTCAAGAGGAAGTGACTTTGGTTCGTGTATATGGAGTAGAAATCCATCGCAATCCGGTAGCCTGTCATGATCGGGTAGTGACAGGGGGTGTTTCCAGGTCACTTCCTCCTGATTCATTTCAACCCTAAGCCCTAACCCTGTTGATTTGGAGACATTTTGGGATAAAAAATGTGGGGGAAACTAAGCCCAAAAAACTTGAAGTGTGAGAGTGTGCTTGAGTCATGTACAGCAATCATATAGAAACCTCAAGCACACAAAGCAAATAAGTGTCATTTCCCTCGCCACACTGACTCATTATCTTGACACTGATGTGACTCCCGCTTCTGTCTCCCCTCCCAGTGACGCGGACACCGCTAATAACCTCTGGTTAAAGGCGACTGTGTTCCTGCCATGTCTTTGACTACCTGCGGCGCCAGCTCGCCATTGGTGATGATCTTGGCGATCAGACTCCACTTTCTGTTACTGGTGGCATTGTGGATCATCTTCTTCCGCAGCAGCTCGCCCACCGACACGTACTGGAAGCCATAGCGCTCGGCAATCTTCAGGCACTGTGTTCCCTTGCCGCTGCCAGGGCCACCTATGGAAATGGGAGAGTGTGGATGCTCTGCTCCGTGTGAAACATTGTGTGCGTGGGTGGATTGAAAAGAGACACCCAGACTTTGTGAGGAGCCTGTTGTGTGTGTCATTTTCAGACTGTGTGTCTGTGTGCGCGCGTGGGTTCCGAACGGATCAGGTACGTGTGATATTCCTACATTTGGCTGAAAAGCAGCTTCTTCTCACAGTTTGACAGGAAAATAAGTGAGGAGAAAGCGGGAAAAAAAATCCAACGCCCCTAAAGGATAACATTTGCTATTTGATGCTTAAGTGTTGATTTTGTCCTTCACAGAATAGAAGAGATCAGTGATGTCCAGTGATATACAGCCCACGGGCCGGAAGCCAAGGGGTTCAATCCAACCTGTGGGGTTATTCTACCTGACAGGCATGTTTTGGCTCTGTGTTTTTCAACCTTATTTGAGTCACGGCACGTTTTTACATTGAAAAAAATCTCGCAGCACACCACAAACCAAAAATGTTCCAAGATTACTTTCTGTACAGTATCTTTAATTATAAAATAATTTCTCAATATTTATACTTTGGGCTATTTCTAGAGTGTGAAACTTGAGCCTGTTTAGATGAACACAAAGCCGATAGATATCCTGGCAGGAATAGAAGAAAGACATACAAGAAGCTTTTGTTCAACAGCTCTCAGTCTGTTTTTTTTTATTTTTTTTATGGCAGTTAGGCTAGAAAAGCTCAGAATTATCAGACAGAGGAACTTTAGAGATGTCTATAACGACATCAGGGCCGAGCATCTCGCTGTCAATGGCTTTGCACAGCAGGCAGGTAGGATTAATGTTTCTGCCACAGTGTGGGACTTTTTGTATTTAGCAACAAGCTCAGCAACAAGGTTGGGGTGGCTTTGAGGGCTTTCTCATTTACCTTAGCACTTTTTCTCAAAAAAAGTTGCCCTTTTCTCTGTTTTATGACAGCCAACAAAATAGTCCACCGACTTGTTTTGAAGCGACGGGTGTTTCTTTTTGAGATGACGTTTAAGCTTGCTTGGCATCATGGCGCTGTTAGATAGCTACGCGTGTCGGGTTAAAGAAGTGCTCAGATTTCTAGCCATCGCCACCTTGCTGTCCTCGAAAATGTGTTGGAATGAAACAGAGGGGTAGGATTCATAGTCGTCACATATGGATAAAATGGAAAGGACACTTTCATGTATATCGACACTTGACGAGTCTAATCAAATGATGTACAGTAGATGTGCTAGGGTCCACATTGTCGCAGACAGCAAGGTGGCTGATGGCTAGAAATCCGAGCAGTTCTTGAACGCGACACGAGCAATACCTTGTTCATCTTCACACAACCGAAACCTTCTACCTACTCCTTCCTTCCTACTGCAACGCCGCCCGACAATGTTGAAAAAAAAAAAGCGATATTGGATAATTTCTCGCAGTACACCAACACTGTTGTAGCTCATTCTTACTGTGCAGACAGAATTACATGCTTTTATTTTGACTTGTCAACTTGTCATTTGTGTAATCGAGTGTACGCAATACTGCACTTAGCTCACTTTTGTGTTCACAGTCACATTTGTTCATTTGCCCCCTCCCAGTCAAAATGGATTAGACGTCTAGCACTGTCAGTGGCAGCCAATGAGTTAACAAGGAAGTAACCTAAAACTAACAGTTTATAGATATCAGTATCGGCATTTGAAAATCCTATATACTGTATGTCGACTTCCACTAAATACTGCCAATAAGGTCTTATACATTAGTTGAAATGAAAATTGACATCAAGCTTTGGTTTTTTGTTATGGGTGTGACAATATATCATTTACAGGTCACTTCTTGTTCATTTTAGGGCCTCTACATGTTACCTCCTGTTGATTTTGGGTCTCCTCCTCTTCATTTGGGGCATTCTTGAGTCACTTCCTTTTCAGTAACCCAAAATCAACAGGAATTGACCTGTAAATGTCCCAAAATCAACAGGAATGGACAATGAAAATGCCCCAAAAGGAAAAGGAAGTGACTGAAAATCAACAGAAAATGATGTGAGCTGCCCCAAAATTAATTCATTGCTTACCACTGACGGCCATAGACCTCTAATCTGTTTGAAGTGGAAGGTATGGCAGTGATTGCATCCTCCCACTTCAAACGGATTGGACATCTACTAGTGATAAACTCACTCCAATTCACAACAGAAGGATGAAAATAGCTTGTTTTTCTCTTTATGAGTTGTTTGGTAGAATATCCTAATCCTAATATCGACCCATGCATCAATAATTGTTGGATTGCTATATCGTGACCCTGGTATCGTGAGTCTATCGTATCGTGAGGTGACCCAAGGTTCCCACTCCTAGTTTGTTTGTAGGAAAGTACAGCTGTTCATATTTATAACATTGATGCATCCCCAACCTCTCCTTGTACTGCTAACCTTCTTCATTTGTGATATCAATGACGGGTTAATGTGGGGAATCTGATTAGGCCAGCGTCGATTCAACAAACTGAGTGACATGCAGCCAAGCAGAGCTAAGTAGAAGAAAACCGGAGAAGCTATTTTGAGCTCCTGCGCAACGTAAGTACATTTTCATTTAGATTCATTTAGCTGCTTGGAATAATAGAAGTGGCTCGTACCAGACAGAAAACATGATACGCAAGACAGTTTTCCAATGAATGGGTTGAACAAATATCTGTCCTCTGTTTTAGTGTGCTACTCAGTAGAAAGTAACTCTTTAATTGATCAGGGGCGGACTGGCCATCTGTGGCTTCTGGAAAACCCAGAACGACCGGTGCTTCAGGACAGAAAGCGGCCGCCCTGTAGTGATGATCTTTTTTTCTTTTCATAATCTACTGTTCCCACATCCAGCCATCTAGGTGGAAGCAGTGCCCCTTTAACCCCATGATGCCATTTGTACCAAATTAGAAACATACCAGATCGATACAGCCCAAATGACTGTTTAAAAAAAATTTTTTTTTAAACCAACCGTATCTGCCCGTAGTCGCTAATTTCCATTATTATTATTATTTATTTATTTTTTTTCTATTATTTTATACTGTGACATGGCTCAGTAAATTTATACTGTGGCTTATAAATTTCCAAATAAATGATTCATATTGAATTTTCAATCATTGATTCAAATCAAACAATACAATTTCAGATGATGTTATTTGGACATGCGTAGTTTTATATTTCAACTACAGTGGAACCTCGACATTCGATCCTTTTGACCTCCAACAGAAAATTTGACTCGCCATTTGTTTGCTGTATGATGACATGCTCAAACAACTACGATTTATGACAGGGTCGCAATTTCATTGTTTTCCCGTAAGATGGACGCGTGGCAGATTTTCTTGTGGGAGAAATCAACATGGGTCCCAAGCAGTATGGTTTTGGCTGCCCTTTTAATTTTCATTTTAGTCTTGGTCTTTTGGACGATAAAACCTATTAGTCTTAGTCATATTTTAGTCATATCAAAATGTGTTTGTCTTCGTCTAGTTTTTGTTGACGAAAACTCAAGACTAATTTCGTCTAGTTTTAGTCGACATTTACCAAAAATGTTTTCGTCTGTAATATTGATAAAATTTTACTTGAAAAATACAGGTTTCCAACTATTTTGATTCACAGACGAGCACATATTGTAGCGTCTACGAGGACAACGCTAACTTGGTGATAATACACTCTCATCAGGAAAACAAGACATTATTTTCAATTAATTTTACCCACCTGGACGCCACGAACTGTATCTTAAAAAAAAAAAAAAAAAAAAAAAATCTGAGTTTAAGAGGACGCGCGCTGTTAGCATTAGCCCAATGCTAAAACTATTGCTATGCTAACATTACAAGTTACATTTAGTGTGTGATGATCACTCAGCACGGACCTTAAAGGCTAAAGCAACATTGCATTTTCTCACTGGCTAAGATAAGAAAACAAATCTTACTCTATGTGCAAGCCTACATTAAGACTGGAGACAACACGCTGGTGAATCGGGGGGAGGGAGGCGCAGCATCTCACATGAGTCACACAAACAGACACTGCTATGATGCAGGCTAACTACATATTAATATGTCACACATTGTGAACATGTGACGAAAACTATTGCGCATTTTCGTCTCGTTCTCGTCTCGTCAGACGAAAACTGGCATTCATCTCGTTATGTCTTAGTCTCCCGAAACACATTTTAGCTCGTTATCGTCTCATCATCATGATGAAAAAAGTGGTTGTTGGCGAACAACAACACTGGTCTCAAGAAAGTTAGTGCGGATAGTGAAAAAAGGCAAAAGTTGACACTTAACATTGAAATTATGATGGAAATAATAGAAAAGTAGTGTGCGTGTCGGTGAACTGGCTCGACAATACGGCCGGAATATGTCTACGATCTCGACGGTCCTCCTCCATCCTCCGTTCGCCAGTCTTTATCAGTGAAGGTGACAATTATTATTATTGTGACATCGACAAGGATGTCACCAGCAGTGTTGTAAATCTTACTTTAAAAGAGTAATTACTTAGTTACCATTGACTTCTCCCAAAAAGTAATTGAGTTAGTAATTCAGTTACCTCAACGTAAGAGTAGTTACTCAGCAAAGTAACTGACATTACTTTTCATGTTCTACACGTTATTACATGATCCATTCTATAATGTCCTTCATATCAAATATTAACTGACTGAATTGAACTGTCTTTTTCATTCTCCAAAAAACATAGGTCATCCTTTCTAAATAATTTCACCTTTATAAGAGTGTAATGGTATATAAACTTTAACTTTCAAATACTTTAAGAAAAAAACCCTTTTTGTTTTTCCTATTGTACTGAACCCGCACCAAACTGTGACCCCCGTACCAAGGCACGTACTGCACCGTGATTTGTGTGTACCGTCACACCCCTAACATACAGTATATATGGCGGAAAACACAGACTTTTCTTGCAACCCTCTTTAAAATAAACTGCTCTATTTTAAGCCAAAAGAACTGTTGTGTTTGATAGGCCAATATGTCTATATGCTGCCATAGCAGATTCACTATTTCTAATTTGTCCGTTTTACCCTGGAAACCTCCATTTACAGATGTCGCGCAACCGCTTTTATTTCAACCCAGCCATAAAAAGAAGGTAAGTAATTATATTTATTATTCAAAATGTCTGTCATTTATAGCTTAGAATAATTAATTGATGTCTAATATTTTGTTTAAAAAAAAAAAAAAAGTTAAAAAATTTATTCACTCACATATTTTAAACTTTTAAACAAATTCCGTCACAATGAAAAAAATGGCGTCTGTAAATAAGTCATGGATATCTAACTCATAACTATCACTAAATTGTAATTTTTTGTTACTGTCGCATTTTCCCTGATATGTTAGATGATAAATAATCGATCCAAACAAAGAAAAATTGAAAAAAAAAAGTTTAAAAGGGTAAATACATGAAAAAGAGCATCTCGACCACTCCTTGATGTCTGCGATTTCCTCATCAGATCTCTTGTTAGATTACCATGTTTCACCCATAAAATCCCCCAAAAATCAGGCTGTGGCCATTCAGATCTGTGTCTTGACACTCGGTGATACATGCTACATGGATTTTTTTGGATCGAAGCAAGGTGTGTATGCAATAATATCTCGTTAAAATCATGGCGTCTTTAATTATGCTTTCACATGCTCTCATCTCCAGTTAGGGTTTCGCTGTTTAATTTTTTTTTTTTTTTTAAATGCCCTCCTGTTTAAAATTCTTCATCCCCCAGAAAATTGAGATTTGAAGCTTTCCAATGATGTATCACACGTGCATATCGGACAATTTTAAAATGTGGCCAAATTGGGAGTCTGTGTCTCTCAGACATTTCTCGCATTGTCAACCAAATTGTAGTAACGCACGCCTTTACATGCTCAGTAACGGTAACGGAGTTGCAAAGATGGGAAAGTAATTAATTCGATTACTCACTACTGAAAAAAATAACGCCGTTAGTAACGCTGTTATTAGCAACACTGGTCGCCAGTTTCATCAGGTTTTTAATCATTTATTTCAGAACTTGTGCAACACAACACAGCTATTGTCCGTTGTTGCCGACGCCAACAACAACCAAACATGAAAAGACTAAGTAAAAAAGTCCCAGTCTTCCGCGACTTTTTCAATCTCGTTAGTCACATGGTTTGTTCGAGAACAGCATGCAAAACACAACCGCCACATTAAAGCCTGAGTCATTACATTATAATAATTATTATTATTCCAATTTGTATTTATAATTTATTTGTTTTGCTATGTGTAATTATTATTTGTAATTGTACCCGCAGTGTTTATGAGGGATTTAGCATAGGTTTTTGGGCTGTGGAACGAATTAAACGATTTATAATTTATTCTTACGGGAAAATCCCACTCGACATACGACCATTTTGACTTACAAACCAGGTCCTGGAAATAATTAAATTCGTATGTAGAGGTACCACTGTATTCAAGTGAAGTATTTCAAATTGAAGTGTAGCATTTCAGATTCAGCGTAGAAATTTAATTTCTGTAGGCACACATATCAGTCGTGCAATGCATATAACATCGGTCTACAACATTTTGGTCAATATAAAAATAATGAAAACGGTTGAATCGTATTTGCTGTTGTGACATGGATTGGACAATAAAAGAGTTTAGTACTGGTTGGCTAAATCATTCAAGATGTTTAATGTTAAAGTTTGATTACAAAGATAAATTAGTAATTATATCAGTTTTACAAGTTGCTACTGTACATTTGACATAAGATGGATATATCAGTGTGTGCCACTGCTTAAGAAATGCTGTATGTCTACATTCATGCATTTTGTCCACTTCCAAAACACCAAGATTTATGCAATATATTGAAAACAAAGCTCTTGCCAACACGATTATATTCTGAAATGGTAGACATATTTTTTCGGTAGATATGTTAGAATGTTAGATTTTTAATCCGAATTTGCAACCGTTACCATAATTATGCCAAGTATTGTTAGTTGCAGTCGAAGATAAATCGCACAAACAATGTGAGCATGTTTGTAATTTACCGATAACGAGGATGACTTTAGGCCTCGGCCTGGATGGATCAAACACTTCATACTCCTCGATGAGTTCGGCTGTCTCCGACAGGTCTGAGTCGCTCTCGATGGAGAACTGGCTGATGGGGGGAAGGCGCTCGTAGCGTCTGTATGGGAAATTGGGACTGTCGGGCATCACTGTCAAGCACACACAAACACACACATACCGACAGAATAATTGAGTGTGAGGGCAACAAGGTCATCACAGTGATATTGTTGCAAATGTGACGAGCAGATTAAGAGAGCACCGGTCTGATTTGATATTGATTTTGAGAGCAGCAGTTCAGTCCGTGCAGAGCATTTTTTTCTGCCTCTAGTTATTATCAGTCTTTGACCGAGATGTTTCCCTGAGATGTTTCCCTGGTTGTGTTGCTGAGAGATAAGCATTACAGGTTTGTGTTCAATATTGTTAATATTAGATCAGCATCTTGTGTTTTTGAAATTGGTGTTCAATTTTAGACCGCGCGGAGGGAGGTCTCAAGCTCTCGCTTACTTTGTTCTTGTTTTGACACTAACTCAAATTACTATTCCCCAGAATGAAATTTGGTTGTGATATTCTAGGTATTTATCTGAAAACAATGACCCGTGTGAAAAAGTGTATTTTTCATCTTCAAAGTGGACACGCCCCCAGTGATCATGTGGTTCAGCGGTGTGATGCCAGCGAAGTCACTGTCAACATTGCTTTTATCGTCCAAAAACTGCGAGTGATCTTCACCATAATTCGTGTGTTCATCTCTCGCTTATTCCTTTGACCTTAGAAAATATCTAAACGATAAGATTATCTACGTATTCACTATATGAGAAATTATAATGAGGAAGTTCGCACCTCTACATAAAGGCGAAGGATAGCATTTTTGCGCACACTGCGTCATGGTATTGCTGGATAAGTAATAGAGTTGTATATCATCAATTTCATGACGATACGAGATATTATTTTGATATTTTACAATATTTTCTGAAAAAAAGAAATTTTGATGTTTTTCGACAGTTTTGTTTATGAATCATTTAGGGATGTCCCTGATCCAATCACGTGATCAGAAATCGAGCCCGACAACGTCAATCACAAAATTGGGTCGGCCGTCTATCGCTGTCAATGGCAGTGAAACATGACCACTCAATTCCAGCTTTCCCAGTTCAAATAAATTTGATGACTATCGCTGTCAATTGGAGGGAATTAGTTAAGGGCTAAAAGCAACAAAATAATCCAGAGGGACAATTAGGTATGAGCACGTAATTTTTAGGAGATCAGAATCAGTTGAAACACATTGGGGTTGTAGGATATTTATTTAATAGAGATGGACAAGAATATTGTCAAAACAAACCCCCTGAAAGTATGTTTTGTAATAAATGATTAAAATACAGGAATAAATTGCCGAGGGATTGGATCGGTACTCGGTATCGGCAGATCCTCAAAATCAGGTGACTCAAACATGGGTGCAAAAATATGTGATCAGGAAAGCCCCGCAAAACATTTCACATAATTGAATGGAAACCATTCTTTTCAACAAAATGACATCAAAAAGATGATATTCATCAATGTTTTGTGTTTTGATTGATTTCGATTTGATTAAGCTAAACCATACATTCCAGATTGATTGTTACACGCCTTATAAGTACCATCCTGAATATTTTCAGAGATTGAAGTAGGAATAAATAAAGATGTGCACACTTCTGTCGCGGAATGTCATTCGCTGCGCTAAGTGCCTATGTTTGCGTGGACAAAATTTTCTTAATCCAATGAGTTTTCTGATTAAAATGATCGGATGCTCGGTTTTCATGGACACTAAAAACATTGATCTAATTAAAACTTTAATTGTTGATGCATTCTGCTTTTGACATATGCAGATTGACCAAATATACTCGAAATAGTAATAAAAGTAGAAGCTATACTGACTTTTGTGTTAAAAAAAACATTGCTCTGCCCATTTCTACTTTAAAAGTTAACGTCATTTCATGTATTTTCCCCCATTTTTTCTACCGTTAAGTCCATCAAAAGTTTTAAGATCTTTTAATACCTCCATCGATGTGGTCACCTCTTATACAGAGTTGAGTCTGCCGCCTACTATCTTGTGTGAATAACAGAAACGCATTTACTGACATCACAAAAATGTGCGGTAAGACAGTTTGTTCTGAAATTTTGTAATAAAATGTTTTCATGCACGCCGATTGGATTATCACCTTACATAAACCACCGCTCTCGTTAGGAATAGAATATTGATCGGAATGGGCTGGATTGGGTTAGAACGTTCCGAATAGAATGCGTACATGAAGCACTTTTATTCCGATTAGGTTTTTAATCCGATTGAAAGTGTCCATGTAAACGTAACAAATGCGTCAATTTCACCTGGGAGAACTGAAAAAGCTGACAAGGCAGGACAATGTCTACTGTATACTGTACCTATATCTACATATGTATTAGTGATTTATAATGAAGAGAACTGGAATTGATTGGCAACCGGTTAAAAATCTAACACCTCGCGACCCGTGTGAGGATAAGCGGTACAGAAGATGAACGACTCAGTGAAAGAGAAGCATTCAGTGTTTCGCTTTTGTGCTAAAAATCTATTCCTCTTGAATTATGTGACAAGCATTCACACAGATATGACATATCTGAAAAGACGTTTGTCTTCTACTAGTTATTATAATTTGGGCCCAAGCACTGAGATACAAAGCCCCTATTGAAATCATTTGTTCTCTTCTTATTATCAGCACCCAGCACCAGTGCAATTGACTGAAACGAAATCTGCCGCGCATGTTGATCACGACAGCACAAAAATGAATGTGAACCACCGCTTTGAATTACTGGAGAAGTTTGGCCCTTTTTGGCTTGAAGGTGCCATTCGGGGACATTTGGCAACTTCATGGGTTCCATAATTGGAGGATATCTTACATACCAATGCCACCCTTTAAATTTTAAATTATCCACATAGGAGTTTTTTTTTTTTTTTAAAAGAGGGGATTCAGAGTAAATTTATTTGTCCTACAAGTAAAAAAAAAAGGAAAAACTGCTTAAAATTATTTTTAAAAATAACAAATAAATCTGGAGTACCTCCTAAAGTGCATTTTCCCTCTTGTCCCATCCCATCTTTGATCAAATTGAATCTGCAATAAAATAATTAAATTGAAATTTAAATGACATTTTTGGTTTGCCCTGTAACTATCGAAACATTTGTTTTAATAAACACGCAACCATGTTACTATAACCTTTTTATCATGGAAGACAGAAGTCAACATTTTTTCAAATTTATGTCCTCCTATTTTTCATATTTTTATAGCTTTGATTACACCTACAGGCAACCATTACCTGCGTACACACTTAGTCAAAGGTTTTCAGACACGTACCCATTCAGGAGCAGTGGTGGAATGTAATGACGTAAAAGTACTTAAGAACATTTTTTAAATTACATATTTTTACAATACATATACAGGTATTGATTTTACATCTTATAGTATGTGCTTTTTTACTTTTACACTACATTTTACAGCAAATAATGCAGACTTTTTACTCCAATACTTTTCAAATTGTCGCCTCTGTTACACCTTACTTTTGTTTGTAACAACTAGCCCTTATACCCTATAACCCTAACCCTAAACAACTAACAACTAACCCTTCTCATTGTGAATTGATAGTTTCGTTTGCATGCCTCCGGCGCAATCAATAGGCTCTGTACAACTATACAGTAATGGACCACTAGAGGCAGCAACACGAGTAGAAGCAAGATTAGGCAGGTGAACAAGATATTGACTAATGAAAGCCAACAGTGAGAGCAGCACGCCTTCAGATAAGTGCTGCACAATCTTGTACAGTAGGTGGGGGTATGCACCTGGTAGTTTCTTGGAATCCGCCACTAAACTTGTTTTTTTTTTTTTTTTTAGCTTCTTCTGTTTAATGCACAGTAAATTTTATTTATATTTACATTCTGCTCAGTTTTAAATAAAATTGAGCAGTCAAGGAATTTTCTGGTTCTGTCTTTGAATATTGGCTCAGATCTCTGTATATGGCGGAAAAAACACAGACAAGACTGAAAAAGCAGTTTCTGCATTAAAAGTTACTGTGCATTTTCTCCGTTATGTTAATGACAAATAATCGATCCAAACAAAGAAAAATTGAAAAAAAATGTTTAAAAGGGTAAATATATGAAAAAGAACATCACGGCCACTCCTTGATGTCTGCGATTTCTGCATCGCGACCCTTGTTACATTACCATGTTTCACCAATAAAATCCCCCAAAAATCCAGCTATGGCCATTCGCAGGGGCGGACTGGTCATCTGCAGCTTCTGGAGGATCACAGAACAGCCGTTGCTCTGGACAGCTGGCAGCAGCCTAACATACATCACTGTTTTTATCCCAGTTATCCTGTATGATTATCTAGAGTTTGCATCCAATCCGACAGGTGGCAGCAGTGCGCCTGGCTATTAACTGGAAGTTTTCCAAACAAGCGCAGGGCAAGTAAGTAGGGATACAGAGGGTTACTCCTCTAGGTATGTTGGCAATTGTTATCCACCAGGTATCTACATTTTAAATGAAATAAATGGCAATTAAAGGGTTAGTGCCAGCTAGTCCATGTCACCGTTTGCAATCGTGTCAAGTTTCAGTATGCTAGTCTTACTATCCCTCTCCTAAGAAAAATATTTTAGCTGTAAAACAACATATGCACACGCAGCAGCAATATTAATTCAGAAGAAATATAGTCTCCTGCCTTTTTCTGGTTCTACATAGACATCCTGAGAGTGTTCTGTTCATTTCTCAGTGAGTATTCAAGTTAAAATGTATCATTAAAGCCTCTTTTCATTGTAATTTATCATAAACCATACCACGTTTTTTGTGCTTCAGGCAGTCTCCTGCCTTTTCTGGTACTACATTAAGACCTGGACTGTGCTGTTAATTTCTCAGTGAGTATTCAGGTTAAAATGTATAATAACACAATGAAATTGCACGAACGCACGAAATTGATGCATTTTACAATAAAATGTAAAAAAAAATTCTCCTGAGAGGGTCTGTGTTTCCCTTCGTACAGCGATTCTTGTAGAATAAACAAATATTTCAGAATTTAAATATTTTTGTCCAATATTTAGCAGCAGCAACTGCTAACTAAAAACTAGATTCTACTCCTGAGAAAAAGCTAACTTTAGAACAGACTAGTGATTATGACAAATATTGTAAATAGCAAATACCCCCCACCCCAAAAAAAACGATTATTTTTTTTTACCATTGATCTGTAAGATTAACTAATCATGCCTTCAATAGTTTATTACCTATTAGTGATGAATATGGAGCAGAAAATCTAATTATCTTACAAGAATAATAAGCCAAAATGTCCTCCATTTCTGGACTGACACTCATACTGGAAGTAGAAATGACCATTGTACAGCCTTCTCAAAACAAACAAACACTATAATTGGCTCGACAACAACAGTGTTTGAATTGCAAATTCCACCCTCATTTTTTGCATTCGAGCCAGAGCCGAAATACGCAAACTAATGAAGCAGGCGTCATTCCGTGTTAATCATTAAACCCTGAGCAAAATCAAACATGACATCTTTGTATACATCTTCATAATATATAATAATAAAGCATGGTTGCATTGGCCCTCGGAGGACATCGCCGAGCATGTTGCTTTCTGTCTGTTGTGATTTATGGGCTCCGGCACGTTTCCGAAGGGATTAAATCACAGCACAGATGGGCTCCAGACTGGAACTCAGTAAAAATGCATTTAGCTCTCTAATCTCAACAAACTTTACAAAAATCTTGTGGTTGATTTCATAGTGCTTTCTAAGTACAGAACCAATATAAACACCATACGGGTGGATTTGGATTCAATTTTTTTTTTTTTTAATTTAAAGTTAACGTCCAATCCCTAACCCTCACAATCAAATTGGTTTGGTACTACAGAAATATTATAGAAGAATCTCGACTCTTCTTTGTCTATTATTGTCAGGTTTTGTGGGCGAGCAGGCGAGAAACAATGTGTGGGTGGACCCAAACGCAGAGAACCAGGGAGGGCAGGCAGGGTGGTGTTAACTCAAAAATGTTCAATCAAACTGACCAAAACTCAGACGCTATAACAAAATATTGGGTACAACAATAAACATACTATGAATCAGGAACCCTGCAAGGATGGGGGCCCGGGAACACACATCTGACAAGCAAAGACTGAAAATAGGGATCTTAAATAATTGATAATAATTATACATTTTATTTCTAGAGCGCTTTTCAAGCCACACAAAGACTCTTCACAAGAGAGATGGATTCACAGTACGAACAAACAATTAAAAAAAAAAAAAAAAAGGGATATTAAAAAGATAAAAGATTAAAAGCACAATAAAGAGAAGTAAAGATATAACAGAGCTAGGGATCATGGTGGGTAAGAAAGAGTGGGTAAGAAAGAGTGAACAGGTGTGTTTTGAGTCTGGATTTGAAAAGTGAAAGGGTAGATATACTGCGAAGATCAGGGGGTAGGGAGTTCCAGAGCTGGGGGGCACACTGACTAAAAGCTCTGGAACCAAAAGTGGAGAGACGGACACAGGGGACAAAAAAGGGGGAGGATAGTTGAAGAGCGAAGTGGATGGGGTGGATGTTTAAACAGAGTAGATTGCAAAGGTAGGGAGGGGCCAAGCCATGGAGTGCTTTGAAGGTAATGATGAGGATCTTGTAATTGATTCTTTATTTGAAGGGAAGCCAGTGAAGTTGACGAAGAATGGGGGTGATGTGGTGTGTGACGGGGGTCCGAGTGATGAGGCATGCTGCTGAGTTCTGGAGGAGCTGCAGTTTTTGGATGGACTTGTTTGGAAGGCCAAAGAGCAGTGAGTTACAGTAATCGAGCTGGGAGGTTATTAGACTACAGACCAGGGTGGAAGCGGTATGGCGGGTGAGAGAAGGGAGGAGATGAGAAATATTGTGAAGGTGGAAATAGGCTGATCTGGTGATGCTGTTGATATGTGACCGGAAGGAGAGTGTGCTGTCGAGGATGACATGAATACACAGACATGGGGGAACAAGACAATGAGGAACAGGTGGGTGACATGAGCAGTGTTGGAACTAATGCCCTTATATTCGTTACGTTTCATAACGAAACTACTTTTTGCTGTAACTTCTAACGTAACTCTTTACATTTTCTCATTCTATAACAGCCCTACAATTATTATAAGAGCGTTACCCAATAAGGGTTCCTGATGTTGCGTGAGTGTATCTGTCATTCCACAGACGTCTCTGCTGCTCTCTGTGATGTTCTCTCTTGACAGATTTGTGCTCCCATACTAGCCTCAGAGTCCACATGGCTCTTCTCACTCTTACATGAACACAGCATGTCCCAGAAGAGGTTACTGATTGGATAACGTAGGGTAAGATATCAGGGTAAGCCAATCAGAGACAGTCTGATAGAGTAGGGCGTGTCTCGTTGACGATGTCTTCAGTTTATTATTATTTTGTATTATTATTTTATTTACTTCATATTGCACAGGATGGGTGTGTATTGCCTCATATTTGGCGATACGATTCGTATCAAGATTTACAGGTAACGTTTTGATCTCGATTAATCCTGATACTACACTTAAAGACGATTATTCTGATGTTTGTGTACCAATTTAGAAATAAAAATCAAAATGGTTATTAGTACATTATTATAATTACTATTATTATTATTATTATTACTATTACTTTTAAACCTGTCCTGTTCAGCTGTTTGACACGGAGAATGGAAGTCTAAGTGCCCGGTTGGTCTGAACAGTTTTAATGTTTCACATTGAGAGTATGGCGTACTCCCATTGTGATCATTCAACATACCTTGTTTATTATGACAAAGCATCGAGCAGGAAGGGGTTATGGGGGAACAGAAGAAAAGAAACATAGGAGAAGAAAGAAAAGAAACAAACAACAACAAGAAATACATTGAACATCTACACTAACTACTAATGTGTTGGTGCTATCGTCAGGTAGATTTATTTCTGGTTGACACCATGCCCACATGTTGACCAGGGAAAGCGAGGGAGTAGGGGAGTCTATAAGCTAAGTGGTTGAAAGGGGTAGAGTGTACACAAATCAGCTCTGTGGTCTTGAACCCAGTAATCGTGTGAATCCCTTGTGAGTGTAAGCCCATTGGTGACCGACCCTATGCTGCCCCACCGCCCCTCCCAGCACCGGGACCCCCCCACCCGAGTGCGCCCTATCACATCCTGCCGCACGCGAGCCCCACCAAGCGCGCGACAGCCAAGCAGACGAGCGGAGACACCACGCGGGCGCCAACCCAGGGCCACGGCCCCCACCCAGCCAGCCTGGGGGGGGGGGGGGGGGGGAGTTCAACGCAGCCCATCCCTCCTCCCGCAGCCCAGCAAAGGAGCCATAGTCCCCCCACAGGATCCAGGGTGGTCCCCCGGGCCACCCGCGCACCCATCAACCGGGCTTTAGGGATGGCACCACCAAATTATTTATTTCATGCTGCTGGGAGTGTATAAAGCAGTTCAGGTTTGAACTGCTATTAGTACATTAGACATATGTACATTTATATCAATTCTTCCTGAAACCTCATCCAGCACTCAAGTAAACATGTTTTTGTTTTACGTTTGAACAACATATGCTTTCACTATATCATTTTCTGTTCTTATTAGTGCAAACGTTTCGTCCAAACTTGTTTAAATGCAGGATTCTAAATACTCCATGCCTCAGTATTTGCAAAGTCAAAAGGAGCCCAAATTTCAGACTTATCAAAGGACTAATCCGAGCAATCACTAGACAGCGACGTACACAAATCTCTACTCGGAGTAGTCTAATGTTGTTGTTACTTCAGCTGACTGCAAGGCAATGCAGCTGTGCACTGCAGCCTACTGGACGGGAGTAGAAGTGCAGCCAGTGAATTGTTTATTTCCACAAAAAGACACTTGTAAGGATCGATACAGAGGGATTTTTAATCCATACGTGAATTGCGTGACATAATATCGCAATGTATCACAGAATGGATTTTTTTAAACACCCCTATTGCACAGTAACATTTGTCTTGAAGGCAAGTTTACAAAACTAAAGATGCCCGTCAAATGTTTGCATTATTTATTGTTCCATTACATTTTACAGTGTCATAGGTGGGGGTTGTCTTTTCTCTTACTGTATTACTGAACAACAAACGCTTTTTAAAATCGAGAGGCTGCTGACTAGTTGACTCACAAGGAGCAGACACAAACAGGGCGATCGTATGTATGTGTGTTAGATTTAACTCTGGTATCCGAAGGAGGGCGGGGTCGCCACTGACAGGTGACCGCGATGGTGACGCATGTTAGTGCACACCGGGGTCTGATTGCAGTACGAATCAACAGCACTTGTCACCAGCATGACCCCACTGGTAAGCCACTTCATGTTTATGTATTAAATTCATGCCATTTGTGTTAGATGCCTGTTTGATTGATCACTCCTTTTAAATATCTACTTTGCTTAGTGTGGGTGACGCCACATTGATAGTTCACTGTTGTCCGAGCCAAGTGAGAAATCACCTACAGGATACTAGCGTTAAACAATAGCATGGGCAATGTAAGAAAGTTGACTTACAAATGGGGCGATGTCCATGTTGCAATCTTGGTACTCTCCTAACTTCCAATTGTCACAGTGTGTGTCTGATTATGTTGGACATGTACACTATGACAAAAGTGATTACACCCCTCGCATTTCTGCGGATATTCAAGTATATCTTTTCATGGGACGACACCGACAAAATAACACTTTGACACAATGAAAACTAGTCTGTGTGCAGCTTATATAATAGAGTTGATTTATTTTCCCCTCAAAATAACTCAAAATATAGCCATTAATATCTAACCCCCTGGCAACAAAAGTGAGTACACCCCTTAGAAACTACATTCCTAAATGTCCAAATTGAGTAGTGCTTGTCATTTTCCCTCCAAAATGTCATGTGACCGTTAATGTTACTTGGTCCAGGTGTGCATAGGGAGCAGGTGTGTTCAAATTTGTCGTGCAGCTCTCACACTCTCATACTGGTCACTGAAAGTTCCAACATGGCACCACATGGCAAAGAACTCTGAGGATCTTAAAAGACATATTGTTGCGCTACGTGAAGATAGCCAAGGCTATAAGAAGATTGCCAACATCCTGAAACTGAGCTGCAGCACAGTGGCTCAGATCATCCAGGATTTTAAAAGAGCAGGGTCCACTCAGAACAGGCCTCGGGTGGGTCGTCCAAAGAAGCTGCGCGCACGTGCTGAGCATCACATCCAAATGCTTTGAAAGATCGTCGCAGGAGTGCTGTCAGCATTGCTGCAGAGATTGAAAAGGTGGGGGGGTCAGCCTGTTAGTGCTCAGACCATACGCCGCACTCTACATCAAATTGGTGTGCATGGCTGTCACCCCAGGAGGAAGCCTCTTCTGAAGACGGTACACAAGAAAGCCCGCAAACAGTTTGCTCAAGACATGTCAACAAAGCACATGGATTACTGGAACCATGTCCTATGGTCTGCCTACAGTCAAGCATGGAGGTGGGAATTTCATGGTCTGGGGCTGCATGGGTGCTGCAGGTGTTGGAGAGTTACATTCCATTGAGGGAAACATGAACCTCAACATGTACTGTGAAATACTGCAGCAGAGCATGATCCCCTCCCTCCAGAAACTGGGTCGCAGGGCAGTGTTCCAGCATGACAATGACCCCAAACACACCTCCAAGATGACCACTGCTTTACTGAAGAGACTGAGGGTAAAGGTGAGGGACTGGGCAAGCGTGTCTCCAGACTTGAACCCAATAGAACATCTTTGGGAAATCCTCAAGCGGAAGGTGGAGGTGCGCAAAGTCACAAATATCCAGCAGCTCCGCAACGTTGTCACGGAGGAGTGGAAGAGCATTCCAGTGGCAACCTGAGAAGCTCTAGTCAACTCCATGCCCAGGAGAGTGAAGGCAGTTCTGGATAATAGCGGTGGCCACACAAAATATTGACAGTTGACATGTTGTATGTTAGTATTGACAACTTTTACTAAGGGGTGTACTCACTTATGTTGCCAGGGGTTTAGCTATTAATGGCAATATTTTGAGTTATTTTGAGGGGAAAATAAATTAACTCTATTTTATAAGCCGCACACAGACTACTTATCATTGTGTGAAAGTGTCATTTTGTCAGTGTTGTCCAATGAAAAGATATACTTAAATATCTGTAGAAACGTGAGGGGTGTACTCACTTTTGTGATACACTGTACAAGACTCGCTCGGAATTCATTCTTTGAGAAAAAGGCTTAGATGACATCTCCTCACCGTTTCTTAAGAGTGAGCGACGCGACTGTCCGCCGTTGATTGGCGGCAAGGGCTTCTTCTCCTGACCCACAAACGTGTCCCACCGCACCTTGTCCGGTCCGCCCAGCTCCCGCACTTTTTTCAGGCAGACCTCCAGGTAGTCCACGGGGTCATCGGGTCGGTGGTACATCAAACCCGTAAGCAGGCTCTATAAGGTACAGTGAGAAAGTCATGCGATGGATTTATCTCGGCGCTCTTAAATAACAGTCAAATGTTTGAGATTGCTGGCTTTTATTACGCAATTGCTTATAAGTGAGGACTAATTAAGAGCGTGAGCCCATTTGCTACACGCCTCCAGGAGTATGAATGGATTTCATTATTATCATTATATTTGCTTCTTCTTCTCTTAGCAGCACTAAAAATTGAAACTGTGAATTTCAAGGGCGTAGGTTTGGTCTCAACATTGGTAGGGACGATATAACAGCATAACCTGCATGCATACTTATTGCTGGGGACTAGACATTAATAAGACCAAACAGAATATTGAACGGGGGTCAGGGCTACATTTCTCACTAATACAAACCTAAATTATTGATAGGCTAAATGATCAACGCAAAAATAAATCTGTATGGACCTATACTAACTTATATGTGTATTGGTTCAGGTGATACAATCGATTCAAACCTTTGTTTTCAAAAACTACTAAAGAATCTGAATCTAAGATATCCAAGGACCGATCTACATCTGAGGCATACTAGCCAACCCCAAGACTCGGATCAAAGTAGTCTCATAAAATTCTGATGTGTGATTTTATTTCACAGATTTTCCTTTCATGTCAATTCATGTTCATTAATGTCAGTGTCCGCCTGAAGTTGACCCATTGTTGGATAGCTTCATTTTTTTAAATAAAGGGACATGCACTCTAAAGCCACAGTGTTGCTTTACCGTAATGCATATAATGCAAACAATGATCCAAATGAAGGACGGCTAGCTTGACTTTGTTGTTTCTTATTGAGGCTGCCTTGACTGCAGTTGTTTTTCAGGTTAGCAAGTTCACACAGTTTAATGTTATGCTAACTCGGAAGCAGGTCAAACTTTCAGTAGCAAAATTAGTGGTGTTTCCCCTATCTCCACAACATTGACGTCTTTTTACATTACATACAGCGGCTGCTGCTGGCCGAAAAAAATATTCTAATATCACGCTTCTACATGAACCCTAACCCTTTGTGGTGGGATGGTGGGGGTCAAGTCATCAGCCAATCAAACATGAGTTTGGGGGGGGGGGCGGAGGACTGGCTGGCACATTCAGCAAGTGAAAAGGGATAAATGTAAGTCTGAACATAATGAAAATAATTCACTTAATAATGCTAGGGTCTCTATTCTATCCGCACAACATACAGTATGGGAAGACAATCTAAATTATCTACAAAACTGAACTCATTATATAATGCAAATAAGGTTGCTTAAAAGTTGGTGGGGACAATTTGAGCATCCTAAAAAGTTGGTAGTGTTATGTCCCGACCATCTCTATGCAAACCTTGGTGAATTTGAATGTCTGCAAGAAAAAAATACTTAATCACCAGAAATCTGTAAAATTACATTTTTGCACAATTCAAGCTTATTCATGAACGAGTTTTAGGGTGGCGTCATGCGAAAATAAAAATGCTAGATCATTAAAGATGTTAATAGAAAAGCTAACATGCACAAAGTTATTATAGTTTAGTCTCATGAGTTGATGACTTTTTATAAACTTTTTATTGACTGACGTTTGCTTTTGGAAGTGAAAAGATAAAGCCACACTTAATAAAAAAAAAAAAAAAACAACAACAACAAAATACAGCGAATAAAGCGAGTTTACATGACTTAAAAATATTTTTTTACGCATTGGCTGCCATTGACGGCGATGGACGTCCAATCCATTGGAAGGAGGAAATATGACATTTTGAAAAGACAAGGTTGAAATGTTCAAAGGTATTTCAATGTAATGTAAATTCAATAAAACTGAAAATAAACATATAAAGATAAAGCCAAATCTCTCTGACAAGCCAAAAATTAACAAAACACCTCTAATTTTATTTGACGTAGAGAATTGTGACAATGTGTATGAGATACAAAAATGGTATTTTAAGACTTTTTATGAGCACAAAAGTCATAATTGTACTTAAAAATGAGGATTATGAAGATAATTAATATGGCAATATGAGAGCAAATTTGGAATTTTACTTGAAAAATGAGACTGGAATTATAGGAAACTTGCATGCAAATAAGCTCAAACCAACAGAACAAAGGAGTATTATGGCAGCAGTTAAATTCGAAACATAAAACTGCATTTAAAGAACCAAGCATTTTCAAGAGTGTGACACTGCGAGACTAAATCAGAATTTGACTATAAAAAGGCAATTTTGTGAATTTGAATAGTAGCATAACACTGTTCGACATAAGACAACCAAAATTGAAAATAAAAATAGTACAGTTATAAAAAAGTTGTTATATTAGATAGATATTTTCACAGGTCGAAATGATATCATCATGATCAATAGCTCTACCATCATGCTTATTGCAATACATTCATTTCTAGGTAATGGTAAGGTTGCATTACATAACAATCAAGTCAAAAAGATGATTAACAAGGAAAGTGAGGAACACTGTGTCCAACATGCATCACACTTAATAGGATTGTCAATTAAGCAAACACGGGCGCAAGCATGAAGATGGATGTGATTCACTTGAAGCATTCTATAAATAATCTCTCTCCAATGTCCATTTTTCCGGAAATGAAACATACATGTCATCCCCACCCATGCACGCGCCTCTGTGCCTCACCTCAAATAGTTGAGGTATCTCCCGCCGTGCCAGATACTCCTTGGCATCGTTGGTATTCATCGCTTCTGAGATTTGCAACTTGTTTGCCTTTGAATGGTCCGGTTTGATGTTTATTTTTTTTGTATGGTTTATTTTTTGCTCCTTGGCTATCCTCTCAAAGTCAGAGCGCCTCAAGCTCAGCGCATCGTGCCCGTATGCGTGCGCTCTACTCCCAGATTCCTGCAGGCGAAGCCGCGACGACGCGACACCCTCCTCCTCCTCGCTTACTCGCTCTTCCCTCTCTCTCCATCCTTTCACTTCCCCTCCTCCCTCATCTTCCTCACTGATGTAAATGTGAGACTCAGCTGTTCTAGTGGTTATAAAATATGAAAATGCTGTACATTTGTCAGTTTTTTCAAAGAGTACTGATGCCGTACCAAAAAAAGTAGTATTAAGGTTTCACATAGTTAACACTGTTTTACGTAACATCATGTTAAAAGTTGCTGATTATTACAGTGCTGGCCAAAAGCATTGGCACCCCTGCAATTCTGTCATATAATGCTCAATTTCTCCCCCAAAAATGATTGCAATTACCAATGCTTTGGTAGAAATATCTTCATTTATTTTGCTTGCAATGAAAAAACACAAAAGAGAATGAAAAACATTTTAAATCATTATCATTTTACACAAAACTCCAAAAATAGGCCGGACAAAAGTATTGGCACTCTCAGCCTCATACTTGGTAACACAACCTTTAGACAAAATAACTGCGAACAACCGCTTCCGGTATCCATCAATGAGTTTTTTTTTTTTTTTTTACAATACTCTGCTGCAATTTTAGACCATTCTTCTTTGGCCAACTGCTCCAGGTCTCTAAGATTTGAAGGGTGCCTTCTCCAAACTGCCATTTTCAGATCTCTCCACAAGTGTTCTATGGGATTCAGGTCTGGACTCATTGCTGGCCACTTTAGAGGCCTCCACTGGTTTCTCTCAAACCATTTTCTAGTGCTTTTTGAAGTGTGTTTTGGGTCATTGTCCTTCTGGAAGACCCATGACCTCTGAGGGAGACCCAGCTTTCTCACACTGGACCCTACATTATGCTGCAAAATTTGTTGGTAGTCTTCAGACTTCATAATGCCATGCACAAAGTCAAGCAGTCCAGTGCATGAGGTAGAAAAGCAACCCCAAAACATCAGGGAAACTCTGCCATGTTTGACTGTGGGGACTGTGTTCTTCTCTCTGAAGGCCTCGTTTTTCCCCCCTGTAAACTCAGGGGGAAAAAACGATGTTCATGACTTTTCCCAAAAAGCTCTACTTTTGTCTCATCTGACCAGAGAACATTCTTCCAAAACACTTTTGGCTTTCTCTGGTAAGTGTTGGCAAACTCCAGCCTCACTTTTTTATGTGTCTGGGTCAGAAGTGGGGTCTTCCTGGGTATCCTACCGTAGAGTCCCTTTTCATTCAGACGCCAAGGGATAGTATGGGTTGACACATCTAGGGAGGTTAGCCACATTGATGACACTGCGCACAGTAGACACAGGAACATTTAGGTCTTTGGAAATGGACTTGTAGCCTTGAGATTGCCCATGCTTCCTCACAATTTTGCTTCTCAAGTCCTCAGACAGTTCTTTGATCTTCTTTCTCTTCTCCATGCTCAGTGTGGTACACACGAGGACACATGACAGAGGTTGAGTTGACTTTAATCCATTTTAACTGGCTGCAAGTGTGATTTAGTTATTGCCACCACCTGTTATGTGCCACAGGTAAGTAACAGGTGCTGTTAATTACACAAATTAGAGACGCATCACATGATTTTTCAAAGGGTGCCAATACTTTTGTCCGGCCCATTTTTGGAATTTTGTGTGAAATGAAATTGTTTAATTTTTTCCCCCATTCTCTTTTGTGTTTTTACATTGCAAACAATATAAATGAAGATATTACTACCAAAGCATTTGTAATTGCAATCATTTTCTGGGAGAAATTGAGCATTATCTGACAGAACTGCTGGGGTGCCAATACTTTTGGCCAGCACTGTAACATGTTTTTACACGATTATTATCACGTAACATCATGCATAAAGGTGATGATTATTATATATCATATTAACTTCACTACACTTGACAGCTGTAGGACGTTCAACACATTTGAAATGGGACGGACTGACAATGATCATGTGCGCTGGGTGGATTACATTGGAGTTCAATACAGGAATTATTCCCATGAAATATATTAGAATTACATGTTTCTTATTCAGATACAGGGCAAGTGACTATCATTGGTATTAACCCCCCACACACATACACAAAGATCCGCGGTCCGTAATCATTATTGTAATTATGGTTGTTCAATTAATCGATTTTGAACCGAAACTGACATTTTTTTTTTGTTTTTTTTAAAACAATGTTGAAAATGTTCAAATTGGTACGTTCGATTTTAAAAACCGCCCATTTGGGTGTATATCAGCCACCTCTGCATTTCCACTTCCTCCGACTACAGCATGTGGTCTTAAACAACAAGAACAACAACAACATTGGCTATTGGCGATTCTGCTACGTTTTCCTAGCCAAGTGAACATTTTGTAAATCAATCAGACAAAAGTAGATCTGTGTTGTGAAAATGCCCCGCATGTACTACACAACTCGTAGGAAGTAACTCAACGTCTGAGAGTTGTTCCTTTTTTCTGACTAGAATGGACTTTTGGACACAAATTGCATAACGCCATGAGTGAATGTATTGTCTTATCATGTACAATCATGACACAATGAAAAGTAATCTGTGTGCAGTTTATATAATAGAGTTAATTTATTTTCCCCTCAAAATAACTCAGAATATAGCCATTAATATCTAGACACCTGGCAACAAAAGTGAATACACCCCTTAGAAACTACGTACATCCCTAAATGTCCTAAGTACTGATTGTCATTTTCCCTCCAATATGTCATGTGACTCGTTACAAGAGTGCTGTCAGCATTGCTACAGAGATTGAAGAGGTCGGGGTTCAGTCTGTTAGAGCTCAGGCCATACGTCGAACGCAACATCAAACTGGTGTGCATGGCTGTCACCCCAGGAGGAAGCCTCTTCTGAAGACGGTGCACAAGAAAGCCCGCAAATATTTTGCTGAAGACGTCAACAAAGCACATGGATTACTGGAACCATGTCCTATGGTCTGATGAGACGGACGGGCTTTCTTGTGTAATAATGAGTGAAAGTAATCAAATGAATGAAATAAAAAACATGAACATCTAAAAAAAAAAGATTGAAAGTTTTGCACTAATATTGATGTTTAAGTAGGACCAAAGAGAAATGAAACAGCACAACACCCTGAGTCTGTTGTAAAAATAAAATGCTATTAATCCCAAAAGATTGTTCTGTGCATATTAACGGAGTTGAAAAATTAAAGTTTAAAAAAAGACATTCCAAAATACTTTATTCGTCATTATTTTTATTTGACCAAGAAATCATAATCTATATCAGAAAATCTGGATTTTCTTGTTAGGCAAAATCAAACAGCCCTAATTGTAATACAGTGAGGAGAAGTATTTGTACGTGTAATTTTAAAAGTTCACCCAGAAAATAGACAGAGGTCTGAAATTTCAAACATAAATGCATTTCCACTAATAGATACATAATCTAAATTTTTAAAAAAATCCGGAGCCCACATTGTATGATTTTTCAATAATTTTGTGTAATTCACTGGGATTCATAAGTATTTGTACCCCTGAGAAAATCTGTGCTAAAATTTAGTGCAGAAGCCTTTGTTTGCAATGGTGTACCGCAAGCAACACGTCACTTTTGATCATTAATATTCATGACGTCAGCAATTGTGGCTAGGTGGGTCAACCTCCCGTTTGTCCACAATAGTAAATGAATGGAAATAGTGTATGAACGAGATGTTTACTGAGCTAAACCTACACTTCTGTCCGAAAATGATGTCCCTGGTGCCAAATTCACTGGTAAAGATGTGGAAGAACATACAAATGTTCAGTTAAAGAGATGGCTTGAGTGTCGGAGGCTGAAAAAGACGGGAAAAGGAGCCGAGCTGTTTTATCGACACCTTTTTCTTGTGTGCATTGCCTTACACCACTGACAGTGACATTCTCCTGTTTCAATAATCTATCCTTTACCACCATGTGTCCTGTCTTTCTTATATATTAAATCCTCTGGTTGCCTTACTTCTCTGACCGTTCTTGGGGGCAATTTACATTACAATACAAATACAATTTACATTTTTGTGTAGCGTTTGCATATGCTACTCAGTGACAGCCAACGAACACTTTAATTTTTTTCATCAATAACAAATCTTATTTCTATAAATAATTTAGACTTCCCCTTTACTAAAGTTGTTTTGAAAAGGTAACAGTGGCAGTCAGATACTATTTTAATTTTTTTCCAGGTCATTCATTGTCAGACAGAAGCAGCACGGCAAAACGCCATGCTAAAAAATAAGTAATAATATCAAAATGGTACCTAAACAAAGCCATGATTTGAATGTTTACTGCATATGCAATGTGAATGGCTTCACCTTGCTGGCATTATACTGGTCTTTTGGACGTCCGCGCAAGTTGATCCCTTCTTTACATTTTTTACTCTGAGTTTTTGGTTTCGGGAAATGTATGAAGAAAACATCCGTCATATGTCATAATGTCTAGAGTCATTTCTACAAGTTCCATAGCAACAGTGTTTGATCGGCATGTTCTTTTTTTGGGGAAAGATTCCCGGAGAAAACAAGCAGAAAAACATGGCTTGTATGCAAGGGCATGTCAATAATGTCCCACTTTCGCGTTACGATGGCGATGTCCCGCTCTAAAAATAGCATTCGTGCGGTACGCACGTACAGAGATAAGACGCTTTCTGTAGTTCCTCACCAGGCTTTCACATATACATTTCACAATTCTTCTCTATATCTGTCAGTTTTCAGGGCTGTCGTTGAGAAACACAAATTTTCAGCTCCATCCAAAGATTTTCTATTGGATTGAGATCTGGAGACTGGCTAGGCCATTGCAAAACCTTGATATGGTTTTTATGCAACCACTCCTTGGTCAGCTTGGCTATGTGCTTTGGATCATTGTCATGATGGAAGATCCAGCCACGACTCATCTTCAGGTCTTTAACTGAGGGAAGGAGGTTGTGGCTCAAAATCTGATGATATCTATATTTCTGAAGGCTGAGCTCAAGCTGTGCAGTCGCATACAAGCCAGCTCCGTGAAGGACACGCTCCTATCTTCACTGATAAGCGCAGGCCTGAAAATACAGCAAGACACAAGACATGAAGATAAGAGTTGTGAGAAGCTCAGATGGATGAAACTTATGATGACCCTAGTGACAGTCTAGATCCGGACATTTGTGAAATCTCCATGGAAATTAATGACTTTTTGAACAGTAGGCGCTAGACTGTCATTGGACTGATCATGAGCTGTTGCTTGTGCGACCTTGGTGGAAGGGGGACGGGTCCCGATAAGCTTTGGCTTTTTTCCGTTCCCTTTGTCATGTCTCTTTTCATCTTCTTACGTTGATTTTAATGCTGATGATGATGATGTTGATGATGATGATGACAAATGACAATAAATTCAATTCAACAATATATTTCACCAATCCTTCTCTGCTTTATACAGTACAGTCGTCCTGTCTCCTTTGCTGAAAAGCAGCCCCAAAGCATGAAGTTTCCACGCCCATACTTCACAGTGGGGATGGTGTTCTTGGGACTGTATTCATCCTTCTTTCCTCCACAAACGACGAGTCCAATTTGCACCAAAAAGTTCTACTTTGGTCTCCTCTGACCACATGACTTTCTCCCTACATCATTCAGATGGTCCCTGGCAAACTTCAGACGGGCCTTCTCATGCAATGGCTTCAACAGGAAAGCCTTTTGAGCATTGCATGATTTTTAACCATTGCGCGGTAGTGTTCTACTGACAGTAGCCTTTGAAACTGTGCATCCAGCTCTCTTCAGGTCATTGACCAGCTCCTGCTGTGTAGTTCTAGGTTGAGCCCTCACTTTTCTCAACATGAGTGATGCCCAACGAGGAGAGATTTTACATGGATCCAAAGTCATGGATACAAATTGCTGCAACTGTTGGTTTACTCTTACCAAGTTGCTTTCCAATCATCCCATAGCCTTTTCCAGCTTGGTGGAGCTCAACATTTTTTTCTCTGGTGTTTTTCGAAAGCTCTCTGGTCTTGCCCATGGTAGCAGTTGGAATATGACTGACTGTGGGGTGCACAGGTCACAATAATGAGCTCAAACGAGTGGTTGCGTGGTTACTCATGGGATAAAGGTAGACTTTTTTTAAAGGTAGACTGACAACTCTTTGAGTGTCAATATTATTGCTGATTCTCAGGTGCACAAGTACTTATGAACCCCAGTAAATTACAAATAAACTATTTTAAAAATCATACAATGTTATTTCTAGATATTTTTTTAAAATTTTGTTTCTATGAGTGGAAATGCATCCTATTTTCTAAGCGGGTGAACTAGCAAAATCACAAGAGGTGCAAATACTTCTGCTCCTCACCGTATTTACATATAGATATATAGAAATACAATTATAAATTAGTAACATATGAATAAAAACAGAAATACACTTCTGTCATGGCCCCCAATAACACTCTAAAGTTGATAGTATTTAACTCTTTGCCCGCCATTGACAACAATAGATGTCGAATTCATTGAAAGTGGGAGGGCTCGGTGTGAATGCTCATCTTCCAGTCCCATTGACCGTGCTAGACATCCAGTTCATTTTGAGTTTAAGGTCTGGCGCGAAAATGGATTGGATGTCTATTTTGTCAATGGCAGTAAATGAGTTAAAAGAATGATCTATGAAGGGTTGAGAACATTCCCACTTATATGTAAAAAGCTTTGGGGTGTCCTTCTTTTTATTTATTTATTTATTTTTTTTGCTGTTCTTGCATAATGTTGTAACCTTTTTTGCGTGTAAACTGGAGGTCATCATTTGACTTGTACCACAGTGATTTAACGTTTGTTATGACTTCTGGAAATAAACAAGTTCTGTTCCACACTTTTCACAAGATCTGTTTTTTGGCGGAGACGAGACATCTGGATTTCTTGAAACATTTTTCGATATTGATGCGTTAGTCTAATACTGTTTTCATAATAAAAAAATACATAAATACAAGAAGTATGAAGTCTATTTTTGACAGAGTAATGAGGAGAGTGTACAGATATTTTAGTTTTATTGCAGGGAGTAATGAGAAGAATAGGTACTCAAGTAGAGTGTAAAATTTATTGAAGTACAAAGACTAACAAACGGTCCCGTCACTAATAGAGTAACACGGCCGTGATTTCTAAATCAAACATGTTACTAGCTCTTATTTTGACACGTAATTTAACCGGAAGTGTCATCAAACGACGCTTTATTAATTCACTTCCCTTTCCTGCATTCACATTTTATTTTTGAACGGTCTGTGCCGCCTCACAATGAAAACTCTCTCCCTAGCAATCTTTTTAAGCACTTTTTTCATTGCGGGCTGCATTAATCTCGAGGTAGGCGTAATTCTTCATTTTTAGGACATAGTTTTACTCATTTAGATGATGCTGTTTTACCGGTTAGCCTCGTGCTACATCATAGTAGCTGGAATATTTTGGTCGTATTGTTGCTAGCTTTGCATATTGTCATGTAAGTATTTGTTAAAGTAGCTGTTTGAACATTTTCTTTCTTGTTGTCTAAATCAGGGCACCACGGAGGAGTTCTTGAGGAGCGGTCACACCAACAACTGGGCGGTTCTGGTTAGTGAAAAGGTGAACTTTACCTGTTTAAGCCCTTGTGAACTTCTATCTTGTCGTCTTTCTGACAGGTGTGCACGTCGAGGTTCTGGTTCAATTACCGTCACGTGGCCAACAGCTTATCATTGTATAGGAGCGTGAAGCGTCTTGGCATCCCTGATAGGTGAATTTTTGATTGTTGAATAAAAATATGTAATGAACATTTGTCAGCAGTATGCAAGAGTAGTTAAATTCAAAACGTAACTGTTATAATGAAAGCATCAAGTCGATCGGAATATGGACTATTTTTGGTTATAAAAAAAAATAGCGATCTAATAATAAAAGACCATAGTAGAGATCTGGCATACAAAAAAACTTATAATGAAATTTCAAAAGTCTATCAGAAAAGTGACTTTTTGGTAATTAAGAAAAATGGAGATCTGGCTACAAAGAGGTGGACAATGGCCATCACATTTTGGATAATTTACGCCAAAATATTAACAGGTGCATAATGTTGTCGCCAGTGTTGTCAGTAATGCGTTAGTTAGTAACGCGTTACTGTAATCTGATTACTTTCTTTCAGTAACGAGTAATCTAACGCGTTCATGTTTCTACACCAGTAATCTGATTAAAGTTAGTTTCCTTAGTGTCTCTGTGTTACTATTTTTTATTTGCCTAATAATGTATGTAGAATGAAGAATATTGTAGTCATGTACGAAGAGCATTTTGAATAGAAAATGCCAACATAAAAGGTTCCCGATACGTGTTTCTATGACAACCTCTTAGCTGCTTCCGGTTTTGGTCTTGCGTCACATGTGTTGTGGGACTGAGAAAGGGGTGGGCCAGGCGGGTGGACATTCGAGCCTAGTGTTGAGACGTTGCGAGGGAATGTTGATCTGTGGATATCCATGAATGAAGGTGAGTATTTTTCCTTCATTCTGGAAGGTATCAGCAAAAGGTTGGACCCCCTACATGCACGTCCGTTTCGTAGCTTTGCCGTAGCAACGACGGGCAGTCATCGCTCCAATTTGGCAAGCTTTTTTACATCATATGCGTGTTGCACATTTATGCCGTGAGGTGATGTGTTCGTTTAGCATCTGTGGGATGTGTTTTAAGTCAGACTGAGTGTAAAGTGCTTAGTTGCCACCACGTTTTATGGCCAAATTGACCACGTGTGTATTGAGAGGAGTACTTCCGGGGTGTGCATGGGCAGCCGCGCCCGCCACCACTTTTGAGTTTATTGCCTGTACAATCCACTTGTGTGTTGTTGATTATTGTGCAGTCAGTTTGCATCATTTTACATTGGCACTGATATGCTGTTAACCATAACCCAAAATTCAGAAGTTTTGACGTTTGGCTTATTCTTAGAGTTAGTGGGGTTTAATTGGTCGGTGGAGTTGATTTCAACAAATTCCAAGCAGTTTGTCAGATATTTGTTAGTTTCAGAGCTCTGGAGTGGCTAAGCTAGCGCGAGTTAACGGTGCTTATGTGAAAAATTCTGATATTCCCCTTTAAATTCAATCATCGGAAAGTCAATTACATTTGATGACATTTTTCTGTTTTCATTCTTATGTTGAGGCGGCAAAGGGAGAAAAATGGGTAAAAAGTAACTGATAGATTACTTTTAAAGTAACTTAGTTACTTTGACAATGAAGTAATCGGTAAAGTAACTAGATTACTTTTTTGAGGCGTAATCAGTAATCAGTAATTAAATTACTTTTTCAAGTAATCTGTGACAACACTGGTTGCCACACGGCTGCGTACAAGCATTCCTGGCATCCAATAGCGTACTGCACGCTACGCATTACTTCCAGTCATTAATATTCATGACGTTATCAACTGTTGCTAAGGTAGGTGGGGGCACGCTCGCGTTTGTCCTTCATGCTAGATGGATATAAATACCGTACGAACGAGATGTTTACTGAGCTAAACCTACCAATTCTGTCTGAAGATGATGTACCTGGTGCCAAATTCACTGTTAAAGATGTGGAAGAACATGCAAATGTTCAGTTAAAGAGATGGTTTGAGTGTCGAGGGCTGAAAAAGAGCCGACCTGATCCACACCTTTTTCCTTACGCCACTGACAATAACATTCTCCCGTTTCAACAACCTACCTTTACCACCATATGCCCTGTATTTTCTATCTATTATATCTCCCAGTTGTCTCGCGTCTCTGACCGTTCTCGGGGGCAATTTACATTGCTTTTTTTGTGTAGCGATCGCAATGCTACTCAGTTACAGCCAACGAACACTTTTCATTTTTTCATTAATAACAAATCTTAATTCTATAATTTATTTACATTTCCCCTTACTAAAGTTTTTTTTTTTTTTTTTTTTTACAACAGAAAAGCTAACAGTGGCAGTCAGATACCATTAAAAAACTTTTCAGGTCATTCATTGTCAGACAAAAGCAGCACGGCAAAATGCCACAGTAAAAAACTCAAAATATCAAAATGGCTTACCTCCTCGTCCTCTGAAGGACCATGACTCCCAACAAAATGTTTACTGCATATGAAATGTGAATGGCTTCAGCTTGCTGGTGTTAAACTGGTCTAGTGTAAAGCGCTTTGAGTGCCTTGAAAGGTATAACACCATTTACCATTTTGGACGTCCGTGCAAGTTGATCCATTCTTCACATTTTTTTCCTCCGAGTTTTTGGTTTCGGGAAAATTATGAAGAAAACATCCTTCACGTGTCGTAAAGTCTAGAGTCGTTTCTACAAGTTCCATAGCAGCAGTGTTTGATCAGCATGTTCTTTTTTTTGGAAAGATAAACAGAGAAAACAAGCAGAAATATAATGGTTTGTATGTGAGGGCGTGTGTATAATGTCCCACTTTCGCATTACAATGGCGACGGAACGGTCTATAGCATTCGTGCGGTATACTATTGGCGAAGAGGGACCTTTACTGTATGTGTGTATCCGGGTGTCCTCTTGATTCACCCCTTGTGTTCCAAAAGCTTTACATAAGTGAATTAACTTTTATTCTGTATTCTTGTTTTTTTACATTATGCACAACTCCATGTATTATGTAACAACTATGTTACCTGTTTTGAAGTATTTTTATACATTATAAAACATATGAGCAGGGGTGCACATATTTTTTTTTGCCCAGGTTCTCAGAGGAGGACCTGGAAATGTGACTTGGTCCTCATTGAGTTTGAGAGCCGAGCCGCCTGATGCGATAAAATTATGACAAGCTTTACTTAGGGCCAATTACCTTTAATTAATTATATTAACAATTAATTCTTGATTAACATCAATTGGCACAACAGAATTGCCATTACTTTGCAGTGAAATGTAAAGAAATAACCATAAAAGCACAAATTCAAAATAAAGGGCATTATGCGGCTCCCACATTAACTCCAAGCCTTTGTAAAAGTGGGATGTCCTCCTCATAAGAGCTCATTGAACGTGCATGTTTAGCTTTGTGAAATGCGAGCAAAAACACGTTTGTCAGTGCATGGCGCTTAGCTCCGGTGACGTCTCTGTCATCTGTCTGTCTTTTGACGGGGGGTGGGGGAACACGGAAAGAATTACTCAGTGGGGCCTGCCTCTTTGACATTTTAAGAAGTGACTTTCTCGTGTCCGCCGCAAACACAGTGGTCATCCATCGGTACGCAAAAGCGTATGGAAGCCGTTGAGGGCCAGCGCGTTTGTCTACGTCCAGTACGCGTGCGCGCATGCGGACCACTTATGTGCACCCCTGTATATGAGTTGTGGGGGGCCTGGAGGGATTTAGGGTATTTACATGGAAAACGCGTCCCTACTTACAGAATTTTCAAGTGACGAAACTACTTCCAGGATCAATTTCGTAAGTAGAGGTACATCTGTATGTAACCCTTTTTGCGTATAAACTGGAGGCCATTATTTGACTTGGACCACAGTGATTTAACATTTGTAAATGTGGTCTATGTGGCTCCAAATGTGTTGTCAGGTCTCAATTATAATTAAATATATAAACAGATATGATTATGATTATTGATCGGGTCCGATCACGTCATTTTCAAAGTATCGGAATAGGCAAAAAAATATCGGCCATGCCTTTTTTTAATATATGCTGTATATATTTTAATTAAATCGTTTTCTAATTGTATTTAATGTGACAGACATAATATGTTACACTCATACAGAGTCTTTAGTTTAGGCTTAAGGTAGGGTTAACAAAAATATCCCGATAATGGTGGCAATAAATTTATTACAAAATGTGTCATGTCAAAATATTCAATGCAATTAACCAACATAGGGAGGTAAAAGGCAGCGCTAAATGAGTAGAGTGAATTTTGGCAGACTTTGGAGCCTTTCTTTAATTAGCTAAAGCCTTGCTATCCCTTCCCTATGATAAGAATTATCATGGGAGACAATGTGGAGAAGCAAGATGGCAATTGATCTTTGTTTTAACACCTTAAGTTATTTCCCAAAGCAGAGAAGATATATCCATTGGTAGCACGACGCACAGTCATGGGTCCACTTCCCATCATGCATTTGGGATGGCCACAGTATCATTTACTGAAAGCTCAACAAATACACTAAATGGCAATATTTAGTCAAAATACACAAAGTCACAAGTCTTTCTATCCGTGGATCCCTCTCACAGAAAGAATGTTAATAATGTAAATGCCATCTTGAGGATTTATTGTCATAATAAACAAATACAGTACTTATGTACTGTATGTTGAATGTATATATTCATCCGAGTTTTATTCATTTTTTTCTTAATGCGTTGCCAAAATGTATATGATCGGGAAAAATTATCGGGAATGATTGGAATTGAATCAGGAGCAAAAAAAGGAATCGGATCGGGAAATATCGGGATCGGCAGATACTCAAAATGAAACGATCAGGATCTGATCGGGAGCAAAAAAACACGATCGGAACAACCCTAATTATGATTGTAAACCAAAAGGTTTTTAAATTTTCGTAGTATTTAACTCTTGACTGATGTAAACGTCCAATTCATTTAAAACGGGAGGACTGACTGAATTCTCACGCTTAACACGTTACTATCTTTTTGAATTTTCGGCCCTGTTAAACGTTCATTATTAAACAATTCAAATGTCATTATAGTCAGCTCATCAAGAATATAATGGACTAGCCCTTTATTGTAATTAAACAGTTGTACAATGTAATTGTGGAGCATCTCCTTTTACTGTGCAGGGTAAGATAAGTTACTATCTCAAAAGTGACTTGCAAGAATAAAAGTATAAAATCTAAATAAATATAAATTGTGTATGAGATAGTCCTATGTTGCTATGTTCAGGCAGTGAAAATAATCGAAGTGAAGTAGCAGCAGTTTGACAGTGAAGGCACTGAATACTGCACGTCAATATTGCACGAAAGTAAGTATAAGAATATCCAGGCAAATAGTTTTATCATTTTGTTAAATAAAATTACAAATAATCAATAGAAATTTCCAGTTGTAACTCATTCTTCGTAAATTTCCACATTTTCACATTTTACATGACAAAATTCCCAAATTAAAGTAGACATTTAACAAACAGATTCTCCTACCAGTTTGAACCAGTCATTTTAAGTTCTTTAGGAAATTGGCTTTTTACGTATACTCCGGTTTAATAAATAGTATTTCCTAGTCGACTTGACCCTTTTTCTTGTCCCAGCCACATCGTGCTGATGCTGGCAGATGACATGGCTTGCAACCACAGGAACCCGAAGCCTGCTACAGTGTTCAGTCATAAGAACGCGGAGCTGAACGTCTACGGTGATGACGTGGAGGTGGATTACCGAGGTTATGAGGTTGGTTCAGCAAGAGCCGAATGCTAGCCTGAAGTTCTTGCCAACTTTATTAGTATGCCTTTAAAAGAAGGCCTCATTTCTTGTTAAAGTTCATTTAGAAGAAATGTTGGACCCAAAAATGCAATTCCCAGTTTATTAAGTGTATTTCAAGATGGTTGCCATCCAGCAGGAGGTCCATGTAATGCCACTATGGTCCATGTTCTAGGTGACTGTGGAAAATTTTCTGCGAGTACTGACTGGGAGGCTTCCCCTCAGCACGCCGCGATCCAAACGCCTCCTGTCCGATGACCGAAGCAACGTCCTCGTTTACTTGACAGGTCGCTGTTAAATCACACAAACAGCATTTCATATTTAACTTCTGTATCTTAAAGGTTTTTGAACTTCAAAGTTGCCGTTAATTCAAAATGATAATAAATAAGTAAAACCTACTTAACCATTAAAGGCATCCAACAGAGCTGAAATGGAGGTTGACTTGTGGAATGAACACGTTGTATTTTTATTGTTTTATGTTACAAAATGGCTTTACAAATGGCTTTAAAATGTGTTTTAAAGGCCACGGTGGCAATGGCTTCCTGAAGTTCCAGGACTCGGAGGAGGTCAGTAATGTGGAGCTGGCGGACGTCTTTGAACAGATGTGGCAAAAAAGAAGGTACATGATTGACATGTAAATAAGTGAAGGTGTAAATGAACAATTTCATGACTATACGACTGTGTTGTTTTTGGCAACCCTCCTAATTTTTGAGTCTTTTGGACAAAAATACTATATTTGTCAAAGTCCTATTTTAATTTCAAAATGTTTTAGTCGAATGCTACACTAACGCTAGGAGTTACATTTGGCGTCTGATGATCACTCAGCATAGACCTTTAAAGGCTAAAGCAACATTGCATTTTCTTTCTTCTCAAGAAAACAAATTTTCGATTTGATTCAGGGGTTTTGTAAGGATACCCGGTCGATGGAATTTTTAACAAGACAGATAATTGCATCTTAACTTAAAAGTTGCATATCTCTAGTTCTAAAGTTTGGAATTTCCTAATCTTGATAAAGAGCCTTAAAACTGCATGAATAGTGTTTGGTATGTCTTAAATTCTTTAAATTATAATGTGCTGCATTGCATGAAATATCTGCTGATATTTTTTAGGTCATTATTTGGGGATATTGGTTGGCATTTGCATTCAAATCAGTTGTTTTAAAAAGTTCTGAAAAAGTCTTTAAATTTCACTTTTGATACATTATGTACAAATTTAACACAGTTGTACAAATTTTACTGAACGTAATAAAGTATTTGTTTTTGAACATCTTGTTGCTGAAACATTTCAGACATTTAAATGACCAGTATTCTTTTTAACATAACGAACTTTCTAAAAGATGACGTTGATCAAATGTTTCTTTTAGATTGACTTGATTAGATTTATGTGTAAAAATACAAGACAATGTGGCATTGTGGAGTGACCACAGTTCATTGTACTAGAAGGTTAAAGTTTACATTGGCTGCCATTGACGGGGATAGACTGGTTTGTACTGGGTTGACTGGCAGCGATCATTTTTTGCCAGCCTCCTCCCGCCCAAACAGATTGCGCATTTATCGCTATCAATGGCACTGAAGGGTTAGAATAGCACGGTTCCGCAGGTCCTTAAAAAGTCTTGAAATGTCCAAAATTTAAAATCTGGATAATCAAGGTCTTAAATTGTCTTAAATTTAATGAAAAATTGCAGTATGTTTTAAATTTCCAATGCCAGGGAAATCACTGCAGTCTACCATGAAACTTCTAACGGTATGAGTTTTATTAATGACCATTCACTAAATATGAGAGTTTGGGATTAATATATGTTATACGGTATGTTGTCTGCATTTTCAGTAACCCAAATCAGGGTTCCCTCGGGGTCTTAAAAAGTCTTAAAAGCATTGAATTTATGAATTTGGAAATTATACCATAAAAAGTAGATTTTCCATATCCGGATCTTAAGATTTATGATGTATGTAACTCCTCCGTGTCTCATTTCTCCTCAAAAGTGTCATTTGTCATTTGGATTGGTAAATAATGTAGCCTAAATAAATAAACGGGCCGGAGGAGCCAATCATTGAGAACGCAACGCAGCCAAAATCCTGTGGCGCAGGATTCCTGCGTGAATCCAAAGTCCTGACAAAGTGTCATGCTCTACTCTACACTGTTTAAAAATTTTTTAATTTTTTTTACACCTTTTACATTAAGCATGTGCCGGTATGATATTCTGACTGTATACCCTTGATGCCAAAATATCTGTTTCACGGTATCACAGTATTGCAATTCCAGCTCTAAAATGTGTTACTTTGAGATATCTGGGTTTAAAAAAAATAATAAAAAATTGAACACGATTTTTATTTTTCAGAACATATTTGCAAATTGGAACATAAGTATAATTTTAAATTAAAAAAAATAACAAAATGTTTTAAATAAAATTAAAATAAATGCAGTCCTTTAGGTAAGCGTAAACCCACAGCTCAATATTATTACCGTCAGAACAAAAATAATTATTTTACATAAAAAGCACATGTGTATGACTCCTATCATGTTTACATTATACGGTGTATCACAAAAGCGAGTACACCCGTCACATTTCTGCAGATATTTAAGTATATCTTATATAAGGTATATCTTGTCATGGGACAACACTGACAAAATGCCACTTTGACACAATGAAAAGTAGTCTGTGCGCAGCTTATATAATAGAGTTAATTTATTTTCCCCTCAGAATAACTAAAAATATAGCCATTTATGTCTAAACCCCTGGCAACAACAGTGAGTGCACTGAAGACTGTACACAAGAAAGCCCGCCAGTCTCATCAGACCATAGGACATGGTTCCAGTAATCCATGTGCTTTGTTGACATGTCTTCAGCGAACTTTTTGCGGGCTTTCTTTTGTACCGTCATCAGAAGAGGCTTCCTCCTGGGGTGACAGCCATGCACACCAATTTGATGTAGAGTGCGGCGTATGGTCTGAGCACTAACAGGCTGACCCCACACGTCTCCAATCTCTGCAGCAATGCTGACAGCACTCCTGTAACGAGCCACATGACATTTAGGAGGGAAAATGACTAGCAGTACTCAATTTGGACATTTAGGGATGTACGTGTTTACTAAGGGGTGTACTCACTTTTGTTGCCAGGGGTTTCGATATTAATGGCTATATTGTTTTGAGGGGAAAATAAATTAATTCTATTATATAAGCTGCACACAGACTACTTTTCATTGTGTCAAAGTGTCATTTTGTCAGTGTTGCCCCATGAAAAGATATACTTAAATATCTGCCGAAATGTGAGGGGTGTACTCACTTTTGTGATACACTGTACACACACTCTTAACACAGTTGCCAGAGTTTAAAAAAAAAAAAAAAAAACACCACGTTTTACCACCGCTAGAGACACTAAACTAAACATGTTGGAGTCAACTCTCGTAGCTGGTGGGAAATGTTCATGACAGTGTTTCCTAACATTTAATTTTGGATAAATGTGAAATCATATTGGAGGTATTGCCTCCTCTGCAGCCACCCTCCGCAAACATGTTTTATGTGTCGGTTCGCCCTCCACCTCTAAGCCGTGGCCGTGTGTAACTTCTCTGTAACAGAAGTATTCCCATGCCAGCGATTTCATTTTCTGTGATGGGGGGGGGGAGTAGTTCAGGAGTTTCGCCACCTCCAGCCATCGTGTAGCACAGCTGACTCACTGACACTGAGCCTTTGGCTCAAACCTGTGGATAGCAATGTGTTTGAGGCTTTTTGCATCGTATAAAAAAAAAAAAAAAAAGATTCAACTGGGTACAATAGGCATGAAGGCACTAGAGTCCCATGCTAAATTGTCCAAGCACATAACCTCCATGAAGGAAAAAAACTCCCTATATTGCTGCCGTTTTTCAATCTGCCTGTTTGAGCAAGCCAGCTGCTCACGAGCCTGAAGAGACAAAACCTAAAGCCAGCTATCAAACTGCTAATTTAAGCAAAGCCACAGCAGCTAACACTAGCCAGCTAGCTGCTAGTGGTGCAGCCCCCCCTGCATCCGAGCCCAGCTATGATTGCTAGTGTATTTGCGAGAGTGAATCTACGCACATTGTTTGGGTCCACAGCAACCATGAAAGCACAGGTGTTGTGGACTCTGCACACCATTGCTAAACACAATTCCTACAAGGGCAATAAAGGCATTTTTTTTTAGCTTATCAGGTACATGTTCCCAGACTCAAACATTGCAAACACTTTTACTTGTGGTGCTGACAAAACTGCTTACGTAGCCAAATTGGTGTTGTCGTGTGAGTAGCCTATTCAATGTGCTGCATTCTTATATCCTGCACACGTTGTACGTTCCACTTTTGAGAAATAAATTAACACAAATTCACAGATTTTGTTTTTCTTTGTTGATATGTCTGTGATATAGGTAAGTTTAAAAAAATATATGTATATATATATATATTTTTAAATGGCCTTAATTAGGTGTTAAAAAGTCTTAAATTTAACTTGAGGAAACCTGTAGGTACCCTGCAAATTCAACAGGAAGAAATGACCTGTAAATGCCTCAACAGGAAAACAGGAATTGATCAAAATTAAAAGGAAATGATGTCAAATGCCCCCAGATTAACTCGTTGTCTGACATTGGCTGCCACTGATGGACATAGACGTCCAATCTGTTAGTTGTGGCAGTTCAAATGGATTGGACGTCTACTAGTGATACTCATTCCAACAACAGAATGTTGTGTTTATTAGTTTTATTGTAGAATATCGTAGAATGATTTCCTGACCCATGTATCGATAATTGTTATATCGCCATATTGTATCATATAGTGAGGTACCCAGAGGTTCCCACCCCTAGTGCGAAGTCGACAAAAAGACTTTTTCATTAGGGAAAATGGGGGTCAAAGACATTGAGTTGCACACGAGAGGAGAAAAACACCAGAGGTCTGTGGCAGCAGCTCTGTGTTTAGAGTGGAATACAATTAGTTTTTCATCAGAAATTGTTGCGACATATTTTAGTCTCATATTTTTAAGGTCTTAAAAATATCTTTAAAACCTTTGTTAGGGATACTGTGCTGAAAAAAATGAGCCAGACTGATGGTACTCTGGGGTTTTCTAAGTTGCCATAGCAACATCGCAATGAAAGATGGTTCCAAGGTTGTGTGCATGAAATGTTCTCTCCAACTCGACTACTTTTGACTTAGCCAATGTGTGTTGGCAGGTACAACGAGCTTCTATTCATCATCGACACCTGTCAGGGAGCCTCTATGTACCAGAGGTTCTACTCGCCAAACATCATTGCTTTAGCCAGCAGTCAAGTCGGAGAGGATTCATTGTCGGTGGGTTATGTGCTTGCATTAAGCACTCACATTATTGCGTGTGTAATCAAGAAAAAGTAAAAGGTGATTTTTTTTTTTTTTTTTACTTTCATTGCAGCACCAAGCCGATTTGTCCATTGGTGTGCATCTGATGGACCGGTACACCTTCTACTTGTTGGAGTTCCTGGAAGATGTCCACCCTGCCAGCAAAACTAATATGAACGACCTAGTGAGCTCATTTTGCTTTTTTACTCTTTACTCATTCAAGCATACCTTTTTATTTTTTGCTTGCTTTGTGAATAGAAACACAATATTTAGTTGTAGGGCTGCCACCATGAATCGACTAATGGGCTATCAAATTAATTGATGAATCTTTTGATTGTCGATTTATTGTTCAGAGACATTGTGGACCTTAAACTTGTCTCAGTGCTCTTTTTGAGGCACTTATCGTAAATATTGTCTTATTTGTTTTTTAAATAGGAAAATATATAAATACGCCTAAGCAGCCAAATTCAAATAATCACTATTTTGACATTATGCCACCTTTATGACCTCTTTTACCTTTGCTCTCTGCCACCATTAATCAACTAATGAGCTATCAACAGAGGTGGGTAGTAATGCGTTACATTTACTTTGTTACACTTGTCTCTTTTCGAGAAAAAATTACTTCTTAAAGTAGTTTTACCACACAATACTTTTTACTTCAGTAGATTTGTGAAGAAGGAACATGACTCTTACGTCGCTACTTCGGGCTAAACGAGAGTCGTTACATTTTTCCTCTTTATTCTACAAATTGACTTAATTTTTGCCAGCGATGCCGACAGTGGCTCTGTTTTACCAATGAGACGTCGCAACAATAACCACATGACTCCATTACACCAATCAGAGGTGACAATGTTTTTTCTCCACTAGTACTAGAGGGAGCTTATGCCCTTTGGATGGGTGATGTTTCAAGTCCTGTTCTGGTCTGAATTCCATGATTTTTGTCATTTTTTTTCCCTAATATGATCATGTAATAGGTTATAGTACAATATAATAATAGCAGTTTATTTAGATGAGGTTGTGTTGGAAAAAAATAGACCTTTTAAAAACAAAACAAAAAAACAAACACTGTAAGCAGTTACTCACAATGTTAGTCATTACTTGAGTGTAACTGTATTCTTTTCAACAAATACTTTTTTACCTGAGTAATTTTTTGGATGACTACTTTTACTTGAGTAATATTATTTAGAAGTAAAGCCTCTCTTGAGTAAAAATTTTGGCTACTCTACCCTCAAGTTATTACATTAGGACTCTTTTAAAAGTCTATTGTTTAGAGACATTGTTGACCTAAAACTTCTCAAAATGCTCTTTGTGAGGCACTAAATAGTAAATGTTTCTTGTTTATTATTTTTTTAACATTAGAAAAATATAAATATCACCTAAAACAGCCGAATTCAAAGCATCACCATATTTTGACATTGTTGCATTTATAACCTCTTTTTCACTTTGCCCTTATTCCCCAAAATGTCATCGTTCTTTAACTAGCCTATTTATCTCAAAATTCATTTTCTGATCTTTGACCTCATCACTCCAAAATGTAATCATCTTTTCTATTTCATATTATTGACAAATGCTGCAAGTTTGATAATAATCCCTTTATTTGTTTTTGAGTTTTTTTAAACATGATTTCTGTACGAGCTGATCGGTTGACAAATTGTAAAAATAATTGATTAGTTGACTATCCAATTAATTGTTGGTGGCAGCCCTATTTTGTAGTATTACATAAAAACAAGTTAAACAACCTGAATGTTTTTCAACACATTGAGCATCAAATATTTTTGGAGCTTTTTGTTCCTCCAAATCATTTCAAACTTTCATTTTTGCTTTTTGTTCATCCAAATCATTTCCAACTTTCATTTTTGGCACTCAGAACTCTCAGAATGGATATTAGAAAAATACAGTGGTACCTCTACGTACGACTATAATTCGTTCTAGGACCTTGTTTGTAAGTTGAAATGGTCGCATGTCGAACGGGATTTTTCCATAAGAATACATTGTAATTCAATTAATTAGTTCCACAGCCCATAAACCTACACTTAATAAATACTGCAGGTACAATTACTAATAGCAACTATACATTGCAAAACAAATGAATTATAAATACAAATCAGAATAATAAAAATAAATGGAAATTTGAAAAATCTTTTTTTTATTGTCACCTTAACTTACTGGCGAGCAGAGGCGGTAGGAGACGGTGGGTGCATGTGGATACACTGACCCATGTTCTGTCTAATTCAACAAATGCATTAAATAAGAAACATGGAAAGCAAATTATGAAAAAAAAATAACAAAAGCGTTTTTATTGTCACCTTAACTTACTGGTGAACGGTGGTCAGAGGGAGGAGATGGTGGGTGTGTAGGTAGGTGGGGGTGGGGTTGACCGTTGAGCCACGTTGTCTACCCAGTTCACTCACACACACACCACGCTCATATTTCTATATCATTTCCTTCTAAATATCAGTGGTAAGCTTTTTCCTTGTTCGCCACCTGCACTAACCTTCTTGGCACCCATGTTGAGTTCTCTCACAAGGAAATCCGCCATGCGACCGTGTTGCAGTGGAAACAAATAACTTGCTGTCATAACATCGAGCATGTCGTCATGTGTCAAGACAAATGATCAGTCGAATTTTACATTTGATGTTGAAAGGATCGTATGTCGAGGTACAACTGTATACCATTAATTATACCATAATACCGGCAATTAATTTTTGCTGCTCATAAAGATTTGTGTATTTTATGTGTTACGTATCTTTTTCTTTCGCGCTGTCCTAGCTCAAATGGCGACCTTCCTTTGGCGCCTGACAAAAATTATTCAAGCCTTCAGTCACATGATGCACAGAGAGCACAACACCCTTTGGCGGTACTTTTTTCAGATGTGAAACACAGCTTGACACAAGTTTCTTGCAGCGGTCTCTTAGCTCATTCCTCATGAGCAAAGGCCTCTAGTGGACTGACTTTTTTTTAGGCTTCTTCAAGTGCCACTAGAGATTTGTTTTTGGTATTTTTGCCATGCAAAAGGGATGGCCACTCCAGAATTTTCCTTTAGCCATCCATATGCAACCAAGCTATGGCAGATTAGGAGTTATGCATGGAATCGTTTTCTTGTTGGGACGTCCAATGTCTCCCATTTTTCAACTTTGTCACTGACTCTGAGGCTCGGTTCATACTACAGGTCTTGATGCACAAATCCGATTTTTTGTCATATCTGTTTTTTTGGCGTGCCCGTTCAAACTCCCTTTGTCCATTGAGACTATTCAAGTATTACACATGCGCGCAAATTCGCAGTCCGACACGCGCTGAGCAAGAAGACCCGCATGTGCAGAAGCATCAAAACAAATGACCACACATGCTGGCTGTCGTCCGTCATTCCAGGGATATCATATTTTGCTTGATGCCATATTTTGAGGACACAAATAACAGACATAAATAATCCCAATTTAGGCTTATATTCAAAGTTTCTGTGGATAGATTTCATGCACGCACTGTCCGTGCATGTCACACACACTTACGGGCAGTTTGCCCCAACTCTCGGCCATGTAAGCAATGTTGAAATATTACTCATATAACGCAGAGAAAAAAAAAACTATCATTCTCAGGCTTATCCTCAACCCATTTTAATTTTTTTATGACTGTTGTCAAGCCCGGCCCTTACCCAAAAGCCGTGTTCAGTGCAAGCTAGGCGCTAATAACGCACAGCTGCACTGCTACCGTAGCGTCTCTGTTGCTCTTTGATGACGTAATTGCTGCATGAATTCCGATTTGGGAGACTTGACAGCACAGACCGCCGCGACATTCTGGAAAAATGTGGCCCAGATCGGATTTGAACCACATACGAAAGTGACCCAGATCGGATTTGAAATGGTCCAGTTCTATGCGACTTGTCACGTTCAGACCGTCAAGTTAATGTCTCACTCGAGTCGGAAAAACACGAAAAAATCTGATTCATGCTTTAAGACCTGTAGTATGAACACAGCCTAAGACATGTACTGTATTTTTCGGACTTTAAGGTGCTTACATAACCCTTTAGCGCAGTACTTCTCAAATAGTGGGGCGGGGGCGCAGAGCGATGCCGGGGGGGGCGCATGTGACCTCGGGGAACATGCTTTTTTTTTTTTTTTTTTTTTTGCCATACTGGAATAAAGTGTACTTGCACAACCACTCACTGTGTGGCAGTGGCGCTCTCAGTTTCAGAGTGCGCGCAGTATTTTTGAATTAAAGAAGAGCACTCAGCACACAGAAAACAGATATGAGGAGCAATGCGCCGCCGCCGTTTTCGAAAGCCGTTTTCCGACCGGACTCACTCACGCAGCGACCCACTGTCTTGTCCGGTTCTCACTTCGCCGCCCGAGAAGTGCCATTTTCGGCTTGGGATCGTCACAACGACCGCCCTCACCTACGGTTCTACGAGAATGCGCTTTTTTCGTGCCGTTTGCCTTTTAGCTTTGACTTTTAATACAGTGGGTGTTGAGGAAAGACCACTGTTTACTGTGTCTAAAAATAATTATAGCGGACAGCCAGAAGCCAAATCAATTAAGACGCCACTTAAAGACATTAGACCCCAATCTCATTGATAAGCCGCTTGTTTTTCAGCGAAAACGTGCCGAAAATTTTTCAACAATCGTCCTACTTTGTCAGTGTTATATCATTAAACCAGTGAGCATTGTTAGCATGCTCATTGCAAAATAACTCCAAACCACAAGGAAGTAAATACTGTGAGCAGCAAAAATAAAAACTGTCCTTCTGTCCAAGGACACTTTTTTTTCTTTTATTCAGTTTTGTTTTTTCGGTCAAATTTTTTGGCATATTGTCCTCATGAGTGAATGTTTCTAATCAATTTTAATTTGTTATTATTTACTGATTTTATTACATTTTATTTTTCTGTATCAAATGGTCAAAAATGTACCTTGAGTGTTTTTAACAGTTTGGTTTTTTTTTTTTAAATTAAGGCAAATTAATGCGCCTCAAGTCTTCTCTGTTACAGACAAAACAATGTTAATAAAGTTATACTTTATTATAAGTTGATCTATGTTACTTTTTTTCTTTATTAGGAAAAAAAAGGACGCAATGTTAGGCAGATGCGTATTTATAATAGTAATTCTATAGACAAATGATACTATTTACAGTGGCGGCAGAGAGTTTGGGGGGGCGCGAAACATTTACGTCTTCCTTGGGGGGGCGTAACAGAAAATAATTGAGAAGCACTGCTTTAGCGGCACTAGACGGCCAATTCATTTTGACTGGGAGGGGCTGAATGAATAATCGATAATGTATAATCATTTCACTGTTATATTACACTTTCTGCTCTATCGGTTGGGAGGCATGTCCACTCTTTTTTGGATGTCCTCTCAGTAAATGAAGTCATGAAAATCTTGTAACGCTACTTATAGCTAGGTAGCATATTCTGTCATGTTCCTGTATCTTTTACCTATTTGCTTTATTTACTTTTAAAAGTAAAATTGCAATTAGCCCCCTTATTTAAAATCCATCTTCAACTGCTTATCTGAATTCGGGTCGCAAACTTCCTTTTCCCTGGCCACATTAACTAGCTCTGACTAGGGGATCCCGACGTGGTCCCAAGCCAGTTTTTAGATATAATCCCTCCACCTGGTCCCGGGGATGCCCAGGGGCTCCTCCCAGCTGGACATGTAAGGAACGACTCCCTTGTTAGGCGCTCTGGTCGCATGTAAAAAAAAAATATTTTAATCAAATTCAAGCCTTTGAATACATTTTTATTAAAAACAAAAAAAGGAATTTTTCAAGAGTTCTTTCTTATTAATGCTATTTTTATCATTTTACAGTGTTAGTGCTGTTATTGGGGGGACATAACCAGAATGTATTTCTGTTTTATTCCTTTTAACACTTGTATTATACCAAATACAGTGGTACCTCTGCATACGAATATAATTGCAGGACCTGGTTTGTAAGTCGAAATGGTCGTATGTCGAACGGGATTTTCCCATAAGAATTAGTGACGAGATAAACTGTTCACTTGAGGAAACGAATCCATTCCGGTTCGTTGAGTAAAAAGACTCGCTCAAAGGAATTGTTCAACGATTTGTTTGCCTCTCTCATCCCCCGACCCACATCCCACCAAATGAATCATTTGGTTAGTGAACGAGAAGTGACGTTGCCGATAACTGAACGGGAAGTGACATTGCTTGGTCCCTACCTCTCTTGCATTTAGGCTCCTCACTGGCCGCTCGACGTAGATTCAGAAGTGAGTGTCACTAAGTGACAGACGCTATTATTCTGTTTTCGCTCCCTCGTCCCTCCTCTGCCGTAGCAATAATGAGAGAGAACTGCCGCGTCGTCTGTCATATTTTATGGGATCAAAGTCATGGCTCGTGCTTGAATTTTGATTTAGGAGACTGTAAAACATTTTCCTTTTTGGGACACAAGGACTTTCTCTAGCATTATGCTGATCACATATACAATATTGCCGCTACGAGCCTACATGCAGTGTTTCCTCTAGGATTTTTTGTAGCTGTGGTGGGCCGCGTTAGAGTCGGACAACACCATCATGTGCCGTGGCGAATTTGTTTCATATCACGACAAATAAGATTTTTTTTCACAACATTAATTTTTTTCTAAGAACATTAACCTTTGCAAAGTTTGCGTCCTGCCTGCGAACATTTGATTTTACTGGACTAAGAAATAAATTTAAAAAAAAGGGAAATCAGCAATAAATGGTAAATTTTTAGTGAGGCGTGCTGCAAGATGGTCCCCCGATTCTCAAGTCTGTCTTCACCTACACAGGAATAAGAAAAAATCAGATCTAGGAAATGAAGACACTCAAGCATCTCTAGCTTACATTGCACAGTTGACTAAATGTCTTACTCTGTTCATTGCAGACAAATCTCTTACAGTTCACTGTTGAGATGGGCACTGTCAACGCAATGGCCGACGGTTGCCATCAGCAGCACTCCCCATTGAGCAGTCTGTGATGCCATTTTTGACATTATGACATCTGACCTGGTCCATATTCAATGTTTTACCCATTTGGATTTAACTAAAATATGTCTTATTTAGATTAGTCAAAACTGAAGTCTTTGTTGGAGTTGCTTTTCTGATTGTTAGTGCAAATTCAAATAATGATTTTTTTCGATGAGATGAAAAATACTTCTTTCAATGTAAACACTCCATCGGTCTGGTAATTTTTTGTACAAGGAATATACCAGGTTATAAAAAAAAAAAAAATAATGTCTATAGTTTATAGACAATTAAGTTTTCAACACCAGAATTTAAGGTAAAATAATACAATTATGAATTTATGATTAATAAATATAATAGGTGCAGGATTCTTAAAATTCACCTTGATTTGTGTGGTACAGCCATGACTTGAACTGTGCCATTTCTGACCATGTTGGGTCCCCAGCTAGATTCTGTCTGCTATTTTACTTAGTTGAGAGTTCTCCTACGCTGAACTGTGCGCTTTCCTGATCTGCGTCTCCAGCTGTGATCTTGACTTATTTGAAAACTTTGTATAAACATTAAAATACACCGCTTGCTATAACCATTTGGTTATTTCTACTAGGGTTGTTCCGATCATGTTTTTTTTGCTCCCGATCCGTTCCCTATCGTTTTAGTTTGAGTATCTGCCGATCCCGATATTTCCCGATCCGATTGCTTTTTTTTGCTCCCGATTCAATTCCAATCATTCCCGATAATTTTTCCCGATCATATACATTTTGGCAATGCATTAAGAAAAAAATGAATAAAACTCAGACGAATATATACATTCAACATACAGTACAAAAGTACTGTATTTGTTTATTATGACAATTAATCCTCAAGATGGCATTTACATTATTTACATTCTTTCTGTGAGAGGGATCCACGGATAGAAAGACTTGTGACTTTGTATAGTGTGACTAAATATTGCCATCTAGTGTATTTGTTGAACTTTCAGTAAATTATACTATAGCCATGTCCAAATGCATGATGGGAAGTGGAACCATGACTGTGCGAAGTGCTACCAATTGATATATTTTCTCTGCATTGAGAAATAACGTAAGGTGTTAAGAAAAAGATCAATTGCTACCTTGCTTCCCCACATTGCTTCCCATGATATTTCTTATCGTAGGGAGAGGGATTGTAAGGCTTTAGCCAATTAAAAAAAGGCTCCAAAGGCTGCCAATAAAGCGTGTAAAGGAACAATTTGTATTTGTCGTGCTTTTACAAACAACTTATGGCAAATAGTGCGTAAAAATGAGCTTCTTATATTCATTTAGACGTCATGTTGAATAATAGGAATTAATAATTAGAATGATTTTTACCCCCCCCCCCCCCCAAAAAAAAAAAAAAAAAAAAAACATCATCCGCGAGGTGTGGCAGATTTTTTTTTTTGGGTATGGTGCAGCGCCACTATTATTAATATGTAGGGGAAAACCTGTACATGACACACTTGCTGTGGTGTAACTCAAATAAAAGAGAAACCGAAAGTTTAATTTCTAAATATGGAACGACCAACACATCATGTCTACCTCACGCTCTGTTGTATTATTATTATTTTTTTTTTAAATGCTCATCACTATTATTTTTGGTAACTATCGTTAAACCGAAAGTGTAAATAGCTGTTTGTCAAATTTGTTGCTCTAAAATGATAACCATGAAAGAATTCTAAATTTTGATATAAAAGTTTAATTGCAAATCAGTATTAAGATGATCGTATTGAAATATCATTTTTGCACTAGTATCAATAAACAAATAATCCAGTCAGTTTCCCTGTTGTCCCCTCATCTCGGATTGTCAAATGCTGACGAGAAATAATCGTTTTCTCTTTACAATGTTACCGTTCCACTGTCATTCGTCTGTTAAGAAAACTGAGACGTATGGCTACATCCCCCGTGCCCGTGTGGGGTTTTTTGTGTGCTTGAATAGCAAAGGATTGATGGACGGACTCGACATTAATTTGTCACACCAACCAACACCCGACATGCTCTGACACAAAAAACTAAAACACTTGGAAAAAAAATGACATGAAAATACTGTTTCATTGCAAATCAGTATGATGGTGATCGTGCTAAATAGTCGTTTTTCCTGTGCACAGATGAGGTAAATATCGTAGTCTCGATAGACTGACGGCTTTTTCCCCCACGTTGCCGTGACGTGTCCGCAGTTCAGCTTTTGTTCGCCTTGTAGCTACTGGTGAAAGAGTTTTAAACTACTGTAGTGTTGATAGTATGTCGTCATATGTAGTCTCGAGTCTGTTGGAAAAAATTGGTACACTAAACCATGCTCACTATGTTTGCATGGTGTTTTTGGGCGTTTGCAGCATATGATAGGTTCCACCTTAAAGAATATGTGACAAAGCCCTTTCCTTTCAGTTTTTGACTTCACAGCATGACTGGAAAGTCAAGTTACATTTGCAGCAATCTCTGTCAGGACCGAGTAAGTGAGCCAGAAGTGACATAACTCAGTCCCGCCCCCCTGCCTGCACGCTGGCTGCTTATTGGCCACAAGTGGAAGTGAGTGACAGACGCTCTGATTCTGTTTCTGCTCGCTCCCCTGCCTGCGATGAGGCCGGCATATGGTCATCCGCAATGTCAGACACTGCCGCTTGGTCAATGCTCTCCCACAGAAGTCCCAACTTCCTTAAGAACTAATCAGTGCAGAAGGTGATTAGCTTGGTCTCGTTCCTCCAAACAATTCGTTCAAAAAGAATGAATTCTCCTCGACCGACACAACACTAATAGGAATACATTATAATTCGATCAATTCGTTTTCACAACCCAAAAACCAACGCTAAATCCTTCATAAATACTGCAGGTACAATCACAAATGGCAATTGCACACAGAAAACCAAATAAATTCTAAATACAAATCAGAATAATAAAAATATAATGTAACAAGTCAGTTTTATTGTAGCGGATGTGTTTTGCATGCTGTTCCTGGACGCACCATCTGGCTGACGAGAGGGGGTGAGATGTTCGGAAAAGTGGGAAGTTTTGACTTCTTTTCATGTTCTGTTGTTTTGGCGTCAGCTACAGCGGACAGTAGCAGTGTTGTGTTGCACAAGTTTTGAAATAAATGATTAAAAACCTGACGAAACTGGCGACTTTCTTGCCGATGTTACAATAATAATAGTTGTCACCTTAACATACAGTATAAAGACTGGCTAACGGAGGTCGGAGGAGGACCGTTGACATCGTAGACATATTTCGGCCATATTGTTGATTTAAACGGTGTTCATGTGTATGTGAAAGGGGCTTAAGATTTTTCATTTGTAATGACTTGCTCTATAAAAAGTGAAGTCACACCGGTGTATAAATTGGACCAGCCAAAAAGTGGGAAATGACGATTAAAAAAAAAAAAAAATTGTCACACTCTAGCATTAGTTACATTTTTGCGGTGAATTTTATTTTAAATTACAAAACAAAATTTGTTTACCAAATGTTCAATATCACTCCAAATGAGGCGAAGGTGTGTGCGATCGCAATTCTTTTCATTTTTTTGGAAAACTTTTCATGTTGTCGTTTATTTTAATTGGTAGTTTTGTATAGCAGCACTAAGCTAGCAGACACCGTTTATTTCAATGCACAATATGTGTAATTTGCTAAATGCGTTTACGTCACCTAGAGTCGAGTTGACTTGGAAGAAACCCAAGAACTGTTTTAGTTGGTTAAAGGAAAAAAGCGTAATACATCTCCTTTTAAGTATTTGGAGGCTTCAAAGCCTTTTAGAATCCAACTTAGTTTTATTATTTTTAAATCTCTTTGTTCCTGAAATACCCATGTGAAAGACGCACACAGGCCTGGCTGGCTGAACATGAAAAAGAATGTATAAAGCGTGTTCAAGGTTTTGATACGACGGTGAGATTATTGGCTTCATGCTGATCTGGCTCGCATTTCTAGCTTGGCAGCACCCCCCACTTCACACTTCCCCTTCCCATTTCCAGGAAAGACCCAGAGGCCTGAGGAAATAAAGTCAACTCTCCATCCGTCACCTAGAACTTATTACTTTCCCAGTTCCCTTTGCTCCGTAGCCTTTTTGGGATCGATGTGACCGATTTGTCACTCTCTGCAATGTATTCTGGGTCGCAGGTTCTGTGTTTTGGCTGACGGCTGAATAACAACACGATGGAGTTGTGACTAACTTAAGATGGAGAGCATGTCTAACTTTTCTCGTTGTTCCCACAGTTCAAAATATGCCCCAAGAGGCAGTGCGTCTCTACTACGGGCCACCGGGCTGACCTGTTCCTGCGAGACCCCAGCAGCGTCCTCATTACAGATTTCTTTGGTAGTGTCCGGAAGGTGGAGATCACTACAGAAACTCTCAACTTGACAGAGCCCATAACATTGGTGGAAGACAAGTAAGCCAAACACACTTTCTATTTCTTTTTAATAGATGAATACCTATCTCGAAATGATGACCTTTTCACCTGTATGGGAAAAAAAAACACTAACAATGTAGGGCTGCAGCTATCGAATATTTTAGTAATTTTTAGTAATCAAATATTCTACTGAAAATTCAATCGATTAATCTAGCAATCGGATAAAACATATTTTTAGGGAAAGAGCAATTATAAATATACTAGGGCTGTCAAATGATTAAAATTTTTAATTGCGTTAATTACAGCTTAAAAATTAATTAATCGTAATTAATCGCAATTAATCGCAATTCAAACCATCTATAAAATATGCCATATTTTTCTGTAAATTATATATATATATTCTGTAAAATAAATTGTTGGAATGGAAAGATAAGACACAAGATGGATATATATAGTCAACATACGGTACATAAGGACTGTAGGGAGCATTTCACTCTACTGTCATTTAAATCTGTCTATGCTGTCCTCACTCCGAAGCGTCTACTTTTTCCAAAGCTAGACAGCTAGTGAACGACGCCTTAATAATTAGACTTCTTCCTTCATCTGATTTATTACTAAAATGGCCTCAAACCATTGTCCTCTTTAGACCGTCGTAAAACTACAAAATAAAAGTACACAAGCATTGCATTAGCACTAACGTTAGCTTAGCATGCTATACAGGTTCACTAAACATAAACAAAAAGCGTCTCATACAAAAAATATAACATTTCGCTTACTAACATAATATGTACATTCTTTACAACAACCATACTTACGGACAAATCTTGTCCAAGGATCATATAAGCACAACATTATCAGCCCGAGACGTCGTGCAGCCATAATGAACTGGCAAGAAAGCAATAAACCATGTCGCTAAGCGACCACAAGAGTTCGCTGTTGGACAGGACAAAAAGCCTTGCTGTAAAACTTACCATAAGGCAGAATACTTTCTGAGCGGGACATGTGCGTTTATTGCGTCAAATATTTTAACGTGATTAATTAAAAAAATTAATTACCGCGCGTTAACGCGATAATTTTGACAGCCCTAAAATATACATGAGAAAACACATTTCACCTAATATTGAACCATTTTTAGACTCTTTATTTTAGATGTAAAATGTTGAAAACAGCCAACAATTGCATCTCATATGTGACTAGAATTTTTTTTTACTGCTTTCACTTAAAAACCTAAGTTCTTATATATATATATATATATATATATATATAAAATCTTATTTGTTACCTAAAAATGTCATTACGCTTGATAACACAAATCACTTAAAAGTTACTGTAATTTTCAGACTATAAACCACTACTTTTTTTCCTTCATTTTGAATCTTGTGGCTTATAGTCCAGCACGGCTTATTTGTTCATATATTTTGCTTAATAGATAACACTTTATATAAAAGCGGCATTCTAACACTGTCATAAGATCGTCATAATTATGACATGACACTATCCTAGGTGTTACCCATTGCTTATGACAGTTGTCATTAAGTGTCATCTAGAAAATTATGTCGTTAACTCCATTTATGTCCAGCTCGGATCTTTACATCCATTCAAAAGCGAGATAACACTAAGGCTAAGTTCATACTTCAGGTCTTAATGCACGAATCCGATTTTTTTGTGTTTTTCCGATTCAAGTGAGGCATTAACTTGACGGTCTGAACGGGACAGGTCGCATAAAAGTGGACCATTTCAAATCCGATCTCGGTCACTTTCGTATGTGGTTTAAATCCGATCTGGGCCACATTTTTCCAGAACGTCGCGGCGGTCTGAACTGGCAAGTCTCTCAAATCGGAATTCATGCAGCAATTACGTCATCAAAGAGCGAGAGAGAAGGCACACCACGGTAGCGGTGCAGCTGTTCGTTGGCACCTAGCTTGCCTTGAACATGGCTTTTGGGGAAGGTTCGTGCTTGGCGACAGTCATAAAAAATAAAAATGGGTTGAGGATAAACTTGAGAATGATCGGTTTTCTCTCTGCTCTATATGAGCAATATTTCAAGATTGCTTTCACGGCCGAGAGTCGGGGCAAACTGCCCGTATATGTGTGTGACATGCATGAACAGTGCGTGCAAGCTATCGATCCACAGAAACTTTGAATATAAGCCTAAACGGGGATTATTTATCTCTGTTATTTGTCCTTTTTTTGGAAATCAAAATATGTTCGCCCTGGAATGAGGGATGACAGCCAGCCTGTGTAGTCATTTGTTTTGATGCTTCTGCGCATGCGGGTCTTCTTGCTCAGCGCTTGTCGGACTGCGAATTAGTGCGCATGTGTAATACTTGAACGGTCTCAATGGACAAAGGCAGTATGAACGGGCACGCCAAAAAAAAAACAGATATGGCCAAAAAAAATCAGATTTGTGCATTAAGAACTGCAGTATGAATGTAGCCTAAATGACATCAGTGATAAGCATTTCATTAATGCTCATGAGTGTCATGTCATAATTATGATTGTCTAATGGTAAATGACATCTTATTGCCTCACTTCCAAATAAAGTGTTACTAAAAATCATAACTAGCAGTTAATGAAACATCTGGTACAGTAACTGAAGAAATAATTAGCACAGAACATGAATTTTGATTGTTATATGCATCTGTTGCGCTACAATGCATGCTAGGAGGCATGTTGGATAACAACAGTATTGACACCAGGTGGCAGCAGAGGTTGACTGTCTTCCCCAAGGGAGCAGTTATGGCCGAATAAAGCTTCTTGAAGCAATAACGTTTTGCAGCCAATTGGTTCAAAGCTTCATGGTGGTTCATTTGGTCTTATGACAGACACATATAATACAGTGAGGACAGCTGCAGCTTAAAAGTTTGGCGGGTGGCGGCTTAAAGTCATGTGCGCCTTATAGAGAAAAAATTACGGTGTTTTCCCCACGTGTTTCAAATTTCAATTGAATTTCCATTTGTGTCAAGTTATTTTTAAGTTCTAGTTAAGTTTTAAGTCTAAATTGTAAGTTTTGATAGGATTTTGATTTTTTTTTTTTTTTGTAGTCAAAATAAATGTATGATACCTGCTGTATTGGAGCACATTAGGCACCAATGCTACATGGTGTTTTATCCATCAATGACTACCGAGCTAAATTGATAGTTAGCTTTATTATGTTTTTATTTTGCCACCTCACCATTCTACTGTGTTTTTACAAATGTACAGCCTGTATGAAAGACACGTTAACCACGTATTGACAGTAGTCATAATTGATAGAAACCTAGCCCTCCGCAGGATTAACGTTACGTTAGCAAGTTACAGTAACGTTAATCTTATTTATTAGCACTACGTTAACTCAATCTTATCTTTTCCCGAGTATCGCTCCTTCGCTTTAAGAGGAAATAGGGTGCCTTCGGTTGAGCGGGGCTAGGCTGGTGGGTCGCGCAGTGGCGCCCATCCCGGGCTTCGGTGGTGGTCATCGGTGGCTGGGTCCAGCCGGGGCTGTGGAAGCGTCGCCGGGTAGCCGGGGCCGGGCTGGAGTATTGTTATGCAAGCGCTTCTTACAGCGTCTTACAGTGAATACATGAAACAGTGTTCACTTTGGTCTCCAGCTTGAAATGCTCCTACACTTTTGACATTTTCTGCTTTTTCTTGGTGCCTTGCTCTTCGCTTTTGTTCGCATCTTCGTCGTTACTTCTACTGTATATTCACGTGTGGTTGAACTCAAATATATCCGCCGCCTCTCCTTTTTCTGTACGCACGTGACCTCAGCGCGTCGTGCCGCATTAAAAGTAATCCGGGCAAAACGTCATGCTTAGAACTGGCAAAATTAAACGATTCCTCAAGGCGGAGAAAATTCCTCGATCAATTTTTAAAATCGAATTACTCAAATTATTCGAGTAATCGTTTCAGCTCTAAAGCAATGATAGACACGATTCAATTATACATGTTGATGAGTCTCTCCAGCAGTGATTTTCTTTTTCTTCAATTAAAAAGTGCAAATGGTTTAAATTTTAATTAGGGCTTTTATCATTGGGTTTTAATAGAAGGGCATTAAATATCTCTTCATCATGCTTTATTTGTGGTTGTTGTCTATAGCAGTGTTTTCAACCTTTTCTGTGTCACGGCATGTTTTTACATTGGAAAAAATGTCGTGGCACATCACAAACCAAAACTAGGCCTGCAAGCAGGACTGAACGGGCCCTCGCACTTTGGCGCAACTCGGACGTCACGCAGGTCGGGGTGGTGGCAGACAGCCCCCTCTAATCATCTAATGAGAATCTAACATGCTTTAAACTCGCTTCTTTTTTGGGGATTAGAAATTGTTTTGAGTTTTCGAGCATGCAATGGCAACAAATTCTGCTGCCACTAGTTGGCGCTACAGAGTTGATGCAAATGACCACTACTGGACTCTTCAGGGTAAGACTCACCAAGCATGGGAAGTTTGGAGCAGATATCATGTATATCTGCCAAGTTATGACTGTTCAAAATGTGTGGAGAGACAAAATGGTGACAGTCATTATCACTTTCCTGTTGGACCCTTCTGCTTCAACCAAACCTCAATAATTTTCATCAGGCATCTGAAAACATGCCTGAAGGCTCCCCTTTTGCAGGTTTGAGGTCGATTGATTTTTTCCCTTTTGAGGAGGAGTGTGTCCCTTAAAAAAGGGCATTTCCTGTTCCCACTAGGAGGCGCCAGGCACAATTGGTAAATTTTCAATACAGTCCTGTTCAGACTGGGATACAACACACACACATGCCAGATTTAAAATAGATTGAACCTTGTTTGAGGGAGTTATCAGTCATTTTCCGAATTCGGTGTTTTGCCGAAAAAATGGCCAACTTTGGCACCCCGCCCAGGACAGGCCCGTGAATGAAAACACACAATTTTTATAACTTAAGATTTCATATGCCTCATGAACAGTCTCGCCAATTTTGAGGATGATCAAACTAATTCCCTCGGTGTTAAGGTCTCAAATGTGCACACTGTAAATCGATAAAAATTTCACATTCAATCCAAAATACCCGATTTCCTGTAGGATTTGGAATGTGCGTGCAAGAGACTTTTTTGAGCAGTTAGGCACAAGGTATTGACTCTCCGAATTTCATCACTCTACGTTGAAAAAACCTAAAAAGAGAGGCCTTTTTGAAAAATTCAAGGGGGCGCCACTGAGCCATTTTGTTACATTTTTTCGTAACGTTGCAAGATTATCGAACGTTACACAAAGCCGCATGTATGTGCAAAATGCGAGTTTTCGTGCATATTTAAGCCTCCAAATGTAAACTCCTACTGTGAACCCATAAAAATTTCACATTCGATCCAAAATACTCAATTTCCTGTTGGATTTGGAATATGGGTGCAAGAGGCTTTTTGGAGGAGTTAGGCATAAGGTATCTACTCCCCAAATTTCATCGCTGTATGTTGGAAAAACCCAATAGGTGAGGCCTTTTTTAAAACTTATTTCTGTTGCCACTAGTTGGCACTGTAGAGTTGATGCAAATGACCCCTACAAGACCCTTCAAGGTATGACTCTCAACAAACACGGGAAGTTTGGTGCAGATATGTTGTATATCTGCCGAGTTATGACTGTTCAAAGTTTTTGGCAAGACAAATTGTTGACGGTCATTTTCACTTCCAGTTTGGACCTCTCCGCTTCAACGAAACCTCAATATTTTTCATCAGGCACCTGAACACATGTCTTAAGGCTCCCCTGAAACAGGTTTGAGGTTAATAGATTTTTTTCCCTTGGAGGAGGAGCCTGTCTTGTAAAGAAGGCCATTTCCTGTTCCCACTAGGGGGCGCCAGGCCTAATGGGTAATATTTCAATGCAGTCGTGTTCAGGCTGGGATTTCTTATATACATGCTAGAAATGAAAAAGATTGAACGTTGTATCACGGAGTTTTTAATCATTTTCTGAATTTGGTGTTTTGCCCAAAAATGGCCGACTTTGGAACCACGCCCAGGTCAGACCCTTGAATGAAAACTCACCATTTTGAAAACTTAAGATCTCATATGTCTCCTGAATAGTCTGACCAATTTTGAAGACGATCCAACCATTTCCTTCAGCGACAAGGTCTCAAATGTAAATCGATAAAATTTCACAATTGATCCAAAATTTCCGGCTTCCTGTTGGGTTTGGAATATGGGTGCTAGAGACTTTTTGGAGCAGTTTTGCACAATGTATCAACTCGCCAAATTTCATTGTTCTACGTTGAAAAAACTTAATAGGAGAGGTCTTTTTGAAAATTTGAAGGGGGCGCCACTGAGCCATTTTGTTAATTTTTTTTCGTAGATTATCAAAATTTACGCAAAGTTGCATGCATGTGCAACTTTTGGTTAGTTTTCGTGCGTGTTCAGGCCTCCAAATGTAAACTCCAACTGCGCACCGAAAAAATTTCACATTTGATCCAAATTACCCGATTTCCTGTTGGGTTTGGAATATGGGTGCAAGAGGCTTTTTTGAGCAGTTAGGCATAAGGTATCTACTCCCCAAATTTCATCGCTCTACCTTGAAAACCTGAGAGGAGAGGCCTTTTTGAAAATTTTAAAGGTCAAGGGGGCGCCTCTGAGCCATTTTTTGACATTTTTTCGTAACGACGCAAGATTATCGAAATTTACGCGAAGCCGCACGTATGTGCAAATTTTGGTGACTTTTCGTGCATGTTCAGGCCTCCAAATTGGCCATTTTCATTTTTCCTGAAAAAAAAATAAAAATAAATAAATAATAATCCTTTGCAAAACAATAGGGCCTTCGCACACTTAGTGCTCGGGCCCTAAATATTCCAAAACTACTTTCTGTACAGTAAATTTAATTATAAAATCATCTCTCAATATTTATACTTAATAAACACAAAGTCGATATCCTGGCAGGAATCTTCTTCAGCAGCTCATAGTCTCTGTTTTTATTATTTTTTTTTTATAGCAGTTAGGCTTGAAAAGCTCAGAACTGTCAGACAGGGGGACTTTAGAAATGTCTTTAATCGCATCAGGCGCAAGCATCTCACTGACAATGGCTTTGCAGGCAGGTAGTATTGTCTCTTTTTGGATTCAGCAAAAAGTTTAGCAACCAGGTAAACTGGCTTTGAGGGCTTGCTCATTTACCTTAACAGTGTTTCTAAAAAAAGTTGCCTTTTTTCTCTGTTTTAATGGAGGCGAACAAAATAGTCAATCTACTTGTTTTTAAACGAGAGCAAATGCAACTGCTCGCATCACGTTCAAGAACTGCTCGGATTTCTACCCTTCAGCTCCCTTCTTATCCTCAACAATTTGTTGGAATAAAACACGGGAGGAGGATTGATGGTCTCACATATGGATGAAATGGAAAGGACATTTTCGTGTATAAGTGACACTTGATGACCCTAATCAAATGATTTACAGTAGACGTGCTGGGGTCCACATTTTCGCTGGCAGTAAGATGGATAATGGCTAGAAATCTGAGCAGTTGTTGAACGCAACACGAGCAATAAATTGCTCATTTGCACACGACCGCAACCTTCTACCAACGTACTCCTTTCCTACTGCTACTTGTAACGTGTGGTAGGTAGGATGCGTGCATAAACGTAACAAAAAGGGGGGAACCTTCCACTCATGCACATTTATTCACAAAAAATTAATAATAAATCCACCTTGACCACTCGTCACTCGGGAGCTCAGCGATTCGCACACACGCGTTCGCAGATTAACTCCAACATAAACGTAAGCAGCAACAGAAGAAGAACATATTCAATGTAAATAAAGCAGCGCCACCGCGTGGTGGATCTCGGGAGGAACACCATTTAAGGAGGTGACTGTTACAAACTCGTAAAAAAAATGCGATGTTGGATAATTTCACGTGGCACACCTGACGATCTCTCACTGCACACTAGTGTGCCGCGGCACACTGGTTGAAAAACACTGGTCTATAGCACTGTCAGGTTGTCCTCAGGTTACACTTGCATTTACACAGACTATTCTTGCAGTCGGACGTCCGGGCATTAATAGCGTCACCAGCCACAACAAAGCGTCGCCATATTGAAATGGGGGCAAAACACGAGTCACAACCAGTTGCTCTGTAGTACATTGCAGTACAAACGCATTGAACTTTTGTCTTATTTGCGTTCTTTTTTTCCGTCTGAATGACTAAAAGTTGCCGTGTTGCGGGTTGTAACACAAGGAAGAGTTCAGAACCGCATTTGAAGTTCTTCATTCTTCCTCGTGAGAAGAAAAGGACAATTGGCTGAAAGCAATCAATCGAGGAACAGTAAAAGAAGACGGTTCCGTGGACCAGGCACATTTACGTTTGCAGCCAACATTTTATTACTGGTGAGTAAACTTTAATCGATTTTTTTTTGTTTGTTTGTTCGTTTGTTTTTTTGCCCCAATTAGCTGCTAGGATTCAATAGACTAGGCAGTGGTTATTATTACAGTGGTTATTATTACCGGAACTGACAACTTGCAAAGCGTTATTTTTCTTTTGCCGTGAACTGCTCTGATCGGTCAATCGGTATATTATTGGCCTGGTGGGAATTGGTTATTTTGCCGTGATGTATTCCCAGCTAAATAACACTTGGAGGCGAATTACCGGTTACGGCAGAAATAATCACTCCGTATATACTACCAGTTTTCTTAGTTCCACACAATACATATTTCACGTAATTGATAAAGGTCAACTTACTGGGTGACTTTATGAGGTAGTTGTAGATGTTTCCGAACTCCACTGCAGGCAGTTCCTTTGGATTGTTTATCCAGCTATCAGCTGTGACTTTGTTTGGGCAGATGTACAGGCCAAGACACGCTAATCTTAAATTATATCGCCTCCTCGCGTCTGTCGGCAGTGACTCGTGATAATAATAAGTCATGTTTAAGTTTTTATAAAAAAAAAAAAAAAAAAAAAAACGCAAAACACAGCTGGAATATATACATTTTAGACAACGTTTGTCTACGGACGTTTACTTGTGCGTGCCCCCATCTCAAAATAGTGACACGTAGCTATGCGACATTACGTCATCGTGACATCACGCCGACTGCGAGAATAAAAACTTAGCTGTTTCAAATACCTTACCAATACATATCTTTCAAAATACATCTGGATTTATCAGTTCAAACCATTTTCAGCTATTGGGGTTACCATTGAAAAGATGGCCACATTATTATTTTTTCCTGAGCGCTGAAATGTTTTTTTTTTTTTTTTTAAGTTATGGTAGTTTAAAAATTCACCTGTATAGGCTAAGACTAAGTAACTTTCTAGCGCCACCTTGGGTGATTCTGCAGTCATTTTTGGGTGTAATAACGAGTTATGCCACTAGATGGTTGTACAGACTTGTTAACCTTCCTCTGACAGTTCCTCAAAACTAGATAAAATTTAACCTTTTTTTTAAGATGGCGTCCACATACATGGCCATCACTTTATACAAGTGTGATGTACAGGACACAAAATGTGATGTCTACATATTGTGGACCCAAGGTTCCGATTTATTTTTAAAATACTACATTGTTATATATATATTTTTGATATATTTTATGAATCAATTTAGAAATGAATAAAATTTTAACAACAGTGACACCAAGAGATGTCCAATCCATTTTGACTGGGAGGGCACGCCATTGCTAAAAATGTCAGCAATGTGTTTTTAGTGCTGTAGTAACATGACTAGCCTCTTAGAGTCAGCGTACTCCCAGAAAATACAAAGAAGATGAAGTTACAGAATAAGGCAGGTTTAAAACTACTTTTCATTACAAACTCTTCCTACATTTTTACTGCGGCAAATGTCTTGGTCCACAGAACAGAGACACTGCAGGGAAAGTTATCTGTTTGTTCCAGTTGCCAGCCCGCTAGCTCGCAAGACCAACGGCGGGGCCATCTCATATGTCACTGCGTGTGTGGGTCCATGTAACTGACGCTTCAGGAAATTTGACTGTTTATTAAACACAGCGGCACAGCAAACTTTATTCAGCCTGTCCTTCACACTGCAAACATTAGAGAACGTAGTCAATAAACATATTTTATTTACAGTGAAGGTTAAGACTGTTCTCAAAAACTAAATAAATGGCAGACTCACGTGACAATGACTAACTGCAAGTAGTCAGAATGTTTAGCAGCACTAATTAGTAATTAGAAGGGCTTGCCATTTCTATTTTAATCATTGGCTGCTTTGGTCCCTTAGGCAACACACAACTTCCTGTATTAGTTTATTATTGATTAGTAGCGAGAAAATCAATAATGCAGACCAGAAACACACCAGCAGCTCTGCTGAGTTGCCCCAGTTTTGTCCTAGAGAGAGATGTTACAATTCTTCTACTGGTGAACCAAGTTTTATTTTCAGTTCAACCTAGCAGGAACTTTATTTTATATTCCAAATTTTTTCAGCCCCTAATGATTGCCTGCTTGCATTTTCTTGTTTGGTAAAACAACCAGTGGTGCTGTTGAGAATGTGAAGAACTCTGCCTAAGCAATTAAATTGAGAGCATCGCCACATTGGGAAGTGGGAATAGTGGGACTATACATTTGCCTTCATGGCCCTAAAATGTTGTCACTCGTTCTTTTCCTCATCAAGGCAGTCTCCTGCAAATTTGAGTTAACTTGATAACGATTTATTACAAAATTCCATTTCTGACGTCTGTAACCTTTGACCTCATATCTCAAAATATCTCTTCTGTCTTGGTCGTCTTTAGTATTTTCGTCCAAGAGACTGTCATATTTGTCATTTCAAAATAGGTTAGTCTTCGTGTAGTTTCATAGTCTCAACAATAATTTCGAATGAACCAAATTGTTTATAAGTAATGTTAAATGCATATGTTTTTAAAAAAATGTATACAAACTATTACAATCAAAACCAGGTTCTTGTCGGCACTAAATCAGATGCAGGTCTGTCTAAACTACCACTATTATTAAAAACGAGATCAAGTTGTGTTGAACTCACCAAAAGCAACAGTTCTTCCTTTGATAATACACACTCAGCAGTAAAACCATTCAATATATTCAATTTTACGAGGATGCTCACCACGCTAATGCTAACGCGAATGTGATTGATATACTAACAATTCCAGTTATATTTAGTGTGTAGTGATCAATCATCACAGACTTTTAAAGGTGAAAGCAACATTGTATATCCTCTCTTGCCAAGATAAGAAAGCAAATCTTTCTGTGTGTTTCATAATAAGCAAGGCTGGAGCAAGGCCGAGGTGAGTATGTGCGTGTGTGTGAGCGTGTGTGTGTAGGGGTCACAACCAAACGGGGCAAGGGTGTAAGCTAACTTAACTACACGTACAATAAGCAAATGTAAACGCATTGTGAACATATGACAGAAATGTCGCATTTTCGTCTCGTCATGTCGCAGTTGCCTAGCACAGCAGTCCCTAACCTTTTTCTCCCTGTGGACCGGTAAGGAACGGCATTCCAATATTTCTCGTGGACCTGCGGGGTGCGAAAGACGGGTGGGGGACCGCACAACGGCAAGAGACATACCTCGCCGCAGCAAGGAAACGAAATGCCAATTTTATTGTCGCACAGGAAAGCCATGACTTTTGTAATTGCAAGGCGGAGGGTGAGATTGAAATGGCCATTCTAGTTTTGGTGATAACGTGGTGCGAGAGCCACTTTTCGAGCGCCCCAAAGGTCATGAAACTGCTGCTCCCACATACAAAATGAATGTGTTTATATGCTGCAAGCTGGACACTGCTGTTGCTCATTTGAATAGGCCTTTATGCCAGGTGCACACAAGGCACGATTGGAGATCCGCACAGTGTTCCAATGGCTCCCGAGAGTCCGTTTACAACAAGCGCCGTTGGCACTGCTACTAAAAGAAAAAGTTTCTGAAATGTACTCACAGGCAGTGGTGGTTTTAGGGGTGTTGCCACAGGGACACTGGCCCCACCTCTAATATGAATGGCCCCGAAGCGTCCGTGCTCCCATTTTATTACAAAGCATGGTAACCAGTGAATCCTTCTATTCTGAAGTGAGATAGAATGAGATAATGTAGTGTCTAGAATATGCTAAATATTAATGCTGCTTTTTGTGTCTAAAATCGCTTTTCAGAAAAGTGATTAAAATTATTGTTCCATGTATTCTATCCTTATTTGCACACAGTATGATTAAATACGAATTATTACATACTTTAAGATGTTTTTACCACCTCATGCAGGATAATATGTGTATTGCCCCATTGACCGAGCAACCACTGAACAAAGATGGCAGCAACACTTGGCTCCTGAGGGTTGCATGTTAGGGCTGACCGTGATTGGGAAAAAAATGACATTGCGACTTCTGGGGGGTTTGCAATATACAGTATATTGCGATATTAAAACTTGAATTTTCCACAGATGATTTGAATTGAATTGACCTGGTCAACTCACTATGACCACATTGTTTTCATTAGAGAAGTCCCGATCCGATCACGTAATCGGAAATCGGGCCGATCGCGCCATTTTTCAGAGGTTTGGAATTGGCTAAAAAAGGATCGGGTTTTTAATAAAGAAAAAATTGATGTTTTTCTGCTTCGTGCTTGTTCAGCCTCTTACCCTCCCTACTGCTAAGCAGTGCAGTGCGACCAAACTATTTTTCTTTGTCGCCAGTGCAGGTGCCATTTGGTACTTAAAGGTAATGATGATTGACAGGTTTGTAGCATTGATCTGGCTAGAGACGCCTCGGTTGCTCTAGGATCAAAGGCACAAATGCGTTAATCGTTAAGCTAGATAGTCTGAAGTGTGCTGTGGAAACTTATTCGTTATCTAAGTGAAAGGCCGTTCTCAGCAACATGAGCGTTAAAGCAAAAAAAACAACTTATTTCGCTATCGGCTTGAGACTCTGTATGGGCAGATTCTCTTTATTTATTTATTTATTCATTTATTTTTTTTAAACCTGTCCTGTGGCCTATACTACGAAGCCAGTTTTCTGGCTTAGCAGGGTAACTTCGAGAGTAACTTCATCACGTGCGACCTAAGTTCGCAGCTAAGCGAGACTACGAAAGGTGGATATGTTGGAACCGAGAAGTGTTGCCATGGCAACACACCCCACACGACAAACCTGGTCGTCTCAGAGTTAGATCTTGCTTAACCCCAGAATTTCTAATTAACCACGCTATATTTAAACAGCACTCCTCCGCAGACGTGTCCTCCTGACAATGACAGCGTACCTGGACGACCCATACGACATTGGCGCGCGGATTGTGAGGGGCTCTCTTCGGAGGGCACGTGTTTTTGGAGACCGCCAGAATCCGCTGGCGTACCCGGAAGATGTTCTCCATGAAAGATATAGATTTTCAGCAGAGGGAATTCTTTACCTGTGCCAACTGATCGAGGCGGACGTCACTATAATGTAACCCGCCGAAGTCAGGCCCTCACAAACGGGCAGATTGTGTGCCTCTCCGTGCGCTCTTTCGCCAGGGACAATATATGCATTCCAATGGTGATGCTGAATATCTGCGTAAGAACACTGTATGCCGTGCGATTCGAAGTGGGGTATGGAAACGCTTCAAATTGATCGTTGAAATTGCTGAATGTAAACGAATGCGGAGCTTTGCTCTCATATACAAGAAATATATTTAACGGACTTTTCCAGCGTTATTTCGTTGTGTAAATGAGTTAATAATAATCATAGAAATATGTAGACTATGTAAACATTGAGAAAACTTGCGTTTTTTTCTGCCAACTCGAAGAGATTAAATTAAATGTCAAATCCACTGATAGGACAGACGCACAAATATAAAAGATATAAATGTTTATTGAATACTCATCTTACAGTCTTGTTTAACTGTGAAAATTTGTTACAAAAGACGGGCTTTAATTCACGCAACAACGCATGGCATCCCCGCATTTCCTTCTTCTCCTGAGTCCTCACAAAGATAACATAAAATTATGGAGGGGGGGGGTCGGTTCGGGCTCGGGCCTGCAAATCAAGTTAATTGATCGGGCTCGGGTCGGGCTTGATTTTTTTAGGCCCAAACTAAGGAAAAATAAAAAAAAAGGACATACGTATTCATACAGTCAATGGGACTAAACATACAATTATCCCGCTTCATGTGGTGATGCGCGATAAATTATTTTTTTACTGTTAACGTACCAAATCTTATTTTATTGTCCTGACAGCAGGCTTTATTTCTTTGCATGGACATAAGTAAACTGGCATATTGACGCATTCACAAATCACACGATCTGTAAATTCGCTGTCAACAGACCCGTCGCGCTCCACTCGCTGAAACGATGTTCGATTTCGCGGTGAGGGTGGATTTTAATTCCTCATAACTCCGCATGATCATCGTGCATTCCTCCTCCGTGAAGTAAGGTGCCCGTGCCATCGTCACAAGTAGTGTTTGACTCTGGTCTCCGCCCCCTTTTATGTGAACGCGCAGTAACTCTGACTGGGTTGACACAGGTTCGACTAATCAACCTCATAATCAGCGTCGTAGCACCGACTGACCACAAACTAGACAACCAGGTTTTGTCAACTCCGGTTACCCGCTGGTAAACTGGATTACTTCTGGGGAGGTTGAACTCAGTTCGTAGTATAGGCCACTGTTCAGCTGTTTGACACGGAGAATGGAAGTCTAAGTGTCCAGTTGGTCTGAACAGTTTTAATGTTTCACATTGAGAATATGTTTTACTCCCATTGTGATTCAACTTATCTCGTTTATTAAGACAGGACAGCGAACAGGAAGGGGTTATGGGGGGACAGAAGAAAAGAAAGAAAAGAAACACAAACAACAACAAGAAATACTTCGAACGCCAACACTAACTATTAATATGTTGGTGCTATCGTCAGCTAGATGTACTAGTATTTCCGGTTGACACCATGTGGAGGGCCTGTTGACCCGGGAGAGAAGGGGAGGGGTGTGGAGAAGTCTATAAGCTAAGTGATTGGGAGGGGTAGAGTGTACACATATCAGCTCTGTGATCTAGAACCCAGTAATCGTGTGAGTCCCTTGTGAGTGTTAGCCTGTTGGCAACCGACCCTACGCCGCCCCACCACCAGTCCCGGCACCGGGACCCCCCACCACCCAAACACGCCCTATCACATCCAGCTGCACGTGAACCCCGCCAAACACACAACAGCCATGCAGACGAACAAAGACACCGCGCAGACGCCAACCCAGAGCCACGACCCCCACCCAGCCAGCCCAGGCCAGGAGGGGGGGTTGCGTAGCGTGGCGCAGCGCAGCAAAGGAGCCATCGTCACCTCCAGGGTGGTCAGGGTGGTCCCACGGGCCACCCGCGTTCCCATCAACCGGCCCTCAGGGATGGGAAGAGGGGACGCGCCAGCAACCCCACGTCCACCCCGGCCCCCACCCCCGTCTGCCCACTCGGCCCACGAGCCACAGCCGCAAGCCCCTTAACCGGCACAGCACGCCGCGGGACCCCCAGCAGCCCACCAAGCCCAGGGCAGAGCAGGGTCCCCCGCTGGAGCAGGTGACATCCAGCTGATACACCGGCGTCCAGCCAACAACCCGCGGCGGAGCGCAGGGCGGGTACCGAGGCAGAGAAGAAAGGGGAAGGCGGAAGCAGGAGAATGCCAAGGAGCAGCCGCGGGGCGATGCGAGATCGGAACCCTGACCTCCCCCCACTCCCGCGGCCAGCAGCCCAGGCAGAGGGGAGGCCACGCCCCGGGAGCCACGCCATAGAGAAAAAGTGTTGGACCCACCTACCACCCTATTACTGTGGCTGCCAGGTCTGTATCGGCAGATTCTCAAAATCAGGCTACTCGGACTCTGGCGCAAAAATATGCGATCTGGACATCCCTAGTTTCATATAATACCGTTTAATCCAGGCTAAGGGGGTTTGTCTGTGAATGATGAAGATTGATGTATAAAGGGATCCAGGAAGCCATGTTTCTGCACAGTTGCTGCTTTTATGAAGCAAAACAAAAGTTTAATTAAAACAAAAATTAATTGCACGTCCTGATGTCCCGATGGGACTACTGCGCATGGGCACATTGCGATGGCGATGTTCGAACGATACATTGTGCAGGCCTATTACTAGTACATGTGGCCCCTTCTTGGCCCCTGTTTTAGAAAAATCCTAGAACCGCCACTGCTCACAGTGTTCCACCATATTAGTTGTATGAAGAACCACATGTGCAGTGAGTGCGTAGGTACAGCATTGTAGACGGATTGGGCAGATTCACGCTGAAATGGGCGGGTTATTTATACAGTGTGATTGGGCTGCACACTGTTCTGATCTGGCAACTGATGTGCAGTGCGCCGTTGGAGCCTGATTGATATACTTGAGTGTCTGTGGTGCACCCATGATTTAATACAGAAATATTATTTCTCTTGTGGATTGGAGCCAAGTGGATCACTGACCGGTACCGGTCCACGGACCAGTGGTTGGGGACTGCTGACCTATAACACGTTTTTAGCTTGTCATTGTCATGTGAAATATGTCTGTGGACGAAACGCTTTCATCGTTAATGGAAACAATGATCACAAACATATCCTCGAGTTTGATAGTAATCCCTTCATTCGTTTTTGAGTTATCACAAAATTCCTTTTCTGACCTGTGTGACCTTTGATCTCACTACCCCAAAATTTAATCAACTGTTACATATTACAAACATATCCCGAAAGTTTGATAACTCAAGAATGACTAAGACCTATTGTTATCTTGAACACACATACAAACAAATGATAATAAAGTCTAACAAGTCTTGAACACTGTGGAGATGTACAAATTAATTTCAGCACCAGATTACCTATTTAGTCTTTTAATTTAGAATCCACGCAATAGACGTAAATTAGTGTAGTCACTATTTTTGATTGCTCCCATGCACTCACCACACAGCTCACTATTTCTTTTTTTATTTAGACTTTGCTGAGGATATTTTTAGATGTATCGCTAATGAGAAACTAATCTGCATACTAAAGTAATAATGAAAGTCACGTTGGCAACGACACACACGCTCGCCTAATGATGCTACCTTCCCTTGGGAAATTGTTTTATTCTTCATGTGGAGGGTGGCACAAAAAAACTTAAATGGGTCAATTTATTCACTACCACCACTGTACCAGAACCTCCCCCCGTCTGTTGTAAAAATTTAAAAATAAATAAACTGTTCCTCCTCTGCTGGAGTGCCACTGTGGAAGCCAGATAACACGAATGAAAATAGGGAGAGCGCCATGTGTTTCCTTAGAGATGGCGTACCCTTTTCCCTGCACACTACACACAAACCCCGTTTAGCGATAGTCCAGGCCAATTAAATCGTATTTAATCTTTAATATTTTTATTTTAATGTCCACGGGACGACACACCAAAGTTCGGGTATTTGTGGGGGTGAGTCAGTCCAGGCTAATTAAATGGTATGTCACGTTTAATAATCTTATTTTATCTTGCATGCCCCCTTGAGAACATACCTCACGATAATTAAATCGTATTTAATCTTTAATATTTTTATTTTAATGTCCACGGGGGGGGACACACCAAAGTTCGGGTATTTGTGGGGGTGAGTCAGTCCAGGCTAATTAAATGGTATGTCACGTTTAATATTCTTATTTTATCTTGCATGCCCCCTTGAGAACATACCTCAATTTGCGTATCTCTGATTTAAACCATTGGGTTGACGAGTCAGTCCAGTCCAATTAAATGGTATATAAAGTTCATTTGTTTTTATCTTGCGCACCCCCTGAAGGGCGTACCACAGTTTGTGAATACTGTATGTGATTTAATTCAGTAGAAGGTTGGTCGGTGAGTCCAAGCCAAGTAAATGTTAATGATTTAATAATATAATTTTACTGCATCATTTACTGCACTGCATTGTTCAGGTTGGTATTATACTTAATATTACTATTATCATATAATATTGTGCACCCAGATCAACAGTTTGACACACAAAGTCAAGCCCCCAGGGCCACATTTTGTAGTGCCCACATGTTGACTTTGTGCGGCCCATGTGTTAACTTCAGTTTGACTCAGTTGTTGACTGAGTTTTTCGCCAAGATAAGTTTCTAATTGAGGACTACAAAAACCAGAATATCGACATTTTGTTTTTAAATTAAATGAATAGTTTTGATTAAAAAAAAAAGGAATATTTACATTTTTTAATTTAAAAAAAATTTTTTTTTATCAAAGAATAAGACATTTAAACTAGATATCAATGAATATTTCCTTTTTTTCCCCTTATGGATTTTTAAAATTTAAATAAAATTAATCAAGAATATTTAGTTGTTTCGGAAAAAATGTTTGTTTTGCCGTTTTTTCTTTTTAAGCCTAAAATCAAAATACTACTTGATTAGTCACTTAATTGTGGCAGTACGAGCTGGCAGACATAACCAAGAAAGCTAATAACTACGATGTGGCAACATAGATGAGTTTGACACCCCTGATTAGCACAACACTATCATAAATTCACGTTCACGCAATTAAATTTATCATAATTCATCGTACTAGGTTTCTGTATCGTTCATATCTAATTTGTGTATTTTTTATCAGGGTTGGGGTTTGTCCATTTAGGCCAATTTAATGCCATATTTAACTCATTGGCTATCATTGTAGGTGTCAATCTGTTATAACTGTTCGAATTCTGGAACATGATCATTACTGTCCGTCAAGAAATTTCTTTGTATCTCACATAAATCCCTATCACAGAGCACAATTAGACATGCCACCAGGCTGTTATTAAATATAGTATGTCATTAATCAACATTTTTTGGCACTCAACCCTCTTGTTTTTCTGGCAACCTTCTGTAAGCGGCCATTTTGCTTCCTAACATCCTGTTCTTCCATTAAGTGAAGTACACTTGATTGAGAGGACATTTTAATGGCGCATTTATTCCCCTCTTCATTATCTGTGGGGCCTAACAATGTAATGACATTGTACTCTGTCAGTCGTCTCTTGTAGACCAAAACGCAGGCAAACTACGGTCACGCCGTAATGACCGCCGAATTAATTTTGCCATTGAACCCTCCGTGCATTGATCCATTTGATTTGTGACCCTGTCAGGAAAACGTTGATTTTATTAAGTTTTTTATTTATTTTTTTGCTGCTGCAGACCGCCTCTGTTATAAGATTGGGTCAGTGTAGTGGTACCTCAAGATAGAAAATTAGTGAGTGGCTTTCATATCATGATTTTTTTACATATAAAAAAACGAAAATGTGGAACCTTACCTTTCCAATGAGACATTGTCCGAAAGTGATACCAATGTTGCGCACCTAGTGTGGACGTAAAAACTTTCTATGTGAGACGTTTGCTCTTTCTTGCAACGATGTAGAGCCCATTACTGGACAACAACACCGTCACACCTGTGCATGTCATCACAGTGCGGCTCCCAAATTGAAATGTCATCCACAATAGGCTGATAGGAGATTAGAAGCGTCTTATTGAAACCAGATGGGAAAGATTCTGACCATTATGGCAGCAAAATTCTTACTAAGCATGACTGGAAAGATTCTGATTAATACAACAGGATCTTATGGCATCTTTATGCCACAAGTTTAAAAAAATTTCTGCGAGCAAAAATTGCGTTTCTTTTATCGTACGTATTTTGAATCCTGAATAATTTTTCGTAATGTGAAGCTGAAAACTGTCAAAACTTTTCATAAAATAAATATTTCTTGTACTGAAGCTTCCCACTGTAAAGATGTATTCAAAATTATTCAAACCCCACAGTAGATACGTGTTTTTGCAAGTTTGACATTTATTTTTCATCTTGTTTATCATCACATTAAATAATGACATGCCATATACAGAAAAACAACTAAAATCACAAAAACATTTTTGGGAATAGTCCAATTAATGGCCTTTCTATGATTACCGCTTTGACAAAATTATTCAACCCCTTAGGTATTTATAAATTTAGTACAACGTCCTTTTGAGACGATAACATCCTTTAGAAGTTTCTTGCAGCGATCCACATGTATCTTTGCCCATTCCTCATGGGTAAAAGGCCTCCAGTTCATGAACATTTTTTTGGCTTGCAAGTTGCAAATGCCTTCAAGTCCCACCAGAGATTTTCTATGGGATTTAAGTCTGGTGATTGCGATGGCCACTTCAGAATCTTGCAGCCCTTCTTTTGCAACCAAGCTTTGGTAGATGTTAAGGTGTGTTTAAGATCATTGTCCTGTTGGAAGTTTCAACGTTTCCCAAGCCTCAGCTTTGTCACTGGTTGCATGACATTTGCATCAAAGATCTCCTGGTGGTGAACTGAATTCATATTACCTTGCATACGCTGAAGAAGGTTGGTCTCATCATTCCGGAGAACATTATCCCAATACCTTGGTGGTTTGTCGACATGGTTTCTGGCTACTGGTGCACGATAATTATTGGTCCGATAATTATCGGTCCGCTAATAGGAATTATGACGTCATCCCAATAAATCCAATAACATTATTAACTCATTTGCTCCCAAAAATGCATAAATACAGTCTATTTTTAATTGTTTAGTGTCCCAAAAACGTATTTGTAAGTCTTTTACATTTTTTTTTCCACAAGAGACATCTCTAGGTTCTGATGCAAGTTCGCTCCAAAGCACAACGCTCAAAATCCATTTTAAAGCAATAAAACTGGCCACTGGAGGGCAGTAGCGCATTTGATAAGAACTCATATCGGACCATGAAAGGAAATGAATGAAGAGAAATAGTCAGGAAACGGAAGTTGGAAGAAGTAAGAAGTGTGAGGAAAAATGTGGAGAACGATGTGAACGATGTGAAACACAAGGCACATGCCCCACAAAAGTTCCCTAGGTGAATTCTGTTGAGGTAGTGGTCACTACAAAAGAAAGATAAAAAAAAAATCTATCTTGATGAGACAGACAGGCGGTGATGAGGGAAAAATTTACCCCGTCTGCCGATACAGCCGCGGCCACAACACAGTCATCTCTCAGTTCAATAGTTTAGTTATTAGAGGTGTGCAAAATTTCCGATTCTTAGATTATTCGCGATTCGGCCGTGGAAGATTCGAGAACGATTCACAAACATCCAAATTCCGATTATTGAAATATGCCAAGTAAAGCGGAAGTACAACACACTCAGCGCGCTGCGCGGTCAATGAGCAACGGAGCGAGAGTAGCTAAACATCATGCTTCTCATTACCCGGCCCCTCGGGTAATGCCAATGCTCAACTCACGGCTCTAGCTCAACTCATGCCACGAGATAAAAAAACACAACAACATACCTGAAGCTGCTACAAAAGTACATCATCCACATAATGTTACGGTAGATATCATTTATATAAGACTAGATGCACTACCGTAGCTCTAGCGTTTGCAGCACATCTACAAAAAGCTAGATGCAGACGTAGTAAACGGCCGCCATCTTAAAGCAGTACACTTCTCTGCAAGGCTGTTGTAGCGAACCTTCCAAGCAAACCTAATTAACTTTTTATCTAAAATACTCCTAAATCGGTAAAATACTGACTTGAATCTATCTTTAAAATAGTTTTAAAACTTTCACATGTCGAAAGTTGACAAAAGGGAAATTATGGATTAACGGGAGCAATTTTAACAACTTTAACGGTTGATTCACATTAAATTAATTGAATGTAGTTTAAAGCTGCTGATACAGAATGGGGACTGGAGTTTTTTATTTACTGTTATTTTTGTATATTTGTTTACTGCTATATGTTAACTTGATACTGAAATAGTAGTTTGGTTTAGCCTGAGAGTATTTTTGAACAATTTTGGAACAAATGTACAAAATATTAAAAAAAAAAAAAAAAAAAAAAAAAAAGGGGGGGGGGGTGCATCAATAATCGTTTTAGAATCGAATCGGACCATCTGAATCGTAATCGTAATCGAATCGTTAGGTGCCCAAAGATTCCCAGGTCTATTAGTTATGTGTAAATAAATTGTTACTTTGCTATCAAAAGCTCTATTTGTCTTGTTGTTTGTTATTTTGTAGAAGGAAAACATTATTCAGATGTTTGGGATGTCACAAAAGCAAAAAATATCAGTGTTAAAGTGAAAGTTATGTTTGAAATGTATGTTTTTACAAAAAGCTCAATTTGTTTTTTTCATCAGAAATTGGAAAATTGCTCAATCTAAGCTATTTTCTAATGCTGATATCTAAAGAATGGAAAATGAACTTTTTTTTTCCTGCTGAAAGAAGAGAGGCTAATCTTTCTTTTGGTGGGTTCCATGTTTATATAGCAATAGATTTTCTGTCGGCCTTGCAAAATCAGACAAAATCCAGTAAAACAGCCGGGAGCGAAGGGGGTTGCTCTGGTGAAACTGGCTGGGAGTGAATGAGTTAATAGGACTGATAATATGTACTGTAATATTTTTGGCACGTTGTCGGTGGATTGGGATGTGTACGTTTGTAAATCAAGCGCTCCCTTTCTGTGACGTCACGCTCAAGTGTTCCACACGGCTGGCGAGAAACACATCTTGATAAGCCACCTAAAAGATGACAATTGCGTCGATGGTGTTTTAAAAGAGTACGAGGACGCATGAGCTGCCAATGAAGCTGCCCATCCAATTTCAAAGCCAGGTAATAAGCCGGGGTTGTACCATTTAAGGAGGCCTTTGAAAAGTTTCACAAAAATGATGACAGAAATGATAGCGCTAGACAACCGACCCTTTTCCCTCGTCGAAGACATAGGATTCAGGCGGCTACTTCGTCATTTGGAGCCAGGTTCATCATTCCAAGCCACTGCCACTTTTCAGATGAATGTTTATCGGCAAAGCATGATGAGATTGCCACACGCTTCCACACTTCGATCGGCAACCATTCATGGCGCGTAGGTTTTCACCCCGGACATACAGTATAGACGTGTAATGTTAGTCCTGCCAGCATGCTTGGTAGGATTTCGTACTATGCAGAGAAGAAACCTCATACTTTATTGAAAATGGGTTCACTCACTGCCGTTTATATTTATTTTTATAAGGTAAGCCAATAATCCTTTTTGTTCTACCATATTTGAGTTATGAGGAACTTGTGATGAACATTACTATATAATGTTTGCATTTTACAGTGTTATAAGTTAGTAAGTTATTGAGAGGCCTTTTGGTTATTGATAGGCTTGCTGTCCTAACCTCCCTCCCAGGTTAAAAAAGTTGTTTCATGGACCAAGACCACAACAGTCTCCTCTCTTGTACAGTAGGACCAAATATTTTTATCTGATGACAAAGCACAATACAGTGGTACCTCGACATACGATCGCTCCGACACACGATCTTTTCGACATCCGACGTAAAATTTGACATGCCATTTGTTTCTACATCCGACGACATGCTCGAAATACGACATGACAGCACTGCAAAAGAACCCACGGCGAATTTTCTTGTGTGAGAAATCAACACAGGTTTAAAAAAAAGTTGGTACAGTTGGTGAAACATGGAAAAAAGTGACACTTACCTTTGAAATGCAGATGCAAATTATATAAAAAACTTGAGTGTGGGGTGCGAATCTATGAAATAGCTCAACAATACAGCTCCACGGTCCTCTTCCGACAACCGTTCGCCAGTCTTTATAAGTTAAGGTGACAATTATTATTGTGGTAACATCACCAAGGAAATCTCCAGCTTCGTCACATTTTTATCATTTATTTAAGAACTTACCCAACACAAAACGCCTATTTTCCGCCACAGTTGACTGTGTTCTCAAGAAAATAAAAATGTTATCTCAACCGCACTAACCCCTCTCATTGTGACGTCAGCCCCGCGGTGCGTTCAGGTACAGCAAAAAAAAGTTGCCACATTAGAATCGATTCGTTACATTATTTACAGGAACAATTATAAATTATTATTCTTATTATATTATTCCCATTTTTATTTATAACTTATTTGTTTTGCTATGTGTAATTGCCATTTATAATAGTACAAGCAGTATTTATTGAGGATTTAGTGTAGGTTTTTGGGCTGTGGAACGAATTAACGGAATTTAAATGTATTCCTATGGGGAAATCCTGCTCGACATACGACCATTACGACTTACAAACAAGGTCCTGGAATGAATTAACTTCGTATGTAGAGGTACCACTGTACCTGTTGGGTTTGTTTTAGTTCAGTGCTCATTGTTCAGGAAACACATCTTCAATTATATTGACTGTGATTGACTTTTTTAAAAAAAATAATTGTTGGCACTTTATTTGAAGTCAATAATGTTCTTGTCTTACTTTTGTTCATTATAAAAATGTTCATGTCATTATGAAAAATCTGGTGAGGGCTGTGAAAGAAATTTTATTCATGCTTATAAAACATAACTGCTGTGATACGATAGTCATTTGTTAGACTGTATTCATCCATGTTTGTGTGCTGTATTTCTTTGAACATAATACAAAAGGATTCTTGTGGACTTATGGAATTTTCACTGCCTTTGGTGCCAGCCACGGCCAGGTTCTCAAGGTTGTAAGTCACAAGGTTCTTCTGTGGAAAACCATCAGAGTTGATACTTAAGTTTCACTTTCATTTTCATAGGTATTGTTTCACGGTAAAGATCCTTGGCTAACGCCCTTTCAACAGTATAAATGTCCAGCCTCTATTGTACTTCTTTGTACTCTTGCGTGTTCACGGCTCCTTGCAGGATCACGCCGTTGTATCCTTGATATATCACGTTCTTCGAAGCAGGCAATCTTTGGTTGGTCTGATTCATTTCTCTAATCGAGCTATCGAGGTAACAATTGTCTTGGAGTTCAAAGTTGAACTTCCCTGACAAGTTCAAAGGCAAATCTATGTTGAATCGACCACTAGTTTAAAAAAAAAAAAAAAAAAAAAAAATTAACCTCCCGGTGTTCAAAAACCCGAGTGAATAAAAAAATGTTTAAAATTATATGATTATTATTGGTTATCGATATTGGTATCGGCTTTGAGCAGCAGGAAGTTATCGATATCTGTTTCAAAAAACAGACATCGTGCAACCCTATTTTTGGCATACTGGAGTCTAATCTTCTTGTGGTTTGGAGGCAGCAGGGGGCTGCACCTGGGAGTTCTTGCATGAAAGCCATCATTTTGCAGTGTGCATCTGATTGTCTGGGATGAATACCTCCCTCTGACATGTCCTGTCGTAGTTCCTCAGCTGTCACCTGGGGATTTTTTCTTCACCTTTCGCCTCAGGTATCACACAGCAGTTGCAGACAGTAACTCTTTTTACCACTGCAAGGTAGCGTTTCCACTATGCCTTTTGCTCTAAACTTGCGGACTAAGGTCCCAATTGTCTCTCTTGAAATGTTTAGCCTCTTTGCCGTGTTTTTATGACCGTATAGTTGCTTATGAAGTAAAATGACATCCTCTCTGAACTTTTTTGACCATCCCTTGGACCTTACCATGTTGTAAAGATGTCATTAACTGCCAAGAAGAGCCGTGTGTCACAGTCCTTTTAAATCTGCTTAATTGCTACTCATTAGAGTTTCGTTTACATCAACAGGTGTTTTCATCAGCTGTTTGACAACAACTAATGGAAACCTCTGTTCTTAGAGTGGTGGACTTTGGGGGGGGAGGTATATATTGTCAATGGAGTAACCACAGAAAGGCCATTAATTGGAATATTCCCAAAAATGTTTTTGTGATTTTAGCTATTTTTCTCTATTTGGCATGTCATTATCTAATGTGATTATAAACATGATGAATAATGAATGTCAAACTTGAACACAACTGTATATATTTCTGTGAGCAGTGTGGGTTTACTCATAGGGATCCTAACGCTCCCCAGACACACACACACACACACACACACACACGCACACGCAGCTGACAACAGGTTTGATCCCTCTCTTGCTTTTTATGATTCACATACATGCTCAAAAGTAACTCTTTTAGAAGCCACAAAGGTTACAGAAATGTAGACTGAGCTTACCTTCAATTGCACAAAGGAATGTCTGAAAACCTTTATTTCGTAAGATAACCACCATCAACTTAAAATTTACAATTTTCACATTCAATATGGTTATATTAGTCATAATACAGGACATTAATGGCAGCTAATGACAGCACCTTTTTCATCGTGTAAAAAAATGGAAGCGTGCATATTGTTGAAGTGCAAGGCACCCAATTAATTGTGCTAATGTCTGTGTCTATTCAAGAACTTCAAGAAGAACTTTTAAGATTTTATATGGTGAAAAGAAGCTTATTAAAGCAACAGAGGAGTGTAGCTGTATTTGGAGGGGAGGGGGGGTGCTTGATTTTCTTCTTTTAAATTAAGCCTAGCTCAAAGAGTATTTGAAGTGGTTTACCAAAGAATGTCAGAAGCATCTAGAAAGCACTCCAACATTGGAGACAAGCTCTTATACACTTACATGATTAGTGCTGCATAATGGTGAGGTTTAACCATAATTGCAGTAACTACTTTTATCTGACCATTTCTATTGCGTGACCAAACCATTGATTTCTTTTGTTCTCTTTGTCTATGAACCTTATTCAAATCATTAAGCATTAAAAAGCAATCATGCTGGTTGTTTAAAAAAAAATGCATTGTTGTAGAAAATTGCTCCCAAGGTATATTTGAAGGGCAATTACAATAAAGTAAAAGAGTAAACCTGAATACTGTAGTCACAAATTACAATAGCCCTTCAATCAATCAGCTTTCCCAGGTTATATGAAATGTGCGGGTTCGTATAACCTCACGAGAAAGACAAGGCTACATCCACATGGAACTAGAAGAGATCTATTTGATCTCATTTTGATTTTAACCTGTCTTATTCAGCAGCTTGGACACACAAAATGGCAAATCTGGGTCTTTAAAAGCTGAAAAACTTTTAATATGAGTCCTTGAACAAGTTCTGTTCCTACGCTGGCGACGTAAACCAAATTTCCGCGGAAGTCTGATTTCACTGTTAATTTTTAAATTTACATCAAAATACTTGGTTAAAAAAAAAAAAAAAAAAAAAAAGTAAAATGCATGATAATATGATGCCGTACTCACAATTATTGCTGTGAGGTGAATGGAGAGTTAGGGTTTTCAGTTTCAGTTTATTTGCAACCAAAAACTTAGCGCGGGCTATGACCTACAGTAGTTGTGTTCTAACAAAATGAAAACAAAACCAACTTCTCCACCTCTTCCACTCAATTTTAGGGGTGGGAACCTCTTGCTACCTCACGATACGATTTGATTTGTGATACTAATCTCACAATAGGGCAATACGATTATCAATCATACATTGGTCAGGAGATCATTCTACAAAACAACTAATAAACAGAAAAAAATGAGCCATCTTCATCCTTCTGCTGTTGGTTTATCACTAGGAATGAACGAATGAACCCCTCCCAAGGCCCCTCTCACTTCTATGGCCGTCAGTGGCAGCCAATGCCAGGCAACGAGGTATTTTGGGCCATTTCAGGTCATTTCAACCTGTTGATTTTCTGTAACTTCCTGTTGATTTTGGGGCATTTTATGAGTCATTTTCTATTGATTTTGGATTACAGAGCAGGAAATGACTCTGGAATGAATAGACAGTGACTCAAATTCAACAGGAAGTGACCAGCAAATGCTCTAAAATGAACAGAAAGTGGCCTTTAAAATCTCCAAAAATCTGAAAGAGTGACTTTCAATGCTCTAGTTTCGGATGTAGGAACGTTCATTCGCCCTCCCTGGTCTTATTGAACTGGGCGTTGAGCGCCGTCAATGGCAGCCATTGATTTAGGTGAGACACTGTGACGGTGGAAGATTTTGGTAGCAAATTGTTGGTTCCTTATGCTTATATTTATATATATATAAATATATGCAGTATGTGCATTCTTTTGTCAAACAACACTTTGAACATCAAAATTAACCTCAATTACTGTCTTTTATTTAATATGATTCAATATTATCTTAATCAGTGTTTTTCAACCGGTGTGCCGTGAGAGATCGTCAGGTGTGCCGCAAGAAATTATCTAATCTAAGAATTATAAACGAGGGGCATTCAAAAAGTGATGCACTCAAGTGCATTGCTCGTACAGGATTGGTAAAATCTTGTTTATATTTGGCACAAACATGATAGGACACATCTTTTTGTGATTGTTCTATTTGTTTTTCTTATTTTCAGATTTTTAAAGCTTAAACTAGCTTCCAAAATGGCTGCCCCCTTGAAGCTCGTCAGAAACAAAGAGCTGTAATTGAATTGAAAATGCAGAAGGAGAAACCCCTCTGAGGATTCACAACGGGCTAAAAATGTCTACAAGGATGATACCATAGACTATAGTACTGTAAGAAGATGGGGTACAGTGATTTAAAAACGGTACTGAAGACCATGAAGGAGATCAATGGAATGGCGTCACCCAAATTCACCAAGGACCAAAAAGTTCAAGGCCCAAAAGTCAGCTGGCAAAATTATGGCTACTGTTTTTTAAGATTCTCAAGGTGTAATCCTTGTGGATTCTTGCCGAAGGGGGAAACCATTAACTCTGAGGTATACATTGAGACTCTTAGGAAGCTCAAAGCAAGAATTCGATGTGTTCGGCCCAACTTGGGCATGGCAAATGTGCTCCTCCAGCATGACAATGCACGTCCTCACACAAGCATCAGGACCATGGAGGTCATCACTTCATTTGGATGGACTGTGATACCACATCCGCCATATTCTCCTGATTTAACGTCAGACTACCGCCTCTTTGGTCCAATGAAAGAAGGACTCCGGGGCAACCGATATGGCAATGACGATGAAGTGAAAACTGCTGTCAAGAATTGGCATAGAGATCAACCGGCTGAGTTCTACAGCACTGGTATACATGTCCTCGTTCATAGGTGGACTGTAGCTCTTGAGAGAGGTGGAGACTATGTGGAGAAGTAAAATTGTAATCCTCACACTTGTACCTTAATTTTGATGTATAATACGTGTTGCTATTATAATTTGTTTGTACATAATAAAGTTGGGTGCATTACTTTTTGAATACCCCTCGTATATATATATTGTAATGTCTGCAACTGTGCGGGCCCTGGAAGGGGCCATCAGACTGCAGAGTGGTGACGTAGCAGGAAGCAAGCAAGGAAGGAGGGAGACCTGCATGAGAGCAAGTTAGCGGTCGCATGTTGCAGATGCCGCTGTCATTGTGTTTATTATTTTCCATTGTTGCCCAATAAAGTCGGAAAGTCATCACCTACTCGTCTCCTTTCTATTTCCCCATTTCAGGCTATTACAATATTTTTTTACGTCATCGGGCGGAGTGGCAGTTGGAAGGAAGGAAGGAAGGAAGGAGTAGGTAGAAAGTTCTCGGTCGTGTGCAGATGAGCGAAGTTTGCTTGTGTCGCGTTCAAAAACTGGTCAGATTTCTAGCCATCAACAACCTTGCTGTCCGCGACAATGTGGACCCCAACACATCTACAGCACATATTTGGTTAGACTCGTCATGTGTCGATATACTCGAAAGTGTCATATGTGACGACCGTCAATCCTCCCACTGTGTTATATTACAACACATTGTTGAGAACAGCAAGGTGGCTAATGGCTTAAAATCCAAGCAGTTCTTGAACGCGACACGAGCAGCACAGCGCCATGGTGCCAAGCAAGTTTAAACGTAATCTCCAAACGAAACACCCGTCGCTTCAAAACAAGCCGATGGACTATTTTGTTCGCCTTCGTGAAAACAGAGAAATAGGCAACTTTTTTTGTAATGTAAAAACTACGAAGGAAAATGAGAAAGCCCTCAAAGCCAGTTACCTTGTTGCTAAATCCAAAAAGTCCGACACCGTGACAGAGACATTAATACTACCTGCCTACAAAGCCATTGTCTGCGAGATGCTCGGCCCTGATGTGGTTAGACATTGCTCAAGTCCCCCTGTCTGATAATTCGGAGCTTTTTCAAGCCTAACTGCTTCTAAATTAAATAAATAAATAAAAACAAAGACTGAGAGCTGTTGAAGAATAAGGATATCGACTTTGTGTTCATCTAAACAGGCTCAAATTTCACACTGAGTAAGTGTAGATACTGAGAAATTATTTTATAATTGAATATACTGTACAGAAAATAATTTTGGAACATTTTTGGTTTGTGGTGTGCCGCGAGATTTTTTCCAATGTAGAAATGTGCCGTGAATCAAAAAAGGTTGAAAAACACTGACCTAAATAAAGGGTGTGAGTAAAGTATTAATTTTCAGTTGAAATGGCATTAAAAAAGGTCTTAAAAGTCTTAAATTTAGATTTATCAATCCCGGGGGGACCCTGATGATGGTTTAACTATGGTCTGAACGCAGCATATTTTTACCGATGTTTGTTGGTGCCTCTCCTTTCTCCGTTGATTTTGTGACGTTAAGTTTACCGTTAGTTTCTGGAGCAAAAAGGCCAGAACTTCAAAAATGTAGGTTGAAAAGGGCAAAGATATCATCCGGCACACAAACACAGACAAGTACTATGCACTAACTAAGCTGAAACTATGGTGCTGTGGACTAAATAGCGGATGAGGAACAGTTGTCGTGAAGTCGAAACATTGTCGGTTGAGGACATCGTAGCCCGAGGACTCCTTTATTGTATTGTCATTAAGAAAATGCAGCTGGACGGGAAAGGATTTGGGGAGATGGAATGAAAGAAAAGGAATTGCAATACTAAAATAAAGTAAAATGAAATGTATATGCTACCTAGCATTTATGACTACCCATACCGAAGGGACATCATGTGAGCAGGCATGCGCTTGGTAACCAATTGGATAGGAAAAGGGAAGATGCGGACGATAAGGGTGTGACAGGGCAGTATTTAAATAAAAAAAAAATTAAAAAAATGTGTGTGTTCCCACAAAAATACTGAATTGCTTTCACAGGAAGTTACAATATTAGAAATGTTTTTGATTTAAAAAAAATAATAATAATAATACGTAATACGCGAAATTTGGAGAGGTTGCCTTTGTGTTTATCACCTGGTAATCCACTAGTGGTACAACCTAGTCATTCCAGGAAATACATTGTAAAGGACAGCCTTTTCAGATTAGTCTTGTAAAAATACTTTTTTGAGTTTGTATTTTGTACATTTATAATATGTATTTTAAAAACAAAAATTTTTTTTAGTTTGGACAACGGAGAGATACAACAGGAAACACTCTCATATGTGGATCAGCTGCCAGTGTCTGAGATCATCCATCAGGTTAGACACAAAAACACTCACAATACAAGACACGCACATGCATTGGTAACCCGGACATTCCAACCAGGCATTTAATTTGCTTTAAGTGCGTCTGCGCTTCATTTGAAGACTGCTCAGAAAGTCATTTAGAAGAACTCTCAGCAGATGTTTTTTTGCCATTTCCATGGTGATGGTGGCAACTGTGAAACGCGACTCCTAGTTTCCTCGGCGTGAAGGGGGAACCATGAAATCGTGCGAGATGGACAAATTTCAATTATGGCATAAAAATGCACACATACCAATTGTCCTTTCCTGAGTTGTAGATTTGCTCGCTGGCTCTGCATTCGAATCGTCAACCTGTTTTAAATGTATTTCTTAATTTGCGTTGCAAACACAAATGCATGCACCACATTGGGTACACTATACAGCAGTGACAGCAGGGAGGGAATAAAGGGTTATCTTTTTCTGCTAGTGCTGAAGAGATAGTCATTTGATTTTGTAGCCAATTATGGAATCCAATTAATTTGTACCTTGCATGCACGTATGTTTTATGAACAGCATTGTTTTTGCAAACGTACGACCCTTGGGCCGAAAGCGGCGGAGTCCAATCTGGCCGGCAGGGTTGTTCTGCCTGACAGGCACGTTGTAGTAGGGCTGGGCGATATGGCCTTAAGTACGTATTACGATAAATTGAGCAGATTTACCTCGATAACGATAAATGACGATAAATTCGCCCAAGCGGACTGTTATATAATTTGAAAATTTGAATCAATGCATGGAAGACAAATTAACCGTTTCTCGTTGAATTTATTTACCAGCTTTCAATTTAACAATTGCACATGCAGTCTAAACATTTTGTATTCAAAAAAATCGTGTGAACATTTATAACAGCTTGTATGACTTGAAAAATGTACAACATTAGAAAAATCAATATGACGATGTCATTCTAACACAAATGACTTGCAGCTTTAACAGTACACTTCAGACAACTTATTGGTAATGGCTGCTGTGACATAATTATTCAACACAAGTGTTTACGTCAATTTTTTTTTTTTTTTTTTTTTCCCGAAACATTTTTTAATACATGCTCCCCCCACACAGATACAACCAGATTAAAGCTGTATTGCTCTGATGCCAATGAAACATTTTAGGTTTTATGATGGCAGAATAAAGCAAACACATACAGAAAAATAGCTGTGGCCATTATATATAGGCTTCACTGTTGGACTATACTTTATGCTGAGTGCTTTACCATCATGAAAGCTTTCAGAGAAATCACACAGAGTTGCCAAATAACGCAACATAATGATTGCTAAATGAAGTCCTTGCCCAGTCCACTCATTAATTTCAGCCGTTTCGACAAGGTTAGAGCCGCTATCCGACTCCATCACGTTCATTTGTAGCCGCTGTTAGCCGCTAGCATTAGCCTGTGGCTTGGCTACCAGAAGAAAGCACTGAAAGCATCCTCTCCTGAAATCGGGAGAACCAGGGAGGACAGCGGGTGAAAGCCCGTCTGGAACCCGCCAAGAGTTTACTTAATGTCGGGTGAAAGTTTGGCGAAGCTAACTTAAGCCCGACTCCATCCCATTTACTTGTAGCGTTAGCCGCTAGCGGTAGCCTACCGGGCTCTGTTTGTTTGGCTTCCTGAAAACTACGTGACTCCATACGTAAGCACACTGTCTGCTTTCTTAAAGGGGAATGAACATAGCTGAACAACACAGTGTCAAAGCGGGATGAAAAGACTATATTTTCTTGTTTTATTAAATTACTGAATTTACCGACATGGTCAAAATTACAGCGGTCATCGTGAAGAATTTCGGTAACGGTAAATTTTCGGTCTACCGCCCTGCTCTACGTTGTAGCTCATTCATACTGTACACACAAAATAACATGCTTTTATTTTGACATTGGCGTCATAAAACCATCGATGTCTGATTTCTGTGATCAAATGTGTGCACAATTGCACTAGGCTCATTTTCATGTCCGCAGTTACATTCGTTCATGCGCCCCCCTCCCATTCAAAATGGACTGGACGTCTAGTACCGTTAATGACAGCCAATGAGTTAACAAGGAAGTGACTCAAAAATGCCCCCAAACCAACAGGACGTGACACCAAATCAACAGGAAGTAACCTGGAAATTCCCTGAAAACAAAAGGAAGGAGCCCAGAAATGCCAGAAAAATTAACAGATGATCCAAAATTTACAGGAAATGACCTGTAAGTTTCTTAAAATCACATGGAAGTGATGTAAAATTAACGTATTGCCTACCATTGATAATAGACATCCAATTCACTTGTACTGGAAGGACCGACTGTTAATGCTTATTTTCCAGTGCCATTGATGGAAAGACTGTCGCGATATGCAATTAGTGAATTTATCGCTCGGTAAATAAAAATGAGGGCGGTAATTTTCCCATCTGTGATTTATCGCCGCGTGCGTGCATACAGCGCACGTGTGTTGATTGCATATGAGACTCCAGTTCCTTTCATGGATGCTTATTGGTCATCAACACGCTGTAGAAAAAGTTCAAACATACAAAATAAGGAAACACATCTATATCAACCATTGTAAAACGTTAGTTGAAGCTCATGAAAAAAGACATTGTACTAACCACTTTAGCCTGCTATAAAACATTGGCAGTCTTCTCTTAAATGCAAAATTGCGGTTTAAAGCTGACACTTCAAACATGAAAAATCGCTGGTTTACTGCATTTGCAAGTGATGTGAAAAAAAGGGGGAAAAATCTATTACTGACACCACATGCATGACAAAAAGAGAAGTGCACTTGTTCAACATGTTAATAAATATTGCTGGAGTTAATCTCGCATTCCTCAAATTCTGCACTAAGAATATCTTGCCCATTATTATGACACCCATTATGAAAAATCTAATCGCCAATAAATTATTTGGCTTGGCCACCATGTGCCCTTTGCAGGATAAGGTGACTGTCATTTTGGATCAAATAAACAGTTTTGATGGGCTCTAATTGGATGAAAACAAGAATGGCTTTGGGTTTGAATAATTTTATGGTCATCATCATCGGTATCATTGACAATCATTGACAATTACAAAATGTGATATGATTTGCCCGAAGGAACCGAAGAAGACAAAGGCGGACGGGAAGAAGCACATGCTTATCAGTTTCCCGTCCCCCATACAACTAAAGACGCACATTCAGACATGGTACATACATCAGATGGCCACAAAACTGTACAATAAACAATCTGGGTTTAGTAACTCAGTGTCCAGTCAAGCAGCTCGATTAATTTCAGGGCGTACAAGGTTATGGCTTTGTCATGTCCCTGACATTTTTTAATCTGTTTGCTTTGGGAACATTTTGTTGTGGCTATGTGTGTGGCAAAAGTGATTATGTGTTATCACAGCTGGTGCGAGTAGCGACTCAAAATGCTTTTCTTATAAGTCTCTTAAAAGGATACATTGCTAAGGTGTACATGGTGGCAACAATTGGCGCACACAAAGATCACTGTAACAATTTCATCAGACATGACGTCTCCACAGCGAAAAACATGCTTTTCTTCGTTGCTTTTCTTCGTTTTATACAGTATCTTTTCCATATACTCAGTAAACTAGACATTTGAATCAGGAGCTCGGTAGACACAGCAGATAATTATGTTTTTACGTGTCATGTTACAGGGTTTTTTTTGAGGGGCCACGGGTTTCTCACCTGTTTCATATTCTGCACTTAGCTAGCTTTCAAATGATTCGTTGTGGATTGTGCGTATGTGTATTTTTTTAATAATATTTTTCATATAGTTTGTGTTTTATTTAAGAATAACAATTGATTGCATTTGAATTGGTGATTTAATAGGGTATATTGTAACTACATTAGTGGTTGAATTCGTTAAAAGAAAATTGACAATAATATCGCATATCGGCAATAATATATGATACAATATATCGCATACTAAAATTTGTTATCGCGACAGGCTTTATTGACCGCGCTCTGCGTCCAATGCTTTTTGACTGGGAGGGGCGAATTGACTGGACATCGACAGCCGTCAATGGCAGCCAGTTTAGTATTAGTAGTGCAAATATAAATAAACTGTTTCAGCCCACGTGAGATCTAATTGCTGAAATGTGGCCCCCCAAACAAAATGAGTATGGCACCCCGGTACAAAGTATCCAAAGTATTAAATCGACAAAATATTTCACACAAAAGAAATAAGAACAAAATAACTTGATGAATAATTTACTGCAAATCAATATGACTTTTTGCTGTTGCCTTGAGGTGACGTTTAGAAATGCACAGCCTTTCCTTGACAAGTCCCACTGTTCCGACTCTGTTTTTATGTCTACCATCCTAGAAAAATGTTTTTCGAAATAAGTTGTACCAGCTGAGTGTTTCAAAGGCTTTATAGAGATACTGAACTAAACCCCCAAAACATTCATCTTGCCAGTGTTGTCAAAAATGGGCCGTGTAAAATGGTATCAGGAAGTCTTAATGTCCCGGTGTTTCGCTATATAGTATAATTGTATGATATGTTTGAGTTAGCGTAGCATTTTACTGACCTTTTCACAGCCTTTCTTCTACTGCTAAATTCACACATATTATAGATTGCATCACCCCAGTGACCCCTGCCACAGATGTTTGATTATTTTCTTGCAGTCCCACTGCTGCCTCACTGGATGAGTCATTCTCTCATACCCTCATATCTGGCCATCTGCACTAAGGGCCATATGACCATCATCCCCTGTAGCTTATTGACAGCTCCCCTCCCTTTGATTTGCTGTCATGCTGCGAGATTCCCTCGCTGAGATGTCTTTGTACTTGAAATTCAGACGCACTCGAGCGATGAAATAAGATGAGAGCCAGCCTCGCCCTGATTTGATGTCTTGAATATGCCCAAGAGGGTCTCCCGTCTGTGGCGACAAACAAATCCAATCGCTGATTGTCTTCTCAGAGCTCAGCAAAGCATTTTTCCTATTTGCCACGAGAGCACACGCCGACTTGTAAATAGAAAAGTCATCAGAATGACTGACAGCAACGATACGGGAATGCGCTTTATCAAAATGTGTGTGCGTGTTTAAAAAATGTTGATTAATGCACTGTCTGTCACCGGTGGCAGGTTGAGCTCCCCCTTTCTCTGAAGCCCACTCATTCCATTCTATTCACTGCATTTGACTGTTGCTGAAATGAACTCCCACTTCTCTCTTGTGTATTGTACTTTTTTTTTTACTATTTGGATTGCTGTTCCCTGGCTTCCGAGTTGTTATTCATGCTTATGTTGGTTTGACAATACGCCTCCAGAGGATTGAGGCTATTGAAAATGCGAACGGTGAAAATGAATTCCGTGCCGCCTTCGCTTGGTCGCAATGGGCACACAGCGACACCGTTTCCAAAGTGGACGTGGGATGGTGTGGATTAGTCCTTCACCACCTACTTGTATTTATTGGATTAACATTTACGTGCCTTCGCCCAGCAACAACACATTAGGGAGTTTAGGACAACAAATATTTTGTACGCGAGTGATCCACATTCAGTTGGATGATGGTTTGGTAACAATTACTGTAGGTACAGTGAAGGAACAATGCAAAAGATGAGCGTGGTAATGTCAGCTAATATTAATCAATAATAGGCAACAAACTATCAAAAGCTTGATTAGCTCGTTTAGAAATGTTTATTACAGTTGTCCAGTAACTACTTTTTAATCGATAATCGTTCTCCCGATATTGTCTAATTCCCAAAATCTGATACCAATATCAAACCGATACCAATATATGCAGTCATGGACTTAACATACTATGGCTAATTGTATTGTGATGCCCCACTTGATGCTTTAATAATCAAAATACAATAGTACCTCTACTTACTCTGCTGGGCAAAAGTTTGGCACCCCTGAAATTCTGTCAGATAATGCTCAGTTTCTCCCAGAAAATGATTGTGATTACAAATGCTTTGGTAGTAATTTCTTCATTTAATTTGCTTGCAATGAAAAAACACAAAGAGAATGGGGAAAAAAATCAAATCATTATTATTATACACAAAACCTCAGCCTAATATTTGGCAGCACAACCTTTAGACAAAATAACTGCGAACAACCGCTTCTAGCATCCATCAATGAGTTTCTTACAATGCTCTGCTGGAATTTTAGACTTTGGCCAACTGCTCCAGGTCTGAGATTTGAAGGGTGCCTTCTCCAAACTGCTATTTTCAGATCTCTCCACAAGTGTTCTGTGGGATTTAGGTCTGGACTCATTGCTGGCTACTTTAGAAGTCCCCAGTGCTTTCTCTCAAACCATTTTCTAGTGCTATTTGAAGTGTCTTTTGGGTCATTGTCCTGCTGGAAGACCCATGACCTCTGAGGGAGACCCAGCTTTCTCACACTGGGCCCTACATTATGCTGCAAAATTTGTTGGTAGTCTTCAGACTTCATAATGCCATGCACACTGTCAAGCAGTCCATTGCCAGAGTTAGCAAAGCAACCCCAAAACATCAGGGAACCTCCTCCATGTTTGACTGTGGGAACCGTGTTCTTTTCTTTGAAGGCCTCTTTCCCCCCCTGTAAACTCAATGTTGATGCCTCTTCCCAAAAAGCTGTACTTTTGTTTCATATGACCACAGAACATTCTTCCAAAATGTGTTTAGCTTTTTCAGGTAAGTTTTGGCAAACTCCAGCCTGGCTTTTTTATGTCTCTGTGTTAGAAGTGGGGTCTTCCTGGGTATCCTACCATAGTCCCTTTTCATTCAGACGCCGATGGATAGTACAGGTTGACACTGTTGTACCCTCGGACTACAGGACTGCTTGAACTTGTTTGGATGTTAGTCGAGGTTCTTTATCCACCATGCGCACAATCTTTCGTTGAAATCTCTCGTCAAATTTTCCTTTCCGTCCACATATAAGGAGGGTAGCCACAGTGCCGTAGGCTTTACACTTATTGATGACACTGCGCATGGTAGACACAGGAACATTCAGGTCTTTGGATATGGACTTGTAGCCTTGAGATTGCCCATGCTTCCTTACAATTTTGCTTCTCAAGTCCTCAGTTTTGCGGTCTTTCTTTTGTCCATGTTCAATATGGTACACAAAAGGACACAGGACAGATGTTGAGTTAACTTCAATCCATTTTAACTGGCTGCAAGTGTGATTTAGTTATTGCCACCGCCTGTTATATACCACAGGTAAGTAACAGGTGCTGTTGATTACACAAATTATATAAACATCACATGATTTTTCAAAGGGTGCCAATACTTTTGTCTGGCCCATTTTGGGAGTTTTGTGTAAAATAATAATGATTTAATTTTTTTCCATTTTCTTTTGTGTTTTTTCATTGCAAGCAAAATTAATGAAGATTTCAATACCAAAGCATTTGTAATTGCTATCATTTTGTGGGAGAAATTGAGCATTATCTGACATAATTGCCGGGGTGCCAATACTTTTGGCCAGCAGTGTACATGCGTATATACAAACGTAATTTTCAGGTTACGACAGGCCTAAACGGGAAAATATTGCCCCTTGTTAAGAAAAGTCTATTAAAAAAATAAGGTTGGTAATTTTCCCCGGCTGCAATTTATCTTTTTTTTTTTTTTTTTTTTTTTTTTTAAACCTGTCCTGTTCAGCTGTTTGACACAGAGAATGGAAGTCTAAGTGCCCGGATTCTGAACAGTTTTAATGTTTCACATGGAGAGTCTGACATACTCCCATTGTGATCATTCAAAATACCTTTTTATTATGACAAAGCAGCGAACAGGAAGGGATTATGGGGGGACAGAAGAAAAGAAATACAAGAGAAGAAAGAAAAGAAACACATACACAAACAACAACAAGAAATACATTGAACATCTAAACTAGTTACTAATATGCTGGTGCTATCGTCAGCGAGATGTATTTCCGGTTTACACCATGTGGGGGCCAATTGGCCAGTGAAAGTGGAGAATGGGGGTGGGGGTGTCTATAAGACTATAAGCTAAGTGATTGAAAGGGGTAGAGTGTACACAAATCAGTTCTGTGATCTAGAACCCAGTAATCGTGTGAATCTCTTATGAGTGTAAGCCCGTTGGCGACCAACCCTACGCCGCCGCATCGCCAATCCCGGCACCGGAACCCCCAACCCGAGCATGCCCTACCACATCCAGCAGCACGCAAGCCCCACCGGGCGCGCGACAGCCACGCAGACGGGCGGAGAAACCGCGCAGGCGCCAACCCAGGGCCACTGCCCCCACCCAGCCAGCCCGGGGAGGGAGGGCGGGCGGGGGGGTTGGGGGTTTCCATGCGCAGCCCGTCCCTCCTCCCGCCGCCCAGCAAAGGAGCCACCGTCCCCCCCCCCCGGGACCCAGGGTGGTCCCCCGGGCCACCCGCGCGGCCATCAACCGGCCTTCAGGGATGGCAGGAGGGGACGCATCACCAACCCCTGCAATTTATCATTGGTGCGTGCATATGTTCGCATGTGCTGCGTACACTCTGCACATGTGCGTTTTGATTGCATATGAAACTACAGTTCCTTTCACAGATGTTTGTTGGTCATCAACACACCGTAGAATTAAGACATACAAAATAAGGAAACACATCTATATTAAACAGTGTAAAACATTTGTATCGCTACACTCTAATGGAAAAAAGATATTCTACTAACAACTTTAAGCAAAACGCAAACTTGCAATTAAAAGGTGACACTTCAAACATGAAAACTCGCTGGTTAACAGCTTTGGAAAATGATGCGGAAAAAAAAAGGTAAAAAATTATTACTGACACCACATGTATGACGAAAATGGAAGACTAGTGCACTTCTTTTTCGACAGTGAAACGCTTAGGGTTAGCAGCTTGGTGAACATTTCAAAATAATAGCACGCCATTTTCAACATGTTTATAACAATAGAGTTAATCTCACATAATTCTACACTAAGAATAGCTTTAGAATGACACCCATTATGAAAAATCTGATTGGCATTGAATGATTTGGCTTCAAATTTTCCAACATGCACACTTTGCAGGACAAGATGATAGTCATTTTGGATCAAATAAACACTTTTGATGGGCTCTAATTGGCAGAGAACAAAATGGTGTTGGGTTTCTCACCCATTTCATATTCTGCACTTAGCTAGCTTTCAAATGACTTGTTATGCATTGAATGTGTGTGTTTTGTGTGTTATTTGTAATCTAGTTTGTGTTTTATTTAAGAATAACAATTGAATGCATTTGAATGGGTGATTTATTAGGATGTATTGTCACTACATTAAAAAAAATGACAATAATGCGTCTCTACTTGGGGAATTTTCGGGTTACGAGAGTACTTCCAGAACCAATTTATGTCGTAAATAGAGGTACCACTGTAGTGCAAACATTGGTGTTTTTGGATCATGTCCCCTTTGAGACAATCCTGGCATGTGCAAAGTATCATTAAGGCACTGCCCTCTCCCATAAGGCTCACACAATACTTCCAGGCAACCAATCAGACCAGACAATGCCAATGAGTGAAAGTTCCCATGATGCATTATGCTGGGCTTTTGCCCAGATTTTTAGTCATACATTATGTGTTTTATTACTGTTCTTGGTGACTGTTTCTTTCTGGTAGTGCAGTAGTTATATCTGGTGAGTTTATAATTCATCATACTTCATTTTATTTGTGCACAATGAATGCAAATGGTCTTTTCCTAACTAAACAAATCCCAAGCATTTAGCTTGGAGATATTAGGCCTGCACATGATATCATTTGAAAATCGCCTTTGCGATGTGCGCATGCGCAATAGTCCCACCGCAGTACATGCGATTATTTTTTTTGAACACGGAAACTTTTGTTTTGCTCCACAAAAGCAGCAAGTGTGTAGAGACATGGCCTCCTGGATCCCTTTTATATACAGCAATCTTCATCATTCACAAATGAACCCTCTTAGCCTGTAGTAAACAGCATAATATGAATACAATGTGGTCATGGTGCGTCAACCAAAGTCATCCCAAACGGCCATTCAAGTCATCATGTGAAAATACTTGTAGTTTTAATACATTCGCAAACCCCCAAAAAGTCGCAATGTCAGTTTTTTTCCAATATCGTTCAGTCCTAGCCGATATTATCGGCCACATATAATATCAGACAACTCCTATACCCCTTTCCCATTGGCCAAAAAACCCGTGTCAACCCACTAACAATCGGCTGTTGGTGGCAGTGGGAAAGGTGCAGCGACCCGCCTCGACCCGTGTCAATCAACCCGCCAAGCAACCCGCATTAAAATCACCTCGGCTCTGGTCGTCATGCAGTGTGAAAGCAAAACCCCGGGTCAACAGTCAACACCCTAATCTACGTGGTGACGTAGGCTCTTACGTGATGTGTCATAACAACATGCCAGTCGGCTCCCATTTAACACGCCCCACAACCGTAGCTACGTCGATGCTAACAACAAAGCTAGTAGAAGGAGAAGAATTCACGTCGCCTACGTTGCCACAGCACAAGCAGAGTGTTGATCCTTTGCCGCATTTCGACCATTTTGAGAGCAGTAAAAAGCATGAAAACAGAGAACACAAATGGAAAGGAGGCTTCCATCATGCTGTGCATTGTTTACTTCCTAGAACTGAATGAATTTGGTCGCATTTGTCGACGCGCATTTTAGCGTGGTGACGTCACGTAATCTTACGCACGGCTGAGGAGGGGTTGGGGGTTAGACGGGTGAAAAAAAAAAAAAAGACACGGCTTTTTTTTGTCAATGGGAAAGGTGCCAAATGCCAATTGCTAGTAGGTTGCATCAGCTTGGAAAAAACGCGCGTTGACCCACTAGTTTCAGTGGGAAAGGGGCATTACATATGATTTAGTTGATATCACAGTAACAGGGTTGCCAATTTGTGCTAATGTTAGCTTTTTCCCAGGAGTAGAAACTAGTTGTTGCTGATGATCAAGAGGACAAACTTGCTTATTTTTTTAAACATTAGTTGTCATTGCTGACATTGTACCTTGGTACTGTTCTAAAAGTACCGTACGGAAAAGTCCCAAATTTAAATGCACGTGCTGTTGCACACCTTCTGCTGATGTCGTGCATGTCAAGGCAGTTGAGTGCAATGAAAATGCACAGTGACACACTCCCAACACAAATTGCAGCCGTTTTCAACCTTGGAGTGTTCGTGTTCGTCAAGGTGTTTCAGACGACCGTTAGCGTCCCGTGTTAATTAACTCCAATCAATCTGATGGCTTTGCCATTAATTGATTTTGCCGGCGAATTGAATATGCAACACAAAGCTTGCCTAATAGAGGTAGGCTGCTTCAGCGAACTGTTCAATCAGTGAAGGGCACCAAACATTCAGCTTTCCTCTCCCCTTCACTCGTTTCTTAGCTACAGTATAATGTACGTGCCAAATATTTATTTTATTTTGTGTTGCCTTCATGGTCACATTTTTCTTCTTCAAATGTTTGTTTTCCTCTTGTGACATTGCATTTTTTAAAGAAATGACAAAGCAAATTTGCCTTGGCTTTGCCAGTCTTTGCTCTTAATGTTTCTGCACTTTTTCCAGCTAAAAAGTTTTTTTGCATCTGAGTCGCCTGTTTTTAAAAATCTGCCGATAGTCCTGAACTGACAGTTTTTTTCTTTTTGAACAAAAGTTCCAAACATGTTACTGTACAGTACTGTTTACAGTACTTCCTCTTGGAAGTACTTCCTCAGTACTCCTCCGGAGTATGTTGCAGAGCATAAAATGTATATACTTTTGTTTCTTTTGGCAACGTCATTGTATTTCTGGATTATTTTATTACTTTTTAGCCGTTACATTTAAAAAAGAAAAATTAAAAAATATTTTTAAGAAAATAGAACCCCGATCCTTTTCATCCGATTCCGATCCTCTGAAAAATGGCCTGATTTCCAATCATGTGATCGGATCGTGGACATCCCTAAATAAAAAAATAAAAATTAAAAAATCAATACTAGGCAGCACTATACAAAGAGTCAAACTAAGATCCATGTCGCATGGTAGCAAAAATGTCAGAAATAACGAATCATGGCAGAGCGTTCCACAAAAGCGTGAAAAAGAAGCACAGAGTAAGAATGTCTTATTTCCATGTTGTGCTAACTGCTTGCTCATTCCACTCTGCTAAGGCCATATGTTCCTCTGGTTGCTGCTAGCAGCTCCGGGTCACTGGAGCGCCATTTCTCCAGAGCTCGTCCTCACCCCTGGAAGCTTTCCGCTTAATCACACGCTGGCACGCGCACAGGTCAACTGTTCCTGATGGTAACACGCTCTCAGTCGGCTCTAGTCAGCATCGACGCGCTTGCTGCTGGTGGCGTCTCGAGCTCATCTTGTTGTATACTGAAGACACGTACCAAGCTTTTCAAACTCATGAGTCCACACACTGGACACGTTTTAAGAGGCAAAAAACAAAAACACTTGCAATTGACCTTAAAAACATTATCTTTATGGACTGAAGTGACAGATTGAAGAGGTGTTGAGAAGATTTATTGAAGTAGTCTTGCAAAGGCTTTTAGCGCCTATGCTTGACTTTACTATACAGTGGTACATTGACATACGAATGAATCGACATACGATCCTTGATACATCCAAAGTAATATTTGACTCGTCATTTGTCTCGACAAATGATGATGACATGCTCGAAATACGACGATTTACAATAGTGTTGCAATTTAATTGTTTTCCCGCAAGATAGCAGCAGATTCCCTTGTGAGACAAATCAACATGAGTCCCAAGAAGGTTTGTGTAGGTGGTGAAAAAAAGGAAAAAGGTGACACTTACCATTCAAGTTCAGATGGAAATGAGAGAAAAATATGAGCATGGTGTGCGGTCAGTGAACTGGCTCAACAATATGGCTGGAATATACTGTATCTACATCGGTTCGGCAGTCTTTATATGTTGACAATTTTTGTAACATCGACAAAGTCGTTGCCAGTTTTTGTCAGGTTTTTAATAATTCAGATCTTTTGCAACACCACACAGCATCTGTACTACTGAAAAGAGAAAGGAAAAACCTCCCACTCTTCTGCACCTTTCTTACTCTCTTGTCGGGCAAGCGGTGCATTCAACAACAGCATGCAAGACTCAACCGCCACATTAGGACCCGATTCGTTATATTATTATTATAACATTACTATTCTTGGCACTTATTATTTATTTGTTTTGCTATGTGTAATTGCTAGTTGCAATTGTACCTGCAGTATTTATGAAGGTAGGTTTTAAGACTGTGGAACGAATTAATCAAATTATAATGTATTCTTATGGGAAAATCCTGCTCCACATACGACCATTTCGACGTACAGACCAGGTCCTGGAACGGATTGAATTCTTATGTAGACCACTGAACTTGCAATGCAACTGTAATTGTTTGTATTTCCGTGCACTATAGAATGTACCCCTAAAAGATGAACGTTTAAAGGTTGAAAAACTACTTGTACTTCTCTAAAATTTGTGGTGAATTATGATCTATGTGGCCTTGAAATGGTTTTTAAAAGTCATAAATTTCATTTGACGAAACCCTGACCCTTCCATAATGTGGTGAAGAGGAAATGGTAGGGGCAAAGATTGCTGGAGTTTACTCTTTTTACAGGTTTTTTCTTCTTCTCTTAAATAAACAAAAGATTACGACACACAGTTCAGGAGCAAAAAGAAAGCAATGGACATCTCAGCTAAATAAATTTAGTCATAAATCAACAATTAAAAGCAGGACAGCCTGGATCTCGTTTCTTTAGTGCACCATAATGCTTTTGAGAAGATTCGGTCCCGACCTCCCTCTTTTTACAAATTAACCCCGTAAGGGCACTCCGTCAGAGTAGTGGAAATTCCCTGCCCATCTGTACACGTTGGAAAAACATCATGGACTGCTGCGATTAATGATTCCTGGTTATCTATCTATTTATTCATTTCAACATCAACACTCTAACTCCTTCATAACTGTTCACTGCCTAGTGGTTTTATGTTTTATTTTTAGATAATTTTATTGTATGTTATTTATGTATTAATTCCTTGTGCAATGCACTGAAAGGGAGTTGCTACTTTTAATCTCATTGTACTGTGTATATTAACAAATAAAGTTCTATTCTAAGTATAAACTAGGGATGTCCCGATCCAGGTTTTTGCACTTCCGATCCGATACCGATATTGTTTTGCACTTCCGATCCGATACCGACCTATCTGAGCATGTGTTAAAGTTTAGTTACATAGCCTCCTTACTTAGTTGTCAGACTCATGTTGAAAAAGGTTTTAGTACCCTTGATAACAACTAGCCAGCTGAATTAGGTGAGTTTGAATAACACACAATGGTTGGTAACAAGAAACTGACCTGTTTATTCAGTGACAAACACAAAACATTATAAATAACAAACAGAAATGGCATAGTCAGTCAGTAAAACGTGCAAATATTGTAAACTGTCTTAAAAAAGCAAAACACACCAACAACCTCAGTGGAAAATCCCACAAATCCCCCAAGCTATTAGATGCTTTTAATGTTTCGTGCATTAGTTACAAAAATTGTATAAAAAGCCTCTCAGGTTTAAATAAACGACTATTTCAGTATCAAGTTAACATTTTAAAACAGTAAATAAAATATTAAGTCCCCATTCTGTATCAGCATCTTTAAACTACATTCAATTCATTTAATTTTGCGAATCAACTGTCAAAGTTGTTAAAATTGCTCCCGTTATTCCATAATTTCCCTTCTGTCTACTTTCGACATGTGAAAGTTTTAAAACTGTTTTGAAGATAGATTCAAGTCAAGATTTTGCCGATTTAGGAGTATTTTAGATAAAAAGTTAATTAGGTTCGCTTGGAAGGTTCACAACAGCCTACTAGGGAAGTCTTCTGCTTTAAGATGGCGGCTGTTTTCTAACGCATCTGGTTTTCAATACTTCAATGTTGCTAACGCAGTCAAGTCTGTCGTGTAGCATTTGGTTCTATATACATATGATATCTATTATCTCCAGTAAAACTACGTTGACGTAGTTTGTTGCGGCTGTCAGCAGAAGTCAGGTATTCTTGTGTTTTTTATCCAGCGGCATGAGTTGAGCTAAAGCCGTGAGTTGAGCATTGGCATTACCCGGGTCTAAGACAAGTTATGTTTACTTTCGGGACGCAATGCGGTCAGTTTTTCATTGCGTCCCGAAGATCGCACTGTGTATTAGTTCCGCTTTACTTGACATATTTCAATAATCGGAATTTGGATGTTTGTGAATCGTTCTCGAATCTTCAGCGGCCGAATCGCTTGTTGGATGGTGCGTCTTTACTCATGTGAGATAATGGCTCATCATCCAGAATGAATTCTTCGGCAATGACTCTTGTTATTCCCTGGGCTTTTGGACTGTCGAGTGCCAGTTTGTCACGCATAGCAAAAGTTTCTGCCAGTGTTAGTTGCGTAGGACCTTTCATTTTTGTCTTCGGTTTTCTTAACATACTCCTCATATTGTTTGTGGTGGTATTTCGCTAAATGCTTGATTAGGTTGGTTGCATTAAAACTTCTTACAGATTTACCACTACGCTTGACTTTATTGTGGCATATGTTGCTCTCTGCCTCTTCGTCTTTGTCGTCCTTTAAGGTGAAATGATCCCACACAGCTGAGATTTTTACCGATAGTCTCTCGGTAAATTGGGAGACTGTCATGTAAATGTAGTGTGTTGAAGGTGTGCCGTAAAATGCAGACCGGATTTTAGGGAAACCGAAGCAAAAACTGGAATGGATTATGTAAATCGGTGCACTGGAAAACCCGGACCGGAATTTAAAAAACTGGATCGGAAGTCTGGATCGGAATTTTTCCCGTGTTCCGATCCGATACCCATGCGCATTTTTTTGCCCATATCGGCGTCCGATCCGATATTTGGATCGGATCGGGACATCTCTAGTATAAACTACACATTCATATCCCCTTTTCATATCTTAGAGGAGGACAGCCACTTATCTATAAGTTGAAGCACAGGAATAAAAGAGCAATGAACAAATTCGTATAAATATATATTTTTATTGGCAACCTAAAAAAAAACATCATTTTTGTAAATTACTAAATATAAAACTAAGAATCATATGTTCATTAGTATTAACAACCTTTCTGCCACAAAGTTTCATAATGAGTTCAAGTGCATGTTTCTGCAGATCATTCCTCCAACTTAATTGGAGTCCATTTGTGGTAAATTCATTTGATTGGACATGATTTGGAAAGGTACACACCTGCCTATTGAAGGTCCCGCAGGTGACTTTCTATGTCAGAGCAAAAACCAAGCTTGAAGTCAAAAGAATACCAGATGCACTGTACTCTGTGAGCTCTACCCACTTGTTTTTCCTCCTACATTGGCTTCTCTTCCATACACCAAGATGTAAATTTTCTGCAAACCCTCAAGGTCCTGCTTTTTATCATAAAATGTGATTAAGCCACAAAGAACTTTTCATGGGCTGAAAAAGTGCCTTCATCAAAATAGCTTTCCGTGACTGTTGGAAATTATTTTTCATTCATGAACATATGCGAGCACTCAAAAGCCTCATTTCCTCATCTAAAATATGAAAAATTGTCAAGGACTGTGCAAAACAAAAATAAATCAGTTTCCTCAGCAGTGAAGACATCATAGAACCACACGGTAATTAATTTCCATTATTCTAGGCAGAATTCTGTGTTCATTACCACCTCTGAAAATATGAACTGATATCTGCAGTGTTAATGAAACTTTTTCCCCCCCTTTAAAATTCAACCCTGCCCGGAGCTTGACGACAGCAAGTCATTAGCATTCTATTCAGAGAGAAGCTCCATTGATTCCACTTGATTGAGCAATTAAGTATATTTGCAGTCCAACATTGGCGAGATTTACCGATGGCCTGTTTCTTTTGACAGTGGAAATTGGCAGCATTGTCACGTAACCTTGTTGTGAAGACCAAGAGATTATTGCATACGTAAGCATGTAGAATCAGATTTTCGCTTAACTACCCAATAATTCTTCCCCTTAATTGTCGCACTGTGTCGAGGACAGATTCATTTGTTTTCTTTTGTCATCTTGTGAATGATGGATTTCATCCATTTGTTTCTCTGCACATTCTCTGGAAGATGGCAAGGTCAAAATGACCGAGTACCTCATAATCAACATTAATTGTTAGAATATAGCAGAGTGATCATTTTCAGCAAAAAAAAAAAAAAAAATGGGAAGGTTGACAAAGGTGTTCAGTGTCTTCTCCGTTAGTCAAAAAGCTAAAAATACTTATTTAGTCCTCTTGTCTTTCACACAGCAAGCCCAGAACCAAGCCTTTGCAAATAATTTTGTGTTTGTGAGCCGTATCGTGATGAAACCTGAAATATCTGTTTTATACTTCTTAGGAACACTAGTTTGCATTTAAAGTATCGTTTTTATCCGCTACAAAGTCCCAAAGATCTTAGTAAGAATGACAGTGCTTTTGATGATTGTACCAAACTTTTATCTATTTATGATTTCCTGGTCCATGCAGAGTTCACACATTGACTGAATTGTACTGAAGTACCTCAGACTGCCACCATTTTTCAGATTCCTTCCATGGATAGCCTGTGTTTTAGTTGTATACATTCAGCTTTTAAGGCAGTTAAGATCCAAATAGGAAACATGCTGTAGAAATTGTCAATTTTTTTTCTCTCTCACTTTTTAAAGGACCAACATTTACAGTGAATTTAGCAACTTCTCGGTCCCATGGCACATGGGCGTGTATAAGTGATGTACAATGTGACTATTAAAAAGGAAAAAAAAAAAAGTATTATAAAAATACATTCAATCATGGTATATTGGTATCATGATTTAAAATAGCCCATATCGATAGAGGATTTTTCCCATATTGCACACCACTAGCGTATAGCTGTTAATGGAACTAGTTCACTTCTTTATTGATGACGTGAATCCGGACAAAAATGCATTCTTTCACGTAGTATTAGCTTATAGACACTCAAATGAATTCAAAACCCATAAAACAGTACTTCACAGTGCAGATAAACAATGGCCCGAAGCATACTGTGAAAGCAGCGATGTAATGGCAAAAGTCAGTCACCTGACCTGAAACCGACTGAGCTTGCATTTTACTTGCTAAGGGCAAAATTTGAAAGGAAATTCACCAATAAGCAGAAACTGAAGGCAGTTTCAGCAGAAGCATGGCAGAGCATCACCAGGGAAGAAATGTCTCCAGGCTGACTAGTTTGTTATTTTTTTGTCTCAGTACTAACCGTGCTTGAGTTTATTCAACCTGTCAAATGTGAAGACCATTGTTTAAACCAGTGTTGTTTTCGTCACCAATCACGAGAACGAAAATATTACGTCGACGAACAATTTTTTCATGACGATGACGAGCTAAAAACGTGGCACGGGGGACTAGAACATAAAGAGACATACCAGTTTTCGTTTGACGAGATGACAGCAAGATGAAAATGCACAGTTTCTCTCATATGTTCACAATGCGTGACATCTTCATATTGTACGTGGAGTACGTCAGCAATGTTTGGGTCGTGAGATATGCTGCGCCTCTCCCACACCCTCCTTACTGGAGTTTAGGATGTGTCTAAAGCTAGGCTGCGCTCCATCTTGCTTGTTGGGAAACACAGTATAATTTGTTTTATCTTGGCAAGAGAGAATATGCAATGCTGCTTTATTTAGCCTTTGAAAGTCTTTGCTGAGTGATCATCAGACACTAAATTAACTCCTAGCGTTAGCGTAGCATTTGCGTTAGCATTAGCTTCAGAATGGCAAACGTCTTCTTAAAACACTGGCCAATATAAAGCAGAACCACTTGGCTTTTCTGGTCAGTAAATCAAGAGGAGAACCAGTTGAACCAAATGACATTTGGCTAATAGCCCACTTCAGCTGTTTTGTTTGGTAAATGAGCAATTACGCGGAAATACTGATTGCCTGCAACTTCTGGTTAGACTCGGTAAGAATAGCAACCCCCCCCCCCCCCAAAAAAAAAAACAAACAAAAAAAAAAACAGACTTTCCAGTGTTAAATGCGCGGACATTTTTTTTGTTTTACATACAGTTTGTGGCTTCCAGGTGGGTTTAATTGAAAATATTGCACTGCTTTTCCTCTTGAGCATGTATTATCATCACCAAGTTGGTGTTGTCCTTGTAGAAGCTACAATATGTGCTCGTCCATCTATGCTCATTCGAAATTGTTGCAAACCTTTATTTTTGGACTAAAACCTTTGAATTTTACGGACAAAAACGTTGAATGACAACTTAAACGAGATGAAATTTGTATGATATATCTTCGACAAAAAGTAGACGAAGATGAACACATTTTGAAATGACTAAAATAAAGTATATTTGTCCAAAAGACTGAAACAAAAAATTGAAAGGGCTGCCAAAAACAACACTGGTTTAAACAATTTAAATAGATTTACCCGTTTCGACCCCTATAGGTTCTGAGTTTGCGTTGTCCTCTTCTCCAACAAGTTGGTCTAATCCTGTCAGCCTGGCTTTACCTCCATTTGCATTGTCAATGTTTACCGCTCAGCAAACGTTCACTTCTTTCCCTTGTCGCGCCATTTGGGCACTAGAAATTCCTCGATTTGGCGCACTGCACGCCACACCATGTTCTGTTCCGAGTTCTAGTCCTGCCAAGTCTTGCACTCTGCGAATTTGGGGGTGAAAAAAATAAAATGAAATCCACCACTCCCCTGGATAATGTCAGCTTGCTTGCTTGTGAGCACAATAACTGAAATCTCTTAAGTGCTTGCTTGCTGTGTATGTATAGCTTTACCCCCACCATGTTTCTATTTCTTCCCCATCTTTTTTTTAAAGGTTAACTCATCGGGGTGCAGAATATTGCCGTCACATTAGCATATAAATGCGCTCCTTGTGATGTGCTTTTTAATACAGAGAGGAGATTTAAAAGTATAATCATACACAAAATGATGATGTGCCAGTGAACGGGACAAACACGAGGCAATGGAGGTGTACTGATGATGTGTGTGTTTGCTTGCCTGCCTGCCCTCGTGAATGACAGTGCAATCAGCAGTAGCTTCAACAGGAGAAATATGCTCACGATTACTAAACTGTATTCCCCTCCTCTCACCACCACCCCTTTAGAAGCCCAAACAGAAAGACTGGCACCCTCCCGACGGCTTCATCCTCGGTCTCTGGACGCTCATCCTGCTTGTGTTTTTCAAGACGTACGGCATGAAGCACCTCAAACACATCTTCTGAGACGTGCACTGCGAAGAAGCCGAGGAACCTTTAAAACGGCATGCTCAAATGGGACCTTGTAAGATGTATGCCGACACAACTGTGAGGCTCAACGTTTCTTATTTGTTTTTGCACTGAGACATACTGTATTTTGATTTTTTTTTTGTATTTATGTAATGGGTTTAAGTTATAAGCAGAAGCCTGGGGCTTCTTTGCACAATTAAGGCTGGATTTTTTATTGCTAATCAAAGCGGTGTCTTCCTTTTGACTAACAGTCAGGGGTGCAACGGTACACTGAAATGTAATTTCGGTTCGGTTTTTCAAGTGCTTGGTCCGGTTCATTTTCGTTACAAAAGCAGGGAAAATAAATACTTAAAATTTGAGGTCGACCGTTATGGGATTTTTCAATACCGATATTTTAAAAAATTTGCAGCAGATTGCCGATATCCAAAGCAGATTTTGTGAGCCGATATTTGAGGCAGATATTTTTTTAAAGGCATGTAGATTATGAAAGGCAATAGGTTTAAAAAAATAAAACAAATAAAAATAAATAAATAAATAAGGCTTCAACAGCTTTAAATTTACAATGATGACCTGAGACTTAAAGGATTAATTTGTTCTAATGCTACCAAACCAAGAATAATTTTATGATTATACACACTCAGCAAGAATTGTACATTATTTTGAAATAATTAAACCCACCCAGATGTCACGACAAGATGTAAACGAGAGTTTGAGAATGCTCGCCATGCCAAAGCTAATGCTAAAACAAATATGGTAATGCTACGAGTTACATTTAGAGTGTAAGGATCACACAGTAAACACCTTAAAATGCTAAAGCAAAATTGCACATTTTCTCATGCAAGATAAAAAAAAAAAAAAAAACAATATTCACAAAAGGCAAGCTTGAAGCTTTCTGTAGCAGCCAGCCTACAAGCTGCTGCAGGGTCCTTCAGGGGTCCTAAGGTCTGTCAGCGGCGGCCACAGTTGCCCACACAAATGCTTGATCAAAATCCTGTTTTATCGGCTTTGTTGTTGTTGTTGTTGTTCATCGACCGATGTTGTAAAAAAGCCCACATATCTGTCTACCTTTACCTAAGTGGTTTAAATTTTAAAAATGTAACTAATAGAACATGTGTAAATAAATAAAAGTGACCTATTTGCGTTATATTAAAAGAAAATACGCCGAGATAAAATTAAAACAATTATAACAATTTGAAAAATGTAATTTCATTTGGAGCCCTGAATGTCCGACACTTGAACTCCTACAAGAATTTGGTTCCCGCATGCAGCACTTGGGTCGCACTAATAAGAAATTTTACGAGGGGAAAAAATTGCTAAAAACAAAACCGAACAGTACGCAAGTGAACCAAACCAAACATGCAAAAACGAAACGTTTCAATATATCCACGTTACCAGTTACACCCTAACTGTTGATATTCATGTACATACAGTAGTATGGAAAGTTTGGAGTCCCCTGACAATTGCCATGATTTTCCTTTAGAAATAATTGGTTGAATGGATCAACAATTTCATTTAAATATATCCTCTAGCATACAAACGCAGTAAAATCTGGGAAGTGGAAAAAAAGTTTATAGGAGTTACAGAAAATGTGTAATAAATATTGAAAAAAAAAGATGCTAGGTTCATAAAATTGTGCAGGCTTGTTGCTTCTCTTTGAATACCTTGACCACTCGTTATTAGAACGCCAATTTTGTTTTGTAAGGGTTAGGGTTGAACCATGATTTACAGTACATACACAGGTTAAATCAGTCATAAGAAGGGTACTTAAAGTAGCCATTATCAAGTGTTTCTCCTTTTTGTTTCTTCCCTAACTAGGTACGTCATGGGAGCCTCAAAACAAACTCACAAATGACCTGAAATCAAAGACTGTTCAACGTCATGGTTTAGGTGGAGTTTTCAACTGTCAGTTTCCACTGTGAGGAACGTAGTTAGGAAAAGAAAGACCACTGGCAGAATTCTAGCTAAAATCTCAGATCGGTAGAGGCAAAGGATTGTAAGAACATATACTTTGGACTGATGAAACTGAAATTGAGTTATTTTGACAGAAAACAATGGTCAAGATTCAAGAATCATTGAAAAAGGTTAAGTTGCACCTGAGACGTAATCTTCAACAAGACAGAGACCCTAAACGCAGTTCAAAATCTACAAAGGCAGTCATGCAGAGAAAGCAATGTAACTTTCTGGAACGGCTTTTCAGTCCCCGGACCTGAATATTATGGAAAATCTGTGGTGTGATTCAAGGTAGGCTGTGCATGCTCGGAAACTATCAAACCTTACTGAACTGAACATGGTTTTTAAAAAAGGATGGTCCAAATTTCCTGCCAATACCATCATTGGATGCTGTAGACTGTGTTTTGAACCTGTTATTTTTGCAAAAGAAGGATCTACTAAATATTTAATTTTTCTGTTGAGGTGCCCAAATTTATTATTTGGAATAATTATTGCACACATTCTGTAACTCCTACTAACACTTTCCCCTTCTAAAATATAAAATATATTTAACTGAAATTATTGAATTATACAACCCATTATTTTATTAAAGAAAACCTTGATACCACTGTATTTCGTCATCATTAATTACTGCAATCTGTAATTAGGGATATTTTAATAAATAAAGCTGTCCATGTTTTGGGGATTAACAGTGTCTTGGATAAAATTACACAAACATAAATTACTAGTTTAAGCCCTAGCATAATCATAGATGAAAAGTATGGCAGCCCACCAGGCTTATAAAACAGTTTCACTGAGTTGCACTCTTCTACAGTGTTGCACTGTGTCCTTATATCCATATTTTCTGATCACTTGTTGCAGCCTGTTGCTCAAAATGTACGTGTAAAACTAGTTTTTAACCGTTAACAGATATCCCGATATTGTCCAACTTAAACTGATCTATGCGGTCGGGGACCTGACATATTATGGCTAAATGTATTGTGATACTCCACTGGAAGCTTTATTAATGTAACAACAATGTTTTCCAAATAAAATAAACATTATGTTAAAAATAACACAACTTAAAATGAAGTTATGGAAAAAGTGCCTATTTTGTACCACTATATTGTTGAAATCAGTTTTATGAAGCAAGTGCAAAGTGTCAATAAGGCACTTTTTCTGTCCTCAGTGTATATGGAGGTACACAAATGGGCAGATAGCAAAAATATCGGGCTCCAAAGAGAAGTCAGACACTGGAGTAAAGTTGAATTGGCTTTACTGTAGTCATCTTTTTCCTGACAAGAGCACTGATACTTTTTTTGTAAAACTAACAACAGAACATTGTGTCTATATTATATGAAATATATATAAGATATACAAATAAAGCAAAGTACACACCACATGTCAATTTGAATAGAAACTGGTAGTACAGCTTGCAAGCAATGAAATAATGTAATCACACTTTACAAAAATGGAAACGAAACAAAATATATAGTGGGGAGAACAAGTATTTGATAGACTGCTGATTTTGGTGGTTTTCCCACTTGCAAAGCATGTAGAGGTCTGTAATTTGTATCATAAGTTCTTTTCAACTGTGAGGGACGGAATCTAATACAAAAAAACAGAAAATCACGTTGTATGATTTTTAAACAATAAATTTGCATTTAATTGCATGAAATAAGTATTTGATAAATCAGAAAAATCGAACTTAATATTTGGTACAGAAACCTTTGTTTGCTATTACAGATACCAAACGTTTCCTGTAGTCCTTGACAAGGTTTGCACACACTGCAGCAGGGATTTTGGCCCACTCCTCCATGCAGATCTTCTCCAGAGCCTTCAGGTTTCGGGGCTGCTGCCGGGCAACACGGACTTACAGCTCCCTCCTTAGATTTTCTATCGGGTTCAGATCTGGTGACTGGCTAGGCCACTCCAGGACCTTAAGATGCTTCTTATGGAGCCACTCTTTAGTTGCCTTGGCTGTGTGCTTTGGGTCGTTGTCATGCTGGAAGACCCAGCCACGACCCATCTTCAGGGCTCTCACTGAAGGAAGGAGGTTGTCAGCCAAGATCTGGTGATACATAGCCCCATCCATCCTCCCCTCAATACGGTGCAGTCGTCCTGTACCCTTGGCAGAGAAGCAGCCCCAAAAAATGTTTTCTCCTCCATGTTTCACGGTTGGGATGGTGTTCTTGGGGTTGCACTCATCCTTTTTTTCCTCCAAACACGACGAGCCGAGTTTAGACCAAAAAGTTCAATTTTGGTCTCATCTGACCACATGACCTTCTCCCATTGCTCCTCTGGATCATCCAGATGGTCAGTGGCAAACTTCAGACGTGTCTGGACATGCACTGGCTTCAGCAGCGGGACCTTGCGTGCGCTGTAGGATTTTAATCCGTGACGGCGTAATGTGTTTCCGATGGATTTCTTCGAGACTGTGGTTCCAGCTCTCTTCAGGTCATTGACCAGGTCCTGCCGTGTAGTTCTGGGCTGATCCCTCACCTTCCTCATGATCAGTGATGCCCCACGAGGTGAGATCTTGCATGGAGCCCCAGAACGAGGCAGATTGACCGTCAACTTGAACTTCTTCCATTTTCTAATAATCGCTCCAAGAGTTGTTACCTTCTCACCAAGCTGTTTGCTTATTTTCCTGTAGCCCATCCCAGCTTTGTGCAGGTCTATTATTTTATCCCTGATGTCCTTACACAGCTCTTTGGCCTTGGCCTTTGTGGAGAGGTTGGAGTTTGTTTGTTTGAGCATGTGAACAGGTGTCTTTTATACAGGTAACAAGTTCAAACAGGTGCAGTTACGTCCGGTAATGAGTGGAGAACAGGAGAGGTTCTTAAAGAACTAAGAGCCGAAATATTTACTAGTTGGTAATGTATCAAATACTTATTTCATGCAGTTAAATACAAATTTATTATTTAAAAATTATACAATGTGATTTTCTGGATTTTTGTATTAGATTCCGTCCCTCACAGTTGAAGAGAACTTATGATACAAATTACAGGCCTCTACATGGCTTGCAAGTGGGAAAACCAGCAAAATCGGCAGTGTATCAAATACTTGTTCTCCCCACTGTACACATCTCCAATATAATACACAAGGCTCATGAATATAAAACAAATAATGTAACTACAAGCCATGCTTGTATAAGGCATAAACAATGTGGTGAGATGGCAAGAACTGCTATATGGTGCACTGGCTGCTTACATTTAGCTCTCTCTATTCGCAATGAGCTCGCGTCAACATATGATGATGTCAGGAGAAAGTGCTGGAACAATTCCAAACTAATTACACCTAGCGCTAGCAGGGAGCGTCAAAACACCCGAAACACAGGTAGGCAATAGTGGACATTGCCATGTGCAAGTTAGCCCAAAACAGATAATGAAAAACAGATGTTGATATAATCCGATATCATTTTAAAATGCTTTTATCGGCCGATATTGTCGGCTACCCGAAGAGCTCTACTGCTATCGATTATTTAAGTAATCGATTAATCTATCAACTAGTTAGTTCGGATAATCGAGTAATCGGATTAAGAACATTTAATGTGTTGCAGAATCAATTTTAGTAGATGTAAAACAAAGGCTTGCTAGGATTGCACTTTCAAAAACATTAAATGCAAATGCAAAATTTGTGTTTCTTCAACCTATGCAGAATTGGACTTGCATTTCATAAGAGCAATAAATCCATTTCGAAATAAATACCTGAACTTGGCCTCAAACATTAAAAAAAAAAAAAATGAGTAAGTGAGCATTTAAGTATATGTATAGCAAAAGTCCGCTTTCTTAAATGCTATAAATTTTTTTCCAATGCTCTTAAGAAATCTTTCAAACACAATTCACACAAAAACGGCAAAATATACCTATAAACTAAATTACGAATCCATAAAAAAACATTAGCTCAAACACAAACGTACCATATGTTGGTCTTAAGAGCTGGATTCAGCCATGTTAAATGAGTTATGTCATATTCACTGTTGCCACTCGAGGACAGAGTATCCACCCAAATTGATCAAACTAAATGCAAACATTCATTCATTCATTCATTTTCCATGCCGCTTATTCCTCACGAGGGTCGCGGAGGTGCTGGAGCCTATCCCAGCTAACTTCGGGCAGTAGGCAGGGGACACCCTGAATTGGTTGCCAGCCAAACGCAGGGCATAAATGCAAACACTTGCAAAACAAACCATTACAACGCCACTTTAATGAAATGAGTCCTCGAAGCAGCAAAATTGGATTCGAAGCTTTTTTTCTAATCGAATTACACGAGTTCATCGATTAATCGTTGCAGCACTAATAAAACGACGTGTTGTTTAATGTGGCTGTTTTGCGGGTGATTTCTAAGGTTTATACTACTACAAACTTTGATTTTGATTGAATGAACCCCAAGTTTGAAGGTATAACTACCGTAACTCTTCTATAGAAGGTCAGTGTTTGCGAAAGCATGCTATACTTGACCTGACATTTCAATGTAGAGATGAATTAACTTTGTCCAAACCTGACTTTATTTCAGATATTTTATCTACTATCTACCAAATTTGAACAGGTGCACAAGGCCAGATGGTAAAAAAAAGTAAGTGGAGTGTAACGGCGAAACTTTAAAACTTGAACACTTGGGAGAAAAATAGGGGATTTTGTGACTTCAAGCATGTAGTGTAACTCCAGCCTAAGTGTGCACAGAAGCGAGTCCTTGAATAAGAATTTAATCACTTTTAGCGGATGTTCTGCTCAGCATATTTCGTCTATTTTTGTGTCCAAACTGCTGGGCCAGCCAGAAAGGAAAAGCGGAATGGGGCCCGTCTGATTGGCGACGACGGCGCCGCTGAGATGACTACGTTGCGTCTGTGCTGTCGGTGCGCATTACACCCCCTGACTGTCATATGGTGGATAACAATCCACATAATACGGTCTCCTTTTTCCTATTCACCAAATTGCCCTCTCTGCAGAAACATCCATTAGCTTCCCGGTTGTGTAGCGCTCTGACTTGAGGCTATTTCCGCTGCCCCTCACGGTCCGGCGATAAGTGAGTGATAAGCCAGTAAGCCCCGGTGGCCGTCCCACTACGGCTCCTCTTTGATATAATGGTCTTTCTTTCATTTTTCTTCCTCCTTTCATTCCTGGTGTGACCCTACATCAATGCCTCATTGCCGGGAGGACTGATTGATGTTTAAAGCACACGGTCGCCTCCCTTCTCCAAAAGCAGACAGCTGCTGCATCAGCCACCCGGGTGCCTTTCTTATACATTATTAATACCGTGCTCATCTCTTCCTTCCCTTTCCGTCCCTTTTTATTTTTTATTTCCCGCCAGCCAATTCCCACAGCTTTCCCAACCTTTTTCATGGAGGGAGCCTTGTTTTACTTTCTCATTTTGGCGAGATGCCGGTGCCCCGATTATAGATAAATCGCTGAATCAAAAGAATAAATTTGTCTCTAACTGCTCTTAACTGACAATATTGAGCTTCCCTAAGTACTTGGGGATCTTCCTTTTACCGCTGCTGGCTCCTCCCTTGAAAGTCGTCTCAGATATACGAAAGATTTGTTTCAATATCCAATTGTGCTACTTTTGGGGAGCGCGACTGTTCTCTGGGCTTGGAGGTGTGTCAGAAAAGTGTCAAAATCCAAGCTACAAATCCCCCTGTTGTATAACACACTTTCTCAGTTTTGTCTTTCACACATTCGTGCGCTCCTGAAAGGATTTTCCGCATTTTCGTTGTCACAACACTTGATTACGCTGAGGAAAATAGCACACGGTGCCAGATCGTTTGAGCTCCCACATGGCGGCTTACTGCGTTAGAAAGACCGACAACACTTTTATCATGTGCATCCCAGCGGAAAGAATCATGTTTTATTGAACTCATTGGCTGGTGTTGACGGGGTTAGAAGGCCAATCCATTCTGACTGGGAGAGGTTGGCAGTGAATGAGCGAATAGCACTGTCAATAAATTGATTGGAAGACTGTTAGTGATACACTCATTGAAATTCGCAACACGATTGGACTTCTATCATCATCTTGGGAAGGGCGACAATCGCTTCGTTTCATACAACAGCGTGCGTAGCTGGTGGCCATCTTTGTAGGTCAATCAGCGGTTGGAAACTAAATCTCAGAACAATTTGCACAGAATCAGCGCTCTATTTCTTAGTACAGTGGTACCTCGACATGCGATCGCTTCGACACACGATCTTTTCGACATCCGACGTAAAATTTGACTCTCGATTTGCTTCTACATCCGACGACATGCTCGAGATTCGACTAGTTTTTCCACAAGACGGACGCACGGCGGATTTTCTTGTGAGAGAAATCAAGATGGGTTCCAAGAAGGTTAGTGCAGGTGGTAAAAAAGTAAAAAGGGGATGCCTACCATTGAATGATAAAAAAAATATGAGTGTAGTTTTGTTATTATTACTATTATTATATTCCGATTTTTTTTCATAATTTATTGGTTTTGCTCCATGTAATTGCTATTTGCAATAGTACCAGCAGTATATATTAAGGATTTAATGTAGGTTTTCGGGCTGTGGAACGAATTAATGAAATTATAATGTATTCCTAAGGGAAAATCCTGCTTGACATACGTCCATTTCGATTTACAAACAAGGTCCGCGAATGAATTAACTTTGTATGTAGCGGTACCATGACATCATTTTAGTTCTGTATCGATACCGATGCAAGCGTTTGTATCAGTGCAACACTAGTCTTTATGTTCCATAGACTTCATAATGATATTGATGGGTCAGATTCGACCTTCACTGCGCCACGCCTTCAAGTAGAGGGCCATCCCACAATTCGCTTCAATTAGTCGCAGTAGGTCGCAGCGACACGAAAGCTGTACTGCATACAAACAGGAAGGATTGTCTCAGGAGTGATTTGTTCGAGGATTCAAGGTAACTATTTTTTGTTTTTTCACAAGAATACTGCAGTTTTTTTTGCTTTTAACCAACAAACGAGACTGTTTTATGTCCATATATATAAAGCAGGGATTTAAGCATTTTTTCACAAGAATTTTCACCGGAAAAGCTGTTTACATATGCCGGCCGCCACATTGACTGACAGACTAGCATTCTAATTTCCTGACTGTCTCAGGAAATTAGAATATTGTGTATTCTAATTTCCTGAGACAGTCCTGTATATATACACAGGACTGTCTCAAAAAATTAGAATATTGTGTATTCTAATTTTCTGAGACAGTCCAGTATATATATATATATATATTAGGGCTGTCAAAATTATCGCGTTAACGCGCGGTAATTAATTTTTTAAAATTAATCACGTTAAAATATTTGACGCAATTAACGCACATGTCCCGCTCAGACAGTATTCTGCCTTTTGGTAAGTTTTACAGCAAGGTTTTTTGTGCTGTCTAACAACGAACTCTTGTGGTCGCTTTGCGACATGGTTTATTGCATTCTTGCCAGTTCAATATGGCTGCACGACGTCTCGGGCTGACGCCTACGTTGTAATGTTGTGCTTGTATGATCCTTGGACAAGATTTGTCCATAAGTATGGTTGTTGTAAAGAATGTACATAATATGTTAGTAAGCGAACTGTTATATTTTTTGTATGAGACGCTTTTTGTTTATGTTTAGTGAACCTGTATAGCGTGCTAAGCTAACATTGTTGCTAATGCAATGCTTGTGTACTTTTTTTTTTGTAGTTTCACTACGGTCTAAAGAGGACAATGGTTTGAGGCCATTTTATTAATAAATCAGATGAAAAAGGAAGAAGTCTGATTATTAAGGCGTCGTTCACTAGCTGTCTAGCTTTGGAAAAAGTAGACGCTTTGGAGTGAGGACAGCATAGACAGATTTAAATGACAGTAGAGTGAAATGCCCACTACAGTCCTTATGTACCGTATGTTGAATGTATATATCCATTTTGTGTCTTATCTTTCCATTCCAACAATTTATTTGACAGAATACATATATAATTTACAGAAAAATATTGCATATTTTATAGATGGTTTGAATTGCGATTAATTGCGATTAATTACGATTAATTAATTTTTAAGCTGTAATTAACTCGATTAAAAATTTTAATCGTTTGACAGCCCTAATGTATATATAAGTGCTGTCAAACGATTAAAAAATTTAATCTAGTTAGTCATATGTCAACTGTGTGATTAATCATGATTAATCACATTTCCCTCGGAAGTTGCTCTTCAGGAAAAAACAGGAAAATACTATAATGAACTTAAAATTTGTTTTAAGATGAAATGTATGATGTGTGAATAATTTACCGTAATTTCCCGAATATAAGGCGCCCCCGTGTATAATGCGCACCCCAAATTTACTTGTAAAATCTAGGGGAAATTATTGTACCCGTTTATAACGTGTACCCTAATTTTATCACCAATAAATAGAAGAATACAAGAAAACAGAGCTAGTGTACAGATACAGAAATGTCATTTCACTGACTGGTGAAACACAGCACTAGCATAGCACATGGGTAGTTCAAAACATTACCATAAACTGACTGATGTGCACACAACTTTGGTTTTATCCAGATTTCCATTAGGCAGCCTTTTAAAACGGAATTTGCCATGAAGCAGTCCTGGGTCATCATCCTCACTCATCATGGGTGGCTGCATTTTGTCCTGCATTGCCACGCGGAGAATGTAAACATCAGCGTGTGGGACTACGAGAGGCACTTGTGGCCAAACTTAGTGTGAGCGGTAAATTGCGTTATTTTTTTTTTTTAATGCGTTATTATTTCCAGATTAATCATGGTTGTTAACGCGTTATTGTTGATAGGCCTAATATATATATAAAGAATTCAGGGATTTAAGCATTTATTCTCAAGAATTTTCTCCGGAAAAGCTCTGTTTACATATGGCGGCCGCCACATTGACAGACTAGCATCGTACTTTGACATATTTATGTAATATAAATGCTAACCGAGCGTTTTTTTTCTTTTCTTCGCTTTTAGCCAAGAATCAATACTGTTTTACATCCATATCTATGAAGACTTCAGGGATTTAGGCATTTATTCACAAGAATTTTCAACAAAAAAAGCTCTTAGTGATTTTAGTCGGTCGGCTTTGACGGCCAGGCAAACAATGCAGGCCCCCTATTAATCGGCCCCGTGTCCCGATAATATATTTATGAAGTCTATGTATGTTCATTGCGATATCTATACTGTATATATTTTCTTAAGTCAGGAACTTTCAGGAGTTTTCTTAAACACTACAATGGCATATTCAGGGATACTTTTAATTGATAACTAAAAAGTGACATTTGGAGAACTGCATTTTCCATTGGAAAGAGACATTGTCCAATTTTTATTATCTTGTGCTGCATAAAGATGCTATGAAATACTCCAAGTGGTTTTAAAACAATAAGAGACAATATTGTGGACAAAAATCCATCCAAAAAAGTGACAGAATATGCTTGATAATGAAATTAGATCCAAATTAATTCTCCTTTTTTCAAACACCCTGAATGATGTGCAGATTTATGCGAGCGTGCTATTCCTAGTAGCCACTTAAGAGGATTTATCCAAAGGCCACCAAATGTCTCACAATAAGCTCTCCTGGGAAGATCTAGTGCTGCACAATTAAGCAATTAACTCGAGTAATGCCATTAGGAAAAAGCTTGGAATCAAATTTTGCTGCTTTGAGGCTTTGTTTAATTAGAATGGTGTCGTAATGGTTTGTTTTGAAAGCGTTAGCATTGTTTTATTGATTTGGGTGGATACACTGCCCTCTAATGTGAATATGATATAATTCATTTAACATGGCTGAATCCAACTTGCTCCGTGTTTTTTTTTACGGGAATATGTGAACGATTTAGGAGCAGTGTAAAAAACAAAATAATTTACTCCAAGAATAAATAAAGTTTTTTTGTTGTTGTTGTATTTTTTGTTTTTTTAACTATTTTGAATGAACATCGACAGATGGGCACTGATTGTAGTGTCTATCTACTAGGACAACGCAAATTTGGTGATAATACACACTCAGCAGGTAAATTAATTTATAGCCACCTGACGCCACGAACTGTAAGTTAAAAAAAGTTCAACGTTAGCATTAGCCATATGCTAACGCTACAAGTTACATTTCGTGTGCGATGATCACTCGGCACGGACCTTTAAAGGCTAAAGTAACATTGCATATTCTCTCTTCCCAAGAAAATAAATCTTACCGTGTGTGCAAGCCTACACTGAGCCTGGCGACAACACACTGGTGAGTCGGGGGCGGGGGCAGCACCTGACAAGTGACACATCCAGACACTGCTACGATGCAGGCTAACTACACAAAAATTGTTCACAAATTGTGAACATGTGACGGAAACGTCCGTATTTCTCGTTCTTGTCTCGTCAGATGAAAACTCGCATTTATCTCGTCATGTTTTAGTCCCCCAAATCACGCTTTTAGCTCGTTATGGTCTCATCTTTGTCATGAAAAAAAGTGTTTGTTGACAAAAACAACACTACTATGAGATGGTTGGAAAAAAAAAAAGCCTGATTTAAACGGCAAATTTGTGTTCTGCAATTTAAAATGATATTAGCGGAGTCAGTTTCATTTTTTTGACATGATCACCATTTCATAGCTTTAAGACTGTGCTGCCTTTTTTAGCCTGCTATTTTGTATGCCAGTGAAGGGTCTTTAGTCATTAAAACCAAAACAAGTAGTTTTTGTGGTCTGAAACTTATCGGATGCCTGGAGGCAAATACATCAATGTTGTTAGTGTAAGTCTCTTCATTTGGATTTTTGAACCAACAAGCTTGTTGTTAAGACGTCACTACTGGGTTGTGTCGAATTAAGTTTTATCTAACATGCCACAGCATTTAATATCGTATTGATTTTTCTTTTTTTCTTGGGTGGGGAAACGTCTCAGGAATTACGATTAGATTTTTGCAGACAAGGTCAACGTCGCTTCAGCATCCCCCTCCCGCCGCTTGTCATCGCAGAAAGATTCTTTTGCCAAGAATGACTTTTATTGATTGACTTAAAAAAAAAAAAAAAAAAAAAACAACGCGGCATCCTAATTCACTTGAAAGATAAAAAATGATTAAAATGGCCACTAAAAATTGATTTTCACCTCTGTGTTTGTGTAATCAAGCACAATTTACAGTGTTATGAATTGATTAGGAATTCATTTTACTTGATTACCTTGTTTCCTTCAAGCCAGGTGTATGTATGTATTGCACTAAATACAACTCGTGGCCAATTTTAGTGTGTAGTAGTTCCTGTCTTTTATTACTATTGGGGGGCTGGATTTTGTTAGAAAAATTACATATATGGTAGTTACTTCTGTTTAGTTTTATTTTTAATATAGACTAGCTTTGAGTGAAACACATCTTCAATAATTTGTGCTCCAGACTTCTGGTTTAGGCAGAACAACATGAAGTGTGGTTGAAGTAAGTAGTGTGTTCACAAAGTTAAAACTGCAAAATCAAACCAGAGGAACCCACGGAATCTCCAAAAATGGATTCAGCACGACGTAGATGAGACTCCGACACTTTCTGTGCTGTGCAAGAACTCCTGGAAGTGCTTATGTATCTGGTTGGAAGTGGTACGTTTTGATCAGTGACCAGCTAGTAGCTACAATGTGCCAGTGTGGATCTACCTGGCCATACGCCTTAAATCAAAACCAGCTGCACACAGTAAGTTAAGGATGTGATTTAAACCTAAGGATATACCTAAAAGATTGTATGATTGTTCTTATCATTTCGTTGATCATTCGTGGACAAAATTGTAACAGCCTGTCAGCCTGTGTTGACGTGAGGTGTAGATTGATACGCCGGCCACTTGAGTGGCCAAAATGAAGTGAAATTACAAATAATTGTACATTTGCAGAATGCATAAGGGCTGACACTTTAATTTGTTGTTACAAGGAAATACTACAAGGTATGTACTTATAAGTCAGAATAGTATGTCATTCTTTTGTATTGCAAATATGGATTGCAATAAAACATGTGGACAATATGATTCCATATCCTGTTTCATTTAAAACGATTGGTGCATGTGCAAAACAGGTCAATAAATCACAATTTATAAAATTGTTTAAAAAATAGCACATGAGAATGTGATATCGGACAACAGAGCCCTGGAGCCTCGCCAAACTTTCACCTGACATCACGGAGACCTTCAGCGGCCTCCAGACGGGCCTTCTTCCGCTGACCCCGGTAATTCGAGTTCCAATAGCATATCTTAAAGTTGCTGCAGTTAAAAAGCTCGTAATTGGATCTCGGGATCGAGCTGACTGTCCGCAGCGAGGAAAGCCATCTTCTCCCATCCCCAGCGTGTCAGCCGCCCCCGGGTAGAATGCACGTAGTCTCGATATATGTCCATCGACGTACAGTAAGTGTTGTTGTGAGGCACATCGAGTGGTCTTACCTTGCCTACCAGCGTTTTTCACCTGTAAACAAACGAAGAAAAAACATGCATTTATGCGTTAACATAATTCTTAAAGATCACCATAATTACAATCATTATTGTAATAATATCAAAGGCAACAAGTTGTTTTATGCGCAAGATTTTAGCTTAGATTTTTAAGATTTTTTCTTTAGCACCAGACACATGAAATAAAGGGATAGGAAGGACATACCTTCAATAACACAGCGGCAACTTGGCCACAAAACCACTCTTTGTGGTGGCACGAGATTTGTTCCACATCTGCCTAAACATGTTGTTCTCCCCTGTCGTGATGATGGCAGATGGATGCGGTATTTCCAAATTGTCTTTTTTAAGGGATTTTGATGAGTAATTTTACTCCAGCGCCACTGTTGTTTTGAATGGAGAAAACGGAAGTTGCTTGCAGACATGCAGAAGTAAAGCGGAAGTACCTCGGTAACTTGTCTATATTATCATTTTTTAAAAAACATTATTTAATTATTTTTTGTGCTTTTTATTGTTTATTTTTTAGGAAGAATAAAGCCTGTTGAGTAACCTCTGAGAATTGTTCTATGGTTGTATACTCACAGACATTGTGACTATTGACGTGTCACTTCGTCATTCTTTGCGCAACGCCTTATCAGAGGGGGGCGAGCTTCATTTAGTAATAGCCGAAGATGGCACATGCTCATGTCGGATTTAAGCTTGGATTTACTTACGATTGGATTTAACTACGAAAGTTGTACCGCATACAAACAGAAATGATTGTCTCAGGAGTGATTTGTTCGAGGATTCAAGGTAAATATTATATCTTTCGTACCATGCATGCGTGATCGAAGCATTTATTCGCAGGAATTTTCTCCTTTGTTTATACATGGAGGCAGCTAATTTACTTAACTGACTAGCCTCATAGTTTACTTTTAACCAAGAATCGAGACTGTTTTACGTCAATATCTATAAAGAATTCAGGGATTTAAGCATTTATTCACTACAATTTTCGCCACAAAAGCTCTGTTTACGCCAGGCGGCAGCTAGCCTCATTCGCTAACATAGTAGCATTGGACTTCGTCAATATACGTAAAATTAACACTAACTGCACGGTTTCTTTGCTTTTAACCAAGAATCGAGACTGTTTAACGTCCATATCTATGAAGAATTCGGGATTTAAGCATTTGTTCACAAGAATTTTCGCCAGAAAGACTCCTTTTACGCCAGGCGGCCGCTACCCATATGGAGCAGAAATATAAAAAAAACCTATAAAATTTACTTCTGAAATCAATGTAAATTCTTATATGTCTCATACTATGATTTACTCTTGAAAGTGGCCACTTTTGCATACTTTTCATACAAAATATTGAAAGGATTTGTGTATGAAACAAGTAAAATTTATGTATGTGGTATGTATGGAAAACATTAAAGTTTCCTATATGTAAATTATGCTTTCCTTATATAATTCAACTTTATATATATAAAATATATATATAATTCAACTTTATATACTGTAATTGAAATGACAGGACTGCTAAAACAGCAAGTGAATGAATACATAAATAAATACATGTATATAAAAGTATATCGAGGTCTGTGTGTGTATTGGTGCTGCAACTAACGATTTTTTTTATCGATTAATCAGACGATTAATTAAACGATTAATCCATTATTTGAATAAATGTCACATTTTTTCTATTACCTTCACAATTTAACTTGAAGTTGTTTTAGCTATGTTATAAGTAACAATGAAGACAAAATGGATGACTAGTTCCTACAAAAATACCATTTTATTTCAGCTTCTTGACTTACTGTAACTGTTCGTCTGCAACTATACTGTTTGAAGTACATAAAACTTATTAAGTTTGTAATAAAGGTTTTGAGTATGAAACAAAAACAATTCTCAGTACACAAAAAAGACAAGACTTTTATAGCCATTTTAAGTTGTGTTATACTTATGTAAAAAAATAATAAATCTGGATTTTATAGGAGAACGACTGAATTTTTTGATGCTGCTGCTCATAGAGACTCATATATGGCTAAGGTAGGTGCCTGTTTTGGTTTTAGGTCAGTAGTAGCTTTGGTTTTGTAAATATTTGAATTTGAAGTTTTTGAAAATCGGCCCCCTACGTATTGGCCCCGTTTCCCGTGTCATGTCAATAGGTTATGAAGCCTATGGTATACTATATGGCAATAATTTTATTATTTTTTTCAAACTGAATTTTTCTATCTAGACAGTGGTGGCACACTTTAAACATATTAAAATGATATAGGCAAGTTTGAGTTAACTTCGAGTACAATTCAAGTATCTCGAGGTCGGACTGAGTGTCCTCTTTTTTGGAAATCAAAATATGGTCACCCTATTATAATCTAGTTATGTTTAGGCACGCCCCGGTGTCCGCAATACCCCTTTGTAAGGATTTGGGCGAAGGCACATTGTCACAAAAACCTTTTGAACCCTACATAGTAAACAAATTGTTAGCGCCACCGTAAAAGCGGTAGGTGTAGTTTGGAGGAGGCCTGGTTTGTATGAGGCGTGGTTTGTAGCGGCTGTTGCTCGGCTATGGGCTGCAGTCAGACCCTTCTCAGTGAGAAAGAGAGGGAAAAGATTACAGTCTGCGTGCACAATTGTTGCTTGTGAAGCATCCAGAGGCAACTGTATACTGGACTGTCTCAGAAAATTAGAATACACAATATTCTAATTTTTTGAGACAGTCCTGTGTATATATACAGGACTGTAATACACAATATTCTAATTTCCTGAGACAGTCAGGAAATTAGAATATTGTGTATTCTAATTTCCTGAGACAGTCAGGAAATTAGAATATTGTGTATTCTAATTTCCTGAGAGAGTCCTGTATATATACACAGGACTGTCTCAAAAAATTAGAATATTGTGTATTCTAATTTTTTGAGACAGTCCAGTATAACACCTTTTTTGCTGTTTATCGTGCATTTTCAATTATGGTCGAATACTTGGGGTGAGTTTATGTGATTGTTTTTGATGATGTGCAGACTCTAACCGATACATTCACCTGACAGTCTATCAGCCAATTGAACTGACAACTAAGTCCAGGGTGGTTTGCTGGGCGCATTCGGAGCGGAAATCGTCATGACTCGTTAGATACAGGGAAAGAGATGGAGCCGCTGAGGAGAACTACGTGGAACAAATACGTAATAAACATAGGTGGAAACGGATTACGTTACTCAAGCAGTTTATTAGGCTTGTTGTTAACACTTGTGTATGTAAATCTGACGTTAGTCGATTGTTCTTGGAGAAGCGCGTGTGGCACAACTGGCAGGTTTTTTTAAACGTTGTGTTTGGACAGTTGCCGTCATATTTTCGGGATCAAAAGGAGCATTCGGGGCAATTCCAGTCCCAAATCCGGCCCACTTTCACCCCTGCCTCTTCATCTACACTGCTGGCCATAAGTATTGCCACCCCTGCAATTCTGTCAGGTAATGCTCAATTTCTCCCAGAAAATGATTGCAATTTACAAATGCTTTGGTAGTAATATCTTCAATTTTTCTTGCATGCAATGAAAAAACACAAAAGAGAATGGGAAAAAATATATATATATATTTTACACGAAACTCCAAAAATGGGCTGGACAAAAGTATTTGCACCCTTTAAAAATCATGTGATGCATCTATAATTTGTGTAATTCACCTGTTACTTACCTATGGCACATAACAGGTGGTGGCAGTAAATAAATCACAATTGCAGCCAGGTAAAATGGATTAAAGCTGACTCAACCTCTGTCCTGTGTCCATTTGTGTGCCACGTTGAGCACGGAGTAAGGAAACGAGACCAAAGAACTGTCTGAGGACTTCAGAAGCAAAATTGTGAGGAAGCATGGGAAATCAATAAGCAGTGTTATCAATAAGTGTAAAGCCCACGGCACTGTGGCTAACCTCCCTAGATGTGGAGGGAAAAGAAAACTTGACAAGAGATTTCATCGATAGATTGTGTGGACAGTGGATAAAGAACCTCGAGTAACATCCAAACAAGTTCAAGCTGTCCTGCAGTCTGAGGGTACAACCATGTCCACCCGTACTATCCGTCAGCGACTGAATGAACTCTATGGTAGGATACCCAGAAAGACCCCTCTTCTGACTCAGGCACATACAAAAGCCAGGTGGGTTGCTTTGCTGCCTCTGGCACTGGACTTCTTGAATTCTGAAGACTACCAACAAATTTTGCAGCATAATGTAGGGGCCAGTGCGAGAAAGCTGGGTCTCTCTCAGAGGTCATGGGTCTTCCAGCAGGACAATGACTCAAAGCACACTTCAAAAAGCATTAGAAAAGGGTCTGAGAGAAAGAATTGGAGACTTCTAAATTGGCCAGCAATGAGTCCAGACCTGAATTCCATAGAACACCTATTGGGAGATATGAAAATGGCAGTTTGGAGAAGGCACCCTTCAAATCTCAGAGACATGGAGCAGTTGGCTCCAAAAATCTAAAAATTCCAGGAGAGCATTGTTAGAATCTCAATGATGGATACTGGAAGCGGTTGTTCGCAGTTATTTTGCCTAAAAAGTTGTGCTTCCACGAATTAGGCTGAGGATGCCAATACTTTTGTCCGGCCCATTTTTGGAGTTTTGTGTGAAATGATAATGTTTTTTTTTTCCCCATTCTCTTTTGTGTTTTTTTATTGCAAGCAAAATAAATGAAGACATTACTACCAAAGCATTTGTGATTGCAATCATTTTCTAGGAGAAATTGAGAGCATTATCTGGAAGAATTGCAGGGGTGCCAATAATTTTGGCCAGCACTGTATGGTGGGGAAGTAGGCATAAGGGAGAGTGAGGTAAGATGAACCACAGGATAAATTGACCCAACCCTTGTATCTAGGTAACTGTCCACAAGCTTTGTCAAGTGACCATCAATTCAGCAAGCACCCATCATTTCTATTTTGCTGTGTTAAAGAGAATCACATGGGATAAAGTTATGGGGCTTGTTTACACACACACACAAAAAAACTTTTTGCATCTCAAAGTAAATGCTCTGCATATCAGGTAATATGACAATTATGTTAAAGCAAATTCACCTAGGTCTAAAATTATATATTGTACATTTTGGGGAATTTGTAACTTATAAAATCATGGAACCACTTTCCTAGAGATAAGCATGAATTTCCAAGCTAGCCTCCCCCCCCCCCCCCCCCCCCCCCCCCCAAAACGGTGGGTACAGGGAAAATTGACCCATTATTACATTGGCTTGGTCAACAGCCTTCTTAGCAACGAGGTGAGTACCGGATTTCTCAGAGGAATCAGATGAATCACTAGCAGTAAGTAACCCATTCAAGGAAAATGACAAAGCATCTTTCTCTTGGAGTGGTGTACTGAAAAAGTTCCCAGAACCTAACAAATTGGAATATTGAATATTTTATTTTGATTTCATGGCTATATTACTTTCAGACTGATTTGTTGGTGGTTTGTTCTTGCCAATTCAAAGCTGTTAAAACAAATACTATGGTTCAACTTGCCCACCGACTGGGATCAGCTTACTTTACCTTGGCATAGGTATAGATTGATCAATGCCCCTCCTCTTTTCGACATCCGACGTAAGAGTTGACTCGCCATTTGTTCGTACATCTGACAACATGCTTGAAATACGAGGATTTATGACAGCGCCGCAGATGGACGCACGGCGGATTTTCTTGAGGGAGAAATCAACGCGGATTCCATGAAGGTTAGTGCACGTGGTGAAAGAAGGTGACACTTACAATTGAAATGAAGATGGAAATGATAGAAAAAACGAATGAACGAACTGGCTCGACAATACGGCCGTAGAATGTCCACAATTTCGACGGTCCTCCACCGACTTCCATTCGCGAGTCTTTATAAGTTAAGGTGACGATTATTATTGTGGTAACATCGCCAAAGAAATCGCCAAAGCTTTGTCAAGTTTTTATCATTTTATTTTAACACTTGTGCAACACAACACGGCGACTGTTCGCTGCAGTTGACGCCAACAACAAAACATTAAAACAGAAAGTAAAATCTCTACCGCACCTTTCTCTCTTTCACGTCAGCCATGTGGTGCGTTCAGGTACAGCATGCAGAACACGTAACGGTCCTCTCTGTAAATGGTGTGCCTTGCGTCATCTGCCACGCGGTGGCGCTGCTTCATTTATATTGAAGGTTTTCCTTTTCTGTTACTGCTCAATTTTTATTGGAGTTCATCTGCGAACGCGTGTGCCAACCGCTGAGCTGCCGAGTGGTAAGTGGTCATGGTGGAAATATATTTTTTTGTTAATAAAAGTGCATAAGTGTAAGAGTGTCCCCTTTTTGTCACTTTTGTGCACGCATCTTATCTACCACACGTCCGCCACATTAGAACCCAATTCGTCACATTATTACAGGAATTATTATTATTATTTTGTTATACCCTTTTTAAAAAAAAAAATAATTTATTTGTTATCTGTGTAATTGACGGTAGTAATGGGACCAGCAGTATATTTTAAGGATTTAGTGTAGGTTTTCAGGCTGTGGAACGAATTAATGGAATCCTAATGTGTTCTTATTAGAAAATCCAGCTTGACATATGACCTTTTCGACTCACAAACAAGGTCCTTAAACGAATTAACTTCGTATGTAGAGGTACCACTGTAATTAACTTTTCAATAAATGAATTGAAAGGGGAAGTTCAGAATTTTTGACATAAGCCTTAATCTTCGAGTTTGCAGTGGTTTAACTAGTCGGTGGAGTTGATTTCAACAAATTCCATGCAGTTTTCTGTGCAGACTTTGTTGAAATCAACTCCACGGACAAATTAAATTAACATGAAGATTAAGCCTAATGTCAAAAATTCTGAACTTCACCTTTAAAATAAAGAGCTAGCCGTTAAAATGTTCTCAATAAAAGTTGTAAAACAATAAAACAACAAAAATGAATGAAATGAACAAGAATCCTATAAAATATTTCATAATTGGTCAAAATTATTTTTCGAACAAATCATGTGACTAGCACCTTAGAGATTGTCCTTTGCTTTATTTAGCCGAAACTACACCTGAGGAGGCAAGATGGATATTTACAACTTCTTTAAACCTAACGTTTCAAAAGTTTTAACAAAAACTGAGCTTGAACCGAGGATTGAACACGAACAGTGTCAAGATGTATATACAGTGGGGAGAACAAGTATTTGATACACTGCCAATGGGAAAACCCATTGACAGTGTATCAAATACTTGTTCTCCCCACTGTACACTGCTGGCCAAAAGTATTGGCACTCCTGCAATTCTGTCAGATAATGCTCAATTTCTCCCAGAAAATAATTGCAATTACAAATGCTTTGGTAGTAATATCTTCATGTATTTTGCTTGCAATGGAAAAAAAACAGAATGGAAAATAAATTAAATCATTATCATTTTACACAAAACTCCAAAAATGGGCCGGACAAAAGTATTGGCACCCTCAGCCTAATTTCTTGGTAGCAAAACTTTTAGACAACTGCGAACAACCGCTTCCAGTATCCATCAATGAGTTTTTTATAATGCTCTGCTAGAATTTTAGACCGTTCTTCTTTGGCCAACTGCTCCAGGTCTCTGAGATCTGAAGGGTGCCTTCTCCAAACTGCCATTTTCAGATCTCTCCACTGGTGTTGTATGGGATTCGGGTCTGGACTCATTGCTGGCCACTTTAGAAGTCTCCATTGCTTTCTCTCAAATTTTTCTAGTGCTTTTTGAAGTGTGTTTTGGGTCATTGTCCTGCTGGAAGACTTCATAATGCCATGCACACGGTCAAGCAGTCTAGTGCCAGAGGTAGCAAAGCAACCCCAAAACATCAGGGAACTTCCGCCATGTTTGACTGTGGGGACCGTGTTCTTTTCTCTGAAGGCCTCGTTTTTTTTCCCCCCTGTAGCTCTACTTTTGTCTCATATGACTAGGGATGGGAATTGATACGATTTTTACGATTCCGATTCCATTATCGATATTGCTTAACGATTCGATTCTTTATCGATTCTCTTATCGATTCTAATTTCGGGAAAAAGAAGAACAAACATCTTGATTGGCATCAAGTTTGTTCAATCAGAAGTCACAACCTTACAAACTCACAACGAGGTCAAAAGAGGCCCAAAGCCTCAATGTTAACTGTGGCAATAAGTGGCAAATGCACAAGAATGTGTAACATTTTACTGAAACATTTTTCTCATAGAAATAAAAAATATTGGTATATTTTGGCATATAGGTCGTTGTTCTGCCTTTGGCAATGTCCCCAAACGTTTTCCTGTGAGGGCCAAATAACTTTTCCCTTCTCTGATGAGAGGCCGGGGTCAGTTTGTAACAGAAAAAGTGTGACGATAGCAGGAGTGCGTAAATGTAAAAAAATTATTGTTTTTCAGAAAGCCACAATCAAATAACCCTCTGTGGATTCTTCACGGAACAAAAGTAAATAAAATGAAAATAATAATATAATATAATATAATAATAATAAATAATAATAGCACTATTAAATAAATAGATAATAACCAAATAACCCTCTCTGAGTTATTCACTGAAAAAGGCCAGGAAATAAATAACACTAATGAGGGAGGAAAAAAAACAAAAAAAATTCAAAATGCTCTCTGGAATTGTTCAGGGGGCCAGACCAAATATGGAGCCGCGGGCCGTAGTTTGGGGACCCCTGTTTTTATTTACCAGTATATTGAAATGCATGCCTTTTAGTTTTTATGGCGCTTTCACGCTCAAGTGGTGGCGCCCTTGCGCTTCCTCACGCGAAGAAGAGCGCGCTCACGTGAAGAAGAGCGTGCTTACACGGGAAGAAGAAGAAATGCCACATCCAAGCCAGTGAGTGAGTTAGTGAGAAAGGGAAACACTGCCACGACCCTACGTTCTTTGTTAATGTTTGTAAAACATCTACAGAGCCAACGCCTGTATGTATCATCTTCTGTGTTGTTGTGTGTTTCCACTCACGATCGGACACTTAAATCCAGTTGTGTAGTGGTTTAAACGATGTGCTAATGCTAGCGAACACATGCTAACTGTTTGTTATCACTGTGTTAGCAGCTAATCATCGCTGATTTACGTTGATGCAAACCTGTATGTTATTGGGGACGAAATTGATTTGTTTCATTTCTATTTTTAGTTTCAAGTGATGGTTAAATAAGTCAGCAAATTATTATACCAACATCTTCTGCATCGTCATTTGGGAGTTTAGCTAGCTGTATAGCCAGGTCTGAGCCTTAGCGTCTCGGTGAGGACAGTGCAGTCTATTCCCTCCCGATGCAGTTATTTCCATCTCGCAATGACTGCAAGTCGCTTTGTTGTCATTTTTCCTCGTGAAGTGAAGACACACTTTCGAGCGTTCGAACCTACGTGCTGTCATTGTTATGTTTACGGCGGCAATGCTCGTGCTAAACTATAGTAACCTTTCATTTTCACCCTTTTTCCTGATGAAGTGTAGCCAAACTTTGAAGCGAGTGGTTCTTGGCGCCATGCTAGTTTGATGCGTCTGGACAACAAGACACGTCACGACGCAATATGCGTCTTTAGGGATCGTTAAAGGGACCGTTAAGGCTTTTTCATTGTGATGTCGAAGCCTCGTACCACTCGGAACCGGTTCCGAATTGGAATCGGATTTCGATTCCCATCCCTACATATGACCAGAGTACATTCTTCCAAAATGTGTTTGGCTTTCTCAGGTAAGTTTTGGCAAACTCCAGCCTGACTTTTTTATGTCTCTGGGTTAGAAGTGGGGTCTTCCTGGGTATCTTACCAAAGAGTCCCTTTTCATTCAGACGCCGATGGATAGTACGTGTTGAGAATGTTGTACCCTCTAGGGATGGGATTTGATACGACTTTTCCGATTCCATTATCGATATTACTTTACAATTCGATTCTTTATCGTTTCTCCTATCGATTCTAATTTGGGGAAGAAGAACAAACGTTTTGATTGGAATCGAGTTTGTTTGATCAGAAGTCACAACCTTACAAACACACAACAAGGTCAAAAGAGGCCCAAAGTCTCAATGTTAACTGTGGAAATAAGTGGCAAATACACAAGAATGTGTAACATTTTACTGAAACATTTTTCTAATAGAAATAATTTAAAAAAAAAAGGTATATATTAGCATGTAGGTCGTTGTTCTGCCTTTGGCAATATGTGTTAAAGTGTATTATTTACCATTACTGCATGCCTTTTAGTTTTTAGTGTGCTTTCACGCTCAAGTCCGGGCGCCCTTGTGCTTCCTCACGCGAAGAAGAACGCACTCACATGATGAAGAGCGCGCTTACACGTGAAGAAGAAGTGCAGCTACAAAGCATCCCAGCGAGTGAGCGAGTTAGTGAGAGAGGGAAACACTGCTACGAGCCTACGTTCTTTGTTAAAATTTGTAAAATATCTACAGAGGCAACGCCTGTATGTACGCTGTAAAGCCAGGACTGAGCCTTAACGTATCGGTGAGGACAGTACATTCGTCCTCTCGATGAAGTTATCTCCACCTTGCAATGACTGCAAGTCCCTTTGTTGTAATTTTTCCTCGTGAAGTGAAGACACATTTTCGAGCGTTTGAACCTACTTGCTGTCATTGTTATGTTTACGACTGCAATGCTTGTGCTAAACTATCATAACCTTCCATTTTCCCCCTCTTTCCTGGTGAAGTATAGCCAAACTTTGGAGCGAGTGGTTCTTGGCGCCATGCTAGTTTGATGGATCTGGACAACAAGACACGTCACGTTACGTGACGACACAATACGCGTCTTTAGGAATCGTTAAAGGGATCGTTAAGGCTTTTTCATTGTGATGTCGAGGCCTCGAAACACTAGGAACTGGTTCGGAATTGGAATCGGATTTCGATTCCCCTCCCTAGGACCCTCGGACTGCAGGACAGCTTGAACTTTTTTGGATGTTAGTCGAGGTTCTTTATCCACTATCCACACAATCTTTGGTTGAAATCTCTCGTCAAATTTTCTTTTCCGTCCACATCTAGGGAGGTTAGCCACAGTGCCATGGGCCTTACATTTATTGATGACACTGCGTACTGTAGACACAGGAACATTCAGGTCATTGGAGATGGAGTTGTAGCCTTAAGATCCCCCATGCTTTCTCACAATTTTGCTTTCAAGTCCTCAGACAGTTCTTTGGTCTTCTTTCTTTTCTCCATGCTCAATGTGGTACACACAAGGACACAGGACAGAGGTTGAGTCAACTTTAATCCATTTTAACTGGCTGCAATTGTGATTTAGTTATTGCCACCACCAGCGCCACAGGTAAGTAACAGGTGCTGTTATTTACACAAATTAGAGAAGCATCACATGATTTGTCAAATGGTGCCAATACTTTTGTCAGGCCCATTTTTGGAGTTTTGTGTGAAATGATAATGACCCCCCCATTATCTTTTGTGTTTTTTCATCGCAAGCAAAATCAATGGTGATATTACTACCAAAGCATTTGTAATTGCAATCATTTTCTGGGAGAAATTGAGCATTATCTGACAGAATTGCAGGGTTTCCAATACTTTTGGCCAGCAGTGTACGTATATATTGTAAGTTAATTTTATTGCTGACACTGTGTTTTGGGGTCATTAAGCCCGCCCCTCCCACAAAAGTGAAACCCTGAGGCAAGTTGAGCCAGAGGATAACTTCTGAATGGTCATAATTTTGGGCAGCTTTGTCAGAAATGCATCCTCATGTAAATTCATTTGATAGTAGACATCCTGAAGGAAAATAATATGTTGTCATTCTGTCTGTTTTTTCCTTATGTGAAGGGCAACAACCAGTGTTGTCACAGATTGCTTAAAAAAAGTAATTTGATTACTGATTACTGATTACACTTAAAAAAGTAATCTAGTTACTTGACCACCCCGGAGCCCTGAAACTAACAAATAACTGACAAACTGCACGGAATTTGTTCAAATCAACTCCAACGACTAAATAAACCCCCGCTAATTCCAAGATAAAGCCTTATGTCAAAAATTCTGAACTTCCCCTTTAAAATAAAGACCTAGCTGTTAAAATATTGTCTATAAAAGTTGTAAAGCAATAAAACAAACAACAAAAATTATTGAAATGAACAAGAATTCTACAACGTATTTCATAATGGGTCAAAATCATTTTTCGAGCAGATCATGTGACTAGCACCTAAGACACTAGCTTTTGCTTTGCTAAGCCAAAACAACACCTGTGGAGGCAAGATGGGTATTTAGAATTTCTGTAAACCTAAGCTTTCAAACGCAACCAACAACAACTGAGCTTGAACAGTTTTATATATATGTATATATACAGTATTGGCCAAAAGTTTGGCGACACCTCAAAGGTGGACACTTTGAAGAATGTAGAATATAAAACCTGTTTTCAGTTATTTCACTTTTTTTGCCGTTCCACATGTTCGTTCATAGTTTTGATGTATTCAAAGATGATTTACAATTGTAGGGAAGATATATAAAACGTAAAAATGTTTAGGTGTGTCCAAACTTTTGACTTTTGTTTCAGTCACCAACATGCTTTGCCCCAGCCCCACAAAAGTAAAACTCCGCCTATGGTTACAAACACTGACAGTAAAATGTGCATAAAGGCTGGTTACAAACTGTAGAAGTGCTGGCTGTTTTGTTACCTGTAGGCTTTTTCGAGTTTTGTTGCGTTGTCCTGTAATTCCAAGTGCTTCCTTTTTGAATTAGATGTAGAGTTTTCAGCAGCCGACAGTCTTTTTCAGCCAGCGTAAAGTTTGCAACGCACAGAGATATTTTTGTCATCTTTACTGGACAGAAATGTGAAGTAATGGCTGTATTTCCAGTGAGCAAAGGCATCCATTTGCGGTATATATCCTGCCTTTCACTGTTAGCCTCGCTGCCTCGTCAGAATGCTATGTTGTTGACCGCCGTGGCAGACAGCCTCAAACAGCATGGTAATACACGTGACCCGTTTTTTTTTTCCCCCCGATGAGAAACGCTCTTCGTACATGACTACAGTATTCTTCATTCTACATATATTATGAGGCAAAAACGAAATAGTAGGCAAGGCAAGGCAAGGCAAATTTATTTATATAGCACAATTCAACACAAGGCAATTCAAAGTGCTTTACATCACATAAAGACCATAGAAATCACATTTAAATCAACACATCGTAAAAACCAAGACAAAAGATCGCATTTAATCACAGAATAAAAATAAATAAATAAAAATAAAACAAAAATAAAAATAAAGCAAAAACTACTACTAATAATAATCATTGAAATCAGCAATGGAGATAAGCACAAGAGGAATAGAAGGCAGGTAGATTGAAATATATAGACAGTTATGGATATGCAGTGCTAAACAAAAGCGTTTTTAGCCCTGATTTAAAGGAGCTAACAGTTTGAGCATACTTCAGACGTTCGGGTAACTTGTTCCAGAGGTGAGGAGCATAATAACTAAATGCTGCCTCACCCTGCTTGGTTCTTGTTCTTGGAACATGCAGAAGACCCGTTCCAGACGACCTTAGGGGTCTAGATGTCTCATAGGAATCTAACAAGTCAAGCATGTATTTTGGTCCAAGGCCATTAAGTGTTTTGTAGACGAGCAGTAGTATTTTATAGTCTATCCTTTGACTCACTGGAAGCCAGTGTAGCGATTTCAAGACCGGTGTAATGTGGTCCAGCTTTCTAGTATTTGTGAGGACTCTGGCTGCAGTATTCTGTACTAGCTGCAGCTTCCTGACTGATTTTTTATCAAGACATGTAAACATACCGTTGCAGTAGTCCAATCTGCTGAAAATGAATGCATGCATAAGTTTTTCCATGTCTTGTTGAGTCAGAAGCCCCTTAATTCTGGTTATATTTTTTAGGTGGTAATAAGCGGATTTAGTGACGGACTTTAGATGGCTATCAAATTTTAGGTCTGAGTCAATAATTACGCCAAGGTTTCTGACTTGATTTGTAGCTGTAAGTGACATTGTGCTAAGTTGGCTGCTTATCTTTGACCTATCCTTTTTTGGCCCAAAAATGATCACCTCTGTCTTCTCCACATTTAACTGGAGAAAATTCTGGCACATCCATTCATTGATTTGATGAATGCATTTACTCAGGGAGACTAAGGGACTATAATCATGTGGGGACACAGAAATGTACAGTTGTGTGTCATCTGCATAGGCGTGATAGGAGATGTCATACTGTTCCATTATCTGAGCTAACGGAAGCATATAGATGTTAAATAAGAGTGGTCCAAGAATTGACCCTTGAGGGACTCCACACGTGAATTTGGTTCGTTCTGACTGATAGTTTCCAATTGACACAAAGAAATCCCTATCATGTAAATAGGATGTGAACCACTGAAGAATAGTGTCGGTAAGCCCTACCCACTGTTCCAATCTGCTGAGTAGTATGTTGTGATCAACCGTGTCAAATGCGGCGCTGAGATCCAATAGTAGCAGAACAGATGATTTGCCTGCATCGGTATTCCGACGAATATCATTTAGGACTTTGATAAGCACGGTCTCGGTGCTGTGTTGTGGCCGAAATCCAGACTGAAATGAGTTAAAAAGATTGTTTTGCATCATAAAAGTCTGGATCTGTTCAAACACAACCCTTTCGATAATTTTCCCCAGGAATGTCAGATTTGATATTGGCCTGTAATTACTAATGGTTGAGGCATCCAGATTAGGTTTTTTTAGGAGAGGTTTTATTACTGCAGTTTTTAAAGTCTGAGGAAACTCTCCTGTTTGGAGGGAAGTATTTAAAATCTGAAGTATGTCTGGGGCTATGCAATGAAAATGAGTTTTGAAGAAGTTTGAAGGAAGGATGTCAAGGCAGCATGTTGTGGGCTTTAATTTCGACACAATTTCTGTTAAAGTGGCATAGTCCAAGAGGCTAAACTGTCTAAGATTGACGTGGGGGACATTTTGGGAGGCGTTTAGTGTAACATTTGTTAATCCGGAGTTGCACACAGTCTGTCTAATCTTTAGTACTTTGTGTGTAAAGAATGCTGCGAAATTATTACAGGACACCTCAGATGCCAATTCCTGAGGTATTGATGCTTGTGGGTTTGTCAGTTTGTCAACAACAGAAAATAGTGTACGAGTATTGTTGGTGTTTCTACTAATGATCTCTGAAAAATATGAATGTCTAGCATTTTTCAGTTCCTGGTTGTATTTGCGAAGACTCTCTTTGTAGATATAAAAAACTAGGAGTTTGTTTTTTCGCCATCTGCGTTCTGCTCGTCTACAAACTTGCTTTTGTTTTATAGCTAGTATGGCATTTCCCCAGGGTGACCTCTTCTTTCTTGACAAAGTTTTTGTCTTAATCGGGGCAATAGTGTCCATTACAGTCATCACACTGGAACTGAAACTATTTACAAGTTCTTCCACTGGAGCTATTGTAGGGGTTAATGATGAGGCGTAGGCCTGTGTGAATAACGCACATGTGTTATCACTTATGTAACGCTTCCTAATCACCTCTGTTTCCCTTTTCAGAGGATGGACAGGGGTGGTCATTTTAAACATAATGCAGTAGTGATCAGACAGAGCAACATCATTCACTGTGACCTCAGAGATGTTAAGACCTTTGGATATTATTAAGTCCAGTATGTGCCCTCTGTTATGTGTTGGAACTGTGACATGCTGAGATAAACCAAATGTATCCAAAATATTTAAAAGCTCTCGAGCACATCCTTCTTCAGGATTATCAACATGAATGTTAAAGTCACCCACTAAAACAACACAATCAAAGTCCATGCAGACGGAAGACAGTATTTTGGTAAGCTCATCAAAAAATATTGTGTTATACTTCGGTGGTCTGTAAATTGTTACCAAGGCAGCTCTGCAAGGGCTTTTTAGCTGAATGACAATATACTCAAAGGAATCAAACTGACCACATGAAATATTCGTGCATTGAAAACTGTCCCTGATCAGACTGGCAACCCCACCTCCTTTCTTATGGGTTCTTGGCGCACTAAAGAAATTGAAGTTTGTGGGGGTTGCCTCAATCAGAACTGTCGAACTCTTATCTTGATCTAACCTAAGTTTCTGTTAGGAACAACATGTCAAGGTTATGTTTGCTGATAAAATCATTAATTAAGAAAGATTTGCCAGCTAAAGATCTAATATTTAGCAGAGCCAATTGGAGATGCCAGACTGGATTCACTGGTGAGTTTTGGGAATGACATACTATGCTTAACAGGTTGGCAGAGTTGATTGAACGTTTTTTATTTCTCACCAGTCTAGCCCTTTTTTTGTTGTTTATCACCACTGGGATTGTTGAGCATACATACTGTACTCCATAAGGCCCCAGCTTTTGCTGGGACAGAACAGTCTTTGTAATGTTGTCACAGCCTGGACCCGGTGCACATCATATTGGTGTCGCAAACATGGCTTCTAGTAACGCACAGGCACTAGGGAAACTAACTTTAATCGGATGACTGGCTTGGAAAAATGAACGCGTTAGATTACTCGTTACTGAAGAAAGTAATCAGACACTAAGTAACGCGTTACTGACAACAACTAAGTAAGTAAGGCTCAACTTTCCCCACTTTCCCCTATATACAAACATAACTTTTAACATGATCAAAAAAAAAGGCCAAACAATTCTACCCTGTAGCCATCTTTTGTCCTCTTTGTGGTACATTATTGGTCAGCATAATTTTATAAAAAAAAACAAACAAAAAAAAAAAAAAACACTAATCATGACAGGACCATGAACACAGTGCGACAGTAGTGAAAGCTGCATTATAGGACACTAGATTTTTTTCACAAATATTTTTTTAATACAAAGAAACCATTATCGTCGATCACAATCTGCTATAACATAGTTTTAAACAGATTTTTTTTCAAATGAAATTGAATATGCTTCTGTATTAAGATGAAGACATCAAAGCTTTTCATGGACGCATTACGATAATGAATTTACGACTCTAAAATCAATTAAAAACATACAAAATACTATTTCGGAAACAAATCGTGGACTGGGCTACTTAATAGACAAAACCATCTTTCAGCTAAAAATGAACTTTTTCCGGATTTTCATCACCACATCCCTAAAATCTTTTAAGACATAGTTTAGCTTAGCTTCATAAGAATAACCTTTTAAAGCCTTTTCAGAATAAATTCAAAAGGTAGAAAGCTGGAGGGAAAATCCTTGTTGTAGGCTAATTGGCACAAACCTAAAATAATCCAAGTGTGTGATCCACACACTGCTAGTCATGCAAGCTTTGTGAGCAACATGACGCTTTTTATATAAGCGTACAAAGACCTTCACCGGCTGCGTCTGAGATCGTGACTCACTGCACAAAGACTTGGCCCAAATGAATGAGGACTCGATGTAAGGGTTTCATTAAAAACCTCGTCTTGCCTCTTTCACCCCCGCTGACTGACACCTAGTTCTCGGAGAAGTGGCGGCTGAAAAGAGCGCAACAAAGCGTCACTCGCCCGCCTGAGGGCCCGGCCTATACGCAGCACGATAATAGTGCACTTGACAGAGCGATGGCACATCTCACCCTCGTCCGATGAAAAGAAAAAAAACTGCCACGGTGAGGGTGGATGCGGCCGCTCCATCTTCATCGTTGTCGTGTCTGCTGTGACACGGCCGTGTTTGCATGACTTGTAGCAGCATCAATCACGCTATTAGGCGGAGACGGCGCTCATTCGTAGGCCGCTCAGGTATGAAAAAGGGCTGACGTGAATAGAAATGGCACCACGTTGATAGGAACAAAATGAATTGAATGTCAAAAATCACACACAAAAGATTAGCGGTTGTACGCAATAATTCTGGCCATGAAATGACTATCACCAGTTTGTCCTGGAGAGCTACTAATAGCTCTTTCTTAAACCTGTCCACAGTGAGAGACATGCGGCCAAACCTGACTGACAGCGTGAGAGAATGTAAATGTTAAGTGAAAATACATTTCTGCCAAGCTATACAGCAAGATTAAACAGTAACCTCCAAATGTATTGGAACAGTAAGGTCGATTCCTTTGTTTTTGTTGTATTATGGACAGAGGTGGGTAGTGTATATCTTTAATTTTACTCAAGTAAGCGAGCGTTACTTCAAAATAATATTACTCAACTAAAAGTAGTCTTCCACAAAATTTGCTCAAGTAAAAAAGTATTTGGTGAAAAGAATACTCAAGTAATGTGTAACATTTTAACTGCTTGCAATTTTTTGTTAAACAATGGTACATGTTTTTTCTCAGCACGTTTTTTGCATGAACCTGTTATTATTATACTGTACTGTACTATTGTAACGGGTGCACGCACGTCCGTTGCTGGCAACTAAAGCTTAAAGCCTGGCCTTTTGGTCCGGTGGTCAGTGCACTCGCCTGCCGCGCTGGACGCGTCATGCGGCGCGGGTGCAAGTCCTGACCTGGACGATAGGAACGGATCGCATTGCGCCGATCCATGCAAACCGGTTACAATGGTGCCGTGACCCGGATCGGCACGGCAGTGAAGGTTTCACGGTGTGTGTGAAACAGGTGCACGCGTGTCCGTTGTGAGCGGTGCACAGAATCTCCCGATGCCTTCAAGAGGGTTTCACTGGCGGCTAAAGCTGCTAGCCTGGGCTTTTGGCTTCGTGGTCAGCGCACTCGCCTGCTGTGCTGGACGTGTCGTGCGGCGCGGGTGCGAGACCTAACCTGGACGAGTGGGACAGAACGCGTCGCGCTGCTCCATGCAAACCTGTTACACTCATGCGTGGAGTTTAAGGGGAGGCCAGGCCCCGCCTGGTGGCCTAAAAGTGTCATTGCATGTAATTGACTTTCCTATATATGATTTTAAAATTAAGAGTTTTCCAGTAAAATGTTGTCTATAAAAGTTGTAAATCAATAAAACAAACAACACAAATGAATGAAATCACCCAAAAATATATTTTTATGATGGGTCAAAATTATTTTTCAAACAGGTCATGTGACTAGCACCTTAGACGGTCATTTGCTTTGCTTAGCCAAAGCCACACGAGGACCGACCAAAGAGGCAAGATGGAGATTTTTTCTTTCCTAAGCTTTCAAAAGCGACAACAACTGTTGTGCAATAAAGAAGGATTGAAAATGTGGACCATGAAACACCAGAGAGCACCGCCAAAATGGTGAGCGGAGTTTCAATTTGCCCCACTAAAGACGCTAAATGTACAACAGAGCCACCACCGGTGTCTTGCCAATGTAGTTACCCCTGTCAAAAATTGTATCCCTTGGCTGTGGGAGTGCACACACACCCACATTAGTTCTGAGTTATGTCAACATAATTAAATGAAGTCCAGAAAAGAACCACAGTTATATATTTTGGACATCGAAGTTTATTAAACTGGAGAAATAGGTCATCCTATGAGTAAAACATTGCCCTTTTTTACGTTCAGTACGTATGTTACGTTACACGACAGAAAAAAAAATTCATGGATAACTACATCACCAAAACATGGAAATCTGTCAGGAATGAGCGGGCAGGCAGGTGGTGTGGACCCAAATGCAGGGAAACAAAAAAAGGCAGCAAGGCAGTGAACTCAAAAAACGTTTTAATAATAACTAACAAAAATCACAAAGTACAAACAAAAGGACTATGGATCAACAAAACTTACTTAAACGGATGGACAGGTACGCGAGGGCTTGGACGGGTCTTGACTTTGGTAAAGACAGACATAGACAATGACGCAACAAGGAGTGACAAGAAACTGGGTCATTATATACGCAGACAAGGGGTAACGAGACGAGGAACAGCTGGGTAACACAGGTGGATGCAGATTGCAGGATACACTGGGAAAACACACACAGGTGAGAGCAATGGGTAATCACAGGGACAAGTCACACAAGGAGAAACCAAACACAAAACCTAACAGAAATCAAGCAAATCAGTGCAGCGCAGGGGCTCCGCCCAGGGGATACAATTTTTGACGGGGGTAACTACATTGGGACAACACCGGCGGGTGTACCATATTCAATGGATGACAATCTTGGGGAAAGGTATCGCTGTCCTAAGCAGCCTGATTTAGAATTCCTCTCAAGATTAATGGGAAACAAAAAAAACTCATTTTCAACTTATTATTATTATAAATTTTCTTTTAAATGTTATTGCTGACACTGCATTTCGGGGTCATCAACTTGTTGTACCCCCCCCACCCCAAAAGTCAAACTCCGCCTATGATTACACTATAACTGATTACATGATTTTATTAGGCCAGAAAAATACACAAAAATCAAAATCATCTAATTCTGACTAGAAAAGTCTACAGAATTGAAACATCACCTTCCAAAGAGTATGAGTGCCCTCTAGGTCTTTCTAGAGAATACATTTCCGACCATGAAATTAAAATGATCATAGCTCAGGTTTTCCGCGGTCTATCAGTCCCAAATAAAAATTTGGGGATGGTTTGAAATTCGTGCTTTTGAGTAGTATATTTATATAAGGTGCTTTAAAGACGCCGCGTGATTGAACAGGGTAGCGTGATCAAAGTACTGCAAGATCGTGCGTGATCATGTGACTGTAGTTTTACATCTGATTTGTATCATGGAGTCATGTGATTATTGTTGCTACACCTCATTGGTGAAACTGATAGAGCCACAGTGGGCATCTCTGGCAAAAAAAAAAATAGTCAAATCTTATTTGTAGAATAAAGAGGAAAAATGTAATGACTCTAGTGTAGTCCAATGTAGCGAGTAAGTGTAGCATTCTTCTTAACATGTCAACTAAAGTGAAAGTAAAAGCAGGACATGGTATAACTACTCTTGGATGTGAACTTTGTAAAAGTTACTCACATAAATGAAATAGTTGATCACGATAATCAGTTGGGGTTCCTGGCATGGTCGGTCACCTGGGGCGGATGCACGCGAGTGATCGTCGTTGATTATAATTGGCGCCCCTAGCGTTACAATGGTGCCCCCTGCAGACCGCTGCCCCTAGTGTTGCAATGATGCCCCCTGCAGACCGCAGTGACTTACTGCGCGCAACCCCAAAAGGAGATAGGGGAAGGAAAGGGGTTGGATTAGTTAAATGTCACTCACCTAAGGTTGATTTTGAATTTTAATGCGCAAAGAATCTTTTTTTTTTTAATGCGCAAAGAATCTTTTTTTTTTAACTTGAATATTTGATTTAGTTGTACAATGTATATGTAGTGATCCCTCGCTATTTTGCGCTTCAAACTTCGTGCCCTCAGGCCATCGCAGATTTTTTTTTTAATTAAAAGAAGAAAAAAAAAATACAGATGAACTGTCCCGAGCCGATCGCGCAGTCTCCCTCTCACGCCCTACCTCTCGCTGCTCTTTGTTCGTCAGGCAGGCAGTGCTCGTGCACTGGAGTTGTTTTTTAAAAGTAACGATGATTGACAGATGAATGTGTTTGATCTTGCTAGAGTCACGAACTTCTGAAGCGCCGCATGCGTCAATCATCGTTTAATTTGTTAAATAGTTGCTGTGTCTAAGTGAGCAGCTCCGAGCGGAATTGAGTAGACTCACTCAGTGAAGCATTTATTAAGCATAAGCATTTTTCTTTATTCTTGTTTAAAAATAATTTGGTGTGACAGTAACATGTTTAAAACTCATAATTATTACATTTGAAGCGCTTAAAAAAAAAAACAATATAAAATATTTATATACCGTATTTTTCAAACTATAAGTCGCACCTGAGTATTAGTCGCATCAGCCCAAAAATGCGCAATGAAGAGGATAAAAAAAAAACATATAAGTCGCACTGGAGTATAAGTCCCATTTTTTGGGGAAATTTACTTGATAAAATCCAACACATTGAACAGATATGTAATCATGAAAGGCAATTTAAGATACAAATACAATAGAGAACAACATGCTGAATAAGTGTACAGTATGATAATGTTACATGATGCATGAACAACGAAATGTGAACATGGCCGGTATGTTACGTGACATATCTACAGTAATTTTCGGACTATAAGCCGCTAATTTTTTCCTTCATTTTAAATCCAGCGGTTTATCGTCCAGTGCGGCTTATATGTTGATTTATTTGGGTTAATGGGCAACACTTTAGTTGACAACGGCATCATAAGACTGTTATTAGGCAGTCATAATTATGACATGACACTATCATGGACATTACTTAATGCTTATGTCATTTTGTGTCATCCGGCAAATTATGTCACTAACTCCATTTATGTCCAGCTTGGATCTTTTACATCCATTCAAAAGTAAGAGAATTTGCTGGATAACACAGCATGACATCTGTTATAAGCATTCACTGATGCTCTTGATAGTGTCATTTCATAATTATGACAGTCTTATAGCGCCACTGTCATATAAAATGTTACCAAATACCATTACTAGCAAATAATGAAACTACCAGAAACAGTAACTGAAGGAATAATTAGCGCAGAACATGAATTTTGATTGTTATTTACATCTGTAGCGCTGCAATGCATGCTAGAAGGCATGTTTGACAATAACAGTGTTGACAGCAGGTGGCAGCAGAGTTTGACTGTCTCCCCCAAGGGAGCAGTGATGGCCAAATGAAGCTTCTTGAAGCTTTGTAGCCAATTGGTTCGAAGCTTCATGGTGGTTCATTAGTTCTTATGACAGTCATATGATGCCACTGTCAAATAAGGTGTTTAAAGTGATCCTCTGACTTAAATTCATGTAGGCTCTAATAAACCACAATTGTTCTCTTGAACTGAAATATGTTGTTAGAAACACATAAAATATTAAATCAATGGCAATATTTTAAAATATTTAGTCCATATTTTGACCGTTAGTTGGCGGCATGGTTTGCGGGCTCGCAGTGATGACGTAATTGGTATCTTTCCAAATTTGTAGCATGTTAAACAATTGCTTATTGTTGCCTAAACTTGCGAAGTAAAATGCCACGATGTGCTGCTTTTGGATGCAATTTCCAGTCAAATGGAAACAAGGGGAGTGAAGTGAGTGGTCAAGGTGGAATTATTATTTTTAGTGAATAAATGTGCATAAGTGGAAGCTTCTCCCCCTTTTTGGTCCCTGTATGCACGTACCCTACCCACCACGCGTTACAACTGGCGCCCGAACATGTTTCCTGGAACCTCAGTCAAGTAAGGGATCCGTCTATTTTCTGGATCCGACGGTCCCACCACGTTTGCAATATTGGTTTCGGATCTGTCCATTTTTTGATTCGTCGGTCCCACAACGGCTTTTCGGATCAGTCGACTTTGTGGAATCGACGGCTGCGACATTGCCATGGGATCGGTCTAATTCCTGGATCTCCGAGTGAGTAAAAAACGTGGATTTGGATTACTATTGCTATCTTTTATGTTGACTATTCTTCGTGGGAGTTTTCCCCAAATCATACTAAATAATTAAAGCACTATGGCACGCTACAGTGACGACAGTGATTCTGACGTGGACCTCACAACAATGTTGGGAGTTCGTCAGGGAACGCTTGTTTGCTTACTGCTGAGCTCCCAAGTGAAGAGTGGTCAAGGTGGAAATATTACTTTTTGTGAATAAATATGCATAGTCAAAGCTTCTCCCCTTTTTGGTTGGTACTTTTATACATATATCCTAGCTACCACGCGTTACAATGTACAAGACCTGGATTACACAAGGTGTGCTCTTTGGCCTGTACTGTATGTAAAGCACACGACAGCTCTGGATGCTAACAATCTACATAATTATATTGGGATAAGTTTGAAAACGCAATATGCTTACCTTGAATATCTGCTAATAAAACCGGACAGCATACACTCTCGTTCCCAACCGGACTCTCTCGCATCACCAGTTTTGCCCAACTTTTGTCTTATCAGGTATTTGCTGCACGCATTTTTCCCTGAAGCTTGTCTTGTGAACGACCGGCAGTGCTGTCCTGCTCTTCACTTTTCAGATCTGGTTCAAATAGGAAGGGTAGAACTGACGACATGTTGGGAAAGCTAACGAGTGACACGCTGGAATTTCAGCCACGGGACCTTGTTACACTGCGACGTAACAAGAATGGCGACCTATCACTTAAAATAATTTTACAAACTTTATTAAAACAAAAACATTAAGAGGGGTTTTAATATCAAATTATTATAACTCATACTAAAATTGATCTTTTAAGAATTACTTGTCTTAAAAATAGAGGATCCCTTTAATATCTTTTAGTGTAAACGTCCCATAATACAGTGAGGACAGCTGCGGCTTATAGTCCATTGCGGCTTATCTATGAACAAATGCCGTTTTCGTGCCAAATCGGGTGGTTGGAGGCTTATAGTCAGGTGTGCCTTATAGTGCAAAAATTACGGTATTAAGAGTTATTCGGATAATTATAACATAAACAACATGCTAACAAGTTTACCAAATCATCAGTGTCACTCAAAAACCCCAAAATAACACGTGAAATGATATAATAATGTGTTAATAATTTCACACATAAGTCACTCCAGAGTATAAGTTGCACCCCCACCTAAACTATGAAAGAAAGTCTGAAAAATACAGTACATATTTTTTATAAATTATACTTTGGGAAAAAAGTAAAAAAAAAAAAAAGTCTTATATGTATCTCTTTCCAATGCTAAATCTCAATAAATACATTTAACACACACACAAAGAAAAACAATTGGGGGGCGCTACTTCACGGTTTTTCACTTATCGCGGCTGGATCTGGTCCCCATTAACCGTGAAGAATGAGGGATCACTGGTATCCTTTCTTTTAAGAATTCAAGTCGTTTTATAGTTTAAACTAGGGGAGCCCAAATCTGTTCCTCGAGAGCCCCTATCCAGCTTGTTTTCCATGTGTCCCTCCTTACAGCACACCTGAATCAAATGATCAGCTCACCAGCAACCTCTGCAGAAGCCTGATAACGATCCTGAATTCTTAAATTTGGTCATATAATTTTCTCCATCTTGTTTTGAGTGTTAAAGGCTAGTAAAAACATTAATGTGTTAGATTATTCAATTTACTTTAAGTAAATATGACCATTTCTTCTTAATAAGCCCATACATCTGAAAGTTGGTAATTTTTCACCTAAAAAAAAAAAAAAAATCAAATAATGTTTTGAACAATAACTTCTTGAATTAAGAACATTTCTGACAAACATTAAATTAGTATTAATATAGTACTTAATACTATTTAATTGCTTAAAATAAGATTGTTTAACTTATTTTGAGCTAGCTATTTTTATTTCATGAAATCTAAGTGAATGAAATTTACTTGTAGCACTGGCAGATAATTTCACTTATTTCTAGTAGATTTACACTAAAAACAATGGAATTTAGCTAGTTTTAATATGTGTTTTGCAGTCTTGCTCAGTACATCAGTTCTTTCCTTTTGATTTTGGCTCTGATCGCCATTCCACATTCTATGAGCTTGAAAGTCATTTGCTTTTCTCCCATTTTTAGGTCTTCATGATTGCTTCAATTAAATGTTTTCACAGGGGAAATGAAATATTTCATTAATCAATCTAAAAGGCAATGCTTGGACAAGACGAAACACCAAGAAATAAAAGCGAATTTTATTTATTTATTTTTTTTACTTTAGTCTCATATTCATCTTTCGATTGGAAACAAAAATGTCTTCAGTATACAACAATTCCAAGCTGTTTCAATACATTGTGAAGTGACTGTATGGTATACACAACTTTATACAGTTGTTGTTGTTGCCAGTCAATATTAAGGATACATTCAAGCGAATGGCAGTGAGCTCAGCTTTACAGTCGTCTCTTTATTCTCGCCCACGTCCTCTCTGTAGCAACCGGCTTCTTCCTTAATTGTCACTGTATCTTTTTATCGCATCATAAAAGGGACAAAGCACAATATGTTGTAAATGCCAACTCATTGAGGCTCAACATTCAGGGCGTCCATATATCAAATCCTTCAGCATGCAGTTGTCAGTAGCCAATTGTCATAATATATAGTATATGACGGAAAACACTCAGGTGACTTGCAGTTCCGCTCTGAGACCCCAATTTGGCCAAACTCAAAATTGCCCTATATGCATGTCTGATACATCATTGGAAAGCTTAAAATCTCAATTTTCTGGGGGAAGAAAAATTTTGAACAGGAGGGCATTTTTCCCAAAAATATTTCAAACAGCAAAACCCTAACTGGAGGTGAGAGAACGAAAGAGCAGAATTAAACACGCCACGATTTTAACGAAATATTATCACGTACTTACCTTTTTTTGATCCACAAACTCCATGTAGCATGTATCACCGAGTGTCAAGACAGAGATGTGAATAGCCACAGCCGGATTTTTTGAGGATTTTATGGGTGAAACATGGTAATATAACAAGGGTCGCGATGCAGAAATCGCAGAATTCAAGGAGTGGTCGAGATGTTATTTTTCATATATTTATATTTGTTTAAAAGTTTAAAATATGCTAGTAATTTTTTTAAGTTGTTGTTTAAAAAAAAAAAAAAAAAACGAAATATTGATTAATGATTCTAAGCTAAAAATGACAGATATTTCAAATAATAAATATAATTACTTACCCTCATTTTATGGCTGGGTTGAAACAAAAGCGGTTGCGCGACGTTTGTAAACGGGGGTTTCCAGGTTAAATCGGACAAATTAAAAATAATTCGGGGGCTTAATGTGCCAGGAATCTGCTATGGCAGCATATAGACATATTGTTATATCAAACACAACAGTTCTTTTGGCTTAAGATACAACAGTTTGTTTTAAAGAGGGGTGCAAGAGCAGAAACTGCTTTTTCAGTCTTGTCTCTGTTTTTTTCCGCTATATATTTTTTTTATCATATCTGTTTCAATTTGGGTTTGGATGCATCATTTGATGTGTGGTGGGCTTAAAAAGTTTCATTTTGTCCGCTCTCCTATTAAAAAAAAACTTGCAAAGTTGGATATAAATGTTTTTTAAAAAAATAGTGGAATTCTGTAAAATTCCATGTTTTTGTCTTGTAAAATCATTTTCGTTGAATAACCTCATTTTTAGTATTTTAACTGTGAGGAACGCTTTGCACAGATTGTCATCAATTCCAAGAGGGTTAGCATAGAATAGAAAATAGATCTCAGGATGTTCACCTCTGTTTCGTTAACCTGTGCGACTTTACTAATCTATTACGCTAAACCCACGTCATTGCGATTCGGCATGGCATAGTCGCCTAATAATGGTATTGCTTTGGTGCTGTTCAAGTGAGTCGAAGAGCTTCATTTTAGCCAAAAGCTGTCTGACTCCACCATCTTGTGGTATCTATAAGCAGTGGACCTATCGTAAAGCTCCACCCCCTTGTAGAACTTATCAAATTCTCTCAGTGACAGTAATTGAGTGAACGAACGATTTATGGATGATGGCGGGAGACAATAGACCTGTTTTTTTGTTTTTATGTTGTTTTTTTTTTTAAAATGAATTTCGTCTAGAAGTAGACAGAGAGGATTTCAGTATGCAGTAAAGCAGTATGTCTATGGTATTAAACTTTACAAAGATAAAAATTTTGTACTCGACGCGTAATGCTAACACACGCAACTTACAAATGAGAACCCCCACAGGCCCAATGTCTCTGTAGCTATAACGTTATGTCATGTGTTGTCAGATTTTTGTCCCGAAGCTTTTGTGGCAATGAATAAGCAATCTTTTACATTCAGTTGGATTCTCACTATTATCCATAGGTGCTAAATAAACAACTTACATCATAAACATACATGTGCAACTTGAATAATGCTCAGCGTTGTGAGGGTCGTGCATTCGATTTGCCCACATCTCAATGTTAGGTGTGTGTTTGAGGAGAACTTTCCTTCGTGTGCGTCCGTGACCAAACTAAAGTTCTTTTTTTTATAGAAAGTTTGTGGTGTTTACTTTGGACTTTCAGTGTTGGGGTCTTGACAGCTTAGTTATATTTTATTCTATTTCAGGCTAGTAGATGAATAGGCAGTCAAATATTAGCAAATTAATGTTAATAGTTTAGTCTACGTTTTTACTACATGCTATCAAATATATATATATATATATATATATATATATATATATATATATATATATATATATATATATATACACATATATATATATACACACACACACACATATATATATATTTACAAATCAATCATTAACTTACTTTTGAGGAGGAATAAGTGTCCTTGAGTTACTGTCTTGACATTCAGTTGTTTATGTGGTCGACGACAGAGCCTTATCCGGAGCGTGCATTTGGTGAATCTTCTTTTAGGCTTTGAAAATGGCCCAAAATATTCCGCCCCTCAATCTTTCAGGCTACCTGGTGTCGGAATTACAGGTTCCCCATGCACAACGTTAAACTATCGGGTTTTTGCTATTTTCCAGTTAGGAAAAAAGATGTTTTAACTCACAATCACACAGTATTCCGATGCAACTCTGTGGCTATGTGTCCGACTTTTCTGATTTGGGGGTGTGGTTTCGCGATAGGTCGAGTATAGTGCAGTATAACCCTTTTTAGGAAAGGGGTGTCAATTACTGTTAGATTTTTGGTGTGTGGGAAGGGGCTTGGTAGCAGGGGCTTATTATCGAAATCAAAATGTGCCTCTACCTTCATTTCAGATTCGTTGCCATGGTGCTCACTGTTTCTTCTCTTCTCTCGTGAATTTAGTGAGATTTAACTTCGGGGCAAAATCGACCTGTGTGCTGACTTTTAAATGAAGTTCATGTGTCGATTGCAGTAAGGTTGAGGTCGTTTTAGTAGTAGTAAAAAGTACGACATGTCTAGGTGTCAACAGGCCCTTAAAGTGCCTATGACAGCAAAAAGCATGTTTATTTCATGATTCACGCGAAATTTATGCTCCTGAATGAAATGGACCACTTGGATGTGTGTGGAAGCGATCGATTTATATATTCAATTTTTTGAATCCCGCGCCATGAAAATTAGTGACTTCCTGGATTAAGAGGAGTCGAGAGATTGACAAATGCGAATGTGACATCACCCAGGTCAGCACACAATACAGCATTGCTATATAGCATGCAGACTGACTGCGATTTCATCTGATTTTGTGGATTAATTCATTTATTTTTTGCAACCCCCCAGCAAAATGTGCTGCAGGATTTTGTTGCTGCAGTAGGGAGAGGCGTGTCAGCCTTTTTGGGTTTCAAAAAGTTCCCGTTCACCGCAGAGATAGGCCAAAACAAGTCCGACAACTGTGGGACCATTGGACTTACGAGGAAGTGAGTAAACTACGTGTTTTGTATTATGTCAAATACTGGGATCATGTCACACGTTTTAATAAGGAAGTGGCTTGCATTTTGTGGCTGACAATGCTCCTTGTCCACCGAGAAGGCTACTCGACTGACGACCGGCGGCTTGTTGCACACCCCCCTCGGTCCTCTTCGCGTGCCCGGTGAGAGAGTGCTATACTCGGCTTATGCTCATGCAGCTCCTAGCTCTCGTCTGCGGTTCCCCATATCGTCCAGACTACCAGCCCCCTCTGCCCTCTTCATGTGTCCGGCAATAGACCACTATCCTCGGGTTGGGCTCGGGCTTGCTCGCCGCTTGATGCTGGCCGATCAGTGAAACTGTCATCCTCGACGCCGTGAGTGACATGAGTCGGGGTAGTTTTGTTCTATTTTTCGTTTTCGAAAGGCGAAAATGATTGGAACCGCCACTCGGCGGTCATTCTCCAGCTGCTTACCCGGCAACGAGCACTCCTGCCCACAGCAGGGGAACAACGAGCTGCAACGTGCTCGCTGCTGGGGGTGGACAATCAACCCCGCCACCATGTGACATGATCTGGGGTAGTTTTGTGTAATTTTTCGTTTTTCGAAAGGTGAGAATAAATCGAAAACGCCGCTCTGTTCGGGTTAGCATGTCGGCTGGCTGTCACGCCTCCTGTTTTGTTTACGCTCTTTCCTCCGGCTCCGAAACCGTGGCATGGAAATGAAAAAAGACTAACTCCAGTGGCATAAAACACCGTTCGGGAGGTGTAAGAAGTCGACAATTTTGACCATTATGCAGTAATTTTGCCCTGTCGTACTGAATAAATACATTTTTAATATTTCATATTCCATTTAGCACAAAACTGTTATTTGTCATGACCACACCATTTATTTAGCAATTGGGGAAAAATACTTAGTTAAAAAGAATATCCTGTAAAATATTGGAGTAGAGAGACTGAAACAATGACATTTTGCTGATCTCTTCGTCACATTTTTCTTGTTCTGAATCTTCCCCCTTAATGGGCTGAATTCTAAATCAGATGAAATCGTGACCCCCGCCGACGTCATCCTCCAGCTGGGGACGCTAGAGCGCTATAATGGCAGGCGGGGCTAAATGGCAGATTAAAAGACTAATTTCCCGTCATCTGCGCTTTGCCAAATTGTTGTATATAGTCGGATCATATCAAAATATGATTCTAATTCACATAATAATGCCCTTTCAGATTTTTTTATGCTGTCACAGGCACTTACTTTAAATCATTCATTGCCAATGACGATAGACGTCCAATCATGTGGCTCTTTTAATTCGTCTGCTGTTAATTTATTTTAGTTTACCACTCGTACATGTCGAATCCATTTGAACGACAACTGAACAACCCTCCCATTTCAAATGGATTGGTCGTCTATTGTCTTCAGTGGCAGCCAATGAGTTAAACAAAAAGCCCATTTCATTTCACCTTCTAGATCTTTACAAAACATGAAAAGTTCAACTTTAAATGGAGCTCACTATCAGTGCCTACACACACGTACACACAAAATGATTGACGTTGCTGCAAGCTCTCCCGAGTGAGCGTGAGACGCTGATGCTCGCTCCTCGTATCACTTCACCTTCACAGCGGGAGTAGAGAAAAAAAAAACGAGAGCTTGTGACTTTGAACGCCTTCCGTGCGGCGTTTTGGCAGCAGCCTTGAAATATTTTCTCGACAAACGTCAATCAGGATCAACTTCGTCTTGCGTCGACGCCAAAGTCTGCGCGTGTTCCTGAGCGGGTTCCGTCATACGATCACGTTTGCCGTCCTTTAGCGTCGACTTCGTCCAGGCTGCGGTTTGCCGGCAGAGGAGGGGGGCGCCAGTCGGGCTGGTAGAAGTGGATGTCAAACGTCCGAGCCCATTTGGCGAAGACCCGCTTCTCCGTGATGAAGCGGTGGTGGCTGCCACGTCGGCCGCGCTCATGCGATATGTACATGGCACACTCGTCGGGGCCCCGCGGCTCGTAGTAGTGGTAGGGCACCGATGGGTGGCCAGGATCCCCACTGTGAAAGGACGGGTTATTATTTTTAAAGAGGTTTTGCAGTATATATTTACTGTAATGCCTTCACAAATAGAAAAGGAAAGAGTCAGGACAGCAACACAGAAGCTATACATGGATTTTTTTAATACTCTGCACAAAAGTATCATAGAATTTAATCCAATCTTCAGCTATATCACAAGTATGAACCAGATTCTACTAATGCCACATAAATGTTTTCAACTTTAAAAACGAATAATGTAAACACAGGACATGGAGGAAAAAGTAAGTCAACTGCTAAGCTAACAATTCTACTTGAGCTAATCAGAGCACTTGAGTTTCCACTCCACCCACGGCAAAATATTCTTTAACAGATGAGAAAGAAACACACAATGCCATTTTTCAAAAGAGAATTCCACAGCACAATAACATCGAAGCTTTATCCCAACTGTGAAGCATGTGCTTTGCTTCCTCAGGGCCTGGACATTTTACTAAAAACAAATTCATAAGATCATGAAGATATTTTAAATTTGAGACTACAGTGGGGCAAATAAGTATTCAGTCAACCACTAATTGTGCAAGTTCTCCCACTTGAAAATATTAGAGAGGCCTGTAATTGTCAACATGGATAAACCTCAACCATGACAGACAGAATGTGGGAAAAAAAACCCAGAAAATCAGATTGTTTGATTTTTAAAGAATTTATTTGCAAATCATGGTGGAAAATAAGTATTTGGTCTATACCAAAAGTTCATCTCAATACTTTGTTATGTACCCTTTGTTGGCAATAACGGAGGCCAAACATTTTCTGTAACTCTTCACGCGCTTTTTACACACTGTTGCTGGTATTTTGGCCCATTCCTCCATGCAGATCTCCTCTAGAGCAGTGATGTTTTGGGGCTGTCATTGGGCAACACGGACTTTCAACTCCCTCCTCACCCAGTGGCCTCAAAATGATAACAAGGACGGGGAGCAAAAATCCCAGAACCACATGGGGGGACCTACAGAGAGCTGGGACCATAGTAACAAAGGCTACTATCAGTAACACAATGCGCCGCCAGGGACTCAAATCCTGCACTGCCAGACGTGTCCCCCTGCTGAAGAAAGTACACGTCCAGGCCCGTCTGCAGTTCGCTAGAGAGCATTTGGATGATCCAGAAGAGGGCTGGGAGAATGTGTTATGGTCAGATGAAACCAAAATAGAAATTTTTGGTAGAAACACAGGTTCTCTTGTTTGGAAAAAAAAAGAATACTGAATTGAACCATACCCTCTGTGAAGCATGGGGGTGGAAACATCATGCTTTGGGGCTATTTTTCTGCGAAGGGACCAGGACAACTGATCTGTGTAAAGGAAAGAATGAATGGGGCCATGTAGATTTTGAGTGAAAATATCCTTCCATCAGCAAGGGCATTGAAGATGAGACGTGGCTGGGTCTTTCAGCATGACAATGATCCCAAACACACAGCCAGGGCAATAAAGGAGTGGCTTCGTAAGAAGCATTTCAAGGTCCTGGAGTGGCCGAGCCAGTCTCCAGGTCTCAACCCCATAGAAAATCTGCAGAGGGAGATGAAAGTCGATGTTGCCCAACGACAGCCCCAAAACATCACTGCTCTAGAGGAGATCTGCATGGAGGAATGGGCCAAAATACCAGCAACAGTGTGTGAAAAGCTTGTGAAGAGTTACAGAAAACGTTTGGCCTCCGTTATTGCCAACAAAGGGTACATTGCCCCAATGTACTTGTGCATCAGTTGAAGCTCAAATTATTTTGGGTGGATAGGTTGCAAAAGTAAACCCAGACAGACAAGTAAGCCCAGAGCAGATTTCAGGAAAAGTAAGTTTTAAAGTGACTCAGTCAAAGTACTCTAATATTAAGGCTGCAACAACTAATCAATTAATAAATTACTTGCCAATGAATTTGATATTCGACTTTTGCCGGAAGCTATGAGCAATCCCGTTTGGGTCCTTGTTTATGTGTGATGTGAGGCAGCGCGTGCAGTAGTAATTAGAGCAAGAGAGAGAGAGTTCACTGCGACACTCAGGTTTAGTTGCTGACTCGAGTTAAGATTGTCTTGGGGTATGTGTGTTGTTAGATCCAGTGTACATCCATGAGAGGTGTTTTAATGAAGCCAATTGTATTCTTTGTTGATGATACGTTACTACTTAGCACAGAGTGCTAAGCTAGTTAGCGATTGTGTTAATACATGTCTTAAGCAGTGTTGTTAATCTTACTTTAAAAAAGTAATTAATTACAATTACGAGTTAGTTCTCCCAAAAAGTAACTGAGTTAGTAACTCAGTTACCTGAATGTAAGAGTAATTAGTTACTTGGCAAAATAACTGGTGTCACCTTTTATGGTTTTTTTTTCACCCCACCCCCCCAAAAAAACAACAACAAAAAAAAACATGGTAACCTTTGCTATGTTTGGAAGTCATTTAATGTTGAAGTTGAAGTTGCTAAAATTGCTCCCGTTATTGCATTAGTTCCCTTCTGTCTACTTTCGACATGTGAAACAGTTTCATCATTTAAAGATAGATTCAAGTCAAAATTTTGCCGATTTAGGAGTATTTTAGATAAAAATTTACTTAGGTTCGCTAGGAAGGTTCTCTACATTAGAGCCTTCCTGAGAAGTCAACTGCTTTAGGATGGCGGCTGTTTACTAATGCCGGCGAGTCGATCATTTCACATGTAATTCTCTATACATGTGCTAACGCCGCCGTGTCTATCATTCGCATCTAGTTATATATACATATGATATCTACCGTAGCATCATGTGAGCGTAGTTTGAAGGCTATCGGCTATAGTCAGTTATTATTGGAACCACTTAGCATCGCCTTTATAACGGCGTCACGACTCCCTTCCCTCCTCCCCACTCCTGCTCTTCTCGCTCGTCTCCGTGAGTCCGTGTCTCTCACAGACTTCTCTCGCGTCATTCAACCAACATAGTAACGCATACTAACACACACCTTTACATCCTCAGTAACAGTAACGGCATTGCCAAGATGAGAAAAGTAATTAATTAGATTACTCACTACTGAAAAAAATAACACCGTTATTCACGCCATTATACTCTAACGCCGTTATTGACAACACTGGTCTTAAGTGTCAGTTTGTATTAGCACTTGAGTTATTGTTACAGTGTAGTTGTCTCATTTTATATAAAGAAACCGCTAAAGCAGTTTGAAATAAAAATGCGCAGTCAAAGAATTTTCTGCTTCTTTCTTTGCATATTTGCCCAGATCTCAGGTTTTTGCATTTTTGCACATTTTTTTACTTGTAAATTCTAAAGCAAGTACTTTTGTACCTTTACTTGAGTAAAATTTTACCCCTCTATCTGTACTTAAGTAAAAAAGTGAGTACCTCATCCACCCAAGGGCGTAGGTTTGCATAGGGACGGTAGATACATAACAATACCAACTTTTCAGGATGCTCAAATTGTCCCCACCAACTTTTAAGCAACCTTATTTTCATTACAGTATATAATGCCTTCAGTTATATAGGTAATTTGATGTAAGGATAAAATTGACCCTATCAATATTGAGTGAATTATTTTCATTATGTTCAGACTTACATGTACCCCTTTTCACTGATGAGTGTGCCAGTCCATTTTTCCCTTCAAATGCATGTTTGATTGGCTGATGACTTGACCCCCCCCCCCCCACACACACACGCACTTACAGCCCCAGCCCCATGCTGCCTCCTCCTCCCACTTCGAAGAGGAAGGATATTAGAAGTTTTTTTTCCAGCCAGCTGCAGCTACTGTGGGTAATGTAAAAAGATGTCAATGTTGTGGAGGTGGGAAACACACCACCAGTTTTGCAACTGAGAGTTCGACCTGTATCAATGTTTGCATAACATTAAATTGTTTAAATTTGCAAACCTCAAAAACTTGAGTAGGAAGCTGATTTGAGAGAAGTGTCCTGTATGTATTTTCTACCGTTAAGGATAATTAAACTGTGAGAAATGTGGTGAACTAAGGTTTATCCCTTTCGCCCCAATTTTCATTTTTATTTTATTTATGTGGTTTCAAAGCATCCCAAAGAAGCTTTCATTTTTTTGTTGAGTTTGGCAGTGCTCGTGGACAAAAGCAGAAGTGTCTTACCTGAAGGAAGGCTGAAGTTTTATTTTTGTTATTCCCTGACTTAGAGGTTTTGTTTTTTGAGGTATATTTTTAAATATATATGTATACGTATATTATATATATATGTTATATTAATTTCTCAACAATGTTGAGTGGTCTTAAGACAAATGTTTATGTGTTGCATTCCTGGATAGTTAAGAGATTATTACCAAGTTTGTATTTATTGTGTATTTTAAAATAATTTGAGTTATATTCAAATATTGAAATATACATTTGCTAATTACATCCAAACATTTATTCTGGAAGTTTTCAAACTGTTTCTTTAGTAGTTTTTGAAAACAAAGGTTTGAATCGAACGTTTTATCAACTGAACCAATACATATGAAAGTTGTTTAAGTAAATACAGATGTATTTTGCGTTGATCATTTAGCCTATCGATTATTTGGGTTTATATTTGTGAGAAATGTAGCCCTGACCCCCATTCACCCAATCTGTTTGGTCTTTTTCATTTCCCGTCCCCAGCGAAAAGTATACAAGCAAGTTATGATGTTATATTGTCCATACCAATGTTGAGACCAAACCTACGCCCTTGCATCCACCGCTCGTATATGGAATTTGGGGTAATGGTTTAATTTAGGCCCTAATGCAGCATATCTTTACCAATGTTCGTCGGTCTTCCTTTCCTTTCTCCGATAGTGTTGTGAGCTTCGTTTCCATGGTAATTGCTTTCTTTTGGCTAGACCAGCATAGCTAGAAGACCCAGCTTTTTATTTGGGGCCATCGTGTCAAAAAGGGAAAAGAAGAAAAAAAAACGTCCTCCGGGCCATGCACAAACTCAGACAAGCACTATGCACTAGCTAAACAGAAACATAGGCGCTGGGGACTAGATGACGGATTAACCATGGGCGTTGTAAAGTCGAAACGTCGTAGGTCGAGGACATTGTAACCCGAGGACAACACAGTATTCTCCCGTCTTGCTTCAGGGCAATGTCATGTAATGGTTTTCTTTGACCCTCAGAGCAAACTCAATGGCATTAAGATTAGCCCAGCTTGATATTTTTGGCCTTAATCCTTAGTCCTTCGTTTTACTCGCGCTAATCCCTTTTAAAGATACTCTGTTCACACTGGCAAGAACATTAATCTGTCACTAATACCTCAGATGGTGCTGAAATATTAACGATGCTCCTTTGGGAGGAACACTCATTTTAACATACGCGGACAATCCCGATGTCTTTTGCCGTTTTCTCACCTGCAGAAGTCTGGGGAGACCATGCCGTAGACGTTGATTCTATCACACAGCTCCAGGGCGATGGTCATCGTAAACCAGCCAGTGCTCAGCCACGAGTTCGATATCTTCCTACATAAAGGGAAGGAGGGGTTGAAAGAGGGAACGCCAGTTAGATGGATGGAACGCATTTGATTTTTGCATGAGATTAACTGAAGGCCCGGCTCAACCTGCCTCGATCGTTCACTCCGTTCCGCGGCGTCATTAAAATAAGCATCAAACCCGTCACGTATCGAGCGATACAAATGAAGCCCGTCGAAGCCTTGATCAAGTAGCCTTGAGCGCAGCGGTCGCAAGGACAAAGCGTTCAATGATGGATGACCAGACAGACAATTTTCCATTTTCCCTCAAATGGGCTAGAATTCTCTGGAGCCAAAACATTGAAAAAAAAAAAAAAAAAAAAAAAAAAAAGAAAAGAAAAATATATCGCTTTAAATTTAAAAAGTCCTTCAGATCCTCAAAAGTGCTGCCAGATAAAAAGATGTCAGATTCGCTGTGGATTTTTCAGGGTTTAGCAGTCAGGAGAGTCGCTCCACTTCAAAAAGGAGCGTTGAAGAAAAACACTTGAACCGCTAAAGACGCAAAATAAAACCACAAGCGCATCACTTTAAATGCTAAAATGAAAAGGAGAAATCATTGAACGCTATGCATTTGAGTGCTCGCAAAATGTATGTTAGGTAATTGTCTTCCTATTTGAAATCATGTCAAGATTACTGAAGGTGCTAAATCGTTCTTTTGTTTACAAAACACATTTATTTTCGTTCTCATTTCAACTACGTTAAGTGTGTACAAAAACACATACATTATATTAGCTTTATTGGTGACTTCATTGATGTTAGCAAAAATGCCTATTTAGTTTATTGAAGATCAAATTTTTACATTGACCAAATAATTTTCGTTTATGAAAACACGCTTGTCAGCCCCCATGGTCAATGGCAGCCAATGTAAGTCAAACTGAGTTTTTATCATTCAGAGCTGGAACAAAAAACTAGGTTAAAAAAAAAAAAACATGTTGTGGGTAGAGTAGCCCCAAAAAATTACTCAAGTAAGATTAGCATTACTTTAAAATATTATTACTCCAGTAAAAGTAGTCATCCAAAAAAATTACTCAAGTACAAGTAAAAAAGTATTCAATGAAAAGAATACTCAAGTAATGAGTAGCATTGTAAGTAACAAACTTACAGCGTGATTTTTTTTCTTTTTTAAAATAATGGCATGGTACAGTATATTTTTTTCTCAGCACAATGTAATTTATATAAATTATTATTATTAAACTGTATTACATCCAGTGTTGTCAGCACCATTCAAACTAGGAATTATTTTCTCCACTGGAGGGCACTCATGCGCTTTGGACAAATAATGCTTAATTTCTGTCTGTATTTTTCTCTCTCGCCGGAATAGCGTACCGCACAAATGCTATTTTTTAGACCATGACGTCGCCATCGTAACGCGGAAGTGGGACATATAGACACGCCCTTGCATACAAACCATGTTATTTGTGATTGTTTTCTCTGGGAATCTTTCAAAAAAAAGAACATACCGATCAAACACTAATGCTATGGAACTTGTAGAAACGACTCTAGACATTAAGACATATGAAGGATGTTTTCTTTATACGTTTCCCGAAACCAAAAACTCTGAGGAAAAAAAATGAAAAATGAATCAACTTGCAGGGACGTCCAAAAGACCAGTTAAATGCCAGCAAGGTGAAGCCATTCTCATTTCATATGCAGTAAACATTTTCTTGGGGGCCATAGTCCTTCAGATGACGAAGAGGTAAGCCATTTTGATATTTTTACTTATTTTTTTTGCATGGCGTTTTGCCGTGCTGCTTGTCTGACAATGAATGACCTGAAAAAAATTAAAATGGCATCTGACAGCCACTGTTACCTTTTCTGTTGTAGAAAAAACAACTTTAGTAAGGGGGAAGTGTAAATACATTCTAGAAATAAGATTTGTTATTAATGAAAAAATTAAAAGTGTTGGTTGGCTGTCACTGAGTAGCATTTGCGATCGCTGCACAAAAATAAAAATGTAAATTGCTCCCAAGAACGGTCAGAGACGTAAGACAACCAGAAGATATAATATATAAGAAAGACAGGGCATATGGTGGTAAAGGATAGATTTTTGGAACAGGAGAATGTCAGTGTCAGTGGCGTAAGGCAAAAGAAAATGTTGTCGATAAAAAAAACTCTGGATCAGGTCGGCTCGTCTTTTTCAGCCCTCGACACTCAAGCCATCTCTTTAACTGAACATTTGTATGTTCTTCCACATCTTTACCAGTGAATTTGGCTTCAGGGACATCATTTTCAGACAGAATTGGTAGGTTTAGCTCAGTGAACATCTCGTTCGTACACTATTTACATGCATCGAGCATGAGGGACAAACGCGAGTTTGACCCCCTTAGCAACAGCTGCTAACATCATGAATATTAATGAGCAAAAGTGACATTTTGTAGTACGCCATTCAATGATTTTTTTGTTTGTATTTCTTTGGCTTAATGTGGTTATGTAATGGGTTATTGTACAGTCATAGACTTCATTACCTATTGACAGGACACTTCGTCATTCTTTGCGTAACACCTTGTCAGAGAGGGCCGGGCTTCATTTACTAAGAGCCGAAGACGTAACACGCTCATTTCGGATTTAAGCTTGGATGTTTGAAGAACTACGAAAGCTGTACCGCATACAAACAGGAAGGACTGTCTCAGGAGTGATTTGTTCGAGGATTCAAGGTAAATATTATATTTTTTGTACCACGCATGCGTCTTCTTTGTTTACACATGGAGGCGGGCTAATTTTAGTAACTGACTAGCCTCATAGTTCGCAATATGCACGCGAAATAAATGTTGCCTGCACGGTTTTTTTTGTGCTTTTAACCAAGAATCGAGACTGTTTTACGTCCATATCTATAAAGAATTCAGGGATTTATGAAATTTATTCACAAGAATCTTCGCCAGAAAAGCTCTGTTTACGCCAGGCGGCCACTAGCCTCATTCGCTAACAGAGTAGCATTGTGCTTTGACAAAATACGTAAAATAAACGCTAACTGCACGGTTTCTTTGCTTTTAACCAAGAATCGAGACTGTTATACGTCAATATCTATGAAGAATTCTGGGATTTAAGCATTTATTCACAAGAATTTTTGCCAGAAAAGCTCCGTTTATGTCAGGCGACCGCTAGCCTCATTCGCTAACAGTATATAGTGTATAATAAATAATGATTGTAAAGGGCTATTCTAGTCTATAATAAGTTGTGAGTGTATTCAGAATTGATTAATAATCTATTTACATATTATTTATAACTGATTCTGCATGTTTTCCTTAAGTATTAAGTTTCTGATGTTAAATTGGGTGATTTATTAGCTGTTGGAAAAAAAATTAAGTTGCTATTTCGGTGAAACATGATATGTTAAATATTGCTATTGATCCTGAAAATATAGGTGATTATCTCTGCATTTGGTGATTTTTGTGCACCTAGTGTAAAATCTGAGACTTTTATAGCCATTTTAAGTTGTGTTATACATATATAAAAATTAATTAATCGGGATTTTATAAGGTAACGACTTGGAATTTTTTTATGCCGCTGCTCATGGGGACTCATATATGGCTAAGGTAGGACTGTTTTGGTTTTAGGTCGGTAGCAGCTTTGGTTTTGAAAATATTTGAATTTGACGTTTTTGAAAATAGGCCCCCTACGAATCAGCCCATCTCCCGTGTCATGTCAAGTATTATGATGTCTATGGTACAGTATCATTATAGGTTTGATAAGTTTGTGCTGAAAGAAAAAAAATACCATTGTTTAAAAAAATAAAAAAATAAGCAGTTACTCACAATGTTACTCATTACTTGAGTTTTTTCACTGAGTACTTTTTTACTTGTACTTGAGTACATTTTTTAGATGACTACATTTACTTGAGTAATATTTTTTGGCTACTCTACCCACCTCTGATGTGCATCCAATTAGTAATGTTCTACAGAAAAACATGTAAATAAGGTAGGTAATATACATCATCATACCATGTTTATGCTATCTCATTAAAGGATGAAGCTAAGATGGATCATTTTCAATTTAATACCTCATAAAACTTCTGTGATTTATTGACAACCCTAATTTGTGTGGGCTAATGTTTACAAAACATACAGTAGGTAAGATTCACTGAACACCTGCCTTTGATGTTTGTGAAACACCTGTCATGTCAGGTTCAGTCAAGGCACTAATACGTCTCAGAAGTTAGGAAAAAACGCCTCTTCGTCTTTGATGTTTAAGAAAACACCTACCTCGTTAGGTTCATTGAAGACTAAATTATCTTTGGTGTTTACAAACAGAAAGCTGTCAATGTCAGTGTGAGCCGCTGTGTCGACATATTCATGTTTTTGTGCCTTTCATCTTCAAGAGGCAGCGGCCTCGCCGTGTTTACGCGCATATCGGAGAATAACCCTGAGGCAAATGTCGCCAAGACGCGTGTGGACAAACAAACTATTTATCCCTCTAGCCGACTCGCTACTTTTCTTCTGGCATTCACCAATTTAACGAGGCTTTTGATTATGAGTTGATTTTGCTGCGACGTGTTTGAACTTTTGAACAAGATTTCCTAGCAGGTTTTTATGGGCATATTTGCATAAAAGCATGATGAAAAGGTCCGCGTTGAGCCAAAAATTAAATCATAAATCTTTTGACGATTTTCTCAGCGGTCACACATCACATGTGATTTATAAAATTGATCTTATGGTATTGAAACACAAATTGATCATTTGTAACTTGGGGCAAAATGTATTGTTTATCAATATGTACAGTAAGTGTTGAATATTGATCTGTTTAAACTAGCGGTGAGATGAAAGCTCAATGGAATCACAATTTTATCCTGGGCAAAATATCGGTGTTGCTCTGCTCTACGAGTGTCGAAAATGGATCAGTTTTAACAAGTAATAGGATAAACTATTGTTACTGCGGTGTATCATTTTTTATTTTATTTTTTTACAATGAATATCATGGTGTTTAGTTGTCTTTTAGGGGTGGGTACCTCATGATACGATACGATTAGTGATAGAAGGCCCACAATAACTTTTATCTCACGATATGGTGACGCAAAAAAATATCGATACATCAGATCAGGAAATCAATCTATTCTAATCTACAATACAATTAATAAATAATAGGTTTATCACTAGTAGCGTCTAATCCATTTGAAGAAGGAGGCTGGCAGCCAGTGATTAAATTGCAGCCAATGAGTGTATGTTGTTGTTCTTTTTTTAGGTCATTTTCTGTTGATTTTCTGTCACTTCCTGTCGATTTATGGGTATTTCTGGGTCACTTCCTATTGATTTTGAGGCATTTATGGGTCACTTTCAGTTGATTTTGGGTTACTAAACTCGAAGTCCCTAGGAATGTCCCCAAACGAATAGGCACTGATTCAAAATCAACAGAAAGTGACCTGTAAATGCCCCAAAACTGGGAAGACTGACTGTGACTACTCTGGTTTTAATGCCATTGACGATGCTAGACATCCTATCCATTTTGACAGTCAAAATAAATTGGACATCTCGCACCCAATAAGCTCACAAAGAGACTGTTTTAGTGAAAGATTTCAGTAGCAACCTGTTGCTTCCTTTTTTTTCAATACAGTGATACCTTTTTAAAATGATGGATCGATTCTTGGCGGCAGCATATCGTTAAACTTTTAGGATACAAATATCGCGATATATTGTATCACCATTTCGATATATTATCACACCCCTAAACAGTTTTACCTAGTACTGGCACAAAAAATTGTTATTGCAGTGACTCACAAGCAACTTGAAGTGTGAGTAATGTATAGTGGTATGAAAACGTATCTGAACCTTTTGGAATTTCCCACATTTCTGCATAAAACACAATCAAATGTGATCTGATCTTTGTCAAAATCACACAGATGAAAAAACAGTGTCTGCTTTAAGTAAAACCACCCAAACATTTATAGGTTTTGATATTTTAATAAGCATAGAATGCAAACAATGACAGAAGTGGGAAAAATAAGTAAGTGAACCCTCTGCCTAAGGAGACTTAAAGAGCAATTGAAACCAATTTCTAACAAACAATTTGAGTCAGGTGTGTATTCAATCACTGATAAGTGGTTTAAAGCTGCCCTGCCCACTATAAAACACACCTGGTAAGAATTGTCTTGATGAGAAGCATTGTCTGATGTGCATCATGGCTCGGTCTAAAGAGTTGGCTGAAGACCTGCGATCACGGATTGTTGATTTTATATAAAGCTCAGAAAGGATACAAAACCATCTCTAAAGGTCTGGATGTTCATCAATCTACAGTCAGAAAAGTTGTATACATATGGAGGCAGTTTGGCACTATTGCTTCTCTCCCAAGGAGTGGCCATCCACCAAAGATGATGCCAAGAGTTCAGTGCAGAATACTCAAAGAAAAAAAAAAAAAAGATCCATAGAGTGTCTGCTAAATACTTATAGAAATCACTGGCACAGTCCAGTATATCTGTGCACACATCAACTATATGTAAAACTATGGCCAAGAATGGTGTTCATGGGAGGACTCCACGGAGGAAGCCACTCCTGTCTAAAAAAAAAAAAAAAACATTGTTGCTCTTTTAATGTTAACAAAAAGGCACTTGGACACTCCACAGAAGTTTTGGCAAAATATTTTGTGGACTGATAAAACCAAAGTAGAACTGTTTGGGAGTAACACACAATGTCGTGTGTGGAGGAAAAATGGAACAGCTCACCAACATCAACACCTCATCTGCACTGTGAAGCATGGTGGAGGGAGCATCATGATTTGAGGCTGTTTCGCTACCTCAGGGCCTGGACAACTTGCGATCATTCGTGGGTGAATGAATTCAAAAGTTTATCAGGATGTTTTGCAGGAAAACCTGAGGTCGTCTGTCAGACAATTGATGCTAAAAAGAGGATGGATGCTGCAACAAGACAATGGTCCAAAACACAAAAGTACATCAACTTCAGAATGGTTTCACAAGAACCAAATACATGTTCTGGAATGGCCAAGTTAAAGTCCAGTCTTGAACCTTGATGCTGTGGCATGACCTAAAGACAGCGATTCATGCCAGACATCCCAGGAATCTGAATGAACTACAGAAGTTTTGTCGAGAAGAATGGGCCAAGATTAGTCCTGATCGATGTGCCAGACTGAGCTACAGGAAGCGTCTCGTTGAAGTTATTGCTGCCAAAGGGGGGGGGCACAAAATATTAAATGTGATGGTTCACTTACTTATTTTTCCCCCTTCTGTCATTGTTTGCACACTATCCTCATTAAAATATGAAAACCTATCAATGTTTGGGTGGTTTTAGTTAAAGCAGACAGTTTTTTCATCTGTGTGATTTTGACATTTGGTGGCGAATTTATGCAGAAATGTGAGAAATTCCAAAAGGTTTGGATACTTTTTCATACTACTGTAGTTTTCTGTATCAATGCATTAAAGCAACACAAGGTAACTTTTCAGTTTTGGTCAATTTTAGCGACGCAGGTGGACAAAAGCGGTAGTGTTTTGCCTTGAGGAAGACTGCGTTTCCCATTAGTACCAGCGCAATGTCGTAAAATCATTATCTCCCTGCCTATAGATGGATGCAGCTGTGAGAAGGATGAATAGTAATGAGGTAATGAATCCAGTTGTGGCTAAACAATAGCATATGAACGATGCTAATATTAGGAAAATGGCCTCAAATGGCCTTGTGACCCCCCGACTCGAACTCCTCAGCGCTTACGAGTTTTGTTTGGGGGGGGGGGTCACGCCAGCGAGTGAAAGCTGGACCAATGTTACCTCTTGAGTGTCCTTTTATCCTGGAAGCCTATTTTTTTTCTATTTTTTGTCTCTTTGGACAAAACTTTTTGTCTCTTTTGTTGCTCAGCCATTTTTGCAGAATTTGAGCGAAAGCTTTCGCATCGACTTCAGTCGTTATAATGAATAGACCCTACTCACCTACGTCACAAAATGACGTGTCGCTGTATCCGGCCGCCATATTGTCCGTATTTTTTAGACTTATTCTCATTGTTTTCAATTAGTCGTGCAAGTTATAGAGCAATTCACGGAAGCCCCGGTGTTATCTGACGCTGTAAACTCATTGGATGCGTTGCATAAAAGGCGTTATGTGGAAAAGCTTCAGTTATCCATTCGCCAGATCCATATTTGATGCCTAAATCGATGTTTTTCGACACGCTGTCTATGCCGTCTTTGCCTGACATCTGCTAGCTACCCTGATATTTACAACTATCTTGTCCACACAAAATCAGCCTATTCTCATGAAAGTTAGAAAAACTTTAAGAGCTTGGAGGCTTATAAATACTTCGTTGCTGGTTGGGTGAAACAGGTCTACGTCCACGAAAATTCGGCAGGAATCTATCGTGTGCTCGGGAAGGTGAGTTACGAAATTTTCAATTCAAAATCTTTTGTTCTTGCTAACATCCACTGTCAAGTCTAATGTATTTCATGTCATTTGTCAATGGAGCTAAGGCTTTTAGCCTTGGTTTAGCGATAGCACTCTCACTACATACATATATAATATGTAATAAATATGAAGTGCGATAGCACTACTCCAGATTGTCCCTAGTTGAATTTATTTTTTGGCTTTTGACCTCAATAGTGAAATTGTAAATTAATTGTATGACAACTGTCTGATTATCCCCTTATAATTATATATTTTCAGGTAGTTCATTCACAACGTCTGAGTGTATGTTGTCGGCGATTAGCCTAGCAATGATCTTAATTGTGGTTGTCAGCCCAAAACCCTCTAAATATATATTAAATGCATCTTACCAGATATAAAATGACTACTACATAATCTGTGGTAGTCGTTTGGAGCCCAGTTTTCTCATCGAATTGCAGCAGTCAATCTCGGTCTCCTCTCCGGGTCTCTCGGAATACGGTAAAACTTCAAGTCTCTCCGTCAATCTTCTCTGTTTTTGCAACCGACCGCCACACACGACTTCACCATTTTGATTATTAATGTTAACGAGCAGAAAAACACGCCATAATAGGAGGAATTTACGAAGCGCTAATGCATTAACATGACGAGTATATGGACAACATGGCGCGGGGGCGTGGCTGTGACGTCACGTGAATAGGGTCTATAGGGAAAGGAGGAAGTGACGTAAAGCAGTCATCACATTTGTAGTTTTTTTGTGTGGCAGGGTTCCTTCTTTTTCCTCTGTTGCCTTTTCTCTTGGCAAACCAGCTCATTGATTTAACCGTGAACGTGTTTGTCTGGACCCCTGGCTACACGTGCGTCAACAATGAATCCATTTTCTCTTTGTTCTTTGTGAACTAATGTTCTACCTAAATAATGACTGGGTGCAGAAAAAGAACATTTAATTTTGCCTTAATCAGAGAGTTAATCAGTCTCTTGAACACGCACTGTGAGACATCTGTTAGCGCCTCTGCAGCAGTTATTAAAATGGGTGGATGTTGAAACACCCCTCATGCTGCGTTAATTACCTTGACTCTAACAGCAGGAATAAAAACTCAAATCATTATCCTGAATTCATTGACAGATACAGGCGCATAGGGTCGTTGATTGCATGTGGTTACCCGGAGAGGCGCCCCGCAGACAAGCAACTAACACTGCATACCCAACAATCTAACCTTCACAAACATTCATTCCTGATGCCGCAGTGGCGGTAAAACAGGAAATGAGAACAGTTGCCGCTTAATCACGGCTAACATTCGCCGTGATTCAAGTAGCCAGGGCCGGATGAATGTCCGTGCTATTCACCCGATGCTCCCCCACTTTCACCCCTTTCCCTACCCCCATGGCAATTTTCGTGCCGACGTCCATCTTAAACAGAAGTGGCTTTCAATCTCCCCAGACACGCTGAACAAAAGCCCAGGCACCGAGGCTGAAACCAATTGAGTTACTTTTTATTCACTGTTAACACTCAGCTTGCTTTCAAGTACTACAAACTTCTCCTAGAAGCCATTATACAGACGGTGGTCTCCTTGAATGGGTAAGGCAGAATGATGCATGATAACAACAAGGAAATTTAATAGAACAAATACCTTTGCCAAGGCTATTTTTGCTATGCAAAATGGATGTTGGCCAAAATGCAGTCATAACCTTCATGAAAAAGAAAACACCACCCAGCGAATGAATTTGAATTCTTCGTCGCAAAGCAAGAAATATTTTTTGAAACATGCTTCAAATATGAATGGCTACAGAAACCCATGCAGTAATGCGACATTTAACTCTTTCGCTGCCATTGACAGCGATAAGACGTCCGAACCATTTGAACTGGGAGGGTGGCAGCGAATGAACTTAATTCTGCTGCCACTCTTCCAGTTCAATGTCTACTAGTGATAAACTCACAGCAGAATAGGGCTGCAACTAAAGGCCGTTTCAAATTAGCGGCAGCCAGTGTTGTTTTTGGCAGCCATTTTAATTTTCGTCTTAGTTTTTTGGACGAAAATACTTGGTATTAGTCTTAGTCATATTTTAGTCATTTCAAAATGTGTTCGTCTTCGTCTAGTTTTAGTCAACTAAAACTCACAAATTTCATCCAGGTTCAATCAATAATTAAAAATAATAAATAATAAGATAATAAAATTTAATCAATAAATGATTTCGTCTATAAACTTCAAAAGTTTTAGTAGATGAAAATATAAAATAAATAAAGGTTTCCAACAATTTCAAATGAACATTGACAGACGAACACATCATTGTAGTCTACAAGGACATCACTATTTTCATGGTGATAATACAAGCTGAAGGAATCTGACCTTTTTAGCCAGAATGTCGGAATCACGCCAGCCTAACGGCCGGGCCCGCGCTGGCGCAGCTCCAGCGACCCGGGCCAGCGGGTCGCAGGCCAAACTCCGCGTGTTCACATTAGTCTTAACCCCTTGTACTGACTCTATTTTGAAAGCTGGAAAAAGGCTTCGAAACACAAGTTGACAATTTCTTCTGAGTCAACATCAATCATACAGCACAGAGGGACCCAGGCGAGGATCCAAGGTCACCATATCACAGGTAAACAAAAGGTTCACGAAAAAAAAAAATGCTTTGTTAAACATTCAGTCTTTTGAAGGCTATCGCAGGGCGGGCCTAGGGCAGGAAGATGGGTGTGTTTAGGATAATCTTCTATCGCAGTTTGGGCGTTGTTCAGTATTATTGTCTGTCTGTCTGTGGATTGGACAGGAGGATTCGGGAGTAAATGGTGTCAGGGCAATGAGGGTTGTGGATTTTGCCACCTCAGCGTCAAAGGGGCTCTTGGAGCCTTATCAGTCGTGTTATCAGTTGGATATCAGATGTTCTCCGGTGTTCCTTGTGTTGGGACAGGGCGTCCCACTATTTGTTCTGGACTGTCTGGGAGAACTGATAGCGAGAGTTGATGGTGCAGACGTTGGCTTGTAGGTGTCAATCTTGCTCAGTCAGTTGCATGATGCACATTTTGGGCTTCCGTGATAAGAAGGCATTATGTATCTCTTATGCCCTATGTTCTGCTTGTTTTCCTTAAACTATGGTTTAAGTGTTATTTATTTTATATTGGGTGTGTCAGAGTAATACAAAAACTCGATCGATAAATACGAGAAAAGATACTATTCCCTGATTGATTATGTTAAGTGTGTTAGAATAATGCAAACAGCTAGATGGTGCCTATGAGAAAAGGTACTATCTCATTCAATGCTCAGCAGGGAAAACAGGACATTATTGGCAATTAATTAAACTCCCCTGGACCCAACGAACTGTGTGTAAAATGTTTTCCGAGAGTTTAAGAAGACACTCACTGAGTCACTGTGCTAAATGCTAATGCTAACGTGAACGCTATGTTAAGCACAGACCTTTAAAACCTAAAGCAACTCAGTTACCTGAATTTAAGAGTAATTATTACTTGGCAAAGTAACTAGTGATAATTTTCATGTTTTTTTTTTTTCTCAAAAAAAAAAAAAAAAAAAAAAAAGGTCACACAATGTGAAGTTTAAAAGTTTTTGGGGTCAATTGGCCCTAGCCCAATTCTTTACCCTCCACTTAACTAGACACAAGCGATAACTAGAAAGTAACCTTTGCTATGTGTGGAAGTCATTTAAAGTTGTGAATCAACCGTTAAAGTTGTTATAATTGCTCCCGTTATTGCATTAGTTCCCTTCTGTCGACTTTCAACAATCAACATGTGTAAGTTTTAAAACTGTTTCATCATTTAAAGATAGATTTATGTCAAGATTTTGCTGATTTAGGACCATTTTAGATTTATAAAAAAAAAAAGTAGGTTCGCTAGGAAGGATCTCTACAAGAGAGCCTTTGAGAGGTCTACTGCTTTAAGATGGCGGCTGTTTACAAACGCATGTAGTCCTTAAAACATGTTGCTAATGCAGCCGTGTCTATAATTTGCATCTAGTTCTATAATATGTGATATCTACCGTATCATGTGGGTGTAGTTTGTAGGCTACAGTCAGGTATTATTGGAGCCACCTAGCATCGCGTTTGCAATGGCGTCTTCCCCACTCCTGCTCTGCTCTTTCGTCTCCGTGAGTCCGTCTCTCTGACTTTTTTTATTCAACCAACTTAGTAACGCATAGTAACACACGCCTTTCCCGCCTCAGTAACGGTAAGGGCGTTGCTAAGCTGAGAAAAGTAATTAATTAGATTACTTACTACTGAAAAAAATAACGCCATTATTAACGCCGTCATATTGTAACGCCGTTATTAACAACACTGCTCACTGGCCTGTAAATAAGCATGTGTGTGTGGTGCGGGGGGGCCGTGGGAGAAGCGCATCACGTCACAAGTGACACGACCAAACAAAAATAAAATGCGTGCTAACTACACATACGAATATATCACACATTGTGAATTTATGAAAGAAACTATGGCGAATTTTCATCTCGTTCTTGTCTCATCAGACGACAACTGGCATCCATCTCATTATGTTCTAGTCTCCCAAAATACGTATTCAGCGCGTCATTGTGACGTCATCAGCATGAAAAAAATTGTTTGTTGACGAAATATTTTCAACGGCAACCCATTCATTGTGTATGTGGTAGCGGACTTCTCAGCGACAGTGAGCGGTGGACGGCCGTCTTGGGCGGAACGGCAAGTTTGAATGACAGGGTCCCCCCAGGATTGATAAATCTAAATTCAAGACTTTTAAGACCTTTTTTAATGCCATTTCAACAGAAAATACTAAAAATATGAAATACTTTTCTCGCACCCATTATTTAGATAATATTGAATCATATTAAAAAAATAAAGCACTCAACATCAAATTTAACCTAAATTACTAAGTGTGTTTGACAAAAGAATGCACATTTACTGAAGATACAATTAAAACACATTTAAATTTAAGGTCTTTCAGATTTTTTTTCCCAGGATAAAATGGATTTTACACTATTTTTGTAAAGCAACTTCAGAAATTACATTTGCAATACAACAGGTTTCCCTTTTAAGAGGACCTAGTCAAGGTGGTAGGTTGGTGATTGTCAAGTTGGTCACCTTAACAGTAAAGTGCTTGGGAAAATCTTGCAATTGGCAGTGAAAGTTTAAAAAAACAGCCACTAAATGGCAGTAGTTTACCATTAATTACCACAAAATAAAAAAGCTACACATGACCATTTCCCTTGGTAATTGTTTTTTTTCTAATCACATTACAAGCATACAAAACATATGTTAATCCTTTGTTAGTTATTGAAGACATTTCTTTTAATCAGATAGAGAAAATCCATACTCTTATTCAACTTACTGGCAACTTACTTTGAAATGTTAAGCAGGTCCACTGCCTTCGCATGACCCATAAACTGCGACCCAAAGTATCTGGATGCGACTTGGTCGCCGATCCAATACCTCACATGCTGGTCCAACTGTTTGGACTTGGTTGTCTTGTTGAGGCTTTCGTCGAACATAACAACTAAGGCATCTGATCAGTTCCTTACGTTAGCACACAGTACTGTGCGATTGCCTGCTGTTGTGATATTGATGCTAATGATGCTAACAGCGCGCACGCATGAGGTGCATTATGATTTGTAGTGCAGTGCATCGTAAAAATTCTACGCGTCATCTTCATTATGGATTAAAAAAAAAAAAAAAAAAAAAACTTTGTCACGGATATAATTTAGGTTGCACTGAGATGTTTTTCAAAATTAAAACCACGGTGAAAAAATTCCAGACTTACGGCAGCTAATTTAATACTTTTAATACCTTTAATAATGGAAAACTAAATTCAATGCTTGTTTAATACTTTTAATAACCCGCGGGTACCCTGGAATGAATTCGCGCCGAGAGCTGGGGCCCAAAATAGAGCCTTGCTCTATTTTCAGAGCGTCAACAACGCAATAGCAGTTGGGCAGGCGTACTTGTATCTGTGCTATCAGGCTGTTTCAGCATACGGATGTACGCAAATCACGGCTGACGAAACCTTGATAAATGCTCTTTTTATTAAAGTTTCTCGAGCTCTGGGACACTCAAAAAATCACTCTCATACCTCTCCTTGCAATGCTAAATGGTATGGATGTGTTTGTGTGAAAATGTAGTTCACGGACAACAACAAAAAAAAAACTACTCACCTTCTCACCGAAACTAGTAAAACTCTTTACACGGCTATTATAATGCCCCCTGCTCCTTGAAATAAAAAAAGTCGCTGTTTTCTAGTGCAACAATGAAAAATAAACGCATTGGTGCTTAGGACTATTGTAAATATGCTTGCCGCTTGGCTCCTCCCGTTTTGCGCTTGCCGCGGACAGCTTTTCACACTAAGCTGACGCTAGAATGAAAAAGGTCTTAACGACTATTTTTATAATCGATTAATCGGATGATTAATTAAATGATTAATCGGACAAATGTCACTCTTTTCAATTCCGGGAATGTCCCACCGGCGGGAGGCCCCGAGGACAACCCAGGACTCGCTGGAGAGACTATGTCTCTTGGCTGGCCTGGGAACGCCTTGGGATCCCATCGGAGGAGCTGGTTGAAGTGGCTGGGGAGAGGGAAGTCTGGGCTTCCCTGTTAAAGCTGCTGCCCCCGAGACCCGACCCGGGAGCAAGCGGAAGATGATGGATGGATATTTATTCCTAATTTTATTCAGAATGTATTTATTTTGCTCTGTGTATTTGCTATTTGCAATAGTACCAGCAGTATTTATTTAGGATTTAGTGGAGGTTTTTGGGCTGTGGAACGAATTAATGGAATTATAATGAATTCTTATGGGAAAATCCTGCTCGACACGACCAGCCCTGTGCGACCGCTGTCGGAGTTTGGTCCGCATTGCCGGCAGTAAGTCAAATTTGTTCCCAATGAGGGTTGGATTCCGCTAAGGCTGTCCTTTGTCACCGATTCTGTTCATAATTTTTATGGACAGAATTTCTCGGCACAGCCGAAGCATTGAGGGGGTCCGGTATGGTGACCTCAGCATTGCATCTCTGCTTTTTGCAGATGATGCCGTGCTGTTGGCTTCATCAAGCTGTGACCTCCAATTCTCACTGAAGCAGTTCACAGCCGAGTGTGAAGTGGTTGGGATGAAAATCAGCACCTCCAAATTCGAGACCATGGTCCTCAGTCGGAAAAGGGGTGGATTGCCCTCTACGGGTCGGGGATGAGATCCTGCCCCAAGTGGACGAGTTCAAGTATCTTGGGGTCTTGTTCACTGGTAAGGGTAGGAGAGAGCGGGAGATTGACAGGCGGATCGGTGCAGCTTCTGCAGTAATGCGGACTCTGCACCGGTCTGTAGTGGTTAAGATGGAGCTGAGCCGAAAGGCAAAGGTCTCAATTTACCAGTCGATCTACGTTCATACCCTCAACTATGGTCACGAGCTGTGGGAAAGAACATGATCCCGGATATAAGCTGCCGAAATGAGTTTCCTCTGCAGGGTGTCCAAGCTCTGCCTTAGTGATAGGGTGTGAAGTTCGGTCATCCGGGAGGGACTCTGCGTCGAGCCGCTACTCCTCCGCTTTGAGAGGAGCCAGCTGAGGTGGCTCGGGCATCTGGTTCGGATGGCTCCTGGACACCTCTCCGGAGAGGTATTCCGGGCATGTCCACCGGGGACGACTCAGGACATGCTGGCGAGACTATGTCTCTCGGCTGGCCTGGAAACGCCTTGGGATCCCGCCGGATGAGCTGGTTGAAGTGGCTGGGGAGAGGGAAGTCTGGGCTTCCCAGTTAGAGCTGCTGCCCCCGCGACCCGACCCCGGAGCAAGCGGAAGATGATGGATGGATGGACGTACGAGCATTTCGACTTACAAACAAGGTCCTGGAACGAATTAGCTTTGTATGTAGAGGTACCACTGTATTTTGCTAATATGACTGTTCTGCCCTTTGGCAAAATGTATATTTGATTATAATACTGACTTTTGGTTTGTGATTCATGCTTTTATTTTGGCGCAGGAAGCTTACAGCAGGTAGTACTTCTGCGCGCGAGTAAGAGCGCATGTACACACGAAGAAGAATGTATGCGCGCACACGAAAAAGGGCGCACACGCATACACGACGAAGAGTGCATTTGGTCCCACGAAGAAGTCCCGCAGCCGAGTGAGGGAGTGGGGTGAAAGATTCCAGTTTAGCTCGCGGTCTAGCTAGGATTTATGTACAATAGCCCAAACGTCTTGGCGAGGACAGTACAATGATGTATAATACATGTTTTTTTGGGGAGTTATTTTGAAATTTAAGGTACATTTAGGGGTACTTAAAGTGTTAATCCCGATTCCTAAATATTTACTATAAAACGATAGTTCACGGTAGGCTTTCAAATTCAATTACCTGTCCTTGCCGGTTTCCTTCTTGAAGAGCTCGTCAAACTGCAGCATCTTCTGCCAGGAAATGATGTAAACTTTGAGCGCCGGCAGCACTTGGCTCATGAGCCGCAGGTTGTTGTACACCAAGCCCTTGCCGTCGCGCCGCATGTAGCTGCTCGGCCCCCAGAAGATGAAAACGGCGTCCTGGCTGGCGTTGAGCAGCTGGTTGCGACTCCTTAGTACGCGCTGCATGCTGGAGTGAGCAATGACGCGCAGGGACGTGCGGCGGCCCACGTCTGAAGCGTAGTCCCCTGCGGCGGGTGCGTCGTTCATGCGGATAACGCATTCGGCCCGGTCGATCTCTTGGCCCCGGCCGCCCCCGATGAGGTGGCCCGAGCTGGTCACTAGGGCGCACGTCCCGCAGTGCATCTTGAGAGGCTGGGCCAAGGCAGAGAAAGGAATAGGACTTGAAATATTGCAGCGACAGCATACAACTTTGGAGAAGACTACATTGTCTTTGATGTCTGTTATCTTCGCTGAAGACGAAATAGCCGGTAAAACTTACGTTATATCAAAGGCTCTAGAGTCTTTGATTTGACAAAAATAGATTTATTGAAGACTAAATTGTCTTTGACGTTTGACAAAGTCTACACTATTTTTATTGAAGGCATGCCGTATTTCTTTGATGTTTATGAAAACGTCAGTTTTTTTATAACTTCACTTTTTGCAAAAACCTAAAGCCTGCAAATCATAGGTGTCAAACTGAAGCCCCGAGAGCCAGATACAACACGCCAAAATATTTTGTGTGGCCCTCAAAAGTAAGTTATTTAATTAGACAATGTTTCATTTTAGTAGTCCTTCATGAGATATCCAGGAGGAAGTCAGAGAGTATTTACAATCCCCCCAAAATAAAATTTATTCATTCATTCTGAGCAGCTTATCCTCACGAGGGTCACGAGGGTACTGGAGCCAATCCCACTAATAAAATAAAAAAATAAAAAAACCCTAGAAAATCCAATTTCTGGGGAAATTGCGATGGTAGCTTTGCTGTGATGGCTGGGATATCGGTTCACTTCCTCTTGATTTTGGGCTTATTGGGTTCACTCCTTGTTTATATTGGGTCTCTTCCTGTAGATATGTGGGGATTTTGGGGGTCACTTCCTGTTTTTTCTGTTCAGTTGCTTGACACGGAGAATGGAAATCTGAGTGTCCGATTGGTCTCAACAGTTTTAATGTATCACCTGGAAGTATGACATACTCCAATTGTGATCATTCAACATGCCTCGTTTATTAGTAAAAAAGTAGGGAACAGGGAGGGACAGAAGAAAAGAAGGAGAGAGATATAGAGGAAGTACAAATAACAACAAGAAATACGTAGAACGCCTACTCTAACTATGAATATGTTGGTGCTATTGTTTGCCAGTTGTATTTCTTGAGTGTGTCTGATTACACCTAGTCATGCGTGAGTCCCGTCAGACATGTGATAGTCCTGCAGACGAGTGCAAATGCCGGTGGGAGCCGCCCCAGGGCCACGGGCCAGCTCAGCCCAACTCTCCTCCTACAGACCAGCAAGGGGCCCGCCATCATCCCACCCGAGATCCAGGATGGTCCCCCAGGCCATCGGTACCCCCGTCAACCTGCCTTCAGGGATGGAACGAGGCGACGTGTCACCACACCCGCCCGGGGTCACTTCCTGTTGATTTGGGGGCATTTCAGGTTTACTTCCTGTTGATTTTGAGGCATTTCAGCGTCACTTTCTGTTGATTTGGGGACATTTCAGGGTCACGTCCTGTACACATTGGGTCATTTTTTTTATTTTGAGGGATTCCATGGACACTTGCTGTATATATCGGATCACTACCTATTGATTTTGGGGCATATCAGGGTCACTACCTGCTCATATTGGGTCACTTCCTTTTGATTTGGAGGCATTTCAGGGTCACTACCTGTTGATTTTGAGGAATTCCATGGGTCACTTCCTTTAGATATCGGGTCACTTCCTGTTGATTTTGGGGCATTTCAGGGTCACTTCCTGTTCATTTGGGTCACTTTCTTATGATTTGGGGGCATTTTGGAATCACTTCCTGTTGATATCAGGTAACTTTGGTTGGAAATTCATTGGATAATACGAGCAAACGAAAGTTTTTGTGCTATTGAAATGAATCGCAAATAGGGCCATTGAAAATCGATGGGAAATTCTAGCCGATAAAAATGCATGTGTATGTTTTTTGGCAAATTTTGGTTGAACCTTTTTTGGCAAAAAACCATAGAACCTTTGTGCCCCTTAGCGTCCTGAATTTTTTGATACAGCATATGAATGATGAAAATATTTGCAATAGCGTACTGACCAAATGCTATTTTTGGACCGCGACGTCGCCATCATAACGCGGAAGTGAGACATTATAGACAAGCATACAAACCATTTTATTTCTGTTTGTTTTCTCCTGTAATCTTTCAAAAAGGAACATGCCGATCAAACACTGCTGCTATGGAACTTGTAGAAAACGACTTTGAACATTACGACATATGAAGGATGTGTTCTACATACCTTTCCTGAAACCAAAAACTCGGAGGAAAAAAATGTGAAAAATGGAACTTGCGTGGACGTCCAAAAGACCAGTTCAATGCCAGCAAGGTGAAACCATTCAAATTTCATATGCAGTAAACATTTTGTTGGGGGCCATGGTCTTTCAGAGGACGAAGAAGTAAGCAATTTTGATATTTTTACTTATTTTTTAGCGTGGCGTTTTGCCGTGCTGCTTCTGTCTGAAATAAATGACCTGAAATTTTTTTTTAAATGGTATCTGACTGCCACTGTTATCTTTTCTGTTGTAAAACACAGCTTTAATAAGGGGGAAGTGTAAAGAAATTATAGGATTAATATATGTTATTAATGAAAAAAAAAAAAAAGTGTTTGTTGGCTTTCACTGAGTAGCATTTGCGATCGCTACACAAAAATAGCAATGTAAATTGCCCCCAAGAACGGTTAGAGACAACCAGAGGATATAATATATAAGAAAGACAGGGCATATAGTGGTAAAGGATAGATTGTTGAAACAGGAGAATGTCATTGTCAGTGGTGTAAGGCAATGCACACAAGAAAAAGGTGGTGATAAATAGTTAACTCTGGATCAGTTCGGCTTGTCTTTTTCAGCCCTCGACACTCAAGACATCTCTTTAACTGAGCATTTGTATGTTCTTTCACACCTTTACCAGTGAATTTGGCACCAGGGACATCATTTTTGGACAGAATGTGTAGGTTTAGCTCAGTAAACATCTCGTTCGTACACTATTTCCAATTATTTACTATTGGGGACAAACGGGAGGTTGACCACAATTGCTAACGTCATGAATATTAATGAGCAAAAGTGACGTGTTGCTTGCGATACGCCATTAGAGACATTAGAACAACAAGGTCTCCAGAAGCTGAATTGACGATCAAAATTGATTTGACTGTTTGAGATTTGATAATTGATTAGCTGTCAACTCATCACGGCATATATGAACAAATAGTTAGATTTTAATGAAAACACACATGCCAGGGTCATTGAATAAAACATTCTTTGTTTACATAAATATAAATAAATGATTAGACTACAAACATTATTTTTTTTCACTGTCTGTTTGATTTTCACAAAAATGCTATAGATTTTTTGATAACTCTAAATTACCTGCAAAGTTAAGGAAATAAAATGAAAGTTTGTAAAATATGTATACTCAGTTCGCTGACGATTAAATCGATATTTACAATAAACACAACTAAGAAGTTGATGTATTCACAAAAACTTTGGTTGATATGTTTACAAAAACATATGAGAAGTCCATTGAATTCTCTGTTTTTCCGAAGCCTATTATTCTTTTCCCCTTGCAAAGATTGCGACTTCTTCAGACGAATGTAAAGCAGACAGAGACGCACACACCTGGGGCAACTTTGGTAGAAGGCTTCCAAACGCGTTTGAGGTTTAAAACACTTTGTTGACAAATGGGGAGCGACGGCGCCTCCTGGGTGTGTGCCGCTTGTCACCGCGTGCTTTGCGGTGCCTTCAAACTCACGGCCTTCACAAAGGACGCCAGGAAAGGACTGTTTTTACGCCCACGCTCTTTGGATATAGGTCGACGGATCTTGTAAATTGCATGGAAACGAAAACACGAAACCGTCAGTAGCAAAACAAAGAAAAACCTGGATTCTCTAAAATGCTCACTCAAGGTGGAAATTTTGTAATTATGGACGGTATCGGATTAGAAATGTTGTTTCCATTGTGCTATTGAATGGTTTCAGGAGAACAAAATACACGTTCTGGAGTGGCCAAGTCAAAGTCCAGACTTGAACCCCATTGAGATGCTGTGACATGACCTAAAGACAGCGATTCATGCAAGACATCCCAGGAATCTGACTGAACTACAGTAGTTTTGTCGAGAAGAATGGGCCAAGATTAGTCCTGATCGATCTGCCAGACTGATATGCAGCTACAGGAAGCATCTGGTTGAAGTTATTGCTGCCAAAGGGTGGGCCACAAAATATTAAATGTGATGATTCACTTACTTATTTCCCCCCTTCTGTCATTGTTTGGATACTATCCTCATTAAAATATGAAAACGTATAAATGTTTGCGTGGTTTTAGTTAAAGCAGACAGTGTTTTTTTCATCTGTGTGGTTTTGACAAAGATCAGATCACATTTGATGGTGATTTTATCCAGAAATGTAAGAAATCACAAAAGTTTCAGATACTTTTTCATACCACTGTATACACAAAAATTGTATGTTAAAAATGAAGGCAGGAGGTAACACTACTTCGCACTTTTTCACTTTTAAGCAACACTTGGTAACTTTTCAGTTTTAGTCGATTTTAGCGACGCCGGTGGACATAAACGGTAGTGTTTTGCCTTAAGTAAGACTGCGTTTGCCATGAGGATCAGCGCTGCGTTTCCCATGAGGACCAGTGCACACACGCATAGTGTCGTAAAATCATGACGGTCGCTGCAGATGGGTTAAACAACGTTTCCATTGCTAGTTGCAAAGTGAATGATGAAAATTAATAAGGTAATGAATCCAGTTGTGGCTAAACAATAGCGTAGGACTGTCGAGCCCCTTTCACACACTCCGGAACACGGGAATATCGTGGGATTTAACTGTGCAGCAGTTGTATGTGATAACAATTTCCCGGGTCAACTGACACGAAGATTACGCGGACATTTCACGGGTTGCGTCTTAGTACAGTGTCCGGGACTTTGCCGGAAGGCAGTGTGCGTGAAAGCAGGCGTTAAATTCCTGGGTCATAGCACGATGGCTGTTCACGTCATTTCCTCTACTACTCTAATTCGCTACTGAGGAAACTAGGTTGGTCTTTAGGTTGGTCTTTAAAGCAAAAAACAACATAGGGATGCGTTCAAGGGTTTTATTAAATACATATTTGCTACTACCACCAAGACCTGCACCCACGGCAGCTCCACCCGGGCCCGCGCCCGAGGCTTCCGTGCGCACTGCGGCCGCCTTCCTACTCGGCGGGGCCCGAGGCAAGGGGAAAGAGCGAGCCTCTCTCCACTGCTGCCCCGCAAACACAAATACACGCGATTGCGGGCTGAAAAGGGGGGATTACACAATGGAGTTGAACCGAGGAAGCGAGTCCATTGTCCATCTTTGGAAACGTGTGGTTTATTTTTTTCTCGATGTTAGGGTCCGCTAATGCAGAAACAAGGTTGTATTTCAAGCAGAAAACAACGGAGGGATGCATTCAATAGTTTATTAAATACAAAAATACACGCCATCGCTGGCTGAAAAAGGGGAATCAAACAATGGAGTAGAACCGAGGAAGCGAGTCCATTGTCCATCTTTGAAAATATGTAGTTTACTTTGTTCAAGATGTTAGGGTCCGCTACTGCGGACACAATGTTGTACTTCAAAGCACAAAACAAAGGAGGGACGCCTTCAATGGTTTACTAAGTACCAAAATACACGCGATCGCTGGCTAAAAAGGGGGAAAAACACAATTGGTCCGTGACAGTAGGTCGACAGGGATCAATAAAATACTAACCTAAGCAGTAGGCAGAGAGTCGATAAGACAACAAAACAAAGCCAGTGGGAGTCTTTGTTCCCAAGCCAGCGGGATTCTTCCTTCCATCCTTCTCTTGGATCGCCTTGGCTTAAATACAGAATTGAATTGGCTGCAGTAACGATGTCGGGAAAGGTCCCTCCGGAACAAAACACGATTCAACCAACATTGTGACAGCCAATGCCGACCAAAAATGACGTAATGTCCGGGTTATAAAATTGCGCCAGCAGCCCTCCCTGCACAGAGAGCGCCAGTGGGCAACACAGGACAAGTCTGTGAAAGTGTCCAACCCGCGTCATTCTCCGGACATCTCTACATGCGCGAAAGCAATGACGCGAGTACATCCCGCATCACCTTACACGGGATTTTCCCTGGATATGTGTGTAAAAAGGGCTTTAGGAACCGTGTGGTTTAGCGTGACTAACCCCCCCAAACCCAACCGACGAGTTCGGTCGGGGGGGCGGGTGTCACGCCAGTGAGTGAAAGCCGGGCTAATGTTTATTCTTTATATCTTGGTAGCCGCCCTTTCTTTTACCTCCTCAGATAAAACTTTCTGTCTCTGCCATCTTTGCAAAATTCGCGCAAAAGCGTAAGCATTGAGTTCCATTTTTATAATGGATGGAGAAAGGGGGAAGTCATGTATGCCGTAAAGCATTCAGCACATTTGTAATTTTTTGTGTGTGGCAGGGTTCCTGCCACCCTCCTTAAAGTTAATTAGTGAATTTGTTCATCTGAAAGTGACATAAACCCCCTCAAGATATAAAAGAGGCGTCATTCAACTAGTTGTCATGCGACGCATCACAAATATTATAAACTATTTTATAAAGGTTGAAAATTTACATAGTGTTGCTTTAAGCATTAAGCACTAGGAGTGGGAACCTCTTGGTACCTCACGATACGATACGCGATACAAAGCTCACGATAACGATGATATGCGATACAACGATTATCGAGTCATTGGTCAGGAAATCATTCCTGAATATTCTACAAAGAACTAATAAACAGAAAAACAAGCTGCTTCTGTGAGTTGGAATTAGTTTATCACTAGTAGACGTCAGTGTTTCCCACCAATGAACGAGACTGTGGCGGCCCGCCACAGTCTCGTCCCCCCCCCCCCCCCCCCCCCCAACGCCGGGAAAAAAAAAACAAAAAACTAATCAGATGCGTCAGTCAGCCGATTACACAGCTGTAGCCCACTCCACTCTACTACCCGCGCGAGCGAGAGCAGCATTTTAGAGTAGTATTTTATTTATTTATTTAAGAGACGCAAGGGGAACGAGTAGGAAGAATGGGAGAACGAGCGAGATAGCGAGAGATAGCGGTCGCATGTCTTAGCAGCCCGCTGTTATTTTGTTATTGTTTTTCTCTTTATTATTGTTACCACAATCAAGTGGGTAAGCAAATACAGACTTCTCTCCTTCTTCCCCATATCCGGGGCATTACAATAGTTTGGATCGGACTTTTCGGCGAAAGTAAGCGGTGGACGGCCGTCTTGGACGGAAAGCAAACTTTGATTGAACTTGCGCGGAGAGGCGGGGCCCAAAATAAAGCCTTGCTCTATTTTCAGAGCGTTGGTCACAGTAAAGTATTTATTAGTTCAAGCAGAGTAAAATGATACATATTCACGGTACAAGAACGTCGTTTCCGTGTCCATCGATTGGTAAGAAAAGGCTGTTTGTACGAGTGACGTGTGGGCGCTCCCGTCGGGGGGACATTTCGCGTGGAGTGGCTATTTTTCGGCACAACACCGACGCGCCAACTTCAGACAGGAGTTGGATAAATGCGCCCCCCACCCCAATTTCGTGAGCTCTGGCACACTCGAAAAATGACTCTCAGACCTCTCCTTGCTAAGTTAATGGTGCCTCGATGTGCGTTTGTGTGGAAATTTAGTTCACGAACAACGGGGAAAAAACTATTCACCTTCTCACCGAATCAAGAAAAACTATTTACACGGCCATTAGAATTCCCCCAGTCCTGTAAATGGGTCAGTTGACAGAAGGACTGTTATTGTTGTGGTAATGTAGTACTTATGAGGGTCAAATAAAAAGGAAAAAGGAGGGCTACGACGGCGGTCTGAAACCCCCGGCTCTTGGGCCGCATGCGGCTCTTTAGTGCTGCTTCGGAGCTTTTTTTTTTTTTTTTTTTTTTAATGGAAAAAGATGGGGGAGGGAAATATATTTTTTGTTTTAATAGGATTTATAGGAGGACAAACATGATACAAACATTCTTTCAATTCATTAATATTGTAATGAAGTTAAACTTGTGGTGTCATCGTACAACAGAGTAGTCACGTGGTGCGCTATAGGATCCACTGCAGGGAAAATAAACATTTAATCATGAAGGCTAATTATGTATTTCTAGCCAACTTAGTCATTTTTATAGTAGGCTAATATAGCTAGTATTGATAATTATAAGGCTTGTACAAGGCTTTTAATTTTTTGTTGCTCCAGACATACTGTATCAGTTGTTTTTTTTTTGTGGGGGGGGGGGGGGGGGGGGGGGGGGGGGGGGGTGGGGTCAAATATGGCTCTTTCAACAGTTTGGGTTGCCAACCCTGAGTCACTACGAGATGTAAGTTGTACTATTGCTACGAGAAAAAAAGTCACATTATTACATAGGGTAACGTAGCTGTAATCAGCAACGCATTTTACATACATGTACCGTAGCTGAGAGCTATAACATTAGCCTAGCTAATGAAATATTTCAAATATATCTTTGTTATGGTTCTTCTTGGGAGGAAAAAAATAATGAAAAAAAAAAAAAAAAATCGCCGTGGCATGACATGGTGTGGCTGTCCGACTCCGATGTAGCCCACCACCACAGTTTCAAAAAATCCTATGGTCAGAGACCCTCCCACCACAGTCTCCTAAAATCCTGTGGGAAACACTGCGACGTCCAATCCATTTGAAGTTGGAGGGATGGCAGCAAATGACCATTCGCTGCCATCCCTCCCACTTGAACGTCTATGGCCATCAGTAGCAGCCAATGCCAGGCAATGAGGTAATTTTGGGCTATTTAACGTCATTTACCTGTTGATTTTCAGTTACTTCCTGTTGATTTTGGGGTATTTTACGGGTCAATTCCAGTTTATTTTGGGTTACAGAACAGGAAGTGACCTGGGAATCACCCAAATGAATAGGCAGTGACTCAAACTCAACAGGAAATGACCTGTAAATACCCTGAAAATCGGACAGAATGACTGTGAATGCTCTGGTTTTGAATGAACGAACGTTCCCAGTCTAAATGATTTCGGCGTTGTGCACGGTCAATGCAGCCTTAATGTTAACTGACACACTATTATGGTGGAAGATTTTGGTAGCAACTTGTTAGTTCCTTTTAATTTTCTTTTTTGACATTGACACCTTTTTAAAGCGATATCTCGATTTTTTGGCAGGAGCATATCGATAACCTTTTGTGATACAAAGTATCACGATATATCACCATTTCGATATTTTGTCACACCCCTATTAAGCACTGTTTGTGTATACAACTGCAATCTGTTACACTTAATGATGCTGTCAAATAAGGTTACTAATAAATATTCACATGCTTGAAGCAGTTACAAACATATGATAACAACTGAGATGTGGCTGGTGATAATCCGTTTCATGATAAGATAGTGAAAAGAAAAAAGATAAAGCAAAAGATATGGAAGCGGTGGGAGCCATTTGGTGCTTGATGAAACAAGACAGTAATGAGGTCCTGGCGGTCTTCGCCACCGAAAAGCAGCCCCCTTCCACCTGCCAGTACCTTGACAGTCCATCTTGACTGCAGTGGAGTGCAGTGCAGTTCTATTTGTACCCAGGGGCCCTTAAACGCTAGGTAGACCACCTCTGTCTCCAGAAGCGTCGCCTCACTGGCTCCAAATCGCTCTCTTCGGGGAGGTTATTACTGAGAAACAAGGCCCTCTGTTTCACCATGAGGCATTTGATTTATTCCAGGCGGTGCGTCATGACAACTGGATTTGACTTATTCCAAGTAGGGCATGCTCATAACTGGATTTATTAGAATCATTTCAGGTGGAGAATTTCATCTTTTCATTTGAAATCCATTTGGAAAAATGGCATGTACATATTTACAGTGGGGCAAATAAGTATTTAGTCAACCACTAATTGTGCAAGTTTTCCCACTTGAAAATATTAGAGAGGCCTGTAATTGTCAACATGGGTAAAAAAAACCCCAGAAAAACACATGGTTTGATTAATAAAGAATTTATTTGCAAATCATGGTGGAAAATAAGTATTTGGTCACTACCAAAAGTTCATCTCAATACTTTGTTATGTACCCTTTGTTGGCAATAACGGAGGCCAAACGTTTTCTGTAACTCTTCACAAGCTTTTCACAAACTTTTGCTGGTATTTTGGCCCATTCTTCCATGCAGATCTCCTCTAGAGCAGTGATGTTTTGGGGCTGTCGTTGGGCAACACGGACTTTCAACTCCCTCCACAGATTTTCTATGGGGTTGAGATCTGCAGACTGGCTAGGCCACTCCAGGACCTTGAAATGCTTCTTACTAAGCCATGCCTTTGTTGCCCTGGCAGTGTGTTTGGGGTCATTGTCATTCTGACAGACCCAGCCGCGTCTCATCTTCAATGCCTTTGCTGATGGAAGGAGATTTTCACTCAAAATCTCTCGATTCATAGCCCCATTCATTCTTTCCTTTATACAGATCGGTCGTCCTGGTCCCTTTACAGAAAAAAAGCCCCAAAGCATGATTTTTTCCACCCCCATGCTTCACAGTGGGTATGGTGTTCTTTGGTTGCAATTCAGTATTCTTTCTCTTTCAAACACGAGAACCTGTGTTTCTACAAAAAAGTTCTATTTTGGTTTCATCTGACCATAACACATTCTCCCAGTCCTCTTCTGGATCATCCAAATCCTCTCTAGCTAATCACAGATGGGCCTGGACGTGTACAGGCTTCAGCAGTGGGACACGTCTGGCAGTGCAGGATTTGAGTCCCTGGCGGCGCATTGTGTTACTGATAGTTACCTTTGTTACTGTGGTCCTAGCTTTCTGTAGGTCATTCACTAGGTCACCCCGTGTGGTTCTGGGATTGTTGCTCACCGTTCTTGTTATCATTTTGACGCCACGGGGTGAGATCTTGCATGGAGCCCCAGATCGAGGGAGATTATCAGTGGCCTTGTATGTCTTCCATTTTCTAATAATTGCTCCCACAGTTGATTTCTTTACACCAAGCGTTTTACCTATTGCAGATTCAGTCTTCCCAGCCTGATGCAGGTCTATAATTTTGTCTCTGGTGTCCTTCGACAGCTCTTTGGTCTTGGCCATAGTGGAGTTTGGAGTGTGACTGACTGAGTTTGTGGACAGGTGTCTTTTAAACAGATAATGAGTTAAAACAGGTTCCATTAATACAGGTAACGAGTGGAGCCTCGTTAGACCTCATGAGAAGAAGTTAGACCTCTTTGACAGCCAGAAATCATACTTGTTTGTAGGTGACCAAATACTTATTTTCCACTCTAATTTGGAAACAAATTCTTTAAAAATCAAACTGATTTTCTGTTTTTTTTTTTCACATTCTGTCTCTCATGGTTAAGGTTTACCCATGTTGACAATTACAGGCATCTCTAATCTTTTCAAGTAGGAGAACTAGTACAATTGGCGGTTGACTAAATACTTATTTGCCCCACTGTATTTGCATTGTCTTTCATTTTACACCTACTGCTTCCAATCTATTTGAATGATGTTTCAGTATCGTTGACAGCAATAGACATCCAATCATTTCAACCGGGAAAGGCTGCAGACGTTCAAAGGAACTGGGCTTTATCATTGTCAATGGCAGCCATCAGCAAAATCTGTACTGTTTCTTATGTGACCATGAAACATGAAGGTCATGAAGCAGTTCTAGTAGCAAGCTCATAAAAAAATTTCTAAATCCACTAAGCAGTCATGACTGCTGCAAAAGGTGAATCCACAAAGTACTGACTTGGTGAGGTTTGTATGGGTCATTTCAGAATTGGAGAACATTTTGGCTTCACAATTCTTAAAAAATAACCATTCACTTTTCTGCTTTTCTGCTACATATTCATCAACTAGTGCATGGGTCGGCGACCGTTAACACTCTAAGAGCCATTTCGACCCATTTTCAACTCAAAAGACAACACAGGGAGCCGCATGCACACATTGACATTTGAAATGATTACGTCAGCTTGACCGTGTGTGTGTGTCAGTGCTAGTAATCTTACTTTAAAGGGAACCTCGGACTTAAAGCCTTATAGGCTCTAATAAGACAGAATTATTCTTTTATTTAAATACGTTATTAGAAACACATAAAATATTGGCGTTGATTTAAAAATGTATTATATTTAGTACATGTTTTGACCTACGGAGGGCGCTACGTTGTATTCGCGCAACAGAGGCTCGGGTGATGACGTAAATTGTCACTGTCACTTGACGAACACTACCGAGTTATTCCAATCCCTTTTACACGGCGAGACATCCAACACATGCGCACATCGGTTAAAAACCGTGAGTACTTACTATTTGTGTTTTCATTGAGTCTTTTATTATCTTTTAATTGCCTCAAAATACATTTTGCATGTTTCCCTGTCAAACCTTTTAAGCATTGTGTTTTCTTGTTATATGTAGCTTTAAAGCAGACTGTTGTTCTGTTGACCACATTAGTCAGGTAGCATATTTAAACTACCCTTATTTGACATTACTACGTTTACTACCTTCTGTCTGTATAAACCTAAACAAAACAAGCTGAAAGAGCACTGTAGTACTTTAGGTGTCAAATTCTCCTCTTGTTGGACGTTTTGCTGGTGCAGCACATTTAGGGCTTCTCTTGTCTCATTTCATCCCGTCTTTCCTGATTTTTTTGCTTTTGCTGCTCGTTTTGTGAAATATCGACAGTGCTGTCATGCTCATTAATGTTCCTCTTGGGTTCAAATTGAAAGGGTTGAACAGATGACATGTTTATGTCGCTAGAGACCTACAAGAAAGCCCGTCCGCCTCATCAGACCATAGGGCATGGTTCCAGTAATCCACGTGCTTTGTTGACATGTCTTCAGAAAATTGTTTGCAGGCTTTCTTATGTACTGTCTTCAGAAGAGGCTTCCTTGACAGTGTGACAGCCATGCACACCAATTTGATGTAGAATGCGGCGTATGGTCTAAGCACTAACAGGCTGACACCCCCCCCCACCACCACCACCTCTTCAATCTCTGACGCAATGCTGACAACAATCCTGTAACGAGTCACATGACATTTTGGAGGGAAAATGACAAGCAGTACTCAATTTGGACATTTAAGGATATACGTTTTTTCAAAGCGGTGTACTCACATTTGTTGCCAGGGGTTTAGATATTAATGGCTATATTTTGAGTTATTTTGAGAGGAAAATAAATGAACTCTATTATAAAAGCAGCACACAGACTACGTTTCATTGTGTCAAAGTGTCGTTTTGTTAGTGTTGTCCCATGAAAAGATATACTTAAATATCTGCAGAAATGCGACGGGTGTACTCACTTTTGTGATACACTGTACCACTGTACTTATTTTAATATAAAACTGAACCTCATTAGTGTGTTGTAAGAACCATATACGGCTCCGGAGCTGCGTGGTTGCTGACCCCTGAACTAGTGGAACACTCAGAGAAATTACCTAATAATCACCTCTTTCATTTCATGTTTAAAAAACTAGTGACATTCACATTAAGCCCTTGAGCATATTGGCCTCAAATATAAGTTTTAAAAAATCGGCTTTAGACATCGACAATTGGCTGAATTAATTTTTTAAAATTCTTTATCGGCATCGGCCTCGAAAATCCCATCTTGGTCAACCTCTAATTATGATACAGTATGTATAAAGCGTTTGCAATGCTATACAATTTACACCAATAAACAGGCAACAATTAGTGGCAGAATTTTCTTCTTAGAACGCTTGCATGAAATCTAACTCAAGGTTCGATATTAAGAAATCAATTGCCGCATCCGTATTTTGTTCAGTTATTGACAAGTAATAAAACGCCTGTTTTGTGTCAATTTGCTGAGCACAACCATTCGCCTCTATATCTTTTTTCACGCCTCTTTCGTTACATTTTTCCAATGAGACAGAATAGGCCGACGGCGATCCTAAACACGTCTGCCTAATCAACGAGACAGTGAATGTTGTTGTGCCCGCAGCGCTCGGGAAGTACAAAACGAGCAATTTCAGGCGCATCAATGATTCATGCCAGCTCAAGACATGAACAATATGAATCACTACAGATTTATTAGAGGCTGGAAATACATTTGCTCAGCATCCATTTCACTTTTTAGGCTTTGTCTGAAATAAATCAAGTGTTTTCAGATGTTCCAAAGCGCCACCTGGAATAAGTCACATGACGCCAGTTGTTAGACGCTCCAGCTGCAGTTTGATGAAGTGACTTTTCAAATGAATCAAGTTATTGCATTTATCCATGTTGGTTTAGAATATATTGAAATTTAAACCTGCATGAATGAACGATCAAATCAGTCAAAATAGACTGGATGTCTAGTGCCATCAATGTCAACCAATGAGTTAATATCATAATTTCAGTAACCCTATGATCATAAAAAAAATGAATTATGTCACAACTGAATCAACCTTGGACTAAATTGTACTATAGTGTGAGTGGGACTGCCATTATCAAATCGCATCAATAATTTTCCATCATTTAAGGTGTTAATTGTGTAGTTGTGAGTCATCGGAAGTGACCTTGCCCCCGTTAGATGCAAAGGATGACCTGCTTTCATTCTGTCCTGCTGAATGTTCAAAAATAACCGCACATATTACACAGACCATGGCTTGCCACGTGTTTGTCCCTTTAATTGTTCCTCCCGCAGTAAGTTTGGCCTTGGTCTGTGGAAAAATTGCTAAATTTAACACACAAAAAAGTAAAAACTGCAACAAGTTTTTCATGTATCTGTTTTTAGGCTTGATTTAAACATGTGAAATCAAACATTGGGATAAGTTTAATTTTAAAATATGTCAGTAACGTCATGTTGTATTGTTAATTTCTATGAATGTGGACCAAAAGCATAATCAAATGATCCAAAATTCATAATATATTGAGCAATATTTGTTTTTTTATGTCAGATGCCAAAACCTGATTACACTGCTGGCCAAAAGTATTGGCATCCCTGCAATTCTGTCAGATAATTCTTAATTTCTCTCAGAAAATGATTGCAATTACAAATGCTTTGGTAGTAATATCTTCATTGATTTTGCTTGCAATTAAAAAACACAAAAGAGAATGGAAAAAAATCAAATCATTATCATTTTACACAAAACTCTAAAAATGCGACGAACAAAAGTATTGGCACTCTATGAAAAATCAAGTGATGCTTATCTAATTTGTGTAATTAACAGCACCTCTTACACATTGAGCATGGAGAAAAGAAAGAAGACCAAAGAACGGTCTGAGGACTTGATAAGCAAAATTGTGAGGAAGCATGGGAAATCTCAAGTCTACAAGTCCATCTCCAAATACCTGAATGTTCCTGTGCCTAGCTTGCGCAGTGTTATCAATAAGTGTGAAGCCCATGGCACTGTGGCCAACCTCCCTAGATGTGGACGGAAAATATAAATTGATGAGAGATTTCAACGAAATATTGTGCGGATGGTGGCTAAAGAACCTCGACTAACATCCAAACAAGTTGAAGCTGTCCTGCAGTCCGAGGGTTGCCAAGACTCTGGTCAGATAAGACAAAAGTAGAGGCATTAACATGAGTTTACAGGTAAAAAAACAAGGCCTTCAAAGAAAAGAACACGGTCCCCATAGTCAAACATGGCGGAGGTTCCCTGATGTTTTGGGGTTGCTTTGCTGCCTTAAGCACAGGACTGCTTGACCGTGTGCATGGCATTATAAAGTCTAAACTACCAACAAATTTTGCAGCATAATGTAGGGCCCAGTGTGAGAAAGCTGGGTCTCCCTCAGAGGTCATGGGTCTTCCAGCCGGACAATGACCCAAAATACACTTCAAAAAGCATTAGAAAATGTTTTGTGAGAAAGCTCTGGAGACTTCTAAAGTGGCCAGCAATGAGTTCAGACCTGAATTCCACAGAACACCTGTGGAGAGATCTGAAAATAGCAGTTTGGAGAAGGCACCCTTCAAATCTCAGAGACCTGGAGCAGTTGGCCAAAGAAGAATTGTCTAAAATTCCAACAGAGCATTGTAAGAAACTCATTGATGGATACCAGAAGTGGTTATTCGCAGTTTTTTTTTTTCTAAAGGATGTGCTACCAAATATTTGGCTGAGTGTGCCAATACTTTTGTTTGTCGCATTTTTTAGTTTTGTGTAAAATGATAATGATTTCATTTTTTTTCATTCTCTTTTGTGTTTTTTCATTGCAAGTAAAATACATGAACATATTACTACCAAAGCATTTGTAATTGCAATCCTTTTCTGGGAGAAATTGAGCATTATGTGACAGAATTGCAGGGGCGCCAATACTTTGGGCCAGCAGTGTATATCTATGATTCCAACACCGTTGTCCTTGATAAAAATCATCAATAGTAACATCCTATCCAGTCTTGAAGCTGGTTTTCAGAATTTGTATATTTGATCTGAAAGGGACTATTTGGTCACTTTTTTACTCATGGCTGCTACCTCTGGTCGAAAGCGTAACTGCAGCCTGTGTTAAACTCATGCATGGCGCATATGCTTTTACGGGCATTAACATACAGTGGGGCAAATAAGTATTTAGTCAACCACTAATTGTGCAAGTTCTCCCACTTGAAAATATTAGAGAGGCCTGTAATTGTCAACATGGGTAAACCTCAACCATGAGAGACACAATGTGGAAAAAAAAAAAAAAAAAGAAAATCACATTGTTTGATTTTTAAAGAATTTATTTTCCAATCATGGTGAAAAAAAAAGGATTTGGTCAATACCAAAAGTTCATCTCACTACTTTGTTCTGTACCCTTTCTTGGTAATAACGGAGGCCAAACGTTTTCTGTAACTCTTCACCTGCTTTTCACACACTGTTGCTGGTATTTTGGCCCATTCCTCCATGCAGATCTCCTCTAGAGCAGTGATGTTTTGGGGCTGTCGTTGGGCAACACGGACTTTCATCTCCCTCCACGGATTTTCTATAGGGTTGAGATCTGGAGACTGGCTAGGCCACTCCAGGACCTTGAAATGCTTCTTACGAAGCCACTCCTTTGTTGCCCTGGCTGTGTGTTTGGGATCATTGTCATGCTGAAAGACCCAGCCACGTCTCATCTTCAATGCCCTTGCTGATGGAAGGAGATTTTCACTCAAAATCTCTTGATACATGGCCCCATTCATTCTTTCCTTTACACAGATCAGTCGTCCTGGTCCCTTTGCAGAAAAACAGCCCCAAAGCTTGATGTTTCCACCCCCATTCTTTACAGTGGGTATGGTGTTCTTCAGATGCAATTCAGTATTCTTTCTCCTCCAAACAAGAGAACCTGTGTTTCTACAAAAAAGTTCTATTTTGGTTTCATCTGACCATAACACATTCTCCCAGTCCTCTTCTGGATCATCCAAATCCTCTCTAGCTAATCACAGACGGGCCTGGACGTGTACAGGCTTCAGCAGTGGGACACGTCTGGCAGTGCAGGATTTGAGTCCCTGGCGGCGCATTGTGTTACTTATACTGTAAGTTGCCTTTCTTACTGTGGTCCTAGCTTTCTGTAGGTCATTCACTAGGTCCCCCCATGTGGTTCTGGGATTTTTGCTCACCGTTCTTGTTATCATTTTGACGCCACTGGGTGAGGTCTTGCATGGAGCCCCAGATCGAGGGAGATTATGTTTTCCATTTTCTACTAATTGCTCCCAAGCGTTTTCCTATTGCAGATTCAGTCTTCCCAGCCTGGTGCAGGTCTACAATTTCGTCTCTGGTGTCCTTTGACAGCTCTTTGGACTTGGCCATAGTGGAGTTTGGAGTGTGACTGACGGAGATTGTGGACAGGTGTCTTTTATACCGATAATGAGTTAAAACAGGTACCATTAATACAGGTAACGAGTGGAGCCTCGTTAGACCTCATTAGAAGAAGGTAGACCTTATTTGACAGCCAGCAATCTTGCTTGTTTGTAGGTGACCGAATACTTATTTTCCACTCTAATTTGGAAGTAAATTCTTTAAAAATCAAACAGTGCGATTTTCTGTTTTTTTTTTTCCACATTCTGTCTCTCATGGTTGAGGTTTACCCATGTTGACAATTACAGGCCTCTGTAATCTTTTTAAGTAGGAGAACTTGCCCAATTGGTGGTTGACTAAATACTTATTTGCCCTACTGTAAAGCAGTGAGCGTTAGTAGCAAGTGTTATGTGGGTTAGAAAAGTGTTTTTACCTAGCGGAGACTAGGTGGAGGCTTGAGGAATCAGCGCTGCTGCTGCGGGGACGCTCATGGACGTGCACAGGTGTGTGCTCACCCCGAGTGTTTGACCCTAAGTGTCTCTATTCAATGTTTTAAAACAAGAAGAGCTTTGTGGGGCAGTCACAGTTAAAATGTCAGGGCTCTGCATACTCATCGGGCCATTGGTAGAGGACGCATGCATGGAGTCGCGAAATTTATTTTAAATTAACTTTAAAAATCCACTGCAGGCCTGTAAACTAAGAATTGAACAGTAAAAGCAAAACCAAAAAACAGCTGTTTGTTGACTTTTTCTCAAAGTAATAACACATTCGGTGATTGAATGACTGAGGATTGAATCGAAATGTTGCTTTGGACCCATTTTGCGGTATCTTGTTGCATGAGAACTATGTTGAAGTCAATCGAGCACCTCCATTTCGACATGTATAGTTTCTTGCCACTATCTTTTGGCATCTGTGGGCAATGCTAAATGTTTGTAGGCGAGCTAATTTCAGCTAGGTTACAGAAATGATTAAAAAAAAAAAAAAATCATAATTGGGCATCACACCCTTGTGGTATGGACCTAGCCTGACTGGCAGATTCGCAGTACGCTTCAATCTCGTATGAATGTGAGATACACAGCTTTGTGCTCAGCCACCTCTCTGCGAGGCGTCTAATAATACTGAGTGTGTAATTAAACAAGCGAGAAGAAGAAAAAGCCCTGGACATTGGCACACATGATCGGCAGGTTGTTTTCCGATAGGCTCCACACTCGGTGCTGGCGGGGCCGTAGCCGTTCACGCGTAACACAGCCGATAATTGCTCCTTTCCCGACGACCAGATCCGTCCCTGGAGGACCGCGAACGGGCCATTACGCATGATGGATGCCTTGCCCCCTCAGAGCAGAGAAATAGCATTCCAGTGTTGTTATTGATTATATGGTGGGGCGGGGGGAAGGAAGATTGGAGGGGCGGCGGTCGCGGGGGTGAGGAAGAGAGCGAAGGCCAGCTCGCGAGCACACCGGGTGGTGAACAATTGGCCGATGGTGAAGGATGGCAATCATGTTGCGCCACGGGATGTCGTCTGGTGCTTAAAAGCAGCTATTTTTCATTTTTCTATGCTGCAAAGTGACTTGGCGCACAAAATACCTCATCCAAACACTTACAACTTTTTGGAAAACTTTTTATGGGGTGCAACAGTTAATTCTGCAGGATGTCATCGGGTGCCTAGCTCTGGATCGATACATCGATTGGTTAAGCCAGGAGTGTCAAATGTACAGCCCACGGGCTGGTTGCGGCCTGCCAGGGGGTCCAGTTCAGCCCGCAGGGTTGTTCTGCCAGAGAGACAGGCTCATTTGTACTGTGTACACTTGTACAAAATCAAAGGTTATTTGGCGCCGTAAAACTGTAAATTTGTGTGATCGAATGTGTGCACTAATTGTAATTGGCTTACCGCATAAATGCCCCAAAACCAATAGGATTTTTTGTGACCTCCTGTTGTTATCGGGTCACTTCCTATTGATCTGGGATAATTTTACAGTCACTTCCTGCTGATGTCCGGTCACTTCCTGTTGATTTGGGGAATTTTTCTTGGTACCTATTGAGTCACTTGGGGTTGGAAATCATTAGTAATGAATGGAAGTTTGTATGCCATTGAAATCAATGGGGAATAGGGCCATTGGAAATGATTGGGAATTTTTTGGCCGTTAAAAATGAATGGGTATGTTTTTGGCATAAACTGGATACAACTTTTGTGGCCCTTAGCGTCCTGAACTTTTTGTGTGTTTTCTAGTATTGTTGATGGTACCTTTGCATGTAATGCAAAAGCAACCATCTATGCAAAACAAAACCTTTTTTTTTTTTCAATGGCGTTTCTTTGGCGAGCTGCACAGCCTAAACCGCTTGCCCCATCGACATCGTTCAAATACCGTAATGACCAAAATTGTCGTGGGACGCAGGGAATCGTTCGAATGAATCCCGTTCGCACCAAAACGCGGATTTTTGGTGTTAAAAAAAAACTTTTTTTTTAAATATACAGTGGGGCAAATAAGTATTTAGTCAACCACTAATTGTGCAAGTTCTCCCACTTGAAAATATTAGAGAAGCCTGTAATTGTCAACATGGGTAAACCTCAACCATGAGAGACACAATGTGGAAAAAAAACCCCAGAAAATCACATTGTTTGATTTTTAAAGAATTTATTTGCAAATCATGGTGGAAAATAAGTATTTGGTCAATACCAAAAGTTCATCACAATACTTTGTTATGTACCCTTTGTTGACAATAACGGAGGCCAAACGTTTTCTGTAACTCTTCACAAGCTTTTCACACATTGTTGTTGGTATTTTGGCCCATTCCTCCATGCAGATCTCCTCTAGAGCAGTGATGTTTTGGGGCTGTCATTGGGCAACATGGACTTTCAACTCTCTCCACAGATTTTCTATGGGGTTGAGATCTGGAGACTGGCTAGGCCACTCCAGGACTTTGAAAGAAGCCACTCCTTTGTTGCCCTGGCTTTGTGTTTGGGATCATTGTCATGCTGAAAGACCCAGCCACGTCTCATCTTCAATGCCCTTGCTGATGGAACAAGATTTTCACTCAGAATCTCTCAATACATGGCCCCATTCATTCTTTCCTTTACACAGATCAGTCGTCCTGGTCCCTTTGCAGAAAAACAGCCTCAAAGCATGATGTTTCCACCCCCACGCTTCACATTGGGTATGGTGTTCTTCGGATGCAACTCAGTATTCTTTCTCCTCCAAACACGAGAACCTGTGTTTCTACCAAAAAGTTCTATTTTGGTTTCATCTGACCATAACACATTCTCCCAGTCCTCCTCTGGATCATCCAAATGCTCTCTAGCGAACCACAGACAGGCCTGGACGTGTGCTGGCTTCAGCAGGGGGACACGTCTGGCAGTGCAGGATTTGAGTCCCTGGCGGCACATTGTGTTACTGATAGTAGCCTTTGTTACTGTGGTCCCAGCTCTCTGTAAGTCATTCACTAGTTCCCCCCGTGTGGTTCTGGGATTTTTGCTCACTGTTCTTGTTATCATTTTAACACCACAGGGTGAGATCTTGCATGGAGCCCCAGATCGAGGGAGATTATCAGTGGTCTTGTATGTCTTCCATTTTCTAATAATTGCTCCCACAGTTGATTTCTTTACACCAAGTGTTTTACCTATTGCAGATTCAGTCTTCCCAGCCTGGTGCAGGTCTACAATTTTGTCTCTGCTGTCCTTCGACAGCTCTTTGTCTTAGCCATAGTGGAGTTTGGAGTGTGACTGACTGAGATTGTGGACAGGTGTCGTTTATACCGATAATGAGTTAAAACAGGTGCCATTAATACAGGTAACGAGTGGAGCCTTGTTAGAAGAAGTTAGACCTCTTTGACAGCCAAAAATCTTGCTTGTTTGTAGGTGACCAAATACTTATTTTCCACTCTAATTTGGGAATAAATTCTTTAAAAATCAAACAATGTGATTTTCAGTTTTTTCTTTTTCACACATTCTGTCTCTCATGGTTGAGGTTTACCCATGTTGACAATTACAGGCCTCTCTAATTTTTTCAAGTCGGAGAACTTGCACAATTGGTGGTTGACTAAATACTTATTTGCCCCACCGTATTTAGTCCTACAAGTTCCATCCAATTCATATAAATCTGAAATTGCTAGAAGGTAATGTGCATAAAAGTTGTATACAGAATTCGCGAAAAACCTACAGTTCCCCATAATTTGCCAAAAACCATTCGCCATTTTATTTGTAATGGCCAAAATTTTCCCTTCATTTCCAATGGCAGAAAAACATGGGTGGTTGTGATTTTTGACCAAAAACTTACCATTACAACCTATTAATGTTCAACTCGCACCGCACAAGTTGATGCCATTGACAGCCATGCACGTCCATGCCATTGACAGCCATTTACGTCTTTGCCAATGACGGCTATGTACGTCAATGCCATTGACAGCCATGTATGTCGATTCTATTGATGCCAATGTACTTGGATTCCATTGACAGCCATGTACATCCATGCCATTGACAGCCATGTACACTGCTGGCCAAAAGTATTAGCACCCCTGCAATTCTGTGAGATAATGCTCAATCTCTCCCAGAAAATAATTGCCATTACAATTGCTTTGGTAGTAATATCTTCATTTATTTTGCTCGCAATGAAACAACAAAAAAAGAGACTAAAAAAATTTTAATTCATGAAAATATTATCATTTTACACAACACTCCAAAAATGGGTCAGACAATGGTATTGGATTGGCACCATAAGCCTAATATTTGGTAGCACATCCTTTAGAAAAAATAACTGCGGATAACCGCTTCCGGTATCCATCAATGAGTTTCTTACAACGCTCTGCTGGAACTTTAGACCATTCGTCTTTGGCAAACTGCTACAGGTCTCTGAGATTTGGACGGTGCCTTCTCCAAACGGCCATTTTCAGATCTCTCCACTGGTGTTCTATGGGATTCAGGTCTGGACTCATTGCTAGCCACTTTAGAAGTGTCCAGTGCTTTCTTTCATACCATTTTCTAGTGCTTTTTGGAGTGTGTTTTGGGTCATTGTCCTGCTGGAAGACCCATGAGCTCTGAGGGAGACCCAGCTTTCTCACACTGGGCCCTACATTATGCTGCAAAATTTGTTGGTAGTCTTCAGACTTCATAATGCCATGCACAAGGTCATACGCTGTGTCATACCCAGCAAAGCAACCCCAAAACATCAGGGAACCTCCGCCATGTTTGACTGTGGGGACCGTGTTCTTTTCTTTGAAGGCCTCGGTTTTTGTCCTGTAAATTCTATGTTGATGCCTTTTCCCAAAAAGCTCTACTTTTGTCTCGTCCGAACAGAGAACATTCTTCCAAAACGTTTTTTGGCTTTCTCAGGTAAGTTCTGGCAAACTCCAGCCTGGCTTTTTTTCTCTGGGTCAGAAGTCAGTCTTCCTGGGTATCCTACCATAGAGTCCTTTTCATTCAGACGCCGACGGATAGTACGGGTTGACACTGTAGTACCCTCGGACTGCAGGACAGCTTGAACTTGCTTGGATGTTAGTCGAGGTTCTTTATCCACCATCCGCACAATTTTTCTTTTCTGTCCACATCTAGGGAGGTTAGCCACAGTGCCATGGGCTTTACACTTATTGATGACACTGCGCACGGTAAACACAGGAACATTCAGGTCCTTGAGATTGCCCATGCTTCCTCACAATTCTGCTTCTCAAGTCCTCAGACCGTTCTTTGGTCTTCTTTCTTTTCTCCATGCTCAATGTGGTACACACAAGGACAGAGGTTGAGTCACCTTTAATCCATTTTAACTGGCTGCAAGTATGATTTAGTTATTGCCACGACCTGTTATGTGCCACAGGTAAGTAACCGGTGCTGTTAATTACACAAATTTTTCAAAGGGTGCCAATACTTTTTTGAGTTTTGTGTCAAAAGGTAATGATTCAATTTTTTTCACATTTCAAATGGATTTTACTATAGTTGTAAATAGCCATGAGTACGTTAACACCTGCATTTTTGTTGCCCGCAGTGAGGCATATTACCAAAAAAGTCAGTTTAGTCAACAAAATTGCAGCACAAACAATCCCAGCTCAATCAATGACCATTTCAGTCTTACAAACTGCAATTTGTGTTGTTCCCATTCTCAAGAGTAACTTTGAAAGGGTACTAAGACACCTCATGCAGTACAAAGCAGCAGAGGAGAGGAAACGCTGCGGCAACACCAATCACAGCAGACTCAAACATCAGCCTCTCAAGACCAGCATCAAACGTGCATTCCTCGTGCTGCGGGGCCAACCGGGCAGATGGAAGTATGGCACCAGCTCATTTGGAGCCACCCGCAGACGATTCAGACGGACGTTAGCCAGGGGAGGGAAGTGAGCTCGCCTGACAGCTAATGAACGAGACCTACGAAGCGGACGGGTGAAGCAAATGCAAAAATGACACCCCTGCCGTCTAGTTCTGAAGACGCCTGCCGCAGTTCGCCATATTAGAAGACGAGAATTCTGAGAAGAGCTCCTTAGTGAGAGCGTGATGAGGCGTCTTTGTGTGTGTGCATGTGTCATCAACAGACATCAGAAAAGAGATTTAATTTGCATCTTTGTGTGTCGCATTGTAATCAAAGTAAAGCAATTGGGATTCTGCCGGGGACTAACAACGGTTTCAAAACAGTCTGATGACCCATATGCACACAAAGTAAAAGCACCTATGAACATTTTCGCCCAGTGGAATAACAAATGAAGCATCAAGAAGGCTGATAGAAAAATCGAAACTTCAATTATGTTCCTACTCTTCTTTGGAACGTGATAACTGCATTTTTTGATCACAAAAGTGCTGCGGCAATTCCAGATGTAAAGATTTGTTGTTGTAACGATAAACCGCTATTGAAATTCAAATGATTACAGTTTCAACTTGTAAGAATTTGTACTATTGTCTCTAAGAATACTAGGCTTCTTGCACCCTAGTTATTTTCCTACTCTTTATATATAGTCAAATAATCATTTTCCATGTAAATAAGCGGACATGCCAATAACACCCCCGTAGACTCCCCACACACAAATTAACAGATCAGCGTAAAATCAACAGGAAGTGACCTAATGTCGACAGGAAGTGACCCTGAAATCCCTCATAATAGACAGGAAGTGACCTGATATGCCAACCATAGCAGCAATGCTACCATCGCAATTTCTCCAGAAACTTTTCTGACTAGGTTTTGCAAATAGCATTTAGTCAAATTTTGAAATATTTTGAGCAATACTGATCATTATTTATTGAGATATTACATACCTATAGAATTATTATCATATAAGGCTGCAACAACTAATCAATTAATAAATTAGTTGACAACGAATTTGATAATCGATTTTTGCCAGCAGCTATGAGCAGTCTCATTTGGGTCCTTGTTTGTGAGCTTATGAGGCTGCGTGCGCGCGCCAGTGATTAGTAGGGATGGGAATTGATAGGATTTTTACGATTCCGATTCCATTATCGATATTGCTTAACGATTCGATTCTTTATCGATTCTCTTATCGATTCTAATTTGGGGAAAAAGAACAAACGTTTTGATTGGCATCGAGTTTGTTTAATCAGAAGTCACAACCTTACAAACTCACAACGAGATCAAAAGAGGCCCAAAGCCTCAATGTTAACTGTGGCAATAAGTGGCAAATACACAAGAATGTGTAACATTTTACTGAAACATTTATCTAATAGAAATAAAAAATATTGGTATATATTGGCAGATAGGTTTTTGTTCTGCCTTTGGCAATATGTGTTAAAGCAGGGGTCCCCAAACTTTTTCCTGTGAGGGCCACATAACTTTTCCCTTCTCTGATGAGGGGCCGGGGTCAGTTTGTTACAGAAAAAGTGTGACGATTGCAGAAGTGCATAAATGTAAAAAAATATTGTTTTTCAGAAAGCCACAATCAAATAACCCTTTCTGGATTCTTTAAAATAATAATAATAATTAATAATAAAAACACTATTAATTAAATAGATAATAACCAAATAACCCTCTCTGAATTCTTCAAGGAAAAGGCCAGAAAATAAATAACACGATTGAGAAAAAAAAATAAAAAATTCAAAATGGCCGGACCAAATGTGGAGGCGGGGCGTATTTGGGCCGCGGGCCGCAGTTTGAGGACTCCTGGAGCGCGCATACACCCAAAGAAGAAATGCCGCATCCAAGTGAGTGAGAGAGGGAAACACTTCTACGAGCCTACGTTCTTTGTTAATGTTAATATCTACAGAGGCAACGCCTGTATGTATCATCTTTTGTGTTGTTGTTGTTGTGTTTCCACTCGCGATCGGACACTTAAATCCAGTTGTGTAGTGGTTTGAACGATGTGCTAATGCTAGCGAACGAATGCTAACCATACTGTTATTAGCAGCTAATCATCGCTGATTCACGTTGATGCAAACCTGTTTGTTATTGGGGACGAAATTGATTTGTTTAATTTCTATTCTTAGTTTCACTCTTCAAGTGATGGTTGAATAAAGTCAGCAAATTATACCAACGTCTTCTGCATCGTCATTTGGGAGTTTAGCTAGCTGCATAGCCGGGACTTTTTTTTTTTTTTTATAGCCAGGACTTTTTTTTTTTTTTTTATAGCCAGGACTGAGCCTTAGCCTCTCTGTGAGGACAGCGCAATCGTATTCCCTCCCGATGGAGTTATCTCCACCTTGCAATGACTGCAAGTCGCTTTGTTGTAATTTTTCCTCGTGAAGTGAAGACACACTTTCGAGCGTTTGAACCTACGTGCTGTCATTGTTATGTTTATGGCTGCAATGCTCGTGCTTACCCGTCGTAACCTTTCATTTTCACACTCTTTCCTGGTGAAGTGTAGTCAAACTTTGGAGCGAGTGGTTCTTGGCGCCATGCTAGTTTGATGCGTCTGGACAACAAGACACGTCACGACGCAATACGCGTCTTTAGGAATCGTTAAAGGGATCGTTAAGGCTTTTTCATTGTGATGTCGAGGCCTCGAAACACTCGGAACCGGTTCCGAATTAGAATCGGATTTCGATTCCCATCCCTAGTGATTAGTGCAATAGAGAGAGAGAGAGTTCACTGCTATACTCAGTTTGGGCTGCTGAATCAATTATATTACAAAGTGCTGAGAGTCAGATTGTCTTTTGTGTTGTTAGGTCCAGTGTGCCTCCGTCAGAGGTGAGTAAATGAAGCTAATTGTATTGTTTGTAGTTTGAGTGCTAAGCTAGTTAATTATTATGCTAATTAGTGTCTTGTGTTTTGGAGAAGCATATTAGCACGAGTTATTGTTCGATAGTAAAATTGTCTCATTTCTTTTTCTAAAGAAACCCAACACATAAACTCATTCATATAACGGCTTAGTCTCCTTTCAACACCAACTCCCATTCAAACTGTAAATTGTGATACAAGAACGCGTGCTACGAATATGGATTTGGATTGGGGTTATGAGTAACTGTTTGATAAAGAAAATTAATTCATTACGGTCTGCCCTCCCTTTATCCGATTTTGTTGTTTAGTTCAATCGGGTTTCGCCCCCCCCCCCCCCCTCCATAGCACCTAAACAGCCTTACTTAAAATTACAAACGACCTCATCATAGCTTCTGACTCTGGTTTAATATCAATCCTTGTTCCTCTCGTTCCCACTGCTGCCTTCGACACCAGTTCTCACACAATCCTTCTCGACTGGCTCTCCTCCCTTGGTATTACCCACACACCCCATTCCTGGATCACTTCCTACTTGTCTGACCGCACACAATTTGTCAAATTCGTTCCCCATGAATCCAAATCCCTCTCTGTCTCCGCTGGCGTGGCCCAGGGTTCTGTCCTGGGGCCGCTCCTCTTCATCATTTACATTCTCCCCCTCGGATCCATCTTCCGCAAACACAACACTCACGTCCACTGTTACGCGGATGACACCCAGCTCTACATTTCTTCAAAACCGACCTCTTCCCTTCCACCCTCCTCCCTCACCCTCAGTTTAGAAGACATTAACTCTTGGTTCTCCACTAACTTCCTCCTACTCAACAGCTCAAAATCAGAAGTTCTCCTCGGAGGAACCACCGCTGTGCTCTCTAATGACAATAACTTCTCTTTTACCATTAACAATGTACCGATCTCTTCTCTTGCCAAACATGCCTACTGTCCGCTGCAGCTGAACATGCAAAGCGAAAGTAGAAAGTCGTCTCTCACTCTGTCAAGTCAGCCATGCGGTGCGTTCAGGTACACCATGCAAAACACATCCGCCACATTAGAACCCGATTTGTTACATTTTTACAGGCATTAACAATATTATTAGTATTATTATATTATTATTATTATTTTTATTCATAATTTATTTGTTTTGCTCTGTTTAATTGCTATTTGCAATAGTACCAGGAGCATTTATTAACGATTTAGTGTAGGTTTTCGGCCTGTGGAACGAATTAATGGAGTTATAATGTATTCTTATGGGAAAATCCTGCTCGACATACGACCATTTTGACTTACAAACAAGGTCCTGGAACAAATTAACTTTGTATGTAAAGGTACCACTGTATTTGAAAAAAGTGACATTTATCCATTTGTTGATTACTAATTTAATTAATCACCCAATTTGCCCAGTTGCAGCCCTATTGTCGCAGTATTACTGTCAAATGTCATGGAAAAAGCAGATGCAGTTAGTAGGTTTCCACCAGATTGCACTTTGTTGCAGCTGGTTATCCAAAAGCAGAGCCTTTCTACCCCTGCACTGTCCTTTATCCCAAAATGCTGCTGCGTCCTCACCCAGCATGCACCTCTGCACACCTCGTGGGCACCGGAGCTCTTCCCAGAAGGCAGGACAGTGCGCTGTCAAACCTTAAAACCTCCCCTCAACAAAGCACAATGCAGGGAACTTCCTCCTTGTCTGGCCGCGAATCCGCCCCTCCTCCCCATCCCCTGGCCCGCGAGTTTCAATTAGTGTAGTGTGTTTGGATTCTGGCACAGAGAGAGTGAGCAGACAATGGAGTTGCAGCACGTTGCAACATGCTGTGTGTTTTTTTTTTCCCAGCCTCGCTATAATTGGCTCCCTTTCAGGCCGCCGGCCCTCAGTGCACAGTGTAACCTCCGTGCAGCCGGGAAAAGAGACAGCTTCTGCCACACACACACATACACAATGTGAACGCAGCACAAGTTGCCTGGAATACAAAAGACGGAGCCGTTCAGCAGGGGTCAAAAGAGCTTTCTCTGCTTGTGCACCTATTTTTTAGGGGGGTGTTGTTGTTGTTGGGAACAGATGGAGAATGACGAGGAAGCGGTGGGTTGGTGACACACAGACTGACTATGGTGGGCGAGAAAATGAAATGCAAGCAAAGGGACTGAAGAAAAATGAGAATCAAGACTTTTTTCTTGTCATTTTTCGTCCCTCCTTAAGGAAGAAAAAGCAGTGTGTGTCAGAGAAGAAGCAAAAGTAGGACAAGGACAGCTCAGGGGATTCGGGGGGGGGTCCTTTGATGACAGGACCTTACTTTGCTGTCATCTGCTACCTCTCATATGCCAACTATTAGCCACCACCAATCATCTGTCATGCATTAATTAGCATCTAGCAACTGTCATCTACTAACAGTAATGCGGTCCTCCATTCCGTCTCTATATTGAGATAAGAAAAACTTTAAAAAGCATAGACTTCATAATTATAGTGACGGGTCCCATCCATCAAACACTGTGCCATGCCTTCAAGTAGGGGGCCTGCCCAAACCAAGCATCAAGAGGAATTATTCTCAAACACACGGACGCAGCGATCTAACGCCAGATTCAGGTTGAAAAAGTACGATAGCTGTACCGCATAGAATCAGGAATGATTGTCTAAGGAGTGATTTGTTCGAGGATTCAATGTAATTATTATATTTTTCATACCCTGCATGCATTTTGAAACCAAGAATCGAGACTGTTTTACGTCCATATCTATAAATACATAAGGGATTTAAGCATTTATTAACAAGAACCTTCGGCGAAAAAAGCTCTTTGTTTTCATAAGGCGGCCTCTACATTTGCTTACTGACTAGCATCAGAGTTTGCAATATTTACATAAAATAAATGCTAACTGCACATTCTTTTGCTTTTAACCAAGAATCAAGACTGTTTTCCATCCATATCTATAAAGAATTCAGGGATTTCAGCATTTATTCACAAGAATTTTCAACGAAAAAAAGCTCTTTGTCTTCATGAGGCGGCCACTACATTTGCTTACTGACTAGCATCATACATCGCAATATTTACGTTAAATAAATGCTAACTGCATGTTTTTTTTGCTTTTAACCAAGAATCGGGACTGTTTTACATACATATCTATATCGAATTCAAGGATTTAAGCATTTATTCACAAGAATTTTCAACGGAAAGAGCTCTTTGTTTTCATAAGGCGGCCGCTACATTTGCTCACTGACTAGCATCACAGATCGCAATATTTACGTTAAATAAATGCTTACTGCACGTTTTTTTTTTGCTTTTGACCAAGAATCGAGACTGTTTTACATTCATATCTATAAAGAATTGAAGGATTTAAGCATTTGTTCACAAGAATTTTCAACGGAAAAAGCTCTTTGTTTTCATAAGGCGGCCGCTACATTTGCTTACTGACTAGCATCATAGATCGCAATATTTACGTTAAATAAATGCTAACTGCATGTTTTTTTTTTGCTTTTAACCAAGAATCGAGACTGTTTTACGTACATATCTATAAAGAATTCAAGGATTTAAGCATTTATTCACAAGAATTTTCAACGGAAAAAGCTCTTTGATTTCATAAGGCGGCCGCTACATTTGCTAACTGACTAGCATCACAGATCGCAATATTTACGCTAAATAAATGCTAACTGCAAGTTTTTTTGTTTTTGTTTTTTTTTTGCTTTTAACCAAGAATCTAGACTGTTTTCCGTCCATATCTCTCAAGAATTCAGGGATTTAAGCATTTATTCACAAAAATTTTCAACGGAAAAAGCTCTTTGTCTGTGATTCCACTCGGTCAGCTGTGACGGCCACGCCAACAATGCAGGCCCCCTATTAATCGGCCCCGCGCCCCGTGTTTGTCAATATATTATGAAGTCTATGGTTAAAGGCTATTAACTAGTCCACATGTCAATCATTATTTAATTCACTGGCTGCCAAGTCTCTCACTATCCATGGAAGCCAATGTGCTATAACCGCTAGTTCCAGTTGTTTTTACTGTTGGCTTTGAAGGAAAAAATATTTATTTATTCTCTTAACAAACAGGAGATGACAACACACAATTCAGAACGGTTTCTCGCCAAAAGCTGTAAGTGACATTGTTTGCTCGTCTTTTAATGACAAAATTAATGTATTTCTAACAAAACTTGTTTTGGCACTGTGTTTCCTATGAGTTCGTGTAGTTCTCTGATAACGTCTGTAGAATGAGCTGGAACCTAACAAACTAGTTAAACTGCAGCGCCACTAGATTTCAACAAAGCATCACAAATAAAGACAAACAATCAGAAGCCACGACAGTAAATTTAGTGTGTTTTAGTAACGCTGAAACGAATAAGGCGATTGACATCTAAAATGCGATTCATTATACAGAAAAAATAAAGTCGTGATACGAAAGCCACTCCCGAAAAAAAAATGATTTCGTATCTTGAGGTACCACTGTATTGTCTTATTACTAAACCTTTGCAGTATATTGTTTTTGGGTCAAAACTGACCCGTTTTCAAGTTTGGAAATGTAAAAATAGGGATGTCACGTGATTGGAAATTGGGCTAATTCAGTGAATCGGAATCGGGTGAAAAGAATCGGGTTTTTAATTAAAAAAAAATATACATTTATGTTTTTCTGTTTAATACCAGTACAGCCTCTCACTCTCCCTCCTGCTAAGCAGTGCGGCCAAACTGTCCAGCTTGCATTTCGTACTTAACGATGATTGACAGGCTTTGATCTTGCCAGAGAAGCTTGGTAGCTCTACGATCAAAGGCATAAATGTGTCGTTAAACTTTTATAAGTGTGTTGTGGCAACTCATTGTGTAAGTGAGAGGCTGTTCTCAGCAGCGTAAGTGTCAAAGCGTGAGTGGATTGGAGTGGACTCAATCAATGAAGAATTTCTTAAAGATAAGTTTTTCTGTGTTATTCTTGTTTAAAAATAATTCACATTATGAAGGCAGCATGGCGGGACAGTAACATGTTTGGAACTTTTGTTTAAAAAAAAACGTTTTTTTTTCCCAGTATCGGATCGGGACTCTGTATCGGCAGATTCTCAATATCAGGTGACTTGGACTCGGGTGCAAAAATATGCGATCAGGACATCCCTTGTTTAAAGTACTATTGATTTTTGCATCCCCAAACTTGAAAACTGTTCCATTTTGACCTGGTCAGAACACAAGTGTTAACCTGATCACTCAGCTCTCACGCATGTCGTCTACTATGTCGCATTATGGTGATGTTTTTTGTCTGTTGATGACTGCATACGAATCGCATACGTATCTAAATTATACAGGAAGTCCCCAGGTTACAACGTAACCGTCTTACGTGGTTTTGACTTTAGGAGGCTGGAGTCTCATCTGCTATTTTGTCTCCAGTTGTTGTTGTTTTTTTTTTTTTTAATTTGTTGACTTTGTCATGCCCTGCTTTGAGTTTTGTTAAGATTTTGCCCTAGTGTGTCTAGTCATCGTGATTACCCATTGATTTCACCAGTTGTGGTCTGCGCCTTGTGTGTTGACCAATGGCTGCCTCTGTGTCACCCATCTGTGCCTCATTGTCTTGTTACCCCATGTCTGCATTTAAGTTCCCCTTGTAATGTCTTTTCTTGTTGGGTCATTGTCTAGCCGATGGTCGATGTAAGCGTCCTAGCCTTTGTGTCCTAGTTCCTCTGCCCTAAGTAAGTTTCATTTTGTTCTCCTGTTTAGTTTGGTCGATATTTTGCTTTTTGGACTTTTGATTGTACTTTGTTTTTGTTAACTGTCATTAAAACATTGAGCTCCCCGACACCCAGCCTTGCCTTTGTTTTCCCTGCGTTTGGGTTCTCTATTAAAGTGCCAGATTTTTGTTTTGTGATGGACGCTTTTATTTTGGCGCAGGAAGCAGAGAGCAGCCAGTAATTCCACGCACGAGTAAGAGCGCAAGTACACATGAAAAAGAACGCATTGGCGCACGCGCCCACACGAAGTCGAGCAGCTGAGTGAGTGAGTGAGAGAGAGATAAAGAGAGAGAGGGGTGCGGGGGAAGCCTGCACACACATGTGTTGCTTGTGAAGCATCCATAGAGGCAACATCTGTAGCCTATATAACACCTTTTGTACTGTTTATTGTGCATTTACAATTGTGGTCATATACTTGGGGCGAGTTTATATGATTGTTTTTGATGATGTGCCGACGCTAACTGATACATGCCAATCGTTTGTGTGACTTGTTATTGCTTTATCAGCAGCTCGTAATAAACGCAAATTTGAACTGCTGTTATTGAAGAGGGAAACTGATTTCATTTAATTTTTTGTTTTAGTTTCATTCTGTAAGTGTTGATATCATTAGCAGCTGATTAAGTTGGCAAACCACATGGACGTCACATTGTCATTTCAGAGCTTATGTTTCTGCGTTGCGGTGACGGAGTAGCGACGGCGTAGACCCTACGTCGTCACAGAGCATTCGAAGTTCTACTTCAAGGGAACACGTTGCTCTGTAATTCACCGCCAAGCCACTGTGCGGTTTTGGGGGACTCTTGTCGAATTCTTTGAGTTTTCTTCCGGTTAGACAACAATAGCAACAGAGATCGAACACTTGAATGTGGATCCTCAGCTCATCAACATTGAACGACAAATGTTGATCATACAAATGTTGAGGCGCAGAAGACAGTTGAAGAGGTGGTCTGTCCGACTGTTGATGCCGCACAGAGACTGGCAGTCACAATACTCGGGTGGAAGCCAGCAAGCTGCGTTGTCCAGCGTTTTGTTCGGTTTCTTTGCAGTGACCTACAACCAGCCAGTGCAAAGCTATAGCAGATTTCTGGCGGCTATGGAACTTCCCAAACTGCTTTGGAAGCCTTGATGTGTGAGCTGTCTGTTGTTGAAAATTAAACATCAAAACAACTCTTTTGACACCAAACCTGTGATTTATTCTTCATATACTTGAATGTACAGTACATAAGCCAAAGACTCACAGCAAACATATGTACAAAATAAATGATAACGTGCACCAACCAAAAATACGACATATAGTGATGAAAAGGTGGCAGTTTTTGGCCGGCTGGGTCACTGCTTTGTGTGGCCATTCGCTTTCTAACACACACATGCTTGTCTCGGAGGTTCTTCCATTTTTTTTTTAATGCATTCGCTGACCTCCAGCCCCGTATTTTCAGCAATCTCCTTCCAAGGATTGCTTGCCGTTTGGCAATCTTTATAATGCCTTGATGAAACATTGTACAGGTGGTCGTACTTGTGGACCTCTTCGATGATCCTCTCGTCGGCTTGGTCCATTTTTGAGTGTAGCGCAAAAATGTTTTTAAATGGTGGTGATTTCGCACTGAACCTGGAAACAACAGTCTAAGTGGACCAATCACAGTCCATTTGCATCACGTCACCATGCGTTAACGTGACACGTAGTCAGGATTTTGTGGAGGTGCACGTCAGGTCGTAAATCTGGTCTGCCATGACAGCGTAGGTCCGCCGCAGAAGCATAAAGCAGCCTTAACTGTGCTCTTGATTAAAAAATGGCCTGGGTCGGATTTGGAAAAACTTTAGTTGGACTGTTCACACCGTATTAAAGAAATTCAAATGTGTCCAAAATCAGTATTGACCTGCAGTGTGAACATATCCAAAGACAAAAAAATACACTTCGGGTTGCTCCAAACTGCGTTCTGAACTTGGCCTATTAAATGCATCATGAAATACTGCATGCAAAATCCCTGCATGGCTTGAATTGAAGTCGCAACAAATACTTTCTAAGATAAACATTCAGTTGACATTTTGTGAAAACGAATTAAGGCTGAGCATGTGTTGAGCAGACTGTCCATAAAGCATGTTTTTTTCGTTCAGCTTGTTTGGGCATATGTATTCAAATTGCTGACGTGCGGTGTTAGTACAAGTGGTCACCTGGCAAGGGGACGGGGGGGTGGGGGCCACGCTCGCTATTTCCTTTCCTGCCGCTTCAGGTGGAGCAGCGCCAGCGCGGCCAGGCCAGCGGCCGTGTATTATTGATGCTCGTTCATCGCTTCGGTTGTTGTTGTTGCGTAACGGGAAGCTCTAATTGCCCCCACGGGACATCGCTCCATCGGATTCATGGCGCTCGTTTCCAGCAGCCTTGCGTCAGAGTGAAAACGGCTTGTTTGCCCACGCCGGCAATACATTTTGGCGGCTTGCAGACGCCTGCCTGCTGCTGTCTCTAGACATACAAGCACATACTCACGCTCTCTTTCTCATGCGTGCAAGCATGATGGCGCACAAGATATCTTTTGAGATGTGTTTGTGTCCCACTTGCTGTGTGTGCAACAATGAATTAACCTTGACCAGTCAGCCACATTATTATCTAGCCACTTATAGCAGCCCAACTATGTATTTACTCTGTCGATTGAAGAAAGTACAGTCACACAAATTGATCTTGACAATAAAACATTTAATTCCTGCTCGTAAAACTGTCCCTTATGAAACTTTGTGGCTTTTAATCAAGGTGATGAAACTCCCAAACAAACAAAGCGCTCATTACGCTTATCATAAATACAGGCGACAACGTGCTAGCAGTAACAATCACTTAGTGAGACCTTAGCAACCATTTTGTACTGCGCTACCAGTGTTATCATGTATCTGAATACATAATGATTAATGACAAGCGTGGTTATGAACAAAGAAGGAGGAGTATTTGAATATTGAGTAGTTTTAATTTAGTTTAGCCTACTTTTATAGCAGTTAACGCCTTTTGTACCCGGTGATGAATTTTAAAACTTTGCCTCTCGACTTAATGAAACTTTTATGATTGTGGCAGTTTGGGTCCTGAAATGGATTCATTCACTTTACATGATTAAAACTGACTCTTTTAATCACGTCAAAATGCATAAATGTCAAAATGTGCCAAGTTTTCATCATTAATGAAATGCCGGCGGGAGGCGACAAGTTGAATCCCTGTTGGCAACATGAGAAAAGATAACGTAGGAGTGCGCTTCCAACTTTTAAATGAGTTCATTTTTTAAATTGGACTTTAATTTTTGTTTGTTCGCCTGCCAAACAATTCATTATGTGACAAAATATTGCTAGTAAATGGAAAGAAAATGCAACCTGCCTGCCAGCTGGCTTTTATTTCTGATCAATTACTTGTTTCAGTCTAATGTACTGTCTTTGTAGCATAACATGACTAAAAAGAAAATACAGCAATATGTTGACCATGTAGTAAGATAGTGTGTGCTTTCTGATTTACAGAGGTGGGTAGTAACCCGTTACATGTACTCCGTTACATTTACTTGAGTAACTTTTTTTAAAAAAATTTAACTTCTAACAGTAGTTTCACTGAGCCATACTTTTTACTTGAGTAGAATTGTAAAGAAAAAAACGCTACTCTTACTCCTCGACTTTAGGCTACACAAGTCTTTTCCTTTTTTCCTCTTTATTCTACATATTACATTCAAAAAATTTTTTTGCTAGCGATGCGATTGCCAAGAGCAGCGCTACTAATTTCACCAATGAGACATCGCAACAATAATCTCATGACTCCATTACACCAGACGCAAGTTTGCCGTTCTACGATCACGCAAGCCTGTTCAGTCACGTGTCTTTAAAGCAATGTAACAAATGAACAGTGTTGTCACAGATTACTTAAAAAAGTAATTTAATTACTGATTACTGATTACACCTAAAAAAGTAATCTAGTTACTTTACTGATTACTTTATCATCAAAGTAACTAAGTTACTTCAAAAGTAACTTATCAGTTACTTTTTACCAATTTTTCTCCTTTTGCTGCCTCAACATAAAAATGACAACAAAAAATGTCATCGCATGTAATTGTAAGTGTAATTTTCACATAAGGCTTAATCTTTGAGTTAGCGGGGGTTTAATTAGTCGATGGAGTTGATATCAACCACCATTGACTCGCGCTAGCTTAGCCACCCCGGAGCCCTAAAACTAACAAATAACTGACAAACTGCACGGAATTTGTCCAAATCAACTCCAACGACTAAATAAACCCCCGCTAACTCCAAGATAAAGCCTAATGTCAAAAATTCTGAACTTCCCCTTTAAAATAAAAACCTAGCTGTTAAAATATTGTCTATAAAAGTTGTAAAGCAATAAAACAAGCAACAAAAATTATTGAAATGAACAAGAATCCTACAACGTATTTCATAATGGGTCAAAATCATTTTTCGAGCAGATTTTTCTAGCACCTAAGACACTAGCTTTTGCTTTGCTAAGCCAAAACTACACCTGTGGAGGCAAGATGGGTATTTAGAATTTCTGTAAACCTAAGCTTTCAAACGCAACCAACAAGAACTGAGCTTGAACAGTTTTATATATATGTATATATACAGTACTGGCCAAAAGTTTGGGGACACCTAAAAGGTGGACACTTTGAAGAATGTAGAATATAAAACCTGTTTTTAGTTATTTCACTTTTTTTGCCATTCAACATGTTCGTTCATAGTTTTGATGTATTCAGAGAGGATTTACAATAGTAGGGAAAATATATAAAATGTAAAAATGTTTAGGTGTGTCCAAACTTTTGACTTTTGTTTCAGTCATCAACATGCTTTGCCCCCAGCCCCACAAAAGTAAAACTCCGCCTATGGTTACAAACACTGACAATAAAATGTGCATAAAGGCTGGTTACAAACTATAGAAGTGCCTGCTGTCTTGTTACCTCTAGGCTTTTTCGAGTTTTGTCGCGTTGTCCTGTAATTCCAATTGCTTCCTTGTTGAATTGGGTGTAGAGTTTTTAGCGGCCGACAGTCTTTTTCAGCCAGCGTAAAGTTTGCAACGCACGTAGATATTTTTGTCATCTTTACTGGACAGAAATGTGAAGTAATGGCTGTATTTCCAGTGAGCAAATGCATCCATTTGCGGCATATAACCTGCCTTTCACTGTTAGCCTCGCTGCCTCCTCAGAATGCTATGTTGTTGACCGCCGTGGCAGACAGCCTCAAACAGCATCGTAAAACATGTGACCCGGCCCCGCCCGCGATGAGAAATGCTCTTCGTACATGACTACAGTATTCTTCATTCTACATACATTATGAGGCAAAAACAAAATAGTAACTCACAGGCACAAGGGAAACTAACTTTAATCGGATTACTGGCTTGGAAAAATGAACGCGTTAGATTACTCGTTACTGAAGAAAGTAATCAGATTATAGTAACGCGTTACTGACAACACTGCAAATGAAGTATTTGACATAGAGCGCTGCCCTCAACATGAATCGGAAATCGCGGATTTAAAACTCTCTCCCAGTTTTCATTTGGCACCGATTGGAAAACCAGAGATATGATCCTTTTAATTTTATAATGGTTATTATGAAGTAACTTCAGTATTCACTACTTAAACTCCTAACTATTTTATCCAATAGAGGGCAGGGCACTCATGCTCGGGTTTTTTTTTTCGCTCTTTAATGATTTTTAAAAATTGATTTCTTAGTGTGGTTGTGGTAATGTAATGGGTTATTTATGGGGCTAGATCAGTCTCATAATGAACACACACGTATGTTGGGATTTATAAACACATAGGACACAAAACACACACGTATGTTGGGATTTATAAACACATAGGACACAAAACACACACGCATTGTACGATTCATAAACACGTATCAGACGAAACACACGCATTGTACGATTTTTAAACACATATCACACGAAACACACACACATTGTACGATTCGTACACAAATAGGACACGAAACACACACACATTCATCAAATGTGTGTGTGAATTGTCTTACGCGCATTTATTACGTGCTTTTAATTTGAAATTATCTTTTTGAGACTCCTTTGGCGCAGACGAGAGAAACACTTTTTTCTTAACGAAGCCCTTCTTAAACAGCCAATCACACGGGCTGGGCTGTTTCGTTACGTCGCTGCTGTGCGCCTTCAGGTTCAGCACGAGAAATACTGTCTGTAAATAGTTATTGTACACTGCAGGCGTCGGGAACCTGTGGCTCATTTGACGGCTGCATCTGGGTCGCAGACAAATCTTCAAATATTAAAAAAAAAGTTTCGTTATGTAACAGGAAGGGCGCTAGGACCTTGGGGAAAGCCTGGCGGGCATAAAGGCCACAGGGGAAGTGTTAAAAACAGCAACCAGAAAGGGGCGCTCACATTTTTTTCCATTGGAAAGCCAGTGGTCAGGCAACATTCAGGACGGGTGTGGAAGTGGAGAACGCCTGAAAGTGATAATGCGTGTGGCAGTCGGTTGATATAATAGCTATGCATCTATAATGTGGTGCAGACAGAGACTAAACACATTTAATTTTGTTTGATTTTCATTTATCTTGTACAGCTGAAACAAGCATTGCTGCACACCTATTCGCTCTGAAATGCGAATTCTTATATAATTATATTAATAAACAAAAACAAGTTTTTGTAACAAAACATTTAACTTCTGCATTTTAGACACTACTAGCTTTCAATTGTCGCCATTACGAACACATCTGCAGTCATACATAAACACTTAACGATTAACATATTTCTGAACTATATTAACACACAGTACACATCATAAAATAAAGCAATTTGTTAATATACACAGTCAAATCATACGGTTTCTCACTTGAATCAAGAAAAAAATACTAGTTTACAACGTCCGTCTCGCATTGCTTCAAAGATGGCTCATTTCTTATTCGCTCTAAAATGTGAAAATTTATTGCCTATGCACACCAAGATGCAAACGCTGCCCCCAGCTGGTTTAAAACTGTAAGTACAACAGTATATTTTCCACAAACGCAACAAAATAAGATGAAACATTTTAAACATAGGGTGAATCTATCTGTGGGCACAACAAAATATTAAAATAGTTAATAGTTCATTATTATTCATAATTAAATTAAATTATTATTATTTACAAAAGTTATTAAAAAGAATTCAGAGACTTATTGTACTTTAAAAGTTTTTAAATTACATAAAATGCACATATTACTTTTATATTTAGTTTTAAACATATTGTATGGCTCTCACAGAATTACATTTGAAAATATGTGGTGATCATGGCTCTGAGCCAAAAAGGTTCCCGACCCCTGTATAGTATCATTATAACAACAGTTCATATAGATAAGTTTGTGCTGAGAGAAATAAAATACAATCGTTTAAAAAAAAAAAAGAAAAAAAATCAAACAAAAATAAGCCGGTACTCAAAATGTTACTCATTACTTGAGTATTCTTTTCACTGGATCCTTTTTTTTACTTGTACTTAAGTACATTTTTTGGATGACTATTTTTGCTCTTGCTTGAGTAATGTTATTTTAAACTAATGCTCGTCTTACTTGAGTAAAGTTTTTGGCTACTCCACTCACCTCTGTTGATTTATCGGCATATGACATGAATTGGGCAGCACGTTGGACTAGTGGTTGGCTGGGCTTACGGTTCTGGGTTCAAAAAATACTTTTCTAGTTATAATGAAATTGTAATCATTCAGTTATTACAGGTTAGTTACAAGTTTGCTTGTTGAACACTATTTTTGGAGAAATTGCGTGGGAATGCTGTAGCGGATTTTGCTGCACATTTTGGTCAATATCAGTGGCAATTTGTTGAAAAATGTAAACGCGAAAGGCATGGGCGTCACCAGACATATTTTACTGGGGCACGTGCCACAGTATTGATCTGCAGTGCCCCAGTATAAATTTCACCGGTAAATTAAAAAAAAAAAAAAAAAAAACTTTGGTACACATAGCATAATCCAAAGAATGCACCTATTTCATATGGTCATATTACTCTAGTCACTCCATATGCACACTCTGCACATGGCTCCTTAATATGGTAATTTATGCCCGTAACTTTGGCTGTGATAAGCATATGCTTTTTATAGACACCATGTAATAGAGAATCCTTTTTTCGATTACTCCATCAACACGTGAATACAGCATCAACATTAAGGTGCATGTGCCAAACTGCCAATCAAACAGTTGACGGTGCAAATGGCATCTTCCCACCTGCTTTACAGGTTGTTGCCAGAAAAACTACCCATCCTTGTTGTTCGTTTTTACGTCTGTGTTGATGTTTTTTTTGGTCGCCTATTCCCATGAATTGTTAATTCAAATGGTTCAGCTTTACTCTTTACGTATCAAGCAGTTAACTGTGGTAAACTACTCTGGTCGCAAATTGAATTAGCAGATTAGCTGCCGTCTTTTAGCTAACTGGCTATGAATACAATGACAATTGAATGTGATTTGAGTGAGAGGTTCTCACTCAAGAGCTTTGTCTAATATTGTGTTTATATGAAACTGTATGAGGTATTTGAACTGTATCAAGACTGATGCTATTTATTGCTATTTGCTTAAATGACCAAAATTAATACAATCAATTTGTATGAATTATTTGCCTGTCTTTGGGATATAACTTCTAACAATTTGTACGTGTGCTCATCATAATTTCCAGCTGTTTTAAGGTAGTTCACTTGTTACTGCAGTCCCTGTAATCTGTAACAAGATTTTTTTTTTTTTTTTAAATTTCGATTTGACTCAAACAGCAATACTCTTGCAAATGGATATTAGAAAGCTTTTTGACCACAGCAAAGAGAAATGAGAGAGGTAACCTAGGTAACCCTGCACCTAGGCAACATAAACCACTTTAAGTCACAACCTACCAGTTGAGAAACACTGATTAATTGCATAACAGTTACAACTAGACCTGCAAGCAGGACTGAACGGGCCCTCGCAATCTAGCGCAACTCGGACGTAACGCAACTCGGACTGTGTGCAGGTCAGGGTGGTGGCAGATCCTCCTCTCTCATCATCTCATTAGAACCTAACATGCTCGAAAGTCGCCTATTTACATTCCCACACCCAAGAGATAAAAACCCCTATTGGAGAGAGTACTACAAAAAAGGAGCCACTACTGAGCTGTGCAGCCAAGCCCTTATTCAAAACCAAAATTAATCTTCTAACTGGGCCAATTCGACCAAGTGTGCCAAATATTGTGGCTATATAAGCTGCCTGAGTCTTTGAAAAAAAATATTTCCTTTAAATGGCGAATAAAGGGTTGTCACGGCAACAGACAGAGACACGTGGACATGGGCCGTAAATAAGTATTACAATAGGTCTTCAAACTACAATGACCAACCTGAAAAGAACTGGACATGTATTGGAAAAACGAGTGACTTTCTATTGCCACTAGTTGGCGCTGTAGGGTTGATGCAAATGACCCCTACAAGGCCCTTCAGGGCATGACTCTCAACAAGCACGGGAAGTTTGGCGCAGATATGTTGTATATCTGCCGAGTTATGACTGTTCAAAGTTTTTGGAGAGAAAAATTGTTGACAGTCATTTTCACTTTCCTGTTTGGACCCCTCCGCTTCAACGAAACTTCAATATTTTTCATCAGGCACCTGAAGACAGGTCTTAAGGCTACCCTTATGCAGGTTTGAGGTCAACAGATTTTTTTTCCTTGGAGGACGAACCTGTCTCGTAAAAAAAGGCATTTCCTGTTCTCACTAGGGGGCGCTAGGCCTAATGGGTAATATTTCAATGCACTCGTGTTAAGGGTGGGATGTCGCACATACATGCCAGATATGAAAAAGATTGAACGTTGTGTGAAGGAACTATTAGTCATTTACTGAATTTGTCATTTTGCCGAAAAAATGGCCGACTTTGGCACCCCGCCCAGGTCAGGCCCGTGAATGAAAACACACCATTTTGATAACTTAAGATTTCATATGCCTCATGAACAGTCTCGCCAATTTTGAGAATGATCAAACTAATTCCCTAGGTGCCAAGGTGTAAAATGTGCACACTGTAAATCGATAAAAAATTCGCATTCAAACCAAAATACCCGATTTCCTGTTGGGTTTGGAATACGCATGCAAGAGACTTTTTGGAGCAGTTTTGTACAAGGTATCGACTCACCGAATTTCATCCCTCTACGTAGAAAAAACCTAAATGGAGAGGCCTTTTTGAAAATTTCAAGGGGGCGCCACTGAGCCATTTTGTTACATGTTTTCGTAACGTTGCAAGATTATTGAACGTTATGGAAAGCCGCATTTATGTCCAAATTTTTGTGAGTTTTCGTGCATGTTGAAGCTTCCAAATGTAAACTCCTACTGTGAACCGATAAAAATTTCACATTCGATTCAAAATACCCGATTTCCTGTTGGATTTGGAATACGGGTGCAAGAGACTTTTTGGAGCAGTTTTGCATAAGGTATCTACTCCCCAAATTTCCTCGCTCTATGTTGAAAAAACCCAATAGGAAAGGCCTTTTTTAAAACTTCTTTCTGTCGCCACTAGTTGGCACTGTAGAGTTGATGCAAATGACCCCTACAAGAACCTTCAGGGTATGACTCTCAACAAACACGGAAAGTTTGGCGCAGATATGTTGCATATCTGCCGAGTTATGACTGTTCAAAATTTTTGGCGAGACAAATTGTTGACGGTCATTTTCACTTCCAGTTTGGACCTCTCCGCTTCAACGAAACCTCAATATTTTTCATCAGGGACTTGAACACATGTCTTGAGGCTCCCCTGAAACAGGTTTGAGGTCAATAGATTTTTTTCCCTTGGAGGAGGAGCCTGTCTCGTAAAGAAGGCCATTTCCTGTTCCCACTAGGGGGCGCCAGGCCTAATGGGTAATATTTCAATGCAGTCGTGTTCAGGCTGGGATATCTCATATACATGCTAGAAATGAAAAAGATTGAACGTTGTATCACGGAGTTTTTAATCATTTTCTGAATTTGGTATTTTGCCCAAAAATGGCCGACTTTGGGACCACGCCCAGGCCAGACCCTTGAATGAAAACACACCATTTTGAAAACTTAAGATCTCATATGTCTCCTGAATAGTCTGGCCAATTTTGAAGACGATCCAACTATTTTCTTCAGCGACAAGGTCTCAAATGTAAATCGATAAAATTTCACATTTGATCCAAAATTTCCGGCTTCCTGTTGGGTTTGGAATATGGGTGCAAGAGACTTTTTGGAGCAGTTTTGCACAATGTATCGACTCGCCAAATTTCATCGTTCTACGTTGAAAAAACCTAATAGGAAAGGCCTTTTTGAAAATTTCAAGGGGGCGCCACTGAGCCATTTTGTTAAATTTTTTTGTAGATTATCAAAATTTACGCAAAGTTGAATGTATGTGCAAATTTTGGTGAGTTTTCGTGCATTTTCAAGCCTCCAAACGTAAACTCCAACTGTGAACCGAAAAAATTTCACATTCGATCCAAAATACCCGATTTCCTGTTGGATTTGGAATATGGGTGCAAGAGGCTTTTTTGAACAGTTAGGCATAAGGTATCTACTCCCCAAATTTCATTGCTCTACGTTGAAAACCTGAGAGGAGAGGCCTTTTTGAAAATTTTAAGGGTCAAGGGGGCGCCACTGAGCCATTTTTTGACATTTTTTCAAAACGACGCAAGATTATCGAAATTTACGCGAATCTGCACGTATGTGCAAATTTTGGTGACTTTTCGTGCATGTTCAGGCCTCCAAATTGGCCATTTTCATTTGCCATGAAGAAAGAATAATAATAACTAGGCCTGCAAGCAGGACTGAACGGGCCCTCGCGATCTAGCGCAACTCGGACGTCACGCAACTCGGACTGTGTGCAGGTCAGGGCGGTGGCAGATCCTCCTCTCTAATCATCTCATTAGAACCTAACATGCTCGAAAGTCGCCTATTTACATTCCCACACCCAAGAGATAAAAACCCCTATTGGAGAAAGTACTACAAAAAAGGAGCCACTACTGAGCTGTGCAGCCAAGCCCTTATTCAAAACTAAAATTAATCTTCTAACTGGGCCAATTCGACCAAGTGTGCCAACTATTGTGGCTCTATAAGCTGCCTGAGTCTCTGAAAAAAAATATTTCCTTTAAATGGCGAACAAAGGGTCGTCACGGCAACAGACAGAGACACGTGGACATGGGCCGTAAATAAGTATTTTAATAGGTCTTGAAACTACAATGACCAACCTGAAAAGAACTGGACATGTATTGGAAAAACGAGTGACTTTCTATTGCCACTAGTTGGCGCTGTAGGGTTGATGCAAATGACCCCTACAAGGCCCTTCAGGGTATGACTCTCAACAAGCACGGGAAGTTTGGCGCAGATATGTTGTATATCTGCCGAGTTATGACTGTTCAAAGTTTTTGGAGAGAAAAATTGTTGACAGTCATTTTCACTTTCCTGTTTGGACCCCTCCGCTTCAACGAAACTTCAATATTTTTCATCAGGCACCTGAACACAGGTCTTAAGGCTTCCCTTTTGCAGGTTTGAGGTAGATTGATTTTTTCCCTTTAGAGGAGGAGTGTGTCCCGTAAAAAAGGGCATTTCCTGTTCCCACTAGGAGGCGCCAGGCACAAATGGTAAATTTTCAATCCAGTCCTGCTCAGGCTAGTATACCTCACACACATGCCAGATTTAAAATAGATTGAACGTTGTATGAGGGAGTTATCAGTCATTTTCCGAATTCGGTGTTTTGGCGAAAAAATGGCCGACTTTGGCACCCCGCCCAGGTCAGGCCCGTGAATGAAAACACACCATTTTTATAACTTAAGATTTCATATGCCTCATGAACAGGCTCGCCAATTTTGAGAATGATCAAACTAATTCCCTAGGTGCCAAGGTGTAAAATGTGCACACTGTAAATCGATAAAAATTTCACATTCAATCCAAAATACCCGATTTCCTGTAGGATTTGGAATGTGTGTGCAAGAGACTTTTTGGAGCAGTTTTGCACAAAGTTTTGACTCTCCAAATTTCATCACTCTATGTTAGAAAAACCTAAATGGAGAGGCCTTTTTGAAAATTTCAAGGGGGCGCCACTGAGCCATTTTGTTAAATTTTTTCGTAACGTTGCAAGATTATCGAACGTTATCCAAAGCCGCATGTATGTGCAAATTTTGGTGAGTTTTTATGCATATTCAAGCCTCCAAATGTAAACTCTTACTGTGAACCCATGAAAATTTCACATTCGATCCAAAATACCCAATTTCCTGTTGGATTTGGAATATGGGTGCAAGAGACTTTTTGGAGCAGTTTTGCATAAGGTATCTACTCCCCAAATTTCCTTGCTCTATGTTGAAAAAACCCAATAGGAAAGGCCTTTTTTAAAACTTCTTTCTTTCGCCACTAGTTGGCACTGTAGAGTTGATGCAAATGACCCCTACAAGAACCTTCAGGGTATGACTCTCAACAAACACGGAAAGTTTGGCGCAGATATGTTGCATATCTGCCGAGTTATGACTGTTCAAAATTTTTGGCGAGACAAATTGTTGACGGTCATTTTCACTTCCAGTTTGGACCTCTCCGCTTCAACGAAACCTCAATATTTTTTATCAGGGACCTGAACACATGTCTTGAGGCTCCCCTGAAACAGGTTTGAGGTCAATAGATTTTTTTCCCTTGGAGGAGGAGCCTGTCTCGTAAAGAAGGCCATTTCCTGTTCCCACTAGGGGGCGCCAGGCCTAATGGGTAATATTTCAATGCAGTCGTGTTCAGGCTGGGATATCTCATATACATGCTAGAAATGAAAAAGATTGAACGTTGTATCACGGAGTTTTTAATCATTTTCTGAATTTGGTATTTTGCCCAAAAATGGCCGACTTTGGGACCACGCCCAGGCCCGACCCTTGAGTGAAAACACACCATTTTGAAAACTTAAGATCTCATATGTCTCCTGAATACTCTGACCAATTTTGAAGACGATCCAACTATTTTCTTCAGCGACAAGGTCTCAAATGTAAATCGATAAAATTTCACATTTGATCCAAAATTTCCGACTTCCTGTTGGATTTGGAATATGGGTGCAAGAGACTTTTTGGAGCAGGTTTGCACAATGTATCGACTCGCCAAATTTCATCGTTCTACGTTGAAAAAACCTAATAGGAAAGGCCTTTTTGAAAATTTCAAGGGGGCGCCACTGAGCGATTTTGTTAAATTTTTTTGTAGATTATCAAAATTTACGCAAAGTTGCATGTATGTGCAAATTTTGGTGAGTTTTCGTGCATGTTCAGGCCTCCAAATGTAAACCCCAACTGTGAACCGATAAAAATTTCACATTTGATCCAAAATATCCGATTTCCTGTTGGATTTGGAATATGGGTGCAAGAGGCTTTTTTGAACAGTTAGGCATAAGGTATCTACTCCCCAAATTTCATTGCTCTACGTTGAAAACCTGAGAGGAGAGGCCTTTTTGAAAATTTTAAGGGTAAAGGGGGCGCCACTGAGCCATTTTTTGACATTTTTTCAAAACGACACAAGATTATCGAAATTTACGCGAAGCGGCACGTATGTGCAAATTTTGGTGACTTTTCGTGCATGTTCAGGCCTCCAAATTGGCCATTTTCATTTGCCCTGAAAAAAGAATAATAATAATAATAATAATAATAACTAGGCCTGCAAGCAGGACTGAACGGGCCCTCGCAATCTAGCGCAACTCGGACGTCATGCAACTCGGACAGTGTGCAGGTCAGGGTGGTGGCAGATCGTCCTCTCTAATCATCTCATTAGAACCTAACATGCGCGAAAGTTGCCTCTTTACATTCACACACCTAAGAGATAAAAACCCCTATTGGACAGAGGACTACAAAAAAGGAGCGAATAAAGGGTCATCACAGCAACAGACAGAGACATGTGGACATGGGCCGTAAAATAAGTATTTTAAAAGGTCTTGAAACTACAATGACCAACCTGAAAAGAACTGGACATATATTTAAAAAAATGAGTGACTTTCTATTGCCACTAGTTGGCGCTGTAGGGTTGATGCAAATGACCCCTACAGGACCCTTCAGACTATGACTCAACAAGCACGATATGTTTGGCGCAGATATGTTGTAGAAGTTATGACTGTTCAAAACTTGTGGTGAGACGAAATGGCTTCAGTCATTTTTACTTCTCCTGTTGGACCCTTCTGCTTCAACCAAACCTCAGTATTTTTCATCAGGCACCTGAACACATGTCTTCAGGCTCCCCTGATGCAGGTTTGAGGTGAATAGATTTTTTTTTCCTTGGAGGAGGAGCCTGTTTCGTAAAAAAGGCATTTCCTGTTCCCACTAGGGGGCGCTAGGCCTAATGAGTAATATTTCAATGCACTCGTGTTCAGGGTGGGATCCCGCACATACATGCCAGATATGAAAAAGATTGAACGTTGTTTCAAGGAGCTATTAGTCCTTTACTGAATTTGTCATTTTGCCGAAAAAATGGCCGACTTTGGCACCACGCCCAGGTCAGACCCATGAATGAAAACACACCATTTTGAAAAGTTTAGATTTCATAGGTCTCCTGAATTGTCTAACCAATTTTGAAGATGATCCAATTGATTCCCTCTGTGACAAGGTCTCAAATGTGCACCCTGTTAATTGATAAAAATTTCACATTCGATCCAAAATACCCGATTTCCTGTTGGGTTTGGAATATGGGTGCAAGAGACTTTTTGGAGCAGTTTTGCACAAGGTATCGACTCCCCAAATTTCATTGCTCTACGTTAAAAAAACCTAATAGGAAACGCCTTTTTGAAAAATTCAAGGGGGCGCCACTGAGCCATTTTGTTACATTTTTTTGTAACGTTGCAAGATTATCGAAATCCACACAAAGCCGCATGTATGTGCAAAATTTGGTGAGTTTTCGTGCATGTCCAGGCCTCCAAATGTAAACTGTACTAGAAATGGACAGAAATTTCACATTTGATCCAAAATACCCGATTTTCTGTTGGATTTGGAATATGGGTGCAAGAGGCTTTTTTGAGCAGTTAGGCATAAGGTATCTACTCCCCAAATTTCATTGCTCTACGTTGAAAAAACCCAACAGGAAAGGCCTTTTTTAAAACTTCTTTCTGTCGCCACTAGTTGGCACTGTAGAGTTGATGCAAATGACCCCTACAAGAACCTTCAGGGTATGACTCTCAACAAACACGGAAAGTTTGGCGCAGATATGTTGCATATCTGCCGAGTTATGACTGTTCAAAGTTTTTGGCGAGACAAATTGTTGACGGTCATTTTCACTTCCAGTTTGGACCTCTCCGCTTCAACGAAACCTCAATATTTTTCATCAGGCACCTGAACACATGTCTTGAGTCTCCCCTGAAACAGGTTTGAGGTCAAAAGATTTTTTTCCCTTGGAGGAGGAGCCTGTCTCGTAAAGAAGGCCATTTCCTGTTTCCACTAGGGGCGCCAGGCCTAATGGGTAATATTTCAATGCAGTCGTGTTCAGGCTGGGATATCTCATAAACATGCTAAAAATGAAAAAGATTGAACGTTGGATCACGGAGTTTTTAATCATTTTCTGAATTTGGTATTTTGCCTAAAAATGGCCGACTTTGGGACCACGCCCAGGCCAGACCCTTGAGTGAAAACTCACCATTTTGAAAACTTAAGATCTCATATGTCTCCTGAATAGTCTGACCAATTTTGAAGACGATCCAACTTTATCCTTCAGCGACAAGGTCTCAAATGTAAATCGATAAAATTTCGCATTTGACCCAAAATTTCCAGCTTCCTGTTGGGTTTGGAATATGGGTGCAAGAGACTTTTTGGAGCAGTTTTGTACAATGTATCGACTCACTAAATTTCATTGTTCTACGTTGAAAAAACCTAATAGGAGAGGCCTTTTTGAAAATTTCAAGGGGGCGCCACTGAGCCATTTTGTTAAATTTTTTTGGAGATTATCAAAATTTACGCAAAGTTGAATGTATGTGCAAATTTTGGTGAGTTTACGTGCATGTTCAAGCCTCCAAACGTAAACTCCAACTGTGAACCGAAAAAATTTCACATTCGATCCAAAATACCCGATTTCCTGTTGGATTTGGAATATGGGTGCAAGAGGCTTTTTTGAACAGTTAGGCATAAGGTATCTACTCCCCAAATTTCATTGCTCTACGTTGAAAACCTGAGAGGAGAGGCCTTTTTGAAAATTTTAAGGGTCAAGGGGGCGCCACTGAGCCATTTTTTGACATTTTTTCAAAACGACGCAAGATTATCGAAATTTACGCGAATCTGCACGTATGTGCAAATTTTGGTGACTTTTCGTGCATGTTCAGGCCTCCAAATTGGCCATTTTCATTTGCCATGAAGAAAGAAGAATAATAATAATAATAATAATAATAATAATCCTTTGCATTACAATAGGGCCTTCGCACGTCTAGTGCTCGGGCCCTAATAATAATAATAATAATAATAATAATAATCCTTTGCAAAACAATAGGGCCTTCGCACGTCTAGTGCTCGGGCCCTAACTAGGCCTGCAAGCAGGACTGAACGGGCCCTCGCGATCTAGCGCAACTCGGACGTCACGCAACTCGGACTGTGTGCAGGTCAGGGCGGTGGCAGATCCTCCTCTCTAATCATCTCATTAGAACCTAACATGCTCGAAAGTCGCCTATTTACATTCCCACACCCAAGAGATAAAAACCCCTATTGGAGAGAGTACTACAAAAAAGGAGCCACTACTGAGCTGTGCAGCCAAGCCCTTATTCAAAACTAAAATTAATCTTCTAACTGGGCCAATTCGACCAAGTGTGCCAACTATTGTGGCTCTATAAGCTGCCTGAGTCTCTGAAAAAAAATATTTCCTTTAAATGGCGAACAAAGGGTCGTCACGGCAACAGACAGAGACACGTGGACATGGGCCGTAAAAAAGTATTTTAATAGGTCTTGAAACTACAATGACCAACATGAAAAGAACTGGACATGTTTTGGAAAAACGAGTGACTTTCTATCGCCACTAGTTGGCGCTGTAGGGTTGATGCAAATGACCCCTACAAGGCCCTTCAGGGTATGACTCTCAACAAGCACGGGAAGTTTGGCGCAGATATCTTGTATATCTGCCGAGTTATGACTGTTCAAAGTTTTTGGAGAGAAAAATTGTTGACAGTCATTTTCACTTTCCTGTTTGGACCCCTCCGCTTCAACGAAACTTCAATATTTTTCATCAGGCACCTGAAGACAGGTCTTAAGGTTTCCCTTATGCAGGTTTGAGGTAGATTGATTTTTTCCCTTTAGAGGAGGAGTGTGTCCCGTAAAAAAGGGCATTTCCTGTTCCCACTAGGAGGCGCCAGGCACAAATGGTAAATTTTCAATCCAGTCCTGCTCAGGCTGGTATACCTCACACACATGCCAGATTTAAAATAGATTGAACGTTGTATGAGGGAGTTATCAGTCATTTTCCGAATTCGGTGTTTTTGCGAAAAAATGGAAGAATTTGGCGCCCCGCCCAGGTCAGGCCCGTGAATGAAAACACACCATTTTTATAACTTAAGATTTCATATGCCTCATGAACAGTCTCACCAATTTTGAGAATGATCAAACTAATTCCCTAGGTGCCAAGGTGTAAAATGTGCACACTGTAAATCGATAAAAAGTTCACATTCAATCCAAAATACCCGATTTCCTGTAGGATTTGGAATGTGTGTGCAAGAGACTTTTTGGAGCAGTTTTGCACAAAGTTTTGACTCTCCAAATTTCATCACTCTATGTTAGAAAAACCTAAATGGAGAGGCCTTTTTGAAAATTTCAAGGGGGCGCCACTGAGCCATTTTGTTACATGTTTTCGTAACGTTGCAAGATTATCGAACGTTATCCAAAGCCGCATGTATGTGCAAATTTTGGTGAGTTTTTATGCATATTCAAGCCTCCAAATGTAAACTCTTACTGTGAACCCATGAAAATTTCACATTCGATCCAAAATACCCAATTTCCTGTTGGATTTGGAATATGGGTGCAAGAGACTTTTTGGAGCAGTTTTGCATAAGGTATCTACTCCCCAAATTTCCTTGCTCTATGTTGAAAAAACCCAATAGGAAAGGCCTTTTTTAAAACTTCTTTCTGTTGCCACTAGTTGGCACTGTAGAGTTGATGCAAATGACCCCTACAAGAACCTTCAGGGTATGACTCTCAACAAACACGGAAAGTTTGGCGCAGATATGTTGCATATCTGCCGAGTTATGACTGTTCAAAATTTTTGGCGAGACAAATTGTTGACGGTCATTTTCACTTGCAGTTTGGACCTCTCCGCTTCAACGAAACCTCAATATTTTTCATCAGGGACCTGAACACATGTCTTGAGGCTCCCCTGAAACAGGTTTGAGGTCAATAGATTTTTTTCCCTTGGAGGAGGAGCCTGTCTCGTGAAGAAGGCCATTTCCTGTTCCCACTAGGGGGCGCCAGGCCTAATAGGTAATATTTCAATGCAGTCGTGTTCAGGCTGAGATATCTCATATACATGCTAGAAATGAAAAAGATTGAACGTTGTATCACGGAGTTTTTAATCATTTTCTGAATTTGGTATTTTGCCCAAAAATGGCCGACTTTGGGACCACGCCCAGGCCAGACCCTTGAATGAAAACACACCATTTTGAAAACTTAAGATCTCATAGGTCTCCTGAATAGTCTGACCAATTTTGAAGACGATCCAACTTTATCCTTCAGCGACAAGGTCTCAAATGTAAATCGATAAAATTTCGCATTTGACCCAAAATTTCCGGCTTCCTGTTGGGTTTGGAATATGGGTGCAAGAGACTTTTTGGAGCAGTTTTGCACAATGTATCGACTCGCCAAATTTCATTGTTCTACGTTGAAAAAACGTAATAGGAAAGGCCTTTTTGAAAATTTCAAGGGGGCGCCACTGAGCCATTTTGTTAAATTTTTTTGTAGATTATCAAAATTTACGCAAAGTTGCATGTATGTGCAAATTTTGGTGAGTTTTCGTGCATGTTCAGGCCTCCAAATGTAAACTCAAACTGTGAACCGATAAAAATTTCACATTTGATCCAAAATATCCGATTTCCTGTTGGATTTGGAATATGGGTGCAAGAGGCTTTTTTGAACAGTTAGGCATAAGGTATCTACTCCCCAAATTTCATTGCTCTACGTTGAAAACCTGAGAGGAGAGGCCTTTTTGAAAATTTTAAGGGTCAAGGGGGCGCCACTGAGCCATTTTTTGACATTTTTTCAAAACGACACAAGATTATCGAAATTTACGCAAAGCCGCACGTTTGTGCAAATTTTGGTGACTTTTCGTGCATGTTCAGGCCTCCAAATTGGCCATTTTCATTTGCCCTGAAAAAAGAATAATAATAATAATAATAATAATAATAATAATAATAATAATAATAATAATAATAATAATAATAATCCTTTGCAAAACAATAGGGCCTTCGCACGCTTAGTGCTCGGGCCCTAATTAAAAGTGTGTTTCCTGTTCCCACTAGGGGGCGCCAGGCGTAATGAGTAATATTTCAATAAAGTCATGTGCAGGCTGAAATACTTCACATTCATGCCAAATATGAAAAAGATTGCACCTTCAATCAGGAAGTTATTACCGTATTTTTCGGACTACAAGTCGCACCTGAGTATAAGTCGCACAAGCCAGAAAATGCCCAACAAAGAGAAAAAAAACATATATAAGTCTTACCGGAGTATAAGTCGCAATTTTGGGGGAAATTTACTTGATAAAATCCAACACATAGAACAGATATGTCATCTTGAAAGGCAGTTTAATATAAAAATACAATAGAGAACAACATGCTGAATAAATCTACAGTGTACAGTGCATAAACAACGAAATGCGAATAAACTGTCCTCACCAGGACGCTACCGCTCGGTCCTGGCTATATACAGCGAACTCCAAAAAGACAATGCTGGACGTCCGCATAATTTGTTGAATCAATTTGGTCCTCGATAGCAAACAGGTTCACATCAACGTAAATAAATGATAATTAGGTACTATTGCAGCAATAACATAACAGATTAGCATGCGTTCGCTAGCATTAGCACACCATTCAAACAACCACACAACTGGCTGTAAGTGTCCGCTCGCGGGTGGAAAACACACAACAACAACAGAAAAGTTGATACACGCAGGCGTTGCCTCTGTAGAGATATTTTAAAAGCATAAACAATGAACGTAGCTTCGCAGCCGTCTTTCCCTCTCGCTAACTCGCCCACTCACTCACTCACTCACTCACTCACTCACTCACTCACTCACTCACTCACTCACTCACTCACTCACTCACTCACTCACTCACTCACTCACTCACTCACTCACTCACTCACTCACTCAGAGCTACATAGCTGTCTGTCTTCTTCTGGTGTGCGAGCGCTCTTCTTCACGTAAACAAGTGCGAGTGCGCTCCCAGGTGGGCGTGAAAGCGCCACAAACTAAATGCATCCATTTCAATTTAAAAAAGTCAATTATACAATTGAACATACATTGCCAAAGGCAGAACGCGAACGTGGCCATAGCTATTAAGAGTTATTCAGATAACTATAGCATGCTAACAAGTTTACAAAACCATTAGTCCAAAACACCAAAATAACATGGGAAATTTTATCATAATGTGTTAATAATTTCACACATAAGTCGCTGCTGAGTATAAGTCGCACCCCAAAGCAAAATATGAAAAAAACCGCGACTTATAGTCATTTACTGAATTGTATTGTCAAAAATAAGACACATTTGCTCCCCTGGCCAGGAAAGGGCCGTGAATGAAATGTCACCATTTTGATAACCTAACATCTCATATGTGTCAATAATAGTCTGACCAATTTTGAGGAGCATTCAACTTACTGCCTCGGCGTAATGGTGTCAAACGTGCATGCTGGTTTTAGACAAAAATGCCATGTTGTGCAAGATTCAATCCCTAATACCCGATTTCCTGTTGGGTTTGGAATATGGGTGCAAGAGAGTTTTTGGAGCAGTTTTGCACAACGTATCCACTCCCCAAATTTCATCACTCTACGTCGAAAAAAACTAATAGGACAGGCCTTTTTTAAAAATTGAAGGGGGCGCCACTGAGCCATTTTATTACATCTTTTGGCAATGTTGCTAAATTCATGAAATTTACATGAAGCCGCATGTATGTGCAAATTTAGGTGAGTTTTCGAGCATGTTCAGACCTGGAAATTGGCCATTTTGTGACAAAATGCCGAGGGTCTTTTCACTTTCCTGTTTGGGTACTGCTACATCAACGAAAACTCAATATTTTTCATCATATACCTAAAGACATGTCTTAAGGCTCCCCTGATGCAGGTTTGAGGTCAATTGATGTTTTTCACCAGGAGGAGGAGCCTTTCTCGTAAAAATGGCTGTTTCCTCTTCCCACAAGGGGGCGCCAGGCCTAATGGAAAATATTTCAATGCAGTCGTGTTCAGGTTAAGACACCTTACACGCATGCCAAATATGAAAAAGATTGGACCTTGTATCAGGAAGTTATTAATCATTTACTGAAATTGGCGCGTTGCCAAAAAAACACCCGACTTTGGTACCCCGCCCAGGTTAGGCCCGTGGACGAAAACTCACCATTTTCACAACTTAATATCTCATATGTCTCATGAAGACGTACACCAATTTTGAGGAAGATCCAACGTACTGGCTCGGCGCAATGGTCTGAAACGTGCATGCTGGTTTTCGCCCAAAATGCTATGTTTTTCAACATTCAATCCAAAATATCCGATTTCCTGTTGGGTTTGGAATATGGGTGCTGCAGACTTTTTGAAGCGTCTCTGGACAACGTATCCACTCCCCAAATTTCATCGCTCTACGTTGAAAAACATCAAAGCAAAGGGCATTTTTAAAATTTCAAGGGGGCGCCACTGAGCCATTTTTTGATTTTTTTAAAAAACGTTGCTAAATTTTCGAAATTTTCGCGAAGCCGGATGTATATGCAAAATTTGGTGAGTTTTTGAGCATGTTCAGGCCTTCAAATTGGCCATTTTCATTTGCCATGAAAAAATAATAATAATAATAATAATAACTAGGCCTGCAAGCAGGACTGAACGGGCCCTCGCGATCTAGCGCAACTCGGACGTCACGCAACTCGGACTGTGTGCAGGTCAGGGCGGTGGCAGATCCTCCTCTCTAATCAGCTCATTAGAACCTAACATGCTCGAAAGTCGCCTATTTACATTCCCACACCCAAGAGATAAAAACCCCTATTGGAGAGAGTACTACAAAAAAGGAGCCACTACTGAGCTGTGCAGCCAAGCCCTTATTCAAAACTAAAATTAATCTTCTAACTGGGCCAATTCGACCAAGTGTGCCAACTATTGTGGCTCTATAAGCTGCCTGAGTCTCTGAAAAAAAATATTTCCTTTAAATGGCGAACAAAGGGTCGTCACGGCAACAGACAGAGACACGTGGACATGGGCCGTAAAAAAGTATTTTAATAGGTCTTGAAACTACAATGACCAACCTGAAAAGAACTGGACATGTATTGGAAAAACGAGTGACTTTCTATTGCCACTAGTTGGCGCTGTAGGGTTGATGCAAATGACCCCTACAAGGCCCTTCAGGGTATGACTCTCAACAAGCACGGGAAGTTTGGCGCAGATATGTTGTATATCTGCCGAGTTATGACTGTTCAAAGTTTTTGGAGAGAAAAATTGTTGACAGTCATTTTCACTTTCCTGTTTGGACCCCTCCGCTTCAACGAAACTTCAATATTTTTCATCAGGCACCTGAAGACAGGTCTTAAGGCTTCCCTTTTGCAGGTTTGAGGTAGATTGATTTTTTTCCCTTTAGAGGAGGAGTGTGTCCCGTAAAAAAGGGCATTTCCTGTTCCCACTAGGAGGCGCCAGGCACAAATGGTAAATTTTCAATCCAGTCCTGCTCAGGCTAGTATACCTCACACACATGCCAGATTTAAAATAGATTGAACGTTGTATGAGGGAGTTATCAGTCATTTTCCGAATTCGGTGTTTTGGCGAAAAAATGGCCGACTTTGGCACCCCGCCCAGGTCAGGCCCGTGAATGAAAACACACCATTTTGATAAATTAAGATTTCATATGCCTCATGAACAGGCTCGCCAATTTTGAGAATGATCAAACTAATTCCCTAGGTGCCAAGGTGTAAAATGTGCACACTGTAAATCGATAAAAATTTCACATTCAATCAAAAATACCCGATTTCCTGTTGGGTTTGGAATAAGCATGCAAGAGACTTTTTGGAGCAGTTTTGTACAAGGTATTGACTCTCCGAATTTCATCCCTCTACGTTGAAAAAACCTAAATGGAGAGGCCTTTTTGAAAATTTCAAGGGGGCGCCACTGAGCCATTTTGTTACATTTTTTTGTAACATTGCAAGATTATCGAACGTTATCCAAAGCCGCATGTATGTGCAAATTTTGGTGAGTTTTTATGCATATTCAAGCCTCCAAATGTAAACTCTTACTGTGAACCCATGAAAATTTCACATTCGATCCAAAATACCCGATTTCCTGTTGGATTTGGAATATGGGTGCAAGAGACTTTTTGGAGCAGTTTTGCATAAGGTATCTACTCCCCAAATTTCCTTGCTCTATGTTGAAAAAACCCAATAGGAAAGGCCTTTTTTAAAACTTCTTTCTGTCGCCACTAGTTGGCACTGTAGAGTTGATGCAAATGACCCCTACAAGAACCTTCAGGGTATGACTCTCAACAAACACGGAAAGTTTGGCGCAGATATGTTGCATATCTGCCGAGTTATGACTGTTCAAAGTTTTTGGCGAGACAAATTGTTGACGGTCATTTTCACTTCCAGTTTGGACCTCTCCGCTTCAACGAAACCTCAATATTTTTCATCAGGGACCTGAACACATGTCTTGAGGCTCCCCTGAAACAGGTTTGAGGTCAATAGATTTTTTTCCCTTGGAGGAGGAGCCTGTCTCGTAAAGAAGGCCATTTCCTGTTTCCACTAGGGGGCGCCAGGCCTAATGGGTAATATTTCAATGCAGTCGTGTTCAGGCTGGGATATCTCATATACATGCTAGAAATGAAAAAGATTGAACGTTGTATCACCGAGTTTTTAATCATATTCTAAATTTGGTATTTTGCCCAAAAATGGCCGACTTTGGGACCACGCCCAGGTCAGACCCTTGAGTGAAAACTCACCATTTTGAAAACTTAAGATCTCATATGTCTCCTGAATAGTCTGACCAATTTTGAAGACGATCCAACTATTTTCTTCAGCGACAAGGTCTCAAATGTAAATCGATAAAATTTCACATTTGATCCAAAATTTCCGGCTTCCTGTTGGGTTTGGAATATGGGTGCAAGAGACTTTTTGGAGCAGTTTTGCACAATGTATCGACTCGCCAAATTTCATCGTTCTACGTTGAAAAAACCTAATAGGAAAGGCCTTTTTGAAAATTTCAAGGGGGCGCCACTGAGCCATTTTGTTAAATTTTTGTGTAGATTATCAAAATTTACGCAAAGTTGCATGTATGTGCAAATTTTGGTGAGTTTTCGTGCATGTTCAGGCCTCCAAATGTAGACTCCAACTGTGAACCGATAAAAATTTCACATTTGATCCAAAATATCCGATTTCCTGTTGGATTTGGAATATGGGTGCAAGAGGCTTTTTTGAACAGTTAGGCATAAGGTATCTACTCCCCAAATTTCATTGCTCTACGTTGAAAACCTGAGAGGAGAGGCCTTTTTGAAAATTTTAAGGGTCAAGGGGGCGCCACTGAGCCATTTTTTGACATTTTTTCAAAACGACACAAGATTATCGAATTTTACGCAAAGCCGCACGTATGTGCAAATTTTGGTGACTTTTCGTGCATGTTCAGGCCTCCAAATTGGCCATTTTCATTTGCCCTGAAAAAAGAATAATAATAATAATAATAATAATAATAATAATCCTTTGCAAAACAATAGGGCCTTCGCACGCTCAGTGCTCGGGCCCTAATAATAATAATCCTTCGAAGAACAATAGGGCCTCGCACGCTGAGAGTGCTCGGGCCCTAACTAGGCCTGCAAGCAGGACTGAACGGGCCCTCGCAATCTAGCGCAACTCGGACGTCACGCAACTCGGACTGTGTGCAGGTCAGGCTGGTGGCAGATCCTCCTCTCTAATTATCTCATTAGAACCTAACATGCTCGAAAGTCGCCTATTTACATTCCCACACCCAAGAGATAAAAACCCCTATTGGAGAGAGTACTACAAAAAAGGAGCCACTACTGAGCTGTGCAGCCAAGCCCTTATTCAAAACCCAAAATTAATCTTCTAACTCGGCCAATTCGACCAAGTGTGCCAAATACTGTGGCTCTATAAGCTGCCTGAGTCTCTGAAAAAAAATATTTCCTTTAAATGGCGAACAAAGGGTCGTCACGGCAACAGACAGAGACACGTGGACATGGGCCGTAAATAAGTATTTTAATAGGTCTTGAAACTACAATGACCAACCTGAAAAGAACTGAACATGTATTGGAAAAACGAGTGACTTTCTATTGCCACTAGTTGGCGCTGTAGGGTTGATGCAAATGACCCCTACAAGGCCCTTCAGGGTATGACTCTCAACAAGCACGGGAAGTTTGCCGCAGATATGTTGTATATCTGCCGAGTTATGACTGTTCAAAATTTTTGGAGAGAAAAATTATTGACAGTCATTTTCACTTTCCTGTTTGGACCCCTCCGCTTCAACGAAACTTCAATATTTTTCATCAGGCACCTGAAGACAGGTCTTAAGGCTTCCCTTATGCAGGTTTGAGGTCGATTAATTTTTTCCCTTGGAGGAGGAGTGTGTCACCGTAAAAAAGGGCATTTCCTGTTCCCACTAGGAGGCGCCAGGCACAAATGGTAAATTTTCAATCCAGTCGTGCTCAGGCTGGTATACCTCACACACATGGCAGATTTAAAATAGATTGAACGTTGTATGAGGGAGTTATCAGTCATTTTCCGAATTCGGTGTTTTGGCGAAAAAATGGCCGACTTTGGCACCCCGCCCAGGTCAGGCCCGTGAATGAAAACACACCATTTTTAAAACTTAAGATTTCATATGCCTCATGAACAGTCTCGCCAATTTTGAGAATGATCAAACTAATTCCCTAGGTGCCAAGGTGTAAAATGTGCACACTGTAAATCGATAAAAAATTCACATTCAATCCAAAATACCCAATTTCCTGTTGGGTTTGGAATACGCATGCAAGAGACTTTTTGGAGCAGTTTTGTACAAGGTATTGACTCTCCGAATTTCATCCATCTACGTTGAAAAAATCTAAATGGAGAGATCTTTTTGAAAATTTCAAGGGGGCGCCACTGAGCCATTTTGTTACATTTTTTCGTAACGTTGCAAGATTATTGAACGTTATGCAAAGCCGCATGTATGTCGAAATTTTTGTGAGTTTTCGTGCATGTTCAAGCCTCCAAATGTAAACTCCTACTGTTAACCGATAAAAATTTCACATTTGATCCAAAATACCCGATTTCCTGTTGGATTTGGAAAATGGGTGCAAGAGACTTTTTGGAGCAGTTTTGCACAAGGTATCAACTCCCCAAATTTCCTCACTCTATGTTGGAAAAACCCAATAGGAAAGGCCTTTTTTAAAACTTCTTTCTGTCGCCACTAGTTGGCACTGTAGAGTTGATGCAAATGACCCTTACACGAACCTTCAGGGTATGACTCTCAACAAACACGGGAAGTTTGGCGCAGATATGTTGTATATCTGCCGAGTTATGACTGTTCAAAGTTTTTGGCGAGACAAATTGTTGACGGTCATTTTCACTTCCAGTTTGTACCTCTCCGCTTCTACAAAACCTCAATATTTTTCATTAGGCACCTGAACACATGTCTTGAGGCTCCCCTGAAACAGGTTTGAGGTCAATAGATTTTTTTCCCTTGGAGGAGGAGCCTGTCTCGTAAAGAAGGCCATTTCCTGTTCCCACTAGGGGGCGCCAAGCCTAATGGGTAAAATTTAAATGCAGTCGTGTTCAGGCTGGGATATCTCATATACTTGCTAGAAATGAAAAAGATTGAACGTTGTATCACGGAGTTTTTAATCATTTTCTGAATTTGGTGTTTTGCCCAAAAATGGCCAACTTTGGGACTACGCCCAGGCCAGACCCTTGGATGAAAACTCACCATTTTGAAAACTTAAGATCTCATATGTCTCCTGTATAGTCTGACCAATTTTGAAGACGATCCAACTATTTTCTTCAGCGACAAGGTCTCAAATGTAAATCGATAAAATTTCGCATTTGATCCAAAATTTCCGACTTCCTGTTGGATTTGGAATATAGGTGCAAGAGACTTTTTGGAGCAGTTTTACGCAATGTATCGACTCACCAAATTTCATCATTCTACGTTGAAAAAACCTAATAGGAAAGGCCTTTTTGAAAATTTCAAGGGGGCGCCACTGAGCGATTTTGTTAAATTTTTTTGTAGATTATCAAAATTTACGCAAAGTTGCATGTATGTGCAAATTTTGGTGAGTTTTCGTGCATGTTCAGGCCTCCAAACGTAAACTCCAACTGTGAACCGAAAAAATTTCACATTTGATCCAAAATATCCGATTTCCTGTCGGATTTGGAATATGGGTGCAAGAGGCTTTTTTGAACAGTTAGGCATAAGGTATCTACTCCCCAAATTTCATCGCTCTACGTTGAAAACCTGAGAGGAGAGGCCTTTTTGAAAATTTTAAGGGTCAAGGGGGCGCCACTGAGCCATTTTTTGAAATTTTTTCAAAACGACGCAAGATTATCAAATTTTACGCGAATCTGCACGTATGTGCAAATTTTGGTGACTTTTCGTGCATGTTCAGGCCTCCAAATTGGCCATTTTCATTTGCCATGAAGAAAGAAGAATAATAATAATAATAATAACTAGGCCTGCAAGCAGGACTGAACGGGCCCTCGCAATCTAGCGCAACTCGGACGTCACGCAACTCGGACTGTGTGCAGGTCAGGGTGGTGGCAGATGCTCCTCTCTAATCATCTCATTAGAACATAACATGCTCGAAAGTCGCCTATTTACATTCCCACACCCAAGAGATAAAAACCCCTATTGGAGAGAGTACTACAAAAAAGGAGCCACTACTGAGCTGTGCAGCCAAGCCCTTATTCAAAACCAAAATTAATCTTCTAACTGGGCCAATTCGACGAAGTGTGCCAAATATTGTGGCTCTATAAGCTGCCTGAGTCTTTGAAAAAAAATATTTCCTTTAAATGGCGGATAAAGGGTCGTCACGGCAACAGACAGAGACACGTGGACATGGGCCGTAAATAAGTATTACAATAGGTCTTCAAATTACAATGACCAACCTGAAAAGAACTGGACATGTATTGGAAAAACGAGTGACTTTCTATTGCCACTAGTTGGCGCTGTAGGGTTGATGCAAATGATCTCTACAAGGCCCTTCAGGGTATGACTCTCAACAAGCACGGGAAGTTTGGCGCAGATATGTTGTATATCTGCCGAGTTATGACTGTTCAAAGTTTTTGGAGAGAAAAATTGTTGACAGTCATTTTCACTTTCCTGTTTGGACCCCTCCGCTTCAACGAAACTTCAATATTTTTCATCAGGCCCCTGAAGACAGGTCTTAAGCCTTCCCTTATGCAGGTTTGAGGTCAACAGATTTTTTTTCCTTGGAGGAGGAACCTGTCTCGTAAAAAAAGGCATTTCCTGTTCTCACTAGGGGGCGCTAGGCCTAATGGGTAATATTTCAATGCACTCGTGTTAAGGGTGGGATGTCGCACATACATGCCAGATATGAAAAAGATGGAACGTTGTGTGAAGGAACTATTAGTCATTTACTGAATTTGTCATTTTGCCGAAAAAATGGCCGACTTTGGCACCCCGCCCAGGTCAGGCCCGTGAATGAAAACACACCATTTTGATAACTTAAGATTTCATATGCCTCATGAACAGTCTCGCCAATTTTGAGAATGATCAAACTAATTCCCTAGGTGCCAAGGTGTAAAATGTGCACACTGTAAATCGATAAAAATTTCACATTCAATCCAAAATACCCGATTTCCTGTTGGGTTTGGAATATGCATGCAAGAGACTTTTTGGAGCAGTTTTGTACAAGGTATCGACTCTCCGAATTTCATCCCTTTACGTTGAAAAAACCTAAATGGAGAGGCCTTTTTGAAAATTTCAAGGGGGCGCCACTGAGCCATTTTGTTACATGTTTTCGTAACGTTGCAAGATTATTGAACGTTATGCAAAGCCACATGTATGTCCAAATTTTTGTGAGTTTTCGTGCATGTTCAAGCCTCCAAATGTAAACTCCTACTGTGTACCGATAAAAATTTCACATTCGATCCAAAATACCGGATTTCCTGTTGGATTTGGAATACGGGTGCAAGAGACTTTTTGGAGCAGTTTTGCACAAGGTATCGACTCCCCAAATTTCATCACTCTATGTTAAAAAAACCTAATAGGAAACGCCTTTTTGAAAAATTCAAGGGGGCGCCACTGAGGCATTTTGTTACATTTTTTCGTAACATTGCAAGATTATCGAACGTTATCCAAAGCCGCATGTATGTGCAAATTTTTACGAGTTTTTGTGCATATTCAATTCTCCAAATGTAAACTCCTACTGTGAACCCATGAAAATTTCACATTCGATCCAAAATACCCGATTTCCTGTTGGATTTGGAATACGGGTGCAAGAGACTTTTTGGAGCAGTTTTGCATAAGGTATCTACTCCCCAAATTTCCTTGCTCTATGTTGAAAAAACCCAATAGGAAAGGCCTTTTTTAAAACTTCTTTCTGTCGCCACTAGTTGGCACTGTAGAGTTGATGCAAATGACCCCTACAGGACCCTTCAGGGTATGACTCTCAACAAACACGGAAAGTTTGGCGCAGATATGTTGTATATCTGCCGAGTTATGACTGTTCAAAGTTTTTTGCGTGACAAATTGTTGACGTTCATTTTCACTTTCCTGTTTGGACCCCTCCGCCTCAACGAAACCTCAATATTTTTCATCAGGCACCTGAACACAGGTCTTAAGGCTCCCCTGATGCAGGTTTGAGGTCAACAGATTTTTTTCCCTTGGAGGAGGAACCTGTCTCGTAAAAAAAGGCATTTCCTGTTCTCACTAGGGGGCGCTAGACCTAATGGGTAATATTTCAATGCACTCGTGTTAAGGGTGGGATACCACACATACATGCCAAATATGAAAAAGATTGAACGTTGTGTCAAGGAACTATTAGTCATTTACTGAATTTGTCATTTTGCCGAAAAAATGGTCGACTTTGGCACCACGCCCAGGTCAGACCCGTGAATGAAAACGCACCATTTTCAAAACTTAAGATTTCATATGTCTCCTGAACAGTCTCACCAATTTTGAAGATGATCCAACTAACTCCCTCGGCGAAAAGGTCTCAAATGTGCACCCTGTGAATCGATAAAAATTTCATATTTGATCCAAAATAACCGATTTCCTGTTGGGTTTGGAATATGCGTGTAAATGCTTTTTTGGAGCGGTTTTGGACAAGGTATAGACCCCCCAAATTTCATTGCTCTACGCTGACATACCCTAATGTTATAGGCCAATTTTAAAATTTCAAGGGGGCGCCACTGAGCCATTTTGTTATATTTTTTTGCAACGTTGCAAAATTATCGAAATTTACAATTTTCCGGACGTATGTGCAAATTTTGGTGACTTTTCGTGCATGTTCAGGCCTCCAAATTGGCCGTTTTCATTTGCCCTGAAAAAAAAAAAAAAAAAAAAAAAAAATAATAATCCTTTGCAAAACAATAGGGCCTTCGCACGTCTAGTGCTCGGGCCCTAATAATAATAATAATAATAATAATAATAATAATCCTTTGCATTACAATAGGGCCTTCGCACGCCTAGTGCTCGGGCCCTAACTAGGCCTGCAAGCAGGACTGAACGGGCCCTCGCAATCTAGCGCAACTCGGACGTCACGCAACTCGGACTGTGTGCAGGTCAGGGTGGTGGCAGATCCTCCTCTCTAATCATCTCATTAGAACCTAACATGCTCGAAAGTCGCCTATTTACATTCCCACACCCAAGAGATAAAAACCCCTATTGGAGAGAGTACTACAAAAAAGGAGCCACTACTGAGCTGTGCAGCCAAGCCCTTATTCAAAACCAAAATTAATCTTCTAACTGGGCCAATTCGACCAAGTGTGCCAACTATTGTGGCTCTATAAGCTCCCTGAGTCTCTGAAAAAAAATATTTCCTTTAAATGGCGAACAAAGGGTCGTCACGGCAACAGACAGAGACACGTGGACATGGGCCGTAAAAAAGTATTTTAATAGGTCTTGAAACTACAATGACCAACATGAAAAGAACTGGACATGTTTTGGAAAAACGAGTGACTTTCTATCGCCACTAGTTGGCGCTGTAGGGTTGATGCAAATGACCCCTACAAGGCCCTTCAGGGTATGACTCTCAACAAGCACGGGAAGTTTGGCGCAGATATCTTGTATATCTGCCGAGTTATGACTGTTCAAAGTTTTTGGAGAGAAAAATTGTTGACAGTCATTTTCACTTTCCTGTTTGGACCCCTCCGCTTCAACGAAACTTCAATATTTTTCATCAGGCACCTGAAGACAGGTCTTAAGGTTTCCCTTATACAGGTTTGAGGTAGATTGATTTTTTCCCTTTAGAGGAGGAGTGTGTCCCGTAAAAAAGGGCATTTCCTGTTCCCACTAGGAGGCGCCAGGCACAAATGGTAAATTTTCAATCCAGTCCTGCTCAGGCTGTTATACCTCACACACATGCCAGATTTAAAATAGATTGAAGGTTGTATGAGGGAGTTATCAGTCATTTTCCGAATTCGGTGTTTTGGCGAAAAAATGGAAGAATTTGGCGCCCCGCCCAGGTCAGGCCCGTGAATGAAAACACACCATTTTTATAACTTAAGATTTCATATGCCTCATGAACAGTCTCACCAATTTTGAGAATGATCAAACTAATTCCCTAGGTGCCAAGGTGTAAAATGTACACACTGTAAATCGATAAAAAGTTCACATTCAATCCAAAATACCCGATTTCCTGTAGGATTTGGAATGTGTGTGCAAGAGACTTTTTGGAGCAGTTTTGCACAAAGTTTTGACTCTCCAAATTTCATCACTCTATGTTAGAAAAACCTAAATGGAGAGGCCTTTTTGAAAATTTCAAGGGGGCGCCACTGAGCCATTTTGTTAAATTGTTTCGTAACGTTGCAAGATTATCGAACGTTATCCAAAGCCGCATGTTTGTGCAAATTTTGGTGAGTTTTTATGCATATTCAGGCCTCCAAATGTAAACTCTTACTGTGAACCCATGAAAATTTCACATTCGATCCAAAATACCCGATTTCCTGTTGGATTTGGAATATGGGTGCAAGAGACTTTTTGGAGCAGTTTTGCATAAGGTATCTACTCCCCAAATTTCCTTGCTCTATGTTGAAAAAACCCAATAGGAAAGGCCTTTTTTAAAACTTCTTTCTGTCGCCACTAGTTGGCACTGTAGAGTTGATGCAAATGACCCCTACAAGAACCTTCAGGGTATGACTCTCAACAAACACGGAAAGTTTGGCGCACATATGTTGCATATCTGCCGAGTTATGACTGTTCAAAATTTTTGGCGAGACAAATTGTTGACGGTCATTTTCACTTCCAGTTTGGACCTCTCCGCTTCAACGAAACCTCAATATTTTTCATCAGGGACCTGAACACATGTCTTGAGGCTCCCCTGAAACAGGTTTGAGGTCAATAGATTTTTTTCCCTTGGAGGAGGAGCCTGTCTCGTAAAGAAGGCCATTTCCTGTTCCCACTAGGGGGCGCCAGGCCTAATGGGTAATATTTCAATGCAGTCGTGTTCAGGCTGGGATATCTCATATACATGCTAGAAATGAAAAAGATTGAACGTTGTATCACGGAGTTTTTAATCATTTTCTGAATTTGGTATTTTGCCCAAAAATGGCCGACTTTGGGACCACGCCCAGGTCAGACCCTTGAGTGAAAACTCACCATTTTGAAAACTTAAGATCTCATATGTCTCCTGAATAGTCTGACCAATTTTGAAGACGATCCAACTATTTTCTTCAGCGACAAGGTCTCAAATGTAAATCGATAAAATTTCACATTTGATCCAAAATTTCTGGCTTCCAGTTGGGTTTGGAATATGGGTGCAAGAGACTTTTTGGAGCAGTTTTGCACAATGTATCGACTCGCCAAATTTCATCGTTCTACGTTGAAAAAACCTAATAGGAAAGGCCTTTTTGAAAATTTCAAGGGGGCGCCACTGAGCCATTTTGTTAAATTTTTTTGTAGATTATCAAAATTTACGCAAAGTTGCATGTATGTGCAAATTTTGGTGAGTTTTCGTGCATGTTCAGGCCTCCAAATGTAAACTCAAACTGTGAACCGATAAAAATTTCACATTTGATCCAAAATATCCGATTTCCTGTTGGATTTGGAATATGGGTGCAAGAGGCTTTTTTGAACAGTTAGGCATAAGGTATCTACTCCCCAAATTTCATTGCTCTACGTTGAAAACCTGAGAGGAGAGGCCTTTTTGAAAATTTTAAGGGTCAAGGGGGCGCCACTGAGCCATTTTTTGACATTTTTTCAAAACGACACAAGATTATCGAAATTTACGCAAAGCCGCACGTTTGTGCAAATTTTGGTGACTTTTCGTGCATGTTCAGGCCTCCAAATTGGCCATTTTCATTTGCCCTGAAAAAAGAATAATAATAATAATAATAATAATAATAATAACTAGGCCTGCAAGCAGGACTGAACGGGCCCTCGCAATCTAGCGCAACTCGGACGTCACGCAACTCGGACTGTGTGCAGGTCAGGGTGGTGGCAGATCCTCCTCTCTAATCATCTCATTAGAACCTAACATGCACGAAAGTCGCCTATTTACATTACCACACCCAAGAGATAAAAAACCCTATTGGAGAGAGTACTACAAAAAAGGAGCAACTACTGAGCTGTGCAGCCAAGCCCTTATTCAAAACCAAATTAATCTTCTAACTGGGCCAATTCGACCAAGTGTGCCAAATATTGTGGCTCTATAAGCTGCCTGAGTCTCTGAAAAAAAATATTTCCTTTAAATGGCGAACAAAGGGTCGTCACGGCAACAGATAGAGACACGTGGACATGTGCCGTAAATAAGTATTTTAATAGGTCTTGAAACTACAATGACCAACCTGAAAAGAACTGGACATGTATTGGAAAAACGAGTGACTTTCTATTGCCACTAGTTGGCGCTGTAGCGTTGATGCAAATGACCCCTACAAGGCCCTTCAGGGTATGACTCTCAACAAGCACGGGAAGTTTGGCGCAGATATGTTGTATATCTGCCGAGTTATGACTGTTCAAAGTTTTTGGAGAGAAAAATTGATGACAGTCATTTTCACTTTGCTGTTTGGACCCCTCCGCTTCAACGAAACTTCAATATTCTTCATCAGGCACCTGAAGACAGGTCTTAAGGCTTCCCTTATGCAGGTTTGAGGTAGATTGATTTTTTCCCTTTAGAGGAGGAGTGTGTCCAGTAAAAAAGGGCATTTCCTGTTCCCACTAGGAGGCGCCAGGCACAAACGGTAAATTTTCAATCCAGTCCTGCTCAGGCTGGTATACCTCACACACATGCCAGATTTAAAATAGATTGAAGGTTGTATGAGGGAGTTATCAGTCATTTTCCGAATTCGGTGTTTTGGCGAAAAAATGGCCGACTTTGGCACCCCGCCCATGTCAGGCCCGTGAATGAAAACACACCATTTTGATAACTTAAGATTTCATGTGCCTCATGAACAGTCTCGCCAATTTTGAGAATGATCAAACTAATTCCCTAGGTGCCAAGGTGTAAAATGTGCACACTGTAAATCGATACAAATTTCATATTCAATCCAAAATACCTGATTTCCTGTTGGGTTTGGAATACGCATGCAAGAGACTTTTTGGAGCAGTTTTGTACAAGGTATCGACTCTCCGAATTTCATCCTTCTACGTTGAAAAAACCTAAATAGAGAGGCCTTTTTGAAAATTTCAAGGGGGCGCCACTGAGCCATTTTGTTACATGTTTTCGTAACGTTGCAAGATTATTGAACTTTATGCAAAGCCGCATGTATGTCCAAATTTTTGTGAGTTTTCGTGCATGTTCAAGCCTCCAAATGTAAACTCCTACTGTGAACCGATAAAAATTTCACATTCCATCTAAAATACCCGATTTCCTGTTGGATTTGGAATACGGGTGCAAGAGACTTTTTGGAGCAGTTTTGCACAAGGTATCGACTCCCCAAATTTCATCACTCTATGTTAAAAAAACCTAATAGGAAACGCCTTTTTGAAAAATTCAAGGGGGCGCCACTGAGGCATTTTGTTACATTTTTTCGTAACATTGCAAGATTATCGAACGTTATCCAAAGCTGCATGTATGTGCAAATTTTTACGAGTTTTTGTGCATATTCAAGCCTCCAAATGTAAACTCCTACTGTGAACCCATGAAAATTTCACATTCGATCCAAAATACCCGATTTCCTGTTGGATTTGGAATACGGGTGCAAGAGACTTTTTGGAGCAGTTTTGCAGAAGGTATCTACTCCCCAAATTTCCTTGCTCTATGTTGAAAAAACCCAATAGGAAAGGCCTTTTTTAAAACTTCTTTCTGTCGCCACTAGTTGGCACTGTAGAGTTGATGCAAATGACCCCTACAAGAACCTTCAGGGTATGACTCTCAACAAACACGGGAAGTTTGGCGCAGATATGTTGTATATCTGCCGAGTTATGACTGTTCAAAGTTTTTTGCGTGACAAATTGTTGACGTTCATTTTCACTTTCCTGTTTGGACCCCTCCGCCTCAACGAAACATCAATATTTTTCATCAGGCACCTGAACACAGGTCTTAAGGCTCCCCTGATGCAGGTTTGAGGTCAACAGATTTTTTTCCCTTGGAGGAGGAACCTGTCTCGTAAAAAAAGGCATTTCCTGTTCTCACTAGGGGGCGCTAGACCTAATGGGTAATATTTCAATGCACTCGTGTTAAGGGTGGGATACCACACATACATGCCAAATATGAAAAAGATTGAACGTTGTGTCAAGGAACTATTAGTCATTTACTGAATTTGTCATTTTGCCGAAAAAATGGTCGACTTTGGCACCACGCCCAGGTCAGACCCGTGAATGAAAACGCACCATTTTCAAAACTTAAGATTTCATATGTCTCCTGAACAGTCTCACCAATTTTGAAGATGATCCAACTAACTCCCTCGGCGAAAAGGTCTCAAATGTGCACCCTGTGAATCGATAAAAATTTCATATTTGATCCAAAATAACCGATTTCCTGTTGGGTTTGGAATATGCGTGTAAATGCTTTTTTGGAGCGGTTTTGGACAAGGTATAGACCCCCCAAATTTCATTGCTCTACGCTGACATACCCTAATGTTATAGGCCAATTTTAAAATTTCAAGGGGGCGCCACTGAGCCATTTTGTTATATTTTTTTGCAACGTTGCAAAATTATCAAAATTTACAATTTTCCGGACGTATGTGCAAATTTTGGTGACTTTTCGTGCATGTTCAGGCCTCCAAATTGGCCGTTTTCATTTGCCCTGAAAAAAAAAAAAAATAATAATAAAAAAAAAAATAATCCTTTGCAAAACAATAGGGCCTTCGCACGTCTAGTGCTCGGGCCCTAACTAGGCCTGCAAGCAGGACTGAACGGGCCCTCGCGATCTAGCGCAACTCGGACGTCACGCAACTCGGACTGTGTGCAGGTCAGGGTGGTGGCAGATCCTCCTCTCTAATCATCTCATTAGAACCTAACATGCTCGAAAGTCGCCTATTTACATTCCCACACCCAAGAGATAAAAACCCCTATTGGAGAGAGTACTACAAAAAAGGAGCCACTACTGAGCTGTGCAGCCAAGCCCTTATTCAAAACTAAAATTAATCTTCTAACTGGGCCAATTCGACCAAGTGTGCCAACTATTGTGGCTCTATAAGCTGCCTGAGTCTCTGAAAAAAAATATTTCCTTTAAATGGCGAACAAAGGGTCGTCACGGCAACAGACAGAGACACGTGGACATGGGCCGTAAAAAAGTATTTTAATAGGTCTTGAAACTACAATGACCAACATGAAAAGAACTGGACATGTTTTGGAAAAACGAGTGACTTTCTATCGCCACTAGTTGGCGCTGTAGGGTTGATGCAAATGACCCCTACAAGGCCCTTCAGGGTATGACTCTCAACAAGCACGGGAAGTTTGGCGCAGATATCTTGTATATCTGCCGAGTTATGACTGTTCAAAGTTTTTGGAGAGAAAAATTGTTGACAGTCATTTTCACTTTCCTGTTTGGACCCCTCCGCTTCAACGAAACTTCAATATTTTTCATCAGGCACCTGAAGACAGGTCTTAAGGTTTCCCTTATGCAGGTTTGAGGTAGATTGATTTTTTCCCTTTAGAGGAGGAGTGTGTCCCGTAAAAAAGGGCATTTCCTGTTCCCACTAGGAGGCGCCAGGCACAAATGGTAAATTTTCAATCCAGTCCTGCTCAGGCTGGTATACCTCACACACATGCCAGATTTAAAATAGATTGAACGTTGTATGAGGGAGTTATCAGTCATTTTCCGAATTCGGTGTTTTTGCGAAAAAATGGAAGAATTTGGCGCCCCGCCCAGGTCAGGCCCGTGAATGAAAACACACCATTTTTATAACTTAAGATTTCATATGCCTCATGAACAGTCTCACCAATTTTGAGAATGATCAAACTAATTCCCTAGGTGCCAAGGTGTAAAATGTGCACACTGTAAATCGATAAAAAGTTCACATTCAATCCAAAATACCTGATTTCCTGTAGGATTTGGAATGTGTGTGCAAGAGACTTTTTGGAGCAGTTTTGCACAAAGTTTTGACTCTCCAAATTTCATCACTCTATGTTAGAAAAACCTAAATGGAGAGGCCTTTTTGAAAATTTCAAGGGGGCGCCACTGAGCCATTTTGTTACATGTTTTCGTAACGTTGCAAGATTATCGAACGTTATCCAAAGCCGCATGTATGTGCAAATTTTGGTGAGTTTTTATGCATATTCAAGCCTCCAAATGTAAACTCTTACTGTGAACCCATGAAAATTTCACATTCGATCCAAAATACCCAATTTCCTGTTGGATTTGGAATATGGGTGCAAGAGACTTTTTGGAGCAGTTTTGCATAAGGTATCTACTCCCCAAATTTCCTTGCTCTATGTTGAAAAAACCCAATAGGAAAGGCCTTTTTTAAAACTTCTTTCTGTTGCCACTAGTTGGCACTGTAGAGTTGATGCAAATGACCCCTACAAGAACCTTCAGGGTATGACTCTCAACAAACACGGAAAGTTTGGCGCAGATATGTTGCATATCTGCCGAGTTATGACTGTTCAAAATTTTTGGCGAGACAAATTGTTGACGGTCATTTTCACTTGCAGTTTGGACCTCTCCGCTTCAACGAAACCTCAATATTTTTCATCAGGGACCTGAACACATGTCTTGAGGCTCCCCTGAAACAGGTTTGAGGTCAATAGATTTTTTTCCCTTGGCGGAGGAGCCTGTCTCGTGAAGAAGGCCATTTCCTGTTCCCACTAGGGGGCGCCAGGCCTAATAGGTAATATTTCAATGCAGTCGTGTTCAGGCTGAGATATCTCATATACATGCTAGAAATGAAAAAGATTGAACGTTGTATCACGGAGTTTTTAATCATTTTCTGAATTTGGTATTTTGCCCAAAAATGGCCGACTTTGGGACCACGCCCAGGCCAGACCCTTGAATGAAAACACACCATTTTGAAAACTTAAGATCTCATAGGTCTCCTGAATAGTCTGACCAATTTTGAAGACGATCCAACTTTATCCTTCAGCGACAAGGTCTCAAATGTAAATCGATAAAATTTCGCATTTGACCCAAAATTTCCGGCTTCCTGTTGGGTTTGGAATATGGGTGCAAGAGACTTTTTGGAGCAGTTTTGCACAATGTATCGACTCGCCAAATTTCATCGTTCTACGTTGAAAAAACCTAATAGGAAAGGCCTTTTTGAAAATTTCAAGGGGGCGCCACTGAGCCATTTTGTTAAATTTTTTTGTAGATTATCAAAATTTTTGCAAAGTTGCATGTATGTGCAAATTTTGGTGAGTTTTCGTGCATGTTCAGGCCTCCAAATGTAAACTCCAACTGTGAACCGATAAAAATTTCACATTTGATCCAAAATATCCGATTTCCTGTTGGATTTGGAATATGGGTGCAAGAGGCTTTTTTGAACAGTTAGGCATAAGGTATCTACTCCCCAAATTTCATTGCTCTACGTTGAAAACCTGAGAGGAGAGGCCTTTTTGAAAATTTTAAGGGTCAAGGGGGCGCCACTGAGCCATTTTTTGACATTTTTTCAAAACGACACAAGATTATCGAATTTTACGCAAAGCCGCACGTATGTGCAAATTTTGGTGACTTTTCGTGCATGTTCAGGCCTCCAAATTGGCCATTTTCATTTGCCCTGAAAAAAGAATAATAATAATAATAATAATAATAATAATAATAATCCTTTGCAAAACAATAGGGCCTTCGCACGTCTAGTGCTCGGGCCCTAATAATAATAATAATAATAATAATAATAATAATCCTTTGCAAAACAATAGGGCCTTCGCACGCTTAGTGCTCGGGCCCTAATAATAATAACTAGGCCTGCAAGCAGGACTGAACGGGCCCTCGCAATCTAGCGCAACTCGGACGTCACGCAACTCGGACTGGGTGCAGGTCAGGGTGGTGGCAGATCCTCCTCTCTAATCATCTCATTAGAACCTACCATGCTCGAAAGTCGCCTATTTACATTCCCACACCCAAGAGATAAAAACCCCTATTGGAGAGAGTACTACAAAAAAGGAGCCACTACTGAGCTGTGCAGCCAAGCCCTTATTCAAAACTAAAATTGATCTTCTAACTGGGCCAATTCGACCAAGTGTGCCAAATATTGTGGCTCTATAAGCTGCCTGAGTCTCTGAAAAAAAATATTTCCTTTAAATGGCGAACAAAGGGTCGTCACGGCAACAGACAGAGACACGTGGACATGGGCCGTAAATAAGTATTTTAATAGGTCTTGAAACTACAATGACCAACCTGAAAAGAACTGGACATGTATTGGAAAAACGAGTGACTTTATATTGCCACTAGTTGGCGCTGTAGGGTTGATGCAAATGACCCCTACAAGGCCCTTCAGGGTATGACTCTCAACAAGCACGGGAAGTTTGGCGCAGATATGTTGTATATCTGCCGAGTTATGACTGTTCAAAGTTTTTGGAGAGAAAAACTGTTGACAGTCATTTTCACTTTCCTGTTTGGACCCCTCCGCTTCAACGAAACTTCAATATTTTTCATCAGGCACCTGAAGACAGGTCTTAAGGCTTCCCTTATGCAGGTTTGAGGTAGATTGATTTTTTCCCTTTAGAGGAGGATTGTGTCCCGTAAAAAATGGCATTTCCTGTTCCCACTAGGAGGCGCCAGGCACAAATGGTAAATTTTCAATCCAGTCCTTCTCAGGCTGGCATACCTCACACACATGCCAGATTTAAAATAGATTGAACGTTGTATGAGGGAGTTATCAGTAATTTTCCGAATTCGGTGTTTTGCCGAAAAAATGGCCGACTTTGGCACCCCGCCCAGGTCAGGCCCGTGAATGAAAACACACCATTTTGATAACTTAAGATTTCATATGCCTCATGAACAATCTCGCCAATTTTGAGAATGATCAAACTAATTCCCTAGGTGGCAACGTGTAAAATGTGCACACTGTAAATCGATAAAAATTTCACATTCAATCCAAAATACCTGATTTCCTGTTGTGTTTGGAATACGCATGCAAGAGACTTTTTGGAGCAGTTTTGTACAAGGTATTGACTCTCCGAATTTCATCCATCTACGTTGAAAAAACCTAAAAGGAGAGGCCTTTTTGAAAATTTCAAGGGGGCGCCACTGAGCCATTTTGTTACATGTTTTCGTAACGTTGCAAGATTATTGAACGTTATGCAAAGCCGCATGTATGTCGAAATTTTTGTGAGTTTTCGTGCATGTTCAAGCCTCCAAATGTAAACTCCTACTGTGAACCGATAAAAATTTCACATTTGATCCAAAATACCCGATTTCCTGTTGGATTTGGAATATGGGTGCAAGAGACTTTTTGGAGCAGTTTTGCATAAGGTATCAACTCCCCAAATGTCCTCACTCTATGTTGGAAAAACCCAATAGGAAAGGCCTTTTTTAAAACTTCTTTCTGTCGCCACTAGTTGGCACTGTAGAGTTGATGCAAATGACCCCTACACGAACCTTCAGGGTATGACTCTCAACAAACACGGGAAGTTTGGCGCATATATGTTGTATATCTGCCGAGTTATGACTGTTCAAAATTTTTGGCGAGACAAATTGTTGACGGTCATTTTCACTTCCAGTTTGGACCTTTCCGCTTCTACAAAACCTCAATATTTTTCATTAGGCACCTGAACACATGTCTTGAGGCTCCCCTGAAACAGGTTTGAGGTCAATAGATTTTTTTCCCTTGGAGGAGGAGCCTGTCTCGTAAAGAAGGCCATTTCCTGTTCCCACTAGGGGGCGCCAAGCCTAATGGGTAATATTTCAATGCAGTCGTGTTCAGGCTGGGATATCTCATATACTTGCTAGAAATGAAAAAGATTGAACGTTGTATCACGGAGTTTTTAATCATTTTCTGAATTTGGTGTTTTGCCCAAAAATGGCCAACTTTGGGACTACGCCCAGGCCAGACCCTTGGATGAAAACTCACCATTTTGAAAACTTAAGATCTCATATGTCTCCTGTATAGTCTGACCAATTTTGAAGACGATCCAACTATTTTCTTCAGCGACAAGGTCTCAAATGTAAATCGATAAAATTTCGCATTTGATCCAAAATTTCCGACTTCCTGTTGGATTTGGAATATAGGTGCAAGAGACTTTTTGGAGCAGTTTTACGCAATGTATCGACTCACCAAATTTCATCATTCTACGTTGAAAAAACCTAATAGGAAAGGCCTTTTTGAAAATTTCAAGGGGGCGCCACTGAGCGATTTTGTTAAATTTTTTTGTAGATTATCAAAATTTACGCAAAGTTGCATGTATGTGCAAATTTTGGTGAGTTTTCGTGCATGTTCAGGCCTCCAAACGTAAACTCCAACTGTGAACCGAAAAAATTTCACATTTGATCCAAAATATCCGATTTCCTGTCGGATTTGGAATATGGGTGCAAGAGGCTTTTTTGAACAGTTAGGCATAAGGTATCTACTCCCCAAATTTCATCGCTCTACGTTGAAAACCTGAGAGGAGAGGCCTTTTTGAAAATTTTAAGGGTCAAGGGGGCGCCACTGAGCCATTTTTAAAAATTTTTTCAAAACGACGCAAGATTATCAAATTTTACGCGAATCTGCACGTATGTGCAAATTTTGGTGACTTTTCGTGCATGTTCAGGCCTCCAAATTGGCCATTTTCATTTGCCATGAAGAAAGAATAATAATAACTAGGCCTGCAAGCAGGACTGAACGGGCCCTCGCGATCTAGCGCAACTCGGACGTCACGCAACTCGGACTGTGTGCAGGTCAGGGCGGTGGCAGATCCTCCTCTCTAATCATCTCATTAGAACCTAACATGCTCGAAAGTCGCCTATTTACATTCCCACACCCAAGAGATAAAAACCCCTATTGGAGAAAGTACTACAAAAAAGGAGCCACTACTGAGCTGTGCAGCCAAGCCCTTATTCAAAACTAAAATTAATCTTCTAACTGGGCCAATTCGACCAAGTGTGCCAACTATTGTGGCTCTATAAGCTGCCTGAGTCTCTGAAAAAAAATATTTCCTTTAAATGGCGAACAAAGGGTCGTCACGGCAACAGACAGAGACACGTGGACATGGGCCGTAAATAAGTATTTTAATAGGTCTTGAAACTACAATGACCAACCTGAAAAGAACTGGACATGTATTGGAAAAACGAGTGACTTTCTATTGCCACTAGTTGGCGCTGTAGGGTTGATGCAAATGACCCCTACAAGGCCCTTCAGGGTATGACTCTCAACAAGCACGGGAAGTTTGGCGCAGATATGTTGTATATCTGCCGAGTTATGACTGTTCAAAGTTTTTGGAGAGAAAAATTGTTGACAGTCATTTTCACTTTCCTGTTTGGACCCCTCCGCTTCAACGAAACTTCAATATTTTTCATCAGGCACCTGAACACAGGTCTTAAGGCTTCCCTTTTGCAGGTTTGAGGTAGATTGATTTTTTCCCTTTAGAGGAGGAGTGTGTCCCGTAAAAAAGGGCATTTCCTGTTCCCACTAGGAGGCGCCAGGCACAAATGGTAAATTTTCAATCCAGTCCTGCTCAGGCTAGTATACCTCACACACATGCCAGATTTAAAATAGATTGAACGTTGTATGAGGGAGTTATCAGTCATTTTCCGAATTCGGTGTTTTGGCGAAAAAATGGCCGACTTTGGCACCCCGCCCAGGTCAGGCCCGTGAATGAAAACACACCATTTTTATAACTTAAGATTTCATATGCCTCATGAACAGGCTCGCCAATTTTGAGAATGATCAAACTAATTCCCTAGGTGCCAAGGTGTAAAATGTGCACACTGTAAATCGATAAAAATTTCACATTCAATCCAAAATACCCGATTTCCTGTAGGATTTGGAATGTGTGTGCAAGAGACTTTTTGGAGCAGTTTTGCACAAAGTTTTGACTCTCCAAATTTCATCACTCTATGTTAGAAAAACCTAAATGGAGAGGCCTTTTTGAAAATTTCAAGGGGGCGCCACTGAGCCATTTTGTTAAATTTTTTCGTAACGTTGCAAGATTATCAAACGTTATCCAAAGCCGCATGTATGTGCAAATTTTGGTGAGTTTTTATGCATATTCAAGCCTCCAAATGTAAACTCTTACTGTGAACCCATGAAAATTTCACATTCGATCCAAAATACCCAATTTCCTGTTGGATTTGGAATATGGGTGCAAGAGACTTTTTGGAGCAGTTTTGCATAAGGTATCTACTCCCCAAATTTCCTTGCTCTATGTTGAAAAAACCCAATAGGAAAGGCCTTTTTTAAAACTTCTTTCTTTCGCCACTAGTTGGCACTGTAGAGTTGATGCAAATGACCCCTACAAGAACCTTCAGGGTATGACTCTCAACAAACACGGAAAGTTTGGCGCAGATATGTTGCATATCTGCCGAGTTATGACTGTTCAAAATTTTTGGCGAGACAAATTGTTGACGGTCATTTTCACTTCCAGTTTGGACCTCTCCGCTTCAACGAAACCTCAATATTTTTTATCAGGGACCTGAACACATGTCTTGAGGCTCCCCTGAAACAGGTTTGAGGTCAATAGATTTTTTTCCCTTGGAGGAGGAGCCTGTCTCGTAAAGAAGGCCATTTCCTGTTCCCACTAGGGGGCGCCAGGCCTAATGGGTAATATTTCAATGCAGTCGTGTTCAGGCTGGGATATCTCATATACATGCTAGAAATGAAAAAGATTGAACGTTGTATCACGGAGTTTTTAATCATTTTCTGAATTTGGTATTTTGCCCAAAAATGGCCGACTTTGGGACCACGCCCAGGCCCGACCCTTGAGTGAAAACACACCATTTTGAAAACTTAAGATCTCATATGTCTCCTGAATACTCTGACCAATTTTGAAGACGATCCAACTATTTTCTTCAGCGACAAGGTCTCAAATGTAAATCGATAAAATTTCACATTTGATCCAAAATTTCCGACTTCCTGTTGGATTTGGAATATGGGTGCAAGAGACTTTTTGGAGCAGGTTTGCACAATGTATCGACTCGCCAAATTTCATTGTTCTACGTTGAAAAAACCTAATAGGAAAGGCCTTTTTGAAAATTTCAAGGGGGCGCCACTGAGCGATTTTGTTAAATTTTTTTGTAGATTATCAAAATTTACGCAAAGTTGCATGTATGTGCAAATTTTGGTGAGTTTTCGTGCATGTTCAGGCCTCCAAATGTAAACCCCAACTGTGAACCGATAAAAATTTCACATTTGATCCAAAATATCCGATTTCCTGTTGGATTTGGAATATGGGTGCAAGAGGCTTTTTTGAACAGTTAGGCATAAGGTATCTACTCCCCAAATTTCATTGCTCTACGTTGAAAACCTGAGAGGAGAGGCCTTTTTGAAAATTTTAAGGGTAAAGGGGGCGCCACTGAGCCATTTTTTGACATTTTTTCAAAACGACACAAGATTATCGAAATTTACGCGAAGCGGCACGTATGTGCAAATTTTGGTGACTTTTCGTGCATGTTCAGGCCTCCAAATTGGCCATTTTCATTTGCCCTGAAAAAAGAATAATAATAATAATAATAATAATAATAATAATAATAATAATAATAATCCTTTGCAAAACAATAGGGCCTTCGCACGTCTAGTGCTCGGGCCCTAACTAGGCCTGCAAGCAGGACTGAACGGGCCCTCGCAATCTAGCGCAACTCGGACGTCACGCAACTCGGACTGTGTGCAGGTCAGGTTGGTGGCAGATCCTCCTCTCTAATCATCTCATTAGAACCTAACAAGCTCGAAAGTCGCCTCTTTACATTCACACACCTAACAGATAAAAAAAAAAACTATTGGAGAGAGTACTACAAAAAAGGAGGCACTACTGAGCTGTGCAGCCAAGCCCTTATTCAAAACCAAAATTAATATTCTAACTGGGCCAATTCGACCAAGTGTGCCAAATATTGTGGCTCTATAAGCTGCCTGAGTCTCTGAAAAAAAGTATTTCCTTTAAATGGCGAATAAAGGGTCGTCACGGCAACAGACAGAGACACGCGGACATGGGCCGTAAATAAGTATTTTAATAGGTCTTGAAACTACAATGACCAACCTGAAAAGAACTGGACATGTATTGGAAAAACGAGTGACTTTCTATTGCCACTAGTTGGCGCTGTAGGGTTGATGCAAATGACCCCTACAAGGCCCTTCAGGGTATGACTCTCAACAAGCACGGGAAGTTTGGCGCAGATATGTTGTATATCTGCCGAGTTATGACTGTTCAAAGTTTTTGGAGAGAAAAATTGTTGACAGTCATTTTCACTTTCCTGTTTGGACTTCTCCGCTTCAATATTCAAACAAAACTTCAATATTTTTCATCAGGCACCTGAAGACAGGTCTTAAGGCTTCCCTTATGCAGCTTTGAGGTAGATTGATTTTTTCCCTTTAGAGGAGGAGTGTGTCCCGTAAAAAAAGGGCATTTCCTGTTCCCACTAGGAGGCGCCAAGCACAAATGGTAAATTTTCAATCCAGTCCTGCTCAGGCTGGTATACCTCACACACACGCCAGATTTAAAATAGATTGAACGTTGTATGAGGGAGTTATCAGTCATTTTCCGAATTCGGTGTTTTGGCGAAAAAATGGCCGACTTTGGCACCCCGCCCAGGTCAGGCCCGATAATGAAAACACACCATTTTGATAACTTAAGATTTCATATGCCTCATGAACAGTCTCGCCAATTTTGAGAATGATCAAACTAATTCCCTAGGTGCCAAGGTGTAAAATGTGCACACTGTAAATCCATAAAAATTTCACATTCAATCCAAAATACCCGATTTCCTGTTGGGTTTGGAATATGCATGCAAGAGACTTTTTGGAGCAGTTTTGTACAAGGTATCGACTCTCCGAATTTCATCCCTCTACGTTGAAAAAACCTAAATGGAGAGGCCTTTTTGAAAATTTCAAGGGGGCGCCACTGAGCCATTTTGTTACATGTTTTCGTAACGTTGCAAGATTATTGAACGTTATGCAAAGCCACATGTATGACCAAATTTTTGTGAGTTTTCGTGCATGTTCAAGCCTCCAAATGTAAACTCCTACTGTGAACCGATAAAAATTTCACATTCGATCCAAAATACCCGATTTCCTGTTGGATTTGGAATATGGGTGCAAGAGACTTTTTGGAGCAGTTTTGCACAAGGTATCGACTCCCCAAATTTCATCACTCTATGTTAAAAAAACCTAATAGGAAACGCCTTTTTGAAAAATTCAAGGGGGCGCCACTGAGGCATTTTGTTACATTTTTTCGTAACATTACAAGATTATCGAACGTTATCCAAAGCCGCATGTATATGCAAATTTTTACGAGTTTTTGTGCATATTCAAGCCTCCAAATGTAAACTCCTACTGTGAACCCATGAAAATTTCACATTCGATCCAAAATACCCGATTTCCTGTTGGATTTGGAATACGGGTGCAAGAGACTTTTTGGAGCAGTTTTGCATAAGGTATCTACTCCCCAAATTTCCTCGCTCTATGTTGAAAAAACCCAATAGGAAAGGCCTTTTTTAAAACTTCTTTCTGTCGCCACTAGTTGGCACTGTAGAGTTGATGCAAATGACCCCTACAAGAACCTTCAGGGTATGACTCTCAACAAACACGGGAAGTTTGGCGCAGATATGTTGTATATCTGCCGAGTTATGACTGTTCAAAGTTTTTTGCGTGACAAATTGTTGACGTTCATTTTCACTTTCCTGTTTGGACCCCTCCGCCTCAACGAAACCTCAATATTTTTCATCAGACACCTGAACACAGGTCTTAAGGCTCCCCTGATGCAGGTTTGGGGTCAACAGATTTTTTTCCCTTGGAGGAGGAAACTGTCTCGTAAAAAAAGGCATTTCCTGTTCTCACTAGGGGGCGCTAGACCTAACGGGTAATATTTCAATGCACTCGTGTTAAGGGTGGGATACCACACATACATGCCAAATATGAAAAAGATTGAACGTTGTGTCAAGGAACTATTAGTCATTTACTGAATTTGTCATTTTGCCGAAAAAATGGCCGACTTTGGCACCACGCCCAGGTCAGACCCGTGAATGAAAACGCACCATTTTCAAAACTTAAGATTTCATATGTCTCCTGAACAGTCTCACCAATTTTGAATATGATCCAACTAACTCCCTTGGCGAAAAGGTCTCAAATGTGCACCCTGTAAATCGATAAAAATTTCATATTTGATTCAAAATAACCGATTTCCTGTTGGGTTTGGAATATGGGTGTAAATGCTTTTTTGGAGCAGTTTTAGACAAGGTATAGACCCCCCAAATTTCATTGCTCTACGCTGACAAAACCTAATGTTATAGGCCAATTTTAAAATTTCAAGGGGGCGCCACTGAGCCATTTTGTTATATTTTTTTGCAACGTTGCAAAATTATCGAAATTTACAATTTTCCGGACGTATGTGCAAATTTTGGTGACTTTTCGTGCATGTTCAGGCCTCCAAATTGGCCGTTTTCATTTGCCCTGAAAAATAAAAAAAAAAATAAAAAAAATAATCCTTTGCAAAACAATAGGGCCTTCGCACGCTTAGTGCTCGGGCCCTAACTAGGCCTGCAAGCAGGACTGAACGGGCCCTCGCAATCTAGCGCAACTCGGACGTCACGCAACTCGGACTGTGTGCAGGTCAGGGTGGTGGCAGATCCTCCTCTCTAATCATCTCATTAGAACCTAACATGCTCGAAAATCGCCTATTTACATTCCCACACCCAAGAGATAAAAACTCCTATTGGAGAGAGTACTACAAAAAAGGAGCCACTACTGAGCTGTGCAGCCAAGCCCTTATTCAAAACCAAAATTAATCTTCTAACTGGGCCAATTCGACCAAGTGTGCCAAATATTGTGGCTCTATAAGCTGCCTGAGTCTCTGAAAAAAAAGATTTCCTTTAAATGGCGAACAAAGGGTCGTCACGGCAACAGACAAAGACACGTGGACATTGGCCGTAAATAAGTATTTTAATAGGTCTTGAAACTACAATGACCAACCTGAAAAGAACTGGACATGTTTTGGAAAAACGAGTGACTTTCTATCGCCACTAGTTGGCGCTGTAGGGTTGATGCAAATGACCCCTACAAGGCCCTTCAGGGTATGACTCTCAACAAGCACGGGAAGTTTGGCGCAGATATCTTGTATATCTGCCGAGTTATGACTGTTCAAAGTTTTTGGAGAGAAAAATTGTTAACAGTCATTTTCACTTTCCTGTTTGGACCCTTCCGCTTCAACGAAACTTCAATATTTTTCATCAGGCAGCTGAAGACAGGTCTTAAGGCTTCCCTTATGCAGGTTTGAGGTAGATTGATTTTTTCTTTTAGAGGAGGAGTGTGTCCCGTAAAAAAGGGCATTTCCTGTTCCCACTAGGAGGCGCCAGGCACAAATGGTAAATGTTCAATCCAGTCCTGCTCAGGCTGGTATACCTCACACACATGCCAGATTTAAAATAGATTGAACGTTGTATGAGGGAGTTATCAGTCATTTTCCGAATTTGGTGTTTTGGCGAAAAAATGGCCGACTTTGGCACCCCGCCCAGGTCAGGCCCGTGAATGAAAACACACCATTTTGATAACTTAAGATTTCATATGCCTCATGAACAGGCTCGCCAATTTTGAGAATGATCAAACTAATTCCCTAGGTGCCAAGGTGTAAAATGTGCACACTGTAAATCGATAAAAATTTCACATTCAATCCAAAATACCCGATTTCCTGTTGGGTTTGGAATATGCATGCAAGAGACTTTTTGGAGCAGTTTTGTACAAGGTATCGACTCTCCGAATTTCATCCCTCTACGTTGAAAAAACCTAAAAGGAGAGGCCTTTTTGAAAATTTCAAGGGGGCGCCACTGAGCCATTTTGTTACATGTGTTCGTAACGTTGCAAGATTATTGAACGTTATGCAAAGCCGCATGTATGTGCAAATTTTGGTGAGTTTTTATGCATATTCAAGCCTCAAAATGTAAACTCTTACTGTGAACCCATGAAAATTTCACATTCGATCCAAAATACCCGATTTCCTGTTGGATTTGGAATATGGGTGCAAGAGACTTTTTGGAGCAGTTTTGCATAAGGTATCTACTCCCCAAATTTCCTCGCTCTATGTTGAAAAAACCCAGTAGGAAAGGCCTTTTTTAAAACTTCTTTCTGTCGCCACTAGTTGGCACTGTAGAGTTGATGCAAATGACCCCTACAAGAACCTTCAGGGTATGACTCTCAACAAACACGGAAAGTTTGGCGCAGATATGTTGCATATCTGCCGAGTTATGACTGTTCAAAGTTTTTGGCGAGACAAATTGTTGACGGTCATTTTCACTTCCAGTTTGGACCTCTCCGCTTCAACGAAACCTCAATATTTTTCATCAGGCACCTGAACACATGTCTTGAGGCTCCCCTGAAACAGGTTTGAGGTCAATAGATTTTTTTCCCTTGGAGGAGGAGCCTGTCTCGTAAAGAAGGCCATTTCCTGTTTCCACTAGGGGCGCTAGGCCTAATGGGTAATATTTCAATGCAGTCATGTTCAGGCTGGGATATCTCATAAACATGGTAAAAATGAAAAAGATTGAACGTTGGATCACGGAGTTTTTAATCATTTTCTGAATTTGGTGTTTTGCCCAAAAATGGCCAACTTTGGGACTACGCCCAGGCCAGACCCTTGGATGAAAACTCACCATTTTGAAAACTTAAGATCTCATATGTCTCCTGTATAGTCTGACCAATTTTGAAGACGATCCAACTATTTTCTTCAGCGACAAGGTCTCAAATGTAAATCGATAAAATTTCACATTTGATCCAAAATTTCCGACTTCCTGTTGGATTTGGAATATAGGTGCAAGAGACTTTTTGGAGCAGTTTTACGCAATGTATCGACTCACCAAATTTCATCGTTCTACGTTGAAAAAACCTAATAGGAAAGGCCTTTTTGAAAATTTCAAGGGGGCGCCACTGAGCGATTTTGTTACATTTTTTTGTAGATTATCAAAATTTACGCAAAGTTGCATGTATGTGCAAATTTTGGTGAGTTTTCGTGCATGTTCAGGCCTCCAAACGTAAACTCCAACTGTGAACCGAAAAAATTTCACATTTGATCCAAAATATCCGATTTCCTGTCGGATTTGGAATATGGGTGCAAGAGGCTTTTTTGAACAGTTAGGCATAAGGTATCTACTCCCCAAATTTCATCGCTCTACGTTGAAAACCTGAGAGGAGAGGCCTTTTTGAAAATTTTAAGGGTCAAGGGGGCGCCACTGAGCCATTTTTTGAAATTTTTTCAAAACGACGCAAGATTATCAAATTTTACGCGAATCTGCACGTATGTGCAAATTTTGGTGACTTTTCGTGCATGTTCAGGCCTCCAAATTGGCCATTTTCATTTGCCCTGAAAAAAGAAGAATAATAATAACTAGCGCAACTCGGACGTCACGCAACTCGGACTGTGTGCAGGTCAGGGCGGTGGCAGATCCTCCTCTCTAATCATCTCATTAGAACCTAACATGCTCGAAAGTCGCCTATTTACATTCCCACACCCAAGAGATAAAAACCCCTATTGGAGAAAGTACTACAAAAAAGGAGCCACTACTGAGCTGTGCAGCCAAGCCCTTATTCAAAACTAAAATTAATCTTCTAACTGGGCCAATTCGACCAAGTGTGCCAACTATTGTGGCTCTATAAGCTGCCTGAGTCTCTGAAAAAAAATATTTCCTTTAAATGGCGAACAAAGGGTCGTCACGGCAACAGACAGAGACACGTGGACATGGGCCGTAAATAAGTATTTTAATAGGTCTTGAAACTACAATGACCAACCTGAAAAGAACTGGACATGTATTGGAAAAACGAGTGACTTTCTATTGCCACTAGTTGGCGCTGTAGGGTTGATGCAAATGACCCCTACAAGGCCCTTCAGGGTATGACTCTCAACAAGCACGGGAAGTTTGGCGCAGATATGTTGTATATCTGCCGAGTTATGACTGTTCAAAGTTTTTGGAGAGAAAAATTGTTGACAGTCATTTTCACTTTCCTGTTTGGACCCCTCCGCTTCAACGAAACTTCAATATTTTTCATCAGGCACCTGAACACAGGTCTTAAGGCTTCCCTTTTGCAGGTTTGAGGTAGATTGATTTTTTCCCTTTAGAGGAGGAGTGTGTCCCGTAAAAAAGGGCATTTCCTGTTCCCACTAGGAGGCGCCAGGCACAAATGGTAAATTTTCAATCCAGTCCTGCTCAGGCTAGTATACCTCACACACATGCCAGATTTAAAATAGATTGAACGTTGTATGAGGGAGTTATCAGTCATTTTCCGAATTCGGTGTTTTGGCGAAAAAATGGCCGACTTTGGCACCCCGCCCAGGTCAGGCCCGTGAATGAAAACACACCATTTTTATAACTTAAGATTTCATATGCCTCATGAACAGGCTCGCCAATTTTGAGAATGATCAAACTAATTCCCTAGGTGCCAAGGTGTAAAATGTGCACACTGTAAATCGATAAAAATTTCACATTCAATCCAAAATACCCGATTTCCTGTAGGATTTGGAATGTGTGTGCAAGAGACTTTTTGGAGCAGTTTTGCACAAAGTTTTGACTCTCCAAATTTCATCACTCTATGTTAGAAAAACCTAAATGGAGAGGCCTTTTTAAAAATTTCAAGGGGGCGCCACTGAGCCATTTTGTTAAATTTTTTCGTAACGTTGCAAGATTATCGAACGTTATCCAAAGCCGCATGTATGTGCAAATTTTGGTGAGTTTTTATGCATATTCAAGCCTCCAAATGTAAACTCTTACTGTGAACCCATGAAAATTTCACATTCGATCCAAAATACCCAATTTCCTGTTGGATTTGGAATATGGGTGCAAGAGACTTTTTGGAGCAGTTTTGCATAAGGTATCTACTCCCCAAATTTCCTTGCTCTATGTTGAAAAAACCCAATAGGAAAGGCCTTTTTTAAAACTTCTTTCTTTCGCCACTAGTTGGCACTGTAGAGTTGATGCAAATGACCCCTACAAGAACCTTCAGGGTATGACTCTCAACAAACACGGAAAGTTTGGCGCAGATATGTTGCATATCTGCCGAGTTATGACTGTTCAAAATTTTTGGCGAGACAAATTGTTGACGGTCATTTTCACTTCCAGTTTGGACCTCTCCGCTTCAACGAAACCTCAATATTTTTTATCAGGGACCTGAACACATGTCTTGAGGCTCCCCTGAAACAGGTTTGAGGTCAATAGATTTTTTTCCCTTGGAGGAGGAGCCTGTCTCGTAAAGAAGGCCATTTCCTGTTCCCACTAGGGGGCGCCAGGCCTAATGGGTAATATTTCAATGCAGTCGTGTTCAGGCTGGGATATCTCATATACATGCTAGAAATGAAAAAGATTGAACGTTGTATCACGGAGTTTTTAATCATTTTCTGAATTTGGTTTTTTGCCCAAAAATGGTCGACTTTGGGACCACGCCCAGGCCCGACCCTTGAGTGAAAACACACCATTTTGAAAACTTAAGATCTCATATGTCTCCTGAATACTCTGACCAATTTTGAAGACGATCCAACTATTTTCTTCAGCGACAAGGTCTCAAATGTAAATCGATAAAATTTCACATTTGATCCAAAATTTCCGACTTCCTGTTGGATTTGGAATATGGGTGCAAGAGACTTTTTGGAGCAGGTTTGCACAATGTATCGACTCGCCAAATTTCATCGTTCTACGTTGAAAAAACCTAATAGGAAAGGCCTTTTTGAAAATTTCAAGGGGGCGCCACTGAGCGATTTTGTTAAATTTTTTTGTAGATTATCAAAATTTACGCAAAGTTGCATGTATGTGCAAATTTTGGTGAGTTTTCGTGCATGTTCAGGCCTCCAAATGTAAACCCCAACTGTGAACCGATAAAAATTTCACATTTGATCCAAAATATCCGATTTCCTGTTGGATTTGGAATATGGGTGCAAGAGGCTTTTTTGAACAGTTAGGCATAAGGTATCTACTCCCCAAATTTCATTGCTCTACGTTGAAAACCTGAGAGGAGAGGCCTTTTTGAAAATTTTAAGGGTAAAGGGGGCGCCACTGAGCCATTTTTTGACATTTTTTCAAAACGACACAAGATTATCGAAATTTACGCGAAGCGGCACGTATGTGCAAATTTTGGTGACTTTTCGTGCATGTTCAGGCCTCCAAATTGGCCATTTTCATTTGCCCTGAAAAAAGAATAATAATAATAATAATAATAATAATAACTAGGCCTGCAAGCAGGACTGAACGGGCCCTCGCAATCTAGCGCAACTCGGACGTCACGCAACTCGGACTGTGTGCAGGTCAGGGTGGTGGCAGATGCTCCTCTCTAATCATCTCATTAGAACCTAACATGCTCGAAAGTCGCCTATTTACATTCCCACACCCAAGAGATAAAAACCCCTATTGGAGAGAGTACTACAAAAAAGGAGCCACTACTGAGCTGTGCAGCCAAGCCCTTATTCAAAACCAAAATTAATCTTCTAACTGGGCCAATTCGACGAAGTGTGCCAAATATTGTGGCTATATAAGCTGCCTGAGTCTTTGAAAAAAAATATTTCCTTTAAATGGCGAATAAAGGGTCATCACGGCAACAGACAGAGACACGTGGACATGGGCCGTAAATAAGTATTACAATAGGTCTTCAAATTACAATGACCAACCTGAAAAGAACTGGACATGTATTGGAAAAACAAGTGACTTTCTATTGCCACTAGTTGGCGCTGTAGGGTTGATGCAAATGATCTCTATAAGGCCCTTCAGGGTATGACTCTCAACAAGCACGGGAAGTTTGGCGCAGATATGTTGTATATCTGCCGAGTTATGACTGTTCAAAGTTTTTGGAGAGAAAAATTGTTGACAGTCATTTTCACTTTCCTGTTTGGACCCCTCCGCTTCAACGAAACTTCAATATTTTTCATCAGGCACCTGAAGACAGGTCTTAAGCCTTCCCTTATGCAGGTTTGAGGTCAACAGATTTTTTTTCCTTGGAGGAGGAACCTGTCTCGTAAAAAAAGGCATTTCCTGTTCTCACTAGGGGGCGCTAGGCCTAATGGGTAATATTTCAATGCACTCATGTTAAGGGTGGGATGTCGCACATACATGCCAGATATGAAAAAGATTGAACGTTGTGTGAAGGAACTATTAGTCATTTACTGAATTTGTCATTTTGCCGAAAAAATGGCCGACTTTGGCACCCCGCCCAGGTCAGGCCCGTGAATGAAAACACACCATTTTGATAACTTAAGATTTCATATGCCTCATGAACAGTCTCGCCAATTTTGAGAATGATCAAACTAATTCCCTAGGTGCCAAGGTGTAAAATGTGCACACTGTAAATCGATAAAAATTTCACATTCAATCCAAAATACCCGATTTCCTGTTGGGTTTGGAATATGCATGCAAGAGACTTTTTGGAGCAGTTTTGTACAAGGTATCGACTCTCCGAATTTCATCCCTCTACGTTGAAAAAACCTAAATGGAGAGGCCTTTTTGAAAATTTCAAGGGGGCGCCACTGAGCCATTTTGTTACATGTTTTCGTAACGTTGCAAGATTATTGAACGTTATGCAAAGCCACATGTATGTCCAAATTTTTGTGAGTTTTCGTGCATGTTCAAGCCTCCAAATGTAAACTCCTACTGTGAACCGATAAAAATTTCACATTCGATCCAAAATACCCGATTTCCTGTTGGATTTGGAATACGGGTGCAAGAGACTTTTTGGAGCAGTTTTGCACAAGGTATCGACTCCCCAAATTTCATCACTCTCTGTTAAAAAAACCTAATAGGAAACGCCTTTTTGAAAAATTCAAGGGGGCGCCACTGAGGCATTTTGCTACATTTTTTCGTAACATTGCAAGATTATCGAACGTTATCTAAAGCCGCATGTATGTGCAAATTTTTACGAGTTTTTGTGCATATTCAAGCCTCCAAATGTAAACTCCTACTGTGAACCCATGAAAATTTCACATTCGATCCAAAATACCCGATTTCCTGTTGGATTTGGAATATGGGTGCAAGAGACTTTTTGGAGCAGTTTTGCATAAGGTATCTACTCCCCAAATTTCCTTGCTCTATGTTGAAAAAACCCAATAGGAAAGGCCTTTTTTAAAACTTCTTTCTGTCGCCACTAGTTGGCACTGTAGAGTTGATGCAAATGACCCCTACAAGAACCTTCAGGGTATGACTCTCAACAAACACGGGAAGTTTGGCGCAGATATGTTGTATATCTGCCGAGTTATGACTGTTCAAAGTTTTTTGCGTGACAAATTGTTGACGTTCATTTTCACTTTCCTGTTTGGACCCCTCCGCCTCAACGAAACCTCAATATTTTTCATCAGGCACCTGAACACAGGTCTTAAGGCTCCCCTGATGCAGGTTTGAGGTCAACAGATTTTTTTCCCTTGGAGGAGGAACCTGTCTCGTAAAAAAAGGCATTTCCTGTTCTCACTAGGGGGCGCTAGACCTAATGGGTAATATTTCAATGCACTCGTGTTAAGGGTGGGATACCACACATACATGCCAAATATGAAAAAGATTGAACGTTGTGTCAAGGAACTATAAGTCATTTACTGAATTTGTCATTTTGCCGAAAAAATGGTCGACTTTGGCACCACGCCCAGGTCAGACCCGTGAATGAAAACGCACCATTTTCAAAACTTAAGATTTCATATGTCTCCTGAACAGTCTCACCAATTTTGAAGATGATCCAACAAACTCCTTCGGCGAAAAGGTCTCAAATGTGCACCCTGTAAATCGATAAAAATTTCATATTTGATCCAAAATAACCGATTTCCTGTTGGGTTTGGAATATGCGTGTAAATGCTTTTTTGGAGCGGTTTTGGACAAGGTATAGACCCCCCAAATTTCATTGCTCTACGCTGACAGACCCTAATGTTATAGGCCAATTTTAAAATTTCAAGGGGGCGCCACTGAGCCATTTTGTTATATTTTTTTGCAACGTTGCAAAATTATCGAAATTTACAATTTTCCGGACGTATGTGCAAATTTTGGTGACTTTTCGTGCATGTTCAGGCCTCCAAATTGGCCGTTTTCATTTGCCCTGAAAAATAAAAAAAATAAAAAAAATAATAATCCTTTGCAAAACAATAGGGCCTTCGCACGCTTAGTGCTCGGGCCCTAATAATAATAATAATAATAATAATAATAATAATAATAATAATAATCCTTTGCAAAACAATAGGGCCTTCGCACGTCTAGTGCTCGGGCCCTAACTAGGCCTGCAAGCAGGACTGAACGGGCCCTCGCAATCTAGCGCAACTCGGACGTCACGCAACTCGGACTGTGTGCAGGTCAGGGTGGTGGCAGATCCTCCTCTCTAATCATCTCATTAGAACCTAACATGCTCGAAAGTCGCCTAATTACATTCCCACACCCAAGAGATAAAAACCCCTATTGGAGAGAGTACTACAAAAAAGGAGCCACTACTGAGCTGTGCAGCCAAGCCCTTATTCAAAACCAAAATTAATCTTCTAACTTGGCCAATTCGACCAAGTGTGCCAAATATTGTGGCTCTATAAGCTGCCTGAGTCTCTGAAAAAAAATATTTCCTTTAAATGGCGAACAAAGGGTCGTCATGGCAACAGACAGAGACACGTGGACATGGGCCGTAAAAAAGTATTTTAATAGGTCTTGAAACTACAATGACCAACATGAAAAGAACTGGACATGTTTTGGAAAAACGAGTGACTTCCTATCGCCACTAGTTGGCGCTGTAGGGTTGATGCAAATGACCCCTACAAGTTCCTTCAGGGTATGACTCTCAACAAGCACGGGAAGTTTGGCGCAGATATGTTCTATATCTGCCGAGTTATGATTGTTCAAAGTTTTTGGAGAGAAAAATTGTTGACAGTCATTTTCACTTTCCTGTTTGGACCCCTCCGCTTCAACGAAACTTCAATATTTTTCATCAGGCACCTGAAGACAGGTCTTAAGGCTTCCCTTATGCAGGTTTGAGGTAGATTGGTTTTTTCCCTTTAGAGGAGGAGTGTGTCCCGTAAAAAAGGGCATTTCCTGTTTCCACTAGGAGGCGCCAGGCACAAATGGTAAATTTTCAATCCAGTCCTGCTCAGGCTGGTATACCTCACACACATGCCAGATTTAAAATAGATTTAACATTGTATGAGGGTGTTATCAGTCATTTTCCGAATTTGGTGTTTTGGCGAAAAAATGGAAGAATTTGGCGCCCCGCCCAGGTCAGGCCCGTGAATGAAAACACACCATTTTTATAACTTAAGATTTCATATGCCTCATGAACAGTCTCGCCAATTTTGAGAATGATCAAACTAATTCCCTAGGTGCCAAGGTGTAAAATGTGCACACTGTAAATCGATAAAAAGTTCACATTCAATCCAAAATACCCGATTTCCTGTAGGATTTGGAATGTGTGTGCAAGAGACTTTTTGGAGCAGTTTTGCACAAAGTTTTGACTCTCCAAATTTCATCACTCTATGTTAGAAAAACCTAAATGGAGAGGCCTTTTTGAAAATTTCAAGGGGGCGCCACTGAGCCATTTTCTTAAATTGTTTCGTAACGTTGCAAGATTATCGAACGTTATCCAAAGCCGCATGTATGTGCAAATTTTGGTGAGTTTTTATGCATATTCAAGCCTCCAAATGTAAACTCTTACTGTGAACCCATGAAAATTTCACATTCGATCCAAAATACCCGATTTCCTGTTGGATTTGGAATATGGGTGCAAGAGACTTTTTGGAGCAGTTTTGCATAAGGTATCTACTCCCCAAATTTCCTTGCTCTATGTTGAAAAAACCCAATAGGAAAGGCCTTTTTTAAAACTTCTTTCTGTCGCCACTAGTTGGCACTGTAGAGTTGATGCAAATGACCCCTACAAGAACCTTCAGGGTATGACTCTCAACAAACACGGAAAGTTTGGCGCAGATATGTTGCATATCTGCCGAGTTATGACTGTTCAAAATTTTTGGCGAGACAAATTGTTGACGGTCATTTTCACTTCCAGTTTGGACCTCTCCGCTTCAACGAAACCTCAATATTTTTCATCAGGGACCTGAACACCTGTCTTGAGGCTCCCCTGAAACAGGTTTGAGGTCAATAGATTTTTTTCCCTTGGAGGAGGAGCCTGTCTCGTAAAGAAGGCCATTTCCTGTTCCCACTAGGGGGCGCCAGGCCTAATGGGTAATATTTCAATGCAGTCGTGTTCAGGCTGGGATATCTCATATACATGCTAGAAATGAAAAAGATTGAACGTTGTATCACGGAGTTTTTAATCATTTTCTGAATTTGGTATTTTGCCCAAAAATGGCCGACTTTGGGACCACGCCCAGGTCAGACCCTTGAGTGAAAACTCCCCATTTTGAAAACTTAAGATCTCATATGTCTCCTGAATAGTCTGACCAATTTTGAAGACTATCCAACTATTTTCTTCAGCGACAAGGTCTCAAATGTAAATCGATAAAATTTCACATTTGATCCAAAATTTCCGGCTTCCTGTTGGGTTTGGAATATGGGTGCAAGAGACTTTTTGGAGCAGTTTTGCACAATGTATCGACTTGCCAAATTTCATCGTTCTACGTTGAAAAAACCTAATAGGAAAGGCCTTTTTGAAAATTTCAAGGGGGCGCCACTGAGCCATTTTGTTAAATTTTTTTGTAGATTATCAAAATTTACGCAAAGTTGCATGTATGTGCAAATTTTGGTGAGTTTTCGTGCATGTTCAGGCCTCCAAATGTAAACTCAAACTGTGAACCGATAAAAATTTCACATTTGATCCAAAATATCCGATTTCCTGTTGGATTTGGAATATGGGTGCAAGAGGCTTTTTTGAACAGTTAGGCATAAGGTATCTACTCCCCAAATTTCATTGCTCTACGTTGAAAACCTGAGAGGAGAGGCCTTTTTGAAAATTTTAAGGGTCAAGGGGGCGCCACTGAGCCATTTTTTGACATTTTTTCAAAACGACACAAGATTATCGAAATTTACGCAAAGCCGCACGTTTGTGCAAATTTTGGTGACTTTTCGTGCATGTTCAGGCCTCCAAATTGGCCATTTTCATTTGCCCTGAAAAAAGAATAATAATAATAATAATAACTAGGCCTGCAAGCAGGACTGAACGGGCCCTCGCAATCTAGCGCAACTCGGACGTCACGCAACTCGGACTGTGTGCAGGTCAGGGTGGTGGCAGATCCTCCTCTTTAATCATCTCATTAGAACCTAACATGCTCGAAAGTCGCCTATTTACATTCCCACACCCAAGAGATAAAAACCCCTATTGGAGAGAGTACTACAAAAAAGGAGCCACTACTGAGCTGTGCAGCCAAGCCCTTATTCAAAACCAAAATTAATCTTCTAACTCGGCCAATTCGACCAAGTGTGCCAACTATTGTGGCTCTATAAGCTCCCTGAGTCTCTGAAAAAAAATATTTCCTTTAAATGGCGAACAAAGGGTCGTCACGGCAACAGACAGAGACACGTGGACATGGGCCGTAAATAAGTATTTTAATAGGTCTTGAAACTACAATGACCAACATGAAAAGAACTGGACATGTTTTGGAAAAACGAGTGACTTTCTATCGCCACTAGTTGGCGCTGTAGGGTTGATGCAAATGACCCCTACAAGGCCCTTCAGGGTATGACTCTCAACAAGCACGGGAAGTTTGGCGCAGATATCTTGTATATCTGCCGAGTTATGACTGTTCAAAGTTTTTGGAGAGAAAAATTGTTGACAGTCATTTTCACTTTCCTGTTTGGACCCCTCCGCTTCAACGAAACTTCAATATTTTTCATCAGGCACCTGAAGACAGGTCTTAAGGTTTCCCTTATGCAGGTTTGAGGTAGATTGATTTTTTTCCCTTTAGAGGAGGAGTGTGTCCCGTAAAAAAGGGCATTTCCTGTTCCCACTAGGAGGCGCCAGGCACAAATGGTAAATTTTCAATCCAGTCCTGCTCAGGCTGGTATACCTCACACACATGCCAGATTTAAAATAGATTGAACGTTGTATGAGGGAGTTATCAGTCATTTTCCGAATTCGGTTTTTGGCGAAAAAATGGAAGAGTTTGGCGCCCCGCCCAGGTCAGGCCCATGAATGAAAACACACCATTTTTATAACTTAAGATTTCATATGCCTCATGAACAGTCTCACTAATTTTGAGAATGATCAAACTAATTCCCTAGGTGCCAAGGTGTAAAATGTGCACACTGTAAATCGATAAAAAGTTCACATTCAATCCAAAATACCCGATTTCCTGTAGGATTTGGAATGTGTGTGCAAGAGACTTTTTGGAGCAGTTTTGCACAAAGTTTTGACTCTCCAAATTTCATCACTCTATGTTAGAAAAACCTAAATGGAGAGGCCTTTTTGAAAATTTCAAGGGGGCGCCAGTGAGCCATTTTTTTACATGTTTTCGTAACGTTGCAAGATTATTGAACGTTATGCAAAGCCGCATGTATGTCGAAATTTTTGTGAGTTTTCGTGCATGTTCAAGCCTCCAAATGTAAACTCCTACTGTGAACCGATAAAAATTTCACATTTGATCCAAAATACCCGATTTCCTGTTGGATTTGGAATACGGGTGCAAGAGACTTTTTGGAGCAGTTTTGCATAAGGTATCTACTCCCCAAATTTCCTCGCTCTATGTTGAAAAAACCCAATAGGAAAGGCCTTTTTTAAAACTTCTTTCTGTCGCCACTAGTTGGCACTGTAGAGTTGATGCAAATGACCCCTACAAGAACCTTCAGGGTATGACTCTCAACAAACACGGAAAGTTTGGCGCAGATATGTTGCATATCTGCCGAGTTATGACTGTTCAAAGTTTTTGGCGAGACAAATTGTTGACGGTCATTTTCACTTCCAGTTTGGACCTCTCCGCTTCAACGAAACCTCAATATTTTTCATCAGGCACCTGAACACATGTCTTGAGGCTCCCCTGAAACAGGTTTGAAGTCAATAGATTTTTTTCCCTTGGAGGAGGAGCCTGTCTCGTAAAGAAGGCCATTTCCTGTTCCCACTAGGGGGCGCCAGGCCTAATGAGTAATATTTCAATGCAGTCGTGTTCAGGCTGGGATATCTCATATACATGCTAGAAATGAAAAAGATTGAACGTTGTATCACGGAGTTTTTAATCATTTTCTGAATTTGGTATTTTGCCCAAAAATGGCCGACTTTGGGACCACGCCCAGGTCAGACCCTTGGATGAAAACTCACCATTTTGAAAACTTAAGATCTCATATGTCTCCTGAATAGTCTGACCAATTTTGAAGACGATCCAACTATTTTCTTCAGCGACAAGGTCTCAAATGTAAATCGATAAAATTTCGCATTTGATCCAAAATTTCCGACTTCCTGTTGGATTTGGAATATAGGTGCAAGAGACTTTTTGGAGCAGTTTTACACAATGTATCGACTCACCAAATTTCATCATTCTACGTTGAAAAAACCTAATAGGACAGGCCTTTTTGAAAATTTCAAGGGGGCGCCACTGAGCCTTTTTGTTAATTTTTTTCAAAGATTATCAAAATTTACGCAAAGTTGAACATATGTGCACATTTTGGTGAGTTTTCGTGCATGTTCAAGCCTCCAAATGTGAACTCCAACTGTGAACCGAAAAAATTTCAGATTCGATCCAAAATAACCGATTTCCTGTTGGATTTGGAATATGGGTGCAAGAGGCTTTTTTGAGCAGTTAGGCATAAGGTATCTACTCCCCAAATTTCATTGCTCTACGTTGAAAACCTGAGAGGAGAGGCCTTTTTGAAAATTTTAAGGGTCAAGGGGGCGCCACTGAGCCATTTTTTGACATTTTTTCAAAACGACGCAAGATTATCGAAATTTACGCGAATCTGCACGTATGTGCAAATTTTGGTGACTTTTCGTGCATGTTCAGGCCTCCAAATTGGCCATTTTCATTTGCCATGAAGAAAGAAGAATAATAATAATAATAATAATAATAATAATAATAATAATAATAATAATAATAATCCTTTGCATTACAATAGGGCCTTCGCACGCCTAGTGCTCGGGCCCTAATAATAATAATAACTAGGCCTGCAAGCAGGACTGAACGGGCCCTCGCAATCTAGCGCAACTCGGACGTCACGCAACTCGGACTGTGTGCAGGTCAGGGTGGTGGCAGATCCTCCTCTCTAATCATCTCATTAGAACCTAACAAGCTCGAAAGTCGCCTCTTTACATTCCCACACCCAAGAGATAAAAACCCCTATTGGAGAGAGTACTACAAAAAAGGAGCCACTACTGAGCTGTGCAGCCAAGCCCTTATTCAAAACCAAATTAATCTTCTAACTGGGCCAATTCGACCAAGTGTGCCAACTATTGTGGCTCTATAAGCTCCCTGAGTCTCTGAAAAAAATATATTTCCTTTAAATGGCGAACAAAGGGTCGTCACGGCAACAGACAGAGACACGTGGACATGGGCCGTAAAAAAGTATTTTAATAGGTCTTGAAACTACAATGACCAACATGAAAAGAACTGGACATGTTTTGGAAAAACGAGTGACTTTCTATCGCCACTAGTTGGCGCTGTAGGGTTGATGCAAATGACCCCTACAAGGCCCTTCAGGGTATGACTCTCAACAAGCACGGGAAGTTTGGCGCAGATATCTTGTATATCTTCCGAGTTATGACTGTTCAAAGTTTTTGGAGAGAAAAATTGTTGACAGTCATTTTCACTTTCCTGTTTGGACCCCTCCGCTTCAACGAAACTTCAATATTTTTCATCAGGCACCTGAAGACAGGTCTTAAGGTTTCCCTTATGCAGGTTTGAGGTAGATTGATTTTTTCCCTTTAGAGGAGGAGTGTGTCCCGTAAAAAAGGGCATTTCCTGTTCCCACTAGGAGGCGCCAGGCACAAATGGTAAATTTTCAATCCAGTCCTGCTCAGGCTGTTATACCTCACACACATGCCAGATTTAAAATAGATTGAAGGTTGTATGAGGGAGTTATCAGTCATTTTCCGAATTCGGTGTTTTGGCGAAAAAATGGAAGAATTTGGCGCCCCGCCCAGGTCAGGCCCGTGAATGAAAACACACCATTTTTATAACTTAAGATTTCATATGCCTCATGAACAGTCTCACCAATTTTGAGAATGCTCAAACTAATTCCCTAGGTGCCAAGGTGTAAAATGTGCACACTGTAAATCGATAAAAAGTTCACATTCAATCCAAAATACCCGATTTCCTGTAGGATTTGGAATGTGTGTGCAAGAGACTTTTTGGAGCAGTTTTGCACAAAGTTTTGACTCTCCAAATTTCATCACTCTATGTTAGAAAAACCTAAATGGAGAGGCCTTTTTGAAAATTTCAAGGGGGCGCCACTGAGCCATTTTGTTAAATTGTTTCGTAACGTTGCAAGATTATCGAACGTTATCCAAAGCCGCATGTATGTGCAAATTTTGGTGAGTTTTTATGCATATTCAAGCCTCCAAATGTAAACTCTTACTGTGAACCCATGAAAATTTCACATTCGATCCAAAATACCCGATTTCCTGTTGGATTTGGAATATGGGTGCAAGAGACTTTTTGGAGCAGTTTTGCATAATGTATCTACTCCCCAAATTTCCTTGCTCTATGTTGAAAAAACCCAATAGGAAAGGCCTTTTTTAAAACTTCTTTCTGTCGCCACTAGTTGGCACTGTAGAGTTGATGCAAATGACCCCTACAAGAACCTTCAGGGTATGACTCTCAACAAACACGGAAAGTTTGGCGCAGATATGTTGCATATCTGCCGAGTTATGACTGTTCAAAATTTTTGGCGAGACAAATTGTTGACGGTCATTTTCACTTCCAGTTTGGACCTCTCCGCTTCAACGAAACCTCAATATTTTTCATCAGGGACCTGAACACATGTCTTGAGGCTCCCCTGAAACAGGTTTGAGGTCAATAGATTTTTTTCCCTTGGAGGAGGAGCCTGTCTCGTAAAGAAGGCCATTTCCTGTTCCCACTAGGGGGCGCCAGGCCTAATGGGTAATATTTCAATGCAGTCGTGTTCAGGCTGGGATATCTCATATACATGCTAGAAATGAAAAAGATTGAACGTTGTATCACGGAGTTTTTAATCATTTTCTGAATTTGGTATTTTGCCCAAAAATGGCCGACTTTGGGACCACGCCCAGGTCAGACCCTTGAGTGAAAACTCACCATTTTCAAAACTTAAGATCTCATATGTCTCCTGAATAGTCTGACCAATTTTGAAGACGATCCAACTATTTTCTTCAGCGACAAGGTCTCAAATGTAAATCGATAAAATTTCACATTTGATCCAAAATTTCCGGCTTCCTGTTGGGTTTGGAATATGGGTGCAAGAGACTTTTTGGAGCAGTTTTGCACAATGTATCGACTTGCCAAATTTCATCGTTCTACGTTGAAAAAACCTAATAGGAAAGGCCTTTTTGAAAATTTCAAGGGGGCGCCACTGAGCCATTTTGTTAAATTTTTTTGTAGATTATCAAAATTTACGCAAAGTTGCATGTATGTGCAAATTTTGGTGAGTTTTCGTGCATGTTCAGGCCTCCAAATGTAAACTCAAACTGTGAACCGATAAAAATTTCACATTTGATCCAAAATATCCGATTTCCTGTTGGATTTGGAATATGGGTGCAAGAGGCTTTTTTGAACAGTTAGGCATAAGGTATCTACTCCCCAAATTTCATTGCTCTACGTTGAAAACCTGAGAGGAGAGGCCTTTTTGAAAATTTTAAGGGTCAAGGGGGCGCCACTGAGCCATTTTTTGACATTTTTTCAAAACGACACAAGATTATCGAAATTTACGCAAAGCCGCACGTTTGTGCAAATTTTGGTGACTTTTCGTGCATGTTCAGGCCTCCAAATTGGCCATTTTCATTTGCCCTGAAAAAAGAATAATAATAATAATAATAATAATAATAATAACTAGGCCTGCAAGCAGGACTGAACGGGCCCTCGCAATCTAGCGCAACTCGGACGTCACGCAACTCGGACTGTGTGCAGGTCAGGGTGGTGGCAGATCCTCCTCTCTAATCATCTCATTAGAACCTAACAAGCTCGAAAGTCGCCTCTTTACATTCCCACACCCAAGAGATAAAAACCCCTATTGGAGAGAGTACTACAAAAAAGGAGCCACTACTGAGCTGTGCAGCCAAGCCCTTATTCAAAACCAAATTAATCTTCTAACTGGGCCAATTCGACCAAGTGTGCCAACTATTGTGGCTCTATAAGCTCCCTGAGTCTCTGAAAAAAATATATTTCCTTTAAATGGCGAACAAAGGGTCGTCACGGCAACAGACAGAGACACGTGGACATGGGCCGTAAAAAAGTATTTTAATAGGTCTTGAAACTACAATGACCAACATGAAAAGAACTGGACATGTTTTGGAAAAACGAGTGACTTTCTATCGCCACTAGTTGGCGCTGTAGGGTTGATGCAAATGACCCCTACAAGGCCCTTCAGGGTATGACTCTCAACAAGCACGGGAAGTTTGGCGCAGATATCTTGTATATCTTCCGAGTTATGACTGTTCAAAGTTTTTGGAGAGAAAAATTGTTGACAGTCATTTTCACTTTCCTGTTTGGACCCCTCCGCTTCAACGAAACTTCAATATTTTTCATCAGGCACCTGAAGACAGGTCTTAAGGTTTCCCTTATGCAGGTTTGAGGTAGATTGATTTTTTCCCTTTAGAGGAGGAGTGTGTCCCGTAAAAAAGGGCATTTCCTGTTCCCACTAGGAGGCGCCAGGCACAAATGGTAAATTTTCAATCCAGTCCTGCTCAGGCTGTTATACCTCACACACATGCCAGATTTAAAATAGATTGAAGGTTGTATGAGGGAGTTATCAGTCATTTTCCGAATTCGGTGTTTTGGCGAAAAAATGGAAGAATTTGGCGCCCCGCCCAGGTCAGGCCCGTGAATGAAAACACACCATTTTTATAACTTAAGATTTCATATGCCTCATGAACAGTCTCACCAATTTTGAGAATGCTCAAACTAATTCCCTAGGTGCCAAGGTGTAAAATGTGCACACTGTAAATCGATAAAAAGTTCACATTCAATCCAAAATACCCGATTTCCTGTAGGATTTGGAATGTGTGTGCAAGAGACTTTTTGGAGCAGTTTTGCACAAAGTTTTGACTCTCCAAATTTCATCACTCTATGTTAGAAAAACCTAAATGGAGAGGCCTTTTTGAAAATTTCAAGGGGGCGCCACTGAGCCATTTTGTTAAATTGTTTCGTAACGTTGCAAGATTATCGAACGTTATCCAAAGCCGCATGTATGTGCAAATTTTGGTGAGTTTTTATGCATATTCAAGCCTCCAAATGTAAACTCTTACTGTGAACCCATGAAAATTTCACATTCGATCCAAAATACCCGATTTCCTGTTGGATTTGGAATATGGGTGCAAGAGACTTTTTGGAGCAGTTTTGCATAATGTATCTACTCCCCAAATTTCCTTGCTCTATGTTGAAAAAACCCAATAGGAAAGGCCTTTTTTAAAACTTCTTTCTGTCGCCACTAGTTGGCACTGTAGAGTTGATGCAAATGACCCCTACAAGAACCTTCAGGGTATGACTCTCAACAAACACGGAAAGTTTGGCGCAGATATGTTGCATATCTGCCGAGTTATGACTGTTCAAAATTTTTGGCGAGACAAATTGTTGACGGTCATTTTCACTTCCAGTTTGGACCTCTCCGCTTCAACGAAACCTCAATATTTTTCATCAGGGACCTGAACACATGTCTTGAGGCTCCCCTGAAACAGGTTTGAGGTCAATAGATTTTTTTCCCTTGGAGGAGGAGCCTGTCTCGTAAAGAAGGCCATTTCCTGTTCCCACTAGGGGGCGCCAGGCCTAATGGGTAATATTTCAATGCAGTCGTGTTCAGGCTGGGATATCTCATATACATGCTAGAAATGAAAAAGATTGAACGTTGTATCACGGAGTTTTTAATCATTTTCTGAATTTGGTATTTTGCCCAAAAATGGCCGACTTTGGGACCACGCCCAGGTCAGACCCTTGAGTGAAAACTCACCATTTTCAAAACTTAAGATCTCATATGTCTCCTGAATAGTCTGACCAATTTTGAAGACGATCCAACTATTTTCTTCAGCGACAAGGTCTCAAATGTAAATCGATAAAATTTCACATTTGATCCAAAATTTCCGGCTTCCTGTTGGGTTTGGAATATGGGTGCAAGAGACTTTTTGGAGCAGTTTTGCACAATGTATCGACTCGCCAAATTTCATCGTTCTACGTTGAAAAAACCTAATAGGAAAGGCCTTTTTGAAAATTTCAAGGGGGCGCCACTGAGCCATTTTGTTAAATTTTTTTGTAGATTATCAAAATTTACGTAAAGTTGCATGTATGTGCAAATTTTGGTGAGTTTTCGTGCATGTTCAGGCCTCCAAATGTAAACTCCAACTGTGAACCGATAAAAATTTCACATTTGATCCAAAATATCCGATTTCCTGTTGGATTTGGAATATGGGTGCAAGAGGCTTTTTTGAACAGTTAGGCATAAGGTATCTACTCCCCAAATTTCATTGCTCTACGTTGAAAACCTGAGAGGAGAGGCCTTTTTGAAAATTTTAAGGGTAAAGGGGGCGCCACTGAGCCATTTTTTGACATTTTTTCAAAACGACACAAGATTATCGAAATGTACGCAAAGCCGCACGTATGTGCAAATTTTGGTGACTTTTCGTGCATGTTCAGGCCTCCAAATTGGCCATTTTCATTTGCCCTGAAAAAAGAATAATAATAATAATAATAATAATAATAATAATAATAATAATAATAATAATAATAATCCTTTGCAAAACAATAGGGCCTTCGCACGCTGAGTGCTCGGGCCCTAATAATAATAATAATAATAATAATAACTAGGCCTGCAAGCAGGACTGAACGGGCCCTCGCAATCTAGCGCAACTCGGACGTCATGCAACTCGAACAGTGTGCAGGTCAGGGTGGTGGCAGATCGTCCTCTCTAATCATCTCATTAGAACCTAACATGCGCGAAAGTTGCCTCTTTACATTCACACACCTAAGAGATAAAAACCCCTATTGGACAGAGGACTACAAAAAAGGAGCGAATAAAGGGTCATCACAGCAACAGACAGAGACATGTGGACATGGGCCGTAAAATAAGTATTTTAAAAGGTCTTGAAACTACAATGACCAACCTGAAAAGAACTGGACATATATTTAAAAAAATGAGTGACTTTCTATTGCCATTAGTTGGCGCTGTAGGGTTGATGCAAATGACCCCTACAGGACCCTTCAGACTATGACTCAACAAGCACGATATGTTTGGCGCAGATATGTTGTAGAAGTTATGACTGTTCAAAACTTGTGGTGAGACGAAATGGCTTCAGTCATTTTTACTTCTCCTGTTGGACCCTTCTGCTTCAACCAAACCTCAGTATTTTTCATCAGGCACCTGAACACATGTCTTCAGGCTCCCCTGATGCAGGTTTGAGGTGAATAGATTTTTTTTTCCTTGGAGGAGGAGCCTGTTTCGTAAAAAAGGCATTTCCTGTTCCCACTAGGGGGCGCTAGGCCTAATGAGTAATATTTCAATGCACTCGTGTTCAGGGTGGGATCCCGCACATACATGCCAGATATGAAAAAGATTGAACGTTGTTTCAAGGAGCTATTAGTCCTTTACTGAATTTGTCATTTTGCCGAAAAAATGGCCGACTTTGGCACCACGCCCAGGTCAGACCCATGAATGAAAACACACCATTTTGAAAAGTTTAGATTTCATAGGTCTCCTGAATTGTCTAACCAATTTTGAAGATGATCCAATTGATTCCCTCTGTGACAAGGTCTCAAATGTGCACCCTGTTAATTGATAAAAATTTCACATTCGATCCAAAATACCCGATTTCCTGTTGGGTTTGGAATATGGGTGCAAGAGACTTTTTGGAGCAGTTTTGCACAAGGTATCGACTCCCCAAATTTCATTGCTCTACGTTAAAAAAACTTAATAGGAAACGCCTTTTTGAAAAATTCAAGGGGGCGCCACTGAGCCATTTTGTTACATTTTTTTGTAACGTTGCAAGATTATCGAAATCCACACAAAGCCGCATGTATGTGCAAATTTTGGTGAGTTTTTATGCATATTCAAGCCTCCAAATGTAAACTCTTACTGTGAACCCATGAAAATTTCACATTCGATCCAAAATACCCAATTTCCTGTTGGATTTGGAATATGGGTGCAAGAGACTTTTTGGAGCAGTTTTGCATAAGGTATCTACTCCCCAAATTTCCTTGCTCTATGTTGAAAAAACCCAATAGGAAAGGCCTTTTTTAAAACTTCTTTCTTTCGCCACTAGTTGGCACTGTAGAGTTGATGCAAATGACCCCTACAAGAACCTTCAGGGTATGACTCTCAACAAACACGGAAAGTTTGGCGCAGATATGTTGCATATCTGCCGAGTTATGACTGTTCAAAATTTTTGGCGAGACAAATTGTTGACGGTCATTTTCACTTCCAGTTTGGACCTCTCCGCTTCAACGAAACCTCAATATTTTTTATCAGGGACCTGAACACATGTCTTGAGGCTCCCCTGAAACAGGTTTGAGGTCAATAGATTTTTTTCCCTTGGAGGAGGAGCCTGTCTCGTAAAGAAGGCCATTTCCTGTTCCCACTAGGGGGCGCCAGGCCTAATGGGTAATATTTCAATGCAGTCGTGTTCAGGCTGGGATATCTCATATACATGCTAGAAATGAAAAAGATTGAACGTTGTATCACGGAGTTTTTAATCATTTTCTGAATTTGGTATTTTGCCCAAAAATGGTCGACTTTGGGACCACGCCCAGGCCCGACCCTTGAGTGAAAACACACCATTTTGAAAACTTAAGATCTCATATGTCTCCTGAATACTCTGACCAATTTTGAAGACGATCCAACTATTTTCTTCAGCGACAAGGTCTCAAATGTAAATCGATAAAATTTCACATTTGATCCAAAATTTCCGACTTCCTGTTGGATTTGGAATATGGGTGCAAGAGACTTTTTGGAGCAGGTTTGCACAATGTATCGACTCGCCAAATTTCATCGTTCTACGTTGAAAAAACCTAATAGGAAAGGCCTTTTTGAAAATTTCAAGGGGGCGCCACTGAGCGATTTTGTTAAATTTTTTTGTAGATTATCAAAATTTACGCAAAGTTGCATGTATGTGCAAATTTTGGTGAGTTTTCGTGCATGTTCAGGCCTCCAAATGTAAACCCCAACTGTGAACCGATAAAAATTTCACATTTGATCCAAAATATCCGATTTCCTGTTGGATTTGGAATATGGGTGCAAGAGGCTTTTTTGAACAGTTAGGCATAAGGTATCTACTCCCCAAATTTCATTGCTCTACGTTGAAAACCTGAGAGGAGAGGCCTTTTTGAAAATTTTAAGGGTAAAGGGGGCGCCACTGAGCCATTTTTTGACATTTTTTCAAAACGACACAAGATTATCGAAATTTACGCGAAGCGGCACGTATGTGCAAATTTTGGTGACTTTTCGTGCATGTTCAGGCCTCCAAATTGGCCATTTTCATTTGCCCTGAAAAAAGAATAATAATAACTAGGCCTGCAAGCAGGACTGAACGGGCCCTCGCAATCTAGCGCAACTCGGACGTCACGCAACTCGGACTGTGTGCAGGTCAGGGTGGTGGGAGATCCTCCTCTCTAATCATCTCATTAGAACCCAACATGCTCGAAAGTCGCCTATTTACATTCCCACACCCAAGAGATAAAAACCCCTTTTGGAGAGAGTACTACAAAAAAGGAGCCACTACTGAGCTGTGCAGCCAAGCCCTTATTCAAAACCAAAATTAATCTTCTAACTGGGCCAATTCGACCAAGTGTGCCAACTATTGTGGCTCTATAAGCTCCCTGAGTCTCTGAAAAAAAATATTTCCTTTAAATGGCGAACAAAGGGTCGTCACGGCAACAGACAGAGACACGTGGACATGGGCCGTAAAAAAGTATTTTAATAGGTCTTGAAACTACAATGACCAACATGAAAAGAACTGGACATGTTTTGGAAAAACGAGTGACTTTCTATCGCCACTAGTTGGCGCTGTAGGGTTGATGCAAATGACCCCTACAAGGCCCTTCAGGGTATGACTCTTAACAAGCACGGGAAGTTTGGCGCAGATATCTTGTATATCTGCCGAGTTATGACTGTTCAAAGTTTTTGGAGAGAAAAATTGTTGACAGTCATTTTCACTTTCCTGTTTGGACCCCTCCGCTTCAACGAAACTTCAATATTTTTCATCAGGCACCTGAAGACAGGTCTTAAGGTTTCCCTTATGCAGGTTCGAGGTAGATTGATTTTTTCCCTTTAGAGGAGGAGTGTGTCCCGTAAAAAAGGGCATTTCCTGTTCCCACTAGGAGGCGCCAGGCACAAATGGTAAATTTTCAATCCAGTCCTGCTCAGACTGGTATACCTCACACACATGCCAGATTTAAAATAGATTGAACGTTGTATGAGGGAGTTATCAGTCATTTTCCGAATTCGGTGTTTTGGCGAAAAAATGGAAGAATTTGGCGCCCCGCCCAGGTCAGGCCCGTGAATGAAAACACACCATTTTTATAACTTAAGATTTCATATGCCTCATGAACAGTCTCACCAATTTTGAGAATGATCAAACTAATTCCCTAGGTGCCAAGGTGTAAAATGTGCACACTGTAAATCGATAAAAAGTTCACATTCAATCCAAAATACCCGATTTCCTGTAGGATTTGGAATGTGTGTGCAAGAGACTTTTTGGAGCAGTTTTGCACAAAGTTTTGACTCTCCAAATTTCATCACTCTATGTTAGAAAAACCTAAATGGAGAGGCCTTTTTGAAAATTTCAAGGGGGCGCCACTGAGCCATTTTGTTAAATTGTTTCGTAACGTTGCAAGATTATCGAACGTTATCCAAAGCCGCATGAATGTGCAAATTTTGGTGAGTTTTTATGCATATTCAAGCCTCCAAATGTAAACTCTTACTGTGAACCCATGAAAATTTCACATTCGATCCAAAATACCCGATTTCCTGTTGGATTTGGAATATGGGTGCAAGAGACTTTTTGGAGCAGTTTTGCATAAGGTATCTACTCCCCAAATTTCCTTGCTCTATGTTGAAAAAACCCAATAGGAAAGGCCTTTTTTAAAACTTCTTTCTGTCGCCACTAGTTGGCACTGTAGAGTTGATGCAAATGACCCCTACAATAACCTTCAGGGTATGACTCTCAACAAACACGGAAAGTTTGGCGCAGATATGTTGCATATCTGCTGAGTTATGACTGTTCAAAATTTTTGGCGAGACAAATTGTTGACGGTCATTTTCACTTCCAGTTTGGACCTCTCCGCTTCAACGAAACCTCAATATTTTTCATCAGGGACCTGAACACATGTCTTGAGGCTCCCCTGAAACAGGTTTGAGGTCAATAGATTTTTTTCCCTTGGAGGAGGAGCCTGTCTCGTAAAGAAGGCCATTTCCTGTTCCCACTAGGGGGCGCCAGGCCTAATGGGTAATATTTCAATGCAGTCGTGTTCAGGCTGGGATATCTCATATACATGCTAGAAATGAAAAAGATTGAATGTTGTATCACGGAGTTTTTAATCATTTTCTGAATTTGGTATTTTGCCCAAAAATGGCCGACTTTGGGACCACGCCCAGGTCAGACCCTTGAGTGAAAACTCACCATTTTGAAAACTTAAGATCTCATATGTCTCCTGAATAGTCTGACCAATTTTGAAGACGATCCAACTATTTTCTTCAGCGACAAGGTCTCAAATGTAAATCGATAAAATTTCACATTTGATCCAAAATTTCCGGCTTCCTGTTGGGTTTGGAATATGGGTGCAAGAGACTTTTTGGAGCAGTTTTGCACAATGTATCGACTCGCCAAATTTCATCGTTCTACGTTGAAAAAACTTAATAGGAAAGGCCTTTTTGAAAATTTCAAGGGGGCGCCACTGAGCCATTTTGTTAATTTTTTTTGTAGATTATCAAAATTTACGCAAAGTTGCATGTATGTGCAAATTTTGGTGAGTTTTCGTGCATGTTCAGGCCTCCAAATGTAGACTCCAACTGTGAACCGATAAAAATTTCACATTTGATCCAAAATATCCGATTTCCTGTTGGATTTGGAATATGGGTGCAGAGGCTTTTTTGAACAGTTAGGCATAAGGTATCTACTCCCCAAATTTCATTGCTCTACGTTGAAAACCTGAGAGGAGAGGCCTTTTTGAAAATTTTAAGGGTCAAGGGGGCGCCACTGAGCCATTTTTTGACATTTTTTCAAAACGACACAAGATTATCGAAATTTACGCAAAGCCGCACGTATGTGCAAATTTTGGTGACTTTTCGTGCATGTTCAGGCCTCCAAATTGGCCATTTTCATTTGCCCTGAAAAAAGAATAATAATAATTATAATAATAATAATAATAATAATAATAATAATAATAATAATAATAATCCTTTGCAAAACAATAGGGCCTTCGCACGCTCAGTGCTCGGGCCCTAATAATAATAATAATAATAATAATAATAATAATAATAATCCTTTGCAAAACAATAGGGCCTTCGCACGTCTAGTGCTCGGGCCCTAATAATAATCCTTTGCAAAACAATAGGGCCTTCGCACGCTTAGTGCTCGGGCCCTAACTAGGCCTGCAAGCAGGACTGAACGGGCCCTCGCGATCTAGCGCAACTCGGACGTCACGCAACTCGGACTGTGTACAGGTCAGGGCGGTGGCAGATCCTCCTCTCTAATCATCTCATTAGAACCTAACATGCTCGAAAGTCGCCTATTTACATTCCCACACCCAAGAGATAAAAACCCCTATTGGAGAGAGTACTACAAAAAAGGAGCCACTACTGAGCTGTGCAGCCAAGCCCTTATTCAAAACTAAAATTAATCTTCGAACTGGGCCAATTCGACCAAGTGTGCCAACTATTGTGGCTCTATAAGCTGCCTGAGTCTCTGAAAAAAAATATTTCCTTTAAATGGCGAACAAAGGGTCGTCACGGCAACAGACAGAGACACGTGGACATGGGCCGTAAATAAGTTTTTTAATAGGTCTTGAAACTACAATGACCAACCTGAAAAGAACTGGACATGTATTGGAAAAACGAGTGACTTTCTATTGCCACTAGTTGGCGCTGTAGGGTTGATGCAAATGACCCCTACAACGCCCTTCAGGGTATGACTCTCAACAAGCACGGGAAGTTTGGCGCAGATATGTTGTATATCTGCCGAGTTATGACTGTTCAAAGTTTTTGGAGAGAAAAATTGTTGACAGTCATTTTCACTTTCCTGTTTGGACCCCTCCGCTTCAACGAAACTTCAATATTTTTCATCAGGCACCTGAAGACAGGTCTTAAGGCTTCCCTTTTGCAGGTTTGAGGTAGATTGATTTTTCCCTTTAGAGGAGGAGTGTGTCCCGTAAAAAAGGGCATTTCCTGTTCCCACTAGGAGGCGCCAGGCACAAATGGTAAATTTTCAATCCAGTCCTGCTCAGGCTAGTATACCTCACACACATGCCAGATTTAAAATAGATTGAACGTTGTATGAGGGAGTTATCAGTCATTTTCCGAATTCGGTGTTTTGGCGAAAAAATGGCCGACTTTGGCACCCCGCCCAGGTCAGGCCCGTGAATGAAAACACACCATTTTGATAAATTAAGATTTCATATGCCTCATGAACAGGCTCGCCAATTTTGAGAATGATCAAACTAATTCCCTAGGTGCCAAGGTGTAAAATGTGCACACTGTAAATCGATAAAAATTTCACATTCAATCAAAAATACCCGATTTCCTGTTGGGTTTGGAATATGCATGCAAGAGACTTTTTGGAGCAGTTTTGTACAAGGTATTGACTCTCCGAATTTCATCCCTCTACGTTGAAAAAACCTAAATGGAGAGGCCTTTTTGAAAATTTCAAGGGGGCGCCAGTGAGCCATTTTGTTAGATTTTTTTGTAACTTTGCAAGATTATCGAACGTTATCCAAAGCCGCATGTATGTGCAAATTTTGGTGAGTTTTTATGCATATTCAAGCCTCCAAATGTAAACTCTTACTGTGAACCCATGAAAATTTCACATTCGATCCAAAATACCCGATTTCCTGTTGGATTTGGAATATGGGTGCAAGAGACTTTTTGGAGCAGTTTTGCATAAGGTATCTACTCCCCAAATTTCCTTGCTCTATGTTGAAAAAACCCAATAGGAAAGGCCTTTTTTAAAACTTCTTTCTGTCGCCACTAGTTGGCACTGTAGAGTTGATGCAAATGACCCCTACAAGAACCTTCAGGGTATGACTCTCAACAAACACGGAAAGTTTGGCGCAGATATGTTGCATATCTGCCGAGTTATGACTGTTCAAAGTTTTTGGCGAGACAAATTGTTGACGGTCATTTTCACTTCCAGTTTGGACCTCTCCGCTTCAACGAAACCTCAATATTTTTCATCAGGGACCTGAACACATGTCTTGAGGCTCCCCTGAAACAGGTTTGAGGTCAATAGATTTTTTTCCCTTGGAGGAGGAGCCTGTCTCGTAAAGAAGGCCATTTCCTGTTTCCACTAGGGGGCGCCAGGCCTAATGGGTAATATTTCAATGCAGTCGTGTTCAGGCTGGGATATCTCATATACATGCTAGAAATGAAAAAGATTGAACGTTGTATCACCGAGTTTTTAATCATATTCTGAATTTGGTATTTTGCCCAAAAATGGCCGATTTTGGGACCACGCCCAGGTCAGACCCTTGAGTGAAAACTCACCATTTTGAAAACTTAAGATCTCATATGTCTCCTGAATAGTCTGACCAATTTTGAAGACGATCCAACTATTTTCTTCAGCGACAAGGTCTCAAATGTAAATCGATAAAATTTCACATTTGATCCAAAATTTCCGGCTTCCTGTTGGGTTTGGAATATTGGTGCAAGAGACTTTTTGGAGCAGTTTTACACAATGTATCGACTCACCAAATTTCATCATTCTACGTTGAAAAAACCTAATAGGACAGGCCTTTTTGAAAATTTCAAGGGGGCGCCACTGAGCGATTTTGTTAAATTTTTTTGTAGATTATCAAAATTTACGCAAAGTTGCATGTATGTGCAAATTTTGGTGAGTTTTCGTGCATGTTCAGGCCTCCAAACGTAAACTCCAACTGTGAACCGAAAAAATTTCACATTTGATCCAAAATATCCGATTTCCTGTCAGATTTGGAATATGGGTGCAAGAGGCTTTTTTGAACAGTTAGGCATAAGGTATCTACTCCCCAAATTTCATCGCTCTACGTTGAAAACCTGAGAGGAAAGGCCTTTTTGAAAATTTTAAGGGTCAAGGGGGCGCCACTGAGCCATTTTTTGAAATTTTTTCAAAACGACGCTAGATTATCAAATTTTACGCGAATCTGCACGTATGTGCAAATTTTGGTGACTTTTCGTGCATGTTCAGGCCTCCAAATTGGCCATTTTCGTTTGCCATGAAGAAAGAATAATAATAACTAGGCCTGCAAGCAGGACTGAACGGGCCCTCGCAATCTAGCGCAACTCGGACGTCACGCAACTCGGACTGTGTGCAGGTCAGGGTGGTGGCAGATCCTCCTCTTTAATCATCTCATTAGAACCTAACATGCTCGAAAGTCGCCTATTTACATTCCCACACCCAAGAGATAAAAACCCCTATTGGAGAGAGTACTACAAAAAAGGAGCCACTACTGAGCTGTGCAGCCAAGCCCTTATTCAAAACCAAAATTAATCTTCTAACTCGGCCAATTCGACCAAGTGTGCCAACTATTGTGGCTCTATAAGCTCCCTGAGTCTCTGAAAAAAAATATTTCCTTTAAATGGCGAACAAAGGGTCGTCACGGCAACAGACAGAGACACGTGGACATGGGCCGTAAAAAAGTATTTTAATAGGTCTTGAAACTACAATGACCAACATGAAAAGAACTGGACATGTTTTGGAAAAACGAGTGACTTTCTATCGCCACTAGTTGGCGCTGTAGGGTTGATGCAAATGACCCCTACAAGGCCCTTCAGGGTATGACTCTCAACAAGCACGGGAAGTTTGGCGCAGATATCTTGTATATCTGCCGAGTTATGACTGTTCAAAGTTTTTGGAGAGAAAAATTGTTGACAGTCATTTTCACTTTCCTGTTTGGACCCCTCCGCTTCAACGAAACTTCAATATTTTTCATCAGGCACCTGAAGACAGGTCTTAAGGTTTCCCTTATGCAGGTTTGAGGTAGATTGATTTTTTTCCCTTTAGAGGAGGAGTGTGTCCCGTAAAAAAGGGCATTTCCTGTTCCCACTAGGAGGCGCCAGGCACAAATGGTAAATTTTCAATCCAGTCCTGCTCAGGCTGGTATACCTCACACACATGCCAGATTTAAAATAGATTGAACGTTGTATGAGGGAGTTATCAGTCATTTTCCGAATTCGGTTTTTGGCGAAAAAATGGAAGAGTTTGGCGCCCCGCCCAGGTCAGGCCCATGAATGAAAACACACCATTTTTATAACTTAAGATTTCATATGCCTCATGAACAGTCTCACTAATTTTGAGAATGATCAAACTAATTCCCTAGGTGCCAAGGTGTAAAATGTGCACACTGTAAATCGATAAAAAGTTCACATTCAATCCAAAATACCCGATTTCCTGTAGGATTTGGAATGTGTGTGCAAGAGACTTTTTGGAGCAGTTTTGCACAAAGTTTTGACTCTCCAAATTTCATCACTCTATGTTAGAAAAACCTAAATGGAGAGGCCTTTTTGAAAATTTCAAGGGGGCGCCAGTGAGCCATTTTTTTACATGTTTTCGTAACGTTGCAAGATTATTGAACGTTATGCAAAGCCGCATGTATGTCGAAATTTTTGTGAGTTTTCGTGCATGTTCAAGCCTCCAAATGTAAACTCCTACTGTGAACCGATAAAAATTTCACATTTGATCCAAAATACCCGATTTCCTGTTGGATTTGGAATACGGGTGCAAGAGACTTTTTGGAGCAGTTTTGCATAAGGTATCTACTCCCCAAATTTCCTCGCTCTATGTTGAAAAAACCCAATAGGAAAGGCCTTTTTTAAAACTTCTTTCTGTCGCCACTAGTTGGCACTGTAGAGTTGATGCAAATGACCCCTACAAGAACCTTCAGGGTATGACTCTCAACAAACACGGAAAGTTTGGCGCAGATATGTTGCATATCTGCCGAGTTATGACTGTTCAAAGTTTTTGGCGAGACAAATTGTTGACGGTCATTTTCACTTCCAGTTTGGACCTCTCCGCTTCAACGAAACCTCAATATTTTTCATCAGGCACCTGAACACATGTCTTGAGGCTCCCCTGAAACAGGTTTGAAGTCAATAGATTTTTTTCCCTTGGAGGAGGAGCCTGTCTCGTAAAGAAGGCCATTTCCTGTTCCCACTAGGGGGCGCCAGGCCTAATGAGTAATATTTCAATGCAGTCGTGTTCAGGCTGGGATATCTCATATACATGCTAGAAATGAAAAAGATTGAACGTTGTATCACGGAGTTTTTAATCATTTTCTGAATTTGGTATTTTGCCCAAAAATGGCCGACTTTGGGACCACGCCCAGGTCAGACCCTTGGATGAAAACTCACCATTTTGAAAACTTAAGATCTCATATGTCTCCTGAATAGTCTGACCAATTTTGAAGACGATCCAACTATTTTCTTCAGCGACAAGGTCTCAAATGTAAATCGATAAAATTTCGCATTTGATCCAAAATTTCCGACTTCCTGTTGGATTTGGAATATAGGTGCAAGAGACTTTTTGGAGCAGTTTTACACAATGTATCGACTCACCAAATTTCATCATTCTACATTGAAAAAACCTAATAGGACAGGCCTTTTTGAAAATTTCAAGGGGGCGCCACTGAGCCTTTTTGTTAATTTTTTTCAAAGATTATCAAAATTTACGCAAAGTTGAACATATGTGCACATTTTGGTGAGTTTTCGTGCATGTTCAAGCCTCCAAATGTGAACTCCAACTGTGAACCGAAAAAATTTCAGATTCGATCCAAAATAACCGATTTCCTGTTGGATTTGGAATATGGGTGCAAGAGGCTTTTTTGAGCAGTTAGGCATAAGGTATCTACTCCCCAAATTTCATTGCTCTACGTTGAAAACCTGAGAGGAGAGGCCTTTTTGAAAATTTTAAGGGTCAAGGGGGCGCCACTGAGCCATTTTTTGACATTTTTTCAAAACGACGCAAGATTATCGAAATTTACGCGAATCTGCACGTATGTGCAAATTTTGGTGACTTTTCGTGCATGTTCAGGCCTCCAAATTGGCCATTTTCATTTGCCATGAAGAAAGAAGAATAATAATAATAATAATAATAATAATAATAATAATAATAATAATAATAATAATAATCCTTTGCATTACAATAGGGCCTTCGCACGCCTAGTGCTCGGGCCCTAATAATAATAACTAGCCCTGCAAGCAGGACTGACGGGCCCTCGCGTATGGCGCAACTCGGACGTCAAACAAAGTCGGAGGGCAGGCAGGTCGGGGCGGTGGCAGTCGACAACAGACAGATATCCAGGCAGATATATTGCATGTCTGAATGTTCAGAATTAGTGGGGAGAGAAAATGGCGACGGTCATGATGACTTTCTTATCGGACCCCTCTGCTTTAACAAAACAAAAGTGTTTATTAGGCACCTGAACACGGTCATTATGACTTTCCTATTGGACCCCTCTGCTTTAAGGAAACAAAAGTCTAACCGGAGTATAAGTCGCATTTGTGGGTGAAATGTACTTGATAAAATCCAACACATAGAACAGATATGTCATCTTGAAAGGCAATTTAATATAAAAATACAATAGAGAACAACATGCTGAATAAATGTACAGTGTACAGTGCATAAACAACGAAATGCGAATATACTGTCCTCACCAGGACGCTACCGCTCGGTCCTGGCTATAGACAGCGAACTCCAAAAAGACAATTCTGGATGTCCGCATAATTTGTTGAATCGATTTGGTCCTCGATAGCAAACAGGTTCACATCACCGTAAATAAATGATAATTACGTACTATTACAGCAATAATGTAACAGATTAGCATGCGTTCGCTAGCATTAGCACACCATTCAAACAACCACACAACTGGCTGTAAGTGTCCGCTCGCGGGTGGAAAACACACAACAACAGAAAAGATGATACACGCAGGCGTTGCCTCTGTAGAGATAATTTAAAGGCATAAACAATGAACGTAGGTTCGCAGCCGTCTTTCTCTCTCGCTAACTAGTCCACTCACTCACTCACTCACTCACTCACTCACTCACTCACTCACTCACTCACTCACTCACTCACTCACTCACTCACTCACTCACTCACTCACTCACTCACTCACTCACTCACTCACTCAGAGCTACGTGGCTGTCTGTCTTCTTCTGGTGTGCGAGCGCTTATTCACGTAAACAAGTGCGAGTGCGCTCCCAGGTGGGCGTGAAAGCGCCACAAACTAAATGCATCCATTTCAATATAAAAAAGTCAATTATACAATTGAACATACATTGCCAAAGGCAGAACGCGAACGTGGCCATAGCTATTAACAGTTATTCAGATAACTATAGCATGCTAACAAGTTTACAAAACCATCAGTCCAAAACACCAAAATAACACGGGAAATTATATAATAATGTGTTAATAATTTCACTCACCAGGGGGCACCAGGCCTAATGGTTTTGTAAACCTGTTAGCATGGTATAGTAATCTGAATAACTGTTAATAGCTATGGCCACGTTCGCGTTCTGCCTTTGGCAATGTATGTTCAATTGTATAATTGACTTTTTTATATTGAAATGGATGCATTTAGTTTGTGGCGCTTTCACGCCCAACTGGGAGCGCACTCGTTATTATTATTTTTTCATGGCAAATGAAAATGGCCATAGCTATTAAGAGTTATTCAGATAACTATAGCATGCTAACAAGTTTACAAAACCATTAGTCCAAAACACCTAAATAACATGGGAAATGTTATCATAATGTGTTAATAATTTCACACATAAGTCACTGCTGAGTATAAGTCGCACCCCAAACCAAAATATGAAGAAAAAAAAACACGACTTATAGTCGGAAAAATACAGTAGTCTTTTACTGAATTGTATTGTCAAAAATAAGACACATTTGCTCCCCTGCCCAGGAAAGGGCCGTGAATGAAATGTCACCATTTTGATAACCTAACATCTCATATGTGTCATGAACATTCATTCATTCATTCATTTTCCATGCCGCTTTTCCTCACGAGGGTCGCGGAGGTGCTGGAGCCTATCCCAGCTAACTCGGGGCAGTAGGCAGGGGACACCCTGCACTGGTTGCCAGCCAATTGCAGGGCACAAGGAGACATACAACCATTCACGCGCACACTCATACCTACGGACAATTTAGAGTGCTCAATCAGCCTACCATGCATGTTTTTGGGATGTCTGACCAATTTTGAGAAGCATTCAACATACTGCTTCGGCGTAATGGTCTCAAACGTGCATGCAGGTTTTTGACAAAAATGCAAGATTCAATCCATAATACCCGATTTCCTGTTGGGTTTGGAATATGGGTGCAAGAGACTTTTTGGAGCAGTTTTGCACAACGTATCCACTCCCCAAATTTCATCACTCTACGTCGAAAAAAACTAATAGGACAGGCCTTTTTTAAAAATTGAAGGGGGCGCCACTGAGCCATTTTATTACATCTTTTGGCAATGTTGCTAAATTCATGAAATTTACATGAAGCCGCATGTATGTGCACATTTTGGTGAGTTTTCGAGCATGTTCAGACCTTGAAATTGGCCATTTTGAGACAAAATGCCGAGGGTCTTTTCACTTTCCTGTTTGGGTACTGCTACATCAACGAAAACTCAATATTTTTTGTCAGATACCTAAAGACATGTCTTAATGCTCCCCTGATGCAGGTTTGAGGTCAATTGATGTTTTTCACCAGGAGGAGGAGCCTTTCTCATTAAAAAGGGTGTTTCCTCTTCCCACAAGGGGGCGCCAGGCCTAATGGAAAATATTTCAATGCAGTCGTGTTCAGGTTAAGACACCTTACACGCATGCCAAATATGAAAAAGATTGGACCTTGTATCAGGAAGTTATTAATCATTAATGAAATTGGCGCGTTGCCAAAAAAACACCCGACTTTGGTACCCCGCCCAGCTCAGGCCCGTGGACGAAAACTCACCATTTTCACAACTTAGTATCTCATATGTCTCATCAACACTTTCACCAATTTTGAGGAAGATCCAACGTACTGGCTCGGCGCAATGGTCTGAAACGTGCATGCTGGTTTTCGCCCAAAATGCTATGTTTTTCAACATTCAATCCAAAATATCCCATTTCCTGTTGGGTTTGGAATATGGGTGCTGCAGACTTTTTGAAGCGTCTCTGGACAATGTATCCACTCCCCAAATTTCATCGCTCTACGTTGAAAAACATCAAAGCAAAGAGCATTTTTAAAATTGAAAGGGGGCGCCACTGAGCCATTTGTTGCTTTTTTTTAAAAACGTTGCTAAATTTTCGAAATTTTCGCGAAGCCGGATGTATGTGCAAATTTTGGTGAGTTTTTGAGCATGTTCAGGCCTTCAAATTGCCCATTTTCATTTGCCATGAAAAAATAATAATAATAACTAGCCCTGCAAGCAGGACTGACGGGCCCTCGCGTATGGCGCAACTCGGACGTCAAACAAAGTCGGAGGGCAGGCAGGTCGGGGCGGTGGCAGTCGACAACAGACAGATATCCAGGCAGATATATTGCATGTCTGAATGTTCAGAATTAGTGGGGAGAGAAAATGGCGACGGTCATGATGACTTTCTTATCGGACCCCTCTGCTTTAACAAAACAAAAGTGTTTATTAGGCACCTGAACACGGTCATTATGACTTTCCTATTGGACCCCTCTGCTTTAAGGAAACAAAAGTCTTACCGGAGTATAAGTCGCATTTGTGGGTGAAATGTACTTGATAAAATCCAACACATAGAACAGATATGTCATCTTGAAAGGCAATTTAATATAAAGATACAATAGAGAACAACATGCTGAATAAATGTACAGTGTACAGTGCATAAACAACGAAATGCGAATATACTGTCCTCACCAGGACGCTACCGCTCGGTCCTGGCTATAGACAGCGAACTCCAAAAAGACAATTCTGGATGTCCGCATAATTTGTTGAATCAATTTGGTCCTCGATAGCAAACAGGTTCACATCACCGTAAATAAATGATAATTACGTATTATTACAGCAATAATGTAACAGATTAGCATGCGTTCGCTAGCATTAGCACACCATTCAAACAACCACACAACTGGCTGTAAGTGTCCGCTCGCGGGTGGAAAACACACAACAACAGAAAAGATGATACACGCAGGCGTTGCCTCTGTAGAGATATTTTAAAGGCATAAACAATGAACGTAGGTTCGCAGCCGTCTTTCTCTCTCGCTAACTAGTCCACTCACTCACTCACTCACTCACTCACTCACTCACTCACTCACTCACTCACTCACTCACTCACTCACTCACTCACTCACTCACTCACTCACTCACTCACTCACTCACTCACTCACTCACTCACTCACTCACTCACTCAGAGCTACGTGGCTGTCTGTCTTCTTCTGGTGTGCGAGCGCTTATTCACGTAAACAAGTGCGAGTGCGCTCCCAGGTGGGCGTGAAAGCGCCACAAACTAAATGCATCCATTTCAATATAAAAAAGTCAATTATACAATTGAACATACATTGCCAAAGGCAGAACGCGAACGTGGCCATAGCTATTAACAGTTATTCAGATAACTATAGCATGCTAACAAGTTTACAAAACCATCAGTCCAAAACACCAAAATAACACGGGAAATTATATCATAATGTGTTAATAATTTCACTCACCAGGGGGCACCAGGCCTAATGGTTTTGTAAACCTGTTAGCATGCTATAGTAATCTGAATAACTGTTAATAGCTATGGCCACGTTCGCGTTCTGCCTTTGGCAATGTATGTTCAATTGTATAATTGACTTTTTTATATTGAAATGGATGCATTTAGTTTGTGGCGCTTTCACGCCCAACTGGGAGCGCACTCGTTATTATTATTTTTTCATGGCAAATGAAAATGGCCATAGCTATTAAGAGTTATTCAGATAACTATAGCATGCTAACAAGTTTACAAAACCATTTGTCCAAAACACCTAAATAACATGGGAAATGTTATCATAATGTGTTCATAATTTCACACATAAGTCACTGCTGAGTATAAGTCGCACCCCAAACCAAAATATGAAGAAAAAAAAACATGACTTATAGTCGGAAAAATACAGTAGTCTTTTACTGAATTGTATTGTCAAAAATAAGACACATTTGCTCCCCTGCCCAGGAAAGGGCCGTGAATGAAATGTCACCATTTTGATAACCTAACATCTCATATGTGTCATGAACATTCATTCATTCATTCATTTTCCATGCCGCTTTTCCTCACGAGGGTCGCGGAGGTGCTGGAGCCTATCCCAGCTAACTCGGGGCAGTAGGCAGGGGACACCCTGAACTGGTTGCCAGCCAATTGCAGGGCACAAGGAGACATACAACCATTCACGCGCACACTCATACCTACGGACAATTTAGAGTGCTCAATCAGCCTACCATGCATGTTTTTGGGATGTCTGACCAATTTTGAGAAGCATTCAACTTACTGCTTCGGCGTAATGGTCTCAAACGTGCATGCAGGTTTTTGACAAAAATGCAAGATTCAATCCATAATACCCGATTTCCTGTTGGGTTTGGAATATGGGTGCAAGAGACTTTTTGGAGCAGTTTTGCACAACGTATCCACTCCCCAAATTTCATCACTCTACGTCGAAAAAAACTAATAGGACAGGCCTTTTTTAAAAATTGAAGGGGGCGCCACTGAGCCATTTTATTACATCTTTTGGCAATGTTGCTAAATTCATGAAATCTACATGAAGCCACATGTATGTGCACATTTTGGTGAGTTTTCGAGCATGTTCAGACCTTGAAATTTGCCATTTTGAGAGAAAATGCCGAGGGTCTTTTCACTTTCCTGTTTGGATACTGCAACATCAACGAAAACTCAATATTTTTCATCAGATACCTAAAGACATGTCTTAAGGCTCCCCTGATGCAGGTTTGAGATCAATTGATGTTTGTCACCAGGAGGAGGAGCCTTTTTCGTAAAAAAGGGTGTTTCCTCTTCCCACAAGGGGGCGCCAGGCCTAATGGAAAATATTTCAATGCAGTCGTGTTCAGGTTAAGACACCTTACATGCATGCCAAATATGAAAAAGATTGGACCTTGTATCAGGAAGTTATTAATCATTTACTGAAATTGGCGCGTTGCCAAAAAAACACCCGACTTTGGTACCCCGCCCAGGTCAGGCCCGTGGACGAAAACTCACCATTTTCACAACTTAGTATCTCATATGTCTCATGAACACTTACACCAATTTTGAGGAAGATCCAACGTACTGGCTCGGCGCAACGGTCTGAAACGTGCATGCTGGTTTTCGCCCAAAATGCTATATTTTTCAACATTCAATCCAGAATATCCCATTTCCTGTTGGGTTTGGAATATGGGTGCTTAGACTTTTTGAAGCGGTTCTGGACAACGTATCCACTCCCCAAATTTCATCCACCTACGTTGAAATACATCAAAGCAAAGGGCATTTTGAAAATTGCAAGGGGGCGCCACTGAGCCATTTTAAAATTTTTTTTGTAAACGTTGCCAAATTGTCGAAATTTTCGCGAAGCCGGATGTATGTGCAAATTTTGGTGAGTTTTTGAGCATGTTCAGGCCTTCAAATTGGCCATTTTCATTTGCCATGAAAAAAAAAAAATAATAATAATAATCCTTCGAAGAACAATAGGGCCTCGCACGCTGAGAGTGCTCGGGCCCTAATAATAATAACTAGCCCTGCAAGCAGGACTGAACGGGCCCTCGCGTATGGCGCAACTCGGACGTCAAACAAAGTCGAAGGGCAGGCAGGTCGGGGCAGTGGCAGTCGACAACAGACAGATATCCAGGCAGATATATTGCATGTCTGAATGTTCAGAATTAGTGGGGAGAGAAAATGGCGACGGTCATTATGACTTTCCTATGGGACCCCTCTGCTTTAACAAAACAAAATTGTTTATTAGGCACCTGAACACGGTCATTATGACTTTCCTTTTGGACCCCTCTGCTTTAACGAAACAAAATTGTTGATCAGGCACCTGAACACATGTCTTAAGGCTCCCCTGATTCAGGTTTGAGGTCAATTGATTTTTGTCCCTGAGAAGCAGGAGCCTTTCTCTTTAACTAAAAGTGTGTTTCCTGTTCCCAGTAGGGGGCGCCAGGCGTAATGAGTAATATTTCAATAAAGTCATGTGCAGGCTGAAATACTTCACATTCATGCCAAATATGAAAAAGATTGCACCTTCAATCAGGAAGTTATTACCGTATTTTTCGGACTACAAGTCGCACCTGAGTATAAGTCGCACAAGCCAGAAAATGCCCAACAAAGAGAAAAAAAACATATATAAGTCTTACCGGAGTATAAGTCGCAATTTTGGGGGAAATTTACTTGATAAAATCCAACACATAGAACAGATATGTCATCTTGAAAGGCAGTTTAATATAAAAATACAATAGAGAACAACATGCTGAATAAATGTACAGTGTACAGTGCATAAACAACGAAATGCGAATATACTGTCCTCACCAGGACGCTACCGCTCGGTCCTGGCTATATACAGCGAACTCCAAAAAGACAATGCTGGACGTCCGCATAATGTGTTGAATCAATTTGGTCCTCGATAGCAAACAGGTTCACATCAACGTAAATAAATGATAATTAGGTACTATTGCAGCAATAACGTGACAGATTAGCATGCGTTCGCTAGCATTAGCACACCATTCAAACAACCACACAACTGGCTGTAAGTGTCCGCTCGCGGGTGGAAAACACACAACAACAACAGAAAAGATGATACACGCAGGCGTTGCCTCTGTAGAGATATTTTAAAAGCATAAACAATGAACGTAGGTTCGCAGCCGTCTTTCCCTCTCGCTAACTCGCCCACTCACTCACTCACTCACTCACTCACTCACTCACTCACTCACTCACTCACTCACTCACTCACTCACTCACTCACTCACTCACTCACTCACTCACTCAGAGCTACGTAGCTGTCTGTCTTCTTCTGGTGTGCGAGCGCTCTTCTTCACGTAAACAAGTGCGAGTGCGCTCCCAGGTGGGCGTGAAAGCGCCACAAACTAAATGCATCCATTTCAATATAAAAAAAGTCAATTATACATTTGAACATACATTGCCAAAGGCAGAACGCGAACGTGGCCATAGCTATTAAGAGTTATTCAGATAACTATAGCATGCTAACAAGTTCACAAAACCATTAGTCCAAAACACCAAAATAAAATGGGAAATTTTATCATAATGTGTTAATAATTTCACACATAAGTCGCTGCTGAGTATAAGTCGCACCCCAAAGCAAAATATGAAAAAAACCGCGACTTATAGTCATTGACTGAATTGTAATGTCAAAAATAAGACACATTTGCTCCCCTGGCCAGGAAAGGGCCGTGAATGAAATGTCACCATTTTGATAACCTAACATCTCATATGTGTCATGAATAGTCTGACCAATTTTGAGGAGCATTCAACTTACTGCCTCGGCGTAATGGTGTCAAACGTGCATGCTGGTTTTAGACAAAAATGCCATGTTGTGCAAGATTCAATCCCTAATACCCGATTTCCTGTTGGGTTTGGAATATGGGTGCAAGAGACTTTTTGGAGCAGTTTTGCACAACGTATCCACTCCCCAAATTTCATCACTCTACGTCGAAAAAAACTAATAGGACAGGCCTTTTTTAAAAATTGAAGGGGGCGCCACTGAGCCATTTTATTACATCTTTTGGCAATGTTGCTAAATTCATGAAATTTACATGAAGCCGCATGTATGTGCAAATTTAGGTGAGTTTTCGAGCATGTTCAGACCTGGAAATTGGCCATTTTGTGACAAAATGCCGAGGGTCTTTTCACTTTCCTGTTTGGGTACTGCTACATCAACGAAAACTCAATATTTTTCATCATATACCTAAAGACATGTCTTAAGGCTCCCCTGATGCAGGTTTGAGGTCAATTGATGTTTTTCACCAGGAGGAGGAGCCTTTCTCGTAAAAATGGGTGTTTCCTCTTCCCACAAGGGGGCGCCAGGCCTAATGGAAAATATTTCAATGCAGTCGTGTTCAGGTTAAGACACCTTACACGCATGCCAAATATGAAAAAGATTGGACCTTGTATCAGGAAGTTATTAATCATTTACTGAAATTGGCGCGTTGCCAAAAAAACACCCGACTTTGGTACCCCGCCCAGGTTAGGCCCGTGGACGAAAACTCACCATTTTCACAACTTAATATCTCATATGTCTCATGAAGACGTACACCAATTTTGAGGAAGATCCAACGTACTGGCTCGGCGCAATGGTCTGAAACGTGCATGCTGGTTTTCGCCCAAAATGCTATGTTTTTCAACATTCAATCCAAAATATCCGATTTCCTGTTGGGTTTGGAATATGGGTGCTGCAGACTTTTTGAAGCGTCTCTGGACAACGTATCCACTCCCCAAATTTCATCGCTCTACGTTGAAAAACATCAAAGCAAAGGGCATTTTTAAAATTTCAAGGGGGCGCCACTGAGCCATTTTTTGATTTTTTTAAAAAACGTTGCTAAATTTTCGAAATTTTCGCGAAGCCGGATGTATATGCAAATTTTGGTGAGTTTTTGAGCATGTTCAGGCCTTCAAATTGGCCATTTTCATTTGCCATGAAAAAATAATAATAATAATAATAAATATGGGTGCTTTAGACTTTTTGAAGCGGTTCTGGACAACGTATCCACTCCCCAAATTTCATCGCCCTACGTTGAAATACATCAAAGCAAAGGGCATTTTGAAAATTGCAAGGGGGCGCCACTGAGCCATTTTTTTATTTTTTTTGTAAACGTTGCCAAATTGTCGAAATTTTCGCGAAGCCGGATGTATGTGCAAATTTTGGTGAGTTTTTGAGCATGTTCAGGCCTTCAAATTGGCCATTTTCATTTGCCATGAAAAAAAAATAATAATAATAATAATCCTTCGAAGAACAATAGGGCCTCGCACGCTGAGAGTGCTCGGGCCCTAATAATAATCCTTCGAAGAACAATAGGGCCTCGCACGCTGAGAGTGCTCGGGCCCTAATAATAATAATAATAACTAGCCCTGCAAGCAGGACTGACGGGCGTATGGCGCAACTCGGACGTCAAACAAAGTCGGAGGGCAGGCAGGTCGGGGCGGTGGCAGTCGACAACAGACAGATATCCAGGCAGATATATTGCATGTCTGAATGTTCAGAATTAGTGGGGAGAGAAAATGGCGACGGTCATGATGACTTTCTTATCGGACCACTCTGCTTTAACAAAACAAAAGTGTTTATTAGGCACCTGAACACGGTCATTATGACTTTCCTATTGGACCCCTCTGCTTTAAGGAAACAAAAGTCTTACCGGAGTATAAGTCGCATTTGTGGGTGAAATTTACTTGATAAAATCCAACACATAGAACAGATATGTCATCTTGAAAGGCAATTTAATATAAAGATACAATAGAGAACAACATGCTGAATAAATGTACAGTGTACAGTGCATAAACAACGAAATGCGAATATACTGTCCTCACCAGGACGCTACCGCTCGGTCCTGGCTATAGACAGCGAACTCCAAAAAGACAATTCTGGATGTCCGCATAATTTGTTGAATCAATTTGGTCCTCGATAGCAAACAGGTTCACATCACCGTAAATAAATGATAATTACGTACTATTACAGCAATAATGTAACAGATTAGCATGCGTTCGCTAGCATTAGCACACCATTCAAACAACCACACAACTGGCTGTAAGTGTCCGCTCGCGGGTGGAAAACACACAACAACAGAAAAAATGATACACGCAGGCGTTGCCTCTGTAGAGATATTTTAAAGGCATAAACAATGAACGTAGGTTCGCAGCCGTCTTTCTCTATTGCTAACTCGCCCACTCACTCACTCACTCACTCACTCACTCACTCACTCACTCACTCACTCACTCACTCACTCACTCACTCACTCACTCACTCACTCACTCACTCACTCACTCACTCACTCACTCACTCACTCACTCAGAGCTATGTGGCTGTCTGTCTTCTTCTGGTGTGCGAGCGCTTATTCACGTAAACAAGTGCGAGTGCGCTCCCAGGTGGGCGTGAAAGCGCCACAAACTAAATGCATCCATTTCAATATAAAAAAGTCAATTATACAATTGAACATACATTGCCAAAGGCAGAACGCGAACGTGGCCATAGCTATTAACAGTTATTCAGATAACTATAGCATGCTAACAAGTTTACAAAACCATCAGTCCAAAACACCAAAATAACACGGGAAATTATATCATAATGTGTTCATAATTTCACTCACCAGGGGGCACCAGGCCTAATGGTTTTGTAAACCTGTTAGCATGCTATAGTAATCTGAATAACTGTTAATAGCTATGGCCACGTTCGCGTTCTGCCTTTGGCAATGTATGTTCAATTGTATAATTGACTTTTTTATATTGAAATGGATGCATTTAGTTTGTGGCGCTTTCACGCCCAACTGGGAGCGCACTCGTTATTATTATTTTTTCATGGCAAATGAAAATGGCCATAGCTATTAAGAGTTATTCAGATAACTATAGCATGCTAACAAGTTTACAAAACCATTAGTCCAAAACACCTAAATAACATGGGAAATGTTATCATAATGTGTTAATAATTTCACACATAAGTCACGGCTGAGTATAAGTCGCACCCCAAACCAAAATATGAAGAAAAAAAAACACGACTTATAGTCGGAAAAATACAGTAGTCTTTTACTGAATTGTATTGTCAAAAATAAGACACATTTGCTCCCCTGCCCAGGAAAGGGCCGTGAATGAAATGTCACCATTTTGATAACCTAACATCTCATATGTGTCATGAACATTCATTCATTCATTCATTTTCCATGCCGCTTTTCCTCACGAGGGTCGCGGAGGTGCTGGAGCCTATCCCAGCTAACTCGGGGCAGTAGGCAGGGGACACCCTGAACTGGTTGCCAGCCAATTGCAGGGCACAAGGAGACATACAACCATTCACGCGCACACTCATAGCTACGGACAATTTAGAGTGCTCAATCAGCCTACCATGCATGTTTTTGGGATGTCTGACCAATTTTGAGAAGCATTCAACTTACTGCTTCGGCGTAATGGTCTCAAACGTGCATGCAGGTTTTTGACAAAAATGCAAGATTCAATCCATAATACCCGATTTCCTGTTGGGTTTGGAATATGGGTGCAAGAGACTTTTTGGAGCAGTTTTGCACAACGTATCCACTCCCCAAATTTCATCACTCTACGTCGAAAAAAACTAATAGGACAGGCCTTTTTTAAAAATTGAAGGGGGCGCCACTGAGCCATTTTATTACATCTTTTGGCAATGTTGCTAAATTCATGAAATCTACATGAAGCCACATGTATGTGCACATTTTGGTGAGTTTTCGAGCATGTTCAGACCTTGAAATTTGCCATTTTGAGAGAAAATGCCGAGGGTCTTTTCACTTTCCTGTTTGGATACTGCAACATCAACGAAAACTCAATATTTTTCATCAGATACCTAAAGACATGTCTTAAGGCTCCCCTGATGCAGGTTTGAGATCAATTGATGTTTTTCACCAGGAGGAGGAGCCTTTTTCGTAAAAAAGGGTGTTTCCTCTTCCCACAAGGGGGCGCCAGGCCTAATGGAAAATATTTCAATGCAGTCGTGTTCAGGTTAAGACACCTTACATGCATGCCAAATATGAAAAAGATTGGACCTTGTATCAGGAAGTTATTAATCATTTACTGAAATTGGCGCGTTGCCAAAAAAACACCCGACTTTGGTACCCCGCCCAGGTCAGGCCCGTGGACGAAAACTCACCATTTTCACAACTTAGTATCTCATATGTCTCATGAACACTTACACCAATTTTGAGGAAGATCCAACGTACTGGCTCGGCGCAACGGTCTGAAACGTGCATGCTGGTTTTCGCCCAAAATGCTATGTTTTTCAACATTCAATCCAGAATATCCCATTTCCTGTTGGGTTTGGAATATGGGTGCTTTAGACTTTTTGAAGCGGTTCTAGACAACGTATCCACTCCCCAAATTTCATCGCCCTACGTTGAAATACATCAAAGCAAAGGGCATTTTGAAAATTGCAAGGGGGCGCCACTGAGCCATTTTTTTATTTTTTTTGTAAACGTTGCCAAATTGTTGCAATTTTCGCGAAGCCGGATGTATGTGCAAATTTTGGTGAGTTTTTGAGCATGTTCAGGCCTTCAAATTGGCCATTTTCATTTGCCATGAAAAAAAAATAATAATAACTAGGCCTGCAAGCAGGACTGAACGGGCCCTCGCAATCTAGCGCAACTCGGACGTCACGCAAGTCGGACTGTGTGCAGGTCAGGGTGGTGGCAGATCCTCCTCTCTAATCATCTCATTAGAACCTAACATGCTCGAAAGTCGCCTAATTACATTCCCACACCCAAGAGATAAAAACCCCTATTGGAGAGAGTACTACAAAAAAGGAGCCACTACTGAGCTGTGCAGCCAAGCCCTTATTCAAAACCAAAATTAATCTTCTAACTTGGCCAATTCGACCAAGTGTGCCAAATATTGTGGCTCCATAAGCTCCCTGAGTCTCTGAAAAAAAATATTTCCTTTAAATGGCGAACAAAGGGTCGTCACGGCAACAGACAGAGACACGTGGACATGGGCCGTAAAAAAGTATTTTAATAGGTCTTGAAACTACAATGACCAACATGAAAAGAACTGGACATGTTTTGGAAAAACGAGTGACTTCCTATCGCCACTAGTTGGCGCTGTAGGGTTGATGCAAATGACCCCTACAAGTTCCTTCAGGGTATGACTCTCAACAAGCACGGGAAGTTTGGCGCAGATATGTTCTATATCTGCCGAGTTATGATTGTTCAAAGTTTTTGGAGAGAAAAATTGTTGACAGTCATTTTCACTTTCCTGTTTGGACCCCTCCGCTTCAACGAAACTTCAATATTTTTCATCAGGCACCTGAAGACAGGTCTTAAGGCTTCCCTTATGCAGGTTTGAGGTAGATTGGTTTTTTCCCTTTAGAGGAGGAGTGTGTCCCGTAAAAAAGGGCATTTCCTGTTTCCACTAGGAGGCGCCAGGCACAAATGGTAAATTTTCAATCCAGTCCTGCTCAGGCTGGTATACCTCACACACATGCCAGATTTAAAATAGATTTAACATTGTATGAGGGTGTTATCAGTCATTTTCCGAATTTGGTGTTTTGGCGAAAAAATGGAAGAATTTGGCGCCCCGCCCAGGTCAGGCCCGTGAATGAAAACACACCATTTTTATAACTTAAGATTTCATATGCCTCATGAACAGTCTCGCCAATTTTGAGAATGATCAAACTAATTCCCTAGGTGCCAAGGTGTAAAATGTGCACACTGTAAATCGATAAAAAGTTCACATTCAATCCAAAATACCCGATTTCCTGTAGGATTTGGAATGTGTGTGCAAGAGACTTTTTGGAGCAGTTTTGCACAAAGTTTTGACTCTCCAAATTTCATCACTCTATGTTAGAAAAACCTAAATGGAGAGGCCTTTTTGAAAATTTCAAGGGGGCGCCACTGAGCCATTTTCTTAAATTGTTTCGTAACGTTGCAAGATTATCGAACGTTATCCAAAGCCGCATGTATGTGCAAATTTTGGTGAGTTTTTATGCATATTCAAGCCTCCAAATGTAAACTCTTACTGTGAACCCATGAAAATTTCACATTCGATCCAAAATACCCGATTTCCTGTCTGATCTGGAATATGGGTGCAAGAGACTTTTTGGAGCAGTTTTGCATAAGGTATCTACTCCCCAAATTTCCTTGCTCTATGTTGAAAAAACCCAATAGGAAAGGCCTTTTTTAAAACTTCTTTCTGTCGCCACTAGTTGGCACTGTAGAGTTGATGCAAATGACCCCTACAAGAACCTTCAGGGTATGACTCTCAACAAACACGGAAAGTTTGGCGCAGATATGTTGCATATCTGCCGAGTTATGACTGTTCAAAATTTTTGGCGAGACAAATTGTTGACGGTCATTTTCACTTCCAGTTTGGACCTCTCCGCTTCAACGAAACCTCAATATTTTTCATCAGGGACCTGAACACATGTCTTGAGGCTCCCCTGAAACAGGTTTGAGGTCAATAGATTTTTTTCCCTTGGAGGAGGAGCCTGTCTCGTAAAGAAGGCCATTTCCTGTTCCCACTAGGGGGCGCCAGGCCTAATGGGTAATATTTCAATGCAGTCGTGTTCAGGCTGGGATATCTCATATACATGCTAGAAATGAAAAAGATTGAACGTTGTATCACGGAGTTTTTAATCATTTTCTGAATTTGGTATTTTGCCCAAAAATGGCCGACTTTGGGACCACGCCCAGGTCAGACCCTTGAGTGAAAACTCACCATTTTGAAAACTTAAGATCTCATATGTCTCCTGAATAGTCTGACCAATTTTGAAGACTATCCAACTATTTTCTTCAGCGACAAGGTCTCAAATGTAAATCGATAAAATTTCACATTTGATCCAAAATTTCCGGCTTCCTGTTGGGTTTGGAATATGGGTGCAAGAGACTTTTTGGAGCAGTTTTGCACAATGTATCGACTTGCCAAATTTCATCGTTCTACGTTGAAAAAACCTAATAGGAAAGGCCTTTTTGAAAATTTCAAGGGGGCGCCACTGAGCCATTTTGTTAAATTTTTTTGTAGATTATCAAAATTTACGCAAATTTGCATGTATGTGCAAATTTTGGTGAGTTTTCGTGCATGTTCAGGCCTCCAAATGTAAACTCAAACTGTGAACCGATAAAAATTTCACATTTGATCCAAAATATCCGATTTCCTGTTGGATTTGGAATATGGGTGCAAGAGGCTTTTTTGAACAGTTAGGCATAAGGTATCTACTCCCCAAATTTCATTGCTCTACGTTGAAAACCTGAGAGGAGAGGCCTTTTTGAAAATTTTAAGGGTCAAGGGGGCGCCACTGAGCCATTTTTTGACATTTTTTCAAAACGACACAAGATTATCGAAATTTACGCAAAGCCGCACGTTTGTGCAAATTTTGGTGACTTTTCGTGCATGTTCAGGCCTCCAAATTGGCCATTTTCATTTGCCCTGAAAAAAGAAGAATAATAATAATAATAATAATAATAATAATAATAATAATAATAATAATAATAATCCTTTGCAAAACAATAGGGCCTTCGCACGCTTAGTGCTCGGGCCCTAACTAGCCCTGCAAGCAGGACTGAACGGGCCCTCGCGTATGGCGCAAGTCGGACGTCAAAGAAAGTCGGAGGGCACGCAGGTCGGGGCGGTGGCAGTCGACAACAGAGAGATATCCAGGCACATATATTGCATGTCTGAATGTTCAGAATTAGTGGGGAGAGAAAATGGCGACGGTCATTATGACTTTCGTATCGGACCCCTCTGCTTTAACAAAACAAAATTATTTATTAGGCACCTGAACGCGGTCATTATGACTTTGCTATTGGACCCCTCTCCTCTGCTTTAACGAAACAAAATTGTTGATCAGGCACCTGAACACATGTCTTAAGGCTCCGCTGATTCAGGTTTGAGGTCAATTGATTTTTGGCCCTGAGAAGCAGGAGCCTTTCTATTTAATTAAAAGGGTGTTTCCTGTTCCCACTAGGGGGCGCCATGCGTAATGGGTAATATTTCAATAAAGTCATGTGCAGGCTGAAATACTTCACATTCATGCCAAATATGAAAAAGATTGCACCTTCAATCAGGAAGTTATTACCGTATTTCTGGGACTACAAGTCGCACCTGAGTACAAGTCGCACAAGCCATAAAATACCCAACAAAGAGAAAAAAAACATATAGGTCGCACCGGAGTATAAGTCGCATTTTTGGGGGAAATTTACAAACAATTAGCAAACAGGTTCACATCAACGTAAATAAATGATAATTAGGTACTATTACAGCAATAACGTAACAGATTAGCATGCGTTCGCTCGCATTAGCACACCATTCAAACAACCACACAACTGGCTGTAAGTGTCCGCTCGCGGGTGGAAAACACACAACAACAACAGAAAAGATGATACACGCAGGCGTTGCCTCTGTAGAGATATTTTAAAAGCATAAACAATGAACGTAGGTTCGCAGCCGTCTTTCCCTCTCGCTAACTCGCCCACTCACTCACTCACTCACTCACTCACTCACTCACTCACTCACTCACTCACTCACTCACTCACTCACTCACTCACTCACTCACTCACTCACTTACTCACTCAGAGCTACGTAGCTGTCTGTCTTCTTCTGGTGTGCAAGCGCTCTTCTTCACGTGAACAAGTGCGAGTGTGCTCCCAGGTGGGCGTGAAAGCTCCACAAACTAAATGCATCCATTTCAATATAAAAAAGTCAATTATACAATTGAACATACATTGCCAAAGGCAGAACGCGAACGTGGCCATAGCTATTAAGAGTTATTCAGATAACTATAGCATGCTAACAAGTTTACAAAACCATTAGTCCAAAACACCAAAATAACATGGGAAATTTTATCATAATGTGTTAATAATTTCACACATAAGTCGCTGCTGAGTATAAATCGCACCCCAAACCAAAATATGAAAACAACCGCGACTTATAGTCCGAAAAATACAGTAGTCATTTACTGAATTGTATTGTCAAAAATAAGACACATTTGCTCCCCTGCCCAGGAAAGGGTCGTGAATGAAATGCCACCATTTTGATAACCTAACATCTCATATGTGTCATGAACAATCTGACCAATTTTGAGGAGCATTCAACTTACTGCTTCGGCGTAATGGTCTCAAACGTGCACGCAGGTTTTTGACAAAAAATGCCATGTTCTGCAAGATTCAATCCATAATACCTGATTTCCTGTTGGGTTTGGAATATGGGTGCAAGAGACTTTTTGGAGCAGTTTTGCACAACGTATCTACTCCCCAAATTTCATCACTCTACGTCGAAAAAAACTAATAGGACAGGCCTTTTGTAAAAATTGAAGGGGGCGCCACTGAGCCATTTTATTACATCTTTTGGCAATGTTGCTAAATTCATGAAATTTACATGAAGCCGCATGTATGTGCACATTTTGGTGAGTTTTCGAGCATGTTCAGACCTTGAAATTGGCCATTTTGAGACAAAATGCCGAGGGTCTTTTCACTTTCCTGTTTGGGTACTGCTACATCAACGAAAACTCAATATTTTTTGTCAGATACCTAAAGACATGTCTTAATGCTCCCCTGATGCAGGTTTGAGGTCAATTGATGTTTTTCACCAGGAGGAGGAGCCTTTTTAGTAAAAAAGGGTGTTTCCTCTTCCCACAAGGGGGCGCCAGGCCTAATGGAAAATATTTCAATGCAGTCATGTTCAGGTTAAGACACTTTACACGCATGCCAAATATGAAAAAGATTGGACCTTGTATCAGGAAGTTATTAATCATTTACTGAAATTGGCGCGTGGCCAAAAAAACACTCGACTTTGGTACCCCGCCCAGGTCAGGCCCGTGGACGAAAACTCACCATTTTCACAACTTAGTATCTCATATGTCTCATCAACACTTTCACCAATTTTGAGGAAGATCCAACGTACTGGCTCGGCGCAATGGTCTGAAACGTGCATGCTGGTTTTCGCCCAAAATGCTATGTTTTTCAACATTCAATCCAAAATATCCCATTTCCTGTTGGGTTTGGAATATGGGTGCTGCAGACTTTTTGAAGCGTCTCTGGACAATGTATCCACTCCCCAAATTTCATCGCTCTACGTTGAAAAACATCAAAGCAAAGAGCATTTTTAAAATTGCAAGGGGGCGCCACTGAGCCATTTGTTGATTTTTTCTTTAAACGTTGCTAAATTTTCGAAATTTTCGCGAAGCCGGATGTATGTGCAAATTTTGGTGAGTTTTTGAGCATGTTCAGGCCTTCAAATTGCCCATTTTCATTTGCCATTAAAAAATAATAATAATAACTAGGCCTGCAAGCAGGACTGAACGGGCCCTCGCAATCTAGCGCAACTCGGACGTCACGCAACTCGGACTGTGTGCAGGTCAGGGTGGTGGCAGATCCTCCTCTCTAATCATCTCATTAGAACCTAACATGCTCGAAAGTCGCCTATTTACATTCCCACACCCAAGAGATAAAAACCCCTATTGGAGAGAGTACTACAAAAAAGGAGCCACTACTGAGCTGTGCAGCCAAGCCCTTATTCAAAACCAAAATTAATCTTCTAACTGGGCCAATTCGACCAAGTGTGCCAACTATTGTGGCTCTATAAGCTCCCTGAATCTCTGAAAAAAAATATTTCCTTGAAATGGCGAACAAAGGGTCGTCACGGCAACAGACAGAGACACGTGGACATGGGCCGTAAAAAAGTATTTTAATAGGTCTTGAAACTACAATGACCAACATGAAAAGAACTGGACATGTTTTGGAAAAACGAGTGACTTTCTATCGCCACTAGTTGGCGCTGTAGGGTTGATGCAAATGACCCCTACAAGGCCCTTCAGGGTATGACTCTCAACAAGCACGGGAAGTTTGGCGCAGATATCTTGTATATCTGCCGAGTTATGACTGTTCAAAGTTTTTGGAGAGAAAAATTGTTGACAGTCATTTTCACTTTCCTGTTTGGACCCCTCCGCTTCAACGAAACTTCAATATTTTTCATCAGGCACCTGAAGACAGGTCTTAAGGTTTCCCTTATGCAGGTTTGAGGTAGATTGATTTTTTCCTTTAGAGGAGGAGTGTGTCCCGTAAAAAAGGGCATTTCCTGTTCCCACTAGGAGGCGCCAGGCACAAATGGTAAATTTTCAATCCAGTCCTGCTCAGGCTGGTATACCTCACACACATGCCAGATTTAAAATAGATTGAACGTTGTATGAGGGAGTTATCAGTCATTTTCCGAATTCGGTGTTTTGGCGAAAAAATGGAAGAATTTGGCGCCCCGCCCAGGTCAGGCCCGTGAATGAAAACACACCATTTTTATAACTTAAGATTTCATATGCCTCATGAACAGTCTCACCAATTTTGAGAATGATCAAACTAATTCCCTAGGTGCCAAGGTGTAAAATGTGCACACTGTAAATCGATAAAAAGTTCACATTCAATCCAAAATACCCGATTTCCTGTAGGATTTGGAATGTGTGTGCAAGAGACTTTTTGGAGCAGTTTTGCACAAAGTTTTGACTCTCCAAATTTCATCACTCTATGTGAGAAAAACCTAAATGGAGAGGCCTTTTTGAAAAATTCAAGGGGGCGCCACTGAGCCATTTTGTTAAATTGTTTCGTAACGTTGCAAGATTATCGAACGTTATCCAAAGCCGCATGTATGTGCAAATTTTGGTGAGTTTTTATGCATATTCAAGCCTCCAAATGTAAACTCTTACTGTGAACCCATGAAAATTTCACATTCGATCCAAAATACCCGATTTCCTGTTGGATTTGGAATATGGGTGCAAGAGACTTTTTGGAGCAGTTTTGCATAAGGTATCTACTCCCCAAATTTCCTTGCTCTATGTTGAAAAAACCCAATAGGAAAGGCCTTTTTTAAAACTTCTTTCTGTCGCCACTAGTTGGCACTGTAGAGTTGATGCAAATGACCCCTACACGAACCTTCAGGGTATGACTCTCAACAAACACGGGAAGTTTGGCGCAGATATGTTGTATATCTGCCGAGTTATGACTGTTCAAAGTTTTTGGCGAGACAAATTGTTGACGGTTATTTTCACTTCCAGTTTGTACCTCTCCGCTTCTACAAAACCTCAATATTTTTCATTAGGCACCTGAACACATGTCTTGAGGCTCCCCTGAAACAGGTTTGAGGTCAATAGATTTTTTTCCCTTGGAGGAGGAGCCTGTCTCGTAAAGAAGGCCATTTCCTGTTCCCACTAGGGGGCGCCAAGCCTAATGGGTAAAATTTAAATGCAGTCGTGTTCAGGCTGGGATATCTCATATACTTGCTAGAAATGAAAAAGATTGAACGTTGTATCACGGAGTTTTTAATCATTTTCTGAATTTGGTGTTTTGCCCAAAAATGGCCAACTTTGGGACTACGCCCAGGCCAGACCCTTGGATGAAAACTCACCATTTTGAAAACTTAAGATCTCATATGTCTCCTGTATAGTCTGACCAATTTTGAAGACGATCCAACTATTTTCTTCAGCGACAAGGTCTCAAATGTAAATCGATAAAATTTCGCATTTGATCCAAAATTTCCGACTTCCTGTTGGATTTGGAATATAGGTGCAAGAGACTTTTTGGAGCAGTTTTACGCAATGTATCGACTCACCAAATTTCATCATTCTACGTTGAAAAAACCTAATAGGAAAGGCCTTTTTGAAAATTTCAAGGGGGCGCCACTGAGCGATTTTGTTAAATTTTTTTGTAGATTATCAAAATTTACGCAAAGTTGCATGTATGTGCAAATTTTGGTGAGTTTTCGTGCATGTTCAGGCCTCCAAACGTAAACTCCAACTGTGAACCGAAAAAATTTCACATTTGATCCAAAATATCCGATTTCCTGTCGGATTTGGAATATGGGTGCAAGAGGCTTTTTTGAACAGTTAGGCATAAGGTATCTACTCCCCAAATTTCATCGCTCTACGTTGAAAACCTGAGAGGAGAGGCCTTTTTGAAAATTTTAAGGGTCAAGGGGGCGCCACTGAGCCATTTTTTGAAATTTTTTCAAAACGACGCAAGATTATCAAATTTTACGCGAATCTGCACGTATGTGCAAATTTTGGTGACTTTTCGTGCATGTTCAGGCCTCCAAATTGGCCATTTTCATTTGCCATGAAGAAAGAAGAATAATAATAATAATAATAATAATAATCCTTTGCATTACAATAGGGCCTTCGCACGCCTAGTGCTCGGGCCCTAACTAGGCCTGCAAGCAGGACTGAACGGGCCCTCGCAATCTAGCGCAACTCGGACGTCACGCAACTCGGACTGTGTGCAGGTCAGGGTGGTGGCAGATCCTCCTCTCTAATCATCTCATTAGAACCTAACATGCTCGAAAATCGCCTATTTACATTCCCACACCCAAGAGATAAAAACTCCTATTGGAGAGAGTACTACAAAAAAGGAGCCACTACTGAGCTGTGCAGCCAAGCCCTTATTCAAAACCAAAATTAATCTTCTAACTGGGCCAATTCGACCAAGTGTGCCAAATATTGTGGCTCTATAAGCTGCCTGAGTCTCTGAAAAAAAAGATTTCCTTTAAATGGCGAACAAAGGGTCGTCACGGCAACAGACAAAGACACGTGGACATTGGCCGTAAATAAGTATTTTAATAGGTCTTGAAACTACAATGACCAACCTGAAAAGAACTGGACATGTTTTGGAAAAACGAGTGACTTTCTATCGCCACTAGTTGGCGCTGTAGGGTTGATGCAAATGACCCCTACAAGGCCCTTCAGGGTATGACTCTCAACAAGCACGGGAAGTTTGGCGCAGATATCTTGTATATCTGCCGAGTTATGACTGTTCAAAGTTTTTGGAGAGAAAAATTGTTAACAGTCATTTTCACTTTCCTGTTTGGACCCTTCCGCTTCAACGAAACTTCAATATTTTTCATCAGGCAGCTGAAGACAGGTCTTAAGGCTTCCCTTATGCAGGTTTGAGGTAGATTGATTTTTTCTTTTAGAGGAGGAGTGTGTCCCGTAAAAAAGGGCATTTCCTGTTCCCACTAGGAGGCGCCAGGCACAAATGGTAAATGTTCAATCCAGTCCTGCTCAGGCTGGTATACCTCACACACATGCCAGATTTAAAATAGATTGAACGTTGTATGAGGGAGTTATCAGTCATTTTCCGAATTTGGTGTTTTGGCGAAAAAATGGCCGACTTTGGCACCCCGCCCAGGTCAGGCCCGTGAATGAAAACACACCATTTTGATAACTTAAGATTTCATATGCCTCATGAACAGGCTCGCCAATTTTGAGAATGATCAAACTAATTCCCTAGGTGCCAAGGTGTAAAATGTGCACACTGTAAATCGATAAAAATTTCACATTCAATCCAAAATACCCGATTTCCTGTTGGGTTTGGAATATGCATGCAAGAGACTTTTTGGAGCAGTTTTGTACAAGGTATCGACTCTCCGAATTTCATCCCTCTACGTTGAAAAAACCTAAAAGGAGAGGCCTTTTTGAAAATTTCAAGGGGGCGCCACTGAGCCATTTTGTTACATGTGTTCGTAACGTTGCAAGATTATTGAACGTTATGCAAAGCCGCATGTATGTGCAAATTTTGGTGAGTTTTTATGCATATTCAAGCCTCAAAATGTAAACTCTTACTGTGAACCCATGAAAATTTCACATTCGATCCAAAATACCCGATTTCCTGTTGGATTTGGAATATGGGTGCAAGAGACTTTTTGGAGCAGTTTTGCATAAGGTATCTACTCCCCAAATTTCCTCGCTCTATGTTGAAAAAACCCAGTAGGAAAGGCCTTTTTTAAAACTTCTTTCTGTCGCCACTAGTTGGCACTGTAGAGTTGATGCAAATGACCCCTACAAGAACCTTCAGGGTATGACTCTCAACAAACACGGAAAGTTTGGCGCAGATATGTTGCATATCTGCCGAGTTATGACTGTTCAAAGTTTTTGGCGAGACAAATTGTTGACGGTCATTTTCACTTCCAGTTTGGACCTCTCCGCTTCAACGAAACCTCAATATTTTTCATCAGGCACCTGAACACATGTCTTGAGGCTCCCCTGAAACAGGTTTGAGGTCAATAGATTTTTTTCCCTTGGAGGAGGAGCCTGTCTCGTAAAGAAGGCCATTTCCTGTTTCCACTAGGGGCGCTAGGCCTAATGGGTAATATTTCAATGCAGTCATGTTCAGGCTGGGATATCTCATAAACATGGTAAAAATGAAAAAGATTGAACGTTGGATCACGGAGTTTTTAATCATTTTCTGAATTTGGTGTTTTGCCCAAAAATGGCCAACTTTGGGACTACGCCCAGGCCAGACCCTTGGATGAAAACTCACCATTTTGAAAACTTAAGATCTCATATGTCTCCTGTATAGTCTGACCAATTTTGAAGACGATCCAACTATTTTCTTCAGCGACAAGGTCTCAAATGTAAATCGATAAAATTTCACATTTGATCCAAAATTTCCGACTTCCTGTTGGATTTGGAATATAGGTGCAAGAGACTTTTTGGAGCAGTTTTACGCAATGTATCGACTCACCAAATTTCATCGTTCTACGTTGAAAAAACCTAATAGGAAAGGCCTTTTTGAAAATTTCAAGGGGGCGCCACTGAGCGATTTTGTTACATTTTTTTGTAGATTATCAAAATTTACGCAAAGTTGCATGTATGTGCAAATTTTGGTGAGTTTTCGTGCATGTTCAGGCCTCCAAACGTAAACTCCAACTGTGAACCGAAAAAATTTCACATTTGATCCAAAATATCCGATTTCCTGTCGGATTTGGAATATGGGTGCAAGAGGCTTTTTTGAACAGTTAGGCATAAGGTATCTACTCCCCAAATTTCATCGCTCTACGTTGAAAACCTGAGAGGAGAGGCCTTTTTGAAAATTTTAAGGGTCAAGGGGGCGCCACTGAGCCATTTTTTGAAATTTTTTCAAAACGACGCAAGATTATCAAATTTTACGCGAATCTGCACGTATGTGCAAATTTTGGTGACTTTTCGTGCATGTTCAGGCCTCCAAATTGGCCATTTTCATTTGCCCTGAAAAAAGAAGAATAATAATAACTAGCGCAACTCGGACGTCACGCAACTCGGACTGTGTGCAGGTCAGGGCGGTGGCAGATCCTCCTCTCTAATCATCTCATTAGAACCTAACATGCTCGAAAGTCGCCTATTTACATTCCCACACCCAAGAGATAAAAACCCCTATTGGAGAAAGTACTACAAAAAAGGAGCCACTACTGAGCTGTGCAGCCAAGCCCTTATTCAAAACTAAAATTAATCTTCTAACTGGGCCAATTCGACCAAGTGTGCCAACTATTGTGGCTCTATAAGCTGCCTGAGTCTCTGAAAAAAAATATTTCCTTTAAATGGCGAACAAAGGGTCGTCACGGCAACAGACAGAGACACGTGGACATGGGCCGTAAATAAGTATTTTAATAGGTCTTGAAACTACAATGACCAACCTGAAAAGAACTGGACATGTATTGGAAAAACGAGTGACTTTCTATTGCCACTAGTTGGCGCTGTAGGGTTGATGCAAATGACCCCTACAAGGCCCTTCAGGGTATGACTCTCAACAAGCACGGGAAGTTTGGCGCAGATATGTTGTATATCTGCCGAGTTATGACTGTTCAAAGTTTTTGGAGAGAAAAATTGTTGACAGTCATTTTCACTTTCCTGTTTGGACCCCTCCGCTTCAACGAAACTTCAATATTTTTCATCAGGCACCTGAACACAGGTCTTAAGGCTTCCCTTTTGCAGGTTTGAGGTAGATTGATTTTTTCCCTTTAGAGGAGGAGTGTGTCCCGTAAAAAAGGGCATTTCCTGTTCCCACTAGGAGGCGCCAGGCACAAATGGTAAATTTTCAATCCAGTCCTGCTCAGGCTAGTATACCTCACACACATGCCAGATTTAAAATAGATTGAACGTTGTATGAGGGAGTTATCAGTCATTTTCCGAATTCGGTGTTTTGGCGAAAAAATGGCCGACTTTGGCACCCCGCCCAGGTCAGGCCCGTGAATGAAAACACACCATTTTTATAACTTAAGATTTCATATGCCTCATGAACAGGCTCGCCAATTTTGAGAATGATCAAACTAATTCCCTAGGTGCCAAGGTGTAAAATGTGCACACTGTAAATCGATAAAAATTTCACATTCAATCCAAAATACCCGATTTCCTGTAGGATTTGGAATGTGTGTGCAAGAGACTTTTTGGAGCAGTTTTGCACAAAGTTTTGACTCTCCAAATTTCATCACTCTATGTTAGAAAAACCTAAATGGAGAGGCCTTTTTGAAAATTTCAAGGGGGCGCCACTGAGCCATTTTGTTAAATTTTTTCGTAACGTTGCAAGATTATCGAACGTTATCCAAAGCCGCATGTATGTGCAAATTTTGGTGAGTTTTTATGCATATTCAAGCCTCCAAATGTAAACTCTTACTGTGAACCCATGAAAATTTCACATTCGATCCAAAATACCCAATTTCCTGTTGGATTTGGAATATGGGTGCAAGAGACTTTTTGGAGCAGTTTTGCATAAGGTATCTACTCCCCAAATTTCCTTGCTCTATGTTGAAAAAACCCAATAGGAAAGGCCTTTTTTAAAACTTCTTTCTTTCGCCACTAGTTGGCACTGTAGAGTTGATGCAAATGACCCCTACAAGAACCTTCAGGGTATGACTCTCAACAAACACGGAAAGTTTGGCGCAGATATGTTGCATATCTGCCGAGTTATGACTGTTCAAAATTTTTGGCGAGACAAATTGTTGACGGTCATTTTCACTTCCAGTTTGGACCTCTCCGCTTCAACGAAACCTCAATATTTTTTATCAGGGACCTGAACACATGTCTTGAGGCTCCCCTGAAACAGGTTTGAGGTCAATAGATTTTTTTCCCTTGGAGGAGGAGCCTGTCTCGTAAAGAAGGCCATTTCCTGTTCCCACTAGGGGGCGCCAGGCCTAATGGGTAATATTTCAATGCAGTCGTGTTCAGGCTGGGATATCTCATATACATGCTAGAAATGAAAAAGATTGAACGTTGTATCACGGAGTTTTTAATCATTTTCTGAATTTGGTATTTTGCCCAAAAATGGTCGACTTTGGGACCACGCCCAGGCCCGACCCTTGAGTGAAAACACACCATTTTGAAAACTTAAGATCTCATATGTCTCCTGAATACTCTGACCAATTTTGAAGACGATCCAACTATTTTCTTCAGCGACAAGGTCTCAAATGTAAATCGATAAAATTTCACATTTGATCCAAAATTTCCGACTTCCTGTTGGATTTGGAATATGGGTGCAAGAGACTTTTTGGAGCAGGTTTGCACAATGTATCGACTCGCCAAATTTCATCGTTCTACGTTGAAAAAACCTAATAGGAAAGGCCTTTTTGAAAATTTCAAGGGGGCGCCACTGAGCGATTTTGTTAAATTTTTTTGTAGATTATCAAAATTTACGCAAAGTTGCATGTATGTGCAAATTTTGGTGAGTTTTCGTGCATGTTCAGGCCTCCAAATGTAAACCCCAACTGTGAACCGATAAAAATTTCACATTTGATCCAAAATATCCGATTTCCTGTTGGATTTGGAATATGGGTGCAAGAGGCTTTTTTGAACAGTTAGGCATAAGGTATCTACTCCCCAAATTTCATTGCTCTACGTTGAAAACCTGAGAGGAGAGGCCTTTTTGAAAATTTTAAGGGTAAAGGGGGCGCCACTGAGCCATTTTTTGACATTTTTTCAAAACGACACAAGATTATCGAAATTTACGCGAAGCGGCACGTATGTGCAAATTTTGGTGACTTTTTGTGCATGTTCAGGCCTCCAAATTGGCCATTTTCATTTGCCCTGAAAAAAGAATAATAATAATAATAATAACTAGGCCTGCAAGCAGGACTGAACGGGCCCTCGCAATCTAGCGCAACTCGGACGTCACGCAAGTCGGACTGTGTGCAGGTCAGGGTGGTGGCAGATCCTCCTCTCTAATCATCTCATTAGAACCTAACATGCTCGAAAGTCGCCTAATTACATTCCCACACCCAAGAGATAAAAACCCCTATTGGAGAGAGTACTACAAAAAAGGAGCCACTACTGAGCTGTGCAGCCAAGCCCTTATTCAAAACCAAAATTAATCTTCTAACTTGGCCAATTCGACCAAGTGTGCCAAATATTGTGGCTCTATAAGCTGCCTGAGTCTCTGAAAAAAAATATTTCCTTTAAATGGCGAACAAAGGGTCGTCACGGCAACAGACAGAGACACGTGGACATGGGCCGTAAAAAAGTATTTTAATAGGTCTTGAAACTACAATGACCAACATGAAAAGAACTGGACATGTTTTGGAAAAACGAGTGACTTCCTATCGCCACTAGTTGGCGCTGTAGGGTTGATGCAAATGACCCCTACAAGTTCCTTCAGGGTATGACTCTCAACAAGCACGGGAAGTTTGGCGCAGATATGTTCTATATCTGCCGAGTTATGATTGTTCAAAGTTTTTGGAGAGAAAAATTGTTGACAGTCATTTTCACTTTCCTGTTTGGACCCCTCCGCTTCAACGAAACTTCAATATTTTTCATCAGGCACCTGAAGACAGGTCTTAAGGCTTCCCTTATGCAGGTTTGAGGTAGATTGGTTTTTTCCCTTTAGAGGAGGAGTGTGTCCCGTAAAAAAGGGCATTTCCTGTTTCCACTAGGAGGCGCCAGGCACAAATGGTAAATTTTCAATCCAGTCCTGCTCAGGCTGGTATACCTCACACACATGCCAGATTTAAAATAGATTTAACATTGTATGAGGGTGTTATCAGTCATTTTCCGAATTTGGTGTTTTGGCGAAAAAATGGAAGAATTTGGCGCCCCGCCCAGGTCAGGCCCGCGAATGAAAACACACCATTTTTATAACTTAAGATTTCATATGCCTCATGAACAGTCTCGCCAATTTTGAGAATGATCAAACTAATTCCCTAGGTGCCAAGGTGTAAAATGTGCACACTGTAAATCGATAAAAAGTTCACATTCAATCCAAAATACCCGATTTCCTGTAGGATTTGGAATGTGTGTGCAAGAGACTTTTTGGAGCAGTTTTGCACAAAGTTTTGACTCTCCAAATTTCATCACTCTATGTTAGAAAAACCTAAATGGAGAGGCCTTTTTGAAAATTTCAAGGGGGCGCCACTGAGCCATTTTCTTAAATTGTTTCGTAACGTTGCAAGATTATCGAACGTTATCCAAAGCCGCATGTATGTGCAAATTTTGGTGAGTTTTTATGCATATTCAAGCCTCCAAATGTAAACTCTTACTGTGAACCCATGAAAATTTCACATTCGATCCAAAATACCCGATTTCCTGTCTGATCTGGAATATGGGTGCAAGAGACTTTTTGGAGCAGTTTTGCATAAGGTATCTACTCCCCAAATTTCCTTGCTCTATGTTGAAAAAACCCAATAGGAAAGGCCTTTTTTAAAACTTCTTTCTGTCGCCACTAGTTGGCACTGTAGAGTTGATGCAAATGACCCCTACAAGAACCTTCAGGGTATGACTCTCAACAAACACGGAAAGTTTGGCGCAGATATGTTGCATATCTGCCGAGTTATGACTGTTCAAAATTTTTGGCGAGACAAATTGTTGACGGTCATTTTCACTTCCAGTTTGGACCTCTCCGCTTCAACGAAACCTCAATATTTTTCATCAGGGACCTGAACACATGTCTTGAGGCTCCCCTGAAACAGGTTTGAGGTCAATAGATTTTTTTCCCTTGGAGGAGGAGCCTGTCTCGTAAAGAAGGCCATTTCCTGTTCCCACTAGGGGGCGCCAGGCCTAATGGGTAATATTTCAATGCAGTCGTGTTCAGGCTGGGATATCTCATATACATGCTAGAAATGAAAAAGATTGAACGTTGTATCACGGAGTTTTTAATCATTTTCTGAATTTGGTATTTTGCCCAAAAATGGCCGACTTTGGGACCACGCCCAGGTCAGACCCTTGAGTGAAAACTCACCATTTTGAAAACTTAAGATCTCATATGTCTCCTGAATAGTCTGACCAATTTTGAAGACTATCCAACTATTTTCTTCAGCGACAAGGTCTCAAATGTAAATCGATAAAATTTCACATTTGATCCAAAATTTCCGGCTTCCTGTTGGGTTTGGAATATGGGTGCAAGAGACTTTTTGGAGCAGTTTTGCACAATGTATCGACTTGCCAAATTTCATCGTTCTACGTTGAAAAAACCTAATAGGAAAGGCCTTTTTGAAAATTTCAAGGGGGCGCCACTGAGCCATTTTGTTAAATTTTTTTGTAGATTATCAAAATTTACGCAAATTTGCATGTATGTGCAAATTTTGGTGAGTTTTCGTGCATGTTCAGGCCTCCAAATGTAAACTCAAACTGTGAACCGATAAAAATTTCACATTTGATCCAAAATATCCGATTTCCTGTTGGATTTGGAATATGGGTGCAAGAGGCTTTTTTGAACAGTTAGGCATAAGGTATCTACTCCCCAAATTTCATTGCTCTACGTTGAAAACCTGAGAGGAGAGGCCTTTTTGAAAATTTTAAGGGTCAAGGGGGCGCCACTGAGCCATTTTTTGACATTTTTTCAAAACGACACAAGATTATCGAAATTTACGCAAAGCCGCACGTTTGTGCAAATTTTGGTGACTTTTCGTGCATGTTCAGGCCTCCAAATTGGCCATTTTCATTTGCCCTGAAAAAAGAAGAATAATAATAACTAGGCCTGCAAGCAGGACTGAACGGGCCCTCGCAATCTAGCGCAACTCGGACGTCACGCAACTCGGACTGTGTGCAGGTCAGGGTGGTGGCAGATCCTCCTCTCTAATCATCTCATTAGAACCTAACATGCTCGAAAGTCGCCTATTTACATTCCCACACCCAAGAGATAAAAACCCCTATTGGAGAGAGTACTACAAAAAAGGAGCCACTACTGAGCTGTGCAGCCAAGCCCTTATTCAAAACCAAAATTAATCTTCTAACTTGGCCATTTCGACCAAGTGTGCCAACTATTGTGGCTCTATAAGCTCCCTGAGTCTCTGAAAAAAAATATTTCCTTTAAATGGCGAACAAAGGGTCGTCACGGCAACAGACAGAGACACGTGGACATGGGCCGTAAAAAAGTATTTTAATAGGTCTTGAAACTACAATGACCAACATGAAAAGAACTGGACATGTTTTGGAAAAACGAGTGACTTTCTATCGCCACTAGTTGGCGCTGTAGGGTTGATGCAAATGACCGCTACAAGGCCCTTCAGGGTATGACTCTCAACAAGCACGGGAAGTTTGGCGCAGATATCTTGTATATCTGCCGAGTTATGACTGTTCAAAGTTTTTGGAGAGAAAAATTGTTGACAGTCATTTTCACTTTCCTGTTTGGACCCCTCCGCTTCAACGAAACTTCAATATTTTTCATCAGGCACCTGAAGACAGGTCTTAAGGTTTCCCTTATGCAAGTTTGAGGTAGATTGATTTTTTCCCTTTAGAGGAGGAGTGTGTCCCGTAAAAAAGGGCATTTCCTGTTCCCACTAGGAGGCGCCAGGCACAAATGGTAAATTTTCAATCCAGTCCTGCTCAGGCTGGTATACCTCACACACATGCCAGATTTAAAATAGATTGAACGTTGTATGAGGGAGTTATCAGTCATTTTCCGAATTCGGTGTTTTGGCGAAAAAATGGAAGAATTTGGCGCCCCGCCCAGGTCAGGCCCGTGAATGAAAACACACCATTTTTATAACTTAAGATTTCATATGCCTCATGAACAGTCTCACCAATTTTGAGAATGATCAAACTAATTCCCTAGGTGCCAAGGTGTAAAATGTGCACACTGTAAATCGATAAAAAGTTCACATTCAATCCAAAATACCTGATTTCCTGTAGGATTTGGAATGTGTGTGCAAGAGACTTTTTGGAGCAGTTTTGCACAAAGTTTTGACTCTCCAAATTTCATCACTCTATGTTAGAAAAACCTAAATGGAGAGGCCTTTTTGAAAATTTCAAGGGGGCGCCACTGAGCCATTTTGTTAAATTGTTTCGTAACGTTGCAAGATTATCGAACGTTATCCAAAGCCGCATGTATGTGCAAATTTTGGTGAGTTTTTATGCATATTCAAGCCTCCAAATGTAAACTCTTACTGTGAACCCATGAAAATTTCACATTCGATCCAAAATACCCGATTTCCTGTTGGATTTGGAATATGGGTGCAAGAGACTTTTTGGAGCAGTTTTGCATAAGGTATCTACTCCCCAAATTTCCTTGCTCTATGTTGAAAAAACCCAATAGGAAAGGCCTTTTTTAAAACTTCTTTCTGTCGCCACTAGTTGGCACTGTAGAGTTGATGCAAATGACCCCTACAAGAACCTTCAGGGTATGACTCTCAACAAACACGGAAAGTTTGGCGCACATATGTTGCATATCTGCCGAGTTATGACTGTTCAAAATTTTTGGCGAGACAAATTGTTGACGGTCATTTTCACTTCCAGTTTGGACCTCTCCGCTTCAACAAAACCTCAATATTTTTCATCAGGGACCTGAACACATGTCTTGAGGCTCCCCTGAAACAGGTTTGAGGTCAATAGATTTTTTTCCCTTGGAGGAGGAGCCTGTCTCGTAAAGAAGGCCATTTCCTGTTCCCACTAGGGGGCGCCAAGCCTAATGGGTAATATTTCAATGCAGTCGTGTTCAGGCTGGGATATCTCATATACTTGCTAGAAATGAAAAAGATTGAACGTTGTATCACGGATTTTTTAATCATTTTCTGAATTTGGTGTTTTGCCCAAAAATGGCCGACTTTGGGACCACGCCCAGGTCAGACCCTTGGATAAAAACTCACCATTTTGAAAACTTAAGATCTCATATGTCTCCTGAATAGTCTGACCAATTTTGAAGACGATCCAACTATTTTCTTCAGCGACAAGGTCTCAAATGTAAATCGATAAAATTTCACATTTGATCCAAAATTTCCGGCTTCCTGTTGGGTTTGGAATATGGGTGCAAGAGACTTTTTGGAGCAGTTTTGCACAATGTATCGACTCACCAAATTTCATTGTTCTACGTTGAAAAAACCTAATAGGAAAGGCCTTTTTGAAAATTTCAAGGGGGCGCCACTGAGCCATTTTGTTAAATTTTTTTGTAGATTATCAAAATTTACGCAAAGTTGCATGTATGTGCAAATTTTGGTGAGTTTTCGTGCATGTTCAGGCCTCCAAATGTAAACTCCAACTGTGAACCGATAAAAATTTCACATTTGATCCAAAATATCCGATTTCCTGTTGGATTTGGAATATGGGTGCAAGAGGCTTTTTTGAACAGTTAGGCATAAGGTATCTACTCCCCAAATTTCATTGCTCTACGTTGAAAACCTGAGAGGAGAGGCCTTTTTGAAAATTTTAAGGGTCAAGGGGGCGCCACTGAGCCATTTTTTGACATTTTTTCAAAACGACACAAGATTATCGAATTTTACGCAAAGCCGCACGTATGTGCAAATTTTGGTGACTTTTCGTGCATGTTCAGGCCTCCAAATTGGCCATTTTCATTTGCCCTGAAAAAAGAATAATAATAATAATAATAATAATAATAATAATAATAATAATAATAATAATCCTTTGCAAAACAATAGGGCCTTCGCACGCTCAGTGCTCGGGCCCTAATAATAATAATAATAATAAAAATAATAATAATAATAATAATAATAATAATAATAATAATCCTTTGCAAAACAATAGGGCCTTCGCACGCTTAGTGCTCGGGCCCTAATAATAATAATAATAATCCTTCGAAGAACAATAGGGCCTCGCACGCTGAGAGTGCTCGGGCCCTAATAATAACTAGCCCTGCAAGCAGGACTGACGGGCCCTCGCGTATGGCGCAACTCGGACGTCAAACAAAGTCGGAGGGCAGGCAGGTCGGGGCGGTGGCAGTCGACAACAGACAGATATCCAGGCAGATATATTGCATGTCTGAATGTTCAGAATTAGTGGGGAGAGAAAATGGCGACGGTCATGATGACTTTCTTATCGGACCCCTCTGCTTTAACAAAACAAAAGTGTTTATTAGGCACCTGAACACGGTCATTATGACTTTCCTATTGGACCCCTCTGCTTTAAGGAAACAAAAGTCTTACCCGAGTATAAGTCGCATTTGTGGGTGAAATTTACTTGATAAAATCCAACACGTAGAACAGATATGTCATCTTGAAAGGCAATTTAATATAAAGATACAATAGAGAACAACATGCTGAATAAATGTACAGTGTACAGTGCATAAACAACGAAATGCGAATATACTGTCCTCACCAGGACGCTACCGCTCAGTCCTGGCTATAGACAGCGAACTCCAAAAAGACAATTCTGGATGTCCGCATAATTTGTTGAATCAATTTGGTCCTCGATAGCAAACAGGTTCACATCACCGTAAATAAATGATAATTACGTACTATTACAGCAAAAATGTAACAGATTAGCATGCGTTCGCTAGCATTAGCACACCATTCAAACAACCACACAACTGGCTGTAAGTGTCCGCTCGCGGGTGGAAAACACACAACAACAGAAAAGATGATACACGCAGGCGTTGCCTCTGTAGAGATATTTTAAAGGCATAAACAATGAACGTAGGTTCGCAGCCGTCTTTCTCTCTCGCTAACTAGTCCACTCACTCACTCACTCACTCACTCACTCACTCACTCACTCACTCACTCACTCACTCACTCACTCACTCACTCACTCACTCACTCACTCACTCACTCACTCACTCACTCACTCACTCACTCACTCACTCACTCACTCACTCAGAGCTACGTGGCTGTCTGTCTTCTTCTGGTGTGCGAGCGCTTATTCACGTAAACAAGTGCGAGTGCGCTCCCAGGTGGGCGTGAAAGCGCCACAAACTAAATGCATCCATTTCAATATAAAAAAGTCAATTATACAATTGAACATACATTGCCAAAGGCAGAACGCGAACGTGGCCATAGCTATTAACAGTTATTCAGATAACTATCGCATGCTAACAAGTTTACAAAACCATCAGTCCAAAACACCAAAATAACACGGGAAATTATATCATAATGTGTTAATAATTTCACTCACCAGGGGGCACCAGGCCTAATGGTTTTGTAAACCTGTTAGCATGCTATAGTAATCTGAATAACTGTTAATAGCTATGGCCACGTTCGCGTTCTGCCTTTGGCAATGTATGTTCAATGGTATAATTGACTTTTTTATATTGAAATGGATGCATTTAGTTTGTGGCGCTTTCACGCCCAACTGGGAGCGCACTCATTATTATTTTTTCATGGCAAATGAAAATGGCCATAGCTATTAAGAGTTATTCAGATAACTATAGCATGCTAACAAGTTTACAAAACCATTAGTCCAAAACACCTAAATAACATGGGAAATGTTATCATAATGTGTTAATAATTTCACACATAAGTCACTGCTGAGTATAAGTCGCACCCCAAACCAAAATATGAAGAAAAAAAAACACAACTTATAGTCGGAAAAATACAGTAGTCTTTTACTGAATTGTATTGTCAAAAATAAGACACATTTGCTCCCCTGCCCAGGAAAGGGCCGTGAATGAAATGTCACCATTTTGATAACCTAACATCTCATATGTGTCATGAACATTCATTCATTCATTCATTTTCCATGCCGCTTTTCCTCACGAGGGTCGCGGAGGTGCTGGAGCCTATCCCAGCTAACTCGGGGCAGTAGGCAGGGGACACCCTGCACTGGTTGCCAGCCAATTGCAGGGCACAAGGAGACATACAACCATTCACGCGCACACTCATACCTACGGACAATTTAGAGTGCTCAATCAGCCTACCATGCATGTTTTTGGGATGTCTGACCAATTTTGAGAAGCATTCAACTTACTGCTTCGGCGTAATGGTCTCAAACGTGCATGCAGGTTTTTGACAAAAATGCAAGATTCAATCCATAATACCCGATTTCCTGTTGGGTTTGGAATATGGGTGCAAGAGACTTTTTGGAGCAGTTTTGCACAACGTATCCACTCCCCAAATTTCATCACTCTACGTCGAAAAAAACTAATAGGACAGGCCTTTTTTAAAAATTGAAGGGGGCGCCACTGAGCCATTTTATGACATCTTTTGGCAATGTTGCTAAATTCATGAAATCTACATGAAGCCACATGTATGTGCACATTTTGGTGAGTTTTCGAGCATGTTCAGACCTTGAAATTTGCCATTTTGAGAGAAAATGCCGAGGGTCTTTTCACTTTCCTGTTTGGATACTGCAACATCAACGAAAACTCAATATTTTTCATCAGATACCTAAAGACATGTCTTAAGGCTCCCCTGATGCAGGTTTGAGATCAATTGATGTTTTTCACCAGGAGGAGGAGCCTTTTTCGTAAAAAAGGGTGTTTCCTCTTCCCACAAGGGGGCGCCAGGCCTAATGGAAAATATTTCAATGCAGTCGTGTTCAGGTTAAGACACCTTACATGCATGCCAAATATGAAAAAGATTGGACCTTGTATCAGGAAGTTATTAATCATTTACTGAAATTGGCGCGTTGCCAAAAAAACACCCGACTTTGGTACCCCGCCCAGGTCAGGCCCGTGGACGAAAACTCACCATTTTCACAACTTAGTATCTCATATGTCTCATGAACACTTACACCAATTTTGAGGAAGATCCAACGTACTGGCTCGGCGCAACGGTCTGAAACGTGCATGCTGGTTTTCGCCCAAAATGCTATGTTTTTCAACATTCAATCCAGAATATCCCATTTCCTGTTGGGTTTGGAATATGGGTGCTTTAGACTTTTTGAAGCGGTTCTGGACAACGTATCCACTCCCCAAATTTCATCGCCCTACGTTGAAATACATCAAAGCAAAGGGCATTTTGAAAATTGCAAGGGGGCGCCACTGAGCCATTTTTTTATTTTTTTTGTAAACGTTGCCAAATTGTCGAAATTTTCGCGAAGCCGGATGTATGTGCAAATTTTGGTGAGTTTTTGAGCATGTTCAGGCCTTCAAATTGGCCATTTTCATTTGCCATGAAAAAAAAATAATAATAATAATAATCCTTCGAAGAACAATAGGGCCTCGCACGCTGAGAGTGCTCGGGCCCTAATAATCCTTCGAAGAACAATAGGGCCTCGCACGCTGAGAGTGCTCGGGCCCTAATAATAATCCTTCGAAGAACAATAGGGCCTCGCACGCTGAGAGTGCTCGGGCCCTAATAATCCTTTGCATTACAATAGGGCCTTCGCACGCCTAGTGCTCGGGCCCTAACTAGGCCTGCAAGCAGGACTGAACGGGCCCTCGCAATCTAGCGCAACTCGGACGTCACGCAACTCGGACTGTGTGCAGGTCAGGGTGGTGGCAGATCCTCCTCTCTAATCATCTCATTAGAACCTAACATGCTCGAAAGTCGCCTATTTACATTCCCACACCCAAGAGATAAAAACCCCTATTGGAGAGAGTACTACAAAAAAGGAGCCACTACTGAGCTGTGCAGCCAAGCCCTTATTCAAAACCAAAATTAATCTTCTAACTCGGCCAATTCGACCAAGTGTGCCAACTATTGTGGCTCTATAAGCTCCCTGAGTCTCTGAAAAAAAATATTTCCTTTAAATGGCGAACAAAGGGTCAACACGGCAACAGACAGAGACACGTGGACATGGGCCGTAAAAAAGTATTTTAATAGGTCTTGAAACTACAATGACCAACATGAAAAGAACTGGACATGTTTTGGAAAAACGAGTGACTTTCTATCGCCACTAGTTGGCGCTGTAGGGTTGATGCAAATGACCCCTACAAGGCCCTTCAGGGTATGACTCTCAACAAGCACGGGAAGTTTGGCGCAGATATCTTGTATATCTGCCGAGTTATGACTGTTCAAAGTTTTTGGAGAGAAAAATTGTTGACAGTCATTTTCACTTTCCTGTTTGGACCCCTCCGATTCAACGAAACTTCAATATTTTTCATCAGGCACCTGAAGACAGGTCTTAAGGTTTCCCTTATGCAGGTTTGAGGTAGATTGATTTTTTCCCTTTAGAGGAGGAGTGGGTCCCGTAAAAAAGGGCATTTCCTGTTCCCACTAGGAGGCGCCAGGCACAAATGGTAAATTTTCAATCCAGTCCTGCTCAGGCTGGTATACCTCACACACATGCCAGATTTAAAATAGATTGAACGTTGTATGAGGGAGTTATCAGTCATTTTCCGAATTCGGTGTTTTGGCGAAAAAATGGAAGAATTTGGCACCCCGCCCAGGTCAGGCCCGTGAATGAAAACACACCATTTTTATAACTTAAGATTTCATATGCCTCATAAACAGTCTCACCAATTTTGAGAATGATCAAACTAATTCCCTAGGTGCCAAGGTGTAAAATGTGCACACTGTAAATCGATAAAAAGTTCACATTCAATCCAAAATACCCGATTTCCTGTAGGATTTGGAATGTGTGTGCAAGAGACTTTTTGGAGCAGTTTTGCACAAAGTTTTGACTCTCCAAATTTCATCACTCTATGTTAGAAAAACCTAAATGGAGAGGCCTTTTTGAAAATTTCAAGGGGGCGCCACTGAGCCATTTTGTTAAATTGTTTCGTAACGTTGCAAGATTATCGAACGTTATCCAAAGCCGCATGTATGTGCAAATTTTGGTGAGTTTTTATGCATATTCAAGCCTCCAAATGTAAACTCTTACTGTGAACCCATGAAAATTTCACATTCGATCCAAAATACCCGATTTCCTGTTGGATTTGGAATATGGGTGCAAGAGACTTTTTGGAGCAGTTTTGCATAAGGTATCTACTCCCCAAATTTCCTTGCTCTATGTTGAAAAAACCCAATAGGAAAGGCCTTTTTTAAAACTTCTTTCTGTCGCCACTAGTTGGCACTGTAGAGTTGATGCAAATGACCCCTACAAGAACCTTCAGGGTATGACTCTCAACAAACACGGAAAGTTTGGCGCAGATATGTTGCATATCTGCCGAGTTATGACTGTTCAAAATTTTTGGCGAGACAAATTGTTGACAGTCATTTTCACTTCCAGTTTGGACCTCTCCGCTTCAACGAAACCTCAATATTTTTCATCAGGGACCTGAACACATGTCTTGAGGCTCCCCTGAAACAGGTTTGAGGTCAATAGATTTTTTTCCCTTGGAGGAGGAGCCTGTCTCGTAAAGAAGGCCATTTCCTGTTCCCACTAGGGGGCGCCAGGCCTAATGGGTAATATGTCAATGCAGTCGTGTTCAGGCTGGGATATCTCATATACATGCTAGAAATGAAAAAGATTGAACGTTGTATCACGGAGTTTTTAATCATTTTCTGAATTTGGTATTTTGCCCAAAAATGGCCGACTTTGGGACCACGCCCAGGTCAGACCCTTGAGTGAAAACTCACCATTTTGAAAACTTAAAATCTCATATGTCTCCTGAATAGTCTGACCAATTTTGAAGACGATCCAACTATTTTCTTCAGCGACAAGGTCTCAAATGTAAATCGATAAAATTTCACATTTGATCCAAAATTTCCGGCTTCCTGTTGGGTTTGGAATATGGGTGCAAGAGACTTTTTGGAGCAGTTTTGCACAATGTATCGACTCGCCAAATTTCATTGTTCTACGCTGAAAAAACCTAATAGGAAAGGCCTTTTTGAAAATTTCAAGGGGGCGCCACTGAGCCATTTTGTTAAATTTTTTTGTAGATTATCAAAATTTACGCAAAGTTGCATGTATGTGCAAATTTTGGTGAGTTTTCGTGCATGTTCAGGCCTCCAAATGTAAACTCCAACTGTGAACCGATAAAAATTTCACATTTGATCCAAAATATCCGATTTCCTGTTGGATTTGGAATATGGGTGCAAGAGGCTTTTTTGAACAGTTAGGCATAAGGTATCTACTCCCCAAATTTCATTGCTCTACGTTGAAAACCTGAGAGGAGAGGCCTTTTTGAAAATTTTAAGGGTCAAGGGGGCGCCACTGAGCCATTTTTTGACATTTTTTCAAAACGACACAAGATTATCGAATTTTACGCAAAGCCGCACGTATGTGCAAATTTTGGTGACTTTTCGTGCATGTTCAGGCCTCCAAATTGGCCATTTTCATTTGCCCTGAAAAAAGAATAATAATAATAATAATAACTAGGCCTGCAAGCAGGACTGAACGGGCCCTCGCAATCTAGCGCAACTCGGACGTCACGCAACTCGGACTGTGTGCAGGTCAGGGTGGTGGCAGATCCTCCTCTCTAATCATCTCATTAGAACCTAACATGCTCGAAAGTCGCCTATTTACATTCCCACACCCAAGAGATAAAAACCCCTATTGGAGAGAGTACTACAAAAAAGGAGCCACTACTGAGCTGTGCAGCCAAGCCCTTATTCAAAACCAAAATTAATCTTCTAACTGGGCCAATTCGACCAAGTGTGCCAACTATTGTGGCTCTATAAGCTCCCTGAGTCTCTGAAAAAAAAAATTTCCTTTAAATGGCGAACAAAGGGTCGTCACGGCAACAGACAGAGACACGTGGACATGGGCCGTAAAAAAGTATTTTAATAGGTCTTGAAACTACAATGACCAACATGAAAAGAACTGGACATGTTTTGGAAAAACGAGTGACTTTCTATCGCCACTAGTTGGCGCTGTAGGGTTGATGCAAATGACCCCTACAAGGCCCTTCAGGGTATGACTCTCAACAAGCACGGGAAGTTTGGCGCAGATATCTTGTATATCTGCCGAGTTATGACTGTTCAAAGTTTTTGGAGAGAAAAATTGTTGACAGTCATTTTCACTTTCCTGTTTGGACCCCTCCGCTTCAACGAAACCTCAATATTTTTCATCAGGGACCTGAACACATGTCTTGAGGCTCCCCTGAAACAGGTTTGAGGTCAATAGATTTTTTTCCCTTGGAGGAGGAGCCTGTCTCGTAAAGAAGGCCATTTCCTGTTCCCACTAGGGGGCGCCAGGCCTAATGGGTAATATGTCAATGCAGTCGTGTTCAGGCTGGGATATCTCATATACATGCTAGAAATGAAAAAGATTGAACGTTGTATCACGGAGTTTTTAATCATTTTCTGAATTTGGTATTTTGCCCAAAAATGGCCGACTTTGGGACCACGCCCAGGTCAGACCCTTGAGTGAAAACTCACCATTTTGAAAACTTAAGATCTCATATGTCTCCTGAATAGTCTGACCAATTTTGAAGACGATCCAACTATTTTCTTCAGCGACAAGGTCTCAAATGTAAATCGATAAAATTTCACATTTGATCCAAAATTTCTGGCTTCCAGTTGGGTTTGGAATATGGGTGCAAGAGACTTTTTGGAGCAGTTTTGCACAATGTATCGACTCGCCAAATTTCATCGTTCTACGTTGAAAAAACCTAATAGGAAAGGCCTTTTTGAAAATTTCAAGGGGGCGCCACTGAGCCATTTTGTTAAATTTTTTTGTAGATTATCAAAATTTACGCAAAGTTGCATGTATGTGCAAATTTTGGTGAGTTTTCGTGCATGTTCAGGCCTCCAAATGTAAACTCAAACTGTGAACCGATAAAAATTTCACATTTGATCCAAAATATCCGATTTCCTGTTGGATTTGGAATATGGGTGCAAGAGGCTTTTTTGAACAGTTAGGCATAAGGTATCTACTCCCCAAATTTCATTGCTCTACGTTGAAAACCTGAGAGGAGAGGCCTTTTTGAAAATTTTAAGGGTCAAGGGGGCGCCACTGAGCCATTTTTTGACATTTTTTCAAAACGACACAAGATTATCGAAATTTACGCAAAGCCGCACGTTTGTGCAAATTTTGGTGACTTTTCGTGCATGTTCAGGCCTCCAAATTGGCCATTTTCATTTGCCCTGAAAAAAGAATAATAATAATAATAATAACTAGGCCTGCAAGCAGGACTGAACGGGCCCTCGCGATCTAGCGCAACTCGGACGTCACGCAACTCGGACTGTGTGCAGGTCAGGGCGGTGGCAGATCCTCCTCTCTAATCATCTCATTAGAACCTAACATGCTCGAAAGTCGCCTATTTACATTCCCACACCCAAGAGATAAAAACCCCTATTGGAGAGAGTACTACAAAAAAGGAGCCACTACTGAGCTGTGCAGCCAAGCCCTTATTCAAAACTAAAATTAATCTTCTAACTGGGCCAATTCGACCAAGTGTGCCAACTATTGTGGCTCTATAAGCTGCCTGAGTCTCTGAAAAAAAATATTTCCTTTAAATGGCGAACAAAGGGTCGTCACGGCAACAGACAGAGACACGTGGACATGGGCCGTAAATAAGTATTTTAATAGGTCTTGAAACTACAATGACCAACCTGAAAAGAACTGGACATGTATTGGAAAAACGAGTGACTTTCTATTGCCACTAGTTGGCGCTGTAGGGTTGATGCAAATGACCCCTACAACGCCCTTCAGGGTATGACTCTCAACAAGCACGGGAAGTTTGGCGCAGATATGTTGTATATCTGCCGAGTTATGACTGTTCAAAGTTTTTGGAGAGAAAAATTGTTGACAGTCATTTTCACTTTCCTGTTTGGACCCCTCCGCTTCAACGAAACTTCAATATTTTTCATCAGGCACCTGAAGACAGGTCTTAAGGCTTCCCTTTTGCAGGTTTGAGGTAGATTGATTTTTTCCCTTTAGAGGAGGAGTGTGTCCCGTAAAAAAGGGCATTTCCTGTTCCCACTAGGAGGCGCCAGGCACAAATGGTAAATTTTCAATCCAGTCCTGCTCAGGCTAGTATACCTCACACACATGCCAGATTTAAAATAGATTGAACGTTGTATGAGGGAGTTATCAGTCATTTTCCGAATTCGGTGTTTTGGCGAAAAAATGGCCGACTTTGGCACCCCGCCCAGGTCAGGCCCGTGAATGAAAACACACCATTTTGATAAATTAAGATTTCATATGCCTCATGAACAGGCTCGCCAATTTTGAGAATGATCAAACTAATTCCCTAGGTGCCAAGGTGTAAAATGTGCACACTGTAAATCGATAAAAATTTCACATTCAATCAAAAATACCCGATTTCCTGTTGGGTTTGGAATATGCATGCAAGAGACTTTTTGGAGCAGTTTTGTACAAGGTATTGACTCTCCGAATTTCATCCCTCTACGTTGAAAAAACCTAAATGGAGAGGCCTTTTTGAAAATTTCAAGGGGGCGCCAGTGAGCCATTTTGTTACATTTTTTTGTAACATTGCAAGATTATCGAACGTTATCCAAAGCCGCATGTATGTGCAAATTTTGGTGAGTTTTTATGCATATTCAAGCCTCCAAATGTAAACTCTTACTGTGAACCCATGAAAATTTCACATTCGATCCAAAATACCCGATTTCCTGTTGGATTTGGAATATGGGTGCAAGAGACTTTTTGGAGCAGTTTTGCATAAGGTATCTACTCCCCAAATTTCCTTGCTCTATGTTGAAAAAACCCAATAGGAAAGGCCTTTTTTAAAACTTCTTTCTGTCGCCACTAGTTGGCACTGTAGAGTTGATGCAAATGACCCCTACAAGAACCTTCAGGGTATGACTCTCAACAAACACGGAAAGTTTGGCGCAGATATGTTGCATATCTGCCGAGTTATGACTGTTCAAAGTTTTTGGCGAGACAAATTGTTGACGGTCATTTTCACTTCCAGTTTGGACCTCTCCGCTTCAACGAAACCTCAATATTTTTCATCAGGGACCTGAACACATGTCTTGAGGCTCCCCTGAAACAGGTTTGAGGTCAATAGATTTTTTTCCCTTGGAGGAGGAGCCTGTCTCGTAAAGAAGGCCATTTCCTGTTTCCACTAGGGGGCGCCAGGCCTAATGGGTAATATTTCAATGCAGTCGTGTTCAGGCTGGGATATCTCATATACATGCTAGAAATGAAAAAGATTGAACGTTGTATCACCGAGTTTTTAATCATATTCTGAATTTGGTATTTTGCCCAAAAATGGCCGACTTTGGGACCACGCCCAGGTCAGACCCTTGAGTGAAAACTCACCATTTTGAAAACTTAAGATCTCATATGTCTCCTGAATAGTCTGACCAATTTTGAAGACGATCCAACTATTTTCTTCAGCGACAAGGTCTCAAATGTAAATCGATAAAATTTCACATTTGATCCAAAATTTCCGGCTTCCTGTTGGGTTTGGAATATTGGTGCAAGAGACTTTTTGGAGCAGTTTTACACAATGTATCGACTCACCAAATTTCATCATTCTACGTTGAAAAAACCTAATAGGACAGGCCTTTTTGAAAATTTCAAGGGGGCGCCACTGAGCGATTTTGTTAAATTTTTTTGTAGATTATCAAAATTTACGCAAAGTTGCATGTATGTGCAAATTTTGGTGAGTTTTCGTGCATGTTCAGGCCTCCAAACGTAAACTCCAACTGTGAACCGAAAAAATTTCACATTTGATCCAAAATATCCGATTTCCTGTCAGATTTGGAATATGGGTGCAAGAGGCTTTTTTGAACAGTTAGGCATAAGGTATCTACTCCCCAAATTTCATCGCTCTACGTTGAAAACCTGAGAGGAAAGGCCTTTTTGAAAATTTTAAGGGTCAAGGGGGCGCCACTGAGCCATTTTTTGAAATTTTTTCAAAACGACGCTAGATTATCAAATTTTACGCGAATCTGCACGTATGTGCAAATTTTGGTGACTTTTCGTGCATGTTCAGGCCTCCAAATTGGCCATTTTCATTTGCCATGAAGAAAGAAGAATAATAATAATAATAATAATAATAATCCTTTGCATTACAATAGGGCCTTCGCACGCCTAGTGCTCGGGCCCTAATAATAATAACTAGGCCTGCAAGCAGGACTGAACGGGCCCTCGCAATCTAGCGCAACTCGGACGTCACGCAACTCGGACTGTGTGCAGGTCAGGGTGGTGGCAGATCCTCCTCTCTAATCATCTCATTAGAACCTAACATGCTCGAAAATCGCCTATTTACATTCCCACACCCAAGAGATAAAAACTCCTATTGGAGAGAGTACTACAAAAAAGGAGCCACTACTGAGCTGTGCAGCCAAGCCCTTATTCAAAACCAAAATTAATCTTCTAACTGGGCCAATTCGACCAAGTGTGCCAAATATTGTGGCTCTATAAGCTGCCTGAGTCTCTGAAAAAAAAGATTTCCTTTAAATGGCGAACAAAGGGTCGTCACGGCAACAGACAAAGACACGTGGACATTGGCCGTAAATAAGTATTTTAATAGGTCTTGAAACTACAATGACCAACCTGAAAAGAACTGGACATGTTTTGGAAAAACGAGTGACTTTCTATCGCCACTAGTTGGCGCTGTAGGGTTGATGCAAATGACCCCTACAAGGCCCTTCAGGGTATGACTCTCAACAAGCACGGGAAGTTTGGCGCAGATATCTTGTATATCTGCCGAGTTATGACTGTTCAAAGTTTTTGGAGAGAAAAATTGTTAACAGTCATTTTCACTTTCCTGTTTGGACCCTTCCGCTTCAACGAAACTTCAATATTTTTCATCAGGCAGCTGAAGACAGGTCTTAAGGCTTCCCTTATGCAGGTTTGAGGTAGATTGATTTTTTCTTTTAGAGGAGGAGTGTGTCCCGTAAAAAAGGGCATTTCCTGTTCCCACTAGGAGGCGCCAGGCACAAATGGTAAATGTTCAATCCAGTCCTGCTCAGGCTGGTATACCTCACACACATGCCAGATTTAAAATAGATTGAACGTTGTATGAGGGAGTTATCAGTCATTTTCCGAATTTGGTGTTTTGGCGAAAAAATGGCCGACTTTGGCACCCCGCCCAGGTCAGGCCCGTGAATGAAAACACACCATTTTGATAACTTAAGATTTCATATGCCTCATGAACAGTCTCGCCAATTTTGAGAATGATCAAACTAATTCCCTAGGTGCCAAGGTGTAAAATGTGCACACTGTAAATCGATAAAAATTTCACATTCAATCCAAAATACCCGATTTCCTGTTGGGTTTGGAATATGCATGCAAGAGACTTTTTGGAGCAGTTTTGTACAAGGTATCGACTCTCCGAATTTCATCCCTCTACGTTGAAAAAACCTAAAAGGAGAGGCCTTTTTGAAAATTTCAAGGGGGCGCCACTGAGCCATTTTGTTACATGTGTTCGTAACGTTGCAAGATTATTGAACGTTATGCAAAGCCGCATGTATGTGCAAATTTTGGTGAGTTTTTATGCATATTCAAGCCTCAAAATGTAAACTCTTACTGTGAACCCATGAAAATTTCACATTCGATCCAAAATACCCGATTTCCTGTTGGATTTGGAATATGGGTGCAAGAGACTTTTTGGAGCAGTTTTGCATAAGGTATCTACTCCCCAAATTTCCTCGCTCTATGTTGAAAAAACCCAGTAGGAAAGGCCTTTTTCAAAACTTCTTTCTGTCGCCACTAGTTGGCACTGTAGAGTTGATGCAAATGACCCCTACAAGAACCTTCAGGGTATGACTCTCAACAAACACGGAAAGTTTGGCGCAGATATGTTGCATATCTGCCGAGTTATGACTGTTCAAAGTTTTTGGCGAGACAAATTGTTGACGGTCATTTTCACTTCCAGTTTGGACCTCTCCGCTTCAACGAAACCTCAATATTTTTCATCAGGCACCTGAACACATGTCTTGAGGCTCCCCTGAAACAGGTTTGAGGTCAATAGATTTTTTTCCCTTGGAGGAGGAGCCTGTCTCGTAAAGAAGGCCATTTCCTGTTTCCACTAGGGGCGCTAGGCCTAATGGGTAATATTTCAATGCAGTCATGTTCAGGCTGGGATATCTCATAAACATGGTAAAAATGAAAAAGATTGAACGTTGGATCACGGAGTTTTTAATCATTTTCTGAATTTGGTGTTTTGCCCAAAAATGGCCAACTTTGGGACTACGCCCAGGCCAGACCCTTGGATGAAAACTCACCATTTTGAAAACTTAAGATCTCATATGTCTCCTGTATAGTCTGACCAATTTTGAAGACGATCCAACTATTTTCTTCAGCGACAAGGTCTCAAATGTAAATCGATAAAATTTCACATTTGATCCAAAATTTCCGACTTCCTGTTGGATTTGGAATATAGGTGCAAGAGACTTTTTGGAGCAGTTTTTCGCAATGTATCGACTCACCAAATTTCATCGTTCTACGTTGAAAAAACCTAATAGGAAAGGCCTTTTTGAAAATTTCAAGGGGGCGCCACTGAGCGATTTTGTTACATTTTTTTGTAGATTATCAAAATTTACGCAAAGTTGCATGTATGTGCAAATTTTGGTGAGTTTTCGTGCATGTTCAGGCCTCCAAACGTAAACTCCAACTGTGAACCGAAAAAATTTCACATTTGATCCAAAATATCCGATTTCCTGTCGGATTTGGAATATGGGTGCAAGAGGCTTTTTTGAACAGTTAGGCATAAGGTATCTACTCCCCAAATTTCATCGCTCTACGTTGAAAACCTGAGAGGAGAGGCCTTTTTGAAAATTTTAAGGGTCAAGGGGGCGCCACTGAGCCATTTTTTGAAATTTTTTCAAAACGACGCAAGATTATCAAATTTTACGCGAATCTGCACGTATGTGCAAATTTTGGTGACTTTTCGTGCATGTTCAGGCCTCCAAATTGGCCATTTTCATTTGCCCTGAAAAAAGAAGAATAATAATAATAATAATCCTTTGCATTACAATAGGGCCTTCGCACGCCTAGTGCTCGGGCCCTAATAATAATAATCCTTTGCAAAACAATAGGGCCTTCGCACGCTTAGTGCTCGGGCCCTAATAATAATAATCCTTTGCAAAACAATAGGGCCTTCGCACGCTCAGTGCTCGGGCCCTAATAATAATAATAATAATAATAATAATAATAATAATAATAATAATCCTTTGCAAAACAATAGGGCCTTCGCACGCTCAGTGCTCGGGCCCTAATAATAATAATAATAATAATAATAATAATCCTTTGCATTACAATAGGGCCTTCGCACGCCTAGTGCTCGGGCCCTAATAATAATAATAATAATCCTTTGCAAAACAATAGGGCCTTCGCACGTCTAGTGCTCGGGCCCTAACTAGGCCTGCAAGCAGGACTGAACGGGCCCTCGCAATCTAGCGCAACTCGGACGTCACGCAACTCGGACTGGGTGCAGGTCAGGGTGGTGGCAGATCCTCCTCTCTAATCATCTCATTAGAACCTACCATGCTCGAAAGTCGCCTATTTACATTCCCACACCCAAGAGATAAAAACCCCTATTGGAGAGAGTACTACAAAAAAGGAGCCACTACTGAGCTGTGCAGCCAAGCCCTTATTCAAAACTAAAATTGATCTTCTAACTGGGCCAATTCGACCAAGTGTGCCAAATATTGTGGCTCTATAAGCTGCCTGAGTCTCTGAAAAAAAATATTTCCTTTAAATGGCGAACAAAGGGTCGTCACGGCAACAGACAGAGACACGTGGACATGGGCCGTAAATAAGTATTTTAATAGGTCTTGAAACTACAATGACCAACCTGAAAAGAACTGGACATGTATTGGAAAAACGAGTGACTTTATATTGCCACTAGTTGGCGCTGTAGGGTTGATGCAAATGACCCCTACAAGGCCCTTCAGGGTATGACTCTCAACAAGCACGGGAAGTTTGGCGCAGATATGTTGTATATCTGCCGAGTTATGACTGTTCAAAGTTTTTGGAGAGAAAAACTGTTGACAGTCATTTTCACTTTCCTGTTTGGACCCCTCCGCTTCAACGAAACTTCAATATTTTTCATCAGGCACCTGAAGACAGGTCTTAAGGCTTCCCTTATGCAGGTTTGAGGTAGATTGATTTTTTCCCTTTAGAGGAGGATTGTGTCCCGTAAAAAATGGCATTTCCTGTTCCCACTAGGAGGCGCCAGGCACAAATGGTAAATTTTCAATCCAGTCGTGCTCAGGCTGGTATACCTCACACACATGGCAGATTTAAAATAGATTGAACGTTGTATGAGGGAGTTATCAGTCATTTTCCGAATTCGGTGTTTTGGCGAAAAAATGGCCGACTTTGGCACCCCGCCCAGGTCAGGCCCGTGAATGAAAACACACCATTTTGATAACTTAAGATTTCATATGCCTCATGAACAGTCTCGCCAATTTTGAGAATGATCAAACTAATTCCCTAGGTGCCAAGGTGTAAAATGTGCACACTGTAAATAGATAAAAAATTCACATTCAATCCAAAATACCCGATTTCCTGTTGGGTTTGGAATACGCATGCAAGAGACTTTTTGGAGCAGTTTTGTACAAGGTATTGACTCTCCGAATTTCATCCATCTACGTTGAAAAAACCTAAATGGAGAGGCCTTTTTGAAAATTTCAAGGGGGCGCCACTGAGCCATTTTGTTACATTTTTTCGTAACGTTGCAAGATTATTGAACGTTATGCAAAGCCGCATGTATGTCGAAATTTTTGTGAGTTTTCGTGCATGTTCAAGCCTCCAAATGTAAACTCCTACTGTTAACCGATAAAAATTTCACATTTGATCCAAAATACCCGATTTCCTGTTGGATTTGGAAAATGGGTGCAAGAGACTTTTTGGAGCAGTTTTGCACAAGGTATCAACTCCCCAAATTTCCTCACTCTATGTTGGAAAAACCCAATAGGAAAGGCCTTTTTTAAAACTTCTTTCTGTCGCCACTAGTTGGCACTGTAGAGTTGATGCAAATGACCCCTACACGAACCTTCAGGGTATGACTCTCAACAAACACGGGAAGTTTGGCGCAGATATGTTGTATATCTGCCGAGTTATGACTGTTCAAAGTTTTTGGCGAGACAAATTGTTGACGGTCATTTTCACTTCCAGTTTGTACCTCTCCGCTTCTACAAAACCTCAATATTTTTCATTAGGCACCTGAACACATGTCTTGAGGCTCCCCTGAAACAGGTTTGAGGTCAATAGATTTTTTTCCCTTGGAGGAGGAGCCTGTCTCGTAAAGAAGGCCATTTCCTGTTCCCACTAGGGGGCGCCAAGCCTAATGGGTAAAATTTAAATGCAGTCGTGTTCAGGCTGGGATATCTCATATACTTGCTAGAAATGAAAAAGATTGAACGTTGTATCACGGAGTTTTTAATCATTTTCTGAATTTGGTGTTTTGCCCAAAAATGGCCAACTTTGGGACTACGCCCAGGCCAGACCCTTGGATGAAAACTCACCATTTTGAAAACTTAAGATCTCATATGTCTCCTGTATAGTCTGACCAATTTTGAAGACGATCCAACTATTTTCTTCAGCGACAAGGTCTCAAATGTAAATCGATAAAATTTCGCATTTGATCCAAAATTTCCGACTTCCTGTTGGATTTGGAATATAGGTGCAAGAGACTTTTTGGAGCAGTTTTACGCAATGTATCGACTCACCAAATTTCATCATTCTACGTTGAAAAAACCTAATAGGAAAGGCCTTTTTGAAAATTTCAAGGGGGCGCCACTGAGCGATTTTGTTAAATTTTTTTGTAGATTATCAAAATTTACGCAAAGTTGCATGTATGTGCAAATTTTGGTGAGTTTTCGTGCATGTTCAGGCCTCCAAACGTAAACTCCAACTGTGAACCGAAAAAATTTCACATTTGATCCAAAATATCCGATTTCCTGTCGGATTTGGAATATGGGTGCAAGAGGCTTTTTTGAACAGTTAGGCATAAGGTATCTACTCCCCAAATTTCATCGCTCTACGTTGAAAACCTGAGAGGAGAGGCCTTTTTGAAAATTTTAAGGGTCAAGGGGGCGCCACTGAGCCATTTTTAAAAATTTTTTCAAAACGACGCAAGATTATCAAATTTTACGCGAATCTGCACGTATGTGCAAATTTTGGTGACTTTTCGTGCATGTTCAGGCCTCCAAATTGGCCATTTTCATTTGCCATGAAGAAAGAATAATAATAACTAGGCCTGCAAGCAGGACTGAACGGGCCCTCGCAATCTAGCGCAACTCGGACGTCACGCAACTCGGACTGTGTGCAGGTCAGGGTGGTGGCAGATCCTCCTCTCTAATCATCTCATTAGAACCTAACATGCTCGAAAGTCGCCTATTTACATTCCCACACCCAAGAGATAAAAACCCCTATTGGAGAGAGTACTACAAAAAAGGAGCCACTACTGAGCTGTGCAGCCAAGCCCTTATTCAAAACCAAAATTAATCTTCTAACTGGGCCAATTCGACCAAGTGTGCCAAATATTGTGGCACTATAAGCTGCCTGAGTCTCTGAAAAAAAATATTTCCTTTAAATGGCGAATAAAGGGTCATAACGGCAACAGACAGAGACACGTGGACATGGGCCGTAAATAACTATTACAATAGGTCTTCAAACTACAATGACCAACCTGAGAAGAACTGGACATGTATTGGAAAAACGAGTGACTTTCTATTGCCACTAGTTGGCGCTGTAGGGTTGATGCAAATGACCCCTACAAGGCCCTTCAGGGTATGACTCTCAACAAGCACGGGAAGTTTGGCGCAGATATGGTGTATATCTGGTGAGTTATGACTGTTCAAAGTTTTTGGAGAGAAAAATTGTTGACAGTCATTTTCACTTTCCTGTTTGGACCCCTCCGCTTCAACGAAACTTCAATATTTTTCATCAGGCACCTGAAGACAGGTCTTAAGGCTTCCCTTAAGCATGTTTGAGGTAGATTGATTTTTTTCCCTTTAGAGGAGGAGTGTGTCCCGTAAAAAAGGGCATTTCCTGTTCCCACTAGGAGGCGCCAGGCACAAATGGTAAATTTTCAATCCAGTCCTGCTCAGGCTGGTATACCTCACACACATGCCAGATTTAAAATAGATTGAACGTTGTATGAGGGAGTTATCAGTCATTTTCCGAATTCGGTGTTTTGCCGAAAAAATGGCCGACTTTGGCACCCCGCCTAGGTCAGGCCCGTGAATGAAAACACACCATTTTGATAACTTAAGATTTCATATGCCTCATGAACAGTCTCGCCAATTTTGAGAATGATCAAACTAATTCCCTAGGTGCCAAGGTGTAAAATGTGCACACTGTAAATCGATAAAAATTTCACATTCAATCCAAAATACCCAATTTCCTGTTGGGTTTGGAATACGCATGCAAGAGACTTTTTGGAGCAGTTTTGTACAAGGTATCGACTCTCCGAATTTCATCCCTCTACGTTGAAAAAACCTAAATGGAGAGGCCTTTTTGAAAATTTCAAGGGGGCGCCACTGAGCCATTTTGTTACATGTTTTCGTAACGTTGCAAGATTATTGAACGTTACGCAAAGCTGCATGTATGTCCAAATTTTTGTGAGTTTTCATGCACGTTGAAGCCTCCAAATGTAAACTCCTACTGTGAACCGATAAAAATTTCACATTCGATCCAAAATACCCGATTTCCTGTTGGATTTGGAATACGGGTGCAAGAGACTTTTTGGAGCAGTTTTGCATAAGGTATCTACTCCCCAAATTTCCTCACTCTATGTTGAAAAAAACCCAATAGGAAAGGCCTTTTTTCAAACTTCTTTCTGTCGCCACTAGTTGGCACTGTAGAGTTGATGCAAATGACCCCTACAAGAACCTTCAGGGTATGACTCTCAACAAACACGGGAAGTTTGGCGCAGATATGTTGTATATCTGCCGAGTTATGACTGTTCAAAGTTTTTGGCGAGACAAATTGTTGACGGTCATTTTCACTTCCAGTTTGTACCTCTCCGCTTCTACAAAACCTCAATATTTTTCATTAGGCACCTGAACACATGTCTTGAGGCTCCCCTGAAACAGGTTTGAGGTCAATAGATTTTTTTCCCTTGGAGGAGGAGCCTGTCTCGTAAAGAAGGCCATTTCCTGTTCCCACTAGGGGGCGCCAAGCCTAATGGGTAAAATTTAAATGCAGTCGTGTTCAGGCTGGGATATCTCATATACTTGCTAGAAATGAAAAAGATTGAACGTTGTATCACGGAGTTTTTAATCATTTTCTGAATTTGGTGTTTTGCCCAAAAATGGCCAACTTTGGGACTACGCCCAGGCCAGACCCTTGGATGAAAACTCACCATTTTGAAAACTTAAGATCTCATATGTCTCCTGTATAGTCTGACCAATTTTGAAGACGATCCAACTATTTTCTTCAGCGACAAGGTCTCAAATGTAAATCGATAAAATTTCGCATTTGATCCAAAATTTCCGACTTCCTGTTGGATTTGGAATATAGGTGCAAGAGACTTTTTGGAGCAGTTTTACGCAATGTATCGACTCACCAAATTTCATCATTCTACGTTGAAAAAACCTAATAGGAAAGGCCTTTTTGAAAATTTCAAGGGGGCGCCACTGAGCGATTTTGTTAAATTTTTTTGTAGATTATCAAAATTTACGCAAAGTTGCATGTATGTGCAAATTTTGGTGAGTTTTCGTGCATGTTCAGGCCTCCAAACGTAAACTCCAACTGTGAACCGAAAAAATTTCACATTTGATCCAAAATATCCGATTTCCTGTCGGATTTGGAATATGGGTGCAAGAGGCTTTTTTGAACAGTTAGGCATAAGGTATCTACTCCCCAAATTTCATCGCTCTACGTTGAAAACCTGAGAGGAGAGGCCTTTTTGAAAATTTTAAGGGTCAAGGGGGCGCCACTGAGCCATTTTTTGAAATTTTTTCAAAACGACGCAAGATTATCAAATTTTACGCGAATCTGCACGTATGTGCAAATTTTGGTGACTTTTCGTGCATGTTCAGGCCTCCAAATTGGCCATTTTCATTTGCCATGAAGAAAGAAGAATAATAATAACTAGGCCTGCAAGCAGGACTGAACGGGCCCTCGCAATCTAGCGCAACTCGGACGTCACGCAACTCGGACTGTGTGCAGGTCAGGGTGGTGGCAGATCCTCCTCTCTAATCATCTCATTAGAACCTAACATGCTCGAAAGTCGCCTATTTACATTCCCACACCCAAGAGATAAAAACCCCTATTGGAGAGAGTACTACAAAAAAGGAGCCACTACTGAGCTGTGCAGCCAAGCCCTTATTCAAAACCAAAATTAATCTTCTAACTCGGCCAATTCGACCAAGTGTGCCAACTATTGTGGCTCTATAAGCTCCCTGAGTCTCTGAAAAAAAATATTTCCTTTAAATGGCGAACAAAGGGTCGTCACGGCAACAGACAGAGACACGTGGACATGGGCCGTAAAAAAGTATTTTAATAGGTCTTGAAACTACAATGACCAACATGAAAAGAACTGGACATGTTTTGGAAAAACGAGTGACTTTCTATCGCCACTAGTTGGCGCTGTAGGGTTGATGCAAATGACCCCTACAAGGCCCTTCAGGGTATGACTCTCAACAAGCACGGGAAGTTTGGCGCAGATATCTTGTATATCTGCCGAGTTATGACTGTTCAAAGTTTTTGGAGAGAAAAATTGTTGACAGTCATTTTCACTTTCCTGTTTGGACCCCTCCGCTTCAACGAAACTTCAATATTTTTCATCAGGCACCTGAAGACAGGTCTTAAGGTTTCCCTTATGCAGGTTTGAGGTAGATTGATTTTTTCCCTTTAGAGGAGGAGTGGGTCCCGTAAAAAAGGGCATTTCCTGTTCCCACTAGGAGGCGCCAGGCACAAATGGTAAATTTTCAATCCAGTCCTGCTCAGGCTGGTATACCTCACACACATGCCAGATTTAAAATAGATTGAACGTTGTATGAGGGAGTTATCAGTCATTTTCCGAATTCGGTGTTTTGGCGAAAAAATGGAAGAATTTGGCGCCCCGCCCAGGTCAGGCCCGTGAATGAAAACACACCATTTTTATAACTTAAGATTTCATATGCCTCATGAACAGTCTCACCAATTTTGAGAATGATCAAACTAATTCCCTAGGTGCCAAGGTGTAAAATGTGCACACTGTAAATCGATAAAAAGTTCACATTCAATCCAAAATACCCGATTTCCTGTAGGATTTGGAATGTGTGTGCAAGAGACTTTTTGGAGCAGTTTTGCACAAAGTTTTGACTCTCCAAATTTCATCACTCTATGTTAGAAAAACCTAAATGGAGAGGCCTTTTTGAAAATTTCAAGGGGGCGCCACTGAGCCATTTTGTTACATGTTTTCGTAACGTTGCAAGATTATCGAACGTTATCCAAAGCCGCATGTATGTGCAAATTTTGGTGAGTTTTTATGCATATTCAAGCCTCCAAATGTAAACTCTTACTGTGAACCCATGAAAATTTCACATTCGATCCAAAATACCCGATTTCCTGTTGGATTTGGAATATGGGTGCAAGAGACTTTTTGGAGCAGTTTTGCATAAGGTATCTACTCCCCAAATTTCCTTGCTCTATGTTGAAAAAACCCAATAGGAAAGGCCTTTTTTAAAACTTCTTTCTGTCGCCACTAGTTGGCACTGTAGAGTTGATGCAAATGACCCCTACAAGAACCTTCAGGGTATGACTCTCAACAAACACGGAAAGTTTGGCGCAGATATGTTGCATATCTGCCGAGTTATGACTGTTCAAAATTTTTGGCGAGACAAATTGTTGACAGTCATTTTCACTTCCAGTTTGGACCTCTCCGCTTCAACGAAACCTCAATATTTTTCATCAGGGACCTGAACACATGTCTTGAGGCTCCCCTGAAACAGGTTTGAGGTCAATAGATTTTTTTCCCTTGGAGGAGGAGCCTGTCTCGTAAAGAAGGCCATTTCCTGTTCCCACTAGGGGGCGCCAGGCCTAATGGGTAATATTTCAATGCAGTCGTGTTCAGGCTGGGATATCTCATATACATGCTAGAAATGAAAAAGATTGAACGTTGTATCACGGAGTTTTTAATCATTTTCTGAATTTGGTATTTTGCCCAAAAATGGCCGACTTTGGGACCACGCCCAGGTCAGACCCTTGAGTGAAAACTCACCATTTTGAAAACTTAAAATCTCATATGTCTCCTGAATAGTCTGACCAATTTTGAAGACGATCCAACAATTTTCTTCAGCGACAAGGTCTCAAATGTAAATCGATAAAATTTCACATTTGATCCAAAATTTCCGGCTTCCTGTTGGGTTTGGAATATGGGTGCAAGAGACTTTTTGGAGCAGTTTTGCACAATGTATCGACTCGCCAAATTTCATTGTTCTACGCTGAAAAAACCTAATAGGAAAGGCCTTTTTGAAAATTTCAAGGGGGCGCCACTGAGCCATTTTGTTAAATTTTTTTGTAGATTATCAAAATTTACGCAAAGTTGCATGTATGTGCAAATTTTGGTGAGTTTTCGTGCATGTTCAGGCCTCCAAATGTAAACTCCAACTGTGAACCGATAAAAATTTCACATTTGATCCAAAATATCCGATTTCCTGTTGGATTTGGAATATGGGTGCAAGAGGCTTTTTTGAACAGTTAGGCATAAGGTATCTACTCCCCAAATTTCATTGCTCTACGTTGAAAACCTGAGAGGAGAGGCCTTTTTGAAAATTTTAAGGGTCAAGGGGGCGCCACTGAGCCATTTTTTGACATTTTTTCAAAACGACACAAGATTATCGAATTTTACGCAAAGCCGCACGTATGTGCAAATTTTGGTGACTTTTCGTGCATGTTCAGGCCTCCAAATTGGCCATTTTCATTTGCCCTGAAAAAAGAAGAATAATAATAATAATAATAATAATCCTTTGCAAAACAATAGGGCCTTCGCACGCTCAGTGCTCGGGCCCTAACTAGCCCTGCAAGCAGGACTGAACGGGCCCTCGCGTATGGCGCAACTCGGACGTCAAACAAAGTCGAAGGGCAGGCAGGTCGGGGCAGTGGCAGTCGACAACAGACAGATATCCAGGCAGATATATTGCATGTCTGAATGTTCAGAATTAGTGGGGAGAGAAAATGGCGACGGTCATTATGACTTTCCTATGGGACCCCCTCTGCTTTAACCAAACAAAATTGTTTATTAGGCACCTGAACACGGTCATTATGACTTTCCTTTTGGACCCCTCTGCTTTAACGAAACAAAATTGTTGATCAGGCACCTGAACACATGTCTTAAGGCTCCCCTGATTCAGGTTTGAGGTCAATTGATTTTTGTCCCTGAGAAGCAGGAGCCTTTCTCTTTAATTAAAAGTGTGTTTCCTTTTCCCACTAGGGGGCGCCAGGCGTAATGAGTAATATTTCAATAAAGTCATGTGCAGGCTGAAATACTTCACATTCATGCCAAATATGAAAAAGATTGCACCTTCAATCAGGAAGTTATTACCGTATTTTTCGGACTACAAGTGGCACCTGAGTATAAGTCGCACAAGCCAGAAAATGCCCAACAAAGAGAAAAAAAAACTTATATAAGTCTTACCGGAGTATAAGTCGCAATTTTGGGGGAAATTTACTTGATAAAATCTAACACATAGAACAGATATGTCATCTTGAAAGGCAGTTTAATATAAAAATACAATAGAGAACAACATGCTGAATAAATGTACAGTGTACAGTGCATAAACAACGAAATGCGAATATACTGTCCTCACCAGGACGCTACCGCTCGGTCCTGGCTATATACAGCGAACTCCAAAAAGACAATGCTGGACGTCCGCATAATTTGTTGAATCGATTTGGTCCTCGATAGCAAACAGGTTCACATCAACGTAAATAAATGATAATTAGGTACTTTTGCAGCAATAACGTAACAGATTAGCATGCGTTCGCTAGCATTAGCACACCATTCAAACAACCACACAACTGGCTGTAAGTGTCCGCTCGCGGGTGGAAAACACACAACAACAACAGAAAAGATGATACACGCAGGCGTTGCCTCTGTAGAGATATTTTAAAAGCATAAACAATGAATGTAGGTTCGCAGCCGTCTTTCCCTCTCGCTAACTCACTCACTCACTCACTCACTCACTCACTCACTCACTCACTCACTCACTCACTCACTCACTCACTCACTCACTCACTCACTCAGAGCTACGTAGCTGTCTGTCTTCTTCTGGTGTGCGAGTGCGCTCCCAGGTGGGCATGAAAGCGCCACAAACTAAATGCATCCATTTCAATATAAAAAAGTCAATTATACAATTGAACATACATTGCCAAAGGCAGAATGCGAACGTGGCCATAGCTATTAAGAGTTATTCAGATAACTATAGCATGCTAACAAGTTTACAAAACCATTAGTCCAAAACACCAAAATAACATGGGAAATTTTATCATAATGTGTTAATAATTTCACACATAAGTCGCTGCTGAGTATAAGTCGCACCCCAAAGCAAAATATGAAAAAAACCGCGACTTATAGTCATTTACTGAATTGTATTGTCAAAAATAAGACACATTTGCTCCCCTGGCCAGGAAAGGGCCGTGAATGAAATGTCACCATTTTGATAACCTAACATCTCATATGTGTCATGAATCGTCTGACCAATTTTGAGGAGCATTCAACTTACTGCCTCGGCGTAATGGTGTCAAACGTGCATGCTGGTTTTAGACAAAAATGCCATGTTGTGCAAGATTCAATCCCTAATACCCGATTTCCTGTTGGGTTTGGAATATGGGTGCAAGAGACTTTTTGGAGCAGTTTTGCACAACGTATCCACTCCCCAAATTTCATCACTCTACGTCGAAAAAAACTAATAGGACAGGCCTTTTTTAAAAATTGAAGGGGGCGCCACTGAGCCATTTTATTACATCTTTTGGCAATGTTGCTAAATTCATGAAATTTACATGAAGCCGCATGTATGTTCAAATTTAGGTGAGTTTTCGAGCATGTTCAGACCTGGAAATTGGCCATTTTGTGACAAAATGCCGAGGGTCTTTTCACTTTCCTGTTTGGGTACTGCTACATCAACGAAAACTCAATATTTTTCATCAGATACCTAAAGACATGTCTTAAGGCTCCCCTGATGCAGGTTTGAGGTCAATTGATGTTTTTCACCAGGAGGAGGAGCCTTTCTCGTAAAAAAGGGTGTTTCCTCTTCCCACAAGGGGGCGCCAGGCCTAATGGAAAATATTTCAATGCAGTCGTGTTCAGGTTAAGACACCTTACACGCATGCCAAATATGAAAAAGATTGGACCTTGTATCAGGAAGTTATTAATCATTTACTGAAATTGGCGCGTTGCCAAAAAAACACCCGACTTTGGTACCCCGCCCAGGTTAGGCCCGTGGACGAAAACTCACCATTTTCACAACTTAATATCTCATATGTCTTATGAAGACGTACACCAATTTTGAGGAAGATCCAACGTACTGGCTCGGCGCAATGGTCTGAAACGTGCATGCTGGTTTTCGCCCAAAATGCTATGTTTTTCAACATTCAATCCAAAATATCCGATTTCCTGTTGGGTTTGGAATATGGGTGCTGCAGACTTTTTGAAGCGTCTCTGGACAACGTATCCACTCCCCAAATTTCATCGCTCTACGTTGAAAAACATCAAAGCAAAGGGCATTTTTAAAATTTCAAGGGGGCGCCACTGAGCCATTTTTTGATTTTTTTAAAAAACGTTGCTAAATTTTCGAAATTTTCGCGAAGCCGGATGTATGTGCAAATTTTGGTGAGTTTTTGAGCATGTTCAGGCCTTCAAATTGGCCATTTTCATTTGCCATGAAAAAATAATAATAATAATAATAATAATAATAATAATAATAATAATAATCCTTCGAAGAACAATAGGGCCTCGCACGCTGAGAGTGCTCGGGCCCTAACTAGGCCTGCAAGCAGGACTGAACGGGCCCTCGCAATCTAGCGCAACTCGGACGTCACGCAACTCGGACTGTGTGCAGGTCAGGGTGGTGGCAGATCCTCCTCTCTAATCATCTCATTAGAACCTAACATGCTCGAAAGTCGCCTATTTACATTCCCACACCCAAGAGATAAAAACCCCTATTGGAGAGAGTACTACAAAAAAGGAGCCACTACTGAGCTGTGCAGCCAAGCCCTTATTCAAAACCTAAATTAATCTTCGAACTGGGCCAATTCGACCAAGTGTGCCAACTATTGTGGCTCTATAAGCTCCCTGAGTCTCTGAAAAAAAATATTTCCTTTAAATGGCGAACAAAGGGTCGTCACGGCAACAGACAGAGACACGTGGACATGGGCCGTAAAAAAGTATTTTAATAGGTCTTGAAACTACAATGACCAACATGAAAAGAACTGGACATGTTTTGTAAAAACGAGTGACTTTATATCGCCACTAGTTGGCGCTGTAGGGTTGATGCAAATGACCCCTACAAGGCCCTTCAGGGTATGACTCTCAACAAGCACGGGAAGTTTGGCGCAGATATCTTGTATATCTGCCGAGTTATGACTGTTCAAAGTTTTTGGAGAGAAAAATTGTTGACAGTCATTTTCACTTTCCTGTTTGGACCCCTCCGCTTCAACGAAACTTCAATATTTTTCATCAGGCACCTGAAGACAGGTCTTAAGGTTTCCCTTATGCAGGTTTGAAGTAGATTGATTTTTTCCCTTTAGAGGAGGAGTGTGTCCCGTAAAAAAGGGCATTTCCTGTTCCCACTAGGAGGCGCCAGGCACAAATGGTAAATTTTCAATCCAGTCCTGCTCAGGCTGGTATACCTCACACACATGCCAGATTTAAAATAGATTGAACGTTGTATGAGGGAGTTATCAGTCATTTTCCGAATTCGGTGTTTTGGCGAAAAAATGGAAGAATTTGGCGCCCCGCCCAGGTCAGGCCCGTGAATGAAAACACACCATTTTTATAACTTAAGATTTCATATGCCTCATGAACAGTCTCACCAATTTTGAGAATGATCAAACTAATTCCCTAGGTGCCAAGGTGTAAAATGTGCACACTGTAAATCGATAAAAAGTTCACATTCAATCCAAAATACCCGATTTCCTGTAGGATTTGGAATGTGTGTGCAAGAGACTTTTTGGAGCAGTTTTGCACAAAGTTTTGACTCTCCAAATTTCATCACTCTATGTTAGAAAAACCTAAATGGAGAGGCCTTTTTGAAAATTTCAAGGGGGCGCCACTGAGCCATTTTGTTAAATTGTTTCGTAACGTTGCAAGATTATCGAACGTTATCCAAAGCCGCATGTATGTGCAAATTTTGGTGAGTTTTTATGCATATTCAAGCCTCCAAATGTAAACTCTTACTGTGAACCCATGAAAATTTCACATTCGACCCAAAATACCCGATTTCCTGTTGGATTTGGAATATGGGTGCAAGAGACTTTTTGGAGCAGTTTTGCATAAGGTATCTACTCCCCAAATTTCCTTGCTCTATGTTGAAAAAACCCAATAGGAAAGGCCTTTTTTAAAACTTCTTTCTGTCGCCACTAGTTGGCACTGTAGAGTTGATGCAAATGACCCCTACAAGAACCTTCAGGGTATGACTCTCAACAAACACGGAAAGTTTGGCGCAGATATGTTGCATATCTGCCGAGTTATGACTGTTCAAAATTTTTGGCGAGACAAATTGTTGACGGTCATTTTCACTTCCAGTTTGGACCTCTCCGCTTCAACGAAACCTCAATATTTTTCATCAGGGACCTGAACACATGTCTTGAGGCTCCCCTGAAACAGGTTTGAGGTCAATAGATTTTTTTCCCTTGGAGGAGGAGCCTGTCTCGTAAAGAAGGCCATTTCCTGTTCCCACTAGGGGGCGCCAGGCCTAATGGGTAATATTTCAATGCAGTCGTGTTCAGGCTGGGATATCTCATATACATGCTAGAAATGAAAAAGATTGAACGTTGTATCACGGAGTTTTTAATCATTTTCTGAATTTGGTATTTTGCCCAAAAATGGCCGACTTTGGGACCACGCCCAGGTCAGACCCTTGAGTGAAAACTCACCATTTTGAAAACTTAAGATCTCATATGTCTCCTGAATAGTCTGACCAATTTTGAAGACGATCCAACTATTTTCTTCAGCGACAAGGTCTCAAATGTAAATCGATAAAATTTCACATTTGATCCAAAATTTCTGGCTTCCAGTTGGGTTTGGAATATGGGTGCAAGAGACTTTTTGGAGCAGTTTTGCACAATGTATCGACTCGCCAAATTTCATCGTTCTACGTTGAAAAAACCTAATAGGAAAGGCCTTTTTGAAAATTTCAAGGGGGCGCCACTGAGCCATTTTGTTAAATTTTTTTGTAGATTATCAAAATTTACGCAAAGTTGCATGTATGTGCAAATTTTGGTGAGTTTTCGTGCATGTTCAGGCCTCCAAATGTTAACTCAAACTGTGAACCGATAAAAATTTCACATTTGATCCAAAATATCCGATTTCCTGTTGGATTTGGAATATGGGTGCAAGAGGCTTTTTTGAACAGTTAGGCATAAGGTATCTACTCCCCAAATTTCATTGCTCTACGTTGAAAACCTGAGAGGAGAGGCCTTTTTGAAAATTTTAAGGGTCAAGGGGGCGCCACTGAGCCATTTTTTGACATTTTTTCAAAACGACACAAGATTATCGAAATTTACGCAAAGCCGCACGTTTGTGCAAATTTTGGTGACTTTTCGTGCATGTTCAGGCCTCCAAATTGGCCATTTTCATTTGCCCTGAAAAAAGAATAATAATAATAATAATAATGAAATGTACTTGATAAAATCCAACACATAGAACAGATATGTCATCTTGAAAGGCAATTTAATATAAAAATACAATAGAGAACAACATGCTGAATAAATGTACAGTGTACAGTGCATAAACAACGAAATGCGAATATACTGTCCTCACCAGGACGCTACCGCTCGGTCCTGGCTATAGACAGCGAACTCCAAAAAGACAATTCTGGATGTCCGCATAATTTGTTGAATCAATTTGGTCCTCGATAGCAAACAGGTTCACATCACCGTAAATAAATGATAATTACGTACTATTACAGCAATAATGTAACAGATTAGCATGCGTTCGCTAGCATTAGCACACCATTCAAACAACCACACAACTGGCTGTAAGTGTCCGCTCGCGGGTGGAAAACACACAACAACAGAAAAGATGATACACGCAGGCGTTGCCTCTGTAGAGATATTTTAAAGGCATAAACAATGAACGTAGGTTCGCAGCCGTCTTTCTCTCTCGCTAACTAGTCCACTCACTCACTCACTCACTCACTCACTCACTCACTCACTCACTCACTCACTCACTCACTCACTCACTCACTCACTCACTCACTCACTCACTCACTCACTCACTCACTCACTCACTCACTCAGAGCTACGTAGCTGTCTGTCTTCTTCTGGTGTGCAAGCGCTTATTCACGTAAACAAGTGCGAGTGCGCTCCCAGGTGGGCGTGAAAGCGCCACAAACTAAATGCATCCATTTCAATATAAAAAAGTCAATTATACAATTGAACATACATTGCCAAAGGCAGAACGCGAACGTGGCCATAGCTATTAACAGTTATTCAGATAACTATAGCATGCTAACAAGTTTACAAAACCATCAGTCCAAAACACCAAAATAACACGGGAAATTATATCATAATGTGTTAATAATTTCACTCACCAGGGGGCACCAGGCCTAATGGTTTTGTAAACCTGTTAGCATGCTATAGTAATCTGAATAACTGTTAATAGCTATGGCCACGTTCGCGTTCTGCCTTTGGCAATGTATGTTCAATTGTATAATTGACTTTTTTATATTGAAATGGATGCATTTAGTTTGTGGCGCTTTCACGCCCAACTGGGAGCGCACTCGTTATTATTATTTTTTCATGGCAAATGAAAATGGCCATAGCTATTAAGAGTTATTCAGATAACTATAGCATGCTAACAAGTTTACAAAACCATTAGTCCAAAACACCTAAATAACATGGGAAATGTTATCATAATGTGTTAATAATTTCACACATAAGTCACTGCTGAGTATAAGTCGCACCCCAAACCAAAATATGAAGAAAAAAAAACACGACTTATAGTCGGAAAAATACAGTAGTCTTTTACTGAATTGTATTGTCAAAAATAAGACACATTTGCTCCCCTGCCCAGGAAAGGGCCGTGAATGAAATGTCACCATTTTGATAACCTAACATCTCATATGTGTCATGAACATTCATTCATTCATTCATTTTCCATGCCGCTTTTCCTCACGAGGGTCGCGGAGGTGCTGGAGCCTATCCCAGCTAACTCGGGGCAGTAGGCAGGGGACACCCTGAACTGGTTGCCAGCCAATTGCAGGGCACAAGGAGACATACAACCATTCACGCGCACACTCATACCTACGGACAATTTAGAGTGCTCAATCAGCCTACCATGCATGTTTTTGGGATGTCTGACCAATTTTGAGAAGCATTCAACTTACTGCTTCGGCGTAATGGTCTCAAACGTGCATGCAGGTTTTTGACAAAAATGCAAGATTCAATCCATAATACCCGATTTCCTGTTGGGTTTGGAATATGGGTGCAAGAGACTTTTTGGAGCAGTTTTGCACAACGTATCCACTCCCCAAATTTCATCACTCTACGTCGAAAAAAACTAATAGGACAGGCCTTTTTTAAAAATTGAAGGGGGCGCCACTGAGCCATTTTATTACATCTTTTGGCAATGTTGCTAAATTCATGAAATCTACATGAAGCCACATGTATGTGCACATTTTGGTGAGTTTTCGAGCATGTTCAGACCTTGAAATTTGCCATTTTGAGAGAAAATGCCGAGGGTCTTTTCACTTTCCTGTTTGGATACTGCAACATCAACGAAAACTCAATATTTTTCATCAGATACCTAAAGACATGTCTTAAGGCTCCCCTAAAGCAGGTTTGAGATCAATTGATGTTTTTCACCAGGAGGAGGAGCCTTTTTCGTAAAAAAGGGTGTTTCCTCTTCCCACAAGGGGGCGCCAGGCCTAATGGAAAATATTTCAATGCAGTCGTGTTCAGGTTAAGACACCTTACATGCATGCCAAATATGAAAAAGATTGGACCTTGTATCAGGAAGTTATTAATCATTTACTGAAATTGGCGCGTTGCCAAAAAAACACCCGACTTTGGTACCCCGCCCAGGTCAGGCCCATGGACGAAAACTCACCATTTTCACAACTTAGTATCTCATATGTCTCATGAACACTTACACCAATTTTGAGGAAGATCCAACGTACTGGCTCGGCGCAACGGTCTGAAACGTGCATGCTGGTTTTCGCCCAAAATGCTATATTTTTCAACATTCAATCCAGAATATCCCATTTCCTGTTGGGTTTGGAATATGGGTGCTATAGACTTTTTGAAGCGGTTCTGGACAACATATCCACTCCCCAAATTTCATCGCCCTACGTTGAAATACATCAAAGCAAAGGGCATTTTGAAAATTGCAAGGGGGCGCCACTGAGCCATTTTTAAATTTTTTTTGTAAACGTTGCCAAATTGTCGAAATTTTCGCGAAGCCGGATGTATGTGCAAATTTTGGTGAGTTTTTGAGCATGTTCAGGCCTTCAAATTGGCCATTTTCATTTGCCATGAAAAAATAATAATAACTAGGCCTGCAAGCAGGACTGAACGGGCCCTCGCAATCTAGCGCAACTCGGACGTCACGCAAGTCGGACTGTGTGCAGGTCAGGGTGGTGGCAGATCCTCCTCTCTAATCATCTCATTAGAACCTAACATGCTCGAAAGTCGCCTAATTACATTCCCACACCCAAGAGATAAAAACCCCTATTGGAGAGAGTACTACAAAAAAGGAGCCACTACTGAGCTGTGCAGCCAAGCCCTTATTCAAAACCAAAATTAATCTTCTAACTTGGCCAATTCGACCAAGTGTGCCAAATATTGTGGCTCCATAAGCTCCCTGAGTCTCTGAAAAAAAATATTTCCTTTAAATGGCGAACAAAGGGTCGTCACGGCAACAGACAGAGACACGTGGACATGGGCCGTAAAAAAGTATTTTAATAGGTCTTGAAACTACAATGACCAACATGAAAAGAACTGGACATGTTTTGGAAAAACGAGTGACTTCCTATCGCCACTAGTTGGCGCTGTAGGGTTGATGCAAATGACCCCTACAAGTTCCTTCAGGGTATGACTCTCAACAAGCACGGGAAGTTTGGCGCAGATATGTTCTATATCTGCCGAGTTATGATTGTTCAAAGTTTTTGGAGAGAAAAATTGTTGACAGTCATTTTCACTTTCCTGTTTGGACCCCTCCGCTTCAACGAAACTTCAATATTTTTCATCAGGCACCTGAAGACAGGTCTTAAGGCTTCCCTTATGCAGGTTTGAGGTAGATTGGTTTTTTCCCTTTAGAGGAGGAGTGTGTCCCGTAAAAAAGGGCATTTCCTGTTTCCACTAGGAGGCGCCAGGCACAAATGGTAAATTTTCAATCCAGTCCTGCTCAGGCTGGTATACCTCACACACATGCCAGATTTAAAATAGATTTAACATTGTATGAGGGTGTTATCAGTCATTTTCCGAATTTGGTGTTTTGGCGAAAAAATGGAAGAATTTGGCGCCCCGCCCAGGTCAGGCCCGTGAATGAAAACACACCATTTTTATAACTTAAGATTTCATATGCCTCATGAACAGTCTCGCCAATTTTGAGAATGATCAAACTAATTCCCTAGGTGCCAAGGTGTAAAATGTGCACACTGTAAATCGATAAAAAGTTCACATTCAATCCAAAATACCCGATTTCCTGTAGGATTTGGAATGTGTGTGCAAGAGACTTTTTGGAGCAGTTTTGCACAAAGTTTTGACTCTCCAAATTTCATCACTCTATGTTAGAAAAACCTAAATGGAGAGGCCTTTTTGAAAATTTCAAGGGGGCGCCACTGAGCCATTTTCTTAAATTGTTTCGTAACGTTGCAAGATTATCGAACGTTATCCAAAGCCGCATGTATGTGCAAATTTTGGTGAGTTTTTATGCATATTCAAGCCTCCAAATGTAAACTCTTACTGTGAACCCATGAAAATTTCACATTCGATCCAAAATACCCGATTTCCTGTCTGATCTGGAATATGGGTGCAAGAGACTTTTTGGAGCAGTTTTGCATAAGGTATCTACTCCCCAAATTTCCTTGCTCTATGTTGAAAAAACCCAATAGGAAAGGCCTTTTTTAAAACTTCTTTCTGTCGCCACTAGTTGGCACTGTAGAGTTGATGCAAATGACCCCTACAAGAACCTTCAGGGTATGACTCTCAACAAACACGGAAAGTTTGGCGCAGATATGTTGCATATCTGCCGAGTTATGACTGTTCAAAATTTTTGGCGAGACAAATTGTTGACGGTCATTTTCACTTCCAGTTTGGACCTCTCCGCTTCAACGAAACCTCAATATTTTTCATCAGGGACCTGAACACATGTCTTGAGGCTCCCCTGAAACAGGTTTGAGGTCAATAGATTTTTTTCCCTTGGAGGAGGAGCCTGTCTCGTAAAGAAGGCCATTTCCTGTTCCCACTAGGGGGCGCCAGGCCTAATGGGTAATATTTCAATGCAGTCGTGTTCAGGCTGGGATATCTCATATACATGCTAGAAATGAAAAAGATTGAACGTTGTATCACGGAGTTTTTAATCATTTTCTGAATTTGGTATTTTGCCCAAAAATGGCCGACTTTGGGACCACGCCCAGGTCAGACCCTTGAGTGAAAACTCACCATTTTGAAAACTTAAGATCTCATATGTCTCCTGAATAGTCTGACCAATTTTGAAGACTATCCAACTATTTTCTTCAGCGACAAGGTCTCAAATGTAAATCGATAAAATTTCACATTTGATCCAAAATTTCCGGCTTCCTGTTGGGTTTGGAATATGGGTGCAAGAGACTTTTTGGAGCAGTTTTGCACAATGTATCGACTTGCCAAATTTCATCGTTCTACGTTGAAAAAACCTAATAGGAAAGGCCTTTTTGAAAATTTCAAGGGGGCGCCACTGAGCCATTTTGTTAAATTTTTTTGTAGATTATCAAAATTTACGCAAATTTGCATGTATGTGCAAATTTTGGTGAGTTTTCGTGCATGTTCAGGCCTCCAAATGTAAACTCAAACTGTGAACCGATAAAAATTTCACATTTGATCCAAAATATCCGATTTCCTGTTGGATTTGGAATATGGGTGCAAGAGGCTTTTTTGAACAGTTAGGCATAAGGTATCTACTCCCCAAATTTCATTGCTCTACGTTGAAAACCTGAGAGGAGAGGCCTTTTTGAAAATTTTAAGGGTCAAGGGGGCGCCACTGAGCCATTTTTTGACATTTTTTCAAAACGACACAAGATTATCGAAATTTACGCAAAGCCGCACGTTTGTGCAAATTTTGGTGACTTTTCGTGCATGTTCAGGCCTCCAAATTGGCCATTTTCATTTGCCCTGAAAAAAGAAGAATAATAATAATAATAATAATAATAATAATAATAATAATAATAATAATAATAATCCTTTGCAAAACAATAGGGCCTTCGCACGCTTAGTGCTCGGGCCCTAATAATCCTTCGAAGAACAATAGGGCCTCGCACGCTGAGAGTGCTCGGGCCCTAATAATCCTTCGAAGAACAATAGGGCCTCGCACGCTGAGAGTGCTCGGGCCCTAATAATCCTTCGAAGAACAATAGGGCCTCGCACGCTGAGAGTGCTCGGGCCCTAATAATCCTTCGAAGAACAATAGGGCCTCGCACGCTGAGAGTGCTCGGGCCCTAATAATAATCCTTCGAAGAACAATAGGGCCTCGCACGCTGAGAGTGCTCGGGCCCTAATAATAATAATAATAATAATAATAATCCTTTGCATTACAATAGGGCCTTCGCACGTCTAGTGCTCGGGCCCTAATAATAATAATCCTTTGCAAAACAATAGGGCCTTCGCACGCTTAGTGCTCGGGCCCTAATAATAATAATAATAATAATAATAATAATCCTTTGCATTACAATAGGGCCTTCGCACGCCTAGTGCTCGGGCCCTAATAATAATAATAATAATAATAATAATAATAATCCTTTGCATTACAATAGGGCCTTCGCACGTCTAGTGCTCGGGCCCTAATGATATATCCCCATTTCCGTCCAGACAAAGTAAAGCAGCAGACTGTTGGAAGAGGTGAAGGAGAGGTGGAAGTTGATGAGAATGAGCAGAGGTGAATTGACTATCAACTAGGGATGTCCCAATTTAAATTTTGAATACTGATGGCTGAAAAACAAACAAACAAACAAACAAACAAACAAACAAACAAACAAACAAACAAACAAACAAACAAACAAAAAAATGTCACTTTTTTATAGAAACTTCTATTTTGGTTTGACTACATACAGTTTAAAATGCTATTTCTGACTTTTTATGGTAGATGTCTGCTTTAAAAAATGTTCCCCACTGTGCCTCAGTCTTGTATTAGGTCTAGTAACTGGTGAAAAGTGCCTTTTTTGTGGGGATAAGTTGAAGTATGAAAAGGCAAAGATGTGAATGCTGTATTTGAATGTGTCAATGTCAATCAAATTTTTGGGTCGAAAACAGTAATCACCAAAAGAGATTAATTTTTTTGTAGTTATTAGAATCAATGGGAGCCAATGGGTATTGATTTTGTGGGTTGTAGTTTACTGTCCAATGGACCGAATGGATATTTGTTTGTGGGTTTGAGTTCAATATGAATGGGAGCCAAGAGGGAGTTTTGGTCAGTCCTATAATGTTGACCATTGAGTCAAATTACTCCAAAGGGGTCCAACGCATGATTTTTTTGGTGGAATTTTACCTCTAATATTTTTAAGCGGCACAAGCAAAATAGTTTAAGGTTGGAACAGTCTATATTGGCCTAATAACATGTTTTTGGTGGGTCTGCGTTGAAAGTATGAAAAGTTTTTTGTCAATAGTAATCACTGTCAATAGATATTTTTTCTGTGGGTGTTTTTACAGGTCTATGTTAAAAATCAATAGGAGTGAAGGTGAATGCTTTGTGGGTGCCGAATGTGCCATTGGAAATGACTGCATGTACTCAACTTTTCATTTCAATAAGGGAATGTAAGGTCAAAATACGTTTGAGGTGGGACTGCACAAAACCATGCATTTAAAAGAAACACAATCTACTTCCTTTCTTTACAAATACTGTTTCAATTGTGGGAACTCTTTAGAGCAGCTGTCCTTCATTGCACACAAGATGGTTGCTCAGTTTTTGACCTTGTGGAATTTAATTATCAGTTTTGTGTCTTTTAGGACAAGATCATTTTGAAGGTCTTACTCAAAATGGCTAAAATGAACGAAATGTCCTCATCAGTCTAAAATTGCAGACGTTCTTTTCAGACGTGACTTCTTGAGATTTCTTTGTCGATTTGTGATACTCTTAAATCGTTATTTTACTTGGTGAAATTGGCTCCAGAATTTTAGGAGTCAAGAGAAGTTGAGTATCCGTGTATCATTCGTTCATTCCATATCTGTTTTAGAACCCAAAATCAGAAAACGGATTTCGTCTTGTAATATCATTTCTCGTTTTTAAATCCAAAATCGGATAACAACTCGTTATTTCATTTCTCGTTTTCAAAGCAAAAATATCAGTGTATCATTCGTTCATTGCATATCTGTTTTGATGTGTAGTTACCCGGAAGTTGTCAATTTTTTTCTCAGGAAAGTCAGTCAGTCTCTACTTGGTAATTCCTTTGATGGGTAATTCGAGCAGCACGATAGCTAACGATTCACATTTATTGTTACTTAACGTTTTTGTCCAGGATGGCGGACGTGTATGTTCTTTTAAAAGAGGAGAAAACTCTGTTTTCGAACAGTGAACTTGTATCAGTGTGTCAACAACTTCCGGGTCACCATATCAAAAACGTCAACAGATATGAAATAATACACTGATATATTTTATTTGAAAATGAGAAATGAAATAACAAGTCATTATCTGTTTTCCGATTTTGGATTCTAAAACCGATATTGAATGAACGAACGATACACGGATAGTTGAGGTTTTAGTGTTTGAAGGAATCTGACTTTCCAGCCAGATCGCTGGAATCACTATAGCTGAACCGCCGGACCCGCGCTGTCGTGGATCCAACGAGCTGGGACGGCGGGACCCCTGCTATCCGGCCAGAAGGGCCAAACCCCACACGTTCACCTTAGTCTTAACTAGTGTTGGGCACGTTACTTTAAAAAAGTAATTAGTTATAGTTACTCACTACTTCTTCCAAAAAGTAACTGAGTTAGTAACTGAATTACTCTATAGTAAAAGTAACTAGTTACCAGGGATAGTAACTATTTCCGTTACTTTAAAAAGAAGTTGTTGTATGTCAAATAACGGCGTTATTCCCAACATTGGTCTTAACCCTTTGTACTGACTCCATTTTGAAAGGTTTAAAGAAAGCTCACTGAGAACAAGTTTACAATTTATTCGGGTCGGCAGCGGTCAAACAGAAAGGTGAAACAGACAGACTCAGGTGAGGAGGCAAACTCGTTCCAAGGTCACCATATCAGAAATCAACAAAGGCTACCGAGAAAACAGACCACGATTAGTTAAACATTCAGTCTTTTGAAGGCTCTCGCTTGGCAGGCCGTGGGCAGGAAGAAGGGTGTGTTTGGGCGTTGCTTCAGATTGTTGTCTGTTTGTGGATTGGACAGGAGGATTTAGGAGTTACTGTTGTCTGGGCAACGAGGGTTGTGGACTTTGCCACCTCAGCGTCAAAGGGGCTCTTGGAGTCTTGTCAGTCGTGTTATCAGTTGGATATCGGGCGTTCTCCGGTGTTCCTTGTGTTGGGACAGAGCGTCCCGCCATTTGTTCTGGACTGTCTGGAAGAACTGATTGCTGGAGTTGGTGCGTCACTCTTGCTCGTCAGTTGAATGACGCACGCGCTGGGCTTCCATGATAAGAAGGAGTTGTTTATCTCTTATGCCCTATATTCTGTTTGTTTTACTTAAACTGTGGTATAAGTGCTAATTATTTTATATTGGGTGTGTTAGAGTAATACAAACAGTCGAACAGTAAATACGAGAAACAATACTATTCCCTGATTGATTATATGAAGTGTGTTAGAGTAATGCAAACAGTTAGAAGGTGCCTATGAGAAAAGGTACTATCTCCTTCATTTTTGATGGCGAGTCGTTATAAATTTTACTGCCATATTAAACTCTCATACTGTACAACTATGAAAACTTTAGTTTTTATTTATTTATTTGATAATTCTTCTCAATTTTGCCTTGCCCATCCGTCTTGTATGTGTGCTTCAAATATGGAAGCAAACGGACAAAGTGTGTTAGATAGGTGTGTCTGTCTGAGACCCCTGCAAATGGCTAAAATGACCACTTTCGACCAGGATGGCAGACTCTTTTTTTAAGTACGTCTTCTTGAGACTTCATTTTAGAGGTTACTCTTGAATTTCATGTTGCCAGGTAAATTACAGATGACTTCACAAGGCTTTGCTGTCAATCCCTGGAAACAAACTTTACTGGAAACCATGATTTTTCTTGCCGTTTTACGTAACCCATCTTGTCGAGTTGTGTATGTGTGGTCAAAATTTGTTTGTTTCAGGTGATTCCAAAATGGCTACTTCAAACCAAAACGGCAGACTTGCCATTTCCTCTCGGGCATGACTTCTTAAGACTTTAGCTGAACAATCGAGAGGCCTGAAATTTGTATTCTGCCCATGGCCTGGTGTTATGGAAAAAAATCTATGATTTCACCCATGATTCCTTAACCGAACGGTGTGAGATTACTGCCGCCAAGGGAGCGCTTATCGAGATGCTCCTGCCATCTTCTTTCGTAATTGCTTCCCGTAGGCCCTGACGCCGGGGGGACGCACTGCCTTCAAGTTCCAAGCGGATCTGCTCCAAGCGAAACATTTTCGCCCCTTTAATGACTTCTCTGTGCTAAAGACGATCCGTCGCTTTGAGTTTGATGTTTTCTAAATGGCAGACGGACGGACGTGCGTACGTAATTGGGAGATTTTCCCCTGTCTCGCTCTCCATCTGGCTGATGGCGCGGCACCGTCCTCGAAAAGACGGGAGAAGAATGGCGTTGTGAAATATTAAACATCTCGTGCAGCTGCCACCCCAACGGAGGCTACCGCGACGCCTCGTCAGGTCTGGCGGAGCAGACGGAGACGCTCTTACCTTCAAGCAACAATGTAGAAAGCATGCTGTATATTGTCTCAAAATGTCAGCTCCGTTCATACTTTTTTTCGCAAGCAGGAACATTACCTAATTAGCGACAGGTGCTAATTACCTGGCTAAAGGTAAACAAAACCACTCATGCCTATGCTGTACATCATAAAATAAAGGTACAATGCTGGGTTCAAAACCGTCCATTTTACTGATATTGACAATGGATAAAGCTTTGTCATTGCCTACATTGTACTTTTTTCGTAACGTGGCAAGGGAGGAGAAAATATCCACAGTCACAATAATTCTGCCACCATCACAGCTTTTTAATACTGCTTACAAACATTCCAGACATACGAAAACATTTTTTTGAGTACTGCAAAGCTGTATTCAGAGTTATACCTCAGTGTCATAGGGGGTTTGCCAACAGTTCTCGATTGGCCGGGGGGACAACCTGGAATTTAGAAAGTTTTGATAGGTATCGCTGCCGGCAGTACCAATCATTTTATAACCCGGACATTACGTCATTTTTGGTCACCATCGGCGAAAGTAAACCACAGATTTCCTAAATTCCAGGATGTCCCGCCCAATCCGGAACTGTCGGCAACCCTGGTGTCATACCAGGATGTAATGCAGCACTCACTTCTGTCCAGCACATTTGTATAACACCGATGCTAATTCGTGTTAGCCTGTTTTTTATATATGTAAGCATTAAGCTAGCACACTTGGGCTAGGTTCACACTGCAGGTCTTAATGTACAATTCCGATTCTTTGTCATATCTGTTTTTTTGGCGTGCCCGTTCAGACTGCCTATGTCCATTAAGGCCGTTCAAGTATCACGCATGCGCACTAATTCGCGGTCCGAGATGCGCTGTGCAAATTGACCCGAACGCAAAGGAGCATCAAAATAAATGCTGGCTCAACGCCATTCTAGGGTGATCATATTTTGATTTAAAAAAAGACGACACAAAAAACTGACATAAATTATCCCCGTTTAGTCTTGTATTCAAAGTTTATATGAATTGATAGCATGCACACATTGTGTGTGCATGACGCACACATATATGGACAGTTTGCCCCGACTCTCAGCCGTGTAAGCAATCTTGAAATATTGCTCATTTGGAGCACAGATCCCCCCCATTTAATTTTTTTTATGACTGTTGTCAAGCTCGGCTCTTCTCTAAAAGCAGTGTTCAAGCTAGGTGCTAACGCTAATGCACAACTCCATCGCTAGTGTAGCGCCCTGTCTCTTTCCATCTTTGCTGACATAATGGCTGTATGAATTCCGATTTGGGGGACTTGACAGTTCAGACCGCAGCCACATCCTGGAAAAATGTGGCCCAGATCAGATTTTAACCACATATGAAAGTGATCTAGATCGTATTTGAAATGTTCCACTTTTATGCGACCTGTACCGTTCAGACCATCAAGTTAATGCCTGACTCGGGTCGGAAAAACACAACAAAATCGGATTTGTGCATTAAGACCTGCGGTATGAACCTAGGCTTAGTTTCATATAGAGGTAGTGCCCGGGTTACGAGGTACCCGACTTACGTGAATTCGACTTTACGACACCGGAGTTTCGTCCGCCATTTTGTCTCAAGTTGTTTTTCCCTTCCAGACTTATATACTGCTAGGTTCCAGTGTAATATGACGTGGGATTTACCCGTGTCATGGATTTCAGACATGGGGAGATGTACCAGGAATTACCCGGGTAGTACACTTTCAGACTTGTCCCGTGTTGGTGACTCGGCACTCTCTGTGCGGGCACGGCGTGGGACGGGATATTATAACCCAGACACTACGTCATTTTTGGTCAGCATCGGCAATGAAATAAACCACCCATTTCCAAAGATGGACGATGGACTGTCTTTTCCCCGGCTCCAAGATCCAATAGCAATTTAATTTAGTTATCTTTTCAGTTTAATTTTGCTATCTTTCCAATTTCCCAGGTTGATAATTGCAATGTTTGTTTACCGCTTTCGTCTAACTGCAAAGAAAGAGGAAGTGATAATCGGCCCGCCATGATATTTACGTCAACAGCCTTCATGCTATGACCCAGGAATTAACCGATTGCTTCTATACATGCTGTGTCCCGGCTAAGTCCAGAACATTATACTAAGACGCGACCCGGTTAATGTCCGTGTCAGTCAACCCGGGAAATTGCTTTCAGACATAAGGGGTACCTTTTTAAATCCCGGGAATTAACCTGAGTTCAATGTACGTCTGAAAGGGGCTACTGTCTTGTCAAGCCACGGCTCATCATTGATGGTAAGAACAGTATCATATTTTTTACTTTATTTCATTAATATAATGTATAATACATGCTTTTGGGTAGTTATTTTGAGTTTTAGAGGGTACTCAGGGTACTTAAAGGGTGAATTCTGACTTAAGTGGAAATTCGTGTTACGTGGCCAGCATAGGAACGTAACTCATTCATAACCCGGGGGACTACCTGTAGGGCCTGAATCTGTTGACACATCGTGAATGTATGGGTGACAAAAATTTATGATGCATGTGCATGCATCACTTATGGAAGCACTTGCTAATAGTGAGCATTAAATTGAATTGTTGACGAGTCAGTGCAAGTGTTTAATTGTTTTAAATGTTTGTTTTTTCTTAAATTTGGTGTTATTTTCGTACTTTGTAGTACTGTGTACATTGCGTTGTATTCTTTTTACAATGTGTGGCAAGGCATGAGAAGAGAAGAATAGTAAACAGTGTGCATCAAGAATGTTCACTCCACTTTCTGCTCTGTGTCAAGGTCACTTTACAGAGTATAGATTGCTCTTCTTTTGTCTCTTACTGTAGGGATGTGATTCTACTGTTACTGACTAAAAAGGGAGGTTAGTCTCCTAAAGGACTGCCGATACATAATTACTTAGACGTATACCTACACCAGGGGTCAGCAACCCGTGGTTCCGGAGCCACATGCTGATCCCTCTTTGAATCTTCTTCTGCAGCTGACTTTGTAAAACTAATAACTGAGTATTTGATAAAACAGTTTTAACACAGGAATTTAGATGAACAGAACACTCACGTAGGTCATTAATTCAACAACTATGTACAGTCATGGTGCCACTCGGTAGGTGTATCTAAAAAGTCTTTGCTCCAATCACAGTAATAGTGCCGTAAATCGTGCTGGGACACAGGGAGTGCCTCTAGTGAAGCTAAACAGCCTACCTAGCCGCTAGGTGGAGGCTGTTTAGTATTGCTAGAGGCACTAGCATTAGTGTGAATGACGCAAAGACTTGTGGGTCCACGTTCCGAGTGGCACCATGCTATACATAGTTGGTGAATTTATGAACTGTGTTAGCAATCTGTTAATGAAGGTGTAGAAAAGTGAGGCTGATTTGTTCCTATTACTAAAGGGAAAATAATTTAATCAGTGCCACAAAGTGACGTCTTCAGTTTAGTTTAGTTTAATTTAATTGTCTATCCTGTGGAAACCGAGTTGAAATGGCTCTTTGAGTGTCAATGATTGCCAACCCCTAATTTAGACTGATGGATGGGTTTTAGCCTGTTAAATGAAATGAAAGTTAAAGAACATCTAGCAGGCACTTGCATTCTTCCATTTTTGGTGGACAAAACGTGACCACCGATCAAATAAGAAAAGCTGCTTTCACACAGAGACCCATCAAATGAACATTTTAATTTTAAAACGGCCTTTAGATTTTAAACTGAAGCCAGTAAAGGTTTATTGCCACAACTGTGTGCCCTTTCACACAGTTCTTTCATTGCTTCCAGGATCTCAACATGTTGCCAATCATGTCCGATAACACTCCACAAGCCCATTTGCACCCCCGTCTCACCCCTCCAATCCCTTTGCGCTCTTGCCTCTGCATGATTGCGAGATATCAGTCTGGCAGATTCTCATGTCAGACAGGAAGGAAAGTACTTCCTGTGAGATTTAACGCTCTATCTTCAGATTGTCTTGCCTTTTTCCATTCGGGTGGAACCTTTTCAATGTGCCACTTGTCACCCCTCCCTTTCTGTCTTAACCAGGTTATTTGCCTATTTTTCATTCTCATTCCAAACTTTAATTTTCTTTGCCTTATCAGAGTTGAGTGCTGCGACACAGCCAGCGTGGAATAAATTATCGCTCCTTCTGACCTCAATCACATTTGTTGCATTACATGGGGAAAAAAAAGTGCTTGTGAAGAATGATAATTTACAGGAGATGCACAAATACAATATATATGGAAAATATGTCGTTGGTGTTGTGTCGCTCTCATGAATAAAACAGTTTATTTTCGAGGGATTAAACTGACTGCGTGCCATAATAGCATCATCCATTAACAAAATCGGTGTGATTTCCCATTCACCGCCTAACTTATTTGCAAGTTATTCCTGAAGAGCAGTACTAATTACATGCACAAGCCGCTGCCAGTGATCCCAGTCGGATTATTACATTTTACAAGTGTTGTAATATATATATATATATTGCAATATTGCAATACTAAGTAACGTATTATTGTAATCTGATCACTTTCTTTCAGTAACGAGCAGTGTTGGGCACGTTACTTTAAAAAAGTAATTAGTTACAGTTAGTCACTACTTCTTCCAAAAAGTAACTGAGATAGTAACTTAATTACTCTGTAGTAAAAGTAACTAGTTACCAGGGAAAGTAATTATTTCCGTTACTTTAAAAAGATGTTGTATGTCAAAGAATTTGACATTTTCTGAGCAGTACTCTAGTCAGTTGAATAGAGAAGAACAGACAGTTGTAATATTTATTGCACCTCACCAGCAGCAGATTTATCCTACACTTGAAGTGCAACAAAAATAAACAGTAAACAATATAATAAAATGAAAATCAGCAGTAAACAATATAAAGTGAGTTTCATCAATTAAATCTAACTCTTACAACCTGAGACAACTAGTCAAGTAGACGTAGCCAATAGTGTTTATATCTCCACCTCGTAAAGGACAAATTTTCCTCTGAATGCTCTGCCACCATATCCCTCTGCATCTGTTTTGCGTGTGTTTGCCGCACGCGCTGTTCCGGTTTGTGTGTGAAAACACTGGCTCTGATTGGCTTGCCATGACACATGACTCTAACCCTCAGCCAATCACAATCACTTCCTTTGCATCTATCCAGGTGGTGCATTCAGGTAGCCTCGTCCCCCTACTCCTCCCGTCACCCTCAAAGCGTCTGCCGTCCTCAAGATGGAAGCAGCATTCTTGTTGGCTGACAGTGGGGGATGGGAACGAGGCTAGCATTCAGGTATAGCAAAAACAGAAACGTTAGCAAGCTTTGGAAAGCATTGTCTAATTGAATGAGCAGTGACAAACAGCCTGGATTCATAAGAAGTACGTACTGTAATATTCTGATACAGAATTATCCGAGGCACCCTAAAGTGCACACGGCGCCAATATTGTTTTGCTCACATGATGCGGGAGTGAGTTAGAGACACAGCCTGCCGAGAGCCGTACGTCTGTGTTAATGTTAAAGTTATATGTGCTATTAAAGAAACAAGAGTGCCAGCACTTCCTGTGGGGTATATCTTTGCTAAGAAAAAGCGCAAAACAAAACACAACACGTGCGCTATTCTCGAACCTGAACGCACCCCAAGTCTTGGATGACAAATAAACAGAGCAGAGTAGACTCGCTACGGCTGGTAGTTTCTTCAATTTATTCAGAGGAAGTAACGCACCACTTTTGACCGTCAGTAACGGTAACGGCGTTGTAACGGCGGAAAAAATAATTAGTTAGATTAAACCGTTACTGAAAAAAATAACGCCGTTATGTAACGGGGTTATTTATAATGGCGTTATTCCCAACACTGGTAACCAGCAATCTAACGCGTTCATATTTCCAAACCAGTAATCTGATTCAAGTAAGTTTCCCTAGTGTCTGTGGGTTACTATTTTGTTATTGCCTCATATATTGCAGTCATGTACGAAGAGCATTTTGAATAGAAAATGCTAGACAGGTTCCAACCATGCATTCGTTTCCATGGTACCCGCTCATAGTAATTTCCTGTTTTGGTCTCATGTCACACATGCTAAGTGTTTTGGGACTGAGAAAAGCTTTTGGAGGTAGTCTTTCCCCAACCCAGAGGTTGTGGATTCGATTCCCTGCTCTGATGACCTCGTCTTAGTATCCTTGAGCCAGATGCAAAACCCCACGTTGCTGCTGGTGCTGCGTCACCAGTAGGTAGATGAGGATGTTACGGATGGGGATTAATTTATGCTTTTGTTCAGGTATGTTTGTTTTCCCTTTACTTTGTACTGGTTTATGTTGGTTTTCACCTGTATTTTTCCTTTGCAGTATTCTCCACCTGTGTGATCACAGAGGGCCTCCACAGCTGGAACCACTTCATCATTAGTTAATCATCCAATCATGTGTTCTTCCTTTGGCTATATAAGTTGAATTGTTTGGTTTGTTCAGGAGAGGCGGTGGTAGCTCTCAATTTGGTTGTGTTGGTTTGTTGAAGCCTATGTTTTGACTTTGGTTGTGTTTGTGAAGTTTGCTTTCTGCCACTTGTTTATTAATGATCTCTTTTGTCTTTTTTTTTTCGTTTAGGCTGGCACAGAGCACAAAGGTAGGGACTTTAGGTATACACCTGCAGGTGTACATTGTGTCTCTCACCTCACGTAGGTACTACTGTAACTCTCTGTATTAGTCCATCAGATAGCGGCAACACCACCCATGTATTTTGGGGCATTTTAGGTTCCTGTCACTGTAGTGATTTAGTTTGGGGGTTGTTTTGGGTTCTAGGTTTAGTTGGGGATTTTTGGACCTTTTTATTTGGTGTTTGCTGCATAGGGCAGGGGTTTGGGTAAATGTTTGTGTGCTCTGTGTCCATTAGTGATGGGTCCGTGAAACCTCATGAAGCGTGTCGACACAGTGACACATTGTGTTGACACAGTGTGGATACTGTGTCATTATATACTGACACCTGCTGGACATAAAAAATCCCTACAGGCAACCCACTTGACAGACTGACACTGAATTGATGACATAGCATGTAAAATCAAATCATTTAAGTCTTTGCATTCATATTGCATTAGTCCATATCTTTACATTATGTTAACATATATTATAATGTGAAAATGTAAGTAATAATGAATGGGTGAATAAGGAATGCCTGTGGACTTTTTGTTCTGATACAATTTTATTCAAAAACAGTTTTTTTTCCCCCTAAATTTAGTTAGTTTTTTTTTTTTTTAACAAGCCTGCTGTGGACAACACACTCGCATGGAACCAACAATGCCAGCATGCACAAGAATTTCCAGTTGAAAGAGGTTTGGATAAGATATCCATTGGCTCCTCCAGTATCGAAGAAAATCGGCATTGCGTGCCATGTTCGGCTCAGCCATGCATCGTTGCACTTTTGCAATTTCATCTACAGTTGCACTGCCTCCTTGACTCCCCACTTTGTCATCTAAGTGCTACCATAGCCCATCAGAAAGAAATTGAAGTGGACAAAAAAATAAATTATAGCTTAATTACAGATTTCTAATAAATTACCAAAAAAGTGACTGTGTGAAAGTAAAGGAATGGTTCTATACCTGTGTTTATTTGGGGATTATCAGAAACTTCAATCTCATGCTTGGCCAGTAATGCTTCAGCATTGAGGAGGTGGCAACTGTTTTTATATGACAGGTTAGTCATATACAAAGTACAAATGCGACATTTCACCTGCAAAAAAATAACTTTTGATAGTAAAAATAAAAACTTTTTGGGATCGCGTAACGACCCGATATTCGCGTTCTGACCAGGATTCGAACCCGCACGCACGATGTCTCGGGGAAGAGTGGCGTTTGCTCTGACCACTATGCTAGCGGATCAAACGCTGTTGTGTAGGGTAAAGGCAAGGGACGGCAACTGACGGACCCGCGTGCACCCGTCACACTAATAAACTAAGCTTTACCTTAAAATTAATTGTATTTTGAATGAATGATGACAAGTGCGTTTTCCCTGTCTTACGTCCATTTCCACAGCAGGTAGACAACGAGGAAGTAACCGTGAGATGTGGATTGTTTCAGCAACTCCATCGCATTGACAGACGCGCTTCCTTTTGAACCAGTTTGCTGCGTCATGACTGTGTCGACACAGTTCAATGAGTTCATGCATCGGTCACGTGATTTTCTTGTAGCGATACGCGCACCAATGCAGGGGTTGCTCCATGAGCTTAGTATCACTAGACCCATCACTAGTGTCCATTGCCTTTTTTCTGTTAACTAGACTCTTTTAATTTGCACTTTTGATTGTCACTGCCTCCTCTTTTCACACCTGCCTTCTTATGTTACGCTCGCGGCCCCTGACCAACAGGGGTACTCGTAACAGAGGATATAGTGTGAAGTGCTTTGAGGGCCTTAAAAAGGTGAAAAGCCACAATACAAGTGTAATGCTATTTACCATTACCATTTAACCAATCGGAGGACTGGGTGAATTCTAGTGCAGGAGACAGCAGGCAGAAGAGAGAGGCGCAGCTGCATGTGAGTCGAAATAACCCAGTTTTAAATTGATTTATTTATTTATTTTTCTTCCATATTGGCTGGTCGGATTTAAAAAAACGGATACTCATATATGTCAAATTTCCAAATATCTGCGCCAATAATGAGCCTGGCGGATAATCAGGTCTATCTCTAGTGGGAAGCTTGCACTTCTTTCACTCTGTCCTTCAATTCCACTTCTATCTCAAACGCATTTTGTGATTAAATGTTTTGCACTTTATAACAAATGCAAAGCAATCTGTCCAAGAGTGACACAGACAGTATTGATGTTTATTCATTATGATCGCAATGTTTCGCTAGTGTTTTTGTATTGCAAATAATTCTATCATTATTGCATTAATGTGCCTTATACAGTGGTATGAAAAAGTATCTGAACCTTTTTGTAATTTCTCACATTTCTGCATAAAATCAACATCATATGTGATTTTTTTTTTTTGTCAAAATCACACAGATGAAAAGTGTCTGCTTTAACTAAAACCACCCAAACATTTAAAGGTTTTCATGTTGTAATGAGGATAGCATACAAACAATGAAAGAAAGGGGGAAAAATAAGTAAGTGAAGCCTCTGCCTAAGGAGACTCATAGAGCAATTGAAACCAATTTTTACCAAACATTTTAAGTCAGGTGTGTGCCCAATCATTGATGAGTGGTTTAAAGCTGCCCTGCCCACTATAAAACACACACCAGGTAAGAAATGTCTTAACGAGAAGCATTGTCTGATGTGCATCATGGCTCGGTCAAAAGAGCTGTCTGAGGACCTGCGATCAAGGATTGTTGATTTGTATAAAGCTGGGAAATAATACAAAACAATCTCTAAAAGTCTGGATGTTCATCAATCGACAGTCAGAGAAGTTGTCTACAAATGGAGTTTGGCACTGTTGCTTCTCTCCCAAGGAGTGGCCGTCCACCAAAGATGACGCCAATAGTTCAGCGCTCAATACTCAGAGAGGTAAAAAAGAACCCTAAAGTGTCCGCTAAAGACAGAAATCACTGGCACAGTCCAATATCTCTGTGTACACATCAACTATATGTAAAACTATGGCCAAGAATGGTGTTCATGGAAGGACTCCACGGGGGAAGCCACTGCTGTCTAAAAAACTTTGTTGCCCGTTTAAAGTTCGCAAAAAGGCATTTGGAAGCTCCACAGAGGTTTTGGCAAAATATAACCCTGATGAAACCAAAGTTGAATTGTTTGGAAGTGACAACGTCATGCGTGGAGGAAAAATGGAACAGCTCTCCAACATCAACACCTCATCCCCACCGTGAAGCATGGTGGAGTGAGCATCATGAATTGGGCCTGTTTTGCTACCTCAGGGCCTGGACAACTTGCAATCATTAATGGAAGAATGAATTCAAAGGTTTATCAGGATGTTTAGCAGGAAAAGCTGAGGCCGTATGTCAGGTTTAAAAAGAGGATGGATGCTGCAACAAGACAATGATCCAAAACACAGAAGTAAATAAACTTCAGATTTGTTTCAGAAGAACAAAATACATGTCTGGAGTGGCCAGGTCAAAGTCCAGACTTGAACCACATTGAGATGCTGTGGCATGACCTAAAGACAGTGATTCATGTCAGACATCTCAGGAATCTGATTGAACAACAGCAGTTTTGTAGAGAACAATGGACCAAGAGTAGTCCTGATCGATGTGCTAGACTGATCTGCAGCTACAGGAAGCGTCCGGTTGAAGTTATTGCTGCCAAAGGGGGGCCACATAATATTAAATGCTATGGTTCACCTTTCTGTCATTGTTTGCATACTATGCCCATTAGTATATGACAACCTATACATGGGTGGTTTCAGTTAAAGCAGATACTGTTTTTTTATCTCTGTGATTTTGACAAAGATCAGATCACATTTAATGTTGATTTCATGCATAAATGTGAAAAATTCCAAAAGGTTCAGATACTTTTTCACACGACTGTAGCTGGTCATTTTAGGTTTCTTTTTTTAATGCCTGCGGAATAACATCTTTTAAACCAAGGAATAAAGAATGTCTTTCTGCAGAATCAGGATTGTTCTCTGTGGAATCAGTGCTTTTTCGCCGCTGATTCCTGGTAAACTAGCAAGAAAGTTAAAGACAAGATGACAACATTTGCTTTTGGCAAAATAATGTTTTCATTTTGCTTCATTTCAAGCAGGTTCTGATTTGACATGTGAGTAAATTGAATTATGAGCTTCGTCACTGAACAATTTTAACTGGAAGTCAATATTTTTTCAATAATTAACGTATACCCTGCTATTGATGGTGAAAAATATCCAATCTGTTTGAAATGGGGATCACTCACCACTAGCCCACCAAGTTCAAATGCGCTGGACATTTATCTGCATCAATGGCAAGGAAGAAGTTAAGCATGCGTCTACTGGGTTTGTTGATTCTTATTGCATTGACTGTTTGGACAACCGCATTGCTTTATCCAGATCCTGCATTTTCCTGGGTTGTTCTCAACATTGCCCTTCAGCTTCTCTGGATACCGCGTGTCACTATCATTTAACGGCTCACATTGATTTTTTTTTTTTTTTTTGCTCCTGGCAAGAGTCAAAATGACGGCGAGCGTGGCGTTGGGTTTCAATTAGAGCATACGGGATGTAATTGTAGCCTCAGTTGTAATCAGTAATGACAGGCAAGCAGGAATTGTGATAAATGACTCTCTTAAAAGCAATGTGGAGATGGATAGTTTGCAGCGCCTCAGTGGACATTTACCTTGCGGTCCTCGATGCTGATGTAACCCTGGAGGGGCGGTAGGCGAGGCCCAGATGGCCTCAAGGAGGCGGCGACGGGACGTGGCGACTGCGCTTTCTCTTTGCGCCACGTTTGCGTGTCGTTGGCGTCTCGGGCAGCGCTGTAGAAACTGCCGTTGTAGACCAAGAAGAGGCTTGCACACAGGAGTAGCACGAGAAGCATGGCAATGCCATGGCGCTGAGAAAAAGAAGAGATTGGAAAAATCTATTTAATCAAATTTTGCTGAGAATGTCCACTTTGCGGACATTTTTAACTCATTGGGAGGGCTGACAGGGAATGATCGCTGACAGCCCTCCCAGATCCGGTGCATTTATCGCCTTCAATAGCAGGGAAAAATACTTGCTTCAGTTTTCTTTCCCAGATCACATTTTCAGAAATACCTCAAGTTGTTGATAGGTGATCTTCATAGAATTCCATTTTTGTTTTGTTTTTTAGTTTTGTGAAGAAGAGAACTCAAAACGAGTGTCTAGCCTGGGTTAAGTTTGCCATCTATGAGGCTTGATAGCAATCACTTGTGTAGGGAAAACCGCTACGCAAACAAGCAATTTTTTTACATCACACCACACCATGCAAGTTGCAAGTACAGCACACTCAAAAATGATGCAAAGACCTTATTTGAAGTGGTTTCACATAACTGCTTTAAGTAACTATTAAGTTTTGTAGTTAAATGAAAAAAGCCTAAATAATTTAAGTAAGACCTAATAAACTACTTGAACAAGAAGCTCCTAATCAAACCTTTTACATGCAAAATGTGTAACCACACTAAAAGAAAAATGAAACCGTATTTATCCAAGAACCTTATTTCAAATGGTTACACACAACTGCTTTAAATAACTATTAAGTTATGTTGTTAAATGAAAAATGCCTAAATGATAGGCATTAGTAAGACTCATTAAATTACTTGAATGAGTTGAACAATTCCTATTCAAACCTTTTACATGCAAAATTTGTAACCACCTTTTGTTTTCTTACAATAGGAGTGCTAATTTTAAATATTCATTGTGATGTTGTTAATATTCTGGATGAGTGGGGGACCCTTGAGCAAACAGGGGCCTAACTAGCATTTGTACCCTACTGTTGCACTCGTGAGCGGTAACAGAAGGACTTTGCATCACTTAAGTAAGCACAGAAGTCAGGCTCACTATGAAGTGTTTCTTCAAATGAATACACTCCAGCTATTTACAGACAACACTACTTACAGTCGTGGTGTCACTTCACCCACAAGTCTTTGCGCCTGCTTTGTTTTCTGACACGTGCACTTAAACTGGGTGGCTGATTAAATCTGCTAATACATTTAAAGTGGGTATGACACCAAAAAGCATGTTTATTTCATATTTTACGCGGTGTTTTATGCTCCTGAATGAAATGGACCACTTGGATGTGTGTGGAAGCGATCGTTTATTATATTTAATTTTTGAATCCCGCACCATGAAAATGAGTGACTTCCAGTTTCAGTCTCGGGTTTAGGACGAATGCGAATGTGACGTCACCCGGGTCAGCATCTCTCAATACAGCATTGATTTATAGCATGCAGATAGACTGCGGATTAAGCTGATTTTGCGGATTAATTTGTTTATTTTTCACATCACGCCAGCCAAACGGCTGCAGAAAATTGTTGCTGCACCAGGGAGAGGCGTGTGAGCCTTTTTGAGTTTCAAAAGGTTCCCGTTCACTGCGGATATTGGCCAAAACAAGCCCTACTACTGTGGGACCATTGGACTAACGAGAAAGTGAGTAAACATCGTATTATGTATTATGTCAAATACTGGGATCATTTTAATACATAGGTGGCCTGCATTTTGTGGCTGACATGCTCCTCGTCCACTCAGCCGACGACCGGCGGCTTGTCGCACCCCCCCGCCGGGAGAGTGCTGTATTCGGCTTGTTGTCCCTTTTCGTATGCCCAATGTTCTGTCAAGTTTTCAACCCCATCAGAAACTTTGTGTTAAAAATGGCCGCGAATACAGCAATTACAAAGTAAACACTACAAACTTTCTTTAAACAAAGGACTATTTACTTACGTTTGATCATGGATGGACATAGTGTCTCAAAGTTGTGTCAAAGTTCTCCTCAGACCAGAGGTTGCGCTCGACTTTTTCGTTGTCTATCATTTTGACTGACAGGGTCATAAAAATCCGGTCATAATCTATTTTTACCTGTCACTTAAATTTTTAAAATGATGATAATGACATTGTGGTGACCCTTCGTTTGGCATAATTCACCTTCCGTACTTGTGTGTCCATTTGGCCGAGCGCGTTAGCAGCTACGACACAATCACGCGACAGAGACACTTAAAAGCCGCGTGGGTTCCGGCTTGAATAGAGAGTTCACACTCACAGAGAGCAGCAGAGCTACAGCGGCTGGACACAGAAAATTCGAGCTAACAAGACTCTTAACATTGCATACCGCTTCAACATATTCAATAGTATTTAGTTTTCATTCATTTGAAATTAATATTCTGTCCGAACAAGCTTAACAGAGAATCCACACCGTGCCATCACACATCAAGCAGATGAATATGTAACTTTTTCTCCGCAGTGACAAAAACAGCTGACTGTGGCCCCAGTAGGTAGGTAGCCTGCCATATGTAGCATATGGAACAATGAAATTAACAGTTCACCTGCTGTGGCCTGAACATAGTTTCACACCTTCCTCCTGGTGCGCATGGACTTGAATTACGTGCCCGCTTGTGCAGTCCCTGTTTTTTCACCTCTTTTATCAACACCATCGTCGTTTTGGGGCTTTTTGAAGAAACTTCGGACACTCAGTTGCCTTGACATTTTTCCGAGTAAGGCCAACGACGTCATGCATCAAGAGAGACAATAGCTAATTAATATGCTCACTCGCCACCCTGTGGTCTGGGGTGTGAATTGCAACCTGTCAAAATGACGGATGGACTTCAGTTTTTTCCGTCACCGTTTTAAAAAATCGGTCAACGACCGAAAATATTCGGTTAACGCGACCCCTGCCTCAGACACATCCTGCCATGTTTGCTGCAAAACAACTGCATGCTGCTCTCTGTTTACATCTTCGCTGTGTAGTAAAGCATTATTTTACGCCATATTCGCGTTGACAATGTGGCAGCTACGCACTCCTCAACGTCGGCCGGTACTTACCAGCTGCTTCCCCGGCGAGCTCTCCTGTCCGCAGCAGGGGAACGAGTTGTAACTTGCTCGCCGCTGGGTGGGTTGCCGATCGGCAAAGACAATGGACAACCCTGCCGCTGAGTGACACGACCGGGGCTAGATTAGTGTGATTTTTCGCTTCGAAAAGTGAAAATAAGACTTTGAGACGTCACTCAGTTCGGGTTAGCATGTCGGCTAGCTGTCATACCTCTCGATTTGTTTACATTCTCCGAAGCCGGGGCAGGGAAATGACAAAAGCCGGACTAACTACGGTGGCATAAAATATCATTCGGGAGGTGCGACAGTAAAGGTGAAGTCGACAGTTTTGACCATTATGGAGTAATTTTGCCATGTTGTACTGAATAAATGCATTTTTATTATTACATATTCCATTTAGCACAAGAGTATTATTCGTCACGACCATACAATTTATTTAGCAATTGGGTAAAAATACTTCGATAAAAAGAATATCCGGTCAAAAATATTGGAGTAGAGAGACTGAAACAATGGCATTTTGCGGCTCTCTTCGTCGCATTTTCCTCGCTCTGAATAATTCCCCATCAATGGGTTGAATTCTAAATCAGATGAAACCATGACCCTCCCGACGTCATCCGCCTGTTGAGGACGCTAGAGCCTTATAATGGTAGGTGTGGCTAAACAGTGGATTAAAAGACTAATTTCTCGTCATCTGCGCTTTGCCAAATTGTTGTATATAGTCAAATCGTCTCAAAATATGATTCTAATTCACGTAATAATGCCATTTAAGACTTTTTTTTCTGGTGTCATATGCTCTTTAAGGTAGTTCACAAGACTTTTTTATCCTGTTGTACGCACTTTAACTCTCTCCACAGATTTTGCTGTGTACGGCAACTTCAGAGGGCCAAAAGTCATACAATTTGTGCAATGCTTTTTCATAAGTGTTTTAATTAATTTTAATTGACTCTGTTACATAATAAATACAACAATGGGTTCAGTAATTTATAAAAACACAAAGCTGATATGTATATACAATAAAAAAATACCTACTGTATTTATAATGTATTTTTATTTAATTGAATCACGTCACAAATATATTAAGCAATGCTTTTTCATAAGAGTTTTAAATGACTCTTACACAATACAACAATGGATTCAGTAATGCGTAAAAACACAAAGCTAATGTGTATATACAATGAAAAACTCCTATGTAAAAGTTATAATCACGTTACGTATATATTAAGCAATGCTTATTCATTCGTGTTTAACTCTCTCTGACGTGATAAATACAACAATGGATTCTGTAATGTGTAAAAACACAAAATTAATGTGTACATACAATGAAAAACACCTATTTAAAAGTTGAAATAGTGCATGTGCATTTTTTTTAGTGTACCTTTCCACTGCTTCACGCACACAGACACACTCGCAAACGGCCAATCAAAATGTAAACATTAACTATTCAAATTTGTTCAAGTTGGACACATGTTAATGAGAATCCAGTTGTTTGCAGACGTAGGAAAAAAAATGCCCGACTAACATAGAAAAACGACATTCTGGGCATTTTCAATGGAAACTGATTTGCAAACAAGGTCCCCTTTAAGTACTTTTACCCATGATAGAAAAAAAATCTTAAACATTTTAAATACACATTTATTGACTATATGTAAAATCAAGGGTGTAGGTTTGGTCTCTACATTGGTAGAGACAACATAACAGCATCACCTGCATGTACACATTTTGCTGGGGCTGGGACATTAATAAGACCAAACAGATTGGGTAAAAGGGGGTCAGGGCTACATTTCTCACAAATATGAGCCTAATCAATAAGCTATATGATCAATGTAAAATAAATCTGTTTTGACTTATACTAACTTTCATGTGTATTGGTTCAGGTGATACAACGTTCGATTGACACTTTTGTTTTCAAAAACCAATAAAGAAACATTTTGAATAAAATTCTGGCTTTTATTAGCAAATTTAAAGTGCAATATTTGAACATAAATTATATTAACATACATAATAAATACACACTTATTAATAATCTCTTAACAATCGAGGAATGCAAAAAATAAACATTTGTCTTAAGACTCAACATTGTCTGTCTAAATCATGGGTCCCCAAACTACGGCTCCCGGGCCAGATACGGCCCGCCACCACATTTGGTCCGGCCCCGTGAACAATACCAGAGAGCATTTTGAATTTTTTTTTTTTCAATAGTGTTATTTATTTCCTAGCCTTTTCTGTGAGGAACTCAGAGAGGGTTATTTGGTTATTATCTATGTAATTAATAGTGTTATTATTATTTATTATTATTATATTATAATTTATTATTATTATATTTATTATTATTATTATTTTTATTTTATTTACTTTTGTTCCGTGAAGAACCCAGAAACGGTTTTTTGATTGTGGCTTTCTGAAAAACAATAATTTTTTACATTTAGGCACTCCTGCAATCGTCACACTTTTTCTGTTACAAAATGACCCCGGCCCCTCATCAGAGAAGGGAAAATTTATGTGGCCCTCACAGGAAAAGGTTTGGGGACCCCTGGTCTAAATAAATGAAAATATAACTGAAAAAACTGAAAAAAGCGAGGGTATAACAAAAATAAATTACAATTCAGCCCTCCTTCAGGTAAAACACTACTCCTTTTGTCCACAAGCACAGCTAAACGCAACAAAAAATGAAAACTTTTTACTTTGACTATTAATAATAAATGTTTATCTGAAGAAATTTCTGCTTATGCTGCAAATAAATAGATTTTTAAAATAAATAGTGTAGGAAATAAATAAATAAATACATTTTAAATAAAGGCAAGTCTTCAGCCAATCAAACGTGCGTTTGAGGGAAAAAAATGGACTGGCACATTCAGCAAGATAAAAGCGGTAAATGTAAGTCTGAACATAATAAAAATAATTCACTTAATAACGGTAGGGTCAATTCTATCCTTACAACATATAGGAAGACCATCTAAATTACCTATATAACTGAACTCATTAAATAATTCAAATAAGATTGCTTAAAAGTTGGTGGGGACAATTTGTGCATCCTGAAATTTTGGTAGTGTTACAGTATATCTCTACTGTCCCTGTGCAAACCTACGCCCATACTGTAAATAGTGATTATATATCTAATGCAGAGGTGTCAAATATACTAGTACAGCCCGCAGGCCAGAAACAGCCATTCTGGTCCCCAGGGTGTGTGCTTGGTTTTGGTTTGTGAGCGAGTGCATGCACTTCGCTCTAAGAGTGAAAAAACCCTCTTTCACGTCGTCAAGCTACAAACCTCCATTAGTAGCAGAGGTGGGTAGTAAGTAGGGGCGGTAACCTCTTGGTATTTCACAATACAATTTACGATACAAAGCTCACGATAACGATACAGCGATTAGCGATACATAGGTTAGGATATCACTCTAGGATATTCTACAAAACAGCTACCGTAATTTTCGGACTATAAGCCGCTACGTTTTCCCCCCATTTTGAATCCTGCGGCTTATAGTCCAGTGCGGCTTATTTGTTGATTTATTTGGGTTAATATGTTTTTTTGACAGCGGCATCACAATTATGACATGACACTATCATGGGCATTACTGACATTATAAATTATGTCACGAACTCCATTTAGGTTCTTTGACAGCGGCATCCCAATTATGACATGACAGTATCACGGGCATTAATGGCATTATAAATTATGTCACTAACTCTATTTATGCCTAGCTCGGATCTTTACATCTATTAAAAAGTGGGATAATTTGCCATAAGTGTTCATTAATGCTCATGGCAGTGTCATGTCATAATTATGATGGTCTTATGACAGTCTTATTGCGCCACTGTCAAATAAAGTGTTACCAAATACCATAACTAGGAATTAATGAAACAACAAGAATAGTAACTGAAGAAATAATTATCACAAGATATTAAATTTGTTTTGTTATTCACATCTGCGCTGCAATGCATGTTAGGAGGCATGTTAGATGACAACAGTGATGACAGAAGGTGGAAGCAGAGGTTGACTGTCTCCCCTAGGGCGCTCCCTTCATTTGGCAGCGATGGCCAAATGAAGCTTCTTGAAGCAATGAAACTTCCCAGCCAAATGGTTCAAAGCTTCATGGTGATTTATTTGATCTTATGACAGTCGTTTGATGCCCCTGTCAAATGTAGTGTTACCGGTTAATATCTTTTGGTGTAAATATCCCATAATACAGTGAGGACAGCTGCGGCTTATAGTCCAGTGTGGCTTATCCATGAACAAATGCCATTTTCATGTCAAATTTGGTGGGTTGCGGCTTATAGTCAGGTGCACCTTAAAGTCCGAAAATTACGGTAATAAACTCTAGTCGACGTCCAATCCCTGTGAACTGGGAGGGTGGCAGCAAATGGACCTCTCCCACTTCAAATGGGCCCCTCCCACTTCAAGTGGGCCCCTCCCACTTCTATGGCCATCAGTAGCAGCCAATGCCAGGCAATAACAATACAGTCACATGACCACATACAAGCTCGTAGTCGGACATCCTATGATCACGGCGGCCTGCTCAATCACGTGGCGTCTTTAAAGTGCTGTAAAAATTAAAATATTTGAGAATATTACCTGAAAGCGTTGATTTCAACGTCTCTCCCTATTTTTATTTGGCATCACTACACAACGGAAAAAAAGAGATATATATGACTGTTTAAATTTCATGGAAGGAAATATGTTTTCTCCAATAAAGGGCATTCATGCTCTTTAGACGGGTGATTCTTATTTTTCTAGACGAAATTTAATTATATTTGTGTATTTTTTGGCCTAATATGGTCATGTAATAGGTTATACTACAGTATAATGATAACAGTTCATATAGATGACGCTGTGCTGAGTAAAAAAAAAAAAAAAAAAAACACTCATATCAGACATTGTAAGCAGTTACTCACAATGTTACTAATTACTTGAGTAGTCTTTTCACCGAATATTTTTTTACTTGTACTTGGGTAATATTTGGATGCTTTTTATTTTTTCTTGAGTAACATTATTTTGAAGTAAAGCTACTCTTACTTGAGTAAAATTTTGGGCTACAGTACCCTACCCACCTATGGCCAGTACTTGTGGTTATAAAGCAGGTACGCGACACGGAAAGTATGGCACATTTATGAGAGGCGACGTGGCCGAAAGGACATCATTTGGCCCCGCAGTGTATTTATAGGATACACAGATGTGTTGACCATAAGCAGAAGCAATGCCTATATGTATCATGTCATAATATTATTTGTTAGGCAATTTCATGTGCAAGTTTTATGTTGCAAGTGAGTGGTTTTACCTGGCGAAAATAATAATAATAATACAGTACATGTAATGTTGCATGCTTGTTGAAGTTTCTATATTACTGGTAGTGTTGTGTTATATGTCACTGTCTATAAGACTGTAACACATTGCCTACCAAAATGAATTTTTGCACGATTACATCTCGAGTTTAATTCTGAAAAGTTCCCACTTTAGTTTACAGTATGTGATTAGTCAAGTGGAAGTTGAGTCAAGATTTGAAGATGGATGTGGAAATGTAGCATGAATTGAAAAACATGCGCTCATTCAATTTAAAAAAATACTTATTGTTACTATTCATTGTTTTATTAAGTTGATAACTTATTTCAGTGGAGTTCATTGAAATTAAATATGAAGAAAGTCATATTAAGTCAAATTTATATTTGATTTTAAATTAGCATTTCTGCCTTCAAGTAAGAACGGTAATAATTAATTTAGTCAAGCTCAATTTCTATTACATTATTAAGTTGCTGCAACTAAACTGTCAAAGTTCCAATACATTTGCATATTAACGGATACAGTCAGTGGTAGTGGCCAATTTATGCCTCCAGACGGGGGAGCAATCGCAGGTAAAATGGCAAGGAGTAAGAGACAATTTGGATGAACCTCACTCATTGAGTATTTTTAAAATAATTTTCTGAATTTTATGTGCATAAGTAACTAACTATCAGCACTCACCAGGCTAACACTTAAACAGAAAAGTCTGCAGCGTGCTTTGTCCTCAGTCTTTAGCTGATTGTTATGTATTAGGTGCTACGCCGCAATTGTTCATGGGTAGTTGTGGCACCAATGACTGAGCGTGCCCGTTGCCGTTGTCATGTTCTGGTGCTTTCTATTCAATAAAAGCGCTGTCTCTTGGCAGCAAGTGTGAAATAAAAACTGGCTCTTCAACTTCTCCACGTCACTCGCAATTGTGCATTAACCCCTTTATAATGTACCACATTACAGCTGCATCTCCAAGGAAATATGTTTTATCTGCCATTCGATTATTATTGCGTTCACGTTACACAAACCCACGCAATGTCGGGCCGTACTGCTCATACAAATTGAGGTAACATTTAGCATCAACTTTTTGGAGTAGAATGAAATTAAAGGAGTTACAGCAACCTATATAAATTAATTTGACCAATTATTAATGCTAAAACTTTGATATAAAAAAATAGAGTTGGTTCAACTTAATTAAGCTTGTTGAGTGATAAAATAAATCATGTTGGTTCTACAACACTCAAAAAACTGTACATGCACTATTTTAACTTTTAAATAAGTCTGTTTCATTGTATAGTCATATTTTTTCGTTTTTTGTTTTTCACATTACTGAATCCATTGTTGTATTACTTATGTAAACGAGTCAAATCAAACACTTATGATAAAGTATTGCTTAATATATATGTAACGGCATTAAATTAAAAAAAATTAAATTTTAAATAGGTGCTTTTCATTGTATATACATATTAGCTTTGTGTTTTTACAAATCCCGATCCCAATGTTGCATTTATCATGTAAGAGAATCAATTAAAACACTTACAAATTACATTAATTACAATAAAAACACAAACAAAGAGCATTGCTTAATATATATGTAATGCAATTTTGTAAGTTTGCCTAGGGACTTTTCAGGATGCTAAAATTACCCCATCAACTTTTAAGCATCCTAATTTGCATTATATAATGAGTTCAGTTATATAGGGAATTTAGATTGTCTTCCCATATGTTTTAAGGAACGAATTGACCCTACCATTTTTAAGTGAATTGTTTATTTATGTTTATGTTTTCTAATAAAAAACAGACGTTTATTCTGTAAGTTTTCAAAATGTTTCTTCGGTAGTGTTTTTTTAATACAAAGGTTTGAATCAAACATTGTTTCACCTGAACCAATGCATGTAAACGTTGGTATCACTTGATACAGATTTATTTTGCATTGATCCTTTAGCCTATCAATTAATTAGGTTCAGATTCATGAGAAATGTGGCCCTGACCCCCGTTCACCCAATCTGTTTGGTCTTATTAATGTCCCGTCCCCAGCAAAAAGTGTACATGCAGGTTATGGTGTTATATCGTCCCTACCAATGTTGAGACCAAACCTACACCCTTGATGTAATGTGATTGCACAAATTGTATGACTTTTGTCCCTCTGAGGTTGCCATACATGGCAAAATCTGCAGAGTTGAGCTTTTGGTCTAAATTATTTTTGAGTTGAATGGTGTTGTTTTGGTGTTGTTTTAACACTAGCAGTGTTAAGAACACTCTTGGCGCGCCGTCAATTAAGTGAATTGAACACAGACACCCCTGGCAGAGTTAAATGTACAGTGGGGAGAACAAGTATTTGATACACTGCCGATTTTGCTGGTTTTCCCACTTGCAAGCCATGTAGAGGTCTGTAAATTGTATCATAAGTTCTCTTCAACTGTGAGGGACGGAATCTAATACAAAAATCCAGAAAATCACATTGTATAATTTTTAAACAATAAATTTGTATTTAACTGCATGAAATAAGTATTTGATACATTACCAACTAGTAAATTTTTCGGCTCTTAGTTCTTTTTTAAGAACCCCTCCTGGTCTCCACTCATTACCGGAAGTAACTGCACCTGTTTGAACTTGTTACCTGTATAAAAGACACCTGTTCACATGCTCAAACAAACAAACTCTAACCTCTCTACAATGGCCAAGACCAAAGAGCTGTGTAAGGAAATCAGGGATAAAATAATAGACCTGCACAAGGCTGGGATGGGCTACAGGAAAATAAGCAAGCAGCTTGGTGAGAAGGTAACAAATGTTGGAGCGATTATTAGAAAATGGAAGAAGTTCAAGTTGACGGTCAATCTGCCTCGTTCTGGGGCTCCATGCAAGATCTCACCTCGTGGGGCATCACTGATCATGAGGAAGGTGAGGGATCAGCCCAGAACTACATGGCAGGACCTGGTCAATGACCTGAAGAGAGCTGGAACCACAGTCTCGGAGAAAACCATCGGAAACACATTAAGCCGTCATGGATTAAAATTCAACAGCGCACGCAAGGTCCCGCTGCTGAAGGCAGTGCATGTCCAGACACGTCTGACGTTTGCCACTGACCATCTGGATGATCCAGAGGAGCAATGGGAGAAGGTCATGTGGTCGGATGAGACCAAAATTGAACTTTTTGGTCTAAACTCGGCTTGTCGTGTTTGGAGGAAAAAGAAGGATGAGTACAACCCCAAGAACACCATCCCAATCGTGAAACATGGAGGAGAAAACATCATTTTTTGGGGCTGCTTCTCTGCCAAGGGTACACGACGACTGCACCGTATTGAGGGGAGGATGGATGGGGCTATGTATCGCCAGATCTTGGCTGACAACCTCCTTCCTTCAGTGAGAGCCCTGAAGATGGGTCATGGCTGGGTCTTCCAGCATGACAACGACCCAAAGCACGCAGCCAAGGCAACTAAAGAGTGGCTCCATAAGAAGCATCTTAAGGTCCTGGAGTGGCCTAGCCAGTCACCAGATCTGAACCCGATAGAAAATCTATGGAGGGAGCTGAAAGTCCGTGTTGCCCGGCAGCAGCCCCGAAACCTGAAGGCTCTGGAGAAGATCTGCATGGAGGAGTGGGCGAAAATCCCTGCTGCAGTGTGTGCAAACCTTGTCAAGGACTACAGAAAACGTTTGGTATCTGTAATAGCAAACAAAGGTTTCCGTACCAAATATCAAGTTTGATTTTTGTGATGTATCAAATACTTATTTCATGCAATTAAATGCAAATTTATTATTTAAAAATCATACAACGTGATTTTCTGTTTTTTTTTTTTTTTGTATTAGATTCCGTACCTCACAGTTGAAGAGAACTTATGATACAAATTACAGACCTCTACATGCTTTGCAAGTGGGAAAACCAGCAAAATCGGCACTGTATCAAATACTTGTTCTCCCCACTCTACTAGCAGAGTTAATCAGCCACACCCAGTGTAAGTGCACGTGCCGGAAAACAAAGCAGGCACGAAGACTTGTGGGTGAAGGGACACCATGACTGTAAGTAGTGTTGTCTGTAAATAGCTGGAGTGTGTTCGGTTAGTAAAAACACTTGATAGTGCGTCTGACTTCTGTGCTTACTTAAAGGATGCACAGTCCCTCTGTTAATTCTTGCAAGCGCAACAGTAGGGTACAATTACCATTTAGGCTCATGTTCTGCACTAGGATCCCCCACTCATCCAGAATATTAACAACATCACAATGAATATTTAAAATTAACACCCCTATTGTAAGAAAACAAGAGGTGGTTACACATTTTGCATGTAAAAGGTTTGAATAAGCAAGCTTAACTTGTTCAAGTTGTTTATTAAGTCTTACTTAAACCATTTAGGCATTTGCCATTTAACGACATAATAGTTACTCAAAGCGGTTGTGTGAAATCACTTGAAAAAAGGTGCTTGCATACCATGTTTCATTTTTTTTGTGTGTAATTCAGTTAGTCCAGCTATTACAAAAAATCACATGGGAAATATTTAATAGTTAGTTAGAAATACTTAAATAGATTAATGCAAATTGTTACAACTTTGTTTTATAAGTGTAATCCACTGATATCTATAAATCGCACATATGTCAATGAAAACACTGATCTGTATATTAAATTGCACTGTGAATATTTATTTCACTATAGTAGGTGTTATGTGGACATATTTACAAAATGGATGGGAAAAAGAATTACTGTATATGGCAGAAACCACAGACAAGGCTGAAAAAGCAGTTTCTGCTCTTGCAACCCTCTTTAAATTAAACTGCTCTATTTTAAGCCAAAAGAACTGTTGTGTTTGATAGAACAATATTTCTATATGCTGCCATAGCAGATTCATGGCGCATTAAGTCCCCGAACTATTTTTAATTTGTCTGTTTTACCCTGGAAACCCCCGTTTACAGACGTAGCGCAGCTGCTTTTGTTTCAACTTAGCCATAAAAAGAAGATAAATAATCATTTTTATTATTCATAATGTCTGTCATTTTTAGCTTAGAATCATTAATTGATGTCTAATATTGAGTAAAAAAAAAAAAAAACGACTTTAAAAAATTACTCATTCACATATTTTAAACTTTCAAACAAATTACGTCACAATGAAAAAATTAGCGTCTTTAAAAAAAGCATGGATATCTACCTCAGATATCTACCTCATAACTCGCTTGATTGTATTTTTTCGTTACTATCGTTGTATTTTTTTTTTTTGTTACCATCACATTTTCACTAAATTTTTTTAGATTGTAAATAATCAATCCAAACAAAGAAAAATTTGAAAATAATCGTTTAAAAGCGTAAATACATGTAAAAGAGAATCGCAATCACTCCTCAATGTCTGCGATTTCTGCATCGCGACCCTTCTTATATTACCATATTTCACCCATAAAATCCCCCAAAAATCCAGCTGTTGCCATTCACAGCTGTGTCATGACACTCGGTGATACATGCTACATGGAGTTTTTAGATCGAAAAGAGGTAAGTAAGCGATGATATCTGGTTAAAATCAGGGCGTCTTTAATTCTACTCTCGCGTGCTCTCACCTCCAGTTAAGGTTTTGCTGTTTAAATTATTTTTCTCTTTTAAATGCCTTCCTGTTAAAAATTTTCTTTGCCCAGAAAATTGAGATTTTAAGCTTTCCAATGATTTACCACACATGCATATAGGACAATTTTGAAATTTGGCCAAATTGGGGGTGTCTGAGCAGAACCTCAAGTCACCTGAGTGTTTTCCGCCATATACAGTATATATAAAGTTGTATATGGCGGAAAACACTCAGGTGACTTGAAGTTCCACTCTGAGACCTCCAATTTGGCTAAACTCAAAATTGTCCTATATGCATGTGTGATACATCATTGGAAAGCTTAAAATCTCAATTTTCTGGGGAAAGAAAACATTTGAACAGGAGGGCATTAAAAAAACATTTTTTTAACCAGCAAAACCCTAACTGGAGGTGAGAGCACGTAAGAGGAGAATTAAAGACGCCATGATTTTAACGAGATATTATCCCGTACTTACCTTGTTTTGATCCAAAAACTCCATGTAGCATGTATTATCGAGTGTCAAGACACAGATGTGAATGGCCACAGCCGGATTTTTGGGGGATTTTATGGGTGAAACATGGTAATATAAGAAGGGTCCCGATACAGAAATCACAGACATTGAGGAGTAGTTGCGATTTTCTTTTTCATATGTTTACGCTTTTAAACAATTATTTTTAAATTTTTCTTTGTTTGGATCGATTATTCATCATCTAAAATATTGGAGAAAATGTGATGGTAACAAAAAAAAAATACAATTAAGATAGTTATGAGGTAGATATCCGTGACACGTATTTTGGAGACACCTTTTTTTTTTTTTATTGTGACGTAATTTGTCTGAAAGTTTAAAATATGCGAGTGAATAATATTTTAAAGTCTTTTTTTTTTTTTTTTTTTAATTAAATACTAGACATCTATTCATGATTCTAAGCTAAAATGACAGACATTTTGAATAATAAAAACGATTATTTATCTTCTTTTTATGGCTAAGTTGAAACAAAAGCAGCTGCGCTACGTCTGTAAACGGGGGTTTCCAGGGTAAAACAGACAAATTAAAAATAGTTCGGGGGCTTCATGTGCCATGAATCTGGTATGGCAGCATATAGACATATTGTTCTATCCAACGCAACAGTTCTTTTGGCTTAAAATACAGAAGTTGATTTTAAAAAGGGGTGCAGGAGCAGAAACTGCTTTTTCAGACTTGTCTGTGTTTTCTGCCATATTTTGGTTTGGCCCACTTGAAATCTAATTTGTGTGAATGTGGCCTGCGACCCAAAATAAGTTTGACAACCGTTTTTATCAGGAAACACATCCCTTAAATAGACACCTACTTTTTACAAAGTAGGCAAATTCTGTTGCTACCCGCAACAGCAACATATGGTCTTAATGGTTAAACGCAATGGATCAGATTGCTGCAAATCTGAAAGTAGTGAATAGTGATCCTGACTATTAGGAGAAACCTTTTTTTTTAAATTTTTTAAAATTTTATTTATTTTTTTTTTTTAAGAGTTTACAAAATGAAACAGTGTTACATATAGGTACGTGCGTAGTTTATAAAATAGTTTTTGTAACGCACGCTCTCTTTTCACGCGCAGAACCTCAAAGTCTTGGGGGGAAATAATCAGAGCTTGGTCGCAGGACACATCTGTTGGCTCATTGTTGCGAACCTAATCTCTTGATCCGACAGTCAGTGAGCACAGCGAGCTTATGCTGCTTTTTGGAGCGCACTTCGCTCATCACAGCCGAGATTTGAGTGGGGACGACATGCCTTTAAAAATGTAATTATGAAAAAAGAAAGAAAAAAAGATCATGAAAACAGCCTTTACCCGCGGTGCCTTCATTTTGCCGCGCTCTCTCGGAAGTCAGGCGGGCTCCGTGCGCCCGCAGCCGGCGCCTCTCATGATGCACGCGCGTCCGGGATCCAGCTTTGTCCAGGCCGGTCTGGAGTAGCGCTCAGGTTCGGTTCCGGCTCCTTCCACGGAGCTCAGGCGACTGATGTGCACGATCGATTCTCTGTCAGGTCCTAAAGTCCGCCTCTTTATCTACTACGCAGAGTGGCGCAAGTAGAACTAACTGTACATATACTTGAGTGTGAAGGACGCAAGGGTGTAGGTTTGGGCTCAATATTGGTAGGGATCATATAACAGCATAACGTGCATGTACACTTTTTGCTGGGGACGGGACATTAACAGTGTTGTTAATCTTACTTTTAAAAAGTAATTAATTATAGTTACAAATTACTTCTCCCAAAATGTAACTGCGTTAGTAACTCAATTACCTGAATGTAAGAGTAATTACTTACTTGGCAAAGTAAGTGGTGATAATTTTCATGTTTTGTTTTGTTTTTTTCCTCAAAAAAAAGAAAGAAAAAAAAAAAAAAGTTCAAGTTATATAAATATATATAATTATTATTATATTATTATATATATATATTAATAATATCTATCTATCTATCTATCTATCTATCTATCTATCTATCTATCTATCTATCTATCTATCTATCTATCTATCTATATATATATAATATATATTTTAGGAGCAGAGGTTGCGCTAGACTTTTTCGTTGTCTGTCATTTTGACTGACAGGGTCATAAAAATCTGGTCATAATCTATTTTTACCAGTTACTTAAATTTTTAAAATGACTATATCTTGATGCATAATATAAAGTAACTAACATTAGTGCAGTCATGGATTACAGTAAGCAGGCCAGTGCTGTGTTTCCATATATATTTTTATTATATTATGTATATACAATATATATATATATATATATATATATATATATATATATATATATATATATATATATATATATATATATATATATATATATTCCCCCCCCCCAAATGGCACCTTCCATGATCCTAATACATTTAATAATAATAAAATATTATATAATTCCATTATATGTATATGTATATATATTTGTTATTATTTTTTTTAATGTATTATGATTACTAAATAAAAATGCACGTTGATACGACGCACATAAAGGCAACTTCATTTTTTAAAAAAAATCGTTAGAAAGTTGTATGGACTTACAATCCGCGAGCTTGTTGTTTCCTGTTGTCTTCCGAAATACACCTGGGTGACGGCGCGTCAAGTGTTCGTTCATAGCCGACGTGCTACCGTGGTATGCGAGCTCAGCTTAGCAAAAAGAGTACACACAGTGGTGGCACCCTCCATATTTTCCTTGAAATAATTTCAGCCTCTGGCTAGTCTGGTCCGCTTTTTTGGCTTTATGCCGTTTTCACCGTGTTACCAATTCTGCCCTTCTTAGTAATTGGCGGTGTTTTCAACTGCTCGCCGCAGTGAGGAGTGAACCGGCGATTCACTTGATTCGTTGTCATCCTTCATCCTCCACTGCACCAGTCCCTCTTTTTTCACCTGTTTTATCAACACCATCGTCGTTTTGGGGCTTTTTGAAGAAACACTCAGTTGCCTTGACATTTTTCTGAGTAAGGCCAACGACGTCATGCATCAAGAGAGACAATAGCTAATTAATATGCTCACTCGCCACCCAATTGTCTGGGGTGTGAATTGCAACCTGTCAAAATGACAGATGGACTTCAGTTTTTTCCGTCACCGTTTTAAAAAACCGGTCAACGACGGAAAATATTCGGTTAACGCGACCCCTGATTAGGAGTGTCAAACGATTAAGATTTTTAATCAAGTTAATTACAGCTTAAAAATTAATTAATCGTAATTAATCGCAATTAATCTCAATTCAAACCATCTATAAAATATGCCATATTTTTCTGTAAATTAATGTTGGAATGGAAAGATAAGACACAAGAAGCACAAAATGCGTTTTTTTTAATAAATATAACTGCGGTGCGAAGTTCCACCGAACGAGAGGGAGGAGTGTTCTGAAGCAGCGAGGTGGCGAGCGATGGCCGTTTGGATCGAGCAGCGACTTTGTGTGACTTTGAGAATGAACGGAAAATTAAATTTAGCGCAAGCAATTGTGCTTTTTGATCAACTTGAGGAAGAGGATGGTCCAAATTCGTCATCATCGTCTTCTCCGGAAGAGTCCTCGAGTGAAGATAGTGACGGATTTGAACACGTGGGTGACGCCATCGACGAGCAGAGGTAAGCAAACTTTTTTTTTTTTTTTTTTTTCATGCTGAAAAAGTTTCTTTTGATATTGCAAGACAAAGTTAATTTTGATGCAATATAAGTGTGTGTTTGTGTATATAATAATAAAATGTGCATATCAGATCAAAGTCGTACGTGCACTGCGTGTATCCAAGGCAGGAATTTATAATTGTGGTGTTCTTCTTTCTATATGAAGATTAGGGATGTAGCACATATTCAGCTATGGTATTCTTTCTATTGTCATACATATAGATTTCCATTATTATTTATTGCTGTATATATTTTTATTTTATACTTTATTATTTTCATAAATACTGACTTTTTTTCATGTACATTTATAGTGACAATGAAAGTGAAGTGAAATGAAAATGGAAGGGTGGAAAGAGGACCGACACCCCATGGAAGTGTTGTCTGTGTGATGTAGCCCTGTGTCTAATTCCAGGACGAAACTGCTTTTCGGAGTGGCATGTCTGAAAAAAATTTAACTTGTTTATTGTAAATATTTTTGAAAATGCTTTTTCCCCCAATGTTATATATATATTTTTTCTTCCCACAATCAGTCTTCTCAATTTGTGTATATAAATGTGTGTTCAAGAAGCTTGATTGTGTGTACATAGTTTTCATCAGGTGATGGGCCGCAATACCTAAACTCATTAAGAGATGGCCTCTAAACACTTTTTGTGCTAGATGGTATATTTTTTCACTGTTCTTCACTGTTTGGTCTGCTGTATATAACCTGTTTTGACTAGAGCATGTATAAAGGCAAAAAACGCCTATGGCTATACCTGTTGTTTATGTTGAATTGTCAAATATAAGACTATTTATTCTAAATTTTTTTGGTTGAATGTTCATCCTAACATGTTGAATAAATATTACAAAGTTTCAAAACGGTTCGTTACGCATGTTTGGTTGTCAATTGGACATCAATATTAAAAATTTTGACAAAACGATTTTGGAATTTTTGGTCTTTTTGGGCCCAAAATGATGATTTATAATTGGTTAGTGAAGGAAACAACAGTTTGGACATAAAGTTCAAGGTGTCACAAAAAAAGGGACCAAACCAGGCCATCGTAAACTATTCTTTCTTTGAAATATAAAGGCAACTTCAAAGGCATGCAAAATCAGACAAAATAGGCCCAGACCTTAAAGGGTTAATGTTTTCGTTTTAATAAAATTTGTAAAATTTTCAATCAAAAAATAAACTAGTAGCCCGCCATTGTTGATGTCAATAATTCCCAAACAATGCTCATGGGTGCTGAAGCCTATAAAATCAGTCGCACCCAAGCACCAGCAGAGGGAGACAAACTCCGTAAAACACAACAAGTACACATTTCACTGTCCTGACATTTTAATCTGTTTGAGAGGGGCATTTGTGCGTTAATTGCGTCAAATATTTTAACGTGATTAATTAAAAAATTAATTACTACCCGTGAACGCGCTAATTTTGACAGCCCTAATATACATCATATATATTAGTGCTGCCAAGCGATTAAAATATTTGATCGCGATTAATCGCACAAATGTCATAGTTAACTCGCGATTAATCGCACATTGATCACAACTTTTTATCTATTATAGTCAACTATTATAAATGTCCCTTGAATTATTTTTATACTCTTATCAACATGGAAAAGTGGATAGGTTTGCTTTGTGCATTTTTTTTTAATTGAAGACAATATGTAGTGTTATATTTCGCAGTACCATTTTCATTTTGAGAAGTCATTCACATTTCAAGCAATATCTCACACAAGTTCAGACACGTACCTGCAATAATATAAAGAAGCTCTTCAGTGTTGTTAGTCACATAGAGCTCACTCACTCACTCACTCACTCACTCACTCACTCACTCACTCACTCACTCACTCACTCACTCACTCACTCACTCACTCACTCACTCACTCACTCACTCACTCACTCACTCACTCACTCACTCACTCACTCACAGATAGCTCACACTACTATCAGTAGTTACAGTAGTATATGGGGAGAGAGGAGGGATATGTCTCTGTGTCTCTCTGTGTCTTTCTCTCTCCCACACACACACATTCACATTACTGTTCTGAAACATATCTACTTTGATTATTAAATTGACAGATAGGCACATGACATGGACAAACTATGAGTTACCTGCACTGCTCCAACGCAGCTTTGAGCTTCCTCATTTTCTCCAGCTCGGTAGCTGTTGGCATGGCGACATTGGTTGGGTGGAGGGCCAGTGCATCTCTCAGATGTCCCGTATTCCGCTGGACGTGCTTGATCATTTCAAGGGTACTATTCCATCTAGTTGACACTTCCTGTATGAGCGATTCTTTCTTCTGATGGTGTGCGATCTGTTGCTACTCTAGCTCCACGGCATTTGCTGGGCTGTGTTTGAAATGTCCAACTTTTCGGCATTTTGCCAATGCGCTGTCAAACAGGCTGTTGTGTAAAGAAACCGTGATTGCTCGATGCACACTGTGTGCGATGCACGGCAAGTGTTCAAAAGGAAGCTGTCTGGCCGCAGCAATCAAGTTGCCTGCACTATCAGTGGTCAGTGAGACCACTTTGTGTTCAATGTTCCAGTCTTTGGCTACTTGCATGAAATATATATATATATATATATATATACAGTGCCTTGCAAAAGTATTCGGCCCCCTTGAATCTTGCAACCTTTCACCACATTTCAGGCTTCAAACATAACTAGGCCTGCAAGCAGGACTGAACGGGCCCTCGCAATCTAGCGCAACTCGGACGTCACGCAACTCGGACTGTGTGCAGGTCAGGGTGGTGGCAGATCCTCCTCTCTAATCATCTCATTAGAACCTAACATGCTCGAAAGTCGCCTCTTACATTACCACACCCAAGAGATAAAAACCCCTATTGGAGAGATTACTACAAAAAAGGAGCCACTACTGAGCTGTGCAGCCAAGCCCTTATTCAAAACCAAAATTAATCTTCTAACTGGGCCAATTTGACCAAGTGTGCCAAATATTGTGGCTCTATAAGCTGCCTGACTCTCTGGAAAAAAATATTTCCTTTAAATGGCGAACAAAGGGTCGTCATGGCAACAGACAGACACGTGGACATGGGCCGTAAATAAGTATTTTAATAGGTCTTGAAACTACAATGACCAAACTGAAAAGAACTGGATATGTATTGGAAAAACGAGTGACTTTCTATTGCCACTAGTTGGCGCTGTAGGGTTGATGCAAATGACCCCTACAAGGCACTTCAGGGTATGACTCTCAACAAGCACGGGAAGTTTGTCGCAGATATGTTGTATATCTGCCGAGTTATGACTGTTCAAAGTTTTTAGCGAGACAAATTGTTGACGGTCATTTTCACTTTCCTGTTTGGACCCCTCCGCTTCAACGAAACCTCAATATTTTTCATCAGGCACCTGAACACAGGTCTTAAGGCTTCCCTTATACAGGTTTGAGGTAGATTGTTTTTTTCCCTTTAGAGGAGGTGTGTGTCCCGTAAAAAAAGGGCTTTTCCTGTTCCCACTAGGAGGCGCCAGGCACAAATGGTAAATTCTCAATCCAGTCCTGCTCAGGCAGGTATACCTCACACACATGCCAGATTTAAAATAGATTGAACGTTGTATGAGGGAGTTATCAGTCATTTTCTGAATTTGGTGTTTTGGCGAAAAAATGGCCGACTTTGGCACCCCGCCCAGCTCAGGCCCGTGAATGAAAACACACCATTTTGATAACTTAAGATTTCATATGCCTCATGAACAGTCTCGCCAATTTTGAGAATGATCAAACTAATTCCCTAGGTGCCAAGGTGTAAAATGTGCACACTGTAAATCGATAAAAATTTCACATTCAATCCAAAATACCCGATTTCCTGTTGGGTTTGGAATACGCATGCAAGAGACTTTTTGGAGCAGTTTTGTACAAGGTATAGACTCTCCGAATTTCATCCCTCTACGTTGAAAAAACCTAAATGGAGAGGCCTTTTTGAAAATTTCAAGGGGGCGCCACTGAGCCATTTTGTTACATGTTTTCGTAACGTTGCAAGATTATCGAACGTTATGCAAAGCCGCATGTATGTCCAAATTTTTGTGAGTGTTCGTGCATGTTCAAGCCTCCAAATGTAAACTCCTACTGTGAACCGATAAAAATTTCACATTCGATCCAAAATACCCGATTTCCTGTTGGATTTGGAATACGGGTGCAAGAGACTTTTTGGAGCAGTTTTGCACAAGGTATCGACTCCCCAAATTTCATCACTCTCTGTTAAAAAAACCTAATAGGAAACGCCTTTTTGAAAAATTCAAGGGGGCGCCACTGAGGCATTTTGCTACATTTTTTCGTAACATTGCAAGATTATCGAACGTTATCTAAAGCCGCATGTATGTGCAAATTTGTACAAGTTTTTGTGCATATTCAAGCCTCCAAATGTAAACTCCTACTGTGAACCCATGAAAATTTCACATTCGATCCAAAATACCCGATTTCCTGTTGGATTTGGAATATGGGTGCAAGAGACTTTTTGGAGCAGTTTTGCATAAGGTATCTACTCCCCAAATTTCCTTGCTCTATGTTGAAAAAACCCAATAGGAAAGGCCTTTTTTAAAACTTCTTTCTGTCGCCACTAGTTGGCACTGTAGAGTTGATGCAAATGACCCCTACAAGAACCTTCAGGGTATGACTCTCAACAAACACGGGAAGTTTGGCGCAGATATGTTGTATATCTGCCGAGTTATGACTGTTCAAAGTTTTTTGCGTGACAAATTGTTGACGTTCATTTTCACTTTCCTGTTTGGACCCCTCCGCCTCAACGAAACCTCAATATTTTTCATCAGGCACCTGAACACAGGTCTTAAGGCTCCCCTGATGCAGGTTTGAGGTCAACAGATTTTTTTCCCTTGGAGGAGGAACCTGTCTCGTAAAAAAAGGCATTTCCTGTTCTCACTAGGGGGCGCTAGACCTAATGGGTAATATTTCAATGCACTCGTGTTAAGGGTGGGATACCACACATACATGCCAAATATGAAAAAGATTGAACGTTGTGTCAAGGAACTATAAGTCATTTACTGAATTTGTCATTTTGCCGAAAAAATGGTCGACTTTGGCACCACGCCCAGGTCAGACCCGTGAATGAAAACGCACCATTTTCAAAACTTAAGATTTCATATGTCTCCTGAACAGTCTCACCAATTTTGAAGATGATCCAACTAACTCCCTCGGCGAAAAGGTCTCAAATGTGCACCCTGTAAATCGATAAAAATTTCATATTTGATCCAAAATAACCGATTTCCTGTTGGGTTTGGAATATGCGTGTAAATGCTTTTTTGGAGTGGTTTTGGACAAGGTATAGACCCCCCAAATTTCATTGCTCTACGCTGACAGACCCTAATGTTATAGGCCAATTTTAAAATTTCAAGGGGGCGCCACTGAGCCATTTTGTTATATTTTTTTGCAACGTTGCAAAATTATCGAAATTTACAATTTTCCGGACGTATGTGCAAATTTTGGTGACTTTTCGTGCATGTTCAGGCCTCCAAATTGGCCGTTTTCATTTGCCCTGAAAAAAAAAAAAAAATAAAAAAATAAAAAAAAAAATAATCCTTTGCAAAACAATAGGGCCTTCGCACGCTTAGTGCTCGGGCCCTAAAGATATGAAATTTAATTTTTTTTGTCAAGAATCAACAACAAGTGGGACACAATCGTGAAGTGGAACAACATTTATTGGCTAATTTAAACTTTTTTAACAAATAAAAAACTGAAAAGTGGGGCGTGCAATATTATTCGGCCCCTTTACTTTCAGTGCAGCAAACTCACTCCAGAAGTTCAGTGAGGATCTCTGAATGATCCAATGTTGTCCTAAATGACCGATGATGATAAATAGAATCCACCTGTGTGTAATCAAGTCTCCGTATAAATGCACCTGCTCTGTGATAGTCTCAGGGTTCTGTTTAAAGTGCAGAGAGCATTATGAAAACCAAGGAACACACCAGGCAGGTCCGAGATACTGTTGTGGAGAAGTTTAAAGCCGGATTTGGATACAAAAAGATTTCCCAAGCTTTAAACATCTCAAGGAGCACTGTGCAAGCTATCATATTGAAATGGAAGGAGCATCAGACCACTGCAAATCTACCAAGACCCGGCCGTCCTTCCAAACTTTCTTCTCAGACAAGGAGAAAACTGATCAGAGATGCAGCCAAGAGGCCCATGATCACTCTGGATGAACTGCAGAGATCTACAGCTGAGGTGGGAGAGTCTGTCCATAGGACAACAATCAGTCATACACTGCACAAATCTGGCCTTTATGGAAGAGTGGCAAGAAGAAAGCCATTTCTCAAAGATATCCATAAAAAGTCTCGTTTAAAGTTTGCCACAAGCCACCTGGGAGACACACCAAACATGTGGAAGAAGGTGCTCTGGTCAGATGAAACCAAAATGGAACTTTTTGGCCACAATGCAAAACGATATGTTTGGCGTAAAAGCAACACAGCTCATCACCCTGAACACACCATCCCCACTGTCAAACATGGTGGTGGCAGCATCATGGTTTGGGCCTGCTTTTCTTCAGCAGGGACAGGGAAGATGGTTAAAATTGACGGGAAGATGGATGCAGCCAAATACAGGAACGTTCTGGAAGAAAACCTGTTGGTATCTGCACAAGACCTGAGACTGGGACGGAGATTTTTCTTCCAACAGGACAATGATCCAAAACATAAAGCCAAATCTACAATGGAATGGTTCAAAAATAAACGTATCCAGGTGTTAGAATGGCCAAGTCAAAGTCCAGGCCTGAATCCAATCGAGAATCTGTGGAAAGAGCTGAAGACTGCTGTTCACAAACACTCTCCATCCAACCTCACTGAGCTCGAGCTGTTTTGCAAGGAAGAATGGGCAAGAATGTCAGTCTCTCGATGTGCAAAACTGATAGAAACATACCCCAAGCGACTTGCAGCTGTAATTGGAGCAAAAGGTGGCGCTACAAAGTATTAACGCAAGGGGGCCGAATAATATTGCACGCCCCACTTTTCAGTTTTTTATTTGTTAAAAAAGTTTAAATTATCCAATAAATTTTGTTCCACTTCACGATTGTGTCCCACTTGTTGTTGATTCTTGACAAAAAATTACAATTTTATATCTTTATGTTTGAAGCCTGAAATGTGGCGAAAGGTTGCAAGGTTCAAGGGGGCCGAATACTTTTGCAAGGCACTGTATATATATATATATATATATATATATATATATATATATATATATATATATATATATATATATATACAGAGGGAGGCATGTGCCGGAATGACATTCTGACGGTATGATGTCCTTAAACCAAAATATCAGTTTCACGGTATCACGGTATTGCAATTGCAGTGCTAAAATGTGTACTTTGAGATACCTGGCTAAAAAAAAAAAACTTTTTTCAATCGAACAGGATTGTTATTTTTCAAAACATATTAGCAAACTTGAAAATAAGTATAATATTAAGTTAAATACATTTTTAAAAAATAACAAAATATTCAGATAAAATTACCTCTACATATAAAGTTAATTTGTTCCAGGACCTTGTTTGTAAATTGAAATGTTTGGATGTTGAGTAGGATTTTCCCATAAGAATGCATTATAATTCCATTAATCCGTTCCACAGCCCGAAAACCAACACTAAATCCTTGATATTTAATGCTGTTACTATTGCAAATAGCTATTACAAAGGGCAAAACAAATAAATTATGATTAAAAATTGAAATAAAAGTATGATAATAGTAATAATGATAACACCTGTAATAATTTACAAATCAGGCTGTAATGTGGCGGCTGTATTTTGCATGGTGTACCTAAACGCACCGCGTGGTTGACGACTGTAAGACAAAGTGCAGTTGAGATATTACTATATTACTATGTTGCACAAGTTCTAAAATAAATAAATAAAAACCTGACGAAGATGGCGATCTCTTTGGCGATGATACCACAATAATAATTCTCATCTTAGCTTATAAAGACTGCCGAACGGAGGTCAGAGGAGTATTGTCAAGCAGTTCATGGACGCGTACCCCACGCTCATATTTTTCCATCTTCATTTCAATGGTAAGCCTCACCTTTTTTCTTTTTCCACCACCTGTTTTAACATTCTTGGAGCCCATGTTGATTTCTCTCAAAAGAAAATGCCCCATGCATCCGTCTTGCTGGAAAACAATGAAATTGCGACGCTATCATAAATCGTTGTATTTCGAGCATTTCGTCGGATGTAAAAACAAATGGCGAGTCAAATTTTACGTCGGATGTCAAAAAGGTCGTGTGTCGAACCAATCGTTTGTCGAGGTACCACTGTACTTGTGAAGAAGGCATAAGCCGGTATGATATTCTGACAGTATGATCACCTTAAACCAAAATATAAGTTTCACGGTATCATGGTATTGCATTTACAGTGCTAAAATGTGATACTTTGAGATATAAAAATAATAATAACAATAACTTTTTTTCCATTGAACAGGATTTTTATTTTTCAAAATATATTAGCAAACTGCAAAATATGTACAATGTTAAAATAAATTTTGAAAAATAACAAAATATTCAAAATAAATTTAAAATAAATACAGTCCTTTAGGTGAGACTAAACTCAAAGCCACAACTCAACATTATTACTATAACAACAACAAAATTTTAATTATTTTCCATAAAAAGCACCGATGTGCTACTCGTATCATGTTTAGATACGATTAGATACACACACTCTTTCTCAACACAGACAATTGCCAGAGAGAAAAAAACACTACATGTTTTAACCACCGCTAGACACACTAAACATGCTAGAGTTAACTCTCCTAGCTGGTACCACCGCTAGACACACTGAACATGCTAGAGTTAACTCTCCTAGCTGGTGGGAAACGTTGATGATAGTGTTCACTAACATTTAATTTTGCGTAAATGCCAAATCCCATTGGAGGTCTTGCCTCCTCGGGAGCCACCCTCCGCAAACATGTTTTACATGTCGGTTGGCCCGCCTCTTCTAAGCCGCGGCCGTCTGTAACTTTTGTGTAGCCGAAGTATTCCCATAACAGCGATTTCATTTTCTTCGATAGGGAAAAAAGTTCGGAGTTTCACCTCCTCAAGCAATTGTGTAGCGCAATTGATTCACTGACACTGAGCAACAACCGTTGGGGGAGGGTTGAGCCTTACAGCTGCAAGCGAAGTATTTCTCCATGCTTTTTTGGGACATAAAAAATAGCTAATATACAGTTGTGGTCAAAAGTTTACATACACTTGTGAAGAACATAATGTCATGGCTCTCTTGAGTTTCCAGTTATTTCTATAACTCAGATTTTTCTCTGATAGAGTGATTGGAACAGATACTTGTTTGTCACAAAAAACATTCATGAAGTTTAGTTCTTTTATGACTTTATTATGGGTGAACAGAAAAAAGTGATCAAATCTGCTGGGTCAAAAATATACATACATCAGCGCTGATATTTGGTAACATGTCCCTTGGCCATTTTCACTTTAATTAGGCGCTTTTGGTAGCCATCCACAAGCATCTGGCAAGCTTCTGGTTGAATCTTTGACCACTCCTCTTGACAGAATTGGTGCAGTTCAGTTAAATTTGATGGCTTTCTGACATGGACTTGTTTCTTCAGCATTGTCCACAAGTTCTCAATGGGGTTTAAGTCAGGACTTTGGGAAGGCCATTCGAAAACCTTATTTCTAGCCTGATTTAGTCATTCCATTACCACTTTTGATGTGTGTTTGGGGTCATTGTCCTGTTGGAACACCCAACTGCACCCAAGACCCAATCTTCGGGCTGATGACGTTAGGTTATCTTGAAGAATTTGAAGGTAATCCTCCTTCTTCATTATCCCATTTACTCTCTGTAAAGCACCAGTTCCATTGGCAGCAAGACAGCCCCACAGCATAATACTACCACCACCGTGCTTGACGGTAGGCATGGTGTACTTGGGGTTAAAGGCCTAACCTTTTCTCCTCCAAACATATTGCTGGGCATTGTGGCCAAACAGCTCGATTTTTGTTTCGTCTGACCACAGAACTTTCCTCCAGAAGGTCTTATCTTTGTCCATGTGATCAGCAGCAAACTTCAGTTGAGCCTTAAGGTGCCGCTTTTGGAGCAAGGGCTTCCTTCTTGCACGGCAGCCTCTCAGTCCATGGAGATGCAAAACACGCTTAACTGTGTACATGGACACCTGTGTTCCAGCAGCTTCTAATTCTTGGCAGATCTGCTTTTTGGTGATTCTCGGTTGAATCTTCACCCTCCTGACCAATTTTCTCTCAGCAGCAGGTGATAGCTTGCGTTTTCTTCCTGATCGTGGCAGTGACAAAACAGTGCCATGCACTTTATACTTACAAACAATTGTTTGCACTGTTGCTCTTGGGACCTGCAGCTGCTTTGAAATGGCTCCAAGTGACTTTCCTGACTTGTTCAAGTCAATGATTCGCTTTTTCAGACGGTATGAAAGACACCTGTCCACAAACAGTCAGTCACACTCCAAACTCCACTATGGCCAAGACCAAAGAACTGTCGAAGGACGCCAGAGACAAAATAGTAGACCTGCACCAGGCTGGGAAGACTTAATCTGCAATAGGTAAAACACTTGGTGTAAAGAAATCAACTGTCGGAGCAATTATTAGAAAATGGAAGACATAAAAGACCACTGATAATATCCCTCGATCTGAGGCTCCATGCAAGATCTCACCCCGTGGCGTCAAAATTATAACAAGATCGGTAAGCAAAAATCCCACAACCACACGGGGGGACCTAGTGAATGACCTACAGAGAGCTGGGACCACAGTAACAAAGGCTACTATCAGTAACACAATGCGCCGCCAGGGACTCAAATCCTGCACTGCCAGACGTGTCCCCCTGCTGAAGCCAGCACACGTCCAGGCCTGTCTGTGGTTCGCTAGAGAGCATTTGGATGATCCAGAAGAGGACTGGGAGAATGTGTTATGGTCAGATGAAACCAAAATAGAACTTTTTGGTAGAAACACAGGTTCTCGTGTTTGGAGGAGAAAGAATACTGAATTGAATCCGAAGAACACCATACCCACTGTGAAGCATGGGGGTGGAAATATCATGCTTTGGGGCTGTTTTTCTGCAAAGGGACCAGGATGACTGATCTGTGTAAAGGAAAGAATGAATGGGGCCATGTATCGAGAGATTTTGAGTGAAAATCCCCTTCCATCAGCAAGGGCATTGAAAATGAGACGTGGCTGGGTCTTTCAGCATGACAATGATCCCAAACACACTGCCAGGGCAACAAAGGAGTGGCTTCGTAAGAACCCTTTCAAGGTCCTGGAGTGGCCTAGCCAGTCTCCAGATCTCAACCCCATAGAAAATCTGTGGAGGGAGTTGAAAGTCCATGTTGCCCAACGACAGCCCCAAAACATCACTGTGCTAGAGGAGATCTGCATGGAGGAATGGGCCAAAATACCAGCAACAGTGTGTGATAAGCTTGTGAAGAGTTACAGAAAATGTTTGGCCTTCGTTATTGCCAACAAAGGCTACATGACAAAGTATTGAGATGAACTTTTGGTATTGACCAAATACTTATTTTCCACCATGATTTGCAAATAACTTCTTTAAAAATCAAACAATGTGATTTTCTGGTTTTTTTTTCCCACATTCTGTCTCTCATGGTTGAGGTTTACGCATGTTGACAATTACCGGCCTCTCTGTTATTTGTCGGATCAAGTGGGAGAACTTGCACAATTAGTGGTTGACTAAATACTTATTTACCCCACTGTACGTAATTTTTTTCAAACCTAAGCTTTCAAAAGTGACAACAACTACTGAGAAAAAACCAAGGATTAAAGATGCGGACCATGAAACGCTGGAGAGCACTGCCAAAATGGTGAGCAGAGTTTCAATTTGCCCCACTAAAGACGTACAACAGAGCCACCACCGAGCATACCATATTCTTCTCTTCCACTAGGTAAGACAGAAAAACACGCACACACATGCACAGCTGGGATGCCTGTATCTATGAGCATGGGCTAAGCTACTAACCGATCATTTATCGTGAAAGTTAATTTAATTGCTGACAATGCGTTTTCGGGCCTTCAACATGTTTTGCCCCCCTGCCCCAAAAAAGTCCAAGTCTGCCTAGGTCTGCCGTGATCATTTTTATTCTATTTCTGTAGTACTTCATAGCACCTTTAATCACATCAGTGTCTGAAAGGGTTTCAAAGGCCCGCAGTTATAAAACGATGAAAAAGGCTAGGAAAAGCCCCAAACTCAGTCTCGGGAAAATAAGGAAACCTAAAGAAGGACCTGCAAATGGAGGATTGTGGTTGGAGGGTAAAAGGAAGTAAGAAGGTGAGATATATACATTTTTACTGACGTAACAAATCTCATTTCCAAAGGTAAGGCGCTGACTGAAGCACACTGACAAAGTATTTTGTACTTCCCTTTAATATAGTAGAGAAAGAAAACTTCATTAGAGAAAGAGCACCTGGAACAGAAAGATAAGCCTTGATGGGGGCTTTCTGTAATACTTGATCGAGATCTTGCGTGGGCGAACTCGAGCAGCCTTACTTGATAACTTGCAGGCTTTTGCATGCATTTTAACCATCATTATTACACCCTCCTGCAAGTGATTCCTAATGCAAGTAGCGTTTTATGTCTTATTGATGGTTTTTTTGCTACGCTTCTGCTGCTGAGACGCTTCGATTTCCCCTTCGCAGGGGATCAATAAAGCTCTGCTTGTGCTATGCTGTCTTATCTCAACTAGATTTATACAAACTAAAAATCTTTTCAGATCTTTTTAGTGTAATGTCTTTTAGATGTTGTGTGAGGTATGGCCAAATATATTATGGATTTGATAGCAATTAGAGCCAGCAAAGGGAGCGTTTTCTATACCGATACTTTTCCATGTTTACCATCTGACGGCCTGAAGTTGGGTTGACCTGAATTTTAAAATTTTGAAATGTTCTACTGCTGTATAACTGATAGCAGTTGGCAGCAATAGGCCATATTAGATACACGCTCCATTCAGTTTGAATCCACCAGTGAGATTTCTGGGAGAATTGGCTTCATTTTGATGCCACTGCTAATTACACTAAGTCAAAACTGCAAGACTTTCCTCATGTAGTGTGTCACCGACAACATACCTTGCAATCACGCTGAACTGGGATAACTTGCTTATGTCTGTTGACACATCCCATCCAAAGTGAGAGAAAAAAAAGTGGAGCCGCAATTATGTCCTTGACTTGCGTTGCCTCAATTTGATTTGACATCATGATGGTACGATCGTAAACAGTTCTTGTTGACAGTGGCATGTCTTTTATCCGTTTAATTATTTTGTCTTTATCCAAATAGTCGTCAAAAAGTTCATTGGCAACATCAGGCATGAATGCTTTGGCATACTTCCCATCTGTGAATGGCTTTCTTCTTTTTCACAATTGCTAAAGCGCCAGCAAAACTAGCCAAATTCCAGTCACCTTGTTGGGTCCAAACACGGAGTTGCTGGTGATTAGCTTGCACTCTTGATAGTAGCTCTTGACATGCTTTCTTCCTGCTGTCCCCCGCAGGATGTTGTGATGCAAATGTATAATGGCGGGTGTCGAAGTGCTGCTTTATATTTGACCTTTTCATAGATGCAATTTTATGATGGACTATTAGACACACCGCAGAACCTGCTGTCTCCACGAAGGCAAATTTCTCTGTGCATTCCTGCTGAACAGTACGATACCCCTCGTCTTTTTTTCTTTTTGCCATCTTTTCAAAAGGGTTTCTAAATTTAGCTGACAAACGCGGAAAACGAAACTAAAAACGAGGGAAGTTTACTTCACACACATGCGCAAATCGGCCGCTATCTTCGACAGCAAAATACGGCGACCCCACTTGAACAGTGTCTCTGCCTCATCTGCGTTGCCAATGCGATTGATAGATAAATGGATAGACACAACGACATGTATGTTTGCCACTTTCCCCCTAAAATTACTGCGAAACGGCTTTCTAGTCGCCGGTGACCATCGCCGTTTCGCACACTGCGCATAGGAGTATGACAAAACTTTTTGCTTTTTTTCAGTAATTAAAGATTTGTGTACGAGCCAGATGCGGCCGTCAAAGAGCCAGATCTGGGAGTCGTGAGCCATAGGTTCCCGACCCCTGCTATAGACAAATCCGAGTAAAGATTTGTATAGGTCTCCATCTAGTGGTTGGCCGCAATTACTATGGTGTTTGCACACCTATAGCAGTACAGCGCCAGTCAATGTAAACAGTAACTTTAGCTGCTGTTGTCTGTGAGCTGCAGACGGTGACGTCTTTGGACAGATTTTTTTTATGGAGAAAAAGCCACCTGCTGAGCCAGAAGATGAGCCTACAACCAAGTCCATTCTGCATAATATGTGGCCAAAAACTAGCAAATGAGGCAACAAAAGTGAATGTGCTGAGAGCGTCATACCTCATGGCAATCCGTATTGCTAAAGCTAAGAAACCTTGCACGATTGGAGAACTCCTCCTTATGCTTGCAACCACGGAAATTTGCCAACAAGTTTTAGGAGAGGGCACTGTTAAGGTTGATTCAGTGTATGGTGAGTGTTATTTACCCTGCACTTAATATTCATTTTCAGCCTTGACGTATTATTTTATATTTACTGTCATTTTCTGTCACACGTTGCCGGTCGTGAAAAAAAGGCCCACATTAGACTGGTCCATGGTGCAAAAAAGGTTGGGGACCACTGCCATAAAGCATGCTGGGAGACGGGCAGTGCCTCTAGTGATGCTAGACATCCTACCTAGCTGTTATGAGGAGGCTGTGAAGCGTTGCTAGTGACACTGCCATTAGGCAAGGCAAGGTAAATGTCTTTGGATAGCACATAAAAATCACGTAAAAATCCAAATACACAAATAAAATGACAGACGACCTTAGAGGTCTAGGTGCTTCGCAGAGGTCAAACAAATCAAGCATGTATTATGGTCCAAGGCCATTAAGTGTTTTGTAGACCAGCAGCAGTGTTTTATAGTCTATCCTTTGTCTCACAGGAAGCCAGTGGTGGAGTGTAACGAAGTAAAAATACTTACGTACATTTTTTGTGTATTTGTACTTTACTTGTGTACAAATATGAAGTGGTACTTTTTACTTTTACTTGAGTACATTTTACTGCACATTTCTATACTTTTTTCTCCACTATTTTTCAAATTGTCACATGCGTTACACGTTACTTCTGTTTGTTTGCTTATTTTCTCATTGTGAATTGATTTTCGTTTCGTTTTCATACCGCGATTAATAAACCCCGTGCATCATCATCATCATCATCACGGCTCTTGCGTTGGGGCTGGTTTCCCGTCCCATTGCATGGAGTTGACCAGATGAGCTATTCCCCTCGAGTACTGGCAGTCTTGTGCCAGCAGATTTGCATCCTTCAAGGTAACTCCGTGTTGTTGGAGGTCGTCCGCAATGGTGCCAAGCCATCGGGGGCGGTGCTTTCCTCGTGGTCGTCGCCAGCCTGCAGCCCTTGGGTCAAACTTCAGGATGGCTGTTGTCAGGTGGTCAAGAGGAAGACTGAGAACATGGCCAAGCCAGCGCATGCTGCGCTGTGCAGCCAGGCGAGAGGATCTGGGCTGGTTTCGTTGGAGATTTGCTGGGGCCACCTGACGTTCTCGTTGCTTCTCAGAGCCCTGCTGCCAAAGCCGTCTATTCTTGCGGCCAGTGTGTTGTTTAAGGGCCATGTTTCAGAGCCATAGAGGAGAATAGAGAGTATGGCGGCGTTGTAGATTCGGAGCTTCGTCTCCCGTGAAACCACTCTGGGGGCACCAAGCCCAGAGAGACTGCAGGGCAGAGGCTGTCAGGGCTCTCAGGGTGGAGAACCTCTGATTTAGGATCCTCGTTATCGGTCACCGTGGACCCCATATAAACAAAGCTCTTCACAGGCTTTATAGTGTCATCAGCAAGCAGGATGGGGGGTGGATCAGGTCCCTGACCGACATGCATGAATTTGGTCTTGGCCCAGCTCATGAGGAGACCAAGCTTTTTTGCCTCTTCGCTGTACATACTCAGAGCGTCCCTCAGCTGGTTGTAGGAGGTGCTGAGCAAGATGGTGTCGTCAGCGTACTCCAAGTTGGCCAGTTGGTAGTTGCCAAGGGACACTTCTGGTACTCGCCCACAGACCCTGCACATCAGGTGGTCGATTACACAATTAAACAGGTCTGGAGCAGCTACGCAGCCTTGGTGGACACCACTGGAGATGAGAAACCAGTCAGAAATACGGCCGTTGATGTGGACACAACTCTGTGCGTTGCTGTAAAGCAGCCTGTAAAACCCTGTGCAACTATACCGTAATTGAGCACTCGAGGCAGCAGCACAAGTAGAAGCAAGATTAGACAGGTGAACAAGATATTAATCAATTAAAAACCAACAGGGAGAGCACAAGACTGTTTATTTTTCATGACCATACAATTTATAAAGCAATCGGGGGGAAAATACTTCAAAGAATATCTTGTAAAAACATTGGAGTAGAGAGATAAAAACAATGATGACGTTTTGTGTTGCCCAGACGTTTTGCAGTCTGCTCTAGTCATCAGCCTCGTGTTTGTTGTCTCTGTCGCCTTCTTCTCGTTCTGAATCTTCCTCCTGCTCCAAATACGACTCAAACATGTATGGCTGTATGTCACATACTTCCTCTGGATCGACAATATCATTAGAAAATCCACAATTGAACCAGAATTGCTGAAAAGCGCTTCCTTCTCCATCGGGTTCAATGCTAAATCCACTGAAATCGCTCATTCTCTGAGGTCATCACCAAGATTGAGCCACCAGAGTGCTATAATTGTTACGTTCTGCTGCTGGTCAATTTTGTCTTGTTACAGAGGGGGCATTCCCGACATCTTACCTGCAGCTAATTCTGGCTCATCAACAATTGTATAAAGACGCAGGCGATCCAAGAGAAGGGTGCCGAAATATTACCTTGCTGGTCGCCATTCAACACCCTGAACTTCAAGTCGCTTTGCATTTTGTAATTTTGCCCCTGCCTTGGGTTTTGATCATTTGCCACTTTCGTTTTGTATTCATCTGCTTTGTGCAGGTATTTGAGTGTATTTTTGGTTGTTTATTGGCCTCTGTGGCCTCTGCCTACAACCTCGGTTTACCCTCGCATTTATAGTATTGATCCCTGTCGATCTTCTGTCACGGACCCGTTTTGTTATTTGCCCTTTTTTCCATGATCGCGTGTTTTTCTTTTTTATTTAATAAACCATTGAACGCATCCCTCGGTTGTTTATTGTCTGTTTTGAGGTCCAACTTTGCTCCCCCGTTTGCAGATCCTAATAATACTGACAGGCGGAGCTAAACAGCAGATTAATAGACACACTTCTCATTACCTGCGCTTTGCCAAATTGTTGTATAAGTTGAATCGAATATGATTTTAATTCCAATAATAATGCTATTTTTTTTTTTGTCATGTCATATACACTTAATCATATTTTGAGATGATTCGACTATATACAACAATTTGGCAACGCACTGATGACGAGAAATGAGTCTTTTAATCTGCCGTTTAGACCCGCCTGTGATTACAGTGCTCTAGCATCCCCAGATTGATGATGACGTTGGCAGGGTAACAATTTCAGCTGATTTAGGATTTGAGCCCATTGAAGGGGAAGCTTCAGAATGAGGAAAATGCAACATAGAGCAGCAAAATGTCATCATTGTTTCAATCTCTCTACTCCAATATTTTTACAGGATATTCTTTTCATCTAAGTATTTTCCCTAAATTGCCAAATAAATTGTATGGTCATGACAAATTCCAGTCTTGTGCTAAATGGAATACATAATATTAAAAATGCATTTATTCAGTACGACAGGGCAAAGTTACTGCATAATGGTCAAAACTGCCAACTTTTTAACCTCCCATACGGTATTTTATGCCACCGGAGTTAGTCCGTTTTTTGTCACTTCCCTGCCCTGGCTTCAGAGATGGAGGAAAGAGCGTAAACAAAACAGGAGGCGTGACAGCTAGCCGACGTGCTAACCGAACCGAGCGGCTTTTCCAAGTTTTCTTTGCCTTTCGAAAACGAAAAATCACACAAAACTACCCCGAGTCATGTCACATAAGGCGGCGAGGGTGATAGCCATCACCGATCGGCCAGCCCCCGGCGGTGAGCAAGTTTCGGCTCGTTGTTCCTCTGCTGCGACCCCAGCAGGAGTGCTTCTTACCAGGGACACATCTGGAGAATGACCGCCGGACAAAGTGGCCGACGTCAGAGGAGAGCATGGCTGCCCGAGCCCAAGCCTAGGATAATGGTCTATTGGCGGGGACACGAAGAGGACCGAGGGGGTGGAAGGGACCATGGTGTGTGACAAGCCGCTGGTTGTCGGCTGAGTGGCCTTTTCGGTGGACAGGGAGCATTGTCACCCTCAAAATGAAAGCGACCTCCTTATTAAATTGTGTGCCATGATCCCAGTATTTGACATAATGCAAAACCTGTAGTTTACTCACTTCCTCGTCGGTCCAATGGTGCCACAGTTGTCGGACTTGTTTTGGCCATTGTTCGCGGAGAACGGGAACTTTTTGAAACCTAAAAAGGTTCTCACGCTTTTCCCTGGTGCAGCAACAAAAGCCTGCAGCACATTGGGCTGGCGTGATGTGAAAAATAAACGAATTAATCCGCAAAATCAGCTGAATCCGCAGTCCTTCTGCATGCTGTATAGCAATGGCTATATTGTGAGATGGTTACCCGGTCGACGTCACATTCGCATTCTTCCTCAATTCAGGAAGTCACTCATTTTCATGGCGCGGGATTCAAAAAAATTGAATCAATAAGTCGATTGCTATCACACACATCCAAGCGGTCCATTTCATTCAGGAGCATAATATACCACGTGAAATATATAATAAACATGCTTTTTGCTGTCATAGGCTCATTAAAGCAAGTACTTTTGTACTTTAACTTGAGTAATTTTTTTCTTAGATACTTGTACTTTTGCTTAAATATTTTTTTGCCCTTGTGTCTGTACTTTTGGTTTAAAAAAAAAAAGTGAGTACTTCATCCACCACTGCTGAGTGGCACCCTGACTGTACATAGTTGATGAATTCAGAACCTGTGTGAGTGTTCTCTTCACACAGGTGAATAAAACACAGAGTAAGATTGTATATATATACATATATATATATATATATATATATTAGGGCTGTCAAAATGATCGCGTTAACGGGCGTTAATTAATTTTTAAAATGAATCACGTTAAAATATTTGACGCAATTAACGCACTAGGCCCGCTCAGACAGATTTAAATGTCAGTACAGTGAAAGGCCAACTTGTTAATTGTGTTTTATGGAGTTTTTCCGCCCTCTGCTGGCGCTTGGGTGTGACTTGAATATGTTATGTGGCGTAATGTCGCCCTCTGCTGGCGATTCAGTGCAGCTGATTATTTGGGTTTCGGCGCGCTTTTCTGACGTGATTATATGTCAACGCGAACTCACACTAATAGACAGTGCTATTCAGACCAGCTAACGTCCGCATCCAGTATTCAGTGGCAGTTCTCATAGCCCCATCACACTGTTTGTGTCTAATACATGCATCGCTTGTGAGTTATATTCCTCCTTTGTTTATATTCATGAGCATTAGATAGTTATTGATGATGTGTATTTGAATTTGTTCACATATATGGTGAAATGCAGTTACATTGTTAGATGCTTGTGAGCTAATTGGCTAGTGCTACTGCTCAAATGGACACGTGTGTGTACATTTTATGTTATTTTGTGATTTATGCAAGTTATTGACACATTGCCTTGTTATTTTCAGTTTTAAAAAAATACAACAAACGTGCTCCTGTCAAAAAGAGATGACTTCAGTAAAGCCCATGCAACTTTGCCACACCGTCTGATTTCTTTTTGGAACTTATGTTCGCTATCTGTCAATTTGTGTACTCACACACATTGAGGACAGAATAGGGCTACTAGTTTATTTTTTGATTGAAAATTTTACAAATTTTATTAAAACGAAAACATTAAGAGGCGTTTTAATATAACATTTCTATAACTTGTACTAATATTCATCTTTTAAGAACTGCAAGTCTTTCTGTCCATGGATCACTTTAACAGAATGTTAATAATGTTAATGCCATGTTGTTGATTTATTGTTATAATAAACAAATACAGTCCTTATGTACCGTATGTTGAATGTATATATCCATCTTGTCTTATCTTTCCATTCTAACAATAATTTACAGAAAAATATGGCATATTTTAAAGATGGTTTGAATTGCGATTAATTGCGATTAATTACGATTAATTAATTTTTAAGCTGTAATTAACTCGATTAAAAATTTTAATCATTTGACAGCCCTAATATATATATATATATATATATATATATATATATATATATATATATATATATATATATATATATATATATATATATATATATATATATATATACATGGCGGAAAACACAGACAAGACTGAAAAAGCAGTTTCTGCTCTTGCACTCCTCTTTAAAAGAAACAGCTGTATTTGAGGCCAAAACAACTGTTGTGTTTGAAAGAACAACATGTCTATATGCTGCCATAGCAGATTCATGGCGCATAAAGCCCCTGAACTATTTTTAATTTGTCCTTTTTACCCTGAAAACCCCCGTTTACAGACGTCGCGCAACCGCTTCTGTTTCAACCCAGCCGTAAAACGAAGGTAATTAATTATATTTATTATTCAAAATGTCTGTCATTTTTAGCTAAGAATCATTAATTGATGTCTCTTTTTTTTAAAAAAAAAAATGACTTTAAAAAATTATTCATTCGCATATTTTAAGCTTTTAAACAAATTATTTCACAATGAAAAAAATGGCGTCTGTAAAAAAGTCACGCTTATCTACCTCATAACTATCACTTAATTGTATTTTTTTGTGACTGTCGCATTTTCTCCGATATTTTAGATGATAATCGACCCAAACAAAAAAAATTTGAAAAAAAAAATAGTTTCAAAGGGTAAATATATGAAAAAGAAACTCTTGACCTCTCTTTGATGTCTGCGATTTTTGCATCGTGGACCCTGCTAAATTACCATGTTTCACCCATAAAATCCCCCAAAAATCCAGCTGTGGCCATTCACAGCTGTGTCTTGACACTCAGTGATACATGCTACATGGAGGTTTTGGATCAAAACAAGGTAAGCACTCGATAATATCTCGTTAAAGTCATCGCGTCTGTATTTCTGCTCTCGCGTGCTCTCGCCTCCTGATGGGGTTTTGCTGTTTAGAAAACTTTTTTTTTTTTTTAATTCCCCTTCTGTTCAAAATTTTTATTCCCCCATAAAATTGAGATTTTAAGCTTTCCAATAATGTAACACATGCATATCGGACAATTTTGAAAGTTGGCTAAATTGGGGGTCTCAGAACGGAACTTCAATTCACCGGAGTGTTTTCCGCCATATGTATGTATATATATATATATACACATATATATATAAGACACCACTGAGAGCCACATTTACTTTTTAAAATGTGAGTTGAAGATATATATATATATATATATATATATATATATATATATAGAGGTTATATCTCTTCAATGCCACATGATAAAATCTTCAACTCACATTTTAAAAAGTAAATGTGGCTGTCAGTGGTGTCTTTTCTATGGAAATTGCTCTTTGAGTGTCAAAGGTTGCCGAACCCCTGGCTATGAAAAAGTTAAGTTAGATGCGTCACACAATTTCAAAATCAGGATATTTTCTCATAACCTTTAAATCAGGGGTTTCCACTTCTCAAGGGCTCGGTTTCTGTTCCTACTGATCAAGCAGACAGTTTCACCAATTAGATGTCTGCTAAAGCAAGCAGAACCTGGTGGCAATCAACTGATTACACTTGTAAGATACAAGGTTGGTGCAAAAGCATCGTCTTGTTTTGTTGGAATGAAATCCAGCACCCACTGATGCCCTTTGTGAAATAGTTTGGAGACCCCTGCTTTAAATGATAAACACAGCACTGCTGACCATATCATATTTAACAATATTTTTCACAATTTTTTTTTCATGTGTCAGCATATGGTCAAATCAGAATTAATTTTCCTGACCTTTTTTGTGTTTTTATGATCCGAGTGGGGCTGTATCACCAATAGCCTCATAAATAACAATCTTTATAACAAAAATTGTAGCTGTGTCATCATATTGCTGAGCCTGAATGAACTTTTTTAGGAGGAATTTGCAGTGTTAGCATAGCACTACTACGACAACCCCCACCCTGACAAAAGCCACGCCCCTCACTATCATACTCACGATTTTTGAAAAGTCTTGTGTTTAATTGTTGAATGTTGAATCAGTTGAAAAAAGAACAAATGTACCTATCGAGCACAACTGTTGCAATTTATGAGTAATTTCAGAATTTTCTTGGTTGCCTGAGGTCCTATATGACAACTCCTACGTATACCCATGTATGTGTTTTTTAATTTCTTGGAGATAGCCATAGTTTCCGCAAAATTCGTAAAAGCCTTAGGTACGGTAAAAGGTCAGTGTGTGGGTGTACAGGAAGTCAAATTAGAGGTACAAAGTGGGAGTCAGAGAGAATAGCAACACCAACATTGCTATCAAAATTTGATGACAGTATTTGTTGGTTAGTACGTTTTTGATTTACACAAAATGTAGCACAGAATCCTCCATCAAAGTCAGAGTTCTTGTTAAAAAAAAAATCTCATGTCTGAGCTAATGTGGCAAATACAGTAGTTGCTGGGTCAAACCTTTAACATGAACTCTCTCCCTGTTGGCGCCCTGCAAATGATTCACCACGTGTTTGGAGTTTAGCATAAATATTAATGGACATTTCATCATTTTTCTCCAAACAAGGTTCAAAGGCCTTTAGCAGAGTACTGCAGCGAGGCCAAAGCAGCCAGAAGGGGGGCAGCGGCCTCGTGGTGCATCACCACTTGCATCAGTATGCAACACACGCACATGCCATAAATAACACAATTGTATCTTCTGACAATAGTAGAAATCACTTTTGTTGACTTTTATTGCTTTTTCTCCCGAAAACTCTAATGAGCCATGGCAGGGTCATACCGTCGCTATCGTAAAACATATATTAACTGTGCGTTCAGTAATTTAAGTACAGTGAAACATGAAAGTCGATGTCCAAGTTGGTTCTCGTTTTGAATTTGTCGGAGTGCTGGGCAGGCAGGTGTGTGTGGACCCAAACGCAGGAAACAAAAATGCAAGGCAGGAGGCAGATGGCGATGAACTCAAAAAACGTTTTAATGATATCTAACAAAAACACAAAGTACAACCAAAACCACTGGGGATCAAAAGGGCAAGATTCAAACAAAACTTACTTAAATCGGAGGGACGGATACACGAGGGCTTGGAACGGACTTGACTTTGGCAGAGACGGACATAGACAATGACGCAACAAGGAGTGACAAGAAACTGGGTCATTATATACGCAGACAAGGGGTAACGAGACGAGGAACAGCTGGGTAACACAGGTGGATGCAGATTGCAGGATACACTGGGAAAACACACACAGGTGAGAGCAATGGGTAATCACAGGGACAAGTCACACTAGGAGAAACCAACACAAAACCTAACAGTACCCCCCCCTCAAAGGACGGATCCCAGACGTCCCGAAGAAACGAAAAGTCAGAAGGTTGCTCGGAGGAGGAAGTAACACAAGCCCGTCAGGGCCAGTCAGGCGGGCGTCCAGGACGCCAGACATTGGGCGACCGCACGGGCCGATCAGGCGGGCGTCCCAGATGAGGCAGTGCTCGGTCTTTCATGCCGCCAAGCCGTGGCAAGATGCGGGGAGCAGCATCGTCGGGGCAAGGGACAGCAGCGGTGTCGTCTGCTGGCGGGACAGCAGCGGTGTCGTCTGCTGGCGGGACAGCAGCGTGGTCGTCTGCTGGCGGGACAGCAGCGTGGTCGTCTGCTGGCGGGACAGCAGCGTGGTCGTCTGCTGGCGGGACAGCAGCGTGGCCGTCGTCGTGGTCGTCTGCTGGCGGGACAGCAGCGTGGTCGTCGTCGTGGTCGTCTGCTGGCGGGACAGCAGCGTGGTCGTCTGCTGGCGGGACAGCAGCGTGGTCGTCTGCTGGCGGGACAGCAGCGGAGTCTTCGTCGTCGTCGTCGTCTGCTGGCGGGACAGCAGCGGAGTCGTCGTCGTCTGCTGGCATGACAGCAGCGGAGTCGTCGTCGTCTGCTGGCGTGACAGCAGCGGAGTCGTCGTCGTCGTCGTCTGCTGGCGTGACAGCAGCGGAGTCGTCGTCGTCGTCGTCTGCTGGCGTGACAGCAGCGGAGTCGTCGTCGTCGTCTGCTGGCGGGACAGCAGCGGAGTCGTCGTCGTCGTCGTCTGCTGGCGGGACAGCAGCGGAGTCGTCGTCGTCGTCTGCTGGCGGGACAGCAGCGGAGTCGCCGTCGTCGTCTGCTGGCGGGACAGCAGCGGAGTCGCAGGAGTCTGCTGGCGGGACAGCAGCGGAGTCGCAGGAGTCTGCTGGCGGGACAGCAGCGGAGTCGCAGGAGACTGCTGGCGGGACAGCAGCGGAGTCGCAGGAGACTGCTGGCGGAACAGCAGCGGTGTCGCAGGAGACTGCTGGCGGAACAGCAGCGGAGTCGCAGGAGACTGCTGGCGGTGGCACTTGACTGCGGGGAGCCGGCGCGGGAGCCACTTGACTGCGGGGAGCCGGCGCAGGAGCCACTTGACTGCGGGGAGCCGGCGCAGGAGCCACTTGACTGCGGGGAGCCGGCGCGGGAGCCACTTGACTGCGGGGAGCCGGCGCGGGAGCCACTTGACTGCGGGGAGCCGGCGCGGGAGCCACTTGACTGCGGGGAGCCGGCGCGGGAGGAACTTGACTGCGGGGAGCCGGCGCGGGAGGAACTTGACTGCGGGGAGCCGGCGCTGGAGGAACTTGACTGCGGGGAGCCGGCGCGGGAGGAACTTGACTGCGAGGAGCCGGCGCGGGAGCCACTTGACTGCGGGGAGCCGGCGCGGGAGCCACTTGACTGCGGGGAGCCGGCGCGGGAGCCACTTGACTGCGGGGAGCCGGCGCGGGAGCCACTTGACTGCGGGGAGCCGGCGCGGGAGGAACTTGACTGCGGGGAGCCGGCGCGGGAGGAACTTGACTGCGGGGAGCGGCGCTGGAGGAACTTGACTGCGGGGAGCCGGCGCTGGAGGAACTTGACTGCGGGGAGCCGGCGCTGGAGGAACTTGACTGCGGGGAGCCGGCGCTGGAGGAACTTGACTGCGGGGAGCCGGCGCTGGAGGAACTGCCGCACGCCGTCGTCGTTGATGACCACGCCGAGGCCTTTGGTGAGCGCCTTCAGGTGGCAGGGGCGGCAGAACAGCCTAATTAGGCCGCCTTGAGCCTGGGCGACCCCGTAGACCACCCCGGGGGGGTCCCCGATAGATGGCCCAACGGGATCCCAGGTAGGAGTCCTTGGCTATGAGCTCCGAACGTGACACCGAGTGCGGAGGGTGGTAAGAAAAATAATCAGGGGAGACAGAGGGCATGAAATCAAAATCAGAGTCTGAATCAGAGAGAAGATCATATAAATTATGATCTTCCTCAAAATCCGAAAAATCTGAATCCAAAAAAATATGTCGAGGAAAAACATAATCAGGGGAACGGGCAGATGGTCATCGGCGTGCATGCCGGTGCCGAATTTTTCCCGCTGGGTCCACAATTGGTTGCGTCATTCTGTCAGGGAGTGCTGGGCAGGCAGGTGTGTGTGGACCCAAACGCAGGAAACAAAAATGCAAGGCAGGAGGCAGATGGCGATGAACTCATAAAACGTTTTAATGATATCTAACAAAAACACAAAGTACAACCAAAACCACTGGGGATCAAAAGGGCAAGATTCAAACAAAACTTACTTAAATCGGAGGGACGGATACACGAGGGCTTGGAACGGACTTGACTTTGGCAGAGACGGACATAGACAATGACGCAACAAGGAGTGACAAGAAACTGGGTCATTATATAAGCAGACAAGAGGTAACGAGACGAGGAACAGCTGGGTAACACAGGTGGATGCAGATTGCAGGATACACTGGGAAAACACACACAGGTGAGAGCAATGGGTAATCACAGGGACAAGTCACACTAGGAGAAACCAACACAAAACCTACCAGAATTTCCCATAGGAAATCATAACAAATCGATGAATCCATTCCAGGCGCAGAACCAGAAATGACTCCTGTCAGCCCTTCAATTCCAGTGGACTGGACCTCAATCGGCGTCAATGGCAGCCTCTAAATTAATACAGTGTATACCATTACAACAGTGAAGCAATGGATTAAGCAACATATAAGCATTTTTAATGCTCAAACTGAATATAAAACTAAATCAAGCAAAATGAATCATTTTGAAGACGCCACGGCTTGTAAAACAAACAAGTTAATCTATTTAATGCATACAGAAATTAACTATTACTGTCTCAAATTTTTTTAATTTCACCATCAAAAACGAATTTTACAAAAAAACTTTTGAAATTGTTACTTAATATTAGGGTGACCTTTTTGCCGGACAAGTCGACTTTTCACGTTCTCTCCATCGTATTCGACCTGGTTTCATAAATTCATGAAAATGTCCGGTTTTCATGATTTTTCATGGGGCCAATTTGAAGAGAATCCCCCCGGCCGCTGGGGGGCAGCGCCTGCCTGTGTTAACATGGCTCCTACTAGTGGGGGGGGGGGGGGGGGGGGTGTAGTTCTTCTTCTTTTTTTGTTGGCAGTTTACCCCTTGTATCATGGGGCATTATGACCATCTACTGGGTTGACGGTTTGGCAAGAGATCAGGAAGTTACAGACTACAATAAGTAGCAGTTATAAGAGACCTTTATGGTGTTGTACTGTATTGTGTTCATAGTGCCCCATTCTGCCAACCTTTCTGAAAGTTTATCTCCTGTTAATGTCAGTCATGTGTCTTCTATAGACCCTACTCACATGACGTCACAACCACGCCTCCGCGCCATATTGTCTGTCAGCTCGTCGTGTTTACGCATTACCGCTACGTAAATTCCTCCTATTATGGCGTGTTTTTCTGCTCGTTAACATTAATAATCAAAATGGTGAAGGCGTGTGTGGCGGTTGGTTGCAGTAACAGAAAAGATAGATGGAGAGACTTAAAGTTCTACCGTATTCCGAGAGACCCGGAGAGGAGAGCGAGATGGACTGCTGCAATTCGACGAGAAAACTGGGCACCAAACGATCACCACAGACTATTTAGTAGTCATTTTATACCTGGCAAGATGCATTTAATATATATTTAGAGGGTTTTGTGCTGAAAACCACAATTAAGATCATTGCGAGGCTAATCGCCGACAACATGCAGTTTCAAATTCAAGATGTTTATTTCTTTCGCCATCATTATTTTTTTAATAATATTTAGCTGGTACCAAGTGAAAGAAGCTGGCCTCGTCTACGGATCATCAGTTAAACAGGGATGTCCAAACTTTTTGCAAACGGGGCCAGATTTGGTGTGGTAAAAATGTGGGGGGCTACCTTGGCTGATTTACGTAGAGCAATATGTTTAAACAATTTTTAGCAAGCCCTTATTATTTTTTTAAATTCATAATTTCAACAATCTCGCCTTTGTGGCGTTCTCTTTCGACACTCGGGCTTTTGCGAAATACTGCTGCTGTGAAATTAAACTAGCTTCAAGTTGCTATAATTTCTCGCTGCATATCTTCCTCGTAATGTTGTACATGTCAGCGTGTCTTTGAAAACAGCGACTGTCTCTGTGCAAATGAGGCAGACATAGTTGTTGCGTATTGTATTGAAGAAATAGTCCAATATCCACCTATCCTTGAAGCGTCCGCCACCGCAGTCAACTTGTTTTTTTATTGATTGTCACCATTTTAGAAAATTGAAAGTAAAGGGTCACATGGGGTAATGTTGCTTAGAGTGCTGCTCTTAAAGTTTTTCAAAGTTTCGTGAGAATAGGCTGTTTCTGTGGATAAGATAGTTGTAGATATCAGGGTAGCAGATGTCAGGCAGAGACGGCAAAGACAGCGGGTTGAAAAATATCGATTTAGGCATCAAATATGGATCTGGCGAATGGATAAACTGAAGCTTTTCCACATAACGCCTTTTATGCAACGCATCCAATGAGTTTACAGCGTCTGAAAGCACCGGGGCTTCCATGAATTGCACTATAAATTGCACGACAAATTGAAACCATTGAGAATACGGATAAACAATGACGGACAATATGGTGGCCGGATACAGCGACACGTCATGTGTGATGTTGGTGAGTGGGGTCTATTCTATATTGGGTTTTATGTGTACACAGAGATGGAGTATATTGTATTTTTCTTGTATTCATTGTTCTACGTTTGTGTACTTGGTTAAATATTAGTTCTACAGTGTATCACAAAAGTGAGTACACTCCTCGCATTTCTGCAGATATTTAAGTATATCTTTTAATGGGACAACACTGACAAAATGACACTTTGACACAATGAAAAGTAGTCTGTGTGCAGCTTATACAATGAGTTCATTTATTTTCCCATCAAAATAACTCAAAATAAAGCCATTAATATCTAAATCCCTGGCAACAAAAGTGAGTACACCCCTTAGAAACTATGTACATCCCTAAATGTCCAAATTGAGTGCTGCTTGTCATTTTCCCTCCAAAATGTCATGTGACTCATTACAGGAGCGCTGTCAGCATTGCTGCAGAGATTGAAGAAGTGGGGTGTCAGCCTGTTAGTGCTCAGACCATACGCTGTACTCTACATCAAATTGGTGTGCATGGCTATCACCCCAGGAGGAAGCCTCTTCTGAAGACGGTACACAAGAAAGCCCTCAAACAGTTTGCTGAAGACATGTCAACAAAGCACATGGATTACTGGAACCATGTACTATGGTCTGATGAGACGAAGATTAATTTGTTTGGCTCCGATGGTTTCAAGCATGTGTGGCGGCGACCAGGTGAGGAGTACAAAGAAAAGTGTGTCATGCCTACAGTCAAGCATGGTGGTGGGAATGACACCCCCCCCCACACACACACACACACACTTCTTCATTCTCAGCAGCAATGCTGGCATCACTCCTGTAACGTGACATTTTGGAGGGAAAATGACAAGCAGTACTCAACAGCACTAGTAACAGTGGACAGTTTTGTTTTTTGTTTTTTTTTTAAATAAAACTGAATTTTTCTCTTCAGATGGAGGAGGCACACTTTAAATATGTTAAAGTGATATAGGCATCTTTGAGTGAACTTCGAGTAAAATTCAACACACATTTTTTATGGAAATCAAAATATGGTCACCCTACTTAATAATATATATATATATATATATATATATATATATATATATATATATATATATATATATGTATTAATATTATTCTAAAGCAGTATTATTCTAAAGCAGTGATGTGCGGTGAGGTTCATGGTTGGTGAGGCACTGACTCCTTTAGTGTCAGATTTCCAAATATATAAACCAAAAAGGGTAGCTTATTCAATTGGCTACTGGTTATTTCATATCTCATCAGCATTCTTCACAAAACACGCACATACGGTACATATTATCGATATGTAAAAGTAAGAAAATAACATGCATTTGCTCTACAACCTCAATGTGTTGGCCGTCGCAATTCTATAATTCATGTAACATAAATGAGAGTAAAGAGTGGTGCACAAAACCACAGAATTCAATTCTGACCTTTAGTGAAATATTTAGTTGTTTTTAAAACTTTTAATTCTGATACTTTAATCAATTTATTACAGATTGCTAAACAAAAGTGTGAAAAGAAAAACAAAGAATATTTTATTTAAGGCCAAAACTTAGTTTTTAAATATTCTGTTGTATTTTTTTTTGGTCTAAGCTCGTTTTTTTTTTTAAATTTCTTTAAGATTGAAATGAAAACTGTTTGTGGTCTTGCGCCTGTCCTTCACCACAAAAACCGGCATTACTTTGGAAGGACATAGGTTTGGTCTCAACATTCGTAGGGATGATATAACAGCATAACCTGCATGTAGGTACACTTTATGCTGGGGACGGGACATTAATAAGACCAAACAGATTGGATGAAGGGGGCAAAGGGCCACATTTCTCATGTATATGGACCTAATTAATTAATAGGCAAAATGATCAATGTAAAATAAATCCTTATCTACTGATAATAACTTTTACATGCATTGGTTCAGATGATACACTGTTCGATTCAAACCTTTTGTTTTCAAAAAATACTAAAGAAACATTTTGAAAACTTACTGAATAAATGTCTGGTTTTTATTAGCAAACATAAACATAATAAAAATAATTCACTTAATAACGGTAGGGTCAATTCTATCCTTACAACATATGGAACTATTGAAAAATCTAAATTCTCTCTATATAACTGAACATTATATCATGCAAAAAAGGTAAGGTTGCTTAAAAGTTGGTGGGGACAATTTTAGCATCCTGAAAAGTTGGTAGTGTTATGTCCCTACAGTCCCTATGCAAACCTATGCCCTTTTTGTAAAAGTCTTCCATGTTTTCCTTTACTTTAAAAAATCTCTCCGCCTCAATGGAGAGGATTGCTTCAATTAGATCGTTCTGTGTTCTATTTGACAAGCCAGAAAACAGTGGATGTGTCCAAATGTCTAGCTAACTTTTCATCTTTCTCAGCAAAACCATGTAATCGTTCTACATATATGCCACGTTTAGAAGAGCTTACACGCTCATCGTTACCACGAAATGTTAACTCCTGTTTAGGTAGGATGCAGGTTGCATTAATGAGGTCTTTCAAACTCTTTCGGTTTTCTTTTACCTTAGCATGGTGGATGCTACCATTGAGCTTCCGCTGTTCGTCAAAGCCAAATCGATCCTTGAGCTTCCAAAAGTTTTTAAAGCAATCAGGCTTTGAATGTGAGTGGTCGAGCTCTCATGTTTTCTGAGGCTTTGTGGTAGTTTTTTAATGTCACAATATCTCGTGTTAGTCCAGACATTGGCACAAGTTGAGAAGAAAAGGCAGGGAAAGCAGCAAAGGCGATTTTTCGAAGAACAGCCACATAGCCAGTCTTTTCGGGTGTACCAGTTCATTTGAAAAGCACGAGTTATCTTTTGTCCCGTAGTTTGAAGCAAACCTTTTAGCTCCGGTGTTGTGTTAACCGCGTCCACTTTTAACGGAAAGTCCAGTTTCACGTACGCCCCCTTTCAGTGCAGCAGAGTACTATCTGCCGCAACCTGTGCCTTTTCACTGCGCTTTTATTTCCCATCAGCAAAACTAAATGTGTCGCTAACAAACATTAAACTTTAAGGGTTAAAGACATTAGCCAGACTGTGGAAAATCAGGTCAAATAAACGTATCTGGAAACATTATAATGGCGACATGCAGATGTACGGCAACCAGCACGCTCCAATTCCATGTATCAACCCAGTTTGTTATGGATTGCGCATTCAGAGGTGAGGCTTTACTCGTTGCTGCCGCACCTCTCGTTTCATTTCTGTATTTGAACAGGAAATAGGCAAATTCAACGATTTTGACTATAAAAAATGTTTGAAATGAGTCATACATAAAGAGCAATGGACAAATATTAATATAAATTTGATGCTATAATTATTTTTTTGTCATGATGACAGGTGAGGCTCTGCCTCCCCTGACCGCACGTCACTGTTCTAAAGGCCCAACCTTTGCACTCTTAAAAGCTTATGGTTATTTCAAACAAATACATGACTAAATTCTGACACAGAATGGGAAATGCTAAAGATAGGCTAATGAATAGCATGACCCATTATGGCAAAGGAATATTGCAATACCATTCCAATATATTGGACAATGCTTGTCAACTTTTAGTCTATGTATTACTATGGATATTCTATGTTTATGAATTAAAAACAGAAAACAATGTTTGTTTACTGATTCAAATTATTCCATGCTACTGCTAACAATTTTCAGGAGTTATAGCTAGCTAGCTAGCTATATCCATGTTGCTAGGCCTACATATTTGACTTTGATATCAACCGGTAAAAATAATTTAGATAAAAATCATGAGATTATGATGATTGTACTCGCGTTTTGCACGCCCAATTAAATACAGCAACTAGTGCAGCTCACTTCAAACGAGTATCATGCATGACTGTGACATCACACGGTAAAATGGCGTCTGTAAGAAAAATTGATAAAAACAAAAAAAAGTGGATAATTATGAAGTATTACATACTAATACCAATGTTTGGAAACCAAAAATTGCATTGCAACATGTGTATTGTTTCACTTCATAAAACGATATTCAGTGGTCCCTCTACATTCAAATTAAATTCATTCCAGGGCCTGCTTTGTAAGTCGAAATGGTCGTATGTCGAGTGGAATTACCCCATAAGAATACATTATAATTCGATTAATTCGTTTCACAGCCCAAAAACCTATGCTAAATTGATACAATTACAAATAGCAATTACTTATAGCAAAACAAATAAATTATAGATAAAAATCAAAATAGTAATAATAATTATGTAACAAATCGGGTTCTCGGTTTTGCTTTGTATGCTGTTCCTGAACGCACCATTTGACTGACGAGAGAGAGGTGCGGTAGAATGGGAAGTTTTTACTTTTTTTCAGGTTGTTGCTACGGCGCACAGTAGCCATGTTGTTTTGCACAACTTCTGAAATAAATGATTAAAAACCTGACAAAGCTGGCGACTTCCTTGCCGATGTTACAATAATATTAATAGTAATAATAATAAATCAGTAATAAAAAATAACTTTTTTTTTTTTTTTTTTGTCCCCTTAAGTTATAGAGACTGTCGAACGGAGGTTGGCCAGTTCACTTATACGCTCATGTTTATCGATCATTTCCTTCTTAGTTTCAATAGTAAGCGTCACCTTTTTCCGTTTGTCACCGCCTGCACTATCCTTCTTGGGACCTACGTTGATTTCTCTCCCAAGAATATCCGCCATGGTCCGTTTTTCGGGAAAGCAATGAAATTGCGACGGTAGCAACGCTGTCATAAATCGTCGTATTTCGAGCATGTTGTCATATGTCGAGACAAATGACGAGTCAAATTTCAAGTCGGATGTCGAAAGAATCGTATGTCGAGGTACCACCGTACAGTGGACGCTCCTGATAGGAGCAACTCCCCTTACGATTTTTTCACTGTAGGGGCATCCTTAGAGAAAAACGACCAACTTTTCACCATACAAGCGATGAACCAAATCTAGAAAAGTCGTCGTGTGTTGGCATCCTGCTAGGTGGCATGTGAGCTTTGGCTTTGTCTCCCCAAGTGTCTCCATGTCCCACGAGGGGCCATACGAGCATCTCGCATCTGCCCCCCTGCCACTCGTTCTCATTGTCTAGTTTTGTATCAAAGTGCATCCGAATCGTTTGTGCTTACAAGTGAACATTAACCATTTCCCTCAGTTCACTTACACCCCAAATTTTGTTTTATTTGTGTCATGTTATTCAATCGTTACCTTTCATGTTACGGTGTATGCATGGCTGCCCATTTTCTTGAATTATGTAACACATATTTTATTCCTAAGTACTAAGTGGTATTTCCTTTGTTTGGTCACATTGACATATAAAACCACTTTTGTTTCCCAAAATGTTTGGGTTTGTGGTCATGACTTTGAAATTGTATTTTCCACTTTTATTTACTGTTGTACTTTATGTGCATTTCCCTTCTTATTTTATAGACTTAGTTTGAACTGAAACACAAAAAAATGACATTTAAGAAATATTTTCTGCATCAGTTGGACACTTTTTCATTTAGTTTGGATCCAAGCAACACAAATAAAAATGATTACAAGCCAGGAACAAATTTTTATTTTTTTCAGTAACATGGTGTTATCCAAGTCATTCAAGGGGTCATGGGAAGTTTTGCACGCATTAACTGGAATGGAACAGTTATTTCTTATCGAGAAAATCCATTAATGATACGAGCACATTCACATTACGAGATAGGTCGTGGAACGGATTGTGCTCATAGCATTAGGGTCCACTGTACAAATACACCGGTAATATTGCCGAGCTGTAAGTATCACAATTAAACCAACAGAACGATAATATATATAATAACAGCAAGCTCACGTATATTTTCTTTATCCTCTGTAAAGAACGATTTACCATATGATGTATATGCTGTAACTGTATTACACTTCTCTGAGGTAGCCAAGGTTCTCAAAATACACCACAATGTCCACTGCATGTCATTTCTTTTCATTCTATTTAATACTGTCATTACTGTTTTTCTTAGTAACAGCACAATCCAAACATATTATCAGTTTTATTAGAGCCTTATAAATGCCATTTACAGTATATTTATTTTGAAAGAAAGATTATTTGAAATACAAGACTCTTTCCCACTGTATTAGGTGGTAAATTCCCGCCCATGTTTATCACCCTTTTCCTTTGGTAGTTTCAAACCCAATAAATTCTCAGTGGAACTGCTTTACATGTCACCCCCTCTAGTGATGTGTATAATCTACTTATGGAATTAAAAGAAAAAGGGGGAAAAAAGACAACTACACAAGAGAGAATACCCAGAGGCAATAATCCACATCACAGTCACCGGGGAACGCTGTGGAATAACATGAGGGGGGGCAACATCGGGGAGGAGGAAGGTGGAAAGCAAGCAAGCAAGCAAACAACAGCAAGAAGAGAACAGAAAAAAATGGCCAGCCAGTCAAAAATAATGAGACAGGTTTCTTTGATGCTGTTTGTTATTGCGTGTTGCAGATTTCTTAGAATTTTGGACTGGTTTAGATTTTCAGACTATATACAGTATACATATACTGTATGTAATCAGTGGCATAGTTTAGCCTACATGGTGGCCTCAGCAGCGACAAGACCCCCCCCTCCCCCAGAACAAATAAAAACAAACATTAAAATTAGGGCTGTTAAAATTATCGCGTTAAGGGGCGGTAATTAATTTTTTAAAATAATCACGTTAAAATATTTAACGCAATTAACGCACAAATTCCCCGCTCAAACAGATTAAAATGACAGCACGGTGAAATGTGTACTTGTTGCGTTTTTCGGAGTTTTGTCGCCCTCTACTGGCGCTTGGGTGCGACTAATTTTATAGGCTTCAGCACCCATGAGCATTGTGTAAGTAATTATTGACATCAATAATGGCGGGCTAGTAGTTTATTTTTTGTTTTAACAGAATGTTAATAATGGTAATGCCATCTTGTTGATGTATTGTTATAATAAAAAAAATACAGTACTTATGTAACGTATGTTGAATGTATGTATCCATCTTGTGTCTTATCTCTCCATTCCAGCATTAATTTACAGAAAAATATGGCATATTTTATAGATGGTTTGAATTGCGATTAATTGCGATTAATTACGATTAATTATTTTTTAAGCTGTAATTAACGCGATTAAAATTTTAATCGTTTGACACCCCTAATTAAAATACAGCGCACAAAGTATTTCGCACAACACATCAATCAAAACACAGTATTAGTTAAGAATGTTATATTTATTAACACTAAGGTTTTTCCGATCATGTTTTTTTGCTCCCGATCTGATCCCGATCATTTCAGTTTGAGTATCTCCCGACCCCGATATTTCCCCATCCGATTGCTTTTTTTTGCTCCCGATTCAATTCCAGTCATTCCTGATAATTTTTCCCGATCATATACATTTTGGCAATGCATTAAGTACATAAGTACTGTATTTGTTTATTATGACAATAAATCCTCAAGATGGCATTTACATTATTAACATTCTTTCTGTGAGAGGGATCCACGGATAGAAAGACTTGTGACTTTGTATATTGTGACTAAATATTGCCATCTAGTGTATTTGTTGAGCTTTCAGTAAATGATACTGTGGCCATCCCAAATGCATGATGGGAAGTGGAACCATGACTGTGTGTAGTGCTACCAATTGATATATCTTCTCTGCGTTGGGAAGTAACATAAGGTGTTAAGACAAAGATCAATTGCCACCTTGCTTCCCCACATTGCTTCCCACGATATTTCTAATCATAGGGAGAGGGATTGCAAGGCTTTAGCCAATTATAAAAAGACTCCAAAGGCTGCCCAATTTCACTCTACTCAATTTGCGCGTCCTTTATCTCTCTATATAGGTAAAACGGCGTCATTACAGATTTAGCGCGATTATGAGTGAGAGGGTCGTGCAGCGCATGCATTAATTGCGTTAAATAATTTAACGTGACACATTTTTTTAAAAATTAATTGCCGCCGTTATCGGGATAAATTTGATAACCCTACCTTAAGCCTAAACTAAAGACTCTGGATGAGTGTAACATATTATGTCTGCAACGTTAAATACAATTAGAAAACGATTTAATGAAAAAAAATATATATATATATATATTTAAAAAAGGGCATGGCCGATGTTTTATTGACCATTCCGATACTTTGAAAATGACGTGATCGGACATCCGATCGATCGGGACATCACTAATTAACACAATCAAACAAGTTGAAATTGCACAACAATAAATATGAATATTAATTTAACATCACAAACATTAATAAAATATTGTAGAAATAATAATGAAAGTGTAGAAGATTGTACTTGTGACTAGTTGGCTCCGATGTGTTGACAACTACAGGGGCTCCAGTTAGAGAGCACAGGGGATGAACTCAAAAGCCCCTTTCACACATGTTGGAACACCAGAAAAATCCCGGGATTTAAATGGGCAGCCCTTGTACAGTGGTATGAAAAAGTATCCGAACCTTTTGGAATGTCTCACATTTCTGCAAAAAATCACCATCAAACATGAGCCGATCTTTTTTAAAATCACACAGATGAAAAAACATTGTCTGCTTTAACTAAAACCACCCAAACATTTATAGGTATTCATATTTTAATGAGGATAGCATGCAAACAATGACAGAAGGGGGAACAAATAATTAAATGAACCATCACATTTAATATTTTGTGCCCCCAACCCTTTGGCAGCAATAAGTTCAACCAGACGCTTCCCTTAGCTGCAGATCAGTCTGGCACATCGATCAGGATCATTTCTGGGAAAGTCCTGGGATGGGACTTATGTGAAACCAAGCATTAGATTCCCGGGTCACAGCATGATGGCTAATGGCGTAAATATCACGGCAGGCCGATTGTCACTTCCTCTTTCTTTGCAGTAGGACGAAAAGCGGCAATCAAACATCGTAATTATCAATATAGCAAGCTGGAAATCGCTAAATTAAACTGAAAACATAACTAAATTAAATTGCTACTGGATCGTAGAGCCGAGGATGAGAGTCTATCGCCGTGTGGTTTATTTTGTTGCCGACATTAGGGTCTCTAACTGCAGAAACAAGGTTGTACAACTATGCAGAAAACAACATAGGGATGCGATCAAGCGTTTATTAAATACAAACAAAAATACACGTGATTGCGGAAAAAGGGGAATAACACATGGGGTCCGGTGACAGTAGGTCGACGGGGATCAATAATACTAACCTAAACTTAGGCAGAGAGCCGATAAGACAACAAAACAAATACACTCAAATACCATCACAACGTAGGGAGTTTCAAAACAATGGCGGCCGATGAACAAGCTAGCAATTGCACGAAATTTGAGAGTACAAGGTGTTGAATGGCGCCCAGCAAGTTAATATCTCGGCACCCTTCTCTTGGATGGCCTGGGCTTAAATACAGTCATGATGAGCTTGAATTGGCTGCGGTCACAACGTTGGGAGGGCTCCCAAAACAAAACACAATTTGAACAACACTGTGACAGCCGATGTCGACCAAAAATGACGTAATGTTTGGTTATAAAATCGCGCCAGCAGCCCTCCCTGCACAGAGAGACAGAACAGACGGCACAAGTCTGTGAAAATGTCCAATCCACTTCGTTGCCAGGATATTTCTACATGTGTGAAAGCAATGACGCGAGTAAATCCTGCGTCACCTTACACAGGAATTTACCGGGATATGTGTGTGAAAGTGCTAAATGCTTCATGGTGCCATGTCCTGCACACTGAACCTTATTCTAACTGGATGCCCGAAGGCACTGGCAGAGGGGCGCTACAGGTGGAGGCATGACAAGGTCCTCACTAAAATCACAAACTGGGTCGAACAACAGAGAGTCAAAGCTAACAACAAGCAGACGCAACAGCCTAAAACTATAGCCTTCGTGAGGGAAGAAGGCAAGGTCCTTAAGACCAGCATAGCAACTAAAAGCTTCCCTTGCATCTTGCAGCGTGCTTCTGACTGGGAGATGAGAGTGGACTTGAAGAAGAAACTTGTTTTCCCGCAGGACGTGGCAGCGACCTCTCTCCGGCCAGACATGGTCCTGTTGTCCAGAAGCACAAAGACCATCATAGTGCCTGAGCTCACAGTGCCCTGGGAAGAGCGGCTGGACACGTCCCATCAACTGAAAAAAGTTAAATACCAAATAGATCTTATGGACAAAGAAGCTTTAAAAGGCTGGCACACAGCCATCTTCCGCATAGAAGTCGGTTCTCGGGGGTTTCCAGCAAATTCCATTCGCTATTTTCTCCAGAGAATAGGGTTGGATGCCAAGCAGCTGAAGAAAGCAAGTGGAGACATTGCAGCAGCAGCTGAGTCCAGTTCAAGATGGCTGTGGCTTAGGAGAGCCCACACCTGGAACCCTTCCGCAGGTGAAGCCTAAATAGTCTTTGCTGCCCCACTCAGACGAGGTGTTTAGGTTAAGGGGCGAAACACCTAAGACCCTGAGACGCCTGCTAATGATGCGGAAGGGTTCCAGAGGAATGGAAGCTCATAAGAATCACCACCACAGACAGCAATCCTCATTACCATTTTCAGTGTAGTTCCAGCAGTTGAAGCTTGTGGCAAAGCATGTTCGATGTTTACTTCACCATTGGGCTCACGTGCAGGTTTGTACACATGCACACACATTTAGTATCTGGTGAATAACATACAGACATATAGTCAACATTCACAACATTCCTCTTAATGTGCTTGCCTTATTAAAAATTAAACCACATCACTTTAACTATAAATCAACTACAGTGAACATTTGCATGCTATCTCCCTTCAAACCACTGCCTTCACTGCTCACATTAACTCATTCACTCCCAGCCATTTTCACCGGAGCAATGCCCTTCGCTCCTGGCAGTTTTACTGGATTTTGACTGAAAAAAAGTTAGTTCATATCTTTTTCCATTCTTTAGAAATCAGCATTAGAAAATAGCTTAGTTTGAGCAATTTTCCAATTTCTGATGAAAAAACAGAGAAATTGAGCTTTTTGTAAAAGCATACATTTCAAAGATAACTTTGTCTTTAACACAGCTATTTTTCGCTTTTGTGACATCCCAAACATCTGAAAAATGTTTTCGTTCTACAAAATAACATAAACAACAAGACAAATAGAGCTTTTGATCGCAAAGTAGCAATTTATTTACACATAACTAAACTACTGAACTGTTGAACTATTTGCGCACATAACAACGGGGAAGGCTCTTGGCTTCTCCTGGTTGAACGAGGTGGCTCCCAGTAATCTGATGAGTCCGGATCAAGATCGGTCTCACTTTTGTCATCATCTTCATCGTTGGTTTCAAGCTCGGGCTCAGGAGTAACGCAACGTGAGCTCCGCAGAACGCGTGTGGAACCTGACGCTGTTGTGGCCGTCACCGTCTGTCTCATCAAGATAGATTTTTTGAATCCTTCTTTGACGATGGTTTGTTTTCTTTTCAAAACACTCCTCCAGTGTCGTTTGCCTTTTTTGCCGATCGTTCACCACATTTTTCTCAAATTCTCACGCGTCTTCACAAGATCCCTCCAACTTCCGTTTCCTGACTGTTTTTCTTCACTTCCTTTTTTGGCCCGAGATGAGTTCTTACAAAATGCGCTACTGCCCTCCAGTGGCCAGTTTTATTGCTTTGAAATGAGTTTTGAGCATTGTGCATTGCAGTTTAGGTGCAACAGAACCTAGAGATGCCTCTTGTAAAAAAACAAAAACGTAAAAGACGTATAAATACATTTTTGGGACATTGAAACAATTAAAAATAGAACGTACCGTATTGGCCCGAATATAAGACGGTGTTTTTTGCATTGAAATAAGACTGAAAAAGTGGCGGTCGTCTTATATTTGGGGTCTAGACATTATACCCATTCACGACGCTAGATGGCGCTAGATATCATTGAAGCGAATGCTGAACTTGACTCCCCAGGCCAAAGCAAACCTCTTATGGTTACTGCAGTTATTGCAATTTTGTTGTTTTATCACAATAGATTGGTTTATTTACATTTCAAAAACCAGAAGCCATTCATTTACGAATGTGATTGCACTTTAGTTCACATATATAAATTTTCAGATACTAAGATTTGACTGAGGCAAAATAACATGCTTTTTCTCTCAAATATATTGTTATAATCATTTGTTTCAGATGTACTGTAATTATTTTTCGTATAAAAAATAATTTGGTGTTCAAAAAGTGTTTTTTCAAACTTGAGTCTTGTAAAAGAGGGGGTCGTCTTGTAGTCAGGGCCATCTTATATACAGGCTAATACGGTATTTAAACGTTTTGGGGAACAAATGAGTTAAATATTTTGATGTGATGCTAACAGTGATAGCCGATAAAAACTAGCTAACAGCTACGAAGTTACAAGTGTGAACGATCGAGAGAAAAAAAACGGATTTAAAAAAAACACATTTAGTACAACTATTCCTCCACTTAGCATAGTGAGAAATGTTCACAATCTATGTGCAGCGCCTTTAATTCACTTTACAAGGCATACTCACATCATGAAAGGAGCCGACATATAAACCAGGAAACGCAGAACCGGAAATAAATTCCTGAGCAGTTTCCAAAATAAAAGTGCCGCTCTAAATAGAAAGTAACTGAAGTAAACTGCTAAATTATTAAACGACTTGGAAGATTTCTTAACAGAAAGAATACATATTCATTATACAACTACGTCAAATATTCAAGATGAAAACTAAAAAGATTATTTGCACACTAAGTTTCCGTGTCAACCCTAGGTGAGTGGCACTGTTAACTAAGCCGATCCCTGTCCCTCTCCTCACCTCCTTCTCCTTATGGTGTTGCGTGCAGACAGTAAACGCAGTCAGCAGCGGGCAACGGTGCTATGCTTGGGGTGCCAATTATAATAGTAAACAATGCTAGGAACTGCCCATGCCAGGAACCGCCATTGTATTCAGGTTTTCAGAACGGTGGGTGGAATGGTTGGGATATTAAAGTTGGGCCTTCAAACCTGGGTTGTGTTTTGATGATGCCGTTTTAACTAGATTGTTGTTTTCAATTAGAATTTGAAGCCTGGGTTACTGTTTCAAATGAGAGTTTTTAAAACAGGGTCAGGGTTTCAAGATAAAAGGGTTTTCAAACAGACTTCCAAGTTAGGGTTTTAAATTTATGGATGCTTTTAAGTGGTTCAATTTTGGGTTTAAAGATAAGGTTAGGTTTGCAAAATTTGTTAGGTTTTGTGTTTGTTTTCTCCTAGTGTGACTTGTCCCTGTGATTGCCCATTGCTTTCACCTGTGTGTGTTCTCCCAGTGTATCCTGCAAACTGCATCCACCTGTGTTACCCAGCAGTTCCTCGTCTCGTTACCCCTTGTCTGCGTGTGTGTATATAAAGACCCAGTTTCTAGTGATGGAGAAACCGAAGCTTTCTGAAGCAGTGAATCAATATCAAGCAATGTGTCGAAATGGTTCAGTGTTATGAAGCATTTGCCATGAATCGGTATGGTGAGTCATGACACTGCTTCACCACTGCTTCCTGTATCCCTGAAGCAAATGTGTTGAAATGGTTCAGTGTTATGAAGCATTTGCTACGAATCAGTGTGGTGAGTCACGACACTGCTTCACCACTGCTTTCTGTATCACTGAAGCAAATGTGTTGAAATGGTTCAGTGCTACGAGGCATTTGACACAATTCAGTTTGATGACATCTGTTGGAAAAAATATATACGTATACTGAACTTTCATATAACCATGTGTCATCTGAGCAACTAAATATGTGGGTCGTATGGTGGTTACATACTTTGCCTAGTGTGCAAGCAGTAGTGGGTTCGACCCCTAGCATGAAATTTATTCTTTATTCTTCCCCAGATTAATTAATAATAATAATAATAATAACAATAATAACAAAACAAAAAAAAACTGTTTTGTTACTTTTAAATGAAAAACGGAAATGCTTATGGAATAGGGAACTCTTGATGGTAGGTGTATAGAATGCTAGTGACACTGGGATGGGGATTTGGGTGTTTCACACATTTTTATTTAAAAACAAAATCATCTCAGCAGCATTTGGTTTCAGCCGGTTCCTCTTTTTGCTAATGACCTCTCCAGCTTTTGAGAATATTCTCACGTGGCACGAACAAATATACAAACTGGCAGATAGACAAACAAACACTGTAGGTTTTCAAAGTGAGGTTAGGGATGAATGCTAAATTGAAGGGTTTAGAGCAGAGGTGCCCATTCCCGGTCCTCGAGAGACCCTATCCAGCTTGTTTTCCGTGTCTCCCTCCTTTAACACACCTGAATCAAATGATCAGCTCATCAGCAAGCTCTGCAGCAGCCTGATAACGATCCTGATTAGTTGATTCAGGTGTGTTAGAGAACAAGCTGGATAGGGGCTCTCGAGGACCGGGATTGGGCACCCCTGGTTTAGAGTATGGGTGTCCAAACCTGTTCTCAAGGGCTGCTGTGGGTCCTGGTTTTTCTTCCTACCAATCGAGCACACACAGTTTAACCAATTACTTTTGTGCTAAAACAAGAAGCACCTGACTGCAATCAACTGTTTACGCTTGTGAGACACCAGACTGGTGAACAGTGTTGTTAATAACGGCGTTACAATATAACGGCGTTACTAACGGCGTTATTTTTTTCAGTAGTGGGTAATCTAATTAATTACTTTTCTCATCTTGGCAACGCCGTTACCGTTACTGAGGACGGAAAGGCATGCGTTACTATGCGTTACTATATTGGTCGAAAAGTCTGAGGGAGACGGACTCACCGAGACGACAGAGCAGAGCAGGAGCGGGGAGGAGGCAAGAAAGTTATGACGCCAAGCAAACGCGATGCTAGGTAGCTCCAATAATACACGTTGTAGCCGATAGCCGACAAACTACTCCGCTTGTTATGGTAGATATGGTATACATGGTAGATAACACATGTACTGTATATAGATATAACTAGATGCAAAATGACGGACATGGCTCTAAATGCGTTAGTAGATAGCCGCCATCTTAAAGCAGTAGGCTTTTTAGGACAGCTCTGTTGTAGAGAACCTTCCTAGCGAACCTAAGTAACTTTTTATCTAAAATACTTCTAAATCGGCAAAATCTTGACTTGAATTTATCTTTAAATGATGAAACAGTTTTAAAACTTTCATATGTTGAAAGTAGAGAGAAGGGAACTAATGCAATAATGGGAGCAATTTTAACAACTTTTAACAGGTGATTCAGGGTAAAGGGTAAATTAGGGTAAAGAATTGGGCTCGGGCCAATTGTACCAAAAACCTCCACAAAAAACTTCACATAGTGTGGCCAATGTTTTTTTTTTTTTTTTTTTTTTTTTTTTTTTTTTTTTTGAGGAAAAAAAAAAAAAGTAATTATCACCAATTACTTTGCCAAGTAACTAATTACTCTTACATTCAGGTAATTGAGTTACTAACGCAATTACTTTTTGGGAGAAGTAATTTGTAACTATAATGAATTACTTTTTTTCTGTAAGATTAACAACACTGCTGATGAAAAGATGAGGTTTTGTAGGAATGAAATCTAGCACCCACTGCGGCCCTATGTGGATTAGTTTGAACACCACTGGTTTATAGTCTGGAAAAAGGGTTCAATATTAGGGTGCAAACTAGAGCTTTAAACCAGGATTAAAATTTCATGCCAGGGTTATTATTTCAAAATTGGAATTGTTGTCACATTTAGGGTTTAAAGAGTGACTATTGTTTCCAGAGAGACTTCAAGTTAGTGTTTAAAATCAGGGTCAGATTTTAAGACATGTTTTGTCTTAAAGTAGCCATTGAAGCCTTGGTTGGTGTTTTAAAGCAGTGTTTGGATTTCAGGATTTGGTTTAAACCAGGGGTGTGTTTTCATGTCAGTGTAACGGTTTTAAATCTGAATTTGAGATTCAAGTTGAAACACAGTATAGGGTTTCAAGTCAGTCTATTAATCTTGTGTAACCATTCGTTACTATCCTTTCAAATGAGGTAGAGATTGAGCTTCAAATTAGGGTACCATAGCAGGGTCAATGATTCCTGTTTTACACAAAGCTTTCAAAGTGGGATTTTGACTGATAGTTGTTTGTGTAAACTGGGGTATGCGTTCCAATGCGGAGACAGTCATACTATCTTCGCGTGACTGTTGATTTATGAGACTTTCCCTGGCTGTGCAAAGGACCTTGAGAAGAACAAACTTTCCGTCTTTCTTCCTTTTGTCCTTTGCATAATTAAGGCACTCGTCCAATTCAGCCTGGTCATTACCCTCGGGCGCCGTGACAAATGACGAGAACGCCCCATTTCATCCTGACTCCCTTGATGGGGCTGACTAAACAGCGAGGCTGGACTGCGGGAGATGGGGACCTTGGTTGCAAAACTGGGTTGGGGTTTACAATTCAAATTTTAAGCCCAGGAGAAGCTTTTACAGCAATAATTTTGGTAAGTTAAACGGGTATATAAAAAAACTGAAGAATCCTATTGGTCATGCTAACTTAACATTTTAAGTAGACATAACCGAAATTCTTAAGTTCTTTTTGTTAGTTATTTTTACAGTGACCCAGATAAAAGAGTATCTAGGGAGCCTGTTGAGAATAGTGAGGATAAGTAGTAGGAATAGTAACAAAATTAATTAGTTCCAGAGTGCTTTGGTATCATGATTTTTTCATATAATGAATTGCGTTTTACAAGTAAATTGCCTAATTTGTTCCAAGTATTCTAAAACTCCACAATAAATTTGCTGTGAGGTTCTTATTGTCTGACTTTATTTTTAATGCTTTGTCACACCCTATTGGCACTTAAGTGTAACTAGTTTGTTAGGTTCCGGCTCATGTTACAGACGTTATCACATGACAACTCAAGCTCATAGCAAACACGTAGTGCTAAAAGATCTGCTAACTACTGCAGCCAATGCTTGCGAGCTATTTCATCTAGCTGTTTGTTAGTTTACATTTATAGTCAAACATAGTTATGATATTGCATTGCTACGAGCTGAAATGATCTACTACAGTACATATTATCTTTCGTATGATGAATAATTCTTCGTAGTATGAAGTAAAAACACGTCCAAAAACTTTGTAAAATGATTTTTTTGATGCTCCAAAGCTTTTGTATCTCGAGGTACCACTGTATTTCTATTACAGTAAATCAAAAATATTGCACAAATGTCTTTAATAAAATGTAATAACACTGACTGTGTTGCAGGTGGTCTGGTTTAATGAAGTCGCGCTTTTGATTGACGTGACCTTTAAAGGGTCGTAAAATGTCTTAAATTTCGCTTTGGATTTAATAAGCACATCATACCCTTTTTGTTTTTCATTCACATTTGACTGACAAAACAAAAAGAAGGGGCAGTTGAGTTACCCAAAATGCTTCACTTCATCCGTCAGTATTTTGCATCCTGTGCCTCCTGTTTTTTTCTTTGTGCATGACATGTCATGTTTCTAACTGATGACTCACAATGGAGTCATTTCATTTGCATAGGAATAGCAGCAGGCATGCAGTGTGCTACCAAGTCAATGAGAAAACACTTCATTTTACACAACAACAATTGTGATATTAAACTACGCTTCAACACACAGTGAGCCATTATTTGCGTTTCATATGTGTTGATGGCTTGGTTGAATTTTTTTTTTTTTTTGAAGGCTGTCTTTAATTAAATGCCTCCCATAGGCGTGACAGAAAAGGCAACAGTTGCGGCACCGGCGGCAGCCAGATATCGCCATTGCCGACAACGCCTTTATTACAGAGGCCAAGCGACCGGTCCTCACTCTTTTCCGCTCCCTACGCCACTAATATGACGTCTCACTGGGACCGTGATTTATTGCCACCAAATATGAGCCCCTAGCCACCCCTCTCACCCAGGAAAGGATGTGTTTATTGTACAGAAACCGTCCTGTTGCTATGCTATGAAAAGATCATAGAGTCATGTGATTATTGTTGCGACATCTCATTGGTGAAACTGGGAGAGGAATCTAATATGTTGAATATAGAGGAAAAATGTAACGACTCTAGTGTAGCTCAAAGTACTGGAGCAAGAGTAGCGTTTCTTCTTCACAAAAATAAAAGTATATGGCGCTGTAAAACTACTCTTAGGAGTACATTTTTCTGAATAAGTTCCTCAAGTAAATACAGTATAACGGAGTAAATCTAATATGTTACTACTAGGGATGCAACGATACAGTTCAGTCACGGTTTGGTACGATTTTCGATACGAGGTACACGATTTTCGATTTGATTCAATACATTTAATGCTCTGAAACAAAAAAATGCAAGTGTTTAAAAAAAAAAAGAATAATAATTTTTGTTTTTTTATTTTGCTAACAAACAAAAATAACAATGCCGTAATATAAACATGCATTATAGTGCATAATACTTATATGCTTACTACTTCCTAATCTTAAGAAATTTTGTATAAAAGTGCTGAGAATAATCTTTACTATTTGTAAAGAGGGGCGGGGCACACTGTTGATTGCTCTTACTCTCTTAACAGGTACAGTGGGGCAAATAAGTATTTAGTCAACCACCAATTGTGCAAATTCTCCTACTCGAAAAGATGAGAGAGGCCTGTAATTGTCAACATAGGTAAACTTCAACAATGAGAGACAGAATGCGGAAAGAAATACAGAAAATCACATTGTTTGATTTTTAAAGAATTTATTTCCAAATTAGAGTGGAAAATAAGTAATTGGTCACCTACAAAAAAAGCAACATTTCTGGCTGTCAAAGAGGTCTAACTTCTTCTAACGAGGTTTAACGAGGCTCCACTCGATACCTGTATTAATGGCACCTGTTTTAACTCATTATCGGTATAAAAGACACCTGTCCACCACCTCAGTTAGTCACACTCCAAACTTCACTATGGCCAAGACCAAAGGGCTGTCGAAGGACACCAGAGACAAAATTGTAGACCTGCACCAGGCTGGGAAGACTGCATCTGCAATAGGTAAAACGTTTGGTGTAAAGAAATCAACTGTGAGAGCAATTATTAGAAAATGGAAGACATACAAGACCACTAATAATCTCCCTCGATCTGGGGCTCCATGCAAGATCTCACCCCGTGGCGTCAAAATGATAACAAGAATGGTGAGCAAAAATCCCAGAACCACACGGGGGGACCTAGTTAATGACCTACAGAGAGCTGGGACCACAGTAACAAAGGCTACAATCAGTAACACAATGTGCCGCCAGGGACTCAAATCCTGCACTGCCAGACGTGTCCCCCTGCTGAAGCCAGTACACAGCCAGGACCGTCTGCGGTTCGCTAGAGAGCATTTGGATAATCCAGAAGATGACTGGGAGAATGTGTTATGGTCAGATGAAACCAAAATAGAACTTTTTGGTAGAAACACAGGTTCTCGTGTTTGGAGGAGAAAGAATACTGAATTGCATCTGAAGAACACCATAGCCACTGTGAAAGATGGGGCCGGAAACATCATGCTTTGGGGCTGTTTTTCTGCAAAGAGACCAGGACGACTGATCTGTGTAAAGGAAAGAATGAATGGGGCCATGTATCGAGAGATTTTGAGTGAAAATCTCCTTCCATCAGCAAGGGCATTGAAGATGAGACATGGCTGGGTCTTTCAACATGACAATGATCCCAAACACACAGCCAGGGCAACAAAGGAATGGCTTCGTAAGAACCCTTTCAAGGTCCTGGAGTGGCCTAGCCAGTCTCCAGATCTCAACCCCATAGAAAATCTGTGGAGGGAGTTGAAAGTCCGTGTTGTCCAACAACAGCCCCAAAACATCACTGCTCTAGAGGAGATCTGCATGGAGGAATGGGCTAAAATACCAGCAACAGTGTGTGAAAAGCTTGTGAAGATTTACAAAAAATGTTTGGCCTCCGTTATTGCCAATAAAGGGAAGATAACAAAGTATTGACATGAACTTTTGGTATTGACCAAATACTTATTTTCCACCATGATTTGAAAATAAATTCTTTAAAAATCAAACAATGTGATTTTCTGTTTTTTTTCCCACATTCTGTCTCTTATGGTTGAGGTTTACCCATGTTGCTGGGGAGAACTTGCACAATTAGTGGCTGACTTATACTTATTTGCCCCACTGTATATTTCTACACTACTTTTACTTGAGTAATGTTATTTTGAAGTAACGCTACTCTTACTTGAGTAAACGTTTTGTCGACTCAACCCACCTCTGTCCAGGAGACATCTGACGATGTCTTCTCTGAGTAAAGAGGAGCAGCAGATCAACTCATTAAACATCCGTTACCAAGTGCGCAGCTTTATCATGGGGATGCTTTGCAAAGACAACTTAAAATTCCAGAATGAATTTTGTTCTACATTTTTCATCCGATTCACTTAATTTACGTATCATAAAATTCAGGAAATCTAAGCGCACAAAAGTTGCTTACAGTTAAAACCTCACCAACAATACCATAACAATAGTGGTGTCAACAATAATCGATGCGGCGATGCATCCCGATGTGGGGCATGGACGATTCGATTCGATGCGGGCAACAGGCCGAATCGATTCAGCGCATTTCAAAATATATAAGTACGTTCAAAAATCTTCCCTGCGCAATTCCGGTGATGCAACGGATTTGGTTTCCCCATTTGTATTATTATTCTCATGTTTCATTTTCTAAACACGCATAACTCTGGTCATGTTTTCCACCTACCTCGTAGAAGCCAAAATGTCTCCAGATGTCTGTTTTCAATGTCTTAGGTGCATCAATAATCTTTCTCGCTCCCTATTTCTCCGCTTCAGCCATTGTTATGTTATGTCCTATCTCTTAGTGTGCCCGAATTTCGGGTCGGGTCGGGCCCAAAATGTTAAGCATTCACGTTTGGGTCGGGTCGGGCCGCCGCGCTGACTAATATATTATAAAAAAAAAAAATAAAAAAAAATAGGGATAAAACTGAGAGCAGGCTCTCTGTAATGTGCATTTGCTTGTGCACGCACATGAACGCCATGGCGCCGCCCACTTTTTCTTCTTCTCCTCCCGCTGTGACGCTTGCGATTCGTTACGAAAGACACTCTTATTTATGCACACAAAGGCAACACAAATGTGATCCTTTTGAATCTTGTCCTCTGTGTGTCTGCAAAACCGGGTTTTTTTTTTTTTTTTTTTTAATATTAAACTTTCCCAGCGTTATTTCGTTGTGTAAATGCTTTTACAATGATCATATAAATATATAGACTATCTAAACGTTTTTTTCTGCCAACTGAGAATTCGTTACGAAGGACACTTTTATTTATGCACACAAAGGCAACAGAAATGTGACCCTTGTGAATCTTCTCCTCTGTGTGTCTGCAAAACCGTTTTTTTTTTTTTTTTTTTTTGTAATATTAAACTTTCCCAGCATTATTTCGTTGTATAAATGCTTTTATAATGATCATAAAACTATGTAGACTATTTAAACATTAAGAAAACTTGTGTTTTTTCTGCCAACTCGGAGAAATGAAAATAAATTGCTGCTGCTGCATTTTTTCCCCCGCTTCACTCCAACAGATTAAAAAAAAAAAAAAAATCTGTTTTTTCGGGCTGGGCCTGCAAATCTAGTTAATTGATCGGGCTCAGGCCGGGTCGGGCTTCAATACCTGTGGGCCGTGTCGGGTCGGGCTGGATTTTTTAGGCCCGATCTAACCTCTATTGCACATATATAGTGGGCTAGGCCTACATTTTACTTTTGTTCTATGCAATTCAGTTGATATTTTGTTTGCAACTGAACTGATCCCTGGATTGATATTGCGATAAAGATGCTGCTTCACTACAATATTTTCTTTGTCGTTTTCTTTAATATTTACTTGAATATTTTTATTGACGGGTCGTTGTGACTAAAATACAGTGACTGTTATTACCATTTTGCACAGGAGTTCAGATGTTGAACTGTGTCAAAGTCTGCTACTGTGTGTTAAAAAAAAAAGAGAAAGCCCTGGTCTCATTCAAATCACTAATTAAATGCTGTGATCTGTTTTTTTAAAAATATATATATACAGTATATATATATGTATATATATATACATATATATATTAGGGGTGTCAAACGATTAAAATTTTTAATCGAGTTAATTACAGCTTAAAAATTAATCGTAATTAATCGCAATTCATCGCAATTCAAACCATCTCTAAAGTATGCTATATTTTTCTGTAAATTATTGTTGGAATGGAAAGACACAAGACGGATATATACATACAACATACTGTAAATAAGTGCTGTATTTGTTTATTATAACAGTAAATCCACAAATGGCATTATTAACATTCTTTCTGTTTAAGTGATCCATGGATAGTAAGACTTGTAGTTCATAAAAGATAAATGTTATAGTTACAAGTTATAGTAATTTTATATTAAAACCCCTCTTCATATTTTCGTTTTAATACAATGTAAAATGTATGTACAATTTTCAATCAAAAGTAGAGTTAATATAATAATAAGAAGAATAAAAATAACAATAATAAGAATTGAGTGACCAAACTCTGAGTAATGCCAGTTCACTTTGCATTGTTGTTTAGCTGTGTGAGAATAGGGCCTCATTACTACAGACTGAAGTGCTTTTCTTTTTGTGAACATTATTTTTTTTTAGAGATAGCAATATTATTTTTGTTGTGCTTTCACTAAATGATACTTCTGTTTGTTGTGAAGGAGTTGCAGAAGCGTATGCCAATAAACGGCGCAGCCCAAAGAACGCCTGTGTCCACTCGCATTTATAAAAGATATATCTCTGTGCATATCTTAACCAAAATACAACAAGATACACATAATTGCCACTAAAAGAAAGCACACTTATCGAAATATGTGTGGAGCACAAAGCAACAGCATAAACGTCTCACAACTACTAATTCTCCCACTATTAGAAGGAATAACAATAGTATGGAACGGCGCTGCGCTGCCCCCAAGCGGCCGGTGGCATTCTCTTCACTCTTAATGTCCATAAACGGCCTCATTGAAATCTGAGGCAATGCGAGAGCGGCTCATTCAGCGCACGCGTTAACTGCGTCAAATATTTTAACGTGATTAATTTTAAAAATTAATTAACGCCCGTTAACGCGATAATTTTGACAGCCCTAATATATATATATATATATATGAAAGTATTTTCATTTGACTTCAACCAGGAGTGACAGAAGAGCCAATAAAAAGTTGTTTAATGTCTGACCACTTGTGTTGCCTCATGATTCACAAAAAATATGCTTTGTTTTAGAATTTTAATGCATCCCAGGCTTTAATGCATCGCGATGCATTAAAGTGCCGATGCACACCTCTAATAAGCATCCACATTTGTTTCCAATGGCCCCATTTATATCGAAAGGGGAAAAAATACCTGATATTAAACGGAAGTGACCCGAAAATCCTCCTGAAAAATCAATAGGATAAAATAAAAAATGTTCAGAAAGTGACCCCTTCATGCTCCAAAATGTGCAGGATGTAACCCGAAATTAACAGAGAGTGACTTGTAAGTACCCTAAAAACATAATTAACTTCTTGCCTACAATTGACAGCTATACACGTCCAATTCATCTAACCAGCGGGAGTGGTTAAGAATGCTCATGTTTCAGTGCCATTGACGGCACTAGACGTCCCATCTACTTACAAAGTTTTTCAGTCTAAATCCTCCACAGAACTGTGCCTCTTCTATTCTGCTTTCTCAGTGCATTTGGCTTCATTTTTCCAGTTTAGTACCATTGCGAGTCGCAGTAACTTTTATAGGCCATTTCAGCTGCAGCACACAATGACTTTTAAGCCTCCCCCAAAATGTAAAAGGCTGCATTACTCCTCTTGTGCGACATCCAATCCCCGTGTAAACCTCCCCAAACGTTGACGTCCTCTATTCCGCTTAATGGGAATTCACATTTGGCGTGCCTAAGTGCTGCCCTTAAAAGCTCTACTCTAATGCGGCGCCGCTCGCAGGCCTCTTCCTTCCATTTATTTTATTCACAGTCACGCTGATGTGCTGAGAATTCCTCTCCGATGCTTATGTGTGCGCAGAGAGATTTACATTTTGTGTCCAAAGTCATTTCAGTGTTGAGCGACTCTCCCTAATGACACCGTAACTCGTCTTTTGCGTTGGTACGGGCGGGCCGGCGGGCTTTTTTCTCTCACTTCGGCGACACGAGTTACAGCTGATTAACTCCTTAAATGTGATTGTTTATCTGGCTTTATGATGTGACTTTTTGGCCACGTTTTTTTTATTGACTTCTCTTGGAAGGTGTCAAATTTAAGCACCTAATAACTCAAGTATGCCACAGTCACATTCACATACACATTAAAAAACAAAACTACCTCAAGTTTACCTTGACAAAGGATGGTTTGATAAATATTGTCGTTGAAATGTTTTATTTTGTTTTTAAGATTGTCTACCACGGTGTTCAAAATAATGGCAGTCCAATATGCCACTGGCAAGCAAATTACCAGTAGGTGCAGTAGATTCTCAGAAAACCAACAAGACCCAGCATTAATGAGATACTGTATACACACTCTTACGGCTGTCCAATTGGGTAGTTAGTTAAGTGTGAAAAGTGTCAGTGTGTATAGCAGTGTCTTTGACTTTACAAACTGTAAAGTATTTTGTCCAAACTGGTTTTTCTTCAAAAACAACCAATTTGATGTCACCTCACAAATTCTCTATTGGATTAAGGTCCGGGGATTAGGGTGGCTACTCAATGACATTAATTACAGGAGTGTTTGGGGTCATTGTCTAGTTGAAACACCCATTTCAAGGACAAGTCCTCTTCAGCATAAGGCAACATGACTTTTATTAATATTTTGACATATGCAAACCGATCCATCTGTGTAAACTCCTTTAAGACTGCAAGGGAAGCTCAGCCTCCCCCCAAATGTAAAAAAAATAAGTGATCAAATGTATACTGTTGTGTGTTGTGCAGTAATGAGCAGACGTGACTTCTGCGGCGTATGTTAACTTTTTTAATGCTGCAACAACACTCGCGTAATTCGCACTAGATATCATCAAATAGCAACCTTGATGTGCTACGTTAGATCCCCCAAGTCCTATGCCATTGGCTGCGTGAGCCCAGGGTGATCATGGGACATGTAGTCCATATACTACAACTGGCGACTTGCTGGTTCGCGGTAATTTTAGTGGGAAAGTGGCAAACATACGTGTCGTTGTGTCTCTCTATATTTTTGTTTATCTATCAATCGCACTGGCAACGCAGATGAGGCAGAGACACTGTTCAAGTGGGGTCGCCGTATTTTGCTGTCGAAAATAGCAGCCGATGTGCGCATGTGCGTGAAGAAACTTCCCTCGTTTTTAGTTTCGTTTTCCACGTTTGTCAGCTAATTTTAGAAAACGTTTTAAGAAGATGGGAAAGAGAAAAAAAGACGAGGAATATCGTACTTTGCCTTTGTGGAGAGTTTTTGCCAACTTCAGATAAAGACCGACATGTTGTCAAATCAAATTGAGGCAACACAAGTGAAGGACATAAATGCGGCAGTTTTTTCTCGCGCTTTGGATGAGTCAACAGATGTAAGCAATTTATCCCAATTCAGCATGATTGCAAGGTTTTGACTATAAAAGGGACAACAAGAGGGGAAGATTTATTCACGTCCTTCACTGACTTAGCAAAAGAAAAAAATCTACCGATGGATAAACTTCTTTCGGCGTGCGCTGATGGTGCTCCGTGCGTGGTAGGGAAAAACAGGATTGGTGGCGCTTATTGAACATGAAAAGAGACGCATCCTAAGTTTCTCAATGCCTGCATGAAGCTTAACCCCACTAAGTATCAACCAGACTACAAAGCCATCAGCAAAGCCATGCAGCACCAGAAGTTGCATTAATGGTAAAAAATACTCATCATTGATTAGCAACAGCTTAAGAATATTATTAAAAGGAATTCAGAGACTAACCCAAACCCTTGTACTTTAAAAGTGTTGAAATTACATAAAATGAACACATTAATTGTATTTTTAGTTTTAAACATATTGTACGGCTCTCACGGAATTACATTTTAAAAAATGTGGTGTTCATGGCTGTCTCAGCCAAAAACGTTCCCGACCCCTGCGATTTAGGATTTTAAAATTAAGAATTTTCCGTTAAAATATTGTCTATAAAAGTTTTAAAGTAATAAAACAAATAACAAAAATGAATGAAATGAACAAAAATGATATATTTATGGTGGGTCAAATTTATTTTTCAAACAGATCATATGACTGGCACCTTAAACGGCCATTTGCTTTGCTTAGCCAAAACCACCAGAGGACCGAAGAGGCAAAATGGATATACATATTTTTTTCAAACCTAAGCTTTCAAAAGCAACAACAACTACTGAGCAAGAACCAAAATGTGGACCATGAAACGCTAGAGGCCACCGTCAAAATGATGAGCGGAGTTTCAATTTGCCCCACTAAAGACGCTAAATGTATAACAGAGCCACCACCGATGTCTTGCCAATGTAGTTACCCCCGTCAAAAATTGTGTCCTCTGGCCACGGGAGCCCACACACACACACACAAAATATGAGTAATGTTAACTTAAACAATTAACTGAAGCCAGAAAAGAACCAAAGTTATATATTTTGGAAATCCATGTTTATTAAACTGGAGAAACTCCATACAGGACTTCAATTACAGTAAACAGTTATAGGTCATCCTACGAGTACAACAGTGAAACATTGCCTTTTTTTTGTGTTCAGTATGTACAGTATGTTACGTTATACGACAGAAAAAAAAGTTTTTTATGGATGGGCCATGTTTTAAAACCTCGTAGATAACTACATCACGAAATCAAGCAAATCAGTGGAGCGCAGTGGCTCTGCCCAGGGGATACAATTTTGACGGGGGTAACTACATTGGCACGACACTGGCGGGCGTACCATATTCAATGGATGACGATCTTGGCAAAAAGTATAGCTGTCCTAAGCAGCCTTATTTAGAATTCCCCTCAAGTATGATGGAAAACAAAAAAACGCTCATTTTCAACTTATTATTATGAATATTCTTGTAAGTTAATTTTATCGTTGACACTGCGTTTCGGGGTCATCAACATGTTGTGACCCCCCTGCGCCCCAAAAGTCAAACTCCGCCTATAATGCATACCGACCGAGCGGCAAGGCTGATGACTTCCATGTGCTTGCGTTGTTCCCAACTCTTAAAAACGCTCTCAACCCTTTTAAACTATATTACGCCACAATTGTCATAATTTAAAAATGAAATAAAGTCACCTGATCTTAAAACCGCTCCATCTACATGTGCATTACTTGCACTGTCAATATTAAGTGCATTGTTCCACTACAGTGAAACGAGACGAGTCATTGGCTAAAGCTGGGTTTATTCCGAATGCTGTGTGTCTCCGGGGGCCTATGGGCAGTGGGTGTGGCTCGGCTGGTTCTCTGTATGACGATTGGATGATCAGTCCGAGGCTGAATCCCTTTTTGATTGACAGTGAAATGAGCGAATTAGTGATCTTGTCGTATTAACATCCATGGGAGGCATTTTTCAATTTTTATTCTGTCATAATTTCATAATCATCCTAGCAAAACTTTCTTTGTAAAATAATGACTAATGAAAATTTGAGCTTCTATTTCTGGTGTTTTTTGTTTTATTGTAGCTGCCCGTGTTTGGAGACTTGACTTCTGGCACTCTAGTTTCTTTCCCTACCGAGCCGCGGGTGCCGCTGAGCCCCTCCACCGTCACAAATTACTCACATACTTTTGACTTCCCCTCATTGAAAGATCAGCATCTGCCACTTTGAGCCATGATCCTTGGTATGCGACAAATGGGGCCAACACCCTAATAGGAGCAACATGCCCAACAACATGCATGATGCTCGCACCACCATGCACCACTGTCTTCACTGTGTACTGTGGCTTGAATTCAGAGTCGTCTCACAAACTGTCTGCAGCCCCTGGACTCAAAAAGATCAATTTTACTCCCATCGGTCCACAAAATGTTCCTCCATTTCTCTTTAGGCCAGTGAATGTGCTCTTTGCAAAATTGTAGCCTCTTATGAATGTCTTTTTTTTTTCTTCTTTATTCTTGTAAATAGAGTAGCCTTACACAGGCGTCTTCTCACTGTCGCAGTACTTACGGGTAACTCCAGACTGTCTTTGATCATACTGGAGCTGATTATAGGCTGAGCCTTTGCCAATCTGGTTATTTTACAATCCATTTTGATGGTTGTCTTCCGTTTTCTGCCACGTGTCTCTGATTTTGCTCTCCATTTTAATGTTTTAGAGATCATTGTAACTGAACAGCTTATAATTCTTTAAAAATCTCTAGTTTTCCCCTCTCCAATCAACTTTTTAATCAAAGTACGATGTTCTTCTGAACAATGGCTTGAACAACCATTTTCCTCAGGCTTTCAAAGAGGAATGTTGTGGTCTTACAACTAATTATTAGTTTGGTAATTCAAAGGATTGCTAAATCCAAGAAACAAAAAAGTTTGTACAAAATAGTTTTGAGTTTGTATATTTTGAAGAAACCCCATTCAACTAATTACCCAATTGTATGGCCTTAAGAGAGCGTATATCATGAATGCCAGGTCTTTTTGGTTTTCTAAAAATTCACTGCACCTACTTAAAAAATATATATACACTGAAAACCTGGATTCATTTGGTTAGTCACATTGGACTGATGTTATTTTGAACACTACTGTATGTTTATACTTTCTCCAGGCGGATAGTGATTTTTTTTTTTATATGAAGATACGACTCAGGACTCTTCCTACGCATCCCCAGGTAAAGGCAGCAAAAAAGCTGCCACGTGTCCCCAAACTGAAGAAACCCTTTGTAAGTACAGAATTCACAAATACACTGGAGGAGCATGCCAAACACATGCAGATCATAGACAACGTGGAAGAAAGCCATGCCTCTTTTTTACACTGTACTGTACTTTAAACAGAAAGGTGGCATGTCGTTGAAAACAAAGGAAGCAGAAAACTGCTGGAAGAAAAAGCAAAGAAACAGTCTCCCATCGAAAAATCTCGTATGCAAATAGTGCTGCCTTTAGCAACAATTGCAGTTTTGCCCGACGGAAGCTGTTCACTAAAACTAAAGCATATTCGGGAGTATTGAGTAGTATTTTGTGAGTATTGAATTATGTGAGCAAGAATATTATTTTTAGTATTTGGGTACCAAGGGGCGGACTAGGGAGAGGGAGTGGCCCGGGAGTCATTGAAAGTCCGGCCTACTTCATGGACGGTGTTGGAAGCCATCCAGCTGGCAACACACGTACCTGTACTTGATGAAAAAAAAACGAGTTGTTTTGGACAATAATCATACAGTAAACAAAAACGCGAGCCTGTAATTAGCCTACAGTAAAATAATTACAATACTGTAGTGATTTTAAAGCATGTAGTGATTTTAATATAAACGGGTCATAATAAACTATAACATCACTATAACAACATAATCGTAACCTGATCAAAGTACACATGTAGGACTTTCAATTCAAATTTTCTAAATTTTGGTAGAGTAAAAATGTATAGTTTTTAGTGTGTAAGTAGTCAAAGTGTTACAGTCCTGGGCTGAGAACCCCAAAACAGGCGATAGTGAGATAGTGAGATAGTGAGGCTCTGAGTTCAAGCAGTTTATTGTTAACAGAGCTGTGGAGTCTGTGGCGTTGAGCGTCTTGGGCAAAGGTACCAAAAACACAAGGCGTAGACGATATCCTGGAACAAAGCAAATAGGTCGATGATCAGATAAGTCCACACAGAAGTAATAACAACACGAGAAGGCACTAACAGTGTACTGAAAGAGAACATTGAGAACTGTGGATTTACAGTACCACAAAAATGAGAACAGTAACCTGGTGAAAGTATGCATGTAGGACTTTAATTTAAATTTTCTAAATTTTGGTATGGTAAAAATGCATAGTTTTGGGTATAGGAGTAGTCAGAGAGGTCCACTCATAATATTTACCATCCTTTTCCAGAACTTATTCAGAATTGTGGGTTGACAGTACCACAAAAATGAGAACAGTAAACAACAAAAATACACATGTATGACTTTTAATTCACTTTTCTAAATATTGGACCAGTAAAAATGCATAGTTTTGAGTATGGGAGTAATCAGAGAGGTTTACTACTGATATTCACCAACCTTGGCCAGAACTTATTCAGAACTGTGGATTTACAGTACCACAAAAATGAGAACTGTAACTTGGTCAAAGTATGCATGTAGGACTTTTAATTCACTTTTCTAAATATTCGTATAGTAAAAATGCATAGTTTTGAGGATGGGAATAGTCAGAGAGGTCTACTCCTAATAATTACCAACATTGGCCAGAATTTATTCAAATTTGTGAATTAACCATACCACAAAAATGAGAATTGTAACCTACCATCCAGTAAAATTACCTGTTGCTCAAGGGACTCACATAAGATTGTACTGACGCAACAGCGCAAGTACCGCACATGTAGATGGAGCGGTTTTAAGATCAGGCGAACTTATTTCATTGTAAAATGATGACAATGGTGATGTTATTCTATATTTTAGAGTGTTGATAGTGTTTTAAAAGTTGGGAACAACGTGAGCGACTTAACCCGAATTTCTACGTAAATCGGTTTTCACCATTGGAAGTCGAAATTTAGTCAAAAATACTTTATATACAAAAAAAAAACAAAAAAAACAAAACCAAAATGCTATACTTACCATTACTTCTGAGAGGGGGATGGAGAAGAAGGAGGCGAGGCTTTGAGAGTTATCTATGTGCATCGCTGCACATACTGCTTTCGGTGTAATATGAGGAGATTGAAGTAATATTATGATGTTAAAGTCATTATATTATTTTAGCATCTACAAGGAAAATTTCATTAGTGTTTTCAATGGTTTATTTGCAACCGAATGCACAAAACACGATTAGCGTAGGCCGTAGTCGACACACCAACAAAACAAAAACAAACCCGTCGTAAAAGTCGGAATGTCATAGTTTGAGGACATCGTAACCCAGGGCTCCCCATATTTGGATAATCACAGTCAGAAGGTTGCAAGTAACATGCTTGTGTGCTTTCTATAATGGCTGCACAAAAAGGTGCAATTGCAGAGACAGGTTCCTCTCTCTGCTCTGCAGAGATTCCGGAAATCGCTCATTCCTGCTGTTATGAGACTGTACAATAGCTCAGTCTGGATATGTGAATCTTCTTTTTTAAATTTCTATTACTATTGTTAGTAGCTTTTCTTATTTGTATGATTGTAGGACTGCTGGACCCTTCCATTTCATTTTGGAGTATTAATATACAGTCGTATTTTTAACTTTACCTCACTTAACTGCTTACAAATTTATAAATTTACTAAATAAGTCAAGAATTAAAGAAAAACAAATACTTGTCTTATTTTGATTAGTATATACATAATAGGATTGCATGAGGTAGCGTGAGACGTTCAAAGCTAAGTATTGTATAAATATATGAAAAACAGAAACAAGGACAAACTTGCTTGACCCATTCTTTTGGAAATCTGTGACACATCATGTGATTTACTGCTTTTTTCTTCCACCGTGATATAAAGGTTATAGACACCATTTTGCATGGACACACATTCTACGAATATTAACTTATCTTCCAAAGTATTGTTTTTTAAAGAGATGTTCCCACATTTCAAAGAGAGAAAACAAAAACAAAAAAACAACAACAACAAAAAAACCAAGCGATTGAAGCTGAATGGCATTTTAGGGAAGTACTCCAGACTTACTTTGTATTTTAAAAACATTTACAAGCATTCTTTTCTCTTAAATTTGCCCTCAGGCCATCTAAATGTACTCAGAAAGCACGTGTTTTAGTGTTTTGTATTTAGATACTATCAATGACCTACACACTTCTCAGTGTGCTACCCCTTCACCAACACACGGCGCGGATGGACAAACTCTTTGACTGAGTGATTACAACATCGCAAAGAGAGGGACTCAACACTGGCCTCAACAGAGTAGCTCACATAAATGGAGGCGATCGATCGACTACCACAGGTCAACATCAATCTTGATTGACCCATTCTGTCTAAAGTAGAAAGAGCCATCAACTATGCCAGCACGTCATTGTACAACTCTACAAGACCAAGGGGAAATAAACAACCTAAGGATGCCAAGTACTCAAATGGCATCCCAAGTGATACCTTTACAAAAGACACGATCGTTTGTTCTTCGGGAAATTACAGAATCTTTGTACAGTGGTACCTCAACATACGGTTGCTTCGACATAAGACCCTTTCGACGTCAGACGTAAAATTTGACTCGTCATTTGTCCCGACATATGACGACATGCTCGAAATATGACGATTTATGACAGCGTCGCAATTTCATTGTTTTCCCGCAAGATGGATGCCCAGTAGTGCAGGTGGTGAAAACGGGAAAAAGGTGACGCTTACTATTGAAATTAAGAAGGAAATGATTGAAAAATATAAGCGTGGTGTGCGCATCAGTGGTTGCGGTTAGGTAAGGTTATGTTAGCTCAGCTCGACAATACGGCCAGAATATGTCTACGATCTCAAAAACGACTCTCATTAATATTATTATTGTTGTAACATTGGAAGGAAGTAGCCAGCTTCGTCAGGTTTTTAATCTTTTATTTCAGAACACACCCTTCTCACTCTCATGTCAGTTACATGGTGCGCTCACGAACAGCATGCAAAAAACAACTGCAACATTAGAACCTGTTTGGTTACATCAGTGCTTCTCAATTATTTTCTGTCACGCCCCCCCCAAGGAAGACGTAAATGTTTCGCGCCCCCCCAAACTCTGCCGCCGCTGTGAATAGTATCATTTGTCTATAAAATTACTATTATAAATACGCATCTGCCTAACATTGTGTCCTTTTTTTTTCTAATAAAGAAAAAAAGTAACATAGATCGACTTATAATGAAGTATAACTTTATTAACATTGTTTTGTTTGTAACATAGAAGATTTGACGTGCATCAATTTGCCTGAATTTAAAAAAAAGTCACATCCAAACTAAAAAATACACTCAAGGTACATTTTTGACCATTTGATACAGAAAAATTAAATGTAATAAAATCAGTAAATAATAACAAATTAAAATTGATTAGAAACATTCACTCATGAGGACAATATGCCAAAAAATTTGACCGAAAAAACAAAACTGAATAAAATTTTTTAAAAAAGTGTCCTTGGACAGGAAAGTTTTTATTTTTGCTGCTCACGCTATTTACCTCCTTTGCAATGGTGTGGAGTTATTTTGCAATGAGCATGCTAACAATGCTCACTGGTTTACTGATATAACACTGACAAAGCAGGACGATTGTCGGCAATATTCGGCACGTTTTCACTGAAAAACAATCAAGCAGCTTATCAATGAGATTGGGGTCTAATGTGTTTAAGTGGCGTCTTAATTGATTTGGCTTCTGGCTGTCTGCTATAATTATTTTTAGACACAGTAAACAGTGGTCTTACCTCATCACCCACTGTATTAAAAGTCAAAGCTAAAAGGCAAACGGCACGAAAAAAGCGCATTCTCGCCGGCCGAGGTAGAACCGTAGGTGAGGGCGGTCGTTGTGACGATCCCAAGCCGAAAATGGCACTTCTCGGGTGGCGACGTGAGAACCGGACAAGACAGTGGGTCGCTGCGTGAGTGAGTCCGGTCGGAAAACGGCGGTGGCACACTGCTCTTCATATCTGTTTTCTGTGTGTGCTGAGTGCTCTTCCTTAGTTCAAAAATACTGCGCGCACTCTGAAAATGAGAGCGTCACTGCCACCTACTGAGTGGATGTGCAAGTACACTTTATTCCAGTACAGCAAAAAAAAAAAAAAAAAAAAAAAAAACATGTTCCCCGAGGTCATATGCGCCCCCCCTGGCATCGCTCTGCGCCACCCCAGGGGGGCGCGCCCCACTATTTGAGAAGTACTGCGTTACATAAAGATTATATTATTATTCCCATTTGTATTTATAATTTATTTGTTTTGCTATATATAATTGGTATTTGTAATTTTACCTGCTGTATTTATTAAAGGGAAACATAGACAGAAAAACGTAGTTCTTAAAAGATAAATGTTTGTATGAGTTATTATTATAATTATATATAATATAATTATTATAAGTTTTTGTTTTAATAACATTTGTAAATTTAGTTTAAATAGTAGGTCGCAGTTGTTTTTGATGCAGAGCAGTAATGTCACATGGCCATGCTACCGGACTTCCATAATGTCACCCTAACCCTCTTTAACTACATAAAATGTCATCAGTTTTGCCCTTCAAATCTGAACCCAAGCAGAACATTAATGAGTAAGACAGCCCTGTTGATATTTCACAAAACGAGCAGCAAAAGCAAAATGAACTGGAAAGACAGGATGAGACGAGAGTAGTGTTCATGTGTCAAGTTCGCAAATGACAGCCCTCTCCTGCTCTAGTGACAGATCAGGAGAGTGTTTCATGTCAAAAAATGTTTGCACATTTTCACGGTAAACTATTGTGTGATCCAAATTATTCAAACAGGATTATGGAGATAGTTAGCATCCAGAGCTGTTGTTTGCTTTTGCATATGATTAGGGTATACAATGAAACACAGCGGTTTATTTTTGCAGATAGCCAGTGCATTACAGCACATGAAAATGTTGAAGCAGTTTGCCTCTACCGAGATGTCTCAGTGACGAGAGAATGCTATTTTCCCTTATTTTTGTCATGTAAAAGCAGTCCAGATTGTTGAACTTCCTGCCGCAGACTTATCAGATGTTGCTCCCGAAGCTTGCTTCCCAGTGAGACTTTGCCTTGGTTTTTTCATTTGTCTGCCACCCTGGTTTTTGGAATCCTCTACCATGTGCAGGTATTTCAGTCCATTATTTTTTTTTCGCCTTGGTTTAACGGCCTCTCACCGCGGTCTTATCATTTTGACTTACAAACCAGGTCCAGGAATGAATTAAATTCATATGTAGAGGTACCACCGTAATTTACCGTTGGGTGCTTAGCATCTTTTGCATACCTGTTAAGTTGTAGAAATTCCAAATAGGGAGATTTCTGTTTGCCAACCCCGATGATGCGCGCGCGCGCGTGACAATCGCTAAGACAAAATGCAACCATTTTTTTTCAAGTTCATTTTAGTCACAACACTTGTGTAAAAATTAACTACACTGTCAAAGAACCTCTTTTTGGTGGCATCAGAGATAGTCTTCAACTTGCTCCATGTATTGTCTGGCATCATGTGATACTGCTATGTTGCCTGTGTCATGCCAGTTCTCCTTGTTCCTGTAATCAACATCTAGGATATCCTTAGCTTTCCTGATCACATCCATTTGCACAAATTTGGACATCAGCTTCCTCAGCAGCCTCTTCATCTCATCACCCATCACTCCAATTAGGGTTTCGTCAGACTAAATCAGCAAGATTAAAAACATTAATTACATCATTTAGAAAATTAATCATATTTGTTAAAAGTATCTTTGTCATGGCAGTTTTTTAATTGAATTGTGACCTAGAATTGAAACTTTATATTTTTTGTTTCAGCACAGTAATAATGATATAATGTAATAAAGTGTATAGTATACACTTTAGCTTTAGCATAATAGCAAATCTAAATGATTAAACTTCAAGTAAGTAACGATATGCTTTCTCACTTAAATTCATATATTGTGGGGGTAGGACCGCAGTGGTTTAATATTCCATGATGTTTGATCCACGAAAACACAGAGTAAAGCAGCGACTTCTTCCTCATCGTTCTCCCATCATTAGCTCTAATGCTATTAGCATTAGGCTAGTTAGCTATCGCTGGCAGGTAAGACTTACGGCAATTACGTTGACGAACGTCGTTTTTCCCGAATACTGGAGGCCGACCAGGGTCAGCTCCATCTCTTCCTTCCAAAATAAATACTTGAACCAGTCTAAAAGCCGGTTTATTAGTGCCAGCATCTTGGGAAGTCGGTGGTGCTTCGCCTCTTCCCTCCCTGTCAGATGATTGGTTGGGCTTTTCCAGCTCTAAAGGGGAGTGAGGGCAGGGAAGTCGGAGACGGCCAGGCTATTCGTTGTTGGTCACTTTCCGAATCGGGCCGAATGGTATCGTTACAAAACGGTGACAAACAAAAACGTAAAAAAATAAAATAAAATTGACATTTTTGGAAAATCGGGAGATTTGGCTTTCTAATCGTGAGGCGTGAGCACTGGGGTCAAAATCGGGAGTCTCCCGACCAAATCGTGAAACTTAACAGGTCTGCTTTTGTGGTCATTTGAGATTTATATTGGAGTAGTTCATGTGACTAAATGTCAGTGACATGTGTACTGGGTCATTAACTGTGGCAAAACAATGTACCGTAGTGTTTTATGAGATGTTCAGTAGTTAAACTTAGTCCTATTGTTTGCTGAATAAACGACATTAGCTGCCAGAAGTGCTTTGATTTGTACTTCAGATAACAGCATAATATGGGACGAGCTATGCTAACTTTGTTAAATATGCTGACCTAACAGGATTCTTTTTGGATATCAGTTGTTCGAGAACTATCCTTAATTGGTATTATTTATCATGTTTGGCTTTACCTACCACTGTATATTTAAAAAATCTTTCCTTTCGTTAAAAACATACAAACACAAACGCACTCAACTTAAATCCCACTTTGTTGTCCCTTTATTGTGGTTGTTTGTAGTTTTATTGAAAACAAAAATCTTTTTATTTTACCCTAATACACAGGTGCATCTCATATAATAAAAATATGAAATCTCAATTTTTGTTGTCTGTCTGTAAACTCATAATGTACACTGAGCAGTGAGCACACTATGCACAACAGTACCTCATCTCTTGAATTGTCTTCGCTTCTTTCAAAACTGCTGCTATCACTCCAGTTCTCAAGAAACCTGGTGCCGACTACTCCAACTTCAATAACTTCCACCCCACATCTAACCTACCCTTCATCTAAAAAATCTTTGAAAGAACAGCTGCCTCCCAACTCCACTCTCACCTATCCCAGAATAACCTCTATGAACATTTCCAATCTGGTTTCCGCCCACTAAACAGCACTGAAATAGCACTTGTCAGAATAACCAACGACCTCCTCATGGCAGCTGATTCTGGACTCCTCTCCATCCTCATCCTCCTGGACCTATCTGCAGCTTTTGATACCATTAGTCACACCACACTCCACTGGCTTTCCACTATTGGAATCATCCGCATCCCGTTGAAATGGTTCTCATGAATGCTCCCAATATATCCAACTCGTCATTTAAATCTATCCCCTCCCCAGTTACCTCTGGTGTGCCCCAGGGCTCTGTCCTCGAGCCCCTACTCTACGTCATCTATCTCTTTTCCCTAGGCAACATTTTTTGTAAATTCAACATCCACTTTCACTGCAATGTCGATGACACCCAACTCTACCTCACTTCCAAACCCTCCTCTTCTCTCCCGCCCTCATCGGAGGTGCTCATTGGCTCCTTATCCACCATTTTAAAAACCACAGCCTATTCCTTACCATTGACAACTCCACTGTTTCACCCTGCCCCCAAATCAAGAGCCTGGGAGTAATCCTGGACAACACAGTTTTGTTTCAATTGCATATCAATAACATTACCCGGATCGGCCACATCCACCTACGCACCATTAATCGTCTCCGCCCCTCCCTCAACCACATTCTGCTGCAATTCTGGTTCACAGCCTTGTCACTTCCCACCTGGACTACTGCAACTCTCTCCTCTTCGGCCTCCTTCAAAAAACCCTCCATAAACTCCAACTGGTCCAGAATTCAGCTGCCCACATCATAACCCGTACCCTCTCTATTCACCACATCACTCCAGTCCTCCAACAGCTTCATTGGCTCCCGGTTCACTTTCGAACTGAGTTCAAAGTCCTCCTCTCACATTCAAGGCCATTCACAACCTCGACCCTTCATACCTGTCAGACCTCATTCATGTTACAACTCTCCTGTGCCCTTAGATCCTCCTCCTCCATACAACTGTCTTAAACTGCCTTAAACGTTCTTTACTTTATTTTATTTAGTGTTCTCAATCTTTAATTTGTTTAAATGGGTTTTAAAAAATTGTACGGTGACCTTGAGTGCCAGGAATGCGCCTTCAAATAAAATGTAATATTATTATTATTAATAATATTATAGTATTGAAGGTGCTAACACTGCTGTATCAAAGCATATTTAGAGATTAAGTAAAAGGAAAATGTGTGTATGTACAGCATTGAGAAGATTGCTGAGTTTCACATGAGTTGAACTCACATTTTTCTTATTGGTCACAAACATGAGATAGAGAACAGATGGCAAGTTTACTCAATTTGCGACCAAGGTCCATGTTGACAAGCTGTGTGGGCTTCCAGTTTGCTGATGATTTTGCTTTGAATGTTGGCAGCACGAGAGACATGCAGAGATTCGTGGATTTGTTTACTACTCCTGCATCCAACTCGGAGCTCACATTCAACACCAAATTAAATGAGATTTGTAGTGACACACACTGCAAAAACCCTACCAGAGACCTATAATGAGAGTAAACTGACAAAAACTGTTTGACAAATGTACATTACGGTACTTTGACTCGAGGGTTGGGACATAACAATACCAACTTTTCAGGATACTCAAATTGTCCCCACCAACTTTTAAGCAACCTTATTTGCATTATATCATTACTTCAGTTATATAGGCAATTTAGGTTGTCTTCCCATATGTTGTAAGGATAAAATATAACTCTACCATTATTAAGTGAATTATCTTCATTATGTTCAAACTTACATTTATCCCTTTTCACTTGCTGCCACCCCCAACCGCCACACAGACAGACACGCACTCACACAGCCCCGACAGATTCATGTCGACAACATGCCGCTTGCCCGCCCCTTTCAAAGAGGAGGGATATTAGAAGTTTTTTTTTTTGGCCAGTAACAGCCAATATAGGTAATGTCAAAAGATGTCAATGTTGTGGAGGTGGGGGAAACACCAGTAATTTTGCTAGTAAAAGTCCGACCTCCATCAGAGTTAACATAACATTAAACTATGTGAACTTGCTAACCTGAAAAACTACTCCTGTCAGGCCAGCCTCCTCAAGGAACAACGAAGTCAAGCTAGCTGTCCCTCATTCGGATCATATTTTTGCATTATGTGCATGACGGTAATGCAACGGGGTGGCTTCAGAGTGCAAGTCCCTTTATTAAAGTTAAAACAAATTTTAAAAAAAACAACAACAACAACTGGGAGCTATCCAAGAATGGGTCCGCGTCAAGGGGACACTGACCATGAACATGAACTGCAATGAAAAATAAATATGTGAAATTAAATCTCACATCAGAATTTCATGAGAGTACTACGCTGGCATGCACACATACATATCTGTATACAGTAGAGGTCCTTCTTGGCCAATTGGATGCCAAGAATGCTCGGCCATAGCCAATGGCAGAGCAGCTATAAGCTTGTTACCTTCAGTCAAGTCAGGGAGCTGCGAGTACCAGACATAGTATATTTTTGTTTTTCTTATGCTGAAATTTCTTTCGTAACAAAAGGCAATATTTTCCCGTTGAAGTGTGTCTTAACCTGAAAATTCTGTATATCAACACGTTTGTTAGGTACCACTGTATATCCTCATCTACCTACTGGTGAAGCAGAACAAGGAGCAACGCAGGGTTTAGTATCTTGCTCAAGGATACTTAGATTGGGTCATCAGGGCGGAGAATCAAACCCACAACCTCTGGGTTGGGGAACAACTACTCTCAACCCCCATGCCGGCAGAGGCATTCATTAAACACACTTCAGGAATTTCAGTGTTTACATTATTAAATTTTTCTACCCCAATTTTTACTTTAATTGAAAATGAATATCAACTCCAAAAATTGGTTATCGGCCCCTCTAACTACGAATATTTGGTATCACACCTGAAAAACTCATATCGGTCGATCTTTTACTTCAAAAAAGCAACATACTTCCCCTTTAATATAAATGAACACACTTTCCCACGTTCATGAAATCAAGTGCTTATAGATTCTTTTAATCCCAGAAAAACAAGATACATTCATGTCCAATTCGAGGGAAAAAAAGTCATACAGTACATTCATTGTATGCGATGAACAAAGCAAAAGTGGAGCTTTTTACAGATAAATCAATTTTTGTAACATTTTGCTGATGCCAATCTTGCACCGGTAAAAATATGTTAATACTTACATTCAATATCAAAGACACACACAAAGGACACTTGACCTTAAACATAAAAAGGATCAATGTGACAAAAAGTCTGTTACAATAAAGAAAATCTCAATATGAAGCAGTGCAATATCCAAAATAATAAATATACTGCGCAATGAGAGGTGTTTTTTATTTTTTATTTTTGCAGGCCTACTGATTTTGTAATATTGTTGGAGGTGTACTCAATGGGGTGGCTATCATCATGGCATCAATGAAGTGCAAACTGAGGGGCAAATTTGAGAGCTGCCTGGTGACTGCACAATCACAGTGTGTCCACCTTTGAGGTCATTTAACACGGTGACATCATCAAAGCTCTCTGCCTCAACTAGAATTTAAAAAAGTGGTAAATAAAATGTGCTGCCTTCTGCTGTTCACAGTGACCCGAGGCATTGCCAAAGGGGAATTGGACCTGTGACCTACTGGTATTTTTACTACTGCAATATCTTTCTCTTGGTTCTGAGTCAAAGAAAAGGCTGATGAGTGCTGTTTGTGAACTTGTACCTTTTTAGACTTAAATTGGGTTGGACTGTGCTACAAGTGAAGAACACATGTGAATAGCGAAAACTCGCATATTCTGGAGCTACAGCATGAACATGGTTACCATGCAAGCTAGCTACAGTGATATGAAAAAGTATCTGAACTTTTTGGAATTTCTCACATTTCTGCATAAAATCCCCATCAAATTTGATCTGATCTTTGTCAAAATCACACAGATGAAAATAGTGTCTGATTTAACTAAAACCACCCAAACATTTACAGCAGGGGTCTCCAAATCGGTCCTCGAGGGCCGCTGTGGGGCCTGGTTTTTGTTCATACCGATCAAGCAGACATTTTAACCAATGTGGTTTGTACTAAAACAAGCAACACCTGACTGCTATCAACTGATTACACTTATAAAACACCAGATTGGTGAAAAGGTGTGGTCTTGTTTTTTTGGAGTGAAATCCTGCCCTATGTGGAATAGTTTGGAGAACACTGATTTACAGGTTTTCATATTTTAATGAGAAAAGCACACAAGCAATGACGGAAGAAGGAAAATAGGTAAGTGAACCCTTTGCCTAAGGAGACTTAAATAGCAATCGAAACCAATTTTACCAAACATTTTAAGTCAGGTGTGTGCCCAATCACTGATGAGTGGTTTAAAGCTGCCCTGCCCACTATAAAACACACACCTGGTAAGAAATGTCTTGATGAGAAGCACTGTCTGATGTGCCTCATGGCTCGGCCAAAAAAGCTGTCTGAAGACCTGTGATCAAGGATTGTTGATTTGTATAAAGCTGTTAAAATATACAAAACCATCACTAAAAGTCTGGATGTTCATCAATGTACAGTCAGAGAAACAATGGAGAGAGTTTGGCACTGTTCCTTCTCTCCCAAGGAGTGGACGTCCATCAAAGATGACGCCAAGAGTTCAGCGCAGAATACTCAGAGAGGTAAAAAAGAACCCTAGAGTGTCTGCTAAAGACTTACAGAAATTATTGGCACAGTCCATTATCTCTGTGCACACATCAACTCAGAGGTTGCGCTAGACTTTTACGTTGTCTGTCATTTTGACTGACAGGGTCATAAAAATCCGGTCATAATCTATTTTTACCCGTCACTTAAATTTTTAAAATGATAATAATGACATTGTGGTGACCCTTTCTTTGGCATAATTCACCTTCCCTACTTGTGTGTCCATTTGGCCGAGCGCGTTACCAGCTACGACACAGTCACGTGACAGAGACACTTAAGAGCCGCGCGCGTTCCGGCTTGAATAGAGAGTTCACAGAGAGCAGCAGAGCTACAGCGGCCGGACACAGCAATTCGAGCAAACAAGACTCTTAACATTGCATACCGCTTCAACATATTCAATAGTATTAAGTTTTCATTCATTTTAAATTAATATTCTGTCCGAACAAGCTTAACAGAAAATCCACACCGTGCCATCCCACATCAAGCAGATGAATATGTAACTTTTTCTCCGCAGTGACAAAAACAACTGACTGTGGCCCCAGTAGGTAGGCTAAATATGGAACAATGAAATTAACAGTTCACCTGCTGTGGCCTGAACGCATTCTCACACCTTCCTCCTGGTGCGCATGGACTTGAATTGCGTGCCCGCTTGTGCAGTCCCTCTTTTTTCACCTCTTTTATCAACACCATCGTCGTTTTGGGGCTTTTTGAAGAAACTTCGGACACTCAGTTGCCTTGACATTTTTCCGAGTAAGGCCAACGACGTCATGCATCAAGAGAGACAATAACTAATTAATATGCTCACTCGCCATCCTGTGGTCTGGGGTGTGAATTGCAACCTGTCAAAATGACAGATGGACTTCAGTTTTTTCCGTCACCGTTTTAAAAAATCGGTCAACGACGGAAAATATTCAGTTAACACGACCCCTGCATCAACTATACGTAAAACTATGGCCAAGAATGGAGTTCATGGGAGGACTCCACAGAGAGAGCCACTGCTGTCTAAAAAACATTGTTGCTTGTTTAATGTTCGCAAAAAGGCACTTGGCCACTCCACAGAAGTTTTGCCAAAATATTTTGTGGACCGATGAAACCAAAGTTGAATTGTTAGGGAAGCAGTCTGAGGCCGTCTGTCAGACAGTTGAAGCTAAAAAGGGGATGGATGCTGCAACAAGACAATGATCCAAAACAAAGAAGTAAATCAACTTTAGAATGGTTTCAGAAGAACAAGATACAGGTCCTGGAGTGGCCAAGTCAAAGTCCAGACTTGAACCCCATTGAGATGCAGTGGCATGACCTAAAGACAGCGATTCATGCGAGACCTCCCAGGAATCTGACTGAATTTCAGCAGTTTTTTAGAGAAGAAAGGGCCAAAATTAGTCCTGATCGGTGTGCCAGACTGATCTGCAGCTACAGGAAGCGTCTGGTTGAAGTTATTGCTGCCAAAGGGGGTCCACATATTATTAAATGTGATGGTTCACTTTCTTATACTAGCATTCCCCCCCTTCTGTCATTGTTTGCATACTATCCTCAATAAAATATGAATACCTATAAATGTTTGGGTTGTTCTAGTTAAATAACTGTTTTTTCATCTGTGTGATTTTGACAAAGATCAGATCACATTTGATGGAGATTTTATGCAGAAATGTAAGAAATTCCAAAAGGTTCAGATACTTTTTCATACCACTGTAGCCAAGCAGGTTCCTGCTACGTGTTTTTCTGATAAATTGAGAGTACCAAATTTTCCGCACTGTAAGGCGCACCTAAAAGCCTTCAATTTTCTCAAAACCAGACAGTGCACCTTATTATCTGATGCGCCTTATCTATGGATCAATATTGGTTCATCATGGCACGACATTCCCTTTTGCGCAGTACCATCCCCAACCACTGCTACTACTACTATTTTGCCTTATAAAGGGGTGCGCCCTATATATGAAAACATTTTAAAAATAGGTCATTCATTGAAGGTGCGCCTTATACACCAATGTGCGTTAAAGGGCAAAAAATTTGGTAGTTCCGCAAACAATTGCCAATTTATTAATTCTATTATGGTTTGCAATTTACACCGAAACAATTTAAAAGGACTATTACAGGATCTTCCCGAATGCTAAAATTGCCTATCAGCGTAACGATTTGTCATACAAGCCTCACTGCATAACTAACATCATCTTTAATACAGCGACAGGCGCAAAGTCTTCACATTTAATCGAGTAACTGTTTGTTTTCAAACTCTGTTGACAAACTGTTATGACACTGACACTAACACTAACTGCCTGTTTTTAGTTGAGGAAGGCATTTGTTTAACCCAAGTGGATGATGCATCCGACAACGAACTGAGTATAGCTAGACGGACGTCAGACACTAATTGAGGAAACAAGTCGGTTAAAAAAAATATACTTGATATGTAAGAATTAAAACAGCGGGAGGTTGTGATTAGTCTCACTGTGCTACAGTCGAGGTGGTGGAGGACAAGCCTGAAGGGTAAATAAGGGTGATGTCATGTCAATCACCATCGTGACCACAAACTGCCGTAAGGAGCTGGCACAAGAAGGTTTGTGAAAGTTTACGTGAACAAAAGAGGAAAAAAGGAGGCACGAGTTGATGAAGGGGTGTACGTCACAAAGTTCTATTGCACAGGTCTACAAGGAATAAATTAACGAGTAAACACACTACCTAATTTGCGCTTTAAAATAAAACTGCCGACACGTTCGAAAGCCTTATTTAGGCTTTGCAAAGGGAATGATGGACCACTTGTTTTGGGTTGCTGGTAAGTCACAGTGGAAAATAAGGGTGTAACAGTTCATGTGGATGTGTTAAAATGTTTCAGTTTTGCATGTTCAGTTCAGTTCACTTGAGTACTTTTGTGGTTTTGTTTCATGCATATTTTTTTCTCTAAAAGTGAATTATTAGTGCGAGGTAAGTGCTGGGTGCGGAACTGAAATCCTGTGGGAGCTTCTGCATGGACACCTTAAGTGCCGGACACTCAGGGAAAAGAATGATGAATAAACAAGGTAAGTAAGAACCGTATTTTTGGCACTATTGGGCACACCTAATAGCCATTCATTTCGACAGATGATTTCGAGATCGACAGGCGGATTGGGGTGGCGTCTGCAGTGTTGTAGGCGCTTATACGGTCTGTCGTGGTGAAGACAAAGCTGAGCCGGAAGGTGAAGCTCTAAATTTACCGTTCAATCTACGTTCCTACACTCACCTATGGCCATGATCTTTGGGTAATGACCGAAAAAACAAGATCGCGGATACAAGCGGCTGAAATGAGTTTCCTTCGTAGAGTGGCCGGGCTCAGCCTTAGAGATAGGGTGAGGAGCTCGGTCATACGGGAGGGACTCAGAGTAGAGCCGCTGCCCCTCCGTGTCGAGAGGAGCCAGTTCAGATGGTTCGGAAATCTGGTTAAGATGCCCGCTGGACGCCTCCCTCAGTGGGTGTTTCAGGCATGTCCAACTGGGAGGAGACCCCGGGGGCGACCCAGGACACGCTGGAGGGCTTACATCTCGACTGGCCTGGGAACGCCTTGGGATTCTCCCAGACGAGCTGGTGGAAGTGGTTGGGGAGAGGGCTGTTTGGGCCTCTTTGCTGAGGCGTCTGCCCCCGCGACCCGGATTCGGATAAGCGGGGAACATCGACGACAACAAGTTCTGTTGGTTACATTTTTAAAAATAAAACCTTTTCAAGTGATTCATGGACAGAATTTCTAGGCGCAGCCGGGTGGTGGAGGGGGTCGAGTTCGATGGTGGGAGGATCTCATCTTTGCTTTTTGCAGACGATGTGGTCCTTCTGGCTCCATCGCACAGCAACCTCCAGCTCTCGCTGGGACAGTTCGCAGCCAAGTGTGAAGCAGCTGGGATGAAAATCAGCTTCTCCAAGTCTGAGGCCATGGTTCTCAGCCAGAAAAGGATGGATTGCTCATTCCAGGTCAGGGGTGATTGCCTGCCCCAGGTGGAGGAGTTCAAGGATCTTGTGATCTTGTTCACGAGTGAGGGTAGGTTGGAGTGTGAGATCGACATGCAGATTGGGGCGGCGTCCGCGGCGTTGAGGGCGCTTAACCAGTCTGTCGTGGTAAAGAGGAAGCTGAGCCGGAAGGTGAAGCCTTTGATTTACCGGTCAACCTATGTTCCTACCCTCACTTATGGCCATGAACTTTGGGTAATGACCAAAAGAACAAGATCGCGGATAAAACCGGCTGAAATGACTTTCCTTCGTAGAGTGGCCGGGCTCAGCCTTAGAGATAGGGTGAGGAGCTTGGCCATCTGGGAGGGACTCAGTGTAGAGGTGCTGCTCCTCCATGACGAGAGGAGCCAGTTGAGGTGGTTCTGAAATCTGGTTAGGATGCCTGTGTAGGCCTCCGACGGGAGGTGTTTCGGGCATGTCCGAGTTGGAGGAGATCCCAGGGCAGATTCAGGGCACGCTGGAGGGATCTCTCGGCTGGCCTGGGAATGCCTTGGGATTCTCCTAGACGAGCTGGTGGAAGTGGCTGGGGAGAGGGCAGTCTTTGCTGAGGCTGCTGCCCCCGCGACCTGGATTCAGATAAGGGAGAGACATCGACGACAACAAGTTCTGTTGGGCACATTTTTTTAAAAGAAAACCTTTTCAAGTGCTTTTCTCCTGCCTTTTTTGAACCGAAAATGAACTGAACAAACCACTTCAAAAATCGAACCGAAATTACATTTTAGTGTATTACACCCCTCATGCAAGATGAAACAACCAAGCAGCAGACAGACTGTGAAAAACGCCAACTTAGGCTTAATGAGATTTTACACCTGAAGTGTGGTGCTTCCTTTTCTGCATCAATGTTCAGTTGTGGCTCAGTCAGTCCTCGGATAACCATCACTCTTCTTCGCTACAGTGGTTTGTCTTTGCCAGACATACAGTTTGTTTCACGTTCCTTCAAAAAAAACTGTGTTCTGCGTTGGCTTAAATACTGCTTTAGTGGACCTATAATCACCAGAATTTAAAAGGCTTCGTGAGGTTCTACACAAGGTCTACAAGGTGTCAACGTCGTCGACATCTGTGACAACCGTGACCGGTGTTCAATTTCAATTCACAGTGGCGTCTGCAAAAGTGGTTAACAACCTAATATGTTGTTTCTCCCTTCATTTTAATCCTTGTTTTGAAACAACAAAAGTCTTTGCTGGACTACTGCATGACTTGATCTGAGAAATAAAAAACTGTTAATGCCTTTAAAGGCTTAGGAGGGGTAGGAGTGTTTTGTTTGTGGCTCATTCGAAGCTGACACTCAATTCTGCGGCTACCAAAAGCAGCGAAGGACAGTCTTTCATTCAGTTCAGTGCTCCGGCTCCGGTTAAAAAAAATGCAGTCTTGGCTTGGACCACTGCATGACAAGAATTATCCACTGTCCACCACCTACCCTCCAAACCAGCGATGGACGACATGAGGAATGAGAGTTTTTAGCGTCATGACAGCTGCCAGGACGGGTTGAAGAACTTGATGGTGTGCTTTTTGGCCCACTTGGCGAACACCTTCTTCTCTGTGACGAAGCGGTGCCCTCCGTATGGTGCACTCTCATGCAGGAGGTACTCAGCGCACTCTTTCCGGCTGCCGGCCTCGTAATAGTGGTAGGGGATTTTGCGGTAGTCTTCGGTCCTGAGGGGGGAGAAAACCCTTTTATGTCTTTTTATTATTGAACAGTACCTTACGTAAATATTTTAACGGTATAGTGCCGTATTTCCCCAAACAGGCGGCGTCTCACTTGCAATAGGTGTCGTTGATCATGCCGTAGACGTGGATCTCTTTGCACATGTCCATGGCGAGGATCAGTGTGAACCAGCCGGTGCTGAGGTACGACCCTGACTGCATCCTGTACATGCAAAAAGATAAGCAAAACTGAGCTAGAGGGAAGCAACATTTATTTGCATCTTATTTTTATTGGGCAAGCTAAAAGAACAACAGAGTACTGCAATTCATTTTTAATGACGCGAATAAGCAATGTCGCTGTGTCAGCTCTCGCAAGCGTGTCTTCATTCTACCGCAGGGCAACTGTAGAACACATGAATGCTGTGGCTGCTTATTTGTGTTACTTTCTTTACAAAGACCACTAACTAGCTACTCATAATCAGAGGTGGGTCCTGGTAGTAATGCGTTACATTCACTTGCGTAACTATTTGAAGAAATGACACTCTTACCCTGCTACTTTGCCAGATATCCCCACAGTGGCTTTACCAGTTCCACCAATCAGATGTCGCAACAATAATTACATGACTCAGATGTAACAATACAATGACATGATCACAAACAAGCTTGCAGTTGGATGTCCTATGAGCACCCTGGCCTGTGTAATCATATGATGTCTTTAAAGAGCATATGACATGAGAAAAAAAGTCTTATAGCATTATTATGTGAATTAGAATCATATTTTGAGACGATTCGACTATATACAACAATTTAGCAAAGTGCAGATGACGAAAAATTAGTCTTTTAATTTGCCGGTTAGCCACGCCTACTATTATAGGGCTCTAACGTCCCCAACAGGGGGCAACAGGTGGATGACATCAGCGGGAGACTGGGCTCATCGGTTTTACTATTCAGCTCATTGAGGGGGAATTATTCAGAACGAGGAAAACGCAACGAAGAGAGCCGCAAAATGTCATTGTGTCAGTCTCTGTACTCCAATATTTTTACAGGATATTCTTTTTATCCAAGTATTTTTCCCCAATAGCTAAATAAATGGCTTGAGAAGGACCAGTCAGCCCGTCGAGGGGGAACTATTCACAACGAGGAAAACGCGACAAAGAGAGCTGCAAAATGTCATTGTTTCTGTCTCTTTACTTCAATATTTTTACAGGATATTCTTTTTATCCAAGTATTTTCCCCAATTGCTAAATACATGGCATGGTCATAACAAATAACAATCTTGTGCTAAATGGAATATGAAAAAATAAAAATGCACTTTTTCAGGACGACATGGCAAAATTACTCCATAATGGTCAAAACTGTCGACTTCACCTTTACTGTCGCACCTCCCGAATGATATTTTATGGCACCTAAATCGGACATATGTCATTTCCCTTCCCCAGCTTCGGAGAATGTAAACAAACCAAGAGGCGTGACAGCTAGCCAACATGCTAACCCAAACCGAGTGATGTTTCAAAGTCTTCGAAGCGGACATAACTAATATATCATAACATAACATCACACATAACTAGCCCAGATTATTTGACATGACTTTGTTTTTGTTTTTTTCACTGAGTGTAAAGCTTACGGTAAGTGGCTTAGCAAATGTACTTCCGGTGAACATTTCAAAATAAAAGCATGTCATGTTCAGATTTCTGGAGGCAATCGCATACACAGTACTTTGGATTCTACACTAAATATACATTTAAAATGACACTCATAATGAAAAATCCAATTGGCAATGATAATATGATGTAATAAATGATAATAATTTGGGTTCTAATTTGTTGCATGTGCACTTTGCAGGACAAGATGACAGTCATTTTGGATCAAATTAACACTTTTAATGGGTTCTAATTGGCAGACAACAAAAATGACATTGGGTTTCTCACCTATTTCACATTCAGCACTCGACTATCTTTAAAATGACTAATTATGCATTGTGTGTTATTCTTAACATTTATACATTTTAATGTAGTTTGTAGTTTAAGAATAACAATTTATTGCATTTGAATTGGTGATTTATTTGGATGTATTGTCACTGTATTCGTGGTTGAATAGGTTAAAAAAAAACAGGCAATGATATCGCATATCGGCAATAATTTATGAGACAATATATCGTCTACTAAAATTTGTTATCGCGACAGGCCTACATGTATTACATGCCGTGAGCGCTGAGAGTCTCCGAGCATAACGACTTAAGCCTAGCTACCTCGTCAGAACGCGAACAATCAAGGAAAGAGGCAGGAGAGATACCACAAACGGCTGCATTTGCTCACTGTAAATATAACCATTACTTCACATTTTTGTCCAGTAAAGATGAGAAAAATATCTCCATGCGTTGCAAACTTTGCGCTGGCTCAAAAACACTGTGGACTGCTAAAAACTCCACATTCAATTCAAGGAACCACTTGGAATTACAGCACAGCGCTATTGTAACTCGAAGCAAAGCCTGCAGGTAACAAGAGCACTTCTGAAGTTTGTAACCAGCCTTTACGTACATGTTATAGTTACAGTTTGTAACCATGGGCAGAGTTTTGCATTTGTGGGGGCTGCAAAACATATTGATGGACACACCTCATCATTTGTGCGTTTTCTATATTTTCACTACTATTTACATTGTAGATTCTCACTGAATATATCAAAACTATGAATGAACATGTGGAATTGTGTACTTGGTAAAAAAGTGAAATAATTGAAAACAGGTTTTATCTTCTACTTTCTTAAAAGTGTCCATCCTTTGCACTCATTACTTTTTTTGCACAATTTTGACACTCTTTCAATGAGCTTCAAGATGTAGACACCTGAAAAAGGTTCTCACTTCACAGGTATGCCTTATCAGGGTTAATAAGTGAAATTTGTTGAAATATTCTTCATTTCGTTCATTTTGTTGTTTGTTTATTTGCTTTACAACTTTTATAGAAAACATTTTACCGGCCAGGTCTTTATTTTAAAGGGGAAGTTCAGAATTTTTGACATTGGGTCTTGAGGCAGCAAAGCAAAGCAAAAAAAAAAAAAATTGGAACAAAGTAACTAATAAATTACTTTTAAAGTAACTTAGTGACTTTGATGATAAATTGATCGGTAAAGTAACTAGATTACTTTTTTGAGGGATAATCAATAATCTGTCATTCTTTTTTTTTTCAAGTAATCTGTGACAACACTGAACTACAGACCACCGCCCTTTGGACGGGCGATGTTTCATTTCTGTAGATTATTCTAGTCATAATTCAATGTTTTTTGTATTTTTTTTTTGCCCTAATTTGGTCATGTAATATAGTACAGTATAATAACAGTTCATATAGATGAAGAGAAAAAGATTGAAATAAAAAAGGATGAGTATTCTTTTCACAGAATACTTCTTTTTTTACTTGTACTTAAAGTACAGTGGTACCTCTACATATGAAGTTAATTCGTTCCAGGGCCTTGTTTGTCTGTCGAAATGGTCGTATGTCGAGCAAGATTTTCCCATAGGAATACATTAGAATTCCAATAATTCGCTCATATACGCTCATATTGTTCTATAATTTGCATCTTCATTTCAAAGGTAGGCATCACTTTTTTCCTTGTTTCACTAACTGTACCAACTTTTTTGAAACCTGTGTTGATTTCTCACACAAGAAAATCCGCCGTGCGTTCGTTTGCGGTGCAGTCATGTCGTCGTATTTCGAGCATGTCGTTTCATGTTTCAAAGCGATCGTATGTCGAGGTACCACTGTACATTTTTTGGATGACTACTTTTACTTGAGTAATATTATTTTTACTTGAGTAATATTTTTAATCACCACAGCAACATTGGAGAATTTTTGAGGGGAATGTCATGATAAGAATTTGTGAGTTTCAAGCAAAAAACATTTTTTTTAAAATCATATCAATATATTTAATATGCTAACTAATGAAATGAATATATATCTGAAAAGCACTTGCTTGAACTTTGAGTAATGACTTAATGTGGTTTGTCTCACTACTGATTTTGGACCTTGTCACTGGTGAACTTTGAGTGTAGTATTATCTAGATTAACATTTTCTGTTTTCCTTTATTACATAATTATACAAAGTTGAATAGACAGAGCAATTGAAAATCTAGCAACAAACATCATGACCTTCGTCTTGAGGTCTGACACGATGTGACATGACCTTGCTACAAGTGAACTTTTACTGTTCTGGTCATTACCTTTTCAGGCTAGGCCATATTGACAAAATAATTATATTTATGGAAACTGCTTAACATAACTTTTTTTTCTCCCGAGTGATAACTCAGTGCTGTTTGTCACAGAATAAATTTCAAACTTGTTCCTACTGAACTTTCACTTTTAGGTCAAATGGAATCAATACAAATGAAGCGGCAGAGCAGCTTTCTTCCTGCTATATTTCCACAAAGACAAGCATCACATACAAAACTGGCATAATTCCTTTATTTTTAAGTGTTTGACATTTCCGTAGCCTTCACCTGGCATTACAAAAGATGTTTTTGGAAGAAAAATATTCTGAAAGCAAACAACACTGTGTCAATATCAAGACTTTGCGTGATCATTAGTGACAGCAAGAGTATGATAATCAAAAATGCTCTAAAAAAATATATCACCATGTACAGAATAGGATGTCATCCATAACACAGCAGCCCACACACACAAAATGTCACCATCGACACAGGCTGTCAGCATTTTCTTGTCACATTTCGAAGCCATTTTGCTGACAAACCGGAACAGAACATTCCCACTGCTGTTAAGACTATGAATGTCTGAATGTTTCCCTCCTCAAGGACAAACAGGCACTCCAGAAGTTTCGAGCGGAGGTTTCATCACGGCGACAGATGCTGCTCGCTGGCAAATACGCCCAATATCCTTTTAATCTCCCTTATTAACGCCGATGTCACGCCTGTGTAATCGGGCTTCATAATCGGCTGCAAGCATCCCGCGTACGCGCTCGGTCGCGTGGAAAAATTGGCCTTTGGAAAAATGCAAGAAGAAACCGTTTAAAGCATAAGCTGTGTTGTTGCACTGAATGATGACAGTCATTATTTTGGAGAAGAGACATCTTGTAATTGTACACACTATCTGAACACTAAAGACATGTTCTCTGCCCTTCACTTGATTGGTTCTCTTTCAGGACCAGACCAGTTATTATCGCCACTACAATTTTGTGTCCTTCTAAAGGTGACTTAAAGTGACAAATGATTTAACTAATGAATGACAAAAGACAAATAAAGTCAAACGCTTCACTTTTTGCAGCAGACACCAGACAGACATAAATATGCAAAGTGAGACTGTCACCTGGTGGCGAAAGTATGAGTGATATTGCAGGGCTCCAGACTTATATTTTTTACTAAGAACAAAGTGGGCCTCTAACTTCAAATTTTAGAGGCGCAAGCAGAAGATTCAGGGGCGCACACAGCAAATCGACGTGCAAACTTTTCCTCTAATTTTCACTGTTTAACCGATAAATACTTTCACAATAAATGCAGAAAACGACAAACTTATGAATCTATGTTTTATTCTCTATCAGTTTTGGCATCAACCAGTATACTGCTTTAAATTAGGCTAACATGGGAATTTTGCTCTATTTCTGTCGCTGTCACCTGAACCAATCAGCAACGGATTTATTGATTGACAAATCACCTGTGAGGACACTGGGCAACTTGGAAATTGACATCCACACGCCACACTTTGTCAACATTTACAGGGTTTCCCCTATATAAGGAAGATTGTGGCACACCACCAAACCAAAATAAAAGCTGCCACGCCTTGCAAATTAGATGTTTTTTTTTGTTTTTGTTTTTTATTTTTTATAAGGCCGTTTCAAACTAGCGGCAGCCGAGTGTGAAGGGTTCAGCGACAACCTATTCATTGTGTATTGTAGTGTCCGTAACTATGCGCGGCCCCCTTAAGAGACAATCGGACTGGGGAGCTGTGACGCAGGGGGAAGCGAGTAGGAAGAATGGCAGAAAGGCCGAGATAGCGAGAGATAGCGGTCGCATGTCGCGACAGCCCGCAATTATTTTGTTATTGATTTCTTTATTATTGTTACCACAATAAAGTGGTTAAGCCAGCACCGACTCCTCTCCTTCTTCCCCATATCCGGGGCATTACAGTAGTTTGGATCGGACTTTTCAGCGACAGTGAGCGGTGGATGGCCGTCTTGGACCTGAAGACCAAGTTTGAGGAATTTGAGCCAAGAGGCGCGGCCCAGAGCGCCGCCGGGCTACCATCAAAAACGAGGTGCTAGATGAACACATCACCTCACAGCATAAATACATACATGCATATGACGCATCCAACTTGGCGCGATGACTGCCCGTCGTTGTAACGGCAAAGCTACCAAATTATTACTGGTGCACGATAATTATTGGTCTGATAATTATCGGTCCGATAATAGGAATTATGACGTCATCCCGATAAATCCAATAACATTTATAATAGGACCGATAATATGTACTGTTCTGGCTTTGCAGTTTACACAATAGTATGGGAAATCAGTTGACCATTTGCAGGGCATTGCTCCCACCTGCTGGTCAGAATAATTCAATGCACCTATTTTTTGTTAGAGTAGTTTGGTTCAATCACTTACACATTGCGGTGTCTAGCGGTAGCATTGACAGTCGTGAATGCTTTCGGTTACGTTTCCGCGTCGGAAATATATTTAAGTATTTTATATTTACTATTACATATGGATGTGCAAAATATGTTTACTTCTGTGGTGAAGGGTCATATGTACAGAACTTCATAAATTGTGTTATAGAAGCCAGCCAATGCTTTAGTAGCTCAAGCTAGTGTGCTATGCTATACATATAATAGTTGTGTAAATAAGTGTACTGTGCAGTTTGTTGTATATTGAGTATTGAATATGTGTATTTTTCTGTTGTACTTTCACAATATTAAGACGAGTGTCTTCCCATAAAAGCAAGAAAAGACCAAGCCTTGTGGTTCACGGAAGTGCATTCATTCTTAGCTAGCTGTCGGGCTGTGCAGAAGTGAAAAGCACTGTTTTGTTCATACCATTATGAAAAATCTGATGAGATGAAAGGCAAATCTATGTTGAATCCACCACTATTTTTTTTTAAACCTCAAGGTGTTCAAAAACTCAGGTTATACATTTTAAAAAATTAATATTTATCATTGGTTATCGATATCGGCTTTGAGGAGCAGGAAGTTATTGATATCTGTTTTTAAAAAATGGATATCGTGCACCCCTACAAATTATTATATCTTATTTTAGCATGTTCTATTCAAAATCTATTCAAAATGCTCCTCGTACATGACTACAGTATTCTTCATTCTACATACATAAGGAGGCAATGACAAAACAGTAACGCACAGACACTAAGGAAACTAACTTTAATCAGTTTACTGGTGTGGAAAAATGAACGCGTTCGATTACTCGTTACTGAAAGAAAGTAATCAGATTACAGTAACGCGTTACTGACAACACCACTTATTGACTTCCGTGTGCCGAGCCCCTGAGTCGGACTTACTCCCACCGTCGGCCTCCTTTGAAACAGTGCCGGCAGGTTTGTTGGAAAGAAAGCAGTCACTTATTGTCCTTTTCGCCATTGTTCACAAGTGCTGTCAAGTTTTTGCGCTACTCCAGTTATAACCCGCTCCACAGAATCCACACATCACCTCCATCCATATTCTTTTTCTTAGGTTGTATTTTCCTTTGGCAAATCAGCTCGTTGCATTACCACCAACTAGTGGATTTAACCGTGAAGGAATTTGTCAGCAAAAACACCCCTGCAATGAAAAAAATGCTCGCAAATGTTATTAAAATATTTTATCAAGGTTGAAAAGTTACCTATTGTTGCTTTAATGTGGTTATGTAATAGGTTATAGTACAGTATAATAATAACAGTTCACATAGACAACTTTGTGCTGAGAAAATACCATTGTTAAAAAAAAAACAAAAAAAACATCGTAAGCAGTTTCTCACAATTTTACTCATTACTTGAGTATTCTTTTCACCAAATACTTGAAAAAAAAAAAAAACAATTGGCTTCTCTATCCACCTCTGGTTATTCTAACCATTTTCTGCTAAATGTTCAAACCTATTGAAATTTTTTCGTTTTCAATGTCAGGCAGATGGATAACCCGGCGAAAACCTAGAATGAACCTGAGAATGCAAACTCCACTCAGGCCTGAGTCAAGATACCCACCCATAATCCTAAAACCACCATTCCACAGTGCTACACCCTGCACAATCCAATTGAACAACATTTTAATGATTATATTCTAAAATAGTTAAAAAAAAAAAAAAAAGGCCAAAATGCCCAACGTGTCGCCATAGATTAGATACATTAGATAACACCTTCTAAAATGGATGCTCAGGCACGACAGTGTGATTTAAGCGAGGTCGCTTATCTGCCGCCATATGCCGATAGCATCCGACAGGAAGCCGCCACGCAGTTCGGTGGGTGGTAGCGATAAACCTGGTGTGTGTGGCTTGCAGATTACTTCCATTACAAGTTACGGGAAATGGAAAGCCGAATGGGAGGTCTGCTCAACCAGTAGAGGGTGCCGTTAGTTAATCGAGAGTCCTCCAGGCGCCACTTCCGATATGACCGCAGACGGTGATGACCGCAGAAGGTGGGAAATGGACAATCAACTTCTCGCCCACACCCGATCGTCATCCTACAAGGTCCATCGTAAACACCTCTCTTTAAGAAACGGCCTCCAGCGCACTGTAAGTTACTTTGATGAGGCCTCGTGGGCCCACTTGAAAATCAACCGCTGGTCCATCAGCTCAGTCGGCAAAGCGCGTATTACCTCCTCCCACAGTGTGCTTTGCCAATATTTCTTTTATTACGGAACAGTAAAGACAGGGGAAAAAAATACAGAATTCTGTCTTGTTTAGTCGCATGCAAACATAGTATCGATTATGTTTCTCGCGAAGAAATTAAGCCTCAAAGCACATTTTTGATGAGTAGGGCATTACGGTATTGACAAAACAATTATGAATGTGGAAAGCTATTATCAGGACATTTTAATTTGCAGTCTAATGGTTTTAGTGTTTTTTTTTTTTTTGCACAATTAATCTTTACCTCATCAGTATTTTTTTTTTTTGTTTATTGGTGACATTTTCACATTAAAGCAGATCTTTCAACACTACATCATCATAATAGTGCTGACAAAATAATGACACCTCAGTATGTGGTTGATGCATAAAGGTTTTAGTGAACTTCATTACATATTGCATATAATAACTAGGTGTCGCGATAACAAATTTTAGTAGATGATATATTGTCTCATAAATTATTGCCAATATGCAATATTATTGTCATTCTTTAAAACCAATTCAACCACTCATGTAGTTACAATACAGTGGTACCTCTACATACAAAGTTTATACGTTCCAGGACCTTGTTTGTAAGTTGAAATGGCCGTATGTTGAGCCGGATTTTCCCCTAAGAATACATTATACTGTAATTCCATTATTTCGTTCCACAACCTGAAAACCTACACTAAATCCTTAATAACTACTGCTGTTACTATTGCAAATATCAATTACACAGAGCAAAACAAATAAATTATGAATATAAATCATAATAATAATATGAAAGTATATAGTATAATAGTAATAATTATAATAATACCTGTAATGATGGAACAAATCGGGTTCTAACGTGACGGATGTGTTTTGCGTGGTGTACCTGAACGCACCGTGTGGCTGAGGTGACAGCATGAGAGAGGAGTTTTTACTTTCACTTTCTGAAATAAATGATTAATAACCTGACGAAGTTGGCGGTTTCTACGACGATGTTATAATAATAATAATTGTCACCTTAACTTAGAGACTGGTGAACACAGATCGGAGGAGGACCGTCGAGATTGTGGACATTCTATGGCTGTATTGTCGATCCAGCTCACGGATGCGCATACCACGCTCATATTTTTCTATCATTTCCGTCTTCATTTCAGAGGTAGGCCTCACCTTTTCCTTTTTTTCACCACCTACACTAACATTCTTGGAACCCATGTTGATTTCTCTCACAAGAAAATCAGCCGTGCGTCCGTCTTAGACTCTTTCATTTATCGTCGTTTTTCGAGCATGTCGTTGGATGTAGAAACAAATGATTAGTCAAATTGGATGTCGAAAAGATCGTGTGTCGAAGCAATCATATGACGAGGTACCCCCATACATTCTAATAAATCACCCATTCAAATGTAATAAACTGTTATTCTTAAATAAAACAAACTATATTAAAAACAATAAATATTAAAATAAAATAATGCATAACGAGTCATTTGAAAGCTAGCTAAGTGCAGAATATAAAATACGTGAGAATCGCTATGCCATTTTTGTCCTCAGCCAATTAGAGCCCATCAAAAGTGTTTGATCCAAAATGACTGTCATCTTGTCCTGCAAAGTACACATGTTAGCAAATTTGAAGCCAAATTATTCATTGCCAATCACATATTTCATAATGGGTGTTATTTTAAAGCTACGGTGGTACCTCTACATACGAAGTTAATTCGTTCAAGGACCTTGTTTGTGAGTCAAAATGGTCGCGTGTCGAGCAGAATTTTCCCATAAGAATACATTATAATTCCATTAATTCGTTCCGCAGCCCGAAAACCTACACTAAATCACAAATAGCAGTTACACATAGCAAAAAAAATAAATTCTAAATAAAAATCTGATTAAAATAATAATAATTTCTGTAATAATGTAACGAATTGGGTTCTAATGTGGCAGACGTTTTATGCGTGCTCTACCTGAACGCCTGCATGGCTGACGTGCCAATAAGATTGAGAGAGCAGTAGAGATTTTACTTTCTCTTTTAATGTTTTGTTGCTGGCATCAACTGCTGCGCACAGTAGGCGTGTTGTGTCGCACAAGTCGATGGAATAAATGATTAGAAACCCAAGGAAGCTGGCGATTTCTTTGGCGATGTTACCATCCTCTGAAAAGGGAAACCGAGGTGATTAGGAAGCGTTACATAAGTGATAACACATGTGCGTTATTCACACAGGCCTATGCCTCATCATTAACCCCTACAATAGCTCTAGTGGAAGAACTTGTAAATAGTTTCAGTTCCAGTGTGATTACTGTAATGGACACTATTGCCCCGATTAAGACAACAACTTTGTCAAGAAAGAAGAGGTCACCCTGGAGAAATGCCAAACTAGCTATAAAACAAAAGCAAGTTTGTAGACGAGCAGAACGCAGATGGCAAAAAAACAAACTCCTAGTTTTTTATGATATCTACAAAGAGAGTCTTCGCAAATACAACCAAGAACTGAAAAATGCTAGACAGTCATATTTTTGAGAGATCATTAGTAGAAACACCAACAATACTCGCACACTATTTTCTGTTGTTGACAAACTGACAAACCCACAAGCATCAATACCTCAGGAATTGGCATCTGAGGTGTCCTGTAATAATTTCGCAGCATTCTTTACACACAAAGTACTAAAGATTAGACAGACTGTGTGCAACTCCAGATTAACAAATGTTACACTAAACGCCTCCCAAAATGTCCCCCACGTCAATCTTAGACAGTTTAGCCTCTTGGACTATGCCACTTGAACAGAAATTGTGTCGAAATTAAAGCCCACAACATGCTGCCTTGACATCCTTCCTTCAAACTTTTTCAAAACTGTTTTTCATTGCATAGCCCCAGACATACTTCAGATTATAAATACTTCCCTCCAAACAGGAGAGTTTCCTCAGACTTTAAAAACTGCAGTAATAAAACCTCTCCTAAAAAAACCTAATCTGGATGCCTCAACCATTAGTAATTACAGGCCAATATCAAATCCGACATTCCTGGGGAAAATTATCGAAAGGGTTGTGTTTGAACAGATCCAGACTTTTATGATGCATAACAATCTTTTTTAACTCATTTCAGTCTGGATTTCGGCCACAACACAGCACCGAGACCGTGCTTATCAAAGTCCTAAATGATATTCGTCGGAATACCGATGCAGGCAAATCATCTGTTCTGCTACTATTGGATCTCAGCGCCGCATTTGACACGGTTGATCACGACATATTACTCAGCAGATTGGAACAGTGGGTAGGGCTTACTGACACTATTCTTCAGTGGTTCACATCCTATTTACATGATAGGGATTTCTTTGTGTCAATCGGAAACTATCAGTCAGAACAAACCAAATTCACTTGTGGAGTCCCTCAAGGGTCAATTCTTGGACCACTCTTATTTAACATCTATATGCTTCCGTTAGCTCAGATAATGGAACAGTATGACATCTCATATCACGCCTATGCAGATGACACACAACTGTACATTTCTGTGTCCCCACATGATTATAGTCCCTTAGTCTCCCTGAGTAAATGCATTCATCAAATCAATGAATGGATGTGCCAGAATTTTCTCTAGTTAAATGTAGAGAAGACAGAGGTGATCATTTTTGGGCCAAAAATGCAAATACAAGGAAGCTGGACCACATTACACCGATTTTGAAATCGCTACACTGGCTTCCAGTGAGTCAAAGGATAGACTATAAAATACTACTGCTCGTCTACAAAACACTTAATGGCCTTGGACCGAAATACATGCTTGACTTGTTAGATTCCAATGAGACATCTAGACCCCTAAGGTTGTCTGGAACCTGTCTTCTCCATGTTCCAAGAACAAGAACCAAGCAGGGTGAGGCAGCATTTAGTTATTATGCTCCTCACCTCTGGAACAAGTTATCCGAATGTCTGAAGTATGCTCAAACTGTTAGCTCCTTTAAATCAGGGCTAAAAACGCTTTTGTTTAGCACTGCATATCCATAACTGTCTATATAATTCAATCTATCTGCTTTCTATTCCTTTTGTGCTTATCTCCATTGCTGATTTCAATTATTATTATTAGTAGTAGTTTTTGTTTTATTTTTATTTATTTATTTTTATTCTGTGATTAAATGCGATCTTTTGTCTTGGTTTTTACGTTGTGTTGATTTAAATGTGATTTTTATGGTCTTCATGTGATGTAAAGCACTTTGAATTGCCTTGTGTTGAATTGTGCTATATAAATAAATTTGCCTTGCCTTGCCATAATAATAACTGTCACCTAAACTTATAAAGACTGGCGAACGGAGGTCGGAGGAGGACCGTCGAGATCGCAGACTTTCCACGGCCGTATTGTCGAGCCAATTCACGGATGCGCACACCACACTCATATTTTTCTATCATTTCCATCTTCATTTCAGTGGTAGGCATCACCTTTTTCCTTTTCACCGCCTGCACTAACATTGGAACCTGTGTTTTCTCTCACAAGAAAATCTGCCGTGCGTCCGTCTTTCAGCAAAACAGAAACTGTGGCGCCGTCATAAATTGTCGTATTTTGAGCATGTCGTCAGACTTAGAAACAAATGGCAGGTCAAATTTTACGTCGGATGTCAAAAAGATCGAATGTCGAAGCGATCGTATGTCGAGGTACCACTGTATTCTTAGTGACTCTGAAGTATGTGAGATTAACTCCAGAAATCATGTTGACTATGAAATGCTTTTATATTGAAATGTCCACCGGAAGTACGGTCACTAAGCAGCTAACTGTAAGCTTTACATTCACAAAAAAATAAAAAGGTTCATCATGCATGTGGTGTCAGTAATAGATTTTTTTTTTCCCGCATTGTTTGCAAATGCTGTAAAGCAGCAAGTTTTTATGTTTGAAATGTCACCTTTTAACCGCAATTTTGCGTTTTGGAGAAGTCTAGTAATGTTTTATAGCAGGCTAAAGTGGTTAGTACATTGTCATTTTCCATTAGCTTCAAGGTAGCAATGCTAACATTTTACAACGTTTACTATAGATGTGTTTCCTTATTTTGTATGTCTGAACTTCTGAAATTCTACGGCGTGGTGATGACCAGTTAACATCTGTGAAAGGAACTGGAGTCTCATATGCAATCAACAGGCATGTGTGCCGAGTGCACTCAGCAAACTCTAACTCAAACACGCACGCATGCATGCAGCGATACATCGCAGCTGGAAAAATTACCGCGGTCATTTTTATTTACCGTGGGATAAATGGACTTACTGCATATCAAGACAGGCTTAATAATAACCTACCTTAAAATCTTACTTTTCTGGGGGAAGAAAAGTTTTGAACAATAGGGCTTTTTTTTTTTTTTTTTTTTTAAACAGCAAAACCCTAACTGGAGGTGAGAGCATGAGAGAGCATAATTAAAGACGCCATGATTTTAATGAGATATTATCGCGTACTTACCTCTTTTTGATCCAAAAACTCCATGTAGCATGTATCACTGTCCATTAGGGGTGCACGATATCCATTTTTTGAAACCGATATCGATAACTTCCTGCTCCTCAAAGCCGATACCGATATCAATAACCGATAATAAATATATAATTTTTTGAATGTATGTTCACCCAAGTTTTTGAACACCTGGAGGTTAAAAAAAAAAAAAAAAAAACTAGTGGTGGATTCAACACAGATTTTTGCCTTTGACCTCACCAGATTTTTCATAATGACATGAACATTATTATGAACAAAACAAAGACAAGAATAGTCGTGACTTCAAATAAAGTGCCAATATTTATTTTTTCAAATAAATATAATTGGAGTCAATCACAATCAATTAGTCAATATAATTCAAGATGTGTTTCCTGAATAATGAGCACTGAACTAAAACATAAACCCAACAGGTATTGTTCTTTGTCATCAAATAAAAATATTTGGTGCTACAGATGAGGAAACTGTTGTGGTCTTGTTCCATGGAACAACTTTCTTAACCTGGGAGACAGGTTAGGGCAGCAAGCCTATCAATAACCAAAAGGCCTCTCAATAACTTATTAACTTATAACTAACACTGTAAAATGCAAACATTATATCGTAAGGTTCATCACTCATTCCTCATAACAAAAATATGGTAGAGCAAAATGGATTATTGGATATCCTTATAATAATCAATATTAATCTTTAAAACACCATCGACACGATTGTCATCTTTTCAGTGGCTTACTAAGATGTGTTTCTCGCTAGCCGTGCAGCACACTTTCTCACAGAAAGGGAGCGCTTGATTTACAAACGCACAATCCACCGACACCGTGCCAAAAATATTACAGTACATGTACTGCCCAAAACAGTGCGTTTCACTTCTGCACCGCCCGACAGCCATCTAAAAATGAATGCACTTCCATAAACCACAAGGCTTGGTCTTTTCTTGCTTTTTTGGGAAGACACTTGTCTTAATCTTGTGAAAATAGAACAGAAAAATAGACATATTCAATACTCAATATACAACAAACTGCACAATACATTTATATACACAACTATTATATGTTAAGCATAGCACACTAGCTTGAGCTACTAGCCTTAAGAATTGGCTGGCTTCTATAACACAACTTATGAAGTTCTGTACATATGACCCTTCACCACAGAAGTAAACATATATTGCACCGGAACAAGCGGAATATAATGGATGGATGGATGGATGGATGGATGTTATAGTAAACATAAAATACTTACATATATTTCCGAGGCGGAAAGCATTCACGATTGTCAATGCTACCGCTAGACACCGCACTGTGTAAGTGAATGAGCTTGTGAGCAAAACAAAAAATAGATGCAGCGAATTATTCTGACCAGCAGGTGGCAGCAATGCCCCGCAAATGGTCAACTGGTTTCCCATACTGGTGTGTAGCGCAGCAAAGTACATACAGTGTTATCGGTCCTATTAATAATGTTATTGGATTTATAGGGATGAAGTCATAATTCCTATTATCGGACCGATAATTATCGGACCAATAATTATCGTGCACCAGTACTGTCCATTATCTTCCAAGCACTCATCATGAATTTGGGTTGTCTTTAATGCTTTTTGTATCTCATGCAAGCACTTAGAGTGAACCTTTAGTTTGGATTAAACCCTTGCAACATTTTGGGCCATTGCATCTCATAAATTGAATTTGTGGTATGATTCATGCAGTTGGCACACAGTGATTTCTGACCTAGTTACTGGTGCATAATTAGTGTAGAAATGTGCATATAAGAGATATTTTAACGGCAACAAGTTTTTAGGTAGCACAATTTAGGATACAACTCATTTTAAAGTAGGAAAACACATTTTCGGTCATTCCATCTAGCTCTAATGTCAAATTGGCTTGATGATTACATATTTGAAAATCTTTTATTTGAGCTAAGACATGATGCAGGATGTGCACTATGCCTTTTAACCTTGCTATTGGTGAATTTGACGTGTAGAACTGTTGTGAGATTTTTAAGAAAAAAACAGCACTTTATTAATGTTATAATGGTCATGTTGACAATAATTACATATCTGAAGAGCTCATAAAGGGACCTTTAATTTGAGGTACTACTTGACACGGTTTTTGTATAATAAATGGCTATTTTGACTCACCTGTCCTTGCCTGTCTCCTTCTTGAAGACCATGTCACAGTAGTTCATCCTGTCCTCGGTGGTGGCATAAATGCGCGCGTGCGGGTAGCTGTCAGCCGCCTGCCGCAGCATGTTGTAGACCACACCCTTGCCGTCGGTGCGCATGTTGCGCAACGGACCCCACACCACGTATACTGTATCGTTGTTTTGGCCGAAGAAGTGCTGCGGCCTCTGCAGCAACAGCGGCACGCTGGTGTGCGACACCACCCGCAGCGTCGTGCGTTGGCCCACGTCGCGCTCAAACCCGCGCGTGGGTGCGTTGTTCATGCGCAAGATGCAAGGCGAGCTGTCTATGACTGCCCCTGCCGCTTGGCCTAGCATCTGGCCTGAGCTGGACACCACACTGCAAAGCTCACACTTCAGCTTCAGGGGCTGTCATGGGAACGGGGAAAAAGGACAATGTTAGCATAACAGCATGATTTTTCTGGGTTTGTACTTTTAAGATGTCACTCAGCTAGTTTTGGGTTTGGTAAACAAAGGATTAATTCATTTTGATTTTCTGTTGAGTTCATTGGTGTTATTGTTGTAAGTTTCTTATATACTGGTATGTAACCAGTACCTAATGGGAGTAAGCGGGTATTGAACTTTTGTGAAGATGAAAATGTACAACTTTTTGTGAATGAATACTTTGATTAGAACATGTTTCATAAGCAGGAGCTATGAGTGATTGAATCCAGAACAGTGGTTCTTAACCAACCCCATAAGTTTCACACGTGCATTAACCGAACCCTTTGGAATTAGAAAAATCTTTTAATTTTTCCAAAATCAAAATCGATACATCTAAAATAGCAACATCAAACCGAATAGAATAGAATAAAACGTGAAATTCTGTCCAGTGTTGTTTTCGTCAACGATGACGATAATGAAAATATTTCGTCAACTGTAAATATATATTTCCATTTATTCACACAAATACATATCTGTTCATTTAACATGTTTGTACATGATCTTTTCATAGCTGTGTGTTATCTACATTACAAGGACTGTGCCGGTTTCTCTCGTCTTTCCTCACTAAATGTAAACTCAGTACTTCTTTTTTTTTTCCTGAATTGTGTGTCGTCATCTCCTGTTCGTTAAGAAAATAAAAGGACCTGTTAAGAGAATAAAAGAACCTGAAAAATGGAAAAATCGACTTTCTTTTCCGTAATAACAAACAATATTTTTCATGACGATGACATCACGATGACGCGCTTAAAATGTGTCTTGGGAGGCTAAAACCTAACGAGATGGATGCCAATTGTCGTCTGACAACACGAGAACGAGATGAAAATTCGCAATATTTCGTCATAAATTCACAATGTGTGATATTTTCTTATCTTGGCGAAGCCATGTTGCTTTAGTCTTCATAGGTCTGTGCTGAGTGATCATTACACACTAAACCAGTGCTTCTCAATTATTTTCTGTCACGCCCCCCCAAGGAAGAGGTAAATGTTTCGCGCCCCCCCCAAACTCTCTGCTGCCACTGTAAATAGTATCATTTGTCTATAAAATTACTATTATAAATACGCATCTGCCTAACATTGTGTCCTTTTTTTCTATTAAAGAAAAAAAGTAACGTAGATCAACTTATAATAAAGTATAACTTTATTAACATTGTTTTGTTTGTAACAGAGAAGACTTGACGTGCATCAATTTGCCTGAATTTTTAAAAAAAATCACAGCCAAACTAAAAATACACTCAAGGTACATTTTTGACCATTTGATACAGAAAAATAAAATGTCATAAAATCAGTAAATAATAACAAAATTGATTAGAAACATTCACTCATGAGGACAATGTGCCAAAAAATTTGACCGAAAAAACAAATCTGAATAAAAGAAAAAAAAAAGTGTCCTTGGACAGGACAGTTCTTATTTTTGCTGCTCACAGTATTTACCTCCTTTGCAATGGTGTGGAGTTATTTTTGCAATGAGCATGCTAACAATGCTCACTAGCTTACTGATATAACACTGACAAAGCAGGATGATTGTTGGCAATATTCGGCACGTTTTCACTGAAAAAATCAAGCGGCTTAACAATGAGATTGGGGTCTAATGTCTTTAAGTGGCGTTTTAATTGATTTGGCTTCTGGCTATCTGCTATAATTATTTTTAGATACAGTAAACAGTGGTCTTTCATCATCACCCACTGTATTAAAAGTCAAAGCTAAAAGGCAAACGGCACGAAAAAAGCGCATTCACGGCGGCCGAGGTAGAACCGTAGGTGAGGGCGGTCGTTGTGACGATCCCAAGCCGAAAACGGCACTTCTCGGGCGGCGACGTGAGAACCGGACAAGACAGTGGGTCGCTGCGTGAGTGAGTCCGGTCGTAAAACGGCTTTCGAAAACGGCGGTGGCACACTGCTCTTCATATCTGTTGTCTGTGTGTGCTCAGTGCTCTTCCTTAGTTCAAAAATACTGCGCGCACTCTGAAAATGAGAGCGCCACTGCCACCTACTGAGTGGATGTGCAAGTACACTTTATTCCAGGACGGCAAAAAAAAAACATGTTCCCCGAGGTCACATGCGCCCCCCCTGGCATCGCTCTGCGCCCCCCCAGGGGGGCGCGCCCCACTATTTGAGAAGTACTGCACTAAACTAACATGTAGCGTAAGCATAGCGTTCGTGTTAGCATTAGCATTTAGTGAGGTGACTCGGTGTCTTCTTAAACTTTTGCAAAACTTTTCACATACAGTTTGTGACGTCCAGGTGAGTTTATTTAATTGCAAATAATGTGCCGTTTTCCTGCTGTGTGTGTATTATCATCATGAAAATGGTGATATCCTTGAAGACTATAGTTATGTGCTTGTCTGTCATGTTCATTCGAAATGAGTGAAAACCTTTTATTCATTTATTCATGGACTGAAACATTTGAAGTTTATAGATGAAAACATTTTGAGAATTGTCGACTAAACCGAGACGAAATTTGAGTTTTCGTTGACTAAAACTAGACGAAGACGAACACATTTTAAAATGACTAAAATATGCCTAAGACTATTAAAGTATTTTCATCCAAAAATCTAAGACGAAGACCAAAATTAAAATGGCTGCTAAGAACAACACTGTTTCCGTCTCTACAAATGTTATTTTCTGGTTATGTTTATACGGGAAAATATCGCCGTTGTTAAAGAAATTTCAGGTTACAAGAGGCAAAAATACTATACAGTACTGTAAAAGATATATACAGTATGTACTTCCTGCTTTATACTTTTAAATATCGCGCCATAAGATCCTGCTGTCATATTGGTCATAATATTTCCTGAGTGGGATTCTGCTCTCCTATTGGCTTAATGTTGTTGACGTTTCGATTTGGGTGTCACTGTGTGATGTGCACAGGCACGACGGTGTTAATGTTGAAATAGAGGGTCGACGTCTGAACCAAATGAGCACAAGGCTCCTTGTGTTTTGTCTCACAAAGTTTTTTTTAAGCTCACAGACTGTTCATTACATTAGTAGTACATTAGAGCATAGGTCTCCTCAAGTTTTTGTGTCACAAAGAGCGAGATAGGCGATAGGCACTAGAGGAGTTCCAAAAAAATCGATAATTACATGCATCGCGATTCGACACGAGACGATTCGATTACGATTCATAAAGGTTCAAAAACGATGATTTTCACTCTTAACTTTACGGCAGCCGCTCGTTGCCGAACGAAATTCAAGACACGTCTGCCGCCCGGACACCGTTAACGGACGCACGCACAGCGTTGTGATGGATGCTCCCAGTTACTGGGAGAGAGATTTACACCTTTTTAAAAGACTGGAAAATAACACAGAATGTGCACAAGTTATTTTTTAGAGTGAGAGGGAAGAAGAGAGATAGTTCGTTGCTCCTTGTCTTTCCTACTGTACAGCAGTTTTAAGGCATTTCAATTGAAAAATGTCCTGAGTGTGTTGCTAAGACCTGTGTGCGTCAATAAGAGGTGAGTACACGAACCCTCTTGTACTGTTTAGCCTTTATTGTTGTTGTTTTTGAGATGTTAATTATTAGCGCCGAGCGCTACGCTAATTAGCTAATTCGCTAACGTCTATTTCATATGCAGAACGTATAAAACCATGATTAAGTACAGCGGTAACACAACAAACATGCGAAATAGTACAGAAATCTTTTGTTGCAGGAGAGAGAGGGAGAGAAGTGCGTGTGCTGTAATGAGTGTGTGCTTGTCGGTGTCAAGAGCAGTTGTGATTTCCACCTGTAACACTGTGAAAACAAAGTATATTGGTTAAAAGAAGTCTTTTTTTCTAAAGAGACTTTGTTTGTGTCCAGAAAATGTGGAATTCATTCCCCCAGTGTAAATTTTATTGTATTGTTGAGAGAAATAAGTACTCCCTTTAAAGTAATTAATATTTTTGCACTTTCTTGTAAAAAATAAATAAAAACAAAAGCAGCTTAAGGGCAGCTTTTTGTTGTATGGCCATGTTTTCGTCTTTTCTGTTGAATCATAAGGATATTTTAAATAAATAATGGACATAAATTTGTTTGGCTACCTTATTAATCAGTACTGCATCGATAATCGTGATAACCGCGATCATCGTCAATATCCCAATCATTGTTCAGAAATCAAATCGGAGCGCCCTGAATCGTTCTCGAATCGAATCGCCCACCCCTAAAAGGCACCATCTACAGGTATATTGTGAAAGAGGACATCGCGTCACTCGAAAGGTAAGATATTAATTTCCCTTTTTCTTTGCATTTTGTTCCATTATCTATTTCATCACAGGTATTAATGGTTAGGCTAGGTATATGGAATGATCCAGATATGTTTGGCTGTTGTTTTATTACGGTTTTACCCCAATTATAAAATTTAATGTGGCGTGTCAGTAGTGTTTGGAACGGATTAGGGCATTTAAATGTAAAACGTGTCTCTATTTACAAAGTTTTCGGGTTACAAGACTACTTCCAGAACCAATTAATGTCGAAAGTAGAGGTACCACTGTATATCTTATGTTGTTCAATATTAAACCTGCTCAGTTGCATTAACCTTGACCGTGCAGTTTTTGTCATGTTAAATGATATCAAATTTAATGAAAAACCCTGCACAAAATGATCGCCAAATTTGTACACAAGGTCAATTACGTTAAAAAAATATTAACATGACTCATCTCACAAATCCAATAAACAGTGTATATCTACAACAACAAAAATTGCTTTTTGTATTGCTTTTCACATTAGAAAATGAAATTAAACTGGATTCATATTTCACAGTGTTTCTATTTTTGTTTTCATGCCGACATTCTCATCCTATCACATTCTTGCCTCACATGCTATTTTCTTGGCGTAAAATGTGATGCAAAATGTTCTTTTTTTTCTGCATCAAATGATCAGTTCAACAGAAAGCCCTACAGGACCTTGATAACTATCGTGATTATTCAATTTAGGTGTGTTTAAGGAGGGAGACATGGAAAACATGCCGGATAGGGGCTCTCGCGGACCGGATTTTGGCACCGCTGCTGTTGATGCTACAATATGTGCTCATCTGTCAATGTTCATTTGAAATTGTTTTTTTAATCATTTTTATTTATTTAGGGAGTATTTTTTTTATTTTACAAACAAAAACATTTTTTGTAAATGTCAACAAAAACTAGACGAAGACACATTTTAAGATGACTAAAATAAGACCAAGACTTATAATAAGTACCATCGTCCAAAAGATTTAAGACTAAGGCTATGTCTACACTAGGACGGATAATGGCCTTGTAGGTGGATGGCGAGATAGTGTAAAGCGCTTTGAGTGCCTTGAAAGGTGGAAAAGCGCTACATAACACCATTTACCATTAAACGTGTAATTAGTTGGACGATACAGCATGTCGGCTACACTAGTATGCCTATTATCCAGATTAGGTGTTACATGGATAACATAGGCGGGTAATATTACCCGTCGTTAAATATGGACTGCTGTCTCTGTACAACAATCGGATACTAAGGAAGTGACGTCATACCGCTGCCATTTTTAGTGCGGCATGACGGCATCATAAACAATTGAGGCGGAAGACCACGACGTGGCACTCCTGCTTCTCTTTTCTTTTCCACACTTTTCTTGAACCTTCAAACTATGTGGCAATAATATGCTTAAATTCAGTGCCCATTTGTGGTCCTCCCATCGCGGATGACGTGGAGATCAGCCTTGCCAGCGTTGCCTTAGATCAGCCAGCTGTGGGGCTGGCCCTTCCAAACTCAACGCCGACCGAACATGAGGATGTGAAAATTAAACCCCGAAAAGTGACCTGTGTGGTACCCTCAGTCAAAGTGGCGCGAGATCAGTTTTTTTTCGTGACATTTCTGCCTGTCAAAACAGTCGCCACCTCCAGGATCGCCACTGTTATGCACAAGCACTCCCGGTTGCAGCTCACAGGAAATATATGCAGCGCCACACCATATGCTTCTATTTGTTATTTTCCAAGTGGTGAGAGCGCGACTGAGCATCGATTGTAACATCCCAAGTAACGATGTCAGGCTTTCGTTGTTTTCTTAAGATTTATTTCAACCACAACTCGGAGACTGCTCATAAAAGCCGAGGTTATTTGAGGCTGCTCCTTTCTACGGATGCATAGCTTTCGCGAATGCAAGCGTACCTTGCAGAAGCGGGGGGGCTTAAACGCACCTTAAAGACCAAATGTGAAGTAATTTCATAAAATGCCAAATAGGCTCACAATTAATGTAATTAAACATTGTCCAACAAATAAAGCAGGAAAAAATAATGTATATGTTGTATATTTGACAAAATAATCGCGTTTCCGAAGTTCGAGCCTGAAAGGGGACGAACCCGGAAGTGATACGTCATACCGAGAACAGCTATGGCAGCTCTCCATACAGCCGCCATACAAAGCCCTTCAAACAATAATTCAAACAGCGATATAAGCGATAGATCGAGCGCAAGTGAGGAGATCCAAGTTTTTGAAGAGTTGGAGGAAGAGGAGGAGGTTGGAATTTTATGTTGGACCGTACATGTATTAGCCAGACGCTAATCAGGATACAAACAATGTGCCCAGACTACCTGACATGGAATGGAGACAAGACCCATCGAGATTACAAGATTGGTAAGATATAGGCTGTTATTATTTTTATGATTTGAAGCATGTCAGGTAAATAAACCACCTACAATTGCCTGGGATAAAAGAAAAGTTTTGACGAATCACGGATCATGTTGTGTAATGAACAGTAGAAGCTAGCGACGTTAGCTTTTATTTACCTGACATGATTCGGCGAACACCTCCGCCTGTGGACCTTCTGACGAAGGCGGAGGTGTTCGCTGAAACATGTCAGGTAAATAAACCACCTACTATTGCCTGGGATAATAGAAAATTTTTACGAATCCCCGATCATGTTGTGGAATGAACAGTAGAAGCTAGTGACGTTAGCTTTTATTTACCTGACATGATTTGGCGAACACCTCCGCCTGTGGACCTTCTGACGAAGGCGGAGGTGTTCGCTGAAACATGTCAGGTAAATAAACCACCTACTATTGCCTGGGATAATAGAAAATTTTTACGAATCCCCGATCATGTTGTGGAATGAACAGTAGAAGCTAGTGACGTTAGCTTTTATTTACCTGACATGTTCCGGCAAACACTTCCGCCTTCGTCAGAGTCCGAAGGCGGAAGTGTTCGCCGAAACATGTCAGGTAAATAAACCACCTACTATTGCCTTGGAAAAAAGAAAAGTTTTGACAAATTTATAAGTGTAGGCAAAATGAACTCAATACAACTATGATCGGGGATTGCCACGAGTTAGCTTTCAGCTAACGTCGCTAACTTGTACTGTTCATTCAACACCACGATCAGGGTTTTGCCTCAAGTTACCTTTCGGCTAACGTTGCTACCTTCTACTGTTCATTCCACAACAGTTGGCAGCTCTGCTTTGACAAAGTAGTCAGTCATCTATCCAAATATCAATTTTTGCAAATCCTTGATCATAAGCAGACCAGTTAAGGAAGCAGGCATCTTCGAAGTGTTTGTAGCAGAACACTACTCGATGATGGCGTAAAATTAATTTGCTTCGTGCGAACGAAAGATGTCCATTTACGGGCCCTGCTATCCTTTGGCCACTCATACAACTTTTCTTTAGATTGAGAACAATACATCGCCACACACCACCGTCGCATCTTACCGAGAAGCAATGCAATAATACTGTTCTTTGGCGAACTTCCCTCCCAGTCCTCTGTGTGACGTAATTTCCGGAGATTTCCGAAGATTGTCGAAGAAAAGCATTTTTGTTGTCAAGGGCGTTGCTATGGGTTAAACAAAGAATCTGGAAGGGTTGCGTTAAAAAAAAAAAGAACGAAAATATGCTTATAATTGTTTAGCCATTGATATTATTCAAAAACAACCTTACTTCACATTTGGTCTTTAAACGTAAGTGCGGACAGGTATAAAAATAGTCGGCAAAATACCCTAGAGAAAATTATCTGTCCTTGTGTAGACATAGCACAAAAAAATTTTTATATGGACTGCCAAAAACAACACTGGTGCTATGCTAGTGTCTTTGTAATAAACTGTGGCAATGTGGACTCTTAAAAAGAATTATTCGTGCTAAGACTGATGTCCATGTGAATTAGCAAATGATTTGTGTTTCAGAGGACATTGCTTAACACAGGCGCAGAGCGTCTTTCAAGCAGAATGACTCAGCGTAGGCGAGGCGTCAGCTGGGACCCATCGTGCTAATGTAATAATCACAGCCTATTAATGAGCGCTGTCTTGTGCATTTCAATCACCGGTGAGATGCAGCTCATAGCACAGTGGCCATCATTTAGTGAATTATTCTACATGTTTCTAAATGCCAGAGATTAATATGGTTACAGAAGATGCCTGCAGGAGGCGCTAGTGTTTGAATCATTTACGCTGTAGTGGTGGGCAAGCTATAGTACTCAAGGGCCACATTATATTTTTAAGATGGGCAGATGGAGCAGGAAATAATACTTTTTAATAACCTAAATTTAGTAGGAAGAACCTAATGTAAATGCTCATTTGGGCCAGACTGAAGAATGGAGTGGGTCATATATGTCTATGTGGTCCTGGGCCTTTGTGATAAGCGATTTATAGGATGTCACTCCCAATACTGTTCTTTAATGCGTCACCAATAGTTTCTAAATTTTTATTGGTGACACGATGGACATTCGGCGCCATTTTTGTTCGGGACGATAAAGTGTAAAGTTCCTTTGCTAGAGGTCTCCTTGTCAGCATTTGAAAGTGTAGCAAACCAATTCATAGCTGTAATGTTCTACAGCCACTTAACGACGACGCTTCCTCGCCTCTCCGTTCTGCGTCATAACCTCCTGGGGCCCATTCAATTAAAGTACTCGCTGACGGGGATATTATACGCCGCTCTTAAAACCTATACAAGTTATGATCGTACACATATATTTGATGGGCTTCGTCGTAAGTTTCCTTTGCCAAAAACATCCCTATAATATTGTCATTGCTCTCATATTAAAGGAAGTAAAAATAAAGTGTCAGTGTGATTATGTTAAGTACAGTTGAAGTAATACAGGCGACATTTGAAGTCGCATTTGTAAGTGTAAAACGAGAAGTTAACCAGTACCACTGTGCAAAACTACTGAGGAAGAGAAAGGGTAAGAGCTAAAAGAAATCTTAGGGATGTCCCTGATCCGATTATGTGATTGGAAATCAAGCCGTTCGTGTCATCTTTCAGAGGATCCGAATCGGGTGAAAAGGATCGAGTTTTAATTAAAAAAAAAAAAAAAAAAAAGACTTATTGTACTGGTTATAGTCTCCAGTATTACATTGCTGGCCAAAAGTATTGGCACCCCTGCAATTCTGTCAGATAATGCTCAATTTCTCCCAGAAAATGATTGCAATTACAAATGCTTTGGTAGTAATATCTTTATTTATTTTTGCTTGCAATGAAAAAACACAAAAGAGTAAGGATTTTTTTTTTTTTAAATCATTTTACACAAAACTTGGGCCAGACAAATTATTGGCACCCTTTGAAATTAACAGCACCTCTTACTTACTTACCTGTGGCACATAACAGGTGGTGGCAATAACTAAATCAAACTTGCAGCCAGTTAAACTGGATTAAAGTTGACTCAACCTCTGTCCTGTGCCCTTTTGTGTACCACATTGCGCATGGAGAAAAGAAAGAAGACCAAAGAACTGTCTGAGGATTTGAGAAGCAAAATTGTGACGAAGCATGGGCAATCTCAAGTTTAAGCTGTCCTGCAGTCTGAGGGTACAACAGTGTCAACCCATACTATCCGGCGGCGTCTGAATGAAAAGGTTTTCTATGGTAGGATACCCAAGAAGACCCCACTTCTGACCCAGATACATAAAAAAGCCAGGCTCGAGTCAAAACTTACCTGAGAAAGCCAAAATTGTTTTGGAAGACTGTTCTCTGGTCAGATAAGACAAAAGTAGAGCTTTTTGGGAAAAGGCAACAATATGGAGTTTACAGGAAAAAAAACGAGGCCTTCAAAGAAAAGAACACGGTCCCCACAGTCAAACATGGCGGAGGTTCCCTGATGTTTTGGGGTTGCTTTGCTGCCTCTGGCACTGGACTGCTTGACCGTGTGCATGGCATTATGAAGTCTGAAGACTACCAACAAATTTAGCAGCATAATGTAGGGCCCAGTGCGAGAAAGCTAGGTCTATCTCAGAGGTCATGGATCTTCAAGCAGGACAATGACCCAAAACACACTTCAAAAAGCACTAGAAAATGGTTTAAGAGAAAGCACTGGAGACATCTAAAATGGTGAGCAATGAGTCCAGACCTGAATCCCATCGAACACCTGTGGAGGCATCTGAAAATTGCAGTTTAAAGAAGGCACCCTTCAAATCTCAGAGACCTGGAGCAGTTGGCCAAAGAAGAATGGTCTAAAATTCCAGCAGAGCATTGTAAGAAACTCAGTGATGGATACCGGAAGCGGTTGTTCGCAGTTATTTTGTCTAATGGATACGGGAAGCAGTTGTTCGCAGTTATTATGTCTAAAGGTTGTGCTACCAAGTATTACGCTGAGGGTGCTTTTGTCCGGCCCATTTTTGGAGTTTTGTGTAAAATGATAATGATTTAATTTTTTTTTTCATTCTTTTGTATGTTTTCATTGCAAGTAAAATACATGAAGATATTACTACCAAAGCATTTGTAATTGCAATCCTTTTCTGGGAGAAATCGAGCATTATCTGACAGAATTTCCGGGGTGCCAATACTTTTGGCCAGCAATGTATGAACCAGTTGACATTTTACATTTTTACTGCCACCTTGTGTAAGAATTCATTGCATCCAGGGGCGTCACTAAACCTGATACAATACTGGGGCACAGTGGGGCACTGGCGAGCGAGCAAAAAAAAAATTTTTTTAGCATTTATCTATCAAAAAAGTCAGAAATAGCACTATGTATGTGTGAGATGTGCTCTAATACTTTTGCATGCTAAGGTTAATAATGTGTGTTTAAAACTAATAGTTATAGCTACAGTCTTATTTAAAAGTCTTAAGGCCTTACAAAAGAAAGAATGTGTCACGGAAGGTCACATTCAACTGAAGGACAGATGCCCAGCTTGACCCAGAGAGGTAGATTTCCTGTTTTAGGTTTCTATTGCTGACCATAAAGTTTCAACACAATGAGACAAGACAAATAACTGCCCGCATTCTTTTCTCAAGATAACAGCTATTTCTCAAGATGTGAAACTCACACATGTATGTTGAAACTTTCTCACTTGTCAATAAAAGCTGAGCTCCTCAGGATGAAAATCAGAGAAGCTTGCTGGGAGCCACGAGCTCCCATCAACCTTTTTCTCCTGACAGCGTAAAACCTTATCCCTGTCTCCATTCTGATCCTCTCTCCGTCCTCCCTCAGGTCTTTTATTATTTTCTTAGTACAGTAGTAAGATTAGACCCAACATTTCTTTGGTGCCGAAACCCGGGACCTAAAAATCCGCGTTCTTCCGGACCGCCGCGGGGCCAACGGACGCCGCCGGGATATTTACGACCTTTTTCTCATGACCGGACGGCTGTGCCTTTGTTCCTGCGACGACCCGGATTGCCGGTGACAGGTCCCAGACGAACCAGGGCAGGACGGAGTGAGGTAGGATAAAGTCTAATTAAGTTGTTGACGCTTTCGGGTTTAAATACGGGGCGGATTGAATTGTGAAGTCGAAGTACTGACTCATAATTGTTCGAAGTACGGAACATCCGTTAAGTAAACCGTTGAAATTTAAACCATCCTAGTTCGAAGTACTGAACTATTGTGTGACGAATTGCGTGCGTTTAAAGGGTCTAAAAACGTTATGTAAACAGTAATCCTCGAAGTACTGAGGACTAACACACAGGCGATATTTTGCGAAGTAAAGACAAAATATTGCGGAAAGCGGGCCGAAGTACCGAGCCATAGAAAGTTATAAAAACGTCCGAACCAGGAGTCAGGGACGAGGTAAAGCAAACGTAATAGCGTGATAAAAAGCAAAAGTGAAAAGTCCGTGCACGGCAATAAAATACAGGCGACCAAAACTTAACACAAAACAACTAAGAGATTAAATAGGCAACGTAAATAAAACATAAACGCGTTACGTGTGAAAACTGATAAAAACCAAAAGTAAAAATGGGAAAAGAACAAAGCAAACAAATAAAAGAACACCATGATGTAGTGTTCATGCAGGAACAATTTCCAGGAAGTTGTTGTTATTTAGAAACATGGGTCAGACAACACCATTTTGATCCGACACTCAAAAAAGGGGAGAATGTAAAAAAATTGAAGGAGAAACTGCAAGTGAAAAAAGAGAAAGCGAAGGGGAAGAGCAAAGAAGGCATAGAGGACCAGCTAAAAGTCCTTTCAGTGTGGGAAAAACAAAGCAAGAAAAGGCTACAGCAAGTTGAAGAGAAGAGAAAGAAAAAAGAAGTGCGAAAGAATGAAGAAAAGTCAACTCTGGCTACAATTAAAATACAGCCAGATGAGGAAACAACACGTCCTGCCCCACGCACAGAGCAGGGAGTGTATGCGGAGCAAAGAGGAAGTGCACTAGTCATGTCCATAGTGATAATTGGTGAATTGTGATGTTGAAGGTTTGAGTAAGTTGTATTGAGGACAGAGGTAACCGTAAGTCTAAGTAAAGATGGGTGGCGAATGTGTTTGGTTGTTTGGTGGATGTCCAGAGTGACAAGAAGGAGCTGAGAAAGTAGGGTTGAGAAAGTTTTGGGCGTGTGAGACGAACGTCGATAAGTGAGGGAATTGTTTGTAAATAGCTGACCGTTCGTTGCGTAATTAGTTGACCGTTTATTGCGCAAAATCGGGAAAAAAGAGAAGTTTTTCAACATGAGGAGTGCGGCCCTTCGGTGGCCCCTATTTGCAACATGGGGTCCTCGACGGCATCCGCTGGGTTTTTGCCCAAATTAATTATAAGGGAAGGTTGTAATTGCAGCTGGGAATATTCCAGCCTTTCCCTTGTACTATTTAGGATATGAATTTTTAAAATGGAATCTCAATAGAGATAAAAATAGACTATTGAGCTAAATTCAAAATAAGAACGCTCTTAAAAGAAAATAAGAGAATGGCTAAAAGAGAAAGAAAATAGTTAATGTTTTGAAAAAGGAAAAGCTCAACTGTTGATAAATAGCTATTTGAAAACAAACTTAACAGATTTATTTTAAGCAAAGAGCTAGTATATTTGATAAAAAGAAAATTAGATTGTTAGAAAGGTTTTTCATTCAAGAATAGATATTGTTCATAATATTATTTGAAAGTAAATTCTTCTGAATTCAGGTGAGAAATGACCAACTTTTAGATGTATCGAGCTAATAAGAACAAATAATAATATTTACTCCAAGTAAGTAGAGTAATTTGAAATAGATTGACTAAATTAGATTTTGAAGAACGTGGCAAAATACAGTAAGAACTGTCAAAAAAACTTCCCATTAATTCTTGGGAATGATAATAGATATCAATGCTAGTCTTATAGATAAAGAGCGGTCCAAATGTTGGTTAGCAAACTCCTGTTGAGGGAGGAGCAGCGGTTTGGTATATGTCACAAAATGAATAAATATCAACAGCTGATGAAAAATCAGTTTTAGCAGATGTTAGAGCAATTCTAAACTGCTGCTTTTTAAGAATGGTAGAAATAGTTTAAACTAGGGAAATAAGTTGTTACAGGGAGTGTATAAATAATGATAACAAATCAAAAGTTGGGATTAAAAAACCGTTCTAAAAATTCACACGGAAAGCAGATAATTCTACCAACCTGGAGTGACATACAAATGGATGTTTCTTAGTGCATGAAAAAACATTCTTTGTTCTCCTCTGGACTGCTGAATTATCCTCTATTATAAATTATATGGATGTCAGTTGAAAATGATTGGAATTAAAAATTGAATTGAATGCTATAAGAGGTAGTGTTTTAGGTGTTAAAGAATAGCAGAGAAGTCATAGTGGAATAAAAAAGATTGCTTAAAAGAGTATTGCTGTCCCACAATACCCTCCCATTCAAATGAAAAACTTTGCCTGGGTAAAAAAGTCTGATTTTGACTTATGTGGACAACACACTGTGATATGGAAAATTCAAATTTGAAATAGAAATTTAAATTGATTACAAAATTTACCCAAAAGATACCCTAGGCCTATTGAGATACTGTATTTGACTAAAAACAATTAATTGAATAGATTATAATTGCGTCGTGGAATCGTAAATTTTGGATTACATGTTGATGAATCTTCAACAGTGACCCAAAGAAGGTGAAAAGACATTTTTGTCAGCTCTAAAGAAATTCCAAAACAAAGACAAATTCATTCCATTTTTGTAATCTTGAGTGGAACATTGCGCGATATATTAATGCCACTGCAAAATTCAATTTACTGATTAAAATGGGAACTGACAAAAAATTGATCATAAGTAAATATTGGCATTTGCCAAGTGGAAATTATTATACTGGGAGAATTGTAACTCTAACTTTGGGTTGATTGCGGAACGTAAACTGTTTTTGATACGGTAATAGTAACGGTAACAGTAATAGCATGGGGTTTCAGAAATGGGTTATTTGTTATTCTTGAATTTACGATACATGATTACCATTCTCCCAAGATAAGCTTAATCTTTGATTTTAGACTTTGAATATATCACGTTTATCCTCAGTATCTTTATTTCACATTTTTATTGACATAACATTTGTTTTGAGGATATGTTTTAATGTAGAGTTTATAAAAGCTAATTTAATTTGGTTTCCTGTTTTGAATAATGAGTCAATTGTTTAGACCGTGCTGACAAATTAAGTTAACTGAGAATTCTGCAGTAGTGCGAAAACAAACAATCTTGAATGCAGCAAAACCAAAAAACAAATGATGTTATTTTTAGGATTGTGCAATCACTGCCGAGCCTGGCTGTTAGATTTTGACCTCAAGCCAATGTCAATGAATGATCAATTGAATTGGACACCTGAAGCCGAAGTACCTTTCAGGAAACTGTAAACAGACTTGGCAGGCTCCTCAGTCTTAGCACATCCAAACTACCAAATGCGTTAGTTATTTGTAAATGTGAAGCCAAAAATAATGGGCTTGGTGACGTGTCAATCGGGAGCAGGCTGGCGGATGAAGCAGCCAAGATAGCGGTTGTAAATCAACGCAATACAGCTAAAATGCACTTATTGGCTGAAACTGAACCGCAACAACTAATAGATAAAAAACTTAAAGGCTATCAAAACATAGCATCGCAAACAGAAAAGCAAAAATGGGCGATGAAAGGTTTCTACCAAAATTATTGATCATATGGGCAGCTGAATTGAGCCACATGATTGTCAAGTGTCTACAGGGGGGAGGATTGAGTTGTTTAATAATTGGTTAATAGACACTATGACAATTGTGGCCCAATGTCTTCAATTCATGCTTGGAAAAATGTCTTCAATTCATGCTTGGAAAACAAAAAATTTGTTTTCAGTGTTTACTTTGCATAAACAATGTTAAGAGAGACTGAAAAGAGGGAGGTTTAACAATGGACCCCACTTCAGAGTTGAGGGCCTAATGGAAGTGGGCAGACTGTTAAAAATTGAAATGGAAAAAAAGAAGAGAAAACCCATTGTATGTACAGACCCCAGTCGGCTGGACTAGTGGAAAAAAGACAAATTAATAACAGATTGATGCAGAAGGAAAAAACTTGCCACTTTTTGGACTTCCAGATTGAAACCCAGGATCTGTTAAGGGTTCTGGCAGCATTCCAGCTCATATAAAGAAACAGTTTGATCCAAGACAAGGTCGCGACAACAATGATCTGCCAGAATGTTCTGATCCACAGACTCTCAAGGTGCGGGTCGGAGACTTGGTGATCCTGAAAGTGTTGCAGCGTGCCTGGTGGGACAGTAAACGCTGAGTGAACGCTGGGACGGTCCTTACGAGATGGTGGGCTTCAGCCCGACTGCAGTGAAAGTCTCCGGAGGCACTGGGTGAATTTGTCAGTCCCAGTGCAAGCTCTTCCGGTTGCCAGAAGGACCTAGCGACACCAGTCCACCAGACCCTGATTCCTAAAGTCCCGACCTCACCTAAAGTCATTAAGAGCGGTGGAGGGTTTCCGGCCTGCTGGCAGCCCGTCCGCTCTTACGAATGACCTCCCGTCATTGGATGGAGGAGTCTACTTCGCATTGTCAAACGCCTGCTCTCTACTGTGGACCAAAAGGTCAACACCATGTTTGTCGCCTACTCAGCCAAATACGACCTTGTGTCACAGGTCCCCCTAGAAGAACCAGATACGGACTTGGACAGTGACGATACGGACACTATCGTCTAAAATAGATTCCCCACACCGGCCATCCCGACTCTGCAACCCTATGGACTCTCGATAAATAACACCGACGCGGCGATCATAAATCGCTGAAATATGGCGTTCAAAAGAGTTCCAGATTGTACCTACATTTACCAAATGTTGTGTTGAATTGTGTGTTTTTCATGGAGCCATGGCATGAAGCTGCTCTCGTCCCTAGCGTAAATGGGGAGGGAATAGGGGAATTTTGTCCTTAATTTTAAGGTTTTTTTTCGCCCCTATTGTGGCATTTTATAACTCCTGCTAATGGATAATTGACGAGTCAGACACCAACCCCACTCTCGGGAATGTCTAACTTTGATGAAAGCTGAAAAGTTTTAAACCCACAACAGGAGGGAAATGTAAGATGTGCTCTAATACTTTTGCATGCTAAGGTTAATAATGTGTGTTTAAAACTAATAGTTATAGCTACAGTCTTATTTAAAAGTCTTAAGGCCTTACAAAAGAAAGAATGTGTCACGGAAGGTCACATTCAACTGAAGGACAGATGCCCAGCTTGACCCAGAGAGGTAGATTTCCTGTTTTAGGTTTCTATTGCTGACCATAAAGTTTCAACACAATGAGACAAGACAAATAACTGCCCGCATTCTTTTCTCAAGATAACAGCTATTTCTCAAGATGTGAAACTCACACATGTATGTTGAAACTTTCTCACTTGTCAATAAAAGCTGAGCTCCTCAGGATGAAAATCAGAGAAGCTTGCTGGGAGCCACGAGCTCCCATCAACCTTTTTCTCCTGACAGCGTAAAACCTTATCCCTGTCTCCATTCTGATCCTCTCTCCGTCCTCCCTCAGGTCTTTTATTATTTTCTTAGTACAGTAGTAAGATTAGACCCAACAGTATGTAAACCTGTATATACAAGTTTCTTGAGCGAAACATGGTCGGCGCCATCTTTGACAATTTCTGCTCTGAACTTTGGTTTAGACAGAACAACATGAAGTGCGGTTGAAGTAAGCAGTGTGTTGACAAAGTTAAAACTGCAAAATCAAACCAGAGGAACCCACGGAATCTCCAAAAATGGATTCAGCACGACATAGATGAGACTCCGAGACTTTCTGTGCTATGTGTGAACTCCTGGAAGCGCCTATATATAGTTCGAAGTGGAATGTTTTGATCCTAGACCAGCTGGTAGCTACAATGCGCCAGTGTGGATCTACCTCGCCATTCGCCTTAAATCAAAACCAGCAGCAGAAAATAAGTTAAGGATGTGCTTTAAACCTAAAAGATCCACCTAAAAGATTATATGTTTGTTCTTATCACTTCGTTGATCATTCGTGGAAAAAATTCTAACAACCTGTGGAGCCTGTGTTAACGTGAGGTGTTGATATGCCGGCCACATGAGTGACCAAAATGAGATGAAATTACATATAATATTACAGTTGTCGAATGTAGAAGGGCTGACACAGATTTTGTTGTTACAGGGAAATAATACAAGGTATTTTTCACCTGGTTAGATTATAGTTATGGTACAATTAGCTCATCACACATGTACTGTACATATCAACGCAACTAGTATGTCGTTTTTTTATTGCAGATATTGACCACAATAAAACTTTTGGGCAACATGATTTCATCTTTTATTCTAAACCATTGGTGCATTTGCAGAACAGGTCAATAAATCACAATTTATAAAATTATTTAAAAAATATATTAACGAAGGTGGAGCATAAATCGAGCCTTCCTTCATCAAGCTAGAATGCACGTAGTCTCGATGTGTCCATCCACGTATAGTAAGTTGTTGTGAGGCACATCGTGTCCTCCCTTGCCTAACAGCGTTTTCTACCTGTAAACAAACGAACAAAAAAAAACGTCTAACTCTTGCATTTATGCACTTAGGATAAGAAGCCCGTGTATGACTTGTAGTAGATGAGTGTTTGTTTTCTATTTCTTTATCGTTGAAAAACTAGCAAAGCTAATGACGTCTCAGCTGTGACACAACACACAGAATTGTTGTGAAATTGATCATAATTGTACCTGTTATTGCTTTGTGGTGGCACTGCCTTGGTTCCACAACTGCCTTCATGAACACAAAATTCCTGTATTCATGTATCAGGACACATTCAACTTTAAAATTCCTGTATTCATGTATCAGGACACATTCAACTTTGTTTCTGTGCCGGTAGGTACAGGATGCCTCAGAGCTTTTTAGGTTTCTGATTGTGTCTCCATCCAATGCCATTAAATCAATTAAATACACACATATTTTGGTTGTGGTGACTCTTAGCCATTTCTTCACGTTGTCCTCCCGTTTCGTGATGATGGCAGATGGATGCAGTATTTCCAAATGGTCTTTTTTGAGGGATTTTGATGAGTGATGACACTCAGTTCCATTGTTTTTTGGTTAGAAAACGTGGAAAACGGAAGTCGCAGCAGAAATGCGGAAGTGGGAAGTACCTTGGAAACCTGTCAATAATCAAACCAAAATACATGTTTCTGTAAAACAAGGACTTTTTTTGTTTTTCAGCCATCAGTATTCAAAATCGAAATTGGGACATCCCTTGTTGAGAGTCAATTCAGCTCTGCTCATGCTGATCAACATACGTCTCTCCTTCACTGCTTCCTGAACTCTGCTGCTCTACTGTGTCTAAACAGAATGGGGATATATTACTGTAATTGTTATGCAATTAATTAGTTTCTCAACTGGCAGGTTGTGACCTAAAAATGGTTTATGTTGCCTAAGTTGGTTACCTAGCTTACCTCTCTCATTCCTCCTTGCTGCGAGCAAATAATTTTCTTTAGGGTTGTCATAATTATTGCGTTAACGGGCGGTAATTAATTTTTTAAATTAATCACGTTAAAATATTTGACGCATTTAACGCACATGCCCCGCTCAAACAGATTAGGGTTAGCACAGTATCATGTCCCTGTTACTTGTGTTTTTGTTGTTGTTTTGTTGCCCTCTGCTGGCGCTTGGGTGCGACTGATTTTATTTTACGGCAGGGAGCCCATGTGACGTCTCGCTTGGCGACGTCAACAATGGCGAGCTACTAGTTTATTTTTTGTTTGAAAATTGTACAAATTATATTAAAACAAAAACATTCAGAGGGGTTTTAATATAAAATTTCTATAACTTGTACTAACATTTATCTTTTAGGAATTACCATACAAGTCTTTCTATCCATGGATCGCTTTAACAGAATGTTAATAATGTTAATGCCATCTTGTTGATTTATTGTTCTAATAAACAAATACAGTACTTACAGTATGTACAGTATGTTGAATATATATCCGTCTTGTGTCTTATCTTTCCATTTCAACAATAATTTACAGAAAAATATGGCATATTTTATAGATGGTTTGAATTGCGATTAATTACGATCAATTATTTTTAAGCTGTGATTAACTCGATTAAAATCTTAATCGTGCCTCCTGCCTCCGCCTTCCCCTCTCTTCTCTGGCTGGGCATCCGCCCTGCGCTCTGTCACGGGTCGCTGGCTGGGCGCCGGTGTATCGGCGGGGTGTCGCCTGCACCGGCGGGGGACCCTGCCTTGCCTGGGGCTTGGTGGGCCGCTGGGGGTCCCGTGGCGTGTCGTGCCGGTTGGGGGGCTGCGGCTGTGGCTCGTGGCCTGGGTGGGCGGGGGGCCTGGTGGGTGTAGGCGTGGGGTTGGTGATGCGTCCCCTCCTGCCATCCCTGAAGGCCGGTTGATGGGTGCGCGGGTGGCCCGGGGGACCACCCTGGGTCCCGGGGGGGGGGGGGGGGGGGGGGACGATGGCTCCTTTGCTGCGCTGTGGGAGGAGCGATGGGCTGCGCATGGCCCCCCGCCCCCCCGCCCGCCCTCCCTCCCCGGGCTGGCTGGGTGGGGGCCGTGGCCCTGGGTTGGCGCCCGCGCAGCTTCTCCGCCCGTCTGCGTGGCTGTCGCGCGCCCGGTTGGGCCTGCGTGCTGCTGGATGTGGTAGGGCATGCTCTGGTTGGGGGTCCCGGTGCCGGGATTGGCGATGCGGCGGCGTAGGGTTGGTCGCCAACGGGCTTACACTCATAAGAGATTCACACGATGACTGGGTTCTAGATCACAGAACTGATTTGTGTACACTCTACCCCTTTCAATCACTTAGCTTATAGACACCCCCATTCTCCTCTTTCACTGGCCAATAGGCCCCCACATGGTGTAAAACCGGAAATACATCTCGCTGACGATAGCACCAGCATATTAGTAACTAGTTTAGGTGTTCAATGTATTTCTAGTTGTTGTTTGTGTATGTGTTTCTTTTCCTTCTTCTCTTGTATTTCTTTTCTTCTGTCCCCCCATAATCCCTTCCTGTTCGCTGCTTTGTCATAATAAAAAGGTATTTTGAATGATCACAATGGGAGTATGTCAGACTCTCAATGTGAAACATTAAAACTGTTCAGAATCCGGGCACTTAGACTTCCATTCTCTGTGTCAAACAGCTGAACAGGACAGGTTTAAAAAAAAAAAAAAAAAAAAAAAAATCTTAATCGTTTGACAGCCCTAATTTTCTTTTATCCATCTGCAAGAGTAATGCTGTTTGAGTCAAATAGAAAAAAAGAATAATACATCTTGCTTCAGATTACAGGGACTGCAGTAACAAATAAAATACTTGTAAAACAGCTGGAAATCATGATTAGCACGAATACAAAATTGTTAGAGGTTATATCCAATAGATAGGTAATTAATTCACATGGATTGATTCTATTCATTTTGGTCATATGAACAAATAAGAAAAAATAGCACCAATATTGATACAGTTCAAGTGCCACATATCATATTAACACAATATTAGACGAAGCTCTTGAGTGGGAGCTTCTCACTCAAATCGCATTTAATCGTCAGACGTCATTGTATTCATAGGCACACACACCTTAATATTGATGCTGCATTCACGTGTTGCTGGAGTAATAAAAAAAAAAAAAAATCTGTATTACAGTGTTTTTCAACCTCTTCTGAGTCATGGCACGTTTTTTACATTGGAAAAAATGTCGTGGCACACCACAAACCAAAAATGTTCCAAAATTACTTCCTGTACAGTATATCTATTCATTCATCCATTCATTCATTTTCCATGCCGCTTTTCCTCACGAGGGTCGCGGAGATACCGGCATCAGGGCCGAGCATCTGACAATTACTTTGCAGGCTGGTAGTATTAATTTCTCTGCCACAGTGTGGGACTTTTTGAATTTAGCAACAAGTTCTGCAACAAGGTAACTAGCTTTGAGGGCTTTCTCATTTATTTACCTTTGTAATTTTCCTCAAAAAAGTTGCTTTGTTTCTCTGTGTTTTCACAAAGGCGAACAAAATAGTCCATCGACTTGCTTTGAAGCGACGGGTGTTTCGTTTGGAGATGACTTTTAAGATTGTTTGGCACCATGGCGCTGTTTGATAGCTGCTCGTGTCGCATTCAAGAACTGCTCTGATTTATAGCCATCGGCCACCTAGCCTTTCTCGACAATGTGTTGGAATAAAACACTGGGGGAGGATTCACGGTCGTCACATATGGATAAAATAGAAAGAACACTTTCGTGTATATCGACACTTGACGAGTCTAATCCAACGACGTACAGTAGACGTGCTGGCTAGAAATCCGAGCGGTTCTTGAACGCGACACGAGCACTACCTGCCTCATTTGCACACAACCGAAACCTTCTACCTAGTCCTTCCTTCCTCCCTTCTGCAACTCCGCCCGACAACGTTAAAAAAACAAACAAAAAAAAAACAAAAAAAAAAGCGATATTGGATACACACCTGACAATCTCTCACGGCACACCGGTTAAAAAACACTGCTCTATTACATTGTGTCTATAAAAAGCGCCAAACAGACAATACTGATTGTTTGGAAGTATTTTGGATCCGAGAAGGGCAACAAACCATCTACATCAGTTTACAGTCCATTTCATAAGTGGTGGATGCTGTAGAAGTGCTTTGGGCACGGACTGCACCGAGCAATCAGTATGTCGCATTCTTTTGTATCTGCGTGTGTGTGACTTCTCTGATACCTTTTATGAAGTGTGAAGTGAAGTTTGGTGTCGACATGGTATTTGTTTACCGGTGTGTATTGTGCAGTTGTGTTGAATGCATGCATGTTTCTTGGTTACAGTTTCAAACACTTAAATGAATTAATTTATATAAAAACAAGAAAAGACAAAGCCTTGTGTTTTATAGGAAGACATTCAACGTTAGCTGGCTGTCGGGCAGTGTACACGCACTGTTTTGGGCAGTATTTTTTTTTTTTAATTTTAAGGGCTAAAAAAGTAACAAAATAATCCAGAAATACAATAGCCCTGCAAAAAGAAACAAAAATATATGTATTTTATACTCCACAACACACCCGGAAAAAGAGGGAGTATTTGTGTGCCCTTTTCCCACCAAAATAAAAACCTTCACTCTCATGCACAAATTGTGGCCCTTTGTTTAAAAAAAAGGCGATTGGACGTCTATCATCGTCAATGCACTGAAACATTTAAGAGAACCAAAACATGAAGTAGAAACCTACAAAAATGAAATGCAAAACATCACAAACAGATGATTCATCCGATCTTAAGGCGTACAAAAGTGTCACCTTGATAGGCAGCAACCAGACTTTATTGAGAAAAACAGCGATTTAAGAAACACTGTCTGTGTAAGAGTGCCACAGAGCAGCAAGCAAAGCTGGATGATGATAGTTCACACCTGGAAGAGTCTGTCAAAAGAGGGACGTTGTCATGCATTAAACATGGGCGTGAGAATTTTATACCCCCTCTAGTGACACTGTGCTACGGATGGCGGGAGATTACCATCCGGGAGATATATGAGCGCCTGTTAAAGTGTCGCTGGCGGGTGCCTCAGGGAGGCTAACGGCCACCCTCACGCCCTCCAACAAGCTCCTACGGTGGCGTTTACAGCCTGGACGGTCCGAGCGATGCGGAAAGAGGAACAAAGGTTTGGAGCATGAGATTCCGCGGGTCGATGTACGCCTTAACCAGAAACTTGACATTCGCTGGTTTCCCCAGCTGCCTTCTCTTTGGCTTGTAATGTCTGGGAATTAAAGCGCTTTGATATTTCAATTTCCATAAATTGCACGGGGGTATCCAACAGCGAGCCCTTTGCAGGCAGGAGAATGGGATTGCTAAGCATGGTACAAAAGCGACAAGCAGACATTAAACAAGACATTTTTCCTCATCCGGCTACTCCATAAATTAAGCCAACGCTCCACGAGACGGACTTCCCTAATAGATTAGATGACATTTACGCCCATTCTGTTAAGCCTTGCTCAGACTGGCAGCCAAAATCTGATTTTTAGCCCATCCAGTCCAAAACTGGATGGTTCTTTTGTAGTCTGAACAGTCACAATGCGAAAGAATCAGATTTTTGTGAAAAGGATTGAAACTGGCTGCGTTCAGACTGCAGGCATATCAGATTAAATCCAGAATCCTCCTCAAATCTGATTTTAAGGGCTGACTGTTCATACTATTTTTAGCAAGTGTCCAAATCGGATCTGGGCCTGTTAAGACTTGACCACATTATTGACCCATCTGACAGGTTGCTGTGGGAACGAAGGCGTCATCCAGCGTGGAGTGACGTCGCAGACAGTCAAAACCCATTTGAGCTGTTCAGACTGCCCATAACGGATATGAAACTACCTCCCTTATGTGGTTTCAATCTCTGCAAAAATAAGATTTTTATGCAGTGTTGTTTTTGGCAGCCCTTTTAATTTTTGTTTTAGTCTTAGTCTTTTGGACGAAAATACTTATTAGCCTTAGTAATATTTTAGTAATTTCAAAATATGTTTGTCTTCGTATAGTTTTAGTCGACGAAATTGCATACAAATTTCAAGTTTTAGTCAACAGTTACTCAAAATGTTTTCGTCTGGAAAATTTAAAAGTTTTAGTCCAAAGATAAATAAGGTTTCGAATGAACATAGACAGATGAGCACATATTGTAGCATCTACAAGGACAATGCCAACTTGGTGATGATAATACACACTCAACAGGAAAAAGCAGTACATCATTTTCAATTCAACCCATCGAGGAACTAGAAACAGTATGTATAAAAACGTTGTCCGAGCTAAGCCTGAACTATATATCGTTTAAACATCGCCATCGCGATGAGCGCATGCGCGATAGTCCCATCGCAAGGACGTGCGATAGTTTTTATTTATTTATTTTTAATCCAAATACGCCTTGCTCTCTGCTCTGCGCGCAGCCTCCCACCCTCCCTCTCCCAGCTCTTCGGCACTGCGCACTTGCCTATTAAAGTTAACATGCTGGTTGTCTTTGATCTAGCCAAAGAAGCGGACTTCACACCCGCAAAGTGTCAATCATCGTTTAACTTGTTAAACAGTTTTTGCAAGGAAGCCATGCTGGAATGAATGTGTGTGTGTGGAGACGTTCGAGAAATATAAAATAAACGCCAGACGTGATCATGAGGAGTTTGTAATTTCTACATGTCACTCCAAGAGTCACCGCCAAGGTAGGTAAACAGAACCGCTATATATTTTTTTAATGTTGCTATTCTTAGAGTCTAGCCAGAAGTTATAATCAATATTTCCCAGTAATTGCTCATTTACCACACAAAACAGCTGAAGTGGGCTAATAGCTAAATGCCATTATGCTCTCCTCTAGACTTATTGACCAGAGAAGCCAAGTGGCTCTGCTTTAGACTGGCAAGTGTTTTAAGAAGACGCTCGCCGTTCTGGAGCTAATGCTAATCCAAATGCGAATGCTACGCTAACGCTAGGATTTACATTTAGCTTCTGATGATTATTCAGCACAGACCTTTGAAAAGCTAAAGCAGCATTGCATATTCTCTCTTGCAAAGATAAGAAAACAAATCTTACCATGTTTCCAAACAAGCAAAATGGAGTGGAGCCTAGCTTTAGACCCATTCTAAACTCCAGTGAGGAGAGTAAGGGAGAGGCGCAGCACACCTCACATGAGTGACACGACCCAAACGCTGCTACGATGCAAGCTGACGTACTCCACGTGCAATATGAAAATGTCACGCATTGTGAACATATGACAGAAACAATGTCGCATTATCGTCTCGTTGTCGTCTCGTCAGACGAAAACTGGCATTTGTTTCTTTACGTTCTAGTCCCCCAAGGTACGTTTTAAGCATGAAAACTTGACGTCACTGTTTGGATTACTAAAGAGCCATCCAGTTTCAATCTGGATGGGATAAAAATCTTGATTTTTACTGCTAGTCTGAACATGGTTGAACAGCCAAGATTAGTTTTGACGGTCCACGACGTCACACTACGCTGGATGGCGCGTTTGTTGCAACCTGTAGGATGGTTGATAATTTGGCCCAGTCTGAACAGGTCCAGATCTCATTTGGGCACTTGCCAAAAATAGTGTAAGCAGTCAGCATTAAAAATCGAATTTGAGGAGGAGTCCAATTGGAATCAGATATGCCTGCAGTCTGAACAAAGGCTTAAGGATCCTTGATTTTTTTTTTAGTTTGGTTTCCCTGTCTTGTGATTACCCGATTGCTTTCCCTCATGTTCTGCATTGTCTAGTGACTCTACATACAAGTACCCATTTGTAGTTTTTTCTTGCGTTTTGGCCTGGCATCTACATGCAGATTTCAGGCAATCAAACTAATGGTTTGAAAACCTACCAAACAAAGTGTAGATGTACACATTCTGTGTTTGATGCGACTGTGTATGTTCATTAATAACAGAAGATTGCGTTTTTTTTTGTTTTTATATATAGCCGAAACGTCACTGCCTGCAAATATCTATCATCACATATGCAACCCATGTCTAGATTCTGAGACAGTACACTTCAACTCCCGAGGGTTTTGACGGTGCTCCTAGTCCAGGTGCATTTTTTTCTTGCTTGTTTTTAAACACTAGATCCTGCTCCACATTCAACAACACAGACAAAGGACGATGTCAAGGACAGTTGTACTATCTTCGCCATTCCACGTCTGAAGCATGTCCTCCTTTCAAGTCAAGCCGTATTAGCACTATGCAGATTCGTCACTGCTTTAATGTGTGCAACCATTTGTTGAAGTTTTAATTAAAGATATGAAACACAATGGCTCGCTATTTACGGTCAGCTACAATGAATTATGAACAGTGTTTAATGTTGCTTCCATATCTGGTTAATGTGTAAGCTTTGTTTGCCACTTTAGATTTTTACACTTTGTTATTTTTGGACTAGAAAGCTTTTAGTTGGATAAATATACTTCGAGTTTTGCACCTCAACATGCACTTCTGCTGCATTTTTGGCAACCCTTTTAATTTTCGTTTTAGTCTTTTGAATGAAAATATTTATTAGTCTTACTCATATTTTTTTGTCATTCCAAACTGTGTTCGTCTTCATCTAGTTTTTGTTGACAAAACTTAAGACTACTTTCGTCTAATTTAAGTCGATGATTACTCAAACTGTTATCATCGGTAAAATTCAAACGTTTTACCGTATTTTTCGGACTATAACTCGCGTTTTTTTTTCATATTTTGGCTGAGGTTCGACTTATACTCAGGAGTGACTTATGTGTGAAATTATTAACACATTATGATATCATTTCACGTGTTATTTTGGTGTTTTGGAGTGACACTGATGGTTTGGTAAACTTATTAGCTTGTTCTTTATGCTATAGTTATCTGAATAACTCTTAATAGCTATGGCCACGTTCCCGTTCTGCCTTTGGCAATGTGTGTTCAATTGTATTATTGACGTTTTTATATTGAAATGCATGCTTTTAGTTTGTGGCGCTTTCACGCCCACGTGGGAGCGCACTCGCACTTGTTTACGTGAAGAAGAGCGCTCACACGCCAGAAGAAGACAGACAGCTATGGAGCTGTGAGTGAGTGGACGAGTTAGCGAGAGAGAAACACGGCTGCGAACCTACGTTCATTGTTTATGCTTGTAAAATATCTCTACAGAGGCAACGCCTGTGTCTATCATCTTTTCTGTTGTTGTTGTGTGTTTTCCACCTGCGATCGGACACTTAGAGCCAGTTGTGTGGTTGTTTGAACGATGTGCTAATGCTCGCGAACGCATGCTAACCGTTTATGTCATTGCTGTAAGAGCACCTAATTATCATTTATTTACATTGATGCGTATCTGTTTGGTATCGAGGACCAAATTGATTCAGCAAATTATACGGACGTCCAGCATCGTCATTTGGGAGTTCGCTGTATAGCCAGGACCGAGCCGTAGCGTCCTGGTGAGGACAGTATATTCGCATTTCGTTGTTCATGCACTGTACACTGTACATTTATTCAGCATGTTGTTCTTTATATTATTTTTATATTAAATTGCCTTTCAAGATGACATATCTGTTCTATGTGTTGGATTTTATCAAGTAAATTTCCCCCCAAAATGCGACTTATACTCCAGTGCGACTTATATATATTTTTTTCTCTTCGTTGGGCATTTTATGGCTGGTGCGACTTATACTCAGGTGCGACTTGTAGTCCGAAAAATACGGTAGTCCAAAAATAAATAATGGTTTCTAACGATTTTGAATGAAGATTGACAGACAAGCACATATTGTAGCGTCTACAAGGACAACGCCGACTTCATGATGTTAATAAAGACTCAACAGGAAAACAGTACATTATTTTCAATTTAATATAGCCACAAACGCTATGTAAAACAAGCTGTCCTAGAGTTTAAGGTGATGCTCGCCACACTAAACGTAAATGGTACGTTAATGCTACAAGTTACATTGAGTGTGTGATGATCAATCAGCACAGACCTTTAAAGCTAAAGCAATATTATATATTCTTTCTTGCCAAGATAAGAATACAAATCTTACTATGTGTTTCAAAACAACCAAGCCTGGAGCCTGAAGAGGACACCGGTGATTGAGTGACTGATATCCTTTTTCAACCTGAAGAATGAGCATACTCATTCAGTGCTGGAGCTAATGCTTTGTTGGTTCGTTTTGCGTGTTTCCCAAACAGCAGTTGACTTTCCATGTGCAAAGGATCCAAATTGGGGCCAGGTCATGCGTCACCAGAATACGTCAATATGTGAACCAAACCAGCGGCGGTAAATGCAACAAAGACGAAGAAACGCAGTCGATGAACCTGCCTCCAGCCCCCTGACGAAGTTAGCCCTTTGCTGGCTCTCGTCTGGCCCAGGAATGAGTTGGTGCCTGCTGAGCACCCGTTTTCAGGGGCTAATGCTCGTGCTTGGGTGATTGAAACAGAGAGAACCAGTGTTCACCCAAGCACGTGCATGGAACGAGCACCTGTTCCAGTTCTGTGGAAAAGGGGCCCAAGTCTGTGTGTGGGGGTGTGAGGTGCAGCACATCACATGAATGCAGGGGCGCCGTGTAGGGGGGAAAAGTGAGACTGATTCTGGGGGCCCACAAAGAAAATTAGAACATTAGTTAATCGTTTGCAAATTTAAATATTTATCATTATAATTTTAATAGGAATAAAACAAAGGGTTTTGTTTTCCTGTTTTGTTTTTGGCAAAAAGTAAACACCCAGAGAGCATATGTATTGCCACCCCCCCACCCAAACCCCAGTATTATATAAGATGGCCTTCAGTACATTTCTTATAGATGATATCAGTCTATTCATTATTGCTCTATACACTGTATGTTTACATAAATATATTTTCATCTTAAATTAATGCAGAAAATGCACAAATTGGTGTGTAAAGATTCACCAGAATGCAGCAAATTACGTCGTTGATATTCTAAATGTGTGTGTGTGTCCCGGCACTTTTGGTGGGGCCCAAATTGATATCTTTTCATGGGGCCCAAAATCCCTGGCAGCGCCCCTGCATGAGTGACACAAACAAACACTGCTACGATGCAGGCTAACTATACATGCAATAAGAGAATGTCACACATTGTGAACATATCAAGGAAATTGGTGCATTTTTGTGTCGTTGTTGTCTTGTCAGCCGAAAACTGGCATTTGTCTTGTTATGTTTTAGTCCCCCAAGACATGTTTTTAGCTCGATATCATATCGTCAACATTGCTGAAAACAACAATGTCGCCTTCTGTTTCCCCTGCATTTTGGGTTCACTTGCTTCTTCACACATTCACACACACAAAAACCCCACTCACTTCTTGTTTGGGGATGCTGACATAGCCTAGGTGAGGCTTGAAAACTTGCTTCGGACCCGCCCAGTGACTGCCAAATGCTTCTCCAAATGCGGGCTGGTGGACAGCCACGGCAAAGAGCGTCACCGCCACCACCAGAGCGCTGGCGATGACAAACTTCCTCTGTGGGCAGGAAGAGAACAGAGATATTTTATGGAAAATTGGCATATGGTACTTGGTGAATGTAAGACCAGACTTAAGTCATCAACAATCACCCTTGTTTTAGGAGTGAAAATGAGCTTATTTACTCGCACGTAATTGGCCGAAATTGGCATGCAAACACGGGCACACAAACAAGTGCTTTATTGGGAGCAACTAATTGCTTTGGGGTTTCGACTATGTTTTGAAAACCACATCTGTAGGCTGTTTTGCACTATTTAGTCTCTCAGGTGAGGGAGAAATTAGCCCCACAAAGGCACAGGAAATAAAAACATAAACAAACCCGTGTTTGTGAGTAACTTATTATCAGCAGTTTTTGACACAAAAACTAATTTGAAGAAGGCTTGGCTATGTTATAGGGCTGCTTGTGCTTTAGTGCCAAGTGTCAAAATACAGGTACAGTATGTTTATCCTCGGTTTTAGCCACAGCACAGGCCGCGCTTCCAGCCAAGCCCAGCAGAGGGCGCAATTACCTCCTGCTGTGCTACATATAGAAGCAAAACATTTATAAATTATTTTTTATAATATGGCCTCAAAAATCCTTCAATCCAGGTCAAACCAGCACTAATCTGCTAGCGTTTCTAAACTCCAAGTGCAAACGTGCGCTTAAATGTGCCCTGAAAAACAGAGGTGACCAGGGGCTTTGTGTGTGTGCGAGATGTTGATGTGAGCTCAGTAAGAAGCCATTAGGCTAATGCATACCTCACATCTAATGGAACATAATCCCCCAGAGGATAACGCATTAATATATGCCCCTTCTACTTAACATGGAAAACACATACACACAATTTCTTAATATTTATCAGCATGTTAACAAGTGTATATTAAAACTAAATCCTGCCTTTACCTATTTTTCACCATCTGGTGATCGTGTCATACTTAACGGAGGTGGAATGATTTCTGTTTGTAAGGATATTCCACAATGCTGGAGAAGGGTTGTGAACTGGTGATTTGCTGAATATTTGAGCTGTTTTCTCAATGTCTATTATGGGCCTCCTTACAAACTACTTTTGAACACAACTTTAGGGTGCAAACCGTTAGTGAAAGATTGTGAGGTGAAAGTTTATACATCAATCATTAAAAAAATATATTTTTTCAAATAGACAGGCTTCCTCTAGAACAGAGGTGACCATTATGTCGAACATAACGCTAGTGTGGGTAGCTCGAGGCATCAAAAATAAATAAATAAATTAATAAACAATTTTTAATGCACATGTTGAATGACTATAACATCTTATGTTACTCAAACAACATAATTAACTTTGTATATTAAAAAAATACATTTTACATCCCAGACCTAGACCAGGGCATCACTGAACTCTTAGATAGTCTGAGGATCAACCTGGTGGCGCCAAAGGGACCTAAACATAATGTTCCAGAGGTGTTCCATTGGATTGAGTCAGCCAAACTACCAATCCTGCTGAGGGTTTGAGGACCTTCTACGGCCCTGTCCAGCTCCCCTGGAGTAACTACCTGTCTCCTGGAATCTCCTACAGGCCGCTAGATTGCTCCTCAGACTGTCCAGGAGCTCAGTGATGCCCTTGTCCAGATATGGGAAAAGATCCCTCAAGAAAACATCCGCCGCCTCATCAGGAGCATGCAGAGGAGGAGCAGACTACTGAGCCTCATTTTGACTTGTTTAAAGGACATTACATCAAAGTTGGATCAGCCTGTAGTGTTTTTCCACGCAATTTTGAGTACAACTCCAAATCATGCGTGCACTCGGCACACGTGCGTGCTGATAGCATATCAGACCCCTGTTCATTTTACAGATGTTTATTGGTCATCAACGCGCCATAGAATTAAAGTTCAGAGTCAGATATACTGTACAAAATAAGGAAACACATCAATATTAAACATTGTAAAACGTTACCCTTGCTACATTCAGGTTAATGGAAAAAAGTCAATTCACTAACCAATTTAGACTGCTATAAAACATTGGCAGTCTTCCCGAAAATGCAAAATTGTGGTTCAAAGGTGACACTTCAAACACGAAAACTCCCTGGTTAACAACATTTGCAAATAATGCGGAAAAAAAGAATAAAAATCTATTACTGACACCATATGCATGACGAAAAGAGAAGTGCACTTTTCTTCTTTTTTACGGATAGCGACTTAGCGAAGGCACTTCCGGTGAACATTTCAAAATAAAGTACTTGCATTTTTCACCTATTTTATATTCTGCACTAAGCTAGCTTTCAAATGACTTGTTCTGCATTGCTGTTGTTGTTGTTTTTTGTTTTTTTTTAATATTTATTATTCTTAACTCGGGCTGTTGAACGATTAAAATTTTTAATCGAGTTAATTACTGCTTAATAATTAGGGTTAGGGTTATTTTTCTGTAAATTATTGTTGGAATGGAAAGATAAGACACAAGACGGATATATACAGGGTGACCCAAAAAAAAGTTTACACTGCCATAATACAACTTAAATGACATTTTTATTCAGCTTAGAATTAGAATTTAAACGCAAATTATACATTATTGTATAGAACATGTACAGTACACTCTATTTTTCAATGTGTCCTCCCTTAAGTGTCACAACAGCCTCCAGGCGCCTGCGGAACGCTTGACAGGTCTTCTTTATGTAGGATGCTGTCATCTTTTCCCAAGATCTAACAATGGACCTCTCCAAGGCTACCAAAGAAGTTTGTGGCTTCTTACAGGCACTGTCCTCCACAGTTGCCCATAGGCTATAATTCAGGGGATTGAGATCTGGACTCTGGGGTGGCCACATATCACCTTGTCAATCAACTTTTTGGTCCGCACAGATCGGGTTTTCCAGACCCAGGTTTTCGTGAGGCTGTTCCAGTATCTTTCAGCTTCTTTTTAACTTTGTAGACTTCACATCTGGATATTCTCAGATTTGCTGCAATCTCAGTAGGTGTCAGACCGGCACGCAGCAATTCAGGTACAGCTAAAGTTTTCTTCATTTTCATCCGAAGCAAAGGAATTGTAGAGACGAGAGATTACCAGCTGCATTGAGTGACCTTAATGAATCACTTAAGCATGACAACCTATTTAGATATGTTTCAATGGCTTTTAAACAAGCAGTCAACTGAGTGTAAACTTTTTTTTGGGTCACCCAGTACATTCAACGTACGGTACACAAGTATTGTATTTGTTTATTATAACAATAAATCAACAAGATGGCATTAACATTATTAACATTCTCTTAAAACGATCCATGGATAGAAAGACTTGTAGTTCTTAAACGATAAATGTTAGTACAAGTTATAGAAATTTTGTATTAAAACCCCTCTTAACGTTTCGTTTTATCAAAATTTGTAAAATTTTCAAACAAAAAATAAACTAGTAGCTCGCCATTGTTGATGTCAATAATTTCACTATGCTCACGCATGGTACTAACCCATAAAAATCAGTTGGACCCAAACGCCAGCAGAGGGCGCCAAACACCAAAAAAACAGCAACAAGCGGACATTACTGTGTTATTAGCGGACTGTACTGTCATTTTAGTCTGTTTGAGCGGGGCATGTGCGTTAATTGCGTCAAATATTTTAATGATTAATTGAAAAAATTAATTACCGCCCGTTAACGCTATAATTTTGACAGCCCTGTTTTTAACATAGTTTATGTTTTATTTAAGAATAACAATTTTCTTTGCATTTGAATGGGTGATTTATATGGTTGGGCATCAAGCATCGATGTCGATCCAGGACTAACACTCCGGTTCTCCCAGAACCGTTAGACTTTTTTTAATTTCGTTTTCCTGACCGCCAACCGAAAAAAAGAATAGCTGCCGAACACCACCAAGAAGAAGCCACATGAAGACTAGCTTCGTTATGTGCAAATCAGATGAAGTGCTAATTTAGCTTAGTACAAAAACTTGTTGCTTCGCTTCACATAAATGACAACAAAGTAACAGAATAAACACATCGAAATGTTATCAGACCCTCAGTTAAAACGTGCAAACTTACAGATTTTGTTTTATCATGGGTTCCCAACGATGTGTAGTGCAGAGGTGTGTAGCGTCTGTACACCTCAAGGATTCTTTTCTAACTAAAGTAATGTTATTTTTGCCTGCTGCTTCCAGTAAGTCACTACTAGGGGAAGCCAAGCGCACATAGCAAAACCAAAGAAAAACGGTAGAGTCTGGAGTTACAATAGTGACATCTTGTGGACGAATGAACAATATATCACTTAGAAAGAAATCAAACTTAAAAAGTAGTCAACTGAAAATCAAAGGACAGAATACTCCCCGCCTGACATCTGCCAGCCCTTAACTAACTTTTAGAAATACCACCTAAAACAAACGATGCAATACAACAGAGGGCTGCAGTATAAGACACTCTCATACATAGGCAAGGCAAGGCAAGGCAAATTTATTTATATAGCAAAATTCAACACAAGGCAATTCAAAGTGCTTTACATCACATGAAAACCATAAAAATCACATTTAAATCAACACAACGTAAAAACCAAGACAAAAGATCGCATTTAATCACAGAATAAAAATAAATAAATAAAAATAAAACAAAAATAGAAATAAAGCAAAAACTACTACTACTAATAATCATTGAAATCAGCAATGGAGATAAGCACAAGAGGAATAGAAGGCAGGTAGATTGAAATATATAGACAGTTATGGATATGCAGTGCTAAACAAAAGCGTTTTTAGCCCTGATTTAAAGGAGCTAACAGTTTGAGCATACTTCAGACGTTCGGGTAACTTGTTCCAGAGGTGAGGAGCATAATAACTAAATGCTGCCTCACCCTGCTTGGTTCTTGTTCTTGGAACATGCAGAAGATCCGTTCCAGACGACCTTAGGGGTCTAAATGTCTCATGGGAATCTAACAAGTCAAGCATGTATTTTGGTCCAAGGCCATTAAGTGTTTTGTAGACGAGCAGTAGTATTTTATAATCTATCCTTTGACTCACTGGAAGCCAGTGTAGCGATTTCAAAACTGGTGTAATGTGGTCCAGCTTCCTTGTATTTGTGAGGATTCTGGCTGCAGCATTCTGTACTAGCTGCAGCTTCCTGACTGATTTTTTATCAAGACCTGTAAATATACCCTTGCAGTAGTCCAATCTGCTGAAAACGAATGCATGCATAAGTTTTTCCATGTCTTGTTGAGTCAGAAGCCCCTTAATTCTGGTTATATTTTTTAGGTGGTAATAAGCGGATTTAGTGACGGACTTTAGATGGCTATCAAATTTTAGGTCTGAGTCAATAATTACGCCAAGGTTTCTGACTTGATTTGTAGCTGTAAGTGACATTGTGCTAAGTTGGCTGCTTATCTTTGACCTTTCCTTTTTTGGCCCAAAAATGATCACCTCTGTTTTCTCCACATTTAACTGGAGAAAATTCTGGCACATCCATTCATTGATTTGATGAATGCATTTACTCAGGGAGACTAAGGGACTATAATCATGTGGGGACACAGAAATGTACAGTTGTGTGTCATCTGCATAGGCGTGATAGGAGATGTCATACTGTTCCATTATCTGAGCTAACGGAAGCATATAGATGTTAAATAAGAGTGGTCCAAGAATTGACCCTTGAGGGACTCCACAAGTGAATTTGGTTCGTTCTGACTGATAATTTCCGATTGACACAAAGAAATCCCTATCATGTAAATAGGATGTGAACCACTGAAGAATAGTGTCAGTAAGCCCTACCCACTGTTCCAATCTGCTGAGTAGTATGTTGTGATCAACCGTGTCGAATGCGGCGCTGAGATCCAATAGTAGCAGAACAGATGATTTGCCTGCATCGGTATTCCGACGAATATCATTTAGGACTTTGATAAGCACAGTCTCGGTGCTGTGTTGTGGCCGAAATCCAGACTGAAATGAGTTAAAAAGATTGTTTTGGATCATAAAAGTCTGGATCTGTTCAAACACAACCCTTTCGATAATTTTCCCCAGGAATGTCAGATTTGATATTGGCCTGTAATTACTAATGGTTGAGGCATCCAGATTAGGTTTTTTTAGGAGAGGTTTTATTACTGCAGTTTTTAAAGTCTGAGGAAACTCTCCTGTTTGGAGGGAAGTATTTATAATCTGAAGTATGTCTGGGGCTATGCAATGAAAAACAGTTTTGAAAAAGTTTGAAGGAAGGATGTCAAGGCAGCATGTTGTGGGCTTTAGTTTCGACACAATTTCTGTTAAAGTTGGCATCGTCCAAGAGGCTAAACTGTCTAAGATTGACGTGGGGGACATGTTGGGAGGCATTTAGTGTAACATTTGTTAATCCGGAGTTGCACACAGTCTGTCTAATCATTAGTACTTTGTGTGTAAAGAATGCTGCGAAATTATTACAGGACACCTCAGATGCCAATTCCTGAGGTATTGATGCTTGTGGGTTTGTCAGTTTGTCAACAACAGAAAATAGTGTGCGAGTATTGTTGGTGTTTCTACTAATGATCTCTGAAAAATATGATTGTCTAGCATTTTTCAGTTCCTGGTTGTATTTGCGAAGACTCTCTTTGTAGATATCATAAAAAACTAGGAGTTTGTTTTTTCGCCATCTGCGTTCTGCTCGTCTACAAACTTGCTTTTGTTTTATAGCTAGTATGGCATTTCTCCAGGGTGACCTCTTCTTTCTTGACAAAGTTTTTGTCTTAATCGGGGCAATAGTGTCCATTACAGTCATCACACCGGAACTGAAACTATTTACAAGTTCTTCCACTGGAGCTATTGTAGGGGTTAATAATGAGGCATAGACCTGTGTGAATAACGCACATGTGTTATCACTTATGTAACGCTTCCTAATAAACTCTGTTTCCCTTTTCAGAGGATGGACAGGGCTGGTCATTTTAAACATAATGCAGTAGTGATCAGACAGAGCAACATCATTCACTGTGACCTCAGAGATGTTAAGACCTTTGGATATTATTAAGTCCAGTATGTGCCCTCTGTTATGTGTTGGAACTGTGACATGCTGAGATAAACCAAATGTATCCAAAATATTTAAAAGCTCTCTAGCACATCCTTCTTCAGGATTATCAACATGAATGTTAAAGTCACCCACTAAAACAACACAATCATAGGCAAAAGAATATGTGTCAATGTTTTCTCTGTGAGCTTTTGAAAAATAAACATCTTGTGGAAAGAAACTTCATCATATTCAAGTTCAAAGACTGATATTTATATACAAGTTAATAATAGCCCTGTAAGAAATTTATACCAAAGTTAACTGAAAGTTCATATAATTAAAAAAAAAATAGCGAGAAGTTGAGAAAAGAATAAACTATGCAATTTTTTTGACCCTGCCTATTAAAAGAATCAGAATCGAGAATCGTTTGGAACCGGAATGGAAACGTGGAATGGGAATCGAAACCGGAACCGTTCAAATGCAAACAATGCCCAACCCTTGTGATTTATTAGGATGCATTGTCGCTACATTAGTGGTTAAATTGGTTTTAAAAAATTGACAATAAAAACGCATATCGGCAATAATTCATGAGACAATATATCGCCTACTAAAATTTGTTATCTGGAAAGGCCTTTATGTCCACATATAAAAATCTGATTACATGTACTGTAGCTTTTTACTGTTCATGTTCAATATAAATAAAGAACAGCCAGGGTTAACTATGCTACCAGTATTAACTTTGTAATAGGGAAAATCGGAGCTGTTGTTATTATTTCAAGTATCTTCAATTACATGACCAAGCAACTCAGTCCCGACAACGCTAATACAGATGACAGGATTTTCTGCTTCAAGGGCATGGGAAGCTCGCGGCGAGCTCACGTACAAAGTAAGTCTGTGAAAAGGCGTGAAAAGCCGGTGAGAAAGTACACAGAGGATTACGCCGGCTTGACACCGACAAGGTGGCGATTCCACACTTGACGTGACGGATCAAGCCGAGCTTTGCCAGCTCGGACGCTTGGCCTCGCTTTGAATCACTTTGCCATCCGGGCAGTGTGCGAAGAGCTTTTCACACAAGGTCGCCTGCTGATTGGTTGGAGCTGAGGCTTTAGAAGCGCTGATGTATCAGGAATGCAAATCAATTTTCACACACGGTGACAAACCAGCATCATCCATCTGTCTATATAGCGTTTGAAATTTGATAGCAATGTGGCAAATTTTCTTTGAAAAGAACCCAGGAAATGGCCAAAAGGAGGCTAAAATGTCAAAATGAACGCAAAATGGTAGACTCTGCTTCTTTTCATGCGTAGCCGCTGGAGACATTTTTTTAGTCAATAACGTTGCAAACAAAAACGGACTTTAAATAATACAAGGATCACATTTCGTATCTTTTCCAAGGACAAAATCTAGGTCTCTTCCATAAAACAACATCTAGGCTATATTTTTTTAAAAAATCAAAGGTTTTATGCATGTAACAACATTGATTCTAAGTTCCATATTTCACTTTTACAAATACATGTTGCAACATTTGCTGTGATCAAAATTGTCTCTGTCAAAAATGCATAAAAATTAGTTCCCTGATGAATTTAACTATGATAGCCTTTAAGAGAACATATGTACTCTTTTCCATATATTGCTGTACACTTGTACAGTATATGATGATAAAAAAAAAATAATCAGGATTTCAATCTGAACATGCCCTTTACAACAAGGGCGCCAACACGGCTCCGCCCCTATAAATTTACTGGCCACCCCACAGGCTATTATAGACCCCAATCACGTGACGTCACAACTCCACCCCCGGACTGGTGCCACCATATTATCCGTTAGCTCAACGTGTTTACATAATACCGCTACGTACCTTCCTCCTATTACTGCGTGTTTTTCTGCTTGTCTAAGGAATCACCGCCTAGTAAACGAACCCAAAAACCTTCCTGACAATCGTTAACATTGATTAATCAAAATGGTCAAGGCATGTGTGGCGGTTGGTTGCAGTAACAGAGAAGATAAACGGTCATTTTAGTAGTTGCTATGTGCCCATTGTTAAAAGGGCAAATCTCGAAAGCAGCACGGTTTGTGTATCTCGGTCCATGATGCGTTTGTGTCAACAGCCGTTAGACAGCGGCGAAAACATCCATATGATGCCAACACCATCGCAGAAATCATCAGACGGAGACTACGTCGCCACGGTCGCGCAGCAAGAAGGTGAGCGCAACAACAGGTGTTGTGCCGAAAAATAGCCGCCCTGCGTGAAATGTCACCCCTGACGGGAGCGCCCACACGGAAACGACTTTCTTGTACGGTGAATATGTATTATTTTACTCTGCTTGAACTAATAAATGTCATACCTGTGTGATTGTTATTGGGATATGGTCGTGAAAACCTGTAGACTAATACATTTCTGTTCAAAGATGGTTATGTGGCCCAGTCCACGATTTGTTACTAAAATACAGTACTAATATTTTGTGTAATTTAATTATTTAAAACCGATCTTAGTCGTAAATCCATTACTGTAATGCGTCCATGAAAACATTTGATGTTTTCACGTCAATAAAGCGTTATAAATAAGCGCTCCCGTCAGGAGGGGACATTTCACGCGGGGCAGCTATTTTTCGACACACACCGGCCCGTTGTCAATCAAGTTTCATTTTACAATCGTGACAACGGTGACGCTCAGCGGACCAAATGTCGATTTATATTTGGGCCGGTGCCGATTTTGGGTACCCGACTCCTCATCGTGACATAAATTGGAGTATGATTAGAAATTTTGTGGTCTCAGGACGAGCTCTGACGCACGGGATGGGACCGGACGGTAGGAAACATCGGTTTGGGCATCAAATATGGATCTGCCGACTGGATCGACCGAAGCTTTTCCAAATAACGGCTTTTATGCAACTCATCCAATGAGTTCACAGCGTCTGAAAGCACCGGGGCTTCCATAATTTGCAAGTTAATCCACCTTTAGAAACTACGATCAATGACAATACGGACACACAATGACGGACAATATGGCGGCACAATACAGCGATTACATGATTGTATGACGTTGGTGATTGGGGTCTATACTGTGAATTTGAATAACTGTACTGTTATTAGTCTATGCACATTAGCTCATTTAGCTACATTCAGAGGTGGGTCGTGTGACATATTTATGTCACACTGTTACCATAGTGTGCACTTCCTGTGGGTGTGGTATTACTGTATAAAAGGATTCTCTGTGATGTGTCAGTGACAAATATGTTGAAAAGTACGCTGAATAAAGAAGTGTTGTTCCATTCAAGTCTCGGCCTTACATGTACTTAGAGTAAGGAACTACATAACAGGTGTTACACATTACTCCGTTACATTTACTTGAGTTTTTTTTTTTTTTTAGAAAAATGTAGTACTAAAAGTAGTTTTACACACACACACACACACACACACACACACACACACACACACACACACACACACACACACACACACCATACTTTTAACTTTTACTTGACTAGAATTGTGAAGAAACATTACTCTTACACTACTACATTGGCCAAACTAGTCATTATATTTTTCCTCCTAATTCTCCATATTGAAATCGACTTTATTTTTACCAACACAGTGGCTCCAGCAGTTTCACCAAAACCATATGACTCCATTGTACCAATCATACGTAACAATACAGTCACATGACTACACAAAAGCTTGCAGTCCAAAGTCAATGATCACGCCGGCCTGGTCAATCACGTGGCATCTTTAAAGCGCCCTAAAATAATAAACTGAACTATGAAACTATAAACCCTTGAAATAAGAGTCAACATTACTCCCAAGCATGGATTTCAACCTCTCTCTTAGTTTATATTTGGAACCGGAAAATCATAGAAAATCGGAGATATGTCGTTTTCATTTCATGGTAGGAAGTAAGGCTGAACAATATTACAAAAAACTGATATTGCGACATTCTGGGGGATTGCGATATATATTGTTATATTAAAACTGGATACATTTTTATAAGAGGACTTAAATAGCTTGGTGTTTGGGCTCACCGTGTTTTTGTATTAGTGTATTGCATTCAGAAATTTATTAGATTGTTTTTCCTGAGTTTCCCCCTTATTTTTCCTCTTCATTAACCCTTGTATTCTTAATTTTTTAAAATTTATTCATATTCTTTAAATAATTTTTTGTATTGTTGATGATAAAAATGTCATCTTAGTGTCTGTATTTTTTTTTTAATTGTTGCATAATCGATTTAAGGAACTCCAACTTACTGAAACTGTATTTATTTACTTAAAAACTGCAAAACCAAGATATATGATTTTATCATATAATTGCGTTTAATCCAGGCTAAGGGCATACATCTGTGAATAAAAACATTTCTCTGCACATTTGCTGCTTTTATGAAGCAAAAAAAAGTGTAAATGTTCCAAAAAATAAATAATAACAATCCCACATCCTGCGATGGGACTATGCACACATATCACATGGTGATGTTCGAACTAAGCCTGTCGCGATATGCAATAAGTCAATTTATCGCATGGTAAATAAAAATGAGGGCGGTAATTTTCCCGGCCGCTCTTTATCACCGCGTGCGTGCGTACATTTGTGTGTGTGTGTGTTTGTTTGTGTATGCTGCATGCAATCGGCACACGTGTGTGTTGATGGCATATGAGACTCCAGTTCCTTTCACAGGTGTTTATTGGTCATCAATACACCATAGAAATAAAGCTCAGACATACAAAACAGGGAAACATTTATATTAGTGATGCACGATAATACATTTTTCAACCGATACCGATAACCGATAATTTCCTCCTCATTCCTACCGATAACCGATAATGTCAAGCCGATATTTCTATTAAAAGATTTATGTAAAATTTTAAACAAAAGAAAATATTACTGTGCAAAAATATAATTTATTGCTCTTTTTTTTTTTCAACATAAAATATGAACAAGTCGTCAATTCCAACATCTAAATAATGACATTGTCTGACATTGTGTAATGGTAAACTTTTGGCAACAATTACTTACAGAGTAAATACCTAAGTTGCACAAAAATGCCTTTAAAAGTAAGCCATTCCTAACATAACATTAATACACTGCAAAACACACTTCCTTAAAACTAGTCAGTTTTAAGTGTAAATCTATTGGAAATAAGTGAAATTATCTGCCAGCGCTTCAGGTGTATTTCTCTCAGATTTCTTGGAAGAAAAATAGCTAGCTGAAAATAATCTTAACAGCCTTATTTTAAGCAATACATTATTATACTTAATCCCAAAAAAAACTTAAGAAAAGAGTTTGAATATTTGTGGCTACAGAATATTATTGTTATTTAATTACAACAGGAATGTGCATATTTAAATTAATAAGTGTTAATAAGTGCCAAAAAGTTTAGATTATCTACTGTGACTGTAGTTGAGCAGACAAATAAGTTAAATTAATTTGAAAAGTGATTGCTAATGTTATATGCTTTGTTGCACACTGTGAAAATGATTAACTCAAAAGAGTGAGATGTCATGTACCCATTCTGCAGCGCTTTGTTTACATTTGCGGCACTCACGAGTGGCGACATTCGCTTTGCAGCAGCTTAACTGATAAACGGCAGTACTATTTGGATGCAGTTGGAGCTCGCATCTCCGTGCGTGTTGTTTTGTGCCTGAGTTTTGTTAAGCCGAAAATAAAGGCAGCATTACAAAGGAGGGGTTGAGGAGGCAGCAATGGAGAAGTGGACAAAACTGCTTCGGTTGCGCACATTTGGAGGCTAAATCAAGTAAATAATTATCTGATTGCATTATCGGTTGAATTTTTCTTCATCTGATGTCATAATTGCCATTATCAGCCGATAATTATGGGTAACCAATATTATCGTGCATCTTTACTAATAATAGCTTCAAATGTAGAAACAAATGGCGAGTCAAATTTTACATCGGATGTCGAAAAGATAGTGTGTCGAAGCGATCTTATGTCGAGGTACCACTGTATTATTTATAAAATTATTCATAAAAGCTGTATTCTGGAGCAGCCCGATGCAACTCATAAGCGGGACTTGAACCCGGGTCCATACAGGGTTACAACCAGTGTTGTTAATCTTACTTTAAAAAAGAAATTAATTACAGTTACAAATTACTTCTCCCAAAAAGTAATTGCGTTACTAACTCAGTTACCAGAATGTAAGAGTAATTAGTTACTTGGCAAAGTAACTGGTATTACCTTTCATGGTTTTTTTTTTTCATTCCAAAAAACAACAACAAAAACATAGTAACCTTTGCTATGTTTGGACGTCATTTGTTGTTTTGAATTAACCGTTAAAGCTGTCAAAATTGCTCCCTTTATTGCATTAGTTCCCTTCTGTCTACTTTCGACATGTGAAAGTTTTAAAACGATTTCATCATTTACAGATAGATTTAAGTCGAGATTTTGCTGATTTAGGAGTATTTTAGATAAAAAGTTACTTAGGTTCGAACGCTAGGAAAGTTCTCTACAACAGAGCCTTCCTGAGAAGTTTACTGCTTTAATATGGCGGCCGTTTACCAATGCCGGCTATCATTTCATATCTAGTTCTATCTACATGTGGTACTGCCCGTAGCATCATGTGGGCGTAGTTTACAGGCTACCGGCTGCAGCCACATATTATTGGAGCCAACTAGCATCGGGTTTGCAACGGCCTCCCTACTCCTGCTCTGCTCTCTCGTCTTTGTGAGTAAGTGTCTCTCAGACTTTTCTCGCATCATTCAACCAACCAAGTAACGCATAGTAACACACGCCTTTACATCCTCAGTAACGGTAACGGCGTTGCCAAGATGAGAAAATTAATTAGATTACTCACTACTGAATAAAATAACTGGTTACAACAGTGTAATGATATTCTGAAAGTATGTCTTCTCGATTTGGTTTGCCACTCCAACATTTCTAGTGTCTCAATCTGGCCTCGACTTTAAAAAAAAAAGGCTGGAGATGCCACTGAGTAGCAATAATATGTAAGGCAAGCACTACTGATACACAAAATTCCATTATACACAGTGATAGCTGACTATGCTGGCGTTTAAGAGACAAAATTCATTTGAATAAATGTCCTTTTTTCTGTCAAGCTTAGTTTTCTGTCAAGCTTAGTTTTTTATACAAACTCATCAGATCTACATAGTATGAAATTAATTTAGAGTCATTTTACTTGAAAAATAATCTGCTAATGTTGCTTATTCATTTTTTAAAATCATATACGTGATTCTTCAGGTCCCAGATTGCACTACTGGTGGATTTTAGCTCACAAAAAAACTACAAACTACCTTTTAGGTTAGTTATCAATGACACGTAAATACCACAAGTCCCACAATGCACTACGATAGCTGACGATATTGAAATTCCTCGATCCGGGCTGAGCACCCCTAAACCTTCACACGCTCGAAACAGGTCATGAAAAAACTGTTTTAAGGGGGTTGCAATCTGCTAATGTCAATCGACATAACTGATGGATAACTGTTAACTTGTTGGTCGTGACGATACGCACACAGACGCCACGTGATGTGCAGCAACACCTGCATCCGCAATGAAGCCAGACAGACAGCAGCAAAACGAGAGAATTCTTCCAAAACGACGATAAGCACCTCCATCCACGTGCAAAACATAATTTCCTTGCCTTGTTTTCGTTTCAATCACAGATGAATACAACACGACGGCCCCTTCCATTTTACTCCGTTCATTCGCTCACCTTCCACATGGAGGCCATCCCTACTTCCACGATGCTCGCTGGTCGCTCGTCAGCGGTCCCGCGACGCCACGAAAGTTCATCCAGGACATTCGGTAAGTGGAGAAAAAGGCCGAAATCCAGCCCGAGGGTAGGTACCGTTATTCGTCTTCTCTGCGGCCTTCCCCCTTCCTTCCCTCCCTCCTCCTCCAAAGTGAAACTGCTGTCGACGGCGAGGTACCCTACGATCCTATTGGTCCGCCGGGGCGCAGAGACCCGCCCACAATCTTACTGTCCATTCTCTCCTCTCGCCTGAGCGCGGCACACGTGACTGGTGTCCGCTTCCCGACCATCGATATCATATCAGCTAGATGTCCCAAGGCAGAGTCGGCGGCTTCCATCTTGGGTCAGAGAACACGCTGAATTCTCCCTCTCGAATTCTTGACGCATTTCCAAAACGGCTTGGTTTATAACAAACCGTATTAAGGGGACGTGGTTATGATCCAGACTTTTATATTGAATTTATCATATTTTATTTTATAACCATCATAAAGTATTCAGTAAATTACTGCATCTTGGACTTTTGAAAATGGTACAAAACACACAAAAATACACAAAACTGAAGCTCACTTTTTTAGCAGGACGTAACCTAACATGGAACAAGATTTTCTCACATATAAAATAGTAAAAACACTCCGTTAAAGATCGCCCACAACCGTCTCTATCTTAGCTTAAAGCAGTACTTCTCAAATAGTGGGGCGCGCCCCCCTGGATGCTGAGTGTGGAGCATTTGACCTCTGGGAACATACTTTTTTTTTTTTTTTTTTTTTAAACCATACTAGAACAAAGTGTTATTGCACATCCACTCAGTGGGTGGCAGTGGTGCTCTCATTTTCAGAGTGAGCGTAGTATTTTTTAACCAAACAAGAGCACACAGCAAAGCGCACTGGACATATGAAGAGCTAAGACGAGGAAATATGACGAAGCATATGTAGCATTTGGCTTCACTTTTAATACAGTGGGAGACTAGGAAAGACCAGTCGGTTTACTGTGTCTGAAAGTGCAGCCTTCAAAAGGAAGTTAAGAAATCACTTAAAGACATTAGACCCCAATCATAATAAGTGGCTGGATTTTTTTTTCCCCAGCGAAAACGTGTCGAATATTGCCAACAACTGTCCCGCTTTTTCAGTGTTACATCAGTAAACCAGCGAGCACTGTTAGCGTCATATAAGGCGGCATACCAAGTTGCTCAGTGCAAAAATAACCCCACACCATAGCAAAGGAGCTGATACTGCCGGCGGCAAAAATAAAAACTGTCCCCCTGTCCAATGACACTGTCGTTTTTGATCTATTAATTTTTGTTTTTTCGGTCAAATTGTTTGGCAAATTGTCCTCCTGAGTTAATGTTGCTTTTGATTTTATTAAATTGTATTATTCAGTATAAAATGGTCCAAAAAAATGTACCTTTTTTTTTCAAATTTTTAGTTTAGATGCGACTTTTTTTTTATTCATGCAAATTGACAGGCTTTACAAAAAGCTATACTTTATTGTAATTTGATCTACATGACTTTTTCTTTAATATTAAAAAGAACACTATATTATGCAGAGGTGTACTTATAGTAATAATAATTTAATAGGCAAATGATACTATTTAACGTGGTGGCTTGGGGCGCGCGAAATGTTTATGTTTGCCTTAGTATGAGAAAATTATTGATAAGTACTGGCTTAAAGACGCATTTCTCATCATCCATACTATGCCCAATTGTTGTATATGGCGGAAAACACAGACAAGGCTGAAACTGCAGTTTCTGCTCTTCACCCCACTTTAAAATAAACTGCTGTACTTCAAGCCAAAAGAGCTGTTGTGTTTGACAGAACAATATGTTGAGATGCTGCCATAGCAGATTCACGGCGCATTAAACCTCCGTACTATTTTTAATGTGTCCGTTTTACCCTGGAGACCCCTGTTTACAAGTATTTATATTTATTATTTGAAAAGTCTCATTTTTAGCTTACAATAATTACCTGATGTCTAATATTTAAAATATCTTAAAAAAAAAAAAAAAAAAAAAAAAAAAAAAAAAAACGACTTAAAAAAATTATTCACGCGCATATTTTAAACTTTTAAACAAATTACATCACAATGAAAAAAATAGTGTCTGTAAATAAGTCACGGATATCTACCTCATAACTACCGCTTAATTGTATTTTTTTTTTGTTACTGTCGCATTGTCCCCAACATTTTAGATGATAAATAATCGATCCAAAGAAAGAAAGAAAAAAAAAAAAAAAACGTTTAAAGGGGTAAATATATGACGAAAAGAAAATCTCGACCACTCCTTGATGTCTGTGATTTCTGCATCTCGACCCTTGTTATATTACCATGTTTCACCCATAAAATACCCCAAAAATCCAGCTGTGGCCATTCACAGCTGTGTCTTGACACTCGGTGATACATGCTACATGGAGTTTTTGGATCGAAAAGAGGTGAGTACACGATAATGTCTCGTTAAAATCATGGCGTCTTTACTTATGCTCTCTCATGCGCTCACCTCCAGGTAGGGTTTTGCTGTTTAAAAAGAAAAAACAATTAAAATGCCCTCCTGTTTAAAATGTTTCTTCTCGCAGAAAATTGAGATTTTAAGCTTTCCAATGATGTATCACACATGCATACAGGACAAATTTGAAATTTCGCCAAATTGGGGGTCTCAGGGCAGAACTTCAAGTCACCTGAGTGTTTTCCGCCATATACAGTGTATCATAAAAGTGAGTACACCCCTCGCATTTCTGCAGATATTTAAGTATATCTTTTCATTGGATAACACTGACAAAATGACACTTTAGCCATTAATATCTAAACCCCTGGCAACAAAAGTGAGTACAGCGCATGGAAACTACATACATCCCCAAAATGTCCAAATTGAGGACTGCTTGTCATTTTCCCTCCAAAATGTCATGTGACTCGTTAGAAGAGTGCTGTCATCATTGTTGCAGAGATTGAAGAGGTGTGTGTGTGTGTGTGGGGGGGGGGGGGGGGGGGGTTCATTCCCACCACCATGCTTGACTGTAGGCATGACACACTTATCTTTGTACTCCTCACCTGGTTGCCGCCACACATACTTGAGACCATCGGAACCAAACAATTTAATCTTTGTCTCATCAGACCATAGAACATGGTTCCAGTAATCCATGTGCTTTGTTGACACGTCTTCAGCAAACTGTTTGCAGGCTGTCTTGTGTACCGTCTTCAGAAGAGGCTTCCTCCTGGGGTGACAGCCATGCACACTAATTTGATGTAGAGTACGGCGTATGGTCTGAGCACTAACAGGCTGACCCCCCACCTCTTCCACCTCTGCAGCAATGCTGACAGCACTCCTATAACGAGTCACATGACATTTTTGAGGGAAAATGACAAGCAGTACTCAATTTGGACATTTAGGGATGTATGTAGTTCCCATGCGGTGTACTAACTTTTGTTGCCAGGGGTTTAGATATTAATGGCTATATTTTGAGTTATTTTGGGGGAAAATAAATTAACTATTATATAAACTGCACACACACTCCTTTTCATTGTGTCAAAGTGTCATTTTGCCAGTGTTGTCCCATGAAAAGATATACTTAAATATCTGCAGAAATGCAAGGGGTATACTCGCTTTTCTGATACACTGTAGTTGAATCATCTCAGCGTATGATTTTAATTCCAATAATAATGCTATTAAAAAATTTATTTCAGGTGTCATGTGCACTTTAACGTCATAACGTTGTTCAACTTCTGCTGCTGCTGTTGTGTGTTGGTTGTGAATTATCCGATACTGCTGCTTACTACCTACAATACCTGCTTAACCCTTTATAGGGCAACTCATTTAACTCCTTGGCAGCCACTGACAGCGGTGAGCGTCCAAACCATTGTGATTAGGAGGGTTTGCACCGGTCATTTGCAAATGAACACTCTACCGTGATTCGAAACCCAAATCTAGACCCCCTAACACTAACTTAACATAACATAAAAACACATTTGAAATCCCAGTTTTGTTTAAAACCCTAATTCAAAGCCCTACACTGTGTCAAAACACTAACCCTAATTTGGAACCCTAACAAAAATATAAAAGACAAGATTGAATTTGAAATCCTAAACAAGGTTTGAAACCATTTCTTATTATTGGAACCCTTACTTGAAACTTTAACCCAGTCCAACTTGAAACCCAACTGGCCTCTTTCTAGTACAAAACTTGCTTGTTTGTTGCATTTAGTTTAAGCATACACACACACAGACACAGGCAGTGCTTCTCTATTGTAATGTATTGAATTGCTGCATTGTAGTCGAGACAACAAGAGAAATGGCTTAGTGTAATCGCTGGTGTTTGTCCATCGCAAACAAAGCGAAAGAGAGCATCCATCCTCCCCTCCCTCAATATCCTGCTTCCACCATCACTCATGCCTCCCATCGCAACTTCCTCTTCCTCACTAATGAGAGCCGCAGGGCTTTGGTGGCTGCTCACAACCGGCACAGCCGCACACACAGTACACAAATTTAGCTATAATGTGCAGGCAAAAACAACAAGAAGTCAGTGATGCATCCCAGTCGCTGTAATTAGTGCACAGAGGTAATGAAGTCATCATGTGGCTGATGTGTTGTGATCAGACAGTCTCATCTCCATGATAAGGACAACAACAACAATGGTGGGGAATATAGAAGACGTTAATTAGTGAGGCTTCAGTGCACCCATCTACTTATGCTCTTATTAGTGGCTACAACACAAAAACGCCAATCAACCATTGCTGCCGTGAGTGCCGTCACTATAGTACTCCTGCACAATACTACCATTACTACCCTGATTAGTGACTACCATGGCTTTTTCCATAATTGCATCACTATACCATTACTACCGTATATACTGTAACTACTGTATTCGGTACTACCATGACTACTACCCTGCCATTTTAATTACCATTACGCTATTATTATCACCACTATGTTCATTATTACCATGGCAATGTGTAATATTGCCATACCGATATGACAAATACTATGACTAATCCTACCATGGCAATGACCATTCATACCAATGATGTCCCATATTATTTTGGTTCATCAATGCATGACTATTCTTGATTAAAATCTCGGGCTGTCAAATGATAATTTTTTTCAAACCAAGTTAACCACAGTTTAAAAGTTAAAAAAATTAAAAAGTCGTAATTAATTGCAATTCAAACCATCTCTAAAATATATTTTTCTGTAAATTATTGTTGGAATGGAAAACCTATATAAAAAAAAATATATATATATATATATATATATATATATATATATTCAACATACTGTACATAAGTACTTTATTTGTTTATTATAACAATAAATCCACAAGATGGCATTAACATTATTAACATTTTTTCTGTTAAAAGGATCCACGGATAGAAAGATTTATAATTCTTAAAAGATAAATGTTAGTAAAAGTTATAGTAATTTTATATTAAAACCCCTCTTAATGTTTTCGTTTTAATAAAATTTGTCAAATTTTCAATCAAAAAATAAACTAGTAGCTCGCCATTGTTGACGTTGCAGAATGGTGACGTCACATGGGCTCCTGGCTGTTCTTCCACAGTGTCTTTAACTACGTAAGGTAGTGATTAAAATACACCACAAGGTGTCAATGGCGAGTTTTAAATTACTGTACTTGGAAATCAAACCAATGAGTGTTTTGTCTCTCGACTGACGCCATAATTCCCTGTGTACATTGTACATGGTCATTTGAATGAGTGCTGGCTTCACAACGTACGAGACCTCTGATAGTTTGTATTTTGTGACTAAATATTGCCATCCAGTGTATTTGTTGAGCTAAACGAAATGTTTGAATAGAGTTAGACCAAAGTCTGAGAAAGTTTTATGTGTATTTTGCGTAGCTATTTTGATTGGGAATGAACATTTTTTTTGTTTTTTGAGAAATAGGAATATTTTTGTTGTGCTTTCACTAAATGATACTTATGTTTGTTGTGAAGGAGTTGCCGAAGCTTATGCCAATAAACGGCGCGATGGAATGAACGTCTGTGTCCACTTGCCTTTTCTGCCTCTTAGCTCTCAATGTGCAAAAAACAGCGTCATTATAATCTGTTTGAGGCAATGGATGAGCGGGTCATGCCGCGCACGCATTAAATGAGTCAAATATTTTAACGTGATTAATTTAAAAAAACTAATTCCCGGCAGTTAACACGATAAATTTGACAGCACTTTTAAAATCACATTTGATTACTAGTATTATCTCCATCTACCACTACTGTGATTACGTTATCTTTTACTACAGTCACTATGCTAAGTACTACAATTGATATCACTACCTAAGATGTCCAGTTGTATAATTACTATGCCATAGACCTTAGCTGTTTTCAATTAATATTTTGTTAGTAATTAAAAAATTAACCCTGAATAGACCTGCCCCTCCTTGAGTCATCACCTTATCGTGGTGGAGGGGTTTGCGTGTCCCAATGATCCTAGGAGCTATGTTGTCTGGGGGTTTTAAGCCCCTGGCAGGGTCACCCATGGCAAACAGGTCCTAGGTGAGGGGCCAGACAAAGAATGGCTCACAAGACCCCTTATGATGGAGAAAATTACAGGATCCAAGTTTCCCTTGCCCGGACGCGGGTTACCGGGGCCCTCCTCTGGAGCCAGGCCTGGGGGTGGGGCTCGAAGGCGAGCGTCTGGTGGCCAGGCCTTTTCCCATGGGGTCCGGCCGGGCACAGCCCGAAAAGGCAACGTGGGTCCGCCTTCCCATGGGCTCACCACCTGTGGGAAGGGCCAAAGGGGTCGGGTGCGTAGCAATTTGGGCGGCAGCCAAAGGCGGGGGCCTTGGCGGTCCGACCCCAGGCTACAGAAGCTAACTCTTGGGACATGGAATGTCACCTCTCTGGCGGGGAAGGAGCCCGAGCTGGTGTGTGAGGCAGAGAAGTTCCAGCTAGATATAGTTGGACTCTCCTCCACACACAGTTTGGGTTCCGATACCAGTCCTCTCGAGAGGGGTTGGACCCTCTTCCACTCTGGAGTTGCCCACGGTGAGAGGCGCCGAGCAGGTGTGGGCGTACTTATTGCCCCCCGGCTTGGTGCCTGTACGCTGGGGTTTACCCCAGTAGACGAAAGGGTAGCCTCCCTCCGCCTTCGGGTGGGGGGACGGGTCCTGACTGTTGTTTGTGCTTATGCACCAAACAGCAGTTCAGAGTACCCACCCTTTTTGGAGTCCTTGGAGGGTGTGCTGGAGAGTGCCCCCTCTGGGGACTCCCTCGTTCTGCTGGGGGACTTCAACGCTCACGTGGGCAATGACAGTGAGACCTGGAGGGGCGTGATTGGGAGGAACGGCCCCCCCGATCAGAACCCGAGCGGTGTTCTGTTATTGGACTTCTGTGCTCGTCACGGATTGTCCATAACGAACACCATGTTCAAACATAAGGGTGTCCATATGTGCACTTGGCACCAGGACACCCTAGGCCGCAGTTCGATGATCGACTTTGTGATCGTGTCATCGGAGTTGCGGCCGCATGGTTTGGACACTCGGGTGAAGAGAGGGGCGGAGCTGTCAACTGATCACCACCTGGTGGTGTGTTGGCTCCGATGGTGGGGGAAGATGCTGGTCAGACCTGGCAGGCCCAAACGTATTGTGAGGGTCTGCTGGGAACGTCTGGCAGAATCCCCTGTCAGAAAGGGCTTCAACACCCACCTCCGGCAGAACTTCTCCCTTGTCCCGGGGGAGGTGGGGGACATTGAGTCCGAGTGGACCATGTTCCGCACCTCCATTGTTGAGGCGGCCGATCGGAGCTGTGGCCGTAAGGTGGTTGGTGCCTGTCGTGGCGGCAATCCCCGAACCCGCTGGTGGACACCTGGGGTAAGGGATGCCGTCAAGCTGAAGAAGGAGGCCTATCGGGCCTTTTTGGCCTGTGGGACTCCGGAGGCAGCTGACAGGTACCGGCTGACCAAGCGGACTGCGGCTTCGGCGGTCGCCGAGGCAAAAACTCGGACATGGGAGGAGTTCGGTGAGGCCATGGAAAACGACTTCCGGACGGCTTCGAGGAAATTCTGGTCCACCATCCGGCGTCTGAGGAGAGGAAAGCAGTGCACCATTAACACTGTGTATAGTGAAGATGGTGTACTGCTGACCTCGACTCGGGACGTCATGAGTCGGTGAGGAGAATACTTCGAAGCCCTCCTCAATTCCACCGACACGCCTTCCTTTGAGGAAGCAGAGTCTGGGGACTCTGAGGTGGGCTCTTCGATCTCTGGGGTTGAAGTCACTGAGGTGGTTGGTAAGCTCCTCGGTGGCAAGGCCCCGGGGGTAGATGAGATTCGCCCAGAGTTCCTAAAGGCTCTGGATGTTGTAGGGCTGTCATGGCTGACACGCCTCTATAACATCGCGTGGACATCGGGGACAGCGCCTCTGGATTGGCAGACCGGGGTGGTGGTCCCCCTTTTTAAAAAGGGGGACCGGAGGGTGTGTTCCAATTATAGAGGGATCACACTCCTCAGCCTCCCCGGTAAAGTCTATTCAGGGGTGCTGGAGAGGAGGGTCCGTCGGGAAGTCGAATCTCGGATTCAGGAGGAGCAGTGTGGTTTTCGTCCCGGCCGTGGAACAGTGGACCAGCTCTACACCCTCGGCAGGGTCCTCGAGGGTGCATGGGAGTTCGCTCAACCAGTCTACATGTGTTTTGTGGATTTGGAGAAGGTGTTCGACCGTGTGCCTAGGGGAGTCCTGTGGAGGGTGCTCCGGGGGTACGGGGTACCGAGCCCTTTGGTAAGGGCTGTTCGGTCCCTGTACGACCGGTGTCAGAGTCTGGTCCGCATTGCCGGCAGTAAGTCGAATTCGTTCCCAGTGAAGGTTGGACTCCGCCAAGGCTGCCCTTTGTCACCGATTTTGTTCATAATTTTTATGGACAGAATTTCTAGGCGCAGCCGAAGCGTTGAGGGGGTCTGGTTTGGTGGCCTCAGCATCTCATCTCTGCTTTTTGCAGATGATGTGGTGCTGTTGGCTTCATCAAGCCGTGACCTCCAACTCTCACTGGGGCGGTTTGCAGCCGAGTGTGAAGCGGTTGGGATGAAGATCAGCACCTCCAAATCCGAGACCATGGTCCTCAGCCGGAAAAGGGTGGCATGCCCTCTCCGGGTCGGGGATGAGATCCTGCCCCAAGTGGAGGAGTTTAAGTATCTTGGGGTCTTGTTCACGAGTGACGGTAGGAGGGAGCGGGAGATTGACAGGCAGATCGGTGCAGCGTCTGCAGTGATGCGGACTCTGCACCGGTCCGTTGTGGTGAAGAAGGAGCTGAGCCAAAAGGCGAAGCTCTCGATTTACCGGTCGATCTACGTTCCTACCCTCACCTATGGTCACGAGCTGTGGGTCGTGACCGAAAGAACAAGATCCCGAAGCGGCCGAAATGAGTTTCCTCCGCAGGGTGTCCGGGCTCTCCCTTAGAGATCGGGTGAGAAGCTCGGTCATCCGGGAGTGGCTTGGTGTCGAGCCGCTACTCCTCCGCGTTGAGAGGAGCCAGTTGAGATGGCTCGGGCATCTGGTTCGGATGCCTCCTGGACGCCTCCCTGGAGAGGTGTTCCGGGCCTGTCCCACCGGCGGGAGGCCCCGGGGTCGACCCAGGACACGCTGGAGAGACTATGTCGCTCGGCTGGCCTGGGAACGTCTTGGAATCCCGCCGGAGGAGCTGGCTGAAGTGGCTGGGGAGAGGGAAGTTTGGGCTTCCCTGCTGAAGCTGCTGCCCCCGCGACTCGACCCCGGAATAAGCGGAAGATAATGGATGGATGGATGGATGAATAGACCTGCCATCCACATCCCATTTTGGGTCACAGAGTCCACAAGTATTAATATTTAGCAGTAAACAAGCGTGGCCTACATCGAGGGTGTCAAATACACGGTCTGCGGGCCGCTTTTGTTCTACCTAACAGGCACCTTGTAGCTCTTTCATCCTGTACATACATAATCATGAGCTTTTTTTTCTCGACACCAGCTCCGTATAACCAGAGATTTGTAATTTGTGTGATCAAGTGCATGCGTTACTGCACTCTGCTCAGGTTTGTGTCCGTAGTCGCATTCGTTCATTTCCCCCATAATGGCGCCATCAGAGGCAGCCAATGAGTTAACAAGTGACCCAAAAATGCTCGAAAACCAAAAGGAAGGAAAACAAAATCAACCCCTAAGTACCCTAATGTTACAAAGAAGTGATGCAAAATGACTCATTATATGCCATTGACAACTATAAATCTCCTAAACTAGGAGGATGTGGATGCTCATCTTTCAGTGCCATTCGGCGCTAGAGATCCAATGAACGTCTAGCGCCGCCAATGGTATCGAGTGCGTTAACTTATTTGCAGGGGTGAAAGTGGCTAGAATTTGTTGCCGGAACTCCCCGACGTGAAGATCGCCACGGAGCCAGAAATTGTATTTTTTTATTTTCATTGGGGGGAGGGGGGGGGGTCAAACCTTCTAAAACTACTGAAATGCAAATAAAACTGTTTTGCCACAGTTACTTCTATAACACATACAAAAACTGATTTTCATTAAAAAAAAATTTTTTTTCAATGATTTGTAAAATAAAACAAAAACACCAATAACCCCAACCTCCATCTCCTAATTTTAATTTTCCCTCATTACCTCACATATTAAATGCCAAATCTCAATTTTAACTACTTAAGAACATAGGGTGTATATAAAAATTGAAGTTAACGTAAACATTTACTTGTGCTTTCCCTTTTTTTCCAATAATAAAGATTTAACCCTTGGGCGTTATTTTATCTTGACTAAATTCTTGTGATTTTGTCCAAAAAATGGCTTTTCCTTTGAAGTGTGATAACTAAGTCATTTCTGAATATTTTTTCACTTTCAGCCACTCAAAATGTTCAGTGGCGTCAGACCTATCTACACATATAAAGTTTTTTATTTTTTTTAATTTTTCAATGCCCCCTATGGACAATAATAGCAGCATTATCCGAATAGCAAAACTAACTATGCTGTATATATATAAAAAACAAAAGTCTAATTTGAATATTCCATATCACATAGCTAGAGGCTTGAATAAGTCGTTAAGTCATAACAACCGATTTTTTTATGCATGCCCAGTTTTTACACATTTGCAGTTTTGTCATTTACACTAAACTCTTGTGATTTTGTCCAAAAAATGGCTTTTCCTTTGAAGTGTGATAACTAAGTCATTTCTGAATATTTTTTCACTTTCAACCACTCAAAATCTTCAGTGGCATCAGACCTATCTACACATATATAGTTTTTTATTTTTTTTATTTTTCAATGCCCCCTATGGACAATAATAGCAGCATTATCCGAATAGCAAAACTAACTATGCTGTATATATATAAAAAACAAAAGTCTAATTTGAATATTCCATATCACATAGTTAGAGGCTTGAATAAGTCGTTAAGTCATAACAACCGATTTTTTTATGCATGCCCAGTTTTTACACATTTGCAGTTTTCTCATTTACACTAAACTCTTGTGATTTTGTCCAAAAAATGGCTTTTCCTTTGAAGTGTGATAACTAAGTCATTTCTGAATATTTTTTCACTTTCAGCCACTCAAAATGTTCAGTGGCGTCAGACCTATCTACACATATAAAGTTTTTTATTTTTTTTATTTTTCAATGCCCCCTATGGACAATAATAGCAGCATTATCCGAATAGCAAAACTAACTATGCTGTATATATATAAAAAACAAAAGTCTAATTTGAATATTCCATATCACATAGTTAGAGGCTTGAATAAGTCCACAAGTCGTAACAACCAATTTTTTTATGCACACCCACTTTTTACACAATTGCAGTTTTCTCATTTACATTCAACTCTTGTGATTTTGTCCAAAAAATGGCTTTTCCTTTGAAGTGTGATAACTAAGTTATTTCTGAATATGTTTTCATTTTCAACCACTCACAATGTTCAGTGGCATCAGACCTATCTAAACATATAGTTTTTTTGTTTTGGCCCCCTATGGACAATAATAGCAGCATTATCCTAATAGTAAAACTAACTATGCTATATAGGCTATATATAAATCAAACTAAAATATTTTATATTACATAATTACATCATTGGGTAAGTAAAAGTCGTAACAATAGATTTTTTGTTTTAGAACAAGACTGTGACAACGTGACAATAACTGATTTGATGATAGAATTTATGTTAACAATTTTACAAAACATACATACAATATAACAGTTAACATAATAACAACATACACAATTCATGATGTGCACTTTGAGATTTGTTGTTCAAATGTAAAGTGCGTTATAAATAAAATGTATTATTATTTATTATTATGTTCGAAGCCCGAAGTGGCTTTGTGCAAAGGCCACATTGTTTGCGCTTGGACGGGGGTCCAGCTCGCTGCTCAACCAAGCCTTCGGCAGAAGGCGGTGGTTCCCGTTTTAGGACTTCTGGCCGAATTAGAGCCTTGCCAAGTTCCTCAAGAAATAGTCGGCGCTTGTAGCTTTTCTTCACGTTCCACTCAGGGTAGATCTCCGTGAACAGCACAAACGCGCTGCATGACGAAATGTCCGGCATGTGAAAAAACACACATTGGCCACCTGAGTGCGCGCCGGCGGCAGGAGTATGTGCCTCAGGCCTGCAAAGCACAAGCGCACGCAACAATAACAGCTTTGATCTTTGATCAGCTTTTACAAGACAAACCTTGATATGCAAAACATTTGCTTACTCACTCTCGTCATTACCTCGATCGCCGTCATTTTCGTCATGCGCCTCAACGTGGTCATGTCCGTGCCCCCGCCTTCTGCTCCCCGCTTTCATCTCGTTATGTTGTCAACTATTTCCTAATCCTCGTCATCAAAGCCGTCCTCCTCCGGCATCGAAAGTCCGGAAGAATTTGTTCAATGTCTTCTGGGCTCTCCAAAGAAGCGTCCGAACAAAGGTCGTCGTCGTCGGAATCAGGATTTTCTAACACCATTCGAATCGTGTCCTGCGGTGAAATACTTCTCGCCGCCATCGATCATAAGTTGTGTTGGAAGAAATGCAAAATGGTGATCCTCGCGAGAACAGAGACTCCCAAAATGCCCAGAACCAATGAGAGTAAAGAAATTCAAACACCCAACCAATAAAAGTTGAAATTCAAACGACAACAATAAACACGTGGTTTTTTGTTTTGGTTTTTTTGCATTTCCGGGAAGTACCTTTTTATTGTCTTGTGCAAACGTGCAAAATTGCAAATACGCATGCCCAAATAGACTGAAAGTGAGCTCAGACAACATTGACACCATTTTTTTTTGTAAAGCCAACCGTCTTTATTGCATTAATTTTTGACCGATCTGAAGCTAGCTTCGCAAGAAAATTCATGTATTGGCCTATGGCTCCATCTAGTGACTTCTGGGTGTCAACACAAAAAAATTTTTATCTGCATGTTTTTGACTCGCCAAAGAAGCGATTGCATCAATAATCACGGAAAATGCATGATAAAACGTCAGGTTTACAGCATATTAAAAATCATGATTTATAATGGGAGTCAATGAGCCAAAAAATGGCAAAATAACAAGAGTTTAGTGCAAATCTTCCCAGCCTGTTTGCAATAAGTTAGAAATTGCCGGATGGTGCCATTTCGAACTTCTACATGATTTAGTATCCTGCAGGAAATATCAGCTCCCTAGTGTATTTTTTCATATGCTTTTTTTCCTTTTAAACACAGAAAAAAACGAAAAAAGCCAAAAAATGGACAAATAACACCCAGGGGTTAAGTAACATACATTCAGAAAAATAAGTACAAATGACTTATATTATGCTGAGTGACATGGAATATATTTTGAAGATTGCACATTGACTTTTTAAATCATAAGGAAATGAATAAGTAGCCTAACATAAATGAAAAAAAAAATAAGTCCAAACTGCACATTGACAGCTAAGATGTTCTGAACCTCCCCATCAGAGCAAATAAAACTAAATATGATAAATAAGCCTCCTCAACTCTTTCCTTGCTCTTAAAGATTTGATCAATTTTCTGTTGCATTGCCCTTTTTGGTCGCATCAATTCAACAAACTTTGTTTTTTTGCTGTTCCAGAAAACATGCACATTTGAACCAATCAGAGCTAACTATCTTTGCTGATCACATGTCAGTATGTCAGCCAATTGAACGGATTAATGAGTCTGTTTTGCTTTGCTGTGTGCATTGGGGTGACTCATCATCGTCAGACTCCGATAACTGCAGCACATGGGGAAACCTCCATGCCGTCCGTGGAATAAAATAAATAATATCGGTGGAAACGGATTACGCTACACAAGCACTTTATTATGCTTGTTATTAACACTTGTGTATGTAAATCTTATGTTGGTAGGTTGTTTTCTTCTTGGAGATGAAATGCATGTGTGGCAGCTTAGCATTTTTATTTTATTTTTTTTACATAGCGTTTTTACAGTTGCCGTCATATTTTTGGAATCAAAGCACCTTGTACCGGAACAGCGTCCCTGCCCTGAATCTTATACCGGAACTGCGTTCCTGACCTGAATCTTATACCGGAACTGTGTTCCTGACCGTTTTGGCCCACTTTCACCCCTGCTTATTTGGCCAAAAATAAACTGTTTCTGCTCACATGAGATCTAATTGACTTGAACAACACCTGTGAACTAAACCGAGTTTGACACCCCTGGAATACATGATCCAAAATGTGACGTCCAGTTAAAAGGACTTTAATTCTGAACTACAATAATTATACATATTATCAGTATTTTATGTTTTTTTAATGAATAAATATAATTACATATGAATAAAATCCAAAAGCCAGCCCAATAACACTCTTCCCCCACCCCATTTCTTACCATTGACAATGATGACCAATTCATTTAAACTAGGAGGACTGGCTGTGAACTTATCTTTTAGTGCCACTGATAGACCGAATGATCACTGCAAGCCCTCCCATTCAAAATTGTTTGTCTAGTGTCGTAATTGGCAGCTAATGAGTTTAATGAGCGCCTATAAAGGGTTAACCATTTCCATGACGACTATACTAGCTATGAACAATAAATGTCCATTACAACCAACAACAGTAATTCAATACATATATTATAATGACCAGTAGACTCATTACTACCGTTAACTATATACATAAATAGCGCGTCAATATCGTGTATTAAGTGCAAATGTGCCCTCTTGTGCAGTCTTGGGGTAATACATGTTGTATGTGTGTGTGACGTGTTTACAACGGAAATAGGGCCATCTACCGGAACATCACAGAACAGAAGTAACATTCCTTGATAAGCACATCTGACATTTATTGCTGAGTCAAACAAATAAGTTACATATTCATATTAACATTAGATATAATTTTGGACAAAAGACAAGATAAAATGGAGCGCTAAAGTCACATTTCATTATTGTAGTAACCATTTAATCCAAATAAATCAGGCGTTTCAGTGATGTAAACTGGGGTCCGAATAGTGTATATTATTGTTTCATGGTAAGTTTTCTCCGATTGTAATCATCAGAGTAGGATTAAGTCAACACGTACAGGAATGTTCAATGAAAATAACCTCCACGTGTCTTGGAGGGGGGCTAGCTAAGAAGCTCCGGCTTAAGGCCGAGCCTCTGCAGCACGTCCTCGGGCATGCACAGTACAGGATTCACTGCTTTGATCTTGTCATCCCCCAGAAGGGAGAGGCCAGCGATTCCAAACAGGGTATGGAAGGGGTCCACCTATAAGGGAAAAAAGCGAGTTAGCGTTGACGATCCCAGTGTTGTTTTTGGCAGCCCTTTCTAATTTTTGTCTGTCTTTCGGAAAAAAATACTTCTAGTATCAGGCATATTTTAGTCATTTCAAAATGTGTTCGTCTTTGTCTAGGTATAGTCGCCGATTACTCAAAATGTTTTTGTCCAAAAATAATTACCGTATTGGCTTGAAAATAAGACGGCCCTGATTATAAGACGACCCCCTCTTTTTCAAGACTCAAGTTTGAATAAAGACTTTGAACACCAAATTAATTTTTATACAGAAAATAATCACAGTACATCCGAAACAAATGATTATAACCATATATTTGAGAGAAAAAGCATGTTAATTTGCCTTATTCAAATATTCATAACTGAAAATTTAAATATGTAAACTGAAGTGCAATCACATTTGTAAATGAATGACTTCTGGTTTTTGAAATATAAATAAACCAATCTATTGTGATAAAACAACAAAATTGCAATAACTGCATTAACCATCAAAGTAACTGTAACTGTAGTCTTGAAACAAATCTGAATAAGGAAAAACATTCCAATAAAATAATGCAAACTGGTTAAACTTAAAAGGGTAGCTGAGATCTAGCATGACAGAACATCGCTTCAATGTTATCTGGCGCCATCTAGCGTCGTGAATGGGTATAATTTCTAGACCGTGACTATAAGACGACCCCCTCTTTTTCAGTGTTATTTCAATGCAAAAAACACCATCTTATATTCGGGCCAATACGGTAAATGTAGATTTCTAACAATTCAAAATTATTTTTGCAATTGAGCACATACTGTGGTGTCTACAAGAATAATGCCAACTTTGTGATTACAATACATACTCAACAGGAAAACAGTACATTATTTTAAATCAATTATATCCACCTACACACCACGAACTATAAGTTTATGCTAATGCTAACAAGACTACTACGCTAATACTACGAGTTACATTTATTGTGTGATGATCACTCAGCTCGGACCTTTAAAGGCTAAAGCGACTGCGTATTCTCTCTTGCCAAGATAAGAAAAATTTACCACGTTTCAAAACAAGCAAGCCTGGCACGCAGCCTAGTTTGAAGCACATCCTAAACACCAGTGAAACGCAGCAAATGTCACGAGTGACACAACCCAAACACTGCAACGTAGGCTCATGTGCTCCCCGTACAATAAGAAAATGTTCCGTATTGTAAACATATAACAAGAAACTATGTCACATTGTCTCGTCAGACGAAAACTGGCATTTGTGTCAATATATTTTAGTCTCTCAAGCAGAGGTTGCGCTAGAAATTTTCGTTGTCTGTCATTTTGACTGACAGGGTCATAAAAATCCGGTCATAGTCTATTTTTACCCGTCACTTACATTTTTTAAATGATAATGATGACATATTCAATAGTATTTAGTTTTCATTCATTTTTAATTAATATTGTAACACTTGCTTGGCGGCGAAAAATTAGACACGGAAGTCGTGGTATTTTTCTCCCTTTTTACTCTGCTTACCAACAACTCCGCCCCCAAAGAAAAAGAGGCAACGATATAGACCCCAATCACCAACGTCACACAACGATCTTAATTGTGGTTGTCAGCCCAAAATCTTCTAAATATATATTAAATGCATCTTACCAGATATAAAAAGACTACTACATAGTCTGTGGTGATCGTTTGGTGCCCAGATTTCTTGTCGAATTACAGCAGTCCATCTCGCTCTCATCTCGGGTCTCTCAGAATACGGTAGAACTTCAAGTCTCTCCGTCTATCTTCTCTGTTACAGCAACTAACCGCCACGCACGCCTTCACCATTTCGATTATTAATATTAACGAGCAGAAAAACACGCCGTAATAGGAGGCATGTACGTAGCGGTAATGTGTAAATATGACGAGCTGACACACAATATGGCGGCTCCGGTCAGGGGGGCGGAGTTGTGACGTCATGTGATTGGGTGATTGGATGACGCGCTGGCACACCGGGTGCACCAATAAGAACCTCGCGTTGATGTGTCAATCACGGTGCCGCCGCCAGACCCCGGTGACGCTACAATATTCTGACAGAAGAGCCAACGACGTCATGCATTAAGAGAGACAATAGCTAATATGCTGACTCGCCACCCTGTGGTCTGGGGTGTGAATTGCAACCTGTCAAAATGACGGACGGATTTCAGTTTTTTCCGTCATCGTTTTAAAAAACCGGTCAACGACGGAAAATATCCGGTTAACGCGACCCCTGCTCCCAAGACACGTTTTTAGTTAACTAAATATTTTCGTTATCGTCATCGATGATGAAAACAACAATAGCCGACATGTTGGAACAGTCGGCGCTTACCATGTCTCCCGGTCGGTCAGCGAAGCCCCCTGTCTCCTCGTCCTGGCAGGCCAGGATAAAGGAGCGCAGCTTGTCCTTGTCGATCCAGTGGATCTTGCCTATAATCCGGAGCGAAGCCAGAACCCACCAAGAGTAGCAGACGTCCGGAAGCTGAAATAGACGTAGCTGGTGACGTTTCCCACAAAGCTATGCTGGCAGACCGCGGTATTTGTAACACCGTAATTTTGTAAGATTCATGAGTTGGGGAAACAAATCTGAAGCACTAGAAATGTTTTTTTCCCCCTCTCTTCGTTTAGGTTTATTTACTGCACGTTACCTAAATTTGTATGCTATCAAAAAATGTTCACACTTAAAAATAATAACCTGATTAATTAATCTGTTTCAGGGTCCCCCCAGGATTGATAAATCTAAATCCAAGACTTTTAAGACCTTTTTTAATGCCATTTCATCAGAAAATTAATACTTTTCTGGCACCCATTATTTAGATAATATTTAATCATATTAAAAAAATAAAGCACTGAACATCAAATTTAACCTCAATTACTAAGTGTGTTTGACAAAAGAATGCACATTTATTGAAGATACAATTAAAACAAAAAGTTTTGTGCCACAGACCGGCCCTCTTTATGTAATGACCTACCTTATTAAAATATTGTAATAATAATCGTGCTGTCAAGCGATTAATTTTTTAAAATCGCGACTAATCGCATGCTGTCAATAGTAAACTTGCGATTTTTTAAAATGCATAAATTATATATTTCAATTTCTAAATACACCTATTAGCACAGGAGTTCATCAAATTTAAGCCTCATTAGAAACAAGAAAAGAGTTTTCCTTTACACTTGTAAAGATTAATCAAATATGAATTTTCCCCAAATAACTTGTAAAAAGGGAGGCACAAAGGAAGAGCATGTCTACTGACAGTTCTGAGATCAAGGGCTCAAGCGCAGGTTCTGTGTGAAGTTACCATTTTATTTTTGGGGTACGAGCTATAATTTTATCTTATATTAGACTGACTTTTTAAAGAATAAGGAACCTTTTGCAGGTGTTTTGAATTACACATGTGGCAAGTGTGTACAAAACTGAAGCTTTTCATCATATTCATTTTTTTTCTGGTTTGTGGTACATGCAAATTGACATACTCAATTTTGTTGGTTTAATCTACCAAAATAAAACAACTTTTACTTGATATTCAAATTTTGGGGGCGTACTGTATATAGTTTAAATAAATAAAAAAATAATGTAATATATCATTACTTATGAGTGTTTTCATATTATTCATGACATAAAATTACCGCAATTAAATGTGAAAGATTGAATGATTGATTGAAAGAATAATTGAACTCACCAAAACGGCTGTCTCCCAATGCAATTATACAGTTCAGACACCTGTGTATTTCAGGGTAGTTCACGCTCATCAGTCCACCTCAGAGTGCAATGTTTTGGGTTAAAATGCCCAACTTATGTTTTGCCTGAGAACGTGGATTTCACCCCAATCCTCCGTCTTTGTGCCCAAAAATAGTGCCTGGAGCCTCCGTGGTGGAAGTTTTAGTGGTGCTCTCATGAAAAATATTTCATTCTGCATGTTCATTTACGGTTTATCGCTGTACTTTTATCCAAACATGCTCAAAAACAACGATAATGGGTCGCGCCAACAGCCAGACGGGTTCACGCTCGTCATACTGCCTCAACGTGCCCCATTTCGGCCATTAAAACCGGATAAAACAGGATATTATGATACTCTTTCCCAGAGGCAGAGCTGGCGGCATTGGAGACGGAATGCTAGAAGGGCCACAATTTATCGCGCAAAGCAGGGTTGCGTGATGCCGTTAGTAAATAGTTTAACTGAAAGCTTCGTAAAAAATGTGTATTACGACCTGCCCAAACGTCAACTGTCCCGGTTCTCCCGATTAGCCACTCCGGGCCTGGTACTGTGCAATTGCCTGCTGTTTTGATGTTGATGCTAACGGCGCGCACGCACGAGGTGCAGTGCATCGTAAAAATTCTACGCGTCATCTTCGTTATGGATTAAAAAAAAAAAAAAACTTTGTCACGGATATAATTTAGGTTGCACTGAGATGTTCTTGAAAATTAAAACCACGGTGAAAAAATTCCAGACTTACGACAGCTAATTTAATACTTTTAATACCTTTAATAATGGAAAACTAAATTCAATGCCTTTTTAATACTTTTAATAACCCGCGGGTACCCTGTGTTTATACGTACTATATAAAGTGTAATACTACAACAAAATGGACATTTAAACAGTTTACCACTTATAATTTATGAAAAATACACTTCGAGTTATTTTTGTTTAATTAAATGTTTACAAACATTTCTAAGGACTCAGACTTTATCAAACACAAAAGAACTTTTTTATAGTATTTTTTACTAAAGCTATCATATATTTTGATTTTTGGTTTTATGTTAAGAAATAAACTCAGAATTACTTGAAATTATTTTGTTAATTGATCAGATTTCAATTTCTATTTTTTACTAATGCAAATACATTCAGAATACTATGTCAAATTAATCACAAAGTTTTTTAAAAATTACTTTTTGTTATTTTTATTATTCAGTTGACAAAAACCTTTTGTCATAGTAAGTTTAGCCTATTATGTCTCATCAGCTAAAGTCATGATTTTAATACTTTAATTTGTTACTTTTTTGTAAGTGTTTTATCAACTTTTAAAAAGTGACTTATAAGTATTCATAAATTTAAGCGTAAGTAAGTGTAAATAAAACGGTTTTCGAATAGTATCAGGCCTGTTCAGGTTTGACAACTAAAATTTGACGCCGTCAATGGGCAACTTAACAGATCCTATGAAACATGACGACACAAGGGCGAGATAGGAAAGACAGGAACCTTTTCAGGCCGCCCGTTGAGGCCCCCAGATGGCAGCTGCCTCTCGCAGAGCCACCAACCCAGCAGGTCGGCGTTGAGCTGGTGCAGTTGGCCCGTCAGCGACAGGAAGCCCGTGCAGCAGTAAATCTAGCAAAATGTGACACCCCAGTTACATAAAGACAGACAAAATCCTGAATTTCAACTTACTTCAACTGAAACAAAGACAAGGAGCAGACACCTGACCGGCGTGAGATTCAGAGCCAGGCCTGCATCCAAAACCGCCATCAAAGTTCATACAGGACAACACAAATTCCACGGCTTTGTCCACGTCGATGGCATCCATCTTGCCCTTTATTCAGACAAGGCAAACAGAGGGAGGCCATTTTAAGTATAATGACTTCTTGGTCAAAAAAGGTTTAAATCGTTTTTGTCAATGATGATAATAATGAAAATATTTCGTTGACGTACAATTTTTTCATGAGGATGACGAGCTAAAAACGTGCCTTAAGAGACTAAAACATAAGACAAATGCCAGTTTTCACCTAACGAGACTTAATGCAACACAGTTTCAGTCTTAAGTTCACAATACGTTTTCTTATTGTACGTGTAGTTAGTAAGCCTACATCGTAAAAGTGTTTGGATCATGTCACTCCTGTGACATGTCCTACGCCCTCATCGAGACCGTCACCGGTGACTAGTGGTTAACTCCTTCACTACCAAAGACCTACAAACAATGATGTTTTTCAAGCCAGTCTGCACTCCAGGCTTGCTCGTTTTGAAACACATGGAGATAGTGCTGCAACTAACGATTACTTTTTAAAATCGATTAATAAGACAATTAAAGGATAGATCAGATAAATGTGACTTTTTTCAATTACCTTCTTTTACTTGAAGTTGTTTTAGGCATATTGTAAGTAACAATGAAGACAAAGTGGATGACTATCTTTCAAAAAAAAATGTTATCACAGCTTCCTAATGTAACTGTAGTCTGCAGCTGTACTGTTTTAAGTTCATAACACTTTAAAGTTTTTAAGAAAGGTTCTGAGTATAAAAGATAAAAAGAATTTTTCAGACAAAAGTCATGTTCCTTCAAATAAAAAAAGTCCTTGATTTCTTTTTCTTCTGGACAAAGCGCTGATATAAATTGTGTCAGTGACACGTTTATTTTCTTTTAATAAACTAAACAACAAAATTAAATAAGGAAGAGGCAGACTTTAATGAATCAGTTTTCTTGATCAAACAGTATATCATAAATAGAATCCAATTCCAAAGCACTCTCTTTACTGTTTACTGTTCGAATAGTTTATGTTGAAAGGAGACTAAGCTGTTATCTGAATGGGTTTATGTGTGTGGCTTCCTCATAAAAAGAAATGAAACAACTTTAAGTGCTAAAATGCTTCTCCAAAACACAATACAGACGGACACTTAAAACGGTGATTAACGTTAGCATAGCGAGCAATCTCTTAAACTTTTTGTGTTTTCGTTTTGTTGGCATTGGCTACCGATTACAGTAGTAGTGCTTCATGCTTCTGGTAGTAAATAAAACCGTTGGAAAACCCTCCCGAACTTGCATTTGTCCTTGTAGAATCAACAGTATGTGCTTGTCTGTCAATGTTCACTTAAAATTGTTGCAAATTTGTATTATTTTTTAAATGTATTTTTCGACAAAACCCTTGAATTTTCACAAGTGAAAACATTGAGTATTTGACAGCGATAACTAGACGAATACTAACACATTTATAAATGTGAAACACCAATAGGTACGTCGTCCAAAAGACCAAGATGAAAATTAAAAAGGCTGCCAAAAACAGCATTAGTTTGAATGAAAATACACACCAATAATGAAAGTGTGGCTACTGCACAGAAGGAAAATCTTGTGTCGATTTCTCCTGTGGAAGCAAAAAAAAAAAAAAGTTACACAGTGACAAATTAAAATTTGTGCGTCAGTACTTCAAAACGGCAGGTATTGTACCCCATTTGTCTCCCGCAAAGGATCCGTCGTCCTGCTGCAACCCTTTAACGTACTCAACCACTTTATCCACATCTAGTGCGTCCACACTGTCGTACAAGCACAAAATCTGAAGAAGGGGGGGGGGGGGGGGGGGGAATAGGGGTGAGACCAGGTAATAGTCAATAGAGCGTGGGTGCTTGCGGACACCTGCACAGCGCTGAGCGTGTAGAGCAGATGGGGGTCGTGGCCGATGCTGGCGCTGACCCCACCGCATTCATGCTGACATGCTGTGATGAAGTCGACGATCTCCTGGCGATTCATGCGAGGCAGCTGAGCCATCAGGTCCATCACCGTCAGACCCCAGTAGATACCGCTCATGCGCAGGTATTCGGACAGCGTGTACTCCTGCGTGCAATATTTCCTCAGTGTCTTTGATTATTAAAGTTCTCCTCAAACGCTGAACTAAATTTCCGATTTGATTTGATTGATTCAAATGGACTGGACGTCTATCGACGTCAACGACATTTACATTTTTTTAGGTTCTCAATTATTTTACTGGCCACTAGTGCGGGACATTTTCTGACTCTAACATCTGACATAATTGTCGTTTAATACTCACATAGTCGTCCTTTTTGGAGCCGTATGCAGCGATGTAGTCTGCATGTTTATCCAACAGGAGCGTGTGTGGGGCGTCGGGGCTAATGAAGACGTCTTTCATTTGCGTACCCTAACATTTAAACATAATAGAAACGTTCACAAACGTACAATTTCACTTAGGTGTGATGAAAATCTACCTCGAGCATTTTAAAAGCCGAAGAGAAGTTTGTGATGTGGTGTTCAATAAAATACCGCAATAAACACAATGAATGCACTACATAGTAGCCCAAATGCTAACTGTTTTCAGATGCCTCCTTCGTGTCAATTATTTAGCAAAGACAGAATCCGATTCAAAATACGTTTACATTCATTTAAACTATGTGTTACTCTAAAGGTATTGACACCAGTTTGAGGAAAAAAAAAAACCATAAAACAAAAAAGCTGTTTACCATCCTGACAATTCACGCATGATCATACTTCAGCGGCCCTCTCTTCTTTGATGCTTGTCAACAGCGGTAACGGGTAGATGGAGTAAGGGGAGGGTTCTTTACTGCCATCTGCACCTCGGAGGGCGAAGTTCAGCTGTAAATTGTATTTGGCTCGAATTAACCAGGAAACTAATTCTGTAATATGTTTGGAGTTTTTTTTTTTTTTTTTTTTTTTTTGCAATAAGTCAAAGTCCCGGTTCACTCACAACGTGCATCTAGATCTATGTAATATCCACGGTATTAGTAATCTTAAACATCTCACTTGTCGGCCATTTTGCATCGGGGCTGTTCGATGAAAATTATAGTTATTTAATAGAGGTTGTACTTTGAAATCTTTTGATGGGTTAATTCACAATTTTTCAAACGGCTTGGTTTGTCATAAAGGGCATAGATGTAGGAAATTTATTGCATACTTTAAAAAATAAATCATCCACCTCGAAGCATACATTTTTACCCTTGTTGTAAACCAAACCGTTTGCAAAGGAGTCAAGTATTCAGCAATTTAAGAGTATTTTACCGGAGAAAAAAAAAATCACTCACTTTAAACCCGACGTCCCCCGACGCAACATGGACGGCGTTTACTTACGTTTCAGACTACTCCTCTATCCATCTAGCCTCATAGTATCTGTAATATCAATGGTACTAGTGATTGAGCGTCGTCAATTTCGTCAAAATGTTGAAAGACCTGGTGAGGGAGCGACTAATTAAGGCCGCAGACGAAATATTCCAACTTTTTGAAAACACGATAGTGTCATACGAGGAGCAGCTTTACCAGGCGAGAGAGGAGAATGAGCGACAAAGACAACAACTAGGAGCCGTTTGCAAGATTCAAACTGTGCTATGTGCTGAAGGTCTTAACTAAATTTTTACTGCTGTTGACACCTTATTTTTTTTTTTTTTTTTTATATAATAGGCCATGTTTAAAAGTAAACTGCATGAGTTGAAGGTCATTTGAACTAGGGAATAAAAACAATTAGCTAAACAAAGGCACGATGTTTTCCCAATTAACCAATCAGGACGCTACTTAGAATTCACGTGATGTGTTTAACATGCAGTTATTCCGCTTTAGCCAACTATATATCGAATAACGACTTTAAACTGGAAAACAATTCTTAAATTAATATGCGTTTTGTCGGGGGGAGACCAATCCTGTAACTATACTTTTGTTCTGAAAATATTAAAGCTAACAACAGAAGTGAAAACTGCCATTGCGGACCCCCAAACTATCTCGTGGACATTTGTTTGGAAACCACTGATCGAAAATGTGTTGTATCCCGCAGGTGTCCAGCAGACGGACCCGCGTGATCATCAGGAAGCGCTTCCCCCAAAGTCGCAGTGGGGGAGCTTAAGCTGGGACAAGCATCCCCAGCCTTACTGTATCAAAGAGGAGGATCAACAGCCCCTCTGCATTAAGAAGGAAGAGGAAGTGGCTGACGTGACACCGGCTGGATTCTCTGAACAAAGTAAAGAAGGTGAAGAGTTGTCACAGCTTTATCCTCAAATTCCAAGTGGAGGCCCGCAGCCAGATCTCATCGCTCCATCGTCAAACAACGTCGACACCGACTGCCCTTGGAATGGTAACGAAGACTGGGAAGGTCATGAGAACAGCTCTTTGCCAAAGCGTCAAAAGCATTTAACCTGTTCATACTGTGGCAAAAGATTTGGTCGAAGACCAGACTTGCTCGCACACAAGAAAATACATGCAAAAGAAAGGCGTTTTACCTGCTCAGTTTGTGGCACAGCATTCCTTAAAAAGCCAAGCTTGGAAACACACATGAGAAACCACACTGGAGAAAAACCATTTAAATGCTCATCTTGCGGTAAAACGTTCACTCGAAAAGACTGCCTGGTAAGGCATATGAGACTGCACACAGGAGAACAACCTTTTGTGTGCTCATATTGTGGGAGGACATTTGCTTACAAGCCAACCATGATAAGACACATGAGAAAGCACACAGGGGAAAACCCCTTTAAATGCACAACTTGTGGGAAAGCCTTCTCCCAAAAGTCAATCCTGAACTCCCACATGAAAACACACATTCAGGAAAAACCCTTTTGTTGCGCATTTTGTGGTGAAAGCTACACTCAAAGATTGGGTTTAACAGCACACGTGTGCACTCACAACAAATAAGGTGTCATTCATGCGCACTAAAGATCAAAAGTCAACAAAACTTCAAAATAACATTTGAAAATATAACAGTTGAAACATTTGTCCAACTTTTTTTTATTTATACAGAAAGCTTTATTAGCAGTTTTTACAGAGTGACAATGATGTAGCAAAATAATGACACGAATAGTATGGCATCTGTACATATGAATTTTCCAATTCAACACACATTCTAGTGCCATATAGATTTCATTTGTATTATGCGTTGGGGCAAAAAAAAAAAAAAAAAAAAGTCATGCATTACAACAGAATAAACTGTTTGGATTCCACTTACCAAGGCAGTCAGGTGATGACAAGGCGAATTATATGCAACAAGATCATGATTTACATGTTAAAAAAAAAAGAAACATGTTCATTTCTTTGCTTTTGACAGGTGTTCGCGAGCGACAATGAGCCTTTGGATTTGAGCAGTTCCTTCGTAGATCTACAACAGACAACAGCACCAAATGTTATAATATAGGGGGCAAAGGCTCATAAGAATATACTTGTTGACAAAAGGAGCCCCCCGCCCCCACCCCCCCAAAAATACTTAAGTACAGTAACCGTTTTCGACAAACCATTTGTCCTTGAACTACCACCCACCTGGTAAATCTTGGCATCGCGCATCAGCTTCTCCACCGGGTACTCGCTATTGAATCCATTGCCGCCGAACACCTGGACGGCGTCCGAGGCCACCTGGTTAGCAATGTCGCCGGCGAAGGCTTTGGCAATGGAGGCGTAGTACGTATTTCGCCGACCGCGGTCCACTTCCCAGGCAGCACGCTGGTACGCCATGCGTGCTAGCTCGACCTTCATTGCCATCTCGGCCAGAAGGAAGGAAATAGCTTGGTGCTGCCAGATAGAATACATTGTTAGGACTCTGGTAAACTGCTGTACAGCCCTTTAAGGGGGATTTTGATGAATTAGAGAAAGGCTACCTCAGCAATCAATTTTCCAAAAGTTTTCCTCTCCAGAGCATATGAAGTGGCTTCATCGAGTGCCCTCTGTGCCAAGCCAGTGGCTCCCGCTGCAACCTATGTAAAAGATCTCGTCAAATCAGGCAAATAAGAAATAGGGCAAACTTGTGCACCATGTAACTCACAGGTGGCCGAGTTTTATCGAATGCGCCCATCGCTATCTTAAACCCAGCTCCCTCACCAATCAGGACATTCTCCTTTGGAATAATCACGTCCTCGAACGTGATGCCTCGTGTATCCGAACACCTCTGACCCATGTTCATTTCCTGCAAGGGGGGAAGGGGGGGACAAAAGTCAGTGCCACCAATGGTGACAGACGTCCATTCATATGGCCTTTTTCATCCTGCTGCTGCAAATTTAAAAAAGGTTGTTACTAGTAAACGTCCAATCCATTCAAACTGGACGTCTGTTGCCATCAATGGTAGCCAATGAGTTATTTAAATAAGAGTTTTGTGGGGGGAAAAAGAAAATAGCTAATCAGAATGTTATGATTTTACCTTCCTTCCTATTTGAATTCCAGGGGTGTCTGCATCCAAAATGAAGCCTGTAAACGCCTTGTTGGCGGGACATTTCGGATCTGGGTCTGTACGGGCCAGCAGGAAGTACCTGGATACACAAAAAGATACTAAACAATCTAGAGAAGTAGCTGAATCACAACTTGCCATCCGAAGACCACAATACACACCAGTTGGCTTTTCCGCCATTTGTGATCCACATCTTCTGGCCGTTAACCACGTATTCGTCACCCTTCTTCACTGCTCTAGTCTTGACGCCCGCAACGTCTGAGCCCGCCCCTGGTTCTGTGACGCAGTACGCCTGAGCGATAAAGAACATTCAATGAACTCCACAATGTACATTAGGGCTGCAGCTATCAATCAGATAATTAATGGATTGCAGAATAATTTTAGATGGAGGGCGGGGAGTTTATGCTTGAAACAACATTCATTTTGACCTCTACATCTACTGGTTCCAAGATTGCATTTAATGATATTTAAAAGTACAAATACAAAATACCCAGAGATGGGTAGATTACCCAAAATTTTTACTCAGGAGTGGAGTTACTTCAAAATATTACTAAAAATGAACTCAAGTTAAAAAAATATATATATATGAAAAAATAATCAAGCAATGAGTAACTGCTTACGATATTATATTTAAAATGAACCGTTATTATACTGCAAATACAAAAAAAAAAAAAAAAAAACTGGCGAGAGAAAAAAAAATCAGCACAACTGAAGCATCATTCGTCAAAAGAGCATGAGTGCCCTCTAATGGAGAAAAGCGTTCCTAATTCCCGTCATGAAATTAAAAGGATCATAATATCCGGTTTTCCTTGGCCAGTCCGTCGCAAATAAAAGCTGGTCTACCGGTAATTACTCCATTTAATCAATTGTTGCAGGACTCATGTAAGTTGTTAATTCAGAGCTCAAGTCCATAGCACAGTAATCTAAAAATATTAGAAGTGCATTACGCTTGTAGTGATGTGAGGTGATTAAAAACTACAAAAAGTGACAGGTGCAAACACGCTATGCTGTATTATACAGTAGCGAGGTGGATGTTAAACAATATTTTTTGTGAACACTCACATGATAACAGTTTGCATTCACTTGCAATTCAAATTTGCAACCTCTAAAGAAAACTCGCCACAGAACTTCAAATGCTACATGTTGCATTTGCAAAAGGTTCTATCAATACAATTCCCACATTGCATTGTGTGGCAAGAACAGTGTTTTACTTGTAATATGATTGTTTTCCCTCATTTGACAAAGAAGCCAAAGTCTTCACAGCTTTAAAAGTACTTACACACATGAGAGGTTCCTCAGTCATCCTCCCCAGGTATTTCTTCTTTTGAGCCTCATTGCCAGCAATAATGACAGGCATTTGCTATGGGGGACCAAGATGCATAGTTCAACCACACATTGTAATGCAATGTTTCATTGACAATGAGCAGAAAGAATTCAAAATCGCTTACTCCAAGCGAGTTTGCCTCGATAGCAGTTTGGACTCCTGTGCAGCCATAGGCCAGCTCTTCCGTGATGAGGCAGTTATCAAAGATGGACAAGCCCATTCCACCTTTGTTTTCCCCATAACAGTAAAAAAATAGTTTTGTTGAATTTTTGTGTAGACAAAATGAACTCAATACAACTAGTAAATTAAAATTGAATGGAATTCGTAATTTCTATGAACGCAGCAGAGAAACTCACCATACTCCTCCGCGATGTGACCGTTCATCAGCCCCAGCTCCCATGCCTTCTTGATTATAGGTACAGGGTACTGAAAAAAAGACCCAACAATTGTAATGCTCCAATGCACTATACGCAACACGTCAAGGAGAAGGCTCACCTCCCCAGTTTTGTCGTACTGTGCCGCATGCGGAACTATTTCCTCGCGTGCAAACTTACGAGCTAGCTGCTGGAACTCTCGCTGTTGATCTGTAAACTCTGAGACAGATTAACAAGAAAAGAGTTAAGAAACAAACATGCCCTCAGCGAGCAAACTCAGTTGACGAGTGTCATCTGATTATTTGTCTTCATTTTTCCATTCCCTGGCTATTTTGCATCTTTGGGTCATCGTAAAACAAATTTGAGTGACATGACCTAAAATGAACCAGTTTTAAACACAATTAAATTTTTTTTTTTGCTGTCACCCTTAACAGTTTGCACAGTCAAGAGTGATATATATGTATATAAAAAAATAGTGCCAACTTAAAGTTGAACCATGGTGACCAAAACAAATTGAGGATATACAGTAAAACATCCAAACATTTTTTTCTTCAATAAACTCTTTCACTGCCACTGACAACGATAGACGTCCAATCATGTGGCTCTTTTACTTATGATGCAAGTTTAAAATTAGTTTGTCACTAGTGGACGCTAGTGGTGTCAACAATAATCGATGCATCCCGATGCGGGGCATGGACGATTCGATTCGATGCGGGCAACAAGCTGAATCGATTCAGCGCATTTTAAAATATATAAGTACGTTCAAAAATCTTCCCTGCGCAATTCCGGTGATTCAATGGATTTGGTTTCCCCATTTGTATTATTATTGTCATGTTTCATTTTTTACACACTGCATAACTCTGGTCAAGTTTCCCACCAACCTCATAGAAGCCAAAATGTCTCCAGATGTCAGCTTTCAATGTCTTAGGTGCAACAAGAATCTTTCTTGCTCCCTCTTTCTCCGCTTCAGCCATTGTTATGTTATGTCCTATCTCTTAGAGGTTAGATCTTGTGCCCGAGTTCAGGTTCGGGCCCAAAATGTTACGCATTCACGTTCGGGTCGGGTCGGGCCGCCCTGCGCCGGACTAATAAAAAAAAAAAATGGGATAAAACCAAGAGCAGGCTCTCTGTATTGTGCATTTGCTTGTGCACTCACATGAAGCAGTGGCGCTGCCCGCTTTTTCTTCTTCTCCTCCGCTGTGGCGCTTGCGATTCGTTACGAAAGACACTTTTATTTATGCACACAAAGGCAACACAAATGTGATCCTTTTAAATCCTCTCCTATGCGTGTCTGCAAACTCGTTTTTTTTTTTTTTTTTTTTTATATTAAACTTTCCCAACATTATTTCGTTGTGAAAATGATTTTATAATTATCACAAAAATATGTAGACTATTTAAACATTAAGAAAACTTGCGTTTTTTTTTCTGCCAACTGAGAATTCGTTACGAAAGACTTTTATTTATGCACACAAAGGCAACACAAATGTGATCCCTTTGAATCCTCTCCTCTGTGTGTCTGCAAACTCATTTTTTTATTTTTTTTAATTTTATATTAAACTTTCCCAACGTTATTTCGTTGTGTAAATGATTTTATAATTATCACAAAAATATGTAGACTATTTAAACATTAAGAAAACTTGCGTTTTTTTTTCCTGCCAACTGAGAATTCGTTACGAAAGACACTTTTTTATGCACACAAAGGCAACACAAATGTGATCCTTTTGAATCCTCTCCTCTGTGTGTTTGCATAATCGGATGTTTTTTTTTTTTTAAATATTAAACTTTCCCAGCGTTATTTTGTTAACGCGTTGCTTCTATAATGATCACAAAAATATGTAGACTATTTAAACATTAAGAAACATGCGTTTTTTTCTGCAATCTCGAAGAAATGAAAATAAATTGCTGCTGCTGCTGCGTTTTTTTTTCTTTTTTTCGCGTCACTCCAAGCAGGGTCGGGCTTCAGTACCAGCGGGCCGTGTCGGGTCGGGCTGGATTTTTTAGGCCCCATCTAACCTCTACTATCTCTCTGCTCTCTCAATTGCAAAAAAATGATATTTCCTCATGTTGAAACAGATTGTTATGGCTGCTAAAATGCTGCTGCACTTCATTTTAATTCATTATTTTGTATTGTTATGTGGTACTTACTAATTGCATTTCTAAGTTGATTGCACATTTATAGTGGGCTAGGCCTACATTTTACTTTTGTTCTACATTGCAATTTAGTTGGATGTTTTGTTTGCAACTGAACTGATCCCTGGATTGATATTGCGATAAAGATGCTGCTGCACTACAATATCTTCTTTGTTGCTTTCTTTAATATTTACTTGAATATTTTTATGGATGGGTTGTTGTGACTAAAATACAGTGACTGCTATTACTGATTTTGCACAGGAGTTCAGATGTTGCATTGTGTGAAAGGCTGCTACTGTGTGTAAAAAAAAAAAAAAAGAGAAAGCCCTGGTCTCATTCAAATCAATTAAATGCTGTGATCAGTTTTTCGTTTTTTTAAAAGAAATATATATCTAAAAGTATTTTCATTTGACTTCAACCAGGAGTGACACAAGAGCCAATAAAAAGTTGTTTAATGTCTGACCGCTTGTGTTGCCTCATGATTCACGAAAAATATGCTTTGCTTTAGAATTTTAATGCATCCCAGGCTTTAAGGCATCACAATGCATTGCCGAATCGAACCGAATCGTGACCCTCCGAATCGTAATCGAATCGAATCGTGAGGGCAGTACCGATGCACACCTCTAGTGGACGCGCACTCTCTTTTAAACTGGGAGGGCTGTCAGCGAATTAACGTTCAATCATTTTGTGCTAGATCTCCCAGTTCAAATGGATTAGACATCCACCGCCGACAATGGCAGTCTGAGTTAATCAGATAAACATCTCTACAACGCAACAAACTGTCAGTTTAGGCCAGAAAGTAGTCAACAATATGCCCCAAATCAGATTGAATATGTTTCAGACCTCTAGAATGGGATAAACCAAGTTGCAGTAGATGGAGGGATGGATTTATGCAAACGATGCAAAGGACCGATTATAAACAAAAAAAAAAAAAAAATAGGAAAAGTAATTAGTCAGTTATACATGTTGTACAGTGAAGAGGTGACATTCAACCCAACACCCCTGCAACGTTGTATTTTATAAACAACTTTGTAATGATGTTAAGTTCTTTAGGAACAAGTATCGGGTGCCCATAAACCCGTCGCTACACGCCGAATGTGGGTAATCTTTGTCACATATTCCAATGTTAACTGACAATTTCCCCCATTTGTTGCGCTCTTTCCGGAAATTACTTCTTTCTTCCTTCAAATCCTGTTAGATGAATACTCACCAAACGAGTAGCCGGTGGCCGCAGCCGAGTGATCGCCGGACGGTTGAGCTTGGGCGGCCGCTGCACTTGAGCTTTGCAGCCGAACGACACCACAGCGCAAACCCGCTCGGAGAACCTGGAGTGTAATCATAAAAGTATGAATACAATTCGTAGAACAAAATTGAACGTCATACGGCGCGATGCATACTGTTAATAACAAGCTAACGCTAGCCCGTGACCTGTTTGCCAGCATGTTTGTACATTAACAAGAAGCTCAGTTCAGGCACATTTGTTTGATTAGGTAAACGAATACATTGGATGAGTATATACACGTCGACGATGCTGACGAGAACGTTTAAAAACTCACCCTATTCAAGAGCATTGTTGTTGCTTCAACTCAGATGACACCACACAGACAATTCAGCCCCACTTGATTATGACGGCCCTCTAGACCAATTACAGCGGCGCGTTCAGTCATGTGACCCAAGGTTGGCGTAAATAGAGTGAACTTTCCCCCAGTATTGTGAGAGCGTTACCTAATGTTTTACACCCTTCAAATGTCTTTCTTTACCTGCAGCCAACACAAACAGAGGCTGATTGCCGGTCGTTTTTTTTGCTTAGTTGGTAAATAATGACTTATGTAGTGTTAGTAATTTTGTCAAAGACTGTATTTTGTATTGCCAACTCACTCATTTGAGTAGAGCAAAAAGTGAGTCTACGTTTGAAACAGAGCACAGCACAAGGTCCACAAAAATTATATCGATCAGTATGCAACACTATGCTAGTAGACTTAAGGGAATGTGATATTCATTGAAACCTATTCTTTCCTGGGCTGGGGTTAAAGAAAAAAAAGGAGGAAGGGGTGGCATGGGCAACGAGATGGCATTGCGCAGTGAGTTTAATGGAGGGTGAATTGTCTATGCGGAAAGACAAAAGCTTGTTAAGCATTCTCTGTTTGGCTAAAGATGTCAGGTTATCCAGCTATGCGCCTTTCTACTCAACCTATCCAATTGTGGTGGTAGGAGTCAAACCATATGGTCTTTACATGCTTCAAAATTTGGAGCTTGGAAAGCAGTTTTTGTGACAAAGTGCTTTAAGTTAAAAAAAAAAAAAAATTCCAGTTGAGATGGGGGTGACGATGGTGCAGGTGGATCTGCGGGTCGTCCACTCAAGGATCGGGGGTTCCATTCCAGCTCCCACCTGTGCCCACTGTCGTTTCCTTGGGAAAGATACTTCATTCTACTTGCCTGTGTGAAATGAGTTTTACGAGTAGTCGGAAATGACAATGGCACGAATTGGCTGCCTCGCTTCAGTGGCTTCCCATGGAGTAAAAGAATAATGCAATGTGAAGTGTCTGACTGTCCAAAAAAAGGTGCTATATAAATCCAAGGAATTTGGCTGAAACCAAAACAAGACACTTTATCGAAGAATATTTTTCACAATGGCTCTGATGAGGTGGCTGTTAATGTCGTGACCAAAGCTGGAAGAGATTTACTTCGTAGCCTATCCGTCACAAGTAGCGGAAATGCAAGTTGACGTGATGGTTTGAATCTAAAGAGTAAATTTCGTTCAAACTATTAGTTTAACAATTCCTAAATATGGTAGTCTTTGCATATGCTTTTTTTTGGCTTGGTCATGTGACATTGACATCCTTTGCAAGAGTCATTGTGATAATTTTAGTTGACAGAAGGTGGGTATTGGAAAAAGTACTCCACAAATGCACGGGGTGGATGCTTTGTCTTGACCAATTGTGACACAACATTCTCGACAGCCTGTGCCTTTTGATACATTGTAGTAGCACGTTAACATTTCTTTGGTCTATTATTTGGCACATCTTTGATTTTTCAGATGCGATAAATGGGAATTTAATACTTCAAAATTACCATACATTCCATTAGTTTAATACTACACAATCATTTAAATATGTGTGTGTTGTTCATAATAATAACAGGACAAGTTTCGGAACTTTTTTTTAATTATTGGCATATCAAACATCTATTTGCCTTTCTTGGCCTTGATCTTCCTCAGGTAGAACTCCAGTTCTTTACCCTCCAGGATGTAGCCGTCTGCTCGGCCACACTGGCCTGGTCTGGAAGCGATGCAGCCTGCAAGTACGAATAAGAAAATCACTTTGTTGAAACCTTTCAAAAAATATGGTATTGATTTATAGTGGGGAAAACACATTCACAAGGAGTGCATTTCATATAATTTCTTGTCAGGCACCCAGCTTTGTGAACAAACAGCAACTTACATTTATAATGATACTGTGATGTAATGACTTACCAAGCAATTTTCCCTGCAGGAACTGCTCCTCCAGGAGTGGACTGATTTTAGCCATCTTTTTACGCTCATCGTATTTCTTCTGGGTCTTTTTGGAACGCTTTTTGTTCAGGACCTCTTCCTCCTCAGCAGTCTATAGTACAAGGGTTGGGAACATGTAAGCTCTGAATCACAGTATACCGACACATCTCAGGCTAAATACATCAGGATGGATGACAGGCCTTTCTCAGAGTCTTCAATAGCATCACTTTCATTCAGTAGCAGAACTGGACAGTTATCTTCACCGAAAGACAGATTTGTTTGATAGTCAAACTAATGTCACTCACCAGCTTGGCTCCCTTCTTGCGTCCAAGGGGAGTGGCATAGTGGGCCTCATACCACTGTCTGTATGGTAGACTGTCGATCAACACGATGCAGTTCTTCACCAGGGTCTTGGTTCGGACCAGCTCGTTGTTGGAGGCATTGTAGACTACATCGATGATCCTGGTTTTGCGTGTACAGCCTGAGCGATAAGCAAGGCACCGATTTATTTCCTCATATTTATAGCAAGCAGTTTTGAAAAATGTGAGATGGTTTCTCAGAGTCTAAACTATCAGCACTTTCATTCAGTAGCAGAACTGGACAAAGTTCTCTTCATTGAAGAACATCTCAGTGAACTTGAGAACCACCATCCATTAGAAACTTACACTCAGAGCCCCATGAAAAGTTGCCCACATCCAGCCTCAATGCACGATACTTCTTGTTCCCACCACGGACTCGCACGGTGTGGATACGACGAGCACCAATCTGAAGGAAAAAGTCATGCATAACTACCAAAATTATCTCCCATTTCCCAATTTATCATTCACATGCGTGTCAGTGTAACTATGACGAGGCCTAGCACGGGTAGGTCCAAAGCTTTGCACCAAAACGGAGCAAATAAGACCTACCTAAGGTCCGGTTTTCATCACTCACGGAACAATTAAGGGCGACACCACAACATTTTATATTTACCTTTGTGTTAGCGGGAGGACGCCCGAGCTCATACTTCCTTTTCTTGTGGTACGGCTTGCGTTTACCGCCGGTCTTGCGGCGTTTATGCCAGTTGTCCCTTGAGATACCTGGGGAGGAAAATGGTTTCTTTAAAAGGGTGGAAAACATGAGCACAACATGCTGTACAGTATTCGACTATGCTTGAGCAATCAGTTCTCCAAGGTAGGTGGTCCACATCGTGTATTTGGACTCCGCAAATAGGCTTCATCATTTCACTCAAGCATAGTCTAGAAACAATGTACCGACTACTTAAATGACAAAATTATGTTAACAGCATATATAAATAAGACAAGCACTAGCATGAATTGAGAAGACTGCACGTTGACGCTATTAACTATCACGAGCAGCCTTGCTAATGCTAGCAGCGTCTCCCTGTTGTCCCTAGTTTTAGCTTACAACCAGACCCCGCATTTGGAAAAAAACACAACAACACGCTTCAATAACCAACACCTTAGCATCTCCCAAAAACTATTAAAGAGCGAGCGCCGCAGTAACTCGTCATCATAAGTTTGTACCATAGCCAGTAAGGAGCCATCTTGGAGCATTTTGCACATCCACGGAAAAGGACTTCCTCAAGACATGATAACCGATCCGCGCGTAATCAAGTTGGAAACGTATCGACTATATTTATATTTAACCTTAATATGTTTTTAAGGCAGTTCGATAGTCGTTGGATAAAAAGGCAGATTGAAGAGGATTCTCCCTCCTACCAATGCATGAAAACACGTACCCATTCTCAGGCGCCGGCTAGAAAGAGGAACCCTAAAGGATCATGGGAAGGTTTGAAGCCGTGTGCTCTCGCGAGACTTCTTTAGTTTCTTCATGAGTAGAAGTGTTGGTAGGGAAATCTCACGAGAGCCCCTGTGGCAACGAGGTTTTATATTCGTTAATAAACGTAATACTGAACGCAAAAAAATAAATATAAAATAAACCGCAGTATTAAAATTTCCGCGCACATTTCTAAACATGAATTCCTAAACACGCCAAACACCAAATTGATTGTCCGAGACCTCATAACAAGATTTCAGTTATTTCGTGTTAATGAAATGGATAGATACTTTTGATTCATAATGCTCATTATTCCGTACCGGTATGTTAATTATCCCATGTTTCCTGAAAAGCATTCTAAATATATGGCGGAAAACACAGACAAGACTGAAAAAGCAGTTTATGCTGTTGCACTCGTCTTTAAAAGAAACTGCTTTATTTTAAGCCAAAACAACTGTTGTGTTTGAAAGAACAATATGTCTATATGCTGCCATAGCAGATTCATGGCGCACGAAGCCCCTGCACTATTTTTAATTTGCCCGTTTTACCCTGAAAACCCCCGTTTACAGACGGCGCGCAACCGCTTTTGTTTCAACCCAGCCATAAAACGAAGGTAACTAATTAATTATATTTATTATTCAAAATGTCATTTTTAGCTTAGAATCATTAATTAATGTCTAATATTTCGTTTTAAAAAAACACTTTAAAAAATTATTCCCTCGCATATTTTAAACTGTTAAACAAATTACGTCACAATGAAAAAAATGGTGTCTGTAAAAAAAAGTCACGGATATTTACCTCATAACTATCGCTTAACTGTATTTTTTTGTTTGTTTCTGTCGCATTTTTTCCGATATGTTAGATGATAAATAATCCATCCACACACAAAAATGGGATAAAAAACGTTTAAAAAGGTAAATATATGAAAAAGAAAATGTCGACCACTCCTTGATGTCTGCGATTTCTGCATCGCGACCCATGATATATTACCATGTTTCACCGATAAAATCCCCCAAAAATCCAGCTGTGGCAATTCACAGCTGTGTGTTGACACTCAGCGATACATGCTACATGGAGTTATTGGATCGAAACAAGGTAAGTACGCGATAATATCTCGTGAAAGTCATGGCGTCTGTAACTCTGCTCTCGCCTCCAGATAGGGTTTTGCTGTTTAATTAAAACATTTTTTTAAGTGCCCTCTTGTTCAAAATTTTTCTTCCTCCCAGAAAATTGAGATTTTAAGCTTTCCAATGATGTATCACACGTGCATATCGGACAATTTTGAAAGTTGGCTAAATTGGGGGTCTCAGAGCGGAATTTCAAGTCACCTGATCGTTTTCCGCTATATATTTTTTATTAGAATGGACTCAACATAGTGCTATATTACATTAGTAGCATAATTTCCAACACAGTTTTAAATTACATTAAAAAAGAGAGAAAAAAAGCAAACATTTAATGAAAGTATCAGAAACAAGGCTATACAAGCCCTAGCAAAAAGTATGGAATCACTAGTCTCGGACGAGCACTCACTCATACATTTTATCATGTAGAACAAACTCAGATAAAAAGCTTGGGAAAAAATGACTTAGTTCGAAAGTGCAACTCTTTAACATTCAGAAACACTAAAAGAAATGAATAAAAACATTGTGGTGGTCAGTAAATGTTAATTTTATAGAGGAAGTGCAGGGAAATATATATGGAATCAGTCCATTCTGAGGAAACAAATAGGGAATCATGAGAAACAAACAAAGAAATAACAATCAAAACACATCTGTAGTATTTAGTTGCACCATCTATGGCCTTTATGACAGCTTGCAGTCCCTGAGGCATGGACTTGATGAGTATTCTTCATCAATTTGGTGCCAACTCTCTTTGATTGCAGTTGCCAGATCATCCTTGCAGGTCGGAGCCTTGCTGTGGACCTTTTCTTTTTTTTTTTTTTTTCAATTTCCACCTAAGGTTATCAATAGGGTTGAGATCTGGGCTATTTGCAGGCCATGACATTGACTGAATGAGTCTTTCTCCAAGGAATGCTTTAACAGTTTTAGCTCTGTGGCATGATGCATTGTCATCTTGGAAAATGACAAACATATATTTCCCTGCACTTGCTCTATAAAATTAATATTAACTGACCACCACAATGTTTTTTAATCATTTTTTAGTGTTTCTGAATGCTAAAGAGTTGCACTTTTGAACTAATTCATTATTTTTTCAAGCTTTTTATTTGAGTTTGTTCTACATGATAAAATGTCTGAGTGAGTGCTCGTCCGAGACTGGCGATTCCACACTTTTTGCTAGGGGTTGTATATATCAGGGATGTCCCCATGCCAATCACGAAATCGGAAATCGAGCCATTTTTCAGAGGATAGGTTTTTTAATTTTTTAAAAAGTATTTAAAAAATACATTTTAACGGCATAAAAGTAAAAAAAAAATAATCCAGACATACAATGGCATTGCCAAAAGAAATAAACTATATATTTTTTTATACTCCGCAACGCCCACGGAAAATGCTGAAGTTGAAGTAAAGTAAACAGTACAGAACTGTAACACGTTTGAAACTTTTATTTTGTTCTTTTCAAACAGACATTTTCTCGGTATTGGATTGGAACTCCGTATCGGCAGATTCTCAAAATCAGGACTAGGACTCGAGTGCAAAAATATGCAATTGGGACATACGTAATATTTTTTTAAACATAACATTAAAAAATTAGGTCTTCAAATTATGTGATGTGAAATATGCAAATACAAAAACCTTAGGAAACAAAATAAAGTATATTGTGATTAAAACAAGGGTAATGTATAATGAAAATGGTCACTCAAATAATATACAGTATGGTCCAAAAGACATTAGACAAGTTAAGTCTTCACATATATTTCTTTATTATTTCCTCTTTATTATTTACAGCTGTGATGACTTGGCAGTTCTTCCTTTTTAAAAATGATATGAGTGCAGGGAAATTCCGAGTCGTCACTCTTCCCAAGGGCTCACGTCTGTGTCAATGGCCACACAGTTGTAGGCGGCGTAGCGCAGCTTCTCCTCACAAACTTTTGCGCTACAGCGAAAAAAATGAACACATTCGGTATACAATATAGTCAAATAAACATATATTAAAAAATGTTTTTTAGACATTTAACTGCCTACCTCGGGTAGTTGGGTAAATAGAGTGTGCTGGAGCATGTGGAAGACTGCGGAAGTGCATCGCTCTCAGAGCTACGGCAGGATAAAAGTAGTTAAAAGGACAAAATGTCCTCTACCAAGTCTTTCAGTTATTATTTTACTTGCCAAAATACTTGCTTGTCAGAAAAGATGTAGATGGGGGCCGGAAGACGACTTCGACCTGTCACGAACCTTAGAAATCTGCTACGGTCCTCTAGAAATACCAAAACAGAAGGATAAAAAATCATCAGGCCTCATTCTTTTAAGATGAAAAGACAGGACAAGGTAGTCAACTCACCGTTGGTGAAGTTTGTGAGTGCCTCCCACAAGTACTGCACGCGAACATCATTTTGTTCCAGGTCCTCGTAGCATGCTGCCAAACACATTAGGAGCGTATTAGTCTTCTTTACACAGATATCCAGTATCAGACCAGTATTTGTTTTAAACAAAAGAATTCAGCTTTCAACAATGACACGCCAGGCTACAATCAGATGAATCGATTACATTAGCGACTGTGTCTCTTGTCAGGGAGCAGCATGGGGGAAGTTGGTCTGCTCTGTTAAATTACATACTGTACAACTGGCTTTCTCTTATTACTTGACAAAAAAAATTCTGCCTTTAAAACGCACTTTTCTTACTTGAAATATGGTAATAGTAAATTTACATTAAGTCAACTCACTGAGTCTTTTGAGTGCTTCCACGCTGATCTCTGGATCTCCACAGACTTTCTTCTCCACTTCCTGCCAGGTGAGCAGATCTAGAACCGCCTGGGGGACCACCTTGAGCAGACCGGCTTGTAATGCCGCTATCTGCAACGTTACAAAAAATTGATGACGCATACAGCACAAAAGGTTAGCAACACAGCAAACGAGACAGACCTGCTGCTTGCTCTCCTCCAGCCGAGCCTTCTGCACCAGGCGGATAAACTCACGCCGATCCTCATAGCGAACTGCCACGTTGCCACCGCCCGGGACGAGCTCCACCATCTGGCCGTCGCTCAGTAACGTCGTATAAACCAGCTCCTCGCCGAAACGGAACTCGAACGTCTCGCGGTCCATGTTATCCATGGCGTCCAGCAAGTTGACCTGACAACACAGCCAATATTAACCTGGCACATCAGATTGATTCCATATATTCGCTACGAATACATTCCACATATGGATCCGGGCAATATCCAATCGAGAGCTGTTTTATGGGAGGAACATTTAGAAAATACAATGACTGCTGTTTGGACAATGGCTCCTCACATCACACACTCAAAAACATCATTTCCCTTCAAAAAAAGATTTTAGTGACGTTCTTTGTTCCTCTTTTAATGAGGAAATTAAGTGTATTTCAAAAAAAACTTGGGAAGCTGACCTATCCACAAAAAAAAACGCTTTGCATTTCGCTATAGTATTGAAGCATAATGTATCTGGTCACATCTGCAGATCCCGCCTTTCCCCTGATTGGTTTACTATCAGAAGGCGACCAATCCACATTAAGCACAGATTGACGTATTGGTTTGCAGAAGAGCAAAAACATTCTTCTTTCCTCTTCTTTTATTACGAAAATCAAGTATATTTCTACAAAACCTCAGAAATTGAAGTATCTACAAGAACTGCGTTGCCATGCGACATTTTATTTAACCAAATAAATGGACAGTTGCCTGGTCACGTCTGCAGTTTCACCCCGTTCTCTTGATTGGTTCGAACACCATGCAACCGGGGAAGTGATTGGACTGTTGAGGTTTGCAAGACGGTATTGCATGATAGATCAATGAATCAGCAAGTATAGTCTTGCATGCAAGGCTAAGCCAACATGATGTGTTCAGAGCAATTTAGATTCGGATACCTTAAATATCAGATCTGGAAAAAAATGAATTTAATGCTCCAATTTCTAAATATGCTTTACTATGTTTTTTATTATTTAGTTACTACAGGTATTACTCATTGCCTTATTTACATTGAATGACAAGAGTGGTCAAAAAATTGTAAAACAATACACGCTTGAAGGCACTTACCAATAGAATTGATTAGATATTACACATGAATACAGTGGGTACGTCGAAATACAAAAGCGTCGGTACAGAAAAAACAATCATTTTACGAAACGTTTTTCGCTTCATATTATGAAAAATTATTCATCATACTAATGATAATACGTACTGTAACAGATAATTCATGCTTGCAGCAATGCAATAATGTAACTATGTTTGACTATAAATGTAAACAAATGAAATATACACACCCCAATGTGCTAAACAATGCTCGTGTATATGAAACAAAACAAGAATATAATTTACAAGTGATGCTTTATTAAGGCACAAACAGCGAGATGAAATAGCAAGCAATGGCTGCCGAAGTTAGCTTGCCTTTTAGGGCTCTGTGTTTGCTATGAGCTCGAGTAGTCATTGGATAACATCTGTACTATGAGCTGGAACAAACTAGTTACACATAAGCGCCACAAGAGGCCGGCATAGCATTACAAATAGAGACAGCAATAATAAGGACACTGACAGCAAATTAAATGGGGTGTTTAGTAGAGCTTCAGACAAATTAGCGATTTACATGTAAAACGTCATTATTATTATATGAAAAAAATCCTGATACGAAAGCCGCTCCGGAACAAATTGATTTCAGAACTTGAGGTACCACTGTATGATACTTGAAAAATTTGAATCTCTCTGCAAATATTCTCACCAGTACAGAGTCAACAGCGTGGAAGTCTTTACTCCAGCTGACAGCCTCCCCGGTCAACTGCTTCCACACTAGGCCGGGCAGAGCCAGAACCTGTCAAATTAGAGAGAACCCTCTAAATAAATAGAATTTGGCTCTTCACCAGCCAAAAGAATTAAGAATAACTTACAAGGAAATCTTTCCCTCTAAGCGCTGCGCCCATGAGCTGCCCGATCCACTCGTACTTGTGGAATTCTTTGCAGGATGGATTGGGGACATAGTAGTCTCTGGCTTCCAGGGCACCCTGAGGAAGAAGACGGCACAAAAAAAAAAAAAAATCATTGAATGTTGCTTTTTTTGGGGTCATCATGCCATATATTACATGTCATAAGAGCCATCAGAGCACATCACTGAAAAAGGTACTCTGGAGGCTCCATTGTACCTGGTTGGATGTTCTTGTGAAGAAGGGCAGCGGCATCAGACACTCAGCCGAGCTGGGACACAGCTCTTCGGACATGTCGGCCAAGCTGTCTCGGAAGCCGCCGCCCTGGTCGATGATGCCCTCTGCGATGAACTTGCATTCCCACCACTGGTCGTAACGTGCAGGCCACCTGTAATCCAAAGTCTTCTCCATTTTGTCGGACGGCTTTAGGCCTTCGTACACCTGCACATTTATAAGTACAAATATGATGGGGGATGGATGAGCAGTGATGACAATTAATAAAGTACTAATATTTTGCTACTATGAAAGAGAAATAGTATTTTTGCCAACAGGCTAATCAATAAGCACAGACATGCCTGCTTCTATTGATTTAGTACATAGTAAAATAAAGATATTAAAACCATTGTGTAACCAACAACAAAATACATCTAAAAAGAGTGTACGAGAAAGATTATTTGTCTACGCAGAATAAATAGCCCCCGATTGCAAGAAATGAGTAAGTGATAGAAACAGGCCAGTATGCTGACAGTTGATGAACCATGTCACACCCTCGTCATGAAAACTGATGGATATAACGTTCTAAACTAACTCGGCTGACCCTGACAGAAGATAATCAACGTTGCCCTGACCACAGAGACAAACGAACTTTTTTGCCCAATCCAAAACTCATGCCACTCTCGGACGATGCCCGGCCAGCCAATCAGATCTGACGCCCAGGCCTTCCTGTCCCCTTTAAAACACTGAACAATATCACCAGAGGTTGACACTTCTCTGAATGCCAAGGGGTATGGACCCTGGGCCCAGTTTTTACCTGACTGAAGACGGCGTTCTTACAGCTGGGGTCCAGTGAGGGGTTGTCCCTGTGCTCCATGGCCAGCCGCCTGTTTATATAGAGGCACGGCAGAAAGTTGGGCTTGCTGGTCTCTGAGTCCTTTAGGCACTGTGTGACCAGCGCAGAGCGGCGTTTGGACTGCAGGAGGAATTGCTTTATGCTCTTGAAGGTGCAAAAGAAAAGCAATGCAAAAAAAAAAAAAGAAAAGGAACTAAATCAGAAGTGTCTCTCACACTGAAATCTTGCAAAATGACTGCTACAGGTGATCCTGTGAATGCCTTTTATATAGAAAATTAAAAAGTAGGATACCGCTAGGCCTGTTGCAATAAGAAATTTTAGTAGGCGATATATTTGCTCATAACTGATTACCAACATGCAATATTATTGTCAAATAAATTATTGAACCAATTTAACCACTAAAGTAGGCACAATATATCCTACTACACCACACATTCAAATGCACTAAATGTTTATTCTTAAATAAAACACAAAATGTTGAAATAAATTGTTTTAAAATCACAGTGCATACGGTGTCATTTGAAAGCTAGTTGGTGAGAAACCAAACACAATTTTTTCTCTGCCAATAAGTCCATCAAAAGTGTTCATTTGATCTAAAAATGGCTGTGATCTCGGCCTGCAAAGTGTGCATGTTAGCAAATCCGAGTGTAGAATCTGAAATATGTGAGCGTATCTGCAGACATCTGCATTTACGTTTAACATGACATGCTCTCGTTTTGAAAGTGCGCATACATAGTCGCTAGGGATTAGGGATGGGAATCGAGAACCAGTGTTCTGCCAAAATCTGCTACATCGGTGAAACATCCTATATGACTCGAATTTGACGCCCAAAGTAGTACCGTGCGCTCTCAACGTGTTTTGTTTAGATGCATACCGACAGAACGTACCAAAAAATGCCTTAAGAAAATACTTTAATGTAGTTATATCAAATAAGGATGGTTTAAATACACTACGTGACTAATGTGGTCAACTGCTTCAATGCTCACACAAAAAAACACAATGGTTAAAAGTATTAGAGGGTGATACATGCGAAAAGTATTTTTGAGGCAATAAAAAGGTACTTAAAAACTAAATAAAGACAAAAATAGTGAGTACTCGCCGCTTCTAACCATGCGGATGCTTGCGCAAGTGCGCTGAGCATTGTGTAGGACATTTTGCCGTGTAGTAAGGAAATGCCGTACACCGGTTCTACAGAGAACTGGTTTTGTGCAGGAATCGGCATCTCGTTTCCATGCAGCCGTTTTGCAGTTTATCTATCGAATCTCATAAACCACGTTACACACGCTCTATTCAACAAGAATGACTATATGATTATTCAAAGAGGATCCATTCACCAAGTACAATCTAGAGAGCCGACGTCGAGTAACTGAGGTGATTTTCAAAGGCCATGTCATTATTCATGAGACTACTTAAAGAAATTGTGATTTTTCCCAAAAAGTCTTTATTAATGGGTCTATCGTATTCCTCGTCGAATACTCTATAAGAAAAATATAACATATGCATCTAAAATAATCCTAAACGATTTTATTAGAAATTTTCATATTCATTTTGGTCGGTAGTCCACCAATCAGTTTTTTTTCGGAATAATTTGAATTTGGTGGGTTGCAGGGCCAATCTGACTATTGATTTCACACAAAAGTATATAGCTCCGCATCCGATGGTGGTATTTTTGTTTTGCTATGACTAACGGAAGTGGATGTTCCAAATTACTTCCAATAATGCATCTGACGACTACAGCCAGTGTATTTTCGCCCGTAATTGGAGATAGGATGGTCCCATTGGTCCCAAACCACTTTTATTCTACTCAGTATCAATAGGCCTTTCCATAGAGTACCCCAACTATGTCTAGGAAGTTAACAAATCCAAGTTAACGGAGGATTGTGCTAAAATTCCTCTTATATTGTACGAGATCCAACCGTCCTTATGTAATTACACCAACCTAATTATAAACGTGTTAATATTTGGGACAACAAAACAGATACTCTGCCCCTGCTGTCTGGACTAGCTGAATACTTTCTGTGTGTGCAGGCTTTCTCCACCCCATCTAAGAGGGTGTTCTCCACTGCTGGAGACACCATAAGATCACGTATCCTACCTGAAAAAGCAGACATGCTTAATTTTCTGCAAAAGAATAGTTAATTTTGCACATTTGCACTACGCACTGTTTTGTTGTATTTGACAGTATTTATCTTTTTTTTATTATTATTTTCGAGTGCTATCAGCTCAGATGTCCTTTAAAAAGGAGGATTTTTAAATTTCTATTAGAAAAACGTTTCCTCCGTGTTGAGAGAAGCCAGTTGAGGTGGCTCGGGCATCTGTTTCGGATGCCTCCTGGACGCCTCCCTGGAGAGGTGTTCCGGGCATGTCCCACCGGCGGGAGGCCACGGGGTCGACCCAGGACACGCTGGAGAGACTATGTCGCTCGGCTGGCCTGGGAACGCCTTGGAATCCTGCCGGAGGAGCTGGCTGAAGTGGCTGGGGAGAGGGAAGTCGGGGCTTCCCTGCTAAAGCTGCTGCCCCCGCGACCCGACCCCGGACTAAGCGGAAGATAATGGATAGATGGATGGAGAAAAACGTTTCAGTAAAATCTAACACATTCTTGTCTATTTGCCACAGTTAATATCGAGGCTTTGGGCCTCTTTTGACCTCGTTGTGAGTTTGTAAGGTTGTGACTTCTGATTAAACAAACCAGATGCCAATCGAAATGTTTGTTCTTCTTTTTCCCAAAATTGGAATCGATAAGAGAACCCATAAAGAATCGAATCGTTAAGCAATAACGATAATGGAATCGGAAAAATCCTATCAATTCCCATCCCTATTAGCCGCTAACTGTAAACTTTGCACTCTGTAAAAGTGCACTTGTCTTGTATTTTCCTCACACATGCGGCTGGCAGTTGTACATTTTTTTCTATTTTTCGCACTGTGTTGTCATGAAGTTGTCATTTGAAGTGTCACCTTTTAACCGCGAAGATTTCGTTTTGGAGATGACTGCCATTGGATCATGACAAGCTAACGTGGTTAGTTAGTTTTTCGCCATTAGCCTCAATGGGGCAATGCTAACGCTGTATAATGTTTAATGTTTTTTGCTTACTTTGTATGTCTGAACTTAAGTTCTACGGTGTGTTGATGACCGAAAAACATCTGTGAAAGGAACCGTAGTCTCCTATGCAATCAATAGGCAAACTTTTAACAAGCAATTACCGGTAACTCAATCTGGCAAAAAAAAAACAAAAAAAAACTGAATGACTAATAATACCGAAATACTAAACTTACTTTGATGAGGTTAAAGGTGCCGAGGCTGTAATCCCAGGCTGGCACAAAGTGTGGGAGGACACTATCTAGTAAGGAAATGAACCTGTGGGAAGAAATACCAAAGGATAATGTTAACACTCTGACTAGTTGAGCATTTCCATTTGGCTTGCTTGATTAGAGCTGATTTTACCTCTGGATGATCAGCGCTCGGCGGTAAAGGACATCGGCCGGCATCCCCTGTAGACGGGGGTAACGCACCAAGTAAGAGGACTGAAAGACATCAGCATTTAGTCCCAAGTCTCGCTCGCATGATGACTTAATCTTCAAGCCTCGGATCCGCACGTCTATTCCCTCATCTTCCCAAAGAAAGAACAACATATGCACACACAAAAAAATGATAACACATTTCCTAAAATGGTCACTTTTCCAATCTATAAATCAGCACTCACCCCGACATTCCTCAATTCGGACCTCAATTATTGGCAGGTGGGATGACATGTCTTCCAGCACACATATTTCCCCAATCAGATTGCTGCAGGAAAAGCGTGGAAGAAGTGGATTAGTATTTTAAATTAGAGTGATTCTGTCGCTGAATTGAAAAAGTTTATTTGTAAGAGGCTCACTCATCAATGGTGACATCACTCAGCTTCTTAAGGGTGTCTCCTTCGCCTCCGTACACTGTCACCCTCTTTGGCATGTAGTTGTCGTCTGTTGAGTCCACTGTTAAAATCAGCTTACTGTAACACAATATATATATGTATAGGTATTTGGATCACAACAACAAGGCAACACTGATTTGGTTTGACTCTCACTTGACGACAGTCCCTCTCTTCATGTGAAGGCGTATCCAGTGTTGTCCCTGCATTCCATCGCTTTCCCAGTACGTTTTGGTGTCGCCGTCTGTTAGGCTGTTCACGCCACCACTTGGATCCTCCTAGCAGTGACAGCGAATTTGCAAGGCTTCAGATCAGTGTTTTTTTTTTCATGAAAGATGACGATAATTCGATATTTCGTCAATGAACAATTTTTTCGTGACAATGACGGGCTAAAAACCTGTCTTGGGAGACTGACACATAACAAGACAGAGATAAAAATTCACTATAGCTTCAGTCATAAGTTCACAATGTGTAACATTTTCTTATCGTATGTGTAGTTAGCATGCATTGTAGCAGTGTTTGGCCGTGTCACTCATGTGACGTGCTGCGCCCCAAACCGCCCCCCACACACGCTTACTTACAGTATCCTCTCTAGGCTCCAGACTTGCCTTTTGTTAAACACACACATGTCAGGTGCTGCTTGATAAGTCTTGTTTTCTTATCTTGGCTAGATATGCCATGTTGCTTTAGCCTTTAAAGTCTGTGCTGAGTTATCATCACACAGTAAATGTGACTTGTAGCGTCAGCATAGCGTTCACGTTAGCATTAGCATTTAGCGTGGTCAGTGTCGTCTTGGACAACTCTTTGTCAATGCTTGGAAAACGTTTTACATATTGTTCGTGGAGTCCAGGTGAGTTTAATTGATTTACAATAATGTACTGTTTTCCTACTGAGTGTGTATTATCATCACGAAGATGGTGATGTCCTTGTAGACTACAATTATGTGCGCATCTGACAATGTTCATTCAAAATTATTGGAAACGTTTATTTATTTATTTTTTCATTCATGGACTAAAATAATTATGTGGTTCATATTCGAGTTGTAGGCGGCACGGTGGCTGAGTGGTTAGCACGTCTGCCTCACAGTTCTGAGATCAAGGGTTCAATCCCGGGCTTCGGCCTTCCTGTGTGGAGTTTGCATGTTCTCCCCGTGCCTGCGTGGGTTTCCTCCGGGAACTCCGGTTTCCTCCCACATTCCAAAAACATGCATGGTAGGCCGATTGAACACTTTAAATTGTCCGTAGGTGTGAGTGTGTGCGTGAATGGTTGTATGTCTCCTTGTGTCCTGCAATTGGCTGGCAACCAGTTCAGGGTGTCCCCTGCCCGTAGTTAGCTGGGATAGGCTCCAGCACCTCCGCGACCCTCGTGAGGAAAAGCGGCAGGGAAAATGAATGAATGAATATTCAAGTTGTGAAGTGCTCCTTACTGAACATGAAGAAACGTCAATGCTGGTCACACTCTGCTTCAGGCTGCCTAGATTCTCGTCCTCTTTGCCGATGTGATCGTAGAAGTAGTGCACGAGGTCCTCGTCGCATTCGTACGTCCACGTCGGGGGCATGTACCTGATGGTTGTGAGACAATGTTTAATTTGACCAGCTTTTTGTGACTTGGATTTGGATTTATAACATGTTTTAAATCAATCTGTTGGTACTGTTACTTTTTGGAAGGATTCTATGATGAAACTCTAAACAGGTATTGACCAATTTTTGCAAGCAAATAACGTAATCGGAACTTAAACTAAGTGTGACATTAAATAACTCATGTAGTACAGCAGTGCTGAACATTTATTAACCTAGGTAGTGCTGCAACGATTAATTGATTAAATCGAGTAATTCAATTAGAGAAAACCTTCGAATTTAATTTCGCTGTTTTGATGACTTGTTTAATTAGTGTTGTTGTAATGTTGTGTTTTGTTTTGAAAGTGATGAATTTAGTTTGATTATTTTGAGAGGATACACTGCCCTCTGATGGCAACAGTGAATATGACTTGACTAGTCAAATATGGTTGAAACCATCTGCTGCCTGTTAAGGCCAACATACGGCTGTAAGTTTTCGCCTTGAAAGGTGGAAAAGCGCTATATAAGTATAACACCATTTACCATTTACCATTTGTTTGTGCTAATATGTTTGTTTATGCATTTGTAATTTAGAGGTACAGTGGGGAGAACAAGTATTTGATACACTCACAATGGGAAAACCCATTGGCAGTGTATCAAATACTTGTTCTCCCCACTGTATATTTGGCAGTTGTTTTATAGAAATATATGTTTGAACAATTTGTTATTGTAAAAATGTTACCATTTAATAGCATTTAAGATTAAATTAGACTAATTCGATCTACTAAATTTACATTCAATCCGACTAATTAAATATTAAAACTCCAATTGTTAAGGTTTAAGTGTTTTATTGTCGAAATGTGTGTCATTTTGCTCATAGTTATACATGGGTTTGTGTTACAAGTCAGTAAAGAACTAAGAAGAACCAAAAATTGTCTTATTTGCCGTTTCTCTAGCTGAATAACATCACATTATAGCACAGGTATATTAAAATGACTTATAAACTGGATGCCTGTTTTTTTTTTCAAACGTTTTCCCTCGAATTATTCAGCAACACATTATATATGTTATCCAGTTACTCTTTAAATAGTCGACAGATGAATTGATTACTTAAATAATCGATAGCTGCAGCCTTATTCACACGCTCACCTGAGCTTCTCTACAGCGGCAGCATCTGGCTGTGCGATCTTGGGTTTGGCACCTAAGAACAAGGCGTTCTCCACATCCACCACCTGCTCCCACCTGTTGCATGCTTTGTGGTCGTAGCCAAAGAGTTGCTGCTGTCTGCTCACCGTCTCGGCCGACTCCACTGGTACCAGTCTGTCGCCACCCTCGGTGTGCTTGCACACCAGGATCCAACCCTCCTGTAGCTCCTGCCCAGGACGGTGCTCCTCCAGCTGCTCCTGGACACAAACACAAGTGGCTTTACATTTTAATAAAGGTGAAAAGTTCATGACTTAAATTTCCTTGACAACAATAATCTCACACCTCAACATTTATTGGCAAAATTTCCTTAGGCACGTGGCTCAGCTCAAATCACAGAATGCTTAACATGTTATGATGCTAGTTAACCCCCCCCCCATCCCCCCCCCCCCCAGAGGGTGAGTAGGCACATTACCACACCTAGAAATGCTACTATTCTAAAAAGAATGTCTCTGTTACTTATCCAGACAAGAGAAAAAAATGATCTTAGAGTATTTTTTTGGGAATTTTTTGGAAATAATAATAATTTGAAAAAAAAAAAAAAAAAAAAAAAACTGGCATCCACATACAGGGTGACCCCAAAAAAAAGTTTACACTCAGTTGACTGCTTGTTTAAAAGCAATTGAAACATATCTAAATAGGTTGTCATGCTTAAGTGATTCATTAAGGTCACTCAATGCAGCTGGTAATCTCTCGTCTCTACAATTCCTGTGCTTCTGCTGAAAATGAAGAAAACTTTAGCTGTACCTGAATTGCTGCGTGCCGGTCTGACACCTACTGAGATTGCAGCAAATCTGGGAATATCCAGATGTGCAGTCTACAAAATTAAAAAGAAGCTGAAAGATACTGGAACAGACTCACGAAAACCTGGGTCTGGACGTGCCCGATCTGTGCGGACCAAAAAGTTGATTGACAAGGTCAAACGGCGCATCAAGACAAATCCTGTGAGGTCCATGAGAAAGATGGCACGTGAGCTTGATGTGAGCCGCTCATCAATGCAACGGCTCATCAAGAATGATCTGAACATGAAGTCCAGGGCCAGAGTAAAGGTGCCACTGCTTACTGAGGCGCAACAAGAAAGTCGGTTCAGTCGGTCCAAGGTGTTGTTGAACGATGTCAAGCATGCTGCAGCAGGTCGTGCGATCTTGTTCTCAGATGAAAAGATTTTTACTGTGAATGCAATCCTCAACCGCAGAAATGACTGATGGATTGGAGGTGGTCCTTCAGATGTCCCTGATAATGTAAAGTATACCAACACTACAAAACACCAGCTTCTGTCATGGTTTTTGGCCTCATCTCATCAGATGGAAAGAAGATGTCTCCAGTGTTCATTCCTTCAGGAGTGCGCATCAACACAGACAAATATCAGGCTATTATGAACGATAAAGTCAAGACATGGATCCTTGCCAACTACCCGGATGGGAATTATGTGTTCCACCAGCACACACCTCCAAAAGGACTCAGGAATGGTTGGATGCCAACTTGCAGGCATTCTGGTCCAAGGATATGTGGCCACTCCAGAGTCCAGATCTCAATCCCCTAGATTAGCATATGGGCAACTGTGGAGGACAGTGCCTGTAAGAAGCCACACCCTTCTGTGGCAGCCTTGGAGAGGTCCATTGTTAGATCTTGGGAAAAGATGACAGCATCCTACATAAAGAAGACCTGTCAAGCGCTCCGCAGGCGCCTGGAGGCTGTTGTGACACTTAAGGGAGGACACATTGAAAAATAGAGTGTACTGTACATGTTCTTTACAATAATGTATAATTTGTGATTAAATTCTAATTCTAAGATGAATAAACATGGAATTTAAGTTGTATTATGGCAGTGTAAACTCTCTTTTGGGTCACCCTATCCACATATGTGGACATAACATTTTGGGTCATATAAGCAAGGGGTGTCAAACTCATTTTGTTTCATGGGCCACATTTATGGCAGGACCAGTTTATTTTTGGCCAAATAACTTGCTGTCTGTGATCAATTCCACGAGACGTCCAACATTCTGACTGGGTCAAAATGGATTTGGCGTCTAGCACTGTCAACGGCACTGAAAGATGCGCATTATAGCCAGTACATAGCCTTCCTGTTTAGGTCAGTTGAACTTCCATCAATGTCAATGGCAGGCAATGAGTTCATTTTGCGTCACTTCATTGCATTTTTGTGATACTTATGGGGCACTTCATGTAAATTTTGGATCGTTTTCTGTTGATTTTTCGGGCATTTCCGAGCTGGTTCCTGGTGATTTTGAAGCATTTCCAGGTTACTTACTGCTGATTTGATGTTACCTACTGTTGGTTTGGGGGCATTTTTGGGTCACTTCAATGGCTGGCATTGACGGTGCTAGACATCTAATTCATTTTGACTGGGAGGGGGCAAATGAATGAACGAATGAAACAGTGGATACGAAAGTAAGCCAAATGCAGAAATGCATGTACTTGATTACACAAATCTATGGTTTTACGACGCCAATGTCAACATAAAGGCATGTGATTATCAATGGCGCCTACCGAAATTTTTCTAAGGGGTGGCCAGATGGGGCCACTTAAATTCTTGGGGTGGAAATTGGCCAGGGCTGGGGCCGTGGGACAGCTGTGAAGGTGAGGAGCAGCGACTTGCCTGGAAGTGCATTTGGGATGAAATGTATAAATGACGCTATTACAATCTAACGATATACTGGCAAGTGGGGTGGCCAGTGGGGTGGCAAATAAATTTATAGGGGAGGCCGTGGCCACCCCATGGTGGCGGCACTGGTGATTTTTCTTTTTTTTAATTTTTTTTTTGTACAGTATCAATGGGTCTGCCTTTCTGGCAGAACAACCCCCCAGGCCGGATTGGACCCCCTGGTGGGGCGCTTCTGGCCAGCGGGTTTTAAATTTGACACCCCTGGTATAGGCCACAATATTAACATTTGGTTAAAGGCAGCCTACAGCATGAACGGGAGCCAATGAGTTAAATGAGTGCTATAATTAAGGGTTAACTAGCCTTAGTTTGCACAAAGCCTATTAATGATTACACTCACAAGTTAAAATGTAAATGGTCTGCTGTCTTACTTGGAATGAATCTACTTTATATAAATTATTCATTTAAACTTCAGTGGTGGAGAAGATGGCGAAAACCAACATTCATACCATTTATCCAGTTTCCTCAATTGTTCTACCTTGGTCAAATGGCCGATTCTTACCTTATTGATCTTGACCCAGAGGCCTTGGCTATTACAGTACTCCTCCCCTGTGGTTCGGATACATGTCCCTTTCTTTAATTCAATTGTGTACTTGCATAGTTTCTTATTAATGGGACTCTGGTGGGGGCTGTCAAAGACGGACACCACTGTCTTGCCTGAGCCCCCCGTGGAAGTCCCGGAGGCGGCAGCGCAGGCACTGGACGACGAATCCTTGCAGATTTTGTAGCACACTTCGCCGGGCACATAACACAGGCTATCGGGAAGCGGCTCACTCTTCCGGAAACACTCAATGCACCGGTTTAGAAAGCGAATCCGGCCGAGCAGCAAGTGAGGACTATCCCCAAGAGACATAATGAAGGTAGATATGAATGGAAGTGGCAGTCAGCTGACATGACCCCACGGTCCTCCCCGTTTGTGCTGGGACCCCACCTGTCAAACTAAACAAAAAGAATATTCCTGAGCTTCATACAACACAAAATCAGCACCTACAAGCAGGATGTTACTTTCGGGCTATGTCATAGAAAATCTACAGTTGAACCAGGGAGCAAAGGTCAGAAAATTAGTCTATAAAACAACCCACTGAGCTACCGCGCAAAATAGCAATGTGGCAGAGTTAGCCTCTGACGAGTCAATGCGTGTGATTGACAATGAAATATTCAATTTACAAGAACAAATTTTTACAAAATAACCATTTTATGGAGCACGTATGCATCTACATACCGTTTATGGCAACCAGTGATTTAGTTTGTTTCAATATTTAATCGGCGTTGTATTAGCAGGGAAGTGACTGGACGGAGCTATTGCTGAGTTTTGACTCGTTCGTATTTCCGTACCTCAACTAGCCCGGCTTGCTCATAGATACAGTACATATAACACTAGATGTCAGACACACGCTGTCAGTCAATAGGGACAAGCGTTGTTGCTTGTGAGCCATTTTGCGTCGGGGCCATTCGGTATGTTTAACATGATCGTCGTGTATTTTGAAATACCAAAGTCAACTTCGAACGTATTTTGAAACGGCTGTTATTTATTTTTATTTCTTTATTTGTTATTATTATTTTTAATCAATTTCAAAGATGCGGTAATTTACTAAACTAATTTAAGAATCATTATAACACTTTTTGAAATTCAGCCTGAATCATAGCCACGTTAATACGTTGTGTTATGAACCAAACTGTTTGTGAATCCGGCAGGAATTCAGCGAGTTAATAGCATTGTAGTGCAGCTCGCCGTGGAAGTTTTTCGACGCAAGATGGCCACCAGCTGCTAATGCTGCCGACTCCGTGTTTAGACAGCTATCCTTCATAAATATAACATATACTGTATAATATATGTTATTGCTATGGGTCTTTGTCAGGTGACGTAACACTTGCCAAAGCTGCAGTGCATTGTGGGTTGAATCGCCATTTTGGGTGCACCGCTCACTTATTGAAAACAACCGAGCAGTGAGAATCGTCTTTGCTTTCATCATTGTCTTTGATAAAATAAGACACTCGTGTTGTGTGAAAGGCTGCCATACTAAATCACACGACAAAAATGGCAGCAAAGTTGACCACCACGTAAGATTTTTTGGTTTCCCCACTTGGAAAAGAGATTATGGACGTCAGGATAAGGAACTAACGAAGAGGCGTCGGATGACCTGACCTGGGTCGCAGCGGTGAGACGGAAGGGTGACTTCATGCGTGTTTGCTCTCGGCATTTTCATAAAGGCAAGTCAGAGCTTTTTTTTTTTTTTTTTTTTAAAGTATTGATACTGAATATGCTGTTTTTTGTTTTCTAAAGTCGCTATTTTCTCATTGGCTAACCTAAGCTAGCTAGCCAGCCTCACTTGTAAACTGCAGGCAAAGAGGGAGGGCAGAGGAAATGGGTTAATCTGTTCGTGATAAATCAGTGTTTAATTTATTCAGTCATGGTTTATAAAAACATTACAGAGTGAATGATCTGAAAGATAAAGGTAAACAGCAAAAATACACAGAAATATTTATCAATGCGTGAGATTTCCTCTTGACATCTGATGGAATGGTTGGATGGGATGGTAGCATGTCTTATTAAGTGGTTATGATTGTGAAATGCCATGGAAACATCCAATCTTACCTAACTTTCTAAATAAAACCTAACGTGATTGCAGGTGAACCCGCTTATGAAATGATGGAGACTGACCCAGACTGGGCACCATCCCTACATCTGGGACACACATCTGTTACACCGACAAACACTGCACGCTCTGCAAGACGAAGCAAGCGTGAGCAGCTACGGAAAGAGACATTGCAAACACCAGAGATGGGGGTCCAGCAGGATGCAAACATTGAAGAGCTGCAGGCCAAGGAGGGACCATCTGAACCTGGTGAAATAAACAGTCACCAACAGAATGAGGAGGGGACACCTGATGCTGAAGAAGAAAGTAGTCAGCTACAGACTGAAGAAGGGACACATGAAGCTGGAGAAGAAGGTGATCACCTAATCAGAGGCTGAGACGCACAACACCAATCAGAATTTGACACAGACTGTGATTGACCGTTTTGAAATTTTCACAGAGAAACAATCAAATCTGAAAGCACGTGCCCAAATGTTTTCCAGCTACAAGCACCACCACACTATGAAGTACTTAATAGGTATTACACCCAAGGTAGCCATTTGTTTCTTATCAAAAGGCTGGGGAGGTCGTACTAGTGACAAACTTATAACCCTGAACAGTGGTTTCCTTGATAATTTGTTACCTGGAGACATTGTCTTGGCTGACAGAGGTTTTGACATCCAGGAATGTGTGGGCATGTTGTGTGCAGAGGTCAAACTCCCAGCATTTACAAAAGGCAGCTGTCAGTTAGCAGCTAGAAATGTGGAGGAAACTCGGAAAATAGCACATTTGAGAATCCATGGCGAAAAGTTCATCGGAAATGTTTGTCAGAAGTATAAGATCTTAACAGGAACCAAAACCATAAACATGATTCTTCCATGTGAAGGTGAAGAAGCCACAATGTTGGATAATAATAATATGTCTGTGCAAGCAAAGTTTTATACGTTTTTAGATGACCTAAACCTGTTTAATAAAGTATGTCAATGACAATTTTGAAGTCTTCTCGAGTCTTTGCCTCTACATCAAGAACTGGTGTTGGTTTTGATAATGAAAAGTACTTATATTAATTACATTCAAACGATGTTGTGGAGATAAACACTGTATAGGAAATACGATGTTTGCTAACAAAACAAGAAGCATGACAGTTTTACTTTTTTTAAAGATCTGTTTTACTAAAATTCTCAAAACAGTAGCAACACAACGGTAAACAAAATAGCAATACAAGGAAATATAAAATATGTGCATACGAAGTAAAATAACACTAGTTGTAGAATAATGTGTTCAAGTAAATCTGTCCCACTTCACATGACAAGTCCTGCATTGAGAGAAGTGCATATCTTTGCATGGCAATGTCAACACTGAAACAATATATTGTGCAATATACATGAAATTGCATGACATTATGACATTTCCTTCACCTGTTTTAGTCTTTAGATGTTTAAGATGATATTCAAGGTACAATTCAGTTTCAACAATGTTCAAGTAAGCGCTGTATCATGTTTCTGAGAGGAGCAACGAGAGTGACGGCTGTGTTTTCGCAGTCCTGCGGTCGAAATGAGAAGAGATCCTGCACCCAGCCATTCGTGAAATGTCCGTGAGCTTCGAGAGATTTATAGTTTTTAAAATGTAAGCGCTGATACCATAAACGAGGGAGTTTTTTTTAATATATATATATCCAGCGATGAAGTTGGAGGCAGTAATGTGGCGTCGGAGTTACTCCTGTTCTGGTTTGTTTACATCTGTGGTACACTCAAAATGGCGCATAGAGGCGTGTCCGCTAGTTTGGGCATGTGACTGATAAAGTTCGATTGCACGTGATTTATAAACATTTCTTTGAAACGTATAGTTCTTTGTGTCATATTGTTTATTAATAGGTACAAAGTCTTGTTAAAAATAATTTGCCATTCAATGTCATTTAAAAAGCACAATGTTACCAGAGCAAAACATAATGGTTGATGCATGGGTACACATTGAAAAAAAGGGAGCCCAGCATGAATGTACGGTATATAACAGATAATATATGCATATTTGGGAACGTTGAAGGACGTCCTATTTTTCACCCACAATGCACAGCGAAAAAAAAACTATTTAAAGGGGCACGCGACTTCCGTTCGTTCCTTCTTCCTCGAGTATTTGTGGAGATGTGTCATGACTGTCGACGCTTGGCTCTATCTAGTAAGAATTTCTCACTTTACTTTTATGTAAAGCTGTTTGAATGTGTTTATGTCGTATTTAAAAGTTGCATAAATGCCGCCAAATCTGTAGAATATTTAAACTTTCTCCAACGGGGCCACGGCGAGACACGTGAGTTTACCATCGACTTCCCGGCTAATGCTAATGGCTTTAATTCTCATTTTTGTGGTAACATTAATTGTTAAACGCTACCCGTGTAATTATAATTTCATAATCTCAGTGTTATAAACACGCTAGTGGAACTCATAACTGCTGAAGGTGGCATGAAATTTGAGCGTATCGTAGCACGAGGCAATCTTGCATTTCAAATGATGGTTAGTTTCACAAATATAACAACTTTGATGTGCATTTTTTTTTTTCAGAGATGACGTATGCCTGGTGGAAAGAATGCAGTGTGGTAGACGTTGGATGAAACCAACTCCTTGTACAACAACTACTACTACTTGCAAATGGGTAAATGACAAATATAATTTTAAAAACGTTTGTACTAGTCTCACGTGACAACCAAAGTGATGCATTTTTTTATTTGGGTAGTTGATTGTATTTGATGTCCACCAGTACTCAGTCAGCTGCCCAGGCGACGTGTCTGGCTCAGTGTTACAGTGCTGGAAGAAAAAGCCTCTGCACTTGACCCTGCACAGCAGCTTCTGTTTTAGAACCTGCTGCTGCTGAACGGCTGCAGAGCGAGGCCCGTCGAGAGTGGTCCGTCCCGGACCGTCGAGACGGACCTAGTGCTGGGCCATACATGCGTTGCATACGTATTGTCATGCTGCATCTAAAATTGTTTACATTAATGTCTCCTATAAGCTGTTTCCAAGTATTACGAGAAGGTTTTAATGCTTGTTTAATCTCAGTATTTGCTAAGGTGTTTTCAAATTGCAAGTGGTTTTATTTTATTATGCATTTTCTTGCAGTGTGGTATTCATATCAAATGGCCGTGCTATATCGGCACTGATTTGCCATGGTGGTTCAAGGTGAGTTAATTTCTCTTTTTGCAGACTTTATACATGTGCAATGATGCCTTTTTGACACATCATTCCGATTAAACGTGGTGAATTTAAACATTTTAAACCTGAGCACAGCCGCTTTCATTTGCCAGTTGACTTTGTTGGGGCAAGGATTTGAATCCACTTTTCTTGTCTCCAGTTGTGGATGCACCAGTTGATTGGCTGTTGGTCGTTCAAAATTGACTTGAGGTATGTATGACTTTAATTTTTAATGCAAATACTGCAAATTCCCAATCGTTACTGCCATGCCAGAGACACCCTTCTCTGCTGTGGAATCTTTGTATTGGGAGAAAAAACGTCAGGACTTTGGCACAGGTTCATGTAAAATGCAGTTTACCAGAACCTGACTGTAGACCTGGGACATTCCTAATGTCATCTTTAAATGCAGATGTGATTTATGCTTTACTTTGCCTTAAAGGTTTTGGATTTTCCTTTTTTAGTGATTTTGAGCCCTTGACGATGATGCTCATTAAGGTATGACTGGAATCCTGCGTTGGTGTCTTCAATTCAGTTTCCTGTGATGGCATGCAGTCGACCACTATAGTGGTCAATGTGTTTTATCTATACAATTTTGATTGTCAATGTCTGTAAATGCAAAATAAAGATTTGCAGCAACAAGTTAGATGGACTTGTACTCATTTTTCTAAAATGTTTTCCTATGGTTAGCTCTGTGATAACTATTTTTTTTTTTTTTAGGGCTAAACATTTACGCCGAAATGGTCATAAACTACCTATACAGTAGTATTGATCCACCCACTGGCATATTACAAAATTTGCAGAAGCGGTTAAAGGTCATGCAAATTGAGATTTGGTGCAAGTGAGCCTTCCTAAAATAAAGTGAATTTCTCAAACTGCCATTGCTTCTCCACGAGTTTATTGCTGTGGGTTTTTTTTTTTTTTGCCAAATTTTGGAATGATTACTGGATTTGATTTTAAACATTGATATTTTAATGACCTAAAGATGTATATATATACATACATACATACACACACACACACACACACACACACGTCCTCTTGAACTGATATATCGGCTCGAAAGGTACAAATTGTTTTGTCTTGGTCGTGACTTTTTTTTAAGTCCTGAATCCCTATTTTTCAGTCCTGATTTTGAGAATCTGATATGGATTCCGCGGAGACTCGATCAGATACTGAAAATATTTTAACAAAAATTCCATACATGTTACAGTAGTGTTTACGGTACTTCCTCTTCCGCTTTTTTCTGGGAATGTTGCGGAGTATAAAAAATGTTCTTTTGGCAATGGCATTGTATTTCTGGATTTTACTTTTTAGCCCTAAAATATGTTTTTAAAATTAAAGAACATGATCCTTTTCACCCAATGTCGACCCTCTGACCCAATTAAGTGATCGGATTGGGGACATCCTTAAAAAAATTTTAAGCATACCATTGACAAATTTTGCCACCACAGAACAAGAAATGTAAGATGAACGTGCTGGTGTGGTACAATTTGAGCAATAGTTTTACAATTTAGTACTTTAGATGAATAACTACCTAAACATATTCATACCTGCATTAGTGACGCCTGCTTCAGGCTTCAAAAGTGTACTGGAATATTTGGACTAAAAGCCACTACCTTTTTTCCCCCTCATTTTGAATCATGCTGCTTGTAGTCCAGTGCTGCTTGTAGTCCAGTGCAGCTTATTTATTTGGGTTAATAGGTAACAATTTGAGAGCAGTGTCATAAGACTTATTGAACTATGACAGTCATGGGCATTAATGAATGTTAATACAAATGTCATTAAGTGTCATCTGGCAAATTTTGCCACCAACTCCATTTATGTCGAACCCGGATCGTTTGCATCCACATTAGAAAGTGAGATAATTCGCCGGATGACACTAAATGACATCTGTCATTAGCATTTATTAATCCTCATGTCATAATTATGACACCACTGTCAAAGTGTTACGGGCAGGGGTGAAAGTGGGCCAGAACGGTCAGGAACGCAGTTTTGGTATAAGATTCAGGGCCAGAACGCAGTTCCGGTATGAGATTCAGGGCCGGAATGCTGTTCCGGTATACAGTGCTTTGAATCCGAAAATATGACAGAAACTGTCAAAACGCTATATATATATATTTTTTTTTTTTAATGTTAAGCTGCCACACATCCATTTCAGCTCCAAGAAGAAAACAATCTACCATCATCAGATTTACATACACAAGTGTTAACAACAAGCATAATAAAGTGCTTGTGTAGCGTAATCCGTTTCCACCAATATTTATTTTTGATTTTATTCCACGGATGGCATGGAGGTTTCCCCAGCTGCTGCAGTTATCTGAGTCTGACGATGAGTAACGTCAATGTGCGAATCCACACAGCAAAGAAAAACGCCTGGACTCATTTATCCATTCAATTGGCTGATATACTGACATGTGATCAGCAGAGATGGTGAGCTCTGATTGGTTCAAATGTGCATGTTTTCTGGAACCGCAAAAAAAAAAAAGACGTTGAATTGATGCGACAAAAAAAGGGCAATGCAAAATAAAATGGTTCAATTTTTTTAGTGCAACGAAAGACTTGACGAGGCTTATTCATCATAGTTATATTTTCTCTGATGGGGAGGTTCAGAGCATCTTAACTTTCAATGTGCACTTTGGACTTATATTTATTTATGTTGGGCTACTTATTCATTTCCTTATGATTTAAAAAGTCAATGTTTGGCGATCTTCAAAATATATTAAATTTCACTGCATAATATAAGTAATTTGTTCTTATTTTACTGAATGTATCATATCTTCATTATTAAAAACAAAAAAGTAAATGTTTACATTATCTTCAATTTTAATATACATCCTATGTTCTTAAGTAGTTAAAATTGAGATTTGGCATTTAGTATGTGAGGAAATGAGGGAAATAAAAATTAGGAGATGGAGGTTGGGGTTTTAGCTGTTGTTGTTAACTTTTATTTTGCAAATCATTGAAAAAATGCAATTTTGAATGAAAATCAATTTTGGTATGTGTTATAGAAATAACTGACCAAAATTGCATTTCAGTAGTTTTGACCCCCCTGCCCCCACCCCATAATAATAAAGAAAAATAAATAACATTTCTGGCTCTGTGGTGACCTTCACGTCAGGGAGTTCTGGCAAGAAATTCTAACCACTTTCACCCCTGGTTACGGGTTAATCTTTTGGTGTTAATATCCCATAATGCAATGTGGACAGCTGCGGCTTATCTATGAACAAATGACGTTTTCATGTGAAATTTGGTAAGTGTTGGCTTATAATCAAATGTGCCTTAGTCCGAAAATTAAAGTAGTTTTGCATTTAACTCTTGCACATTCGAGTGGAAAGTTATCTTAAGGTCTTGTGTGTGAAGTTGGTTTTGTTGAATCAATTAATGAACTTGGAGAAATTGGACTAGATGTGGTATTCTAGTATGATTCTGTGATTTCATTTTCTCTGCAATGGGTCTCATCCTCTTCGTTGACTGCTGTGAAGGTTGTCGCATCCATCAGTGATGGAAGGCTACAGCCCTGAAGGAGGATGTTTTTGTGGTCCTCCCTCAGAGGGAAACCATCAGCAGCCTGCTCAAGATCCTCCAAGCTCATTCTGCAAATGTGACACATATTCTTACTTGGTGCAGAAGGATCTCACATTCTTTTTGAACACCAATAGTGAAATGGGATTGAGCCAGAGCACAACCACATCAGATTTAAAATGCAATAAAATATTTGACCAATGATATAAATCAATATTGCTGGTGTAAATGCATCTGTACTGATACTGTAAATGTGAGGACATGACAGGACCTCATGTCAAAGGTGGAGCCTTTGAAAGCTGGTCTGAGGCGGTCTGCTGCTGTGGACACTGTATATGGGATGTTGAAATGTCTTTGGGCCCAGTGCTTGTCCTTCTCCAGGGGTGCCAGGTTCTGGTACATGTCATCTACTGCCAGCATGGACACCTGCGGGAGTCTGTGTCAGCACTGTAACCCCCCCTGGATAAAAATGTTGAAATAGGATGCAAAAACCTGTATGTTTCTGTCAATCAGCTGGTTCGTTTCAAAGTCGTCGTCATCCTCTCCAAACGGGTTGATGATCAACTCCCCCACCTTAAGCCATCCAGCGTAGAAGAAGAACTGCAGCAAGGTGACGAAGGGCACATACAGGTCTACCTTGTGGTCCTTGTAGCCTTTTTCCGGGTTTAGGAACTGGCGGCCGATGACGCACAAGGCAAAGAAGGAGTAGACCGCTAACGTAACCACCTGTTGAAAGAGACATTTGGGCCAAATGTAAGCTTGGAGATGTTAGGTGGAGGTGTGGTTGTCTCACCTGAGTGTAGACCAGCGGGAGGCTGATCCAGTCGTAGTGAAACAAGAGGCTACACTTGGCCCTGTAGTTATTCAACTCCTGGAATGACCGTCATACATGAAGTTTTGGATTATTTCATGACATGGGGACATATTAAACCACCATGCAGTATTATCTAAAAAAATGTCTAAATGTCCAAGTTAATGTAAAAATAATATCAAAATATGGAATTATGGTTAACTAGTTATGCCAAAATCACAATACTGTATAATGTTCTCATGATTGTCATCACAATGACGTAATAATGGTATGTTTTACCATTTGTACCTATAATTTCACAGTATCAAAATTATTTGACAAGTATAAAGATATGACATTTTATCGAGGATAGGCGTACTTATCATGATACAATGTAGTCCAGTCAAGTCTATATAATGTGATTATGATCAATAATTACCAAAAGTACCAATTATGTCCTTAATTTGGCAACAGTTGTCATATTTTTCCAAAGATGCCAACATCACACTACACTGTCATCTTAATGGTTTGCCATTTGGTTTGGCATTATGATATTTTTCCAAGGATATGGAAAATGTTTTTTCTGATATTTTTAAAGATAGCGTATATTGATATTGCCCAAAGAACCCCACTATATTATATATCACAGTATAACCAATAAATGATCACATATTTTTATAATGATACAGTATGATAATGACAATAGGCCAATGATACCAATATCCTAGTATTTTACCAAGGAGATTATACTTTTCAATGATACAGGTATCACAAGACATACATTGCCCAACAATCGTAATAACATCATATTGTCCTATTCTGCTCAGTTAAAAAAATATCCCCTCGTGTTATCACTATATTTGGCTGATAGCACCAATAACACAATTTACGATTATGACCCATCCCAAAATGATGCACTCAAAATATATACAGCAACTCTCAGTCAAAAGAAATGAATCACGTGTTTGATAATGAAGTGTTTCGTGTGAATGCAAAAGCAAAGTGAGTCACATCCATGAGGAGTCTCAAAGCGATGTCGTCCCTCACGCGGGCCTCCTCCCTCGCTCTGGATGCCAAGTTGACGAACCAGGTCAAGGGCATCCAGTATTTGTTGAAGTCTGAGTCCAGGGACTCTAAAATCTTTAGCTCGCATGATGTCATAAAGCCTGAATGCAAATATTAACATGATTTCTTGCAGTATGTGTGGTTAGATAGTAAAGTGGTCTTTGGTGTTACCCACCAGCCTCCACAACATGCTCCAGTGTGGGGAAGCGCTTGTGCACTCTGGTGCTGATGGAGCGCAGGATCAGCACCGACGACAAGTTGGCGTATCTCATGAGCGTGCGTCGCAACAGCCGACCCTTTTCGTCAGCTCCGTGGACGTTTCCGGAGACCACCATCATTAGGTTGTCGGGAAGCGGGAAACTGGTGTATTGACCCCACCATCGATTGAATGCCAGTGTCACATAAAAGCCTGAAAATGTCAGAGATAATCGGTTATTTATCCCCACATTTCTGTACTGTGAGATGGATTGAAATTTGACCATCCAGCTATATCGACACAATACTTAACCAGAGCAATACTTTACCTCATCCCTTCTATATACTGTACCTACCGAGCACAAAGAGAACAGGGATGAAGTTGGTGTTAGTGAACTGGTTGCAGTAAAGGGAGATAAGCTCAAACACATTCTGCTGCTCGGATGTTAGACACAACCTATGTGTTAAAATCAAAATGTTTTTGTAAGGAATCAATTATCAATATGATGATACCATTAACAGTGAACTTATATTAAAATCACAGTACAGTATTGTGGGCAACTATATGCAAATACCTCTGCAAAATCATTACATCAATGATCTCAAAATCTTCATGGTATAAGAAAAGATAATAAGATAACAATAATATCTCGATATAATCAGAATATTGAGCTGAGGATACCATATTGATTACTGTAATTGGTCAACCTATTGAACATATAAACATTTAACAGAAAACAGTATAAAGTAGAGTGGATGATGGTGTTATAATATTCAACAATACCATTAATATTATCGTTAAGTTTTATATTAAATATCGCATCATGAGATTTGTCCAACGATGAACCTATCAAAACAGAATTATAATTATATTTTGGAGGATGATAAAAAGATCCAACTACAGATATTACATACACTATTTGGACAAAGTTCTCAACAGTAATTTGTTTTCAATTGTATGTTTTCAGGATTCTTGGCCAACTCTATCATTAATGTAATGATACGATGTTATAACATTTTTCCAACCGTACCAGTAAGATCAAAATATAAGAATACCATCACCATTACGAAACAGTGTCATTCGGCCGACGATTAAAAAAAAAAAAAAAAGTCATGTCGTTTTATTATGCCATTTGGAGAACAAGACTAATAGTATGAGAATGCAAAGTTAAAGTACTTGTCCTAAAATATCAATAATCTCATATCAAAGATCATATAAAGCTCCAGATCCCTTAATAAAGTTTTGAATTTAAAAAATGACGGTTTTCTATAGTCACAGCCTCTTCTCTTTCCCTTCCATCAGTACATAACTTCATTAATAATCTGGTAATGCATTTGGCTACTTTATTATACTGTATATTTTTATGCATAAATAGTCATTAAGAACAATCAAAAGAATAAGATCATAAATTATATTGACTTTGCAAAGGACACCAATATTTCCCTCTAACAATATGAATATTAGTCTCACCTGTACAGTAAACTAAAAAAGATGTAGATTGCACAGAACAGCAGAAATTCCTTGTACAGCAGCTTGTAGATGCTGCCCTTCCACCTGAATAAAAGCTTGGAGAATCCTCCAAACCTCACGTTAGCGACCTCAAGAGTGTAAGACACAGTCATGACGTAGAAAAGTGGCCCCTTGGTCCTCTGACTCCTACTTAATGTACCCCCCGTCACTTGTGTGTCATCGTATCACAGCACATCATTTTTTTCCCAGTTGATGAGCTGGGAACTCCTTGCCAAAGACCCAGTACACACAAATCAACCTTATCACGGCTCCATCCATGACAGTCACAGAGATCATAAAAGTGCTGTTTGCTATCACTATAACAAGACTGTGCCCAACCTAAATAATGATGAATGGATGCTTGTGACTATATGTAAGGATGATAACATCATGATCAATATAATCATAACGTAACAATTTAATGTCTAACCTTTTAACTGGCCATATACCTGTTTATACAGCGTCCACTGCCTCCCAAAAAATATATACAACATTTAGCAATTGATTACATGCAAAGGCATAGGTTTGCATAGGGAAGATAGGGACATATCACTACCAACTTTTCAGGATGGTCAAATTGTCCCCACCAACTTTTAAGCAACCTTATTTGAATTATATAATGAGTTCAGTTATATAGGTAATTTCGATTGTCTACCCATAAATTGTAAGGATAGAATTGACCCTACCATTTTTAAGTGAATTATTTTCATTATGTTCAGACTTGCATTTGCCCGTTTTCACTTGCTGAATGCGCCAGTCCATCTTTTTCCTCTCAAATGCACGTTTGATTGGCTGATGACTGATGAGTTGCATTTATATAAAATGTATTTATTTATTTTTTACATTATTTATTCAATATATATATATATATATATATATATATATATATATATATATATATATATATATATATATATATATACAGTGCCTTGCAAAAGTATTCGGACCCCTTGAACCTTGCAACTTTTCGCCACATTTCAGGCTTCAAACATAAAGATATAAAATTTTAATTTTTTGTCAAGAATCAACAACAAGTGGGACACTATTGTGAAGTGGAACAAAATTTATTGGATAATTTAAACTTTTTTAACAAATAAAAACTGAAAAGTGGGGCGTGCAATATTAATCGGCCCCCTTGCGTTAATACTTTGTAGCGCCACCTTTTGCTCCAATTACAGCTGCAAGTCGCTTGGGGTATGTTTCTATCAGTTTTGCACATCGAGAGACTGACATTCTTGCCCATTCTTCCTTGCAAAACAGCTCGAGCTCAGTGAGGTTGGATGGAGAGTGTTTGTGAACAGCAGTCTTCAGCTCTTTCCACAGATTCTCGATTGGATTCAGGTCTGGACTTTGACTTGGCCATTCTAACACCTGGATACGTTTATTTTTGAACCATTCCATTGTAGATTTGGCTTTATGTTTTGGATCATTGTCCTGTTGGAAGATAAATCTCCGTCCCAGTCTCAGGTCTTGTGCAGATACCAACAGGTTTTCTTCCAGAATGTTCCTGTATTTGGCTGCATCCATCTTCCCGTCAATTTTAACCATCTTCCCTGTCCCTGCTGAAGAAAAGCAGGCCATGATGCTGCCACCACCATGTTTGACAGTGGGGATGGTGTGTTCAGGGTGATGAGCTGTGTTGCTTTTACGCCAAACATATCGTTTTGCATTGTGGCCAAAAAATTCAATTTTGGTTTCATCTGACCAGAGCACCTTCTTCCACATGTTTGGTGTGTCTCCCAGGTGCCTTGTGGCAAACTTTAAACGAGACTTTTTATGGATATCTTTGAGAAATGGCTTTCTTCTTGCCACTCTTCCATAAAGGCCAGATTTGTGCAGTGTACGACTGATTGTTGTCCTATGGACAGACTCTCCCACCTCAGCTGTAGATCTCTGCAGTTCATCCAGAGTGATCATGGGCCTCTTGGCTGCATCTCTGATCAGTTTTCTCCTTGTTTGAGAAGAAAGTTTGGATGGACGGCCGGGTCTTGGTAGATTTGCAGTGGTCTGATCCTCCTTCCATTTCAATATGATGGCTTGCACAGTACTCCTTGAGAATTTTAAAGCTTGGGAAATCTTTTTGTATCCAAATCCGGCTTTAAACTTCTCCACAACAGTATCTCGGACCTGCCTGGTGTGTTCCTTGGTTTTCATAACGCTCTCTGCACTTTAAACAGAACCCTGAGACTATCACAGAGCAGGTGCATTTGTACGGAGACTTGATTACACACAGGTGGATTCTATTTATCATCATCGGTCATTTAGGACAACATTGGATCATTCAGAGATCCTCACTGAACTTCTGGAGTGAGTTTGCTGCACTGAAAGTAAAGGGGCCGAATAATATTGCACGCCCCACTTTTCAGTTTTTTATTTGTTAAAAAAGTTTAAATTATCCAATAAATGTTGTTCCACTTCACAATTGTGTCCCACCTGTTGTTGATTCTTGACAGAAAAATTAAATTTCATATCTTTATGTTTGAAGCCTGAAATGTGGCGAAAGGTTGCAAGATTCAAGGGGGCCGAATACTTTTGCAAGGCACTGTATATATATAAATATTTTTATTTGCAGCCTATGCTGACATGTTGTCAGATAATCATACATTAATCATATTCGAGGTAAAAAGTTTACATTTTTTGTTGAGTTTAGCTGTGCTTGTGGACAAAAGCAGTCGTGTTTTACTTGAAAGAAGGCTCCATTTTTATTCATTTTGTTATACCCGGACTAAGAAGTTCTTTCATTTATATTTAATTTATCTATTGAGACAGAGATTTTGAATTTTTTATTTTTTTGCATTCCTGGATAGTTAAGAGATTGTATTTATTGTGTATGCTAGTATAATTTATGTTCAAATATTGCAATTTCAATTTCCTAATTAATTTCAGACATTTATTCTGGAAGCTTTTAAAATTTATCTTCTATCTATTAATCTTTAGTAGTTTTTGAAAACAAAGGTTTGAATCGAACGGTGTATCACCTGAACCAATACACATGAAAGTTAGTATAAGTCAATACAGATATATTTTGCATTGATCATTTGGTCTATTAATTAATTAGGCTCTGATCTGAGGCTTTGATCGTTTTTGATTTTTGTCCTATTTTGGACTTTGTAATTAGATTTTTTGTACCATGTTATATTCACGTTTTCTGGCGTGCTCCCTTAGTTGTACTTTGTTACACTCACATTTTTGGTGTGGTCCTTTTGTTATACTTATTAAATACAAAGGTTCACTATTCCTGCTGTCTGGGTCTGTGATTGGAATCCACATATATCGGCTTGCCGTTCATAATACATAGTCAATTGTTATTAGTGTCTAGATCATAGGTGCTCATACTTTTTTGCTCCAAGAGCTAAAAATGTACATAGTTAACGACCCCTTTAGACCTGAGCATGCTGCTGAAGGACATGACGTGTTCACGTCTGTAAACCAATAAATGGACTGAATTTTGTTGCTTTTGCCACTTCTGGAAGATGATTGGATGAAACTTTACCCATTGAAATAAAATCATGAGGTTTGGCATGCCCTCTTAGCTATTTTTGGCTCATTGAAAATGGCTGACCAAATGCAACTTCAAAAAGGGAAACGTAAAGTGCTTATTTCTCATTAAAAACACATTAGCATTAACATTAGAAATAAGCAATAAAAGCATGCAATACCCTCGACCAAAATATTACACCTTGGTCTGGTGTTTGAGTAGAGTAAAAATAAGTGCAGTTTTTTTTTCCTCCCCAGCAGAAAAAATGCAGGTCTAAAGGGGTTATTATGTTCTGTGAGCAACATATGAGGTTATGTTGCCCACACAACATATTGAACTATGTGCATTAAATATATATATATATATATATATATATATATATATATATATATATATATATATATATATATATATATATATTTTGTGATGGTCGAGTTACCCACACTAGCGTTGCGATCGACGTATTGGGCACCCCTGGTATGGAGGGTGTATATGAGAATAAAAACACTCTTGAAAAAAAGTAATTCATTAATTCATTCATTAATTCATTCATCAAAATCGTATTTGTTGAATGTCCATGAAGAATATTTGGTAACACTTTATTTTAAAGGCTTATTACAACACTGTTATAATCATGACATGAACCTGGCAAGAACATGAAAAAATGCTTACGACAAATGTCCTTAAGTGTCCTAACCCAAAGCCACTGGAAAAAATGTCAATCAAAAGTTGAATGACACTTAATGACATCTGTCATAAGCATTCACACATATTCATGAAAGGTGTCATGCCATAATTACGACAATCTCATAATAAGCTTTCAAATAAAGTGTAACTGAATAGTTTGATCAATAAAATATGCTCTGAATACTGTGTCTGCTGCAGCTTGATAGCAAGAGATAGCTAAAACGCTATATAGGCCTACTGTAGATAACTGTACCAGACATTGGATCTAGAACCCCATTGCGTTTGTAGGGATGCGTTTCTGGATGATTTAACACTATTGCAAACACAAATGCCAATTCACAGGTCAAACCAGCTTTTTTTGCCATTGGCCACTCCCTGCTCACATGTTTGTTTTTCACATGGCTACATTTACGAACGCTGTAAATCATCCTCACGTTGATTTTTATGAAGACACCTCACCCTCTTTTGGATGTTATGTCAACTTCTCTTTCTCATTAAATTGGGCCATGTAAAAAGAAACTTTTAGACACAGTTCTGCTTAGTCAATACTTTGAAAATGGTAGCAGTGAAAGCAAACTGATTTTTGTGAGAACGTTTACCTACCTTTCCTTTAAATTCCATTTGTGCCTCTACTTCAAAGTCCCCCATTTCAACAAAAATCCTTCAGGATTCAACGCTTCTTAGACTTTTATCCGTTCTCTCTTTCGTTAAAACTTGCTTCAAGTCATTTTGGATCATCTTAGTCAGAGGGGTTCTCTGGGAAATATGGAGCGTGTTGCTGCATGGGAAGCCCCAGGCAGATGTGTGGATTAAATCTGCTCATACTGTATACATGTCCCAGTTGATTTGACTTATAACACGTGACACACACTATGCATCGCTTGATATATCTATCAGTGGCGGATGCAAGTCTTTCAGGGAGGGGAAGGTCAATTTTCAGCCTACATCATAGAAGGTGTCCGTTTATTTATAGGTAAATTCTACCCTACATTCCTTTTGAAGAAAATGACCTCTGACCTTGTCGACCCAACCAGGTGTCGTTTTTAACAGAGAACGTGTCGCTAAGATGATTAGGAAAGTCTTCGGTTCTACTCAGAACAACGGAATGAAAATTTTAAAAATGCTTCCGCAGATGTTAACTGCACAAGATCGCTGATTCCCTCATTTCGCTGTCAATCAAAAAGTGATTCAGCCTCAGACAGATCATCCAATCATCATGCAGAGAAGCTGAGCGTCCAGGCCAGCTGAGTGTCCAGGCCAGCCGAGCTCCATCCACTGCCCCATAGATCCCCAGGGTTGGGTGTCCGATGGGTGGGACGAGCCCCAGCATTTATCCAATGACTTGTCCTGTTTCGCTGCATTGGAGCAATGCACTCTCAACTCTATAGACCAGGGGTCAGGAACCTTTTAAGCTGAGAGAGCCATGACCACCACATATTTTTAAATGTAATTCCGTCAGAGCCATACAATATGTAATGTAATGTGTGCATTTTGTGTAATTTCACCTCTTTTAAAGTACAATAAGTCTCCGAATTCTTTTTAATAACATAGTTATGCTGTTGCTAATTAATGATGAGTATTTTTTACCATTAATGTGACTTCTGGTGCTGCATGGTTTTGCTCATGGCTTTGTAGTCTGGTTGATACTTGGATACTTATGCATGGAGCACCGTCAGTGCACACCGAAACAAGTTGATCCATTGGTAGATTTTTTTTTTTAGGAACTCAGTGAAGGACTTGAATAAATCCTCCCCTCCTGTTGTCCCTTTCATAGTCAAAACCTTCCAATCACGCTGAACTGCGATAAATAGCTTACGTCTCTTGACTCACTCAAAGCAAGAGAAAAAAAACGGTGTCGCATATACTATGTCCTTATGTCCTGCTAAAAAGTACGATACTCGTCTTTTCTTCTTTTCGACAGCAAAATTAAGGCAACCCCACTTAAACAGTGTCTCTGCCTCATCTGAGTTGCCTATGTGATTGATAGATAGATAAATAGATAGATAGACACAACGACATGTATGTTTGCCACTTTCCCACTAAAATTACTGCGAACCGGCTTTCTAGTCGCTGGCTGTAGTATATGGACTACGTGTCCCATGATCACCCTGGGCTCACGCAGCCAATGACATGGGATTTGAGGGGCTTTAACGGGGCACATCTAGGGTTGCTATTTAATGATATCTAGTGCGAAGTGTGGGAGTGTTGTTGGAGCAATAAAAAAGCTAACATACGGCGCAAAAGTCACGTCTGTTCAATACTGCACAACACCAGCGTATGACCAGTGACCGCTGCCATTTCGCGCAATGCGCAAAGCAGTATAATGAACGTTTTTTTTTTTTTAATAATTAAAAAGATTTGTCTGCGAGCCAGATGCAGCCTTCCAAAGAGCCAGATAAGGCTCACGAGCCATAGGTTCCCGACCCCTGCTATAGACCCTCAGCAACCACACTGTTTAAAGCACTGTGAAGCTCAGCAACCACGCTGTTTAAAGCACTGTGAAGCTGCGCGAATGAATGAAAAGAAAGCCGCGTCAAAAGACTTGTAACCAGTGATAAGAAGCTGATTCTGAATAAAAGTTGAGCGCATATTAACGCCGATTTAGTCAATTACATGTCCACACTAAAGTATACATTTGATCACTTACTTTTGGACATTTTAGGGGAAGTTGAGCTTCCCTTGCAGTCTTAGTAGAGCAGTCGCCTCTAATACATGTATATTTTGAAAGAACGTGTGTAACATTCTACTGTACAATTCTACTTATCTTTCTTAGAGTTGTAACTGAGCTGGAAAGTAATCCCCTGCTGCTGATTTAAGATAAGAGCAGGGCCCACTCTGGACGCATACAGTATAGTCATCAAAATATCAAAAGGATCTATTAACAAAAAAAAAAAACATAAAAAAATATAACCAACATTTTGTGATGGTACTGATTGGCTGGCCCAAGGGTGTTCTCACCCTCAAGTCGGTTGGGATTGCCTCCAGCTCACTAATAAACATAATCGCGCAAAACATGCAAAACAGCATACAAACAAAACATGCATGCGCTAAAGGAAATGCTTTACAATTTCCTTAAAAACCGCTAGATGTCACTGGTGTGCTGTAAATGCTCTGAATGTGACAGTTTCCCCAGCAGCACATTTTCAATTAGGGTGGATGCTTCCTGTAGGATTACTCTACATCTTTACTCTCCCCATCATTTTCTTTCTTTTCTACCTATCTGTTCTTATTTGCTTCCTATAAGACTAATCTTTAGCTGACTTCCTGACACTGGACTTGGCGCTTTACCAAAGCGAATATAAAAGGTTGACTTTTTGAATATACTGCAAATGCTCAAGCTTGTTACATCCTGCGCATCCACGGTTTCATATTTGCTTTCTAAGCTTATGTGCACAAGATTTTAGCGGGGCATGCATGCTGCACTGCACATGCTTCATATTTATATTCAAACTTGGCAAATAAGGGCTAATAATGAGATGGTGTTGAAATGTGAATGTGGAAAATCAGTATTTACAAAGCAACCAGAAGCACCAGGAGACTGTTTCTGCTTTTCTTTCTGCTTTTGCTGAAGGCAACTTATTCCCATACAGCGCCTCAAATGTCATAAGCCTAGCAGATAGCAATCCACCTGGGCCAAATGACATTTGCTTGCTTACCAATTCCCAGACATTATTTGGTTGTTTACGGAAATGCTCACGGCCTATGCTCTGTTCTCCTTCATATCTTCTGCAATTCCTGTATAATATCCACAGAGTCAGTATTTTTTAAATTAACTATAAAACCGTGAATGGAACTCCTGATGTCTTCAACAGTACGATATTATACTGGTTTCTAATGCATGGGAGATCCTTTCGACCATAAAAATGACAGTACCATACTCCCTTTGTTTTTTTTTGTTTTTTTTACTTTTGCACTTGTATTAAATCACCCAGAAAAGAAAAACTATACATTCAAAACGCCCGAAGGTGAAGAAAAGTATGTACTAAACTTTGTTTCCTCCTAGAGTATATGGTTTTTCACAAACATCCTCTTTCATTCCATTGTTTCATTGTGTTGTCGTCAGATTCAACATTATGTTTCATCTACACTGTCTGCTCCATTTCTACTTTTTCATGCCACACTAAAGTAATTATAAAGAAGAATAAACAATGGAGATCATGAATATTTCCAAACTATTCAAGTGAGGCTGTCTACATTCATACATAACGGAATGTGCACGCTAGACATGCACTGAATAGGTACATATACTGTGCTGCATATAAAGGCCTACCCCCCCACACACGCATGTACACACCTTTATACTATATACATACTGTGTGTACTACAATGATACAATGGCATTGAATGTGGAATTTCATATATGGTTCATTCTGAATTCATTCTTAAATATTCAAATATAATTGATAACATTTTAATCCTACATTGCTACATAATACAGTCTTGTGCTATTATTTATGGCTTTGCAGCTTTAAGAGTGGGAATGGTCATTATTTTTACTTTAAAAACAACCCTCCCAAAGGTCCAGTCGTACTTTTTCTGCAACGAACACTCATTGATGTCACAGTGATGACCTTATAGAGAGTGAGAGAGAGATGAGGGGGAGGGGTTTGGCTGAGGAGGAGTAGCGGTGATACATGGGGCATATTATTGCATCTGTGCCTGCAGGTCTATCAAGTTACAATGCCATTAAAGCAAGGGCAGAGTGGACATTCAATGCAATGCCGTCCATTCACAGTTCATAGAAATGCACATATAGTGTATGCAATGTGCCTGAGAAGCGCCTTAAATTAGTTATCATTGACACTGTCTGACCTTATCACCATAGCTTTGGATAACATGGTATCTTTATCTACTGTAACTGCCCGCCTACTGGCTTTCTCACGCAATTGAACATATGTACATGTATTGAGCTTCCTTACCTCAACCATCCTTCCCACCTTACATGGCTGGCGACCAGTGCTGGCCCTCAGCATAGAAGAGCTAGGCAGCTGCCTAGGGCGCCATCAAGTGGACAGGGTGGTAAGTTTATTTGGGGAAAAACAAATACTGTACATACTGGAAAAAACTCATGCTATACGCTTCCCGAACATTTTCTAACATATCAAATAAATTTCAACATGCTACATATGAAAATATATGAATTATTTTCAAAATGACTTCTGGTCTGAATCTGTGATTGAGAGTCAGACCATGACCTGACACCAGTGTTGGTAATAACGACATCAGAGTATATTATTATTGTTATTTTTTTCAGTAGTGAGTAATCTAATTAATTACCAGGCATGTAAACTTGCCACCTTTCGGCGAAATTTCGCCGTTTTGAAATCAATATGAGTCATTCTTCTGAATCACGTGGATCCGAGGAGAAAAAAATGGGGCGGGGGGGTCTGTCAACAAGCGAGTGAAACCGTTAACTTCAAAACCGTAGTCCATGCTCAAAACTACACTCTAGTCCAGGGGTCCCCATCTGCCGGGCTGCGGACCGGTTCCGGTGCGCATTTGCTGCCGGGCCGCACAGAAATAATAATTTAATAACGACCGCATTCTGGCCGAATTAACCCTGTGCCCCTGCTTAACACACCAATATCCCTGTCTACTCTAGAGAAAATACTACGGGATAGATTAGATTAGATTGTTGTCATAGAAATCCATTGATTGGACTGCTAGCAGTACATCTTGTTTGTGTATATAATATATCTATGTGCGCTTGTCCTCGATAATAACTTATTACTAGGCCGCGGGCGCAGCACATTTGTTCCCGGAAATAATTAGCCCCCACCAGAGCGAAGATGACTGGAAAACAGACGTCTTTGGAGATATTTTTACGGCGAAAAGGGCACCTGACGAGCCTACAACCTCGAAGACCGACGAACGGTGAAGGAGTGGATTCGTGACCCGTTTGTGAATAAACCGAGTGATTAGAGCATGTCTGTGCAACAGGAGGATCAACTTGTAGATATCGCAAATAACGTAGACCTTATTAAACGTACATTTGAGACAACAACTCTACCAAGGTTCTGGGTTAAAGTCATTCCGGAATATCCTGACATCGATACGAGAGCATTGAAAACCTTGGTGCAATTTCCAACATCGTATCTTTGTGAAGCGGGCTTCTTAATTAATGCTTAATGACAAGGCTAAGTCGTTAATGGTGAGAGCGGTGTGCAGTTTTTGTGTGCAGCTAACATGGCAGGATGTATCTGTGGAGAACCTTTCTACATGTCCTTCCATGATCAAACGTAAGTTAATATTCCTTTCTTTCAAGAAGATTTGTGTAGTGTTTACTTTGGAATCGCTGCATTTGCGCATTTTGCGGCTATGTTTAACGTCACGCGCATGCGCAGAACCACATCGTTGCAATTTTTGATGGGTTGCAAAATTTGTCAGAATACCGGTCCGTGAAAAAAAGACCCAAATAACACCGGTCCGTGGTGCAAAAAAGGTTGGGGACCCCTGCTCTAGTCCGATGACCTAGACCTATCACCGCCACTCTCTTCTCGTGACAACAAATGACTGACAATAGTGAGAGACGGGAGTACAGCTGTTCTCTGCTTAATGCAAATGGGACATACTGTATATTTTATAATTTAGATTTTGTATAATTTGCTACTTAATGCATCTTATATGTTCTGATTTCAGGATTAAAGATTTAGACTTGTACATGTTAAATTATTATGTACTGTGTTTAATTCGAGATTTCTCTGGTTGCACAATGAAATGCACTTTTCCGCGCATGCCATGTGTCCATGTTACTTTGTCACCTTTTTCACCCCTAACCAGTTTGCATGCCTGAATTACTTTTCCTATCTTTGTAATGCTGCTACTGAGGATGTGAAGGGGTGCGTCACTATAGTTTGGTTGAAAGAAGTGCAAGTTGTCTGATTTTGTCACACATCATCTGCCTGCCTGCTTGCCTGGAGAGAGCAGAGCGGAAGGGGGAGAAGGGCAGGGTGAAGGAATGGCTAGGTGCGCAGATCATGCCTTGTTTCACTGCACGCTCGAGCAAACAAAACAGCGATATCAGTGACAGGCTAGGGAATTTCAAAGGTAGCGTTCTCAAACCTGAATTGTATTTAATATTGTTACTTTATGGAATGTTTAAGGATAGTGTTCAGCTTATTGTCCAGTAGGCCTAACATACAGTTTCAGAGATTTGCAATGGTTAATGGTCGGTTTACCGTTTTCTTAACAGACTGTAATATATTTAATCCAAATAAATACCAAATGTTTTAAAATACTGTTTACGTATTGTGTTTTTATTTTACAGTCAGTTAATATAAACATATTTGATGTGAAATATGTTATAAATTGTATAATGTAATAACTTGTAGAACATGAAAAGTAGGTTATTTTGCTGAGTAACATGGTAGTGGTATAAAAGGGTATCTGAACCTTTTGGAATTTCTCACATTTCTGCATAAAATCACCGTCAAATGTGATCTGATCTTTGTCAAAATCACACAGATAAGAAAACAGTGTCTGCTTTAACTAAAACCACCCAAACAATTATAGGTTTTCATATTTTTTGAGGATAGTATGCAAACAATGACAGAAATGGGAAAATAAGTAAGTGAACCATCACATTTAACATTTTGTGCCCCCCCCCCCTTGGCAGCAATACATTCAACCAGACGCTTCCTGTAGTTGCAGATCAATCTGGCACATCGACCAGGAATAATCTTGGACCATTCTTCTCTTCAGCTGCTTGACATGGAGAATGGAAGTCTGAGTGTCCGATTGGTCTGAACGTTCTTCTCTACAAAACTGCTGTAGTTCAGTCAGATTCCTGGGATGTCTGGCATGAATCGCTGTCTTTAGGTCATGCCACAGCATCTCAATGGGATTCAGGTCTGGACTTTGACATGGCCACTCCAGAACCTGTATTTTACTCTTCTGAAAACATTGTGATTCACTTCTGTGTTTTGGATCATTGTGTTGTTGCAGCATCCATACTCTTTTTAGCTTCAGCTGTTGACAGACGGCCTTAGGTTTTCCTGCAAAACACCCTTTTGAAATCATTCTTCCATTGATGATTGCAAGTTGTCCAGGCCCTGAAGCAGCAAAACAGCCCCAAATCATGATGCTCCCTCCACCATGCTTCACGGTGGGGATGAGGTGTTGATGTTGGTGAGCTGTTCCACTTTCCCTCCACACATGACGTTGTGTGTTACACCATTTTTGGCCATAGTTTTTACATATAGTTGATGTGTGCACAGAGATATTGGACTGTGCCAGTTATTTCTGTATGTCTATAGCAGACACTCTAGGGTTCTTTTTTTACCTCACTGTGTATTGTGCGCTGAACTTTTGGCTTCATCTTAGGTGGACGGCCTCTCCTTGGGAAAGAAGCAACAGTGCCAAACTCTCTCCATTTGTAGAAAACTTCTCTGACTGTTGATTGATGAACATCCAGACTTTTAGAGATGTTTTTGTATCCTTTCCCAGCTGTATACAAATCAACAATCATCTTCAGGTCTTCAGACAGCTCTTTTGACCGAGCAATGATGGACATCAGACAATGCTTCTCAACAAGGCAATTCTTACCAAGTGTGCGTTTTATAATGGGCAGTGCAGCTTTAAACCACTCATCAGTGATTGGGCACACCCCTGACTTAAATCGTTTGGTAAAAATTGGTTTTAATTGCTCTTTAACTCTTCTTAGGCAGAAGGTACACTTACTTATTTTTTCCCCCCTTCTGTCATTGTTTGCATGCTATCCTCGTTAAAATATGAAAACCTATAAATTTTTGGGTGGTTTTAAGTTAAAGCTGGCCGGCACTGTTTTTACATCCGTGTGATTTTGACCAAGATCAGCTCAAATTTGATGGTGATTTTATGCTGAAATGTGAGAAATTCTAAAAGGTTCAGATATTTTGTCATACCACTACTCTTACAACTGAGTTACTAACTCAATTACCTTTTGGGAGATGTAATTTGTGATTGTAGTTAATTACTTTTTTAAAGTAAGATTAACAACACTACCTGGCGCCCTGAATCTCTTGAGCTCCTATTGAGAGTGAAAGGTGTGGGGAGGGGTTGCGCATCTCCTCACTGCTTTAGCAGTTAGCGCTATTGAGAAATGAATGTCACACTTCTGTTGCTGTCAATATGACATTTAAGACTTGATATGAAAAGGTCTTGCTTTGAGAAAGTGATGAAAGGAGTTGCACAGGCACTTCAGATGGGATTTTAATGTACTGGGATGTACACTCTTTAAGTTGTGAAAATATTTACAGAATATACAATATTTAAAACAAATATATTGTATTTTTTGAGGGCGCTCCAAGCTACACTTTTGCCTAGGGCACCTAGTCACCCTGCTGCCAACCAACCCCAAGTAAATGAAATCCCACGAAACACAGTGGCGCCTCCAGAAATTTTTCAAAGGGGTGGCCAGATGGGGCCACTTAAAATCTTGGGTTGGCACACCAAAACTAAAAGCCATAATTTCAGGTTTTCATTATATTATTGTAGTAAAAAGGTCAGGGGAAAACTATCAGAAAGACTTAAGGACACGGCTACTGATATACTTTGGTGGATTGTGTAATATTTGATGTTACTAATGATTTAATGTGCATATTCCATAACTGTCCAGTCAACATTTTGAGCTCCACAACAATTCTGTTTTTTTGTGTGTTATGTATATATTAGGCATAAGGTGTACATTTAACAAAACAGTATAATAACTGGGGAAAAGCAGGTGCTAGCAGATTTGCATTTGGGATGAAATGCATAACTGTTGCTACAACAATCTAACGATATACTGGCAAGCGGGGTGGCCAGTGGGGTGGCCAACAATTTATAGGGGGGAGGGCGTGTCCACCCCTGGCCACCCCCTGGGGGCGCCACTGACGAAACGACCAAACTCTCTCAACCAATACAAGTCATACACAAGCTTATCAACTTACTTCACTGTGTGAGCAATTTTGGAACGCAGGAGGGGAATGGATAAGATCAAAATTGAAATGATAATTTATTTCTCCCCACATGTTGTTATCCCCCTCGCCTGGAGCTCGGCATTGCTCATGTTTGTTACTCTCTCTCTGGTTCTTATTATAAGGCTCTCATGATAAATCTTAAAGGTAAATCCCTGTGCGTAAATACATGCTAATGATATCTCTCCAGGCAACTTATGTGACGAGGGTGCGGTTTGTACTTTTTTCCCAGGCAGAAATTCAGGGTGGAACATTTTTCGGATAAACAGTTGTCTTTTAATGTGAGATTATTAAATTGCCTACTGTATTTTTACCTAAAGGAAACAGTTGAGTAGATTAAGAGCTTATTGCCATTAAAGTGGCAGGGAACCAGCAGGCAAAGTTTACGACAATCAGACCAAGATGAGCAACACTTTCATCTTTAATCCCTGATTTTCTCCGATACAGGAGGTCTTTAATTTACAACATAGTGTTTGCATGACAGCGAACATGACCTGAAGAAGTAAGTATAGTAAATTGTAACTGGTGTAGTTTAACAATAACCAGTGCTTACACATGGGTAACCCTTTATGGAGAACAGACTTTTTTTGTAATTTAAAATATACCGAAATATGACCGACTATTATACTATTGGAAATATTAATATTGTGATATTGTAATTTTTGGTATTATAATTATAAATGTGTAAATTAATATATACAGTGGGGAAAACAAGTATTTGATACACTGCCCATTGGCAGTGTATCAAATACTTGGTCTCCCCACTGTATATGGCAGAAAACACAGACAAGGCTGAAAAAGCAGTTTCTGCTCTTGCACCCCTCTTTAAAATAAACTGCTGTATTTTAAGCCAAAAGAACTGTTGTGTTTGATAGAACAATATGTCTATATGCTGCCACAGCAGATTCACGGCGCATTAAGCCCCCAAACTATTTTTAATTTGTCCGTTTTACCCTGGAAACCCCTGTTTACATATGTCGCGCAACCACTTTTGTTTCACCCAGCCATAAAAAGAAAGTAAGTAATTATATTTCTTATTCAAAATGTCATTTTTAGCTTAGAATCATTAATCAATGTCTTATATTATGTTAAAAAAAAAAAAAAAAAAAGGCTTCAAAAAATTATTCACTCACATATTTTAAACTGGTGAACAAATTACGTCACAGTGAAAAAAATTGGTGTCCTTAAATTAGTCACGGATATCTACCTCATAGCTATCGCTTAATTGTATTTTTTTATTTCTTACTGTCGCATATCCCCCCGTTATGTTAGATGATAAATAATCGATCCAAACAGAGAGAGAGAAAAAAAAAAAAAACGTTTAAAAGGGGAAATATACGAAAAAGAAAATCTCGACCACTCCTTGATGTCTGTGTTTACTGCATCACGACCCATGTTATATTACCGTGTTTCACCCAAAAATCTGACTGAGGCCATTCACAGCAGTGTCTTGACACTCGGTGATACATGCTACATGGATTTTTTGGATCGAAAAGAGGCAAGTACGCGATAATATCTTGTTAAAATCATGGTGTCTTTAATTATGCTCTTGCGTGCTCTCACCTCCAGTTAGGGTTTTGCTGTTTAAATTTTATTTTTTTAAAAGCCCTGCTGTTCAAAAATTTTCTTCCCCCAGAAAATTGAGAAAAAGCTTTCCAATGATGTATCACACATGCATATAGGACAATTTTGAAATTTTGCCAAATTGGGGGTCTAAGAGCAGAACTTCAAGTCACTTGAGTGATTTTCGCAATATTCATTCATTCATTTTCCATGCGGCTTTTTCCTCACGAGGGTCGCGGAGGAGCTGGAGCCTATCCCAGCTGACTAAGGGCAGTAAGCAGGGGACACCCTGAACTGGTTGCCAGCCAATCGCAGGGCACAAGGAGACATACAACCATTCACGCACACACTCATACCTACGGACAATTTAGAGCGTTCAATCAGCCTACCTTTTTGGGATGTGGGAGGAAACCGGAGTTCCCGGAGGAATCCCACGCAGGCACGGGGAGAACATGCAAACTCCACACAGGAAGGCCTAAGCCCGGGATTGAACCCTTGATCTTAGACCTGTGAGGCAGCTGTGCTAACCACTCAGCCACCGTGCCGCCGATTTCCGCAATATATATTTTAATTCAAACCAAACATAATGAAATTAAAATGAATAAAAACAGAACTACATTCTTGTCATGGCCCCAAATAACATTTTTTTGGCAAATTATTTCATAGTATTTAACTCATTGATTGGCATAGGTGTCCATCTGGGAGGACTAGCTCTGAATACTCATATTTCAGTGCCATTGACGGCAATCATTGGCTGCTAACCTCCTCTAGTCAAAATGGATTGGACCTTTCTGGCCATCAATGACAGCCAATGAGTTTCATGAGTGCCCTGAAGGTAATTATTACACTATATTTACATGATTGCTATTATTTCTTACAAGAAAAATCCTTTAAATGCCTCAAAAATAAAAGTCAACCAAGAATAAATAGATTCAATTTGGCTTTACATGATGTCATCTAAACACAGAAGCAGCAAAATAGCACCATCCGCATCAAACATTACCATAATTGTTAAAGCCTCTCCTCAGGACAAACTCAAAAGGCAACAGCATACTGAATTGCTAGTTTGGAGTGGCAGCTGATGGGGTCTTAATTCAATTCACGAAAATACTCATACATACCAGTACATGCTTCCACTTCACAATGCTACCACCTTGATGGTAATGCAGCTATAAAGAGACAAATGAAGCGTGGTAGTTGCCCATTTTAGGAGAAGGTCAGCACTTATCGTGCCGTTTCATGATGCTTTGACTTCCCCTCGATTGTGTAATGGAGACCGCTGACACAATAGGCCACCCACGAAGGTGTTTGGCACATTGCACTTGGAGTAAACTTGACACTGATATCCTGATACGGACAGGATGAATGACTACATGTCTTTTATGGCCTATAGATTGCTGCTCTGATGTATCACAGCTAGAATTAATCTCCTCCCTCTTGCTCTTCTTCCCCGTGCCTCCTCGATACAGCTAATACTAAAATCCTTGCTATTAACAGTCAAAGAACTATCCCTACCCTGTTTTTTTTTTTCAGTTTTCACACAATAAATTGTATTGAACGCATTTGCAATTCCAACACTTTCTACTGGGAGTTCACTTAGAGAGCTTTGTAATACTCTGGAGATTTGTTTGGATGGTTGCAAAAGATTTTTTCTCTGTTATTTGCATTTACATTGCATTTACCTATCTGGCAGACTGTTTTATCAAAGGAGACTTCCAAGTGAGGTGGAGACCCTGGAGTAATCACTTTGTACTATTCAATAAGACAAAGTGCAAGCTCTACAATTTTGGGGGTTGGGGAAAGTGGTGCTCTCAGAGACAATTAGTACAGAGACACTTGAGGATATAGAGGGAAAGGTTGTTGGCATAATGCATTCATTCATCCATCCTGAAGACAAACTGATATTAAAGTTTGGCATCAAAAGATAACTATGAAACACTAAGTTCAATACGTCAGCATACATCTGCATTTTATACACAACATAGAAGATGTCTGCCCATTTCTCTTTACTCATCTCTACGTTATACAAAGATTTTACGACCGACGAGATATATCACTTAAAGTGTATCACGAAAGTGAGTACACCCCTCGCATTTTTGCAGATATTTAAGTATATCTTTTCAGGGGACAACACTGACAAAATGACACTTTGGCACAATAAAAAAGTAGTCTGTGTGCAGCTTATATAATAAGTTAATAAGAGTTAATTTATTTTCCCTTAAAATACAGTAACTCAAAATATAGCCATAAATATCAAAACCCCTGGCAACAAAAGTGAGTACACCGCATGGGAACTACGTACATCCCCAGATGTCCAAATGGAGTACTGCTTGTCATTTTCCCTCTAAAATGTCATGTGACTCGGGATAGGGTTTACAGAAAAATATATGTATTTGTGAATGGTCAACTACAAGTTTAACGGGGCCGGTTGTCAGGGTTTGTGGGCAAGCCGGCAAGGAACAAGGTGGGATCCAAATACAGTGTTACCTCTACATACGAATTTAGTACGTTCCAAAACCTGGTTTGCAGTGGTGGAATGTATTGAAGTAAAAGTACTTTGTTACTGTACTTACTGTATGTACATTTTTGTTTATCTCTACTTCACTTGAGTACAAATATGAAGTGGTACTTTTTACTTTTACTTCACTACAATTTACAGCACGTTTCTGTACTTTTACTCTACTACATTTCAAATTGTTGCCTGCATTACACATTACACATTACACATTTTTGTTTTTTTTCTCATTGTGAACTGTTGTTTCATTTTGATACCACTGGTGCAATCATACGCCCCGTGCAACTATACTGTAATTAATCACTTGAGGCAGCAACGCGGGTACAAGCAAGATCACGCAGGTGAACAAGATATTGACCAATGACAACCAACAGTAAAAGCAGCGTGCCTTTAGATGGATGCTGCACACTCTTGTACAGTAGGTGGGGGTATGCACCTGATAGTTGCTTGCAATCCACCATTAAGCTAAATTTTGGGGATTTTTTTTTTTTTTTTTTTTACCTTGTTAAGCTTCTGTTTACATTGCAGTACATTTTTTTCTTGTTTTTTCAGTCTGCACAGTTTTAAATGGAGCAGTCAATGTGTTTTCTGGTTCCTGCTTTGACTATTGGCTCAGATCTCATATATTACATTTTTGCATTGGGAGGAAGTACTTTTACTCCGCTTTTGGACAAAAAATTACGAGTTAAATTTTACGTATGTCGAGTTACCACTGTCAGGTGGTGGCAACTCAAAAATGTTTCATCAAACTGACATATACAAAAACAAAACTCAGGAGTTAAAAAAAAAAAAAACTTACTATGAATCAGGAACATGACAAGGATGGGCAGGGAACATAAATCTGACATCGACAATGACGCAACAAATGGTAAATGGAAAGTGCTTATATAGTACAGTTATCTACATGGTTACTATGCCCAAAGCGCTTAAAAAAGCACACGGATATACATTTTTCTGGAGTTTAACAGTGATAAAAACATAAATAAAAGGCAGTACTTCCATAAGTAGTTTGGGCAGGCATTTTATCAATGCCAGTACTATTTTAGCCAATTAAATATAAGTATCCCAAATTGCCCACCCTAGCTTGTGAAATAAGTAATAACCATTGTCCAAAAATTTCTTTAATCTGATCAGAGTTTGAATTAAAATTACAATCAATGCACTGTTTTCATGGACACTAAAAATATTGATCCCGTTAGGACTAACGTGTTCATGCATCACAGTTTCGGTCAGAACAAATTATTTGGATATGCGCTGATTGATCGAAGTAGTCAGAAAAAAAAAGAAGTCGACGAGCTTTCATGTCTACAAAACATCGCTCCGTCCATTTAAAGGCTAGTAATATTTCGTGTAATTTTTCCATTTTCAACCGTTCCGAGGATTAACAAAAACACCCACATATACTGATGTCACACACATGTGCGGTAAAGCGGATAGCGTGGTAGAGTGGTAGTAAAGTAGTTGTCCCCCAACCCAGAGGTTGTGGGTTTGAGTCTCTGCCCTGATGAACTTGCCTAACTATCCTTGAGCAAGATACTCAACCCCACATTGCTCCTGGTGCTGTGTCACCAGTAGGTAGATGGCAATGTAATGTAAAGCGCTTTGAGCACCTTGAAAGGTGGAAAAGCGCTATACAATTATAACACCATTTAAAGACTGTTTGTTCCAATAGTTTGGAATCAATGGTTTTCATGCAGGCTGATCAATGAATTCCTTCACATAAACCACCCATGTGGTGGGGAATAAATTATTTATCGGAATCGGTTTGATTGGGTTAGAATATTCTGAATGCGGTGTGTACATGAAGCATTTTTATTCCGATCATGATTTTAATCTAAATAAATGTGTCCATGTGAATGTAGCCAATGTTCATGCGAGACGGTATAGCTCTCATGCAACGATTGCGCCCGTAAGTGGCGTCATCATTTGTGTTAACATTATTTTTTCCCATATCAAAGGTCTAATAAATTCTCCATTTGCAACAGTGTTTCACATTAAGGTCATTTACTATATACTAGGTGTTGTCTGTGCTTTTAATTTAACACCTATTGAGTCGGCAGGCGCTAAAGTGCCTGAACCTTTGGGATAAAAACAAGTAAAAAAGTAAGTTTTCCATATTAAATCCCCTCTAAAGCTTCCAGAAGCCTCATGCTTGAGCAGCTGTGGCAGCCCAATCTGTTTCATTGTAGTTGCAAATGTTCCTTAAAAGCTGTGAACATGTGGCTGTTGGACGAAAAGGCTTGTAAGTGGAACTCGAACAGGTGTTTGAATGTTCTTTACTGTGATTGTCAGCAAACTGGCACAAGAAGAGGGCAACTAATGCTTTGGATAACCTTCAACTGCCTTGAATGCAGCAAGCAATGGCTATAAATTCGGGGGTTTGAACAGGGGATCGTTCGGGAATATACCAGTTATTATGGTTATTATAGTTATATTTCGGGGAGGGAAGCCTTTGTCGGATTCATGGAGTGTTGTACAAGTGCGAAACTACTCACCCCTGTGGTTGAAAATCCATTATACCGTAAATTGCTAGCACATGCCAGCTGGTCCTAATTAGCATTGGCAAATACTCTCCCATTCCCTATAGAAGGACATGAGAAGGCATGCTGGGTCATGGGTTGAAACACACACTGAGGAGCAATTGTTGAGACAAATTAAATTGTCTAAATGTAGGCTGAAGTGCTGCAACAGAAAGTTAAAGCTACTAAACTTTATGAGTAGTGACAGTCGTTTAGAACAGTGGTTCTCAAACTGGGATCAGGGGTCTTTCTAAAGGGCCGTTTACATGGTGACGCTCCGAGAATATGACATATTTCATTTTTGCTTTTACATGGTTCCATCTCCATTCGAACGCTGTTGCAATTCCACGTGAAAACCATGTCGTATTCATGCCAGGCCCTAGAGGGCAGTGCAGTTTACAAGCTGACAGCCAATGATGCACTTTCTTGACAACAACCTCCTCAGCCCGGAAGACAGCATACTCACCCACTCGAAGCAATGCCGTCCACGCGTTTTTTTCTTTTGCTTCAAAAGGAACAACAACGCGAACATAAAATATGTTTTAATTTCAAATATTATAAAAACAGTAAATTAAAGCCGACATTCCACCATGTTTGCTGTTTTAAATGTTTAGTAGCAGCGACTGAGCATGCCCAAAGTGAAGTGTTTGCACATGTCATCGAAGCGAAAGCGTTCCATTAATATGGTTGCAGAAATGCAATCGAAACGTGCCGCTTTGGAGGCCGGAAACAAAAGTTTGCATCTTTGCCTTGCGTTTTCACCGTCACCATGTAAAGGCGAGGCCATTCCGCAACACAATCGTTGTGTCTTCGTGTTGCAACGCCACTATGTTAACAGCTCCTTAGTGCCGTGTACAACCAAAATCTTGGACTCTAAACAAAATGTACTGTAGTACCGGTACTGTTAGGATTTGTTTCCTCCTTGTGTGGCTAGTCCAAATGATTACCCATTGATTTCACCTGTTGTACCTGCTCCTTGTGTATCCACGAATCTCATTCCTCTTGCGTCACACATCTGTGCCTCATTGTCTCGTTACCCCTTGTCTGTGTATATAAGCTCCCCGTTTTGTCCAGTCCTTGTTGCAACATTGTCCATGTCATCATTTCAGCCAGGGCCATTCCTGACCAATTTGGTCCCGAAGGCAACATATTTTTCACTTTAATGAATTAATCACACATTTAATAACAAATGTTTGCAGTTAAATCCATGGTACTTTTAGTCCCCCATACCACAGAACTATGAAATTATTAATTGCATATTTAATGGTGAATTTATTTGATTAACCCTGGCACTTTTAGGCAATGCAAATTTATTTGAAAAGCACAATTTAACACATTGCTTCACATCACATGAAAATCAGCAAGACACAATTTTAGTCCCCTATACACTTGTCCAACTTTCTCTAAAATTGGAGAGGGAGTACATTTAACTGACACTAATCCACAGCTGGCTTAATACTGAAAATATTTCTAAAACAACAGGCCTGGCTAATGATACAGTATAATTTAGCATTAGCAGTATGTCATCTAAACCTTTTGTAAATTACCGCTAGCTTGCAATTGCAAGTATATGTGTTTATGCAATTAAGAAAAGTTTTTTTCATCACAGCAAACCTCTGTCTTTTTCACGTTTATGCTCTTCTTTTTTCTTCTTTCTAATATGCGATCCGGGTGTTCTGTCAACATTTTCACCCCATCAGAAATTGCAACTTTGTGGTTCTCCACATGCGCGTAATGTTAAAAATAGCCGTGAATGCAGCGGTTCCAAAGTTAACACTACAAACCCTCTTTAAAGAAAGGAATATTTACCTATGTTTGATCATGGACGGACCTATAGAAAGGTTCTCCTCAGACCCATCCTGCCATGTTAGCTGCACACAACAACCACGCGCCACTCTCTCACTGTTAATGTCTTTGCTGTGTCATTAAGCATTAACTTACACCATATTCGTCTTGGACATGTATGTTTATGATGTAACTTCTTTATTTAGCACCTTTGGATAACATTGAGAGAACAACTGAAAGTAAAAGAGGGCTTATTCACTGCCACAACAGCTTTAGGAGCAAAATATTATAAGGGTGCAAATTTGACAGAACACTGGAGGGCTTTTGTCTTTTCATGACGTCGTCATCGTAACGTCGCTCAATTGCGTTGAGTGCGTGCCGGAAACTGCCAGTTCTCCCGTTCTCCTTCCCGTGTCCTCTGGCAGTGCCACATTTATTGCCAATCCACGCTCCTCCCCACCAATCCGGCTGGCCGAGTACTGATCAGGCCCGATTGGAATCACCTGGGGAGGAACGTTCACGCACACTCTCTCCATTATCACATTTTGGTCGGTGATTGCTCTTTTACATAACAACTTCATGGAACTTGCTGGTCTCCCGGGGAGGGGGGTGTGAAATTAGAGAAAGTGGTGAAATTACCGCATCACAAGAAACAGTGAAACGGGCAGAAAGCACAATTAGAAAAATGATTTCATTACTATTTAAAGACTTATTACTACGTATATGTATTGTTGTTTTGTTTTATTGTTGTGTATAATTTTTTGAATATTCTTATCATCAAATATTATTTGAAAATTTTTCTTGACGCCCTTTTTGACACTGCAACGCCCCTTGCGTTTGCCTAGCTCGCCTTATGGACCGCACAGGTCTGATTTGAGCCCCGCGTGTTCCTGTTCCCTCATGCTTTGTTTCCCTGTAAATTGATTTGTTAGCCTTTGTGTTTTTGGATACCCTAGTCCGGGGTGCCCAAGTCCGGTCTTCGAGAATCCCTGTCCGGCTTGTTTTCCATGTCTCCCTTCTTTAACACAACTGAATCAAATGATCAGCTCATCAGCAAGCGCTGCAGGAGCCTGAGAATGATCCTGATTATTTGATTCAGGTGTGTTGGAGGAGGGCAACACGGAAAACAAGCTGGATAGGGGCTCTCGGGGATCGGACTTGGGCACCACTGCCCTAGTCTTTTGTTTAGCACTTTATTTTTTGGTAACCTAAATTAAAACATTTTTGCAACTGCATGTGTCTGGCTCGCCTCTGTGCCATTTCGCTTTATTTGGGTCCACACCGTCTGCCGGCCCAAGAAACGTGGCAGGTACTGAATGTAATGAAAATACAGTGTTACCTTAACATACGATCCTTTCGACATGACGTAAAATTTGACTCGTCATCTGTCTCAATATATGATGAAATGCTCGAAATAAGATGATTTACAACAGCGTTGCAATTTCAATGTTTTCTCCCAAGACGGACGCACGGCAAATTTTCTTGTGAGAGAAATCAACATGGTTCCCAAGAAGGTTAGTGCATGTGGGGGAAAAGATGACGCTTAACATTGAAATTAAGATTGAAATTATAGAAAAATATGAGCGTGTGTGCGCATCAGTGAAGTGGCTCGACAATACGGCCGGACTACGTCTATGATCTCAACGGTCCTCCTTCTACCTCCGTTCGTCAGTCTTTATAAGTTAAGGTGATAATTATTATTATTGCAACAACTGCCATAGACTTCAAAACTCTATATTGTGGAGTCTATGCATCGGTAAAGAAAAGCTAGCTTTGTCAGGTTTTTAATCATGTACAGTCATCCCTCATTTTTTGCGGTTAATGGGGACCAGAACTCACAGCGATAAGTGAAAAACGGCAAAATAGCACCCCCCCATTCAGATTTAGCATTGGAAAAAAAAAAAAAAAAAAAAAAAAAAATATATATATATATATATATATATATACATCATTGGAAAGCTTAAAATCTCTATTTTCTGGTGGAAGAAAAATTTTTAGCAGGAGGGCATTGTTTGACACCTGAAAAGTACTTCAAATCAGGTGAGTTAAAAATATACATTTTTGAGACCTTTGACATTTTCTTTAAGTTTCTCACTTAAAAAAGATTTTGAACACCCTTCTTGGTACATAATAAATACCAAACACTTCAAGTAACATTTTGTAAAAGAATTTTTTTCTTAATTTATTTTTTAAATATGAATTCCCCCTTCAGTGTCATGTCGTAATCATTGGGTGAAAGGAATACCCATCTGTAAAAGTCTGGAGGCCCTTGTTGGATGATGCTTATGTTGTCCTCCCTGCCGTACCTGTACAAGGTCCCCTCCTTCTTCAAATATCTCACAGAGAAGCAATTAAATGCATGCACTTCAAATTCCTGTTGGCAAAAAGGGAAGATTTACATTTAGTATACAAAGGAATTACTGTTAATTTAGGATTAGAAAAAAATGTGTCAAAAAAAATCTGCCTTGTATGCAGAGTTGAGGCGATAGATGGGCCTTTGCTGTGGTAGATACAGCTCTATCGGGTCACTTCCTGTTGATTTGGGGACATTTTGGGGACACTTCCTCTTGATATTTTGACGTACATGGCTGTCAATGGCATAGACGTGCATGGCTGTCAATGGCATCAACTTACTTGGGTGCCAGTTGAATGTCAATGGTTTGGAGTGGTACGTTTTTGGTCAAAAAAATTTACAAAAACAGGTTTTTATGCAATTGGAAATGAATAGGAAATTTTGACGTACATGTTCGTCAATGGCATGGACTTTCATGGCTGTCAATTGCCAACTAGTTTAACACTGAAAACAACATGGAGAAAATAATCTGACTAGATTTAAGAAAAATAATCTGAATAAGACGTTATAAAATAGCAGTTTAATTATTTTTCATTTGTTAGAAATCGTAATTTACACACTGTTCATGTAAAAATCAAATAAAGTAAATCAAGCAATATACTGTGTAGATCAGGGGTCCCCAAACTTTTTCCTGTTAGGGCCACATAACTTTTCCCTTCTCTGATGAGGGGCCGGGTCAGTTTGTAACAGAAAAAGTGTGACGATTGCAGGAGTGCCTAAATGTAAAAATGTATTGTTTTTCAGAAAGCCACAATCAAATAACCCTTTCTGGAGTCTTCACGGAACAAAAGTAAACAAAATAAAATAAAATAATAAATAATATAATATAATAAAATATAATATAATAAATAATAATAACACTATTAATTAAATGGATAATAACCAAATAACCCTCTCTGGGTTCTTCACAGAATAAAGCCAGGAAATAAATAACACTCTTGAGAAAAAAAAAATGTTCAAGGGGCCGGACCAAATGTGGAGGCGGGTCCGTAGTTTGGGGACCCCAAGTGTTGCTGTATAACACATAAATACCTTGGTTTCTTGACCTGTGAGCATGCATCGCAGCACTTCCTTGGTGGAAGTGGTGTCTCTGCCAAAAGGATTGTCCTGGTGAGTTGTGGCTTGTGGGCTGTGGTGACCCTTTGTTTGACATAATTCACCCACCGTACTTGTGTGTCTGTTTGGCCGCGCGCCTTACCGCCTGCGTCACAGTCACGTGACAGAGACACTATAAAGAGCCGCGCGCGTTCCGGCTTGATTAGAGAGTGTTCCAGAGAGTGCACGAGAGTTCACAGAGTGCAGCAGAGTTACAGCGCTGGACACAGCAATTCGAGCTCAAGGCTCTTTAACATTGCATGCTGCTTCAGGGCCATTGTTTTCTGCCTCTTTTGATTTGTTCTTCATGGCATAGCGCTCCCTTTGCTTTGCATTTCTCTCCACACGTTTTCTTTCCCCTTCCGCAAGTTCCTCCTGCGTCAGTTCCCCTGATATAATCTTCCGTCTCTTCTCTGCATTTCTTGCATAGTCCCTTTTTCTACCCGCTTCCCTTATCCGCTCATACTTCTGCTCGTTCTGGCTCATTTTTCTCCTCTGCTGTGTCAATTTATGTGGCATAACTTCTGAAAAGCAATACAGGCAATAATGTGAACGTGAATTGAGAATTATCACTAAAAATATCTAGCGAGCTATCGTGTTTGGTCTCGTACCCTAGCTCTAGTGTGTTTGGGGAAAAAAAGTCACTAAAAAGGTAAAACAGCCTTTTTATTACATCGTGAGAAAATGAATAACGTGAATCGTGAGCATGAACGAACAGAAATAAAGACGCCCCGATTTTAAAAAGATATCATCGCATACTTACCATGTTTCGAAGCAAAAACTCCGTGTGCGTGTATCATCGAGTCTAAATACACAGCCGGGAATGGCCACAGCCGGACTTAACTTGGATTTTAACGGCAAAACACAATAATATAGAAAAAAACACGACTCGAAAGTCACGGACATCAAGGAGTGGTTGAGATTTTATTTTTTAAATATTTACCCCTTTAAACGTTTTTTTTTCAATTTTTTTTGTTTGGATCAATTGTTTATCATCTAAAATATCGGGAAAAATGCGACAGTAACAAAAAAAATACAATTAAGCCATAGTTATGAGGTAGATATCCGTGACCTATTTACAGACACCATTTTTTTTCATTGTGACGTAATTTGTTTAAAAGTAAAAAAATATGCCAGTGAATAATTTTCTAAAGTCGTTTTTTTTTTTAAATCTAAATATTAGACCTCAATTAATGATTCTAAGCTAAAAATGATAGAGATTTCGACTAATAAACATGATTACTTACCTTCTTTTTATGGCTGGATTGAAACAAAAGCGGTTGCGCGATGTCTGTAAACGGGGGTTTTCAGGGTAAAACGGACAAATAAAAAATAGTTAGGGGACTTCATGCGCCATGAATCTGCTATTGCAGCATATAGACATATTGTTCTATCAAACTCAACAGTTGTTTTGTCTTAAAATACAGCAGTTTATTTTAAAGAGGGGTGCAAGAGCATAAACTGCTTTTTCAGCCTTGTCTGTGTTTTTTCCGCCATATATATATATATATATATATATATATATATATATATATATATATATATACATCAGTGACGTGCAGTGAGGTTCATGGTTGGTGAGGCACTGACTCCTTTAGTGTCAGATTTCCAAATATATAAACCAAAAAGGGTAGCTTATTCAATTGGCTACTGGTTATTTCATATCTCATCAGCATTCTTCACAAAACACGCACACACGGTACATATTATCGATACGTAAAATTAAGAAAATAACATGCATTTGCTCTACACCCTCAATGTGTTGGCCGTCGCAATTCTATAATTCATGCAACATAAATGAGAGTAAAAAGTGGTGTACAAAACCACAGAATTCAATTCTGACCTTTAGTGAAATATTCAGTTGTTTTTAAAACTTTTAATTCTGATACTTTAATCAATTTATCACAGATTGCTAAACAAAAAGTGTGAAAAGAAAAACAAAGAATATTTTATTTAAGGCCAAAATTTAGTTTTTAAATATTTTATTGTATTTTTCTTGGTCTAAGCTCTTTCTTTTTTATTTTTATTTTTTAATAAGATTGAAATGAAAACTGTTTGTGGTCTTGCGCCTGTCCTTCACCACAAAAACTGCCGTTACTTTGGAAGGGCATACGTTTGGTCTCAACATTCGTAGGGACGATATACCAGCATAACCTGCATGTAGGTACACTTTTTGCTGGGGACGGGACATTAATTAGACCAAACAGATTGGATGAAGGGGGCAAAGGGCCACATTTCTCATGTATATGAACCTAATTAATTAATAGGCAAAATGATCAATGCAAAATAAATCCTTATCTACTGATAATAACTTTTAAGTGCATTGGTTCAGATTATACACTGTTTGATTCAAACCTTTGTTTTCAAAAAATACTAAAGAAACATTTTGAAAACTTCCTGAATAAATGTCTGGTTTTTATTAGCAAACATAAACATAATGAAAATAATTCACTTAATAATGGTAGGGTCAATTCTATCCTTACAACATATGGAACTATTGAAAGATCTAAATTCTCTATATAACTGAACATTATATCATGCAAAAAAGGTAAGGTTGCTTAAAAGTTGGTGGGGACAATTTTAGCATCCTGAAAAGTTGGTAGTGTTATGTCCCTACCGTCCTCATGCAAACCTACGCCCTTTTTGTAAAAGTCCTCCTTATTTTCCTTTACTTTAAAAAAAAAAAAAATCTCTCCGCCTCCATGGAGAGGATTGCTTCAATTAGACCGTTCTGTGTTCTATTTGACAAGCCAGAAAACACAGTGGATGTGTCCAAATGTCTAGCTAACCTTTCATCTTTCTCAGCAAAACCATGTAATCGTTCTACATATATGCCACGTTTAGAAGAGCTTACACGCTCATCGTTACCACGAAATGTTAACTCCTGTTTAGCTAGGATGCAGGTTGCATTAATGAGGTCTTTCAAACTCTTTCGGTTTTCCTTTACCTTAGCTTTTGAGGATGCTACCGTTGAGCTTCCGCTGTACGTCAAAGCCAAATCGATCCTTGAGTTTCCAAAAGTTTTTTAAAGCAATCAGGCTTTGAATGTGAGTGGTCGAGCTCTCATGTTTGCTGAGGCTTCGTGGTAGTTTTTTAATGTCACAATATCTCATGTTAGTCCAGACATTGGCACAAGTTGAGAAGAAAAGGCAGTGAAAGCAGCAAAGGCGATTTTTCGAAGGACAGCCACAAAGCCAGTCTTTTCGGGTGTACCAGTCCGTTTGAAAAGCGCGAGTTATCTTCTGTCCCGTAGTTTGAAGCAAACCTTTTAGCTCCGGTGTTGTGTTAACCGCGTCCACTTTTAATGGAAAGTCCAGTTTCACGTACGCCCCCTTGCAGTGCGGCAGACTATCTGCCGCAACCTGTGCCTTTTCACTGCGGTTTTATTTCCCATCAGCAAAACAAAATATGTCGCTAACAAACATTAAACTTTAAGGGTTAAAGACATTAGCCAGACTGTGGAAAATCAGGTCAAATAAACGTATCTGGAAACATTATAATGGCGACATGCAGATGTACGGCAACCAGCACGCTCCAATTCCATGTATCAACCCAGTTTGTTATGGATTGCGCAATCAGAGGTGAGGCTTTACTCGTTGCTGCTGCAGCTCTCGTTTCATTTCTTTATTTGAACAGGAAATAGGCAAATTCAGTGATTTTGACTATAAAAAATGTTTGAAATGAGTCATACATAAAGAGCAATGGACAAATATTAATATAAATTTGATGCTATAATTATTTTTTTGTCATGATGACAGATGAGGCTCTGCCTCACCTGCCTCCCCTGACCGCACGTCACTGAATATGTATAGATATATATATTAAAAAAAAAAAAAAATATATATATATATATATATATATATATATGGAATGTTTGGCTTTATTAAATGCTTCATTGAGTGAGTCCACTCAAAGTCCGCTCAAGCTGCTCACTTACGCACAATGAGTTGCCACAGCAACAAGTTAAACGATGATCGACGCATGCGGCGCTTTAAAGTTCGCTCCTCTGGCAAGTTCAAACATTAAACGCCTGTCAATGATTGTTAACTTTAATAAGCAAATTGAGTGCATTAATTGCTTGACCAACAGAGAGCAGGGAGAGGGAGGGAGGGAGCGAGAGTGAGACTACGCGATCGGCTCGGGACAGCTCATCTGTATATATTTTTTTTAATTAGAAAAAAAATCCTCGATGGACTGAGGGTGCGAAGTTTGAAGCGCGAAGTAGCGAGGGATCACCATATTTCAGAACTTGTGCAACACAACATGCCTACTGTCCGCCATAGCCAACACCAATAACAACATGCAAAGACAAAGCAAAAACTCTATCGCACCTCTCTCACTCTGTTGTCAGTCACATGGTGCATTCAGGAACAGCATGCAAAACACGACGGCCAAATTAGAACCCGATTCATTACATTGTTATTATTCATATGATAATTATTCCGATTTGTATTTATAATGTGTTAGTTTTACTTTGTGTAATTGCTATTTGTAATTGTTCCAGCAGTATTATTTAGCTTAGGCTTTTGGGATATGGAACGAATTAATTGAATTCTAATGTATTCTTATGGGAAAATCCCGCTAGACATACGACCAACTTACAAACCAGGTCCTGGAACGAATTAAATTCGTATGTAGAGGAACCACTGTATGTTCTAAATTTGTTAACCCACAGAGAGTAAGTGTCATTCACAACGTTGCAAAATTTAAACAATTAATGAAATGTTGAATTAAATCTTTCTGAAAGTCAAATGAATACTTTTTATATGACAAATGTAAACACGAACACGAAAAAACACAAAAATATGATCGTAATTAGAAAAAAACAACTTTAAAAAAATCCTTTTAATCTAGTAATGATTGTGTAGTGTGGGTCAAGATCTGCTCTCTCCAGATCAGCTTGGGTTAGCAGTTGTGTGTGTCAGCCAACTTATGTCTCCTGCTCTAAAGCTCATGCAAATTGCCACCTCAAGGGCAACATAGAGTGGGGTGGGGATTTGTCATCACTGATAGAAAAAAATGCCTTTGAAAGAACACACATGCACCCCCCCCCCCCCCCCCACACACACACACACAAATGACTGCTAATGCCACCCAGCAGCTGAGTGTCCAAATTAATTAGCACCATCCCACGTGAGAACAGAATGCTAGCACTGGCTTGGACTCCTCTCATTCCACACAAATCTTTTTCCTCAACTCACACCTCTCAAGACTCAATTAAAAAAAAAAAAATTATCATGCGTTTCCATAAATACTGTATGTGTTGAGTAAATTTGAATTGCATCCAGCTAACCGAAACAGGAAGGCAAAATTACTACTCATTTTGAGATACAAGTGTTCTGACTTTTATATACCCGTATATATTTTTTCCCTCCGTTTTCTTATTCTTAGATAAGAGCTGTCACTCTGCCAATTCTTTGTTTGGAATTTATATGCAAGAGTTGCATGGTGGCAATGAACTCACTTCACAACTAGGAGTGGTTTGGCAGATATTGAATAATTCAAAAACTTCAACTGTCAAACTAAACATAAAAGGAAGAGAACCACATGTTTTGTATTTATAACAACCAGTAGGTTTGCCTTTGTTAAGCTTTGGCTGAATATCACCAAATAATATAAAATGCCATAGACAAACCGATATATAGCTAGAAGTGGATAGAGTACCCAAAAATTTTACTCAAGTAAGAGTAGCATTACTTCTAATTAACATTACTCAATTACAAGAAAAAAGTATTTGTTGAAAAGAATACTCGAGTAATGAATAACATTGTAACTGCTTACAGCAGGGGTTTTCAACCCAGTCCTCAAGGCACACTGTGGGTCCTGGTTTTTGTTCCAGCCGATCCAGCAGAGACAGTTGAACCAATGAGGCTTCTGCTAAAACAAGCCACACCTGACTGCAATCAACTGATTGCACTTGTAAAACACCAGATTGGGGAAAAAGTGTTGTCATCTTGTTTGGTAAGAATGAAATCCTGCACCCACAGTGTGCCTTAGTGGAATAGGTTGGGAACCCCTGGCTTACAGCAGGTGTGTCCAAACTTTTTGCAAAGGGGGCCAAATTTGGTGTGGTCATAATGTGGGGGGCCGACCTTGGCTGATGTCCTTTACGTAGAACAATATATTTAAGCAAATTTTAGCAAGCCATTCTGTGTGTCACATTTACTTGATTATTTTTTTTCCCAATTAATAATTTCAACAATCTCGCAACTAGCCTTTGTAGCGTTCTCTTTTGACTCTTGGGCTCTTGCGAAATAGTGCTGCTGTGAAATTAAACTAGCCTCAAGTTGCTTCTCGCTATGTATCTTCCCGGTAATCTTGTCATACATGTCAGCGTGTCTTGTTTGGTAATATCGCCTCACATTGAGCTCTTTAAAAACAGCGACTGTCTCTTTGCAAATGAGGCAGACACAGTTGTTGCGTATTTTGGTAAAGAAATAGTCCAATTTCCACCTATCTTTGAAGCGCCAGCCATCGCAGTCAACTTTTTTTTGTTAATTGTCGCCATTTTAGAACATTAGGAGTAAAGTGTCACATGGGGTAATGTTGCTTAGAGTGCTGCTGCCTTTTAGTGGGTAAATGAGGAGCAGCATTTAGTGTGTAAGCTACTTCATATGCTGGTAGCAGTACTGCTGACCAATTTATTAAGTCTGTGTGCGGGCCAGACGTTATTGATTTTATGACAGAGGCTGGGGGCCTGATGAAATTTAACCACGGGCCGCATTTGGTCCCCGGGCCGGACTTTGGACATGCCTGGCTTACAGTGCCTGATTTTTTTTAACAGTTGTATATATTTTTTCAGCACAACTTCATCCATATGAACTGTTATTATTATACTGTATTATAACTTTTTACAAGACCTTATTAGCCCAAAAAGATGACCCAAAAATCATCCAATTCATACCAGAACAATACAGTGGTACCTCTACATACAAAGTTAATTTATTCCAGGACCTTGTTTGTAAGTCAAAATTTCCCGAAAGAAAACATTATAATTCCATTAATTTGTTCCACAGCCCGAAAACCTACACAAAACCCTTAATAAATACTACTGGTACAAATGGGAATTACACATAGCAAAACAAATACATTATTAATAAAAACCAGAATAATAAAATAATAATTCTTGTAACAATGTAACGAATCGGGTTCTAATGTGGCGGATGTCTTTTGCATGGTGTACCTGAACGCACTTGGCTGACATTACAGAGAGCGAAAGGTGTGGTTGAGATTTTTCTTTCTCTTTTAATGTTTTGCTTTTAGACGTGTTGTGTTGCACAAGTTCTGAAATAAATGATAAAAACCCGACAAAGCTGGTGGTTTCTTTGGGGATGTTACCACAATAATAATTCTCACTTTAACTTATAAAGACTGGTGAACGGAGGTCGGAGGAGGACCGTCGAGATCGTAAACATTCTACAGTTGTATTGTTGAGCCAGTTTGCGGATGCGCACCCCACGCTCATATTTTTCAATTTCCATCTTCTATCAATGGTAAACACGACCTTTTTCCTTTTTTTACTACCTGCAATAAAGTTCTTGGAACCTGTGTTGATTTCTCTCACAAGAAAATCCGCCGTGCGTCCGTCTGTGGCGCTGTCATGTCGTTGGATTTCAAGCATGTCGTCGAATGTAGAAACAAATGGCGAGTCAGATATTACGTCGGATGTTGAAAAGATCTTGTGTCGAAGCGATCGTATGTCGAGGTACCACTGTATATGAAACATCACCCGTCCAAAGAGCATGAGTGCCCTCTAGTGGGAAAAAAAATAATGTTATTCATTAATGGTATAATGGAATCATGTGGTTATTGTTGAAACGTCTAATTGGGGAAACTGACTTAAACGGTGAAAACTATCTCATGCACAAATGCAAAACTGACGTTTTACAGTTATTTTAATTTGGCGTTTACCAGACCATTATATGTAGGGAAAACTGCGTCCATACGGAAGCGTAAAAGTGCATGGAACTTCCAATTTGCCCATGTAGTATGCATTTCCAATCCCAATATGTAGGTGGCAGCACCAAAAAGGCACAAGTCCTTCCGTGTCCTAACTCCTGCGGCTGACGGCGCGGACCAACTCTTTCAATAACAGAGGGGTGTCTCAACACCTTCTCTTCTGCCGTTTTGTCTTTCGTCCTGGTCAAATAACAAAATAGCGATTTGCTTCAGGCTGTAATTGGAGTACTGAATAGTTGACTATATTGTTGAATAATGTTGAACACATTAAGGTCGTGTACAAGGTTGATGCTTGAAGACAAGTTTTCATACACTGTTGGACTGTCCGCTCGCACTGACGATATCAGTATCTTCACCCCCTTCACTGACAGATATATTGGAGCATTATCGTCACCCCCTGTTCCGAAGTACGAAGGTCAGTTGTCACTCAAAGCTTACTGAGACAGCCGCTGTTGGCATCTTTGGCAAAAATAAAGTCAATATGCAGATTAAAGAGGAAAAATTTAACAACTGAAGTAAAAGTAAAAAGTATTGCGTGGTAAAACTACTCTAAGAAGTATATTTTTATCAAAAAGTTACCCAAGTAAATGTAACTGAGTAAATGTAATACATTACTACCAGTGTTATTTTTGGCAGCTATTTTAATTTTAGTCTTAGTTTGTCTTTTGGACAAAAATACTCATTTGTCTCATATTTTAGTCATTTCAAAATGTGTTAGTTTTAGTCTACTTTTAGTCGATGAATATTCAAACAAGTTTTAGTTGACGAAAATTCAAAAATTTTTAGACTAGAATTGGTTGACGGTTACACAAAGTTTTAGTAAATTGGGTTTCCAACAATTTCGAATGAACATTTACAGTCAAGGAAACACTTATTTTCACGAGCTTTTTTTTGATGAGATTTACACAATGAATGCAGTTAAATAATATTCCTGCTATGCATGTAGGTACAATTTATAAGGAACTTAGGGAAACATACATAACATGTTTGGAAATTAAAATAGGTCAAGCCCTGAAAACTGTAAAACAACACAAAACTAATAACCAACTCCTGGCCCACTCAGAACAAGTCCAAATTGAATTGCACTGTGTAACCCTTTTCCCCGTGTGAATAAAAAAAAAAAAACCCTGCACGTTTCGTGCAGGGTCGTTACTCAAAGTGCAAAACAATACAATACACAGACCAGTAACGGGCGAGCTAGATAAAAAAAAATGAATATGACGGAAAACACTCAGGTGACTTGAAGTTCCGCTCTGAGACCCCCAATTTGGCCAAATTTCAAAATTGTCATATATGCATGTGTGATATATCATTAGAAAGCACCAAATCTTCTGGGGGAAGAAAAACTTTGAACAGGAGGGCATTAAAAAAAAAAAAAAAAAAAAAAAAAAAAAAAATTTTGAAACAGCAAAACCCTAACTGGAAGTGAGAGCATGCGAGAGCATAATGAAAGACGCCATGATTTTAACAAGATATTATCGCGTACTTACCTCTTTTCGATCCAAAAACTCCATGTAGCGAGTGTCAAGATACAGCTGTGAATGGCCACAGCGGATTTTTGGGGATTTTATGGGTGAAACATGGTAATATAACAATGGTCGCGATGCAGAAATCGCAGGCATCAAGGAGTGGTCGAGATTTTCTTTTTCATATACAGTATTTACCCTTTTAAACGTTTTTTTTTTTTTTTTTTTTCAAATTTTCTTTGTTTGGATCGATTATATAGCATCTAAAATATTGGGGAAAATGCGACAGTAAAAAAAAAAATACAATTAAGCGATAGTTATGAGGTGGATATCCGTGACTTTTTTACAGATGCCATTTTTTTCATTGTGACGTAATTTGTTTAACAGTTTAAAATATGCAAGTGAATCATTTTTAAAGTTTTTTTTTTTTTTTAATGTAAACTAAATATTAGACATCAATTAAGGATTCTAAGCTAAAAATGACAGACATTTCGAATAATAAATACGATTACTTACCTTCTTTTTATTGCTAGGTTGAAACAAAAGCGGATGCGCGACCTCTGTAAACGAGGGTTTCCAGGGTAAAACAGATTTTTTTCTAATTGAAAATAGTTCGGGGACTTAATGCGCTGTGAATCTGCTATGGCAGCATATTGACATATTGTTCTATCAAACAAAAGAGTTCTGTTGGCTTAAAATATAGCAGTTTATTTTAAAGAGGGGTGGAAGAGCAGAAACTGCTTTTTCAGCCTTGTCTGTGTTTTCCGCCATATATATTGGACTCAATTATAGTTAACACCATTATTCCTATTACAAGCTCACCTCATGTGCTAATGCTAAATTGAAAAGTTCGCGAAAACACTTTTTTTCTTTTTTACCACTCTTCAACATAATTGACATAACAACAGAACTCTTATCACATATCTTTGTCCATAACAGTTTTGCCCTGGCTAGTTTTATAATTTCAAAGAGCATACGACAGGAGAAAAAAGTCTTAAAAAGCATTATTATGTGAATTAGAATCATATTTTGAGATGATTCGACTATATACAACAATTTAGCAAAGCGCAGATAATGAGAAATTAGTCTTTTAATCTGCCGGTTAGCCACGCCTACCATCATATGGCTCTAGCGTCCCCAACAGGTGGATGACGTCAGCGGGAGACTGGGCTCATCGGTTTGACTATTCAGCCCACTGAGGGGGAATTATTCAGAATGAGGAAAACGCGAAGAAGAGAGCCGCAAAATGTCATTGTTTCCTACTCCAATATTTTTACAGGATATTCTTTTTATCCAAGTATTTTCCCCCAATAGCTAAATAAATGGCTTGAGAAGGACCAGTCAGCCCGTCGAGGGGCAACTATTCACAACGAGGAAAACGCGACGAAGAGAGCTGCAAAATGTCATTGTTTGTGTCTCTTTACTTCAATATTTTACAGGATATTCTTCTTATCCAAGTATTTTCCCCAACTGCTAAATAAATGGCATGGTCTTGACAAATTTTCTTTTTCGGGCAAATTATTCCATAGTCTGTGTCAATGTTTCTCCTTTCTGGCCAAACTATCCCACACTCTGTAACTGTCAATGACACTGATGATGATGACAATGACAATAAATTCATTCATTCATTCAAATAACAGTCTTGTGCTAAATGGGATATGAAATGATAAAAATGCACTTATTCAGGACGACATGGCAAAATTACTCCATAATGGTCAAAACTGTCATCTTCACCTTTACTGTCGCACCTCCCGAGCAATATTTTATGAAACCTAAATCGGACATATGTCATTTCCCTTCCCCAGCTTTGGAGAATGTAAACAAACCAAGAGGCGTGACAGCTAGCCGACATGCTTACCCGAACCGAGTGATGTTTCAAAGTCTTCAAAGCGGTAAATCACACATAACTAGCCCGGATTATTTGACATGACGACTGAGTTGTCGATTGTCTTCGCGGATTGGCAAACCATCCGGCAAAGAGCAATTTACAGCTCGTTCCCCGGAGGAGGGCGGCTGCAGTTGTTGTGCAGCTAACGTGCAGGTAATGTGCATGAGGAGAGCTTTTACATGCCTATCAATGATCAACCGTAAGTAGTCCTTTATTTAAAGAAAGTTTGTAGTGTTTACTTTGTAATCGCTGTATTCGTATTTGACATAACACAAAACAAGATGTTTACTCACTTCCTCCTAAGTCCAATGGTCCCACAGTAGTAGGGCTTGTTTTGGCCAATATCCACTGTTAATGGGAACCTTTTGAACCTCCAAAAAGGCGCACATGCCTCTCCCTCCTACAGCAAGATTTTTCTGCAGCCATTTGGCTGGCGTTATGCAAAAAATAAACGTATTAATCCGCAAAATCAGCTGAATCCTTAGTCCTCATACACAACAGTACACTGTATAGTGAAGAGGACGCCTTCATCCGTACATGTCACAGCGCCCTCCTCCTCAATGCAAGACCGAAGCCGGAAGTCACTCATTTTCATTGCGCGGGATAAAAAAAAACAAATAAATATAGCGATCGCTTCCACACACATCCAAGCGGTCCATATCATTCAGGAGCATAAAATACCGCGTGTATTATGAAATAAACATGCTCGGTGTATCAGCGGGGTGTCGCCTGCACCGGCGGGGGACCCTGCCTTGCCTGGGGCTTGGTGGGCCGCTGGGGGTCCCGTGGCGTGCCGTGCCGGTTGGGGGGCTGTGGCTGTGGCTCGTGGCCCGGGTGGGCGGGCGGGGGTGGGTGTAGGCGTGGGGTTGGTGATGCGTCCCCTCCTGCCATCCCTGAAGGCGGTTGATGGGCGCGCGTGTGGCCCGGGGGACCACCCTGGGTCCCGGGGGGGGGGACGGTGGCTCCTTTGCTGGGCGGCGGGAGGAGGGATGGGCTGCGTAGGGACATAACACTACCAACTTTTTAGGATGCTTAAATTGTCCCCACCAATTTATAAGCAACCTAATTTGCATTATATAATGACTTCAGTTATATAGATAATTTAGATTGTCCCCCTATGTTTTAAGAAAAGAATTGACCCTACCATTATTAAGTGAATTATTTTCATTATGTTCAGAATTACATTGAACCTTTTTCACTGCTGAGTGTCCCAGTCCATTTTTTTCCCCTTAAATGCACGTTTGATTGGTCGGCTTGACCCCGCACACACACTCACACGCACTCACAGCCCCAGCCCCATGCCACCTCCTCCGCCCTGAGTGAAGAGGGATATTAGAAGTTTTTTTTTCTGGCCAGCAGCAGCAGCTGCATTCACTGTATTTAATGTAAAAAGATGTTAATCTTGTGAAGGTGGGGAACGCACCACTAATTTTGCTACTGAAAGTCCGACCTGTTTCAGCGTTAGCATAACATTTAACTGTGTGAATTTGCTAACCTGCAAAACTTGAGTAGGGAGCTGCTTAGAGAGAAGTGTCCTCCTGTATGTATTTTCTACTGTTAATGTTAAATGAACTGTGAGAAATGTAGTGAACTGAGGTTCATCCCTTTCTCCCCAATTTCCATTTTTATTTTATTTATGTGGTTTTAAAGCAGCCCAAAGGAGCTTTCGTTTTTTTTTTTTTTGTTGAGTTTGGCTGCGTTTGTGGACAAAAGCAGTACTGTGTTACCTGAAGAAGGCTGAATTTAAAAAAAAAAATGTTATTTCTGGACTAAGAGGTTTTTTTCAGTTATATTTAATTTATATATTTATGTATGATATATATGTTGTATCAATTTCTTAACAATGTTGAGTGGTCTTAAGACAAATGTTTATTTTTTTGCATTCCTGGATCATTAAGAGATTATTAACAACTTCGTAGTTATTGTGTATTTTAGTATAATTTATGTTCAGATATTGAAATATAAATTTGCTAATTAAATCCTGACATTTATTCTGGAGGTTTTCAAACTGTTTCATTAGTAGTTTTTGAAAACAAAGGTTTGAATGCAACAGTGTATCACTTGAACCAATACATATGAAAGTTAGTATAAATCAATACAGGTGCATTTTGCGTTGATTGTTTAGCCTATCAATTAATTAGGTTTATATTCGTAAGAAATGTAGCCCTGACCCCATTCAGCCGATCTGTTTGGTCTTATTAATGTCCCGTCCCCAGCAAAAAGCGTACATGCAGGTTATGCTGTTATATCATCCCTACCAATGTTGAGACCAAACCTGCGCCCTTGGCGCACATCAAACTCAATTTAGCACATATAATCACCAGGATAGTTTTGGTTCAACAAACTGTCCTCTCCTTGGCTCAATACGCACTGGACTCGTCTCCAACACCTTCTAGCTTAAAATAAAATGTAAATGACTACTTTAAATGATCAGGGAATGTTATTTTTCTTAGACACCTTACTTGGAAGCTTCTGGAAGTTTTTTTTTTTACCGTCTAACATTGCTGCTCTCTCTCTTTCAAATGAGTGGGTAGATCAAGAGATAGCGTACATTGCGCCGTGGTGCATAGCCTAAGCTCGGCGCTCCATTTACACCAAAAATGTGGAAAATACAGTACATGTTAAAATCATAACGGACCGTTTGCTGAACAAAACTATGGGTCTATGATATCTATGATAGAGTCATCCAAGACGCGATTTCGGCTCGTCATCATGACATCATTGTCATGAAAAAAATGTTCGTTAACAAAATGTTTTCGTTGTCGTCCTCGTTGACGAAAACAACACTGGTTATTACACACCTCTGCAAATAGCATTTACGTTATAACCAATAGATATGTTAACACAGACAGTGGAGCAGCATAAGTTGACCGACAAGAACACTGGTTATCTGCTGGAAAAATGAATTTAAAAAAAATAGTGGGCACTCGTTAGATTTTTGCTACAGTAACTTCCTTGAAGTTTTAAGGTCAAGATTTATGGTTAACATAAATGTGATTTGCTCCTGGATCGTGTTCTAACATTATAGTAATTATAACACCACAAAACACGAGGCGAAATACAAGAAACACGTTATCAAGTAAGAAATCTCAGCCCACTCGCTGCTCTTTGGTAATCCTTCCATGTCAAACGTCTCCTCTCCAGTTGCTCATTCTCAGCAGCCCACATTGTCCATTTTCTCAAAATGGATCAATCAGGCCTCCGCGGGCATGACTCGCCCCGGGAAATGGCTTCAAAGCTCATTTTAAGAAGGGTGCAATTTTTGGCCTCTTCAACAGGTCTGCAGTTGTCAGATGTTGTTTTCCAGCAAAGTGTTTCCATTTTTGTGTACACAAAGAAAGCTTCAAAAAGGATGAATCATGATTTGACGTTTCACAGAAGCACTTATTTATTGGAACATAATGATAATAATAGCAATTTAGGAAAGGTCACATTAGCAGATCTTAGGAAGCAGAGTTTTCCAATTTTTATATTGACAATTATAAAAATCTCACAGCACTGAAAATGATGAGAATTACTCTCATTCCCGTCCCTATAAATATACAGTGGTAACTCTACATACAAAAAATTTAATTAGTTGCAGGACCTGATTCGTAAGTCAAAATGGCTGTGTGTCGAGCGGGATTTTCTCATAAGAATATATTTTAATTCAATTAATTTGCTCCACAGCCCAAAAACCTATGCTAAATTCTTCATAAACACCGCAGGTACAGTACAATTACAAATTGCAATTTAACATAGCAAAACAAATAAATTATAAATACAATACAGAAATAATATTATAATAATAATACTGTAACAGTTCTAACGTGGCATTTGTGTCCGGAAGAGTGGACGTTTTTACTTTCCCTTTAATGTTCTGTTGTTCTTTGGGTCAGCTACGACGGATAGTAGCCGTGTTGTGTTGCATAAGTTCTGAAATAAATGATTGAAAAACCTGACGAAGGTGAAAACTTCCTTGCCGATGTTACAATAATAATAATTGTCACCTTAACTTATGAAGACTGGAGAAACGGAGGTCTGAGGAGGACCGTCCAGAACATAGACATATGGCGGAAAACAGACATGGCTGAAAAAGCAGTTTCTGCTCTTGCACCTCTCTTTAAAATAAACTGCCGTATTTTAAGCCAAAAGAACTGTTGTGTTTGATAGAACAATATGTTTATATGCCGCCATAGCAAATTATTTACGCAATAAGCCCCCGAATTATTTTTAATTTATCCATTTTACTTTGGAAACCCCTGTTTACAGACGTCGCGCAACCGCTTTTGTTTCAACCCAGGCTTAAAAAGAAGGTAATAATATTTGTTATTCGAAATGTCTGTCATTTTTAGCTTAGAATCATTAATTGATGTCTAATATTTAGTCATAGAAAAAAAACGACTAAAAATTATTCACTCGCATATTTTAAACTTTTAAACAAATAATGTCACATAGAAAAAAATGGTGTCTGTAAAAAAGTCACTGATATCTACCTCATAACTATTGCTTAATTGTATTTTTTTCTTTACTGTCGCATTTTCCCCAATTTTTTAGATGCTAAATAATCGATCAAAACAAAGAAAAATTGAAAAAAAAAAAAAAACATTTAAAAAGGTAAATATATGAAAAACTCGACCACTCCTTGATGTCTGCGATTTGTTATATTACCATGTTTCACCCATCAAATCCCCCAAAAATCCAGCTGTGGCAATTCACAGCTGTGTCTTGACACTCATTGATACATGCTACATGGAGTTTTTGGATCGAAACAAGGTAAGTACGCAATAATATCTTGTTAAAGTCATGGCGTCTGTAATCTTGCTCTCGCGTGCTCTCACCTCCAGATAGGGTTTTGCTGTTTAAAAAGCATTTTTTTTTTTTTTTTTTTTTTTTTAGAAATGCCCTCCTGTTCAAAACTTTTCGTCCTCCAGAAAATTGAGATTTTAAGCTTTCCAATGATATATCACACATGCATATCGGACAATTTTGAACTTTGGCCAAATTGGGGGTCTCAGAGAGGAACTTCAATTCACCTGAGTGTTTTCCGCCATATTCCGGCTGTGTTGTTGAACCAGTTCACTGATGCGCACACCACGCTCATATGTTTCTATCATTTCCATCTCAATTTCAATGGTAAGCATCAACTTTTTCCTTTTTTCATCACCTGCACTAACCTTTTTGGGACCGATATTGATTTCTTTCACAAGAAAATCTGCCGTGTGTCCCTCTTGCTGGAAAACAATAGAATTGCGACGCTGTAATAAATCGTCGTATTTCGAGCATGTGGTTACATGTCGAGACAAATGACCAGTAGTGGAATGTATAGGAGTAAAGTACTTTGTTACAGTACTTAAGTACATTTTTTTTTGTATCTGTCCATTACTTGTGTACAAATATGAAGCGGCACATTTTACTTTTACTTCACTATATTTTACAGCAGGTATCTGTACTTTTTACTCCAATACTTTTCAAATTTTCGCCTGCGTTCCATGTTACTTTTGTTTGTTTTCTTTTTTCTAATTGTGAATTGAGAGTTTCGTTTTTTATGCCTATGGCGCAATCGATAAGCCCTGTGCAACTATACCGTAGCTAAGCAGTAGAGGCAGCAACACGAGTACAAGCAAGATTAGAAAGGTGAACAAGATATTCATAAATAATACACATGACCCTCTTGTACAGTAGGTGGCAGTATGCAGCTGATAGTTGCTTGCAATTTGACATTAAGCTAAATTTTGGAGTTTTTGAGCTTGTTATGTTTCTGTTTACAGTGTAGTCAATTTTATTGCTTGTTTTTTTACATTCTGCACAGTTCTAAATAAAACTGAGCAGTCAGTTAATTTTCTGGCTCTTTCTTTGAATATTGACTCAGATCTCTATATATACTCTATGCATGTATGCATGTGTATATACTAGGGCTGTCAAAATTATCGCGTTAACGCGCGGTAATTAATTTTTTAAATTAATCTCGTTAAAATATTTGACGCAATTAACGCACATGTCCCGCTCAGAAAGTATTCTGCCTTTGGTAAGTTTTACAGCAAGGGTTTTTGTGCTGTCCAACAGCGAACTCTTGTGGTCGCTTTGCGACATGGTTTATTGTTTTCTTGCCAGTTCATTATGGCTGCACGACGTCTCGAGCTGATAATGTTGTGCTTATATGATCCTTGGACAAGATTTGTCCGTAAGTATGGTTGTTGTAAAGAATGTACATATTATGTTAGTAAGCGAAATGTTATATTTTTTGTATGAGACGCTTTTTGTTTATGTTTAGTGAACCTGTATAGCGTGCTAAGCTAACATTGTTGCTAATGCAATGCTTGTGTACTTTTTTTTTGTAGTTTCACTACGGTCTAAAGAGGACAGTGGTTTGAGGCCATTTTATTAATAAATCAGATGAAAAAGGAAGAAGTCTAATTATTAAGGCGTCGTTCACTAGCTGTCTAGCTTTGGAAAAAGTAGACGCTTCGGAGTGAGGACAGCATAGACAGATTTAAATGACAGTAGAGTGAAATGCCCACTACAGTCTTTATGTACCGTATGTTGAATGAATATACTGTATCCATCTTGTGTCTTATCTTTCCATTCCAACAATTTATTTTACAGAATATATATATAATTTACAGAAAAATATGGCATATTTTATAGATGGTTTGAATTGCGATTAATTGCGATTAATTACGATTAATTAATTTTTAAGCTGTAATTAACTCGATTAAAAATTTTAATCGTTTGACAGCCCTAGTATATACAGTATGTATACATACAGTGGTATGAAAAACTATTCAAACCTTTTGGTATTTTTCCACATTTTGGCATAAAATCACCATCAAATGTGATCTGATCTTGGTTAAAATCACACAGATGAAAAAACATTGCTTTAACTAAAACCACCCAAACATTTATAGGTTTTCATATTTTTAATGAGGATAGTATCGAAACAATGACAGAAGGGGGAAAAAAATGTAAGTGAACCATCACATTTAATATTTTGTGGCCCCCCATTTGGCAGCGATAACTTCAACCAGACTCTTCCCGTAACTGCAGATCAGTCTGGCATATAGATCAGAACTAATCTTGGCCCATTCTTCTCTACAAAACTGCTGTAGTTCAGTCAGATTCCTGGGATGTCTGGCATGAATCACTGTCTTTAGGTCATGCCACATCATCTCAATAGGGTTCAAGTCTGGACTTTGACTTGGCCACTCCAGAACATGTATTTTGTTCTTCTGAAACCATTCTGAAGTTGATTCACTTCTGTGTTTTGGATCATTGTCTTGTTGCAGCATCCATCCTCTTTTTGGCTTGAACTGTCTGTAAGACTGCCTCAGGTTTTCCTGCTAAACATCCTGAAATACTTTTAAATTCATTCTCAGGGCTGTTCCTGACCAATTTGGTGCCCTAGGCAACATATTTATTGCCCCCCCCCCCCCCCCCAATTTTCACCACATATATTTAAACACTCACACTGAGAAAGCACGTTATCTATTTATAATTTATTATATAAAAACAGACAACGAACAAGTGCAGAAATTAAAAGAAAAATGCTGTAATAACTATTCAAAAGCACCAATGAAAACACTTAAAAAACAAATGCATTAAATAAATTACAATTGTTATTACAATATGATTAACACCCACCCACACAAACCTATATAAAGACACACAGAACACTTTAAAATGCAACTTTTTTTTCACCTTGATTTATAACCTTACTCACCTTATCTTCACTGATGCAAAAGCATCTATTGCGCTTTCATATGACAGTTGTTTTGGAAGGTGCGCTTCTTTCCTGGACTTGGTTGGCTTGGACTTGGTGCTGATGTGGATAAGTTCGCTGTAAAAGATGGCCCAGGATGTACAGAGTTAGAAAGAAAATGTTTCAGAAGAGCATCTACAAAGAGAAGAAAGTGGAATGTTACATTATATTATTTAAATAGCTGTTGATTGTGAAACCAGCATGACATAACCATAATAACGCCTAAATTCTTGCAGCCTACTCTACCTGTCTATAGCATCTGGCCACCATCTTTTATGGGCGTAGTTAAAAGAAAATAAATTCTTGAAGCATGGCAACTACACAGGACTATCCACTAATAATGAATTAAATAATATATGATAGCAAAAAAATTAATGAATTGAATATGTTTTTACAGGAATGTGATCGCCATTTTAATGAATTAATGACACTTTTAATAACAAATTTTTTGCATTTAAAACTGTGGCACTTTTAGTCCCCAATACCACAGAACTTTGAAATTATTAATTACATATCTAATGGTGTATTTATTTAATTAACCTTGGCACTTTTAGGCAAGGCAAATTTATTTGAAAAGCACAATTTAACACAAGGTAAAAGTGGTTCACATCACATGAAAATAAGCAAGACAATTTTAGTCTCCCATACACTTTGTCTAAATTTCTCTAAAATTGGAGGGAGAGTAAATTTAACTGAAACTAATCCACAGCTGGCTGAATACCGAAAATATTTCTAAAACAACAGCCTGGCTAATGATACAGCATAATTTTGCTTTAGCACTAAGTCATATAAGCTCTATGTAAATAACCGCTAGCTTGCAGTCTACGTGCTTATGCTGTTGAAAAAAATTATCACAACAAACCTCTGGTTTTTTTCACGTCTTTGCTGTCTCCTTTCTTTTTTTTCTGACCCGAAGGGCTTTTGTCTTTTCATGAAGTTGACTTGTCACAGTAATGTCGCTCAATTGCGGAGGCTAAAAATAGCACCTTCAGGTAGCTCGCTGGTCTACTGGGTGGTGAGACTAGGGTCCGTGGTGAAATTATCGCATCACAGTATAAAGTGAAACAGGCAGAAGGCACACTAGAAAAATGATTTCATTATTATTTAAAGACTTATTATGAACTGTTTTGTTGTTCTTTTGTTTTATTGTTTTGTATAATTTTTTGAACACTGCTTTCATCAAATATTATTTGAATATTTTTCTTGACGCCTTTTTGAACGCCGGTGCGCCCTTAGGCGGTTGCTTAAATTGCCTTATGGGCGGCACGGGTCTGTTCATTCTTCCATTAAAGGGGAAATGTGAACTAAGGTTGGCCAACCATTTTTTTCAACAACATCAATGGCTAAACAATTATAAGCATATTTTCATTATTTCTTTAACGCAACCCTTCCAGATTCTTTGTTTAACCCATAGCAACGCCCTTGACAACGAAAATGCTTTTCTTCGGCAATCTTCGGAAATTACGTCACACCGGGAAGTGCGAGGGAAGTCCGCCATAGAACAGTATTGTTTGTTGCATTGCTTCTTTGTAAGATGCCACGGCGGTGTGTGGTGATGTTTTGTTCTCACGCAAACGAAAAGTTGTATGAGTGGCCAAAGGATAGCAGGGCACGTAAATGGACATCTTTCGTTCACACGAAGCGAATGAATTTCATGCCATCATCGAGTAGTGTTCTCTGCTGCAAACACTTCGAAGATGCCTGCTTCCTTAACCGGTCTGCTCATGATCAAGGATTTGCCAAAAAGTAAGTGGGATTTTTGGATAGATGACTGATGACTTTGTCAAAGCAGAGCTGCCAACTGTTGTGGAATGAACAGTATAAGCTAGCGACATTAGCCGAGGCTATCCCCGATCATAGTTTTTGTTGCGTTCGCTAGGTTAAGCATGTTTAAATTGTCCGTCATCTACGATCTTGTCCGAAAGGGTTAATCCACTGTCAATCGGGAAAGGGGTGTGGATGTGCACATAAGCGGGTTGGTGTCGCGGTAATTCACGGTAACGTTGCAGATAGCCTTCTAGTTTGTGTTTCGCCGCTTCGCTAGAGCCGCTGACAGGTGACAAGTGTTGCTTTTAATAATGAATCAGCGAGCGCGCAGGCCACGCAGTGAATCATGGGAAATGTAGTCTCGGGACAACACTGAAGTGGTGCTTTGTAATCTGTTCGCTTGTGTGAAAAAACTACATTTCCTCACGCCATTAGACGCCACTTTGTTTTCTTATTGTTGCCACAATAAAGTGGAGAAAGCCATCGGCGACTGTGATATAGTGGATATTATTTAGTTGTAACACGGGAGTTCACCAGTAGAGTGTACGCATGTCATTTAGATGTGTTATTGTTTGTGCCTTACTCCTTCACTAAAAGAGAGAAAAGTTGTTCAGAGTCACTTGGCAAGACGTTGAGTAAAGTTGTAAAAGCCAATAAAGGTGTAGTGTGGGTCACTCGGTCAAGATATAACAACGACTCATCTCCTTCTTTCCCCCCAACGTTTTTACATTATTATTTTATATGCATGAGAGCTGCCGGATCTGCCAAAATGAACATGAAGTCTGATTATTATTTTTTTTAACAATGTCATCAGATAGACAAAAACATAAAATTATGTGCAAATGCCTGCATCTTCAAATCATGAAAATAATAACAGCCTATATCTTACCAATGTTGTAATCTCGATGGGTCTTGTATCCATTCCATGTCAGGAAGCCGAGGCACATTGTTTGCATCCTGATTAGCGTCTGGCTAATAACATAAAATTCCAATCTCCTCTTCTTCCTCCAACTCTTTAAAAACTTGGATCTCCTCCCTTGCGCTTGATCTATCACTTATATCGCTGTTTGAATCATTGTTTGAAGGACTTTGTGTGGCAGCCGTATGTATGGAGGTGCCATCGCGTTCCCGGTGTGACGTATCACTTCCAGGTTCGTCCCCTTTCAGGCTCGAACTTCGGAAACGCGATTATTTTGTCAAATATACAACATATAAATTATTTTTTCATGCTTTATTTGTTGGACAATGTTTAACTTTACTTGTGACCCTATTTGGCATGTGAAGAAATTACTTCACATTACTGCTTTAATGATTGCAAGTTGTCCAGGCCCTGACGTAGCAAAACAGCCCCAAATCATGATGTTCCCTCCACCATGCTTCATGGTGGGAATGAGGTGTTGATGTTGGTGAGCTGTTCAATTTTTCCTCCACACATGAAGTTGTGTGTTATTCCCAAACAATTCAACTTTGGTTTCATCAGTCCACAAAATATCTTGTCCAAGTGCATTTTTGCGAATATTAAATGACCTAAAATGTTTTTTTAGACAGCAGTGGCTTCCTCTGTGGAGTCTTCCCCCTGAACACCATTCTTGGCTATAGATTCATATAAAGGTGATGTTTGCACAGAGATATTGCAAACATGCACAGTGATTTCTGTAAGTCTTTAGCTGACACTCTAGGGTTCTTTTTTACCTTTTTATTTTATTTTTTTTTACATCTCTGAGTATTCTGCGCTGAGCTCTTGCCGTCCTCTTTGGTGGACGGCCACTCCTTGGGAGAGAAGCAACAGTGCCAAACTCTCTCCATTTGTAGAGTACGTCTCTGACTGTCGATTGATGACCATCCAGACTTTTAGAGATGGTTTTGTATCCTTTCCCAGCTTTATACAAATCAATAATCCTTGATCACTGGTCTTCAGACAGCTCTTTGACCGAGCCATGATGCACATCAGACAATGCTTCTCATTAAGACATTTCTTACCAGGTGTGTGTTTTATAGTGGGCAGGGCAGCTTTAAACCACTCATCAGTGATTGGGCACAACTTACTTAAATTGTTTGGTAAAAAATGGTTTCAATTGCTCTTTAAGTCACCTTAGGGAGAGGGTTTACTTGCTATTTCCCCCCTTCTGTCATTGCTTGCATGCTATCCTCATTAAAATATTAAAACCTCTAAATGTTTGGGTGGTTTTACTTAAAGCAGACACTGTTTATACATCTGCGTGATTTTGACAAAGATCAGATTATATTTCATGGTGATTTTATGCAGAAATGTGAGAAATTCCAAAAGGTTCAGATACTTGTTCATATCACTGTGTAATATGTATGTATTACATTTTTGTATCTTTGGTAATTTTTTTCAAAGATACTTTAACTTTTACTTAAGTAATTTTTTACACCTGTATCTTTACTTTGACTTCACTAAAATAAGTGAGTACTTCATCCACCACTGCAAATAACGAGCCAAATTTTTCATCGGATGTTGAAAGGATTGTATGTAGAGCTGAAACGAATACTCGAGCAACTCAAGTAACTCGAGTTGCTCTGTTGCTCGAGTTACTCTGATCCGAGTAATTTTATTCACCTCGAGTAATCGTTTATTTTGACAGCTCTAAGCATCACGTTTTGCTCGGACTACTTTTAATGCTGGACAACGCGCTGATGTCACGTGCGTAGAGGAAGAAGCAAAAAAAAAAACGACGCCGACGTTGCTAAATACTAGCCCGCACGATGCTACTTTGGTCGCAGGTAGCGTCTGATGAGTCTCATAGAGATCACATGTGTATTGAACTAGATGCAAAACGACAGACTCAGCCGCGTCTGGGCAGCGTTAGTAAACAGCCGCCATCTTAAAGCAGTACAGCGCTAAGCGCTAATAAAGAGCGCTAAGCGCTAATAAATAAGATTAACATTACTGTGACTAGCTCATGTAACGTTAGCCCTGCGGAGGGCTAGGTTTCTATTAATTATGACCACTTTCGATGCGTGGCTAACGTGTCTTACATACGGGCTTTAACATAACATAGCGTTGTGGAGTGATGAGGGTGTAAAATAAAAACTCAATAATGCTAACTATCAATTTTAGCTCAGTAGTCATTGCTGGATAAAACACCACCAAGTCCCTAATGTGCTCCAATACAGCCTGTATCATACATTTATTTTGACCACTGCAAAAACTCAAAATCCTATCAGGACTTACAGTTTAGACTAACTTAAAACTTAACTAGAACTTAAAAATGGCTTGACACAAATAGAAATTCAATTGAAACACGTAGGAAAAAATCCTAACTTTTAAGTGATGTGTGTTATCAAGCGTAAAGGCATTTTTAGGTGTAAATATATATATATATTAAAATAAGATCTAAAGGTTTTTTGAGTAAAAGCAGTGAATTAGTCTTTTTTTTTAATACTAGTTACATCTGAGATGCAATTGTTGGCTGTTTTCAACAATATACATCGAAAATAAAGACATTGATTGACTGAAAATGGTTCAAGATTAGATGAAATGTCTTGTTTTCTCATGTATATTTATAATTGCTCTTCACCTAAAAATATATTTGTTTTATCCGATTACTCGATTAATCGATAGAATTTTCAGTCGATTACTTGATTACTAAAATATTCGATAGCTGCAGCCCTAATTGTATGTCGATGTGATCATATGTCGAGCTACCACTGCACTTCCTGTATACTCGCGTGAATAAAAATATTTCAGAAAAAATTCAGAAAATATTATAATAATAATATCGAGCACAGAGACTGTAGCTGATATAAAGTTGGATTTTAAGTACTTGTATACAAATATAGTGGTTCCTTAAAATACAAGGTTTTAATGTAATCAAAATGTAAATATTCTTGTTTTAACATAACAAACATTAACCAAAGTAAAATGAAAAGTGACACATGTTTAAAAGTAGCCATACTTGAAATGCAGCAAAATTTGTACACAACAACTGAGTTGAAATATTTGGTTTTACAGGTTGAACTTATTTATTTTTATTGGCTGCAAGTTTTACAGTGTACTCTGCATTTGGCTAATTTCAGCAATGCTCAAATATGTGTGTTTTAATTCGTGATCCTTTGTATTTTGATGAAAGTATGTCACAAATATCTTAATGAAGACACACGGGAACAGTTTTTAAATTGGTTTCACCTTTACGGCTTCGAGACACCTATTTTTGACAGTCACAGTCACATTTTGCGTTTTCTGACAACTATTTTAAGCATTTAAGGAATCATAAAGAATAGATCTAACAGGTCTGCTGCTAGTTCTGTCTGTCTTGGACAATACAGCCATCAACATTTTTGTGAGAGCCCGAGAGGCTGAGAAAACAAAGAATCCGCCTCTGCAAACTGATTTTCCTCAGGTGGCGTTTTTTTCAGCTTTTCATGCTACAGCATCTACGTCTAATCATCATGTTTTTTTTGGTGTTTTTTTTTTCCTCTTTTGATTGTCTTGCTGATAGCTATTTAAGTTAATTATGATCATCTTGTCTGTTTGCAATGTTTGGCAATCGAGCCATTTGCCTATTGTTGCTTTTCCTTGATTAGCATTTATTTACAAAGTTTCTTTTCAATGAAAATACAAACCTTTTAGAGAAAAGAGTTTTTCCTTGGAAAGTGAAAGTAGGCTTTAGTCTAACAAACAGAAAAAAAAGATGCAAACAAGTTTCATTTAAGACCCACAACATCAATCTTAAATGGACGATATGGACAATGCACATGCAGAAAAATATATTTGATAATGACTGCTAAAACTACAATGTTTTTAGAATTCACATTTTATTTTAGTCTAACAAACAGAAAAAAAAAAGATGCAAACAAGTTTCATTTAAGACCCACAACATCAACCTTAAATGGACAATATGGACAATGCACATGCATAAAAATATATTTGACAATAAATGCCAAAACTACAGTGTTTTTAGAATTCGCATTTTATTTTGAAAGTTTAGACACAACTTAGAAACAATACAATTTATTTGACTCAAAAGGTAAAGCTAGCTGGGGAAAAATGTGCACTGTAAAATATGATAAGTTGACTTTACTTAAAAAATATGCAAACTTGCTGCCTAAGAAAATGTAATTTATGTTGATTTATATTAATTAGATGCAATTTACTTAATTATTTCAAGTTTTAAGGACTCAAACTAACCTTAATAATTGCATAATAGTAAATTGCTTGAGTTTGCAGTACTCAAATTAACTTGAAATAATTATACCTTAGTTCGTTTTAGTGCTGCTCTTTCATAATATGCATGTGAACTTCATTTTTTTAATACCTGAAATAGTCCTACAATATGAAGAGTTCTAATTTAATTAATAACACATTTTCAAAAAGTAATGACCCTACACCCCAAATAAATAGGGAAAACTCAATGGATTTATTCAGTGGAATTAAAGTTTATTTTAAAATTCTCAAAAATGCATTTAAGAAACAAGAGACATTGGCTCTTGACATGCTGCTGAAAGTTTTGTAGATGCTTGGTGTGAAATGGAGTAAGTATTTTGGCGAATGACGTAGAGAAGAATTGACAGAGACTGACTTTTTTTTTTCGAACACTTTGTTTTTGTGCCCCATACACCGCACGACCCCAAGAAACAGCCCACTTTTTTGAACAGAACACACATGAAATAACAGCAGCCACTGCTCTCAGTCGTGGTTGCCACAACTACCCATCATCTATTGCACCAAAAAAAAAAAAAAATCTGACTACATGGTGACATTAATATCAGGGAGTTCCGGCAAGAAATTTTGGCCACTTTCACCCCTGGTAAGAAAACAATGTATGATGGATAGAAAGTAGTGGCTCCTCACTTTGCACGGTAAATACATTTCAACCTGGCAACTACATACTCATTGATTCCTCCGGGGAGAGTTAGGATGGGGCCATACAGTCCCGGCCCTGCTCCCCCCTGATTTTTAACGCACCACACACATCATACTCGATGGGGGAACTCACGCAAAGGGCGGTTGGACAGGCGGCTGGGTAGAAATTCCATGCAGCGGTCCCACTGCCCCAAGCCGTGCTCTCTTATTTTAATGCATACATTGCACTACCCTCCCCACACAATCCCATCACGGTGCTGGGCAATGGCTGCCAGCCGAGGACCTGGCAGCCACAGTAATAGAGTGGTGAGTGTGTCCCACACTTTTTCTCTATGGGGTGGCTCCCGGGGCGTGGCCTCCCCTCTGCCTGGGCTGCCGGCCACGGGAGTGGGGGGAGGTCAGGGCTCCAATCTCGCTTCGCCCCTTATGCATGCCTTCATTTTCAGCAGATTGGATTATTGCAACGGTATATTTACGGGTCTTGATAAAAAATCAGTCAGGAAGCTGCAGCTAGTACAGAATGCTGCAGCCAGAGTCCTTCCAAATACAAGGAAGCTGGACCACATTACACCGGTTTTGAAATCGCTACACTGGCTTTCAGTGAGTCAAAGGATAGACTATAAAATACTACTGCTCGTCTACAAAACACTTAATGGCCTTGGACCAAAATACATGCTTGATTTGTTAGATTCCTATGAGACATCTAGACCCCTAAGGTCGTCTGGAACCGGTCTCCTGCATGTTGCAAGAACAAGAACCAAGCAGGGTGAGGCAGCATTTAGTTATTATGCTCCTCACCTCTGGAACAAGTTACCTGAACGTCTGAAGTATGCTCAAACTGTTAGCTCCTTTAAATCAGGGCTAAAAACGCTTTTGTTTAGCACTGCATATCCATAACTGTCTATATATTTTAATCTACTTGCTTTCTATTCCTCTTGTGCTTATCTCCATTGCTGATTTGAATTATTATTATTATTATTAGTTTTTGTTTTATTCATTTATTTTTATTGTATTTGTGATTAAATGCGATTTTTATGTATTATTTCCTATTTTGATTGTCTTGGTTTTTACGTTGTATTGATTTAAATGTGATTATTATGATCTTCATGTGATGTAAAGCACTTTGAATTGCCTTGTGTTGAATTGTGCTATATATATAAATTTGCCTTGCCTTGCCCCGTGGCAGCTCCTCGGCGTTCTCCTGCTTCCGTCTTCCCCTCTCTTTGCCTGGGTATCCGTCCTGCGCTCCGTCGCGGGTCGCTGGCTGGACATTGATTTATTGGCTGTGTGTCACATGCTCCGGCGGGGGACCCGGCCCTGGGCTTGGTGGGCTGTTGGGGGTCCTGTGGCATGCCGTGCCGGTTGGGGGGGCTGCGGCTATGGCTCATGGGCCGAATGGGCGGACGGGGTGGGCATGGTGGTGCGTCCCCTCTTCCCATCCCTGAGGGCCGGTTGATGAAGGTAAAGGTGGCGTGGTCGGACCACCCTGGATCCCTGGGGGGTGACAATGGCTCCTTTGCTGGGCTGCGGAATGGGCTCCGCCCTCCCGCCCTGGGCTGGCTGGGTGGGTGCCCTGGCCCTGGGGTGGCGCCTGCACGGCGTCTCAGCTCCTCTGCGTGGCTGTCGCGTGTTTGGTGGAGCTCGCGCGCGGCTGGATGTGATTGGGCGTGCTCGTGTGGGGGCCCCGGTGCCGGGATTGGCAATGGGGCAGCGTAGGATCGGTTGCCAATGGGCTTACACTCACACGGGATTCACACAATTACTGGTTCCTAGATCACAGAGCTGATTTGTATACACACCACCTCTCCCAATCACTTACCTTATAGACTCCCCAAGCCCCCTCCCATTCCTTCCCTGGTCAACAGGCCCCCCACATGGTGTCAACCGGAAATACATCTAGCTGACGATAGCACAAACATATTCATAGTTAGTGTAGGCGTTCAATGTATTTCTTGTTGTTGTGTTTCTTTTCTTTCTTTTCTTGCGTTTCTTTTCTGCTTCTCCCCCAGAACCTGTTCCTGTTTGCTGCTTTGTCATAATAAACGAAGTTTGTTGATTAATAACAATGGGAGTATGTCATGCTCTCAATGTGAAACATTAAAACTGTTCAGAAGTACCGGACACTTAGACTTCCAATCTCCGTGTCAAACAGCTGAGCAGGACAGGTAAAAAAAAAAATGGATCGAAAGTAGTGGGAGGGTGAGAGACAACTAAGGACAAAATGATTTACCCACTTTATCAAGTATTGAAGTTTAAGGCATCACTTGCTTTTCATTCTGACTGATAGTGGCTCTTCTGGATTTGTTAGACAAGCACAGTGGCTCCCCAGTGAGCCTTTATCGCCTACAGTAAACATAAATATATTCCACCTTCTATGTCTGCTGCCTCTCCCTTTCCACAATACTGTATTCATCACATTTGCATCAAAAACGTTTGCATCCACAACAGGGATGATTCTTTCTAGCAAATGTTTGGAGGTGTGACGATCTAATTACTGTGCTCTATCAGGAGTTATCAGCACTTGCGTCATCATCACTGCATTTGCAATTGGGACGGACGCTGCTTCTACAGTCTTCAATTTTCAAAATGATATGCTAATTGTGTTGGAGCCAAAGTGTAAAATGATGACACTACTGCTCTACTGTAAATGTGTGTGTGTGTGCTTTCCATTAATGGGATTGTGTGATTTGGAGCATGTGCGTCAGAGTGGAGCGAGAGTTACTTTGCATGTGAGATTGAGAGCTGCACCCCCAGTGTGTGATGCCTGCGAGGAGCTAATTGCCTGCAAAGGAGGATTGTTATATATTTATTTTAAAAGTAACTTCCGAATTTAGTTTTCTGTTCTTCATGAATACATTTTCATAATGGCTGCATTCGCTTTATGAGTAAGGAAAATGAAGATATCTTGTTTTTGTCTGAAAGTTTTTGGGGAACATATTTTAGTGATTGAAGAGGCACTCTACTCAGTTTCCAATATTTTGAGCTGTTTCATGCGTAAGATGAAATGAAAGTGTGCCCTTGGTTGAATTGTGTTATCCAAGTGTTTTTTTTTTTTTTTTTTAAATTTTATTGCAATCACATTTGGAAGTTAAATCCTACTGCTTACGCTAGGATTTGAAATTGGCTGAAGTCCTACGTCACACTTCACACTTATGCAAGTAAAAGCCCTTTTCGTTCAGCTTTCACGCCAAGGGACTAGGTTTGCATAGGGACGGCAGGAACATAACACAACCAACATTTCAGGATGCTCAAATTGTCACCACCAACTTTTAAGAAACTTTATTTGCGTAATATACTGAGTTCAGTTATATAGGTAATTTAGCTTCTCCCGCTCTCTCCCGTCACACTGACACACACTCACACAGCCACGACAGATTCATGTCAACAACATTCCGCCTCATTCAGCTCCTTCAAAGAGGATGCATATCAGACGTTTTTTTTTTGGCCAGCAGCAGCTGTTATAAGTAATGTAAATGACGTATATTGATTTGTTCGCCCTGGGAAGCACATCCTTGTTTGACATGTCATGTCTGGGACTGCGGGGAATATATGTTTATGTTTAATGTGTGCACCGCAGTGAGATTAAAGATATGCGCAACTGCTACACAGTGTTCACCCACAACGGCCTGATCATTCTAATATTTATAAGTGTAACAAATACAGTGGGGAGAACAAGTATTTGATACACTGCCAATTTTGCTGGTTTTCCCACTTGCAAAGCATGTAGAGGTCTGTAATTTTTATCAAAAGCTCTCTTCAACTGTGAGGGATGGAGTCTAATACAAAAAAAAACAGAAAATCACGTATGATTTTTAAATAATAAATTTGCATTGAATTGCATGAAATATGTATTTGATACATCACAAAAATCGAACTTAATATTTGGTACAGAAACCTTTGTTTGCTATTACAGATACCAAATGTTTCCTGTAGTCCTTGACAAGGTTTGCACACACTGCAGCAGGGATTTTGGCCCACTCCTCCATGCAGATCTTCTCCAGAGCCTTCAGGTTTCGGGGCTGCTGCTGGGCAACACAGACTTTCAGCTCCCTCCATAGATTTTCTATCGGGTTCAGATCTGGTGACCGGCTAAGCCACTCCAGGACCTTAAGATGCTTATTACGGAGCCACTCTTTAGTTGCCTTGGCATTGTGCTTTGGGTCGTTGTCATGCTGGAAGACCCAGCCACGACCCATCTTCAGGGCTCTCACTGAAGGAGGGAGGTTGTCAGCCAAGATCTGGAGATACATAGCCCCATCCATCCTACCCTCAATACGGTGCAGTCGTCCTGTCCCATTGGCAGAGAAGCAGCCCCCAAAAATGATGTTTCCTCCTCCATGTTTCGCGGTTGGGATGGTGTTCTTGGGGTTGTACTCATCCTTCTTTTTCCTCCAAACACGACGAGCCGAGTTTAGACCAAAAAGTTCAATTTTGGTCTCATCCGACCACATGACCTTCTCCCATTGCTCCTCTGGATCATCCAGATGGTCAGTGGCAAACTTCAGACGTGTCTGGACATGCACTGGCTTCAGCAGCGGGCCCTTGCGTGGGCTGTAGTAGTAGTTCTGGGCTGATCCCTCACCTTCCTCATGATCAGTGATGCCCCATGAGGTGAGATCTTGGATGGAGCCCCAGAACGAGGCAGATTGACCGTCCACTTGAACTTCTTCCATTTTCTAATAATTGCTCCAACAGTTGTTACCTTCTCACCAAGCTGCTTGCTTATTTTAGTGTAGCCCATCCCAGCCTTGCGCAGGTCTATTATTTTATCCCTGATGTCCTTACACAGTTCTTTGGTCTTGGCCATTGTGGAGAGGTTGGAATTTGTTTGTATGAGCATGTGAACAGGTGTCTTTTATACAGGTAACAAGTTCAAACAGGCGCAGTTACTTCCGGTAATGAGTGGAGAACAGGAGGGGTTCTTGAAAAAGAACTGAGAGCCGAAATATTTACTAGTTGGTAATGTATCAAATACTTATTTCATGCAGTTAAATACACATTTCTTATTTAAAAATTATACAATGTGATTTTCTGGATTTTTGTATTAGATTCCGTCCCTCACAGTTGAAGAGAACTTATGATACAAATTACAGACCTCTACATGGCTTGCAAGTGGGAAAACCAGCAAAATTGGCAGTGTATCAAATACTTGTTCTCCCCACTGTACATAACATGGTGTCAGAAGAGTTTCTTCCTCCTTCCAAATGAGACACGAAGCGCTGTAAATCTTCGTCGTAACTCCACTGTGTTGAGGAAGAAGTTTGCTGTGTGACCGAATGTTGGCGTAAGCATGGACCAGTTCAAGCCACCTGCACAGCTAGTGCTAACGGGCAACCTCAGTGAGGATTGGCGCCGTTGGGAGCAGTGTTTCCAGTTGTATATGACGGCAACAGGCGCATGTGAAAAAAATGAACCGGTGAAGATTACCATCATGCTACACACGATTGGTGAGGATGCGTTAGACATCTACAACACCCTTGATGTTGAAATAGAGAAAGTGAGCGGTCCGCCGGGTGAGCCTACTTTGAAGAATATTCTGGATGCATTCAGAAAGTACTGGATACCAAAGAAAAACATTGTGTTCATGCGCCACTAGTTTTGGTCACTACCCATGCCAGAAGGTGTCAACGTTGACCAGTTTAAAAAAAAATCAAGGGCACAAGCAGCGAATGTAACACGTGCAGAAATTGTGGAGGTGGGGGAAACACCACTAATTTTGCTACTGATCGTCTTACCTTCATTAGCAGTTAGCATAACATTAAACTGTGTGAACTCGCTAACCTGCAAAACTACTGCAGTCAGGTTAGGCCTACTCTACAAGGAACAACAAAGTCAAGCTAGCAGTCCCTCATTTGGATCATAGTTTGCATTATGTGCATTACAATAATGCAACGCGGTTCCTTAATTAAAAAAAGAAACGGGGAGCTATCTAAGAATGGGTCCACGACAGGTGGACATTGACATGAACATGAACTGACATTAAAAAAAAAAAAAAGTGTGAAATGAAATCACACATCAGAATTTCATAAGAGTATTTTAGTTCGAGTCTTGGGGTGGTCTAGTATACCTCAGATGTAGATTGGTTCTCGGATATCTCAGATTTATTTTCATTTATTTTCCCAAATCACTTTTGTATAACAATACTTTAGATGAGTCTAGGAGCGCTCCAGTGTCCCCCAGAACTGGACCCATTCTTAGATAGCTCCCGATTTTTTTTTTAATAAAGCGACTTACACTTCAAAATGATTCTTTAGTAGTTTTTGAAAACAAAGGTTCGAATCGAACGTTGTACCACCTGAACCAATACACATGAAATATAAGTCAATACAGATTTATTTTGCATTGATCATTTAGCCAATCAGTTAATTCGGTCCATATTCGTGAGAAATGTAACCCCTGACCACCGTTCAATAATCGGTTTGGTCTTATTAATGTCCCGTCCGCAGCAAAAAGTGTACATGCAGGTTATGCTGTTATATCATCCCTACCAATGTTGAGACCAAACCTACGCCCTTGTAGGGCGTAGGTTTGCATAGGAACGGTAGGGACATAACACTACCAACTTTACAGGTTGCTCAAATTGTCCCCACCAACTTTTAAGCAACCTTATTTGCATTATACAATGATTTCAGTTACAGTCTATCAAAAAAGTGAGTACACCCCTCGCATTTCTGCAGATATTTAAAGTATATCTTTTTAATGGACAACAGTGACAAAATGACAGTAAGTAGTAGAAAAGTAGTCTGTGTGCAAATATATATAAAAGAGTTTATTTATTTTCCCCTCAAGATTACTCAAAATATAGCCATTAATATCTAAACCCCTGGCAACAAAAGTGAGTACATTGCATGGGACCTATGTACATCCCTAAATGTCCAAATTGACTACTGCTTGTCATTTTCCTTCCAAAATGTCATGTGGCTCGTTGCAGGAGTGCTGTCAGCATTGCTGCAGAGATTGAAGAGGTGGGGTGGTCATTCCCACCACCATGCTTGACTGTAGACATGACGCACTTATCTTTGTACTCCTTACCCGGTCGCCCCCACACATGCTTGAGACATCGGAACCAAACAAATTAATCTTCGTCTCAACAGACCATAGGACATGGTTCCACTAATCCATGTGCTTTGTTGACATGTCTTTAGCAAACTGTTTGCGGCTTTCTTGTGTACCGTTTTCAGAAGAGGCTTCCTCCTGGGGTGACAGCCATGCATACAGATTTGATGTAGAGTACGGCGCATAGTCTGACCACTAACAGGCTGACCCCCCCCCACCTCTTCAATCTCTGCAGCAATGCTGACAGCACTCCTGTAACGAGTCACATGACATTTTGGAAGGAAAATGACAAGACATACTCAATTTGGAAATTTAGGGATGTACTTAGTTCCCATGCGGTGTACTCACTTTTGTTGCCAGGGGTTTAGAAATTAATGGATATATTTTGAGGGGAAAATAAATGAACACTATTATATAAGCTGCACACAGACTACTTTTCATCGTGTGAAATTGTGATTTTGTCAGTGTTATCCCTTGAAAAGATATACTGTACTTAAATATCTGCAGAAATGCAAGGGGTGTACTCACTTTAGTGATACACTGTATATAGGTAATTTAAATTGTCTTCCCATGTTGTGAGGATAGAATTAACCCTACCATTATTAAGTGAATTACAGTACTTTCAATATGTTGAGAATTACATTGACCCCTTTTCGCCTGCTAAATGGACCAGTCCATTTTTTCCCTTCAAACGCAAGTTTGATTGGCATTCACAGCCGGTGTTCTGTCAAGTTTTTTACCCATTATAATATTTTGCTGCCGAAGCTTTTGTGGTGGTGAATAAGCACTGTTTTACATTCAGTTGGACTCTCAATGTTATCCAAATGTGCTAAATAAACAAGTTCAAGCATAAACATACACGTGCGACATGAATATGGCATAATTAAATGCTTAAAGACACGGCGAAGACGTTAACGGTGAGAGAGCGGCGTGCAGTTGAGCTGTGTGCGCGTGCAGCCACAAGGCAGGATGTGTCTGAGGAGAAGTTTCCTGCATGTCCGTCCATGATCAAACGTACGTAAATAATCCTTTATCAGAAGTTTGTAGTGTTGACTTTGGAACTGCTGCATTCGCAGCCATTTTTAACATTACGCGCATGCGCATGAACATTTATTTGTTGCAATCCTGGATACAGTGGTACCTCTACATATGAAGTTAAACCATTCCAGGACCTTGTTTGTAAGTCGAAACTGTCATATGTCGAGCAGGATTCTCATATAGGAATACATTATAATTCTATTAATTCGTTCCACAGCCCAAAAACCTACACTAAATCCTTAATAAATACTCCTGTTACTATTGCAAATAGCAATTACTGTACAAAGAGCAAAACAAATTATGAATGAAAATCATAATAATAATCATAGTAATAATAATAATTATAATAATAATACCTGTAATAATGTAACCAATCGGATTCTAATGTGGTGGTGTGTTTTTGCTGTACCTAATCGCACCGCGGGGCTGAAGTGACCCTGAGCAAGAGAGCGCGGTTCTATTTTACTTCCTGTTTTGATGCTTTTGTTAGTGCTACACAAGTTGATGGAATAAATGATTAGAAACCTGACGAAGCTGCAATTTCTTTGGCGACGTTACCACAATAAGAATTGTCACCTTAACTTATAAAGACTGGCGAACGGAGGAGGACCACCGGCCGAGATTGACATTCCACGGCCCTATACCCAGTTCATGGATTCACGCACCATGCTTATATTTTGCTATCATTTACATCTTCATTTCAATGGTAAGCGCCACCTTTTCATTTTTTCTCCATCTGCACTAACCTTTTTGGATCAAGTGTTGATTTCTCTCACAAGAAAATCAGCTGTGCGTCCGTCTTCCGGCAAAACAAAGAAACTGCGGCGCTGTCAAAAATCGTTGTATTTCGAGCATGTCGTCGGATGTAGAAACAAACGGCGAATCAAATTTTACGTCGGATGTCGAAAAGATTGTGTGTTGAAGCGATCGTATGTTGAGGTACCACTGTAGATGAGAGATGCTTGACAAGTTTGTATTTCTTATGTATGATTGTTAATATAATTTGTGTTCGCATATTGCAATTTAAATTTGCATATAAAATCCAGACACTTATTCTGGAAGTTTTCAAAATATATATTTAATAATTTTTGAAACCAAAGGTTTGAATCGAATGGTGTACCACCTAAACCACTACATATGCACTGCAACCCACCCCACCCAAAAAAAAAAAAAAAACGACAAAAAAACTTCCCTTGTTTTCAGTGTAAATCTACTGGAAATAATTGAAATTATCCGCCAGTGCTTCAACAAATTATACTCCGATTTGTTGAAATAAAACAGCTAGTTGAAAATAAGCTTAAAAGACTTATTTTAAGCAAAAGGTTTGTGTATTTAATATAAAAAAAACTTGTTTGTCAGAATGTTCTTATTCAAGAATGTTGTTGAAAACATTATTTGAAAGCATTTTTTTCCCTTGATTTAGGTAAAAAATTAGACCATTAGATGTATTGGGTTAAGAACAAAAACTGGAGTAATATTTACTTAAAGTAAGTGGCGGAATCTGATGCATTAGTCTGTTAACTAGCCTTTAACACTCAAAACAAGATGGAGAAAATTTTTCGATTAGATTTAAGAAAAATGATCTGATTAAAATGTAATACTTTAAATTTGCAGTGTGAAATTTATAGTCACTACAGATTTATTTCGCATTAATCATTTAGCCTATCAATTAATTAGGTTCATATTGGTGACAAATGTCGCCCTGACCCCTGTTCACCCCATCTGTTTGATCTTACACCCACTCTCCGCCTGATGAAGACCCGGAAAAGACAACTTGAAAGACTCCATAAGAAAACCGGCTTAACAGTTCATCTACTAGCATACAAGGACCACTTAATGCAATACAAAGAAGCGATCAACACTACCCAAACCATCCACTATGCCAATGTTATTCGCTCTGCCTCCAACAATTCCAAGGCTCTCTTTTCCACCATCAACTCCTTGTTCAAACCCCATGACTACTTCATTCACTCCTGAAAAGTATCAATTATTTCTCTCATCTTTCCAAACAAAAATGGTCAACATTTACAACTATTCTGGAATTCACTGAGCTTTCTCGGATAACATCTACTCAACTTAGAACCATGATGTCTGGAATGAAAACTGCCACTTGCACCCTAGATCCCATATCCTCTGTTCTAAAAATGACTGTCTCCCCATCATCTCCTCACTTATCACTGACATCATTAACACCGCCCTCTTCTCTGGCTCTGTCCCCCAAATTCTCAAACTGGATGCCATCACACCCATCATAAAGAAAACGGGTTTAGACTCCAATATCCCGAGCAACTACCGACCCATTTCCAATTTGCCTTTTCTGTCAAAAATTCTGGAAAGGGCTGTCGCGTCACAACTCCGAACCCACCTTACCGACAATAACCTATTTGAATTTTCCCAATCTGTCTTTCGCTCACAACACAGCACCGAAACAGCACTTCTCAAAGTAACCAATGACATCTTGCTCTCTTCAGACTCCGGACAACTCACCATCCTCATCCTCCTGGATCTCACTGCTGCTTTTGACACAATCAACCACATAGTCCTGCTCTCCCGACTAGACTCTCTACACATTACTGGCACTGCACTTTCCTGGTTCCGCTTCTACCTCACCGACCGACAACAATTCATCAGCATTAACAACTGTATGTCCCCTGCTGTTTCCCTACAACAAGGTATTCCCCAAGGTTCAGTTTGTGGCCCTCTCCTCTTCATTCTTTTCATCCTCCCCCTTGGTCAGATCATCTGTAAATTTGGACTGCAATTTCTCTGCTACGCCGATGACATCCTGATATACATCTCCACAAAAAACATCTCACAAAGCACCAAATCTACACCAAATCTACACTTCACAACTGCCTCAGCGAAATTAAATCCTGGATGCAAGTAAACTATCTTCAACTCAACAGTAACGAATTGGACGTAATCATCATCGACCCAGGAGCTCACATCACAGACAGTCAATTTTCCCTTACCATCGACAACTGCACCCTCCCTCTCTCAACACACTCCCGCAACCTAGGTATCATTTTCGACAATAAACTAAGATTCGACCAGCACATCAACCAAATCACCAGAACTGCCTTCTTCCACCTCAAGAACATAGCCCACCTTCGCCCCTCCCTCTCCTACTCTGCTGCAGAAACCCTCATAATGCATTCGTCACCTCCAGACTCGATTATTGTAACAACATTCTTTTCGGTTCTCCAGCCAAACTCCTCAATAAACTACAATATATCCAGAACTCCGCTGCACGCCTTCTCACCCGTACCTCTTATAGGACTCATATTAGCCCCGTCCTCCACAAACTGCACTGGCTTCCCATCTCACACAGGATACAGTTCAAAATCATCCTTCTCACATACAAAGCACTCAATAACTTGGCTCCTCCTTACCTCACGGACCTTTTTTGTTCCTATACCCCCTCCCGTCACCTCCGCTCATCTAATGGAAACATTCTCGTACTGCCCCCGCAAATAACAGACCGCACAGACCGGGGGATAGACCCTTCTCCGTTGCTGCCCCTTCACTTTGGAACTCACTCCCTAAAACCATCCGCACCTGTTCTGATCTTCCCACATTCAAAAAATTGTTAAAAACTCACCTTTTTAAATTGGCTTTTAATTTGTAATTCTTTTCTCTATTGTTTTTCTTTGTTTCAACTGTAAAGTGTCTTTGAGCATTGGTAAAAGCGCTCTATTAATAAAATGTATTATTATTATTATCTTATTAATGTCCCATCCCCAGCAAAAAGTGTACCTATGCCCTTGGTTTCACACCCACAATTATCAGGAGCACTGAGCTTTAAGCCATGTGGAGGTTGCCACTTCCTGCATACGGTATATAAATATTAAATAATAAACGTGCAATTACTGGAGTTTCTTTCTTTCGTCGTTGAATGAATATTTTTATTTTGAATTAGCATCACTATTCAAAACTGCAGCATTTTACACCTGAAGTAGTACGGTACTCTCAGTAAAACACAATGCACATTGATGTAGATGAAATACACTATCTTCAGTCTGAATCTTACCAGCAATTTGATGAGATGGGACAGTATTTGTTTGCATTTGCCAAAGAAAATGGTAAAAACACTCTTTGTTTGGATAGTGCTTCCACAAATAGACACAAATCTATATTGTCATGTGCACAGTGGTATGATAATATCAAGTGATATGTAACAGAGTGGAACTGATTCACTGTCACGTTCAAATAAATATACTCATTGCAAAGAGAGTGGAAGTAGAAGTAACATCAGGAGGAGTGAGCCAATTTTTTTTTTTTACTGTATATAAAATAAATAATTTGTGCCCGTGTTTATTTTTATACTATGCTTCTCCTGGCAATAGAAAATTCATCTGTCAACACGAAACAAGTTAACGCATTAAAGACAAAGTGCAGTAATCTCCTGTGGGATTAGCAGAAACTTTAATCATTTGTAGATTAATAGAGTGTAAAAATGTGTGTGCACTCTGCAGTGTAAAAATATGTGTCCCTGGATGGCTTTATGCCCTATAACTCTCACCAGCTATATTTCCCAAGTTGGGTATTACAGAGTCTTTTTGCATGAGTGGGATATATTCACACTTCCATTTAATTGCTATTGGATCACAACATTAAACGCTATGTAATGGCAACATTGATTACATTACAGCACTCCAGTATTGAAGAAGAAGGTGCAACCCAGGTACTAGGTAGTGATGATGATTACAGAGACTGATACACCCATACCTGGCTACCCCAATAGCAAGCAACTGCGTGCCGGATCCGGCCTCAGCTCGCCAGATCCGCATAGCAATTACACCCGCTTAACGTCAGTGCACCAGATGCGGCCCGGATCAGCACTATGACAGTACAAACGGTAGGTCACGGACTGTTCAGGGGTGGACCTTGCAGATCGGACATGCTCAAACGCCCGCTAAACGTCAGTGCGCCAGATGTGGCCCGGATCAGCACTATGACAGTTTTGCCTTACAGTATTTGTCGCCTTGATTGCACAGATGATGAGTCTGGGACCAGGTGCCGCTGATCATCGTCAGCAGCTTACTTAAACCGGTCCTTGGCCTCACATCATCGCCAGATCAACAATTCACCTACAGGTATGTGACTTTCAGGTAACAAAGAATCTCATGATCCTGATACTGAGCTCATTTTTGCCCCCCCCCAATATATTATGGCAATGTCTCCTGTTGGTCAGCAGTGCCAAGAAGCTCCCCAAAAATCAACGTACAACAAATTATACATATAAACGGATGAACTTTTGAGTCCAGTAAGAGAAGTGGCCACATACGGTCACACGTCACTCATGAACTAAAACCCACAATGTATATATATATATATATTTTTTTAATGTAGTGTGTGCATGTGTGAAATGATTCCAGAAATGGCATTATCATAATGTGGCAGATTGTGCAATTATTTTTTTCTGGAAAGACATGTGCGTACGTAGCCGGTGTTGCATGGATCCGTGCTGGGCCACGCGATCTGTCCCCCCATGCCCAGGACAGGACTTGAGCCCAAACGCACGACAGCATGGCAGACGGATGCTCTGACCACCAAGCCAGAAGCCCGGGCCACCACCTTTACCTGCCAGCGCAACCACATGAAGGCATCGGGAGGGTGGTTTCCACACACCACACACAACGGACCTGCATGCACTTGATACACGTAATCAGGGAGAGAACGGTAAATGAGTTTGGTGAGTTTTGAAGTATTCTGAGGGGGTCAAAGTAGGGCTCAAAGCATCGGTGGGACAAAGAATGACTGAGAGGGGGCGCTACATAGTGTATTTGGAATTTGTCTTTACACGGTATCAAAGATTGCACCTGTCTTGACCTGCCTGCCGATTTTGGTGCATTTTGAAGCATTCTAAGGGGGTCAAATTGAGCTCAAAGGGGCTCCGGAACAAAGAATAACTATTACATTAATAATAAAACAGAGGAACCACAATAGGTTACCTAAAAAAAAACATTGTCACCTGCATGTCCATACTGTTCAGTTATGGATGTGTTCTAAGTCAAATAAAATCAAATCAACTTTTATTTGTTCAGACCAAATCACAACAACAGTTATCTCAAGGACAAAACAAAGCATGTTTTAAGGTGCAGTAGCCCTACGCTGAATTTCGACCTACTTGAGCATTGTAGCCTTCGCGGAAAAGTCCCTTCATTACTCGACACACGCTTCGAAGGCTCAGCGCACCTCGTAACATCCCTACCTTTTCAGATAACTGAAACTGAACTTACGAGGTGACTGACTATAAGCCACTACTCACCAAATTTGACACGAAAATGACATTTGTTCATAGATAAGCCGCACTGGACAATAAGGCGCAGCTGTGCTCACTGTATTATGGGATGTTTACACCAAAAGATATTAACCGGTAACACTTTATTTGACAGCAGCATCATATGACTGTCATAAGACCAAATGAACCACCATGAAGCTTTGAACCAATTGGCTGCAAAGCTTCATTGTTTCAAAAAGCTTCATTTGGCCATCACAGCTCCCTTGCGAGAGACAGTCAACCTCTACTGCCACCTGCTGTCAACACTGTTGTTGTCCAACATGCCTCCTAGCATGCATTGCAGCGCTACAGATGTAAATAATAATCAAAACAGAAAAATGTTCTGTGCTAATTATTTCTTCAGTTACTGTTTGAGTTGTTTCATTAATTACTAGTTATGGTATTTGGTATCAATGGCACCATATGACTGTCATTAGACAATCAAATTAATGACATGAGACTGTCATGAGCATTAATGAATGCTTATAACAGATGTCATATAGTGTTATCCGGCAAATTATCTCACTTTTCAATGGATGTAAAAGATCTGCACTGGACATAAATGGAGTTAGTGTTACCTATTAACCCAACTAAATCAACAAATAAGCCGCACTGGACTATAAGCTGCAGGATTCAAAATGAAGGAACAAAAATATAGTCCGAAAACTACGGTACTCAAGTAATGCCATTGTGAGTAACTGCTTATGGTTTTTTTTTTTTTTTTTTTTTAATTTTTTTTTTAACAATGGTATTTTTTTCTCAGTCCAAAGTTATCAATATGAACTGTTATCATACTTTACCATAACCTACTTCATAACCACACTAAACCAAAGAAATCCCCCCCCCCCCCCCCAAAAAAAACAACAAAACAATACTGGCGAAAGAAAAAAAACCTACAGAAAGGAAGCATAATTTGGCCAAAGAGCACGAGTACCCTCTAGTGAAAAAAAGTTCCTAATTAGAATAGTTGAATAGTGTTAGTTTCATCATTGTTCCTATTATGAAATTAAGTCAATCGGTGCCAAATAAAAACTGGGAGAGAGGTTAAATCTTGAAAAAATCTGTTATCCCTGTATTTTTCAAACACCATGAGAAGAGTCCAGGACCCAGCTCCTTACTGGCCTACCAAGCCAGAACGAAAATCATCCGTACAATCAGATTTGTTTATTTGCGTGACGTGTTCTTAACGAGCAACGTCACTCTTGTTGAATAAACTTCTCCGTTCTCCGCTCTCCTCATATGTTTATTTCGACGTGCTAGAGTTTCTTGTTGCTTTACCGTCTCGTCTGCCCGTCGCTGATTGGTCCACTCCGCTGTCTGTTTGCCGTGGCTTGCTCCGCCCTGGAAATTTGATCCGCGGAACTGTCGCCAGACTCCAACGCTGGGACAGCGGTGAGTCTGGAGTTCCAGGCAAGTTAAAATCTGCATTCTCGAATCATGTTTGATTGCAGCCCTCTATGTCAAATACTTTATTTTTTACGGTGTTTTAAATTGTGATTCGTAATTGAACAGGCCACCGTGATCATAGAACGGCAAACTTGAGTCTAATTGGTATAATGGAATCATGTGATCATTGTTGCGACGTCTCATTGGGGAAACTGGTTGAGCTACTGTTGCATCAATGGGGGGAAAAATAGTAAAATCTAAAATGTAGAATAAAGAAGTAATAACTAGTGTAGGCCAAAATAGTGGAGTGAGAGTAGCGTTTCTTCTTCACAAATCTACTCAAGTAAAAGTACAAATTATGGCGTGGTAAAACTACTCTTAGAAGTACATTTTTCTCAAAAAGTTACTCAAGTAAATGTAACGGGGTAAATGTAACGCATTGCTACCAAACTTTGGTGGCAGCCAATGGATTAAAAGTTGGACACATATTTTTGTGTCAATAAGATTCGATATGTGTACTAATTCTAATACTTTTTGGGTGGAATAAATTAGACACAGGTTTCCGGGTTTTGTTTTGATTTTTACTTTGCTTGTTTACGTACTTTTGGTAAAGACTAGCTAAACAGTTAGCTCCTGAGAAAAAGCTAACTTTGGTACAGATTTGCAATTATGTTACTGTGATTACGCTGCTGTCATGTAGCGTCGTAATTATAGTAAATACCACTGTTCCAGTCGAAAATTGCTTGTGAACGCCACCTCAAGTCGTATTTCCTGCTGGAGATTTATTCTGATACCAGTTTTTCCGAGATGAGGCAACCTTGTACTTTTCTCAGCGCAAACTAGAAGTTGTGAATGGTAGAAAACTATAAGCTTTTAAGATTTATCATCATCATCATTTGTAAGTTTGTTGTTGTTGTTGTTATTTTTTATACACCAGCATAATAATGTAGTGTATACATTTATAAAACATTCGTCAAAATACAGATTAAAATAAATATTTATTTAAATTTGCATTCTCTTCTTGGTGTAGTAGATGAATTAAGTCTAACATAGTTTCGCCATAAAAAATAATGCACAACCTGTCATATAATGATAATACCATTTGGAGAATCATTTTCACACGCATATACTACACACTAACCATTACAGTAATCCCTCACTACTTCGCGGCTGAGCTTTTGCAGTCAGTGCATCGCAGATTTTTAAATCTTCTTATAGGTATCGTGTTATAGGAATAAAAGTTTTAAAAACATTTATGTACATTTGATTTTCATCTACGTATTTATGTATACTTGCACCCCCCCCCCACGTATCATATGAGAAAATGAATATACAGTATGTATTATTTATACATTATTTTATGGGTGTTATATTTTCTTTACGTTTCAAACTATTCTTTGGTGTTCTAATGATAACATATGCATTTATAGGATTTTATCTACACTTATTGATATTATAGATACACCCAAAAAATGTATGTTAAAAATGTCGGAGGGTGACCCTATTTTGCGGTTTTTCACTTTATGCGGTCCGTTCCGGTCCCCATTAACAGCGATAAATAAGGGATCACTGTATATACATACATATGAAAATCTATGTACATAGAGGATTTGGTCAAACAATATTTTGTTAATTCCTTACTAACGGAAACACACATGCACACACAAAATCAATGAATTACTCATGTGTTTAAAAGACAACTGACTGCGATCATACACTTAACCAGTAAGGGGTACCGTGCTCACATGAAGCTTCGAGAAATTAACTCTTTCTCGAACCAACTGGCTCAAGTGGTTCAATGGCTCACGAGGCGTCATCTCACCATCACTAGCGCCTTATAGTGCGAAAATTACGGTATCCTTTTCAACAAATACTTTTTTACTTGTTCATGAGTACATTTTTTGATGACTATTTTGACTTGAGTAATGAATTGACGCTACTCTTACTTGAGTAACATTTTTTGCTACTCTACCCACCTTTGGCTGCCATTGACGATGATAGATGTCATACTTCAAAATGGATTGGACAACTACAAGTGAAAACTAATCAACTCACAGCAGAGGGGTGAAAAGAGTCACGTGATTTGACGTTTAGCATTGTAAATAGATCTGAAAATGTTAAGGTTCCCATGTTTGTTGGCATAGATAAATATTTTACAGTATTTTCAGTTCTAAGGGAAGATAAGTAGTGGGAAGGAAGATTCCAAGTGCCCCCTGTGTGCACTACGGTATGTGCATATTTGAGTGCGCTATGAATGTTACCTGTGCCAGGAGCTTTTTACAGAAATCAATGATCAGATCTCCTCCCAGCATAACAAAAGGCAATCAAATTATGCTACTCAGAGAGGATTTGGTGCTTCTCCGGCATGCTTTTTCTTTCCCTCCCAATTTTTCTCATAGACAGTCTTGCCATAAACACAGATGTAATATGGGTAGTGTCCAACCAGCATACCTGTTCAGTTTGCCTGAAGAATGAATCACTCATCACCAAGGACGAAGCTGCGAGATGGATGATGACGAGATAACCGGCAAAGGTCATGTAGCTGTTTTTTTTTTTTTTTTTAATAGACTGATGTATAAAAATGAGATAGACTAAACCTATATAAACCGCAAGTCTTTGTTCTCTTCTTAGACTTACCATGACCTGGCTGACTGATTGTGGAAGAAATGCAGGCAAGAAATGACCGCAGATTTCTTTCTGGCCTTTTTCTTGTTATTCTGCTGAGCTCAGGAGGTGTGAGTGAATGTCAGCGGGTAGCACAGCTCACAGTGCTCACCAACCCTGTATAGAAATTGAAAAGGTATTGATCAGAGCAGATTCTACAGGGAATGCAATGTTTTTTAGGGCCTCAGTGTTGGTTACAAAATAGGCTGCTGCATTATGGCGGATGTTTAATTTACTATCATTCCATTTTATTTGTGAAGAAATAAACAAAGGTGGGTAATAACGTGTTATATTTAGTCTGTAACATCTACTTGAGTAATTTTTGAGAAGAAATTTACTTGTAAGAGTAGTTATACTGAAGGAAAATAGTCGATTTATCCTTGTTACAGGTTGTTTTATTCTTATAAAGAACAGGAGATGATGACACAGAATTCGGAAATGAAAAAGAACAAAGAATTTACACTGAAAGACACACAGACAGAATAAACGAGACATGGTCCGGACGACACGCAAGACAAAAAGTGTTTCTCTCTCTGCTTGGAGTCCTTTTCCCCCTCACTTGGGGGTGGGTAAAGTTCCTTGGAATGTGCATTGTGAACCCCTAGCTAATATTTTCAAGATGTGTTGCTACTCGAAGGCATACACTGTCTTATGAGGGAGAATGCAATGTCCATATATAATTATTGTGAATAAATGGAAATATAATTCTTCAATACCAAGCTGTACTTTTTACTTTTAATTGCGTAGATTTGTGAAGAAGAAATGCTATGCATACTCTTCTACTTTGGGCTACACTAGAGTCATTACATTTTTCTTCTATATTCTGCACAAGAAGTATGGCCAGGATTGCTTGGGTTTGTGTAATGTGAACGCTGTACAAATGAATCGCAGATAAAGCATACTTTCCGTAGAGATGCAGCTGTAATGTAGCAATAGTAAAAGGATACCATAAAGGGGTTAATGGTTAATCGCTTTTCTATCACCGTTTACAGTACGAATATCCAGCCAATGAATCCCTTAGAAATACAGTGGTATCGCTACATACAAATGAAAGGGCAACTGAAGAGCTTTTCGGATTTCGTTCTTGAGTGTTTTACTCAATTTAATTGTATTAAATGCATCATTCGCTGTCTCAAAAAGTCACATAAAAATAATAAGAATTGACCGCGGAGTTTTGGAGTTATGGCCATAGCTACACCATAGCAACGAGGGACGCGCCGCCCTGCCGACCGCTACCTGATGACGTAGCTTCCAGGGAGCGTCGCCACCACTCTGAACTCGGACATATAGCACCACGCTATCCTCGCCATATATTGCAAACATTTTCTGGGTTTTACTCGCGAGATTCGTCATACTATCTCAATGTGAAGCGATGATTTGCTCACAGGAAGACTCGAGACTCTGTGAATGGTCCAGAAAAACTTTTCCTGCAAAGGTTTGGACCGTTTTTGTGAGCATGCATACAGGTCCCCATTCGGCTCATTGTTTTCATCATTTCAGCGACGACAGCTTTGAAAACCTACAACAATGCAACCTTAGTTTTACAAAGACGTAAGTAGACAATTACTGGCTTTTATTGATAAACGAGGGGGACTCCTACTGCCTGTTTGTTGAAGTGCGACATTTTTTTTGTTGCTGTCCTGTCATAAGTAGCTAGGTTTGCTGACAGGTGTTCTACTCATGTGATTTTATTACTATATCAATAGGTATTATGTAAATTCAAATGTCCCCAGCACCAAATAGGTCCTTGGCTCGTTGTTTTTGGCCTGTCACAGGGTAAATGTAAAGCCTATATATAAAACAATCCACCTGCCAGGCACTAATGTACCAAATACATCTCAATAAAACAATGGCTATTGTACTACAGCATCAACATCAAGGTCTGCCTGTTTGAAGAGGGAACAATAGCGTCAAATAGATGCTGCTTTGACCAGGCCAATATTATTTGATCACCAAGAAATTATTAAAAATTACTAAATTAAAATTAGGATTCATCCAATATTTTCATGCTGCTGTGATTTTTTTTTTTTTTCCAGGAAGCCAAACATAAAAAAATTAAGCGGCGGAAACCCTCAACATGATGAAAAAAGGGTTGCAAGTCAGTCACCACCCAATTTCCCAAAATCAAGAGAGAGTGGGTCGAGTCATATGATGACCCAAGTGATGCGGTGTCCAGCGATGACGACTGAAGAGATCCTATGAGGCCTGCCAGATGCTGAATTTCTTCCGTCTGCGACATCAGATGACGATGACAGGAGAAATAACTGTAGCAAATTTTGATGAAATGAAATCATAAACTAGTCATATATACAGTATACATTTTTAAAAGAAAAATCTAGTTACCTTCATATTTTAATAATAATGATTTATCTTGGTATAGAGAACACTTAATGCTATGGAAAAAGAGTACATATTTCCCACTGCCATTATCATTTTTCAATGTTGCGCCAGTCCGTTGCTATCCTAACTTTGTGTTGCTTACTAAATTTATGTTCTTTGATGTGTGCCATTGTTTGCTTGGTATAACTTTGTTGTGTCACAATCTGACAGCGAAAGCTGATGCCGATTCAACATAAATCTGGTATCACTTATTATTGTGGCCTATTGAATATTGTTTCAGAATGTAATATAATTACAATATATAGAATAGAATACATAGAACAGTCAACAAAATATGTCAATGTTGTTTACAATTTATGGTTTTATTTTTTTAATGTAATTCATGCCCCTGTCAGTGCTTCAGCCTCCTCAAGTTTGGCTCTCACGTCTGGGATCTCCTGACGACACAGACATACTCTTGGGAGGGTAATTACTTGAAGGTTTACAGCAACACCTGGAAAATAAAATCGTTTTGTCATTTATTTTGAAAAATCAATAACATATATCATCTATTTAGCCACATTTCGGATAGCTTTACCATCTTTAGATCGGTAGGAGCTATCCCATAACCTAATATCCAGTTTAGCTATGTGGAGAGCATGGAAAATATATACAACCATGTAATCGCATTCTCTCAAATAGAAAAATTACTATGCTGGACTTACGCTTACCACTCACTCTCCCGTTCATGAAGTGTCGAGCTGTCAATTGCCGTCATGACGACATCTGCTGTGTCAAGTAAATCGTCATCTGACGCCTCAGGTTTAAACATGTAGGGATTAATTGTAGATCATCTTTCCTGGGAGCCTTTGCCATCGGTAGCGTCACGAAAGAGCGATCCTGAATGGTTACCTTTGGTGGAAATATCACTGATATAGTTGTTGCTGCTATGCTAGCTGTGGATACTAGTCTTCTGTTGCGTCGGGGAATCTATGTCACACTTTCGGGTTTGGAAAGGGACATTTAACAGAGGGCAAAAAAAATAAAAAAACACAAATTATCCTTGCAATTACGTGCTGATAATGTCATGGTTGTTTTGACGAACTCGTCCAAAGTTTATATTCGTAAAATTACACCAAAATCCGGAAAGCTCTTCAGTTGCCCTTTAAATTTGTTCCAGGGCCTGGTTTGTAAGTCAAAATGGTTGTATGTCGAGCGGGCTTTTCCAATCAGAATACATTATATTTCAATGAATTCCTTCCAGAACCCAAAACCCTACGCTAAATCCGTAATAAATACCACTGGTATATTTACAAATAACAATTACACAAAGAAAAAACAAAAACTCAAATCCGAATAATAATGTAATAATAGTAATGTAATGAATGGGTTCTAATGTGGTGATTGTGTTTTGCATGGTGTTCCTGAACTCAGACTGACAAGAGAGAGAGAGAGAGAGAGAGAGAGAGAGAGAGAGAGAGCGGTAGGAGGGTAGTTTTTTTTTATTTTGTTGTTGGCGTAGGCAATGGCGGACTGTAGCCGAGTTGTGTTGCACAAGTTCTAAAATATATGATTAAAAACCTGACGAAGCTGGCGACTTCCTTGCCGATATTACAGTACTATTGTCACTTATTTATTATAAAGACTGGCAAACGGAAGATGGAGGAGGACCATCGAGATCGTAGATATATTCCGAGCCAATTCACTGATGCGCACAGCACGCTCATATTTTTCTATCATTTCCATATTAATTTCAATGGTAAGCCTCACCATTTTCCATTTTTCACAACTTTCACTAACCTTCTTGGGATCTATGTTGATTTCTCTCACAAGAAATGCCGCCGCGGTGCCATCTTGAGGAAAAACCATGAAATTGCGATGCTGTTGTAAATCGTCGTATTTTGAGCGTGTCGTCATATGATGAGACATGACGAGTCAAATTTTACATCGGATATCGAAAGGATCGTATGTCGAGGTACCACTGTATTCTGGAAAAATATAATATTTCTTTAAAAAAAATCAGTGTCTTCTTGTCGAGCACTCAAAGCCACAACATTACATTACAGTAAATTAAAATTTGGACATGCAACCGTAAAGTTTGAAAGCCAACTGCGACATTGCATTCGCAAGAGATGCGTCTTTTGCCCAAAGGACAGCGCTGTCGCCTCCAAAAACAGGGATTTTCTGTGCTAATTTTTGGAGTTTTGATTTTTTTCGTATTAGGCCTGGGTTTCTGCATAAAATCACCATCAAATGTGATCTGATCTTTGTCAAAATCACACAGATGAAAAAACGTCTGCTTTAACTAAAACCACCCAAACATTTATAGGTTTTCATACTTTGATAAGGATAGTATGCAAACAATGACGGGGGGGGGGGGGGGGGGGGATAAGTAAGTGAACCCTCTGCGTAAAGAGACTTAAAGAGCAATTGAAATCAATTTTTACCAAACATTTTAAGTCAAGTGTGTGCCCAATCCCTAACCATCACATTAATATTTTGTGCCACCCCATTTGGCAGCAATAACTTCAACCAAATTCTTCCTGTAGCTTCAGATCAGTCTGGCACATCGATCAGGACTAATCTTGGCCCATTCTTCTCTACAAAACTGCTGTAGTTCAGTCAGATTCCTGGGATGTCTAGCATGGATCGCTTTCTTTAGGTCTTGCCACAGCATCTCAATGGGGTTCAAGCCTGGACTTTGACTTGGCCACTCCAGAACGTGCATTTTATTCTTCTGAAACCATTCTGAAGTTGATTTACTTCCGTGTTTTGATCATTGTCTTGTTGCAGCATCTATCCTCTTTTTAGCTTCAACTGTCTGACAGATGGCCTCAGATTTTCCTGCAAAAAATCCAGATAAACGTTTGAATTCATTCTTCCATTAACGATTGCAAGATGTCCAGGTCCTGAGGTAGCAAAACAGCCCCAAATCATGATGCTCCCTCCACCATGCTTCACGATGGGAATGAGGTGTTGTTGTTGGTGAGCTGTTCCATTTTTTCTCCACCCAAAACTTACTCCCAAACAATTCAACTTTGGTGTAATATGGTGAGGGTGTAGCCCTGAATTCGCCCCCACAATGGTTCACAAAATTCACAAGAAAGGACTGGTGTAATAAAAATAATTTATTGAACAAAAAAATGAAATCAAACAAGCGGCATTAAAGTAATGGCTTCCCCAAAAATCGTCCCGGATCCCCAATAATAGCCCAATATAGGGTCCAACTTGTCTTGAACGGTGTGGGCAAAGACCACTTTACATCAATTAAAATACAGCACTTCAATAAAGTAATCCACCGCACGCCAATAAAACAATTTACTGCACAGCAAACTCCAAACAATGATGTAAATGAAAATGCTCCACCACGGAACCCCCCCTTTTTTAGGCTCTATTGGGCCCAGACGGTAGGGGCGCCTAACATTTTACCAATACCGTAATTCCCGCTGTTATACCTATTATAAAAAAAATATATATATAAAACCCAACCAACAAATTTATAACTGCTAATCTGGCTTGGAGGTGTATAATGGAGAAGCAGGAGGAAAAAGCGGCACATACACTCGAGAAAACAGCTCTGAAATACACCACAACAATAGGGAATGGGACGTACTACGTCATTGTTTGGACGCGCCTCCGTGCTGGTAATATGATTCACTTCCGGTCCGGCAGACTCAATGCGGTTTGTAACGTGTGGTAGTGCTAAGCTAACTCCTTCGGTGTTTTAGAAAGAAAATATGGGTGCTTATTGTTGCGTTACCGGGTGCAACAGTGTCTCCTACGACAAAAAAAAGGGGTTAGGAAAAATGGACTCACTTTTCACCGTTTTCCTGCATGGAAGACCAAATATCAGATCACGAAGGTACGACGGATGGCTGGATTGCAGCGGTTCGTCGGAAAAGCATTTCTTATGATATTTCTGCTGGAATGAGAGTGTGTTCCTGTCATCTCTACTGTTGTAAGTTGAACGATTTATCCACTTTTGGTTTCAATACGTTTTTGTTTTTTTACACCGTTGTGTAAACCTGCCTCGGTAGCAATGCTCGCCTACTACGACTCACCTACCTGTTGTGTTCCTAGGTAAACCTGCTGACAACACATCCCGATTGGTCACCATCTCTCTTCTTGGATCATTTGACAAAGAAAATTTGTTCAATGGAGTGGTTCCATTTGTCCTGTGTCGGACTCAAACAAGCCCCTGCAGCAGACGCCATCTGGGTCTGCCCTTCTCGTTGATGAACTGCGGGCTTTTAACTTGTGAAAATGCAAGAACTTTAATGCACATATTATTCTGCCTGGCTATTTAACTATGGCCAGTGACGTTTTTTTTTTTTTTTTTTTTTTTTTTTTTTTAAACCACTTTGACAAAGACACGTTTCATTGTAATGTTGAATTTATATATTCTATTATTATTTTTAAATTATAATATTCTTATTTGCACTTATGGAGACTTTAGACTGTCAATTCAAATAGTGTTGGAAAAGTTGCAATACCTAAAATAGAAATGCAAGAACTGTAAAGTACATATTTATACACCTTTATTTACCTAAGGGCACTGGATGTTTTTTAACTGCTTTGAAAAAATACAGGTTTTGTTGTGATCTTGTATTTATATAGTATATAGCTTTTTATAATGTATTATGTATTATAATATTTGCTGCCCCCTGCCAGAGTGTGGGCCATTTTGTACTAAAAGGATTTTAAACTGTCAGTTCAAATACTGTGTTGGAGACTAGTACTTGCAATACTTAAAATGGAAATGCAAGAACTTTAAAGCACATATCTATCCTGTCTGGCAATTTACCCAAGGCCAGTAAATAGTGTTTTAAACTGCTTTGACAAAGACACGTTTATTGTGATCTTGTATTTGTGTATTACTTATAATTATATAATATTTGCTGCCACCGTCAGAGGGTGGGCCTTGTTTGCACTAATTTAAAGATTTTAAACTGTCAATTCAAATATCGTATTGGAGAAATTGCATTACTTGAAATAAATCTATTGCAACTTATCAGTCCCAGTTCTTGTCTACAACACTGTCCAAAAATTGTCAATGCATATTCCAAATAGAATAACAAAATTAAGTCACCTGACTTTGTAATTATTACACCTGTTTATTATGAACACCTGAAGTAAACAACAAGCAGTTACAGTTTGTCAAGAAGTTGTTCAAGTCATGTTTTGGTATTCATATTTTATTGACTTTTCACAACAACACTTGGGCTCGTGTTTGTAAGAGCACAGCAAACAGAAGTTTCAGTGTGCACTCTTCGCCTTTCCAACCTCTCATAACGCTCCGATGTGGTGCGCTTGACCTCAGAATAACCCAAGAAGAGATATGGTGACCAATCGGGATGTGTTGTCAGCATTTCATATGCAGGTTTTCCTAGGAACACAACAGGTAGGTTAGGAGGAGGAGTAGGTTAGCATTGCTACCGAGGCAGATTTACACAATGGTAAAAAAAAACAAAACGTATTGAAACCAAAACGGATAAATCGTTCAACTTACAAGAGTAGAGATGACGGGAACACACTCTCATTCCAGCAGAAATATGATCAAGAGAAATGCTTTTCCGACGAACCGCTGCGCCCCAGCCATCCGTCGTGCCTTCGTGATCTGATATTTGGTCATCCATGCAGGAAAACGGTGAAAAGTGAGTCCAGTTTTCCTCGTCCTTTTTTTTGTCGTAGGAGAAGCTGTTGCACCCGGTAACACAACAATACACACCCATAATTTCTTTCTAATACACCGAAGGAATTAGCTTAGCACTACCACACGTTACAATCCCCGTTGAGTTTGGCGGACCGGAAGTAAAGCATATTATCAGCATGGAGGCGCGTCCAAACAATGACGTAGTACGTCCCATTCCCTATTCATTATAACACAAAATAAAACATTTTTTTCAAACTTCCTCCAAATTATTGTCAATCATGAAGTGTCAGGTGTGTGTAATTGTAGTGAGTAGCTGATACCTTGCGCTGTCTATTTTTGGTCGTCGTGCTTTTGATAGTTTTCACAACAGATCGCCGTCACCAACGTGGGGCTCTGTATCATAAAAGTAGTGCAACATGACTCACACATAACTGATAATTTGTCCCAGCTGCCGACCCGTTTAAATATGTGCTTACCATTGATTAAAGTTGTAATCACACACGCGATGAGTCATCTGCATTCTCAGCTCTCAAAATTCACGCAACTGCCGTTACTGCCGAGATCGCCGTATGTCTCTGCACTGCCGTGTACGCAACCTCTTCAAAGTACGCGTCCATTTAAACTAGTGGCATGCTCTTTTATGCACTTCCCTTTCTCACCACTCCCACACGCTTCCACGGGGGTACTAAATTCAGTCTAAATGGGCTTGTAGCTCCTCCTGTTGGCCGGAGTCAACATTCAGCCTCCATGCCGGTTCGCATGCTACGCCCCATTACATTGGTTTCATCATTCCATAAAATATTATGCCAAAACTTCTCTGGAGCGTCCAAGTGCCTTTTTGTCTACATTAAACCAGCAACAATGTATATGTGATATTGGACTGTCCCACTGATTTCCGTAAATCTTTAGCAGACACTCTTGGGTTCTTTTTTTTTTCACCTCTCTGAGCATTCTGTGCTGAACTCTCGGCATCATCTTTGGTGGACAGCCACTACTTGCCACTACCAGCCACACTCTCTTTGTTTGCAGACAATGTTTCTGACTGTCGATTGATAACCATCCAGACCTTTAGAGATGGCTTTGTATACTTTCCCAGCTTTATACGAATCAACAATCCTTAATCACAGGTCTTCCGACAGCTGTTTTGACTGAGCCATGATGCTCCTCAGACAATGCTTCTCATCAAGACATTTTTTACCAGGTGTGTGTTTTATAGTGGGTAGAGCAGCTTTAAACCACTCATCAGTGATTGGGCACACACCTGACTTAAAATGTTTGGTAAAAATTGCTTTCAATTGCTCTTTAAGTCTCGTTACGCAGAGGGTTCACTTACTTATTTTTTCCCCCTTCTGTCATTGTTTGCATGCTATCCTCATTAAAATATAAAAACCTATAAATGTTTGGGTGGTTTTAGTTAAAACAGTCACTGTATTTTCATCTGTGTGATTTTGACAATGATCAGATCACATTTGATGGTGATTTCATGCAGAAATGTGAGAAATTCCAAAAGGTTCAGATACTTTTTAATACCACTGTAGATGACTTTGCGCTGAGAAAGAAAATATGCCATTGTTTAAAAAACACAAAATCTAACATATTAAGAAGTTATTATTAGTAGTACTTATTACTTGAGTATTATTTTCACCGAATACTTTTATACTTGTACTTGAGTACATTTTTTAATGACTACTTTTACTTTAGTTCAATTATTTTGAAGTTATGCTAATCTTACTTGAGTAAAACTTTTGCTGACTCTACCCACCTCTGGAAATATAACACAAGCGATATTGTTTACATGTTTGGGAGCAATGTGAAAGGCTCCTGTCACACACACTTTGTTCTAAATTTTGCCAAAGCCCGTTTGATACAGTTCAGGTGAAGCTCTTCCACAACAAATTTATTCATGCGTGACTTGCTGATGAATGCCAAAAGGGCCTCCCAGATATTGTTCCTGCATAGGATTACAGCGGTGGAATTCAGATTAGTGCATTTGTGTCTCAACTCGGGTTATTTTAGAAGAAGAGATTTGCGAGAAACCTAACGTGGTCACAGTTATTAAGCATATAGGACACAATTTTAGCATCTCAATTTGAACAGCTTGCCTACAGGCACATTTTTTTCAATGACAACAAAATATTTAATTAGTTTGTTTTACTTTTTCTGTGAAGAAAAACTCTGCTGAGACTCAACTATTTGTATAGAAGCAATTAAAAAGCCAATTTCCCCTAAAATATCCCCATTACGTGATTTTAGTCTGAACTTTGACTTCATGCTGACAGTGGCTAAGCGAAGATGCTAAATAAGCAACCTGGCTTCCTTCCACAGTATTGAAAACACAAAAAAATGAGGCACCCTTAATAGGACCAAATGAGCCATTGTCTCTTCAAATGACAGCTGCCAATATGCTGTTAGAATCTATCGAGGATGTCATCAACTTTTATGGAGTTTCTAATGTCTGAACATATGCAGCTACACATCAGAGCTCCTGTTATTGCTGTCATGATTTCCTGCGTTGAGGTCACAGATCAATGATTTAATCTCGTTCTCCCGCCGAGTCGCCTGCTTAACCGTCAGCACTGCTTTCATATCAGTGTCTACCACAACAGAACAGAGGGGCCGACGATAGGAACGAGGAGACAACAGCTCTTCAATTTCCACTCGATTTAAACACTAACATTACTGTTACCCTTATTTCCTTTGCTGTTTTGTGTACATATCTTTTTCTCATCTCTGGTAAATTGTAAAGGGAAATGCATGTATGAACAGAAGGTTTAATGTATAGATATGTAATGAGAATCTATAGTAGTTCAATGTGTTTTGCTTTTCTGTGGGCTTATTGCAACACTTTTTCAAAATGCATGTGATGTGTGGAAAGAAATTCGAATGTGGGAGCCTCAAACCGTTGACTGCGCCTTTTTTTGTACTTCTCTTTTGGATTTCAATCAGCATATTGCACAAGTGCTGAGCATACTTCAAAAGTCCGACTGGGCTTATACATAAGAATAAAATCTCTTTGTTGTTTTGCTATTTCTTTGGCCTTTTGCAAATCATCCACGAATCCTCACAAAAAAGGATTGTGCTCAATTCACCTACGGTACAGCAGAAAGTACAGACACAGTGCCAACATTGGTTTTTACTGAGCAAAAGGAGTGTCCCAATACTTTTGTTAAAAAAAAAAAAAAAAAAAAAAAGGTATGAGTACTGTTATTTTAGAACAGTGGCGAACACCACAAGTTTCACATGTGGATTCACCAAACCTTTTGGAATTTACAACCAAAATATCTAAGCTAGCAAGCTAATAATTGAGTAAATTCCCGTTCAAAATTCTTCTCATTTTGATAGTATGTTTTATAAACAGGTCAAAACTTGAGACCACGCTGCCCATTGGTCTGTTGTATTCTCTCATACCAAGTGCGAGTCAACCTTCCACTGAGCAAACTGGTTGTTCCTCCCATTAGATCGAGGACTAGCAGCTAAAAGAAATGGTTTAAGCCTGTAAATTGGGAGCAAACCAGTCCAAAACCTGGTCTAAAAAGCCACTTTGCCTAGATTTTTTCAACGTACGAAAATAGGGCTTTGCGTTTGTTCACCTTTGCCGAACCCCTTGGACTTACTCACAGAACCCCTGAGGTTCAATCGAACCCAGTTTAAGAACCACTGCTTTAGAATGATAATTATTTGTCCAATTTACCTCAGTTAGCAAAGGTTTGGATGGTTTTATGTTTTATTGTATAACACTTGTGCAATGATTGTATTACAGTATATACAGTAGTTGTTAGGTTTTGTGTTTGGTTTCTCCTTGTGTGACTTGTCCCTGTGATTACCCATTGCTCTCACCTGTGTGTGTTTTCCCAGTGTATCCTGCAATCTGCATCCACCTGTGTTACCCAGCTGTTCCTCGTCTCGTTACCCCTTGTCTGCGTATATAATGACCCAGTTTCTTGTCACTCCTTGTTGCGTCATTGTCTATGTCTATGTCCGTCTTTGCCAAAGTCAAGTCCATTCCACGCCCTCGTGTACCAGTCCCTCTGCTTAAGTAAGTTTTGGTTTGAACATTGCCTTTTTGATCCCTAGTCCTTTTGTTTGTACTTTGTGCTTTTGGTTTGTTGTTATTAAAACGTGTTTTGAGTTCTCCTTCACCTGCCTCGCTGCCTTTGTTGTTTCCCTGCAATTGGGTCCACACAACCTGCCTGCCTGCCCACATTCCCTGACAGTAGTTGCGTATCTTTCACGCTGGCCAGAGGTGGGTAGAGTAGCATAAAATTGTACTCAAATAAGAGTAGCGTTATTTCAAATAATATTACTCAAGTAAAAGTAGTCATCAAAAAAATGCACTCAAGTAAAGGTAAAAAAGCATTTGGTAAAGAAAATACTCAGGTAATGAGTAACATTGTGAGTAACTGCTTACTATTTTTTTTCTTTTAAACAATGTTTTTTTTCTCAGCACAAAGTTATCTATATAAACTGTTATTATTATACTATATTATATCATTATTATACCCTAACCCTAAGCCAAAAAAAAAAAAAAAAAATCTGGTGAGAGAACAAAATCAACAGGAATGAAGAACTATTTGAACAAAGATCGTAAGTGCTCTCTAGTGGAGTAAATACTTCCTCAGTTGAATAGTTGAATAGTGAATAGTTCCTTCATTGATCATATCTCCGGTTTTCCGAGGTCAATCGGTGCCAAATAAAATCTTGGTAGTGAGGTTTAAATCCGTGCTTTAGAGTCATGTTGAGGGCAGCTGTTTATGGTTTTTTAATGACACCTAGTGACTGAACAGGCCAGCGTGATCAGAACGGCAAGCTTGAGTCTAATTGGTAAAATGTAGTCATGTCATTATTGTTGCCACCGTGTCATTGATGAAACTTGTAGTACGCTACTGTTCGTGTCGCTGGCAAAAAAAAAAAAAAAAAGTAAAATCTAAAATGTAAAATAAAGGGGAAAAATGTAACGACTAGGGTAGGCCTAAGTAGTGGAGTAAGAGTAGTGTTTCCTACCCTTAGAAGTAGGGATGGGAATTGATAGGATTTTTACGATTCCGATTCCATTATCGATATTGCTTAACGATTCAATTCTTTACCGATTCTCTTATCGATTCTAATTTGGGGAAAAAGAAGAACAAACGTTTTGATTGGCATCGAGTTTGTTTAATCAGAAGTCACAACCTTACAAACTCACAACGAGATCAAAAGAGGCCCAAAGCCTCAATGTTAACTGTGGCAATAAGTGGCAAATACACAAGAATGTGTAACATTTTACTGAAACATTTATCAAATAGAAAAAAAAAATATTGGTATATATTGGCAGATAGGTTTTTGTTCTGCCTTTGGCAATATGTGTTAAAGCAGGGGTCCCCAAACCTTTTCCTGTGAGGGCCACATAACTTTTCCCTTCTCTGATGAGGGGCCGGGGTCAGTTTGTAACAGAAAAAGTGTGACGATTGCAGAAGTGCATAAATGTAAAAAATTATTGATTTTCAGAAAGCCACAATCAAATAACCCTTTCTGGATTCTTTATAATAATAATAATAATAATTAATAACAAAAACATTATTAAGTAAATAGATAATAACCAAATAACCCTCTCTGAATTCTTAAAGGAAAAGGTCAGAAAATAAATAACACGATTGAGAAAAAAAAAATTTCAAAATGGCCGGACCAAATGGGGAGGCCGGCCGTATTTGGGCCACGGGTCTCAGTTTGGGTTAACGTGTATTATTTTACCATTACATTGAATTGCATGCCTTTTAGTTTTTGTGGCGCTTACACGCTCAAGTGGGGGCTCCCTTGCGCTTCCTCACGCGAAGAAGAACGCGCTCACGTGAAGAAGAGCGCGCTTACACCCAAAGAAGAAATGCCGCATCCAAGTGAGTGAGAGAGTTAGTGAGAGAGGGAAACACTTCTACGAGCCTAAGTTCTTTGTTAATGTTAATATCTACAGAGGCAACGCCTGTATGTATCATCTTTTGTGTTGTTGTTGTTGTGTTTCCACTCGCGATCGGACTCTTAAATCCAGTTGTGTAGTGGTTTGAACGATGTGCTAATGCTAGCGAACGAATGCTAACCATACTGTTATTAGCAGCTAATCATCGCTGATTTACGTTGATGCATACCTGTTTGCTATTAGGGACGAAATTGATTTGTTTCATTTCTATTCTTAGTTTCACTCTTCAAGTGATGATTGAATAAAGTCAGCAAATTATACCAACGTCTTCTGCATCGACATTTGGGAGTTTAGCTAGCTGTATAGCCAGGACTGAGCCTTAGCCTCTCTGTGAGGACAGAGCAGTTGTATTCCCTCCCGATGCAGTTATCTCCACCTTGCAATGACTGCAAGTTGCTTTGTTGTAATTTTTCCTCGTGAAGTGAAGACACACTTTCGAGCGTTTGAACCTACGTGCTGTCATTGCTATGTTTATGGCTGCAATGCTCGTGCTTACCCGTCGTAACCTTTCATTTTCACACTCTTTCCTGGTGAAGTGTAGTCAAACTTTGGAGCGAGTGGTTCTTGGCGCCATGCTAGTTTGATGCGTCTGGACAACAAGACACGTCACGACGCAATACGCGTCTTTAGGAATCGTTAAAGGGATCGTTAAGGCTTTTTCATTGTGATGTCGAGGCCTCGAAACACTCGGAACCGGTTCCGAATTGGAATCGGATTTCGATTCCCATCCCTACTTAGAAGTACACTTTTCTCAAAAGGTTACGCAAGTAAATGTAACTGAGTTAATGTAACGCGTTACTACCCACCTCTGGCAGATGGATCGCACCCCTAGTTTGTGGTTTAAAAAGTAGGTATTTCAGGTTGACCCTCATATAGGTTGCACCACAATACGCAATTTCGATACCAATATGACTGAAAAATGAATGAATAAAATGTATAACTAAAACTTAAACTATAATTTCATTACTTGCCTCTAATTTATTTAGTAACAACATAGTAACAACTATAAGTACATGACACAAACAATGCCAATGTGGTAAATACATTGAGTTTCTATTTTTTGTTTCGTAATTGTTGTTTGGCGACCTTATTTGTTGTGAAAGCCAAGATGGCTGCGCAACATACAGTACACAGTTGTAGGTTCAGCCGTGATGTTCAGTGGTGGATGAAGTGCTCACTTTTTTTTTTTTTTTTAACTTGAATAAATGTACAGATAAAAACCACACAAAAATATATAGGTAAAACTACAAGTATTTAAGAACAAAAAATACTCAAGAAAAAAATTACCAAAGTAAAAGTAAAAAAGTACTTGCTTTAAAATTTACTTTAGTAATAAGTAAATATTTTCTCCCGAATTCAAAGAAAGAACCAGAAAACTATTGACTGCTTAATTTTATTTAAAACTGTGCAGAATGGAAAAAACAAGCAATAAAATTGACTGCACTGTAAACAGAAGCTTAACAAGGCCAAAAGTCCAAAACTTAGCTTAGTGGCGGATTGCACCACCTCCACCTATTGTACAAAAGTGTGCAGCACCCATCTGAAGGTGCGCTGCTCTCACTGTTGGTTTTTATTGGTCAATATCTTGTTCACTTGCTTAATCTTGCTTGTACTCATGTTGCTGCCTCTAGTGCTCAATTACAGTATAGTTGCACTGGGCCTATTGATTGATTATTGAGGCATGAAAACTATCAATTCAGAATGTGAAAACAAACAAACAAACAAATGTAATGTGTAACGCAAGGGACAATTTGAAAAGTAGTGGAGGAAAAAGTACAGATAGGTGCTGTAAAATGCAGTGAGGTAAAAGTAAAAAGTACCAAGGGCATAGGTTTGCATCGGGACGGTAGGGACATAACACTACCAACTTTTCAGGATGCTTAAATTGTCCCCACCAACTTTTAAGCAACCTTATTTACATTATATAATGACTTCAAGTATATAGGTAATTTAGATTGTCTTCCCATGTTGTAAGGATAGAACCCTATCTGTCACATTTTTCACCCACTATAGTACTTTGCTCCCGAAGCTTTTGTGGTGGTGAATAATCACTCCTTTACATTCAGTTGGACTCTCAATGTTAGCCAAAGGTGCTAAATAAACAAGTTACATCATAAACATACACGTGGAACATGAATATGGCAGAAATAAACGCTTAAATACACGGTAAAGACGTTAACAGTGAGAGAGCGGCGTGCAGTTGGGTTGTGTGCAACCACATGGCAAGATGTGTCTGAGGTGAAGTTTTCTACATGTCCGTCCGCGATCAAAAGTAAGTAAATATTCCTTTATCGAGTTTGAAGTGTTGACTGTGAAACTGCTGCATTCACGGCCCTTTTAACATTGTGCAACGCAGAACCGTTAATTTTTTTGTATTCCTGGATAGTTAATGTTAGGGCCTCCGCCCCTCCCTCCTGACACCTAACCCACCTTGGGCAGGTGCACGTGTTTTTATCTGATTACAGGTTGAGAGGGGTGGAGCGGCCACAGGTGAGGGCAACTAACAATCAGCCTGCCTTAAAAGCCAGTGGACGCCACCACCTCGTCGCCCGATCAACTCGTCTGGTTCCACCGTCAGTTGTTTCTCGCATTGCTTTGATACGTTCCTCTGATCACCGGCTCACGACTTGTTTTTTCTCTCGCCCCAGGACCTGTTCTCTGCGCGCCCCTTGTCGGATTCCACGCCTGTCTCCCTCCGAGCTCCCTTGCCTCACGCCAGCTCAACTACCCTGAGCCAAGTCACCAGCCCTCGCCACATTCTTGTGATCACTAATAAAAAGATTACGCATCTCACCCCTGTGTGTCTGCTCCGGGATCCTCTCTTGCTCACGCAACCCTAACAGTTAAGAGATGATTAACAAGTTTGTATTTCTTGTGTATGATTGTTAATACAATCTGTGTTCGGATATTGCAATTTAAGTTTGCTTATAAAATCCGGACACTTATTCTGGAAGTTTTCAAAATGTTTCTTGAGTAGTTTTTGAAAACCAAGGTTTGAATCGAATGGTGTACCACCTAAACCAATACATATGCACTGCAAAACCTGAACCCCCCCAAAAACTTTCCTTATTTTCACTGTAAATCCACTAGAAATAAGTGAAATTATCTGGCAGTGCTTCAAAAAATCTTACTCACTTAGATTTATTGAAATAAAATAGCTAGCTGAAAGTAAGCTTAACAGACTTATTTTAAGCAAAAAGTATTGTTGAAAACATTATTTGAAAGCATTTTTTTCTTGATTTAGGTGAAAAATGACCAACTTTTAGATGTATGGGCTTAATAAGAACAAATACTACAGTAATATTTTCCCCAAGTTAAATGAAAGAATCTAAAGCATTAATTTTGTTAACTAGCCTTTAACACTCAAAACAAGATGGAGAAAACATTCGACTAAATTTAAGAAAAAATATCAGATTAAGATGTTATACTGTAAATTTGCAGTGTGAAAGTATAAATCAATGCAGATTTATTCTGCATTAACCATTTAGCCTATCAATTAATTAGGTTCATATTGGTGAGAAATGTCGCCCTGACCCCTGTTCACCCAATCTGTTTGATCTTAATAATGTCCCATCCCCAGCAAAAAGTGTACATGCAGGTTATGCTGTTATATCGTCCCTACCAATATTGAGAACAAACCTACGCCCTTGAAAAGTACCACTTCATATTTGTACTCAAGTAAAGTACAGATCTACGAGATGTTGTATTTTTTTAATATTAGACATTTGTAGATTATTTTGAGCGTAACTTGTCTCAATAGTTAGCATACATAGCTAATGTTAAGTTGTATGCTTTTTCAGTTTTACGATGGTCTAAATTGGGTAATGGTCACAGCGAGGACAGCATATTGGGCATGTAGGTCGCACCCGCGTTTATGGGCAAAAATTTTAGTAAAAAAAAAAAGCGATACATACACGAGTATATACAGTACCTAAAACAACCTGTGCCATTCATAAAAGTTTAATGATGGTGACAGTTCAACCACGAAACCTATATTTTTGCTATAGCCCTATATGTTTGTGTTACTTCTTTTATTCAAATGTGCTTGTTTATATATCTGTAACGTGGCTGAGTTAGAAAATGTGCCAACGCAACAAAAGTCAACTTCAAATGCATCTCCAGGCAAAGTCAACATGGCTTGTGTGAGAGAAGCCCTCTGCCGTCAACATTTGTTGATTTCAAGAGGAACACAGCGGGAGTGCCAAAAGGAAATGCTCACACTGCCTGAATGGAAGCAGAATCACTACTCATGCATGCAAACAAACAGACCTATAATTACATCCACTACATGTGGACTGGTGTCATTCTATTTGAGCTTGTTAATGTCTCTCATTATCTTCTTTTCATAAGGTTCAGAGTCCAGCAGTGCAGTTGATTTTTAGAGAGAATACACAACAATAATTTTGTGCAAGTATTATTGTTAATGTATCACACAATCTGACAGAAGCTATCCATTAAGGATGGATCACCTAAACTCACAATATGATGCACATCAATATGCCAGGGTCACGATACGATATTTCATGATACAATATCAAAAAATGTTGGGGTTGGTGGTGCGTCCCCTCTTCCCATCCCTGAAGACTGGTTGATGGGGGCACGGGGGACCCGGGGGACCACCCTGGATTCCTGGTGGGTGACGATGGCCCTTTGCTGGGCTGCGGGAGGAGGGATGGGCTTCGCTGACCCCCCCCCCCCCCCCCCCCCCCCGCCTGACCCCTCCCTGGGCTGGCTGGGTGGGAGCCGTGCGGGAGGAGGGATGAGCTGACCCGATCGGCCAGCCCCCGGTGGTGAGCAAGTTTTGGCTCGTTGTTTCCCTCCTGCGGGCAGGAGTGCTCGTTGCAGGGGATGCAGCTAGAGAACGACCGCCAGACAAACTGGTCGACATTGGAGGAGTGCATGGCTGCCCGAGCTCAAGCCGAGGATAGTGGTCTATTGGCTAGCACACAAAGAGGACCGAGGGGGTGGAAGCGATCATTGTGTGTGGGCGAGTGGCTTTCTCGGTGGACAGGGTGCATTGTCACCCACAAAATGCAAGTCACCTCCTTATTAAAACGTGTGCCATGATCCCAGTATTTGACATTATACAAAACATGTAATTTACTCACTTCCTCGTCAGTCCAATGGCCTGACAGTTCTTGGACTTGTTTAGTCCATTCCCCACAGTGACTGGGAACTTTTTGAAACCCAAAAAGAGTCACATGCCTCTCCCTGGTGCAGCAACAAAAGGGCGTAATGCGAAAAATAAATCAATTTATCCTCAAAATCAGCTGAATCTTCAGTCTTTCTGCATGCTACTGTATATACAACCCCTAACCCCTTGCACTCTCTGAGGCATGGACTTGATGGGTATTCTTCATCAATTTGGTGCCAGCTTTCTTTGATTGCAGTTGCCAGATCATCCTTGCAGGTCGGAGCCTTGCTGAGAACCATTTTCCCCCCAATTTCCACCACAGGTTATCAATATGGTTGAGATCTGGGCTATTTGCAGGCCATAACATTAACTGGATGAGTCTTTCTCTAAGGAATGCTTTAACAGTTTTAGCTCTGTGGCATGATGCATTTTCATCTTGGAAAATGACATATTTTCAGTTGAAGGGATATGTAAGCTGTCTAAAATTTGAATGTAAACTTGTGCATTCATTGAAGATTTAAACCACAACCATCTCCCCAGTGCCTTTGCCTGACATGCGGCCTCATATCATCAAGGACTGAGGGAATTTTGATGTTTCCTTCAGGCAGTCATCTTTGTAAATCTCACTGGAACAGCACCAAACAAAAGTTCCAGCATCATCACCTTGCCCAATGCAGATTCTTGATTTTTTCCTCAGAATGGAGTAATTCCATATATATTTCCCATCATTTGCTCTATAAAAGTCACATTTACATACCACCACAATGTTTTTATTCATTTCTTTTAGTGTTTCTGAATGCTAAATAGTTGCACTTTTGAACTAATTCATTATTGTTCAAGCTTTTTGTGTCTGAGTGATACTCGTCCGAGACTGTTGATTCCATACTTTTTTCTAGGGGTTGTAGTAATGGCTGTATTGTGAAGATAATCTCTACCGCTGACGTCACATTCACCTTCTTCCTCAACCCGAGACTGGAGCTGAAAGTCATTCATTTCACTCATGGCGCATGATTAAAAAAAATTGAATAAATATGTCGATCGCTTCCGCACACATCCAAGCGGTCCGTTTCATTCAGGAGCATAAAATACTGCGTGAAATATGAAAGAGACATGGTTTTTGCTGTCATAGGCAATTTTACTTAACTTGTAAAAACTGGCCAATGGAGGTTGGAGGAGGACCGTTGAGATCGTTGACCTATTCCGGCCGTATTGTCGAGCCAGTTCACTGACATGCACACCATGCTCGTATTTTTCCACCTGCACTAACCTTCTTGGGACCCATGTTGATTTTTCTCACAAGAAAATCTGCCGTGCATCCGTCTTGCGGGAAAACTATGAAATTGTCACGCTGTCATATATTGTCGTATTTCGAGCATGTTGTTATTAGTTGAGTCAAATTTTACGTCAGTTGTCAAAAGGATCGTATGTTGATGTGATCGTATGTCAAGGTACCACTGCATAAATAATATAAATATAAAAACCTTTCAAAGTTCATTTTCTATGCTAATTATTTCTTCAGTTTCTTTCCCAGTTGTTTCATTAACTGCTATTTATGCTATTTAGTTTGGTTTTATATGATAATTTTATTTTCGTTTTGAAACCATGAGTTTGAGTGACCTTAGATTTCAGTTGTAAGTTTGCTGGGTCAGTAATGTGATTTCACTGAAGTATTTGTGGACTGTACTGCTCAAATCATGTAGCAGTGTATCGAGTCATTATATCGATATCCATTTTTTTTTCAAACTCGACGCGTATCATGACTTTTCGTCTCACAATGTTTTTTCAAACAATATTTTGTCCCAAATGTACTATCTGTCCAGGACTATATTATTTTACTTGAGTGCCACAGTCTCTTCCAAAATTTTTAGCTTCATGCCTTTCTCCAATGTACTGTCAAATAACTGCTGTGAAAAAGCTCATTAAAGCAGACAGCCAGTGGTGGTCTCAGACTTTTACACAATAGTGTACTCTGTCAATAAACAACACTAAAATAGCAGATGGCACTAAAAGCAAAGAGAATTGCAAGTATGACACACTGGAGACAATAAATAATTGATGATAACATAAAAGTAAGAATCTGCAAAGAATGTATTGGACAAATGTGCTGATTTAGCAACTCCTGGGGCAGATGTTGTCTTGTTGTGCTTTCAGTCAGCAATTCGCAAGTGTCCGCAGGAGTCCATCACTCAAATGCCACTCATGTTCACATTCATGCTGGAGGAGAACAATAACAATGGCAGGTCATCACAGCGGCGTGTATCCCCGCTTTCTAACTTATTGGCTGCCATTGACAGTGGTAGGAGTCCAGTCTATTTGAAGTGAAAGTTCTCTTGGATGTCCTTTGCTGTTAATGTCAATGTACCCGACCTACGTGATTTAATCTTTATGACACTGAAGTCTCGTCCGTCATTTTGTCTCCAGTCGTTTTGTTTTTTAGTCATGTAAACAGTACCTTACTGTACCTCAAAGTATCTTAGTATTTACTTTATTTTATCAATATTATGTGTTCTGTCCTCACTAAACGTGAAATTGTTCAGCTCGATAGACAACAAACAAGGCAATGTGGTTTTTGAAGCTTTTATTCCTTCACTTTGACAATTTATAAAGCTGGATCACACATATGTACACTACTGTTCAAAACTGCACACATTTTAACGATAAAACACTTGACACAAAACAACTGGTGTTCAAACGTCCAACTAGTCTGCTCAATATGGAAAATTAGTACACTAAATTAGCCTAATTTGCCAAACAAAAGTCCGCTATCATAAATGTTATGAATGCTAACGGATTTACAATTCTCATAGCATGCATCCATCCGTCCGTCCGTCTGTCCGTCCGTCCGTCCGTCCGTCCGTCCGTCCGTCCGTCCGTCCATCCGTCCATCCATCCATCCATCCATCCATCATCTACTATGCTTGCTCCGGGGTCGGGTCGCGAGGGCAGCAACTTTAACAGGAAAGCCCAGACTTCCCTCTCCCCAGCTCCTCCGGCAGGATCCCAAGGCGTTCCCAGGCTAGCCGAGAGACTCAGGCCATGTCCACCTGTAGCAGGTTTTTTTTGAGGAGGATTCTGCCCTAATACGTCGGGGAAAAATAATTGCGTCCACACCTGCACGTTTGTGTAGAAAAAAACAAAACAAAAAAACTTCCACACCCAACCGCTTTTATTCATTTTTAAGTACATTCAAAACAATAAGATAATTGTCCAAAATACCCATTATTCAATAAGAAGCACAGCAAGAGTTTGTAAAACGAAATGGAAGCAAAAAAGCGCCTATTTATTATTCTCCAAATGTAAAAATTGGACTCATGTGTGACATGAGGACAAAATTTGTGCAGCCAGTGACATAAATCTTCGGTTATCAGTGTCCACATGGAGCCACCAACGCAGAATTCACAAATCTTCACCTTCCCCGTCGTTTTTAAGAACCCTCGTTTAAATTTGCGTGCGCGTGTGGATGATAGGTCAAACCGTAGAAAAATATCTTCTTTTTGCCAAATACCCTGCTTCATGTGGACATGGCCATAGTCTCTGCAGTGTGTCCTGAGGCGTCCGCAGAGCCTCCCGCCGGTCGGACATGCCCGGAACACCTCTCCGGGGAGGCGTCCAATAGGCATCAGAACCAGATGCCCGAACCACCTCAGCTGGCTCCTCTCAACGCGGAGGAGTAGATTCAGATTCAAAGATTTATTTGTCATTGACACCAGCTCTCACAAGATGACAACAGATGCAATGAAATTCCATTCAATGAGTGAGCATCGGGTCGCTGCAGAGTTTGTTCCGTGCTGCACCTTCTCTCCCTTCTGCAGAAATTACAGAGGAAGTTACAAGTAGACACACATTTATCATCCAACATAGCATGGACATGAAACGACACACAGGTCACGTGCAGGGATTTTTTGTACGAAAAAAGGAGAACTACCAGTCATGGTTTGAGAAGGGGGGGTGGGGGGGATCAGTGATAGTAAGAAAAAGGCGGTGGCCGACTGAAAGGGGGGGAGGTTGTGTGTGAGTGTGTGTATGCGCAAGTGTATCAATACTTGTATATGTCTGTAGACAAAATAAGAGTCGCAGGGCCCTGCGACTGGCCTTGGGAAGAGATCAAGGGCAACTGCGGCTCTCTCCAGGAGATCAAAGGGGTGGGGTAAGGGTGTTCGGGAAAGGAAAGGAAAATTAGAATCAAATTTAGCCAAATAAGTAATTTAATATGTTCAAATATGATTGGTCTTCAGTCAAATTTGCGCTCTTCATGGCGTAGGCGAGATCTCAGGTCCCATAAGTCATTGCCAATAGTCGCGGTCTGCCTCGACAGTTCAGTCACCTTCCCCGACAGTTCCGTCATCTGGCGCAGGGTAGCATCAACTTTTCTCCATCCTTCCTCGGACCGAAACGTGATTCCACGGAGCCAGTTCTCGGTCCGAGCCTTGACGCTATCTTCCAATGCCTTGAATCGCACCATTTTATCAGTGGCCAATTTGTTGATTTCCTTGAAAGTTGTTGTCTTGGAAACGTTCCGGTAGAGCAGGGAACCTTCTTAGCCAAGCAGAAGGAACCCCGCAACCGTCACGCCAAACAGCAAAATATCTTCGATATCCTCCACGGACAGGACAGTAAGACACGCTGGCTTACAGTGATCCCGTGAATCTCTCACATAACCAGCGGCGAAAGTCCTGTCCAGACAAGACGGCTCTCCTGGTGCACAGTGTCTTGTCGAATAAATCTTGTCAACTAATCAGATCCATTTTCGAATGAGGGACCAGCACGGTTGATCCACAGAGGAAATACAAAAAAAAAAACCCAGACAGACTAGATTAGACGAAGACAGCAGCAAGCAGCAGCAGGGAGGAAACACGTCCGCCCCCATCGAAGGCAGGAAGAAGAAACAGAGTAGCGGCTTAACACAGAGTCCCTCCCGGTTGACCGGGCTTCTCACCCTATCTCTAAGAGAGAGCCCGGACACCCTGCGGAGGTAACTCATTTCGGCCGCTTGTATCTGGGATCTTGTTCTTTCGGTCACAACGCACAGCTCGTGACCATAGGTGAGGGTAGGATCGACTGATAAATCGAGAGCTTCGCTTTTCGGCTCAGGTCCTTCTTCACCGCTACGGACCGGTTCAGAGTCCACATTACTGCAGATGCTGCAGTGACCCGCCTGTCAATCTCCGGCTGACTCCTACCCTTACTCGTGTACAAGACCCTGCGATAACGTGAACTCCTACATTTGGGGCAGGATCTCAGCCCCGACCCGGAGAGGGCACTCCACCTTTTTCCGAATGAGGACCAAGGTCTCGGATTTGGAGGTGCTGATCTTCCTCCCAACCGCTTCACACTTGACTGCAAATCGCTCCAGTGAGAGTTGGAGGTCACGGCTTGATGAAGCCAACAGCACCACATCATCTGCAAAAAGCAGAGAGGCAATGCTGAGGCCACCACACTGGACACCCTCAATGCTTTAGCTGCGCCAAGAAATTCTGTCCATAAAAGAATTGGTGACAAAAGGCAGCCTTGACGGAGTCCAACCCTCACTGGGAACGAATTCGACTTACTGCTGGCAATGCGAACAAAACTCTGAAACCATGCAGGAACCGAACAGCCCTTACCAAGGGGCTCGGTACCCCGTACCCCCGGAGCACCCCCCAAAAGGACTCCCCAAGGCACACGGTTGAACGCCTTCTTCAAATCCACAAAACATATGTAGACTGGTTGGGCGAACTCCCATGCACCCTCGAGGACCCCGCGGAGGGTGTAGAGCTGGTCCACAGTTCCACGGCCAGGACGAAAACCACACTGCTCCTTCTGAAGTCATAGTCATAGCTACTATGACATAGCAAATTGCTCACACATAACTCCACAAACTGTAGCTCTAAACTTCATTCAAAATGCGTACACAAACATAAATGAGCTGAAACAATTTAGAGCCTTATGTGGGCCAAACCAGAGCGAAGCTGTCCTTATAGCCATGTCAGACGAGTCTGCTCCTTAGTCAATACAGGGTGAGAGTCCAGCCAGACCCAATGCTGCCACAAGAGGGCAGTGTATCCTCCATCATTAAACAAAATACAAACAGTTATTTTGAGATTTCGGGGTTATTTAGGGGTACTTACAGGGTAAATTCCGACTTACGCGGAAATTCAGGTTACATCGCCAGCATAGGAATGGAACTCATTTGTAACCCGGGTAATACCTGTATGTGCGATAACATTTGCAAATATTAAACGTCAGATTGGTCTGTCAAAATAGTTTGATTGCAAGAATGTGAAAAAAGTTACTTTTCAAAAAAGTCGATTTTTGTCATTTTGCAGCTTAAAAAGTATTGCACAAAAAACACTTGTAAGTAGAAACTGGCAGGACACTTTTCACAAAAACATTAGCATGCCCATTGTTACCCATGAATAGAAAACAATTCCACTTTCTGAAGAAGTCAAAATGTTTAAGGCGTCGGGCTGATGGAAAAAAAACATCAATATTTTAAGACACCAATGTCTTAAAAAAAAAAAAAAAACTCAACAAAACTTTAGGTCATGGGGTGCCAGGATATCTACAGGAGTGTCACTTTTTGCCAGTTGCCCTCTGAGCAATTCATTTTCTTTTTAAGTCTTACACACAAAAGATAGTTTTTGATAACTTTGCTTTTCTAGTTTAAGTCAATTTCCCACTTTTCTAGTGGTGACAGAGTTGCAGCGTGAAGGGAAAAGCCGTATTGATTGGAGAGCGGGAGGCTTTATCCCCCTGTCAGCACCCGTGATCCTTCAGAGACACGCACACACACCCACCCACCCACACACACTTTTGCACATACATGCACGCCATGTTTGCCATGAAGCAGCCTAATTTTTTTTTCTTTCCCTTTTGTGATCATTATAACTTCTTCCAATGCTGTCTTACTTTTTTATCCAGTAAAAATGTCTCAACATGGGAGTCCTATTGTGTCGCTGCGATGGAATTAGCGTCCCAGACTGAACAGTTGCATTATTATTCAGTCTCGGTATTGATGTTTGTTGTCCCCCCTCTTCTACACCCATTTTGCAGCCGCAAAGAAAGGCGAGCGTACAGAGCCAAAGACAGGCAAGTGTTTGATAAGAACCCCTATTACAGGCCTTATTTAGCCCGGTATTACATCTTGGTAAATATAAACATTGTCGCCTGCAAACAGAGCGGGCCTGTTAAGCCCTGTTTGACAATGCAGTATGAAGGCTTTTGGGAGCAGTTAAGGACATGTTGATAAGAGAGTGCTGTGATTGAAATCATTGCTAAGCATCAAATTTTCATGAAATGCTCTACTTCACCGTAATGGCCAACGCCGCAATGAATGGTCGCACATTATGGGATATTGAAAATACATTAGTTTCCCCATGACTGGTTGTTTCTAGAGGTAAACAAAACAGAAAGTGTGCAATGAGTCTTATAGCTTGCAGTTGAGAATAATGTTGCATGTCATTTGTAACATTAAGAAAGCTGACCTTTAGGGGACATATTATGCAATTGAGTTACAATTTCAAATAGTTCATATTTAAAACATGCTTTTATCAAAATACCTCACAGTTAAAAAAAAAAAAAGACCTTCAGTACATGGAAAATTCATTTTATGAAAACAGTGTTGAATTTAGCAGCCCAGGCATTAACTTGACGGTCCGAGGTACTTCGGTTTTACTTCCGCGTGTCTACATGCAACTTCCATTTTAGAATTTCTCCATCCAAAACAACAGTGGAGCTGGAGTAACATTATTGACCAAAATCCCTTAAAAAAAAAGACAATTTGGAAATACCGCATCCGTCTGTCATCATCACGAGAGGTGAGGACAACATGTTCATGAAGGCAGATGTGGAACCAAGCTTGTGCCGCCACAAAGACCGGGTGTTTTTGTAGCCATGTTGCCGCTGTGTTATAGAAGGTGCGTTCTTACTATCCGTGCATTTTCATGTGTCCAGTGCTCAAAAAAAATACTAAAGTTAAAATGTTGAGCATCAAATGACTTGTTGCCTTTGATGTTTTTATTATGATGATGTAATTATGATCATCTTTAATATTGTTTACTACAACTACTGTATCTGTTGCTAGCCTGTTGCTAATCAGTATGTGTGGATGGCAGAATTATGTCAATGCATAAATGCAAGTGTTACAAGTTTTTTTGTCTGTTTGTTTACAGGTGGAAAACGCTGTAGGCGAAGGGAAGATAAGTTCATGTGCCTCACAACAACACTTACTGTACGTTGATGGACATATATCGAGACTACGTGCGTTCTACCTGGGGCCGGCCGAGAGGCTGCAGCGGGAAACAGTGGCTCGCCTCGCAGCGGAGGTAAGCTCGATCCCGAGATCCAACTACTGTACCATATTTTCCGCACTATAAGGAGCACTGGATTATAAAGCGCACCTTAAATGAATGACATATTTTAAAACTTTTTCCATATATAAGGCGCAACATATTATAAAGCGCATAGAATAAACACTACATTAGAGGCTGGGGTTATTTAATGCATCCCATTGACAGTGCTGCGCTAAAGGGAATGTCAACAAAACAGCAACACAACAGCAAAGTTAAACATGTAGTGCAACATTTATACCACATAGTGGAGGGGAACTTTTTTCTTTTCCACAGTCACCCTTTTTGTGTCAGATGGGTTATAATTTTTTATAGTTTTTCATGTATAAAGGCCAAAAACGCCTATGACCAGGGGTTCACATAAGTGGTCCGCATGCGCGCATGCGTACTGGATGTAGACAAATGCGCTGGCCCTCAACGGCTTCCATACGCTTTTGCGTACCGATGGCTGACCACTCTATTTGCGGCGGACACGAGAAAATAACTTCTCAAAATATCGAAGAGGCAGGCCCCACTGAGTAATTATTTCTGTGTTCCCCCACCCCCGTCAAAAGACAGACAGACGGCAGAGACGTCACCGGAGCTACCGGAAAAAAAGGACTTTTGCTGAAAAGTGGCTGCAGGAGGTACCATGGCTAGAAGTAAATGATGCTGGCACGGAAATGTGGTGTTCAGCCATTCCTTACTACGCGGCGAAACGTCCTACACAATGCTCAGGGCGCTTGCGCATGCGTGGTTAGAAGCGGCGAGTACTCACTATTTTTGTTTTTATTTAGTTATTTAGAACCTTTTCACTGCCTCAAAGATACTTTTTGCATGTATTACCCTCTCATACTTTTAACCATTGTGTTTTTTTTGTGTTAGCTTTGAAGCAGTTGACCACATTAGTCACGTAGCGTATTTAAACCGTCCTTATTTGATATAACTACATTTAAGTATTTTCTGCAGGCATTTTTTTTAGTACATTATACCTGTATGCATCTAAACAAAACAAGTTTAGAGCGCACGGTAGTACTTTAGGTGTCAAATTCGACTAATGTAGGACGTTTTGTCGATGTAGCATATTTTGGCAGAACAGCGGCACAAAATGTGCCGTGAGAATCCCAATGTCGCTGATAAGAGCAGCGCATTTTATGTAGGGTCAAAGAATTTCAGCCATCCAAACTTTGAAAAGCACGAAAAAAAACAGAGCATGTGGCAATTAAGCAAACTATCGAAAATCGATGTCAGATAGGACCCCACTCGCCCTATGGACAAGTGGCGGAATAAAGGTAATGAAAACCGCCATGCACTGACAAACGTGTTTTTGTTCGCATTTTACAAAGCTTAACATGCACGTTCAACAAGGTCTTATGAGGAGGACATCCCACTTTTACAAAGGCTTGGAGTTAATGTGGGAGCCGCATAATGCCCTTTATTTTGAATTGGTGCTTTTATGTTTATTTCTTTACATTTCACTTTAAAGTAATGGCAATTTCGTTGTGCCAGTTGATGTTAATTAAGCCTTAATTGTTATTGTAATTAATTAAAGTTAATTAGCTCTAAGTAAAGCTTGTCATAATTTTATCGCATCAGGCGGGTCGGCTCTCAAGCTCAATGAGGACCAAGTCACATCTCCAGGTCCTCCTCTGAGAACCTGGGCAAAAAAATATGTGCACCCCTGCCTATGACTATACCTGCTGCTTATGTTGAATTATCAAATATAAAACTATTTATTCACATTTTGGGGGGGATTTTTTGTGTTTTTGGTCCCAAAATGTTGATTTAGAATTGTTTTGTATATTATAATGGAGAGTGTTATTTGTGGTTTTCTTATTATAATGGTACAATTTTTGTTTGCAAATTTTTATAAATCAATCAATCAAAAAAAAAAAAAAAAAAAAAAAAAACTGTTGAGGCACAATATTGATTCATATATAAGGTGCACTGGATAATAAGGCCCACTGTCAGCTTTTGAGAAAATTTAAGGCTTTTGGGTGCACCTTATAGTGCCGAAAATACGGTACAAGCTTTTTAACTGCAGCAACTTTATTGGAGCTGGAATTACCGAGGACAGCGGGAGAAAGCCCGTATGGAGGCCGCCGAGTGTCTCCGTAATGTCAGGTGAAAGTTTGACGAGGCTCCCATAAGCTCTGCCGTCTGATAACACACTCCTCCTAAACTCCACCTTCGTTAATATTTTTCTAATAATTTTATAAATTGTGATTTATTGACCTGTTTTGCACATGCACCAATCGTTTTAAATAAAACAAGAAATGGAATCATGTTGTCCAAATGTTTTATTGCGATCAATATTACTACCGTATTTTTCGGACTATAAGTCACAGTTTTTTTCATAGTTTGGCTGGGGATGAGACTTATACTCTGGAGCAACTTATGTGTGAAATTATTAACACATTATTATATCATTTCACATGTTATTTTGGAGTGACACTGATGGCTTGCTAAACTTGTTACCATGTTCTTTATGCTATAGTTTTCTGAATAACTCTTAATAGCTATGTTATGTTAATATACCGGCCATGTTCTCATTTCGTTGTTCATGCATCACGTAACATCATCATACAGTACACTTATTCAGCATGTTGTTCTCTATTGTATTTTTACTTTAAATTGCCATTCAAGATGACATATCTGTTCTATGTGTTGGATTTTATCAAGTAAATTTCCCCAAAAATGCGACTTATACTCCGATGCGACTTATAGTTTTTTTTTTCTTCTTCATTGCGCATTTTTGGGCTGGTGCGACTTATACTCAGGTGCGACTTATAATTTGAAAACTACGGTACTATTTTTGTTTATATGTACATATACGTTGCCGCCCTTTCCCTTTGGAACTCACTCCTTAAACCCATCCGTACCTGTTCAGACCTTCCCACATTCAAAAAACTCACCTTTTTAAACTAGTTTTTATCTTATAATTGTTTTCTCTGTTGTTTTGTTCTGTTTACGTAGTTTGCTGTTTTTTATTCCAACTGTAAAGCGTCTTTGAGCATTGGTTAAAGCGCTCTACAAATAAAATGTATTATGATTATTATTATACCTTATAGTATTTCCTTGTAACAACAAAATCCGTGTCAGCTATTGTCATTCAGCAAATGTAATATCATTTGTAATTTCACCTCATTTTGGTCATTCAAGTGGCTGGTGTATCAATCTACACCTCACGTCAACACAGGCTGACAGATTGTTATAATTTTGTCCGCGAATGATCAAAGAAGTGATAAGAACAATCATACAATCTTTTAGACATATTCTTGGATTTAAATCACATCCTTAACTTCTTGTCTGCAGCTGGTGGTTTCGATTTAAGGCATATCGTGAGGTAGATCCACACTGTCGCTTTGAAGCTGGTGGCTGATCAAAACATCCCACTTATATATGGCGCTTCCAGGAATTGACGCACAGCACAGAAAGTCTCGGAGTGTCATCTTCGTCGTGCTGAATCCATTTTTGGAGATTCCGTGGGTTCTTCTGGATTGATTTTGCAGTTTTAACTTTGTCAACACACTGCTTACTTCAACCGCAATTCATGTTGTCCTTTCTAAACCAGATGTTCGAAGCAGACATTTTCCAAGATGACGCCGCCCATATTTTGCTCAGGAAACTTGACTAAAAAGTTAGGAAATTTCCTGTGATTTTAGGGCAATTCTAGGTCACATACTGTAGATTTTGGGGCTATTTCATGTCACTTCCGGTAGTTTTCGGGTCATTTGTTTTACCAGTTGAAACGAATGGGTCCCTAAATAAAGTGGGATAGTTTTGTCAAATTTTACCCATCACCCTAACCCTACCTTTCACATTTTTAGTGCCGATGACGATGATAGATGTCTAATCATGTGGCTCTTTTCATCCGTCGGCTGTGAATCTAAATGAGTTTGTCACTAGCAGACGTCCATTCCATTTTTAACTGGGATAGCTAGATTCAAAGTTAACTTCTTTCTAGCTCTCAAGTGATTATTTCTGCTGAAGCTGATTTCTCAGCTGTGACCGCGAGCATCAGGTTCACCGTCTAGACCCGTCTAATGGCACCCCTGCATCTCTATCGATCTAGGACAGTACCTGAGTGGTCTGCCCACACGTTAGTCTTTATTATCTATTGTGATTGCTGAAAAGCCAGCGGCTTTTTTTCTCTTCTACTCTGGTGACACGAAAAGACTGCCTCCTCGTCTTGTTGCAATTATTGCAAGCAGAAGTTGAGGAGTGTGACTCACTGAAGGTTAGGCATCATCTCACCTCTCTCTGAAGTGTATATCAAGGGAACTTTGGATTTTGATGACAATTAAATTCATTCAAATATCTGAATTTGAAGTAGGCCTATTTGGTATGTGTGTGACTGAATACAATCACTTTGTCATCTTAAGTATGTATTCTTGATTCAAGATGATTGCCACGAAGGCCTAATAGGCTTCAAATTATACACTAAAATGTATGTAGTGAAGAGTTATTATCCTCTTAGAGTCAATTTGACTTTGCGTGGCATATCCATGGAGATGTTTGGCACACTTGACTCTTTTTAGTTTACTTTCAAGAGTTCTGACCATAGAAAGCCTGCCTGGCCATCTGATTTGTCGCTGTGTGTTTTTGCTTCACAATTTTTTAAAACCGTTTTTGTTAGGAATGTCCCCGATCAGATCACGTGATCGGAAATCTCGCCCAATCTCGTCATTTTGAGAAGATCGGAAATCGGATGAAAAGATAGGGGTTTTAAAATTGATTTATTTTTAGGTATTAACTAACGTGTTGCCTTTGATGATGACGTCCAATCCACTTTGACTGGTTGCTGCTGGGTAGCAAAGATCGCTCACAAAATGATCACTCAATAACAGCCTGCCCAGTTCAAATAAATTGAAAGTGCATGGCTGCCAATGGCAGTGAATAGGTTAAGGGCTACAAGCGACAAAATAATCCAGAGGTATAACGATTGGGTACATCCCTGTTCCGATCACTTGATCGTAAATCAGTGCCTGAGCACATCATTTGTAGTAAAAAATGATGGGGTTTTTTAGATTTGTTTTCCTTTAAGGGCAACAAAGCAAACATTGGGATGCACAAGAATATCGTCAAAAGAAAGAAAAAAAAATTGTTTCGTACTACACACAATTTTTAGACGATCGGAATCTGGTGGAAAGGTTTTTTATGTTTTTTCAGATGGACAAGGATATTGTCAAAATAAACAACAAATGTATGCTTTGTAATAAATTACTGCACTATGTGGTAATATAGTGAATGTGGTCCCATCACTATGTAGGACACACACACACGCTCACACCGTACCTGTTAATAATTTGCTGGTTCCGCTTGTTAGTCTTCGCAGAAGTCTGGGGTGCACACTAGGCTGCCGCTATAACAACCTGATGCCATACCCTTCAGTTAACAAACTTTTTCACAAGCATTCATTCTCCGTTTGCACGCTGGACTGTCAAAACCGAGTGCTCATTGACTCCCTGCTTTTATGACGTCAAGTGCGGGACGTCAGCGGGTGACGTCACCGTATAGGGTGTCTTTTTTATAACCAAAGTAGATTTATTTTTCTTTCTCAGTGTTGTTGAGATGCAGGTGTACCAGTATTATGTTTGTTGTATTATTCTTTAATTTACAATAAAGCAAATATTAAATGAAATAGAGTTGTAGAGCAGAGAAGCAGACTTTTTGAGGTAATTGGTTTGAAGGGAGGGGCCTGAAGATACAGTGCTGCTCAAAAGTTTGTGAACCCCCTCAACATTTTGGAATTTTCTATTATTTCAACCTGATTTCCTAATCAATCAATTCAGTAGTTTTTTTTTGTTTTTTTAACAGTTGTGTTGTCGAGACTAAATTAAAAAGAGTTTTCATCAACTGATGTAGGTGCAAAATTGAACTGTTTGGTCACAACCAAAACCGCCATGTCTGGCGAAAAGTCAACACTGCATACCACCAAAAGAACCTTCTCCCAACAGTGAAGCATGGAGGTGGGAATGTCAAGATCTGGGCTTGCTTTTCATCCTCAGGACCTGGACAACTCCACATAGTCCAGGGAATCATGAATTCTGAGGAATATTGTCAAATCCTAGAACATAACCTGACGCCATCTGTTTTGAAGTTAAAGCTTGGCAGAAGGTGGATCATGCAACATGATAATGATCCAAAGCATTCCAGCAATACAACCAAGGAATGGCTGAAAAAGAAGAAGATTCGTGTTCTGGACTGGCCCAGTCAAAGTCCTGACCTAAATCCCATTGAAATGCTGTGGCGGGACCTGAAGCGAGCAGTTCATGCCAGACGCCCATCAAACCTCTCTCAACTGACTGCGTTCTGCAAGGAAGAATGGGCAAAAATCCCCCAAAGTAGATGTGAGAGGCTGATTAGTCACTACAGAAACCGTTTGGTTGAGGTAATCTCTGCAAAAGGAGGCGCAATATCCTATTAACTGAAGGGGTTCACATACTTTTGCACACATGATATCTGAGTTTTTCTTAAATCAACCACTTTTGTTAAATAAAGAACGACAATATAACTATTTCTTTTGTTTCAGTCCATTATTTGGAATGTCAGTATTGTGGATTAGGGTATAACTTAACATTTAATAAGGTTATTTTAGTTTTTTTTACAAAAAATCTGACCATCGCTGTGGGGTTCACAAACTTTCGAGCAGCACTGTATATAAAGAGAGACCGACCTTGCCCTCTCGGAGTCATACAGTGAGGCAAATAAGTATTTTGTCAACCACCAATTGTGCAAGTTCTCCTACTTGAAAAGATTAGAGAGACATGTAATTGTCATTGTGGGTAAACCTCAAACATGAGAGACAGAATGTGGAGAAAAAAAACAGAAAATCACATTCTTCGATTTCTTTCTTCGTGGAAAATAAGTATTTGGTCACCTACAAACAAGCAAGATTTCTGGCTGTCAAAGAGGTCTAACATCTTCAAATGAGGTCTAACGAGGTGTAACAAGGCTCCACTCGTTACCTGTATCAACGGCACCAGTTTTAACTCATTATTGGTATAAAAGACACCTGTCCACAATCTCAGTCAGTCACACTCCAAACTCTACTATGGCCAAGACCAAAGAGCTGTCGAAGGACACCAGAGACAAAACTGTAGACCTGCACCAGGCTGGTAAGACTGAATCTGCAATAGGTAAAACACTTGGTGTAAAGAAATCAACTGTGGGAGCAATTATTAGAAAATGAAAGACATACAAGACCACTGATAATCTTCCTTGATCTGGGGCTCCATGCAAGATCTCACCCCATGGCATCAAAATGATAACAAGAACGGTGAGCAAAACGCCAGAATCCACAGAACCACACGGGGGGACCTAGTGAATGACCTACAAAGAGCTGGGACCACAGTAACAAAGGTTACTACCAGTAACACAATGCACCGCCAGGGACCCAAATCCTGCACTGCCAGACGTGTCCCCCTGCTGAAGCCAGTACAGATCCAGGGCTGTCTGCGGTTCGCTAGAGAGCATTTGGATGATCCAATAGTGGACTGGGAGAATGTGTTATGGTCAGATGAAACCAAAATAGAACTTTTTGGTAGAAACACAGGTTCTCGTGTTTGGAGGAGAAAGAATACAGAATTGCATCTGAAGAACACCATAGCCACTGTGAAGCATGGGGGTTGAAACATCATGCTTTGGGGCTTTTTTTTTCTGAAAAGGGACCAGGACGACTGATCTGTGTAAAGGAAAGAATGAATGGAGCCATGTATTGAGAGATTTTGAGTGAAAATCTCCTTCCATCAGCAAGGCCATTGAAGATGAGACTGGCTGGGTCTTTCAGCATGACAATGATCCCAAACACACAGCCAGGGCAACAAAGAAGTGGCTTCGTAAGAAGCATTTCAAGGTCCTGGAGTGGCCTCGCCAGTCTCCAGATCTCAACCCCATAGAAAATCTGTGGAGGGAGTTGAAAGTCCGTTTTGCCCAACGACAGCCAAAATACCAGCAACAGTGTGTTAAAAGCTTGTGAAGAGTTACAGAAAATGTTTGGCTTCCGTTATTGCCAACAAAGGGTGAATAAGAAAGTATTGAGATGAACTTTTGGTATTGATGAAATACTTATTTTCCACCATGATTTGCAAATAAATTCTTTAAAAATCAAAAATGCGATTTTCTGTTTTTTTTTTTCCACATTCTGTCTCTCATGGTTGAGGTTTACCCTCGTTGACAATTACAGGCCTCTGATATTTTCAAGTGGGAGAACTTGCACAATTGACAGTTGACTAAATACTTATTTGCCCCAATGTATATAGAAATATAAGAAACATCCAGTTCCTCCAGGAGATTAGTGAAATTTGCAAGGTACGTAACCACACTGTAGTTGATTAAATTGAACTGAATCGACAGCAAGCTTGTTCAGTTTTATTTTTTTTCTATTTTATAAAATGTTCCAGATTTGGACCAAAATGGAGAAGAAAAAGAAAAGAGGGACAGAGACCGGTAGGCTGCCAACGCCCACCGCCTCGGCTCTGCACATCACGTGCAATGCCCTGCCCGCGTCCTGCAGGAATATCATCCTCCGCAAGATACCGGGGGTCAAGTATGTCTGCATGGGGAATGCCAATTCTGACCCAATGGAGCACTAATTTGGCAAGCTCCGCCAAATGTGCAGCACCAATTTCTGGACTAGCATAAAGAACTTCATGGTCAGCAATAGGCTGGCACAGCTTAAGCTCGTCGGGTTCTACCCGGTGGACGTGTAGGCTGACCTGGACCGTGCCAAGGCAGAGGAGAAAAAAGATGACGAGGTGATCTTGATGTTCCTGGCGGCCTCAGACACGACCTTGCAAGGGTACAGGTGCCAGGAGGGGCACAGGCTGGTCAACACCATTTTGCCTCACATCAGCAGGTCACTCTTCAACTGTTTTGATGCGAACTTCTCCAAGGATGTGACTTCCGAAGCGAGGACGTACAAGGCCTTAGAGTGGCAGACTGACAGAAAGAAGATGGCGAGGAACAGTGACTTGTACAAGTCAAGGAAGCTGACAAGACATAGTCCAATATTCATTTGCATGCAATATTCTATGTTCAATACTTTCTGACCTGCAATATTCAAAGCATTAACTGTCAAACTGCTGCTCATTCACTTCGATTATTTGCACGCCTGCACATACGACTATCTCATACGCATTTTATATTTGTTTATTTGAATTTTATACTTGCAAGTCACTTTTGCGATTTTCATTTATAAACACAGTATAGGGAAATGCTCCACAATTTTATTGTAAACAATAAAGGGTGATTTCTATTCTATTCTATTGTATAATAAGTTGTGATTGTATACACAGTGCCTTGCAAAAGTATTCGGCCCCCTTGAACCTTGCAACCTTTCGCCACATTTCAGGCTTCAAACATAAAGATATAAAATTTAAATTTTTTGTCAAGAATCAACAACAAGTGGGACACAATCGTGAAGTGGAACAAAATTTATTGGATAATTTAAACTTTTTTAACAAATAAAAAACTGAAAAGTGGGGCGTGCAATATTATTCGGCCCCCTTGCGTTAATACTTTGTAGCGCCACCTTTTGCTCCAATTACAGCTGCAAGTCGCTTGGGGTATGTTTCTATCAGTTTTGCACATAGAGAGACTGATAGTCTTGCCAATTCTTCCTTGCAAAACAGCTCAAGCTCAGTGAGGCTGGATGGAGAGTTTTTGTGAACAGCAGTCTTCAGCTCTTTCCACAGATTCTCGATTGGATTCAGGTCTGGACTTTGACTTGGCCATTCTAACACCTGGATACGTTTATTTTTTAACCATTCCATTGTAGATTTGGCTTTATGTTTTGGATCATTGTCCTGTTGGAAGATAAATCTCCGTCCCAGTCTCAGGTCTTGTGCAGATACCAACAGGTTTTCTTCCAGAATGTTCCTGTATTTGGCTGCATCCATCTTCCCGTCAATTTTAACCATCTTCCCTGTCCCTGCTGAAGAAAAGCAGGCCATGATGCTGCCACCACCATGTTTGACAGTGGGGATGGTGTGTTCAAGGTGATGAGCTGTGTTGCTTTTACGCCAAACATATCGTTTTGCATTGTGGCCAAAATGTTCAATTTTGGTTTCATCTGACCAGAGCACCTTCTTCCACATGTTTGGTGTGTCTCCCAGGTGGCTCGTGGCAAACTTTAAACGAGACTTTTTATGGATATCTTTGAGAAATGGCTTTCTTCTTGCCACTCTTCCATACAGGCCAGATTTGTGCAGTGTACGACTGATTGTTGTCCTATGGACAGACTCTCCCACCTCAGCTGTAGATCTCTGCAGTTCATCCAGAGTGATCATGGGCCACTTGGCTGCATCTCTGATCAGTTTTCTCCTTGTTTGAGAAGAAAGTTTGCAAGGACGGCCGGGTCTTGGTAGATTTGCAGTGGTCTGATGCTCCTTCCATTTCTATATGATGGCTTGCACAGTGCTCCTTGAGATGTTTAAAGCTTGGGAAATCTTTTTGTATCCAAAGCCGGCTTTAACCTTCTCCACAACAGTATCTCGGACCTGCCTGGTGTGTTCCTTGGTTTTCATAATGCTCTCTGCACTTTAAACAGAACCCTGAGACTATCACAGAGCAGGTGCATTTATACGGAGACTTGATTACACACAGGTGGACTCTATTTATCATCATCGGTCATTTAGGACAACATTGGATCATTCAGAGATCCTCACTGAACTTCTGGAGTGAGTTTAAATTATCCAATAAATGTTGTTCCACTTCACGATTGTGTCCCACTTGTTGTTGATTCTTGACAAAAAAATAAAATTTCATATCTTTATGTTTGAAGCCTGAAATGTGGCGAAAGGTTGCAAGATTCAAGGGGGCCGAATACTTTTGCAAGGCACTGTACAATTCATTAATAATCTATTTACAGTATATATTATTTATAATTGATTCAGCATGTTTTCTTCAAGTTTCTGATGTGAAAACTGATTTATTATCTGTTGAAAACTTGCAGTAAACAAACAAAAAAAATTAACTTGCTATTTTGGGCAAAAACTTACGTTTATTATTGCTATTGATCCTGAAAATATAGTTGAGTATATCTGCATATTTTAATTTTTGTGCATCTAGTGTAAAATCTGAGAATTTTATAGCCAGGTTATGTTTTGTTGTAAAAAAAAAAAAAAAAAAAAAAAATTCATCAGGATTTTATAAGGGAACGACTTTGAATTTTTTGATGCCGCTGCTCATGGAGACTCAAAAATGGCAGTTGTTTTGGTTTTAGGTCGGTAGCAGTTTTGGTTTTGAAAATATAATAGTTTTTGAAATAAGCCCCCCTACCAATCGTCCCAATTTCCCGTGTCCTGTCAAGTATTATGAAGTCTATGCAACTATGTTTAGTGATTATGATGCCAAAATGTTAGGTTTTTCCGTTATTTTGTCCAACCCCTGTTGATGGTTGCTTTTGCTTTACATGCAAAGCTACCATCAACGACAATAAATTACCAGGCTCATAAATACTAAAATAATAAATCTTCTTATTATATTTTCTTGATTGGCTTGTTGCCTCATGGTATCATTGCAATTGACATATCCTCTTCTACGTTCAGAGATTTTGGATTAAAATCTCGGCTCTCACTTGCATTTCCCCCTAAAATGCATTCACTGCAGGTTCATTGCAGACTTTAAATTGCCTATAGGTGTGAATGGCTACTTTTCTATGTGACTGTCTGGTGACCAATTTCAGGTTGTACAATCTCATTGCATCTCCCATGATGTAATACTTCCCCTTTATTTATTTTTAAAAAAATCTTTCTCTGGGTCTTTTTCTGCAGATTTTGGTGCAGAACACCAGCACTCTTGAGGAATATTTTTAAACGCTGAGCAGCATCAAGAGAAACGGCTGCCACTAGAGGCTGCACTCTCCGTGACACCGGTGTGCACATCAATGAAGAGAGATGGAGAAAGTACCTGAGAATTCAATGGAGAACGTGAGAAAATAGGATAGTGAGCCAGCATCCATCAGTCGGTCTCGGCGGGAGGGAGTGACGGAGTGAAGAGGTAAAGCGAAGTGAGCATCTGACAGGCTAAAAGAGAGGGAGAGCGGGATAGGTAGAGGGGGCGTTTCAGCTTCCCAGTGAGAGAGCAAGTGGAGCTGCGCGCTTGGCTTGTCCTCACAATCTCCACTGCAGCTGAGCGGAGGGGATGAGAGAGCGCATCTGAGCCCAGTGCATGCACAGAGGACCACCAACAGCATCACCATCAGCGGCGGCTAAGCTCTCCATGCACCGATCTTCATATAAAAGGGTCCTGGACTTGTGAAGCAGATACAGTTTGATTGAGAGCAAAGAGGGAGAGGTCCGCCTGATTTCCCAAGCTTTTGGCAAGTCACCTCAGAGTCGGTGAGTGAAGTTGTTTGAAGTTGTGGGTTTATGTATGTGCGTTTATTTGTGTTGCCTTACCACTGAGGAATACTGACAGCTTTTTGGATGCTGGGGTTATGTTGAATTGTTGGTACTCATTTTAAGCTTTCTCGTGAAAATGATTGATTATCTTAGAAATGCAGTTAGAGGGTCACATTAAAGCCACACATTGTGCCCATTTAAAAAAACGTGAGCATTTGTGGATTCATTTTTTAGGCTCTTTTTCAAAGCAGTTTCTGCGAGGCTTTATACAATTTTAGACTTGTTTGTCAACCTTGTCTCAGTAGTCTCGGGGTGCAAAGGTGTCTCACACATCTGTTGTTTAAAATGTACTACTATTATTTGCCAGTTTTACATTCATAAGATGCACTGATATATTAAAACAAACTGTAAGAAAAAATGTTTTCTAAGAACGATGTTGAGGCAGTTTCATGTCATATGTATTTGTTTGTTGTTCTAGCGTAAAAGATAAGATTAACAAGAGGCGTTTAACCATTTTTCTCATGTGAACTATGAGTGCACTGTGTAGGAGTAGTTTCGTAAAAACCACATCACAATGCTACTTCTATAATAATGTAAAATTAATACCGCACTGAGAGTATTAATCAAAATCTGTAATCAAGCTCTTGTATGGGAGTCAAGGTTTAGTTAAAGGGGGTTTGCAAGTCATATTTGTCACAACGGCTATTATAACTTGACAGCAGTTCATTTAAACTTCATTCATATGAGCTTTCCATATCTTGTGCTTCCAATTTGATATTCTGTACGTAGACGTTACCTTGTTACCTCGCGAAAATCACCCAGAAATACATCACCCAGAAATACATTGTCTCTAAATTCTATTATTTTCAAATGTTAGTGATAATCAAAGGCGGAGTTTGACTTTTTGGGGGGCGGGGGGGGGCGGGGCACAACATGTTGATAACCCCAAAACGCAGTGTCAGCAATAAAAATAACTTACAACAATATTTATAACAATAAGTTAAAAATGAGCGTTTTTTGTTGTTGTTTTTTTTGTTTCCCATCATTTTTTAAGGGAATTTGAAATCAGGCTGCTTAGGACAGCTATAATTTTTGCCAAGATTGTCATTCATTGAATATGGTATGCCCGTTGGTGGTGGCTCCGTTGCACAATTAGCGCAAAATGAAACTCCATTCACCATTTTGGCAGTGCTCTCTGGTGTTTCATGGTCAACATTTTCAATCCTTGGTTCTTGCTCAGTAATTGTTGTCGCTTTGAAAAGCTCAGTTTTTTTATTGTTCATTTCATTCGATTTTGTTTTTTGTTTTATTGCTTTAAAACTTTTATTGACAACATTTACCGGAAAACTCTTAATTTTAAAATCGTATATAGGAAAGTCAGTTACATGCAATGACACTTTTCGGCCACCGGAAGGGGGGGCAGACGCGTGGGCAAAACTCCGCGTAAGATGATAATGATACTAAAAAGTGGAAAATAAACCTTTTTGTAAATCAAAACAAAATGGGGCTAATAACGGCTGTTTCTTTTTACAGATCATATCTATCAGGTACAACTATCCAGTTGTGACTGATATTTATACAAAATAAAACATCTCTTATGTATCTTTGAAATATTCTGGAGTTGCTGAGAGAAAAAAACACTCATAACTGCTTTAAATTAGGACAACACTCTTAAATCTGACATAGAGCTACCTTAAACAATTGCTGTACATTTGACTAATAAAAGTAATGCTTTTTTTAGTAACGTTACATATTTTAAACATCACCTTTATCAGTTTGTTTTTATTGTTGTTATATGATGAACCGAAATGCAAGAGAAGCCTGACAAAGCATCTTTCACGCAGAGTTACAAATCCTCAAACCCATTAGAAAAACCACTTTCAGTGTCGCTTTACATGCGCGCCATTTCTCCGCTAATCGCTGAATGAATATCCCACGCTGTCCAATTTGTAAACGCCCTGCCGTGGCCGATATGCCTCGCTATCCATCTGCACACGTATCCCCTGCTCTTTCCAGTCTCCTCTCCCTCAGCCGAAAGCTATACGACCGCTGCCCCTTCGTTTCCCATCCGCACCGTCCTGTGAAGGTTATTCCCATCTGTCGGGTTGCTTTAATTTGTCAAAGCCAAGCGAAACACATTGTCCATTGTCACAGCAGGGGGATGCTGCTGAAGGGGTGCTGATGTGGAAATCTAAAGACGGAAAGAGATTGACGGGAAAGTAGTACAAGCTTTGAAATTGAGAAAGTCGAGCAGCACAATCCAATATCAGTTCACCTTCTTGTGTGAAGACAACCCAGAAGTGAATTTCTGTCACTTTTCTTTTCCTACCTATTTGCACTTGTGCTTGGCAGCTTCATACTGTGTCTCGCACAGTTTTATTTCCACTTTCCTAGGTGATGGTGGCATCAGTGAGCCAAGATGTGGAATCTGAGCTATTATTCTCTCTATTTTTTTTCCTTTATCATTTGACTTTCAAAATCCTACAACTCTCAAGCTGGATACAAATAGCCATTTTGAACATAGCAACATGGGGTTAAGTAGCTTGCTCAAGGATAGTTAGACAAGTTAATCAGGGCAGAGAATCGAACCCACAACCTCTGGGTTGGGGAATGACTACTCTACCATGGAGCCATGCCACCCCTTGCCATAACTTTTCAAAATAAATTATTTGAACAGGTTTAATATTTACAATGCTCAATCTGATTATTATCTCAATTAAACAATGAGGGTAAAAAAAATCACTGTTAGCATACTCAATCGCACAGTAAAATTGTTCAGGATCATCAGCCAATAATTGTGGTGGAGGTGCTTGAATACAACCAAATACATGTGTAACGGGTACACGTGGGTCCATTGTGTGCGGTGCATGGAAACCCCCCTTGTTCTGTAATTCACCGCCAATCCACTCGAGGGGTGTTGCGTTGTGTTTGTGCGGTTTTGGGGGATTGTTGTCGAATTCCGTGAGTTTTCTCCCGTTTAGACAACAATGGCAACTGAGATGGAACACTTGAATGTGGATCTTCCTTCAGCTCATCAAAATTGAACAACAAATGCTGATCATAAAAATGTTGAGGTGCATGCGACGCAGAAGATGGTTGCGGAGGTGGTCTGTCCGACTGACTGTTGATGCAGCACAGAGACTGGCAGTCAGATTATGAATTCTAGCATTGGGTGGAAGCCAGCAAGCTGCGTTGTCCAGCGTTTTGTCCGATTTCTTTGCCGTGCCCTACAACCAGCTAGTGGGAAGCCATAGCAGATTTCTGCCGGCTACGGCACTTCCCAAACTGCATTGGAAGCCTTGATGGTAAACACGGTATCATAAAAACACGAGGCACCCTCAATCAGTGGTGATGTATCAAGTGTGTCAACTGTCTATTGTTGAAAAACAACTCTTTTGACACCAAACCTGTGCTTCATTCTTCATATACTTCAACTGTAAAATGTAAATAAGTCACAGACTCACAGCAAACATATGTATGTACACAATAAATAATAAAGTGGACCAACCAAAAATACGACATAAAGTGATAAAAAGCTGGCAATTTTTGGTCAGCTCGGTCTCTGCTTTGTGTGGCCATTCGCTTCTGAACACACACCTACTTGTCTAGGAGGTTCTTCCATTTTTTTAATGCAATCGCTGACCCCCAGCCCCATATTTTCAGCAATCGCCTTCCACAAATTTCTTGCCATTTGGCAATTTTTATCATGCCTTGATGAGACGATGTAGAGGCTGTCATACTTGCGGACTTCTTCGATGATACTCTTGTCGGCTGGGTCCATTTTTGCGTGTAGCACAATAATGTTTGAAAATGGCGGTAATCTCGCACTGAACAGGAAACAACAGTCTGAGCGGACCAATCACAGTCCATTTGCGTCACGTCGTCACGCGTTGATGTGACGCCTAGTCAGGATTTTGTGGAGGTGCACGTCAGGCTACGACGGAGGGTTGTAAATCGGGTCTGCTTCGATAGCGTATAGTGTATCACAAAAGTGAGTACACCCCTCACGTTTCTGCAGATATTTTAGTATATATTTTCATGGGACAACACTGACAAAATGACACTTTGACACAATGAAAAGTCGTCTGTGTGCAGCTTATATAATAGAGTTCATTTATTTTCGCCTCAAAATAACTCAAAATATAGCCATTTATATCTAAACCCCAAGCAACAAAAGTGAGTACACCCCTTTGAAACATTCCTAAATGTGCCAATTGAGTAATGCTTGCCATTTTCCCTCCAAAATGTCATGTGACTTGTTACAGGAGTGCTGTCAGCATTGCTGCAGAGATTAAAGAGGTGGGGAGACAGCCTGTTAGTGCTAAGACCATACACTGCACTCTACATCAAATTGGTGTGCTTGGCTGTCACCCCAGGAGGAAGTCTCTTCTGTAGACTGTACACAAGAAAGCCCGCCCGTCTCATCAGACCATAGGACATGGATCCAGTAATCCATGTGCTTTGTTGACTTGTCTTCAGCAAACTGTTTGCGGGCTTTCTTCTGCACACCAATTTGATGTAAAATGTGGCGTATGGCACACAGACTACTTTTCATAGTCTCATTTTGTCAGTGTTGTCCCATTAAAAGATATACTTAAATATCTGCAGAAATGCGAGGGGTGTACTCACTTTTATGATACACTGTAGGTCTACTGCAGAAGCAAACCTCAGCCTTAACAGGTACACGTTGGTCCGTTGTGTGTGGTGGTTGGAAACCGCCCTCAAGTGGGTGCGCTGACAGCTAAAGCTGCTAGCCCGGGCTTTTAACTTAATTTTCAGAGCACCCGTGCTGGACACGTCGTGCGCGCGGGTTCGAGTTCTGACCTGGATGAGGGGGGCGCGGGTTCGAGTCCTGACCTGGATGAGGGGGATCTGATCGGATTGCATCGAGTGGCGGGGATCAATGCAACCCTGGTTACACATGTAATATGGCTCCCTGCGCAAGTGGTAGTATCAAGCGAATGAATATTTTTTTTCAGTAAGTCGTCGAGTTACAAACGGGACCCGTTTCTACGCTGGCGACGTAACCAAAGTTCCGCATAAATCAGATTTCACCGTTAAAGTCAAAATTTACGTCAAAATAATATAAAAAATTAAAATGTACAGTGGTACCTCTACATACGAATTTAATTGGTTGCAGGACCTGGTAAATAAGTCAAAATGGTCGTGGACAGGGTGGAAATAATAATAAGTGTAAAATAGCAGTCAGTGTTGTCACAAAACCTTCAGAATTCTGCTATCCAAAAAAATTGTTTTTGTCTGTTCTGAATCACCGCAGTTGAGTTAACTATTATTATTTTCACAACAACTCCTACTCTTCGGAGCATTGTCCTCGAACCGTGATAGATATCCGCATTTTCTGATAATTCATGGTTGCCTGGAGCTCTGATTCTTAGTTTTAATATACAATTTACAAGCGGCAAGGAAAGCAAGTGTTCCAGAATGGATTATGTCGCACTTCATAGGTTCCGCTATATTATTATTTAATTTCAAAGGTCTGAAACAATCTTGTTCCACAGAGCTCAAGGGTTTGTTGCCGTGCAGCTTAAAAAAAAAAAAAAAAAATGGAAATCAGTTGTTAAGAGCCTCAGCACAGTGCTTAAATCACAAATGGAAAACATTAACATAAATTGTGGATGACACAGGTGGCATTTGTTAACCTTTGCACACACAGTTGCTGCTTGTGCATTAACTCTGTTTGCCAGCTGGTGAGGAACTGAACTACATTGCAGTGGTCTTGGCTAGTAATTATTAATCTACATAATTCCAGGAAAATTGTTTCTCTTTCTTTCCTTTCCTAAAATCTTAATTGCTATAACTACTCTGCTGTCATTACTTGCCATTAGGTAGACCTTTCAGTGTGGACCTGACTTGCTATCATGAGGGTCCAAATCCTCCATTAGATATCATTAGATTTGTTCGGAAGAAACTGCACTCTGAAGGTAGAAACTTTCCTGTTTCTGGGCATGACTTACTATCTAAAGTCAAAGTTTCCCTCTGTACTTGTTACAAAACTAGTGTTGTTGGTTCACAAACTGGCTGACAGTATTTTCAATGTCTTAAAATTATTACTGTGAGTGTTTAGCCATTGCTAATTTAATTGTGTACACTTTATATAGTATAGTATATAGTATACAGTGGTATTCAAAAGTATCTGAACATTTTGACATTTCTTACATATCGGCATAAAATCACCATCAAATGTGATCTGATCTTTGTCAAAATCACACAGATGAAAAAACTGTCTGCTTTAACTAATACCAACCAAACATTTATAGGTTTTCATATTTTAATGAGGACAGTATGCAAACAATGACAGAAGAGGGAAAAAATAAGTAAGTGAACCATCACATTTAATAATATATATATTTTTTCCATTATGCTGCTGCACAACCGTCATTCTATGTTTGTTCTATGTTTACATGTTTTTATGCATTTTTAAGCTTTATTAAAGATTTATGTCTGAATTTTGGGGGGGGACTGGAACGGATTAGGGCATTTACATAGAAAACGCATCTCTACTTATGTTATTTTCAGTTTACGAAACTACTTCCGGAACCAATTCATTTCGTGAATAGAGGTACGACTGTCTTGAAATAATGATGGTCTCGAGCCATTTTTCAAATATGGGCTGGACTTATTCTGTTGTTTGAATGGCAACAGGTGCATATACTGTACAGGTTTGTTATACTTTCTGACAGGAGCATGTTTCACAGATCAGTAATTGTATTTTAACGTATATGAAAGCTTTATTTTTAGACCATGTGACATTGCTACAAATTATGTCTTGAAAAACCCCAAAGAGGTTGTCAAGGGAAGTGACACGGATTTTGAGAGTCAAAAGACACACAATTTAATACAAACTTGCATGAGAGGTGACAGTTCAAATACAGCGTGATTCCCACCTTCTAAACGTTAGCCCATTTCTGCTCCAGCAAGGTCATAAATATTACATGAGCAGGGAGTTAGTGGCTTCATGCAACTGGTGCCAGACAACAACAGACATGTTGCTTTGTCTCATAGTAAAGTTATACTACCATATCAAAGAGAGAGAGAAAGGCACTTAGACTTTTTTGTAACTGCAAACAAAGATGAACAACTTCCTTTCTTATGCACAGTTTAACTTCTAACTAACTGTTCTGGCACTTGCAAAATTTAACAAGAACTTTAACTTCTCTTTATTAGGCAGATAGAGCCAGGCTCACAGTTATGTTAACAGAACTCTCACGCATGTCATGAATTCACCAGTAAATTAGCAACTGTGACTTAAACTAGTTGATGAATTCATGACAACCATGAGTGAACTATTGTATATAAAGTCACAGTTGGGACCCCGAATGTGTACCCACAATTCTTTGCGCCATTCACATGCCACCTTCTTAGTAGCAACTGTGACTTTACACCGTTGACTCGTTGCAGGTCATGAATACTTACTGCTTACTACTATTTGAGGGTCATTCAATATATAATGTGATTTTTTCGGAATAAGGATTTTCCTAATACAGTTAGAAGCTTACTTTAATTATTATATTTTTAAAAATTAACTGACTGGACTGGGCCAAGATTAGTCCTGATTGATGTGCCAGACTGATCTGCAGCTACAGGAAGTGTCTAGTTGAAGTTATTGCTGGCAACGAGGGGGGGGGGGCACAAAATATTAAATGTGATTGCTTCCGTACTCCATCAGCATAAAAATCTTTGGACTGATGTCTCAGCCAGTCGTTCAAAACAATTTTGACTTTATCGTCACTTTTAAACTTCGTGCCATTTTTTCAGATATTCTTTCGGCTGAATCGTGGCACCACACACAGTTGACATTCTCCAATGAATTTCTACTGGTTCGCACCCTTCAGAAACCAACGACTTGATAACTGACTGCTGTTCAATTCTGGAGCATGCTTCTCGGTTGGCCATCTTTGTTAATCGCCATATTTTTTAATCTGTAAAAGAAATGAAATCCATGTGAAAAAGAAGAAAACAACAAAAAAAGTAAGCTTTTATCTGTATTGGAAGACCGAAAATTTCACCTTATTTATTGAATGACCCCATGATATGAGCAAAAATTCACAGTTGAAAACTATCAACCGAAAATAGATTATCGGTTTTCAATTTTGAAGATTAAATGTTTAACACCTAATAGTGTGTTAGTCCTCTTGTGATGACGTAATCAACAACAAGCAACATGTTGGCTGATACTGTCTCGCTAACACTACTGGCCCATAGCCAACATGTCCGTGGTTTGGAGGTATTTTGAGGTATTACAGAAATATATAATCAATAAATAAATGAAGGGAAATAACATTAATTTACTTTATCGCTGCTACACGCTTGTTCTGAAGTTGCTTTCCATTGATGTCCCGCGTCGCATCGAGTGCAGTGCATTTGAGCCCGTGCGTGAGTAATTTGGAGTTTAATCAAGCGAACATACAAATAAAGTAGTATTTAAATGCATGCATGTGCATTTGCTGTGGTTTAGTACAATATTTTAATTGCACACCACTTCCTCTTTTTGTCACGTTTTTTTCCCCGACTTCCACACTCCCTCTGCCAGTCGCCGTTTAATCCAGCTGGGAACCACTTCGCTCGACTTCGTCACCGCTAGGACTTGGCCCACCCATGTTGAAAAGAAATAGAAAAACATAAGAACTTACATTGATTCCAGTAATAAATATTTATAAGTCTCATACTATGATTTACTCTTGAAAGTGGCCACTTTTGCATTCTTTTCATACAAAATAGTTCAAGGATTTGAGTATGAAACAAGTAAAAATTATGTATCCGATATTCAAGGAAAATAAATGGCAAATTATATTTTTCATTGATGTTTCATATAAGTTTTTAAGTTTTTAAATATATGTCAGTTTTAAAGACATACAACTTTAAAAAATGTGAATATAAACCATTATACTGTAATGTTTTCTGCATGTAAAATGTATATATTTTGCAGGGAGATTATGCTTTTTTATATAGTTCATAAAGGTTCAATATATGCCATGTGTTTAAAATGAGATAGTTAGCAAAGGATGTCATTACGTATGCCCCTGCTGGTTTGGAACCCAGTCCCAGGTGGATGCCTTATAAAGTGAGCTATCCAGGCTCCTGTACTAGTATATAATGGTACCTCGACATATGACCGCATCGACAAACGACATAAAATTGACTTGTCATTTGTTTTGACATATGACGACACGCTTGAAAAATGACAATTTATGACAGCGTCAAATTTCACAGTTTTCCCGCTAGGCGGACGCACGATTTTCTTGTGAAAGAATTAAACATGGGTCCCAAGAAAAAAGACCTTTGCTGCGTTCAGACCTAAGTTAAACTATCACGCGACAATGCCTCGCTCAGGGCTAAAATCCTTACGCGCCAAGAGTCGAAACTTTCGGTTCACACAACCTAAAAATAAGGACAGTAATGTAAAAGAACTTTGCTTTTGGTAAATCCCCAATGTATGAATTTGCTTTCGGTACGTCCCTCATGTATATGTAATATATACAGTATATGTAGAAGCAAAAAGTGATCAGTAAGAGTAAATTGTCCACATAGTTTGGTATTTAACATAAAAGTCAGCACATTTACATACAAGTGAATAGGATAATTGTTTTAAATTACATAACATGATCGCTTACACATTAAAAAAACAAAAAAACAAGCTAATAAGCACATTGGTGTGACAATAGACTCCCTGTGGACCGATATTCAATATTTGCTCGTTCAGGTTTTGCTGTTATATGCTATATGTTGATTTAATGGTGTGTGCCACATTATGTTATTATAAGCAATACCCCAAACTAAGGAGCTCTTGGCCGTTGATCTCTTGACCACACAGCACTTTATTAGTAGGGCAAGGATGAATGTACCGATTATGCTCGTCTTATCATGCTATTGCCTGGGGTCTAACACAGTAGAGTGTTAAGTGTGTGCTTCTTGTTTCCCCTACTAATATGAAAAAGAAGGAAAATGAATTAACATACTGACAAAGGAACTGAAAGGAACAGTGTCTTTGCAGCATTTGGGGGCCAAGGATTGTCTTGTTTGGCTGAATGCTGTAAATTTGACAAATGTTGACTGTGCATCACGACTAAATCACAGAAGCGGCAAGGCAGTGTGGGCTGTTGTTGGAAGCTTGGCTTCACTATGTGAACATTGAGTGAAGAAAGAAAAGCCTTAGAGAATCTTAAAATGTGAAATACCCATTTGAAAAAAAAAAAAGAAATATGTGGAGGAAAGCGGAGTTTGACAGTTGAGATTTTTCTCTCCCTTATGTACTTTCTGAGGCAAATGGGCCATGTTGGACCATATTGTGGACGTGATCTAAAACTTTTATTTCAGTCATTCCATGTTACAGTGGTATGAAAAAGTATCTGAACCTTTTGGAATTCCTCACTTTTCTGCATAAAATCACCATCAAATGGGATCTGATCTTTGTCAAAACCAAACAGATGAAAAAAAGCATTGTCTTCTTTGACTAAAACCACCCAAACATTTATAGGTTTTCTTGTTTGAATGAGGATAATATGCAGAAAGGGGGGAAATAAATAAGTGAACCATCACATTTAATATTTTGTACCCCCCCTTTGGCAGCAATGACTTCAACCAGACACTTCTTGTAGCTGCAGATTAGTCTGGCACATCAATCAGGACTAATCTTGGCCCATTCTTCTCTACAAAACTGCTTTAGTTCAGTCAGATTCCTGGGATATATGGCATGAATCGCTGTCTTTAGGTCATGCCACAGCATCTCAATGGGGTTCAAGTCAAGACTTTGACTTGGCCACTCCAGAACGTGTATTTTGTTCTTCTGAAACCATTCTGAAGTTGATTTACTTCTGTGTTTTGGATCATTGTCTTGTTGCAGCATCCATCCTATTTTAGGCGTCAACTGTTTGACAGACAGCCTCTGGTTTTCCTGCAATACATCCTGAACAACTTTTGAATTAATTCTTCCATTAATGATTGCAAGTTGTCCAGGATATGAGGCAGCAAAAAAGCCCCAAATCATGATGCTCCCTCCGCCATGCTTCACAGGGGAGATGAGGTGCTGATGATGGTGAGCTGTTTCATTTTTCCTCCCAATATTACCTTGTGTGTAACTCCCAAACAATTCAACTTTGGTTCAGTCAGTCCACAAAACATCTGTGGGGTGTTAAAGTGCCTTTTTGTGAACATTAAACAAGCAAATCTGTTTTTTTTAGACAGCAGTGGCTTCCTCCGTGGAGTCCTCCCATGAACACCATTCTTGGCCATGGTTTTACATATAATTCATGTGTGCACAGAGATATGGGACTGTGCCAGTGATTTCTGTAAGTTTTAGCAGACACCCTAGGGTTCTTTTTTACCTCTCTGAGTATCCTGCGCTGAGCTCATGGTGTCATCTTTGGTGGACAGCCACTCCTTGGGAGAGAAGCAACAGTTCCAAACTCTCTCCATTTTTAGACAACTTCTCTGACGTTCGATTGATGAACATCCAGATTATTAGAGATGGCTTTCTATTCTTTCTCAGCTTTATACAAATCAACAATCCTTGATCGCAGGACTTCAGACTGCTCTTTTGACTGAGCCATGATGCACATCAGACAATGCTTCTCATCAAGACATTTCTTACCAGGTGTGTGTTTTATAGTGGGCAGGGCAGCCTTAAACCACTCATCAGTGACTGGGCACACACCTGACTTAAAATGTTTGGTAAAAATTGGTTTCAATAGCTCTTTAAGTCTCTTTAGGCAGAGGGTTCACTTAATTACTTTTCCCCCTTCTGTCATTGTTTGCATGCTATCCTCATTAAAATATTAAAACCTATAAGTTTTTGTGTGGTTTTAGTTAAAGCAGACACTGTATTTCCATAAGTGTGATTTTGACAAAGATCAGATCACATTTGATGGTGATTTTATGCAGAAATGTGAGAAATTACAAAAGTTTCACATACTGCTTTACACTACTGTAGATGAATAAATGCAAACATACACTGGTCTTTAAATCATTAATTAGTCAGGTAACGTATTGACTGATTGACGTAATTGTGTGTCACAATGAATTGATAATGAAATCTTATATTTTTTCGCACAGACACACTTGTTGGTGCCTTCATGTAGTGTCGTAATTATGGTAAATACCACTTGTTGAGTGGAAAATTGCATGTGAACGGCCCCCTCAAGTCGTACTTTCTACTGGAGAAGTGTGAACTTTGATACCCGAGTTTCCGAGATTAGACAATTTTTCACCTTTCAAAATGGCGGACAGCGAACGAGGAGTTCTGAATGGGAAGAACGTACATTTTTTCTTAGGCTATATCACCAGTTTGCCTGTTGTTTTGATGCCTGCCATATGGTACAGTTATAAAATTGTTTTTTGACCGAGTGTTTGCCATCATTTTTAGTTTTACATCACGAAATAGACACGGTTTAGAACTCAGTTGGCATTCAGAGTAAAACTTTCAAGTACAGTAAATGTACTTGTTTACAATGACAACATGATTTACTGGGACCCCAAGATAACTTGGTGTGACGACAATTTTTATGTGGAACCACATGTCTATACCGCTCTATGGGTGAACTACACAAGTGCTGAAACAATCATCAACTCAGACAAAAGTGTTTCAAAACGTTATTCCGCTACAAATGGTGCACCCCAGGATGGTTTGCTTTGAAGGCACTTTATTGTATCAAGCAATGACACCGTAATGGGTGGTGGAGGTGGTTAGAGGTAGGGATGGGAAAAAAATGAGGCTTTCCGAAACAATGAACCACTTTTGAGACAATTGCCCTAAATTGAATCATTGTTTCGAGGCGTTTGACACACTGCAAGAGCTCCATCTAATGGATAAACAGTTCACATTTCTCTTTAAAACTAAAGTTGTCAAATTGCCTCAGCATTACATATCTTCAATAGAATTAAGTGAATGTCGTCTATTTCAACCAGGAGATCGTGTCTTCATTAAGTGTGATTTTCACAATTAAAGATGACCTTTTTAAGCCAGTGTCATTGCTTTGTCTGTGAAGATGTGTTCAAAGCAGTATTTGTAATACACGACAGTGCTAGTCTTGTAAGTGGCTCGTCCTAGATGTCGGGGAGTAACTACTGTATGTATTGTTAGTTTTTTGTAAATATTACAGTGCAGTAAGCACAGTGCTTGGGAACAGGAATATTATTTAGTGCACACTGGAAGTATTTCGAAAATCAAAAGATGGAAATAATTGAGCTGAATAAAACAAAGGAAAGGTTTGTGAAATATTTTATTTTTTAATTTAGTATAATTTCTGGGGGGTGGTTGTGTCGTATTTGTATCTATTCTAATTATCTAAACGTATGCCACTATCTAGTGTATAAAAATGTGAATTAATTTAATGAAATTCAAGTGTAAATGATATTCCCACTCCTGACTTGAAAATGAGCAAATGTTTGTGGCACTCGTGAAAATTCCTCCTCTCAAAAAACCGCCAAATAACTGCGTTATGCTGACACTTTTGATTGCGTTCGCACCGATTGAGCGGGCGGGCTCCCATCGAGTTTTCATTTTCCTGTGGAAACAGTGTGACTCGCTGACACATCTGTGACATTCGAGTCCTCGTCAGCAGTGGTCACGTGACTTTTGGCTTGCTCGATGCCATTTTCGGAACACTGCTTTGACACGCCTCTACTTCATTTGCTCGAATCAGGTTCGAGCAGGAAGGCTCGAGCATCCCATCTCTAGTTAGAGGAGTGAAGATGGTAGATGAATCAATTGTTCTCAAACAGTTTTGCCCACAAAATGATGTCCGTGTCTGCCATGTTTTTTTATTTTTATTTTCTTTTATTTTTTTTATTGGCCACGACAACAAAAGCTTATGAACAAGATGCAATCGTAATTAGCAAGTGGTGAGGATCATCGTTCCTTGAGCAGCATGAGTATATACTACATTTCTGGGGAGGATTAAATTCTATCATAGACCGAGACCAAACATTATATTAATAACAATAAAATGAGGAAGAACAGGCTAATAAGGCATCTTATGACAACACAACACAACACCAAATCCATTAAAGGGAACCTCTGAGTTGAAGATTTATAGGCTCTAGTAAGCCACAATTGTTTTCTTTTACTAAAATATGCTATTAGAAACACATAAAATATTGCCATCGATTTAAAAACCTATAATATTTAATATATGTTTTGACCTACGGAGGGCGCCATGTTTTATGCGCGCAATGGACGCTTGGGGTGATGAAGTAGTTTGTCACTGTCAATAGACGAACACTACCAGCTAACTGCAACTCCTCCTATGCGGCGAGACGTCCAACACATGCGCACATGGGTTAAAAGTGACGAGTACTAACTATTTGTTTTTTATTGGGTGTTTTATAACCTTTTCATAGCCTCAAAATACTTTTTGCTTGTGTTTCCCTCTCATACTTTTGAGCATTGTGTTTTCTTGTGGTAGCTTTAAAGCAGATTGTTGATCTGTTGACCACATTAGTCAAGTAGCATATTTAAACAACCCTTATTTGATATTACTATGTTTAAGTATTTTTTTTAAGGCATCTTTAGTATGTTCTGTCTGTATGCATCTAAACAAAAGAAGCTGAAAGCGCACGGTAGGACTTTAGGTGTCAAATTCGCCTCTTGCAGAACGTTTCGCCGGTGTAGCATATTTTGGCAGAACACCGTTTTTTTTTCTACTCTCGTCTGGTCTCATCCCATCTTTCCTGTTCATTTTGCTATTGCTGCTCATTTTGTGAAATATAGACAGTGTCATGCTCATTAATGTTCCTCTCGGGTTCAAATTGAAAGGGTTGAACAGTTGACATGTTTATGTCGCTAGAGTCATACTCTGGAAGCCCGGCAGTGTAACCATGCGACATCACCGCCCTGTGACGTCAACAACAATGGCGACCTACTAGTTAAATTAATTTTACAAACTGTATAAAAAACGAAAACATTGAGAGGGGTTTCAATATAAAATTATTTCAACTCATAGTAACGATTATCTTTTAAGAACTGCACGTCTTTCTATTCGCGAATCCCTTTAAAGTCTTCAGCTAAGGCTGCAACAACTAATTGATTAAATATAGTAAATATGATTAGTAAATTAGTTGCCAATTAATTTAATAATCGATTTTTCCCGGCAGTTATGAGCAGTCGTGTTTGGGTCCTTTTTTGTGTGCAAAGTGAGGCTGCGTGTGCGTGCCAGTGATTAGATCTAGAAAGAGAGAGAGTTCACTGCTACAATCAGGTTGGGTTGCTGAATCAATGATATTACAAAGGGTCAAGGGTTGAAACGGGCCAGGATATGGGCTGATTTAAGCAGGGGAACCTCTAATGCCATGCATGAGTTTAACCATGACGTCTTAGTGTATTACCAACAATAACTTTGGAAATGGTGGTCCCAGCTCCTCCTGTGTAGTTCTTGGCTGATTCCTACTATCCTTAGGATCATTGAGTCCCTACGAGGTAGATCTTGCATGGAGCCCGAGTCCGAGGGAGATTTACAGTCATGTTTAGCTTCTTATATTTTCCAATAATTGCTCCAACGGTGGATCTTATATCACCAAGCTGCTTGGCAATTGCTCCATAACCCTTTCCAACCTTGTAGAGGTCTAAAATTCTGTCTCTGGTGTCTTTGGACAGCTCTTTGGTCTTGAACGTGTTAGGAATTGGAGTCTTCCTGATTGTATGGGGTGGACAGGTGATTATATGAAGCTAACTGTCTCAGACAGCTCAAAAAGTTAGACTCAAAAAGTCTACCTCCATGCCACTTATTTGTTGGACTTTTTAAAGGTGACTATCAGGACTTTGAGGCTCACAAATGTAGCTAATAGACAGTTGTTCAAATACATATTTGCAGAGTATAATACAAATAAATTGTTTAAAAAAATCATACACAGTGATTTCTGGATTTTTTTAATTTAGATTTTCTCTCACAGTTGACAGGCACCTACCATGGAAATTCAAACCCGTCCATCATTTTTAAGTTGGAGTACTTGCAAAATCACAGGGTGTTCAAATACTTATTTTCCTCACTGTATATAGGTTGCACCTAAGTCCCAGTCAAACTATGGAAAAAATGCATCTTATTGTCTGGAAAATACAGCAATTATCAATTTATTGTGGCAGTTGCAATACTGTCTACTGAAAATTTTCCTATTGAATAAAACATGTATTTATTTTTGTTTTGTCTTTTTCTGGAGCTGTCTTGGATTAAAGTACATTTTCATTCAATTAATTGGGGGAAAATGATTTCAAGGTACCACTATAATCACATTATTTCCCATTTCCTGGCTCCACCAGGATGTACTGTTGGATTGCTTTTTGAAGCCAATTTTTTTTTTTTTAACAAGCGACTGCCTCATGAAACTAGGATTTGCTTAAGACGTTTTATTTTTAGCCGCCATCTTCCAGTCCGCCTTGGTGTTTAGGGAATCTGGGCAAGCTTCGTTAATGGTCCTCATTAAGGCAACACACTGGAATCCAAACTGGAGTTCTTCCACTTTAAGTGCTGCATAACATTTCTGTTGTTTCTTTTACCCTGCTCACGTTCTCCCGCCGACTCTCACACATCCCTCACCAGTTAATGTCGTCGCTCATCCTGCTTTCTATTTTCCTCTTCCACCTGAGCTCCTGGGCTATGAAATAGTCTGCAAAGGTCTTCCCTATCTTTCATCCGCTCCTTCAGATGCGTGCTTTTCCGAGATGTTTACTGCGCGGCATAAATCCCCCGGTGCTACTGTGTGCTTGTATTTGAAATGTGTGTGTTTGTGTTAGTATCCATTCAAAAAGGAAGCGTTTCAAATGACCTCAAATTCAGCTTTTTCCTCTCCTACTGTGAAGTACAGAGCATAAAGTTCAGGTAGTGAAGCCCCCTCCAGGTCACCTGTAAAGGATGTTCAGATGCACAAACATACGGCCCCAAGAGACGCCTTTAGCTGGCGGGTAAATATGCTTTGGTTCTGTTTATACAATAACTGCACCGCGGTACGCCGTGGACACTCTTTGATACCTGACTGGCAAGGGATTATGTGATTCTTTTCGGTCTGAGTCGCCCTGGCCTCATCATTTTGATTGTTATCTAAACATTCTCCTTTGATTTCACCTCTGTAGGAAGGCATGACACACATCACAAGACAAAATATTGTGAAAAACATGCCCGAAATACTCCAATTTTCATAAATAAGAGGTTTAAGTGTTGATTGTTTGTGCTCTTATAGAATGAGTGAAAGTTTAAAATTTGATCTCAGCCCTCAAAAGGGAGTCCGTATTTACTTTCAAATGAAAAGGTTTACTTCAGGCTGTTTCCTCCTTGACTAATTAACCTCTCAAACTGTCAACCCAAAAACCTCTCAGAAGGCTAATAAACTGTCAAGTCAGTGTTTGTGTGTGTTTGATGAGGCTCAAGTGTATAACTTACAAATGAATACATTTGCTAGTGCAATACGTTTGCATAGTAATGCAAGATGTAGCACACTGGAGTTGGCGTGTTTACCTTATTTGCTTGTAACAGTACAGTAGTACAAGTAAGAGTTTAATTCGTTCCAGGACCTGGTTTGTAAGTCAAAATGGTCATATGTCAGGCAGGATTTTCTCATTACAATACATAATAATTCGATGAAATCGTTCCTACAGCCCAAAAACCTACACAAAATCCTTAGTAAATACTGCTGGTACCATTACAAACAGCAATTATACATAGTAACAAAACTAATTATAAATGCAAATTGGAATAATAGCATAATAGTAACAATTATGCAACGAATTGGGTACTAATGTGGCTGTTGTGTTTTGCATGCTGTTCATGAACGCGCCGAGTGACTGACGACAGAGCGAGAAAGGTGCGGAAGAGTTTTACTTTCTCTTTTCGGTTTGTTGTTGGCGTCTGCTAAGGCAGACAATAGCCGTGTTGTGTTGCACAAGTTCTTACATAAATGTTTAAAAACTTGACGAAGCTGGCGACTTCCATGCCGATGTTACTTTAATAATAATATTAGGACTCTCAAATTGATCGCGTTAACGGGCGCTAATGACTTTTTTAAATTAATCACGTGTACAATATTTGACACATTTAACGCACATGCCCCGCTCAAACAGATTAAAATGACAGCACAGTGTCATTTCCACTTGTTACTTGTGTTTTTTGGTGTTTTGTCGCCCTCTGCTGGTGCTTGGGCGCTGATTTTATGGGTTTCAGCCCCATGAGGATTGTGTAATTATTGACATCAACAATGGCGAGCTACTACTTTATTTTTTGATTGAAAATTTTACAAACTTTATTAAAATGAAAACATTAAGAGCAGTTTTAATATAAAATTTCTATAACTTGTACTAACATTTATCTTTTAAGAACTACAAGTTTTTCTATCCATGGATCGCTTTAACAGAATGTTAATAATGTTAATGCCATCTTGTTGATTTATTCTTATAATAAACAAATACAGTACTTATGTAAGGTATGTTGAATGTATATATCCTTCTTGTGTCTTATCTTTTCATTCCAACAATAGCTTACAGAAAAATATGGCATATTTAATAGATGGTTTGAATTGCGATTAATTACGATTAATTAATTTTAAAGCTTTGATTAACTTGATTAAAAATTTTAATCGTTTGGCAGCCCTAAATAATATTAATAATGAGTCGTCCTCGAGATCATGGCGTATTCCGACCATATTGCGGAGCCAGTTCACTGACACGCACACCACGCTAATATTTTTCGGCCATTTCCACCTTAATTTTAATGGAAAGCGTCACCTTTTTCCTTTTTTCACCACCTGAACTAATCTTCTTGGGGCCCATGTTGATTTCCCTGTCAAGAAAATCCGCCGTGCGGCCGTCTTTCGAGACAACAATGAAATTGCGATGCTGTCATAAATCATCGTATTTTGAGCATGTCGTTATACAGTATGTCGAGACAAATAACGTGTCAAATTTGACGTCGCATGTCGAGAGGCTCATATGTTGAGGTACAACTGGACATTTGATCGCTTTGACACACAATCTTTTCGACATACAACATAAAATTTGACTCGTCATTTGTTTCTACACCCGACGACATGCTGGAAATACGAAGACAGCGCCGCAGTTTCTTTGTTTTTCCGCAATGGCAGATTTTCTTGTGAGAGAAATCAACATGGGTTCCAACAATGTTAGTGCAGGTGGTGAATAAAAATAAAAGGTGAGGCTTACCATTGAAATAAAGATAGATGATTGAAAAATATGAGCCTGGGGTGCGTGGTGAACTGCCTCAACATTACGGCCAGAGACGGTCCTCTTCCGTTTGCCAAAGAAATCGCCAGCTTCCTTACGTTTTTGATCATTTATTACAGAACTTGTACAACACAACATGGCTATTGTACATCGCAGCTGAACAAGTCAAGTGAAAGTAAAAAGTCCTCCCTCACTCTGACACGTCAACCACGCGGTGCGTTCAGGTACACCACACAAAAATACATCTGCCACATTAGAACCCGATTCGTCACATTATTGCAGGTATTATAATTACTATTATATTATTATTCCGATTTGTATTCATTATTTATTTTTTGCTCTGTGTAATTGCTATTTGCAATAGTACCAGCAGTATTTATTAAGGATTTAGTGCAGGTTTTCGGGCTGGGGAATGAATTATATGGAATTATAATGTATTCTTACGGGAAAATCCTGCTCGACATACGACCATTTCGACTAACAAACAAGGTCCTGGAACGAATTAACTTCGTATGTAGAGGTACCACTGTACTTATATCCAGAGGTGGGTAGTAATGCACTAAATTTACTTGAGTAACTTTTGAGAAAAATGTACTTCTCAGAGTAATTTTACCACGCCATACATTTTACTTTTACTTAAGTAGATTTGGAATGCCCACAGTGGCTCTACCAGTTTCACTAATGAGGCTTCGGAACAATAATCACATAATTACAGTAACATATACACACACAAACTGGCAGTCGGAAGTCTTATAATTACGCCAGCCCGTTGAATAACGTGTTGTCTTTAAAGCGCCATAAAAAATATACTATTTTACATACAGCGGTGTCGTCAAAATTACTCGAAAGGGCAGACTTCAACCCCTCTCCCAGTTTTTATTTCGGCACCGATATATCACAGAAAACCATCGATATGATTGTTTTAATTTCATGGCAGGAAATATGTTTTCTCCACAAAAAGCAACTCCTACACTTTGAATGCGTGATTTGTCATTTCTGTAGATTTTCTAGTCGGAATTCGATGATTAAAAAAATTTTTTTTTTGCCTTTTATGGTCATGTAATAGATTATAGTACAGTATAATAATTACAGTTAAAGTAAATGACATACAGGGAAAAAATATACTACTGTTTAAAAAAAAAAAAAATTAGACATTGTAAGCATTAACTCATTACTTCAGCATTCTTTTCACCAAATACATTTTTACTTGATCTTTTTTGGGATGACTTCTATTTTGACTTGAGTCATAATATTCTGGACCAATGCTACTCTTACTTGAGGAGAATTTTTGGCTTCTCTACCCACCTCTGCATATTTTAAACTAGAAATAATTTAGAAAGTACAGTGGTATGAAAAAGTATCGGAACCTTTTGGAATTTCTCACATTTCCGTATAAAATCACAATCAAATGTGATCTGATCTTTGTCAAAATCACATAGATGAAAAAAACATTGTCTGCTTTAACTAAAACACATTTATAGGTTTTCATATTTTAATGAAGATAGCATGCAAACAATGACAGAAGGCCGTAAAATAAGTAAGTGAACCCTTTACTTAAGGAGACCTAAAGAGCAATTGAAACAGATTTTTACCAAACATTTTAAGTCAGGTGTGTGCCCAATGACATGGTTTTGAAGCTGCCCTGCCCACTGTAAAACACACACCTAGTAAGAATTATCTAAATGAGAAGCAATGTCTGATATGCATCAGGGCTTGGGCAAAAGAGCTGTTTGAAGACCTGCAATCAAGGACTGTTGATTTGTATAAAACTGAGAAAGGATACAAAACCATCTATTAAAGTCTGGATGTTAATCAATCGACAATCAGAGAAGATGTCTACAAATGGAGAGAGTTGGGCACTGTTGCTTCTCTCCCAAGGAGGGGCTGTCCACCAAAGATGACGCCAAGAGTTCAACGCAGAATACTCAGAGAGGTAAAAATGAATCCTAGAGTGTCTGCTAAAACTTAAAGAAATCACTGGCAGTCTAATACCTCCGTGCACGCATCAACTACTGTATATGTAAAACTATGGCCAAGAATGGTGTTCATGGGAGGACTCCACAGAGGAAGCCACTGCTGTCTAAAAAAAACCCAAAAAACTAATTGTTGCTAATTTAATGTTTGCAAAAAGGCACTTGGACACGCCACAGAAGTTTTGGCAAAATGTTTTGTGGACTGACTGAACCAAAGTTAATTGTTTGGGAGTAACACACAACGTCATGTGTGGCGGAAAAATAGAACAGCTCACCGACATCAACACCTCATCCCCACCGTGAAGCATGGTGGAGGGAGCATCATGATTCGGAGCTGTTTAGCTGCCTCAGGGCCTGGACAACTTGCAGTCATTAATGGAAGAATGAATTCAAAAGTTTATCAGGATGTTTTGCAGGAAAACCTGAGGCCGTCTGTCAGACGGTTGAAGCTAAAAAGAGGACGGCTGTAGCAACAAGACAATTATCCAAAACACATAGAAAAATCAACTTCAGAATGGTTTCAGAAGAACAAAATACAAGTACACATTCTGGAGTGGCCAAGTCAAAGTCCAGACTTGAACCCCATTGAGATGCTGTGGCATGAAAGACAACGATTCATGCCAGACATTCCAGGAATCTGACTGAACTACAGCAGTTTTGTAGAGAAGAATGGGCCAAGATTAGTCCTGATCGATGTGCCAGGCTGATCTGCATCTACAGGAAGCGTCTGGTTGAAGTTATTGCTGCAAAAGGGGGAGGGGGCACAAAATATTAAATGTGATGGTTCATTTACTTATTTTCCCCCTTCTATCATTGTTTGCATACTATCTCATTAAAATATGAAAACCTATAAATGTTTGGGTGGTTTTAGTTAAAACAGACGCTGTTTTTCCATCTGTGTGATTTTGTCAAAGACCAGATCACATTTGATGGTGATTTGATGCAAAAATCTGAGAAATTCCAAAAAGTTCAGATACTTTTTCATACCACTGTATTTTATCATAGTGGTTAGTTTGGCTGTGTGCTCCTGGAAATAACTTTTCACGTTCAACAGACGCCAATCAATACACTTGAACCTCACGAGTACATTCGTCGACATTGGTTTTGTTCATACTATATAATATGAAAACATTGTTTTCCTACAGGAAATGGTGGAAATTGAAAAATCAGCTTGGAGTCAAACTGTCTCCATCAGAAAATCTTTATTTGCTGTGCAGTGGATTGTTCTGAGAAAGCATCCATTTATTCACCCATGTTAATTGAACTCATTTGAAATAGTTGCTTAACAAAAAAATAGTCAACTGTGTGCAAAAAATTAAATGAAAGCTTTTCATTTCTTTTGGAAGCGTCTTTGTTCTGTTTCACTGAGTTTTACTAACATGCGTACAGTACATGTTTTAGTAACTTGGTCTTGTTCTCAGCCCCTCAAAATGTGACATCTTGATTACAGTGCCTCCAAAAAGCTCAGTAGTTATGATTATTTTTCATGTTTCACTGACAAATTTTCCATAGTTCTTCTCAGCTGAATGTGTAGCTGCGACTGCATGTTTTTGACCTGGTCACAGTCCTTATCACAATCATCAACACACCTAATGAGGGAGCATCTTTTGTTAAAAAGGTGTTAATTATCTCAATAGAAGCCCCTTTTAAGGTTGCTGTGTCAGCTCATGAAGGCCCAATAGCTTACACTTGTATCCTTCCATTCTCTGACAATGGTAGCCCATTATTGAATGAAGGCTCATTTCACATAACACTTATGAATCAGTTCAGGGGTCCACGGACCAATCAAACCAGCATCTTTATAGAAGTTAATTGCATCTTCTATTTGCCTATGTGGCCCTTCCATCTGTTGGGTAATTACCGCCTATGGCGTTATTAACTTGACATCTATCGCTCACGCGCAGTGACCATATTTGATTCTGAGCACACCTGCAGCATATATATCAGCTCCAGTGGCACAATTTGAATACGTTTGTGGAAAATGCATTTTTCGATGAGTTTTTTTTTTTTTTAATTAATATGCAAAACAGCTGTTGTCGATTGGTTTGTAAGATGTACCTAATAATTGGCTCCAGTGAACATAATGACATTTCTCATGGATTTGACATATGAGCAATTATTGCTGTATGGTACAGTGAAACAATCTGACCCTGATTCATTTCCTCTTGCCACACGCCAACCGTGTCCTGTCATCATTAGTCAACGCATTCACCCTAAGGGTGGGGTCAACATTGTCCACATCCTAGATGTCCTTGAAATGGGCTAACTTCAAATAGGATAACTTCTTGCACCCTGAATTGCATTTTTTTAAAGTGACAATCCTATGGAAGGTGGGGGTTGTATATTTGTTTTTGTATGTCTATTTTTTGTGTTCAAGATAACTCAAGAATAAATAAATGGATTATTTTCAATATATTTATAAAATGAAACGGACGAGGTGATTAAATCTTTGGTTAATAAAGTCAAAAGGTCACAGAGGACAGGAATATGGAGGGACTATGAATTTAGCTGCTAGCTTTTAATGCATTGATCTTCATTTGTGCACAACATTTTACTCTGAGGGCATTGAGTCAATTGCAACGGACTGTTCTGGTAGTCTTAGACGTTTTCCCTTCCACGCTTCATCACTTCATCAACAAGGTTTTGTTGAAACAGCTGTAGCCCGAATCTGACTAAATTTTGGACTCACAATTCCCAGAGGAACACAAACAGGGTGTTATCAGACCCCTTACAGCACAGTACTAATAATGTTACTATGAGCCCAAGGCCATGGAGAATGAGCATAGGCAATTGAGGGCTGTCTTTAAAATCTGTGGTTGTTTAAAAAAACACAAATAAGAGTGATAGACTTTAAACCTGGTAACATTTTGAGACATTGGCTGGTACAGATGGACTAATTAATGGTAAATTCTACGTTAATACCTGTCAGTGAACAACTCTACATTGGGGCCGCTCTGCGTATGCGCTAAAATATGAAGTGCAAGCCTTCAGCGTTCACAAATGAAGACGTCAAAAACAATAAATTGCCTTTTTAGGACTGTGATGTCTGTATCAAAGGGATCAAGGGATTACATATTAGGATTTACAGACCACCCCTCACACATACACAGACAAATTCTTACTTTTTGACACCCACCACCCACCGCAGCACAAACTAGGTGTTATCAGTACCCTGCAACACACTGCTGATAATGTTCCAAGCAGCCCACAGGCAAAATGGAGAGAACATAGGCACTTGAGGGATGCTTCCAAACCTGTGGTTGCTCCAGCTGGTCATTAAAAAGCATATCTACCGGTATATGTATTTCTACAAGGGTCAGGAGCAACTTGGGCATAACAAGAGTGTCAGACATGTTGTCATTCTAGATGAGAGGTGGGTAGAGTAGCCAAACATTTTAAGTAAGAGTAGCGTTACTTCAAAATAATATTACTCAAGGAAGTGTAAACGTAGTTATCAATAAACATGTATTTAAGTACAAGTAAATAAGTATTAGTTGAAAATAATACTCAAGTAATGAGTAAGTTTGTGAGTAACTGCTTACAGTTAGGGTTTGCGGTTAGGGTCATGTTTTTTTAGACAATGGATTTTTTTTTCTGAGCATGAAATTATCTACATGAAATGTTATTATTATAATGTACTTCACCTATTACAGAACTGCATTAATCCTTTAACACCGAACGTGTCGGTGGCGACAAAATTACGCATATCATCTTTAAAGCCTCGTCACACTGTAGTTACATCACCCACACGCCACCGGTTGGTCTCATTTGAAAGTGTGGAAGTTGAGGTCCAAGCCTGTATTCACTTGAAGTCAATCGACCAAGAAAAACGGGAGATAATGTCATTTGAGTTTTATAGTTTTATTTCCCTCATAAATAAGCATTAAAACGCTGCAACGACCATGTGTTCATGTCCGTATTCCCATCATTTCTTGTCCTTTTTCAAAACCGAAAGCACCACAAAAGACTACATATCCTAGGAGCCATTGTGAAGTCAAGAAGGACGGAAAAAACTTTTTTAATAAATTGCCAAGCGAGGCACTACCTAAGGAGAGGGAGGCAAGGTAGCGAGTGACACCCGGTTGGATTCAGTTAGCGACTTTCAAACGTGCGGAATGAATCGAAAACTAAATTTAGCGCAAGCAAATGCATTATTTTACTAACTCAAACTAAATTTAGCGCAAGCTAATGCATTATTTTATTAACTCAAGGAAGAGGATGAGCTGGATTTGTCGTTGTTTTCTTCGGCTGAGTCGGCGTCTCGGTGAGTGAGAAGTGACAGCAGCGTACAAACAGCAGAAGAGTAGGGTGTGTGACGTCGTGTAGCTCTGCGTCCTGTTCAAGAGGAAACTGAATGACATGCCTGAAAAATTTAACGGAACTGGTTTATTAACAATATTTTGGAAAATACTTTTTTTAATGTTATGTTTTATTTTTTTTCCCCTTCACTATCTTTTCAATTTGTATATAGATGTGTGTGTTAGAGAAGCTTGAATGCATGTGTTTACTTTTGATAAGGTGATGGGTACAATACCTAACCTCACAAAGAGATATCCTCCAAACCCTTTTTATGTTAGATGATATATATTTATGTACATATATAGTGTATATGTATGTTGTTTTTTAAACTATTTTGCACTGCATATAACCTGTTTTGACCATAGTATGTGTAAATGCCAAAAACACCTATGACCTGCTGTTTGTGCTGGATTGTCAAACGTCAAACTATTCAGTTTTGTTTTTTTCTGTTGAATGTTTATCCTAACAAGTTGAATAAATATTATCGAGCTTCAAAACAGTTGGTCGAGTATGTTTGGTTGTCAATGGGACATTAATATGGCAAATTTTGACAACAGCTTTGGGGATCTTTTTGTATTTTTAGGTCCAAAATGTTGATTATAATTGGTCAGTGAGGAAAACAACAGTTTGGACATGAAGGTTATGGTATCCTGAAAAAAGGGACCCAACCTGGCCATTCTGAACATTTTTTTCTTTGAAATATTAAGGCAACATCAAATGCATGCAAATTCGGCCGAAATAGGCTTAGGTGTTAAAGGGTTAGGCCAAAGAAATACAAAAAAAGAGGGAAAAAAAATCATTGAATTCCAGCGAGAAAAAAAAAATCTACAGAACTGAATTATCATTTGTCCAAAGAGTATGAGTGGCCTCTAGTGGAGAAAATCGCTCTTAGTTTGAATAGTTCCTTCTTAGTTCCTATTATGAAGTTAAAAGGATCATATCTGTTTTTTTGTTGTTGTGGTCAATCGGAGCCAAATAAGAACTGGGAAAGAGGTTAAAAGCTACGCTTTTAGGTCATGTTGAGGGCAGTGCGCTATATCAAATATATAACTTTTTGCAGTGCCACCCGATTAAACAGGCCGGCGTGATTATAGAACGGCAAGCTTGAGTCTGATTGATATAATGGAGTCATGTGATTATTGTTGCGATGTCTCAATGGGGATAGAGCTATTGTTGGAATCGCGAGAAAAAAAAAAAAAAAAAAGTAAAATCTTATATGTAGAATATAGAGGAAAAATGTAATGACGAGCCTAGCCCAAAGTAGCGGAGTAAGAGTATCATTTTTTCTTCACAAATCTACTCAAGTAAAAGTAAAAAGTATGGCTTTGTAAAATACTCTTAGAGTTATATGTACTTAAGTAAAAAAAAAAGTGAGTACTTCATCCACCACTGCTTGTTTCATCAAGAAAAGACAAACCTATGGAGGCTTTCAAATTGTCACATTGCAATAGGTTATTGCTAATTGCTAAACGATTTTGCTGACATATTTGTCAAAATATAGATTACTTATCTTATACTTATTGGTAAGCAGTTAGAATGTAGAAAAGCAACATTTTTAGATCGAAGAATGTTCTCCAGTAATGCTTCTTTTGAGATTAGGACACATTTACAAGCTACTTTGCATTGCACCCACACACTTGTTTGGAAAGCAGGATGATGCATTACTAGGATCAAGTCGACTGCCAATATGTTGATCATAACGCTTTATAAGATTTGTGATATTTGTATTGTTGCCTTGCATGACACAATGGATGCTTTTGATGTTATGCCTGGAAGTCCATTTGGCAAACGGTCCCTATTTCAGTTTGGATTTTTGATTTTGTCTTTAGGCCGGTTTCCATCTTTTACAACACCTAGACATGAGTGTGGCAGTGACCTTCTCAGTCAGGCTTTGGCAAAACAGAAAATGTCAACCTTTTCATTATTCTAAGTCGTTAGTGAAAAATGTTATTGTTGAATAGATCCATCAGTGACTCCCAAAGGGTTGGTCTAAACTTCTGTTAATAATCCCGTTCATTCTACCCCCCTTGTTTTCTGAAAAACTGACTCATATCAACCCAGCCATTCCCAGCCAACTTTTTCTCTGTGGCACTGTATAATACAGGCCTCTGTGAATGAAATGTGCCATGAAGTGGTGACTGTAATCTAGGGAAACACTTTTTATCATGCAGCTGTGATGCTGCCTGCAGTTTATATGGATTCGGTCTGTTAAGACTAGTCCAAGACTGATATTTTTCATTTGTGTAGAAGTGCGTCAATATATAACCTGTCATGCCAGATTGATTGTTCCATATATCCGCTACGAATATATTCCACAAATAAATCTGGAAAAGAGACCTGTTTCATGGGAGGAACCGTCAAAATATCGTCAAACTCATGAAAACATTGTTTCCCATAAAAAAAAAAAAAAGCTTTTAGAGACATTCTTAGCACCTCTTGTAATTAGGAAATGAAGTGTATTTCAGACAATGCATGGAAAATTGACCCATTTACAAAACCTGCTTTGCATTCTGCTAATGTATTCAAGCAGATAGCCAGTTCCTGGCGCGCCTCTTTCTCCTGATTGGCGTGCCATCACATTAAGCCACAGTATGACGTATTGGTTCGCGGAAGAACAAAAACATAATTTCCCGTCAAGAAAAGCTTTTTATGACTTTCTTTCCACTTAGGAGAATTAAGTGTATTTCTGACAAAACCTCAAAAATTGAACAATCTACAAGAACCGTTTGCACTCATGCATTAAACCAGATAGCTGCTTCCTGGTCACGTCTGCAGCTCCCATGTCTTTCTCCTGATTGGCTCGAACATGACTGGATGACTGAGAAGATGACTGGGAAACAGTGTTGTCACTAACGCGTTACTAAGTAACTGTACAGTAATGTTACTGTAATCTGGTTACTTTCTTTCAGTAACGAGCAATCAAACGCGTTCATTTTTCCAAACCAGTAATCTGATTAAAGTTAGTTTGCTGAGTGCCTGTGCGTTAATATTTTGTGATTGCCTCATTATGTATGTAGCATGAAGAATACTATGGTCATGTACCAAGAGCATTTCAAACAGAAATGTTGCTCTTGAGTTTGAGAGTGACATCACATGTCACGTTTTCTAATCGGCGGACAAAAGAAATGGGTCACGTGTATTACTATGCTGTGTGAGCGGTCAAGTAGGTCGAAATCCAGGGAAGGGTTACTGCATATTAAAACGTTTTGTTTTCTCCTTGAGATAACTGTTGTTGTGATTTGGTCTAAACAAATAAAAGTTTTAACCCTAACCCAACGCAAAGGTTAAAAGGTTAAAACTGAAAATAATAAAACATTCTGTCAATAACTTGCACAAATCACAAAATAACACAAAGTACACACACACACACACGTGTCCATTTGAGTAGTAGCACTAGCCATTTAGCTCACATGCAACAAACAATAAAACTACATTTGCCATATATGTAAGCAAAATGAAATACACATCACTAATAGCTATGCAAGGCTGATGAATATATACAAAGAAGAAATATAACTCACAAGTGATGGATGTATTAGACACAAACAGTGTGATGAGACTGAATACTGCCACTGTGTACTGGATGTAGACATTAGCTGGTCTTTGTTGTCTGTTTTTTCAGCCTTGTCAGTGTTTTCCGCCATATATACATCTTGACACTGTTCGTGTTCAATCCTCTGTTCAAGCTCAGTTGTTGTTGAAGCTTTTGAAAGCTTAAAGACATTTTAGATATCCATCTTGCCTCCTCACCTATAATTTTGGCTAAGCAAAGCAAAGCAAAGCAAAGCAAAGCAAAGCAAAGCAAAGGGCTGTCTCTAATGTACTAGTCACATGGTCTGTCCGAAAAATAATTTGGATCCATTATGAAATACTTTGAAAGATTCTTGTTCATTTTGTTCATTAGGGCCCGAGCACTAAGCGTGCGAATGCCCTATTGTTTTGCACAGGATTATTATTTATTTATTTTTTATTTATTTATTTTTTTTCAGGGCAAATGAAAACGGCCAATTTGAGGCCTGAACATGCACGAAAAGTCACCAAAATTTGCACATACGTATGGAAAATTGTAAATTTCAATAATTTTGCAACGTTGCAAAAAAATGTAACAAAATGGCTCAGTGGCGCCCCCTTGAAATTTTAAAATTGGCCTATAACATTAGGGTCTGTCAGCGTAGAGCGATGAAATTTGGGGAGTCGATACCTTGTCCAAAACCGCTCCAAAAAAGCATTCACACCCATATTTCAAACCCAACAGGAAATCGGTTATTTTCGATCGAATAGGAAATTTTTATCGATATACAGGGTGCACATTTGAGACCTTTTCACCGAGGGAGTTAGCTGGATCATCTTCATAATTGGTGAGACTGTTCAGGAGACATATGAGATCTTAAGTTTTTAAAATAGTGCGTTTTCATTCACGGTCTGACCTGGGCGTGGTGCCAAAGTCGGCCATTTTTTCTGCAAAATGACATTCAGTAAATGACTAATAGCTCCTTGACACAACGTTCAATCTTTTTCATATCTGGCATGTATGTGCGGTATCCCACCCTGAACATGAGTGCATTGAAATATTACCCATTAGGCCTAGCGCCCCCTAGTGGGAACAGGAAATTCCTTTTTTTACGAAACAGGCACCTCCTCCAAGGAAAAAAAAATCTATTCACCTGAAACCTGCATCGGGGGAGCCATAAGACATGTGTTCAGGTGCCTGATGAAAAATACTGAGGTTTGGTTAAAGCAGAAGGGTCCAACAGGAGAAGTGAACATGACTGAAGCCATTTTCTCACCACAAGTTTTGAACAGTCATAACTTGGAAGATCTACAACATATCTGCGCCAAACATCTCGTGCTTGTAGAGTCATACTCCAAAGGGTCCTGTAGGGGTCATTTGCATCAACCCTACAGCGCCAACTAGTGGCAATAGAAAGTCACTCGTTTTTCCAATACATGTCCAGTTCTTTTCAAGTTGGTCATTGTAGTTTCAAGACCTTTTGAAATACTTATTTTACGGCCCATGTCCACATGTCTCTGTCTGTTGCCGTGATGACCCTTTGTTCGACATTAAAAGGAAATATTTTTTTTCAGAGACTCAGGCAGCTTATAGAGCCAAAGAATTTGGCACACTTGGTCGAATTGGCCCAGTTAGAAGATTCATTTTGGTTTTGAAAAAAGGCTTGGCTGCACAGCTCAGTAGTGGCTCCTTTTTTGTAGTACTCTCTCCAATAGGGGTTTTTATCTCTTAGGTGTGTGAATGTAAAGAGGCGACTTTCGAGCATGTTAGGTTCTAATGAGATGATTAGAGAGGAGGATCTGCCACCACCCTGACCTGCACACTGTCAGAGTTGCGTGATGTCCGAGTTGCGCTAGATTGCGAGGGCCCGTTCAGTCCTGCTTGCAGGCCTAGTTTTTGTTGTTTTTCTTATTGCTTTAAAACTTTTATAGACAATATTTTAACGGCTAGGTCTTTATTTTAAAGGGGAAGTTCAGAATTTATGACATAAGGCTTAATCTTCAAGTTAGCGGGGGTTTAATTAGTCGTTGGAATTGATTTGAACAAATTCCATGCAGTTTGTCAGTTATTTGTTAGTTTCAGGGCTCCCGAGTGGCTAAGCTAGCGGGAGTCAATGGTGGTTGAAATCAACTCCATCGACTAATTAAACCTCCGCTAACTCCAAGTTTAAGCCTTATGTGAAAAATTCAAGTACATGCGATGATATTATTCTGTTGTCATCCTTATGTTAAGGCAGCAAAGGGAAAAAATTGGTAAAACGTAACTGATAAATTACTTTTAAAGTAACTTAGTTTGATAATAAAGTAATCAGTAAAATAACTAGATCACTTTTCTGGGGTGTAATCAGTAATCAGTAATTAAATTACTTTTTCAAGTAATCTGTGACAAAACTGCCGAGGAAGTGGTTGGACAGTTGAGGTTTGCAATACTGTATGATAAATCATTGAATTAGGAAGTACCATCTTGCTTGTAAGGCTAAAAAAATAATGAAGTAAAAGAAATTTGAAACTTGAAATTCTGGCTAGTAAGCCAAACCCTTTCATGATTATTACATGTTTTGTCACGCATCCAACTACCATATTGACACATCCCGGGCAATTAATTTGCAGTCAGCGGCAGTGAATGAGCTATTATACCGTTTTCTCACCCAATACCTATGGACAATTAAAGAGTTCTACTCTAGATTACGGAGGCGGCACAAGCACACTAGCATTGGAAGGCGAATGACTTCCTGACAGCTACTAGGTCACACGGCAGTAAGTACTGCTGTTGCTGATTAAATTCACCCAATAATTAAGCAGACATCATTGATTCCCCGCAGAGCGATGGGGAAATGGAGTCTGCTTGTGCGTGTTCGTCGCCTGTGTTTGTGTGTGGAAATGAATGCCACTCTTCCTGTTGCCCCTGCAGCGGTGGGCCAGTCAGATACGGGTAATTTGGGAAATGAGTAGAAGTCGATTCTACTTAAATCGCCAGTGGTGGTTGGACTCATTGATGTTCCACACATTGTTGACTGGCGTAATTTTCTTCCTCCGTGCAATTGATGGAATCGTCCTTGATTTTCATAACTTTTCGTGTGCAATGTGGTTAAAACTACACACTAATCACTTAAGCTTTTATGGTTAGCTTTTGGGCATGCCGTTGTTTTGATTTTAAAGTAGTGTTTATGAGTGCTTAAATATTTAATCATCAGTGAATTTAACTTGAATCGTGCTTAGACTAAGCTACTAAAAGTTCTGGAAATTAAACAACTAAATTGGCTCACTGTTCGACTCCTAACTTGTTTAGATAAAAAAGAACTATTAGAAATGATGAAAAACACACAAAAAGTGGTGCCTTTAGATAAGAATTAAATTTGTTCTTTTATCATCCTCTTTGAATCATTAAGCCTAAGATCACTCTTTTTTCATTTGTTCTCTGTAGAAAGAACATATGCATCTAAGTATTTTTTCATCCACGTGTGTTGCACCACCATTTATCAAATACCAAATTTCTTTAGCCTAGTAGCATAATTCTTAAAAGTCCTATTTGAACATTTTCAGAAAAATGGGGGGGGGGAACATTTTTTTTTGCAAACACATTGATATTTGTATGTCTAAGACAGGGAGTATTTTTGAACAATTCTGATTGGCTTACGAGAAAAGCAGGAAGGCAGGATGAAGCGGTGGTAAGAGTGTAACAACATGCATAAATCTCAATTTGGTAAAAATATGTCTTAGCAATTATGCTGTTAGGCTAAGGATACGACTAAAGGAATTCAGCTGAGTACTATACGTCAACCTGTCTATGGTGTTTTGCATTGTTTGTTAGCATTATTTTAACACAGTACCTCTCAAATAGAGGGGCGCACCCCCACAGGGGGGTGCAGAATGATGCCGGGGGTGGCGCATGTGAGCTCAGGGAACATAGTTTTTTGCCATACTAAAATAAAGTGTAATTAAACATCCACTCAGTGAGTATTTTTTAACCAAACCAGCGTGCACAGCAAAGAGCACTGGAGATATGAAGAGCTAAGACGAGGAAATATGACAAAGCATATTTGGGTTTGAATTTTGACAAAGTGGGAGACGGGGAAAGACTAGTCTGTTTACTGTATCGAAAAATGTTTACAGCAGACAGCAGGAAGCCATATAAATTAAGATGTCACTTAAAGACATTAGACCCCAATCACATTAGGTTGCTTTTTTTTTTTTTCAGTGAAAACGTGCTGAATATTGCTGCTATGTCAGTGTTACATCAGTAAACCAGCGAGCACTGTTTGCATCATATAAGGTGGTAATCCAAGTTGCTCAGTGCAAAATAACCCTAAATCTGGGGTCGGCAACCAGTGTTTTGAGAGCCGCATGCGGCTCTTTAGCGCTGCCCTAGTGGCTCCTTGGAGCATTTAAAAAATGTATAGGAATGGAAAAAGATGGTTGAAGGAAATATATTTTTTGTTTTGATATAGTTTCTGCAGGGGGATAAAATGATATGGTTTCTGCAGGGGGATAAAAATGACAAACATTCTTAACGTTTTCCAATGCTGTAAAAATGTAGTATACATATTAAATTTCAACATTTCTGTCCACGAAGATTTGCTTCATAGCCTGCGGCACACGTTTGTATCAGCAGGGCGAGATGCCAGGCAGGTGTATTGTAAACAAACCGGCAGCCGAGTACCCAGTTGGGAGTGAGAGTAAAAGTATGATTCCCAGTGTTGTTAATTTTACTTTAAAAAAGTAATTAATTACAGTTACAAATTACTTCTCCCAAAAAGTAATTGCGTTAGTAACTCAGTTACCTGAATTTAAGAGTAATTAGTTACTTGGCAAAGTAGCTAGTGATAATTTTCATGTTTTGTTTTTTTCTCAAAAAAAAAAAAAAAGGTCACACAATGTGAAGTTTAAAGGGTTTTTGGGACAATTGGCCCTAGCCCAATTCTTTACCCTCCACTTAACTAGACACAAGGGTATTGCGATAACTAGATAGTAACCTTTGCTATGTGTGGAAGCCATTTAAAGTTGTGAATCAACCGTTAAAGTTGTTAAAATTGCTCCCGCTATTGCATTAGTTCCCTTCTGTCTACTTTCAACATGTGTAAGTTTTAAAACTGTTTCATCCTTTAAAGATAGATTTAAGTCAAGATTTTGCCGAATTAGGACCATTTTAGATTAAAATAAATAAATAAATAAATAAACTGGTTCGCTAGGAAGGATCTCTACAACAGAGCCTTCCTGAGAGGTCTACTGCTTTAAGATGGCGGCTGTTTACTAACGCATGTAGTCCTTAAACATGTTGCCAATGCAGCAGTGTGTAACATTTGCATCTAGTTCTATAATATGTGATATCTACCGTATCATGTGGGCGTAGTTTGTAGGCTACAGTCAGGTATTATGGGAGCCACCTAGCATCGCGTTTGCAATGGCGTCTTCCCCACTCCTGCTCTGCTCTGCTCTCTCGTCTCCATGAGTCCATCTCTCTGACTTTTTTTATTCAACCAACTTAGTAACGCATAGTAACGCACGCCTTTCCCGCCTCAGTAACGGTAACGGCGTTGCCAAGATCCATCCATCCATTCTCTTCCGCTTAGTCCGGGGTCGGGTCGCGGGGGCAGCAGCTTTAGCAGGGAAGCCCAGACTTCCCTCTCCCCAGCCACTTCAGCCAGCTCCTCCGGCGGGATTCCAAGGCATTCCCAGGCCAGCCGAGTGACATAGTCTCTCCAGCGTGTCCTGGGTCGACCCCGGGGCCTCCTGCCGGTGGGACATGCCCGGAACACCTCTCCAGGGAGGCGTCCAGGAGGCATCCGAACCAAATGCCCGCGCCACCTCAACTGGCTCCTCTCAACGCGGAGGAGTAGCGGCTCGACACCAAGCCCCTCCCGGATGACCGAGCTTCTCACCCTATCTCTAAGGGAGAGCCCGGACACCCTGCGGAGGAAACTCATTTCGGCCGCTTGTATCCGGGATCTTGTTCTTTCGGTCACGACCCACAGCTCGTGACCATAGGTTAGGGTAGGAATGTAGATCGACCGGTAAATCGAGAGCTTCGCCTTTTGGCTCAGCTCCTTCTTCACCACAACGGACCGGTGCAGAGTCCGCATCACTGCAGACGCTGCACCGATCCGCCAGTCAATCTCCCGCTCCCTCCTACCCTCACTCGTGAACAAGACCCCAAGATACTTGAACTCCTCCACTTGGGGCAGGATCTCATCCCCGACCCGGAGAGGGCACTCCACCCTTTTCCGGCTGAGGACCATGGTCTCGGATTTGGAGGTGCTGATCTTCATCCCAACCGCTTCACACTCGGCCGTGAACCGCCCCAGTGAGAGTTGGAGGTCCCGGCTTGATGAAGCCAACAGCACCACATCATCTGCAAAAAGCAGAGATGCAATGCTGAGGCCACCAAACCGGACACCCTCAACGCTTCGGCTGCGCCTAGAAATTCTGTCCATAAAAATTATGAACAGAATCGGTGACAAAGGGCAGCCTTGGCGGAGTCCAATCCTCACTGGGAACGAATTCGACTTACTGCCGGCAATGCGAACAAAACTCTGACACCGGTCGTACAGGGACCAAACAGCCCTTACCAAGGGGCTCGGTACCCCGTACTCCCGGAGCACCCTCCACAGGACTCCCCTAGGCACTCGGTCGAACGCCTTCTCCAAATCCACAAAACACATGTGGACTGGTTGGGCGAACTCCCATGCACCCTCGAGGACCCTGCCGAGGGTGTAGAGCTGGTCCACTGTTCCACGGCCGGGACGAAAACCACACTGCTCCTCCTGAATCCGAGATTCGACTTCCCGACGGACCCTCCTCTCCAGCACCCCTGAATAGACTTTACCGGGGAGGCTGAGGAGTGTGATCCCTCTATAATTGGAACACACCCTCCGGTGCCCCTTTTTAAAAAGGGGGACCACCACCCCGGTCTGCCAATCCAGAGGCACTGTCCCCGATGTCCACGCAATGTTGTAGAGGCGTGTCAGCCATGACAGCCCCACAACATCCAGAGCCTTTAGGAACTCCGGGCGGATCTCATCTACCCCTGGGGCCTTGCCACCGAGGAGCTTACCAACCGCCTCAGTGACTTCAACCCCAGAGATCGAAGAGCCCACCTCAGAGTCCCCAGACTCTGCTCCCTCAAAGGAAGGCGTGTCGGTGGAATTGAGGAGGGCTTCGAAGTATTCTCCCCACCTACTCACGACGTCCCGAGTCGAGGTCAGCAGTACACCATCTTCACTATACACAGTGTTAATGGTGCACTGCTTTCCTCTCCTCAGACGCCGGATGGTGGACCAGAATTTCCTCGAAGCCGTCCGGAAGTCGTTTTCCATGGGCTCGCCAAACTCCTCCCATGTCCAAGTTTTTGCCTCGGCGACCGCTGAAGCCGCAGTCTGCTTGGCCAGCCGGTACCTGTCAGCTGCCTCCGGAGTCCCACAGGCCAAAAAGGCCTGATAGGCCTCCTTCTTCAGCTTGACGGCATCCCTTACCGCTGGTGTCCACCAGCGGGTTCGGGGATTGCCGCCACGACAGGCACCAACCACCTTACGGCCACAGCTCCGATCGGCCGCCTACACAATGGAGGTGCGGAACATGGCCCACTCGGACTCAATGTCCCTCACCTCCCCCGGGACAAGGGAGAAGTTCTGCCGTAGGTGGATGTTGAAACTCTTTCTGACAGGGGATTCTGCCAGACGTTCCCAGCAGACCCTCACAATACGTTTGGGCCTGCCAGGTCTGGCCAGCAACTTCCCCCACCATCGGAGCCAACACACCACCAGTTGGTGATCAGTTGACAGCTCCGCCCCTCTCTTCACCCGAGTGTCCAAAACATGTGGCCGCAAGTCCGATGACACGATTACAAAGTCGATCATTGAACTGCGGCCTAGGGTGTCCTGGTGCCAAGTGCACATGTGGACACCCCTATGTTTGAACATGGTGTTCGTTATGGACAAGCCGTGACGAGCACAGAAGTCCAATAACAGAACACCACTCGGGTTCTGATCGGGGGGGCCGTTCCTCCCAATCACGCCCCTCCAGGTCTCACTGTCCTTGCCCACGTGAGCGTTGAAGTCCCCCAGTAGAACGAGGGAGTCCCCAGAGGGGGCGCTCTCCAGCACACCCTCCAAGGACTCCAAAAAGGGTGGGTATTCTGAGCTGCTGTTCGGTGCATAAGCGCAAACAACAGTCAGAACCCGTCCCCCCACCCGAAGGCGGAGGGAGGCTACCCTCTCGTCTACGGAGGTAAACCCCAACGTACAGGCACCAAGCCGGGGGGCAATAAGTACGCCCACACCTGCTCGGCGCCTCTCACCGTGGGCAACTCCAGAATGGAAGAGAGTCCAACCCCTCTCGAGAGGATTGGTACCAGAACCCAAGCTGTGTGTGGAGGAGAGTCCGACTATATCTAGTCGGAACTTCTCTGCCTCACCCACCAGCTCAGGCTCCTTCCCTGCCAGAGAGGTGACATTCCATGTCCCAAGAGTTAGCTTCTGCAGCTGGGGGTTGGACCGCCAAGGCCCCCGCCTTTGGCTGCCGCCCAACTCTCTACGCACCCGACCCCTTTGGCCCCTCCCACAGGTGGTGAGCCCATGGGAAGGCGTTGCCAAGATGAGAAAAGTAATTAATTAGATTACTCACTTCTGAAAAAAATAACGCCGTTAGTAACGCCGTTATATTGTAACGCCGTTATTAACAACACTGATGATTCCATTACTTCTGAAGAAACTAGAGGAGCACAAAAATAGATTTAAGAAGTGGATTGCATCCCCAAACTCCACTACTGCTGCATGTTTTGTTGCAACTCGGGAGATAATAAAGCTAGGAAAACCGTTCACAGATGGTGAGTACATGAAGGAGACATTTATCAACATATCACAACACTTATTTGCAGACTTCAAAAACAAAACCGTGATAATGAAGAAACTCAAAGACATGCCCAGATAAGGGGAATGTTATGCACGTTCCATTTTGTTGTTTTCCGAAACCTCAAAATAAAAATGACATCAAAAATCGATTTCTTTATTGCATTTCTACAATTTCATAAAAGCGCTATTGTAATGAAGTTAAACTTGAGGTGGCATCATACAACAGAATAGTCGCGTGGTGTGTTGGATGCACTGCTGCGAAAATAAACATTAAATCATGAAGGCTCATTATGTATTTTTGCCGACTTAGTCATTTTGATAGTAGGCTAATATAGCTAATACAGATACAACAGCATTTGTTGCCTTCATTATTAGGCTTATTTAAGGCTTTTAATTTTTTGCGGCTCCAGACATATTTGGTTTTTGTTTTTATGGTCCAATATGGCTTTTTCAACATTTTTGGGTTGCCGACCCCTCCCCTACACCATAGCAAAGGAGCTGATACCGATTGCAGCAAAAATAAAAACTGTCCATCTGTCCAATGACACTGTCATTTTGTTCTATTAATTTTAATTTTTTTGATCAAATTGTTCAGCATGTTGTCCTCATGAGTAAATTTAGAACTATTTATTGATTTTAGTAGATTTTATTTTTCAGTATCAAATGGCCAAAAAATGTACCTTGAGTGTATTTTTACAGTCTAGATTTTTTGTTTTGTTTTGTTTTTTTAAATTCAGGCAAATTGATGCGTTTTAAGTCTTTTCTGTTACAAACAAAACAGAGTTTAAGTTCGTATCTCATGAAGTATCTCATCTATATTACTTTTTCTCTAATATTAAAAAGGACACAATGTTATGTAGAGGTGTACTTACTATAATAATAATTTTATAGACTAACAAAACTATTTACAGTGGCAGCAGAGAGTTGGGAGAGCACAAAACCTTTAAGTCTTCCTGAGGGGGCGTAACAGAAAATAATTGAGAAGCACTATGAAGTTTAAAATATGCGATATGCAGTATACTGTATATCAGAGACGTCTACTTTGAGCAGTAATAATAAGCTTGAAAGTTGTAATCATATATATATATATATACAGTTGTGGTCAAAAGTTTACATACACTTGTGAAGAACATAATGTCATGGCTCTCTTGAGTTTCCAGTTATTTCTACAACTCTGATTTTTCTCGGATAGAGTGATTGGAACAGATACTTTGTCACAAAAAACATTCATGAAGTTTGGTTCTTTTATGACTTTATTATGGGTGAATAGAAAAAAGTGATCAAATCTACTGGGTCAAAAATATACATACAACAGCGCTAATATTTAGTAACATGTCCCTTGGCCATTTTCACTTCAATTAGGCGCTTTTGGTAGCCATCCACAAGCTTCTGGTTGAATCTTTGACCACTCCTCTTGACAGAATTGGTGCAGTTCAGTTAAATTTGATGGCTTTCTGACATGGACTTGTTTCTTCAGCATTGTCCACAAGTTCTCAATGGGGTTTAAGTCAGGATTTTGGGAAGGCCATTCGAAAACCTTAATTCTAGCCTGATTTAGCCATTCCATTACCACTTTTGATGTGTGTTTGGGATCATTGTCCTGTTGGAACACCCAACTGCGCCCAAGACCCAACCTTCGGACTGATGACGTTAGGTTATCTTGAAGAATTTGAAGGTAATCCTCCTTCTTCTTTATCCCATTTACTCTCTGTAAAGCACCAGTTCCATTGGCAGCACAACAGCCCAGCAGCATAATACTACCACCTTGTGCTTGACGGTAGGCATGGTGTACTTGGGGTTAAAGGCCTCACCTTTTCTCCTCCAAACATATTGCTGGGCATTGTGGCCAAACAGCTCGATTTTTGTTTCGTCTGACCACAGAACTTTCCTCCAGAAGGTCTTATCTTTGTCCATGTGATCAGCAGCAAACTTCAGTCGAGCCTTAAGGTGCTGCTTTTGGAGCAAGGGCTTCCTTCTTGCACGGCAGCCTCTAAGTCCATGGAGATGCAAAACACGCTTGACTGTGGACACTGACACCTGTGTTCCAGCAGCTTCTAATTCTTGGCAGATCTGCTTTTTGGTGATTCTCGGTTAAATCTTCACCCTCCTGACCAATTTTCTCTCAGCAGCAGGTGATAGCTTTCGTTTTCTTCCTGATCGTGGCAGTGACAAAACAGTGCCATGCACTTTATACTTACAAACAATTGTTTGCACTGTTGCTCTTGGGACCTGCAGCTGCTTTGAAATGGCTCCAAGTGACTTTCCTGACTTGTTCAAGTCAATGATTGTTCAAGTCAATAATCACTCACAAGAAATTGCTAATTCGTGTTGCTGTATGTATATTTTTGACACAGCAGATTTGATCACTTTTTCTGTTAACCCATAATAAAGTCATAAAAGAACCAAACTTCATGAATGTTTTTTGTGACAAAGAAGTATCTGTTCCAATCACTCTATCGGAGAAAAATCAGAGTTGTAGAAATAACTGGAAACTCAAGAGAGCCATGACATTATGTTCTCCACAAGTGTATGTAAACTTTTGACCACAACTGTATATATATATATATATATATATATATATATATATATATATATATATATATATATATATATATATATATATATATATATATATATATATATATATATATATATATATATATATATATATATATGTATACCTTGCAAGGCATAATTAATTAAGTTAATGCTTTTGAAGTTTAGTAAGATGAATTCTTGTTTGATGTCTTGATGCAGGACAAAGCAAACTCTGATAAAGTTTCTTCTTTTAACACCTCCTCTCAAAGACTCGTTTGTTACAATGTTACGTTTCTACCAGTTCACTGTTTTGTTATCATAAATAATAGGATCTATTCAGTGTATTCAGTCTCACAAGGTTAGTTCAAATGAAAATGATTAGAATTGTATGTTTTTACACGCCTGGCAGGATATAGGGTAGAAATAGTAGTAATTTTAGAGTAGTGTGTTAAAGCTGTCAAATAAAATCAGTAATTGTCATGAAGTGGGGCATTCTGTGTAAATTTGTAATAGTCCTAACATTTGAATGAGTGGTTATATTTTTTCCTAAGGAATAATTGATGATTAAATTATTAAATATGGATGATTCAGTTTACTTGGCAATAACGTTGGATGCTCTGAAAAAAAAAAAAAGAAAATTAAGATAGCTGGAAATGCAATCTGTTGGTTTTTAAAGGTTGTGTAAAACACTTTTTTATGTGCCTTCCAGTTAGGTTTGAATAAATCCGGTCTGTCTTCAGCAGAAGAATTACGAAAATTGTACTGTCCTTGCACAGTCCTTATTATCAACTGAATCCTTTTATGAATGCTGTTCATGCAAAGGTTAAAGGATTTCTGAGGACCTTTTCAGGGATTTTAATCTTTTTATGACGCTTTGAGAAGAGCCTGGTATTGTTCATATTTGTAATATCAAGTCAGAGGAGTATGATTAAATTTGATTACTATTTTTGATGTATCTGTAATCTAAAATTTTAATGATTTCAAATTAAAAATATACTTTACCTCAACTCATTCCCTACCAGTCCAGATCACCGATTCGTGTTGTGATCGTAAAAGTAGGAAATGGATTTTGAAAGCACAAGCGATCATTCAATCACCTTCAGCCCCTCTCAGTTGAAAATGGATTGGACGTCCATAGCCGTCAATGGCAGCCAAAGAGTTAATTATTCCACGATTTATGGCGCCAGACTTACATCGGACGAGATCTTATTTCAGTCTTCATTCTGGCCTTTTGTGACTTTTATTCTGAGATAGGGACCTTAAAAAGCATTACAGTGACCCCTCGTTTTTCGCGGTTAATGGGGGCCGACCCCTCATGAAAATCCACGAAGTAGGGGCGGAGCTTATTTACATTAAAAAAAAAAAAAAAAAAAAAAAGATACTAATGTAATGAACCGTCTGTGAGACATAAAGATCCTTGTGCTCTTTGGGCTCAGACATCATATCGGTTGGTTTTTAAGCCCTGCAAATGTAATAATTATGATATAAATGATTTATTAATGAAAAATCCCATATGATACACTACAGTCCAAAAGTTTGGGGTCACTTAGACCCCAAACCTTTGAACGGTACTGTATATAAAAGAAAATAATGATTTGTACATGTATGCATGCATATATCTTAACATTTTTAAATTAAATACTGTATTTTAAATTTTTTTAAATAAAAAAAGTAGTCAGGGATTACTGCAATATCAAATTAATATACACTATGAGCTCCTGTTAGGTAAACTGACTCTCATTTAAAGCAGTGATGACTCAAGGCACAGTTCAAGGATGGACGATGTTAACTAGTTAGCGTTTCTGAGAGTAAATAATGTTAAAAGTCAATTCAATTACATTCGGACTGTTGCTTTTATGATGCAAATCCCAACAAAATGAACAAATAAGATTATTGTGACCAGATGAGATTCCACAGCAATGCTTAACAATGTCCTCTAAATACAAACGTGTCTGTTGTCCACGCGGCAGCACACTTGTTTCACTGTTTTTCAAGCATCTCGTTAGTTGAAAAACAAAAAAAGAGAGCGCTGTGTTCTGCTAGATAAGGCAGAGAACCGCTAACACGAGTCCTGCTATTTTCCTCTTTTCAGCCTCATTGTACAATGTTTGAGGCAGCCGCTTTGAATGTTTGCACTCGGTTGATTTGCAGTGGACTGTAGAACAAAACTGCCTCCATACAATAAGTCGGCAACAAAAGGCATGCTGGGAGACTGAAATAGTCAATTTTGAAACAATGAGGAAAAGTGGTTACTTACCGTCCACATTTTCCCTTTAATTAGGGGCACGGTGTAAGCGTTTGCAGAGACAGAAACATAATAGGGGAGGTTGGTGTTGCAAACCGAATGACCTGAGCATGAAAGCATGATGTTCTAGGTTCAAAAAGGTTACTAGACGTTCATGATCAAGGTATTTGCTGGAACAAATTTTCAAAATTGTTGATCATGTTTCTTTCGAGTCTGGTTTCATTTCCTTGTTTTTTATCCTCTTTATTCTAAACAACTTGAGATAGCCATCAGCCTGCATGAGATGAGAATGGGATGGAAACAGAATGGCATTCAACAAATTGGATACATGTTTTTTCTGGTGGAACATTTAAATGGGATGCATGGGTCGGATGGAGGCAATCATGCCTGAAATTGGGTTAAAGCACACATTAGCGGACATAAAAGAGTCTGCTTTCACAATTTTGTCCTCACACGTCTTATGTGTTTGGCTTATACACACCTGTCTTGTTTACGTGGTGTGTATGATCTGGCATTGTGTTTTTTCCATCTCAATTTGAACCAACATGGACAACTGATGCAATTAAGCAATTTAGCACCGTTACCCACATAAGCCAACCAGGCACACCAGATTAAAGACTGGCTCACACTTGTGGCAGCCCAGTGTGAAAAAATGGCAAAGCGCAAAAAGGTAGAGCCCACATACGGTGACGTAGATGTTGGCAGCAAATGAAGAGCAGGGAGACTCCAGCAAATCTATTCATGATAATTCCAGGCACAAACGCATTTGTTTTTCATTGTCGCACAAGAAAACAGCAACTTTTCCTATTTTAAGTTTTACTAGTTTCGACGAGAAGGTAAATATATATATATATTTTTTTCGTGAACCACAAGTCCTTACAAACGCACATAAATATATCATTTAGCTTAGCAAAAAGAGGTGTGAAATCCATTTTTGAGTGTCCCAAAGCTTAAAACTAAAAATGTTTCTTTGGCCGTGACTTGTGTGTATCAGTCTGCTGAAACAGCCTGATAGTACGGACATCAGTACATCTGCCTCTCTGCCATTGGATTCGTTGTTGACATCAGCGAGGCAATGCTGTGAAAAAAGAAAACTTTTCTATTTTGGGCCCTGCCCCTCGACGAAAATTTTCTCTGAACTTAGTGCTGCGTCCAATGCATTTATTTTTCATTGTCGCACGAGAAAACAGCAACTTTTCCCATTATAAGGAGTAGAGAAGATTATAATAGCCGTTTAAATAGTTTACTAGTATTGACGAGAAGGTAAAGAGATTGTTTTTATTCGTGAACCACAGTTCCACACAAACGAACATCAAGATATCATATAGCTTAGCAAGAAGAGGTGTGAAATCCATTTTTGAGTGTCTCAGAGCTTAAAACTTGAAAGGTTTCTTTGGCCGTGACTTGTGTGTATCAGTCTGCTGAAAAAGCCTGATAGTACGGACATCAGTACATCTGCCTCTCTGCTATTGGATTTGTTGTTGACGTCAGCGGGGCAATGCTGTGACAATAGAAAAAGCTTCTATTTTGGGCCCTGCCCCACGACGAAAATTCTCTCAAGACTTAGTGCTCAGTCTAATGCATTTATTTTTCATTGTCGCACAAGAAAACAGCAACTTTTCCTATTTTAAGAAGTAGAGAAGATTATAGTAGCCATTTAAATAGTTTACTAGTTTCGGCGAGAAGGTAAATAGTTTATTTTTATTCGTGAACCAAAGTTCCACACAAACGAACATCAAGATATCATTTAGCTTAGCAAGAAGAGGTGTGAAATCCATTTTTGAGTATCTCAGAGCTTAAACCTTAAAAGGTTTCTGTGGCCGTGACTTGCGTGTATCAGTCCGCGGAAACAGCTTGATAGTACGGATGTCAGTACATCTGCCTCTCTGCTTTTGGATTTGTTGTTGACGTCAGCGGGGCAATGCTGCGAAAATAGAAAAAGTTTCTATTTTGGGCCCGCCCCTCGGCAAAAATTCTCTCAGGACTCTCAGTGCTCCGTCCAAAAGAGGTGCCAACGCTCACTTTTGCTTAGAAGCCCCCTCCCTTATACAGTACAAAATGAATGAGTTGCCACGAACCTTTTACATTGGGCTGCCGCTAGTATGAAACGCCCTTGATTGTTCCATATATCTGACAAGAATATATTACACAGAACAATCTGGGCACGATCCAATTCAGGCCTTTTTCATGGGAGGAACTTAAAAAAACTATAAAAGATATATGATGATTACTCGGTCAAAATGGATCAGATGTCTTTCGTCATTAATAGCAGCCAATGGGTCCAAGTAGTTGTTGTTTTTTGTTGTTGTTGTCTTTTTATGTTCAAGCTGTTTTGACGTACAGTAATTTAATCAGCTTTGGTTTTTAAAGGGAACTTTTTGGTTTATTTCTACATGTTCACATGAGTTGTAACTGTAATACTGGTAGCTGCCAGGAGACCAATTCTGTTATCTGTTCTCTCGGCCCCAAACTCCCTTTGCTGGCGCCTTCTTTGATGCCGCTGTTTCCCTCCGCAGACAGTCAGGCCTTCCAAACCTGCCCATCGCTCACACTGACTAGTGAATTTTTGGGTTCCTCTTTGGCCAACAGAGACTGTTTCATTTGGTGATATTTTATGGCCTCTTCCTGCTTTCACTACTGAAGACCTGAGGGCGCAAAGTGTGAGGTTCACAAGGTTCATTCCTCTGGGTCTGAATGTTTGCTTGTTGCCATGCTCCATTCTCACTTTCCCTTGTTCCCTTGTCAGACAGCCACGCTGTCTTCTCTGCCAGCGACTCGTCTGAGCTCAAATGGCCGGTGCCAGACATAATTAAAAAAAAAAAAAAAAAAAAAACCGACAAGAACTTCTTGTTCATGGCTCCATATCGGTCAATTAATGAGTCTGCGTGTGTATACTGACGATTCTCTTTTATGAGTGCGTAAGTGTGCCAGAATGAGGGACAGTACTTGTGTCAGCAGTGTGTGCATTAACAAACAAATCATCAGTGTCCTAATTTTGCCTTGCTTAGAGGCTTGTTTCCAGTCTATGGATTGATGTGACATCGATCAATAATCTCCCGAGTGTGTGCGAGTATTATTCTCGCACGCGCCCAAATGTGCGTGCGTGTTTGAGTTGGTCTTTGGATCGTTAAGGACCTCAGGGAATGGCAGTGTTCAGTTTTCATTGGACAGACATCAGACGGTGGGGCAGTTGTGTCACCACAACAACTGGGTCTTCACACTGATGGATAATCAAAATGCAGCGAGGAGCAGGCGAGATGGCAGGACATTGTGCTTCGGTCGTCTGAAGTTGACAGCCTTCTTAGCTGTTCTAGCGAGAGGATGATAGGCGTAATGCATCATTAATTATCCACGTCTCTTTTGTGAAAGGCTTTACTCGAGCCCTCGTAATGTGTTCTTGCATTTTACGCTTTGGTTTTTACTTAATGTAGTTTAAAGCAGTGGTGTCAAACTCATTTTGGTTCGCAGGCCACATTCACGGCAATTATATTTCATGTGGGCCGAATAAGTTAACTCACAGGCTGGCATTGACGGTGCTTTAAATATCCCATTCATTTGGGGTCACTTTCTTGTAATTTTAAGGCACTCAAGGGCAGAGGTGGGTAGAGCAGCCAAAAATTTGACACAGGTAAGTGTAGCCTTACTTCAAGATAATATTACCGTATTTTTCGCACTATAAGGCACACCTGACTATAAGCCACCACTCACAAAATTTGGCACGAAAACGGCATTTGTTCATACATAAACTGCACTGGACTATAAGCCGCAGCTGTCCTCACTGTATTATGGGATATTTACACCAAAAGAAATTATCCAGTAACGCTTTATTTGACAGCGGCATCATACGACTGTCATAAATACGAATGAACCACCATGAAGCTTTGAACCAATTGGCTGCAAAGCTTCATTGCTTCAAGAAGCTTCATTTGGCTATCACTGCTCCCTTGGGGGAGACAGTCAACTTCTGCTGCCACCTGCTGTCAACACTGTTGTTGTCGTCCAACATGCCTCCTAGCATGCATTTCAGTGCTAAGGATTTAAATAACAATCAAAATTGTTCTGTGCTAATTATTTCTTCAGTTACTGTTCCAGTTTTTTCACAAATTGCTAGTTATGGTATCTTGTAAGACTGTGTTTGACAGTGGTGCCACAAGACTGTCATTAGACAATCATAATTATGACAACACACTGTCATGAGCATCAATGAATGCTTATAACAGATGTCATTTAGTGTTATCTGGAAAATTATGTCACTTTTGAATGGACCAAAAGCTGGACATAAATGGAGTTAGTGACATAATTTGCCGGATTCCAGTTCAATAAATCTCATGAATGTGTCATGTTATAATGATGACCGTTTTATGACAGACTTATGACGCCGCTGTCAAATAAAGTGTTACCTATTAAGCGAAATAAATCAACAAATAAGCCGTACTGGACTATAAGTCGCAGGATTTAAAATAAAGTAAAAAAGTAGCGGATTGTAGTCCGAAAATTATGATAATCAAGTAAACGAGGGTGGGGGGGTGGGGGGGGGGTTGGTGGCATGTCCCCTTATGGCCCGGGGGCCCACCCTGGATCCCGGGGGCATGACGACGGCCCCTTTGCTGGGCTGTGCTGGTTCGCCCCCCGATTGGCTGTGGGGCGGTGTCTAGACTAGCAATGAGACAGCATAGAATAGGATGCCAACATACACTCACAAGGGATTCACACGAATATTGGGTTCTAGACCACATGGCTGATTTATGTACACTCCACCCCTCCCAATCACTTATCTTTCAGACCCCCCCCCCCCCCTTTCCTTGGTCATCAGGCCTCCCACATGGTGTCAACCGGAAATACAACTAGCTACGATAGCACCAACATATTCATAGTTAGCGTTCAATGTATTTCTTGTTGTTGTTTGTGCTTCTTTTGTCTCCCTCTCCTTCATCTGTTCCCCTATAACCCTTTCTTGTTCACTGCTTTCTCTTTTTTCTAATAAACGAGGTACGTTGAATCATCACAATGGGAGTATGTCGTATTCCCATGTGATGCATCAGAACTGTTCAGACCAATCGGACCCTTAGATCTCCATTCACCGTGTCAAGCAGCTGAACAGGACAGAAAAAAATGTAGTCAAGTACAATTAAAATATAAAGTATTTGGTGAAAAGAATACTCAAGTAATGAGTAACATTGTGAGTAACTGCTTAAAATGTTTGATTTTATTTTTTTAACAATGGTATTTTCTTTAATCTCAGCACAATGTTATCAATATGAACTGTTATTAGTATACTTTGAAAAGAGTAACACAATAACCTACTACATAACCACATGAAGACAAAGAAATACAAAAAAAATATCATTGAGCGGAGGAAAAAAATACAAAAGTGAAGCATGATTCATCCAAAGAGCATGTGTGCCCTCTAGTGGAATAAACATATTTCCTATTAGGAACCCAAAAGGATCATAGCTCCGGTTTTCCGTGGTCAATCAGTGCCGAATAAAAACTAGGAGAGAGGTTAAAATCCGCACTTTCGAGTCATATTGATGGCAGCGTCAAATATGTCAAATACTTAAATTTGTTACGGTACTTTAAAGACACCACATGATTGAACAGGCCGGCGTAATCATAGAATGGCAAAATTGAGTCTGATTAGTATAATGAAGTCATGTGATTATTATTGCGACGTCTCATTGGTGAAACTGGTAGCACCACTGTTGGCGTCTCTGGCAAAAAAAAGTTCAATCCAATATGTCGAATTAAGAGGAAAAATCTAACGACTAGCGTAGCCCAAAGTAGCGGAGTAAGAGTAGCGTTTCTTCTTCACAAATCTACTCAAGTAAAAGGAAAAAGTATGGCTTCGTAAAGCTACTCTTAAGAGTACTCAAGTGAATGTAATGGAGTAATTGTAATGCCTTACTACCCACCTCTGCTTGGTCACTTCCCGTATATTGTGGGGTATCTCAGGGCCACTTCTTGTTAATTTCCTGTTGATTTCAGGTCACTTCCAGTTGTTTTTGGTGCATTTTTTGGGTCACTTCTTTGTTAATTCATTGGCTGTGAAGTCAGTATACTCTTGCCTAATGCAATCTTCTGATATGCTTGCAAGCATGACCAGTTGTTTTTCACTGAAACTGCTGATATTTAGTTTTGCCTCAGATAATCATGGACTTTTAACTGCCAACCAGCAAGGCTCATGACCTATTTTGCAAGATCCGCAGGAAGAGTTTATCACCAAACAGACTCACCTCCTTATCTGTACAGCATATAAGCAACGCCGAGCTCTCTGTTCAGTGTGCATTTCTCTACACAGCTTTTGTTCTGTCATTGAATGCACCCAGAAATTTCTGAAATTACAACTGCGCAGTAATGATCTCTTGCCTCCAGTCTTTTATTTAGCAGTCCTGAATTGAAAACGAACATGCGGAGGACCTGAAAGAGTGCCTCCAACAGCTGCCATTGACAGTGCGTAGACGTCCAATCCATTTTGACAGGGAGGGGGGGGGGGGGTGAATGAATGAATGTGATTGCGAACACAAAAGTGCACAAATCTCTGGTTTAACAGCACCAATGTCAAAATAAAACCATGTGATTCTCTATATACTCTGTACGGACACTGATTTCAGGCCGAATTGGACCTCCTGGCAGGGCTCTTCTGGCCCTTGGGCCGTAGGGTCGACAACCCTGATTTAAATTATCGGTTCAAATTGAAGAAGGATTTGATCTGAGTTATAGCTCCTTATCATATAATCTCATCCCAGTCATTCTTGTCATAACCAGATCAACAGTTGATATTTTAAAACACACTGTGAATGTGTCATTGTCACATTAATACAAAAATGCAGTGCATCCATCAAGTGTTTTCCGGATTTACACTGTGATTTAGTCTTCTTTATTTTCTCGTTTAAATTCCACAAGCCCATTTGGAGAAAAAAATGAGTGGTCCTTAATGATGTCCCCTGGGTTCTTAGGTTTGTCTATTGCCCATTAGAGCGCAATTCAGTGTAATCTAGATAGAAATCTATCATGCCATGCCTTTGTCACATTACAGCCACTACACAACGCAAACTCTTACACCAAAATGAAAAAAATGTTATAGGACCAAGAAATTTCTTGAAGAAAACTCAAACTTGGGACTGGCAGATTGTGACCCATTTTTTACAAAATATACAAGGCTTCGAGTCATTTATTTCTGCCCTGGGTTTTTTGTGTCGTGTTTTTCGAGGGTATAGCAAAAATATTGACCTTTCAGAGTATTTGGGATTATTTCAATGCCGGAGGGTTTAAAAATTAAGTTAAAAGCATCTGAATTTAACTCGTATGTTGCCAATTTATATAATACAATGCCATAATAGCACACCACGCCTAGAGAAGTGATACTTGTACTATGTCACTCTTTTGTGATTGATTTCAGGCCATATAGCGTTTTTCTTTACAAGCCACAGCTCGCGAGACCACAGGTGGTCAGATGTAGAGAATTCACGCAAATCATTACATTTATGTTCACAATTCCACAGTAAAATCTAATTAGTTGTGACATATATACAGTACATATTTTTCATCAATTCATGATTAGCTCATGGTTAGCTGTTTACACGTTTCCTCGGAGATAAGAGACCCATCATATCTAATTTTCCCATCTTCATGTACATCTTTTTATAAACGGGGTAGGGGATTGCAGCTTGTTAGAAAATATAATATTTGGCCAATAATAACATCACAACACAATGATTACAATGTAATTGCTGTATTGCACGGGGGAGGACAATGATACATCCTGATATCTTTGTCAGATAACAAGGAAAAATTGGAAGAACGCTAAGCGTATCCGTTGATTAACTGGGACAAGTGAATACAAACACCCTTGGCCCCAATTAAAGAATAGCTAAAAAACAGTTTTTTTATTATCACCATATATTGCAGGCCTGTTGGAATATTCTATTCCAAGTATGGGTATAAAATAATGGATTTTAATTTCAAACAAAAACTCACTTTCATCTTTGGACAGTTTTATTTTATACTTTATATACAGTCACTAATACCAGCATATCATATTGCACCAATATATTGTATTTTTCAGACCATAAATCGCAGTTTTTTATTTTTTATTTTTGGCGGGGGGTGAGATTTATAATCTGGAGCAATTTATGTGTGAAATTATTAAGATATTTTTATATCATTTCATTAGATTTAGTGATTTGGAGTGACACTGATAGTTTGGTAAACTTGTTAGCATGTTCTTTCGCTATAGTTATCTGAATAACTTTTAATAGCTACATTACATTAACAAACTGGGCACGTTCTCTGGTTGTTGTTTATGCGTCATGTAATGTTAGCATACCGTACACTTAAAGGGAACCACGGATAGAAAGACTTGTAGTTCTTAAAAGATAAACGTTAGTATGAGTTAAAATAATTTGACATTAAAACCACTCTTGAGGTTTTCGTTTTTATACAATTTGTAAAATTAGTTTAACTAGTAGGTCGCCATTATTGTTGACGTCGCAGGGCAGTGCCCTCACTTGGCTACGCTGCCTGACTTCCAGAGTATGCCTAACATGACAGACATAAACATGTCATCTGTTCAGCCCTTTATATTTGAACCTGATAGGAACATTACATGACAGCACTTTCAATATTTCACAAAACGAGTAGCAAAAGCAAAATGAACAGGAAAGAAGGGACGAGAGTAGGACAAAGCCAGTGTTCGGCCAAAATGTGTTACACCGGCGAAACGTCTACAAGAGGTGAATTTGGAACACCCAAAGTCCTACAGTGTGCTTTCAACTTATTTTGTTTAGATTCATATAGCCAGATCATACTAAAGATGCCTTAAGAAAACACTTACATGTAGTAATATCAAATAAGGGTGGTTAAAATACGTTACGTGACCAACGTGATCAACAAATCAACAAACTGCTTTAAAGCTACCACAAGAAAACACGACGCTTAAAAGTATGAGAGGGCAACACATTCAAAAAGTATTTTGAGCTCATGAAAAGGTAATAAGTGACTCAAAAAACAAACAAACATAGTACTTACTTGCCGCTTTTAACCGATGTGTGCATGTGTTGGATGTCTCGCCGCGTATGAAGGAATTGCAGAACACCGGTAGTGCTCGTCTAGTGACAGTGACAGCTGCGGACTCCGCACTGTTGTTGGATGCAGGAAGATGAAAACCAAAAAGGAAGCGTTCAAGAGCACACTGTTTGTAACATTAAGAAACACCACAAGGACCATGTTATTTTTTTCTACATCGATAGGATGTGTATTGTTTATCAATCTATTAGCAGCAATCAGAAACTCAAATCCTCAGATGAAAACCAACAAATGGTCCACAAACGCAGAAACAAGGTAGGACCCCAAATAGCAGACAACAATAACAGAGGGATTGCATACAAGGGTTCATCTTAGACACAATTGCGAAAACGGAGACATAGAAAGGGTCTGTGACAGTTGGTCAGGATCAGTAAAAAAAAAAAAAAAAAAAAAAGAGGGAAAACCGTGGTGAGAGGCAGACAAGGCAATGAACTAGCAACGAAGGGACATACATCTTGTAAAATGGCAGCAAGTCAATATCTCGGCAACCTGCCTAGGATTGGTTTAAAGACACTGCTGATGAGCTGGAATTGGAACCCATGAACTCATCCCACAACTCTGTAACAAAACAATCTGACCAGCAGCAGAATGTGATAAATAATGCCAGTCGTCAAACTAGCTTCGCTTGCTAGCTAGCACAGCTATTCTCCCAGTCCAGTCCAGTCCAACTACCTCATCACCCCAAGCGTCCATTGCCCATAAAACATGGCCTCCTCCATAGGTCAAAACATGTTCTAAATATTAGATTTTTTTAATCAATGGCAATATTTTAGGTGTTTCTAATAACATATTTTAGTAAAAGAGAACAATTGTGGCTTATTAGAGCCTACAAGTCATTAAGTCCGAGGTTCTCCTTAAGGCTGATGTATGCTTCAGCGCAGCACAGGAACATTCAGGTCTTTGGAGATGGACTTGTAGCCTTGAGATTGCCCATGCTTCCTCATAATTTTGCTTCTCAAGTCCTCAGACAAATCTTTCGTCTTCTTTCCTTTCTCCCTGTTCAATGTGGTACACACAAGGACAAGTAGAGTCAACTTTAATCCATTTTAACTGGCTTCAAGTGTGATTTAGTTATTGCCACCACCTGTTAGGTGCCAGAGGTAAGTAACGGGTACTGTTAATTACACAAATTAGAGAAGAATGACATGATTTTTCAAAGGGTGCCAATACTTTTGTCCAGCCCATTTTTGGAGTTTTGTGTAAAATGATAGAGATTTTTTTGTCCCCATTCTCTTTTGTGTTTTTTCATTGCAAGCAAAATAAATGAAGATATTACTACCAAATCATTTGTAATTGCAATCATTTTCAGGGAGGAATTGAGCATTATCTGACAGAATTGCAGGGGTGCCAATACTTTTGGCCAGCACTGTAAATACTCTCCATTTTTTGGCCAGTGCGATTTATATTCAGGTGTGATTCATAGTCCGAAAAATATGGTAGGTGTTTTTTTTTTTTTTAATTATCAGTAAAAAAAAATTACCCTTTATTACCCCTTGCTTTAATCATTTAACAGCATAACTTCTTCTATGTGCTGTGACTTTTTGCTTATGTTCTAAACAAAATAAATGGAGCAACAAGTCAGCAAAGATGAAAAAACCAAAAACAAACAAACAAGTAATTTAATAAAAATAAACAGTGCACAGAGTAAAACAATCAATAAACATGATGCCGATGTGTTGATACTGTAAAACGAGGGATAACAATGCAATATATTGCCGTATTGATATTTTGCGCTACCCTCAGTGTACTTAGTCGATTGGAAAAAAAGCGGTCTTTGGAGGTCTGCTTCCTATTATTCACATATTTTAGGAATATAATCAGGCTGAATGTAGTGCAATTGAGATTCTGAAAGAGCCTAATCAGTGGGGTTTTAACCTGGCAACCCTTGCACAGGTGGAGGAGCGCGGGCAGATGGCTGTCTGACCTCAATTAGCATTTCCCCCCTGTAAAAAGTGCGACTCGATCAATCCGGAAGAAAGCCACCGGGAGTGGGATTAAGCCGGGTTAGCTGAGGCCAGAACATCCAATTCCTCGTTGAGAAAAAGTGACAGTCTAATTGACACATCCATAACCATCTGCAGATTTATGCTGCACATTTTTGCGCATGTGATGCACTTGGCTCGCCCGTCCCAACTGTCAGTGGCAGATGAGGATTGATTTACTGCTGTTGTGAAAACTGGCATGACTCCGCCTACGCCCATCAGCATTTTTCCATGAAATGAAACTTAATTTAGCCTGCAACTACTGTGACTCCTCATCAATTTGATGCGGACATTCATTTAGTAAATGGAATCCATGTTTACTGTATTGGTGGATAAGCCGCCAACTCCTGCCTCAGTCCTTGTTTTTAATTAAGGCACTGTAGCTTAGGAACCACGCATTGTCCAATAAGCAAAATTTCATTGTGCAGCAACAATCATTTCTTAATCATGCCAAGTTGCATTAATTCAACAACAATTTCCAATTAGTTACAGTCCAACAAATCCTACACTCTTTCTTGTAATTCATTAATCACCTCGATTCACCTTGATTAGCATTTATTTTTTAATTGTCTATGACTTTACATAATGGCCAATATTGAATTTGGTCATTTAATTTAAGGTAATTGGATGAGCGAAAGCACATTTGCGCAAGATGAACCCACTTTTGACTTGGACTTTTATGTTCAGCTCTGTCTGAATGCATCTCGTTTCCAACGGTCAGTAGAGCTGAAAGCGTCTGGGCATGTGCATACTCGAGACAGACCTGATCAGACACGACAACTAGAATCAGAGCAGGACGAATCAATAGAGTGAGAAAATGTACAAGCTGAAGAAAATGCTCTGGGATGAGCAGGTACACGGTGAGGCGGCGTAAATGTCAGGACCTGTGTAAAGAAGAGAGGGAAGCAGAAGAAAAGAGACACTTGCTGACCCCAACCGGTCCCCTATTGATAGTGTTGCCATAGAAACAGGTGTCAGAGCCCAAATGAAGGGCATTAGAGGTTGAAAATGGCGAATGTTGCATGCAAAGAGAGCGAGAGCCACTGAAAAGGCCACTGAGCAGGTCGTTAGTCATTAGTCACTGTGCCACTGAGCAAGGTATCACTGCAGCGATTAGAGTTGAGGCTATATATTTTTCTTTTGAAGAGGAAAAAAAGTCCAGGCAAAGATAGCCAAAGTCGACTTTTTCTTTATAAAGTTTTTTTTTGTATCACTTAAATGAACAGGAGACAATGCCACACAATTTAGGAGCAGAAAGAAAGCAATAATACGAATAATAAATAAAACACGGAATAAAGTATGAAATTATTTAAAGAAAAAAGGAAAGGAAAGAATCAGGAAAAAAACAGAGTAAACAATAAATTCCTACGTCCCCCTTATCATTTCTTTGAGGAGGAGAGTTCAAATATTTTCTTATTGAGGCGAGTCATAACCTGAAAATTCAGTCTGTAGATACATTCTTAAATTGAGCTTACACTGCACGTATAATTATACATATTCATCTCAACACAACTTTGCTATTGCCCGCTAGAAATTATTTGACAAAGTTTCATGAAGGACTATTCTAACCATTTATTCTGTTCAGGGTTGTGTGCAGCTAAAGCCTATCTCAGATGGCTGAGGGCAAAAGGCACTGATAGAGATAAATCTTTAATCATCCTGCGAGGGAAATTAAATGATCGCCACTCAGCCACAGGAACAAAGAGGTAAAGAAAAATCATACCTACATCCACACCATGAGCAGCAATAATATCAATGCTCTTTGTGTGAAAGTAAACCAATAAGCCAAGTCTCAGGTTTCTTCTTGTCGCTTAAAAACAACTTGTGTCACTTGTATTTAAGTCATGGTCTAGTGCCAAAGTATACATTTAGTCTCGGAGACGTTCTGTAAGTTATTTACATCTGCAGAACATGGAAGACAGGAGTCGATAATGACAAATTTTGAAATGCAGGCTGGAAATTGTTACATTTAGTCATGCGTATGACAACTGCAAACAATTCATCAGTCCACTTATTTGCTGAAAACAATCAACTAATTCATTATTATGCCCATTACTTGTCATGTTTCAAATCAAATCCATGTTGCTCAGTTGGTAGCAATTGAAAATCTTTACCTGCTTTTTGTCCTTGCAATCGTGTTCAAAGCTCTTCAAGTGGAAAACATTTTAACCCTTTCAGGGACAGTGGTCACTACAGTTGACAGCTATTTAAAAGTTGACGCTTAAGACAAGGGCTGCAGCCATCGATTGTTTAAGTAATCGACTATCTATCTATCTTACAAAAAATTGCATTGTCAAAAGAGCATAAAATGCGATTACAAAATGAAATTCCCGAGTGTTTTTTCAAACTATGCAGAATTGCACTTTCATTTCACAAGAACAATAATTAAAATACCAGAGCTTAGCTTCAAACGGTATAAAAACAAATAATGAGGTTTGAAGTACAACAAAATATCTATTGGCTTATCTGGCTAACTTGCATAGCAAAAGTCCGCTGGCTTAAATGCTTCAAAATGCTAACTGTTTTTTTTTTCAATGCTCTTGACAAATCGTTGAAAAACATATTCCCACAAAAAATTGCTAAATATACCTCGGAACTAAATTACAGTGTATCACAAAAGTGAGTGCACCCCTCGCATTTCTGCAGATATTGAAGTATATCTTTCCATGGGACAACACGGACAAAATGACACTTTGACACAATGAAAAGTAGTCTGTGTGCAGCTTATATAATAGAGTTCATTTATTTTCCCCTCAAAATAACTCAAAATATAGCAATTAATATCTTAACCCCTGGCAACAAAAGTGAGTACACCGCATGGGAACTACGTACATCCCTAAATGTCCAAATTGAGTACTGCTTGTCATTTTCCCCCCAAAACGTCATGTGACTCATGTGACTCAATGCTGTCAGCATTGCTGCAGAGATTCAAGAGGTGGGGGGTCAGCCTGTTAGTGCTCAGACCATACGCCGTACTCTACATCAAATTGGTGTGCATGGCTCTCACACCAGGAGGAAGCCTCTTCTGAAGACGGTACACAAGAAAGCCCGCAAACAGTTTGCTGAAGACATGCCAACAAAGCACATGGATTCCTGGAACCATGTGCTATGGTCTGATAAGCGTGTCATGCCTAAGGTGACTAAGATAAGGTGGTGGGAATGACCAGAGATTCGGCACCAAAATGGGGCGGAACAGTGCTTTGATCCCGAAAATATGACGGCACCTGTCAAAACCCCATGCTAAAAACAAAGTGCCTGGCTGCCATTCAAGCATCTCCAAGAGGAAAAAAAAATCAACTAACATCAGATTTACATACACAAGTGTTAACAACAAGCATAATAAAGTGCTAGTGTAGCTTCCTCTGTTTCCACCGATATTTATTATTTATCTCAGGTATGCCCAAGTCCGGTCCTCGAGAGCCCCTAGTCACTAGTGTGTTTGGTTTCGCGGGGCTTCACATTGCACTCAATGGTTTCTTTAACGTTAGTTATGTGATGTTGCCAGTTTAATGACGAAGAATAATTTGTTTGGTTCCGATGGTCTCAAACGTGTGGCGGCGACCAGGTGAGGAGTACAAAGATATTTGTCAAGCCTACAGTCAAGCATGGTTGTGGGAATTAAACCCCCCACCTCTTCAATCTCAATACTTACAGCACTCCTGTAATGAGTCACATGATATTTTGGAGGGAAAATGACAAGCAGTACTCAAGTTGGACATTTAGGGATGTATGTAGTTCCCATGCGGTGTACTCAATTTTGTTGCCAGGGGTTTAGATATTAATGGCTATATTTTGATTTATTTTGAGGGGAAAATAAATGAACTCTATTATATAAGCTGCACACAGACTACTTTTCATTGTGTCAAAGTGTCATTTTGTTAGTGTTGTCCCATGAAAAGATATACTTAAATATCTGCAGAAATGCGAGGGGTGTACTCACTTTGTGATACACTGTACAAAAAGTTAGCTCAAACAAAAACTTACAACCTTATGTTGGTCTTAACTGGGAGCAGCTGGTTCCAGCCATGTTACATGAGTGATGTCATATTCACCGTTGCCACTAGAGGACAGTGTATCCACCCAAATTAATAAAACTAAATCCAAACACTGTCAAAATACTAGGGTTGGGAATCAGTGGCATGAAGCCGATTCGATATGTATCTGGATACACAGGTTACGATTTGATTAAAAAACGATACATTTTTAAGGCCGAGCGATTCGATTCGACGGTTCGATACAGAGTGAAAACGATACGATAGTAAACATTTGTTGTGTGTTCGTACAGTATTTTAAATATGAAAAAGACCACATTTTTAATAGCAAAATTAAACAACAAAATTTCATACCAATGTTATGTTTTATTTTTTATGAAAAAAAAAAGAAGAAAAAAATAAGGCCTACTATATGACCATCATTTTGTTGGATGGGATTGATAATAAAATAAAACTCAGACAACAATAAAGTGCAGTAATTCAATTACTGTATTTCCTGGTGTTTTGAACAAAAGAGGTAAGTAATTTAAGTGCAAACTTTGAACGTAAACATCTTACAAACAAAAAATATTAATTATATGCAGCAGCTCTAGAAAAAAAGAATTAAACCTGCTAGTGTTATGATAAATAAATAATAAATTATGCTTTTACACTGGTATAATTGGGGGAATAAAAACATGGTATTTTAGACAGACAGGTCAATAATCATTACGTTAACCTTATACACAGCAAAGTCATTCACTTATGCCTGTGCTTCCACATTTTTTTATTCCTCATCACTGTCCATATCTTTTTTGAAGGGCAGATTTTTCTTGAGGAAGAGGAAGCTCTCGCGTTGTTATGACACACCCGTGACGATCGGGTAATGACGGCGACTAGTAGCGGTTCTGCTGAAATGCATGGAAAGTTGAGGCAACCACGACTGTGAGTGGTGCTTGTCCATATTATATGCGTACGGTCTCAATCTAAGTGCGCTGTGTGGTGAACGACACAAGCGCAGCATGTGAACTAAAAGCTAAATTGTTATCATATTAAGCAATGCAATGGATTGAACTAGGCATTTGAAGCCGATTCTTGTGCTCGCGATAGCCGAATTCTATCTCTACTATCGGTTCATTGAATATTTAATGGGTAATTACCGTCGAATGGTTAGTTTACTATCGATACAGCTGTATCTCTCACCTGTAAAACCGGATATCCGGTCATATCCAGTTTATCGTTCTCAAGCTTACAAAATACACCATCACAACGCAACTAATTAAACCAATCCATGAAGCAGCAAAATTTGATTCAAAGCTTTTTTCTAATCGAATTACTCAAGTTAATCGATTAATCATTGCAGCACTACTTAAGACCTTTAACTCTTTATAGCGCAAGTGACTATTTTTGATTATTTGAAAAAAACTCAAATATTAACAATTATTATAGATTTTTGAGAAATGAATAATGTATTTTTAAAACATTTATAAATGGATGCACTGAATGAATGGATGAATGCTTTATTTGGACATATGCCAGAAGAAAGAAAATAAGAAAATAAAATTTAAAAAAGCAATTTAAAAAATGAAGTTAAAATGAATATAAATAGAAATATACACTAGTTACTAGTTAATACTAGCCCGAAGTAACACTCCAAAGTTGATGCAATTCCTTTGAACTGGAAAAGCTGGCTGTGAACGCTCATGTTTCACTGCCATTGACAGTGCTAGATGTCCAATGCATTGCATTGACGTCTCGCGCCGTCAATGGCAGCCAATTAGTTAAAGTGCCCTGTAAGGGTTAGAAAAATAAAATCATAATTCGCTTAGGAAAGCTTAAGGATTGGTGGATTTCTCTGCTCTCAGTGCTCTTGCTTGTAGATTATGTTATCAGAATTCCGGAGTAGAGATGAAAAAATCCATAACAACCAATTTCACTGCATCCGACATGAAGATGATGATAGAGGAGACCCTAGCAAATATCGCCTCCAATGTGTCACGTTTGCACCTTTTTCTCTACACACGTTTGCCGGTGGCAGATTTGAGCTGTAATTGTCTGGGCTCATCCCCACCATCTGTAACAACCACTTCTGAATTGGACGCAGGGAATAGAACAGGATTGAAATCACATGAATGTAAATGAAGATCAGCTGCCATCATGGCAGCCAAATCATTGAGCGTATCAGATCCTGCCAAGTTATCCAGGGGATCCAACTGGCTCTGTTCTGGAACAAATCTTGGCAACGCCAACACAGGTGGTGACGGCAGTTACAAAAGGGCTTTCACATTTACTGTTGCTGTTAATGCAAGACCCAATTTAGTCCTCCGTTGGTTTTAATAGAGTTGTCCGATAATATCCTCAACCCAATAACAAGAGCATTTAAATTACTATCTGAAAATTAGGGGTGTGCCATCTTAGTCACCCCACGATTCGATTAGATTATGATTCAGGGTGTTACGATTCGATTATTGAACGATGAGCACGGTATTGACGATGATCGCAGTTATCACGATTATCACGATTATCGATGCATCGTACATTACTTTTATTTATTTATTTGAAATATTTTACAAAAAAGTGCAAAAACATGAACCATTTTAAAGGCAGTACTTATTTCTCAACATGCCCATACAACACACAGCTGACCTAGAGATACTCTTTTTCACAAGAAGGTGCAAAAACATTAGCTGTTTCATAGGCAGTACTTATTTCTTTCAACAATACAATAAAATTTACACTGGTGGAATGAATTCCACATTTTCTGGAAACAAACAAAGTCACTTTAGAAATAAGATAATAACCAATATACTTTGTTTTCACAGATTTCTGTACTATTTCGCATGTTTGTAGTGTTATCGCTGTACATAATCCTGGTTTTAAACATTCTGCATCTGGAGTAATTTATGTACACCACCAAACAACGCAGAATTTAACATGGAAATATATGTTAGTAAAGTTGCTAATTAGCATAGTGTTCGGCGCTAACTAGTCACATCTCAAAAACAACAAATATAAAGGCTAAAACAGTACAAGAGGGTTCGTGTACTCACCTTTGATAGACGGACACGGGACTTACCAAACACTAGGGACTTTTTCCAGTTAATTGACTTGAACCTACTGCTGGACAACTGAAAGACAAGGAGCAACGAACTATTTCTCTTCCCCTCTCATTCGAAAAATAACACGCACAGAAGCGCGACCGCCAGGTCCCTGCCTGTCTCACACACTGTCGTATTTTTCGGACTATAAGTCGCAGTTTTTTTCATAGTTTGGCAGAGGGTGTGCGTCTTATACTCTGCAGTGACTTATGTGTGATTATTTATGGTCGGGTCGGGCCGACTTCTCTCTCACTAAATTTTGTTTTAAATAAATATATATTCATATATTTATACTAAAACGATGAATGGATGTTGAATAAAATAAATAATTTGGATATAACAGAGAAGGCGCTGTGCATGCCTGCGCAAGTGAACGCAGTGGCCCCGCTGTCTTTTCAATCTTCCCCTCCCTGCGCGAGCATCCTGGTATTTCTTTTTCGATATGGAGCAGCTATAGGTCTGAAAAACAAACTAAAGACAGGGGAATTGAAAAGCAAACAACTGCGGTAGGAGTGGGATATGGGAAAAATTCAAATTGATTGTTGAAGATGTTATAGGAAACCTTTGTCGGCTTCGCTGAATGTCAACGAATGTGGCGCTTTGGTCTCATACGAGAAATATATTTAACAAACTTTTCCAGCGTTATTTTGTTGTATAAATGCATTTATAATGATCATAAAAATGTGTAGACATTGACAAAACTTGCGTTTTTTTCTGCCAACTTCAGGAGATTAAAACAAATGTCAAATCCACTATCCACCTGTCAGAACAGACACGCAAATATGAAAGATATAAATGCTTATTGAATATCCATCTTGCAGTCTTGTTTAACTGAGAGAATTCGTTACAAAAGACAGGCTTTATTTGTTATCATTATGCATATATGCACCCACATCGTCACAAACGTGATCACACAAAATGCAACCACGCATCGCATCCCCGCATTTCCTCCTTCTCCTGAATCCTCACAAATAAAACATAAAAATTTCATTTTTTTCGGGCTCTTGCCTACAGATAAAACATAAAATTTGGGGTGGTTTCAGACTCGGGCAAGCAAATGAAGCGGGCCGGTCGGGTCGAGCTAAATTTCCCCCCAAAAATTCGACTTATACTCCGGTGCGACTTATATATGTTTTTTTCCTTTTCATTGCGCATTTTTTGGCTGGTGCGACTTATACTCAGGTGCGACGTATAGTCCAAAAAATACGCTAATTTATTTTCCAGTCTTTGAAAAGGAGGAAATCTCTCGCTCAGCAATCGGTAGCATCCATTATAATGTTGTGCATGCGTCCGTTAAAGGTGTCCGGGCGGCAGACGTGACTTGAATTTCATTCCGCTACGAGTGGCTATTATAAAGTTATTAGGGAAAATCGTTTTTTTAACCCTTTATGAATCGTAACTAGAGATGTCCCGATCGATCGGCATCCCGATCGATCAGGTCCGATCACGTCATTTGCAAAGTATCGGAATCGGCAAAAAAATATCGACCATGCCTTTTTTTAATATACAGTATTTATACATTTTTTTTTTAATTAAATGGTTTTCTAATTGTGTTTAACGTTACAGACATAATATGTTACACTCATCCAGAGTCTTTAGTTTAGGCTTAAGATAGGGTTATCAAATTTATCCCGATAACGGTGGTAATTAATTTTTTGAAAATGTATCACGGTGAAATATTTAACGCAGTTAATGCATGTGTTGCACCACCCACTCACGCATTGTCGTGCTCAATTTGTAATGGCGCCGTTTTATCTATATAAAGAGACAAAAGTCGGCGTAAAATGAGTAGAGTGAATTTTGGCAGCCATTGAAGCCTTTTTAAAATAGGCTAAAGCCTTACAATCCCTCTCCCTACGATTAGAAATATCATGGGAAGCAATGTGGGGAAGCAATGTAGCAATTGATCTTTTTCTTAACACCTTATGTTATTTCCCAACGCAGAGAAGATATATCAATTGGTAGCACTATGCACAGTCATGCTTCCACTTCCCATCATGCATTTGGGTTGAATGGCTGCAGTATCATTTACTGAAAGCTCAACGAATACACTAGATGGCAATATTTAGTCACAATTTACAAAGTCACAAGTCTTTCTATCCGTGGATCCCTCTCACAGAAAGAATGTTAATAATGTAAATGCCATCTTGAGGATTTATTGTCATAATAAACAAATACAGTACTTATGTACTGTATGTTGAATGTATATATTCGTCCGAGTTGTATTCATTTTTTTCTTAATGCATTGCCAAAATGTATATGATCGGGAAAAATTATCGGGAATGATTGGAATTGAATCAGGAGCAAAAAAAAGCAATCGGATCGGGAAATATCGGGATCGGCAGATACTCAAACTAAAACGTTCGGGATCGGATCGGGAGCAAAAAAAACATGATCGGAACAACCCTAATCGTAACCGAATGGTCTCGTGTCGAATTGCGATGCATCTAATAATCGGTATTTTGGAACTCCCTAACTGAAAATATTGTTATTTGTTTATGGAATGTTCTGTATATTAATGTACAAACTTACAGCCTTAGTGCATAGGATAGTCACTGCTTAACATTAGGTTGTGCTTAGATTGATATCTAGAAGCTTGGGATTTGTTAACTGAGGACTATAATGGTGCATTAATGAAATGAATAATAAAAAATGAAAAATAATGAATTATAATCTGTAATTCAAATATTAATTATAAATCATATATAACTACTGTGTCATCAGAAAGAAAAATTCACTAAGAAAAGTAATAAAACACATAATTATGATTAAAAATCTGTACAAAAGCATTGTATTGGCATGTCCTGCGATTGCCTGCCTGTATTTGTAATGCTTTGGTCGGCCTCTTTGGGGTAACTAGTGTAAACATGATTTATTCGTGTTCCCTTTTATTTCATTACGGAGATTTGGGCTCATTTCAATATATTTTCTTTTTTTTGGACATTGTTTTGGCACTTTTTCTATCACATCAGTTGAAATTGTAATCTTATTTTTCATGAAATGTTTATTATATTTACAAAACCTTGAAGTTGCTACATTTATCATCATTAAAACATTTAGTGGGGCATCAAAATATAATTAAAAATAATACTATGTTAAGTTCATACCTGCCCATATTGGTATCAGTTTATTATTGGTATCGGATTTTTTAGTTGGACAACATCAGAATATCGGTTAAAAAGTCATTAACGGACAACTCTAGTTGCCGCTAAACTAAGCACAGGAGAGGTCTAATGGAGTGGGTTCATAACACTGACAGAGAGGAAATTTGCTACAGAACAAAATCTGCACTTTGACTTTTGGATGATAGATGGTCAGTTTTTCTACTGAACCTTTCTCAGCGGTCACAGGACCAGGCAAGGAAACAACAGCCATATCAGTGCCATTAGAATTTAAAGATGCATTATATTTTCAGAGGAGTGTCATTAAATTTGGAGTATGGCATGCGCGTAACTGTTTTGTATCCCCCCTCCCTGGTTTATGACAGTGCTCAGCCGGCAATAGCCATATATTTACGCCAGGCATTTTATTACAACGGTCTCGGCAGGGGGAAAGACACTGCAAAGTACAGCTGGATGCAGCGGTAGAAAATGAGCTACGCTCGCTATCTGCCTCGTCTCGCTGATATTTTCGGAGATGGTGTCACCTCTGTGTGAAAAATAGCGGCTCTCAAAGCAGTATCCTCCTGTTCAACCGGCTAAATCATTTCACCTGAGCAGCACCGTTTTGTCAGCTTGCCTCAGGGCCTCGGATGTCAGGGAGAGAGCCGGAAAAGTGTGTGTATTTGTGTGAACCTCAGAATCGTCAAGCTAATATTTTAGCCTGAAGCTGAGCTTGTGGGCGGTCTGTTGGAAATGTGAAGCCGCCGGCCATTTCAAAGAGTGCAGTTGGAAGAGTTTATGGCTGAGTTATACAGGATCCCATCAGATCGTACAAGTGGCAGGTGGAAACGACCTTTGGAAAGGTTATCGAAATCACTCTTAACGTGGAAATAATATTTAACAAGCACCACCAATTTAATGGCTGTTACGTCTATTAAACCAGCAGGGCAACCAGAGCATTTTTTTATTTGATTTTAGCTGATGTGGCTGAAAATTCGCCTGACATCCTCCTTTTATGAGTACCTCATATGAGATCATCCACTCATGAATGGCGACACAACTCCTGTTGTCATAAATTAAAGAGTTGCAATTTTGTAGTCCTCCTGCTGTTCTTCCAACAGGGGTTTAGACAGTTTGTTTTTTCACTGTGCTTCTTATTCAACAGCACACATCTAGACTACACGTAACGGCCATCTAAGACAACTCCGGCGAGAGATGGCTTGTGATAATTTAATTGCATTACTGCTTACGAAGCTGATGTCATATGGATTCTTTGAACAATATTAGGGCTGTCAAAATTATCGCGTTAACGCGCGGTAATTAATTTTTTAAATTAATAACGTTAAAATATTTGACGCAATTAACACACATGTCCCGCTCAGAAAGTATTCTGCCTTTTGGTAAGTTTTACAGCAAGGCTTTTTGTGCTGTCCAACAGCGAACTCTTGTGGTCGCTTTGCGACATGGTTTATTGTTTTCTTGCCAGTCCATTATGGCTGCACGACGTCTCGGGCTGATAATGTTGTGCTTATATGATCCTTGGACAAGATTTGTCCGTAAGTATGGTTGTTGTAAAGAATGTACATATTATGTTAGTAAGCGAAATGTTCTATTTTTTGTATGAGACGCTTTTTGTTTATGTTTAGTGAACCTGTATAGCGTGCTAAGCTAACGTTGTTGCTAATGCAATGCTTGTGTACATTTTGTAGTTTTACAGTGGTCTAAAGAGGACAGTGGTTTGAGGCCATTTTATTAATAAATCAGATGAAAAAGGAAGAAGTCTAATTATTAAGGCGTCGTTCACTAGCTGTCTAGCTTTGGAAAAAGTAGACGCTTCGGAGTGAGGACAGCATAGACAGATTTAAATGACAGTAGAGTGAAATGCCCATTACAGTCTTTATGTACCGTATGTTGAATGTATATATATGCATCTTGTGTCTTATCTTTCCATTATTTACAGAAAAATATGGCATATTTTATAGATGGTTTGAATTGCGATTAATTGCGATTAATTACGATTAATTAATTTTTAAGCTGTAATTAATTCGATTAAAAATTTTAATCGTTTGACAGCCCTAAACAATATATATATTTGGTTAAGAAATATTTCAAAATTATATATACTAGTATTACAAAAGAGGTTTCTGCAATGGTGACAAATTCCACATCCATAAACATGTGACTTTACATCTTCATAACAATACATGCGATACTTTACATATTTCGCACAAGTGTTTCAATCACTCTTGTACGGTGGTCGACAGGTGTCAGGCGAAATGCTAAGTCCAAAAACCACTTTGCAAATAGAAAAAAAGCATAAACCCCAATTGCAAACGCTTTGCAAGAGAAAAAGCACGAACGCAAACTGCCACAACTCGATCCCCAATTCCTAAAGCGCGATTGCAGATTGGCAAAAGCACAAACCCCAATTGCCACAACACGACAGCAAATGCCTCGCAGCACGACAGCAAATGGCTCGCAGCACGAATGCAGAAGGCTTGCAGCAAAACAGCAAAATCACGCAACACAACAGCAAAATCACGCAACAGGACGGCAAGAGGATGAGCTGGAAGTTAAAAAAGACAAACAAACAAACATCGGACGCAGATATATATAAAAAGGATTTAAATCGTTTTTGCTGTAAAAGTTTGGTTTGTGCAGCTTTCGTTTTAGAGATATTTACAATTCTCTTATAGGTATATTTGAGGTCAGGTAGGTTTTGTAGATACAGTATTATGCTTTTATTGAGATAAGAATTTTGAGTGGGGACATCAATCGTTTAGCTCCTGCGGCTAATCGAGCGTACCAACTCTCTCAATAACAAAGTGGTGTCCTAACAACTAGCACGAACGTAGCACAAACGAATGGCAACACTTTGGGACCATTTTGCAGTAAATGAGGGGCTTAGAGAGACATAACTCGAAATTAATATCTCAAGCCCCGCAATTTACTTACAAATGGACCCCAATTTGTTTGTGTTATGATCGTGCTAGTTGTTGGGACACCCCTCTGTTATTGAGCGATTCGGTACGCTCCATTAGCCGCGGGATCAAAGCTAAGGAAAAGCTACGAGTGACGAACACCACTTGAAATTAAAAAAAGAATTGTAAATATCTCTGAAAGCAGCACAAACAAAACTTTTACAGCACAAACGATGGAAATCATTTTTATATAAATTTGCGTCTGATGGGGGGAGGGGCAACTTCACGGAGGTCCGTAAAGATGGTCACAAAGCACATAGAGCAATATACAAAGTGTCGTCCTTTTTTAAATCATCCTCTTGCTGTCGTGCTGCGAGTCATTTGCTGTCATGTTGTGGCAATTGGGGTTTGTGCTTTTGCCAATTTGGAATCACGCTTTAAGAATTGGGGATCGTGTTGTATTTGTTCGTATTTGTGCTTTTTTCTTTTGCAAAGCATTTGCATTTGGGCTTCGTTTTTTTTTCTATTTGCATAGTGTTTGGACTTTGCATTTCGCCTGACACCTCTCGGCCACCGTAATCCTGACCAGCCAAACAATGCAAAAAGAATACGAAAAAGCATATACTGTACAGCGGTACCTCGAGATACGATCGCATCAACATGGGGTCATTTTGACTTCCGACGTAAAATTTGACTCATCATTTATCGTGACATATGACGACATGCTCGAAATACGACAAATTATGACAGCGTCACAATTTCATTGTTTTTCCGCAATACAGACACACGGCGGATTTTATTGTGAAAGTAATCAACATGGGTCCCAAGAAGGTGAAAAAGGTAACACTTAGCATTGAAATTAAGAAAGAATTGATAGAAAAATATGAGCGTAGTGTGGGGCTGTTCTCCTCCGACCTCCATTCGCAAATGCTTTTTTATTTCTACCATAATTTTTGGACTATAAGACGCACCTCACTATAAGTCGCCCCCCACCAAATTTGACATGAAAATGGCATTTGTTCATAAATATGCCACACTGGACTATAAGCCCTAGCTGTCCTCACTGTATTATGGGTTATTTACACCAAAAGATATTAACCGGTAACAATTTATTTGACAGCGGCATCATAGGATGTCATAAGTCCAAATTAACCACCATGAAGCTGCAAAATTTGCTGCAAAGATTTATTGCTTCAAGAAGCTTCATTTGGCCATCACTGCTCCCTTGGAGGAGACAGTCAACCTGTGCTGCCACCTGCTGTCAACACTGTTGCTGTCCAACATGCCTCCTAGCATGCATTGCAGAGCTACAAATGTAAATAACAATCAAAATTCATGTTCTGTGCAAATTATTTCTTTAGTAACTATTACAGTTGTTTATGAATTGCAAATTATCGTATTTGGTCACACTTTATTTGCCAGTGGTGCCATGAGGCTGTCATTAGACAATCATAATTAAGACATGACACTGTCATGACCATTAATGAAGGCTTATTTTGCATTTTTGCATGGATGTTATAGTATAATGTCATAATTATGATGGTCTTATGACGCCGCTGCCAAGTAAAGTGCTACCTAATCACACAAATAAATCAACAAATAAGCCGCACTGGACTGTAAGCCGCAGGATTCTAAATGAAGGAAAAAAGTAGCGGCTTAGAGTCTGAAAATTACGGTTAAAAACTCTGGCCTGTACTGTATATATATACTGTATATCTTAACACTGTTGTTCAATTCTCGGTTCAAGCTCAGTTTTTGTTGAAGCTTTTGAAAGGTTAGGTTTAAAGAAATTCTAAATATCCATCCTCAGCTGTAGTTTTGGCTACGCAAAGCAAAGGACCATCTCTGAGGTGCCTGTCACATGATCTGTTCGAAAGATAATTTTGACCCATTATGAAATACTTACTACTGTAGAATTCTTGTTCATTTCATTCATTTTTACTGTTTTATTGCATTAAAACTTTTATAGACAAAATTTTAACGACTAGATCTTAATTTTAAAGGGGAAGTTCAGAATTTTTGACATTAGACTTAATCTTCGAGTTGGCAGGGGTATAATTAGTCCTTGGAGTTCAAATTCCGTGCACTTTGTCAGTTATTTGTTAGCTTCAGGGCTCCGGAGTGGCTACGCTAGCACGAGTCAATTATTGTTGAAATCAACTCTACCGATTAATTAAACTCGAAGATTAAGCGTTATTTGAAAAATTGATTTTCTCCTTTAGATTCAATTCTCGGAATGGCAATTACATGCGATGATATTTTTCTGTTGTCATTCCTATGTTGAGGCAGCAAAGGGCGGAAAATTGCTAAAAAGTAACTCATAAATTACTTTTAAAGTAACTTAGTTACTTTGATAATGACGTAATCAGTAAATTAACTAGATTACTTTTTTGAGGCGTAATCAGTAATTAAATAGGGTTACTTTTTCAAGTAATCGGTGACAACAGTGGTTATAACGATTAATTTAGCTAAATCAACCAACATCTCAATCAGTTCATTGTTATTCCAATCCCAATTCTCAAGTGACTCAGAGAATAGCATTAAGTGTCCATATTCATGCCTCATAATGTCATTGATTTCTGGCCAATTACGTACGTTTGCTAATGCAAACCATGGGCACCTGATGTGATGCTTCATTTAATTTGCTTGAAATATAGTGACCATGATAGGTTCTCTGGGCTTGTTGTTGTTGTGCCTGGATAAGCAGCAGACAAAAAAACAAAAAATAAGAGCCAGTGAAATTCAATGAGTTCACTGAAGGGATTTAAAACAACTTTCAAGAGCTGAAGTTGAAATTCTGCGCACAGTCTTCACAGCTGTCAGTATGAGCAACCATTCAGGCAAAAATAAGTGAGGCGGCTTCAATTCTAAATGCACTCCTGTTTTATTTGTAGAAAAAAAGACTGCCTCGAGTTGTCATTGTGAACCCCTCATTCCACACCTTTTCACTAATGAAATGATCAGAGGTGGGTAGAGTAGCCAAAAATGTTACTCAAGTAAGAGTAGCACCACTTCAAAAGAATATAACACAAGTAAAAGTAGTAATCCAAAACACTCTCCAGTGAACTTCAGAGCTTTGCATAGGTTGTCTGATCAATACAAAATTACAATGGAACTGTCAAATTTCAATGATTCACATGTTGTACAGTATAGAATTTTAAGTTAAATTATGCTACTAAAGTTGCACAAACACCTAATAGCCTACCAAAGATCATTAATCACCTGTGTTGTCACTAACGCGTTCCTAAGTAACGCGTTATTGTAATCTGATTACTTTCTTTCAGTCACGAGTAATCTAACGTGCTCATGTCTGTGCGTTATTTTGTTTATTGCCTCATAATGTATGTAGAATGAAGAATATTGTAGTCATGTACGAAGAGCATTTTAAATAGAAAATGTAAGAAAGGTTTGCACTACGTGTTTGTTTCCATTGTAACCGCTCACAGTTTCTTCCTGTTTTGGTCCCGAGTCACACGCGCTAAGTGTTTTGGGACTGAGAAAGGTATGTGCCAGCGCAGGTGCACATTCAATCCGAGTACAGCCTCCTATTGAGATGTGCAAGGGAATGTTGATCTCTATGCATCCATAAATGAACGTGAGAATTTTGCCTTATTCTGGAGGGTTCCAGCGATAGGTTGGAGCAGCTACATGTGTGGCTGTTTTGTAGCTGTGCCGTTACAACGGCGGGTAGTCATCAACGAGCATTGTTTACATCATATTGGTGTTGCACATTTATGCCGTGAGGTGACGTGTTCGTTTAGCATCTTTGAGATGTGTTGTAAGTCCGACTGAGTGTATAGAGCTTAGTTGCCGCCAAGTTTTGTGGCCAAATTGACTGCTCGTGTGTACGCCGTACTTCCGGGTTGTACGCGCACATCCGCGCCTGCCCCCACCTCTGTGTTTATCGCAGTGTGAGTTTGGGTTGAGCAAATGAGAACTGAGTAATTAACTCATTCACTCCCAGCCTTTTTCACCGGAGCAAGGCCCTTCGCTCCCGGCCGTTTTACTGGATTTTGACTGATTTTGCAAGGCCCACAGAAAATTCTGTTGTATTGCTGTATAAACATGGAAGATTAGACTCTCTTCTTTCAGCAGGAAAAAAAGTAAGTTCATACCTTTTTCTATTCTTTAGAAATCAGCATTAGAAAATTGCTTAGTTTGAGCAATTTTCCAATCTCTGATGAAAAAACAGAAATTGAGCTTTTTGTGAAAGCATACATTTCAAACATAACTTTGACTTTGACGCTGCTATTTTTTCCTTTATTTACATCCCAAACATCTGAATAATGTTTTCCTTTTACAAAATAACACAAACAAGACAAATAGAGATTTTGATAGCAAAGAAACAATTTCTTTACACATAACTAACTGAGAAGACGCTGTTGTGGCTGCGACAGCCGCGTTAACTTTTCCCTCATCACTGGCTGTCTCATAAAGATGGATTTTTTTGAGTCTCTGCGGGGTCTGCTCGGCGAGCAACACAGACTCCACGACATCGTCTGCTGCACTGGTGGTCCCGGTTGTTCTGCTCGGTCGTCCATCGCCTGGCATCCCGGGCGTCCTCTCGGTTGTTCTGCTCAGTCGTCCGCCACCTGGCATCCTTCCGCCGGCGCACCGGCCGTGTGACCCGGCCGTTCGTTGCCGTTGAATCGGTTTGCGGGTCTTTCCAAATGCACTACCGCTCTCCAGTGGCCAGTTTTATTGCTTTAAAATCAATTTTCAGCTTTGTGCTTTGGAGCTCAGTTGTATCAGAACCCAGAGATGTCTCATTAAAAAAAATAATAAAAAAATGTAAAAGACGTATAAATACGTCTTTAGGACACTGAAACAATTAAAAATAGAACGTATTTATACGTTTTTTTTTGGAGCAAATGAGTTAACATTAGAAAAATGCACTTTTTGACAATAGTTTGTAAACAATAGACATTATTGCCATGAAACTGGAAAAATAACATTTTCTATTCATTTCAATGAAATGAAACTTCATCTTCTACATCTGGGAAGGCACTGTTCATCCCTGGTTCTTCTTAGAGGGGATCAATGCCATTGTTTATCAACTCCTCTTCCTCCGAATCCATGTCCCCTCTTTCTGGAGACTCCTCCTCAGACTTGGCATAATTTATAGCTTGTACTGACCTCCTACAGACTGGATGGTTTTCTCCTGGTGTTCCACACCTTCTTCCACCCCTGCTTTGTCATTGTGATGCCATATTTCCAATAGGTTGTGATCAAAATTGATTATTCCAACAGAGAGAGAGGATATAAAACTTTGCGGGTGAAGATGGCAACCAATGACGTAAACTTTGGATGGATTTTTGCATTCGGCTCGGCAAAACTCATTTAGTTACGATGCGACAGTGCTGCCATCTGATGTTGAATGAAAGAGCTACTATTTGTCTATACACTGGTCAAAAATGACATTTTTATGACGAGTGCAACAGAGGTTATGGCCCAGAGAAATCAAGCGGGGCGCCGCCGTCGCCATTTGTATAGCGCGGAGTGTATAGTGTTAAAGACAACACGTGATTGAACAGGCTGGCATGATTGTTGGACTTCCAACAGCAAGCATGTGTGTGGTCATGTAACTGTACTGGTACGTTCGATTGGCATATTGGAGTCACGTGATTATTGTTGCAACATCTAATTGTTTAACTGGAAGAGCCACTGTGGGCATCTCTGGCAAAAAATTAAATCTACTATGTGAGATATAGAGGAAAAATTTAACGACTCTAGTGAAACCTAAAGTAGTGGAGTAAGAAATACTTTCTTCCTCACAAATATTCTTGTAAAACTACTCTTAGAAGTACATTTTTCTCCAAAAGTTAGTCAAGTAAATATAATGGAGTAAATGTAAAGCGTTACTACCCACCTATGGAAATGATCAATGTGTCAGCCAGTTGTTGCCTTCACATAACACACTGCCAGATAAACACAATTTAAGGTTTTGCCTTTAAATTTAATAGAATATGAACATTAAAGGGATAGGCAGGGTAAATGCTATACATTTATCGCACACCCTCCAATGGATTTATAAACCTCGGTAATAAAACATAATTGATGCGGATAACTTGCATATGCACTGCCGATAACTATGTGCAACTGGCCAGAAAATAAGCCCTTTCACCAGACTGGATTTTGCTTAGCTACAATTCCTTTTTTTCGCAGTTGGCCAGCTTCTTTGAACCTGCCAACTACGCAGCTGAATGTTCAGCACTGTTATGGATAGAAAGGCAGTGTTACGTCAAGGAGAAAATATTTTTTTTCAAATGCAGCCAAAAGCTACCATTGTCATAAAGTTAGGCCTTGATCATCATTGCCGTGATGCATGAACAACACAACAGAAGAATAATAGCAAGTACACAGACGGACAAACAAGCTTATTTGTGCTAACGTACCCGCTTCACTTCTATTTTTTTACTTTTTTCTTTCTATGGTGTCCTCCTCCTTTGCTTGCTACTTGAATTCCTCTTCTTGTCTTCAGTCCGACTGTCTGGACTGTCACTAAGAGACGAAGCTTTTCACAATCATCCTCAGAATGACCACCCAGATGTCTCGTTCAAACACATGTATACACATTAAAACCTCTCACCTCTGACTATTTTAGTTGTCTGGCGCATGTGAGCGCCAGATGGTCCTGTCAAACAACTCTCGATGGTAGTTTGGATGGCCTTTTGTACTGGCGGTTTCCCTGGCTGTGCCAGTATACCAGGGTAGAAACATGTATTATAATCATTCTGATGAAAAGGAGTGCTTTTTTGTTGCAGCTTGATCAAAAGTCAGTTGGAAAGTTACTTCACTATACAAAGCCAGAAACTCAGTCTCTAAAGACCTAGCTGTGTGGGAACTTGGCTAAGGATCTAGGACTTCGCCGGGGGAGTCGCCAAATTACATTTTGTCTGTGTCAGGCCGATTCCTTGCATCTCCAAAATCAGAGCTTTTCATGAAATGATAATAATGAAACAGTCATTTCGCTTGAGTTACCAAACAACAAACAACAAATGCTGATTGGATATCTATTGTCAACAATGGCTGCTATTGAGTTCCCAGTAAGTGGGATGAACCATTTATAGACCCTACCCACCGACGTCACAAAATCACGTGCTCGCTGTATGGTTCCGCCCACTTGTCCGTCATTTTGTGTCTGTATTATCAATGGTCTCAATTGATCGAGCAATTTATAATGCATTTCATGGAAGACCCGGTGCTTTCGGATGCCGTAAACTCACTTGATGCGTTGCATAAAAGGCGTTATGTGGAAAAGCTTCAGTTTATCCATTCGCCAGATCCATATTTGATGCCTCAATCGATATTTTTCGACCCGCTGTCTCCGACATATTTGCCTGACATCTGCTAGCTACCCTGAACTGTACAACTATCTTGTCCACACAAAATCAGCCTATTCTCACGAAAGTTTGAAAAACTTTAAGAGTTTGGAGGCTTATAAATACTTCGTTGCTGGTTGGGTGAAACAGGTCCTCGTCCACGAAAATTCGGCAGGAATCTATCTTGTGCTTGGAAAGGTGAGTTACGAAATTTTCAATTCAAAATCTTTTGTTATTGCTAACATCCACTGTCAAGTCTAATGTATTTCATGTCGTTTGTCAATGGAGTTAGGGCTTTTAATGTTTATATGGTTTAGCGATAGCACTCTCACTACATACATACGTGTATGTTGTCGGCGATTAGCCTAACAATGATCTTAAATGTGGTTGTCAGCCCAAAACCCTCTAAATATATATTAAATGCATCTTACCAGATATAAAATGACTACTACATAATCTGTGGTAATCGTTTGGAGCCCAATTTTCTCGTCGAATTGCAGCAGGCCATCTCGCTCTCTTCTCTCCGGGTCTCTCGGAATCCGGTATAACTTCAAGTCTCTCCGTCTTCTCCGTCTATCTTCTCTGTTATTGCAACCGACCGCCACACACGCCTTCACCATTTTGATTAGTAATGTTAACGAGCAGAAAAACACGTCGTAAATAGGAGGAATGTACGTAGCCGTAACAGGGAAACATGATGTGTTGATGGACAATTGGGCGGCACCAGTCAGGAGGAAGGAGTTGTGACGTCACGTGGGTAGGGTCTATAGGGCAGTCATTTAACTCCCTGGCTGCCATTGACGATGCTAGACGTCCAATCCATTTTTACTGGGAGATCATTCGCTGTTAGCCCTCCTATTCAAAACGGATATGACCTCTAGCGCCGCCAATTGCACGGAAACATGTTGCCTGGCATGACCAGACTGTTCTCCCTGTATTTAAAAACCGTGAGAACAGTCTGGGACCCAGCTCCGAACCGTGCAATCAGATTCGTTTACTTGCGTGACGTGTTCTTAACGACCAACGTGACTCTTGCGCATTGGAAGTAGTCTCTACAACAACAAAGATGGCGGACTGAAGAGTCGAGAATATGTTCCAATCTGCAGTAAATTCAGTTAAAACACATCGAGTCACTAAAACCAACAGTCTGTCTCGCGCTAGCCATGTTGAATATACTTCTCCATTCTCCGCTTTCCTTGATTGTTTATTTCCTCACGCTAGAGTTTCTTGTCGCTTTACCAACGTCACGTCCGCCCGTCGCTGATTGGTCCACTCCGCTGTTTTCTGTGGCTTGCAATTTCCTGGAAATTTGATCCGTGGAACAGTCGCCAGACTCTATCGCTGGAACAGCGGTGAGTCTGGAGTTCCAGGCAAGGAAACATGAGCATTCACAGCCAGTCCTCTCAGTTTAAATTATTATAGTTATTGCGAGCCATTACTGGAGAGTTTTAATGTTTTTATTCACTCTAATTTTATTGAATTTTCTTAGCATTCTATAAATATGTACATGTGCTTATTCATTAAAAATATACAAAAATAGTATATAAAAACAAATTATGACAAATAATAAAAACATTTAAATATAACCGAGATCTGGCGCCCACATACTTGTATACAAAATTGTATCCCGTTGTAACCCAAAATGTGATTCCTTAGGAGGTTCTTTTATTTCTTCTTCTTTTTTTTTTTTTTAAATGATTTAAAAATAGTTACTTGCCATCTAATGGGTTGGGATACTTGTCAGACATTTGTGCATTCCAGAGTGTTGATAATTTTTTTAGCTATTTGGAAAACTTTAAATTACTTAATACTACATATAAAGGAATTAACCATGTTTGAATAATATGTTAGAATGAATTAACTGAAAGTAATGATTTTCAGATGGATCATAGGATTCTTAAAACCATCATTATTCAAATTTAACCCTTTAACACCTGAGCCGAATTTGTCCGAATTTGCATGCATTTGATGTTGCCTTTATATTTCAAAGAAAAAAATGTTCACGTTGGCCTGGTTGGGTCCCTTTTTACAAGACACAATAACTTTCATGTCCTAACTGTTGTTTTCTTCACTGACCAATTCTAATCAACATTTTCGATCCAAAAAGACAAAAAAATCCCCAAATCTTTTGTCAAAATTTGTAATATTGATGTCGAATTGACGACCAAACATGCTCGACAAACCGTTATGAAGCTTGTTAATATTTATTGAACTTGTTAAGATAAACATTCAACAGAAAAAATAAGACTGAATAGTTTTTATTTGACAATTCAACACAAACAGCAAGTATAGTCATAGGCGTTTTTGGCCTTTACACATACTATGGTCAAAACAGATTATATACGATAGATAATAATAGATAATAATATATGTCATACACTACTTCACACAGCCCACTCTTCCGACGTTTGTGCTGTCAGCCTGTCACTCTTTCCAACTCGCCGACTAATCCGAAGAAAACAATGACAAATCTGGTCCCTCCTCATTCTCGAGTTGATGAAATAATGCATTAGCTTGCGCTAAATTTAGTTTTCGATTCATTCCGCACGTTTTAAAGTCACTTGCTCAATCCAACCGGCCGTCGCTCGCTACCTCGCCTCATTCTCCTTAGGTTGCGCCTCGCTCAGCAATTTGTTAAAAATATTCACATTACATCCATCCTTCGTGACCTCACAATGGCTCCTGGGATATGAAGTCTTTTGTGGTGCTGTTGGTTTTGAAAAAGAGACAAGAAATTATGAAAAAATGGACATAAACACATGGTCCAGCGTTTTAATGTTTATTTATGAGGGCAATAAAACTATAAAACTCAAATGACATCATCTCTGATTTTACTTGGTCGACTAACTTCCAGTAAAAACGGGCGTGGACTTCAACTTACGCACTTTTAAATGAGACCAAACAGCGGCACTAGGGTGACGTAATTACAGTGTGACGAGGCTTCAAAGAAGATGTCCGTAAACATGTCGCCACCGACACGTTCGGTGTTGAAGGGATAAATGATTCTTAATCTATTAAAACATATCAAAACTAAACTAACAAAATCACAAAATGACAGAAGAAAATTTGTAAAACTCTGCTAAAGGACAGCTTTTAGTGTGGAAAAAAAGATAAACAGCGGTTTGGCCGAATGTGAAACCACAAACTAGTTGAGATTGAATCGACAATCAATTCCAGTGGTGGAATGTAGCGAAATTAAGTGCATTTGTGTACTTTACTTGAGTACAAATATGAAGTGGTACTTTTTACTTTTACTTCACTACATTTTACAGCGCGTATCTGTACTTTTTACTCCAGTACTTTTCAAACTGTCGCCTGCGTTACACGTTGCTTTTTTTTGTTTGTTTTCTCATTGCGAATTGATAGTTTCGTTTTTATGGTTCTGGTGCAATCAATAAGCCCCATGTAACTATACCGCAAGTGAGCACTAGTGGCAGCAACATGAGTACAAGCAAGATTAGGCAGGTGAACAAGATATTGACCAAGGCGGTATGCACAAGCTAAGTTTAGGAGTTTTTGACAATGAATTTTTTGCTTTGAATATTGACTCACACCTCTGTCTGTTTGTATGTATGTGGCGGAAAACACTCAGGTGACTTGAAGTTCCGCTTTCAGACCCCCAGTGTGGCCAGATTTTAAAATTGTCCTATATGCATGTGTGATACATAATTGGAAAGCTTAAAATCCCAATTTTCTGGGGGAAGAAACATTTTGAACAGGAGGGCATTTAAAAAAAAAAAAAAAAAAACTTTAAACAACAAAACCCTAACTGGAGGTGAGAGCACGCGAGAGCAGAATTAAAGACGTCATGATTTTAACGAGATATTATCGCGTACTTACCTCTTTTCGATCCAAAAACTCCATGTAGCATGTATCACCAAGTGTCAAGACACAGCTGTGAATGGCCACAGCCGGACTTTGGGAAATTTTATGGGTGAAACATAGTCATATAACAAGGGTCGCGGTGCAGAAATCGCAGACATCAAGGAGTGGTCGAGATGTTCATTTTCATATACTGTATTTACACTTTTAAATGTTTTTGTTTTTTTTTTCATTTTTTTCTTTGTTTGGATCGATTATTTCTAATGTAACATATCAGAGAAAATGCGACTGTAACAAAAAAAATTACAATTAAGCGATAGTTATGAGGTAGAAATCCGTGACTTTTTTACAGAGACCATTTTTTTTCATTGTGACATAATTTGTTTAAACGTTTAAAGTATGCGAGTGAAATTTTTTTTTTAAGTTTTTTTTTTTTTTTTTAAATGAAATATTAGACATCAATTAATGATTCTAAGCAAAAATGACGGACATTTCGAATAATAAATAAAATTATTTACTTTAGTCTTACGGATGTGTTGAAACAAAAGCGGTTGCACGACGTCTGTAAACAAGGGTTTCCAGGGTAAAACAGACAAATTAAAAATAGTTCGGGAGCTTAATGCGCCATAAATCTGCTATGGCATCATATAAACATATTGTTTCATCAAACACAATAGTTATTTTGGCTTAAAATACACTAGTTTATTTTAAAGAGGTCTTGTCTGTGTTTTCCGCCATGTATATTGAAAAGAAATATATACTCTATACATTACATTCATGCATTGGGAGAAAATACTTTTACTTTTTACTTGTAAATTTTTAAAGCTGGTACTTTCGTACTTAAGTAAAAGTACAGCTATCTAAGAAAAAATATACTCAAGTAATTTTTTAAATATTATATCCTATATCTGCACTTTTACTTAAGTAAAAAATGTTAATACGTCATCCACCACCAACCAATTCTACACACTGACCAAATTTTAACGACCAGTTAATCTATTATATGGCCATTCCAAATAATCATTAGTATTGCAAAACAGCTAGTTTGTCTGTTTTTGTGTATGACCCCTTGAGACTTTAGCAATTGTAGCATCAATACCTTTGAGTGGGAAAGTAATCAGTAGATGACATTTTTTTTTTACTTCCCCTCCTGTGATAATAAGTCAAATTTGCAAACATTGTGCTGTCAAGTCCGTGTGTTGAATTATTATATACTGAATCTCCAGCAGTTAGCCATCGATCAATGGCCGGTGTTGCACAGCTGATTAGAAATTCCTGTAATGCATCAGATTGTGCTTTAATGCATTTCCCACGTTTGAATTATGACTCTGCCATAAAGTGGTGCCGTATTTGACTTTTTGTGGCATAGAAATAAATCTTTAGCGTTTGCAAAATAAATCTATAACGCTCACTGAATAATGGCCACCATAACTTAAGGGTAGCGATAAAACTAGCGAGCATAAAAAGTCTAATTTGATATAGCTCATATTTTTTTTTCCTTTTTATATTTGCGCTCTAAGAGGCTTCATTATTCTGGAGGTCACAGTATGGCATCCCATTAATTTATACAGCGGCAATAGCAAATCAGAATTGTAGATATGCAAATGTACCGCAATGTTTTTATGTTAGTCTTGTTAGTTAATTTAGATATGGAAATATTCAAAATAAACAACCCTTAGGATTTTCCTCGCATACATCAGGAGTTCATTCGTCAGTATTCATGCATAACGTTGAATATTCAGTCGCTCCAGGCTAAAACATGAAATCCATCTTTTTAATTTTTTTAAGTGTAGAGTTTTAATAGGTAGCGATGAACAAGACATGAAGAATTTTCATCACATTTAATGACTGTAAAACATAATCCGTCACAAAATGCCAAAGGTTAAGTGATTAAAATAGGGTCGTCCATCCTTAGAAAAATCTCTCGTCTTATACAGTTAAAGCTGACACGTTTCAATCCGTGTCCACCATTCGGAATTCCATATGTTCCCAGATAACAGATGGCTTGTAAATTCTCACCATGTTGGCCATGTGATTTTTCCTCATCTAGATTTTGAGACAACTGTGGTCTAAGCAAGTATTTACTTTGTTTTTTCTCTGCAATCTTTGCTTTAGGGACTTAAATCCCCACCCTGTTTCCTGACTAGACATTTTCCAACAACTCTGCCCCTGTCTGATTAATTACAAGGTCACTATAAACAAAAAGGGGCAGTTGTTCACACGCTCCGCTATATCATTGGCCGAGGCGGCATTCATACCCTCGCCGTTCATTTATCACCGCTCCACCCCGACGCAATTGCAGCCATCGCCTGCTATAGCAAGGGCAATTCCAATTAACATAATGGACTTGTGGGATGATGTTTTTCTTAGCGCTCTCAATAACACAGTCATTTGTATTCACATTTGCAATTCTTCAGAATCACAGTCGGCGGGTTCCTGAGGTTGCCTCCACAGGACATAATTCACCAAGGGCTTGTTTTGTTCTGAATCAAAACAACACGCAGTATATGGTTTTGACATTGAGGAGTCATTGATCTGTACTCGGGTGGGCTTGTGGATAATTCCATGGTTCGGCATCAGTCGATGAGAATGCTCAGCTCAGCAGAATTATGAGTCAAATCCCACTATTATAATTCACTCAATATTTGTACTTGTCAGTTGCTCGACAGTGTATAAAAAGGTTCATTTGTAGTTCGTGTTCATGAACTAGACCTGTGGTTTGCAAACATTTTACAGCAAGTACAGTCTGAAAGAATACTTACAGGGCCAACATTAAACTAAGTTTGTGTAGTAGGCCAAAATGTTCTGAAAAGAATACAGGCTTTATTTATTTTTATGAGCCACGGTTTGAAGATTAAGACAGCGTTTAGATTACGGAAAAAAGATGAAGTGTGTCAAGATTTAAATGGTTTTATTTACTTTTCTTAAATATCTGTGAAAAAAAATACAGTTCTACAAAAATTAAATCTTAGATTATCATTTTTGACGGGTCAGCTCGGCCATGCACTGCGCAACTCCTTCAAGCAGGAGCTTTTCACAAACACATGCACGAAGCGAACTAATGCTGGATTTTGGTTAAAAAAGTACGAAAGCTGTTCCACATACAAACAGGAAGGATTGTCTCAGGAGGGATTTGTTCAAGGATTCAAGGTCATTTTTATATTTTTCGTACCATGCATTCATTTTGAAACGTTGTGAATAAAATGGAGAAATTAGCCGCTAAGGCATTAGCATCATAGCTCGTAATATTTACGTTAAATAAATGCTACCTGCACGTTTTTGTTGTTGTTGCTTTTAACCAAGAATCCAGACTGTTTTACATCCATATCTATAAAGAATTCAGGGATTAAAGCATTCATTCACGAGAATTTCAACGTGAAAAGCTCTTTATTGTGGTAAGGCGACGCCACAGTGAACTTTAAGACGAGCCACATATTCGGCATATTTACATAAAATGAATGCTACCTGCACGTTTTTTTGCTTTTAACCAAGAATCCAGACTGTTTTACGTCCATATCTATAAAGAATTCAGGGATTAAAGGATTTATTCATGAGAATTTCAACGTGAAAAGCTCTTTATTGTGGTAAGGCGACGCCACAGTGAACTTTAAGACGAGCCACGCATTCGGCATATTTACATTCCGAACGCCACGCATTCGGCATATTTACATAAAATGAATGCTACCTGCACGTTTTTTTTGCTTTTAACCAAGAATCCAGACTGTTTTACGTCCATATCTATAAAGAATTCAGGGATTAAAGCATTTATTCACGAGAATTTCAACGTGAAAAGCTCTTTATTGTGGTAAGGCGACGCCACAGTGAACTTTAAGACGAGCCACGCATTCGGCATATTTACATAAAATAAATGCTACCTGCACGTTTTTTTTTTTTGCTTTTAACCAAAAATCGAGACTGTTTTACGTCCATATTTATAAAGAATTCAGGGATTCAAGCATTTATTCACGAGAATTTCAACGTAAAAAGCTCTTTGTCTGTGATTCCACTCGCTCAGCTTTGACGGCCTCGCCTACAATGCAGGCCCCCTATTTATCGGCCCTGCACCCCGTGTCCCGTCAATTACATTATGAAGTCTATGATTAAATGTCAATTTATTGTAGTTTTGAATTTGTATACAACTGAATGGACCTTTTGAAAAAGCTCCACCCCCTCAGCTACGGTTGCTAACCCGACAAGCTTCGTCATTCCAATTGGCATATGCGATTGCAGGCAGACGTATACATGAGTGTTTTAAGTGATTTATTTTGGAGCAGTACCAGTGCAACATCGTCACGATTGAAGCATATTCTCCACACAAAACATCATCATAATGAGGTTGAGGAAAGAACCTTCGAGGAAGTAAGGAAATATAACAATCTTTCCTTTTTGAAATGCTACAAGCACTGCCAAATAGCAAACAATTCTTGGCGAGAAATCGATGAAAACACTGGGCTGGAGGTCGCAGAGTGTATAAAAAAGTGGAAGAACCTTCGCGACAAATATGTTTGTCTCCCCAAAAAAAACCTGTACACATTAAACTGGCAACATCACATAACTAACATTCCAGAAACCATTGAGTGCTATGTGAAGCCCTGCGAAACCAAACACACAAGTGACTAGGGGCTCTCGAGGACCGAACTTGGGCACCCCTGAGATAAATAATAAATATCGGTGGAAACAGAAGACGCTACACGAGCACTTTATTATGCTTGTTGTTAACACTTACAGTGGGGAGAACAAGTATTTGATACACTGTGAAGGAGAAACGATATCGTCATCGCACACACCATATAATTGTTTGCATTAGTCTAACACATATATAGTCTAACACATACATATGGTACAGGTTTTCGTAGGCACCGTCTAACTGTTTGCATTAGGCTAACACACGTAATATAATTAATCAGGAAATAGTATCATTTGGATGCATGACATGATGCGGACAACTGTAAATTTTTATTGACTTGTACAGTCTGTTCAACTCTAAACATACAGTTCTTAGGCCCAACAAACAGTAAATTATTATAAACATAATACTATTCATAATGTCATTTAGACATAAGGAGTTTCACACATTGTTTTAATAGCACGACACATTTTAGGAGCACGCAGAGGCCATTACAACGATCTAAAGTTTTCCCTGACCACATTGTTTCCCAAAAGATTTCAAGGGTTAAGGATAATAGTCTGCCACATCACATGTTGGAGTTTTGAGACGGGTGCTGTTGGGACGTTTCAGTTGGTAAGATTACAAAGAGGCCCAGTTATGATAAGTAAGTATGACAAATCGGCTATTCTTGAGTTTATCCTTATTTCTATTTATCGATCCCCTGAAACACCAGATGTGTATGTTGACAGGATGGGAAGACATTCACCCTGAACGCTAGCTGAGCTGGAGCTGGGTGTGACAAGCGGAGCCATCGCACCGGCACACGGACCACTGGTTGCGCGGGTGGGAGAAGGGATCGCCAATGGTTGGAGGATCAAAGGTTTGATTCCAGACCCCACCTATTCCCTCAGGGCTGTGACTGCGGTACCGCACGAGCCGTGAGCTGGTGGTTGTGTGAGAACAGGTGCTCACAAAATAATGGTTCATCGCCAAGGGACAGCCGTCACGACTGTCCCCACGGTTTTATACTCACCCCAGCTGACGATGCTGTGTTTCGTCGAGGTGAATGTTTTCCGGTCTTTTTGAGTTTGAGAGAGTATATAAATGTTAGAGAGATTACCGTGCCTCAGACGTCTCGACAAGCAGTAGGCAAAAAACTAAAACATGTGAGTATGTGGCATATTTTAAGTACACCACATAGTCCCAGATGTATTTGATTAAGATTCTTTACTTTTATTATTTTATTTTCACTTTCTAATGATTAACTTTCCTGTAGGTACCACATTATATTTTAGACACCTTAAACTCATTGTTTGTGTTCTACACAAAGGCAAAGTCGTTCTATGCTTTAATTAGGGAATGTTTTGAAATATGTTGGAGGCTGTGTATTCTTTTGAGTTGAACAGATTACAGCTACACTAGGATCCACTCGGGGGGGGACAACCATGACGGATCCGGACTGGGAGAAAATAAACAAATTCCCATTCGACCCATGTCCTAGGAGGCGACAATTGATTATGGAAATAAATAGGTTTAGTGTCATGGTCCCTGTCGCTATAGTGCTCTTGTTTATTTGTTCTTGTTTAATATTATTTTTCGCCAAAAGGTTTGGATTTTCTTTCCTTTTTCCCTTTTATTGATTTCACATGCGGATGTTGCTGTTAGAAATGTGGTGTGGAAAGGTGCCCCTGACGTTGTTGGTAAGTGGTGGGAATACACATTGTTTATGTAGTGGGGTTTATTTTTTCCGTCACATTTTTTCGATCTTTTGCAGTCACATTTGGGTTTTGTAATTCCTCGACACATGTCATATAAGTTCACTGGATTGTTTTATATTTCCACAATCACCATAGATTCCTTTTTGTTCTTGGGATTTTTGTTCAAAGACTACTATTTTTTCGTTAGGTTCTAAATCATAGTACTCGGTAGATTTGTGCCATTTTTAAGTCCCAGTTTTTATTCTTTAGCCATATTTGTCATTTGAGGTGGAGAATATAACTTTTATTATTTTTATATATATATACTTTTGATTGGGATATTTATTCATTTTTTGGTGAATGGGGCGGAATAAAGTTTGTCTACAGGCGTCTGTGTCCATCATTTTCAACAACTGGTAAGGGGTGAAGACGTTTATTTCGAGTTTCGAGTTCATTCTGTCCAAGTTTTTCTGGATTGCAACATTCCGCTTTTGTACAGTACCGCTTTTTCACCATTCTCTAGTCAATGGGGGAATGTTTTTTGCTGTGTTATGTTGGTAGATGTAGTAGTTTGTCAGTGCTGTTCTTTTTCTTCATTTAAATGCTGTTCTGAGATGTTTGACACACTGTTGCATTCCTTTTTCTTCAGGGCTGCACACAGTTCCCTCTTACTACAGGTGGTGGTTGACCCTAACGTTACTGAAGTTGAAAAGAGGGGCACTTAAATTTTAATGTACTGGACCAAAATTTAACTCAGTACGGTTCTCACTTTTCCTGATTTAAAGGTTGTTATTCAATGGACCAAATTTAGCTTAGTGTGTCTCTCATTTTCCTCACTAAAGATTATTTTAATTTTTATGGGGCCAAATTTAACAATGTATATCTCATTTTTCCTAGCGACAGGACTAACTTGATGGGTAGCCCGTCTAATTGATCATGAAAAATCGGTCTCAATGCACCTGTACAAAGAGGGCACTGTGAGGTGATGCCTATAGCCACGGGACCAAAGACAACCAAGGATTAACCCTTTGAGGCGGTATCATATTGTTTTAAAGAGTACTTAACAGGAGTCCTGAGGGGGACAAATTTCGCACATCCCTGTTTAAACTGTTCATCAATTGCTACATTTCTTCCACCACTTGATAAAGCTAAGTTCTAAGGCCACATCCATGTTTTTACGATCCCCTGTCGGGGCTCGTGAGGGGGATTGAAGGAGAAACGATATCGTCATCCCACACACCATATAATTGTTTGCATTAGTCTAACACATATATAGTCTAACACATACATATGGTAGAGGTTTTCGTAGGCACCGTCTAACTGTTTGCATTAGGCTAACACACGTAATATAATTAATCAGGAAATAGTATAATTTTCATATTTACGGTAGGACTACACTGCTAATAGAAAATAAATAGCACACCATAGTTTAATGAGAAGAAATAGAAGAGATACACAATGCCGTCTTATCACAAGAGTGACGCACCAACTCGGGTAATCTGCTCTCCCAGCAAACTCCAAGGACAAAGCGCTTTGTCCTAAAACAAGTACAACCAGCCCGGACAGCAAAGTTGATAGCGGGCGTCCCAATCCACGCACGAACCTAAGCCGCCCAAAACCGGCCACAGCGGGGATGGCCCAAAAGCAACGCCCAGAAACGCCTTCGACAAGACCCGCGTCAGCAAAGACTTCAAAAAGACTGGACACTGAGATAAGACAGATTTCTTCTGCTCGGAAACATGTAGCCTTGTTTTGGATCCAGAATTGTCCCTCCGTCGTCTGTTTTTGCCTTGTTTTTTACCATTGTCGACGAATAAATTGTCAACCTGTTTTCGGCGAGTGTTCTTCAAGCTTTTGAAACATGGAGTCAGTGTGCAAAGGGTTAACACAGGAACGCGCGGAGTTTAGCTTCCTCCTGGCCTGGCTCTTCGGGGGCGTCGAGCGGCGGAGCACATTTCCGTTCTGTTGCCGGCCTCCCCGTGCGGTTTGGGCTGGGAGGACTAAATTCCTTCAACTGCCAATGGGTTTTCCCATTTACAGTGTATCAAATACTTGTTCTCCCCACTGTATGTATGTAAATCGGATGTTAGTTGACTTTTTTTCCCTCTTGGAGATGCCTGAATGGCAGCCAGGCACGTTGTTTTTAGCATGGGGTTTTGACAGGTGCCATCATATTTTCGGGATCAAAGCACTGTTCCGCCCCATTCTGGTGCCGAATCTCTGGTCATTCCCACCACCATGCTTGACCTTAGGCATGACACACTTATCAGACCATAGGACATGGTTCCAGTAATCCATGTGATTTGTTGACATATCTTCAGCAAACTGTTTGCGGGCTTTATCGTGTACCATCTTCAGAAGAGGTTTCCTACTGGGGTGATAGTCATGCACACCAATTTGATGTAGAGTGCGGCGTATGGTCTGAGCACTTACCGGCTGACAGAACCCCCCCCCCCCCCCCCCACCACCACCTCTTCAATCTCTGCAGCAATGCTGTCAGCACTCCTGTAACGAGTCACATGACATTTTGGAGTGAAAATGACAAGTAGTACTCAATTTGGACATTTAGGGATGTACTTATTTCCCATGCGGTGTACTCACTTTTGCTGCTAGGAGTTTAGATATTAATGGCTATATTTTGAGTTATTTTGAGGGGAAAGTAAATGAACTATGTTATATAAGCTGCACACAGACTACTTTTCACTGTACAAAGTATCATTTTGTCAGTGTTATCCCATGAAAAGACTTACTTAAATATCTGCAGAAATGCGAGGAGTGTACTCACTTTTGTGATACACTGTATTTTTGTTTATTTTGGAGACATTTAGCTGGGAGAGACACCATATGTCCCAAATGTTTAATCAATTGCAATCCAGCTGTTTTTTCATCTTTGGGAAGAGAATGAACCCCATTCATACTGATATACTCCTGGGATACCTCATTTCCGATTTTAGATATTCCATAGGTGCATCGCTTCACCATTTTGGATGTCCTCAGCCTGTTGAGCCTTTTCGTCTTCTTCCGTAAAGTTTTATGCCAGTTGGCGATCTCAAAATCACCAATTCAATCAATTAGGCAATGGGGCATTCGAGAGATTGTCGGGTCATTTTTAAAAGGATCCTCTACCTTAAATACATGTAGGCTCTAATAAACCACAATTGTCCTCTTGTAATAAAATATGTTGTTAGAAACACAAAATGTTAAATCAATGGCAATATTTTGACCGATAGTTGGTGCCATGTTTTGCGGGCTCGCAGTGATGAGGTAAATGGGATGTTTCCAAATGTGTAGCATGTACAACAATTGCGTATTGCTGCCTAAACTCGCGAAGTAAAATGCCACGATGTGCTCCTTTTGGATGCAATTTCCAGTCAAATGGAAACAAAGGGAGTGACATGAGTGGTCAAGGTGGAATTATTACTTTTTGTGGATAATGTGCATAAGTGGAAGCTTCTCCCCTTTTTGGTCCCTGTATGCACGTATCCTACCTACCATGCATTACAACTGGTGCCCGAACATTTTTCCTGGATCCTCAGTCAAGTAAGGGATCCGTCAATTTTCTGGATTTGATGGTCCCACCGCGGCTGCAATTTGGTTTCGGACCTGTCTATTTTCTGGATTCGTTGGTCCCACGGTGGCTTTTCAAATTTGTCTGTTTTTTGGGTTTAACGGCCTAAACGCGTCTTCAACATTGCCATGGGATCGGTCTAATTAAATGATCTTCGAGTGGGTGAAAAAACGCGGATTTGGATTACTTTTACTATCTTTTTTTGTGGACTATTCTTTGTGGGAGTTTTCCCCAAATCATACCAAATAATTAAAGCACTATAGCACGCTACAGTGACGACAGTGATTCTGACGTGGACCTTACTTTTATGTTGGAGTTTGTCTGGGAATGCGTGTGTGGGTACTGCTGAGCTCCCGAGTGACGAGTGGTCAAGGTGGAAATATTATTATATGTGAATAAATGTGCATAAGTGGAAGCTTCTCCCCTTTTCGGTACTTTTATGCACGTATCCTACCAACCACACGTCACAATGTACAAGACATGGATTACACTCAATTCCAGGATTTGTTCCCGTCAGATGACGAATCTAATGAGGACAGTCGGCCACCACACGACTCCGATCCTGACTATCACACGTGTGCATTCATAGTTTTATTACCTTCATTGAGAGTTTATAATGTCAATAGTCATGAAAATAAAAATGCACGAATGACAAGGTGTGTTCAAACTTTTGGCCTGTATTGTATGTAAAGCACACGACAGTTCTGGATGCTAACAATCTACATAATTATACTGGGATAAGTTTGAAAACGTAATAGCTTACCTTGAAAATCTGCTAACAAAAACCTGAGTTCTCAACAGCATACACTCTCTCGCTCCGTTGTCATTGAGACGCACTTTCCACGAGTACATCACCAGGTTTGCCCAACTCTTGTCTTATCAGGTACTGTATTTCCTGCTCTCATTTTGCCTTTGCTGCTCGTCTTGTGAACGACCGACAGTGCTGTCCTGCTCTTCACTTTTCTGATCTGGTTCAAATTGGAAGGGCAGAACTGACGACATGTTGGGGTAGCTAACGAGTGACACTCTGGAAGTTCGGCAACGGGCCCTGTGACGTCACTCTCTGCGACGTAACAAGAATGGCGACCTATCACTTAAAATCATTTTACAAACTTTATTAAAACGAAAACATTAAGAGGGGTTTTTGTATCAAATTATTATAACTCATGCTAACATTTATCTTTTAAGAATTACTTGTCTTAAAGATCGAGGATTCTTTCAAGGCGTATGATTGGTCAACGGCCATTTAGGAGGTGTAGTTTGTGAAAGGTTAAATTGTACTCAATGTTGGCACTGGATTCAGTCAATTTTTCGCGTATGATGAAAGGGAGTCGGCGTACCATTATTGGCATACGTGCCCACTGAACTGGACAGTAAAGCATCATATCATTGTGCCTCTACATCCTCGATAAGAGCTAATCTTCCATTGACGATTGAAAGGCAAACATCTGTGCCATTTACAGAGTGTGTTCAGGGTCTAGGACTGATGTGTAATTTTCAGATTTGCAATTAGCGAGTTGATGATGTTTGACTGGATTGACACTACCACCACTGCCAGTTTTATAAATATGTAGAGGAGCTATGGATCTGTGGTCATGCTCTCAATTCTCTAACAAAATACATCCTTTAGCTTTACTTTAACCACCTGAAATATATGCGTGATACACGTTAAACTGTGACTACACTGTTTTGCTTTCTCACTTGTGGTGAGGAAGTAATCCACTGTGGATCTAAAACTGGCAAACAGTCCAATTAAGTCAGAGCCTAAATAGTGTCATTGTCACATAACGTTTGTAAACAGCAGCAATGTGCAAGCGGCCACATTGGTATCATGAAAGAGAATTAAAAATGTGAATGTGAGTCTTAATTAGTGTCGAATAATGTTCAATTTGAAGAAAAAAATTGTGAAAAAAAGCATAGTCAGTAGCTTGGAGTTTTACAGTACTGTATCTGGACATAATCCAAATTATGCATTTGGCAGCAAAGCAAGTTTATGATAGAATATAATACAAAGTTTAGATGCTTTTTCACTGTCATATCTGATCAGATCAATTTGTTTAACCTTTTTAGCCCTGCATTTTCTTTCTCAGGTCCCTAAAGTAAGTTGAAAGCACTCAGTAAATTGAATGATTGAGAGATGGAATGACAAAATGGCATGATTAGCAACAATAACTCCATTGCAAGCTTTAAACGTCAACCGTCTACTAGTCCACCAATCAACTAGATCGGGGTGTCAAACTCATTTTGGTTCTGGGGGCCACTTTCATGGCAGGTAGTTGTCATGTGTGCCCGACCAGTTTATTTCTGGCCAAATACTAATAATTTAACTCATTGAAGGCGCTCGACGTCTAATCCGTTTTGACAGGGAGGGGCAAATGAACATTCATGGTGAATTCGTTAATTCTCCCTCCCAGTCAAAATAAACTAGAAGACTAGAAACTAGATGAGCATTCACTGCCACTTCTCCTAGTTTAAGTAAACTGGAGGTCTTTCGTTGTGAATGGCAGGCAATGACTTAATTTTGCGTCACTTCCCTGTAACATAGACTTCATAATGATATTGAAGGGACACGGGGCGTGGGGCCGATTAATAGGGGGCCTATCTCCGTCAAAGCTGACCAAGTGGAAACATAGACAAAAAGCTTTTTACGTTGAAAATTTTTGTGAATAAATGCTTGAATCCCTAAATTCTCTATAATTATGGACGTAAAACAGTCTCCACTCTTTGTTAAAAGGGCAAAAACCGGGCAGTTAGCATTTATTTTAAGTAAATACTGTATGTCAAATGCGCTGCCAGTCTTTAAGCCACTATAGCGCTGCCTTATCACCACAAAGAGCTTTTTCGGTTGAAAATTCTTGTGAATAAATGCTTAAATCCCTGAATTCTTTATAGATATGGATGTAAAAGTCTTGATTCTTTGTTAAAAGAGCAAAGAACCGGGAAGTTAGCATTTATTTTTATGTAAATATGTCGAATGTGCTGCTAGTCTTCAAGCCACTGCAGCGCCGCATTATTAATTTTTCTTATTGATTTTTTTCACGTTTCAAAATGCATGCAGGGTATGAAAAAAAAAAAATTTAACCTTAAATCTTCGAACAAATAACTCCTCAGACAATCCTTCCTGTTTGTATGCGGTACAGCTTTCGTACTTTTTCAACCTAAATCCGGCGTTGGATCACTGCAGGTGTTGAATAACTGCGACCGACTGCGAATAACTGAAGCGGACTGTAGGACGGCCCCCTACTTGAAGGTGTTGTGCAGTGTCTGTGGATCGTGTCCCATCAATATCATTATGTAGTCTATGCCTGTAATTTTAGAATATTTTACAGGTCACTTCCTGTTTTATTATTATTATTGTGGTACCTCGACAGCCAATCACTTCGACACCCAATCTTTTCGACATCTGAAGTAAAATTTGACTCACCATTTGTTTCTACATCCGACGACATGCTCGAAATACGACGAGTTATGACAGCGCCGCAGTTTCTTTGTTTTTCTTTTCTTTTGAGAGAAATCAACATGGGTTACAAGAATGTTAGTGCAGGTTGTGAAAAAAGGGAAAAAAAATAGGCTTACCCTTGAAATGAAGATCGAAATGATAGAAAAATATGAGCATGGTGTGCACGTCCGTGAATTGGCTCGACGATACGGCCGTAGAATGTCTACGATCTCGACGGTCCTCCTCCGACCTCTGTTCTCCAGTCTTTATAAGTTAAGGTAACAATTTTTAAGGTTATAACATTGCCATAAAATCGGAAACTTCGTCAGATTTTCAATAATTAATTTCAGAACTTGTGCAACACAACATGCCTACTGTCCGCCATCGCTGATAATGAAAAGTAAAAGGTCCTCTCTCTCTCTCTCTCTGTCAAGTCAGCCACGCGGTGCGTTCAGGTACACCACATTACAACTCGATTCATTACATTTTTAGAGGTACGACATACCATCACTCCGGCATACGATCTTTTCGACATCCAACGTAAAATTTGACTCGCCATTTGTTTCTACATCTGACAACATGCTCGAAATCACAGCACCGCAGATGGATGCGCGGCGGGTTTTCCTTTGAGAGAAATCAACACAGGTTTCAAAGAGGTTATTACAGGTGGTGAAACAAGGAAAGAGGTGACGCTTACCATTGAAATGAAGATGCAAATGATAGAAAAATATGAGCGTTTGGTGCGCATTGGTGAACTGGCTAAATAAAACAGCCGCAGAATGTCTACGATCACCACGGTCCTCACCTGACCACCGTTCGCCAGTCTTTAAAAGTTAAGGTGACAATTTTATTGTGGTAACATCGCCATAAAAATCGCCAGCTGCGTCAGGTCTTTATCATTTATTTCAGAACTTATCCAACACAAAGCACCTACTGTCCGCTACAGTTGACAGTGTTATAAAAAAAACATTAAAACTGAAAATAAACTCTCAACCGCACCACTCCCTGTCATGTCAGCCACGCGGTGCGTTCAGCAAAAAACATCCACCACATCAGAACCCAATTCGTCACATTATTACATTATTGTTATATTATTATTATTATGATTTTTATTTATAATTTTATTTGTTTTGCTATGTGTAATTGCCATTTGTAATAGTACCAGCAGTATTTATCAAGGATTTAGTGTAGGTCTTTGGGCTGTGGAATGAATTAATGGAAAAATAATGTATTCTTATGGGAAAATCCTGCTTGACATACAGTACAACCATTTTGACTTACAAACAAGGTCCTAGTACGAATTAACTTCATATGTACAGGTACCACTGTATTTTAAAGTCTAAAGTTATTTTAGTTTATTTTTTTTACTGTTGATTTTGGATGATTTCCAGGTTAATTCCTGTTTTGTTTTGGGGTAATTGTGGGTCACTTCCTTGTTAACTAATTGGCTGCCATTCACGAATGTGACTGCTGACTTGAAAGTGAGCCAAGTGCAGTAGTGCAAAAACTCTTTCACACAAATGTCAAATTTCAGGTTTTCTGGTGCCATTGTCAAAATAAAAGCATACCATTCTGTCTGTACAGTATGCATGAGCTATAACATGCCTGTCAGGCAGAATAACCCCGCGTGCTGGATTGCACACTCTGACAGTCTGCTAATTAACAAGGTGAACAAGAAAAAGGGTTGCAAATAAAGTAGGAGAGAGTGAGAATAAGGAGAAAGAGGGATAGAGATATAGACCCCAGAATTTGCCAGGTATTGGGCCGATGCAAGGTCTCGATCGACTTGCCACGGCAAAGGGCCATTGTTGATGATAATTAGAGCTGTGACCTTTCACTCAAGTTAGAAGATTTATCTGCTCCATCAAGTCAACGTACACTGTTTTTTGTATGTCGTTGCAAGTGAGCAATGAATGGACATTATTGCTCACTTTTATCGACATATAAATCTGATGGATTCAAAGCTTTTAGCCCCGCTGCCATTGTTTCATTATTGTCTGTTGCTATTAAAGGCCATTTTGAACGCACAGCCAAAGTGAAGCCATCTGTCATTCTACTGGCGTGGTCTGACTTTTGCGTTTTGTTTGTCTTCCATATCTACTCACTTCTTAATAGGCTCCGTTTTGTCCTGAGCTTGTCATTATTAGATTACAACAGTGGTGTTTAACTGAAGTCCCGGGAGCCAAATCTGGCCCGCCATGTTATTTTGTGTGGCCCAACTAAGTAAGTCACCGCAAAATGTATATAATCAATGACAGATCGAGGACTACAGAAGTCTGAAAATATTAACTTAAATTTGTTCTTTTCTAAAATGTAAAAGAAACGTTTAAAAAAATATTACATGAAAATAATCTACTGTTTTTCTTTTTCTTTTTTATTTAAAAAAATGTGAATAAAAAGTGTTTGCTATTAAAGCAACACTTTGTGACTTTTCAGCTAGCGACGCTGGTGGACAAAAGTGGTAGTGTTTTGCCTTGAGGAAGACCGCGTTTCTCATGAGGACCAGCTGCGTTTCCCGAGAGAACCAGCGCACACCTGCAGTATCGTAAAATCATCAATCAATCAAAACTCAATCTCCCAGTCGTCTGCAGATGAATTAAACAACATTTCGGTTTCCAGCGGCTGTGTGAAGAATGAATCGTAATAAGTATAGATGTCCTGATCGATAGGGATCGGGTCCGATCACGTCATTTTCAAAGTAATCAAATCGGATCAAAGGAATCGGCAAAAAAATATCGGCCATGCCTTTTTTTAATACATATATATATTTAAATAAATCGTTTTCTAATTGTATTTAACGTTACAGACATAATATGTTACACTCATCCAGAGTCTTTAGTTTAGGCTTAAGGTAGGGTTATCAAATTTATCCCGATAACAGCGGTAATTAATTTTTAAAAAAATGCATCACGTTAAAATATTTAATGCAATTAATGCATGCATTGCACAATCCACTCAAACATTGTCACGCTCAATCTGTAATGGCGCCGTATTACCCATATAGAGAGATAAAAGGCAGTGTATAATGAGTAGAGTGAATTTTGGCAGCCTTTGCAGCCTTATTTTAGTAGGCTAAAGCCTTACAATCCCTCTCCCTACGATTACAAATATCAAGGGAAGCAATGTGGGGAAGCAATTTAGCAAATGATCTTTGTTTTAACACCTTATGTTATTTCCCAACGCAGAGAAGATATATCAATTGGTAGCACTCCTCACAGTCATGGTTCCACTTCCCATCATGCATTTGGGTTGAATGGCTGCAGTATCATTTACTGAAAGCTCAACAAATACACTAGATGGCAATATTTAGTCACAATATACAAAGTCACAAGTCTTTCTATCCGTGGATCCCTCTCACAGAAAGAATGTTAATAATGTAAATGCCATCTTGAGGAATTATTGTCATAATAAACAAATACAGTACTTATGTACTGTATGTTGAATATATATATCCGTCCGAGTTTTATTCATTTTTTTCTTAATGCCTTGCCAAAACGTATATAATCAGGAAAAATTATCGGGAATGATTGGAATTGAATCGGGAGCAAAAAAAAATCAATCGGATCGGGAAATATCGGGATCGGCAGATACTCAAACTAAAACGATCGGGATCGGATTGGGAGCAAAAAAACATGATTGGAACAACCCTAGTAATAAGGTAATGAATCCAGTTGTGGCTAAACAATAGCATATGACGATTAGCCACCCCACCCCACCTGAACTCGTCAGCGCTAACGAGTTCGATTGAGGGGGAGTGGGGCGTCATGCCAGCGAGTGACAGCTGGGCCAATGTTTATTCTGTATATCATGTTAGATTCCCCCCCCCCCCCCCCCCCCAGACAAAACTTGTCTCTTTTGTTGCTTTGCCATCTATACAGAAGTCACGCAAAAGCGTTTGCATCGACTTCTGTCTTTATAATGAATAAGGAAAGATGATGGAAGTTATGTATGCCGTAAAGCAGTCAGCACATTTGTAGTTTTTTTTTGTTTGGCAGGATTCCTGCCACCCTCCTTAAAGTTAATTAGTGTCGCTAAAAGATATGCAGACCCCTTCAAGATATAAAAGGTTTCATTCAACTAGTTGTCCACATATTATCACAAATGTTATAAAAGTATTTGAAAATGTTTAAAAAGTTACCTAGTGTTACTTTAAGATTCTCAAAAAAAAAAGGATCTAGACCGTTCAACAAGATACTCTCTGAACAATTGACAAAAAAACAAAAATAAAGTAAAAAAAAGAAAAAGATATAAACATCCAGTTTTATAAAAAAACAAAAAAACAAAAAAAAAGAAAGCATAAAAAAAAAGAATCTGAAAATGGAAAATGGCCCCATAGTCCTCACGACAACCAAACCCTCCATATTTTTTGTCCTTGTATTGCACCGGTGACATCTCTATTTAATGTTGACAGAGCGCAGAGGAGAAAATATGGACTGAAAGACATGGATGTAGATAGCACACAACTGGAGGTGACACTCAATTTCATGACACCACAAATGCTATTTGGCCACCTGACAAACACACCTCACAAGACGGCTCAGGTCTCCCATCACTTCAAAGGCCATTTCTCTGGTGTGTCAATAAAGACAAAGACATCTGGGAGGTTGGACCTTTTAAATAGTTCAATAAAAATACACTAATTAAAGTTTACAGCTTTGTTATAAATCACAATAAAGTTTTATTGGCCATATAATACAATAAGACCTATACATTACAGTACGTCATGATAATCTGTATATTGGAATGCTTGCCAATATACTTGCCAATAATATATTAGTAGAGAATGAGCCATTATTTTAATCGAGTCGGAATCTTATTTTGATTTTTGTAATCTGCAGTCATTGATATTTAGATAAGTCATCTTTTAAAAACTAGTAAATTTTTGTTTCTATGACTTCAAACTAATGACTTTACCTTGTTTTCTCCCACAATAGTTTAAAAACATTCTGTTTCAGACTTAAAGAGACTTTTTGGAGTGTATAGAAGTTCCAGTAAAATCAAACTGATGTGTTTCACTTTCTACAGCTTTTTCTACCTCTTACATAAAATTATTGCTTCAGCTGATTTGATAGATGCAGAAAATTGGGAATTAAAGGAAATCACTATACTAGTATAAATCAATACTATGAATCATGTTAAGGTATACCTATATAGTCACTGAATATAATCAGGAAATGGGCTTCCAGGGCACACAGCATTGAGACGGTTCAAAAATTTCATCCAGACAACCCCCTCTCCTGCTATCATGTTCTTCCCCAAGACCTTTTCCCTGCAACCTTGACATTTTCTGAACTTGTACAGCGTAGCTACACGGCCGTAATCTCGGTCAGAAATTTCCAGTGAACATGGTTGCCCAATTATTTTCTCTCAAACCAATTGCATCTGCATGTAACATCACCACAGAATGTATGAAATAAATATATGAAATGCGGCTGAATATAGAATATATAAGTAATGAAATCAATGGAATTTTTTGACCAAAATACTGCAAGCTAAAATGTGCAGATTAATCAAGCAGAAGTTTTTAAATCAGGGGTCGGCAAACTTTGGACCATAGGTTGGAGACCGGCCATATTGTCGAGCCAGTTCACTCATACGACCACCACGCTAATATTTTTCTCTCATTTCCCTCTTAATTTCAATGGTAAGCGTCACCTTTTTTGGCCCCCCTGCACTACCCTTCTTGGGATCCATGTCTCACAAGAAAATCCACAGTGTGTCCGTCTTGAGGGAAAACAATGAAATTGGGACGCTGTCATAAATTTTCGTATTTTGAGCATGTCGTCCTATGTCGAGACAAATGACAAGTCAAATTTTACTTTGGATGTCGAAAAGATCGTATGTCGAGGTACCACTGTATTTACTAACACATACAGACAAGCTGAAGCAAACATTTCAAACGTCAATATGCCTAGGGTCAGACCGCAAGACTAAATGCGTGAATCCGATTTTTTTCGTGTTTTTCCGACTCGAGTGAGGCATTAACTTGACGGTCTGAACAGAAAAAGTCACATAGAGGTGGACCATTTCAAATCCGATCTCAGCCACTTTCGTATGTGGTTTAAATCCGATCAGGATCACATTTTTCTGGAATGTGGTGGTGGTGTGAACTGTAAAGTCTCACAAAGCAGAATTCATGTAGCAATTACGTCAGCACAGAGCGAGAGCAGCAGGCAAGACGGCAGCGATGTAGCTGTACATTAGCGTTAGACCCTAGCTTGAATGTGGCTTTTATTATGTATGAGGCTGGCTTGACCACAGTCATAAAAAAATAAATTAATGAAAAGGATAAGCCTGTTAATGCTCGGTTTCATACTGTGCGCCAAATGAGCAATATTTCAGTATCGCTTACATGGCCGAGTCGGTGTAAACTGACACATAAGCCTTATGCGTGTGCGTGCGTTTTATCAATCCATGTAAACTTTGAATATTAGACTAAACGGGGATTATTTCTGTTATTTGTGTCCTCATTTTGGAAATCAAATAAGATCACTCTGGAATGACATACAGCAGGAAAGTGTAGTGATTTGTTTTGATGCTTCTGCGCATGCGGGACAGTTTGCTCACCGCGTGTCGGACTGCGAATTAGTGCGCATGCATAATACTTGAATGGGCTCGATAGAAAAAGGCACTCTGAACGGACACGCTAAAAAAATGAAATGACAAAAAAAAAAAAAAAAAAAAATGAATTGTGCATTAAGACCTGCAGTAGTAACCTAGCTTTAGTTAAAGCAACACCAGGTAACTTTCCATCCATCCATCCATCCATCCATCCATCCATCCATCCATCCATCCATCCATCCATCCATCCATCCATCCATCCATCCATCCATCCATCCATCCATCCATCCATCCATCCATCCATCCATCCATCCATCCATCCATCCATCCATCCATCATTTGCTGCTTAATCCTGGGTCGGGTCGTGGGGGCAGCAGCATTAGCAGGGAAGCCGAGACTTCCCTCTCTCCAGCCACTTCAACCAGTTCCTCCGGCAGGATGCCAAGGTGTTTCAAGGCCAGCAGAGAGATATGGTCTCGCCAGCGTGTTCTGGGTCGTCCCTGAGGCCTCCCACCGGTGGGAAATGCCTGGAACACCTCTCCACGGAGGCGTCCAGGAGGCATCCGAGCCAGATGCCCGAGCCACCTCAACTGGCTCCTCCCAACGTGGAGGAGTAGCGGCTCGACACCGAGTCCCTCCCGGATGACCGAGCTTCGCATCCAATCTTTAACGGAGAGACCCGGAGGAAACTCATTTCGACGGCTTGTATCTGTTATCTTGTCCTTGACCCACAGCTCGTGACCATAGGTCAGGGTAGGAACATAGATCAACTGGTAAATTGAGAGCTTCGCCTTTCGGCTCAGCTCCTTCTTCATCTCTACGGACCGGTGCATAGTTCGCATCACTGCAGACGCTGCACCGATCTGCCTGTCGATCTCCCGCTCCCTCCTACCCTCGCTCGTGAACAAGACCCCAAGATACTTGAACTCCTCCACTTGTGCCAGGATTTTATCACATGCCACCGTTTTCTGACTGAGGACCATGGTCTCGGATTCGGAAGTGCTGATCTTCATCCCAACAGCTTCACAGTCGGCTGCAAACCGCTCCAGTGAGAGTTGGAGGTCACAGATTGATGAAGTCAACAGCACCACATTATCTGCAAAAAGTAGAGATGCAATACTGGGGCCACCAAACCGGACCCCCTCAACGTTTTGGCACGCCTAGAAATTCTGTCCATAAAAGTTATGAACAGAATCGGTGACAATGGACAGCCTTGAGGGAGTCCGACCCTCACTGGGAACGAATTCGACTTACTGCCGGCAATGCAGACCAAACTCTGACACCGGTGGTACAGGGACCAAACAGCCCTTACCAAGGGGCTCGGTACCCCATACCCCCGGAGCACCCCCCACAGGACTCCCCAAGGCCTTCTCCAATCTATAAAACACATGTAGAGCTGGTCAACTGTTCCACGGCCGGGACGAAAACCACAATGCTCCTCCTTAATCAGAGATTCGTCTTCCCAACGGACTCCAGCACCCCTGAATAGACTTTACCGGGGAGGCTGAGAAGTGTGATCCCTCGATAGTTGGAACTCACCCTCCGGTCCCCCTTCTTAAAAAGTGGGACCACCACCCCGGTCTGCCAATCCAGAGGCACTGTCCCCGATGTCCACGCAATGTTGTAGAGGCGTGTCAGCCACGACAGCCCCGCAACAACCCAAAATATTTTCATAACATTTGTTATGTCGACTGACAACTAGTTGAAAGACACCTCCTTTATATCTTGAGCGGAGGTCTGTATCACTTTCACTGGCACTAATTAACTTTGAGGAGGGTGGTAGGAACCCTGCAAAACAAAAAACTACAAATCTGCTGACTGCTTTACGGCATACGTCACTTTCTCTTTTCGATGCGAATGCTTTCGCGCGGATTCTGCAAAGATGGCAGAGCAAAAAAAAAAAAAAAAAAAAGAGTCAAAAAGTTTTGTCTGAGGCGTGGGGTGAATACGGTACAAAATCAAACTTTTCTTATTTTCAACATCTTTATATGCTATTGTTAAGCCATAACTGGATTCATTACCGCATTACTATTCATCCTTCACACACCCGGTAGAAACAGAAATGTTGTTTAATCCATCTGCAGGCGACCGGGAGACGACACTGTACGCTGGCCCTCATGGGAAACGCAGTCTTTCTTAAGGCAAAACACTACCGCTTTTGTCCACCTGCGTCACTAAAATTGACCAAAACTGAAACATGGCTACTGTCTGCTGTAGCCGACGCCAACAACGTGAAAACAAGTAAAACCAACCCACTCTTCCACACCTCTGTGTGTTCAGGAATAGCATGCAAAATACAACAGCCACATTCTTGTGAGGGAAATCAACAAGGGTCCCAAGAGGGTTTGTGCAGTTGGTGAAAAAAGGGGACGCTTACCAATGAAATTAAGAAGGAAATGACAGAAAAATTTGAGCGGGGTGTGCGCGTCAGTGAACTGGCTGACAATACGGCCGGAATATGTCTACGATTTCGAAGATGACTCTCATTATTCATATCATTATTACTGTAACATCGGCAAGGAAGTCGCCAGCTTCGTCAGGTTTTTAGTCATTTATTTCAGAACTTGAGCAACACAACACGGCTCTTCCGCACCTTTCTCGCTCACATGGTGCGTTCAGGAACACCATGAAAAACAAAACCACCACATTAAAACCAAATTTGTTTCATAATTATAATTATTATATTACTCCAATTTGTATGTATAATTTATATGTTTTGTTATGTGTAATTGTATTTGTTTATTATATTCGCAGTATTTATTAAGGATTTAGCGTAGGTTTTTGGGCTTTGGAACGAATTAATCGAATTATTATGTATTCTTTTGGTAAAATCCCGCTCGACATACAACTTTTTCGACTTACAAAGAAGGTCCTGGAACGAATTAAACTCGTATGCAGAGGTACCATTATATATATATTCACCAACTATGTAAAATTAAGGCTACGACATTGAACGTATGGTATCAAGTTTCGGCGCCTGTTAATGGTGTCATAACTTATGGCTACAGCTTCCAAGTGGCAACTGTGACCTTGCATAGTTGGTGAACTCCTAGCTTCTAGCCTGTGTGACTAGTTTATATCACAGATGCCACTCAGAAGGTGTACCAATTTCCGTGTCTGTCAATGGCGCAAAAACTTATGGGTATACTGTACCTTCCAATTAGCAACTGTGACTTAACGTTGTTGGTGAATTCAGGACCTTCTGTGAGAGTTTTGTTAGCAAACACATGAAACAGTGAGCCTGACTTTATGCACCTTCTAAAGGGAAGTTAAATTCTTTGTTAAATCTTGCAAGCATCAGAATGAATTTTAATCAACTACACATTTGTTTAATATAAATCTGAGCTGCATTAAAGGGTTCAAAAAGCCGCATGCGGCTTTGGAACCGCAGGTTACTGACATCTGTTCTAGATCAATCAGACAGAAAAACGTGGTAAACAAATGTATCAGACAATATGGATGCTGATACTTTCCCACCCTTTGCCTGTCCTTCAGTACAAATGCTTGCCCTTTCCTTAAATTTTCAGGATTATTATTTTTTTACCTGCATGTTTTTAATCCTCCTCCGTACATGCCATTTTCCTCTCTTTTTTCTTCTTGTCTTTTTTCTTCTTGCGTCATCTTGGCTTTCTACCTCCTTTCTCCTTAATTGTACCTCACTGCAAAGTGCACTTTCTTTGCCATTTCATCCTTTACATAATACAACTTGGGTCCTGGCTTTTTCTTAGGTTTATCTTACATGCCCTCCTTTAAAGTTCACTTACGTCATTCCGCCTCCCACATACTCCTGACTTCACCTCACGCAATGAAATCATTATTGGTCTTTATCTCTCGGGGCATGTGCAAATTGACTGGATGGCTGCCTGTAATTAAAACACCATCATTTGGCACTATCCATCGATAGTGTACGTCCTCAACCTTTGGTCATTGTGGGGTGTTTATTTACTTGAGGTCAGAGTATTAGTACCTCTTCACTACATGTTTTATACAATTTATTATGATAAACAAACCATTACCAAACCATTTTTTCTGCTTGGCTATTGTTATGTTATATAATTTTATTTGTATTTCTGAATTGTTTTCATTTTTTTTCTTGCTGGTTTTAATGTGATGTAAAGCACATTGAACTATTTACAACATGCCTAAAACAACTTAAAGTTAAATCGTGAAGGTACAGGTAGTCCCCGGGTTACGAAGTACTTAAGTGATTTCGACTTTACGAACCCGGAGTCTGGTCCACCATTTTGTCTTCAGTCGTTTTTTTTTTTTTTTTAGTCTCGTAAGTACCTTATTTTACCTCACGGTAGCTTATTTTTTTTACTTTACTTTATTATTAAGACGCATCCTATCCTCACTAAACGTAAAGTTATTCAGCTTGACAGACAGCAAACAAGGCAATTGTATTTTGAAGGTTTTGACTTCCATCAGTTTTGAAAATTTGTAAAGCTGTAACACACATATGTACACTTGCCTTCAAAACGACATGAATTTTAATGCATAAAACACTTGACACAAAAAATTTAGTAGATTAAGTTAGCCTAATTTGCCCACCAAAAGTCCGCTAGCTTAAATGCTATGGATGCTAACGTATTTACAATTCTTATAGCAAATCGCTCACACACAATGCCACAAACTTTAACTTCAAACTTATTTCCAAATGCATACACAAACATGTATTAGCTGAAACAACTTACAGTCTTATGTGGGCCAAACCAGAGTGCAGCTGTCCTTTATCCATGTCAGACAAGAGTTTGCTCTTCAGTCATAAGGTCGACAGTCCAGCCAGACCCAATGCTGCCACCAGTGAGCAGTGTATCCTCCATCATTTAACAGAATACAATACTTTTGTACTTTTTGGATAGCTATTTTAAAATCTAGGGGTATATAAAGGGTTAATTCCGACTTACGCGGGCATTCAGGTTACGTCGCCAGCGTAGGAAAAGAACTCGTTGGTAACCCGGGGACTACCAGTAATTTCCGTTTAATCGATTAACCGCTTTTGTTTCAACCCAGCCATAAAACGAATGTAATTAATTATAATTTATTATTCAAAATGTCTTTTTCAGCTTAGGATGTCTAATATTTCGTTAAAAAAAAAAAAAAAAAAACTTTAAAAAGTGATTCACTCGCATATTTTAAACTTTTAAATTAAATGACATCACAATGGAAAAATGGTGTCTGTAAAAAAAATCACGGATATCTACCTCATAACTATCGCTTAATTGTATTTTTTTGTTCCTGTTGCATTTTCTCCGATATGTTAGATGATAAATAATCGATCCAAACGAAGAAAAATTGAAAAAAAAAAAAGCTTCAAAGGGTAAATATATGAAAAAGAAAATCTCGACCACTCCTTGATGTCTGCGATTTCTGCATCGCGACCCTTGTTATATGACCATGTTTCACCCTGTTGCCATTCACAGCTGTGTCTTGACACTCGGTGATACATGCTACATGGGGTTTTTCGATCGAAACAAGGTAAGAGGGTAACAAGGTAACAAGATAATATCCCGTTAAATTCATGGCGTCTGTATTTCTGCTCTTGCATGCTCTCACCTCCAGATAGGGTTTTGCTGTTTAAATTTTTTTTTTTTTTTTTTTTAAATGCCCTCCTGGTCAAAATTTTTCTTCCCCCCCAGAAAATTGAGATTTTAAGCTTTCCAATGATGTATCACACATGCATATCGGACAATTTGGAAATTTGGCCAAATTGGGGGTCTCAGAGCGGAACTTCAAGTCACCTGAGTTTTTTCCGCCATAAATATATTGTTAGCCTCACAGCATAATTGCCTGTCATTTTTTGGGTACATTGTGAGATCTGCCTGACTTTATGCTCCTTTCAATTCTGCATAAACTTGCCTTCCAGCTTATATATACTTGGCACAACACTTTATTTAGAATCCAAAACATTCATTCATTCATTTATTTTCCATGCCGATGCCGCTTTTCCTGAATAACCCCGGTAATACACCAGGCTCGTCTGCGTCAAAGGACCTCTGACGCTAGCCCCCAGAACTCCCAGTCAAAATGGATTGTACGTCTATCACAGTCAATGATAAACAATATTTTAATGCAAATTAAAAAAAAAAGATCAACTTTTTATCACGATCCTTTGAGAAAAACGTTTGCACACCCTGTCTTACAGCAGCCTTTTAGTGCAAACACTTCCCCTGTCATGTACTGTTAAACAAAAATTAAGCTTATTTCAACCCAATGATGACTTGTTAAATCATCAACTCTTTTTGGCTCTCATTACAGCTTTTAGATCACTTACATCATTCACCACCCCACACTTATCTCACTTCACCTCACATGCCAATCAGAATTAATGGTCTTTATCTCTGGAGGGGGCATGTGAAAAGGTGACTAGATTGCTCCCTGTCATTATAACCCTCTATCGATATTGACTTTGCCGTTCTTTCCCTTCCCAGAGGTTTGTCTGGCAAAATCCATTTGCCATGATTATTCAACTGTAATTCTAATAAAGGTGAATTTAAAACTTGTACAGGCATTGGGAATACGGTAATAACTCTGATAAGAAGTTGTATTATAATGATAGCACCTTTTTGCAGGTTTCCCTGATAGTCATGGAGGATGGAAAGTGAAAGTGGGAAGACGAACGGAGCTATACGCTATGCAGCGTACTCAAAGGTCATGTCAATAAGTCTGTTTCTCCAGATGGCCATTAATCATGCCGTCGTACATCCGTCATCATAGGGAGCTAATGAGATATACATAGATCATTTCGTGAAGGACAACCTGGTTGGGGTAGAGAGAGGGAACATCCTTATTGATCTTGAATTCCTCTTGGCAAATCCACAGGGGCTATGGTCTGTATGTCCTCTGGTCACTGGATTCAAACCAAATGGTGTTCTGATGAATGAGTTGGAGGCAAATTGCTGCCCATAATGTTCTGGTACAAACAAAAACAAAGAGTAGCTGCTGGTTGAATCTGAGTTCTTAACACACTTAAACTACCAAGGGTGGATCAGATGATACAAATCACTTTTGTATCCAGAGAAGGGTCATCTGACTCTAATGAGCATATCTTTTGTGAGCATTGAGGTCCTCATTAGTCATTCCCATTCACACTCATGAGCATTTGCAGGGCAAGGCCGCCTGTTTGCAGAGGATTGTCTGACATTACAGCATTGAGAAAGAACAGCTGTCTCAATCTCTCTGAATACTTAATTTCACTGTTTCTTGTTTGTATGGAGCTATATTTGTCATATTGCTGCTGATGGATGGCTGATGATGACACAAGTCATTTTTGCACAAAAAAAGCTTTTTATTCAATAAAGAAACATATGTGAAAAAGACAACAAAAGGAACTATATACAGTACAAGAGACGGTGTAATAAAAAACAAACCAAAAAAAAACATTCTTTATGTAGTGCCATATGACACTTCGCCCTTGTCCCGGGGCTAGGTGTTGGAGGTTGTTGCCAAAGCAATTTTTCCTTCTGCGCCTTCTTTGCGCTCACATGAGAGTGAGAAAATTCCTTAGCAAGACCCACCAAGAAGTCCACCTTTCTCTCTTGCCTTCCGGTGCCATGTGAATCATATTGTAGAACACGGTGACTGGCCATCTCCGTGTTCCTCCGTGTTTGACAAAGCCAAGGGAGCCCTGGATTTGCAAATATTCAAGATGCTAATTGTAGCTGTCCAGAGTGAAATGCCCCCTTCAAACCTAGGCAGTGACTCCACAGGAGAGTGTAGGGGGGTTGTCTGCTTGATTGCTTTTTTAAGTGGTCTATTGTTTGACAAAGCCAAGTAGTCAGTTTGGTATTGGGGTCATTTGACGCCTTTCTGGTCTTTCTTTATAGCAAAAAAAAAAAAAAAAAAAAGAAACCCGGTACTTCCAGTTAAGCATTCCAAAAGCATCCAATATTTTGTTTGTAAGACATAAACTAAAGCTAGACCATTTTGTTCATGACGTAAAGCAGAGGACGATTCTGTGCCGCTATTGAATTCGACCTTGTGTCTGTGAGCCGTCAGATGCCGACTCCTGATATAGATCTATGGAGGTGTAGGGATTTAAATCTAAAGCCACAATGTCGAATCTTTTGGGGCCTTTGATAGAGGCAGTGGTAACTTAAAACAGTTTGTTACATAACTAGGCATTTTTGGAGCCTGAAATTTCAGATTGTTCGAGTACCAAGAAAGGAGCTCGAAGATGAAGTACTCAGTAGGAGGAAAATAAAATGTTCATAGTCACTAAAATAACTTGCAGAAGTAATGATGCCTTTTTTGTGCAATTTTTAAAATTAAGACGCATTGCTGGAAATGCTGGCCCACCAAGCTTAATATTTTGTTGAACAAACCTTTGAGGTAATTGCTGCAATCAGACAGACTGCTGTATCTATCATCTACAGTACTTTAGTACCACTTCTCTTGAGCAAACATCTCTATTTCTGAAATGATGCTCTCTCTAGACTGTGTTTCACTTTTTGAACCTTTTCTTTTAAACAGAGTTACCATTGCCTTGTATCATTTTCTTCAACCTTGATGTTCCTCTGACCCGATCAAATTCTACCTGCCACCACAGTATTTCTGTATTTTATCCTAAAAAGAGTGCTACAGCTTTTTAAGTTCAGTTTGACAGCTAAGTCTTTACCTGAAGAGCTTGCCTGTCCAAGTTTTGACTATCAGTTTCTCAGTGATTGCTCCCTTTCTCCATAACTGCATCAGTGCATCCCTCAGTGTAATGGGCAGCAATTTGTTTCTGGATATGGAGTGAGCATTCATTTGAATGTAGAAGGCTCTGTCTCAATGTGTAGCCAGGTTTAGAGTGGGAAGCGCCTGCTAATTGTTTTCCTAAGGGTAAAAAAGGTGGGCCTTTTATTTGTTGTAGTGCAGTGTGGTCTGTCATTAATGTATGCAAATGTGGTAGGAAACATTATGCGTTAAATATACATGTGCATTACAAAAGCGTGAGGATGAAACAAACATCATACTGTGCTAGCTGCAATGTACACTGTAAAATATGATAAGTTGACTCTATTTAAAAAAAAAAAGCAAACTTGCTGCCTTAGAAAATGTAATTTATGTTACATTAATTAATGCAATTTACTTAATTATTTCAAGTTTTAAAAATTCATAGTTACCGTAAGAATTAGATTACAGTTAATTGTTTATTTTGAGTTTGCAGTACTCAAATTAACTAGGGTAAGGGTTTTCAGTGTTTTCAGTACTGAAGTGATACCTTAGCTTTAGTGCTGCTCATTTATCAGATGCGGGTGAACATCATTTTCATTTAACCCGAAATAATTCTACAATATAAACAGCATATGTTGTCACACCGCGGTGAAGTTTGTTGTGTTTTGGTTGTCATTTCCTGCTTTATTTTGAAGGTTTTAGCCTCCTTTCAGAGCACTCGGCCTTCCTCATGTCCTCCCTTATCACTAATTGATTCCAGCTGTTTCCCATTACCTCCTGTGTAAATAGTATAGTATAGTATATAGTCAGTCTCCCTTTTATTTCTTCCTGGAGTGTCATTGCCCGCTGATGTGCATTGTCCACAGCCGAAGCGAATCCGATTCTGAACCATTTTAAAGTTTTTGGCTTCCTTGTTGGAGTGAATTTTTGTGTAAGAACCTGCCTTTAGTAATGGTGAGATGAAGCCTCATGAGGCATTTAGCCACTTGAGCCAATTGGTTCGAGAAAGGGTTCATTTCTCGAAGCTTCATGTGAGCATGGTACCCCCTATATGGAGGTAGATTTGAGTCTTTATTATTCAATCAAAAAAAAAGTTGCTTCGATCAAATAAAAAGTTGCTTCAATCAAAATATATATTTTCAATCGAAGAAAACGTCACTTCAATCAAAAAAAATGTGTTTGAATGCAAAAATAAATTGGAAACTCAAAAAAATATATTTGAAAACTTTTTCTTTGATTGAATTTTATTTTTTTGATTAAAGTCAAGTTTTTTTTTTTTATTGTAACACCATTTTTGATTGAAGTCATGTAATTTTGTGTTTGGACCACATTTTGGCTATGACACTTGTGTCTTTATTATTCAATCAAAAAATAAACTGCTTCAAACAAAAACATATATTTTCAAAAGAAAAATCACTTCAATCAATTTTTTTTTTTTTTAATCAATCGTAGAAAAAAAGGTTTGATTGTGAAAAAAATATTTGAGACTCAGAAATTCACATTTGAACACTATTTTTCATTCAAACTGTTTTCTTTGATTGAAGCAATCCTTTTTGTGTTTGAGCCATATTAGGGGTAGGACATTTGTGTCAAAATCATTCAATCGCAATAAAAGTTGCTTTAATCAAAAAACTATTTCTAATCAAAGAAAAAAATCATTTGCAAAAACTTTTTTTTTTTTTTAAATATATTTTTTATTTGAAATATATATATTTTTTTATTGAAGTCACTTTTTTTGAAAAGCAAAAAGTTTTAAACTCTTTTTTTTTTCAAAGTGGAAAAAGTTTTGAACACTTTTTTTTTTTGAAGTGGAAAAAGTTTTGAAGGCACTTTTTTTTCGATTGAATCATTTTGACACAAAGATTCAACTTCAACGCTAGTTCCGGTGTGTTTGATTGGCAGGTGGCTACGCCAATGACATAAAAGTATGAAGCAAGCATAATGGCCACCAGGGCTCCATCCAGCCATCGGAGTCTGTTGGAGTCTAAGCCGAATATAGGGCACCGATACGGGCGTGTGACATCGGCATTTCACCGGAGTACGGTGCCCTGTTGCTTAATGTGATTTAACACGGTGAACTTCACCCACTGCCCTGACGTGACGGTTGGCAATTGGTTCCAACCGGAGTGTCCGCGACGCGCCGGTACGGGAGTGGTCGGCGAGTGGCCCGACACTAGCCTGCCCAGTAAGCGAGTGGACTACCGGCGAGTCCCCGGCGTCCACGCCGGCAGCCCCATTGCTTCAGCTTTGAATGAGTGCCGTGTCATTCGCGGGGCGTCCACTCGACAGCCGGCCTCCGCGCCTGGGGGGTGATATTGGGGTCCGACCAGTGTTCCACGACAGGGCACCGTACCGTTGCGGGTACTCCGGTGAAATGCCGATGTCACACGCCCGTACCGGTGCCCTATATTCGACTTAGACTCCAACAGACTCCGATGGCTGGATGGAGCCCTGGTGGCCATTATGCGTGCTTCATACTTTTATGTCATTGGCGTAGCCACCTGCCAATCAAACACACCGGAACTAGCGTTGAAGTTGAATCTTTGTGTCAAAATGGTTCAATCGAAAAAAAATTGCCTTCAAAACTTTTTCCACTTCAAAAAAAAAAAAGTGTGTTCAAAACTTTTTCCACTTTGAAAAAAAAAAGTTTAAAACTTTTTGCTTTTCAAAAAAAGTGACACTTCAAAAAAAAAAATATATATATTTCAAATAAAAAATATATTAAAAAAAAAAAAATTTTTGCAAATGATTTTTTTCTTTGATTAAAAATAGTTTTTTGATGAAAGCTACTTTTATTGCGATTGAATGATTTTGACACAAATGTCCTACCCCTAATATGGCTCAAACACAAAAAGGATTGCTTCAATCAAAGAAAACAGTTTGAATGAAAAATAAAGTGTTCAAATGCGAATTTCTGAGTCTCAAATATTTTTTCACATTCAAACCTTTTTTTCTACGATTGATTTAAAAAAAAAAATTGATTGAAGTGATTTTTCTTTTGAAAATATATATTTTTTTGTTTGAAGCAATTTATTTTTTGATTGAATAATAAAGACACAAATGTCCTAGCCAAAATGTGGTCCAAACGCAAAATTACATGACTTCAATCAAAAATGGTGTTTCAATTAAAAAAAACTTGACTTTAATCAAAAAAATAAAATTCAATCAAAGAAAAATAGTTTTCAAATATATTTTTTTCAGTTTCAAATTTATTTTTGTATTCAAACACATTTTTTTTTTTTTATTGAAGTGACGTTTTCTTCGATTGAAAATATATATTTTGATTGAAGCAACTTTTTATTTGATCGAAGCAACTTTTTTTTGATTGAATAATAAAGACACAAATCTACTTCCATACCCCCTACTGGTTAAGTGGATGATCACAGTCAGTTGTCTCTCAACCACATGAGTGATTCGTGCATTTTTTTTCTTACCCTCCTTTACCTACCGTATTTTTTGGACTATAAGTCACACCTGAGTATAAGTTGCACCAGCCATAAAATGTCCAACGAAGAGGAAAAAAACATATAAGTTGCATAAGAGTATAGGTATAATTTTGGGGGGAAATTTACTTGATAAAATCACATATCACACATAGAACAGATACAGAATGTCATCTTGAAAGGCAATTTAATATAAAAATACAATAGAGAACAACATGCTGAATAAGTGTACAGTATAATAATGTTACATGATGCATGAACAACCAAATGCGAATATACTGTCCTCACCAGGACGCTACTGCTCAGCCATGGCTATACAGCGAGCTTAACTCCCAAATGACGATGCTGGACGTCCGTATAATTTGCTGACTTTATTTTGGCCTTTGTTATGACACCATCATTTGAAGAGTGAAACTAAACATAGGATTAATACTAATCAATTTCGTCCTCGATACTAAACAGGTTCGCATCAACGTAAATAAATGATAATTAGCTGCTATTACAGCAATGACACAAATGGTTAGCATGCGTTCGCTAGCATTAACATATCTTTCAAACAACCACACAACTGGCTCTAAATGTTCGATTGCAGGTGGAAAACACACAACAACAACAGAAAAGATGATGCACACAGGCGTTGCCTCTGTCGAGATATTTTACAAGCATAAACAATGAATGTAGGTTCGCAGCCGTGTTTCTCTCTCTCTCTCCCGCCCACTCGCTCAGACGCTGCGAAGCTGTCCGTCTTCTTCTGGCGTGTGAGCGCTCTTCTTCGCGTAAACAAGTGCGAGTGCTCCCCCACTTGGGCGTGAAAGTGCCACAAACTAAAAGCATGCATTTCAATATAAAAAATACACTTGAGCACACATTGCCAAATGCAGAATGTGAACGTGGCTATAGCTATTAAGAGTTATTCAGATAACTATAGCATAAAGATCATGCTAACAAGTTGACCAAACCATCAGTGTCACTCCAAAACACCAAAATAACATGTGAAATGATATCATAATGAGTTAATAATTTCACACATAAGTCGCTCCTGAGTATAAGTTGCACCCCCAGCCAAACTATGAAAAAAAACTGCGATTTATAGTCAGAAAAATACGGTACTTTATATCGATTTGGACATGGAGAACAATGACAGAGACTAACTTTTGTAATTAGTACTTGCTGTTCTGGTGCCCCATACACCACGCGACCCCAAGAATCTGCACTTTATTGAACAGAGCACACATGACATAACGACAGCGACCACCACTCTGTCGTGGTTGCCACCACTACCCATCATCTATTGCGGTGGAACAGATACTAGTCTTTTATAAACTGTCATGTTGCCATATATAACAGTTTATAAGAAAGTAAAATATTTACTTACCAAATCGATGTGAAGGTGTTGAAGAGAGCTCTGGTTGACGGCGCGGTTAACCGTGGACATGTGCGGGAATGTTTTGCTGTGAGAAAAGCGCGAAATAGACGAGGCAGATCTGCGCATGTCTGAAAGAACGCCCAAGGAATACCGAGTACAACCCCCCCCCCCCCCCCCAATTTGAGTTAAAGCAACACTAGGTAACTTTTCAACCTTTTTGAAATATTTTCATGACATCTGTGATGATATGTCGACTGACAACTAGTTGAATGACACCTCTTTTATATTTTGAGGGGGTCTCTATCACCTTCACTGGCACTAATTAACTTTGAGGAGGGTGGCAGGAACCATGTAAAACAAAAAAACTACAAATATGCTGACTGCTTTACAGCATTCGTAATTTCCTCCTTTCCTCATTCGTTATAAAGATGAAAGTTGATGCGAATGCTTTCAGCCGAATTCTACAAAGATGGCAGAGCAACAAAAGAGACCAAAAGTTTTGAGCGAGGAGGGAAAAAAGGGCCATTTACCAGGAATAAAAGGATACTCAAGAATAAATATTGGCCCGGCTTTCACTCAAAAGGCAGTGCAACCCCCCCCCCCCCACAACCGAACTCGTCACCGCTAAGCCACACTGTTGCTAACCTACATATGCTATTGTTTAGCCACAATTGGATTCATGACCTTATTACTAATCTTTCACACAGCCGCTGGATACAGAAATGTCGTTTAATCCATCTTCAGGCGCCCGGGAGATCATGATTTCACGACACTGTGCAGATGTGCACTGGCTCTCATGGGAAACTTTCTTAGGCAAAACACTACCGCTTTTGTCCACTGGCGTTGCTAAAATCGACTGAAACTGGAAAGTTCCCTAACTGAGCTACATCAAGTTAGGAATGTTTTCCAGCCCCAAATTACTTAAAAAATTAGTGTTCACAACAGGTTGATAAAAATTGAGTTTGGTTCACTCATCATATATAATCGTGTATTCAAATTTATAATTTACTTTTTAGCACATAGAATTTTGCAATTGTGCACTATTTTGTTGGCTTACATGATAAATTGGACTTTCAAGATACTAAAAAAAATGTATAGTAAATAAAAAAAAAAAATGTTGCCAACTATTGCTCCGCCTAAACGTTGAAACCTGCATGCTTATCAATCATGTTGTCAATCAATAAATCAAGATTGCAGATCAATTGAAGTTGAGATTAACAATGACGAAAAAGCCATTCATCAAGCTGTCGAAAATGCAAAGCCGTCCGGGAGTTTTTCTAAGCAGGGTTTGGGTCGGTGTTGACTTGAAGGGAGCATCAAACTCTAAAGTGAGTACATGACAGAATAAAAATGACAAATGGCTGCTGGTCTAGACAAATATCAACACCATTAAATACTATCACAACTGTCATAGATCCCATAGTGATTGATGCGTGCATCTGCCAAACAAATGAATATTGTGTAGACATTTTCGTAAACAAGGGTGGCTTGAATTGTAATTGTAAATGGGCTATTCAGTTTGATTTGATGTCGGACATAAAATTGGCCCAGACATTTTACTTACACCAAGTAATTGTGATAATTAAAGTAGACAAGATATCTTTGTATTTGCTGTACTTAAAGTAATTGTTTAAGCAGTTTGGCTAGTGCAGGAGTTTGATCAATATGTAATTTATCATGCATTTTAATGAAGTCCAGCCCCCTGTTGCTGTCAGTATGATTAGCGAACAGAAGTGCTACGTGGACAAAAGTGTCATCACGATGTGCCCGAATCATTAGCATGATGTTGCTCTCCCTTGTTTTTATTTACCCATTTGTATTCCATGCCTTGTGTCTCCTAATCATATTATTCATCCGCATAGTTGAAAACGCCGTGCAATTGCTGAAGATGAAGCGTCGCCATTTGCAAAAGCCTTTCTGATATTCCGTCCTCGCTGCCCCCCTTCTGTTCTTTTTCCCTCTTTGTTGTCATTGCCTAGTCTTCAGTTTTTGAGAATCAATCTAATTACACGAGACGTAAGAGCTGCTCCTTTGTGCGCCACATGAATCAAATGGTTTGAAGTCCGGCCTCAATGAAGTCAGTGTTAGACAGCGCCCTCTCAAAGCTAAAATAAGGACATACAATAGACACTGGTGGAATTCCAACACGAATGTAGCCTGAACTCTTTAGCTGCCATTGACGGCAAGAGAAGTCCAATCCATTTGAACTAGTAACTTTAAATGGATCAAAAGTCCATCGTTGTCAATGGGAGCCAATGGGTTAAGAGTTTTAAAATGCTTTAATTAGCTGTACAAGCAATGTTTTGAGTAACTTTTACATTCACGCAACGATAAATTTACAGCAACATTGTTGCACATCTCTTTAAAGTAAGTAGGCCTATCCACTATTGCACAGGTGTAAAATTCGATGCCTGAGGCCAGAGCAGGCCCACCACATCATTTTGTGTGTCCCGCAAAAAAAAAAAAAAATCATATGCTTTGATTTCATGACCTGGCACAGCAGATGGATTGAACCATATACAGTGGGGAGAACAAGTATTTGATACACTGCCAATGGGTTTTCCCATCAATCTGGTAAAGATCCAATCAAGACAAGACCTGTTTTACGAGAGGAACCTCCAAAAAATATACGGCTGCTGATTAGACGTTTCTTGTCAAAAAAAACTTTGTCATGTTCTTTGCTCCTGTTTTAATGAGAAAATATTGTGTATTTCAGACAAAACTTCGGAAATGGACATATCTTCAAGAACCGCTTTGCATTCCGCCATACTATTCAGGCACATACAGTGGTACCTCAACATACGATCGCTTCGACACATGATCTTTTCGACATCCGACGTAAAATTTGACTTGCCATTTGTTTCTACATCCGACGAAATGCTCGAAATACGACGATTTATGAAGGCGTCACAGTTTCATTGTATTCCCGCAAGACGCACACACGGCGGATTTTCTTGTGAGAGAACTCAACATGGGTTCCAAGAATGTTTAAGCAGGTAGTGGAAACAAAAAAAAGGTGAGGCTTACCAATAGAAAAATATAAGCGTGATGTGCGCGTCAGTGCTCCCTTGAGGGAGACAACCTCTGCTGCCACCAGCTGTCAACACTGTTGTTATCCAACATGCCTCCTAGCATGCATTGCAGTGCTAAGGATGTAAATAACGATCAAAATTCATGTTCTGCGCTAATTATTTCTTCAGTTACTGCTCCAGGTGTTTCATTAATTTCTAATTATGGTGTTTGCTAACACTTTCTTTTACAGTGGCGCCATAAGACTGTCATTAGACCATCATAATTATGAATGGTGATAACAGATGTCATTGAGCAAATTGTCATCCGGCAAATTGTCTCACTTTTGAATGGATGTAAAAGATCCGAGTTGGACATAAATGGAGTTAGCGACATAATTTGCCGGATGACACTTTAAGACTTTATGACAGTCTTATGACGCCACTGTCAAATAAAATTTTACCTATTAACCCAAAAACATCAACAAATAAGCCGCACCAAACTATAAACCGCAGATTCAAAATAAAGGAAAATGGTAGCGATTTATAATCCAAAAATTACGGTATTATTACTATTATTTTTCCGATTTCGTAGTCATAATTTATTTGTTTTGCTCATTGTAATTGCTATTTGTAATACTAATGCAGTATTTATTAAAGATTTAGTGTAGATTTTCGGGAACTGTGGAACGAATTAATGGAATTATAATGTATTCTTATGGTATAATCCTGCTCGACATACGACTATTTCGATTTACAAACAAGGTCCTGGAACGAATTAACTTCGTATGTTGTCAAGTTCATCCTTAGGAGGACATCAGGGCCATTTTCAGCCTGGGAGTTTCATGCCACAGACCGGCCCACTTTATATCATGACCTACCGTATTTAAATATTGTAATAATAATCGTGTTGTCAAGCGATTCAATTTTTAAATTGTGATTAATCGCATGCTGTCAATAGTAAACTTGCGATTAGTGGCATTTTTATATTTTAATTTTTAAATACATGTATTAGCACAAAAGTTGACCAATGTACTTGCCTTACATTAAATATAAGTCTTATTAGAAACAAGAAAAGAGTTTTACTTTACACTTGTAAAGATGAATGAAACATGATTTTTCCCCAAATAACTTGTAAAAAGGGAGGTACGGGGGAAGAGTGGTTAGCATGACAGTTCTGAGATCAAGGGCTCAAGCACGGGTTCTGTGTGGATTTACCATTTTATTTTTGGGGTACTATCAATAATTTTATCTTATATATTAGACTTACTTTTTAAAGACTTAGGAACCTTTTGCAGGTGTTTTGAATTACACATGTGGCAACTGTAAACAAAACTGAAGCTTTTCATCATATTCATTTTTATTTTTAAGTTTGTGGTTATAATAAGCTCAAAAACCTTCAGAATCAGAAAAGTTACGAGGAACTGCTTGAAATGAGCCATTACATGCAAGTTGACGTATACAATTTTGTTGGTTTAATCTTTCAGTGTTGTTAATGACGGCGTTAGAGTATACCGGAAGTGAGTTATCTTATTAATTACTTTACTCATCTTTGCAACACTGTTACCGTTACTGAGGCGTGCGTTAGTCCGTTACTGCAATTTGGTTGAATTTACCCGCATGTTGTCTGAGAGACACGGAGGCAGCAGAGTGGGAGTGGAGAGGAGGGAAGGGAGTTGTGGCGCTGTTGCAAATGCGATGCTTGGTGGCTCCAATACCTGACTGCAGCCGACAGCCTACAAACTACGCCCCCATTATGCTACGGTAGATATCACATGTATATAGAACTAGATGCAAAATGATCGACTCGCCGGTGTTAGTAAACAGCCGCCATCTTAAAGCAGTTGACTTTAAAGCTTTAAAAAAAACTTGTTATCTAAGATACTCCTAAATTGGCAAAATCTTGACTTGAATCTATCTTTAAATGATAAAAGTTTTAAAACTTTAACATGTCGATAGTAGACGGAAGGAAGGTAATGCAATAACGGGAGCAATTTTAACAATTTTAACGGTTGATTCACAACATTAAATGACTTCCAAACATAGCAAAGGTTACAATTTAGTTATCGCAATATCCGCAATACCCCTGTGTCTAGTTAACTTAAGGGTAAAGAACTGGGCTAGGGCCTATTGTCCCAAAAACCCTTTGAACTTCACATAGTGCGATCTATGTTTTTTTTTTTTTTTTCGGAATTTGATGAGAAAGACGTTATAGAATGGATCATGTAATAACGTGTAAAACATGAAAAGTAACACCAGTTAATCTTACATTGAAGTAACTGAGTTTCTAACGCAATTACTTTTTGGGAGAAGTAATTTGTAACCGTAATTAATTTTTTAAAGTAAGATGAACAACACTGAATCTTTAATGTAGAATTGTCAAAATGACACAGAATTTACTTGATATTCAAATTTTTCGGGGAGTACTGTGTATACTTGAATGTGATATATTATTGGTTATCAGTGGTTTCATCTCATTTATGACATAATATTCCCCCCAAAAATGAAATGTGAATGATAAAATGATTGAACTCACCAAAATGGCTGTTTCCCAAAGCACTTATACTGTTCGACCATCTGTATATTTTAGGGGAGTTTATGCCCATTAATCCACCTTAGAGTGGCATGTTTTGGGTTAAAATGCTTAAGTTACGTTTTGCCTGAGAACATGGATTTCACCCCAATCCTCCATCTTTGTGCCCAAAAATACTGGGCTTCAAATTATTTCATTCTTACACGTTCATTCACAGTTTACTGTATCTGTGCATTGCAGTAATAATTAATGTAACACGCCCTTTCACATCCTCTGTAACGGTGATGGCGTTGCAAAGATGGGGTAAAGTAATTAATTAGATTACTCACTACTGAAAAAAATAACTCTTATACTCCCACCACTGCACTGTGATCCATTTGTTTTCTTGATAATTTTTGTAAATTTATACCATTCCAATGTAAACCCAGAACAAGAAAGCATAGATTTCAATGCCAACATTTGTTGTAGTGACTAAAAGGCAGCTCAAAAGAAATCTGAATATATTATCGTTGTAGGGTACATCCTGTTTCTGAAAGCAGGCGTACTGGTGTACACAAAGAGCTTGGAAAAGTACAGCGGAGTCTTTTTGGATTCTACAAACAGTAATGGACACTGACATCTATTTATAGTGGAAAAAGCAAAAGACTGAATAGAGGCAGACAAAAAGAAAAGAGAGAGGGGCCACCAGCACTGTTTGTCTAGTGCTTTCCTGCAGCGATGAACAGATAATTTAATGAAAAGCGTGTTTGTTGTTAGGAAGTGCATTTCAACGTCTATGCGGACACTTACATTTTGTAGTCTTTGAAGAAGGGGTTCTCTCAGGGATGTTTAAATGGCCTCTAGAGCGACATCACTTTTGCAAAGGTCATATGAGTTCTTGGAAAAGTGCCATTGACGATGATAGATGTCCAATTATGTGGCTCTTTTAACCCTTCAGCTGTGAATTTAAAATTTGTCAGAAGTACTGTAGATGTCGAATCCATTTGAACTGGAGGGTTGGCAGAAAAATGCCAGACCCCATTTCAAATGGATTGGACATCTATCGCCATCAATGGCAGCCAATGAACCAGGATATTTTTAGGGAATATATTGGATTGTGTTTGAAATGTGGTCCACTGTGTTGGAATTTTGCTTCTGTTTTTTTTTATTTTTTTTTTTTTATTTTTTTTTTTTTTTAATATTTGGGAAGGCTGAGCCAATCCATGTTTTAGAAATTCATCTTGCTTAGTTCTCTGGGCAATGTCATAAAGCCGCAAGATGATTTATACCTTTTTCTTTTGACATATCCGAAAATTATGCTCCGTTTGAAGAAATCCCTGAAGGTACTAATTCATATTCGCCATATGATTGGGCCATCAATACTGAGGGTAAGTGAAGGTCGCTGCGACAGCTTTATGGTTTAGCGGATTTTGCCTGCCCTAGTGTCACTGGCTCACAATGCACCGTACTGCTTTTTTTCCCCCACAGCCTTGCTAGTTGGGTTCCTTTGGGAACAACATAGAGATTACTTGGTTCAAACAACATCAAGGCTATTCTTCATAATTACATTATATGTTTTTGATTACATAATCAATCATAGTTTACTGTCTTTTCCTCCCCATAATTTATCACTTGTAATAAAAACAACATAATGTTAACATAAAATAAGGGCTTCAAAGTCATGCTATTGTTATTGTACTTGGACCTTTAATGTGAATATAGCCTTAGAGGTTTAAAAATTATGATTTATCACCTATCTAAGATTTTTCACGGTTCATTAGTAATGAACCAGGCTGGAGTAGTAATGGGTCCTTGAGGCATCATGAAGCGTGTCGACACAGTGGCACACTGTTGACACAGTGTTGATATTGTGTCATTGAATACGGACACATGCTGGACATCAAAAATCCCTACAGGCAACCCACTCGGTAGACTGACACTGAATGAATGACCTAGCATGTAAAATAAAAATCATTTAAGTCATTAAATTATGTGAACATATATCATAATGTGAAAATCTAGGTAATAATGAATGAGTGAGTGAGAATGCTTGTGAACTTTTTGTTCTGATAAAACTATTCAAAAAGAATTTCAAATTTACTTAGTTGGACAACACACACTTGCATGGAACCAACGGTGCCAGCATGCACAAGAATTCCTTAGCGAGTTAAAAGAGGTTTGGATAAGATGTCCTTTGCCTCCACCAGTATTGAAGATGATCTGTATTGCGCGCCATGTTCGGCTCAGCCATGTATCGTTGCACTTCTGCAATTTCATCTACAGTTGCATTACTTCCTTTACTCCCCACTTCGTCATCAAAGGCTAGGTTCATACTACAGGTCTTAATGCACTAATCCGATTTTTTCGTGTTTTTCCGACTCGAGTCAGGCATCAACTTGACGGTCTGAACGGGACAAGTTGCATTGAAGTGGACCATTTCAAATCCGATCTGGGTCACTTTCGTATGTGGTTTAAATCCGATCTGGGCCACATTCTTCCAGCAGTCTGTTCTGTCAAGTCCCCCAAATCGGAATTCATGCAGCAATTACGTCATCAAAGAGCGAGTGAGACGCTACGGTAGCGGTGCAGCTGTGCGTTATTAGTGCCTAGCATGCATTGAACACGGCTTTTGGGGAAGGGCCGGGCTTGACAACAGTCATAAAAAAATAAAAATGGGTTGAGGATAAGCCTGAGAATGATCGGTTTTCTCTCTGCTCTATATGAGTAATATTTCAACATTGTTTACATGGCCGAGAGTCTGAGCAAACCGCCCATATGTGTGTGTGACATGCACGGACAGTGCGTGCATGCTATCATCCATATAAACGTTGAATATAAGCCTAAACAGGGATTATTTATGTATGTTATTTGTGTCCTCTTTTTGAAAAGCAAAATACAATATGCCTGGAATGGCGGATGACAGCCAGCATGTGTGGTCATTTGTTTTGATGCTTCTGCGCATATGGGTCTTCTTGCTCAACGCGTGTCGGACTGCGATTTAGTGCGCATGCGTAATACTTGAATGGTCTCAATGGGCAAAGGCAGTCTGAATGGGCATGCCAAAAAAACCCCAGATATGACAAAAAATCGGATTTGTGCATTAAGACCTGTAGTATGAACCTAGCCTAAGTGGCCTAAGCCATCAGAAAAAATTGAAGTGGACGATAAATAAATTATAGCTTATTACCGATTTCTAATAAATTACCAACAAAGCTACGGAGGGAAAAAAGGAATGGCTACCTGTGTTTATCCTGGGTGTATCAGAAACTTCATTCTCATGCTTGGCCCAATAATGCCTCAGCATTGAGGAGGTGGCTACTGTTTGTGTATGTCAGGTTGTACAAATGTACAAATGCGACATTTCACCTGCAGAAAATATTCAATGAATATTAAACTAAAAGTTACCTAAAAATTAATTATAATTTCAACGCAACATGACAAGTTGAAAATCTGAGACAAACAGGGTGAAGATTGAAACAAATACCTTATTCTCTGATGAGATCAAAATTGTCCCACAAGGCTGACAACTTGCGCTTTCCCTGTGTTTGGTCCATTTTCCACAGCATTATGACAACGAGGAAGTAACCCTGAGATGTTGATTGTTTCAGCAGCTCCATCGCGTTGACAGACGAGCTTCCTTTTAAACACAAATTGCCGCGTCTTAGGTCTGTCAACGCAGTTCAATGAGTTCATGCATCAGTCACGTAATTTTCTCAAAGCGGTACGCGCACCGAGGCAGGGATTGCTCCAGGAGCTCGGCGCACGCGCCAATGCATGTTTGTGTGCATGATAACTCAAGAATGAATATGAATGAATGGTATTTTTGTAAAATGAAATAGAAGAGGTTAATTAGGTCAGAGGTCTCACAGGTCAGTAAAGAATATTGTGTAAAGAATATTGTGAGAAATGCTAAATGATATGCCTAACTCAAATTTGCAGGTTAGGTCATGTGATGAGAAGATAAAGGGTCAAAGGTCACAGAGGTGAAAAAAAAGCACCGTGGTAACTCGGGGTGCTCCTCTGGTTTCCATGTTCATTTCAAGTGTCACATAAGTGATCTGGCTAGAGTTGTAACTCACATTTTTTTTTTTTTAATTAATCAAATTGAATAAGTGGATACATTGTTTTTCATCATTCACTTTACCAATGAATTGTCTTTTCTACAAGGTTTCCCATACATTTGCATATATATGAATTATACTTTTTTTTTTTTGATATAATGTTCAGATTTACATGAAAAACACCGTTTTGAATCATTAAACGTATTAAAACTTGGAATGGTACCTGTATTTACACTGCCATGACGCATAGCCAAATTATAACACTTGAGAGCAAAAAAAATATATATATATATATTTCATCAGTATGCGGGATAGATCCTGCCTCAGACCCAGTAACTCAACATAATTACATGCTTGCATAAGTGTTGCCACACATAACACTGATCAGACCATGTTTATTTCAAGCTGTATGACTATAAAACTACAGCTATAACACAGATATGCTATCAGTATTCACTGCATGCAAAACATTCGCTTGTTACCATGTTCTAAATTATAAACAAATGCACATGTATTGCTGTCACCAGTTAGATCTTTAAACCTGTTTCAACTTTGTTTCTTCCCCCAACCTGTTGTAGTTCACGGTCCAATGGGCTATCTCTGTGACTATCCCTCAAGTGTAGCCATTGGCATCAAAAGGCATTGTCTTAAAAAAACAGGAGTTGTATCTGCTGTCGAGCACAATTTGCATAAAAGGCAGCAAAGTTTTCCAACAGGTCCAGTTTTACAAGCCATTTTTGCAAAACAGCCTATCGCTAGTTCACGACCTGCAAAACAAAACAGTTAACGTTGACTCCGTGCGATGTGTGGTAGCGGATGAATATTTCATAACATTTCTCACCTGTGTTTGATATTAATGAACTCCCCGCAAAAGCCTACGCCGCTTGCTTGCTAAGCTGACATATCTGCCCACCTACCTGTTATGAATATTTATAAAACATATGTAGACCAAAGGCTAAAGAAGGCACATTTTAGTTTTTGGCTTGTAGTCAAGCTAGTTAGTTTACATTTATTTACACGAGTGGTGTGCTGCTGTCCATGGTGCTGAATAAGACAGCTACTCATACTGGCTCTTTGATGCAATAAGCATCTTTGGACACAATCCAGCTCTGTTTGTAATGCCACAGTACTAAAAATTGAGCTAATTTACCTAAGTGGATATTTGCTGATGTAGGTCACGTCTGTGTCGGTCAAATTTCAAGGCCGTCAAACTTAATAACATAAACCAAATTAACCCAAAAAAACAAAAAACAAAAACGCAAATACGCTTAATATGGATATGTTTGAAATAAAGAATGATTAACTGCTGGATACATTTTTGTTGTGCTCATTTGCCATTCTATTTATTTCAATTTTCAATTTCTGCTGTTCATTTATTCCAGCCACTTCTTCCTCATTTGCATCCTTCCAACAACTGCATCTCGATATGTTTCCCCCCAATGTTTGGGCTCTTTGGAAGAGGTTCAATATTCACTAATTCACTAATTTGCATTTTTCACTGAGCAACGCAAGCAGTTGTTTGCGGTTTTGTGTAATCTTTCCAAAACACTGTAAGATGTTGCCAAAGTCCTTTCAAAATGCAAAAATTAGAGTTGTCCAGTATTATCAGGCACGGGTACTATAAGCCTATAAAGGCTTTCTAAAATGATTTCAGATAATATTAATGTCATTTGTTGTCGATTTTAGGCCACTATGCATGTTGCCTATAAAGTGAATGTGGAAGCCTCATATCAGGGGTCAGCAACCTTTTTGGTGTGGGGTGCCACTTTCAAATTTTCCTGTTAATCAGTGTGCCGCACCAAGATTAATGACGCATATCCACATTTTTATATCCGACAGAGCTGTAATTTTACTTCAGACAAAAAAACATGGACATACATTGAATTCGTATAACTACCATTCTTTCATCAGTTAACTAAAAACTAAATGCATATTAGAAAATATCAAAACTTGAAGATAAGTGCAACAGTAATAACAGCTGTACAGCAGCATCACCTTATGTAAACATATTATACACCCACACACACCCCAGCAGGAAAAGGGGAACAGGTGTGATCCTCAGTGCAGGTCTCTTACACCGTACAGAGTGGGCTGTTTTAACCTTCAAATTCAGAACAGCCAATTCTTACATTTTGTCTTGTTCACTAGCAACTTAATCAGTGAATTCTATGCACAATTTTAGATTACAAATATGAAATATGCCTACCCTAATCTGATCCCTGGCCCTGTTTTCCATGAATTTTCATGTTTTGTCTCATAGTGGCGTTTGACACTTGTGCGACACGCAACACTCTCGAGGCATAATGCACAAACAGAACTAGCGGAAGTAATCAGTCAACCAGTTGTTACCGGCATCCCCAAGGGGCCGCTGTCCCCTTTAATATTACTGCTTACTTACTAGCTAAGCGTAGAAGAAGAAGTGGACGTCTGTGCGAGAAAAAGAGAGGGAGCGAAGCAAGGTGTTGAAAGAGAGTTGCGTGGACAGCGCCGTTACAAGAGGCTGTGTCCCCCGCTAGTTTTTGCCTCCAGCAAAACGCCATCCAACGCGTCATTGTTTTTATACACATCGCCACTTCTCCGAAGTAAGCACAGGATGAATCGACGACAACGAGCCACGTTAATCGCCGGTCCACTCCATACTACAGTTAAAAGCACCGCAATTACCAAAAAGTGCAGATTGGTAACACAGTGTACTTCAGCCAGCTCTTTGATTGGTTGGTTTCGTGACACGTTAGTACCATGTGTTGAATTGAGTGCGCAGAGAAAAAAAAACGACGAGCGCAGGAATCGAGAAATTGAGGAAGAGCTGGAGGTATGCTCAGAATCCATTATTGCTCGCATATAATGCTTAAGGCAGAGGGGGTGGGAAGGGCGCTCCCGTAAAGCCCCTAACTAACAGGGCGCGCAACTGAAAATGTCTTAATTTCAGTTAAAAAGGAGCTTTGTTTGTCGTGCGCTCGCGTGTCACCGGTTAACCCTTCGCATGCCAGTGCTGACACACGTGTCACAGGTTGTCGACCTCTGCTCTATATGAAGCTAGTCTAAGTTTAGCACCGCGGTTGATGTCTCCAAATTAAGATGTTTGGGATTTGTAGTGCGCTCAGACCATTTGCATTCACAGTCCAAAAATTAAATGAACAATAAATGAACAATATTAATAACCTATAACTACTGCGTTATGAATGAAATGGTCACTAAGAAAACGAGAAAAGTAATAAAATACAAAAATCTGTGCAAAAGCCCAGCTAAATGTATCTTGGCTTGGGAATTGTCATTGCATTGGCATGTCCTATGATTGCCTCCCTGTATTTGTAATGCCTTGGTCACCCCGTAGTGGCTCTTTGGGGTAACTACTGAAAATGTGATTTAATTGTGGACATTTCGGCTCATTTCAATTTATGGTATTTATATGGGATTTTTTTTTTCTATATTTTCAGTTGAAGTTGTGCTCCTATTTTTCATAGAATGTTTATTTTATTTGGAAAACCTTGAAGTTATTACATTTATCATTATTAAAGCATCCAGTGGGGTATCACAATACAATTAGCGATAACACATTAAGTGCATGACTGCATATATGGGTATTGGATTGATATCGAAACCAAATTTTTGAAGTTGGACAAGATCGGGATATCGGTTATTGGCTTAAAAGTCAAGCAAAAATAGTACAGAAATTATGTAAAATCTGTTGAAGTGCAAAATCTCGATAGAGAGACATCATTTTAATGTCGGGGAGGATCAAAGTTATCTTAGTCACTGTAGTGGAGAGTATTGGCTGGTGTACATGTTCACTTAGGCTCAAAGGCCTCAATGACTAAATGACTTAATGACTAAAAGGCTAGGTTCATAATCTTAGTCTTCATAGTTCATAGTCTTAATTCATAATTCATAGTCTTAATGCACGGATCCGATTTTTTTTTGTGTTTTTCCGACTCGAGTGAGCCATTAACTTGACGGGTCAAGTCGCATAGAAGTGGACCATTTCAAATCCGATCTGGGTCACTTTCATGTGTGGTTTAAATCCACAAATTCCAAATCGGAATTCATGCAGCAATTACGCCATCAAAGAGCGAGAGAGACGGCGCGCTACGGTAGAGGTGCAGCTGTGCGTTAAGCGCCTGCGTTGCCTTGAACACGGCTTTTGGGGAGGGTCGGGCTTGACAACAGTCATTGAAAAATAAAAATGGGTTGAGGATAAGCCTGAGAATGATGCTCTATATGAGCAATATTTCAAGATTGCTTACACGGCCGAGATTCGGGGCAAACTGCCCGTATGTACCGTGGGGAGAACAAGTATTTGATACACTGCCAATGGTTTTTCCCATTGGCAGTGTATCAAATACTTGTTCTCCCCACTGTATGTGTGACGTGCACGGACAGTGCATGCATGCTATCGATCCACAGAAACGTTGAATATAAGCCTAAACGGGGATTATTTATGTCTGTTATTTGTGCCCTCTTTTTGGAAATCAAAATATGATCGCCCTGGAATGACGGATGACAGCCAGCATGTGTAGTCATTTCTTTTGATGCTTTTGCACATGCAGGTCTTCTTGCTCAGCGCGTGTCAGACTGTGAATTAGTGCGCATGCGTAATACTTGAACGGTCTCAATGGACAAAGGCAGTCTGAACTGGCACGCCAAAAAAACAGATATGACAAAAAAATTGGATTTGTGCATTAAGACCTGTGGTATGAACATAGCCAAAGATACATGGAGGTAACTAGAATTGGCATGAGCACAGTTTTTAGTAGCGATTTACTGGTGGATTTTGGCCTGACACGTCGATAATTAGAGAATTGCCATCATCAGAAGTTAGGCACCGCACACTGAACCGAAAACTGAAAAAACTAAAACCAAACCTAAACAAATAAAAAATCTAAGTTGGTTTGGTGTGAATATGCTCAGAACGCAATTTTTGGTCGTTTTTGAAAAAGTAAAAAAATGCTCTAAAACGACTAAATGGCATGTTTGACAAAGTGGATGGCCCTCTCTCCTTTACTGCAAAGAAGTAGTTAGATTATGTAGAAAAAAAAATAGCAGTGACCTTATCAACCTTCACCTGCGAAAGACAGCTCATATAAATGCTATTAAAAAGCCATTTCTGCAATTACATTTGCCATATTCCACTTTTTAAATGACACTTTCTTTTTTCGTTCTATTAATGAGATGGCTGTCCATGGCAACAATTTCAGCCAGACTACTGTAAAATAGAAGAGTGGAAGTATAAGCCGTTCATGAAAGCAGTGGTCTGTTTTCAGCTGGCTTTGTATCCCTCCCCTTAAACACACCCAGGTGGGAGCCATAAAGGGTGTTTATGAGCCTGACAAGTTGACACTGCAGCCTTGTCATGCTCTGATAATAAGGACCGGGCCAGGCGAAAGCCTTGTTTCAGCTGGTTGGGAGACAGACAACCTCTTTTCTGGGTGCTGATGGGGAAGGAGAGGAAGAGGCAGGGAAGGTTCCATAAAGCTTTTTATGAGGCTGTGAATGCAATGTCTCAGTGTAGTCATTACTGTACAAGAGAGGGCGAGAGCCAGCAGGACCTAATGTTAATTTGCCGGCAGCATAACATGAATTTCACACTCGTGACTGAAAATGCTGAAAATCAAATTTTCTTCAAGTACTGTATATGATTTGAAAAATTGAAAAAGATAACTCAATGTGTACCAATCCTCATCATAGTTAACTGGGAGTACACATGTGTACTCTAGATGTTTTTTTTTTTTTTTTCTTTTTCCAAGTTTAAATATACAAACGCTATCATAAAAAATAAAACAAAATAAATGCTTTCCATTTTTAATGTATTATTTATTTTTAAAAAGTATTATTTAGGTTTGTGGAACATTAAAAAAAATAAAACATAACATCTATTAAATATAAATTTTAGGTTACCATTCTTCCGTATACAGCGCGGCTGGTAACCTTTAACACTCAAAGAGCCATTTCATCCCAGTTTCCACAGAATGACAACACTTGGAGCCGCACACACATTGACATTTCAAATGATTGCGCCAACTTAACATTACATTACAAGCGGTACGGATTATACATAAAGTTGGATTTCTTGATCTATTTGCTCACTCAAAACTATTTACAATGGAAGGTCTTGTCAAATATTATATATCTATAATGTTGTTTAAAGCATATAATAAACTGTCATCTAATATACAAAAGCTTTTTAAGATACATGAGAGCACGCATAGTCTGCAAGGTTTTGGAGATTTCCTCTCACCAAGATTTCGAACAACTCGCAAATGTTTTTGTGCATCTGTATGTGGAGTGAAACTGTGGAATAATTTAGACAAACACTTCAAGCACTGTCAAAATATCCCAAAAAATACATTTTTGTATAAAGATATGTTCTGGTCACAATATAGAGTGGTTTGAAAAAGTATCTGAACCTTTTGGAATGTTTCATATTTTTGCCTAAAATCACCATCGAATGTGATCTGATCTTTGTCAAAATGACACAGATGAAACAAACAGTGTCTGCTTTAACTAAAACCACCCAAACATTTATATGTTTTCATATTTTAATGAGGATAGCATGCAAACAATGACAAAAGGGGGAAAAATAAGTGAACCTTCTGCCTAAGGAGGCTTAAAGAGCAATTGAAACCAATTTTTACCAAACAATTTGTCACGTGTGTGCCAAATCACTGATGAGTGGTTTAAAGCTGCCCTGCCCACTATAAAACACACACCTGCTAAGAAATGTCTTGATGAGAAGCAAACAATGACAGAAGGGGGAAAATAAGTAAGTGCCCCTCACCGGCAGCAATAACTTCAACCAGACGCGCCCCTCACCGGCAGCAATAACTTCAACCAGACGCTTCCTGTAGCTGCAGATCAGTCTGGCACATCAGACAGGCCTGATCCTGGCCCATTCTTCTCTACAGAACTGCTGTAGTTCAGTCAGATTCCTGGGATGTCTGACATGAATTGCTGTTTTCAGGTCATGCCAAAGCATCTCAATAGGGTTCAAGTCTGGACTTTGACTTGGCCACTCCAGAATGTGTATTTTGTTCTTCTGAAACCATTCTGAAGTTGATTTACTTCTGTGTTTTGGATGATTGTCTTGTTGCAGCATCCATCCTATTTTTAGCTTCAACTGTCTGACAGAGGGGGTTTTCATCAGGTTTTCCTGATAAACTTTTGAATTCATTCTTCCATTAATGACTGCAAGATATCCAGGCCCTGAGGAAGCAAAACAGACCCAAATCATGATTCTCCCTCCACCATACTTCACGGTGGGGATGAGGTGTTGATGTGAGTAAACTGTTCATTTTTTCCTCCACACATGACGTTGTGTGTTACTCCCAAACAATTCAACTTTGGTTTCATCAGTCCACAAAATATTTTGCCAAAACTTCTTTGGAGTGTCCAAGTGCCCTTTTTCCGAACATTAAACGAGCAAAAATGTTTTTTTTTTTTTAGACAGGAGTGGCTTCCCCCGTGGAGTCCTCCCAGGAACACCATTCTTGGCCATAGTTTAACATATAGTTGTTGTGTGCACAGAGATATTGAACTGTGCCAGTGATTTCTGTAAGTCTTTAGCAGACACTCTAGGGTTGTTTTTTTTACCTCTCTGAGTATTGTGCGCTGAACTCTTGGCATCATCTTTGGTGGACGGCCACTCCTTGGGAGAGAAACAACAGTGCCAAACTCTCTCCATTTGTAGACAACTTCTCTGACTGTCCATTAATGAACATCCAGACTTTTAGAGATGGTTTTGTATCCTTTTCCAGCTTTATACAAGGCAAGGCAAGGCAAGGCAAGGCAAATTTATTTATATAGCACAATTCAACACAAGGCAATTCAAAGTGCTTTACATCACATGAAGATCATAAAAATCACATTTAAATCAACACAACGTAGAAACGAAGACAAAAGATCGCATTTAATCACAGAATAAAAATAAATAAATAAGATAAAAATAAAACAAAAACTACTACAAATAATAATAATTGAAATCAGCAATGGAGATAAAAACAAGAGGAATAGAAAGCAGGTAGATTGAAATATATAGACAGTTATAGATATGCAGTGCTAAACAAAAGCGTTTTTAGCCCTGATTTAAAAGAGCTAACAGTTTGAGCATACTTCAGACGTTCGGGTAACTTGTTCCAGAGGTGAGGAGCATAATAACTAAATGCTGCCTCACCCTGCTTGGTTCTTGTTCTTGGAACATGCAGAAGACCGGTTCCAGACGACCTTAGGGGTCTAGATGTCTCATAGGACTCTAACAAGTCAAGCATGTATTTTGGTCCAAGGCCATTAAGTGTTTTGTAGACGAGCAGTAGTATTTTATAGTCTATCCTTTGACTTACTGGAAGCCAGTGTAGCGATTTCAAAACTGGTGTAATGTGGTCCAGCTTCCTTGTATTTGTGAGGACTCTGGCTGCAGCATTCTGTACCAGCTGCAACTTCCTGACTGATTTTTTATCAAGACCTGTAAATATACCGTTGCAATAGTCCAATCTGCTGAAAATGAATGCATGCATAAGTTTTTCCATGTCTTGTTGAGTCAGAAGCCCCTTAATTCTGGTTATATTTTTTAGGTGGTAATAAGCGGATTTAGTGACGGACTTTAAATGGCTATCAAATTTTAGGTCTGAGTCAATAATTACGCCAAGGTTTCTGACTTGGTTTGTAGCTGTAAGTGACATTGTGCTAAGTTGGCTGCTTATCTTTGACCTTTCCTTTTTTGGCCCAAAAATGATCACCTCTGTCTTCTGCACATTTAACTGGAGAAAATTCTGGCACATCCATTCATTGATTTGATGAATGCATTTGCTCAGGGTGACTAAGGGACTATAATCATGCGAGGACACAGAAATGTACAGTTGTGTGTCATCTGCATAGGCGTGATAGGAGATGTCATACTGTTCCATTATCTGAGCTAACCGAAGCATATAGATGTTAAATAAGAGTGGTCCAAGAATTGACCCTTGAGGGACTCCACACGTGAATTTGGTTCGTTCTGACTGATGGTTTCCGATTGACACAAAGAAATCCCTATCATGTAGATAGGATGTGAACCACTGAAGAATAGTGTCAGTAAGCCCTACCCACTGTTCCAATCTGCTGAGTAGTATGTTGTGATCAACCGTGTCAAATGCGGCGCTGAGATCCAATAGTAGCAGAACAGATGATTTGCCTGCATCGGTATTCCGACGAATATCATTTAGGACTTTGATAAGCACAGTCTCGGTGCTGTGTTGTGGTCGAAATCCAGACTGAAATGAGTTAAAAAGATTGTTTTGCATCATATAATTCTGGATCTGTTCGAACACAACCCTTTCGATAATTTTCCCCAGGAATGTCAGATTTGATATTGGCCTGTAATTACTAATGGTTGAGGCATCCAGATTAGGTTTTTTTAGGAGAGGTTTTATTACTGCAGTTTTTAAAGTCTGAGGAAACTCTCCTGTTTGGAGAGAAGTATTTATAATCTGAAGTATGTCTGGGGCTATGCAATGAAAAACAGTTTTGAAAAAGTTTGAAGGAAGGATGTCAAGGCAGCATGTTGTGGGCTTTAATTTCGACACAATTTATGTTAAAGTGGCATAGTCCAAGAGGCTAAACTGTCTAAGATTGACGTGGGGGACATTTTGGGAGGCATTTAGTGTAACATTTGTTAATCTGGAGTTGCACACAGTCTGTCTAATCTTTAGTACTTTGTGTGTAAAGAATGCTGCGAAATTATTACAGGACACCTCAGATGCCAATTCCTGAGGTATTGATGCTTGTGGGTTTGTCAGTTTGTCAACAACAGAAAATAGTGTGCGGGTATTGTTAGTGTTTCTACTAATGATCTCTGAAAAATATGACTGTCTAGCATTTTTCAGTTCCTGGTTGTATTTGCGAAGACTGTCTTTGTAGATATCATAAAAAACTAGGAGTTTGTTTTTTCGCCATCTGCGTTCTGCTCGTCTACAATTTTGCTTTTGCTAGTATGGCATTTCTCCAGGGTGACCTCTTCTTTCTTGACAAAGATTTTGTCTTAATCGGGGCAATAGTGTCAATTACAGTCACCACACTGGAACTGAAACTATTTACAAGTTCTTCCACTGGAGCTATTGTAGGGGTTAATGGTGAGGCATAGGCCTGTGTGAATAACGCACAAGTGTTATCACTTATGTAACGCTTCCTAATAACCTCTGTTTCCCTTTTCAGAGGATGGACAGGGGTGGTCATTTTAAACATAATGCAGTAGTGATCAGACAGAGCAACATCATTCACTGTGACCTCAGAGATGTTAAGACCTTTGGATATTATTAAATCCAGTATGTGCCCTCTGTTATGTGTTGGAACTGTGACATGCTGAGATAAACCAAATGTATCCAAAATATTTAAAAGCTCTATAGCACATCCTTCTTCAGGATTATCAACATGAATGTTAAAGTCACCCACTAGAACAACACAATCAAAGTCCATGCAGACAGAAGACAGCATTTTGGTAAACTCATCAAAAAACATTGTGTTATACTTTGGTGGTCTGTAAAGTGTTACCAAGGCAGCTCTGCAAGGGCTTTTTAGCTGAATGACAATATATTCAAAGGAATCAAACTGACCACATGAAATATTTGTGCATTGGAAACTGTCCCTGATCAGACTGGCAACCCCACCTCCTTTCTTATGGGTTCTTGGCACACTAAAGAAATTGAAGTTTGTGGGGGTTGCCTCAATCAGAACTGTCGAGCTCTTATCTTTATCTAACCAAGTTTCTGTTAGGAACATCATGTCAAGGTTATGTTTGCTGATAAAATCATTAATTAAGAAAGATTTGCCAGCTAAAGATCTTATATTTAGCAGAGCCAATTGGAGATGCCAGACTGGATTCACTGGTGAGTTTTGGGAATGACATACTATGCTTAACAGGTTGGCAGAGTTGATTAAACGTTTTTTATTTCTCACCAATCTAGCCCTTTTTGTGTTGTTTATCACCACTGGGATTGTTGAGCATACAGACTGTACTCCATAGGGCCCCGGCTTTTGCTGGGACAGAACAGTCTTTGTAATGTTGTCACGGCCTGGACCCGGTGCATATCATATTGGTGTCGCAAACATGGCTTCCTCCGTAGAAGGATAATACCGTGTAGTTCCAGAGTTGTAGTGCTTTGGCTTTGCCCCGAGAGAATTCCAGGGGAGGCTGGTTGGTTTGTTGCCATCTTCCCCTGGCACCTGTCGGGTGTGACAGGTACAGGGTGGAAGCGAAGACATGAACTTGAGGAGATCAAGAGACTGGTTAACCTTGCTATTTAGATCCATGGAGTCCAGACCAGGTTGACTCATTATTCCATCCAAACTAAGTCGTCGGCGGGGTGGCTTCCGGGACTGTGGGGATTTAGGCCTTGATGAGGCCTTAGCCTGACTGAGTCGGCGGAGTGGTGGCGTCTTGGAGTGTGAGGATTTGGGGCTGGATGGGGCCTTATCCTGGAGTCGGCGGCGTGTTGGCGTCTTGGAGTGTGAGGATTTGAGGCTGGATGGGGCCTCGTCAGCAGAGGATTGCATGGTCAGGTGGTTCTTCTCCTGTTGAGCTGATGGAGCCGCTTCTTGGGTCTCGTCTGAAGGAGGTCGATCACCTGCTACCAGGGTCTCCTCCCGTTGAGGCAGTGGAGCCTCAGCAGAGGGTTGGTCACAGCCTGGCAGTGCTGGCTTAGTCACTTCTCCTTCAGCGATTGTAGGCTCCATTTTTGGAGGAGACGATCCTGCGTGCTCACCAGCCTCAATGTTTATCAGATGTTTTGGGACAGCTTGCCTCCTTTCCTCGAGATAAGCAGACTGTCTGTGCCTCAAGAGATAAAACATGCTGCTGCTTAGTAACCGCACTCCTGACTTATTTAGGTGAAGGCCATCGTTTTTAAAGAGATGCCTGCGCCCTGAAAATATGTTGAAATTGTCAATGAAGTACATCGATTGTCCAGCGCATGTAGCTTTGAGCCATTTGTTGAGCATCATCACTCTGCTGAAACTTTCATCCCCCAGCCTGGGCACGGGTATGGGTCCACTGAAAAACACCTCAGTATTTAAAGTACTGACTTTGTTTATCAGTTCAGTATCAACAGTCCTTGATCACAGGTCTTCAGACAGCTCGTTTGACCGAGCCATGATGCACATGTCACAATGCTTTTCATCAAGACAATTCTTACTAGGTGTGTGTTTTATAGTGGGCAGGGCAGATTTAAACCACTTATCAAACAACCTCAGTGGAAAATCCCACAAACCCCACAAGCTATTAGATGCTTTTAATGTTTCGTGCATTAGTTACAATAATTGTATAAAAAGCCTCTCAGGTGTAAATAAGCGACTATTTCAGTATCAAGTTAACATTTTAAAATAGTAAATAAAATACTCAAGTCCCCATTCTGTATCAGCAGCTTTAAACTACATTCAATTCATTTAATTTTGCGAATCAACTGTTAAAGTTGTTAAAATTGCTCCCATTATTCCATAATTTCCCTTCTGTCTACTTTCGACATGTGAAAGTTTTAAAACTGTTTTGAAGATAGATTCAAGTCAAGATTTTGCCGATTTAGGAGTATTTTAGATAAAAAGTTAATTAGGTTCGCTTGGAAGGTTCACAACAGCCTACTAGGGAAGTCTTCTGCTTTAAGATGGCGGCTGTTTACTAACGCATCTGGTTTTCAGTACTTCAATGTTGCTAACACAGTCGAGTCTGTCGTGTAGCATCTGGTTCTATAAACATATGATACCTATTATCTCCAGTAAAAAGATGTTGAGGTAGTTTGTTGCGGCTGTCAGCAGAAGTCAGGTATTCTTGTTTTTTTATCCAGCGGCATGAGTTGAGCTAAAGCCGTGAGTTGAGCATTGGCATTACCCGGGTCTGGGACAAGTTATGTTTACTTTCGGGAAGCAATGCGGTCAGTTTCTCATTGCGTCCCGAAGACCGCGCTGTGTATTAGTTCCGCTTTACTTGACATATTTCAGTAATCGGAATTTGGATGTTTGTGAATCGTTCTCGAATCTTCAGCGGCCGAATCGAGTGTTGGATGGTGCGTCTTTACTCACGTGAGGTAATGGCTCGTCATCCAGAATGAATTCTTCGGCAATGACTCTTGTTATTCCCTGGGCTTTGGGACTGTCGAGTGCCAGTTTGTCACGCATAGCAAAAGTTTCTGCCAGTGTTAGTTGCGTAGGACCTTTCTTTTTGTCTTCAGTTTTCTTAACATACTCCTCATATTGTTTGTGGTGGTATTTCGCTAAATGCTTGATTAGGTTGGTTGCATTTAAACTTCTTACAGCTTTACCACTACGCTTGACTTTATTGTGGCATATGTTGCTCTCTGCCTCTTCGTCTTTGTCGTCCTTTAAGGTGAAATGATCCCACACAGCTGACATTTTTACCGATAAAGTCTCTCGGTAAACTGGGAGACGGTAATGTAAATGTATTGTGTTGAAGGTGTGCCGTAAAATGCGTACCAGATTTTAGGGAAAATGAAGCAAAAATTGGAATGGATTATGTAAATCGGTGCGCTGGAAAACCCGGACCAGACTTAAAAAAAAAAAACTGGATCGAAAGTCTGGATCGGAATTTTTCCGTGTCGGCCGATCCGACACCGATGCGCGTTTTTTTGCCCATATCGGCGTCCGATCCGATCCAAATATCGGATCGGGACATCTCTAATAATAAGTACTCGCCGCTTTTAACCTATCAGCGCATGTGTTGGACGTCTCGCCGCGTAGAAGGAATTGCAGTAACCTGGTAGTATTTGTCAAGTGACCAAGACAATCTATGTCATCACCCAGATCGTCCATTGCTTGCTTAAAACATGGCGCCCAACATAGGTCAAAAACATGTACTAAATATTATAGATTTTTTTAATCAATGGCAATATTTTATGTGTTTCTAATAACATATTTTAGTAAAAGAGAACAATTGTGGCTTATCAGAGCCTGAAAGTCTTTTAAGTCCAAGGTTCCATTTAAGAACATTTTGACATTTCAAAGCTATTTCATGATTAAATATACAAATTGATTGCCTAAAATAAGTCTTAAGCTTATTTTCAGCTAGCATTTTTTCTTATTTCAAGTAATCTAAGTAAAATTTACTTGATAATAAAGATAATATAGATAATTTAGCTTATTTCTAGTAAATTAAGGACGTGTGTTTTTGCAGTGTGAGCCTGGTAGTATATATTTTAATCAAATATTAATTTATTTAATAAATAAATGAGCTGCGTTAGGGATGTGTTTTAAAGATCCATGGGTTGCTGTCCCTTGGTGTCAAAGCTCTCAATACTATACAATACTATAACAGAACACAGCTGTGCAATACATATCATCTGGAGCAGTTTATTTAAAAAAAAAGGCAACAACATACTGCCCAACATCATAAATTTCCCAAGAAGTGACAATATTTATTACAGTGTGTCTTATTGGAGAGGATTCATTTTTCTATCATGCCACTTTACACCATTATTTGTAGCAAATACAAAAGTTTCAGACCAATTATTTGTAATTGGATAGCCAACGATCCATTCTGGCACATTTAAATGTCATGTTGGGAACCATTAGTTTGGACTATTTCTGATTCATTTAATGTAATCTTAGAAAAACAAAACAAAAAGACAGATATGCACTTGCCTCTGCGCTGCTTAGATTATTTTCCTTTTCAATAGACGGGGGAAAAAAGAACTACTTTAGACCAACATGCTGTGTTGGACTTAATAGTGGACGCAAAATGTATTGTCCACAATATAAACTATAGAGATTTCATTTTATAGGAATCATACATACTTTTATGTGCTGCTGTAACAAATAGATTTGCAGCCGTTCCATTCCTTTTGTCTGAATTTCTACAAAATAAATTATTTTTGTTCTTTTCCAACAAAATTGCTTTTGAAGTACATGTATTAGAAACTCATATATCTTACCACCTTCCTTTCGGTCTCCATAGTTTTCTTCTCGTCGCTTCCCTTCATTGTCCTTTAACGAGCAGCTTGAGATTCTGTGTGAGCCGGCGACAGATGCGAGCAATAAATCAGCTAATCGATGGCACCAAAGTCAAAGTCCCTGAACAGTATTGTAGGAAAACGACGTGAATGAGCCTCATTGATCCGGCTACACAAACTGTTAATTTCTCGGAGCGGCTGGAGTGTGACAGGCAAGGGCAAGGTTTGACATCGCCCTATATAACACATTTATTCTAGTGTAAAAGTTACTCAAAAGGAGAAGATTTTTAAAAACTCTTTTTACTTTGGAGAATTATGCTGTCGTGTCATAGAAGTTGTATCTGTAACCTTTACAGTTGTTCAGTTTACCAAGGACATTAAAAAAATATAGCAACTATAGGATTAGCTGTGGTTCCCTTTTTGCCATATCATCATAAAGTACACCTCCATTTGTCCAAGGGTTAGTCCTTTTGTGTCACAAGGTTTCCAGTGGTAGTATTTTGTCAGGGAGAAGTGGAAAGAAGGCACGGAAGCAATACAAAAGAAGCTGTTTTAATTAAATCTGGCAGATTTACTCGCCTGGCTGGCTTTAAAGCATAGATGGCTCAAGGCGGCGGGGTCCGAAAGTGGCGGTTGTAAAAATGACTCATGGAATCCAGGGGTGGAAAAGAGCCCCCTGAGGGACGGGCGGGGGAATTACGGCGGTCGGTCGGAGGCCCCTGTGTAACGAGGACAAATAGATGTGAGGTTTGTCGCCTGGTAGAAGGTCAGCGAGCTGCGTGGCTGTGCTGTCAACACCTGTGACGTGTGATGCTTATAAGGAGGGAGCATGAAAGCAACCATAACAGGACACGGAAAAACCTTTTGAGCTTGTTTTCACAATGTTTCGTAACACATAGAAAGGAAATTGTCCATCTATTGTGAAAGCTAATGAACTCACTGGCTACCATTAACAATGCTAGACGTCCATTAACAGTTTAAACGAATTGGACGTCTATCGTTGTTAATTAGTCCGTGGAGTTGATTTCAACAAATTCCATGCAGTTTCTCAGTTATTTGTTAGTTTCAGGGCTACGGAGTAGCTAGCACAAGTCAATGGTGGTTGAAATCAACTCCATCGACTAATTAAACCTTCGCTAAATCGAAGATTAAGCCTTATTTGACAAATTCTGATCTTCCCTTTAAATTCAATTATCGGAAAGTCAATTATGTGAGATGACATTTTTTTGTTGTCATGTTGAGGCAGCAAAGTGGGAAAATTGGTAAAAAGTAACTGATAAATTACTTTTAAAGTAACAGTTACTTTGATAATGAAGTAATTAATACAGTAACTAGTAGGGATGGGAATCGAAATCCGATTCCAATTCCGAACCGGTTCCGAGTGTTTCGAGGCCTCGACATCACAATGAAAAAGCCTTAACGATCCCTTTAACAATCTCTAAAGACGCATATTGCGTCGTGACATGTCTTGTTGTCCAGACGCATCAAACTAGCATAGCGCCAAGAACCACTTGCTCCAAAGTTTGGCTACACTTCACCAGGAAAAAGGGTGAAAATGAAAGGTTACGATAGTTTAGCACGAGCATTGCCGCCGTAAACATAACAATGACAGCACGTAGGTTCGAACGCTCGAAAGTGTGTCTTCACTTCACGAGGAAAAATTACAACAAAGCGACTTGCAGTCATTGCAAGGTGGAGATAACTGCATCGGGAGGGAATAGACTGCACTGTCCTCACTGAGACGCTAAGGCTCATTCCTGGCTATACAGATAGCTAAACTCCCAAATGACGATGCAGAAGACGTTGGTAAAGTTTACTGACTTTATTCAACCATCACTTGAAACTAAAAATAGAAATGAAACAAATCAATTTCGTCCCCAGTAACAAACAGGTTTGCATCAATGTAAATCGGCGATGATTAGCTGCTAACACAGTAATAAACAGTTAGCATGCGTTCGCTAGCATTAGCACATCATTTAAACCACTACACAACTGGATTTAAGTGTCCGATCGCGAGTGGAAACACAACAACAACACAGAAGATGATACATACAGGCCTTGCCTCTATAGATATTTTACAAACAATAAAAAAGAACGTAGGCTCGTGGCAGTGTTTCCCTTTCTCACTAACTCGCTCACTCGCTTGGATGCGGTATTTCTTCTTCTTCGCGTGTAAGCGCGCTCTTCACGTGAGCGCGTTCTTCTTCGCGTGAGGAAGCACAAGCGCGCCACCACTTGAGCGTGAAAGCACCATAAAAACTAAAAGGCATGCAATATACTGGTAAATAAAAACAGGGGTCTCCAGACTACGGCCCGCGGCTCCATATTTGGTCCAGCCCCCTGAACAATTCCAGAGAGCATTTTGAATTTTTTTTGTTTTTTTTCTCCCTCAGTAGTGTTATTTATTTCCTGGCCTTTTTCAGTGAATAACTCAGAGAGGGTTGTTTGGTTATTATCTATTTAATTAATAGTGCTATTATTATTTATTATTATTATATTATTATTTTCATTTTATTTTACTTTTGTTCCGTGAAGAATCCACAGAGGGTTATTTGATTGTGGCTTTCTGAAAAACAATATTTTTTTTACATTTACGCACTCCTGCAATCGTCACACTTTTTCTGCTACAAACTGACCCCGGCCTCTCATCAGAGAAGGGAAAGTTATGTGGCCCTCACAGGAAAAAGTTTGGGGACCCCTGCTTTAACACATATTGCCAAAGGCAGAACAACGACCTATATGCCAATATATACCAATATTTTTTATTTCTATTAGAAAAATGTTTTAGTAAAATGTTACACATTCTTGTCCATTTGCCACTTATTGCCACAGTTAACATTGAGGCTTTGGGCCTCTTTTGACCTCGTTGTGAGTTTGTAAGGTTGTGACTTCTGATTAAACAAACTCGATGGCAGTCAAAATGTGTGTTCTTCTTTTTCCCGAAATTAGAATCGATAAGAGACACGATAAAGAATCGAATTGTTAAGCAATATCGATAATGGAACCGGAATTGTAAAAATCGTATCAATTCCCATCCCTAGTAACTAGATTACTTTTTTGAGGCATGATCAGTACTTAAGTTACTATATACATATATCTATATCTATATCTATATGTATATATGTATATGTGTATATATATCATATATATATATATATATATATATATAAAATGGCGGAAAACACTCGGGTGACTTGTTCCACTTTGAGACCCACCAATTTGACCAAATTTCAAAATTGTCCTATATGCATGTGTGATACATCATTGGAAAGCTTAAAATCCCTATTTTCTGGGGGAAGAAAAATTTTGAACAGGAGGGCATTTAGGGCATTTAAAAAAAAAAATTAAGTAGCAAAACCCTAACTGGATGTGAGAGCACGCGAGAGCAGAATTAAAGACGGCATGATTTTTAACAAGATATTATTGCGTACTTACCTTGTTCGATCCAAAAACTCCATGTAGCATGTATCATCGAGTGTCAAGAAACAGCTGGGAATGGCCGCAGCCGAATTTTGGGGGGATTGTATGGGTTAAACATGGTAATATAACAAGGGTCGTGATGCAGAAATCGCAGACATCAAGGAGTTCTTTATAATATATTTACCCTTTTAAACGTTTTTTTCCCCCAATTTTTCTTTGTTTCGATTACCATCTAACATATTGGGGGAAATGCGACAGTAACAAAAAAAATACAATTAATTGACAGTTAGGTAGATATCCGTGACCTTTTTACGGACGCCATTTTTTTCATTGTGACTTAATTTATTTTTAAAATTTAAAATATGCGCATGAATAATTTTTTAAAGTCTTTTTTTTTTTAAATTAAATATGAGACATCAATTAATGATTCTAAGCTAAAAACGACAGATATTTTGTATAATAAATATAATCAATTACCTTCGTTTCATGGCTGAGTTGAAACAAAAGTGATTGTGCGACGTCTGTAAACGGAGGTTTTCAGGGTAAAATGGACAAATTAAAAATTATTTGGGGGCTTGTGCGCCATGAATCTGTATGGCAGCATATAGACATATTGTTCTATCAAACACAACAGTTGTTTTGACTTAAAATACAGTAGTTTCTTTTAAAGAGGAGTGCAAGAGCAGAAACGGCTTTTTCAGTGTTGTCTGTGTTTTCCGCCATATATATATAAGTTAATTTTATTGATGACACTGTGAATCCTGGTCATCAACTTGTTCTGCCCCCACTTCCGCAAAAGTCAAACCCTGCCTGTGATAGCACCGTCAATGGCCGCTAAGCCTGAACGATATATCGTTTAGACATCGCCATCGCGATGTGCGTGTGCGCGATAGTCCCATCGCAAGCACGTGCGATAGTTTTTCATTTTTTTTGATCCACATACGCCTCACTTTCTGGTCTGCGCACAGCCTCCTACCCTCCTTCTCCCAGCCTTTTGATCCTCTCAGTCACTGGCACAACGATGGCTTTGATCTGGCCAAAGAAGCAGACTTCACACGGGCGTCTGTCAATCATCGTTTAACTTCTTAAACAGTTGCAAGGAAGCCGCGCTGGAATGAATGTGTGTACTGTGAGGACGTTGGAGACATTTAAATGCCAGAAGTGATCATGAGGAGTTGGAAATTTCTACATGTCACTTCAACGGTCACAGCTAAAGTAGATAAACAGAAGCATTTAATAAAGCCAAGCATTTATCTGCTACAGTACTTTATTCTTGTTCAAAAATGATTTGGTTGGACAGTTATGTTTAAAACTTATCATAATTATGACATTTGAAGTGCTTAAAAACCATTTATTTATATACATTTTAAAAATCACTGTGGGGGGGGGAGTGAGAAAAAAACATGTCTTTTATGTATCTCTTTCCAATGCTAAATCTGAATAAATACATTGGGCACAAAAAACACACACACACACACACACAAAAAAATGGGGGGGAGTGCGCTACTTCGCAGTTTTTCACTTATCGCGGTAGGTTCTGTTCCCCATTAACCGTGAAAAACAAGGGATGACTGTACACTGTGGTGATGGTGAGTCATCTAAAGTCTTTCCAAACAGCTATTTAAGTCATCTTCTGAAAATTTATTGAAAAAATATATATATACATTTTTTTTTTTAATATCGCAATATAATATCGCAATATATCGCAAATCCCCAAAAAATCGCAGCAATAGTTTTTTCCAATATCGTTCAGGCCTAGGCCGCCAATGAGTTAAATTAGTGCCCTGTAAAAGGTTAAGTGCATGTAATTGCCCACTTATATACTTTTTGTTCTAGTCTTGAGCTAAAAATATTGCATGGAAAAAACATTTCTTTGTAATCAGGTTATTTCTGTATTTCCATTTATTGTTTTTTTTTTTTTTTATTGCACTAACCTTGCAGTACTTATCTTGGTTTATTTTCCCATAAATGGGGTCAGATGCTGACCTTTTATTTTCTCAGTCTGAGATATGGGGCCATCTTTACACGGGCTTTATGAGTCGTTTCCAAGAAAAGAGATGATACATATCGACCGAAATCTACAAATGAGCATGATTTCTTTTTCCTCGCTCTTTATCTGTCGTACACGTTCCTCGTTTTATTAAATGTAGTGCTTTAATGTGGTTACAAGCTGTGTATTTCTGTGGAAGCTGGGGGAAATTGAACATTTGTGAGAAACACACATCCCATTTGTTTATTGTGGATGATATGCTTGAATTTATTGTTTCCCTTTTCTCCTCTTGCGGTCGAACTGTCATCACAAACATAATCTTGAAACATTTGAAACATCCAGTTTTCTCTTTTCTGTTAACAGGCAAAACCTATTGAGCCAACACCACAAGAACAAACCTGTTGCTGTGCTCAAGGTGAGTTTCAATTTCAGATAAACATCACTTACGGCTGGAAAAGCTTTCATTTCAAATGTATTTTTGCCCGCATTAATTCAGATTACAAATCACTGCTGATATAACTTTTTGCAATAGCTTGCAGCAGCTTGAACTTTTAGCTGCAGGTTGTGCCGCAGTGCTGATTTTTTTTCTCCCCTTACTCTTTGAGATAGTATTACATCTGAGGCTAAAAAAAAAAAAAAAGTCCATGGCCCCTGAGGCCCTAAAGTAAGATAAGGGGATGGTACTTGTTGGCAAAGGGCACTTTCAGATACTTTCCTTCACACTTTACTCTATTGTGAACTCCTTCATTTCCTATGAGAGACATGGTATCCATTCGGCCGACACGATATATCATTTGAACATCCCCATCGCAAGGTGTGCATTAGCAAAACTCACATCGCTGGACATGCAATTTTTTTTTTTTTTTTTTAACATGTAAACTTTTGTTTTATTTCATAAAAGCAGCAAGTGTGCAGATTCTGGATGCTTATTATATACAGCAAGCCTGGATTAAACGGCATGATATAAATTAGGGTTGTCGCTGATCGCGCCATTTTTCAGAGAATCGAAATAGGGTGGAAAGGATCGGCTTTTTCATTTTAAAAAACTTAACGTTTTTCTGCTTCACGCTCAGTACAGTCTCTTACCCTCCCTCCTGCTAACCAGTGCGACCCAATTGTTTTTCTTGGTCACCAGTGCAGCTGGCGTTTGGGCCTTAAATTTAACGATGATTGACAGGTTTGCTGCTTTGATCTGGCCAGGGAAGCCTCGGTAGCTCTACAATCAAAGGCCCAAATGCGTTAATCATCGTAAAACAGTCTGAAGTGTGCTATGCGAACTCATTCATTGTGTGAGAGAGAGGCTGTTATCAGCAGCATGAGTGTCAAAGCGTGAGTGAATTTGAGTGAACTCACTCAATGAGGCATTTAACACTAGAACTACCAGGAGGTTTTGATACCTCCTAAAATTACCAAGGGTGTCCCATTTTGGGATTTTTACAGACATCGCGCAACCCCTTTTGTTTCAACCCTGCCAAAAAACGAAGGTAATGAAATATATTTATTATTCAAAATTCTCTCATTTTTAGCTTAGAATCATTAATTGATGTGTAATGTTTAATCAAAAAAAAAAAAAAAAGAGTTAAAAAAATTATTCACTCGCATATTTTAAACTTTTAAACGAATGACGTCACAATGAATGAATGAATGGTGTCTGTAAAAAAGTCACGGATATGTACCTCATAACTATCGCTAAATTGTATTTTTTTTTGTTACTGTCGCATTTTCGCCGATATTTTAGATGATAAATGACTGATCCAAGCAAAGAAAAATTGAAAATAAAACATATAACATTTATATAAAAAAGAAAATCTCGACCACTCCTCGATGTCTGCGATTTCTACATTGCGACCCTTGTTATGTTACCATGTTTCACCCATAAAATCCCCAAGAAATCCGGCTGCGGCCATTCACAGCTGTGTCTTGGCTGTCAGTCATACATGCTACATGGAGTTTTTGGATCGAAACAAGGTAAAAACGCGATAATATCTCGTTAAAATCATCGCGGCTTTAATTCTGCTCTCGTGTGCTCTCACCTCCAGATAGGGTTTCGCTATTTAATTTTTTTTTTCTTTAATGCCCTCCTGTTGAAAAATTTTCTTCCCCCAGAAAATTGGGATTTTGAGCTTTCCAGTGATGTATCACACGTGCATATCGGACAATTTTGAAATTTGGCCAAATTGGGGGTCTCAGAGCAGAACTTCAAGTCACCTGACTGTTTTACGCCATATATACTAGTATATACTAGTATATAACACACCATGGAAGAATATACTTCTTTATTGTTAGACTGTTTTATATTGGCCTTTGGTTTGTAGGGATATGGTTTAGGTGAATCTAAAGATAATGTTTGACATTTTTCCAATTCTCCCCCTCAAACACTTGTTTCATTTACAGTGTCATCGTTAGCTGCAGAGATGGCCCAGGGCAGACAAGTTGCCTTCTCGCAGTTGTCAAGAATTAGCAAGCCAAGAACAAAGCAAAAACTCCACTCTGATCACTATGCCTTGCAGCATCTTTTGCTATTAATCCGATTCTTTTGTGCGTCTCAGTTTGTTTTTGTTCTACGGGTAACAGAGGTTGCGAGTTCCTGAAGACAGACCTATTTTAGGATTGCAGCTACATTTTTACAGTTTGAGAGCCAATTCTTCTTATTTCCAGTGTAGCTTTCAGTTTTCAATCTTGTTCTTTCTTGCTGATTGGTATCAGCCTAGCTTCTTTCTTCATGTTGACTTGGTGTGGATTACTCCATCAATCACATGGCTCTCTTCTGTATCTTGATGACCACGGCCTCATCTGGTTGATTAGCCGGCACCTTGGTCTCTGTGTCCCATTAATCTCTCCAATATTGCTCTGTCTCAAGATGCTTTCTTGGTGGCTTTAGAGAGACTTAAACCCTTTTTCACACTTGCCAATGTTTGTATAAAATGAACTGTAGTGTTTTGGTTTGTTTGATTGCAGGGCGGTCAAGTTTTTTTTCTCCCCAAATTGTAAACATAACCGCTCAACATTTCGGTGTGGGTACTAGTGTTGCACTGATACCCCCGATACCTTCCTGTGTGATATAGGCTATTACTCCACTGATACCACGTTTTGTTGTTGTTTATTTTTCATTTAAATATACAAAATGTCGTTATGAGGTGGGCCTCCATGACTCCCTCGGCTATTCCTCCCTACACAAATCTGACAATCACCCTAATCGATGAACTCACAATAATCGACAACATTGTCTAAGTGCTATGGCAAATCAATAACTTTTGGCAAGAAAATTCATGTGAAAAAAAAAAGGTCATGTAATGTAATGTATGTAACTCTACCATGTTTGCTTGTGCGTCCTTGTTTGCAGGGGGACGGGTCTTGATAAGCATATGCTTCTCCCGTCAGCCCTTGTCTTTCTTTGGTTCTTTCTTTCTTCGGGCTACTCATATCACATTTTGCAACTGTCAATGATACCGATGATGATGACAATAAATACTACCGAATAAAAAAATTAATACTAAATTTCTGCATACTCACTTGAATGTGAAGTATGTCAATCATGGCTTGGTCAGACACCTCTTAACTCTTTGGCTACCATTGACGGCGGTAGATGTCCAGTCCATGAGAAGTGCGTGGGTTGGCAGCAAATAAATGAATGTTCCACTTTCCTACTTCACATGGATTGGTCGTCTGTTAGTTATGAACTAATTTAAGTTCACAGCGGAATCAATCAAATCAATCAATCAAATGTATTTATATAGCCCTTTACAAAACCCGAAAGGTCCTCAAAGTGCTTTACAACAAAGACAAACATGGCTCAAGATAAATAAAAGGCAGGGAAGTAGTATACAATGACATTAAGAAAAAAATAAAAACCGCATCGCGATAAAATACGGACAGCAAATAAAACCATAGAACGAATAAAATCCCAAAACATTTAAAAAACCCTTAAAAAAATAAAACCAGGCTACCCTAATCTGGGGAAAAGACGAGTGTAAAAAGGTGTGTTTTTAACCGAGACTTAGAAAGACCTAGATTTGTAGTGGTGCAGATTTCACGGGGAAGGCTATTCCACAACCTATGTGCAGCAACCGCAAATGATCAGTCTCCCCTCTCTTTAAGTTTCGACCTCGGAACTTGCAAAAGAAGCTGGCCGATAGAACGAAGAGTCCTGCCTGAGTTACTGAGGGTTAAAATTTCCGATAAATAAGAAGGAGCCTGGCCATTAACAGAATTAAAAACAAACAGTACAAGTTTGAAATCAATTATAAAATGGACTGGAAGCCAGTGGAACGATGATAGCACGGGGATAATATGTTCATGTCTAAGTGTACCGGTTAAAAATCGAGCAGCAGCATTTTGAACAAGATGCAGACGAGAAAGTGAGGACTTGGAAAGACCAACATAAAGTGCATTGCAGTAGTCCAGCCTTGAGCTTATAAAAGCGTGAATTGCTTTTTCAAGGTCGTGGTGACTAAGAAAAGGCTTCACTTTGGCCAAGAGACAGAGCTGTAAAAAACTTGCTCTTACAACAGAACTAGTCTGTTTTTCAAAGTTGAGCCTGTTATTGAATATCACTCCAAGATTTTTAACGTGTGTCTTAAAAATGGGAGCCAGTGTGCCAGAGTTGGGCTCAGGGGCATTGATCATAGAAAGTGTGCCAAAAGTAATATAATCAGTTTTGCTCTCGGATATCGGATATGCACTCCATCAATTTAGTGAGAGCAGTTTGTTCGTTGGGTCGCAGCTGCAGGTCATCGGCATAAAAATGAAAAGAGATATGTTTTTTTTTTTTTTTAATATATAATTGATCCTAAAGGTAGGAGATAAAGTCCAAAGAGAACAGGCCCTAAAATAGAGCCTTGTGGCAGCCAGCAAGAGAGAGAAGTTTGCGAGGAGGAAAATTCCCCAATCATTACCGAGAAGGTCCTATGTTGCAGCTACGATTTAAACCATTGTATGCACTTTAATAGTGCTGTGTCTGGACAACTTTTTCTAAAACAGCAGAAGGATGATTGCACGACTGGCAGCCATCTTGGGTAGTGTGAGCGAATCGATAAGTACATGTTGCGCAGCATCATCGCGTTATTTCTTAGTACACTCCGATATTGATTATGTCATTTTATTTATTGCCATACCATAGACTTAAAAAATCTATTGACCTGACATTTTGTCATTCTTTGCGTCACGCCTTATCAGAGGGAGCCGAGCTTCATTTAGTAATAGCCGAAGACGGCACACGCTCATGTCGGATTTAAACTTGAATTTACTTACGATTGGATTTAACTACGAATGCTGTACTGCATACAAACAGGAAGGGTTGCCTCAGGAGTGATTTGTTCGGGGATTCAATGTAAATATTATATTTTTTGTACCATGCATGCGTGATTAAAGCATTTATTCGCAGGAATTTTCTTCGTTGTTTACACATGGAGGCGTCTAATTTTCATACCTGACTAGCCTCATAGTTGGCAATATTTACGCGAAATAAATGCTACCTGCACGGTTTCTTTGCTTTTAACCAAGAATTGAGACTATTTTATGTCCATATCTATGAAGAATTCTGGGATTAAAGCATTTATTCACAAGAATTTTCACCAGAAAAGCTCCTTCTACGCCAGGCGGCCGCTAACCTCATTCGCTAACATAGCAGCATGGTACTTCATCAATATACGTAATATAAACCATAACTGTATGGTTTCTTTGCTTTTAACCAAGAATTGAGACTGTTTGACTTCCATATCTATGAAGAATTCGGGGATTTAAGCATTTATTCACAAGAATTATCACCAGAAAAGCTCCTTTTACGCCAGGCGGCCGCTAGCCTCATTCACTAACATAGTAGCATGGTACTTCGTCAATATACGTAAAATAAACGCTATCTGTACGGTTTCTTTGCTTTTAACTAAGAATCGAGACTGTTTTACATCCATATCTATGAAGAATTCAGGGATTTAAGCATTTATCCACAAGAATTATCACCAGAAAAGCTCCTTTAATGCCAGGCGGCAGCTAGCCTCATTCACTAACATAGTAGCATGGTACTTCGTCAATATACGTAAAATAAATGCTATCTGTACGGTTTCTTTGCTTTTAACTAAGAATCAAGACTGTTTTACGTCCATATCTATGAAGAATTCGGCTATTTAAGCACTTATTCACAAGAATTTTCACCAGAATTTTTTGATGCCGCTGCTCATGGAGACTCATACTGTATATGGCTAAGGTAGGTGCCTGTTTTGGTTTTAGGTCGGTAGCAGCTTTTGTTTTGTAAATATTTAAGTGTTTGAAAATAAGCCCCCGTAAGAATCGGCCCCGTACCCGTGTCATGTCATCAGGCATGCCATACAAAATCTAGTATAAATGTTTGTGCAACACTAGTGTTTACAACCAAATATACCATACTTCTCACTATCTGGCTGCTTTCATATACCAGTGGTATTGTCCTCTGGTTTTTATTATGACATACGCTTGTAGCTTAACTGGAATTCGTTGTCCCCATGCTGCGAGTGTTGGCCAGCCCTTCAGGGAATTGTCTGCTGATCCTTGTTGAGGCACCACACCTCCAGTTGTTCTTGTTATTTTATCCGGCATGCCATCTGAGGCTGACCTTGTCTAATGATCTGTGGCTCTTGTCATGTTATATGTCACGTATGTAGCAATTGGATCGTGTGATGTCAGACGCTTTCCTACATAGTTGCTCATTTTACCAATGATTTACAACATGTAATAAGAGGAGCAGTGAGTTACAGGATGTGCAGAATAGTGACATTTTTCAAAAATTCCAAGGAACAAACATCCTGTCAATTAATCTTATGAACTTTTTCATTATCAGGCTTGGGGAGAAACGGGATGCATGTACTGTTATCTAATCAGAATGTAAAAAAATCTCCACCTAACTTTTAATCCTTTACATTTAGAGAAAAAAAACACGATCAAATTACAGGTAAATCAAGGTGGGGTATCACTTATTTTTTAAATGGTAAATTTAATACACTTGTATCATGCCTTTCCACTGTTCAAGGCACTCAAAGCACTGTATCCTCATTTACATAGTGATGACACAGCATCTGGAGCAACGTAGGGTTCAGCATCTTGCTCAAGGATACTTAGACAAGGTCACCGAGGTGGGAAATCGATCCCACAACCTGTGGGTTGGGGGAAACCACTACTCTACAATTGAGCCACACCGCCACAGACTAATACCTCATTCTCAAGCATATTTAAGTAACAATTTAACCTTGAGTAGATTTGTGAAAGCTATACATTTCATACATGACTTAATCTAAACTAGTCTTTTTATTATGACTGCCTCAAATGGCTGGAAATGGGACTCTGTCGCTTAAAAACAAAACAAAAAAACCCTCCCTCCTCTCCCCCATGGAACATTATTTGAGTAAAAAAAAATCATGTTGTCTGTGTTTTTCATGCGACTTTTAGTCTGCCGAAGCCCTAAATGTTGACTAATCTGTAGCATTACCTGGAACTTGTCTTGAGGGGAGGCAGGGCAAGGGGGAGGGAAGCATTGCAGCACACTTCAACTTCGAGGAGGAGCTCAGGGAAAGAGGAGAAGGTAGGTACCACTGAGCGTTTCAGCCAGTGTTGTTTTTGGTAGCCCTTTTAATTTTCGTTTTAGTCTTTTGGACAAACATACCTATTAGTCTTAGTCATATTTTAGTCATTTCAAAATTTGTCAGTCTTCGTCTATTTGATGAAACAAATTTCCTCTAGTTTTAGTCGATGTTCACTCAAAATGTTTTTTTATTTTTTTATTTTTTTGTAAAATTAAAAACTTATAATCCAAAAATAAATAAATGAATTAAGATTTCCAACAGTTTTAAATAAACATTGACAGACGAGCACTTATCGCAGCGTCTACAAGGACAACAGCAACTACGCGATGATAATACACACTCTGCCAGAAAACAGTGCTTTATTTTCAATTAACTATACTCAACTGGACGCCATGAACTGTATAAAAAAAAGAAAAAAAAAGTCTAGTTAAAGTTAAGAGGACGCTTGCCATGCTAAAATTTATGCTAATACTAAAGTGAATGCTATGCTAATGCTACAAGTTAGATTTAGTGGGTGATGAACACTCAGCACAGACCTTTAAAGACTAAAGCAACATTGTATACTCTCACTTGCCAAGTTAGAAAAATTATCTTAGCATGTGCTTCAAAATAAGCAAGTTGGAGCCTTGAAAGGACGCCAGTGATGGGGGAGGGGCACATCACATCTATGAGTGACATGACCCAAATACTCTAGTGATGCAGGCTGATGTATTACATGTACAATAAGAAATACGATTTGTGGACATATGACATTGTAGTTTTCTCGTTGTAGTCTTGTCAGATGAAAACTGGTCTCATATTTTAGTCATCCAAGAAATGTTTTTTAACTCGTCATTGGAATGAAAAAATTGTTCTTCGGTGAAATATTTTCGCTATCATCATCGAGGACGAAAACAACAACCCCTCTGTGTTTTTAACCAGTGAATGACCATATAGCAAGATTAAAAGATAAAAAAAGTGACATTTGCACGCAAAAAAACCCCACAAAAATATATACAGTATATATGATGTTTGCATGCTTTCTAACTGTGAGGCCGAGCAACCTTTACAGACAATACAGACAAGGCAACTATAATTTCAACTTGGACAGGATTGAAAACATTCCATGCAGTATATTAAGAGATTTACTCCACAAAACCTTTTTGAGTGAAAAGCTTTTAGTCGAGCCCACACAACGTCAAACAGGAGGGAGAGTTTAGAGCTGCATGTTTGCCTTTGTAATGACTTCTCATAGGAACCCAGACATTGACTGTTGCAAATCCCTATTGATTTTGAGCGCCGCTTTTTCCGTCCCAAATACAGCCAAAAGAATGACGTCTATGTGACACTCTTGTCTGCCAGATTGGTGTATATATTTACACCACAGTATTTTCTTTTTAAACTCGTGTTGTTTTGTGTAAAGGCAGGTCTATTGTTGTTCATGCGAGTGTTTAACTGCAGCAGCTGGCACATTCAGTTCAGTCCAGGAAGCCCAATTGAGAACCATCGATCTAGCCTGGAGAAAACGAAAAGATAACCTGAGGCTATTGGTAAAATGTTTGTTCACATTGGGCATAATCTCAAACCTAAACTCCCTCTGGTGATCACAAGGTCAGAAGGTGATTTGCCTTAATCAGTTTGTCTCCCTCAATGAGTTTGGCGCCACCTTTTTTTTTTGGGTGGGGGTGGGGGGTGGTACCACTATGCAGTGCAAAACTCATTAATTTGGAGCAGCTTCTGTGGTGCAAGTCCATGTAAAGTTAAAATAAAGGTCTTCTTAACTTGAACCTTCATAGAGAGAAATGCTGTAAACATTTCAAATTGTTTCCCACAGGAATGAAAACCCTTCAAACCCCACTTTTACATTTATGTAGATTTTATGATGGTGAGAGCTTAAGCTCGTATGAAATTAATCGCCCGTACAAGTTCATATCTCCTAATAAGATTAACATTAATTTGAGTGCACTACGTCACTATTGCTGATGTTTTACACTCAGATATTAATAGTACAGTGGTACCTCGAGATTCAGCACAGGAAAATTTTAAAGAATTTTTTTCCCCGAAGCTTCTCTCTTTATAGACAAGTTTCCTGAGCGAAACATGGGGCGCGCCATCTTTGATCATTTCTGCTCTCAACGTTCGGTTTGGACAGAACAACATGAAGTGCGGTTGAAGTAAGCAGTGTGTTGACAAAGTTAAAACTGCAAAATCAAACCAGGGAAACCCACGGAAAATCCCAAAATGGATTCAGCACGACGTAGATGAGACTCTGAGACTTTCTGTGCTGTGCGTCAAGCGCATATATATATGGCTGGAATTGGAATGTTTTGACCAGCGACCAGCTAGTAGCTACACTGCGGCAGTGTGGATCTACCTTGCCATACACCTTAAATCGAAAACAGTGTGATGTGCTTTAAACCCAAATATCTATCTAAAACATTGTATTTTTGTTTTATTATCACTTCGTTGATCATTCGTGGATAAAATTATAACAACCTTTGCTGCCTGTGTTAATGTAAGGTGTAGATTGATACGTCGGCAACTTGAGTGACCAAAATAAGGTGGAATTACGCATAAAATTTCAGTCGCCGAATGCAGAAGGGCTGACACGGATTTACTACAAGGTATGTACATATAAACAAAGATAGTATGTCATTCTTTTTCATTGCAGATATTGATCGCAATAAAACATTTGGACAATATCATTCCATTTCTTGTTTTATTTAAAACGATTGGTGCATGTGCAAAACAGGTCAATATATCACAATTTATAAAATCATTCGAAAAATATTAACGAAGGTGGAGCATAAGTTGAGTGTTCCATCATCATAGTAGAACATCTTGATATATTTCCATCAACGTACAGTAAGTGTTGTTGTGAGGCACATCAAGTTGTCTTCCCTTGCCTAAGAGCGTTTTCCACCTGTAAACAAACAAAAAGCTTGTAACACTTGCATTTATGCGTTTACATAATTGTGCCATTCTAAATTGTGATTAGCAACAGGCCAGCAGCAGATAGATGTGTTGCAGCAGCAGTACAGTAGTTGTAGTAAATAATATTAAACAATAATATTTAACATCATGATTACAATCATCATCATAATAAAAATATCAAAGACAACAAGTGGTTTAATGCTCAAGATTTCAGCTTTAGTATTTTCTGAACACCGGACACATGAAAATGCAGGGATAGGAAGAACATACCTTCCAAAACACCAGCAGCAACATGGCTACATAAATACCTAATCTTTATGGTGGCACGGGCTTGGTTCCACATCTGCCCTCATGAACATGTTGTCCTCCCATTACATGATGATGGTAGATGGGTGCGATATTTCCAAATTGTCTTTTTTGAGGGAGATTGATGAGTGATGCAACTCCAGTTCCACTGTTGTTTTGGATGGAGAACGTGTAAAACGGATGTCGCAAGCAGAAATGCGGAAGTAAAGCGGAAGTACCTCAGAAACGTGTCTGTATTACAAAAAATTATTCATCATATGAAAGATAATACATACAGTAATAGACAATTCTCACTCACAGCAATACAATAATGTTACTACATTTGACTATAAATGTATTCAAACGATTGGGAAGTATAATATCCAAGTTGTTAACTTGGACCTCTTTACTTCTATATAATTGTATAAATTTGTCACGTCATTTCCAGCGTTTACTTTTTTCCCATTGTCGTCTCAGCAAACTGCTTTAATCAGAATTTGCCTGCTGTAATTTGCGACTCTTGTTCCTGTGAGGAGTTTGAATAATGCAAAGCTGTGTCCTTAGCTTCCACTTAAATTTGTCTGCTCAGCAGAGAATGTGACAAAGACAGACTCAGTCGGGGAGGTACAGAAGGAATGGCAGGGGGGCACACAAAAATGAAAGAAACTTAGTAGGAAAGTGGACAAAGAGATGGAAAGAAACCACTTCAGACACACTGTAGAAAAATATAAATAGAACGGTTGATTGTAACAGAAAGGTCTACACTGTGCTGCATTTCGATTAGGTTTCCAAAGGATATGTAATGTGATTTGCTTGGGTAATGAGACAAGAAGTCATTTGTACTTTTCAGTGAGGGGTCACTGCTTGTCTTGCCTTTTTTTGGTGCATTGTACCTACATTATAACCTCATCCTGATTACTGGAAGGTTGAAGACGTTTATTTTTAGCAGAGTGGAACACTCGTGGACAGCACTTGATGAATGGCAATGGTCTTACATTGTGGCAGCAGCAACCGTAACGAGACTGTGTAGAGCGGTGACAATTATTTTCTCACCGCATTGCTTTCTTTGGGTCTTAAAACCCCCCACAAATGATGAACTTTTAGTAGAAATTGTGTATTGACGGTTAGTGAGATAAATATTCTATATGCTGCTTTGATATTGTTTTCATCGCAGCGACCACTATAGATAGATTGATGATTATAGATCACAATAGATGATTGGCATTAGAATGCTTCATGTAGAACTATGGTGGATTTGTTGTAGTAAGAGCTGCATTGCCCCGTTTCAACATTTAGCAAGCCATCATTTTAAAATAAATTGTCATTCCTTAGAACAGTGCTGATCACATTCAGTGATAGCTATAATGTAGTCAGTACAACAGTGGATTATTTAGCTGTAATGACCTTAACACACTGAGTTGCTTTGGTTTTGTAATTAGTTCAGTGGCCCTGCCCTCTGGCACTTAATCAATTTTTAACTCTATCGACATCGCAGATTATTAGCATGAGTGTAAAGGTCCCGTGTGTCTGCCCTTTCACATTAATATTAGGCTGCGAACTGTAAAGGTAGAAACCATACTGTCAAACTATACGCCTAAAATTCTCTTAAAATTATGGGAAACGGGATTAACACATTTTTCGTCTCTGAAATGAATAGTTTAGATATATTTATTTATTCACACATGCCACATATTCCTTCATTGCTCGTATATTACTGTGTTTAGCTTGTTTGGTGGGCATCTGTGTCCTATGACTATTATTCTTAGTAAGAAAAGAAGTAGGAGCCTTTCCCCAAACCAAGGTTGTTGTAACACACAAAGATGTTTTTCAATCGTGCTTTACAGATGTCCAGGGAATTTCGAATTTGGTGTGAGCTACATGGTTGCCCTTACAGGTTCAACTTGTGTAATGACATCTGCCTACTTTTTTGCATATGGAACAATAAAAAGTGTATGATTCGGGAGGTCTGGACTGAATTTTCTCGAAGGCACCTTGGGGCACTTGAGAAGTGAGGTCCGGGCTGGCCTGCTTTTAATTGTTCATTCATGACTGAATGTATTTACAGTGGTAAGAAAAAGTATCTGAACCTTTTGGAATTTCTCTCATTTCTGTAAAAATCACCATCAAATGTGATCTGATCTTTGTCAAAATCGCATAGATAAAAAGACAGTGGTTGCTTTAACTAAAACCACTCAAACATTTATAGGACTTCATATTTTAATGAGGATGGTATGCAACTAATGACAGAAAGGGGAAAATAAGGAAGAGAACGATCATATTTAATATTTTGTGGCACCTTCCTTTTGAAGCAATAACTTCAACCTGACGCTTCCTGTAGCTGCAGATCAGTCTGGCACATCGATCAGGACTAATCCAGCCCCATGGTTTTCTCCAAAACTACTGTAGTTCAGTCAGATTCCTGGGATGTCTTGCATGAATCACTGTCTTTAGGTAATGGCACAGCATCTCAATGGGGTTGAAGTCTGGACTTTGACTTGGCCACTCCAGAATGTGTATTTTGTACTTCTGAAACCATTCTGAAGTTGATTTACTTCTATGTTTTGGATCATTGTCTTGTTCCAGCATCCATCCTCTTTTTAGCTTCAACTGTCTGACAGACCTAACCCTAACCCTTTTGAATTCATTCTTCCATTAATGATTGCAAGGTGTCCAGGCACTGAGGTAGCAAAACAGCCCCAAATCATGATGCTCCCTCTACCTTGCATCACGGTGGAGATGAGGCGTTGATGTGAGGTGAGCTGTTCCATTTTTCCTCCACACATGACGTTGTGTGTTACCCCCAAATAATTCAACTTTGGTTTCATCAGTCCACAAAATATTTCTGTGGAGTGTGTAAGTGCTTTTTTGTGAACATTAAACAAGCAACACTTTTTTTTAGACAGCAGTGGCTTCCTCCGTGGGGTCCTCCTATGAACAACATTCTTGGCCATAGTTTTACATATAGTTGAAGTGTGCACAGAGATATTGGACTGTGGCAGTGATTCCTATAAGTCTGTAGCAGACACTAAAGGGTTGTTTTTTTTACCTCTCTGCGTATTCTGAGCTGAACTCTTGGCGTCATCTTTGGTGGACGTACACTCTTTGGGAGAGAAGCAATAGTGCCAAACATTCTCCATTTGTAGACAACGTCTCTGACTGTCGATTGATGAACAGCCAGACCTTTAGAGATGGTTTTGTATCCTTTTCAGCTTTATACAAATCAACAATCCTTGATAGCAGGTCTTTAGACAACTCTTTTGACCGAGCCACGATGCACATCAGACAATGCTTCTCATCAAGACATTTCTTACCAGGTGTGTGTTTTCTAGTGGGCAGGGCAGCATTAAACCACTGTTCAGTGATTGGGCACACACCTGACTTAAATTGTCTGGTAAAAATTGGTTTCAATTGCTCTTTTAAGACTTCTTAGGCAGAGGGTTCACTTAATTATTTTTCACCTTTCTGTCATTGTTTGGTTTCTAACTTCATTAAAGTATGAAAACTTATAAATGTTTGGGTGGTTTTAGTTAAAGCAGACACTGTATTTTCATCTGTGTGAGTTTGACAAAGATCAGATCACATTTGATGGTGATGTTATGCAGAAATGTGAGAAATTCCAAAAGGTTCAGATACTTTTTCATACCACTGTAGCTTAGGTGATTATTGCTTTCTCTTTGCTCCTGAACTGTGTGTGTTTAGTCACCTCCTGTTCATTTAAGAGAATTAAAGAACCTGGTAAAAGAGAAAATCGACTTTTGTCTTCTTCAATAGGAATGCAATTCATCTATGATCAAGGAATTGGAGAACTTTAGGGGTTTTTAATTTCCTCAATTGTAAAAGTGATGTTGCATTTCTTGTGTCGTAATTTCACAGTCACACAGACTTTTAAATTCATCCATCTAAATGTTTTTAACAAATCTTCTAGATACATCTCTTGATGCGAAGCAGCATCAGTCAAAGTCAGTTATTTGTCTTTACACCCTTGCTTCATCCTCTTGTTTCCCCACCTAAGAAGAAAAGACAACCCAGTGAAGTTTAATTGCTGCACTTTTCATATGGTCCCTTGACAAGTAATAGCCATTCAGCACTTCTGTCCACAAGATAGATGCTGGACCCTGCTTGTCTGCGAGCTCATAGCCATGTGTGGTGCTTGCCCATGCTGGCTCCAGGAAATGCAGGTGAACTCATAAAAAAAAAAAAAAAATCAAAAAAAAAAATAAAAAAAAACAAAAGAAAAAAAAGCCAGCCATGCAGTGAAGGGGAAAAAAAGCTTCCATTTCTTGGAATCATACTAGAAAATGTGTGATGCCGTCTCAATGATGCTCACTGATTCAGAGAACTGAGTGGAGTCGAAACTTTGTTGCTGGTCTGCAACTAGTGCGGTAATAGAATCTGCTCTTGCTGTGCTGCTCACTTTGCAGTAGCAGCAGCAGGACATTCTTACAACAATACAGTAAGCCTTAAGAATACATTTAGTTCACAAGTAAAACAAACATACTAGAATCATTTTAAATTATTTAATGCGGTGAGCAAAACTCACTTTTCAACCTGGCATTATGTTCCCTTTCAATGTCAGCAAAGTCATGTGAACTGCTACGGTTCCTGACAAACCTCATGTCATAAATAAATGATGCAGTTTTAATCAATCATACTGACTTAAAGAGCAGCACTATGGTTGTGTCAAATCCACAAATTCAATATGGCCTTTCCTTACGGCAGTATTCGTGCGTCTTCAAACTCCTGTGGGAAGCCTTTGGATCGACTGCTGTTTAATTTCACTGAAGGCCATTTTCTGGTTGCTTTCTGTCACCTTGCTAGAAGACAACAGACATTAGTAGTAGCACGCTACTATGACTGTACTCAGTTACATTTACTTCAGTAATGTTTTGAGAGAAGAAAAAAAAATACTTCTAAGAGTTCGGGAGGAACAGCTACTCTTTTGCCATAACTTTGGTTTACACTGGAGTCATTACATTTTTTCCATAGGCGGAGTTTGACTTTTGGGGCACAACATGTTGATGACCCCGAAACGCAGTGTGAACAATAAAATTAACATATAAGAATATTTATAATAATAAGTTGAAAATGAGTGTTTTTTTGTTTTTGTTTGTTTGTTTCCAATCATTCTTGAGGGGAATTGTAAATCAGGCTGCTCAGGACAGCAATACTTTTTGCCGAGATCGTCATTCATTGAATATGGTACGCCTGCCGGTGTCGTGCCAATATAGTTACCCCCGTCAAAAATTGTATCCCCTGGGCGGAGCCACTGCGCTGCATTGATTTGCTTGATTTGCATGTTTTGGTGATGTAGTTATCTACGAGGTTTTAAAACATGGCCCACCCAATAAAAAAAAAAAAAATATATATATATATATATATATGTTGTATAAGGTAACATACGTACTGAACGTAAAAAAAGGCAATGTTTGACTGTTTTACTAGTAGAATCACCTAGAACTGTTATTACAGTAATTCAAGTCCTTTATGGAGTTTCTCCAGTTTGATAAACGTCGATGTCCAAAATATATAACTGTGGTTTTCTGGCTTCAAATAATTGTTTAAGTAGACATAACTCATAACTAATGTTTGTGTGTGTGTGTGTGCGCTCCTGCGGCCAGGGGATAAAATTTTTTGACGGGAGTAACAACATTGGCAAGACATTGGTGGCTCTGTTGTACAATTGGCATCTTTAGTGGGGCAAAATGAATCCTCACCATTTTGACGGTGGTCTCTGACGTTTCATGGTCCACGTTTTCAATCCTTGGTTCTTGCTCAGTAGTTCTTGTCGCTTTTGAAAGCTTAGGTTCAAATAAATTACGTATATCAATCTTGCCTCTTTGATCCTCGGGTGGTTTTGGCTAAGCAAAGCAAATGACCGTCTAAGGTGGTAGTCACACCTGGCCCCCCCTTAAACTCTGCGTATGATTTTTTCCTCTTCATTCCACATATTAGATTTTACTTCATTTTTGCCAGTAATGGCCACAGTGGCTCTACCAGATGCACCAATGGGACGTCGCAACAATAATCACATGATTCCATTATACCAATCAGCCATAACAATTCAGTCACATGATCACACAAAACTTGCATTTGAGAGTCTTATGATCACGCCGGCCTGTTCAATCACATGGTGTCTTTAAAACACCATAAAAATTAACTCTTAGATGTAGCGTGATACTGCCAACATTACTCTCAAGCGCGGATTTCAACCTCTTTCGCAGTTTTTGTATGGCACTGATAGACAATGGAAAACCGGAGATATGATTGTTTTATTTTCATGATAGGAAATGTTCCTTCTCTGCTGGGCGGCAGTCATGATCTATGGATGGGTGATGTTTTATTTCTGTAGATTTTTCTGGTGAGAATTAGATGATTTTTGTCAAGTTAAAAAAACGTTTTTGGCCTAATATGGTCATATTTAATAGGTTGTAGGCCATTTTAATAATAACAGTTCATGTAGATGACATGCTGTGAAAAAATATACTGTTAAAAAAAAAAAAAAAAACATTGTAAGCAGTTATTCATAACTTGAGTGTTCTTTTAACCAAATACATTTTTACTTATACTTGAGTATTTTTTTTGGATGACTACTTTTACTTGAGTAATATTTTCATGAAGTAATTCTGCTCTTACTTGAGTAAAAATTTCTTCTACCGGTGGTGGACGAAGTACTCTACTTAAGTAAAAGAACAGATAAACGGGCAAAAAAATGATTAAGGAAAAGTACAAGTATCTAAGAAAAATTTTTAAAATTTACTTTAAATTAAAAAGTAAAAGTATTTTCTCCCAATACAAGAATAAATGCCAGTTATAAGAGAATGTGTATACAGTCCTTTTGCACCCACAATATTACAAATTTTCACTTTTTAAAACTGTGCAGAATGGAAAAAGCAAGCAATAAAATTGACTGCACTGTGAACGGTAGCTTAACAAGCTAAAAGCTCCACATTCGACACGGTTGATCACAGCATACTACTCAGCAGATTGGAACAGTGGGAAGGGGCTTACTGACACTGTTCTTCAGTGGTTCACATCTTATTTACATGATAGGGATTTATTTGTGTCAATTGGAAACTATCAGTCAGAACGAACCAAATTCACATGTGGAGTCCCTCAAGGGTCTATTTTTGGACCACTCTTATTTAACATCTATATGCTTTCGCTAGCTCAGATTATAGAACAGTATGACATCTCCTATCACACCGATGCAGATGACACACAACTTTATATTTCTGTGTCCCCACAAGCTCATGAAAAAAAGTACATATTTTATCTGTTCATGATAATCAAACATATGGAAAATAAATAGTTTTACAGAGCATTTCACCTCAAAGTGGATATTATAACCGTGATTGTTGTTGACGAAGTTGCTTTATTTTGAAAGGAAACCGGTAGTTTTATTTTGTATCAGTGCTAAATGTTTCCAGGATGGTGGTATTTTTGTTCTTGCAGTCCCTCTACGCTATCCAGAAAAAATAGACTTCCGCGTCAAGCCGACGGTTACCCGCGGTACGTCGTAAACGGTTCCGCAGTTGGTGGAAATTGTCATATTGATTAGTATGCTTGCGAATACCTACGACATCGTGAATGCAGCTAACTTGTCGCAGCCGCAGGCGGTGCGAATTCGGGGTCACTCAGATTGAAAATATAGAAGCACAAAGGAGGTCTACCAAACTCCCCATGTGGCATATTGAAAATTTTCCAGCCTTTAAATACACTCAGATTTACCATCCTGTGTCTAAGCAGCTGAACATACTCTATGTGCACATAGTCTTTAATAGACTATTAGGTGTTTGTGCAACTTTAGTGTTATATTTTAAGCAGAGGTGGGTAGTAACGCGTTACATGTACTCCGTTACATTTACTTGAGTAACTTTTAAAAAAAAATGTACTTCTAAGAGTAGTGTTACTAAGCTATACTTTTTACCTTTACATGAGTAGATTTCTGAAAGAAAAAAACGCTACTCTTACTCCGCTACTTTGGGCCACACAAGAGTCGTTACATTTTTCCTTTATTCGACATATTAGATTTATTTTACTTTTTTTAGCCAGCGATGCTAAGAGTAGCTCTACCTATTTCAGCAACGAGACGTCGAAACAGTAATCACATGACTCCATTATACCAATCAGACGCAAGCTTGCCGTTCTAGTTTCACGCCAGCCTTTTCAACCATGTGGTTCCTTTAAAGCATCGTAAAAAAGAAGTATTTGATATAGAGCACTGCCCTTAACATGACTCAAAAGCGCGGATTTTAACCACCCTCCCAGTTTTCATTTGGCACTGATTGACCACAGAAAACTGGAGATATGATCCTTTTAATTTCAAAATACAGTGGTACCTCGACATTATGTAGCTTCGACAAACGATCTTTTCGACATCCGACGTAAAATTTGACACGCCATTTGTTTCTACATCCGACGAAATGCTCGAAATACGACGATTCATGACAGCGTCACAATTTCATTGTTTTCCCGCAAGACTGACGCACAGCGGATTTTCTCGTGAGATAAATCAACATGGGTTCCAAGAATGTTAAAGCAGGTGGTGAAAAATAAAAATAAAAGGTGAGGCTTACCATTGAAATGAAGATGAAATGATGGAAAAATATGAGCGTGGGGTGCACGTTCATGAACTGCTTGACAATACTCCGACGATCTTTGTTCGCCAGTCTTTATATGTCAAGGTGACAATTATTATTCTGGTACCATCGCCAAAGAGATCACCAGCTTCGTCAGGTTGTTAATCATTTAATTCAGAACTTGAGCAACACAACACGCGTCGCCAACTGATTGCAACAACACGACGTGAAAAGAGAAAGTCAACTGCACTCTCTCACTCTGCCGTCAGCCCCGCGGTATGTTCAGGTACACTACTCAAAATACATAATGTATTTTTCTTGCTCTCGTAATTGTTTTTTGCAATAGTAACAGCAGTATTCATTAAGGATTTTGTAAAAAAAGCACTGAGCTGGTGTGACTAGAAGAATGGATACCACTGCAGATAGTCCAGTTAGAACAATAATGATGCCCATCCTGAATTAATCAGACCAAAACTTTCTCTTCATCAACGTGTTGCCTTTTTATTTTCTTTCTATGAGAACGTAGGTCTTAACTTTCTTTAGGTGGCCAAAATATGTCTGATCATAAAAACAACAAATTGCAACTGCAACCAGGGGGATCCAAAATACGTAACATGCAAACAACCTGGCATTTTAACAGATTTAGTGTAGTTTTTTGGGCTGTGGAACGAATTAATGAAATTATAATGTATTCCTATGAGAAAATCCTGCTCTACACACGGCCATTTCGACTTACAAACAAGGTCTTGGAACGAATTAACTCCGTATGTAGAGGTACCACTGTATTCTAGTAATTATGAACTATTCACTATTCAAACTAGGAAGTATTTTCTCCACCAGAGGGCACTCATGCTCTTTGGACAAATAATGGTTCACTTCTGTAATATTTATTCTCTAGTTGGAATTCAATGTTTTTTTTTGTATTTCTTTGGCTTACTGTGGTTATGTAATGGGTTATAATACAGTATCATTATTACCCATAAGGTGACATGGAAGGTTGAGGTTTAAAAAAAAAAAAAAAAAAAAAAAAAAAAAAAAAACAGTGCCGCTAAAAGGACATTATAACAACAGTTCATATAGATAGAAAAAAATATCATTGTTTAAAAAAATATATATATACGTATGTTACTCACTAATTCAGTATTCTTTTCAACAAGTTTTTTTTTTTTATTTGAGTACATTTTTTGAACGACTACTTTTACTTTTACTTGAGTAATATTATTCTGAAGTAACGCGACTCTTACTTCAGTAACGTTTTGGCTACTCTACCCACCTCTGATTTTAACAGAAATTCTCTAATGTATGACAATTTACTAAATCCGAGAGTTCCGTTGTAATTTTGTATGGATGCAGAACCCCTATGTGATGCCCTTGCAAGCGAAGCTCTGAAGTTTACTGGAGAGTTTAATTGCCGTGTGATAAGGATTTATTCATTTTAACACATGAATCCAAAATCTGCAACCATGAAAAAACAATTACTTGCTTTGCTGCTTAACTGGAGGATCTGGATATATCAACTTACAGTCGGTCACAATTAATTTTTTCCCCCCAATTTAATGTGTTTAATTCGTAGTTTCGTAGTTGTTTGGTTCAATGAACCTCACAACAAAAAGGACATAAACAAAGGCCGTGTATTTCCTTAATTCCGACAGAAGGTTGCTGAGGGCACCGCAGTCCCCAGCTGGCTCCACTTAAGTGGAGGTAACTGAAGTGATTTAGGCGCCAGGTGGCCATTTGTCCTGGTTGATGCTTTCAGTATGTAGCCACCCGACATGGAAAAGAGCCCCCGGTGAAAATCGCTTTCCATTACATGTGACCCCATCTATAAATGATGCTCCCTGCTGATACAATAATTTGCCACCTCGCATACCAACCACAGCATTTTTTTTGTTTTGCGATGTAAGAGGTGTGTGAAGCATAATGCCCGTCTAAAAATAGCGTCATTTTATCTCGTTCCTTTCAACGCAATGTTTGGATGAAGGATTCCTCGCGAGACCCTGCTTGAAAATAATGCAATTTCATGTTTGTCTTGCTTTTTGTATTTACTTCAGCAACCCCCACCACTGCATAATAGCACAGTTTTGCTCAGTCAGCATCTTGCTATTGATGATATTATTAGAGCACAATGAAGGAGGAAGCGCGACTGAGCCGAGAGCTGCCGGATGGCCCTGTAAGAGATTTGTTTTGTTGGGTAACTGGGCAATCAATCCAACCAAAATAACAAATGATCATGTATTAGTTTTTGTGTTCATCTTTATCTGTCACTATGTGTCTATTTGTGTGTGGCCTATTGATGAAACAGTTCCACAGTAAATAACAGCATAGCATAGCAGAGCAAATTCACCAATGCACTCCTGACCTCGCATCTTTTCATAGCAAACAAAATGACAGAGAAGGAGATATGCACACATGAGAGCATACATGTGCGAGACAAGCAGGCATGTTTAAGGTAATTGCTCCGTTATTAAACCAACTTAGCTGCCATGGTTACTCCATCTGTTTGGTGAGGTACAAAGGAACATGACGCACATAAACATGTCTTATTTTTTTCCATTATTTACTTCTGGTTCATCAAGTGAACATTTGAATGTCACAGGTTTGGATATGTTTATAAATACTATTAACGTTACTAAAGAAAATTCAAAATTCTTGCCAAAGATGTTTTAAAATCAAAGGTGATATGCAGATATGACACAATATGAATCATCTACACCAGGGGCTTCAAACTTATATCCCCCAGGGTTGTTATATCTGACTGGCATGTTGTAGCTCATGCATACTGTACATAGAGAATCGTAGGCTTTTATTTTGAAATTGGCACTATAAAACTATAATTTATTTTTTTGATGGAATGTATACATTAATTGAACTTGGCTCACTTATGCGTTTGCAGTCACATTTATTCACATGCCCCCTCCCAACCAAGATGGATTGGACGTGTAGCACTGTCAATAGCTGCCAATGAGTTAACAAGGAGGTGACCCTAATACACCCCAAAACCAACAGGAAGCGACCTGAAAATAATAGAAAGTAACCTGGAAATGCCCTCCCAAAATATGAAGTCACCTCTGAATGCTCCTAAATGTACAGGAATTGATCCATAAATAGCAGGAGAAACAAGAGGAAAAAGGAAAGAAAGAAGTGACCTAAAACTAGCTCTTTGGCTTCCATTGACAATAGAGGATTTCCTTAAATTGAAATGACTGGCTATGAAAGATCATATTCTCGTCCCATTGACGGCGCTAGACATTTGTTCATTCGCGCCTAGCCTCCCAGTCAAAATTGATTAGACGTCTAGTACTGTCAATGGCAGCCAGTGAGTTAACTTATTTGGCCAAAAATAAACAGGTCCAGCCCACATCAGATGTACTTGCCATTAATTTGGCTTGCGAACCAAAATGACTTGGCACCCCTCATTTAAACCATCTCTATTGATTTATTCCAACTTGTTTCCCATTTACAAAATATAAAGTATCGTATCATTCTTAATTTGGTGTAGTACTACTCTTCCTATTTGTACAGTTAAAAATCTATTAAAAATATATCTTTATTAGAAACTTAAAGGACAGATGAAGAGTTCAATTCTTGAGCGTTTTACTCAGTTAAATTGTAATGAAGGCATCATTCACTGAGTCAAAACTCATATAACAAAAAAAACAAACAAACAAACAAACAAAAAAACATTTCAATTCACCACGTAGGTTTGAGTTACTGCAATCACAACACCTTAGCAATGAGGAACGCGCCTCGCTGCTAGCCGCTACCCAATGACATATTTTACAGAAGGACAGCTGACAGGTTGTATATTCATGTGAATATCATTCATTAATCACTAGATTTGTACAACTACCCGTCATGTTTGCAATTAATGATAGTTATATCCTATAACTGATTATCGTCTTTTGTTTTTCCCATCCAAAAACGGTTGTTTCGGCCCAAATTTGTTATGCTTGCGCGTTTTCTCCATACAAGGCGTGCACAATAGTAGTACACATGCATGCTGGATCGTTTAAGACAGCATTCTATTTCACCAACAGTTTGTGTTGGCGTTTTAATATTGGAAATAAAAGCGCCCGTGTACTGTAATGCAAATCCACACATCTAGACAAGGGCAATGACACACAAACACATTTGAAAACTAAAATGGCCAAAAAGCCTCGGTTTAACACCCCGTTTTCACAACACACAAATAAATTGCACACGAATATCCAAAAGCACTCTGCACGGCTGCAGCTCAACACTAACAACAAACAATAATATATGGCTACAATGCAAGCATGTCTTACCTATTTGAAAACGCCAAAGTAATAATAATACATTTTATTTGAAAGCGCCGTTCAGGCACTCAAGGTCGCTGTGCAATCATCTAAAAAACAATTATACAAATTAAAGACTAAAAACTGTCAAAATAATTCAAATAATAGTTAATAATAGATAATTTAAAACAATAAAAATACTAATAGATAAAAATAATTAGCAGAAAAATAAAACACAAAAAATTAGGGAGTATTATGGATAGGCGAGTCTGAACAGGTGAATTTTAAATCTGGATTGAAAAAGGGGGAGTGAGTTGGTGTTCCTGTGGTCGGGTGTTAGTAAATTCCAAAACCGTTGAGCAGAGTGGCTGAATGCTCTGCTCCCCATGGTGCTGGGGGGACAGACAGTGGTATGGATGTGGAGGATCTGAGGGCACGGGAGGGAGTTGTAGCATGGAGGAGGTCGGACAGGTATGAAGGGGCAAAGTTGTGGATGGTCTTGAATGTGAGGAGGAGAACGGGATGCGAAAGTGGACCGGGAGCCAATGGAGCTAGCGGAGAACTGGAGCGATGTGGTGGATGAATGGGGTACGGGTTATGATGCGAGCTGCTGAATTCTGGACCTGTTGGAGTTTATGAAGGGTCTTTTGAGGGAGGCCAAAGAGGAGAGAGTTGCAGGATCCAGGCGAGAAGTGACAAGACTATGAACAAGGATGGCTGCAGAATGGTGGGTTATGGAGGGGCGGAGGCGGTTGATGGTGCGAAGGTAGAAATGGGCAATCCGGGTAATATTATTGATATGTGAATGGAAAGGAAGTGTACTGTCCAGGATGATACGCAGACACCCGAAGGACAAAAATTGTCATTTTCAACCTCGAAACCTAAAAAATTGCAAATTTGTTTTGATGCCATGTTAATGCCTCCTCTGCCAGCAGTTTACTTTCCGTTCCAATAGTGCCTTATTTAACGTGACCCGATAGAAAGCAAGGTGTCAGGTGGTGTAAATAACAAAAAAATATATATATATTTTTTTCACATATATACAGTATTTAATCCCCCAAATTAAATACGCTACTGTTTCATTGTTTTATTATTTATTTATTTTTAACCCCAAAAAAAGAAAACAAAACTTTTTTCTTCTCCCCTAACCCTACCCGGTGCAAAAGAGGCTATTGAAAAATAAATAAATAAATAAATTAAAAAAAATAATAAAAAAAATAAAGAGGCTATTGGCGTTTCCCCGATAAGCATCATAGGAGATGTAGTTCTCAAATTATAATGTTATATTTGTTTCAATAAACACAATAATTAATCATTAACTCTCCGGTTGTTATTATAAAAAAAAAAAAAAAAAATCCAAAGTGCACTCTGAGAAAAAGTAAATCTGTTGAAATGAAAAGCAGAAGCAAATCCACCAGTCATGAGAAAACTATTCAATACAGCCCAGAATACACTAAAGAAAATATAATGTATAAAATCATTTTTGGAATTATTTTGTTGAATTTGACACCTTTGTACCTACAAATCAGAAATGACATGCAGTTCATCAATGCCGGGTATAATTGGAGTAAGGAAAATGCTGCAGTCAGAAAGCAATGTAGCTGAACTTCAAGGTGTACATACAAATGTAACTTAAAACTAATCAAAACAGTTCCTTACAAAACTGCCATTTTTGTTAAAAGTCGCCCAAATTTGATCAACCTGCCCAGTGATTTTTTTTTCTCCTGCTTAGAGTCTTTGAAAATAGCCCAACACTACATTGGACAGCCATCTTCACAACATCCTTCCACTATCAATTGAGATAAATCTGCGTGTAGTGGAAAGCCATTAAGTTTTTGGTGGTAATATTAGGTGATTTCCAGTCTTGTAGACCATCACAAAAGAACAAGAAGAGATATTGCATTAGGTACAGAGGTCTTTTTATTCATATTTTGCAGGTTATGTGGACAGCAAATATTACTTTGCTTCCTTCCAGCTTAATGCTTTTGGCTAAGTGACTGATTCTAATGGACATCTATCATAATTATTTCATGTAAATCTTCAATGTTTTCAACCGAGGGTGAGTTATTATGAAAATATGTTGCTGTGCGTAATCTCTCATGCCCTGTCTGAAAACCTGATCATCCGCCACAGTATCCTAAAATAGATCCTGTGTGACTGCCTTAGGCAAGCTGTGTGCAAAATCCATTAAAGCAGACCAGTGAATGTGTGAGGTCGTGTACAAACTACGTATATACTGAACTGTGATGATGGAAAGTTCGGGTGTAACAACGTGACGCGTATTCTGTGGCTGAGAGTGTATTGTATCACTGAGACTGTATTTTGTCACAGTGCGAGATAAGCTAAGAAGAGATTAGACAGAAATTCTCTTTGGATTTCTTTGCAAACAGACAGATCAGTGTGGCCCCAATGCAAACAAAATGCTATTTAATATTTATGATACTTACCGTGTAGTTGTCAGGCCACAGTGAAATATGAATTAGGCAAATATGAAAAGTATGATAGTTGATCATTGGGATTCCGTAAAAATAAACTTAGTTTAATTTACTTTTTTTTTTTTCTTTTCCCAGTGAATGAATTTGAAATTAAATGTCAGGTTGATGCAATTAAAAATAATCCAGCAGCAATTTAGCCTCTAATTAAGTTTTCTAACAAGAACTTGTTCTGCTGATAATTGAAATGGCAAAATATTTATTAACTACAAATGTCAAGTGAGGGTAATCAGTAGTCTTTCTCAAAGTCTTACACTGAAGTAGAATGAACAAAACAGAACATGTGACAGTTAAGTCAATAACTGCTACAAGTGTTTATTAGTTAAATACCAAACTGTAAATCTTTCTTTCAAAAACATTTCGGACAATTTGCGTGTCAATATTTTTGTTTACTACATTATATGATTAGAAATCATCTCATTTATCAGACATATTAGCTTGACTGTGTAACATAACGGATTCTTCCAAATGCTTGGCTGCTTACGTATGTCTATTTACTCTCAAACAGATAGACAGAAGCCTTTATTTGTACAAACATGTTTTAGTTACAAATGTTGCCAGCCAATCTCATGGCACATACAGTATATTGTAGACCAGTGTTTCCCAATCCTTTTTGAGCTGAGGCACACTTTTTGCATTGAAAAAATGTCAAAGCACGCCACCGTCTGAACATTCATTCATTCATTCATTTTCCATGCCGCTTTTCCTCACGAGGGTCGCGGAGGTGCTGGAGCCTATCCCAGCCAACTACGGGCAGTAGGCAGGGGACACCCTGAACTGGTTGCCAGCCAATCGCAGGGCACAAGGAGACATACAACCATTCACGCACCCATTCATACCTACGGACAATTTAGAGTGTTCAATCAGCCTACCATGCATGTTTTTGGGATGTGGGAGGAAACCGGAGTTCCCGGAGGAAACCCACGCAGGCACGGGGAGAACATGCAAACTCCACACAGGAAGGCCGAAGCCCAGGATTGAACCCTTGATCTCAGAACTGTGAGGCAGATGTGCTATCCACTAGTGTTGTATCGGTCGCGAACGATTCGTTCTTTTAGAACGAATTGTTTGGGTGAACGAGACCGAACTAATCACCATCTGCACTGATTCGTTCTATGAAGTTGGTGGCGCTTGTTCGCTGCGTGGGAGGGCGTTGAGCAAGCGGCAGCGTCTTCTGACATCGCACACGACCAATCAGACGCCAGCCTCATCGCGGGCAGGGGAGGGAGCGGAAACAGAATCATGGCGTATGTCACTCATTTCCACGTGTGGCCAATAAGCAGCCAGCGTGCAGGCAGGGGGGAAAGACTGAGTTTTGTCACTTCCCGTTCAGTGATTCGGTCCTCCGATTCCTGACCTAGCTTGCTGCTAACTTGACTTTCCAGTAATGACTATGCGGTGAACGAGTCATAAAATGAAAGGAAACGACTTTGTCACATATTTGTTAACGTGGAGCCTATCAAATGCTGCTCAAAAAGACAAAAACACCACACAAATCTAGCGAGCATGGTTTAGTGTTCTACTTTTCTCAACAGACTCGGGACTGTGCCTATGACGATATACTATCAAATTTACAGTAATTTAAAACACGCGTAGCTGCGAGGCAAGCAAAACCTGAGCTGCGGTCGCGTGACGGCAGTGAAGCGGGCAGAGAACTGTCACTATATGGAGGCTTCATGGCAGCGATATGTACCTCATATGTGCACAGAAAAAAAATAATATTTAGTATGATCACCATAATACTGATTTGCAATGAAACTGTATATACATGTCAATTTTTTCCGAGTGTTTTTTTTTTTTTTTTTCGTGTCAGAGGGTGTCGGTTGGTTTGACAAATTATGTCAATCCGTCCATCATGTGCTACTCAAGCGCCCCAAAAACAAAGCGCGCGGACACGGGAGATGTCGCAATATGTCTACATTTTTCTTAACAGACTAATGAGAGTAGAAAGGCGAAATCATAAAGCAAACAATTATTTCTCGTCAGCATTTGACGATCTGAGATGCGGGGACGACAGGGGAGCTGACCGGATTATTTTATTTATTAATACCAGTGCAAAAATTCAAAACGATCATCTTAATAATAAAAAACAAAAATACAACAGAGCGAGAGGTTAATATGATGTGTTGGCCGTTCCATAATTAGAAATTAAACTTTCGATTTATTTTTATTTTCGTGACAGCAGGCATGCCGCGTTGGCTGTTAGCAGCAGCATTGTATATGTGAGCAAGATCATGCTAAAGAAAGTCCGTGCGCCCCCGACCCCAAACCCCGACTTCCCCCTCAAAAGGAAAATGTTTAACCGTGTCCTAATTCGAAATGCAAGCACGAGCCATGACTTTGAGCCCATAAAACTAGGACAGACGAAGCGGAAGTTCTCCCTCGCTTTTGCAGCAGCGGGAGGGAGACGAGGCTGTCTCTGAGAGCAGAATGATATCGCCTGTCACTCATTTCTGAAACTACGACGAGTGGTCAATGTGCAAGAGAGGGAGGGACCAAGCAATGTCACTTCCCGTTCAGTTATACTGCGAAGCGGTCTTTGGTGATTCGTTCGGCAACGTCACTTCCCGTTCACTAACCGAACGATTCATTTGGGTGGGGAGGGAGATGAGGGGGGCGAACGATTCGTTGAACGATTCGTTTGAACGAATCGTTTTACTGAACGAACCGGAATGGATTCGTTTACTCAAGTGAACGACAGATCCCGTCACTACTATCCACTAAGCCACCGTGCCGCCCCCGTCTGAACATCTTAATATTAAAAACTCTGCAGCCTATTGGGGATGGCATGGCTCAGTGGTAGAGTAGTTGTCCCCAACCCAGAGGTTGTGGGTTCAATTCTCTGCCCTGATGAACTCGCCGAAGTATCCTTGAGCAAGATACTGAACCCCAAATTGCTCCTGGTGCTGCATCAACACTAGGTAGATGGCGATGTAGTGTAAAGCGCTTTGAGCGCCTTGAAAGGTGGAAAAGCGCAATACAAGTATAACACCATATTAACTCATTTGCTCCCAAAAACATATAAATACATTCTGTTTTTAATTGTTTCAGTGTCCCAAAGACGTATTTACACGTCTTTTACGTTTTTTTCATAAGAGACATCTTTGGGTTCTGATTCAACTGAGCTCCAAAGCACAAAGCTGAAAATCCATTTTAAAGCCATAAAACTCGCCATTGGAGGGCAGTAACACATTTGGTAAGACCCGCAACCCGATTCAACGGCAACAAATGGCCGGGCCACACGGCCGGGGCACCGGCGGAAGGATGCCAGGCGGCGGACGACTGAGCAGAACAACTGAGAGGACGCCCGGGATGCCAGGCGCTGGACCACCGAGCAGAACGACCAGGACCACCAGTGCAGCGGACGTTGTCGTTGAGTCCATGCTGCTCGCTGAGTAGACCCAGCAGAAACTCAAAAAAATCCATCTTTATGAGACAGGCGGCGATGTGGGGAAAATTTAACCCAACTGTCGTGGCCACAACAACGTCGTCTTAGTTAATTATGTGTAAATAAGTTGTTACTTTGCTATCAAAAGCTCAATTTGTCTTGTTGTTTATGTATTTTTGTTTTTTTATTTTGTAAAAGGAAAACATTATTCAGATGTCTGGGATGTAACTAAAGCAAAAAATAGCTGTGTTAAAGTTAAAGTTGAAATGTATGCTTTAACAAAAAGCTAAATGCCTCAGTTTTTTCATCAGAAATTGGAAAATTAAAAAAAAAAATATATATATATATATTATAAAAAAATATTTCCTAATGCTGATTTCTAAAGAATAGAAAAAGATATGAGCTTACTTTTTTTCTCCTGCTGAAAGAAGAGAGTCTAATCTTTCTTTTGGTGGGTGTATATGTAGCAATAGAACAGAATTTTCTGTGGGCCTTGCAAAATCAGTCAAAATCCAGTAAAACGGCCGGGAGCGAAGGGCCTTGCTCCGGTCAAAATGGCTGGGAGTGAATGAGTTAATAACATTAAGTCATTCTTATCAAAGTTTTATCAACAGGAATCAGACAAACAAAAAAGTATTTCAATATCAAATTCACCACACCGACCCTACGTCACCAAAAGTTGAAGTCCGCGGATCCCCGAAAAATTTCTAGTTCATACACTGTAAAAATGAGTAAAATAACAACTTCTGGTTCATGCACAGTAAAAATGGGTAAAATAATCTCATGATTTCATGGTTTCTTTCTCTCAATGTTAATTCAATCTCCTAACTGCAAAAACAGCATTTGTATTCACATAGGCCTTACGTCGCCAAAAGTTAACCTGTGAAACAGTGCTGTTTTCATCAACGATGACTATAACCAAAATATTTAGTCAACGAACAATTGTTTTCATGACGATGAAGCGACAATACGTCTTTTGGGAGACTAAAATACTACGAGATGAATGCCAGTTTTTCTCTGACGAGACGAGAACGAGACATAAATGTGCAATAGTTTCCATCATGTGCACAATGTGTGGCATTTTATGTGTCGTTAGCCTGAATCGTAGGAGTGTTTGGTTGTGTCACTCATGTGACATGCTGCGCACCCACCAACTAGCCAAGGTCCAGGCTTGCTTGTTTTGAAACACACACAGTAAGATTTGTTATCTTAACTTGGACAAAGAGAATATGCAATGTTGCATTAGCCTTTAAAGGTCTGTGCTGAGTGATCATCACACACTAAATTTAACTTGTAGCGTTAGCATAGCATTCACATTAGCATTAGGATAATGCTAACAGCGAGCGTCCTCTTAAACTCTCCGACTTTTTTTTTATATACAGTGCATGGCGTCCAGGTGAGTATAATTAATTGAAAATAATGTACTGTTTTTCTGCTGAGTGTGTATTATCATAAGTCGGTGTTGTCCTTGTCAACGCTACAATATGTGCTCGTCTGTCAATGTTCATTTGAAATCGTTAGGGACCTTTATTTTTGGAGTAAAATTTTATTTTTACAGACCAAAACATTTTCAGTAAACGTCGACTAAAACTATACGGAGACAACCACATTTTGAGATGACTAAAATAGACCCCAATCACCAACGTCACACAATCACATGATCGCTGTATTGTGCCGCCATATTGTCCGTCATTGTGTGTCGTATTGTCAATGATTGTAATTTGAAAAGGTGGATTCACTTGCAAATTATGGAAGCCCCGGTGCTTTCAGACGCTGTAAACTCATTGGATGAGTTGCATAAAAGCTGTTATTTGGAAAAACTTCGGTCGATCCAGTCGCCAGATCCATACTTGATGCCCAAACCGATGTTTCTTCCCGTCCGGTCGGGTCCCGTGCGTCAGAGCTCATCCTGAGACCACAAAATTTCCAATCATACTCCAGTTTATGTCACGATGAGGAGTCGGGTACCCAAAATCGGCACCGGCCCGAATATAAACTGACATTTGGTCAGCTGAGCGTCACCGTTGTCACGATTGTAAAATGAAATTTGATCGACAACGGGCCGGTGTGTGCCGAAAAATAGCTGCCTCGCGTGAAATGTTCCCCCTGCCGGGAGCGCTTATTTATAACACTTTATTGATGTAAAAACATCAAATGTTTTCATGGACGCACAACAGTAATGGATTTATGATTGTAAGATCAGTTTTAAATAATTAAATTACACAAAATATTAGTAATGTATTTTAGTAACAAATCGTGGACTGGGCCACATAACCATCTTTGACCAGAAATGTATTAGTCTGCAGGTTGTCACGACCATATCCCGATGACAATCACACAGGTATGACATTGATTAGTTTAAGCAGTGTAAAATAATACATATTCACGGTACAAGAAAGTCGTTTCCGCGTGGGCGCTCCCATCAGGGGGGACATTTCACGCAGGGCGACTATTTTTCGGCACAACACCTGTTGTTGCGCTCACCTTCTTGCTGCGCGACCGTGGGGATGAGCTTCGTAGTCTCCATCTGATGATGTCTGCGATCGTGTTGGCATCATATTGATGTTTTCGCCACTGTCTAACAGCTGTCGACACAAACGCATCATGGACCGAGATAAACAAACCGTGCTGCTTTCGAGATTTGCCCTTTTAACAATGGGCACACAGCAACTACTAAAATGACTGTTTATCTTCTCTGTTACTGCAACCAACCGCCACACATCCCTTCTCCATTTTGATTATTCAATGTTAACGATTGTCAGGAAGGTTTTTGGGTTCGTTTACTAGGCGGTGATTCCTTAGACAAGCAGAAAAACACGCAGCAATAGGAGGAATGTACGTAGCGGTAATATGTAAACACGATGAGCTGACGGACAATATGGCGGCACCAGTCAGGGGGTCGGAGTTGTGACGTCACGTGATTGGGGTATATACTAGGGTTCACTGCCGTGAAACAAAGCTACGGGTTTACGTAACGCAAAAATAAACTTTAATCTCGCAATATTCAGGGGTGAAAGTGGGATTCAGGGCCAGAACGCAGTTCCGGTATAAGATTCAGGGCCGGAATGTTGTTCTGGTATACGGTGCCTGGATACCGAAAATATGACGGCAACTGTCAAAACGCTATGTAAAAAAAAACAAACAAACAAAAAAAAAAAAACACTAAGCTGCCACACATGCATTTCTTCTCCAAGAAGAATAGAATCTACCATCATCAGATTTACATACACAAGGGTTAACAACAAGCATAATGAAGTGCTTGTGTGGCGTAATCCGTTTCCACCAGTATTTATTATTTATTTTATTCCACGGACAGCATAGAGTTTCCCCAGCTGCTGCAGTTATCCGAGTCTGACAATGATGTGTCACGTCAATGTGCGAATGCACACAGCAAAGCAAAACGCCTGGACTCATTTATCAGTTCAATTGGCTGACATACCGACATGTGATCAGCAGAGATAGTTAGCTCTGATTGGTTCAAATGTGCATGTTTTCTGGAACAGCAGAAAAAAAAAAAAAAGTTGAATTGATGTGACGGCAATTCAACATAAAATGGATCAAATCTTTAAGAGCAACGAAAGAGATGAGGCTTATTTGTCATATTTAGTTTTATTTGCTCTGATGGGGAGGTTCACTGCTGTTAATGTGCACTTTGGACTTATTTATATTTATATTTGTTCATTTATGTTAGGCTACTTATTAATTTCCTTATGATTTAAAAAAGTCCATGTTTGCGCGATCTTCAAAATATATTCCATTTCACTCTGCATAATATGTCATTTGTGCTTATTTTTCTGAATGTATGTTAGTTACATCTTTATTATTTAAAAAAAAAAAAAAAAAAGTAAATGTTTACATTGACGTCAATTTTAATATACATCCTATGTTCTTAAGTAGTTAAAATTGAGATTTTGCATTTAGTATGTGAGGAAATGAGGGAAAATAAAAATTAGGAGGTGGAGGTTAGGGTTATTGCTGTTTTTGTTAACTTTTATTTTGCAAATCATTGAAAAAAATACAATTTTGAATGAAAATCAGTTTTTGTATGTGTTATAGAAATAACTGTGCTAAAACAGTTTTCTTTGCATTTCAGTAGTTTAAGAGGTTTGATCCCCCCCTCCCCCCCCCAAAAAAAAAAAAATGAAAGAAAAAATAAATAACATTTCTGGCTCCGTGGCGACCTTCATGTTGGGGAGTTCCGGCAAGAAATTCTAGCCACTTTCACCCCTGGTAATATTCCAGTTTTCTCTCGTGCTATTACGATTACAAACTTGTGATTTTACAATGTATGACTTAATTATTGTAATATTATGACTTTCATCTTGTAATAAGGTGACTTCTCATAGTCCTATGTGTTGCATCCATCCATTTTCACTAAGAGTGATGGGAACAACAGCACATTATTGTCAGATAATTTCCCGCGGCACACCTGACCATCTCTTGTTTGGTTTGGAAACACTGTTGTAGACTTATTAGCACACAAAAACATGTTTGGCGCTAGCACAGAAAGGCGTGTGTAGAGATTTGGACTTCAAGCCTCAGAACAACAACGTAGATGTGATCATCACTTACAAGTGAAGCCACTCAACATTGTGGAGTGACTACTTCAAAAGATAGTGGAACACTCATTGACGCTCTGTCTACATAACCATAATCAATACTGCACAGGTACCTCGCGCGCTTTCGTCGTGCAGTAAGACTCCACAATGTAATTAAGTGTTATGCTCTGTTAACATTCGGTGGTGCTGTTGTTTTGGCAATGGCCTTCAAATGTGCTTAGCAGTCAACTTAATATTGTCAGTGTGACAACCACTTGCTCAACTCTACTTGAGAATTGATATACCGGAAGCTTGCTTCTAACTCTTAAAATTGACTGAGTATAACTCAAACAGCCCTGCGATTGGCTGGCAACCAGTTCAGGGTGTCCCCTGCCTACTGCCCGTAGTTAGCTGGGATAGGCTCCAGCAACTCCGCGACCCTCGTGAGGATGAAGCGGCATGGAAAATGAATGAATGAATGAATAACTCAAACACTTTGTGATTTAGAGTGCCACTGTACTTACATGCAATAGTCATTTCAGTTAAGATTATACTCGAATACAAACTTCATTTGTGCCTTCACTCACAAGATTAATCTGTTCCATGACCGCACTCATATACTAAGTAATTTATGTCCAAAATTAGGAGCACTTTGTGTAGATGTCTGGAAGCATAGTTCGTCGACCCAAACACTGCACAAAAGTACTGTAGGCCTATATTTATTCATTGCCAGCAGTGGACATAGTCATAAAGAATCCCAGTCTCATTTCCGTATTTGAGTCAACAAACAACACATTTTAACCCACTCACACAAATCAGGTCTTTGTTGTTGCACCGATGCAATCTTCATTGTTTTTATTGCCACATTTCTAAAAGCTATGATGACATTTGAAAGGCATGTAGGAAAATTAAATTGCAGGTAAACCACAATTGTCGCTGCTTAACCCGCATTATCACGAGGATATGCCACAAATCTTTTTTTCAAATTAAAGCAAATATCAAGCAAGGTGGATGAAGTACCCACTTTTTTACTGAAGTAAAAGTAAAGATAGAATGGCAAAAGAATTACTTAAAAAAAGTACAAGTATCTAAGAAAAAAATACTCAAATAAAAGTACAAAATTACTGGCTTTTAAATTTTCAAGTAAAAAGTACTTTCTCCGGATGCAAAATTGTTATATATATGCTAACCACTTAGCAATATAGTGGCAGCACGGTGGCTCAAGGGTGAATCTGCGTAAATGGTTGTATGTCAGATGATAGGCTGGCAACCAATTCAGGGTATACCCCGCCTACTGCCCGTAGTGAGCTGGGAGGGTAGGCTCCAGCACCTATGACCCTTGTAAGGAAAAGCGGCATGGAAAATGAATGAATGAATATATATACACATACACATACACACACACACACACACACACACGCACACACGCACCCACACACACACACATACATACACACACAGCGAGAGATCTGAGCCGATAATCACAGAAAGAACCAAAATATTCATTCCTCAATTTTATTTAAAACTGCAGAATGGAAAAAACACAACCAATAACATAACAATCAACAAGCTCAAAAAACTCAAAAACATAGATCGCAATCCGTCATTACAAAATTAGGCGCATACAACCACCTACTGTACAAGAATGTGCAGCACCCATCTGAAGGCACAAGGCCCTCACTGTTTTTGTTGGTCAATATCTTGTTCACCTGCCTAATCTTGCTTGTATTCGCGTTGCTGCCTCTAGTACTCGATTACGGTATAGTTGCAAGGGGCTTATCGATTGCGCTTGAGGCATGAAAATGAAACTATCAATTCTCAATAAGAAAAAAACAAAAGTAACATGTAACGCAAACGACAATTTGAAAAGTGGTAGAGTAATAAGTACAGATACGTGCTGCAAAAAATAGCGAAGTAAAAGTAAAAAGTACCACTTTACATTTGTACTCAAGTAAAGTACAGATACACAAAAAACGTACTTAAGTAGAGTAACGGAGTATTTCATTTCGGGCTGCAGCTATCGAATATTTTAGTAGTCGATTAATTGATGGGCTAGTTAGTTCGAATAATCGAATGATCGGATAAGGAACATGAAAAATCAAAATACCTCAGCTGAGCCTCAAACGGTATAATTTTTTTTTTTTAAATGAGGATCTATGTACAACAAAAGAACAGTCGGCTAAGTTACAAAGAAAATGTCCGCTAGATTAAATGCTATAAAATGCTAAAGTTTTTTTCACAATGCTCTTAACAAATGCTTCAGACACATATTCCCATAAAAAACAGCTAAATATACCAATAAACTAAACTATGAATGCATTAAAAAACATTAGCTCAAACTAAAACTTAGCTGGCATTGTTCTTAACAGGGAGCAGTTGGATTCAGCCATGTGAAAAGAGGCAGACCAGGGGGCAGTGTATCCACCCCATATCAATAAAACTAAATGCAAACACTTTCAAAATAAACCATTACAATGCCACTTTAATTAATCGAATACTCGAAGCAACAAAATTTAATTCGAATATTTTTTTCTAATCGAATACTCGAGTTATTCGATTAATCGTTGCAGCACTAATTTCGTTACATTCCACCATTGGCACTTGTTTCTTGACAATTAAAGCAAAAGTGAGAAACCCCGTTTTGTGTGATTGGTGTTCAAGAAAAATGTTTTCTGTATGTCTCTTCCGTAATCCACTTACACACCTTGAATTCACAATTCACCAGTGGCTATATGCCAAGCCCACTAAATACCAACAATCTATCATCCCAGATATTTCATACTCCTCCAATTCAATAAGTCAGTATGATATATGTACTGTGTCGGGTGGCTTTAGGACAGAGAAATGTGTTGAGGTTACCAAGGGTAGGCTTTTAAGATGCATTGTTTTCTCATTTGTTTCGGATACAATATAAATTTTTAACCTTTTGCTAAGGACGCATAACGGCATTACATTAAAAAACTTGAAGGACATTTAAAACTAAACCTGGGCGTATCTATGTAAGAAGATATGAGTTTGTCAGCTAAAGTCAAGGTTATCGAGAACTCATGTCTGAGACTGTCTTGCAAGTGTGACATTTGAGATAACAAAAATGTGACGAGCAACAATCTTTAATTTTTTTAGATACAAACATTTGGAGTCATCAAAGTGATTATGTATTGGCAGTGAAGGTGAAGTTCATTCTGAACACACAAAGTCCAATAACATAATAAACCACGCCCAACTCATTAAGCAAGCTGGTCACCTCGGTACACAGGTGGTTCGAATCAGTCACTATTTAAGTCTGTACTCCTTACTTAAAGGGCAACTGAAGAGCTTTTCGGATTTCGTTCTTGAGTGTTTTACTCGGTTGAATTGTAATTATTGCATCATTCGCTGTCTCAAAAAGTCTCATTAAAAAAATAATAAAAATAATTGACCGCGTAGTTTTTGAGTCATGGCCATAGCAACACCATAGCAATGAGGGACGCGCCGCCCTGCCGACCGCTACCTGATGACGTAACTTCTAGGGAGCCTCGCCACCACTCTGAACACGGAAATATAGCACCACGCTATCTTCGCCATATATTGCAAACATATTCTGGGTTTTACTCGCGAGATTCGTCATGCCATCTCGATGTGTAGCGACGAATTGCTCACAGGAAGACTCGAGACTATGAGTGGTCCAAAAAAACTTTTGCAAAGGTTTGGACCGTTTTTTTGAGCATGCTTACAGGTCCCCAATCGGCTCATTGTTTTCATTATTTCAGCGACGACAGCTTTGAAAACCTACAACAATGCAGCGTTAGTTTTACAAGGACGGAAGGATTTTAAAATTTGATGCTCTTCTGTGATAAACGAGGGGAAATAAATCATACTGCCTGTTATTTGAAGTGCGATATTTTTTTTTTTTTTTTTTTTTTTGCTGTTGGCCTGTCATAAGTAGATAGATTTGCTGACTGGTCGTCTACTCATGTGATTTTATTACTATATCAAAGGGTATTATGTAAATTAAAATGTTCCCAGCACCAAATAGGTCCTTGGCTGGTTATTTTTGGGCCTATCACAGGGTAAATATAAAGCCTACATATAAAACAATCCCCTTTGTTAGGCTCTGATGTAACAAATACATCTCAATAAAACAATGACTACAGTATTGTACTACAGCATCAACATCAAGGTCTGCCTATTTGAAGAGGGAACACTAGCATCAAATAGATGCTGCTTTGACTGGGGCATTATCATTTGATGACCAAGAAATTATTAAAAAAATTAAAACTAGGATTCATACTGTATTTTCATGCTACTGTGATTTTTTTTCAGGATGCCAAACATAAAAAATAAAGCGGCAGAAACCCTCAACATGACAAATAAAGCGTTGCAAGTCAGTCGCCACCCAGTCGCCACCCAGTTTCCCGAAATCAAGAGAGTGGCTCGAGTCAGATGATAAAAAGTGATGCGGAGTTCAGCGATGACGACAGAGGCCTCAGATGCTGAATTTCTTTTGTCTGCGACATCAGATGACGATGACTTAGAAGAAATAAATGTAGCAAATTTTGATGAAATGAGATCATAAACTAGTCATGTATACACAGTGTTGTCACGGATTACTTAAAGTAATTTAATTACTGATTATACCTTAAAAAAGTATTCTAATTACTTTACTGATTACTTTATTATCAAAGTAACTACGTTACTTTAAAAGTAACTTATCAGTTACTTTTTACCAATTTTTCTCCTTTTGCTGCCTCAACATAAAAATAACAGAAAAACACATAATAAGGCTTAATCTTTGAGTTAGCGGGGGTTTAATTAGTCGATGGAGTTGATTTCAACCACCTTTGACTCGCCCTAGCTTAGCCATCCCAGAGCCTTAAAACTAACAAATAACTGACAAACGGCACGAAATTTGTTTAAATAAAGTCCAACAACTAATTAAATCCCTGCTAACTCCAAGATGAAGCCCAATGTAAAAAATTCTGAACTTCCCCTTTGAAATAAAGACCTAGCCATTAAAATGTTGTCTATAAAAGTTGTAAAGCAATAAAACAACAAAAATTTATGAAATGAACAAAAACCCTACAACGTAGTTTTCATAATGGGTCAAAATCATTTTTCGAACAAATCATGTGACTAGCACCTTGAGACAATCGTTTGCTTTGCTTAGCCAAAACTACACAAGAGGAGGCAAGATGGATATTTAGAATTTCTTTAAACCTAAGCGTTCAAACACTACCAACAACAATTTGAACAGCTGATTGAACTCGAACAGTATCAAGATGTGTGTATTTGATACACTGCCAATGAGTTTTCCCATTGTGAGTGTATCAAATACTTGTTCTCCCCACTGTACAGTATTGGCCAAAAGTTTGGAGACACCTCAAAGGTGGATACTTTGAAGAATCTAGAATACAAAACCGGTTTTCAGTTATTTCACTTTTTTTGCCATTCTACATGTTCGTTCATAGTTTTGATGTCTTCAGTGACAATTTACAATAGCAATGAAAATATATAAAACGCAAAAATTATGAAGTGTGTCCAAACTTTTGACTTTCGTTTCAGTCTTCAACATGCTTCTCCCCCAAGTCCCAAAAATGTAAAACTCCGCCAACGATTACAAACACTAACTATAAAATGTACATAATTACACATATTATAAAGGCTAGTTGCTGGCTGTCTCGTTACCTGTCGTCATGTTTTGAGTTTTTTTCGCGACGCGTTGTGGTGTAATTCCAAGTGCTTCCTTGTTGAATTGGATGTCGAGTATATGGCGGTCGACAGTCCATCTGAGCCAGCGCAGAGTTTGCAATGCACAGAGATATTTTTGTCATCTTTACTGGACGGATATGTGAAGTAACGGCTGTATCTCCAGTGAGCAAATGCAGCCGTTTGTTATATCTCTCCAGCTCCTTTACTGTTAGCATCCTGCGCGCATACAGCATGGTACTGCACGTGACCCATTTTTTCCCGATGACAAAAAGGTGAGATGTATTTTCTATTCAAATGCTCTTCGTACATGACTACAGTATTCTTCATTCTACATACAGTATGAGGCAAAAACAAAATAGTAACGCACAGTTACTGAGGAAACTAACTTTTATCAGATTACTGGCTTGGAAAAACTAACGCGTTAGATTGCTCGTTACTGAAAGAAAGTAATCAGATTACAGTAACGCGTTACTTAGTAACGCATTACTTAGTAACACGTTACTGACAACACTGTGTATACAGTACACATTTTTAAAAGAAAAATCAAGTTACCTTCATATTTTAATAATTATAATGATTTGTCTTTGTATTGAGAAGACACTTAATGCTACAGAAAAGAGTAAATACATTTTTTCCCCACTCTAAACTGCTTCTCAGTCTTCTGCCATTATTATTTTTCAATGTTACGCTAGTCCGTTGCTATCCTAAATTTGTGTTACTTACTAAATTTACGTTCTTTGTTTACGTGGTATAACTTAGCTTTCTATGTAGTATCACAATCTGACAGTGAAAGCTGATGCTGATTCAACATAAATCTGGTTTTGTCATTATTGTGGCCTATTGAATATTGTTTCAGAATGTAATATAATTACATATATACCAATAGAGTACATTAAAATGTCATGTCAGTGTTGTTTACAATTTATAGTTTTATTGTTTTAATGTAATTCATGCCCCTGTCAGTGCTTCAGCCTCCTCAAGTTTGGCTCTCACGTCTGGGATCTCCTGAAGACACAGGTATTCTCTTGGAAGCGTAATTACTTGAAGGTTTACAGCAACACCTGGAAAATAAAATTGTTTTGTCATTTATTTTGAAAAATCAATACCTCATATCATTTATTTAGCCACATTTGGGCTAGCTTTACCATATTTAGATGGGTAGGAGCTGTCCCATAACCTAATATGCAGTTTCAGCTATGTGGAGAGCATGAAAAATGTATACAACCATGTAATCGCATTATTTCAAATAGAAAAATCACGATTCTGGACATAGGCTTACCACTCTGCCGTTCGTGAAGTGTCAAGCTGTCAATTGGCGTCATGACAACGTCTGCTGTGTCAAGTAAATAGTCATCATCTGACGCCTTAGGTACAAACACGTAGGGATTAAATGTAGATCATCTTTCCTGGAAGCCTTTGCAATCGATAGCGTCACGAAACAGCGATCCAGAATGATTACCTTTGGTGGAAATATCACTGACATCGTTGTTGCTGCTATGCTAGCTGTAGATAGTCTTCTCTGTTGCGTCGGGGAATCTACGTCACACTTCCGGGTTTGCGAAGGGACCATTAACGGAGTGCAAAAAAACTAAAAAACGCAAATTATCTAGATCACAGAACTGATTTGTGTACACTCTACCCCTTTCAATCACTTAGCTTATAGTCTTATAGACACCCCCACCCCCATTCTCCTCTTTCACTGGCCAATAGGCCCCCACATGGTGTAAACCGGAAATACATCTCGCTGACGATAGCACCAGTATATTAGTAACTAGTTTAGATGTTTAATGTATTTCCTGTTGTTGTTTGTGTATGTGTTTCTTTTCTTTCTTCTCTTGTATTTCTTTTCTTCTGTCCCCCCATAATCCCTTCCTGTTCGCTGCTTTGTCATAATAAGAAGGTATTTTGAATGATCACAATGGGAGTATGTCAGACTCTCAATGTGAAACATTAAAACTGTTCAGAATCCGGGCACTTAGACTTCCATTCTCTGTGTCAAACAGCTGAACAGGACAGGTTTAAAAAAAAAAAAAAAAAAAAAAAAAAAAAACGCAAATTATCCTTGCAATTACGTGTTGATAATGTCATGGTTGTTTTGACGAACTTGTCCAAAGTTTATATTCGTAAAATTACACCAAAATCCGGAAAGCTCTTCAGTTGCCCTTTAAGATTAGTTCATGCTTGATGCATCTGCGAGGTCTGTGTGGCTTCACAAGGAAACATGACATAATTTAAACAACTACAATTGCGTGGCTCCCAAATGCGTCAAATTTTCCGGACTGTGTACCTGCTGAAAGTTTTAAACCATGTAGAGGTTTCCTTCAGGAAAACGTGCCGGATGTGCATGATGAACCATTGGCTGAGGCAATGTGTTGCAGTGTAGCGTTGTTCGTAAGCCGTGGATTTTGTTTTTGTTGCCTCCTATAGACTGGGAGAATATCGCCTGCTGTGGGGGCAAACTGCACAGAACTGCACATGGTAAAAATGGTGCAAAATGCGTGCCGGATTCTGTTGATTTAATTGATTTTTTCGTGGATACGTAATTACATGGGGTGGTGGTTAAAAGTCACTATAAAATAAAAATATACTCTAAACATATTAGTCACTTGCAACAACAACCAGAGCCAGAGGCGTAGCAAGGGTCTCTTAGGGCCCCAGGCAACAATCAACATGGGGCCCTTCGAGCGTATGCAAGTAAGGGGGACAGTTGGACTTGGAGCAATAGCATATTTTAATAAAAGTATAATAACGCCTCAGTCTCACAGAGCGCTTTTTAGGACACTCAAAGTGCCCGGCTTCTACTACATTAGGACATAAAACTACAGTAATATAGTACACTCACCGCTGTCTTGCTTCCTTTTCTCCTCTTCTGCTTTTTTTTTTCTTTCTTTTGTCGCTTCCAGAAGGATAAGTTCTCTTCATTTTGGATATACGCCAATAAAAAAAAAAGCCAAATCGCCGCTCACGCTCACTCTGAGTCACGTGACTGAGGGGGTTCGGGGGGAGTGTAGAGTAAGCCTGAACGATATATCATTTAAACATCGCCATCGCGATGTGCGCATGCGTGATAGTCCCATCACAAGGACGTGCGACAGTTTTTAAATTTTTTTTTTTTTTCCAATCCACAAACCTTTGTTCTGCTTCATTTGCTCGCACAGCCTCTCTCACCCCCTTTCCCAGCTCTCAGTCACTGCAGCACTTGCTTATTAAAGTTAACGATGGCTTTGATCTGGCCAAAGAAGCCTGGCAGAAATCTGTCAATCATCGTTTGACTTGTTAAACAGTTTCTGCAAGGAAGCATGGGCTGGAATGAATGTGTGTGTCTGGGGGGGGGAGAAAGTGGAGACGTTTGCGAACTATAAAATAAACGCCAGAAGTGATTATGGGGAGTTTGTAATTTTTACATGTCACTTCAAGAGTCACAGCCATGTTAGGTAAACAGAAGCATTTAATAAAGCCAAGCATTTTTCTACTACAGTACTTTATTCTTGTTCAAAAATGATTCAGTGGGACAGTTATGTTTAAAACATCATAATTATTACCTATTACTTAAAAAGCATTTACTAAAATATATATATATTTTTTAAATTATACCTTGGGGGGAAAAAAGTGAGAAAAACATTTCTTATATGTATCTCTTTCCAGTGCTAGATCTGAATAAATACATTGAGCACACACACACAAAAATGGGGGGGGTATGCGCTACTTTGCGGTTTTTCACTTATCACGGCGGGTTCTGGTCCCTATTAACCGCGAAAAACGATGGAATACTGTACACTGTGGTCATGATGGATCATCCAAAGTTTATCCAAACAGCTATTCAAGTCATCTAGTAAAAATGTAGTTAAAAAAAAAAAAAAAAAAAAAAAAAAAAAATATATATATATATATATATATTTTTTTTTTTTAAATATCGCAATATAATATCACAATATATCGCAACCCCCCCCCCCCCCCCCCCCAAATCGCAGCAATAGTTTTTTTCCAATATCGTTCAGGCCTAATGTAGAGCGAGTGAAGGGCCCCTTCAGGGAACTCAGACACCAGGCTTTCACTAGCACTGTCGCACTTGTCGCTGCGAAAGTGCAGTATAGCTGCGTGTGCTAAATCTGTTGGCCCTCTTGGGGCCCCTGCTGGCTTGTGGCCCTTGGCAATTGCCTGGTTTGCCTAATGGGACGCGACACCTCTGACCAGAGCAACGACATCTGATTCAAAATTGTAAATTCATATCGATGGACATTTGACCTGTGATAACCCTTGGGGGGTGTGGTGGCCATGTGCGTGCTCAGTAGCACTTCCGAGCACAATTTGATGGGGAGCTAAAATTGACTGAACGGCTTATCCTTGCACGTCTCATTTCCACACGGTGCTTTTACTCATTTCCAGATTGGTTAACACACATAAAATTGTGCCTTAACATGTCACAGGCAACTTTTTTCCTTAACTGATCACGTTGCTCCACATATGGGACATGCCAGAGTGAAACAGGAGGCAGAAGACAGGATGTCCAAAGTGCGGGACCGAGAACAGTCCCCCTAAACCCCTCAAAAAAAGGATAAAATAGGTGAATTTGTGGATGCTAAAAACCAAATATTCAGACTCAATACAAACGGCAAATATATTCATCAGCAGGATACTGTGAAAAGTAATGTTAAGAAGTCTATAGTAATTATTCCAACTCAATCGATATCAGATTATTTTCACACTGGTTAGTCAACTGCACGTGCAATTTAACTGTAGCCATTTCCTTAATTTTATTGCAACCATTTTATTAATTTAAAAGGCATTGCCTCATCGTTTCTTCACATTTCATGTTATCTTTATATTTCCTAATCGTTTCTATCATTTCTATAGAAAACCTGCCTCAGGTCTATAAATACAAACAAAAATTATCAGTCTATTTGCATGGGAAGCTTGTATGTGTAAATAAGAAAATAAACTTTAAGTGCAAAACAACCTTTGCTCTGCAATTTATATCATTAGCATACAAGGGATTTCCAATATCAGCAGTACAGTTGAATAACATTAACTTTGATTACTGAACTAACAGTTCTTTGGTTGTCAACCCACTGGAACAACCTACCCTCTTAAGAATGCCATTTGAAAATCACACCTGCGAATGCGCAACCCCTCTGCAATGAAAGCAATCCAGCCAGCAATTCAAGTCATTTTAGCTCTCAAAAGGGTGAGAGGCTGACTTAAGAGCAAATGTGATACGACCTTGTGTATTGTGTATGGGATGCACCAATAATAACAACAGCCAAACATACCCAGCAGCAGACAAGACAACAAAAGCAGAAGTGTGTCAATAATTTTCTTTCAGAGTAAAGTAGGCACAACTCCTTACTTTGTGTGCTGTTGTTTAGTCTGTGTGCACGCTGAATGCAGAGTCAAGGCATCTGTTTTCAAGTGGCTTTAATCTAATACACAACGTGAGAGTAATGGGAATATTGCATTTTTTATTTCCATATGAAATCTAACACCGTTTGTCTGATTGTCTGTTGCACTTTTGGCAAAACTAGCATATTTTAATACTCAAATGCAATGGGAAATGGTCAACAAGTGTACCTGGGTGGTTCGCATGCAGCTAAGCTAAACTATGTCTTTCAAGATTTTAGGGATATAGTGTGAAATAGTATATATATAGTATGAAAACCTGAAATATTTCATTTTTAGGTGAAAGATTGTTATGTCTATTCATCCATCAGTGTGGCCCAGGCCTTTATTTGTTACCAAAATAGTATTTTGTATGTTTTTTAAACTGATATTTGAGTCATCAATTCATTACGGTAATGTGCCTATGAAAAGCTTTGATGTTGTCACCTAAATACAGCATCGTATTTTATTATAAAATACATACATTTGTTTAAAACTATATTATTAGCAGATTATGATAAACTACAATAGTTCTTTGTATAAAATTTTTAAAGGAAAATCAAGCGTCTGTCATTATTGTTGCATTGTTCACAGTGTTTTTTAAATACCGTAATTTTCGGACTATGCCGCTACTTTTTTACTTCCTCTGGCTTATAGTCCAGTGCGGCTTATTTGTTGATTTATTTGGGTTAATAGGCAAAACTTTATTTGACAGCTGCATCATAAGAGTGTCATGAGACCGTCATAATTATGACACTATAATGGGCATTACTGAATGCTTATAATGCTAACTCCAGTTATGTCCAGCTCTTTTACATTCATTCAAAAGTTAGATAATATGCTGGATATGACATCTGTTATAAGCATTCGTTAATGCTCATGACAGTGTCATGTCATAATTATGATTGTCAATTGCAGTCTTATAGTGACTCTGTCAAATAAAGTGTTACCAAATACCATAAGTAGCAATTAATGGAACTACTGCAACAGTAACTGAAGAAATATTAAGCACAGAACATAAATTTTGATATTTGCATCTGGAGCGCTGCAGTACATGCTAGGAGGCATGTTGGACAACAACAGTGTTGAAAGCAGGTGGCAGGTTGACTGTCTCCCCGAGGGAGCAGTGATGGTCAAATGAAGCTTCTTGAAGCAAAGATGTTGGTTCATTTGGTTTTATGACAGTTGTATGATGCCGCTGTCAAATGGAGTGTCACTGGTTAATATCTTTTGGTGTAGATATCGCATAATACAATTAAGACAGCTGCGGCTTATAGCCCAGTGCGGCTTATCTATGAACAAATGCTGTTTTTGTGCAAATTTGGTGGGTGTCGGCTAATTGTCAGGTGCGCCTTATAGTCCAAAAATTACGGTAGTTATTCTGAGCGTAATGTACAACAAAAAAGGCAAGACAAAAGATGGCTTAAAGTTAAGATTTTTTGACCTTTTTTGATATATTTAATTGTGGAGGTTGTGTTTATATATATGTCTACTTCCTCGCCCACTTCTTCTTCCTGACCCCTGACATAAAAGATGAGCTGTTAGTTTTGCACTTTGTTCCGGTGTTGTTAATGTGAATGTGATCCGAACTTTGAGGTTAAAAGCAAGGACCATATTTTTGGCAAACCCTTGTATCCTTAGCAATTACATTAACATATATGTGGCTTAACTGTTAGGGCAACCGTAACCATTATGAAAACACGTTTGATACCTCTGATCTGACTCCGGTGAGTCATATGATCCTACCCATACCAACCCTATCTGATTATTCTTCGGTTGAAGAAACTGTACGGAGGTGGTTATTATGTATAATTGTACCAATGTTACGTAACAGACTTTGAGAAGTCAATTTTCTATTATGTCCCCTTAAAATCTAAATGCTGCACTGAGACCTTAAAATAATCGACCGCTGTGGCAACCCATACAAGTGCTTAAGACTTCTGAAATTATTTTCTCTCCTCTTCTAGACGGGTGAACAGCAAAGGACTGGCAATACAAAATACTTGGATTACAGGTACAACACACGCACGCACGTTTGCACCTTTCCTTTGATGATATCAGTAATGTGCAATTTAATGGTCGAAAGCATTTAATGTGTGCTTTATGTGCGCCAGCTTGTTGTGCATCCATCAAACCAAAGCACATCTAATCACACAATTAGTGCTCATTTTGGGCTAATTTCCTTGTGTGGATTCATCACCATCAGTGACTTGGTAATTGGGACAAAATCAATTGTCACCTCACTATCATTTATTAAACACACACACTCTCTATTACATTCACAAACGCATACAAAATGTGTACTAGCATGTCCAAAAATATGTAATGAAGTGATGTACTGCCATTAAAAATTGGCTTGTTAAATGACCAAAGGGTAGTTGAGCATGATTTGTTCTGACCATAATCATCTGTTTCCATCTAGATGAGTTTTGGGTTTTATTCTACAGGAAAAAAAACCCATCAAAACTCTTAGTGCCATTATTAGATGAGTCAAGAGTCAATAGGCATTTTTCATCTTTCTGTTCTCAATTTATTTTATATATATTTGTATGTAAGCAGTAATAAATTTCATGATTTACATATGAAACACAGATGCATGATCAACTGCTTCCTAAATACACTACCTGGAATATATATGTGCAAAATAACCTATACATTCCACCTAATACGATGTTAGCCCAATGGCATTAAATGCATTTCTTTGTATTTGCAAGGCAGGATTTTTGAAGAATGAATAAAATAAAACCTTTAGCGTTTCCACTCCCTGCACATTTCAACTTATGAAAACACACTCTGAACAACAAGCAAATTGTAAATATATTTAAAAACAAAACAACTGCAAGTATTGAACTAGAAAATGCATTTTCTGGAGAAACCATGATGTTAGCTTTGCTGTGGTAAGTAAAGACCTAAGAGATTTCCTTTTAATTTCGGGGCGAAATGGAGTATTTTCCTGTTAATTTGAGGGCATTTCAGTCGTGTTATTAATAACAGTGTTAGGAGTATCATAGTGTTTCTAACGGGGTTTAATATTTTCAGCAGTAATGAGTATCTGATTAATTGCTTTTCCCATCTTTGCAACGCCATTACCGTTACAGAGGATATGAAGGGGCGCATTACTACAATTTAGTTGAATGAAGCGCAAGTTGTCTGATTTTTTTCACACATTCGCCTGCCTGCCTGCCCTGGAAAGAGCAGAGCAGAGAGGAGGGAAGGGGTTGGTGACACCGTTGCAAACACGATGATGATGATGGGTGGCTCAGAGTGTTAGCATAGCATTTACGTTCTCTTTAGCATTAGAATTCAACGTGGGAGCGTCATCTTAAACTCTCGGGCAACATTTTATTACATACATTTTACATACAGTTCGTAGGGTCCAGGCAGGTACAATTAATTGAAATGAATGTAGGATACTCTTTTCCTGCTGAGAGCATCATCACCAAGTTGGTGTTGTCCTAGTAGACACTACAATATTATATTTTTTTAATACCAAAAATAATCACTTGCTCTAAACTTTTCTTGAATTACGTATCCATGAACCTTGTGTGATGTTTGTTTTCTTAATCAGAACAAAAAGAGCAAAGAGCCAGAAGATTCAGAGCCTCACCTGCATATTGAAAAATATAGCTATATATATTAGGAGTGTGACGATACACAAAAGTCACAGTTCAGTACGTACCTCTGTACGGTTGGGTTCAAAACAAAAAGTTTTTTTTCTCATAGCATTTGAAAGTTTATATACCGTTTCCGTTACAATCTTATATAGGTGATTTTTTTTTTTTTTTTAATTTTATTTTTTTATGTAAAAAGTGAACTGTTTTTTTTTTTTTTTTTTGAAGGAAAAAGTCAGTTCAACTCGATATACAGTAAACATCTTGGATGTGAAAGATGTTATAGAATGTAAAACGTAATAACGTGTAGAGCATGAAAAGTAATGTCAGTTATTTTTTTGTGTAACAAATTACTCTTACAATAAGGTAACTGAGTTACCAACTCCATTACTTTTTGGGAGAAGTTATTTGTAACTGTAACTAATTGCTTTTTTCAAGAAAGATTAACAACACTGCATTTTAGGGTCAACCTCTGTTGATATCCGGTAACTTCATGTTGATTGGGGGCATTTCGGGGTCAGTCCCTGTTGATATCGGGTCATTTCCTTATTAATAGTCGATACGTTATATGCCTTTAAGCCATTTAATGCCAGGCAGAGATCAGGAGAGTAGCCAAGAATTTTACTCAAGTAAGAATAGTGTTACTTCAAAATAACATTACTCTAGTAAAAGTAGTCACCAAAAAAATGTACTCAAGTACAAGTCAAAAAGTATTTGGTGAAAGGAATACTCAAGTAATGAGTAACATCGTGAGTAACTGGTAATGATGTTTCACTTTATTTTTTTTCAAACGGTGGTAGTTTTTTTTCAGCACAAAATTATCTATACTTAGTTGTTATTATTATATTTGACTATAACCTATTATATAATCACATTGAGCGAAAGAAATACCCCCCCAAAAAACAAACAAAAAAAAAAAACATTGAATTCCAGCAAGAGAATAAAATCTACACAAGTAAAGCATCATTTATTTCTATTAGGATATTAAAAGGATCATATTTTTGGTTTTTCGTGATCAATCTGTGCCAAATAAATATTGGGAGAGAGGTTAACCCTTTAAGGTCTGGGCCTATTTTGTCTGATTTTGCATGCCTTTGAAGTTGCCTTTATATTTCAAAGAAAGAATTGTTTACGATGGCCTGGTTTGGTCCCTTTTTTTGTGACACCTTGAACTTCATGTCCAAATTGTTGTTTCCTTCACTGATCAATTATAAATCATCATTTTGGGCCCAAAAAGACCAAAAATTCCAAAATCGTTTTGTCAAAATTTTTAATATTGATGTCCAATTGACAACCAAACATGCGTAACGAACCATTTTGAAACTTTGTAATATTTATTCAACATGTTAGGATGAACATTCAACCAAAAAAATTTAGAATAAATAGTCTTATATTTGACAATTCAACATAAACAACAGGTATAGCCATAGGCGTTTTTTGCCTTTATACATGCTCCAGTCAAAACAGGTTATATACAGCAGACCTAACAGTGAAGAACAGTGAAAAAATATATACCATCTAACACAAAAAGTGTTTAGAGGCCATCTCTTTATGAGTTTAGGTATTGCGGCCAATCGCCTGATGAAAACTATGTACACACAATCAAGCTTCTTGAACACACATTTATATACACAAATTGAGAAGATTGATGTGGGAAAAAAATATATATATATAACATTGGGGGGAAAAAAGCATTTTCAAAAATATTTACAATAAACAAGTTAAATTTTTTTCAGTCATGACACTCCGAAAAGCAGTTTCGTCCTGGAATTAGACACGGCTACATCACACAGCTCACACTTCCATGGGGTGTCGGTCCTCTTTCCACCCTTCCATTTTCATTTCACTTTGCTTTCATTGTCACTATAAATGTACATGAAAATAAGTCAGTATTTATGAAAATAATAAAGTATAAAATAAAAATATATACAGCAATAAATAATAATGGAAATCTATATGTATGACAATAGAAAGAATACCATAGCTGAATATGTGCTACATCCCTAATCTTCATATAGAAAGAAGAACACCACAAATTATAAATTCCTGCCTGGGATACCCACAGTGCACGTACGACTTTGATCTGATATGCACATTTTATTATTATATACACAAACACACACTTATATTGCATCAAAATTAACTTTGTCTTGCAATATCAAAAGAAACTTTCAAAAGAAACGTTTTCAGCATGAAAAAAAAGAGTGAGTTGGTTTACCTCTGCTCGTAGATGGCGTCACCCACGTGTTCAAATCCGTCACTATCTTCACTCGAGGACTCTTCCGAAGAAGACGATGATGACGAATTTGGACCATCCTCTTCCTCAAGTTGATCAGAAGCACAATTGCTTGCGCTAAATTTAGTTTTCCGTTCATTGTCAAAGTCACACAAAGTCGCTGCTCGATCCAGCAGTATCCAACTGGCCGTCGCTCGCCACCTCGCTGCTTCAGAACACTCCTCCTCCCTCTCGTTCGGTTGAACCTCGCACCGCAGTTATATTTATAAAAAAAAAAAAAAAAAACGCATTTTGTGCTTCCACTGTGACTTCGAAAGGGTTCGTTTGATTTGTGTTTTTTTCATGGAGCTTCCGTTTTGAAAAAGGACTAGAAATGATGGAAATATAGACATAAACAAATGATCCATGCAGCGTTTTAATGTTTTTTTGAGAGGACAATAAAACTATAAAACTTAAATGACAATATCTCACGTTCTAGTTGGTCGATTGACTTCAAATAATAACGAGAGTAAACCGCAACTTCCGCACTTTAAAACGAGACCAACCAACGGCATGTGGGTGACGTAATTAAAACGTGAGGGCGCTTCAAAGACGACGTGCGCTGAGGACGCGCCGGCGCGTCCTTCGACTCTCAAGGGTTAAAATCTGCAGTTTCGAGTCATGGTTGACGGCAGCGTTCTATTTCAAATATTTTATTTTTTTACAGTGTTTTTTTTACTTTGCTTTTTTTTTTACTTTGCTTTAAAGCGACCACATAATTGCGTGCAGGATAACGACGTTCAACAGTCACTTCCGATTTTCCACTTGTGGAAACAGGTTCCAATACCGTTTCAGGTTCCGTTTGTGCATTGGTTGAATTAGACACAATTACAGCAGGATTGTTTGGGTTTGACACATCCGGTAAACTAGACATTTCTGGTATTTTTGGCACATCCGGTAAGCTAGACATTTCTGGTATAATTACACTGCTAGCATCATCACAATCAATAGGTTGTCCCAAGTCTGAGCCTTATTAATACAGATTGAAGTGCTTTTCTTTTTGTGAACATTATTTTTTTGAGAGATGGGAATATTATTTTTGCTGTGCTTTCACTAAATGATACTTATGTTTGTTGTGAAGGAGTTGCCTAAGCTTATGCCAATAAACGGCGGGGTCCGATGAATGCCTGTGTCCACTCGCCTTTCTCTGCTTCTTAGCTCCCAATGTGCAAAAAACGGCGTCATTGTAATCTGTTTGAGGCAATGCATGAGCGGGTCATTCCGCGCTTGCGTTAAATGTGTCAAATATTTTAATGTGATTAATTTAAAAAGTTAATTACCGCCCGTAAACGCGATAAATTTGACAGCACTAATTTAGAATAAAGAGGAAAAATGTAATGACTTATGTAGCCCAAAGTAACAGCAAAAGAGCAGCATTTCTTCTTCACAAATCTACACATGTAAAACTAAAAAGTATGGCAGAGTAAAACTACCCTTAGAAGTACATTTTTCTCAAAAATTTACTCAAGTAGATGTAACGTGTTACTACCCACCACTGCTGCCAGGCATTTGACAGCAGTTTCTAATACTTCCAGCAGTTTTCAAGCATTTCCATTAATCTCTCAAGACTGACAGAATATTTTGTTCTGTCAGAACATAAGCAATGAACATTCCCAAAAAACGGGAATAGACTGTTCTTTTCACCAGTTTGAAGTTTTGCTTCAAGCTCTTTTCAAACTTTGGTAACCAACAATCAAACACTGAAAACACTGGTTTGTGGCAAAAACCATAGAAAAATAAGCTTCTTGTGAAAACATGGTAAGCAGAATATTGAATAATGTTAATAGTTTTTGCCTGCTTGACATCTTGACACTATAAACAACAAAGACAGCGATAGGTTTTTGACTTGCCATAGGGCTCGAACTAAATGAATATCATTAGGTTGCTGTTCATGCCGTTTTTCATGCACTCCATGAACTGCTTCATCTCTTCTCACAATTGTGACACTCATTTTCTACGACTGTGACATACACTACACCAGTACTTCTCAAATAGTGGGGCGCGCCCCCTGGGGGGGGCGCAGAGCAATGCCGGGGGGGCGCATGGGACCTCAGGGAACATGCTTTTTTTTTTTTTTTGCCATACTGGAATAAAGTGTACTTGCACATCCACTGAGTGGGTGGCAGTGGCGCTTTCATTTTCAGAGTGCGCGCAGTATTTTTGAACTAAGGAAGAGCACTCAGCACACACAGAAAACGGATATGAAGAGCAGTGTGCTGCCGCCGTTTTCGAAAGCCATTTTCCGATCGGACTCACTCACGCAGCGACCCACTGTCTTGTCCGGCTCTCACATCGCCGCCCGAGAAGTGCCATTTTCGGCTTGGGATCATCACGACAACCGCCCTCACCTACGGTTCTACCTCGGCCGCCGAGAATGCGCTTTTTTCGTGCCGTTTGCCTTTTAGCTTTGACTTTTATTACAGTGGGTGATGAGGAAAGACCACTGTTTACTGTGTCTAAAAATAATTATAGCGGACAGCCAGAAGCCAAATCAATTAAGACGCCACTTAAAGACATTAGACCCCAATCTCATTGATAAGCCGCTTGATTGTTTTTCAGTGAAAACGTGCCGAATATTGCCAACAATAGTCCTGCTTTGTCAGTGTTATATATCAGTAAACCAGTGAGTATTGTTAGCATGCTCATTGCAAAATAACTCCACACCATTGCAAAGGAGGTAAATACTGTGAGCAGCAAAAATAAAAACAGTCCTTCTGTCCAAGGAGACTTTTTTTCTTTTATTCAGTTTTGTTTTTTCGGTCAAATATTTTTAGCATATTGTCCTCATGAGTGAATGTTTCTAATCAATTTTAATTTGTTATTATTTACTGATTTTATTACATTTTATTTTTCTGTATCAAATGGTCAAAAATGTACCTTGAGTGTATTTTTACAGTTTGGATGTGACTTTTTTTGAAATTCAGGCAAATTGATGTGCGTCAAGTCTTCTCTGTTACACACAAAACAATGTTAATAATGTTTTACTTTATTATAAGTTGATCTATGTTACTTTTTTTCTTTATTAGAAAAAAAAGGACACAATGTTAGGCAGATGCGTATTTATAATAGCAATTTTATAGACAAATTATACTATTTACAATGGCGGCAGAGAGTTTGGGGGGGGGGGGCGCGAAACATTTACGTCTTCCTTGGGGGGGGCGTAACAGAAAATAATTGAGAAGCACTGCACTACACCTACAGTATACACAGTACAAATGTTTTCCTCATATAAGTATATTTTGTCATTCCTTGCCCCCAGGAGAACACTGCATGCAACAAACAGAATTTTAATCAAATATTAGCATTTTATATTGAACCAAATAAGCCCAATTTAGAATTAACCACTAAATGGCAGTCCTCTAGAGTCATAGACACGACATGCAGGATGACAATGTTGGCTTCCATAGTGCACTCTACAGTACACTTGTCTTCCTATTCTAGCGCTGGCATTTCACACAGACACGATTCCTCTTTTCAACTCCCTCCGCTGCCAGCTTAGCGTCAGAACAACAATAGCCCCCTTGCTGCGTTAGAGCACTTTGTACAGGGGGAGAACAACATTCCCACCTTGAACTGCCTGAGCGAAGAGTGACAGCAGCGGAAGCCGTTGATGTCAGGTTTCTAATCACGGAGGATTATAGTGTGCCGGCGCCTGTGTCACTCCTGATTATGGCACAGACACCTAGAGACAATGCTGCAAGGAGGAAGACTTGTCTTTTCAGAAACACCCTAAAATGAACTGGAAATCCAAAGATGTTTTTGGCGCAGTATTTTACTTATGGTATATGCCTATGAAAAAAATCTACAAGGAAAAAATCATTTTTTGAAGTTTTCATTTCCTTTCATAACATGACAGCACAATACGCACAAAGCACGATACATCACGCAAACCACACAACACACACAAAATACAACCCAGGACACACAAAACGCATGTTTCAAAAGGTGTCATAATGACATCATTCTAAAGATTTCATATTGTTTTCAAGAGTGGCAAACAGTCTGCCAATATTTTAGCAGGGACATAAAAGTAGAAGCCACGTTGCTTTTCCTTTATCTTGACTGTGGCTTAATCTTTTCTATGATGTCTTTCATTTTGAAACTTCGTATGTGTGTGTATGAAAAAACAACAAAAAGCTAGATCGAAGCATGATAAAATATTCTATCTTTATGTGTGTTCGCTCACTTACAAGTAGTCTGCTAAAATAGTCTCAGCAGTATGTCATCATGACAGCCTTTCTACTAATGAACTGGACCTTTTTGTCCATCTTCACCTCACCAGCCTATTGCTGAAAGTGATAGCATCGCAAGCCTGTCTCGCCGCAGAGATAACACATTTCAATTTGGGCTTTACATCCTTTGTCCCATTTTGGCCAAAATATAGCTTGAATTTAGCTCAGCTCAATAAAAAACTCTGAACATTGCAAGTGTTCTCTTAAACAGAAAGAACACATCTATTTATAATTAAAAAATCAAAAGTTAATAATACATGATGATGCCTTGGATTATACAACACTTTTTTGGACACTCAAAGATTTTTCTTTCACTCCGCACTTGATGGTGGTAAGCCGCTACTGTAGTAGCCCTGGGGCAGCCCAATAGAAGCGAGTAGGGATGGGAATCGAAATCCGATTCCAATTCCGAACCAGTTCCTAGTGTTTCGAGGCCTCGACATCACAATGAAAAAGCCTTAACGATCCCTTTCCGATTCCTAAAGACGCGTATTGCGTCGTCACGTGACGTGACACGTCTTGTTGTCCGGACGCATCAAACTAGCATGGCGCCAAGAACCACTCGCTCCAAAGTTTGGCTACACTTCACCAGGAAGAGGGTGAAAATGAAAGGTTACGATGGTTTAGCACGAGCATTGCTGCCGTCAACATAACAATGACAGCGCGTAGGTTCAAATGCTTGAACGTGTGTCTTCACTTCACGCGGAAAAATTACAACAAAGCAACTTGCAGTCATTGCAAGGTGGAGAGAACTGCAGCGGGAGGGAATACGACTGTACTGTCCTCACCAAGACGCTAAGGCTCAGTCCTGGCTATACAGCGAGCTAAACTCCCAAATGACGATGCAGAAGATGTTGTTATAATATGCTGACTTTATTCAGCCTCCGTATGACACCGTCACTCTAAGAATGAAACTAAAAATAGAAATGAAACAAATCGATTTCGTCCCCAATAACAAACAGGTTCGCATCAACGTAAATCAGCGATGGTTAGCTGCTAATACAGTAATAACACAAACGGTTAGCATGCGTTCGCTAGCATTAGCACTTCGTTCGAACCACTACACAACTGGATTTAAGTGTCCGATCGCGAGTGGAAACACACAACAACAACACAAAAGATGATACATACAGGCGTTGCCTCTGTAGATATTTTACAAACATGAACGAAGAACGTAGGCTCGTAGCAGTTTTTCCTTCTCTCACTAACTCGCTCACTCGCCTGGATGCTTTGTAGCTGCACTTCTTCTTCATATGTAAGCACACGCTTCTTCACTTGAGCACGTTCTTCTTCGCGTGAGGAAGCGCAAGGGCGCCCCCACTTGAGTATGAAAGCACACTAAAAATGAAAGGCATGCATTTCAATATAATGGTAAATAATACACTTTACCACATATTTCCAAAGGCAGGACAACGACCTATATGCCAATATATACCAATTTTTTAAAAATTATTTCTGTTAGAAAAGTGTTTCAGTAAAATGTTACACATTCTTGTGTATTTGCCACTTATTTCCACAGTTAACATTGAGACCTTGGGCCTCTTTTGACCTCGTTGTGAGTTTGTAAGGTTGTGACTTCTGATGAGACAAACTCGATGCCAATCAAAACGTTTTTCTTTTTCCCCAAATTAGAATCGATAAGAGAATCGATAAAGAATTGAATCGTTAGGCAATATCTGTTAATAGAATCGAAATCGTAAAAATTGTATCAATTCCCATCCCTAGAAGCTAGGCAGCCATGGGCCCTTCCAACCACCCTCCGACCACTGTCTCACACTCAAAGAGGGTGAAGTATCTCGCCTAAGAAAACAACGACAATGGGCACAGGTGGGACCAGGAATCGAACTATTGATCCTTCTATCAGTGGACGACTCGCTGAACCATTTGCACTACCGTCACTCCTTAGGAGTTTTAATAATGGGACAGTGCTTTTGTAGTAATCTTTTAAACAGTTTTTTAATATAACATTAAAACAAAAAATGTGATCATCGTACACTGACAAATGAACTCCATTGATGCAATAGACCAGGGGTCTCCAAACTATTCCACATAGGGCCGCAGTGGTTTCAGGATGTCATTCCAACAAAACGACACCTTTTCACCAACCTGATGTCTCACAAAATCAGTTGACTGCAATCAGGCGTTGCTTGTTTTAGCAGAAACCTCATTGGTTAAACCAGGAGTCCGGAACCTTTTTGACTGAGAGAGCCAAAACACCAATCATATTTTACAATATGATTCTATGAGTCTATATAGAAATACTGTATATATGTTCTGTTGCCAGTTTGTCCAAGTCCATTTTGTGAGCACTTTTTTTTCGTGATCGCATTTGAATGCATCATGCAGTAGCGAGAGTGAGAGCACGCTAGGCTTTTATGAGCAGTCGCCGAGTTGTGATTGAAATAAATCTTTATAAATCTACACCAAAGCCTGACATCGTTACTTGGGATGTTGAAATCGTTGCTCAGTTGTGCACTCACCACTTGGAAAATAACAAATAGAAACATGGTGTGGTGCTGCGTATATTGCCTGGAACAGGAAACCCCAACCAGAGGAGCGTGTGCATAACAGTGGCTGAGACAGATGGAGCCTATTAGGGCAGCCGTATGTTGAGCCTTGCTTTCCTGAAAGTGGCGACAATTTTGACGGATCAAAAACTGAAAATTAAACTGATCGGGTGCCTCTGTGTCTTTAGGGTACCACGCAATTCACGTTAGCAGGGTTTTTGCACCACTGCTCCACAAAGATCTTCTCTAGACCAATCAGGTTTCTGGGCTGTCCCTGAGAAACGCAGAGTTTGAGCTTCCTCCAAAGATTTTCTTTTGGGTTTAGGTCTGGAGACTGCTCAGGCCCCTCCAGAACCTTTATATGCTTTTTACAAAGCCACTCCTTGGTTATTATGGCTGCTTCGAGCCACTGTCATGTTGGAAGACCCAGTAAAGACCCATTTTCAATGCTCTAACTGAGGGATGAAGGTTATTACCCAAAATCTCACAATACATGGCCCTGGTCGTCCTCTCCTTAATACAGTGCAGCCGTCTAGGCCCATGTGCACGCCAAAAGTATGATGCTACCAGCCCCATTCTTCACAGTAGGGATGGTGTTCTTGGGATTTTACTCAGCATTCTTCTTCCTCCAAACAATATGAGTGGAATTAAAAACAAAAAGTTACATTTTGATCTCATATGACCACATGACTTTCTCCTATGACTCCTCTGGATCAACCAAATTGTTGTTGGCAAACTTAAAACAGGCCTGGACATGTGCTGGTTTAAGCAGGGGAACCTTCCGTGCCATGCATCATTTCAAACCATGACGTCTTCGTGTATCACCAACAGTAACCTTTGATATGGTGGTCGTAACTCCTCTCAGGTCATTGACCAGCTCTTCCTGGGTGATTCTTGGCTGATTCCTCACCATTCTTAGGATCATTGAGACCCTACGAGCAGGGCCGGCGCTAACTATTTTGGTGCCCTAGGCATAAATGCTTTGTGGTGCCCCCCCCCCCAGCCCCCCATCCACCCCCCAACGATAGAAATGAACAATATCTGAACATTTGTAAAAATTAATTATACAGTGCCTTGCAAAAGTATTCGGCCCCCTTGAATCTTGCAACCTTTCACCACATTTCAGGCTTCAAACATAAAGATATGAAATTTAATTTTTTTGTCAACAATCAACAACAAGTGGGACACAATCGTGAAGTGGAACAACATTTATTGGATAATTTAAACTTTTTTAACAAAAAAAAAACTGAAAAGTGGGGCGTGCAATATTATTCGGCCCCTTTACTTTCAGTGCAGCAAACTCACTCCAGAAGTTCAGTGAGGATCTCTGAATGATCCAATGTTGTCCTAAATGACCGATGATGATAAATAGAATCCACCTGTGTGTAATCAAGTCTCCGTATAAATGCACCTGCTCTGTGATAGTCTCAGGGTTCTGTTTAAAGTGCAGAGAGCATTATGAAAACCTAGGAACACACCAGGCAGGTCTGATACTGTTGTGGAGAAGTTTAAAGCCGGATTTGGATACAAAAAGATTTCCCAAGCTTTAAACATCTCAAGGAGCACTGTGCAAGCCATCATATTGAAATGGAAGGAGCATCAGACCACTGCAAATCTACCAAGACCCGGCCGTCCTTCCAAACTTTCTTCTCAAACAAGGAGAAAACTGATCAGAGATGCAGCCAAGAGGCCCATGATCACTCTGGATGAACTGCAGAGATCTACAGCTGAGGTGGGAGAGTCTGTCCATAGGACAACAATCAGTCGTACACTGCACAAATCTTGCCTTTATGGAAGAGCGGCAAGAAGAAAGCCATTTCTCAAAGATATCCATAAAAAGTCTCGTTTAAAGTTTGCCACAAGCCACCTGGGAGACACACCAAACATGTGGAAGAAGGTGCTCTGGTCAGATGAAACCAAATTGAACTTTTTGGCCACAATGCAAAACGATATGTTTGGCGTAAAAGCATCACAGCTCAGCACCCTGAACACACCATCCCCACTGTCAAACATGGTGGTGGCAGCATCATGGTTTGGGCCTGCTTTTCTTCAGCAGGGACAGGGAAGATGGTTAAAATTGATGGGAAGATGGATGCAGCCAAATACAGGAACATTCTGGAAGAAAACCTGTTGGTATCTGCACAAGACCTGAGACTGGGACGGAGATTTATCTTCCAACAGGACAATGATCCAAAACATAAAGCCAAATCTACAATGGAATGGTTAAAAAATAAACGTATCCAGGTGTTAGAATGGCCAAGTCAAAGTCCAGACCTAAATCCAATCGAGAATCTGTGGAAAGAGCTGAAGACTGCTGTTCACAAACACTCTCCATCCAACCTCACTGAGCTCGAGCTGTTTTGCAAGGAAGAATGGGCAAGAATGTCAGTCTCTCGATGTGCAAAACTGATAGAAACATACCCCAAGCAACTTGCAGCTGTAATTGGAGCAAAAGGTGGCACTACAAAGTATTAACGCAAGGGGGCCGAATAATATTGCACGCCCCACTTTTCAGTTTTTTCTTTGTTAAAAAAGTTTAAATTATCCAATAAATGTTGTTCCACTTCACGATTGTGTCCCACTTGTTGTTGATTGTTGACAAAAAAATTAAATTTCATATCTTTATGTTTGAAGCCTGAAATGTGGCGAAAGGTTGCAAGATTCAAGGGGGCCGAATACTTTTGCAAGGCACTGTAGTATTATGCAGGCCCATATTTAAAACACAGATACATGATAACTTTAATATTATACCTTTATAGACATGGACTGATAGGGCACCATAGAAACATTCTGGACATAATGTGGAAACAATGAATATGAAAGGGGAAATCTACATAGCTTTAAGATTTTTTTTTTTTTTTTTTCTAATTAGTTTCACCAGTAGATGTCGCTCTTGGCCTCTGAACCTCTCAAAAATCACTACGGCTTCTTACTAATGGAAAAATTTCGGTATCAACAGTCGTTGCATAAAACCACTGTCTCGTAACATTCCATTTAATTTTCATTGTGCAATGAATTTGCAAGTCACATCATTTCCACCACAGCGTTTTGGAGTGTTTTTTTGTTGTTGTTGTGCACGCTAATAAACCAATTATAACCCGATTTCTGGAGTTACCAGATTATTCAAGTGGTCATGTAAAGAGCATGATCCGCTATCCTTTATCTGATAAACACCGCTATTTTACGTCTCTGAGCATGTGTACAAATGGAAAAACGGATGTCGCTAGAGAGGCCTTAAGGACGCCAAACTGATTCGCTTTCAGCCTATGGGCCTACTCTGCAGTTAGCGAGCTTGGGTAACGCAATCGCCACACTCACATTTGAAGAGGTTCAGTGGGACAACTTCAAGCAAGCATGGGTTTTTGGTAGACATGGAGGAAGGCCTATGCTGAGACCAAGAGTTTTACGTCATGTACTTGGAAAGAAATCGAACTATTGACTTAACATGTAAACCAGGTTTTTCCTGATTATCACATCACTGAAGTGCACGTAAATGCGTCAAATCTCATTATTGTCATTACCTGGTTATTCCCAGTTATCAGATTATTGTAGTCATGTAAACGTAGCTGATAATAAATAAACAATTGTTTAAAAAAAAAAAACAAAAAAAAAACATTCTTACCTGCAAGTGATGCGCGGGCATCATCTCGCTGCTTTTTCCTCTTCTTTTTTTCCGCCCCCAACTCTTGTTGTCTTTTCGATGACATTTCCTTTCAACAATAAACTTCTGCCAAATTTGCGACTGAAGCATAATGGAGCAAACCACTAGGGAATTCAGGGGGGCACCAAAGGTAGACTGACGAGAGGGCCGCACAGGAGATTCTTTTTTTGTTTAAATAATGAGCCTATGTTACTTATATTTGTATTACTTGCATTTATCAGGCTTTACAAAGTTTATTTTAAATACTATATATTGTTGTTATTATTACAATTACTATTTTTTAGGATTTTTTACAAACTTGATTTTTTTTTTTGGTGCCCCTTCAGGCAGAGTTGGTGCCCTACGCGCAGTGCGTGTTATGCGTATGCGGAGTGCCGTGTCTGCCTACGAGGCATGGAGCCCCAATCCAAGGGAGATTGACAGTCATGTTTAGCTTCTTCCATTTTCTAATGATTGATCCAATGGTGGATCTTATATCACCAAGCTGCTTGGCAATTGCCTCATAACCCTTTTCCAGCCTTGTAGAGGTCTACAATTCTGTCTTTGGAAAGTTCTTTGGTCTTGAACATGTTAGTAATCGGAGTCTTCCAGATTGCATGGAGTGGACAGGTGTTTACAGTATATGCAGCTTACCACCTCAAACAGGTCAAGAAGTCTTTTAAAAGGCGACTAACAGGTCTTTGAGGCTCACAATTCTTGTGAATAGAAAGGTGGTCAAATAATTATTTGCAGCAGTATAATACAAATAAATTGTTAAAAAAATTATACACTGTGATTTCTGGATTTTTTTAGACTGTCTCTCACAGTGGACAAACACTTACCATGAAAATTTCATACCCGCCCATGCTGTATTTGCTAAGTGGGAGAACTTGCAAAATATTGGGTGTTCAAACACTTATTTTCCTCACTGTACAGCATGTCTGAAAGAGCAGTGCACTCTTTCATGTCGAGAAGGAAAACCTGTAGCAAAAGTGTAATAAAGATGGTCATCAAAAGTGTTGCAATACAATAGCAAATGTGCAGTTAGATCCTCGTCAGATGCTTTATCTTTTCCATACAGCTTATGGATTTGGATTGTGCCTGTATGTGCCAGCCTTTTCACCTTAAAATTGCGGTACAACGACAGTACAGGTGGGAGATGTTTTTTTTTTTCTCCTCCCCACCTTTTCAGTCATTAAAGCTTCACGAGAATGTGTTGTCATTGTGTCCCACAAGATACAGCTGGCTTTGAAAGGCGAACATAAAAGGGGAGAGAGAAATGGCTTGTCTGAGAGCGAGAGAGGAGAGCAACACACGACGGCGGCCTCATGAGTCTGCGGGTAGCATTGTTTGAAGTACTTTTATGTCTACTTTTTGTTGTAGGTTGTGGTTGTGAGAAGTAAGATTAAACTAACAGGGAGGCAGATAAATTTCAGGCCAGGATGAACCCGACTGAACTACTTTTGTGTATTGAGTAAAAGATTTGGAAAGGAATCAATTTGAAATAAGAGAGGGACATTTGACTAACTTTAATTAACCACCTATGGGAAATTAAACAAATAAAATAAAATATTGAGTCTGCTATTCCTCTATGAGGTTTACATTTTCTGCCAGAACAAAATGCATACATGTCACTGGTCTGTCAATTTTTGATGATTTGTCACATCAATTTTATATAGCATTGGGTTTCAAACTTTTTATAGCAAATATTACTTGCAAAAATACTTGCCTCTCCAGTACCGCCATTATGACCAGCATTAAAATAGTGTTACACTGCTGGCCAAAAGTATTGGCACCCCTGCAATTCTGTCAAATAATGCTCAATTTCTCCCAGAAAATGATTGCAATTACAAATGTTTTGGTAGTAATATCTTATGTATTTTGCTTGCAATGAAAAAACAGATTGGGAAAAATAATTAAATCATTTTATGCAAAACTCCAAAAATGGGCTGGACAAAAGTATTGGCACCCTTTAAAAAAATCATGTGATGTTTCTCTAATTTGTGTAATTAACAGCACCGATTACTTACCTGTGGCACATAACAGGTGGCGGCAATAACTACATCACACTTGCAGCCAGTTAAAATGGATTAAAGTCGACTCATCCTCTGTTCTGTGTCCTTATGTGTGCCACATTGATCATGGAGAAAATAAAGAAGACCATAGAACTGTCTGAGGACTTGAGAAGCAAAATTGTGAGGAAGCATGGGCAATCTCAAGGCTACAAGTCCATCTCCAAAGACCTGAATGTACAATGACCAAAAACACACTTCAAAAAGCACTAGAAGATGATTAGAAAGAAAGCACTACAGATGAGTCCAGACCTGAATCCCATAGAACACCTGTGGAGAGATCTGAAAATGGCAGTTAAGAGAAAGCACCCTTCAAATCTCAGAGACCTGGAGCAGTTGGCCAAAGAACAATGGTCTAAAATTCCAACAGAGCATTGTAAGAAACTCACTGATGGATACCAGAATCGGTTGTTCGCAGTTATTTTGTCTAAAGGTTGTGCTACCAAGTATGAGGCAGAGGGTGCCAATACTTTTGTCCGGCCCATTTTTGGAATTTAAAATGAAAATGATATCATTTTTTTTTTTTTCAGTCTTTGTTTTTTTCATTGTAAACAAAATAAATGAAGATATTACTACCAAAGCATTTGTAATTGCAATTATATTTTGGGAATATTGAGCATTATCTGACAGAATTGCAGGGGTGCCAATACTTTTGTTCGACAGTGTAAGTAATAGGCCTACAGGTTTGTCAAAAAAAAAAAAAAAAAAAAAAAGCAATAGTTTTACTCAACATCAATATAACTCACAGTTTGAATATTAACAATGTGCTTGAATATAGGAACACTGTACTTAAGGATTAATGGTAGTTGAATTAAGCTGAACTGATTTGAAATATTCATTTATTCATACATTTTCCGAGCCGCTTATCCTCACGAGGGTCACACGGGTGCAGGAGCCTATCCCAGCTCTGATTTAAAATAGTACATCAAAATTTGATATATACATAATTTTAAATCTAGATGGGAAAAGAAAAAGAAAATGTAAGCATTCAGATTTTTGGGAAAAATGTGTTGCATATGGATTTGTTTTTTACCTTGCTAAAAAAAATAACTACTATCAGGACTCATGAAAATAAGATTAATATATTTAATTGTTCATTAAGAACTACTGTGTATTACAAAGGTGAGTACACTCCTCGCCATTCTGCTGATATTTAAGTATACCGGTACCTTTAATGGGACAAGTCTGACAAAATGACACTTTGACACAATGAAAAATAGTCTGTATGTAGCTTATATAATAGAGTTAATTTATTTCCCCTCAAAATAACTCAAAATATAGCCATAGCCAAACCCCGGCAACAAAATTGAGTACACCCCTATGAAAAAAACGGACATCCCTAAATGTCCAAGTTGAGTACTGCTTGTCATTTTCCCTCCAAAATGTCATGTGACTCGGGGGCTTAGCCTGTTAGTGCTCGGACCATACGCCGCACTCTACATCAAATTGTTGTGCATGACTGTCACCCCAGGAGGCTTCCTCCTGGGGTGACAGCCATGCACACCAATTTGATGTAGATTGAGGCGTATGGTCTGAGCACTAACAGGCTGTCCCCCCCACCTCTTCAATCTCTGCAGTAATGCTGACAGCACTCCTGTAACGAGTGACATGACATTTTGGAGGGAAAATGACAAGCAGTATTCAATTTGGACATTTAGGGATGTATGTTTTTTCATAGCGGTGTACTCACTTTTGTTGTCAGGGGTTTAGATATTGATGGCTATATTTTGAGGGGGAAATAAATTAACTCTATTATATAAGCTGCACACAGACTACTTTTCATTGTGTCAAAGTGTCATTTTGTCAGTGTTGTCCCATGAAAAGATATACTTAAATATCTGCAGAAATGCGAGGGGTTTACTCACTTTTGTGATACACTGTAATAATTGTAATGTGAGCAAATTTTACTTCAGATGTGTCAATGAAACTAGTAGCACTTGGTGTTCATCAGTACACAAGAAGTAGCCCACAGTGGGGGAAAAAAAGGTTGGTTGTATTTTATTATTGCCTTTTCTGTAAAGTGGCTACACAGACGGATCTTATATTGCGACTACAGCATCTTCGACAAGAGTTGTTTCACTGCTGCTGTAAATTCTTATCTTTAAAAGCTTCCACAGTCTGAGCTATTGTGTTCTCTGTGTATGTTTTGGCCATTGTCTTCTGAATTAAGCAGGATTGTTGACTGACTGTCATTTCTTGGTGTGCTGGTTGACAGTGCACATTTAAATGGTCAGTGGAATTAGCAACTCAGGGTGAACCTAGCTAGTGCGATCTGATGAAGTTTGGAAGGTCCTATATTTTTAGCTTGTGATTTCGGATGTGAAAAATTAGGTCGACTAGTATGTGTAACGTTCTTGATGTTACTATGGCAATATCCTTGGGACGCAGACTCAGGACTCAGGTAAATTGTTAATCCTGTTCAAATAATGAAAACAAACACCAACAATCTGGAGCAGCAAAAATAATTAAATAATGTGAGCTCTAAATAAAAGCGGGCTCTCTTTAGATTTGGTCCCAAGTTACAGTTAAATGGGCAATTTTGAAAATCAATTCTGTGTTTTCCAAATTCTGCTCGCTGAACAGCGCCAGGTAATTCTGCATACAAGTGATGGGACGATACATTAAAACTCACAATATGGGGCTGTCCCAAACAACTATTTTTCTCCCGGGTTAGGGGTAGCAGACATTTTTTTTTTAAAAAATCTATTAGTCGACTAATCTTTTTCGTTTGAATGTATTTATTCAGATTTGACAGAAATATGTATATATATATATATATATATATATATATATATATATATATATATATTTTTTTTTTTAATTTTTTTTGTTAAATAATCTAGCAATTAGGTTTTTGTTGACACTTATTAATTCACAAACAGTTTTTGGAACTTGGAACTTAAATTCTTTATTAAAGTACAAATAAACATGTAAATAATAATAATAAATCACAAATAAACAATTAGGTCAAATGCTGGTAGCATTAATTGGTGCAAAAGACTGGAATGTAAACAGATTCAGAACACTCACTTCCCCTCTCCAACATCATTCAAAACAATTCTTAAAGTAAAAAAAATCAAATGATCTAGCCAATATTATTATAGTATACTCCTATATATTATAGTACTATAAATATATTTATATTTATAATTCAAATTATATAACTATTCAATACCAGTCAGATTTTACATAAATTGTGTCTTTTTAAAGCTATTCTTAGTGTAGAATCTGAATTCTGAAGGATGTGAGATTAACTCGAGAAATCGTTATTTATATGTTGAACATGACATGCTTTTATTTTGGAATGTTCACTGGAAGTACGTTTGCTAAACCGCTTAACCATTGTCACGGAACGCGGGCAGGCTGGTGGTGTGGACCCAAATGCAGGGAAACAAAAGGCAGCAAGGCAGGTGGCGATGAACTCAAAAAACGTTTTAATAATAACTAACAAAAACACAAAGTACAACCAAATTGGGGATCAAAAAGGCAATGTTCAAACAAAACTTACTTTATCGGAGGGACTAGTACACGAGGGCTTGGACAGGACTTCGACTTTGACACTGACAATGACGCAACAAGGAGTGAAAAGAAACTGGGAGCTTATATTGTTGGATTGTTTAGACGGAGAAGATCGCAAAGGTAGGGAGGGGCCAGGGCATGGAGTATTTTGAAGGTGATGATGAGGAGGATACAGATGACATATATATAGATGTGTTTCCTTCTTTTGTATGTCTGAACTTTACTTTTACAGCGTGTTGATGACCAATAAACATCTGTGAAAGGAACTGGAGTCTCATATGCCATCAACACACACGTTTACACACACAAACAAATATATGCACGTACGCATGCACGCACGCGGCCATAATAGGCTGTATTGGCACCATGGAAAAAGTGCTTAGAAAATAGATTTCGTTCCACTGAAATGGATCTACATGACCTCTGCATTGTAATTTACATACGTTGCTAATTACTACCAAAAAAAAAGTGCTACTCACGGTTTCCAGTCATTTTTTAGTAATTAGCGTTTTTGTGTCGGTCTTTTTTTTCCCCGTGGCGCAGTGATATTGATGCGGCGGAGTCGTATCGTCAGTGTGTGAAGCCATTTTAGGTCACGTGCACCAATAGGAGACGAGGATTGTTGCTATGGATTTGAAAAACAAACAACATGGCGGCGACCGTGTCAAGCTACGACACGAGCGAAGATGAACAAAAGATAAGAAAACCGCATTCGAAATGTAGCCAAAAGGCATAGAAACGATGCTATATGCATCTCTCATCTGTCCAAGGGCGGAAAAGGGCAGGAATTTGGCCGAAACGGCATGCAACTTGCTAAGCCTTCGTGGCTACGTCAGACAATGGCTTTCTCTCCAGGCTCCGTCGAAGGATCTTGCTGAAAATGCGTCGACTGGGATTTTTAACATTGACTCCAGGTAAGCCACACACACGCCTTTTGTTGTGAATAACTATGGGAGTTCAGGGGCTTCTGGTCAGATCACATATGAAGTTAAGACTTGCAATGTGAGTTCTGGGCTGTAGCGGTCATTATTATGATGTTAGATTGTTAACTTTGAGCAAAAAGTTCAGATTGACAGATAACATAGGTTTTTCATAGTATTTAGTTTGTTTAACTGTAGTTCCAAAAACCTATTTGATAATATTATTCAGGAAAAAATGGCAGAATAGACAAGCCTAGGTAATTTGGATTGGAAGATTATGTAAATATGATATGGATGAAACAGTTCACACATGGTTTATGTGTGTGTGCGTGTTTTTCAGTACTGAAACACCCTTCACTGACAGCTACAACTTCTTCTGTGGGACCGTCGTCCATTAAAAGATTAGAGTTGACCAGGATCTGCTGCGAATGGACAAGCTTGTGGAAATATGGCTTTATTGGGACCATGGAAAAAGTGCTTAGAAAATGGATTTCATTCCACTACGCTGGATCTATGCTTTCAATGCATTTTTTCTAAGCCAATACCCTTCTAACTTAGTCACCAGCCAGAAATGTATCTTGATGTGAATACACAAAACTACAGATCTAGTGTTGCTGTTTTTGCTTGTTTTAAGTGTTATATTAATTCTGGCAACACAAAATCTTTATAAAATGTCATAAACACATCTACCAAACATTTGAAACAAGTATTGGTGCCTTAGTATACACATAGGTGAATTCATGTAAATGAAATCAAATGAAATGAAATCAAATGCAAATGTAGCTAATTTCTTGAAGGAAACACTTCAAAATTAATGATTTGCACCCAGCACAATGAAATATATATTGAATTAAGCTAAAGGCTTATGTATCATATATTAAAAATATCACAACCTACTATGCAATGAAATATATAAAATAAAAAAATGAACACCATGATCATAAATGGCTGAAAATCAACCGAATTGCTACCACACCCTCCTAAATGTGAATCATGGCAAAAATGGAATAAGACAAAAAATTATAGGGTGATCAAAAAATAATGTGCCAAAATCGTAAGGTGATACTTAAAAAATAAAAGACATCACAAAAGAAGTGATGGACACGTGTTGAAGATAACTTCCAAGTTTTATTTCATGTTTCACAAGTGCTCAAATGTGAGCACACCCAGCAACACGGACAAAATCAAGCCACGATGAGAATTCCTCTCAAACTTGTGCATGTCGCAGTTATTGTCTTGATTGCAACTGTTGTTCGATATTTCACATCATCAGTACTTGCTGGACGTGTTGGTATGTTAAAGACAAAGTTCATTATCCATCTTTATGGCACATACCGTATGTTATACACTAAGTGTATGTTCCACCACTTCCAGCAAATATTGATGACATGAAAGATCGAATAACAGACTATATCAACGCGGGAGGGAGGAATTCTCATGTCAACTTGGATGTTGTCCATGCTGCTGGTGATGGCCATATTTGAATACTATGAAAACATGAAATTGAACATAGTTACTTCCTACATCTGTCCAAGGTAGAGGTTTTTTTTTTGTAATGTTTTTTGTTTTTGACATGGCATTATGATTTTGGCACAGCCTTTTTTAATCACACTGTATATACACAAAAGGTTGGAATCATTCAAGTATGGTACTGTTGGTACACAAAATTTATTTAAACATGGAAGTGTCTCATACTATAAAAATACACATACAAATATTGAAAAACAAATTTAAAAAAAAAAATTAGAAATAACAAATAGTAAAACTGTACATGACAACATTACTCCTCAAAATGGCTTTCATCAAAGTCATCAGCCCATCCAAGTGTCTTCTGTTTCTTTGGAAACATTCTCGCATGCTTGGCACCGATATAAATCAGTACAAGAAAGTTTTGCAGACATATAGGAACATCTTCCCGTGTCACAATTGGTTGCCTTTCAACTACAGTTGACTACTTGCAAAACAGTATCAGGGGCAGGATTTTTAGTCATCCATGTCACTGCCAACTGCCCACTGCTCAATGTCCCACCCATTCCCAATGGGTGAAGGGGCACACATTTTACCTGTCAGACAACGTTTCATAATTGCTGCTTGATAGTTTGCTGGCCTGCAATGTTGGTACAGAGCATCAGTTTTTGGGGGAATAGAATGTTCTGGCAAGACTGACGAGGCCATACAGAAAGATCTGCATTTGGCATCATTTTTGGCATATAACTGGCCAAACAGGTGGCACACGTATTTCCACAAGCGTTAAATGTTTGTAGGTCAAGTTTAAAACTGCTGCCCAGCTTTGCAAACCCAGTCAGGTACTCTTTTTTTATGACGTGCAAAAGATTTTTTTTTTCCCCCCTTTGCCATGAAAGGCACAAGCAGAGTCACAACCTGTGAATGTATGGATGCCAATGAGTGCTAAACACACACTAGTGCCAGGAGCTGCAGAGACCTCAGAGACGTCAGTCCTCGTTCTGTTGCCTCCTCCTGTGAAAAAATGCAATTTACACTGTAAATCTATCTGCAGACTTCCAGCAATCACTGCCACGTCAGTATCAGGGATTTTATTGACTACAGCTTGATGTTCTTGAACCAAAAGGTTTATTTAACCATTGTCACCCATAACAGGTATACAATAAAAAGTTCTACTGGATTCACTTTCTATATACTGTACATACATTTTATAACAAAGTGGTATCGTTACAACACTAGTTTAAATAAGATTTTTGTGAGCATAGGTTAATAACAATTAACCTTGTAGCAAAGGCGTGCGTGTGGCTTACCTGTAGTGAATGTCGTTAAAAATCCCAGTCGACGCATTTTCAGCAATATCCTTTGACGGAGCCTGGGGAGAAAGCCATTGTCTGACGCAACCACGCGGCTCTGCACGTTTTTTCCAAATTCCTGCCCTTTTTCGCCCTTGGACAGTTGAGAGATGCATATAGCATCGTTTCGATGCCTTTTGACTAAATTTCGAATGCGGTTTTCTTATCTTTTGTTCATCTTCACTCGTGTCGTAGTTTGACACGGTCGCCGCCATGTTGTTTGTTTTCCAAACCCATAGCAACAATCCTCGTCTCCTATTGGTGCACGTGACCTAAAATGGCTTCACACACTGACGATACGACTCCGCCGTATCAATATCACTGCGCCACGGGGGAAAAAAAAGAGCGACACGAAAACGCTAATTACTAAAAAATGACTGGAAACCGTGAGTAGAACTTTTTTTTTGGTAGTAATTAGCAACGTATGTAAATTACAATGCAGAGGTCATGTAGATCCATTTCAGTGGAACGAACCAACACAATTTTGGCTCAGCCAATACAGCCTATAAAACGCAGCCGTAACAATCACCGCCCTCGTTTTTATTTACTGAGCGATAAATGGACTCATTGCATATCGCGACAGGCTTAGCAACTTCAATAAAAAATGTTATTAGTTAGTTAGGTCTATGGACTTACGATCTGCCAGCTTGTTGTCTCCTGGCATCTTCAAAAATTACAACTGGGTGATGGCATTGAAGAGACTTCACAGATAGTGTACCATCCCTGATCCTTTGTTTCGTTGAAATAAGTATGCTTTGGCCACTCTGGTGGGCCTTTTTTGGCTTTGTACCGCTTTCCCCACTTGCATACGCCATTTTCAACTTTGCACGCATATATTTTCTTAACCCTTCATTTACTGTTGACTGGATGGTGAGCTCGTCGACACATTTACGTCATCGATGACGTTGACTACGTCGACTAGTCGGGACAGCTCTATCACAATTGAAAATGATTTGATGACTTGCTATTATATGTCATTGACCATAGATTAATCTGGTGGGAGTCTGTTCTTCTACTTACACTTTGTAAGTTGAAGTGAACCTTCCCTTACCGCCCAAGTGCCACAAAATTGCTAGTGACAACTTATGATAACTTTATTGAGTCAGTGGAGCAAATTCACAAATATATTTCTAGGTTATGTTATTCAAATCATGTCGATATTTCCTCTGAAATCAACTCCTCACCCACTGCTGTATCGCTTGGACACAGTATTACACTTGAAACATCCAAGGTACGGTATCTGTTCAGGTACCAGTAAAATTCCGTTGTCACAGTTGTCGCTGCAAACCTTTTACATCTTCCTTTCTATGGCACAGATTTGTTGTACGATTTGCTTTTAAACAGAAACTGTCTTTGTTGATGCGATCTTTGCTCTGAAATAGTCCCAAGAACTACTTCCCTGGTTGCAGCAGCAGTTGATGAACAGAGCCCAGTAGCCTTGAAAGACAAGGCAATTTGCTCAGAGTGATGGTAATAAAGGGAAAGGCACAGTGATGTTGCCAGAGAGAAAGGCGAGAGAGGTCCAAACGGAGAGGCCGGTGATGGAGACTGAGCACAGGGAGGAGGGCGAGTAATCACCCACGCAACAAGGCCCAGTTTTGGTTTTGTGTTCATGTTGGGGTGGCTGCACATTAACCTAGAGGTTAATGTGAAGCCAAATGGAGGTTATGGCTCAGCGTCCGTAGGGTCAGTAAGGGAGGGATAACAGGCCCGCTGTCAGAAAAGGTGCAAAATACAATGAATCCAACAAATGGAAAATTCACTCTCCTTCTCTACTTTGAACCTGAGTATCAAAGTGAGTGAAAATAAAGACTTTCATGGATAACGAAAATCCTTTTAGTAAAAGAAAAATGAAAAGCCATCAGAGGGATGAAGGCAGCTAATGACTATGACTGCAGATAATGAAAAATGAGAGTGGCTAATGAAAGCGCGAAAGGGGAGACCGGCTGCTGGAGAACATAGGTGTTTGAAAAAGAGGAAATTTGACAAAATGGTCAATTTAACTACTTTCCTCGCTTTACTCTTCACTGAGACACATCACTGGACCAGTTGAGATGAGCACATGGATGTTTTGTGGCCCATGGTACCACTTCTGGTTGTATGCCAGCCTCCAGTATAGAAACAACTCTTGATGTCTGATCACCCCCTTATTGCTCCGACAAAAGTTGTCCCTCTGGCCCTGGTAACTGGAGAAGTAACATACGTTACCAAGACAGGTGGATTATAGCAGACATATGTTTCATAAATGTCCCGTTTTGGATTTAAGGCATTGTAAACGGATCTTGCAGTGAACAAATCTATTGCTGTGAAAATATAATCCAGATTTATTTTGCTTATTCATGCATGATGCTGAAGCCTTTTCTTACTAGAGGTTTTCTTAACAACACAAGAGTTTGATATACTCCTTTTGTTATTAGCAGTGAAATATTTATCTACTGGAAGTGCAGTCAGAAGACTGATGCAACAGAGCAGACAAAATCAAAATAGCAGCATATCATCCAACCGCATATTTCCAAATATTGCCAATTTTATATTTTTCATAAGTTGATACTGTTGGTCTGTTGCCATACGGTCTGCTGTATTTTTTCTTAGAGACATTATAAACCAATACAATTCTCTGAAAAATGTCATAAAACTCTGTCTTCTCTTACTCAGTCGGAGCAGTGCAGCATTTTTGCTTTAAGACAAATGAGTGAAAATGTATAAGGATTTCTATTCCTAATGCTAAAGACAACAATATGACAACAATAATGTTACATTGATGTTGTGTTTGTAAAGACAGTGCTACATAAAAAGGAAAGGTCACATGATGAGTAACCGGGCAGGAAAGACTTGTCTTGGACTTGTAGCCATAAAAAATACAGAAAGTCCAACTGCAAGCAAATATGGAGTACCTCTTAGTTGTAATGCTTTTCATGCAGAGATACTTTTTAAATTACATTTAAGGAGCTCAAAAAACCCCATTCTAATGGGTATCTTAGTACTTTTGACCAATGTACTCCCCTGTGTGTGTATGAATTTACAGATATACTGTGTGTGAACAGGCGGCATGGTGGTGGCAGAGTGATTCGCATGTCTGCCTCACAGTTCTGAGCTCAAGGGTTCAATCCCAGGTTCCGGCCTTACTGTGTGGAGTTTGCATGTTCTCCCCGTGCGTGCGTGGGTTTTCTCGGGGTATTCCGGTTTCCCCCCCATGTCACATAAACATGCATGGTAGGCTGATCGAACACTCTAAATTGTCCCTAGGTACATGTGACTGTGCGCGAATAGTTGTTCGTCTCTATGTGCCCTGCAATTGGCTGGCAACCGATTAAGGGTGTACCCAGCCTACTAACTGCCCATACAGTGGGGCAAATAAGTATTTAGTCAAACACCAATTGTGCAAGTTCTCCTAATTGAAAAGATGAGAGAGGCCTGTAATTGTCAACATGGGTAAACTTCAACCATGAGAGACAGAATGTGAAAAAAAAAAAAACAGAAAATCACATTATTGATTTTTAAAGAATTTATTTCCAAAGACACCTGTCCACAACCTCAGTCAGTCACACTCCAAACTCCACTATGACCAAGACCAAAGAGCTGTCGAAGGACACCAGAGACAAAATTGTAGACGTGCACCAGGCTGGGAAGACTGAATCTGCAATAGCTAAAACGCTTGGTGTAAAGAAATCAACTGTGGGAGCAATTATTAGAAAATGGAAGACATACAAGACCACTGATAATCTCCCTCGATCTGGGGCTCCATGCAAGATCTCACCCCGTGGCGTAAAAATGATAACAAGAACGGTGAGCAAAAATCTCAGAACCACACAGGGGGACCTAGTGAATGACCTACAGAGAGCTGGCACCACAGTAACAAAGGCTAATATCAGTAACACAATGCACCGCCAGGGACTCAAATCCTGCACTGCCAGACGTGTCCCCCTCCTGAAGCCAGTACACGTCCAGGCCCGTCTGCGGTTCGCTAGAGAGCATTTGGATGATCCAGAAGAGGACTGGGAGAATGTGTTATGGTCAGATGAAACCAAAATATAACTTTTTGGTAGAAACACAGGTTCTCGTGTTTGGAGGAGAAAGAATACTGAATTGCATCCGAAGAACACCATACCTACTGTGAAGCATGGGGGTGGAAACATCATGCTTTGGTGCTGTTTTTTCAAAGGGACCAGGACGACTGATCTGTGTAAAGGAAAGAATGAATGGGGCCATGTATTGAGAGATTTTGAGTGAAAATCTCCTTCCATCAGCAAGGGCATTGAAGATGAGACATGGCTGGGTCTTTCAGCATTACAATGATCCCAAACACACAGCCAGGGCAACAAAGAAGTGGCTTCGTAAGAAGCATTTCAAGGTCCTGGAGTGGCCTAGCCAGTCTCCAGATCTCAATCCCATAGAAAATCTGTGGAGGGAGTTGAAAGTCCGTGTTGCCCAACGACAGCCCCAAAACATCACTGCTCTAGAGGATATCTGCAGGGAGGAATGGGCCAAAATACCAGCAACAGTGTGTGAAAAGCTTGTGACGAGTTACAGAAAACGTTTGGCCTCTGTTATTGACAACAAAGGGAACATAAAAAAGTATTGAGATGAACTTTTGGTATTGACCAAATACTTATTATACACCATGATTTGCAAATAAATTCTTTAAAAATCAAACAATGCGATTTTCTGTTTTTTTTCTTCCACATTCTGTTTCTCATGGTTGAGGTTTACCAATGTTGACAATTACAGGCCTCTCTAATATTTTCAAATGGGAGAACTTGCACAATTAGTGGTTGATTACTTATTTCCCCCACTGTAGTTAGCTGAGATTGGCTTCAGCACCCCCATAACCCTCATGAGGATAAGCAGCTTGGAAAATGAATGAATGTGTGTGAACAGGTTTTTTTTTTTCATTTTGGTGGTTGTAGTCATTTGTCTTTGGAAATATGAACCAAGGATTTCAGAGTTTCTTCTAATAAAAGACGAGCTTCCACACTTCATTTACACCTTGCAGTAAAATTACACTTGTGTGTTAATGCAGATGAGAAAAGAAACATGCTAATGGTGTTTTCACACTAGCGGTAACACCCTGACAGGCTTCATGGATGTCATATTGTGATGTAGCATAGTGAGAGGATATGGTGACACTTCCACCTCATTGACGTCCTTGTCACCTAAACTTGACTCTCCTGTGCTTTTAACTCATTCCCTGTCATTGACAATGATAGATGTCCAATTCATTTAAGTTGGGAGGACTGTCATTGAACGATCATGGTTCAGTGTCATCGACGTCGTGAGACAAAATGGATTGGACATCTAGCAGCGTCAATGACAGCTAATAAGTTACAGAAGAAAGCATAATTTTGAAGATATTCATGATTATGTGAGAAACATAAACTATGAATGGTTGGTTGGTCGATGTATGACTTTGCTACTATCTAGATTTCCCTAGTTCATCTCTTTTGCAATTGTATTTCCCAATCCGTGAGTGAGATGACCTCGATGTAGTTAGTGAAGTTTGTTTTGATTTATATAAATGCGTAACCTGGAATGCCTGATTGATTGTTTCAGATATCCTCTACGAGTATATTCAGGATTATACAAGAAGATGGTAGTTCCTGCAGGGTATTACTGCCTGTCGCACCTCCTCCGGTGCCCATTGGTCAGCTGCAGGGTCATCGCCAACGTTTCGCTCCTTTAATTCTGGTACGTCTCCTGGTCACGGAGCAGTGACAAGGACGTCTCCCTGTCACCCCCTGCAGCTGATGGGTGTTGTCCCCTGCGGCTGTTGTCTGGGGTTTAGGTGTTCTTCCCCCAGGTTTTGTCCTTCCGCCTCAGCCAGAGCCAAAAGTTTCCCTTTTCAGCCTCTTCGGCCAGGTCCTTTATTGCCTTCTTGGGTCTTCTTCATGTGAGTCCCACATCCTTCAGGAGGCGTGTTGTTGACATTCCCATGAAGCCTCGGCAGCCAACCTCCACTAGGTAGATGGTAGTCTTCCAGCCAGTCTCTCGGCGTTCTGCAACCTTGTGTTCACAAGCGGCCTCAATCCCCTCCTCCATGGGTACTGTGAGCTCAATAAGGAACGCTGCTCTTGCCTTGACTGACCACACGACTCTATCTGGCCGGGGCAAGGTGATGGTGATCTCCGTGGGGAACTGCAGCTTCCTGCCAAGGTCGAACCTCATACTCCACTCCTGATCAGGAGAAAAGGGCCTCGGTGTTGTCCTTGGCCTGATGCTTCTCCTGACCACTCCTTCTATGACGAAGCTGGTGCGGTCCTCTGCAGGTGGTGATAATCTGCTTCCCTGTCGACAGTCCTCCAGCACAACGACGAGTTCCTCAGGACTTGGTCATGGCGCCACCTGTAGCGGCCCCGAGAGAGCGCGTTCTTACAGCCTGAGAAAATTCAATATATCAATCTGGAAAAGTGCCGATCAAGACCTGTTACATGGAATGAACCTTCAAAAAACGTACAGCTGCTGTTAAGATGATGGCTCTTCTCATCAGACTAGTGAAAACATAGTTTTCCGTCAAAAACAAAGATTTTAGTGACATTCTTTCCTCCTCTTTTATTGCGGAAATTATAAGTGCATTTCTGACAAAATTTCAGAGATTGAACTACAGTGCCTTCCATTATTATTGACACCCCTGAAAAAGATGTGTTTTTTAGCTTCTAATATTTTTTTTTAATTCAAATAATATGGGACCTTAATGGAAAAAAAGAGAAAAATCCAACCTTCAAAACAATTGCATTTATTCAGGGGGGAAAAAATCCCACATTAAGAAAAAATTATTTGACCTCAAGTAATGTGTGTCATAATTATTAGCACCCAATAAAACAAGGTCTGGGGACTGACATGGACAAGGGAGGAGCTTGATTTTGTGTGTGGTGAACCATTTCTGTGTAGATTTGGCCATATGTTTAGGGTCATTGTCTTGCTGAAAGACCCAGTGACGACCCATCTTCAGCTTTCGGGCAGAGGGCAACACATTTTGATTTAAAATTTCCTGGTATTTCAAAGCATTCATGATGCCATGCACCCTAACAAGGTTCCCAGGGCCTTTGGAAGCGAAACAGCCCCACAGCATCACTGACCCACCCCCATACTTCACAGTGGGTATGAGGTGCTTTTCAGCATTCACATCTTTCGTGGCACGCCAGACCCACTTTGAGTGTTTGTTGCCAAAAAGCTCAATCTTGGTATCACACAAAAATACACACAACTATAACTTCAACAACTTCAACAACTTCACTTGAACTTGAACTCGAACAACAACTTCAACTGGGACCGTGTGCTTTGGTCAGAAGAGACCAAGATTTATGTCGGTAATGCTCCCGGTTGCAGCATCATGTTGGTTATTATAAAAGGAATCACATTCATTTTATCAAGGAAGGTCAAAAGAGCAGTAACCGTGTCAAGGTTTCATGGGGAGCACAAACTGTTTTCTTATATTCATTCATTCATTCATTCATTCATTCATTAAGGGTGTAGGTTTGCATAGGGAGGGTGCGGACATAACACTACCAACTTTTCAGGATGTTCACATTGTCCCCACTAACTTTTAACCAACCTTACTTGCATTCTATAATGACTTCAGTAATATAGGTAATTTAGGGCTTCTTCCAATATCATGTTAGAATAGAATTCACCCTTCCATTATTCAATGAATGATTTTGATCATGTTCAGGCTTACATTTACCCCTTTTCTCTTTCCACTGATGACTTGTCCCCCCAACACACACACACATGCACTCACAGCCCCAATAGAAATTCAGCACGTCGAGAACATGCCGCCCCCTCCTCCCCTTTGAAGAGGAGGCATATTAGTTTTTTTTTTTTTGTTTTTTTTTTTTTTTTCCGGCCAGCAGCAACCACTGTAAGTAATGTCATAAGACGTCAATGTTGTGGAGGTGGGGATTCAGCTTTAATTTTGCTACTGAAAGTCCGACCTGCAACAGCGTTAGCATCGCATTAAACTAATAATTTTTTTTTTTTTTTTAACGGTTTTTGAAAACAAAGGTTTGAATCTAACGGTATATCACCTGAACCAATACATATGAAAGTTAGTATAAATCATTACAGATGCATTTTGCATTGATTATTTAGCGTATCAATTAATTAGGTTTATATTCGTAAGAAATGTAGGCCTTAAAGAATTTATTTGCAAATCATGGTGTATAATAAGTATTTTGTCAATTACAAAATTTCATCTCAATACTTTGTTATGTACCCTTTGTTGGCAATAACAGAGGGCAAACGTTTTCTGTAACTCTTCACAAGCTTTTCACACACTGTTGCTGGTATTTTGGCCCATTCCTCCATGCAGATCTCCTCTAGAGCAGTGATGTTATGGGGCTGTCGTTGGGCAACACGGACTTTGAACTCTCTCCACAGATTTTCTATGGCGTTGAGATCTGGAGACTGGCTAGGCCACTCCAGGACCTTGAAATGCTTCCAACGAAGCCACTCCTTTCTTGCCCTGGCAGTGTGTTCGGGATCATTGTCATGCTAAAAGACCCAGCCACGTCTCATCTTCAATGCCCTTGCTGATGGAAGGAGATTTTCACTCAAAATCTCTCAATACATGGCCCATTCATTCTTTCCTTTACACAGATCAGTTGTCCTGGTCCCTTTGCAGAAAGAAAGCCCCAAAGCATGATGTTTCCACCCCCATGCTTCACAGTGGGTATGGTGTTCTTCGGATGCAATTCAGTATTCTTTTTCCTCCAAACAGGAGAACCTGTGTTTCTAACAAAAAGTTCTATTTTGGTTTCATCTGACCATAACACATTCTCCCAGTCCTCTTCTGGATCATCCAAATGCTCTCTAGCGAACCGCAGACGGGCCTGGATGTGTACTGACTTCAGCAGGGGGACACGTCTGGCAGTGCAGGATTTGAGTCCCTGGTGGCGCATTGTGTTACTGATAGTAGCCTTTGTTACTGTGGTCCCAGCTCTCTGTAGGTCATTCACTAGGTCCCCCCGTGTGGTTCTGGGATTTTTGCTCACCGTTCTTGTTATCATTTTGACGCCACGGGGTGAGATCTTGTACGGAGCCCCAGATCAAGGGAGATTATCACTGGTTTAGTATGTCTTCCATTTTCTAATAATTGCTCCCACAGTTGATTTCTTTACACCAAGCGAAGAGTGAAGAGTTACAGAAAACGTTTGGCCTCCATTATTGCCAACAAAGCGTACATAACAAAGTATTGAGATGAACTTTTGGTATTTACCAAATACTTATTTTCCACCATGATTTGCAATAAATTCTTTAAAAATCAAACAATGTGATTATCTTTTTTTTCCCCACATTCTGTCTCTCATGGTTGAGGTTTACACATGTTGACAATTACAGGCCTATCTAATCTTTTCAAGTAGGAGAACTTGCACAATTGGTGGTTGACTAAATACTTATTTGCCCCACTGTACATGAGTTAATATGGACTCTTAGTATTGAAGTACTTTTATATTAAGCATGTATTTATTTAAATGTGTTCTTATTAATTTCTGAGGTTGAACACTCAAAATCCGTCAGATGCTTCAGAGCCATCAAATCCCACATTTCATTCCCACATGCGGGGGTTTATGTTTCTGCCTACACGTTTTAGCTGTGAGTGCACGATTGAGAGGCTGCTTGCTGACATTTCTAATTACCATCAAGGCAGGCAGGATGATTATTACAATGACAAGAGAGAAACACTTGATACGTGACTCTGCTTCCGAGTGTGCGTGTGCGCTTTTGAAGCGGCAGCTCTCTTGGGTTTGTGTCGGCTGCATCTACTGTAAGTGCATCTGTCCTGGAGAATAAATGAAGCCAGGAGGATGTAAAAATTTCTCTGCTTCGAACGAGGGAAGCCATCGTTAATTGAGCCTCTTTGGGAGAGAAAAAAATCCCTTGGCCATGGAAAGCGCTTCTGGGCATTACCATGCTTTGAACTCTGACCCTCAGACTCAATACAACCTTGTGATATTGAACGTGTATCCCTGGAAGTGTAAAACTGTGAGATTGCACTAATGTATTGCTCTATATATAGAAAACATAGGCATGGACTTTGCCTCAAGGCAAAACTAGCTATGTGACACATTTCTCCCTTTTGTCGTTGTGGTCATAAAAAGGACATAATTTTATTTCCTTTAATTGCTGCTCTGAATAACACGTTATACATGTTTTTGATAGCACGACTCCTTTGCAATGTGTAGCTTTCAAAATACGGTTTAGTCTAATGCTTACGTTTCATTTCCATTCATTCAGAATTGATTTTCTAACTACTAATTGAAGTGATAATGCATCAATTCAAAACAGGGTTTCAACACCATTTTGTTCAACGTCTAGTGTTTTCAATTTTAATTTAATTTTATAAAATATTTTGTAGAATATATCACACATTTGTAGTTTGTGGTTTTCAGGTTTTTCGCTGAATGTGAAGAAATACATACATACACAAAGGTAGTCAAATATTTTACAACATGCAGTATATATGATATAACATTGAGCCAATGTCACTTGAACTGGTCATATTAGATGAAGAGAGGCGATCAACTTAAGAGTAGCCCGAAAAATGCAGAAGGAAGTACGAAAGCGCAGAGCTGCCAGTGTTAGTGAAACATTTCTAACAGAGCTTTCTTGTTATAACGTATTGGCAAACTTGTTTGAACGACTAGTTAGTGGTTGTAAGATATACTTGATTGCATGACCATTATACTCTGCGGGTTATACAAGTTTGCTCTCCCACAGCTGTTATACGCGCTCTCCCAAGCTATTATGAAGAATACCGTTTTAGCCCATAATCATGTGCTTACATTTTTATTACCGGCAATTGCTCACATTCTGCTGATAAATAGATACACACACATATGTTGATTCATCACACAACGTCTCAGTACTTTTCCACCAAGCTACTTTGAGTGCAAATGTGTGTTCAAAACAAAGTTATCTTGCTCGCTCAAGAGTGTGACTGTTAATTTAATCAATGAGTGTGACTGTTAATTTAATCAATGACTAGAATAAGGAACTTGGCCGATCGAAACTGCCACGGTGGACAACAGTGTTGTAACTATATTCTGCCCAGCAACAAGCCCTCGATAAAAGTCAGCAGCGCGGGGAGCTCTGAGAGAGACTTTGATGAGACGCTCTTAGTCACGTTGCCCGATCTCAGACCTCTCCCCAAACTGCAGTTGGTAAAAGTCTACTCTCTGACTCCTGCCTCCTTGTGTCCTGCTTTTGTCACCTCGCTCTGGGTCAACAGCTAAATTGAAGAAGGTGTTTTAGACCCAAGAGTGGTGAAGGCTAAATGCTAGAAATAATTTCTTTTCCCATAGTTTCTCAGGGTTTGGGCATGCACAGTTGTACCTAGCTACGGAAGCGCCTCTCTATCACGTTAACATAAGCATGCTGCATTCGAGGAAGGTGGTATGTTGGAGTTTTCCAACCTCCGATCAGGAAAAATATCATTGAAACGCCACTAGAACATAGTCGCCAAGTCAGGAAAAAAAAAGTGCGCTGACTCCACGAGTTGCTTCAATCTGACGCTCAAGACAACATATTGATGACGCAATAATGAAGTTAAATTTTAAGTTTCTTTGAAATGCCATTTATTTTTTTCTCATACAGTGAATTGGCTTAAAGAATTTGTAGCTATTTATCATATTGACTTTCAGCAAGGATGTAAGTCTACACTAGACACTATTTGATCGCTTACGAGAAATGAGGTTTGTTGGAGGTCAAAATAAAAAAAAAAAACGTGTCGCAATCAACCATCTTTGTTTTTTACATCCGCTTGGAACGCTTTGAGGTCGCAACTGGTACCATGCGACTGGGAAAAGTCCGTCTTCCCACCATCCTCGAATACAACATTTTTCTGAACCTGCTGAGTACCAATGCGCATGCCTAAACCCTGAGGAACTATGGGGAAAATATAATGGTTTTAGCATTTTAGCCTTTGCCACTAACTAGTCGTTGAAACGAGTTTGCCAATACATCGAAACGAGTTTGCCAAGTTTGCCAATACGTCAAAACGAGGTTGGCACTATGTTGAAATGAGGCAATCAATACATTAAAACTAGATGTCAATACGTTAAAACAAGGTTGGTTGAAACGAGTTGCTGATACGTTAAAATGAGCTGGCTATACGTTAAGCTCAGGTAGAAACGTTTCACTAACACTGGCAGCTCTGCGCTTCTGTAAGGAAGTAACCACGAAATGCCACAAAATCAACTGGAAGTGACCTCATATGAACAGGAAGTGACCCCAAAACGCCCCCAAATCAACAGGAAGTGAATCAATATCAAGAGCGCTGTTGTCGCTATCACGCATTACTGTGATCTGATTACTTTATTTCAGTAACGAGTAATCTAACGCTTTCATTTTTCCAAACCAGTAATCTGATTAAAGTTAGTTTCCTTAGTGTCTGTGTATTAGTATTTTGTTATTGCCTCATAATGTATGTAGAATTAAGAGTATTGTAGTCATGTACGAAGAGCATTTGGAATAGAAAATGCTACGTGTTCGTGTCCATAGTAACCACTCATACTGTAGTTCTCCCTGTTTTGGTCTCGATTTGCACGCGATAAGTGTTTTAGGACTGACGTGTGCCAGCGCGGGTGCACATTCGAGCCGAGTGCAACCATCTGTTGAGATGTGTGAGGGAATGTTGATCTCTGTGCGTCCGTGAATGAACGTATTTTTTCTTCATTCTAGAGGGTTCCAGCGATAGGTTGGAGCCGGTACATGCGCGGCTGTTTCGTAGCTTTGCCGTTGCAACGGCTGGTAGTCGTCGCTCCCGCTCGTCCTCGTGAAGTTGGCGACCATTTTTTACATCACATTCTTGTTGCACATTCATGCCGTGACGTGACGTTTTCGTTTAGCATCTTTGGGATGTGTTGTAAGTCCGATTGAGTGTAAAGTGCTTAGTTACCGGCATGTTTTGTGGCCAAGTTGACCGCGTGTGTGTACGGCATCCGCGCCCGCCCCGACCTCTGTGTTTATTGCACTGTGCAATTCATTCGTGTGTTGTTAATTATTGTGCAGTCAATTTGCATTGTTTTATATTGGCATTGATATGCTGTTTACACTAACCCCTAACCCGAAACTCTGAATTTTTGACATAGGCTTAATAGTCAAGCTAGCAGGGTTTAATTAGTCGTTGGAGTTGATTTCAACAAATTCCATGCTGTTTGTCAGTAATTTGTTAGTTTCAGGGGCTTCGGAGTGGCTAAGCCAGCGAGTCAATGGTGTTTGAAATCAACTCCATCGACCAAATAAACCCCTGCTAACTCGAACATTAAACCTGATGTGAAAAATCCTGACCTTCCCCTTTAAATTCAGTTATCGGAAAGTCAAGCACATGCGATGACATTTTTCTGTTGTCATTCTTATGTTGAGGCAGCAAAAGGAGAAAAAGTAACCGATAAATTACTTTTAAAGTAACTTAGTTACTTTGATATTAAAGTAATCAGTAAAGTAACTACATTACTTTTTTGAGGCGTAATCAGTAATCAGCAATTATAATGTACTTTTTCAAGTAATCTGTGACAACATTGATCAAGAGGAAGGAAGTGTCTTTGGTGTTTACCTACCACAGCAAAGCTACCATCGCAATTTCTCCAGGAATTGCATTTCCTAGTTCAATATAAACTGCCTTAAGAAAAAAAATATATATTTGAATATCATTACGCAGAGAACAAGGGCAGAAGAGTACTGCTTTTATTAATTAATGACAACATAATTTTGTCCTTCTTTACTTGCTTCCAACATCCATTAGAGCCACGTAAAGAGTTTGCAACTGCAACGTCGTGAGCAGAATCTAGCTTCTATTTCTTTTTTGAACACAATGGTACCTTGACATACAAGTTTAATTCAATCCATGATGACACTTGACACTTAAGATTGTCTTTGTTGGTCATTTTAAGAATATTAAATAAGAGCAAGAGGCGCATGTATGCCATATATATTCCTCATCATTGTGTAGGGCAGGCTCTCCAACATTTTAAAAATGGGTTATGATGCTAAAAATTCATTTTAGTATCCCTTTAATATTGCAATTTGCTCATAGTAAAACAAACAAAAAAACACTATGCATTGTTTTGACTCCACTCCTTGTGGTCTGCTATGCCGCAACACTATCCACCGTGTGCATCTTTTATTCTTGCATGTTCCCCTCCTCTCCTCTTCTCTCCTCTCTCATTTCCCCACTCTATGGAGAGAGGATTACAGCGGCATCGCTCAAAACCACGTCTCTCCTGAAATCCCTCTATCAGCTCTCTGTGCAACACTTCTGTATTCCTCCAGTGTGGAGAGATCAAATGTCCGTTATTGCACAGAGAAATACGTTCGGAGGTTCTTAGCTGGCGCTTTAATCCTCGAAAGAGTTGATTCTTTTTCTGCCCTCCTGTCGAAGCCAATTATTCCACATCTGATCAAAGGTATTTACTTTCCATTTACCGAAGATGACTCTGGGACTCCCTTCACACACAAATGCAGCAAAGTTATTGAAGCCATAGTTACACAGTGTCATCAAGCTATGGTAGTACAACAGAAATAATCCTTCTTTCATGACAGGCTTGACTTGTATCCGATTCATAAAGCAAAACCTTTGGTTTTATTTACCGTGAAATGTGGTTTTATTGATATTCTGCTTCACTCTTTTCCCGTTATATACTTTTTCACTGTTTCAAATCCCTGTGTTCCACTCGTTCCTCCACAGGTGCAAGTGGAGTGGATTGGATTGGAGTAGTGTGTTCCCAGCATGCATCTAGCCCTGAAGCACCATGTGGCAACTGTGCCAACACAACGCTGGATTCTAGCTTTTGCTCTCTTTCTAGCTCTACAGGTAATATATTCCTTCCAATATCACTGTATACTGTGTTCTTATTATCACATGATTTTATTTAATGAATTCGCCAATATAACACGTTCTTGTGATTGGGTGGCGTACAGCCCAGGGTGCACCTCTTTTGGCTCCAGCACGCCCGCAATCTGGAGCTAAAGAAAGAAGTACAGGGAATGGATGTCTGAATAAAAAAGATTTGAAAATTTTGTATCACAGCTCCGCTGTAAATTAGCTAGCCATGGGCAAAGCAATAATTCAATATGCTTTTAAAAGCTGCAAAGCTCAAGCTGTCAAATACTAATGACCTCACATCTGACTGAATTCTGCCTTAATCAAAAAGAAAATATGATGTGCGCAGTACTTGCGGGATACTCTATATTGGACAGTATTCTAGACTGCTGTGTAATTACCAAGAGAGATCATCGGAGGGCCAAAATAGCTAATTTTACTTAGATAACAATAGGATACATGTAAAGTTTTGGATTTGAAAATAAGGGAAACTTTGCAGCGCTCGCTGTCCCATCACCTCAACCAGGCTCTGGTAACCCGTAAATTTTAAACGCTATGCTTCTGTGTCGGGGCGACGCCGTATCTACACCGTAGCTACGCTGTAGCTACGCCTTAAGGCTGATTTATGCTTATGCGTAGCGGTGATGGAAGACCTACGCCATCAACGCAGGCCCCATCTACGATCCTACACCGTAGCCTGACATGTACCTCCAAAAAATCCTGACTACGTGTCACGGCAACGCGTGGTAACATGAAGCAAATGGACTGTGATTGGTCCGCTCAAACTGTTGTTTCTCATGCTGATTTACGTGGTTCCTTTGTTACAGTCCGCAAATGCGGAAAACCAAGGTTGGACCGCGAATGCGGAAAACAAGTGATGCGTTCAAAAGGTTTATTGAATACAAAAATACAGTGGGGCAAATAAGTATTTAGTCAACCACCTAGTTGACAAGATTAGAGATGACTGTAATTGTCAGCATGGATAAACCTCAACCATGAGAGACAGAATATGGGGGGAAAAAACTGAAAATCAAATTGTTTGATTTTTAAAGAATTTATTTTCAAATTAGAGTGGAAAATAAGTATTTGGTCACCTACAAACAAGCAAGATTTCTGGCTGTCAAGGAGGTCTAACTTCTTCTAACGAGGTCTAACGAGGCTCCACTCGTTAACTGTATTAATGACACCTGTTTTAACTCATTATCGGTATAAAAGACACCTGTCCACAAACTCAGTCAGTCACACTCCAAACTCCACTATGGCCAAGACCAAAGAGCTGTTGAAGGACACCAGAGACAAAATTGTAGACCTGCACCAGGCTGGGACGACTGAATATGCTATAGGTAAAACGCTTGGTGTAAAGAAATCAACTGTGGGAACAATTATTGGAAAATGAAAGACATACAACACCACTGATAATCTTGCTCGATCTGGGGCTCCATGCAAGATCTCACCCCGTGGCGTCAAAATGATAACAAGAACGGTGAGCAAAAATCCCAGAATCACACAGGGGGACCTAGTGAATGACCTACAGAGAGCTGGGACCACAGTAACAAAGGGACTCAAATCCTGCACTGCGAGACGTGTCGCCCTGCTGAAGCCAGTACACGCCCAGGCCGGTCTGTGGTTCGCTAGGGAGCATTTGGATGATCCAGAAGAGGACTGGGAGAATGTGTTATGGTCAGATGAAACCAAAATATAACTTTTGGTAGAAACACAGGTTCTCGATTTTGGAGGAAAAATAATACTGAATAACATCCGAAGAACACCATTCCCACTGTGAAGCATGGGGGTGGAAACATGATGCTTTGGGGCTGTTTTTCTGCAAAGGGACCCGAATGACTGATCTTTGTAAATGAAAGAATGAATGGGGCCATGTATGGAGAGATTTTAAGTGAAAATCTCCTTCCATCAGCAAGGGCATTGAAGATGAAACGTGGCTGGGTCTTTCAGCATGACAATGATCCCAAACACACAGCCAGGGCAACAAAGGAGTGGATTCGTAAGAAGCATTTCAAGGTCCTGGAGTGGCCTAACCATTCTCCAGATCTCAAACCCATAGAAAATCTGTGGAGTGAGTTGAAAGTCCGTGTTGCCCAACGACAGCCCCAAAACATCACTGCTCTAGAGGAGATCTGCATGGAGGAATGGGCCAAAATACCAGCAAAAGTGTGTGAAAAGCTAGTGAAGAGTTACAGAAAACGTTTGGCCTCCGTTATTGCCAACAAAGGGTACATAACAATGTATTGAGATGAACTTTTGGTATTGACTAAATACTTATTTTCCACCATGATTTGCAATTAAATTCTTTAAAAATCAAACAATGTGATTTTCTGTTTTTTTTTTTCCACATTGTCTCTCATGGTAGATGTTTACCCATATTGACAATTGCAGGCCTCTCTAATATTTTCAAGTGGGAGAACTTGTACAATTAGTGGTTGACTAAATACTTATTTGCCCCACTGTATATGTGATAGCGAAAATGAGAGATAACAAACAGGGTCCTCGACAGCAGGTCGATGGGGATCACTAAAACTTACCGAAGGGTAAATCAAGGTGGTAGGCGGAGAGCCAACATCAGGGGTAGACAATAAGGGAAATTAGCCACTGGCCCCAAGATCAAAACCACTGACCCAGCTCAGCGCGTCACTTATTGATCCCAATAATCACGAAAAAGAACAATTTGCTTGAATAACATGAATCACATGTATTTTTTTGCGGTAGATTTACTGAAGTGCAGGAAAACGGTGTAAATTCAGGCAAATTGATGCTCTTTGAGTCTTTTCTGTTACGAACAAAACAATCTTGATAGTTACTGTAACTTAATCTTACTTTTTTTTTAATACTAAAACATACACAATGTTATGTAGAGGTGTACTTATGATAATAATAATAATTTTCTAGACAAATTATACTATTTGCAGTGGAAAACTTTAACGTCTTTCTGAGGGGGCTGTTACAGAAAATAATTAAGAAGTACTGATCTATATTACTATTTTTTGAAATAATTTATTAAAGTTATAAAATAATTGTATTTCCAAGAATTTGCAGCTATACTGAAAATGTATGGACTAACTTCAAAGTAAATTTTTAAGTAAAAAAAGGAAAATCCGTTTTTTCAGTATATTCCACGCAGCATATTTTTGTGATGTTTTTCTAAGGTAAAATACGCGCCTTGATTCAATAAATGTTAGGAAACACTGGAAAAGACAGTGCGTAGCGGTTCACTTGTCTGATTAACTGTATGACTAAATTTCACACTTGGTGGGAGTCTGAATGTGACTATGAGAGACACACTGTATTATGTGAGTGATTGGCTACCAGTCCAAGATGTAGTGTTCTCTTTGCTCTGCTTCACTGACCAGGATAAGCGGTGTGGAAAACTGATGGATGCATGTAATAAAACAATTACAAACTGGTCTTCTTCCATAGGATGCTTCTTCTGCTGCTCCCTCCGGGGATAAACAGCTGGTTCGGACAAGTCGAGTAAAGAGACAGATCCCAGATGGTGCTCCCTCCTCAGTCAACCAGACAATGCAGGAGCAACCTTTGGTTTTCAACCACGTCTACAACATCAACGTACCCGTGGAATCTCTATGCTCAGTTGACCTTGACACTTTGGCACCACCCGCCCCAGATGATGGTGAGGTTTTCCCATTGATTTTTTTTTTTTTGTGTATTGGGGGGGGGGCGGGGGGGGGGGTCCGCTTTTATTCACACATAGTGATCAGGGTATTTAAGTTCATGGCCTATTCTTGAACTGCATGTCACCACAAGGGCAGCTGGTTATTTGCATGCCAACTCAAAGAGCAGAAATTTGATTTCAAAGAATGTTTATTTATGGTTTGATATTGAACAATGACCCCTTTGGAACACTGCCAAATATGTCGTTAATGTAGATTTTGTGTTTAGAGTTTTGCAAACCTTTTGGGTCAAGGGAGGAAAATTTCCATGGATCTTTTCACAATCCCAGAACCAATTAAGCATAAATAGCATAATCCTAACCTTAGATGCATTAGTAATTAAAATGACATTGTATAACAGTGTTTTAAAGTTTTAAAGAAGTTGTAGTTAGAGAAATTTCCACCTTTGTTCCACAGAAAATTTAAATTTTTGCAGGAACAAGTATCATTTTTTTGTATGTGTGAAAAACTTGTTTTTCAGTCATTTTTCCTTAATCCAATTTTAAAAAGAGAAAAAAAGTCTTACTTTTAAATTATTTTTAAAATTGCAGCATATACAACATATTTTTTTAATATTAAAGCTTTTTTTCCTGGAAAACACACCTTTATTCTTAAAACACAGGACTACATTTTTAGAATATTTACATAGTTGCCTAAATCATGTTTTAATGTTTTCTTAAAACAAGAAAAAAAAATTGTAAGTACATTGTTTTATTTTTTTTCATTAGATTTGTATTTTAATTTAAATTTGACTTGGGAAAAAAATCCCCATAGATGTGCTCAATCTTTTATTGCTGGCATAAAATGTTGTACTAAAATGTAATAACATATTCACGTGATATGATACATCACAATCGTATTAGAGGTTTTAATCAGCTAAAGCTTCGGAGTCATTCATTTTATTTTATTGGTGCTCTGGTTCCCATATGCAAGTATGTGTCTAAATTACATAATTGCAAATTATTTTTCGGGCCCTCAAGCTACCACTTCTATACTTGAGTTTGAAAATGACTAGTGTACATTACAGAGAGAGAGAAAGAGAAGGGGAAAAAATTCTCTCATTTTTTAAGGTCAGCGTGGTGAGCTTGGGTCCCGAGCCTCAGTAGAAGGACCACTAGACCCAGTTGGGCCCACGGAATACACCGAACAGACACTGGATGCAGACAGTCAAGTATGTTTGCCAAATGTATTACATAAAAATTACTGTACTGTAATGAAAAAAATGACAACACTGTTCACTTTTCCAGGTAACGTTCACTCACCGTATCAACATTCCAAAAGCGGCGTGCGGTTGTCCGGCAAGTGTCACGATCCAGCAGCTCGCCACCAGGGTGGAGATGCTAGAGAGAGAGCTTTCCACACTTCGAGCTCAATGTGGATCTGGTTGCTGTCGGGAGAACCTCGGTCAGTGAGTTTGTTGAAACACATCTCCCATCGATGTTCTTTCTTAGGGTGCTTGATATGATGTGGTTTTTGCAGCTTTTCATGATACTATGAGGGTTGCCAGATCGGAAAGATAGTTTCCCACCCAATCACACTGTAAAACCCACCCAGTTAGATAAAAAGCAGCCCAAATTACAACCTTCCATTCAGGATACGATGTACTGACACACTTTAATCTATATTTTGGTATTATAACTAGAAAAAGAAATTAACAGTGGAAGACACATTGCAGTGGTATTACAGTTTTTCCTCAATTGCTTTGGTTCGTTTCTCTTATGAGAATTCAAATTCTCAAAACTACTTGTTCAATCCTCACTCAATTATATTCTTAACCATAAAAAGCGACAAATTCTGCAGCAGAATGGTGCTCCATCGCATACTTCAATTTCTACCTCAAAGTTCCTCAAGGCAAAGAAGATCACAATCCTCCATGACTGGCCAGCCCAGTTACCAGACATGAACATCATTGAGCATGTCTGGGGTATGATGAAAGAGGAAGCATGGAAGACGAAAGCCAAGAATGTTGATGAACTCTGGGAGGCATTCAAGACTGCTTTCTTTGATGTTCCTGATGACTTCATCAATAAATTGTATGAATCCTTGCCGAATCGCATGGATGCAGTCCTTCAAGCCCATGGAAGTCATACAAAATATTAAATTTGGATCTCACAGCACCACTACTTAATTCGCTTATGTTATGTAACATATTTTTTAGGGCTGTCAAACGATTAAAAATTTTAATTGAGTTAATTACAGCTTAAAAATTAATTAATCGTAATTAATCGCAATTAATCCCAATTCAAACCATCTCTAAAATATGCCATATTTTTATGTAAATTATTGTTGGAATGGAAAGATAAGACACACGACGGATATATACATACAACATACTGTACATAAGTACTGTATTTGTTTATTGTAACAATAAATCCACAAATGGCATTAACATTTTTTCTGTTAAAGTGATCCACGGATAGAAACACTTGTAGCTCTTAAACGATAAATGTTATAGTTACAAGTTATAGTAATTTTATATTAAAACCCCTCTTCATGTTTTCGTTTTAATAAAATTTGTAAAATTTTCAATCAAAAGTAGAGTTAATATAATAATAATAAGAATAAAAATAACAATAATAAAAATAGAGTGACCAAAGTTTTACGTGTATTTTGCATAGCGATTTTGATATGGAATGCCAGTTCATTTTGCATTGTTGTTTAAGAATAGGGCCTCATTACTATAGACTGAAGTGCTTTTCTTTTTGTGAACATTATTTTTTTTTTGGAGAGATAGGAATATTATTTTTGTTGTGCTTTCACTAAACGATACTTACAGTGAGGAGAACAAGTATTTGATACACTGCCAATAGGTTTTCCCATTGGCAGCGTATCAAATACTTGTTCTCCCCACTGTATGTTTGTTGTGAAGGAGTTGCCAATAAACGGCGCGGTCCAAAGAACGCCTGTGTCCACTCGCCTTTACTGTATTAAATATATCTGTACATATCTTACCCAAAATACAACAAGAGACACATAATTGCCACTAAAAGAAAGAAAAGTTACCGAAATATGTGTGGAGCACAAATAGCAATTTGCGTTGCATTGTGAATACAGCATAAACGTCTCACAACTACTAATTCTCCCACGTTTTGAAGAAATAACATGAGTATGGAACGGCGCTGCCCCCAAGCGGCCGGTGGCATTCTCTTCACTCTTAATGTCCATAAACGGCCTCATTGTATAATCTGTTTGAGGCAATATGCGAGATGGTCATTCACCCAAGGGCCAGCAGAGGGCGGCAAAACTCCATAACAACAAGTGAGCTTTTCACTGAACAGTCATTTAAATCTGTCTGAGCGGGACATCTGCGTTAATTGCGTCAAATATTTTAACGTGATTAATTTAAAAAAATAATTAACGCCCGTTAACGCGATAATTTTGACAGCCCTAATATTTTTGTATTTGAAGTAAATTTTTTTGTTCAATTTTCACACTACTTTCTGTAGGTGACAAAACTTTTGTCTTGCCAAAATTTGACCTCTATGTCTTCATTAAATGATAAATCTTTTTTCAGTGAAACAAATATTTTTGTACATTCAACATCATTTGGGAGGGTCTTAGCTTTCATATGAGTCATTTCTGAAAGCAATTGAATAATTAAGTCAGGTTATTAGCAATTTTTTCTACAAATTGGATAAGCGACAAGACTTTTGTCGGGGACTGTACAGGGTGTTTAAGGCATTTAATTGTTGTCATTTTCAGAATAATTTTGTTGAATTTGACTAAGTATCTACAATCAGAAATGACATGCTGTCACAACTCCACGTGCTAAAATGCTAGATATAGCAAAGAAGACGCCGCTGTAAGAAAGCAGTGTAGCTGAACATCAAAGTTTAGACAAACAAGTTTAACTGTTAAAACTAATTAAAACGATTCCTTTCAAAAATGCCACATTTGGTCAAAACTAGCCCAAATTTTATCAAACCTAAGTCTTTGAAAATGCCCGATTGGACCCGCCCAACACTGGATACTGTAGTTACACTTTGAGTATGACTATGACTTTTTAGTTGACACGAGACATTGGAAAATGGATTAACTTGCACGCTGAGTCAAGTCTGACTAGCATGTCCGATGAGGAAGCTTAAAAAAAGAGCAGTATCCTCAGTCTAATTACGCGCTACATTTTTTTTAAAAATTCGCTTCTCATTCTACCCTGAGAGGATGAGCAGGATGAAAGCAAAAGCTATCGTCTAAAAATTCTCGCCCTCAAGAAAATTCAAGCTCACCTTTACAGTAGATAAACGAGTGATCTGGCTGATGTTAGGATATGATGCATCAACCACCCTTTAGTATTCTCATGTGTACGTTAGTTTTTTTATGAAATCATTGGCTGTAATAGTTCACAATAGATGTCCGTTTCACATGAATCAAGAGGGCTTGCAGCGATTTATTCACTGCCATCGCTCTAGTTCAAATAGGTTTGACGTCTATTAGTGACAAACTAATTTAAGTTCACAGCAGAAGGATGAAAAAAATCCACATTATTGGACGTCTAAAGTTTATTTTATTGTTGTTGTTTTTTTCATGGCCATTAATGAAATTGAGTAAAATATCAATTTGATGTCATATTTTTTCCCCTCACAAATAAAAGCAAAAAAATTATTTTCAGTGTTCCCCATAAAATCATGTAACATTACTTCATAGGGCTGCAACTAATGATTACTTTTTATAATTGATTATTCTTTATAATCGATTGATTGGACGATTAAGTAAATGATGAATCGGATAAATGTACTTTTTTAAAAAAATTGTCTTCACAATTTAACTTGAAGTTGTTTTTTTGTAAATTTTGTAAATTAACAATTAGGACAAAATGTCTAAGTATTTCCTTCAAAAATATTTTATTACAGCTTCCTGACTCAACTATAGTCTACAACTATACTGTTTTAAGTACATACAATTTGCTAAGCTTTTTAATAAAAGTTCTGAGTACAAAACATAAAGATAATTTCTTAGCACACAAATCAGACAAAAGCCCTGCTCATTCAGATAAAAAAAAAGTGCTGCTAATTGGGAATTTTTTTTCTTGCAGGCGAAGAGCTGATATACTGTAAATTGCGTCAAGGACTCATTTATTATTATCATTATTTTTTTAAACTAAACAACAAAATTAAATAAGGAGGAGGCAGACTGTAATGAATCTGTGTAAATTAGGGCTGTCAAAATTATCGCGTTAACGCGCGGTAATTAATTTTTTTAATTAATCACGTTAAAATATTTGACGAAATTAACGCACATGTCCCGCTCAGAAAGTATTCTGCCTTTTGGTAAGTTTTACAGCAAGGCTTTTTATGCTGTCCAACAGCGAACTCTTGTGGTCGCTGTGCGACATGGTTTATTGTTTTCTTACCAGTTCATTATGGCTGCACGACGTCTTGGGCTGATAATGTTGTGCTTATATGATGCTTGGACAAGATTTGTCCGTAAGTATGGTTGTTGTAAAGAATGTACATATTATGTTAGTAAGCGAAATGTTATATTTTTTGTATGAGACGCTTTTTGTTTATGTTTAGCGAACCTGTATAGCGTGCTAAGCTAACGTTGTTGCTAATGCAATGCTTGTGTACTTTTTTTTTGTAGTTTTACGACGGTCTAAAGAGGACAATGGTTTGAGGCCATTTTATTAATAAATCAGATGAAAAAGGAAGAAGAATTATTAAGGCGTCGTTCACTAGCTGTCTAGCTTTGGAAAAAGTAGACACTTCGGAGTGAGGACAGCATAGACAGATTTAAATGACAGTAGAGTGAAATGCCCACTACAGTCCTTATGTACCGTATGTTGAATGTATATATCCATCTTGTGTCTTATCTTTCCATTCCAACAATTTATTTTACAGAATATATATATATAATTTACAGAAAAATATGGCATATTTTATAGACGGTTTGAATTGCGATTAATTGCGATTAATTACGATTAATTAATTTTTAAGCTGTAATTAACTCGATTAAAAATTTTAATCGTTTGACAGCCCTAGTGTAAATACAATCCAAATCCAATTTCAAAGCATACTCTCTTGTATAACAAGTGGCAGTTTGTGTTGAAAGTACACTCTAAGCCAGGGGTCGGGAACCTTTTAGACAGAGAGCGCCAAAACCCAACATATTTTAAAATGTGATTCCACAAGAGCCATACAGTGTGTGTGTCTATGTGTATGTACAGTATGTATATAAACACACACTGTATATTTTATGTTCTTTTGCCAGCTTGTCCAAGTCCGTTTTGTAACCACTGTTTCTTTCGTGAACGCATTTGAATGCATTACACGGGAGGTAGAAGGTGGTCACGCTCTGCTTTCACGAGCAGTCGCAGAGTTGCGATTGAAATAAATTTTGAGAAAACGACAAAGAAAGTCTAACATCGTTACTTGGATTGTTATCATCGTTGTGTAGTTGTGCACTCATCACAAGGAAAATTACAAATAGAAACATGGTGTGGCAGCCGAGACAGGCGGAGCCTTTCGGGGGGGTTGTTTTGTGACTCTCGCTCTCCTGAAAGTGGCGAAAATTTGACAGTCCAAAAAGTCACAAAAGTGAAGCGCCTTTGTGCCTTGGGGTACCACGCGGTTCCCCTATCGTTGTTTAATTTTCCCCTATGTATTTTTTAAACACTCCAGTTCGCTCGGCATTGAGTTGGGAGGGGCCGACCCCGCCGCTGGCCAAGTGGTGACTTAACGCACGAGGCGATCTCGCCTATCTCGCCTATCTCCGTGCAACCCGACTTGAATCATATTATTGCAACGCACATTTGAAGTGTCCAAGATTGATGTGCGAATACGCCATTAGCTCATCATAACCGGTTCATCTCAAGCGTGCCGGTGGGTTCCACATTTAAGGTGACGGTTGGCAGAGAGCCATATCCGCTCATCAAAAGAGCGGCTCGCGAGACATAGCTTCCCGACCCCTGCTCTAAGCTGTCATATGAATGTGGTTTTCTTTATAAAAAAGAGACAACTTTACGATAACAATAACTCGAATGCTAATATGCTTCTCGAAAACACAATACAAACCGATACTTAAGACACTGATTAGCATCATCGCTAACTAGCTTAGCGCTCCGTGCTAAGCATTAACGTCTCATCAACTTAGAATACGAACAATACAATTAGCATCATTTTCTCACCTCTGACAGAGGCACACTGGATCTAACAACACAAAAGACAATCGACACTTAGTCTCGACACTTAGTCATATTCCTGATTCAGCAACCCAACCTGCGTGTAGCAGTGAACTCTTTCTCTCTTTTCTAATCATTGGCGCGTGCAGAGCCACACATTAAACGCAAACACGGTCCCAAACAGGACTGCTCATAGCTGCCGGCAAAAATAGATTATCAAATTTGATGGCAACTAATTTATTAATCGAATTGAATCGATTAGTTTTTGCAGCCTTATTACTTGATATGTAAATGTTTCCCCAGGACATTTCGACTATTTCCCGGGATGCAATGGCCACGGCAGCTTCAGCATGGAGCTCTGTGGCTGCATATGTGACGTAGGCTGGACCGGCAAAAATTGTTCGGAACCCCGTTGCCCTGACGACTGCTCAGGTCAGGGCGTTTGTGTCGAAGGGGAGTGCGTTTGCGACCGAGACTTTGCTGGAGAAAACTGCTCTGAGCCCAGATGCCCGGCCGATTGCTCCGGCCGTGGCCTGTGCATCGAGGGAGAATGCGCATGTGAGGACTCCTTCTCCGGAGAAGACTGCATGGTTGGGAGGTGTGTGAACGACTGCTCGGACCAAGGCCTGTGTGTCAACGGAACATGCCAGTGCCGGCCTGGGTATGTCGGGGAGGACTGCTCGCTGGTGTACTGCGCCAACAACTGCAGCAAAAAGGGAATCTGCAAGGATGGATTCTGTGTGTGCCAGGATGGCTTTGCTGGTGATGACTGCAACTCTGGTGAGTTCTGTTTCTGTCGCTTTTACATCACTTTAATTCCTGGTTTCATTTGTTACAGCAACTCATTTAATCCTTATCTGAATATATTAGTTACTGAAAATGCAAATTTTGCCTTTTTAATTTTTTTTTTTTTTTTATTAAATCCAATACTTACGCAAAACCCAGTAGGCCTATAATTGAACTGTGTGATAATGGGTACAGGCAGTCCCCGGGTTACAAACAAGTTCCGTTCCTACGCAGACATTCGGGTTACGTCGCCAGGGTAAGTCGGAATTAACCCTATACCCCCCAAATTTAAAAATAACTATCCAAAAACGCATACATTATACGTCATTGTACCGTCCTCACCAAGACGTTGGAGCCAAGTCCTAGCTAGACAGCGAGCTAAGTTCCGAAATGATGATGTCAGACTTACAGGTTGTTTGCTGACTTTATTAAGCTGCTCGTGACATCAACACTTGCAGACTGAAACTATAATAAAAATGAAATAAATCAGTTTAATCTTCAATAACAGCAATTCAAATTTGCGTTCATAACTAGCTGCTGATACCGCAATAACAAAACAATCCACACAAACGATTAGCATGTCTCAGTTAGCGTCTGCACATCATCAAAAACAATCACATAAACTTGCCCCAAGTATTCGACCATGATTGAAAACGCACAATAATTAGTAAAAAAGTAGTTATATACTATTGTTGCCTCTGTGGATGCTTCACAACAAGCAACAAATGTGCGTGCAGGCTTTCTTTTCCCTCTTGCTCTCTAAGTCGGCTGCGTGATTTCCTCGTGTGTGCGTGTGTGCTCTCCTTCGTGTGCACAAATACATACGTCTTTGTGTGTACATGTGCTCCTACTCACGTGTGGAAGTACTACCTGCTCTCTGTTTTCTGCGCCAAAATAAAAGCATGCATCACAAAACAAAAGTCAACATTATTAAAAAAAACAAAAAAAAAAACAACAACTAGTGACAAAATAGCGGACGAGATTCTGGCGTCATAAATTCAAAATCACGTAAGTCGGGTGCTTCGTAACCAGGGACTACCTGTATTAATGACATAATGAGAACGGGCGGGCAATTTGGAATGCTCACATTTGATTGAAATGTCTGCCCCTATGTTGGGCAGCCACTTCCTCGAAAATCTATCTTTTATTTGCCTTTCTCTCCAAAATTACACCAGAAAAATGTAAATCTGGGTTTTTTCCAATGTGTTAAACAAAATAAAATAAAATAAAATGAAGCTCTTTCACTTTAACTCATTGTCTACCACTGACTACGATAGACATCCAGTTTATTTAAACTGTGAGGGGGTGAAATAACATTCATTCATCTACCCTCTCCCATGCAGTCAAAATGAAGTGGACATCTTGCGTTGTCAATTGCAACCAATGAGTTAATGTGATAATACAGTACTTCAAGCCACTACTTCCCCCGCTTTGAACCTTGCGACTTATATTTCAGTGCGGCGGCTAAGTTATTCACTTTTACAGGCTAATGAGCTGCATGTCTTTTAGTGTAAATATCCAATAATATAGGGTGAGACAAACACAAAAAACAGGAACTTTTTAACGATCCAAAAAAACGACTGTGCTGGCCAAAAGTATTGGCAGCCCTGCAATTTTGTAAGATAATGCTCAATTTCTCCCAGAAAATTATTGCAATTACAAATGCTTTGGTAGTCATTGTTACGTCCCAAGTACGGCTCACGAAGGGCGTAACATAAAACGAGCCACACAAATTCACAAGTGGCACAAATTTATTTACACAACAATCAAACTCGCAATGAATATGTACAAAATGTGGATGAAGCGTGGCTTCAGGGTAAGCCCAGGCCAAAACAACAAACAAAAGGAATCTACACTTAAACTCGACCTGCTAACTAAACCCTGATCATGAAAAAGAACAAAGAAAAGACAGCCACTAACCTAGCTTCCTACGCTATACAAAACAGGAGAAAACGGGTTGAACAGAAATGGCGACTTACCCCTACTTGCTTCAGTGCTCTTATTTACAGTGGTGAACAAAAACGATCCAATAATGAATAAACACAAAAGACCTCCCCGAAAAAGCGGGAGTGTATCAAACTAGCGATCAAATGCAAACGAGAGTGAATGGCGAGCAAGCAGCTGGTGAGGAGAACCGCGGCAGAATGCTGTCAAATGCAACCTCATTGAGCGTTGACTGCGACAGGTTTATGAAGCTTGGCGCCTTTTTCTTGGCCAATCAGTGGCGGCGACGTCGTCGGTCCGTCCAGCGTCGATCAGCTTTCGTCATAGTGGGAGGGGAAGCAGCCAGCTGGTGGAGGCGATGATCAGCTGACTGGAAGAGTCTCAGAAAATTAACTATTAAACGGCCAGGGGCCGTCACAGTCATATATTCATTTATTTTGCTTGCAATGAAAAAACACAAAAGAGAATGGGGAAAAAAAATCATGATCATTTTACACAAAACTCCAAAAGTGGGCAAAAAACAAAACAAAAAACAATTGGCGCCCTCAGACTGACACTTGGCAAACTTAGCAAAACCTTTAGACAAAATAACTGTGAACAACAGCTTCCGGTATCCATCAATGAGTTTCTTACAGTGCTCGGCTGGAATTTCAGACCATTTTTCTTTGTCCAACTGCTCCAGGTCGCTGAGAATTTAAGGGTGCCTTCTTCAAACTGCCATTTTCAGATCTCGCCACAGGTGTTCTATTAAATTCAGGTCTGGACTAATTGCTGGACTAATTGTTGACCACTTTAGAAGTCTCCAGTGTTTTTTCTCAAACCATTTTCTAGTGCTTTTTGAAGTCCACGACCTCTGAGGGAGACTCAAAAATTTATTGGTAGTCTTCAGTCTTCGTAATGCTAGCAGACAGTCAAGCAGTCCAGTGCCAGAGGTAGCAAAGCAACTCCAAAACATCAGGGAACCGCTGCTATGCTTGACTGTTGGGAGCGTATTCTTTTCTTTGAAGGCTTCGTTTTTTTCCCTGTAAACTCTATGTTAATGCCTTTTCCCAAAAAGCTCTACTTTTGTCTCATCTGACTAGAGAACATTCTTCCAAAACAATTTTGGCCTTAGGTAAGTTTTGGCAAACTCCAGCCTGGCTTTTTTATGTTTCTGGGTCAGAACTGGGGTCTTACTGGGTATCCTACCATAGAGTCTCTTTTCATTCAGACGCTGACAGATAGTACAGGTTTACACTGTTGTACTGTCCAACTGTAGGACAGCAAGCTTGAACTTGTTTGGATGTTAGTCGAGGTTCTTTATCCACCATCCGCACAATCTTTCGTTGAAATCGCTCGTCATTTTTCTTTTCCGTCCACATCTAGGAAGGTTAGCCATAGTGCCATGGACTTTACACTTATTGATGACACTGCGCACGGTAGACACAGGAACATTCAGGTCTTAGGAGATAGACTTGTAGCCTTGAGAATGCTTATGCCTCCTCACAATTTTGCTTCTCAAGTCCTCCGGCAGTTCTTTGTTCTTTTTTTCTTTTCTCCATGTTCAGTGTGGTACACACAAGGACACAGGTTGAGTCAACCTTAATCCATTTTAACTGGCTGCAAGTGTGATTTGGTTATTGCCACCACCTGTTATGTGCCACAGGTAAGTAACAGGTGCTCTTAAATACACAAATTAGAGAAGCATCACATGATTTTTCAAAGGGTCCTGATACTTTTGTCCGGCTCATTTTTGGAGTTTTGTGTAAAATGATAATTACCCGCCCCCCCCCCCCCCCCCCCCAATTCTCTTTTGTGTTTTTTCATTGCAAGCAAAATAAATGAAGCTATTTCTACCAAAGCATTTGTAATTGCAATCATTTTCTGGGAGAAATTCAGCATTATCTGACAGAATTGCAGGGGTGCCAATACTTTTGGCCAGCTCTGTATGAGTGATATCTAGCCTTCTGTATTTTATTATATGTACGTCATTGAAACCCTAAAACATGCAACTTATGAAAGAATGATGGCATTTTCATTTTCTTTTTTTTTCTTTTTCTTTTTTTTAATTACTGCATCCTTATAATAGTGTCCACCTGTCTGAATGTATTCTTGAAAACTGCTGTTGAGATTGTAGTCTTTTTTTTCACCAACACAACTAGTTTTAACATATTGCAAACTTCCCCATTTTATTCTTAAAATCCTTAATAAGCAAAAAAAAAAAAAAAAGTCCAAAAATGATGTTGCACAGGATATTTTGAGACATTTTTCTTGAAAGTCTGCAAATTACACCACTTTTAAGGTTTTTGACATTAAAAGTTTAACTCTACTGTAGGTATGAACATACTGTACGTTCACAGTATCTGTGCAGATTTGATTTAATGAAAGAAATTAAAATTTTAAAGTGTAAAATTTAAAGAAATTAATTACAACACTTTGCATAGTATTGAAAAGTGGCACTCAGTGGCCTTTCTGAGCTCCGCAGATCACAGTGATGCATTTCATGTTTAGATTAAATAGTGGTAATCACAGACACCAAGCCCTCACAGCCTTCATTTTTTAGGTGGCCGCCTCATTCAAATGCAGGTGGTGTTGTATGCCACTAGCCGGACAGCAGAAGGTGTAGAAGCATTCATTTGTCAAACGTCACATTGATCCTGGGAGAGAAGCGTCACATTAGCCGTTGCTGAGTCGGCCTGGGAGCCTTGCGCACCTTTGTTCAACGCGCCTCTACACCAAATATCAGATCCTCCTTTGCCATTTGGGAGGCGACCGTGAACGCAATGATGGATGAGACGAGACAGGGGAGCGGGTGACAGATCGACAGTATTCTCGGGGTGATCCTTCCTTGCTGCCCTATTTATATCCCAAGTCAGGTGGCCTGAATTGCTAATAACTATGTCATTATATGTTGAAAATAGGTAGTGTTTTTTACTGAATACCCAACAAAGCAGTCCAATTACCAGAAACCTGTAAATTCACAGGCTCAAGTGTTTCACTGTATGAAATGAGCAGGAAAGTGTGTTTCTGGTGGCCTCTAACCTCCTACTATGAGCAACAATGACAGCTGTTAACTTTAAAATTGGATGCTTCAGGTGTGAGATAAGGGGATGTGTATCTTCACATACACATGTATTCATCCACTAAGTGGTGATCAGCTTGAACTGAGTGTTGGCATTTTATCTTGACAGCAAAGGCATTCCACTATCATTCCAATAAGCACTGAGGCATATTACAGTCAAATACATTTTATTTGACTTTTTAGCTTACACAGTAAAACCTGAGAATCCATTCGAAACTGATTTATTGCTTTGCGAAATAAATGCTATGGATTGCAATTGATGTCAAACATGACATGAAACTGTATGCCCAGCTAGTGGTGTACCCTTTCAATGCTTCCTTCTGAATATATGTCTAAATATGATTGTCTTAAAGATACCAAATTCAAGAGGAAGCTCGTTAGCAAAAATGTGGGTAGAGTAGCCCCCCCCCCCCCCCCCCCCCGTCAGTTAAGAGTAGTGTTACTTCAAAATAATATTATTCAAGTAAAAGTCATTATCCAAAAAAATGTACTCAAGTACAAGTAAAAAAGCATTCACTGAAAAGAATACACAAGTAATGAATAACTGCTTACAATGTCTGATTTTTTTTTTCTAAAAACAATGGTATTTTTTTTCCTAAGCACGTCATCTATATGAATTGTTATCGTATTTTTCGGACTACAAGTCGCACCTGAGTATAAGTCGCACACACCATAAAATGACAAAAGAAGAGAAAAACAAAAAAAAACAATTATAAGTCACACCAGAGCATAAGTCGCATTTTTGGGGGAAATTTACTTGATAAAATCCAACACATAGAACAAATATGTCATCTTGAAAGTATATTTAATATAAAAATACAGTAGCGAACAACATGCTGAATAAGTGTACAGTGCATGAACAAGGAAATGCGAATATACTGTCTTTACCAGGACACTACGGCTTAGTCCTGGCTATACAGTGAGCTAAACTCCCAAATGACTATGCTGGACGTCCGTATAATTTGCTGAAGCTATTTCGTCCTCGATACCAAACAGGTTCGCAGCAACGTAAATAAATGATAATTAGGTGCTATTACAGCAATGACACAAATGGTTAGCATTCGTTCATTAGCATTAGCACATCGTTCAAACAACTGCGCAACTGGCTCTAAGTAAAACACACAACAACAACAGAAAAGATGATACACACAGAGATATTTTACAAGCATAAACAATGAACGTAGGTTTGCAGCTGTATTTTTCTCTCACTAACTCACCCACTCAGTCAGAGCTGCGTAGCTGTCCGTCTTCTTCTGGCGTGTGAATGCTCTTCTTCACATAAACAAGTGCGAGTGCGCCCCCACGTGGGCGTGAAAGCACAATAAACTAAAAGCATGCATTTCAATATAAAAATGGTAAATGGTGTTATACTTATATAGCGCTTTTTCACCTTTCAAGGAGTCAATAATACAATTGAACACACATTGCCAAAGGCAGAACGCGAACGTGGCCATAGCTATTAAAGATAACTATAGCATAAAGAACATGTAATAAGTTTACCAAACCATCAGTGTCACTCCAAAACACCAAAATAACATGTGAAATGATATCATAATGTGTTAATAATTTCACACATAAGTCGCTCCTGAGTATTAAGTCGCACCCCCAGCCAAACTATGAAAAAAACTGCGACTTATAGTCCGAAAAATATGGTATTATTTTACTTATATTACTATTATATGACCATATTCGACCAACAAAAATACACAAAAATCATTGAACTCCGACTACAAAAATCTACAAAAATGAAACATCGCCCGTCCAAAGAGCACGAGTGCCCTCTGGTGAGAAAACATTTCTGACCATGAAATTCAAACGATTATATCGCCGGTTTTCAGTGGTCTATTGGTGCCAAATAAAAACTAGGAGAAAGTTTATAATTCGAGCTTTTGAGTAATGTTGACAAAAGTGTTCACGATCCAATAGTTAATTTTTTAACAGTGTTTTAAAGACAGCATGTGATTTAACGGTTAGGGTTATAATAGGGCGGTAGTTATAATAGGACTTCCAACTGCAAGCTTGTGTGTGGTTATGTGACTGTATTGTTACGTCTGATTGGTATAATGGAGTCCTGTGATTCTTGTTGCAAAGTTTTATTGGTGAAACTGGTAGAGCCACTTTGGAAATCTCTGGCAAACATCAAGTAAAATCTAATACATACAATAAAGAGAAAAGATATAGACAAGTTTCCTGAGCGAAACATGGGCGTCGCCATCTTTGACAATTTTAGCTCCAAACGTCCGGTTTAGACGGAACAGCATGAAGTGCAGTTGAAGTAAGCAGTGTGTTGACAAAGTTAAAACTGCTAAATTAAACCAGAGGAACCCACGGAAACTCCAAAAATGGATTCAGCACGACATAGATGAGACTCTGCGACTTTCTGTGCTGTGCGCGAACTCCTGGAGGCACCTATATACTAGTATATGGTTGGAAGTGGAATGTTTTGATCAGCGACCTGCTAATAGCTACAATGCGCCATTATGGATCTACCTCGCCATACGCCTTCAATCGAAACCAGCTGCAGATAATAACTTAAGGATGTGCTTTAAGCCTAAGGATTTACCTAAAGGATTGTATGTTTGTTCTTATCAAATCATTTAACAACCTGTGCTGCCTGTGTTAACGTGAGGTGTAGATTGATACGCCGGCCACTTGAGTTACCAAAATGAGATGAAATTACAAGGCAAGGCAAGGCAAATTTGTTTATATAGCACAATTCAACACAAGGCAAATCAAAGTGCTTTACATCACATGAAGATCATAAAAATCACATTTAAATGAATACAACGTAAAAACCAAGACAATCAATATCAGAAATAAAATTATACATAAAAATCGCATTTAATCACAAATAGAATAATAATACATAAATAAAAATAAAACAAAAAACTACTACTACTAATAATGATTGAAATCAGCAATGGAGATAAGCACAAGAGGAAGAGAAAGCAAGTAGACTGAAATATATAGACAGTTATGGATATGCAGTGCTAAACAAAAGCGTTTTTAGCCCTGATTTAAAAGAGCTAACAGTTTGAGCATACTTCAGACGGTCAGGTAACTTGTTCCAGAGGTGAGGAGCATAATAACTAAATGCTGCCTCACCCTGCTTGGTTCTTGTTCTTGGAACATGCAGGAGACCGGTTCCAGACGACCTTAGGGGTCTAGATGTCTCATAGGAATCTAACAAATCAAGCATGTATTTTGGTCCAAGGCCATTAAGTGTTTTGTAGACGAGCAGTAGTATTTTATAGTCTATCCTTTGACTCACTGGAAGCCAGTGTAGCGATTTCAAAACCGGTGTAATGTGGTCCAGCTTCCTTGTATTTGTGAGGACTCTAGCTGCAGCATTCTGTACTAGCTGCAGCTTCCTGACTGATTTTTTATCAAGACCCGTAAATTTACCGTTGCAATAGTCCAATCTGCTGAAAATGAATGCATGCATAAGATTTTCCATGTCTTGAGTCAGAAGCCCCTTAATTCTGGTTATATTTTTTTAGGTGGTAGTAAGCAGATTTAGGGACGGACTTTAGATGGCTATCAAATTTTAGGTCAATCAAATAATATTACAGTTGCTGAATGCAGAAGGGCTGACACAGATTTTGCTGGTACAAGGAAATAGTACAAGGTACGTACATATAAACAAAAATAGTATCTCATTCTTTTTTATTGCAGGTAGTGATTGCAATAAAACTTGGACAACATGGTTCCATTTCTTGTTTTATTTAAAATGATTGATGCATGTGCAAAACAGGTCAATAAATCACAATTTATAAAATTAGAAACATATGAACGAAGGTGGAGCCTAAGTCTAACCTTCCATCAAAGTAGAATGCACTTAAGGTAGTCCAGATATATGTCCATCAACCTACAGTAAGTGTTGTTGTGAGGCACATCTAGTTGTCTTCCCTTGCCTAACAGCGTTTTCACCTGTAAACAAACGAACAAAAAACTTGTAACACTTGCATTTATGCGTTTACGTAATTTTGCCATCCTGCATGTACTGATTAGGAACTGGCCAGCAGCAGATAGCATGTGTTGCAGCCACAGCAGTACAATAGTTGTAGTAAATAATATTAAACATCATCATAATTACAATCATCATCATAATAAAATATCAAATACACATCTGCCTTCATGAACATGTTGTCCCCCCATGTCGGGATGATGGCAGATGAATGCTGTATATGCAAATTGTTCTTTGGAGGGATTTTGACTAGTGATGCCACTCCAGCTGCATTGTTGTTTTGGATGGGGAAAGTGTAAAACGGAAGTCGCGAGCAGAAATGCGGAAGTACCTCGGAAACTTGTCTATAACAACTCTAGTGTAACCAAAAATAACGGAGTAAGTGTAGCATTCCTTCTTCACAAATCTACTCAAGTGAAAGTAAAAAGTATGGTGAGGGAAAACTAGTCTGAAAAGTATATTTTTCTCAAAACGTTATTCAAGTAAATGTAATGGACTAAATGTACCGTGTTACTACTCCAACTCTGTTTAGACATTTTAGTGGCTGTGTATTTATATTTAAACACCTTACCGAAAGAATCCAATGTTCCCCGAAGGTGAGTACTAATGATTTATTGACCTTTGTTGTCAGCAAGAGATTTAACCATCAAGATTTTCGTTGCATAGAATCTTTTCAAGCTTCTGATGATAGAATGCTGATTATATCTAATAAGGCTTTCCAGACTCACCTTCAAATAGCTGCAGCAATCCTTTAGAATGATACTTGCGCAAACAACAAGTCTTAAAATTTTACAAAGGTTTTGTGCATTGTTGTATTACCACCATTTTTGTTGAGTTTCATGTCAAAGTTAGGTCAAATTTACAACAGCAATGAATAAATCAATGATCTAACCTGATCAGGAGTCCGGTCAAACTTATCTTATCTTAGAAAGCAAAAATTCATTCCTGATTTATCAATATAGGGCAGCACTTTGTGCACTTTTTGCTGGATTTACACCACCCACGTGCCCAAGTCCACCATAGTGCCTGTGTTTTCAAAATTTTTTAATTGTGCTTTTGTGTGGTTTCTCGTAAACCACGTCTTATAACGCTTCAAATCACTGAGCAACTGACCAATTTTACGACCTGTAAAAACATTACAACCGACTCTCATTGAACTAAATGAAAATAAACAGCTATCATGTTTAATGTGTAATTAGGAGCAGCCCTGCCCATGCTTTTTTTGTTTTTCCCCAAAGAGCCCAAAAGTCTCATAACTTGAATTGTTTTGGAAATTATGGACTTTGCATCCAGGCCAAAGAGGAAAAGGACCAGTCAGATTATGAGCAAAAAAGTTCAGAAACCTGTGTCAGTCCCGATAGTATTGGTAACTTGCATGCCTGTGAAGGGCAGTATTAGTACTGAGAGAACGTTTAAAGGACTTTAAAGGACATACAATGAATACCTAGTCTCCACACAAAGCCATGGGCGTTGCTAGACATATTTCACTGGGGCATGTGTCCCAGTATTGATCTGCAGTGCCCCAGTATAAATTTCACCAGTAAAAAAAAAAAAATACTTTGGAGTTTTAAAGCTACATAGCATAATCTACAGAATGTGCTTATTTAAAATAGTCATATTACCCTGTTCACTCAATATCTACATTCTGAACATGGGTCCTTAATATGGTAATTTATGCATGTAACTTTGGCTGTGATAGGCATATGAGTTGATACATCCGCGAAGCACCTTCGGAAGATATGATGCGTTCATCGTTGTCGGGAGATCTGAATTCCCAAGTTGGAAAATTGTTATGATGTGTTTGTAAGGTCATAATGTGGGATAAAAACATGCTTGCTACTAAGAGGAGTAGCCTATTTTAATGCTCCATTGATATATAACAAGTTGAGTGACTGACTGGCGCTTTTTTTGGACACCATGTAATAGAGATCCAGTTTTTCAATTACTAATCAATCAACTCTAATCAACAACACGGGAATGCAGCATCAATATTACGGTGCGTGTGCCAATCATACATTCGACGGTGGATATTACATCTTCCCATCTGCTTTACAGGTTCGTGTCAGATGAACTACTCAGCCTTGTTGTTTGTTTTACCTGTTTGTTGATGTTTGTTTGGTCACCTATTCCCATGAATTGTTAAGTTAAATGGTTCAACTTTACGTATTAGGCAGTTAACTGCAGTAAACAACTCCGGTTGCAAATTTAAGTAGCAGATTAGCTGACGTCTTTTAGCTACCTGTCTATGAATACAATGACAATGAAATACGATTTAAGTGAGAGGCCCTCTTTGTCTAAAAGACTAGGTTCATACCGCAGGTCTTAATGCACAAATCCGACTGTTTTGTGTTTTTCTGACTTTAGTCAGGCATTAACTTGGTCTGAACGGGACAAGCACATAAAAGTGGAACATTTCAAATCCGATCTAGGTTACTTTCGTATATGGTTAAAATACGATCTGGGCCACATTTTTCCAGAGTATGGCTGCGGTCTGAACTGTCAAGTCTCCCAAATCGGAATTCATGCAGCAATTACGTCAGCAAAGAGCGAGAGAGATCGGGCGCTACGTTAACGATGGAGCTGTGCATTACCGTTAGCGCCTAGTTTCAACGCGGCTTTTAGGGATTAAGCGAGTTTGACAACTGTAATAAAAAATAAATAAAATGGGGGGTTTATCTGTGCTCCAAATGAGCAATATTTCAAGATTGCTTACACACTTGAGAGTCGAGGCAAACTGTCCGTATCTCAGTGTTGTCATTCATGCACAGTGCGTGCATGCTATCAAGCCATAAAAACTTTAAATATAAGACTAAACAGGGATGATTTATGTCTGTTATTTGTGTCCTCTTTTTGGAAATAAAAATATGATAAGTGGGCCAGTTTGCACAACGCATCTCGTTTTGTGAATTAGTGCACATGCGTGATACTTGAATGGGCTCAATGGACAAAGACATTCTGAACGGGCTCACCAAAAGAACAGATATGACAAAAAGTCAGAATTGTGCATTAAGACCTGCGGTATGAACCTAGCCATGTTGTGTTAATATGATATGCAGTATTTGAACTGTATTTGTACTAATGCTATGTATTGCTATTTGTTTAGCTGTTTTACAAGCATTTTATTTTACTGCAGTCCCTGTAATCTGTAACAAGATGTATTTTTATTTCTACTTGACTCAAACAGCATGGCTTTTGCAATTTAATATTAGAAATGTATTTGCTTGCAAGGATAAATCAACAAGGAGGAATGAGAGAGATAAGGTAGGTAACCCACAGGGGCAACATAAATCAACTTTTAGGTCACAACCTAACAGTTGAGAAGCACTAATTATTTGCATAACAGTTACAGTTATATGAAGAGGTGAATGAGAGATGGAAGTTGATAAGCATGAGCAGAGTTGAATTGACAAGGGATGTCCCAATTTTAATTTGGAATACTGATGGCTGAAAAACTAAAAACCGTCACCTTTTTAGAGAAACGTGTATTTTGGGTTGATCTTCTATTGTTTAAAGCGCTTTTTTCTTAGTTTTCACGATAGTTTTTTCATTTTTAATTTTTTTTGCTTTCTCGCCATTGCCTAGTATTGAGTATTGTATTAGGTCTAGTGACACACCTGCACAAAGCCATGTATTTTTACATGCACAAATTAATTTGTTTTATTTGAAGAAGGCATTCACTCGTTGGCCTCAATTCCAATGTTTTATCTCCAGATTTTATTGATACAGCAATCATGAAACATGTGATTATTGTCTAATTTTCTTTAAACAGGAGATGAGAAGCCTCCTGACAAAACAGGCCCAACCAAAACCCCAACTGTTACAGTCCATATTCTATGTGGAGTTGTTTTTGTTTTCATGGCACTGCATTCGTCACCATCTTTTGTTGTCTGTGTACCGGAAGTGACGTCTTTCCTCCATGTCGCAAGTTCATTTAGTCCAGCTTTTAACCCTTTTACCACTGAACCTGGGCCTCTTCAAAACAGTGCCCTTCCACACTTACCCAAGTATTCCTCAATTAACTGTTTTTGAACACCATAAATGCTTTTTTTTTTTTTTCTTTTCTGTCTTACTTTATGACAGGAAAAAAAAATCCCATTTTGATTCACTACCCCTCTCATGCACATCATGGCAATAAAAGCTTTATTCAAATCCGACGACATTCAATTTTGTTCTTCCTGCCTATCTCCAAAATAGGTCACTTGAACGATGTCAAATGAAACCCTGTGTGAGATCTAAAAAGGCTGCTTCTTGATTACATCTTGTAGAACTAAGCTAGTCTTCTTCCCGAGCAAGACGTCGCACCAGCTCTGCATGTTCAAACCTTAAATGATCATTTTCTTCAAATGATCATATCCGGTATATCATCTTGGAATTGTTTTTCATCTGTCACTGATTATGCCATTTCACTGAATTGTTATTGCCTTCATCTAAATGATTGCGTTCTGGCGGTTTGAAATATGTCTGCGACCCAAGAGTCCCCTCTTCCTACTCCTGCAGATTGACTGCTACAAAGTGACCAATATGCTAAACAGCCCATGGCCAGCTGTCAAGGGGTAGCTGAAAAGGCCACTAAAGTCTCCAAAGGCTCCCTGTGGAGGATTCAGCACCGTTGCAAAGTTCAATATCAGAGGACGCAGAGATGATGTTGAGGAGATGCCATTTGCTACTCCATCCAGCTCTCCAAACGCTCCTTTATTCTATTCATCTTGTGTCCCTCATTTCAGACTGCCGCCTCCTCCCCTCTTATCTCCTCCCTGAGCGTGCATCAGGCTCCACATTTCACCAACTCACGGCATGTTTCGTCTTCTCCACTGTGCCTTTCACCTGTCTCCCTTCCTTCACCGTCGTCGTTTTTGGCTGAATGAACTGTAAACACTCTTGTTTATGCAGGCACATTTAAATTCAACAGCACTTCCCAACGCGTGACTAGACTTCACTATTGCCATTTCAACCTGGATGAACTACTGTATGCTCTTCCTTTCATGTTACCACTTGGCTACTTGTGCCCGGCCATTTAATTTTCGCAGGATAGAAGAACAACTTTTTTAAAGAAAAGCTGAATAATTTTAGGATTTTTACATATATAGAGCTGATAAACAGGGTTTATTCAATACAAGCGAGTTAAAAATTGGCCTATTTTTAAGTGAGAGTTCATACTTTAGTTTCTTGAGCAATTTATCAAAATATAATCACAAATTATTAGTTGTCATGTTAAATTTAAAGCCGAAAGAGAGTGAAGTCACATTTAAGTATGTGAATTTAAAGTGCCATGGACAAAAAGACTTGTTCTCAAAAGATAAATGTTAATAAGAGTTATAATAATTCATTATTAAAACTCTTCTTGATGTTATCGTTTTGTTAAATTAGTATAAATAGTAGGTCACCATTATTGTTGACGTTGCAATTCACTCTGGGCGGTGACGTCAAAGGGGGCACTGCAGGGCTTTCAAGGTATGACTCTTTAGCAACATAAACATGGCATCACAGATAGTAGACCGACGTTGAAAAGATGTTGAATCAACATTCCGCTGTCGATCGTATATCGTTGAATCAACGTTGACACCCGACGTTGTTTTGTCATCACTTTTGCAGCCTCGATTAATGTTGTTTCAGCGTTGAAATCCTTACAAAATATAAACGTTATTTCGATTGTTAATAATATTGGCATAGTGCTGAATTAATGTTGTTTCCCTTCATTTTCAACCATGACACTACTAATGCTTTCAAATAGACCCATTTTTAGAGGTCCTGCTTATTTTACAGACAGAAAAAACACCTAAGCTGACTAATAAAATAATATAGCTAAAATTTCATTTTTTTTAATTGAATCACAACAACAGAAAATTTCATTAACAATCAAGTGTATTTCAAATTTAAGCCTCCTCCTCAGTCTGACGAGCTTCGCTGTGACCCTTGCCACCAACACGATCTGGAGCACAGTGTAGCCACTTCTGCACAAGCAGCGAATGCATATTCTGACACCTCCATCCTCTTCTGCCTCTTTAGTGAATCTGAAGAATACAAACAAAACGGTATTCACAGTTCATTCCAATCCAAGCAGATACCATGGATCAAAGTGGAAAAAAAAAATCTGAACCACTTTCATTTTTTATTTTAATTTTAATTTTAAACATTGCCAAGACTAAACATTTGTGGGTAATAATATTGTATAATAATAATTTTCTTTGCCTGAACTAAGTTGTACTTAGCAAACATCCAAGCTAAGTAGGTCTTCGCCTGTATGCCAATCACAACATATGCACAGTTTCTTACAATTTAGGCAACTTTGTCACATTGTGTCAGGCAAAGTGTTTTATTTCCAAGTAATAATAACAAACACTCATTCAAGGTGATTTGCTGTCTTCCTGGTCAACCACAAACATAACTATTTTTCGACCATTAGTCCCGCTCAATTCAATGACTTTTCAATCATATTTCCCGCTCAATCGGAAATCAACTACGTATCAACATTAGCCTATTAACTTTAAAACAATGTTAACCCAACCGTCGCCTGACATACCACAGAACAACGTTGTTTCAACGTCAGTGTCATATGTCAACGATATTTGAATATTGATTCAACACTGTTAATTGTCAAAAATTTTGATGTCAACAATACCGATGATTTTGATGGAAAAACAACGTTTATTCACTGTCAGTCTTCCATCTAGGATCTATTCAGCCCTTTCAATTTGAACCCGAGTGCAACATTAATTAGGAGGGCACTGTCGATATTGCACAAAACGACCAGAAATAGCAAAGTAAACAGGAAAGACTGGATGAGACGAGAGTAGGACAAAACTGGTAATGTTCATGTCAGTTCGTCTAGTGACAATGGAGCATTTTATTTATTTATTTGTTGTTATTTATTTATTAATTTGTTGGCAAGAACTTCAGTATTTGTTTGCAGATCTTCACAATAAGCGATTGTGTGATCAAACTTATTCCAATATAAATATGGAGATTGTTAGCGTCCAGAGCTGCCGTGTGCTTTACATATGATTAGGATATACTGCATAGTGAAAAACAGCATTTTATTTTTGCAACTAGCACATGCATCACAGCACACGAAAACTGTCATGCAGTTTGCCTAAACCGAGACATCTTATGGGCTACGCCTCGGTGACCGAGAGAGTGATGCCTTAACCGATCGGAACCGGGTACCCAACCATCATCACGTAAAAATGCTGTCCAGATTGATGACCGTCCTACCGATGTTCAGATTTTGGTCCCTTATACTATGTTGCTCCTGAAACTTTTGTGGAAAAGTAAAAGTTAAATTTTCCCCTATGAGGGAAAATTTATTTGAGTATGTGAATTTAAGATAGAATTTTTGCGCTGTAATAACAAACTATTTCACATACAGCACTGCCATCAACATGACTAAAGCGTGGATTTCAAACTTTCTCCGATTTTTTTATTTTACTTTTTATACGACTTTTATTTTACCAGAGATATGATTGTTTTAATTTCATGGTAGGAAATATGTTTTATCCACTAGAGGGCACTCATGCTCTTCAGACGGGTGGCATTTCATTTCTGTAGATTTTTCTAGTCGGAGTTCAATAATGATTGTCGATTTCTTTAGCCTAATATGGTCATTTAATCAGTTATAGTACAGAATAATAACAGTTCGCATAGATCAGGGGTGCCCAATCCCGGTCCTCGAGAGGCCCTATCCAGCTTGTTTTCCGTGTCTCCCTCCTTTAACACACCTGAATCAAATGATCAGCTCATCAGCAAGCTCTGCAGCAGCATGATAACGATCCTGATTAATTGATTCAGGTGTGTTAGAGGAGGGAGACATGGAAAACAAGCTGGATAGGGGCGATCGAGGACCGGGATTTGGCACCCCTGGCATAGATGATGCTGTGCAGAGAAAAAATATTGTTTAAAAGAATCTGACTTTGGAAGCAGTTTCTCATTATTTGAGTAAACTTTTCATTGAATACCTTTTGAGTACGTCTTTTGAATGATAACTTAACTTTTTATCTAAAATACTCCTAAATCGGCAAAATCTTGACTTGAATCTATCTTCACAACAGTTTTAAAACTTTCACATGTCAAAAGTAGACAGAAGGGAAATTATGGAAAAACGGGAGCATTTTTAACAACTTTAACAGTTGATTCGCAAAATTAAATGAATTGAATGTAGTTTAAAGCTACTGATACAGAATGGGGACTTGAGTATTTTATTTACTGTTTTAAAATGTTAACTTGATACTGAAATAGTCGTTTATTTAAACCTGAGAGGCTTTTTATACAAATATTGTAACAAATGCACGAAACATTAAAAGCATCTAATAGCTTTTTTGGGGTGGGGGGGATTTTCCACTGAGGTTGTTTGTGTGTTTTGCTTTTTTAAGACCGTTTTCAATATTATTTGCACGTTTTATTGACTGACTATGCCATTTCTGTTTGTTATTTATAATGTTTTGTGTTTGTCACTGAATAAACAGGTCAGTTTCTTGTTACCAACCGTTGTGTGTTATTCAAACTCACCTAATTCAGCTGGCTAGTTGTTATCAAGACTACTAAAAGAGTTTTAGTAGTAGTAGTAGTAGACATGCTCAGATAGGCTGGTATCGGTATCAGCCAGTATCGGTATCGGATCGGAAGTGCAAAACAATATTGGTATCGGATCAGAAGTGCAAAAACCTGGATCGGGACATCCCTAGTTACATGTACTCCGTTACCCTTACTTGAGTAACTTTTTGAGAAAAATTTACTTGCAAGAGTAGTTTAACTAAGCCATACGTTTTACTTTTACTTGAGTAGATTTGTGAAAACCGCTACTCTTACTCCGCTACTTTGGGATACACAGGAGTCATTACATTTTTCCTCTTTATTCTAATCTACATATTAGATTGATTGATTGATTGATTGATTGATTGATTGATTGATTGATTGATTTATTCCCAGCGATGCCAAGAGTACCTCTACCAATTTCACCAATGAGACGTCGCAACAGTAATCACATGACTACAAAATGCCAATCAGACGCAAGCTTGCTGTTCTATGATCAAGCCAGCCTGTTCAATCACATGGCGTCTTTAAGGCAAAAAAATTAAGTATTTGACATAGAGCACTGCCATTAACATGACTCGAAATCGCAGATTTTAACCACTCTCCCAATCTTTCTTTGGCACCGACTGACCACGGAAAACCGGAGATATGATCCTTTTAATTTTATAATAGTAACCATGAAGGAACTACAGTATTCACTATTCAAACTAGGAACTATTACCTCCACTAGAGGGCACTCATGCTCCTGGACGAATAATGCTTCATTTCTGTTATTTTTTTCTCTCGGTGGAATTCAATGATTTTCCTTTTTTTTTTTTTTTTTTTTTTTTTGTATTTGTTTGGCTTAATGTGGTTATGTAATGGAAAAGTATCATTGTAACAACAGTTCATATGGATAACTGCGGAGAAACAAAATACTATTGTTTAAAAAAAAAAAAAAATCAAACAAATGTGTATTGTATTTGTATTTCAGTATTCCTTTTACCAAATACTTTTTTATTTGTACTTGAGTACTTTTTTAGATAACTAATTTTACTTAAGTAATATTATTTTGAAGTACCGCTACTTTTACTTGCGCACAATTTTTGGCTACTCTACACACCTCTATTTACAGCAGATCAGATGTTTTAAGCAAATGGCTGTAGCTTGTGCCAAGAATAACAGCTCTCCAAATATATTTTCTTCCAATTCAATTAAATTTTGGGTTGTCTTTTTGTCAAAAATTAAACTGATTCACTGGTTTTCCCTCAACAGTCGCACCTGCCATGAACCTGAAAGTCCGAGGAGTAACGGATAGAGACGTTGAACTGGAGTGGGAAGGTTCCGTGGTCCTGACGGATTTCCTCGTGACCTACACACCAAGCAGCCCGGGAGGTAAATCTGGCCAAGCACTTGAATGTCAAAGCGCACTGGATGCCAAAATAACTAACAATACTGTAATATGTTGACAATAAGCTTCTAAATAATGAAAAAGATCAACCTTATGTATTATTTCCATCTCCTAGGTGTCCAACTAGAAACCCGGCTCCCGGGAAATACCACATCCTGCACAATATCAGATCTTGATGCAGGCATGGAATACAACATCAATGTTTTTGCTGTCATCAATAACAGCATCAGTGTTCCAGCCAGCATTACTTTTGCAACTTGTAAGTGCATCGCTATATTTTATGGATTTTTATTTTTATTTTATGGATTTTTACGTACAGACGGCGTGAGAATGTCACCTGCTCCAACTCTGCCACCTGGTTCCTAGCTATCTTCTCCCTCAAAACACACTGTTGTATTACACATACACTATTTTTGCTTCTTCACTTACAGATAAAGGAAACTATCCATTCTATGAATAGGTAATGGGAAAGCACAAAATCTAAGCAAAATTTTTGTACTTCCATATCAAGAAATAATGTTTCTGTTTGTGAGGCAATTTGACCATTTCTGAAACCCTGGCTAAAAAAATTGTAGCAGGTATTTTGGCCGTCTCCTGTCCTTAGCCATTCTGCTGGGTTTTCCATGCTGTGTTTTGGGTCATTAGCCTGTTACTGAGAGCTAGCTTTCACATTGGAACAGCAATTTCGCTCCGGGTTGCCTTAATAGTCTTCATTTTGTTAGATGCCGCAACTATTCAGAAACACCCTCTTCCGAGTACATTGCAAAGCAGCTCCAGGAAATATCCTGAGCTTCATGTTTTCAAAGATGTGCAGTGCAGTGTTTTCAAAATTACACTTGAATTGATAGCAATTTAAAAAAACTAAACTTTACTAGATCCACATCCGCACATACTTGTATAACCAGTCGGTGAGTTAAATTTTTAAAATTTCACAAGCGTCTACAACATTGCATGAACATCGTGGACAGGGCCTCTGGATTAGCAGACCGGGGTGGTGGTCCCTCTTTTTAAGAAGGGGGACCGGAGGGTGAGTTCCAATGATAAAGGGATCACACTCCTTAGGATCCTCGGTAAAGTCTATACAGGGGTGCTCTAGTAGAGGGTCCGTCGGGAAGTTGAATCTCGGATTCAGGAGGAGTAGTGTGGTTTTCGTCCCGGCCGTGGACCAGTGGACCAGCTCTACACCCTCGGCAGGATCCTCATGGGTGGATGGGAGTTCGCTCAACCAGTCTCCATGTGTTTTGTGGATTTGGAGAAGGTGTTCGACCGTGTGCCTCGGGAAGTCCTGTGGGGGGCGCTTCGGGAGTACGGGGTACCGAGCCCCTTGGCAAGGGCTGTTTGGTCCCTGTTCAACCAGTGTCAGAGTTTGGTCTGCATAGTAAGTCGAATTCGTTCCCGGTGAGAGTTGGACTCCGCCATGGCTGGCTTTTGTCACTGATTCTGTTCATAATTTTTATGGACAGAATTTCTATGCGCAGCCGAAGCGTTGAGGGTTTCCGGTTTGGTGGCCTCAGCATTGCATCTCTGCTTTTTGCAGATGATGTGGTGCTGTTGGCTTCATCAAGCCGTGACCTCAAACTCTCACTGGAGCGGTCCGCAGTGAGTGTGCTGCGGTTGGGATGAAGATTAGCACCTCCAAATCCGGGACCATAGTCCTCAGCCGGAAAAAGGTGGCATGCCCTGCCCCAAGGGGAGGAGTTCAAGTATCTTGGGGTCTTGTTCAGGGGTTAGGGTAGGAGAGAGCTGTATATCGAAAGGCAGATTGATGCAGCGTCTGCAGTGATGCGGACTCTGCACCAATCCGTAGTGGTGAAGAAGGAGCTGAGCCGAAAGGCGAAGCTCTCGATTTCCCACTCAATCTAGTGGGTCATGACCGAAAGAACAAGATCCCGAATACAAGCGGCCGAAATGAGTTTCCTCCGCAGGGTGTCCGGGCTCTCCCTTATAGATAGGGTGAGAAGCTCGGTCTTCCGAGAAGGACTCGGTGTCAAGCCGCTCCTCCTCTACGTTGAGAGGAGCCAGTTGAGGTAGTTGGTTCGGATGCCCGCTGGGCGGTTCTCTGAAGAGGTGTTCTGGGCATGTCCCACCGACGGGAGCCCCCGGGGACGACCCCGGACACGCTGGTGAGACCATGTCTCTCAGCTGGCCTGGGAACACCTTTGACATCCCACCGGAGGAGATAGTTGAAGTGGCTGGGCAGAGGGAAGTCTGGGCTTCCCTGCTAAAGCTGCTGCCCCCGTGACCCCGACCCCGGATTAGGCGACAGATGATGGATGAGGATGGATGGATGGATGGATGGATGATTTAGATTTCAATCTTGATAACTTGCTGCAAATAGATCTTAAATTGTGTGTGAGATTACTTGAAGGAATTAAAATTCTCCTATTCTACCGTACAGCCAGATACCCAGTGAAAACACAAGATTTTTTATCTCTCCAGATTGACCCCAAAATGTATTCAACTGTGGCAATTTCGATCTTATCTGTTTTATGATATAACCTGCAATTGTGTTCTCAGTTTGCAAAGGATGTCCTCAAAAAGTGGTTCAGTTGTTCTCTATATACAAAAAGTAAATCATGGAGAGATTCATAAGCATTTAAAAAGTAATTTTGAAAATATTTACCAGTTTATTGATAAAAATGTCATTTAGAAATGAACAGCAAGGGAATGGAGGGATAGATGCATGAGGGAAATGTAAAAACCTTGGACACCTTCAGCATGTGATGGATGTGATTTATGGGCCGTGTGGGTCACCGAAAGAAAATAATACATCTACTACTTCCACACCAGACCTCTCCAATCCTGATGGATTAGTCTTCAAATCCATCACAGAGACATCAGTTGAGGTCCAGTGGAAACCTTCCTACTATTCCTTCGATGGCTGGGAGATCAGCTTCATCCCCAAGGTACTGTACTACTACTAGTACTACTACAACTGTACAACTCAATTAGAAGAGAGCAATGTTAAAATTGCTAGCAGGATTTGAGTGTTTTTGATTACTTCGGATATGGAGGATGTTCTACCACAGAGTGCTTGAGCTGTTAACAGAGGTGGTTAGTAAAGCATTACGTTTATTTCATTACATTTACTCGAGAATTTTTTTAAGAAAATGTACTTCTAGGAGTAGTTTTACCACCTTGTACTTTTGTATTTTTGCTTTAGTAGATTTGTGACGAAGCTACACTGCTCTAGCTCTGCTACTTTGGGTAACACTAGCGTCATTACATTTTGTCTCTTTATTTTCCATATTAGATTTTACTTAATTTTTGCCCACAGTGGCTCTACCAGGTTCACCAATGAGACGTCACACCAACAATCACGTGATTCAGTTATACCAATCAGATGTAACAATAATGTGACGTGATCACACACGATCCCAATCGGAAGTCCTATGATCACGCCGGCGTGTTCAATCACATGGTGTATTTAAAGCACCATAAAAAAATTAATTATTTGACATAGTCAACATTACTCGAAAGCTCGGATGTCAACCTCTATCCTAGTTTATATTTGGCACCAATACAGCATGAAAAACCAGAGATATGTTCATTTTAATTTCATGGTAGGCAATATGTTTTCTCTATTAGAGGGTACTCATTTTCTAAAGACGGGTAATGTTTCATTTTTGTTGTTAGAATTCGATGATTTTTGTTTATTGTGTTGTATATTTTTTTGGTTTATTATGGTCATCTAATAAGTTATAGCACAGTGTAATAACAGTTCATATTGATAAGAGTGTACCAAGGTTTAACAAAATATCGCCCTGTGAGCAGTTACTCCAAATGTTACTCATTACTTGAGTATTCTTTTCTCCGAGTACTTTTTTATGTGTACTTGAGTACATTTTGTCGATGATTACTTGTACTTGAGTAACAATATTTTGAAGTAACACTGCTCATGCATGAGTAACATTTTTGGCTACTCTAGCTTTACCCACCTTTGGGTATTACTAATAATACCTTGGCAGTCATGCCTTTTACCTCTCACGGCATTCGTGATGGACTGTGCGCTGTTAGGTCATACTGACAGTTTTGTCTGATATGAAAAAAAAGTATTTTCTTTCTGAAAATGTCAAACTTCCCAAATAAGTTTGGTGTCCTTGTAACAAACAGAAAGACGAGCTGTTTAATGACGAGCTTGAGATTATTGGAAAAATATCTCAAAGTGACTGCATCGTCATTAAAATGAGTCTTGCATCCATATAGAATTAGAAAGAAAACTATACAAATGCATTGGTTTTGCCCGATTCAAGGTCTGTTTTGAATTAGTCTGGTGGATTGTGTGAAGCTTATTGGCTATTAAAAGGATGATCCAGTAAACCCCTTTGAGAGCATAACCCTTTGTTAAACCCTAGTCAGACCGGGTTCAAAGGCAGTAATCAAAAACCTTTCTCCTTCTAAATCTGGCGGTAAACTCAGGTACTCTAGCCACTTTAATCTCAGCCCTCTCACTGTAATTGGTTTTCTCCTTTAAGGTCTCCTCTGGGTGAGATGTGCTTTGGTTTGACCGGTTTCCAAGCTTTAAATCTGACGACGAGATCCCTTTTTTGGTGTTTCTTTCAAGCCCTTTTGAATGTAGGATGTTTCTTAATCAAAACGCAGAGTCCTTTCTAATTTGATTTCATTGCTTTTAGCGCTCCCTTCTGCTTTCTCCCCATCCGGTCTTTCATGGTGTTGCACTTCTCTCTCTTTCCAGTAACATCCAACGCCCCACTCATCCTTCCATTCCTATTTTTTCCTCTCCATTTTCCACCTCCGCGCTGTGATGATCAAACTTCCGCCTCGCCCCAAAGGTAACCTCCATCCTCCCTCGCATCTTTTGCTTTCCTCCTTTTCTTGCACCCGGTACTCACCCCCCACCCGCCACCAGTCTTCCAGCGCTTTCGCAGCCGCGAGGGAAATCACATTAGGAGTTTGAAGTCCTGCCCCCTCCCGTGGATTTAATCCTGCAATGGGGGGATTGTGAATTTTGACAATCTCCTAATGGAAATGTGCGTTGAAGCCTTTGCTTATGCAAACGCTTGTCTAATTTGTAGCCTGTTAAGGAAATGGGAACTTCAGAGTCTGCAGCTACAGCTGAGCTGACATTTATTTTGCAGATGCTTCACTTTTTCACTAAACCAAATGTGAAACATGAGCATTCGTAAAATGTCAACATGAGCATTCGTAAAATGTCAATTCATTTAGATTGATACATGTTTTGACAAAATTAAATCTAAATATAGCAGAATCTGGGTTTTTGTGAGTAATTTGTTTCAGAAAAGTCCAATTAAAACAGATTTGTATAAAATCCAATCTTAGGATGGATCTAATGTAAATAATGGTGTAATGCAGGTCCACATTTATGGAAATTCGAGCTCATTTGGGCTAGTTTTTTTTAATTATTTTGAGTTTTTGGCCAAATAAACTGACTCATTGGCTGCCATTGACGACGCTCGATGTCCAATCCATTTTGATTTCATTGCCCCCCCAGTCAAAATGGCACTGAAAGATGAGCGTTCACAGCCGTTGTCAGTGGCATGCAATGACTTCATTTTGCTTCACTTCCATGTAATTTTAAGATACTTGCGCATCACTTCCAGTAAATTTTGGATCATTTCCTGTTAATTTGTTGTTGATCTGGGCTGCTTCCTGTGAATTTTGTGGCATTTCGAGGTGACACCATGTTATTTTCCTCTTGTTTTTTGGGCAGGGGCGCTGGAAGTCACTCACAGCAGGGGGTGCTGAAGATCTTCTTTAGTTTTTCCCATCCAAAAACAGCCATTTCGGTCCAAATTTGACATGGTCGCATGATTTCTCCATACAAGGCGTGCACAATGGCAGCACATACGCATGCTGGATAGTTTACTTAATACTATTAGGCTACTACAAAGACATCGTTCTATTTCACCTACAGTGTGCGTTGGGGTTTTTGTATTGGAAATAAAAGCGCCCGTTTTTTATAATACATATCCCCGCAGCTAGATAGCGCAATAACACACACACATACATTTTAAAATGAATTGATCCAATAAGCTTTGGCTTAACACCCCCTTTTCACAACACTAAAATAAATTGCACACGGATATACAACAGCGCTTTGCACGACGACAGCTTGACAGCAACAGCAAACAATAATATGGCTAAAATGCAAGCATGTCTTACCTATTTCAAGACACCAAAGGTAGAGTTCCTTTCTGGGGTGTTGTCGATGAACTTCTTCATCAGTGGCTTAAACTCCATTTTATCTAAGGGACTATGTATATGCAGCAATATCTCCCGCTTGGGCTAGTGATTCACCAGAATGATCTCCATGGTCTAAATCTGCAGTGTGATCATCTTCATTTTTGACATCGAATTGAATTTTAGAAATTTCGCTGTTTCAGTAAAGGAAAAGTCCCTAATTTGTTTTTGCGCCATGTTAACGCCTACTCTGTCAACAGTTAACTTTTCTGTTCCAGTAGTGCCTTATTCAATGTGACCCGGTAGCAAGAAAGGTGTCAGGTGGTGACCATGTTATTAAAAACAAAAAAACAACTTTTTTTATCATAAATATTTAATCCTGAAGTTAAATTCACTATAGTTTCAAAATGTTTTATTTATTCATTTTTAAAAACAACAAAAAATAATTTAACAACACTTTTTTTAATCCTCAACGCCAGGGGGTGCTGCAGCACCCTCAGCACCCCACTTCCTGCACCACTGGTTTTGGGGCATTTTGAGGTTACTTTCTTGTTAGCTTATTGCTACCATAGACAGTGCTAGAATGTCCAATACATTTTGACTGAGCAGGCACAAATGAACCAATGTAACTGAGGACACGAAGGTGAGCCAAGTGCAGTAGTGCACGCACTTGATCACACAAATCTATGGTTTTACGGTGCCAATGTCAAAATAAAAGCATGTGATTTTTTACTTAAAATATGAATGAGCTACAACGTGTCTGTCAGGCATTTTAACTGGGAGGGTCAAATGAGTGCAGTCAATGGAAGCTTATGGGTTCAATAAGTGCCTTGTAAGGGTTACCAAAAAAAAAAAAAAAAATCATGATTTGTGCATGAAAGGGTTAATTCCCCAAACAAAATAACTGTAACTTTACATAAACGTGTGGAAAAAATGAGCAACTTTAAATGGATATATACTGTAAATGTCAACTTTTATCAACTGTCACTTTCTGTCATACTGTGTAAAACTGGTCCAACAGATGGTAAAACATATTTTGAAATGGAAGCTTTTATGGACAACTAAGGCAAAAACAAGCCTCCTGGTCTTCTTGGCAGCTTCGACAAATCATTTAGGGAAGAGAAAAAAAAGATAATAAAAACACTTCAGTGAAAGTTTCACTTCACCTTATTTTGCCCTGTAATGGCCTATTTAGCAGTCACTCTCAAAATATTTTGTGTCTGATTTTTTTGACTGATGCTCCTAAAAAGACACTGTGCATCCCAATGTTTTGCTGAATTATGTCAAGCACTTTTCAAAACAGTGCAAAGATCACAAAAAAGCATTACGAAATCTTTGCATTATGTAATGCCTTTTTTGCATATGAAGTTGTGTTAAATGATGCTTATGGCTCATATTTCATATGACTCATCCTGTCACCCTTGAAAAGGAGAAAATAGCAAGCGGGTACTTGCATCTTGTTGCCTGTACATCACAACAGCTTGTGATGCATATGCATCATGTTAAAGCTGACGGAATGATGTAAAACTTTGAACTTTGAAAGTTCAGAGCCGTTTTATCGTCAAGTGGCCTTTGTCTTTGTAATTTCATAGTTTTATTGTCTAGATATTTCCAAACAAGCACATGCCCCAAATTTTTTAAAAACTCTTTCAAATGCACAAGTGTTGAATGCTTGCCAACGTATTTCCAAAAATTTTGTCAAGACAATTTGTCCATCATTAAACTCAGATTATTTAATAATGGGGCATTAAAAAGCACAATACAAAATTGTTGATATTTTATAGGGGGCTGGACCAAATTAACGATATTTTTATGAGTTCGGGAAAGATGCCTTATGATAAGTGTTTTTGAGTTATTAATGTGGTTACGTTTTTACTTTTACTTTTTAAAACTTTTAAGCAAACTTATTTGGATTAGTAAATATGTCATATGTTGTAAGGATAAGACCCTAGCATGATCAAGTGAATTATTTTCATTATGTTCAGACATGTATTCTTTTTCACTTGCTGAATGTGGCGGTCCATTTTTTCCCCCTCAAATACACGTTTGACTGGCTGATGACTCGACCCCAATCACCCACCCTTTGCCACACAGACGCACACTCCCACAACCCTGACCGTTTCATGTCGACAATATGCCGCCTCCTCCCTCACCCATCGAAGAGGAGGGATGTTAGTTAGTTTTTTAGTTTTTTTTCCCGACCAGCAGCAACCGCTGTAAGTAATGTAAAAACTAGGGCAGTCAAATGATTAAAATTTTAAGTCGAGTTAATCACAGCTTAAAAATTTATTCATCGTAATTAATTGCAATTCAAACCATCTCTAAAATATGCCATATTATTCTGTGAATTATTGTTGGAATACAAAGATAAGACAAAAGACGGATATATACATTCAGCATGCTGTAAACAAGTACTGTATTTGTTTATTATAACAATAAATCCACAAGATGGCATTAACATTATTAACATTCTTTCTGTTAACGGGATTCATGGATAGAAATACTTGTAGTACTTAAAAGATAAATGTTAGTTGAAGTTATAGTAATTTTATCTTAAAACTAGGGCTGTCAAACGATTAAAATTTTTAATCGAGTTAATTACAGCTTAAAAATTAATTAATCGTAATTAATCGCAATTAATCGCAATTCAAACCATCTATAAAATATGCCATATTTTTCAGTGAATTATATATATATTCTGTAAAATAAATTGTTGGAATGGAAAGATAAGACACAAGATGGATATATACATTCAAAATACGGTACATAAAGACTGTAGTGGGCATTTCACTCTACTGTCATTTAAATCTGTCTATGCTGTCCTCACTCCGAAGCGTCTACTTTTTCCAAAGCTAGACAGCTAGTGAACGACGCCTTAATAATCAGACTTCTTCCTTTTTCATCTGATTTATTAATAAAATGGCCTCAAACCATTGTCCTCTTTAGACCGTCGTAAAACTACAAAAAAAAAGTACACAAGCATTGCATTAGCAACAACGTTAGCTTAGCACGCTATACAGGTTAACTAAACAAACAAAAAGCGTCTCATACAAAAGATATAACGTTTCGCTTATTAACATAATATGTACATTCTTTACAACAACCATACTTACGGACAAATCTTGTCCAAGGATCATATAAGCACAACAGAGACGTCGCGCAGCCATATTGAACTGGCAAGAAGAAAACAATAAACCATGTCGCAAAGCGACCACAAGAGTTCGCTGTTAGACAGCACAAAAAGCCTTGCTGTAAAACTTACCAAAAGGCAGAATACTGTCTGTGCGGGACATGTGCGTTAATTGCGTCAAATATTTTTACGTGATTAATTTAAAAAATTAATTACCGCGCGTTAACGCGTTAATTTTGACAGCCCTACTTAAAACCCCTCTTAATGTTTTTGTTTTAATAAAATGTGTAAAATTTTTAATTAAAAAAATCCCTGCCCTTCTTCCACAGTGTCTTTAACTACGTAGGGTAGTGATTGAAATACACCACAAGGTGGCAATGGCGTGTTTTAAATTACTTAGAAATCAAGCCAAAGAGTGTGTTTTGTCCCTCGACTGATGCCGTAGTTCTCTGTTTACTGGTCCATCTAGTACTTCACGGTCATTTTAGTGGTGGCTTCACAGCGTACGAGACCTCTGATAGTTTGTATATTATGACTAAATATTACCAACCAGTGTATTTGTTGAGCTAAACGAAATGTTTGAATAGAGTTTGACCAAAGTCTGAGTAAGTTTTATGTGTATTTTGCATAGCTATTTTGATTGGGAATGAACATAATTTTTTTTTTCTGAGAGATAGGAATATTATTTTTCTTGTGCTTTCTCTAAATGCTACTCATGTTTGTTGTGAAGGAGTTGACGAAGCTTATGCCAATAAATGGCGCGGTCCAATGAATGCCTGTGTCCACTCGCCTTTCTCTGCAAAAAATGGAATCATTGTAATCTTTTTGAGGCAATGCATGAGCGGGTCATTCCGCGCATGCGTTAAATGCATCAAATATTTTAATGTTTTGAATTTAAAAAATGAATTACCACCCGTTAAAGCGATCAATTTGACAGCACTAGTAAAAAGACGCCATTGTTGTGGACATGGGGGTAATACCACTAATTTTCCTACTGAAAGTCTGACCTGCATCAGAGTTAGCATAACATTAAACGGTATGACCTTGCTAACCTGCAAAGCTACTGCGGTCAGTCCAGCCGCCACAAGAAACAACAAATTTAAGATAGCCGTCCCTCATTGTTTGCATTATGTGCATTATAGTAATGCAACGCGATAGCTTCAGAGTGAAAAACAAAACAAAACTGAGACCTGTCCAAGAATGGGTCCACTTCAGGGGGACACTGACATGAACATGATCCGACATGAAAAAAAAAATCTATGAAATGAAACCACACATCTGAATTTCATGTGAGTACAGGGGTACCTCGACATACGATCACTTCTACAGACGATCTTTTCGACATCTGTTGTAAATTTTGACTCGCCATTTGTTTCTACATCCGACAACATGATCAAAATATGACGACATGACAGCGCCGCAGACGGATGCGCGGCAGATTTTCATGTGAGAAAAATCAACACAGGTTCCAAGAAGGTTAGTGCAGGTGGTTGAAATGTAAGATGTAAATGTAGATGGAAATGATTGAAAAAATATGAGCGTAGGGTGCACATCTGTGAACTGGCTCAACAACGCCGCCGTAGAAGGTCGACAATCTCCACGGTCCTCCTCTGATCTCTGTCAGTCTTTATAAGTTAAGGTGACAATTATTATTATCTTGATAACATCGCCAAAGAAATTGCCAGCTTTGTGAGGTTTTCATCATTTACCGTATTTTTCAGTGTAGAAATCGCAGTTTTTTTGTTTTTTTTTCATAGTTTAGCTGGTGGTGCGACTTATACTCTGAAGCGATTTATGTGTGAAATTATTTACACATTATTATATAATTTCACATGTTATTGTGGTGTTTTGGAGTGACACTCATGGTTTGGTAAACTTGTTAGCATTGTTCTTTATGCTATAGTTATCTGAATAACTCTTAATAGCTATGTTACGTTAACATACCGGCCACATTTCGTTGTTCATGCATCATGTAACATTATCATACTGTACACTTATTCAACATGTTGTTCTCTATTGTATTTTTATTTTAAATTGCCTTTCAAGATGACATATCTGTTAAATGTGTTGGATTTTAGCAAGTAAATTGCCCCAAAAAATGTGACTTATACAGTACGCCGGTGCAACTTATATGTTTTTTTTTTTTTTTTTTTCGTTGAGCATTTTATGGCTGGTGCTACTTATAGTCCGAAAAATACCGTATTTCAGAACTTGTGCAACACAACACGCTTACTGTCCGCCGCAGTTGACGGTGTTCTCAACAAAACATTAAAAGAGAACGTACTGGACTGTCTCAGGAAATTAGAATACACAATATTCTAATTTTTTGAGACAGTCCTGTGTATATATACAGGACTGTCTCAGGAAATTAGAATACACAATATTCTAATTTCCTGACTGTCTCAGGAAATTAGAATATTGTGTATTCTAATTTCCTGACTGTCTCAGGAAATTAGAATATTGTGTATTCTAATTTCCTGAGACAGTCCTGTATATATACACAGGACTGTCTCAAAAAATTAGAATATTGTGTATTCTAATTTTCTGAGACAGTCCAGTAAATCTCAACCGCATCTCTCCCTCTCTCTATCACGGCAGCAACATGGTGCGTTCAGGTACAGCAGGCAAAACACGTCCGCCACATTAGAACCCGATTGGTTACATTATTACAAGTATTATTTAGGGCTGTCAAACGATTAAAATTTTTAATCGAGTTAATTACAGCTTAAAAATTAATTAATCGTAATTAATCGCAATTAATCGCAATTCAAACCATCTTTAAAATATGCCATATTTTTCTGTGAATTATGTATATATTATATAAAATAAATTGTTGAAATGGAAAGATAAGACACAAGATGGATATATACATTCACCATACGGTACATAAGGACTGTAGTGGGCATTTCACTCTACTGTCATTTAAATCTGTCTATGGTGTCCTCACTCCGAAGCGTCTACTTTTTCCAAAGCTAGACAGCTAATGAACGACGCCTTAATAATCAGACTTCTTCCTTTTTCATCTGATTCATTAATAAAATGGCCTCAAACCATTGTCCTCTTTAGACCGTCCTAAAACTACAAAAAAAAAAAGTACACAAGCATTGCATTAGCAACAACGTTAGCTTAGCACGCTATACAGGTAAACATAAACAAAAAGCGTCTCATACAAAAAATCTAACATTTCGCTAATTAACATAATATGTACATTCTTTACAACAACCATACTTACGGACAAATTTTGTCCAAGGATCATATAAGCACAACAGAGACGTCGCGCAGCCATATTGCTGTAAAACTTACCAAAAGGCAGAATACTGTCTGAACGGGACATGTGCGTTAATTGCGTCAAATATTTTAACGTGATTAATTAAAAAAATTAATTACCGCGCGTTAACGCGTTAATTTTGACAGCCCTAGTATTATTATTATTTTATTATTCTGGTTTTTATTAATAATTTATTTGTTTTGCTATGTTTGATTGCCATTTGTAATAGTACCAGCAGTATTTATTAAGGTTTTAGTATAGGTTTTCGGGCGGTAGAACGAATGAATGGATAATAATTAGGGCTGTCAAATTCATTGTGTTAACGGGCGGTAATTAATTTTTTAAATTAATCACGTTAAAATATTTAACGCATTAAGCGCATGCGCGGAACGACCCACTCATGCATTGCTGCAAGTGAGTGGAGTGGACACAGGCATTAATTGGGGCCGCACTATTTATTGGCATAAACTTTGGCATCTCCTCCACAACAATTATAACTCCTGCGGCGAGCGACGTGAGGAAGAATGACAGGAGATAATCATTTCCTTAACACCCTGCATTGAACACGACGCAGAGAAGATATACCATTTGAGGCCACCACTGACAGTCATGGTTGCCCAACTTACCATCATGCATTTGGGCGGAACAGTTAAGTCGCTACAGTATCAATTACTGAAAGCACAACAAAAATAATATTCCTATCACTCAAAAAAAAAATGTTCGCAAAAAGAAAAGCGCCCAATGCAAAGAGAACTGGCATTCCCAATCAAAATAGCTATGCAAAATAATACTCAGACTTTGGTCAAACTCTATTCAAACATTTCGTTTAGCTCAACAAATACACTAGATGGCAATATTTAGTCACAATATAAAAACTATCAGAGGTCTTGTACGTTGTGAAGTCAGCTCTCAAATGAGCGTAAGGTACAACGAACCCGGAAACTACGGCGTCAGTCAAGGGGCAAAATGCACTAGAAAAACTCGACTAGATCTCTAATTAGTTCAAAACTCGCCCTTGATACCTTATGCTGTATTTCAATCACTACTTTACATAATGGTGAGCTATTAGTTTATTTTTTTGATTGAAAATTTTACACATTTTATTAAAAAAAAACATACAGAGGGGTTTTAATATAAAATTACTATAACTTGTACTCACATTTATCTTTTAAGAATTGCAAATCTTTCTACCTGTGGATCCTTTTCAAGAAAGAATGTTAATAATGTTAATGCCATCTTGTGGATTTATTGTTATAATAAACAAATACAGTACTCATGTACAGTATGTTGAATGTATATATCTGTCTTTATCTTTCCATTTCAACAATAATTTACAGGAAAATATGGCATATTTTAGAGATGTTTTGAATTGCGATTAATTACGATTGATTAATTTTTAAGCTGTGATTAACTCGATTAAAAATTTTAATCGTTTGACAGCCCTAATAACAACTTTTGGGAAAATCCTGCTTGACATACGACCATTTCGATTTACAAACAAGGTCCTGGAACAAATTAACATACACTACTGTTCAAAAGTTTAGGGGTCCAAGCCCAAACTTTTTAACGTTAGTGTATCGCTGAGGTATCGCTGTACTTAGTTTGAGACTTTGGGTAGTTTAGAATGCCTCAGATGTAGATCGGCCCAGGGATATCTCAGATTTTTTTCCACAATTTTTTTACCCAAATTGCTTTTATATTACAATACTTTAGAAGTGCTCCAGTGTCCCCCAGATGTGGACCCATTCTTGGATAGCTCCACGTGTTTCTTAATAAAGGAAAATGCACTTCAAAACGTTTTTCGTAGTTTTGAATCGAACGTTGTATCACCTGAACCAATACACATGATAGTTAGTATGAGTCAATACAGATTTTGCATTGATCATTTAGCCTGCCAAATAATTAGGTTCATATTTGTGGGAAATGTAGCCCTGACATTCAGTAATCTGTTTGGTTTTATTAATGTCCCGTCTCCAGTAAAAACAATCCCCATGCAGTTTATGCTGTTATATCGTCTCTACCAATGTTGAGACCAAACATATGCCCTTGCTGGGTACAAATGAAGCTCATACCACCTCTAACTAAACTAAATTGCTTAGAACATAAGCAAATACAGTATAATGAAATGTCACCATGGCTTGCAATACATTTTGGGTGGAATGTTAAAACTGTTATGCATTTGAAACAGCATTATGTTAGATGGATTACAGTGCAGCACTTAAAGTAGCACAGTACAAACTCACCATCCAGCACAATAAAACATTTGCAACTAAAGGGCTTTTAAGCTGGAGCCAAAACGGCAACAAATTCCATTATTATTGTTTTTATTGCATACAAATTGAGACTGTTTAAGTTATTACTATTTCCCGCAAAGTAGAAAAATATTGCCGCCAGAAGTTAATTTCAAATGTCATTGAATGTGTTCCTGAATACACAAGAAGTAACCTGTTTTTCCCTTCTAACTTTCTTTACTGAACAAAACTCTGACCTTAAAACTGAGTCTTATACTGATCTATAATTCTGAACTATATTGTAGCCCATTATCAAAACACATTGTGTTGTCTCGCTTTTTTTTTCTTAAAACGTATCCAAAGCTGACCTTTCTCTTTTAAATAGATGAACAAAAAATGCTGCCATAAGTGTCAACAAATCTCCCCTGGATTGGAAAAAAATCATGAATAAATCTCTCACAGTGAAAACACATGAGCACAATACAACTTTAATTTCCCTTTCATCATTAAAGTTGCAGGCTGAGTAAAGAAGCGCAATGTAACAGAAAATCGGAGTCTCCTTGTTATGCAGAATCATTTTGTATCACTTAGCCTTGTCTGTCTGAGACTGGGCACAGCTTGTTATTGAAATATCACGGATGTTGTTGCTTCACATACTGGCAATGAAGCTTGCAGTGATTAATTTAGACAGATTGTATATGTAATTATGCCTTTTACGTCCCAGAACATGAGCCTTCATCTACCGGGCTTTTTGAGAAGGCGATGTAGGTGTAACATCTGTCCGTCAGAAGAGAGTGCATACCTAACTTTGCCTCAAGCTGGGAGTGTAGCAATAACTGTGTTGTATATATGAGTGATTTTCAACCAGTGTCCCACTGAGCATTAGTGTGCTGTGAAAGATGATCACATTATACTTTTGTCTAAATAAAGCACTTCAGCACATAAATGCCCGCAGATAGTGGGAAGACAGTACTGTTATAAAAATAATCGACCAAAATTCTGTAAAGAATGAATTTGTGAAGATATAGCTAGAACAAAACAAAAATAATGACTTCTTTTATTGATATATCCCCTCATAAAAAATGACAAAAACAACCTCCCCCCAAAAAACAAACAAATAAACCAGTGTTGTTTTCGTCGAAAATGACGATAACGAAAATGTTTCGTCAACAATTTTTTTCATGACGCTGACGTGACGAAGACAAGCTAAAAATGTGGCTTGGGAGACTAGAACATAACGAGACCAATGCCAGTTTTCGTCTTAAGAGATGAAAATGTGACATACTGTAGTTTATGTCCTATGTTCACAATGTGTGGGTCAGCAAGACATTTTCATATAGTATGTGGAATATGTCATCTTGCATCACAACAGTGTTTGGGTCGTGTTACACATGTGACCTATGCTGTGGCTGTCCCTCACTCCCCTCACCCTAGTTTAGGGTGGGTGTGTTTCAAACTAGGATGCAATTCACCTTGCTTGCTTAGAAACATGGTAAGATGTGTTTGCTTAGCTTGGCAAGAGAGAATATGCATTGTTGCTTTAGCCTTTAAAGGTCTGTGCTGAGTGATCACACACAAAATGCAACTTGTCGTGTTAGCATAGCATTCACATTAGCATTACCAACAACCTTAACGTGGCAAGCATTCTCTTAAACGCTTGGACTTTTTTCCATGCCGGTTATCCTCACGAGGTGCTGGAACCCTTTTGTTTTTGTTTTTTTTGTCCTTAATAATATGGCTTCTCTATGTTCATTCGAAATTGTTGGAAACCTTTATTTATTTTTGGACAAAAACTTTTGGATTTTATTGGCGAAAACAGTTTGAGTAACTGTCAGCTAAAACTAGATGAAAACGAACACATTTTGAAATGACTAAACCATGACTAATACCCCTTTGCCACTGGCCCAAAAACCCGTGTCAACCCAATAACAATTGGCTTTTGGTGGCAGTTGGAAAGGTGCAGCGACCGGCCTCGACCCGTGTCAATCAACCCGCCAAGCGACCCGCGTTAAAATCACCTCGGCTCTAATCATCATGCAGTGTGAAAGCAAAACCCCGGGTCAACAGTCAACACCCTAATCTACGTGGTGACGTAGGCTCTTACATGATGCGTCATAACAACGTGCCAGTCGCCTCCCATTTAACACGCCCCACAACCGTAGTTACGTCAATGCTCATAACAAAGCTAGTAAAGAAGAAGAATTCACGTCGCCTACGTTGCCTCACCACAAGCAGAGTGTTAATCCTTTGCTGCATTTCGATCATTTTGAGTGCAGTAAGAAGCATGAAAACGGAGAACACAAACGGAAAGGAAGCTTCCATGTTGCTCTGCATTGTTTACTTCCTTGATCTGAATGAATTGTCAACGCGCATTTTAGCGTGGTGACGTCACGTAACCTTATGCTCGGCTGAGGAGGGGTGGGGGGTTAGACTGGTGAAAAAAAAAAAGACACGGCTTTTTTTGTCAATGGGAAAGGTGTCAAATGCCAATTGCTAGTGGGTTGTATCGGCTTGGAAAAAACGCGCGTTGACCCACTAGTTTCAGTGGGAAAGGGGCATTAGACAAAAAATTAAAAGGGCTGCCAAAAACCACACTGAAATAACCAAACAAACTAACAAAAAGTCCTCTTTCCAATTTTGCCTGCATTATAAAACCAATCTATCGTATATGCTCGCGTATATGTTACAATTTTTTTTAACCAACATTTTTCACTCAAAAATGCGGGTGCAACCTGTACGCCTGATATGCCGTCTTCGCTCTTACCATTGCGAAATTTAGGTAGATAAAACTGAAAAAGCAAAAAACTTAGCATTAGCTATGAATGCTAACTATACAGACAATTACGCTTAAAATAAACTACAAATGTCTTATATAAAAAAATGAAACAACAAAAACGTGCACAGTACTTTAGACAAACAGTACTTGCAAACAAAACTTGCCCAAGGAAAAAATAAAGATCAACATCACGGCTGAAGTTTAAACTCGTCATGCAGCCATCTTGCCTTTTACAAGAAACAATGTCGCCTAGCGACCTCGAGGGTGCTCTAAGACAGTGGTCCCCAAACTTTTTTGCACCACGGACCGGTGTAATGTGCGGCTTATTTTCACGGACCGGAAAGGTGTGGCAGAAAATGACAGTAAATATAAAATAACACGTCAAGGCTAAAAACCAAGATTGGGTGCAGGGAAAATGTCACTCATCATACACTGAATCAATATTTTTTTAACAGCGACCTCTCCTAAAACATATCGGCAAATATTGTTGGTCGCAAGGATAATGAGCTCTTCTCCAATCGTGAAAGGTCTCTTAGCTTTAGCAGTACGGTTCGCCATGAGGTATGACGCTCTCAGTGCATTTGCTTTTGGTGCCTTGTTTGCTAGTTTTTAGCCACATATTAAGCAGAAAGGACTTGGTTGTAGGCTCCTCTTCTGGCTCAGCAGGTGGCCTTTTCCCTGTAATAAAGCTATCCAAAGACGTCGCTGTCCGCAGCGCACATCCAACAGCAGCTAAAGTTACTGTTTACATTGACCAGGGCTGGGCTGATATAGGTGTGCAAACACCCTAGTAATTGCAGCCAACATCTAGATGGCGACCTATGCAAATCTTTACTGGGATTAGTCCATAGAGTAGACAGTGATATTGTTGTGTCAAGTGCCACAGGCCCGATTGCAGTACCGGTCAGCGGTTCATCAGTTGGGGACCACTCCTCTATGAGAATGAAAAATTATGTTTCCATCTCTTAGAGGAATTTGAGGGCTTCCATGCAAGATAATGAGGAAGAGTTACCGTAAGACAGTTCAGAAAGTTAAGACCGTCAACAAACAAAAACTAGAAACTTAATATATTTACAACATCAGCATTGTTTTTACTATCTATGTAAGTTGTTACTTAATAATAAATGATAAAAATGTACCAAGTTGTATTCCTTCCACTCATAGCGGTGTCGAAAAATGGTCCCAAAATTTGCCCCAAAATCTCCTATATTGCAGTGTGACCTATATGAGGGTCAACTTAAAATACCTACTTTTTTACCAACAAACTAGGGGTGTGATCAATCTGCCAGAGTGACCTATACACAAATACATACGGTAATGGTCAGTTATGTCGTTTTCATCCACAACAAGGAGAGTGGACAAAAGGCAAACTTTCAACTCACTAGCGCATTGTATTAAAAGAAAACAATAAACTAATTATGGTCAGAGTAGAGAACAATGTTGACATAACAAACTGCGTTATAAACGTCCAAATATCCTGATATATTTTTACGTCCGTGCAGAAAATCAGAAAATACGTCGTTACCCTTTTTCCCCCCTATTTATTATTTTAAACCACCAAGTAATTATTTAGCTTTTTTGTTTTATTTTGAAAAACGAAATGCTCAAATTACATATTGGCATGAGACACTGAGCTTAATATTTTTCTGTCCAATCAGATGTCCTGTACTTTATTTTGTTTTCTACTTGCAGGACAATGACGGTGGGATGACCGCCCAGCTGCCCAGCACCATCACCTCCTTTGTACAAACTGGTCTGAGACCAGGAGAGGAGTACACAGTGAACCTGGTGGCGCTCAGAGACCAAGGTCGCAGCCAGCCTGTTACAGCTACTGTCACAACATGTAGGTACTAAATCTGATGCACAAAACTATTAATTTTCACATCCTACTGGGCAGTACATTTTTAATTTTCGATATTGTCAACATAATTGCAACGCCTGTTGTTAACAGTATGTTTACGTACTCATGTACCTCATTGGCCGCCATGAACAGTGCTAGACGTCCAATCAGTTTAGACTGGAAGACGCTGGCAGCGAATGATGGGTGCCATTGCTGCCATTAGCAGTCACACTCAAAATATTTTGTGTCTGAATGTTAGACTGATGCTCTGAAAAAGACACTGTGCATCCGAATGTTTTGCTGAATATTATCAAGCACTTTTTGAGTCCATTTGGACTGAACAGGCTGGCAGGACATGCATGTGCCATTGCTGCCAGTCGAAATGGATTGGACGTTCAGCGCCGTCCAGGGCACTGAAACATGAGCATTCACAGTCGGTCCTCCAAGTTGAAATGAATTGGACATCCACCATTGTCAATGACAGGCAATGAGTTAACTATAATGAAATTTAAAACAAATAAATACAAAAATCAGCTATAACGTTTTATTCGAACCATAACCAGATTGTATTCCTGTTTTTATGACTTTTCAATGTTTTTTTTTTTTTAAATGATTATTTTCAGTATTTTATTATTTTACTTGTATTTATGCATTAGACCAACCATGACCAAAAATGTAATGTCCACTTACAGTATGTAAACGCCAGTCCTTTATTTGTTAAAGTATTTTTTAAATGAGCAAGTATAGTCTCTTGCCTTATAAAGATTTTAGTTCTGCAAGCAAAGGAATGGAATTATAGGAATACATCATTCATTCATCTTCCGTGCCGCTTGTCTCGGTCGTGGGGTTCCTGAGCCTATCCTAAGCAAGGTACACTCTGAATTGGTTACCAGCCAATTGTGGGACACAACGGGACAAACAACCATTCATGCATATCCTCATACCTCAGGACAATTTGAAGCATTCAATCCACCACCATGCATGTTTTGGGGATGTGGGAGGAAATCTGAGTACCTGGAGAAAACCCACACAGGCATTAGGAGGACATGCAAACTGCACACAGATGTCTAGAGCCCAGGATTTAACCCTTGATCTCAGAACGGTGAGAAAGGCATTCTAACCACTGACATACCGTGCCGCCTGGAATATCAGCAATAAATAAAAAGAATGTAATAGGATTTAAGTTTCTTCATTCAGAATACATTTTACAGTATCTGTCTACCTACAAATCACATTCCATACCAGTAAAGGTAGTATCATATCAATATTTAATGTTATACACATACACTGATGAGCTGCTGCTGTCTCAGTGATGTATCACTTTCCTCCTCATCCAGCTGGCTTCATGAAGACATCTCTAATAGATTTGGTTCCATGGTTGTTCATCAAATATCAGTCTCTCATGTCTGTACTCCAAACACTATCAATATTCTGTCAAGATTTTGTTCAAGTTATGAGCAGTAATTAAGTATCTGTAAATAATTCATTCCACTTGCTCATTAATATTTCATGACCGTGAGAAGACACCTGATTGGTTAACGTAAGAGGGTTAAGACAAATTTGAAGGCACTTGCTTGTTTATGAGAATGATTTATTCTTCCGCTGAGACAAGAAGTATGATGAGGTGTCCGAGGAAAAAGCCAGAGGGTTGCTTCTTGGCTTCTTGTCTTCCTCGGGCTCTTTTTCTAGGACGAGGCCCTAGGGCCCAATTGTGATTACATCAAGCAAGAAGGTGGACCTACAATATGTCAAACTTGAATGTGGGACTTATTTCCACCAGGGAAGTGAAAAGAAAAAGAGCTTGGTTACCTTTTTGCACATTGTATTGTACGAAACGCACCAGTCCCTCGAGTTCCCTCCCAGGTCAACAACACACAAGAGCTTAAAAAAAAAAATGCCATCGTGGCACTGAATGTCTCAAATTGTCACCTTGGAAAAGGTTTGCTACCTGTCACAAAATCTGCAACAGTCTCCATAAAGTTCCGTGTTAAATTAAAAATCATCACATTTACGGTAAATTATCCTTTGCAAATTGTTAGTATACAAAAATAACATTGAATACACATTTTAAAATTATTATTATTTTTGAATGAATGAATGAATTTTATTCATTTCAGGCCATGACTGTTCTTGTCAAGACAACAAATATATACAGCTCATATAATATAAAAAAGAGCAGTAAAAAAAAAAAATTAAGCAACATTGCAACATCAACTACATGCCTGAAAAGGAGCAGGAAGAAGAAAATTTATTTAATCCCTCCCCTATTCTCATATAATAAGAGAATATAAGAACAAAAAAAAAAAAATCGCTACTTACTTCCAAAAATATAGGCAACAAAAATTCAGTTCAAACAATTTTGTTTACAGCAGTTTTTGTTCATATACATTTTTTAAACAAATTTTGTCCCTTGTGATGAAGTTACCACCGGTAACACCCAAACCAAAAGCAATTTCATACCAACAATGGTAAAGGCCACACACACAGGAAAAACAGTTATAATTGGCAACAATAACTATACCGTACAGTTTACTGTGAACCAGACCATAAGTTTGTATAATTTTTGCCTAACTTGAAATGTCTTTTATACGAGGCAATACTTCCCTGTTTAAACATGTCGTAACTTGAAAATAGTGTATGTAGAGACGTTTGTAAGTAGTATCTTGGTGATAATACCTTGCACTTAACCCTGCATAACAGATTGATTGTTCCATTTATCCACATATCAATCTGGGAAAGATCCAATTGAGACATTGTTTCCCGTGAAAAAAAAAGCTTTCTGTGAAGTTTTTTGCTCATTATGTGTATTTCAGACAACACTTGGGGAAACTGACCCATCTGCAAAAGCCATTTTGGATTCCGAAATAGAATTCAAGCAGATAGTCGTTTCCCGTTCACGTCTTTAGCTCCCGCCTCTTTCCGCTGATTGGCTTGCCATCAGAAGGCGACCAATCCACATTAAGCCACATTAAGTCCTTCTCAAAAAATTTGCATATTGTGATAAAGTTCATTATTTTCTGTAATGTACTGATAAACATTAAACTTTCATATATTTTAGATTCATTAGACACAACTGAAGTAGTACAAGCCTTTTATTGTTTTAATATTGATGATTTTGGCAAAAAAGTCAAGAAAAACCAAAAATCCCCATCTAAAAAAAATAGCATATTTCATCCGAACAATACAAAAAAGTGTTATTTAATACAAAAAAAAGTAACCCTTCAATTAATGATATCAGCTATGCACTCAATACTTGGTCGGGAATCCTTTTGCAGAAATGACTGCTTCAATGCGGCGTGGCATAGAGGCAATCAGCCTGTGGCACTGCTGAGGTGTTATGGAGGCCCCGGATGCTTCGATAGCAGCCTTAAGCTCATCTACAGTGTTGGGTCTGGTGTCTCTCAACTTCTTCACAATATCCCAAAGATTCTCTATGGGGTTCAGGTCAGGAGAGTTGGCAGGCCAATTCAGCACAGTAATGCCATGGTCAGTAAACAATTTACCAGTGGTTATGGCACTGTGGGCAGGTGCCAGGTCGTGCTGAAAAATGAAAATCTTCATCTCCATAAAGCTTTTCAGCAGATGGAAGCATGAAGTGCTCCAAAATCTCCTGATTGCTAGCTGCATTGACCCTGCCCTTGATAAAACACAGTAGAGCAACACCAGCAGCTGACATAGCACCCTGGACCATCACTCACTGTGGGTACTTGACACTGGACTTCAGGCATTTTGGCATTTCCTTCTCCCCAGTCTTCCTCCAAACTCTGGCACCTTGATTTCCCAATGACATGCAAAATTTGCTTTCATCTGAAAAAAAGTACTTTGGACCACTGAGCAACAGTGCTTCTCTGTAGCCCAGGTCAGGCGCTTCTGCCGCTGTTTCAGGTTCAAAAGTGGCTTGACGTTGCTTGAAGTGGCTCTGGATGTTTCTACTCCAGACTCAGTCCACTGTTTCTGCAGGTCCCCCAAGGTCTCGAATCAGTCCTTCTCCTTAATCTTTCTCAGGGTGAGGTCACCTCTTTTGGTTGTGCAGCGTTTCCTGCCACACTTTTTCCTTCCCACAGACTTCACACTGAGGTGCCTTGATAAGGCACTCTGGGAACAGCCTATTCGCTCAGAAATTTCTTTCTGTGTCTTGATGATGGCCTTCTGGACAGCAGTCAGGTCAGCAGTCTTGCTCATGATTGTGGTTTTGATGAACCAGGCTGGGAGTTTTTAAAAGCCTCAGGAATCTATTGCAGGGGTTTTGAGTTCATTCGTTGATTCAGATGATTAGGTGAGTAGCTCCTTTAGAATACCTTTTCATGATATGCTAATTTTATGAGATAGGGATTTTTGTTTTTTCTTGACTTTTTTGCCAAAATCATCAATATTAAAACAATAAAAGGCTTGAACTACTTCAGTTGTGTGTAATGAATCTAAAACACATGAAAGTCTAATGTTCATCAGTACATTACAGAAAATAATAAACTTTAAAATAACTTTATCACAATATGCTATTTTTTTGAGAAGGACCATATAGTAAAAATATCATTTCCTTCGAGAAAAGTGACTCTTTCCTCTTCTTTTGATGAAAAAAGTACTTGTATTTCTGACAAAAACTTTAGAAATTGACCTATTTACAAAAAACACTTTGCACTCCAACATCGTATTCAACCAGATAGTTTCCTTATTCTCCCGATTGGCTCGCACATCCGATGACCGGGGAAGGGGTAGGATAGTTGAAGTTTACAAAGCAGTACTGCATGATGAATCACTGAATCGGGAAGTACTGTTTTGTTTGCAAGGCTAGCTTGCAAGGATAGCTTGCACTTCGATCAGGCAGAGATTTGCCTTTTGAAGTGTAGATTAATAAGTTTCTTATCTAAAACTGAACTCCCGAATTAATATAACTTTTCAATATCGATTAGGATTCAAGTCTTTTTTTGTCTTTAATTTCAGTTCAGCACTGTCTTATTTTGGCCTCCTCTCGAATATGCACTTTGTCTATTTCCATTAAAAGGCCTCATCATCCACTTGAAATGAGCAAATGTCTGACAACAAAAAGATCATTTTTCTCCTCCTGAGAAAAAAAAACTTTGATTACTGTGATATCAGACATATTGATACAGGTTTAACGTCTTTGTTTTACGTTGTCTTAAAATTTAAATTCTCCATCAAAAATTCATGTGGTGTGTAGGAATAGCAAGAAAAGACAAAACAGTCTTCCTCCCTCGTTGTATCTACTTAATCTTTGAAAGAACACACATAATTTAATAGGTTGCCACTATTTGTCAAGATGATAACTGGGACCATTGAATTTGATAAAAGTGGAGCACGTTAACACAAATTGGCTAACGTTTCATTCAGAATTGTTATTATGTTCAATTTTCTTTTTCCAACTCATAAACTGTCAGTGGTTTTTCAGTATAAAACCTTTGGAATATCCCAAATTAAAAAGAAATACAATATTAATTTCAGCAAATATTTTACACCTGAAATGGGGTGGTAAAATGGGTCATCAGAAAGTCAGCAAATCTTTTAATTGAAGCATTTTTGTCACCTCACAATTTTAAATAGATCACAAGTTTCTTTATAGAAGCAGAATGCCTGTGATACTCCCATCAAAATGCCTTATGGATCAAGGATTAAGGTCACCCTACACACATCATTTGCCTCGCTGAAATGAGCCCATTTTGAGTGTTGAAGAAGCGCCTATAAAGACGGAAAGAATTTTTAATTCCTTGAGGGATTTCATACACTACACTGTGTAAAAGGACATGCCACTAAACCACAACGTAACTTTTTTATGTTGAAAAAATGCTTTATTGAGCTACTCTGCGAATTGTCATATTTTCTAAGTACATTAATTAACCAACTAACCATATAAAGCAGGGATCCATCTATATACTTGTACACAAGGGCGTAGGTTTGCATAGGGACTGTAAGGACATAACATTACCAACTTTTCAGGATGCTAAACTTGTCCCCACCAACTCTAAACCAACCTTATGTGCATTATATAATGAATTCAGTTACATACGGTAGGTAATTTAGATTGTCTTCCCATATGTTGTAAGAATAGAATTGACCCTACCATTATCATTTACCCCTTTTCCCTTGCTGAATGTGCCAGTCCATTTTTTTTCTCCTCAAACACACATTTGATTGGTTGATGACTTGCATTGCATACGTTTATTTAAAAAGTATTTATTTATTTTCTACATTATTTAGTTTAAAATATTTTTATTTGCAGACATTGCTTTCAGATAATCATACATTACTCATAATCGAGGTTAAACGTTAGCATTTTTTGTTGTTTAGCTGTGCTTGTGGACAATAGCAGTAGTGTTTTTCTTGAAGGAAGGTTCCATTTTAATTTTTGTTACACCCTGACTAAGAAGTTATTTTCAGTTATGTTTTATTTATTTATTTAGACAGACAATGTTGAGTGGTCTGAAGACAAATGTTTTTTTTTTGCGTTCCTGGATAGTTAAGAGATTTTTTTTTCACTTGGGTGCAGATGGAAGCATGTGCATGTCTCCCAAATTCATTAGCCGCCTTCTGTGGTGCGCCACTGCCTTTGACAGTTGGGGTATCGGGAATTAACCCAGTATTATCTCACTCCCTTCGGATACTATCTCAATTTAGGAAAAAATATGGTTTAGTTAGTACTTGCCTTTTTAGCCCAGCTTCAGATCACTTTTTTGTACCCTCAACAGTCGATAAAGCCTTTCATTTGTGGTCCAACCTGGGTCTTACACGTTTTAATGATTTTTTTGTGGATTATATTTTTGCCTCTTTCGCACAGCTACTCCAAAGATTTAACATTCCTAACTCTCATCATTTTAGATATCTGCAATTTAGAAGCTTTGTTAAGAGTGTCATACCGCTTTTCCCAAATAAACCTCCTTCAACAGTTTTAGATGATATTATGTCTTTAGATCCGACAGAGAAAGGGTAATTAAGCGTATTTTTAATCTAATTTCTCAAATGGTAGCTCCGTCCTTATCCAGAATCAAAGACCAGTGGGCACGGGATCTTCAAACATCAATTGGAGATGGACGTTGGTCTAAGGTTTTGGGTAGGGTACATAATTCATCTATGTGCGCTCGTCATGCTCTGATTCAATTTAAGGTAGTACACCCGGTACACTATTCTAAGGTAAGATTGTCCAGAATCTTTCCAGAAATCAGCCCTTTGTGTGATACGTAGGTGTAAGCTGGCGGATGCAACACTGATCCATATGTTTTGGTTATGTCCGAGCTTAGAAACATTTTGGAAGGGTATTTTTGAAGCCCCCTCCCAAGTGTTAGGGGTCGGAATCACTCCTGATCCTTTAATATCAATATTTGGAGTTTTACCAGAGGATCTGTGGCTGCCTACTTGGGGGTGTAGGGTTATTGCTTTTACCACCCTTTTGGCGCGACGTTTGGTCCTTCTGAGGTGGAAGGAGGCTGCCCCACCCACAATGTCGCATTGGATAAGGGATGCGCTTAAGAGAAAATCAGATATATTCTTCGCGGTTCTGAAAAGAAATTTTATAGTACATGGGGACCTTTTCTTTCATTCTTTGACAACACCGCTACACAAGTGCAGGAATGACATATGCACTGTTATACTGTTATTGTTATATTGTTAATTTAGCTATGGGGGATGGCGAACGGTACTGTCGCTTTCCATGCTGCTCCTATTTGGTGGGACATTTGACTATATTGTATTCTATTTTCATTCTGTAACCATTATGTTTTGGGAGTGATGGCACTGAAGAACTTTCTATGGCTCTTTGGACGTTTACGATTAGACAGACTTCATGGTTGGTTGTGTTGGATAACTTGATTGAAAGGTTTTTTTTTTTAGTTTGGGGAGGGGGGTTGTTCTGTATTTTTTGGTTGTTCTGTATTTTTGCGAAACTAATAAAAAGAAATTTGAAAGAAAGAAAGAGATTTTTTGTTCTGTATGTTAATATAATTTATGTTGAAATATTGCAATTTAAATTTGGTAATAAAATCCGAAAATTAATTTGGGAAGTTTTCAAGATGATTCTTTTGCAGTTTTTGAAAACAAAAGTTTTAATCGAACGATGTGTCACCTGAACCAATACACATGAAAGTTTGTATGAGTCAATACATATTTATTTTGCATTGATCATTTAGCCTATCAATTAATAAGGTTCATAATCGTGAGAAATGTAGCCCTGACCTGACCGCCATTCACGCAATCTGCTTGGTTTATTTATTGTCCTGTTCCCAGCAAAAAGTGTACATGCTGGTTATGTTGTTATATTGTCCCTACCAATGTTGAGACCAAACCCTATGCCCTTGCTTGTACATATATGGCGGAAAACACTCAGGTGACGAAGTTCCGCTTTGAGATCCCCAATTTGTACTATATGCGTCTGTGAAACATCAAATAAAAGCTTACAATCTAAATTTTCTGGGGCAAGAAACATTTTGAACAGGAGGGCATTTAAAAAAAAATTGTAAACCCTATAATATTAATTAAAGACACCATGATTTTAACGAGTTATTTTTGCGTACTTACCTTGTTTCGATCAAAAAACTCAGTATACTATGTCTCACCGAGTGTCAATACACAGCTGTGAATGGTCACAGCCGGACTTTTTACGGGTTTTTATGGGTGAAACACAGTAATATAACAATGCAAAAATTGCAGACATCAAGGAGTGATCCAGATTTTCTTTTTCAAATATTTACCCTTTTAAACATTTTTTTTCCCCAATTTTTGTTTGTTTGGATCGATTATTTAACATCTAAAATATCGAGGAAAATGCGACAGTAATAAAAAAAAAAAATACAACTAAGCGATAGTTATGAGGTCGATATCTGTGACCTATTTACACACACTATTTTTTTCATTCTGACGTAATTTATTTAAAAGTTTCATATTTCATAAAGTCTTTATTTTTTATTTTTTTAATAAACTAAATATTAGACATCAATTAATGATTCTAAGCTAAAAATGATGGACATTTCGGATAATTAAGATAATTACTTACCTTATTTTTATGGCTGTGTTGAAACAAAAGCGGTTGCGCGGTGTCTGTAAACGGGGCTCTCCAGGGTAAAACAGACAAATTAAAAATAGTTGGGGGCTTCATGTGCCATGAAACTGCTATTGCAGCATATAGACATATTGTTCTATCAAACACAACAGTTATTTTGGCTTAAAATAGAGCAGTTTATTTTAAAGAGAGGTGCAAAAGCAGAAACTGCTCTTTTAGCCTTGTCTGTTTCCCCTGCCATATACATGTACAAGTACATATATTTGAATCACATTTTTATCATGTAAGTTTGACTTTATGACCCTGATTAAATTTTAATTAACGTAATTCCAGTCCATTTCGATGCACTTTGGCTGCATATCTACAAGTAAGCTACACTTTAGTGCGTTTCCACTAATCAACCCAATTACTAGAGTGAAACGCTTAATAGTTGGTGCAAATGTCACCAAATACCAACCGTGGTCAATAAATAGTTTTTAATTGGCTACAACGTCTTTGTTTTGCAGTGATTGACGGACCCACTCAGCTGGTTGTGCGCGATGTGTCTGACACGGTAGCGTTCTTAGAGTGGATGCTGCCAAAAGCCAAGATTGATCAGATCGTGTTGCGTTACGGCCTCGTGTCAGGCGAGGGGCCGCGGACTACCTTTCGTCTCCAGCCCACCCTCAGCCAGTACACCCTGCAGGTAAGTGGGAGGGATGTTCACGGTAAATCTGCTATAGATGTGTATTATCAATGGTAGGCATAGTACTTCTGTTTTTTAATCGGGCTAACAAAGTATTTACATGACCAAGAAAACTATTTTTATTAATGCAGCGGTACCTCTACTTACGATAAATGGTTCTGGAAGTAGTCTCGTAACTTGAAAATTCCGTAAGTAGAGATGCGCTCTCCATCTGAACGCGCTAATCAATTCCAAACAAAACTGAAATGCCATTATAAATTTTATTATCTGTGTAAAACTGGAATAAAACAGCCAAACACATTTGAGTCATTCCATATACCTAACCTAACCGTTAATACCTGTAATAAATTGGATAATAGAACATGATGCAAAGGAAAATAGAAAAATAAAATATCTCATCTTCCTTCTCTTTCAAGATAGACACTGTCGCCCAGACAAAAACGCAAGGACACATATGCTCTTTTGGCGAAGACGTGAAGTCCACTGCAACAACAACAACAACACCGTTGCGCCTGTGCATGTCATCATACTACGACACCCAAATTGAAACATCATCAACAATAGGCCAATAGGATGGCAAAATCACATTACCAAAGCATAATGACAAAATATTATGACCAATAGGACAGCAGGATCTTTTGGCACATTTTAAAGCACATACGTATCTTTTACAGACATTATTTTTGCCTCTCATATTTTTGCCTCTCGTATCCTAAAATTGATTTCATAACGAGGTAATATTTTTCCATTGAGGCGTGTCATAACCTGAAAATTCCGTTTCAAAAGTAGAGGTACTAGAAGGAGTCCACGAGTTACCACCGAGTTCTTTTCCTGCGCTCGTGACATAACCATAATTTCCACTGAAGTTAAGTTCACAGTTAAATTTGACGTTTACATCAAAATACTTACTTGAACCGGAAGTTGTTTGACTTTGACTGTTGGCACAAAACTGCACTTGTTGACCATCAAGCAGTTTTCGCGCGACGAACTCTGGTCTGAACGCAGCATATCTTTACCGGTGTGCCTTGGTGTCTCTCTCTCTTTTGTCCGTTCTTTTTATGATGTTAAGCTTCGTTTCCATTGTAATTGCTATTCTTTTGGCTGAACCTAGAAGACCCCGGTTCTTCTTTGGGGTCATAATGTGAAAAAAGGAGGGCAATAAAGGCAAATATACTTTCGGCACACAAACAAGCACTATCCACTAGTTAAGCAGAAACTAGACCAGAAACGAGACCCCGGCGTCGTAAAGTCAAAATGTCGTGTGTCGAGGACATCATAGCCCGAGGACTCCCTTTACTGTTTAGTTTGCATTTCAGTTTTTTTTTTTTTTTAATAAGATTAGTCTACAGTATTTATTAATGTCTCATATTAGTTAATGCTACTTTCTATGGCAAATTCGCTTATGCTGTGTGTAATCTGGGACGATTTAGTTGAACACTAAGATCTTATTCTGTGTGATGATTGGTAATAAAAAGTTTAATGCTGTACTAGAACTGTAGTTTATGCCATCTAGAGAAAGACCATTCTGTCTGTCACTTCATATTACTGTCATAGATGAATAAGAACACAAATGTGCTGTGGCTCAGTGGTTAGAATTCTTGAATAAATATTGTATAAAACAAAAACATTAGTGAAATATCTAAATGCTCAATTGCCTGAGCAGTGTTGGAAAAGTCTGCCTGGCTGTGCAGCATTGTCTTCTTAAGATATATGTTTTTTTAACTAATAAAAACGGTTACTAAATTTGAATAAATAAGGGATTTCTTATGTGAAGTAAAGCTTGGGTGCAGGAGGAACTGGTCAGCCATGAAGGTAATTGGTATGCTGATTTATTTTCACCTATGATAAGGTTTCATCAGTTTCATACAGTATATTACATCACTCAAGGCTGCAAGCTAGAGGAAGACGCCATAACAAACTTTGACATGATTTTGGAATGGTGTTGTGTTCTTGTTAGCAGAGGATACGATACATGTTAATATTTAAAACGAACCTGCCTTCTTTATCGTAAAGGTCCTGCGTCCAGCTTCCACTTATGAGGTTTCTGTGAGCGGCATGAGGAACGGAAATGCAAGCGGCTCCATTTCCATTGAATTTACAACCGGTGAGGGCTGACAGCAAGCAGATGTGGTAATCATGCTGCATGCTATACTGAGCCTACCTTTGGGGAAAGAACTGTTGATGACATATGGACCTTATGTACCATGCTGTTCAAGGAAGGTCATTTGACAGTCTCTCATGAAGTTTGCACCCCAGATTTTATGATTTGTTTAAGTAGTTCATGCATTCATGTAATAATGGTTATACTGTACTGCATGTGTTTCTGATTATATTGCTGATGTCTGCTTGTTCAAATCCCCTGAGAATTGGTCTCAGTGTCCCCAACGTTGTCAGCTTTATCGTTCTTCTCAGAGATTGATGCACCCAAGAACCTGCGTCTCCTCTCTAAGACCTCCACCACCTTGGAGCTGGAATGGGACAACAGTGAGGCGCAGGTAATATGAGTGAGCGTAAGAAAGTATACAAAGATATACACTATGTACGACATAAATTATAAAGTCACTAGACAAAAACAGTGGTACCTCAAGATACGAAATGAATTTGTTCCAGAGTGGTTTTCGTATCATGATTTTTTTTCCGTATAAGGAACCACGTTTTACGTACTACAACAACACCACATTAAATTTTAAAATCAGGGTAAAAGCAGTTTTAAATAATAGCCAAATACATTTGACTCACTCAATTCAATACCGAACCTAATTGTTAATACATGTAATGAAGTAGATAAGGGAAGATCATTTAACAACAACAACAACAACAAAGTGGAACCTTACCTTACGGGCGGTACAAAAATGATTTAATTGAGATTACCGAGAAAGTGCAAACAGAAGATTAGGGATCCAAAAACAAAAGAATGGTCTCAAACAACTTACTCTGGAACTCAAACATGGTAGGATGAGGGCACAGGAACACGTAAGGCTCAAACTCTGACATGGGCAATGTCGCAACAAGGACTGAACAAAAATGGGGAACTTATATACACAGACAAGGGGTAATTAGAGAATGAGGCAAAGGTAGGTGACACGAGAGGAAGAAAATTGGTTGATACGCAAGGAGCAGGCACAACTGGTGAAATCAATGGGCAATCATAGGAATGAGTCACACTTGGAGGATACAAATCCTAACACGTTATCACTCTGCGACACCCAAATTAAAATGTCATCGACGATAGGCCAATAGGAGAGCAGAATCATGTTACTGTTACATGCATTGTGGGAAAGATTCTGACCGGCAGCGCAGCAGGGTCATGTTACTATGCACGATGGGAAAGTTTATGGCCAATAGGGCAGCAGGATAAGTATATATACAGTAGTGTATTATAGTACGTATTATCTTTCATATGCTGAATAATTTTTCATAACATGAAGTGAAAAAAGCTTTAAAAAACTTGATACTCATTTGAATTATCAACGCAGTTCCTGCAACTATTTTAGTATGCAACACTAATTTTAAATAACTCAAACTCTTTTGCAGCTATCGGTCCCATAGATATTAATTGTTACAACTACAAAGTTACAGTCATGCAGTCATTAATTATTTCATGATTCTGCAGAGTGCAAACAAAACGTAAATACATCAGTTGAAGCAATGGGATCTCTAAGAACACAATCTTTTGGAAATAAATTTCCTGTCCGAAATAATAACCATTAAAATGGATTGGTATCATTAAAACTTAAACTCCTTAGTTTTGGAGTAATTAATATTTCAGTTTTTCAGTAATAGATTAAAACTGTATCTTTATATACTTTTGTTACTGTGAAAAATGTCAGACAGTAAAACAATTCACCTTAACTGTAATTTCTAAAAAGCCAAAGTAATTTGTATTGCAGATGTACATTATTAAAATTTTTTCTCATACTAATGCACTTTGCAGTTTTTAGAGATTTCATTTTTTTAATCTTGAAACGGGAGTTTGGAACATGAAAACTGATAGTAACATTGACTGTGGACTCACTTCACTTAGCCGCCCTCCTTCCCTCTGTTTGGATTCCTGCATTATTGAACATGATTTATTCGTAACAAAAGTGTGACTAAATGCTATGTTAATTTAGAACGTAGAATCAATTTGCCTATAGACATTCGAACAATAACACAAAAGATTTATTTGGTTGCAACACTGGATTGTGGCACTCCTGGAACCCAATTTTTTACGTGCAAGCAATTAAAAAAAAAATCAACTGCATAATGTGTCCACTTTGAAAAGGTTCCACTGTATTTGACACCATATAAAGTCATCTATATCTGTGCACTGGCTCTGAATGATCCTCAAACTGAAAATAAACATTAAGAATGATCAATAGTTTTAATATCCCTAATTATGTGCACGTTTAGGTGGAAGCCTACCAGGTGGTATACAGCACGCTGGCAGGTGATCAATACGAAAAAGTCATTGTACCAAGAAATGAGGGAGCCAACACCAAGACCACTCTCACCGGTAAGTGTGTAGTGTAGTGTGTGTATCTGTCAACAAACCCGCGGGTATTTGGCACAATGATTTAACTTAGATTTTTTGCATTATCGCACTGTGTACTGAGATAAAATTTCTACCTCCAGGCTGGCGTCCGTTGCTTGGATGCATTAATTGCATTGTTCAAATCTGTGTTTGTTATTTTTGTGCAATCAATAATCCGATGTGTTCCTGAAAAATCATGCTGATACGTTTTCTGCTGAAAGTTTTTTTTTTTTTTTTTTTTTAATTTACAGTGGTATGAAAAAGTATCTGAACCTTTTGAAATTTCTCATATTTCAGCTTAAAATCTCCATCAAATGTGATCTGATCTTTGTCAAAATCACACAGATGAAAAAAGTGTCTGCTTTAACTAAAACCACCCAAACATTTATAGGTTTTCATATTTTAATGAGAATAGCATGCAAACAATGACAGAAGGGGGAAAAATAAGTAAGTCAACCCTCTGCCTAAGGAGGCTTAAAGAGCAATTGAAACCAAACAATTTGAGTCAGGTGTGCGCCCAATCACTGATGGGTGGTTTAAAGCTTCCCAGCCCACTAGAAAACACACACCTGGTAAGAATTGTTTTGATGAGAAGCATTGACTGATGTGCATCATGGCTCAGTCCAAACAGCTGTCCGAAGACCTGCAATCAAGGATCGTTGATTTGTATAAAGTTGGGAAAGGATACAAAACCATCTCTAAAAGTCTGGATGTTCACCAATCGACAGTCGGAGAAATTGTCTACAAATGAAGAGAGTTTGGCACGGTTGCTTCTCTCCCAATGAGTGGCCGTCCACCAAAGATGACGCCAAAAGTTCAGCACAGGAAACTCAGAGAGGTAAAAAAGAACCCTAGAGTGTCTGCTAAAGACTTAGAGAAATCACTGGCACAGTCCAATATCTCTGTACACACATCAACCATATGTAAAACTATGGCCAAGAATGGTGTTCATGGGAGGACTCCACGGAGTAAGCCACAGCCGTATTAAAAAAAAATTGTTGCTCATTTAATGTTTGCAAAAAGGCACTTAGACACTCCACAGAAATTTTGGCAACATATTTTGTGGACTGATGAAATCAAAGTTGATATTTTTTGGAAATGAAACACAATGTCATGTATGGATGAAAAATGGAGCAGCTCACCAACATCAACACCTCATCCCCACCGTGAAGCATTATGGAGGGAGCGTCATGATTTGGGGCTGTTTTGCTGCCTCAGGGCCTGAACAACTTGCAATCATCATAATGGAAGAATGAATTCAAAAGTTTATCAGGATGTTTTGCAGAAAACCCTGAGTTTGTCTGTCAGACAGTTGGAGCTAAAAAGAAGATGGCTGGTGCAACAAGACAACGATCCAAAACACAGAAGTAAATCAACTTCAGAATGGTTTCAGAAGAACAAAATACATGTTCTTGAGTAGCCAGTCCAGACTTGAACCCCACTGAGATGCTGTGGCATGACCTAAAGACTGCAATACACGCCAGTTACCCCAGGAATCTGACTGAACTATAACAGTTTTGGAGAGAAGAATATGCCAAGATAAGTCCTGATCAATGTGCCAGATTCATGCGCAGCTACAGGAAGTGTCTGGTTGAAGTTATTGCTGCCAAAGGGGGGCACAAAATATTAAATGTGATGGTTCACTTATTTATTTTTCCCCCTTCTCTCATTGTTTGCATACTATCCTCATTTAAATCTGAAAACCTATAAATGTTTGGAAGGTTTTAGGTAAAGATGACAGTTTTTTCATCTGTGTGGTTTTGACAGGGATCAGATCACATGTGATGGTGATTTTATGCAGAAATTAGAGAAATTCCAAGAGGTTTAGATACTTTTTCATACCACTGTATGTGGCTGATGTTAATTCATGCAATGTGTTTCAGACCTGCTGCCTGGCACAGAGTATGGTATTGGTATTTCTGCTATGAAAGGCAACAACCAAAGTACATCAGCCACAATGAACGCCAGAACGGGTGAGTGACTCTTCTCTTGTTAGTGCTGATTTAGGTGCTGATTTGGGGCGCTAGACATCAATCCATTTTGACTGGGAGGAAGGGAATTAATGTTCGTTCAGTCACTTCCTAGTAATTTTAAGTTACTTATGGGTCATTTCCTGTAAATTTTGGATCCTTTCCTTTTGTTCTCTCGTGCATTTCCAGGTAACTTTCTGTTGATTTGGTGTCACTTCCTTTTGGTTTTTGGGTAGGAATTTTTTGGTTACTTCTTTGTTACCTCATTTATCCGCCATTGACGGTGCTAGACGTCTGATCCATTTTAACTGGAAGGGGACAAATGAACGAATGTAAGTGCAGTAGTGCACGATCACACAAATCACAAATGTACGGTTTGATGGCGCCGATGTCAAAATAAAAGCATGCAATTTTGTATGTACAGTATATTTGAGTTACAACGTGCCTGTTAGGCACAACACACGCTCGTGGGCTGTACTTTTGAGACCCCTGATTGAGTGTTTAAGTCTGTAAATTATAACATACAATGCAATATAGTTAGCCTATTGACGTATATTTTGGAAAGTTTTACACCTTACATAAATTTCAAACACACTCAAACCTAGTCAAAGACATGTCGGAAAATATTCCTTAGCATCTGATGTCACTCTGCTGCTGTCAAGAAAACTAAGTTATGTACTTCCTTAATCTACAGGGTGACCCAAAAAAAGTTTACACTCAGTTGACTGCTTGTTTAAAAGCCATTGAAACATATCTAAATAGGTTGTCATGCTTAAGTGATTTATTAAGGTCACTCAATGCAGCTGGTAATTTCTCGTCTCTACAATTCCTGTGCTTCTGCTGAAAATGAAGAAAACTTTAGCTGTACCTGAATTGCTGCGTGCCGGTCTGACACCTACTGAGATTGCAGCAAATCTGAGAATATCCAGTTGCGCAGTCTACAAAGTTAAAAAGAAGCTGAAAGATACTGGAACAGCCTCACGAAAACCTAGGTCTGGAAGTGCCCGATCTGTGGCGACCAAAAAGTTGATTGACAAGGTGATATGTGGCCACCCAGAGTCCAGATCTCAATCCCCTGGATTATAGCATATGGGCAACTGTGGAGGACAGTGCCTGTAAGAAGCCACAAACTTCTGTGGCAGCCTTGGAAGGGTCCATTGTTAGATCTTGGGAAAAGATGACAGCATCCTACATAAAGAAGACCTGTCAAGCGTTCCGCAGGCCCCTGGAGGCTGTTGTGACACTTAAGGGAGGACACATTGAAAAATAGAGTGTACTGTACATGTTCTTTACAACAATGTATAATTTGTGATTAAATTCTAATTCTAAGATGAATAAACATGGCATTTAAGTTGTATTATGGCAGTGTAAACTTTTTTTTGGGTCACCCTGTAAGTGCATGTAAGGCCAAAACTGGAGTGGAACAACACTTCTTCATTCAGTGTGCTACTCATCAAATGTACACACGACACATCAGAGAGGTTCTTTATTACTGTAATACCCAGTGTTGTCAGTAAAACGCATTACTGTAATCTGATTAATTTCTTTCAGTAACGTGTAATCTAACGCGTTCATTTTTCCAAACGAGTCATCTGATTAAAGTTAGTTTCCTTAGTGTCTGTGCATTACTATTTTGTTATTACCTCATAATGTATGTAGAACGAAGAATATTGTAGTCATGTTCGAAGAGCATTTTGTATTAATGAATGCTAGAAAGGTTCCCGGTACGTGTTTCTATGGTAACCATTCACCGGTACTTCCTGTTTTGGTTTCGAGTCACACGCGCTCATAGTTGTGGGACTGAGAAAGGCCTGGGCAAGTCACATTCGAGCCGAGTGTTCAAATTTGCAAGGGAATGTTGATCTGTGTACATGCATGAATGAAGGTGAGTATTTTTTTCCTCATTTTGGAGGGTATCAGCAATAGATTGGACCCCCTAAATGCGCGGCCGTTTTGTAGCTTTGCCGTTGCAATGACGGGCAGTCATTGCTACAAGTTGCCAAGCTTTGTTTACATCATATTCGTGTTGCACATTTATGCCGTGAGGTTATGTGTTCGTTTAGCATCTTTGGGATGTGTTGTATGTCCAATTGAGTGTAAAGTGCTTCATTGCCGCCACGTTTTGTGTCCAAATTGACCGCATATGTGCACGGCGTGCTTGCTGGTTGAGCGCGCGCGTCCGCGCCCACCTCCACCTTTGTGTGTATTGCACTGTGCAATTCATATGTGTTTTGCTAATTATTGTGTAGTTATTTTGCATTGTTTTACATTGGCACTGATATGCTGTTAACCCTAATCCCAAACTCAGGATTTTTGACATTAGGCTTTTTCGTCGAGTTGGGGGGGAGGGGGGTGGTTAATAAATCGGTAGCGTTAATTTCAACAAATTCCATGCACAATTGCACATGCAGTTTGTCAGTTATTTGTTAGTTTCAGAGCTCTGGAGGGGCTAAATTAACGCGAGTCAATGGTGGTTGAAATCTCCTCCATCGACTAATTAAACCTCGCTAACTCGAAAATTAATCCTTCTATGAAAAATTCTAAACATCCCCTTTAAATTTAATTATCGGAAAGTCAATTACATCGATGACATTTTTCTTTTGTCATTCATATGTTGAGGCGACAAAGGGAGAAACATTGGTAAAAAGTAACTGATAAATTACTTTTGAAGTAACTTAGTTACTTTGATAATGAAGTAATCCATAAAGTAACTAGATTACTTTTTTGAGGCGTAATCAGTAAACAGTAATTAGATTGCTTTTTCAAGTGACAACACTGGTAATACCACACCCAAAGGGAGTGCACAACAATGACAACAGCAGTGTGACATAAATATAGTAGAAGTGAAGTGAAGTGGTTGTACTACATCAAGCTATTTGCCCAAAATGGCGCTTTCATTTAAAATGCCCCACTTTACGTTGGTTACATGAGACTTTTTTTCTGCATCACATTATGAAAGACATTTCCATCCTGGTACTGAAGGCACAACTTAAAAAATAAAAATAAATACATAAATAAATACCTTTCTGGACTTTTTTAATGGCAAATCTAAACAATTTAATTAGGCTATAAATTAAATATAACCAACTTCCTGTTTCATTTTCAGCATGGGTTCTTGAGATTTTGAGTTTTGTGTTATGATGATTTTGTATTGATTCGTGTAACTAGTTTGAGACACACAAAGAATAATTGGTTAATGGTTGACATGTAACGGTCATATATGTTCAATGCACGTTCATAAGCTTCGACATTGTCAAATTTGTTTCTTGGGCATTTTATTTTGTGACCACTTCCTTTTTTCTGAATAAAAAAAATAAAGTTAACTCTGAAGTACTCCAGTTGTATTCACTCGAAAGGCTAAATGTGTTTTTCAATGCTGTGCTTCAGTTATCGCGATGAAAGACTTCATTCTGTTTTGAGGATCCGCTTTGAGCACTTTTATTAATTCTATTTAAGTCCTCCAAAACACAACAAAGTCAACATTTTTTTTTCTTAATCTCTAGAGGTATGAGTAAATAAAAGCTAAGGATTGGCAATGCAATCATCAACTTCTGCAGTTTGAATACAAATTGCATTTATATAGCTAAATATTTAATTTTGTGGCCCCTACAAACCTCCTCCAATAATGATTTACTGACCATAGGGCTCAAAAAGATGAAGAGAACATTTGTATTGATGCAGGTTTATCAACAAAATAGAAAGTGCATCATTCTGCATCCTCTCATGTCAAGAAAAGAATTATTGACCTGTAACATTGATGCATGCACCCCCGGCTGCAACTCCTTTTCATCACATTTTTGATCCTATGGATTGGAAAGACGTCTTGGTCGGAATGTGCATCGAATGATGTGGAAGAGCTTTTTGTAATTTCAGCGTGGATTTACTTTATGTCATGCCTGGATGAACAGTCATTTTTTTCTCACAGGAAATCCAAATCTTTTTTTGGTTTGGTTTTATCACTAATAAAAAAAAAAAAAAAGATGTTGCAGAAACAGCTAAAGAAAAGGCAAAACCCCCCCGAGATTCTCGGATGATTCTCTGAATCAAATGAAATATAGCAATATTTGTCTTTGCCTCTCTATTGCGTCAGGTCTGGATGTGCCTATGGATCTAACCGTAACAGCATCTACAGACAACACCATCACCCTGGTGTGGGGCACAGTCCAAGGCCCCATTGACTTCTATAAGGTCACCTTCACATCTTCCTCAGGCGTGACTACTGAGGTGAATAAGAATGAAAAACATAAATATTCATTAGGAATGCACCTTTGCATAAACATGAATATATACTGTGCGTGTTCTAATTATTTGACTCCAGTTTTCATTGTGTTTCAGTTGACTGTGCCTAGAGATGAAACCACCACCACTCTGACAGACCTAGAGCCCGGAACTGAATACACTATCACAGTGGCAGCAAAGAGAGGGAGACAGCAGAGCAATGCAGCTTCCATCGATGCATTTACAGGTAGATGTAAAGTGTAATTTAAAGCAAGGTATGTGTATTTGTACCCAAGCATATTTTTTAAAAGCAAGTCACAGTTAATATTGTCATCATAAATTTCCCAAAATATGGTGAAGAAATATGGTGAAATAATGATTCTAGACACGCTAATCAGTTATTAGGAAGTAGCGAGTAAACCACTACAGGTGTAGTCTCCGGGTTACGAACGAGTTCCGTTCCTACAATAGCGACGTAACCCGAATTTCCTCGCAAGTCAGAATTAACACGAAAAGTGCCCCTAAATACCCCTTAAATCTCAATATAATTATCCAAAAACATTTTTCAACGTTATTGTACTATCCTCGTCAAGGCGTTGGAGCTAAGTCCTAGCTAACATGCGAGCTAAGCTCCGGAATGATGATGTCAGACGTCTGTATGGTTTGCCCACTTTATTCAGCTGCTCATGACATCAAAACTTGCAGATTGAAACTAAAATAAAAATTAAATCAGTTTCATCTTCAATAACAGTAATTCAAAGGCAGGAATTTATTGTATATTTTTTAACTAGCTGCTGATACAGCAATAACAATCCACACAAACGATTAGCATCAGTTAGCGTCCGCACATAATCAGAAACAGTCACATAAATTTGCCCCAAGTATTCGACCACAATTGAAAGCGCACAGTAAACAGTATAAAATGTTGTGTATGCAGATGTTGCCTCTGCAGATGCTTCACAAGCAACAAATGTGCGCGCAGGCTTGCAGCTGTAATCTTTCCCCTCTCTCACTCGGCTGCCCGACTTCTTTGTGTGTACACGCTCTCTTACTCGAGTGCGGAATTACTATGTGCTCTACGCTTCCTGTGCCAAAATAAAAGCACACATCACAAAAAAAAAGTCAACATTGTTAAAAAAGAAAAATGACAGGAGACATCGTAAAGTTGAAATCAATAAAGTTGGGTACATCGTAACCCGGGGACTACCTGTATTTGTGTCTGTTCAACCATCTAAATCAGGGGTCACCAAACTATTCCACATCCGCCCGCAGTGGGTGCTGAATTTCTTTCCAACAAAACAGGACGACACCTTTGCACCAATCTGCTGTCTTACAAGTGTAATCAGTTGATTGTAGTCAGGTGCTGCTCGTTTTAACAGAAACCTCATTAGTTAAAACGTCTGTGCTCGATTGGTGGGAACAAAAACTAGGACCCACAGTGGTACTTGAGGACTGATTTGGACACCCCTGATCTAAATGATCTGTATCTATAGTTGGAGGGGGCGGGGCTTAAACCAGAAGTGTGTGAGGTGGTTTTGTGCAAAGTTTCATAACCAGTCAAATAAAGAGTATGTAGACGTAAAAAATAAAATAGTAATAAATAACACTGGTGTCAGGCGGAGATTGACGCAACACAAACCAGGTTCAGCTCTACCCAGTAAAATGCAAAAATGTACAGCATTGACTATTTACAAAACAAAACCAAATCCACGAAATAACTTTACAATCCCAACGGAAACCACTGTAAGGCTGGCCCCCCCGTCAGATGCAAATTAATTTAAAATTTAATGTGCTACGTTTGTGCATGTTTGTGCCGTAAAAGGTTTCGTTTGTGCCGCTATTGTTTTTAGGATATTTACAATTCTTTCTATTTTCTATTTTCTTTCTTTAATCTGAGGTCAACCAGCCACCCAACCAGCCCCCCATTTTGATTTGAAAATTGCTAAAAATGGTGTTAATCCTTTATGCTTCCTTTGCACTGTAAACATTTTCATTTGCAGTGCTATTGTGTTTTAGATATGAATTTCAGATGATAACATCACGCAGCCCGCCCATCTACAGCTGAAAGGAAAGGCAATATTGCCATTCGTTTGTGCTCGGTTTGTGTTTGTTTGTGCTGTAAAAATGTTAATTTGTACTGCTATTGTTTTATAGATATTGAGATATTAATTTCAAGTGATGACGTCAATCGCAGCCCCTCCATAACGGTTGACCTAGCCTACCAACTACTATATCCGTAACAGTGGGGTGTCCCAACAACTAGCGCAAACGAATGCCCCCCCTTTAGGTCCATTTTGCAATAAATAGGGGGCTGAGAGTCACGTCATCACTCGAAACTCATATCTCAAGGTACGGGAGTTTGATACGAAAAAGCTGAGAGTGATTTCATCACTCGAAATTAATATCTCAATATCTATAAAACAATAGCAGCACCAACGAAATTTTTCAGAACAAACGTAGCATAAACAAATGGCACCATTTTGGGTCCATTTTGCAATAAATGGGGGGCTTTGTGACGTCATCACTCAAAATTAATATCTCAAAAATGATAGCACAAATGAACATTTTAACAGCAACAACCAGCATAAACTATTGACACCATTTTTAATCAAAATGGGGAGGGGGGTTGACCTAAGACTGACCTATAAAAGAATTGTAAATATCTTAAAAACAATAGAAATACAAACAAATCGTTTTACAGCACAAACGTAGCACAAACGACAAACACATTTTTTATATAAATTTGCCCTGGCCCATCCCTATCAATAATAGTGTCATTGTGTTTTTTTTTTTTTTTTTTTTTTTTTTTTTTTTTTTTTTTTTTTTTTTTTTTATGTGTAGTTCGCCGACAGATCTGGCTTTAGATTGAGTCTCACTGGTTATTAGTTAAATTGATTATTCCACAATGCATTATTAATCAGATTGGCTTTGACAACTGATGGAACATAAAACTGTTTTTGCAAAGAAAATGGGTTTCGTTCTTTTGTGTGTGTGACCGGAAAGCAAAAAAAAAAACTCTGATAAATGTTCTAGGGCAGATTCTACAATCTGTTTTTTGCTAATAGGAAAGCTAGATAAAAATGCTCAAATTCAGCCGTTCACCATTCTTGAGTTTCCGTCAACCTAACCATCCAGCACAAGTTTGTTAGATTTAAGGAATCCAGCAGAGACCGGTTGTGAATTTAATCAACGAAGGTTGAGTCACTTTTTAAAAATAACCTTTATAACTTTAGTTCAAAGACACTATTAGTAGATCCAAAAAATTGGAGCTTGCTAATGAGCTCAGTTCACATAGCACCTTTTTGTGATTCGGGCTCTTCATCTTAGTCTATGCATGTTGATTTCTTCAGTCACATAGTCATTCCCTCATTTTCTGTCTTGTTTTTTTCTGGGACTTTTATTCACACAGTCAATCATATCCCTTCTTTCTGATGAATTATCTGTCCATCTTCACCAGCAGTGATTTTGCAGTTCCAAAAGTAGCCCGATGTGACTGTTCAACATTAAAACTTAACGCTTGCCTTTTCCTCACATCATCCCTGTCTTGATCTATTCATCTACACTATGGCAGTTGTAGTTATCATCATCATCGTCTTCAACATCATCATACTAGTACTGAATGACTTCATATTGTGTCTTCTGCAAATAATACCGCTCTAACCATTTGGCATGGGGAGCGATGACAGGATGATAAGATGGAACATCAGGGGATGAAAAAGTTAATTAGATGTCATCTTTTCGTCGACTTCAAAAGTAACATCTAATTATCTGTACTCAGGAGAGCTCATCTTAAACGAAAACATGGAAAATTCACTCGAAATGCAACTTCAAAAGCCTGATTTTTAAGCTTGATCAAGCATAAATAGCTGTCAGATGCACAACTATATAACCTTCAATTTCACTCTACAGTAAATATAATGTGTGCTGACTGAAAGCAGTTGAAAATCTATCCATCTAACGTTTTTCATCATGTTCATTCACTTCATCATTAGCTGTCTAAGTCATACGGTTTGACAGCAACATCTGCTTTTCCATTTTCTTTTCATGATCAATCCTATCACAACTTCATCTTTATGGCACATAATCCAATTAGCCTCTGCTCTTCATGAGCGATTAAATCATCACATCCTCGTGACTTTCTGGTCTGCCAGATCAAGATCTTACCCAAGGCCAATTTTGCCAGCAACATCCCTCCATCCATCACCACCAAGGCTTCCTTCTCCATTTCCATCTTTGACAACATCTTTATTTATTTCTCCGCTTTTCCCTGCTCTCAGCGGACTTATTTTTGACGTTTAATCCATATAATTCCAGGGATCCGGCCGGTTTCCCACCTCTACTTGTCCGAGGTGACTTCAGACTCGGTGCTGGTGGCGTGGAGCTCGCCAGCACCGCCCGCTGACATCTTCATCCTCAGCTACAGCTCTGCTGATGGCACTGACACCTCTAAGGTGACCCTGGATGGCTCCAAAACGAGGTCACTGGTGCAAGGGCTGCTTCCCTCCACTCAGTACACCATCAGCCTAATCACAATACAGGGGGAAGTCACCTCTGAGCCTATTACAGCATCACTCACAACAGGTTAGCAGCCTTATTGGATGGAAAAGTCTATTAAAAGAATACGTTGTACTTTATTGAACTTATGCACCGCAACATTGTGTCTACCACATCAATGCTACCTATCGATTTAATATAGCCTAAAACCGCTAGTGAAAACTAAACCTTTCAGAAATACGCTGAACTCCGTTTAAATCCCGGGATTTGAAGGGGTAGGCCATATGTTTGAAAGCAATTTCTCGGATTGACTGACATGGAGATGACACGGACATTTAGCTGGTCGCGTCCTAGAGTATCTTAGAGCTGAGGAAAAGCGAGACCATCATCCATCTTTGGAAATATGTGGTTTATTTTGTTATCGATGCCAACAAAAAATTACATAATGTCCGGGATATAAAATCCCGCCCTCCCCTCCATGTCTGAAACCATGACACAGGTAAATCCTGCGTCACTTTACATGGGAATTTACCGGGATATAAGGCCATGTCTACACATAACAGGGTATGTGGCAAAAAGAAAAACTTTTTCTACAGTTTGGCCTATCATCCACACACACATGCACATTTAAGCGAGGGTTCTTAAAAACTTAATCCAAAGTGAAGATGTGCGAATTCTGCGTTTGTAGCGCCATTATGTGGACAATGATCACCGAAGATTTAACTGTGGAAATGTCAATGACTGTGACAAACTGTGTTCCCATGTCACACATGAGACCAATGTTTACATTTGGAGTAAATTAGGCAGGTGCTTTTTGCTTCTATTTATTCACAAACTCTTGCAGTGCTTCATATTGAAGAACACATGTGAAGAATGGGGTATTAAGGACAATTATTCTTCGCGCAATGTTCTGAATGTACTTAAAAATGAATAAATGCGGTTGGCTATGGAAGCTTTTGTAGATGTAATTATTTTTTCCAGACGTATTATGGCAGGATCCTCGGTTTTAAAAAGAAAAAAAAACCTGCTAGGGCTAGACATGGCCTCAGTCTGAAAGGGGCTCTAGAGTTGTCCCGATGGCATATCTATGCACCTGAGTCCGAGTCACCTTTTTATTTATTTTTTTTAAAACCTGTTCTGTTGAATGAAAAAGGTAAAGTCCGAGTCACCTTGATTTTGAGAATCTGTTGATACCGAAAAAAGTATTTTATTTTGTTTTTTTTAATTCAAACAAAACCAAAGTTCTGCACGTTACAATACTGTATTGTATAGTTTTGTTTGTTTTTGCAATTGTCCATATCTCTTCAGAAAAAACATAGACCATGGGTTGGCAACTTGTGGCTCTGGGGCTACACATGGCTCTTCCAACAATCTCATCGGCTCAGTTTTATATTAAATAGATGAACATTTAATTACATTTTATTCTGGCACCTGCGGGACTTAACCCTCCTGTTACCCAAGTTTTGTTGGGTCGGTTTGACCTAAGGAATGTGCAACTGTTAAAAAATTATTTGAAAAATTAAGCTCAGGATCATTGGCTGCTACTGATGGCGATAGATGTCCGATCCATTTTTGACTTCCCAGTCAAAATGGCCGTCTATGACAATGAGAGTTAAACGCATCAGTAACTGAATTGTTAAAACCAATTGAATCGTAAACATGTACCACGAACCTTCATTAAGCCAAGCAGAACACGTTTAATACCCAAAAATACCATTTAAAAAAATAGATGGGTCACTTTGACCTCTATGAGTAAATATCGTGATATAAAATAACTCCACTAATAATTTCACTGCAAAATATGTGTTAAAATGTTCCATAAATAAAACTAAGACTATTTAAAATAGGGGAAAACAGGTCAGTAAACATCCAAATAAAAATTTGAAAGAAAACATCACAAATAGCAATTTCACTTTAAAAGATGTGTTAAAATTTAAAATGGGTCAATTTCACCATTTCAATTTTTTTTTTGAACAACAAATGTTGAACATGCAAATGTTGAGGCGCAGGCGACGCAGAAGACTGTTGCGGAGGTGGTCTGTCCGACTGTTGATGCCGTACAGAGACTGGCAGTTTACCAATTCTAGCATTTGCTGTATCCTCCAACCAGTCAATGAGCTAGCATAGCAGATGGAACTGTGTTGGAAGCCTTGATGGTAAACACATTATTATAAAAGCACCAAGGCACTCTCAATTAGTGATGATGTATCTAGTGTGTGAACTGTCTGTTGTTGAAAATCAAATGTCAAAACAACTCTTTTGACACCAAACCTGTGTTTTATTCTTCATATACTGGACTGTCTCAGAAAATTAGAATACACAATATTCTAATTTCCTGAGACAGTCCTGTATATATACACAGGACTGTCTCAAAAAATTAGAATATTGTGTATTCTAATTTTCTGAGACAGTCCAGTACTTGAAGTGGAAAATGTAAATAAGTCATAGACTCATAGCAAACATTTGTGCAAAATTAATGATGTAGTGCACCAACAAAAAATACGACATGAAGTGATAAAAAGCTGGCAGTATTTGGCTGACTGTGTCACTGCTTCGTGTAGCCATTCGCTTCCGAACACACGCATACTTGTCTCGGAGGTTCTTCCATTTTTTTATACAATCGCTGACGTCCAGCCCTGTATTTTCAGCATCTCCTTCCACAAATTGCTTGCTATTTGGCAATCTTTATAATGTCTTGACGAGACATTGCAGAGGTTGTCGTACTTGCGGACCTCTTCGATTATACTCTCGTCAGCTTGGTCCATTTTTGCATGTAGCACAACAATGTTTGTAAATAGCAGTGATTTCGCGCTGAACAGAAAACAACAGTCTGAGCAGACCAATCACAGTCTATTTGCGTCACGTCACCATGCGTTGACGTGACGTCCAGTCAAGAATCTGTGGAGGTGCACGTCAGGCTACGGCGGAGGGTTGTAAATCAGGTCTGCCTTGACGGCGTAGGTCTGCCGCAGAAGCATAACTCGGCCTTTAAAGGGACACACTTAACCCAATCACAGTCTTCTTTTATAATTTGAAGAATTTCATTTTCTGACGTGTCATATAACCTATATAAATATAAGCTAGTATTTCCAGCAAATGGCCGTACTATGCTAGTCAATGAAGTGTGAGTATCCCAGAATACCCGCCCGTCCTCGTGATGTTATTAATACTCATAATCACATGCAACTGGGCTCGGATCTATTCTATCAATGAATCACGTAAAACATTATTTTCTTCCTAATCCGAAGTCTAGGAAATTTCCAGTTTGCATTCTTAAATACTTTGAGCAACTGTCTTTCACATGAAGGTCACCTTTACTAGTTATTGTCTTTCCCTTTACCTTTTGTTAGATGTGGTGATTTTTCTACAAATAAGAAAACATCAGTGGAGGCATTTCATTTATAATTAACAGCCTTACTTAGAGCAAATGAATTGTGAAGCACTGCAGACACTTCAGTCAGAGCTTTTTTGTATTCGGATCGACACCTTTCCTGTCTCTCGAGGAAGCTTCATTAAATAATAAACAACAAACGCCATCATGCCAGTTTCACCTTTACCAAAGCAAACATAATTAGTAAGATAACCACGCCCGAACGGGCACAACTTTTCTAAAGAAACTGCTGTTTTCCAGCCAAGTGGAAATTAAATAATTTCAAAGGCAGGAATTATAAATTACCCCTTCTTCTCATGAATACTAGTCATTATTGTTTTGATTTGAAGTGCTGCCCGTGCCGCTGCGTTCCCCGAGCAAGTGCTTTAATCTCCTCCTCATTACCCACATCTCTTAGACTTTCTTCCGTTGGTACTGATAATAGCTAAGTAAGTGCCGTCAGATGAATTGTTTGCACAAATTGTCTCCGCTGTAACCTATTCCACAATATTTCAGTAGTCTCCGTAGACACGTTTAAACAAATTGTCAGCGGGGGAAGAAATCGCCTGTGGATTAGCAGGGAGCACTTTCCATAATGTTAATTATGTTTTGGAATGTGTTTTGATTGGTCTTTGAATATCTTTTCAAGCAGTTGACACTTTTGTTTATTCACAATGTAGTTTAAAGTTCTGTTCCAGAATAACCCGCGATACAGTAGGTGATAAATTTCCAACAGGTATTTTGCTTATTCTTACGTCACCCGCCTTTTGGATATTTTGGGAACATGTTGCTGTAAAATGCCAGAACACTTGCTGCATCAAGTTTTTGTCTGGATACATTTCCTCAAAAACCTCAAAAACACCATAGGTGAACCCTACATATACTGTAGCATTGATAATTGACAAACGGCCATAAAATACTTATACATAGGGGTGAAAGTGGGCCGGAACGGTTCCGGGACGCCGTTCAGGTATAAAATTCAGGGGCAGAACGGTGCTTTGATCCCGAAAATATGACGGCTATTGTCAAACTTCCATGTTAAAAAAAAAAAAAATTGCCAGGCTGCCACACACGCATCTCCAAAACTACTAAGAAAATCTACTAACGTTAGATTTACATACACAAGTTTTTTCTGTTTGTTTTTTGAAAGCTTTATGTGGTCCTAAAACATCATTATTTTTTTGTTTTGTTTTTAAATTAATTTGTATATATGTTCTGTAATTTGCATCATGAATGATAAGGGCGCTGCAAGTCACTCACAGAAGAGGGTGCTGAGGATCTTTTTTTTAGTTTTTCCCATCCAAAAACAGCCATTTTGGTCAAAAATTTTCAGTCACAATCCTGTGCGTTTTCTCCACACAATGGCAGTACACACTCACGCTGGATAGCTTATGTACTACTACTAGGCTACTACAAAGACAGCATTCAATTTAGCCTACAGTGTTGGAGTTTTTGTATTGGAAATAAAAGTATCCTTGTATCATAGTGCAAATCTCCCTAGCTAGACGGCACAATGATACACAAACACATTTGAATACTAAAAGGTCACAGGTCAATTGCTCACAAAAAAACAACCGCGCTCTGCACGGCGGAAGCTCAACAGAAACAACAAATAATAATATGGCTACAATTTCAAGCCTGTCTTACCTATTGAAGACACCAAAGATGGATTTCCTTTCTGGACTTTCCACCTTTCCTCAACTTAACTTTTCTGTTCCAATAGCGCCTTACTTAACATGACCCGGTAGCAAGCAAGGTGTCAGGTGGTTACCATGTTTTCCCCAAAGTTAAGTATGCCATTGTTTCAATGTGATTTATTTGTTTTTTAACAAAAATAATCTACCAAAACATTTTTTTTCACCCCAACACCAGGGAGTGCTGCAGTATCCTCAGCACCCCACTTCCTGTGCCACTGATGAATGATACATTAAGCATGACATGCAGTTCTCATGGTAAAACATGTACAACTAAAGTGAGATTCAACACAATAAGTTTTTTTTTTTTTTTTTTTTTTTTTTTTTTTTTTTTTTTTTTTACTTTAATGAGGTCCAGAAATGCTTGTCTCAAATGTGATACATTCAGCAGTATAGTTATGTGCACTTTGGACTTTTTTTGTTCATTGTTCATGCACCTATGTTAGGCTACTTACTTGTTTCCTTATATTGTAACAAAAAAAAAAGTCAGTGTTTGTTTTAACTTCAAATTATATTCCATTTAACTCTGCATTACGTCATTTGTACTTATTTTTGTTAATGTATGTCACTTTTTTTTTAAATATGTCAATGTTTACATTCAATTTTAATGTACAATACATCCTATATTCTTAAGTAGTTAAAATTGAGATTTTGCATTTAGATGTGAGGAAATAAGGGAAAATGAAAATAAGGAGGTGGAGGTTGGGGTTACTGCATGGTGTTTTTGCTGTTATTTTGCACATCATTGAAAAAATAAAAAATTGAATGAAAATTTTCAGTCTCTCATGTATGCTTTGTTACAGCAAGTGTCTGTAAGTATAATGCAATAGCCTAATGCATGTGTAAAACCTGTTGTCTGTTATTGTTTGTTTTGGTGTAACTGCCAAAAGCAATTTTCTTTGCATTTCTGTGGTTTTAGGAGGTTTGACACAAAAAAAAAATGTATGGCTCTATGGTGACCTTTACATCAGGGAGTTCAGCCAAGAAATTTTAACCCCTTTCACCCCTGCTTATAGCCCACCACATTGTTTAAAATAATGTTGTTTAAAAAAAATATATACTGTTTTAAAGGGCTTGTTTTCAATCTTTTGCTTTCAACAATCATATAAAATTATTTCAATTAAATGTGGAAAAAAAACCTTGAGCATTTATCCAAGTAAATAATAAACAAGGCATGCCTGCTTCTACCTGTTTGTCACAACCACTTAGTTTACTGTAAAACTTCCAAGAAAAGAGAAGCATTGTTTAAAAAAAAAAAAAAAAATCATTTTTCAATGAAACGATAGTTTCATCTAACAATACTCAGCTACCTTAACCACAACATAATGCATAATTCATTAGACAAGCTATCACAATTTAGCGTTGCTGTCACAGTGAATATAAACCTGCAAGTATCCTTTTACTTTCGGCAAAGCATTACAGCAGGCCAGTGTGGTACTACCCTTAAGGCATGCAACTCCAAATTGAGTTTTTCTGCCTCACGCAAAAACATTAAAAAATATTATCACTTAAAAACCTGTGATACAGTGTGGGTGTGAATGAACAATCATATAGAAAGAATTCAGTACATAGTATATTGAACAGCCGCTATAATGACCACCCACAGATGTGACCCATGAAAACAAAAAGTCAGTAACAGAATGAAGTGTTCATTGTCACAGGTAGTGTTTTGTTACTCTTTTTAAACAAACTTTGCATTATCCTGTAGGTATGGATCCACCCAAGCAGATGACTGTGTCCGCCGTGGCTGAGGATATAGTAACTATTTCATGGATCAAACCGCTGGCTCCATTTGAATATTATAAGCTTTCTTACCAGTCAGACAGAGGTATTTAATTTTCCATATTTTTAACATGATTTTCTGGCACGCTATAATAGCATCATCATCCACCAATGTATCTTAATTATAGTTTTAAATTAGAGCCATGAATCTTTTAGTCGTCTTTTGCTGTGATTAAATAGTAAATGCATTTTAAGTTGAACGCGACAAGCTAGGAATGGAGACAAAGCTCAGTTTCTGTGTGTTTTCCCCACAGGTCGAGTAGACAGCGTTGTGATTGACAGTGATGTGACCAACTATACCTTGTCCAGTTTGTTCCCTGCTACCGAGTATGAGATCAGTTTGAACGCTGTCAGGGGGAGCCAGGAGAGCAAATTGGTCAGCGCCTCGGTCTTTACAGGTAAGGAAACAAGCATCATGTGACTTGAAAATAAACTTCAAGTAAAAAAAGTCAAATATTATTTCTTCATGTCTTTCAGTCTCATTTATTCAGAAAACAAATATAATTCAATTTCACATTGCAATTTAATACAGTTACTGTTATCTACAGTATATCCTAAATTGTTGAATAACAAGAGAATCCAAAATAAGATTGAACTTTAGATTAGTACTGAAACGATTAACTCTAGTAATGCGATTTGAATCAAATTTTGCTGCTTCGAGGATCCTTTTAATTTGAATGGCGTTGTAATGGTTTCTTTTCAAAGTCTTTGCATTTAGTCTTATTGATTTGGGTGGATGCACTGCCCTCTAATGGCAACAGTGAATATTACATAACTTATCCAACATGGCAGAATCCAGCTGCTCCCTGTTAAGACCAACATAAGTTAAGTTTTTTGTTTGAGCTAATGTTTTTTATGCATTTTTAATTTACTATATAGGTATATTTAGCAGTTTTTTGTGTGAATGTTTGTTTGAATGATTTGTTAAGAGCATTGTTTAAAAAAAAATTTGCATCTTATAGCATTTAAGCTAGCAGACTTTTGCAATTCATTTAGCCAATTGTTCTTTTGTTGTACTTAGATCCTCATTTATTTTTTTTATATACCGTTTGAGGTTAAGCTCAGGTATTTGAATTTTTTTTTTTAGATGAAAGGGCAAGTCCGTATAGTTTGAAGAAACACTCGGGAATTTTATTTTGTATTCACACTGAATGCTGTTTTGATAGTAAAATCTTACCAAGCCTTTGTTTTACATCTCTTTAAATTTATTCTGCAACACATTAAATGTTCCTAATCAGATTTTTCGAACTAATTGGTTGATATTAATCGATTACTAAAATAATCGATAGCTGCAGCCCACTTCAGATATAAAAGTTGAATTAACCATAGTGTACAATCTGCAGTGGTTGTGTCAGGAATCGTGGGCAATCCAGCACGGAACAAGGTGGGACCCAAATGCAGGAAGGCAAGGCAGGGTGGTGTTAACTCAAAAATGTTTACTCAAACTGACCAAAAAGTTCAAACAAAAGACCGGGTGTCAAAACAATATATTATGAATGAGGAACATAGCAAGGATGGGGGCCAGGGAACACACATCTGACATGGACAATGACGCAACAAGGAAAGACTAAACATAGGGAGGTTATATACACAGAAATTAGGCAATGAGAGAATGAGGACAGGTGGGTGACACAAATTTTGTGGGGGAGAGTTTTAGGATTGACGTCATTTGAATAAGGAATGTGAAGCAGTGTTTGGCAGGTGGCAGTCTATGGAGGACCAGGAGTGCAAAAATTCAGTAAATAAATACACAATTGAATAAGATATTAAATGTGTCATTAAAATGCTTCTATTTCAATATGTATTTATCTACTAGTATTTCACTATTTATTTATTTGTTTCAATTTATATTTGTTTATTTTATTTTTATTTATTTATTTTCCTTTTTATTTATTTGAACATTTATTTATTTCAATTTTTATTTCACCATTTATTCATTTATTTAATTTTTTTATTTATTTATTTCACTTTTTATTTATTTCACTCTTGCACTCTTGTTACCCTTGGCCGCATGAAATAATTTTATCTGACACTTGCTTATCAAACTCGGTGGGTCAAGCGACATGGCTCTGGAGTCAAGCTAGTGCTCTTTCTTTCCCAGCCTAGCAGCGTGGCAGCGATTGCTGAGGTTCTGCATGAGCTTTCTCGGGATTTTCTATCAGACATGTTAGACTTAGTAGAACACGTTGGCGCAGGAAATTCGGATCCTGAGCACGTGGCTTCAAAACATAGCGGTTTATTGTGAGAGAGAGCTAGTGCAGAACCTCAGCAATCGCTGCCATGTTGGCAAGGAAGGAGCACTAGCTTGACACCAGACCCATGTAGCTTGACTAGCTCAACTCAAACCCAGCATAGTTCATGCCCGCTCACAGAGTTTGATGAACCAATGGCATATAAAATTATTTCATGTGGTCTAAGGGGAACGAGAGAGTGAGAATTAAATAAATACATATTGAAACAAATAATTAATGAAATAAATATATAAAAATTGAAATAAATATTGTAATAAATAAATAAATAAAAATGGAAATAAATGTTGAACTAATTAAATATAAATTGAAATAAATAAAAAAATGAATAGATAGAAAATGAAATAAACAATGAAACAAATAAATAAAAATTGAAATAAATAAAAATGGAACTAAATAAATAAATATTGAAATACATGTATAAATATTGAAATCGAAGCATTTTAATGACACATTTAATAATTCATTTAATTGTGTATTTATTAAATTTTTGCACTCCTGGTCCTCCATAGCTGTCAGCATTGGTTGTTTGTGTATTTTGAACGAAAGAATGTAATATACGGTGGTACCGCCAAATACGAATTTAATTCATTCCAGGACCTGGTTTTTATTTTTGAAATGGTTGTATGTCGAGCAGAATTTTCTCAGAAGACAACACTATTATTTCCTTTTTCAATGGTAAGCGTCACTTTTTTCCTTTTTTCACCTCCTGCAGTAACCTTCTTCAGACCCACGTTGAGTTGTCTTACAAGAAAATCCACCGTGTGTCCGCCTTGTCGGAAAACAATTAAGCGAAGCTGTCATAAATCATCGTATTTCAAGCATGTCATTATATGTCGAGACAAATGACGACTCAAATTTTACATCTGATCTCGAAAGGATGATATGTCCATGTGAACGTATGTCGAGGTACCACTGTACCTTTTCTCAACCTTTGTTGCAAATAGTCACAAAAATCTGATCTCGCTGCAGTGACCTTCAGCTCGGTGTTGGAAGAAATAAGTGGAGAAAACACATTAAACGCCCATATCAGACAAAATGAAAGGGTACAGCTGGCATCTGGCACTGTGGCGAGAGATGAAAATGTCGACCCCCTGACCCAGTAATTGGTAACCTATTCTGCAGTCCATCTTACTGCGCTCTCTCCTCTTTATTCTTTCGCTCCACGTCTTGCCTCTTGAATCTTTTCACCTCCTTGCCCACTTTTCTGCTCCCCTCGCTTCACTGCTCTTTCTCAGTCTCCTCCTTTTCTTCCTCCACATTTGTGAGCGGAGGATTCACCTCTGATTATTTTTCCAATCGGAATCTAGCGGCAGGGTGCACTTTCACACAAATGTGCAAAAATATGGAACACACTTCTTCTCATTCAAAGAATTCCCTTTACATAAGATTAACACGCTCCCTGTGGTGTATGCATAATCTTTGGCGTGTGTGTGCGTGTGTGCGTGCATATAAGGAGGAGAGCGCTGAGGAGGAGAGCCGAAAGTGTGTTTGCATGTCAATGAGAAATGATTTGCAAAGAAAAGCTGTGTTCAAGCATTCACTGAAATAGTGGGGGAAAAGCTGAAAGACCTAATTCTTTAGCCTTTTTCTTGCTTTGCCCTTTTGTAATCTCTGTTTTGTTGTGCACTCTTACATCTCTGGTATGAGAACATAACAATCACCGTTTAGTTACAATGAATTGAACCTACCGGGTTGTAATATGATGAAAAGGACATTGTCAAGCTAGTTAGAAGTGGTAAATAACATTCTCCGTACAATACCCAAGCAGAAATCCTTTAATGTCTTTTCTTAACAATATCCTATTTGATTTTGCCATAGCTATCCATCATTGCCTGCAAAAAATGCAGGAAAGTTATTATAATTATCAGATTAGATTAGAAAAAGAAAAAAAATAGCAGTGAGCCATATTTCATTTTGCTACTCAACACTTAAAGTGCTGGCATTTAGGAAAAAACAGTTTGGCTTGAGAGTAAATGGACTCTGTGATGAGATGTTTAAGGACTAACAATGGGCTCATACCCAAAATGTCAGGACCTTTAAGAAATGATCTCTCCTGGAAAGACCATTAAAGTCTAGCTAATTTATCAGCTTCACAAAGAACACATACAGTAGCTCGGTCAGGTTAAAATTATACAGAGCTTTTAATCACATTGCACATAGAATGACAGAAAATATATTTGGGGAAATGAGATTGACATTGCTAAATCATTCACCCTGCCCAGTCACACCCTAATCTGACCAATCTTCCCTCCACATATCCTATTGATTACGAGGTGTATCTCCTCCTCACATGGTGTCCTCTCAGAATTGGTACATGTAAAGAGCTTCGAACGCTACTTGCAGCTAGGGAGCAAATGTCATGTTTCTGTATCACAATTTTCTCCTTTCTTTCTCTCTGTCCTCCTAAATCCTTTCCTGACCAGCTTCATTTTCTGAATAAACAACAAAATATTACACGACTATAAAGGGAATACAGTGGTACCTCAACACACGATCCTTTTAACATTTGACGTAAACTTTGACTCGTCATTTGTCTTGACAGATGACGACATGCTTGAAATACGACGATTTATGACAGCGCCGCTATTTTATTGTTTTACCGCAACACGGACGCACGGCGGATTTTCTTGTGAGAGAAATCAACATGCTTCCCAAGGAAGTTAGTCCATCCATCCATCCATCCATCCATCCATCCATCCATTATCTTCCGCTTGTTCCGGGGTCGGGTCACGGGGGCAGCAGCTTTAACAGGGAAGCCCAGACTTCCCGCTCCCCAGCCACTTCAACCAGTGCCTCCGGCGGGATCCCAAGGCGTTCCCAGGCCAGCCGAGAGACATAGTCTCTCCAGCGTGTCCTGGGTCGTCCCCGGGGCCTCCCGCCGGTGGGACATGCCCGGAACACCTCTCCAGGGAGGCGTCCGGGCGGGAGGCATCCGAACCAGATGCCCGAGCCACCTCAGCTGGCTCCTCTCTACCCGGAGGAGTAGCGGCTCGACGCCGAGTCCCTCCCGGATGACCGAGCTTCTCACCCTATATCTAAGGGAGAGCCCGGACACCCTGCGGAGGAAACTCATTTCGGCCGCTTGTATCCGGGATCTTGTTCTTTCGGTCACGACCCAAAGCTCGTGACCATAGGTGAGGGTAGGAATGTAGATCTACTGGTAAATCGAGAGCTTTGCCTTTCGGCTCAGCTCCTTCTTCACCACTACGGACCGGTGCAGAGTCCGCATTACTGCAGACGCCGCACCGATTCGCCTGTCGATCTCCCGCTCCCTCCTACCGTCACTCGTGAACAAGACCCCAAGATACTTGAACTCCTCCACTTGGGGCAGGATCTCATCCCCGACCCGGAGAGGGCACTCCACCCTTTTCCGACTGAGGACCATGGTCTCGGATTTGGAGGTGCTGATCTTCATCCCAACCGCTTCACACTCAGCTGCGAACCGCTCCAGTGAGAGTTGGAGGTCACGACTTGATGAAGCCAACAGCACTAAATCATCTGCAAAAAGCAGAGATTCAATACTGAGGTCACCAAACCGGACCCCCTCAACGCTTCGGCTGCACCTAGAAATTCTGTCCATAAAAATTATGAACAAAATCGGCGACAAAGGGCAGCCTTGGCGGAGTCCAACCCTCACTGGGAACGAATTCGACTTACTGCCGGCAATGCGGACCAAACTCTGACACCAGTCGTACAGGGACCGAACAGCCTTTACCAAGGGGCTCGGTACCCCGTACTCCCGGAGCACCCCCCACAGGACTCCCCGAGGCACACGGTCAAACGCCTTCTCCAGATCCACAAAACACATGTAGACTGGTTGGGCGAACTCCAATGCACCCTCGAGGACCCTGCCGAGGGTGTAGAGCTGGTCCACTGTTCCACGGCCGGGAGGAAAACCACACTGCTCCTCCTGAATCCGAGATTCGACTTCTCGGCGGACTCTCCTCTCCAGCACCCCTGCATAGACTTTACCAGGGAGGCTGAGGAGTGTGATCCCTCTATAATTGGAACACACCCTCCGGTCCCCCTTCTTAAAAAGGGGGACCACCACCCCGGTCTGCCAATGTCCCCGATGTCCACGCGATGTTGTAGAGACGTGTCAGCCACGACACCCCCACAACATCCAGAGCCTTCAGGAACTCCGGGCGGATCTCATCTACCCCCGGAGCCTTGCCACCGAGGAGCTTTCCAACTGCCTCGGTGACTTCAACCCCAGAGATCGAAGAGCCCACCACGGAGTCCCCAGACTCTGCTTCCTCAAAGGAAGGCGTGTCGGTGGAATTGAGGAGGGCCTCGAAGTATTCTCCCCACCGGCTCACGACGTCCCGAGTCGAGGTCAGCAGTACACCATCTTCACTATACACAGTGTTAATGGTGCACTGCTTTCCCCTCCTCAGGCGCCGGATGGTGGACCAGAATTTCCTCGGAGCCATCCGGAAGTCGTTTTCCATGGCCTCGCCGAACTCCTCCCATGTCCGGGTTTTTGCCTCGGCGACCGCCGAAGCCGCAGTCCGCTTGGCCAGCCGGTACCTGTCAGCTGCCTCCGGAGTCCCACAGGCCAAAAAGGCCCGATAGGACTCCTTCTTCAGCTTGACGGCATCCCTTACCGCTGGTGTCCACCAGTGGGTTCGGGGATTGCCGCCACGACAGGCACCAACCACCTTACGGCCACAGCTCTGATCGGCCGCCTCAACAATGGAGGTGCGGCAAATGGCCAACTCGGACTCAATTTCCCCCACCTCCCCCGGGACAAGGGAGAAGTTCTGCCGGAGGTGGGTGTTGAAACTCTTTCTGACAGGGGATTCTGCCAGGAAGTTAGTGCAGATGATAAAAAAAAGAAAAAGGTGACAGTTACCATTGAAATTTAGACAGAAATGATAGAAAAATATGAGTGTGGTATGTGCGTGAGTGAACTGGCTAGACAGCGTGGCTCACCTCCCACACACACAACAACAGAACATGAAAAGAGAAAGTAAAAACTTCCCACTCTCCGCACCTCTCTCAATGCTGGTCTATGCTTCTGTATCAACACCTGCTGACGTGACGCAAATGGACTGTGTTTGGTCCGCTCAGGCAATTGTTTCGAGTTCAGCGCAAAATCACTACCAATACAAACATTCTTGCGCTACACTCAAAAATGGACCAAGCTGACGAGAGGATCATCGAAGAGGTCCGCGAGTATGACCACCTGTACAAAGTTTCGTCAAGGCATTATAAAGATTGCTAAATGGCAAGAAATTCATGGAAGGAGATTGCTAAAAATGGAGGTCAGCGAATGCATAAAAAATGGAGGAACGTCTAAGACAAGTGTGTGTGTGTTTGGAAGCAAATTGCTCTCTTGTCAGTCACACGGTGCGTTCAAGAAAAGCATGCAAAACACAACTGCCACACACCCGATCCGTTACATTAATTTACATTAATTTCGCCATGTGTAACTGCCACTACTAATTGTACCTGCAGTATTTGTTAACGAATTAGCATATGTTTTTGAGTAATGTTACTCCAGCTCAGGGGTTAATGTGAGCCGGAACATGTTCCAGTACCTCTTGATTTTGGACTCCACGTGTTCCGGGTCTTATTTACTCCATTCCGGCACCTAGCGTGTGTGATTATTAAGGAAATAATTTCACCGAGCGATGTGGAGGAGAATGTGGGGTGATGAACTCTTCATCATCATCACTTGTTACGTTAGCACCCTCTAGACTAAATAACGCTGCGAATCACAGCACTTTAACGATAGGAGCACACATTATATAACACTGGAAACCACCACTCTAAGTCATGGTTGCCCAAACTTTTCATCAAGCATTTGGGCTGAACAGAAAACAGTCGCTTTAAATTGTAAAAGCTTGGCAGCGAAAATAACACAGGAACCTTGACGCTTTTTACCCCCTCATTTTATTCTTCTTTCTGCCACCCTAATGCAAAACAAACAAGTCCCTGGCGGGCGGCTATGCAGTCCACCAATCGGAGCGTCGCGCTGGTGCACCAATAGGAGCCCCGCGTTGACGCATAAATTACCGTGCCGATGACAGCCCCGGTGATAATACAATATAAAAATGTTTTTAAAAAATGTCGATCCATCCATCCATCCATCCATCCATCCATCCATCCATCCATCATCTTCCGCTTGCTCCGGGGTCGGGTCGCAGGGATAAAATAATAAGATGCATAGATTCATTTACAGAACATATCACAAGAATTGCAAGTTGTTTCCAATCTGCACTTTTGGTTAGCGATGCTTTCAACTCCGTACCATAGTAAAAGTCAACGCAGCGCTTCCTTTCTCTCCCCCTTATGCTCACCCACTTCTTCTTCTACGCCAAACTGGCAATGCCGGTCACACAGAAACGGGACAGCGGGCCCTTGGAGATGCTGGTAACAATGTTGTTTATAAAAATGTTACGTCATTTGAAAGAGTCAGAGATTTGTTGATGCGCTCAAAAGCTGCACCAAGAAATCAGCCCCTTACATAAATCGACAGATTTATGTAAAGACAGACAGTCTTTAAAGACAGACAAACGAGTCAGAAAAGCAACAATGAAAACAGGGAATGTTTTGGACAACTAAATGTGGTAAGCTAAATAGGCCGCCGTGCCAATCTTTTTTTATGTTTTACAAGTTAGACCTGTTGAAAAACTAATTGCTGACTGTTAGTCCCAACTGTGGTTATGTGGACAATTGCCCGTGCTGTGCAGAGTATAGCCTAAATCATTCTAAATTGTTGTCATAACATTCATACCATGGATATTATGCTTTTCATTTTTTATGATTGTTTTGCTGGTACCATGATTCCATCTCTCTTGTGAAGCGTCTTTGTGTGGCTTGAAAAGCGCTCTAGAAATACAATGTATTATTATTATTATTATTATTATTATTATTATCTGAAATTGAGGCTTATAAGTCCCACAGCATGGCAAGTGGGTTTTTGCATGTTGTTTCAGCACTATTTCTGCATATATTCCGGGACCTGTGTCCGTCTCGTCATCCCTGTGCTGTCATATGTACTTTGCGTTCCGGCACCTTATGATTTACAAATTAAGCACTGCTCCAGCTCCACCATTATTTTGAATGGAGAAATTCTAAAACGGAAGTTGCTTGCAGACATAAAGAAGTAATGCGGAAGTACCTCAGAAATTTGTCTATAAACAAGATTAAAAAAGAATGTCAAAATTGCAAAAACACTTATCCACTGTGGAGTTGAATAATTTTGAACAGAACTGTATAGTGTATTCTCATGGGAAATTCCCGCTCAACTTACAAACCAGGTCCTTGAACGGATTAATTTGTATGGAGAAGTACCGCTGTATTACATGTTTTTATAAACCAGCAACGTTGTATACCGGTGGCTTTTTCATATGCAATTCAGTGATTCTTGTATGTACGACGAGAGGAAGTCCATGTAACATCTTTCAAAAACACTTCTGTTTGTTGGGCCACACTGTGGGTGAATGGGTCATCCAGTGATTTGAAGGGCCATGGGTTCAAATCCAGCTTCCACCTGTGCCCGTTGTTGTATCCTCGGGCAATATACTTCTTCCTATTTACCTGTGTGGAAGGAGTGTGCGAACAAGTGTCAATCATGGTCAGAAGGGCCGATGGCTGAAATTGGCTGGTCCTGGAATTAATTAAATTCGTATGAAGAGGTACTACTGTATATCAAAACCCCTCTGTTGGCACAGTAAAACTGTTTCAGCCTTTGAAGAAACTCAGATTTACCACAGGTGAATAGAATAGAATAGAATAGAATAGAATAGAATAGAAATTGGGGATTTATCCAAAAGATGTTGTAATAAATGGTAAATGGTAAAAAAAAAAAAAAGAAAAAAATGTTACTTTGGACGCATGCATGAAGAGTGATTGCCTTGAACTGGAAGAACATGGAACCTCCTTCGTTAAGACAATGGATTGAGGAACTTTCGGAAGGCATAGGAATGGAAAGATTGACTTACACCGCTAAAGGAAAACAAATTGTATCAACACTCTAAAGAAATCTGGGAATGTAATTACGTCTTCTGTATTCAGAAGTTGTTTTTTTTTTTTTTTTTCATTTTTGCAAGCTATGTAAATGCATGTACGAATATGTATGATTTTTTTTTTAACTTAATTGGGTTGCTAAATATGACTTCCTTGTATCATCATTTTTTGAATTTTCAGTTTTTGTTTGTCTTTTATTTTTTATTTTTTGCAAAATAATAAAAATATGGGTGAAGAATAGAATAGAATAGAATAGAATAGAATAGAATAGAATACAATAGAATAGAATAGAGAGCTTTTTTAATAATGCTTAAGTAAATTCAACAATTCCAAGTGTTCAGAAAGACAAAAACTACAGCACAATGGCCAAAGTTCTACCTCACAAATCAGAGGTTGTTGTGAAAATGCTGACACTGGCCTCTCTGTGTGGCGTTTACCCCCATGTTTTCATGGATTGGTTTCCTTTCACATTTCAAAAACATAGAGGGCAAGTTAGCCAATGACTTAACATTGTCTGTAGGCGTGACCACAACTTAAAACTACTCTTAGGTGGATTAGTACTAGGGCTGCAACTAAAGATTATTTTCATGATCGATTAATCAGACAGTTAAGTAAACGATTAATCGATTTTTCTGATAAATGTCCCTTCTTTCAATTAAAAACACAATTTACCTTGAAGTTGTTTTAGGCATGTTGTAAGTAACAATGAAGACAAAATGGATGCGTATTTGATTTAACTGTATTGATTTTCAAATACGTTGGCAACTAATTTATTAATCGATGTAATCGATTAGTTGTTGCAGCCTTATTAAAGCCTGAGTTATGCTTCTGCATTGCGGTTGTTATGACGGCAAGCCGTTATTGTGGATCCAAAAACACAGACCAGGAGATCAATAGAGCAAATGTTTGTGTTTAATTAGTATAACAAAGGGCGCACGCTAGAAAGCGCGGATATAATAAGTACAACTTAGGACGCACGCTAGAAAGCGCGGATATAATAAGTACAACTTAGGACGCACGCTAGAAACGCGGATATAACAAGTACAACTTAGGACGCACGCTAGAAAACGCGGATATAACAAGTACAACTTAGGACGCAAGCTAGAAAACGCGGATATAACAAGTACAACTTAGGACGCACGCTAGAAAACGCGGATATAACAAGTATAACTAAAAGAGCACCCAAGATGGCGTGAATATAACAGAGTACAAAATCCTAACTACAAAATCCAGAAGAGCACAAAAGTAAATAAGATCAAACCAGAACACGACCGAAGAACGTCGGAAGGCACCGAGGATGACGATGAGCACACAGCGGTAAGCAAGGCAGGAACAAGCATATGCAATAGTCCGACACTCGCAGACGGTGACAGGAGTCCTTAAATAGTGAGCGCTCCTAATGCGCCACAGGTGTGCGGCCACAGCCCCGCCCATCCAGCTGAATCAGATGCTGGAAAGAAAAAACAACTGAGAAGGCATACAGATATGACAGAACCCCCCCCTCAACGGACGCCCCCTGGCGGACCACCTGGTTTCGAGGGATGAAGGGAGTGGAAATCCCGCAAAAGCGATGGATCGAGGATCCAGGAGCGGGGGACCCATTGGCGCTCCTCAGGGCCATAACCTTCCCAGTCGACCAGGTACTGCACCCCCCTTCCCCGCCTCCTAGAATCGAGAATAGTACGCACCGTATATACCGGCCCACCGTCAACCACGCGAGGGGCAGGAGGAGGCACTGGTGGAGGGTTCAGGGGGCTAGTGGAGACCGGCTTGAGCAGAGACACGTGGAAGACTGGGTGGATCTTCATTGAACCGGGAAGCTGTAGCCTGACCGCGACGGGGTTCACCACAGAGTCCACAGCAAAAGGGCCCACGAACCTAGGGCCCAACTTCTTGGAAGTCCCAGCAAGGTTCAAATCCCGCGTTGATAACCAGACCATCTGGCCCGGACGATAGACCGGAGCGGGTCCTCTGTGGCGGTCAGCAATCAGGCGGTTGCGGGCTGCAGTGCGGACTAGTGCAGCCCTAGCGTCCCTCCAGACTCTATGGGCCCTCCGCAGGTGCACTTGGACGGACGGCACGACGACCTCGGCTTCCTGAGAAGGGAACAGTGGTGGTTGGAACCCGTATGCCGACATAAAAGGCGACCTCCCAGTGGCTGAGCTAATGAGGGTGTTGTGGGCATATTCCACCCAAGGCAGGTGTGAGGCCCAGGAGGCCGGATGCAGTTGGCAAACGCAACGGAGGGCAGCCTCCAGCTCCTGGTTGACCCGTTCTGTCTGTCCGTTGGACTGTGGGTGGTAGCCGGAAGACATACTTGACGTGGCCCCCAGAGCTTTGCAGAATGCTCTCCAAACCCGAGACACAAACTGGGGTCCCCTGTCAGAAACTAGGTCAGACGGAATGCCATGGGTTCGAAAAACGTGTGTTACCAGCAGGTCAGCGGTCTCCAGAGCTGAAGGCAACTTGGGGAGAGCGACGAAGTGCGCCATCTTGGAGAATCGGTCAATCACTGTCAAGATGACGGAATATCCCCTTGAGCGTGGAAGGCCAGTAATAAAATCGAGTGCAACATGGGACCAAGGACGAGATGGAACAGGCAACGGACGCAGAAGTCCTGCTGGAGCTTGATGGGCCGATTTGCCCCGAGCGCAGATGGAACACGCAGAAATGTAGTCCATGACGTCCTTTCGCAAACCCGGCCACCAAAACCTCTGGGAAATGAGGAAGAACGTGCGGGACACACCCGGGTGGCAGGCGAACTTCGAGGTGTGCCCCCACTTTAGCACTCCTGCACGCTGAGCGTCCGGAACAAAAAGTTTGCCAGCAGGGCAGCCTCCGGGCACCCTAACACCCCGTAGAGAGTCTTCCACTAGCCGCTCAACCTCCCATCGGAGTGCGCCGATGATCAGGTTCTCTGGAACAACAGGCTCCTCTGAAGACATTTCCTCCACCGGTTCATGAATTCTTGACAAGGCATCGGGCTTCCCGTTGCGTGATCCCGGACGGTAAGTAATCACATAGTTGAAACGTGTCAGGAACAGCGCCCAACGGGCCTGGCGTGTGTTGAGGCGCTTGGCAGCCCGGAGGTACTCCAAATTCTTATGGTCGGTGAGTATTTGGAACGGCACCTCCGTCCCCTCCAACCAGTGCCTCCATTCCTGTAAAGCCTGAACTATAGCGAGCAGCTCCCTGTTGCCGACGTCATAATTTGCCTCCGCGGGGGTGAGGCGGCGGGAGTAGAATGCGCAGGGGTGTAGTCTCTGGTCGACTGCAGACCTCTGGGATAGGATGGCCCCCACTCCGGAACTCGACGCATCAACCTCGACCACAAAAGGAAGATCTGAGTCAGGGTGAACAAGGACAGGTGAGCTAGTGAATGCCCTTTTAAGACCTACAAAAGCGGCTTCCGCCACAGAGGACCACACAAACGGGCGTTTATTAGAGGTCAACCTGGTAAGGGGCTCGGCCCTCATACTATAGTTCCGGATAAAACGCCTATAAAAATTGGCAAACCCGAGGAACCTTTGTAACTGCTTACGTGAAGTGGGGGTTGGCCAATCTGCAACTGCCTGAATTTTGGCTGGGTCAGGCCGTAATTGCCCTTTTTCGACGATGAAACCAAGAAATTGCATTGACCCGCGGTGGAACTCGCACTTCTCGGCCTTGACAAACAGCCTATTTTCCAGAAGCCTTTGGAGGACCATGCGGACATGTTGGCGGTGTTCCTGCAAGTTTCTAGAAAATATTAAGATGTCATCTAAATAAACAAAACAGAAAACATTTAGCATGTCACGAAGCACATCATTTATGAGGCTCTGGAAAACAGCGGGTGCATTAGTCAGACCAAAAGGCATGACTAGGTATTCAAAATGTCCGAGCGGGGTTTTGAAAGCGGTTTTCCACTCATCTCCATCCCGAATCCTAACCAAGTGGTAAGCGCTGCGCAAGTCTAACTTGGTATATATGGTGGCTGACTTTAACGGTGCGAAGGCCGAATCTAATAATGGCAGCGGATATTTGTTTTTAACAGTAATCTCATTAAGGCCCCGGTAGTCAATGCATGGCCGAAGACCCCCATCTTTTTTGCCAACGAAAAAAAACCCCGCTCCCAACGGTGAGGACGAAGGGCGAATTAGGCCAGTTGCCAAGGAAGAGGTTATATAATCTCTCATAGCCTCCTGCTCAGGTTTAGAAATTTGATATAACCTCGAGCTAGGTAGTGGGGCATTGGGCTGCAAGTCAATGGCGCAGTCGTAAGGGCGGTGCGGAGGCAGGGTCTTAGCCTGGTCTATACTAAAAACCTGTTCGAGATCATGGTACTCGGCAGGAACATTTACTAAATTTACAGGCTCGGCAACTGTTTGGGCTTGATCCGGAAGTAGGCACGCCGAGCGTAAGCAGTGCGCGTAACAGAAGGAACTCCAAGTCACTACTTGTGTTTTAGTCCAGTCAATATTAGGGTTATGCATCTTTAGCCAGGGGAGCCCTAGCACAACCGAAGCCGATTTACATGGCATAACGAAGAAGCTACGAACCTCAAAATGGTTCCCGGACAGCTTTGTTTTAAGCGGGGGCGTTATAAACCTTACGTCCGCCAGGGGTCGCCCATCGAGATCTAGAACCTTTTTAGGAGTAGAGAGTCTTATTAATGGGCATTTAAGAGCATCAGCAACACTCTGGTCTATAAAACATTCATCTGCCCCTGAATCTATTAAAGCAGTGAACCTAAAATTAACCCCCCCATGCGAAACCTCTCCCGGCAATTGCAGTCTCATTTCACCTCGAGTTTGTTTTAGTTCAATCGACTCGTTGCGAGGCAAATCATTTGACTGATTGCCATAATGTACGAACCTGGTCCCCCCTCTGGCGAGAGGAACCCCAGGGGCCGAAGATCCAGGACGACGTGAAGAGATCGCGTCACAGGCGGCAACGTGGTGCCCCGGCAAGCCACAGTAAAGACATAAGCCCGCCCTCATCCGTCTCCGCCGCTCCTCCGTAGAAAGACGACCGCTGCCGAGTTGCATTGGCTCCTCCCCCGCCAGGACCGGACTCCGCGTCGGCGTAGAGGTTGGTGGTGATTCGACGAAGCCGTCTGCACGTAACGTTGCCGGACCGTACCGCGATGACGACCCACGACGGCCCCGCTGCTCCAAGGCTCGTTCCCTCTCGCGCTCCTTCAATCGATTGTCCAACTTCACGGACAAGGAGATAAGGTCTTCCAGGCCCGAAGAATCCTCCCGGGCCGCCAACTCGTCCTTCACCGCAGACGACAGCCCCCTCCGAAAAATTCCACACAGCGCCGCCTCGTCGTAACCGCACTCCGCGGCCAAAATGCGGAATTGGATGGAGTAGTCCGCCACACTAAGCTCGCCTTGAAAAAAATCCAGCAGGCGGCTGCCTGCCTCCTTGCCTCTAACCGGGTGATCAAACACTCTCACAAACTCTGTTTTAAAAGTCTCGAATGACTGACGGATTGCGGGATTAGCGTTGCTTACCGCCATTGCCCAAGTGGCCGCTTTACCGGCGAGGAGACTCATGGTATACGCTACACGGGACCTGTCACTCGCGAACGTATATGGCTGCTGGTCAAATACAAGGGAGCACTGGTGCAGAAATTGTCGACAAGCACCGGGTTCTCCCTCGTAACGATGGGGGTGTGGCAACACTGGCTCCCGGAAAGCAGCCGGTGGAACAACCGGAGACGGGGCGGAGTGATCGGGCGCCGCGGCAGCGTTACCTACGCCACCGGACTGTGCAGGTGGGGCCATATTTTCAATTCTAGTGGTTAGCGCGGTGATCACGTTCACTAGTTCATTTAACGATTGTTCATGCTTGCTGATCATATGACCATGACCGGCAAGCGCGTGGCGAATACCCTCCGAGTCTGTGGGATCCATGGTCGGACTATTCTGTTATGACGGCAAGCCGTTATTGTGGATCCAAAAACACAGACCAGGAGATCAATAGAGCAAATGTTTGTGTTTAATTAGTATAACAAAGGGCGCACGCTAGAAAGCGCGGATATAATAAGTACAACTTAGGACGCACGCTAGAAAGCGCGGATATAATAAGTACAACTTAGGACGCACGCTAGAAACGCGGATATAACAAGTACAACTTAGGACGCACGCTAGAAAACGCGGATATAACAAGTACAACTTAGGACGCAAGCTAGAAAACGCGGATATAACAAGTACAACTTAGGACGCACGCTAGAAAACGCGGATATAACAAGTATAACTAAAAGAGCACCCAAGATGGCGTGAATATAACAGAGTACAAAATCCTAACTACAAAATCCAGAAGAGCACAAAAGTAAATAAGATCAAACCAGAACACGACCGAAGAACGTCGGAAGGCACCGAGGATGACGATGAGCACACAGCGGTAAGCAAGGCAGGAACAAGCATATGCAATAGTCCGACACTCGCAGACGGTGACAGGAGTCCTTAAATAGTGAGCGCTCCTAATGCGCCACAGGTGTGCGGCCACAGCCCCGCCCATCCAGCTGAATCAGATGCTGGAAAGAAAAAACAACTGAGAAGGCATACAGATATGACAGCGGTGATGGCATAGCGACTACAGCGTCAATGAGCATTCAATAGTTCTGCGGCAAGAGAACGCGTTGCTTTGTAATTCACCGCCAAGCCACGAGAGGGGTGTGGCGTTGTGTTTGTACGGATTTGGGGGACTCTTGTCGACTTCCTCTAGTCTTCTTCCAGATACATAACAATGCCAACGGAAATGGAATGCTTGAATGTGGATCTTCAGTTCATCAACATTGTCAGCATCATACAAATGTTGAGGCGCAGGCGACGCAGAAGACTGTTGCGGAGGTGGTCATTAGTAGAGGTGTGCGAAATTTCCGATTCTTAGATTATTCGCGATTCGGCCGTGGAAGATTCGAGAACGATTCACAAACATCCGAATTCCGATTATTGAAATATGTCAAGTAAAGCGGAAGTAAAACACACTCAGCGCGCCGCGCGGTCTTCGGGACGCAATGAGGAACGGAGCGAGAGTAGTTAAACATCATGCTTGTCATTACCCGGCCCCTCGGGTAGTTTAAAGCTGCTGATACAGAATGGGGGATTTGAGTATAATCATTTATTGATTTTAACTGTTAACGTGATACTGAAATAGTCGTTTATTTAAGCCTGTGAGGCTTTTTTTTTTTTTTTTTTTTTTTTTACAGTTTTTGTAACTAATGTACAAAACATTAGCAGCTAATTGTGTGTGTGTGTGGGGGGGGGGGGGGGGTCATCAATAATCGATTTATAATCGAATCGTTAGGTGCCCAAAGATTCCCACCTCTCGTCGTTAGTGCAATGATGTTTGTAAATGGCGGTGATTTCGTGCTGAACCAGAAACAACAGTCTGAGCGGACAGGCCATTTGCGTCATGTCACCACGCGTTGACGCAACAGGTTGTCAGAATTTTGTGGAGCTGCACGTCCGACTTAAGCGGAGGGTCGTAAATCGGGTCTGCCTTGACGGCGTAGGTCTGCCGCAGAAGCATAACTCAGCATTACGAAGCTAGTTTGGACAGTAAGGTGTCCGCAAATTGACAAAAATGTGAATTGTTGTTTTCCAAAGTAAAACCGGATTTTGGTTCATGTTCTACTTTGACTTAACAAAGAGATAATGGAAATAATCTGATATTTACAACTGAGAAGTTAGATATGTTATAATTTCAAAAATTTAGACAAGTTTAAGGTGAAGGAGGTCTTAAATGATTAGTCGTTTATCAACATAGTTGTCGATTAATTTGCTAATTGATTAGTTGTAGAATAATCAATTCATTTTTGCACCCCTAATTAGTACACTCTGTTACAGTATGCTCGCTGTGGTGAATCTCTAATTGAGTTCAAAATCGTAAACAGCGTCAAATAAATGTTTGATTACGGAACTCAATTTTATTTGTAGAAAACTTTAAGAACAACATCAGCTGAAACAAAGTGCTCTATACAATCACAAATCGAACATAAAATAATTAGAAACAATTAGTGCTTGCATAATGTGGACTGGGAGTTTGTTCCATAGTTTCTTGGGCTTCAGTACCTTCTGGTGAGCTGACCTGAGGCATCAAGAGGACTTTAGGGATGGTGTTGCTCAGCGAGGTTGGGCAGGTTGAGCCCATTTTGAGATTTAAAGACCAATAACAGGATTTTCGAGCAAAATGTAAAGTGCACAGGCCAGAAAAGGAGTTAAGCGTTCCAGGAGACAGAGGGACAAACTTAATTGCATTACAATAATCCATCTCAGATGTGGTGATGTGATTAAAAGGAGATTAATTACTGGTAATAACAAAACCTCTAATGCATTAGGTAATTTAAACACACTGCTGTTGAATATCACACTGCCTAAATCATTTTAACTCCATTTTCTAGAGTCCTGCATGCAGGAAAATTCACTTTAGTTGCAGATTTCAACGTAATAACAGGTCACACCTAGGAAGTATTGCTGTAGCTTTTCTATCTGGTATACATAGTGGCCACTGGCACTGCACAAATTAGAATGACCTCATGGCCAATCAGCTTGTGTGCTCCTGGTTTGTGTGTGCAGGCTTTGCAGCCATGGACTTATTACTACAGCGTTATCCTCAAGTTCAAAAGATGCATTCATTGCATAATAGCATGCCACAAGACAATAGGATTAAAATGTAATAATGTAATGGAAATCAATGTTATGTTTGAATCATACTACAATATGATTAATGAGGAGGAAGAACAACCATTTACCACCATAATAAATAGTGTAACTGAGGTTTTACATACTGTTCAGTCCAACATAGCGCTATCTTCAGGATAGTGTTTCCCTGGCTTTGTGGTTCTGTTTTCATCCAGTGGTGCTATTAGCTCGCCTTCTGCTGCGTTGATTGTCAAGTGCAGATCAAAATTGACATTCAGTGGAGCATCAATTGGACCACACTTTAGGATCAGAGTGGACAGAAAAACCCTTGCTAGGTGGCAATTTTGCGCAACAGGTCCAATGTCACTTCGCTAGCCATGGGCAAGAGAATGAAATGCTTTCAATAACTGCAAAGGCTGGGCTGTCAGATTCTGACTGCCTCACATTTGTCTGAATGATACTTGACATCGTGATTCAAATGTATAGGGCCTAGTGTCTTTTGGGAATCAAAGCTATAAGGATTAATATTCTAGTTCAACCCTTTAATGACACCTCTTGCACACTGTAATCACATTATTTAAAAATACCTTTTCAAAAATGTTGTAAACATTTTTAACACATTTATGTTGCTTTTCTACCAAATAGAATAGTTATTTTGTCACTATATGGTGCAGCGTTTTGTTTGTAAGGGCAGGTTCGGGATATCTGGATCAGCTACTACGTAAATAGTGTGACATCATATTGTACCGGTGGGACAGCTAGACTAATTTGCCAATTAATTAGCACGTCACGCTACAGTGAAGTGTGCTAACAGGACTAGCAAACAAGAAACACAAATTCAAATCAGAGGACAGGAGTGTGTTCCCAGCATACGGAAGTGGATCAGAGCGAAATGTAACCTAAGTGGGGGTGACTTAAAAGCATCACATTTTGGATTAGGCCTATATTTAGGACGCTATCCAAGATTTAAAAATTATTGTTTGTGTTCTAATAAGTTTTCCGTGAGACCTCATGAAGCATGTCGACACAGTGACACACTGTGTTGACACAGTGTGGATACTGCTTCATTGAATACTGACACCTGCTGGACATAAAAAATCCCTACAGGCAACCCACTTGACAGACTGACACTGAATTGATGTCATTGCATGTAAAATCAAATCATTTAAGTCTTTGCATTCATATTGCATTTTTCCATATCTTTAAATTATGTGAACATATATTATAATGTGAAAATATAAGTAATAATGAATGGGTGAATGAGGATGCTTGTGGACTTTTTGTTTTGATAAAATTTTATTCAAAAACATAATCTTTTAATGTTTAAAATTTAGTTGGTTCCTTTTTATTTTATTTTTTTTAAACAAGAAATTTCACCTACTGTGGACAACACACACTTGCATGGAACCAACGATGCCAGCATGCACAAGAATTTCTTAGCCAGTTGAAAGAGGTTTGGATAAGATGTCCATTGGCTCCTCCAGTATTAAAGAAAATCTGCATTGCGTGCCATGTTCGGCTCAGCCATGCATCGTTGGACTTTTGCAATTTCATCTACAGTTGCATTGCCTCCTTGATTCCCCACTTCGTCATCTAAGTGGTACCATAGCCCATCAGAAAAAAAATGAAGTGGACAATAAATAAATTATAGTTTAATTACCGATTTCTAATAAATTACCAAAAAAGCTACTGTGGGAAACTAAAGGAATGGCTCTATACCTGTGTTTATTTTGGGATTATCAGAAAATTCATTCTCATGCTTAACCCTTACTACTGTACTGTGCTACCTGTGACATGTTCCCAGAGGGCCTGCCCAGTGGTTGGTTCTGCTGTGCTCAGTAACAGAGAAAACAGATGTCGGAGAAGTGTTCCATTATCTCCCAAAGTGCTAAAACACAAAAAAACTAAAGACTAAAGTGATGTATTTTTGTTGTTTACCGTATTTGTCGGACTATAAGTCGCAGTTTTTCCATAGTTTGGCTGGGGGTGCGACCTATACTCTGGAGCGACTTCTGTGTGAAAGATTAACACATTATTATATCATTTAACAAGTTATTTTGGTGTTTTGGAGTGACACTGATGGTTTGGTAAACTTATTAGCATGTTCTTTATGCTATTGTTATCTGAATAACTCGTAATAGCTATGTTACGTTAACATACCGGCCACGTTCTCATTTCGTTGTTCATGCATCATGTAACATCATACTGCACACTTATTCAGTATGTTGTTCTCTATTATATTTTTATTTTAAATTGCCTTTCATGATGACAAATCTGTTCTATATTTTGGATCTTATCAAATAAATTTCCCCCAAAAATGCGACATATACTCCGGTGCGACTTATACATGTTTTTTTTTTTTCCTCTTCGTTGGGCATTTTATGGCTGGTGCGACCTATACTCAGGTGCGACTTAAAGTCCGAAAAATATGGTAATTAGTATTGTTGTGATCCAACAGTTTGATTTGCAATATTTTGCAGGAAAGGGTTATGGTTTAGGTTAATTAAGATTATTTAGAACATTATTTCAGATTATTTGTACAGTAAGAATTGAAAAGACAGCTATTATTTCGTTGTATGATTATTCGCTAATATAGAAGAGGCATTTTTTAAATCACAATTTAATTCTTTATTTATTTATTTATTTATTTTATTTATTTATTTATTTTTAATGTTATTATTGTTCTATTACCACAGGTGGGTAGAGTAACCAAAAAAATTAGGAGTAGCGTTACTTCAAAATTATATTACTTAAGTAAAAGTAAAAGTAGTCCTCCAAAAAAATGCACTCGAGTACAGGTAAAAAAGTATTTGGTGAAAAGAATACTCAAGTAATGAGTAACAATGTGAGTAACTGCTTATGTTTTTGTTGGATTTTATTTTTTTTAAACAATGGTATTTTTTTCCGACCACAATGTTATCTATATGAGCTGTTCTTATAATGATACTGTACAATAAATAACCCATTACGTAACCACATTGAGCCAAAGAAATATAAAAAAAAAATGAAAAATAAATGTAATGTTTATTTTGTTGATACTTAGGCTAAAGGATTGTTTATTTCAGAAAAAATCTCTTGACATACCACTAACAACTTTTACTGCAAAAAATAATTCATGTTTAGTAACTGCAATGACGATCTTGTTGCTCCCTCTGCTTTCCGAACACACTGCAACTGCATTCAGTGATTCACAAGTGCAATCAGAAGATGGAGCAAAGTGATTGGATTATCAGAGACTTAGATAAAAGAGTTGCCTGTTTGTTTTTTTTCCTGGTCTTGCTCTATGTATTCCCCATTGCCAATCTAATTGACTGAATAAGCCTCGGCATAATTTGCTTAAACCTTTTGGCAATTAAAGTAATGACTTTGTTCAGGTTGACTCATCTATCCTAGTGATAAGGACTTTGAGTCACCGCAGTATCTCGATGAACAGTTACTTTTATTTTTTTTTTCCTTATGACAACAGGACAGTATTAATTACTTTATACAAACAGAATCGGGGCACATTCACGATCTTCTGTGTTTGCCTGCCATTTTCTACGTCGTGCAAAAAAAACATGCCTGAGTGGGGAATTGGGGTCGAAACATCGAGGTCGTAGGTTTAATTAAATTTGAATTCAGCATTGGCATGTCCAGCCGTCTGAGAACGAAATTAAAAAGAAGGTTGAGCAACAGCCGGTTAAGGTGAGCATCTGCTGCATATTTTACTGCTAATTTCACTTTGAGCAAGATGTGCTCACTTATTAACCAGTATTAATGCAAAATGCCAAGGAGTCTATAATTACCACTCAGGTGTGGATGTAAGAGTAAAAATAACACCTGACTGTATTTAATGTTAAACTAGGAGCAAATTTTTGCGTGGCCTTACAACAGTACTCAAATAGTTGGGCGCATGTGACCTCAGGGAACTTACTTTTTTGCCGTACTATAATCCACTCAGTGGGTGGCAGTGGCACTCTCATTTTCAGAGTGTGCGCAGTATTTTAAAACCAAACAAGAGCACACAGCAAAGCGCACAGAGCTAAGACGACGAAATATGATGAAGCGTATGTCAAATTTGGCTTTTGGCTTTAGGAAAGACTAGTCTGTTTACTGTGTCTAAAAATGTTTGCAGGGGACAGCAGTAAGCCAAATCAATTAAGATGTCACTTATAGACATTAGACCCCAGTTACATTGACAAACCGCTTGATTTTTTTTTTTTTTCAGCGAAAACGTGCGATATTGCCAACAATCGTCCAGCTTTGTCAATGTTACATCGGTAAACCAGCGAGCACTGTTAGCATAATATAAGGTGGCGTACCAAGTTGCTCAGTGCAAAATAACACCACACCATAGAAAAGAAGCAGATACTGATTGCAGCTAAAATAAAATAAAAGTTGTCCCTCGGTCCAGTGGCACTTTGTCATTTTTGTTCTATTAAGTTTTGTTTTTTCGGTCTATTTCTTTGGCATATTGTCCTCATGAGTTGATGTTGCTAATCAATTTGAATTGTTTTTTATAAAATTTTATTTTTCACTATCAAATGGTCAAAAATGTACCTTGAGTGTATTTTTACAGTTCGGATGTGACTTTTTTCCTTCTTTTCTTTGCAGAGGTGCATATATACGGTAATGATAATAATGAATTTATAGACAAATGATACTATTTACAGTGGCAGCAGAGAGATGGGGGTGGGGGCAAATGTTCGCGTCTTCTTAGGGGGGCATAAAACAAAAATAACTGAGAAGCACTGCCTTAAAAGTTTATTACCTGAAGTGATCATGACATACTGAGTTGCTTTCTTTTTTTTTTGTTTTTGTTTTGTTTTGTTTTTTGCATGGCAATACAGCACGAAATAGGTCATTTGTTAATAACCTTAATTGTTGCAATTTTAGCCATGGACATGCCATCAGAATTGACTGCACTCAACATCACTCCACAAGGAGCCCTGCTGAGGTGGAACCCCCCTATGTCCATTGTCGACAATTATGTGCTGACTCTCACACACAACCAGGGTAAGTTGTTTTAACCTATCATTTTAAATTGAAAAAAAAAAAAAAAAAAGTTGCTCACCAGTGTTTTTTTTTTGTTTTTTTTGTTTGGCAGCCCTATTAATTTCTGCCGTAGTCTTTCTTGGACGAAATACTTACTACTTATCAGTCTTAGTCATATGCAAACCAGTTCCTCCTCCCATCAGATCGAGGACTAGCAGTTAATTGAAATGGATTAAGCCTGTAAATTGGGAGCAAATCAGTCCAAAACCTGGTCTAAAAAGCCACTTTGCCGAGATTTAATCAGAGTACGAAAATAGGGCACATTTCTTTACCTTCGCAGAACCCCTTAGACTTACTCACCGAACCCCAAGGGTTCGATCAAACCCTGGTTAAGAACCACTGGTCTACAAGGACAATGCCAACTTGAGAGGCTTTTCCAGTGGTTTTATTTGCAACCGGTGTTCCACCAAAATATGCTACACGGCGAAACTACCAATGCCCACTGCACTTGTGTGCGCATGCGCACAAAACCAGCGAGTACTTACTATTGTCGTTTTTATTGAGTCCTTTTGATGCAACCTTTCCCTTGGCTCAAAACATTTTTGGCGTGTGTTTTCCTGTGATAGCTTTTAAGCATTGTGTTTGCTTGTGGTAGCTTTGAAGCAGAGTGTTTATCTGTTGACCAAATTAGTGACTTATTGTATTTAAACAACCCTTCTTTGATATTATTACACTTAAGTGCTTTCTTAAGGCAAACAAGCTGAAAGCGCACGGTAGTACTAAAGGCTGAGTTATGCTCCGGCGTTGCAGTGAGGACGCAGTGACTACGGCGTTATTCGACATTCAATGGTTCTCCGGCCAGGTGACTCGTTGCTCTGTAATTCACCGCCAAGCCACTAGAAGGTTGTTGCGTTATGTTTGTACGGTTTTGGGGCATGCTTGTTGACGTCCTCTTGTCTAGTTTAAGAAAGAAAAAATAAACAATGCAAGATGGAACGCTTGAATGTGGATCTTCAGCCCATCAACACTGAAAAAATATTGATCATACAAATGTTGAGGCGCAGGCGACACAGAAGACGGTTTCGAGGCAGTCTGTCCAACTTTTGATGCTGCATAGAGAGTTCTAGCCTCGGGTGAAAACCAGCTAGCTGTGGCGGCTAGCTTCAAACTAGCATCGAGCACTGCGTCCAGTGTTTTGTCCGAGGTCTGCAAAGCCCTCCAGCCCGATTTGTGTGCCGTGTTCTACAGCTAGCCAGTGGGAAGCCATAGCAGATTTATGGCATCTATGGAACTTCCCAAACTGCGTTGGAAGCCTTGATGTTAATGTAAGCACCGAGGCACTCTCAATCAGTGATGATGTATCGTGTGTGAACTGTCTGTTGTTGAAAATTAAACATCAAAACAACTCTTTTGACACAAAACCTGTGCTTTAGTCTTCATATACTCAAAGTGTGACACGTAAATATGTCACAGACTCATAGCAAACATATGTTTACAATAAATGATGAAGTGCACCAACCAAAAATACGACATAACGTGATAAAAAGCTGGCAGTTTTTGGCTGACTGGGTCACCGCTTGGTGTTGCCACTCGATTCCGAACACATACGTCTCGGTGGTTCTTCCATTTTTTTATTCAATCGCTGACCTTGCCATTTGGCAATCTTTATGATGTCTTGACGAGACTTGCTTTTCTATGATACTCCTGTCGGCTTGGTCCATTTTGCGTGTAGAAAAAAATGTTTTACAATGGCGCTGATTTCGCGCCGAATCGGAAACAACAGTCTGAGCGGAACAATCACAGTCCATTTCCGCCACGTCATATGCGTTGACGTGACGCTCGGGTTTGAAAAATCAATAGGAACACATCAGGCTACGGCGCAGGGTCGTAAATCGGGTCTTCCTTGACGGCGCAGGTCTGACGCAGAAGCATAACTTGGCCTTTAAAGTGCCAAATTTGCCGGTGAAGGATATTTTGGCAGAACACCGGAACCACGGAGCACTTCCACTGTAAGCCGTAGCCGACGCCAACAAAATCAGTAAAGAACTTTAAATGATAAAGCAACTTTGGATATTATCTATTGTCAAGATAAGAAAACAAATATTACCATGTGTTTCAAAACAAGAAAGCTTGGAGCGCAGCCTGGCTTGGAGAAAATCACTGTTTATACGTCTTTGGTAGCGAAGCCACCGGTGATGGTCAGGGTGGGGCGCAGGACATGTCACATGAGTGACCTGACCCAAACACTGCTATGATCCAGGCTGACAGACACGTACAACAAGAAAATGTCAAGTATTGTGAACATATGATGGAAACTACAGCACATTTTCATCTCGTCGTCTCTTCAACAAACACTGGCATTCTTCTCATTATGTTTCAGTCTTTAAAGACCTGTTTTTAGCTTGTTATCGTCTCATCGTCATAGTGAAAAACTTGTTCATCGACAAAATATTTTTGATTTAATCTTTGTCGATGAAAACAACAGTGTGACTCACAGTATTATAGATGAATAAGAACATTCACTTCCATTTCCCTTGAAAACGAGGTCACTGTAGGACATGGTCAGATTTACTGTACACCTAATCATTCAGGCACTGAGGACTGATGTGATACAATAGACAAACATCAAGGTTTTTTCCATCAAGAGCGCGGCGCATCCTCGGAGGCAGCATACAGCCATTTGTCTTTCCTTTGCCATCCTTCATCATGCTTGCTTGAACTTAAGGCCGTGCAATAAAAAAAATTGCAGTTAGTGCACAGCATTCTTTTTGCAATGCTGCCTGTGTCCTCCCTCACTGTCTGACAGCCTTATCCAGATAAGTGAAAGATGGCCATATTGCTTGGCCTCAAAGGGTCTGTTTATAATTTGCTCCCTGAACCATCGGAGACCTGCCAAGTTACTGGAGCAAAACTGGCTTCAAACTGCTTGACATGCACAATGTTGTCTCGACTGCCACTGTCGGCAGTCATTAACCTTTAGCATTTAGATAATCACGATGCTTTGCCTTGACCGCAACCATTTTATTCTGCTGTAATCAATTATTTAAATTACCGTAGATCTGAAACACAACCGCTCTAATAAAGCATTGATTGTGTTAAAATTGTGAGTCTGAGTAAACAATCTGTAATGCAAGCTGCTGTAATAAAGATAATGACATTTGCGGCTAGACAACCAATAATGTATAGAAGAAATACATTTTGTGGTACGAAATACAGCCTACCTGATTGAGCTGTCAGAAAGTGAAAAGTCCCTTGAGCCCAACCATCATTCACTGGCTGATTTTTATGAACTGGCAGAAAACAAATGTCAGGGGATGCCTAGTTTTCATTATTTCAGCTACATGGCTGTCTAGATAAAACGGTAGGCTATTGCTCAGCTCTGTCAATGTGCAAACTAAACCACCGATACACCAGCGTATAAATGTAGTGTTCGACAAAATGTCGAAAAGATCTCCTAATGTGTGTGTAACTGTGTATTTAGATATACAGATAAGTAGTTTATTTCATTGTGCTCATACTGTAATTTGAGAGCACTCATAAAATGCCTCCCTTCTAAAGAATATGTAATGAATATTTCAAATTTATTTACTGGTTTGAGCGTTATATACCACCTAGATGCATAACTGAGTGCTATAGGCGTTCCTTTGTGCCCACTGCCATCAGACTTTATAACGGCAGAGGTCTGTGCTCTGAAAAAAAATGAAAAAAAAAAAAAAAAAAATCATTATTATTTTTACACAAAACTCCAAAAATGGGCCAGACAAAAGTATTGGCTCCCTCAACCTAATTTTTGGTAGCACAAACTTATACAAAATAACTGCGAACAACCACTTCCGGTATCCATCAATGAGTTTCTTGAAATGCTCTGTCGGAGTTTTAGACCATTCTTCTTTGGCCAACTGCTCCATATCTCTGAAATTTGAAGGGTGCCTTCTCCAAACTGCCATTTTCAGATCTCTCCACGGGTGTTCTATCCGATTCAGGTCTGGACTCATTGCTGGCCACTATAGAAGTCTACAGTGATTTCTCTCAAACAATTTTGTAGTGCTTTTTGAAGTGTGTTTTGTGTCATTGTCCTGCTGGAAGACCGATGACCTCTGAGGGAGACCCGGCTTTCTAACACATTATGCTACATTATGCTGCAAAATTTGTTGGGAGTCTTCAGACTTCATAATGCCAAGCACACGGGACAAGCAGTCCAGTACCAGAGGTAGCAAAGCAACCCCAAAACATCAGGGAACCTCTGCCATGTTTGACTCTGAGGACCATGTTCTTTCCTTTGAAGGCCTCGTTCTTTTCCCTGTAAACTATATGTTGGTGTCTTTTCCCTTGGTCCCTTTAAGTTTTGGCAAACTCCAGCTTTTTTTATGTCTCTGGGTCAGAAGTGGGGTCATCCTGGGTATCCTTCCATAGAGTCCCTTTTCATTCAGACGCCGACGGATAGTACGGGTTGACAGTGTTGTACCCTCGGACTGCAGGATAGCTTGAACTTGTTTAGATGTTAGTCGAGGTTCTTTATCCACCATCCGCAAAATCTTTCATGGAAATCCCTCGTCAATTTTTCTTTTCCGTCCACATGCAGGGAGGTTAGCCACAGTACCCTGGGCTTTACACTAATTGATGACACTGCGCACAGTAAACACAGGAACATTCAGGTCTTTGTGAACTTGTAGCCTTGAGATTGCCCATTCTTCCTCACAATTTTGCTTCTCAAGTCCTCAGACAGTTCTTGGGCCTTCTTACTTTTCTCCATGCTCAATGTGGTACACGCAAGGACACAGGAGAGATGTTAAGTCAACTTTAATCCATTTTAACTGGCAACAAGTGTGATTTAGCTATTGCAACCACCTTTTATGTGCCACGGGTAAGTAATAGGTGCTGTTAATCACTCAAATTAGAGAAGCATCATCATTTGATTTTTCAAAGGATGCCATAGTTTTGTCAGACCAATTTTTGGAGTTTTGTGCAAAATGATAATGATTTAATTTTTTTCCATTGTCGTTTGTGTTTTTTCATTGCAAGCAAAATAAATGAAGATATGACTACTAAAGCATTACCAAAGCAGAATAGTTTTCTGGGAGAAATTTAGCATTATCTGACAGAGTAGCAGGGGTGCCAATACTTTTGGCCAGCAGTGTATATGTCATACATTGTCTGAGCTGCTGCACTGCCTGCATTTCCACAATGAGGGATTAATAAAGGCTTATCTTAAGTCTTTTAAGGAGTTTCCCTTCTATTTTTCAGTGACGGCAGATACATTCCTCGTAGAGGGTAACAAGCAGGAGCACCAGCTGTCCAACCTGAAGCCAAGCACCTCCTACTCAATAGCCCTGTATGCCACCAAAGGACCCTTAACCAGCGGCACTGTCATCGCCAACCTCCAAACACGTAAGCCAAGTTGTATCTTATTTTTGTGGGTAGACGATATTGCACTTTGTTGCGACCATTTAAACCGCAGTTATTTTAACACATAGACAATCTCACAATCACAAGCTTATATTCTTCATGATGTCAACCAATGCTGTTTTCATCGACGATGACAAGAACTAAAATATTTCATCAACGAACACTTTTTTCATGACGATGACGAGACGATAACGAGCTAACAACGTGTTTTGGGACACTAAAACAGTTTTCGTCTGACAAGATGAGAACAAGGCGAAAATGCGGCATACCTTCCGTCACGTGTTCACAATGTGTGACATTTTATGTGTAGTTACCCTGCATCACAGCAGTGTCTGGTTGTGTCACTCGTGATGTGCCTCCCCATAATACGTACAGTAAGCTTTGATTATGATGTGCAAACTGTTAAGTACACTGACACAAGAGCTACTTTCTGCCACATCTCACTGGAAAACACTCGCCAATAATGAATTGTGATTTAATGTTTAAATGTGTTGGAGCGATGTGAATGAAATACACATTTGGGAGAAACATGGGACATGGTGAAACTCCCAAAACATAGACCTTGCTCCACACCTCTAATTATATTCACCTTTCCAAGAAGGACTAACACATTTATGATTTTTTTTTTCCTGGCTTAGCAAAGTTGCAACTTTGTAAACTTTTGGGGAGTTTGAAAAGAGTGAGCAAGCAGAGATCATATTCCCTGAGGAGCAACAACTTTTCCTGCAGGAGGGATGAGACTCAAACATTGACAACATGCCAGGGCTGCAGAGACCTGAAAACATAAATGAGGCAGAGAAACACAGCGTGGAGCCATACTTGTGCTTAACATGCACACAGTGAAGCGAGTAAACAAATGTCGAAGGTGTTCCACATTTGCAAACAATAAGTCTTACCTGATGCATCATGTGCCTCTGCACTTCAGACCTCTTCAGTCTTGAAAACGGAAAACTAAAAGTTGAATTGATGCTCCTCTTCGGCTTTTCTGACAGGAACGAGGGAAATGTATGTTCTTCTATTTTGGCACATACAAGGCAACACAAGAACCAGCTGTCTTGATGATGACATGAACCACTAGGGGGGAGACTAACTTTAGCACTGCACAATCAGATGAGCTGAATTGTCAGGATCTTCAGAGTGAGATTTGACATCAGGCAACTTGATTGAATTAACAAGAGCCTTGAATAACGATTCAGCCAACCATTTTTTTATATTGCTTATTGCGTTAGTCTCCAACTTGCAGTGACTCCAATCTCAGCTGAATATTGGGTGAAAGACACATTTTACTGTGAATAGAACCCAGTAGCAAGATACTACCCCAACTATACCATAACTGCCTTAATTTAACTAGTAACCTTTTATTTTCCAAAACAATTTTTTTAGTGGGCGTTTGTCTCATATATATTACATTTTGTACACACGTACATACATAGAAATACCTATTGAAGGTAGTTGTAACTCAAAACCACAAATATTTGTCAATTCAAAAATACTAGAAGATTCGGAGCGGAATGAAGCGGAGCAGCGCTTTGATCCCGAAAATATGATGCCAACTGCCAAAACCCCATGTTAAAAAAAAAACAACAACAACAAAAAACTGCCAGGCTTCCACACACGCATCTCCAAGAAGAACAATCTTCAAATGTCAGATTTACATACACAACTGTGAACAACAAGCCTAATAAAGTGCTTGTGTAGCGTAATCCGTTTCCACAGATATTTATTATTTATTTATTTATTCCACGTAGTTCTGCCCAGCGTATCTGTCTCAGTTACTGAGTCTGACAAGTCATGTCGATGTGCAGATGCATGCAGCAGACCACCCTGGACTCTGCTGTCTGTTCAATTTGCTGACATACTGACATGTGATCAGCATGGATAGTTAGCTCTGATTGGTCCAAATGCATGTTTTTTGTTTTGTTTTTGTTTTTAATTGACAAAAAGAGCGGACAAAAATGAGCTTGTGGAATTAATGCAATAAAAAGGGCAATGCAATGGAAAGTTGATCAGATCTTAAAGAAAAAGGAAAGAGTTGAAGAGTTTCATTTTATTTTATTTGCTTAAAACCTGGAGGTCCAGAACATCTTCCATGTTAATGTGCACTTTGGACTTGTTTTTGTTCATTTATGTTAGGCTAGGCTACGTATTTATGTCCTTATAGTTTAAAAAAAAAAAAAAGTCAATGTTTTCATTATCTTCAAAATATATTCCATTTCACTGTGCTTAACATGTCATTTGGACTTATTTTTGTTATTGTATGTTACTTGTATCGTTATCCCCCCCCCCCCCCCCCCCCAAAAAAAAAATAAGGCAATGTTTATATTATCTTCAATCATAATGAACATCATATGCTCTTAAATAGTTAAAATTGATGTTCTGCATTTAGGTTTGAGGTAATGAGAGAACATAAAAAATCAGATACATTTTTAGATGGAATTTTGAAAATCTGTGAAAAAAATGCTATTTTGAATGAAAATCAGTTCCTCATTTATGTCTTGTTTCAGTGTAATGCAGTAGCCTAATGCATCTTTTGTGTTTTATTGTGTGTCCTATGTATAGCTGTGCCAAAAGCAGTTTTTGCATTTCGGTGATTTTAGGAGGTTTGGAAACCCCACCCCCCTTCATCCTGGAGTGGCTTTTGTATCATTTTTTTTCTCATTCACTCAATCCCATTTTACATGTAATTGCCTAGTTCATTCCAAGCTCTATTAAAACACCACATGAGATTTGTTGCCATGTCCTCTGTAATGCTTTTTTTGCCCACTAGTGGCACTTAACTGTAACTAGTTTATAAAAGGTACCACCTCATTCTACAGATGTTGTCACATGACTTGTCAAGCTCATAGAAAACACGGAGTGCTAAAAGATGAGCTATCTTGGGCAGCCATTGCTTGATCTTTCATCTCATTGATTGTGTCTTGACAAAGCATCGCCTGTCAGTTATCATCAAAAAACATTTCTTAAAATACATTTTTCGTTTATCGAAGCTTTCGTATATCAAGATACCGCTGTACCGTACTACAACTGCTTTTTTCTTGTTGATTAACTCAATGCCTGCCATTAGTAAGGAAGGACTGGCAGTGCATCTTCATGTTAATGTTTTTGACGGACGTCTATTGTCGTCAATTGTAGTCAATGAGTTAAATTGAATAACAAAACATTACACACGATTAGTTTATGTCCAATTTGATGTTTTCATAATATTTTTGAAAGACCATTTTAATCATCTCTATTGCCTCAAGATGATGATGGTGGTGACGAGCATTAAAAAAAATTGGCAAAGTGTAGCACAATGGACGAAACAAATTAATATACACATTTACGTGGAATGAGAACTCTCCTATATGAAATTATGGCGAGAGTGATCTCATTGTTAGACAGCGTGTTTCACCCAATGATGTTATTACAAGTTAAATGGCTGGAAAGTAATGTAATACACCAGGAGGGTTTATATATAAGCCTTAAGGCTGCAGCACTAAGACACCTCCTGAGAGCTTGCTTTCTGAAGTGTTTGGTGTTTGAAGCTGCAGAGCTCCATCCTGCGGGCTGCATCACCAAGCTCTAAAGCTGCCACCACTGAGCCTGCGTCTGTTGCTCGATATATTTTATCTTTAAAATGATCTTTATTTTGAGGCATCGCACTTCATATTTTTTGTGAATGTAGATGCACGGCCCTGCCTCTTTCCGATGGCCTTAAAATGGTCACCAATTTGTTTTATAGTTCACAAACTGGTCACGGTGACCTCTCAGATTGTGAGGTTCCTGTCCTAATTCCAGCTCGCCTCACCTTATAACTTTGTGTGGTCCTGGATTTTTACCTAGCCTAGAAACACAGTGTTGCGCTTGGGTGGAAATGAATATTTTCAGAAATATGCGGATCATAAAAGACTTATTGAGTTGTAAAATAGCACTCATGGTGGGTGGGCAGACACTCCAGAGAGCATGGTATTTGTTTACAAGCAATTAAAAAGTTAATTTTCCATAAAATATCCTCTTTAAATTGTCAACCAAAACATTGGTTATAACATTAACAAGAAATTGTTTCTTTCAAATGCACATTTAATAAAGGGACCATCTGCTCAACCTGAATTCAGTTGTTGCTTATGTGGCAGAAGAATAGTGGATGTGAATTTTACAATATTTATATTCAGCCGTTTTTGGGCAATAAATTATTCAAGTAAAGGGGCGTCACTAGACCTAATACAATACTGGGGCACTGGCGAGTGGACCAGTTTTTTTTTTTTTTTTTTTTTTTAGCACTTGTCCATCATAAAGAGTCAGAGACACCATTCTAAACTATATATAATTAAACCAAAATACAAATTCTGTAACAAAAAAAAAAAAAAAAGGACTTTTTTTGTTTTCAGCCATCGGTGTTCAAAATCAAAATTTGGACATCCCTTGTTGATAGTCGATTCACCTCTGCTCATGCTCATCAACTTCCATTTCTCCTTTCACCACTTCCTACACTTTTCTGCTCTACTTTGTCTGGACAGAAATGGGGATATATTACTGAAACTGCAATTAAATAGTGTTTCTCAACTGGTAGGTTGTGACTTAAAAATGGTTTATGTTGCCTAGATTGGTTACCTACCTTACCTCTTATTCCTGCTTTCTTTTATCCTTGCTGCGAGCAAATAACTTTTTAATATCCTTCTTGTTCCAGATTACAGGGATTACTGTAACAAATAAAATTCCTGTAAACAGCTGGAAATTATGATGAGCATGAGCACACATACAAAATTGTTAGAGGTTATATCCCAAAGATAGGCAATTCATAGAGATTGATTCTATTGATTTTGGTCATATAAACAATTTTGCAAAAAATAGCATCAGCATTGATACAGTTCAAATACAACATGTCATATTAAGACAATATTTTGACAAAGCTCTTGAGTGAGAGTCCCTCACTCAAATTGTATTTAATTGTCATTGCTAATCTGCTATTTCAATTTGCGACCAGAGAAGTTTATTGCAGTTAACTGCCTGATAAGTATAGAGTAAAACTGAACCATTTAAAATCACAATTCATTGAAAAAGGCAACCAAACATCAACACAGAGGTAAAAAAGCACAGCAAAGATGAGCAGTTTATCTGGCACTAACCTTTAAAGCAGGTGGGAAGATGTAATTTGCACCACCGACTGTAAAATTGGCACTTTGACACATGCAACATAATGTTGATGCTGCATTCACGTGTTGTTGGAGTAATCGAAAAAAATCATTCTCTATTTCATGGTGTCTATAAAAAGGCACCAAACAGTCACTCAACTTGTGATCTATTGTTGGAGCAATAAAATAGGCGGCCCGTCTTTGTAGCAACCATGTTTTAATCCTACATTACGACTTTACAACACATCAGAATTTGGGAACTCACATCTCCTAATACACATGAATGCAACATATCTCCCAAAAGTCCTTAGCGGAAGTATTGACTCATATAGTGCTGGCCAAAAGTATTGGCTCCCCTGCAATTCTGTCAGATAATGCTCAATTTCTCCCGGAAAATGATTGTACGGTAATTCACAATGCTTTGGTAGTTATATCTTTAATTCTTTTGCTTGCAATGAAAAAACACACCCTTTGAAAAATAATGTGATGCTTCTCTAATTTGTGTAATTAACAGCACCTGTTACTTACCTGTGGCAAATAACAGGGGGTGGCAATAACTAAATCACACTTGCAGCCAGTTAAAATGGATTTATGTTGGCTCAACCTCTGTCCTGTGTGCCTTGTGTGAACCACATTGAGCATGGAGAAAAGAAGAAGACTAAAGAACTGTCTGAGGACTTGAGAAGCAAATTTGTGAGGAAACTTGGGCGCTCTCAAGGCTACAAGTCCATCTCCAAAGACCTGAATGTTCCTGTGTCTACCGTGCGCAGTGTCATCAATAAACGAGAGATTTCAACAAAAGATTGTGCAGACGGTGGATAAAGAACCTCGTCTAACATCCAAACAAGTTCAAGCTGTCCTGCAGTCCGAGGGTACATCAGTGTCAACCCGTACTATCAGTTGGCGTCTGAATGAAAAGGGAACCAATGGTAGGATACCCAGAAAGACCCCACTTCTGACCAAGAGACATAAAAAAGCCAGGCTGGAGTTTGCCAAAACTTACCCGAGAAAGCCAAAAACGTTTTAGAAGAATTATCTCTGGTCAGATGAGACAAAAGTAGAGCTTTTTGGGAAGAGACACCAGCATATAGTTTACATGAAAAAAAAAATGAGGCCTTCAAAGAAAAGAACACGGTCCCCAAAGTCAAACATAGCGGAGGTTCCCTGATGTTTTGGGGTTGCTTGGCTACTTCTGGTACTGGACAGCTTGACCGTGTGCATTGCATTATGAAGCCTGTAGACTACCAACAAATTTTGCATTATAATGTTAGGCCCAGTGTGAGAAAGCTGGGTCTCCCTCTGAGGTCATGACACTTCAAAAACACTAAAAAACGGTTTAAGAGAAAGCACTGGAGACTTCTAATGTGACCAGCAATGAGTCCAGGCCTGAATCCCATAGAAGACCTGTGGATTTATCTGAAAAGGGCAGTTTGGAGAAGGCACTCTTCAAATCTCTGAAACCTGGAGCTGTTAGCCAAAGAAAAATGGTCTAAAATTCCAGCAGAGCATTGTAAGAAACTCATTGATGGATACCAGAAGCGGTTGTTCGCAGTTATTTTGTCTAAAGGTTGTGCTACCATGTATTAGGCAAAGTGTGTAAATACTTTTGTTTGGCCATTTTGTGGAGTTTTATTTAAAGTGATAATGATTTTTTTTCCATTCTCTTTTGTGTTTTTTTTATTGCAAACAAAATAAATGAAGATATTACTACCAAAGCATTTGTAATTGCAATCATTTTCTGGGAGAAATTGAGCATTATCTGACAGAATTGCAGGAGTGCCAATACTTTTGGCCAGCACTGTGTGTCTATCACAGCCAAAGTTATGTCCATAAATTACCATATTAAAGAGCAATGTGTATATTGTGTATATTGTGTGAATAGCGTAATATGACCAATATTCAATAGGTGCATTCTGTAGATTATGCTATGTAGACATTAAACTCCAAAGTATTTTAGTTATCTATGTATTTATTTATTTTACCGGTGAAATTTATACTGGGGCACTGCAAATCAATACTGGGCCACGTGCCCCAGTGAAATATGTCTGGTGACGCCCATGTTTTAAGTACATGGAAAACACTGTGTTGTGCTTTAATTATACTATTAGAATATACATAAAGCACACAGTAGTGTATACACTACAGGCTTTCACAACATCTTTAGCATCTGACCATGTTCTTATCCTGATTATTTAGTGAATTTATAATAAATGTAAAAAAAAAAAAAAAAAAAAAAAGTTTCCTGGAATTCAGGGAAAATGGCTTATAAATATTGATAAGTCAATACAGTGTATCACAAAAGTGAGTACACTCCTCGCATTTCTGCAGATTTTTAAGTACATCTTTTCATGGGACAACACGGACAAAATGACACTTTGACACAATGAAAAGTAGTCTGTGTGCAGCTTATATAATAGAGTTAATTTATTTTCCCCTCAAAATAACTCAAAATATAGCCTTTAATATCTAAACCCATGGCAACAAAAGTGAGTATACCCCTTAGTGAAAGTTGTCAATATGAACATACAACATGATAACTGTCAATATTTTGTGTGACCACCACTAGCTTCACAGGTTGCCACTGGAATGCTCTTTGTGCACCTCCACCTTCCGCTTGAGGATCCCCCAAAGATGTTCTATTGGGTTCAAGTCTGGAGACATGCTTGGCCAGTCCATTGCCTTTACCTTCAGCCTCTTCAGTAAAGCAGTGGTTATCTTGGAGGTGTGTTTGGGGTCATTGTCATGCTGGAACAGATCCCTGCGACCCAGTTTCTGGAGGGAGGGGATTATGCTCTGCTGCAGTTTTTTACAGTACATGTTGGAGTTCATGTTTCCCTCAATGGAATGTAACTCTCCAACACCTGCAGCCCACCCTGCCCATGACTTTCCCAACACCATGCTTGACTGTAGGCATGACACACTTATCTTTGTACTCCTCACCTGGTCGCCGCCACACATGCTTGAGATCACTGGAACCAAACAAATTAATATTCGTCTCATCAGACCATAGGACAAGGTTCCAGTAAACCCTGTGCTTTGTTGACATGTCTTCAGCAAACTGTTTGCGGGCTTTCTTGTGTACCGTCTTCAGAAGAGGCTTCCTCCTGGGGTGACAGCCATGCACACCAATTTGATGTAGAGAGCGGCGTATGGTCTGAACACTAACAGGCTTACCCCCCACCTCTTCAATTTCTGCAACAATGCTGACAGCATTCCTGTAATTAGTCACATGAAATTTTGGAGGGAAAATGACAAGCAGTACTCAATTTGGACATTTAGGGATGTACATAGTTTCTAAGGGGTGTACTCACTTTTGTTGCCAGGGGTTTAGATATTAATGGCCATATTTTTAGTTTTTTGAGGGGAAAACAAATTAACTCTATTATATAAGCTGCACACAGACTGTTTTTCATTGTGTCAAAGTGTCATTTTGTCAGTGTTGTCCCATGAAAAGATATACTTAAATATCTGCAGAATTGTGAGGGGTGTACTCACTTTTGTGATACACTGTAGAAGATAAAAACAATTGAATCAATACAAAATGTAAACAACATTTTTTTCTGTTGTTACATTCTCTCTCGGCAGTGCATAATATTTTGCACGTCCTGTTATTATTATTTTTTTTCATTTCATTTTGAGCTCACTCTTCAGTAAAATTTTATATTTTATCGCTATAAAAAAAGAAGGAAAAAATCATCAAGTTTGCCCTCATCCTGCAAAGTAATATCCCCTTTTCCAAAGCATGAACAAATGATCCCATCTGTTACCTCTGTGTCTGTTTATTCCATAAAGTATTGTTTATCCTCTCTGTTAATGTTCTGCTGGATCCATTTCCAAGCCAAATCCACAGAACATCTGCTCACCTGCGCCAATGCTTTCAATTTAAAACATCTAAATGAAGAAATCACGGCTCACGGTCAATTTATACTAATTGAAAAGAAATATTGCCCTCTCCCCTCTCGACTCCTCGCCTATCATCTCAGCACTAGGCTTCATCAAGACAGACGAAAGATAAACCCGGTTCATTTTCAGCCTCTTGCAGCCAGAATGGAAGCTTGTCAGATAAGAAAGTGGAGGGCACTGTGGACTCAGAATGGCAATGTAGAAGAAGTAAATGGAGAAGATAAAGTGTGCAATAGAGAGGCAAAGCCCAGGGTGAGGTGGGAATAGATGGTAAGGTGGGGGAAGCAAAAATGAGCTTCAAGGTGGATTAAAATAAGGTTGGACGCTTTTGAAAATTTCCACGTCAGCGTAGACTTCATCTTTTTCTTAAATCTGAGAATCAACCATTGAGTCTTCACACTCTCTTAAACATTTTTCTTTGTTCTCTATTTAAATGCATGGATTAAAATTCTAGATTGCAGTGACAGAAATCTATCAACAGGAGGCGTTGTTTGGTGTAATGCATGAAGGAATAGAGGCCCTTGATTAATTTACAAGCAATTTTGTTTGTTAGTTTTGGAGTCCTGTCTTGTTTTTTGTATATTAGGTTTGTTATGCTGTTACAGCCCTCTGTTGGGCTTTAGCTTCTAATTTCTCTTTATCCACTAGACCGGAGGTCAGCAACCCGCGGCTCCAGAGCCACATGCGGCTCTTTAGCACTGCCTTAGTGGCTACTTGGAGCTTTTTCAAAAATGCTTGAAAATGGAAAAAGGACGCAGGAGGGAAAAAATGTTTAGTTTTTTATTTTGTTTTGGAGGAGGGCTAATAGTGGGGCGCAAAGCGATGCCAGGGGTGGCGCATGTGACCTCGGGGAACATGCATTTTTTTGCCATAGTAGAATAAAGTGTACTTGCACATCCACTCAGTGGGTGGTAGTGGCGCTCTCATTTTCAAAGTGCACGCAGTATTTTTGAAGTAAGCAAGAGCACACAGAAGAGAGATGTGTGCCGTTTTCGAAAGCCATTTTCCGGCCGGACTCGCGCAGCGACCCACTGTCTTCTCCGGTTCTCACGTGTCCGCCCGAGAAGTGACATTTTCGGCTTGGGATCGTCACGACGACCGCCCTCACCTACAGTTCTCCCTCGGCCGCCGAGAATGCGCTTTTTTCGGGCCATTTGCCTTTTGGCTTTGACATTTAATACAGTGGTAGATGAGGAAAGACCACTGTTTACTGTGTCTAAAAATGATTATAGCGGACAGCCGGAAGCCAAATCAATTAAGATGACACTTAAAGACATTAGACCCCAATCTCATTGATAAGCCGCTTGGTTGTTTTTCAGCGAAAACGTGCTGAATATTGCCAACAATCTTCCCGCTTTGTCAGTGTTATATAAGTAAACCAGTGAGCACTGTTAGCATGCTCAGTGCAAAATAACCCCACACTATTGCAAACTGGAGGTGATACTGTGAGCAGCGAAAATAAAAACTGTCTTTCTGTCCAAAGACACTTTTTTTTTTTCTTCTATTCAGTTTTGTTTTTTCGGTCAATTTTTTGGGCATGTGGTCCTCATGAGTTAATGTTTCTAATCAATTTGAATTTGTTATTATTTACTGATTTTATTTTTCAGTATCAAATGTTCAAAAATGTACCTTGAGTGTATTTTTATAGTTTGGATGTGACTTTTTGTTTTAATTCAGGCAAATTGATGCGCCTTGTCTTTTCTGTTACAAACAAAACAATGTTGATAAAGTTATACTTTATAGGTTGATCTATGTTATTTTTCTCTAAAAGAAAAAAAGGACACAATGTGAGGCAGAGGCGTACATATAATAGTAATATTATAGACAAATTATACTATTTACAGTGGCGGCAGAGTTGGGGGGGCGCGAAACATTTACGTCTTCCTTAGGGGGGCGTAAAAGAAAATAATTGAGAAGCACGGTTCTAATTAATAGTGTAATGAAGTTAAACTTGAGGTGCCATCGTACAACAGAGCAGTCACGTGGCGCGTCATTCTCTTTAGGATTCACTGCAGGCAAACTAAACATTTACTGTATTTTCCCCATTATAAGGCGCATCGGAGTATAAGGCGCACCTTCAATGAATGGCCTATTTTAAAAATGTTTTCATGTATGTATTGAGCGTACTGCATTATAAGGCGCAATTGTAGTAGTAGAAGTAGTAGTGGTTGGCATTGTGTTATGCATCCACAAGATGAGAGCTGAGCTAAATGGAATGCCATGCCATGATTAACCAATATTGATCCATCTATAAGACACATAGGATAATAAGGCACACTGTCGACTTTTGATAACACTGAAGGCATTCAGGTGCCCCTTACAGTGCGGAAAATACGGTAATTATGAAGGCTCATTATGTATTGGTAGCTAACTTAGTCATTTTGATAGTTGGCTAATATACTGTAGCTAAGATAGATGCATACAGTATGTGTTGCCTTCATATAAATCTTTTTTTTTCTTTTTTTTCTTCAATATGGCTCTTTCAACATTTTGGGTTGCCGATCCCGCAATAGGCTCTATTATTATGAACTAACAAGGTTAAGCTATTCAATTGGAATGAATCCACTGTGTGTGTGCAGTTTGCTCATGATGAATTCCCAGTTTTTATTTTTGTCTTTGGATTTTGAGACAGACTGGACTAGATTGTGACTTCATTGATAAATTCTTATTGGGTTATCCATTTTCATCATCATCATCACGGCTCTTGCATTGGGGCTGGTTTCCGGTCCTATAGCATGGACCAGGTGAGCTAGGCCCCTCCAGTACTGGCGGTCTTGTGCCATCAGATTTGCATCCTTCCGTGTTGTTGGAGGTCTTCCGCAATGGTGTCAAGCCAGGGCTTTCCTCGTGTTCGTCTCCAGCCTGCAGCCTTTGGGTCAAACTTTAGGATGGCTCTTGTCGGGTGGTCAGGGGGAAGACGGAGAACATAGACAAGCCAGCGGATGTGGCGCTGTGCAGCCAGGCGGGATGCTCTGGGCAGATTTGTCCGGCACGCAGGGTTTCGTTGGAGATTTGCCGAAGCCACCTGATGTTCTCCATGGTTCTGAGAGCCCTGCTGTCAAATCCGTCTATTCTTGCGGCCAGCGTCTTGTTTACGGGCCATGTTTCGAAACCATAGAGGAGAATAGAGAGGTGGTGTTGTAGATTCGGCGCTTCGTCTTTCTTGAGATGGCCTGGCTCCATTTTCACTGATTCAGAATAAATTACTTGGGTTTCAAAAGCCATATTTTTCAAAATGTTTGAAGGCACCAAGCAAACCTGTGTCGGAAACAGAAAAAAAAAGAGTTTCAGTCAAATGATTGTTTCAATTTAATCCATGTAAGTGTTAAATTTTTTAACGTGAAAAGACATTTTTGAGACTGCTTAATGACTGAGTTGTCGCTGATCACATAATAATGAGAAACTTAGACTGTGTGTTTAGGGGGGTCTTGATATTGTTGTGGATATTTCTTGTGTGACCATCAAGAGAGTGGGAAGCCGCTCAATCTGTATTGCAATATTTGTTTAGTAACTGAAAAGTATATAAAATGAGGCTTCACATATTGTATAGTTGCTCTTATTTGGACATTCTTTAAAGTGCGCAGTGTGGGAGACTCTGAGCCCACTGGCACATAGTGTGATGTAATGAGCAGTAATACTTGGGTGGCCTTGACAATCGCCAGTTTGCGTTTGAGGATGTGATGCACATGGAGCTAATGTGGAAAATGGTCTTGCTATTTCACTCGCTTCATTCCTGAGGGGTGTTTATAATAGGCCAGAGATTGTTCAGTAGATTTTTATTTATTTGTTTATGCCAGAAAGTCAAATACTGATATGGATTATTGTTTATTTTTCACAGATTTGATAGATATTGCTTCTCAGTAAGTTTATAATGCTCAATTTCCTTATAAAAAGCAACCAACTTAGGTCTACATTACTAATCTGATTGTGCTATTCAGTAAAGGCAAACTGAACAAATAAATACATTTTATGTGTCGGAAAACATTCAAATGCAACTAAGTCATGGAGAAGAAACTTAAATGTCCAAAAGGGTTTGCTCACAGACACACTTTCAAAAATGGGCAAACATAAGATTTACTTGCTTGTTGCATTTCACAGTTGATGTGCTTACAGAAACATCAATTTAAACCTTTATAGTGCAACTAACTATTTTTGGCAAAAAAAACCCAAAAAAAACCCAAAACAAAGACCTGGTGTAGGCCATAATTTTATTCCCCATCTTATGTACCAAAATGTTATATCCACATATGTGGACGCCAGGTCTGTTATAATTATATTATTTTGAAATATGAATCATTATTTTTATATAGCACTTTTATGAATGAATGAAATTATGAATGAATGAAATGTTAAAATGAAAACACTGGTTATGAACCCTAGTAACATTTATTAAACGTTTTATTTATTTATTTTTAGCTATCAGCAGTGTTGGGAAAGTTCGTTTTATACATGAACTTTTAACTAAAGTTCATGGTTTAAAATAATTTATTAGTTCCTTTCTTTCTTCACCCCAATAATTGCTACAAGCTATTATTGACAGAGCCTATATAAAACCACAGACAACAATTATTTTCTCCACTTTAACACATAAACTGTGTCAGATTCATCTTCATATTCAACTTCAAATTAATGTCGGTACTGACGTAAATCTCGCCTAAATGTCGGTACTGGGCCGGTGTTCTGTCAGATTTTTCACCCCATCAGAAATTGCAATTTTGCGGTAACGCCCATGACATAACGTTACAAATGATTCCAAGGTAAACACCAAAAACTTTCCATAAAGAAAGGAATATGTACCTATGTTTGGTCATGGACGCACACGAAGGATAGTTCTCCTCACACACATCCTACCATGTCACTGTGCTCAACCTGACTGCACCCCTCTCTCTTCCTGTTAATGTCTTCCATGTGCCATTAAGCATTTATTTTCGCCGTATTTATGTTGCACATGTATGTTTTTGATGTAACTTGTTTATTTAGCACCTTTAGATAATATTGACTATCCAACTGAATGCAAAAGAATGCTTATTCACCGTTATTAAAGCTTCTAGCGCAAAACCTGCTGTATTTCCAAAGACAACACATCCGTGACAGGCAGCTTGGGTTGCAAGGTTGGATAGTTTTCCTCTATTGAGGTTTGTTTTTTAATATTGTGTTATTAGCGTATAGCTTTATCTGCAGTTTTCAGAAAGGCTCTAATTCTAAACTCATGAACGAGGTTATGAATGCTGCTCACAACAGCTAGAAAGAGCGTGTTCACTGTAAGGTTCATGAGATAGAAATATGATGCGTTCAATTCATGTTCAATTCACACCTCATTGGTGCAAATGGCTGGCCCCATAACTGTCACCCCCTAATTATTTTATTTGTATGTTAAAAGGTTTTTTTAATTTTTTTTTTTTTATTTTTTTTTATTTTTTTTTTATAATATTACAATAATTTTACTCAAAACAGAATTCATTTGGTACATATTTGAGTGATATAAACACATGAAAAACAATAACTATTAGCAATGTATTTTTAGTACAAAAAAAATACTAGAATGAAATTAACATATGTCATGCTAAATTTGAAACAGTACAATTTAACCTTAAAGGTCCTGAGATTTCTGTATGTTGTGTGTAAGCTTAATACGGGAAGCATACGTTTGTTTCTGAATATGAATATGGGACGATTCAGTTTTTCAAGGGACTGGACATAAAGTGCTGGCCAAATGTATTGGCACCCCTATAATTCTGTCAGATAATGCTTAATTTCTCCCAAGAAATGATTGCAATTACAAATGCTTTGATAGTAATATCTTCATTTATTTTGCTTGCAATGATAAGATACACAAAAGAGTATGAAAAAAAAAATCATAATCATTTTACACAAAACTGCAAAAATGGGCCAGACAAAGTATTGGCTCTAGGGGTGTGACAAAATATCGAAATGGTGATATATCGTGATACTATGTATCCCAAAAGGTTATCGATATGCTCCTGCCAAGAATCGAGATATCGTTTTAACAAGGTGTCAATATCTAAAAAAAAAAAAAAAAAAAAAAAGGAACCAACATGTTGCTACCAAAATCTTCCACCATAATAGTGCCTCAGTTAACTCTAAGGCTGCATTGACGGTGCACGACGCCCAATTCATTTAGACTGGGGGTTTTCAGGGCATTTACAGGTCACTTGCGGTTCATTTTAGGGCAGTTATAGGTCATTTCCTGTTGAGTTTGAGTCACTGCCTATTCATTTGGGTGATTCCCAGGTCACTTCCTGTTTGTAGCTCAAAATCAACAGGAAGTGACCCATAAAATACCCCAAAATCAACAGGAAGTAACCGAATATCAACAGGTAAATGACCTTAAATGGCCCAAAATTACCTCATTTCCTGGCATTGGTTGCCACTGACGGCCATAGACGTTCAATCCGTTTGAAGTGGGAGGGATGGCAGCGAATGAACGAATGTTCATTCACTGCCACCCACCAGACCCAGCCACGGCTCATCTTCAATGCCCTTGCTAATGGAAGGAGATTTTCACTCAAAATCTCTCGATACATGGCCCCATTCATTCTTTCCTTTACACAGATCAGTGGTCCCTGGTCCCTTTGCAGAAAAAAAGCCCCAAAGCATGATGTTTCCATCCTCATGCTTCACAGTGGGTATGGTGTTCTTCGGATGCAATTGAGTATTATTTCATCTCCAAAGACGAAAACCTGTGTTTCTACCAAAAAGTTCTATTTTGGTTTCATCTGACCATAACACATGCTCCCAGTCCTCTTCTGGATCATGCTCTATAGCGAACCGCAGACGGGCCTGGTGTGTGACGTGTACTGGCTTCAGCAGGGGGACACATATGGCAGTGCAGGATTTCAGTCCCTGGCGACGCATTGTGTTACTGATAGTAGCCTTTGTTACCTTGGTCCCAGCTCTCTGTAAGTCATTCATTAGGTCCCCCCGTGTGGTTCTGGGATTTTTGCTCACCGTTCTTGTTATCATTTTGACACCACGGGGTGGGATCTTGCATGGAGCCCCAGATCGAGGGAGATTATCAGTGGTCTTGTTCCATGTTCTAATAATTGCTCCCACGGTTGATTTCGTTACACCAAGCGTTTTACCTATTGCAGATTCAGCCTTCCCAGCCTGGTGCAATTTCGTCTCTGGTGTCCTTCGACAGCTCTTTGGTCTTGGCCGTAGTGGAGTTTGGAGTGTGATTGACTGAGGTTGTGGACAGGTGTCTTTTATACTGATAATGAGTTAAAACAGGTGCCGTTAATACAGGTAACGAGTGGAGCCTCGTTAGACCTCGTTAGACTTCATTACAAGAAGTTAGACCTCTTTGAAAGCCAGAAATCTTGCTTGTTTGTAGGTGACCAAATACTTATTTTCCACTCTAATTTTTGGAAAAAAAATCTTTAAAGATCAAAAAATGTGACTTTCTGTTTTTTTCCACATTCTGTCTCTCATGGTTGAGGTTTACCCATGTTGACAATTACATGCCTCTCTAATTTTTTCAAGTAGGAGAACTTGCACAATTGGTATTTGCCCCACTGTACATGCTCGAGGCGTGACTGACGTCACATTTGTCACACATTTGTCTCTTCCAAATTAGTGCTAGCTATTGTCTTATTGCCTGCCATTGACAACGATAGACATCCAATCAATTTAAACTGCTGTACTTGTATGGCGATTTTCATAAACTATTTTGCTGTAGAAAGATAAGGTTAAACTACAAGGATGTCACTGTGCAGAATTACCACTTTGTTGTACACAAGATTTGCTTGGCATGGCTTCATCCTCCTAGTCTATTTTCAGACATAGATCAAAAAGCCTAAAAAGAAAACCGAAATCACTTGCAGATGGGTCCCTCAGCACTTTAACGTTGTCTCCAGTATTTAACAGAAGCAGCTTAAGTTAAACTGAAGATGGGTCAGTGCTGCTTTTCTACATCACAGCTCCTTAAGAAGAAAAATTATGCCTTAAACAGTCCTCTGGTGACCTGAAAAAAAAAGTTCATCCAGCCCATGTGTCGCCCAGTCGTCTCTTTGAAGCCTTTTTTAAGCAATTATCCGTCAATGACACATCGGCAGGTCAGTCAAATGTTGCCCGCTGTGTCCCATTTCCAGGGTATTAATTTACAGCCCGTGAGGCGACATTTGCTCACCGCAGCTGCTCTGACCGTTTTACTGCCACTGATAATATCGTCTGGTGCATCTGGCCTCGCCGTGAATGACTCACACGATTTCTTATTAACAAAGCGAGGATTAGACGGACACCTGACCTTGAGCTCCACTTTATTTATTCTAATTCATGGAATGTCACATAAATTTGTGCATTTACTGTCTTTTGCCATGAGCAACATTTAAATCTATTCAATATTAATATTCTAGAGTTTTGTCTTGGAGAGTACAATGGGTGCAAATAGAGCAGCGTATGTTAGGACTGCTGCACACTTGGCGATATTGGGCACCTGACTGAACTCTCACACAACATGCAGTGTTTGAAAACTGTTTCCATTAATGACATGACTGAACTCTCACACAACATGCAGTGTTTGAAAACTGTTTCAATTAACGACCGTTTGCTCCTTTAGCTTTTCTCAAAATTGGAATCATCGTTGCATGAAGACTAGCCAATAAAAATCCACATAAACAAAACTTAACTTTATTAGTTATGAATATTTTTATGGTCTACAGGCAACTTTGAACAGAAAAAGTTGGGTCCTCAGTTCAGAAGGTTGTTAAATATTCATTTTAATTTCAAATTGCAGTAGATGCCAAGAAAATACATTTCACATATTTTGGTTTGATTGATATTTTTTTCAAAACCCTTTTCCAAGGATAAGCGATGCAAATGATAGATTAATACTGTGTAACAAGTAGGGCAGCATCAAGTCTGTCCTTTAGATATTCAACCACAGGACTACCTCAACAGCTCCTCTTCTGGCAACAACTCGACTGATATTTTCATATTTATAGTCAGAATTCAGTTAAGTGTTAAATGGCCTCAAAAGGATGAATAGGGCATTCGGTTTGCTAACAGAGGTGGATAGAGTAGTCAAACAATTTACTCAAGTAAGAATGCCGTTACTTGAATATAATATTACTCACTTAAAAGTAGTCATCCAAAAAATTTACTCAAACATAAGTAAAAAAAAAAGTATTTGGTGAAAAGTATAGGTAAAGGTAAAGGTAAAGGGTTCAGCGGCAACTTATTCATTGCCTATGTGGGAGGTGACTTCTCGGTGAAAGTGAGCGGCGGTGGTCGTTTTGGACGGAGCGGAAAGTCTTGAGTGAATTTTCACTAAAAGAGTGACTTTTTCTATTTTCACAGCACCGCCGAGCTGACATCAACAACGCATCCAATAGCAGAGGGGCAGGCGTACAGTAGTTATATCTGTTGCTATCAAGTTGTTTCGGCGGACGGATACACACAAATCATGGTCGACGTAATCTTGATAAATGCACTTTTTTAAATGTTTGCAAGCTCTGGGACACTCGAAAAATGACTCTGATACCTCTCCTTGCTAAGGTAAATGATACCTCGATATTCGTTTGTGTGAAAATGTAGTTCCCGAACAACAACAAAAATTATTCACCTTCTCACCGAAACTACTAAAACTCTACACGACTATTATTATGCCCCCTACTCCTTGAAATAAGAAAAGTCGCTGTTTTCTTCAGAAACATTTTTTTTTTAATCGCATTGGTGCTTGGGACTATAGTAAATATACTTACCACTTTTCACTTCCTGACAGTGTCTACGTCAGACTACGTGGCTCCTCCCATTTTGCGCTTTGCACATTGGGCTGACGCTAGTGTGAAAAAGCCTTTATTTTTGTCAGGGTTGTGGGGTACTAGATTCTATCCCAGACTACAGGCGAAAGTTGGACTACACTCTAAACTTGAATCAGGACAAAAAAATTACCTAAAAATCATCAAATTCCCACAAAAAAAATCTACAGAGATATCCGAAGCACATGAGTCTCCTCTAGGGGAAAAAGTATATTTCCTACCATGAAATTGTCTATCGGTGCCCAAAAAAATCTGGGCGAGAGGTAGAAATCTGCACTTTTGAGTAATGTTGAAGGCAGCACATTATGTGAAATTTTTAATTTTTACGGTGCTTTAAAGATGATGGAACAGGCCAGCTTGTGTGTGGTCATGTGACTTTATTGTTGAAATAATGGAGCCATATGACTGTTGATGCGACATCTCATTGGTGAAATAGGTAGAGCCCCTGTGGGCATCTAAGTAGTAGATGAGTAAGTAGTAGATAAGTAGAATCTAATATGTAGAATAAAAAGGAAAAATATAAACAGTCTAGTGTAACCCAAAGTAGTAGTAAGAGTAGCATTTCTTCTTCACAAATCTACTCGAGCAAAAGGGAAAACGTATAGTGTCGTCAAACTACTCTTAGAACTGCATTTTTTCTCAAAGTGACTGAAGTAAATATAATGTGTTGCTACCCACTTCTAATTGCAAATATACAGTAGCTCAGGTTCCATTCACTAGCCCTCCTGATTCCGAGGCACTTGACAGATGTCATTTACAAATGGACAAAAAAAATACATAAAATACATAAAAAAAAGCATAGTTGCAGTAGAAGCATTGAAGCCAGAAGAAACTGGTTAGGGTATCTCAATACAAGCGATGTGAGTGTGTTCACTTTTCTGTAAATTTACAACATGTACCAAGGTGTTCCACGTCAGCCAGCAGCAAGTCAAACCTGTCTATTCTTGTGTTTTGGACAGCCATGGACGCTCCTCTGAACCTAACAGCCAGTGAAGTGAATCACCGCAGCGCTCTGATCTCCTGGCAACCGCCTATCTCTGAAATTGACAACTACATGCTCACCTACAAGTCACCCGACGGCAACCGCAAAGTAAGCATCACAACAATGTCTTAATCCGGCAACTAGCCACATTTTGGAGAATAAATGAAAGTCTTGGTTTGAGTTAATCTATTGTATTAAGAAAACTAATTGTTTCATTATAAGGAGAATAACATCTGTCGTGGCAATGGTGATCCCAGTTTCCTAAATGCACTGTTCAAAATTCAAGTCAGAATCGTGTGTAGTGTCTGTGCTGCGCTCTGAGACATTCTTCAAGACATTTCACGAGCTATTGGCTATTCAAAAGACATACATTATTAATGAAAGAAGCAGCAGTTGGCAGTATAAAAGGTTAGCTTTCTTCTCCAGGGAGTCTTTACATAGGCCTTAAAATTCTTGGAGTTTTTAAACTGCTCCTCTGGGACAGGTTAAACGCCGAGAGCGTGCCACTATATGTTGTATATCAAAAGTACATTCAAAGAGACTCCGTTTTCCTTTTTAACCCACAATTAAAGAAAAAACAGAAAAATCCCGGATGAATAATTATTAATTCTCATGGAAGCTACACTACACTACACTGTGGGCATCTACCACGTTTATTGATTCATTATCTAAAATGGCTTTCAATATGGACTCGCCCATTCTGAAAAGGATGCCTCATGCTTTAGATATGTATATATATATATATATATATATATATATATATATTTTTTTTTTTTTTTTTTTTTTTTTTTTTTTTTTGTAGTATTTACTGAATAAATACAGGCACACTTACTCCTAGTTACCACTGTGCATATGTGAAAATATATTCCATGTGCTTGAGAGGACACCCTGAGACACACTTAATGAATGCCGCATTGTTATGTTGGAATAGAAAGGATGTCTGTAGTTGACTCAATTGCACCTCCCGGGCATTCCGGGAAATTGCGATTGTTGGCATCTAGAAGCTTGTCAGCAAATGCTTCCTACGTTCAATGTGCAGTGGCCTCACAGTGAATTATTTTTCACACCTGTAGGAAAACTAATAGACTGTAGTGTTGCTTGCTTATCGTAAACGTTGCACCAAATTCAGTTTGTATCATGGAGGATCCTGTCGAAGTGGAAATAAACTTATGGAATGTGTAACATTTAATAGCTTGGTGCTCTGTCCTATTCTGTTCAAATATTCCTTCACTTTAAATTTATAATGTTCAACAAGGGTCTTTCATGCTTCAGATTGAAGTTTACCGGTTTCCCTTGCGGCCCGGGGGACAATATTTTACTGTCCCTTATAGTGTCGCTTTCCCTGATTTTGCCATGGACAATAAAAAAAAAAAAAAAAATTGTACAGTGGTACCTCGACATACGATCTTTCCAACATCCGAAGTAAAATTTGACTCACTTTTTGTTTCTACATCCAACGACATGCTCGAAATATGATGATTTATGTCAGCGCCGCAGTTTCTTTGTTTAGCTGGAAGACAGACATATGGCTGATTTTCTTGTGAGAGAAATCAACACTGGCTCCAAGATAGTTAGTGCAGGTGGGGAAAAAAAGAAAAGGTGACGCTTATTATTGAAAAAAGACGTAAATGAAACATATGAGCAAGGTGTGTGCATCTGTGAAGTAGGTCGACAATACGGCCCTAGAATGTCGATCTTGACGGTCCTCCTCCGACCTTCATTCGCCAGTCTTTATAATTTAAGTTGACAATTCTTATTGTGGTAACATCGCCAAATAAATTGCCAGCTTCGTCAGGTTTCTAATCATTTTATTCCATCAACTTGTACAACACAACACGCCTAATGTGCGCTGCAGTTGGCCAGCATCAAAACATTAAAAGAGGAAGTAAAATAGAACCGCACTCTCTATCTCACCGTCACATCAGCCCCGCTATGCGTTCAGGTACAACAAAAAACGTCCGCCACATTGGAATCTGATTCGTTACATTATTACAGGTATTATATTATTATTAATATTACTACTATTATATTATTATTCCGATTTTTATTCATAATTTATTTGTTTTGCTCTTTGTAATTGCTATTTGCAAAAGTAACAGCAGTATTCGTTATGGATTTAGTGTAGGGTTTTGGGCTGTGGAACGTATTAATGGAATTATAATGTATTCTGAAAGGAAATCCTGTTCGACATACGGCCATTTAGACTTACACAATAATAGTATATCAATTTTTAAAAATAAAACCATGTACAATATTAAATGTTAATAATTTCAAATCAAAATAAAAATAATTACAATTTAATTTTAAAATTGAAACAAAATATAAATTCTAATTTAAGAAAAAAATAAATACATACATCAAAAGGTGGTCCTTGTGTATTTTCTTAATATTGTTTTGTTTCTGTTCCTTATATTATTATTATTATTATTATTGTTTCGTTCTTTCTCCTATGTCTAACATATAGTCTCTCAAGCTTTTTACTAACAAGTTAACTATATACAACCCCTAGCAAAATGTGTAGAATCACCAGTCTGGGACGAGCACTCAGCCAGACATTTTGTTATGTAGAACAAACTCAGATAAAAAGCTTGGGAAAAAAAACAATTAATTAGTTCAAAAGTGCACCTCTTTAGTATTCAGAAACACTAAAAGAAATGAATAAAAAACATTGTGGTGGTCAGGTATTGTTACCTGTATCGAGCAAGTGCAGGGAAATAGATATAGAATCATTCCATTCTGAGGAAAAAATGTATGGAATCATGAGAAACAAACAAAGAAATAACAATCAAAACACATCTCTAGTATGTAGTTACACCACCTCTTGTTTTTATGACAGCCTTGCAGTCTATGAAGCAGGGACTTCATGAGTATTCTTCATCAATTTGGTGATCATCCGGGATCATCCTTGCAGGTCAGAGCCTTGCTGTGGACCATTTTTTTTCAATTTCCACCACAGGTTTTCAATAGGGTTGAGATCTGGGCTATTTGCAGGTCATGGCATTGACCGGATAAGTCTTTCTCCAAGGAATGCTTTAACAGTTCTAGTTCCGTGGCATGATACACTGTCATCTTGGAAAATGATTTCATTATCCTCAAACATTATTTTCAATTGAAGGGATAAGAAAGCTGTCTAAAATTTCAATGTAAACTTGTGCATTTATTGAAGATTTAACCACAGCCATCTCCCCAGTGCCTTTGCCTGACATGTAGCCCCATATCATCAAGGACTGAGGGAATTTTGATGTATTTTTTCAGACAGACATCTTTGTAAATCTCACTGGAACAGCACCAAACAAAAAGTCCAGCATCATCACCTTGTCCAATGCAGATTCTTGACTCATCACTGAAAATAACCTTCATCCTCATCCAGTCATTCACAGTCCATGATTGCCTCTCCTTAGCCCATTGCGGTCATTCTCTTTTCTGTTTAAGTGTCAATGATGGTTTCCTTTTAGCTTTCATGTATGAAAATCCCATTTCAGTTAGGCAATTTTGCACAGTTCTGTCACATACCTTGACTCCAGGTTCCTCCCATTTCTTTATTTGTCTTCTTGTACATGTTCTGTTTTCAAGACATATGGCCTTTAGTTGTTTGTCATGACCAGTGATGGCAAACTGAAGCATCATGAAGCAATGAGGGTTTCCATCAAACTGGTTCGCTCCTGGGCCGAAGCATCATGAGGCTTCATTTGTTCTATTGCGCTTTCATGTGGAAAATAAATGTCATGACAGACAGAGTGATTAAAATGATACCATGGATTTGATGGGGTCAAAAGGGCAGGGAGTTGTTATGTGAATGAATGTGCGTGTGTTACTTGAAAGTAGAGCCTAGATTGGGCCTAAGAAATCCAGCCTGACCCGGCCCGAGCAATTAACTTAATTTTCAGGTCCGAGCCCGAAAATACCCGAAATTGTATTTTTTTATTTGTATCCCCGAGCACGAAAAAAAGCAGAGATTTTATTTTTTATTTGTGAGGACCCAGAAGGAGGAAATGCAGGGATGCAATGCGTCAGTCAGACCTGGACAGAGCACTGCTTGGAAAATGGTTGCATTTTGTGTGATCACATTTGTGACAACACCTATGTGAATAATGATAACAAATTAAAGCCTGTCTTTTGTAACAAATTCTCCCATTTGAACAAGACTGTAAAATGCATATTCAATAAACATTTATATCTTTCATATTTGTGTGTCTGTTCTATCAGGTGGATAGTTCATGTGTCATTTCCTTGGCAAAATGCAGCAACAGACATTTATTTTAATTTTTTCAAGTTGGCAGAAAAGAACGCAATTTTTCTTAATGTTTAAATAGTCTACATATTTTTATGATCATAATAAATGCATGTACACATTGAAATAACGCTGGATAGGTTAGTTAAATATATTTCTGTGTGGGATATTGTGCTCTCATGGACGCACCTCTCTGACAAGGAGAGGAACAGCAGCATATACAAAAATAAACTAAAATACTTTTAAAGAACATTCTTTATTTTAATGACTCGCATCAGAACAAACAAAAGAACAACCTGCCTTAAGGAGCACTGAAACAAAATAAGAGCATTTTAAAGAACACGAAGTCCTGCTTTGCACGAAGAGGTGCGGCCCTCGAAACAAATGATAATAAAGATGTTTGACTAATATCATATCCATATCGAAATTCGAAAAGGAAATATCAGGATGCAGAGTTGCAGACTCGCGGAGAGCCCCAGAGCCTTCATGTGCGCAAACAATGCACTGGCTCTACTTCGGCTCATGTTTGAGATTACCACAGCGCCCTTTCTCATTTTATCCAATTTATATATTTTATAACAAGTATTCCTTAGTTTAACATCCATATACAAATATACATTTATTCTAAAAAAAAAAAAAAAAAGTTAGCGAGAGAAGTCCAGCCCGACCCGACCCAAACATAAATGAGTGACATTTTGGGCCCGACACGAGCTCAAGATCTAGGCTCTACTTGAAAGAATAATTGCTTTATTTTAGACATTGACATATAAACAAGGAACAAGACACACCTTTCATTCATTTTTATTGAGGAAAACTTTCCTAATTTCCAAAGTTTTTGGCTTTAAACGGTTTCATTTTTTTTAGATAGGATTTCTCCTGCTTTTGAAAATAGTCTTTCGCAAGGGACGGATGAGGCCGGGGTACAATGCCTTAATATAAATGAAGTGTTCTCTTGGTAAGTTCTTTAGAACAAAGTCTGCACTTCACCTTTTGAAAAATCAGCAAGTAGAAGAAAGACATTAAAATGAGGGATACACTGTGTTGTCACAATAATTTACAATATATATTCACACTGGTTATTATAATTTGTACCTTTTTAGGAGAGAACTGCTCAAAATGATCCCAGACAGGGGATGTTCTCTTCTTTTTCGATGTTGGACAGTGCGTCCATTGCAAAACGAATCCAACTGAATTTAGGTTTGAAGGTGCGAGTCGGGTGTGTCAGTATCACCTGTCAGCTCGGTGCGCCATTTCATTTCGAATCACCGGCGAAACGATATGTTGGCGATGACGTAGGAAGCCCGTCTCGTGAGGCTTCGGACGTAGCAACATGCCTTCCGAGGCTTCGGGCGTGGCCACAAGCGTAATCAACACATGCCTCGATGCGCGCTTTGCAGATTTTTTTTCGGGTCTACTCGGCACACGCATCGGCGCCTCGGCACAGTCGGGCACATCACTAGTCATGACGTTTGGATGTCTTCCTCGGTCCACCAGTATGCTTAACTTTATCAACCTTGCCATGCTGTTTGTACTTGGTCTAGATTTTTTGATACAGCTGACTGTGAACAGCCCACATCTTTGGCAACCAAACGTGTAGTGTTACCTTCTTCAAGAAGTTTGATAATTCTCTCCTTGTTCTCAAGAGACATCTCTCTTGTTGAGTCATGATTCTTGTGAATCCACTTGGTCCAGCAGCCGTTCAAGGTGTGATAACTGCAATGTTTTTAACTGCTGACTAACGAGCAGATCTAATCTGAGGCAGGGGCCCAGTTAAGGAAAGGAAATTGACTGGGTGTGTCTGGATTTTCTTCTCAAAATGGAGGGATTCCATTTTTTTTTCTTCAGAATTGAGTGATTCTATATTTATTTCCCTGCACTTGCTCTGTAAAAGTAACATTTACTGACCACCACAATGTTTTTTTATTCATTTCTTTTAGTGTTTCTAAATGCCGAGGAGTTGTACTTTTGAACTAATTCATTTTCTTTTCAAGCTTTTTATCTGAGTTTGTTCTACATAATAAAATGTCTGACTGAGTGCTCATCCGAGACTGGTAATTCCATACTTTTTGCTAGGGGTTGTAGGGCGCTTTCACACTGGCACTGTTTGGTCCGTTTTCCAGAGTTGTTCTTCTCAGATAGTCCACTTCGTTTTGTAAATGTGAACGCACATCCGAACTCTTAATTTGAACAAACAAACGAACTCTACTCCGCTCAAAAATCGTGGGTCTTGGTCCGCTTTAAGCGCACTCTGCTTCACTTGTGAATGCAACCGGAGCAGAGTGCGCTTTTGCTGCTTTACATGCAGCATCACAGTGTGGAGCTTTGATGCTCCAGGCTGTGACGCCACATGCAGTGCATCATTGAAAGCAGAATTACAGCACACATGTTATTCAAAATCAACAATGGCAAGAGGACGAAAATTAACCATGGCCTGTTACAGTGTTTTGTTTGCTGTTCCTGAATGCACCGTGTGAGAGTGTGGAAGCGTGGGGCGGGATACTTTCACTTTTTTATGTTCTGTTCCTCTTGGCGTCGCATACAGCGGACAGAAGCCGTGTTGTGTAGCACAAGTTCGAAAATAAAGGATTCAAAACGAAGCTGGCGACTTCCTTGTCGTTGTTGCAGTACAACAAACAAACGCCTGCGCACCAGAAGCTCCATTTTTCGGTGTTTTTTTTCCCCCTTCTTCCAGCAAGGATGGGAAGGGTATTTCACTTGGTGCAGTGTGAATGCTGAACCTTTTCAACAAGTCATTTGCAAGTGTTGTTGCGAGCTAGCTAGCCAACAGGACCCTGCTCCTCTTGGTCTAGCAGGAAAGTGCTTTATAGTCCCTTTTTTGGGGGGAACCCCTGATGCAGCTAAGACTCACCTAAACTCTAACTCGCACACAATGAATCGAGTTTGAGACCCCTGCTTTACACATGTATTAGAAAGTCTCTGCTACTTCAGATTATATTAAACTATTACAATTAGACAGAATAGCTGATTAACATATGCAGAACATAGTAGATAAATTGGCCCTGTGTTTTGATGGGCTGCTCTGGAAAGATAACACTTCGTTCACAAGGACAAGTGCATGACCGCCGGGCATCTGACCGAAATAAACCGCTGCTACAAAATCACCACTATGGGTTTCAAGTTGTATATCATTCTTGCTTTTGCCCGCAGTAAACATCTTGTCTTGACCCTAAAAACCGGTGGTGTCCTTGGAGACTGAAGAGAGACACCATTTACCAGCTGCTCGCCTGCATAATTCACACCGACACATTGCCGGGAAATGTGTGATATATATTTTGTTTCAAAACCTGTTAAATATTTGATTTTTGCGTCTTCACATTTTGCTTTGGAATGGCGCAAATACAAAATGCGCCTTGGCAGTATTATGAAGCAGAAAAAAAAAAAAACTGTAATCGGAAAAATGAAGTGAACAAATAAATGAACAAAAATTACTAGACTGCATCTCTGCTCTACTTTAAATTTTGGCAAGTCTTTTGGCAGTGACTACTGTAATTGGGATTTTAGAGTAACCCACTTTTACAGCTACACCCAGAGGCGGACTGGGGAGAGGGAGTGGCCCGGGGGTCATTGAAAGACTGGCCCACTTCATGTACGGTGTTGGAAGCCATCCAGCCGGCAACACACGTACCTGTACCTGTAGACCAGAGGTTGCGCTAGACTTTTTCGTTGTCTGTCATTTTGACTGACAGGGTCATAAAAATCCGGTCATAATCTATTTTTACCCGTCACTTAAATTTTTAAAATGATGATAATGACATTGTGGTGACCCTTTGTTTGGCATAATTCACCTTCAGTACTTGTGTGTCCATTTGGCCGAGCGTGTTAGCGGCTACGACACAGTCACGTGACAGAGACACTTAAGAGCCGCGCGCGTTCCGGCTTGAATAGAGAGTTCACAGAGAGCAGCAGAGCTACAGCGGCTGGACACAGCAATTCGAGCTAACAAGACTCCTAACATTGCATACCGCTTCAACATATCCAATAGTATTTAGTTTTCATTCATTTTAAATTAATATTCTGTCCGAACAAGCTTAACAGAGAATCCACACCGTGCCATCACACATCAAGCAGATGAATATGTAAGTTTTTCTCCGCAGTGACAAAAACAGCTGACTGTGGCCCCAGTAGGTAGGCTACATATGGAACAATGAAATTAACAGTTCACCTGCTGTGGCCTGAAGGGAGTCTTACACCTTCCTCCTGGTGCGCATGGACTTGAATTGCGTGCCCGCTTGTGCAGTCCCTGTTTTTTCACCTCTTTTATCAACACCATCGTCGTTTTGGGGCTTTTTGAAGAAACTTCGGACACTCAATTGCCTTGACATTTTTCAGAGTAAGGCCAACGACGTCATGCATCAAGAGAGACAATAGCTAATTAATATGCTCATGCGCCACCCTGTGGTCTGGGGTGTGAATTGCAACCTGTCAAAATGACAGGTAGACTTCAGTTTTTTCCTTCACAGTTTAAAAAAAATCGGTCAACGACGGAAAATATTCGGTTAACGCGACCCCTGCTGTAGACAGAAAAAAAAAAAAAATGATTTGGACAAATATCATATAGTAAACAAGAACCCAAGCCTGTAATTAGTCTGCGGTAAATAATTTACAATAGTGTAGTGATTTTAAAACATGTCGGGTTTTTATTACAAACAGGTCATTGATACATTAAACTATAACATGAGTAAACCATGAAATAGAGAACTGTAACCTGATCAAATTACGCATGTAGGACTTTTAATTTGTCTAAATATAGGTACAGTAAAAATGCATATTTGAGTGTGTGAGTAGTCAGAGAGGTTCACTACAAATATTCACCAACCTCGGCCAGAATTTATTGTGGATTTACAGTACCACAAAAATGAGAACTGTAACTTACCATCTACTAAAACGACCCGTTGCTCAGGATAATCGCATAAGATAGTACTGACGTGACAGTGCACGTAACACACATGTACAGTGGTATGAAAAAGTATCTGAACCTTTTGGAATTTTTTAAATTCCTGCAAAAAATTGCCATCAACTGAGGTCTGATCTTTGTCAAAATCACACAGATGAAAAAAAAGCAGTGTCTGCTTTAACTAAAAACACCCAAACATTTATAGGTTTTCATATTTTAATGAGGATAGTATGCTAACAATGACAGAAGGAAGAAAATTAAGTAAGTGATCCATCACATTTAATATTTTGTGTGCCCGCCTGCAGCAATAACCTCAACCAGACGCTTCCTGTAGCTGCAGATCAGTCTGGAACATTGATCAGGACTAATCTTGGCCTAGTCTTCTCTACAAAACTGCTGTAGTTCAGTCAGATTCCTGGGATGCCTGGCATGAATCGCTGTCTTTAGGTCATGCCACAGCATCTCAATGGGGTTCAAGTCTGGACTTTAACTCTAGAATGTGTATTTTGTTCTTCTGAAACCATTCTGAAGGTAATTTTCTTCTGTGCTTTGGATCATTGTCTTGTTGCAGCATCCATCCTCTTTTTAGCTTCAACTGTCGACAGACAGACTTAGGTTTTCCTGCAAAACATCCTGATAAACTTTTGAATTCATTCTCCCATCGATGATTGCAAGTTGTCCAGGCCCTGAGGAAGCAAAACAGCCCCAAATCATGATAAGCCCTCCACCATGCTTCACGGTGGGGATGAGGTGTTGATATTGGTGAGCTGCTCCATTTTTCCCCCACACATGACATTGTGTGTTACTCCCAAACAATTCAACTTTGGTTTTATCAATCCACAAAATATTTTGCCAAAATGTCTGTGGAGTGTCTAAGTGCCTTTATGCAGACATTAAACGAGCAACATTGTTGTTGTTTTTTTAGACAGCAGTGGCTTCCTCCGTAGAGTCCTTCCATGAACACCATTCTTGGCCATAGTTTTACATATAGCTAATGCATGCACAGGGATATTGAACTGTGCCAGTGATTTCGCAAAGTCTTTAGCAGACACTCTAGGATTCTATTTTTACCTCTCTGAGTATTCTGCGCTGAACTCTTGACGTCATCTTTGGTGGATGGCCACTCCTTCGGAGAGAAGCAACAGTGCCAAACTCTTTCCATTTGTAGACAACTTCTCTGACTGTCAAGTAATGAACATCCAGACTTGTATCCTTTCCCAGCTTTATGCACTTCAACAATCCTTGATCGCAGGTCTTCAGACAGCTCTTTTGACCAAGTAATGATGCACATCAGACAATGCTTCTCATCAAGACATTTTTTTTACCAGGTGTGTGTTTTATTGTGGGCAGGGCTGCTTTAAACCACTCATCAGTGATTGAGCACACACCTGACTCTAAAAACTTCGGTAAAAAATTGGTTTCAATTGCTCTTTAAGTCTCCTTAGGCAGAGGGTTACTTACTTATTTTTCCCCTTCTGTCTTTTGACAAAGATCAGATTACATTTGATAGCGATTTTATGCAGATATGTGAGAAATTCCAAAAGGTTCAGATACTTTTTCATGCCACTGTAGATGGAGCGGTTTTAAGTTCAGGCAACTTTATTTCATTTTTAAATGATGCCATTGGCGGCGTTATATACTGTATTTTCGAGTGTTTAAAGCGTTTCCAAGAGAAATCAACTGCCTTCGGTCGGAATGCATTTACATTAATGCTTGGATTACGAGAGTGCGTTAATTATAGGGTCCGCTCATTTCACCACGGGAACACGAACGTCTGCTGGTTTGACTGCAATTTTACGAATCTACTTATTTCTCCCAACATTGGCCCACTGGGGAAATCCCTGGTATCCCCATATGCCAGTCCGCCCTTGTCTATACTCATTATTGTCTACTTTGCGTGTATGTGTGAATAAATTGTACACGTGTTTCTATACACTAGGAATTGATCCTGGACGCTGAAGACACGTGGATTCGCCTGGAGGGGCTGCCTGAGACCACCGAGTTCACCGTCAAGCTGCAGGCAGCGAGGGGTCTCGACACAAGCGCAGTCGTCTCCACAACTTTCACCACAGGTGCACTCAAGACATGTTCATTTACACATGAACACAAACAATTCAACTGTTTTTGTGGCTACTATCATTATTGAAACATACAAAAATATCTCAAAGGGCTCAAATTGACCAGAAAATTGATTACTCTGCAGTATACAGGTGTGAATACTACAGCACAGCAATTGAGATTGTTAATATTTTTATGTTTATAACGACATTTGAAACAGTTTAATACAAAGCATCTTGAGCACATCTTGCACGGGGGGGAAAAAAAGGTGTAAAATCCCTTTTCCTCTAAGCCGGTGCTTATTTCCAGGTGGTGTACATGTATACATCAAAAGGTGCCAATCCTCTCAAGTACTGTATGTCATCGCTCTTCCTCCTCTGCTTCTCCGCAGGGAGTCGTCTGTTTGCAACGCCTCAAAATTGCGCGCAGCACCTGCTGAATGGCGAGACACTGAGCGGCGTCTACACCATTTACATCAATAGGGACCCCAGCCAAGGCGTGCAGGTGTACTGTGACATGAGCACGGATGAAGGAGGCTGGATTGTAAGATGTCGTCCAGATCATTGCTATAACATATTGTGGTGCACATCAACACAGTATACACACAGTATGTTAATCGTTTGTCACTGTTTTTATTAAGGTGTTTCAACGTCGTCAGAATGGTCTGACAGATTTTTCCAGGAAGTGGAGTGACTATCGGGTTGGCTTTGGGAACCTGGAGGATGAATTCTGGTTGGGTAAGTCCTGGCTGTCTTGAATGGTAAAAAAAATCACATACATTAGTGTCTAAAATCTGAGAGCAATACCTGCTATTTCAATAAAAAACTACAAATATAATTATATTATAATTCAGTTTTTTTTTTCTTTTCAGTTTTGATCTATTGTTTTATGCTGCTCTGTATTGGCTTTATTTTAACTGTGAAATGTATAATGTTTATAAGTATTGAATGTATATACATATAGTTACAGTGGCCCTGAAATGCAAAACACAACGGCAAATCTAAGAACAAAAACAAAACAAATAAAAAATTTAAAAAACACAATGACAAATCAAATAAAGAAAAAATTCAAAAAACACAACGACAAATAAAAAAACCACAACACTAAATAACATAACAAAAAAAACTAATAAAAAAGAAAATGCCAAATCACATAAAAAATAAAATAAAAAAACACAACGACAAATCACATAACAAAAAAACAATTCAGAAAACAAAACGGCAAATCATGCAACATGAAAATAAAAAACACAACAACATTAAACAAAATAAGACAAAACATTAATCAAAATACAATATTTTTAGACTTTTATACTTTTGGATAGATATTTTGAGATTTCGGGGTACTTAAAGGGTTAATTAAAATTTACGCAGAAATCCGGATTACTTTGCCAGCGTGGGTGTGGAATTAATTCGTAATTTTGGGACTACCTGTATTGAAACATGTTTGCCACCTCCACAGACCCAGCTGTCATAGTACCAACGCTACAATGCAGAGGTTATTTCTAAGTGTATTGTACTTTAAAAGTTAAATGTAAATGAACTACACAGCGGTACTTCGACACATGATTGCATCGACATACGATCCTTTTGACATCCGATGTAAAATTTGACTCGTCATTTGTCTAGACATATGACGACCCCTAACCCTAAACCCTAACACGACCTCTGTCCTAGACTATTGATTGATTTTATTTGATCAGTCATCAGGCATCTTTTCTCTCTTGGTTAAGAGTAACAGACGCTCATTTGGGTCACTAAACAGTTATTTGTGAAAGATAATCTAAAAATGATAGTGGTAAATTTTCAATTTTTTTACACCGTTGCTTTTGAAACGACAGCATCTTTACAAGATACCTAAATTATTGATATTTTTCAAAGGGGAAGCATGTACGATAAATACGGAACCCAATTGGGTTCTTTGATATCTCTATGCCCTGTACTCCCTAAAAAGAGAGAGAGAGAAAAAACATTCCCACTGTTTTGGTTCCCCACCACTCATAATGAAACAATAATCATATTCATGAGTAAATGTGCAAATGACTCACCTTCCTTGAAATGCCACATTTTGCGTGTTGTTGTTTTGCTGCAGATGATTAAAGGAGATTATTACATGAATATTTCATTAAGAACTTCAGAGGAAGATTTTTTTTGTAGCTTCTTGATTAGAGAAATTAAATAAACCCAGAGGGAGTTTTGTGGTATTGCATTAGGAATCCATTACAATGCTCACTTCTCACTTTTTTTGCATTAGGATACAAAGTGTTTCTGGCAGACGTCCGTCTATTAGTGATAAGCACACATTTGTGTGTCATTTTTACATCAATCTCTAATTTGGAGCATCTCTCATTCTTTGCCACATGCTTTTAAAAGAAGGTCTTAACATTCAATGTCAAAAGGATATGATAATGCGATATTGCTGTCTGCCAGTATGAATGAATCATTTACAGTTTATCAAGCAAAGTGGAGCCATGGCAGTGCTGATGAAAATATGTAAAAATAATGTCAAAGAATACCTGTGTCAAGGTGTCTTCTTATTAACAAATCGAAAATAATGTTTCTTCCTCAGCTGCCACAATCGGGGCTGTTTTGGATTCAGACAAATTTCTGTCTGCATTTATAGCTAAAAGCCTGTCTGTTCCATCCAGTGCACTTAACAACTGGAGACCACTTCCATTTCAAGGTCATGCTTGCTTTACTTCTTAGGCCCAATAGAAGGCCTGCTTTTCCTCTTTTTTCCCTTGCCCTTCTTTCTCTTAAAAGCAACCTAATGTCACCTCAGGGTGTAGAGCGTCTCTTTACTCGGTTGGAAGCAACCACCCTGCTTCTACAATACAAATATCAGCGAGAGCATTGACGAACCAGACACATTGGTTTATATTGTTTAATTTGTTCAGTGACCACATTCAAATCATCTTTCCTTAATGCCATTTCTCGAAAACTCATAAATTAAAGCATTTGCATTTCAAGCTCTCTGTTTAGAGCAGTGGGTTCTGACCTGGGTTCGATCGAACCCCAGGGATTCGGCAAAGGTTAAGACACGCAGGGCCCTATTTTTGCACACTGTCCAAATCAAGGCAACTGAATTTCAGACCAGGGATATGGGACATATGTCTTGCGAGCCATATCTGGCTCTTGATGAGTGCATCTGGCTCTCTGCCAACCGTAATCTCAAATGTGGAACCGGCCGGCTCGCTTGACATGAATGAGCTGTGATTCACTGATGGTGCATTTGCACATTGATATTGGACACTTCAAATGTACGTCGCAATAATATGCTTCAATTCGGTGCCCATTGGTGCTGTTCCCGTCGTGGATTGCACGGAGATGGGCTAGCTGTCCGCGTTCAGTCTCTGCTCAGCCAGCAACGGAGGCTGGCCCTACCCTACTCAATGCCGAGCGAATTGGAGTATATAAAAACCCATAGGGGAAAAAGTGAACTGCGTGGTACCCTAAGTCACACAGGCGCAATCAGTTTTACTTTCATAACTTTTTCGCCTGTCAAAAGAACGAGACTCACGAAACACCTGCTCTGAGAGGCTCCACCTGTCTCTGCCACTGCTATGCACGTCCGCCTGGTTGTCGCCGGTAGTGGTCTTTCTATTGGTTATTTTCCAAGTGGTGAGCAAGCAACTGAGCAATGATTGTAACATCCCAAGTAATGTTGGTAATGTAAGGCTTTCGCTGTTGTTTCCTCAAGATTTATTTCAATCAAACTCGACTGCTCGTAAAGACGAGCATGCCCTCACTCTTGCTCCGCTTGATGCGTTAAAATGTGTAGACGAAAAAAACTGTGCTCACAAAACAGACTCGGACAAGCTAGTATATCCTGTTTGGCTCTCGTGGAATCACCTTTTAAAATATGTGGGGGGTTTTGGCTCTCTCGGTCAAAAAGGTTGCCGACATCTGTTTTAAACCATGTTTTATAGATGGTTTTGCCCACAAATTACAGACCCGTTTCTTTCAACTGCGTTTATGAAAGGAGGAGGAACTGATTTGCTCAGTGGATGGTTGACGCGCACTGCACTTTTTATAGGAAGTCTATTTTACACTATGAAAATATCATGCGATGCACGCTTAATAGAAATATAATATTTTAAGATTTTATGGGGCCAGTTTTGGCCATGTGTGATGGTAAAATTACTGCATGTCAACTACATGACATATGCAAGCATCACGCATCTCTATATCTTGTAAAGATAAAAGATGATGATGATTGATTAAACATCAAATTTGGACCTGTCTATAAAAAGACTTACAAAATGAGAAGAAATTTGAACGGCAGTTCACTTACATATTAGCGTTCTAGAGTAGCTTTATCAGTTTTGAATCTGATGAAAACTGCTTTGGTATCTATTTCTGAAGGGTTCGATTATTGCACAAGTGAAACCCGTTGGGTTCGGTACGTATAGCGTGTTTAAGAACCGCCAGTTTTAAAGTTTGACATATGATGTATGTATGATTCCAACTCTTCTGTATTGTACGACAATTCCAATGGAATTGCTTGTCAAATGTGGACTCTGTGCTCCGCTCGAGTCCACAAAAGGTCAGCTCGGTCGAGACAACGTGCTGTGTGAAAGTCTCAAGAGAAGTTCAGATTTACTCTGTGAGGTCGACTCCTACTTTGTCAGAAGTCACAGCGTATTGTTTGTGTTATGTTTTCTTGGACAATTAACTAAATTCTTGGACTGACAAGAGAAAAGAACACAAACAGTAATAATGAATATGCATGCAATTATATTACTATGATCTTATGAGAGTAGGACCTATTTTAAATGATACAAGTATTTAGAGTCTTAGGTTTTGAGTTAGACAAATCCAGAATATCACGAATGATGTGAAAGGTCTGAATGTGCCATACACTCTCAGTAAACTAAACACTAGCCATTTCACATATAAAGTGAAGAAAATAAGTATTTGAACACCCTGCTATTTTGCAAATTCTCCCACTTAGAAATCATGGAGGGGTCTGAAATTTTCATCGTAGGTGCATGTCCACTGTGAGAGAGATAATCTCAAAAAAAAAAAAAAAAAAAAAAATCACAATATATGATTTTTTAAAATAATTTCTTTCTGTGATACAGCTGCTAATAAGTATTTGAACATCTGAGAAAATGAATGTTAATATTTGGTACAGTAGCCTTTGTAATTACAGAGGTCAAATGTTTCCTGTAGTTTTTCACCAGGTTTGCACACACTGCAGGAGGGATCTTGGCCCACCCATCAGTCAGGTTTCTGGGCTGTCGCTGAGAAACACTAAGTCTTAGCTCCCTCCAAAGGTTTTCTATTTGGTTTAGGTCTGGAGACCAGCTACGCCATGCTAGAACTTTGTTATGCTTCTTACGGAGCCACTCCTTGGTTGTCCTGGCTGTGGTCTTCTGGTCATTGTCATGTTGGAAGACCCAGGCATGACCCATCTTCAATGATCTGACTGAAGGAAGGAGTTTGTTCCCAAAATCTCACATTACAGGCCCCCAGTCTTCCTCTCTTTTATAGAGTGCACCCCCATGCTTAACAGTAGGGATGGTGTTCTTGAGATAGTACTCACCATTCATTTTCCTCCAAACACGGTTTGTAGAATTATGACCAAAAAGTTCTATTTTACTCTCATCCCACCACAAAACCTGCCCCCATGACTCCTCTGCATCATCCAAATGGTGACAGGCATACATAGACAGGCCTTGCATGTGCTGGTTTAACCCTTTAACACCTAAGCCTATTTTGGCCGAATTTGCATGCATTTGATGTTGCTTTTATATTTCAAAGAAAAAATTGGCCAAGTTGGGTCCCTTTTTTAAGGACACCTTGAACTTCATGTCCAAACTGTTGTTTTCTTCACTGACCAGTTATAATCCACATTTTGGACCCAAATAGACAAAAAAAAATCCCAACACATTTTTTCGAAATTTGTGATGTTGATGTCCCATTGACAACCAAACGTGCTCGACCAACCGTTTTGAAGCTTGATGATATTTATTCAACTTGTTAAGATAAACATTCAATAGAAAAAAATAAGATTGAATAGTTTTATGTTTGACGATTCAACACAAACAGCAAGTATGGTCATAGGCGTTTTTGGCCTTTACACATACTATGGTCAAAACAGGTTATATACAGTGCAAAATAGTGAAAATATATATATATATCATCTAACACAAAAAGGGTTTGGAGGATATCTCTTTGTGAAGTTAGGTATTATACCCATCACCTAATCTAAAGTATATACGTACATGCAATCAAGCTTCTCGAACACTCATCTTTATAAAAATTGAAAAGATTATAGAAAAAATATATCTAACATTGAAAAAAAGTATTTTCAAAAATATTGACAAGTAGTTCAGTTCAATTCAAAATTTTCTGGCATACGACCCAATAAAGTTTTTTTTTTGCGCACTTAATAAAGCTTCTGTATGAACAAGTCACGGAGCTGCGTCACACACAACGTCACACAGCCTACTCTTTCGCCGTTTGCGCGCTGCTGTCACTTCTACTCGCCGAGACACCGAATCATCCCAGGAAAACAACGACAAATACGGCTCATCTTTTTCCTTGAGTTAGTGAAATAATGCATTAGCTTGTGCTAAATTTAGTTTTAGATTCATTCTGCACATTTCAAAGTCGCTCGCTTGCATCACATGCCTCCTTTTCATTAGTTGGCGCCTCGCTCGGAAATGTATTAAAAATGTCCACATTCGGTTCGTCCTTCTTGACATCAAAACGGCTTTTGGGATATGTAGTCTTTTGTGCTGCTTTCGGTTTTGAAAAAGGACAAGAAATGTTGGAAGTCTGGAGATAGATACATGGTCCATGCAGCGTTTTAATGCATATTTATGAGTGCAATAAAACTAAAACTGGTGTGGACATCAACTTCCGCACTTTCAAATGAGACCAACCAGCAGCACGTGGGTGACGTAATTACAGCGTGACGAAGCTTCAGAGACGACATGCGTAAATGCGTCGCTGCCAACACGTTCGGTGTTAAAGGGTTAAGCAAGAGAACCTTCCGCACCACGGTGGTCCCAGCTCTTTTCAAGTCATTGACCAACTCCTGCCGTGTATTTCTGGGCTGATTCCTCACCTTTCTTCAGATCATTGAGACCCCACGAGGTGATATTTTACATGGGGCTCCACTCCAATTGAGATTGACCGTCATGTTTAGCTTCTTCCGTGTTCAAATGATCGCTACAACAGTGGACCTTTTTGTCGCCAAGCTGCTTGGCAATTGCTCCGTAGCCCTTTCCAGCCTTGTAGAGGTGAACAATTTTGTCTCTGATGTCTTTGGACTGCTCTTTGGTCTTGACCAGGTTACAAGTTTGTGTCTTACTGATTGTATGGGGTGGACAGGTGTCTTTATACTGCTACCGACCTCAAACAAGTTGATCTTATTCTGGATAATACATGGAGTGAGGTGGACATTTAATAGGCAGACTAACAGGTCTTTCAGGGTCAGAATTCTGGCTGATAGACAGGCGTTCAAATACTTATTTGCAGCTGTATCACACAAAGAAATTGTTAAAAAACCATTCATTGTGATTTCACATTGTAGATATTTCTTTTTAGATTATCTCTCTCACAGTGGACATGCACCTGCGAGGAAAATTTCAGACTCCTCCATGATTTCTAAGTGGGAGAACTTGCAAAATAGCAGGGTGTTCCAATAATTATTTTCTTCACTGTATAAGAAATGGGTGAATAAAAAACAGAAACTGTGCATCCATTTTTGCGCCGCGTGACCGCATATCAAGCCAAAAACTGTTTTCCTTAAGACAGATAATTAGCAAGCACATTATGTTGACTAATCTTTCTTTATGTATATTTCTCTTAAGATCGTGGATTTTCATGAACTGGTTCGGGCTCCAAATGTCAGGAAATCTTAAGGTGCAGATTTAAGGGCCAACAGGAGGTTACGGTGAAGAGAAAAATATAAATTTTTGGCTGGAGTGTTGGAGAGATCTGGCAGAATCATAGTAGGTACAGAAAATGGTCCGAGGACCATAAGTGGGTAGAGTAGCCAAATATTTTACTCAAGAGTAGCGTTACTTCTAAATAACTACTCAAGTAAAAGTAAAAGTAGCTATCCAAGAATTTGCTCAAGTAAAAAAAAAAAAAAAAATGGTGAAAAGACTACTCAAGTAATAAGTAACATTGCAAGTAACTGCTTACAATGTCAGAATTTTTATTTTTATTGTATATTATTTTTCTCACCACAACTTCAACTATATGAACTGTTTTTATTATTATACTGTACTATAGCCCTGTGGTGCCCAACCTGCTAGCTTATAGCCACATATTATGCAGTATGGACTTGGTTGTAGGCTCCTCTTCTGGCTGAACAGGTGGCCTTTTCCCGGTAAAAAAGCTGTTCAAAGACGTTGTGGCCTGCAGCACACTCAACAGCAGCTATTGTTACTGTTTACATTGACTGATGCGGGGCTGCTATAGGTGTGCAAACACCGCAGTCATGGCGGCCAACCACTAGAGGGCTACGTATGCAAATCTCTACTCAGATTAGTTTAAAAGCACAGGCCTGATTGCGGTTGTTAACAAATTATTTATTATTTCTCTGCTGGTATCAAATGCAACACGGACCGGTACCAGTCCCCAGTACGGTGGTTGGGGATCCCTAGCTGACCCTATTCCATGACGGTATTATGCCAAAAAGATGACAACAAATTCATCAGTTTCAGACCAGAACACTGTGACCCATTACCCGTCCAAGGTGCATGAGTGCCCTGTCGTGGAGACAAAACATTGTTACCTCTGAATGGTAGAGTATCATGGCAGCGCTACTGTTGGCGTCTCTGGCAAAAATAAAGTCAATATGTAGCATAAAGAGTAAAAATGTAAGGACTCTAGTGTAGCCCAAAGTAATGGAGTAAGAGTAGTGTTTCTTCTTCACAAATATACTCAAGTAACAGTATTGTGTGGTAAAACTACTTGAAGAAGTAATTTTTTTCTGAAAAAGTTACTCAAGTTAATGTAACGGAGTAAATATAATGCGTGACTACCCACCTCTGCTGAGGACGGAGTGGAAGGAAAAAGGGCAACAAACAAGCTTTACATAGGCAAAAGAGAACAATGCAAGTGGCTGGATGACACAAACTCCAATGTTGATGATCTGTTAATCCATCTCAAGAATGAGCCGCTGATAATTGGGCGGAGGATTGGTTGGCTGGCTCCAAAGTGCATCCAGAGCACTGGGTACAGCAGATGTGACATAAACTGACATAAAATATTTACAAGTTGTTAACTGATAATTACTTGCCGGTCTTGACAGTGTCTCTCTTCTAATGAAACGCCACATACTGTTGGACATCTTTTGTACAGTCCGTCATGTGGAAGTAAGCTGTTATTCTGTCCTTGTTAAGTGTCATTGTACACAGTGAATAAGAAAAATGTATTCCACGCCCCCACCTCTGCAATATCTTTCAATTGGAAAAAAAAAAAAAACTCAAGGTGGAATAAGATTATTTTTCAGACTTTATATGCTTTTGTCTGGTGTATTGTAAAAGTCTTTTCACTTGTTAAAGTAATAAAGAACTGGACTGCATTTTGGTTAAAGGTTTTGTAAGGCTTTTAACCTCAAAAACGGCCATACTGAGGTGCTTCGGTTTCCTATAACCTTAAATTTTGCAATCGTGACCCCAACTTTCTCAAACGTTGCATGGTCTAACTCCCACTTATATCTTTGACCTGCTCTTGTTTACCACCGAACTGTAGGATGGGCAAGGCCAGTAAGCCAGATATTATTGTTTGAATCAAAATAAACAGCTAGCTGATTTTGTACCAGCCTGTACCACTATCCCATCTCTGTCAAGATGCTCAAGATGCATTTAAAAACATGTAATTTTTTTTCACTTTAGAGGTAAGAAGAGAGCTATTGTTGATTTGCTTTTATCCTGCTTTTAATGTTTTTAATGTACTGTAGAAGTGCATATAAAATGATACATAAAAGTCACATTAAATGATCAAAATGTTCAAAACAAAATCATTTTTAAAGATTTTAGAGGAGGTAAGTGTTTGAGCACATTTCAGACCTTCAGGTAACTTGTTCCTGAGATGAGGAGCATCGTAACAGAATGCCTCACTCTGGTTGCTTCTTGGTAAGCACAGCAGAGCGGTTCCTGACGACCTTAGGGTTCTAGATTTTTTGACGAGAGCAAACAAACCAAGCAATTATTTTAGTCCAAGGCTATTAAGTGTTTTAAAGACCAGTAGTAGTATTTTATTGTCTAGCCTTTGACTCAAGAGATCAACTTCATAACCGGTGTAACTGGTCTAGTTCCCTTGTATTTGTAAGGACTCTGACAGCAGCATTCTGTAATAGCTGCAGCTGTCCTGACTGATTTTTTGTAAAACTGGCATTGCAATAGTCCAGTGCCTTCAATTACTTTGTGTTACGCACCCGAGCCAGGAAGACGTAAATGTTTTGCACACCCCAACTCTGCCGCCACTCTAAATTGTATCATTTGTCTATAAAATTATTATTATTATAAGTACACCTCTGCATAAAAGTCATTTTTAATAATAAAGGAAAAAGTAATATAAATCAACTTACAATAAAGTATAACTTTATTAACATTGTTTTGTAACAGAAGACTTAAAGCGCATCAATTTGCCTGAATTAAATAAAAAAAAAAAGTCTCATCCAAACGGTAAAAGTACACTCAAGGTACATTTTTTTATCCATTTGATATTGAAAAATGAATAACAATAAATTCAAATTGATTAGCAACATTAATTCATGGGGACAATATGTCAAACAATTTGGCCGAAAAATAAAATAAAATAAAAGAAAAGAAAAGAACAAAAACAACAATGTCATTGGACAGAGGGACAGTTTTTAATTTTGCTGCAGGCAGTATCAGCTCCTTTGCTATGGTGTGGGGTTATTTTGCACTGAGCAACTTGGTATGCCACCAAATATGATGCTGACAGTGCTCCCTGGTTTACTGATGTAATACTGAGAAAGCGGGACGATTGTTGGCAATATTCGGCACATGTTCGCTGAAGAAAAAAAAATCAAGCGGCTCATCAATGTGATTGGGGTGTAATGTCTTTAAGAGATGTCATAATTGATTTTTCTTTCTGCTGTCTGCTGCAAACATTTTTAGACACAGTAAACCGACTGGTCTTTCCTCGTCTCCCACTGTATTAAAAGTCAAAAGCAAAACATACATACGCTTCGTCATATTTCCTCGTCTTAGCTATTCATATCTCCAGTGCTCTTTGCTGGGTGCTCTTGTTTGGTTCAAAAATACTGCACACACTCTGAAAATGAGAGCGCCTCTACCACACACTGAGTGGATGTGTAGTTACACTTTATTCTAGTACGGCAAAAAAGTATGTTCCCCGAGGTCAAATGCGCCACCCCCGGCATCGTTCTGCATCCCCCTGGGGGCGGGGGCGCTCCCCATTCTATGAGAAGTACTGCAATAGTCCAGTCTACTAAAAATAAATGCATGGATAAGTTTTTCCATGTCTCCATGTACAGTATATGTTAGACCGATATCTGGAAATTTGATGTGTATCAGTATCTGCCTATTTTTTAATTTATTATTATTATTTTTTTAAATCCGACCGGCCGATGTGTGAAAATCCAATTTAAAACTGGGTTATTTCTGCTCCGATGTAGCCACGCCTCTCTCCTGCACTAGTATTCACCTCTGATTGGTTAAATGGTAATGGTAAATAAAGTTACACCTTTATTGCGCCTCAAAGCGCTTCACACTATATCCTCATCTACCAACTGATGACGCAGCACCAGGAGCAATGTGGGTTTAGTATCTTGCTCAAGAATACTTAGACGAGGTCATCAGGGCGGAGAATCGAACCAACCACCTCCGGGTGGGAAAACGACCACTCTACCCCGGAACTATACAGTATTATTCACTATCATATTCTACTTGTGTGATTCAATAAACATGTTTTAGGCATTTCAACGAAGTTCATTGTTTGCATTATTTAGTTTTTTACATCAATTTTTACACAATTGAATATCGGCTCCAAAAATTGGTTAATGGCTCCTCGAACTACTAATAATCGGTATCAGTCCTGAAGAACACATGTTTCGGTGGATCTCTAGTATACGTATATATGAATTATTTACATGTTTAAATTAATAAAATGTTTAAAAGAAAATTTATAACATTAGAATGAATAAAAACCAAGATATACTCTGGTTATAGCCCCCAACAACAAAACAAATTCATCGTATTTAAGTCATTGTCTGCCATCGACAATCTATTTAAACTGGGAGTACTGGCTGTGAACGCTCATGTTTCAGTGTCAATGGCGTTGCTAGACATCCAATTTATTTTGACTGGGAGGGATGGCAGCAATCATTGAGACAAAATGAATTGGATGTATAGTGCGACAATGGCAGCCAATGAGTAAAATGAATATCCTATAAAGGATTCAAAATGTTTTTTTCTTAGTACATCCACATGCAGCTGTTCGATAGTGTTTCATTCTCTCGCAAACACTTGTACTTAAGCTTCTTCTGTAATACTGTCACCATTTTAAATAGCCTCTAATTTCAGACAAAATGGACAGAACTGCAATGTCCCAAGTAGTTGACCTTCACTATTCTTTGCACAGATTCAAAGTGTCATTAGAACTAACACTAATCGCCTCCTCCGCATGCACATACTGTTGTCACTGAAAAAAAAACGCTAAATTGGCTCACAGTAAGGAATGTGCAGATGAAATTTTATTCAGATGTATTGTATTTTGCAAATGGGCCCTAATAATGCTGGTCCAGTGCCGTCCCTCTTCCTTTGTGTCATAATAACCCAGAGGAACCACGCTTATTATAATTATATCCTATCATTTTTTTCCTCCCATTCAGATTTCCTACCCTTTTTCCTGCATGTGTGCAGAGACGGTAATAAAAGGTGACAAGGTGATTTTACTGCTAATGTTATGGGAGGAGAACTCATTCACGTGTCAAAAATGCATTTTTTAGCAACGGAGCGCTTTTGGAATAGAGCAGTCTCATGCCGTGAAACCGCTCAAGGAAAAAATGTTTATAGGCTGATAATGCAGTGATGTTTTGCAATGCAAATTAAAGACGACTGAGCGTTATATTCAGCTTTATTACGACATGATATTTTTTTCCGCCACCCCTGTCACCTTAAGTGCTTCGGGCTTGTACCGAAGATTAGATTTGCCTCACACTGACATATTACGGTGGACTTGCTCGTTCTTATCAGCCAAGGCTTTGGGGGAGGAAGATTATATCTTAGAAAAGTCCAGTTGAGAGGCTTGTCGTTGATGTAGGCACTTTACCTTGTTGGAGTTGAATGGCGCCGGCACTTTGGATCTCGCAGGTCAACACGGTGCTTATCACCTGTCATGCTCAACTCCTATCTGGAGATAAACAACATGTCTCAAAAAACTAGTATCTAATATCTCCTGCTTATGTTTTCTTTTCAGTGTTACTAACCAAGGAATATACCACCCAGTTTAGCCTCTATCCAGTTTTTTTGACACACATTTTACTGTGAAATGAGCTCAGAGCAGGGGTGTCAAAATCTCTCTGACACACACCTCATCATAGTTATCATTAGTTTCAGCGTGCCATTAACTAGGGCTGCCACAATGAATCAACAACTATTTTGATAGCCGATGAATTTTGTCAAAGGCTTTGCTAACCGAAAGTGGTTCAAATCCTATTTTTTTAACTGCTCAATTGCAAATATTGTAGTGTTTAGTTCTTACTTTATTTTTTACATTACGGTATTTTCCGCACTATGAGGTGCACCTAATAGCCTTAAATTTTCTCCGGCAGTGCACCTTATAATCCTTATATATGAATCAACATTGAGCCGCATCAGGTGTCACAACAATTCTGAGCACAGCTCCATCTAAAGGATGCATAACATAGCCCCAGCCTCTACTATAGTGTCTATTCCAGGGTTCACGAAATCCGGACCTCGGAGCCACTTTTCCTGTCGTGTTTTCCATGTCTCCCTCCTCCAACACACCTGGATCAAATAATCAGGATCATTATCAGGCTTCTGGAGAGGTTGCTGATGACATAATCATTTGATTCAGGTGTTTTAGTGTAGAGAGACATAGAAATTAATAATTTGTAATTTGTACAATTGAGCACTGATTTTTAAATGTGTACGCCGTACATTCAAAAACTGTACGTTCTTCGTGCATTACATTTTTTTTTTTTCCGTTTGGATTTTGTCACCGTTTCAGCAACGAGACAATGTGCGTTACTATGTGTTACTGCGTTGGTTGAATGACGCGAGAAAAGTCAGAGATATGGAGAGAGAGAAGAGTGTTTGGTGTGACGCTGTAGCAAACGTGATGCTAGGCTAGATGGCTCCAATATTTCCTGACTATAGCTGACAGCCTACAATCTACGCCTAGATATCTCATGCATATAGAACTACATGGGAAATAACAGACTCGGCGGCGTTAGTAAACAGCCGCCATTTTAAAGCAGTAGACTTCTCAGAAAGGCTCTGTTGTAGTGAACCTTTCTAGTGAACCTAAGTAACTTTTTATCTAAAATACTTCTAAATCGGCAAAATCTTGACTTGAATCTATCTTTAAGTGATGAAACAGTTTTAAAACTTTCACATGTCGAAAGGAGACAGAAGAGAACTTATGCAAAAACGGAAGCAATTTTAACAACTTTACCAGTTGATTCACAACATTAAATGACTTCCAAACATAGCAAAGGTTACTATGTTTTTTAACAGGTAACACCAGTTACTTTGCCAAGTAACTAATTACTCTTACTTTCAGGTAACTGAGTTACCAACTCAATTACTTTTTGGGAGAAGTAATTTGTAACTGTAATTAAATACTTTTTAAAAGTGAGATTAACAACACTGGTCATAACGATGAAATATGCAGAATGAAAAGTGACGAAAGCGGAGATTTTAGTCCGCCAATTTGTTGCCGAACACAATTTGCCTGCAACTATTGTTGATCACTTCTCAGAATTAGCAAAAGAAATGTTCTCTGGCTCAAACATTGCATCGGTAAGTTAATTTTATCAATTGACCTTTTTAATTTATAATTGGACACACTAACGGACTACCTTCAAGTCAAACTGAATTGCGAGCTGAAGTGCCATGAAGTGACATGATAGAAATTGCCAAAAGTGCTACAAACAATTATAAGAAAAGTCACTTTTAAATTTTAGTAATCATGATGTAGCTGAGATATTGATAGTTCTTTGATTGCACCAGGTTATATGTTACAATATTACCACTAAATTCATACTATTTTAAAAATTGAGTGTTATTTTTGTTTCATATTTCACGCTATATACAATGCTGTAAGATTATTCACCAATTTGTAAGGGCATACATCACTATTTGTAAAATTGCCAAGGGCCTAGGGTTGACAGGTATGTACAGTGGGGCAAATAAGTATTTAGTCAACCACTAATTGTGCAAGTTCTCCCACTTGAAAATATTAGAGGCCTGTAATTGTAAACATGGGTAAACCTCAACCATGTGAGACAGAATGTGGCAAAAAAAAAAAAAAACAGAAAATCACATTGTTTGATTTTTAAAGAATTTATTTGCAAATCATGGTGGAAAAAATGTATTTGGTCTATACCAAAAGTTCATCTCAATGCTTTGTTATGTACCCTTTGTTGGCAATAATGGAGGCCAAACGTTTTCTGTAACTCTTCACAAGCTTTTCACACACTGTTGCTGATATTTTGGCCCATTGCTCTATGCAGATCTCCTCTAGAGCAGCGATGTTTTGGGGCTGTCGTTGGGCAACACAGACTTTCAACTCCCTCCACAGATTTTCTATGGGGTTGAGATCTGGAGACTGGCTAGGCCACTCCAGGGCCTTGAAATGCTTCTTACAAAGCCACTCCTTTGTTGCCCTGGCTATGTGTTTGGGATCATTGTCATGCTGAAAGATCCAGCCAAGTCTTATCTTCAATGCCCTTGCTGATGGAAGGAGATTTTCACTCAAAATCTCTCGATACATGGCCCCATTCATTCTTTCCTTTACACAGATCAGTCGTCCTGGTTCCTTTGCAGAAAAACAGCCCCAAAGCATGATGTTTCTACCCCCATGCTTCACAGTGGGTATGGTGTTCTTCGGATGTAATTCAGTATTCTTTCTCCTCCAAACACGAGAACCTGTGTTTCTACCAAAAAGTTCTATTTTGGTTTCATCTGACCATAAAACATTCTCACAGTCCTCTTCTGGACCATCCAAATGCTCTCTAGCGAACCACTGACGGGCCTGGGCGTGTACTTTCTTCAGCTTGGGGACACGTCTGGCAGTGCAGGATTTGAGTCCCTGGCAGCGCATTGTGTTACTGATAGTAACGATTGTTACTGTGGTCCCAGCTCTCTGTAGGTCATTCACCAGGTCCACCCGTGTGGTTCTGGGATTTTTGCTCACCGTTCTTGTTATCATTTTCACTCCACGGGGTGAGATCTTGCATGGAGCCCCTGATCGAGGGGGATTATCAGTGGTCTTGTATGTCTTCCATTTTCTAATAATTGCTCCCACAGTTGATTTCTTTACACCAAGCGTTTTACCTATTGCAGATTCAGTCTTCCCAGCCTGGTGCAGGGCTACAATTTTGTCTCTGGTGTCCTTCGACAGCTGTTTGGTCTTGGCCATAGTGGGGTTTAGAGTGTGACTGACTTAGATTGTGGACAGGTGTCTTCTATATCGATAATGAGTTAAAACAGGTGCCATTAATACAGGTAACGAGGGGAGCCTCGTTACACCTCGTTAGAAGAAGTAAGACCTCTTTGACAGCCAGAAATCTTGCTTGTTTGTAGGTGACCAAATACTTATTTTCCACTCTAATTTGGAAATAAATTCTTTAAAAATCAAACAATGTGATTTTCTGTTTTTTTTCACCATTCTGTCTCTCATGGTTGAGGTTTACCCATGTTGACAATTACAGGCCTCTCTAATCTTTTCAAGTAGGAGAACTTGCACAATTGGTGGTTGGCTAAATACTTATTTGCCCCACTGTATATATGAAAAAAGTTTTTAAAAATAGGCTATTCATTGCAGGTGCACCTTATAATGCGGTGCATCTTAAAAGGGAAAAAAAACAATAAATATGATTTTTTTATCAATCTAAACCAGGGCTAGGGATCCTTTTTAACTCAGAAAGCCCCCCAAAAAATTAAATGTGTTTCCACGAGATCTGTTCAGTGTGTATGTGTACTGTATATATTTATGAGATGTACAGTTGTGGTCAAAAGTTTACATGCACTTGTGAAGAACATAATGTCATGGCTCTCTTGAGTTTCCAGTTATTTCTACAACTCTGATTTTTCTCTGATAGAGTGATTGGAACAGATTCTTCTTTGTCACAAAAAACATTCATGAAGTTTGGTTCTTTTATGACTTTATTATGGGTGAACAGAAAAAAGTGATCAAATTTGCTGGGTCAAAAATATACATACAGCAGCGCTAATATTTGGTAACATGTCCCTTGGCCATTTTCACTTTAATTAGGCACTTTTGGTAGCCATCCACAAGCTTCCGGCAAGCTTCTGGTTGAATCTTTGACCACTCCTCTTGACAGAATTGGTGCAGTTCAGTTAAATTTGATGGCTTTCTGACATGGATTTGTTTCTTCAGCATTGTCCACAAGTTCTCAATGGGATTTAAGTCAGGACTTTGGGAAGGCCATTCGAAAACCTTAAATCTAGCCTGATTTAGCCATTCCATTACCACTTTTGATGTGTGTTTGGGGTCATTGTCCTGTTGGAACACCCAACTGCGCCCAAAACCCAATCTTTGGGCTGATGACTTTAGGTTATCTTGAAAAATTTGAAGGTAATCCTCCTTCTTCTTTATCCCATTTACTCTCTGTAAAGCACCAGTTCCATTGGCAGCAAAACAACCCCACAGCATAATACTACCACCACCGTGCTTGACGGTAGGCATGGTGTACTTGGGGTTAAAGGCCTCACCTTTTCTCCTCCAAACATATTGCTGGGCATTGTGGCCAAACAGCTCGATTTTTGTTTCGTCTGACCACAGGACTTTCCTCCAAAAGGTCTTATCTTTGTCCATGTGATCAGCAGCAAACTTCAGTCGAGCCTTAAGGTGCCGCTTTTGGAGCAAGGGCTTCCTTCTTGCACGGCAGCCTCTCAGTCCATGGAGATGCAAAACATGCTTGACTGTGGACACTGACACCTGTGTTCCAACAGGTTCTAATTCTTGGCAGATCTGCTTTTTGGTGATTCTCGGTTGAATCTTCACCCTCCTGACCAATTTTCTCTCAGCAGCAGGTGATAACTTGCGTTTTCTTCCTGATCGTGGCAGTGACAAAACAGTGCCATGCACTTTATACTTACAAACAATTTTTTGCACTGTTGCTCTTGGGACCTGCAGCTGCTTTGAAATGGCTCCAAGTGACTTTCCTGACTTGTTCAAGTCAATGATTCGCCAAAATTTGATCACTTTTTCTGTTAACCCATAATAAAGTCATAAAAGAACCAAACTTCATGAATGTTTTTTGTGACAAAGAAGTATCTGTTCCAATCACTCTATCGGAGAAAAATCAGAGTTGTAGTAATAACTGGAAACTCAAGAGAGCCATGACATTATGTTCTTCACAAGTGTATGTAAACTTTTGACCACAATTGTATATATATATATATATATATATATATATATATATATATATATATATATATATATATATATATATGTGTATATACACATACACACACCTATATTGTGGTGCTTACAAGGTTTAACAAAGGAATCTAGTTTCCCTTTAGCAAGCAGAACGAGTCACCCCAAATTCCACTCGGTCTGTGTTTGCTGCGTTGTGCTCAGCTGCGTTCCGAACGACACAACAGATACGTTAGCTAAATTCCTTTGTTAAATCTTGCAAGCGCCACAATATTTTTCTAATCAAATACTCTAAACTACTATATTTATATTTTTATTTTTAAAACTGAGCCATGTCATCGGGATCAATGAACCGTGGGTTGCTGACTCTTGATCAAATCAAATGTTTGTCAATTAAGATAGGAATAAGAGTAAATATTTTCTCTATTTTTTTTATTTATTTTTATTTTAAAGACAATGTTTTTTATTTGATTAAATAACAACAACAAAAAATTGGACATTTTCATTTAAATTATCTGTATAAAACATGTTTTCATTAATTTATTTATTTGATTTTTTTTTTTTTTAAAGGGGAAACAACTAAATATTTTCCCATTTTTGAGTCCTTGATCTTTCATTGAGGTCCATATAAAGTTTTTTAATAACGGGAAAACATGAGTGGATGCAGATGATTTTCTTTCGTGGGCTACCAATATAATATAGTGGGCGGGATCTGGCGCTTTGCCTTGAGTTTGACACCTGTGTCTTAAAACATGAGTAGAAAATATCATCGGACCAATAGTTCTGCAACATACCTTCCGCTGTAACCAATTTTGCTGTACTCACAATACTTCATCGTTGTTGTGCAGGTTTGGACAACATTCAGAGGCTCTCCGCTCAAGGCCGCTATGAGCTTAGGATCGACATGAAGGATGGGCAGGAGTCAGTCTATGCCAATTATGATAAATTCTCCCTCGGAGATGCCAGGAACCTTTATAAGCTCAGGATAGGAGAGTACAACGGCACTGCTGGTAGGTGCTCCTATGTTTTACTTGGGAGTTTAGTTTCACTGTTATTTCAAACAAGAAATCAAAAATGTGCATCTTCTGTCAACTACTACTACACCATGTCATATACAATATGTTCCCTTATCTTTCTCCTGAATTGTGCACATTTTCGCACAGTGTTTTGTCTGATATGTCCTGTGACGTCATTTGACATTTTCTTTTACCTTTTTCTCTGTCTGTCCTTTCTTCTCCCTGCAATCAGCACAGCCATAATCTGCATTTTTTTATTATGATTATAATCTTCTCACCTTGTTGTTTTTTACCATGCTTGTACTTAGTTGTTGTGCCCTGCAACCATAGCAACTAATAGTTCTCTTTCTCCTGCATTGTTTTCCTGTGGATGGACACAGGTGACTCTCTGAGCTACCACCAGGGACGACCCTTCTCCACTAAAGACAGAGACAACGACATTGCTGTCACTAACTGTGCCTTGTCCTACAAAGGAGCCTGGTGGTACAAGAACTGCCACCGGGCCAACCTCAACGGAAAATACGGCGAATCCAGACACAGTCAGGTCAGTCCGATTTAGAAATCCATTATTCATGAAATAGCGGTGCGTCGGCCTCTGAATGAACTCATTAGGGGGAAAAAAAAGGAACTAAGTGTTTAATACACAGTTCACAGCTGTGCTCATTTGCGCTCTTGCTAACCTAAACAGGATCACAGTCGAGTCGTTCAGATAAGCTAAAAGTGGGAGATGTGTAAAAATGGTCCCAGTGTAATATTAACTTTTTTTTTTTTTTTTTTAATGTGTGAACAGTTTGCAGTACTTACATCAAAATCTTGTGTTCATCCATGTTTAAACACGCAAATACATATATAGAACTAGAACCAAGATGTAAAATTGGAAAAACAGGTAAAAATGCTTTATTTACATTTTTCATTAGTGCATGATAGCAAGTATGTAGGTTTGGTCTCAACATTGGTAGAGAGGAATAGCAGCATAAACTGCATGTTCACATTTTCTGCGGACGAGACATTTGGGTGAAAGCGTGTCATGGGCCATTGCTACATTTCTCACATATATGCACCTAAATGGGCTAAATGATCAATGCAAAATAAATCTGCATTGACCTATACAAACTTTCATGTGTTTTGGTTCAGGTGATACGCCGTTCAATTCAAACCTTTGTTTATAAAACTACTAAAGAAACATTTTGAAAACTTCCAGAATAATTGTCTGGATTTTATTTGAATATTTAAATTGCAATATTTGAATTTAAATTATATAAACAAACTAGGGCTGTCAAACGATTAAAATTTTTAATCAAGTTAATCACAGCTTAAAAATTAATCGTAATTAATCGCAATTCAAACCATCTATAAAATATGCCATATTTTTCTGTACATTATTGTTGTAATGGAAAGATAAGACACAAGACAGATATATACATTCCACAGCCAGTGTTGAGCTGATCTTTGTTAAACTAAAAACAAGAGCGAGAATAAATTATAATCAAATATTCATGTATTTAATATCGGGCTGTCAAACGATTAAAATTTTTATTTGGGTTAATCACAGCTTAAAAATTAATTAATTGTAATCAATCGCAATTCAAAGCATCTCTAAAATATGCCATATTTTTCTGTAAATTATTGTAGGAATGGAAAGCTAAGACACAAGATGGCTATATACATTCCACATACTGTACATAAGTACTGTATTTGTTTATTATAACAAATCCACAAGATGGCATTAACATTATTAACATTCTTTCTGTTAAAGGGATCCACGGATAGAAAAACTTGTAGTTCTTAAAAGATAAATGTTAGTACAAGTTACAGAAATTTTATATTAAAACCCCTCTTAATGTTTCCGTTTTAAAATTAGTAAAATTTTCAAACAAAAAATAAACTAGTAACTCGCCATTGTTGATGTCAATAATTACACAATACTCATGGTGCTGAAACCCATAAAATCAGTCGCACCCAAGCACCAGAAGAGGGCGACAAAACATAAAAAAAAAACAAGTAACAAATGGACATGACACTGTGCTGTCATTTTAATCTGTTTGAGCGGGGCATGTGCAAAATACACATAAAACTTACTCAGACTTTGGTCAAACTATTCAAACATTTTGTTTAGCTCAACAAATACACTAGATGGCAATATTTAGTCACAATATACAAACTATCAGAGGTCTCGTATCTAGTGAAGTCAACACTCAAATGACCTTGATGGACCAGTAAACAGGGAACTACGGCATCAGTCGAGGGACAAAACACACTCATTGGCTTGATTTCTGAGTAATTTAAACCTTGCCATTGACACCTTGTGATGTATTTCAATCACTACCTTACATAATGGCGAGCAATTAGTTTATTTTGTGATTGAAAATTTTACAATTTTATTCAAACGAAAACAGAGTACATAACTTGTACTCATTTACCTTTTAAGAATTTCAAGTTTTTCTATCCGTGGATCCCTTTAACAGAAAGAATGTTAATAATGTTAATGGCAGCTTGTGGATTTATTGTTATAATAAACAAATACAGTACTTATGTACAGTATGTGGAATGTATATAGCCGTCTTGTGTTTTAGCTTTCCAATCCTACAATAATTTACAGAAATATATGGCGTATTTTAGAGATGGTTTGAATTGTGATTGATTACAATTCATTAATTTTTAAGTTGTGATTAACTCGAATAAAAATTTTAATTGTTTGACAGCCCAATATTAAATACATGAATATTTGATTATAATTTATTCTAGCTCTTGTTTTTAGTTTAACAAAGATCAGCTCAACACTGACTTGTGTGTTTATTAATAGATCACTCACAGAGATCATGAATTCACCAACTATGTAAAGTCATGGGTACAGTGAGATATTTGCACCACTCACAGGCACAAAATCTTGTGATTACAGCTTCCGAATAGCAACCGTGAATTTACTTACTCTGGTTAACTCTAGTTAACTCACGACGATTCAACTATGCAGTCACGGTGGCCATTCAGAAGGTGTGCCCACAAGTCTTTGCTCCATACACAGGCGCATATTCAAAAGTCAGTATGTGGGTGGGGCTCCCAGTGTTGTCTTTTCTGTGGAACTTGGGTCAAAATTGTTGCCAATCCCTGATATATTGACAAACCAGACTCGCTCGAAAAACTATTGTAAGTAAGTTCAAACACTCAGGCCGCTTTTACATTAGACCAGTGCTTCTCAATTATTTTCTGTTACGCCCCCCCCAAGGAATGCATAAATGTTTCACGCCCCCCCCAAACTCTGCCGCCAATGGAAATAGTATAATTTGTCCATAAAATTACTATATAACACTGACAAAGCGGGACGATTGTTGGCAATATTCGCCTCGTTTTCGCCGGAAAACAATCAAGCGGGTTATCAATGAGATTCGGGTCTAATGTCTTAAAGTGGTGTCTTAATTGATTTGGCTTCCCGCTGTCCGCTACAATCATTTTTAGACACAGTAAACAGTGGTCTTTCCTCATCTCACTGTATTAAAAGTCATAGCCAAAGGCCAAACTGAGTGGATGTGCAAGTACAATTTTATTTTAGTACGGCAAAAAAAAAAAAAAAAAAAAGCATGTTACCCGAGGTCACATGCGCCACCCCTGGCATCGCTCTGCGCCCCCCACTGCATTAGACCAAGAGGACAGGGTCAGGTTGGAGAGCTACCTCGCCACAACACTTGCAAATGATTTTTGAAAAGGTTCCGTATTCACAATGCGCCAACAGAACTTTCCGAGTAACATCACTTGGACGAAAAGCGCACTCGTTGATTGGACCAATAGAAGAGGAAATACAACCCTTCTGAAAGGGGAGGGAGCGTGGAGCGTCACAGCAGCTACATGTAGTGTAGCATAAGCGCACCCTACTCGGCTTGCATTCACAAGTGAAGCAAGGTGCGTTTAGAGAGGACCGAGACCCACGATTTTTAAGCGGACCAGAGTTCATTTGTTCGGTCCGAACTACAGTTCGAATGCGCCTTCACATTTACAAAACAAAGCGGACTATCTGAGAAAAAGAACTCTGGTCCGTTTAAAACGGACCAAACAGGACTAGTGTGAAAGCGCCCTAACACCAGTGTTGTTTTTGGCAGCTTTTTTAATTTTCGTCTTAGTCTTTTGGCCGAAAATACTTATTAGTCATAGTCTATGTAAATGTCACAATGTGTTCTTCTTCATCTAGTTTTAGTCGACAATTCTCAAAATGTTTTCTTCTATAAAATTAATAGTTTTAGTCCATGAATGAATAAGTAAATAAAGTGTTTCCAACAATTTCGAATGAACATTGACAGACGAGCACATAATTGTCTGCAAGAACATCAACATCTTCATGACTGTGGAGGAAAACGGCACATTATTTGCAATTAATTAAACTCACCTGGACGCCACGAACTATATGTAAAAAGTTTTCCAAGAGTTTATGAAGACACTCCCCGATAAATGCTAACACGAACGCTGAACGCTATGCTAACTCGAACGCTATGCTAATGCTACAAGTTAGTTTAGTGTGTGATGATCATTCAGCACAGACTAAAGCTAACTAGAGCAACATGGCATAGCCAAGATAACAAAACAAAACTTAACAAGCAGCACCTGACACGTTTAACAAAAGGTGCCTGATATGGGCACACGGCCTGTGTGTGGGTTGGGGGGAGGCGCAGCATGTCGCATGAGTGACACAACCAGACACTGCTAAAATGCCTGATAACTAAACATTGTAAACTTATAACGGAAACTATGGTGAATTTTCATCCCATTGCTGGCATCCATCCAACTGGCATCCATCTCGCTATGTTTTAGTTGTTGTTGACTAAATATTTTCGTTATCGTGGTCGTTGACGAAAACAACACTGCCTAACACTAAGTAAAGAGATCAACAACCTTCCTATTGTTGTAATTGCTTTAATGTTATTTCATAAATTTCCATATTGGCTGTCACTGACAGCAATACAGGTCTAATCCATTTGAACTGGCAGCAATCATTCAATCGCTATTGCCGTTAGTGGCACTTAAAAAAATACTCTTTCACTGCCAGACATCCCAGTTAACCCTTTAACACCGAACGTGTCGGCAGCGACGCGTTTACGCATGTCGGCTTTGAAGCTTCGTCACGCTGTAATTACGTCACCCACGTGCCGCTGGTTGGTCTCATTTGAAAGTGCGGAAGTTGATGTCCACACCAGTTTATATTTGAAGTGAATCGACCAAGAAAAATGGGAGATAATGTCATTTGAGTTTTATAGTTTTATTGCACTCATAAATATGCATTAAAAACCTGCATGGACCATGTATCTATCTCCATATTTCCATCATTTCTTGTCCTTTTTCAAAACCGAAAGCAGCAAAAAAGACTACATATCCCAAGAGCCATTGTGGTGTCAAGAAGGACGGACCGAATGTGGACATTTTTGATAAATTTTCGAGCGAGGCGCCAACTATGGAAAAGGAGGCATGCAAAGCAAGCAACGGCCGGTTGGATTGAGCGAGCGACTTTGAAACGTGCAGAATGAATCTAAAACTAAATTTAGCGCAAGCTAATGCATTATTTCATTAACTCAAGGAAGAAGATGAGCCGTATTTGTCGTTGTTTCATTGGGATGAGTTGGCGTCTCGGCGAGTAGAAGTGACAGCAGCACGCAAACGACGAAAGAGTAGGCTGTACGCCGTTGTGTGTGACGCAGCTCCGTGTCCGTGACCTGTTCATGCAGAAGCTTTATTGAGTGCGCAAAAAAAAGAAGAAGAAAAAAAAAACCTTTATTGGGTTGTATGCCAGAAAAATTTTAATTGAACTGAACTACTTGTCAATATTTTTTTAAATCCTTTATTTTAATGTTATATATATTTTTTCTTTACTATAACCTTTTCAATTTTTACAAAGATGAGTGTTCGAGAAGCTTGATTGCATCTGCGTATATACTTTAGATAAGGTGATGGGTATAATACCTAACTTCACAAAGAAATATCCTCCAAGCCCTTTTTGTGTTAGATGATATATATTATTTTTTTCTCACTATTTTGCACTGTATATAACCTGTTTTGACCATAGTATGTGTAAAGGCCAAAAACGCCTATGACCGTACTTGCTGTTTGTGTAGAATTGTCAAACATAAAACTATTCAATCTTATTTTTTTCTATTGAATGTTTATCCTAACAAGTTGAATAAATATTATCAAGCTTCAAAACGGTTGGTCGAGCATGTTTGGTTGTCAATGGGACATCAGCATTACAAATTTTGAAAAAATATTTTGGGATTTTTTTGGTCTTTTTGGGTCCAAAATGTGGATTATAATTGGTCAGTGAAGAAAACAACAGTTTGGACATGAAGTTCAAGGTGTCCTTAAAAAAGGGACCCAACTTGGCCTTTGTGAACAATTTTATCTTTGAAATATAAAGGCAACATCAGATGCATGCAAATTCGGCCAAAATTGGCTTAGGTGTTAAAGGGTTAATGTAATGTAATACAGTGTATTACAGGTTTAGTAAAGTTAACATTTACTTGGATTGGAAACCCAAATGATGTACTTACATTGGGTTTAATGATCTTATGTTACACTGGTAAGATGTACCGTACTTTCTTTAGATTGTACTTGTAGTGTACTCTGGAAGGTTAATGGTCAATTCCATAGTTATAAAAGTTTGAAGTCTTGGTCCTTCTGGATCAAACATCCTCATGCCCTTGAACACGTCACCGAGGGCCTAAAAGCATGCATGTTTTTTCCACATAAAAAGAGGGGTCAAAAGCATTCCTAATGTCCTGTCAGAGGCTAATTAGGCAAGTGAATCAGATTGAAACCCCACACTGACCGCCTTGATTGGCCTGCTGTTGGTGCTCTAATGAAAGGTCACACTTCTCAAGGACCGTAACTGCTCCAGCAGTTGTCCGCCCATTATGAGACGTGATATTTATCGATCCAAACTGTCTGCCGCGGTCCCCCGGGGGATTGCACTCTGGGAAATGATTGAATTCATCCTGGAGCGGGCAGGTGAATTATGTGGAGGGAAAAAGGCCACAGTTTATCACAGCGGCTGTTTGGTTTGTGTGGAAGGTTCGTCTGGTCGTCCTGACAAGCCACTGATGTCTTTGAGCCGTGTGCCAAGACCACGTCGTGCCAAATAGCAAAGCTCAGGAGTGCTCTGGCCTTCTGTGTTACCTTTCCCGCTATTCTTTAGAGAAACGGGAAGGAGCCAAAATTTATTATCTGGAAAGTGGAAACCTGCCTACTTACTGTTTTTGCTCCAAAATGCATGAAGATTTCACTTATAAACCTTTTTTTTTTTTTTTTTTTTTTTTCCCCTGGCCATGTTTTTTTTTTTCTTTTCTGTGTTAGTACAAGGTAGTCCAACTAGTCCGTTGGTCCGTTTTTTTTTTTTTTTTTTTTTTTTTTTTTTTTGTTGTTTTTTTTTTTTTTTTTTAAACCTGTCCTGTTCAGCTGTTTGACACAGAGAATGGAAGTCTAAGTGCCCAGATTCTGAACAGTTTTAATGTTTCACATTGAGAGTCTGACATACTCCCATTGTGATCATTCAAAATACCTTTTTATTATGACAAAGCAGCGAACAGGAAGGGATTATGGGGGGACAGAAGAAAAGAAATACTAGAAAAGAAATAATATTTTGGATGGTGGGCTCGAATTGAGTAAGGCGACCTGAGCTGCTAAGATATCAGCCCTCTCTCGCCTCCCTACTCTTTCCACAACACCCTTTTCTCTCCGCAAGGCGACTCAATCGCGAGTAAAGCCCGAATAATTATTGAATAAAACAGCATTGAACACAACGTACCTCCCAGTGTTTTTTTTTTTTTTTTTTTTTTTACTTTATTTTATTATTATGACGTATAATACATAATTTTGGATAGTCATTTTGAAATGTAGGGTTAATTCCATTTCACGCTGAAATCCGGGTTACATCGCCAGTGTAGGGATGGAACTTGTTCTACCTGTATATATATACTATATATACACAGATATAAGAATATTTTGTGACTTGCAATTGCCCAAAAATCAAGAGAAAGCGATCGGAATCAAAAGCAAGTGACCAAGACTAGCCTCAAAATCAACACAAAGTGACCTGAAATCAATATGAATTGACCTGAATTCCACCAAAATCAACAGAATTATCCAAAATCGAAAGGAAATGACCCAGAACACATGGACTGGACATGTTGATTTTTTTTTTTAAATATTATTTTAGGAAAATGAATTTCTAAAATAGCCTGGATTGACATGGCATATTTTTGTCACAGCTACCAAATAAGTCATTGAACACAATAAAATCAAAACTTTAAGAATAAGATTTCCTGAAGGCAAACTAGGACGTTTTTGTAAAAATAATATGTCATTTACTGTGTTTGAGATTATTGAACCAGATTTCATAATTTACATCTGTGACTAAAAAGCAAACTGGCGAGTCTCTGTTGCCACAATGGACCCATCATCTCCTGACCTGAAACCTATTGAGAAATTGTGTAGGAGGAAAGTCATTTCTAAACAACAGCTTTGGGAAATTAGCCTAACACCTTACAGAGAAATTAATTCAGAAACACTCCGCCAATTCACAAGATCCAAGCATGTCTGTAAAATCTCTTCCACTTGCTCTTGCAGGGAATTAACTGGTACCACTGGAAAGGACACGAGTTCTCCATTCCCTTTGTGGAGATGAAGATGAGGCCATTCAACTTCCGTAGCATCAGTAGCAAGAGGAGGCGGTCAGTGCCCGTATGAGCACCCGTATGAGCAACCTCCTGCTGAGAGGCAGAGACGAATTGAATTTGGACGACTGTTTTGTTGATGCTTCGCCGTGCACATCGCTAAAAGGAAACATCTCATTGACAAGAATTAGTGTAGCAGTCGTTACTTCCACTTTAAATTGGCAACTTATAATTATAAAATTAAAACATGACTGATTGATCATTGTGTTTTTAAGATAACTCCAAAAATTAAGAAAACAAAATGGAAACATTGCTTTTAAAGGGACTATGTGGGATTTTTAGAATTAATTTAAAATACAATTCTACTACACGCATGCTGCCCTTATGAGTACACAGCCCCCTAAAATGTTAACCGAGACAGCCCCAATAAGCCCTTTTTTACCTTCAATAGAGAGCCTTATGGTCCAACACTCTGGGCAAACACGCGCTTGCTGTGCACGTCGCGCCCTTCTTCACCGAGCCTCTGCCTAGTCTCTGCTTGGCAAAGACACTTTTTTAACCCACTTTTTTAACTACTGCTACTAACTGTTTTTATGTTTCTGGTGCCGATTTGATGGGCCAAATGCTCGTTGCTTTATATTTGTGCTCGTTCAACCGTGCACGAACTGCAATTACGCTTCAGGCCAGAGGTGGTATTCACGCGTGAAAAAGTGACAATATGCGTATAGTCCCTTTAAAGTTTAAAATTTTGTAAGAAACAGGCCTAACATTTTCGAAATAAAATAGATCAATATTTTTTGACTGCCTGATGAATACCAATAAAAATAAATATGCTACACAGATTAACAAAGCTGTGGGAACAATTAATGAATACAAATCAACTCGTGGATGGCAATCTGACTAGGGCAGCGAGCATCAAACAAAACATCGTGCGACTTGTTCGTGTGCGCCTCGTATTCATGTAGAGCCGTCGTCTTTCCCTGCTGTCCTTCCTCCCAGGAGATAAAGACACTGTATGTAATTTATTCAACATCTTTGAATGACAATTCCTCTCTTTTCTGTAAAAATTAAAACCCTTACAAAAACAATAGCAAGGATTAACGATAACTTTTAACAACTATCAAGGCCCTTACTGTAAGATATATAAATATATTTTTATAACTGATATTGTGGTAAAGGTTCATCACATTTGATTTGATGCCTTTTCATTATTGGATTCATATGTAAACATGATACGCCTCTTTTACACAGACTATTACCTGGTTGGTGTTATGTATAATCAGAATGAAAACATAATATCTTGTCATGCATCGAGCTGTCAAGTATCGTGCTGCCTTGAGATAAGAGTTTGAAGTTAAACACTTGTTATAATTTCAAATAGAAATGCCATTAAATTTGATTTAGTTTGGCACTTGTAGACGTCCAATCCATTTGAGCTGGGAGGCCTGGCAGCGAATGAATGAATATTCACTCGCCTTTAATGGTACCCGACGAGTTAATCCATTTCAGACTAAGCAAAGCAGGAATTAATGACAGAATATATTGTATTTCTAAGACGATAATGATTATCCTGTGAATACTTTGATATTGTATGTCTACACCTCTAAGGATTGTTTATTAGCATTAAACCAAGATTACTAATCTAAAGTAAAGCTGTGTTGGATTTTAGATACACAAAGTGTAATCCAGAGGTGGGTAGAGTAGCCAAAAAGTTTACTCAAGTAAGAGTAGCGTTACTTCTAAATAATATTACTCAAGTAAAAGTAAAGGTAGTTGCTCAAAAATTTGCTGAAGTAAAAAAGTATTCTTTGAAAATAATACTCAAGTAATGAGTAACATTGTGAATAACTGCTTGCTATGTCGGATGTCGTTTCATTTTTTTTTTTGATAATGGTATTTTTTTATCACCACAACTTAATCTATATGAACTGTTATTATTATACTGTACTATAAGCCCAGCGGTCCCCAACCCTTTTCGCACCACGGAGCGGTGTGATATGGTCCTTATTTTCATGGACCGGCAATGGGTGGCAGAAAATTACAGTAAATATAAAATAACACAACGGTGCTAAAACATTAAGTCCAAGGAAAGCGTAACTCACCATATGCTGAATCAACCTTTTTCAACAGTGGCCGCTCCTAAAACTTGACACAAGCATATGAGTTTGTCTCCAATCGAGAAAGGTTTCTTGGCTTTAGCAGTACGGTTCGCCACGGGGTATGTTGCTGTCAGTACTTTCGCTTTTGTTCCCTCGATTTTGTCAGCTTTTAGCCATATATGGCAAATGCAGAATGGACTTGGTTGTATGCTCCTCTTCTGGCTCAGCAGGTGGCCTTTTCCTGTAAAAAAGCTGTCCAAAGACATCGCCGCCCGCAGCACACATCCAACAGCAGCTAATGTTACTGTTTACATTGACTGACGCTAGTGTGCAAACATCCCGGTAATGGCGGCCAACCACTAGAAGGCAGCGTAAGCAAATCTCGACTCAAGATTAGTCAAGAGGCACAGGCCAGATTGTTGTCGTTAACAAATTATTTATTTCTCTGCGACCTGGTATCAAATGCACCACGGACTGGTACTGGTCCCCAGCCCGATGGTTGGGATCTCAGCTGCGTTGCTGAACCTATTACATGACCGTATAATGTCAAAAAGGTGACACAAAAATCATCAAATTTAGACCAGAACACTATGACCCATTATGCGTCCAAAGAGCATGAGTGCCCTGTAGTGGAGGGAAAAAAAACATTGTTACCTCTTAATGGTATGATGGAGTCAATCGTTTATTGTTGCGACATCTCATTGGTGAAACTGGTAGCATTACTGTTGAAATCTCTGGCAAACATAAAGTCAGTTTGTAGAATAAGGAGGAAAAATGTAACGACTTTAGTGTAGCCCAAAGTAGCGGAGTAAGAGTAGTGTTTCTTCTTCACAAATCTACTCAAGTAAAAGTATTGTGTGGTAAAACTACTCTAAGAAGTACATTTTTCTCAAAAAGTTACTCAAATAAATATGAAGGGGTAAATGTAACGCATAAATGTAACGCGTTACTACCCACCTCTGGTGTTAACCTTAACTGGGAGTGGCTTGATGCTGATATCATGACTGGAAATCAGTTGAGTTCACTGCCACCGTACAGTACAGTGGTACCTCGACATACGATTGCTTCGACTCACGATCTTTTCGACATCCAACGTAAAATTTGACTCGCCATTTGTTTCTACATCCGATGACATGGCCGAAATACGATGATTAATGACAGCGCCGCAGTTTCTTTGTTTTCCAGCAAGACGGACGCACGGCGGATTTTCTTGTGAGAGAAATCAACATGGGTTCCAAGAATGTTAGTGCAGGTGGTGATAAAAGGAAAAAGTTGAGGCTTACCATTGAAATGAAGATGGAAATGAGAAATAGAAATAGAAAATAGAAAAATCAGGGCGTGGTGCGGGCATCCGTGAACTGGCTCGACAATACTATACTATACTATCTCAACGGTCCTCCTCCGACCTCCATTCACCAGTCTTTATAAGTTAAGGTGACAATTACATTATTGTGGTAACATCGCCAAAAAAATCGCCAGCTTTGTCAGGTTTTTAATCATTTATTTCAGCTTGTGGACCACAACATGCCTACTGTCCGCTGCAGCTGAACAAAGTGAAAGTAAAAAGTCCCTCTCTCTGTCTGTCAAGTCAACCACGCTGTGCGTTCAGGTACACCACGCAAAACACACCCGCCACATTAGAACCCGACTCGTTACATTATTACAGGTATTATTATTATTCCGATTTATGTTAATAATTTCTTTATTTTGACCTGTGTAACTGCTATTTGCAATAGTACCAGCAGCACTTGTTAAGGATTTAGTGTAGGTTTTGGGGCTGTGGAAAGAATTAATGGACTTATAATGTATTCTTATGGGGAAATCCTGCTCGACATACGACCATTTCTACTTACAAACAAGATCCCAGAACGAATTAACCTCGTATGTAGAGGTACCACTGTAACTACATGTTTTGCCCGCAAGTCAAAGCTAAAAAAGTCTTATTTCAAGGCATCACTCTGTACTACGTATAAGCTAGATCAGTGTTTCTGGACTTTAACAGAGCCAATTTAATCACAAAACATTTTAATTCACTCACAATTTTACTGACTTCCTTTCCTTTTGTTTTGTTTTATCAACAACTGGACCTTTTGCCATCTTAAGGTCAATATAAGTCACTTGCATTGATGTATGAGCAAAGATGTATTACTTAGAAGTAAAAACAAAAAACAAAGATTTTTGTTCAATGTGAGAACTCATTTTGCTGGATTCTGTGTAAAAGAGGCGACTGACAACAGGAATATTCAAGTTGGACATTATTCTCCACAAAGCAATGCAGCTTCATTATGACCTATGTTGTTTATGTCTGACTGATCCACTATATGAAACAGTATTTGTGTTAATTATTAATAGTGATTTTTTTTTTTAGGTGGTGTTCATTTAATTGACTTCATTTTTATCGTTGTTGTTTTTTAGTTTAGTATCAAGCAGACTACATGAGTGTTGTCCCTTGCTGTAGTAATGGTTTAAATACCAAAGATGTGCTCCATGTTAACATTTAGGAAATTACAGAAGCCATGTCATCAATGCAAGTATTAAGAATGGCAGTCCAAATTTATTATTATTATTTTTTTTTTAATAGTCAGCGGGTTGCCGTGTAAATTTTTTGCTCACAAATCATAATATTTGAAAGTCAAATATGTCTGGCAAATGTTTCTGTTAAATTTTGCATTTAAAAAGTCAAATAATAGTCACTTGCTTGCCATTTTTGAAATCATACAACACATTTTGCTGCAAAGACTTCACCACCAGTTGACAAGACAGCTCCCACAAATACTGCACCACGCCTTCCCGTTGGGGCCGACCTAGGCAGAGCATTTGGCTTTCACTTTGATGAACTCAAACACACGCTGCATTTAAACGCCGGGTTTGGGTGGAAAAAGGCCGAAATTTTGACTGCATCCAAGCAGGCGGGAATGTCTGAAGAGTCATTTGTTTGAGGATTCAAGATATTTAATATATAAAATAATCCCATGCATGCACTTTGAAACATTGTGAAAAAAATGCACTGAAGAAATTTGAATTTGAAGAAATGTAACTTTACCTCGAAATATTCACGTAAAATGAATGATAACTGCCTGTTTTTTTGCTTTTAACCAATAATCTAGACCACAGGTGTCAAACCGATTCCAGAAAGGGCCTAGTGGGTGCTGGATTTTGTTCCAACCGATAACGGGCAGAGAGTTTAACCAATGAACTTCCTGCTGAAACAAGCAGCACCTGACAAAGTTTAACTGACTACACATGTAAAAGATCTAATTGGTGAAAAGGTGTCCTCATCATTCGTTGGAAAGCAAACCTGCACCCACTAGGCCCTTTCTGGAATCGGTTTGACACCTGTGATCTAGACTGTTGTTGATGTTAATATCTACAGAAATTCCAGGATGTACACATTTATTTTATTTTTGTTTTGTGATTGCCGCCATGTTGTTTCTATCCACAGCAGCGTAACTTTACATTCAAATGATCAGGTAATTTTCGGCCAACAGCCCGTTTTTTTGGCTAAAGAAAAAGTAGTAATTTAGACATCCAACCAAAAAAAAAACAAAAAAATCACCTTTTACATGTTTTATTATATGCAACATTTCAATCTAAAAATGTTGAGGGCCAGATAGCCGACATGGCTCCATGCTGAGGCAATAGTAACATCAGAATTCAACCTAAATAAGTTGTGACTGTATATAGAAAAACGCAAATGTTGCTTTTGTTGAGTAAATTTAAGATGCTTTCCTCAAGTATTAAGTTTCTGATGTGAAAATTGATTTATTAGCTGTAACAGTAAATAAAAAAGAAGTTGCTATTTTGGGTAAAAATGTTATTGGATATGTCAAATATTACTATTAATCCTGAAAATGTAGGTGATTTTCACTGCATTTGGTGATTTTTGCGCATCTTGTGTAAAATGAGAATTTTATAGCCATTTTAAGTTTTGTTATACTTGTATAAAAAAAAACAAAAAACAATCGGGATTTTATTAGGGAACAACTGAATTTTTTTTTTTGTCATTGCTCATGGAGACTCATATATATTTAAGGGAGCTACCTGTTTTGGTTTTAGGTTGCTAGCGGTTTTGGTTTTAGGTTGCTAGCGGTTTTGAAAATATTTGAATTTTAAGTTTTTGAAAATACGTCCCCTACAGATCGGACCCGAGCCCCGTGTTCTGTCAACTGATAGTGAAGTCTATGCTTGGTGTTGTAGGGCAGTTCAAATGCTAAATTTGTTAAGCATACTGTAGGTTATGTCCCGAAACCAAGTATTAAAAACCTAGGAAAATGTCAGGCTCAATCTGGGGGAAAAAAAATTTACGATATCAAAATGGGCCAGAAAGACGGTTTCCAGACAAATGTTCAAAAATAGGCAGCTCACAAAAGATTTACCCACTATTTGTATCCAAGCAATTAACGTCAGTTTTACATCCCAAAAAAAGTTAGTGTTAAATCTGCAACCTGGCCTCATACTGTCAACTAAAGCGCATCTTTTTTTGGCCTGAAAAAAATATATATATATCATCCAATTCTGATGTTAACATCGCTGCCAGCACTGACTGCACTCAAACATTCATCTCATACTCATGTAGACATGAAGATATCTTTTTTTTTTTTTTTTTTATACTCTCCTCTTTTAGAATCAGACTAATGCCAAAAACATTCCTTTCTAGAGATTTCCATTCATGCTGAGAACACTGCACGAACACCTTTGCTATCTGGGTTAAAGTCGCTTGCTTAAGTAGTTGATAATCTGACATCATTTTTATTATTTAACCGAGTGACGTTTTCCAGTGTTCTGTTTGCGAGCATCCCTTATGCATCATCTTCTATAGTGATTTCCAATAGCGTAGGCAATCTTGTGTGTTCTTATTGCATTAACCACTTAGAAAGTTTCTCTGGTGTATTTGTACAAGAAAAAAAGGCAAAACTAGAAGATTTTTTTGAAGTATGAGGGATGTCAGACATGAGTTCATTTTAACTTTCAAATTACTTGTTTCAAATGATTGTCTCAAAAGTAATCCTGTTGCATGTGCTTGCATTTAGGATACAAAAGTACATTTGGGAAAATAATTTACAGTTCCTGAAATTTGCCACTAAGGTTCTAGCTACTTTAACAAATCATCTTTAACTAAACGAAACACTCAACAATTTTCTCCTTTTGTTTTTTTTTTTTTTGCAATGACAAGAAAATTGCTCCTTCATGTATTTTCAGGTGACTGTTAAACAATTTTTTAAATCACCTCTGTCATCGACACTGAATTAACTGAACGTTTGCACTGTTAGTTTAACACTGTACCTTACACAAATTTGAAACTTCGCCATGTAAATGTAAAAGTTTGACGATATGTACTGTTGACTGTCAAAAAAAAAAAAAAGGGGAAAAAAAATGATGTGATACATGCTGAAAACATGGGATTTGTTGTTGGATACCCTTGCTGTTAAATTTTAGCTTTAGTTTGACAAACGTGTACTATATAGTTCCTTTTTTAATACATTTTCTACATATTAATAAAATATTCAAATAGTCAATTTGTCGTTTTTTCATTTCACTGATGAAATAATAACGTGCACATATTGTCAAGTTGCCACTCGGGTTATTGTTGTTGATGTTGTGGACAGTAATTTTGAGTTCTTACTACTCGGTCATTTGTTAACCGATTGTCTTGAAACTCGGCAGTTATGTAGCATTGGCCAGTACATATCAATCCTCGGAGCTGGGTTTTTTTAAATTTTTCATTTTAGGGCTGATTAATTTATTGCTGACTCATTAGTTTCTATGTTGCCTGTAGGTTATGAGTTAGCCAGTAGTGTGCATGCGCGAAGCCTTCAGCTTGTACTGCGCTACTTTATTTCTAACAACTAATCACCATAAATGTTTTTTTTTCCTTCAGCTTACCACACAGGACTAAAAAAACACTCATCCATGACAGTTGCTAGTTCCTTTATTATTATTACATAACACAGGAACCTTGGATTCAGCATTTTTAGAAATTCACTCTTTAATCACCCCATATTCAAATTATCTACTAATTATGCATGCAAGTGTCAGGTCAGCAGAAACAAGCTGGTGACTAATCAGCTCGTGTGCGCTTTTAATGTGAACACACTTGTAGGAAAGGTCAGCGCAGTAAAGCCGAAGCAGAAGTCAAGGAGTCACACGGACGCATACTCACTCTGACTTCTCCTGCCATCATTCCTCTGAAAACATGATTAATCATTTCCACTTCATTGAAGATCTGTCCTGTTTTAGTCCCAAGTGCAAACATTACTTCTGAGGTCTAACTCAATGTGACTCAAGTCTACCAGGTAAATACTTTTTTTTTTTTTTTTTTTTTTAAAGGCTAAACAAAGAATACAGTGGTACCACGAGATAGGAAAGATTCGTTACACGGAAAATTCCTTTCATAGAATGTTTTCGAAGCTATTTTGCTTGATATTAGCAAAAAAGTATTCATCGTACAAAAAAATAATATACTTTAATCGATTATTCCCGCTTGCAACAATGCAATAATATGTTTGACAAGAAATGTAAACAAACAACTATGCTCATGTACAGTGATCCCTCACCTATTGCTGTTAGTTAGGACCAGAAGTGACCACGTAAAGTGAAAAAGTAATGTCGCACCCTAATTTTTTCATACATTTTTGTGTGTATATATATCAATACTTGTATATAAAACCTTATAATTGTACACGTATGTTATCATTAGAACAGAGGTCTGCAAGTCGGGTCCTCGAAAGCCATGATCTACTTGTTTTCCATGTCTCCCTCCTTTAACACATCTGAATCAAATAATCAGGGTCGTTATCAGGCTCCTGCAGAGCTTGCTGATGAGCTGATCATTTTATTCAGGTGTGTTAAAGGAGGGAGACATGGAAAACAAGCTGGATAGCGCCTCTCGAGGACCGGACTTGCAGACCCCTGCATTAGAACATCATAGATAGGAGTGGGAACCTCTTGGTACCTTACGATACGATTTGCGATAGAAAGCTCACGATAACGATAATCTGGCGACATGGTGATACAATAATTATCAATACATTGGTCAGGAAATCATTCTGGGATATTCTACAAACAACTGATAAACAGAAAAACAAGCTTATGCTGTGAATTGGAATGAGTTTATCACTAGTAGACGTCCAATCCATTTGAACTGGGAGGGTGGCAGCGAATGAACAAATGTTCATTCGCTGCCATCCCTCCCACTTCAACTGGATTGAACATCTATGGCTGTCAGTGGCAGCCAATGCCAGGCATTGAGGTAATTTTGGCCCATTTAAGGTCATTTACCTGTTGATTTTCAGTTACTTCCTGTTGATTTTGGGGTATTTTATGGGTCACTTCCTGTTTATTTTGAGTTACAGAACAGGAAGTGACCTGGGAATCACCCAAATGAAGAGGCATTGACTCAAACTCAACAGGAAATGACCTGTAAATGCCCTAAAATGAACCGCAAGTGACCTATAAATGCCCTGAAAATCGGACAGAATGACTGTGAATGCTCTGGTTTCGAATGAACGAACATTCCCAGTCTAAATGGGTTGGGCGTCGTGCACCATCAATGCAGCCTTAGAGTTAACTGAGACACTATTATGGTCGAAGATTTTGGTAGCAACTTGTTGGCTCCTGTTTTTTTAGACATTGACACCTTTTTAAAACAATATCTCGAATCTTGGCAGGAGCATATCGATAACCTTTTGGGATACAAAGTATCACCATATATCACCATTTCGATATTTTGCCACACCCCTAATTATAGAATAGTTTGAAACATGTAAATAAAATATTAATAATATAAATAACTTCCATAAAATCATGTATAAATTATATAAATGCTAGGTACTGTACTGTCATTCTCATACGGTATATGATACTGTACACGTGTGTAAGTGTACATACATACATAGATGTAAAAAGTGTGTACATAATGTAAATGTTTTTAGAACTATTTTACTCTTACAAGAAGATACTTATAACAAAATTTAAAAATATGTGATACACTGGGGGCACGAAAGTTGAGCCGTAAAGTAGAGAGGGATCACTGTATATAAAACAATAGAAGAATATACTGTAGCTTACAGTGGTATGAAAAAGTATCTGAACCTTTTGGAATTACTCACATTTCTACATAAAATCACCATCAAATGTGATCTGATCTTTGTCAAAATCACACATTAAAAAAAAAGTGTCTGCTTTAACTAAATCCACCCAAACATTGAGGTTTTCATATCTGAATGAGGATAGTATGCAAACAATGAAAGAAGGGGGAAAAATAAGTGAACCATCACATTTAGTATTTTGTGCCCCCCCTCCCCCTTTGGCAACAATAACTTCAACCAGACGCTTCATGTAGCTGCAGATCAGTCTAGCATATCGATCAGGACTAATCTTGGCCCATTCTTCTCTCCAAAACTGCTGTAGTTCAGTCAGATTCCTGGGAAGTCTGGCATGAATCACTGTCTTTAGGTCATGCAACAGCATCTCAATGGGGTTCTAGTCTGGACTCTGATTTGGCTACTCCAGAACGTGTATTTTGTTATTCTAAAACCATTCTGAAGTTGATTTACTTTTGTGTTTTGGATCATTGTTTCGTTGCAGCAACCATCCCCTTTTTAGCTTCAACTGTCTGACAGACAAACCCAGGCTTTTCCTGCAAAACATCCTGATAAACTTGTCGATGTGTGCACAGAGATATTGGACTGTGTCACGGATTTCTGTAAGTCTTTTTCAGACACTTTAGGGTTCTTTTTTACCTCTCTGAGTATTCTGCGCTGAACTCTTGGCGTCACCTTTGGTGGAGGGCCACTCCTTTTTGAGAGAAGCAACAGAGCCAAACTCTCTCCATTTGTAGACTACTTCTTTGACTGTCGATTGATGAACAGCCAGACTTTTAGAGATGATTTTGTATCCTTTCCCAGCTTCATATAAATCAAAAATCCTTTTGACAGAGCAAAGATGCACATCAGGCAATGCTTCTCATCAAGACATTTCTTACCAGGTGTGTGTTTTATAGTGGGCAGGGCAGCTTTAAACCACTCATCAGTGATTGGTCACACACCTGACTTAAAATGTTTGGTAAAAATTGGTTTGAATTGCTCTTTAAGTCTCCTTAGGCAGAGGGTTAACTTATTTTTCCCCCTTCTGTCATTGTTTGTGCTATCCTCATTAAAATATGAAAACCTATAAATGTTTGGGTGGTTTTAGTTAAAACAGACACAGTATTTTCATCTGTGTCATTTTGACAAAGATCAGATCACTTTTGATGGTTATTTTAGGTGAAATGTGAGAAAAATTCCAAAAGGTTCAGATATTTTTCATACCTTTGTACAAGCAATTTTATATCAAGGCACAAACAGTCAGCAAGCAATGGCTGCCGAAGATAGTTCATTTTTTAGCACTGTGTTTGCTATGAGCTCAAGTAGTCACGTGATAACGTCTGTAGAATGAGCTAGCACCTAACAAACTAGCAAGGCTTACGTGCCACCAGGGGGCGACAAAGCATTACAAATAAAGACAGGCAATCAGAGGACATGACAGCAAATTAAAAGTGGTGTTGTAGTAGCTTGGAACGAATTAGGCGATTTATGTGGAAAACATGGTTCATTGTATGAAAAAATCATGATATGAAAGCCACTCCAGAACTAATTAATTTCGTATCCTGAGGTACCACTGTACAAATAATTCACGCCCATAATCTCTAGTCTTTTCAATAAAACTCTTTGTAACAAAGAGTAAAGTAAAAAAAATATTTTCAGGCAGATAGTACTAGTTTTTAAAGTTGACTTGACGACTTGTTTGTTAACTGGTTGCTTTCTAGGGTTCAGGATGGACGGGGAAAAAAATGACGTCCTCGAGGCGAATCTAAGCTGTATGAGTGAACGCCAGCGCATGTGAGTGAAGATGGCGAGTTAACGGGGCCTGAAGAAAGAGGTGGAACACAAATATACTACCTTATGTTCATCTTGACTCTGTGCAGGTGCTGGAAACGTGTTCACTGCACTGCGGAGGATGCGTTTATTAGATGTGGATGGATTAGCCAAAGGTGGCGGACACCCGTGTCACACGTCGGATCAGACAAGAACTAGGCTTTGTTTTGTTTTCTTTTATGTGAAAGATGAATATTGTGTCGAGGTAAAACACAACACAACTTTCAGATTTATTTAATCTTTATTTTAAATCAATGTCAAGGTTCCCGCAAGGCTTTGAACACATTGTCTGCCATTGACGGGGCTGGACATCCAATCCATTCATTAATTTGCTGCCATCCCTCCCAGTTCAAATGGATTAGACGCCTACTAGTGACGGAATTAAAATTCACAGCAGAAGGATGAAAAGAGCCACATAATTGGACGTCTGGCATCGTCAGTGGGACTGAAAGATTTAAATGTTTTAAAAGCCTTGGGTTCACTAATCTGGATAAAGTTTCCCAAAAAGGCTTTTACTTTCTATGGTTGGGTTAAAATTCCTTTGATTTTAAATTGTGTTGTGATGAATTTTGCATGAAATTATGTTGGAGAACGTTTCTGAAATCCTAGCAATTATTGTATTTCTGTATTACTATTTTTTATTTATTTATTTATTTATTCATTTATATTTTACCCCGAGTTACAAATAAAGTATGTTCTATTTATGTATCCTAAATTTCACTTGCTCTAAATTTAAATATGAAATTTTAAACTAAATATGAGATTTGCTAACATTATTTCTCTATTATTACTATTTTAAGTTTTTATTGTCTTCCTTTTTAACATAAAAATAAATATGGTAATTTATGGTATTTTTTTTTTATTTTTTTATCCCAAACCCTCTGGTGCATAGCTGTTGGAATTGTTTTGCATACAGTTAACATTTCTGCTTTCCTTATAGTTAGTCACCTGATAGGATAACTTCTGTCTAGTCAGCCTTTCCTTTGTCCTGAGCCATGTGGCCCCCATGTAGTCTATGTATTCTATTCTATGTTCTATGTTGCTTTCCTGACCCCTCCCATCCTATTCTTTGCCCCTGGATAAAGAAGGTTACGATTACAGCATCTGGGGAGAGCAGCTACCAACCTCCACAAAAGCTCCATCGACTTTCTGCGTGTTCTTTTTAGCCAAGTTAGATGTACATAAACATAGCTTCAAATCTACTATAGTGGACAGCTACTGAAATGTACCTTTCATTTTATGGCATTGGTTTCTATGGTTTGACTGCATAGCAACCTCAAGAGTGCTCTCTGCTGCCATACTCTTTTGAGGTCAATTCAGTGGTCAATTGGTGTAACTGCAAGTAAATAACTTCTGAATCCAAGATAGCCAACAATCTCCCACCTGTGTCGACAACAACTGGCATATCCTGTCGATACTTCTATGCCTGAAGAACTACAGTGGTTAAAAAATATATATATTTTAATAAACAGTAACATTTAGGGAAAGAAAATATCAGTTTTGAATATGAAATATTAGTGTCTGATATATAGAAATGAATGATGAACCATATGTCCAATGAAGTGGACATGATGCAACCCCCTAGTATACTTTTGAAGACATGTTACATACGGTAATTGTGTCACTGTTTTTATGAGTGTTTTGGTTGTACCTTAGTATGTAATTGTTATTTTTATAACCAGTTCATTTAAAATATACTTTTTGTGCAGATTAGCTGTACTTTGCATTAGTACCGTATTTTTCGGACTATAACCTGCTACTTTTTCTTGGCATTTCTACCCTGCGGCTTTATAGGGAACGGCTTAATTAGGGATTTTTGTTGTTTTTGTTGTTGTTAACAAATAGGCTTCATATTTTCTTGTTATAAATACCAAAAAAATGGATAATTTGACTTTTTTTTAAATTAGCTTTCCAAATTTTGCCATGGCATAGCTACTCTTGCACTGATAAAGCTTGCCAGAAGCTTGTCAGATTTACTCAAAAACTCTGGATTTTATAGATGAATATGGCTCCATTTGATGCTATATGCATATATATATATATATATATATATATATATATATATATATATATATATATATATATATATATATATATATATATATATATACAAGAGAATGTGATGCTAGCGTTGGTTAGCTGTTTACGACGACTTCATCCACTTCAAATTTAGAAAGCAAGGTAAAGTGGATTATATACTGTATCTTTGCAAATGTGGTGACCTGTTTTTTAAAGTTTGTTTTGAAGCATTCAGACAACACGAGTTGGTGATCTTGATGTGTGTTTATCTGGTTAATAAATATATTTTTGATCAAATATTTCTGTGTAACATCTATGTAAATATCCAATGTTAAGATATACTTGCGGCTTATGGTCAGGTAGGGCATATATGGGGATTTATTTCGCAAATGTTGTGAAATTTGGCCATTGCGGCTTATAATCAGGAGCGCTTTATAGTCCAGAAATTACGGTATGAATGAATGAATGAATGAAATATTTATTATCATCATCATCGGTATCATTGATAATCATTGACAATTACAAAATGTGACATGATTTGCCCAAAGGAAGAACCGAAGAAAAAGACAAAGGCAGACGGGAGGAAGCATATGCTTATCAGTTTATCGTCCCCCCATACAGCTAAAGACGCTCAATCGGACATGGTACAGTTACATACATCACATGGCCACAAACTGTACAATAACACAATCAACAATCTGGGTGTACAATAACTCAGCGTCCAGTCAAGCAGCTCCATTGCGGTTGTTGATCACCCAGCAGTCTCGTACACAATATTAGTGGTCTAACACCCCCTCCCCCCTTAGATGCCCGATTCATTTGTGCCATGTTATATCCGTGCTAATTAAAGTCAGAGCCTTTGTTATCTTTAGTAGATAATCCTTAATGTGTTCAAAATTCTTGTAGAGACTCCTGCCGTTGATAAATCCACCGCCCACATCCACGGAGTTGTTAAACTGGTCCGCTGTGAAGTATTTACAGTTATCCAACATGCTATTGTAGAAGTTGTGGTCCGGATCAAGCTAAAATGTGGTTTCAGATGTCATCATTAATTTTCGAATGGGGTCAGCTCATCAAGACTCCTTATAGCTTTAATCTTCATATCTTGCATCTTGATAAGGATCCTGCAATCCGAGACCCAGGTGTTGGCTATTTTCCCAGCTTTCTTGAGTTGACGTGCTTTTCTTGCAATCTTGGCATTTTAGCGAGTCAAGTTGTCATTCAAAAAAATCCTTGACCCTTTCAGGTGGCGGCGTTGGTTAAGCAGGGCAGTCTTGGTCTTGTGGTCTACCAACTTCATGAGCTCCTTCGCTGGTCCTCTCCCCACCGGATGGGAGCAGAAAGCAGCGACGGATGTCCAGCGGTTCCATGTTTATTCCATACTCTTTCAGCTTAGCGATTACCATTTGCGCCACTGTATCACCTGGGCTAGGCGTCACTTGTAGTCCCGAAATGATGAGCTCATTTGCGCGTTGGCACTGGTTGAGATTGTCAGCCAAAATTGCCAGCCTTTTGATGCGAACATCTCTCTTCTTGACCGCCTGCTTGAGTTTCTCGTTTTCAGCACGCATTAACTGGAGCTCTCTGACGATTTCTTGATTTCTCCTTTGATTTTATTGATTCTGGCTTTGAATCAAGCCAGTCAAGGAGTCCTCCAATTTCTGTATGGAGGATTTTATTTCATCCAAGTCTCCAGATTTCAAATTCTTTGGAACCTCCTGGGAGTCGAGCTTGCTGGCCCTGAGTTGGCCCTGAGCACTTATCGGTTGAGATAAGTTGCTCGTGGGAGCAAGGAAGAGTGCGTCTGCACACAGCTTGAGCTGAATCAATACATATGCATTTTATCTTATTTTGTAGACTTCAAGAGCAGCAAAGAATAAGGCAGTTTACAGAAATTCCATCCTGCCTCAGTGATGATGACTGTAGTGGCAATAGTGATGATGATTGGCTGTCAGATAACATCAGAGACATTGGTGCTTTGGTGTAGGAGTCACAACTAGAAATTTCATTGGTTTTCTGATTCAGGCCTATGCTTTGTGCCTATAGTGTTGAAAGTGTTGAAATTTCCCCAAAACTGTTGAAATGTTTATTAAAGCATAAAAGGGATCAAAGGTTTTTATTTTCACGATAGAACACAACTCATTTTTCATAGTAAATTTACATGGTTTTATGTCAAGTGTGCAGGTGCATGGAGTCCACTGGAGTGGACATATCTGTAACTTCATGAAAAAAAAAAAATCATATTTCTGATTTATTAAATTCTCTCTTTAACTTATCATAATTTCCAATATAAAACAATTTTCACTTTTTATGCACGTTGCATTTTTTAATGAACTGTCTTCATATTTTGTGGCTATCATATTAACATTTCATGAATACACTATGCAACCATTTTAACTGTAGATTTTAGAGCTCTGTGTGTTTCCATTATCACAGTAGGCTTCGCGTGAGTGAGGATAAAATGCTTTAGCAGCAGAGCAGACCATGGAGTGTGAATGGTGTTGTTTGCCAGCAGGGCTCTTTGTCGTGTGCTGCATGAAGTGAACTATTCACCAAAAATTCTTGGTAGGTTGTTAACACATGACAGCCGGCACTGAGTGTGCCTTTGGGCGACACTCACCTGGACGACCAACGACTGTTTCTAAAACATAAAATGGAGGGAAAGTCATGCTTGAGCTGAAATGCTGCATAAGGGAGGAGGAGGATTTGTGTTGCAATAGTATGAAATATAATGCAGTGCTACCAATGACCTTCAAAGGCAACCGAACATGTACACCATCCATCTCCATGAATGCGTCATAGTGCTGGGATGTTTTTCTTGGATGTCTTTATTAGTGAGAGTGCAGCTAAGGCCCAGAGAAGCAATCACACATGCATGCTGCTTCCAAACAATGGCTGGAAACAACAACACAATGTTACCAACAGGCCTACAATGGGAGTCTATTTTGGTCCCTCAGAGTACAGCACTTTACAATCTACAATAATGCAACCCTAGAGGACTCATTATTGAACTCCACCGAGATTATATGTATCTTACTTTCTACCTTGTTAAGTGTCAAAGGAACAAAAATGGAAGAATAACACCAGTTCATGATACAAGGATATAACTATTTTTCCCTGAGAGTGTATCATAATGAATGCTTGCATCCGAAAGGTGGGTAGGGTAGCCAAAAATCTGACTCAAGTAGGAGTTGTGCTACTTCAAAATAATATTACTCAAGTAATCATTAAAAAAAATTACTGAAGTACAGGTAAAAAAAGTATTCGGTCAAAAGAATATTCAAGTAATAAATAACTGCTTACAATGTCAGATTTTTTTTTTTCTCAAACTGTAGTACAGGTAGTCCCCGAATTTCTGCATAAATCAGAATTAACCCTGAAAATACCCCTAAAAAAACCTAAATATCAAAATAACTATCCATGATCATGTGTTAGTTATGTGAAAAAATTAGGACACCTCATGAAATATTCAGTTCTTTATTAAAAAAATTTCATATATCAATGTTTGCTCTTGTTTTTCTTTATCTCTGGAAAAGAATGTGATTTAATTGCTGGTAAACAAAAATTAACATTGTTTTACTCATTAAACCAAATATATCAACAAAAATGCATATTCTAACTGAGAAAAAAGTCAGGACACCCTACCACCTAATAGCTAATCTTACCCCCTTTGGCTAAAATAACTTCAGTGAGACGCTTTTTGTGGCCATCTACCAGTGTTTGACATCGGTCTGAAGAAAGTTTGCCCCACTCCTCAAAGCAGAATACCTTCAGCTGTGAGATGTTTGAGGGGTTTCTTGCATGTACAGCCTGTTTCAAGTCACCCCACACCATCTCAATGGGATTAAAATATGGGCTTTGACTCAGCCGTTCTAGGACTCTCAATTTCTTCCTTTTCAGCAAGTTTTTGGTAGATTTACTGATATGTTATGGGTAACTGTAATGTTGCAGGGTACAGTTTAACTTCAGCTTTAATTATTTTCACAGATGACCTCACATGTTCCTCAAGCACCCTCTGTTACATGATAGAATTCATGGTGGATTCTATGATGGTGAGCTGGTCCTGCTGTAGCAAAGCATTACCAAACTATGACACTTCCACCTCCATGCTTCACAGTTGGTATGAGGCTCTTTTTCTGGAATACTGTATTGGGTTTACGCCAAACATGTCCTCTGTTCTGGTGTCCAAATAATTCAATTTTAGATTCATCTGTCCAAAGAACATTATTCCAGAAGTCCTGGTCTTTGTCTACATTCACTCTGGCAAACTTCAGTCTGGCCTTCATGTTCTTCGTGGAGAGCAAAGGTGCCCTCCTCCCATGAAAGTTACATTTGTGAAGTCTCTTTCTGATTGTACAGTTACAGTAGGGCAAATAAGTATTTAGTCAACCACCAATTGTGCAAGTTCTCCTACTTGAAAAGATTAGAGAGGCCTTTAATTGTCAACATGGATAAACCTCAACCATGAGAGACAGAATTTGGAAAAAAAACAGAAAATCACATTGATTTTTAAAGAATTTATTTCCCAATTAGAGTGGAAAATAAGTATTTGGTCCCCTACAAACAAGCAAGATTCTTGGCTGTCAAAAAGGTCTAACTTCTTCTAACGAGGTCTAACGAGGCTACACTCGTTACCTGTATTAATGGCACCTGTTTTAACCCATTATCGGTATAAAAGACACCTGTCCACAACTTCAGTCAGTCACACTCCAAATTCCACTATGGCCAAGACCAAAGAGCTGTCGAAGGACACCAGAGACAAAATTGTAGACCTGCACCAGGCTGGAAAAACTGAATCTGCAATAGGTAAAACGCTTAGTCTAAAGTCAACTGTGGGAGCAATTATTAGAAAATGGAAGACATACAAGACCACTGATAATCTCCCTCGATCTGGGGCTCTATGCAAGATCTCAACCCGTGGCGTCAAAATGATAACAAGAACGGTGAGCAAAAATCCCAGAACCACACGTGGGGAACTAATGAATGACCTACAGAGAGCTGGGACCACAGTAACAAGGGCTACCACCAGTAACACAATGCGCCGCCAGGGACTCAAATCCTGCACTGCCAGACGTGTCCCCCTGCTGAAGCCAGTACACGTCCAGGCCCGTCTGTGGTTTGCTAGAGAGCATTTGGATGATCCAGAAGAGGACTGGTAGAATGTGTTATGGTCAGATGAAACCAAAATAGAACTTTTTGGTAGAAACACAGGTTCTCGTGTTTGGAGGAGAAAGAATACTGAATTGCATCCGAAGAACACCATACCCACTGTGAAGCATGGGGGTGGAAACATAATGCTTTGAGGCTGTTTTTCTGTAAAGGGACCAGGACAACTGAGCTGTGTAAAGGAAAAAATGAATGGGGCCATGTATCGAGAGATTTTGAGTGAAAATCTCCTTCCATCAGCAAGGGCATTGAAGATGAGACGTGGCTGGGTCTTTCAGCATGACAATGATCCCAAACACACAGCTAGGGCAACAAAGGAGTGGCTTCGTAAAAAGCATTTCAAGGTCCTGGAGTGGCCTAGCCAGTCTCCAGATCTCAACCCCATAGAAAATCTGTGGAGGGAGTTCAAAGTCCGTGTTGCCCAACGACAGCCCCAAAACTTCACTGCTCTAGAGGAGATCTGTATGGAGGAATGGGCCAAAATACAAGCAACAGTGTGTGAAAAGCTTGTGAAGAGTTACAGAAAACGTTTGGCGTCCTTTATTGCCAACAAAGGGTACATAACAAAGTATTGAGATGAACTTTTGGTATTGACCAAATACTTATTTTCCACCATGATTTGCAAATAAATTCTTTAAAAATCAAACGATGTGATTTTCTGTTTTTTTTCCCACATTCTGTCTCTCATGGTTGAGGTTTACCCATGTTGACAATTACAGGGTTCTCTAATATTTTCAAGTGGGAGAACTTGCACAATTAGTGGTTGACTAAATACTTATTTGCCCCACTGTATATGTATGCTATAAACGGTATGGATATGTTGTTGTAGTTGGGTGAAAAGACTCCAAATAAATAGTATTTCCTTTGGTGAAACTAGAAGGTCTTTCATTTGGTCGATTCATTGCTTGAATTGTGAGAGAACAGAACATTTCGGGTGTCAGTCAAAATGCTCTGCTTGAAAATGGCTGGATGTGAATGAATTAATGAGTGCGCAGGTACGATAAAAAGCCAATTTTCCATAGTAGGTCCCTTTTAAATTAAACCCATAAATGGAAGGAATAAAAGAAGAAAATAATGACAAACAGTGATGAACTGTAAAGAACAACATGAAATGGTAAAGCTTCATTCACAGTAATTGACTTTTTGTTAGGGGAAGATTGTTTTGAACGGCTGAAAGGTTTGTGGCATCGTTCACAATAAGCCTCTTCTTTGTGGGACCACTTTAATGATGTTTCGGCCCACACGGATGCTTCTAAAACCACAACAATCCAAGTGTGTATGTCTTGAGCCCCGGAAACTTAGACTGGGAATACTTCATGCAATAATTGTTACCTTTTATGATTGTTTTTATTTGAAAAAATACAAAAAAAGACAGAGACACAGTGTTGTTCACATTCATGACCAAATGAAGCTGCATGTGGTTATGGTTTTGATGCGCTGATACACAGGAAACACCAAGCTAAGGGTGTTTCCTCAAGATTTTAACACAACTCTTCTTGTTTCCTGTTATAGATCTTTTTCAGTAAATAACCCAGCTCTGCTCACATATTTGCAAGTGTAGCCATTGGATTTTGATGTGGCCAGGATTTTTGGCAGGTTGAGTTACTTGTTTTTTTTTTTTTTTTTTATTTCCAGTGGTGGAGTGTAATGAAGTAAAAGTACTCTGTTACTGTAATTTAGTACATTTTTGTGTATCTGTACTTTACCTGAATACAAATATGAAGTGGTACTTTTTACCTTTGTTTCACTACATTTTACAGCACGTATCTATACTTTTTACTTCACTACTTTTCAAATTGTCAACTACGTCACACATTAACACAAGAAAGCCCGCAAACAGTTTACTGAAGACATGTCAAAAAAAGCACATAGATTACTGGAACCATGTTCTATGGTCTGATGAGACGGACATGGTTCCAGTAATCCATACAGACATGGTTCTAGTAATCCATGTGCTTTGTTGACATGTCTTCAGCAAACTGTTTGCGGGCTTTCTTGTGTACCGTCTTCAGAAAAGGCTTCCTACTGGGGTGACAGCCTTGCACACCAATTTGATGTAGAGTGCGGGGTATTGTCTGAGTACTAACAGACTGACCCCCCACTTCTTCAATCTCTGCAGTAATGCTGACAGCACTCCTGTAACGAGTCACATGACATTTTGGAAGGAAAATGACAAGCAGTACTCAATTTGGACATATAGGGGTGTATGTTTTTTCAAAGGGGTGTGCACACTTTTGTTGCCAGGGGTTTAGATATTAATGGCTGTATTTTGAGTTATTTTGAGGGGGAAATAAATTAACTCTATTATATAAGCTGCACACAGACTACTTTTCATTGTGTCAAAGTGCCATTTTGTCAGTGTTGTCCCATGGAAAGATACACTTAAACATCTGCAGAAATGCGAGGGGTGTACTCACTTTTGTTATATATATACCAGAGGTTGCGCTAGACTTTTCCGTTGTCTGTCATTTTGACTGACAGTGTCATAAAAATCCGGTCATAATCTATTTTACCAGTCACTTACATTTTTAAAATGATAATAATGACATATTCTATAGTATTTAGTTTTCATTCATTTTTAATTAATATTCTGTCCGAATAAGCTTAATGTAGTGGAGAAAACTGGATTCTCGCTGATTCAGGTTGATTTTAGCTGTGTTCACGTCAGTGTGTTGGCCAAACACCACTTAAGGCCCACTCAAAGTAGAGGCAATCACGGCACTTGGACAGGTGGCTGGATTTCTCCTTTTTCTTTAATGCAAATCCTCTTAAATCAACTTTATACAGTCCATTCATCCCAACTGTCCATGTAGATGTGGAAATGGTTATATTCTTGAGTAGGTGTTTGTGGGTATATATGTGTGTATCTGTGTGTGTGGTTTATCTGTACAAAAGACATGAAAAGAAACAATAAATAAATATACATTGCTTAAATTCAACTTAATTACATTTAAACATGTAGATGGAATATTCGAAGTTAAGCTTGAACTATTTTCTACGCTCCAGCTAAGCATTTCCGGTTTCGGGCACTTATTGTGAAGGCGGATTCACTCTACTTCCGGTGCGCAATGCCGCAACTTGTCGCCATTTTAGAATCGCAGCATAGCAACACGCTAACAGACTACCACGCAAAACAATCGGACGAACTATCATAACAACAGCAAAAGGTAATCATAACAAATTGTCTACGTAAATATGAATGCTGCTTGTGATACTCACTTTGCATTTACGCACAGCAATGAACAAACACACAATTAGACGCACGCTCATGTCGTGCATCCACCCGTGACTTACTTTCTATTGACATTAGTGTTGTATCGGTCGCGAAGGATTCGGTCTTTTTGAACGAATTGTTTGGGTGAACGAGACCGAACTAATCACCATCTGCACTGATTCGTTCTATGAAGTTGGTGGCGCTTGTTCGCTGCGTGGGAGGGCGTTGAGCAAGTGGCAGCGTCTTCTGACATCGCACACGACCAATCAGACGCCAGCCTCATCGCGGGCAGGGGAGGGAGCGGAAACAGAATCAAGGCGTCTGTCACTCATTTCCACGTGTGGCCAATAAGCAGCCAGCGTGCAGGCAGGGGGGAAAGACTGAGTTTTGTCACTTCCCGTTCAGTGATTCGGTCCTCCGGTGCCTGACCTAGCTTGCTGCTAACTTGACTTTCCAGTAATGACCATGCGGTGAACGAGTCATAAAATTAAAGGAAATGACTTTGTCACATATTTGTTAACGTGGAGCCTATCAAATGCTGCTCAAACAGACAAAACACCACACAAATCTAGCGAGCATGGTTTAGTGTACTACTTTTCTCAACAGACTTGGGACTACCTATGACTGACAACATACTATCAAATTTGCAGTAGTTAAAACACGGGTAGCTAAAAATAAATAAATAAAAAAACACGGGTAGCTACGAGGCAAGCAAAAGTGAGCTGCGGTCGCGTGACGGCACTCACGGCAGTGAAGGGGGCAGAGAATTGTCACTATATGGAGGCTTCATGGCAGCGTTATTTACCTCATATGCGCACAGAAAAAATATTTAGTATTATCACCATAATACTGATTTGCAATGAAACTGTATATACATGTCAATTTTTTCCGACTGTTTTATTTTTTTTTTTTTTTCGTGTCAGCTTGTCGGGTGTTGATTTGACAAATTATGTCCATCCGTCCATCATGTGCTACTCAAAAACAACGCACGCGGACACGGGAGATGTTGCAATATGTCTACATTTTTCTTAACAGACTAATGAGAGTAGAAAGGCAACATCGTAAAGAGCAAACAATTATTTCTCGTCAGCATTTGACAATCTGAGATGAGGGGGCGACAGGATTATTTTATTTGTTAATACCAGTGCAAAAATTCAATACGATCATCTTAATACTGATTTGCAATTAAACTGTCGAATATCAAAATGTAGTATTGTTTTTATTTCAGAGCAGCACATTTGACAACTAGCTATTTACACTTCAGTTTTAACAATAGTGACCTAAAATAATAGTGATGAGCATAAAAACAAAAATACAACAGAGCGAGAGGTAAATATGATGTGTTGGTCGTTCCATATTTAGAAATTAAACTTTCGATTTATTTTTATTTACGGGACAGCACGCATGCTGCGTTGGCTGGTAGCATATGTGATCAAGATCATGCTAAAGAAAGTCCGTGTGCCCCCGACCCCAAACCCCCACTCCCCCCACAAAAGGAAAATGTTTAACCGTGTCCTGAATCGAAATGCAAGCACGAGCCATGACTTTGAGCCCATAGAACTAGGACAGACGACGCGAAAGTTCTCCCTCGCTTTTGCAGCAGCAGGAGGGAGACGAGGCTGTCTGTGAAAGCAGAATGATACCGCCTGTCACTCATTTCTGAAACTACGATGAGTGGTGCCTGTGTGCAAGAGAGGGAGGGACCAAGCAATGTCACTTCCCGTTCAGTTACACTGCGAAGCGGTCTTTGGTGATTCGTTCGGCAACGTCACTTCCCGTTCAGTAACCGAACGATACGTTTGGGCGGGGAGGGAGATGAGGGGGGCGAACGATTCGTTGAACGATTTGTTTGAACGAATCTTTTTACTGAACGAACCGGAATGGATTCGTTTACTCAAGTGAACGACAGATCCCGTCTCTAATTGACATCCGCATTTTGGTACGGTGCATGCGCAATCCAACTTTTCACCTATCTACGTCAGCCAAATGTGGGAATCAAATGATGCTGAAGGCATTGAACGAGCAACTGTGAACATCTTAAGCAAACAATCACATAACTTTGTAGCCTTTTCTACACTTAACAAGAGGCAAACAGACAGCGGAGTTCACCAATCAGCGACGGGCAGACGTGCCGCTAGCAAAGCAACAAGGGCAGGACGAGGGACTTGCGCGCGGAAGTAAACATACGAGGAGAACTGAGTTTATTCAACATGGCTAGTGAGAGACAGACTTGTCAATGACGCGTTGTGTTTTAGCTTATTTAAAACTGAATTTACCGCGGATTGGAACATATTCTCGGCCCTCCCGTTCGCCATCCGTGTTGTTCTAGAGACGACTTTCGGCGCGCAAGAGTGACGTTGCTCGTGATGAGTTGCCTTAACATTTTTCCGAGTAAGGCCAACGACGTCATGCATCAAGAGAGACAATAGCTAATTAATATGCTCACTTGCCACCCTGTGGGTGTGAATTGCAACCTGTCAAAATGACGGATGGACTTCAGTTTTTTCCGTCACCGTTTTAAAAAACCGGTCAACGACGGAAAATATTCGGTTAACGCGACCCCTGATATATACATATATGTATGTATATATATATATATATATATATATATATATATATATATATATATATATATATATATATATATATATATATATATATATATATATACTGTATATGGCGGAAAACACTCAGGTGACTTCAAGCTCTGCTCTGAGACACCCAATTTGGCCAAATTTCAAAATTGTCCGATATGCATTAATGAGACATCACTGAAAAGCTTAGAATCTCAAGTTTCTGGGGGAAGAGAAATTTTGAACAGGAGGACATTTACAGAAAGAAAAATTTAAACAGCAAAACACTATCTGGAGGCGAGAGCAGAATTACAGACGCCATGACTTTAACGAGATATTATCACGTACTTACCCTGTTTTGATCCAAAAACTCCATGTTGCATGTATCACTGAGTGTCAAGACATAGCTGTGAATGGCCACAGCTGGATTTTTAGGGGATTTTATGGGTGAAACATGGTAATAAAACAAGGGTCGCGATGCAGAAATCGCAGACATCAAGGAGTGGTTGAGATTTTCTTTTTCATATATTCACCCTTTTAAACGTTTGTTTTCAATTTTTCTTTGTCTGGATCGATTATTTGTCATCTAACTTATCGGAGAAAATTCGACGGAAAAAAAAAAAATGTCCAATGAAGCGATAGTTATGAGGTATATATCCGTGACTTTTTACAGACACCACTTTTTTCATTGTCACAATTTGTTTAAAAGTTTCAAATATATGAGTGAATCATTTTTTTAAAGTCGTTTTTTTTTTTTTTTAATGAAATATTAGACATCTATTAATGATTCTAAGCTAAAAATGACAGAAATTTTGAATAATAAATATAATTAATTACCTTCGTTTTATGGCTGGGTTGTAACAAAAGCGGTTGCGCGACCTCTGTAAACGGGGGTTTCCAGGGTAAAACGGACAAATTAAAATAGTTTGGGGGCTTAATGCGCCATGAATCTGCTAAGACAGCATATAGACATATTATTCTATCAAACACAACAGTTGTTTGACTTAAAATTCAGCAGTTTCTTATAAAGAGGAGTGCAAGAGCAGAAACTGCTTTTTCAGTCTTGTCTGTGTTTTATATATTCCGTTCCGAGAGTGGGCCGGAACGGTCCGGAACACTCTTCCAGTAAAAGATTCGGGGCCGGAACTGTCCAGAATCCTGAAAATATGACCGCAAGTTTCCAAACATCATATTTAAAAAACCTGCCAGTTGCCATACACGCACCTCAAAGAAAACGATCCACTAACGTCAGATTTACATACACAAGTGTTAACAACAAGCCTAATGAAGTGCTTGTGTAACGTAATCCGTTTTCACTGATGTTTTTCATGTACAGGTATTTGTTCCAAGTATCTCTCCCCAGCGGCTCCATCTCTCTCAGTGTATATAACGAGGCGTGTCGATTTCCACATACACTCAGCAGAGAGCAACCACCCTGGATTTACTTGTTCAACTGGCTAAGAGACTGACACGTGAGCAGCTTGAATAGTTAGCTCTGATTGATTATAATGCACATGTGTGCCCAAAAAAAAAAAAAAAAAAAAAAAAGGCAAACAAGAGAGGTACTTTAAGTTGTTCAATCTTTGGAAACAATGTGACAAAATTTCCATTGCGTTATCCTGTTTTTATTAGATATTCAAGAGAAAGGAGAGAGTTGAAGAGGTTGATGAAAAGGATGATGCAAATAACGTTTGCAAAAGAACACCCAGGGATGATGAAGGTAGCCCAGACTCACAGCAGGGTGAGGAGGAGCCAGAGACTCTGCTCGAAGAAACAGCAGGACCCTCTGAAACACATGCAGGTAAAGATAATGCTGCTAGCCATACTGCCTACACATCTGTGTTGAAAAAAAGAGCAATATGAAGAGTTCAGACAAAAAAAAGAATGGCTATATTCTCAAAATGGGTATATCGGCTGCACCTCCTGTCATAACCTGAAGCAACTGGGTCTCCAAGCATCCAAGGGGATTAGTATTGCTGTACAGTGGGTTTAGGCAAAAATAGGCCCCAAAGGTAAATCGAGGAAGGCCCAACTTCATTCATTTTGCAAAAAAATGTAGGAAGACAGGGACTCCACAGCACATAAAGAAGCAATAAAAATAATTGAGACTGCAAATCAAGACGGACTGCTCAATTTCAATGCCAGAATTCAGCAGTCTGCATTTGAGAGTACCAGGATATTCAGTAAAGCATATAATGTTTATGTTATCTGAAAATAATTATATTTTGAATGAAAATACGTTTCTCAGGTATGCTTTATTACACTCGGGTTACAGCAAGTGTAATGCAGTAGCCTAACGCATATGTAAGGCCTGTCGTTTTATTGTGTGTTATAGGCATTGTGTGTTATAGGCAGTGTTGTTAATAATGGCGATAGAGTATAACAACGTTTCTACCGGTGTCATTTTTTTTTCAGAAGTGAGTAATATAATTAATTATTTTTCCCATCTTTGCAAGGCAGTTAGCGTTACTGAGGATATGAAGAGCCGCGTTACTACAATTTGGTTGAATGAAGCGCAAGTTGTTTGTTTTGTCACACATCCACCTTCCTGCCTGCCCTGGAGAGAGCAGAGCGGGAGGGGTAAGGGGGATGTGGGTGGTGATGCCATTGCAAACGCGATTGTTACGTGCCAAAGACGGCTCGCGAAGGGCGTAACATAAAACAAGCCACACAAATGTACGAGTGGACACAAATTTATTTACAGAACAATCAAACTCGCAATGAATATATACAGAATGCCGACGAAGCGTGACTTCAGGGTAAGCCCAGGCCAAAACAACAAACAAAAGGAACACACTTAAACCCCACCCGCTAACTAAACCCTGATCACGTAAAAGGAACAAAGAAAAGACAGCGTCTAACCTAACTTCCTACTCTATACAAAACAGGAGAAAACGGGCTGAACAGAAATGGCGACTTACCCTTACTTTCTTCAGTGCTCTTATTTACAGTGGTGAACAAAAACGATCCAATAATGAATAAACACAAAAGACCTCACCGAAAAAGCGGGAGTGTATCAAACTAGCGATCAAAATGCAAACGAGCGTGAATGGCGAGCAAACAGCTAGCGAGGAGGAACGCGACAGAATGCTGCCAAATTGCGACCTCCTAGAACGTTGACAGCGGCAGGTTTAAGAAGCTTGGCGCCTTTTTCAGGGCCAATCAGCGGCGGTGACGTCGTCGGTCCGTCCTGCGTCGATCAGCTGTCGTCATAGTGGGAGGGGAAGCAGCCAGCTGGTGGAGGCGACGATCAGCTGACTGGAAGAATCTCAAAAAATTAACCATTAAACGGCCAGGGGCCGTCACACCCCCCACCTTAAAAACAAACCTATACCCTTTTATAACTGAAATAGTCAGCGGTAGCGGGTTCGACCCCACGTATACTTCCAAATTTTGGAGGGCGAATAACGAAAGGGTCTGTTAGTCGAGTGGGCGCGCACATTAGCATTAGCAGGATTTCGTGGCCCCACAGAGTCCCACCCCACGTCACCAACTACGACCTGGTTTTCTAAATTTGGCGAACTGTCAGGCCATGACAGGGCAGCTTTCACACACGAATATTTACTTTGTTCACATTGTTGGGCCCTTATCAACTTAGCATGGCCCCCATCAAATTTCAATTCAGCTACAGGTGGTAGCAGCCTATCTACTTTTTTGGTAGGCACTTTAGGTGCTGTTGGCGACAGTACTAACTCGCATATAGGGTCATCGCTTACATCCGGAATTGGGAAAACCTTTTCTCCCACAAGATCATTCCCCAATATTAGATGAACACCGTTAACAGGTAATTGTTTACGCACGGCGACCTTCACCGGGCCGACGACGAGTGGGCAGTTCAAATATAATTCATTCAATGTCGCCCGAAATGGAACCATTCCAACACCTATAACTAAAGTGTCTGTTTTGCACGACGAGACAGCCGAAAAAGGTAAAACAGAGGCTAAGACGAAGGACTGGCTTGCACCAGTGTCACGCAGAATTTTTACCGGCACAGAGTTACTGCCATCAGCTAATAGTGATACTTGGCCTTCAAAAGTGAATGGCCTATACGAATCCTTTATTTTATCAATATTTACCCCCTCTGCTGCTAGACTGGACAGTGCAGAGGTGTGTTGGACGCAACCGATGGTTTTGGGCGGACTAGGGGTCCGCCGTTGCTCTTTCCTTTTGAGGACAGGGCAGGCAGCAATTCTATGACCTCTTAGGTGACAGTAAAAACTCTCCCCATTAAAATGAGACACCGAACTAGGCCGCGACGAACCACTAGGCGGCACGTTTTGTCTTTTTAACGTGGAGTTAACCGAAACTCTATCGTGGCGATCAGCAGACCACACACCCCTATGAGTTAAAACAAATTCATCGGCCATAACGGCAGCCTTCGACACGGAATCTACCTTTTGTTCATTTAAATACATGACTAAATTTTCGGACAGACACGATTTGAGTTCCTCAAGGAGGAATAGTTCGCGCAGCTGCTCAAATGTGGAAACTGTGCTCGCCATACACCAACGATCTAACAGTACTGCCTTCTCACGAGCGAATTCAACATAAGTTTGAGTAGGCGTCTTTTTACACTCCCGAAATTTCTGGCGGTATGCTTCAGGGACAAGTTCATATGCCTTTAATATCGCAGCTTTCACAGTGTCATAGTCCATGCTTTCGTCCATGGAGAGACACGAACACACCTCCTGCGCCTTTCCTACCAATTTACACTGGAGCAAAATGCTCCACAAATTTTTCGGCCAAGCGAGAGCTGAGGCGATGCGCTCAAAGGCGTTAAATTACGAGTCGACCTCACTCTCGCGAAACGTAGGAACCAGAGCAATGTACTTACTGGCGTCAAATGGGTTGTGCTGCGTCATGGGTGCATGCGGGGCTAAGGGGGTGGACGTGGATGGGGTTCGCTCCAGCTCCAAGGCCCTGATGCGTAGGTGCATAAGCTCAACCTCCCTGGTCTTCATCTGGAGCTCCACCTCACGAAGTCGAAGGGCCAGCTGTAAGTCTCCCCCGGGCACCCCTGCCTGGAGTAACGCCGCCGGATCGGCGGCTGTAGTGTTGTATCGGTCGCGACCGATTCGTTCTTTTTGAACGAATTGTTTGGGTGAACGAGACCGAACTAATCACCATCTGCACTGATTCGTTCTATGAAGTTGGGGCTTGTTCGCTGCGTGGGAGGGCGTTGAGCAAGCGGCAGCGTCTTCTGACATCGCACACGACCAATCAGACGCCAGCTTCATCGCGGGCAGGGTGGGGAGCGGAAACAGAATCAGGGCGTCTGTCACTCATTTCCACGTGTAGCCAATAAGCAGCCAGCGTGCAGGCAGGAGGGTAAGACTGAGTTACGTCACTTCCCGTTCAGTGACTTGGTCCTCCGGTTCCTGACCTAGCTTGCTGCTAACTTGACTTTGCAGTAATGCGGTGAACGAGTAAAAAAATGAAAGGAAATGACTTTGTCACATATTTGTTAATGTGGAGCCTATCAAATGCTGCTCAAACAGACAAAAACACCACACAAACCTAGCGAGCATGGTTTAGTGTACTACGTTTCTCAACAGACTCGGGACTACATATAATGACATACTATCAAATTTACAGTAGTTTAAAACACTTTCGCGGGTAGCTACGAGGCAAGCAAAAGCTAAGCTGCGGTCGCGTGACGGCAGTGCGGGGGGAGAGAACTGTCATTGTATGGAGGCTTCATGGCAGCGATATTTACCACATATTTGCACAGAAAAAAAGAATATTTAGTATGATCACCATAATACTGATTTTCAATGAATCTGTGTATACATGTCAATTTTTTCCGACTGTTTTTTTTTTTTTACGTGTCAGAGCGTGTCGGGTGTTGGTTGGTTTGACAAATTATGTCCATCCGTCCATCATGTGCTACTCAAGCGCCCAAAACCAACGCACGCGGACACGGGAGATGTCGCAATATGTCTACATTTTTCTTAACAGACTAATGACAGTAGAAAGGCAACTTCGTAAAGCGCAAACAATTATTTCTCGTCAGCATTTGACGATCTGAGATGAGGGGACGACAGGGGAGCTGACCAGATTATTTAATTTGTTAATACCAGTGCAAAAATTCAATACGATCATCTTAATACTGATTTGCAATTAAACTGTCAAATATCAAAATGTAGTATTGTTTTTATTTCAGAGCAGCACATTTGACAACTAGCTATTTACACTTTAGTTTTAACAATAGTGACCAAAAATAATAGTGATGAGCATAAAAACTAAAATACAACAGAGCGAGAGGTAAATATGATGTGTTGGTCGTTCCATATTTAGAAATTAAACTTTCGATTTATTTTTATTTTCGTGACAGCAAGCATGCTGCGTTGGCTGGTAGCAGCAGCATTGTATATGTGATCAAGATCATGCTAAAGAAAGTCCGTGCGCCCCCGACCCCAAACCCCCACTCCCCCCACAAAAGGAACATGTTTAACCGTGTCCTAAATCGAAATGCGAGCACGAGCCATGACTTTGATCCCATTGATCTAGGACAGACGACGCGGAAGTTCTCCCTTGCTTTTGCAGCAGCGGGAGGGAGACGAGGCTGTCTGTGAAAGCAAAATGATATCGCCTGTCACTCATTTCTGAAACTACGACGAGTGGTCAATGTGTGCAAGAGAGGGAGGGACCAAGCAATGTCACTTCCCGTTCAGTTATACTGCGAAGCGGTCTTTGGTGATTCGTTCGGCAACGTCACTTCCCGTTCACTAACCGAACGATTCATTTGGGCGGGGAGGGATATGAGGGGGGCGAACGATTCGTTGAACGATTTGTTTGAACGAATCTTTTTACTGAACGAACCGGAATGGATTCGTTTACTCAAGTGAACGACAGAGCCCGTCACTAGGCGGCTGGCGGCGGGGCTGCGGCGGAGTCATCCGCGCCCGCTTGGGATCGTGAGCCGGCAGCTGCCTCGCCAACGTCCCCCTCAACAGGCGTAGCCACACCCATGTGCACTAGACGCTCCGACAAACAGGCCTTTATTTCTTTCTTACGCGCGTTTAATGGTACAGGAACGTCAAATAAGCTTGCTACCAACAGTAGGTCGGCTTTACTGCAGCGATCTTATTTCTCGATGGACGGAAAACGCGCAAACTCGTCCATGTCAAATGCGTCGAACATAATACTGTGGAAGCTGAGTATGAAACGTGAAGCGAACAACATCAAAAAATACCACGGCCAAACGAGCACGGGTATCGCACACTGCGAGGTCAAAAATAAACAAAAAGCGAACACAAAACACCACGGCCAAAAGAGCACGGGTAACGATCACTGCGAGAGGTCCAAAAATGACCCAAACGAAAAGAACACAAAACACCACGGCCAAAAGTGCACGGGTAACGATCACTGCGAGAGGTACCGGGTCCGACTCCTGGACGAGCCCCCAATTTTATGTTACGTGCCAAAGACGGCTCGCGAAGGGCGTAACATAAAACAAGCCACACAAATGTACAAGTGGACACAAATTTATTTAAAGAACAATCAAACTCGCAATGAATATATACAGAATCCCGATGAAGCCTGACTTCAGGGTAAGCCCAGGCCAAAACAACAAACAAAAGGAACTACACTTAAACCCCACCCGCTAACTAAACCCTGACCACGTAAAAGGAACAAAGAAAAGACAGCGTCTAACCTAACTTCCTACTCTATACAAAACAGGAGAAAACGGGCTGAACAGAAATGGCGACTTACCCTTATTTGCTTCAGTGCTCTTATTGACAGTGGTGAACAAAAACGATCCAATAATGAATAAACACAAAAGACCTCACCGAAAAGCGGGAGTGTATCAAACTAGCGATCAAAATGCAAACGAGCGTGAATGGCGAGCAAACAGCTAGCGAGGAGGAACGCGACAGAATGCTGCCAAATTGCGACCTCCTAGAACGTTGACAGCAGCAGGTTTAAGAGGCTTGGCGCCTTTTTCCGTGGCCAATCAGCGGCGGTGACGTCGTCGGTCCGTCCTGCGTCGATCAGCTGTCGTCATAGTGGGAGGGGAAGCAGCCAGCTGGTGGAGGCGACGATCAGCTGACTGGAAGAATCTCAAAAAATTAACCATTAAACGGCCAGGGGCCGTCACAGCGATGATGATTAGCTAGGTGGCTTGGAGTGTTAGCATAACATTCGCATTCTAATTAGCATTAGCATTAGAATTTAACTCTCGGGCAACACACAGTTGGTGTCGTCCAGGTGGATACAATTCATTGAAAATAAGGCAGTGTTTTTCAATCGGTGTGCCACGTGAGAGAAAGTACCAGTATTTAAATTATTCAATATCGCATTTTTTTTCCCGTCGTCAGGCAGAGATGCAGCAGGATGGAAGGAGTAGGTAGAATGTTTCAGTTTCGCTCATGTGTAGATGAGCGAGATATCACTTGTGTAGTGTTCAAGAACTGCTCTGATTTCTAGCCATCAGCCACCTTGCTGTCCGCGACAATGTGGAGCCCAGCACGTCTACTGTACATCATTTAATTAGACTCGTCATGATTAGACTCGTCAAGTGTCTGTATACACCAAAGTGTATTTTCCATTTTATCCATATGTGATGACGGTCAATCCTCCCCAACACATTGTCGAGGACAGCAAGGTAGCTGATGGCTAGAAATCCGAGCAGTCTATAAACGCAACACGAGCAGCTATCCAACAGCGCATTAGTGCCAAGCAAGCTTGAACTTCATCTCCAAACGAAACCTCCGTTGCTTCAAAACAAGTCAGTGGGCTATTATGTTGGCCTTCGTGACAACACAGAAAAACTACAAGGTAAATGAGAAAGCCCTTAAAGCCTTGGTGCTGAACTTGTTGCTAAAAACCAAAAAGTCCCACACTGTGGCAGAGACATTAATACTACCTGCCTGCAAAGCCATTGTCAATGAGATGCTCTGCCCTGATTAGGTTAAAGACATTGCTAAAGTCCCCCTGTCTGATCATTCTGAGCTTTGCAAACCTAACTGCTATAAAACATTAAAACAGAGAGAGACTGAGGGCTTTTGAAGAAGATCTTCGTGTGTGCGTTTCTTCAATTCCTGCCAGGATATCGGCTTTGTGTTCATCTAAATAGGCTCAAGTTTCACTCTGAGTAAGTATAAATATTGAGAAATTATTTTATAATTAAAAATACAGTACAGAACGTAATTTTGGAACATTTTTGGTTTGTGGCGTGCCGCGAGATTTTTTCCAATGTAAAAATGTGCCGTGATTAAGAAAATGTTGAAAAACACTGTTGAGAACACTGCACATTATCATCACCAAGTAGACACTACAATACAATATATATTTTTTTTAATTACAAAAAAAAAAATCACTTGCCAGGTTTTGGACTGGTTTGCTCCCAATTTACAGGCTTATTCCACTTCTTTAACTGCTAGTACTCGATCTGATGGAAGGAGGAACTGGTGTTGTGTCATTCGGCAAATTATCTCCCTTTTGAGTGAATGTGAATGATCCGAGCTGGACATAAATGAAGTTAATGACATAATTTGTCGGATGACATTTAATGACATCCGTCATGACCATTCAATACTGCCCATGATAATGTCATCTCATAATTACGATGGTCTTATAGCAGTCTTATGACGCCGCTGTCAAATCAAGTGTTACCTATTAACCCAAATAAATCAACAAATAAGACGCATTGGACCATAAGCCGCAGGATTCAAAATGAGGGAAAAAAGTAGCGGTTTATAGTCTGAAAATTATGGAACTAGTATATTAGGACTGTGACGATACAAGTAACTGTTCAGTACATACCTCAGTACAGGGGTCACAGTTCGGTTTGGTTCAGTACAACAGGAAAAACAAAAAGGCTTTTTTTCTCACAACATTTGTAAGATAAAGTTTCTATAACGTTATACTGTTTTAAAGGTGGAATTTAAAAAAAAAAAAAATTTCAAAAGTGTGACCTACCAGCTTCAGAGATTTGCACTGGTCCATTCACATTTCTGTTTTTTTAACAGACTAATACAGTATATTTGATCCAAATAAATAAAATGTTCTAAAATACTGTACTATATAATGTTTTTGTTCTTCAAGCATTTAATATCAACATCTTTTATGTGAAAGCTGTTATAGAATGTATAATGTAATGTAGTAGAACATGAAAAATAATGTAACTAATTACTCTTGCGATGAGGTAACTTAGTTACTAACTCAATTACTTTTTGGGAGAAGTCATTTGTAACTGTAACTAACTACTTTTTAAAAGTAAGATTAACAACACTGGTTATAGGTATGACTGTGCCAAAGCAGTTTTCTTTGCATTTCGGTGGTTTTACGAGGTTTGACCCCACCCCCTTCAAAAATATATTAAATAAATAAATAAATACAAATTCTGGCTGCGCGGCGACCTTTATATCAGGGAGTTCCGGCAAGAAATTCTAGCCACTTTTACCCTTGTATATAACATATTTTTATATCGGGAGAAAACACTTTTACTTTTTCTCGTAAAGTAAATTTTAAAAGCAAGTATTTTTGTACATAAGTATTTTTCTTGCCCCTGGAGCTGTATTTTTCGTCAGTAAAAAAAAAAAAAAAAAAAAAAAAAAAAAAAGAGTACTTCATCCAACACTGTTAATTTCACACTTGGTGGGTGGGCAAGCACTTCAGTCTTATTTGTATACAAGCAATTAACATATTCAATTTTTCATCATGTGTCACCTTTAATAAGCCTGGCAAACAATGTTTTGCTAATAATGATGTGCATTCATGCTTCAAATAGTGTTTGCGAGAGGCTCAAGAGTTAACTTTCTGGTTTCAAACTTTACTTCAGTTAAAGACAGACAAAACAGCATATCATAAAAATGCTGTCCCCGAAGAAACTGAGATTCTGACACTCTTGTGCCACCTCACTAACAACAGCGGCTTTTCCTGAGAGGCCTTTCCTTGTACGGGCTTTGTCACATTCGTGATATCAGTACCATTTTCTTTTTTAGATTTTTTTATTTTTAAGATCCAAGTCAAGTTGTGCCTCTAGGCAGGAAAAGGAGGGCATTTAGATTACTATTTATGGAAGGTTGTTACTATTGTAATCATTTTTCCCTGATACAAACAGTGTGCCAGTAATCTGAAATACATTTTTGGCACAGGCAGATTTAGTTTTCCATTCATTGCTTCTGTGTTTCTTTTTAAAAGCTACGCCCACCATGATGCGGACCAATGCAATATAAATAGTGCGAGATTTCCATGGGAAGCGCATGTTGTACATTTCCCATTTTGTCTCAGGTCCAATAATAGCGACTTCATAAATGAACAAAAAATCCCCACAGGCACACTCCATATGAGTTGGCGCTGTTTTTTTTGTTTGTTTTTTTTCCCCCTTGACCAGCATCCAATCAAATTAAATTTAACTATTTCAGTGCTATTGACACGATCATTGAAGAGGTCGTTTTCATCCTTCCGCTGTGATTTTAAATTCAGTCAATAATAGACGTCCAATCCATTTGAAAAGATTGTACGTCTATCGCCGTCAATGGCAGGCAATGAGTTAATGTCTAGTCCATGGCAAGATTATATCCAAAGTCAAATTAACTGAAATTGGGGGAAACACGCAGCGTAACGTGTCCATTGCCAACGAATAAGATGCGACACCTTCACATCTGCGCTCTATTTGCCCGTGTTGGCGCCATTAATGATCTGAGCGTGTCCAGGTGCTCTCTTAATGAATTGAGTGTGTCTCCATTATCAGTTGACAGCCTGCTAACGGATGTAAAAGTGCAAAGTGTGTGTATCGGGTGAAGTGGGGCTGAGACAGAACATTACAAGAATACGCAATGTCCTCCATTAGTACACTTGAGAAGTGACTCTCATAGTGGAGTTTCAGTGTGGGTGGAGTGGTCCCCAATGAAATGCCATGGGGACTAGTACGCTAAGAAAACAAATCTACTTAACTAAGGCTGCAACAACTAATCGGTTAAAACGATTAATAAATTAGTAACAATAATAAATACTGAAAATAATTCAAGTTTGAGGACGCTACCTTTGAAATTTCCTGGCCCGTCGCTATTATCGCTGTCTTGAAGTGTTTGCCAGAGCGTGCAGTGAAGCAGGGCATGATCCACTAACCTAGGCAATCATCGCGTTTGCAACGGTGTCACCACCCTTTGCCCTCCTCCCCCCTCCCACTCTGCTCTCTCCAGGACAGGCAGGCAGGCTGTTTAATGCAAAATCAGACAGCTCGCGCTTTACTCAACTAAATTGTTGTAACGCGCCCCTTCACATATTCAGTAACGGTAATATTGTTGCAAAGATGGGATAAGTAATGAATTAGATGACTCACTACCAGTGTTGTCAGTAACACGTTACTGTAATCGGATTACCGTATTTTTCGGACTATAAGTCCTACCTGAGTATAAGTCACACCAGCTCAAAAATGCACAATAAAGAGGAAAAAATATAAGTCGCACCGGAGTATAAGTCGCATTTTTGGGGTAAATTTACTTGGTAAAATCCAACACATAGAACAGATATGTCATCTTGAAAGGCAATTTAAAATAAAAATACAATGGAGAAAAACATAATAAGTGTACAGTATGTTAATGTTACATGATGCATGAACAACGTAATGCGAACGTGGCCGGTATGTTAACGTAACACAGCTATTAAGAGTTATTCAGATGACTATAAAATAAAAAACATGCTAACAAGTTTACCAAAACATCAGTGTCACTCCAAAACACCAAAATAACATGTGAAATGACATAATAATGTATTAATAATTTCACACATAGGTAGCTCCTGAGTATATAAGTATAACAACATTTACCAACATCAGTCGCAAACTATGAAAAAAACTGCGACCTATAGTCCGAAAAATACGGTACTTTCTATCGATAATGAGTAATCTTTCACGTTCATTTTTCCAAACCAGTAATCTGATTAAAGTTAGTTTCCTTAGTGTCTGTGCATTACTATTTTGTTATTGCCTCATAATGTATGTAGAACGAAGAATATTGTAGTCATGTACGAAGAACATTTTGAATAGAAAATGCTAGAAAAAGCTTCCCGCTACGTGTTCGTTTCCATGGTAACCACTCACAATTACTTCCTGTTTTGGTCTCCAACCACACGCGCTAAGTGTTTTTGGAATGAGTAAGTCGTGTGCCAGGCTGCCAGCGCGGGTGCACATTCGAGCCAAGTGTTGAGATGTGCGGGGGAATGTTGATCTGTGTACGTCCATGAATGAATGTGAGTATTTTTCCTTCATTCTGGAGTGTTCCAGCGATAGGTTGGACCCCCTACATGCGGCCATTTCGTAGCTTTGCCGTTGCAACGATGGGCAGTCATCGCTCCAAGTTTGCAAGCATTGTTTACATCATATTCGTGTTACACATATATGCCGTGAGGTGACGTGTTCGTTTAGCATCTTTGGGATGTGTTGTTAGTCCAAATGAGTGTAAAGTGCTTCATTGCCACCACGTTTTGTTGCCAAATTGACCTCGTGTGTATACGGCCTACATCCGGGTTGTGCGCGCGCATGTGCGCATGCCCCCGCCTTTTTGTTTATCGCACTGTGCAATTTATTTGTGTGTTGTTGATTATTGTGCAGTCAATTTGCATTGTTTTACATTGGCACTGATATGCTGTTAACCTTAACCCCAAATTCAGAATTTTTGACATTAGGCTTAATCTTCGAGTTAGCGGGGTTCAATTAGTCAGTGGAATTGATTTCAACAAATTCCATGCATTTTGTTAGTAATTGTTAGTTTCAGGGCTCTGGAGTGGCTAAGCTCGCTCGAGTCAATGGTGGTTGAAATAAACTCCATCGACTAATTAAACCTCCGCTAACTTGAAGATTAAGCCTTATGTGAAAAATTCTGATCTTCCCCTTTAAATTCAATTATCAGAGAGTCAATTACAGTGGTACCGCTACATACAAATTTAATTCGTTCCAGGACCTTGTTTTTAAATCGAAATGGTCATATGTCCAGCAGGATTTTACAATAAGAATACATTTTAATTCGATTAATTCTTTCCACAGCCCAAAAACCAACACTAAATCCTTGATAAATGCTGCTGGTACTATTTAGGGTTGCCACCTTTCAGTAATAGAAATAAGGGACGCCTCCCTCGCGCCCAAAGCCTGACGGGTGAAAAAAAGCGGCAACCCCAAAACTCCTAAAATGCATAGAAATGTATTTATTTTTAGATGAGAAAACTGTATTGTGCACTATTTGGGCATGGCGGTTTCCTTGCAGCAGATTGTTTTGTTTTTTCCTGCAGGTTAGTGAAAACGAAGTTGTGAATATCGTAATTAACATTTGTGTTGTCGGCACTGAATCCGGTCACGTGATCCATTGACAAGGCAATTTCTTAAGGGAATGTTCCAGGAGACCTACAATTCCAGCAGCTGACTCGTCTGTATTCTCTATAAAGTCCAGCATTTTGTTGGTGAGCCCAGACTCTGGACTGAAGTACTGGACAGCAAGGGAAACATCTTCCTGCTCTATTTATTCGAGGCATCGGTCTGTATGGAGAATGGGATGGGTGACGTTAAGATCTTGAGCAAATCACCCACTGCCTTTGGACCCAGGACTTGTTTCAACTGTGCGTCCTGCTTTGTTCTCCCCAAAGTCATTTTCTTCACCATTTTGGAATCACATAAAAATCTGATTGAGGATGTGTCCGCAGTCAGCACTATTGTAGCTCTGGCTGGCTACGTTTTACTGTGTGGTATACCTGTGTCATCTCAGCTGCAGTAATTTAGAGGGTAGGAGTGGGATGATGTCAAATTCACTATTAATCAATCAATAGATAGTATACTGTATATTCACAGTAGGACTGTTTATTCAGTGTTTATTTGCTGTTAATCTATTAGGAATAATTCCAAATGAGGAGCATTAGTTAGCGTAACAAAATAAGATGTTCTTTATGGGTACATAAATTCCTTCCATATTGATTGATAATAAATGCATGTTTCAAAAAAATAAAAAAAATCAACATTCCTGAAAATAATCAACCATAGTGGCAACTGAAATAGCCTAGCGATGCTCCTTATATTCCGTTTGTGGAGGTCCCCTGCAGCATGCTGTTTTACACCTCCGTGAGACACAGCAAAAATGTTCCTGCCTGCCTTGCAGTTCGCTTTATAATCATCATCAGTGACTCTATCGGCCTACTATCTTCCCACTCCAGTCTATTTTTTGGAGACGTTTCCCCTTTAGAGGATGAGGTGGGGTGTCCTGAGCTTCTGTTGTAGAAGAAGACATCTTTGTTTTGAAAACACGCGGGCGGTGCACTGAGCAGAGCGAGCAACATAACTAGGCAACGAACCCGGAAGCGGAGCGCAGTGCAGGGCAGACAGCACCGGGCAGACAGATAACTATCTTGCTGTTTTTAACATCTCCTGCCCTTTTTGTTCATTATTGTTCGCTTAGTGGTCACTCATGAGCGCAGGAGGTGTTTGTTTGTGTGTGACAGACGTGCATAGGGTGGGCGCACTGCCGCCCGCGGCTCCCAGCGGGGTCGCCCCATGGGACAATTGTGAAATACGGAATAAACAGTGTTCCGTATTGGTTCAATACGGAATGCAACTTTTAACTCCCAATTACGGAACGATTCCGTATTTCAAGGGATGGGTGGCAAGCCTAGTACTATGGCAAATAGCAATTACACAAAGCAAAACAAAAAAAATATTGAATACAAATTGGAATAATAATACAGTAATAGTAATAATGATAATAATACCTGAAATAATGTCACGAATCGGGTTCTAATGTGGCGGATGTGTTATGCGTGGTGTAACTGAACGCACCGCGTGGCTGACTTGACAGAGTGAGAGAGGGACTTTGACTTTGTTCAGCTACAGCGGACAGTAGGCATGTTGTGTTGCACAGGTTCTGAAATAAATTATTAAAAACCTGACCAAGCTGGCGATTTTTGGCGATGTTACCACAATGATAATTGTCACCTTAACCTTTGACGACTGGCGAATAGAGGTCGGAGGAGGACTGTCGAGATCGTAGACAATCTACGGCCGTATTGTCGAGCCAGTTCACGGACGCATGCACCACGGTCATATTTTTCATTTCCATCTTTATTTCAATGATAAGCCTCATATTTTTCCTTTTTCCACCACCTGCACTAACATTTTTGGAACCCATGTTGATTTCTCTCACAAGAAAATCCGCCGTGCGTCAGTCTTGCGGGCAAACAAACTGCGACGGTGTCACAAATCGTCAAATTTCAAGCATGTCATCGGATGTAGAAACAAATGGCGAGTCAAATTTTACGTCGAAAAAATCGTGTGTCGAAGCAATCGTATGTCGAGGTACCACTGTAAATGTGATTACATTTTTCTGTTGTCATTCTTATGGTGAGGCGGCAAAGGGAGAAAAAAATGGTAAAAAGTAATTATTACTTAACTGGATTACATTTTTGAGGTGTCATTAGTAATCAGTAATAATTACTAAATAATATGTGACAACACTGCTCACTACTGAAAAAAACATTGCCGTTATACTCTAACAGCATTATTAACACTGATTACCATTTATGTCAGTCAATGAGATAACACAATACGTTTTCCTGTTTTCTATGCTAAATAACCATAAGCAGTCATATCATGCTTTCCCCCCCCACACATTTTTTGTTTGCCATTTTATTAGATATCGATTCTGAATTGCTCCAGATAATGTGCCTGGCACCGTTGCATGCTGTTGTAATGTGTTTTTGTAAAGTATTGATTGTTTCTCCAACTGCAATGTGATAGTGCTGGTCATACCAGGTGGGTTAAATCGGTTGCTCAATGGACACCCACCACTGATAAAAACACTTTTACCCCCTGACTCATTTTGTGTGCTTGCACGTAGCCTGGAGGCAACATGGCTTCATGAAAATTGATGAGACGAGCCTCATCATGTTTGCAGGTGTGTTGCAGCTATCTTCACCAAATGACACACGCGCACACTGTAACACGGAGAGTGCACACAGTGGAGCAATATCCCAGCTGGTGTCTGCGCCCGTCACTGTCCAGTCACCTCGAGCAAACACTGATGAATGATCGGGCAGTATGATGGAAATCCTTATTTACAGTAGTTTATATGAAAATCACAGCACTGTATATTCATTTCACAGCAGTGATTGCATACTTAGCTGCAGGGGATTTTTTTTTTAAATATACATTGTACAGCATGAATGTTCCTGCCTGGGTGGCTGATACACGCTGAAACATGAGGCAATCATTATTGGGATTTATACATTTGCACTCAGAAGCACAGGGGTTTTGTGGCCACATTTGTATACATCTCAAGTTCCAAAAAGTCATTTCAGGGAGATATTTATCAACCTTACTCATTAATAAACTAATTGTGAATTAACTAAAAGTGAAGTTTTAATTAATTTAGTCTCCGTTTTGCTTAATTTATGACAGTCTTGAACCTATAGAAATAAAATGCAGGCATTGGTGTGTTAAACTTTGCCTATCTTAACATGTCTTTTACCAACATTAAGTCCGCAGTGAGCAATGCTAGGGTCACTTTTGCACATGGTGCACCTTGCCATGTTGTCATCATTCTTCACTTAAGTCAGTACTTCTCAAATAGTGGGGCGCATCCCCCCAGGGGGGCGCAGAGCGATGCCGGGAGTGGCACATGTGACCTCGGGGAACACACTTTTTCTTTTTTTGCCGTACTGGAATAAAGTGTACTTGCACATCCACTCAGTGGGTGGCAGTGGCGCTTTCATTCTCAAAGTCTGCGCAGTATTTTTGAACCAAACAAGAGCACAAAGCAAAGATATTATGAAGAGTTGTGCGCCATTCATGGGCCGGGCTCATGCAGTGAGCCAGTGTCTTCTCCGGTTCTGCCTGAGAAGCGCCTTGTTTGGCTTGGGAGCGTCACGACAACTGTCCTCACCTCAGGTTCTCCCCCGGAGAGCTGAGAATGCGCCGTTTTTTTACTTTTCCCACTTGAGAGACGAGGAAAGACCACTCCGTTTACTGTGTCTAAAAATTTTTGCAGCGGACAGCGGGAAGCCGAATCACTTAAGACGTCACTTAAGACATTAGACCCCAATCTCATTGATAAGCCACTTGAATGTTTTTCAGTGAAAACAAGCTGAATATTGCCAACAATCGTCCCACTTTGTCAGTGCTATATCAGTAAAGTCAGTACTAAATAAACCCCACACCATTGCAAAAAAGCTGGTACTGCGAGCAGCAAAAATAAAAACTCGCTCTGTCCAATGACACTGTCGTTTTTGTTCTATTCATTTTTGTTTTTTCGGTCATATTGTTTGGCATTTTTTCCTCATGGGAATCTTGAGAATCAATTTGAATTCATTATTATTTATTGATTTTATGAAATTTTTCTGTTCCAAACAAAACAATGATGTACAAACAAACACAGAGTTTGTACTTTATTGTAAGTTGATCTATGTTATCTATGTTATTTTCTTCTTCGATCGAAAAAAATGACACAATGTTAAGCAGAGGTGTACTTATAATTTTATAGTCAAATACTATTTACAGTGGCGGCAGAGACTTGGTGGGGAAACATTTACGGTTATACGTCTTCTTGGGGGGGGCGTAACAGAAAATAAATGAAAAGCACTGACTTAAGTAGACAGGACTATACAATGAGGGAAAAAAGTATTTGAACACCCTGCGATTTTGCAAGTTCTCCCATGTAGAAATGATGGGCTGGTTTGAAGTTTTCATGGTAGGTGCTTGTCCACTGTGAGAGATGATCTAAAAAAAAATCCAGAAATCACTGTGTATGTTTGTTTTTTACAATTTATTTGTAATATAGTGCTGTAAATAAGCATTTGAACACCTGAGAAAATCAATGTTAATGTTTGCTACAGTAGCCCTTGATTACAATTACAGAGGTCAAACTGTTCACCAGGTTTACACAGACCGCAGCAGGGATTTTGCACTACTGCTCCACACAGATCTTTTCGAAATCAATCAGGTTTCTGCATTGTCACTGAGAAACAGAGTTTGAGCTTCCTCCAAAGATTTTCTATTGGGTCTAGGTATGGAGAGTGGCTAGGCCCCTCCAGAACCTTGATCTGCTCTTTACGTAACCACTCTTTGGTTATTCCAGCTGTCAGCTTTGGGCCATTGTCATGTTGGAAGACTCAGTCACAACCCATTTTCAATGCTCTAACTGTTATTCCCCAAAATATCACAATACATGGCCCTGGGCATCCTCTTCTTAATACAGTGAAGTCGTCTCGTCCCATATGCAGAAAAACACCCCTAAAGCATGATGCTACCACCCCCATGCTTCGCAGTAGGGATGGTGTTCTTGGGGTGGTACTCATCATTCTTCTTCCTCTAAACACTATGAGTGGAATTATGACCAAAGAGATCCATTTTGATCTCATATGACCACCTGACTTTCTCCAATGGCTCCTCTGGATCATCCAAATGGTCATTGGCAAACTTAAAACAGGCCTGGACATGTGCTGGTTTAAGCAGGGGAAGCTTCCATGCCATGCATGATTTTAAACCAAGACGTTTTAGCCAAGAGTAACCTTGGAAATGGTGGTTCCAGATGCTTTGAAGTCATTGACCAGCTCCTCCTGTGCAGTTCTTGGCTGATTCCTCACCATTCTTAGGATCATTAAGAACCTACGAGGTAGATTTTGCATGAAGCCCCAGTCCGATGAGATTGACAGTCATGTTTAGCTTCTTCTATTTTCGAATTATTGCACCATTGGTGGAGCTTATATCACCAAGCTGCTTGGCAATTGCATCGTAACCCTGTCCAGCCTGGCTTCCCCTTATGCCATTCCTGAAGGCCGGTTGATGGGGCCGGATGGCCCGGGGGACCACCCTGGATCCCAGGGGGGATGAAGATGGCCCCTTGGCCAGGCTGCGGGAGGAGGGATGGTCTGCGCTGTCCTCCCCGGAACAGTCCTTAACCTATCATTTAGACTGTCATTGTGCTGATCTGGGCCGCATCTGGCACATTGACGTTAAGCGGGAGTTTCAGCGCATCCGGTCTGCACGGTCCGCCCCAGAACAGTCCGTAACCTATCATTTGGGCTGTCATAGTGCTGATCCAGGCCGCATCGACGCACTGACGTCAAGCGGGTGTGATTGCTATTCGGATCTGGCGAGCTGAGGCCAGATCCGGCACGCAGTTGCCTGCTATTTGGGTGGTCAAATGCTCATCATCAAAAGTTAGCTAGATGACCCTGTCTGGATAAATTTGAAATCTTGGTCAATTTGACAGTCCCACTCGTAGAGTATAAGCGACATTATTTTGACTGATACGCACATAGAGGCAGAAATATGGTGTGGGTGGGCGTACACATTACTGTAGTAACGTTGGAGGAGTTAAAATTGAATACAATTTCATGAAACAAATATTTGAATTCAGGTTGGGAGTTGTTTTTTTTTTTACACTCTTATTGATTTTTATGTCGTGCCACAATGGCATTGATTGCAAAAGAATAATGCTCTAACGCACAGTGTTACAAAGTAAGTCTTATAAAATGGCATTAGTTGTTTGAAACAGTAGAGGTGATCATCCACTTTTTCCTCCTCTTTTATCATGCTGCTCTACTTACCATCACGCCTTCCCTCTCTCTCCTTTTCAAAACTTTGAATGAAAAAGCCTCTTTTGCTTGACTGATCCAGAAAGAGAATTAACCACAATGCCACAGGCAGGCCAATGTAAGTGTGCTGTAAGTATTGTGTACACACAACCACGCACTGTAAGGCTCTCACCTGGTAGAGCACTCACATACTTTCACAGCTTTCATTTCCCGCGTTTGTTCCCTTTTTAGATGCGGGGAGCGGAGTTGTTTGTTAACAATAAGGAAGCCTCATTGTGCTGAAGACAGCCACTAGAATGACTGTTTTTTGTGAGTGTGTATACATACTTTATGTTCTCTTACGCCTCCACTCACTGACTCAGTGCGACGTCACCCGGCGCCCATGTGTGAGTACAGTAAAACCCGCCGCAAGATTCCATGCAGGAAACACACAAGCATGCACAGACAGAGGGCCCATTCTTACACAAAGTGGGCAGGGTACAGTGACGTCGTGACGACAACACACAAACACACACACTTAGTGCTAAGAGGAGGAGGAGATTGTTGGAGGGTGGGGGGACGAGGCTAGAAGAGCAAACAGGAACAGAAAGTGAAGTCTGGTCATGATGTTTGTGTGTATGTGTGTGAGGGTGACAAAAAGAAGCACACAAGCTGATGCCTCAAGTTTGATTAACTGACAAGCAGGAGGAGGCCAGACCTGACACTGTGACCTGGACTTAAGGTAATATGTCACTTTGACTGAGTTCCTTTTGATGACCGAATGATAAAAGTTGGAGAGTTTAACTGTGCTGTGGTAGCTATTATTTCAAACATTGCTTCACTTCTTTTTACACTTGTATGATAAATAAGAGTTCAGTGTGTTTAAAGTGTGTGTGGTTATGAATGTAAAGGGTTTGTGTTTGCTCTGTGATTGGCTAGCGACCAGTCCAGATTGCAGCTCACATGTCACAATGAAAATTATATATACAGTATAGAAAAGCTATGACATTTTAATTTCTTGTCTTGAAAAGAAAAATTGGGATGGATAAGTGCAAAACACTGTGAAACTTAATTTGAATTGATCTTTGACCAAGTCATCTGTTATAGTCATCTGGAGATACACAGTATGATAACAGTTTTCTCCTTAATGACTGAGTAAATGTGAATGGTGGTGCGTGATTTGGGGACCCATCCTAGGCTTGATGATGGCTATGGATCTTCACTCAGCCTCACTACTAAATCTCTGAGTGATAAACTATTTATGATGGAAAAGAATGCTACCTTGGCTTTAAAACAACCATTATTTGTAGCCACCCATTTCCTATTGCACTTCTCCTTTGTAGGGTCACGGGTTCACAGTGAGTCTTTCTCAGCTGCCATTCACACCAATGGAAAAAAGTAGCAAGTGTACCCGGATTAGAAACAAGAACTTGTGCAAACCACTTGGCCACAATGTACTGTAGTTTCAATTCACAGTCAAATTTTCACATAAAATAGCATGCATAAGTGCATGTGTCCAAGTCTGAAACAAGTACAGTAACTTTTTAAATACAACTTAAAACTGCAGAACCTTCATAAATTGTTTTTTTAAGTGGCAGTTCTAATTGAGCCCTCTAATTTCTGCCTAGCAACAACTAACAACAAACTTGTGATTGCCCAGGAAAAAAGCAAAGCATTTCTGTCACATTTACAAAACCACGGCCTTGCTTGTTTTTTGTGTAGTCTATTATTCAAGCAAACATAGGTCATTAGGAGTTTTCTGCTTTTAGCCTTGCTAAAATGCAGTGGTGGATGAAGTACTCACTTTTTTTTTTATTTATGTAAAAGTACAGAAACAGGGGTAAAAATTACTAGAGTAATTTTTTCTTTAGATATTTGTACTTACGTAAAAGTACTAAATTAACTGCTTTAACATTCACAAGTAAAAAGTAAAGGTGTTTTCTCCCAATGCAAAAAGGTGATGTATATATTTTTTTTATTTTAAATATATGTGGTGCAGGCCGAAAATTTGGACACACCTCCTCATTTGTACGTTTTCTTTATTTTCATGACTTTTTATATGGAAAATTCTCTCTAAAGATAATAAAACTATGTATGAAAATGTGTGGGATTATGTACTTAGCAAAAAAGGTTAAATAAATAAAAATATGTATAATATTGTAGTATCTTCAAAGTAGCCACCCTTTGCTCTGATTGCTTTTTTGCACACTCTTGCCATTCTCTTGATGAACTTCAAGAGGGAGTCTCCTAATATGGTTTTAGACTTCTCAGGTATACGCTTTCAGGGTTGATTTGCGGAATGTATTGCTTTTTTAATGATGCTGGGACCTTCATTGGTGTTGCATTGAATGAGGTGTGTCCAAACATTTGGCCTGTACTGATATTATATACAGTTGTGGTCAAAAGTTTACATACACTTGTGAAGAACATAATGTCATGGCTCTCTTGAGTTTCCAGTTATTTCTACAACTCTGATTTTTCTCCGATAGAGTGATTGGAACAGATACTTCTTTGTCACAAAAAACATTTATCAAGTTTGGTTCTTTTATGACTTTATTATGGGTTAACAGAAAAAGTGATCAAATCTGCTGGGTCAAACATATACATACATGGATCTGAAAAAGCGAATGATTGACTTGAACAAGTCAGGAAAGTCACTTGTAGCCATTTCAAAGCAGCTGCAGGTCCCAAGAGCAACAGTGCAAACAATTGTTTGTAAGTATAAAGTGCATGGCACTGTTTTGTCACTGCCACGATCAGGAAGAAAACGCAAGCTATCACCTGCTGCTGAGAGAAAATGGGTCAGAAGGGTGAAGATTCAACCGAGAATCACCAAAAAGCAGATCTGCCAAGAATTAGAAGCTGCTGGAACACAGGTGTCAGTGTCCACAGTCAAGCGTGTTTTGCATCTCCATGGACTGAGAGGCTGCCGTGCAAGAAGGAAGCCCTTGACCCAAAAGCGGCACCTTAAGGCTCGACTGAAGTTTGCTGCTGATCACATGGACAAAGATAAGACCTTCTGGAGGAAAGTTCTGTGGTCAGACGAAACAAAAATCGAGCTGTTTGGCCACAATGCCCAGCAATATGTTTGGAGGAGAAAAGGTGAGACCTTTAACCCCAAGTACACCATGCCTACCGTCAAGCACGGTGGTGGTAGTATTATGCTGTGGGGCTGTTTTGCTGCCAATGGAACTGGTGCTTTACAGAGAGTAAATGGGATAAAGAAGAAGGAGGATTACCTTCAAATTCTTCAAGATAACCTAACGTCATCAGTCCGAAGGTTGGGTCTTGGGCGCAGTTGGGTGTTCCAACAGGACAATGACCCCAAACACACATCAAAAGTGGTAATGGAATGGCTAAATCAGGCTAGAATTAAGGTTTTCGAATGGCCTTCCCAAAGTCCCATTGAGAACTTGTGGAAAATGCTGAAGAAACAAGTCCATGACAGAAAGCCATCAAATTTAACTGAACTGCACCAATTCTGTCAAGAGGAGTGGTCAAAGATTCAACCAGAAGCTTGCCAGAAGCTTGTGGATGGCTACCAAAAGTGCCTAATTGAAGTGAAAATGGCCAAGGGACATGTTACCAAATATTAGCGCTGCTGTATGTATATTTTTGACCCAGCAGATTTGATAATAAATAAATAATAAAGTCATAAAAGAACCAAACTTCATGAATTTTTTTGTGACAAAGAAGTATCTGTTCCAATCACTCTATCAGAGAAAAATCAGAGTTGTAGAAATAACTGGAAACTCAAGAGAGCCATGACATTATGTTCTTCACAAGTGTATGTAAACTTTTGACCACAACTGTATATAATATCAGTACAGGCCAAATGTTTGGACAACCACAACTGTATATATATATATATATATATATATATATATATATATATATATATATATATCGGAGAAAATGTGACAGTAACAAAAAAACAATTAAGCGATAGTTATGAGGTAGGTATCAGTGACTTTTTTACAAACACTATTTTTTTCATTGTGACATAATTTTTTTTAAAAGTTTAAAATATGTGAGTGAATATTTTTTTTAAAGTCGTTTTTTTTAATGAAATATGTCTTGTCTGTGTTTTCCGCCATATATATCATAAATACAGTATATATTTATTATATATAAAGTATATAAATTGTGCAGAATGTAAAAAGTAATACAATTGACTGCACTGACTGTAAACAAAAACTCCAAAACTTAATTATAATCGCGGATTGCAAGCAACTTTCAGGTGCATACCCCCACCTCCTGTTTAAGAGTGTGCAGCACCCATTTGAAGGCGTGCTGCTCTCACTGTTGTTTTTTATTGGTCAATATCTTGTTTACCTTGCTAATCTTGCTTGTACTTGTGTTTCTCCCCCTAGTGTTCAATAACACTATAGTTGCACAGGGCTTTTTGAGGCATGAAAATGAAACTATCAATTCACAATGAGAGAAAAACAAACAAAAGTAATGTTGAAAACAGGTGATCATTTGAAAAGTAGTGGAGTAAAATGTAGATCCATGCTGTAAGATGGTGTGAAGTAAAACTAAAAAGTACCACTTCATATTTGTACTCTTGTAAAGTACAGATTCACAAAAATGTACTTCAGTAAAGCAACAAAGTACTTTTACTTCGTTACATTGCACAACTACTAAATTGTACTTTTTAGAAAAAAAAATTGAAAACTTCTTTAATATCCCAACAAACACTGAATCCATTGTTTGCGACTAAAAGCCCCAATCCCTTTAAAAAAAAAAATTCAAACGTTGTATTCTGCGCTCCGGGCCAATCATTAAAGATTCCTGCCATGCCTTCTGTCACCACTTCTGCTCTTTTAGGTCACGCGTGCGCTTTAAAAAGCAGCCCCCGTTGCAATCATAACATGTTTCTCAGCCTTTCCTGCTTTTGTGGGCCTCGTCAATAGGCTTGCCTGGACTAAATTATCCTCCTCGAGAGCACAATGTCATGAGAAAGTCTAGTGGACGATTAGACAGTCTCGGAATGTCATAACAGCCGTTGGGTACATTTCTTATGCTCAAAAAACGTGCCGCTTTTAATCTTTATTTTTTCTGTTGTGCTTTTACGATATTAAAGTAGCAGTAATAATATTTGTTTTCCAGTTTGCCCCTCAGCTCTCCCTAGTTATGTGTCATTCACTTTTAAAGGGGCATAAGTATTTTTTTGTTTGGTGGTTTGTTACAAAGTAAAATAGCTCCCAATTGTTTTAAGGAACATTTTTGTGATAAAATAACACAAGGTTAAACGATTGTAACACTTTTTGCAAATTCTCGTTCTTATCTTGGTGCTGGCTGTCCAATCTCGTCTGGAACGTTCTTTCTAAAATTGTCTTTGCACTTACAGTATTTACAGTTTCTTACTTGCAGGAGCACTATCTATGAGTAATGGACAGTGAGTCAATATGTGCACTATATTCACATAGTTGCTTGGAAGTAAACGGAATCAAGATTTTGAATTCAATGTTAACTTAAATGCTTTGTATGACTACAATACACAACTGGTGCAAAAGAATGAGTTTCATTTCTTATCTAGACTGTACAGTACATGTCCCGGCACAACATATTTTAGATTTTGTCACATCCCTCCAATACTGCAATAAAGTGTAGAAAATTGAAAATCCATCCTTAATTTAAAATTAGAAAACAAAACTAAAGGTGTCTTTATGTTTTGTCACATAAAAGTGTTTATTGTGACCGCCTCCTTGCTGGCGATGGCTAAGTAGCAGCTGAAAGAGCTTCATTTCCTGTTGAGAAAATGACTGGTGGAGGGTGTGAAGGGGGAGGTGGATGTTAGCTGGTCTGCCGGTAAAGCAATTTCACATATGAGAAGCGCAGCAACGGTTATGCCAAATGTGTTTTCGCTTCTCGTGCAGGTGTCTTCTGCCTCGCTCTCTGCCAACAAATGAGAGAGGAGAAGCTTTCCTCCCTTTCAGAGGGGTTTCAGTGAAAAAATGAGCTGTGACACTGCTACACTAAAAGACCCAAGGTGACCCGAGTCTTGAGGAACAGCTCCTAATTGAGTCATTGTAACGCATGTTTTTTTGGCTAGGCTTCTTTTATCCTTTTTTTCCCCTGCATGGCACCTTCTCTGTGTGACAGAATTCTACTTGCTATTGGAAAGTAAGAACAGAGGTGTCATGAGATACAAGTGACTCGACTTTTGTGTGTGTTTTTTTTTTTTTTTTATATATATAAACCAAGATGATTTGAACAAAACTTGCTGGTGTAGGTGTACTATCAGCTCGGGGTGCACAATCTGCTCGGAGTCCAACACTTGACAGTGACGTTTGTTTATTCTCGCAATATGATTGGTCGAAGAATCGAAATGCATGCCCAGAGCTGTGCTCTCTTGTAAAATGCCTGTTTAAATGTGTGACAGTTGTTCTTTAGACTCGTAGTGATGCGTCGCCATAGACTTCATAACCTATTGACCAAGGGCGTAGGTTTGGTTTTAATATTGGTAGGGATGATATAACAGCATAACCTGTATGTACACTTTTTGCTGGGGACGGGACATTAATAAGACCAAACAGATTTGGTGTATGGGGGTGAGGGTTACATTTCTCATCAATATGAACCTAATTAATTGATAGGCTAAATGATTAAGGCAAAATAAATCTGTATTGACCTATACTAACCTACACACTGCACATTTATAACGTCTTAATCTGATATATATTTTTTAAATCTAGTCAAATAATTTTCTCCATCTTTTTTTGAGTGTTAAAGGCTAGTTAACAGATTAATGTGTCAGATTCTTCCACTTACTTTAAGTAAATACCATAATTTCCCCAATATAAGGCGCACCCGTGTATAATGCGCACCCCAAATTTACTTGTAAAATCTAGGGAAAATTATTGTACCCGTTTATAACGCACACCCTAATTGTAGTACCAATAAATAGAAGAATACAAGAAAACGGAGCTCCTGCAGAGATAAAGAAATGTGATTTTACTGACTAGTGAAACACAGCACAAGCATAGCACATTGGTAGTTCAAAACATTACGATAAACTGAAAATATTTACGGTAATAATATGATTTGACAATTTCTCCAACTTACCAGAATCTAGGAGAAAACAAAACAGATGTGACTTTTCTTTTAAAGGCTGCTGTATAACTTGCTCGTTTCATCATGATGAATAAATGTATCTTCCATGGATTGATACGGTAAAATGAAAGTGAAAACGTAAGTCGGAAATTCGTGAGAGCTCATCGCTGTCAACACGACAGTAACAATAAGAACTATTCTTATTTGGGTTTGAGTTTCCCGAGGGACAGATATTGTTGACGGACATAGCACACAGTGTGTGCTTATGTTTGTTATGGTCCGAGCTGCAGAGCTGCAATAAACGTTGACTCAAATGAGTTCAAGAAACTAAATTCTGTGCTTTACGAAGAGTGAAAAAAGCAGAATTTAACACAGACGAAATCATTCGGCCGATTAGAGTGAAGTATTACCGAAACAAAATGGTGACGTCACGTACCGTATTGGTCGGCAACAGGTCGCCGCATACGTTTCTTCAACACAACGTGGCCGTGTCAATAAAAAAAAAAAAAATGGTTTATATATATATATATATATGTAATATATATATATTTCTGTCTCCATCCATGTACACGTTTATAATGCGCGCCATGATTTTACAAGTTAATTTTTTGGGGAAAAAAGTGAGCGTTATATTCGGGAAATTACGGTATTAGTATTTGTTCATATTGAGCTGGTCATTTGTCACATAAATCAAGAAAAAAATTATTTCAAATAATGTTTTGAACAATATTCTTGAATTAAGAAGATTTCTGACGAAAAACTTCTTTTAAGATTAAATATACAAACTTTTTGCTTATAAGAAGTCTGTTAAGCTCATTTTCAGCTAGCTGTTCTTCTTATTTCAAGAAATCTCAGTAAGTAAAATCAACTTGGTGTATTGTAGCAGTAGCAAAATTAGTGGGGTGTTTCCCACCTCCACAACATTGACGTCTTTTTACATTACTTACAGTGGCCGCTGCTGGCGGAAAAAAACTTCTAATATCCCTCGTCTTTGAAGTGGGCGGGGGAAGTGGCATGTTGTATTTCTGTCGGGCTGTGAATGGGTGTGTGTGTGGGGGGGATGGGGGGGTACAAGTCATCAGTCAATCAAACGTGTGTTTGAGGGGAAAAAATGGACTGGAACATTCAGCGAGTGAAAAGGGGTCAGTGTAAGTCTGAACATAATGAAAGTACTGTAATTCATTTAATAATGGTAGGGCCAATTCTATCCTTACAACATGTTAATAAATTAACTGAATTCTGTATAGATATGGACGTAAAACTCTCTCAATTCTTTGTTAAAAGAGCAAAAAACCGGGCAGTTACGCATCTATTTAAAGTATATATGCCGAAGAATGACGCCAATGCTGCAGCGGTTCTCCTTCTCCCATTGATTTTTTTTCCACAACGTTTCAAAATGTATGCATGGTACGAAAAATAAAATATTTACCTTGAATCCTCGAACAAATCACTCCTGAGACAATCGTTCCTGTTTGTATGCGGTACAGCTTTCATAGTTCTTCCAAAAATCCAAGCTTAAATCTGGCTTGGAAAGAGCATGTGCCGTCTTCGGCTGACTATTACTAAATGAAGCTCGGCGGCTCGGCCCCCTATGGTAAGGCGTGACATAGTGACATAGTGTCATGTCAATAGGTAATGAAGTCTATGGCGTCGCTTAAAATTGCGAGTTTAAAAATGCATATGTAAAGCAGCTGATGATATCACAGACAGATGATTATTGCAATTACAGTGGGGTAAATAAGTATTTAGTCAACCAGTAATTGTGCAAGTTCCTCCACTTGAAAATATTAGAGAGGCCTGTAATTGTCAACATGGGTAAACCTCAACCATGAGAGACAGAATGTGAAAACAAATCCATAAAATCACATTGTTTGATTTTTAAAGAATTTATTTGCAAAACATGGTGGAAAACAAGTATTTGGTCAATACCAAAAGTTCATCTCAGTACTTTGTTATATACCCTTTGTTGCAATAACAGAGGCCAAACGTTTTCTGTAACTCTTCACAAGCTTTTCACACACTGTTGCTGGTAATTTGGGACATTCCTCCATGCAGATCTCGTCTAGAGCAGTGATGTTTTGGGGCTGTCATTGGGTAACACGGACTTTCAACTCCCTCCTCACCCCGTGGCGTCAAAATGATAACAAGAACGGTGAGCAAAAATCCCAGAACCACACAGGGCACCTAGTGTATGACCTACAGAGAGCTGGGACCACAGTAAGAAAGACTACTATCAGTAACACAATGCGCCGCCAGGGACACAAATCCTGCACTGCGAGACGTGTCTCCCTGCTGAAGAAAGTACACGTCCAGGCCCGTCTGGGGTTCACTAGAGAGCATTTGGATGATCCAGAAGAGGACTGGGAGAATGTGTTATGGTCAGATGAAACCAAAATAGAACTTTTTGGTAGAAACACAGGTTCTCGTGTTTGGAGAAAAAAAGGATACTGAATTGCACCATACCCACTGTGGGGTGGAAAAATCATGCTTTGGGGCTGTTTTTCTGCAAACGGACCAGGACGACTGATCTGTGTAAAGGAAAGAATGAATGGGGCAATGTATTGAGAGATTTTGAGTGAAAATCTCCTTCCATCAGCAAGGGCATTGAAGATGAGACGTGGCTGGGTCTTTCAGCATGACAATGATCCCAAACACACAGCCAGGGCAACAAAGGAGTGGCTTCGTAAGAAGGATTTCAAGGTCCTGGAATGGCCTAGCCAGTCTCCAGATCTCAACCCCATAGAAAATCTGTGGAGGGAGTTGGAAGTACGTGTTGCCCAACGACAGCCCCAAAACATCACTGCTCTAGAGGATATCTGCATGGAGGAATTGGTCAAAATACCAGCAACAGTGTGTGAAAAGCTTGTGAAGAGTTACAGAAAACGTTTGTTCTCCGTTATTGCCAACAAAGGGTACATAACAAAGTATTGAGATGAACTTTTGGTATTGACCAAATACTTATTTTCCACCTTGATTTGCAAATAAATTCTTTAAAAATCAAACAATGTGATTTTCTGGGTTTTTTGTCCACATTCTGTCTCTCATGGTTGAGGTTTACCCATGTTGACAATTACAGGCCTCTCTAATATTTTCAAGTGGGAGAACTTGCACAATTAGTGGTTGACTAAATACTTATTTAAAAAGGTTTTATTCCCTGGCTTTTAACCCTCCATCAGAATCAACCCTTTTAATGTTTTATGGTTTGTTATTTTGTTTTATTTATTTTTTTGCTTGCTTGCTTTTGACATCAGTAATGATGTAGTATGTTCTTTTCTTTAAATAATGAACATTTTCTTCATATAAATCGCCCATTACTTACACAATAGAAAACTTTTGCTGCATTTGAGGAAGGTAGGAAGTCACACTTATCCCAATCGAAGGATCCCAGTTGCAACCTCAAAGCATTCCAAGTGAATGTCAACAACAAAGATGGTTGATCACAACAATTAGTTGTTTTTAATTTTAGCCATTTATAGACATTTTGACCTCCAGCAAACCTGCCTTTTCATAAGCGAGCAAAAAGTGGAGGAAAAATGACGGTTGTGATAATTGCACACACTGTAACTGGCCTGTATTAGTTACATCCTAGTTGAAAGGCAATATAAAAATATCAATTCATGAAGCTAATTTACTGTATGAGAAAAAATATATGGCCCCTAAAAAAAACAATCTAACTTCATTATTGTGTCATCAATACGTTGTCTTATCTTGAGCGCCATTTTGTCGAGTGAAGTCAGATTTCAGCAATTTGTGAAGTGGTATTTTTCCCCCCCAACAATGATCTCCCAGTTCAAGTGGCGTCACAATTATATTTTTCCTGGTCGGAGGTTGGAAATGTCTCTCCACACGAGTGATGTTGTGATGTCATCGGCAGGCACAGCCCCGCCGAGCAGATTGTGCAAACCGAGCGGATAGTGGACCTACAACGGCTCACATACGGATTTCCAGTTCAACCTGCCCTGTCACATCCTAATCTGTCCTTCCTACTCTAATTGTCACTTTTCGGTGATTACGGGTACCCCCTCTCTCCTAAACAGATTAATCTGTAATAAGTTTGCAACACTACTCATAGTGATGAAGCATATTTAATCATGTTTTTCTATCTGTGTTACCCCTGTTATTTCGTTATCTCTGTCCCCTTAAACTATCTTCTGCCCAGATGCATTTTACTAACAACCACAAAGGGACTATTACAAACTCACTAAAGGTGGATTTCAGCATTTTAAGACATTCAGTCTTGCAGTTGAAGAATATAATTCAGTGGAACAGTCAACTATTTTTTTAAAAATCCAAAAACTGGCAGTAGCATGAAATTTTAATTCGTCCACTTTGATTCTCCCCCCCCAACTCTCTTGTTAGACTTCCCTCTCAGCGGGACTCCCACCCAGATTGTTTAACTACATCTCTCACTCAGATCCCAATGTTCCATCCCTGCCGATGCAAATCTGCCCCAATCTGTCTGTCTCTGGCCTCTGGTGTTCCTCTGAGGATCTCTCACAGAGGTCTGCTCTGAATCCTCAATGACACCTCTACAGTTTGAATGAGAGGAATGTATAATTATGAAAAATGTGAAACAAAGAAACCACCACAATATGGCGAACAGCCACTTGAGCAAAACTTTAAACTATGTTAGTCCTTGTGATTTGAGGAGCTTCATTTCAGCAAGTTCCAGTCTTTTTGTGGCGTCAATAGGCAATCGCAAACCTTTACTGATAGATTTGAGCTTTCGGTAAAAGTTAAGCTAGCTGGAAGCGTCTTGAAATTGTGAAAGTACATTTCTTCCCTGAAAAATTTCAGATGTGAACAGCACAATAATGACAGAAGCGTTGACACACTGCAAAGAAGGGCTTTATTGACTGATGACTTAACAGTAGAATTGATTTCTCATTAGCTGGCTAATTATTTCCAGAACAACCAAAACACATCAATTGTATGCTTCCAACTAGAGGTCCACCATTATGGGATTTTCAAGTGCTGATGGCCATATTGATATCTAAAAAAATTGCTGACTGCCGATATCCAAAGCCGACTTTGGAAGCCGATGTTTGAGGCCGATATACTTTTTTTAAAAGCTCGTAGATTTTACAGGGATTTTTTTTAATTGCTTCAAAAGCTTCAAATTTACAATAATGACCTGAGACTTAAAGGGAATCTCAAACTTAAAGACTCGTAGCCGCTAATAAGCCACAATTGTTCTATTTTACAAAAATATGTTATTAGAAACACGTATAATATTGCCATTGATTTAAAAATCTATAATATTGAGTACATGTTTTGACCTACGGAGGGCGCCATGTTTTATGGACGCTCTGAGTGATGACGTAAATTGTCATTGTCACTCAACGAATACTACATGATTAATACAATTCCTTCTACGCTGCGAGACATCCAACACATGCGCTCATCAGTTAAAAGCGGCAAGTACTTACTATTTGTGTTTTATGACCTTTTCATTGCCTCAAACTACTTTTTGCGTTTGTTTCCCTGTCATACTTTTAAGCATTTTTTTTTCTTGTGGTAGCTTTAAAGGAGATTGTTGATCTGTTGACTACATTAGTCACGGAGCATATTTAACCCACCCCTATTTTGATATTACTACGTTTATGTATTTTCTTAAGGCATCTTTAGTGTGTTCTGTCTGTATGCATCTGAACAAAACAAGCTGAAAGCGCACTGTAGTACTTTGCGTGTCAATTCGCCTCTTGTAAACGTTTAGCTGGTGTAGCACATTTTGACACACCACTGTTTTTTTTTTCCTACACTCATCTCGTCTCATCCCGTCTTTCCTGTTTATTTTGCTTTTGCTGCTCGTTTTGTGAAATACTGACAGTGCTGTCATGCTCCTTAATGTTCTTCTCGGGTTCAAAGTGAAAGGGTTGAACAGATGACATGTTTATGTCGCTAAAGTCAGCGTAACCATGTGACGTCACCGCCCTGCGACGTCAACAACAATGGCGACCTACAGTATTAGTTCAACTAATGCTACAAGTTACATTTAGAGTGTAAGTATCACTCAGTAAACACCTTAGAAGGCTAAAGCAACATTGCATATTCTCTCATGCAAGATTAAAAAAACAATCTTACATTATTTACAAAAGAGGCAAGCCTGAAACTTTCTGTAACAGCCTGCCTTCAAGCTGCTGCAGGGCCCTTCCGGGGTCCTCCCGTCAGTCAGCGGCGGCCACAGTTACCCACACAGATGCCTGATCAAAATCCTTTTTTTTAATCAGCTTATTTTCTTACTAATCGGGCGATGGCCAATGTTGGGGGGAAAAGTCCATATATCAGCCGGCCGATATATCAATCGACCTCTAGTTCCAACCGAAAGATGTCACGTGTAAATTCACTGTAAATTTATTTGAGGAAATAATGAAAACAATATTCAGTTGTATTTGATTAAAGTGTGAAAATTTGAATTTGCTTAACAATTCTCCACTCGTATACCTGTTCATATCAGTACCGATTTACAAACTTTTCTAGTACTGTATAACCCCAAACTAACAGACAAAAAGCTCACAAATGATAAAGCACAATATTGCCGGGAACCAAAGTATTGTACTAGATCAGGGGTCGGCAACTCAAAATGTTGAAAGAGCCATATTTGGCCAAATTAACAAAAAACAAATATGTCTGGAGCCGCAAAAATTAAAAGCCTTATAGAAGCATTATAATAAAGTCAACACATGTTGTATGTATCTATGTTAGCCTAGTATCAAAATGACTAAGTTGGCTATAAATACATAATGAGCCTTCATGATTAAATGTTTATTTTCCTTGCAGTGCATTCTATAGAGAATGACGCACCACGTGACTACTTGTTGTTGTCCGACAGTGCCTCAAGTTTAACTTCATTACCATATTAATGAAGTATGTTTAACTGCTTTGATAAAACTAAGGAATGCAATGAAGAAATCCGAATTGTGATGTCATTTGTATTTTGAAGATTCGAAAAAACAACAAAATAGAATGTGCATAACGTGCCTCTTATCTGGGCAACAAGCATAGTGCAACAAAATGCAGCCTGGGGTAGGATGAAAGAGGAAGCATGGAAGACGAAACCCAAGAATGTTGATGAACTCTGGGAGACATGCAAGACTGCTTTCTTTGACGTTCCTGATGACTTCATCAATAAATTGAATGAATCCTTGCCGAACCGCATGGATGCAGACCTTCAAGCCCATTGAAGTCATACAAAATATTAAATTTGGATCTCACAGCACCACTACTTAATTCACTTATGTTATGTAACATATTTTTGTATTTAAAGTACATTTTTTGTTCAATTTTCACACTACTTTCTGTAGGCGACAAAACTTTTGTCTTGCCAAAATTTGACATTTATGTCTTCATTAAATCATAAATCTTTTTTCAGTGAAACAAATATATTTTTGTACATTCAACATAATTTGGGAGGGTCTTAGCTTTCATATGAGCCATTTCCAAAACCAATTGAATAATTAAAAGTCAGGTTATTAGCAATTGTTTCTACAAAATGGATAAGCGACAAGACTTTTGTCAGGGACTGTATTCTCCTCAGTTTTATTTTCTCTTTTCCTCTTTGGAATCCATGTCCCATCATTTTGCCGCCGGTTTGTTTCAACCAAGAGCTGCCCTGCTGATAGAAACGTGTGTTGCAGGCTATGACGCAAATCTTCGTTGACAGAAAATGTTGAAATGTAATATTTTTTCTTCACATTTTTACAGCATTGGAAAATGTTAAGACTGTTTGTGCAATGTTTGTCCTGCTACAGAAACCATGTTCAAACAAAAAATGTATTTCCTACCTCTTTTTTTCTATTTTCAAACATTTTTGAAATACTCCAGGGAGCCACTAGGACAGCGCTGGCTCTCAAAACACAGGATGCTGACCCCCATATTAGATGAAATAATTCAAATAATGTAATGTAATAATTTTATATGCTGTTTGCTTTCAGGTGTCAAGTTATTGAGCACATCAAAAGGGAAGGCAAAAAGCACTTGGCTACAATTTCTGCAAGATTACAGTCATCGCAGTTTTAGACTGAAGCTCATTTCTGCTGTCTTCCATCTTCTATTGCATCAGCTTGAAGCAAATGAAACTCCAAACAAGCTTTAAATCTGCTATGTGGACAGAAATCTGATGTCCTGAGAGCCATCTAAACCATTAAGTTGGCTTAAAACATTTGGTCTAAAAGCTATGGAAGGGACAACAGAGAGCATCCGCAATTTCTTCAACCATCTTTGGATCTTTGTGACGGCCAAACACAACCAGGGTGTCTACAATACAGTGTGCCTGGTGGTCCTCCTCACTCTGCCTCTCATCGTTTTCCTCACCACGCTGGCAGTGTGTTGCCACTGTTGCTGCTGTCACCATGCAAAAAGCTGCTGCTGCTGCTGTCGAGTAGGAGGGGGCGCCACTGAATCCAAGAAAAAGAAGAAAAACTCGGCCAATAACGATGACTTGTGGATTTCAGTCAAGACGGGGCAGATGATGCCTGATCTGGTCGCCCTGCCAATGGAGTAAGAAGTCATTTTTCCTGGTCAGAAGCCTTTCGCTGGATGGGAGACTGAAAAGACTGTAAAACTGTGCTAAAACTGTTTGGATTTTGTGTTAGCACCATGTTTACAACTTTTGTGGTACAGACATTCAGAAGCTCAATAGATGCCAGTATGGCAGAATTTTCAGGGTCAAACTGTTAAAAGTGTTGCTATGTCACTGTTTTGCGGCATATCGATGACAAAGAGTTAAGTTGGAGTGCGTTGAGGAGCTGCGTGTAGTGCTTTGCTGCTGTATTCTGGCATGTGTATGTAATTTTGAACCTTTAGACATCCCTCAGTCCCTATTAGACCATGCTGGAAATCCGAGTGAATCTGTGTTTGTATGTCCGCATATGAGCTGTTCATGCTGTTCTGTATTCAGGAGGGCACATCAGTTTCCAAGGCCAGTTGTAACCCGGCCTTCTCGTCACAAGCAATCTACGATGTCTTTGAAAGTAAAGAAAGAAAAGAAGAGAAATTACTCTTGATTTTTGGCTCAGGAATTCAAAGCACGTGTTGACTGCTGTCATTGCTGGTTCGGGTCCACGGGTATTTTGAAAAGCTCAGCTCGGTTACATCTCATGGGACGTTTATAGCAATTCTCGTCAAACTATGCATTTCACCATATCAAAGAATTCCCCCATGTTATAAGGATAACAGCAAATTAGTTGTATTAACTTTGCTGAAAAGCTCTAACAACGACTCTGCAAACCGTTGACAATTTATTCCAAATCGAAGAACAGTCCAAAAAAATAAAACTGGGCCCACGCTCCATTTCTAGCAGCATGTACTGGGCATCCAGGGAAGCCGGGGGTGGCATCAATTTTGGATTGGGCAAAACAGTTCGTAAGTGTCTTTGTTCAGTGCAACGCTGATTATCGGTATCTTCTGTCAGCGTCAGCCGGATGTTAGGGTTAGGGTTTGAGTTACCGTATAGCGAGGGTGTGACATGGTTGGTCAACTTGCACCATACTACTGTACTTTTTTTTTTTTTTTTTTTAATTGAACAATACAAAACATACAAATAACAGACAATAATACAAAGCAACTAGTTCACATAGAATATAACCTTCTCAACATGTTTACATCATAAGATATACAAAAAAAATAATAAATAGAAATAATAACTCAAGAGGAAACTAAGTATAAGCTAAACAATTTTGCATGAGCTTCTAGAGTAGACTTGCATTTATTATTTTGTATCATATTAAGTGATGTGAAATATGTTCAAATTCAACCCAAAAAAATGTTAAAAGTTCGAATTTACTTTTATGAAATTTAGATTTATGAATATGAAATTTCCCTAACAATATATAAAGATTTAATACCGTTTATGGCATCATTCCTGCCTCAACCATAACTTAACAAAGGAATTATGTGCTAATATAAGGGTACCCAAATTCTTGAAAACAAGGGCGTAGGTTTAGTCTCAACATTGGTAGGGAGGATATAACGGCATAACCTTCATGTACACTTTTTGCTGGGGACGGGACATAAACAAGACCAAACAGATAATTGAACGGGGGTCAGGGCAACATTTCTCATGAATATGAACCTAATTAGTTGATAGGCTAAATGATCAATACAAAATAAATCTGTATTGACTTACAGTATACTTACTTTCATGTGTATTGGTTCAGGTGGTATGTTTGATTCAAAACATTTTAAGTGCAAGCCCTTAATTTAAAAAAAACACCCCAAAAAAACCACTTGGAGCTATCCAAGAATGGGTCCACTTCAGGAGGATACTGGAGCACCCCTAGACTCAAACTAAAGTATTGAAATATAAAAGTGGTTTGAGGAAAAAAAATAAATGGAAAAAAAATTCTGAGATATACAAGGAGCGATCTGCATCTGAGGCATACTAGACTACCCAAAGACTCGAACCAAGGTATTCTCATGAAATTCTAACGTGTGATTTCATTTCACACAATTTTTTTTTGTATCAGTTCATGTTCATATCAGTGCCCCCCAGAAGTAGACACATTCTTGGATAGCTCCCCCTTTTTTTTTTTTTTTAATAAAGGGACTTGCACTCTGAAGCTACCACGTTGCATTACTGTAATGCACATAATGCAAACAATGATCCAAATGAGGGACGACTAACTTGACTTTGTTGTTCCTTGTGGAGGCTGGCCTGACCGCAGTAGCTTTGCAAGTTAGCAAGTTCACATGGTTTAATGTTATGCTAACTCTGATGCAGGTCAGACTTTCAGTGCAAAATGTGTGGTGTTTCCCCCAAATCCACAACAGGGATGTCTTTTTACAGGTGCTGCTGCTGCTGGCCAAAAATAAAACTTTAAAAACTAACTAATATCCCACCTCTTGGAAGGGGATGGGCATGTTGTCGACATGAATCTGTCGGGGCTGAGTGAGTGTGCGTGTGTGCACGTGTGGCGGAGGTGAGGGGTGGGGGGTCAAGTCATCAGCCAATCGAATGTGCATTTGAGGGGGAAAAATGAACCGGCACATTCAGCAAGTGAAAAAAGATCAATTTAAGTTTGAAACAATAATGAAAAAAATTCACTAAATAATGGTAGGGTTTATTCTGTCCTTATAACATATAAGAAGACGATCTATATTACCTATATACAGTAACTGAACTCATTATATAATGCAAATAAGGTTGAAAGTTGGTGGGGACAATTTGAGAGTCCTGAAAGGTTGGTCGTGTTATGTCCTTACCGTCCCTATGCAAACCCTTGCTTGAAAGTCATATTCTTTATCCTGAGCAAAGACTAATTAACATTACTGTGTCGTATTGAAAGTTAGTGATCATGGGCTCATATTAGACGGCACTACTGAACTTCCTAACGTTTTTTGCAACAAATCTCAATGTTTACCCCAGAGGTTGCGCTGGACATTTTCGTTGTCTGTCATTTTGACTGACAGGGTCATACAAATCCGGTCATAGTCTATTTTTACCCGTCACTTAAATTTTTAAAATGATAATGATGACATATTCAATAGTATTTAGTATTCATTCATTTTTAATTAATATTGTAACGCTTGCTTGGCGGCGAAAAATTAGACACGGAAGTCGTGGTATTTTTCTCCCTTTTTACTCTGCTTACCGCCAACAACTCCGCCCCCAAAGAAAAAGAGGCAACGATATAGACCCCAATCACTAACGTCACACAATGATCTTAATTGTGGTTGTCAGCCCAAAATCTTCTAAATATATATTAAATGCATCTTACCAGATATAAAAAGACTACTACATAGTCTGTGGTGATCGTTTGGTGCCCAGATTTCTTGTCGAATTACAGCAGTCCATCTCGCTCTCATCTTCGCGTCTCTCAGAATACGGTAGAACTTCAAGTCTCTCCGTCTATCTTCTCTGTTACAGCAACCAACCACCACACACGCCTTCACCATTTTGATTATTAATATTAACGAGCAGAAAAACATGCCGTAATAGGAGGCATGTATGTAGCGGTAATGTGTAAACATGACGAGCTGACACACAATATGGCGGCCCCGGTCAGGGCGGCGGAGTTGTGACGTCATGTGTTTGGGGTCTATACACAGGCGGCAATCTTGTCCATCAATTGGATGACGCGCTGGCACACCGGGTGCACCAATAAGAACCTCGCGTTGATGTGTCAATCACGGTGCCGCCGCCAGACCCCGGTGACGCTACAATATTCTGACAGAAGAGCCAATGACGTCATGCATTAAGAGAGACAATAGCTAATTAATATGCTAACTCGCCACCCTGTGGTCTCACTGGTCTGGGGTGTGAATTGCAACCTGTCAAAATGACGGACGGACTTCAGTTTTTTCCGTCACCGTTTTAAAAAACCGGTCAACGACGGAAAATATCCGGTTAACGCGACCCCTGGTTTACCCCAACTGTAGCTGTTTAAATAATACATGTACAGTGCCTTGCAAAAGTATTCGGCCCCCTTGAACCTTGCAACCTTTCGCCACATTTCAGGCTTCAAACATAAAGATATAAAATTTTAATTTTTTGTCAAGAATCAACAACAAGTGGGACACAATCGTGAAGTGGAACAAAATTAATAGGATAATTTAAACTTTTTTAACAAATAAAAAACTGAAAAGTGGGGCGTGCAATATTATTCGGCCCCCTTGCGTTAATACTTTGTAGCGCCACCTCTTGCTCCAATTACAGCTGCAAGTCGCTTGGGGTATGTTTCTATCAGTTTTGCACATCGAGAGACTGACATTCTTGCCCATTCTTCCTTGCAAAACAGCTCGAGCTCAGTGAGGTTGGATGGAGAGTGTTTGTGAACAGCAGTCTTCAGCTCTTTCCACAGATTCTCGATTGGATTCAGGTCTGGACTTTGACTTGGCCATTCTAACACCTGGATACGTTTATTTTTGAACCATTCCATTGTAGATTTGGCTTTATGTTTTGGATCATTGTCCTGTTGGAAGATAAATCTCCGTCCCAGTCTCAGGTCTTGTGCAGATACCAACAGGTTTTCTTCCAGAGTGTTCCTGTATTTGGCTGCATCCATCTTCCCGTCAATTTTAACCATCTTCCCTGTCCCTGCTGAAGAAAAGCAGGCCCAAACCATGATGCTGCCACCACCATGTTTGACAGTGGGGATGGTGTGTTCAGGGTGATGAGCTGTGTTGCTTTTACGCCAAACATTTCGTTTTGCATTGTGGCCAAAAAGTTCAATTTTGGTTTCATCTGACCAGAGCACCTTCTTCCACATGTTTGGTGTGTCTCCCAGGTGGCTTGTGGCAAACTTTAAACAAGACTTTTTATGGATATCTTTGAGAAAGGGCTTTCTTCTTGCCACTCTTCCATAAAGGCCAGATTTGTGCAGTGTACGACTGATTGTTGTCCTATGGACAGACTCTCCCACCTCAGCTGTAGATCTCTGCAGTTCATCCAGAGTGATCATGGGCCTCTTGGCTGCATCTCTGATCAGTTTTCTCCTTGTTTGAGAAGAAAGTTTGGAAGGACGGCCGGGTCTTGGTAGATTTGCAGTGGTCTGATGCTCCTTCCATTTCAATATGATGGCTTGCACAGTGCTCCTTGAGATGTTTAAAGCTTGGGAAATCTTTTTGTATCCAAATCCGGCTTTAAACTTCTCCACAAAAGTATCTCGGACCTGCCTGGTGTGTTCCTTGGTTTTCATAATGCTCTCTGCACTTTAAACAGAACCCTGAGACTATCACAGAGCAGGTGCATTTATACGGAGACTTGATTACACACAGTTGGATTCTATTCATCATCATCGGTCATTTAGGACAACATTGGATCATTCAGAGATCCTCACTGAACTTCTGGAGTGAGTTTGCTGCACTGAAAGAAAAGGGGCCGAATAATATTGCACGCCCCACTTTTCAGTTTTTTATTTGTTAAAAAAGTTTAAATTATCCAATAAATGTTGTTCCACTTCACGATTGTGTCCCACTTGTTGTTGATTCTTGACAAAAAAATTCAATTTCATATCTTTATATTTGAAGCCTGAAATGTGGCGAAAGGTTGCAAGATTCAAGGGGGCCGAATACTTTTGCAAGGCACTGTATATTATATATCTTCCTGTGTTGGAGAACAAACTGCCGTAATTTTGTCATGAAGGTTTTAAGTGACTACTTCAGATGGGAGAGCCCTGCAACGCAGAGAATATGTTTCTTACACATGTTTAAAGAAAGAAAGCCAAATGATTTTGGCTTGAAATGAGCTGTGCCAGAGGGCTTGTTGTTGTGACGTTTCAGAGAGCAATTAGGCGCAAGCATCTCTGTGTAAACATCATTACGCATTAGCGTATGCTGGCATCATACTTTGAAAGTGCTGTGGGGACCAACAAAGAACGAGATCTTGCTCTTTTAGTTGTGGCATTATACATCAAAGTGTACGTCATAACACAGCAACAATTCAGAGGAAGAGCCTCTGACGCTTGTCACACTCTGGTTAAACTAACTCTGTCTGTGAACATATCAACCCACCCCAGAAAAAAAAAAAAAACAAGGTGATAATGACCACAGTCAGAAGCGGAACTCATCATATCATGTTAAATTGAGCAACAAAATAAAACCATTGCAAAATTACTTTAGTTCAAAAGTGAGGTGTGTACACTGATTTAAACTTAGAAATTGTATTAAAATTGGATTTGTTTGAAAAATACTGCTCTATAAGAAATACATCATCTTCACGTAATTTGAGGAAGCTAATTTTTCTACTAATTACAAAATGGGTAACATAACCACAAGTGATCATTGTGTTAAAAAAATGTCCCAAATGAGCATTTTGTAGTGCTAAACCTTTAGTTAGAAGTACAGAAAAATAGCATAAGGAGAAGAGTATTGTTTTTTTTTCCTTGCGCCACAGTTGCAGTTTCTGTTCCTTTGTATATTTTTTCGCTGCTCTTTCCATGAAGTGCTCCTCAGTTAAAACAAACCCTCCCTTATTAAAGCCACGGACACTCTCATGGAAAAAAATAGCTCAAGCTGAGCCCACGCGTATGTGTCAACCTGACTGACTAAGGCAGACACTCACTCGCCCCATTATTTACATATAAAGAGATAAAGAGGGTCTTTGTATGCATGGCTTAGGTCTTTATTTTAGGAAGAACTTGTCTTTTTCGCCTCTCTTTGTTTACTCTGGCACCAAACTAAGCGGAAACCAATCTTTTTGAAGTCATTTGGAAGTCACCGTGCTTTGAAAGACATTTCATTTGCAAGAGGGGCTTTTTTTTCCCCAAAAGTCAAATCTAACTTCATGACTTCACACTGAAACTTTATTCATTAAAGTGGAGCATAACGACTGACACCGCTTGACTTTGGAATTAGTTTGATCTAAAAAAAAATAAATTAAAAAAATAAAATGTTCTTGTATAAATGTATAAAGAAAAATGATAGAGTGAGAAAATATTTTTTAACTGTCATGCTCAGAGGCAAAATTTTGAAAAAGTGTGTGAGAAAAGGATGTAAAAATAAAAAAACATGTTGAACACTGATCAAGAAAAGTGGTGGTTTTGAACTCTATCTCAATAAAGTGGTGGTGTGACCATGAAACCTGTTCAAGCAATGTTTGTGTTTTTAGTACAGTGGTACCTCCACTTACGAAATTATTTGGTTCTGGAAGTAGTTTCATAACTTCTGTAAGTAGAGATGCATTTTCCAAGTAAATGCTCTAATCTGTTCCAAGCCTCCCAAAATTCAGATATTGCGCTATGGCAGAGGTTCGTAATAGCTTTCACTGCAATAAACTCAAATACGCTGTGTTCTAACACCAGATTTAGGTGGGAAAATGACACTTTTAGTGCATACAAGCAGGCAGGAGTGTCTCGATACTGATTCAAAGTAATTATCTTATAAAATAGCACCATGCATGCACATATAAACGTTGTGAAAAAATGAAATGAATGGGAAAAATTTGCTTAAATTTAGCTTGAATTATTTATGTAAAATGAATGATAACTGCCCAGTTTCCTGCTTTTAACCAAGAATTTAGACCAGGGGTGTCCAAACTTTTTGCAAAGGGGGCCAGATTTGGTGTGGAAACAATGTGGGGGACCGACCTTGACTGACGTCCTTTACGTAGAACAATATATTTAAGGAAATTTTAGCAAGCCATTTTTTGTGTCACATTTGCTGCATTATTTTTTTAAATTAATAATTTCAACAATCTCGCAACTAGCCTTTGTGGCGTTCTCTTTTACTCTTTTACTTTTACGCTCATGCGAAATACTGCTGCTGTGAAATTAAACTGGCTTCAACTTGCTTCAATTTCTCGCTGCGTATCATTCCTGTAATCTTGTCGTACATGTCAGCGTTCCTTGTTTGGTAATATCGCCTCACATTTAACTCTTTAAAAACAGCGACTGTCTCTTTGCAAATGAGGCAGACACAGTTGTTGCCTATTTTAGTGAAGAATAGTCCAATTTCCACCTATCCTTGAAGGGTCGGTCGTCGCAGTCAATTTTCTTTTTTTTTGTTGATAGTCGCCATTTTAGAAAATTGGAAGTAAGGGGTCACATGGCGTAATGTTGCTTAGAGTGCTACTGCCTTTTAGTTGGTAAATGAGGTGCAGCATTTAGTGTGTAAACTACTTCATATGCTGGTAGCAGTACAGCTGACCAATTTATCAAGTCTGTGTGCGGGCTAGACGTTCCTGATTTTATGACAGAGGCTGGGGGCCGGATGAAATTTGACCACGGGCCGCATTTGGCCCCGGGCCGGACTTTGGACATGCCTGACCTAGACTGTTTTACGTTCATATTTATAGATATTTTGGGATTTATTTACAGAATTAACTTAAAAAGCTCTATTTCGTGATGGCCGCCATGTTGGATTTTGTATCCATACACATAACTTTACAGGCAAATAATCAGGCAATTTTCGGCCCCCCCCAAAAAAAACCTAGTAATTTAGACATTTCTCCATCCATACAAAAATAAAAATCAGCTTTTACATGTTCTATTTTATGTAACATTTCAATCTAGAAACAACAAGGGCCAGATAGCCGGCAAGACGAGCTGAGGCAATACTGACATTGGTGCCACATTTGGCTCCTTGTCAATTATCTCATTTCAGAGTGTAGGCGGTGTTTCCTTGGCAGGTGCTCATCAGCTGCGTATTTAAATGCAGGCAACCCAAGCACGGGTGCCGAGATATTTTACTTGCTGATCGCTGATTACTTGTACCTTCAAGGCCCATTTGTATTATTTGCTAGCTTGTTCGTCAGCTGTTTTTTGTTCTGCGATTCCTCTACCGTGCACAGGTATTAAGTGTGTTCTTTTATCATCTGCCCACCGTTTAGTTCAGTGCTATTCGATCCCCGTTGACCTCTTGTCACGGCCCTTTTTGTTATTCCGCTTTTTTCTGCGATTGCGTGTTCATTTTGTTTGTATTAATAAACCCTTATACGAATCCTCTTTATTGTTGTCGACTCTTGGGTTCAGTCTTGCATTCCGCAGTCGCGGACCGTAACAATCGGAACTTAAAAGTTGTGATTGTACCGGTATATGGAAAAATGCTAAAATTGCTTTTGTTGAGTAAAATTAAGAATACTCTGCATGGTTTCCTTAGGTATTTAGTTTCTGATGTGAAAATTGAGTAATTTATTAGCACTAGAAAAATTATGTCAAAATTGCACTACATAACAAAAAATTAAGTTGCTATGACTTAAATTATATGTTACATATTGCTATTGATCCTGAAAATATAGGTGATCATCTCCCAATTTGGTGATTTTTGTGCATCTAGCGTAAAATCTGAGTATTTTATAGCCATTTTAAGTTTTGTTTGTGCACTTAAAAACTTTAAAAAATAATCCGGATTTTATTAGGGAACAACTTTGAGTTTTTTGATGCTGCTGCTCGTGTAGACTTAGGCTATACATGCCTAAAGGAGGTGCCTGCTTTGGTTTTGAGAATATTTGAATTTTAAGTTTTGGAAAAAAGGCCCCCTACAGAGCAGCCCCGAGCCCCATTTCCCGTCAGCTGATAATGAAGACTTTGGCAGAGCAGCTATAAGTATATTACGTTGAGTAAACTGTTGTAAGCTGTGAGTACTAGCCATACTATATTTTTGCCTTTCGTATCGTGAAATTCTCATGAGGCAATTTCTTCCCACTGAGGAGTGTCTCTGTACGTGGAGACGTTCGTACGTAGAGGTATCACTGTATTTGAGTGCAGAATTCGCATGTTGTGTGTTTTTTCTGTTAGTACCTTTCAAAATAATACAAGTTAGGCTCACTAAAAATGCCAGATCACAGGCTTCTGAGGCCTTGTAAAGACTGGCAGCCAAAATGTGATTTTTAGCCTATCCAGATTGGAACACGATGACTCTTTTGTAGTCTGAACAGTCACAAAGCATAGTACAGGTAGTCCCAGGGTAACGAATGAGTTCCGTTCCTACGCTTGCGACGTACCATGAATTTCCGCGTTAATCGCAATTAACCCAGAATTAACGTCATATAAATAAAATAAAGTAATAAATAAGATATAGTACTTACCATCAATGCTACGAGCCCCTTTTAGACTTATATCCCGCTAAATTTTCGTGTTATGTGACGCGGGATTTACATGTGTCATGGCTGTTAGACATTGGGTGATCTACTAGGAATTACCAATTGTTGGACACTTTCAGACTTATCCCGTTTTGGAGACTCGACGCTCTCAGTGCTGGGATGGCGGGGAATGGGATTTTGTAACGCGGATATTACCGTATTGGCACGGATATAAGACGGTGTTTTTTGCATTGAAATAAGACTGAAAAAGAGGGGGTCGTCTTATATTCGCGGTCTCGACATTATACCCATTCACGACGCTAGATGGCACCAGATATCATTGAAGCGATGTTCTGTCAGGACAGATCTCAGCTACTCTCCCCATTCACGACGCTAGATGGCGCCAGATATCATGGAAGTGATGTTCTGTCATGACAGATCTCAGCTGCTCTCAAGTTTAACCAGTTTGCATTATTTTATTGCAATGTTTTTGCTCATTTAGATTTGTTTCAAGACTACAGTTACAGTTAGACGTCACTTTGATGGTTAATGCAGTTATTGAAATTTTGTTGTTTTATCACAATAGATTGGTTTATTTACATTTCAAAAACCAGAAGCCATTCATTTACGAATGTGATTGCATTTTAGTTTATATATTTAACCCTTTAATGCCAGCAATATGAAGCAATTATCAGAGAATCCCAAAATTTGAAAAATAAGGTCCTAATGAAACCTTTTTTTCAAATTTGTAATAAGAAAAGTCCAAATGTATATGTGTAATAAGCGCTTAGATATCTATAACCCTTGCTAAATCGATGATTGACACATGCAGCGCGTTTGAAGTCCGCTTCTCTGGACTTGTGGCAATATCAAACACAACCATCTGTCAACATCATTAACTTTAATAAGCAACTCCATTGCAGTGCCGCAGTGCCTGAGGAACAATGAGCAGGGAAAGGGAGGTAGGGAGCGAGAGTGACACTAGGCGATCGGTTCGGGACAGCTTGTCTGTATTTTTTTATTTATTTATTTTTTTTTTAAATCCACAATGGACTGAGGGCGCGAAGTAGCAAGGGATCACTGTAATTAGTTTTGCTTTGCTTTTTTTTTTTTTTTTTTTTTAATTCACAATAACAAAATTTGAAAATTACAAAAAAGAAACCAATTACTTTTTTGTGTTTTTTAATTAAAAAATTAAAAAAATAACAAAGAACAAAACAGACTCTGTAGGTTTTCCTGTTGTTTTTAATAAAAAAAGTAAAGAAATTAAAATACAAATGAATAGAATATTTTTTTTAAGTAATATATAAATTCAAAACATATTTGTCTCCTTTATGATGAAAAAAGGAAAATATATACTAGTACTGTTATACCCTTTTTCAACATAAAAAAATAGTAATAGAAAATTAAACAGGTGAATATTTGCTATTAAGAGGCTGAAAAAATTGGATTTGGATCATTTTTATGTCAACAATATCTCTAAATAATGAACTATGAAAACACTTTAAAAAAATTAATTTCATCATCAAATAGTTGTCAATTAACGTACCTGTCAAGTTGTACAGTTTCAGCGTAATTGTACAAATGAGCACTGATATTTAAATACAGTGGGGAGAACAAGTATTTGATACACTGGTGTATCAAATACTTGTTCTCCCCACTGTATGTACGCCGTACGTTCAAAATCTGTACGTTTTTCGTCCATTGTGTTTTTTTTTTTTTTTTCCGTTCGGATTTTGTCACCGTTTTGGCAACGAGACAATGGACGTTACTATGCGTTACTACGTTGGTTGAATGACGCGAGAAAAGTCAGAGACACGGAGAGAGAAGAGTGCTTGTTGTGACGCTGTAGCAAATGCGATGCTAGGATAGATAGCTCCAATATTTCCTGACTGTAGCCGACAGCCTACAATCTACACCTAGATATCACATGCATATAGAACTACGTTCAAAATGACAGACTCGGAGGCGTTAGTAAACAGCCGCCATATTAAAGCAGTAGACTTCTCAGAAAGGCTCTGTTGTAGTGAACCTTCTTAGCGAACCTAAGTACCTTTTTATCTAAAATACTCCTAAATCGGCAAAATCTTGACTTTATCTTTAAATGATGAAACAGTTTTAAAACTTTCACATGTCGAAAGTAGACAGAGGGGAACTAATGCAAAACCGGGAGCAATTTTAACAACTTTAATAGTTGATTCACAACATTAAATGACTTTCCAACATAGCAAAGGTTACTATGTTTTTTTTTTTTTGAAAAATGAAAAAAAAAAAAAACATGAAAGGTGAGATTTTATTCTGCCAATTTGTTGCCAAACACAATTTGCCTGCAACTATTGCTGATAACTCCTCAAAATTAGCAAAACAAAAGTTCCCTGACTAAAAGATTGCATCAGTAAGTTAGTTTTATCAATTGACCTTTTTAATTTCTAATTGGACGCACTAACAAACTACCTTCAAGTCAAACTGAATTGCGGGCTGAAGTGCAGCCATCAACACATGATAGAAATTGGCAAAAGTGCTACATACAATTATAACAAAAGTCACTGTTAAATTTTAGTAATCATGATGTAGCTGAAGATATTGATTGTTCTTTGATTGCACCAGATTATATGTTACAATATTACCGATAAATTCATATTATTTAAAAAATTAAGTTTTATTTTTGTTTCATATTGCACGCTATATACAACGTTGTAAGATTACTCACCAATTTGTAAGGGCATACGTCACTATTTGTAAGATTGCCAACGGCCTAGGGTTCACAGGTATGGATTAAGTTATCAATTAGTTACCAGACATAATGACCCTCTGGAGGATACTATGGCCGCGGTGCGGCCCGTGACAATAATGAGTTTGATACCCTCGTTCTAAATTGTCCTAATGGTTATTTTTCTGTCACTGCCATTCAATTAACCTGCCAAGGCTTTACATATCCCAAAATCAATTGCGACCTAATTGAGTGCTACTATACTTAAAAATTGCTTTCTGTTTGCATTGTATGGTGTATGAAATAGATTCAAATGGCACAGTGACCTGTCATTAAAATAGCTCCGGTCCAGACAGCAACTTCGCTATTTGGGTAAACTTGGGAAACTACTTGAAAAGAGCAGAAGTCAAGCACTTCCTGCAAATAGTTGCTCAACATTTTTATGAGAAAACATTAGTCATCACTTGAGTTCATCGCTGCTGTTTTTGTTGTTGTACTGCAAGTTCTGGCAACATAAGTATTTGAACCATGTATTAACTCATTGGCTGCCATTGACACCAATAGACGAGCCAATAATCGCTGCCAACCATCCCAGTCAAAATGGCTTGGGTGTCTATTACCATCAGTGGGTGTTTTTAGTATAAACGTGCTTGTTTTACTAACTACCACAGCACATACTCGGTTTAGTTATAATAGTAGTGTACATAGGCGGACCCAGAGGGAAGCCCAGGGTAACACTGGACCCCTTTGAAAACTGATTGGACCTCACAGTTAAAGAGGATAGACATGTCACAGCATCGCAAGTGTTGTCGAAAGGAGCTAGTTACACGCTTACTGACTGCGAAGTACCTCCTGTCCAGTAACAGGCACTATGCCAAAGTGTTGTAAACCCTGGCAATGGCGTACCACACGCAGGCTATTTTTAGACAGTGACGTCGCATCATAAAGCGGAAGTAAAGTCGAAGTGGGACATTATAGACCCGCCCTCGCATAGACAGTACGTATTTTGTGCTACTTTTCTCCGGTAATCTTTCAAAAACGAACATGCCGATCACGCATTGCTTTTTTGGAACTTGTAGAAACGACTCTAGACATTACGACACATGAAGGATGTTTTCTTCATACGTTTCCGGAAACCAAAAACTGGGGAGGAAAAAATGTGAAGACTGAATCAACTTGCACGGACTTTAACACCAGCTCGGTGTATCCATTCACATTTCATATGCAGTAAACATTATGTTGGGTTGGCATGGTCTTTCAGAGGACAAACAGGTAAGTTAACTTATTTTTTTAGCGTAACGTTGTGCCGTACTGTTTCTGTCTGACAATGAATGACCTGAAAAGAATTACAATGGCTTCTTACTGCCACTGTTACTGTTTCTGTTATATATATACATATATATAAAAACAACTTTAGTAAGGGGGAAGTGTAAATAAATTATAGGATGTGTTATCAATGAAAAAATTAAAAGGGTTCGTTGGCTGTCACTGAGTAGCATTTGCAATCACTACACAAAGCTAACTAAATTATCCCCAAGATTGGTAAGACACGTAGGACAACCAGAGGATATATAAGAAAGACAGGGCTGATGGTAAAGGATAGCTTGTTGAAACAGGAGAATGTCATTGTCAGTCGCGTCGATAAAAAAGCTAAAGCTATGCTTAGGTCGGCTCGTTTTTTTTCATCTTTTTCAGCCTTCGACACTAAAGCCATCTCTTTAATTTAACATTTTTTGTTCTTCCACATCTTTGCCAGTCAATTTGGCACCAGGCACATCATTTTCGGAGAGAATTGGTTGTTTTAGCTCTGTAAACATCTCCTTCGTACACAATTTCCATTCATTTCCTATTAGGGACAAACCTACTTAGCAACAGTAGCTAATGTCATGAATATTAACGAGCGGAAGTGACGTGTTGCTTGCGGTACGCCATTGATGTACCGATTGTGGTGTGTGATCCTATTCTGTAGAAAGGTCATGGTGGTTTTCAAATGACAATAGCGCCACCTGAGGGTGGCCACGCCCCCCCCATAATTTTTTTGGCCACCCCACTTGCCAATATAATGTCAGATTGTAGTAACTGTAGAATTCAAACTGTAGTAACTTGAAATATAACACAATGAACCAAAGTATATCAGCAGGTGAGTCCTGAAGTCATTCTGACAGTTTTCTACTGGCCTGTTTACTACAACAACATTAAAAAAAAAACAGAAATTATCACAATTAGTTTTAGTGTGCCACCCCAAGATTTTAAGTGGCCTCATTTGCTCACCTCTATGAAAAATATCTGGAGGCGCCACTGGCAAATTAGTCGCTGTTTATAATCACTTTTGTGTTGAGGTAGGACATTGTTTTGCTAGAAGTCCCGTGTATCAAGTAGCAGCGGCAGGTTTCATACCATTTACACAAACTTTAATGAAAATTAAGTTAGTGTTATTGCAGATAACAAAACAAATCTTATCGTCCAGCGCAGCTCTTTCTGTCTCGCTAGCGCACACTCACGAACACAGATACTGTCATGTACGAGACGGAGGACCCAGTTCCGTATCGCAGACACAGGATTTTATTGATGTTGACAGGCAAGGGAAAACTATCAGGTCAAGCGATAATGGCAAGTTGACATGCAGGCATATGTTGAATCGCTGACGACCTGACACTGGATGTTGTCTGCTCGAGGCTTATATAGTGTTCTCAGTTATTCTTTATGACATAATAAAGGGCTTTGTGATGCATGAGTGTGAAGCAATATGATGAAACATTACTAGCTGAAATTACTAGCTGAAACATTACACATGCAAGAAGATGAAACATTAATGGCTCAAACATTAATACGTGACAGAACCCCCCTCTCAAGGGACGGCTCCAGAAGTCCAGTGGGCAATCTTGGCAGCGGGATTAAGTGGGCCATCTTGCTGAACCTGTCCACGACCGTGAGAATGACAGTGTTTCTTTCAGAAAGAGGGAGTCCAGTTACAAAGTCCATTGATATATGGGACCAAGGGCGTTTGGGGACTGGCAGGGGTTGGAGCAAGCCGGCTGGGGGACGGCTGGTGGTCTTGTTCTGGCTACAGGTGGGGCAGGCCTTCACGAAGTCTTGGACATCTGTTCTCAACGATGGCCACCAGAATCGCTGGGAGAGCAGGTGGATGGTGCGTGTGACCCCAGGGTGGCAAGCCAGGTGGAAGTTGTGGCCCCACTGGATCACCTGAGACCTCAGATTATCAGGAACAAAGAGGCGATCAGTGGGGCAGGCGCTGGGGCCAGGCTGATCCCGGATGGCTTCTTTAACCTGCTCCTCAATGTCCCAGGTAAGCGTGGAAACTAGGCAGGATTCCGGGTTAACAGGACTGACAGATTCAGGGTTGGTGGGTATGATCGCCTCCCTCAGGCAGGTCTGGTGGCATCTACTGCCCCATTCTCGTACCACTCCAGTTTCCCAATCTATGTTAGGGTTGTGCTGACGCAGCCACGGATACCCAAGGATGAGAGGCTTACCTGGTGAGGGGAGCAGATGGAACTGAATGGACTCGTGGTGGTTTCCGGACAGAAGCATGGTCACCGGGGCTGAGATGTGGGTCACTGTGCCGAGTAGATGTCCATCCAGAGCTCGTGCAGGAACGGATGGGGAAAGTTGGTGACGCCGAATGCTGAGCTGCTGGGCCAGATCCACATCCATGATGTTGGCCTCCGCTCCAGAGTCGATGAGAGCGGTCAAGTGATGGGTGGTGTCAGTCAGCAGGAGGCGAATTTGGAGAAGAGGTTTACGAATGGGGGGAGACAGGAGACACGTTGAGCTCACACGAATCTCCCCGACGTCTGGTGAGCTCTGGCTTTTGCTGGGCAGGTTACGATTCGATGACCCTCACCTCCGCAGTACAGACACAGGTTAGAGGTGAAACGTCGCTGGCGCTCTTCAGGAGTTAGGGCAACACGGCCGATCCCCATGGGCACCGGCTGGTTTTAATGAGTGGTTGTAGCAACTGGAACAGGCTGAGAGGCAGCTACTGGAACAGGCTGAGAGGCAGCGGGTGCGTTCCGACCTCCCCTCTCTCACCGTCGGGTCTGAATCCGACGGTCAATGCGGTTTACAAGGGCAATGGCTTCATCAAGGGTTCTGGGTAAATCATAGAAGACGAGCTCAACTTTGATGTAGTCCGCCAGGCTGTGATAGAATGTGTCGATCACAGCTTCCATGTTCCAATCGCTTTGCCTCACCAGAGTTCGGAATTCAATCGAATACTCCGACACTGACTGACTGCCTTGATGGATGGTCATAAGGGCGCGGGATGTCTCAGTGTTAGCAAAGCCCGGGTTGAACACTTTGATCATTTCATCGGCAAAGGCATTGAAGTTGTTACAAGCTGGTGTTTGTCTCTCAAATTCCGCTGTTCCCCAAAGCCGATCCCGACCAGTCAAGTGGGTGATGACGTATCCAACCTTAGCCCCTTCGGTTGAAAAGGTCTGGGGTTGCAGGGAAAATTGGACTTTGCAGCTTGTGAGAAACGCTCGTACCTGAGTTGGGTCGCCGTTAAAACGTTCGGGGTCTCCAATCTTGGGCTCGGGAGCGTCAATAGCCAAGGCTGGGTTCACCGGAGCCGAGGCTTCTGGAACCAGATCATGGGATTGTGATGGCGATGGAGTTGCCAGTTTGGTGAGAGTTTGGATCACCTGAGTCAGTTGTTCTTGCTGTTGCTGGAGTTGCTGCTGGTGTTCGTGGCCGATCTGGATTAACGATGCGAGGTCACCAGACATCCGGGAGACCTTCTTTTCCGTTTGGTGAAGACGGTCCAGAACAGAGGGTTGATACGCTGGTTCCATTCTGGTCAGGTCATACTGTCATGTACGAGACGGAGGACCCAGGACACTGGATGTTGTCTGCTCGAGGCTTATATAGTGTTCTCAGTTATTCTTTATGACATAATAAAGGGCTTTGTGATGCATGAGTGTGAAGCAATATGATGGAACATTACTAGCTGAAATTACTAGCTGAAACATTACACATGCAAGAAGATGAAACATTAATGGCTGAAACATTAATACGTGACAGATACATGTACAAGTTACATCTCATTACGTCTACAGATGACCAGTTTCAGCTTCGATTAGCCACTCCTCATTAACGCTCACATTTACTTCAGGTTGCTGCTTATATTTGTGTATTTTGCCGATTAATTTAAATCTTATGCGTGTTTTATATTTACAGTGGTATGTCGACATTAGATCGCATCGACATACGATCCTTTCGACATTTGACATAATATTTGACCCGTCATTTGTCTCGACATATGACGACATGTTCAAAATACGATGATTTATGACAGGGTCGCAATTTTATTGTTTCTCTGCAAGATGGACGCACGGCAGATTTTCTTCTGAGTGAAATCAGCATGGTTCCCAAGAAGGTTAGTGCAGGTGGTGAAAAAGGGAAAAAGGTGACACTTTCGATTGAAATTAAGATAGAAATGATAGAAAAATATGAGCGTGGTGTGCGAGTCAGTAAACTGGCCCGACAACAGTGTTGTTAATCTGACTTTAAATAAGTAATTAATTACAGTAACAAATTAATTTTCCCAAAAAGTAATTGAGTTAGTAACTCATTTACCTCAAAGTAAGAGTAATTAGTTACTCGGAAAAGTAATTGATGTGACTTTTCATGTTCTACACATTATTAAATGATCCATTCTATAGCGTCTTTCACAAATATGTTTTTATTAACTGATTGAATTGAACTGTCTTTTTCATAAAAAAAAAATAAAAAAAAAAAAAAGGTCATCCTTTTTACATTTTTTTTAGAATTTCACCTAATGTATAGGTAATGGTATACAAACTTTCCCATGCTGTGAGAAAAAAGCCTTTTTCTGTTGTACTGAACCATGACTTGTGTGTACCATCACACCCCTAATATATATATTTTTTTTCAATATGCAGGTGAGGCTTGAATATCTTCTCTATTCTATCTTTGCGCTAGTTATTTTGATTTAAAAAAAAAAAAAAAGAAAAGAAAAAAAAGACACACGGTTTATGGATACCTCATTCAAGAAAAGTTTAGGGCAAATGATTATTTTTGGTAATAAAAAACAAAAACAAACTATTATTTTATTGTAGCTTCTACAAGGACAGCGCCCACTTGGGGACGATATTGAACAGGAAAACAGTCCATTTTTTTCAATTAATTGTACCCACCTGAATGCCACGAACTGTATGTAAAAGGTTTCCTGAGCGTTTAACATGACGCTCGCCACGCTACATGATAATGCTTGCAAAAATGCAAATGCTATGGTAACGCTTTGAGCCATCTAGCATTGTATTTGGAACGACGTCACAACACCCTCCCCTCCTCCCCCTTCCTGCTCTGCTCTCCCCGTGTCTCCCGCATCATTCAACCAAATTGTAGTAACGGGAGCCTTCATATCCTTAGTAACAGTAACGGGGTTGCAAAGATGGGAAAAGTAATTAATTAGATTACACACTACTGACAAAACTAATGCCTTTAGTAATGCCGTTATACTTTAACGCCGTCGTTAACAACACTGCTCGACGATACGGCCGGAATATGTCTACGATCTGGACGGTCCTCCTCCGACCTCCATTCGCCAGTCTTTATAGGTTATGGTGACATTTATTGTTATTGTAACATCGGCAAGGAAGTTGCCAGCTTCGTCAGGTTTTTAATCATTTATTTCAGAATTTGTGCAACACAACGCAGCAACTGCTCACCAGCAACAATATGATAAGAGAAAGTAAAAACTCTCCCGTACATTTCTCACTGTGTCGTAAGTCACAAGGTATGTTCAGGAACAATATGCAAAACACAACCACCATATTACCGCCCCATTCATTACATTATTATTATTATTATTATTATTATTATATTATTCAAATTTGTATTCATAATTTATTTGGATTGCTATGTGTAATTGCTATTTGCAATTGTACCAGCAGTATTTATTAATGATTTAGCGTAGGTGTCTGGTCTTTGGTATGAATTAATTGAATTATAACTTATTTTTATGGGAAAATCCCGCTTGACATACAGTATGACCGTTTCGACTTACAAACCATGCCCTGAAATGAATTAAAGAGCAGCTGAAGAGCTTTTTGGATTTCGTTGTATTTTTACGAATATAAACTTTGGACTATTTTATCAAAACAACCATGTCATTTTTTACGCGTAACTGCGAGGATAATTTGCGTATTTTTTTAGGTGTTGTGCACACTGTTAATAGTCCCTTCCAAATCCCGAAACAGACAGCTGCGACCCATCACAATCAGCCGCCTTCATAAGCCTGCTTGACATTGCTGCTTGTCGCCAGACTAACACTTTCGGCATACCCGTCAGTCACGTCCAGCATTCAGGTATTTCTCATACTGTCTCACACCTGGCTAATTTGACTTCTTGTTCCATCCCAGAATTCCCCGTGCCTGACCCCAAGCTGTACCATCGCCTGATTGACCGCCCGTGAACTTTTGACAGCTACGACTGGCATGCACATGCGCTGCTGCAAGCCTCATGCGAAATTAAATATACGTTGCATACTAGCACAGTTATTGTCTTTGTCTGCTTGCCAGCGCATGCGATCGAGGACCCAGGGAGAAGTTCTTCCGCTTGACTCTCACAAAAGATGTCCAAATCCTTGCAGAAGAAGTTTTTTTTGGGGTCACTCAAATTTTTCGGTAATTTTAGTTTTGAGATGGCAAATAATGCATTCTGGCCAATTTAACCGTAAAAGTAAAGTAAAAACGCTCATCCAAAAAGCTCTTCAACTGCCCTTTAAATTTGTATGTAGAGGTACCACTGTACATTGCAATGTTTATTTGATTTCATCGGCATTAGGTTTTGTGTTTGTTTCCTCCTAGCGTGACTTATCCCTGTGATTGCCAATTGATTTCACCTGTTGTGCCTGCTCCTTGTGTATCCACCAAGCCGCTTGTATTACCCACCTGTACTTCATTGTCTCGTTATCCCATGTCTGCATTTAAGTTCCCCATGTGCTGTCTGTTCTTGTTGCGTTATTTGTCCATTCCTGCGTCAAAGCCCATTTAATGTTCCTGTTTTACCAAGTAAGTTTTGATACCTTTTGTTTGATCCCATGGTATTTTGTTGTGATGGTGAAATGAAGCCTCATGAGGCATTGCACCACTTGAGCCAATTGGTTCGAGAAAAGGTTAATTTCTCGGACCTTCATGTCTCCATGGAACCACCTACTGGCTAAGTGTATAATCACAGTCATTTGTCACCCAACCACATGTGTGATTCGTTAATTTTTGTGTGTATGTGTCTGCTGGGAATGTTTTCTTTAGCAAAATATTGTCTCACCAAATCCTCGATGTACATAGATTATCACATAAGTATATATATATTCAACTTTCTTTTCATTGTTTTTCTGTCACAGAAGTTAAATTTGGCATCCATCTTCAGCATTGGGAACAAACTCATAACCTGAGAGACCATAATGTATACGGGGCAGTACCCCCCCCCCCCCCCCCCCCAAAAAAAAAGGGCCTATACATATGAAACAAAAATGCACTCATCGACATAAACAGTACCTCATAGTCATAAAAACTATATATGATATGGCGATGTCTCCTGTAGGTCAGCAGTGCAAGCAGCTCCCCAAAAATCAACGTACAACAAATTATACATATAAACGAATGAACTTTTGAGTCCAGTAAGAGGAGTGGCCACATACAGTCACAGTCATACGTCACTCATGAGGTAAAACTTTTTTTATTATGTAGTGGGTGTATGTGTGAAACTGATTCCATAAATGGCATTATCATAGTGTGGCAGGTTGTGCCATGTTTTTTTCTGAAAATAACATGTGCGTATGTTGCATGGATCCGCTCCATGCGACACGATCCGCCCGACATGCTCAGGATAGGACTTGAATCCAGGCGTACGACGCATCCAGCACGGCAGGCGGATTCTCTGACCACCAACCCAGAAGCCAACAGACCTGCGTGTACCCGTTACACGTAATCAGGGAGAAAACAGTAAGCGTGTTTGTGTAACATGAAAAAGGGTATACTTATGCTTGTGTAATTTGGACATTGACGTAGCTACAGGATGGTGGGGATTTTCATTCTGTTTTATTAAAAAATATTTTTTTTTCCACAGAGAGGAAAACCTCTTTCTTGCTGGTTTCATCCAAATATGAACTACTGTACCCTTCTCTCAACTCACTTTCACTCTCCAAACCACCTCCAAACTAGCCAAACTCTCACCTGATCGCAACTCTCCTTCAAACACCCACATTTTGAATGCAGCCATAGGTGTTAATAGACTGTAGAGAGCTGTCAAACCGCGCAGCAAATCTAAAGCACTCCCTGAAGCAAATCACGTGGTAGAGCTGGGCAGCGAGGCTTCGGACGTCATCATTTTCGGATAGAAGGAATTTGCCCCCCCCCCCCGGCCAAGCCGCGGAAACGGCAACAGCCGAACGGAAACGGTGCTCCGCGGAGACTGCTCTCGTGAGGAGCCGGGAGGCGCCAAAACTCCGCGCGTTCCCCTCCTGTATTAACCCTTTGTACTAACTCCATGTTCCAAAAGTCTGAAGAATGCTCACCGAAAACAGGTTGACAATTTATTTGTTGACAGTGGTCAAAAACAAGGCAAAACAGACAACGGAGGGACAATTCTGGATCCATGGTCGACTAAACAACGGCTACATAGAAATGTTCCCGAGCAGCGACCGTTTGTTATCTCAGTGTCCAGTCTTTTTGAAAGCTGCGATGGAGTGGGCTGGGCCGAAGGTGTGGCTGGGTGTTGTCTTGGGATCATCCCTCTGTGGCCGGTTTTGGGCGGTTAGTTTCGTGCGCCATCCTTCGTGGCTGGGACGTGGTTGCCACAGCGACCGACGCCGGTCTTGATGTCCCAAGCGCCCGCTATCAAATTGTTATCCTGGCTGGCCGAGATGCTACTTAATTTCAATCTTGCTCGTGACGCACACGTTGGGCTTCTGTGATAAGATGGCGATGAGTATCTATTCTGCTTCTTTTCATTAAACTATGGTGTAAGTGCTATTTATTTTATATTAGGTGTGTTAGAGTAGTACAAACAGTCCTACAGTACATATGAGAAATGATACTATTCCCTGATTGAATATATTAAGTGTGTTAGAGTAATGCAAACAGTTATTTGGTGTGTGTGATAAAGGTAACTATTCCCTTCAGGAACCTCCCCTAAATGAAGCGAGCCTCGGTACGCGCTTCGCGGAAAAGTCCCTTCATTACTCAACACACGCTTCGAAGGCTCGGCGCACCTCATGACATCACTAGTATTTTGTTTGAACTTTGCATTTTGTTAACTATTATTAAAGCATTTTTTAGTTCCCCAACACCCTGCTTTGCCTTGCCTTTTGTTTTCCCTGCATTTGGGTCCACCTCGCCTCCGCCGTTTTTACAATCGTTCAGGGAAAAAATATTTTACATTGACTGTAGACACCTTGAAATAATCTTGGCCACCACCTGGCCACCCAAGGATAAAAGTCTAGCTCCGCCCCTGGTAATGTAGTATATTAGATGTTTTCTTTTTGCATGACAATTTAAAAATGAGCATTGCATGTATCACACAGTTTCTTGGCTGTAATTTTACACACAACTGGCCAGGAGGGCTTCTCATGTGTGAGAATGTCCAATCAATGGGAGTCAAGCACTATTAAATCCCTTCTGGCAGTGGAACAAAAACACGTTCCGACCTCGTCAACAGATTCGCTGATGAATAGGAAAAGGAATGTACTGAAGTAATAAAGCCAAACCCATATTAATGACATTTGTCAGCTTGGAGAATAAAATGAGAGTTGGATCATGATGTGACGGGAATATGGAGAGCGAGGGAGATGGAACGACATCTAATTCGCGTTTGATTGAAACCCATTGCGTTGACTGATCAGCGTGGTCCTTGTCACTGGAATGTAAAACACGCAGAAAGCCTTCGACGCTTAATTCTTCTTCTCTGGTTCAACCTGTGCCACTAATGTGATATGACAGTTTGTTCAAAACTCATCTGCTGTAGACAACACACTGTGAACTTTAAATTTTTTTTATTATTATTCGAATTATTATGACAAAACTATTTATTAGGGGAAATATGCTGCTGTTCTCAAAGAAAATGAAACGATACAAAAAAAGAATAAAAATTCAATACAAACATTGGGGAAGAATCTGGTTCATGTTTTTCAGAATTCTATCATGTAAAATTAGCCAATTTAATTCAATCAGTCCAAAAGTATTTACAGTGGAAGCTTGAGATAGTTTTATGCATCCGCTAGGTTTTTATACAAAAACAGGACTCAGCTATTCAGTTCCCAGGCTCCTTACACATTCATCAATGCGTTTTGGTATATTCAACATTCACATAGTAAAATTTATTGTGACTTCTAAAAAAGCCACCCTTGGAACAAATAAAATGTTGTAAAACTACAATATTTCATAATGCGCTTTGACTATGATTAAAGGAATCTTACTGTTAACTGTTAATGTTTGTTTACATTCTTTTAGGTTAACATGTCTTCGTCGCTGGCAGAGGTGAGTAGAATGTGTTACATTTACTCAGTTACATTTACTTAAGTTCCTTTTTGAGAAAAATGTTTTTAAAGAAGTTTTCCACGCTATACTTTTTACTTTTACTTAAGTAGATTTGTGAAGAAGAAACGCTATTCTTACTTTGCGACTTCGGGTTACACTATAGTTGTTCCATTTTTCTACCAGTTTCACTGATGAGACATCGCAACAATAATAACATGGCCGAATTATAGCAATCAGAAGTAACAATTAAGTCACATGGCTACTTGCAGTCAGAAGTCCCACGATGACACCGGCCTGTTCAATCACGTGGGGTCTTAAAAGCACCATAAAAAAAGATATTTCACATAGACCGCTGCCCTCAAGATTAAATCGAAAGAGCGGATTTCAAGCTCTCTCCCAGTTTATTTGTCAATGATATACCATGGAAAACTGGAAATGTGGTCATTTTATTTCCATGGTAGGAAATGCTGAGGTCACTCATGTGCTTTGGACGGGTGATGTTTCATTTCTGTGTATTTTTTCTGCTAAGAATTTGATGATACAGTATTTGAGTACTTTCTGTTCGTATAAATGATGTTGTGCTAAGAAAAAAATATACCATTGTTTAAAAAAATCGGACGTAAGCAGTTATTCATTACTTTAGAAATCTTTTCAGCAAATACTTTTTTACTTGTGCTTGAGTATTTTTTTTTTAATGAGCACTAACTACTTGAGTAAAATGTTTGGCTACTCTACCCACCACTGTTCTTTGGAAAGAAATTATTAGTTATAAATTATTTCCTATGATAAGTATGACACTTCAGTCAGAATTTCTAAAACTGATCAATCACAAAAACTGAGGTTCCACTGTATTAACTGCAATACTACGATTCTGTTCATCATCTACCGGTATTCGAGTAACAGGGAGAACAATTAAATTCTGCTTCCCTTGACACAAAAGAAAAAGTTTCTAGTTTATCTACATGTGTGCAGATGTCACACAATGAAAGAATATTCGTAAGTCAATCACGGATGCAGATATCACACAGTGAAAGAACATTTGTAACTAAATCACCGACAGTCGGTATACAATTTACATTTTTCTTAGATATTTTTGCTTGGTTGGGTGCTAAAAAGATCAGTTTAATCAAATGTGTTAGAAGAAAAACCAACAGCACTTTTTTGTTAGCTAACTACAGTCATAGACTTTACTATCAGTTGACAGGACACGGGGCCGATCCATAGGGGGCCTATTTTGAAAAACTTTAAAATTTAAATATTTTCAAAACCAAAGCCACTCGCGACCTAAAACCAAAACAGGCACCTCCCTTAGGCATATGTGAGTCTCAGCGGCATCAAAAAATTCAAAGTCGTTCCATAATAAAATCATGATTAATTATTTATTTTAGAAGTATAACAAAATTTAAGATGGCTAAAACATTCTCATATTGTATGCTAGATGCACAAAAATCACAAAATGCAGAGATAATCCCCAAAATTTTCAGGATCAATAGCAATATTTGCCAGAAATAGCAACTTAATTTTTTTTTTTTTTTTTTTTTACAAAATGGCGGTCGTCACAAAACAAAAAGCTTTTTAAATTGAAAATTCTAGTAAATAAATGTGTAAATCGCGCAATTTTTATAGATACGAACGTAAAACAGCCTTGATTCTTGGTTAAAAAAAAAAAAAAACGGGCAATTATCATTCAGTTTTTTATGTAAATATTTCAAGCAAAAGTTACGGTATCGTGTAATCCAACATGGTGGCTGTTACGAAACGAAGAGCTTTTTAAGTTGAAAATTCTTGGAAATAAATGCTTAAATTGCGCAATTTCTATAGATATGAACGTAAACCAGTCTAGATTCTTGGTTAAAGGCAAAAAATGGCAGTTATCGTCCATTTTACGCAAATATTTCAAGCCGTTTCAAAGTGCATTCATGGTGCTATTTAATATAATAATTACCTAAAATCCTCGACCATATCACTCTTGAGACACTCCTGCTTGTATGCAGTAAAACCTTCGTCCTGTATCCACCTAAATCCGGCATTAGAACGCAGCGTGTGTTTCAGTTGGTCACAGTGAAAGCCAACTAAACATTCTGCCTGGGTCAGCCCCCTACGGGAAGGTGTGGCAATATTTGTGGGAGTTGTCTTGTCAACTGATGGAGGGGTCTATGCTACAGTATTAAACAAATTTCTTGATCTCATTTGGAATTTTTTGCTTCTTTGACCACAAAAAAAATGTATTCACGGGTGTTGAATTTCTCATGGAGTTTCAATTTTGTCCTTAGGGTTGTGTGAAATAAAGAAAAAAAATACTGTGTCATATATGGCTAGTCCTGTCAATTGAGTCTCTATAGCTTGCTATTAAAAATTATTGGTGCAATTTTTTTTTTTTGTCATGGTAGTCAAGTGGTTAGCACATCTCACAGTTGAAAAGTTTTGCATTCAAATTTTGACTCTTTCCTACTGCTTCGTGTGTGGGATTTCTTTACACCAAATTCTAAAAATTCCTAATGAGAGCAGGTTCACTGTAGATATTCCAAATTTGAGTGTTTTAAACAGCTTTAAGGGCAAGCTTCTTCTACTTGTCTTGATAACTGACGATGATCTTTTGGCTCTTCAACGAGCGCCTCTTCCTGCTGGAGTACGATCCCACTGGTCGGATCTTCATCTCAGTGAAGTCCAAGGACACCAGGTGGCCTTTCCACGGCTCCCAGTTCACCCCCTAGGAATATGTCATCCAAAAAAAGTTGCATGTGTCAGTAAGTTATTTCCATTTTTTTTTAAACATTAAAAATCATTTCTTTGTATTTTTCTCGTCAGTTTTTCCTCTCCTTGTGCTTTCTGCCTCTTGATCACAAACCAACAGACAGACGGCGGCCTTACAAAGCATTTGAATTTTGTTTGCAAACAAGGTTTTTTTTTCCCCTTTTCTGCAACTGCTTGCTCATGTCATCTTCACAAGGTTTCCAATGTGGGAAAATACCCATAATGTATGAGGAGTGTGGTTCTTAACCTATTCAATGACTGAAGTGCCTTAAAAATGAAACTGAATTGACCATTACTTGAATTTATTCTACTTGAATTAGACAAAAAATATTATAGTTATGTTCATTTTAGGGCTGTCAAACGATTACAATTTTTAATTGAGTTAATCACAGCTTGGAAATTAATTATTAGCAATTAAATGCAATTCAAACCATCTCTAAAATATGCCATATTTTTCTGTAAATTATTGTTGGAATGGAAAGATAAGACACAAGACGGATATATACATTCAACACACTGTACATAAGTACTGTATTTGTTTATTATAACAATAAATCCACAAGATGGCATTAACAATATTAACATTCTTTCTGTTAAAGGGATCCACGGATAGAAAGACTTGCAGTTCTTAAAAGATTAATATAAGTACAAGTTATAGTAGTAATTTTGTATTAAAACTAGGGCTGTCAAAATTATTGCGTTAACGGGCGGTAATTAATTTTTTAAATTAATCACGTTAAAATATTTGACGCAATTAACGCACATGCCCCGCTCAAACAGATTAAAATGACAGCACAGTGAAATGTCCACTTGTCGTTTTTTGGAGTTTTGTCGCCCTCTGCTGACGTTTGGATGCGACTGATTTTTTTAGGCTTCAGCATCCATGAGCATTGTGTAAGTAATTATTGACATCGACAATGGCGGGCTTCTAGTTTATTTTTTGATTGGAAATTTTACAAATTTTATCAAGACGAAAACATTAAGAGGGGTTTAAATATAAAATTTCTATAACTTGTACTAACATTTATCTTTTAAGAACTACAAGTCTTTCTATCCCTGGATCGCTTTAACAGAATGTTAATAATGTTAATGCCATCTTGTTGATTTATTGTTATAATAAACAAATACAGTACTTATGTACCGTATGTTGAATGTATATATCCATCTTGTGTCTTATCTTTCCATTCCAACAATAATTTACAGAAAAATATGGCATATTTTATAGATGGTTTGAATTGCGATTAATTACGATTAATTTTTAAGCTGTAATTAACTCGATTCATAATTTTAATCGTTTGACAGCCTTAATTAAAACCCCTCTTAATGTTTTTGTTTTGAATAAATTTGTAAAATTTTCAATCAAAAAATAAACTAGAAGCTCGCCATTGTTGATGTCGCCGAGCGGTGACGTCACATGGGCTCCCTGCCGTTCTTCCATAGTGTCTTTACCTACGTAAGGTAGTGATTGAAATACACCACAAGTGGTCAATGGCGAGTTTTAAATTACATAGAAATCAAACTGATGAGAGTGTTTTGTCCCTCAACTGACGCCGTAGTTCCCTGTTTACTGGTTCATCTAGTACTTCACGGTCATCTGAGTGCTGACTTTACAAGGTACAAGACCTCTGATAGTTTGTATATTGTGACTAAATTTTGCCATCCAGTGTATTTGTTGAGCTAAATGAAATGTTTGAATAGTTTGTTCAAAGTCTGAGTAAGTTTTATATTTTGCATAGCATTTTGATTGGGAATGCCAGTTCTCCTTTGCATTGTTGTTTAACTGCGTGAGAAAAGGGCCTAATTAATAAAGATTGAAGCGCTTTTCTTTTTGTGAACATTATTTTTTTTGAGAGATAGGAATATTATTTTTGTTGTGCTTTCACCAAATTATACTTATGTTTGTTGTGAAGGACTTGCCGAAGCTTATGCCAATAAACGGCGCAGTCCAATGAACGCCTGTGTCCACTCACCTTTCGCTGCCTCTTAGCTGTCAATGTGCAAATAATGGCGTCATTGTAATCTGTTTGAGGCAATGCATGAGCGGGTCATTTCATATTTTAACGTGATTAATTAAAAAAATTAATTACCGCCTGTTAACGCAATAAATTTGACAGCACTAGTTCAATCTAATAATAATGGTATAATAAACGACAATAAAATAGTTTAACAACTATTTAATACAATCATTTTAATTAATGTAGCTATTTAAACACTTTCAGGTGAAACTTTTTATTTCAAAATATGGTCAATTTCATATTTCTACACAAATCAACAGACATTGTTGATCTGTCCTCAGGTCACGTGTTATTTTTTTGGCATTACTTACTCATGTTAAGTGTTGAAAAGAGCTTGGAAACGAATACATTGACTCTCTTCGACACTTGAAAAATCCAACAAGTGTGTCTGTGTTATCTCAAGATTGGATGTCTTTGATCGTTAACCTCAAATACATTTGTGTGAACCCATTTTCGTAAAAATTGGTAGGTCTGATGTTTTTGTGCAGAAAGAAGTGCCACCAAGGTAAGGGCAACCAAGTTTTTTTTTTTTTTTTTTTTTTTTTAATCATTGCTCTAAGACGTTTTATAAAAGAGTCACAGAGGGACCAAAGTCATTTGCTTTTGTGAATAAAGTTTTGTTTCTTGATAACATACTGTTTCAATCCATCAAAAAATAATAAACGAGCGATTGGGCATATTAAATTAGCAGTTGAAAATCATTTTGGGATAGAAATAAAATATATCATTATTTCTGATTATGCAAATGTGCCGCACAACATGGTTGTTAGGCCTTAATTAATGGCTAGCAAGGGCTTTACTTGCAGCATAAATGCTGGCTGCAGTGAACTACTTGACAGATGATGAAGTTAACGAGGCGTATCTCTGATTACTCACCAGACTGTGCCTGTTGTCCCCCCATTTGCCGTTGATATTGGCCAGGTGACAGTTTTTGTACCACCAGGCCCCGCGGTGCGTGAGGGCGCAGTTGCCTAGGGCGATGTCGTTATCTGAGTCGATAGTTGTCCAGGGCCGACCTTGGTGGTAGGTCATGGCGTCACCTGGGGAGCGACAAAGACAGACGCGATTGATCAAACCCGAGTAAATACTTCCCAACCTCACTGTGTCATCACTTTTTGCTGAACCACTGGACGAATATCGACATCGGCGCGGCAGTGTTGCTTTAAGACATTGTAACATGACACAGCAAAATCTATAAATGTCCAACTTGTATTGCTGACAAAAACCTAATGAAATTTCCAATTTGCTTATTGGACTCTGACTGTTGCCTTAAGCCGAAATATATTCATTTTCTTCATGCATTCTTCGGTAAAAATAGCAACATAACGTAATGCAACAAAACATGATGTTGCGTAACATAGCCTAATGTAACATCACGTCAAATAGTGTAGCGTAACGTAACAAATGAAGGCCTCAAAATTATATACCGGTAGTACCTTAAAGTAGATCTTTTGAATCGGTTGAGTCTATAGATGACAGCTACATTTCAAGTGTACCTGCTGTTCCTCTGTAACTACCAATGGTGAGTGCAAATTTCTGCCTGGCACTGGCGATCTTGAAGCTGTCGTAGACGGCGTAGGCCCTCTCAGAACCGAGACCCAAATCAAACCTCACTTCGTACTGGATGGGCGTGTTGGTCATCTGGTATATCTTATCCAGTCCTAAAATTAACAAACAAAACAAGAATAGCTCGGCCTGCGTGACTTCGCAAGACAGTATTTAGCAGAAAAAACAGGTCTTTGGTGTCCTTACCAATCCAAAACTCGTCAGTCATGTTGCCAAAACCAGCCGCATATTGCCTCCAGCGTTTCATGAAGTCCAGTTTGCCAGTGGTGCGGCGCTGCAGGACCTTGAAGAAATATATTTAATATAATTATATGTATTTGTTCATTGCTGTTCTATTACTGTGCTTCAACTTATGCATAAGAAGTGGCTGCCCCTTTTATGTAAACTAAATGAACTCTTCTCCTCTGAGATATGAAGAGGGGATTAGGGATGGGAATTGATAGGATTCTTACGATTCCGATTCCATTATCGATATTGCTTAACGATTCGATTCTTTATCGATTCTCTTATCGATTCTAATTTGGGGAAAAAGAAGAACAAACGTTTTGATTGCCATCGAGTTTGTTTAATCAGAAGTCACAACCTTACAAACTCACAACAAGGTCAAAAGAGGCCCAAAGCCTCAATATTAACTGTGGCAATAAGTGGCAAATACACAAGAATGTGTAACATTTTACTGAAACATTTTTCAAATAGAAATAAAAAATATTGGTATATATTGGCATACAGGTCGTTGGTCTGCCGTTAGCAATATGTGTTAAACTTGCAGGGGTCCCCAAACTTTTTCCAGTGAGGGCCGCATAACTTTTCCCTTCTCTGATGAGGGGCCGGGGTCAGTTTGTAACCGAAAAAGTGTGGCGATTGCAGGAGTGCCTAAATGTAAAAAAATATTGTTTTTCAGAAAGCCACAATCAAATAACCCTTTCTGGATATTTCACGGAACAAAAGTAAATAAAATAAAAATAATGGAAAATGAATGAATGAATGAATAATAATATAATATAATAATAATTAATAATAATAACACTATTAATCAAATAGATAATAACCAAATAACCCTCTGTGAGTTCTTCACAGAAAAAGGCCAGAAAATAAATAACACTATTAGGGGAAAAAAAAAAAAGCTCTCTGGTATTGTTCAGGGGGCCGGACCAAATGTCGGGGCGGGCCGTATTTGGCCCGCGGGCCGTAGTTTGGGGACCCCTGTTAAAGCGTATTATTTACCAGTATATTGAAATGCATGCATTTTAGTTTTTATGGTGTTTTCACGCTCAAGTGGGGGCGCCCTTGCGCTTCCTCACGCGAAGAAGAATGCGCTCACGTGAAGAAGAAGAAATGCCGCATCCAAGGCGAGTGAGCGAGTTAGTGAGAGAGGGAAGCACTGCGACGACCCTACGTTCTTTGTTAATGCTTGTAAAATATCTACAGAGGCAACGCCTGTATGTATCGTCTCTTGTGTTGTTGTTGTGTGTTTCAACTCGCGATCGGACACTTAAATCCAGTTGTGTAGTGGTTTAAATGATGTGCTTATGCTAGCGAACGCATGCTAACTGTTTTGTTATGACTGAATTAGGAGCTAATCACCGCTGATTTACGTTGATGCAAACCTGTTTGTTATTGGGGACGAAATTGATTTGTTTCATTTTTATTTTTCAGTTTCACTCTTCAAGTGATGGTTGAATAAAGTCAGCAAATTATACCAACGGCTTCTGTATCGTCATTTCGGAGTTTAGCTAGCTGTCTCGGTGAGCACAGTGCAGTCTATTGCAGTTATCTCCACCTTGCAATGATTGCAAGTCATTTTGTTGTAATTTTTCCTCGTGAAGTGAAGACACACTTTCGAGCGTTTGAACCTACGTGCTGTCATTGTTATGTTTACGGCTGCAATGCTCGTGCTTCGTGCTAAACCATCGTAACCTTTCATTTTCACCCTCTTTCCTGGTAAAGTGTAGCCAAACTTTGGAGCGGGTGGTTCTTGGCGTCATGCTAGTTTGATGCGTTTGGACAACAAGACAGTCACAACGCAATATGCGTCTTAAGGACTCGTTAAAGGGATCGTTAAGGCTTTTTCATTGTGATGTCGAGGCCTCGAAACACTAGGAACCGGTTCCGAATTGGAATCGGATTTCGATTCCCATCCCTAGAGGGGATAGGAATTTATTTTTTAGACTTTGTGTTTTTTTGCCGTGTACAGATGCTCTTTAATTGTGTGTCATCTTTTGTTCATTTAGGAGAATTAACCCTCCTGTCACACGAGATTTTTTGGGTCAATTTGACCCTAGGAATGACAATGTGCAAGTTTCGAAAAAATATTTATAAATTAAGCTCAGACTCATTGATGGCGATTGACGTCATTTGCCCCTCCCAGTTAAAATGGATCGGACGCAGCAATGAAATTTTAACGTTAAACATGACAGAAAATGAATTTTTCAAAACTTTAATCTAATTGTAAACATGTGCCACTAACCTTCATTAAGGCAAGCAGAGCACGTGTAATACCCCAAAATACCTATATTTTTACAAAAAGATGGGTCAATTTGACCTCTATGAGTAACCATAAAAAAATATATACTGTATATGAAATAACAACACTATTACTTTCACTGTAAAATATGTGTTACATTTTTTTTTTAGAAATAAAAATTAAAATATTTAAAATGAGGGGGTAGATGGTCAATTTCACTTTAAAAGATGTGTTAAAATTTTAATCTGTATTCTACAATTCCTTCCGATGCGGCGAGATGTTCTACACAATGCCCAGTGCGCTTGCACACGCATGCGCCCATCGGTTAAAAGCGGCGAGTATTTACCATTTTTGTTTTTATGGAGTTTTTTATCAACTTTTAATCGCCTCAAAATACTTTTTGCATGTATTCCCCTCTCATACTTTTTAAGCATTGTGTTTTCTTGTGGTAGCTTTAAAGCAGAGTGTTGATCTGTTGACCACAATAGTCACGTAAAGTATTTAAACCACCCTTATTTGATATTACAGTGATCCCTCGCTACTTCCCTCAGTCCATTGCAGATTTTTTTCAATTAATTAAAAAAAAACAAAAAAAAAAACAGATGAGCTGTACCGAGCTGATTGCGGAGTCTCCCTCCCTCCCTCTCAATGACTGACAGACGTTGATGCTTGATGTTGCCAGAGAACCGAGCTTCAAAGTGCGTCATGCGTCAATTATCATTTAACTTGTTAAACCGTCGCTGTGGCAACTCATTTTGTGTAAGCGAGCAGCTTTGGATTTGAATGGACTCACTCAATGAAGCATTTAATAAAGGAAAGCCTTTTTCTGCTTTCTTCCTGTTTAAAAACAATTCGGTGGGACAGTAACATAAATACATTGAACACCTAAATAAGTGAAAATTAACGCCCCGCACCCCAAAAAGTTTTTTTGTTTTTTTTTGTGTGGGGCACTACTTTTCATTTATTGCAGCGGGTTCTGGTCCACATTAAACGCAAAAACGAGGGATCACTTTACTACATTAAGTATTTTCTTAAGGCATGTTTTAGTTCGAGCTTCCTGTATGCATCTAAAGAAAACAAGCCGAAAGTGCACAGTAGCACTTTGGGTGTCAGATTCGCCGGTGTAGACATTTTGGCAGAACAACTGGTGATTTTGACCCGTCGATGTAAAAGGAGGGTTAAATGACCTGTAAAAAGAGAAAGTCGACTCCGGCAAATTTGCCTAGACTTTCTTCCTCTTTAAACTGAAGTAATATAGCAATTATGTATGCACTTACAGTATATGTCACCTGTCTAACCAACCCACTCATCCATTTTCTGTTTTGCTCGAGGTATTTATATATTTTATATAATAATAATAATGAAAGAGAAAAAAATGAGAGCGAGTGAGAGAGAGTGTGTGTACCAGCCAGCCGCCTCCATCAGTATCCATGTCGCAGTATGCCTCTATTGGATTGGAGTTAACATTATTGATGTACACAGTGTAGATGCCACTCTTCTTAAAGCCATTTTTCATAATCTGAAAACAGTCCATGGGGTAGGGGTGGAGCAGGCCAACTACAGAATAGATAAAGAAGGGTCAAAAACATGAATGGGATTCAACGCAACCCATGCTTGAATTATAATGTATGCGCACCCGTTTTGAAGCTGGTTTCAACCACTTTGCTCCTCTTGTTGCCTCTGTAAGCTATGATGCTGACTATGTATCTCTTCCCCATCAGGAGGCCGGATATGGCAAAGCTGGTCTCTCTGGCTCTGAGCTGCTTTTCAACAGTCTGAAAACACAATACAACAGATTACTGGCCAGTATTTAGTCTGTGTTATTTTTACACAGCATCCTCTGCAATATCCACCCACACATCAAATGTTACATTAAAGAAACAAGTAAATCTTATGCTATCCTCTTTCAGAAACTATTTGTGTGAGCAAGCACTTCTTCCCTGCGGTGGTGTAACAGCAGCACATGATGATGACATGAACACACAGTGAACTGCTGACTTGCATTTGGATAACGCAGGGCAAGAAATATGGTCTGTAATTTGGGTTTGAATTCTCCATCCTCGGGGTATTTGGATAGAAGCGGATCACGGACATTTGATAAAAAGTGAAAATTTTAATATTTAACGAACCAACTGCATTATATGTCTACTTTATTATTCATGGCAAAATAATGGGTCTATCCCAACTACTGGTTGACGCAATAATTGATTAATAAATCTGTCTGGACTCTCTGGATTTTTTTCTTTACGACCACAAGAGGGCAGCCTTGCACAGACTTCATTAAAAAGGACGTACTGTATAGTAAGGCACGCTAACCTTTTGAATACGTTCACTTATAAACATTTGCATTAAAGGAGACAAACCTATGCCATGTAAAGTGTTCCCTTTAAGAGTATTCACAGTAATTGTATTATTTTTAGTATTGCCTTTATGTGTCTCTAGGTTCAACTCACTTCCATGTTGCCATCCTCATCCCTGTAGGTTAGGATGTAGCCCTCAATGTCAGCCAAAGGAGCAGTCCAGGTCAACATGGCCGACTCAGTGGTGACACTCAGAGCCCGGAGGTCCCTCGGAGTGTCGATTTCTGTCAGTTGAATCACAGCGGACCACATGAATGCTCATTCATGCTGGTAGGGAGTACTGGAGTTAATTAGTTTGGATTTAGGGGATTGCAAAGCTTGAAATTGCCAATGAAGACCATTTGTCTAGTGTGCAAGTAGTCAAGCGCATTTTGCCTCGTGTCTTTCTCTACTTGATGTTTGGAACTAAAGCTGACAATTATCTGCGTGCATGGTTTTCATTTGCTTTGTGCGGATGAACCAGCAATTAGCCTGTCCTGTTTGAAAATAAATACTAAGCTAATTTGTTTGACACATGCACATGGACTCAGGTAATTATAGTGTAGTTCATTTTTACAGTGCGGCAACATTTGGGTCAACTGGCGGCTCATTCTAGGATGAGAGACAGGTATAAGAATGATTTGTAACCAACATGTCACACTAATAATTACACTTATGGGTTATTTGGAGTCATTGGCTCATTGGCTGCCATTAACGGCTATTGACGTCCAATCCTTTTTTTTTTTTTTTTTTTTTTTTTTTTTTTTTTTTTTTTTAAACCTGTCCTGTTCACCTGTTTGACGCGGAGAATGGAAGTCTAAGTGTCCGGATGGTCTGAACAGTTTTATTGTTTCACATTGAGAGTATGACATACTCCCATTGTGATCATTCAACATACCTCGTTTATTATGATAAAAATGCGAACAGGAAGGGGTTATCGGGAAACAGAAGAAAAGAAAAGAAAAGAAAAAAGAAACACAAGAAAAGAAAGAAAAGAAACAAAAATAACAAGAAATACATTGAACGCCTTCACTAACTATGAATATGTTGGTGCAATCGTCAGCTAGATGTGTTTCTGACTGACACCATGTGCGGGGCCTGTTGTCCAGGGAAAGAAGGGGAGAGGGGTTGGGGAGTCTATAAGCTAAGTGATTGGGAGGGGTAGAGTGTACACAAATCAGCTCTGTGATCTAGAATACCAGTAATTGTGTGAATCCCTTGTGAGTGTAAGCCCGTTGGCAACCGACCCTACGCCGCCCCATCGCCAATCCCGGCACCGGGACCCCCCCCCCACCCGAGCGCACCCAATCACATCCAGCTGCGCGCGAGCCCCACCAAACACGTCCAATCAGTTTTGACTGGGAGGGCTAACAGTGATTATTGAAATTTGCAGTGGATGGATTTTCCAGGAAAAGATTAATTTTAATGATGAGAATAATAATATATTTATTAAAATATTATCCAATATAAGATATTAATGGTAGCTGAATATAATACTATAGCTGGTAGTTATTTACAAGTAGGCATGTGCCAATTACCGTTTCATACTTTGGTATGAAAACGTCAAGGTTTCAAAACCGCAAAAATTTTCCGTCATAACGTCCCTAACGTATTAGCTATATTTTATGTCCAAAAAATGCATGGAGAAATCCCTCGCTTGCAGCTGTAAGGCTCAGCCCTCCCCCACCGGTTGTTGCTCAGTGTCAGTGAGTGAGCTGAGCTACACGATGGCAGGAGGAGGTGAAACTTCTGAACTTTTTCCCCCATCGAAGAAAACGAAATGGCTCGTATGGAAATACTTCAGCTACAGAAAAGTTACAGACGGCCGCGACTTAGAGGAGGGCCAACTGACATGTAAAACATGCTTGCGGAGGATGGCTGCCGGCAATACTTCTAGTATGATTTCACATTTATGTATAAATTTTATACAAAATTAAAGGTTAGTAACTCCAGCGTGTTTAGTGTGTCTAGCAGTGGTAAAACGTGTGTTTTTTCTCTCTGGCAGCGGTCTGTGTTGAGAAAGAGAGTGTGTGTATAACGTGAACATGATACGAGTCATACACAAGTGCTGTTTATGAAAAAAGAATTCAATTATTTTTGTTCTGACAGTAATAATGTTGAGTTGTGGCTGTGGGTTTAGACTCACCTAAAGGACTGCATTAGAATATTTCAGGTTTGTTTTTTTGTTTTTGTTTTTTTTATTTTTTATTTTATTATTCTTGATTTTAACTATTCTTATGTTCCAATTTACTAATATGTTTGAAAAAATTAAAATCCTGTGCAATGAAAAAAAAAATTTTTTTTAACCCAGATATCGCAACGTAACACATTTTAGAGCTTTAATTGCCGTGATATTTTTGCTTACGCTTATCATACCATTAGAATCTCATAACGGCACATACCTATTTAGACATAATACATAAAGTTTCCCAATGAATTATCAGCCATGTGTATAGCATGTCTATTAGTTAGTTAGCACATTTGGGCCAATTCTTTAGCTAGAGTGGCACCTTCAAAATATATAAAACTTCTCCTTTCAATAATTGGTTATTTTCAAGGCACCCAAAATGGCAACTCATTATTCAGAAGAAGAAATAAAGGGAAATAAATGATACATTAGGATTAAAAATAAATAAATAAAAATGTAAGGGTGAAGACATCTGTGGGCACAATATATATATTTGTAATGCTATATGACAGAATTAATTGATGTATTTAGGAACACATCCAAACATCTCTCGCTTGTGTATATTTTCTTGCGTGACCATTAATGGTTGGTGGTTTTCACGGAACCCTGCTTATAATCCATAACTGAGGCTACACATTTACACACTAATGAAAACAGCTAAGTTTGAACTTTCCACTTCACACGTGTTTCACACAAAGATACATTTGTTCTAAGCCATCCTCACCCAGTGCCACTATTTCTGACCCATACTGAACTACAGAACCTACAGTATTTAGCCTCAGAGAAGCCTGCCCTGCCAAAATAAAGGATTTTGCTACTTCCTGAGGATTTTGCAAATGAATGTGGAATATTTTCCTTGTGAAAAGTGTTTTTTTGAGCAATCGAACGCCCACCTTTGTATTAGTGACAGTATAAGTGGTCAATTCGACTTGTGAAAGTTTTCATTCCAATTAACACAATACCAAAACAATCCCTTCATTTTGTCGAATAGAAATTATTTATGTTGACTCAACCTGTCTCAGCTTGGACGGAGATCTTCCTGCTGCTTCTGCCTCCTTTGACAGCCCAAATGTAGACTGTGTAAACGACACCGGGCCTCAAACCACTCAGACTGTAAGAATTGCTCTCGGCACCAACGCGGATTTCCCCACTGGAGCCCTCCGAGGAACTGTGGGTGAGGACATAGCCATCGATTTCCGCCTGGACGCCTTCCCAGGACACTCTGAAGCTGCTCTCCGTTTGGTCTTGGGTTAAAGGGTTTGCAGGATCATCAAGTTCTAGAACAAGATTTCAGTAGATGTGGTATATTATACATGGTAAAGGGGCTCTACAAGTAGTTCTGTTTCAAGAAACATTAGTACTGTATTAGCAGAGGGGGGTAAAATAGCCACAATTTTTACTCAAGTAAAAGCGTTAGTTCTAAACATTATTCAACTAAAAGGAAAAATAGTTATCCAAAAAACGTTACTCAAGTACTAGTAAAAAAAAATATTTGCTGAACTGTTATTATTATTCTGTACTACAACCTATTACATGACCATATTAGGCCAGAAAATACACACACACACAAAAAGAAAAGAATCTAGAAGAACTAATTAGAAAAATCTACAGAAATGAAACATCACAAGGCCAAAAAGCATAACTGCCCTAGTGGAGAAAATACAGTGGGGCAAATAAGTATTTAGTCAACCACTAATTGTGCAAGTTCTTCCACTTGAAAATATTAGAGAGGCCTGTAATTGTCAACATGGGTAAACCTCAACCATGAGAGACAGAATGTGGGAAAAAAAACAACAACAGGGAATCACATTGTTTGATTTTTAAATAATTTATTTGCAAATCATGGTGGAAAATAAGTATTTGGTCAATACCAAAAGTTCATCTTAATACTTTGTTATGTACCCTTTGTTGGCAATAAAGGAGGCCAAACGTTTTCTGTAACTCTTCACCAGCTTTTCCCACACTGTTGCTGGTATTTTGACCCATTCCTCCATGCAGATCTCCTCTAGAACAGTGATGTTTTGTGGCTGTGGTTGGGTAACACGGACTTTCAACTCCCTCCACAGATTTTCTATGGGGTTGAGATCTGGAGACTGGCTAGGCCACTCCAGGACCTTAAAATGCTTCTTACGAAGCCACTCCTTTGTTGCCCTGGCTGTGTGTTTGAGATCATTGTCGTGCTGAAAGACCCAGCCACGTCTCATCTTCAATGCGCTTGCTGATGGAAGGAGATTTTCACTGAAAATCTCTCGATACATGGCCCCATTCATTCTTTCCTTTACACAGATCAGTTGTCTTGGTCCCTATGCAGAAAAACAGCCCCAAAGCATGATGTTTCCACCCCCATGCATCACAGTGCGTATGGTGCAATTCAGAATTCATTTTCCTCCAAACATGAGGACCTGTGTTATTACCAAAAAGTTCTTTTTTGGTTTCATCTGACCATAACACATTCTCCCAGTCCTCTTCTGGATCATCCAAATACTTCTAGCAAACCGCAGACGGGCCTGGACGAATACTTTCTTCAACTGGGGGACACGTCTGGCAGTGCAGGATTTGAGTCCCTGGCGGCACATTGTGTTACTGATAGTAGCCTTTGTTACTGTGGTCCCAGCTCTCTTTAGGTCATTCACTAGGTCCCCCCGCGTGGTTCTGGGATTTTTGCTCACCGTTCTTGTTATCATTTTGACACCACGGGGTGAGGAGGGAGTTGAAAGTCTATTTTGCACAACGACAGCCCCAAAACATCACTGCTCTAGAGGAGATCTGCATGGAGGAATGGGACAAAATACCAGCAACAGTGTGTGAAAAGCTTGTGAAGAGTTACAGAAAACGTTTGGCCTCCGTTATTGCCAACAAAGGGTACATAACAAAGTATTGAGATGAACTTTTGATATTGACCGAATACTTATTTTCCACCATGATTTGCAAATAAATTCTTTAAAAATAAAACTGGGATTTTCTGTTTTTTTTTTTTTGTTTTTTTTTTTCCCACATTCTGTCTCTCATGTTTTAGGTTTACCCATGTTGACAATTACAGGCCTCTCTAATATTTTCAAGTGGGAGAACTTGCACAATTAGTGGTTGACTAAATACTTATTTGCCCCACTGTATATTTCCCACCATGAAATGAAAAGATCATATCTTCAGTTTTTCAGAATCTATTGGTGCCAAATAAAAAGTGCTTTTGAGTGACCTTGACATAATGTGAAATAGTTCATTTTTTTTATGGCGCTTATAACACGCCACGTGATTGAACATAGGGCATCTGACTGCAAGCATGTCAGACGTATTGACTGTATTGGGAAAACTAAAGCAGACCCTTGTACACTACTGAGTCACATTTCAGGTTTTTGACTCTTATTTTGAACAAAAATAATTGCTGAACACATTTGTAGGATCCAATTTTCCAATTTCACAGTACCAGCTTACTTGATTCAATTCTATTCTTTCTTAAATTTGCTTTGACTGAGAGGACGCATATGCTTGACCAACGACTTCACCCAAATGACATCGACAAGTATCCAGTAGAGCTGTGTCAACCTAAGAAAAACATGTTGCTAATACAAGTATAAGAAGGGTTTTGGAGAATCAGCTTTTGACACCTGTTTCTGCTTGTGTTGAAACCTTCCTGCTGACTTTGTTTCCCTTGATGGCCCAGATGTAGACGGTGTAGATCACACCTGGTCTCAGTCCTGTCAAGCTGTAGGAAGTGGCGTCTGGTCCCAGAGATATTTCACCACTCGACCCCTCTGAGGACGTGTAGGTGAGGACGTAGCCTTCTATTTCTGCCTGGACACCATCCCATGATACTCTGACGCTACTTTCTGTCTCATCATTGGCTCTGAAGTTAGTAGGCGCATCGAGTCCTAGAGGAGAATGTAAGTAGAAAAGCTTTACTCATACACTAAGCAGTACAAGGTTATGTATAGAGCATAGATATTAGGAAGTCACATTGAAGACCTGTCTCTGCTTGTGTTGAGACCTTCCTGCTGGCTTTATCTCCCTTGACAGCCCAGATACGAACTGTATAGACGACTCCGGGCCTCAAACCACTTATTGTGTAAGTGCTAACATGAGGCCCAACTGGGATTTCCTCGCTCGAGCCATCAGGAGAGCGGTACTTTAGTACATAGCCGTCTATTTCTGCCTGGACGCTTTCCCATGATACCCTGAAGCTGCTCTCTGTCTCATCATGGGCTAAGATGTTAGAAGGAGCATCCAATTCTAGAGGATAAAGTTAATAGATAAGCTTTACTCAAAAAACAAGTTTTGGATGGTTAGTTATTACGTATTCATGTGGTGAGGTAAGTCATAATGAAGACCTGTTCCTGTTCGCGTTGAGACCTTCCTGCTGGCTTTGTTGCCCTTGACAGCCCAGACGTAGACTGTATAAATGATTCCAGGCCTCAAGCCTTTTAATGTGTAACTGTTACTATTAGGCCCAACTGGGATTTCCTCGCTTGAGCCATCAGGAGAACGGTAGCTTATCACGTAGCCGTCGATTTCTGCCTGGACACCTTCCCAAGACACCCTGAAGCTGCTCTCTGTTACTCCCTGGGCCAAGAGGTTAGTTGGACCATCCATCTCTGATAGAGAAGAAGCAGGTTAGTAAGCAAATGGAAGAGTTGTAAGGTTATAAAACAGTTATTGTTGAAGTTCTAACGAAATCATTCAAAGTCTACCTGTCTCAGCCGTTGTGAAACTCTTCCTGCTGACCTTGTCCCCACTGAACGCCCAGATATTTATGGTATAGACCACACCAGGCTTCAGACCAACCAGCCTATATGAAGTCATGTCGCGCCCGACCGGGATCTCGCCACTGGAGCCCGCATCCGAGGTGTACGTCAACATATAGCCTTCAATATGGGCCTGAACCGGGTCCCAAGAAAGCATTGCGGTATCTTCTGTTACCTGAGTGGTAATCAGGTTCGCTGGAGCATCGATGTCTGTTGAGGTGCAAGTAAGAAGAATGTAAAAAATTATGTGGATAATTTAAAAGGATATCTGATGGTATCCCATGTCTCATATGAGAGAAATACTTTGTAGTCTCAGAAAATGGTGGTTGATTAATGACCCCTGATTCATCTATGTCAACCTTCGATAAAATATTAAAACTGTCACAAAAAACACAGTTGAACAAATCCAGATGCACACTTAATGCCTATGTGTGTAATTGATTCTCGATTAATTCATGATCAGGCTCCAGCACCTCCGCAACCCTCGCGAGGATAAGCGGTATGGAAAATGAATGAATGAATAATTAAATGGCAAAACTGTCAAAAAGATAATTAGTGAAAGCTAGATGCCATTTGAATGTTTTAAAGGTGTGTATTATCTCTAGTATTTGTTTATTTCAGCTACCCTTTGATTTGTTTTTTTTAACAACAGGTGGTATTAAAATTCAGAACATTACTTTATGATGGGCCATTAATCATTCTGCACATGAATTTTTGGACAACAGGAGGTTATAAAATCACATACTATACAGTACATTCCGTTGTGGTTTTATTGAAGGTCTCATAAATCAATCTGTCATACGATGTTTGGCAGATTCCATAAATTATCTGGAAAGCGGAATCTTTGGTCACTCTCATGTACATTGGAAACAAAAATTAGGAACTCAACCAGCTAACTAGCTACTTGGATTGCAGGATCTTTTTGGGCTAATTTTATAACACAGAGCTAGTTTCCTGCCTTGTTATGTTGGAAGCTTTAGAAAATGTTGTGCTCAGATACACCTGAGTTGGTAGCAATGATGCTAATGCTTGCATTTATTACACATGTCCAACCACCCATTCAGATTCACAATGTGGCAGAAACGAAATATGGAGTTGCGTCACCACCAATATCAATTCCATATGTGACAGTGTGCATCTCTGTTTTGCAAGCAGCATGTGAGTAAAATTTACCACCTCTTTGCCAGGAACCTGCGGTCAAGGACACCAACTGCTGACGTGATGGAAGTGTTCATCTAGACCTGAAAGGGTGAGCTAGTCTGGCAATAGGTTTGCAATCTTCATCTGGATGCTTGTAGAATAAAAAATGATTATTGATGATGCTGAAGAACCACAGCTAATGCCCTGAGCTTGACTACCGAAAGTCAGCTGCGAAAGGCTCGAAGTGATTAGCAAGTGATAACGGCTGGTGAATTAAATATTTCCCTGTTTCTCAAAGACAGTAGCAATTCCCACTCCTTATTGTTCATGAATCCGAATCAGTGTTTCCCAACCGCTGGGAGATGATCAGTTATCTGCCTAGAAGTCATACATTGTTATATTCCAGGAGAAAAGTTGTACTATTACGAGATGATTACAGTTTTAAGAGTACGAGAATTAAATCATACATTATAATATTACATGATTAAAGATTAAAATCGAGATTAAAGTCTATTTGCTGCTTATTTTTACGTTAAATGAACCGGATGTGGTTTGGAGGTCCGCGGACTTTCAACTTTTGGTGACATAAGGTCAGTGTGTAGAATTAGATATTTATATGGTGGAAAACACAAACAAGACTGAAAAAGCATTTTCTGCTCTTGCACTCCTCTTTAAAAGACACTGCTGTATTTTACGCCAAAACAACTGTTGTGTTTGATAGAACAATATGTCTATATGCTGCCATAGCAGATTCATGGCGCATTGAGCCCCCAAACTATTTTTAATTTGCCCGTTTTACCCTGAAAACCCCCGTTTACAGACGTCGCGCAACCGCTTTTGTTAAGGCAGCCATAAAAATAAGGTAATTAATTATATTTATTAGTCTAAAAGCCTGCCTTTTTTTAGCTTAAAATCATTAATTGATGTCTAATATTTCGTTTAAAAAAAAGACTAAAAAAATATTCACTCGCATATTTTAAACTTTTAAACAAATTACATCACAATGAAAAAACATGGCGTCTGTAAAAAAGCCACGGATATTTATCTCATAACTACCTCTTAATTGTTTTTTTTTTTTTTTTTTACTGTCACATTTTATTCAATATGTTAGATTATAAACAATCGATCCAAACAAAGAAAAATTGAAAAAAAATAAATAAATTATAAGGGTAAATATTTGAAAAAAAACCCATTTCGACCACTCCTTGATGTCTGCAATTTCTGCATCGTAACCCTTGTTATATTACCATGTTTCACCCATAAAATCCCCAAATAATCCAGCTGTGGCCATTCACAGCTGTGTCTTGACACTCAGTGATACATGCGACATGGAGTTTTTGGATCGAAGCAAGGTAAGTACGTGATAATATCTCGTTAAAGTCATGGCGTCTGTAATTCTGCTCTCGCGTGCTCTCACCTCCAGATAGGGTTTTGCTGTTTAGTTTTTTAATTTTTTTTTTTTAAATGCCCTCGTGTTCAAAATTTTTCTTCCCCTAGAAAATTGAGATTTTAAGCTTTCCAATGATGTATCACACGTGCATATCAGAAAATTTTGAAAGTTGGCTAAATTGGGTGTCTCAGAGCGAAACTTGTAGCGGAAGTCACCTGTAGGGATGGGAATTGATAGGATTTTTACGATTCCGATTCCATTATCGATATTGCTTAACGATTCGATTCTTTATCGATTCTCTTATCGATTCTAATTTGGGAAAAAAGAAGAACAAACGTTTTGATTGGCATCGAGTTTGTTTAATCAGAAGTCACAACCTTACAAACTCACAACGAGATCAAAAGAGGCCCAAAGCCTCAATGTTAACTGTGGCAATAAGTGGCAAATACACAAGAATGTGTAACATTTTACTGAAACATTTATCTAATAGAAATAAAAAATATTGGTATATATATATAGGCAGATAGGTTTTTGTTCTGCCTTTGGCAATATGTGTTAAAGCAGGGGTCCCCAAACTTTTTCCTGTGAGGGCCACATAACTTTTCCCTTCTCTGATGAGGGGCCGGGGTCAGTTTGTTACAGAAAAAGTGTGACGATTGCAGAAGTGCATAAATGTAAAAAAGTATTGTTTTTCAGAAAGCCACAATCAAATAACCCTTTCTGGATTCTTTATAATAATAATAATAATAATTAATAATAAAAACACTATTAATCAAATAGATAATAACCAAATAACCCTCTCTGAATTCTTCAAGGAAAAGGCCAGAAAAGAAATAACACGATTGAGAAAAAAAAATAAAAAAATTCAAAATGGCCGGACCAAATGTGGAGGCGGGCCATATTTGGGCCGCGGGCCGCCGTTTGAGGACCACTGGAGCGCGCATACACCCAAAGAAGAAATGCGGCATCCAAGTGAGTGAGAGAGGGAAACACTTCTACGAGCCTACGTTCTTTGTTAATGTTAATATCTACAGAGGCAACGCCTGTATGTATCATCTTTTGTGTTGTTGTTGTTGTGTTTCCACTCGCGATCGGACACTTAAGTCCAGTTGTGTAGTGGTTTGAACGATGTGCTAATGCTAGCGAACGAATGCTAACCATACTGTTATTAGCAGCTAATCATCGCTGATTTACTTTGATGCAAACCTGTTTGTTATTGGGGACGAAATTGATTTGTTTCATTTCTATTCTTAGTTTCACTCTTCAAGTGATGGTTGAATAAAGTCAGCAAATTATACCAACGTCTTCTGCATCGTCATTTGGGAGTTTAGCTAACTGTATAGCCGGGACTTTGTACTGTGAAGACACACTTTCAAGCGTTTGAACCTACGTGTTGTCGTTGTTATGTTTATGGCTGCAATGCTCGTGCTTACCCGTCGTAACCTTTCATTTTCACACTCTTTCCTGGTGAAGTGTAGTCAAACTTTGGAGCGAGTGGTTCTTGGCGCCATGCTAGTTTGATGCATTTGGACAACAAGACAGTCACGACGCAATATGCGTCTTCAGGACTCGTTAAAGGGATCGTTAAGGCTTTTTCATTGTGATGTCGAGGCCTCGAAACACTCGGAACCGGTTCCAAATTGGAATCGGATTTCGATTCCCATCCCTAGTCACCTGAGTGTTTTCCGCCATATACATTTTTTGTGTTTATTTGATTCCTGTTAATGACCTGGATGAGAATTACTTTGTATTGTTAAAATAGACTACAGTTTTAAATGCTAGCTCGTGGTGTGCATTGAGATTTGTTCAACACAAAAAGTGTGCCTCAGCTCAAAAAGGGTTGGGAAACACTAAACTACAGTAGATTGTAAAATTTTCATTTCTACACTATACAGTTGACAGTACATTAGTACCTCTACATACGAATTTAGTTCGTTCCAGGACCTGGTTTGTAAGTTGAAATGATCGTATGTCGAGCGTGATTTTCCCATTAGATTACATTATAATTAGATTGATTTTTTCCACAGCCCAAAAACCTACACAAAATCCTTCATAAATACCACTGGCACAATTACAAATAGCAATTATATATAGCAAAACAAATGAATTATAAATACAAATCGGAATAATACTAATGTAACGAATCGGGTTCTAATGTGGCGGTTGTGTTTTGGCATGCTGTTCCTGAACGCACCGTGTGACTGATGAGCGAGAGAATGCGGTAGAATGGGAAGTTTTTACTTTTTTTTCATGTTGTTGTTGTTTTTTTTGCGTCAGCTACAGCGGACAGTAGCTGTGTTGTGGTGCACAAATTCTGAAATAAATGATTAAAAACCTAACCAAGCTGGCGACTTCCTTGCCAATGTTATCATAATAATCATAATAATCATAATAAATCGGAAATAAGAAAGTGTTTTTGTTGTCACCTTAACTTATAGAGATTGGCGAACGGAGGTCGGAGGAGACCGGCCATATTGTCAAGCCAGTTTACTCACATCACGCTCATATCATTTCCGTCTTAATTTCGATGGTAAGCGTTACTTTTTTCCACCACCTGCACTAACGTTCTTGGGACCTATGTTGATTTCTCTTGCCGTGTGTCTGTCTTGCAGGAAAACAATGAAATTGCGACGCCGTCATAAGTCATCGTATAGTATTTCGAGCATGTCGTCATACAACAAACAAATGAGAAGTCAAATTTCACGTCTAATGTCGAAAGGATCTTATGTCGATGCGATCATATGTCGAGGCATAGACTTCATTATGATTGACGGGTCAGAATCGACATTCACCATGCAACACCTTGGAGGGGGCCGCCCTGAAGTCCACTTTACTTATTCCCAGTCGGTCGCCGAGTAAAAACATGCAGGATTTTAACACGCCGGATTTAAAAAGTACGAAAGCTGTGCCGCATACAAACAGGGAGGATTGTCTCAGGAGTGATTTATTCGAGGATTCAAGGAAATTATATATTTCGTAATATGCATGCATGTTGAAACGTGAAAAAATCAGTAGGAGAATGGGAAACGCTACTGCAATCAGGGTCATTCTTCGACATATTTACATAAAATAAATGCATAACTGCTCGGCTTTTTGCTCTTTTAACACAGAATCAGTACTGTTTTACGTTCATATCTATAAAGAATTCGGGGATTTGAGCATTTATTCACAAGAATTTTTAACGGAAAAAGCTCTGTTTACAAATGGCGGCCACCGCATTGACTAACAAACTAGCCTCGTACTTCGACATATTTAAATAAAATAAATGCGGAACTGCCCGTTTTTTTTGCTCTTTTAACAAAGAATTGAGACTGTTTTATCTTCATATCTATAAAGAATTTGGGGATTTAAGCATTCATTCACAAGAATTTTCACCGGAAAAAGCTATTTGTCTGTGATTCCACTCGGTCAGTTTTGAAAGCCAAGCAAACAATGCAGGCACCCTATTAATCGGCCCCGCGCCCCGTCAATAGTTATGAAATCTATGGTCGACGTACCACTGTCCAACCATGAGATATGAGCGGTGAATGAAGTAGCGAGCAGAAAAACATGTCACTTGTTGTCGCCTACTTTCCAAACCACAGACAAAAAATAGGGGTCACAGAAAAGGTTTCCACGTATTTGTTGCTAAGATCCAGACTTATGTTGAACAGCAACACCAGCTGAGTCACTGTTCGTGACATTGGTGGAAAACCAACATCTAGTGGTGTCCTTGTACACAATGATAGCACAGAGTGTGTAACATCTGTGGTATCACGGGAGACACGTGAGCCACGAGTCAGAGTGTGCTGAGGAAAGATTGATGACAGAGGAGTGAAGAAGTGAGGGTGTGGTACAAGCATCCAGCAGAGACAGGGGAAGTGAAGGGAAATGTAAAAGTAATCATCATTAGGGATGATTCCTTTGTGGCACACTTCAAGGTTAGTCCGGTGTCATGATGTGGTTGGTTTGATGAAGACTGATGGATGATACATGCAGGGGAAGAAAGGAGCTGTCCGTCTGCTAAACTTTATTCCATCTCTTTGTTTTTCTCCTCATCCACTCTCTTCTCTACTCTTACTGGTTTGCGCTTGATGGTCAAAAACACATCAGGATCTTAAACTAGTTGGAAACGAGTGATAAAGTTCAATTTCATGACCATGCACCACTGTCATTTGAACACACAACATAATTATTTGTGAATAATTAATTAAGTGCCTGTTAAATTGAATTCTAGGTCAAATAAAGGCTGTATTATACTCTGTTGATTCTTGATTTTCCTCAAGTTTCTCTTGAGCATTTTTTTTGTCTTTTGCTGGGTACCAAATTTTTTAACATCTGACTGATAAGTCAGTCAGACAAACTACACACACACATTACTGGACCATATAAGGTGCCCCACCATAATACTAAGACTTAACATGTTTTGCTTCCTCTAGCATATCCATCTGCTTTTGGTTATTTGGGCTTTACTGGTGAATTCATTGAATGCAAATTAGGAGCAGCTGCAGTGTTAAGCCTTGTTATACCTCCTATCACATTAGCCATCAAGTTCACACTGAATTTGAGTGTCCATTTTACATAACAGTGAAATCATTGAGTGCCACTGGATGTTTGAGTAGCAGATAATTCATTTATTTTCACTTTAATGTGTACACTGTACAAGTGATAGAGGTGGGAATCTGTGGGCACCTAATGATTCGATTACGATTACGATTCAGTGGCTACGATTCGATTATAAATCAATTATTGCCCCCCCCCCCCCCCCCCCCTTTTTAATGTTCGTACATTACTTACAAAAATTGTACAAAAAAACTCTCAGGCTTAAATAAACGACTATTTCAGTATGAAGTTAACAGTTCAAAACAGTAAATAAAATACTCAAGTCCCCATTCTGTATCAGCAGCTTTACACTACAGTCAATGAATTTAATGTTGTGAATCAACCGTTAAAGTTGTTAAAATTGCTCCCGTTAGTCCATAATTTCCCTTCCGTCTACTTTCGACATGTGAAAGTTTTAAAACTGTTTTAAAGAAAGATTCAAGTCAAGATTTTGTCGATGTAGGAGTATTTTAGATAAAAAGTTAATTAGGTTCTTTTTTTTTTTTTTTCTTTTCTTTAAATCCTGTCCTGTTCAGCTGTTTGACACGGAGAATGAAAGTCTAAGTGTCCGGTTGGTCTAAACAGTTTTAATGTTTCACAATGAGAGTATGTCATACTCCCATTGTGATCATTCAAGATACATCATTTATTATGACAAAGCAGTGAACAGGAAAGGGTTATGGGGGAACAAAAAAAAAAAGAAACACAAGAAAAGAGAGAAAAGAAAAGCAACAACAAGAAATACATTGAACTCCTACACTAACTATTAATATGTTGGTGCTGACATCAGCTAGATGTATTTTCGGTTGACACCATGTGGGGGGGGCCTGTTGACCAGGGAAAGAAGGGGAGAGAGGGTGGGGAAAAACTATAGGCTAAGTGATTGGGAGGGGTAGAGTGTACACAAATCAGCACTGTGATCTAGAACCCAGTAATCGTGTGAATCCATGATCTAGAACACAGTCCATTCATCCATCCATTCTCTTCCGCTTGTTCCGGGGTCGGGTCGCGGGGGCAGCAGCTTTAACAGGGAAGCCCAGACTTCCCTCTCCCCAGCCACTTCAACCAGCTCCTCCGGCGGGATCCCAAGGCGTTCCCAGGCCAGCCGAGAGACATAGTCTCTCCAGCGTGTCCTGGGTCGTCCCCGGGGCCTCCCGCCGGTGGGACATGCCCGGAACACCTCTCCAGGGAGGCGTCCGGGAGGCATCCGAACCAGATGCCCGAGCCACCTCAGCTGGCTCCTCTCTACGCGGAGGAGTAGCGGCTCGATGCCGAGTCCCTCCCGGATGACCGGGCTTCTCACCCTATCTCTAAGGGAGAGCCCTGACACCCTGCGGAGGTAACTCATTTCGGCCGCTTGTATCCGGGATCTTGTTCTTTCGGTCACGACCCAAAGCTCGTGACCATAGGTGAGGGTAGGAACGTAGATCGACTGGTAAATCGAGAGCTTTGCCTTTCGGCTCAGCTCCTTCACCACTACGGACCGGTGCAGAGTCCGCATTACTGCAGACGCTGCACCGATTCGCCTGTCGATCTCCCGCTCCCTCCTACCGTCACTCGTGAACAAGACCCCAAGATACTTGAACTCCTCCACTTGGGGCAGGATCTCATCCCCGACCCGGAGAGGGCACTCCACCCTTTTCCGACTGAGGACCATGGTCTCGGATTTGGAGGTGCTGATCTTCATCCCAACCGCTTCACACTCAGCTGCGAACCGCTCCAGTGAGAGTTGGAGGTCACGGCTTGATGAAGCCAACAGCACTAAATCATCTGCAAAAAGCAGGGATTCAATGCTGAGGTCACCAAACCGGACCCCCTCAACGCTTCGGCTGCGCCTGGAAATTCTGTCCATAAAAATTATGAACAAAATCGGTGACAAAGGGCAGCCTTGGCGGAGTCCAACCCTCACTGGGAACGAATTCGACTTACTGCCGGCAATGCGGACCAAACTCTGACACCGGTCGTACAGGGACCGAACAGCCCTTACCAAGGGGCTCGGTACCCCGTACTCCCGGAGCACCCCCCACAGGACTCCCCAAGGCACACGGTCGAACGCCTTCTCCAGATCCACAAAACACATGTAGACTGATCGGGCGAACTCCCATGCACCCTCGAGGACCCTGCCGAGGGTGTAGAGCTGGTCCACTGTTCCACGGCCGGGACGAAAACCACACTGCTCCTCCTGAATCCGAGATTCGACTTCTCGGTGGACTCTCCTCTCCAGCACCCCTGAATAGACTTTACCAGGGAGGCTGAGGAGTGCGATCCCTCTATAATTGGAACACACCCTCCGGTCCCCCTTCTTAAAAAGGGGGACCACCACCCCGGTCTGCCAATCCAGAGGCACTGTCCCCGATGTCCACGCGATGTTGTAGAGACGTGTCAGCCACGACACCCCTACAACATCCAGAGCCTTTAGGAACTCCGGGCGGATCTCATCTACCCCCGGAGCCTTGCCACCGAGGAGCTTTCCAACCGCCTCAGTGACTTTAACCCCAGAGATCGAAGAGCCCACCTCAGAGTCTTCAGACTCTGCTTCCTCAAAGGAAGGCGTGTCGGTGGAATTGAGGAGGGCCTCGAAGTATTCTCCCCACCGGCTCACGACGTCCCAAGTCGAGGTCAGCAGCACACCATCTTCACTATACACAGTGTTAATGGTGCACTGCTTTCCTCTCCTCAGGCGCCGGATGGTGGACCAGAATTTCCTCGAAGCCGTCCGGAAGTCGTTTTCCATGGCCTCGCCGAACTCCTCCCATGTCCGGGTTTTTGCCTCGGCGACCGCCAAAGCCGCAGTCCGCTTGGCCAGCCGGTACCTGTCAGCTGCCTCCGGAGTCCCACAGGCCAAAAAGGCCCGATAGGCCTCCTTCTTCAGCTTGACGGCATCCCTTACCGCTGGTGTCCACCAGCGGGTTCGGGGATTGCCGCCACGACAGGCACCAACCACCTTACGGCCACAGCTCTGATCGGCCGCCTCAACAATGGAGGTGCGGAACATGGCCCACTTGGACTCAATGTCCCCACCTCCCCCGGGACAAGGGAGAAGTTCTGCCGGAGGTGGGTGTTGAAACTCTTTCTGACAGGGGATTCTGCCAGACGTTCCCAGCAGACCCTCACAATACGTTTGGGCTTGCCAGGTCTGGCCAGCATCTTCCCCCGCCATCGGAGCCAACACACCACCAGGTGGTGATCAGTTGACAGCTCCGCCCCTCTCTTCACCCGAGTGTCCAAAACATGTGGCCGCAAGTCCGATGACACGATTACGAAGTCGATCATCGAACTGCGGCCTAGGGTGTCCTGGTGCCAATTGCACATATGGACACCCCTATGTTTGAACATGGTGTTCGTTATAGACAAACCGTGACGAGCACAGAAGTCCAATAACAGAACACCACTCGGGTTCTGATCGGGGGGGCTGTTCCTCCCAATCACGCCCCTCCAGGTCTTACTGTCGTTGCCCACGTGAGCGTTGAAGTCCCCCAGGAGAACGAGGGAGTCCCCAGAGGGGGTGCTCTCTAGCACACCCTCCAAGGACTCCAAAAAGGGTGGGTATTCTGGACTGCTGTTCGGTGCATAAGCGCAAACAACAGTTAGAACCCGTCCCCCCACCCGAAGGCGGAGGGAGGCTACCCTCTCGTCTACCGGGGTAAACCCCAACGTGCAGGCACCAAGCCGGGGGGCAATAAGCATGCCCACACCTGCCCGGCGCCTCTCACCATGGGCAACTCCAGAGTGGAAGAGAGTCCAACCCCTCTCGAGAGGATTGGTACCAGAACCCAAGCTGTGTGTGGAGGAGAGTCCGACTATATCTAGTCGGAACTTCTCTGCCTCACACACCAGCTCAGGCTCCTTCCCTGCCAGAGAGGTGACATTCCATGTCCCAAGAGTTAGCTTCTGCAGCTGGGGGTCGGACCGCCAAGGCCCCCGCCTTTGGCTGCCGCCCAACTCCCTACGCACCCGACCCCTTTGGCCCCTCCCACAGGTGGTGAGCCCATGGGAAGGGGAACCCACGTTGCCTTTTCGGGCTGAGCCCGGCCAGACCCCATGGGGACAGGCCCGGCCACCAGACGCTTGCCTTCGAGCCCCACCTCCAGGCCTGGCTCCAGAGGGGGGCCCCGGTAACCCACGTCCGGGCAAGGGAAACTGGGGTTCATTTATGTTGCTCATCATAAGGGGTCTTTTTGAGCCATACTTTGTCTGGCCCCTCACCTAGGATCTGTTTGCCATGGGTGACCCTACCAGGGGCTTAAAGCCCCAGACAACATAGCTCCTAGGATCATTGAGACACGCAAACCCCTCCACCACGATAAGACCGTTTGTGTACCTCCACACACATCATGAACAGAATAAGTGCCTTATTGGCATTTGCACTTGATTTAAAAAAAAAAAAAAAAAAAAAAGTTTTGCACTATTTCAATTTCAACAATAAATATGGTGCTGCATTATAGTTTTTTTTTTTTTATTTTTATATATATATATATATATATAACTAGTTGAACGTGTTCTCTTATTTTTCACAGAATGTTTATTTGGAGAAACCTTAAAGTTGTTACATTTATCATTAGTAAAGCATCAAGTGGGGCATCACAATACAATACAACCGCATATATAAGTATCGGTTTGATACCCGTATGGGATTTTTGGAGTTGGACAATACGGGGATATCGATTATTGGTTAAAAAGTCAAAATCGGACAGCTCTAATTAATACTGGCAGTCTATCCCAATGTTTTCTCTTGTTTTCCCAAGCCTGTCATCATACCTGTTCTGTTGAATGATTTATTTTTGTTTTCTTGAAGTATTGTAAATAATATTTCCTTTTTAACAACTACTACCCTTTTCTTCCTCACAGAGCTACTGGCCAACCACACTTTTGTCTGAATAAAGTTAGGTTGATAATATTGAATATAGTTATAGAATAGAATAATCACTATTGCAGGTGGTGAAACTACAATATTTAAAATTGTTATTCTGCAGTAATGTTTAGTATATTAAAGTTATGCCACATTGGTATAAGATCCTGTAATTTTTCAACTTTGAGGCTGTTATACAATTTTGTGTATTCAGCTTACAGTATATATACTGCAATGCAATGCAAAATATTGTATTGTAATGTCTTTTTTTATTTTTATAACTATATTCAAATAAAAAATTCAATTTGAAATATTCAGGGCCATGTTGGATAAGTACAGTGAATGCAACAATAGTTATTTGTTGCCATTGCTTTTGTCTTCAGTCCTCGCCACAAGTTGTCAACACAAAAACTTCCTTTGGTGATTTCAGGAGATGCCTATGTCTGATTTAAAATAAAAAATCCTAACACAACAAAGTTAGCCAAAATAAAAGTTGATCATTTGCATGTTCTTCTAACTACTGGATACATTCTGCATTTCCATTTTATTGCCTTGAATTTCCCCACCACACTTAATCAATCTGGCCTACCTACAACAAGTATTAATAGATAATGAGACCAGAACACCCCCGATGGCAAGCAAAGCCGATCCTCTTCAATTATCGTCAAAAGCCTTTTCAGAACACACCTCAAATGATAGACTGTAGCCACTAACTGGGGAGCAGGCTGCTGTCTGTCTCGGGTAGATTAGGGGTTTTTACACATATTCATTCATACTCGTCGCAGGAACAGGTGACAGAGAGAAAAAATAGCAGGGGGCTTCAAAAGAAGAGAGGTGATAACTAAACACCGTTAAATTGGCTGCCTCCGGATTGAGAAGAAAAAGAGTCATCAACTGCATTGCTACGTACATTGAAACTGATGTATCACTGAGGATTAAACAGAAAGTGAAGAAGGAGCAGAAATGCAGGATACACAGCACTCACTGCACTCACCAACTTCTATCTAAATTATAGTATTATCTCTATTTTTTTTTAATTGCACTAATTCATTTTATTTTCTATGCTATCATGGTCTAATATCCCTAGGCTCTCCAGAATCAGTAATACTGATCCATGTAGTTTAAATGGTATTAGCAATGGCACTGTTTAATTACCCGATTAAAATCGAAATTTGGCATGCATGTGGCGAGCCCAAGTAATGTGCTCTGATCTCTTCGGTCAGGGCAAAACCTGATTCAGGCGAATCTCGATCTAACCACGTCATTGCATCTAATAATCGGCATCTCTGCTAAGTATGATGTATTTTATTTACCTAACTATCATGTTTTTAGATAACCATTGGTTTTGAACAGCTGTAAAAAAAAAAAAAAAAAGATGTGACTGTCACGGTTGTGTAGTGCTATATTGAATTTTTGTTTAGTATTGATGGTGTCTCTAATTGAAACACGATATCGGTAGTATCAAGAGGTGGGTTACGTCTAGTCAATCTCCAATGAAAGCCCTGATTTAATAGAACAGTGGTCTGCATCCTGCGGCTCCAGAGCCATATGCAACTAATGCAACCCGCTGATGCTGCTTAGCTTTATATTAAATACATGAATATATGATGAAAATTTATTCTGGCAGTTGAGAGATTTAACAAGATTTAACATAGCTTTAGGAGGGAGATCAAGTCAGGCTCACGGTCTTGTCAGACTTATCAGACTTAGTAAAGTAACAGTTGCCACTCGGAAGGTTCGCCCACCAGTCTTTGCGGCATTCACAGGCTCAAAGACTTGTGGGTACACCTTCCAAGTTGGAATCTTGGCTTTACATAGTTCACTCACGCAGGTCATGAATTCACTAACATACAGTGGGGCAAATAAGTATTTAGTCAGCCACCAATTGTGCAAGTTGTCCTATTTGAAAAGATTAGAGAGGCCTGTAATTGTCAACATGGGTAAACCTCAACCATGACAGACAGAATGTGGAAAAAAAAAAAACAGAAAATCACATTGTTTGATTTTTAAAGAATTTATTTCCAAATTAGAGTGAAAAATAAGTATTTGGTCACCTACAAACAAGCAAGATTTCTGGCGGTCAAAGAGGTCTAACTTCTTCTAACGAGGTCTAACGAGGCTCCACTCGTTACCTGTATTAATGGCACCTGTTTTAACTCATTATCGGTATAAAAGACACCTGTCCACAAACTCAGTCAGTCACACTCCAAACTCCACTATGGCCAAGACCAAAGAGCTGTCGAAGGACACCAGAGACAAAATTGTAGCCCTGCACCAGGCTGGGAAGACTGAATCTGCAATAGGTAAAACGCTTGGTGTAAAGAAATCAACTGTGGGAGCAATTATTAGAAAATGGAAGACATACAAGACAACTAATAATCTCCCTCGATCTGGGGCTCCATGCAAGATCACACCCCGTGGCGTCAAAATGATAACAAGAACGGTGAGCAAAAATCCCAGAACCACACGGGAGGACCTAGTGAATGACATTCAGAGAGCTGGGACCACAGTAACAAAGGCCAGTAACACAATGCGCCGCCAGGGACTCAAATCCTTCACTGCCAGACGTGTCCCCCTGGTGAAGAAAGTGCACGTCCAGGCCCGTCTGCGGTTCACTAGAAAGCATTTGGATGATCCAGAAGAGGACTGGGAGAATGTGTTATGGTCAGATGAAACCAAATTAGAACATTTTGGTAGAAACACAGGTTGTCGTGTTTGGAGGAGAAAGAATACTGAATTGCATCCGAAGAACACCATACCCACTGTGAAGCATGGGGGTGGAAGCATCATGCTTTGGGGCTGTTTTTCTGCAAAGGGACCAGGACAACTGATCTGTGTAAAGGAAAGAGTGTATGGGGCAATGTATCGAAAGATTTTGAGTGAAAATCTCCGTCCATCAGCAACAGCATTGAAGATGAGACGTGGCTGGGTCTTTCAGCATGACAATGATCCCAAACACACAGCCAGGGCAACAAAGGAGTGGCTTCGTAAGAAGCATTTCAAGGTCCTGGAGTGGCGTAGCCAGTCTCCAGATCTCAACTCCATTGAAAATCTGTGGAGGGAGTTGAAAGTCTGTGTTGCCCAACGACAGCCCCAAAACATCACTGCTCTAGAGGAGATCTGCATGGAGGAATGGGCCAAAATACCACCAACAGTGTGTGAAAAACTTTTGAAGAGTTACAGAAATCATTTGGCCTCCGTTATTGCCAACAAAGGGTACATAACAAAGTATTGACATGAACTTTTGGTATTGACCAAATACTTATTTTCCACTATGATTTGCAAATAAATTCTTTAAAAATCAAACAATGTGATTTTCTGTTTTTTTTCCCACATTCTGTCTCTAATGGTTGAGGTTTACCCATGTTGACAATTACAGGCCTCTCTATTTTTTTCAAGTGGGAGAACTTGCACAATTAGTGGTTGACTAAATACTTATTTGCCCAACTGTATATCCCGCTAAATTTGTACTGGGAATTACCAGTCGGGACACCTTCAGACTTGTCCTGTGTTGACGACTTGCCACTCTCTGTGCAGAGATGGCAGGGGACGGGATTTTGTGACGCGGACATAACATCTTTTTTGCTCGGCATTGGCAACAAAATAAACATTTCCACAGATGGACATTGGACTGTCTTTTCCTCGGCTCTATGATCCAGTAGCAATTTAATTTTGTTATTTTTCCAGTTTAATTTTGCTGTCTTTCCAGTTTGCCATGTTGATGATTGCGATGTTCGGTTACCGCTTTTCATCTTAAAGAAAGAGCAAATGACGATCGGCTCGCAATGATATTTACGCCATTTGCCTTCGCGCTAAACAGCTGCTTTCACACATGCCCTGTCTCGGGTAAGTCCTAGACATACTACGAAGCGACCTAGTGATTTAATCAGATTTCAGTGTATGTCTGAATGTGGCTTATACAACTATATACTATGTATGCCACTCGGAAGGTGTACCCACAAGCCTTTGTGACACTCACAGGCTGAATTTCTGATTTCCTTTGTTGTTTGTTGTTATTTGTTAGTCAAATAAGGCAGTGGTCCCCAACCTTTTTTTGCACCACGGAAAGGTGTGATGTAGGCCTTTTTTTCATGGACCAGCTGGGCAATGTGTGGCATAAAATTACAGTAAAAGTAAAATAACAGGACTGGGTTAAAAACGAACATTAAGCAGTCAATTAACCTTTTTTAACAGTGGCCTCTCCTAAAATTTGATTGCAAATATCCTTGGTCACAGGCCTAACGAGTTCTTCTACAATCATGAAATGTTTCGCCATGAGGTATGATGCTCTCAGTGCATTCACTTTGTTGATGTGGTGCCCCTCAATCATTGTTTCTGTCCTTCATGCAGGTGTTTTTTTTTTTTTTTCTTTTAAATTCTAACGACATATCTATCATTCCAGGGTTCTTAGTCTCTATGTGCTGAAGCAGCTTTGAAGGCTTAATTGCTTTGTTTGCTAGCTTTTAGCCACATATTATGCAGAATGGAGTTGGTCTTAGGCTCCTGGTTCAGCAGGTGGTGTTTTCTCGATAAAAAAGCTGTGCAAAGACGTCTGTTTTTAGGTCACCTTCACTAACGTGTGGGCTTATTACTTCCCAGAACAAATTTGATGCGCCAAGTGCACATAGATGCAAAAAGTGCACATATATATATAGTATATATATACAGTGCCTTGCAAAAGTATTCGGCCCCCTTGAATCTTGCAACCTTTCGCCACATTTCAGGCTTCAAACATAATAAGATATGAAATTTAATTTTTTTGTCAAGAATCAACAACAAGTGGGACACAATCGTGAAGTGGAACAACATTTATTGGATAATTTAAACTTTTTTAACAAATAAAAAACTGAAAAGTGGGGCGTGCAATATTATTCGGCCCCTTTACTTTCAGTGCAGCAAACTCACTCCAGAAGTTCAGTGAGGATCTCTGAATGATCCAATGTTGTCCTAAATGACCGATGATGATAAATAGAATCCAAATGTGTGTAACCAAGTCTCCGTATAAATGCACCTGCTCTGTGATAGTCTCAGGGTTCTGTTTAAAGTGCAGAGAGCATTATGAAAACCAAGGAACACACCAGGCAGGTCCGAGATACTGTTGTGGAGAAGTTTAAAGCTGGATTTGGATACAAAAAGATTTCCCAAGCTTTAAAGATCTCAAGGAGCACTGTGCAAGCCATCATATTGAAATGGAAGGAGCATCAGACCACTGCAAATCTACCAAGACCCGGCCGTCCTTCCAAACTTTCTTCTCAAACAAGGAGAAAACTGATCAGAGATGCAGCCAAGAGGCCCATGATCACTCTGGATGAACTGCAGAGATCTATAGCTGAAGTGGGAGAGTCTGTCCATAGGACAACAATCAGTCGTACACTGCACAAATCTGGCCTTTATGGAAGAGTGGCAAGAAGAAAGCCATTTCTCAAAGATATCCATAAAAAGTCTCGTTTAAAGTTTGCCACAAGCCACCTGGGAGACACACCAAACATGTGGAAGAAGGTGCTCTGGTCAGATGAAACCAAAATTGAACTTTTTGGCCACAATGCAAAACGATATGTTTGGTGTAAAAGCAACACAGCTCATCACCCCCCCACTGTCAAACATGGTGGTGGTAGCATCATGGTTTGGGCCTGCTTTTCTTCAGCAGGGACAGGGAAGGTGGTTAAAATTGACGGGAAGATGGATGCAGCCAAATACAGGAACATTCTGGAAGAAAACCTGTTGGTATCTGCACAAGACCTGAGACTGGGACAGAGATTTATCTTCCAACAGGACAATGATCCAAAACATAAAGCCAAATCTACAATGGAATGGTTCAAAAATAAACGTATCCAGGTGTTAGAATGGCCAAGTCAAAGTCCAGACCTGAATCCAATCGAGAATCTGTGGAAAGAGCTGAAGACTGCTGTTCACAAACACTCTCCATCCAACCTCACTGAGCTCGAGCTGTTTTGCAAGGAAGAATGGGCAAGAATGTCAGTCTCTCGATGTGCAAAAGTGATAGAAACATACCCCAAGCGACTTGCAGCTGTAATTGGAGCAAAAGGTGGCGCTACAAAGTATTAACGCAAGGGGGCCGAATAATAATGCACGCCCCACTTTTCAGTTTTTTATTTGTTAAAAAAGTTTAAATTATCCAATAAATGTTGTTCCACTTCACGATTGTGTCCCACTTGTTGTTGATTCTTGACAAAAAAATTAAATTTCATATCTTTATGTTTGAAGCCTGAAATGTGGCGAAAGGTTGCAAGATTCAAGGGGGCCGAATACTTTTGCAAGGCACTGTATATACATACATATATATATATACAGGGTGTTCCAAAATGGTTGACCCCATTCTAAATGCCCATATCTCTGAAACTACTTGATGGAGCTTCATGAAACAAAATACTGAAGCGGGATGCGTTCTTAAGAGTCTTTATTGCTCGAATTGCTGCTCTCCGTGAACTCTCGTACACTCTCTCTAATGAGCCGGAACGCGCGCAGCTCTTTATAGTGTCTGTCACGTGACTGTGACGCAGCCGGTAACGCACTCGGCCAAACAGACACACAAGTTCGGTGGGTGAATTATGTCCAACAAAGGGTCACCACAATACACTATATGTTGAAGGTCAAGTTTAATTGGTTAAATTTACGAAGAAAAGAACAAATATTTGTTGGTTCTATGACAGATTTTCATAAATGTTAAATATGAGCGCCGTCTGTGACTAGGCACACGTCGAGTTGGCATTCGAGCTCATGCCCGACTCGAAACTCAGATTTGAAATTTTTGGTGCCAAGTCCTAATTTGTTTTGTAGTTGGTGCCTTCTTTGCAAAATTTGTGAAGAAGGCACGCTGCACTGTCTTCAGTGACTGAGTCCAAGCATACTAACATGCAAAATGCCTTTTCTTTTGAACTGTATGGCATTTCTTAACCTGAAAAGATAGAAATGCTAAACGTTACACATAAAAACTTGAAACGTTTATCCACAAGCTGTGAAAATTTGAGATCATTCCAACAAAAATTGTCAAAATTATTGGCCTACGAAATGGGTTCAGACATTTTGGAACACACTGTATAGATGCTAGATGCTAGAGCCAATGGATTTCAATGACTAATCTGAACAAAATGACCGGAAGTACCTCGTCCGCCATTGCTGATGTGTGCCGCCCGCAGCACACAGTCAACAGAACCTAAAGTTACTGTTCACATTGACTGACGCTGGGCTGCTATAGGTTTGCAAACACCCCAGCAATGGCGGCCAACCACTAGAGAGCGACGTACACAAACCTCTACTCGGATTAGTCAATAGAGTAGACAGGCATATGTATGTGTCAAGAGTCCAGATTGCAGTCATCAACAAATTATGTATTATTTCTCTGCAGACCGGTAGCAAATGCACCATGGAACGGTACCGGTCTCCAGCCCGGTGGTTGGGGATCCCTGAAATAAGGAACTAAAGAAGTTTACGGAAACATTTTGAGTTATATGTGAGGCTATCAGTCTTATTTCTCTGTGGAAACTTGGTCGAAATGAATCTTTGACTATTATTAAAGGTTGCCAACCCCTACATTAAAAGACTAAACAATAAGAACTAATGCAAAAAATTTCTCCTTGTATTCTAAAAGCAGTCCAGACAAACCTCAATTGCCAGATGGACAAACCTCTCAACATTCAGTGAACATCTTGTAGTCGTTTCACCAATCATATCATGTTTCCCCTCCATGACCGCACTCGCCATTAGAAGCAGCCCACATTATGTGCTAGTAAATTCCAGCCCTATACGTCATTAACCCATAATTGTAACTCTCAATGACTGGACTGTATTCCTTAATTGTTTTGTTATCATTGGCTGCGCGTGGAGGGTTGTATCGTATTTCATTCTGAGCAACAAGATTCTGGTTTTCCTATTCATTTCTGGGCTGTTAGCTTTTACAAGGACTCAATTAAAAGCGTATATCCTCAAGAGAGTTTTATCAGCATTACACAATTAACAGATGGCTATAAACAAAAATGCAGTGCCACTGACCTGTAGAACCTATTACAGAAGAAGCGTTTCCCTCTATCGGTCCTTTGATAGCCTGCACTGCAATCAGGTATTCTGTTCCAGGATACAGGCCTGAAAGGGGGTAAAAAAACGGTAAACTCCAGTCAAGCATAGTACCCAAAATCTGGCTTAATATTTGGTGTGGAAGCTTACCTACGATGGTGTGTTTTGTCCTCGCCTCTTGGCTTTTCTGGACATTTAACTCCTCTTCCTGCCCTGATGGGTCAATGTGTGTGAGCCGGAAGTAATCCACCTCCGCTTGTGGGTTGCTCCAGTCTACCTGGATTGAGACGTCGCTCCGGTCAAGAACTCGGATGTCACTAACTGCTGAGACAACTGGAAAGCAAAAAAACTGAATTTCAATCATACACAATAATTAGTTGAAAGGACTGGTCTTGGTTCTTTCTTGAGTCCTAAAGTTCTTGATGTTCTCTTAGTCTCAGTGATTTCTACTTTTGGCCAAGTCTTGTCAGGTCTTGGTAGTGGTCTTAAGCTCAACACTGTTGAAACTCTTCAATTAAATTAAGAAGCATTCTTATGGGATACGAAGAAGAACTTGCATTGGTTATAGCCCAAAACAAAAGGCAAGGCGCGGGTCACTGTATGTTAGTCAACATTAGATCCATGAGACCCCAGAAGTGTAACTGCACTCGCACCACCTACCTTATACATGAACAATCACAGAGCATCTCAGCTTCTGCCTAGGGGATAATCATTTTCACACTGGTTAAAGTGTCACACTTTTCTGTGTATTTCACTGTCAAATAATGTTAAATGTTTCATTTCGGATTTCAATTAATCTGAAACTGAACAGAAAATAAGCAACGATATTTGCCAAGAAGACAAATGAGGTTAAAAATGAAGTAAACTGGTAAATGTTTCATTTCGAATATCAATAAATCTTAAACTGAAGAGAAAATAAGCATGATTAGTTGCCTTTCGCTCCCTTACTGGAACCTACATGATGTTATGCACTGCACCATGACTACCTACATTCATAGGGCTATAAACAGCCCTTCAAGGGCAACAGTAACTATGATTTGAAATGAGTTAGACGCATCGACTAAATGATACCTGACATGGTCTAAAGTTTTCAACCAGCGAAACGCCTTCATCCAGCTGCTTCCTCTTCCTCACACGGTCAGAAGCCACATGAGGTGTTATGGGGAACACTGCTCAGTGTGAGTTTCATTGACAAGAATAACCACACGTGAAAAATACAAAGCCATATTCCCTGGCCCTCTCGTGCTAATCCTGTCAATCCTATCAATCTCCTTCTACACAACATCAGTCTCCTGCCAGGAGAAGAAGTCCGATTCAAATTTAACATATTTGCAGCAATTTCCTAGTAATGCAAAATTCAACGTTTAACAAACTGGATCCTAAACACTTTTTTGTTGTTTATACATTTAGAGTGAGATTAAAACCACTCACACGTAAAGACATTTCAATGAAAACCAGGAGTGAAAGTGGGCCGGAACGGTCCGGAATGCTATTCCGGTAAATGATTCGGGGCTGGAACGATGCTTTGATCCCGAAAATATGACGGCAACCATCAAAACACCTTTGTTTAACAAACCTGCCAGGCTGCCACACATGCATCTCATTTCCAAGAAGAAAACAATCTACCAACGTCTGATTTACATACACAAGCGTTAACAACAAGCCTAATAAAGTGCTTGTGAAGCATAATCTGTTTCAACCGATATTTATTATTTATTCCACTGAGTTCTGCCGAGCAGCTCAAAGTATCTGAGTCTGACGAGCCGCGTCAATGGGTGCATGCGTGCAGCAAACCACTCTAGACTCAGTTGTCCATTCAATTGGCTGACTGTGATCAGCATGGAAAGTTAGCTCTGATTGGTTCAAATGCACGTTTTCTGGAACAAGAACAAAAGTAGAACAAACTACAGAGGTTGTTGTGACAAATAATAAACAACTTGTTGAATTAATGCAATAAAAAAAAAGAATGCAACAAAAATTTATTATATCTCTATGAGGCAGGAGAGAGGAGAAGACACTAATTTTATCTGATTTTATTTGCTCTGATGGGGAAGTTAAGAACATTTTCCATGTTAATGTGCACATTTGGACTTGTTTTCATTAATTTATGTAAGGCTATTTATATATTACCTTATAATTTAAAGATGTTTGCATTATCTTTGAAATATATTCATTTCAATGTGCATAATGTAATAGTCATTTGTACTCATTATTATTTATTATTATCATAATTGTTATATTACTTGTATCTTTATGATTAAAATAATAAGTCAATGTTAATATTATATTTAATTTTAATGTACATTCTATGCTCTTATTTTCTAAAGTAGTTAAAATTGAGGTTTTGCATTTAGATATGAGGAAATGAGGGGAAATAGTTATTTTCTATACCATTATATTGCACATCATTGGAAAAAATACAATTTTGAATGAAAATTAGTTTGTCTTGTATGCTTTGTTACATGCAGTAGCCTAATGCATATGTAAAACCTGCTGTGTTTTATAGGTATAATTCTTCCAAAAGCAGTTTTCTTTGCATTTTGCTGATTTTAGGAGGTTTGACCTAAAAAAAATTGGCGACCTTTATGTCAGGAAATTCCGGCAATAAATTCCAGCCACTATCACCGTAGATGACACCTAACTCTTTTATATTGTAGTAACTCTTCTGGACTGATTTTGTTTGTTTTAGGATAGGTCCTAGTCTCACCTGTTGTAGCTTCAATCTCTTCCGCCCCACTTTGGATTCCTTTGACGACAGCATGAACTTCAACAAAATAAGTAAGCCCAGATGTCAGGCCCGTGATGAGATAGGAGTTATCCATGTTGGGAACCCGAACCTAGGATATATAATAAAAATTGTGTAGAATTCATCTAAATTGTAAGAGCACAATTAAAAGCATTAAAACACCTACAGAGAATCTAACGGACCTATATAATGTATATGTACTGTATACTGTACATTTTTACCTGCTTTAAGGCACTCCCCTGTCCTCGGGGATGATAAGTTAAAACGTAATAGTCAGCACCAGCTACTGGCAACCACTGTACCAGGAGGGAGATATCAGTTGCTTGGACCAACCTAAGACCTTGAGGACTAAGAGCTGGGGGAAAAAAAAAAACACGTTGTTTGAATTTTAATGTTCAAAATTTGAAAATTTCTTGAAATATCTCATTTTGTTGGGTGTTTTACATAATATTAGCATTACCATCAATCCGTAACCTACGTTTTATTTTGTAGCTTTCGACACCTTGTCTATCATATTTATGAGATAGTATGATTAGTAACTCACTTATCTTATTCTTTGTATTTATCTATGTTTTGTTTAGGGGGTAATTTGACTGGACACTTTCGTGGACAGCCAGGGGTCCTCATTGAGTCCATTATGATGGAATAGCCCTGTGCTGTGGTTTATCACCCAATCCAAAGTACTTTCTGATTAATAAACTACTGTTTTTTGTTTTTTTTTAAGCATAGACTTCACCATTAGTTGACAAGACAGCTCCTACAAACACTGCGCCACGCCTTCCCGTTGGGGGCCAACCCAGGCAAAGCTGTGTTGGCATTCACTGTGATAAACTCAAACACACCTTGCGTTCAAATGCCGGATTTAGTTGGCAACAGGACAAATGTTTTACTGCATACAAGCAGGCAGGAGTGTCTCAAGAGTGATTTGGATAGAGGATTCAAGGTAATTTTTATATAAAAGAGCCCCATGCATGCACTTTCAACTTCAAAAGCTCTTCGTTTTGTGACGGCCGCTATGTTGGATTACACAATTGCGTAATTTTAGCGTGAAATATTTACGTAAAATGAATGATAACTGCCCGTTTTTTTGCTTTTAACCAAGAATCTGGACTGTTCTATGTTCATATCTTTAGAAATTCCAGGATGTAAACATTTATTTAGAATAATTTTCAACTTAAAAAGCTTTTTGTTTTGTGATGGCCGCGATGTTGTATCTATACACAGTAGCATAACTTTTTTATGGCAAAAAAAAGTAGTAATTTAGACACTTCTGCGTCCATACAAAAAAATTCAATCTAAAAATGACGCGGGCCAGATAGTCGATGTTCTGGCAAATTTTGTACCCCAACAGAAATTGCAACTTTCTTTTGCAACAGTTCTGCGAATGCTCGTAGTATTAAAAATAGCTGCGAATACAGCAGTTCCAAAGTAAGCACTACAAACTTTCTTTAAATAAAGGAATATTAAATTACCTTTGATCATGGACGAACATGTAGAAAAGTTCTCCTCAGACACATCCCGCCATGTTAGCTGCATGAAACAACTACATGCCACTCTCTCACTGACTCCCTGATGTCTTCGCTGTCTCGTTAAGCATTAATTTACGCAATTTTCGTGTTGCACATGTATATTTACGTATCTGTGTACTTGTTTATTTAACACCTTTGGATAACATTCAGAGTCCAACGTAACATCCAATGTAAGACGGCTTATTTACCGCCACAAAAGCTTTGGGAGCAAAATATTATAAGGGTGAAAAATTTGACAGAACACCGGCAAGACGTGCTGAGGCAATAGTAACATCGGAATTCAACCTAAATATGTTGTGATTGTATATGGAAAAATGCAAATTTTGCTCTTGTTGCGTAAAATTAAGATGATTCTGCATGCTTTCCTCAAGTAATAAGTTTCTGATGTGAAAATTGAGTGATTTATTAGCTTTTGAAAACTTACTTAGCAAACTTACTTTGCAAAATACAAAAAAAATAGGTTGCCATTTTAGGGAAAAACTCATATGATATGTTAAATATTGCTATTGATTTTGAAAACATAGGTGATTACCTCTGCATTTGGAGATTTTGTGCATCTAGCGTAAAATTTGAGAATTTCATGGCCATTTTAAGTTTATCTATACTTGTATTAAAAATAATCATTGGGATTTTATTAGGGAACAACTTTGAATTTTTTTTTTTTATGTCGCTGCTAATTGAGACTCATATATGCGGGAGGAGCCTGTTTTGGTTTTAGGTCTTGGTTTTAGGTGGCTTTGTTTTGAAAGTATTATAAATATTATAAATAAGTTTTTGAAAATAGGCACCCTACGGATCGGACCTGAGCCCCGTGTGCCGTCAAGTGATAGTGAAGTTTATGTTTAAGGGGATGGATATTTAATTAGCTTTCTTTTCCATTGTTCGGCGTAACTTAATAGTTGCTATAGCTGGATTGCTGACAGAACATAGTGTGATTGGCACAGTAGTTAAAGTTATATATAGTAGTATATCTGACATTACTCTTTAATTACACTGAATTTTTGCGTAAATGCTGAAATACATTACCACACATAGTTATTTATATGCTTTGATAGATTTAAGTGTTACGTGTTCAAATGTGACATACTGGTAGTTTGTATGCGGATAAGGCTGCAATGTAAACTTAAGGTTAGCATGCTAACTAGAAGTTATGAGGTTCAATGTTTGAATTGCTTTGCCTTACATATGTCCTAAAATTATCCTAGATGTGACTTTTAACCAGTGTTGTTAATCTTACTTTGAAAAAGTAATTAATTACAGTTACTATTAATTACTCCCAAAAAGTAATTGTGTTAGTAACTCAGTTACCTGAATGTAAGAGTAATTAGTTACTTGGCATAGTAACTAGTGATAATTTTCATGTTTTTTTTTCTTTTTTTTTTCCTCAAAAAAAAAAAAAAAAAAAACCATAGGTCACACTATGTGAAGTTTAAAAGGTTTTTGGGACAGTTGGCCCTAGCCCAATTCTTTACCCTAATTTACCCTTTACCCTCAATCAATCTTTAAAAGTTGTTAAAATTGCTCCCATTATTGCATTAGCTCCCTTCTGTCTACTTTTGACATGTGTAAGTTTTAAAACTGTTTCATCCTTTAAAGATAGATTCAAGTCAAGATTTTGCTGATTTTAGATAAAAAGTTACTTAGGTTCGCTAGGAAGGTTCTCTACAACAGAGCTTTCCTAAGAAGTGTACTGCTTTAAGATGAAGGCTTTTTACTAACGCATCTAGTTCCTTACTGTAAATGTTGCTAACGCCGCCATGTCTGTCATTTCACATCTAGTTTTATATATATGTGATATCTACCATGTCTACCATATCTACAATATAATGTGGGTGTAGTTTGTAGGCTATCGGCTACAGTCAGGTATTATCGGAGCCACTTAGCATCGCGTTTGCTCGGTGTCACAACTTTTTTGCCTCCTCCCCACTCCTGCTCTGCTCTGTCGTCTTGGTGAGTCCGTCTCCCTCAGACTTTTCTCGCCTCATTCAACCAATGTAGCAACGCATAGTACCACACGCCTTTCCATCCTCAGTAACGGTAACGGCGTTGCCAAGATGAGAAAAGTAATTAATTAGACTACTCACTACTGAAAAAAATAACGCCGTCAGTAACGCTGTTATTATTGTATTGCCGTTATTAACAACACTGCTTTTAACATACTTTTCATCCCTTCTCCTCTTATTTGGAGATCGTGAGGACACTCTGCGGTTGTCAGGCGACCCGAAAGCAAAGCTCTTCATCGGAGGTGATGGAATAACTGATGTCAAGAGGGTGAATAAGAAGGTATGTAACAACGGCGGTGTACCATAACAACACAGCAGCTGCCAAGACACGGCAGTCGGCCAGTCGGCTGTGCAGTTGCATGCTACGCTTTCCACCAATTAGGCAACCTCTGTGGTGGATTAATAGTTGATGAATATTTAGATTTAAATATAAAGGGCTTTGCACGCTGAAACCTGAGATTTTTTTTTTTCTCAGTAAAAAGGAAAATATCTGCGCTGTATAGTTGACATAAGACAGGAGCAGTACCACACTGTATTCATCAGCTTTACTCTTTTAGCAGCTAATAGTTGCTTGTGGTATTTGAGACACTTAAAGCAATCTTTGACCTGAAATAACATGCAAAAAAAAAAATACTTTAAAATGGAAAGACTTCCCTCTAGAATTACATGAACCTAATGAAAAGATCAGGGTACTTCTGCTGTCTAAGTCCACATAGGGTGAAAAACGTTTTTTCAGAGTATGAATCTTAGGTGTTTATTATGCAATCTCTTTTGAAGAACTATATCCATTCAAGTGTTTTTTTCATCAGCATCAGTGTGTATATGTGTGCAAAATGGGGTCTCTCAAAGGTTGTCATTCAAGCTAGAATTGCCAATGACTGCAGGATCCAAAAGGTGCATCTTCAAATATCCTTTAACTAGCTGTATACAACGTATGTGTACAATGGATGTAGCTTATTCTACTGTTAAGGGGCAAGTAGCCATGCTCTGCAGGCAAGAATCCATTTGGGGATAAAGATAGGGCATGAATGTATAGCAAGAGTAATACAGAATTCATACACAGTTGGTATTTTCTAGAATATTACTAAAAATCATGTTTTTCCACCTAGCAGGCAAGAGCATTTTTGACTTTGAAGGGAAATTACCTGCCAACAATCATCATCCTTGTCTCGGAGGTCTTTTTAGAAACTGTCACAAGCTCAAAGTGCGGATAAAATTTTGTGTATCAGCTAGCAGCTGGTTCCCTTTCTGTTCATGTCAACTTAAATTGCAACAGTATGCAATTTCCATTCTATGGCAATAGCAATTTTGTGAACCATACATTTAAGCAGCGAAGGTGCAGCTCTATTGAGGTTCTTTTTTTTTCTTCCTTCCTGTGGTGCTATGTGACCTAATATCTTGAGATATTTGAAGGCCAAAACCACTAAAGCTGATGTTCAGGGGTCAAACCACTGAAAGGAACCCCCACCCATTAGCTGCTATCCTAAAATAACTGCAGGGCAGATTCTTTGAACACGAGAAAAGCAGGTATAACTGTCCAACAGATCACAGATGACATTTTGATGATTTAGCTATAATACAAAGTGAATAAATGTCTACAAACATTTCAGTGTGTGGCCAGTTTTAGCAGGTGGGATGATATTTTGAGTGAACCATGACTGTATAGGCCACTCTGGTCCACAGTGGGTGGTAAAACTGCAGAGACATTTACCTCAAACGTCATGACACCTAAACAATTTAAAGATGTGATTGTCCCTCAACATACAGAAGAAGACTATTTAAGTTACACCCACAGCAACATTTCCAGCAAAAATCTCTCCCACTTGGTAAGGTTCCGGACATGGCACTCCTGGTTATGCTGTCAACACAAGGTGAAAATATAGGAGGTGGTCTCTTTTTTGGTAAGGTAAGCACAAAAACGTCCGGAAGCAAATTGAACATATGATCGTTCTAAGCATACCTTAAAATGATTTTTTTCTGTGTATAAATCACAATATTATGATTAGGAGAATTGGGACGGAAATGTATAAATAGCAATTGCCATTCAACTGCTCTATGATTACTGCAGTATATATGAACGTACAACCCGACAAACAACTTACCTAATGAGCAGTCCTCCCCATAAAAGCCCTGGTCACAGACACACTGGCCATTCACACAAAGGCCATTCCGACTGCAGTCATTGGGACACTTCTGGACACTGCAGTCGTCGCCAGTGAAGTGCGGGAAGCAAACACATTTTCCATCCACACAGCGCCCCTTGTCGTTACAGTTGTCAGGGCACATCTCCTCACTGCAGTCTTCTCCCGTATATCCCTGGTAGCAGACACACTTGCGATCTACGCAGCGGCCATTGTCGTTGCACTCATCTGGGCAGGAAGATATTGAGCAGTCTGGGCCTTCCCATCCTGGGTAACATTGGCAGCTGCAAGTCTCCTCTTGGTAGGTGCCATGGCCACTGCAGCTTGTGTCTAAACCTACGCAACCAAATAAGACAGAGAATCTGTTAGTGGTTTGTTATTCACTTGTTCTTTAACGCAGAATGCATAGAATTTATTTTAGTGCTTCTCAGGACACCTCAAGACACTTTACATTGTATTATTTATTCACCCCAAATTAGCCGCTAAAAAGCTAATACGGCCACTATTGCCCTGGGGCAGACTGACAGAAGCGAGGCAACCAATTTCTGATTACCACTCTATGACAGTAATCTCAGTTCTTGTGAGACCTTGTTCTTATAACACCAACAACGACAGCAGATGTAGCTCAAGGAGTCGGCGTGTTTCCTGTTTTAGGCCTTTTCCCCAATAATAGGTGACTCCGTGCCGGGTCCAGCCTCAGCTCGCCAGATCCGCATAGCAATCACACCCGCTGAACGCCAGATGCGGCCCGTATCATCAATCTGACAGTCCAAATGATAGGTTCACACCGTTCCAGGGCGGACTGCTCGAAATTTAATGTTCGACGTCACAGCAGAGCGCACCCTGAAGACGGCCATCCGCTCTACGACACTAAACAGGAGAACACGCAAGGAGGAGGAGAAACCACAGTAACGTATAGCCCAGATATGGCAAACATGTTACCCAATCTGGGACAGCACTGTGCCAGATTTGTATCAAAACAAATTTCAGTATTACATTTGGGGTCCATTTTGTTCAAAATGTCATACTGTAATGTGCTTATACGGTCCACAACTCAGTAATGTATTTTATATGCCAGTCCTTGTAAGAGCCATATTTATTTTGTTGGAAAAAGGCCAGCAGGGGGCTCTATTGCGTCAACCTGGCAGTCAATTTAACACAACTGAATCGGACAGCAAGTGCGTCTGATTAGGAGCAAATTTTTTTACTATGCCGGGTGTGCCATTTAAACTGTGTGTATTGTGAACACCATCTTTCGGTGTGTTTTTCTTACAAGATTCTGAGTTATTGTCTGTATTTCTGTTAAGGAAGTCATTTTTTCCATCAATAGTAATTTTATGATATATTTTCTCTAACGCATTCGGACAAACAAGAGTGAGTATCAAAAACGACTTCCTAAGGACCATGTACGAGGTTTGAACAGGGTCCCATTCGGAGTTTAAATCCACTGACATAAGGTAACGAGACGATGAAGAACAGGTGGAAGAAGAACACGAGAGGAAGCCGATTAGTAGACACAAGACACACTCAAGGCATAAATGTGAATCAACTAAACTCCAACTATGACACCTTTATTATCTATGAAATCTGTTCATTTGGGTCTTACCTACTGCACCTCCACTGCCACAACATCCCTGAGCACACTGGCTTTTCAGGTAGTTGACTTCCTCTTCTAAGCCATTCACTCTGTAGAGGAGAGACTTGAAGCTCTCAGATTCCGCACAGTCACATGTGGGAGACTGCAGCCTGATCTTGTGCCTGAAAATGACGTTGTTCTCTCCAGTCGGTGTGGTCTCCATCTGCAGACCTACAGCATATGGCCAAATACCACTCATAATGGTGTGCTTTTGTCATTTCTTTTAATGTTTCGTCTAACCTTTTTCATCCTGACTTTGCGGATGCTCCAGTTTGCAATCGGACCCCCCAGGAACGTCAGTATTATAGACATGGATGAAGGTAACTGCTTGCTCATGGGTGGAGGAGTCCACTTTGGTAGCAAAGCTGCATTGCGACACGATGCAGAGTAGGACCAGCAGGCCCCTCCATTGGTGTTTAGCTGTCATGGCTGAAAGAGAAGATGAGAGCAAATTAGAAACAAATCCAGTTTCCTCGAGGATCAAAAAGTTATCCTCTGAACCGGAACCACATAAGTTTATTTCAAGAGCGAAAAGGATTGCTTCATTTAAAATCGGTCACCATTAATGAACCGTCGCAGTGTTAGTTAGCTGTATAATCAAAAGACTAATTTAGCATCAAGTATGATAAAATCCTAATTATTCACCATTCCTTGTGGCTGTGTTAATTTAAAAGCAAAAACAAGAATGAATTTGGATGATACTACATCTGTTTGTTTCTGTGATTATCCATTTACATCACTGGCATGAATTATGCATAATACGATAGGGGAGCTGCAGATGTTTGGCATCACAACGGACCGACTGCATAGTTGCCAGGTTGAAAGGGGGTCAAATTTAAACTTCCCTGGCAACCGTTGACAAAGAACTGAAAACACAAATGCTGTTGACAATTAGTCGTCCTGTATTTAGCAGCAATGCTGTTTATTTATCTGAATGAAAGTAAACCCTTGGATCACACACAGTGGTTCTGTGTTTTGTGATGTTGTCTTTCTGGAAGGAGAAGGATGCCTCGTAACCAAGCCAGCAGCACTATTAATTTTGCCCAGTCAAACATTTGAGACCTCCGCTTGCTGCTGTACAAAACCTTGTCCTCCAACATGATGTCATTGCGTTTAGCCAAACTGATGTCATGTGAACCTAAATCCATTCTGTGGCTTTCCCCGAGAGGGCAAATTACAAACTCTTGAAAAAGCAGAGTCATTTCATCTTTCACAAGGTTTTTTTCACCCCTGAGGTCTGGATATAACTTGTGTCGCACAGACGTGAGGGAATGTGGGAAGTTTGTATGGCCTACTGATAGATATACATAGTAGCAGTGTGCCAATACATTACATCGATTATTAGATTCATCGAGATTCGACACATCCGATTCGATTACGATTCATAAATATTCAAAAACGATGATTTTCACAAATAACTTAATCACAGCCGCTGCTAGCGAAACACAATTCAAGACACGTCTGACACCTTAAGGGGCACACAAGGTGAGGATGGCGGCAGCGGAAATTACTGAGTGAGAGATTTACTCCTGTACAAAAGACTCGAAAAAAATTGTGTATGAGACAGGCAAGCTCCGGGTGGTCGCGCTTTGGGTTGTTTTCTATGCGCAAGTTAGTTAGTTTTTTGAGTGAGAGGGGAACAGAGATAGTTCACTGCTCTTTGCCTTTAAGTTGTCCAGCAGTAGTTTAAAGTCATGTTAATTGAAAAATGTCCTGAGTTTGTTGCTAAGTCCCGCGTGCATCTATAAGAGGTGATTACGCGAACCCTCCTGTACTCTTTAGCCTTTGTTGTTGTTGTTTTTGAGATGTTAACAGTTAGCGCCGAGCACCAAGCTAATTAGCGAATTCGCTATCTTGTATTTTCATGTCCATTTGTGTGTTGCAGAACGTGTAAAACCAGGACTTAGTAAAGCAGTAACACTACAAACATGCAAAATAGTGCAGAAATCTTTGAAAACAAACTATATTCGTTAAAATAAGTCTTATTTCTAAAGGTACTTTATGTTTGTTTCCACAAAATGCGGAATTCATTTCACCAGTGTAAATTTTATTGTATTGTTGAGAGATATTAGTACCGTCTTTGAAACAGCTAATGTTTTTGCACCTTCTTGTGAAAAAAAGCAGCTTAAGGTCAGCTTTGTGCTGCGTTGTTGTGTTTTTATTGTTCCTGCTGGATCCTTAGGTGATTGGAAATAAGAACGTAACGGACATAATTTTGTTTGGCTGCTTTAATTAATGAATACTGTCATATATACCTTGCTTAAAAGTATAACGTAGCCACAAAGTAAGAAAAAAGAAATCCTGAAAGATAGGGGGGAAAAATGCATCGAAAATCTTGATCATCGTAATACCGTAAAGATAATATTCAAATTGTAGCGCCCTGAATCGTAATCGAATCGAATCGTGGGGTGCTTTAGATGGCACACCCCTAATAAGTACAGTAAGTTTAGTTACAGTATATGAAGCCAAGTTGTGTTGCTTTCACTGGTGCCTGGTTATGTACGCTTACAGATTTCATAAGGCAAACCGTCAACATCTTATATAAAAAATAAAGGTAATTTAACCGTAATTTCTATTGCGCTTTCAGTAGGGATGTCCATGGCCGATCATGCCATTTTTCAGAGGATCGGAGTCAGGTGAAAAGGATCGTTTTTTTTATTTATTTAATAAATATATGTATTATATATATTATATTATATTATATTGCTTCATGCTCGTACAGCCTCTCACTCTCCCTCCTGCTGCTTTTCTTGGTCATCAGTGCAGCTGGCGTTTGGTACTTAAAGTTAACGATGTTTGACAGGTTTGTAGCTTTGATCTGGCAAACGAAGTCTCATTAGCTCTATGATCAAAGGCACAAATGTGTTTATCATGGTTTAATCAATCGTCGATGTCGAGAGGCTGTTCTCGGCAGTGTGAGCGTCAAAGCATGAATGAATTTGAGTGGACTCACTCATATGTATTATATCAATGAGAGTGATTAAAATATGGCATTGAAGGTGATGCAATGAAAAATGTCGGTGCGTATACAGTTTGTGCTGGTGCACTTTAAGAAAGAAGTGCAATGCAAAATGTAAGTGTGGAACCTTGGCAATATATGTCGCAAAAATTATTATTATTTCCTATATCGTTCAGGCCTAATTTATATACTGTATATATTTTTTACTTTTTAAGGGATTAAAAAGTATTGTTAAAAAATCCAGAAATACAATGGCATTGCCAAAAGATACATAAATATATACGTTTTATACTCTACAACACTCCCGGGAAAAGCTTTTTTTTTTTTTTTTTTTCAGTATCGGATCGGGACTCTGTATCGGCAGATTCTCAAAATCAGGTTACTCAGACTCGGGTGCAAAAATATGCAATTGGGACATCCCTAGTTTTTAGTTTGTAATGCTGGAACCTTTTTGGTCAAATTGTTGGCTCCTTTAAATCAGGGCTAAAAACGCGATTGTTTACCACAGCATATTGCACACAGCATACTGTCTATATGTTTCAAATGTCAAGTTATTTGCATTTTATTCGTATTTTTTGTTCGTTTTATTTCCATTTCCGATTTCAATTATCTTTTAAGTCTCTTGATAAGTTAATGTGATTTTTATGTAAAATTTTATTTCCTGATTCATTTGTCTTTGCTTTTAATTTTCTTTTTAATTCAATGTGTTTTATACAAATCATTTTATCTCTGTTTGTGGATCTTCATGTGATGTAAAGCATTTTGAACTGCCTTGTGTTGAATTGTACAAACACATTTACAAATAAATTTGCCTTTGCCTTTCCGTCAATGGAGTTCATTTTTTGTGAAACTGCATATAAGTAAGCATGTCAACTACTCTGATGATCATCCTAAATTGTACTCTAAATCAAATTTTAGTTCACTTACCTCGTGAGGATAGGCGGCATGGAAAAAGAATGAATTATTTTTAGTCTACTCTGCTAAAATGTCACTGTTGCTTTTTTTCTATGAACAATCACTTTGATGGCAAACGTCGGGTTTTTAAATTTTTTTTTTTTTATGTTTTTGTTCCCACGTGTGTCTTATTTACAGCATTTTCTATGTTTATTTTAACTCTTTAAAGCCACATGTATCACATTTGATACTTAGAATTTCATGATTTTAATACTCTAATTCTATTTTTATTTATTTTTTTAATTTTTTTTTTCACAAATTTGGAAAAAAAAGGTTCCATTAAGACCTTATTTTTCAAATTTTGGATTCTCAGACAATTGTGTCATGTTGCAGGTCTTTAAGGTTAAGTCCAGTGTGGTTTAAAAATAAATACTGTAGATGAATTAAAAGAATTTGTCCACAAAAATATTAAATACTGTATAATATAAAATGGCAAATTGTCCATATACGTTTAATACACCGAATATGAATTGAATGGATGAAGTAATAATTACCGAAATAAATGCACTGGGTGTGAAACTAATGACATTGTATTAATATATGCATCATGATTTTCAGCAGTTATACTTACTAAATGCATTTGTTTTTCAATATCTGTTTTTAGAGGTTATTATACTTTCTACTAACAGTAAAAATAAAATGAATGTATTTATTCATCATAGCTCTTAAATTGACCTTCATATCAAGTATTAAATCTCGAGAGAAAAAAAAAAAGGAAAATAATATTTTCAGATGTTTCTTTGACTGTTGAGTAGAAAGCTCAAAAACAGATGTGGACGAAAAAGTTCCTAGAAAGTCAATCCCTCAAAATAATCCCACTGGGCCGATTGTGAGCTTGACTATTTGCACTGAAATGTCATCAAGTGGTCTGTAAACGTGCTGAGTTGCCCCTGAAACTATAATATGACCATTATCAGATTAACAAAGATTCTCAGCAGCAGTTACCATGAGAATACCTTACCCTTAAGTGCTATGGAAGAATCTCATAAATAGCCACGGTGCAAAATGTAGGTCTCATTAGAAAATCAAGGTCGATTTGGTTGAACGATTTAAAAACCGAACACAATTCCATGTTAGCTATCGTGCAACACTGGTCAGTGCCAATCCCAAATCGCCTTTTTTTTTGCCATGCTGTGTATTCTTGGAGGTAAAAAATGAATGCAATAAATTTTGCAAATGTAATATGAAACAAATGTGGAAAAAGTGAAATGGTGTGAAAACCTTCCATACGGACTGTACATCCTCCATTGTGTCATTAATGTATAGTGTCACACTACTATTTATGTAGCTGGTAAACCGATTGCCATCTGCACCTCACACCCCACAGTGGAAACACCAGCATGATCACAGTTGACTGTTCCAACTGTTACTGTATTGAACTACCACTTGGTGGAAACATGGCAAAAGTAGTTCAAATTCGCATAGTCAAGTTCAAGACACCGGTTTAATTGCTATTGGTCAAGGGTTTGAGGTTGGTGATTGGCGTCTGTGTGAGAAATCCAAGCCATGACATCACTGTTTAGGGAACACGTGTGGCGGTAGGCGCATCGACTTAAGTGGGTGTTTTATGAGAACGTGCAAATCGACAGAAACAGCGAAGAGGCCTTTCATGTAAAGTGGGTCGCTTCTGTTATCTGAAATGCTTGATGGACAATTGGAATTGAATTGTCTATTGCAGGGGTTGGCAACCAGCGGCTCTTTGAACCCTTTGCTGTGGCCAGTGGCAGACTTGGCAATTTTTGGGGCCTAAGGCGAACATATCCAGGGGCCCTCTTCATGGGTCAGGGGTAAAAAAGGTGAGAAGGGTGTGGAGGAAATATGTTCTGGTACACTAGGGCTGTCCTAAACGACAAATTTTCTCCTGATTGGTCAGCCGACTAGTTTTATAATTAGTCGACTAATCTAATAATTTTCTTTTTTTTTACTAATTTAGCAATGAAATTTTTGTTAACGCTTATTTATTTACAAAACCATTTTGGAACACTTAAATTCTTTATAAAAGTACAAATAATCATGTAATTAACAATAATTAATCACAAATAAACAATAATAAATTCTTTATAAAAGTACAAATAATCATGTAATTAACAATAATTAATCACAAATAAACAACAAGGTTAAATGCTGATAGCATTTACTAGTGCAAAAGAATGGAAAGTAAACAGATTCAGAACACTGACTTTGCCTCTCCAACATTATTCAAAATCGTAAAAAAAATCCAGCATTATTATTATAGTATACTACTATATATAATAGTATTATAATAATTATAATAATTATTCATTGCCAGTCATATTTGTCATAAAGAGTGTCATTTGAAAGCTATTCTTAGTGTAGAATCTGTATTCTGTAGTATTTACTCAACATATAATATTAATTCTGAAGTATATGGGATTAACTCCAGAAATCGTTATTTCTATGACGAACATTACGTGCTTTTATTTTGAAATGTTGACCAGAGGTACATTCGCTAAACCGCTAACCGAAAGCTTTACACACCATAAAAAAATATTCTTCGTCATTGCTTGTGGTATCACTTATAGATTTTTTTTTTTTTCGTAAGCAAATGATGTTAACCAGCTGTTGAGTGTTATTGTATGACTAATTGGAACTGTACTGCATTGTTTCGCCACATGGTGTGTTGTTGTGTATTTTATGTTCGGTGTGACGAAGAAGAAGAAAGTTAAAAGAGGCAGTAGCGGCCTGTTCTCAACTTCTCCCTCACTGCACTTTGGCTCACACGGAGAGCACGTTCGCTCATGTGTTCGAAATAAACGAACAAACAAACGAACTCTGGTCCGCTCACAATTGTGAAGTTTAAAGGGCTTTTTGGGACAATTGGCCCTAGCCCAATTCTTTACCCTAAACTTAACTAGACACAGGGGTATTGTGGATATTGCAATAACTAGATAGTAACCTTTGCTATGTGTGTAAGTCATTTAATATTGTGAATCAACCGTTAAAGTTGTTAAAATTGCTTCCGTTATTGCATTAGTTCCTTTTTGTCTACTTTTGACATGTGTAAGTTTTAAAACTATTTCATCATTTAAAGACAGATTTAAGTGAAGATTTTGCCAATTTAGGAGCATTTTCGATAAAAAGTTACTTAGGTTTGCTAGGAAGGTTCTCTACAACAGAGCCTTCCTGAGAAGTCTACTGCTTTAAGATGACGGCTGTTTACTAACCCATCTAGTTCTTTATTATACATGTTGTTAATGCAGCCGTGTCTGTCATTTGCATCTAGTTCTGTATATACTGTATGTGATATCTACCGAAGCATCATGTGGGCGTAGTTTGTTGGCTATCGGCTACAGTCAGTTATTATTGGAGCCACCTAGCATAGTAGCATCGCGTTTGCAACGGCGTCACCCTCCCTTGCCTCCTCCCCACTCCCGCTCTGCTCTCTCATCTCCGTGAGTCCGTCTTTCTCAGACTTTTCTCGCGTCAATCAACCAACATGGTAATGCACGCCTTTCCCGCCTCAGTAACCGTAATGGCATTGCCAAGATGAGAAAAGTAATTAATTAGATTACTCACTACTGAAGAAAATAACGCCGTTAGTAACGCCTTTATATTCTAATGCCGTTTGATACACAGAATCGGGTTCTAATACGGCAGTTGTGTTTTGCATGCTGAAGAGACCGTGTGAGAGTGACAATGGCCGAGACAGGCGGAGCATCTCGGGGCGGTCGTTTTGTGTGTCTCGCTCTCCTGGAAGTGGCGACAATTTGACAGTCCAAAAAGTCATGAAAATGAGAGCGCCTGTGTGACTTGGGGTACCACGCATTTCCCTTTGGTGGTTTAAATTTCCCCTATGTATTTTTTTATATACTCCAGTTTGCTCGGCATCAACTCAGGAGGTAGCGACCCCGTCGCTGGCAGAGCGACGACTTAATTTATGCTACATTAAGTGCAGCACCACGCTGTGACGCTGCACACTCCCTCCCCTCCCACGAGGGAAGTACAATATTTTCTGTTCTATTTGTCCAATCAGTTAGTAGCCTTTCTTCCACGTGATGCTACTAGGAAAGTTCGGTGGCGCAGTGTGAATGCTGAACCTTTTCAACGTGTCATTTGCAAGTGTTGTTGCGAGGTAGCACTTGTAGCATCATGTGAACAAAAGGCACACTTATTGATTGGACAAATAGAAGAGGAAATACCTCCCTCCTGGGAGGGGAGCGTCAGAGTGTGGTTCTGTGATGCTGCACATAATGTAGCATAAGCACACCCTGAATTAAAAGTATGTTAAAAATAAATGAGCATTTATTCTGCTTTCCAAAAGGCGAATAAACTCCAGTGTTAAGTCAAATATGCACCACATAGTGAGGTGATGCAATTTTATCAACTGTCAATATTCCTCGTCCGTAAGTAATATTTGCTGATGATACAAATTTGTTCTTTTTCCATAAAAATCCAACTGCACTTGAGCAAATCATAAATAGTGAATTAGAGAAAATAGACACATGGTTATAATGTAATAAACTATCTCTAAATATCAATAAAACAAATTACATTGTGTTTTGCTCCCATAAAAAAACAAGCCACTAAACAAATCTACCTAAACATAAACGTAGAAAACATCTAAATAGTCGACTCTACAAAATTCCTGGGAGTCCATATTGATGAGTGCCTCAATTTTGGAAAACATATTGATGATCTTACAACTAAACTGTCAAAATATACTGCTTTTCTTTAAACTGAGACATTATCTCCCACTCTATGCACTTCTCATTTTGTATAAATCTTTTTTTGAACCACACCACAATACTGTAATATCATATGGTGCAACACATATCCAACTTATCTAAAAAAACTGGAAATACTACAGAAAAAAGTTATTTATACGTGCCCTAACATTGTTTGAGTTTAATGCTCCATCTAAAATAATTTTTCACCGCCGCCACCTTCTGAGGCTTAAAGACCACAACTATTACCAAAATGTTTGTGTAATGTATCCGATTATCTATAGACTAAACCATAAATTAGGTGACCGCATCCCAATCTGTACTCCTCAGCACACATATACTACCAGTAACAGAAGAAAACATCAAATCACAGGGAAAAAAGGAAGGCTACAGTGTGCAAGCTTTAGCATTGTGTACAAAGGACCACAGATTTGACAATGAGACAATTTATTGTATTTTGAGTAATGAATTTTAAAGATGAATACAAATGGGTTCAAGTTTCTGACTTCACTGTATATATCAAGATGAACGTCTAACTAAAGTCATGTTTTATGTCTCAAACACTTGGTAAAGGCGGAACAGCATAAATATTTCTGGTAGCCAGGCTCCCCATATAATACCTACTTTATTTCACCTTTAGCCACAGAGACATACGTACAGTATATGATCTTACAAATGGCATCACTCAAAAAAAGTACTGTATATGCTTAACACTAACACAACTTGTCTGTGTTATGTATAACAACATGTCTTGAAATAAACCTGTCCTGATCGTTTTAGTGTGTGGCAAAGTTTAACACAAAATAAGCGGTGTCTACGCTAAACCTCAAAAGTAGGTGCTCTGGGGTCGCCTTGGCAACCAGCCAGTTGTGCGAAGCCTGTTTAACATCAACAGAGATTTTAGTTCAAATTAAAAATTGAAAGGAACAGAGGTTGAAATGTTGAATAAAGTGGAAATTCATCTTAAATGATTGAAATGAATGATTGACCGTATATTTTCAGGCCACTTCTTAGCTCACATAGGATGATGTATTAAGTCAACGAATGTACTAATTTTTACATTTGATTTCTTGGCATTGTCTATAATTTAAAGTGTAAAACTCTGACAGCTGACCGAACAGACTGAACTGTTAAAAAACAAAGTTGGTTGAACTTGAATATTCAAGTCAACCAATTTCAATGGCTTTTTCAAGTTTTAAAAGAAAACTGAAAAGTTCATGCTTTAAGGACACTTCATAGGACACTAGTTTAATGAGTTTGAACTCAACATTTTGAAGTAAATTGGACTTCAGTTTAAGTGAATACCGTATTTTTTCAGTCTATAATTCTCAGTTTTTTTGCATAGTTTGGCTGGGGGTGCGATTTATACTCTGGAGCGACTTATGTGTGAAATTATTGACACATTATATCATTTCACATTTTATTTTGGTGTTTTGGAGTGACACTGATGGTTTGGTAAACTTGTTAGCATGTTCTTTATGCTATAGTTATCTGAATAACTCTTAACGGCTATGTTACGTTAACATACCGGCCACGTTCGGAATTTCGTTGTTCATGCATCATGTAACATTAAGATACTGTACACTTATTCAGCATGTTGTTCTCTATTGTATTTTTATTTTAAATTGCCTTTCAAGATGACATATCTGTTGTATATGTTGGATTTTATCAAGTAAATGTCCCCCAAAAGTGCGACTTATACTCCGGTGCGATTTATATGTTTTTTTTTCCTCTTCATTGCGCATTTTTGGGCTGGTGCGACTTATACTCAGGTGTGACTTATAGTCCGAAAAATATGGTATATAAAGCTGCCTTCACATACTCTTGGAAAGATGATCCTTACCACTTGCTAAGTGGTAATTAGAAGTTAAGTAAATCCTGTTCATGCGCTCTTGTTGTCGTTGTACAAAAAAAATCAAAAAAACATTTCAGACACGGTCTTAATTTTGTTTTTTCGCATGGACAAAACTGTTTTGGACCTTTTAATTCATCTACTACAACAAGATGAGAATGCATCAAAATGCGAACGTTAAGTTTCTGTCTGTAACTGAACAAAACACTTTGATAAATAATAAAGAGTTTTAAAAATGTGTACATTGCGTCAGTGGCGTGGGAAGTGGGTCGCTGAGGGTGCTGCAGCACCTCCTAGTGTTGGGGAGGGGAAAAAAAGTGCTCCCATTGTTCCCAACTCTTAAAAACATTTTCAACACTCTAAAACAGGGGTCTTCAAATACAAATCTTGAAGGTCCACAACTGTTTTTTTTTTTTTTCATTCAAGCATGGGTCTATTTATTAATGTCGGTCAAGTACAAGGATGGTCAAAGGTGGCACAGGTGGTGAAAATTTCATGCACATTCTGATTAAATAAAAATAAATTCACAAAACATTTTCTTGACTTAAAATGAAAATACAAAAAAAACTTGCAAGTACATTGTTTACACATGTACACTAAATAATTGACAAGAGCTCTTAATGAGGTGCAAACATAATGGTTATTGACAGTAACTTTAACTGTAAAGCGCTGCTCAATGAGAGAAATGGCATTTAGGGGTCATGAAGCTGTTTACTCACATCATCAGCCAGTACTTCAGTGCGTCTTGTGGTTGATTAATCTGAGAGTGAGATTTGTTTGTCCTTTTCTTTTCCTTCAAACATTGCTGCCATCACTTCAGTCATACAGTCTTTTATTATTTCTCCATCAGAGAACGGCTATTTATGTTTGTTCAACACCCACGACATTCTGAGTGAGCGCTCGTTGCAATTTGTTGTTGTGTCACAGATTTAACAATAAGCTTGCTTGACTCTTGATATGACTGCTTCAACCTGTTAATTTTTTTTCCTTTTCAATTCTGATTTAGGAGGAAACTTGTCTTCAAAAGAGCTGTGCTCTTTAACATAATGGCGTTTCACATTTTCACTTTTTATCAGAGCAACTGTCTTTCAGCATATTAAGTAGCCTGCATAGGTTTGATACTTGCAGTTGGTAAAATGGACGCATATTTGTCAGTCCATTCCTCATTAAAACATCGATTTTCGTTTTCCACTTTTCTTCTCTCGGTCAACTTTGAGCATGACATTTTGTTAGATTCTGTCTTCTACTGGTGGCATGTAAACAAACATTGCAAAGTGCCGGGTGCGACTCGTGTTTCACACTGCTGCGATCCGTCCACTCTAGCAGCATGCAGGCTCTCTCAGCCAATCAGCGCATCCATGCATACTCTCTCAGCCAATCAGCACATCCATGCATGCTCTCTCAGCCAATCAGCACATTATTGTCATAGGGATGACAACAGAAGTGGGAACATGGAAGATATTTGACTACAAATTAAAGAGAATTTTGCGATAGACCAGTAGCGCATAGCGATAGATCGGCGACTCGAACAAATAATATTTGTAAAAAAAAAGGGTTTTTTATTTTGATTTTTTTGTCTTGTTTTTTTTTTTTTTTTTGAAAAGTGCCATTTGCTCTGGGTCCGCAGAGAGGTGTGCCGTGGTCCGGTCATGGACCGCGGTCCGCTAATTGAGGACCACGGCTCTAAAATATATGATGCCACCATTGTCATCCTTTAAAAATGAAAAAAAGTCCCCTGATCTTAAAACCGCTCCATCTACATTTGCGGTACTTGCGATGAACATTAGTGGACCTCTCTGACTATTCCTATACTCAAAACTATGCATTTTTACTGTACCAATATTTGGACAAATTAATTAAAGTCCTGTATGTAAACTTTATTCAGGTTACAGTTCTCATTTATGTGGTTCTGTAGATTCACAAGTCTGAATAAGTTCTGCCCAAGGTTGGGGATTATTAGTAGTAGACCTCTCTTACTACTCCCATACCAAAAACTATGTTTTTTTACTTTACCAATATTTAGAAAAAATATAATAAAAAGTCCTACATGTGGACTTTGATCTGCTTACAGGTTACCGTTCTCGTTTTTGTGGAACTGTAAATACACAGTTCTGAATAGGTTCAGGCCAAGGTTAGTGAATTTTAGTAGGGGACCTCTCTGTGTTGCTGGCTGCATGGCTTCCAACACCGTCTATGAAGTGGGTCGGTCTTTCACTCCGCCCCTCTAGTCCGCCCCTGGTTTCCTGCGCAGTCTTTTGAAGGCATTGGGAGTTTATCTTAACTTATCAAGTTCAGTTTACTCAGACGTTAAAGTATTTGCCACATATTTTATTATGTAGGTTAATTCAAGTCAGTTAATCAAGTACACAATATTAATTTGATGCTTACTCAAATTCTTTAGTTCTCTTATGTTGATTCTCTTACGTTAAGATTATGCGCAACTTAAAATCTTAGGTTATCATGACTAATACAGTGCTACCTATACATACAAAGTTAATTCTTTCCAGGACCATGTTTGTAAGTCGAAATGGTTGAATGTCGAGCAGGATTTTCCCATAAAAATACATTAAAATTCCATTAATTCATTCCACTGTCCAAAAACCTATACTAAATCCTTGATAAATACTGATGGTACTATTACAAATGGCAACTACACATAGCAAAACAAATAAATTATTAATAAAAAACAGAAGAATAAAATAACAATAATAGTTTCTCTAATAATATAACGAATCGGGTTCTAATGTGGCTGACGTGTTTTGCCTGCTGTACCTGAAGGTACCGCGTCGCTGACATGAGAGACAGGGAGAGGTGCAGCAGATGTATTACTTTCTCTTTTAATGTTTTGTTGAGAACACCGTCAACTAAAGCAGACAGTAGGCGGGTTGTGTCGCACAAGTTCTGAAATAAATGATATAAACGTGGCAAAGTTGGCGATTTCTTTGGCAATGTCACAACAATAATAATTGTTAACTCATAAAGACTGGCAAATGGAGGTCGAAGGAGGACCGTGGATATCGTAGACATTCTACGGCTGTATTGTAAAGCCAGTTCACGGATGCGCACCCCACGCTCATATTTTTCTGTCATTTCCATCTTCATTTCAATGGTAAGCGTCACCTTTTTGCTTGTTTCACCACCTGCTATAACATTCTTGAAACCTGGGTTGATTTCTCTCACCAGAAAATCCGCTGTGCGTCCATCTGCGGCGCTGTCATTTCGTCGTATTTCGGGCATGTGGTCGAAACAAATGGCGTGTCAAATTTTACGTCGGTTGTCGAAAACATCGTTTGTCGAAGCAATCGTATGTCGAGGTATCACTGTATAAAGTTTCATATTTTACAGATCATTAGTGTTTGTAAAAGCTTACTGTGTCAGATAATAAACCCTGGTCATCAACTGAATTAAAAAAAATACATTACATTATTAACATGCGCTGTAAAAGAACATTTGCATTATTATTGAACCACATCTTAATCAGCCTTTGCGCATCCAGACAACCTAACTCAACAAACCCTACAATTACACATTCCTAACAATATCCCCTTCTCCATGTCAAAGTTGATCTATATCAACAAGCCTACAAAATACATGGTTTCTATCCAAAAAAAAACAATCCCTGTGTGTATTTACATACAGCGTGAGTGTGTTGTACTAAGGCCAACATGTCGGGATCCACGGACACTTTCCTTGACAAGCGGAGGTGACAGATGCTGCTGTGTTTGTTTGGAAGCTGTGAACGCTCAAACATTGACCTGACAGAGAGGGTGAGGCAAACAGATGCAGATAGCCCTTCTTGCAAGTACATAGAGAAGGAAAGGAGAGCTATTGAGTGTCAGAACAAAAGGCTGACATTCAACTCATTGGCTACTATTGACAACGGTAGATGTCCCAACCTATTTTGACGGGGAGAGGTCGGCAAAATCGGTTGGACGTCTAGGGCTGTTATTGGCACTGACGCATTAGCATCCATTGCCAGTCCTAGCAGTTTCTTTTCTTCATTTCTTTATTTTCCCTTCAGGCATGACAAATCCAACAGACATACAGCATTTATATGTGTTTACAATTAATTCAGCCCGAAAAGAAAAGGGCAGATGGGAGAAGCCGAAGTTTATTGAGACCCGCCCCCAGTATACCATAGGACGCAGAAAATATTGAAGAACAATTTATGACATTCAGATTGCGTAGTGATTACAAGGTTTTTTTTTTTTTTTTTTTTTTATTTAACCATCACCGTTGATTGTTCATTTTCCCAATAGTCCATTGTCGATCGTGTCCATGTGCTCGTTATGTTGATTAGATCCAGTAGATTAGTTCATAATTCAGTGGATTAGTTCATAATTCAGTGGTTAGTTTATTCAATCGATTCGATCTAGAAGATAGGGAATAGCTGAAGACCAATGGCAGGCCGTGTTCGCCGCCCCCCTTTCGTCGACTAAATGATCGTCGCAGTTTTCATTCCTTGCTGCCTCCCGACAAACATTCATCTCAAGGTTGCGCAGCTTCGTGGTAAGTTGCATCGCCATTCAGGTTGTCCAGTTTAAATCATTTGGACGTCTATCTATGTAATACAGCAGACAACCCCCCTACTCACTCCCATGGAGTCGCTGCCTAGGTGTGAAGGGGGGGTTTCACTCTGGATAGCTGCTATTAGCATCTTAAATATTTGCAAATCCAGGGCTCCCTTGACTTTGTCAAACACGGAGGAACATGGAGATGGCCAGTCGCCGTGTTCTACAATACGATTGACACGGCAGCACTGAATGCATATGTGTTGTATCAGGCATGCACTGGAAGGCAAGAGAGATGGGTGGACTTCTTGGTGGGTCTTGCAAAGGAATCGGCTCACTCTCATGTGGGCGCAAAGAAGGCGCAGAATGAAAAATTGCTTCAGCAACAACTTTTCACACCTAGCCCCAGGAAAAGGGTGAAATGTCATATGTCACCACATAAAAAATGTTATGTTTTGTTTTGTTTTTTATTACACCATTCCTTGTAAATAGTTTCTTTTGTTGTCTTTTTCACATACGTTTCTTTATTGAATGAAAAGGGTTTTTTTGTGCAAAAAACTACTGGCTGTTGTGCATCATCAGCCATCTATCAGCAAAATGACAATTATAGCACCATACATACAGGAAACAGTGCAACTAAATATTCAGTGAGATTGAGACAGCTGTTCTTTCTCAATGCCGTAATGTCAGACAGTCCTCTGCAACAAATCCCCAGCAAAAAAAGTGCTCTGATGTCTTCCGAAATTTGTGAAATCGTGCACATTTCAATCACATTAGACAACCATACTGAGCAGTTTTCAAACACTAAAACATACAGTAAAAAGGTTGTCTGCCCGATTGCCTGCCTGAGCGGTCCACTTTGCGACAAAGCCAAGGCAAGCCTGCCCTGCAAAACACTCAAGATGCTAATTAGAGCAATCCGACCCTGTGGCTTTGCAAGTGTGAATGACTCACAAAAGATATACTGATTAGAATCAGATGACCCTTCTCTGGTAACACAAGTTATTTGCATCCACTGATCCACCCTTGGTAGTTCTAGTGTCTGTTGACATTCCACTGGCCATGCCATTGACGCACATGTATAATCATTTCAATGACGGCCATAAATATCCATGCCAATGACGACCATGTAAGTAAATTCTACTGACGCCGATGTACATCAATACCATGACGCTCATGAATGTCAATTTTATCAGCAGGAAGTGACCAATAATCAACAAGGAGTGACCCCGAAATGCCCCAAAATCATGAGGAAGTGACTCATATAACCAATCGATCCATTTACTAGTTAAATAATCTTTTGTGTACTACTGATGGGAGCTTGCATACTCGTACCACACTTTGAAAGCCACTGCCATACCTAATAACTAAAAAAGTCACTGCACATAATTAATTGCACAAAAAAAAAAAAAAAACAATTGGACATCAATCACCAGTTACAACAGTGAAAATGTAATATGAATATTTGACTTCATGAGCGGATGCAAACTTTAAAATGTTTGTGGTTACATTTCTTTCCTCTTTCAAAGCTTGGAGTCAGCAGGAGTGTTGTTAGAGGTAGAGAGAATCTGATGAAATTGTCCATTATGGCATCTTTCTCTGCACGGGGGCCAGTCATTCTCTGCCGCAACCCTGGCAGGAAGATCAGGGACAGGAAACTAAGGGTGTTTATTGTTCAAGGAGAGATCTTTTGTCTGTGGGGCCGCCAGGTAAAAACTTCCAAAGGCTTCCATGAAAGCTGCTGCATTATGCAACTTTTTTCATAAGGAGCCCACTCTCTCAGGGATGTGAGTCCCTCCATCTCCGCCCTGTCTACACTGTCGTGCATGGCTGAGGGCCTACATCTGGAACTCATTTCCAGAGCTTGTGTAGGTACCCTGGGCCACGCACAGTAGCATTAAATGTAAATCTAACGGATCAGCAGCCCCCTAAGCCAATCAAATCTGTTCCTCGTTATTAAGAATATCTACACTTGAACGTGTTAGCATCTAAAGGGAAATGAGCGTTGACGGGCAATAAAGGATTATCTCACACAACGAGGCCATTGACTGGATAGAAATGCTCTTTTTCGAGGAACTCAAGTCTTTCACACGTGCTGCATTGAGAACATCTACAGTATGAATGCAGTTTTGTCTGACTCAAAGCAACTTATGCTATACCTAAAATTCCCTGAATGACGTGCACCCATAATTTGACATAAATGCCCCTCTTCTCGACAGGGCATCCTTAGTTGATCTGAGTTTTCATAACTAGGCATTTAATTAATCTTTTAAACAAATCACTTCATAATAAAATCTGCTGTTCATAGCAAATTTGTTATCATTTGCCTGGAAAACTTTGTATAAGTGTAAATGTTTACATTTACGTACTCATGCTGTGACTGAATGCATCACATTTTAAACTATGTGACAAGTCAGAATCTTAGAAACACATCTCGGTACACAGTCTAAACCCAAAAATAATTCAGTTACGTGAAAAGGAAATATTTGAGAAGTTATTAAATATGTCAGTGGCATGGGCGTCACCAGACATATTTCACTGTGGCATGTGCCCCAGTATTGATCTGCAGAACCCAGTATAGATTTCACTGGTATTTTTTTTTTTTAAACAAAAAACACTTTGGAGTTTTAAGTCTGCATTGCGTAATCCACAGATTGTGCCTATTTAATATGGTCATTTACCCTGTTCACTCCATATACACAATATGCACATGGCTCCTTAGTATGGTAATTTATGCATGTAACTTTGGCTGTGATAGGCATATGAGTTGACACTTCCGTGGAGCACCTTCGGGAGATTGCTTAGTTCATGAGTATCAGGAGATCTGCGTTCCCAAGTTGGAAAATCGTTCTGATGTGTTGTAAAATCGTGATGTGGGATTAAAAAAAATGGTTGCTACAATGAAGAGTAGCCTATTTTAATGCTCCAATAATACATCACAAGTTGAGTGAGTGTTTGGCGCTTTTTATAGACACCAGGTAATAGAGAATAATTTCTTCGATTACTCCAACATATTTACGGTGCGTGTGCCAAGCTGCCATTTATACAGTCGACAGTGCAAATGATATGACCTGCTTTACAAGTTAGTGCCAGATAAACTGCCCATACTTGTTCATTTTTACCTATGTGTTGATGTTTGTTTGGTCGCCTATTCCCACGAATTTAAAATTGAAGTAGTCAATTAGCTGCCGTCTTTTAGCTAAGTGGCTATGAATGTAATCAAAATTAAATGTGATTTAAGTGAGAGGCTCTCACTCATGAGTTTAGTCTAATATTGTGTTAATATGATATGTGGTATTTGAACTGTATCAATACTGATGCTATTTATTGCTATTTCTTTATACAGGGTCAGGCAAAATGATCTGACACATTTGTAGGTTTTATACAAGTCAAATAAAATAAAGAAACAAAGTGTTTTTATTTTCCAAAAGTACATATAATGCCATTGTTTTTTATTGGGTTTTAAAAATTAAATCAGTCGAATGGGATCTGGTATTATTGTGTTATTATTAATTACCACAGAGGTTATTACCGCTGGCATATTTTCTGGAGTTAAGGCAGTGCGAGGCTAGCCAGTTGATTTTCGTTTCAATGCAGATCCAGTAGCTCCGAATCGGTAACAAGATCGTGTTTCGAGCTGGTACAGGATCATGTCTACCAAGATTAAACTGCAAATGTAACGCTCGTTGTGTTGCAGTAACAAATTGTTTGGAAATAAAACAAAATGGCGTTATATAAAAAAAATTGGCATTATATGTATTTTCGAAAATATAAAGCCTTTTTTGTTTTGTTTTTTTTACTTTATTTGGCTTTTATTTAAACCTACAAATGTGTCAGATCGTTTTTCCTGACCCTGTATGATCAAAAATGAATAGAATCTATCTGTATGAATGAATTGCCTTTTTTGGGGATATAACCTCTAACAATTTTGTATGTGTGCTCATCATGATTTCCAGCTGTTTTACAATAATTTATTTGTTACTGCAGTCCCTGTAATCTGTAACAAGATGTTTTGTATTTTATTTCTATTGGACTCAAACAACATTACTCTTGCAAATCGATATTAGAAAGTTATTTGCCCATAGAAAGGGTAAATAAGAAAGGAGGGATGAGAGAGGTAAGCTGGGCTACCCACCTAGATAACATAAGCCACTTTTAGGTCACAGCCTACCAGTTAAGAAACAAGGATTAATTGCATAACAGTTACAGTGATATATACTCATTTCTGTCCAGACAAAGTAGAGCAGCAGAGTGCAGAAAGAGGTGAAGGAGAGATGTAAGTTGATGAGCATGAGCAGAGGGGAATTGACTCTGAACAAGGGATGTTGTAATTTTGATCTTGAAAACTGATGGCTGAAAAACAAAAAAAGTCACTTTTTTTACAGAAACATGTATTTTGGATTTGATTATATATTTTATTTCTGACTTTTTTCATGATAAGTGCAAAACATTTTTTTTTTTTTTTTTTGCTTGCTCACCAGTGCCCCAGTATTGTATTAGGTCTAGTGACACCCCTGGTAAGTGGGTAAATTAATGCTTCTCTGGTAAGCTAAATTTCAGATAAAATATTTTATGTTTGCCTCAAAAAGCATGCTTGAATATATAAAATCTTTTGTTTTTCATACAAGAAAGTTGCTAATAACTTAATCTTCGGTTTCAAGATATTGAGACATTCATTCATACTGCCAAAGTTTCCCCATTCAATTCACACTGTCAGTGAGAATTTCAAAGACAAACAGTAATTACATGCAATTTTATGATTGAATGCGATTATAGTGCAACAAATTACTCACCCTTGATGGCAGGAATCCTCCTTGTAGCACCTGTTGATGAACCAAAGACCACCACACCAATGGGAATTTTTTTTCTCTCTCTGCTGCTTCAGTTGTTAAACACTCTTCCCAATTGCCTCCAGGCCAATGGGCAGTAATTTGGGAGTGCCTCCTCTCCTTGTGGGATTCAAAGAGGCAGCAAAGAGAAAAAAGGAGGAGGAAGCCAAGGAGGAGAGTGCTTGTGAGCAGATTTTAATGTTTTTATTCTATTTTTCTTAGGCCCCCCACATGGCACTCAGCCTCTTTCCTCACAAAGCTCACTTTTCCATCATCCCAAGGCTTTCTGTACCTTGAATAATATTGGTCTTGTGTCGGGGTTGTGGTGGCAGACGAGGGGTGAAAATAATGTATTCAGCAGAAAAGATGACTGGATAAGGGTTGCAGTCAAGGAGGAAAAGCGAGGGGAAGCTTTATTTAGACTAAGGATAAAGAATCAATGGGGAGTTCTATTTAAAATCACCACAAAACAACTCGTGTTATCAAGTGTAACCGAATACCCCCAATGTCAAGGTTGCAAATACTTAACACTGACAAAAAGTATGCTTTTAAATGTACTTTAAGGATTTACACTCCTTTGAGCAAGAGGAAGCTGTGTGAAGGGTGCTGCATCTTAGGTGAATATTTATTTCACCCAGTATCATTACTGGCTCAAAAACCAACCATCAGAATATTTTTCATTGGGCTCTTGAGCCACCTTTGGGCGCCTCAGTTTTTAAATATAAAAAGTGAGTATTTAATTAAAATGTATGTGTGGCGCTTACAAGATTTAACGCAGGAATTTAGCTTCTCTTTAGAAAGTAGAAAAAGTCAGGCTCCCTTTTTATTACATTAATAAGGCTGCAACAACTAAAATCGATTAAAGTCAATTAATGAATTAGTTGCCAACGAATTTGATAATTGATTTTTGCTGGCAGTTATGAGCTGTCCCATTTGGGTCCTTGTTTGTGTGTAATCTAAGGCCGCGTGTGCCCGCCAGTGATTAAAGAAAGAGAGAGAGAATTCACTGCTACGCTCAGGTTGGGCTGCTGAATCAATAATATTAAGAAGTGTCGAAAGTTTCGATTTGTCTCTTATGTTGTTCTTGTATCCAGTGTGCCTCCGTCATATGGGGAGAGATTTGTCAAAAAGATTTGTAGTCGTATGTATACATTCGTGTTCGTAGATAAAAGATGTGTACTCTGCTCATTTGCGTTCGTACTCTGCTCATTCGTATTTCTCCCCATACCGTCAGAGGTGAGTAAATGATGCCAATTGTATTTTTTGTATTCTTTGTTCATGAGATGCTAAATTTGTTAGCGATTAGGCTAATCAGTGTCCCAAGTGTCCGTTTGTATTGCGTTTTGGAGTAACATATTAGCACGTGAGTTATTGTTAAATAGTAAAGTTGTCTCATTTATTTTTATAAAGAAACCACACACCTAAACCAATTCATATAACAGCTTAGTCTCGTTTCAACACAAACTCCGATTCAAACTGTAAACTTGTCAAACAAGAGAGTGTGCATTAAAATTGGATTTGGATTGTATTTATGAACAGCTTTTGATAAAGAAAACCGATTCATTTCAGTCTGCCTCCTCCTTGTCTGATTTTGTTGTTTAGTTTATTTACAGAAAATAAGTGAGTCATTGATACAATTTATAGCAGTGCTTTGCCCACAAGAAAAAAAAGAGTCAATCAGCAGCACTTTTTTTATTTGAGTGAAGAGGACTTTTGTCTCGTTTGCGTACTGAGAAATTCTTTGTTCTAGACTCAGAACCTTTATCGAAAACTTGAACAAGTTTCATGTACAGAAAACTGATGTATACTACAATTAAGTCAGGAAGCTGTAATAATTCTTTTTTTTTTTTTTTTTTTTTTTAAGGAAATAGTCATTGATTTTGTTTTCATTGTTACTTACAATACACCTATGACAACTTCAAGTGAAATTGTTAAGGTGATTGAAAAAAGTGTCATTTATCCAATTTATCGATTAATCGTTTAATTAACTGTCTGATTAATCAATTCTACAAATAATTGTTAGTTGCAGCCCTAATCATTACCAGCACAATCGGTAGCTATACAGCCTACCTAGCCGCGAGGTGAAGGCTGTGTAGCATCGCTGGGGGCACTGCCATTAGTGTTAATGGCGCAAAGAATTGTGCCTTCCGGGTGACCAGTGTTGTTATCGTCAGCGATGACGATAACGAAAATATTTCGTCACATACAGTTTTTTCATGACAATGACGTCACAATGACACCCTGAAAATGTGTCTAGTAGGACTAAAACACAATGAGGTGGATGCAAATTGTCATTTGACAGCAGGAAAACGAGATGAAAATTCGCTGTAGTTTCCGTCATCAATTCACAATGTGTGATATTTTCTGATGGTTGTTTTCTGATGAGTTGTTAGAACACATTTAGCAGCATTTGGTCGTGTCACTCACGTGCTGATTGGTAAGTTTTGTTTTCTTATCTTGGCTATGCCATGTTGCTTTATCCTTTAAAGGTCTGTGCTGAGTGATCATCACACACTAAACTTGTGGCGTTAGCATAGCGTTTGCGTTAGCATTAGCATTTAGCGCGGTGACTCGGTGTCTTCTTAAAGTCTTGAAAACATTTCACACATAGTTCGTGGCGTCCAGGTGAGTTTAATTAATTACAAATAATGTGCTGTTTTCCTGCTGAGTGTATATTATCATCATGAAAATGGTAATGTCCTTGTTGACAGTTATGTGCTCCTCTGTCATGTTCATTAGAAATTGTTGGAAGCTTATTTATTTATTTATTTATTTATTTATTTATTTAGTTAGTTAGTTAGTTAGTTAGTTAGTTAGTTAGTTAGTTAGTTAGTTAGTTAGTTAGTTAGTTAGTTAGTTAGTTAGTTAGTTAGTTATGTATTCATGGACTAAAACTTTTGAAGTTTTTGGAAGAAAACATTTCGAGAATTGTCGACGAAAACTAGACGAAGACGAACACGTTTTGAAATGATTAAAATATGACTAGGACTATTAAGTGTTTTCGTCCAAAAAACTAAGATGAAAATTAAAATGGCTGCCAAATACTATGAGTGACTGTACATAATTGGTGAATGTCTGACAGAGTGTGAGTGTTCTGTTAATAAAGATGTGGAGAGAGCAAGTCCAGTTTGTTCTGCTTCCTGAAGGGAAGCTAACTTTGTTTGTTAGAGCTTGTAAGCGTCACAAGCTAACATCTTCATCACAGAGGTTAAAAAGTGTTTGCAGCTTCCAGAATTAGTTTTTTTCCGCAGAGACCAGATCTAAATGGCTTTTTGTGTGATAAAGGGCGCCGACCCTTGTTTTAGACATTTTAAAACGTGTGTTATTATGAACAGCACAAGGTAGTTTAAAGTGCCTGTGACACAAAAAAGCATGTTTATTTCATAATACACGCGGTATTTTATGCCCCTGAATGATATGGACCGCTTGGATGTGTGTGGAAGCAATCGCTATTTTTATTTAGTTTTTTGAATCCCGCGCCATGAAAATGAGTGACTTCCGGCTTCGGTCTTGCATTGAGGAGGAAGGCGCTGTGACGTGTACGGTAGAAGACGTCCTCGTCACGCTACAGTGTACTGTTGTGTATGAGGACGAAGGATTCAGCTGATTTTGCGGATTAATACGTTTATTTTTCGCATCACGCCAGCCAAACGGCTGCAGAAAAATCATTCTGTATGAGGGAGAGGCGTATGCGCCTTTTTGGAGTTTCAAAAGGTTCCCATTCACCGTGGATATTGGCCAAGCCCTACTACTGTGGGACCATTGGACTTATAAGGAAGTGAGTAAACATCTTGTTTTGTATTATGTCAAATATGAATACAGCGATTACAAAGTAAACACTACAAACTTCCTTTAAATAAAGGACTACTTATGTTTGATCATTGATAGGCATGTAAAAAGCTCTCCTAATGCTCATTAGCAGCAGCACGTTAGCTGCACAACAACTCCAGCCACCCTCCTCCGGGGAACGAACTGTAAATTGCTCTCCGCCGGGCGGTTTGCCGATCCGCGAAGACAATCGACAACCGGGTCGTCATGTCAAATAATCCAGGCTAGTTATGTGTGATTTTCCGCTTCGAAGACTTTGAATCATCACTCGGTTCGGGTTAGCATGTCGGCTAGCTGTCACGCCTTCTGGTTTGTTTACATTCTCCGAAGCCTGGGAAGGGAAATGACATATTTCCGATTTAGGTGTCATAAAATATCGTTCGGGAGGTGCGACAGTAAAGGTGAAGTGGACAGTTTTGACCATTATGGAGTAATTTTGCTATGTCTCAAGCCATTTATATAGCTTTTGGGGAAAAATACTTGGATAAGAAGAATATCCTGTAAAAATATTGGAGTAGAGAGACTGAAACAATGACATTTTGCGGCTCTCATCGTCGCGTTTTCCTCATTCTGAATAATTCCCCCTCAATGGGCTGAAAAGTAAAACCGATGAGCCCAGTCTACCGCTGCCGTCATCCACCTGTTGGGGACGCTAAAGCCCTATAATGGTAGGCGTGGCTAACCGGCAGATTAAAAGACTAATTTCTCGTCATCTGTGCTTTGCTAAATTGTTGTATATAGTCGAATCGTCTCAAAATATGATTTTAATTCACATAATAATGCCATTTAAGACTTTTTTTCTCGTGTCATATGCTCTTTAAATACAATATTACTTCATTTATTTCCTAATTACATAGTGACACAAAATCAAATTTTCTTCCATTATATGGCAGAATGTCCAAATGCGGCAATACTAATACAACAGAAAATAATTTCAATTGTACAAGCCCAGATTTCACACTTAATATTTTTTAACTGAAACGAGATCATCCCTTTTTCAGCATGTGTATACAGTGTTATCTTCAAATACGAGTTTATATTCACTCAGTTACGATGCTACTAATGCAAAATCATAATTGAAATGCATGGAAATGCCAATTATCCATTCCAGTTTTCCCACAAAAATCAACAACAATATTTATAATGTGTTTTCAGAAATGAAAATAGCCCTCCATGATACTTTATAGTGAGTTAAGTTCTCAGCCACCATGCACGAGGTTCAAGGTTGCTTTTGTATGTCAAAGCAGAAAATCAGCCAATTGATGACTCTCAAAAGAACTTTTCAACTTCACTTCAAAACTTCACTTGTATCTCAAAGCATTTTGTAAAAATATTTCTAAGATGGGATGAAGTGGTGTGAGATTGACATTGTATGTAACCAATACATACCCAACTTATTGTAGGAACTCATTGTGTTTTTTTTTTTTTTTTTTTTCATTATTTCAGCTAATACAGCCAATGTAGTGCAGATTATTTGTAGAAAACAAACCTTTTGTGTCCTGATAGCATTGCTCTCTTCCCCAGCTGGCTTCGTGTTGTGCCATTCGCCTCTTGACAGGTTGCAAATGGAGGGTTTTTTACAATGACAATTAGTTGGTGACAGCTTACACCATGCCGATGAAAACAGTTGCAAGGATTTAAAGCACACTGGGAAAACCCACAATGCATATTAAAGCAGTTTGTCTGCATTTCAATATTATTAATAGACATTTCTTCTTAAATGTGAGTGTATGAAGAATAATGATCACAAGACGCCCCAAGAGTGGCCTATAAGCTTTAAATGCTTTATGTTAAGAAACAAGTCCTCTGTGATCCAGGCAGAGACAACCGGATGCTTCATAATGACACAATCATTATGAAGGATTTACACTTCCTTCCAAAGTTAAAAATAGCAACCTGAAACAACTTGTTTCCTTTAATGGAGTATTCTATCTCATGAGTATCGACTTGTAAAAAATGCAATCATGTGACGCGTATGGAATTATTTTTCCGATCAGAAAGAGATATGGGTGTTTATGCGGTGAGACCTTCAGGATTTAAGATGACGCTTACAGACTCCAGCCAAAGAATGCAGAGAGCATCTGACAAACTGCAGATTTGTATGCAATCTTGAGTGTTCCTAGTAATAAAAGAATACCTCACTTGATTCCACATTAAGTCATTGGAATGATTCTTGCAACATTTCATCTCATGTGAATGTTGATCACATGTGTGATATGTTGTGAATGTTGTTGTACTTAGCTTCAGATTCTAATACATTTTATGAGTCCTGTCCACAATTTTATGCAACGTAAATTTCATATCACGCCACGTGGATGTACAAAGCATAATTTAAATGTTTGGGTTTTTGAAAGCCTTCAATGAGGAAATTAATGCCATATTGTTTTTACAGCTTGACATAGTGGGTGTGTCAAATGTGCTGCCTCATGGTCAAGAAGTTCTGGGTTTGAATCTTAGATCTTTTTGTTCCTATCCAGGTTACTTCCCATACACCCAGAATATACATTTAAGACTTAAATTCATCTTGGAATAAATTGGAAGGAAACACCTTCTAGAACATCTGAACTTTATTTTGGGGCACTGGGAAATATTTTAAATGGTGGCAGGTATTGGCTGACTCCCAATTAGCAAAAGTGTGATTTGTTATTCCCAAACACAAGCAACATAGGCTACTTTTAGACTTGAAGTGACCCGAATTGGATCCATTTATCATCATCGGACACAAGTGAGATTCTTTCTTGACAGTCGGAACAGACCAAGTCACATTGAAGCAAAGATTTTGGAATGTGACCGAGGCCCGAACAGCCCAGTGACCCGAAATCAGAGTTCTTGCAAGGTTCATTTGTATAACTCAGCAACAGGTAATAGCAGGAGGACGGCATAGTCGTGCAAAAGGGGCACGGAAGTGCCAGGCAATGAAACCCCTATACGTATTTAGGCTGCTTGTGATGTCTGTTGTTTTCAGGCTACTGCACACACCTGTCGCCGCGGTGATTTGCGAGCTTACACATGTGCAAAACATTTACAGTGGTATGAAAAAGTATCTGAACCTTTTGGAATTTCAAACATTTCTCCATAAAATCACCATCAAATGTGATCTGATGTTTGTCAAAATTACACAGATGAAAAAACAGTGTCTGCTTTATCTAAAACCCACAAACCATTTATAGGTTTTCATGCTTTATAGAGGATAGTATGCAAACAATAACAGAATGAGGGGAAAATAAGTAAGTGAACCATTACATTTAATATTTTGTGTAAATGTTTGGTAAAAATTGGTTTCAATTGCTCTTTCGGTCTCCTTAGGAGGAGGGTTCATTTACTTATTTTTCCCCCTTCTGTCATTGTTTGCATGCTATCCTCATTAAAAGATGAAAACCTATAAATGTTTGGGTGGTTTTAGTTGACGCAGACAATGCTTTTTCATCTGTGTGGTTTTGACAAAGATCAGCTCACGTTAAGTTGATTTTATGCAGAAGTGTGAGAAATTCCAATTTTACTGTTGACAAAGTGTTTCATCAAGTAATGCAGTGCTTTTCAATTATTTTTGTTACACCCTTCCCCCAGGAAGATGTAAACGTTTTCCTTCCCCCAACTCTCTGCCGCTACTGTAAATAGTATCATTTGCCTATGAAATTAATATGATTATAAGTACACTTCTGCATAACATTTTGTCCTTTTTAATATTAAAGAAAAAAGTAATATAGATGAACTTACAATAAAGTATACGTTTGTTAACATTTTTTTGATTGTAACCGAAAAGATTTGAAACACATTACCGTATTGGCCCGAATATAAGACGGCCCTGATTATACGACGACCACCTCTTTTTCAAGACTCAAGTTTGAAAAAAGACTTTTTGAACACCAAATTAATTTTTATACAGAAAATAATTACAGTACATCTGAAACAAATGATTATAACAATATATTTGAGAGAAAAAGCATGTTATTTTGCCTCATTCAAATCTTAATATCTGAACATTTAAATATGTAAGCTAACGTGCAATCACATTCGTAAACGAATGGCTTCTGCTTTTTGAAATGTAAATAAACCAATCTATAATGATGATAAAATCTATATAGTGATAAAACAACAAAATTGCAGTAACTGCATTAACCATCAAAGTGAAGTCTGACTGTAACTGTAGTCTTGAAACAAATCTGAATAAGGAAAAGCATTGCAATAAAATAATGCATACTGGTTAAACTTGAAATTAGCTGAGATCTGTCATGACAGAACATCGCTTTAGTGATATATGGGTACAATGTGTAGACCGCAAATATAAGACGACCCCCACTTTTTCAGTCTTATTTCAATGCAAAAAAAAATTCTTATATTCGGGCCAATACGGTAATTTGCCGGAATTAATAAAAAAAAAGTCACATCCAAACTGTAAAAATACACTCAAGGTACATTTTTTTAAACCATTTGATACTGAAAAATCCAATTTAATAAAATCAATAAATAACTAGGCCTGCAAGCAGGACTGAACGGGCCCTCGCAATCTAGTGCAACTCGGACGTCACACAACTCGGACAGTGTGCAGGTCAGGGTGGTGGCAGATCGTCCTCTCTAATCATCTCATTAGAACCTAACATGCTCGAAAGTCGCCTCTTTACATTCACACACCTAAGAGATAAAGGGTCGTCACGGCAACAGACCGAGACATGTGGACATAGGCCAAAAAATAAGTATTTCAAAAGGTCTTGAAAATATAATGACCAACCTGAAAAGAACTGGACATATATTAGAAAAATGAGTGACTTTCTATTGCCACTAGTTGGCGCTGTAGGGTTGATGCAAATGACCCCTACAGGACCCTTCAGAGTATGACTCAACAAGCACGAGATGTTTGGCGCAGATATGTTGTAGAAGTTATGACTGTTCAAAACTTGTGGTGAGACGAAATGGCTTCAGTCATTTTCACTTCTCCTGTTGGACTCTTCTGCTTCAACCAAACCTCAGTATTTTTCATCAGGCATCTGAACACATGTCTTATGGCTCCCCCGATGCAGGTTTCAGGTGAATTTTTTTTTTCCTTGGAGGAGGAGCCTGTTTAGTAAAAAAAAAAGGCATTTCCTGTTCCCAATAGGGGGCGCTCGGCCTAATGGGTAATGTTTCAATGCACTCGTGTTAAGGGTGGGATCCCGCACATACATGCCAGATATGAAAAAGATTGAACGTTGTGTCAAGGAGCTATTAGTCTTTTACTGAATTTGTCATTTTGCCGAAAAAATGGCCGACTTAGGTCCATGCCCAGGTCAGACCCATGAATGAAAACGCACCATTTATAAAATTTTAGATCTCCTATGTCTCCTGAATAGTCTCACCACTTTTGAAGATGATCCAACTAACTCCCTCTGTGACAATGTCTCAAATGTGCACCCTGTTAATTGATAAAAATTTCACATTCGATCAAAATACCCAATTTCCTGTTGGGTTTGGAATATGGGTTCAATAGACTTTTTGAAGCAGTTTTGCACAAGGTATCGACTCCCCAAATTTCATTGCTCTACGTTAAAAAAAACCTAATAGGGAACGCCTTTTTGAAAAATTCAAGGGGGCGCCACTGAGCCCTTTTGTTACATTTTTTTGTAACGTTGCAAGATTATTGAAATCCACGCAAATCCGCATGTATGTGCAAAATTTGGTGAGTTTTCGTGCATGTTCAGGCCTCCAAATGTAAACCGTACTACAAATGGATAAAAATGTCACATTCGATCCAAAATACCTGATTTTCTGTTGGATTTGGAAAATGGATGCAAGAGACTTTTTGGAGCAGTTTTGCATAAGGTATGGACTCCCCAAATTTCATTGCTCTACGTTGAAAAAACCCAATAAGAAAGGCCTTTTTTAAGACTCCTTTCTGTTGCCAGTAGTTGGCACTGTAGAGTTGATGCAAATGACCTCTACAAGACCCTCCAGGGTATGACTCTCAACAAGCACGGGAAGTTTGGCGCAGGTATGTTGTATATCTGCTGAGTTATGACTGTTCAAAGTTTTTTGCGAGACAAATTGTTGACGGTCATTTTCACTTTCCTGTTTGAACCCCTCCGCTTCAACGAAACCTCAATATTTTTCATCAGGCATCTGAAAACACGTCTTAAGGCTCCCCTGATGCAGGTTTGGGATCAACAGATTTTTTCCCTTGGAGGAGGAACCTGTCTCGTAAAAAAAGGCATTTCCTGTTCTCACTAGGGGGCGCTAGGCCTAATGGGTAATATTTCAATGCACTCGTGTTAAGGGTGGGATACCGCACATACATGCCAGATATGAACAAGATTGAACGTTGTGTCAAGGAACTATTAGTCATTTACTGAATTTGTCATTTTGCCGAAAAAATGGCCGACTTTGGCACCACGCCCAGGTCAGACCCGTGAATGAAAGCGCACCATTTTAAAAACTTAAGCTCTCATATGTCTCCTGACACGCTTAGTGCTTGGGCCCTAATAAATTCAAATGGATTAGCAACATTAACTCATGAGGACAATATGCCAAACAATTTGACCGACAAAACAAAAATTAATAGAACAAAAAATAAGTTTCATTGGACAGAGGGACAGTTTTTATTTTTGCTGCAGGTAGTATCAGCTCCTTTGCTATGATTTGGGGTTATTTTGCATTGAGCAACTTGGTATGCCACCATATATGATGCTAACTGAGCTCGCTGGTAAACAGATGCAACACTGACGGGGGACGATTGTTGTCAACATTTGGCACGTTTCGCTGTAAAAAATCAAGCTGCTTATCATTGTGATTGGTGTCTAATGTCTTTAAGTGATGTCTTAAATGATTTGGCTCCCTGCTGTCCGCTGAGAATATTTTTAAACACAATAAACAGACTGGTCTTTCCTCGCCTCTCATTGTATTAACTCATTCACTCCCAGCCATTTTCACCGGTGCAACCCCCTTCGCTCCCGGCCGTTTTACTGGATTTTGACTGATTTTGTGAGGCCCACAGAAAATTCTGTTCTATTGCTGTATAAACATGGAACCCACCAAAAGAAAGATTAGACTCTCTTCTTTCAGCAGGAAAAAAATGTTCATATCTTTTTCCATTCTTTAGAAATCAGCATTAGAAAATAGCTTGGTTTGAGCAAATTTCCAATTTCTGATGAAAAAACAGAGAAATTGAGCTTTTTGTGAAAGCATACATTTCAAACATAACTTTGACTTTAACACAGCTATTTGCTTTAGTGACATCCCAAACATCTGAATAATGTTTTCCTTCTACAAAATAACATAAACAAAAAGACAAATACAGTTTTTCATAGCAAAGTAACAATTTATTTGAACATGGCTGGACTGTTGGGCTGGGAGATGACCCTGTTATGGCCGCCGCCGCTGTCTCGGCGGACGGGGTGGGCTTTTCCCTCGTCACTGCCTGAAGTGTCTCATCAAGATGGATTTTTTTTTAGTCTTTCTTTTGTGGTGACCACTGCCTCGTGGCGGAATTCGCCTGGGGAACTTGTGTCGGGTTAGGGTCAGGGTTCCTGGGGGGTAATTGGTTTGGCCGTGTGCGTTTCCGGCTGAGTCGCGGGACACTGGAGGGTGCGGGGGACGCGAGCGGCCGAGCACGGCGGCGCGGGCTCAGCACGGACGCAACGGCATCGTCCGCTGCACTGGTGGTCTCAGTCGTTCTGCTCGGTCGTCCAGCACCTGGCATCCCGGGAGTCCTCCTATTTGTTCTGCTCGGTCGTCCGCTGCCTGGCATCCTGGACATCCTCCTGGTCGTCGCACTTGGTCGTTCGTCACCTGGCGTCCCGGACGTCCTCCCGGTCCTCTTGCTCGGACTTCCCGCCCCTGGCGTCCTAGTCGTCCATTTGCTCGTCTTCCGCCGGTGCCCCGGCCATGCAGTCCAGCCGTTCGTTCCGTTGAATCGGGTTGCGGGTCTTACCAAATGCGCTACTGCCCTCCAGTGGCCAGTTTTATTGCTTTAAAATGGATTTTCAGCATTGTGCTTTGGAGCAAAGTTGCATCAGAACCAGATGTCTCTTGTGAAAAAAAAAACGTAAAAGACGTATAAATACGTTTTTGTAACACTGAAACAATTAAAAATAGAACGTATTTATATGTTTTTGGGAGCAAATGAGTTAAAAGTCAAAGCCAAACGCTACATATGCTTCGTGATATTTATTCGTCTTAGCTCTTCATTTCTCTAATGCTCTTGTTTGGTTCAAAATTACTGCGCACACTGAGTGGACGTGCAATAACACTTTATTCTAGTATGGCAAAAAGTATGTTCCTCAAGGTCACATGCGCCCCATGGGTGTGCGAGCCCCACTATTTGAGAAATACTGAAGTAATGGCTGACTCAGATTCTGAAGAAGACTATTCACCATCTGATGAAGATGATCCGTCGCTCAGTGAGACAGAAAATGACGCTGTGTCCGTCCTTACGAACAGCTTGTCCATGCAGCATGACAGCCAACAAGCTGCACACACTCGAGCCAATGCTTGGCTTGACTGTGTTGGGAGTGGCAGGAGTTGCAGCCATTTGAAAAAGTGATATCGAGGCGATTTTACTTTTCTTAATTTAATAAACTGTGACACCCAAAATGTTAAAGGTTACACAAAACGATCTGACATGACAAAAAAATTGGATTTGTGCGATCTGAACATAGCCATAATGAACATCCATGAGTTACAGCATGCGTAGACAGACATTGTCCTATTAATCTTGGGAACGAACAGAATATTGTTAATTACAATGTAGATGGATGATAGATGAAATGATAAACATTACTGTCAGGTTGGGCCTCCCCTTCATATGCGATTTTGCTCCGTGGAGGAAGTAATTTGTTGAACGCTCGTGCGCACCTGCTGTAGAGCTTCCGCTTCATCTCCTGTCGTCTTACAACCAAGATAAATCGCTCCTCTGCCGCATAGCGCAGGCTTATTCCTCTGGACGACCACCGAATGTGAGAACACCCAGCTGTTGTTTACCGAATGAATTTCGTTTGTCTCGGCGTAATTAACGGGACAAATCACCGCTCCTGCCAGAAATGTCACACACTGATATAATGCCATTGTTTATTCCAGTTTTGTTTGCTCAGAGCATCTCTATAATGTGCTGGCAGATCTCTCGGAACCTATTGTCATTTTACAAGTTATGATGTGGACAATAGTTTTGGGACAACTCCACTATGAGATAAACGTGAAGTGAAAACAGAAAAAAAAACATTGTAACTCATTTTACTCTTTGGCTGTCATTGATAGACATGTAATCCTTTTAAACTGGGTGAGCTGGTGGTGATTTATCATGTCTCAGTGCCGTTGACGGCGATAGACGTCCAATTATTTTTCACTGGAAAGGCTTGCAGCAGAGGTTGGTAGAGACATCGCAACAATAATCACACAAAAATACTTATTAGTCTTGTTTTAGTCATTCTAAAATGTCATACAAATTTCATCTAGTTTTAGTCGACAGTTACTCAATGTTTTTGTGTGTTTTCCTTAACTTTCGGATGAACATTGACAGATGAGCACATATTATAGCATCTACGAGGACAACGCCAACGTGGTGATGATAATACACACTCAGCAGGAAAAACAGTATGTTATTTTCAATTAAACCTACCTGTGAGCAGTGTTGTTAATAACGGCGTTACAATATAACGGCGTTACTAACGCCGTTATTTTTTTCAGTAGTGGGTAATCTAATTAATTACTTTTCTCATCTTGGCAACGCTGTTACAGTTACTGAGGACAGAAAGGCATGCGTTACTATGCGTTACTATATTGGTCGAAAAGTCTGAGGGAGACGGACTCACCGAGACGACAGAGCAGAGCAGGAGCGGGGAGGAGGCAAGAAAGTTGTGACGCCGAGCAAACGCGATGCTAGGTAGCTCCAATAATACTTGTTGTAGCCGATAGCCGGACAAACTACGCCCGCATGTTATGGTAGATATGGTAGACATGGTAGATATCCCATGTACTGTATATAGATATAACTAGATGCAAAATGACAGCCCACATCTTAAAGCAGTAGGCTTTTTAGGACGGCTCTGTTGTAGAGAACCTTCCTCGCGAACCTAAGTAACTTTTTATCTAAAATACTTCTAAATCGGCAAAATCTTGACTTGAATCTATCTTTAAATGATGAAACAGTTTTAAAACTTTCATATGTTGAAAGTAGAGAGAAGGGAACTAATGCAATAATGGGAGCAATTTTAACAACTTTTAACAGTTGATTCAGGGTAAAGGGTAAATTAGGGTAAAGAATTGGGCTCGGGCCAATTGTACCAAAAACCTCCACAAAAAACTTCACATAGTGTGGCCAATGTTTTTTTTTCTTGTTTGTTTGTTTTTTTGAGGAAAAAAAAAAAAAAAAGTTATTATCACCAATTACTTTGCCAAGTAACTGATTACTCTTACATTCAGGTAATTGAGTTAGTAACGCAATTACTTTTTGGGAGAAGTAATTTGTAACTATAATTAATTACTTTTTTTTAGTAAGATTAACAACACTGCCTGTAAGCCACAAACTGACCAAATTAGACTTACTGACCAGAAAAGCCAAGTGGTTCTGTTTTAGACTGGCAGATGCTTGCCATTTTGAAGCCAAAGCTAACACGAACGGGAATGCTACGCTAACGCTAGATGTTACATTTAGCATCTAACGATCACTCAGCACAGACCTTTAAAGGCTAAAGCAGCATTGCATATTCTCTCATGCTAAGATAAGACTACAAATCTTACCGTGTTTCCAAACAAAAAGATGGAACGCAGCCTAGCTTGAGATACATCCTAAACTCTGGTGAGAAGGGAGAGGCGCAGCACATCTCACATGAGTGACCCCACCCAAACAGGGCTACAATACAAGCTGATGTAATCCATGTACAATATGAAAATGTCACGCACTGTGAACATATGACAGAAACGATGTTGCATTTTCGTCTGGTCGTTGTCTAGTCAGACGAAAACTGGCATTCGTCTCGTTATATTCTAGTCTTCTGAGCCATATTTTTAGCTTGTGATCATCATGTCATCGTCATGAAAGAATTGTTCATCGACGAAATTTTTTTGTCATTGGCATTATTGACGAAAACGGCACTGAATAATGAAATGACTTGATTATACCAATCAGACATAACAATACAGTCACATGATCACCATCAAGCTTGCAGTCAAATGTCCTATGATCACGCCGGCCTGTTCAATCGGATGGCGTCTTTAAATCCCTTTAAAAAATTAAACCTTTTCGCATTGAGCACTGTAGTCTTTAGAGCCACGTTTTTAGCTCATTATCATCGCGGCATCGTCATGAAAAAAATTGTTCGTCGACAAAATATTTTTTTTATTGTCATTGTTAACAAAAAAAACACTGAATAATAACATGACTCCATTATACCAATCAGACGTAACAATACAGTCACATGATCACCAACAAGCTTGATTTAAGAAGTCCTATGATCACACCGACTTGTTCAATCGCGTGGCGTCTTTAAAGCCCTGTTGAAAAATAAACCCTTTCGCAAAGAGCGCTGCTGTCAGCATTACTCTAAAAAACGCAGGTTTCAATCCCCCCCCAGTTTTGATTTGGCACCCGTCGAACAAAGAAAACCGAAGATAGGATAGTTTTAGTTTTGTGTTTTCTCCACTAGAGGGAACTCATGCTCTTTGGATGAGTGAATTTTTGTTGCTGTAGACTTTTTTAGTTGTAATTTGATGATTTTTTTTGTCTTTTGTTGGCCTAATGTGATTATGAATTAGGTTACAGAACAGTATAATACAGTACGTATGGACGATGTTGTGCTAGGGGAAAAATACCACTGTTTGAAAAAAAAAAAAAAAAACAATCTAACATTGTAAGCAGTTACTTACAATGTTACTCAAATACTCTTTTAGCCGAATGCTATTTTACTTTTTCTTGAGTAAATATTTTTGGCTGACTATTTTTATTTCAGTAGTATTATTCTGAAGTGACGCTATTCTTACTTGAGTAAAATTTTGGACCACTCTAGCCACCACTGGCAGCCAGTGAGTGATCGCTGCCAGTCCCTCTCAGTCAAAATGGATTAAATAGCTATCACCATCAATGGATTCAGAATGCCTTTAAGCTTTGTTAGTAGTGTACTTTGAACAGAAAAGGGCCTTCCAAAAATTGCAACATGGAACTATTTAAAAGGCGACATACAATATACATAATTTAAATGCACAACAAATACTATACATCCAGTTAAACTGTAAGAAGAACAGCCAAGCCCCCATAGGCAGAGCAGAGCTGCTGATTGCATGTTTCCTTGTGTATCTGGAAGCAGTTTATTTGCTGTGAAGCAGAATCACTGTCCAGGCTACTTGATGCAAAATTGGAAGTGACAGACGCCGCATAAAACATTTGAAATCCTCATGTCTGGCTTGTCTGTGAGTTATTACAAGAATTAACTCATTGTCAGCCATTTCACATTATTACAATATCAATCTATTTCCATTCTTTTTAAACATGAAAAAAATAGTTTGCAGAGTGTTTATGTGGAAACGACGTTATTAGATTTAAAGAAAATACATGGAAACATTTCATGTGTACATTAGCTGAATGCCTCAAAGGCATGTTATATAATCTTTTTTAATATGTGAGTGTATTGACATCAGAGGATTAGGAGAAGATAAAGATAATTTAGGTACAAACAAACCAAGGCCGTGAGGAGGGTTTGTTGAATGGTGGCTTTTGTGTGCTCAGCCATCTTTCCATGAACACACTCAAAGTCTATCGTCAATGTCAAATCAGTACTCATACTGTCTGGTTTCTGCAAACTCAAATTAGAACGCACAGTATGCTGTGTGCTGTGGTCTATACAGTAAGTGCCGTAAGATTGACTGTCGTTTGTGACCTGAATTAAACCAGTTCAGAAAAAAAATTTGATGGTTTTTGTCTTTCTTTGAATTTCATTTAAATGGAGCATTCTGGCTTTTGTCTTTTTGACAGTTTTCTGCTGGCCTGTTTACTACAACAACATAATCAAAACCCAAAATTATGGTTTTTACTTTTGGTGTGCCACCCCAAGATTTTAAGTTGCCCATCTGGCTGCGCCTATGAAACATTTCTGGAGGTGCCACTGTCTCTTTCTGACAAAAAAATCTGAGGCAGAACAAAACTTTGTTCTGAATTGCGAGAATCCTATTGAATTTCAGCCCTAAAAAAGTATATTTAAATTTAGGAATTGTATAGGAATGCTTTCATGCTAGTCGGCAACCATCTGTGGATTTTGGGTCACCTTCTGTGAATTTTGGGTTGATTCCAGGCCGCCTTCTATTTATTTTGGGGAATTTTCAGGTCACTTCCTGTTGATTTGGGCTAATGTCTTGTTTATTTTGGCACATTTCCAGCCCACTACTAAATCATTTGTCCTGTTGGTAAATGTTTGCGCTGCCTATACTTTGTACATATTGGGAAAAAAGTACATACAGCATGTCCACTAATAACACCATGATACACACAAAAAAAAACAAAACCAAAAAAAAAAATTTTGTTCCTGGCTTTGAATCATTTTATTTATGTTGCTTGGGTCCAAATTAAATCAAAAAGTGTTTTGGTTTTGCTGAAATTAGAGGCTATATTCAAAATTACTGATTTTACGTCTTAGTTATCCTAGTCCTAGTAATATTTTTTAAATGTTATTTATTCGTGTTTCAGGTCAAACTTAGGCTAGGTTCATACTGCAGGTCTAAATGCACAATCCCCCGTTCAGACTGCTTTTGTCCATTGAGCCCGTTCAAGTAATACGCATGCGCACTGATTTGCAGTCTGACTCGTGCTGAGCAAGCCGACCCGCATGAGCAGAAACATCAAAACAAATGACTTCACACGCTGGCTATCAATCCGTCATTCCAGGGTGATCATATTTTGATTTCCATAAAGAAGACACAAATAACAGACCTTAACTCATTCATTCCCAGCCATTTTCACCAGTGCAACCCACTTCGCTCCCAGCCGTTTCACTGGATTTTGACTAATTTTGCAAGGCCCACAGAAAAATCTGTTCTATTGCTATATAAACATGGAACCCACCAAAAGAAAGATTAGACTGTCTTCTTTCAGCAGGAAAAAATGTAAGTCCATATCTTTTTCCATTCTTTAGAAATCAGCATTAGAAAATAGCTTAGTTTTAGCAATTTTCCAATTTCTAATGAAAAAACAGAAATTGAGCTTTTGTAAACGCATTCATTTCAAACATAACTTTGACTTTAACACAGCCTTTTTTTTTGGTTTAATTACATCCCAAACATCTAAATAATGTTTTCTTTTTACAAAATAACATAAATAACAAGACAAATAGAGCTTTGATAGCAAAGTAACAATTTATTTACACATAACTAACTGAGAGATGACGCTGTTGTGGCTGCGACGACCGGGGTAAACTTTTCCCTCATCGCCGCCTGTCTCATAAAGATGGATTTTTTTTGTCTTTCCAGCACGCACTCAACGACATCGTCCGCTGCACTGGTGGTCCAGGTCGTTCTGCTCGGTCATTCAGCGCCTGGCATCCCGGGCATCCTCCTGGTTGTTCTGCTCGGTCGTCCTGCGCATGGCATCCTGGACATCTATTCGGGCGTCTTCCGTCGGCGCCCCGGCCGTGCGGCCCGGCCGTTCATTCTATTGAATCGGGTTGGGGGTCTTACCAAATGCGCTACTGCCTTTCAGTGGCCAGTTTTATTGCTTTAAAATGGATTTTCAGCTTTGTGCTTTGGAGCTGAGTTGAATCAAAACCTAGAGATGTCTCTTGTTTAAAAAATAAATAAAAGTAGAAGACATATAAATACGTCTTTGGGACACTCAAAACAATTAAAAATAGAACATATTTATATGTTTTTGAGAGCAAATGAGTTAATAATCCCCATTTAGTGTTATATTCAAAGTTTAAGTGGATTGTCAGAACGCATGCACACGCGTGTATGACGCACACATAAGCCTTACGTGTGTGCGTCAATTTGCCCCGACCCGGCCATTTAAGCAATACTGAAATATTACTTATTTGGCGGACATAGAGAAAACCGAGCATAATCAGGTTTATTCTTTACTTCATTTTATATTTTTAATACTGTAATCAAGCCCGCCTCCTGCATAGAAACCAGATTCAAGCTAGGCGCTACCAAAAATGCACAGCTATCGCTGCCTTTCTGCCCCGTCGCTCTCATTCTTTGCTGACGTAATTGCTGCATGAATTCCGATTTGGGAAACTTGTCAGTTCAGACCCCCACAAAATTCTGGAAAAATGTGGCCCAGATCGGATTAAACCACATACGAAGGTGACCCAGATCGGATTTGAAATGCGACTTGTGCCGTTCAGCCCGTCAAGTTAATGCCCCATTCGAGTCAGAAAAATATGGAAAAAAATCGGATTTGCACATTAAGACCTGCGGTATGAACCTAGCCTAAGGCAAAAATCTGATTTTTTTTGTCATATCTGTTTTTTTTTGGGCGTGTCAGTTCAAACTGCCCCTATTCAAATTTATATCCTAAATGCTAAATCTGGAAACGGTTGGAACTATGCAAATTCACATGACTGGAGACTGGAAAAAAAACAAAATAAAAGCTGGAGCACACAAAATACTCTTTAAATAGTTTCTCCTAAATATGTATTTTTCCTATAGGCTATATTGTTTTTATCACAATGACTCATGTCTAAGAACAGACTGCCACCGTTGACAAGGTTTTATTCATTTTCAAGCAATGTAAACAGACAGTCTGAGCTGCTCCACCAGCTTTTATTTTGTTACTTCCGGTCTCCAGTCATGTGAATTTGCATATTAAGCTAAATATTTAGTTCAGACCATTTCCTGATTTAACATTTAGGATATAGGATAGCCTATAAATTTAGTATTTAAAATAAATATTTAGTTCTGGATTTAAAGAATCAGGTCCAAAACTTCTTATTTAAAAATAAATATTTAAGTTGCCAAAAAATGTTATAAATGTGCAAAAAAAATGAGTCTAAAAATTTTACACCATTTTAAACACTGTGTGGCTCTAATCGTGAGAAAATGTTGTCGTAATTTTCAGCATGTTCTGCTGTACAAACGGCGCCCTATTAGAAAACCGAGCATTCTCAGGCTTATCCTCAACCCATTTTTATTTTTTTATGACTGTTGTCAAGCCCAACCCTTCCCCAAAAGCTTTGTTTAATGCAAGCTAGGCGCTAATAACGCACAGCTGCACCGCTACCGTAGCGCACTATCTCTCTCGCTCTTTGATGACGTAATTGCTGCATGAATTCCGATTTGGGAGACTTGACAGTTCAGACCGCTGTGACATTCTGGACAAATGTGGCCCAGATCGGATGTAAACCACATACGAAAGTGACCAAGATCGGATTTGAAATGGTCCACGTCTATGTGCAGACGGTCAAGTTAGTGCCTCACTTGAGTTGGGAAAAAAACGAAAAAATTGGATTCGTGCATTAAGATCTGCAGTATGAACCTAGCCTAAGTCTATAAAAATAAGTTGGAAAATGTATATACTGTATATATTTAAAAGCATTAGAAAGTACGACATTAAAGAAAAGTGGAAAATAGAATTTTAAAGTCGTGACCATAAACCCAAACTTTTTAGGAAACAAAAGTGTTTTTATATTTCAATGCGACGTAACAAACTAGGAAATACCACTTAGAACTTTGGAACAAAATATGTATCAATTACATGGTGTAATTGAGGCAGATTCATGATAGAAATTGGCAAATGACTGCCCTAAAAATGCCTCTAAAAAACTATGCAACCTGGAATTCCTGTTGTGTGGTGAATGTTAAGAGAGATTTTTTTTCCCTCTCCTACATGTTCCGAAAATGGTGTGGGGCCAACAATTGTAAATATTAAACATCTAATATTTACAATCGTAAATACTTATATGTAAGGTAGCAAACACTGAGTCAGGAGGAGCTACTGGTTTGATTGTATTGCATGTCACAATAGCCATTTGCAAACAAAAAAAAAAACAAAACAAAAAAAGAACAGTCTTCACCTAGTACACCACTTTAGTGATGTTTATCATGGCAGGGATATGTTGGTGGCTCAGTTTACTGACTCTGTCAAAACTATTCTTGTGAACTGAAAAAAAGCAAATGCAGCAGGGAATGTTTGCAGATGTGTTGATTGATTCACATTGAAAGAGAAAACTTGGGAGATTGGGTTTGAAATTCAATCTTTTGTGAGATCCATAGGTGAGCATAGCTGGAATGGTGCACCGTTTAAGACCACCCCCCACTACCACCACACCTGTGGCTGCAAAAATTGCTCATGCCAAAAACCACTAATGTTGACACCCATCCTGGAACATTTTGGACACACTTTGTATTTCTTCCACACCATAAAAAGTAGTTAAAAAAAAAAGGAAAAAAGAGAAAAGAAAATATTTTTGTCTTCATGAGTGGTTTCACTAAAATTTAAACGACAGAGATTTGTATTTGTGTACCTTGCTTTTGTCAAAGCTGATTGGAGCATTTTCAAACTACACCTGTAATTTCACTTTTAGATTCTTTTGGTTCATAAAAGGTTTTGTTAATAAACCCTGAGGGCAACACATTGTACTATCTCGGTGGTCCTGTTGCCAAATGCAAACACAGATGTGACCCCGAGTGACATTTTTTGCCACTTTTACCATCACTAGGTTTCCTTGCACTGATAGAATGTGTAAAAAGGAAAAACACAAGGACCATCCATTACCACTGCACTGAGCACGTGCTTGAATGAAACACAATATCTAATTCACAGAAATTGTGCAGCATCACATACGGTAAAGCTGAGGAGTGGAGTTTCTGGTTTTTTAGATATGTTATCCTTGGCAGAACAAAAGAGGATATACAGTTCAGTAGACCCAGAAGACTGCTAGTTCTCCAAATGTAGAAACACACCGACAGATGACGCTAAGTTGGTGAAATACAGTGTATGTTGCCACGAGAACATGAAAGAGTCCCTGCAGTATTCAGAATACACAATTTTCCAGGTATTGGAAATGATCATGCATATAAAAATATATGGGGCGTAAAACATAAATTATATGTATACTGTGTCTATACATATATATGTATACTGTATGGCGGAAAACACTCAGGTGACTTGAAGTTCCGCTCTGAGACCCTCAATTTGGCCGAATTTCAAAATTGTCGTACTGTATATGCATGTGTGATACATTATTGGAAAGCTTAAAATCTCTGGGGGAAGAAAAAGTTTGAACAGGAGGGCATTTAAATTTTTTTTTGTTTTGTTTTAAACAGCAAAACCCTAACTAGAGGTGAGAGTACGCAGGAGCATAATTAAAGACGCCATGATTTTAATGAGATATTATCGCGGACATACCTTGTTTCAATCCAAAACCTCCATGTAGCATGTATCACCAAATGTCAAGACACAAATGTGAATGGCTACAGCCGGATTTTCTGGGGATTTTATGGGTGAAACATGGTAATATAACAAGGGCCGCGATGCAGAAATCGCAGACATCAAGGAGTGGTCGAGATTTTCTTTTTCATATATTTACCCTTTTAAACGTTTTTTTTCTTCAATTTTTCTTTGTTTGAATCGATTATTTATCATCTAAAATATCGGGGAAAATGCGACAGTAACAACAACAAAAATACTATTAAGCGATAGTTATGAGGTTGATATCCGTGACTTATTTACAGACACCATTTTTTTCATTGAGGCGTGATTTGTTTAAAAGTTTAAAATATGTGAGTGAATAATTTTTTTAAGTCTTTTTTTTTTTTTTTTTTTTTTTTATAACGAAATATTAGACATCAATTAATGATTCTAAGCTCAAAATGACAGACATTTGGAATAATAAATATAATTGCTTACCTTCTTTTTATGGCTGGGTTGAAACAAAAGCGGTTGCGCGACATCTGTAAACAGGGGTTTCAAGGGTAAAACGGACAAATTAAAAATAGTTTGGGGGCTTAATGCGCCATGAATCCTATGTCCTATGGCAGCACATATACATATTGTTCTATCAAACACAACAGTTCTTTTGGCTTAAAATGCAGCAGTCTATTTCAAAGAAGGGTGCAAAAGCAGAAACTGCTTTTTCAGTCTTGTCTGTGTTTTCCGCCATACATATGTATATGGCAGAAAACACTCAAGTGACTTGAAGTTCCGCTCTGACACCCCCAATATGGCCAACTTTCAAAATTGTCCGATATGCATGTGAGATACATCATTGGAAAGTCTAAAATCTCAATTTTCTGGGGGAAGAAAAATTTTGAACTGGAGGCCATTTTGGGAAAAAAGGCTTTTTAAACAGCATAACCCTATCTGGAGGCGAGAGCACGCAAGAGCAGAATTACAGACGCCATGACGTTAACGAGATATTATCACGTACTTACCTTGTTTCGATCCAAAAACTCAATGTAGCATGTATAATCGAGTGTCAAGACACATATGTGAATGGACACAGACAGCCGGATTTTATGGGGATTTTCTGGGTGAAACATGGTAATATAACAAGGGTCACAATGCAGAAATAGCAGACATCAAGGAGTGGTCGAGATTTTCTTTTTCATATATTTACCCTTTTAAACGTTTTTTTCCCCCATTTTTCTTTGTTTGGATTGATTATTTATCATCCAACATATCAGAGAAAATGCGACAGTAACAAAAAAAATACAATCAAGCGATAGTTATGAGGTAAATATCTCTGACTTGTTTACAGACACCATTTTTTTCATTGTGACACAGTTTGTTTAAAAGTTTAAAATATGTGAATGAATAATTTTTTAAGGTCCTTTTTTTTTCCAAACGAAATATGAGACATCAATTAATGATTCTAAGCTAAAAACGACAGACATTTGGAATAATAAATGTAATTAATTATAATTATAATTAACTTCGTTTTATGGCTGGGTTGAAACAAAAGCGGTTGCGCGGCGTATGTAGATGGGGGGTTTTCAGGGTAAAACGGACAAATTAAAAATAGTTCGGGGGCTTAATACGCCATGAATCTGCTACGGCAGCATATGGATATTTTGTTCTATCAAACACAACAGTTGTTTTGGCTTAGAATACAGCAGTTTCTTTTAAAGAGGAGTGCAAGAGCAGAAACTGCTTTTTCAGTCTTGTCTGTGTTTTCTGCCATATATATATATATATATATACAGTGGGGCACATAAGTATTTAGTCAACCACTAATTGTGCAAGTTCTCCCACTTGAAAATATTAGAGAGGCCTGTAATTGTCAACATGGGTAAACCTCAACCATGAGAGACAGAATGTGGGGAAAAAAAAAAAAAAACAGAAAATCACATTTTTTGATTTTTAAAGAATTTATTTGCAAATCATGGTGGTAAATAAGTATTTGGTCTGTACCAAAAGTTCATTTTAATACTTTGTTATCATCATGCTTTGGGGCTGTTTTTCTACAAAGTGACCAGGACGACTGATCTGTGTAAAGGAAAGAATGAATGGGGTCATTTATCAAGAGATTTTGAGTTAAAATCTCCTTCCATCAGCAAGGGCATTGAAGTTGAGACGTGGCTGGGTCTTTCAGCATGACAATGATCCCAAACACACAGCCAGGCAAGCCATGAGTGGCTTGGTAAGAAGTATTTCAAGGTCCTGGAGTGGCCTAGCCAGTCTCCAGGTCTCAACCCCATAGAAAATTTGCAGAGAGAGTTGAAAGTCTGTGTTGCCCAACGACAGCCCCAAAACATCACTGCTCTAGAGGAGATCTGCATGGAGGAATGGGCCAAAATACCAGCAACAGTGTGTAAAAAGCTTGTGATGACTTACAGAAAACGTTTGGCCCCCGTTATTGCCAACAAAGGGTACATAACAAAGTATTGAGACAAACTTTTGGTATTGACCAAATACTTATTTTCCACCATGATTTGCCAATAAATTATTTAAAAATCAAACAATGTGATTTTCTGTTTTTTTTTTCACATTATACATTATATATATATATATATATATATTTATTTATATATATATATATATATATATATATATATATATATATATATATATATATATATATATATATATATATATATATATATATATATTTATTTATTTATATATATATATATAGAGAGAGAGAGAGAGAGAGAGAGGGAGAGAGAGAGAGAGAGAGAGAGAGAGAGAGAGAGAGAAATTGTAACAGATTACAGTTAACTTGCCACTCTATCATGTTTTGCTAAGTGAAGTACAGCCACATCCTCATGAAACGCTAACATCAACCATGTGTCCAAAGTGTCTGAAAGATCATTATTGTGAGAAATATACCAAAAGCAAAATTCTTGGCCAATATCGAAACCAAATATTTGAAACACTTGGCCGAAAAACTGAAAATTGAAAGGCCGAATAATACACATGTATACAATTTAATTTTTAAATCATTTTTTATTATTATTTTTAACTAGTTATTTTCCGAGTAATGCCCTTTGCCTTGGCTTTTTTTTTTCCGATCATGCAGCAGTTATGTTCTAAGTGCCCAGAGGATCCAGAAATTTAGTTTGAAAGTTGCAGTTGCATTTTGAAACCCCTTGGGAGGGTGCGTTTCCGGCAGGAGTGAGCATTTTGTGGCAACGCGTACTTTAGCAGAGGTTCCGTCTTCGTAGCATTCTATTCGGTGGACATAACGGCCGATGAATCCATTATTAATGCGCTTTCTTGGAAGTCTAGGACACTTGAAAAATGGGTCTGATGCCTCTAGTTGCTAAGCTAAATGATACCTTAGTGTATGTTTTTGTGGAACTGTTGTTCACAACAACAACAAAAAAACTACTCCGTTCTAACCGAAACTAGTAAAGCTCTTTACAAGGCTATTACAATCGCTCGTACTCCTTAAGATAAGATTCGCTGTTGTCTTGTGCAACAAGTGGAATCGATCGAGACCCAGGCGAGTGGGCCGCATCCTAGCGGCAACGAAGCCGAGAGAAGTCGTTTCCCGCCGGATTAAACGGCAACTGGCAGAGGGGGTGTGTCTAATTTTGTAGGTGTCACAATCCTATTTGACATCTGTTTCTGTCTCTATCTGTAGAACGTACTCCTAAGTAGGTGACCAACTGAGTGAGCGCTCTTTTGAAATCTTGAGAAAAGTCTTCATTTAAATGTGTGCGCGATGCTCTCAGACATTCCTGAGGTGTGGAAACCAGGGGTCAGTCAGGTCATTAATAATGAGCTGCATCTGCTTCATTCAGATGGGATGGCGATGGAGGGCATTGCAGCGGCGACTACTGCTGACTCAACGTCTCTGTGCGCGTGTGTGTTCTAACCAGATGGCTGAACAAAACTTGATACCATAATGAAGACAGTGTTGTTATTATTTGAAGCTTTACTTAAAAAAACCTCTAAGTCAATATCAACATATGGTGCATTCATTGTATTCATTCAATGGTGTGCTGTTAAAAATGTTTATTGGACAATCCCCCAAAGCAATTTCCGAAAAAGAAAAAAGGAGAGTAACTGGAAATTTTTTATTAATGTTAGCATTTTAATGAGCACGTGGTGTACTTTCACTCACCAACATGATAAATTATAAACATTGATATTTCACTGGCACTATGATATATATATTTTTTTCAAATAGTAAATGAAATACAGCATTAGAAAAAGCTATTGTATCTCAAAGTATTTCATTCAGTTTAAAACGCATGGTTTGACTGTGATTTGAAAATACTTCAACGTGCTTATTTTATTGCACGTGCTGTAACAGACATTGGAAGTGTAGAACAATAAGGTAGTTGAAGCCTTGACAAGTGTGGCTTCACGTGTTCAGCCAACAAGATCTTACGGCGGTAAAGCTATTTATTTTACCCGATGACAGAAATACGGGAAACGTCTCCCTGTCGCATTTTCCTCTCACCAGGAGCTCCATACGTCTCACAAAGGCCCCATAGAAATTGAAAGGAACATTTAATCATTTATTCAAGGGGTTCTTTCTCCTTTTCTTTATATTTCTAACCTGGACTTGTTTGGTCTTGATCAGATTGGACACACTTGAGGAAGCACCGCCAGCATACAGTAAAAAGGAACCATTTCTACAGTTCAGGTTGGTTTCATTTACAGTGGTGCGTGGCTTTTCCATTGGTCTATACAGCTTGCTGACGTATGTAACACCCCACAATACTTCAAATCTTACTTATAAAAACAAAGATTTAAAAATCTAAAGCCTGCAAGATGTGTTGTTTTCTTAATACAGTATATTAGGGTTGCATTTAAAGGGATCAACGGATAGAAAGACTTGTAGTTCTTAAAAGATAAACGTTGTTATGAGTTAAAATAATTTGATATTGAAACCTTTCTTGATGTTTTTGTTTTTATACAATTTGTCAAATTAGTTTACCTAACCTTGCAGGGTGGTGACCTTACGCTGCCGGGCTTCCAGAGTATAACTCTAGCGACATAAACATGTCATCTATTCAACCCTTTCAATTTGAACCTGAGAGGAACATTTATGAGCATGACAACACTGTCGATATTTCAAAAAACGAGCCGCAAAAGCAGTATGAACAGGAAAGACGGGATGAGACGAGACCAAAGTTGGAAGGAAAAAAAACGGTGCTCTGCCTAAATATTTGTTTTGTTTGGATGCATACAGAGACAGAACATACTAAAGATGCCCTAAAAAAATACTTAAACGTAGTAATATCAAATAAGGGTGGTTTAAATATGCTACGTGACTAATGTGGTCAACAGATCAACAATCTGCTTTACAGCTACAGTGCCTTGCAAAAGTATTCGGCCCCCTTGAATCTTGCAACCTTTCGCCACATTTCAGGCCTCAAACATAAAGATGTTAAATTTAATTTTTTTGTCAAGAATCAACAACAAGTGGGACACAATCGTGAAGTGGAACAACATTTATTGGATAATTTAAACTTTTTTAACAAATAAAAAACTGAAAAGTGGGGCGTGCAATATTATTCGGCCCCTTTACTTTCAGTGCAGCAAACTCACTCCAGAAGTGCAGTGAGGATCTCTGAATGATCCAATGTTGTCCTAAATGACCAATGATGATAAATAGAATCCACCTGTGTGTAATCAAGTCTCCGTATAAATGCGCCTGCTCTGTGATAGTCTCAGGGTTCTGTTTAAAGTGCAGAGAGCATTATGAAAACCAAGGAACACACCAGGCAGGTCCGAGATACTGTTGTGGAGAAGTTTAAAGCCGGATTTGGACACAAAAAGATTTCCCAAGCTTTAAACATCTCAAGGAGCACTGTGCAAGCCATCATATTGAAATGGAAGGAGCATCAGACCACTGCAAATCTACCAAGACCCGGCCGTCCTTCCAAACTTTCTTCTCAAACAAGGAGAAAACTGATCAGAGATGCAGCCAAGAGGCCCATGATCACTCTGGATGAACTGCAGAGATCTACAGCTGAGGTGGGAGAGTCTGTCCATAGGACAACAATCAGTCGTACACTGCACAAATCTGGCCTTCATGGAAGAGTGGCAAGAAGAAAGCCATTTCTCAAAGATATCCATAAAAAGTCTCGTTTAAAGTTTGCCACAAGCCACCTGGGAGACACACCAAACATGTGGAAGAAGGTGCTCTGGTCGGATGAAACCAAAATTGAACTTTTTGGCCACAATGCAAAACGATATGTTTGGCGTAAAAGCAACACAGCTCATCACCCTGAACACACCATCCCCACTGTCAAACATGGTGGTGGCAGCATCATGGTTTGGGCCTGCTTTTCTTCAGCAGGGACAGGGAATATGGTTAAAATTGACGGGAAGATGGATGCAGCCAAATACATGAACATTCTGGAAGAAAACCTGTTGGTATCTGCACAAGACCTGAGACTGGGACGGAGATTTATCTTCCAACAGGACAATGATCCAAAACATAAAGCCAAATCTACAATGGAATGGTTCAAAAATAAACGTATCCAGGTGTTAGAATGGCCAAGTCAAAGTCCAGACCTGAATCCAATGGAGAATCTGTGGAAAGAGCTGAAGACTGCTGTTCACAAACACTCTCCATCCAACCTCACTGAGCTCGAGCTGTTTTGCAAGGAAGAATGGGCAAGAATGTCAGTCTCTCGATGTGCAAAACTGATAGAAACATACCCCAAGCGACTTGCAGCTGTAATTGGAGCAAAAGGTGGCGCTACAAAGTATTAACGCAAGGGGGCCGAATAATATTGCACGCCCCACTTTTCAGTTTTTTATTTGTTAAAAAAGTTGAAATTATCCAATAAATTTTGTTCCACTTCACGGTTGTGTCCCACTTGTTGTTGATTCCTGACAAAAAATTAAAATTTTATATCTTTATGTTTGAAGCCTGAAATGTGGCGAAAGGTTGCAAGGTTCAAGGGGGCCGAATACTTTTGCAAGGCACTGTACCACAAGAAAACACAATGCTTAAAAGTATGAAACGGAAACACATGCAAAAAGTATTGTAAGGTAATGTAGAAACCCAATAAAAACACAAATAGTATGTACTTACCGCTTTTAACCGATGAGCGCATGTATTGGACGTCTCGCCGCGTAGAGATTGCAGTAACCCGGTAGTATTTGTCAAGTGACAGTGACAATCTATGTCATCATCCCATAGATTATAGATTATTATAGATTTTTAAATCAATGGCAATGTTTTATGTGTTTCTAATAATATATTTTAGTAAAAGAGAACAATTGTGGCTTATTAGAGCCTGCAAGTCTTTAAATTCGAGGTTTCTTTTAAGATGCTTCATATTTTGCTGATGTATACAGGCAGTCCTCAAGTTGCGAAAGAGTTCAGTTCCTTCGCTGACGATGTCAGATTTTAAAATAAAAATCGAAATTTATTTCAAAATTCTTTGTATAAAGTGTTCGATGGTTGATTTGCAACCGAAGCACGGAACACGACTACTGTAGACTGTATCGGACGCCAACAATACGTAAACAAAACCAGCTCGCCAATGAAGAGTTCAATTCTTGAGTGTTTTACTCGGTTAAATTGTATTGAAAGCATCATTCGCTGTGTCAAAACTCATATTACAGTTTTTGATTTACTGCCATAGCAACACCTTAACAACGAGGGATGCGCCTCGCTGCCGGCCGCTATCTGATGACGTAATTTACAGAAGACCCTGGCAGAACTCCAATACGAAAGTATAGCACTATGCTATCCTTGCCATATGTTTCAAGATTTTCTGGGTTTTACTCACGAGATTCATCATGCCATCTTGATGTGTAGCGATGTAATGCTCGCACGAAGGCTCAAGACTCTATCAATGCACCCAAAAAACCTTCTTTGCAAGGATTTGGACATCTTTTGTGAGAGTCGAGAGGAAGAACTTCTCGCCAGCTCATTGATCACTCTTTTGTTTTCAACATTTTCAGCAACGACAGCTTTAAAAGGCTAGGAGAATACAACGTTGTTTTTTCAAAGACATAAGCAGACCCTTACTGGCTTTTATAATTCTAAAATTTGATGCAATTCTGTTGATATAAGAGGGCAAATCTTACTGCCTGTTCGTTGAAGTGCAACCTGTTTTTTTGTTGTAGTTGCTGGCCTGTCATAAGTTGATAGGACAGCTGACCAGTCGTCTATTCATGTGAATTTAATACATTTATTACTAGATCTAAATAACTACTCTCTGTTTTTGCAATTACTGATAACTATATCACAGAATAACTAAGGAAAGAAAGGCTCAGAGAGCAATCACGATGCTAGACGTAGGCTTACCACTCTTTCTTTCAAGAAGTGTCGACCCGCCAAATGGCGTCATCACGACGTCTGCTGTGCTGAGTAAAACGCCGTCATCTGACGCCTCAGGTCCAAACATGTCAGGATTAATTGTAGATAATCTTTCCTGGAAGCCCTCGTCGTCGCTAACATCATGAAAAATCAATCCTGAACGGCTATTTTCGCTGGAAATATCACTATTGCTGGTGCTTCTATGGATAAAATATGCCATGTCTTTTGTGACCTTCTGTAAATGGTGTCACACTTCCAGATTTAGGAGGGCAGTATTGATAGAGGGCTAAAAAACATAGTTAGATATTTCACAGTCAAGTTTAAATTTGTTAAATTACACCGAAATCCAACAAACTCTCCATCTGCCCATTAACTGTTGGCGACATAAGGTCAAAACTGCATCTGGAGACTAGCAGGTCGCTTTCGCATGACGATTCAACCTCTGAGTGACTAAGAAGAAACTCTGCCGCTAGGAACTAAATGGAGGACGAGGCACGAGCATGGTAAGGTCGAAACACCATAGGTCGAGGACATCGTAACCCGAGGACTCCCTGTATTTAACACTGGAAGTCCCAGGGGGGGTTTGGCCATAAAGAAAGACCAGAAGGGTGTCAGATAGAGGTGTGCATCGGCACTGCCCTCACGATTCGATTCGATTACGATTCGGAGGGCCACGATTCGATTCAATTCGATTCAATTCGATTCAGAGGGTCACGATTCGATTCGGTTCGATTCGGCAATGCATCGTGATGCATTAAAGCCTGGGATGCATTAAAATTCCAAAGCAAAGCATATTTTTCGTGAATCATGAGGCAACACAAGCGGTAAGACATTAAAAAACTTTTTATTGGCTCTTGTGTCACTCCTGGTTGAAGTCAAATGAAAATACTTTCATATATATGTGTGCATATATATATATATATATATGTATATATATATAATATATATCATATATGTGTGTGTGTGTATATATATATGTATGTATGTATGTATGTATGTATGTATGTATGTATGTATATATATATAAAATATATATATATATCATATATATCATATATATGATAGATAGATAGATAGATAGATAGATAGATAGATAGATAGATAGATAGATAGATAGATAGATAGATAGATAGATAGATAGATAGATAGATAGATAGATAGATAGATAGATAGATAGATAGATAGATAGATAGATAGATAGATAGATAGATAGATAGATAGATAGATAGATAGATAGATAGATAGATAGATAGATAGATAGATAGATAGATAGATAGATAGATAGATAGATAGATAGATAGATAGATTAGATAGATAGATAGATAGATAGATAGATAGATAGATAGATAGATAGATAGATAGATAGATAGATAGATAGATAGATAGATAGATAGATAGATATCATATATATATATCATATATATATATATCATACATATATATGATATATATATGATATATATGATATATATATATGCACACATATCTATCTATAGATAGATAGATATCATATATATATATCATATATATATATCATACATATATATATGATATATATATGATATATATCATATATATATATGCACACATATCTATCTATCTATCTATCTATCTATCTATCTATCTATCTATCATATATATATATATATATATATATATATATATATATATATATATATATATATATATATATATATATATATATATATATATGCACACATATATATGAAAGTACAGATCACAGCATTTAATTAGTGGTTTGAATGAGACCAGGGCTTTCTCTTTTTTTTTTACACACAGTAGCAGACTTTCACACAGTGCAACATCTGAACTCCTGTGCAAAATCAGTAATAACAGTCACTGTATTTTAGTCACAACGACCCCAATAAAAATATTTAAGTAAATATTAAAGAAAACGACAAAGAAAATATTGTAGTGCAGCAGCATCTTTATCGCAATATCAATCCAGGGATCAGTTCAATTGCAAACAAAACATCAACGAAATTGCAATGTAGAACAAAAGTAAAATGTAGGCCTAGCCCACTATATATGTGCAATAGAGGTTAGATTGGGCCTAAAAAATCCAACCCAACCCGACACGGCCTGCTGGTATTGAAGCCCGACCCGGCCCGGCCCGAGCCCGATCAATTAGATTTGTAGGCCCAGCCCGAAAAAACAGAATTTTTTTTTTTTTTTTTTTTTGGAGTGACGCGGGGAAAAAACGCAGCAGCAGCAATTTATTTTCATTTTTTGGAGTTGGCAGTTTTCTTAATATTTAAACAGTCTACATATTTTTATGATAATTATAAAAGCATTTACGCAACGAAATAACTCTGGGAAAGTTTAATATATATTTTAAAAAAACAAAATAAAACGGTTTTGCAGACACACAGAGGAGAAGATTCAAAAGGATCACATTTGTGTTGCCTTTGTGTGCATAAATAAAAGCGTCTTTCGTAACGAATCGCAAGCGCCACAGCGGGAGGAGAAGAAAAAGCGGGCGGCGCCACGGCGTTCATGTGCGTGCACAAGCAAATGCACAATACAGAGAGCCTGCTCCCAGTTTTAGCCTTTTTTAAAAAATAATTTATTAGTCGGCGCGGCGGCCCGACCCGACCCGAACGTGAATGCTTAACATTTTGGGCCCGACCCGGGCACAAGATCTAACCTCTAAGAGATAGGACATAACATAACAATGGCTGAAGCGGAGAAAGAGGGAGCGCGAAAGATTATTGATGCACCTAAGACATTGAAAGCAGACATCTGAGACATTTTGGCTTCTACGAGGTTGGTGGAAAACTTGACCAGAGTTATGAGTGTAAAAAATGAAACATGACAATAATAATACAAATGGGGAAACCAAATCCGTTGCATCACTGGAATTGCGCAGGGAAGATTTTTGAGCGTACTTATATATTTTAAAATGCGCTGAATCGATTCGGCTTGTTGCCCGAATCGAATCATCAATGCCCCGCATCGGGATGCATCGCCGCATCGATTATTGTTGACACCACTAGTGTCAGATGACCCTGATACCAAACTGACTACTTGTCTTTTGTCAAACAATAGACCCCTAAAACAAGCAATCAAGCAGACAACCCCCCTACAAACCCCTGTGGAGTCGCTGCTAGGCGTGACGGGGGGGGTTTCACTCTGGATAGCTACAATTAGCATCTTGAATACTTGCAAATCCTGGGCTCGCTTGGCTTTGTCAAACATGGAGGAACTCTGAGATGGCCAGTCGCCGTGTTCTACAATATGATTGACATGGCAGCACTGAATGCATATGTGTTGGATCGGGCATGCACTGGAAGGCAAGAGAAACGGGTGGACTTCTTGGTGGGTCTTGCAAAGGAACTGGCTCACTCTCATGTGGACGCAAAGAAGGCGCAGAAGGAAAAATTGCGTCGGCAACAAACTTGAACACCTAGTCCTGGGAAAAGGGCCAATTGTCATATGTCACATGTGTCATATGTTTTTTATTACACCATCCCTTGTACAGTATACAGTTTATTTTGTTGTCTTTTTCACATACGTTTCTTTATTGAATAAAAAGCTTTTTTGTGCAAAAAATGACTTGTGCTGTGCATCATCAGCCATCCATCATCATCAATATGACAATTATAGCTCCATACATACAAGAAACAGTTCAACTAAATATTCAGAGGGATTGAGACAGCTGTTCTTTCTCAATGCCGTAATGTCTGACAGTCCTCCGCAACAAATCCCCAGCAAAAAAAGCGCTCTGATATCTTCCCAATTTTGTCAAATCGTGCACAATTCAACCACATTAGACTGACATACTGAGTAGTTACCAAACACTAAAACAAATAGTAAAAAGGTAGTCTGCCCGATTGCCTGCCTGAGCGGTCCACTGTCCGACAAAGCCACGGCAGCCCTGCCCTGCAAACGCTCAAGATGCTAAATGGAGCAATCCAACCCTGTGGTTTTGCGAGTGGGAATGGGAATGACTAATGAGGACCTCATTACTCACAAAAGATATTCTGATTGTAGTCAGATGACCCTTCTCTGGATACAAAAGGGTTTTGTATCAACTGATCCACCCTTGGTAGTTGCAGTTTAAATGCCAGATCAACTGTACATACTAAACGACATTATTTTTTGTAAATATGAAAATACAAAATTACCCATTGTACGTATCAGACCAGGGGTCTGCAAGTCGGGTCCTCGAGAGCCACGATCCAGCTTGTTTTCCATGTCTCCCTCCTTTAACACATCTAAATCAAATGATCAGCTCATCAGCAAGCTCTGCAGGAGCCTGATAACAAACCTGATTATTTGATTCAGGTGTTTTAAAGGAGGGAGACATGGAAAACAAGCTGGATAGCGGCTCTCTAGGACCAGGGTTGCAGACCCCTGTATTAGACCCGACCACCTAATGTAAAATTTGGAGTCGGTCAATATAACTACTCTGCTTGATGGTGGTCAGAAGGGCCAGTGGGGAAAATTGGCTCCAGCGCTTCTGCCAGAATGCCCAAGGGCAGCAGTGGCTATAATAATAATTTCTAAAAAGTCATTTTATTTTGCTTGTATTTGCAGGTTTTGATGGAAAACTTTTTTAAGTACGCAGAACTTTTTTAAGTCAACAGATCTGCCATGTCTCATCATTCTTGAAAAAGTGTTTTTTATGTCACCTTAACTAAAAGAGACTGGCGAATGGAAGTCTGAGGAGACCGGCCATATTGTCGAGCCAGTTCACTCACGCACGCCACGCTCATACACTGCTGGCCAAAAGTATTGGCACCCCTGCAATTCTGTCAGATAATGCTCAATTTCACCCAGAAAATGATTGCAATTACAAATACATCCTCATTTATTTTGCTTGCAATGAAAAAACACAAAAGCGAATGGATAAAAAAAGTTAAATCATTATCATTTTACACAAAACTTCAAAAATGGGCCGGACAAAAGTATTGGCACCCTTTGAAAAATCATGTGACGCTTCTCTAATTTGTGTAATCAACAGCACTTGTTACTTACCTGGTGGCAATAACTAAATCACACTTGCAGCCAGTTAAAATGGATTAAAGTTGACTCAACCTCTTTCCTGTGTCTTTGTGTGTACCACATTGAGCATGGAGAAAAGAAAGAAGACCAAAGAACTGTCTCAGGACTTGAGAAGCAAAATTGTGAGGAAGTATGGGTAATCTGAAGGCCACAAGTCCATCTCCAAAGACCTAAATGTTCCTGTGTCTACCAATAAGTGTAAAGCCCATGGCACTGTGGCTAACCTCCCTAGATGTAGACGGAAAAGAAAAATTGACGGGACATTTCAACGAAAGATTGTGCAGATGGTGGATGAAGAACCTCGACTAACATCCAAACAAGTTCAAAAGAAGGGACTCTATGGCAGGATACCGACTTCTGACCCAGAGACATAAAAAAGCCAGGCTGGAGTTTGCCAAAACCTACCTGAGAAAGCCAAAAATGTTTTGGAAGGAAGGTTTTTGGTTGGATGAGACAAAAGTAGAGCTTTTGGGGGAAAAGTCAACAACACGAGTTTACAGGGGGGGAAAAAATAGGCCATCAAAGAAAAGAACACGGTCCCCACAGTCAAACATGGCGGAGGTTCCCTGATGTTTTGGGGTTGCTTTGCTACCTTTGGCACTGGACTGCTTGACCATGTGCATGGTATTCTGAAGTCTGAAGACTACCAACAAATTTTGCAGCATAATGTAGGGCCCAGTGTGAGAAAGCTGGGTCTCCCTCAGAGGTTATGGGTCTTCCAGCTGGACAATGACCAAAAACACACTTCAAAAAGCATTAGAAAATGGTTTGAAAGAAATCACTGGAGACTTCTAAAGTGGCCAGCAATGAATCCAGACCTGAATCCCATAGAACACATGTGGAGAGATCTGAAAATGGCAGTTTGGAGAAGGCACTCTTCAAATCTCAGAGACCTGGAGCAGTTGGCCAAAGAAGAATGGTCTAAAATTCCAGCAGAGCATCGTAAGAAACTCACTGATGGATACTGGAAGCGGTTGTTCGCAGTTTTTTGTCTAAAGGTTGTGCTAGGCTGAGGGTGCTAATACCTTTGTCCGGCCCATTTTTGGAGTTTTGTGTAAAATGATAATGTTTTTTTTTTTTTTTTTTTTTTTATCCATTCTCTTTTGTGTATTTTCATTTCAAGTGAAATAGATGAAGCTATTACTACCAAAGCATTTGTAATTGCAATCATTTTCTGGGAGAAATTGAGCATTATCTGACAGAATTGCAGGGGTGCCAATACTTTTGGCCAGCAGTGTATGTATTATTTCAGTCTTTCAATGATAAGCGTCACCTTTTTCCTTTTTCACGACCTGCACTATATGAACCCATATTGATTTCTCTCAAAAGAAAATTTGCCGCGCATCCGTCTTGTGGGAAAACAATGAAATCACGACGCTGGCATAAATCGTCGTATTTCGAGGATGTCGTCATATGTCGAGAAAAATGAAGAGCCAAATTTTACGTCGGATGTCGAAAGAATGGTATGTCGATGCGATTGTATTTCGAGGTACCTCTGTATATCTTTATAAATCACAATTGCAAACGTTATTAAATCTAATTGAAGTATGAAAAATGGACAAAAAAAGGAAGGCACATTGTTATTGCTTAAGATGTTATGGTTATCCATTTACACTCCAAAACAGAATAAAATAAATAGATACGTTAAAAAAGATACGTATAAGTGATATACAGTGGGGCAAATAAGTATTTAGTCAACCACCAATTGTGCAAGTTCTCCTACTTGAAAAGATTAGAGAGGCCTGTAATTGTTAACATGGGTAAACCTCAACCATGAAGGACAGAATGTGGAAAAAAAACAACAGAAAATCACATTGTTTGATTTTTAAAGAATCTACTGTATTTCCAAATTAGAGTGGAAAATAAGTATTTGCTCACCTACAAACAAACAAGATTTCTGGCTGTCAAAGAGGTCTAACTTCTTCTAACGAGGTCTAACGAGGCTCCATTCGTTACCTGTATTAATGGCACCCGTTTTAACCCATTATCGGTATAAAAGACACCTGTCCACAATCTCAGTCAGTCACACAACTCCAGAGACAAAATTGTAGACCTGCACCAGGCTAGGAAGACTGAATCTGCAATAGGTAAAACGCTTGGTGTAAAGAAATCAACTGTGTGAGCAATTATGAGAAAATGGAAGACATACAAGACCACTGATAATCTCCCTTGATCTGGGGCTCCATGCAAGATCTGACCCCGTGGCGTCAAAATAATAACAAGAACGGTGAGCAAAAATCCCAGAACCACACGGGGGGACCTAGTGAATGACCTACAGAGAGCTGGGACCCCGGTAACAAAGGCTACTATCAGTAACACAATGCGCCGCTAGGGACTCAAATCCTGCACTGCCAGACGTGTCTCCCTGCTGAAGCCAGTACACGTCCAGGCCCGTCTGCGGTTCACTAGAGAGCATTTGGATGATCCAGAAGAGGACTGGGAGAATATGTTATGGTCAGATGAAACCAAAATAGAACTTTTTGGTAGAAACACAGGTTCTTGTGTTTGGAGGAGAAAAAATACTGAATTGCATCCGGAGAACACAATACCCACTGTGAAGCATGGGGGTGGAAACATCATGCTTTAGGGCTGTTTTTCTGCAAAGGGACCAGGACGACTGATCTGTGTAAAGTAAAGAATGAATGGGGCCATGTATCAAGAGATTTTGAGTGAAAATCTCCTTCCATCAGCAAGGGCATTGAAGATGAGACGTGGCTGGGTCTTTCAGCATGACAATAATCCCAAACACACAACCAGGGCAACAAAGGAGTGGCTTCGTAAGAATCATTTCAAGGTCCTGGAGTGGCCTAGCCAGTCTCCAGATCTCAACCCCATAGAAAATCTGTGAAGGGAGTTGAAAGTCCGTATTGCCCAACAACAGCCCCAAAACATCACTGCTCTAGAGGAGATCTGCATGGAGGAATGGGCCAAAATACCAGCAACAGAGTGTGAAAAGCTTGTGAAGAGTTACAGAAAACGTTTGGCCTCCGTTATTGCCAACAATGGGTACATAACAAAGTATTGACATGAATTTTTCGTATTGACCAAATACTTATTTTCCATCATGATTTGCAAATAAATTCTTTAAAAATCAAACAATGTGATTTTCTGGGGGGGTTCCACATTCTGTCTCTCATGGTTGAGGTTTACCCATGTTGACAATTACAGGCCTCTCTAATATTTTCAAGTGGGAGAACTTGCACAATTAGTGGCTGACTAAATACTTATTTGCCCCACTGTATGCACTGACAAAGTCACGTTATTAGTAGTAGTTAAATAGTTTTTGAGGAAACAACAGTGCTGTTTTGGATTTGCGCAGTCCAGGTTTGGCAGAGGTTTACACGGTCCTGAACTCCATTCTATTTGATCCATCGGTTCATCCATAGGTCATGTTGCACAAAATGGAAAACCCCCAAATGGGAAGCGCAGCAGCTGCATTGTTGTTACACACTGAATTGTACCCATAAATGTTGTCATATCCGTCTGAAGGGATGACCACAACGAGGTCAACTTGTTTTGCGTTTCGAGCAGCGTAACCGATGCAACAGTCACCTCCTTGAGTGGTCTTCCTCCCGACATCCACCACGCGGTGGCGCTGCTTTATTATGTTATACATGTTCTTCTTCTGTTGCTGCTTACTTTTGTATTGGAGTTCTTCTGGGAACGCGTGTGTGCGTACCGCTGAGCTCCGAATGACGAGTGGTCAAGGTGGATTTATTATTATTATTTTGTGAATAAACGTGCATAAGTGGAAGCTTTTCCTCATTTTTGTTATTTTTATGCACGCATCCTACCTCCACGCGTTACACCGAGGAACACCATGGAAACAATGAAGCATGTTGTTCGAACAGTCAATTGATGTTTTGTTCTCATTAATCAGTCTGTTTAGCTTGCAATCATGTCTCTACTTCAAAAAATGAAGATAAATGCACGGTGGTAATGAATGTGCTACTTATTGTTAATAAGCGACTAATGCAATTTTTAATATAGCACTGAACACAGGAACATTTTGATATTGTGAAAATGTCTTTAAAAATATTCAAAGAAGGGGGAAAAAGTATGTGATACCTGCATAAACTGGTGATGAAATGTGGTCTGATCTTCATCACAATCACAAGATCATAATAGCCCATAAACCATCATATTTCCTATTCTTATTGAAAACAACATATACATTCATAGGCTACAGAGAAAAAATGAAAGTGAACCCTCTTTATTCCTAAATGGTTACCCTCTTTTCTTTGCAATATTTCCAAATACAGTATTTTTCTGCAGATTAGACATGGAAAACCCATTAAGATAAATGTTGAATCATTCCGCTTTATTAAACTGGAGCTTACTTTGAGGGAAGTTTCAGGGTCGCCAGTGAACCTGTCACTAGCCAATGCACTGCACCTATAGACCCTACTCACCAACGTCACAGTATGATGTGTCGCTGTATCCGGCCGCCATATTGTCCGTCTCTGTTTAGCCCTATTCTCAATGGTTTCAATTAGTCGTTCAGTTTATAGAGCAATTAATGGAAGCCCCGGTGTTATCTGACGCTGTAAACTCATTGGATGCGGTGCATAAAAGGCGTTATGTGGAAAAGCTTCAGTTCATCCATTCGCCAGATCCATATTTGATGCCTAAATCGATGTTTTTCGACCCGCTGTCTTCACCGTCTCTGCCTAACATCTGCTACCCTGATATCTACAACTATCTTGTCCACACAAAATCAGCCTATTCTCGCGAAAGTTTGAAAAACTGTAAGAGCAGCACTCTAAGCAACATTACCCCGTGTGACCCTTTAATTCCAATTTTCTAAAATGGCGACAGTCAATTTAAAAAAAAGTTGACTGCGATGGCCGACGCTTCAAGGATAGGTGGATATTGGACTATTTCTTCAATAAAACACGCAACAACTGTGTCTGCCTCATTTGCAAAGAGACAGTCGCTGTTTTCAAAGAGTTCGATGTGACGCGATAATAACAACACGCTGACATGTACGACAACATTACAGGGAAGATACGCAGCGAGAAATTATAACAACTTGAAGCTAGTTTAATTTCACAGCAGCAGTATTTCGCAAGAGCCCGAGTGTCGAAAGAGAACACCACAAAGACGAGACTGTTGAAATTATGAATTAAAAAAAATAATAAAGCAAATGTGACACACAGAAGGGCTCGCTAAAATGTGTTTAAACATATTGTTCAATGTAAATCAGCCAAGGTAGCCCCCCACATTTTTACCACACCAAATCTGGCCCCCTTTGCAAAAGGTTTGGACACACCTGTTTAACTGATGATCCATAGACGAGGCCAGCTTCTTTCACTTGGTACCAGCAAAATATTATTGAAAAGTAATGATGGTGGAAGAAATAAGCATCTTGAATTTGAAACTGTATGTTGTCGGCGATTAGCCTCGCAATGATCTTAATTGTGGTTGTCAGCCCAAAACCCTCTAAATATATATTAAATGCATCTTACCAGACATAAAATGACTACTACATAATCTGTGGTAATCGTTTGGAGCCCAGTTTTCTCGTCGAATTGCAGCAGTCCATCTCGCTGTCCTCTCCGGGTCTCTCGGAATACGGTAGAACTTCAAGTCTCTCCGTCTATCTTCTCTGTTATTGCAACCAACCGCCACACACGCCTTCACCATTTTGATTATTAATGTTAACGAGCAGAAAAACATGCCATAATAGGAGGAATTTACGTAGCGGTAATGCTAAAACCCGACGAGTAGACGGACAACATGGCGCGGAGGCGTGGTTGTGACGTCATGTGAGTAGGGTCTATAGAAAAATACACATTCACGCTTATGAAGGATTATTTTTGAATCTTTGAATAATCTAACGTTCAAGAGAAAAGCCGCCCAAACGGCAAGAGAACTTGCAAACTTTAAACAGTATGAGCACTCCCAACATTCATATCACATACCTCAAAATTGTGAGGCACACTTGCTCACCACTATACCACCATGGTGCTTCAGATTAAGCATATCCGGGAATTTTACACACAGAAACCTTTACAAACCCTGTTTTATATTCTAAATGTGTTTTTGCAAAAGCTACCAACTGCTGTTTGTCATGTTTTAATATTTACTTTTAGAGCACCAGCATAATTATGAAAACCTAATGGGATCTGTTGCTGTTTTTAATTGTTAGGCTGATTAAGTAATAAATGGACTGTAATCGGCGCAATGTATGCTTTCCAAAGTATGGATGAGGCAACTCCTCCATGTACAGACTGTACTCTGAGTGTCTCTTGCAGGAAGCCATCACTTGAAAATTTAAATGTATGCCTCACCATAAAGACAATAATTGCATTTTATGGGTGGAAACACTTCATCACACCACCAAACCTCAATTAAAATTGTAATGCTAAAAGATGGCTTGTAGCAGTTTAGGAGTGTTCCATCTTTTTTGTTATTGATAAGTACATACTGCCACCCTGTGGTTGTGATGAGTACCTTTGTCAAATCGAGAGAAGGATGAAGCATGACATTCAATTCCGCTCACGTTGCACATTATAATCGTAATATTTATTGTCATTGCACAGTGTAAGTTGTATTAATTCCGCCCTAAAAGTGGTGAGTTTGTTAAAAAAAAATGTTATATTCAAAGATGATGACAATTTGTATGTATACATTCAAAAAGTATCACACAGTTGCATTTAAATACAAAAACAACATCAACAAGTTTTGTTGCATTTAATTATGTCAATACATCAATTTCATACATCGGTGAATTTGAGGAAAGTGTTGACTTTTAGTTTTTTTACCATTTTTAATCGCATACTATATTATTTTATTTATTCTTTTCATCCTTTGTGGATTAAAAGATCATCTACAATAGGGTGACCAAAAGTCCTCTTTTGCCCGGACAGGTCCACTTTTTACACCCTGTCCTTGGCGTCTGGCAGGGTTTTATAAATTCATGAAAATGTCCGGTTTTCATTATTTTTCACGGGACCAATTAGCGTGTGTTGTAATTGACTGACGCTTTGCACAAACTACTACGATACAGTGCTCCATATGACGTGTTCCCAGAGTAGTACGAGAAAAAATCTACATATTACTACGAGAATAAAAGTCGTATTATTGCGTAGGACTAATGTAGCAGCTACAAAAAGTACGACAAACCTGGAGTAAAGTTCGTAGCTTATTCAGCTACATTAGTATTGAAAGCATTGGTTTTACAAATAAGGAAATCCTTGATATTTTGCCTCCTTTACATCATGTTATGATCTGAGGATATAAGGTACATGTACATAAAGTGCTTAGCGGCTTACAGCTACATTACCCCTACGTAATAATACTTGGATACTTAATACTAAGACTTTTTTTTCTCTCATAGCAACAGTATAACTTTAATCTTGTAGTCCTTTTTTTTGTTGTTTTTTGTTGTTTTGTGGCCCTAATACTTCATCGTAGCCCTAATCCTCCGTCATAACAAAGTGCTAAAACAAACAAACAAACAAAAACTAAAGACTATAGTGATGGGGGGGTTTTTTGTTAGTTAGTTTTTTTTTTTTTTTTTTTTTTGTTAAATTGGTATTGTTGTGAAGCTACATTGTGATTTGCATTATATATATAGAGCTTTTATTAAACAGCTTTTTGTTCAAAACTAGATTTTTTTTTTACCGAATTATTTTAACAGTATTATTTAGAACATTATTTAAGATTATGTATTAGTACAGTAAGAATGTACAGCTTTTATTTTGTTCAAGGATGATTAGCTCATAAAGAAGATGTTTTTTTTTTTATCATTATTTTATTCCAGTTTTTTTTTTATTATTATTATTATTATATTACTGTTCCATTATTTTAGGAATAATGAAGCCTGTTGAGTAACCTCTGACAATTTGAAATTGTGTCTTTGGTTATATAGCTGTTATTTTGTTCTAAAACTGATTTTTTTTTTTTTTTTTTTTTTTTTTTATATCCAGACTGAGGAAGCACATTTTAAATATATTAAAGTGATCAGGCATCTTTGAGTGAACGAGTAAAATTTAAGTATTTAGAGGCCGGGTTGAGTGTCGTCTTTTTTGGAAATAAAAATATGGTCACTTTAATCTACAACGAAACCAAGGACATAGGTTTACATAGGGACGGTAGGGACATAACACTAGTAACTTTTCAGGATGCTCAAATTGTCCCAACCAACTTTTTGACAAACTTATTTGCGTTATATAATGAGTTCTGTTTTGTAGGTAATTTACATTGTCTTCCCAAATGTTGTAAGGACAGTATTTACCCTACCCTAATTGACCCTTAAGTAAATTATTTTCATTATGTTCAAACTTGCATTTACTCCTTTTCACTTGCTGAATGTGCAGTTCCATTTTTCCCTTCAAATGCATGTTTGATTGGCTGATGACTTCCATTTATTTTCTACATTATTAATTTAAAAATATTTTTATTTGCAGCCTACATATGTTGACATTTTTTCCCAGATAATCATACATTAATCATAGTGAAGGTAAAAGTTTTCATTTTTTGTTTGTGGACAAAACAGTAGTTTTACCTTAAGGGAAGCTCCATTTTTATTTATTTTTGTTATACCCTGACTAAGAAGTTGTTGTTTTTTTAGTAGTACGGTATTTATTTAGACAATGTTGAGTGGTCTTAAGACAAATGTTTATTATTATTATTATTTTGCATTCCTGGATTGTAAAAGAATTATAAGCTTGTATTGATTGTGTATGGTAATATAAATTGTGTTCAAATATTGCAATTTAGGTTTGCTAATAAATTCCAGACATTTATTAATATACAAGTTTTCCAAATGTTTCTTTAGTATTTTTTGAAAACAAAGGTTTGAATCGAACGGTGTATCACCTCAACCAATACACATGAAAGTTAGTATGGGTCAATACTGATTTATTTCGCATCAGTGGTGTTACCAGGATGCCAGGTGTGGGTGGGCATTAGTCTTTACCTGGGGAGGGGGGGGAGGGGGGGGGGAATAAAAAAAGCTACAATGCTCAAGTAGGTCGAAATCCAGCGTAGGGCTACTGCGCCTTAAAACATGTTTTGTTTTCTCCTTGAGATACCTATTGTTGTGATTTGATCAAAACAAATAAAAGTTAATTTCATTTTATTTGACTTAGAACACATCCATAACTGAACAGTATGTAAATGCAGGTGACAATGTTTATTTTAGGTAACCAATTGTGGTTCCTCGGTTTTATTATTATTATTATTATTATACTTATTCTTTGTTCCGCAGTCCCTTTGAGCTCAATTTGACGCTTCAAAATGTTCCAAAATCGGCAGGCAGGTCAAGACAGGTAGAGTCTTTGTTACCATGGAAAGACAAATTCCAAATACACTATGTAGCGCTCCCTAGCAGTCATTCGCCGATGCTTTGAGCCCTACTTTTGACCCGCTCAGAATGCTTCAAAAACTCACCAAACTCACCAGCCAGGTGAACACTGGTGAAAACTCACAGAAAAAATAAATAAATAAAAATAAAATAAAATAAAATAAAATAAAATAAAATAAAATAAAATAAAATAAAATAAAATAAAATAAAATAAAAACATGCGTAAATGTGTGTAGCGCCCCCTAGGAACAAAACCAAAATTTCATTTATTTATTTATTTATTTATTTATTTTTTTATGTGAAAGAGGAGGTAAAAACGCAAAGGTTAAAACACAGCAGTACTATATGAATGGGATACCATATGCGGTCCCCAGACTGCCGTGGCGTGGATTGGCACTGCGCCACCCCCACCCCACCCCCACACCCCGGTGACACCCCTGTTTCGCATTGATCATTTATCCTATCAATTAATTAGGTTCATATTGGTGAGAAATCTAGGCCTGACCCCCATTCAACCAATCTTTTTGGTCCAATTAATGTCCCGTCCACAGCAAAAAGTGTACAAGCAGGTTATGCTGGTATATCGTCCCTACCAATGTTGAGAACAAACCTAAGCCCTTGAACGAAACTGAATATTTGTACATCACCATCCTTCGTTATTCTCCGTGTTGTACTCAGATAGTTTTCATTTATTCGCCCTCCTGGTCAACAGGGGGCGTAACTCTATGTTAACCTTCTCAACTGAGGTTTAGTAGTAAGCGACTTAATCCAACATGGCGGCTCCCGTCGTTGCACGGCTGGGTTTCAGTGCCCTTTATAGCAGTTTATGTGCTCCGAAGCAGGTATTGTACTCTATAAAGACATTTTACTTTTGTCGTGTGCGTATTTTACTACACGCTACTATATTGTGATACGTAGGAGACAAAACGTGCAACGTCGTCAAGAACTGGGTGGGAAGCGCAAACAAAGCTACTAAGGCTGAGCTACCGGTCATACAAAATATTATACGTATTTTCTTTTTAATTGAAGGTCATTTATTTTTAAGATAATAATGTCATTAGAAAAATACCTGGTAATTGTTGTGGGGAAGCTGCATGATGCCGCTTAGCCAATGGAGGATTTTCCGTAGTCGTTCCGATATAAATAAAAAAAACACCAATGTGCTTGCTAAAAATGATTAAAGTATAGGACGTAAAAGTTGTATGCGTTTGTATGTTACTTATTTGAAATTTAAAAAACATAATTATACTGTATTTAAATATGTGAGTAGAGGAATACAAGTTAAGGAATACAAACGATATAGGTGTTCACTAATGCCAGTGCATGGAAATACACACATACGTAATGTGTAGGGGTGTAACGGTACAAAAAAAATCTCGGTTCGGTAGCTCCCTCGGTTTTGAGGTCACGGTTCGGTTCATTTTCGGTACAGTAAGAAAACAAAATGCAAAATATAAATGTGCTAGTTGTTTATTACACACTTTTGTGCTTTCAACAATAGGAACAGTAGCCTATAGACCCTACTCACATGACGTCACAACCACGCCTCCGCGCCATATTGTCCGTCTACTCGTCGTGTTGATGCATTACTATTATTCCTCCTATTATGGCGTGTTTTTCTGCTCGTTAACATTAATAATCAAAATGGTGAAGGCGTGTGTGGCGGTTGGTTGCAATAACAGAGAAGATAGACAGAGAGACTTGAAGTTCTACCGTATTCCGAGAGACCCGGAGAGGACAGCGAGATGGACTGCTGCAATTCGACGAGAAAACTGGGCTCCAAACGATTACCACAGATTATATAGTAGTCATTTTATATCTGGTAAGATGCATTTAATATATATTTAGAGGGTTTTGGGCTGACAACCACAATTAAGATCACTGCAAGGCTAATCGCCGACAACATACAGTTTCAAATTCAAGATGCTTATTTCTTCCACCATCATTACATTTTAAATAATATTTAGCTGGTACCAAGTGAAAGAAGCTGGCCTCGTCTACGGATCATCAGTTAAACAGGTGTGTCCAAACCTTTTGCAAAGGGGGCCAGATTTGGTGTGGTAAAAATGCGGGGGGCTACCTTGGCTGATTTACATAGAACAATATATTTAAACAAATGTTAGCAAGCCCTTCTGTGTGTCACATTTGCTTTATTATTTTTTTAAATTCATAATTTCAACAGTCTCGTCTTTGTGGCGTTCTCTTTCGACACTCGGCTCTTGCGAAATACTGCTGCTGTGAAATTAAACTAGCTTCAAGTTGCTATAATTTCTCGCTGCGTATCTTCCCTGTAATGTTGTCGTACATGTCAGCGTGTCTTGTTATTATCGCGTCACATCGAACTCTTTGAAAACAGCGACTGTCTCTTTGCAAATGAGGCAGACACAGTTGTTGCGTGTTTTATTGAAGAAATAGTCCAATATCCACCTATCCTTGAAGCGTCGGCCATCGCAGTCAACTTTTTCTTTTTTTTTTTATTGTCGCCATTTTAGAAATCACACAAGGTAATGTTGCATAGAGTGCTGTTTTTAATGTTTTTCAAAGTTTCGTGAGAATAGGCCGAGTTTCTGAGGAAAAGATAGTTGTAGATATCAGGGTAGCAGATGTCAGGCAGAGAGGGCGAAGACAGCGGGTCGAAAAATATCGATTTAGGCATCAACTATGGATCTGGCGAATGGATAGACTGAAGCTCTTCCACATAACGCCTTTTATGCAACGCATCCAATGAGTTTACGGCGTCTGAAAGCACTGGGGCTTCCATGAATTGCTCTATAAACTGAACGACTAATTGAAACCATTGAGAATAGGGCTAAACAGAGACGGACAATATGGCGGCCGGATACAGCGACACGTCATTCTGTGACGTCGGTGAGTAGGGTCTATACAAAGCTAGAATTCTGCTCAAAAAGTAGCGGGTATTTAAAGATAATAATCCAACAACAATTTGCCTTTCAGACCCCGCGTATTGGTCAGCTTTCTTTCTGAAAGAAAGAAGAAAAAAGAAGTCCTGTGCTAAAGAGAAAAGCAATCCCAATGACAAAGATTTTAACATGTATTTTACAAATGAAATGCCTCAATGATTTTTTTGTTTTCTTATGAACGGTTTTCAAAAGCTTTATTGGTGGATTTTCTCAAGTTAAAGCGCCACACAGAAATTAATAAATGTAATTGTGTAAGCAGGATCTGTGTATTATTATTATTATTTAATTACAGATGTTTTAGTTTATTTCAATTTATTTGATTTAAATGGGCTATTGTTTATTATGTAATTGAATTTTACAAATGTGATGTAGTATTCATTTATATTTTATATTTTATGTTGTATAACTTTAGTTCCTATGTGAATATTAGTTCCTACTTGTTTTGTTGTGGTAGGAGGGTTTTGTATTGAACACGAGGCCGTGTTGGTTATTATTATAGCAGAGAAGACAACTGTAAACTGTAACAAAGACAAGTCAACTGTGCCCTGATTTACCACTCAAGAGATCTGATGGACTTAAAAAGTGGGTTACGATTGCATGTTAGTTTGAAAATCAACCGGATCTACCTTATTTTTACACGAGTGACTTCCGGTATGCTAGCTAGTAGTATTGATGCAGGAGGGCCGTGTCTCGCGTCAGATAATAAACTCTGCCGTTCTTTTCGCCTGCATCGTGTTGAGCCGCTTCTGGGACGCGTCTAACACGCGGCCGCACTGCGACTGGTAGAGCTGGGAATCTTTGGGCACCTAACGATTCGATTACGATTCAGAGGCTCCGATTCGATTATAAAACAATTATTGATGCACCCCCCTCCTTTTTTATTTATTTATTTATTTATTTATTTATTTTTTTTTTTATGTTTTGTACATTAGTTCCAAAATTGTTCAAAAATACTCTCAGGCTAAACCAAACTACTATTTCAGTAACTCCAGTCCCCATTCTGTATCAGCAGCTTTAAACTACATTCAAATAATTTAATGTTGTGATTCACCCGTTAAAGTTGTTAAAATTGCTCCCTGTATTCCATAATTTCCCTTTTGTCTACTTTCAACATGTGAAAGTTTTAAAACTATTTTAAAGATGGATTCAAGTCAATATTTTACCGATTTAGGAATATTTTAGATAAAAAGTTCATTAGGTTCGCTTGGAAGGTTCGCTACAACAGCCTTGCAGGGAAGTGTACTGCTTTAAGATGGCGGCCGTTTACTAACGCGCGCATCTAGCTTTTTGTAGATGTGCTGCTAACGATACCGAATCTATATTGCATCTAGTCCTATATAAATGATATCTACCGTAACATTATGTGGATGTACTTTGTAGCAGCTTTTCGGCAGCAGTCAGGTATGTTGTTGTGTTTTTTTATCTCGTGGCATGAGTTGAGGTAGAGCCGTGAGTTGAGCATTGGCATTACCCGAGGGGCTGGGCAATGAGAAGCATGATGTTGAGCTACTCTCGCTTCGTTCCTCATTGCGTCCCGAAGACCGCGCGGCGCGCTGAGTGTGTTGTACTTCTGCTTTACTTGGCATATTTCAATAATCGGAATTTGGATGTTTGTGAATCGTTCTCGAATCTTCCACGGCCGAATCGCGAATAATCTAAGAATCGGAAATTTTGCACACCTCTAGCGACTGGTGTGCATTGGCTGATTGACTTTAACGGCCGCGTTTCACTGCATTCTCCGACGGCCACGTTGTCTCGCTGTTGACCTTTCTTACTGTCCTACCGTGTTGGTCCTCATTATAGTAGAGAAGACAGAGTAAATATAATCTACACAAAGAAACTGTTACCCGATCGACTCACAGCCTCGAAAAGTAAGGGTTACATTACGTCAGAAACTCGTTCGGTACGCCTCCATTCCGAACCGAGCACCAAGTACCGAAACAGTTCAATACGAATACATGTACCGTTACATCCTTACTAATGTGTAATAAAAAATAATTTAGTAAATAACTTTAGATTCAAATCATAATATGTGGTGGTGGGGGGGTTGTTGTTTTTTGTTTGTAATTATTAAGTATACAAAAATGTATTGTAAACAATAAGAATTAAAGTATGAACATTTATAACAGCTTATATGGCTTGAACAATGTACGTTGTCAAAATAAATATGCCTGTGCAAACATGTCATTGTAATACAAATGACTTACAGCTTGAACAGTACACTTCAAAAAGACGACTTATTGTTAATGGCTGCTGTGACATATTTACTTAACAGAAGTGTTTACTTCAGGGTTTCAGTTTTTTTTTCCCAGTACATTTTTTAATACATGCAAGCACACATGAACCCCTACACAGACACACACACATTAAAGCTGCATTTATCTAATGACACAGAATTAAGCACATACAGAAAAATAGCTGGGGCCATTAAACAGTCATATTAAAATTTTCACTGTTGGATTTAGAGGTGTGCAAAATTTCCGATTCTTAGATTATTCGCGATTCGGCCGTGGAAGATTCGAGAACGATTCACAAACATCCAAATTCTGTTTATTGAAATATGCCAAGTAAAGCGGAAGCACAACACACTCAGCGCGCCGCGCGGTCTTCGGGACGCAATGAGGAACGGAGCGAGAGTAGCTCAACATCATGCTTCTCAATACCCGGCCCCTCGGGTAATGCCAATGCTCAACTCACGGCTCTAGCTCAACTCATGCCACGAGATAAAAAAAACACAACAACATACCTGACTGCTGCCGAAAAGCTGCTACAAAGTACATCCACATAATATTACGGTAGATATCATTTATATAGGACCAGATGCAATATAGATTCGGTAGCGTTAGCAGCACATCTACAAAAAGCTAGATGCGGGTGTTGCAGCCTGGATAGGGATATCAGAATGAACACTCAAACCACGATGTTTTGCCTTCAATAGCTCAAAGGAGAATTGTATTTAACATAAAATGTCCAAGAAAACAGGAAAAACGTATCAAAAATATATCATTAGCATTCTAAATAATGTGCACTTTCCCAAAGGCTTTTTCATATAGTCAGTTTTACAAAGAAAAAAATCATAAACATGTTAATTTCTCTCAAGCTTCTGTTAGACATGTAATACAAAGTTGCAAACTATGTCAAAGAAGATAAATATAAACACGAACAACCAAACAATTGACCTTATCGGCCGTTAATGACGGCCATTTTACCCCTTAACTGGCGAACTAGCTAAGACAATACAGAGAAAAGTGGCATTTTTAACATTCACAGAAAAGTAATACAAATATATATCAAAACGAAATATTTACAAATGTATATGTAAATGCTTTGTGCAGTGTTTCATACCTGGATAGAGATATCAGAATGAACACTCAAACCACGATGTTTTGCCTTCAATAGCTCAAAGGAGAATGAGGCAAAGTGGCGAGCTTTCCCTTTTCCGTCATTCAGCAGACACTACTAGTCGATCGCCGATCATTTTTCTCACTGAGGCTAAACTAGGAGAGCAGGTTTCACATCGTTTCAGTTATTTTAAAAATGATTTCAATGAATGCTAATAATGTTATCCATTTCAAAATCCGTTTTTAACCCCTTCTTCAACACTAACATTTTACCACGTTTTTTTTCATCTGTCTTTTTAATTAACATATATATGAATTTTATCAATCATGGGATATTTCCAATCTATTACACACTCCCCTGCAGAAAAAGATGTCGTCCCGACATCATAGGTTTATGAGATAAAATGAACCGTTTTGCAAGTAATTGTAACTGCAGAAAATAGTGGTTGTTTTTGTCTGAGAATTTTTCTGAAACACAATGGCACTAAATAAACTATCAATCAATACGCTCGCATATCGTGAGGCTGGTATGTTTGGAATGGGTTTGTCCACACTGTCACCAACTGACCTTCTCTGTACTGCAAAGATGGATACTGGTAAGGCTCTCTTCTTGTGTGTGATGTACTACAGCATGATGGAGTTCCCAGCCGGTCATAGGTAAGGATTTCAGGAGGTCGTCTTTCTCTTCTTGGGTATCTACCATTATGTTCTTCGTTTCCTCCTGAACCACTGTGGAGCGATATCGGAACTTCCTCTTGAAACTCTACCCGTGGCTCAACATCACTCTGATTTTCATCTCTCAAAAACACATCATCTTGTCGTCTTCCAGCTGTGTTTGTGTGAGGTCCACGTTCATCAGTGTCTAATGCTGGTGTCTCTCGAGTTGGCTCAGTAGTCATGTCTGTAATGGGTGCTTGATACTCTACTACTGGCTTGTAATAGTACACACACTCATCTTCGTCACTCTCTTGCTCTTGGTCTGTTTCTTCTGCAAGGGTTGTCTTTTTCTTTTGTTTAAGTGCTGGTTGCGGATGAATTTCCAAAGGTAAATGATCACATGGTAATAACAGGTTTCGGTGCAATGTTCTTTGTTCTTCCTCTGCCCTTTTCAGGTTTGATTTCATACACTGGGTTATTTTCTCCTACTTGACGAATCACAATATGGATATCCTCTTCCCAGTGATTACGAAGCTTTCCTGTGCCTCCTCGAGGCGTCAAATTCCGAACCAGAACACGGTCACCAGGACACAAGACAGATGTTCTCACTCTGCTATCATAGTGTCTTTTACCCCTCTCAGTTGATTTTTTTATATTTGCTTGGAAAATTTCGTTTGCTTCCTGCATTTCTCTTTTCCATTTCTCCAGGTATGTTCGGTGGTCTTCATTTCCTACTTCAGTTGTAAGACCAAATACGAAATCAATTGGCAATCTTGGTGACCTTCCGAATAACAGGTAGAAGGGAGAAAAACCTGTGACTTCACATCGAGTGCAATTATAGGCGTAGATCAGTTTGTTCAATGATTCTTTCCAATTTGTCTTTTGCTTTTCTGTAAGTGTTCTCAGCATCTGAAGCAGTGTCCTGTTAAAGCGTTCAACTTGACCATTTCCTTGGGGATGATATGGTGTTGTCCGCGAACCAAGTACACCACAATTTTTCTTTAGCTGGGCAAAAAGCTGATTCTCAAATTCGCCCCCTTGATCATGGTGTATCCGCGCGGGTAGTCCAAACTTCAGGGCAAAATCATTGAATATACGATCAGCTACTACTTTAGCAGACTTGGAGGTGGTGGCATAAGCCTGTGCAAAACGAGTGAAGTGGTCAACGATTACAAGAATATACTCATATCCCCCCTTACATTTGTCCAAGTGGAGGAAGTCAATTGAAACAAGTTCAAACGGTTGAGTCGTGACAATGCTGGTAAGCGGTGCCCTTGTTTCTTTGCTTGGTGTTTTTTGTTTTAAACATGTACAAGTTCTTGCCACATAATGTTCTATTTCTTTTTGCATGTAAGGCCAAAAGAATCTGTCTCGGATCAATGACGTTGTTCGATCGATGCCTTGATGGCCCATGTCATCATGTAATTCTTTCAATACCTTGCTCTTGTACTGTTCAGGTAACACCAGCTGGGTTCTGTTTGTTGTCTTTCGACGGAGAATGCCATTTTCATCAATTCGTAGTCTTTCCCATTCCCGTAGTAAGCATTTGCTGTGGAAACTAAGGGCTGTGAACTCTTGTCCCAAAGGTTTCTTGTTTTCCAATTTGAAGTGCAATATTGGAGCAATGTCCTTGTCGTTTTGTTGCGCTAGCTTGATTTCAGCCATTGAAAAAGGCTTTTGTGTTTCTTCGTCCACTTTTGACCAATGCTGAGATGCCAGTATTGGACCAATTCCTGGTGGACTGGAGTCTTGAACCTCAACAGCATAGGCTGTCGCTGCCACACAGTCTGATGATAGCTCCTCTTTGCACTGTTCCATCATTTCTTCAATATTTACAGGCATTCTCGACAAACTGTCGGCATCCACATTTTCTTTCCCTGGCCGATAGCGAATGGTAAAATGGAAGTCTGTCAGTTCTGCTACCCATCGGCAACCTGTGGCATTGAGTTTTGCGCTTGACATGACATATGTAAGTGGATTATTGTCAGTAAACACAGTGAAAGTTGGTGCATAAAACAGATAATCTCTGAATTTTTCTGTGATGGCCCATTTTAATGCAAGGAATTCCAACTTTCCTGAATGAAGATGATAATTTTTTTCAGCAGCAGTCAGTGTTCGGGAACCATATGCTATGACGCGGAGTTTGTCGTTTTGTCGCTGGTATAAAACTGCTCCCAGACCTTGATTTGAGGCATCCGTGTGCAGGATAAATGGCCGTGAGAAGTCTGGGAATCCAAGGACTGGAGGCTCAGTTAGACAATCTATTAACTGTGACAGTATGCACTGATGATCCTCAGTCCAGTCAATCGGTTTTTGTGATGGTACTCCTTTTTTCTTTCCTGTAGAACGTCTTATACTTGCCCTGTTTTGCGGTGCATTAGCGTCTTCTGTTCCTTTCAGCAAGTCATAAAGTGGACCCGCTATGCGTGAAAAGTCCTGGATGTATTGTCGATAATAGCTCAACAAGCCCATAACAGCTCGGAGCTCTCCAACAGTGCTTGGTTTTTTTTCTTTCAAGCCTCTCACAGCGATGGTGTCAGCTGGGTCAATTCTGCTACCTTCGGCTGAGACAATCCTTCCAAGATAGCGAACTTCATGTTTAAACAATTCACATTTGCTGGGTTTCAATTTGACTCCGTATTTTCTCAACAGCTGGAGGACCTTTCTGACGTGGTTGACATGGTGGTCGAATGACTGACTGTATACCAACGTGTCATCCAAGTAGGGGACACAGATGGTGTCTCGTACTTCCTCCAGACACTCTTCCATACAGCGTTGAAAGGCTGCAGGTGCATTCATCAGTCCAAATGGAATCCTTATCCATTCATACAAGCCCCATGGAGTCACAAATGCTGTTAAATGTCTACTGTCCTCATCCATGAACCCTTGATGATAGGCCTTTCCTTGATCTAGTAAGGAAAACCATGAGTTTCCACCAAGACGGTCAAGGATGTCTTGAACACGGGGAATTGGCTGTCTGTCAGGATGTGTCTTTTTATTTAATGCTCTGTAATCTATACAAAGATGCAAACTTCCATCTTTTTTTCTGACACAGACAATTGGTGAGGCGTAAGATGAGTTTGATTTCTTCACCCACCCTTGGGCAATGAGATTGTGCAAGTATTCTTTCATTTCTTTGTACAGAGGCTTTGGTACTGACAGATAGGTCCGTGCAATTGGATCTACATCTTTCAAGGAAATTCTCAATTTCAATTTCTCAATTTGCCCAATGTCATCATCCGATTTAGAAAAAGAGGAGCACTCTTCGCAGAGCATATTTTTTACCACTTCTCTCTCTAGTTCTGGCAGATGGTTTAAGTCAATTGGTGGATCCCATAAGCATTTCGCGACTGGTTCAGCATCTACACTTATTTGACTCACTGAGACGATGGGTGACCTCTCCAAAATGGATGCTGGGTGAACAGCTTGGATTTGCTGCACTGTGCCCACAACAGTTCTTCCTGATAACTCAATGTCGTGATGGGATATTTCCAATCTATTACACGGGCGTTAGTAAATGGCCGCCATCATAAAGCAGTACACTTCCCTGCAAGGCTGTTGTAGCGAACCTTCCAAGCGAACCTAATTAACTTTTTATCTAAAATACTCCTAAATCGGTAAAATATTGACTTGAATCTATCTTTAAAATAGTTTTAAAACTTTCACATGTCCAAAGTAGACAAAAGGGAAATTATGGAATAACGGGAGCAATTTTAACAACTTTAACGGTTGATTCACAACATTAAATTAATTGAATGTAGTTTAAAGCTGCTGATACAGAATGGGGACTGGAGTTTTTTTATTTACTGTTATTTTTGTATATTTGTTTACTGCTATATGTTAACTTGATACTGAAATAGTAGTTTGGTTTAGCCTGAGAGTATTTTTGAAAAATTTTGGAACTAATATACAAATACACATATACATTTTTTTTTTTTTTTTTTTTTTTTTTTTTTTAAAGGAGGGGGGTGCATCAATAATCGTTTTATAATCGAATTGGAGCCTCTGAATCGTAATCGAATCGTTAGGTGCCCAAAGATTCCCAGCTCTAGTTGGATTGTACTTTATGCTTTATGCTTTACTATCACAACAGCCATCAGAAATCACACATAGACAGAGATACACAATAACGTGACATACTAATTCATGATGCAGTCCGTGCCCAATCCACTCATTAAGTTCAGCTGTTTCGCCAAGGTTAGAGCCGCTATCCGACTCCATCACGTTTATTTGTAGCGTTAGCCACTAGCGTTAGCCTGTGGCTTGGCTACTAGTAGAAAGCATTGAAAGCATCCTCTTTGGAAATCGTGAGAACAAGGGAGGACAGCGGGTGAAAGCCTGTCTGGATGCCACCAAGAGTCTATTTAATGTCGGGTGAAAGTTTGGCGAACCTCCCTTAAGCCACACTCCCATCACGTTTGCTTGTAGCGTTAGCCGCTAGCGTTAGCCACAGGGCTCTTGTTTGTTTGGCTTCCTGATAACCACGTGACTCCATACGTAAGCACACTTTCTGCTTTCTTAAAGGGGAATGAACATTGCCGAACAACACAGAGTCAAAGCGGGATGAAAAGACTATATTTTCTTGTTTTATTAAATTACCGAATTTACCGTCATGGTCAAAATTACGTCGGTCATCGTGAAGAATTTCGGTGCCGGTAAATTTTCGGTTTACCGCCCTGCTGACGTATGTTTCCAAATTATAGTGTACTCATATGCGTTGTTCACTCCTTTTTGTCCACTTATCACAATTTGCTGAACACTTCTTTGCAGGCGCTGAGAGTCTGCTGGGGGGCTGTTGAGCAAGTGAGGGCTTATTACGTTGACTGGAGGATGCTGAGAGATGTCAAAAGAAGAAAGATGGCCTTTGACTATGCTGACGAGCGGCTACGGATCAACTCCCTGAGGAAGAACACCATCCTGCCTAAAGAGCTTCAGGTTTGTCATGTACATGCATTTCCATTCATCTTGGAAGACTGTAAAATCAGAATCAAAAGGTTCATACTTCATATTGTCTTTAACACTTTTCCAGGAGATGGCAGATAAAGAAATTGCTGCGTTACCGCGAGACTCGTGTCCTGTGAGGATACGTAACAGGTGTGTGATGACCTCACGGCCGAGGGGAGTGAAACGCAGGTGGCGACTCAGCCGCATAGTCTTCCGTCACCTGGCCGACCACAACCAAATGTCCGGTGTCCTGAGGGCCAGGTGGTAACTCCAAAAGACAGCTTTCCGTGGCATTGTCTGTGGTGTGGTTGAGAAAACACACACACACACGCGAATCATTTTTGACATTATGACATTATGAAGGCCTTCAAGGAATGGATCATGGCAAAAAACTTTTATTTTTTGTTGGAGTACAAAGTCTTTTTGTTGTCATGTGCTACAGTATGTAAACTTTTTCAACAATAAAACAACAAAAGTCTGTCTTACAGCAGATTTAAGATGAAAATGTCCATCAGTCTCTCAGTATAGCATTGTAAATAAATTAAATGTACTAAAACGTTGGTGTATTGACTATTGATTCATATAAAGATAGCTAGATCATCAATAAACCAGGGGCATTTTAAATGGCCTGTTTAAAAATACTGTCCTTCTCAAAAATTTAGCATATTGTGATCATTATTTTCTGTAGTGTACTGACAAACATTAGACTTTCATATATTTCAGATTCATTACACACAACTTAAGTAGTTCAAGCCTTTTATTGTTTTAATATTGATGATTTTGGCAAAAAGTCAAGAAAAAACAAATTCCTATCTAAAAAAAAAAAAACATATTTCATCCAACCAATACAAAAAAAGTCAACCTTCAGTTGATTATATCAGTTATGCACTCAATACTTGGTTAGGAATCCTTGCAGAAATGACTGCTTCAATGCGGCGTGGCATTGCGGCAATCAGCCTGCGGCACTGCTGAGGTGCTATGGAGGCCCAGGATGCTTCGATAACAGCCTTAAGCTCATCCACAGTGTTGGGTCTGGTGTCCCTTAACTTCCTCATCACAATATCCCTCAGATTCTCTATGGGGTTCAGGTCAGGAGAGTTGGCAGGCCAATTGAGCACAGTAATGCGATGGTCAGTAAACCATTTACCAGTGGTTTTGGCACTGTGAGCAGGTGCCAGGTCGTGCTGAAGAATGAAATCTTCATCTCCATAAAGCTTTTCAGTAGATAGAAGTATGAACTGCTCCAAAATCTCCTGATAGTTGCATTGAACCTGCCCTTGATAAAACACAGTAGACCAACACCAGCAGCTGACATGGCACCCCAGACCATCACTGACTGTGGGTACTTGACACTGGACTTCAGGCATTTTGGCCTTTCCTTCTCCCCAGTCTTCCTCCAAACTCTGGCGCCTTTATTTCCGAATGTCATGCAAAATTTGCTTTCATCTGAAAAAAGTACTTTGGACCACTGAGCAACAGTCCAGTGCTGCTTCTCTGTAGCCCAGGTCAGGCGTTTCTGCCACTGTTTAAGGTTCAAAAGTGGCTTGACCTGGGGAATGTGACACCTGTAGCCCATTTCCAGCACATGCCTGTGCACGGTGGCTCTGGATGTTTGTACTCCAGACTGAGTCCACTGTTTCTGCAGGTCCCCCAAGGTCTGGAATCGGCCCTTCTCAGGGTGCGGTCACCTCTTCTGGTTGTGCTGCGTTTCCTGCCACACTGCTTCCTTCCCACTGAGGTGCCTTGATACAGCACTCTGGGAACAGCTTATTCGCTCAGAAATTTCTTTCTGTGTCTTAGCCTCTTGCTTGAAGGTGTCAATGATGACAATCGGGTCGGCAGTCTTGCCCATGATTGCGGTTTGGAGTAATGAACAAGGCTGGGAGTTTTTAAAAGCCTCAGGAATCTTTCGCAGGGGTTTTGAGTTAATTTGTTGATTCAGATGATTAGGTTAGTAGCTACTTTAGAGTACCTTTTCATGATGTGCTAATTTTTTTAGATAGGGATTTTTGTTTTTTCTTGACTTTTTTGCCAAAATCATCAATATTAAAACAATAAAAGGCTTGAACTACTTCATTTGTGTGTAATGAATCTAAAATATATGAAAGTAATGTTTATCAGTACAGTACAGAAAATGATGAACTTTATCACAATATGCTAATTTTTTTGAGTAGGACTAGTAGGCAGTGTACACTAATGCAAATTTATCTGTATTTGTACTTTCTTTCCTTCATATTCCATGCCACTTAGCCGAATGAGGGTCACAGGGGTTGTGGAGTCTCAGCTAACTATTGGCAGTAGGCAGGGTACACCCTGAATTGGTTGCCAGCCAATTGTAGGACACAACGAGACAACCATTCACCCACACACTCATTCCAATGGACAATATGGAGCCTGCCATACATGTTTTTGAGTTATGGGAGGAAACCCACACAGGCACAGGGAGAACACACTGAGTGAAAACAGGGAGGCCAGAGCCTGAGATTTAGTGATGAAAATGTTTATTTTGAATGTTCAATACATAAGTTCCAGCAATCAAAATTTACCAAAGACAAAATATGAATTTTTGAAAAGTGACAGGAAATCAAACTTATTTGCTCCCATCCATTTTCTTTAAGTACTGGCTTATGAGCTTCCGTCCATAAACATTGGACAAAACCAGGATAAGGGATTAAATCTCTGAATATTGGTCATACTGGATCATTTAAACCTCAAATTGGTTGCTCAAAAGCTGGCTAAACTGATCCTGGACAAGTAAACATAGTGATTTAGCCTCTGCCAGGATAAACTTCTGCTGTCAATCTTTGACAAATTCGAGCAGGCTAAACACATACACAGTGCTATGCTGCCTTATTTTGTCGTGTAGTTTGATGAAAGGGGGAACATTTCAGAGTTAATTCCTGTTTATCCTGAACAAGGGCATCGGTTTGCATAGGGACGGTAGAGACATAACACTACCAACTTTTCAGGATGCTAAAATTGTCCTCACCAAGTTTTAAGCAATCTTATTTGCATTACTGTATATAATGACTTCAGTTATATAGGTAATTTAGATTCTCTCCCCATATTTTGTCAGGATAGAATTGACCCTACCATTATTAAGTGAATCATTTTCATTGTGTTCAGAGACTTACATTTACCCCTTTTCGCTGCTGAATGTGCCACTCATTGTTTTCCCCCTCAAATGCACGTTTGATTGGCTGATGACTTGACACCCCCCACACACACACACACGCACTCACAGCCCCATGCCGCCTCCTCCGTCCCCTTCGAAAACGAGGGATATTGGAATTTTTTTGCGGCCAGCAGCAGCAGCTGCAGCCACTCTAAGTAATGTAAAAAGATGTCAATGTTGTGTAGATGGGGAACACACCACTAATTTTGCTACTGAAAGTCCGACATGTATCAGCTTTATCATAACGTTAAACTGTGAATTTGCTAAACTGCAAAACTTGAGTTGGAACCTGCTTAGAGAGGTGTCCTCCTGTATGTGCTTTCTACTGTGAACATTGACTAAATTGTGAGAAATGTAGAAATGTAAACCAAGGTTTATCCCTCTCTCCCCAATTTTCATTTTTACTTTATTTATGTGGTTTTAAAGCAGCCCAAAGGAACTTTAGTTTTTTTGTTGAGTTTGGCTGTGCTTGTGACAAAAACAGTAGTGTCTTATAGAGCAGGGCGGTAAACCGAAAATTTACCGTTACCGAAATTCTTCACGATGACCGACGTAATTTTGACCATGTCGGTAAATTCGGTGATTTAATAAAAGAAGAAAATATAGTCTTTTCATCCCGCTTTGACTCTGTGTTGTTCGGCTATGTTCATTCCCCTTTAAGAAAGCAGACAGTGTGCTTACGTTTGGAGTCACATGGTTTTCAGGAAGCCAATCAAACAGAAGCCCGTTAGGCTAACGCTAGCAGCTAACGCTAGCGGCTAACGCTACAAGTAAACGGGATGAAGTCGGGCTTAAGTTAGCTTCGCCAAACTTTCACCCGACATTAAGTAAACTCTTGACGGGTTCCAGATAGGGATGGAAAAACCGAGGCTTTCTGAAACAATGAACCACTTTTAAGACAATTGCCCTAAATTGAATCACTGTTTGACACACTGCAAGAGCCCCATCTACTGGATAAACAGTACACGTTTCTTTTAAAAGTAAAGTTGACAAATTGCCTCAGCATTACATATCTTCAATAGAATTAAGTGGATGTCGTCTATTTCAACCAGGAGATCGTATCGTTATTAAGTGTGATTTACACAATTAAACTATGTGAAACCTGTGTCATTGCTTTTGTCTGTGAAGATGTGTTCAAAGCAGTATTTGTAATACACGACAGTGCTAGTCTTGTAAGTGGCTCGTCCTAGATGACGGGGAGTAACTATTGTATTGTTTATTTTTTGTAAAAATTACAGTACAGTAAGCACAGTGCTTGGGAACAGGAATATTATTTATTGCATACTGTAAGGATTTCCAAAATCATAAGATGTAAATAATTGAGCCGAATAAAAGAAAGGAAAGGTTTGTGAAACATTTTATTTTTTAATTAAGTATAATTTCTGGGGGGCGGGTGGATGTGTCGTATTTGTATCTATTCTAAATATCTAAACGTATGCCACTATCTAGTGTATAACAATGCGGAATGAATTTAATGAAATTCAAGTGATGATGTTTTTCAAGTCATACAAGCTGTTATAAATGTTCACAAAAGAATTCTTATCGTTTACAAGATTTTTTTTAATACTTAATGTTTAGACTGCATGTGCAATTGTTAAATTGAAAGCTGGTAAATAAATTTAATGAGAAACTTAATTTGTATTCCATGCATTGATTCAAATTTTCAAATTATATAACAGTTTGCTTGGGCGAATTTATCGTCATTTATCGTTATCGAGGTAAATCTGCTCAATCTATCGTGATACGTACTTAAGGCCATATCGCCCAGCCCTAGTGTCTTACGTGAAGGAAGGCTGATTTTTTATTTATCTTTGTTATTCCCTGACTAATAGTTTTTTTTCACTTATATTTTAATTGATATATATATATATATATATATATATATATATATTAGGGCTGTCAAAATTATCGCGTTAACGGGCGGTAATTAATTTTTTTAATTAATCACGTTAAAATATTTGACGCAATTAACGCACATGCCCCGCTCAGACAAATTTAAATGACAGTACAGTGAAATGCCCACTTGTTAATTATGTTTTATGGAGTTTTGCTGCCCTCTGCTGGCGCTTGGGCATGACTGATTTTATAGGCTTCAGCACCCATGAGCATTGTGTAAGTAATTATTGACATCAACAATTGCGGGCTACTAGTTTATTTTTTGATTGAAAATTTTACAAATTTTATTAAAACTTAGAAATCAAGTTATAGAAATCAAAATTTCTATAACTTGTACGAACATTTTTCTTTTAAGAACTACAAGTCTTTCTATCCATGGATCGCTTTAACAGAATGTTAATAATGTTAATGCTATCTTGTTGATTTATTGTTATAATAAACAAATACTGTCCTTATGTACCGTATGTTGAATGTATATATCCATCTTGTGTCTTATCTTTCCATTCCAACAATAATTTACAGAAAAATATGGCATATCTTATAGATGGTTTGAATTGCGATTAATTGCAATTAATTACGATTAATTAATTTTTAAGCTGTAATTAACTCGATTAAAAATTGTAATCGTTTGACAGCCCTAATATATATACACACATATATATATATATGTTTATTTTTCAACAATGTTGAGTTGTCTTAAGACAAATGTTTATTTTTTGCATTCCTGGGTAGTCAAGAGATTATCAACAAGTTTGTATTTATTGTGTATTTTAATATAATTTGAGTTATGTTTAATTATTGAAATATAAATCTCCTAATTAAATCCAGATATTTATTCTTGAAGTTTTCAGACTGTTTCTTTAGTAGTTTTTGAAAACAAAGGTTTGAATCAAACGGTGTATCACCTGAACAAATACATGTGAAAGTTAGTCTAAGTCAATACAGATGTATTTTGCATTGATCATTTCGCCGATTAATTAATTAGGTTCATATTAGTGAGAAATCTAGCCCTGACCCTAATTCACCTAATCTGTTTGTCCGTCCCCAGCGTGCACATGCAGTTATATCGTCCCTACCAATGTTGACCAGGGGCGGACTGGTAATCTGTAGCTTCTGGAGGATCACAGAACGGCCGGTGCTCTGGACGGCCGGCGGCCGCCATACACTGTCTTTATCCCTCTATCCTCTATGATTATCTACAGTTCGCACCTAATCCGATAGGTGGCAGCAATGCGCTTGGCTGTTAACAGCCAATCTGATAGGAGGAGAACGAAGAAGTGGCCCATTGCCGCAAGGCGCTGTGACTCTGAAAGACTTGCTGTGGGCCACGAAGTGGCAGGATAGAGCGATAAGAGCTTTGGCGGACTTTCTAGTTGCCGCCGGGCTGAGATGGAATGAAGAGGGTTACTTGTTAGGGATATTGGCAATTGTTATCCACCAGGTAGCTATAATTTAAATGGAATAAATGGCAACTAAAGGGCTAGTATTTTAGCTGTAAAACAACATATGCACACGCAGCAGCAATATTAACTCAGAAGAAATATAACAAATATTCATAAAACGAATGGTTTAACTTTAGAGTTTAGGTAGTTAAATTGATATGATATATATTTTTAATCATTTATATATCGTTTTGTTTTCTGGTTAATACTTTCCAATGAAGGTTATGTGTACAGGATTTGTCTTGAAATGTTTATTGTATTTTCATTGAAATTTATTATTTGTGCGGCAAGATTAATTATGACATAAACAATGAAGTCATTTTATAGACACAGGGGATATGTGTTATTATAATCAATTGGATACATAAAACTTGCTTTTAAAAAAATAAATTCTTTAATTTGTTTATTCAGGTTGATCATAGAGCTAGGGCAGAAGATGAATCCAACTCCAGTTCAGCTTTGCAGTATTTTGAGCGCCCCAAGTCAGACAGTCACAGTCAGGACACATTTTCTTCATTTTTCTCTCAAAGTGCGCGAAATTGATGCATTTTACAATAAAACATAGAAAACATTTCTCCCGGGGGGCATGCCCCCGGACCCCCCTAGAGGGTCTGTGTTTCCCTTCGTACAGTGATTCTTTTGGGCTGGGCTGGGTCAAAGTCCAGGGCTGCTTTTTAGTCCCAGTCCGCCCCTGATGTTGACACCAAACCTACGCCCTTGATCCTGAACGTCTTATGCCTTGTTTCTTGTGCAAACCTGACCGAAACGCAAACGGTTCTGTAATTCCGCTTTCATTCGATAAGTGGCAGCAGTGCACTCACCTCGATGATACGTCACTACGGTTTCTTTCGAGGAAGAAAGCGGCATTGCGTTGCGCATGACAAACGGACTTAGCGCGCCGAAGCCACTATCTTTCAGCAAATAAAGACTTAAAAGTGCAGCATTTAAAGCCCAAATGGATCTGACAGAGCAGGTACATAAAGCCTTATAATTTCGTTTACTTAAATGTAAGATGTATGCGCACGGTTTGAATTATTTTACCCCGCTAGCTTCCTTCTACGGTTAAAATGAAAGTAATGCTACATGTGCTAAGTTCTAGAACATTGTATTGCTTTTCCCTTACTTGGATTCCATTTGTATTTTAAAAAGGAATTTGTTACTTGTTAGAATAATTCATTTGAAGAGTATTCGATGGCATATACGACAGTCATAGTCTGGTGTTCAACTGAATAGATTTCAATTTCACACGTTTGTAAGTACAGCGAGATAAGATCGTTGTTTCAGTTCGTTATTTTTAAAAACGTTTTTGTTTGGTGGTGTGCAGACATTTACCTGTTTAAATATGTGACTCGATGCAATAAATGTGGAAAGAGTTTAGTTTGTTGGTGGAGCAGAATCCACCAAAGCATGGAAACGTGTTATAGTATTGAGTTTTTAAAGCATTCATCTAATGCTATCAAATCCCATTGAAAAGATAAACCAGTTGGAGGCAGATTTACTGGAGCTGGGTTCTCTGGTGGAAAAGGCCGAAAGGACAAGAGTGCAGGAAGTCCTCAAACAAGAGCAGAAGAAGGTTGAGAAAGAGATCGCCGTCAAACGTCAGCAGAAAGAGCAACAAGCCCGAAGACAGGCTGATCCAGTGGCGTCCTCCAAGGCAGCGTACACTGTGAAGATTACCAACTATGGTATGACGTCGCGCATTGCATATTTCTTGTCATGTTGAGAGTCTCGATCTTTAAATGCTTGATTGCATCTCTCTATCTAATGCAGCATGGGACCAATCGGAGAAATTTGTGAAAATCTACCTCACATTGAAAAATGTGCACAACATTCCATCTGAGAAAGTGGAAGTCAATTTTACGGAAAGGTTTGTACTATTAATTATAGCATTACAAGAACATTTAGATTATTAAGATTAAGAATGTAACGCCCGTAAATCAATTACCATTTACCATTTACCTCTGTGTTTTTGGGAGGCGTTAAGTGTTGCACATCAAATGAATGTACTTGTTGTCCTGCTCTAGGTCATTTTCTGTGCTGGTAAAGGAGCTCGATGGGAAGAATCACCAAATGACTGTTCTCAATCTGTTGTATCCAATTGATGAGCAGAACAGCAGCACCAAGGTGGACCATGATTTTAAAATAGTTTCTATGTTCATTAAGGGTCTGACTAGAGGTGGGAATCTTGGGGCACCTAACAATTCGATTACGATTCAGAGGCTCCGATTCGATTATAAATCGATTCTTGATGCACCCCAAAAATTAATAAATAAAATACTCAAGTCCCAATTCTGTATCAGCAGCTTTAAACTACATTCAATTAATTTAATGTTGTGAATCAACCGTTAAAATTGCTCCCGGTATTCCATAATTTCTCTTCTGTCTACTTTCAACATGTTAAAGTTTTAAAACTGTTTCATCATTTAAAGATAGATTTAAGTCAAGATTTTGCCGATTTAGGGAGTATTTTAGATAAAAAGTTAATTGGTTCACTACAACAGAGCCTTCAAGAGAAGTCTACTGCTTTAAGATGGCGGCTGTGAAACATTAAAACTGTTCAGACCAACGGGACACTTAGACTTCCATTCTCCGTGTCAAACAGCTGAATGGGACAGGTTAAAAATAACTAAATAAGATGGCGGCTGTTTACTACCGGTGTAGGCGCACTATCCTATTCCCCTCACTATCCACTCGCGGGGGCCTGCGCTTGTCAGTGACGTTCCTTATTCTCGCTATATGAATATACAACTTTAGCATTTGTTAATAATACGCTCTGTGTGTAGTATCATCCATCGATTTTCCTTTTTAAATGAGCACTTTTAACGAACGCAAGAAGTAACAACGGGAACATTTTTAAACAGGCATTTCACGGGAGAGCATTTCGACTCTTCGGCCAATCACGGGAGAGCATTTCGACTCTTCGGCCAATCATATAGCGAGAACGAGTGGATAGTGAGGGGAAGAGGATAGTGAACCTACACCGGCGGCAAGTCTGTCATTTCGCATCTAGTTCTCTATACATGTTCTAACGCTGCCGTCGTCTGTCATCTCGCATCTAGTTCTACGTATATGTGATATCTACCGTAGCCGTATGTGGCTTTGTTTGTAGCAACTAGCTAGACTAACTCACTGTTTGCCATTGACGGCGCTAGACGTCCGATTCGTTTTGACTGGATTGGACATCTAGTGCCGTCAATGTCTCTGAAATCAGAGCATTTACAGCCAGTCTTTTTTGGGCATTTATAGGTCACTTGTTGTTCATTTTAGAGCTTTTACGGATTACCTCCTGTTGATTTTGAGTCACTTCATTTTCAGCAACCCAAATTCAGCAACAAGCGACCTGTAAATGCCTCAAAATGAAAAGGATGTGACCTGTGAATGCCACAACTGGAAAAAGAATTGATCAAAACTAACAGGAAATGACGTCAAATGCCCCAAAACTAACTCGTTGCCTGGCATTGGCTGCCACTGACTGCCATAAAGATCCAATCCGTTTGAAGTGGGAGGGGTTGCAGCAAATGAACTTTCATTCATTCCCTTCCATCCCTCCCAATTCAAATGGATTAGACGTCTACTAGTGATAAACTCATTCCAATTCACAGCGAAAGGATGTGTTTATTAGTTGTATTGTTCCCACACCTAGTGCTAATACAGTTTTGTTTTGAATTGAAGCACAATGTGTTTAAAAGCCCTGTCTTGCCTTCCACAGATAAAAACAGACATGGTTTTGATCATGTGCAAGAAGAAGGCGACCAAGAAGTGGGAGTACCTCACCACGGTGGAAAAACAGGCAAAGGATAAGGAGTAAGACACCGCCTTATTAAATAGGGTCTGTTGTGATCATTGGAAGACAACTAACTTCCCTCGTTTCTGGTATTTCTTCTTTTTTGCCGTAAAAAGTAAGCCCACCCCAGCTGATGACAACGCAGACCCCAGTGAGGGTCTCATGAGCATGTTGAAGAAAATCTACTCAGAGGGCGATGATGAGATGAAGAGAACCATCAATAAAGCTTGGTCGGAATCGCAGGAGAAGAAATTAAGAGGAGATGAAGGTCAAATGGATTTTTGAAATGTAAATCTTATCTTTCATGAGAGTTGATTGTGTCAAGTAATGTCCAATATACAAATGAAATTCCTGACAATATGTTGTCCAAAACATGAGATTGCCTGCTATATGTTGTTCATTGTTTTAAGGTAAAAATAAAAATATTACACTACTACAAGGATATAATTTCTTAGACCAAAACCACACCTTCAGTAAATATACTTAACATGTTTCATTTTAAACTATTGTCTGTTTTGCTGTCATTCCATAACCAATGACCGTTCAGAAGAGTAGCAGTTTCTTCCAGTGATTTTACTTTGCTGAAACATGTGTATCTTGTCACAATTTCGATGGATTGTTAGTCCATACTATTCCAGTCAATTATGCACTTGTCATGAATAAATATGTTTTTAAAAAATTTGGGGGGTTATCTCATATTTTTTGATGGCAAACCTTTAAAACAATTTAGGAAACGTCGAGCAGTTCAGTCGACAGGTGGTGCTGTTGTCTTTCTGGATCGCAATTGCAGGGAAACTTCAATTTACTCAATTGTTTCGGAACGTAACCATTAAATTAACTGCTTTATGTAGAGGATTTCAACCAACGTATGAAGAGACAGTGTCACGAAGAACACTATGCTGGGATGGAAGTGTTTGGAACCTTGAAATGTCGGAAAATCAAATACCCACTATAAAGAGTCTGTACTAAAGTTTTTGTCCAACAGACGGCAGCAGTGTTTCGATCTAAACCTAAGTAAAGGTATTTTCTCCCCATGCAAACTATAAACCGCAACTTTTTTCCCTCATTTTGAATCCTGCGGCTTATAGTCCAGTGCGGTTTATTTGACAGCGGCGTCATTAGACTGCCAAAAGACCGTCATAATTATGACAGTATCATGGGCATTAATGAATGCTTATGACAGATGTCATTAAATGTCATCCAGCAAATTATGTCACCAACTCCATTTATGTCCTGCTTGGATCTTTTCCATCCATTCAAAAGTGAGATAAATTGCCGGATTACACAAAATTACATCTTTCATAAGCATTAATGCTCATGTCAATGTCATGTCATAATTATGATGGTCTTATGACAGTCTAATGGCGCCACTGTCAAATAAAGTGTTATGAAATACCATAATTAGCTATTAATAAAACAACTGGAAAAGTAAAGAAATAATTAGCACAGAATATGAATTTTGATTGTTATTTACATCTGTAGCGCTGCAATGCATGCTAGGAGGCATGTTGGACAACAACAGTGTTGACTGCAGGTGGTAGCACAGGTTGACTGTCTCCGCCAAGGGAGCAGTGTTGGCCAAGTGAAGCTTCTTGAAGTATGAAGCTTTGCAGCCAATTTGTTCAAGGCTTCATGGTGGTTTATTTGGTCTCATAACAGTCTGTCAAATAAAGTGTTACCGTTTAATATCTTTTGGTGTAAATATCCCATAATACAGTGAGGACAGCTGCGGCTTATAGTCCAGTGCGACTTATCTATGAACAAATGCAATTTTCGTGTCAAATTTTGTGGGTGGCGGCTTATTGTCAGGTGTGCTTTCTAATCCGAAAATCACGGTTCATACAGAGATCTAAGTCCATATTCAAAGAAAGAACCAGAAAATTCATTGACTGCTCAGTTTTAGTCAAAACTGCAGAATGGGAAAAAACAAGCATTAAAATCGACTGCACTGTAAACGGAAGCTTAACAACTTCAAAAACTCCAAAACTTAGTTTAATGGAAGATTGCAGGCAAGTATCAGGTGATTACCGCCACCTCCTGTACAAGAGTGTGGTGGTTTTTATTGGTCAATATCTTGTTCACCTGCCTAATCCTGCTTGTACTCGTGTTGCTGCCTCTTGTGCTCAATTACGGTACAGTCACATGTGACTTATCGATTGCGCCAGAGGCATGAAAACGAAACTATCAATTCACAATGAGAAAAACAGCAAACCGACAAAAATATCGTGTAACGCAGGCGACAATTTGAAAAGTCGTGGAATAAAAAGTATAGATACCTGCTGTAAAATTGTGTAGTGAGATAAAAGTAAAAAGAACTACTTCAGATTTGTACTCAAGTAAAGTAGATACACAAAAATACAGCAACCAAGTACTTTTACTTCGTTACATTCCACTACCGTTGTAATGTAACCAACTACGTACTCAACTGGGGTTTTGGGGAAAATAACAGGGTTAGTCGGGTAGTCCTATTTTTCTTTCCATTCACATTTTCGTCCATGACTGTCTGGAGAAGTTTCCCTTTTAGCCACGCCCCCCGTCTGTGACTCCACCCACAGCGTATATATAGTCCTTTTGGAGCATTCTGAGCCGTCAACCGACATGCCAGATGGATGAAACAGAGTGAGACAGTCCTTTCCTTTGCCAAACGCATCAACTTCTCCAAATAGGAATACAAGAAGATTATTTTTGTGCGCTTTGTCAGACGCCGCCGCATTAAATGGATATCGGTTGCTTCACGGCGGCGCAGCGTCTCTCGTGCCACAACATGAATGCGGATTTAATGAAGAAGCCCGCCGCCGAAGGAGCCCAGCAAGCCGGGGCTCCGGTGGCCAAAGCCGGCCGCGCTAAATCAGAGCCTGGTAAACCGGAGCTTGCGCAGGTGGTAACCGACGCCAAGACTGGTCGCTCGTACAGTAAAGGAAAGCTTTTGGGAAAGGTAATACATGTTTCATGTATGTACGTGTCGTTAGCGTGTTGATTGTGTGTGTCAAATCATACGAGGTTGTGATGCAGGTGTGTCTCATTAGCAAGGTGTGCCATTTTTTACCATTCGAAGCTTCTACATTTTAGTTAAGAGGCGTTGGACAAGCTACAACAGCGTCAAGGATGATGTTAAATTATTTCACAAAAAATATTCGAACCTTTAGACAATGTATCAACATGTTGCGTGTCATAGTTCACAGCTACCAAGTCATGTCTGTGCTCTGATATGCCGCAGAGCCGCCAACCAACGTCAAATTCGCGCTTAATGAGAATGCAGTAGCCCGGCCTCTGTTTCTGCCTGCATGCCTGCTTTCGACCATCCGTGCTTCTTTTTGGTGCATCAGATGCACGCAAATGACGCAGAGGATGCTTCAGGCGCAACGACCGAGGCTGGAAAGCACCATTATTAGCTTTCCACAAACTGGTGTCTTTTGATCATGGTGATGCTTTAACAGTCATGTGCTCAGTTTCTACGTGCTTTAATGTGGTGCCCTGACAATGTTCAGCTTATGATGTACTGCGAAATTAAAGGTTAAATGGAGCTGTGTACGTGGATTCCCCACCTCCTCAATCAAGTTATTCATTTCGACTAGTTCCGATCTGATCGCCTCCATTTTCCTCCCCAAGGGTGGTTTGAGATGACATTTAAAAACTCAATAATGTACCTCGGAGGTGGCCAATTCAGTCATACTTGACCCTTTTTAATTGATAGGGGGCAAGAATCACTTTTGTAATCACTTTGATAATGCGCCTACATAAATCTAGACACTGATGATTGAATTTGTTGTAGTTTAAAGTATTTTCAGCAAACAAGATTTAAGCCCTAAATGTGGCGTATACGTTTCACTATATTTGCCTTAGTGAAAGTGAGATCTGTACAGCACAGCGTTGTCTTGAGTCATTTGTGTGAATGAGACTTTACAGGTTAAAACTAGGTGTGTTAGAGGAATTCCAATTTGATCCCTTCTGTTTTTCTCCTCAAGGGTGGCTTTGCCCGATGCTACGAAATGACAGACCTGTCGAGCAACAAAATGTTCGCCGTCAAGGTGATTCCACAGAGCAGGGTGTCCAAACCGCACCAGAGGGAGAAGGTATAGGCGAATGCGGCACACGTTTGTATGCACATCCCTTTGCACAAATCATGCTTATCATCTGTCATTGCAGATCACCAATGAGATCGAACTGCATAAAACACTGTCGCACAAGCACGTGGTGAAGTTCTCTCATTATTTCGAGGACCAGGATAATATCTACATATTCCTCGAGCTCTGCAGTCGCAAGGTGAAGAGTTCTACGGAATTGGCGGTCTGATTTATCTAGATGTGCTAGACCAGGGGTGTCAAATGTACAGCCCACGGGTGGTTGTTCTGCCTGACAGGCATGTTGTAATTCATTCATACTGTACAAACAAAATCACGTACTTTTATTTTGACATTGGCGCTGTAAAATCCGCAGTCATATTCGTCCATTCGTTCCCTCCCAGTCCAAATCGATTGGACGTCGAGCACCTTCAATGGCAGCCAATGAGTTAACAAGGAAGTGACCCGGAAATGCCCCAATATCAACAGGAAGCAGTCCAGGAATGCCTAAAACGTCATTAGGAAATTATCCAAAATTTACCGGAAGTTAAGTATCTTGAATTGACATTGAAGAACTCAAAATGAACTCATGGCCCGCTATTGACAATGATAGCTGTCCAATTCACTTATACTGGAAGGACTGGCTGTGAATGCTCATCCTCTAGTGCCATCGATTCATTTGCCCCTTCAAGTCAGTGGTTTGGACGTTGAACGCTGTCAATGGAAGCCAGTGAGTTAACTTATTTGGCCAAAAAGTCCGGCATACATGAGATCTAGTTGCCATAAATGTGGCCCATGAAACAAAATGAGTTTGACACCCTTGTGCTAGACAAATTCCACCTGGGCTGCGAATGTCTGTTCGAAGCAATCAAGTACAGTTTTTCAACTTTGAAGGCTGGATGTTCATGGCTCATGGCTCTGTTGCTCCCTTAACAGTCGCTGGCCCACATTTGGAAGGCAAGACACACGCTGACAGAGCCTGAAGTGCGATATTACCTCAGACAGATCATATCTGGTCTCAAGTATCTACACAGTAAAGGCATCCTGCACAGAGATCTCAAACTAGGTATGACAGCAGCAACAAGATGGGCGGGTTGTTGGCTGCTATGACAGGAATGTTGCAATCGTGCATGAAAGCGTCCAAAGTATCAGTTGTGACTTTGGCTGTGCTGTGCAATGCTGACTTTGAAAAAATGCTTTTGTGTCTTTTCAAGGCAACTTCTTTGTGAATGAAAACATGGAGCTGCGACTGGGAGACTTTGGCCTTGCCGCCAAGCTGGAGACTGTCGAGCAGAGAAAAAAGTAGGTTTGGTTTTTAATAGATTGGGGCCACAAGCTTGTAGACTTGAAGTATTGTCTCTTTTTTTGGGCTGGAATTTGGGTTGTCAGTCTAAACTTTACTTTCGAACAGTGATAGATCTGATAGTGAAGTCTGAATAAGGGACACCTTATTGGTAGAGCCAGCCAGCTGGACCGACAACCATCCCTTTAGTTCATTTTTGGTTTGTGAAAAATATTTTTTTTCCTAAAATTATTTGACTCAAACCTGAATTAATACTGAGTTTGTCCCGTATTCAGAAACAAAAGTGCACGTCCTGTATTAAGCTCACAAGGGGCGTGCTTTGTCTTGTATTGTCATGAAAATCGAAAGTGTTTTATTTGAGAACAAACAAATACTGGTATGGTGCTTCTCAAGAATATGTAGGGGAACGCATTCCCCTGCATCTCCTGTTTTCTGACCAATGAGCTGACAGAAAGATAACAATCTTGCTCAACTCATTGGTCAAGGGTCTGTGGGTTGTCAGTTTGAAGACAGAAAACTGTGTGGGAGAATAAGGGTAAAAAGCATGTTCAAAATGATTTTTTGTATTTATTTATTTTTTTGTTCTTCCCTGTGTACTGTATTCTCACTATTTGTATTTTGTTTTTGTGTTCTGTCAATTTCGTTTGCGTTTTCGCACTATATTTGGAGTGATCATTTGCGAAACTGTTATTACTGAGGGACTTTGAATGCACCTTTTGCATTTTTAAAGTATTAAAGAATACATTGCCGATAATTATTTTTCGATGTGCTTATATCACTCAAATGTGCACCTAATTCAGGTTTGAGTAAAACGATTATATTCAAATTACTGTTAAAAATAAATAAATAAATAATTCACGTACAAAAATGATCAAAGCGTCTTTGTTATCAGGCTGCCAGGCTCTACCAATGAGGTGTCCCTTATTTTTATATTCAGGGAATTAGGAACCCTAACGGCAGCTAACATTACTGTTTACATTGACTGACACTGGGCTGCTACTGAATTATGTTAACACCCCGGTAATGGTGGCTACCACTAGAGAGCTATGTCACAAATCTACTCTCATTAGTCTATACGAACTGTTATAATTACACTATAACCTATTGAATTACCAGATTAGGCCAATAAACGGAAATCAAATTCTGACTAGAAAAATATGTATTCAGTGACGCGACCAGACCCAAGAGCACAAGTGCCTTCTAGTGTCTAGCTTGACACATGCATTGATAACGATATTTTCTATCAAATTAAATGCGCATATGTCTGACTTTCTGTGGTCTATCAGTGCCAAATGTAAACTGGGACAGAGTTTGAAGTCCTCACTTTCAAGTGCTCTATTTGGAAAGTTTTTTATTTACGCCTCTTCAAAGTAGCCCCGTGATTGATCATGCATTCTTAATTGTAGGACTCGTTTAGGGGTAATATACAAAGCAGAACGTTTTATACAGATAGAAATATGCAAACATTAAAATAACATGTATCCTGCATTTATTTTTGGCTCGTCCATACCGCTGTATAGCCTCTTGATGACTAGCAACAGTGCCTCAACCAATGAAATGGATATGATTTTATTGTTATTGTGATACTCGTATGGTCATTGGTCATAAATCACGAGAAATGGTATACGTCGGCCTGGCTGCTTATTTTTAAAAAGCATCCTACCAGTATTTGTTTGCCCTCCAAATCGGACACAATTTTTTTTTGTTTTGTTTTGTTTCATGATAATACGGGACAAAGCGTACTTTTGTTTGTGAATAAGGGATTGTTGGCGACCGTAAATGGAATACTTGTTACTACAGAAATGGCAAAAAGCACAAGGTAGCGCCAACCGCAATTTTTTTTTTTTTTTTTTTTTGTACATTTTCAGATGAGAAGTGATGAGAAATCACGTCAACCTTGCAATTCTAGTTCAATGTGTTCAGTTTCCTCAAGGTGGTTGTGTACAAGGCATTCTTGTGTGCTGTTGTCAAACGTGCAATAATGCAACCTTTCTTGATCACCCCACTAAACCAGTTTTTAAGTGGCGGTTGAATGCAGCATTGAAGGCCTAGTTTCGCTGTAGATTTGGCACATTACTGTGGAATACCTGAGGATTTAAGTAGTTCTGCTCCCCTCCCTTACTTAAGTTTGGACATATATTGAATGTTTGATTCTTTTTTTTTAACTTGATCTATGTTTCCCCGCTTAGGACCATTTGCGGAACCCCCAACTACTTGGCACCCGAGGTGCTCAACAGACAAGGTCACGGCACAGAGTCTGATGTTTGGTCCCTTGGATGTGTTATGTAAGTAAGCTGATTCTGCACTTCTGTGTATACTGGGATGGGGGGGGGGGGGGGGGGGCGGTGTTTGAGGGTTTGCCCTCAGTCATTAAGTGTGGGAAGACCTCTACTGATGTCTTGAGCAAGCTCCAACATGAATGACTAACCTCAGCCAATTGCGAAAGGACATAATGTGCCCAATCCAAAACTTCAGCCTGCTCAGAGTTCATTTGCAGCCACTTGTCAATTTTATAGAGGCCCGCGGCTTATACTAAAAATAGCACTTGACATTGCTTACAATGTTAAAATGACACGCTTGACAAATACTTCAAGTTCTAATTGTTGGTTTTATATAGCTTGACAAAGTTGGCACCTTTACTTGAGGTTTTGAAGACTGGAGCCAAGGTGCAGTTGATTACCCCCTCACCCCTCCAGTACGTTTATAGAATTGCACATTGAGTATTCAACCAACCTAATTCTTTTTATCAATTTCTGCTAGCTTAATAACACACACTGCATAGACTGTAGCTATGTTAGCTAAACTTGCATCCATGTTGCTGTAAACTAAAAGCAGTTACAGAGCATATAAAGATGTCCACAGGTAAGCTGGTGGCAATATTAAATGAGTCAATATATCGCACGGTAAATAAAAATGATGGTAATTTTCCCAGCTGCGATTTATCGCCACGTGCGTGCGTGTGTTTGCGTGTGCTGCGTGAAGTAGGCGCACACATGAGTGTTGATTGAATATGAGACACCAGTTCCTTTCAGATGTTTATTGGTCCTCCGCACGCCATACAATTAAAGTTCAGACATACAAAATAAGGAAACGCATCTGTATTAAACATTGTAAATCGTTAGTATTGCTACATTGAGGCTAATGCAAAAAGACAATGTACTAACCACTTTAGCCTGCTGTAAAGCATTGCAGTTAAAAGGTGACATTTCAAACATGAAAACTCGCTGGTTTACAGCATTCGCAAATGATGAGAGAAAAAAACTCATACTGACACAACATGGATGACTATAAGAGAAGTGCACTTTTGTTTTTGATTTTGTGGAGTGTAAAGCTTACGGTTAGTGGCACGGCGAACATACTTCCGGTAGACATTTCAAAATAAAACGATGTCATGTTTATGTAAATAATTTCTGGCGTTAATCTCACATACTTCAGATTCTACACTAAGAATAGCTTTAAAGTTATGAAAAATCTAAATGTCAATGAATAATTTGGCTTCAAATTTGATAAGGTGCACTTTGCAGGACAAGATGACAGTCATTTTGGATCAAATAAACACTTTTGATGGATTCTAATTGGGAGAGAACAAAAATGGCATTGGTTTCTCACGTATTTCATATTGTGTACTTAGCTATCTTTAAAATTACTTTTTTTAATATTATTTTTAGTTTTTTTTTAAGAATAACAATTTAATGCGTTTAAATGGGTGATTTATTAGGATCTATCGTCACGACGTAAGTGGTTGAATTGGTTAAAAATAATTGACAATAGTATCTCTATTCGGCAATAATTTATGAGACAATATATTGCCAACTAAAACTGGCAACGGGCCAAGTTACAGGCATGCATTTTTAGCCGCAATTGACTAATTGTAGTGTAAATTGGGATCATCTTTTGTTTTGTCATCAAATCTGTGTACGATAAGCATTACCGTTTGGCAAACTGAGTAAACCAGAAGGAGCAGCACAATGCACATGGAATCATAATGTGAAAATGCTTGTGTGGGCCTTTGTCCTTCAACATTTCTTTGTTTCGCTTGGAGAGAAAAGTTTGGTCACGCCTTGCTTGTTTATTTTGGGTCATGACTCTGTGCATGGCTTCTTGCATTCAGGTACACGCTGATGTGCGGCAACCCTCCTTTTGAGACACTTGACCTGAAAGAGACTTACAAATGCATCAAGGAAGTTCGCTACAACCTGCCTTCTGGGCTCTCGCCCGCCGCGCAGAAACTCATTTCAAGCATCCTACAAAAAAGCCCCAGCGACAGACTCACCCTGGATCAAATCCTTAACCACGAATTTTTCACCAAAGTAAGTCAGATTTATCCTCCGGACGCCGACAGACATCTAATCGTTTGCTGCATTGCCAACCTTCAACTTGTCACCCCAGCCTTATTGTGAGCATCTTTTGTCCCCTGCAGGGTTTCACACCCGACAAACTTCCCCCCAACAGCTGTGTCACTGTGCCTGAGCTCCACCCACCTAGCCCAGCCAAGAAATTCTTCACCAAAATGGCCAAGAGCTTCTTCAGCAAGAAGAAAGCCAAAGGTATTGTAAATATTTTCATTTATTCGCATATAATTACATATTTGTCTTATTCATTGCATGACTATGAGCTCCAACTCTTTCAATAAGATGTGAATGGGAGCTCTCAGCGTCTTTCCTTTAGCAAGGCCATTTTTGATGGTAGCTTTGCACATAATGCAATAGCTACCATCTATAATATTATTATAATAAGAGAAAGTCGACTTTGGCTGAGTCAACCTTATTGGCTCGCGTGTACTGTGGGGAATTATCCAGCAGGGTTGCTTGCGTGTCACGCTTGCTTAAAAAGGACTAGGCTCAAGTGCATGGTTTTGTTTTCCAAATGTAATTTTATGGGTGTGACTCATCATGTTGCAGTGGAGAAGGCGCCTTGTGAGGAGAAAGAGGACAAAGATATTTCCAAGCTGGTGTCTGGAATCGTCAAGTGCTCCATCAACCGCCAGATCAGCTACAAAACGGTCGGCCCTAATGAGGTGCGTCTATTTATTCTCACTCGTCACTTTGGGGCTAAATGTGATAGCAGATATTTTAGACTGATCTTTCAGTGTCATTGATGATGATAGTCGTCCAATTGTGTGGCTTTTTTTCATCCTTTTGCTATGAATTTGAATTGGTTTATCCCTAGTGGTCGTCCAATCCATTTGAACTGGAAGGGATGGCATTTACTGCTAACACTCTCAGTTCCAATTGATTGAACGTCTATCGCTGTCAATGGCAGCCAATTAGTTAGGGCTGCAACTAACGATTTTTATAATTATCTGATAAATGTAACTTTTTTTCCGATTACCCTCACAATTTGAAGTTGCTTTAGGCATGTTGTAAGTAACAATCAAGACAAAATGGATGATTATTTCCTTCAAAAATCTTATTTTATTGCAGCTTCCTGATGTACTGTACCAGTAGTCTACAACTGTACTATTTTAATCCATAAAAACGTGTTAGTTTTCAATAAAGGTTGAGTATAAACAGAAAAGGATTTCTCAATACACAAATCAGACAATAGTCCTGTTCATTCAAATAAAAAAATAAAATAAAATAAAAAAATACTGTTGATTGACATGTTTTTTTTTTTTTCTTCTGGGAAAAGTGGTGATATAAATTGTGTCAATATGATCAACATTATAGAATAAGGAGGAGGAAGACCGTGATGAATGTTTTCTTTATCAAACAGTTCAGAAATACAATCCAATTTCAAAGCACACTCTCATATGACAATTTACAATTTGTGTTGAGCTGTTATATGAATGGGTTTATGTGTGTGGTTTCTTTGTAGTCTCATTTTTTTTTTTTTTTTGATAATTATAACTCAAGTGCTAATATACTTCTCCAAAACACAATACAGACACGTATTAACATGATCGCTAACTAGCTTTGCACTCCGTCCTAAGTAGTAACTGTTCATCATGGAATACAAACAATACAATTGGCGTAATTTACTCTCCTGCGACAGAGGCGCACTGGATCTAAAAACACAAAAGACAATCTAAGTCTCAACACTTTGTAGTACTATTGATTAAAAACTCGCGATAATATCGGTTACCAATAATTATCGGCCGATAATGGCAATTATGACATCACACCGATAATCCAGGTTTTAAAAAATTCAATTTGATAATGCATTCCGATAATTATATACTTGATTTAGTCTCCAAATGTGTACAATCGACGCAGTTTTGTCCACTTCTGGGCCCACGCCTCAACCCCTCCTAAAGGCATTTTTATGCAATTACAGATTTACTTTGTAAGTATTATTAATTAATATATATTGTTTAGATGTTGGAATTTTCTACCTGTTCACATGTGATGTGGAAAAAGTAGCAAAAGATTCTCCTTTTGGTCAGTAACATTCGCTGTTGTGTATAATTTATTTTTTAATAGAATTATCGGCTGGAAGGAGGAGGAAATTATTGGTTATCGGTATCTTGAAAATGCATTATCGTGCATCACTATTATTGATTCAGCGACCCAACCTGAGTGTAGCAGTGAACTCTCTCTCCTGCTCTAATTACTGGTGTGTGCGTACAGCCTCGCATTGCACACAAACGGGGCTGCTCGTAGCTGCATGCAATAACAATTATCAAATTCGTCGGCAACTAATTTATTAATCGGTTTTAATAGATTAGTTTTTGCAGCCTTAGAATTGGTTAATGAATTTTGTCAAATAAGAAATGCTGTCTTAGTATTTTTCAATTGGCTCGTTTTTTTTCTTAAGTCAACCTAATCCCACCCCCTTCTCGCTTCAGGTACCCTCCCCCACTGGTCAGCTAGTGAGCTCAGTTCCGCTGGAGCAGACCCCCGCTGAGGAGGAATCCAGGAAGTCTATCTCGCGCTCCTTCAAGGGCACTATGGCCAGCAGCTCTGAACGTAAGCTCTTGTTGGACCTGTTATTTTAAAGAATGTCATTAAACGGATGTTTTTCCCCCTCTCCAGCATGCGAGGATGTCGTCACACCGTCCGCTGTGGCTGAATCGGCCTTGAAAGTTCTCAATGGCTGCTTGGCCAACATGCCTGCAGGTGAAAATAACTTGCAATACACCTGTTTTAACATCCTTTTGCTTTCTTTATTGTTCTTACCATGGGTTATTGTTTTTGTACAGCCATTAGAAACCCACCATGCCTGACTAGGCCCCAGTCCTTCTTGTGGGTCACCAAATGGGTGGACTACTCCAATAAATACGGTTTTGGCTACCAACTGTCAGACCAAAGCATCGGCGTGCTCTTCAACGAGGGAACGCACCTCAGCCTGTGTGATCAACGCAAGTGAGTGGAAAGCGGCCACAAATTCTCCCTTCGGACAAATGCGTAAATTGACCGTTTTTTCATTGTGCTCACCCAGGACGGTCCACTACTGCTTGACCAACAACAAGCACTTTAGCTTCCCTGCCAGTTCTCTACCTGAGCAGCTTCGGAGCCAGAAACAAATTGTGGAGCTCATGGCCAACTACATGGAACAAAATCTCATGGAGGTAGGAGCAAACGACAAGCACAATTTAAAAAATGTCTATATTTGTCATAGATTAGTCAATTTTGACCCATTTTGTCTACAGGGTGGTGATATTCACTGTCATGAACAAGTTCCTGGGCCTCCTCCTCTCCTGCTTCAGTGGGTGAAGACCGACCACGCGCTTGTCATGCTGTTCAACAATGGAACCCTCCAGGTTAGTTTTTTTTTTTTCTCCCAAATTGACCTTAACGCTTTGTAGCTGAATCTTCACAATGCTCTCCTTCTTCCTAACTCCAGGTGAACTTCTACACAGACCACACGAAGATCATCCTATCAAAGTCTGTCGACTCGTACCTACTGACCTACATCAGCCGTGAGCGTGTGTCCTACACGTACCTCCTGAGCACACTGAACGAGACTGGCTGCACAGCGGAGCTGCGTCACCGCCTCAGATACGTGCTCCACCTTCTCCAGCACCATGCTGACGCTTGATTACCCCACCCCTCGACCCCCAAAATTATAATGGACTGGATAACTGTGACACCTTCTGAGGCCCAATGACTGGCTTCCGTTTGATTGGTTGAGAGACGGGCCTCGTGACACATGTGGACTAATACCGAGGCAGCTGATGATATTCAAATCTGTTCAGATGATGCGATGGCCTCCAGAGTTCGTGCCTGTCCAAAGTTTGGCATTGTATAATGATTGGACGCTCCATGAAAGATGCCTAAAAAGAATGAAAACAACCATTGATTCTACTTCTTGGTTGCATGGTGCCAATAGAGCCTGCTGCTTTCCGCCTCTACTGATATTTGACGTTATTGCCAGGTATGGCGTCTCCGCGGTAAATGATACTTTAAATATCAACTCTTACTGGTTGAACACAAAATGGTGGTGGACCCTCTTTAATCCTCTTGGCTGATACCTAACCTGTGGACACTGGTGCGCACAATCATTTTTTCAATTTCCGTTTTAACAAAAAGATGAGCCAGCAATAGATCACACTCTGATCTTTGTTTACCTCACAGGCACACTTGACATTCCTAGCCGTATTTGGACGCTGAAATTCGGAGAGAGCCTTAGCTTCTCCGGCCTCATCGTCTGCCATTTTGTTCATAGTGTTCACTGACACGGTACACAATTTACGGGGCTATGGGAGCGACACGTTAATGCACGCTTTTTGTGTAATTCTTTTATTTAATTTTACTATCACTAGTTTTATTTGATTTTAACTTGATACCAAAAGGCCCAACTTTGGTCCATCAGACTTTTTAAAAAATTAGTTTTAAATGGACACGTAGGTGAACGCGTGTGTGCCCACATGTTCTGGTTAAGCAGACAGCCGATCGGGGGAATGAGAGGAGATGAGGGAGGGGGTGAAAAGTGCCTTTCTGAGGGGATGCCTGTATAGTGCAATAACAAGCCTCTTTAGTGAATGTCAAGCTGACGGCTTTGTCATAGTTCGCACGTGCTTTTGTACTCCAAAGTTCAAAAGCACGTCCGAAAGCGCTTCACTGTCACTACCTGGTATAAGCTTTTAAAATGAACCCTGCTCTCGTCAATGTATACTCCCCAGCAAGAAGAAAACGTTGCACTCGTTGTACTGTGAGCCTCATTTCTCGAGCCAGAGTTGTACCCTCAAAGCTGTGACCTGGAATGCAAAGTGTCTCGTACAAGTGTCGTGTCTTCAGAAACATTGTGAAAGCAAGTCTGACCATTCAGGAGAGTCTTTATTTTTCTGGCACATAATGTCCTGTTAATTTATATATTTTTTTTATTTATTCGGTTTTCTTTTTAATTTATTGTGGAATACGTTTGGTTTTGACACATGGAAATGTTCAATTCTGCTCACTTTTTGTATGTATTGTACGGGGGGGGACGTGGGACGAAAATAAAGTTTATTGAAAAGAAGACCAATGTCAGCTGTTTATTAGAAGTACTGCTCCACTGATACCAGTATCGGCAGGGGGGGGGGGGGGGGGCGATCAGGCCCAAAATGTTGGCATCTGCAAATAACAACACACAGGGTGCCAATACCATTTACCGGTCCGGTAACACTGAACGCAGCTTATTTTCTCCTGACACTCAATCCACTCTTATGTTGTGTGATCACACGTGATTACTTTGCATGCCAAGAAGCTAGCGCTATTGACCTGCTCCAGACCAATGAGAGCAGGCCATTAGTTGCTCTTAACCAATGCTCGGGCAGCTTTTTCATATGGAGGAAAAACAACCTAGGAGAAGAAAATGCTTTTTCATATGGAGGAAAAACAACCTAGGAGAAGAAAATGTTGGCGGTTTCGGAATATTTCAGCATCCAGTACAACAGCTGGGGATGGACCGCAGCAACAAACCCTGTGCAGTGGGACGAGAAGAGTGAGGCAGCAAGACGTCCGAAAAAAAATCACCGAAATGACAGTTGTCTGTAACCTGTCCCTTGCCTTCGTTGAAAGCGTGGGAATTCTTTTTATGGTTTACGCAGTACCTAAGTATAATGTCGCAAATACATTAAGGAGATGACTATCCTGCACAAAAAAAAAATGAAGTAACGAAATATGTTTTGGAAAAGCTGGAGAAGGCAGGGGCCATAAGCTTTTTAACAGACGTTTGGAGCAGCCAAGTCTCCCAACTTTCCCTGCTTAGCTTGACAGCCGACTGGAAAGCATAGTACTTCCATGCGAATGAATTCAAGGGATCACACACACACCGGCCAAGCTACTGCTGCTCAGCTGGAGTATCCCGGAGTCAAAGGTACTTCACTTTTCTTGTCTTTTACTGAAAGAAATGCCTAAGTAATTTGAGACCTGTTTCAAAAGTGTTGAAGTAAGCAAAGTAAGCCAAACTAAGTGGCTAAGCTGTGTGTGTGTGCATTGTTTGCATTTGTGCGTTGCTGCAGATGAGTTCTGTTGCTGCTGGTGCACAAAGAGGGAGGCTAATAGCTTTGGCCTTTGAGAGGTTTAAAAAAGGTTATTGAGTTCATTCAGAGTTTATTGTTATGAATGTATTTTTACTTTCTTACTGTTGGGAGAGTGTTATACATGTTTTAATTTTGCAAATTTAGCACTATTTTGGCCTTTGAGAGCCAAAGGTTTATTCAACTATGGTCACCCATACCAGGTATGCAATAAAGAGTTCTACTGGATTCACTTTGTATTAGTCTTTTTCCTGTTTCGCACAGGTAAGCAGCAGCCTGACAAAGCCATGGCTGCAATGATTTCACATCCAAGTATGTAAGTCTTTGGGGGAAAAAAAATACATATATATATATAATATAATAAAACAGAGTGGTATGGTATCTGTATCGGTGCAACACTAATTAGAAGCTTAAAATGCTTGTTCTAGTAATATACCAGTACTTAATGCCACTGTTAACTCTTACTCTGGGGTGAAAGTGGCTAGAATTTCTTGCCAGAACTCCCTGACATGAAGGTCGCCATGGAGCCAGAATTTTTTTTTTTTTTTTTAATTATTTATTATAATCTCCAAAAAAACACTGAAATGCAAAGAAAACTGCTTTTGGTAGTTATTCCTATAACACATAAAAAAATGATTTACATTCCAAATTATATATTTTTTTCAATGATTTGCAAAAAAAGAGTGAGCAAAAACAGCAGTATACCAATCTCCATCTCCTAATTTTTATTTCCCCCTCATTTCCTCACATATAAATATAAAATCTCAATTTTAACTTTTTAAGAACATAGGATGTGCAATAAAATTGAAGTTAATGTTAACAATTTTGGTGAGGAAGAGCGGCATGGAAAATGAATGAATGAATAATAAAGATATAAGTAACATACATTCGCAAAAATAAGTACAAATGACATATTATGCACAGTGAAATGAAATATATTTTGAAGATCCTTCCTTTTTTTTTTTTAATAAGGAAATGGCTAAGTAGCCTCAAATAAATGAACAAAAATAGGTATAAAGTGCACAGTGACAGGTAAGATATTCTGCCCATCAGAGCAAATAAAATAAAATATAACAAATAAGCCTTTCACTGCTCTCAAAAATTAAAGAGTGCTCTTTTATTCATTTATTTATTTTGCTGTCCCAGAAAACGTGCAATTGAACCAATCGGAGCTAACTATCTCTGCTGATCACATGTCAGTATGTCAGCCAATTGAACGGACAACTGAGTCCAGAGCGGTTTACTTTACTACGTGTTGTGCATGCGCACATTGACGTGACTTGTCATCGTCAGATTTAGATAAATGCAGGAGCTGGGGGACACCTCCATGCCGTCCTTGGAATAAATAATATCGGTGGAAACGCAGTACGCCACACAAGCACTTTATTACGCTTGTTGTTAACACTTGTGTATGTAAATCGGATGTTGATAGATTGTTTTCTTCTTGGCAATGAGATGCGTGTGCGTTACACTTGCAGTTTTTTTTTGTTTTTTTGCATAGCGCAATGACCGTTGCCGTTATATTTTCAGGATCAAAGCACCGTATACCGGAATGGCGTTCCGGCCCCGAATCTTATACCGGAACACCGTTCCCGCCCACTTTCACCCCTGCTCTTACTCTATCTCAGGGGTTGGCAACCTTTAACCTGAAACAGCCATTTTGACTCGGGTTCCACAAAAAAAGCCATCACTTGAGCAGCACTGTATACATTTGAAATGATTGCAACAGCACGATTTTTTTATATGCAGTGGTATGAAAAAGTATCTGAGCCTTTTGGAATTTCTCACATTTCTGCATAAAATAACCATCAAATGTGATCTGATCTTTGTCAAAATTAAACAGATGAAAATACAGTTACTGCATTAACTAAAACCACCCAAACATTCATAGGTTTTCATATTTTAATGAGGATAGCATGCAAACAATGACAGAAGGCGGAAAGTAAGTAAGTGAACCCTCTGCCTACGGAGACTTAAAGAGCAATTGAAACAAATTTTTACTATACATTTTAAGTCAGGTTTGTGCCCAATCACTGATGAGTGGTTTAAAGCTGCCCTGCCCACTATAAAACACACACCTTGTAAGAAATGTCTTAATGAAAAACATTGTCTGATGTGAATCATGGCTCGGTCAAAAGAGCTGTCTGACGACCTGCGATCAAGGATTGTTGATTTGTATAAAGCTGGGAAAGGATACAAAACCCTCTCTAAAATTCTGGATGTTCATCAATCGACAGGCAGAGAAGTTGTCTACAAATGGAGAGAGTTTGGCACTGTTGCTGCTCTCCCAAGGAGTGGCCGTCCACCAAAGATGACGGTAAGAGTTCAGCACAGAATACTCAGAGAGGTAAAAAAAAGAACCCTAGCGTGTCTGCTAAACACTTGCAGAAATCACTGGCACAGTCCAATATCTCGCACATTACCTAAATGTAAAACTATGGTAAAGAATGGTGTTCATGGGAGGACTCCTCGGAGGAAGCCACTGCTGTCTAAAAAACACGAGGTTTGGCAAACTATTTTGTGGACTGATGAAACCAAAGTAGAATTGTTTACGCAGCGTCATGTGTAGAGGAAAAATGGAACAGCTCACCAATATCAACACCTCATCCCCACCATGAAGCATGGTGGAGAGAGCATCCTGATTTGGGGCTGTTTCGCTGCCTCACGGCCTAGACAACCTGCAATCATTAATGGAAGAATGAATTCAAAAGTTTAACAGGATGTTTTATAGGAAAACATGAGGCCGTCTGTCAGACAGTTGAAGCTAAAAAGAGGATGGATGCTGCAACAAGACAACGATCCAAAACACAGAAGTAAATCAACTTCAGAATGGTTTCAGGAGAACAAAATACATCTTCTGGAGCGGCCAAGTCAAAGTAAAGACTTGAACCCTATTGAGATGCTGTGGCATGACCTAAAGACAGCAATTCATGCCAGACATCCCAGGAATCTGACTGAACTACAGCAATTTTGGAGAGAAGAATGGGCCAAGATTAGTCCTGATCGATGTGCCAGACTGATCTGCAGCTACAGGAAGCGTCTTGTCGAAGTTATTGCAGCCAAAAGGGACGGGGGGGACAAAATATTAAATGCGATTGTTCACTCACTTATTCTTCCCCCTTCTGTCATTGTTTGTATACTATCCACATTAAAATATGAAAACCGATGAGTGTTTGGGTGGTTTTAGTTAAAGCAGACACTGTTTTTTCATCTGTGTGATTTTGACAAAGATCAGATCAAATTTGATGGTGATTTTATGCAGAAATGTTAGAAATTCCAAAAGGTTCAGATACTTTTTCATACTACTGTACATCTGTATATATGTGCTCTGTGTTGCATATTGACTCCTTTTAGTGGTTTTGCGCTAGTGACGAGATTTGTCGTTCACTTGAGTAAACGAATCCATTCCGGTTCGTTCAGTAAAAAGATTCGTTCAAACAAATCGTTCAACGAATCGTTCGCCCCCCTCATCTCCCTCCCCGCCCAAACGAATCGTTCGGTTACTGAACGGGAAGTGACGTTGCCGAACGAATCACCAAAGACCGCTTCGCAGTATAACTGAACGGGAAGTGACATTGCTTGGTCCCTCCCTCTCTTCCACATTGACCACTCGTCGTAGTTTCAGAAATGAGTGACAGGCGGTATCATTCTGCTTCCACAGACAGCCTTGTCTCCCTCCTGCTGCTGCAAAAGCGAGGGAGAACTTCCGCGTCGTCTGTCCTAGTTCTATGGGCTCAAAGTCATGGCTCGTGCTTGCATTTCGATGTAGGACACGGTTAAACATTTTCCTTTTGTGAGGGGAGTAGGGGGCGGGGGCGCACGGACTTTCTTTAGCAGGTTCTTGATCACACATGCAATCACATATACAGCATGTTTGCTGTCACGAAAATAAAAATACATCGAAAGTTTAATTTCTGAATATGGAACGACCAACACATCATATTTACATCTCGCTCTGTTGTATTTTTGTTTTTTAGTATTAAGATGAACGTGTTGAATTTTTGCACTGGTATTAATAAATAAAATAATCCGGTCAACTCCCCTGTCGTCCCCGCATCTCAGATCGTCAAATGCTGACGAGAAATAATTGTTTGCTCTTTACGATGTCGCCTTTCTACTCTCATTAGTCTGTTAAGAAAAATGTAGACATATTGCGACATCTCCCGTGTCCGCGTGCTTTGTTTTTGGGCGCTTGAGTAGCACATGATGGACGGATTGACATAATTTGTCAAAACAACCAACACCCGACACGCTGACACGAAAAAAAAAAAAAAAAAAACACTCGGGAAAAAATTGACATGTATATACAGTTTCATTGCAAATCAGTATTATGGTGATCATATTGTTTTTTTTGCACTGGTATTAATAAATAAAATAATCCGGTCAGCTCCCCTGTCGTCCCCGCATCTCAGATCGTCAAATGCTGACGAGAAATAATTGTTAGCTCTTTACGATGTCGCCTTTCTACTCTCATTAGTCTGTTAAGAAAAATGTAGACATATTGCGACATCTCCCGTGTCTGAGTGCGTTGTTTTGGGCGCTTGAGTAGCACATGATGGACGGATTGACATAATTTGTCAAAACAACCAACACCCGACACGCTGACACGAAAAAAAAAAAAAACACTCGGGAAAAAATTGACATGTATATACAGTTTCATTGCAAATCAGTATTATGGTGATCATACTAAATATTTTTTTCTGTGCACATATGAGGTAAATATCGCTGCCATGAAGCCTCCATATAGTGACAGTTCTCTGCCCGCTTCACTGCCGTCACGCGACCGCAGCTCAGCTTTTGCTTGCCTCGTAGCTACCCGTGTTTTAAATTACTGTAAATTTGATAGTATGTCGTCATAGGCAGTCACGAGTTTGTTGAGAAAAGTACTACTCTAAACAATGCTCGCTAGATTTGTGTGGTGTTTTTGTCTGTTTGAGCAGCATTTGATAGGCTCCACGTTAACAAATATGTGACAAAGTCATTTCCTTTCATTTTCTGATTCGTTCACCGCATAGTCATTACTGGAAAATCAAGTTAGCAGCAAGCTAGGTCAGGAACCGGAGGACCGAGTCACTGAACGGGAAGTGACAAAACTCAGTCTTGCCCCCCTGCCTGCACGCTGGCTGCTTATTGGCCACACGTGGACGTGAGTGACAAACGCCCTGATTCTGTTTCCGCTCCCTCCCCTGCCCGCGATGAGGCTGGCGTCTGATTGGTCGTGTGCGATGTCAGAAGACGCTGCCGCTTGCTCAACGCCCTCCCACGCAGCGAACAAGCACCACCTTCATAGAACGAATCAGTGCAGATGATGATTAGTTCGGTCTCGTTCACCAAAACAATTCGTTCAAAAAGAACGAATCGTTCGCGACCGATACAACACTATTTTGCGCCTGTGAATGGCGGATAGACTTGTGGGCACACCCACTGAGTGGCAACCGTGACTTAACGTAGTTTGCAAATTCATGAGCTGCGTGAGTGAACTAAGTAAGGTCGCGATTCGTATTTGGTAAATGTACCCACAAGTCTCTGCACTTGGGGGTATATCTTCCGAAATGCAACCATAATTTAACATAGTTGGTAAATTTATATGTGAGTATTCTATTAACACACAAAACAGTGAGCCTGTCCTGATCTGCCTACTAAAAGGAAGTTAAAATTCTTAATTAAATCTCACAAGCACCAGAATAAATTTGACAAATAATCATTCATTCAATATTATATCGAGTCGCATCAGAGGGTTCAAAGAGCTTCATGTGGCTCCAGAGCAACGGGTTGCAGACCCCTGCTCTATTCTTGCTCTATTACTCTGTACTCTAATATTTGATGAACTAGGCATGCTTAGTATCTAAATCCAATGAAGCTAATGAATTTTGTTGCAATGCTACTATAAATTGTACATTTTCCAAAGCTCTGGGAAGCAGCACCCATTTGTCACTTGTACAGAGCAGTAAAAGTGGGGCAACAAGCTCTGTCACAGCATGCGGTGTAATTAAGCTGATTTGACACCTTCAAATGACACCTTCACGTCAAAACTCACGTAACTCCTGTACTGTCACATTCTTTGTCCTCGCCCTGTGACTGTGGTTTGAAGCACTGCACACCAACAGTGATATAAAAGCATGCATTTAAATTTGTTAAAGTCAATAAAGCAACAGAAAATCAATTGCATTTAGAAAAGATTATACAGTATGTCCCCTTTGCTTGGCTATGTTACAAATTGTCAGAACAAAATTTCAGGTTATGAAAGCCCACTTATTTTTTATTTATTTATTTATTTAAATGTATCACTTGTGTCACAAGAACATGACAACATTTTAGCAATTTATCATGAAGGAAAGTAATGCAACATAAAATTATGTAAAGTAACAACATATGCTGTCCTTTACTTAAATTAATCAAACTTTACATTGTTTCAGCACCATAGTGAATTGATAATGTACCCAAGCACGTTAACATACTGTTAAAGGGCCTATACTTCCAAGTTTTCATCAAGCGGAGACACGCGTGGACGTGCACAGGCGCGTGTTCGCCCAGAGTGTTCGACCCCAAATATCTATTGAAGGTAAGAAAAAAGGCTTTTCGGGCTTCTCAGTTAAAATGTCAGGGCTCTGTGTAATCATCAGGGCATTGGTGGAGGATGTATAGAGTAGAAAAGTATTTTAAAGTGCGTATGACAGGATAAAAAAAGTCTTAAATAGCATTATTAAGTGAATTAGAATCATATTCTGAGACGATTCGACTACAGCTATATTCAACAATTTGGCAAAGCGCAGATGACGAGAAATTAGTCTTTTAATCTACAGTCTAGCCACACCTAACATTATAGGGCTCTATCGTCCCCAACAGGAGGATGACGTCGGCGGGGTCGTGGTTTCATCTGATTTAGAACAGGGGTCCCCAACGACCGGGCCGCGGACCGGTACCGGTCCGTGGCACATTTGGTAACCCTAACCCTAACCCGGGCCACGCAGAAATAATAAATAATTTATTAACGACTGCGTTCTGGCCGATTGACTTTTGCCTGTGCTGCTTAACACACCAATGTCACTGTCTACACTAAATATACAACTACAGAATAGGAGGTCATCATAGAAATGCATTGATTGGACTGTAGGCAGTACATCTTGTTTTGTATATCTAAGTACGCTTGGCCTCAATAATTACGTATGACGTTGGTCGTCGCCCATCACATTTGTTCCCGGAAATAATTAACCCCCACACTAGAATGACTGAAAAACAGACGTCTTTGGACAGATTTTTTATGGAGAAAAGGGAACCTCATGAGCCAAAAGATGAGCCTACAACCTCGAAGAAAACAAAATCTGCGCTACTTCCCAATCACTAAAGACCCACGAACTGCAAAGGAGTGGAATCCTGACCCGTATCTGAATAAACCGAGTGATTCCAGCATGTCTGTGCAACAGGAATATCAGCTTGTAGAGATCGCAAATCATGGCGACCTTAAACGTACATTTGAAACAACAACTCTACCGAGGTTCTGCATTAAAGTCATTTCGGAATATCCTGACATCGCTAGGAGAGCACTGAAACAAACGAAACAAGCTCAGGCCTCCCACTGATTCAGCGGGTGAGTTGTATTTTCCCTGCACTTAACACAACGGGGCTAAAAACATATGTTATTTTGTACTTGCTGTATTTTTCTGCCGCACATTGCCGGTGTTCTGACAAATTTGGCATGCGCGTAAGGTTAAAAATGACCGCGAATGCAGCGATTCCAAAGTACACACTGCAAACTTTCTTTAACGAAAGAAATATTAACTTACATTTGCCATGTTAGCTGTACACAACAACTGCACGCAGCTCTCTCACTTAACGACTTCGCCGTGTCATTAAGCATTAATTTACGCCATTTTTGTGTTGCACATGTATGTTTATGATGTAAATAGTTTTTTAGCACCGTTGGATAGTCCAACTGAATATAAAAGAGGGCTTTTTTCACCGCCACAAAAGCGTCGGGAGCAAAATTTTATAAGGGTGCAAAATTTGACAGAACATCGGTCGGTGAAAAAAAGAGCCAAATCACACCGGTGCAAAAAAGGTTGGGGACCCCTGATTTAGAATTAGGGCCATTGAGGAGGAATTATTCAGAACGAGAAAAATGCGACGAAGAGAGCAGCAAAATGTCACTAGCCACGTTTACATGCTGACTTTTATTCATACTGATTCAAATCATTCCGAATGGAAATTTCAGATCAGCTGTATACATGTCACTTCATCTATTCCGAGACCAGCGTTTACATGTGACTGCCTTTATTCCGAAAGGACGTTTGACAACTGCCGTCTGACATGCGCAGATTAATCAAAACAAAGCGTCACGTTGCAAAACATGGAGATCGATCGTCAGATCAGCTGCTGTTTTAACTTTTCGAGTGGAAACAAAACTTCAGAATGACACGCTGTTCATTTAAAATGTTGTGTGGGCTGGTGGAGGGATTCATGGATATAAACTTTCCGCCGGACTCCAATTAGGTGCGCTGTGCTTGGAAGCCATGTTGCAAGTGACGTTACTTACGTCACCAAGTGACGTCACCATGTCAGTACGGAGCATGTGCAGAAAGAACGCAACCAGACACCATTCCGCTTCCCTGTTTACATGATATAATTTTACTTCTAATCGGTTTGGGAAAAGGAATATTCCACCCCTGTGAATCGGAATGAAATTCCATTCGGTTTGGGCCTGTTCATTCCGAATGAGGTGTTTATATGGAACACATTTATTCGGTTTGAACAAATATTCCGATTGTAATTGGAATATTTGGCTCCATGTAAACGTGGCAAATGTTTCAATAGCCACGTTTACATGGAGCCAAATATTCCAATTGCAATCTGTTTAGATGTTCAAACCGAATAAATGTGTTCCATATAAACACCTCATTCGGAATGAACAGGCCCAAACCAAATGGAATTTCATTCCGTTTCACAGGGGTGGAATATTCCTTTTCCCAAACTGATTAGAAGTAAAATTATATCATGTAAACAGGGAAGCGGAATGGTGTCTGGTTGTGTTCTTTCTGCACATGCTCCGTACTGACATGGTGACGTCACTTGGTGACGTAAGTAACGTCACTTGCAACATGGCTTCCAAGCACAGCGCACCTAATTGGAGTCCGGCGGAAAGTTTATATCCATGAATCCCTCCACCAGCCCACACAACATTTTAAATGAACAGCGTGTCATTCTGAAGTTTTGTTTCCACTCGAAAAGTTAAAACAGCAGCTGATCTGACGATCGATCTCCATGTTTTGCAACATGACGCTTTGTTTTGATTAATCTGCGCATGTCAGACGGCAGTTGTCAAACGTCCTTTCGGAATAAAGGCAGACACATGTAAACGCTGGATCGGAATAGATGAAGTGACATGTAAACAGCTGATCTGAAATTTCCATTCGGAATTATTTGAATCGGTATGAATAAAAGTCAGCATGTAAACGTGGCTAGTGTCTCCACTCCAATATTTTTACAGGATATTCTTTTTTTTTCCCCAAGTATTTTTCCCCAATTGTTAAATAAATGGTATGGTCATGACAAATAACTGTCTTGTGGTAAATTGAATATGAAATATTAAAAATGCATTTATTCAGTACGACATGGCAAAATTATTCCATAATGGTCAAAACTGTCGACTTCACCTTTACTGTCACACCTCCCGAATGATATTCTATGCCACCGTAGTTAGTCCGGCTTTTGTCATTTCTCTGCCCCGGCTTATAAGAATGTAAACAAACCAAGAGGCGTGACAGCTAGGCGACATGCTAACCCAAACCGAGTGACATATCAAAGTCTTCGCTTTTAAAACCAAGAAATCACACAAAACATATCACAAGACGGCAGGGTTGTCGATTGTCTACGCCGATCGGCAACCCACCCGGCGGCAAGCAAGTTACAACTCGTCGTTCTCTTGCTGCGGGTAGGAGAGCTCATTTGCGGGGAAGCAGCTGGACAATGACCCCCGGACAAACCGGCCGACGTCAGAGGAGTGTGTAGCTGCCACATGGTCAACACGAATATGGCGTAAATTGATGCTTAACTACACGGCGAATACGTAAACAGTGAGAGAGCGGCGTGCAGTTATTGTATGCAGCTAACAAGGCAGGATGTGTCTCAGGAGAACTTATATACATGTCTGTCAATGATCAAACGTAAGTAAATATTCCTTTATTTAAAGACATTTTGTAGTGTTTACTTTGTAATCGCTGTATTTGCGGCCATTTTAGCAGAAAGTCATTTCTGATGGGGTTGCAAAATTTGACAGAATGCAGAACACGAAGAGGGCAATAAGCAGAGTATAGCGCTCTCCCGGCGGGGTCGGTGTGCGACAAGCCGCCGGTCGTCGGGGGAGTGGCATTCTCGGTGGACAAGGAGCATTGTCAGCCACAAAATGCGAGCCACCTCCGTATTAAAATGTGTGCCATCATCCCAGTATTTGACATAATACAAAACACGATCTTTACTCACTTCCTCGTAAGTCCAATGGTCCCACAGTTGTCGCACACTTGTCTTGGCTCATCTCGGGGTGAACGGGAACTTTCTGAAACCCAAAAAGGCTCACACACCGCTCCCTGGTGCAGCTACAAATGCCTGCAGCTGTTTGGCTGGCGTGATGCGAAAAATAAACGAATTGATCCGCAAAATCAGCTTAATCCGCAATCCAGCTGCATGCTTTAAAGCAATGCTGTATTGTAAGATGTTGACCTGGGTGACGTCACATTCACATTCGTCCTAAACCCGAGACTGGAGCCGGAAGTAACTCATTTTCATGGTGCGTGATTCAAATATTGAATATCTAAAACGATCGCTTCCACACACATCCAAGCGGTCCATTTCATTCAGGAGCATAAAACACCGCATGAAATATGAAATAAATATGCCCTTTGGTGTCATAGCACTTTAAACTAAGTCTAAAAATGCAGTACACTCCCTTTAAGTAAATTACCAACATGTAAAGTTGTATAACTTGAAGAAAACTATTGGTCAAAGTCACACTATATAAAAAATCTCTCATGCCCATTTTCTTGTTATTCCAAAATAGCTGATTGTGAATTATGGCATACAAGATGGAGTTTTGTCCATTCGCGGTGGAATAACAATCTTGTGCAAATTTTGTTTTGAAGTGAAACTATAGGCTATACTGTCCACTGATATCACAACTTTCTCTTTAAAAGTATTTTGACGCTGAGTAAAGTCACTTTAAGAACAGTTCAATGATGAGCTACTGTACAGTAGTCCTCTGCGTCCTAACAGTTCCCTTGAAAATGATGATGCGAAACAGTCATTTTACGAAAGGCTGACGTGAGTGCGACTGTGACATTCATATTGAGTGCAAACAAACCACCAGCAGCAGAAGCTTGTTCAAGCTTTCAAGAAAGCATTCAGTACAGAGTGGGTAGCATGTGGGGGAAGTCAGAGGAAGAAGGGACGTCCTTCCTTCTGTGACCTCGGCCTTCAGAACGTGTTTTTGTTGGCCGCGACTCTCTGCTGATGTCACACTCCAGCACCGAGCTCATCACACAACGCTTACGCACGTCACACCGCCGCCCTCCAGGAAACGAGTATTTCCTTTTCCCCATATCCTCCTGTGTCCCATTAGTAGAACAAAGAAGCTTGTCTTGCTTGTCTGTGCAGCCTATCCGATTCAAACCATTCCACCAACAAAATGTCCAAAAATTCTTGAGTAGTTTTCATAAACTCACCTTAATAAACTAACTAGTTTTTTGACAAAAAAAATCCTTAAAAAAAAAAAAAAAAAAACTATTTTTTTGACAAAAAAAAAATCCTTAAAAAAAACTACTTTTTTGACCAAAAAAAAAATCCTCATTCATTTACAAAGATACATTCAATTAAAAAAATAAAACCTGCTATATCACTCCTAACTCAGACCCACAAAAAATGTCAATTGACTCATACTCACGTTGAACTAGAGCAACAAAAATGTTGTATGGCCCATTTCAAATACTAAAACTTTAAACTCATCAACCAAGAACCAACCAACCAATTAACCAAAAAGTTGACTAAAAATACATATTTCTCCCGAAAACTCACATTTTTCAACCAAAAATAAACAAACAACAACAACAAAAAAACACTCATTTGACATTTTTTATGTAGTTGATTTTGTCAATGATTAACACCCCCCAAAAAAATCTCAAAAAATTCACTCGTATTGTCTTTCAACTCGGACCCACAAAAACATTTCCACTGGCAGGATTCCAGAAAAAAAATTCTCCTTTGGCTGTCATTCACATTCAACTGGGACCAACAAAAATGTTCTTTGGCTAATTTCAAACGCAACAACTTTAAACTCATCAACTTTGGCAAAAAGTTGACCAAAAATTCACAGTTTATCATAAAACTCACATTTTTCAACCCCCTCAAAAAACACTAATTTCCAATCTAACACATTGACATTTTTGATGTAGTTCATTCACATTGTCATTGATTAACACCTGCAAAAAAATCTCTATTCACTCGCATTGGCTTTCGATTCGGACTCACAAAAAAAAAAACATTTCCACTGGCAAGACCACCAAAAAAAAAAAATCTCCTTTAGCTTTCATTTACATTCAACTGGGACCAAAAAAAATGTTCTTTGGCTAATTTCAAATACTACAACTTTAAACTCATTAACAATGGCAAAAAGTTGACCAAAAATTCACAGTTCTCCCAAAAACTGATATTTTTCGACAAAATAAATCCCCACTCATTTCTACTGATACAGTACATCCAACGTAACACATAGATACTGCTAATTTAAAACCCATTATCATTGATTAATACCCACAAAATAGTCTCTATTCGCTCTTATTGACTTTGAACTCGGGTCCACACAAAACTCACCTGGCAGAATAACTCCAACAACAAAAAATAACCTCCTTTGCCTCTAATTCACATTCAGCCGCAAAGGTGTCCACCATGACAAAAATTTGAACTAAAAATTCACCTTCAGCAGGAACTAGGGCTGTCAAAATTATCGCGTTAACGGGCGGTAATTAATTTTTTTAATTAATCACGTTAAAATATTTGACGCAATTAACGTACATGCAAACAGACTAAAACGACAGTACAGTGTAATGTCCGCTTGTTACTTGTTTTTGGTGTTTGGAGCCCTCTGCTGGCGTTTGGGTCCAACTGATATTATGGGTTAGTACCATGAGTGAGCATGGTGTAATTATTGACATCAACAATGGCGAGCTACTAGTTTATTTTTTGATTGAAAATTATACAAATTTTAATCAAACGAAAACATTAAGAGGGGTTTTAATATAAAATTTCTACAACTTGTACTAACATTTACCTTTTAAGAACTACAAGTCTTTCTATCCATGGATCGCTTTAAGAGAATGTTAGTAATTTTAATGCCATCTTGTTGATTTATTGTTATAATAAACAAATACAGTGCTTATGTACCGTATGTTCAGTGTATACGGTATATCCGTCTTGTGTCTTATCTTTCCATTCCAACAATAATTTACAGAAAAATATGGCATATTTTATAGATGGTTTGAATTGCGATTAATTACAATTAATTAATTTTTAAGCTGTAATTAACTCAATTAAAAATTTTAATCGTTTGACAGCCCTAGCAGGAACACAATTAACTACATGCGACATAAAACAATGTCACGTGAAGCCATCTAAGACAACACTTAATTGAGCAGCAGACTTGTTTCAAATGTTTTAATTAAAGCTCCCTGTCTATTTTTGGCTTCCTCACGGCCTCGTTATTCATCCGCTGTAACGATCAACCGCCTTGTCTCCCGCTGAGACGACAGTACTGACTGGAAACTGAACCAAAAGTAAAGAGTGAGAGGGCCAGGAAGTCAAACATCTGGAAGCGGCGAGACCAAAAGGGGAAGAATTCCGGCAGACATCTAAGTACAGAGGGCGGGGGGGATTTTAGCTAATTAGTAACTTGTGTTTCCTCAAGAGCTTTCCCTCTTCTTCCCAGACTCAACTTCTGGTGTGTGTGTGCGTGTGTGTGCGTGTGTGTGCGTGTGTGTGTGTGTGTGTGTGTGTGAGTGCGTGTTAAAGGCCATTGTCATCATGCTGTCGCTTCCTACAAATTCCCGGCCAAGCCACAAGCCGAGGCGTGCTTGAGTGTGTGCGGCTGGCTTCGTTTGATGGTTTCCTCTCAGGAACTTTTTTTTTACTCATTGCTGTCTGTTTCATCAGCCCTCTTTCCTTTCCCACCACTTTTTATGTGCGTGTCCAAAAATAGTGACTTTGCTATTCAAGGAACCCCTGCTTATCATATGTTCCGAATCCACCCATTATAGGTAAAGATTTGCCATACAAGAGACCATATACATAGCTGGCCAAAAGTTTTGGCAACCCTGCAATTCTGTCAGATAATGCTCAATTTCTCCCAGAAAATAATTGCTATCACAAATGCTTTGATAGTAATGTCTTCGTTTATTTAACTTGCAATAAAAAACACAAAAGAGAATGAAAAAAAATCATTATCATTTTACACAAAACTCCAAAAATGAGCCAGACAAAAGTATTGGCACCCTCAGCCTAATACTTGGTAACACTACCTTTAGACAAAATTACCGCGAACAACCGCTTCCAGTATACATTAATAAGATTCTTACAATACTCTGCTTGAATTTTAGACCATTCTTCTTTGGCCAACTGCTCCGGGTCTCTGAGATTTGAAGGGTGCCTTCTTCAAACTGCCATTTTCAGATCTCTCCACAGGTGTTCTATGGGATTCAGGTCTGGACTCATTGCTGGCCACTTTAGAAGTCTCCAGTGCTTTCTCTCAAACCATTTTCTAATGCTTTTTGGAGTGTGTTTTTGTCATTGTCCAGCTGGAAGACCCATAACCTCTAAGGGAGACCCAGCTTTCTCACACCGGGACCTACGTTATGCTGCAAAATTTGTTGGTAGTCTTCAGACTTCATAATGCCATGTACACGGTCAAGCAGTCCAGTGCCCGAGGCGGCAAAGCAACCCCAAAACATCAGGGAACCTCCGCCATGTTTGACTGTGGGGACCATGTTCTTTCCTTTGAAGGCCTCTGTTAGGGTTTGTGTTGGTTCCCTCCTAGTGTGTCCCTGTGATTGCCTATTGATTTCACCTGTTGTACCTCCAACTCGCATCCTCCTGTGTCACCCATCTGTTCCTCGTTGTCTCGTTACCCCTTGTGTGTGTATATAAACTCCAAGTTTCTGTTCACTCCTTGTTGCGCCATTGTCAATGTCGACGTAAAGTCCTGTCCAAGCCCTCGTGTACCAGTCCCTCCGATTAAGTAAGTTTTGTTTGAACATTGCCTTTTTGATCCCCAGTCTGTTTGGTTGTACTTTGTGTTGTTGTTAGTTATTATTAAAACATTCTTTGAGTTCACCGCCACCTGCCTTGCTGCGTTTTTGTTTCCCTGCATTTGGGTACACACCTGCCTGCCAGCATTCCTGACTGCCTCATTTTTTTCCCTGTTAACTCAATGTTGATGCCTTTTCCCAAAAAACTACTTTTTTCTCAATTGACCAGGGAACATTCTTCCAAAACGTTTTTGGCTTTCTCAGGTAAGTTTTGGCAAACTCCAGCCCGGCTTTTTTATGTCTCTGGGTCAGAAGTGGGGTCTTCCTGGGTATCCTACCATAGAGTCCCTTTTCATTCAGACGCCGACGGATAGCACGGGTTGACACTGTTGTGCCCTCAGACTGAAGGACAGCTTAAACTTGTTTGGATGTTAGTCGAGGTTCTTTATCCACCATCCGCACAATCTTTCGTTGAAATCTCTCCTAACATTTTCCTCTCCGTCCACATCTAGGGAGGTTAGCCGCAGTGCCATGGGCTTTACTCCTATTGATGACACTGTGCACTGTAGAAATAGGAACATTCAGGTCTTTGGAGATAGACTCGTAGCCTTGAGATTGCCCATGTTTCCTCACAATTTTCCCAGAGTCCCAAGTCCCCAGAGTTCTTTTGTCTTCTTTCTTTTCTCCATTATCAATGTGGTACACACAAGGACACAGGACAGAAGTTGAGTCAAGTGTAATCCAGTTTAACTGGCTGCAAGTGTGACTTAGTTATTGCCACCACCTGCCACAGGTAAGTAACAGGTGCTGTTAATTACACAAATTAGAGAAGCATCACATGATTTTTTTAAAGGGTGCCAATACTTTTATCCGGCCCATTTTTGGAGTTTTGTGTAAAATGATAATGATTTTTAAAAAAATTCCCATTCTCTTTTGTGTTTTTTCATTGCAAGCAAAATAAATGAAGATATTACTACTAAAGCATTTGTAATTGCAATAATTTAGTGGAGAACTTGAGCATGATCTGACAGAATTACAGAGGTGCCATTACTTTTGGCCAGCAGTGTATACTGTATATGACCAGGGGTGAAAGTGGCCAGAATTTCTTGTCGGAACTCCCCGAGCCAGATTTTTTTATTTTTATTTTTTATTTCTCTCCTAAAACCACTGAAATGCAGAGCGCGATAATGGAGCAATGAGTCACACCCATAAAATAAATTAAATTAGCCTCTTCTCTCTTTCCTTTCTCTTAAAGATCTGATCAATTATCTGTTTCATAGACCTTTTTATCGCATTAATTCAACAAGCTTGTTCATTTTTTCTTTTTTTTTTTGCTGTTGAAGAGAACATGTGCATTTGAACCTATCAGAGCTAACTATCTACAGTATGCTAATAACATGTCAGTATGTGAGCTAATAGCGTACAGCACAAATGCTATTTTCAGATCGCAAGGCTGCGTGACATCACCGTCGTAAATCGGAAAAGGGTCAACATAGAAGCGCGCTCACATACAACCCATGCTAGTACTGCTTGTTTTCTGATGGTAATCTTTCAAAAAATAACATGCCGAGTAAAAACTGTTGCTATGGAACTTGCAAAAATGACTGAAAAGAAATGTTACAGGTCTCTTATGTAAATGTTACAGAAAGGACCGGTCACATATGAAGAATGTTTTCTTCACACGTTTCACGAAGCCAAAAACTCAGAGGGAAAAAATGCTAACAATGGATCAACTTGTGCGGACGACCAAAAGACCAGTTTAACGCCAGCAAGGTGAGGCCATTCACCTTCATATGCAGTAAACATTTTGTTGGGGGCCATGGTCCTCCAGATGACAATCTTGATCATTGCCTGCCACAGCCTGCCTCGAAGAGGTAAGCCATTTTGATAATTTTACTTATTTTTTAGCGTGGCGTTTTGCGGTGCTGCTTCTGTCTGACAATGAATGACCTGGAAAAAAAAAAAAAAAAAAAAAATATATATATATATATATATATATATATATATATATATCATAATTGTCTTGGTCTTTTTGAAGTAAGCTTGTTCATGCTTACAGGTAGGCTGTAGATTTAACAGCTTGACCTTTTCTATTGTAAAGAAACAACCTTAGTAAGGGGGAAGTATAAAAATTAAGATTCGTTATTAATGAAAAAATTAAAAGTGTTCGTTGGCTGTCACTGAGTAGCATTTGCCATCGTCACACAAAAACAGCAATATAAATTACCCCCAAGAACTGTCCGAGATGTAGCACAACCAGAGGATATAATAAATAATAAAGGAAGGGCATATGGTGGTAAAGGATAGCTTGTTGAAGCAGGCGAATGTCATTGTCAGTGGCGTAAGGTAATGCACACAAGAAAAAGGTGTCGATAAAAAAGCTACCTCTGGATCAGGTCGGCTCTTTTCCCCTTGTTTTTCAGCGCTGAACACTCAAGCCATTTCTTTAACTGAACATTTGTATGTTATTCCACATCTTCACCAGTAAATTTGGCACCAGGGACATCATTTTTGGACAGAATTGGTAGGTTTAGCTCAGTAAACATCTAGTTCGTACACTATTTACATGCATCTAGCATGAGGGACAAACGCGAGTTTGACCCCCCTAGCAACAATTGCTAACGTCATGGATATTAATGAGCAAAGGTGCGGTACACTATTGAACGGACAACTAGTGTGCACGCGCACATCGACGCGACTACCTGCCTGTTCTTGTCAGTCTCCGATAACTGCTGCAGCAGTGGAGAGCTCCGTGGAATAAATAAATAATAAATATCGGTGAAAACGGATGATGCTACACAAGCACTTCATTATTCTTGTTAACACTTGTGCCTGTAAATATATAGACGATAGTTGGTTGTTTTCCTCTTGGAGAAAAATTAAAATGGGATTGGGCCTTAATAGGCATTTAGAGGGCAGGTGGACGTCCATACACTGCAAACACACACCTCCTTAAAACCAGTTAAATTCCCTTGTTTTGCACGTAAATCTATTAGAAATAAGGGAAATTATCTGCCAGTGCTTCAAGAAAATTTTCCTCATTTCTTGAAATAAGAAGAATGGCTAGATGAAAATATGTATAACAGAGTTATTCTAAGCAATAAATGAGTGCATTTAATCTTAAAAAAAAGCTTGTTTGCCAAAAATGTTAGTAAATCACATTCAAAAATTATTATAATATATTTACCGCTGGTGGAGACATCACAGATTTAGTTAATCTTTAAACACTTTTTAGTCATTTGAATTATTTCAGTCGTTTTATTTCTTTTCGTTTTTTTAAATTCTAAAACAGGTGAGTCAGAAGTGCAGACATCCTGTTGACTTGCAAGCGAGTGGGTGAGCGGTACAAGTAAGCCACACACAAAGAAAGTGTTTGCACATGGAAACAGACATACTATTTGGAGGGTCTCACATTCATGGTGGTTCTACGATGACTTTGTAGAAAGTTCATCGAAGATTATCATCCCGTAGCCTACAGATAGACAGATATAGACTGAGATACATACTCATAGGTAACTTGTGCTTTTTGTCAGTTGTAGAGGAAGTTGTCGTTCCCACACAACAACATACCACAATCAGTAACATAAACAGAAGTTTTTTGCATTGCTAAGCAATTGTTGCATGAGTTATAAGATTTCAAAAGTAGCTTAGTCAGAGTATTTTTACAACTATTAATGCATAATGCGGATAATGTTGCTGCACTATGTTTAATTAAGATAAGCTATTCACAAGGGTTGTATGCTTTTTTTTTCAAATAGGCATGTGCACACCCTTGACTGTACGCTGAAGCACCTTGAATGCAAGTCTCTTAATCCATTAATGTCTCCGCAACTGTGAGAACTCTGCTGACAAGACAAAATAATGCACAGCTTGAAAGACAGATGGCCAAAAGACAACCAAGCGAGGAAACCTCGGATTATCGTGACGTAACTGAGCTAAAGATCCGCAGATTTGGGCGGAGTTCAAATAAATCATTGCTTAAAGTACCGACAAAAAGCATGAAAGCATCAAGTTGTTGACTCTATCTGCTGCTTGGGCAAAAAATAGAAGAATTCTGTGTTTTTACAAAAACAAACAAATGTATTATTACTAAATTGAATTCAGTTCTTTCATTTTTTGCTTCATTTCAATAGATATTGTGCTGTTCCTTCTGCTGTGAAACATACAATCAGTAGCATTGGTCATTCTTTTCAGCACGTAAAGAATTTCTGCCTTTTTAGTATTGTTAGACAGTATTCTGTCTTGGCTATATGTGTTGGTTAAGAGTGTAGTTATTTGTGTTCGTCCCGTACCGTCACGGTACGGCAGAAGTGGGTAGAGTAGCCAAAAATTTGACTCAAGTAAGAGTAGCGTTACTTCAAAATGTTATTACTCAAGAAAACTAACAGTAGTCATCCAAAATGTACGGAAGTAGAAGTACAAATGTATTTGTGAAAAGAATCCTCAAGGAATGAGTATCATTCTGCGTAGCTGCTTACAATGTTTGGTTGTTTTTTTAAACTATCTTTTCCTCAGCAGCTATTACAAAACCAGTGGCGCCACCAGGGGGTGGCCAGGGGTGGCCACGGCCACCCCTATAAATTGGTTGGCCACCCCACTGGCCACCACACTTGCCAGTATATCGTTAGATTGTTGGAGCATCAGTTATGCATTTCATCCCAAATGAATGCATTTATTTTGAATTGCTAAATGTAGGGCTGTCAAATTTATCACATTAACGGGTAAATTATTTTTTTAAATTAATCACGTGAAAATATTTATCGCAATTAACACATTGGCGATACGACTCATTCACGCATTGCCTCAAACAGCCTACAATGGCACTGTTTTATTTATATACAGAGATAAGAGGCAGTGTCAAGTTAGTGGAGTAGATACAAGCATTCATTGGGGCCGTGCTTTTAATTGGCAAAAGCTTTGTCATCTCTCCCGCAGCAACTATAAATATTGTGGGAAGCGACGTGTGGAAGAATGACAGGAGTTGAACTTTTTCTTAACACCCTGTAGTGTACCCAACGCAGAGAAGATATAGCATTTGCAGCCACCACACACAGTCATGGTTGCACCACTTCCCATCATGCATTTGGGCAGAATAGTTAAGTCGGTACAATATCATTTACTGAAAGCTCAACAAATACACTAGATGGCAACATTTAGTCACAATATACAAACTCACATTTATCCTTTAAGAATTACAAGTCTTTCTATCTGCGGATCCCTTTCACAGAAAGACTGTTAGTAATGTTAATGCCATCTTGTGGATTAATTGTTATAATAAACAAATACAGGACTTACTGTATGTACAGTATGTTGAATGTATATATCCGTCTTGTCATATCTTTCCATTCCAACAATAATTTACAGAAAAATATGGCACATTTTAGAGATAGTTCGAATTGCGATTAATTACGATTAATTAATTTTTAAGCTGTGATTAACTCGATTAAAAATTTTAATCGTTTGACAGCCCTAGTTAAATGTACACCTTATGCCTAATATGTACTTAACACAATAAAACAATTGTTGTGGAACTCAAATGTTGACTGGAAAGTTATGAACTATGCACATTAAATCATTAGTGACATCAAATATTACACAATACACCAAAGTATATCAGTAGCCGTGTCCTTAAGTCTTTCTGATAGTTTTCCCCTGACCTTTTTACTACAATAATATAATGAAAACCTGAAATTATGGCTTTTAGGTTTGGCCACCCCAAGATTTTAAGTGGCCCCATCTGGCCACCCCTATGAAAAATTTCTGGAGGCGCCACTGTACAAAACCACATTAAACCAAAGAAATATGAAGAAAAAAAAACATTCTATTCCAGCAAGAAAAACAAATCTACAGAAATTACTTCATAATGTATTGACGGGACACGGGAGTGGGGCCGATAAATAGGGGGCCTGCATTGTTGGTGAGGAGGTGGAATCACAAAGAGCTTTTCTCGTTGAAAATTCTTGTGAATAAATGCTTAAATACCTAAAATCTTTATAAATATGGACTCATTCTTGGTCTCAATTCTTAGTTAAAGGCAAAAAAAACGTCTAGTTAGCATTTAATTTGCATGAATATGTTGAAGTACAATGCTAGTCTGTTAGTGAATGTAGCTAGCAGCTGCCTTATGTAAACAGAGCTTTGTCACTGAAAATTCTTGTGAATAAATGCTTAAATTTCATCCCCAAATTCTTTATAGATATGGACATCAAACAGTCTCAATTCTTGGTCAAAAGCAAAAAAAAAAAAAAAAAAAAAAAAAAAAAAAAATGCAGTTAGCATTCAGTAAATATGTCTAAGTACAATGCTAGTCTGTTAACGAATGTAGCTAGCGGCCGCCTTATGTAAACAGAGCTTTTCCTGAGAAAATTCTTGTGAATAAATGTTTAAATCCTGAAATTCATTATTGATATGGACGTGAAACAGTCTCGATTCTTGGTTAAAAGCAACAAAAAAAAAGTGCAATTTGCATTTATTTTACGTAAATATTGCGAACTATGATGCCAATGCAGTAGAGGCTGGTTTCTCCCATTGATATTTTTTCACGTTTCAAAATGCATGCATGGTACGAAAAATATAACAATTACCTGGCTTGAATCCTCGAACAAATCACTCAGGAGACAATCCTTTCTGTTTGTATGCGGTACAGCGTTCGTACTTTTTCAACAGAAATCCGGTGTTGGATCGCTGCGTACGTGTGTTTGTGAATAGCTCCTCTTGAATGCGAGGCGCAGTGCATGACCGATCTGACCCGTCAATACCATTATGAAGTCTATGATCCGCTCTTTCGAGTCATGTTGTTAGCAGCGCTCTAGGTCAAATACTTCATTTAATATGGTGCTTTAAAGACGTCATGTGATTGAACAGGCTGGCGTGATCATGGAACGGCAAGCTTGAGTCTGATTGGTATAAAGGAGTCATATGATCATTGATGCGATGTCTCATTGGTGAAACCAGTAGAATCAATTTTGGCATCTCTGACAAAAAAAAGTACAACAAGGTAACGACTAGTGTAGCCCAAATTACCGGAGTAAGAATAGCGTTCCTTGACAAATTTACTCAAGTAAGAGAAAAAGTATGGATTTGTAAAACTACTCTTAGACGTACATTTTTCTCAAAAAGTTTCTCAAGTAAATGTAATGGAGTAAATGTAACACATTACTACCAGTGTTGTTAATCTTACTGAAAAAAGTAATTAATTATTTTTACAAATTACTTCTCCCAAAAAGTAATTGTGTTAGTAACTCAATTACCTGAATGTAAGAGTAATTAGTTACTTGGCAAAGTAATTGGTGGTAATTACTTTTTTTTTTTCCCTCAAAAAAAAAAAAAAAAAAAAAAAAAAAAAAAAAAAAAAAACATTGGCCACACTATGTGAAGTTTTTTGTGAAGGTTTTTGGTACAATTGGCCCGAGCCCAATTCTTTACCCTAATTTACCCTTTACCCTGAATCAACTGTTAAAAGTTGTTAAAATTGCTCCCGTTATTGCATTAGTTCCCTTCTCTCTACTTTCGACATATGAAAGTTTTAAAACTGTTTCATCATTTAAAGATAGATTCAAGTCAAGATTTTGCCGATTTAGAAGTATTTTAGATAAAAAGTTACTTAGGTTCGCTAGGAAGGTTCTCTACAACAGAGCCGTCTTAAAAAGTCTACTGCTTTAAGATGGCGGCTGTCTACTAACTCATTTAGTGCCATGTCTGTCATTTTGCATCTAGTTATATCTATGTACAGTACATGTGATATCTACCATGTCTACCATATCTACCATAACATGCGGGCGTAGTTTATAGGCTATCGGCTACAACATGTATTATTGGAGCTACCTAGCATCGCGTTTGCTCGGCGTCACAACTTTCTTGCCTCCTCCCTACTCCTGCTCTGCTCTGTCGTCTCGGTGAGTCCGTCTCCCTCAGACTTTTCGACCAATATAGTAACGCATGCCTTTCCGTCCTCAGTAAGGGTAACGGCGTTGCCAAGATGAGAAAAGTAATTAATTAGATTACCCACTACTGAAAAAAATTTAGTTAGTAACGCCGTTATATTGTAACGCCGTTATTAACAACACTGATTACTACACACTTTGGCTAGTTTTGCACATAAACTGTGAATTAGAGAATCTGACAACAACAAAAACACAAATTCACAAGTGATTCTTTCTTCTTTTGCTGCTTTTTAGTTTGGACCAATAGAACAAACTTTAACTTTCAAACGCTGTGATTAAAAAAAAAAAAAAAAAAAAAGCCTTTTTTGTTTTTTTTCTGTTGTACTAAACCCGCATTGAACTTTGACACACGTACCGAGGCACGAACTGAACCATGACTTGTGTGGATAGTAACACCCCTAGCGTTGATCCACCATTTATGTCTCAGTAGTCGCTGCTTGAAGCGTTTACACGACGACACACTTGAGTTAATTGTTGATTATTCAATTTCCAATCTATTGTTCTTATGTTTAATGGCAAAACTCTAGAAAATGCTCTCCAAATACTTCTGTTTATAACCGTAAGTGTTGTATTGTTTGCAGAGTGTCTGATTATTCCCTAGTTATGCTTTTCATCATCAATGTGTCCAAGCAAGACTCACATGATTGGAAGTGTGATTTCCTCTGAATGAGATCATTGAGTGTGGACCACTTCTCTGCTCATATGACACACGAACAAGCCTTTAACGCCCACTGTGTCACCACGAATGTGATTATAGCTGCAACTATAATCATGTGTTCCAGTCACAAGGGGATGTTTTAAAAGTGCAAACGTAATGTTTTAGGAATTTCTCGATTTTTAAGCATGACTGATGTAATTGTTAGTTTGATCTAAATTCCCACAAGATCACAAAGTCATATTTTAGATTGGTTTTAGTTGAATATTTCGCCAGGTTTAACTAAAAGCGTCAAGGAAATGCTTCTCTTTTTTAACCTCTTTACACCCTACACGGACCGCATGTCAAAGTGCTGTGTTTGTGGTAAGTATGTGGAAAGGAAAACCTCATACGACTTATATCCTGGAGACACAGGTGAATCGAATGACAAGTTTTACGAAACTGTGGTTTGGTTGACTTGCAAGTCAAAACTTGACAAATAAGCACTGAATACAGTCAACTAAACTCTATTCCCAAGAAGCATCAGTTTGGGAAGAAGACACAAATTTATCCAAAAGGAGGCTTGAAGCAATGAAAAATTTACACCCGCAGATGAGGTTTCCTGTCAAGCTAAAATCAGAATCCCTGTTACAGATTGAGTTGTATAACCATTTAAATAATGAATACTTGAACACATATCAGCACTTGTATTATCGCATGCTTTATCCCCAGTGAAAAGCATCTATTTGTATTCTTAGTCGGTTTTTTAATGTTATACCACAATATTGTGACTCTAGAACTACCAAGGGTGGATCAGTTGATACAAATCATTTTTGTATCCAGAGAAGGGTCATCTGACTCTAATCAGAATATCTTTTGTGAGCATTGAGGTCCTCATTAGTCATTCCCATTCCCACTTGCAAAACCACAGGGTCGGATTGCTCCAATTAGCATCTTGAGTGTTTTCAGGGCAGGGCTGCCTTGGCTTTGTCGGACAGTGGACAGCTCAGGCAGGCAATCGGGTGGACTACCTTTTTACTGTATGTTTTAGTCTTTGGTAACTACTCAGTATGATAGTCTGATGTGATCAAATTGTGCACGATTTGACCAAATTGGGAAGATATCAGAGCACTTTTTTTGCTGGGGATTTGTTGCGGAGGACTGTCTGACATTACGGCATTGAGAAAGAACAGCTGTCTCAATCTCTGAATATTTAGTTGCACTGTTTCTTGTATGTATGGAGCTATAATTGTCATATTGTTGATGATGGATGGCTGATGATGGACACCACAAGTCATTTTTACACAAAAAAGCTTTTTATTCAATAAAGAAATGTATGTGAAAAAGACAACAAAAGAAAGTATATAATGTACAAGGGATGGTGTAATAAAAAACAAAACAAAACATTTTTTATATGGTGACATATGACACTTCACCCTTTTCCTGGTGGTAGGTGTAGGAAGTTGTTGTCGAAGCAATTTTTCATTCTGCGCCTTCTTTGCGCCCACATGAGAGTGAGCCAATTCCTTTGCAAGACCCACCAAGAAGTCCACCCGTTTCTCTTGCCTTCGGGTGCATGCCTGATACAACACATTCAGTGCTGCCGTGTCAATCATATTGTAGAACACGGCGACTGGCCATCACCGTGTTCCTCCGTGTTTGACAAAGCCAAGGGAGCCCGGGATTTGCAAATATTCAAGATGCTAATTGTAGCTATCCAGAGTAACCCCCCCCCCCCCAACACACACACACCCAGGCAGTGACTCCACAGGGGTGTTTGGGGTGTTGTCTGCTTGATTGCTTGTTTGAGTGGTCTGTAGACCCCAATCACGGGAAGTCACAACTCCGCCCCCCTGACTGGTGCCGCCATATTGTCCGTCAGCTCATCGTGTTTACATATTACTGCTACGTACATTCCTCCTATTACTGCGTGTTTTTCTGCTTGTCTAAGGAATCACCGCCTAGTAAACGAACCCAAAAACCTTCCTGACAATCGTTAACATTGAACTAAACTGGAGTATGATTGGAAATTGGAAGCTCTGACGCACGGGACCGGACCCGACGGGAGGAAACATCGGTTTGGGCATCAAATATGGATCTGGCGACTGGATCGACCGAAGTTTTTCCACGGTTCATCAAATATGGATCTGGCGACTGGATCGACTGAAGCTTTTCCAAATAACGGCTTTTATGCAACTCATCCAATGAGTTTACAGCGTCTGAAAGCACCGGGGCTTCCATAATTTGCAAGTGAATCCACCTTTACAAAGTATGATCATTGACAATACGACGACACACAATGACGGACAATATGGCGGCACAATACAGCGATCACGATTGTGTGACGTTGGTGATTGGGGTCTATAGTTTGACAAAGACAAATAGTTTAGTATCGGGGAGCACAAATCAGCACTTGTATTATCATATGCTTTATCCCCAGTGAAAAGCATCTATTTGTATTCTTAGTCGGTTATTTAATATTATACCACAATATTGTGACACTATAACTACCAAGGGTGGATCAGTTGATACAAATCACTTTTGTATCCAGAGAAGGGTCATCTGACTCTAATCACCACATCTTTTGTGAGCATTGAGGTCCTCATTAGTAATTCCCATTCACACTCGCAAAACCACAGGGTTGGATTGCTCCAATTAGCATCTTGAGTGTTTTCAGGACAGGGCTGCCTGTTTGCAGAGTACTGTCTGACATTACAGCATTGAGAAAGAACAGCTGTCTCAATCTCTCTGAATATTTAGTTGCACTGTTTCTTGTATGTATGGAGCTATAATTGTCATATTGCTGATGATGCACAACACAAGTCATTTTTTATCACAAAAAAGTTTTTTATTCAATAAAGAAACATGTGCAAAAAAAAGACAGCAAAAGAAACTATATACCGTATCTTTTGGACTATAAGTCCCAATTGAGTATAAGCCGCACCAGCCATAAAATGCACAATGAAGAGGAAAAAAAAATATATAAGTCGCACCGGAGTATAAGTCACATTTTTGGGGGAAATTTACTTGATAAAATCCAACACGTAGAACAGATATGTCATCTTGATAGGAAATTTAAAATGAACTTGAACTTCCCCTTTAAGTGAACCGCAACTTTTAGTGACGGTAAAGTAAAAATACCACTGTGAGCGTTTTTCTAGTCCGCCCGAGCGCTAAGTGCAAGCTAAGCTGTGGCATTACAAGCAAACATGTCTTGAGGGGTAGGGGAGCTGGGGCGCGGGACAGGGGAGTAGTGCAGCACACGTCAGAGCAGAGGAGGAGCTTGGAGAAAGAGGCGGAGGTAGGTATCACCGAGCCTTTCAGCAGTCCCAACCAGCAGACAGGAGCGATCTGATCATTTCTCAAACATACTGTAGGTGAACGGTTAAAAATAACACTCTTACTGTGTTTTTAACCAGGAAATGACCACATAACACGATTAAAAGCTCAAATAAGTGAAATTTGCATGCAGAAACCCCCACTTTTAAAGAATGGAGGGGGGTGGGGGGGTTTAGAGGCTTTTCCATTCATTTCTATGGTTAAAGCATAGCTGTTTTCATAGGGGAGTGTTAAACTATCTCAAGGCAAGGCTTTAGAATGTTGAATAGCATGAGCAATAAAGTAATAATCATGATTAATATTAATTCTAGATTTGAATATACTTATCACACTGTCCTCCTAAAATACTAAGCAAAGAAAAAAACCTTCAGCATATTTTTTGTAAGTCAAGGTTGCATTTCCTCTTTCCTGTTCCAGAGTAAGCCATGACAGATAGCGCCTGAGACAAGATTCCAAAACAAATGATAACGGGGGAATTCCCACATTCATGAGCTTAAAAGCACACACACCACACACAAACATAGACATGTGCACGTGCAGTCTGATAAAAAGGAGCTCACATGGTCATTTTGTATTGTGTGTACAAAACGTTCTCAAAAGGTGTGTTGTTTACAGCAAGAAAGACAACATGAGTTCACACATCCAAAGACCGGTACAGTCAAACAGTCAAACTCATTACTTTCACTTATATTTTTTAAACTGATTACAGTTATATATTTTTTCTAAATATGTAAATGTTAACATTCGGGTTAAAAAAAAAAAAAACACACACATTGTGATTAAAATGTTAAAAAACAAAGTTTTACGTTTTAAAAACTACACACTTGAATTGCGGTTTCCATAACGCATTACAAGGTTCAAGAGTGATGTCACGCAACTGTGGAAAGCACCTTGAAATTGTCATTTTAACCTAACTGTGAATGCAGGGAAAGCCATAAAAAAGGCTATAACCATTTTGCACCATTCCAAGTAGACTGTTTTTCAACCAACATAAACAAAAACATACTGCAACTGCAAATACTATTGCAAATAATGCAGGAAGTCATTGGGCTTTTTTTTTTTTTTAAATAAATAAATAATAATAAATTAATAAGTAAATGGCTACCAAGTCTATCCTCAAACACAAACAAAAGTAAACTGTGAAACTAGACAGTCATGGTAGTGAGATGTATTTAATTGTACAGTAATGCCTCGCTACTTCACAGCTCGATTTTCACACCCTAAGTGCATTGTGGATGTTTTAATCTTGTTGTAATAAGAATTAAAGAGTTTTATAAACATTTTCATGAACACTTTATTTACATCTACGTATGTATGCTTACACGCTTAGACACACGCATTATATGAGAGTGAAAGAATGAATGTACAATACGTATTATTTATATCATTGATACATAATTTTATGTACTGTATTTTCCGCACTTCAATGAATGGCCTATTTTATAACGGTTTTCGTATACAGGGCACCGCATTATAAGGTGCAGCAGTAGTAGTAGTAGTAGTCAGGGGTGGATAGTAACGCATTACATGTACTCCGTTACATTTACTTGGGCAAGAGTTAGAAAAACGTACTTCTAAGAGTAATTTTATCAAGCTATACATTTTACTTTTACTCGAGTAGGTTTGTGAAGAAAAAAACACTACTCTTACTCCGCTACTTTGGGCTACGCTAGAGTCGTGACATTTTTCCTCTTTATTCTACATCAGTGGTTCTTAACCTTGCTAAAGGTACCGACCCTCACAAGTTTCACATGTGGATTCACTGAACCCTTAGGACAGACATGTCCAGAGTCCGGCCCGGGGGCCAAATGCGCCCCGTGGTCAAATTTCATCTGGCCCCCAGCCTCTGTCATAAAATCAATGACGTCTAGCCCGCACACAGACTTAATAAATTGGTCAGCAGTACTGCTACCAGCATATGAGGTAGCTTACACACTAAATTCTGCTCCTCATTTACCCAATAAAAGTCAGCAGCACTCTAAGCAACATTACCCCGTGTGACCCTTCCAATTTTCTAAAATGGCGACAATCAACAAGAAAAAGAAAGTTGACAGCGATGGCCAACGCTTCTAGGATAGGTGGAAATTGGACTATTTCTTCACTAAAATACGTAACAACTGTGTCTGCCTCATTTGCAAAGAGACAGTCGCTGTTTTTAAAGAGTTCAATGTGAGGCGATATTACCAAACAAGGCACGCTGGCATGTACGACAAGATAACAGGGAAGATACGCAGCGAGAAATTGAAGCAACTTGAAGCTAGTTTAATTTCACAGCAGCAGTATTTCGCAAGAGCCTGAGAGTCGAAAGAGAACACCACAAAGGCTAGTTGCGAGTTTGTTAAAATTATTAGTTGAAAAAAATAATAAATGAAATGTGACACACAGAATGGCTTGCTAAAATTTGCTTAGATATATTCTGTGTAAAGGACGTCAGCCAAGGTCGGCCCCCCACATTTTTACACCAAATCTGGCCCCCTTTACAAAAAGTTTGGACACCCCTGCCTTAGGAATTAGATAATAAAGCAATTTTTTTCAAATTCAAAACCAATTTATCTAAGCCAGCAAGTTAATAATTTAGAAATCTCTCGTTCAAATTTCTTCTCATTATAACAGCATGTTTGATAAACGGGTCAAAATTTGAGACCACGCTGCCCATTGGTCTGTTGGATTAATCATACTAAGTAAGAGTCAACCTTACACTGATCAAACCAGTTCCTCCTCCCATCAGATTGAAGACAAGTAGTTAAAATAAATGGATTAAGCCTCTAAATTGGGAGCAAACCAGTCCAAAACCTGGACTAATAAGCAACTTTGCCTAGATTTAATCAGCATACGAAAATAGGGCTCTGCATTTCTTTAATTTTACCGAACCCCTCAGACTTACCCACTGAACCCCAGGAGTTCGATCGAAGCTAGGTTAATAACCGCTGTTTTACATATTTGATTTTTTTTTCCAGCGATGCCAAGTAGCTGTAGCAGCTGTAGTTGTAGCAAGTAGCTGTACCTGTTTCACCAATGAGACATTTCAACAATAATCAAATGACTCCATGATACCAATCAGTGCAAGCTTGCCGTTCTATCTTCATGCATGCCTGTTCAATCACGTGGTGTATTTGACCTCTTCTTCCTGCATTTGACAGGGCGGACGTGTTTCCTCCCTGCTCCTGCTGCTGCTATCTTCGTCAGTCTAGTCTGTCTGCTTTTTTTTGTATTTTTTCCTCTGTGGGTCAACTGATGCTGGTCTCTCATATGAACATAGATTTGATTAGTTGGTCTCTCAGCGCAATTGAAAAGATTTTTTTCAACAAGACACGGTGCTCCAGGAGAGCTGTGTTGCCCAGATGGGACCTTTGCCGCTGGCTACGTGAGAGATTCATGGGATCATTGGAAGCCAGCCTGTCTCACTGTCCTATTCATGGAAGATATCGAGGATATTTGGCTGTTTGGCGTAACGGTCGTGGGGTTCCTTCTGCTTGGCTTGGGAGGCGCCCTGCTCTACCGGAAAGTTTCCAAGACAGCAGCTTTCAAGGATATCAACAAATTGACCACGGATCAAACAGTGCGATTCAAGGCATTGGAGAACCGCGTCGAGGCTTGGACTGAGAACTGGCTCCGTGGACTCACGGTTCAGTCCGAGGAAGGATGGAGAAAAGTGGATGCTACCTGGCGCCAGGTGGCGGAACTGTCGAAGCAGACCGCGACTATTGGCAATGACATAGGGGACCTAAGGTCTCACCTATGCCCTGAGGAGCGCAATTTTGACTGAAGACCAACTGTATTTGGACATATTAAATTACTTATTCGGCTTAATTCGATTATAATTTTCCTTTCCCGAACACCCTTATCCTACCCCTCCCTTCTCCTGGAGAGAGCCACATACAGTAGATGGCCCTATCTCTTGCCCTTGATTGTCTTCCCAAGGCCGGTCGCAGGGCCCTGCGACTCTTATTTTGTCTCCAGACACGTAAAAATACAGATACACTTGTGCACACACACACTCACACACAACCTTCCCCCCTCCAGTCCGCTACCGCTTATTCTTACAATCAATGACCCCCCCCCCATGACTGGTAGTTTTCCTTTTTTTCGTACGAAAAAATTCCTGCATGTGACCTGTGCGTCGTGTCATATCCCTTCTATGTTGTATGATATAAGTGTGTACTGTAACTTCTGTAACTGCTCTGTAAGTCCCAAAGAAGAGAGAAAAGTTGGTGGCGCGGAACGTCTGCAGCGGCCCGATGGTCACTCATCAAACGCAATTTCGTTGTCATTTGTGAAAGCTGGTGTCAATGACTAATGAAGATCCTATCCATCCTATCTTTCTATTTAAAGCACCATATAAAATGAAGTACAGTGGTACGTCGACATACGATAACTTCCACACATGATCCTTTCGACATCCGACGTAAAATTTGACTCGCCATTTGTTTTTACATCCAACAACATGCTCGAAATACGACGACATGACTGCACCGCAGACGGACGCACAGCAAATTTTCTTGTGAGAGAAATCAACATGTTTCAAAAAGGTTTGTACAGGTGGTGAAACAAGGAAAAAGGTGACGCTTACCATTGAAATGAAGATGCAAATTATAGAAAAATATGAGCATGGGGTGCGCATCCGTAAACTGGCTCAACAATTCATCTCCACGGTCCTTTTCGGACCACCGTTCGCCAGTCTTTATAAGTTAAGATGACAATTATTGTTGTGGTAACATCGCCAAAGAAATCGCCAGCTTCATCAGGTTTTTATCATTTATTTCAGAACTTATCCAACATAAAACGTCTACTCTCTGCCAAAGTTGACGGTGTTCTCAAGAAAACCTCGAAAGCGAAAGTAAACTCAACCGCGCCGCTCCCTCTCTCAGTCACGACAGCCACACAGTGGCTTTTTCAACCAACACAGGTACAGAAAAAAACAACCGCCACATTAGAACCCAATTCGTTACACTATTACAGGAATTATTATTCATATATTATTATTCCGATTTTTATTTATAATTTATTTGTTTTGCTATGTGTAATTGCCATTTGTAATCGTACCAGTATTATTTATTAAGGATTTATTGTAGGTTTTTGGACTATGGAATGAATTAATGGGATTAAAATGTATTCATATGGGAAAATCCTGCTCGGTTTATGACCATTTCGACTTACAAACAAGGTCCTGGAACAAATTAACTTCGTATGTAGAGGTACCACTGTATTTGATATAGAGCGCTGTCCTCAACGTAACCCGAAAGTGTGGATTTTAACCTCTCTGTTTTTATATGGCACCGATTGACCCCGGAAAATCGGAGGTATGATCCTTTTGATTTCAAAATAGTAATTAGGAAGGAACTCTTCACTATTCAAACTAGGAACTATTTTCTCCACTAGAGGGCACTCATGCTCTTTGGACGAATAATGCTTCATTTCTGTAATTTTTTTCTCATCGGAATTCAATGATTTTTTTTGTTTTGTTTGTTTTGTATTTGTTTGGCCTAATGTGGTTATGTAATGTGTTGTTGTACAGTATCATTATAACAACGGTTCATATAGATAACTTTGTGCTAAAAAAAATACAATTGTTTGAAAAAAATCCACAAAAATATAAGCAGTTACGCACTATGTTACTCATTACTTGGGTATTCTTTTCACCAAATATTTTTTCACTTGTACTTGAGTACATTTTTTGGACGACTACTTTTACTTGTACTTGAGTAATATTATTTTGAAGTAACATTACTCTTTCTTGAGTAAATTTTTTGGCCACCCACCTCTGGTAGTAGTAGTAGTTGTGGTGGTGGTTGTGTATGGAGGTAGATTTGTGTCTTTATTATTCAATCAAAAAAAAAAGTTGCTTCGATCAAATAAAAAGTTGCTTCAATCAAAATATATATTTTCAATCGAAGAAAATGTCACTTCAATCATAAAAAATGTGTTTGAATGCAAAAATAAATTTGAAACTCAAAAAAATATATTTGAAAACTATTTTTCTTTGATTGAATTTTATTTTTTTGATCAAAGTCAAGTTTTTTTTAATTGAAACACCATTTTTGATTGAAGTCATGTAATTTTCCGTTTGGACCACATTTTGGCTAGGACATTTGTGTCTTTATTATTCAATCAAAAAATAAATTGCTTCAAACAAAAAAATATATATTTTCAAAAGAAAAATCACTTCAATCAAATTTTTTTTAAAAATCAATCGTAGAAAAAAAGGTTTGAATGTGAAAAAATATTTGAGACTCAGAAATTCGCATTTGAACACTTTATTTTTCATTCAAACTGTTTTCTTTGATTGAAGCAATCCTTTTTGTGTTTGAGCCATATTAGGGGTAGGACATTTGTGTCAAAATCATTCAATCGCAATAAAAGTTGCTTTAATCAAAAAACTATTTTTAATCAAAGAAAAAAATCATTTGCAAAAACTTTTTTTTTTTTAATATATTTTTTATTTGAAATATATATATATTTTTTTATTGTTTTAAGTGTCACTTTTTTTGAAAAGGAAAAAGTTTTAAACTTATTTTTTTCAAAGTGGAAAAAGTTTTGAACACACTTTTTTTTTTTGAAGTGGAAAAAGTTTTGAAGGCACTTTTTTTCGATTGAATCATTTTGACACAAAGATTCTCCTTCAACGCTAGTTCCGGTGTGTTTGATTGGCAGGTAGCTGAGCCAATGACATAAAAGTATGAAGCAAGCATAATGGCCACCAGGGCTCCATCCAGCCATCGGAGTCTGTTGGAGTCTAAGCCGAATATAGGGCACCGGTACGGGCGTGTGACATCGGCATTTCACCGGAGTACCCGCAACGGTACGGTACCCTGTCGTGGCACACTGGTCGGACCCCGATATCACCCCCCAGGCGCGGAGGCCGGCTGTCGAGTGGACGCCCCGCGAATGACACGGCACTCATTCAAAGCTGAAGCGATGGGGCTGCCGGCGTGGAAGCCGGCGACTCGCCGGTAGTCCACTCGCTTACTGGGCAGGCTAGTGTCGGGCCACTCGCCGACCACTCCCGTACCGGTGCGTCGCGGACACTCCGGTTGGAACCAATTGCCAACCGTCACGTCAGGGCAGCGGGTGAAGTTCGCCGTGTTAAATCACATTAAGCAACAGGGCACCGTACTCCGGTGAAATGCCGATGTCACACGCCCGTACCGGTGCCCTATATTCGGCTTAGAATCCAACAGACTCCGATGGCTGGATGGAGCCCTGGTGGCCATTATGCTTGCTTCATACTTTTATGTCATTGGCTCAGCTACCTGCTAATCAAACACACCGGAACTAGCGTTGAAGGAGAATCTTTGTGTCAAAATGATTCAATCGAAAAAAAGTGCCTTCAAAACTTTTTCCACTTCAAAAAAAAAAAGTGTGTTCAAAACTTTTTCCACTTTGAAAAAAATAAGTTTAAAACTTTTTGCTTTTCAAAAAAAGTGACACTTCAATAAAAATATATATATATATTTCAAATAAAAAATATATTAAAAAAAAAAAAGTTTTTGCAAATGATTTTTTTCTTTGATTAAAAATAGTTTTTTGATTAAAGCAACTTTTATTGCGATTGAATGATTTTGACACAAATGTCCTACCCCTAATATGGCTCAAACACAAAAAGGATTGCTTCAATCAAAGAAAACAGTTTGAATGAAAAATAAAGTGTTCAAATGCGAATTTCTGAGTCTCAAATATTTTTTCACATTCAAACCTTTTTTTCTACGATTGATTTTTAAAAAAAATTTGATTGAAGTGATTTTTCTTTTGAAAATATATTTTTTTTTGTTTGAAGCAATTTATTTTTTGATTGAATAATAAAGACACAAATGTCCTAGCCAAAATGTGGTCCAAACGGAAAATTACATGACTTCAATCAAAAATGGTGTTTCAATTAAAAAAAACTTGACTTTGATCAAAAAAATAAAATTCAATCAAAGAAAAATAGTTTTCAAATATATTTTTTTGAGTTTCAAATTTATTTTTGCATTCAAACACATTTTTTTTGATTGAAGTGACGTTTTCTTCGATTGAAAATATATATTTTGATTGAAGCAACTTTTTATTTGATCGAAGCAACTTTTTTTTTGATTGAATAATAAAGACACAAATCTACCTCCATAGTTGTGGTTGTGTTATGCATCCACTGGATTAAACTGCGCTAAAGTGAATGTCAAACCAAGATTAACCAATATTGGTCCATAGACTGTATTAGGCTCATCGGATTATAAGGCGCACTGTCGGCTTTTGAGAAAATTGAAGGCTTTTAGGTGCACCTTATAAGGCGGAAAATACGGTACTTTATTGATATTATTAATATTTTATCTCCATGTTCTAACCTATTCTTTAATGTTCTAATGACAATATATGCATTTATATGGTTTTATATATACTTATTGATATTATAAAAACCAGGGATGCCCTTTATGTCGATCGCAATGCTAGTGTGGGTAGCTCGCGACATCAATATTTTTTATTTTAGTTTTTTTAATGCACATAGCTAATTATGTTGTGTGGGCACTCACACAACATACAGTGGGGCAAATAAGTATTTAGTCAACCACCAATTGTGCAAGTTGTCCTACTTGAAAAGATTAGAGAGGCCTATAATTATCAACATGGGTAAACCTCAACCATGAGAGACAGAATGTGGAAAAAAACAACAGAAAATCACATTGTTTGACTTTTAAAGAATTTATTTACGAATTAGAGTTGAAAGTAAATATTTGGTTACCTACAAACAAGCAACATTTCTGGCTGTCAAAGAGGTCTAACTTCTTCTAACAAGGTCTAACGAGGCTCCACTCCACCCTGTATTAATGGCACCTGTTTTAATTCATTATCGGTATAAAAGACACCTGTCCACAACCTCAGTCAGTCACACTCCAAACTCCACTATGGCCAAGACCAAAGAGCTGTCGAAGGACACCAGAGACAAAACTGTAGACCTGCACCAGGCTGGGAAGACTGAATCTGCAATACGTAAAATGCTTGGTGTAAAGAAATCAACTGTGGGAGCAATTATTAGAAAATGGAAGACATACAAGACCACTGATAATCTCCCTTGATCTGGGGCTCCATGCAAGATCTCACCCCGTGGCGTCAAAATGATAACAACAACGGTGAGCAAAAATCCCAGAACCACACGGGGGGACCTAGTGAACGACCTACAGAGAGCTGGGACCACAGTAACAAAGGCTACGATCAGTAACACAATGCTCCGCCAGGGACTCAAATCCTGCACTGCCAGACGTGTCCCCCTGCGTCCACGTCCAGGCCTGTCTGCGGTTTGCTAGAGAGCATTTGGATGATCCAGAAGAGGACTGGGAGAATGTGTTATGGTCAGATGAAACCAAAATATAACTTTTTGGTAGAAACACAGGTTCTGGTGTTTGGAGGAGAAAGAATACTGAATTGCATCCGAAGAACACCATACCCACTGTGAAGCAAGGGGGTGGAAACATCATGCTTTGGGGCTGGTTTTCTGTAAAGGGACCAGGACGACTGATCTGTGTAAAGGAAAGAATGAATGGAGCCATGTAATCGAGAGATTTTGAGTGAAAATCTCCTTCTATCAGCAAGGGCATTGAAGATGAGACGTGACTGGGTCTTTCAGCATGACAATGATCCCAAATACACAGCCAGGGCAACAAAGGAGTGGTTTCGTAAGAAGCATTTCAAGGTCCTGGAGTGGCCTAGCCAGTCTCCAGATCTCAACCCCACAGAAAATCTGTGGAGGGAGTTGAAAGTCCGTGTTGCCCAACGACAGCCCCAAAACATCACTGCTCTAGAGGAGATCTGCATGGAGGAATGGGCCAAAATACCAGCAACAGTGTGTGAAAAGCTTGTGAAGAGTTACAGAAAATGTTTGGCCTCCGTTATTGCCAACAAAGGGTACATAACAAAGTATTAAGATGAACTTTTGGTATTGACCAAATACTTATTTTCCACCATGATTTGCAAATAATTTCTTTAAAAGTCAAACAATGTGATTTTCTTTTTTTTCTTCCACATTCTGTCTTTCATGGTTGAGGTCTACCCATGTTGACAATTACAGGCCTCTCTAATATTTTCAAGTGGGAGAACTTGCACAATTAGTGGCTGACTAAATACTTATTTGCCCCACTGTAATTAACTATGTACATAAATAAATAAATAAAATAAATAAATAAATTAGTGCTGCAACGATTAATCAATTAACTCAAGTATTCGATTAGAAAAAAAATATTCAAATTAATTTCTATTGCTTCGAGTATTCGTTTCATTAAAATGGCATTGTAATGGTTTATTTTGAAAGTGTTTGCATTTACTTTTATTGATTAGGGTGGATACACTGCCCTCTGGTCTGCCTCATTTCACGTGGCTGAATCCAACTGCTCCCTGTTAAGACCAACATAAGCTAAGTTGTTGTTTAAGCTAATGTTTTGTAATGCATTCGTAATTTTGTTTATAGACATATTTAGCCGTTTTTTTTTTGTTTTGTTTTTTGTGGGAGTATGTGTTTAAACCTTTTGTCAAGAGCATTTTAAAAAAAAGTTAGCATTTTATAGCATTTAAGACAGCAGACTTTTGCTATGTAAGTTAGCCAATTGTTCTTTTGTTGTACATAGATCCTAATTTTATTTATTTATTTAATACCATTTGAGGCTCAGCTCAGGTATTTTAATTTTTGATGTTCCTTATCCGATTACTCGATTATTCGAACTAACTAGTTCATCGATTAATCAAATACTAAAATAATCGATAGCTGCAGCCCGAAAATAAATCAATAAAAATCTGAACCACAGCAATACACAATACATTAGGGATCACTGTATCAAGATCTTTTTTGATTTTATATCATTTTAGACATTGCACACAGACGATTTTCCACATTTGTCATGCTTTTGAGTATTTTATGTGGCATTCTTAAATTGCTGCATAGAGACATAGCATACGAACAATATAGATTTTAGTGCATTTAAGTTACTTTGTGTAGGCAATGATATTTTTTCATATAGGGCCGGCCATCTTGATGGAGAAGTAAAAAAAAACATTTTAATTCCTGTGCGAACAAGGCCTCTGGGTGTGTTAGACCACAATTCAAGGATGCACCCTGTGAGATTTAATGTAGCAGTTTAAGACAAAAGCTGGGAGTGGATGGACCCGCATGACACAAAACATCACGTTATATTTTCATCTTTATTTTTTTTATTTTTTAAATTTCGCTGGAATGCAATCAGACGCTGACGAAGAGGAATTCTATTTAATGGTAGGCAGGAGTCTTATCATGTGAGGAGGAGGAGGGCTATAATTTTTCTGAAGTCATCTACATTACATTGATTTTAATACCATCCTTTTACAGGCAGCAATAAAACTGCACAAAGATGCCGTCTTCTGACAAAAACAAACCTGTCGGTACATTCATAACCTGTTGTGGATAAGTACAGTGCCTTGCAAAAGTATTTGGCCACCTTGAATCTTGCAACCTTTCGCCACATTTCAGGCTTCAAACATAAAGATATGAAATTTAATTTTTTTTGTCAAGAATCAACAACAAGTGGGACACAATCGTGAAGTGGAACAACATTTATTGGATAATTTAAACTTTTTTTAACAAATAAAAAACTGAAAAGTGGGGCGTGCAATATTATTCGGCCCCTTTACTTTCAGTGCAGCAAACTCACTCCAGAAGTTCAGTGAGGATCTCTGAATGATCCAATGTTGTCCTAAATGACCGATGATGATAAATAGAATCCACCTGTGTGTAATCAAGTCTCCGTATAAATGCACCTGCTCTGTGATAGTCTCAGGGTTCTGTTGAAAGTGCAGAGAGCATTATGAAAACCAAGGAACACACCAGGCAGGTCCGAGATACTGTTGTGGAGAAGTTTAAAGCCGGATTTGGATACAAAAACATTTCCCAAGCTTTAAACATCTCAAGGAGCACTGTGCAAGCCATCATATTGAAATGGAAGGAGCATCAGACCACTGCAAATCTACCAAGACCCGGCCGTCCTTCCAAACTTTCTTCTCAAACAAGGAGAAAACTGATCAGAGATGCAACCAAGAGGCCCATGATCACTCTGGATGAACTGCAGAGATCTACAGCTGAGGTGGGAGAGTCTGTCCATAGGACAACAATCAGTCGTACACTGCACAAATCTGGCCTTTATGGAAGAGTGGCAAGAAGAAAGCCATTTCTCAAAGATATCCATAAAAAGTCTCATTTAAAGTTTGCCACAAGCCACCTGGGAGACACACCAAACATGTGGAAGAAGGTGCTCTGGTCAGATGAAACCAAAATTGAACTTTTTGGCCACAATGCAAAACGATATGTTTGGCGTAAAAGCAACACAGCTCATCACCATGAACACACCATCCCCACTGTCAAACATGGTGGTGGCAGCATCATGGTTTGGGCCTGCTTTTCTTCAGCAGGGACAGGGAAGATGGTTAAAATTGACGGGAAGATGGATGCAGCCAAATACAGGAACATTCTGGAAGAAAACCTGTTGGTATCTGCACAAGACCTGAGACTGGGACAGAGATTTATCTTCCAACAGGACAATGATCCAAAACATAAAGCCAAATCTACAATGGAATGGTTCAAAAATAAACGTATCCAGGTGTTAGAATGGCCAAGTCAAAGTCCAGACCTGAATCCAATCGAGAATCTGTGGAAAGAGCTGAAGACTGCTGTTCACAAACACTCTCCATCCAACCTCACTGAGCTCGAGCTGTTTTGCAAGGAAGAATGGGCAAGAATGTCAGTCTCTCGATGTGCAAAACTGATAGAAACATACCCCAAGCGACTTGCAGCTGTAATTGGAGCAAAAGGTGGCGCTACAAAGTATTAACGCAAGGGGGCCGAATAATATTGCACGCCCCACTTTTCAGTTTTTTATTTGTTAAAAAAGTTTAAATTATCCAATAAATTTTGTTCCACTTCACGATTGTGTCCCACTTGTTGTTGATTCTTGACAAAAAATTAAAATTTTATATCTTTATGTTTGAAGCCTGAAATGTGGCGAAAGGTTGCAAGGTTCAAGGGGGCCGAATACTTTTGCAAGGCACTGTAACAACAATTAAGTAAGAGCAATTCACATGTGTGGAACTGTTTGTCAGTGGTGTGTGTGTGAAATCTAATGTAACAAAAATAAACTTATCTTTAGATGTTGCTGCAGATTCTATACTTTGCTTGAATTTCGTCTTGAATGTTTGCACGACTGGAATAAAAGACAACAATCCTAACATCTTTTTCAAGGCCGTATGTAAGACTGAGATTATATTTATCATCTAAAAGTGGAGAATTTATTGCAGTGATACGAATGCCAGCATCTATTTTTATGATGGCTTGCAGATAAGATAGCGATTTTAGTGTGTATTCATTAGTATAGATATCTGCAGCTAATATGTGTATTATTGTTATGTTTATGATACCAATGTACCAAGCAATCATTTCCTCGTGTGACTTTGTTTTGTCTGGAAGGGGAAAAAGGATTTGTGTTCAATACCCATAGGCGGAGATTGAGGGGAGTAGTCCAATCCCGGTGGCCGAAAAATGTCATTACATGTATGAATTAATTTAAAGGGAAAGTTCAGATTTTTTGACATAACGCTTAATTTTTGAGTTAGCGGGGGTTTGATAAGTTGGTGGAATTGATTTCAACAAATTCCGTGCAGTTTGTTAGTTCATTGTTAGTACCAGGGCTCCGGAGTGGCTAAGCTAGCACGAGTCAATGGTGCCTTTTGTGTACAGGTATTTTTTGAACAGATCATGAGACTAGCACCAGAGGCTACGTTCATACTGCAGGTCTTAATGCACAAATCCAATTTTTTCGTGTTTTTACGACTCGAGTCAGGCATTAACTTGACTGTCTGAACGGGACAAGTCGCATAGAAGTGGATCATTTAAAATCCAATTTTGGTCACTTTCGTATGTGGTTTTCCGATCTGGGCCACATTTTTACAGAACATCGCGGCGGTCTGAACTGGCAAGTCTCCCAAATTGTAATTCACGCAGCAATTACGTCATCAAAGAGCCAAGAGATGGCACGCTACGGTAGCAGTGCAGCTGTGCGCTGTGCCTAGCTTGCCTTGGACACGGCTTTTGGGGAAGGGTCGGGCTTGGCAACAGTCATAAAAAAATAAAACTGGGTTGACGATAAGCCTGAGAATGATGTTTTCTCTCTGCTCTATAGGAGAAATATTTCAAGATTGCTTGCACGGCCGAGAGTCGGGGCAAACTGCCCGTATGTGTGCGTGACGTGCACGGACAGTGCGTGCATGCTATCGATCCACAGAAACTTTGAATATAAGCCTAAACGGGGATTAGTTATATCTGTTATTTGTGTCCTCTATTTGGAAATCAAAATATGATCACCCCACGAATGACGGATGACAGCCAGCATGCGTAGTCATTTGTTTTGATGCTTCTGCGCATGCGGATCTTCTTGCTCAGCGCGTGTCAGACTGCGAATTAGTGTGCATGCGTAATACTTGAACTGTCTCAATGGACAAAAGCAGTCTGAACAGGCATGCCAAAAAAACAGATATGACAAAAAATCGGATTTGTGCATTAAGACCTGCGCGTCCTTGAGCGTCATAATTATTGCTGATTCTCAGGGGTACAAATACTTATGAACCCCAGGAAATCACAAATAAATTGTTTTTAAAAATCATACAATGTGATTTCTGGATTTTTGTTTTTTTTTAGATTATGTCTCCATGAGTGGAAATGCTTCTGTAACTGAAATTTCAGACCTCTACCTATTTTCTAAGTGGGTGAACTTGCAGAATCACAAAGGGTGCAAATACTTCTGCTCCTACTGCATGTATATATATATATATATATATATATATATATATATATATATATATATATATATATATATATATACATTATATATACATTGTACATATAGGTTTGTATTTTCTGTTTACATAATCTGTGGTGCAACTACAAGTCTTTGCGCCTCTTATGGGTGGCAACAGTCACTTTATATAGTTGGTGAAATCATAACATTCATGTGTTTTGTTAACAAAAACACAAAACATTAAGCCTTACTTCATTTGCTTACAAAAGGGACGTTAAAGTTCTTTGTTAAATCTTGCAACCAACATAATTAATTTTAATGAAATATGCTTTTTATAAAAGATGAAACTGAGCTTCATCAGAGAGTTTAAAGAATCGCATGCCACTCCAGTGCGATGGGTTGCAGATTTAGTATTCACTCAAATGGGCATTTATAGCCTACAGCATGTTTTTTTTATATTCTAATACACTTAGAAAAAATTCTTATAAAGGTAAAAATATTTTTTTAAATGTTACAAGATACAATGTAACATAATGCAGTTATTTATTATTTACTGTCTACTTAAAAGCATGAGCCATAATGCTGTGCAAATGAAGTCTGCATTGCTGATACAGTGTTGCATGTTTGATGAGGTTTCATGGAAGAAAACGTCCCCTGTCAGACGCACACCAACACAATAGATTACATAATAAGATGACTATTGAGACAGCACTGTGAGTGCCATGGTTACCTCACTGGTTGGGAGAAAAAAGGAGAGAAAGCTCAGCTGTTGTTGTTCAAAAACCATGGAGATAGTGCTTTTCTTCCTTCTAAAGACTTATCAAGTAACCTTGAGTTCAAGCAAAGGGAGTTGTTGACATTAGCCTGTGGAGAGGGCTCAAATGCCTTCTTTTTTCCCCTCAAGCAGTCAACACTCCCACTTTGACTTGCTGTTCAAATTCACATATCCCCACTTGAATATTTGCCTTTCTTTTTTTTTATTTTTATTTTTTTAACTTACAGTAAATGCATGTCACGTCAACTCAAACTGGTATATCAAATACTGTAAGTAACAAGTATGCATAGGGTAACATTTAGAATTGAATTAAATCAGTATATACCTACACTGGACCTGTGAATTAAATCAGTATAACACTAGACTGGACCTGTGAATTGCCTTTACGAAAGATTGTTTTGAAATATTTTTACACTGCCATTGTGGTTAAACATCACTTAGGTGCAGTTCAGTTTATGACCCCCTCCAATACATTGTGTCGATTGAGATTAGCCGACCTAAGTGTCACGTGTTGAAATCACACACATTGTAATCATTTACACAAAGTGTGCGCACACACAAACACAAACCACTGTTATCATGTGCGTCCCTGGGCAAAACAAAGAACACGTGTGTTGACATAAACTTATCAGAAGTGTAAGGCGAAGGATGTGTGGCTCTCACCGAGATACGAGATAAGAACGTATAAAGAGGAACACCCTTGAACACCCTAGAAGTGTTTATTAATTGGTCAGCCGTGGAGAGGATTGCGAGAGAATCAAATGAATTAGTGGATTCGTTCTTCGGTTGGGTGTATTCCGTAAATCCAAGTGCACTTCTAATCCTGCGAAGACAGGAGATAAGACAAAAAAAAGAAATGAATGGTTGTCGTAAAGCATTTTACTGAAGAGTACAGTAGTTCTTGCAAGGTCACATGGGTCATAATTTGACAAGGAATTCGAAAACATTCAAGTTTTTTCAAGGTTCCTATTGTGTAAATCCTGTTATTCGTCGAATTTAACCTTATATTGGAGGCATAATCAAGCTACAGAGAACAAGAGAGTTCTAACTCGTGGTTTTGTCGTTTTACAGGAGTGATTCAAAGTTTTATGGCTGCCACTAAAGGCCTTGTGAAATGCCATCCAAACATCTGTCAAATCTGTAATATTTCACATTGTAACGTTCACTTATACTAACATGCAGATGCACTGGCACTCAAGGTAAAGCACTATTTTAATTTATTAGTCATCCATCAATCTTTCAACCACACGTTCTGGCCCACAGTTTGATGAATTTGAAAAAAAACTACTGAGAATTATAGCAATTTTATTCAGTATGGCTTGTCATTGGTAGAGCATAAACTTCATAATGGTATTGGCGAGTCAGATCGGTCATGCACTGCGCTGCATTCAATTAGGGGGCCGCCCACATCAAGAGGAGCTATTCACAAACACACGCACGCAGCGATCTAACACCAGATTTGTGTTGAAAAAGTACGAAAGCTGTACCATATGAGAATAGGAAGGATTGTCTCAGGAGTGATTTGTTGGCGGATTCAAGGTAATTATTATATTTTTCGTACCATGCATGCATTTTGAATTGTTGTGAAAAAAAGCAATGGGAGAAATTAGCCGCTACTGCATTGGCATCAAAGTGCGCAATATTTATGTAAAATAAATGCTAACTGCACGTTTTCTTTTGCTTTCAACCAAGAATCGAGACTGTTTTACATCCGAATTTATAAAGAATTCAGGGATTTAAGCATTTATTCTAGGGCTGTCAAAATTATCGCGTTAACGGGCGGTAATTAATTTTTTAAATAAATCACGTTAAAATATTTGACACAATTAACGCACATTCTCCGCTCAAACAGATTAAAATGACAGTTTAGGGTCATATGCACTTGTAACTTGTGTTTTTTGGAGTTTTGTCGCTCTCTGCTGGCACTTGGGTGCTACTGATTTTACGGGTTCAGCACCATGAGAATTGTGTAATTAAGAATTTTCACTGGAAAAGCTCTGTTTACATAAGGCGGCCGCTAGCTACATTAACTAACAGACTAGCATAGTACTTCGACATATTTATGTAAAATAAATGCTAACTGCACGTTTTCTTTTGCTTTTAACCAAGAATCAAGACTGTTTTAAATCAATACCTATAAAGAATTCATTGATTTAAGCATTTATTCACAAGAATTTTCAACAAAAAAGGCTCAGTGGAGAACGAGATGAAAATTCACCATAGTCCACGTCATAAGTTCTCAATGTGTAACATTTTCTTATCGTAAGTGTAGTTAGCATGCATCAGCAATGTTTGGTCGTGTCTCTCATGTGATGTGCTGCGTCGCCCACTGAAAACAAATGTGTCAGGTGCTGCTTGGTAAGTTTAGTTTACTAGTCTTTGCTCGATGTGCCATGTTGCTTTAGCCTTTAAAGGTCTAAATGAAACTTGCAGCGTTAACATAGCGTTAGCATTTAGCGTGGGGAGTGTCGTCTCAAACTCATGGAAAACTTTTTACATACCATCTGTGGTGTCCAGGTGAGTTTAATTAATTGGAAACATTGTACTGTGTTCCTGCTGAGTGTGTATTATCATCATGAAGACGGTGATGTTCCTCTTACACTCTTCAATGGCGTACCGCACGCTACACGTCACTTCCACTCATTAATATTCATGACGTTAGCAACTTTCGCTAAGGTGTACACACTACCGTTTGTCCCCAATAGTAAATGAATGGAAAAAGTGTACGAAGGAGATGTTTACAGAGCTAAACCTACCAATTCTGTTCAAAAATTATGTCCCTGGTGCCAGTTAAAGAGATGGCTTGAGTGTTGCGGGCTGAAAAAGAGCCGAGCTGATCCCCACCTTTTTCCTTATGCCACTGACAATGACAATTCTCCTGTTTCAACAAACTCTCCTTTACCCCCATATGCCCTGTCTTTCTCATATATTATATCCTCTGGTTGTCTTACGCCTCTGACCGTTCTTGAGGGTAATTTATATTGTTAGTTTTGTGTAGCGATCGCAAATGCTACTCTTTTACATACTTTTTATTATTTTATTATTATTATTATTTTATTATTTTATTTTTTCATTAATAACAAATCTTAATTCTATTAATTTATTTATTTATTTACACTTTCCCCTTACTAAAGTTGTTTCTTTACAACAGAAAAGGTAACAACGGTGGCAGCCAGATACCACTTTAATTTTTTTCAGCTCATTCATTGCCAGACAGAGGCAGCACGGCAAAAAGCCACGCTAAGAAATAAGTAAAAATATCAAATATCTCTTTGGGGGACGCTGTGGCCGGCAAAGGGACGGGATTGACATTTGTCGGACCATGACCACCGACAAAATTTTTATTGCATATGAAGGTGAATGACTTCACCTTGCTGGAGTTGAACTGGTCTTTCGGACGTCCCCACAAGCTGATCAATTGTTCACTTTTTTTTTCCCTTTCTGAGTCCTTGGCTTCGGGAAACCTATGAAGAAAACATCTTTCATATGTGGACGGTCGTAATGTCTAGAGTCATTTCTACAAGGTCCATAGTAGCAGTGTTTGATTGGCATGTTCGTTTTTGAAAGATTACTGGAGAAAACTAGCAGAAATGTAATTGTTTTGTATTCGAGGGCGTGTTTAGAATGTCCCACTTCCGCTTTTTGATGCAAAGTCACGGTCTAAAAATAGCATTCATGCGGTACGCTAATATGTGCTCGTTTGTCAATGTTCATTTGAAATTGTTGGAAACGTTTCATTTATTTATTAATGGACAAAAACGTTGGAAGTTTACAAACAAAATGGTAAATGGACAGTACTTACATAGCGCATTTATTTGCATGGTTACCATGCCCAAAGCGCTTTACATTAGCACACATTTACCCGTTCACGCACACATTCGCACACCAATGGGGATACTGCCATGCAAGGCGCTGTCAACCCATTGGAGGCAAATCAGGGTTCAGTGCCTTGCCCAAGGGCACTTCAACAGTGGGCAGTCCTAGCCGGGAATCAAACTGCTGACCCTTCGATCCAAGGACAACTCCAGCTACCAACTGCGCAACAGCCGCCCAAGTCCAGCTGCCGAAGTTTACAAACACATTTTGAAATTACTAAAACATGACTGAGACTAATAAGTATTTTCGTAAATAAGACTAATACAAAAATTAAAACCTGCCAAAAACAACACTGCCTAAAAATGATCAAAATAGAGTTAGCCCACTCTAGTAATCAATGACTCAGTTATTGACAAGAATAACCTAACATTACAGCCCCAGTATTGGAGACTAATGACTGAGGTGATTGATTACAAGTGTGTCAAGGCCTCCTTTCCGTCCAACAACACACAAGCATGATTCGTTTGCACATGACAGGATATGCTACCATGGCGATGCTAATCTCACAGCGGTGTGAGTCACCCGCTGCGTGCATGTTACTCTTTCACATGTGTATTATTTATTATCTATCAACAACTAAGAGATCGTGCCAGATAAACTTGAAATATTTGTGGTTGTCCTTTTGCATTTGACCTATTTAACTACGATGAAAAGGAGCCGTTATGTTTTTTGTTATTGCCTCAATACTCTGTGATACTTGCTTATTTCTTCCTTCATAATGCCAATTCCTCCTTTGAAATAACAAGCGACATGTGACACAAACAAACAAGACAAGAAAACTAACAAAAAAGGCTTTTCACGGTAACACTGCAATGCAGAACTTCATCTCTTTTCTCATCAATTCAGGAGTGAGATGTTATACTTTGATCTATCATGAACCTTTCCCACTTAAAGTGTTAATGGAAAGGAACCTGTCTGAAAAGAGTAATAAGAATAGCACATAATGCTGGCTATGGGGATCATGCAAATATATTATTTTTAAAAACCAGATCATTAAAACTCACTGACTTGGTTCATATTTAAACAGCTCAGCTCAGGTCATGTAGAGGGCAATGCACAAGTTGAATCAGCAAAACAAACAGTAAACATCCACGGGAGAATTTTCATTCCGTTGTTCTGAGTCGAACCGGAGACTTTCCTAATCATCCTTGCGACACATTCTTTGTTATAAATACCTTGTTGGTACGACAGGGTTACAGATCATTTTCTTGAAAAGGAATGGAGGGTAGAATTTACATATAGATAAACGGACATATTTTATTATGTAGGCCAGGGGCGTCACTAGACCCATAGACTTCATAATATATTGACATGACACAGTGCGCAGGGCCATTCCGTAGGGGGCCTATTTTCAAAAACTTCAAGTTCAAATATTTTCAAAACCAAAGCTGCTACCGCCCTAAAACCAAAACAGGCACCTACCTTAGCCATATATGAGTCACCATGAGCAGCGGCATCAAAAAATTCAAATTCGTTCACTTATAAGATCCTGATTATTTTTAATAGAGGTATAACAAAACTTAAAATGGCTATAGAAATTCTCATATTTTACACTAGATACAAAAAAATCACCAAATGCAGGGATATTCACCTATATTTTCAGGATCAATAGCAATATTTAAGTGTTTGCCCAAAATAGCGACGTAATTTTTTTCAACAGATAATAAATCACTCAATTTTCACATCAGAAACTTAATACTTGAGGAAAACATGCAGAATGAATTATAAATAATTTATAAATAGATTACTAATAAATTCTACATACAATCACAATTTATTACAGAATAGAATTGCCCTTTAATGTCATTATACAGGTTTATAGTTAGTTCTATAGTTGTAGTGAATGAGGCTAGTGGCCACCTGACGTAAACAGAGCTTTTCTGGTGAAAATTCCTGTGAATAAATGTTTAAATCCCCAAATTCTTCATAGATATGGACGTAAAACAGTCTTGATTATTGGTTAAAAGCAAAGAAACCGTGCGGTTAGCGTTTATTTTACTTAAATATGTCGAAGTACATTGCTAATCTGTTAGCGAATGAGGCTAATGGCCGTCTGGTGTAAAGAGAGCTTTTTTGTTTGAAAATTCTTGTGAATAAATGCTTAAACCCCCGAATTCTTCATAGATATGGATGTAAAACAGTTTTGAAGAGTTTTGAAGTCTATGCTAGACCTAACACAATATTGTGGCAAACTATACATAATCAAACCAAAATAGTGTTCCCTCGTATTTTGCAGTTAACCGGGACCAGAACCCGTGTGTGCTCAATGTATTTATTAAGATATACGATTGGAAAGAGATATATACAAAACATGTTTTTTCACTTTTTTTCTCAATGTGTAATTAAAGAAAAAAATAACTTTTATGCATATATGTATTTTAATAAATGGTTTTTAAGCACTTCAAATGTAATAATTATGATAAGTTTTAAACATGTTACGGTCCCACCGAATTATTTTTAAATTAAAAAAAAAAGAAGACGCCCAATCCATTTTTTAAAAAAAGTTGACAAATGCTTGTCTTTATTAAATGCTTCATTGAGTGAGTCCGCTCAAGCTACTACTCAAGTTGCCACAGTACTGTTTAACAAGTGTTAATGTTGATGCATGCCAACGTCAAAGGCATGATCAAAGCTAACTATCTGTCAATCATCATTAACTTTAATGAGCAACTCCAGCGCACTAACTACCTGACCGACAAAGAGCAGGGAGAGGGAGAGGGAGGGAGAGAGAGAGACTACGCGATCGGCTCGTGACAGCTAATCTGTATTTTTTTAATTTTTATTATTTAAAATTATTATTATTATTATTAAAAATTTTTTTTTTTTTTAAAAACCCCAAAAAACTGCGATGGACTGAGGGCGTGAAGTTCGAAGCGCAAAGTAGTGAGGGATCACTGTACATGTTTTTGTAAAAAAAAAAAAAAAAAAAAAAAAGTGACAGTTATTGTTTTATCAACCATCGATATTCAAAATCTAAGTTGATGGTCAATTCACCTCTGCTCATGCTCATCAACTTCTGTCTCTCCTTCACCTCTTCCTAAACTCTGCTGATCTACTTTGTCTGGACAGAAAAGGGGGAAAATCCCTGTTATACAATTATCAGTGTTCCTCAACTGGTAGGTTGTGACCTAAAAGTGGTTTATCTTGCCTAGGTGGGTTACCTAGCTTACCTCTCTTGTTCCTCCTTGCTTTTTTATCCTAACTGTGAGCAAATAACTTTCTAATATCTATTTGCAGTAATGCTGTTTGACTCAAATAGAAATAAAAAATAAGGCATCTTGTTACAGATTACAGGGACTGCAATAACAGGTTACATCCCAAAGCTAGGCAAATATTTCATACAGACTGACTATTGATTTTGGTTATATAAACAAATAGCAATAAATAGCATCATTATTAATACAGTTCAAATACCATATCATATCAACACAATATTAGGCAAAGCTGTTGAGTGAGAGCCTCTCACTCAAATCGCTTTTAATTGTCAATGTATTCATAGCCAGTTAGCTAAAAGACGGCAGCTCATCTGCTACTTTGATTTTCGATCAGAGTACTTTACCGGAGGTAACTGCCTGATACATAAAGAGTGAAGTTGAACCATTTAAATTCACAATCCATTGGAATAGCTGACCAATCAAACATTAACACAGAGGTACAACCAAACAACATGGATAGGCAGTTTGTCTGGCACTAACCTGTAAAACAGGTGGGAAGATATAATTTACACCGTTGAGTGTATGATTGCCACACGAACCGTAATATTGATGCTGCATTCACGTGTTGTTGGGGTAATCGAAAAAAAATGATTCTCTATTACATGGTGTCTATAAAAAGTACAGTCACTCAACTTCTGATCTATCATTGGAGCATTAAAATAGGCTGTCTTTCTTTGTAGCAACCATGTATTTATCCCAAATTCCGACTTTACAACACATCAGAATTATTTTCCAACTTGGGAACTGAGATTTCCCAATACACATGAACGCAGTCTATCCTTCGAAATATCATATGACTATCACAGCCAAAATTACGTGCATAAATTACCATATTAAGGAGCCATGTACAGATTGTGTGTTGAGTGAACAGAGTAATATGACCATATTAAATAGGCGCATTCTATAGATTATGCTATGTAGACTTAAAACTCCAAAGTATTTTATTTTACTGACCAGCATCCACCACTGGTGCATACATACAGGAAATAAGGTCGAGTTTGAGAATTTTTCCTTGACTTTGAATGGAATTCAGAAGTCAGCAAAGGTCATAGCCTAGAAAGTACAATAATATAGTAATCAACAAATAATTCCAAAGATGAATGATAGATGGTGATATTACTGATATCAGTAATAGTTTTAGTAAAAAAAATAAAAAAATAAAATAAAATAAAAAATAAAAAAAGTAAAAATCATGTTTTAAATTCTCATACTGTTTCCCTTGGTACTAAATGATAATTTTTTTTAGGAGAACAAATTCACAGTAGGCTGCACCCAATGCGGTTTTTATAACCACAGCAGGAGGTAGTGGCTGTATTTCCAAATAATGTTTATATTGACACCTCTGATGAGTCACGGCCTCAAGACATTATGCAGTGCTAACGATGCATTTAAGGTACATCGGTGTGAACTGGCAAACGTGATTCTGCAGAGGGGAAAAAGTTATCCGGCTAGGCTCCTTCCACAACCAGAGTGATTTTCTCAGCTGGCTATGACTGTTAAGAGTGGATCTCCAGCTGGGAAGGCAGCTGTGGTTGTCTTTATAAAAAATGGGCATGGAAAATGATCCCACTCGCATCTATCTTTTTTAAAGAATATATTACTACGAGTGTTACGTAAAGAATGACTAAAATAATTACTAATCTAAATTTCTAAATGATAAATTCATACAAAAGCACAAAATCATAAGAAAGAACTGGGAACACTTCCCTGAAAAATGTTTTGTAAAGAATGACTAAAAGAATTACTAATCTCAATTTCTAAATGATATATTAATACAAAAGCACAAAATCATAAGAAAGAACTAGGAACACTTCCCTGAAAAATACAAACTTGTGGTTGTACACTGTAAATGCAAATATACAACTTAATTAAAATTGATAAGTGAACCAAACTATTTTTTTTATCGACCTGTTATGAACACTAATTTTTGATAACTAAGTAGTAATTTGGGGCTGGAAAACATGCCAGCATCTCAGTTCACTCAAATTAGGAAAAAAAAAAAAAATGTACCCTGTGTTCTTTGGGTGTTCTTCCAGGCATGCGCAGATCTGCCTCGTCCATTTTGTGCTTTTCCAACACCAAAACATTCCTGCACACCTCCACGGTGAACCGCGTCGTCAACCAGAGCTCTCTACAGCACCTTCCCTTGCTTTACTTACTTCAAAAACAATCGGGTGTGTAAATATTTTACTCTTTTATAAACTGATGCGTTGCCTTGTTGTATATAAAGAGCAGAGGTGGGTAGAGTAGCCATAATTTTGACTCATGTAAGAGTAGCATTACTTCTAAAAAAAAAATTTTTTTTTAATTCTCCAGTAAAAGTACTCATCCAAAAAGTATAAAAGTATTAATTGAAGACTCAAGTAATTGGTAACATAGTGAGTAACTGCTTACAATGTGTGTTTGCTATTTTTTTTTTTTTTTTTTAAATAATGGTATATTTTTTTTCTCAGCTCAACTTCATTGACATGAACTAATAATGTCCTTTACTATATATAACCTATTACATGACCATATTAGGCCAAAAAGACGACACAAAAATCATAGAATTCAGACCAGAACAACACTTGAAATATCACCTGTCCAAAGAGCACCAAAGCCCTCTAGTGGAGAAAAAAAACATTGTTATCTCTGATTGGTATAATGGAGTCATATGGTTATTGTTGTGACGGCTCATTGGTGAAACTGAGAGCTACTTTCGGCAACTCTGGCATAAACAAAGTCAACATGCAGAATAACGAGGAAAAATGTAACGACTCTAGTTTAGCCCAAAGTGGAGGAATACGAGTAGTGTTTGTTCTTCAGAAATCTACTCAAGTAAAAGTTAAAAGTATCTTGTGATAAAACTACACTAAAAAGTACATTTTTCTCATAAAGTTAAACAAGTATAAATGTAACAGAGTAAATGTAGCGCGTTACTACCCGCCTCTGAAAATATCATATACATATCAGAATAAAATATTGTAGCGACTGTTATCTGTTCCACCGCAATGGACGATGGGTAGTTGTGGAAAGCACGACTGAGAGTAGTGATTGCTGTTGTTATGTCATGTGTGTTCTGTTCAATAAAGTCTGTTGTTTCTTGGTGTCATGCGGTTTATGGGGCACAAGAACAGCAAGTGCTAAATACAAAAGCCAATCTGTCATTCATCTTCACATCGCTCACCACAATATTTCCTTACCTCTATCTAAGGTTATACAACTAAAAACATATGCCGATTACCGCTTTCAAGGTATACCAAAACGTCAAGGTTTCAAAACCGCAAAAAAATTTACGTCATACCGTCCCTAAGGTATTAGTTATTTTTTATGTCCCAAAAATGCATGGAGAAATCATTCGCTTGCAGCTGAAAGGCTCAACTCTCCCCCGCAGGTTATTGCTCAGTGTCAGTGAGTCAGCTGTGCTACACGATGGCTACAGGAGGTGAGACACCTAAACTTTTTACCCCATCGAAGAAAACGAAATCGCTGGTATGGGAATATTTTGGCTACAGAAAAGTTAGAGACGGCTTAGAGGAGCAGGGCCAACCGACATGTAAAACATGAACGTTTCCCACCAGCTATGAGAGTTAACTCCAGCGTGTTTAGTGTGTCTAGTGGTGGTATAACGTCGTGTTTTTTTACTCTCTGGCAACTGTCTGTGTTGAGAAAGAGAGTGCGTGTATAATGTAAATATGATATGAGTCATACTAAAGTGCTTTTTATGGAAAATAATTTGATTATTTTTGTGCTAATGGTAGTAATGTTGAGCTGTGGCTGTGGGTTTAGGCTCACCTAAAGGACTGCATTTATTTTAATTTTATTTAGAATATTTTAGTTATTTTTTGTATTTATTTAACTCAACAATATACTGATGTTTCAATTGGCTTTGTTTTGGAAAAAAAAAATCCTGTTCAAAAGGAATAAAGTTGTTGGTTTTTTTTTTAAACCCACATAACTCGAAGTAACAAATTTTAGAGCTGTAATTGTGATACCGTGAAATTTTGGCTTAAAGTTATCATACCGCATAGACTTCAAAACCTATATTATGAAGTCTATGCATACCGTTAGAATATCATAGCGGCACATGCCTATAACATAACCTAAACATTCAGCAGCATGTCATGAGCCGATGTCTCTTATGTCTCAAACGCATTGTTGAGCATTTTAAAATAGTTTAATTCCCTATATTAATTGAGTGTTCTCCTCCTTCTTCTTTTATTTGTTTGGGGGTAGCGTAACTGTTTGAAAATGTGTTATTAATTAAATTAGCATGGGCTGTTTTATTTGTAGAATTATTTCAGGTAAAAAAAATTTTAAAAAGTCAACCTGAATCTAGCACTAAAGCTAACTAAGGTGTCACTTCAGTACTGGAAGCTCACAAACGAATTACTGTAATCTAATTCATTCAAATTAATTTGAGTCCTGCAAACTAAAACAGTTTACTATAATCCAATTATTAAGGTTAATCTGAGTCCTTAAAACTATAAATAATTATCTAAATGCCATCTAATTAATGTAAATTACATTTTCTAAGGCAGCAATTTTGCAATTTTCTTCAAGTAAAGTCAATTTATCATATTTTATTGGAATACATCTTATCGGATGGTTTGAGATGTTCTAGTGAGGTATTGTTATAGATCACACAAATTCTTACAGTATGCTGTGATTAATCTAACCAAAACAGACATGGGCACCGCATTCTTAGTCCTAGTCATCATCTACCTTGACTGTCAATGCCAAACCTACCATGTCAGAGGCAAGTGAGCTTTTCCATCTGAATACCAGAGGCAAAGAAAATAATCTGAATGTGTGGGATTCCACTGGTAACCGTACTGACGGCATTCCATCGATACTTTAACGTGACGTAAAAATTTTCTCTTATCTTTGAAGGTTGTCAAGCGGACCTTTTGTGCATTACCTGATATTTTAGTGACATTCATCATCCTTGCAGTCGTCATCTTTCACTTCACCCGAACAAGGAAATCTTCATTTACTCTTTCAGTGTCGTTGTCAATGATAGTTGTGAATTTAAAGTGCGTATGACAGGATTAAAAAAAGTCTTAAATAGCATTATTATGTGAATTACAATCATATTTTGGGACGATTCGACTATATACAACAATTTGGCAAAGCGCAGATGACGAGAAATTAGTCTTTTAATCCGCTCTAGGGCTCTAGCATCTCCAACAGGAGTATGACGAAGCCAGGGTCATGATTTCATCTGATTTAGAATTCAGGGGAATTTAGGGGGAATTATTCAGAATGAGTAAAATGCTACGAAAAGAGCCGCAAAATGTAATTGTTTCATTCTCTCCAATATTTTTACAGGATTTTTTTTTTATCGAAGTATTTTTCCCCAATAGCTAAATAAATGGTATGGTAATGACAAATAACAGTCTTGTGCTAAATAGAATATGAAATAATAAAAATGCATTTATTCAGTACGACATGGCAAAATTATTCCATAATGGTCAAAACTGTCGACTTCACCTTTACTGTCGCACCTCCCAAACGATAATAAATGCCATCGTAGTTAGTCAGGCTTTTGTCATCTCCCTGCCCCGGCTTCGGAGAATGTAAACAAACCAAGAGGGCTGACAGCTAGCCGACATGCTAACCCGAATTGAGTGATGTTTCAAAGTCTTCGAAGCTAAAAATTACACAAATCTAGCCTGGATCATTTCACACGGCGGCGGGGTTGTCGATTGTCTTCACCGATCGGCAACCCGCCCGGCGGCGAGCAGGTTAGAGCTCGTCGTTCCCCTGCTGCTGACAGAGGGCTTGTTTGCGGGGAAGAAGCTGGACAATGACTGCTGAACAAACAGGCCAACGTCAGAGGAGCGCGTAGCTGCCACACGGTCAACACAAATATGGCGTAAAATAATGCCTTACTACTCGGCAAAGACATAAACAGTGAGAGAGTCATATGAGAGCGGCTGCAGTTGTTGTACAGCTAACATGGCAGGATGTGTCTGAGGAGAACTTTTCTATATGTCAGTCCATGATCAAACGTAAGTAAATAGTCAGTAAATAATAAGTAAATAATAACAAATATTTAAAGAAAGTTTGTAGTGTTTACTTTGTAATTGCTGTATTTGCGGCCATTTTTAACACGAAGTTGCAATTTCTTATGGGGTTGAAAATTCGAAAGAACATCGGGCACACGAAGAGGGCAATAAGCCGAGTACAGCGCTCTCCCGGCGGGGGGGTACGCAACAACACGCCGGTCGTCGGCCAAGTGGCATTCCAAGAAGCATTGTCAGCCACAAAATACAAGCCACCTCCGTATTAAACCGTGTGCCATGATCCCAGTATTTGACATAATACAAAACACGATGTTTACTCACTTCCTCGTAAGTCCAATGGTCCCACAGTTGTTGCACACTTGTCCTGGCCGATGTAGGGGTGAACGGAAACTTTCTGAAACCCAAAAAGGCTCACACGCCTCTCCCTGATGCAGCTACAAAAGAGGTTGGCGTGATACAAAAAAATAAACGAATTAATCTGCAAAATCAGCTGAATCCGCAGTCCATCTGCATGCTTTAAAGCAATGCTGTATTGTAAGATGCTGACCCGGGTGACGTCACATTCGCATTTGTCCTTAAACCTGAGACTGAAGCTGGAAGTCACTAATTTTTATAAGGCGGGATTCAAAAATTGAATATTTAAAACGATCACTTCCACACATATCCAAGCGGTCCATTTCATTCAGGACCATAAAACGCCGCGTAATATGAAATAAACATGCTTTTTGAGGTCATATGCACTTCAAATTAGTTTGTCACTTGTAAATGTCCAATCCTTTTGAACTGGGAGGGTCAGCAGGGAATAAAGTCTATTGCTGTCAGTGGCAGCCAATGAGTTAATCAGCGTCAGTTCTATGATAGAAGCCACTAGCATCAATGCTCTGTCAGATTAGCAGACACATAATCCATATATGCTCAAAAAGAAGAACATCATGCACCCTGCAGTCATATCAGATCAATGAGAATGGATGAATCACGATGCTGAAGTCAGTTTTACCCGTTCACTCTCAGACGACTGGTACGTGTTATCACCAAGGTTTGTGAAATCTCAGTAAAATTAAAGTTTTCATTCAGGAACCCTGGAGCCTGTTTGCAAGATTGTCAGTAGGCTCGAAGAGCAATGAGGAATGAATGAATACAGGACAATATGATAGTAACATGCCTCCCTTGGCACTGTGGGGAGTGTGAAGGAGACGAGACAGAAATGGGAAGGGGGGTAGGAGGGGGGTATATAATAGCTTCTTTTCCCAGCAGCAGTGCTTGTAGACAGCTAGGCATCTCCCAGGGGGTCCCCATCCTTTTTCACCATCTTCCTCACTTATTTCTTATTTCACCTGCACTCCTTCCTCCCTCCGTCATCCTCACCTTCCCTGCCATGCTACTAAATCTGGCTCAAAGTGGGAAGACAGGCCTTCGAGTGCAGAATACCAAGCAGACACGGGGAGGGGCGGTGACATCACAGCTCAGACCAGACCTGCCGGCTAAACAAGGTTATGCCACGCGTTCGTGATCCATCATCCTATTTGTGCTTTATGATATAAATAGCTGCATCATCCCTTCAAATTCACCAGCATTTCAGAATACGCAGGATTTAAACAATTTTTTAAAAAATTGTTTTCCACTTCTTTCATAAAAACAGCATTGCATTTTGCATAAAATCCTACTGAATTCTTGTAAGACAATACAAACAGCAATGTGGTTCAAAAGAGAAGCAAGAAGACGGTATGTCACTCATGGATAAATGGAATTCACTCTCGTCTTCACTGTGAATGTCCCTGAGTGCTCGCAAACTTGCAAGAATTTAAATATTTCATGAGGAGAAAATCTTACAGCTAGCAAGTGAGTCAGTAACTGTGCTCTTATCCTGGCCATTTCCAACGTTATATACTGTTAGTGTATGACGTATACAGTAGATTTGGGACAAAACATCGTTTGATGATAGTGCTGGCCAAAAGTATTGGCACCCTTTGAAAAATCATGTGATGCTTCTCTATTTTGTGTAATTAACAGCACCTGTTAGTTACATGTGGCGCATAACAGGTGGTGGCAATAACTAAATCACACTTGCAGCCAGTTAAAATGGATTAAAGTTGTCTCAACCTCTGTCCTGTGTCCTTGTGTGTACCACATTGCGCATGGAGAAAAGAAAGAAGACCAAAGACCACTATATGAGGACTTGAGAAGCAAAATCGTGAGGAAGCATGGGCAATCTCAAGGCTACAAGTCCATCATTAACTTCCATCTTTCCTTCACTTCCTCCTACACTGTGCTGCTCTACTTTGTCTGGACAGAAATGAGGATATATCACTGCCACTGCTATGTAATTAGTGTTTCTCATCTGGTAGGTTGTGACCTTTATATTGCCTAGGCGAGTTATCTATCTAACCTCTCTGATTCCTCCTTGCTGATTTATCCTTGCTACAAGAAAATAACTTTCTAATATCCATTTGCAAGAGTAATGCTGAGTCAAATAGAAATAATAAAACAAAAAAATAAGACATCTGATTACAGATTACAGGGACTGCAGTACCATGCTTGTAAAACAGCTGGGAATTATGATGAGCACACGTACAAAATTGTTAGAGGTTTTACTCCCAACATAGGCAATTCATTCATACAGATCGATTCTATTCATTTTGGGCCTATAAACACATAGCACTGAATAGCATCAGTGTTGATACAGTTCAAACACCACATATCATATTAAGATAATATTACACAAAGCTCTTGAGACCCTCTCACTCAAATCACATTTAATCGTCATTGTATGCATAGCCAGTTAACTAAAAGACGGCAGCTAATCTGCTACGACAATTTTGAGGCATGTTGGATAACAACAGTGTTGGCCAAATGAAGTTGATTGAAGTAATGAAGCTTTGCACCCAATTGGTTCAAAGCTTCATGGTGATTTATTTGCTCTATGGGGCGATCAAGTGGTCTTGAAGTCTAAGAGGCCAACAGAGTTGAGAATTTACTAGTATATGGCTATTTGTTTAACAAAATGATACAAATGTGCTTGTGTTACTATAAGAGCAAAATGCAACAAGTGCTATAAAGATAATTTGTTTTTCATTTTTATTTAGAAATAATAGCTTTCCCACAGTGTTTGGCTTTAAACAGTTCCTTTTGGGGGAAAGTATTTCAATAGCTCAAGAAAATATTATTTCACAGCCCAAAATGTGAGATGAGAGGCGATTGCCAATGTGTTTTGCGGCCACTTCATACGGTAGTCTGTACTGTATTCTCATGTGCAATCGAAACAAAAAAAGTTTTATTTACATTATGTTTTTCTTCTTTTAACTTTTTTTTATATCCTATTGTGACGTATCATATCGTGACCCTGCCATATCGAGATGCATCGTATCGTTCATCCCTAGTATACAATGCATTGAATCAGTATTTTTCCCCTTCTCAAACTTTTCTCTGTTTACTTTGGACATATACAAGTGACATACTGATTTGAATCCAACAAAGAAGGATGAAAAGAGCCACATGATTAGACATATATCATCGTCCATGGCACTGAAAGAGTTAACATCATTAACTTGCGACACGGCTCATTGTTTACTCAAAAAAGTAGACTTCAAAGAAATTATAGGAGGTGCCCAAAGACTTGTTTTGGGGATCATGTTGGAGCGAGAGCAGCCGTTGCACGAGCCATGCATTGATAATCATAAAAGCCCTGAGCAGTTGGGGTTTGGAAATCCGTTTAGAGGTCTGTTTACAATGGGGGTGCGAGGGGAAAAGGCTGCAAGGCTGGAGCAGCTTTGGGGCAGCGTGGAAAGCCTTGTATGGTCCTCAGCAGGTGGGATCAAACCCTTAAGCCCCCCTACTGACAAGCACGCACAGACACACTTCTGAAAAGAAATATGGAAAAGTATGAAAATACTAAGAATAGATCTTACGTTGTATATTTATATCAGAATACATGAGGAAAAAAAGAAGTAAAAAAGAGCAAAAACAACAGGTCCTGACTTGGCACATGACTTCAGTGATTAGAAGGCCCCTATACATACCCTTTCAGTTCAACAAACCCATCCTCCACCCTCTCAACTAAATAATTCTGGGCCCCTCGGCTCCGCACAAAGACGTGGCTACTCGTCTGTCAAGCGGAGGCGCAAAATCAGAGAGGCCCCTACTAGTTCCTATTCAACTCCAGAGAATGACATTATTGAAATCCCAGCCGTGGCTGTCGGAGTGGGGAGGTGGTAGGTCAACACCTGTCCCTTTAGCACGCCTGCTTAAGAAGAAGACAAGATATAGGCGGAAGGGCGGGGGGAGGCAGAGGAATGCGTTGATGTACGACCAAGCCAGCTGTTATCACAGATATTTGGTGGTTTTGGACCAAATGTAATACTTTCCCCAACTGCTCTAAAAAGTGACATTACTTTTTTTTTTATTATTATAATGAAGGCAACATAATAAAGGAAGGCCACACTAAGTAAATTAATAGTAAAAATCCTTCCAAATTTGATAATTGTGGCTGGCAGATGTAAAACTGCAACATTTCTATTGTGGAGGACCAAAGCTGCCAAAATCGAAAATAATAACAATAATAAATAAAAGTGAAAATAAAAACGACTATAAATACAAAAATAGGAAAATGGATGGAAATGTGGAAATACAGTGGTATGAAACCTTTTGGAATTTTTCACATTTCTGTATGAAATCACCACCAAATGTGATCTGATCTTTGTCAAAATCACACAGATGAAGAAACAGTTTCTGCTTTAACTAAAAGCACCCAAACATTTATAGGTTTTCATATTTTAATAAGAATAGTACGCAAACAATGAAAGAAGGGGGAAAAAATAAGGAAGTGAACTATCACATTTAATATTCTGTTGCCCCCCCCTTTGGCAGCAATAACTTCAACCAGACGCTTCCTGTAGCTGCAGATCAGTCTTGCACATCGATCGGCACTAATCTTGGCCTATTCTTCTCGACAAAACTGCTTGCCTGGCGCGGCCAGACTGTTCTCCCTGTATTTTTCAAACACTGAGAGAAAAGTCTAAGACCCAGCCCATTAACAGCCTCTCAAGCAGCTACAAAATCAATCGACAAATCAGATTCGTTTATTTGCGTGACGTGTTCTTAACGAGCAACATCACTCTTGCACGTCGGAAGTCGTCTCCACAACAACACATATGGTGAACAGGAGAGCCGAGAATATGTTCCAATCCACGGTAAAATCAGTTTTAAATTACCAAAAACACATCGACATGAGTCATTGACAACAGTCTGTCTCGTGCTAGCCATGTTGAATAAACTCCGCTCTCCTCGTATGTTTCCTTTCGCGCGCAAGTCCCTCATCCTGCCCTCGTCGTTTTATTAACGTCACGTCTGCCCGTCGCTGATTGGTCCACTCCGCTGTCTGTTTGCTGTTGCTTGCTCCACCCTGGAAATTGTATCCGCTGAATGGTGGCCAGATTCAATAGCTGGAACAGCGGTGAGTCTGGTGTACCAGGCAACAAAACTGTCAGTCAGATTGCTGAGATGTCTGACATGAATTGCTGTCTTTAAGTCATGCCACAGCATCTCAATGGGGTTCAAGTCTGGACTTTGACTTGGCCACTCCAGAACGTGTATTTTGTTCTTCTGAAACCATTCTGAAGTTGATTTACTTCTGTGTTTTGGATCATTGTCTTGTTGCAGCATCCATCCTCTTTTTAGCGTCGGCTGTCTGACAAACGGCCTCAGGTTTTCCTGCAAAACATCCTGCTAAACTTTTGAATTCATTCTTCCATTAATGATTGCAAGTTGTCCAGGCCCTGAGGTAGCAAAACAGCCCCAAATCATGAAGCTCTCTCCACCATGCTTCACGGTGGGGATGAGGTGTTGATGTTGGTGTGCTGTTGTTCCATTTTTCCTTCCCACATGACGTTGTGTGTTACCCCCAAACAGTTCAACTTTGGTTATATGAGGCCACAAAATATTTTGCCAAAACTTCTGTGGAGTGTCCAAGTGCCTTTTTGCAAACATTAAACGAGCAACAATGTTTTTTTTTTTTTTTTTCGACAGTAGTGGCTGCCTCTGTGAAGTCCTCCCATGAACAATATTCTTGGCCATAGTTGTACAGATAGTAAATGTGTGCACAGAGATATTGGACTGTGCCAGTGATTTCTGTAAGTCTTTAGCAGATAATCCAAGGTTCTTTTTTACCTCTCTGAGTATTCTGAACTGAGTTCTTGCCGTCATCTTTGGTGGACGGCCATTCCTTGGGATTGCTTAGACAACTTCTCAGACTGTCGACTGATGAACATCCAGACTTTTAGAGATGGTTTTGCATCCTTTCCCAGCTTTATACAAATCAACAATCCTTGATCGCAGGTTAGCTGTTTTGACCTTGCCATGATGCATATCAGACAATGCTTCTCATCAAAACATTTCTTACCAGATGTGTTTTATATTAGGCAGGGCAGCTTTAAAACACTCATCAGTGGTTGGAACACACCTGACTTAAAATGTTTGGTAAAACATTGTTTCAGTTGCTCTATAAGTCTCCTTAGACAGAGGGTTCACATACTTATTTTTCCCCGTTCTGTCATTGTTTGCATGCTACCCTTATTAAAATATGAAAACCTATAACTGTTTGGGTGGTTTTAGTTAAAGCAGATACTGTATTTTCATCTGCGTGATTTCGTCAAAGATCAAATCACATTTGATGGTGATATTATGCAGAAATGTGCGAAATGTCAAAAGGTTCAGATACTTTTTCAAACCACTGTAAATACAAAAACCAATATATACATTTTTAAATAATTCTTTATTTCATTGTTAGAGTGAAAATGCAGAGGGAAATGCTATCAAATGAGGGGGCGGTCCTAAGTGTGTTAAACTATTCACCTATTGGTCACTCGACATAAAAGTGCAGCGATCGACTATCTAATTTCTGCCGGTACACGACCAAGTAACGTAATTTTTGGACTATAAATCGGACCTGACTACCTGCCATTTGCCAAATTTGATACGTAAATGGCATTTCTTCATAGATAAGCCACACCAGACTATAAAACGCAGCTGTCCTCACTGTATTATGGGATATTCACACCAAAAGATATTCACCGGTAACACGTTATTTGACAGCTGTGTTAAAAGACTGTCATAAGACCTTCATAATTATGACATGACACTGTCATGAGCATTAATTAATACTTACAACAAATATCAATTAGCTGTCAGACCTGGATGAAGAAGCGGACTCAGCTGCGGAGGTTCAGGCAAAAACTTTTATTTTGAAAACAGGTTCTTCCGCTGACATGCGGGAATGAGAAAAATGTACAAACAAAAAAACTCTCCAATGGAGGAATAAGTCAAAGCAACCACGATCAGGGTTCAAACAAAAAAGCACTCCATAAGGGAGGAAAGGGCAAAAACACAAAACGCTCCTAATGGAGGAAAAAGCCAAGATAGCGAAGATGAAAAAATTCAAACACAAAGCGCTCCAATGGAGGATAACATTCAGTAGAACTGCAATAGACTATGACGGTAGGCTATGACGAGAGGCTGACGTGACTGACCTTGGACGAAAGACACTTCTGCACTAGACAAGGGAAACTAAGGCAATATATACACAGGGGTTAATGTGGAACAGGTGGAAACAATAGGTGATTAGGTGAACAGAGGAAGGGCAAGTACGCAGACACAAGGAGGGTGAAGCTTTCAAAATAAAACAGGAAATGACATGGCATGACAGAACCCCCACCTCTAGGACCGGCTACCAGACGGTCCAGGTTGGTCGGGGTGGTCCCTGTGGAAGTCTCTGATCAACGAGGGGTCCAGGATGAGCCCTCCCAGTCCACCAGGTATTGGCGGCCACGACCTCGGGGTCGCACTGCCAGCAACCTCTTGACCTGATAGGCAGGGCCGCCGTCGACGTCAAGAGGAGGCGGAGGGCGTGGCATAGGCACCATGGAGCTCTCCACCACTGGCTTGACTTGGCTGACGTGGAAGGTGGGGTGGACCCTCAGGGAGCGTGGAAGACGTAGCCGCACCGCTGCAGGGCCTACGACCTTCGATACAGGAAACGGACCCACGAAGCGGGGGGCCAACTTCGGGCAGGTGGCCCGGAGGGGAAGGTTTCGGGCGCTCAGCCACACTCGCTGTCCCACCTGGTAGGCAGGTGCTGGGCGTCGGTGACGGTCTGCGGCCTTCTTCACCCGATCCCCTTGGCGGACAAGGATTTGGCGAGCAGCTTCCCAGATACGTCTGCTACGGCGGACCAAGGCATGGGCAGACGGGACAGAGACCTCCCGCTCCTGTGCGGCAAACAAAGGGGGATCGTAGCCATGGACGCATTTGAAGGGTGACATACCTGTGGCGGAGGTGGGAAGAGTGTTGTGAGCATATTCGACCCAGACCAGGTGGTTGCTCCATGTGGATGGGTTCTGGGATACCAAACACCGGAGGCCGGTCTCCAACTGTTGATTGAGGCGCTCGGTCTGGCCGTTGGACTCCGGATGGTATCCTGACGTGAGGCTGGCCTTGGCCCCGATGAGGTTGCAGAATTCCCTCCAGAAGCGTGACACGAACTGTGGCCCCCGATCCGAGACAATGTCCCGGGGGAAGCCGTGAATGCGGAATACCTCCCGCATCATGATCCCTGCAGTGTCTTTGGCCGAGGGCAAGGCAGGCAGGGCTATGAAGTGGGCCATCTTTGAGAACAGTCGACCACAGTCAGGATTGTAGTGTTCCCCTGGGATACAGGGAGCCCCGTGACAAAGTCCAAGGAGATATCAGCCCATGGTCTGGAGGGAATCGGGAGAGGCTGAAGAAGGCCCATGCGTGGTCTGGTGGACGTCTTGTTTCGGGCGCAGACCGAGCAAGCCTCGACGTACTCCCGGACCTCTGGCTCCATGCCTGGCCACCAGAACCTCCGGGAGATGGCGTGCATGGTGCGCCTGACTCCCGGATGACAGGAAAGCGGCGTGGAGTGGGCCCATTGGATCACCCGGGGGCGTAGGTCAGCCGGGACGAATAGTCTGTTCTCAGGGCACCCCCGAGGTGTCCGGACCCCCCCTAATGCCTGCTTAACCTCCGTTTCTATTTGCCAAGTTACCGCCCCTACCACACAATTCAGTGGCAGGATGGGTTCAGGTTCCTTGGCTACAGGCTCGGGGTCGTAGAGGCGAGAGAGGGCGTCTGCTTTGATGTTCTGGGACCCCGGCCTGTAAGAGATAGAAAAGGAGAATCTGTCAAAAAAGAGCGCCCACCTCGCCTGGCGAGAATTGAGTCGCTTAGCTGTTTTGAGATACTCAAGATTGCGATGATCAGTCCAGACTATGAAGGGTTGCTCTGCCCCCTCGAGCCAATGCCGCCACTCCTCCAGAGCGGTTTTGATGGCGAGTAGTTCTCGGTCGCCCACGCTGTAGTTCCGCTCCGCTGGTGACAGGCGGCGGGAAAGGAAGGCACAGGGATGCATCTTCCCATCATGCTCAGCTCGTTGGGACAGTATTGCCCCAATGCCCTCACAGGATGCGTCGACCTCCACCACGAACTGACGACGGGGATCAGGCATGGTCAGTATGGGGGCTGTGGTGAAGCGGGTCTTCAAGGCCAGGAATGCTGCTTCAGCTGCAGGGGTCCATTGGAACTGCACCTTGGAGGAAGTAATAGCGTGGAGAGGGCCTGCAACTTTACTAAAACCGCGGATAAACCGCCTGTAAAAGTTGGCGAAACCAAGGAACTGCTGAAGCTTCTTTCGACTGCCCGGTGTGGGCCAGTTAACCACTGTTTCTACTTTTGCAGGGTCCATCTGGATACCCCCAGGAGTTATTATAAAGCCCAAAAAGGAAATCGTCTTGACATGAAATTCACTTTTCTCAGCTTTGACAAAAAGATCGTTGGCGAGAAGGCGCTTTAAAACCGACTCAACATGGTGCCTGTGGGTAGTTATATCCAGGGAGTAAATAAGGATGTCATCTAAATAAACAAAAACAAAACGGTCAAGAAAGTCTCGGAGAACGTCATTGATCAACGCTTGGAAGAACGCGGGGGCGTTAGTGAGGCCGAAGGGCATAACTAGATACTCGTAATGGCCGTCTGGGGTGTTAAAGGCCGTCTTCCACTCATCTCCCTCCCTAATGCGGACTAAGTGGTAGGCGTTGCGTAGATCTAATTTAGTGAAGACCTTGGCCTGCTGCAATTGGTCGGATACTGAAGACATAAGGGGGAGTGGATAGCGATTCTTAATGGTGATGTCATTGAGCTGGCGGTAGTCTATGGTGGGACGGAGTGATCCATCCTTCTTTCCTACAAAAAAGAAGCCCGCCCCAGCAGCGGACGAGGAAGGACGGATGAGCCCTGCTTTCAGGGAAGCTTGAATGTATTCACGCATGGCGACTTTTTCAGGACCGGAAATCGGATAAAGGCGCCCCCTGGGGATAGTGGAGCCTGGGATAAGGTCAATAGCACAGTCATAGGGACGGTGAGGTGGCAGAGACTGGGCTCGGGTCTTGTCGAAAACCTGGCGTAAATGGTGATAGCACTCTGGGATGGTGCTCAAGTTGATTTCTGATTCTGGAGTGACAGAGAGAGAAAACTTGTTAATTGCGGTCTCACCATTAACATGACCTTTGACCCCAGGGTTCTTTTCTCCTAGACAACGTTCCTTACAGTCCGCACCCCACCCCAGTACAGAGCCAGAGTTCCAATCAATATGAGGTTGGTGTTTGCGGAGCCACGAAAGACCTAACACCAGTGTCTGGGCTTGGGCAGAAAACAAATGGAAAGACATTGTCTCAGTGTGTCCTTGAACAGTGACTTCTAAGGGCTCGCATGAGTGGGTGATAGAAAACAGTTTTTCACCATTGAGAGATCTGGCCACCAGGGGCCGATCGAGAGGGATAGCACGAAGGCCCATGAGATGGCAAACCCCCCAAGGCATCAGACAGTCGTCCGCGCCGGAGTCTATCAGGGCAGCGAGTACATGTGACAAAGCTCTGTGCTTTACCTGGACCGTGGTCGTTGAGCGGTGGGTGGGGTTCGCTGGTTGACTGCTATGGCTGGGCCTGGGTCTGCGAGCGGTGCAACCTGCCACAAGGTGTCCCGAGCTCCCGCAGTAGAAGCATAGCCCCTGTAGTTGTCGGCGCTTACGTTCCTCAGGGGAGGTGCATGTGGGACCAAGCTGCATGGGTATGGGGTCGTTAGGATCCCTAGGGGGTGAGGCCGGCAGGGTGTGGGTACGGCGAGGTCCTGTCTGCTCCAGCGACTGGGGAGGTGGTCTCACAGCTTGGATAGGCCGGGTCCTGCTCAACTCCTCAAGGCGATGGTCGGTGCGTATGGCGAGGGCGATGAGGTTGTCCAACCCCTCCGGGAGGTCGAGTGGCACAAGGCCATCCCGGATAGTGGAGGAGAGCCCCTTAAAAAAGGTATCATAGAGTGCAGTGTGGCACCAGCCGCAACCTGCGGCCAGGGTACGGAACCGGATGGCATAGTCATTGACCGAGGCTTTACCCTGACGCAGGCTGCTGAGCTCTCGTGCTCGGTCTCTTTCGGAACACACTGGGTCAAAAGTGGTCTTTAGGGTATCTATGAATGAGGACAAGTTATGGCACGAATACGAATCACGCTCCCACTCAGCCATGGCCCAGGCTCGGGCCCGTCCCGACATATGGGACACCATGAAGGCAATGCGAGAGCGGTCAGTGGTGAACTCGTGGGGAGAACAGTCAAAGTGCATACTGCATTCCGTGATGAAAGCTTGGCTAGTACCTGGGTCCCCGCAGAATCGCTCTGGCGGCGCCAACCTTGGTCCTCTTCCAGGAACCAGGGAGGAAGAAACAGGAGGGGGGCAGTCAGGCTTATTGGAAACGGAAGCTGGTTGTGCTGGGAGTAGACGGGCTGTGAGCTCCATCAGCTGATTGTTCATTTGGACCAGCTGTGCCGCCATCGTGGCTTGGAAGTCCTCCTGGCGGGTGAGACGAGCAGATTGCTCTCGGAGAGTGGCAAACAATTCGGGGGCCTCCGCTGGGTCCATTTCTGGCAGAAGTGTTCTGTCAGACCTGGATGACGAAGCGGACTCAGCTGCGGAGGTTCAGGCAAAAACTTTTATTTTGAAAACAGGTTCTTCCGCTGACATGCGGGAATGAGAAAAATGTACAAACAAAAAAACTCTCCAATGGAGGAATAAGTCAAAGCAACCACGATCAGGGTTCAAACAAAAAAGCACTCCATAAGGGAGGAAAGGGCAAAAACACAAAACGCTCCTAATGGAGGAAAAAGCCAAGATAGCGAAGATGAAAAAATTCAAACACAAAGCGCTCCAATGGAGGATAACATTCAGTAGAACTGCAATAGACTATGACGGTAGGCTATGACGAGAGGCTGACGTGACTGACCTTGGACGAAAGACACTTCTGCACTAGACAAGGGAAACTAAGGCAATATATACACAGGGGTTAATGTGGAACAGGTGGAAACAATAGGTGATTAGGTGAACAGAGGAAGGGCAAGTACGCAGACACAAGGAGGGTGAAGCTTTCAAAATAAAACAGGAAATGACATGGCATGACATTAGCACGTAGTCTCGATATACTGTTCGTCCATCAATGTGCAAGTCAAGCTGTCTTCCCTTGCCTAACAGCGTTTTCCAGCTGTAAACAAACGAACAAAAACTCGTAACTAGTACTGTCAAATTTATCGCGTTAACGGGCGGTAACTAATTTTTTTAATTAATCACGTTAAAATATTTGACGCAATTAACTCATGTACGGAATGACCCGTTCATGCGTTGCCTTAAACAGTCTACAATTACGCCGTTTTAGCACAGAGAGCGAAAAGGCAGAGAAATGCGAGTGGACACAGGGGTTCATTGGATCGCGCCTTTTATTGGCTTAAGTTTTGGCAACTCTTTCACAACAAATATAAGTATTGTGGCGAACGACGTGGGAAGAATGACAGGAGATGATCTTTTTATTAACACGATTAATTGAACACAACGCAGAACATACTGTATACCATTTGCAGCCACCACTGACAGTCATGGTTGCCCAACTTCCCATCATGCATTTGGGTGGAACAGTTAAATCGCTACAGTATCATTTGGTGAAAGCACAACAAAATTAATATTCCTCTCTCTCACAGGAGACAATCTTTTTCTTAACACGCTTAATTGAACACAATGCAGAACATACTAAATACCATTTGCAGCCACCACTGACAGTCATGGTTGCCCAACTTCCCATCATGCATTTGGGCGGAACAGTTAAGTTGCTGCAGTATCATTTAGTGAAAGCCCGACAAAAATAATATTCCTATCTCTCAAAAAAAAAAAATATTCACGAAAAGAAAAGCGCTCAGTGCAAAGAGAACTGGCATTCCTAATCCAAATAGCTATGCAAAATACACATAAAACTTACTCAAACTTTCCTTTGGCTAGATCTCTAATTAATTTCAAACTCGCCATTGACACCTTGTGGTGTATTTCAGTCACTACCTTACATAGTGAAAGACACTGTGGAAGAACGGCAGAGAGCTCATGTGATGTCCCGCTTGGCGACGTCAATAATGGCGAGCTATTAGTTTATTTTTTGATTGAAAATTTTCCAAATTTTATTAAAACGAAAACAATAAGAGGGGTTTTAATATAAAATTACTATACTTGTACTCAAATGTATCTTTTAAGAACTACAAGTCTTTCTATCCGTGGATCCCTTTAACAGAAAGAATGTTAATAATGTTAATGCCATCTTGTGGATTTATTGTTATAATAAACAAATACAGTACTTATGTACAGTATGTTGAATGTTTATGTCCGTCTTGTGTCTTTCCATTACAACAATAATTTTCAGAAAAATATGGCATATTTTAGAGATGGTTTGAATTGGGATTAATTATGATTAATATTAAGCTGCGATTTACTCGATTAAAAATTTGAATCGTTTGACAGCCCTACTTGTAACACTTGGATTTATGCGGTGCCATCAAACACATACTGATTAGCAACAGGCTAGCAGCAGCAGTAGTTGTAGTAAAAATGATTAAACTTCATAATTACAATCATCATCGTAATATCAATAGCAAAGGCAACAAGTCATTTCATGCGGCAGATTTTATGTTTCGTATTTTTGGAGCACATACCTTCCATATGACAGCGTCAGACATGAACGGCCATAACCTAAGGTTGCCTTCAGTTTGGACGTCTCCTTCCCTCCGGTATTACGAGCACCCATGGTTTGTGGTACGGAGCATTGAGGCACTGGCTTGATTCTACATCCGCCTATATGAGGACAAAATTCCTGTGTTCGTGAATGAGGACATATCCAACTTTTTGGGTGTGCAACTAGTACTGGAATGCCTCGGAGCTTCCTGATGGCGTTTCCATCGACTGCCGTAGAGTCAATCAAATACAATAATATTTTACTTGTGGTCACCCTCGGCCACTTCTTGATGTTGTCTTCCCATGTCGAGATGGCAGAAGGATGCGTTATTTCCAAATCATGGTTTTTCAGGGGTTTTAGTGAGTGATGCCACTCCAGCGCCATTGAAGTCAATGGTAAAATAATCGGAAACGGAAGTGGTAAGCAGACGTAAGGAAGTAAAGTGGAAGTACCTCGGAAACTTTTCTATAAGCTGCAGGATTCAAAATGAGGGGAAAAAAGAAGTGGCATATAGTCTGAAAATTACAATAAAACAAAAAGTACAGAACGGGTAACAAGCTAGTCCTCACAAAATCCAATGAGTAGCCAGCGCCAGCTATTGCAGACGACGATTAGCATTAGTGGCTAGCATTTGCGACTATTGTTCAAGATCCAGATGCAAATAGAATCCACGTTGACGTACCACTAGCCGTTAAAATCTACATAACTAACCAAAAGGTAACAGTTCAACCCAAGGCACTCATAGGACCGCACCTTCATTTGAATACATTTACTTCTGCACATTCGCACTGCCAGTGAAATAAATAAATATGAACGCAAAGCACTATCAAAAAGTATTACTTGAAAGTTAACTTTATTCTGTCTGAGCTTTTAAGAACCACTAAAAATTGTGTTCACTTACAATGTACAGTACATGCCAAAGCAAATGAAATGAAGAGTAGACTCTTTTCTTTCACTAGAAAAGTTTCGTAATAAGTGGTTGAATTTGGTTGGTTTCTGATCAAAAACAAAGAAATCATGTCAATAATTGACGTGACATACCGAGATTCAACACCTTCTCTTTATGTTCTGCACAAAAATGCTGATCCTGAATCCAAAGAAATGCATTTGTGTATGTTTTCGCCACTACATATGTTTACAAACCTGGATTTTACAAACAACTTGAAACTTGACAAATACATTTGTCAGTAGCAGTGATGTATTGGTTTCCATTTGACGAATATAAACGTCCATGGAAGTGAAGAAGTTATTCTTTTTACTCATAGTAATTTTTAAAGATACACGATAATATCGGCTACCGATAATTATCGGCCGATAATGGCAATTATGACGTCACACAGATAATACAGATAATAAAAAAATCAACCGATAATGCAATCCGATAATTATATACTTGATTTAGCCTCCAAATGTGCGCAACCAAGCAGTTTTCTCCACTTCTTCACTACCGCCTGCTCAACCCCTCCCCTCTCTGAAGCCCCTGTGGGAGGAGGGGTTTAGGAGTACGGCGTCATAGAGGAGGCGGTGTTACACATCAGTGTTGACACTGTTGAGGCGCTCTCACTAGCGTGCGTTGCTTTTCCCGTGTGTGAAATGAAATAAACGATGCTCTCGCCATCTACAAAACAGTTCCTCAAGGCCTAAAGAAAGCGTCCTCATTGAACACCACTAGCACTAACCCAGCAGCCATTTAAAACTGCATCACAATGATTTTTGGAACGAATATGAGGCTGCTGCAAGCATGAATGCTAAAGCTATTGTTAACAAATAAACTATAAAGGAAGCTATGGGGCTTGTGACGATACAGAGACGCTGCGGTCCTCCCGGAGTCGGGGGGTTTGGGAATGCAGCCCAAAGCGAGTGGTAAACTCCCATCTATGGCTAAACACCTCACGAGATCGATAGTTGACAAGTAGCTGTCTTCCGACGGAGCCCGCCGGTCCGGCAGGCCGCCGCCTCGCCCTAGGCGGGTAGAGGATGAGAGCAGAGCCATGCCACTTAGCTGCTGCCGCCACTCCGGTTCAAGACAGAGGCCTGGCGCGGGTGCTAATTTGGCAGCCGGGTGTACTGAAGGGTACAGGCGGGAGGAAATTCCTGAAATGACCCGATAGCCAAATCCCTGGATGAAAAAATAATGCAGTTTATACGACCACGATTCTTCGTGAAAGACATGCCGATCACATCAGTTTTACCACGGACATTTACACAGGTGATGTCAACAAACCATGTTTATCATGACGGCACAGTGGTTAGTTGATAATTGTAACATGCACCAAACGACACAAAGAAGTAATCCAGTCAGTAATGCATTCAGTACGCTTTAAATTTATGACGTCTTAATCAGATCATTCTTCTTAAATCTAGTCAAATAATTTTCCCCATCTTGTTTGAGTGTTGAAGACTAGTTGAATGCGCCAGATTATTCCACTTACTTGAACTAAATATTGCAATTTGTTCTTATTAAGCCCAAACATCTAAAAAAAATAAGGTCATTTTCACCTAAATCAAGAAAAAATTGCTTTCAAATAATGTTTTGAACCATACATATTCTTGAATAAAGAACATTTCTGACAAGGTTTTTTTTTTTCTTTTTTTTTTTTTAGGATTATGTATAATAATTTATTGCTTAAAATAAGGCCGTTAATCTTATTTTCAGCTGGCCATTTTTCTTCAAGAAATCTGAGTGAAATATACTTGAAGTGCTGGCAGTTAATTTAACTTATTTCCAATAGATTTACACTGAAAACAAGGGACTTTAACTAGTCTTAAGGAGCTGTGTTTTTGCTGTGTAGTAATGTTATACTTTAGGAATGGCATACTTTTAAAGCCATTTTTGTGCAACTTATGTATTTACTATGTAAGTAATTGTTGCCAAAAGTTTACCATTACACAATGTCAGACAATCTGTCTTTATTTAGATGTTGGAATTTACTACTACTACTACTTGTTCACATTTGATGTTGAAAAAAAAAAGAGCAATATTATTTTTGCACAGCAATATTTTCTCTTGTGTATACTTTAAAATTTTACATAAATCTTTAATAAAATTATCGGCTTGACATTATCGGTTATCGGTTGGAACGACGAGGAAATTATTGGTTATCGGTATCGGCTGAAAAATGCATTATCGTGCATCACTAGCAATTTTGCTACCATGATGGACTTCTTTGATGGAAATCGTTGCACCTTTATCCGAATCCACAGACCAATTTCATGGTCGTTCCTTTGCCTTCCAAAAGTTTTGTTCCTGCAACAAATACACAATTACTCACACACCAAAAGCATTACGCCCTTGTCAAAAGTAGTTTCGTGTAAATTCCACATATCAAACATTAAAGTAGCTGATAACACACCTGCTCCAAGGGGATTTCAACCACACACACATCCTGCATTTTTCCTCTGTTGACATGAACAGAATTTTCAAAGTGGATATGACATTCCTCTTTGAGCGCCCTGCTATCACTGCACTAGGACTGATATCGATTCGTAGGTCGGGACCAGCTAAGAAGTGTTGTCACAGGATCAAGGCTGGTCAATACTTACAGCTTGGCAGTGAAACATCACACGCAAAGGATTCGAGGAAAATGGTGGCCCTCATTTCTATAGTATGTTCTTTCATTGACCCAAGACTTCCATTAAATCGCTAGTTTCTATCCTATAAAGCAGAATGGTGCAAGTACGATCATTATACAAGACTAACTCATTCACTGCCACTGACAGCGATAGAGGTCCAAAAAAATTTTACGGGTCAGGCTGGCATTGAATGACCATGCTTCAGTGCCATTGACAGCAATAGGCATCCACTTAATTTAAACACCATCAGTCTATCACAATCAACAGCAGTTAATGAGCTTAACTCATTCGGATGCACAAGTGACTGGACCCTACACTCTTCCATAAGTGGGTCAAAAATGACCAATACTAGAATAAATGTGTTTTTATGTCATTTCGGTAAAGAATAATCACTTGTATAATATTTAGGACTATATTAAGGACCACACGAGAATAATTTCATGATTGAGATGTTTAGTTTTTACTTTTTAACACTTTTGACAGTGGTGCTAAGTTCTTGTGCAGGCCCTGACCGACATCTGAGGATATTGTGGCTCTCTGCTCTGGGTGGGAAGTAACTAAGTCATTCGGTTGGCCAAGATTTGGACACTTTCCTTTTCAGAGGACAAGATTAGGACACTTCCTTCTTCTGAGGACACATAAGTGGAATCCTGTGTGACAAATCTATCCTTTTCAGTTTGATTTCCAGGTGGATGACTGCCACTTCAACCTGGACAATACATCATTAGAAATTTCTGACTCTCGGGTCCAATTCTGTTACTGCCTCTCCATCATCCAGCATCTCTAGGACCATTTCAGCTGGGTATCTAGCAGCCATGCCACCTTGGGTAAGGAAACATAAGCGTAATTATTTCAATGAATCAATACGTAGCTATGTATATAAAGAAAAACACAAACACTACATATACAGTAATGCTATGGAGCTACACTGCTGGCCAAAAGTATTGGCACCCCTGCAATTCTGTCAGATAATACTCAATTTCTCCCAGAAAATGATTGCAATTACAAATGCTTTGGTAGTTATATCTTCATTTATTTTGCTTGCAAGGAAAAAAACACAAATGAGAATGGAGAAAAAAACATCAATATCATCTTTTTACACAAAACTCCAAAAATGGGCCGGACAAAATAATTGGCACACTTTGAAAAATCATGTGATGCTTCTCTAATTTGTGTAATTAACAGCACTTGTTACTTACCTGTGGCACATAACAGGTGGTGGCAATAACTAAATCACACTTGCAGCCAGTTAAAATGGATTAAAGTTGACTCAACCTCTGTCGTGTGTCCTTTTGTGTACCACATTGAGCATGGAGAAAAAAAAAAGAAGACCAAAGAACTGTCTGAGGACTTGAGAAACAAATTGTGAAAAAGCATGGGCAATCTCAAGGCTACAAGTCCATCTCCTTATTTGACAGAATTGCAGGGGTGCCAATACTTTTGGCCAGCAGTTTAACTTAGCTAGCTAGTGTTAGCTATAGTTATGAAATATGCTAATTTGTTGATAAGTATTAGTCACAACTAGGCATCTGCCCGTATGATATTCTGACGGTATGATAACCATAAGCCAAAATATCACGGTTTCACGGTATCACGGTATTGCAATTAAAGCTCTAAAATGTGTTCTTCTGAGATATCTGGGTTTAAAAAAAATAAATAGAAAACTTTTTTCCATTGAACAGGATTTTTATTTTTCAAAACATATTAGCAAATTGAAACATAAGTATAATGTTAAGTTAAAATAAATTAAGAAAATATATATATATATATATACATATGTGTGTATTGTAAATCAAATTTAAATAATGCAGTCCTTTAGGTGAGCCTAAACCCACAGCCACAGCTCAACGTCATCACCATCAGAACAAAAATAATTATTTTCCATAAAAAGCACATGTGTATGACTCGTATCGTGTTTACATTATACACACACTCTCTTTCTCAACACAAACAGTTGCCAGAGAGGAAAAAAAGAAAAACACCACGTTTTACCACCGCTAGACACACTAAACATGCTGGAGTTAACTCTCATAGCTGGCGGGAAATGTTCATAAAAGTGTTTACTAACCTTTAATTTTGTATAAATGCAAAATCATATTTGAGGTATTGCCTCCTCGGCAGCCACCCACTACAGACATGTTTTACATGTCGGTTGGCCCCCCTCCTCTAAGCTGCGGTCGTCTGTAACTTTTTGTAGCCGAAGTATTCCCATACCAGCGATTTCGTTTTCTTCGATCGTGGGAAAAAAATTCAGGAGTTGACCTCCTCCAGCTATCATGTAGCACAGCTGATTCACTGACACTGAGCAACAACCGGTGGGGGATGGTTAAGCCTTGCAGCTGCAAGCGAGAGATTTCATGCATTTATGGGAGGTAAAAATTAGCTAATACCTTAGAGGCGGTATGACGGAACATTTTTGCGGTTTTGAAACCTTGTCGTTTTCATACCACGGCCTACCTTGAAACCGGTAATCAGCACATGTCTAGTAACAACAGTCATGAAAAACACACGAAATATTATACGAAGATAATACTTACATGTATATGCTCTTGCTTTGTAAAGTAGTCTTCCTGAGAGGTGACACTTCTGATATACCTACGTAGTCTGTGTGGTCCACAGTTAATTTATCCCTAAAGGCTAAAGTTGATAGAAGAGTTTCCCATTGGATTCCGTAGAAAAATGCATGTCATTTTTGACCCACTTATGGAAGCTGGGGTAGTGATGCAGAAACTACAATTTCTTCAAAAGTATAAAAGGTAAGTTAAAAGTGTGTATGGAATTATATCAAAGACATTTTTGAGGAATCCCTGGAATATGAAATGTTAACAATTTTTCATTACCAAGATACAAGAAAACAACCTCACCAAGTCATTTTTGACTCACCTATGCATCTAAGAGTTCCAGGAGAAAGAGCACGTACTGTATGTACCTGGGTTGCCAAAAAATAGGGATTATGGAAAAGTAAGCATTTTATGCAGAGGTAAGGTTTGATGAGTGGGTTAGGATTTTGATGAAAGAGTTGCGTACAGATAGTATTGAAACAGCAGACCCTCAGGGGGGTGATCAACTGAAGAACCATTCCATTTCAGCCAGTAGGGCTGAAAACTTACATATAGATCCCACATTAGAGCCCAAAACTGTTTGAATCAGTGTTTTTTTTTGCAGCCATTTTAATTTTCGTCTTAGTCTTAGTCTTTTGGATAAAAATACTTATTAGTCTTATTATAGTCATATTTAGCCATTTCAAAATGTGTTCATTTTCGTCTAGTTTCAATCAACGAAAATTCAGACAAAGTTCGTCTAGTTTTAGTGAACAATTCTCAAAATGTTTTCTATAAACTTCAAAAGTATTAGTCCATGAATGAATGAATAAATAAATAAATTAATTAATTAATAAATACATAAATAAATAAATAAAAGGTTTCCAACAATTTCGAATGAACATGACAGACGAGCACATAACTGTAGAGTCTACAAGGACACCATTTTCATGATGATCATACACACTCAGCAGGAAAACAGCACATTATTTGCAATTAATTAAACTCACCTGGACGCCATACAATGTTTTAATGTTTTCCAACAATTTAAGAAGACACTGTGTCACCGCGTTAAATGCTAACGCTAATGCGAACGCTAATGCAAATGCTATGCTAACGCTACAAGTTAGTTTAGTTTTATGATCACTCAGCACAGACCTTTAAAGGCTAAAGCATCCTTGTATATGTAGCCAATATAAGTAAAGCGAAACTTACCAAGCAGCACCTGACACATATGCTTCACAAAAGGGGCCTGGAATGGGCTCATGCTTACTGACCCTGTGTGTAAGCGTGTGTGGGGGGCGGTTGGGGTGCAGCATGTTATATGAGTGACACGACCAAACACTGCTAAATCGGTGCTAACTACACATAAAATATATCACACATTGTGAATTTAAGACGGAAACTGGTGAATTTTCATCTAGTTCTCGTGTCGTCAGACGACAACTGGCATCCATCTCGTTATGTTTAAGTCTCCCAAGACACGTTTTCAGCACGTCATCTTGACGTCATCGTATGAAAAAAATTGTTCTTTGACAAAATATTTTCGTTATCGTCATGCATAGACTTCATACTGATATTGACAAAGCTGACCAAGTGGAATCACACATAGCTTTTTTGTTTGAAAATTCTTGTGAATAAAGACTTAAATCCCCGAATTCTTTATTGTTTGAAAATTCTTGTGAATAAAGGCCCAAATCCCCGAATTCTTTCTAGATATGGACGTAAAACAGTCTCGATTCTTGGTTAGAAGCAAAAAAACAAAAAACAAAAAAAAAAACGTGCAGTTAGCATTTATTTTACGTAAATATGTCGAAGTACGATGCTAGTCTGTTAGTCAATGTGGCGGCCGCCATATGTAAACAGAGCTTTTCCAGTGAAAATTCTTGTGAATAAATTGTTAAAATCCCTAAATTCTCTAGCGATATTGACATAAAACAGTCTCAATTCTTTGTTAAAAGAATGTTCGGATTTGTCATGCCTGAAGGGAAAATAAATAAAAATAAATAAATAAATAAACAAAATGGGCAGTTAGCATTTATTTTCCGTAAATATGTCAAAGAATGATGCTAGTCCGTAGCGGTTAATTTCTCCCTTTAATTTTTTTTCCCGTTTCAAAATGACCTTGAATCCTCGAACAAATCAGTGCTGTGACAATCTTTCCTGTTTGTATGCGGTACAGCTTTCGTACTTTTTTAACCTAAATCCGATCGATCTGTTGGATCGCTGCATGTGTTGACTAAATGCGACCAACTGCGAATAACTGAAGCGCCCTACTTGAGGGCGTTGCGCAGTAGCTGACGGATATGACCCGTCGATACAATTATGAAGTCTAAGCGTCATCGTTGATGAAAACAATACTGGTATGAATGCAGTTAACTGACTTTGCAACTTTTTTTTCCTCTCAGTTTACTTTTGTTAATTCCAGACCGATGTCTGGACCCAGACAATTGTATAAAATCCAATAAATGACAGCAGACCGAGAATGACAGTACACAGCAGCCCTCATGAACTTCAGTCAATACAGCCATGTATATTTAAGTAGTTATCAACTGTCAACTTGAATATTCATAATGCACTGGATTTTCCTACCCCACAATGATAAAAATACCGAAATAACACAGTAAAAACAAACTCAACAGATAAACTAATATGATTTGGAAAACCCACATAACCAACATTCCTGTTTTAATGATCCGTCTTGATTTATCATCTTTGGAAACATGCTCTGGCATGTCCAGAACGCAAGGAGGAAACCCCCACTCTCAAAAAGGGAGATATAACTGCACTCAACAAGGAATTCTTGTCTTACAGTTGTGTTGTCATCATTCCTGGGGCCTGCGTGAGACAGATCCTCTGTTGGAGCTAAAAGAAAAGTTTCAAAAATGCGTTTGAGTGGTATTTACTGCTAGATTTAATGATTCGCAGACACGTTTGACGGTTATGGTTGCTGGTAAGGGTATGTGTTACAGGAATTTAACACCAAAATACGGATGTTTGGGTTTGTTTTAGGAGTTGGTGTTTCTGTTAAGTAGGGTTGACGGGTGGTGTGGTTAGAGAAGTGACTGAATGGAGAAACAACAGATGAAGGGTTAAGGGGGTAAGGCAGCTGAGCCAACAAAACACTGCGGCAGAAAGAAATGTTTATGAATATGTAAATAATGTACAATGTCCGATTCAGTGCCTGCCTCCCAGCACGTGTGTGCTTTTGTATACATTCATGCAGATTTGCTTGTCTTCTGTTCTTTCTAAGAAGGGGATGTCTGACCCTATGATCCCCACTGAGACCGAACCACCTTCCCCCACACCCCCTTGCCGTTTCACCTCCCCATATCCTGGCCAGCTGTCAGGAGAGACCTGGACACAGAAAGACCCATCTGTCGCTTTCCTTCAAAGGTCAGGCCTGGGTGACTGTGTGTATATGTGGCAGTGGAAAGCTTTTTTTCACATGGCTAATCTCTCCTGTTGTTCAATCTCGCGCCCCTCGGCACACTTGTGAGGGTAACAGTTACTGTGTACTAGCAAAACCTCCTCATTTGATTTCCCCTAATGTGCCTCAGCAGCATTTATTTTTCGTATTTGCTTATTCTATTAGCTTTTTATTATAGCACCGTACACGTACAAGGCCTGTAGTCATTAAAATGTGAGCATGCTTCCTGTGTCTTTGATCACACTAATTAGATTCTTCACATTTCAAAGCCATACTATTCTGGTTTTGAGTGAATCAATAATTCATTAGGCTACTCGAGAAGCAAAATATGTTATTTGAGGTTTTTATGACACTTGGATGGCATTCAAGAACTAATGTTATTTAAAACAGCGATGTATAAGGCCTTTGGATTTGGATTTGAGTGGTGCAACATGTTTTGGATTATCTCCTACATTGGAACCAATTGGCATGGCAGTCAATGTGATAAGAGTCTGTGTTTTGATTTGGTAGCATTTTGGTTTGCTTCCTTGAGTCTTGTTCTGTTTTAGTTGCTGTGTGTCTCTTGTCTCACACCACTAGTACTAGTACTACTGTAAAACAAAAGGGACACCTCTTTGATAGAGCCAGCCAGGCCGATAACCGTCACCTTTTAATGATTTTTTTTTTTGTATGCGAATAGTCTTTTTTTTTTTTGGGGGGGGGGGGGTTATAATTAAATTCTAATAATTTCACTCAAAACTGAATTAATTAGGTACACATTTGAGTTATACAAGCACATGGAAAAACAATAATTAGCAATGTATTTTTAATACAAAATATACAAGAATTAGGTCTGTCCTTCCAAATTAAAAGTTGTATAATTTAACGCTTAAGTTCCAGAGCCTTTGTGTGTGTTTTTGGCGGGGTTTTTTAAATACTAGAAGAAAAGTGCAAATATACTCTCAGGTCTTCCAAATTTTTTTCTTTTTTTTTTTAATTTAGGTGCGTTCAAAGTCCCCTCAGCAATAACATTTTCGCAAATGATCACTCCAAATATAATGAATTTGACAGAGCACAAAAATGCAACACAATTAGTGAAAATGGAGTACACCGAGAAGAACAAGAAAACAAATGATCATCATTATGAACATGCTTTTTACTCTCGCTTCAGTCAAACCTCTTATCTCCCACACTCTAATGTGTTTTTTCGTTAGCGACAGTACCTCGACCAATGAGATGAGTGGGGTTTTCTTATTGTCATTGTTCCGTCAGCTCATTGGTCAAAAAGCAGGATAGGCTGGGGAATATGTTTCTTGTAAAACACCACACCAGTATTCGTTCATTCTACAAGCAGAGGTGGGTAGAGTAGCCAAAAATTTTACTCAAGTAAGAGTAGCGTTACTTCAAAATAATATTACTCAAGTACAAGTAATAGCAGTCTTCCAAAAAATGTACTCAAGTACAAGTAAAACTATTTGGTGAAAAGAATACTCAAGTCATGAGTAACATTGTGAGTAACTGCTGGCATAAAAGACAGAAATGAAGCATTATTTGTCCAATGAGCAAGAGTGTCCTCTAATGGAGAAAATACTCCCCAGTTTGAATAGTGATTAGTTCCTTTCTAGTTACTATTATGAAATTAAAAGGATTATATCGTCGGTTTTCCATGGACAATCAGTGCAAATACAAACTGGGAGATAGGTTAAAATCTGCGCTTTCGAGTCATGTTGAGGGCAGCACTCTATGTTAAATACTTCATTTTTTATGTGATTGAACAAGCTGGCATGAGCATAGAACGGCAAGCTTGCCTCTGATTGGCATATTGGAGTCTTGTGATTATTGTTGCGATGTCTAATTGGTGAAATTGGTAGCGCTACCCTTGGCATCGCTGGCAAAAAAAATCTATTATTTAGAATAAAGAGGAAAAATGTAACAACTATTGTGTCGCCCAAAGTAGTTGAGTAAGAGTAGCGTTTTTTTTTCTTCACAAATCTACTCATATAAAAGTACAGTAAAAAGTAAAACTACTCTTAGGAGTACATTTTTCTCAAAAAGTTACTCGAGAAAATGTAACGGAGTACATGTAACACGTTACTACCCACCTCTGCAAATAAGACACGATTTTTTAATTTAATGATAGGGGACACACCCCGTGCTTTGAAAGGTCAATAAGGGACGCATACTTTTGTTTCTGAATACCAGACGATTCCTTTTTTCAAGGGACTGTCGGCAACCCTGCCCCACTTATGTCACTAGCAGTGTTGTTAATACTGGCGTTAGAGTATAACGGTGTTACTAACGGCATTATTTTTTTCAGTAGTGAGTAATCTAATTAATTACTTTTCTCATCTTGGCAACACCGTTACTGAGGATGTAAAGGCTTGCGTTACTATGCGTTACTACGTTGTTTGAATGACGCCAGAAAAGTCTGAGAGACACAGACTCACGGAAACGAGAGAGCGAGGCGGGAGTGGGAAGGAGGGAAGGGAGTTGTGACGCCGTTGCAAACGCGATGCTAGGTGGCTCCAATAATACTTGACTATAGCCAATAGTCTACAAACTACGCCCTCATGATGCTACAGTAGATATCACGTGTATATAGAACTACAACCCGTACCAAAAAGTATGGAATCACCAGTTTCTGACGAGCACTCACTCAGACATTTTATTATGTAGAACAAACTCAGATAAAAAGCTTGGGGGAAAAATGAATTAGTTCAAAAGTGCAACTCGTTAGCATTCAGAAACACTAAAAGAAATGAATAAAAAACATTGTGGTGGTCAGTAAATGTTACTTTTATAGAGCAAATGCAGGGAAATACATATAAAATCGCTCCATTCTGAGGAAAAATATTTGGGATCATGAGAAACTGAGAGATCTGGGTTATTTGCAGGCCATGAGATTGACGAGTCTTTCTCCAAGGAATGCTTTAACAGCTCTAGCTTTGTGGCATGATGTATTGTCATCTTGAAAAAATTATTTCATTATCCCCAAACACATTTTCAATTGAAGGCTGTCTAAAATTTCAATGTAAACTTGTGCATTTATTAAAGATTCAACCACAGCCATCTCCCCAGTGCATTTGCCTGACATGCAGCCCCATATCATCAAGGACTGATGTTTTCTTCAGGCAGTCATCTTTGTAAATCTCATTGGAACGGCACCAAATAAAAGTTCCAGCATCATCACCTTGTCCACTGCAGATTCTTGACTCACCACTGAAACTAACCTTCATCCAGTCATACACAGTCCATGGTTGCCTCTCCTTAGCCCATTGAAGTCCTGTTCTTTTCTGTTTAAGTGTCAATGATGATTTCTATTTAGCTTTCCTGTAAGAAAATCCCATTTCCTTTAGGCGATTTTGCACAGTTCTGTCACATACAGTGCTGCTCGAAAGTTTGTGAACCCCACAGCGATGGTCAGATTTTTTGTAAAAAAAAACTAAAATAACCTTATTAAATGTTAAGTTATACCCAAATCCACAATACTGACATTCCAAATAATGGACTGAAACAAAAGAAATAGTTATATTGTCATTCTTTATTTAACAAAAGTGGTTGATTTAAGAAAAACTCAGATATCATGTGTGCAAAAGTATGTGAACCCCTTCAGTTAATAGGATATTGTGCCTCCTTTTGCAGAGATTACCTCAACCAAACGGTTTCTGTAGTGACTAATCAGCCTCTCACATCTACCTTGGGGGATTTTTGCCCATTCTTCCTTGCAGAACGCAGTCAGTTGAGAGAGGTTTGATGGGCGTCTGGCATGAACTGCTCGCTTCAGGTCCCGCCACAGCATTTCAATGGGATTTAGGTCAGGACTTTGACTGGGCCAGTCCAGAACACGAATCTTCTTCTTTTTCAGCCATTCCTTGGTTGTATTGCTGGAATGCTTTGGATCATTATCATGTTGCATGATCCACCTTCTGCCAAGCTTTAACTTCAAAACAGATGGCGTCAGGTTATGTTCTAGGATTTGACAATATTCCTCAGAATTCATGATTCCCTGGACTATGTGGAGTTGTCCAGGTCCTGAGGATGAAAAGCAAGCCCAGATCTTGACATTCCCACCTCCATGCTTCACTGTTGGGAGAAGGTTCTTTTGGTGGTATGCAGTGTTGACTTTTCGCCAGACATGGCGGTTTTGGTTGTGACCAAACAGTTCAATTTTGCACCTACATCAGTTGATGAAAACTCTTTTTAATTTAGTCTCGACAACACAACTGTTAAAAAAACAAAAAAAAACTACTGAATTGATTGATTAGGAAATCAGGTTGAAATAATAGAAAATTCCAAAATGTTGAGGGGGTTCACAAACTTTTGAGCAGCACTGTACCTTGACTCCAGCTTCCTCCTATTTCTTCATTTGTCTTGTCGTGCATCTTGTTTTCAAGACATTTGGCCTTTAGTTGTTTGTCATGACGTTTGGATGTCTTCCTCAGTCTACCAGTACGCTTAACTTTAACAACCTTGCCATGCTGTTTGTATTTGGTCCAGATTTTGATACAGCTGACTGTAAACAGCCCACATCTTTGGCAACCATACGTGTAGCATTACCTTCTTCAAGAAGTTTGATAATCCTCTCCTTGGCCTCAAGAGACATCTCTCTTGTTGGAGCCATGATTCTTGTGAATCCACTTGGTCCAGCAGCCCTCCAAGGTGTTATTACTGCACTGTTTTTAATTGCGGACTAACGAGCAGATCTAATCTGAGGCAGGAGCCCAATTAAGGAAAGGAAATTGACTGGGTGTGTCTGTATTTTCTACTCAAAATGAGTGATTCCATATTTTTTTCTTCAGAATGGAATGATTCTATATTTATTTCCCTGCACTTGCTCTATAAAAATAACATTTACTGACCACCACAATGTTTTTTATTCGTTTATTTTAGTGTTTCTGAACGCCAAGGAGTTGCACTTTTGAACTAATTCATTATTTTTTCAAGGTTTTTATCCGAGTTTGTTCTGCTGCCATTTTAAAGCAGTAGACTTCTCAGGAAGGCTCTGTTGAAAAGAACCTTCCTACTGAACCTAAGTAACTTTTTTTTCTTCTAAAATACTCATAAATTGGCAAATCTTGACTTGAATCCATCTTTAAATGATGAAACAGTCATAAAACTTTCACATGTCGAAAGTGGGCAGAAGGCAACTAATGCAATAACATGAGCAATTTTAACAACCTTAACGGTTGATTCACAACATTAAATGACTTACAAACTTAGCAAAGGTTGCTATGGTTTTTTTCTTTGGGGGGGAGGGGTGAATGAAAAAAAAAAAACATGAAAGGTAACACCAGTTACTTTGCCAAGTAACTAATTACTCTTAAGTTCAGGTAATTGAGTTACTAACTCAATTTCTTTTTCGGAGAAGTAATTTGTAAATGTAATTAATTACTGTAAAAGTATGATTAACAACACTGGTCACCAGCTGTCTGTCTGCTTTTTGTTTATTTTGTAGTCACAATTTTGGAAAAAGACCAGAATGAAGTCGTTTAATGCTTAAGAATTAAGACTTCATCTATTAATGAAGAGTTGCATCTGTTATTTCACCCAGAATCTTAACTCATTGGCTGCCATGGATAGTGATAAATGTCCAATTTCGACAAGGAAGCCTACCAGTGAACATTCACAAATGTGAGCTACTGAGAGCAAGAGTGGGCTAGCTCAATTTGTGTCATTATAAAGACATTGGCTGCCACAGATGGTGATAACCGTCCAATGTATTTTGATGGGAAAGCCTGGCAGTAACCATAAACAAACAGCAACAGTGGGCTAAGCCAATTTGTGCCATTTTTAACTCATTGGCTGGCGCTAGACATCCTGGTGCTGGACTGGACGTCTATTGTCGTCAATGGCAACCAATGAGTTAATTGATCCATATTGGACTGATTATGTCACCTACCAAATTTGACAATGCCAATAAAGCAATGCAGTGTTTGAAACAAAGGAGGTGATACAGAGGAGATTTTAGGCTTTAGTGTTATGTAAATGGTTTTATAGTGGGCAAAGACATACGCTGAGGCTAAAGAAGCTTGGACCCAAATTCGTGTTAGAAAACTGGCTCTTACTTCACAGAAAAAGGCAGCAAACAGTGGTGTGATGCAAGCCTCCTTTATTAACCCATATCGCGTAATTATGACAGTGCAACTTCAAGGCAATCAAACTTCAAGGTTGACATTTAACCCATTCCATTGCTGTTCAGTAAATTAAGTAATTAGCGAATCTGCGAGTCAAATAATAAAAAGATGTAGTTTAATGTGGCGTCTAACACAGTCCAAAAGTACCCTCCACTTGAACTTAACAAGGCTTCTTTTGTCAGTGTGATAGTATAGTATCTCAACTGAACCACACGTTGGTCTCGAATGCTCCCCTCACAGAAAAGGAACATATGCAATTTATTTGCAGGAAGTGGTTTTATAGAAGGATGTTCTATAATTAAAGATGGATGGAAGGAAGGCAAGGCACGGGGGGGGAATGTCAGAGGTAAATAAAAAGAAAAGGAGTGGGAAGGAGAAAAAAAGCACAAAGAGGCTTTTGAGAGTTACCGTGGGTGGTTTGCAAGCGCTGCTGGAGGCTTTGGAGTTATTGCAATACACAATGTGTGTGAGTGTGTTGTTTGGTGGTTTACAGTATGCTTGAGTGGCATCGTCTCATCTTCCTGCGTCATGATTTTGATTAGATTGTTGAGGCACGAAACATAGCACAGCCCCTCTGTTACAGGGTACATTAAGAAATGGTATACACCTTACCTGTTGTCATTTCATAATCTTGAAACATCCCCGTAATGGAACATCGGGGCACAAATACATCCTGGATGACGTGAGTGTGGTCTGATGTAGCCACTGTGTTGTGATGTTACTCAGTGCCTTTGTATTTACTATGCAACATGTGGCTGTCGAATGTCATTTTATGTAGTAACTCTCAGAAAAGAGAGCCAATCGTGGCTTTTTTAATGAGTCCTTCTAAACACTTTAAACAGGTTCTGAAATCTCGCGCTAAATAATATATTCTCCAAACAGTGTCACGCAGATATGTTTTATGTTTAAAAAAAAAAAAAATGCTAATTAGTTTAAAGGAGTGGTTCTTAACCCTGCTAAAGGTACCGAACCCCATGAGTTTCACATTTGCATTAGATGATGAAGCATTTTTGTTTTTTGTTTTTTTAAATTTAATCAGAGGTGGGTAGAGTAGCCAAAAATTTTACTCAAGTAAAAGTAGCGTTACTTTAAAATATTACTCAAGTAAAAGTAAAAGTACTTGTCCAAAAAATGTACTCAAGTACAAGTAAAAAAGTATTTGATTAAAATAATACTCAAGAAATGAGTAACATTGTGAGTAACTGCTTATATTTTTGTACGATTTTTTTTTGTTTTTTTCTCAAAACAATCGTATTTTTTTTCTGAGCACAATGTTATCTATGTGGACTGTTGTTATAATGACACTGTACAATAACCCATTACATAGCCACATTTAGCCAAAGAAATGCAAAAAAAAAAAAAAAAGAAAATCATTGACTGCCGACGAGAGAAAAAAAATTACATAAATGAAGCATTATTCATCCAAAGAGCATGACTGCCCTCTGGTGGAGAAAATAGTTCCGAGTTTGAATAGTGAAGAGTTCTTTCATAATTACTATTTTGAAATCAAAAGGATCATATCTCCGGTTTTCCGTAGTCAATCGGTGCCATATAAAAACTGGGAGAGAGGTTAAAATCTGAGCTTTCGAGTCATGTTGAGGGCAGCGCTCTATATCAAATACTTCATTTTTTACGGTGCTTCAAAGACACCACATGATTGAACAGGCTGGCGTGAAGTTAGAATGGCAAAATTGTGTCTGATTGGTATAATGGAGTCATGTGAGAATTGTTGCGACGTCTCATTGGTGAAATCGGTAGAGCTACCCCGGTAGTACACCAGGCACACCTGTACTCTTGGCATCGATGACCCAAAAAATAATGAATGTAATATGTAAAATAAATAGGAAATTGTAACGACTCTTGTGTAGCCCAAAGTAGCAGAGTAAAATTAGCGTTTTTTCTTCACAAAGCTACTCAAGTAAAAAGTATAGTTTGGTAAAACTACTTTTAGACGTACATTTTTCCTCAAAAATATACTCAAGTTAATGTAATGGAGTACATGTAACGCGATACTACCCATCTCTGAATAAATAAAGTAAGGGTGCAAGAACGATTATTTCTATAGTCGATTAATCGGACTATTAATTAAACGATTAATCGATAAATCGGATCAATTTTTACCTTCACAATTCAACTTGAAGTTTAGACATGTTGTACGTAACAGTGAAGACAAAATGGATGACTATTTCCTTCAATTTTATTACAGCTTCCTGACTTAACTGTAGTCTACAACTGTACTGTTTTAAGTACATGAAACATGTTAAAATTTTTAATAAAGGCTCTGACTATGAAACATAAAAATAATTTCTCAGTAAACAAATCAGACAAAGTCCTGGTTATTCAAAAAAGGAAAAAAAATAGTGCTGCTAATTGACATGTTTTTTTCTTGTGGGCAACGCGGTGATATAAATTTTGTCAATGACTCATTTATTTTCTGTAAACAAACTAAACGAGAAAATCAGATAAGTAGGAAGCAGACTGGAATGAATCAGTTTTCTTTATTAAACAGTTGTTTATAAAGGCTATCAAAATCCAATTCCAAAGCGCACACTCTTGTATGACAATGTACAGTTTGAATGGGAGTTTGTGTTGAAAGGAGACTCTAAGCTGTTATATGGTTTATGTGTGTGGTTTCTTTTTAAAAAGAAATGAGAAAACTTTACTATCCAAAAATAACTGAGGTGCTAATATGCTTCTCCAAAACAAAATACAAACAGACACTGTTTAGCATAATCACTAACTAGCTTTGCGCTCCGTGCTAAGTAGTAACGTCTCATCAACAAAGAATACAAATAATACATTTGGCTTTATTTACTCACCTCTGACGGAGGCACACTGGATCTAACAACACAAGAGACAATCTAACTCTCTATTAAATATTTTTGATTCAGCAACCCAACTTGAGTGTAGCAGTGAACTCTCTCTCTCTCGGTCTAATCACTGGCGTGCTGGCAGCGTCACATTACACCCAAACAATGTGCCAAACGGGACTGTTCATATCTGCTGGCAAAATTTGATTATCAAATTTGTTGGCAACTAATTTATTAATCGATTTTAATCGATTACTTGTGGGGTATTACTTGTGCGGTATTGCTATCAAGCCATTCATTCATTAAATTTCCGAGCCGCTTCTCCTCACGAGGGTCACGTGCTGGAGCCAATCCCTGCTAACTATGGGCAGTAGGCTGGGTACACCCTGAATCGGTTGCCACCCAATCGCAGGGCACAAGGAGACGAACAACCAATCACCCACACACTCATACCTAGGGAAAATTTAGAGTGTTCAGTAACCCTAGCATGTATGTTTTGGGGATGTGGGGGGAAACCGAAGTACCCGGAGAAAACCCACGCAGGGACTGGGAGAACATGAAAACTCCACACAGGAAGGCCGGAGCCAGCGATTGAACCCTTCATCTCACAACTATGAGGCGGATATACTAACCACTCTGCCAGCGTGCCGCCCCATCTATCAAGCTAATATTTACAAATTCCTGTCCAAATTCTCTGTTTTTAAATAGGTCAAACTTTTATGTTTAATATTTTTTCTTTACAGATTTACAGATGCCTAAAGCATTCGCCAAAACTCAAAATTCTTGAAAACTAATCCATTACCAAAATGAAGTGCCAGACACCACATCGTGCTGAAGAAAGAGAGAATGACATTGACGTGGAGCCAGAGCGCACACGTCACAGAGCCTCACAATATGACCTTTTAACATCCTGCCTTGTCAGCCACCGTGGCTATGTGACGTCTGAATTAGAGTGCATGAATTTATATCATACTTACAGTAGACTGTGGACTTTGTTCATAAAAAGGTAAATATCCTGTACATTTTTTTTATTTTCTTGATAATTGTAAAAGTACATATAGATGAAATGAGTTGATGTATGAGACAAAATAAAACTGGAAAAAAAAAAAAAAAAAAAACGAATCAACTTTACATGATACATGATTTCTTGTTTTAACTATAGCAAGTACTGGATATTTTGAAAAAATTGACTAATGAAAAATAATTTTTATTCAATAACTCTCACAATGGATGAATGCAAATTCAATTCATGCAAATTCGCATATGGGAGAATCCATGAGTCTGAAAAAGCAGTAATGTGTCATTTATGTAACATGATTTTAGGATTGTATACATACTAGGGCTGCGTTCCAATCACGGTTTGAGTTGCCCTCGCTCACTTGCCCTGAGCACTTGCTATGACGTCCCACTGAGGCCACTTGGAGGGTGGAGGGAAAGTGGGCGGAGGGGAGCGAAAGACGTAAATGGAACACACCTGCACTCGTTCACTCACAGGCAAGAAAATCATGGAACAACCACAAGGTGTTGGAGTAGCGCTATACTGCCTATTTCAAATCAGTAGCGCCTCCAGAAATTCTTCATGGGGTGGCCAAATGGGGCCACTTAAAACCTTGGGGTGGCACACCAAAAAATAAAAGCCATAATTTCAGGTTTTTACCATGTTGTAGTATTAAACAGGCCAGTAGAAAATTGTCAGACTTCAAGACACACCTTCTGATATACTTTTGTTGATGGTGTTATATTGTTTATTGTATACTTTTATATTGTGTTAATGTACATAGTCCATAATAGTCCAGTCAAAATTTTGAGTTCCGCAGCTACTACAATCTGACATTATACTGGCGAGTGGGGTGACTAGTTGGGTAGCCAACAAATTCATTAGGGGGAGCCGTGGCCAGGCCTCGCCACCCCCTGGTGGCACCATTATTGCACATTGCACAACATATACTGCTACTCATGTCAATAAACCGGAGAAGTATTCCGCGCTTGACGACAATACGTTGGTACCTGGGAATTATCAGAATTATAAGTTTTGGATCAAATTTTATTTGGGCATTTCATTATTTATTGATATATTTGTCTATACCTTACAATCTGTAAACAGATTTGTTGTACAAATACATTTAACCTATTTGAAATTTAAGTTCAGTCCCTCCCAACGCCATTTGATTGACAGACTATTCCTTTCGTTAAAAGCAAAATAGAAATAGAAACAGCAATGACAAAAATTGTCATTGTTTTTTCCTTTTCTTTACTTGCAAAAGTGAAAGTCAATAAAAAAGTAACTTTAGTCTTTATTCATTTATTTCTCTTTATGTTTATTTGTTTATTTTTTATTTTATTTTGGCACTCCTGTTATTCCATACGTCCTGCCATAACTGCCACATACAGTCTATTTTTTTTTTTTTTTTTTTTTAATTTATTAACAACAATGATAAATTTTACAATTCCAAAGGCAGTTTGGTATCACATTCAAACACCGTGCTGGCTCCTCCATTCACTTTCTTCTTCTTTGGTGGTAAATAGACAGCAGCCAACGGTATTTGAGCTTCATTATCACCACCGCATGGACATACTTTCCGTCTACCACTGCAATGCATTGTGAGATACAGGGAGCTCCAGAGTGACCATCGTTTTTCACTCGATCACTGAGCCCTCTGAGGGTCCATCTCACCAAGTTCACTTCGCTGTTTTGGGAATTGGAACGGCCCTTAAGATGGCGACGGGGATTCCCCCGGGGGCGGTGGCTAGGGCAAGTGAGCGAGGGCTCATTTAAACTGCGAAACGCAGCCTAGATGAACAGGATTGAGACTTGGATGATGATAGTACATTAACCATCACGCAACTCCTAAACATTTTCTACCCCAAAATGCTTTGAAAGTTTAAACAGTACTCCTATTCCTCTAAAACAGGTGTTATAATTTGCAATTCTACAAAACTTCAGCCACATCCTGCGATAACAAACAGAGTGTAAATTAATTACAGCAGAAAAGGCAAGTATAAGCAGAATCCTTTATTCTGTAGTCCAGTTCTCGGAGTCTACACATTGGCGGTTCATGACACGGTCAGGTTAGGGCCTAACCCGACCCCAACTGGTATTAATTAATTTGTCACCATAAAATCAGCCTCCCTCCCTGTGCACCAGCAGCAACATATCTCCATCTTTATAGCAACGCACAAATGCAAGCAGTGTACGAGTGAGTCCCTCTCTCTGACACACACACACACACAACTTAGCCACTTAGCTTAGCTTGATTTGCTTACTTCTGACGCACTTTTGAAACAGGTCTCAATTTACTGCGGCATTTCTTTCAGTAAAAGACAATAAAAGTAAAGTACACAAAGTGAACTAACCAGGGTTTGTTGCTGCGGTCCAGCCCCCTTTCTCTTGGTAAGATTGCCTCAAACTCTTTGTGTTTGTTCACATTTCGCCTTCAAATGTTTTATCAGGTTTGAGGTCTTGAAACTGGCCGATTCAACTCCACCTTTCGAAACTTTCAGGCCTCAAATTTTGCATGCAGCCATTGTACTAGACGGGGTTTCTATGCTTAAATATTCCCAGACATTTGACATTTTCTTCTCCTGGTTTGTTTTTCTTTCATATAAAAAAGCTGCCCCGGCATTGGTTAAGAGCGGCTATTGGCCCGCTCTCATTGGTCTGGAGCAGGCCAATAGTGAGAGCTGCTTAGCATGCAAATTGATCACGTGTGATCACACGACATAGAGTGTAGTGAGTGTCAGGCGAAAGAAGGCTGCATTCGAGTGATACTGCTATATGGTATTGGGGCTCTATTTGTTGGTACTTGCTGATACCGATCCCACCATTTTCCATTTTAGTGACGGATCGGCCTCCCCGCAGATACTGGTATCGGTATCGGTGCAACATTAATTCTTACGAAATACTGTGTATTGGTTGTTGGGTTGTGGTTTTTTTTTTTTTTTTTTTTGGGGGGGGGGGGGGGCGTCTTGTTGGCCAGGGCACCATGTCGGCTAGGAACGCCACTGGATCTACAGTGTATTTAGTTAGAATAGCGTGTGCCTTAGTGTTGATTTTAGACCTCACTGAACATCACCCCCTCATATATGGTAAAAACAAATCAATTTGGAAAGAGAAGACGACAGCAGATGGTAGCTTGTAAGGTCAGTACTTTTGGACTGACATACTTCTAACACACTGGCAGTTGTAACCCTCCCACGTTGGGACTGTAAAAGCTATTGTACACAAGCATCTGACAAAATTACAGCGTGCTGTATTATATAATCACAGTTTAGAGGAAAGAGCAGTCCACATGAAGAGGATGTAGGCTAAGATAAGCATGAGAGCATTGCAGCCTCTCTGACTTAATCCACTAAAAAATATATTGCAAGCAAATGTAATCCAACCTTGGATTTGGAACAAATGTATTCTATAATTCATTTTTAGAGCTGCTCCCTACTGGCTTAAAAATGTTGGTTTTTGTTTGGGCATTACACTGTACAAGATACAAAGTCTTTGCACTGATATTATTTCTCCTACCACGCAACATTCACTTGATAATAGATGAGAGGGCACACTGGAGCAAAGCCAGGTAATGGAATCAACTGAAAATGTGTGTGTGTACATTTATTTGTGTGTGCACGTGTAGATTTTTGGCAGAAATACTACCTCCGAAAGAACAAAACACCACATTCACTGTTAATCAAAGATGCATCATACAAAAATAACGTCAGTTACATACAGTATGCTTAATTTGGATTCATTGTTACAGTGGAAAAAATGAATATTCAACACCAAAAGACATAAGTAGGAAATCAAAGAAAAACCGCAGGTAAAAAAAATTATATAAACCACAACGCTGTGACATTTGCTGAAATTTCCTGATAAAAAACATCCTGTTCATTTGTTGCTGTAGAAGCGGCTTCTGTTTCCTGATGGTGCAGAGGTGAACAGTCATTTGTGTTACCCTTACTCTATAATAGCAATTCCAAGTAAGTGCTCACAAAATGTAGTTGAGTAAACATCAATATCTTACCACCACTACACCTAAATTAATCTATCTAGCTACAGTATTTATCTATAAACTGTATAAACTAGCATAGCACTAATGTATTTTCAGATTATCTGTGTATAATAAAGCCCCAATTAAAGTGTTCACTCCAGAAGGAGAAACACAATGGCAATTGAATTATCATGGTGTAATTTAATTTACCACGGTATGTTTTATAAAACATTAGTTTTCCTTGTAGTTTTTTGAGGAGCTGAAAAAGTTTGATGGCATTGAAACAAATTAAACTTGTGAGTCAAGGTCAACTATAGTTCACATTAAATGTAATTTTATAGCCTGTGATAAATTACCCAACAAAATTTCTTCAATTATGTTCTCTAACAAGATGTCTTCACAAATGTCATTCCACCCCTCCACTGCTCCACATCATTTTTTTTTAATATCCATGTATCCGTTGGTTCTTTACGCTTGACCCTGAAGACATTACTTTTTATAAATGGCGCCCCTTATCCTCTTGTCTGTTATACAGTTGCGTGATTATAGCTGAGACAAACTGGCATGCAGTGCTTTTCATCAGAATAGAATGATTCATAAGTAGAACATTGACACTGGATAGGAATAGATTAAAGGAGGAGAAGGAACAAAACTGACGCACAAATCAACAATAAAAAGGGCCGGAGGCAGACTTGGAGTATCAGTGATTACATCACACGTGGGAATGACCGGGGATTAAAGCTGTAAATGTATTTAGACGACTCAACCATAGGATAAATAGCACATCTGCCAAATATATTTTAGATGTGTTTAATATTGCAGTCAGCCAAAACTCAACAGCAGGGATAAAGGCTCATTTCCCAAAAAGTGTGTGTGCTTGTGTGTGTGCATGTACATGTCTGTAGTTAGTTAATCCCTCTCTAAAATAGTTCAGCTTCACACAGTCTGTCTGCTTCAGTGCATCCCTCTGTAGGGTCAAGTGTGCACTAAAGGTTTTCAATTTTGCAAGACAAGGTCTTCAGTTTGACTATATGAGTTCCTGTTCTTCCATCAACTCTACTAACTATAAAAACATACAAATATATATTATTATTATATAATGAAATATAATTGAAATAGTTTAACCATGTTTTCACACTTCCATATTCAATTCAATGTACATTTGCTGCAGCCTTTTCAGTCCAAATTTGTCATGCCCGCTGTTTTCTCCATACAAGGCGTACACAATGGCAGTACACACACATGGTGAATAGTTTACGTACTACAACTAGGCTACTACAAAAACAGCGTTCTAGTTCACCTACAGTGTGCGTTGGGAAAGGGCGTAGGTTTGCATAGGGACGGTATGGACATAAAACTAGCAACTTTTCAGGATGCTCAAATTGTCCCTTCCTACTTTTAAGCACCCTTATTTGCATTCTATAATGACTTCAGTTATATAGGTCAATTAGATTGTCATCTCATATGTTGTAAGGATAGAATTGACCCTACAATTATTAAGTGAATTGTTTTCATTACATTTAGACATTTACCCCTTTTCACTTGCTAAATGTGCAGGTCCATTTTTCCCCTCAATAGCACGTGTGACTGGCTGTTGACTTGCATTTATTTCAAATATATTTATTTTCTACATTAGTTTATTTAGAAAACAGTATTTTTTGGCAGCCTATACAGACATTTTTTTTTTTCAGAGAATCATACATTAATCATAATTGAGGTAAAAAGTTTTTAATTTTTTGTTGAGTTTGGTTGTGCTTGTGGACGAAAGCAGTCGTGTTTTACCTGAAGGAAGGCCATTTTGTTCATTTTTGTTATACCCTGATGAAGAAGTTGTTTTTTTTCCAGTTATATTTAATGTATTTATTTATTTCAACAAATTTTGAGTGGCCTTAAGAAAATGTTTATTTTTCGCCTTCCTGGATAGTTCAGAGATTATAAACAACTTTGTATTTGTTGTCTATATTAATATACGTGAAGTTATGTTAATATGTTGCAATTTGAATTTGCTAAGAATATTCAGACATTTATTCTGTAAGTTTTCAAAATGTTTCTTTGGTAGTTTTTGAAAAAGGTTTGAATCGAATAGTGTATCACCTGAACCAATACACATTAAAGTTAGTATAAGTCAATACAGATTTATTTTGCAATGATCATTTGGCCTATCAATTAGTTAGGTTCATATTTGTGAGAAATTAAGCCCTGACCCCAGTTCACCCAAGCCTCGCTGGGCACTATTATAAACTATCATAATCATCTTCATTTTTGACCTCGAATTGAATTTTAGAAATGTTCGCTGTTTTTGTAAAGAAAAAAATTACCAATTTGTTTTTGTGCCATGTTAACCCTCTGTTAACCTCTGTCAACAGTTAACTTTTCCGTTCCAAGAGCCCCTTAGCCAATGTGACCTGGTAGCAGGCAAGGTGTCAGGTGGTGCCCATGTTATTAAGACAAAAAACTTTTTCAACATATTTATTTAGTCCCCAAAATTAAATATACTATTCATATGCGGAGATTAAGGGGACACGGGGCCTAGCCGCCCCCTGGTGGCCGAAAATGTCATTGCATGTAATTGACTTTCCAATATATGAATTTAAAATTAAGACTTTGCCAGTAAAATGTTGTCTATAAAAGCTGTAAAGCAATCAAACAAACAACAAAAATGAATGAAATGAACAAAAAAAATTATTTTTATAATGGATCAAAATTATTTTTCAAATAGATCATATGACTAGCACCTTAGAGAGAGGCAAGATGGAGATTCGTTTTTTTTTTTTCAAACTTAAGCTTTCAAGAGCAACAACAACTGCTGAGCGAGAACCAAGGATTGAAGATGTGGACCATGAAACACCGGAGAGCACCGCCAAAATGGTGAGTGGAATTTCAGTTTGCTCCTCTAAAGACATTAATCGTACAACAGAGCCACCACCAGGAGTACCATATTCAATGGACGACAATCTTGGCCAAAAGCAGAGTTGTCCTAAGACACCTGATTTGGAATTCCCCAAAAAAATGATGAGAAACAAAAAAAAAAAAAAATGCTCATTTTCAACATATTATTATTATTATAAATGTTCCTGGCTGGAATATCCAGTCTACTTCCCCACTAGGTAAAACAGAAAAACGCGCTTGTTCACACACACACACCCACACACACGCACGTACCCCCCCCCCTCCCACACACACACACACACACACACACACACACACACACACACAGGTGGGATGCCTGTATGTACGAGCATGGGCAAAGCTAATATCTGAGCATATATCTTGTAAGTTAATTTTATAGCTGACACTGCGTTTCGGGGTCATCAACATTTTTGCCCTCCAGCCACAAAAGTCAAACCCCGCCTATGACACTATTGTTTCAATATGTTTAATTTATTGATTTATTTTTGACAAAACAATCTACCATTTAACAAACATTTTTCCTTCCCAACATCAGGGGGTGCTGCAGCACCCTCAGCACCCCACTTCCCGCACCGCTGCTTGAGTAGTCAACTACAGGTGTTGCTGCACCATTTCGGTTGTCATATCTGTTGCTTGAATCATAATAGCACAATCACATATCAATTTCATTTCATGCTAATCATTGCCAATGTTAGCATCTGCCTGAAGATGGTCTTCTAAAAGCCAAACAGTATGTTTGCTCCACATCAACATGCCATTTTTTTTTGTTTTATGTTTAGTTTGACTGTAAACTTAAACCGAAATTTGCAATTATCAGTTACAAGCCTATTTTTGTAGCAAGAAAACTGCATTTTACGATTAGTACCCAACACTACTGCCAAATACGGCTTTCAAGTTTTCATTGAAAACTATGGTGGCTTGTGACAAGACGCTGTGTTTGCCCCAAAGCATTTTTCTACGGTCAGCATACACGCGAGTTGTTCTTTCAGTGGCTTCTTGGCAGGGCTGTCAACAGACTTGCGGGGGCCCGGGGACAAGAGACCATTATAGGGCCCCCCCACCCCTGCCACCGTCTTGTCACGACAACATATGCAGTACTTTTAATGCTTTGCAAGCAATGAATGTGTAAATTTTCAAATTATCTAATTTAAGATGGACAGTTAAATTTAACAGACAGTAATGGGATGTGACACAATATAAACAAACAATTTCCATCTATTGTCCCATGTGGGCTCCAATACAATACAACTGAGAGTGCTATGCTTGCTTGCTAAGCAACAAAACAGTACAACTAAACAACACATAGCGTTTGCTATAATACACACTGGGTTGTAAACCCAAGATAAATCCAGCCGCCGGACCTGAGTCTGTTCAGCCTCACGCACCTGCTCCCCACAGACTAACATACTGTATATCCATCACCTTCTCTCTCCTCGACTCAACGGGCGCGGCATGTCTTGTCGTACCACAGCTCAATAGGCTACAAGCGGCCGGAGACGGACTCGAATCGGGCTTTGGTCACAGTGATCGCGAATATAAACGTTCAGTGTTAGCGGTTGTTGTTAATGTTCACTTACCGACATCACCGTCCACAGCCAACACGAGCATCTTGTCCCTCTTTTTAAAAACGTCATCATCTCTTTTTCTTTTTTCTTTTCTTTTGTGCGCACCCGATTTATGACGTCTCGCCATGATTAGAGTTTATAACAATGACAGGTTTTATTTTGCCGCTTCTGGGCACGTACGTAGTGTAGCCTTGAGTGCGCCAGCCAGAGCGGGGTCAAACCATTCTATGCTAAGACAGAGGGGGGGGAATTGTGCAAAAAAAGGAAAAAAAAAATATTTGAAATATCTAATATGTTAAATTTTTTACGGTAAGTATATATCGAGTAGAACATAATGCTAGTATTTAATCAGACAATGATTTAAATAAAATAGAACTATGTGAATGTCAAGTAAAATAAATTAAGGGTCATTCAGGGGCCCCCAATGGTCCTGAGGCCCGGGACAAAGTACCCGGTTGTTTCTTGGTACTTGGGGCTCCGCTATGTGAGATAGAATAAAAAGAACAGGGTGAACGTCAGCAGATTCACCTCTGCTTTTAATCACTGCGCCTAAAAAATAAAAAGTTTAGATTTTTTTTTTTTTTTTTTTTCAAACTACAGCGTCATCTGTTGGATTTAATTAAGTCAGTCTGCTGCTGCACTGTGGAACACAAATTAAAAATTGACACAAATATTTTTTTCCCAAGGTTTTTAGCAAATCTTAATAGAAAATTTATTTTTCAAATCACATGTGGCAATATAGGATTTACCACAACCAGGAGAAACGCTACTGAAGAGAAATAAATCGTAATGCACTTGTCTCAATACAAGCTTAGGGTAAAGCCATCCATATTCCAGAGTTTAAACTATGTAAAACCTTCGTGAACATCACCCAAAATAACATTCTGCTGACTATGATTTGTTTCTCTGTATCCTTTGGAATCAACAAAATAAGGGATAAAATCACTTGAAGCACTTACTGTGCTGAGCACTAACACATATACAGTACAGCTAGTTGCATGGGGAAAGGGGTAACCACACAAATGTCTTCACACAACCCAATTGAGACCAAGTGTATGCAGACCGCAGAAAGAATCTTTGTGACCGTTGTACAAATCACAATGTCAAGTGTAAAACATCTGTGGTGACTCATGATTTCCTCTATAATGGAGTTATGCTGACATCTAGTGGAAGAATTAGGGCCAACAATTTGTCAAGGTGATTTAAAAGGTATTGATGTCTGCAATCCAAAATAACAGGCCTTGTGATTCAGTGGTAACGGTATATTCCAAGTCTAAATATGTAGCAAGCTCTAAATCTGCTCTCCTTTACCCAGCAAGCTAAAATTGGCTTATCGAGGAAGTGGATAGCCCAGTAAATTTATGACTTTGTGCAACAGCATGCAGTGACAGTGATGATAAAGCTCTCCAAGATGGGATCCAATGTGAGTCAGCGAAATCATGGAAGGCTTTATGATTAACTGTAAATAAGTTATCTTGCCGATTTATACTGTTCCGAGACACTTGGTCCTAGTGTCATGGGTTAGGTTTACTAAATATGGATCACTGCATGACTCATGTGGATTTCCCTGATAAATGAGAAAGTTCCTACTAGTCAGCTGATGTCTGTGACCGTAACTATGCAGTAAGCTGAGATATTCACATCTGGATTTCTTAAAATGGCAGATAGTGTAGTGATTCACTCATGTTTGGTGGATTGGGTTTCCGCCTAGTGACGTCATGAATATGAGTGTAATTCTACTCTGTGATAGGCAACCAGTCCAGAGTGCTACCCTGAACTGGATAAGAGGTCAAATGAATGGATGGACAGGTAGACCGAGGGGTAGATGTATGGGTCAATAGATCAGCTAGATGTATGGGAAGATAACAAATAGCAGACTGGACAGATTGATAGCTTGATATATGATAGGTACTGTATATAGGAATCAGGTAAAGGGCTCACTGAAATTTTGATCCACTAATAAAAAACTTTTGTAAGATCTATTTCAAAGGCACCTGGCCAGAAAAACAACACACAGAGAGATGCTCACACATACGTAGACGCAGAGACAGCCACACTCAAGTTCACGCAAATTGAAAGTACCTGGCCTTCTCACAAAGAGGCCTAATAAATACCTTTATAGTCAAGCCAACACGTGGCCCTTCTGGCATTGTGAAATACACTCAAAAACAATAGCTTGACAACAACAAAAAAATACAAATTCTTCATCTTTTATTCACTGAATAGGAACATGACCATATCAAATACTTGGCGATTCCTCAGTTTTTGGCAATGCATTTCCAACAAGTACATTGATTCATTTTCCATTGTGCTGTTATTGCTGCCTTAATCGTTACTACCGTATTTTTCGGACTATATTTAGCAGTTTTTCCATAGTTTGACTTGGGGTGCGACTTATACTCTGGAGCGACTTATGGGTTAAATTATTAACATATTATTATCATTTCACATGTTATTTTGGTGTTTTTGAGTGACACTGATGGTTTGGTAAACTTGTTAGCATGTTGTTTTTGCTATATTTATCTGAATAACTCTTAATAGCTATGTTACGTTAACATACCGGCCACGTTCGCATTTCGTTGTTCATGCATCATGTAACATTATCATACTGCACACTTATTCTGCATGTTGTTCTCTAGTATTTTTATTTTAAATCGCGACAAATCTATTCTATTTGTTGGATTTTATCAAGTAAATTTCTTATACTCAACTTATACTCCGGTGCGACTTGTATGTTTTTTTTTTCCTTTTCTTTGCATATTTTTGGGCTGGTGCGATTTATAGTCCGAAAAATAAGATACTCCCTTCATAAACTGTCTGTAATCCAGACATGTTCACGATTACAAGTGCAACATGTCAAAGTACACACTATGAGGGAAAGTTTTGAACAACAAGGGGACTCAAAACAGATCCTCTTTCACAGCAAGAGTGGTGGGGGTTTGGACAGGGGCTCTGTTTCCTGAAAGCTAAATTGAAACATCTCACAGTCATGATGCCATGACTGGCCATTGTCCCAATGAGCAATGAGATAAAGAAGAAGCTTGAGGAGATGAAGGAGCGCTTTGCTTCCATTTGGCAGCAACAAGCGAGTGCAAGACTGATATTGGGCGGTTTGTTTTGACGCCCGTCTTCCACATAGCCTTGCCTTGCTCCCCCCGTCAGCCTCGCTCTCATCCCCCCTCCCTGGGAAAACAGGGACAACAAATTAGCCTTTTTTTTCTCTGCGGGACCCGGGGAGGAGGACACTTGGACAGCCCTCAGAGTGTCCGCCTGGAGTTCCCATGCACCCCTCTTGCCCCTTCCCCTTTCAGCAAGTGAGGAAGCAGTCATTGTGCCAGCACCTGTCTCTGAGGAAATTGGTAAAAGTGATGGCTTTGTTAGCCATCCCCATGGTAACCAGGAGAAAAGAGCAGGGGCCAGCTAGTAGGGATTGGGGAAGAGATTTGACGGGGGGGTTAAGGAAAAGGGAGGCGGGGGGTCAGGGGGCTTGACAATGAAGTAGCAGTTGCATTGCTTTGGCTTGGGTCTATAGGAGGATGTGGTGACTTGCTGTGCGTGCATGTGTACGTGTTGGGAGGGTGCATATTGATGTTCATTCAATTCAATAATAAAGCCATGTCCACACAAACAAGGGTATTTTAAAGAATTAATGTTTTTGTATGCCTTTTGCCCACAAGCAAACTGAGTAGATAACAAATTACGAATCTTGCATTATATTTTTGTCTCTTAGGACGGAGTAAAATGTTCTTGAACTATTTACATGAAGTAACAACTACAAAATATTTATCTCTTAAAGTACCACCATAATGGCCAACATCAGCGTGGTAAAGGTGCAATTCTAAATAAAAAAAAAATGAGGCAGAGGTACCAGTCCTACGAAATGGAGTAATAGTAAAACGCAGTGACTAATTGGACATAAGAACAGTCAGGGGTTTGAGTCATACTGTCATTGAAGCGCAAATAAGGCATCACGAAGGATGGGTAGTTTTTTGCAGGCCTGCTACAGCTGTTATTTATTTTCTTTTAATGCTGTTTGTTCAAAAATGTTGTTATCCTTTGCTTTTGCTAGCAATCTATTTTATGAGTGTAAATGTATTTATATTATTTTAAAAGTGTGTTAAAGGATTTTTTTTTTTTTTTTTTTTTTTAAGGGACTACACAGGATTTGTAGCGTAAATTTAAAATGCTTTTGTACTCTATTCTCTTCGGACGAACACTCTGGGTTAACGTGCATGTCCATGTGCGCCACAGTGGCAGCAGCGCTGTTTCACCGAGCATCCGCCCAGTCACATCTTGATAAAATCACTTTTCTAACCCACTCATGGCTTGCTACAAACTGTTTTTACATGTCTGGTGCTAATTTGATGGGGCAAATGATTTATGCGGAGGTGGCATTGCGAGTAAAAAAGTGACAAACTCCTTATACAGGTAATTCCCGGGTTACGAACGATTTCCGTTACGACGCTGGCGGCGTAACCTGAATTTCCACGTAAATTGGAACTAACCCTTTAAGTACCGCTAAATCTCAAAATGACTATCCAAAAAGTCCAAAGGGTTTGCATTTTCTTTTAAATGATGGAGGATACTGTACCGTCTGGTGGCAGCGTTGGGCCCAGCTGGACTGTCGCCTTGTATGACAGAGGAGCAGACTCAGACGTCTGACTTGGATAAAGGATAGCTGCGTTATGATTGGGCCCACTTAAAGCTGTAAGTTGTTTCAGCTAATATATGTGTATGCATTTGTAATTAAATTTAGAGCTGCAATTTGTGGAGTTATGTGTAAGTGATTTGCTATGAGGATTGTAAATGTTTTAACATTCGCAGCATTTAAGCTAGCGGACTTTTGTCAGGCAAATTAGGCTAATTTGTTCTACTAAATTTACATATTGATCTGACAAGATGGATGTTTGAACACCAATTGTTTTGTGTCATGTGTTTTATTGTTAAAATGTGTGTCGTTTTGAACATAAGTGTACATACAGTATGTGTGTCATAGCTTTTCAACTTGCTAAAAGTGAAGGAAGTAATGCCAATATGCATGTTGCCTTCAAAGTGAATGTAGTAGCCTTCTGCCTTCATACAAGTGGTCACAGTTAAGCACAGCAGTTATGCTCAATGACTGTTAGATGTCTTCAAACTAAGATGCTTGGGATTTGTTATGTGAGTAGACCATTTGCATTCATGATACAAAAATTAAATGAACAATAAATGATTGAAAAATAATAAGTTAATAAAAGTCCACGACCGCATAACGGTATCGGTTTTGTATCGGTATCGGCTATTTGGAGTTGGACAATATCGAGATATCGGTTATCGGTTAAACAGTCATTATCAGACAACTCTAATTTGAACATTTACTTACGTGATAACAGCATCAAAACCTCTTGCCTCTTGTGACGTGAGGTGGTACTGAGGATGGATGGATGGATATCACGTCACACTGTGCAACACATGAAAATAAAGCAGCAGGCAGCCTAGTGGAAAAAAATGCATCCCAAACAAAACACTGAAATCAGCCACTCCACGAGGTTGTCCATTAATATGTCTTATTGATACTTTTATTACAAATAGATACTATTTATAGTGTGCAATCTATAACTATATATGACATGACATCAGCCCAACAACTTAACATTCTCCGTTTTGTCTCACTGGCTCTTGTAGTCTTTAGTTCTTTTTGCCCAACTTGTTATTGGACCGTTCAAACATCTCACATTGTCCCACAGGGGATATTAAAAACTGTGGTCGTTACCTTCTAGCTCCATGAGATGGTGCTCTTTCACTGGTTCTACTGGCTGAAATTAACTCGCGTGTTGACATTTTTCCTCACTGGTGGACAAGACCCTGCTGTTAAAGATTAAAACATTTTAACAAAGGATATAAATGTCATCATTCATGCGTGTTTGGTCTAATTTAGTCAAAATTATAGGTGGCACAAACTAATCCTTTTATGAGCCTTAGATGGACACAATTCCCCGACAGTATTTCTAAATTACAGCCAAGTCCTTTATTGTCCCTTTGCACGACCATAGGATGTAAAAAACCTCTTTTCATCTTCCCCTTTGGGATTTCCTTTGCATGGGAGGTTTGTGGGCATGTTTGAAGATGTGTTTGATGGCAAGTCCTCCACAGAGCCACAACACATTTTGGTGTAATTATGTCAGAGAATATAGTAACCCCAATGCAAACCTTGATTTCATAGCGTCTGAACAATGCTGTCCTGAAAATTCCAATATATAGTTCTTGTTTCTATTGTTAAGTATACAAGTAATCCCCGGTTTACGAACGCATTCAATTCCTATGCCGCGTAAATCAAAATGAACCTTTTAAGTACCCCTAAATACCCCTAAATCTCAACATAACTATCCAAAAACGTTTTCTTTCATGTATTAAAATTGGATAGATGAATGGATGGATGGACGGATGGACGGACGGACGGACGGATGGATAGATAGATTTTGTCACCATCAAATTATGAACACACAAATAGAAAATAAAATTCAATAATAACAAAGAGCATACAATAATGCTTCAAGGTAAATCAATAGACATATTTGCTTACAAAAACATACCTCAATGGTTGCGCAATAATACCGAGGGAAATAAGGTCCAAATTTTCAGCATTTCAACAAGGAAAACGACAGCTATTATTGACACAGGTCCATCGGTGAAAACGAACGCTGCTCAATAAGCTAGCGGGCTAATAGCAAGCTAATAGGTGGGCATCTCTGAGCCCGCACCGTTTACCGTTTCATTGCCTTCTTGAAATGTTAACTGGCGTTCACCCCTGCTTCCCAATGTGGAAGCAACGCTCGAAAATAACAGAAAGTAGCGCTGGCCGTCAAACATTTCCGAGTGCAACAAAGGAAAGCGGACCGCACATGTAGTGTAGATATGCATAGCAATTAGAGATCAACTGTTAAAATTTAATAAGTAACAAAATTAAATGACAAATGATATACTGCACTAAACATCAATGCTGAGAGGTGGAGGACAAGACACTGTTAGGCGACTTATTAAAAAAAAAAAATTTAAAAAAAAGACGAGACTTCAGCCTTGTAAAGTTCAAATCATGTAAGTCAGGTACGTCGTAACGCGGGGGCCTACCTGTATTGTGTGCTGTGTTTATACTAGAGTGAAATCAATCTACAAAGCACTGGTTGAGTTAATCCAATTGATTCCTGTGATTGTCTTTGAGGCAAAATTTTCTGTTTTTTTCAAATTATTTACATAATTCTGAATTAAATAAGAAAACAATAATATGACGGAATGCTTGTCTTCCATGAGGCCTTCACGTCAAGTCCTCCCCCATCTTTACAGCTCATCCATCGACTTGTAAAAATCAGTACTTACCACACTCACATTCAGTATGAAAACAAAGCAGATTTGGATTTGATCACAATATGTAGAATCAGTTGACTCTCTCATGCGGTGCGGTGCTTCCCTCCTGTTCTCCAACGGAGGATAAAATTTGATAGGCAGCAGTGAAAGTAATTGGCTGTGTGTACAGTACTGATCTCACTGCATCTGTCTTTCCCAACAGCATGTGATAATATTGCCACATGGGACTGAAAGTGAACACAAGCGGGTTACAAAGCCCCTAAAAGTGTCTTCACTAAGCTGTAATTTATTTCCTCTGCTACCTTCACTGAAACCAAATACTTGCACAGTGTTTTCTTCTTGATGCAGAAACCACTAAAACAATAATCAGCCTTCATTGCAAATTACTATTTAAAAAAAAAAAAAAAAAAAGATCTGACAAACCATTTACTTTCCTCCCTCTGTCTCACAGAATCTCGCAGGCTTGTGTGCTTTGACTATAAAGTATTGGGTGTGAGCCAATATATATACATTTAGTAGAAGGATACACAGGGACATTTAAAGCTAAAATATACATGTACTCCCTTCTCTTAAAGTCACGCTAAATCTTTTTTTTTTTTTTTTTTAATATTATTGTTGGATAAGCGAGCATAGTAATTTTCATGTATTCAAATGGAACCCATCATTAGGTCACGTTGGTGGGAGGGATGGCAGATGGCATAAATCAACACCAACTTCATGTTTGACGCTTCCTTTTTTACATGACAAAGACTCATGTTTGTGATATATTCCTCTCCTATTGCTTTCATGCTGTTTACCAAGGTCAAACAGTCCAGATTACATTCAACTAAAAGTCACTAAATTATAAACGTCCTGCAAATTGGTCAGACCAAATTCCTGGCCAATTGTGCTTGGACCATATTAACTCTTCTGCCCTCAGCCGAGCGTATGGCTACTCGACTTTGGCAGCGAGCTAAACCAACAAAGAAAAATGGAGGCCCAAACTCCTTCCTCTCATTTATTTCTTCGCGTGAACGTGTGCGCGTGTGTGTGTGTGTGGTAAAACTGAAACATACATAAAACACAAATGTTATACACAAAATAAAAGGTTCTATACAATAACATGTTTATGTAAATAACAGAAAACTGGCTCCATTATGAGCAAATGAAATGAAGTGGCTACTTTAGCTTAGCACAAAAACGTGTGGGTTCGCGCCACATAAATAACAACAAAATAACAGAATAGACACACCAAAATTACATCTAACCCACTGTTAAAACGTACAAACTTACAGATTTTGTTTTGTCAAGGGTTCCCAACGATGTATGGTGCAGAGGAGGTGTGTAACGTCTTAACACCTCAAGGCCTCTTTTCCAACTGAAATAAAAAGTTCTTTCTGCCTGCTGCTTACAGCAAGTCGCCACTAGGGGAAGCCGAGCGCAAACAGCAATACCAAAGAAAAACTTAAGATTCTGAGTTAGAATAGCGACATCCTGTGGACGGATGAACAATGTACAATCTTAGAAAGAAATTAAACCCAAAAAGTAGTCAACATAAGACCAGAGGACACAACACTCCCCGCCTGACATCTGCAAGATGTCAGCTCTTAACTAATGAACGATACACAACAACAACTCGTTTTACATGCTATCCTTAGACATCAAAAGCACAACTTCACGAATTGGGCGAATGTAAAACCTATTCTCGCTGTTTCGGCAAATCTTAACCTCAACTTTTCTGACATTACCGTCCTCACTTGGGAAAGATTTTGTGATCAGTCCGAGTGGCCAATTATTCCTATGTTCCAGAGACTCCCTCATTAAAACAACGTCGCCCATTTGAAGGTTCGGCTTTTTTATTTTCCACTTGCGACGAACCTGCAAGCCTGCGATGTATTCTTTCTGCCAACGACTCCAGAAAACATTAGCTAAGTACTGCACGCGCTTCCATTGGGCTTTGAATAGGTCACCGGACTGAAACTGCCCTGGTGGAATCGGTGGTGTGCCAACCTTTTGCGTGAGTAGCATCGCAGGAGTAAGAATGACTGGGTTTTCGGGATCTGTAGAAACGGCTGTTAGCGGACGGGCATTTACAATTGCGGTAACTTCAGCTAACAATGTTACGAGTACTTCATGTGTGAGCTTCCCATATGGATGTTCAAGGAGCATTGCATTGAGGATTTTTCGGGTGACGCCGATCATGCGTTCCCAGGAACCAGCCATATGGGATGCATGTGGAGGATTAAACTGCCATTTGCACGCACTGTCTTTCAAGAATGTGCCTATTTTGTCATTGTGACAGCCTAGTTTGTCTATTTGGAGCTCTTTGCAGGCACTCACAAAATTTGTCCCACAATCAGATCTCAAGAGTTTGGCACCACCTCGGATGGCAAAGAAACGACGCAGTGCATTAATGAATGACGATGTGTCCATTGACTCAATCACTTCAATATGAATTGCACGTGTACTCATGCAGGTGAATATGACTGCCCATCTTTTAGCATCTGCATTAGCACCACGCGTTTTTCTCACTGTAACGGACCAGGGACCGAACACATCAAGGCCTACATTTGTGAAAGGAGGGTCCGTGGACAGCCTGTCTTCAGGTAGCTCAGCCATGATCTGTTCAGGTTGCCTGCCCCTTAATTTGCGGCATGTGATGCACTTGAAAATCACACTGCTTACTGCTCTTTTTCCTCCCACAATCCAAAAGCCCCCTGCTCTGACTGCTCCCTCCGTGAAATGCCTTCCCTGGTGACATAATTTTTCGTGAAAGTGTCTTATTATGAGCTGAGCAAGATGATGCTTTCCAGGGACGAGTATGGGATTGGTTTCTTCTGCAGACAACTGTGCTTTCTTTAGTCGGCCTCCAACTTTAAGGAGCCCTTGCGTGTCAACAAATGGATTCAGTTTGCTGAGTGGACTTGAGTTTTTTAGAGCTGTGCCTTTTTCAATGCATCCAATATCTTCTGCGAAGACCTCTCTTTGAACGGTGCGAATGATCGTGGTCTTGGCTAGTTGCAGTGACTTTTCAGTTAAATGTTTGTTGCAGTTGTGCCAGCCACGACAGGAAACCTCAGAGTTGTTCTTGAATGATTGAGCTATATGTTGGAGTTTGGCAATAGCCTTTTGCAGCACCTTCCAACTTGAAAACCTTTCAAATCTGGCACTATTAAACTGGCCTTTTGATAGGGTGGTAGTGCAAGTTGTTACCTCAGGACGCAACTCACAGTCAGTCTCTGGGTCTATGAGATCGAAGGTTTGACTTCGAACTTGACTTTGGTCCAACCTGGAGAGGAAAGCTGGGCCTCTGAGCCAGGTGGAGCTGGAGAGCTGCTCAGCGGGCAACGCTCGTGTGGCATGGTCTGCCGGATTTAAGTGTGTGGGCACGTAATGCCACTGGTGAGTTTGTGCAAAGCGCCTGATGCGTTCGACTCTGTTGTGCACATAAACGTGAAAGCGTCTCTTGGTGTTTGAGATGTACCCAAGCACTACCTTTGAGTCTGTGTAAAGATTCACCTGATCGACTGTGACATCCAGCTCCTCTAGAACCAACTCTGCTACTTCCACGGCCAGGACTGCTGCACAGAGTTCAAGTCGGGGTATGGTGATGTCTGGTTTAGGAGCTAAACGTGCTTTGCCGAGGAGGAGTCCCACTTCGCTGTGTCCGTCCTCATTTGTGAGTTTGAGGTATGCTACCGCACCTACGGCTTTTGTGGAAGCATCACAAAAAACGTCAATCTCTATTCTTTGGGCTGCAGACAGCGGTATTGAAGTGTACATTCTGGGAATTTCAAGATGTTGTAGGTGTCCGAGGGAACTTTTCCACTTTTGCCACTGTTCTAATTTGTCTTTTGGCAGTTCAGTGTCCCACTCTGAAACATTTGTGGAAATGTCTCTGAGTATGGTTCTACCCCCTACGATTACTGGAATAGCAAAACCAAGTGGGTCGAACACACTGTTGATAACTGACAGAACTCCCCTTTTTGTGAACGGCCTTTCATTTACTCTTACTTGGAACTTGAATTGGTCAGTCAACAGCTCCCATCCTAAGCCCAAACTGCGCTGCATTGGTGGGGTAGTCTGCCCAATGTCAAGACCTTGCATGCCTACAGCACGATCTTCGGTTGGAAAGGCTCCTGTTATGAGAGGACAATTGGATGAGATTTTGTGCAGGCGTATGTTACACTGAGCCAGCATCTTCTGTGCCCTACTAAGAACATCAATGGCCTGCTCTATGGAAGAGAATGATTTTAGCCCATCATCTACATAGAAGTGCCGTTCAATGAATTCTTTTGCGTCACTGCCAAATTCCATTTCTCCTTCTATGGCTGTTCTTTTCAGTCCAAAGATGGCGACTGATGGGGAAGGACAATTACCAAACACATGGACAGTCATCCTAAATTCTTGCACTTTTCCATCAAGGTCATGATTTTGGAACCACAAGAAACGAAGGTAGTTACGGTGGTCTTCTCGGACTACAAAGTTGTGAAACATATGCTCCACATCTGCCATGACGGCGTATGGGTCGGACCTAAACCGCATCAGAACTCCTACGAGAGTGTTGTTAAGATCTGGTCCCTTGAGGAGCACGTCATTGAGAGAAACATTGTCAAGTTGAGCACTCGAATCAAAGACTACCCTAATTTTTTCTGGCTTTTGCGGGTGGTAAACGCCAAAACTAGGGAGATACCAGCACTCTTGATCTGGCGCCAGTGCGGGCGCTGGTTCGGCATGGCCCTTGCTGAATATTTTCTCCATAAACTCAGCGTAATGCGCTCTCATTTCAGGTTTTCTTCTCAGCGTTTTGCGGAGCGACATTAAACGATTGTAGGCCTGCTGCCGATTGTCAGGTAGGCGCCGCCTAGGTGAGCGGAATGGAAGTGGAGCTACCCAGTTATTCGCCTCATCTTTAGCAAAGTTGTTGTGCATAATGTCTAGGAACAACGCATCTTCTGCCGAAAGTGCAACTTTGTCGTCATTTGTTGTTTGTTGGAAAATATGTTGTCCTAGTTCCGCTTGTGTGTTTAGTGGATCGTTTTTGGTGTATTTCTCTTTGATAACGATTGTGTTTTCGCAAGGACTGAGGAACGTGGGACGTCCACTGTTTAGAACGTTCGTCTTAAATGAGTTCAATGTGGGTTTATGAGCTCCAGAGAGACAGACATCACCTATGACAACCCATCCTAAATCGAGACGCTGGGCATGAGGTGCATTGTTTGGCCCATTTACCTGACCACGAACTTTATGAGCCTGAATGATGTCCCTTCCCAGGAGCAGAAGAATGTCTGCCGATGGGTCGAGAGGAGGAATCTGTGAAGCGATTGATCGCAAATGAGGGTGAGCTGCTGCTACCTCAGGGCTGGGAATTTCGTCTCTATTATCTGGAATCTGATCACATTCTGTTATTGTAGGCAGCATCATGGAGACCTTACCATCTACATCTTCTACAACAAAGCCATCAGCTTTACGACCTTGTGTCTCTGATAAACCTGCACATGTTCTCATGGTGTATGGGAATATGGTACCTTGCACATTAAACATGTCAAAAAACGCAGATCTGGCTAAGGATGAATTGCTCTGATCATCCAACATGGCATATACCCTCTTTTTCTTTTCTGGAGAAGTTCGGCGATATACATTAACTAAACAGATCTTTGAGCATGATTTTCCTTTTACGCCTTGCCCACATACTTCTGTGCAACTGGCTGTGTTCACAGGATTTGGGCCCTCAGACTCCCCGCCGTGACTCTGGGTTGGGGGATTAAAGTCTTGAGGTGTCCATGGAGGTGGACCGACATGCATGGCAGACACATGAGCATCGCTATCACATTCTGAGCATTGGATAATAGCTTTACAGTCTCGAGCCCTGTGATTTGTGGACGCACAACATTTAAAACAAATGGCGTGCTCTTTGAGAATGTTCTTTCTTTCGTCTAGTGTTTTCATTCTAAACCCCCTGCATTTGACGAGTGAATGTGGTTTTTGGTGGATAGGACATTGTTTGTCTGGATCGAGTGCTGTCAATTTAGCCGGACTGATCTCTATTTTATTCACCGCCAATGGAACTCTGTATTTGTCTCGTCTTACTGATGTCTTATCAACCCTTGGATTTATTACGTTTGAACACTGTAACATAAAGCTAGGGTCTGTTCTCATTTCAGCGTAGTCATTTACGAACCGCACAAAATACGAAAAAGGTGGATAGACTGCACCGTTTTCCCTTTTGTATTTGGTACCTTGTGTAACCCATGACTCCTGGAGTCCATATGGGAGTTTTTCAACTATCGGGTTTATGCCCCTTGGTGTGTCGAGAAAGCTAAGACCCGGCAAATAACTTTCACTTTTGGCATACGATAGCTCTAACAGAAGATCAGCAAGCTCCTGCAGTAAGTGAGTGTCTTTGTTGGAGATTCTTGGAAAAGTCTGCAACCGTTGGAAGAGTGAGGATTCAATTACCTCTGGAGAGCCATAAGTCTTGTCTAGCCGCTGCCACAGACGTTGGAGACCTGCCTGTGGATTACTCACGTGGACCGCCCTGATCCTCTGAGCGTGTTGAAGAGACTCCCCGCCGAGCCACTTGGTGAGAAGGTCGAGCTCTTCGCTGGGCTTGAGATTGAGGCCTTCCGTCGCGTTGCAGAACATGGACTTCCAGGACAGGTAGGACTCTGGCCGGTTGTCGAAAACCTTGAACCCCGATGTCAGCAGATCACGCCGTGCTAGATAGGCTGCTAAATTGGACAGTTCACTTTGTGGGGTTGCTGAAGGTGTAGGCTGGTGTGAGATGTCCGTTCTCGCACGATGAGATTGGAGATGCTCTTCGTCAGCGATGTCGATGTGACGCACATGTGGAAAAGCACCAGCTGATTTTGGGCTATTTTCTGGTTGTTGAGAGTCATTGTGCCTAACCAGGTGCTCATTGTTTGGCGTTTGTGTGCCATCTGCTTGGACACGCTGGTCGTCAAAGTGAGCATGCACATACTCTTGTGCACGCCTGATGGAGGGGGGTGTCTTGGAAAATACCCCTTGCTCGCTGAGGTCGACTTTGGCGCGCTCCTCTTCTTCGAAAGTCGCCTCCCAAACTTTAGCTGCGGCGAGCGCTGCTTCTGCTTCACCTTCCGTCTTCAGAGCGTGTAGTGTTGCCTCGATGCGTGCCTTCTCGACCTCCATGTCGATTTGGCGTTTGGCGTACCGTGCTCTGGCGTAGGCAGCTTCGGCGTCTGCTCGTGCTTGTGCAGCAGCTTGACTCGTTCTGGACCGGCGTGAAGAATGAGAATGACTGGCCTCCGACCTGGTGACCACTTGGCTGATAGGTGGTGAAACTTCTTGCTGAGACATCTTGGGTGCTTGATGTGTTGAAAATCTTTTTACTCTTCTGCCCTCAGCCGAGCGTATGGCTACTCGACTTTGGCAGCGAGCTAAACCAACAAAGAAAAATGGAGGCCCAAACTCCTTCCTCTCATTTATTTCTTCGCGTGAACGTGTGCGCGTGTGTGTGTGTGTGGTAAAACTGAAACATACATAAAACACAAATGTTATACACAAAATAAAAGGTTCTATACAATAACATGTTTATGTAAATAACAGAAAACTGGCTCCATTATGAGCAAATGAAATGAAGTGGCTACTTTAGCTTAGCACAAAAACGTGTGGGTTCGCGCCACATAAATAACAACAAAATAACAGAATAGACACACCAAAATTACATCTAACCCACTGTTAAAACGTACAAACTTACAGATTTTGTTTTGTCAAGGGTTCCCAACGATGTATGGTGCAGAGGAGGTGTGTAACGTCTTAACACCTCAAGGCCTCTTTTCCAACTGAAATAAAAAGTTCTTTCTGCCTGCTGCTTACAGCAAGTCGCCACTAGGGGAAGCCGAGCGCAAACAGCAATACCAAAGAAAAACTTAAGATTCTGAGTTAGAATAGCGACATCCTGTGGACGGATGAACAATGTACAATCTTAGAAAGAAATTAAACCCAAAAAGTAGTCAACATAAGACCAGAGGACACAACATTAACATACACAATGGAGCGTGAAGTTATGTTCATGCTTATTCTCATTATGACCTGGAGAGGATATTAACTGACTGTAGAGAATCATGCTGCAGGAAACAAAAGCGTTGGAGAAAAAGCTGCTCTTCAATTAATTAGTTCAGTGATTCCTCAAAAGTGTGGTACAAAGGTAACCATTAGGTCAAAGAATATGTAGTTTTTCCAGTTCTAGTGTGCCGTACCATCAAAATAGGACAAAACATTGTTATTTTTTGTAAATAATTCTGCTTTATTTAAATCAGTGATTAAGAAGGTACGTTCTCTTTAACGCAAATGCGGTGGACATACACACACACGTAGTACGTGCAAACAAATACCTCAACCCCAAACCTCACACTAAGAGAAGACAGGACCACACACGCACGGCCTCACACATTAAATGTTTGCAGCGCTATAAACATTTAGGTTGAGAAGAAGTGTTTTGCATGTAGTTTGTGAGTTTACATTATACAGTGATACTGTATAGCCTGAGTTATGTTTTTGCAGAAATGGATGCAAAGTTATACAACCTGTTTTAATGTGTTACCAACCAACAGGTTGGAAGAATGTGTCCACAAAACATAACCATACGGTATGACACAATATTAACTGGTAAAGAGAGTGGTACAGTCCTTTACCTAGAAACAGAGGTTGCGCTAGACCTTTTCGTTGTCTGTCATTTTGACTGACAGGGTCATAAGAATCCGGTCATAATCTATTTTTACCCGTCACTTAAATTTTTTAAATGATGATAATGACATTGTGGTGACCCTTTGTTTGGCATAATTCACCTTCCGTACTTGTGTGTCCATTTGGCCGAGCGCGTTAGCGGCTACGACACAGTCACGTGACAGAGACACTTAAGAGCCGCGCGCGTTCCGGCTTGAATAGAGAGTTCACAGAGAGCAGCAGAGCAACAGCAGCTGGACACAGCAATTCCAGCTAACAAGACTCTTAACATTGCATCAGGGGTCGCGTTAACCGAATATTTTCCGTCTTTGACCGATTTTTTAAAACGGTGTCGGGAAAAACTGAAGTCCACCTGTCATTTTGACAGGTTGCAATTCACACCCCAGACCACAGGGTGGCGAGTGCGCATATTAATTAGCTATTGTCTCTCTTGATGCATGACGTCGTTGGCCTTACTCTGAAAAATGTCAAGGCAACTGAGTGTCCGAAGTTTCTTCAAAAAGCCCCAAAACGACGATGGTGTTGATAAAAGAGGTGAAAAAACAGGGACTGCACAAGCGCACACGCAATTCAAGTCCATGCGCACCAGGAGGAAGGTGTAAGACTCCGTTCAGGCCACAGCAGGTGAACTGTTAATTTCATTGTTCCATAATGTAGCCTACCTACTGGGGCCACAGTCAGCTGTTTTTGTCACTGCGGAGAAAAAGTTACATATTCATCTGCTTGATGTGTGATGGCACGGTGTGAATTCTCTGTTAAGCTTGTTCGGACAGAATATTAATTTAAAATGAATGAATGTTGAAGCGGTATGCAATGCAGAGGTTGCGCTAGACCTTTTCGTTGTCTGTCATTTTGACTGACAGGGTCATAAAAATCCGGTCATAATCTATTTTTAAAGCGACCCCTGCCTAGGAATCTAATTTGTTCTGTGACAAAGCCCGTATCTCACTTGAGTCAGACTTGAGCCAGTCAAATTTTCCCCTGAGAAATGAATTGAACTGCCAATTAACTCATACTAACCCAATAGTAATTTTTTTCAATTATCTTTTTTTTTTTTTTTTTTTTTAAGTTACACGCTTTTAGCAATAAAAATGCATTGCATTGTAATGTACAGGGTGACCCCAAAAAAAGTTTACACTGCCATAATACAACTTAAACGCAATGTTTATTCAGCTTAGAATTAGAATTGAATCACAAATTATACATTATTGTAAAGAACATGTACAGTACACTCTATTTTTCAATGTGTCCTCCCTTAAGTGTCACAACAGCCTCCAGGCGCCAGCGGAACGCTTGACAGGTCTTCTTTATGTAGGATGCTGTCATCTTTTCCCAAGATCTAACAATAGACCTCACCAAGGCTGCCACAGAAGTTTGTGGCTTCTTACAGGCACTGTCCTCCACAGTTGCCCATATGCTATAATCCAGGAGATTGAGATCTGGACTCTGGGGTGGCCACATATCACCTTGTCAATCAACTTTTGGTCCGCACAGATCGTCACTTCCAGACCCAGGTTTTCGTGAGGCTGTTCCAGTATCTTTCAGCTTCTTTTTAACTTTGTAGACTGCACATCTGGATATTTTCAGATTTGCTGAAATCTCAGTAGGTGTCAGACCGGCACGCAGCAATTCAGGTACAGCTAAAGTTTTCTTCATTTTCAGCAGAAGCACAGGAATTGTAGAGACGAGAGATTACCAGCTGCATTGAGTGACCTTAATGTATCACTTAACCATGACAACCTATTTAGATATGTTTCAATGGCTTTTAAACAAGCAGTCAACTCAGTGTAAACTTTTTTTTGGGTCACCCTGTATTGGTACCTCGAGATACGAAAGCTTCAGTACATAAAAAATTCATTTCACGAAAAGTTTTTCTATGCTTCTTTTTACTTCATAATACGAAAAAATTATTCATCATACAATATATACAATGTAATAATGTAACTACGTTTGACTATGAATATATATTAAATCAAGGGCGTAGGTTTGGTCCCAATTTTGGTAGGGACGATATAACAGCATAACCTGCATGTACACTTTTTGCTGGGGACGGGACATTAATAAGGTCAAACAGATTGGGTGAACAGGGGTCAGGGCTACATTTCTCACCACTATGAACCTAATTAATTGATAGGCTAAATCATTAATGCAGAATAAATCTGTATTGATTTATACAAACTTTCATACTGCAAATTTACAGTATGACATCTTATTCTGATATTTTTTCTTAAATCTAGTCGAATAAATTTCTCCATCTTGTTTTGAGTGTTAAAGGCTAGTTAACAGATTAATGCGTCAGATTCTTCCACTTACATTGAGTAAATATTACTATAGTATTTGTTCTTATTAACCACATACATCTAGAAGTTGATCATTTTTCACCTAAATCAAGAAAAAAATGCTTCCAAATAATGTTTTCAACACTATCTATTCTTGATTTAAGAACATTTCTGACATACAAGTTTTTTCAATTATTAAATCTACATACGTTTTGCTTAAAATAAGTCTGTTAAGCTTACTTTCAGCAAGCTATTTTATTTCAACAAATCTAAGTGAGTAAAAATTTTTGAAGCACTGGAAGATTGGGGGGGGGTTGCAGTGCGTATGTATTGTTTAGGTGGTACACCGTTCGATTCAAACCTTTGTTTTCAAAAACTACTGAAGAAACATTTTGAAAACTTCCAGAATAAGTGTCTGGATTTTATAAGTAAATTTAATACACAACTTACAAACTTGTTTATCATCTCTTAACTGTCCAGGAATTGAAAAAAAATAAGCGGTTCTGTACATGCGCATAATGTTAAAAAATGGCCGCGAATGCAGCAGCTCCAAAGCCGGCACTACAAACTTTTGATAAAGGAATATTTACTTAGGTTTGATCATGGATGGACATGTTGAAAATTCCTCAGACACATCCTGCCATGTGGCTGCACACAAGCCACCGGCACGTCGCTCTTTCACCGTTAACGTCTTCGTCGTGTCTTTAAGCATTTATTTCTGCCATATTCATGCTACACCTATATGTTTATGACGTAACTTGTGTATTTAGCACCTTTGGATAACATTGAGAATCCAAAGTCAAAGTCAAAAAGGGGTCAATATACTGGACTGTCTCAGAAAATTAGAATACACAATATTCTAATTTTTTGAGACAGTCCTGTGTATATATACAGGACTGTCTCAGGAAATTAGAATACACAATATTCTAATTTCCTGAGACAGTCAGGAAATTAGAATATTGTGTATTCTAATTTCCTGAGACAGTCAGGAAATTAGAATATTGTGTATTCTAATTTCCTGAGACAGTCCTGTACTGGACTGTCTCCGAAAATTAGAATACACAATATTCTAATTTTTTGAGACAGTCCTGTACAGTAAATGCAAACATGAAATTTGTCAAATTCTCGGATCGTCACCGTGTAAACGACCCCGTAGTTTGTCACTCACTAGACGAACACTACTGGTCTCCTACAATTCCTTCTACGCTGCGAGACGTCCAATGCATGAGCACATTGGTCAAAAGCAGCGAGTACTTTCTATTTGTGTTTTGATTGAGTCTTTTATTACCTTTTCATTGCGTCAAAATGCATTTTGCACGTGTTTCCCTCTAATATTGTGTTGTCTTGTGGTAGCTTTAAATCATATTGTTGATCTGTTGACTCTGTAAGCAGCAAAACAAAACAAGCTGAAAGCGCACGGCAGTACTTTGGATGTCAAATTCGCCTCTTGTAGGACATTTCGCCAGTATAGTGTGTGTGTTTTTTTTTCCTACTCTGGTCTCGTGACTCTCGTCCCATCCCGTCTTTCCTGTTCATTTTGCTTTTGCTCCTCGTTTTGTGAAATATCGACAGTGCTGTCATTCTCATTAACGTTCCTGTCGGGTTCAAATTTAAAGGGTTGAACAGATGAAATGTTGACGTCGCTAGAGTCAGACTCTGGAAGCCCGACAGCGTAACCATATGGCGTCACCACCCTGTGACATCAACAACAATGGCGACCTACTAGTTAAACTAATTTTACAAATTGTATAAGAAAACGAAAATATCAAGAGGGGTTTCCGTATCAAATTATTTTAACTCATAACGTTTATCTTTTAAGAACTACAAGTCTTTCTATCCGTGGATCTCTTTAAGACTACAAGTGCCGATCTTAAATAAAGTCTTAGAGGGAAAATAATAAATGTCACGGTTGTTTAAAAGCCTCAGCTCAATTCCTTTAGCGTACTATTTTCCAAATGCATAAATAAAGGTAATAGTACTCACGGTTTCATGGCGCCAGGGCTGCTGCCCAAATGTTCCTTTTTAAAACGCATCCACGTTGCTTCTAGGCATTGACACAGCCCTTGCTTCCAAGTCGTCCTTGTTTATAGAGCAAAAAAATAATAATTTCATGGTCTGATGGTCTGATAATAATGACTGCATAAAGTCAGACAATCATTCAGTATTGCACTTGTTTGTATCAGTGTAGCTAAAAATTTTGCAGCTGGGTTTTAAGAAGTGCTGTTGATGAAATCTGCTTTTCCTTAGTGTGTCAAAATGAATTTTATCGTGAAAAGGACGCTTGTGCAATACTCCAGTTTTTAAGCAAGCAAGAATAAGTCGTTCAAAGTCATTAAAAGCACATCATTTCAAATGAACATACCTCTGGAAAGGCACGTCATTCCAAATGAATAGACCTCTAGAAAGGAATGTCGTTTTACACTAAATAAATGTGTTAGTGCTGTGGGCCAAGAGCACGGTGAGACATCTTTATCTTCAGGTTTTATGTGAGTGTGTTAAATCTCTGACATTGGATTTTAAATGGGCCTTTGTTGGTTTCCACAGCAGCGGAGTGGAGCCACAGTGTGCTGCCAAATTCAGACCGCAACATACAGTATATGTACATAACGCATACAGTACATTCAAATGTGTGAGGCCACTTTTGGACACGTCGGTAATGTTGAACCTCACACACACATACACACACACCCCCACAAGTCACACTGTTGCTTCAGCTATGTACTCTGTCTGGGTGGTCTGTGCTGAAAATGTTTATGATCTAAAGAGAGCTAATCCAACTGGCTTGTTTCGCTGAATTGAGAATGATTTACTGGATGCTGCAGCTGAGGAGGAGCCCTAAGGAAATTTTAAGGCTCCATTTCAAGTCATTCTGCATCCAGACGTTCACACTTGTGACCCCCTCCCATTCCCCACCCACTTCTCACTGCAATGTGTTTTTGTATTTTGGTCTGGTGTTTGGACGGCCATCTTTAACTGTCAAATTAGCTGCACTTTGACAACAGACAAAAAGCTCCTTTTCCGCACTCATGGAAATGGGAAATCTACTAAAGATGTCCCGATCGATCGGCATGGATCGGGTCCGATCACGTCATTTTCAAAGTATCGGAATCGGCCAAAAAATATCGGACATGCCTTTTTTTAATATATATTTTTCATTTAAATCGTTTTGTAATTGTATTTAACGTTACAGAAAAAATGTAGGGTTATCAAGTTTATTGCATTAACGGCGTTAATTTTTTTTTTTTTTTTATTAATCACGTTAAATAATTAATGCATGCGCTGCACGACCCACTCACGCATTCTCGCATTCAATCTATAAAGGCGCCATTTTACCTATATATAGAACTAATGGGCGCAGCATAATGAGTAGAGACAATTTTGACAGCCTTTGGAGCCTTTTTTTATTTGGCTAAAGCCGTACAATCCCCCTCTTAGCAATTAAAAATATCATGGGAGGTAATGTGGGGAAGAAAGGTAGTAGTTGATCATTTTCTTAACACCCTATTTTCTTTTTCAACGCAGAAAAGATATATCAATTGGTGCCCCTACGCACAGTCATGGTTGCACTTCCCATCATGCATTTGGGCAGAACAGTTAAATGGCTGCAGTATAATTAACTGAAAGCTCAACAAATACACTAGATGGCAATATTTAGTCACAATATACAAAGTCACATTTATCCTATAAGAATTACAAGTCTTTCTATCTGTGGATCCCTCTCACAGAAAGAATGTTAATAATGTAATAATTTATTGTCATAATAAACAAATACAGTACTTACTGCACTGTACTGTATGTTGAATGTATATATTCGTCCGAGTTTTATTCATTTTTTTCTTAATGCATTGCCAAAATGTATATGATCGGGAAAAATTATCGGGAATGATTGGAATTGAATCGGAAGCAAAAAAAAAAAAGCAATCGGATCGGGAAATATCGGGATCGGCAGATACTCAAACTAAAACGATCAGGATCGAATCGGGAGCAAAAAACATGAACGGAACAACCCTAAAATCTACATCATGATATAAATCATGTTTTTCATACACTTTGCAATTCCAATGGCATTGAGTGTTGAAAGTTGTATTTTCAAAAATGTGTATCAGAAGCCCGAAGTTTTTAAATTCCAATGATCCATTATTTTCTATACTGCTTAACCTGATCAGGCTGATCAAGGACTATACCCTGGATTGGTTGCCAATCAACCAAAGAGTAACATTGCAAGTGCTGTGTGGTTGTAGTGAGCTCACATAAATTCAATTCAGAACAGCAACCTAGTTGACAAATTGTGAACAGTTATCAAAAAATTAAATTAAACTAGAAACAGCAATTTCTGGAGAAATTACGATGGGGCTTTGCTGTGGTACATACAGATCTATGAGGTCACTTCCTGTGGATTTGGGGACATTTCGGGGAAACTTCCTGTTGATGTAAGGTCACTCTTCCTGTTGACATTTTGACATACATGTCCGTCAATGGCATGGACATAGCATTTCTGTCAATGGCATCGACATAGTTGGGGGCCAGTTGAATGTCAGTGGGCTGTAATAGTCAGTGTATGGCCAAAAATCAAAACCACTCGTTTTTATGCCATTGAAAATGAGTGGGGAACTTGGACGTACATTGCTGTCAATGACCTGGATGTGCATGGCTGTTAGTGGCATCAACTTACTTGTGCGCCAGTTTAATGTCAATGGACTGTAATACTAAGTTTACAGTCAAAAATCAAAACCATACATGTTTTTCTGCCATTGAAAATGAATGGGAATTTTGGACGTACATGGCAGTCAATGGCATGGACATGCATTTCTGTCAATGGCATTGACATAGTTGGGGGCCAGTTGAATGTCAGTGGGCTGTAATAGTAAGTGTATGGCCAAAAATCAAAACCTTTCGTTTTTATGCCGTTGAAAATGAATGGGAAATTTGGATGTACATTGCTGTCAATGACATGGACATGCATGGCTGTTGGTGGCATTAACTTACTTGTGCGCCAGTTTAATGTCAATGGACTGTAATGGTAAGTGTACAGTCAAAAATCAAAACCTTCCATGTTTTTCTGCCATTTAAAATGAAAGGGAAATTTGGACGTACATGGCCGTCAATGGCATGGAAATGCATTTCTGTCAATGGCATCGACATAGTTGGGGACTAGTTGAATGTCAGTGGGCTGTAATAGTAAGAGTATGGCCAAAAATCAAAACCACTCGTTTTTATGCCGTTGAAAATGAATGGGAAATTTGGACGTACATTGCTGTCAATGACATGGACATGCATGGCTGTTGGTGGCATCAACTTACTTGTGCGCCAGTTTAATGTCAATGGACTGTAATGCTAAATGTACAGTCAAAAATCAAAATCATACATGTTTTTCTGCCATTGAAAATGAATGGGAAATTTGGACATACATGGCCATCAATGGCATGGACATGCATTTCTGTCAATGGCATCGACATAGTTGGGGACCAGTTGAATTTCAGTGGGCTGTAATAGTAAGTGTATGGCCAAAAATCTAAACCACTCGTTTTTATGTCATTGAAAATGAATGGGAAATTTGGACGTACATTGCTGTCAATGACATGGATGTGCCTGGCTGATGGTGGCATCAACTTACTTGTGCGCCAGTTTAATGTCAATGGACTGTAATGCTAAGTGTACAGTCAAAAATCAAAACCATACATGTTTTTCTGCCATTGAAAATGAATGGGAAATTTGGACGTACGTGGTCGTCATTAGCATGGACGTGCATGGCTGTGAATGGCATAGACTTACTCGGGCGCCAGTTAGATGCCAATGGGCTGTAATGGTAAGTTTTTGGTCAAAAATCACAACCACAAAGGTTTTTCTGCCATTGAAAATGAATGGTGAATTTGGACGTACTGTACATGGCCATCAATGGCATCCCCATTAGAAATGAATGGGCAAGTTTTTGGAAAAGTTTGGAAAATTGAGGGAACTGTAAATATTTGGCAAATTCTGTATACAACGATTATGCCCCTTACTGTCCTGGAATTTTTAATGTGTAAATTATGCGATTTGGTCAAAAATTTTAGGACTCGATATAGTATTTTGAAAGAATTTTTTTTTAAAAACGTGTGTACGGGCAAATGGAAAATTTTGAGGGGTCATTCAAAAAAATTCCCAGCATCACCCAAAAATTCTGGTCATCTTGATATTCGAACACTAAATGTCGGTCAAACGGTTTGTGCTGTGTGGCGTGCCGAAGAAACACCACTCAAAAAGAAAAAGGGATTTTTCTATGTGGACCTTTGCTTTGCAAAGCCCCATGTAATTAATAAATTTTTCATTGGGGGAAAAAGACTGTTGGAACAACTTGAACTTAAGTGTCATGCAATGAACGAAGAGAAATGCATGCTAAAAAGTTGAAGACTGCATAACAAACTCAACTTTTTTTTGGTTTATTTGTTTTCTGGGTTGTTTGTTAAAATTGCACCTTTTGGGGAAATGATATTTGTCCCTTAAAAGCCGCTATGTTTTTCAGTTTTGCATCATTGGGTGCTACTTTTGCAAGATTGCAAAATGTCTACAGACTCTGCGTTTGGGATAGTACATATTAGCAAAAAACATTAATTGTAATGTGTGTTTTCATTTATGTTATTAAATTACTTTTGACCTTGGGTCCAGATTCCAAAGGTGCAACACGACTTCCACGATGAGTAAAGACTTCCCAAGGAGAAACTTTGCACTACTAATAGGGTGTAATAATTGGACATGTGACCGAAAATTCGGCGCCCAAAAAATTGGCCGAAAATAGCTAAAATTGCATTTTCGGTTTTCGGTTAAATGACTGAAGGTTTACCACCGAATAGTGTGAAGAACTGTAATCCTCTTGTGATGATGCATTCACAGCACGGCGAGAAGCAATGTTGCTTTTTGTCCCGCATCACAACGAGTACTACAGTGCATTTGAACCCGTGTGTTAGTAGTTTGGATTTTAATCAAGCGAGCAGTATACAAGTAAAGTATTATTTGAATGCATACATGTGCGTCTGCAGTGGTTTAGTATAATCATTTTATGGCACGACAGCTTCCTCTTTTTGTCACATTTTTTCTGCGACTTCCAAACCCCCTCTGCCAGTCGCTGTTTAATCTGGCCAGGAGCGACTTCGCTCAGCTTCGTCGCCGTTAGGACTCGGCCCACTCTCAATGGATTCCACTTGCACAAGAAAACAGTGAATCTTATTTTAAGAAGTAAGAGAGATTGTAATAGCCTTGGAAAGAGCTGTACTAGTTTCGGCGAGAACAGATGTTTTTTGTTGTTGCTGTGAACTACAGTTCTACACAAACGTACATTGAGATCTCATTTAGCTTAGCAACTGGAGGCGTGAGACCCATTTTTCAAGTGTCTCAAACTTCCAAGAAAGCACATTTATCAAGGTTTCATCGGCTGTGAAGTCCACCGAACAGAACACTATGACGCCTTCTGCACCTCTGCTATAGGACTCATTCAGAGTTTGCCACAAAATGCTCACTGCCTCTGGGAATTCACCTTCCCAAAGGCACCTTTCCATCAAAATTTCTCGAGACTCGGGGGTCGTACAATATTTTGGAAGACGTTTGCGTACTTGTGAGAAGGGACCATGTTTTATTTCCCCCTGATTGTAGAAAAAAGAACTCCAAGGCAAAGGGCAATAATCAGAAAATAATTAAATAAAATGATATTAATTTTAAAAATGAACTAAAAAATGAATTGTAAACATATCTATTATTCGGCCTTTCAGGTTTTCGGTTTTTCGGCCAAGTGTTTCCAATACAGTATTCAGTTTCGGCCAAGGAATTTGCTTTCAGTACATCCCTAGCAAAAGGGCGTATGCTTGGTCTTAATATCGGTAGGGACGATATAACAGTATAACCTGCATGTACATTTTTTTGCTGGAGACGGGACATTAATAAGACCAAACATATTTGGTGAATGGGGGTCAGGGCTACATTTTTCACCAATATGAACCTAATTAATTGATAGGCTAAATTATTAATGCAAAATAAATCTGTATTGACCTATATTAACTTTCACACTACAAATTTATAACGTTTTAATCTGATAATTTTTGTTAAATCTAGTCAAATAATTTTCTCCATCTTTTTTGAGTGTTAAAGGCTAGTTAACAGATTAATGTGTTGGATTCTTCCACTTACTTTAAGTAATCATTACTATTTGTTCATATTAAGCCCATATATCTAAAAGTTGGTCATTTTTACCTAAATCATGAAAAAACATATTTTAAATAATGTTTTGAACAATATTCTTAATTAAGAACCGCTCTGACAAAAAAGTTTTTCTTTTAAGATTAAATATACAAACCTTTTGCTTAAAATAAGTCTGTTAAGCTTATTTTCAGCTAGCTGTTTTTCTTATTTCAAGAAATCAAACTGAGTAAAATCGACTTGAAGCACTGTAACAGTAGCAAAATTAGTGGAGTATCCCCCACCTCCACAACATTGAGGTCTTTTTACATTTCTTACAGTGGCTGCTGCTGGCGGAAAAAAAAACTTCTAATATCCCTAATCTTTGAAGGGCGGAAGGGAGGCGGCATCTGTCGGGCTGTGAATGCGTGTGTGTGTGTGCGGGGGGGGAGGGGGGGGTCAAGTCATCAGCCAATCAAACGTGCGTTTGAGGGGGGGGAAATGGACTGGCACATTCAGCGAGTGAAACGGGATCATTGTAAGTCTGAACATAATGAAAGTATTGTAATTCACTTAATAATAGTAGGATCAATTCTATCCTTACACCACATATAGGTCATTTAGATTGTCTTCCTGTAACTGAAGTCATTAAATATTGCAAATAAGGCTGCTTAAAAGTTGGTGGGGATAATTTGAATATCCTGAAAAGTTGCTAGTGTTATGTCCCTACCGTCCCTATACGTACAAACCTACGCCCTTGATCCCTAGTAATAATGCATCCTGGGCCTTGCAGTACGAATGGGCAACAATGCTGTACTCATACACTAAAACATTTTTGCAAGATAAAAGTGGCCCACACGTCATTCTTTAAGGGTACAAATATATTACTAATACTAATATAATAATATTAAAGTAAATATAATTAATATAAATTATGAATGAATTAATTCATTATAATCATGTTGTTCATTCATTGATGGAGCAGTCACCTTTTTCCCCTGGTAAGAGGAAACACAACTGAACGTCACATTCTCTCGAAATAGGAGTTGTCAAGCTTGATGTAAAGAGGAGCTGTGTTACTTGTGGCTGGCAAACTGTTCGCAAAGCTTTGTATGAATAAAGTGATAGTTAAGGAAGAAAGCAGAGTCATTTTTTAACAGAGTGGACACTAACAGAGGGGACATTTTGTGCCAAAGTTTGCCTTCAGCCTAGCTTTGCTAGCATAACAGCTAACTTTGGATACTTGATAAAAAAATCTATAATTTTACAGGTAAGCCTTTTAAAATGATTCATTTCAATTAATTTATTTGCTATATAGCTTTAATAGAGTGGACACGTTATGATTACCCACACTGAACATACTTTATAAAATTGTAAAATATGATTTGTAATTTAATTTTTTATTTTATAAAAAAAAATACAATTGCTTGCCACAGTTTAATTTCCCACCACTGGTTTTATGTTATCATAGAATTCTGATCTCATTAATAAATGTCGAATTTTCAGAAAGGGACAAACAGAAAACCTGTTTTTTTTTTTCTTCCCTTTTTTCAATGAAATAAAATATTTTCATGAATAAAAACACACTCACACATGTAGATAGTTTATCCAGGATAATAAAATCATAACAGTTGTTTAGATTTTTTTTTTTTTTTTTTTTTTTTTTTTTTTTGTATATTGGCAAAAAATAAATAAGTTGAATAAGTATTTGTCAAAGTTTAGTGAAAATACAGCTTAATTCATACTGGGGACACAAATGGTACCTTATTAAAAAAATGACCAAGCAATGAAAACATTTGGTAGCAGTGAAGTAACCAAAAGAAATTATTTTTGCTGTTGTTGAGTACAGTATTTTCAGCCGGAACGTTGTTTTCCGTGGGATTGTTTTCCGGTCGGACAAGTTACGGTGAGACACCTACAGCATCATGCAACACTTGTTGTGTTTTATCGCTTCATTGTTCTAATCATAAATCGGTTGTTTAAATACCCCAGGGTTAGTTTTTAACTGAGACAGTAACATCTCGCTTCTTGTCTAATTGCAACTGCTCGTCACTCGTCGACTAAGGAGCAGTCCCGTACATACATGCTATGTTTTAGCCGAGTGCTAACAACTTTGACAGCAGTCCATTCAACTTATGTGTCCACTAGGAAGAGCTCAACGGGGATTCAGGAGTCATTGAGAGGTATATGTTTGCAGAAATTACATTTCATTTGACTGGCTTGTCTTTTTGTGCTGTTCATGGATTAAACGTTCTGCCTGAGGTTGTCAGAAGTCTTGTTTTCCTGATTAAATGAAAATTTTATCATGTTAAATAATAATATTTAAAGGACCACAGTGCAGTAGTTGTGTTTAACACGTCTGTCTAACAAACAGGTGGTCCTGGATAACTGGTTATACAGTTTTGAGGTAATTGTAGTGGAAAAAATGTGGTCGTAAATGTCTTAACGTATTCTTTTTATACTCTTCATGTGATTTAAATAAGTTAATCTCTCTCGCAGTCATTGCTAGCAAACGACATGGAGCTGCAGGCGGTGTTGATGGCGGCCGGCGGGGGCTCTCGGATGACCGACCTGACGTACAACACCCCCAAAGCGATGCTGCCGGTTGGGAACCGACCCCTGATATGGTACCCTCTAAACCTGCTGGAGAGGGTGGGCTTTGATGGTGAGAAGTGGGTTCTTATATTGTACACTTGCTTGTATGAATATGATTTATCTTTGATATAATCTACATTTGTCATTGTCTAAATTAGGGCAAATTTATATCAGTATTTTTATAAATTGGTCAGTCGGCATGTATGTTCGTTTTAGGATGTTCCGATCGCGTGTTTTTGCACCCAAGTCCGAGTCACCTGATTTTGAGAATCTGCCGATACAGAGTCCTGATCCGATACCAAAAAAAGGGGTTTCTTGTTTTTATTCCGATCCTCTGAAAAATTAAGTGATCGGCCTGATTTCCGATCACGAGATCGGATCTGGACGTCCCTTTAAATAAATAATGGTGACCCTTTTTGGGTGATGCTTCAAATAAATTACACTCTGAATAATGAATTTAAACATAAATAAAATAATTGTTACAATTATAAAATCTTAAAATTATGAATAAACAAGCAAAACTGTAAGCTTTGAATCCTTTGCAGCAAGATCCTGAAAGTGAGAAATGTAATTCAAAAGTTTTTAAAAAAATTTACGAGCGAGATTTTCTGCAGAAAGCACATATTTAGTTGCAGATTTCTTGTGTGTAGATTCAACATTAATTGTTGGATTGTGCCGTATTAAGTGGGTTAAAATATCCGTGCAGCAGTGTCAATTTAACTTTGGATTTATTCACCTGCCTTTGTCCGTTGGTAAGTTTAAGCGGGAAGCCAAAAAGTATTGCTCGCTTTGCCACCAGTTGTAGCGCTTAACTTGCACTAATACTAAATTTTATGAAGAAAAAAAAATGCGTAAAACAAAACAGTTCAATACAGCAACGTAAACAGTTAGACACTTAATACATAAGGAGATAAAATAACATAAAATTCACTTATTATGCAGTAGGCATGTGCCAGTTACCGGTTTCACGGTTTACCATGGTGTGAAAACGTCGCGGTTTCAAAACCACAAAATTTTCCGTCAGACCGTAGTACGGTATTAGCTATTTTTAATGTTTTAAAAATGCAGCCAGAAGTGGCTTGGCGCGGCAGCGCTCACGCCCTCCCGTTTGTTGCTGTGTGTGAAAGTGACGCTATCAGCTAGACTGCCAGTGAACCCAAAAACAAATACTCCAAACATAAGGCGTACTTTTCTTCAATTTATTGAGCTCTCAAATTGTGGTAAGTGGAATATACAAAATGAATACATTTAAAACATTGTACAATTGTGTTTTTCCATGTGTGAGTAGCTTCAGCAGATTAGCACCATGAAAAAGTTCGCCAAAAACAAAACACACATTTTCCTTTCAAATTCAATATACAAACTAACTAAAAGCTTTCAAAGACGAATGTTAGCCTAGGCTTAGCTGGGAGAGCAACTTCGTCGAGTGTTACAGCCGCAAAGTGAGAAAACAAGCTTGATTCGCTTGAATGAAGGGGAAAAGGGGATAGCATCAAAGATCGCTAACTGCGAAAGATGCTCTTGCCCTAAGCACAAATCCACGTTTGCTGAATCAAGGAGAGGTCTCACTCCCAATGTTTTTTTTTTGTTTGCTTAGATGAAACCTTTCCACAACAATATTTACACTTTAAACTAACTTATACATTTTTAACTAACTTCTTAACTTATGAATTCTTTGTTTTTTAACACATAGGCATGACATCATGTAGACTAGAGCTGACACAGTGGCTGAAAATGGCGAAACTTCACTTGAGCTTTTCCACCCTCAAAAAAAGTCATACAGTAGAGTTTAAAAAAAAAAATTCAGAAGTGTTTTTACCTTTTTATAGAAATTATTTTGTTTTTGCTCTAATCTTGAGAAACTTGAGCTGTGGCTGTGGGTATAGTCTATAAGTTGTATTTATTTTAATTTTATTAAAATATATATATATATATATATATATTTTATTGATAATTTATTTTAACAATATATTCATGTTCCAATTTGCAAATATGTTCTGAAAAATAAAAAAAATCCTGTTCAATGAAAAAAAAAAATTTTTTTTTAACCCATACATCTCAAAATAACACATTTTGGAACTATAATTGCAATACCGTGAAACCGCGGTATTTTTGCCCACGGTTATCGTACAGTCAAAATCTCATACAGGCACATGCCTATTATGCAGTCACCAACCCTACAGGCCGAATATCTATCTACACTGCTGGTCAAAAGTATTGGCACCCCTGCAATTTTGTCAGATAATGCTCAATTTCTCCCAGAAAATGATTGCAATTACAAAGGCTTTGATAGTAATATCTTCATTTATTTTGCTTTCAATGAAAAAAACTCAAAAGAGAATGAAAAAAAAATTTAATCATTTTACACAAAACTCCAAAAATGGACCGGATATAAGTATTGGCACTCTCAGCCTCATACTTGATAGCACAACCTTTAGACAAAATAACTGCAAACAACCGGTTCCGGTATCCATCAATGAGTTTCCTACAATGCTCTGCTGGAATTTTAGACCAATCTTTTTTGGCCAACTGCTCCAGGTCTCTGAGATTTGAAGGGTGCCTTCTCCAAACTGCCATTTTCAGATCTATCCACAAGTGTTCTATGGGATTCAGGTCTGGACTCATTGCTGGCCACTAGAGCTGAAACGAATACTTGAGCAAATCGAGTTACTCGAGTTTAAAAACTTATCCGAGTAATTTTATTCACCTCGAGGAATCGTTTAATTTTGCCAGCTCTATGCATCACGTTTTGCCCGGACTACTTTTAATGTGGGACAACGCGCTGAGGTCACGTGCGTAGAGGAAGAAGCAATAAATTTAAAAAAAAAAAAACTTACTGCAGCCGACAGCCACTACAAACTACGCCGACGTTGCTAAAAACTACGCCCGCATGATGCTAGTGTGGTAGCAGGTAATATCCGAGGCGTCTCATAGATATAGAATGCATTTAGAACTAGATGCGAAATGACAGACTCGGCCGCGTCTGGGCAACGTTAGTAAACAGCCGCCATCTTTATGCTGTAGACTTCTCAACACTAATAAATATAACGTTACTGTCACTCGCTCACGTAACGTTAGCCCTTCGGAGGGCTAGGTTTCTACTGATTATGACCACTGTCGATGCGTGGCTAACGTGTCTTACATACAGGCTTTATTTAATCTGTAAAAACACTATACTTACAGTTTAGACTAATTTAAAACTTAACTAGAACTTAAAAAATAGCTTGACACAAATGGAAATTCAATTAACAGGTGGGAAAAACACGTAGCTTTCAAGTGATGTGTGTTATCAAGCGTAATTACATTATTAGGTAAGATATATGTTTGTTTTTTTATAAGATCTAGAAGTTTTTGGAGTGAAAGCAGTGATTTTTTTTTTTTCTAGTCACATCTGAGATGCAATTCTTGGCTGTTTTCGGCAATGTACATCGAAAATAAAGACGTTGATTGACTGAAAATGGTTCAATATTGGATTAAATGTCTTTTTTCTCATGTAAATTTATAATTGCTCTTTACCTAAGAAAAAAAATGTTTTATCCGATTACTCGATTAATTGAATTTTCAGTCGATTACTCGATTACTAAAATATTTGATAGCTGCAGCCCTACTGGCCACTCTAGAAGTCTCCATTGCTTTCTCTCAAACCATTTTGTAGTGCTTTTTGAGGTGTGTTTTGGGTCATTGTCCTGCTGGAAACCCATGACCTCTGAGGGAGACCCAGCTTTCTCACACTGGGCCCTACATTATGCTGCAAAATTTGTTGGTAGTCTTCAGACTTCATAATGCCATGCACACGGTTAAGCAGCCCAGTGCCACGGGTAGCAAAGCTACCCCAAAACATCAGGGAACCTCCGCCATGTTTGACTGTGGGGACCGTGTTCTTTCCTTTGAAGGCCTCTTATTTTTTCCCCCTGTAAACTCTGTTGATCCATTTTCCCAAAAAGCTCTTCTTTTGTCTTATCTGACCAGAGAACATGCTTCCAAAATGTTTTTGGCTTTCTCAAGTAAGTTTTGGCAAATTCAGCCTGGCTTTTTTTATGTCTCTGGGAAGTGGGTTCTCATAGAGTCCCTTTTCATTCAGACGCTGACTGATAGTACAGGTTGACACTTGTATCCTCGGACTGCAGGACAGCTTGAACTTGTTTGGATGTTAGTCAAGTTCTTTATCCACCATCCGCACAATCTTTCATTGAAATCGCTCGTCAAGTTATCTTTTCCGTCCACATCAAGGGAGGTTAGCCACAGTGCCATGGACTTTACACTTATTGATGACACTGCGCATGGTAGACACAGGAACATTCAAGTCTTTGGAGATGGACTTGCAGCCTTGAGATTTGCCCATGCTTCCTCACAATTTTGCTTCTCAAGTCCTGAGTCAGTTCTTTGGTCTTCTTTCTTTTCTCAATGCTCAATTTGGTTCACACAAGGACACAGGACAGAGGTTAAGTCAACATTAATCCATTTTAACCGACTGTAAGTGTGATTTAGTGTTTGCCACCACCTGTTCTGTGTCAGAGGTAAGAAACAGGTGCTGTTAATTCCCGGTACACAAATTAGAGAAGCATCACATGGGTTTTCAAAGGGTGCCAATACTTTTGTCCCGCCCATTTTCGTAGTTTTGTTTAAAATGATGATTAGAAAAAAAAAAATCCAATTTCTTTTGTGTTTTTTTTTTCCATTGCAAGCCAAATAAATGAAGGTATTACTACCAAAGCATTTGTAATTGCAATCGTTTTCTGTGAGATATTGAGCATTATCTGACAGAATCGCAGGGGTGCCAATACTTTTGGCCAGCAGTGTAGCTATACCAGTATCTACTTAGTAGCGTTATGTCATGTGTTCTGTCAGATTTTGCTGCCAAATCTTTTGTGGCGATGAATAAACAGTCTTTTACATTCAGTCGGATTTTCAATATTATCCAGATGTTCTAAAAAATAACTTGTATCATAAACATACATATGCAATATGAATTTGACATAAATAAATTGTCAACGCTGAGACAGCAGCGTGTATTCGAGTTGACCGCAGCCAAATGCTAGGTGTGTGCAGTGCGGTGTGAGGAGAACTTTCCTTCGTGTGCGTCCGTGACTTAAGTACATCTTCCTTTTTTATATGTATGTATATATATATATACACACAGGGGTGCACATAAGTGGCGCACATGCGTACTGGACGTAGACAAACGCGCTGGCCCTCGACGGCTTCCATACGCTTTTGCGTACCGATGGCTGATCACTGTATTTGCGGCGGACACGAGAAAATCACTTCTGAAAATGTCAGAGGCAGACCCCACTGAGTAATTATTTCCGTGTTCCCCCACCCCCGTCACAGACGACAGAGACGTCACCGGAGCTACCGAAAAAAAGGACTTTTGCTGAAAAGTGGCTGCAGGAGGTACCATGGCTAGAAGCTAATGATGCTCGCACGGAAATGTGGTACAAAATTTGTCGTGACAATCCCAATTTCGCTGATAAGAGCAGCGCATTTTATGTAGGGTCAAAGAATTTCAGCCATTCAAACTTTGAAAAGCACGAAAAAAAACAAAGAGTATTTGGCAATTAAGCAAACTATCGATGTCGGACAGGACTCCACTCGCCCTATGGACAAGTGGCGGAATAAAGTTTAATGAACAGCGCCATGCACTGACAAACGTGTTTTTGCTCGCATTTCACAAAGCTAAACATGCACGTTCAATGAGCTCTTATGAGGAGGACATCCCACTTTTACAAAGGCTTGGAGTTAATGTGGGAGCCGCATTCTGTCCTTTATGTTTATTTCTTTACATTTCACTTCAGAGTAATGGCAATTTTGTTGTGCCAGTTGATGTTAATCAAGCAATAATTGTTAATATAATTATTTAAAGGTAATTGGCTCTAAGTAAAGCTTGTCATAATTTTATCGCATCAGGTGGGTCGGCTCTCAAGCTCAATGAGGACCAAGTCACATCTCCAGGTCCTCTTCTGAGAACCTGGGCAAAAAAATTATGTGCACCCCTGTGTGTATATATATATATATATATATATACATAGAAGGCTTGTGGTGGTTACGTTGAACTTTCAGTGCTGGGGTCTTGACAGATTTGTTTTATTTTATATTATATTTATATTATATTTTATATTATATTTTATTCTTTTTGTGTTGTGACAGGCTCGTAAAGAAGTAGACAGTCAAATGTTCGCAAACTAATGTTAATAGTTAAGTCTAAGTTTTTACTGCATGCTATCAAATATATATATATTTTTTTCAAATTAATCATTAACTTACCTCTGAGCAAACATAAGTGTCCTTGGGTGACTGTCTTGACATTCAGTTATTTATGTGGTCGATGACAGAGCTTTATCCACAGTGTGCATTTGGCGAGCCTTCTTTTTAGGCTTTGAAAAAGGCACAAATAAAATTCCTTTCCCCAATCTTTCAGGGTAACTGGTGTCGGAATTACATGACCCCACACACAATATTAAACCATCGGGTTTTTACTATTTTAAAGTTCGAAAAAAGATGTTTTAAGTCATGACCACAAAGTATTCCTAAGCAACTCTATGGCTAGGTGTCTGGCTTTTGTGATTTGGGGGAATGGTTTTGCGATACGTCCATTCCACAAACTTGGGTATGCACTTCTTACAAAAATTTTGTGTTGTCTGTCTTTGCTTTATCTCATGTTTTTTTTTTTTTTTTTTTTTTGCTTGTTGAAGTACAGACTGGGCTACTACATTCTATCAGACTGCTTGTTTTGTATCGTGAGGTTTACAATGACGCTGATTTTCCAGTCATATTTTCACCAACATGTCAGTACTTCAACAGCAGTTGTCAGGTGTGTGTCCCAACTCATTTTACATTGCAGCGTTTTGGCCTCTCGTGCTTTCTACATGCGGTCAGTCCAGAAACGCTTGGCTTATAAAGGGATTTGTTGCAGTGTGCTGTTCTTGCCAGTAAACAGGGCTGTTCATTGTAAAAAAAGCCCGTTGCTCCTCACTGCCCTTAATAAAACTACATTTCTATATATAATCACCATGTGTGGCCGGCACTTTTTTTTACTGTTTGCAGCCAGCTAGCCAAAGGCCTGCAATTTACTTTTACTAGGCTGACACAGCGAGTGAGCCAATGCATTACACAAAGCATTTTATACAGATAAGGCAGCAATTCTCAGACACCGTAAAGAAGTCTGCTCATGTTATTATCTACTTAAAGGTAGGCTCAATTTTAGGGGTTGGAATGTGCCATTGTCAAGTGAACACCTAATGTGACTTTAGGAGTTGGTTTAGTGATTAAATTGAGACCTGTTACAGCTAAGCAGTGCGCTACGTTTTGTGTCAATCGCTTCAAAAAAACAATTAATTTACAGTCAATTCCACGTATTCATTAGTTATCAATTGATCAATTATCATACCTTATTATGTTAATATTTGAATAAAAGCAAAGACTCAAACACAGTGTGATTATATATATATTTGACATTTTTATTGTTACTTCAGTGGGATGCCAGAGGTACAATATATCATATAAACTGCAAGATTTACTGTTTTACCAGTTCAAGCATATCAACATGAACATAATTACGAAAACATGTTTTCCTTGTTTTGCTTTGACTTTCAGAGGTGATCGTGATAACCACTAAGGAGGTCCAAAAGATGATGAGCACAGACCTCAAACTGAAGATGGACGTGAAGATGAAACTCGACTTTGTTTGCATCCCGGAAGATGAAGACATGGGCACAGCCGACGCTCTACGACATATCCAGCCGAAGATCAAGGTGTGACCCACATTATAATGTGTTCTCATACAAACTCAAAACACTAGCGCAGCGTCCCTCATCACCTCATTATTCAAGAGATTACAATTTGAATGTTTGTGGTATGAAACCATCCACCCCCACCCTCTGTACAATTTCCTCCTGTCGCAGTCTCTGGTACAGCTTTTCAGCACCTGAGGTTGCCACTTCTTCCCAGCTGCTTAGTGTTAGTCATTTTAACAGAGGATAAAGAAAATAAGCCTGTGAATAATATGATCCTGCACCATCTTTGTTTAAACATCTATCCATTAGGTGGTAAAACACTTCAATAGCAAAAGCACTTTTGATAAGCCCCTCTTTGTCAATAACATTTTGTGTTAGCATTAAAGTGGGTCTCATGTTTTGTTATTATGATATACTGTATATATTTTTTACACTATCTTTATAACCTTAGATGCAGTGTTGTTTTCGGTAGCCCTTTTAATTTGTGTCTTAATATTATTCTTTTGCAAGATAATACTTATTAGCCTTAGTCATCTCAAAATGTGTTTGTCTTCAATGTTTTTGTTGACGAAGACTCAAGACTAATTTTGTCTAGTTTCAGTCGACGTTTACCAAAAACGTTTTCGTCTCTAAGATTGAAAAAAATTACTCCAAAAATGAATAAATAAATAAAGGTTTCCAACTATTTCGAATGAACATTGACAGACGAGCACATATTGTAGCGTCTACAAGGACAACGCCAACTTGGTGATAATACACACTCAGCATGAAAACAGTACATTATTTTTAATTCCTTATACCCAAGTGGAAGCCACAAACTAGATGTTAAAGTTGTCCGAAAGTTTAAGAGGACGTTTGCTGTTAGCATTAGCCTAATGCTACGCAAATGCTACGAGTTACAATTAGTGTGTGATTATCAGTCAGCACAGACCTTTAAAGTGCCTGTGACACGAAAAAGCATGTTTATTTCATAATACACGCGGTATTTTATGCTCCTGAATGATATGGACCGCTTGGACGTGTGTGGAAGCAATCGCTATATTTATTTAGTTTTTTGAATCCCGCGCCAGGAAAATGAGTGACTTCCGGCTTCGGTCTCGCATTGAGGAGGAGGGCGCTGTGACGTGTACGGTAGAAGACGTCGTCTTCACGCTACAGTGTACTGTTGTGTATGAGGACGAAGGATTCAGCTGATTTTGCGGATTAATACGTTTATTTTTCGCATCACGCCAGCCAAACGGCTGCAGAAAAATCATTCTGTATGAGGGAGAGGCGTATGCGCCTTTTTGGAGTTTCAAAAGGTTCCCATTCACCGTGGATATTTACTGTGGGACCATTGGACTTACGAGGAAGTGAGTAAACATCTTGTTTTGTATTATGTCAAATACGAATACAGCGATTACAAAGTAAACACTACAAACTTCCTTTAAATGAAGGACTACTTACGTTTGATCATTGATAGGCATGTAAAAAGCTCTCCTAATGCATTAGCAGCAGCACTGTTAGCTGCACAACAACTCCAGCCACCCTCCTCCGGGGAACGAACTGTAAATTGCTCTCTGCCGGGCGGTTTGCCGATCCGCTAAGACATTCGACAACCGGGTCGTCATGTCAAATAATCCAGGATAGCTATGTGTGATTTTCCGCTTTGAAGACTTTGAAACATCACTCGGTTCGGGTTAGCATGTCGGCTAGCTATCACGCCTTCTGGTTTGTTTACATTCTCCGAAGCCGGGGAAGGGAAATGACATATGTCCGATTTAGGTGTCATAAAATATCGTTCGGGAGGTGCGACAGTAAAGGTGAAGTCGACAGTTTTGACCATTATGGAGTAATTTTGCCATGTCGTCCTTAATAAATGCATTTTTATTATTTCATATTCCATTCAGCACAAGACTGTTATTTGTCATGACCATGCCATTTATTTAGCAATTGGGGAAATACTTGGATAAAAAGAGTATCCTGTAAAAATATTGAAGTAAAGAGACAGAAACAATGACATTTTGCCGCTCTCTTCGTCGCGTTTTCCTCGTTGTGAATAGTTCCCCCTCAACGGGCTGACTGGTCCTTCTCAAACCAATTATATAGCTAGTGGGGAAAAATACTTGGGTAAAAAGAATATCCTGTAAAAATATTGGAGTAGAGAGACTGAAACAATGACATTTTGCGGCTTTCTTCGTTCTGAATAATTTCCCCTCAATGGGCTGAATAGTAAAATCGATGAGCCAAGTCTACCGCTGACGTCATCCACCTGTTGGGGACGTTAAAGCCCTATTATGGTAGGCGTGGCTAACCGGCAGATTAAAAGACTAATTTCTCGTCATCTGTGCTTTGCTAAATTGTTGTATATAGTCGAATCGTCTCAAAATATGATTCTAATTCACATAATAATGCCATTTAAGACTTTTTTTTCTCGTGTCATATGCTCTTTAAAGGATAAAGCAATGTCTCATATTCTCTCTAGCCAAGATAGAAAACAAATCTTACCGTGTGTGACTGTGTCCAATCTTTGAGACTGGAGAGAAGCAGCACGTCATGTTGAGTGACACAACCAGACACTGCTACGATGCAGGCTATGATGCTAACTACACGTAAAATTTCACACATTGTGAACATGTGACGGAAACTTTTGCGCATTTTTGTCTCGTTCTCGTCACGTTAGACGAAAACTGGCATTAGGCTTGTTATGTTTTAGTCTCTCAAAACTCATCTTTAGCTCGTTATCATCTCTAAGGGCTTCACAGGTCCACAGTTGACAGACAATTCCGACATACACTGATCTGAACCTCTTATGGAAAACCCATAAATCCTGTGTTTTTTACCGGGTTTGCTTGACAATTTGCGTTGAAAGTGCCCGGAATGTCATTTTTCAAGTCAATTTAGTTGGCCATTTTTGAGCTCCTCTGCAGACATATGCAGCTTACTGGATCAAATTTGAATATTTAAATTACAATTCTTTGCACTGATTGGCAGTGGTGTGTGCTTGGGAAGCTCGTGGGCGTTGGCAATTTGCGTGGTGACTGTGGAGAGGCAGATTACATTCGTTACTAAATGACACCAAGCTTCGCTATTTCATTCATTCATTCATTTTCCATGCCGCTTTTCCTCACGAGGGTCACGGAGGTGCTGGAGCCTATCCCAGCTAACTACGGGCAGTAGGCAGGGGACACCCTGAACTGGTTGCCAGCCAATCGCAGGGCACAAGGAGACATACAACCATTCACGCACACACCTACGGACAATTTAGAGTGTTCAATCAGCCTACTGCATGTTTTTGGGATGTGGGAGGAAAACCGGAGTTCCCGGAGGAAACCCACGCAGGCACGGGAAGAACATGCAAACTCCACACAGGAAGGCCGAAGCCCGGGATTGAACCCTTGATCTCAGAACTGTGAGGCAGACGTGCTAACCACTCAGCCACCGTGCCGCCCGCTATTTCACTGTTATACAAAAATAACATTTTCATTCACTTGACACAGACTTATTTCAGTCAGGAGGCAAGCTTTTGCTTGGACTATCTTTTTTCCAAAATGTTTCGATCTTCCTTATTCTGACTAAAATAAAACATTCGCTCACTTGACACCAACACACACACGGTCAATCAGAGGCCAACTTTTGGTGGTGAGCAAGCCGAGCAAAGTGCCTCTCGACCAGCTGGATGGCTCGCGGAAAAAAAGGTCGTTTGAGAACCAGGCGAAGAGGTAGAATTTTGACACCGAGCAAGGCACACCATGTCCAATTTCAAAATCTGCGGTTTGCAGAAAGAATTCAATTGCAGTCGAATATAAACCCACACAGATAGCACACTTCAGCCAGGGCACACTCCCATCTTGTGCACGAAACATTTTAAAATTATTGGAAAATGGCTTTATTAGCAGGCATGCTACCAGACAGTATTTTGGTGTTTGCTTTTATACCTGTGATTCTTTTGATTTGAATCACTGTGGCGTGTTCCAACTTCTGCACTTGGTTTTCATCACCAAAATTAGAATGAAACTTTGTCATACAGTAAACCGAGGACATCCCTCTTCACACACATGCTGACATGTTATCCCTGACTACCGATCTCAGTTTCTAACCCAAGCACCATTGCATCCTGCCTGCTGATCCCTGTACCCATCACCTTATTCAATAGTTTTTGTTTTTTTCCCCAGACAAATGAGGTCACAGTTTAGACGTGCTGCTCTGCCAGCTCACCCATTATTCTCATGTTGTTGCACATCTGTGGACCACTTGGTAATGGCTACTTTGGGGCCTCCAGTGGCAATAGGTTTGTGATTGCATTGCTGAAGCAGATGAAATTTTCTTTGATGATTAGAAATATCTGAATGTCAGTTTTGTTTTAAATGCTACGAAAAGCACAAGTTTGCAGTTTTAGATGCATGTCTTCACAATCTTACCAACATTTAAGAGGTTTTTTTTTTTTTTTTTTGTGGGTGATTTAAAGAGTCTCTTAATAGCCAATAATCTTTATGTACACATATTTCTTGTCTTGACAAAATTAGCTCAGTTTCGTTTCAAGTGAACCAGCAGTCACCCTGCTCTCTAATCCTCTGAGCCCAAAGTGTGGAAGCAGCAACACCTTAAAAGCTTTAAAGTTGTGGAGATAGACCTTTTATTCAGTACCACTGTATTTTTCTGGCATATTGACACATCCCCAAATAAAAAGCCACCTGACCTAGCATCACTTTGACAACTTCACTGACTAATTAAGTAGGTGCCATTCATCGGTTCATTAAATCTCATCTATGGAGCCAATTAAATCCAACGCAACTCTTTATCCAGTGGGGCACATAAGTATTTAGTCAACCACTAATTCTGCAAGTTCTCCCACTTGAAAATATTAGAGAGGCCTATAATTGTCAACATGTGTAAACCACAACCATGAGAGACAGAATGTGGGAAAAAAACAAAATCACATTGTTTGATTTTTAAATAATTTATTTGCAAATCATGGTGGAAAATAAGTATTTGGTCAGTACCAATAGTTCATCTCAATACTTTGTTATGTACCCTTTGTTGGCAATATCGGAGGCCAAATGTTTTCTGTAACTCTTCACAAGCGTTTCACACACTGTTGCTGGTATTTTGGCCCATTCCTCCATGCAGATCTCCTCTGGAGCAGTGATGTTTTGGGGCTGTCGTTGGGCAACACGGACTTTCAACTCCCTCCCCACCCCGTGGCGTCAAAATGATAACAAGAACGGTGAGCAAAAATCCCAGAACCACACGGGGGGACCTAGTGAATGACCTACAGAGAGCTGGGACCACAGTAACAAAGGCTACTATCAGTAACACAATGCGCCGCCAGGGACTCAAATCCTGCACTGCCAGACGTTTCCCCCTGCTGAAGAAAGTACACGTTCAGGCCCTTCTGCGGTTCGCTAGAGAGCATTTGGATGATCCAGAAGAGGATTGGGAGAATGTGTTATGGTCAGATGAAACCAAAATAGAACATTTTGGTAGAAACACAGGTTCTCCTGTTTGGAGGAGAAAGAGTACTGAATTGCACCATAACCGGTAAAGGCGTGCGAAATTTCCGATTCTTAGATTATTCGCGATTCGGCCGTGGAAGATTCGAGAACGATTCACAAACATCCAAATTCCGACTATTGAATTATACCAGCTAAAGTGGAAATAAAACACAGGCAGCGCGGTCTTCAGGACGCAATGAGGAACGGACCGAGAGTAAATATCATGTTCAACTCATCCCGCTAAATAAAAAAAAAACAATAATACCTGACTGCGGCCGTCAGCCGTTACAGCTGCCCAGTTGCTAGTTGCTACAAACATACGGCAACATACGGCTATGGTAGATATCACATATATCTAGAACTACAGTAGATGTGAAATGACAGACTACGGCCATGTTAGATCATATACCAAGAACTAGATGCGAAATGACACTTTCCCGCGTTACTAAACAGGCGCCATCTTAAAGCAGTATACTTCTCTAGACGGCTCTGTTGTAGTGAACCAATTAACTTTTTATCTAAAATACTCCTAAATCGGCAAAATCTTGACTTGAATCTATCTTTAAATGATGAAACAGTTTTAAAACTTTCACGTCGAAAGTAGACAGAAGGGAAATTATGGAATAACGGGAGCAATTTTAACAACTTTAACGGTTGAGTCACAACATTAAATTAATTGAATGATTGAACAGAATGGGGGACTTGATGCAAAGGGACCCGGACGACTGATCTGTGTAAAGGAAAGAATGATTGGGGCCATGTATTGAGAGATTTTGAATGAAAATCTCCTTCCATCAGCAAGGGCATTGAAGATGAGACGTGGCTGGGTCTTTCAGCATGACAATGATCCCAAACACACAGCCAGGGCAACAAAGCAGTGGCTTCGTAAGAAGCATTTCAAGGTCCTGGAGTGGCCTAGACAGTCTCCAGATCTTAACCCCATAGAAAATCTGTGGAGGGAGTTGAAAGTCCGTGTTGCGCAACGACAGCCCCAAAACATCACTGCTCTAGAGGAGATCTGCATGGAGGAATGGGCCAAAATACCAGCAACAGTGTGTGACAAGCTTGTGAAGAGTTACAGAAAACGTTCGGCCTCCGTTATTGCCAACAAAGGGTACATAACAAAGTATTGAGATGAACTATTAGTATTGACCAAATACTTATTTTCCACCATGATTTGCAAATAAATTCTTTAAAACTCAAACAATGTGATTTTCTGTTTTTTTTTTTTTTCCACATTCTGTCTCTCATGGTTGAGGTTTACCCATGTTGACAATTACAGGCCTCTCTAATATTTTCAAGTGGGAGAACTTGCACAATTAGTGGTTGACTAAATACTTATTTGCCCCACTGTATAGCCTTGTAAGCAAGATGGTACTTCCTGATTCATTGGTTCATCATGCAGTACCATCTTGCCAATCTTAACTGTCCAACCACTTCCGCGTTCAGCTGATATTCGAACCAATCAAGAGAAAGAGGCGGAGCTGCAGATATGACCAGGAAGCAACTATCTGTTGCAAAGCGGTTCTTGTAGATAATTCAATTTCTGAAGTTTTGTCGGAGAAGCCTTTTGTCATGTAAAAAAATTAGGACACCCTATGGAAGCATGTGTGTTTTCTAACATATTTGGTGATACAGATATTATTATTTATTATAAATTTTAACAATCTTGAGGGATTCAAGTAATAGAACTAAACAAAACTGAAAAAAAGATTTTTTTTAAACTGTAAATTGTAATTTTAAATAAATGCAATTTCTGTTGAGGAATAAATTAGGACACCCCCACATTCAATTCCATTTAAAATGGCTAAATTCACACACATATGTATCACATCCGGTGCACATGATTAGAACATCATTACCCAGCTTTTTGAAGGAGGCTTACCTTATCTATACCTCACATTTGGTTTGGTGTGCCCCTGACTGTTTAAGTGAGACAAAACACAATGGTGAGATCAAAGGAGCTGAATGAGGCCTTCAGAAAGAAGACTGTAGACGCTTATGAGTCTGGTAAGGGATTTCAAAAGATCTCAAAAGAATATAAAATTAGCCATTCCACTGTCCGGAAAATACTCTACAAATGGAGGACATTCAAAACAACTGCCAACATGCCCAGGTCTGGCCGTCCAAGCAAGTTCACCCTGAGAGCAGACAGCAAGATGCTAAAAGAAGTCTCCAAAAACCCTAAAATGTCATCACAGGACCTACAGCAGACTCTTGCTACTGTTGGTGTGAAAGTGCATGCCTCTACAATCGGAAAGAGACTTCACAAGTTGAACCCTCACGGGAGGTGTGCAAGGAGGAAACCTTTGCTCTCCAAAAAGAACATGAAGGTCAGACTGAAGTTTGCCAGAGTGAATGTAGACAAAGACCAGAACTTCTGGAATAATGTTCTTTGGACAGATGAATCTAACATTGAATTATTTGGACACCAGAACAGAGGACATGTTTGGTGTAAACCCAATACAGCATTCCACGAAAAAAACCTCATACAAACTGTGAAGCATGGAGTTGAAACTGTCATGGTTCGGGGATGCTTTTCTGCAGCAGGACCTGGCCAGCTCACCATCATAGAATCCACCATGAATTCTATCGTGTATCAGAGGGTGCTTGAGGAGCGTGTGAGATCATCTGGGGAAAAATTCAAGCTCAAGCGAAACTGGACCCTGCAACATGACAATGACTTAAAACATATCAATAAATCCACCAAGGACTGGCTGAAATGGAGAGTCATGGAATGGCCGAGTCACAGCCCAGATCTTAATTCCATTAAGATGCTGTGGGGTGACTTGAAACGGACTGTACATGACAGAAACCCCTCAAACATCTCACAGCTAAAAGTATTCTTCGTTGAGGAGTGGGGCAAACTTTCTTCGGACCGATGTCAAACACTGGTAGATGGCTACAAAAAGAGTCTCACTGAAGTTATTATAGCCAAAGAGGATAAGACTAGCTCTTAGGTGGTAGGTGTCCTAACTTTTTCCTCAGTTAGAATATGCAATTTTGTTGATATTTCATTTAATGAGTAAAACAATGGTAATTTTTGTTGTGTACCTGCAATTAAATCACTTTCTTTTCCAGAGATAAAGAAAAACAAGATCAGACATTGATATGTGAACATTTGTTAATAAAGAACTGAATATTTAGTGGAGTGTCCTATTTTTTTCACATGACTGTTAGTGTAATTCCCCTCATTAAAAGAGGAGAAAAAACGTCACTAAAAACTTTTTTGACAGGAAACGATGTTTTCGCGAGTGTGACGAGAAGAGCCATCATCCAATCTGCAGCCGTTTTTTTTTTTAAGGTTCCTTCCATGATACTGGTCTGGATTGGATCTTTTCAAGATTGAACAATCAATCTGGCGAGCCAGGTTGCACCTTATTTTTTGCTGCAAAGGTAAAACAGGGCAATTTAAGTAGCAAGAGGATTGGAAATGAGTTCTTTGCGTCCTCTGCTGGTTACTATATGGCAGTGACAGTTTAACTACCTTGTCTGCACAACATAATCCCACTGGTACAAATTTGAGATCAGTCAAATTCTGTATGATTGACAAATTTTGTATTGAGAACTCTGTCTCGAGTAGTAACTGTCTCATAGCTGTCTTAGTTGTGCTGTGTATAAAGATGAGTTTTGACAGGTCTAATGTTTCCCCCCCCCTCTGGCATTTGTATGAAATCATATCGTTTCTTATTCCCGCTCACCCAGGTCTACTTTATTTAACCCGTAGTGTAACCGCACACAAGCACACTCCAATGGGACAAGTTCCCTCACGCTCCCGTTGAGGATATTGGAGTCCGTAATCCTTTGAGCAGCCAGCTAGATTAGAGGCATTGAGTTACACACACTCACACTGGAGGGTGATGAGTGAGGGACCATAACCATGGCCTGCCAAATCCCAGCAGCGGAATCATTCAAACTGTCAGTCTGGTACAAGAATACAGAATAGACATACACACTAGCCCATCTCTTTATACTTGAAGGTTGCTTCTATGAGGGGATTTTGTGTTACCGATCAAACAAAATACTTAGAATAATCTCTCGGGAAGTAGAGAAACCGTGCGGTCTGACAAGAGAGATTACAAGCGGCATATTTTATTTTGTTTAGTGAAGCTGCACAAAAGATGAATGCCTTTGCCCGATTGTTGCCAAAGTCTTTTCAATGAGTGAAATGTGTACTTAACATGCTTTGTTTTTTCTCAAGATTTTTTTTTTATCCCCCACTTTTATTCACCTGGCTGATCCAGGATGACTCAGCTTGTTGTTTGCAAAAGGCTTGTTGACCTTCAAGACACACACAAAAGGTGGAGAGAGAGTCAAAAGGTTGAGATGGAGAATGATGCCTCGATGTCTAGTCCCGAACAAACCTTGAGTGATTTCTTTGTCACAGGCCGCATTTTAGTTATGATTCCCCTCGAAGTACCATGATAACTAGGAAGTAATATAATTTATGATTCTCTATTACATATACTGTACACAAAAATTTAAATGTTTTGAACTGAGAAGCCAGTAAAAATCTTTTGGCAATAATTTACATTTTAAAGGGGTGGTGCATTCAATTTTAGTAATTTATGTAATAACTAGGGATGTCCCAATCCGATCACGAGATCGGAAATCAGACCTAACGCGCCATTTTTCCGAAGATTGAAATCGGGTGAAAATAATCAGGTTTTTATTTAAAAATATAAATTATGTTTTTCTGCTTCATGCTTGTACAACGCCACAGCCTCTCACCCTCCCTCCTGCTAAGCTATGCTCCAGCACCCCCGCGACACCTGTGAGGAAAAGCGGCATGGAAAAGGCGGCACGGTGACCCAGTAGTTAGCACGTCCGCCTCACAGTTCTGAGATCAAGGGTTCAATCCAGGGCTCTGGCCTTCCTGTGTGGAGTTTGCATGTTCTCCCCGTGCCTGCGTGGGTTTTCTCCGGGGAATCGGGTTTCCTCCCACACCCCAAAAACATGCGTGGTAGGCTGTATGTCTCATTGTGCCCTGTGATTGGCTAGCAAACAATTCAGGGTGTACCCTGCCTACTGCCCAGAGTTAACTGGGATAGGCTCCAGCACCCCGCGACCTTCGTGAGGAAAGCGGCATGGAAAATTAATGAATGAATTAGGGCTGTCAAAATTATGGCGTTAACAGGCGTTAATTAATTTTTTAATTAATCACGTTAAAATATTTGACGCAATTAACGCAGATGACCCGCTCAGACAGATTTAAATGACGGTACAGTGAAACGCTCACTTATTGTGTTTTATGGAGTTTTGCCGCCCTCTGCAGGCGCTTGGGTGCGACTGATTTTATAGGCTTCAGCACCCATGAGCATTGTGTAATAGGGTGTGTCAAGAAATAAAAAGTTGAGAAATGAGAGGGGGCCCTTTGTTTTCAAGTTGTCTTATGATATACTTGATCATAATCAAAAGCAAAAAAATAGTTTTGACTTTATTTACCTACCCCCTTTTTTGATTGAAAAAACAGCATTGTTTTGGCCGTTTTTGCATTTTGTGACCATTTCCGCCTAAACCCTGTTTTTTCAGATATGTAATTTTTTATGCAATATTTATCATCTCCATTTAAAACCAGATATTTACTACAGTTGAAAATGGTCCCTTTAAAAATAAAAAAATGGTCCTTTTAAAAATTAAACTTATTTAGTTTCCAATAAAACTTTTACTCTTCTAACATACCAAGACATGCTGCCAGCCATCACAGATCATTAAGAGAACACTTTGTACCCGAACATATTTGAATTGAACTGTTGAACCTTTTTATTGATAACTCCTATTGAGATGGGTCCCAAGACCAGGCATGAGGCTGGTACTAGTCTGGCTGATGCGACAGGTCCAGGAGAACCGATGATACAACCTGAGCTCCCTACCCTCCGAGGTGTCCTGAGGCATGGCATCTACCTGCAGTAAAAGAGGCTGTTGGAGGATGGGGTGGATAGGAGGAACTACAGCATCAACCAGCTGGTCAAGGATGTCAGTGTGGAGTTGGTGGGCTGTTGGCAGAGGGCAAATGCTCAATTCAGTCCCCCGGTCACCATAACAGACAAGTCCATAGAACGGAAAATCCAGGTGGCCTGGACTGCTCTGGAAAACTTCGCCTGGAACAGAGGGGGCATGAATTGGTCACCAGCATTGCCTCAGAGTGAGCAAACCATGCAGAGGACCGGACAGTCGGCATGACGGTCAACTGCACCACCTTGGGCTGGGTGCGGAGGCAGGACAGCTCAAACAGGACATTCCTTAGACCATCCACCCAGCTGTTGTTGACCTTTACTTTGAACCAGCAGGGGAAGTACACATTAATTATGAAGGAGACAATCTCCTTCAGTCTCGCCAGGAGCTTGCCCTAAAGGAGTAAAGGTTTTATTGGAAACTAAATAAGTTTAATTTTTAAAAGGACCATTTTTGTATTTTTAAAGGGACCATTTTCAACTGTAGTAAATATCTGTTTTTTAATGGAGATGATAAATATTGCATAAAAAATTACATATATGAAAAACAGGGTTTAGGCGGAAATGGTCAAAAAATGCAAAAACGGCCAAAAAATGCTGTTTTTTTTTCAATCAAAAAAGGGGGTAGGTAAATAAAGTAAAAACTATTTTTTTGCTTTTGATTATGATCAAGTATATCATAAGACAACTTGAAAACATAGGGCCCCCTCTCATTTCTCAACTTTTTATTTCTTGACACACCCTATTGTGTAAGTAATTATTGACATCAACAATGGCGGGCTACTAGTATAGTTTTTAATTGAAAATTTTACAAATTTTATTAAAACGAAAACATTAAGAGGGGTTTTAATATAAAATGTCTATAACTTGTACTAACATTTTTCTTTTAAGAACTACAAGTCTTTCTATCCATGGATCGCTTTAACAGAATGTTAATAATGTTAATGCCATCTTGTTGATTTATTGTTATAATAAACAAATACAGTCCTTATGTAACGTATGTTGAATGTATATATCCATCTTGTGTCTTATCTTTCCATTCCAACAATAATTTACAGAAAAGTATGGCATATTTTATAGATGGTTTGAATTGCGATTTATTACGATTAATTAATTTTTAAGCTGTAATTAACTCGATTAAAAATTTTAATCGTTTGACAGCCCTAGAATGAATCAATGCTTCATGCTCATACAACGCCACAGCCTCTCACCCTCCTTCCTGCTAAGCAGTGAAGCCAAACTGGCCAGCTTGTTTGGTACTTAAAGTTAACGATGACTGAAAGGTTTGTAACTTTGATCTTGCCAGAGAAGCTTGGTAGCTCTACGATCAAAGGCCCAAATTTGTCAATCATAGTTTAGCTTGTTAAACACTAGCGGTTGTGGGCTGTGGCAGTTCATTTTTTAAGTGAGAGGCTGTTCTCAGCAGCGTGAGCGGATTTGAGTGGACTCACTCAATGACGCAGTTAATAAAGGCAAGCATTTTTCTACCTTATTCTTGTTTAAAAATAATTCACATTATGTAGGCGGCAGAGGTTGCGCTAGACTTTTTCGTTGTATGTCATTTTGACTGACAGGGTCATAAAAATCCGGTCATAATCTATTTTTACCTGTCACTTAAATTTTTAAAATGATGATAATGACATTGTGGTGACCCTTTGTTTGGCATAATTCACCTTCCGTACTTGTGTGTCCATTTGGCCGAGCGCGTTACCGGCTACGACACAGTCACGTGACAGAGACACTTAAGGGCCGCGCGCGTTCCGGCTTGAATAGAGAGTCACAGAGAGCAGCAGAGCTACAGCGGCTGGACACAGCAATTCGAGCTAACAAGACTCTTAACATTGCATACCGCTTCAACATATTCAATAGTATTTAGTTTTCATTCATTTTAAATTAATATTCTGTCCGAACAAGCTTAACAGAGAATCCACACCGTGCCATCACACATCAAGCAGATGAATATGTAACTTTTTTCTCCGCAGTGACAAAAACAGCTGACTGTGGCCCCAGTTCACCTCTTTTATCAACACCATCGTCGTTTTGGGGCTTTTTGAAGAAACTTCGGACACTCAGTTGCCTTGACATTTTTCAGAGTAAGGCCAACGACGTCATGCATCAAGAGAGACAATAGCTAACTAATATGCTCACTCGCCACCCTGTGGTCTGGGGTGTGAATTGCAACCTGTTGGACTTCAGTTTTTTCCGTCACCGTTTTAAAAAATCGGTCAACGACGGAAAATATTCGGTTAACGCGACCCCTGGTAGGCGGCACGGTGGGGCAGTAACATGTTTGGTTTTGTTTTGGTTTTTAACAAAAAACTTTTTTCGGTATCGGATCGGGACTCTGTATGGGCAGATTCTTAAAATCAGGTGACCCAGACTCTGATGTAAAAATATGCGATCGAGACATATCGAGAAATAACGTTGAGGGCCGTTAGAAGTTAAAACAGTAGGAAGGTTGTTCATGTGTTTAAAACAGTAGGAAGATTGTTCATGTGTTTAAAGTGTTGTAAATGTTAATATACCAAAGGTACTGTGTGGTGAATGTAAAAACTGTTCATTTCTAGAGCAACTAAGTTTCGTATATCACTGTCAATGGTAGCCACAAATTAACAGTAGGCAGGTGTTCAATGCAATCGGCTAGGCCCACTGATGTACTGTATGTTCATTGTTTGACAGTCCTCACTTCCATGGGCACCATGAATAAATTGATCGAACACAAATCCAACCTGATCTCGAACAAGAGCATAATTCTGCTTTAGTGTTATTACACACACTTCAGCGCAATTGGTGGGCTCTACATCAGAATCTAGTAACCAAGCTCATAATTTTTGGTGTTTAAGAAAGGCTTTCCTAAAGGAAGCTAAAAAAAGAAAGACACTGTGACTGTGTGTGGTAGCATGTGTGTGGTCCTGACCTGTCCAGAGATTTTGGCTGTTGAAAGGCCAAAGTGTCTCTCTCTCCAGCTGACTCCACTCTGCCGTCGCCTTTGAGTGTCCATGTGTGTGTTCTGTCTAAGGGCATGTGTACCAGCCTTCGTATGCGTTTGTGTGTTAAGATGGAGAGGAGAGTTGAAAGGTCTTTGGGTCGCCGTGTCAGTAGATCTCCTGCAGACGCCGCAACCTCGCTGTGGCAGCTTCCTGTCGCCAAGTCCAGACCAGGCATTGCTATAAGTTGCCACCGGGTCAACTACATGACCCTTGAACCTAATCTTACACTCCCAATGCTTCAGTGCACATCAAAAAAGTATTTTGAGGGGGCTAAATTTGAGTGGCATTTCAGTTAACATTGATTAGCAATATTGTTTTGATGTCTGTGGAAATTGAGCTCAGTCACGGAACAAATTATACTTGCATGTAAAGGTGCCTCTGCAGTTAAAACTAGGGATGGGAATTGATAGGATTTTTACGATTCCGATTCCTTTATTGGTATTGCTTAACGACTCTATTCTCTTTTCTATTCTAATTTGGGGGGAAAAGAAGAACAAACATTTTGATTGGCATCTAGTTTGTTTAATCAGAAGTCAAAACCTTACAAACTCACAGCAAGGTCAAAAGAGGCCCAAAGCATCAGATGTTAACCGTGGCAATATGTAACTGTGGACAATAGACAAGAATGTGTAACATTTTATTGAAACATTTTTTTAATAGAAATAAAAAACCCTCCTTTTTAAAAGGACATATGAGCTGATAGCACTAAAAAATAATAGTAATAAAAACTGATACTGTCAAATACAACAGAACACTGCATAGTGCCAATGTGCAAAATTAACAGATTATCTCTTTTGTTGTCCAAAATATTAACAAGTTTATAATTAGGTTGGTGTAATTACATAAGGACAGTTGGCTCTCATACAGTATAAGAGGAATTTTAGCACAATCATCCTTTAACCTAGATTTGTTAACTTCCTAGACATAGTTGGCAGTGTTTCCCCTAGGATTTTTTGAAGCTGTGGTGGTGGGCTGCATCGGAGTCGGACAGCCTCACCATGTCGTGCCACAGCGAATTTTTTTTTCTTCATTTTTTCCCCCAAGAAGAACCATAACAAAGATATATTTGAAATATTTCATTGGCCAGGCTAATGTTGTACCTCTCAGCTACAGTACATGTATGTAAAATGCGTAGCTGATTACAGCTACGTTACCCGATGTACTAATGCAACTTTTTTTCTCGTGGCAATAGTACGACTTACATCTCGTAGTGACTCAGGGTTGGCAACCCAAACTGTTGAAAGAGCCATATTTGACCCCCAAAAAAACACACAAAAAAACTGATACAGTATGTCTGGAGCCACAACAAATTAAAAGCCTTTTACAAGCCTTATAATTATCGATACTAGCTATATTAGCCTACTATAGAAATACGTAATTAGCCTTCATGATTAAATGTTTGTTTTCCCTGCAGTGGATCCTATAGAGAATGACGCACCACGTGACTACTCTGTTGTACTATGCCACCACAAGTTTAACTTCATTACAATATTAATGAATTGAAAGAATGTTTGTGTCATGTTTGTCCTCCTAGAAATCCTATTAAAACAAAAAAATATATTTCCCTCCCCCATCTTTTTCCATTTAAAAAAAAAAAAAAAAGCTCCGAAGCATCGCTAAAGAGCCGCATGCGGCCCGAGAGCCGCGGGTTGCAGACCACCGTCGTAGTCCTCCTTTTTCCTTTTATTTGACCCTCATAAGTACTACATTACCACAACAATAACAGTCCTTCTGTCAACTGACCCATTTAGAGCACTGGGGGAATTCTAATAGCCGTGTAAAGAGTTTTACTTGATTCGGTGAGAAGGTGAATAGTTTTTTCCCCGTTGTTCGTAAACTAAATTTCCACACAAAGGCACGTCGAGGTACCATTAACTTAGCAAGGAGAGGTATGAGAGTCATTTTTCGAGTGTCCCAGAGCTCGCGAAATTTGGGTGGGGGGGCGCATTTATCAAAGTTTCGTCAGCCGTAATTGTCTGAAGTTGGCGCGCCGGTGTTGTGCCGAAAAATAGCCACTCCACGTGAAATGTCCCCCCTGACGGGAGCGCCCACACGTCACTCGTACAAACAGCCTTTTCTTACCAATCGATGGACACAGAAACGACGTTCTTGTACCGTGAATATGTATCATTTTACTCTGCTTGAACTGATAAATCGTTTACTGTGACCAACGCTCTGAAAATAGAGCAAGGCTTTATTTTGGGCCCTGCCTCTCCGCAGTCTCTCAGCGCAAGTTAGTCAAAGTTTGCTTTCCGTCCAAGACGGCCGTTCACCGCTCACTTTCGCCGAAAAGTCCGATCCAAATTATTGTAATGCCCCGGATATGGGCAAGAAGGAGAGAAGTCTGTATTTGCTTACCCACTTTATTGTGGTAACAATAATAAAGAAAAACAATAACAAAATAACAGCGGGCTGCTACAACATGCGACCGCTATCTCTCGCTATCTCGCTCGTTCTCCCATTCTTCCTACTCGTTCCCCTTGCGTCTCTTAAGGGGGGGCCTGCATAGTTACGAACATTAGGCTACAATACACAATGAATAGGTGTCCGCTGAACTCCTCCCACTCGGCTGCCGCTAGTTTGAAGCGGCCTTAAATTTTTTTTTTTATTTAAATAAATGAATAAAATACATCTCATTTGCCAGGCGTGGCGGCTTACATTTTAGTGTGGCGGTGCGCCACAATCTGTTGAATATAGGGGAATCCCTGGTTGGGGTACCCTATGGAAAGGCCTTCTGATACTGAGTAGAATAAAAGTGGTTTGGGACTAATGGGACCATCCTATTTCGAATTACGGGCGAAAATAAGCTAATGGCGTACCGCAAGCAACACGTCACTTCCGCTCATTAATATTCATGACATTAGCTACTGTTGCTAAGTAGGGAAAAGCCACCGTTTGTCCCTAATAGGAAATGAATGGAAATCGTGTACGAAAGAGATGTTTACAGAGCTAAACCTTCCAATTCTCTCCGAAAATGATGTGCCTGGTGCCAAACTCACTGGCAAAGATGTGGAAGAACATAAAAATGTTCAGTTAAAGAGCTCTAACTGAGAGCTTCAGTGTCCAAGGCTGAAAAAGCCGAAAAAAAACAAGCCGACTTAAGCATAGCCTTAGCTTTTTTATCGACGCAACTGACAATGACATTCTCCTGTTTCAACAAGCTATCCTTTACCATCAGCCCTTTCTTTCTTATATATCCTCTGGTTGTCCTACGTCTCTGACCGTTCTTGGGGGTAATTTAGTTAGCTTTGTGTAGCGATCGCAAATACTACTCTTTATTCTATAATTTTTTTACACTTCCCCCTTACTAAAGTTGTTTTATATAACAGAAACGGTAACAGTGGCAGTCAGATACCATTGTAATTCTTTTCAGGTCATTCATTGTCAGACAGAAGCAGTACGGCACAACGTTACGCTGAAAAAATAAGTAATAAAAATATAAAAATGGCTTACCTCTCTGTCCTCTGAAAGACCATGCCAACCCAACAAAATGTGTAATGCATATGAAATGTGAATGGATTCACCGAGTTGGTGTTAAAGTCCGCGCAAGTTGATCCATCCGACCGACCGACTGACCTAACCACCCACCCACCCACCCACCCACCGACCCACCTACCTACCTACCCACCTACCCACCTACCTACCCACCTACCCACCCACCCACCTACCTACCTACCCACCTACCTAAGCCCACACCCTCAAGACCCACAGCTTGTGACCATAGGTGAGGGTAGGAACGTAGATCGACCGGTAAATCGAGAGCTTCGCCTTTTGGCTCAGCTCCTTCATCACCACAACGGACCGGTGCAGAGTCCGCATCACTGCAGGAATACGATAGGCTTTTGGGGAGAAATCACCATTTCTTTAAGTAGTGATAATGAATAATGACCTGGCCTGTGAAATTTGACACAAAATCACTTGGGGATGACTCCTCAGATTAAAATTGGTGAGTGGTCACTCTTTGAATAATGATGTGGTTGTGCTTGCTTTATTGAGTGTATGTGACATGTGAAAATTACGTGATGTAATTCGTGCTGCTTGGAACCTATAAGAGAAGCATTAGATAAACTGCCAAACAATTCCATGGAAATGAAATGCAAGGAACCGCTCTAGGAACCGATTCTCGATTCTCATCTCTAGTTAAGATGTCCTCACTTACCTTCCTAGCCTCCCTCCGCGTTGCCCAATCAGAGATATCTCTGTCAATAAGGCGGCGGGTACTAATGGTAGGATTAGTCCTCATGCTGACAGCCCGCATCACTGAGCAGACAAATGGCTACTGTGAACGGAGGCACAAGTTAAAACGCATACACACATACCCACGCACATAAACACCAGTGATGTAAGTGAAGGCCTGTTAAAATGACTGATATTGCTTGTGCTCCTATGTGGTGTAAGTGATATCTTAATGGAGTTCACAAGCAGTGTATTGACTTGGGTGTTACTAAGTACCTGAGATCCAATAGTCAAAAATCCCCTTTCCTCATAGTCACTTTGGTCCGAAATAATTTTCAAACCTCTTTTGTGTTAGTTCATCTTTTTATTTGCGTAATTTAATACAATAATATCAGAAAAAACTGTTGCTTTTTCAGTGGATCAGAATAGGTCAATTTGTTAATACTGAGTGGGAACTTCATTTTTAGTGTGCTTTACATAAAAAAAAACAAAAAAAAACATAGCAGATCCCTTATTTTTTATTTTATATTTTATTTTTTTTACAAAAAGAAATTTTGTTGTTGTTCTCTCGTCTCTTTAGACGGACATCTTGATCTTGAGTTGTGATGTGATAACAGATGTAGCACTTCATGAGGTGGTCGATCTTTTCCGGGCCCATGATGCAACACTGGCCATGCTGATGAGCAAAGGCCATGAATTCACAGAGACGGTGCCAGGCCAAAAGGGCAAAAAGAAAACGGGTACGTAAAAAGGCATACCATTTTCTATATGATACTAGACATGTGTCTGTTAACTGTTTCAAGGTATACCCTGGTATGAAGGTATCACAGTTTCAAAAATTTTTCGTTTTGAATTTTTAAATTTCCGTTTTTAAATTTTCCGTCATACCGTTACTACGGTATTAGCTATTTTTGTGTCCAAAAGTGATAAATCCCTTGCTTGCAGCTGCAGGCCTTACCTCTCCCCCTCTGGTTGTCGGTCAATGACTCAGAGAGTCAGTTGTGCTACGTGATGGCTGGAGGAGGTGAAACACCTGAACTTTTCCCCCATCAAAGAAACCAAAGTCATTGGTATTTGTATTTGTATTTATTTTGATCTCCATTAGTTGTAACAGGTACATCTACTCTTCCTGGAGTCAATTCAGCCTGCTCCGTTCAAACATTTACACCAGTGCTTGCCTCACCAACCAAAATGCATACAGAAAAAAATAACAATAAATAAAAACCCACCCCCTCCCCTCCCTCCCTATCCATACACTCACACACACACTCCTACATATAAATGCACATATAGTACAGACATACACATTACATATATCTCTATACATATCTATATATTACATGCATGTACATGTACACATGTACATGTACAGAAAAGACCTAGTTTTTGTTTTCCTGACGTTCATTGAAATGATCTGGCTCATGGCGGTTAGTTATTTCGATTCAAAATTCATTACTAATAAAATGTCTCTTCAGAAGGAACTTAAACTGGTTTTTACTGTTTGCAGAAATAATTTCAATTGGCAAAGTGTTCCAGCCCAACATCGCTCTATACATGACTGAACTTTTTCCATGGTTTGTTTTGACATGAGGTTATATGAATCTACCCCCCATGGCATGACGGGTTTCATGTTTATGTTCATCAGAACTTTGACATAATTTATGGAAAAGTACCTTTGGAATTTTAGTCGTAACAATATTTCTAGTAAAAGTAAGCAATGAGGCCGTAAATATGTCTTTAACTTTTAGCCAAGACAATGTGTTGTGCATCCAGTTTACATTAGTTCTGAGTGGACAACGAAGCACACATCGAGCTGCTCTAGTTTGGACAGTTTGTAAAGTCTTTATATGTGTTATAGCAGCACATGACCAAATCTCAGAGCAGTAATCTAAGTGCGACAACACAAGTGTCTTTATCACATCTGCTGTCATGTTGAGAGGCAGCATCTGAGAACATCTTCTTACCATTGAGAGACTTTGACCCATTCTGCGAAGTACTTTACGAATATGTTCTGACCATGATAGTTTATTGTCAATCTCAACACCAAGAAGTTTTGTCACCTGTAACTGTTCAACACTAATGTTTTTGACAACCAGATGTAGTTTGGGTTAAGTTAACAGCATATGTTTGGTTCCAAAGACCGTACTTTTTGTCTTGTCAACATTTAGGACTAGTTTGTTATTCATAACCCAATCAGAAACAGATTTTAACTCTTCCATCAAAACATTTTGAATTTCTTCGACTGTAGCTTGTGATGAATAAATGGTTGAGTCATCAGTGTACATGGCTATTTTTGCTTTTTTTAACACCAATGGCAGGTCATATATAGAAAACAGGAGTGGTCCTAGGCAGCTTCCCTGTGGTATACCACAGTGAACATTTTTCCAATCCGATAAGCTCCCTTTAAAAAAGACAGCTTGCCTCCTGTTTTCAAGATAACTCTTAAGCCAGAGTAGTGCTGCTTGACCAAAGCCAAAACATTGCATTTTTTTAACAGGAGGTTGTGATCAATAAGATCAAAAGCTGAGCTAAAATCCAGCAGTACCGCTCCTGCCAGCCTTCTGTTATCTAATGCCGTCAGCCAATCATTTGTCATCTGTGCCAACGCTGTAGCAGTTGAATGCCCTGCTCTGTACGCATGTTGGAAATCTGTGTTTAAATTATTACCTGAGAAATATTCTTGAATTTGGTCAAAAACAATCCTTTCCATAATTTTACTCAGAGCAGGTAACAGACTGACCGGTCTACTGTTAGGACCACAGAAAGGTATGGCTGCACTTTTTGGTAATGGTAATTGGTAATACTTCGGGTACAGAAAAGTTAGAGATGGCCAAGGCTGAGAGGAAGAGGGCCAACAAACATGTAAAGCATATTTGCGGAGGGTGGCTGCCAGAGGAGGTAATACCTCCAATATGATTTTGCTTTATTCAAAATTAAAGGTCAGTATGAATGAATGAATGAATTTATTGTCATTTATGTCAGTAAATGCTGGTACGAACATTTCCCACCTGCTAAGACCGTTAACTCCAGCGTGTTTGGTGTGTCTAGCGGTGGTAAAACAAAAACAGAAATTGGACAATAATTCAATTATTTTGTTCTGATAATAATAATTTTGAGCTGTGGCTGAGGGTTTAGGCTCACCTGAAGGACTGCATTTATTTTATTTAGAATATTTCATTAAACTTATGTTCCAATTTGCTAATATGTTGTTTTGAAAAACAAACATCCTGATCAATGGTAAATAAGTTGTTTTTTTTTTTAATCCAGACATCTCAAATTAACACGTTAGAGCTGTAATTGCAATACCGTGATACCGTGATATTTTTGCTTAAGGTTATCATAACTTCAGAATGGCACATGCCAAAATGATACATTTTGTCTATTCGTATCGTAGTCGAATTCACTTTTTTCTAATTTGCAGGTGAGCAGCGAGATTTTGTAGGTGTGGACCAAACAGGCCAAAGGGTTTTGTTTATGGCCAATGAGGTGGATCTGGAGGACGGTCTATCAATTAGAAAGTCCATCTTGACCAGGTAAGTAACATAAATCATCTTAATGCTGTCAATTTAATACTGAAATTGGCGTCTACATTAATAGATAGGTGAACTTGTCCAGTATACAATATAAGCAGTTTAAAATTATTGCGCGCACACACACACGCACACACACACCTACACACACACACACACACAAACCTACATTACTGTATTCCTTTTTATTAGGAGACCAGATGTTTTGGTTTCTAATCAGGATTTCTGTAGCTGGTGTGTGGGATATTTGTTACAGGAAGGGAACGTGAGGTAGGCTTTCATTTCCTCGTCCTAAAATGCTCGAATGTGCAAGAGCGGCGTTTTGGGAGCTCGTAAATACTTCATGGAGCCAAAGCCACTGTAAATTCTGGAAAATGAGAGGAGGGTCTAGAGCAGCTGCTTTCAAGCGTTCCTTGCACAGGGAAGTCCTCAGCCACTGACCTCACACACACGCACGCATATTTTGCTCATGCACATGATCGTCGTAGAAGAATGCTTCTGAAGAACACATGAATATAACCAAGACATTCATATTATGATGGAAACTGATGGAAAGAGCATTCATTTGGTATGTTGTCATGTGTGTGATCCCACAGCTAAACTTTTTGGGCTTCCATTACAGGTCTTAAAACCTCCATCTATTATGCATAAATGTCAAAGAATTATAAAAGAGCAACATATAAAAATCAAACAGCACAAAGTATTTCTTTGTCAGGAAATCAGAGACTAATTTCCGGAGTTTGGGATTTCTACTAGCCACTTGTGGGTTGTTTAAATGTAGTGAGACTGTTTTACACATCAGTTCCCTTCCAGCACATACACGTTTTTATCATCCCCCACCTCCTTTTTTTAATGTTCACGTATAGTTTGTCTGACATTTGCAATGTTAATGAGTTTTAATTTTATGTCCTTGATTAAAATTAGACCTAATAGGATCAACAAACACAAAAAGTGTTATTGTGACATTAGTAAAAATACATTCATACATACATTACGTTCACTTCTCCAGGCATCCTTATTCCTATAAAAATAGCCCTACAATTAGACAGAAAAATAAGATATTTTTTATACTGTTTTTTTTTTTTTTTTTTTTTTTTTAATGTATTGTTTCATAAGCCCTAAATCTTGGTCCATTGATGTCTAATTAATACAATCTTAAATTATTTGCTCATGTTATTCTCATGATTAGAAATGGTTGGCTTTGTTTGAGAATATCATAGCATCATGGCAGTGACTGTTAAAAATGTTGGACCAGTTAGATTTTTTTTCATCTGTTTCCAATGATGGCACAAAAACTTAATTAACTCACAGCCTGCACCTTTCAGTAACGGAGCGATTGCGTCAGTGCAATAACTACATTCGTAGGCAACCTGTTATCTCAGTTATATATAGTGTTTGTTAGGTCACCTTTTTTGTATACAGTATGTATGTGTACAGTATATTCTGTGTAGTTTTGTGTATTTTAATCTTATCACCGAATTAAAAAAATTAAATTGGATAACATGGCATTTAGGAGATGTGATGGCTAAAATCTTAGATTTGGCAAACATGACGGCCCGGCTGCCATTTCTTATTTTCCTCACTTGGCACTGAACCTTTTTGTACATGTTTGTTTCATTATGTAACACAGGCAAGGATCTAGCTCAGTTTCCGGATCATCAGTTTGCCAGACTATGCTAGTTCCACCAGCAGTAGACCATGTGTGAGTTTAAGCGGATTCAAAATGAGAATAAAAATAAAATGCATTAGACTATCTCGGAATTAGGGGAATCATAGGCATTTTTATTAAGCAGGCTATGACCAAATATCCTAACTAAGCCCCTCAGCCGTGTTGGGGCAGCCAAGGAAACTTGACCAATGAAGGCATTTGCAGTCATTCTTCAACATCTGACTCACCGTGGAGGTCTTCTTGCGAATAAACTATACGACATACCGTACAATTTAGAGCAAGAAATGGCGACCTGTGGCTCTTCTCATCACCCGAGGTTCTTAGAAGAACTTCAGTAGTTGTCATCAGTCCAATAATTGTGTCATGCTTGCCTGCCGAGGGACAAAATATCTGTTTCTTCCCGCCAGCAACTTCAGTTGCACTTGATGCGACCACAAGACATGTAGGTGCTTGTTATAATGTGAAACCCCTATAATATTGCCCTTAGTTTACCCACCCGCTGTATCGCAACTGGAGTAATAGGTCTGGTTCCTTTGACCGTTTGGTATTTAGATATACAGTGTTGGTGATGTTTTTTTTTTTTAGTTTTACAGTAAAGTTCAGCCAGGAGCGACAGACGGTATAAAGCAAACACCCTTCGATACAACAGTTATTGATACACTGGTCAGGAAATCAATCTGCGATATTCTGCCATGCAGCTATTAAAGAGAGAACCAAGATATTTCGTAATGGAAAAATAACCATTTTTATTTTGAGCTAACTTTTGTCTTCCTCACAGACTAGGACAATATTTCAGTGCAAAATGTCTGTAAATGTATACAGCAACACTTTATTATTCCAACATTCTTGTATACAAACGAGTGTCTGTCTTACATCATCGCCTGCCATTGGCAACGATAGATGTCCAATTCATTTAAACTTGGAGGAATGACTGAATGCTCATTTTTGCGTGCCATGGTCGAAGTTAATTGGATGTCTAGCGTCTTAACTGACATCCAATGTGTTGAAATGGACACTTCTCTAGTGTAAAATTGTAGTAGCAACCTGTTGGTTCCTATATTAAACAATGACACATTTTGCATATCGATAACCTATTGGGATACACTGTATCATGTCAATAGATTGCCACACCCCTAGTCTAAACTGGGGTTCACTTATTATTTTACTTTATTTGAATCTTTATGTTGGACTGTCGGGAGTTTGTTATGAGCTTCATTCCCCCTCACTAATTTGGGTGTTAAAATTTAAAATTTAATTTTATACACATCCATTTCATGAGCCCTTTGTGTCAGCATATCGTCGTACAGAAGCACCTGTTCTTGGTATCATCCTCCACCTTTACTCCCACATGTCGGTGATGAACAGCGATATCACAAGCGCAGAGTCCAATTTCCAAGAGAAGCCCACAACACACCTGTGTAATATCTTATGAATAAATACATTGAAAACACACACAGAGCCGGCCTTTGTGTTTGCTCGCGCACATGTGGTTTAATGCTTTTGAAAATGGCATCACACAGAGAAGGAACGCACACAGTTTGATGGATGGCATTTGGTTGTAAACGTGTGTGACCAAGCAATCCTCTTGAGTCACACTTGTCAAACTGCATGGAAGTTCTGTTTTAATATCAATGTTAATTTCCCTGGACAAGTTATGATTAAGTTGTTCTTCTTCCATTGAACCAGTTCAACTTCCTCAATGATGATATTCCCTCAGAAATTGCATGCAAATGGAAGATTGATATTGTTAAGGTGAAATCTCAAAGTGAAGAATTAACAAAGAACTGTAAGGATGGTTAATCCATTAAAATATAGTATAACATAATAAATTTTGGATTTTTTTTGTGAGAACTATTATGAAAGGCGTACTCAGCCCAAGATCATGAAAAAAGTATTGATTCATGGAGTTGATTTTTGGTGTAAACTTTCCTAACAATAAAATTGCTTGGTTTTGTATAATTATGCCTGTAGTGAATGTAAATGCGTGTTAAACCGTATATTTATTTCCCATCTTAATCCAACCAGGCCATTTTCAGAGGTGTGTGTATTGACCCTCATGACACGACCATTTCACCTTATGTGTTTTTTACAATTAGAGCAAAATCCAGAAAAGCCTCTCTCTCTCTCGCTTGGCGTGTTCGAGTACTTCGGCATCCCGCAAGGGAGAATACGATCATCTCGCATCAGCAGAATCTCCGTTTGCCCACCTGCCTCTCATCCTCGTTGTCTAATTTTGTATCGAAATGCGTCCGAATCTCTTGTGCTTACAAGTGAACATTAACCATTTCCCCCAGGAAAGTGGCAACAAATTATTTATTATTTCTCTGTGGCACGGCAGCATATGCGCCACGGACTGGTACCGGTCCCCGACCCGATGGTTGGGAATCCCTGCTGATTGCTATTACAGGACTGTATTATGCTAAAAATATCCAAAAATCTTTGAATTTAGATCAGAACACTACGACCTATTACCCGTCCAAAAAGCATGAGTGCCCTCTAGTGGAGAAAAAAACATTGTTACCACTGTATGGTATAATGGAGTCATGTGCCGGCATCTCCGGCAAAAATAAAGTTAATATGTAGAATAAAGTAAAAAGTATTGTGTGGTAAAATTACTCTAAGAAGTACATTTTTCTCTAAAAGATACTCAAGTAAATGTAACGGAGTAAATGCAACGTGTTACTACCCCTTCCGCAAATAGTTGCAGACCTTCTGTCTCAATTAATAGTCATGCTCAGATCTCAGACAAGCAGTCAGGCTCACGGACATGGCGCATTAGTCATTTTAAAGTAGTGGGACTTGCCAGACATTCTTCGGTTCTGTTTTGGAAATGAAAATCAAGGTTTTCGTGTCAAAGCTTCACCGTGCATAGTGAACCGCCATGTCTGCTTTTCATTTTGTCAAAGCTGCGTGATTGTTCTGTGGTAATGAGACACAGACCTTTCAAATCAATAGCTTCCAACCAAATACAATCTAAATAACTAAATAGAGTGTGTGTTGGAAAATGTATTACAGCCGTGGTCTCTGTGTATAACAACAGTTTGCCGTCTTCTGTTTTTGGGAAGGGGGACCCCACCCTGCCGTTTTTTACGATCGAATAATAAACGGGGGGTGGAGGAGGAGTATGAGTGTGGCATAAAGGGGAGAGGGTGGATTTGTTTCTTGAAGCCTGAAGGATAACGTGGTTTTCTTTGGCTCTCGCTTCATAAATGTCACGTTTGTTTGTGTACGACTCCCCCACCTATATAAAGCTGTCTCCCCCCCCCCGGTTACAGCCTCTTGGAACCACGGCCAACCTCTAAGGTAGCCTACACAGGACAGTAGACAAATATGATCACCCTCTTGGCTTTAATGTCAGTCTCTAACTACGTCTGGCTTGCATCATGTAAGCCATCCTGTACTGTGACAGGGTTTGTAGTGGAGAAAGAACCATAAAAACGTGTATAGCAAGAGTGTCAAGAACATGTTATTTTGTTTGTCAACGCTTCAAATAAGTGATTGTGTCCTATCCTAATGTTGACTGTTCGAATGTCCGATGTGTCTGCAGACATCCAAGAATGCTCATCAAAACAGGCCTCATGGACGCTCACCTTTACTGCATGAAAAAAGCAGTGGTGGACTTTCTAACGGAAAACAAGTGAGTTCAGCCATTTCTTAATCAATCAGCAGCATGGTGTTCCCTGTATAACCTTGTGTTTTCTTCCCTAACATTCTGAAATGAAATTAATTTAACAAACATTGCCCAGACATGAGCGCACGATCACCGCTTAATCTGTAGCAAATGTTAAAGAGGGTTACAAATAGTGTGTGAGGCTTTGAAAGGTCCTGTTAGCAGGGTATTCTACCAAGGCGTTAATTTGTTTTACAACGTGTCACTGAGGCAGGCTGTAAGGCCTTTAGCCTCTAAAGTAGAGCGGTGTCACCTGGCTGCCCACCGCTTCACAGCAGTGGTTGGACCAATCCGAAATTATCAAAGATTTGGCCTCTGCCGTGGAAATATGTATTCACGAGGTGTCGTTATTGAATTGGAATCACCCATGGTTTTATGTTACTCCACAGTATAATGCATGAGTGATGCTGATTATAGAAATTTCTAGAGTTGTCCCCAAAACATTTTGCACCGGAGTTCAATTCATCTGATTTTGAGGATCTGCCAATACCACTGCAATTTATTATCTTTTTTACAAAACATAGCTTTTGGTCTCTGTTGGCAATATCCTTGTCCACCTTGATTATTTTGTTGCTTTGTAGCCATTAAAAAAAACTTCTTAGAAACACAATGTTTTTCACCCGATTCTAATATTCTAGAGATGATGGGCCCGATTTCCAATCACGTGAGCGGATCGGGGACATCCCTTATCCTTTTACCTCTGGATTATTTGGTAGCTTGTGACCCTTAACTCATTCACTACCATTGACGGTGATTGATGTTATATTTATTTGAACTGGAAATGCTGGCATTGAGACATCTATATTTCACTGCTATTGACGGACTCGGCTCTAACAAATCAGCATTAACGCAAGCCCTCCCAGTGAAAATGGATTGGATGTCTACCGCCACTAATGGCGGCCAATAAGTTAAAACTAAAACAAATACATTTTATAAACACGATCTTTTCCACCCGATTCTGGTCTTCTGAAAATGCTGTGATTTTTGATCAGGTCATCAAATCATGACATCCCTAAAAGATTCTGTATTTGTAGCCTATTTTATGTCAAAGCTGTCCAAATGATGTTTCTTAACGTTCCTGATTGTTTTCAGGATGTTGCTCAAATTCCGGTATTGTGAAATCTGCAATTCAGTATAGTAATTTCTAAAGAATTCTGATGTTAAAATGGAAATTAAAAAATAAATAAATGGATAACCACATCAGCAATGGATAGTAAGGGTGTAACGGTACATATAATAGTATTGAACCGTTTCGGTACGTGGTGCTCGGTTCGGAACGGACATGTACCGAACGAGTCTCTGACTTAATAAAACCCTTACTTTTCGAGGCTGTGAGTTGGGGGTACAGTTTCTTTATGTAGATTATATTTACTCCATCTTCTCTACTATAATGAGGACCAACACGGTAGGACAGTATAAACCAGAAACGTCAATGGCGCGACAACATGGCCGCAGCAAGAACGCAGTGAAACGCGGGCGTTAGAGTCAATCAGCCAATGCACACCAGTCGCAGTGCGGCCGCATGTTAGATGCGTCCCAGAAGCGGCTCAACGCGACGCACGCGAAAAGAACGGCAGAGTTTATTATTTGACGCGAGACGCGGCCCTCCTGCGTCAATACTACTACCAGTAGCTAGGATCGGGCCGGAAGTCACTCGTGTAAAAATACGGTGGATCCGGTCGATTTTCAAAAATAATATGCAATCGTAACCTACTTTTTGAGTCCATCGGATCTCTTGAGTGGTAGCTCGGGGCACAGTTGACTTGTCTTTGTTGATTTACTGCTGTCTTCTCTGCTATAATAATGACCAACACGGCCCCGTGTTCAATACAAAACCCTCCTACCACAACAAAACAAGTAGGAACTAATATTCACATAGGACCTAAAGTTATACAACATAAAATATACAATATAAATGAATACTACATCACATTTGTAAAATATAAACACATAATAAAATAAATAGCCCATTTAAATAAAATAAATTGAAATGAGCTAAAACACCTGTAATTAAATCATAAGAATAATACACACATCCAGCTTCCACAATTAAATTTATTAATTTCTGTGTGGCGCTTTAACTTGACAAAATCCACCAATAAAGCTTTTGAAAACCGTTCATAAGAAAAAAAAATGTTTCATTGAGGCATTTCAATCTTTGTTATTGGGATTGCTCTTCTCTTTAGCACAGGACTTTTTTTCTTCTTTCTTTCAGAAAGAAAGCTGACCAAAACGCGGGGTCTGAAATTGCTGTTGGATTATCTTTAAATACCTGCTACTTTTTAGCAGAATTCTAGCTTTGTATAGGCTAATGTTCCTATTGTTGAAAGCACAAAAGTGTGTAATAAACAACTAGCACATTTTTATTTTGCATTTTGTTTTCTTACTGTACCGAAAATGAACCGAACCGTGACTTCAAAACCGAGGTACGTACCGAACCGAGATTTTTGTGTACCGTTACACCCCTAATGGAGATTTACCAGATTTGGTAGCTGCTTGTAGTCACAGCAAACATCAGACGAGGAATTCATCCTTTGACTGCTTCGCCAAAAGACACTCATGCAGTAAAATTCCAGCAGCAAAACTTTTTTTTTTTTTTTGCAAGAACTCCACGAAAGAAAATCTGCTTGTCTTGCTCTGATGCCATTTCAAAACTCATCTCACATGGCCAAGTCATCTAAATGAAGCGATAATTTGCCAGGTTTTTACATCTTCATATGCAGTTGCTATAGATCGTTTAGTTATTTGACTCTCTCGTTCTCCCTTTCTCTTTCTCCACGTTCCTCCTCCTTTCCCTCCAGAAGACACGGACACAGTAACTGTTGTTTTTCTCCTGTCATTCACATGGAAATTCTAATCCCCCTTTAAAAGAAAGTAAAGGAGAGGAGAGAGGTGGGGTGCGGGGTGTTGGAGAGGAGCATTGAGCACAACACAGTGCTGTGCAGAGAAAAGATGTTCCTCCTGATTAATCATAACCTCCTCATAAAATCATGATAGGTTCGCTGACAGTTTTTTTCTAATTTTACTATTTTTTTTAAAAATCAACTCTAAAGAGGCAAATGTTTGAATGGTGATTTATAATACTTGAAGTATGTATGTTGAAGTAAGTATGTTGTTAAAATCACGTAAGGTTTACAAATTCACCAAATTGAACTTGGCAAAAGCTTTTTTCATAATTCTAAGAGTGGTAAAATAGTGACATGCCTGCTTTACATTATAGCTGATCTAGGCTTCCTCCTCCTCTTGACTGCAGATCTATTTCATCAGTCCGCGGTGAGCTTGTGCCATATCTGGTGCGCAAGCAGTTTTCCAAAGCAATGAGTCGTCCAAAATGTAAAGATGACACTGATGAGCAAAGCCAGAAGAAGAGTGACAACTCGACAAACAATGGTGGGCATTTCAAACACACAAGGAGTACTGTTTCCTATTAAAACAAACATTTGTTCTGAATTGCTTTTACTTTATTAGCAGATGTAGGGATTTATAAACATGCTTATTGAATTTATAGTCTGTCTTGATACCATATTTTGTCATTAGTAGTAGTGGTTATTTATTCTCTGCAGATTGAGGCAAGTGTCTATTAGGGCGGTGAGCTTTAATCGTGTAATGAAAAATTACTACAGAATGTGTATACTTTGTGTTTTTTGTTACGATTTAAATCATGTTTGTTAATGGTTAAAATATTTGTGTAGACATTCATCACCGATGTCACTTCTTGACGTTGTATGGGCCATTCATGCGGATAAGCATTCATACTCCAGAGGAATCGGCCGGACATCCGATTCTTATCCATATCCAAATCGCATTTGGACTGTTCATACTGCATGGACAAAATCAGACGTGTCACATATGGGCAAACAAATCGGAGTTGACCTGAAGTGTGAACATAGCTTTAGAGAAAAATGCAAAGATATGCAGCGAGCAACAAAAAATATGTTGGAATGCCAATAGCTAAAAAGATGCCATTTTCACAGAGCATCCGATCATCAAAATTGCAACATATCCAATATTCTAACGGTACCCCTTGTTACAGTATGTGTTTGTACAGTCATTTTCTAAATAATACCAATCGAATGTGACTAACCAAATTAATCCAGGTTTTCAGTATATTTTTTGTTGCTACATGGCAAACAAGTTACCCTGTAGGTGTAGTAGATTCCCAGAAAACCAACAAGACCCAGAATTCATGATACACACACTTGCGCCGATGCAATTGGGCAATTATTTGAAAAGTACGTGCCCTTTTAATGAGTGTTTCAACAAGACAATGACCCCAAACACAAATTCTTACAAAAACCTGAACATGCAAAGTCTTGGTCCCAAACCAACAAAATGAATGTTATAGAGTGGCCAGCCCAATCTCCAGACCTTCATCCAATCAAAAACTTGTGAGATGACATCAAAAATGCTGTTTCTGAAGCAAAACCAAGAAGTGTATGAATTGTGGAATGTCGTGAAAGAATCTTGTAGTGGAATAACAGCTAAAAGGTGCCATAAGTTAGTTGGCTCCATGCCACGCAGATGTGAAGCAGATATGAAAAAAATGTGGTTATACAACTAAATAGTAGTTTAATGATTCAAAGGATTGCTAAATCCTAAAAACAAAAAAATAGAAAATAGTTCTGAGTTTGTAAAGTCAACGGCAGACACTTTTTTTTTTTTCTTTTTTTTTTTTTACACACCCCTTTAAACTAGTTGCCCAATGGACCTATCACAAAGCCCTGCCCCGTTGTGAAACTGTTAACCCAAGGCTATGTCAAATTCTCTCAGTGACAGATTGAGTGAACGAACGATTTATGGATGATGGCGGGAGTTCAAATTTCTGAATTATGGCAGAGAGGAGACCCTTATTATAGACAAGTTTCCGAGGTACTTCCTCTTTACTTCCGTATTTCTACTTGCGACTTCCGTTTTACACTTTCTCTAACCAAAACAACAGTGGAGCTGGAGTGGCATTACTCATCAAAATCCTTCAAAAAAGACAATTTGGAAATGCCGCATCCATCTGCCATCATCACGACATGGGAGGACAACACGAAGAGATGGCTAAGAGTCGCCACAACCAAAATAGTTTTGTATTTTATTGATTTAATGTCAGTGGATGGAAATGCAATGAGGGACTTAAAAAGCTCCCAAGCATCAAGTTGAATGTGTCCTAATACATGAATATGGGATTAATTTTGTTCATGAATGCAGATGTGGAACCAAGACAGTGCCACCGCAAAGCAATAACAGGTACAGTTATGTTCAATTTGACTACAATTCTGTGTGTTTTGTCACAGCTGAGATATCATTAGCTTTGCATTAGCTTCAACGATAAAGAAATGGAAAACACACTCATCTACTACAAGCTTTTTACCCTAAATGCATAAATTCAAGAATTGCACGTTTTTGTTTTCAGGTGGAAAACGCTCTTAGGCAAGGGATGTCATGTCGATGTGCCCCACAACAACACTTACATGGATAGACATATATCGAGACTATGTGCATTCTACCTTGATGACGGCTGGCTCAATTTATGCTCCACCTTCAATAATATTCTTCTAATAATGTTATCAATTGTGATTTATTGACCTGTTTTTCACATGCACCAGTTATTTTAAGTAAAACAAGAAATGTAATCATGTTGTCTGAAAGTTTTATTGCGGTCAATATCTGCAACAGAAAGTCCCGGAGTCTCCTCTACGTCGTGCCGAATCCGTTTTTGGAGATTCAGTGGCTTCCTCTGGTTTGATTTTGCAGTTTAAAACTTTGTCTAGTTCGACATGGTGTTCTATCTAAACCAGAAGTCTGTACCAGAAAATGTCAAAGATGGCGCCCCCCCAATTTTCGCCAAGGAAACTTGCCTATAATCGAGGTGAAATGCTACCACTCGCATCTTAAAAACGATAAGACCCACGGGCCGAATAATTATCAAGCTATAAGGTTAGCTACTTAGTAAGTTATGTCATATGTTCTGTCAGATTTTTCTCCCGAAGCTTTTGTGGCGATTAATAAGCAGTCTTTTACATTCAGTAGGATTCTCAATATGAACTTGAATACGACGTAAATAGATACTCAACATTGAGAGAGTGGCATGCATTCGACTTGACCGCATCCAAATGCTGTGTGTGTGAGTGAGTAGAAATGTCCTTTGTGTGCGTCCGTGACCAAACGTAAGTACATCCTCATTTTTTTATATAGTATAGAAAGTTTGTGGTGTTTACTTTGGACTTTCATTGCTGGGGTCTTGACAACTTAGATTGGTTATGTTTTATTCTATGTACTAGTATAGTGATAGGCTAGTTAACAAGTAGGCAGTCAAATGTTAGCAAACTAAGTTCATAGTTAAGTCTATGTTTTTACTGCATGCTATCAAATATATATGTGGCTGGAAACCACTTAGGTGACTGAAGTTCCGCTCTGAGATCCCCAATTTGGCCAAATTTCCAAAATTGTCCTATATGCATGTGTGATACATCATTAGAAAGCTTAAAATCTCAATTTTCTGGGGGATGAAAATTTTTGAACAGGAGGGCATTTTAAAAGAAATTTAAAAAAAGAAAAAAAAGTTCATGCAGCAAAACCTTAACTGGAGGTGAGAGCATGAGAGAGCAGAATTAAAGACGACACGATTTTAACGAAATATTATCGCGTACCTACCTTTTTTTTTTGGATCCAAAAACTCCATGTAGCATATATCACCGAGTGTCAAGACACAGCTGTGAATGGCCACAGCCGGATTTTTGGGGGATTATATGGGTGAAACATGGTAATATAACATGAGTCGCGATGCAGGAATTGCAGACATCAAGGAGTGGTCGAGATTTTCTTTTTCAAATATTTACCCTTTTAAACATTTTTTTTTCTTTCATTTTTTCTTTGTTTGGATCAATTATTTATCATCTAAAATATTGGGGAAAATGTGACTAACAAAAAAAATGCAATTAAGTGATTGTTATGAGGTAGATATCTGTGACTTATTTACAGACACAATGTTTTTCATTGTGATGTAATTTGTTTAAAAGTTTAAAATATGCGAGTGAATAATTTTTTTAAGTCGTTTTTTTTTTAAACCAAATATTAGACATCAATTAATGATTTTAAGCTAAAAATGACGGCCATTTCGAATAATAAATATAATTCTTTTTATGGCTGGGTTGAAACAAAAGCGTTTGCGCGACGTCTGTAAACGGGGGTTTCCAGGGTAAAACGAACAAATTAAAAATAATTTGGGGGCTTTTTGCTCCATTAATCTGCTATGGCAGCATATAGATATGTTCTATCAAACTCAACAGTTCTTTTGGGTCAAAATACAGCAGTTTATTTTAAAGAGCAGAAACTGTTTTTTCAGCCTTGTCTGTGTTTTCCGCCATCTATATTTTTACAAATCAATCATTAACTTGTGAGCAAGAATAAGTGTCATTGGGTGACTTTCTTGAGATTCAGTTCTTTATGTGAATGACGATAGAGCCTTATCCATTGCGTGCATTTGGCGAGCCTTCTTTTGGGCTTTGAAAAAGTCACAAATTCCTCCCCCCAATCTTTCAGGGTATCTGGTGTCAAAGTTACAGGTACCCCAGGCACCGCAATAAACCATCGGGAGTTTGCTATTTTAAAGTTGGAAAAAAGATGTTTTAAGGCCCAACCACACATTTTCCCTGTGCAACTCTACGGCTAGGTGTCAAACTTTTGTGATTTGGGGGCGTGGTTCTGCAATAGAGTTTGTATATCATTAGTGCTGGGTCTTGTTGGTTTTCTGAGACCACTGCACCTACTGGTAACTTGTTTGCCATGTAGAAATAATGAAATGTACTGAAAACCTGGATTCATTGGGTTAGTGACATTGGACTACTATTATTTTGAACACTACTTTATGTGTATGGTGAATTGTCTGATGGTTGGCGCTAACTCGCAATTTTTTTCAAGACCTAGCAACTGCTTCAGCACTTGTTGATCATAACATTTACTCCATCAAATTCTTTAAATTGTTTTTCAACAATTAGCACTAATGGCTGATTCTCCTGTCCCTCTTCCTAGAGCTTCTAATTTCATCACGCGACAACTCTCTCCTCCAATTGGCTCTGGAGCGCTCCTGCTGGAATGACCATCAGGGGGACATGAACGAGGCATACCATGGGGGTAAGCTTCGCTGCTACGTTCACATCATGGAACAGGGCCTCTGTTTCCGCGTCAATACGCTTGCCGCCTACATCGAGGCGAATCGCCTGGTAAGGCTCTAGGCTCTCCAGTGATAAGATAACAATTTCTCATGTCCTTGATTAATCACTCTCATTTTTTTTTTTTTTTTGCAAGGTTCCCAAGCTTTTGTGCGAAGAGCCAGCAGTCCACCCATCTGCTGTCATTTCAGAAAGATGTCAGGTTTGTGTCAGCGGTTGTTTCAACATTTTGTCTCGTGTTGCCTGGTCAGTTGAAGTTGTGCTAATTGTCTCCATATGGTCAGATGATCTCAGATTTTATATTAGATGTTGATGAGGAGTTCACATGTGTGAGTGAGTGACTATGAGTAATGTCTCTGTGCTCTGTCATCTGCTCAGATGGGATCCGACAGCATGATTGGGGCTCTTTGTCAAATCGCGGATAAGACTTCAATAAAAAGGTCCACTATCGGAAGCTCCACCAGCGTAAAGGAGAAGGTCAGAGTGACCAACTCAATCATCATGCATGGCGTTACCATTGAAGAAGGGTGAGAATACAATTCATACTCTTTTTTTTTTTTTTTTTTTTTTTTTTACTTTGAAGTGAGCTCAAAAATACACGCGGAGAAAGAATTCTTCCTTCAAGGCATGTTTATGCTCATGTCTTAATAATAACCTCAAAGACTGCGCAAGATTTCGTTGGTACATGCTTACTTTGTTTAATACTGATTGCAAATGTTTTTTCTTCTTGTGAAGACACTGTTAACACCCAAAACGTTTAATTATGTGGTTGTTTTCCACGTGTGGTATTTTGATTCCCTTTTTGTCAGTCATTCCCTCTGTTTGTAGCTGTAAAATCGTGAATGCATACCAGCATTCTAATTAACATTTGTTAATGTCACTGTTACCAAGCTGTAATAATAAATTAATAATAGCAACACATTTATCTATAGTGTGTTTTCAGCTAAAGTACTGTAGAGCCCTATCAAACCAAGTACAGGTACATATACTGTAAACATCAAAAGTGATTCTAGCTAGAGATGTCGATCGATCGAGTCCGATCACGTCATTTTCAAAGTATCGGAATCGGCAAAAAAACATCGGCCATGCCTTTTTTTTAATATATATATATTTTTTTTTTATTAAATCTTTTTCTAATTGTATTTAACGTTACAGACATAATATGTTACACTCATCCAGAGTCTTTAGTTTAGGCTTAAGGTAGGGTTATCAAATTTATCCCGATAATGGCGGTAATTAATTTTTTAAAAAATGTATCACGTTAAAATCTTTAGCGCAATTAATGCATGCGTTGCACGACCCACTCACGCATTGTCGCGCTCAATCTGTAATGGCGCCGTTTTACCTATATAGAGAGATGAAAGGCAGCGTACAATGATTAGAGTGACCTTTGGAGCCTTTTTTTAATAGGCTAAAGCCTTACAATCCCTCTCCCTATGATTAGAAATATCATGGGAAACAATGTGGGGAAGCAAGGTAGCAATTGATTCTTTTTTTTAACACCTCATGTTGTTTCCCAACGCAGAGAAGATATATCAATTGGTAGCACTACGCACAGTCGTGGTTCCACTTCCCATCATGCATTTGGGTTGAATGGCTGCAGTATCATTTACTGAAAGCTCAACAAATACACTAGATGGCAATATTTAGTCACAATATACAAAGTCACAAGTCTTTCTATCCGTGGATCCCTCTTACAGAAAGAATGTTAATAATGTAAATGCCATCATGAGGATTTATTGTCATAATAAACAAATACAGTACTTATGTACTGTATGTTGAATCTATATATTCGAGTTTTATTCATTTTTTTCTTAATGCATTGCCAAAATGTATATGATCGGGAAAAATTATCGGGAATGAATGGAATTGAATCGGGAGCAAAAAAAAAAGCAATCGGATCGGGAAATATCGGGGTCGGCAGATACTCAAACTAAAACAATCGGGATCGGATCGGGAGCCAAAAAACATGATCGGAACAACCCTAATTCTAGCCCCAAATCAATTTGAATATGATTCCACATTCTTGGCACACATGTCTTGGGTTTCATAAGGTTGGATTGGGAGCATTGGTGCGTACCATTTTCATATCACTCCAGAGACTTTTGATCTGACAGGGCCACTAAAGGACATTCATAGTTTCCCTGAACTGTCATGTCTGTGTGCTTAGGTTTTTTGTCGTATTGGAAGGTGAGCCATTGCTTCAGTCTGAGGTCCTGAGAAATCTGGACCTGGCTTTCATCCAGGATGTCTCTGTATATTTCTTCATTTTCTTTCCCTCAACGCAATTTTTTTGTTTCAGTTTCTCCCATTGAAAGACAACTCTACATGTTGCTTTCACCACCCTGCTTTACTGTACGAATGGTATTTGTCAGGTGATGAACAGTGTCTGGGAAGCTTTCACGCAAGGGAGTTCATCTTAGTCTTGTCCAACCAGAGGATTTTATTTCTCTGTATGCTCTGAAAGCCCTTCAGATGGCTTTTACTAATGGATGGCTTTCTTTTTGCCACTCTACCATTAGGCCTGATTGGTGGGCTGCTGTAAAAAAGGTTGTTCTCCTCTCCCACAGCTGGATATCTTGGTCACATCCCTGACTGCCACCTCCTTACTGATTGCTCAGTTTAGATGGGAAACGAAACCACAAACCAACTCTCTAAAAAGTCCTGGTGTATCAGTAATTCTTCCATTTAGATATGATGGAGGCTACTGCACTCACTAGAACCTTCAAAGCAGCAAAAAATATCTGTACATTTTCATATGTGGTTTACATAGAGGGTTTACAGACATTTCCTTTTACTTCATACCTAGAACATTATAATGGGGTCACGAGTATGAAGATACCTAACACATGCACTTACAGTATCTACCACGAATGTCTGCGACCAAATGCTTGCGGACTAACGTTGCTGACTGACCTTAGAAGCGATTTGCGGACAAATCCGTTATGTTTTTAATGATTGACCAATCACCGAACCCCAATTGATCGGTGCACCCGATGCAACTACTGATTCAATGCTCTTGTCACCTTTCAATTGCTACATATCTTACCATTCAATGTAAAGAAATCAACTGTTTCCAATTCGAATATGTGTCAATGTTGTCTGGGTGTATGTGTGTGCGTTAAGTCAGATGCTTTGTAAATGGGAGGTGTCGCAGGTTTTGTTTTCCACGCTCCAAGGGGTCGAACAAGGCGCACTAGGCCCACAATGTGCCTATTGGTGTGCGACCAGCCAGAGGCCAGCTCCAAACAAACACAGAGCTGCTGAAGTGAAGCACACAACATCCCAATATCTCATTTGACCGCTAATTTACTTGGCCACACCAGGTTTCCCACTGCTTATGGAATTTGCAGAACACTATAAACCCTTGTTACTCTACACAGTAAAATCCTGCGCCATTTAGGAAATGAGGGGATGGAAGCCTGCCGAGCAAATCTGAAAACACTTTGGGCTTTAAGATACGAGAGGGTTTTATCTCTGCAGATGGGGGATGCATATCTTCAAAGATATGAACGCGCCTACATTTTAAAAGATTAAATAGATTAAAATTTCAATCGATATATCGGCTGGCTGATACATCGGGCGAATTTATGGACTTGTTTCAAGATCGGCCATCAGCCAAAATATAGCAAATATAATAGGATACCTGTTATGTCTACTTATTGGGTAAGGATTTTTCTTATAAAGGTAGGCAGATATACAGGTAGTACCCGGGTTACGAACGAGTTCCGTTCCTACGCTGGCAACGTAACCCGAATTTCCGCGTAGGTCGGAATTAATCCTTTAAATACCCCTAGATCTCAAAATAACTATCCAAAACCACGTATTATTCAACATATTGTTGTGTACTTTATTGTATTCGTCATATATGTTATATACAATAATTATTACATGTGTAATAGTTACTTATACATATTAGTACTGATATGTTGTGATTATTAGGATCACTGCAACTATTATTATTATCTATGTAATCATTATGATGAATATAGTTGTCCTATAAATGTTTTGTTGTCATCATTGATGCCATCACTGTTATCATGGCTGTTGTTGCCATCGTTGTCATTATTGTTGTGGCCATAACTGTCATTTTCATCGTTGGTGTTGTCACTATTGCTCTAATCTTTATGAACAATTCTTTGAGTAAAATAGAATGCCGGTGCTGATGGCGATAGTTAAATGGTTGTACATGTCTATATAGATGAAAACTAGCATGCAAACAAGTTTATATGTCTACACATTCAATAGAACTTGGAGTATAGGGCTGGCAAGGGTGAGTTCTGATGCTGGAGGCTAACCCCTTGGCACAGGTTCCCAAATCTTGTCTTTTAATCCACAGCTAGGACACGTAGCAATGAGTGGTCCTGTTACCTGGGGTTTTTTCCCTCTGGCAGCAGATCCATAAGTAACATTGGATAATGAATAATACACATTTCAACAATTACCACCATGAGCACCAGTAAAGCTGTTATTGCATATATTATGAATTTTGAATGTACAATCAATATATGGGGACGGCGGTGATGATGACCATGATGGCGGTGGTAGTGATGGCAGTGGTGATAGTGTGGTGATGATGACGTTATTGGGAAGTGACTGTATTCACATTGAATTTTTGGGGAGTGAATTGGGGGTGGAACCCAAAAAAGCTCGGCTTCTTCCCACTCCTTTTCGAGATACGTATGTATGTATTTATTATTTTTTGTTATAATCAACATTACTGTTATTATTGTTATTTGTTTCCCCCTACTCTTGTTGTTTTTGTTATTACTGCTCAAAGTAAATCAATCGCTCAATGTTCATTCAGTTTCCAAGCCGCTTACTCTCACGGGGGTCACGGGGATGCTGGAGCCTATCCCAGCTAACTATGGGAAGTAAGCGGGGTACTCACTGAATCGGTTGCCAGACTATCGCAGGGCACAAGGAGATGACCAACCATTCACGCATACACTCACACGTATGGACAATTTGGAGTTTTCAATCAGCCTGCCATGCATGTTTTTGGGATCTGCGAGGAAACCGGAGTACCCGGAGAAAACCCACGCAGGCACGGGGAGAACCCTTGATCTCAGAACTGTGAGGCGGACATGCTGACCACTCGACCACCGCGCCGCCATTATTTGTCATATTAATACTGTAAAAAAAAAAATAAGATAATGTACTTACCATCGATGCTGCGAGGTGTTACTGTTAAGCACCTTTTAGACATACGCTGATGACATGGACATTTACGGGGTCACATCCTAGTATAATATCCGGGATTTAACCGGGACGCGGCATGTATGAAAGCAGCCGATTAATTCCTGGATCACAGCGCGATGGCTGATGACGTAAATATCGTGGCGGGCCAAACGTCATTTTCTTTCTTCACATTAAGACGAAAATCTGTAAATAAACGTCGAAATTATCAAAATTAGATATCGACCGAAATCGGTTTTTCAGGACTGATACTGATTATTAGTAGTTAGAGGGGCCGATAACAGATTTTTGGAGCCGATATTCATTTGCAGTAAAAGTGTAAAAATTGGCATGAAAAAAATAATAATGCAAACACTGAACTTAATTGAAATGCCTAAAGCATGTTTGTTGAATTACACAAATAGGAAATGATAGCTCAGAAGTTCCTGAATTTCCTATACTCAGAAATATCTCCTGAAAAAGTCCTGATGACCGCGTCTAAGTATCCTTGAGCAAGATACTAAACCCTGGTGCGTCACCAATAGGTAGATGAGGATATAGTGTGAAGCGCTCTGAGGGCCTTAAAAGGTGGAAAGTTGCAATACAAGTGTAACTCCATTTACCATTACCATTTAACCAATTAGAGGACGGGTGAATAGTAGTGAAAAAGAGAGGTGCGGCTACATCTGAACCGAAATAACCCATTTTTAAATACATTTTTTCATTTCGGCCGGTCGGATTAAAAAAAAGAAAGAAAAGAAAATGGGCCGATACCGATATATGTCCAATCTGCAAATATTGGCGCCGATAATCGGCCCAGTCGATAATCTCTTATCAAAACGGCAACTGGAAAGATTGCAAAATTAATCTGAAAACATAAAGAAATTAAATTGCTACAGGGTCTTAGAGCAGAGGAAAAGACAGTCCATCGTCTATCGTTGGAAATGTGTTGTTTATTTTGTTGCAAATGCTGATTAAAAATGACATAAGGTCCAAGTTATAAAATCCCGTCCCCCACCCTCCCCGCACAGAAAGCGCTGAGTTGCCAACAGGGTACAGGTCTGAAAGTGTCCAACCCGAGTGAATCCCGGTACATCTCCCCATGTCTGAAAGCCATGACACGGGTAAATCCGGAGTCACATTACATGGGAGTTTAGTGGGATATATAAGTCCAAAAGGGGCATTAGGCGACATCAGGAAAAAAAAGGAAAAAAAAAAAACACTAGAGACAAAATGGCGGACGAGACTCCAGCATCGTAAAGTCAAAATCACGTAAGCCGGGTACGTCGTAACCCACGGACTCCCTGTATTTGGCTGGCTGATATATCGGCCGATAAATTGATTTTTTTCCATGATCGGCCAATATCAGCCAATATATAGCCGATATAACAGGATAACTGTTATGTTCACTGTTTGGGTGATGATCTTTGTTAATTTTGATTTTACCCCACCTATTGGCCAGTGTTACAAAAGGTAGTAGCAGAGTGTAAAGGTAGAAGAAGAAATATCAAATCTATACATTTATATAATGAGTGTTTCCTTTCATAATCATCTTGCTTTGAAACAAAAAGTTCATCGGCCTCAAATATCAGCTTTAGACATTGGGAATCGGCGAAGAAAAATAATAACATTTGTATCGGCCTTTGAAAACCCATATCTGTCAACCTCTAATGATGTTACAACTTAAATGAAACAGTTTTTTTCTCTATTGAGTATTTTGTTGTTGTTGTTGTTGTTTTATACCTTGTTGCTTGGAGCATTTAGACTTTATTTTCATATTTACACTTTTAATATTACCCCTTTATCATAACGTTTGCAACTTTTTCTTCACGATATTATGACTTTATTCTTGCTGCATTACAACTTTTCTCTGATACTTACCTTTTTTCCAGTTATCTAGTACTCAGAATTTCTTAAAAACAAATCCCAATAACATAGGTCCTTCATTCACACATCATTAAAAAAACGTCCTGCCATAATGTTCTGTCTCTTTCCAGCAATATTCACTTTATGGAAATATGCCTTAATATCATGACACTTTTATTGTACTACTAAAAAATCTTAATGAAAAATTATGACTTTTTTTTTAATTAATATTTGCTCTTTTCGGTCCAATAACTTTACTTTTAACCAAAACAGAAGGGAAAGAACCATGGCTCTTCACCTTTCTACAAAATTGGATTGGCTCTTTTTTGGCCTCTACAAACATTCGGTTCAGTAGTTTTTGCATAATCTTAATCGCAAACAACCAAGCACAACAAAAACCTTCTTTGCCGAGGTAATGAGTGAATCAAATCACGCTGGGATCATCTGCGATGCCGCACATATTTCACTGATGTCATCATGACGCCAAGTCACTCATTCGTGCAGCTGCAACAAGAAAGTGCTTGTACTGAAAGAAGCAAGAATCTACTGTAGAATTAACATGTAGATTAATCAGCTCTCCGTTCTGGTGGAAAGAGATTCATCTTGGCCTGGAGTCTGGATCTTTAATGCACTTATTCAAAGGGTCCGCTTCTTTTCTTTCTCTCTTTTCTCTTCACGAGGCCTCAACGCGATCTCCCTCGTGTCCCTCCATCTTTCTGCAGCGCTTCTTAAAACCTCTCGAGGACCCCAGCCAGCCAACGTGGGGACCCTCATCGAGGCCACGTAGGCACATGCACAAAGGCATGAATGAGCGCGAGAGAGAGCGAGATGAGAAAGAAAGTGCCAAAGCAAGCTCGACTCCGGGGAGAAAATTGCAATTCTTTCCTTTCTTTCGTTAGGGACATAAGAAGGAAGGAGAAAGAAGGAAAGAAAGGAAGAAAGAGCCAGTATGAGCGGATTAGCAGACCCTGGCCATGTCGGCGAAACCCCTCGCATTTCTGGTTTCTTTGTTTGGAGCTGACCAGAGCTTGTTGACAAAGCGCTGCGTGTTTGGGAAGGGGGATAGTAGGGGTCAACTTTACAGGGGGGTGGAACAGGAGGTGGGGGTTGATGTGTGTGTGTGTGTGTGTGTGTGTGTGTGTGTGTGTGTGTGTGTGTGTGTGTGTGTGTGTGTGTGTGTGTGTGTGTGTGTGTGTGTGTGTGTGTGTGTGTGTGTGAGAGAAAGAGGATGGGGTGGTCATGGCAAGGAGGAGCCCTGGTGTTCGTAATTAGTGGTGTTTCAGCTTTGAAACTTCTTTGGTGGTCTCTCGTTCCCCGTCTCTCGCTAGTGTTACAAAACTGGGATTCTTGTAATCTCCCATCACCAACTACCACCACCTCCATGGCAGTCACTGAAACGCACACTAACACACACGCTCTTGCGCTCTTTCCTGGCTTAACCACCTGAATGAAACGTGCCAATACAAACCTGTCTGTTTGGGAGCTACAGAGGGCCAAGTGTGTGTGCGTCACTGTGCCGGGCAAGACCAACATGTGTTCACCACTAGTCTCCCCAAGCTACTGAAGCACGTACACACACATTCTCCATCCCAAACGTTTCACACACACATAGACAGCCTCCATGTTCAGCCACACAAGACCGTCTGTATGTCCTCTCCCAAAAATTTTATGGCTATGGTTTGGCTGAAAGCAAGCATGCGCGCTGGGTCAGCAACGCCAACTTAGGTGGGAGCTACAGCCCCCGCTAGGTCCTAAAACACAGCAGCGCATATGCCCGCTCTTGTTGTTCTTTAATATAAATGCTAATGTCGTGTCATTAGACAGAGTAGGGATTCTTGATATTGAACCTTTCAGAGCAGGTGGACGGTGTGAACAGATCTGATGTTACACTCACCTCTGACATGGCACAATATCAATTTCGTTGCCTGGTGGAAAGCTGTGGTCGCACTGGACCGCTCCCAATGTGACTGCCTGGAACTCTGTGTACGTGGGCACGTGTACACACGTTTTTGGAGGAATTAACGAGAACAAATCTTCTTCGGGCGCTTAAGAGAGTAAAGTGAGGAAATCATGGTTTTGACATGACTGGACCCAAGTGAAAAAACCCTTTAACTCCTAACTTCGTTTGTCAAACTCAGTCTTCTGAGGAGTCCAAATGTTGGGAAATACATCAAACACCAATGAGCTCTACAGAAGGAACTTAATTCTTAATAGGGTGGTGTTACTATGGGTAATGGGTAATTGATTAGTTACTGTGGCGCCTCCAAGTACAAGTGATCCAACTAAGGGTTTTTCAAAATGCAAATTTCAAGACTTTTTTCTTTGCTTTGATTTGTGAGCAGAAATTCTACATTTAACGCACAGAAAAAGCATCAGTTAAGTAAAGAGTAAACAACACTTCAAAACCAAGGCTACGTGCTGTTTAATGCCACTCCTAGTTGAAGTTTACTGCCAAATTCAACACAAAACAAAGACAATTACATTTCTGTATTTTAAACAACCACATTTTTTGTGTTTTTGCCTTCCACTAGCTCAATGCTAAAACACTGTACATGGCTAACAGATAGCATTGATAGTTGCATCTTTATAAAACTCTAGCTAACCGATGTTTAAACCCAGTGAAACAACATGAACATATAATGACTCACATGCATGTTTTCTATACCTTCTTTGAATAACAATTAATAATTCTTGACTAAATCTTTTACAGTAGTTGTAAAAATGGTCTTTTGTTGCCATGACTGTATTATAGTGCCCCCAGTGGCCAAGTTGCACCACTCGCAGGACTCACAATGAATTAAACATGATGCACAAAATCTTTAACTGTTTACAGTCTTTTTAAATACTTAGTTTCTATACTAACATACAGTCATAATCATAGAGGACAACATGCAAACTCCACTCAGTAAATTCGGCGCCCGGGATTAAATCCTTGATCTCGGCATGCTAGCTAGTCAGGCACCGTGCCGTTGTTACCTGATGTTAAAAAAAACAAAAACACCTGAAAAAAGATATGAACATCTTAACTGCTGTTTTCCAGGTGCAACATTCAGGGCAGCGTGATCTGTAGCAACGCTGTGATTGGCCGTGGCTCGGACCTCAAATACTGCCTGGTGGGAAGCGGTCAACGAATTGAACCCGGAGGTGAGCAACCATTGTTAGATATTAAAAACACACATCCCACCAAAAAATGCAATGTTATTGTTCACAAAGTTTTAAATCAAAACAATTTCTGGCCTGTATTTTAACAGACAGTTTTTATTTTTAACAATGATTTAAAATGCTTAAATTTTTACCAACCTGTAGTAAATGGTTCTATTTTTCTTTTTTCTTTAAAGCACATTGTATCTGTAGTAGAGCTGTCCCGACTAGTCAATGTAGTCGACGTCATCGATGACGTGAATGCGTCGACGAGCACAACATCCCGTCGATGGTTAATGAAGGGTTGAAAAGAAAATATGCTTGGAAAGTTGAGAATGTCAGACGCTCGGTATCCAAGCAGGGAATGCGGCACAAAGCCAAAAAAGCGCACCAGTGTGGCCAAAACATTGACTTATTTCAATGAAACAAAGGAGGGTACACTGTGTGTGCTGTCTCTTCAATGCCAAGCTTGGCTGCACGTCGGCCGTGAATGACCACCTAAAGCGCCGTCACCCAGTTGTAATTTTGGAAGACGACAGCAGACAACAAGCTCGCAGATCCGAAGTCCATCTAACTAACGAACAACATGTTTTATTGAAGTTGCTAAGCCTGTCGCGATATGCAATGCGTCCATTTATCACACGGTAAATAAAAATGACGGCGGTAATTTTCACGGCTGTGTTTTATAGGCGTGTGCGTGCGTGCATACATAATTTTTGCGTGCTTGTTGATGGCATATGAGACTCCAGTTCCTTTCACAGATGCTTATTGGTCGTCAACATGCCGTAGAATTAAAGTTCAGACATACAAAATAAGGAAACACATCTACGTATATTAAACACTGTAAACGTTAGCATTGCTACGTTGAGGCTAATGAGGAAAAAAGACAACCTACTTTAGCCTGCTATAAAACATTGGCAGTCTTCTCCAAAACGCAAACTTGCGGTTAAAAGGTGACACTTCAAACATGAATGATCACTGGTTAACAGCATTTGCAAACGAAAAAATGAAAAAGAGAAAAAAAAAATCTATTACTGACACCACATGCAATGACGAAAGTGCTAATTTACGGAGTGTAAAGCTTACTGTTTAGCGAACGGTGAGCATTTCAAAATAAAAGCACGTCATGTTCGTAACATAAATAACGATTTCTGGAGTTAATCCCACACCCACATACTTCAGAATTCAAATTCTACAGTAAGAATAGCTTTATAATGACACCCTTTATGAAAAATCTGATTGGCAATGAGTAATTATTATAATTATTATATATAGTAGTTATTATAATAATAATGCTAGATTTTATTTTATTTTTTTTTAGATTTTTTTTAATCCTGTTGGAAAGGCGAAGTCAGTATTCTGAATGTTTACATTCCATTCTTTTGCACTAGTTAATGCTATGAGCATTTGACCTCAATGTTTATTTGTGATTTTTTTATTATTATTTATGTGTTTATTTATACTTTAATAAAGAATTTAAGTGTACCAAAATGTTTTGGTGAATTAATAAGCATCAACAAAAATTTCCTAAATTTGTTTAAAAAATAAAAAATAATTAAAAAAAAAATAAAAATTTGATTAGTCGACTAATCGTAAAAATAGTCTCCTGACTAATCGGGAGAAAATTTGTTGCTTGGGACAGCCCTAATCTATAGAGTTTCAGGTGAAGAGTCAGCGAGTGAAGGATTTACGGGTACTTTTTTCTGTATGACCAAGCGATTTTTTTTTTTTTTTTTTTTTTTTAATTTCTTAATCTTTTTGTAGCCAAAGCTATATAGGAGCTTGTGTGTGTGTGTGAGTTTCAGTGGGTGTATGTTTGTGTGCGTGTGTGTGTCACATTGATGGAGAGGTTAGAGAGCAGGGCCAAAACAGGACCACCCGGAATTCAACAGCAGCGCCCTCCAGCCACGTCCAGCGCGCACATGGACGTTTAGAGAAAGAGACGCACGCTCGGGCCACCAGACCGCCGAACCGCCTAATTGAATGAACAATGGAGCGCTTCGAGAAGCACCACTTTGACTCTTGCTGTAGTTATAATCTTCAACTAAATTTAATCTAGGTTTTGTCAATCTGTCGAAAACAATAAGGCCTTTATTACTGAGTTGAAGTAGCATTGAAAAAAAGAAATATCAGTATTCCAATATTAGTTAAACATATAAAAGTGTAACCTACTTATATACAAAGACTGGATTCCTTTGGGTGTTTTTAGAGCATCTGCAAAGTGTAGCAAATTAGATCGTGTATGTTTTGGCAGAGTTGTGACTACTGGCAAAGCACATGGTTTGCTAACATGATATCATCCAATGTTAGAAAACTGGCTTACATAATTGTAGTGCGTAAGAGGCGCTGCCAAAGTCCTGTCAGAGAAAGACAAAGCTTCATCTTTTGTCTCTTTAATGGACTGAACGTTGGTATATGCGATGAAATATTTGTTTTGGTTGCATCAAAATAGGCACACCGTGGTAAATCAAATCATTTTACACCCTAACGTTGGTCAAAATTCGTAAAGGAAAGATGGTAAGTGCTGGAGAAAGAAGCTGCTAGATCAGTCGGTGATATGGATGAAAAGAGGAAAGGTGAACTGGTTGGTTCTTGGAAAGAAAGGGCAAAGGATCAGAGGTTAAAGGAATAGGAACAGGCAATAAAAAGGAAGGACAAATCATGGTAACTTCAAAGAATGGTTGACAGTATTGAATGACTTGGTAGAGAAGAAGAATTGATGGTTACATTCATTAACATATAGAAAAGTTTAACTTTATGTGTTGCAGTAATGTCGTCAGACGAGTGAAGGCTGCTGAAGACATTACACTATCAGTACTTTTAAAGCTTTGAGAAGGAAAGGACCACCCATACTGTCTGACACACACACCTCTACACAAACACACAGACACACTGCTGTCAGTTGTTGATATTAATGCATACACAAGTCCTTCTATGCTGTGCGCTTTGAAAATGCACACAAATAGAAGATGTGTTTTGTATAAATCTACCTTGCCAGTAATGGCCATCAGTAAGCTGTATTTTGTGTGTCGATGTGTGGGGGTCCACCTGCTGTTTTGTGGAAAACTGAAAAATTGAAAAAACTTTAGGCCCAAAGCAAACATTGATATAGTTTATAGGTAGGCATGTGCTGGTATGAGATTCTGACGGTATGATAACCTTAAACCAAAATATCACGGTATTGCAATTACAGCTCTTAAAATATGTTACTTTGAGATATCTGGGTAAAAAAAAGAAAAACTTTTTTCCATTGAACAGGACTTTTAATTTTCAAAACATATTAGCAAATTGGAACATAAGTATAATGTTAAGTTAAAACAAATTTTAAAAAATTACAAAATACTCTAAGTCAAATTAAAATGAAATCCAGTCCATTTGGTGAGCCTAAGCGTACAGCCACAGCTCAACATGATTGCCATCAGAACAAAATTAATTGAATTATTTTCCATAAAAAGCACGTATGTATGACTCGTATCATGTTTACATTATACGCACACACACACACACACACACACACGCTTTCTCAACACAGACTGTTGCCAGAGAGAAACAAACACCACATGTTTGACCACCGCTAGACACACTAAACACGCTGGAGTTACAGTAACTCTCGTAAATGGTGGGAAACGTTCATGACAGTGTTTATTAACCTTAAATTTTGTATTAATCCGTAATCATATTGAAGGTATTGCCTCCTCGGCAGTCACCCTCCGCAAAAATGTTTTACATGTCCATTGGCCCTCCTCTAAGCCGCAGCCGTCTGTAACTTTTCTGGAAGTCGAAATATTCCCATACCAGCGATTTCGTTTTATTCGATGGGGGAAAAAGTTCAGGAGTTTCACCTCCTTCAACCATCGTGTAGCACAGCTGACTCACTGGCACTGAACAACAACCAATGGGGAAGGGTTGAGCCTTGCAGCTGCAAGCGAGGAATTTCTCCAAGCATTTTGGGGACATAAAAAATAGGTAATACTGTAGGGACAGTATGACGGAAAACTTTAGCGGAATTAGAAACCTTGACGTTTTCATACCACGGTATACCTTGAAACCGGTAATCGGCACATGTCTAGTTTGGGGTAAGCTTTGAACTATAGCTATAGTGGTGGCTTAAGATCCAAGTGTACTGATTTACCAGTTTTGATATACAAACCGCTGAGTTTTACCTTTTTATTTGCTTTGCGGCCGCATCTGTATTGTGGCATTGCCAGTTGAAGTTTTACTAATGGTGTTTTTGAAAATTTGTATTTTATTATTTTTTCCAAATTATTAATCAAGATAAGGTTGTGAAAATTAAATTTTCTGTTCAAATGTGAATATTTAAAAAATAAAAAATACTTTTTTTTTATAGTTTCCTTGAAAAGTGATTGTTTTTCAGATACATGGATTGACACGATTGATACATTTGCAAAATAACGTCTCATAATACTACAACTAAGTGAGTCTCTTATAGTAGTTGTGAAACTCTTTGTAGTTTCTGTCCGCATGACTATTACGCTCATAATAAAAATCATGATGAATAAACTGTAATTCTATATATTATTTAGATTTTTTATAGAGTACTATTCTCTTTATTACTAAACATATCACATTACTAAAAAAAAATCAACACTGACAAAAAAATTGTACTCACTACACATAATGCAAAGAATGGACCAACCAATGTCACAGAAAAAAAAAAAAAAAAAACTCTAAATGGAAGCACTGGTTTGTAAAGGTACCATTGCATATACAGTGTTGGCCAAAAGTATTGGCACCCCTGCAATTCTGTCAGATAATGCTCAATTTCTCCCAGAAAATGATTGCAATTACAAATGCTTCAGTAGTAATATCTTTTTATTTTGCTTGGAATGAAAAAACACAAAAGAGAATTAAAAAAAAAAAAAAACACACATTAAATCATTATCATTTTACACAAAACTCCAAAAATGGGTAGGACAAAAGTACTGGCACCCTCAGCCTAATACTTGGTCGCACAATCTTTCGACAAAATAACTGCAAACAGCCGCTTCCGGTATCCATCAATGAGTTTCCTACAATGCTCTGCTGGAATTTTAGACCATTTTTCTTTGGCCAACTGCTCCAGGTCTCCAGATTTGAAGGGTGCCTTCTCCAAACTGCCATTTTCAGATCTCTCCGCAGGTGTTCTCTGGGATTCAGGTCTGGACTCATTGCTGGCCACGTTAGAAGTCTCCAGTGCTTTCTGACAAACCATTTTCCAGTGTTTTTTTAAGTGCATTTTGGGTCATTGTCATGCTGGAAGACCCGTGACCTCTGAAGGAGACCCAGCTTTCTCACACTGGGCCCTTCATTATGCTGCAAAATTTGTTGGTAGTCTTCAGACTTCATAATGCCATGCACACAATCAAGCAGTCCAGTGCCAAAGCAACCCCAAAGCATTAGGGAACCACCGCCATGTTTGACTGTGGGGACCGTGTTCGTTTCTTTGAAGGCCTTGTTTTTTTTCATGTTAAATCTTTGTTAGTGCCTTTTCCGAAAAAGCTCTACTTTTGTCTTATCTGACCAGAGAACATTCTTCCAAAATGTTTTTGGCATTCTCAGGTAAGTTTTGGCAAACTACAGCCAGGCTTTTTTGTGTCTGGGTCAGAAGTGAGGTCTTCCTGGGTGTCCTACCATAGAGTCCCCTTTCATTCAGACGCCGACGGATAATACGGGTTGACACTGTTGTACCCTCGGACTGCAGAACAGCTTAAACTTGTTTGGATGTTAGTCAAGGTTTTTTTCCACCATCCGCACAAGCTTTCGTTAAAATCTCTCGTCAGTTTTTCTTTACACTTATTGATGACACTGCGCACGGTAGAAACAGGAACATTCAGGTTTTTGGAGATGGGCTTGTAGCTTTGAGATTGCCCATGCTTCCTCACAATTTTGCTTCTCAAGTCCTCAGACAGTTCTTTGGCCTTCTCTCTTTTCTCCATGTTCAATGTGGTACAACTTAATCCATTTTAACTGGCTGCAATTGTGATTTAGTTATTGCCACCACCTGTTGTGTGCCACAGGTAAGTAACAGGTGATGTTAATTACTCAAATTAGAGAAGCATCACATGATTTTTTAAAGGGTGCCAATACTTTTGTCCGAGTTTTATGTACTGTAAAATGATAACGATTTTTGCCATTCTCTTGTGTGTTTTTTAATTGCAAGCAAAATAAATGAAGCTATAATTACCAAAGCATGTGTAATGGCGTACCGCAAACAACACGTCACTTCCGCTCATTAATATTCATGACATTAGCTACTGTTGCTAAGTAAGGACAAGCCACCGTTTGTCCCTAATAGGAAATGAATGGAAATCGTGAACGAAGGAGATGTTTACAGAGTTAAACCTACCAATTCTCTCTGAAAATGATGTGCCTGGTGCCAAATTCACTGGCAAAGATGTGGGAGAACATAAAAATGTTCAGTTAAAGAGATGGCTTTAGTGTCGAAGGCTGAAAAAGACGAAAAAAACGAGCCGACCTAAGCATAGCTTTAGCTTTTTTATCGACGCGACTGACAATGACATTCTCCTGTTTCAACAAGCTATCCTTTACCATCAGCCCTGTCTTTCTTATATATCCTCTGGTTGTCCTACGTCTCTTACTGTTCTTGGGGGTAATTTAGTTAGCTTTGTGTAGCGATCGCAAATACTTCTCAGTGACAGCCAATGAACACTTTTAATTTTTTCATTGATAACACATCTTAATCCTATAATTTATTTACACTTCCCCCTTACTAAAGTTGTTTTATATATATATATAACAGAAACGGTAACAGTGGCAGTCAGATACCATTGTAATTCTTTTCAGGTCATTCATTGTCAGACAGAAGCAGTACGGCACAACGTTACGCAAAAAAAAAAAAAGTTAAAAATATAAAAATGGCTAACCTCTTTGTCCTCTGAAAGACCATGCCAACCCAACATATTGTTTACTGCATATGAAACGTGAATGGATTCGCCGAGCTGGTGTTAAAGTCCACGCAAGTTGATTTGGTCTTCACATTTTTTCCTCTCGAGTTTTTGGTTTCCGGAAACGTATGAAGAAAACATCCTTCATGTGTCGTAATGTCTAGAGTCTTTTCTACAAGTTCCAAAAAAGCAATGCGTGATCGGCATGTTCGTTTTTGAAAGATTACCGGAGAAAAGTAGCACTTTTTACGTTGGGTCTATGCGAGGGCGGGTCTATAATGTCCCACTTTGGCTTTACTTCCGCTTTACGATGCAACTTCACGGTCTAAAAATAGCCTGCGTGCGGTACGCCATTGCAATCAGGGAGAAATTGAGCATTATCTGACAGAATTGCGGGGTGCTAATACTTTTGGCCAGCACTGTAGGTTACAGACTAGTCATTGCAATCTCGATGTCCTACGGCCCATTTGCCTTCCCATTCACACAGCTGAGGAAAAACCCATTTGTCATGAGATTCCTTCACACTTGAAGCCGTTTGGCGTGAATGGAACATTATTCTCGTCCACCATTTGCTTTGGATCAGTCCAGATGTTGGGGCTTGGATGGAGGCGTGTACAGCAGCCGCATACAGACATACTTTAAGGCATCATCTGTTTCCTTTGCGAGGTTCAGGTAGCAGGCAGCATGAGCTAAGATGTGCCACTCAGCATCTGCTTCTGGGACTGATCTCAGATGTAGAAAGCATCTGTAGCAACAAATTAGACTTTGTATTGCATTGATGTCAGTATGATTTAAAAAATTTGTGAAGCTGGAAAACTCCCCAGTTGTCTTAGCATCATGAACATCCATGCACAGTACAATTGCTGAGCGATACTTGTATGGCCCTAAAAATTTCAACACTTGCATTAAATGCCGCTTATCCAATCGAGAAAAAAAAAATCATTTTTTTTTAGCTTGGATACCAGCATATTATTTTCAAGAGTGATTTTGGGCTGTGTATTATAAGGCAGAGCACATTAAATTTGAAATTATGGTGATGGTCATAATTCTTAGTTCACCCATGTAGGGTTTCCAACATATACAGTGCCCTCCATAATTATTGGATTTATAATAGTTTTTTTTAGCTTCTAATATATTTTTTTCTAAATAATATGGGACCTCAATGGAAAAAAAGAGAAAAATCCAACCTTCAATACAAGTGCATTTATTCAGTGGGGAAAAATACCCACATAAAGAAATAATTATTTGACATCAACTAATGTGTGTCACAATTATTAGCACCCCTGGTGTTAATACTTTGTACAACCTGCTTTTGCCAACAAAACAGCACCTAATCTTCTCCTATAATGTTTCACAAGATGGGAAAAGACAGAAAGAGGGATCTTCAGCCATTCCTCTTTGCAGAATCTCTCTAGATCATCCAGAGACCTGGGTCCTCTCCTCTGTACTCTCCTCTTCAGCTAACCCCACAGGTTTTCAATGGGGTTGAGGTCTGGGGACTGAGATGGCCATGGAAGGAACTTGATTTTGTGTCTGGTGAACCATTTCTGTGTAGATTTGGCCATATGTTTGGGGTCATTGTCTTGCTGAAAGACCCAGTGACGACCCATCTTCAGCTTTCGGGCAGAGGGCAACAGATTTTTATTTAAAATGTCTTGGTATTTCAAAACATTCATGATGCCATGCACCCTAACAAGGTTCCCAGGGCCTTTTGGAAGCGAAACAGCCCCACAGCATCACAGGATTTTTTTTCCCCCCACTGAATAAATGCACTTGTATTGAAGGTTGGATTTTTCTCTTTTTTTTTTTTTCATTAAGATCCCATATTATTTAGAAAAAAAAATATTAGAAGCTAAAAAACACATAACTATTATAAATCCAATAATTATGGAGGGCACTGTATATATGGCGGAAAACACTCAGGTGACTTGAAGTTGCACTCTGAGACCTCCAATATGGCCAAATTTCAAAATCGTCCGATATGCATGTGTGACACATCATTGGAAAGCTTAAAATCTCAATTTTCTGGGGGAAGAAATTTTTTGAACTAGAGGGCATTCTTAAAAAAATGTTTTTTAAACCGCAAAACCCTATCTGGAGGCCAGAGCATGCGAGAACAGAATTACAGACGCCATGACTTTAACGAGATATCGCGTACTTACCTTGTTTCGATCCAAAAACTCCATGTAGCATGTATCACTGAGTGTCAAGACACAGTTGTGAATGCCCAGCTTGATTTTTGGGGGGTTTAATGGGTGAAACATGGCAATATAACAAGGGTCGCGATGAAGAAATCGCAAACATCAAGGAGTGGTAGAGATTTTCTTTTTCATATATTTACTCCTTTAAATGTTTTTTTTTTTCCTTTCTTTCTTTGGATCAATTATTTATCATCTAAGATATCGGACAAAATGCGACAGTAACAAAAAAAGTACAATTAAGCGATAGTTATGAGGACGATGTCAGTGACTTTTTTACAGACGTAATTTTTTTCATTGTGACGTCATTTGTTTAAAAGTTATAAATATGCGAGAATAATTTTTTAAAGTTTTTTTTTTTTTTTTTAACGAAATATTAGACATCAATTATGATCCTAAGCTAAAAATGACAGACATTTAGAATAATAAATATAATTAATTACCTTAGTTTTATGGTTGGGTTAAAACAAAAGTGGTTGCGCGACGTCTGTAAACTTGGGTTTTCAGGGTAAAACGGACAAATTAAAAATAGTTCAAGGGCTTAATGCGCCATGAATCTGCTATGGCAGCATATAGACATATTGTTCTATCACACAAAACAGTTGTTTTGGCTTAAGATACAGCAGTTTCTTTTAAAGAGGAGTGCAAGAGCAGAAACTGCTCTTTCAGTCTTGTCTGTGTTTTCCGTCATATATATTTAATGATTTAAATGAAGTTCATGCTTTTAATTATAGTAATAACTAAGGGTGTAACGGTACATGTATTTGTATTGAACCGTTTCGGTTCGGGGTCCTCGGTTCGGAACAGAGGTGTACCGAACGAGTTTCTAACGTAATGTAACCCTTACTTTATGAGGCTGTGAGTCGATCGGGTTACAGTTTCTTTGTGTAGATTATATTTACTCTGTCTTCTCTACTATAATGAGGACAAACACGGTAGGACATTTAAGAAACATCAACGGCGCGACAACGTGGCCGCCGCGAGAACGCAGTGAAACGAGGGCGTTAAAGTCAATCAGCCAATGCACACCAGTCGCAGTGCGGCCACGTGTTAGACGCATCACCGAAGCGGCTCAACGCGATGCACGAGAACGGCAGAGTTGATTATTTGACGTGAGACGCGGCCCTCCTGCGTCAATACTACTACCGGTAGCTAGGACCGGGCTGGAAGTCACTCGTGTAAAAATACGGTGGATTCGGTCGATTTTCAAACTAATATGCAATCGTAACCTACTTTTTGAATCCATCAGATCTCTTGAGTGGTAGATCGGGGCACAGTTAACTTTGTTGATTTACTGCTGTCTTCTCTGCTATAACAATAACCAACACGGGTCTGTGTTCACTGTTCAATACAAAATCCTCCTACCACAACAAAACAAGTAGGAACTAATATTCACATAGGAACTAAAGTTATACAACATAAAATATACAATATAAATGAATACTACATCACATTTGTAAAATATAAACACATAATAAAATAAATAATGGCCCATTTAAATAAAATAAATTGAAGTGAGCTAAAACATCTGTAATTAAATAATAAATATAATCACACATCCTGCGTACACAATTAAATTTATTAATTTCTGTGTGGCGCTTTAACTTGAGAAAATCCACCAATAAAGCTTTTGAAAACCGTTCGTAAGAAAAAAAATGTTTCATTGAGGCATTGCATTTGTAAAATACATGTTAAAATCTTTGTCATTGGGATTGCGTTTCTCTTTAGCACAGGACTTCTTTTTTCTTCTTTCTTTCAGAAAGAAAGCTGACCAATATGCGGGGTCTGAAAGGCAAATTGTTGTTGGATTATCTTTAAATACCCACGACTTTTTGAGCAGAATTCTAGCTTTGTATAGGCTAATGTTCCTATTATTGAAAGCACAAAAGTGTGTAATAAACAACTAGCACATTTATATTTTTCATTTTGTTTTCTTACTGTACCGAAAATGAACCGAACCGTGACCTCAAAACCGAGGTACGTACTGAACCGAGATTTTGTGGACCGTTATACCCCTAGTAATAACAATTGCTATGCTATGTCTTTGGGTTATGAACTCCTCCAGTTTCGCTCCTATGCTGGCGACGTAACCTGAGTTTACGCATAAGTCGGATTAAACTGTAAAGGCGAAATTTACGTTAAAATACTTCATTTTAGGGATGTCCCGATCCACGTTTTTGCACTTCCGATCCGATACCGATATTGTTTTGCACTTCTGATCCGATACCGAACTATCTGAGCATGTGTTAAAGTTTAAAGTTATTTAGCCCCCTTACTTAGTTGTCAGACTCATGTTGAAAAAGGTTTTAGTACTCTTGATAACAACTAGCCAGCTGAATTAGGTGAGTTTGAATAACACACAATGGTTGGTAACAAGAAACTGACCTGTTTATTCAGTGACAAACACAAAACATTATAAATAACAAACAGAAATGGCATAGTCAGTCAGTAAAACGTGCAAATAATATTGTAAACAGTCTTAAAAAAGCAAAACACACCAACAACCTCAGTGGAAAATCCCACAAATCCCCCAAGCTATTAGATGCTTTTAATGTTTCGTGTATTAGTTACAAAAATTGTATAAAAAGCCTCTCAGGTTTAAATAAACGACTATTTCAGTATCAAGTTAACATTTTAAAACAGTAAATAAATTACTCAAGTCCCAATTCTGTATCAGCAGCTTTAAACTACATTCAAATCATTTAATTTTGCCAATCAACTGTTAAAGTTGTTAAAATTGCTCCCGTTATTCCATAATTTCCCTTCTGTCTACTTTCGACATGTGAAAGTTTTAAAACTGTTTTGAAGATAGATTCAAGTCAAGATTTTGCCGATCTAGGAGTATTTTAGATAAAAAGTTAATTAGCTTCGCTTGGAAGGTTCACAACAGCCTACTAGGGAAGTGTCCTGCTTTAAGATGGCGCTATTTACTAACGCATCTGGTTTTCAATACTTCAGTGTTGCTAACGCAGTCGAGTCTGTCATGTAGCATCTAGTTCTACATACATATGATATCTATTATCTCCAGTAAAACGACGTTGACGGAGTTTGTAGCGGGTGTCAGCAGCTGTCAGGTATTCTTGTGTTTTTTATTCAGCGGCATGAGTTGAGCTAAAGCCGTGAGTTGAGCATTGGCATTACCCGGGTCTATGACAAGTATTATGTATACTTTCGGGACGCAATGCGGTCCCGAAAGTACCGCATTGCACCGAAAGTACCGAAAGTAAATGAGAAACTGACGGCATTGCGTCCTGATGACCGCGCTGTGTATTAGTTCCGCTTTACTTGACATATTTCAATAATCGGAATTTGGATGTTTGTGAATCGTTCTCGAATCTTCCACGGCCGAATCGCTAAGGATGTAATGACGGCTGGGCATGTTGTACCGTGGTTCTAAGTGTTGGATGGTGCGTCTTTACTTACGTCAGATAATGGCTCGTCATCGAGAATGAATTCTTCGGCAATGACTCTTGTTATTCCCTGGGCTTTGGGACTGTCGAGTGCAAGTTTGTCACGCATAGCAAAAGTTTCTGCCAGTGTTAGTTGCGTAGTACCTTTCTTTTTGTCTTCAGTTTTCTTAACATACTCCCCATATTGTTTGTGGTGGTATGTCGGTTGTATTAAAACTTCTTACAGCTTTACCACTATGCTTGACTTTATTGTGGCATATGTTGCACTCTGCCTCTTCTTCTTTGTCGTCCTTTAAGGTGAAATGATCCCACACAGCTGACATTTTTACCGATGAAGTCTGTCGGTAAATTGGGAGACGGTAGTGTAAATGTAGTGTGTTGAAGGTGTGCCGTAAAATGCGGACCGGATTTTAGGGAAACCGAAGCAAAAACTGAAATGGATTATGTAAATCGGTAGGCTGGAAAACCCGGACCGGACTTTAAAAAAAAAAAAAACTGGACTGGAAGTCTGAATCGGAATTTTTCCGTGTTCCGATCCGATACCGATGCGCATTTTTTTGCCCATATCGGCATCCAATCTGATCCAAATATCGGATCGGGACATCTCTACTTCATTTTAAAAAATGTAAAATGCATTAAATAACATGCTGTACTTACCAGTATTGGTTGGAGGTTGATAGGGATTTAGGATTTCCAATTGTTTATTTGCAACCGGAAAACACAGAACACAACTATTGTAGGTCGTAGCCGACACCAATAAAACCACAACAAAATCAACTCATCCACCCCCTCTCTCACATTAATCAGACCCGTGTTGTGTTTAGTGACAGCCCAGAAAAAACAACACTCAACACAACAACGTAGCAACCTAGTACATACATGCAACCGATTTACATTACGTGAACCGGAAGTTTTTTGGTTTCGCGGACATGGACTGTTGACGACGTAAAGTCTGTGTGAACACAAAACTGCAAATGGTGACAAGCAAGGCATTTTCATTTCCATAGTAACTGATTTTCTTTTGAATGTATCGATGTGAAAAAACTGTCGACTTCACCTTTACTGTCGCACCTCCCGAACTATATTTTATGACACCTAAATCGGACATATGTCATTTCCCTTCCCCGGCTTCGGAGAATGTAAACAAACCAGAAGGCGTGACAGCTAGCCGACAGGCTAACCCAAACTGAGTGATGTTTCAAAATCTTCAAAGCGGAAAATCACACATAACTATCCTGGATTATTTGACATGACGACCCGGTTGTCTATTGTCGTCGCGGATCGGCAAACCGCCCGGCGGAGAGCAATTTACAGTTCGTTCCCCGGAGGAGGGTGGCTGGAGTTGTTGTGCAGCTAACGCTGCTGCTAATGAGCATTAGGACAGCTTTTTACATGCCTATCAATGATCAAACGTAAGTAGTCCTTCATTTAAAGGAAGTTTGTACTGTTCACTTTGTAATCGCTGGATTCGTATTTGACATAATACAAAACAAGATGTTTACTCACTTCCTCGTAAGTCCAATGGTCCCACAGTAAATATCCACGGTGAATGGGATCCTTTTGAAACTCCAAAAAGGCGCATACGCCTCTCCCTCATACAGAATGATTTTTCTGCAGCCGTTTGGCTGGCGTGATGCGAAAAATAAACGTATTAATCCGCAAAATCAGCTGAATCCTTCGTCCCCATACACAACAGTACGCTGTATAGTGAAGAGGACGTCTTCTACCGTACACGTCACAGCGCCCTCCTCCTCAAAGCAAGACCGAAGCCGGAAGTCACTCATTTTCCTGGCGCGGGATTCAAAAAACTAAATAAATATAGCGATCGCTTCCACACACATCCAAGCGGTCCATATCATTCAGGAGCATAAAATACCGCGTGTATTATGAAATAAACATGCTTTTTCATGTCACAGGCACTTTAAGGATGTGTCTAAAGTAGAGATAGACCGATATGGTTTTTTTTTAGAACCGATACCAACTATTAGTAGTTAGAAGAGTCTATAACCAATATTCATTTGCGGTAAAAGTGTAAAAATTGGCGTAAAAAAAAATTGAATAATGCAAGCACTGAACTTCATTGAAATCCTTAAAGCAGGGGTATCCAACTCAGGTCCTTACGAGCCCCTATCCAGCTTGTTTTCCATGTCTCCCTCCTTTAACACACCTGAATCAAATGATCAGCTCATCAGCAAGCTCTGCAGCAGCCTCATAACAATCCTGATTATTTGAGTGTTTAGTGAGTCACCCAAAAAATAATAGCTAATAATAAGGGGTGGCATGGTTCAGTTGTAGAGTAGTCCTTTTCCAACCTGAAACATGTACTTGTCTGTCTATGTTTTAGGGGTGTGATATATCGTGATACTTTGTATCCCAAAAGGTTATCAGTACGCTCATGCGTCATGCCAAGTATCGAGATATTGTTTTAAAAAGGTGTCACTGTTAAAGGGAATCAACAATTTGCTATCAAAATCTTCCACCATAATAGTATCTCAGTTAACTCTATGGCTGCCATTGACGGCGCTCATTTCCATTAAGACTGGGAAGGGCGAAAGAACGTTCGTTAATTCAAAACCAAAGCATTCGCAGTCATTTTTTCCAATTTTAGGGCATTTACTATTCTTTCTGTTCATTTTAGGACATTTACAGGTCACTCCCTGTTGAGTTTGAGTCACTGCCAATTCGTTTTTGGGTCACTTCTTGTTCTGTAACCCAAAATCAACAGGAATTGAACCATAAAATGCCCCAAAATCAACAGGAGGTGACCCTCAAAATGCCCCAAAATCAAAAAGAGGTGACTGAAAATCAACAGGTGATGACCTAAAATGGCCTGAAATTACCTTGTTGCCTGGCATCGGCTGCCACTGAAGGCAATAAAAATGGGAGGGGTTCATTTGCTGCCACCTTCCCAGTCTGCCACCTTCCCAGTTCAAATGAATTGGACGTCTCCTAGAGATGAATTTACAACAGAAGGATGAAGATAGCTTGTTTTGCTGTTTATTAGTTGTTTTGTAGAATACCCCAGATTGATTTCCTGACCGAGTAATCGATAATCGATGTATCGCCTTATCGTGAGATCATTATCGTGAGCTTTGAATCACAAATCGTCTCGCATTGTGAGGTAGCAAGAGGTTTCCACCTCTAATCGAAATTGTTGGAAACATTTATTTTTGGAGTGGAAATTAGATGAAATTTGTATGAGATTTCGTCTAGACGAATACAAATACATTTTTGTCCAAACCAAAAGACTAAGACTAAAACAAAAATTAAAAGGGTTGCCAAAAACAACACTGCTGGGGATACATGTAACACATGATCTTTGAGTCAGTTGAGATTCTGTGGCATAACTTAAAAATAGACACACCAGGGATTGCTGGAATCTTCTTTGGATTCTTTTTGTTTTGATTAGAGGAAGGGTCCAAAATTCATCCTAATGGTCGTGAATGTCCCATCTACAACTACGAAAAAGGTTTGGTTGAGGGTAATACTGTCAAAGGAGTTTTTGAATCCAAGAGTTCACTTACTTTTTCCTTTACATGTTAACATGGTATCTTGAATAGTAATATGAAAACATAAGTTGGTTGTCCACCTTAACATTCCCCAGCAAATATTCATTTTAGTTTTGTGTTTGTGTCTTTAGCTGAGAGGATCAATGAGGTCATTGTTGGCACAGACCAGCTGATGGAGATCTAAGTGGCCTCAACTGACCATCACAACCTGGATACTGGTGACACACTTTACAGTCCTTGTAGGTTGTGTTTCAATAAAAACTGCAATCCAATCAAGTCTCATTGTTTTGACATGGTGCATTTATTATTGCTCCTCGCTTCTAATCGCCCTACTGAATGATGGGGCTCTACTGATAGGGTTCACGCCTCCCTTCTGTGTTCCCAGCGTGTATGTGCGCGTGTTCGGGATTGCACGCTGCGCAGCTGTGAAAACCAGAGATGTCGAGTCAAAGCAGTGGGAGTGGTGACCACAATGGAGTGGGGGGTTCCGTTTATTTGTACACAAAAATGGTGTATGTGTCTTTTCTGGACCACCCAGCTTGATCTTGTATCAGTTAACACCAACACCCCGCCCTCGCGCACACTACACTCCTCGGAAGAGGAAGCGTGCTCGCAGCCTACGCCTTTATTCTTTCTTTTCACCCCCCCCCCCCCCCCCCCCCCCCCCCCCGCACCTCATCTTTTTTACCCTCTTTGCTGCCGCAAGATTTATTGCATCCCTTCGGCTGAGCGTTTCTTAAATTACAGGTTGGAAGTTCTTTAGTCACGAAGGGAGACGACGCGGACAAAGTTGTCTGTGTGGAAGCTTTGTATTTGCGTGTGATTTACAACGGCCTTGCTTTCCTTTTGTGTCTGAGGCTTTGCAGGAATATAAAAAAAATGTTTGTTTTTTTTTTTTTATGTGTCAGTCGTGGTCTGAGGATAGCCTCACTAGTGAGAGATGAGTAAAACCCTTACATGGAGTTTGCTTTTAAAGCCCAACTTTGCGATGTTACTGTAAAGTTACGTCGATGGTAGTAGCCAATCATGTGGTTCATCAAAACCTTACTAACCGCAAGATGCTTTTCACAAGACTTGACTACAAATGTAATGTCACAAACACAATAAAAATCGTGTGCGTTGACTCACTGTCTAAGGCACTAGTTAAGGCACTCGATTATCGAGCCTTTTCTACCTGCTTATTTAATATGATGTGATTTTGCATTTAAAAGGTCAGGTGCGCTCTAAAAAGGTGTTCACAACAAATTCGTAACACATTTATGATGTATGTACTGTAGTTGTATTACAATTGGTATTCAAACAGTCATCGTCATAAGACCAAGACAACATCAAATCGTACTGTACCTTTAGTAGTCTTCCTAAAGAATGTTCTCAAATGGAAGTAATCACTGGCTACATTTCTATGGACACATTTATGCATTCATATGAAAGCCTGATCGAAATGAAAATGCTCCCTGTACACACCCCATTTTGAATATTCTGAGCCAATCAAATACATTCTAATCAAGATTTCATTCCGAACAAGAGGGGTGTTTTATGTCAGTTTCTAATTTGTTCGCTGCACATGAAAACTTATTCCAAAATTTCGGAACAAACCATCGCATGTGTGTGACGTCAGTAGTGCAAGAGTCCTATTGGTTTTGTGTTGAATTTTTCAAAAAGGCCTATTAGGTTTTTTCAACATAGAGCGATGACATTTGAGGAGCCGATACCTTGTGCAAAACTGCTCCAAAAATTCTGATGGACCCATATTCCAGGCCCAACAGGAAATCAGGTATTTTGGATTGAATATGAAATTTAGATCAAATTACAGGGTGCTTATTTATCTGACATTGGCACCTAGGGAGTTAGTTGTATCCTTCTCAAAATTGGTGAGACTGTTTATGAGACGTATTAGATCTAAATTTATCAAAATGACGAGTTTTCATTCACAGGCCTGGCCTGGTTGGGGTGCTAAAGTTGGCCATTTTTTTGGCAATACACCAAATTCAGTAAATGACAAATAACTCCCCACAGGTAAGTAACCGATCTGTTAATTACACAAATTAGAGAAGCATCACATGATTTTTCAAAGGGTGCCAATACTTTTGTCCGGCCCATTTTTGGAGTTTTGTGTTTTTTCATTGCAAGCAAAATAAATGAAGATATTACTACCAAAGCATTTGTAATTGCAATCATTTTCTGGGAGAAATTGAGCATTATCTGACAGAATTGCAGCTGTGCCGATACTTTTGGCGAGCACTGTAAATGGCCCCGTAGTGTTAGTGTCACTGAGTATCATGAGTAGTAGAGAGACTGGAAAAGTCACAAAAAGACATAGAAGTGGACATCCTGGGTAATTTTCAATGATCAAAAATGTGTTGTGTATTTTACCATTCAGCTTCATTAGAGAACAGCAGTTACTGAAACATTGAGCAGCTCAACTGTCAAAAGTTTAGCTCAAATTCACCTGAAAGGTTCATAATGCATTTTATCTTATTTAGAGGTTATGAATCAAAACTGCATTTTTTAATTTTGTTTTTTACTGACTACTGTAATCCTGCAAGTTAGCACGTTAACTTATGCAAAAATACACCTGAACGTGTGAATATACAAGTACGTGCAAACCACATATTAAAGATCTCACACGGCGCACTCTTTGTTAACATTTTTCAGCAATCTGACTCTGACCTCTCTCTCCCGGCTCATGATGAGACGTGGCAGCTGCCAGTGTTTGCATAAAGCTTTTGTATATTTATACAAAGACCCCGGAGTGCCCTCAAGACAACGCCACCTTGGCTAGGGGCCGCCCTCCCGTCCGTTCGCGCGTTTGCTCGTGTGAATGTGAGTATGTTCACACATTAATGCCTACACTTACCTGTGTGTGGCCATTGTTAATCTGCCGAGTAACAAACTCATCGCCCCATTGATTATGTGTGCATGTGTGGCAGAGTAGTTGTGGACTAGAAGTCATTGACAAGAGGCCGGTAGAGGGGCCAAAAGATGTACTGAAATTAAAGTACTGTTAGTTCAAAATTCTCCAATAAAAGAAAATGGTCTTCCAAATAATTACATTTATATAGACATACATCAAGTTGCAAATGAGTTCCCTTTCTACGCTGGCAACATAACCGGATTTTCCGCACAACACAGATTTTACTGTTAAAGTTGAAATTCATATCAAAATACTTACCGGTACAATAAAATTACTACTATGAAAAAAGGAAAATACATTAAAATGAAAAAATAAGATGGTGTACTTACCAATGCTATTGCTAATACTCAGCCTAAGTGTTATAAGTTTGTTCTTGTTTTATTATTCAACTTTTCAGTAGTGTCATTCTGTTTTTATGATAATTTTCCTACATGCAATTCAATTATTATTATTTTTTTTGTATAACAATGTGACTTTTACACATATTGCAATTACTTCATCATGGAATACTACACCTGAAATATGGACATTTAATTTATTTTTATTAGCGCCACCATTGGAGGTTCCACACCATTGTGTCTGGTAGCCAAAACGCACTATAATACTGTACAAACGTGAATAATAGGGATGGGACAATACTATACACTTAAACTCACGATGTGATGCGCCTCGATATGCAAGGGTCACACGATACAATATCAATACACGATACAATATCAAAAAATGTTTAAAAAAAAAAAATACAATGTAATTATTTTTGTTTTAGTTGTACATGCAAATGCAGCACACACATTATAAAGCAGCTGCAAAACGCAATAGCAATCGACTGTCATCTCACATTTTGCGGATTTCGGGCTGTGAAAGAATGTTATCTAGACACAGTAGTGAAATTATCCTAAATTAAATGGCTAAACTATGAAACGACTTGAAGATTTCTTAACAGAAACAATACATATGGCAGAAAACACTCCGGTGACTTGAAGTTCCGCTCTGAGACCCCCAATTTGGCCAAATTTCAAAATTGTCCTATATTCCTGTGTGATACATCATTGGAAAGCTTAAAATCTCTATTTTCGGGGGGAAGAAAAATTTAGATTTTTAGCACCTTAAAAGTAGGTTAAATCAGGTGAGTGAAAAATAAACAAGTTTCACATTTTAAAAAATGTTTTGGACACCCATCCTGGTATATAATAAATAACAAACACTTCAAGATGATCCCTTTTTGTCTATTCAAGTCTTTGATAATCAATATGCATGCCCTAAGACAGACATGTCCAAAGTTTGGCCCGGGGGCCAAATGCGGCCCGTGGTCAACTTTCATCCGGCCCCCAGCCTCTGTCATAAGATCACGAACGTCTGGCCCGCACACAGACTTAATAAATTGGTCAGCAGTACTGCTACCAGCATATGAAGTAGCTTACACATTAAATGCTGCTCCTCATTTACCCACTAAAAGGCAGCAGCACTCTAAGCAACGTTGCCCCGTGTGATGCTTGACTTCCAATTTTCTAAAATGGCAACAATCAACAACAACAAAAAGTTGACTGCGACGGCCGACGCTTCAAGGATAGGTGGAAATTGGACTATTCACTAAAATACACAACTGTGTCTGCCTCATTTGCAAAGAGACAGTCGCTGTTTTTAAAGAGTTCAATGTGAGGCGATATTACCAAACAAGACACGCTGACATGTACGACAAGATTACAGGGAAGATACGCAGCTAGAAACTGAAGCAACTTGAAGCTAGTTTAATTTCACAGCAGCAATATCCTGAGAGTCGAACGCCACAAAGGCTAGTTGCGAGAATCTTGAAATTATTAAATGAAAAAATAATAATAAAGCAAATGTGACACAAAGAATGGCTTGCTAAAATTTGCTTGAATATATTGTTCTACGTAAATGACGTCAGCCAAGGTCGGCCCCCCACATCCTTACCACATCAAATCTGGCCCCCTTTGCAAAAAGTTTGGATACCCCTGCCCTAAGACGTGGGTGGATGTTCAATAATAAAGGAAATTGGTGCGTGAGTAAATGTTTAATTTAGCCCTGTTTTATTTTGTAAATAAACATGACTAAACGGGGAGTTAGCTTTATAGTTAATGATAACTTTACTGCATAAATTTTTTTATTTGGCTAGATTTGAATATGTGCAAATCCTTTCCAGTGGAATTCTAGGTGGTTAAATTCCAATACCATAAAAATTTTAATTTTTTGCAGTGGGCTTTTAAAATATTTGTTCAATGATGATTAAAGAATGTGAATGCGAGATACTGAGAATAAAAGGCTCCATATGCATAAAGGGAACATAAAAAGGTGACTACATAACACCATCTATTTATTGTATTTGACCTTGAAGCCTAGGACCTAGGCTTCATGATTTAAGCATCTAATGTATCCAATACATCAATATCATCCCATAATAAGCAATCCTAACGGCATCAAGGGTCGAAAAGATAATGGATAGCACGCTAGTCAGTTAGCCTGCTGTATCCATAATTCTCAAGCTAGAGTTCTACTGAATGTAGGTCTTTTTGAGGCTCTCCGGTAACCCGATGAGCGAGTATCATTAAAGACGCAATGATTTTAACGAGATATCATCGCGTACTTACCTTGTTTCGATCCAAATACTCCGTGTAGCATGTATCACCGAGTGTCAAGACACAGCTGTGAATGGCCACAGCCGGACTTTGTGGGGATTTTATAGGTGAAACACAGTAATATAACGAGGGGCGCGATGCAGAAGTCAGCGACAAAAAGGAGTGGTCGAGATTTTTTTTTTTTTTTTCTTTTTTTTTTTAAATTTCTTTGTTTAGATCGATTATTTATCATCTAAAATACCGGGATAAATGCGACAGTAATAAAAAAAACTAGCGATAGTTATGAGGTTGATATCCGTGACCTATTTACAGACACTATATTTTTTCATTATGACGTAATTTGACGTATTATGTTTGATATTTAAAGTTTAAAATAGTGAATAATATTTTAAAGTTGTTTTTTTAAGTAAATATTAGACATTAATAATGATTCTAAGCTAAAAATGATAGCAATTTCGAATGATAAATGTAATTGCAGACCATCTTTTTATTTCTGGGTTGAAACAAATGCGGTTGCACAGTGTCAGTAAACGGGGGTATCCAGGCTAAAACGGACACATTAAAAATAGTCCGGGGGCATAATGCACGATGAAACTGCTGTGGTATCATATAGACGTTTAGGCTAGGTTCATACTACAGGTCTTAATGCACTAATCTGATTTTTTCGTGTTTTTCCGACTCGAGTGAGGCATTAACTTGACGGTCTGAATGTGACAAGTCGCATAGAACTGGACCATTTTAAATCCGATCTGGGTCACTTTCGTACATGGTTAAAATCTGATCTGGGCCACATTTTTCCAGAATGTTGCAGCGGTCTGTACTGTCAAGTCTCCCAAATCGGAATTCATGCAGCAATTATGTTGTCAAAGAGCGAGAGAGACGCTACGGTAGCGGTGCAGCTGTGCGTTATTAGCGCCTAGCTTGCATTGAACACGGCTTTTGGGGAAGGGCCAGGCTTGACAACGGTCACAAAAAAATTAAAATGGGTTGAGGATAAGCCTGAGAACGATCGGTTTTCTCTCTGCTCTATATGAGCAATATTTTAACATTGCTTACACGGCCGAGAGTCGGGGCAAACTGCCCTTATGTGTGTTTGACATGCACGGACAGTGCGTGCATGCTATCGATCCATATAAACTTTGAATATAAGCCTAAACAAGGGATTATTTATGTCTGTTATTTGTGTCCTTTTTGAAAATCAAAATATGATATCCCTGGAATGACGGATGACAGCCAGCATATGTGGCCATTTGTTTTTATGCTTCTGCGCATGCGGGTCTTGTTGCTCAGCGCGTGTCAGACTGCGAGTTAGTGCGCATGCGTAATACTTGAATGGTCTCAATGGACAAAGGCAGTCTGAATGGGCACGCCAAAAAACCCGATATGACAAAAATCGGATTTGTGCATTAACACCTGTAGTATGAACCTAGCCATAGTTCGATCAAACACAACAGTTCTCTTGGTTTTAAATACAGCAGTTTATTTTAAAGAGGGGTGCAAGAGCAGAAACTGTTTTTCAGCCTTGTCTGTGTTTTCCGCCATATAAATTATACAACTAGGTCAAATATTCAAGTAACAAAAAAATAATAATAATCTTTGCACATTAAAAATCAAAGTCAACCCTAGGTGAGTGACACTTTTAACTGGTCCAATCCCCGCCCCCACCTCCTTCTCCTTTTGGGGTTGCATGCAGGCAGTAACTGCTGTCTGTGGGGGGCGTCATTGCAATGCTCAAGGCGCCAATTATAATAGTAGTCAATCACTTGCATGCATGAGCCTCTCGCAATTTGCCGCCCGGGTGACCGCCCAACCTGAACGTGCCAGGAACCGCCATTGACATTTTTAGTGGAAACCGATCGTCCCTGCCTCTTGAACGATACAAAATGGTTAGTGGCTACTCATGGTAAACTTGGAGAAGCAGTTCAGCGTTTTGACTAAAATATTTATGTGCTAACTTTATGTGGCAGTGGATCTTGTCGCTATATTGTGATCCATTAAATCAAAACTCGACATGTATTGTGGCGCCTTGTATCGCGATACATCGTCAAACGATATTTTGTCCCAAATTTTGTGACTTATAGTATCCATTTAAGGCAGTACTTCTCAAATAGTGGCGATGTCAAGGGTGGCGCGTGTGACCTCGGGGAACATGCTTTTTTTTTTTGCGCCGTACTAGTATAAAGTGTACTTGCACATCCACTCAGTGGGTGGCAGTGGCGCTCTCATTTTCAAAGTATTTTTGAAGTAAGCAAGAGCACACGGAAGAGACTCATGAAGAGCTGGAGAGCTGTGCGCCGTTTTCAAAAGCCGTTTTCCGGCCAGACTCACACAGCGACCCACTGTCTTCTCCGGTTCTCACGTGTCCGCCCGAGAAGTGCCATTTTCGGCTTGGGATCGTCGCGACGACCGCCCTCACCTACGGTTCTCCCACGGCCGGCGAGAATGCGCTTTTTTCGGGCCGTTTGCCTTTTGGCTTTGACATTTAATACAGTGGTAGATTAGGAAAGACCACTGTTTACTGTGTCTAAAAATGATAATAGCGGACAGCCGGAAGCCAAATCAATTAAGACGCCACTTAAAGACATTAGACCCCAATCTCATTGATAAGCCGCTTGGTTGTTTTTTTTTATAGCGAAAACGTGCCGAATATTGCCAACATGTGTTTTGTGTGGGGTTTTTTTTCCATGTGTGTTTTTTTTTCTATTCAGTTTTGTTTTTTCGGTCATTTTTTTTTGCCATATTGTCCTCATGAGTTAATGTTTCTAATCAATTTGAATTTATTATTTACTGATTTTTCAGTATCAAATGGTCAAAAATGTACCTTGAGTGTATTTTTACAGTTTGGATGTGACTTTTTTTTTTAGTTCAGGCAAATTGATGCGCGTTAAGTCTTTTCTGTTACAAACAAAACAATGTTAATAAAGTTATACTTTATAAGCTGATCTCTGTTATTTTCTTTAATAGAAAAAAAAGGATACAATGTGAGGCAGAGGCGTACTTATAATAGTAATATTATAGACAAATGATACTATTTACAGTGGCGGCAGAGTTTGGGGGGGCGCCAAACATTTATGTCTTCCTTGGGGGGAGGGGGGGGGGGGGGCGTAACAGAAAATAATTGAGAAGCACTGATTTAAGGTCACATTTTTTAGGTATAGCCACTAAAGTCTGTTGCACTGATGTGTGCCAAAGCACATTTCATGTCATGCAACGGCATCCTACATCAGTTGTTGCAGACAAAAAGATCATCTGGCATCAATGTCCTGCTTTGAATAGAGGGAATTTCAACAGGAATGTTGACATTGCCATTGTTTTCAATGTGGTGTGGTCGCCTCAGTCTTCCAAATGGGTGTTGACAGTTGATCGTCCAATTGTGATGTTGACACCCTCAAATGTCTCACGTGTCCTTCCAAAATAATATACAGCTGTTGTTTCTGGTTGGTTACTTCAGCCACGCTAACCCTTCACACTCGTCACGACACGCAGTACGTGTGGTCATGAAGAATCGGCTCTCGGCAGCCAAGTTTTTCCCTGTATCAGCCTTTGCCTTTTGTTTTCTTTTCAAAGTAATGAAAATGATGTCTGGAAATGAAAGTGTAGAGTTGCAATGAATCACCCCAATAAGAAAAATAGTGCATTCGGTGAAGAATATCAGTGGTAGAGGGAATGTGACCTTCCCCACATCAAATTCATGAGGTGAGACATGAACCTTGAACGTAAGAGAACATATCTAAATGTCAGATGTTTTACTTGGAAGCTTTTCATTAAAAAGAAGCACCAAGCATGAAGCATGGTAAACGCATACCCATTTTTATCATCTTTCCTGATTTTAAATTGTGAGTCCCCACACACGTCAAGGAAAAAACTGTGTGTGGTCTTCTCAAGATGGGCAACACAATTGCTATACAACCATTCATAGTGTGTATATTCACAGTTTACTAGTCCTTCTAAAAAGAATAATTAGCATATTGTGATAAAGTTCATTATTTTCTGTAATGTACTGATAAACATTAGACTATCATATATTTTAGATTCATTACAAACAAATGAAGTAGTTCAAGCCTTTTATTGTTTTAATATTGATGATATTGATGATCTAAAACCCAAAAATCCCTATCTCAAAAAATTAGCATATCATGAAAAGGTACTCTAAAGAAGCTACTAACCTAATCATCTGAATCAACGAATTAACTCAAAACCCCTGCGAAAGATTCCTGAGGCTTTTAAAAACTCCCAGCCTGGTTCATGATTCAAAACCGCAATCATGGGCAGGACTGCCGACCTGACTGCTGTCCAGAAGGCCATCATTGACACCCTCAGGCAAAAGGCTAAGACACAGAAAGACATTTCTGAGCAAATAGGCTTTTCCCAGAGTGCTGTATCAAGGCACCTCTGTGGGAAGGAAAAAGTGTGGCAGGAAACGCTGCACAACCAGAAGAGGTGACCACACCCTGAGAAAGATTTTGGAAAAGGGCCGATTCCAGACCTTGGGGGACCTGCAGAAACCTGGAAATGGGCTACAGAGACGCAGCACTGGACTGTTGCTCAGTGGTCCAAAGTACTTTTTTCAGATGAAAGCAAATTTTGCATGTCGTTCGGAAATCAAGGTGCCAGAGTTTGGAGGAAGACTGGGGAGAATGAAATGCCAAAATGGCAGAAGCCCAGTGTCAAGTACCCACAGTCAGTGATGGTCTGGGGTGGCATGTCAGCTGCTGGTGTTGGTCTACTGTGTTTTATCAAGGGCAGGGTCAATGCAGCAGGCTATCAGGAGATTTTGGAGCACTTCACGCTTCCATCTGCTGAAAAGCTTTATGGAGATGAAGATTTCATTTTTCAGCACAACCTGGCACTTGCTCACAGTGCCAAAACCACTGGTAAATGGTTTACTGACCATGGCATTACTGTGCTCAATTGGCTTGCTAACTCTCCTGACCTGAACCCCATAGAGAATTTTTGGGGTTCAGGTCAGGAGAGTTGGAGAGACACTGCTATCGAAGCATCCTGGGCCTCCATAACACCTCAGCTGTGCCACAGGTTGATTGCCTCCATGCCACGCCGCATTGAAGCAGTCATTTCTGCAAAAGGATTCCCGATCAAGTATTGAGTGCATAGCTGATATAATTAATTGAAGGTTGACTTTTTTTTGTATTGAAAAACACTTTTTTGTATTGGTCAGATGTAATATGCTAATATTTTTGAGATAGAGATTTTTTGTTTTTCTTGACTTTTTTGCCAAAATCATCAATATTAAAACAATAAAAGGCTTGAACTACTTCAGTTGTGTGTAATGAATCTAAAATATATGAAAGTCTCATGTTTATTAGTACATTGCAGAAAATAATGAACTTTATCACAAAATGCTATTTTTTTTTAGAAGGACTAGTATATAGTTGTTGATTCAAAAGTAACTACTTATTTTAAGATAGTTATAATCTATTCATATGTCGAAATATTTTTCTCAGTTTTGTGAATGTTCCATATGTGTGGGAATTAAATGTATGTTTGTTTTTTCCGAGATTGATGATTTTGTTCGGTTCCCAGAAGGCTTGGGAAACTAGTTGCTAACGCTGACACCCATATTGAGTTATAGAGGTGGGAATCTTTGGGCACCTCACGATTTCATTACGATTCAGAGGCTACGATTCGATTATAAATTGATTATTGATGCACAACCCACCCTCCAGCTATTAACTGCTTTTAATTTTTCGTACATTAGTTACAAAAGTAGTACAAAAATCCTCTCAGGCTTAAATAACCTACTATTGCAGTATCAAGTTAACAGTTCAAAACAGTAAATAAAAAACTGAAGTCCCCATTCTGTATCAGTAGCTTTAAACCATATATATATATATCTTCAACAAAACAAATCCTAGCATTTTGCAGAAATATATTTTTATCCAACTAAACGTGAACTCAGGTATAAATGGAAGACTGTGTACTACTACTTCCATACAAATGGCTCCAAAAAGTGCTTTTCTGCTTTAAGTTATGTAAACATGAACATGTAAACATTAACGGGTTTCCCTGAAGTAGAAATTCAAAAAATTAAATAAATAAAAACGTGTGGGCGTAGCATGTCATGGCTTGGCTAAAGTTACCCAGCTGGGCAGCGACAACCATGATAGCTGTCTGTAACAACAGAAACATCTTTTTTTTTTTGCGATGTTCCATTCATTTACAGCACCGCTTATCAGCTCAACCATATTAGCAACCTTGTTCATTGCTCTTTTTATGAAGCACGTGTGCTTCCAGCTTCCACTCATTGGTTTTGAAATGGGCTGTTACTGTAACAAACAATTCGGGGGCTACAGATCTCCACACATCAAACGTATCGGCGACTCTGTCTACATTGAACAGCGATGACATGATTTCTACTTTCGTCTGCTTGTAGAGAGCCGGGACTGCTGTGTCAGTGATACGGCGTCGGGATGGGATGACGTACTTTGGCTTGTTTTCAATATTCTTCAAATCCCCTATTTTCTAGAACAAGATTTTCTCGTAGAATCCAAAATATTTCCACATGTCTGGTTTTAAAATTTTGGGAGGAGGTCTAACCCTAACCCATGCGATACACTTTACATGTTCATTTCTTGTAAGAACTAAAGTTTCGAAAAAATTACAAGTACTTAAAAATAGGGAGTTACTTTTCAGTCACCCCGCATACAGTTAAACATCGATTTAACAGACTTACAGGGGCGGGGCTATTAGTAAAAGGTGAGTGTCTTATATTGAAGCACCTAATAAAACACACAATTGCAAATAATTGTCAAAAAGTTTGAAAGTGTTTAGTAACCGAAAACTTAATTATTTAGAAATGTATATTACGACCGGCCCAAACATCAGGCCGGGCCACCGAGAAGTGTCCCAATCCTTCCGATTACCTACCGGTCTTAAGTCATATTTTAGTCATTTCAAAATGTGTTTGTCTTCGTCTAGTTTTAGTCAACGTTTTCTCAATGTTTTTGTCTGTAAAATTCTAAAGTTTCACTCGAAAAATAAATCAATAAAGAAAGGTTTCCGATTATTTTGAATGAGCATTGACAAACAAACACATATTGTAGCATCTACAAATCTATCACATGATAATACACACTCAGCATAAAAACAGTACATTATTTTCAATTAATTATACCCACCTGGATGCCATGAACTGTATAAAAAGAATTTTTTGAAAAAAGTTGTCAAGCCTAATACTAATGCTAACGTGAATGTGAATGCTATGCTAATGCTACAAGTTACAGTTAGTGCGAGAAGATCACTAAGTACAGACCTTTAAACGCTAAGTAACACTGCATATTCTCTCTGGCCGAGATAAGAAGACAAATATTAGTTTGTGTTTCAAAACAAGCAACAGGGAGACTGGAGAGGACACTAGTGGGATAGTTGTGGATCGTAGCACGTCTCATGAGTGACACAATTAGACACTGCTACGGAGCAGGCTAACGACACACATATTGTGAACATGTGACATTTTCATCTCGTCAGATGAAAATTTGCATTCGTGTCGTTATGTTTTAGTCCCCCAAGACACGCTTTTAAGCTCGTTATCGTCTTGTCATTGTCTTGTAAAAAATTTTTCGTCGACAAAATATTTTCGTTATAGTCATCGTTGACGAAAACAACACTGATATCAATCAGACGTAACAATACAGTAACATGACCGGAAGTCCTATGGTCACGCCAGCCTGTTTAATCATGTGGTGTCTTTAAAGCACTGTAAGAAATAAACTATTTAACATACAGCGCTGATGTCAAAATTAAATTGGATTTGGTGGGATGGTAGGAAATGTGTTTTCTCCACTAGAGGACACTCATGCTTTTTAACAGGAGATCATTTCTGTAGATTTTTCCAATCATGTAATCGGTTAAAGTACAGTATAATAATAACAACAGCTCAGAAAGATGATGTTGTGTTGAGAAGAAAATACAGTGGTACCTCTACATACGAAGTTAATTCGTTCCAGGACCTTGTTTGTAAGTCAAAATACAAGTATGTCGAGCTGGATTTTCCCATAACAATACATTATAATTCCATTAATTTGTTCCACAGCATGAAAACATACACCAAATCCTTAATAGATACTGCTAGTACGATTACAAATTACAATTACACAGAGCAAAACAAATTCTGAAAATTTGAATAATAATATTATAATATTAATAATAATAATACTTGTAATAATGGAACGAATGGGGTTCTAATATGGCGGATGTGTTTTGCGTGGTGTACCTGAACGCACCGCGTGGTGGACTTGACAGAGTGAGGGAGGACTTTTTACTTTCACTTTGTTCAGCTAAGGCGGACAGTAGGCATGTTGTGCTGCACAAGTTCTGAAATAAATGATTAAAAACCTGACGAAGCTGGCGAATTCTTTGGCGACGTTACCACAACAATAATTGTCACCTTAACTTATAAAGACTGGCGAACCGAGGTTGGAGGTGGACCGTCGAGATTGTAGACATTCTACGGTCGTATTGTCGAGCCAATTCACCTACGCGCACAACAGGCTCAAATTTTTCTGCCATTTCTATCTTCATTTCAATGCTAAGCCTCACCTTTTTTTCCTTTTTTTTCCACCACCTGCACTAGCATTCTTGAAACCCATGTTGATCTCTCTCACAAGAAAATCTGCCGTGAACCCGTTTTAAGGGAAAACAAAGAAACTGTGGCAATGTCATAAATCGTCGCATTTCATGTAAGTCGTCGGATGTAGAAACAAATGGCGAGCCAAATTTTACATCGGATGTCAAAAAAATCTTGTGTCGAAATAATCGGATGTCGATGTACCACTGTATACCATTGTTTTTTGTTTTATTGAAAAAACGACATTCTAAGCAGTGACTACTCATTACTTGAGTATTTTTCCACCTAATACTTTTTGACTTACTTTACTTTTTTGGATGACTACTTTTACATGAGTAATTTTATTTTGAAATAACACTACTCTTACTTGAGTAAAGCTTTTGGCCACTCTACCCACCTGTAGTAATTAACTTTTTGGGGATAAATTTTATGTTTGCAGTTATGTCCGTGTTATACGGTTAGTCTCCCAGTCAAAATGGATTGGATGTCTAGCACCATCAATGACAGCCAGTGATTTAATATGGTCTCTATATAGTTCTATTTTCCTTTACTTCTTGGGTCTGCAGCAAATTTTCAGCCGGCGTAGCTGTCAAATCGCAGTTGGAAAATTGTCAAAAAGGCTCACTGATACGTTTTTACAACGAGATGGGATAAAAGTTACTGGGTTGTTTAGCTTGACAACTAATGGTTAGTCAGGCAAGCAATGAAAAATCCAATTTTCCATAATATGTCCCTTTTTTGTTCTTGCAGAAATTAAGCTTAAAGAGACATTAACAGTGGATGTGACAGGACACGACATAAGGTGGAGACAAATTTGGACACAGAGGTAGGAAGGGTGGAGTTTAGCTCTGAGTAAGGGGTAGTGGCAGGGAGCGAGGAGGGTTACAGCTAGTGGTGGTGTTGCGGCAGCAGTGTTGGTGGGGGGTTGGCCGAGTAGCTGGGTGGCTTCATGGCTTGAGGGCTGATCATGGGTGAGCAAGAAGACACAGCGAGGGAGCGGCCCACCCAAGTGGCAGTCAGTCAGAAACTTGTGTGTGTATGCCTGTGTGTGTGTGTTTGCTGCTGACCCTGACATATTAGCACAACACTTCCTCAATTTGTCTTCTGTGTTCTCCGGCCACAAATGAATTTCCTCCCTCCCACTTTTTTTTTCTTCCACACGCTACCTTTCAAGATGACACCCCCAACACACACACAAGCAGCCCACCTCTGACTAACATATAGCAACACCACCCCAACCCTGCGCACTCCGTCTGTAACGTAAACATCTGAATACATGCAGCCTTTTTATAAGCTTTGTAGTCGCAAAACTCGCTTATGTTGCTTAAGTATGTGTGCGTTGAGACAAAGTACCATGTATGGCATCACACACACAAAGCCAGACGTCCCTGCCTGTCACAGTAGAGCCCCCCCCCCCCCCCCCAAACTAATTAGCTAAACATTGGCTGGGTGGTTGATTTGGATCACATCTTAAATAGCGTTGCCTGTAAAGCCACAGGAAGAAACACACCACCACCGACTTGATTTACACTCTCAGGTGGCCTTTTATCTCCTGTCTGACAGTTTATGGCATCGCCATACATAGAAATTACACATCAGCATCGGGGATTTTCCTCTTGCTACTCAGACCATGTAGGTTTTAAAAAGAAAAAAACAATAAAAAACTGATGCGTTAAAAGCGCCTGTGACATCATAAAAAAATCTTGAATAGCATTATTATGTGAATTAGAATCATATTTTTGAGATGATTCGACTATATACAACAATTTGACAAAGCGCAGATCACAATAAATAAGTTTTTTAATCTGCCGTTTAGCCCCACCTGTCATTATAGTGCTCTTGCGTTCCCAGCTGTATGATGATAATGGCAGGGTAACAATTTAATCTGATTTAGATTTCAACCCATAGAGGTTGAAGATTCAGAATGAGGCAAATGCCACAGACAGAGAGCAGCAAAATGTCATGATTGTTTCAATCCCTACTCCAATATTATTACAGGATATTCTTTTTATCTAAGTATTTTTCCCCAATTGCTAAATAGGTATGGTCATGACAAATAGCAGTCTTGTGCTGAATGGAATATGAATATTAAAAATGCATTTTTTTCAGTAAGACAGAACAAAATGACTGCATAATGGTCAAAACTGCCCGACTTCCTCCTCTCCCGAATGGTATTTTATGCCACCGGAGTTGGTCCGGCTTTTGTCATATTCCTGCCCCGGCTTCGGAGATGGAGGAAAGAGCATAAACAGGAGGCGTGACAACTAGCCGACATGCTAACCCGAACCGAGCAGCTTTTCCAAGTCTTATTCTCGCTTTTCGAAAACGAGAAATCACGCAAAACCACACCGACTCATGTCACACACGGCGGTGGGGTTGATCGTCATCACCGATCGGCCAGCACCCGATGGCAAGCAAGTTAAAGCTCGTCGTTCTGCTCTGGTGGGCAGGCAGAGAGGGGAGAGAGGGGAATGAACGTCGAAAATAGCTCGATGGACAAATCGGCCGACGTCGAAGCAGGGGGCTGCCTAAGCCGAGGATAGTTTTCTTTTGGCGGCCACATGAAGAGGACAGAGGGGGTGGAAGTGACAATGGTTAATGACAAACAGACAGTCGTCGGCCGAGTGGCCTTCTCGGTGGACAGGGAGCATTGTCACCCACAAAATGCAAGTCATCTCCTTATTTAAACGTGTGCCATGATCCCAGTATTTGACATAATATAAAACACATAGCTTACTCACTTCCTTGGTTTAATGGTCCCACAGTTGTCAGACATGTTTTGGCCATTATCTGCGTGAACAGGAACTTTCTGAAACCCAAAAAGGGTCACACGCCTCTCCCTGGTGCAGCAACAAAACCCTGCAGCACATTGGGCTGGCATGATGCGAAAAATAAATGACATAATTCGCAAAATCAGCTGAATTCCCAGTGGTTCTGCATACTGTAGTTTTGGCTGTATGATGATTAGCCCGCTGACGTCACATTCGCATGCTTCGTCAATCCAGGAAGTCACTCATTTTCATGGCGTGGGATTAAAAATATTGAATAAATATATCGATCGCTTCCATACACACCTAAGTGGTCCATTTCATTCAGGAGCATAAAATACCACGTGAAATATGAACCAAACATGCTTTTTACTTTCATAGGCACTTTAAAGGGTGACACTGGTCTTAAGAGATTTTTTTTTTTTTTTTCAAATGTGACGTATACAGTATTTTAATAACCTTGCATGCCAGATTTACTGTATTGTTCCATATATCTGCTATGAATTTATTTCCCACATCAAACTGGGACAAATCAAATTGAGACCTGTGTCATGGGAACAGTGTTGTTTTTGGCAGCCCTTTTAATTTTCGTCTTAGTCGTAGTCTTTTGGACAATAATTCTTATTAGTCTTAGTCAAATATTAGTCATCTCAAAATATGTTTGTCTTCGTCTAGTTTTTGATGACGAAAACTCAAGACTAATTTTGCCTAGTTTTAGTCAAAGTTTACTAGTTTCTTCTGTAAAACTAAAAGAATGCCCTCAAAAAAAAAAAAAATACATAAAGGTTTCCAACCATTTCGAATGAACATTGACAGACGAGCACATACAGTGGTACCTCTACTTATGAATAATTAATTGGTTCTGTGAGTAGTTCCGTAACTTGAAAATTCTGTAAGGAGAGACACATTTTCCATGTAAATGGCCTAATCCATCCCAAGCCCACGAAAATTCAGATATAAATCTTTTATAATGCATAAAAATGCATTAAATCACGTAACAAATACGTTACAATTAGATTATTGCACAAGAATCATGAAATCAGAATTGTGCCTAATGTAAAAAAACAAGACTAGAGTAAAGAATATAAGCAGGGGTGCACATAAGTGGTCCGCATGCGCGCATGCGTACTGGACGTAGACAAACGCGCTGGCCCTCAACGGCTTCCACACGCGTTTGCGTACCGATGGCTGACCACTGTATTTGCGGAGGACACGAGAAAATAACTTCTCAAAATGTCGAAGAGGCAGGCCACACTGAGTAATTACTTCCGTGTTCCCCCGTCAAAAGACAGACAGACGACAGAGACGTCACCGGAGCTACCGAAAAAAAGGACTTTTGCTGGCAAGAAGCAAATGATGCTCGCACGGAAATGCGGTACAAAATGAAATGCGGTACAAAATGTGCCGTGAGAATCCCAATGTCGCCGATAAGAGCAGCGCATTTTATGTAGGGTCAAAGAATTTCAGCCATCCAAACTTTGAAAACCCACGGAAAAAACAGAGAGCATGTGGCAATTAAGCAAACTATCGATGTCAAACAGGACCCCACTCACCCTATGGACAAGTGGCGGAATAAAGGTAATGAACAACGACATGCACTGACAAACGTGTTTTTGCTCGCATTTTACAAAGCTAAATATGCACGTTCAATGAGGTCTTATGAGGAGGACATCCCACTTTTAAAAAGGCTTGGAGTTAATGTGGGAGCCGCATAATGCCCTTTATTTTGAATTGGTGCTTTTTATTTCTTTGCATTTCACTTCAAAGTAATGGCAATTTTGTTGTTCCATTTGATGTTAATCAAGCGTTAATTGTTAATATAATTAATTAAAGTTAATTGGCTCTAAGTAAAGCTTGTCATAAATTTATCGCGTCAGGCGGGTTGGCTCTCAAGCTCAATGAGGACCAAGTCACATCTCCAGGTCCTCCTCTGAGAACCTGGGCAAAAAAATTATGTGCACCCCTGAATACAAGTCAATACAATCATGTAAAGCTTTTGGAACAAGGGGGGAGGAAGAGAACGCTGGGATACACACACACACACACATACTGTACATACAGTAGAGGTCCCTCTTAGCCAATTAGATGCCAGGAATGCTAGGCAATAGCCAATGGTAGAGCAGCTATAAGTATGTTACATTCAGTAAACTCTGGGAGCTGCCAGTACCAGCCATACTGTATTTTTGCCTTTCTTATCCTGAAATTTCTTTCATATCAAGAGGCAATATTTTCCATTGAGGCGTGTCTTAACCTGAAAATTCTGTATGTAGAGATGTTTGTAAGTAGAGGTACCACTGTATTATAGCGTCTACAAGGACAACGCCAACTTGTTAATAATACACACTCAAAAGGAAAACAGTACATTATTTTTAATTAATCATACTCACCTGGACGACACGAATTGTATGTTAAAAAAAAAAAAAAACGTTCGAGAGTTTGAGGACGCGCGTCGTTAGCATTAGCCTAATGCTAACGCAAATGCTATGCTAACACTACAAGTTACATTTAGTGTGTATTAGGGTGTGCTAGGAAGTGGACCCCAAAGCAGACAAAGGAGAATAACTGTGCTGGTATGCAATGTTTATTTAAATGCGCATGACGGTTGCAGCAGCACACGTGCACGCCGAGTCTGAGCTGGACAGAGTTTACTGGCGGTCTATCCTGCGACAGTACAGCTCAGGGATCAGGCACGGGGGATCCTGGGACGGAACTAGAAGTCAAGTTAGCCGGGTGTAATACAATATGAGAAATACCTGAATGCTGATGTGACTGACGGGATGCTAAAAGTGTTGGTCTGGCGACGAGCAGCAACGACGAGCCGGCTTCTGAAGGCGGCCGATTGTGATGGGTCACAGCTGTTGTCGTTCCCCCGTCTGGCTTCCAGCCTGCAATCAGGGAGCCCTAAAAGTGTGTGATGATCACTCTGCACAGACCTTCAAAGCAAGGGCGTAGGTTTGGTCTCAACATTGGTAGGGACGATATAACAGCTTAACCTGCATGTACACATTTGCTGGGGACGGGACATTAACAGATTGGGTGAACGGGGGGGTCAGGGATTTAATGAATATGAACCGACTGTAATTAATTGATAGGCTAAAAGATCAATGCAAAATAAATCTGTATTGACTTATACCAACTTTCATGTTTGTTGGTTCAGGTGATACGCCTTTCGATTCAAATCTTTGTTTCAAAAATCAACTAAATAAACATTTTTGAAAACTTCCAAAATAAATGTTTGGCTTTTATTAGCAACTTTAAATTGCAATATATGAACATAAATTAACATACACAATAAATACAAACTTGTTAACAATCTCTTAACTATTCAGGAATGCAAAAAAAAAAAAACATTTGTCTTAAGATCACTCAACATTGTTTAAATAAATAAATATAACTGAAAAAGTTCCTAGTCAGTGTATAACAAACATAAATAAAAATGGAGTCTTCCTTCAGGTTAAACACTACCGCTTTTGTCCACAAGCACAGCTAAACTCAACAGCAACAACAAAAAAAGACATCTTTTACATAGACTATGATTAATGTATGATTATCTGAAAAAATATCTGGATAGGCTGCATATATAAACATTTTTAAAGAAATAATGTAGAAAATAAATAATACATTTTAAATGAAAGCAAGTCATCAGCCAATCAAACGTGCTTTTAAGGGGGTGGAAATGGACCGGTGTTCGGCCATTCCTTACTACGCGGCCAAACGTCTACACCAGGGGTGTCCAAACTTTCTGCAAAAGGGGACAGATTTGGTGTGGTAAAAATGTGGGGGGGCGACCTTGGCTGACGTCCTTTACGTAGAATAGAACAATATATTTAAGCAAATTTTAGCAAGCCATTCAGTGTGTCGCATTTGCTTTATTATTTTTTTAATGAATAATTTCAACAATCTCACAACTAGCCTTTGTGGCGCTCTCTTTTGACTCTCGGGCTCTTGCGAAATACTGCTGCTGTGAAATTAAACTAGCTTCAAGATGCTTCAATTTCTCGCTGCGTTTCTTCCCTGTAATCTTGTCGTACATGTCAGCGTGTCTTGTTTGGTAATATCGCCTCACATTGAACTCTTTAAAAACAGCGACTGTCTCTTTGCAAATGAGGCAGACACAGTTGTTGCGTATTTTAGTGAAGAAATAGTCCAATTTCCACCTATCCTTGAAGCATCGGCCGTCACAGTCAACTTTCTTTTTTTTGTTGATTGTCGCCATTTTAGAAAATGGAAGTAATGGGTCACGCGGTTGCTTAGCCCTTAAATACCTGCAACATGAAGCAATTATCAGAGACTCCCAAAATTTGAATAATAGGGTCCTAATGAAACCTTCTTTTCAAATTTGTAAAAAGAAAAGTCAAAATGAATATGTGTAATAATCGCTCTAATATCTATAACCCATGCTAAATCATGTTTTTTCTCTCATGGAACCTGCAGATGCACGTGTTGACTTGTATCCATCTTTTTTTTTTCAAAAAGAAATGTCAAAATTCAAAATTAGTCTCAAAATCATAAAATTTTAGGTGTGTCAAATGTGATACATTTGGCATGAAAGGTTTAAAGTGCTGCTGCCTTTTAGTGGGTAAATGAGGAGCAGCATTTCGTGTGTAAGCTACTTCATATGCTGGTTGCAGTACTGCTGACCAATTTTTTAAGTCTGTGTGCGGGCGAGACGGTATTGATTTTATGACAGAGGCTGGGGACCGGATGAAATTTGACCACGGGCCGCATTTGGCCTCCGGGCCGGACTTAAGACATGCCTGGTCTACACAATGCTCAGCGCGCTTGCGCAAGCATCCGTACGCGTGCGCACACCGGTTAGCAGCCGCGAGTACTCACTATTTTTGTTTTTATTTAGTTTTTTAGAACCTTGTCATTGCCTCAAAGATAGTTTTTGCATGTATTACTACTTTTAATCTTTGTGGGGTTTTTTATGTTAGCTTTGAAGTTGACCACATTAGTCACGTAGCGTATTTAAACTGTCCTTATTTGATATGAATACATTAAAGTATTTTCTTATCGCATTTTTGTAGTACGCTCTGCCTGTATGCATCCAAACAAAACCAGTTTAGAGCGCACGGTAGTACTTTGGGTGTCAAATTTGACTAATGTAGGATGTTTCGCCGATGTAGAAGATTTTGGCAGAACACCAGCACATTCAGCAAGTGAAAAAGGGTAAATATAAGTTTGAACATAATGAAAATAATTCACTCAATAATAGTAGGGTCAATTCTATCCTGACAACTTATGGGAAGACAATCTAAATTACCTATAAATGTGTAACTGAACTCATTATATAATGCAAATAAGGATGCTTAAAAGTTGAAGAATCTGAGCATCCTGAAAACTTGGTAGTGTTATGTCCATATGCAAACCTACGCCCTTGCTCCAAAAGCTAAAGCAACATTGCATATCCTCTCATGCCACGAAACAAATCTTACCGTGTGTGCAAGCCTGCATGGAGATTAGAGACGACACACTGGTGAGTCGGGAATGCAGCACGTCATGAGTAACCCAACCAGACACTGCAACAATGCAGGCGAACTACACATAAAATGTCACACATTGTGAACATGTGACGGAAACTTGCACATTTGCGAAAACTGGTGTTGGTCTTGTTAGAGCTTGAGCAACAACTGGTGTGAAAGCCCTATTGGAATGAATTATTATTCTTTTTTCAGGGCAAATGTAAATGGCCAATTTGGAGGCCTGAACATGCTCGAAAACTCACCAAAATTTCCACATACATGCAACTTCGCGTAAATATCTATAGTAGCGCCCTCTTGAATTTTTAAAAAAGGCCTCTCCTATTCGTTTTTTTCCAACGTAGACCGCTAAAATTCGGGGAGTCGATACGTTGTGCAAAACTCCTCCAAAAAGTCTCTTGCACCCATAGCCCAAACCAAACAGGAAATCAGGTATTTTGGATCAAATGTGAATTTTTTATCGATTTACAGGGTGCACATTTCAGACCTTGTTGCCTCAGGAGTTAGTTGGATCCTCCTCAAATTGGCGAGACTGTTCAAGAGACCTATGAGATCTTAAGTTATCAAAATGGTGAGTTTTCATTTAAGGGCCTGACCTGGGCAGGGTGCCAAAGTCGTCCATTTTTTTGGCAACAAGCCAAATTCCGTAAATGACTAATAACTTCCTGATACAAGGTTCAATCATTTTCAAATCTGGCATGTCGAAGAGGTATCCCGGGCGTTCACCATTATAAGGAAGTAGATTTCTGCAGGGACTTGGGCAGCTTATAGAGGCACGAAATTTGGCACACTTGGTCGAATTAATCCAATTAGAAGATTCATTATGGTTTTGAGTAAGGGCGTTGCTGCACAGCTCAGTAGCGCCTCCTTTTTTGTAGGACCCTCTTCAATAGGGTTTTTTTTTTCTCCTTGGTGTGTGAATTTATTTCTAATACCAAAAAAATAGGCGAGTTTCAAGCATGTTAGGTTCTCATGTGATGATTAGAGGGGGACAATCTACCAGCACCCTGACCTGCATACCGTCCGAGTTTGCGTGACGTCAGAGTTGTGCCAAACTGCGAGGGCCAGTTCAGTCCTGCTTCCAGGCCTAGTTATGTTTTATTCACTCAAAACACGTTTTTAGCTCGTTATCGTCTCGTCATCATCATGAAAAAAGTGTTATCTCAGGAAATGTTTTCGTTGTCAACACGGTTTGGAATTAAAACTTTTAAAGGTATTAATAATACGAGGAAAAAGGCTGCTGTTTTACGAAAATAAAAGTCATAAACCAGATTTTATGAGCGGAAATTAAACATGAGACGGGACATAATGTTGCGATATGAAACTGGAAAAAAATGATACTGTTTCAACAAAAAGTAACATTAAGAAGGGAAAAGTAATTTAAAATTTTAAAATGTATTTTTCAGTCATTTTTTCCAATTATTATTCTTTTTAAAAAATAATAGCTATATTTTCTTTCGCCTTTTTTTTTCTTGAATTAAAACGAAACCTCGATTCAATTTTGTGTCAATTTCCCTGATAATACATGAATACGGGTGTACAATGTGGTCTTGATCCAATTTAGGGTTGTTAGTGCCTTGGCGGAGGTCTGAGCTCAACTGGTCACCATTCTAGAATTGTTCTCTTTAATCAGACATGAGTGAATGTTGTGAATGGGTTTTCTCTCAAAATATTTTCCCTTCTGTTTGCTCACATTGTGTCACAAACACTGAGAGACTTGTGAGGTTTGTTTTAAGAGTCCAGGTCCGGGTCGGCGTCACCACCTGCTCCGCTCCCCCGACAATACCTCTGTTACAAGCGCACATACAAAGACTTGACAAAAAGTGTGTTTCTGTGGTTTTGTGTGTTTTTGGCCCCCAGAAAGGCGACCATTCATTAGGGCGACAAAAGGCGCCAAAGAAATGCATTATCATAATTAATCTTGTACTGAGACTGTGGGTGGCAGCTCGGGCTCTTCCCTGAGACTGACAAGAGGCGTTTTAATGCAGGAAAAGTGTCGCTCTGGGTAACTTGTTGCCTTTTCATTGATATTGGGCTAATTATAGAAAAGTACTGTGAAGACTTGTATGTTCAAATATATGTGAAGGGAGCTGTGGATGGAAATGAAGCAGAACACCCAAGATGGAATTTTATGTCACAGTTATGTCACAGCAAAAAGAGTAAACTTTTTATTCCATTTCTAGTTTCTAGACTCTGATGGTAGCGATTTTAAAATGCCTTAAAAGTGTAGACGAAAATACTTATTTAGTCATATTTTAGTCATTTCAAAATGTGTTCGTTGACGAAAACGCAAAATTTCATCCAGTTTAAGACAAGATACTCAAAATGTTTTGTGAAATTCAAAAGTTTTTGTACAAAAATAAATTCATGAATAAAAGCTTTCCAACAATTTTGAATGGACATTGACAAATGAAAGCATATTACAAAGAGAATGCCAACTCTTTGACGATAATACACACTCAGCTAGAAGAAAAGTTAATTATTTTCAATTTATTAGAAGCCTACCGACCTGGACGCCGCAGACTGTAAACTTTAAAGAAGAAGTTCAAAATTTTTAACGTGAGGCTTAATTTTCAAGTTATCCGGGGTTTAATTAGTCGGTGGAGTTAATTTCAACAAATTAGTTATTTGTTAGTTTCAAGGCTCTGGAGTGGCGAAGCTAGCGTGAGTCAATGGTGCCTGCTTAGCATGCCAATAAAAAAACGATATTACCAGATGTAACATAGTCAAATACATTCAAAATGCAAATCATTGTTCGAAAAACTCCTGCGGCCAAAAAAAAAAAATGTCCCACTAAACTGCCATAATTAATTTCGTTCTAAAGCAGGACTATTTTTTTTTTAGATGCGTAATGCAACAGCAATACAGATTGCTCTGAGAGCAATGAAAAAAAATAATGTGACATCACTCCAATGTTGCTGTTCATGCTACAATTATTGACATGCAATGGCAAATTCTAATAACTTTATCCTGAAAACAGAGCCAACACTATTGATTGCATGTCGTCTGTGATTCTCATGCGTGCATATGTCATTTTTTATTAGCATGCTAAGCAGGCACCATTGACTCGCGCTAGCTTAGCCGCTCCGGAGCCAGAAAACTAACAAATAACTGACTAACTGCACAGATTTTGTTGAAACTTGTTGAAACTCCACCGACTAATTAAACCATCGCTAACTTAAGATTAAGCCTCATGGCAAAAATTTGCTAACGCAAGCAATACTATGAACAAAACTATGAGTTAAATTGAGTGTGTGATGATTACTCCTCACCAGTGGTGGATGAAGTACAGTGATCCCTCATTTTTTGCGGTTAATATATATAATATACATATATATACAGTGGGGCAAATAGGTATTTAGTCAACCACTAATTGTGCAAGTTCTCCCACTTAAAAATATTAGAGAGGCCTGTAATTGTCAACATGGGTAAACCTCAACCATGAGAGACAGAATGTGGGGAAAAAAACAGATAATCACATTTTTTTATTTTTAAAGAATTTATTTGCAAATCATGGTGGAAAAATCATGGTGGTGTTATGTACCCTTTGTTGGCAATAACGGAGGCCAAACATTTTCTGTAACTCTTCACAAACTTTTCACACACTTTTGCTGGTATTTTGGCCCATTCCTCCATGCAGATCTCCCCTAGAGCAGTGATGTTTTGGGGCTGTCATTGGGCAACACAGACTTTCAACTTCCTCCACAGATTTTCTATGGGGTTGAGATCTGCAGACTGGCTAGGCCGCTCCAGGACCTTGAAATGCTTCTTACGAAGCCACTCCTTTGTTGCCCTGGCTGTGTGTTTGGAATCATTGTCATGCTGAAAGACCCAGCCACGTCTCATCTTCAATGCCCTTGCTGATGGAAGGAGATTTTCACTCAAAATCTCTCGATACATGGCCCCATTCATTCTTTCCTTTACACAGATCAGTCGTCCTGGTCCCTTTGCAGAAAAACAGCCCCAAAGCATGATATTTACACCCCCCATGCTTCACAGTGGGTATGGTGTTCTTCAGATGCAATTCAGTATTATTTCTCCTCCAAACACGAGAACCTGTGTTTCTACCCAAAAGTTCTATTTTGGTTTCATCTGACCATAACACATTCTCCTAGTCCTCTTCTAGATCATCCAAATGCTCTCTAGCGAACCGCAGACGGCCCTGGACGTGTACTGGCTTCAGCAGGGGGACACATCTGGCAGTGCATGATTTGAGTCCCTGGCGGCGCATTGTGTTACTGATAGTAGCCTTTGTTACTGTGGTCCCAGCTCTCTGTAGGTCAATCACTAGATCACCCCTTGTGGTTCTGGGATTTTTGCCCACCGTTCTTGTTATCATTTTGACGCCACGAGGTGAGATCTTGCATGGAGCCCCGGATCGAGGGAGATTATCAGTGGTCTTGTATGTTTTCTATTTTCTAATAATTGCTCCCACAGTTGATTTCTTTACACCAAGCATTTTACCTATTGCAGATTCAGTCTTCCCAGCCTGGTGCAGGTCTACAATTTTGTCTCTGGTGTCCTTCGACAGCTCTTTGGTCTTGGCTATAGACCCTACTCACCTACGTCACAAAATGACGTGTCGCTGTATCCGGCCGCCATATTGTCCGTCATTTTTTAGCCCTCTTCTCAGTGGTTTCAATTAGTCATGCAATTTATAGAGCAATTCATGGAAGCCCCGGTGTTATCTGACGCTGTAAACTCATTTGATGCGTTGCATAACAGGCGTTATGTGGAAAAGCTTCAGTTTATCCATTTGCCAGATCCATACAGTGCCTTGCAAAAGTATTCGGCCCCCTTGAATCTTGCAACCTTTCGCCACATTTCAGGCTTCAAACATAAAGATATGAAATTTAATTTTTTTGTCAAGAATCAACAACAAGTGGGACACAATTGTGAAGTGGAACAACATTTATTGGATAATTAAAACTTTTTTAACAAATAAAAAAACTGAAAAGTGGGGCGTGCAATATTATTCGGCCCCTTTACTTTCAGTGCAGCAAACTCACTCCAGAAGTTCAGTGAGGATCTCTGAATGATCCAATGTTGTCCTAAATGACCGATGATGATAAATAGAATCCACCTGTGTGTAATCAAGTCTCCGTATAAATGCACCTGCTCTGTGATAGTCTCAGGGTTCTGTTTAAAGTGCAGAGAGCATTATGAAAACCAAGGAACACACCAGGCAGGTCCGAGATACTGTTGTGGAGAAGTTTAAAGCCGGATTTGGATACAAAAAGATTTCCCAAGCTTTAAACATCTCAAGGAGCACTGTGCAAGCCATCATATTGAAATGGAAGGAGCATCAGACCACTGCAAATCTACCAAGACCCGGCCGTCCTTCCAAACTTTCTTCTCAAACAAGGAGAAAACTGATCAGAGATGCAGCCAAGAGGCCCATGATCACTCTGGATGAACTGCAGAGATCTACAGCTGAGGTGGGAGAGTCTGTCCATAGGACAACAATCAGTCGTACACTGCACAAATCTGGCCTTTATTGAAGAGTGGCAAGAAGAAAGCCATTTCTCAAAGATATCCATAAAAAGTCTCCTTTAAAGTTTGCCACAAGCCACCTGGGAGACACACCAAACATGTGGAAGAAGGTGCTCTGGTTAGATGAAACCAAAATTGAACTTTTTGGCCACAATGCAAAACGATATGTTTGGCGTAAAAGCAACACAGCTCATCACCCTGAACACACCATCCCCACTGTCAAACATGGTGGTGGCAGCATCATGGTTTGGGCCTGCTTTTCTTCAGCAGGGACAGGGAAGATGGTTAAAATTGACGGGAAGATGGATGCAGCCAAATACAGGAACATTCTGGAAGAAAACCTGTTGGTATCTGCACAAGACCTGAGACTGGGACGGAGATTTATCTTCCAACAGGACAATGATCCAAAACATAAAGCCAAATCTACAATGGAAAGGTTCAAAAATAAACGTATCCAGGTGTTAGAATGGCCAAGTCAGAGTCCAGACCTGAATCCAATCGAGAATCTGTGGAAAGAGCTGAAGACTGCTGTTCACAAACACTCTCCATCCAACCTCACTGAGCTCGAGCTGTTTTGCAAGGAAGAATGGGCAAGAATGTCAGTCTCTCCATGTGCAAAACTGATAGAAACATACCCCAAGCGACTTGCAGCTGTAATTGGAGCAAAAGGTGGCGCTACAAAATATTAACGCAATGGGGCCGAGTAATATTGCACGCCCCACTTTTCAGTTTTTTATTTGTTAAAAAAGTTTAAATTATCCAATAAATGTTGTTCCACTTCACGATTGTGTCCCACTTGTTGTTGATTCTTGACAAAAAATTAGAATTTTATATCTTTATGTTTGAAGCCTGAAATGTGGCGAAAGGTTATAAGGTTCAAGGGGGCCGAATACTTTTGCAAGGCACTGTATTTGATACCTAAATCGATGTTTTTTGACCCGCTGTCTTCGCCGTCTCTGCCTGACATCTGCTACCCTGATATTTACAACTATCTTGTCCACATAAAATCAGCCTATTCTCACGAAAGTTTGAAAAACTTTAAGAGCTTGGAGGCTTATAAATACAGTGGTACCTCGACATACGATCGCTTCGACACACGATCTTTTCGACATCCGACGTAAAATTTGACTCGCCATTTGTTTCTACATCCGACGAAAAGCTCGAAATACGACGACATGGCAGCACCGCAGACGAATGCACGACGGATTTTCTTGTGTGACAAATCGACACAGGTTTCAAAAAAAGGTTGGTACAGGTGGTGAAACAAGGAAAAAGTTGACGCTTACCTTCTAAATGAAAATGCAAATGATTGAAAAATATGAGCGTGGGCTGGGCATCCGTGAAATGGCTAAACAATAAATCTCCACAGTCCTCCTCCGACCATCGTTCGCCAGTCTTTATAAATTAAGCTGACAATTCTTATTGTGGTAACATCTCCATATAAATTGCCAGATTCGCCACGTTTTTATCATTTATTTCACAACTTATTCAAGACAAAACACCTACTGTGTGCTGCAATTGATGGGGTTCTCAAGAAAACATTAAAAGTGAAAGTGAAACTCTCAAGCTCACCGCTCTCTGTCTCTGGCACGTCAGCCCCGCGGTGCATTCAGGTAGCACATAAAACGTCCGCCACATTATAACCCGATTCATTACATTAATACAGGAATTATTTTTATTAATTTTATTATATTATTCCGATTTTTATTTATAATTTATTTGTTTTGCTATGTGTAATTGCAATTTGTAATAGTACCAGCAGTATTTATTAGGGATTTAATGTAGGTTTTTGAGCTGTGGAACGAATTAATGGAATTATAATGTATTCCTATTGGAAAATCCTGCTCGACATACGACCATTTCGACTTACAAACAAGGTCCTGGAACGGATTAACTTCGTATGTAGAGGTACCACGGTACTTCGTTGCTGGTTGGGTGAAACAGGTCCTCGTCCACGAAAATTCGGCAGGAATCTATCTTGTGCTCGGGAAGGTGAGTTACGAAATTTTCAATTCAAAATCTTTTGTTCTTGCTAACATCCACTGTCAAGTCTAATGTATTTCATGTCATTTGTCAATGGAGCTAGGGCTTTTAATGTTTATATGGTTTAGCGATAGCACTCTCACTACATACATATATAATATGTAATAAATATGAAGTGCGATAGCACTACTCCAGATTGTCCCTAGTTGAATTTATTTTTTGGCTTTTGACCTCAATAGCGAAATTGTAAATTAATTGTATGACAACTGTCTTATTATCCCCTTATAATTATATATTTTCAGGTAGTTCATTCACAACGTCTGAGCATATGTTGTCGGCGATTATCCTAGCAATGATCTTAATTGTGGTTGTCAGCCCAAAACCCTCTAAATATATATTAAATGCATCTTACCAGATATACTACTACATAATCTGTGGTAATCGTTTGGAGCCCAGTTTTCTCGTCGAATTGCAGCAGCCTATCTCGCTCTCCTCTCCGGGTCTCTCGGAATCCGGTAGAACTTCAAGTCTCTCTGTCTATCTTCTCTGTTATTGCAACCGACCGCCACACACGCCTTCACCATTTTGATTATTAATGTTAACGAGCAGAAAAACACGCCATAATAGGAGGAATTTACGTAGCGGTAATGCATCAACAGTGACGAGTTGACGGACAATATGGCGCGGGGGCGTGGTTGTGACTTCATGTGAGTAGGGTCTATAGTGGAGTTTGGAGTGTGACTGACTGAGTTTGTGGAAAGGTGTCTTTTATAGCGATAATTAGAACAGGTGCCATTAATACAGGTAACGAGTGGAGCCTCATTAGACCTCATTAGAAGAAGTTAGACCTCTGACAGCCACAAAACTTGCTTGTTTGTAGGTGACCAAATACTTATTTTCCACTCTAATTTGGAAATAAATTCTTTAAAAATCAACAATGTGATTTTCTCTTTTTTTTCCCCCTTTTTTTCCCCCACATTCGGTCCCTCATGGTTGAGGTTTACCCATGTTGACAATTACAGGCCTCTAATCTTTTCAAGTAGGAGAACTTGCACTATTGGTGGTTGACTAAATACTTATTTGCCCCACTGTACATCTCGTCATCTCGTCAGATGAAAACTGGCATTCCTCTCATTATGTTTTATGCTTCCAAGCAGAGGTTGCGCTAGACTTTTTCGTTGTCTGTCATTTTGACTGACAGGGTCATAAAAATCCGGTCATAATCTATTTTAACCCGTCACTTAAATTTTTAAAATGATGACAATGACATTGTGGTGACCCTTTGTTTGGCATAATTCACCTTCCATACATGTGTGTCCATTTGGCCGAGCGAGTTAGCGGCTACGACACAGTCACGTGACAGAGACACTTAAGAGCCGCGCGCGTTCCGGTGTTGTGCCGAAAAATAGCCGCCCCGCGTGAAATGTCCCCCCTGACGGGAACGCTTATTTCTAACGCTTCATTGAGCGTTTATTTGATTTATGTGTTTATTTATTTTATTATTGAGCGGCCACACGTCACTCGTACATCTTTTTCTTACCAATCAATGGACCTGGAAACAATTTTCTTGTAGCGTGAATATATGTATTATTTTACTCTGCTTGAACTAATAAATGTCATACCTGTGTCTTTGTCATTGAGATATGGTCGTGAAAACCTGTAGACTAATACATTTCTGTTTAAAGATGGGTTATGTGGCCCAGTCCACGATTTGTCACTAAAATAAAGTACTAGTATTTTGTCTAATTTATTTATTTAAAACTGATTTTACAGTCCTAAATCGATTGCTGTAATGCGTCCATGAAAACATTTGATGTTTTCACCTCAATAAAGCGTTATAAATGAGCGTTCCCGTCAGGGGGGACATTTCACGCGGGGCGGCTATTTTTCGGCACAACACCGGCTTGAATAGAGAGTTCACAGAGAGCAGCAGAGCTACAGCGGCTGGACGCAGCAATTCGAGCTAACAAGACTCTTAACATTGCATACCGCTTCCACATATTCAATAGTATTTGGTTTTCATTCATTTTAAATTAATATTCTGTCCAAACAAGCTTAACAGAGAATCCACACCGTGCCTTCCATCAAGCAGATGAATATGTAACTTTTTCTCCGCAGTGACAAAAACAGCTGACTGTGGCCCCAGTAGGTAGGCTACATTATGGAACAATGAAATTAACAGTTCACCTGCTGTGGCCTGAACGGAGTCTTACACCTTCCTCCTGGTGCACATGGACTTGAATTGCGTGCCCGCTTGCGCAGTCCCTGTTTTTTCACCTCTTTTATCAACACCATCGTCGTTTGGGGGCTTTTTGAAGAAACTTCGGACACTCAGTTGCCTTGACATTTTTCAGAGTAAGGCCAACGACGTCATGCATCATGAGAGACAATAGCGAGTTAATATGCTCACTCGCCACCCTGTGGTCTGGGGTGTGAATTGCAACCTGCCAAAATGACAGGTGGACTTCAGTTTTTCCGTCACCATTTTAAAAAATTGGTCAACGACGGAAAATATTCGGTTAACGCGACCCCTGCTTCCAAGACACATTTTTAGCTTGTAGTCGTCAGGTCATCATCATGAAAAAATTTGTAGTCAAGGAAATATTATCTTTGTCATCGTTGACGAAAACAGCAGTGGTTTAAATAATTTTTTTGTTTCGGTCCATCGAGCATGTGTTTGTCTTGCGGTGAAAATGTAAAAGAAAATAGGTACAAATCTTTTTTTTTTTTTTTTTTTTTTTTTTTTAATAATAATAAAAAGAGAGAAAAAAAAGAAAAAAACATTTTTCAAGAAAAGCTAAAAAATGTAAAAAGTTAAATCATCACTGGAAAAAAGTACAAGTAATATAGAAAGGTTTAAATCTATTGATGAAAAAAATGGAAACCTTATCAGAGTATAGATGTAATATTACTAGATCAATGTTTAATGGTTTTTTTGTTTTGTTTTGTTTTTTTCCAAAAATTGGCAACTGATTTGTCGTTCGTCATTACCTGTCGTTGGCTTTCTCCTTTTGTGTCGACCAATCCGCTGCCTCTCATGTCACCCACCATTGTCTCGCTACCCCATGTCTGTGTATTTAACCTTCCCATGTTCAGTCAAATTGTTGCGTCATTGTCCATGTCAGAGGTGTTTCCTGGCCTCCAAGCTTGCCGTGTTCCTGATTCCTTGTAAATTGATCATGATACACAGTCTTTTGTTTGCACCCCTGAGTTTTGTTTGTACTCAGTTTTTCTGGACCTTTTCCTTAACCCTACCCAGCCTCCCTGTTTCCTTGCATTTGGGTCCACCCACACCTTGTTCCTCGCCTGCTCGTCCTAGGTACCCTGACTAACATATTTTTAGCTTTATTCCACTATTGAACTAGTTTGAACCTTGTGTCAAGAATACGATAAATGCATAACCACTGGAAATATGCTGATATCAATCTAATACTAAAAGTGTCTTGTTTTCTTTTCACTGTTTGAGGTCCTGAAACAATAATTTCCATCCAGTTTACGACAAAAGAAGGGTCGGGAAGGCTTTTTCTTTCTTTTCTAAATAAACACGTTGTGGGTCTGAACCTTCAGGGTGTTGGCTGTTGCGAGGCTGCTGGATACCAGAGTGGTTCCGTAGCGCTGCTTATGGCACATACACGGCCCCGGTCGGAAACCCAGCCATGCATGCATGGACGAACGGACAGATGGATGGAGTCACTGGGGAGAGATGAAATGCACACTGCTTGGTGGTATGAAGTCAGAAAAGGAAGAAAGGGGGGGATAAGACTGACGGAAAAAATTGAGGTATCAAGAGAAATAAAAAGTATGAATGTCGGAGTAGAGAAGAAGTGAAGAGCCAAGGGGGAGCATGTGGGACACAGAGTCTTGGGTGGTTTGTGTATACGCTACAAGGCGCTGCGATGGCAGATATCTGCACAACGCATGGTCATCCCAGACGGTTTATTTATCCAAGGCCTCCAGACCAGGCCTCGGACCTCCCTGAGTTTGTTAGGCTTGAAGGGGGCCCCTACCGCACAACGCAATTCCTCACATTCCACTTGAGCTCCCATTTCCAGCTGCCTGTTTCCCTCTACCACTCAAACCCGAACCGAGCCTGTCAAGCCATATTCCAAAGCGGTGGAAAACAATAGGGGAAAAGGGCCCTTCCTCAAATGTGAGCGTATTCCTGCTGATGATGCCTGCCTCCAGATGCACCACTGATATTGAAAAAGATTACAACATACAAACCCTAGCAAAAAAGTATTTGAATCACCAGTCTCAGACGAGCACTCACTCAGACATTTTATCATGTTGAACAAACTCTGATAAAAAGCTTGAAAAAAATAATGAATTAGTTCAAAAGTGCAACTCTTTAGCATTCAGAAACACTAAAAGACATGAATAAAAAACATTGTGGTGGTCAGTAAATGTTACTTGTATGGAGCAAGTGTAGGGGAAATATATGGAATACCTCCATTCTGAGGAAAAAAAATATGGAATCATGAGAAACAAACAAAGAAATAACAATCAAAACACATCTCTAGTATTTAGTAGCACCACCTCTGGCTTTTATGACAGCTTGCAGTCTCTGAGGCATGGACCTAATGAGTATTCTTCATTAATTTGGTGCCAACTCTCTTTGTTTGCAGTTGCCAGATCATCCTTGCAGGTCGGAGCACATGTCTACCACATGTTTTCAATAGGGTTGAGATCTGGGCTATTTGCAGGCTATGACATCGACTGGATGAGTCTCCAATGAATGCTTTAACAGTTTTAGCTCTGTGGCATGAGGCATTGTCATCTTGGCAAATGACAAACATATTTTCATTTGAAGGGATAAGAAGGCTGTCTAAAATTTCAATGCAAACTTGTGCATTTATTGAAGATTTAACCACAACCATTTCACCAGTGCCTCTGCCTGACATCATCAAGGACTGAGGGAATTTTGATGTTTTCTTCAGGCAGTCATCTTTGTAAATCTCACTGGAACAGCACCAAACCAAAGTAATTTAAGAAATGCATAAAATTGCGAGCATGTCATTATGTTCAGACAAATGATGAGTCAAATTCATCATTCAAAATTCATTCTTATATTCTAAATTTTTCAGGGTGTATCCCGCTGGATAGGAAAGGAAACCATAATATTGGTATTAGTTGTGAGTAGCTATATGCCCCTGTTTTGCTTGGGTTTGTGTATCGTGAATATACAATATACAACCGAAAGACAGATAAAACATACTTTCCTTAGAGATGCAGCTGTAATGTAGTAATAGTAAAATGACACAATAAAGGGGTTAATGTGCAATCGCTTTTCCAGCTCTGTGTACAGTATTGTGGCAAGTGACGTGTAGAAGAATGAGAGAAACAGTTTTTATGTTTCACACTTGCTGCTCTTGTACCCCATACACCGCCTTTACCACCGACAGCGCCTTTATTGAGCAGAAAACACCAGAACATATCAGGGACAACCACCACTCCGTGTCAGGGTTGCCAGAACTACCCATGAACGATTGCGACCGTAACACATAATGAATAGTTGCGACAGTATGAATATACGGCTAAAATGAATCCCGTTGTAATATTCCGGAAAATTGTACATTTTAAATTCAGCGTCTTTCTGTGGAGTACTCAAAGCCACAATGAATCTTCACAGCACATTTAAATATGTACATGAAACCGTAAAGTTTATAAGCCCACTGCGACATTACAATTGCAAGAGACGTGTGTTTTGCCCAAAAGAATGCTCTGTCACCTCCACAATCAGGGATTTTCTATGCTAATTTATGGACTTTCGAATTATTTTCCGGACTAAATGGAGGCCTTCAGAGATTACACAAATCTATGAATACTCCCATAAGGACAAAGTACAACTGTGGAAAGTACCCAGCGTTTTCGGAGTGCATTGGGAACGAACAGACACACCCTGACAAAGTTCCATTTATATGTAAGTATAGATTATTTTTATTAGAATAAAATCGTATTAATAAAGAAAAAAAATAGTTTGAAGTAACTGAGTTACTTACTCAATTACTTTTTGGGTGAAGTAATTTGTAACTGTAACTTATTACATTTTTAAAGTAAGATTAACAACACTGCAAACTGATTCATTCATTCTTTGTAGTAATACTATTACAGTGATCCCTCGTTTTTCGCGGTTGATGGGAACCAGAACCCACCGCAATAAGTGAAAAACCGCGAAGTAGCGTTTTTTTTGTTGTTGTTTTTGTTGTTTGTGTGTTTAATGTATTTATTCAGACTTAGCATTGGAAAGATATATATATATATATATATATATATATAGGACGTTTATATATATATACATATATATATATATATATATACAGTGCCTTGCAAAAGTATTCGGCCCCCTTGAATCTTGCAACCTTTCGCCACATTTCAGGCTTCAAACATAAAGTTATGAAATTTAATTTTTTTGTCAAGAATCAACAACAAGTGGGACACAATCGTGAAGTGGAACAACATTTATTGGATAATTTAAACTTTTTTAACAAATAAAAAACTGAAAAGTGGGGCGTGCAATATTATTCGGCCCCTTTACTTTCAGTGCAGCAAACTCACTCCAGAAGTTCAGTGAGGATCTCTGAATGATACAAAAAGATTTCCCAAGCTTTAAACATCTCAAGGAGCACTGTGCAAGCCATCATATTGAAATGGAAGGAGCATCAGGCCACTGCAAATCTACCAAGACCCGGCCGTCCTTCCAAACTTTCCTCTCAAACAAGGAGAAAACTGATCAGAGATGCAGCCAAGAGGCCCATGATCACTCTGGATGAACTGCAGAGATCTACAGCTGAGGTGGGAGAGTCTGTCCATAGGACAACAATCAGTCGTACACTGCACAAATATGGCCTTTATGGAAGAGTGGCAAGAAGAAAGCCATTTCTCAAAGATATCCATAAAAAGTCTCGTTTAAAGTTTGCCACAAGCCACCTGGGAGACACACCAAACATGTGGAAGAAGGTGCTCTGGTCAGATGAAACCAAAATTGAACTTTTTGGCCACAATGCAAAACGATATGTTTGGCGTAAAAGCAACACAGCTCATCACCCTGAACACACCATCCCCACTGTCAAACATGGTGGTGGCAGCATCATGGTTTGGGCCTGCTTTTCTTCAGCAGGGACAGGGAAGATGGTTAAAATTGACGGGAAGATGGATGCAGCCAAATACAGGAACATTCTGGAAGAAAACCTGTTGGTATCTGCACAAGACCTGAGACTGGGACGGAGATTTATCTTCCAACAGGACAATGATCCAAAACATAAAGCCAAATCTACAATGGAATGGTTCAAAAATAAACGTATCCAGGTGTTAGAATGGCCAAGTCAAAGTCCAGACCTGAATCCAATCGAGAATCTGTGGAAAGAGCTGAAGACTGCTGTTCACAAACACTCTCCATCCAACCTCACTGTGCTCGAGCTGTTTTGCAAGGAAGAATGGGCAAGAATGTCAGTCTCTCGATGTGCAAAACTGATAGAAACATACCCCAAGCGACTTGCAGCTGTCACTGGAGCAAAAGGTGGCGCTACAAAGTATTAACGCAAGGGGGCCGAATAATATTGCACGCCCCACTTTTCAGTTTTTTATTTGTTAAAAAAGTTTCAATTATCCAATAAATGTTGTTCCACTTCACGATTGTGTCCCACTTGTTGTTGATTCTTGACAAAAAATTAAAATTTTATATCTTTATGTTTGAAGCCTGAAATGTGGCGAAAGGTTGCAAAGTTCAAGGGGGCCGAATACTTTTGCAAGGCACTGTATATATATATATATATATATATATATATATATATATATATATATATATATATATATATATATATATATATATTGATAAATGGTTTTTAAGCACTTCAAATGTAATAATTTTGATAAGTTTTAAACATGTTACTATCCCACCGAATTATTTTTAAACAAGAATAAAGCAAAAAAAAAGCTTTGCTTTATTAAATGCTTCATTGCGTGAGTCCACTGAAATCCGTTCAAGCTGCTCACGGACACATAATGAGTTGCCACAGCAACTGTTTAACAATTTAAACGATGATTGACGCATCCGGTGCTTTGATGTCTGCTTTTCTGGCAAGTTCAAACATTAAACGTCTGGCAATCATTGTTAACTTTAATAATAAGCAACTCCAGTGCACTCACTGCCTGACCAACAGATGGCAGGGTGAGGGACGGAGGGAGTGAAAGTGAGACTACATGATCGGCTCGAGACAGTTCATCTGTTTCTTTTTTAAAATGATAAAAATAATCTGCAATGGACTGAGGGTGCAAAATTTGAAGCGCGAAGTAGCGATGGATCACTGTATTGTAAGCATTTATACGGTATTTTTCAAGAAAATGTTTAAAACATATTAATAGCTTTATTTCATTCAGGAAAAATGATTTGAGGTACGAGTGTTTTGAGTATTGTGGCATGGCCACGGAACGAAGTCAAAGGCAACACTATAATCGCTCTTAATGGCTCCTACAGCTGGGATGTGCATTCAATATTGATTGAAGTAAATCACATCTTTTCGTTTCATTACAGGCTATGGCACATAACTCGTGGTAAAGATTCCTTCTGCCTTGTTAAGGCCAGAAAAGCCAAGCCAGAGAACGTGCGTGGTCCCCAAACGTGCAGCCGCCAGTAGTGGACCAACACCTAAATCCAATTACTTCACATCCGCTTCCAATTGTTTTTAAGTCAAGCAAAGGGGCTCAAATTAGCACCAGGCGCCTGACAAATGTTCCGCACAGCAGCAGCGCTCGCCCTGTGAAGACAACCCTGCTAAGTTGTGACCCATTTGTTTTCCCCCGTAGTTTTTACTTTGCAAACTACACTTTAAGCTATTTTTTAAGGAGTAGGGGATTATAAAGCAGTTTTGTCTGGGAACCTTCTTTCCTGGCTCATGTGAGCTGCTTTGTGAACTCATGAAATCATGCATGTCAAGACATGGAAATGTTCCAACGAGTCTCCTTAGATAAGAGTGTCACTCTGAACCAGGCAGCCACCTCTGGGGGTCTTTAGGTGGGGGGTTGGAGGAATAGGATACATGTGAATTATAAGATCTGTCTTGCTTTAATGTCTCTACAGTGTTCAGAGAGCTAAGCTTAGTGCTGTGACTTCTACTCATTAATGTTTGCAAACTTGCATACACAGCAAAGGCTTGTGGGTTGATAAAAGAGAACGGATGCATAATTGTGGTTGTAGGGGACCCTGATGGAATAGTTTTAGATATAGCATGTGCGTGTCCCATAAAAGTTCAATCCAGTTTGAAAATTAAAGGTTATTAACAGTTTCCCTCAACTGTAAATAAGTCACTGGAGTAGAGCAGGATATTACTGTATAGTACAACACAGTTCACATTTAAAAAAAGACAGTAATTGCACAACATTTGTCGTTATTTATGTGGTGATAAGTCAAAATAAGTGCTGATATTGCACAATTATAGCATTAGAATTAGATAGGAAAAAACAATGATAACTTTTACTAACAAATTGCAGCAAAAATACATAAATACAAAGGAATTGCACTAATCTAGGTCATTTCTTTCTGTTGCGGTTGCAGTAAATGCTGCTTTGATTTAATATGTGGTGGTATTTGGTTGGATTTTTCAACTTGAATTAATAAATAGCATAAGCATTGTAAAAATATTGTGCATGCGCGAGCAGAATACCCGGACCTAAACTGCGATTAACAACAGAATAATATATGCGAGCAGGAAAATAGTGACCAAAAACAAGGAATATTGTACACAAACAATAAATTGCAGGAAACAACAAAGAGGAATAATGTGGACTAGCAGGCAACAATATGAATAATGTAAATGATGGTCAATAACGGTAATTTCAACAAGAGGAAAGCAAGGAGTAAACAGAATTTCCACTACTCAGAGGTGGGTAGAGTAGTTAAATATGTTCCTCAAGTAAGACTAATGTTACTTCAAAATATTACTCAAGTAAAAGTAAAAGGAGTCGTCCAAAAAGTTCTCAAGTACAAGTAAAAAAGTAATGATTAGTGTTGTGAGTAGCTGCTTACGATTTTTTTTTTTTTTTAACAATGGTATTTTTTTCTCAGCACAAAGTTATCTACATTAACTGTTATTATTATTATTTTAACATATTACAAAACCACATTAAGCCAAAGAAAATAGGGGAAAAATTTGAATTCTGGTGAGAGAAAAAATATCTACAGAAATGTCATTTGTCCAAAGATCATGAGTGCCCTCTGGTGGAAAAAGCATATTTCCGTTTATGAAATTTACACGATCATATCGCCGTTTTTTCGTGGTCAATCGGTGCCAAATAAAAACTTGGAGAGAGGTTAAAATCTGCGCTTTCGAGACATGTTAATGGCAGCGCTCTGTCAATTTTTTTTTTACAGTGCTTTAAAGACGCAACGTGATTGAACAGGCCGGCGTACTCATAGAACGGCAAGCTTGAATCTGGTTGGTGTAAAGGAATCATGTGATTATTGTTGTGACATCTGATTAGTGAAACTGGTAAACCCACTGTTGGCATAAGAAGCAAAAACTGGGAATATTGTTATATTGTTATAACAGTAACAAGGAACAAGGAATATTATGCACAAACAAGGATTAATGTTCAATATTTATGCTAACATGTAAGTATAACCAGAATACTGTACTGTACTTATATCAGAAACGATATAAAACTTATGAAAACAGTAAATGATATTTATTGTACACTAACAGGCGCCATTATACACAACCAAGGCTAATGACCATATGTACAATCAGGAAGTAATGTGTATTAAATTAGGAATATAATTTTGAATACTGTGCACAGTAGAATATATGCATATTTACATCTACATTCTGCAGTATTTTACATTAGTAGGAAATATTGGGTACACTCTGGGAATGAAAAGGGAATGACACAATATGGAATATTACATAACATGCATAACATAACAACATGCATAACTTAATCCCTATAACTGGGAATAATGTACACTATCAAAAACAGCAACAAGAAATAATACACCCAAACAGGAAATGAGATTAAACAAGGACACTATGCACTCACAGAGAACAAATGGAACATTACCCATACTTGGAGTTATGCACTCTTACAGGGAAGAATGTAATATGTGAATGTGAACTAAAATTCAAGTTTAACTGAATAATGTGCACAAAAAGAGAAAAATGCATAACAAATCTCAGCGCTGTTTCCGTCAACGATGACGATAACGAAAATATTTCGCCAACGAGCACTTTTTTTATGACGATGACGAGATGATAGCGAGCTAAAAACTTGCTCTGGGAGACCAAAACATAACGAGCCTAATGCCAGTTTTCGTCTGACGAGACGAAAATGCGCAATAGTTTCCCGCACATGTTCACAATGTGTGACATTGTATATGTAGTTAGACTGAATCGTAGCTTTGTCTGGTTGTGTCACTCATGTGACATGCTGCGCCCCCCACCCCTACCATCACCACCACTCACCGCACGCACTGTAAGATTTGTTTTCTTATCTTGGTCAAAGAGAATATGCAATGTTGCTCTAGCCTTTGAGAATCTGTGCTAAGTGATCATCACACACTAAATGTAACTCGTAGCGTTAGCATAGCGTTCGCGTCAGCATTAGGCTAATGCTAACGGTGAGGATGCTCTTAAACTTTTTTTTTTTTTTTTTTACCTGTAATACCTGTAATACCTGATAAAATCGGAATTTTTTCAATTTTTTTTTTCATTCACTTGTGTTTTTTTAATTGCAAGCAAAATAAATGAAGATATTACTACCAAACAAAGGAGCAGGTTTGCATAGGGACGGTAGGGACATAACATTACCAACTTTTCAGGATGCTCAAATTTTCCCCACCAACCTTTAAGCAATCTATATGCATTATATAATTGAGTTCAGTTATACAGGTAATTTAAATTGTCTTCCCGTATGTTGTAAGGATAGAATCGACCCTACCATTATTGAGTTAATTATTTCATTATGTTTAAGCTTACATTTACCCCTTTTCACATGCTGAATGCACCATTCCCCCTCCCTAATTGCACGTTTGATTGGCTGATGACTTGACCCACCCCCAACACACATGCACGATCACACTCACACAGCTCCGACAGAAATACATGTCGACAACATGCCGCCTCCTGTACCCCTTCGAAGATGAAGGATATTACAAGTTTTTTTCAGCCAGCAGCAGCCACTGTAAGTAATTCTAAAAGACGCCAATGTTGTGGGGGTGGGAAACACATCAGTAATTTTGCTAGTGAAAGTCCGACCTGCATCAGAGTTAGCATAACTTAAACTGTGTGAACTTGCTAACCTGCAAAACTCAAGTAGGAAGCTGCTTAGAATTGTCCATCTGTTTGTGTTTTCTACTTTGCTAACGTTAATTAAACTGTGAGAAATGTAGAGAACCAGAAAAAGGTGAGCAAGAAGCTGCTTGGAGAGAGACTGGTGCTGCATAACTTCATATGTTGCTCACACAACTCAACATACACACAACATAATCATAATTAGCTATGTACATTAAAAAAAAGGTTTTGGGGGGATGCTATGAGCTACCCACACTAGCGTTCCAATTGACTGGTCGATCGTGATCGACGTAATGAGCACCACTGATTTAGCATATCGATTCATTACTAGTGCTGTCAAATTTATCGTGTTAGCGGGCGGTAATTAATTTCTTAATTAATCACGGTATAAAATATTTGACGCATTTAACGCATGCGCAGAATGACCCGCTCATGCATTGCCTCAAACACATTACAATGACGCCGTTTTTTGAACATTAAGGTCTAAGAGGCAGAGAAAGGCAAGTGGACACAGGCGTTCATTGGACCGCGCCCTTTATTGGCATAAGCTTCAGCAACTCCTTCACAACAAACATAAGTATCATTTTGTGAAAGCATGGCAAAAATAATATTCCTATCCCTCAAAAAAAAAAAATTCACAATGAGAAAAGCGCTTCAATCTGTATTAATGAGGCCCTATTCTCACACAGCTAAACAACAATGCAAAGATAACTGGCATTCCCAATCAAAATAGCTATGCAAAATACACATAAAACTTACTCAGACTTTGGAAAAACTATTCAAACATTTCGTTTAGCTCTTGTTTAGCTCAGCAAATACACTGGATGGCAATATTTAGTCACAATATACTGTACTAACTATCGGAGTTCTCGTATGTTGTGAAGCCAGCACTCAAATGACCGTGAAGTACAATGGGTGGACAAGTAAACAGAGAATTACGGCGTCAGTCGAGGGACAGAACACACTCATTGGCTTGATTTCTAAGTAATTTAAAACTCAGCATTGACACCTTATGGTGTATTTCAATCACTACCTGACGTAGTTAAAGACTGTGGACGAACGGCAGGGAGCCCATGGGACGTCACCGCTCGGCGACGTCAACAATGGCGAGCTACTAGTTTATATTTTGATTGAAAATTTCACAAATTTTATTCAAACAAAAACATTAAGAGGGTTTTTAATATAAAATTACTATAAATTGTTCTAAAATTTATCTTTTAAGATCTACAAGTCTTTCTATCCGTGGATCCCTTTAACAGAAAGAATGTTAATAATGTTAATGACATCTTGTGGATTTATTGTTATAATAAACATATACAGTACTTATGTACAGTATGTTGAATGTATATATCTGTCTTGTGTCTTATCTTTCCATTCCAACAATAATTTACAGAAAAATATGGCGTATTTTAGAGATGGTTTGAATTGCAATGAATTACGATTAATTAATTTTTAAGCTGTGATTAACTCGATTAAAAATTTTAATCGTTTGACAGCCCTATTAATTATGTTCATATTCGTTAGAAATGTAGCCCTGACCACTGTTCACCCAATCTCTTTGGTCTTATTAATGTCCGATCCCGAGCAAAAAGTGGACATGCAGGTTACGCTGTTATATCGTCCCTACCAATGTTAAGACCAAACCTACGCCCTTGCTACCAAAGCATTTGCAATTAGGAGCAGGAACCTCTTGGTACCTCACGATACGATACGGTTTGCGATAAAAAGCTCACGATAACGACAATCTGACGATATGGCGATACAACGATTATCGATAAATTGGTCAGGAAATCATTCTAGGATATTCTAAAAACAACTAATAAACAGAAAGACAAGTTTATGCTGTGAATTGGAATGAGTTTATCACTAGTAGACGTCCAATCCATTTGAACGTCTATGGCCGTCAGTAGCAGCCAGTGCCAGGCAATGAGGTAATTTTGGGCCAATTAAGGTCATTTACTTGTTGATTTTCAGTTACTTCCTGTTGATTTTGGGGTATTTTATGGGTCACTTCCTGTTCATTTTGTGTCACAGACCTAGGAATCACCCAAATGAATAGGCAGTGACTCAAACTCAACAGGGAATGACCTGGAAATGCCCTAAAATGAACAGCAAGTGACCTATAAATGCCCTGAAAATCTGACAGAATGACTGTGAATGCTCTGGTTTTGAATGAAGGAACGTTCCCAGTCTAAATGGATTGGGTGTTGAGCACTGTCAAGGCAGCCTTAGAGTTAACTGAGACACTATTATGGTGGAAGATTTTGGACAGCAACTTCTTGTTTCTTTTTTTTTTTTTTTTTTTAGACATTGACAGGTTTTTAAAACGATATCTCGATTCTTGACACCTATTTAACTTATTTGCTCCCAAAAACGTTCTATTTTTAATTGTTTCAGTGTCCCAAGGATGTATTTATACGTCTTTTACGTTTTTTTTCATAAGAGACATCTCTGGGTTCTGATTCAACTGAGTTTCAAAGCACAAAGCTGAAAATCCATTTTAAAGCAATAAAACTGGCCACTGGAGAGCAGTAGCACATTTGGTAAGACCCACAACCTGATTCAATGGCAATGAATGGCCGGAAGGATGCCAGGCGGTGGATGACTGAGCAGAACAACCGAGAGGACGCCCGGGATGTCAGGTGCTGGACGACCGAGCAGAACGACCGGGACCACCAGTGCAGCCGAAGATGCCGTTGAGTCCGTGCTGCTCGCCGAGCAGACCGCGCAGAGACAAAAAAAATCCGTCTTTATGAGACGTGCAGCAATGAGGGAAAGTTTACCCAACTGTCGCGACGACAACAGCGTCATCTTGGCGACAACAGCGTCATCTCTCAGTTAGTTATGTGTAAATTGTTACTTTGCTATCAAAAGCTGTATTTGTCTTGTTGTTTATGATATTTTGTAAAAGGAAAACATTCAGATGTTTGGGATGTAACTAAAGCCAAAAATAGCTGTGTTAAAGTCAAAGTTGTTAGGTTTTGTGTTGGTTCCGTCCTAGTGTGTTCCTGTGATTGCCCATTGATTTCACCTGTTGTACCTGCTCCTAGTATATATACACAGGACTGTCTCAAAAAATTAGAATATTGTGTATTCTAATTTTCTGAGACAGTCCAGTAAAACGGCGCCATTGTAGGCTGTTTGGGGCAATGAGTGAATGAGTCGTACCGCGAATGTGTTAATTGCGATAAATATTTACAAGGGATTACTTTAAAAAAAATAATTACCGCCCGTTAACGCGATAAATTTGACAGCCCTACAACAACAAAAAATAAATGCATTCATTTGGGATGAAATGCATAACTGATGCTACAACAATCTAACGATATAATGACAAGCGGGGTGGCCAGTGGGGTGGCCAACCAATTTACAGGGGTACCTGGCCACCCCCTGGTGGCGCCACTGTTGAAATGTATGCTTTCACAAAAAGCTCAATTTCTTTGTTTTTTCATCAGAAATTGGAAAATTTCTCAAACTAAGATATTTTCTAATGCTGATTTCTAAAGAACAGAAAAAGATATGAACTTTTTTTTCCTGCTGAAAGAAAAGTCTCATCTTTCTTTTGGTGGATTCCATGTTTATATAGCAATAGAACAGAATTTTCTGTGGGCCTTGCAAAATCAGTCAAAATCCAGTAAAACGGCCAGGAGCGAAGGGCCTTGCGCCGGTGAAAATGGCTGGGAGTGAATGAGTTAAAATGATATCTCGATTCTTGCGGGAGCATATCGATAACATTTTGGGATACAAAGTATCACGATATATCACAATTCCGATATTTTGTCACACCCCTCATTTTCTGGGAGAAATTGAGCATTATCTGACAGAATTGCAGGGGTGCCAATAATTTTGGCCAGCAGTGTAACTGGGAATAATGTCTATAAACTGGAAGATGTGTGTACAAACAGGGAATAATGTGCACAAGCATGCAGTCAGCAAGCATGCGTGCGTGTGCGGGATTTATTGAAAGAGTTCCTCTCTCTCCCTCCCTCCCTCCCTTGCTCCCTCCATCCCCCCGCCTCTCCTCTCCCTACCCAGGCAGTAGCAGCCTGGGTGGTCTCCCACTCTCTCTCTCTCTCCCTTCCCTCGCTCTCTCTTTCTTTCCCTCTCTCTCCACTTTGGTGAGCTGTTGCTTAGCAGCTAATAATAGGCGATGTTTGCAAAGTAATTTGCCTCTTCCTCGGCCAATGGGAGCCGCGGCACTTTTCCATCAAAGCTCCCTTTTCAGGATTTGCCGAGAGGCGAGCTCCTCCAAATGTTGCCGCAGCGCGATCGGAGGTAGACGTGACGCGCGACCACCAGCAAGACCGCCGCTACAACTACTACCGAGACTTTCGGAGACGCTGTTTTGTGTTTTTTTCTTAGTTTTTATATTTGGTGTGTGTGCTTTTGAACAACTTCGCGATCGAATGACGACTGAAGGATCTTTACGGATTTGGGCGCATAATGTTGGGATGGAGTTTGGCGTCTTGTTCGGCTCCACGGAAGACTAGCAGGACACTTTCTTCCAACTCGTCGGCGCCGGACGCGCTCCTCTCCCATGTCGGATTATTGCGGCGCTCTGTGAAATCGCAGCCGCTTTGTGTGTCGCTTCGCCCCCCAAACCTCTTCGGACCATGGCCTCGGATCGCGGGGTCCCAGGGGCCGGCGTCTTTGGAGAGTTACCCCCGAGCTACGCGCGCTCACGGCCGGCTGCCGACGCTCTACGGACACCCGGCGGCTACTGCCACGCCGCTTTCGCACTTAAACAGATTTCAAAGGTGATCACTGGGATTTGAGCTGCGTTTTTGTTGGTTTTCAATGTTTTGGAAGGATGGCGTCTTTTAATCGGGGCTCCAAAAGCAGGCAGGTTGGAGCCAACTTCCAGGAGGTTACATGTATGGATGACAAGGTTTGATGTTTGAGTGTCAAGGTTTGACTTTTTACTGACAACACAGGTTATTTATGTTACAATGGTAGCTTTTTTGATGGTGTAAGGAGTTTGAGAGGTATATAGTCCTTTACCACTGGTCCCAAAAACCAGCTGTCTGGGAGCCAACATCCAAGAAGTCTCAATGTATGGAAGAACTATAGCACTACCTTCATAGGGTTTAGTTCACGTTATTGCATTTTTGTTGTTGTTGTTTGACGGTTTAGGAATTTGTATAGTCTTTTCCTGGGTCCTGCAGAACAAGCACTCTGGGAATGAACTTCCTTCAAGTCTCACATATTGACGATGCACCAAAAAGTCAAACCTTGAAATTGTATTAACTTTGTTCAACTTACACAAATTACAAGATTTTGTACATGAAGCAGCTAAATTTGTTAGTGAAGTGTCCCAAATCCACTAAAAAGCCAAAGCCTAAGTCTTTTAGTAGTGATTTTAGCAAGAACGTCATTGAACTTACACAAGTTGAGGGTTTAACTGCCCCCTCCACCAATACAATAGGAAAGCTAGTCCTTCTCCAGAATCATAGATCTCTCTGTTTTTTACACGATTTTTGTGGTTGACTCACATTCCCATTCCATGTTGTTATAATGTCATCCTAGCTTTCCCGTGCATTTGTCTTTGACTTCAGGCAGCCTGTCAGAGCAGCATGGTGGGCTCCACCAGGCTGTTGTTTGGAAATGTGGTGGGTCCTGTGAAGGAATTCACTGATTGAGTTTGATCTGACAAAGCATCTTTTCGGACCGCCCGGATGCTTGGATGTGTTTCAGCGCCGCGGAGAGGAGGGAGGGGAGAGAGAAACACAGCGGTGACAGTTGCAGCGCTCACAAGCGAAACTATCAAGCAAATATGCAAACAATCCAGCAAGATAAATGAGCTACAGTCTTGTTTTGAATATGTAGAAAAGTTAGTAGGCGGCTTGATTAATGTGGAACATTTGCGACTTTCAATAGTGTAAATTGAAGCCATTCGGAGGTCTGATGTTGGCCTCTAAATCGTCTTAATTGCGTTGCGTCATGGGAGATCCTGCCTCAGCTTTGGACCCAGTTCACGTGACGGATACTGGGTTCTGACAGAAGATTGCTCATAACCCTTGCAGAATGCACACGCTTAAACATCATGCAATTGTGCAAGAGTTGACTTTAGGGGTGTCAAAGGTAAAACAACATAGATGAGCTGGGTTAGGGTTAGGCTTATCAAAGCGTGTTTCTAGACCTTAGGAAAGAAGGGCCTTGGCGACCCATCTACAAAAATATTAACCAGGCTAACAGAAGATTTTTTTTTTCTTGATCGTTTTTAAATAACTGAAATCAAAATTTAAATGGAAAAGATGGACCTACAATCTGCAAAAAGGACAATCATGACATGTCATTTCACTGTCTATAGTAGCATTTTCAATTGTATCGCTGTTCTTTGTGGCATCTCCCTGATATTCACCCTATCATATCACAATTGTCCCTGCATTTGATTATGATTGTTTTTATAGCTAGTCAAGGATTTGTAGAAAGTTAATGCAGGCCATGAGTTTGACATCTGTGGTTAACAGTACACATCGTAATACTGACTGCCCACCTCCTTACTTCCACTCCAGGGGAAGACGGTAGGTCAGAAAGCCCCCCTGTGGATCCGCACCAGGTTCCAGGCCCTCCTGTTTTCTCTGGGCTGCCACATCCAGAGGCACTGCGGGAAGGTGCTCTTTATCGGACTCTTGGTGTTCGGGGCCCTCTCAGTGGGACTCCGAGTGGCCGCCATCGAGACGGACATCGAGCAGCTGTGGGTGGAAGGTGAGTTGACGTTTTTTGCGGGTCAAACAAAATGCAAGAGCCGCCGTGCTTCCTTTGCTGGTTGAATGGTCACTTAGCTGTTTGGTGTCTTCCCAATTTGTGCAAATGGGAGCTATAATGGTACATGTGGCCTTATGTCACCTCTGTTTATTGGGATGGCACTTTTGGTGTCACATGCAGCCTCTGGGTGTGTTTGGTTAAAATTACAGGGGGTCCTCATTTTACGACGGAATTCCGTTGCTCTGGCTGAATTACGCCAACACAGTCGTAAAGTGATTACAGTCAATATTTGAAAAACACCTCTAGGCCATAAATATAAAGCAGTGGTGCAGTGGTAACAGTGGTGCCCTTTTGTTCGATACAAACAAGTACTTTGCTAACTTTGGACCAGTGTTGTTTTCATCAACGACAACTATAACGAAAATATTTCGTCGACATATTTTTTCATTACGATGACGAGACGATGATGAGCTAAAAGGTTTATTGGCAAACTAAAACATAATGACACTAAAATGCGCCATAGTTTTTGTCACATGCTCACAATGTGTGTCTGGTTGTGTCACTCATGTGACGTGCTGTGCCCCCCCATTTCACTCGCTAGTGTCCTCTCTAGTCTCCCCATTGCCTGTTTTGAGATACACACGCTAATATTAGTCTTCTTTTCTTGTCAAGACGAAAGAATATGCAATGTTGCTTCAGCCTTTAATGCTCTTTGCTGAATGATCATCACACACAGTAAATGTAACTAGCATTAGCATAAGGCTATTGCTAACGGAAAAAGACTCAGACTTTTTTTTTTTACATACGGTTCGTGGCATCCTGGTGCGTATAATTTTATTTTATTTTTTTCCCATTTTACAGACGAAAACATTTTTATTAAACGTCAACTAAAACTAGACAAATTTAGTCTTGAGTCTTCGTCAACATAAGCTAGACGAAGACAAACACATTTTGAGATAAATTTGACTAAGACTAATAAGTATTGTCGTCCAAAAGACTAAGACGTAAATTAAAAGGGATACCAAAAACATCACTGCTTTGGACAGTCTGTCTTTACCTTGGTAGTTTACAGCTGAGTCCCCGATGTAACGTATGCTAACACTGAAAAAAGTCTTATTTAGCATTTGATGACATATAACCACGCCACAGTGTAATCTGTCATAAATTTATGCTACAACGAAATGCAAACCTGGGAGTAGTGCAATACCTGAGGATGACAGTTTTCTTGTGCTGCAGTGTTGTGTCTCACCAACATATGCTAAAACTGTGGGATAATAGTAATTACAGTAAATATTTGTTTGAAAAACGTCTAGGTATTCCATGTGAAATGATCAGATGAAAAACATTTTGATGATAATGAGCATGAGGCAACTACTTTGCAAAAGGATCAGATTTTGAGTGTTGCAAATTGAGGACCTTGACTATGACGGATTCAATTGCTAAGATTCTGTACTACCAGTCAAAAGTCTATACAGTTATTTAAGCAGATTAGAAAATGTTTCCAAACCTTTGATAGGTAGTGTGTATTCGAAACAAATGGGAGCTGCACTGTCTGTCTTGCTGTGGGCTCAGTGTCAGCTCTCTGATGTCAACTTCCCACAGCTGACGTCATGTTGGCACTTCTTTAGACATCAAACTCGATGGGAATGAATCAACATTTTGCTCCGTCCGGCCTTCTTTTGGATCTCGATGCGATTCATCAACAATCAATTCTTAATGGATTATGGAGTCGGAATGATTTCATCTGTGTCTATTAGTATTAGGCGCTCATGTGTCCTGTCAAGCGGAACATGACCGTGTCGCACCTCACGCACGCTATTCCTCGGCCCGGCTGCCGCTGAGTTTTAGGTCAAAGTTATCTGCGCGTTATTTATTTTTTTCAGGGGCAGAAGCAGCTTTATTTGGTTTTTCACACTGGCCAAAATTCCTTTTAAACCCCCAGGCTTTCAGTGGCGGGGCTGATCCCTGCAGCAGATGGACTGTGTGAATGGTTAGCCATCTTTGAGAGAGGAGGAGGGTGCTGAGGGGTGTCGGACCCTCCCCCCCGCACACACTCACCGCTCTCTCCCCCCCGTCCTCCCCTACGGCTCCCTGTGTGGTCCCTAACTATTCTTGGATTCCATTCAACAAGAGGCAAGGCAGGCAGGCACCCCCTCCTGAAACCACCGCCTCCTGCTCTACCTCCTCCTCCTTGAAAAATCTAAGTAAATGCAGCTGAAGTTTACCCACCTGTTTTGCACGCTCTAAAAGCGCCACAGCAGTTGGTGAATATAAACACACCCTATAGGGCCTTTTTTTTCGGCCCACCATGTCAGCACAGGACAGGGTGGGGGTTACGAGACGGCTCCGGCCTGAGCCGAACTGTCATAGGAGTCGCACGCGCTTGATATTTAGTAGATGAATGTAGACCTTTTTGCTATTTAACACACATTTATTATCAGACTGTTTCTTTTTCCTTTGACTGTAAAGATTACGGATTACCAATTGAGCTAATTGGCCAGGCTGTGTTTATTTTTTTATATTGGAGATGTTGAAACACTTGTGTACCAGTTGTTTTGCTGCGGGACTGAAAAAGGAATGGGGCAATGAGGAGGGAGAACTGCACAGGAGCAGGGGTTCCTATAAAGGAATGCTGTGCCTTTAAGAGGCCGTGGCCATGTTTCTAAAGTTTCTGCCTGCCTTGTTTCCACCAATAGCCCATTCACAAAGCTGCTAGGGGCCTCAATGAAGAGTAAAGTGGTTGTGAGACAAGGAGCGGTTAGTTCTCGCATGCACAAATTCAAGTAAACACTTGCACGGAAGCACACAACAAACCGCATGACAAAAGCTGATAAGGCCTGCGTTATCTCAAAGCAGTTATTTTGATTGTTTCGATTAGTTTAGGAGGAATTGGACACTTTTTGAGTCGCGTGTAAGTGTGAGTAAAATAGTTTTAATATTCAATATACAAGATGCTAAGTATGCATAGGAAAAAGTGCGGTTTGATTGCAACTTTCACTCAAAATTCAATATAAATCTGGCAAATATTATGGTTAAGTAAATCATTTTTTATTAAAAATAGCAGCATTTCAAAGATATGACATGAATACATTTTTTTAAATTAATTTTTATCTTATTAATCAAAGAAATGATTGGTAAAATACTCAATTCTGCTGTAGATAAAATAAAAATACACAAATTAAATACAATAAAATGAGTACATAATAATACAGTAAATTATGGCATGTTTGCAACAAACTCTGTGTCATTTTTAATAACCACAGTATTGAATAAAAAATTATTTCAACACAAAAAAAACTTTTAAATGGTTTTCTTTTATATTATAATTTTACTCATAAAATAAATAAAATGGAGTGCAACATGTATTAGCAAAATTTAGCATTTAAAAGAACTTTGAATAGAATATAGTGAACATGTTCAATATGTGTGTGGGTATATCATTCAACTAGATTGTATTAGACCAATATGGGATTTTCAAATGCCGCTACAGATATAAAAACAAAAACATTTCAGCCGATTGCCAAAGCCGGATTTGTAAGCCAATATTTGAGGCCGATATACAAGTAGATTATGAACAGCTTCAAATTGGTCTAGTGCTACCAATCCAATGAACTCAGCACTTCTTTTTATGATTATACACACTCAGCAAAAACAGTACATTATTTTCAAATAAATTAAACCCACCGGGACGTCACGACAAGATGTAAAAAAGCACACCGTGCTAATGCTAACGCGAGTGCTACGCTAACGCTATTAGTTACATTTAGAGTGCAAGGACCACCCAGTAAACACCTTAAAAGGCTAAAGCAACATTGTATATTCTCTCATGCAAGATTAAACAAAAAATCTTACAATATTTACAAAACAGGCAAGCCTGTAGCGGCCTGCCTTCACACTGGTGCAGGGTCCTTCTGGGGTCCTATCGTCGGTCAGCGGTGGCCACAGTTGCCCACACAGATGCCTGATCAAAATCCTTTTTTATCGGCTTTTTATTTTGTTAATCGGCCGATGTTGGAAAAAAAGTCCATATAAAGGCCCGATATATCGGCTGGTCGACATATCGGCCCACCTCTAGATTGAATGCTTTAAACTCAGAAAAATACAACTACCATACATTTTAAAGGCAACATCAATGGAATTTTTAATGCAGCTTAATGAATTTCAACCTCTTTCTTTAAATGATTCACAAAATTCCATTGGAAGAATGCTCTTTAGGGTGTCAGGAATGCCACGTTGAAGGGTGTTGTTTTGAGAACCATCCTCACACAACACACAATCACACTGTCATCTTTGTCGCCTTTTGTGTACACGGACAGATTTGTCAGCTGTGTGTGTATTTTGCGATTTTAGGCTTCCTGCCTCCTCTTGACACCTGCGTGCTCGTATAAAAGGTGTTAAGTCTGATGAGGGGCCACAGAGAAAACACTGTATGACATCCTCATGCACAACATTTGGGTACTGTAAACAAACATTACCCCGCTTTCAAGTGTGTAACTTGATCTTAGCAAAGTGTGACCCAGCCAGTATTGTCCTTGAGTGAGGGTGTATGAATGGTGTTGTTTGGGAAAAATAAAAAGATGCAGGAAGGCAAGAGTGATGGGAGTAGACACCCAGGAGGAGGGGGGAATGGTTCAGACAGGAAGACTGGAGGTTTATGACTTGCTGACACTTTTTTGCCTTGCCTTGTCTCATTTTAAAATATTACATTCCCGTGAGTGGTGAGGTGTTGCTATTGAAGAAAACATCTGTGGGGGGAGGGAAAAAAAGATAGAAAAGGCCTCACTGTTTCTGTAAACAAATGCTTCCTAGCTGGGTTTGAGGTGAGCCGTGACAGAAGTGTTCAGTGATTCCAACTGTCCAAACACGAGTGCAGTGGAGAGAAGGCCGAGCAGGCGGGCCACATGTCCCATAAAGAGGATGTGAGTGGTGGGAGTAGGGGTCTCAAGACCGCAGTAATGTTCATGCAGTACAGTATCGTTGCATTCAAATGGGGCTTGATGAGAGAGAGAAGAAAAAGAAAACACCTCCGAGTTTGAACAAATGAACTTTTTGGGACAACCCCTCCCCTTACCCCACCTTCCAAACAAACCACAGCAGGTAAATGCTACAATTCATGCAAGTGCACACAGCGGCCCAGTTTGGACAGAGAAAGGGAGCTCTATGAGGCATTATTGGAGGTGAATAGTGCGCGCTGGGTACCCCAGCTAGATAAATAAACTCGCACCGCTCAGGGCCCAAGACCTCACTGGTAGAGAGAACAAACAAGAGCAGAGTTAACCTGGGTCACCTCCAAATGTTTATTTCACCCCCCTTTTTTTACACTCCATCTTTCAGCCTGAGTCACGCCTTGCCTTTCTCAGCATCCCCCGGTATAGGACCTCCCCTCAAATAAACATCACATTGCGCAACTTTAGACACATGTTAATATGACAAGTTTGTCTAAACACCCTGAAAGCCCTCTGTTTTCTTATCATGGATCACTCAGGGTAAAAATGCAAATGACAAAAATGGATGTAGCCCACTCTTGTTGTCAGTAGCAGAATTTTTGAATAATCATTGCTAGCCATCCTAGTCAAGATGGATTGGACTTCTTTTGTGGTCAATGGTAGCCAATGAGTTAAAAATGACATAGATGAAGGTAGCCCACTCTTGCTCTCAGTAGTAAAAGTTTTGAATGACAATTGCTCGCCATTCTTGTCAAAATGGATCGGATTCTTTTGAGGTCAATGGCAACCAGTGAGTTAAATATGAGGAAAAAATGGAGGTAGTCCACTCTTGTTTTCAGTTGCTCAATTTGTGAATGATCATGTCCTTCCCTCCCAGCAGTGGTGGATGAAGTACTCACTTTTTTTTATTTAATTAATTGTACAGATATAGGTACAAAAAAATTACAAATACAAAAGTACTTTCTTTGAAATTTACAAGTAAAATGTAAAAGTATTTTCTCCTCATGCAAAAAATGTAATATAGTTATATATTATATATACATCCATACATACATACAGACAGACATGCAGAGATGTGAGTCAATATTCAAAGAAAGAACCACAAAACAAGCAATAAAATTGAAACAACACCCAAACTTAGTTTAATGGCGTGTTGCAAGCAACTATCAAATGCATACCACCAACTACCGTACAAAAGTGTGGTGGTTTTTATTGGTCGATATCTTGTTCACCTGCCAAATCTCGCTTGTCCTCATGTTGCTGCCTTTCGTGCTCAATTACGGTATAGTTGCACAGAGCTTATCGATTGCACCGGAGGCATGGAAACGATACTATCAATTCACAATGAGAAAAAAATGAAAGCAAACAGAACTAACGTGTAACGCAGGCGAGAATTTAAAAAGTAGTGGATTAAAAGTAAAGATACTTGCGGTAAAATGTAGTGAAGTAAAAGTATAAAGTACCACTTTGTATTTGTACTCACGTAAAGTACAGATACACATGAACTACATTTACCTCGCTACATTCCACCACTGCCTCCTAGCCAAAATGGATGGGACATCTATCAGTGTCAATGGCAGCCACTGAGTTAAAAATGAGAAAAATGGAGGTAGCCCCTTCTTGCTCACTGTTCTCTGCTCAATTTATGAATGATCATTTCCTCCCCTCCTAGCCAAAAGTGATTGGACATCTATCGCTGTCAAAAATGGAGGTGGCCTCTATACTTCATGTCTGTCATGTAGTGCCCTATTTCTATCAATTGCATACAGTTGACAGAATCTACACTGCAAATATATAACATCTTAATCAGATTATTAATTATTATTAATTATCAATCATTTTCCCCCATCTTGTTCGGATAGTTAAAGACTATTTCACAGATTAATGCGTCAGATTATTCCACTTACTTTAAGTAAATCTTACCGTAATTTTTGGACTAAAAGCCACTACTTTTTCCCTCAATTTAAATCCTTCGGATTATCTTCCAGTGTGGCTCATTTATTAATTTATTTGGGTTAATAGGTAACATTTTATTTGACATCAGCATCATAAGACTGCCATAAGACCGTCATAATTATGACACGACACTATCATGGGCATTGATGAATACTTATGACAAATGACATTTTGTGTCATCCGGCAAATTATGTCACTTACTCCATTTATGTCTAGCTTGGATCTTTTACATCCATTGAAAAGTGAGATAATTTGCCAGATGACACAAAATGACATTTGTCATGAGCATTCATTAATGCTCATGGCAGTGTCATTTCATAATTATGATGGTTTTATGACAGTCTTATGGCGCTACTGTCAAATAAAGTGTTACTAGATATCATAACTAGTAATTAATGAAACAACTAGAACAGTAACTGAAGAAATAATTAGCACAGAACATGAATTTTAATTGTTATTTACATCTGTAGCGCTGCAATGCATGCTAGGAGGCATGTTGGATGACAACAGTGTTGATAGCAGGTGGCAGCAGAGGTTGACTGTCTCCCCAAGGGAGCAGTGATGGCCAGATGAAGCTTCATGGAGTGATGAAGTTTTCTGACGATTGGTTCAAAGCTTCATGGTGGTTCATTGGGTCTCATGATAGTCTTATGATGCCACTGTCAAATAAAGTGTTACCAAATATCATAACTAGAAATTAATGAAACAAATGGAAAAGTAACTGAAGAAATAATTAGGATAGAACAACAGTTTTGATTGTTATTTACATCGGTAGTGTTGCAATGCATGCTCAGAGGCATGTTGGATGACAACAGTGTTGATAGCAGGTGGCAGCAGAGGTTGACTGCCCCATGGGAGCAGTGGTAGCCAAATGAAGCTTTTTGAAGCAATGAAGCTTTGCAGCCAATTGGTTCAAAGCTTCATGGTGGTTCATTTGGTCTTCTGGAGTCTAATTAGGCCGCTGTCAAATAAAGTGGTACCTGCTAATATCTATTGGTGTAAATATCTCATAATACAGTGAGGACAGCTGTGGCTTATCTATGAACAAATGCCGTTTTCTTGTCAAATTTGGTGGGCTTATAGTCAGGTGCGCCTTATAGTCCGAAAATTAGGGTACTTTTTGTTCTTATTAAGCCCATACATCTAAAAGTTGGCGATTTTATACCCTAAATTTTGGGAAAAAAATTGAATTGAAATCGATATTAGTCTTGAATTAGGAACATTTCTTACAAGTCTTATTTTCAGCTAGCTATTTTTTCATTATCAAGAAATATTAGTAAAATTTACATGAAGCACTGACAGATAATTTCACTTATTTCTAATAGATTTACTCGGAAAACAAGGGAATTCAACTAGTTTTAGGGAGATGTGTTTTTGCAGTGTAATGTGATGTAACGCATACATTTTCCTGATATATTTGGCTCCCGAGCTTTTATGGAGGCCGTGGCCCGCAAATATAGGATTGTTGTAAAAGCTATAAAGCGACTCAGAAAAAGTGGCATAATGAAAATACAATCATTATTGGGTGGCACTCACTCACTCTTTGGCCAAGGAGCCAACCCTTTACAGAATAAAGCGACACCAGTCACCTTTGAGCTTGCACCATTTTCCTTCGTCTTTAGATCGTGCTTGTATAAAACCTCCATGTGGAGGAAAACTGGACGTTCTTTTGGTACTTGTAAGAGAAGGAGTGTATGCGTGTGTGTGTGTGTGTGTGTGTGTGTGTGTGTGTGTGTTGGGGGGTTAAAAACAAAAAAAAAAGAAAAAGAAATGATTCCCGGGCTCAATAAATTCATTTCTGCTTTGAATGAGACCAGCAACGTGGAAAAATTTTGCCTTTCAGGCGAGGATGAATGTATGTTTCAACCACACATTAAGCAGTATTAGCGGTCAGTGGAGTGTCTAATGTGACTATTTTTCACAGTGGCCAACACTGGCCACGATTAGCATAATTAGCAGAGGCAAGCCTATACATATGGAAATAGAAAGTGCCTAAATGCCAGCCCCGGTGGAAATTTATGTGTGGTGGCTAACACCGCTGGCACATCTGAATAGAATGTAAGTGAAACAGATTTTTTTTTAATGTTGCTTTCTCGTTTTTCTACTGGAAGCGCACCTCTTTTTCATGTACATATCTATCACCTATTTCATTTTAATACGTCAATTTTCAATTTGATCCAACATTAGTTTAGGATGATACGAAAGACGACAAAAAGCTTACACTGTATTTCTATAGGTAAGGTAGCTAAATGCCAGCTTGTCTCTTTTTTTTGCGCCCCCTCTCAACCTCCCACTCCCACAGTTGAGCCTGGCATTGTTTTACAGGCTGGGAACGTTTTGGTCCATTTGCTTTTTGTTGTGAGAAAGAGGGAAGAAGGGAAAAAAACTCCAGCTTTATTTTATTCTGCTGTTTGTTGGGAAACATCTGAAAGAAATTGAAGGGTTGACTGACAACAAAAGGGTGGTGCATTGGGAGTGGAGCTACACTCTGGAGGGCCCTGCCCATCTGCTAGCGGCAGCACGGTTAAGGCTGTGTGGGCAGAAGGAACCGTGCTAGTTGAGTCCACATGTTACAAATTGATTTAGAGGATTGGCATTACTAGAGAGCTGACTTCCATCCTTCTAATATCTGGAGGTTGTCCTGACTGGAATGGTTGGTGCTCAATCGCAGGTCATATGCAATAAAGAAACAATGATAATAGGTACGGTAATTTTCGGACTAAAAGCCTAATTTTTTCCTTCGTTTCAGTCCAGTGAGGCTTATTTGTTGATTTTTTTGGGGAGGTTAATAGTAGGGGTGTAACGGTACACACAAATCTCGGTTAGGTACGTACCTCGGTTTTGAGGTCACGGTTTGGTTCATTTTGGGTACGGTAATAAAACAAAATGCAAAATATAAATGTGCTAGTTATTACACACTTTTGTGCTTTCCACAATAGGAACATTAGCCTATAAAGAGCTAGAATTCTGCTCAAAAATAGAAAATACAATATTCTGAAACTTAGATATTTTAAAAAACAAAATAAAAATAAATAACATTGGCTCAGACTTTTTCTTTAAAAAAATATCTGATGTGCGAAATTGAACAGTTGCAACACTGAACAGTTTCATGTTTCTCATATTAACTAAGAAATAATTAGCACAGAACATGGCTTTGGTTGTTATTTACATCTCTAGCACTGCAATGCATGCTAGGAGGCATGTTGGACAACAACAGTGTTGACAGCAGGTTGTAGCAAAGTTTGACTGTCTCCCACAAGGGAGCAGTGATGGCCAAATGAAGCTTCTTGAAGCAATGAAGCTTTTCAGCCAACTGGTTTAAAGCTTCATGGTGGTTGATTTTGGTCTTATGACAGTCGTATGAAGCCGCTGTCAAATAATGTGTTACCAGTTCATATCTTTTGGTGTAAAAGCTATGTTCACCCAGGACCAAAACCATTCATACTCACATTTATACTAAAGGACAATGTTGGAGTTTTCAAATGAACCGATCATAGACATTTTCAGAAAGTTGGAGGAAGCCAAAAAAGATGAAGAAATACTTCGAATCCAGAACCTCTAACAGTGCTGCTAAAATGTTTTTTCATTATTCTAGAAAATGCAACACTTAGTTACAGTATGTGAGTGACAGAAATGGTAATCAAATAGCTTGGTAGTATGACACTAGTGTAGAAGGTGAAGGTTAAAAAAAAAAAAAAAAAAAGCCGACATGTCACGTTCAGCCCTCCTCATCTCGGGTCTTCCTTCAGAACAGCGTGGGGCCTTTCAGAGGCCCCCCCTAATCCAGCTAATCTACCACACTGAACTTTGAAGGTGGCCTGCCCTGACCCAGCATGGCCTGAAACAAGGGACGAGGGCCTGTACACCACCAGAAGAAATAGAATAGAATAAATAGTAGGGATGTAATGGTACACTGAAATGTAATTTCTGTTCAGTTTAGGTTTTTGAAGTGCTCGGTTCGGTTCATTTTCGGTACAAAAACCCTGAACCTTTGTGTAGTGTTTCAAATATATTACACTCTGAGCTCATAAAATTAAAACATAAATAAGCAATTTTAGCAATTATAAAATGAACAAACAAAACTAAAACATAAAAATTCAACATTTATTGTCTGATTGTGCCGTTTTAAGTGGGTTACCATATCCCTGCAGCAATTATCGACTTAACTATAGATTTATCCACTTGCCTTTGTCCTTTGATAAGTTTAACAAGGAAGCTAAAAACACTTCAACAGCATTGGTACTGGCGGAAGCGTCTTTAGCCGCGCCCCCAGTCGCTTGAGGCGTACCGGCCTAAAAGTAGACGTAGAAGTAAGACATTGATTTTTGTAGCTCAAGCATCTCGCTAGCATTTGTCATGCTGCCATTTGTCATCCTCTAAACTACCCTGAGTGTCCTGCACTCAAGGCTTCCCTGCAGAAACTCCAACAGGACTCTAGCTCCGCATGCAGCACTTCACTGGCACTAATAATAGCTATTATGAGGAAAATATATGTATTGAAAAAAAAAAAAAAAAAAAGAACGGTACGCAAGTACCGTTATACAGTGGTACCTCTACATCTACATTTGGAATTTTCAGGTTTAGACATGCCTCACGGGAAAATATTGCCTCTTGTTAAGAAAGAAATTTCTGGATACGAAAGGCAAAAAATACAGTATGGGCTGCTACTCGCAGCTCCTAGAGTTTACTGAACGTATCATATTTATAGCTGCTCTGCCATTGGCTATTGCTCAGCATCTTCCTGGCATTCAATTGGCTAAGAGGGCCCTCTACTGTATATGATGTGTATATGTGTATCCGAGTGGTCTTTTCATTCACCCCTCGGGCCATGAGATGTTCCGACAGCTTTACATGAGTGTATTAACATTTACTATTTTTCTTTCTTTATTCTTAGTTTTTTACATTCTGCAAACCTTTATTTTATGTTTATTGTGCAATAATCTATTTGTACCATGTATTTGTGACTTGTTTTGATACATTTTTATGCTTTATAAAGGATTTATGTCTGAATTTTGGGGGCTTGGAACGGATTTACATGTAAAACGCGTCTCTACTTATGGAATTTTCAGTTTAAGAAACTACTTCCACAACCAATTAATTTCGTATGTAGAGGTACATACTGTATATGTGTATATGTATATGGACATATATTTGTATATAATCTATGTATACCCATAATTTTCGGGCTATGAGCCGCTACTTTTTTCTTTCATTTTGAGTCCTGCGATTTATAGTCCAGTGGGGCTTATTTGTTGATTTATATGGGTTAATGGGTAACACTTTATTTGACAGCGGTGTCATAACACTGTCATAAGACCGTCATAATTATGACATGAGACTATCATGGGCATTACTGAATGCTTTTGTTATTGTCATCTGGCAAATTATGTCACTAACTCCATTTATGTCCAGCTTGGATCTTTTACATCCATTTAAAAGTGAGATATTTTGCCAGATAACACAAAATTACATCTGTAATAACGCATTCATAAATGCTCATGACAGTGTCATGTCGTAATTATGATTGTCTAATGGCAGTCATATGGCACTACTGTCAAATAAAGTGTTACCAAATACCATAACTAGCAATAGATAAAACAACTGAAACAGTAACTGAAGAAATAATTAGTATAGAACATGAATTTTGATTGCTATTTACATCTGTAGTGTTGCAATGTATGCTAGGAGGCATGTTGGACAACAACTGTGTTGAAAGCAGGTGGCAGAGGAGGTTGACTGTCTCCCCCATTGGAGCAGTGATGGCAAACGAAGCTTTTTGAAGCAATGAAGCTTTGCAGTCAATTGGTTCAAAGCCTCATGGTGGTTCATATGGTCTTATGACAGTCATATGATGCCGCTGTCAAATAAAGTGTTACCGGTTAATATCTTTTGGTGTCAATATCCCATAATACAGTGAGGACAGCTGCGGCCTATAGTCCAGTTCTGTCAGTACGGGATATTTAATCTTAAAAGGGGAAGGAAACGGTCATGAATAGAGGAAATGACTGAGGTTGTTTGAGTCCAGACTTTACGCCAGGCCACACACGTTCATCTAAACATTAAGTCTGTACAATCCAAAGTCATGAAGCCATGTCAGGGCTTGTTTTGACTTTTCCCTTCACCTTTTCAGTGTTGTATTTCTTTGCTAGAGATGTTGAAAGACTGACGATGTTGTTTCCAGGCATGTTTTATGGCTTTTTTATTCACCTTTATTCGTGAAGCCGACTACGGGCTAACAGATTAACTGTAAGCACCCAGTCTCTTCACTGGAAGGTGTATATTCTTTTTAATAGCCTCTGGGGAAAACATTTTCCGAGGAACGGTTGCGGTCCACGGTTTGCGAAAGTGAGGGAGGGGGGCACGACGACGCGGAAAGACGAGAGGAGACTCAAAAGAAAAGACAAGTGGTCCATCTGGGGCCGAGCAGGAGTGAGCGAGTGTGGTGGTTTGTAAAGTTGAGGTGTTTGGGGCCGGACCAGGGGAAAGAGTGAGCGAGAGAGCTAGGGAGAGAGGAGGCGAGAGGAGGGCGGATCGGGCCGCCTGGGTGGTCCAGATGGGAGGAACGAGACACAAATAGCTATAATTTACTTCAGGAGGCCTGTAATTACAGAGCCAGAGTCTCTCTCACTGAAGCCACCCAGTTCCTGTTGGGATCAAAAATCCCGGCGCTATAGAGGTTAACATCCAAAACGTTAAAAAGGTTGTATCAGATGGAAGCAGTTCCGCTTTGTATTTATACATTTGAAGGTAGCCGTAGGGCATTACAGTCAACTCATCGATTGCTCAGATTTTTGTGGAATTCTCATATTCCGAAGCAAATGAGGCATACATAAATATCGCTTCAGTCCTGATTAGTTTACTCTATAAAGAAGTGAAATGCGATATGTTAGGTCTGTGCGATGGGGAAAGTCTTCCTGGTGTCATTCTTCAGCTTATTGCAAAACTGGGATGTTTTTAATTATATCGAAACAAAATTGATCGTCGTTCAAATCTGGCTCGAACAGTGGCTTCCGACTGGGGTTTGTTCAAAGTAGTAGTAGTTTGTCAAAGTAAGAACCTGGCTTTGCCCGAAATGGCTGCTTCGAAACAAAATGCCCAACTTCTTGTACAGTTGATTCCGAGAGATTTTTTTGTGTGAATCCTGTTACAGCAGACATGTCGAACCAATTTCATGTCGATTGATGAAACTAGTGCACAAGGGATTGTTTTAGTTTCTAACTTTGCAGGAGGTACTATACACATTTGAATCAGGATACGTACCCTAGCTAAAAGTAGGGAGCATATCGAGGCCCCCAAAACGGTGATTCATTTGTCATAAGAATAATAAACAATTCCAAGAAGGCCTTCACACCACCTAAAAGAAGCAATTTCAATATTGCATGTATTAATAATAGATCCAGTTCTCCCTGTGTGAGCACCAGTTAGTGCAAATGTGATCCACGAGGAAATGACCTAAACGCTCTTTTTTTCTACTGTTGCCGTTCTCGCCAAATGAAAACTTCTATGTCAACATTGGGAAGAATGTCCATTTTGGGGGATGCGTTCAGCTCCGCGCCGGCGACTGCAAATAAACGCGGTGATGCGATATCCTCTGGTCCCGCACGCACCGAAGGTAATTAAAGCCTTGAAAGCGCGGAGAAAGAATATTGGAACCCCCTTTCCCCGAGGTCCAACTTGATCTCACACGTTCATAGGCCTCGTCGTTTGTTTTTTCTTTTACCCCGCGTCAATTACAGGCTGCATGGGGGAGGTGCACAGCTCGCGAGCGTATAGCGAATCCCTATTTTATCATCTTCGATATGTTCCAGACTCATCTGCGATCAGTTTTTATACAATTTTAAACTTATTAAAATATACTTTTTGGGCTGCGTTTAGACTGTAGGCATATCTGATTCCAGTCAGATTCCTCCTCAGATCTGATTTTTAGGGCTGATTGTTCAGACTATTTGTATCATGTGTCAAAATCGGATTTGGGCCTGTTCAGGCAGATCCTCCAGTGTAGAGTGATGTAGTGTAGACAGATAGTGAGATCCCATCTGAGCTGTTCAGACTGAGCATATTGGGTATGAAACTACTTCCCGTATGTGGGTTCAATCCGTCTCGCACAAGTCTGATTTCTGTGCTTTCTGACATTTCAGACTATAAAAGTGCCACCCAGTTTCAATCTGGATTAGCTAAAGAGTGGATTTTGGCTGACGTTTTAGTGATTTTTCTCCCTCCATCACTATTAAGAAATCATTAACTTCAAGTAATGGAGCTGACGGCTTGGGCTGGCCCGACTAGAGGTGGGCAGGACTCTTGCTTGTTCAAGCTTTTCATTAAGACGCCATTGGTGTAGCCACTTGTCACTCAAACATGTTTGACCAATAGTGAAGTGTAATATTTGTCTCAAAATGATTCAATTAAAAAAAAAAAAGTGTTCAAAACTTTTTGCACTTCGAAAAAAAGGTACCATATTTTTCGGACTATAAGTCGCACCTGAGTATAAGTCGCACCAGCCCAAAAATGAGCAATGAAGAGGAGAAAAACATATATAAGTCGCACCGGAGTATAAGTCACATTTTTGGGTGAAATATACTTTATAATATCCAACACATAGAACAGATATGTCATCTTGAAAGGCAATTTGAAATAAAAATACAATAGAGAACAAAATGCTGAATAAGTGTACAGTATGATAATGTTACATTACGCATGAACAACGAAATGCGAACGTGGCCGGTATATTAACGTAACATAACTAATAAACGTTATTTAGATAACTATAGCATAAAAAACCATGCTAACAACTTTACCAAACCATCAGTGTCACTCCAAAACACCAAAATAACATGTGAAATGTTATAATAATGTGTTAATTATTTCACACATAAGTCGCTCCAGAGTATAAGTCGCACCCCCAGCCAAACTATGAAAAAAACGGCGACCTATAGTACGAAAAATACGGTAGTTCAATTTTTTTTTCCAGTTCAAAAAAAGGTACTTTACCTTTTGCACTTCAATCAAAAAATAAAATAAATCAAATAAAAATAATATTTCCCCCCAAAAATTAAATATTATTTAACTTTTTTTGGGGTTGTGATGATTTTGACACAGTATATATAACATTGCCAAAGCACAAATAGGATTGCTTGGATCAATAAAAAACATGTTCAATTAAATATTAAGTGTTTAAATGCACATTTTTGAGTCTCAAAAGTTTTTTTTACATTCAAAAATTTTTTTTTTCTGTGATTGAAATTGATTGATTGATTGATTTTTTGGGGGGAGGTTGAAGTGATTTTTCTTTTGGAAATATTTTTTTGTTTGAAACAACTTTTTTTTTTTTGATTCATTAATGAAGACACAAAAGTCCAAGCCAAAATGTGGCCCGAATGCAAAACAGCATTACTTCAATCGAAAAAGTTTTTCCTGTCAAAAAAACTTCACTTCAATCAAAAAAAAAAAAAAAAAGATTGAATCAAAGAAAAATTGTTTTCAAATGTTTTGTTTTTTTTTTTTTTGAGTCACAAAATTATTTTTGCATTCAAACACTTTTTTTTTTTTTTTTTGATTGATAATATACATTGTGATTGAAGCAACTTTTTTTATTGAATAATAAAGACACATATATACCTCCGGAGTAATGGGGGGGTTTTACATTCAGATTTGAACTGTAAAACAGATAAATGTTATGCTAAGAAATCCACCATATACTGGTTTCAATTGGATTTCTTGTGTTTTGTTTCTGGTCTTGCTGCTACGTAACCAACATATGCTGGGTTCCCTTGCAGCGTGTTGTTGACATTTATTATATATCTTCACACAACTGCTACTTTAACACACTCGTAACAGCAAAACATACAACTCTAGTCATCAGCACAATTTGGTACTACACAGATGGTGTCCAGCTCTCGTTCGCTATACCAGGAGTTGAGATACATGCCCAGGTTCGAATGCAAAGTTGTGAAAGTGACTACAAAAGTGACAAGAGTTAGAATAAAGGAGGAGCTACTTCTCCAAAGCTTCCCACATTCCCCCCTCCTCAATCTACTCCTGGCATTGTCATGTAGAGGGACAGCGAGAGAGGGGTAGACGGGCCCTCGGTGATCCGGCGCGGCATGTTTCATGTCCACTTGGCACAGGCACAGATCCCCCCGGCTGGCAAACTCTTTTCTCCTGTAATTAGGAGGCTGGAGCGTATATAGCGCACACACACACAGCAAAGCATTCCTCTTCCCCTCTTTCATCCGTTGCTTGTCTTGCGCTCCTCTTCATCGCCGTCGCTTCGACGCGTCTTTAATCAAATCCATTTACTTGACTTGATTCGCCTTTATGGCTTCCATCCTCCATTTGTATGCACAGCAAGCAATCTGCAATATGTTGGTTTTAAGGAGCAACAGTTGACTGGATTGCCATTAGAGTAGATTGCAATACTTAAAAGATCCATTCATTTTGGCTCCAGTTGACTTTGAACAGCCATTCACATGCATATTCGTGGACAATTTGGAGTGTTCGAAAACCTAAGATTCATCGTATTAGGTCTGGGAGGAAGAGTGGCTTCATCCAAATTCCACACAGGAAGATAAGGAAAGATACAGAACCAGAACTTCTTAGATAAGTGTATTCGATTCGGTTCATTTGGACTCAATTACAACTTTTACTAATACAAATATTAACGTCAAATTTGTTGGGGGATTAATATACTAGTATTAACTCGTTTAATGAAAATGTTGAGGCGTAGGCGACGCAGAAGTCGGTTGCGGAGGTGGTCTTTCCGACTGTTGTTGCTGCACAGAGACTAGCAGTCACATTACGAATTCTAGCCTCCGATGGAAGCCAGCAAGCTGCGTTGTCCAACGTTTTGTCCAATTTCTTTGCTGTGTCCTACAACCAGCCAGTGGGAAGCCAAAACAGATATCCCAAACTGCCTTGGAAGCCTTGATGGTAAACATGTTATCATAAAAGCACCGAGGCACTCTCAATCAGTGATGATGTATCAAATGTGTGAACTGTCTGTTGTTGAAATTTATTAAAAATTAAACACCAAAACAACACTTTTGACACCAAACCTGTGCTTTATTCTTCATATACTTAAAGTGTAAAATGTAAATACAGTAAGTCACAGACTCACCGCAACCATATATACAAAATAAGTGATAATGTGCACCGACCAAAAATAGTGATAAAAAGCTGGCAGTTTTTAGCCGACTGGGTCACCGCTACGTGTGGCCATTCGCATTCGAACACACACATACTTGTCTCGGATGTTCTTCCATTTTTTAAGCATTTGCTGACCTCCAGCCCCGTATTTTCAGCAACCTCCTTCCACGAAAATGCTTGCCATTTGGCAATCTTTATAATGCCTTGATGAAACATTGTACAGGTGGTCGTACTTGCGGACCTCTTCAAGGATCCTCTTGTCGACTTGGTCCATTTTTTAATGTACCACAAGAATGGCGGTGATGTTACGCTGAACTGGAAACATCAGTTTGAGCGGATCAGCCTTGCGTCACGTCACCACGTGTTGACGTGATGCGTAGTCAGAATTTTGTGGAGGTGCACGTCAGGCTACGGCGTAATCGGGTCTGCCTTGACGGTGTAGGTCTGCCGCAGAAGCATAACTCAGCTTTAATCCTGTCAATGGCAACAAATGAGTTAATATTTGATAATAATTTTGAGTTTAAAGTCTTTCCCCTGCATTTATGTAATATTACACGCTACCTTTTTGCTCTCAATGATTCCAGTGTTGTTTTTGGCAGCCCTTTTAATTTTCGTCTTAGTTTCTTGGAAGAAAGTGCTTATTAGTCTTAGTCATATTTCAGTCATTTCAAAATGTGTTCATCTTCGTCTAGTTTTAGTCGACAATTACTCAAAATTTTTCTTCTTCAAACTTCAAAAGTTTTAGTCCATGAATAATTGAAGAAATCAAAGGTTTCGAATGAACATTGACTGACGAGCACATAATTGGTAGAGTGTACAAGGACATCACCATCTTCGTGATGATAATATACACAGTCCTTAGGAAAACAGTACATTTTTTAATTAACTAAACTCACCTGGAGGCCACGAACTGAATGTAAGAGTTTTCCAAGATTTTAAGATGCTCACTACGCTAAATGCTAATACTAACGCGAATGCTATGCTAACGCTACAAGTTATATTTAGTGTGTGATGATCACTCAGCACAGACCTTTAAAGGCTATAGCAAGATGGCCTATCCAGCCAAGATAAGAAAACAAAAATTACCAAGCAGCACCTGACATGTGTTTCACAAAAGGAGCCTGGAGTGGACACACTCTTACTTACCGGTGTGGGACAGCAGGGCGGCACAGCACGTCACATGAGTGACACGACCAAACACTGCTACGATGCGTGCTAACTACACATACGATAAGAAAATGTCACACATTGTGAACTTATGACGGAAACTATAGCGAATTTTCAACTCGTTCTCGTCTCCTGAGATTAAAACTGGCATCCATCTTGTATAGTTTAGTCTCGTAAGACACGTTTTGAGCTCGTCATCGTCATGAAAAACTTGTTCATGTACGAAAAACAGGCCGATTCTAAAAGAATGTGCCAAAATCATCATGTGATAAATAAAGTGGTACCAGTTGATGCTGTTTTCGTGTCAAATTTGGTGGGTGGCGGCTTATAGTCAGGTAGTCTTATAGTGCAAAAATTACATTTCAAGTGCTCAAAGGTGGCCATCACAGGCACTTAAGTTGACCTACATTAAATAATACTTCAACACATTTGCCTATGCCAGTTTTGTAATGTTTTTCATTTTTGACATATCACGTCATGATTTAGGCACATTCTTTTTGAATCACCGTGTATTTTTGTTATCATCATTGTTGACAAAAACAACACTGCATGATTCCCAATAAACAGCTAAAAATCGTACCTACCTAGTAGGCATACAGTACATGCTGTTAGACTTATATTGTGCTAAAAAATTGAGCATGAAAACATTTTTGGGTCAAATGTTTTAGCTTTAAATCAGTTCCTCATTTTTTTCCAGTAACCCCAAATTCAATAAATTCCCCATTCTGTACAAAATTCTACAATTCCCATTACATGTTATTTGTGTACTTTTAAATCTAAAGCATCTAAAGCCCCCTGAAGAGAAATGAGATGATTTTTTAATAGATTTGAGCTAGGTGATGGTATCTGCCATGCTGAGTGGGATGGTGAAGGGATGCGGGGGATCAGGGGACTTTTTTTTTTTTTTTTTTTTTTTTTTTACAAAGTAACAGGGCACATCTGTTTCACAGAAGGAGCCAATGTGAAGCTGCATTAGTCATTTCTCTTGGCCAGACGCTGCCTTGTGTGAAGTGCCTTCAAAACCAACACTGGCGAGGGCCAAGGGCGTTGCTCGATATACACGTGTGCACGTTCATGTGCAAATATATGAACACACTTTTGTTTAGTGCTGCCAAATGTGTAACACTGATGGATGCCTAATGTGATGTGTGAATCCAAATGACGGACTATTTATTTAAAGGGTTGTTTTTTTTTTTTTTTTTAGCTGGTAGTCGGGTGAGCCAGGAACTTCGTTACACCAGGGAGAAGCAAGGTGAGGAGTCCATATTTACCTCACAGATGCTCATCCAGACCCCCAAAGAAGAGGGCACGGATATTCTTACCCAGGAGGCTTTGCTGGTGCACATGGAAGCTGCGCTGTCTGCCAGCAAGGTCCAGGTGTCACTGTTTGGAAAGTAAGTGGAGAGCTTTGTGAGCGATATCCTGTGTGTTATTTGATAAAAAGAGTTTATTTTGTTTATTTTTGTGTTTGCTCTCGTAGGTCGTGGGATCTCAACAAAATATGCTATAAATCCGGAGTCCCCATAATTGAAAATGTCATGATTGAAAGGGTAAGTTTCATCACACTTTATTATTTCGACCACTTGAACTTTTCCTCTTGACGCGAATGAAAATGTTGCTATTTTTCCGTTCCCAGATGATTGACAAGCTATTCCCATGTATGATAATCACCCCGTTGGACTGTTTTTGGGAAGGGGCCAAACTACAGGGAGGTTCTGCCTATTTACCGTAAGTGATGGAATACTTAAGCCCATAAACTTTTTAACGCCGTTTTTATTAGGTCTGGTTGCAAGGGACGTAATAATCTTTTCTAATTTGTGCTGTTATGTTAATGAATGACATCAGTGGGTAGAATCACAGCAGCTAGCGCCTGTTAGCCTATGAAAGATAGCTCTTTGCCCAAAAGCAAATGCAGGATTTCTGTCACAGAAACAGAGCAGCTAGCACCTGTTAGCCTACCAAAGATAGCTCTTTGCTCAAAAGCTAATCCAGGATATCTGTCACAGAAATAGATGGTAAAATGTTAAAATTTCATTTTACTGTCATACCTATTGCAAATTTACAGTAATGAGTTCCCCTTTTTACACATTAAAAGGGCATTTCTTATGTATTTTACAAAGCAAAGTTACATTAATGGGTTGTCACTTTTTTACTCGCGACTGTAACCTCGGCCTAAAGCTTAACTGCACCTCGTGCATGGCACGCATGCTTTTCAGAGTATCTGCGGGGTCTTAAAAAGGTAAAACAAAACAAAAAAAGTCTTAAATATAGTAATTTGAAGGCCTTAAAAACTCACAAAATGTCTTAAATACTATTTTGAAAGGTCTTAAAAATTGATTGACATTACTTTCATGGAGAACATATATAAACTTCACATTTGGGGAACATGTCCTGGTCATATCAGGTCATATGGGGGACATGTCCTGGTCATATTAGGTCATTTGGAGGGATATGTTCTGGTCATATCAAATCATTTGGGGACATTTTGTGTGACACTTCCTGGTCATATCTGGTCATTTCCTGTTGATTTAGAAACATTGTTTTTTTTTTTTCCATTATAAATGAATGGGAAATTTGGACGTCCAAGGCCGTCAATGGCATTAACTCACATATGCGCCGATGGAATCCAAGTACATTGGCATCAATAGAATTGACATACATGGCCGTCAATGGCATTAACCAACGTATTTTATCAAAGTATTTTACCAAAGTATTCATATCCAATGGATGTGAATGGGAAATTGAAACGTCCATGGCCAACAATGGTATTGACTTGATTTTTTTTTTTTGGGGGGGGGGGGGGTTCTTCTTTCACATTTGTTGGCTTTCAAACGTTTCCATTTTTGAGGACTTCTTGTGCTGCCCGGTCATTTTTGTTTGTCTTTTTTACATTTTTTTCTTAAACTGTATTCAAGATGGTCTGAAAAAAGTCTTAAAAAGTATTAAATTTAGCTTGTTGAAACATAGCAGAGACCCTCCTTGTATGAGCACGAACATAAAGCAACAAGGTTTTGACCCATCAAATCAGCACCAGAAACGTAAAAACAGTAGCAAGTCTTAAGTGGGTTAGAAATGTGTTTTTGCCCAGTGGAGACAAGGAAACAGCGCTGCTTCTATATCAATTAGCAATTAAGCTGACTCTAGGACACCATTGCAGATTTTTTTGACGGTGTTCATAACGTTAACCATAACCACACACTGTATGGAAGCATACAGTCAGGCTGTCAGTGGGCGCTGTGACTGACAGCAGTGGTCAGTAATAGAGTTCTTTTCGGGTTGGAGTAGTGGGGGGGTGTCCCGACAGAGAAATTCAAAAAGAGAAAGTGAGGCACCGAGGGAGAGATGGTGGGCTGGTAGAGGGAAGGAGGGCGGGGTGGTGGTGGTGGCAGGGGAGCCCTTTGGGTCAGACAATGGTAAGCATTCTTTTAGTTTACGAGTGAGTGTCCATCAGTGTAGGGGCCCCGGAGGAAGGAGGGAGGTAGGGTTGGGAGTTGGGGGTGCCCCGGCTTTGTCAGCTCGCGGCTAACACTCGCCATTCTCATGGTAATGCCCCCGCGCTCCCAGCTCCCCAAGTTGTCCAACAAATAAAATGGGCCGCATTCAAACCTCAAGTCCCTCGAGAAAGACACAGAGAGGCAACAAGACGGTTAACATTGGAGTCTGGGGCGTATTTTTTTTTTTTTTTTTTTTTTTATACTCCCTTTTCTAAAAGTTCTCCAGAGCCAGAAGTGATATTTCAATTGAGCGCTTCATTTATAAAAGAGACTATACGGCCGAGCTTTCTTTGCAAATTTGTTTATGTTCCCGTCAAGGGCCAACATTGTTATGCTCTCCCACTCCACTGGAGAGGGCCAAGTGTTTTGAATGTGCTGCACACTGCCTTCTCAGCATCTGTTGTTATTTATTTATTATTAATTGTTTTTGAAAATGGACCCATGGTTGTTCTTCTTACACTTCACGTCAGCTAAAAACTTTTTTTAAAAAAATAAAAATAAAAAAACAAGATAGTGAGAGGAAAAAGAGTGGGATGGAAAAATAATGTCAAATCACGTCATCTTTAGATGATCGGTCTCAGGTGAAAAAGATTTGGTTTTTAAAATGTATTTTTTTTCATTGTTATTTTGAAGTATTAAGTCATTGGCTGCCATTGACGGCGATAGATGTCCAGTCCAATTTGACTGTAGGGATGGAAGCTTTTATCGCCGTCAATGGCAGGGTAACATAATCACTAGATACCAGCCTTCGCAATTCAAATAAATTTAACGTCTATCACTGTCATTGGCAGTCAGTTTAGGGCTACAAGCAATAAAATAATCCAGAGGTTTAACGATGGTGGATGTCCCTGAGCCGATCAAGTGGTCGGAAATCAGGCTCATTTTTAGATCGCAGTCTGGTGAAAAAGGTTTCTATGAATTTTTTTTTATTTAAGGGCTACAAAGCAACCAGTGTTGTTTTTGGCAGGCCTTTTAATTTTCGTCTTAGTCTTTTGGACGATAACACTTATTAGTCTTCGTCATATTTTAGTCATCTCAAAATGTCTTTGTCTTCATCTAATTTTTGTCGACGAAAACTCAAAAGTAATTTTGTCTAGTTTTAGTCGACATCTACTAAAAATGTTTTCGTCTGCAAAATTTAAGAAATTTACTCCATAAATAAAGGTTTCCAACTACTTCGAATGAACCTTGACAGACAAGCACATATTGTAGCGTCTACAAGGACAAGGCCAACTTGGTGATGGTAATACACACTCAGCAGGAAAATAGTAGATTGATTTCAATTAATTAAACCCACCTGGACGCCACGAACTGTCTGTAAAAAAAAGTTGTCTGAGAGTTTAAGCGGCTATGCTAACGCTACAGTTTATATTTAGTGTGTGCTGATCACTCAGCACAAACCTTTAAAGGCTAAAGCAGTGCTTCTCATTTTTCTGTTACGCCCCCCCACGAACACGTATACAGTTCGGGCCCCCCCAACTCTCTGCCGCCACTGTAAATAGTACCATTTGTCTCTAAAATTGTTATAAGTAAACCTCTGCATAACACTGCCCTTTAATATTATAGGAAAGTTTTTATTTTTGCTGCAGGCAGTATCAGCTCCTTTGCTATGGTGTTGGGTTATTTTGCACTGAGCATGCTAACAGTGCACGCTGGTTTACTGCTGTAACATTGACAAAGAGGGACGATTGTTGGCAATGTTCGACACGTTTTCGCTGCTCAAGAAGCTCATCAATGTGATTGGTGTCTAATGTTTACCTGACGTCTTAATTGATTTGGTTTCCCGCTGTCCGCTGCAAACATTTTTTACACACAGTGAACAGCCTGGTCTTTCCTTGTCTCCTACTGTATTCTTTTCTGTGTGCTCTTATTCTCTTCAAAAATACTGCGCACACTCTGAAAATGAGAGCGCCACTGCCACCTACTGAGTGGGTTGGCAAGTACACTTTATTGTTGTACGGCAAAAAAGTATGTTTCACCGAGGTCACATGTGCCACCCCCGGCATGGCTCTGCTCCCACCTGTGTTGGGGGGGGGGGCACGCCCCGCTATTTGAGAAGTACTGGGCTAAAGCAACATTGTACATTGTCTCTGGCCAAGATAAGAAAACAAATCTTACCTGTGTGTGCAAGCGAGTGACACAACCACTCACACATTGTGAACATGTCACGGAAACGTGCGCATTTTCGTCTCGTTCTTGTCTAGTCAGACGAAAACTGGCACTCTGCTCATTATGTTTTAATCTCCCAAAACATATCATCATCATGTCGTCATGAAAAAAGTGTTCGTTGATGAAATCTTATCGTTATCTTTGACTAAAACAACGCTAAAAGCGACACAAAAAAGATATCGTCAAAAGAAACGAATGTATGCTTTGATCTGTGCGACATTTCGGGTGGAAATAAATGATGTTTTTTAGCTTTTTAATGGCTACAAAGCAACCATATGATCAGGATGGACAAAGATATTGTCGAAAGAAACAAAAACAAATTGTAATAAATTAATACATATATTGCCAAGGTATCGGATCGGTACTCGGTATCGGCAGATCTTAATTATTTCAAATATGTGACATGTACTTTGGTACGAAGTATTATCAGGGTTTAAAATTGACAATACTAAATTGTTTCTCCCAACCTGTTATTTTGATATTGATGTTTAAAATACACCCATGATTTTTTTTTTTTTTCTACGTTAACATTGCTGCATTTCAATCCTGTCTTGGAAGGAGTTCGTTCAAAAGGCTAATGTGGGTGTATGCAGATTCAAAAATGTCAAGAAGGGATACTTCGGTATTCTTCCCGGAATTGAAAGAGAAAGATATTCTAGCACAAGGTTGAACTTTTGACTGTATTTTTCCCCTTGTGCGTAGGTGAAACATATCAAGATGTTTAGGAGGCAGAGGTAATTGTTATGACTCGGTGCAGGGCATTGAGGAATGGAAGCCACCGTGCCTTTCCCCTGGGCATTGTGGCAGTGTGAAATGGGATAATAAAGGCCATTTCATCCTGTATCTGCTGAGGGGAGGGGAGCATTTAAGCGGACTAAAAGCGTTTTCGCTTAAACAGGGTGCACAAAGCGTTTAGTTTATAGCTCTTTGGATGTGTTTGGGTTGGTGTTGATTATCGTCGTTTGCTCCACAGGGGTATGCCAGACATCCAGTGGATGAACCTGGATCCAGTCAAGCTCATGGAGGAACTGAGTCAGTTCACGTCCCTGGAAGGATTTAAGGAGATGTTGGACAAAGCCCAGGTGGGATTTCACTTTACTTGCTGGTAGGATCGCCGTGATTTACCGTAGCGGATTAATGCATAGCCTGTTTTTGTATGGTTCTGCAGGTTGGACATGCCTATATGAACAGGCCTTGTCTGGATCCATCAGATCCTGACTGCCCTGCCAGTGCTCCCAACAAGGAACAATTAGAGGTATGGACGCACCCAACACATAATTTACTGGGATGGAGCGCACTATCCAAGTGGCTCATCATTTCTTTATCCCTTGTAGTCTCCTGACATCACCGGACGCCTGCGAGGCGGTTGCCATGGTTTTAGCCGGAAGTTTATGCACTGGCAGGAAGAGCTGATCCTGGGAGGGCGCATGAAGAACACCCAGGATGCTTTGATGAGGTGAGTTTAAGCTCCTCCCCATATTCCAGAGAGTTCATATTCTCAGGTGCAGGTGCGAAAAGCTGTCCTGGCATCGACTCCCCTTATAACTGTGGAATTTTTTAACTGATTTTGTGACTAAAGTCAATTTACTCAAATGTCAAATTGTATTTTAAATCTCTGTACGCACTGTATACTGTGATACCTTGAGTCGCAAGTGTCCCAAGTTTTTTGTGTTGAAAGCAAAAACGCTGGTGGCACACTAAAAAAAATCTGTCTAGAACATATTAATAGCACTTAAATCAATTACAAAAAAAGCTTAGAATAAAATTTTGCTGCTTCGAGTATTCGTTTAAGTAGAGTGGTGTTGTAATGATTTATCGGGTGGATACACTGCCCTCTAGTGGCAACAGTGAATATAATATAACTTATTTTACATGGCTGAATCCAGCTGCTCCCTGTTAAGACCAACATAAGGAGTTTTTTTTTTTTTTTTAGCTAATATGTTTTTATTATGCATTCGTAATTTATTGTATAGGTATTTTTAGCCGTTTTATGTGGGAATATGTGGCTGAACGATTTGTTATGAGAATTGTAAGAAAAATTTTTTAAAAGTTAGCATTTCATTGTATTTAAGCCAGCGAAATTTTGCTATGCAAGTTAGCCAATTGTTGTTTTCTTGTACTTAGATCTTCATTTATTTTATTATTATTATTATTTTTTATACCGTTGGAGGCTAAGATCATGTATCATAATTTGTTTGTAAATGAAAGTGCAATCCTGCATAGTTTGAAGAAACACTCAGGGATTTTTTTGTATTCACATTTAATGCTCTTTTGAAAGTGCAGTCTTAGCTGGCCTGTTTTACTATACATCTCCTAAAATGAATTCTGCAACGCATTAAATGTTCGTAATTCGATCATTCAAACTAACTAGTTGATAGATTAATCGACTAATAAAATAATCGATTGCTGCAGCGCTATTGCCATAGATGCCCACAGTGGCTCTACCAGCGAGACGTCACATCAATAACAACATTATGCCAGTCAGACGTAACAATACCGATCACGCCTGTTCAATCACGTGGTGTCTGCAAAAAATGAACTATTTTCACACACCATCAGCATTATTTAAAGCGCGAATTACAACCTCTCTACCAGTTTTCATTTATTACCGATATAATACTGAAAACCGTAGATATGATGGTTTTAATTACATGGTAGGAAAGGTGTTTTCCTCCACTAGCGAGCCTTCATGCTCTTTGAACGGGTGATGTTTCATTTCTCTAGTTTTACCTGGTCGCAGTTCGATCATTTTTGTATATTTCTTGGCCTAATATGGTCATGTATGTAATAGGTTATTGTACGGTATAATAATAACAGTTTATATCGATGACATGCAGAGAGAAAAAATACACCATTGTTTCCCAAAAAATCAGACATTGTAAGCAGTTACTCATTACTTGAGTATTCTTTTCACCAAATACTTGTACTTGAGTACATTTCTTTGGATGACTACTTTTACTTGAATAATATTATTTCGAAGTAACGCTAATCTTACTTAAGATTTTTGGCTACTTGACAACACAAAAAGAATTCACATTTTTTCCTGAGTGAGTGTTTCAATAAGACGCTCACCCTTTTACTGTGCCTTCATCTGCACTTGGATTTAAAAATCGCGCCGACCGCATTGGGTCCGGGCCCAAAATACAACCTACTTGGGCTCCGAGCTGCTGTGATGTGAATGAAAGAGGATTCTCATCCCACTCACGTTTAATTTACGATCATTTTTAGAGCAGCGCTGCCGCTCGTCTGGCTTGTGCCAAGAAAACCTTTTCTGTCGTCTGGGATGTCGGCCCAGAAAAGAGCAGACTGACCAGATAACACTAACACCTGCTTTCTTAGAAGCACTTCTAAACTCTGGGGACAAAAGTGTGGCTAAATTTATTGTCTTTTTGGTGTTCTTTTATTTCTCTATAGCGCGGAGGCTCTTCAAACCATGTTTCTGTTGATGAGCCCTAAACAGCTGTACGAGCACTTTAAAGATGACTACGAAATCCACGACATCAACTGGAATGAGGAGAAGGCTACAGCCATCTTGGAGTCATGGCAACGGAAGTTCGTGGAGGTAGGGAAGGCATTGGTTAATATTATGTATTAAGGGGTGTCAAATATACGGTCCACGGGCCAAAAGCGCTCCCTCAGCGGGTCCAGTCCGGCCAGCGGGATTGTTCAGCCTGACAGGCATGTTGTATCCAATTCATACTGTACAGGGGCGCTGGAAGTCACTAACGGCATGAAGTACTAAGGACCTTGTTTTATTTTTCCCATCCAAAAACAGCTGTTTTGGTCCAAATTTGTGATGCTCGCTCTTTTTCTCCAAACGAGGCGTGCAAAATGGCAGTTCACACGCATGCTGGATAGTTTACATACTACTACTAGGCTACTACAAAGGAAGCGTTCCATTTCACCTACAATGTGTGCTGGAGTTTTTGTATTGGAAATAAAAGCATCAATGTTTATAATGCAAATCCCAGCAGCTAGACGGTGCAGTGACACACAAACACATTTGAAAACTAAAAGGTTCAATAAGCCTCCGTTTAGCACCCACTTTTCACAACACAGGGCTCAACAAACAATATTACGCCTACAATGCAAGCGTGTCCTGCAGCTACAGTAACTTTCCCTCGCTGGGCACTATTATAGACTATCATTGTCATCTTCATTTTTGACATTCAATTGAATTTTAGAAAATGTTGCTGTTTTTGTGAAGAAAAAATGACTAATTTGTTTTTGCGCCTTCTTAATAGCACCTTATTCAACGTCACTTGGTTGCAAGCCAGGTATCAGGAGGTGTTATTAACATGTTATTAACCACAAAAAACCTTTTCTCAACATCTATATTTAATCCCCAAAGTTGTATTGCGTTATTCATTTATATCGCTATTTAAATATGTTTTATTTATTTTTAACCAAAAAAAAAGAATCTAACCAAACACTTTTTTTCTCCCTAACACCAGGAGGTGCTGCAGTTGCAGCACTCACTTCCTGCACCACTGATACTGTACATACAAAACATACAAAATTTATGTTATCAAGTGCGTGCACTACTGCACTTAGCACTTTCCGCAGTTACATTCATTCATTCGCCCACTCACGATCAAAATGGCAGCCGATGAGTTAGCAAGGAAGTGACCCAAAAATATCCCAAATCCAACAGGAAGCAGCTAGGAAATGCCCGAAAAATCAACAAGAAATGATTCAAAATTTACGGGAAGTGACCTGTGATCTCTTAAACTTACAAGAAAGTCACACAAAATGAACGCATTATCTGCCATTGACAACAATAGACGTCCAATTCGCTTCAGCTGGAAGGACTGGCTGTAATTGCTCATCTTTCAGTGCCATTGACGGCGCTAGACGTTCAATTAATTTTGACATAAACTAGTCCTCCTCACATGAGATCTAATTGCCGTAAAATGTGGCCCACAAACCAGAATGAGTTTGACACCCCTGATGTAAAGTTTTGGTCTACTTAAATAAAAAAAATCGAACTAAATTTTTAGAGGGAGCTTTGGATGTACCTGGAAAACTTTTAAAACACAGACCGTTTTTATGCATTTTAAACCACGGTAGCATTTATATAAACACTCGTCTCTGTAGTCATACAATGAGGAGATATTTCCATGTTCTTACGCACACTCTCACTCGTGTTGGAATTTCGTCAGCTTCCTTGTAAGCAAATCGCGGAGCTGTGTGTGCGTGTGTGTGGTAGGCCAATCATCTCTCACTGTCAGAGCCCTCGTTATGGGAACAAGCTGTTGCTCTGATAGCTGACACCCTGACTGTGGGGCTAAGCGGAGAGGGCGGGAGGGCGAGCGAATATGTTTATTTGGGGGAAGGTATCGCAACATCACACTGTAAAAAAAAATATATATATATATAAAAATAGGATAAGACAGTGCAAGAAACCACAATCTAATTTGAAAATGTAACGATGATATATGACCAGAAAAAGCTGAGTCGCGTTCATGGCGGCCTTCTGAGTCATGTGATCCCTATTCCTTTCACCTTTGACACCGCAACCTCTGGCATCTGTGCTCATTACTCCTTGGTTGTCATACTTACACACTCTAGCACATGTGAAAACACACACACACACACACATTTGTGATCTCTTTCAAAGGGTTATTTTTTAGTTTGGGGGGGTGCTCTTAAATACGACGGCGCTGAAAGGGACATGCAAGCGCTGGTGGTACTGGACTCTTTCATGTTAAATAAACAACGTGCAGAATGTATGTAATGGCATCCAACTCAGCGCTTATGTGTAATGCTAATAGCATTTGGACAGGCCGACGTGAGCTAAACAGGAGATTTGAAAGCACTTTGCTGGGGCTTGTGCTGATTTATCGCTGTTTATCCCTCAGGTGGTCCACCAGAGTATCCCGTCTAACTCCAGTCAGTCCATCCACGCCTTCTCTACCACTACTCTCAACGATATCATGAAGTCCTTCTCCGATGTCAGCGTCCTACGGGTTGCCGGAGGCTACCTGCTTATGGTGAGCGTAGAAATTGATTTGTCCATCAATTTCAACTGAGACCACTCCAATCGTCGGATTACTGAAGATTTAACACACATTTGCCTCTCCCCAGCTGGCTTACGCCTGCGTGACCATGCTGAGGTGGGACTGTGCCAAGTCCCAGGGCGCCGTGGGGTTGGCCGGCGTGCTGCTGGTGGCCCTGTCGGTCGCTGCGGGACTCGGTCTCTGCTCCCTGCTGGGACTTTCCTTCAATGCTGCTACCACTCAGGTAACAACATGGACAAGTACTCATTTATCCGACAGCAAAGAGGGGCTGTTTTTTTCATTTTGATGAGGGTCATGCATTTAGCATCTGGGACTTCAGTGGGGACGAAAACAATAGTAGTAGTAGTCAATGATGGCACTAACGCCCATACATTCATTACGTTACATACATAGAGAAACTACCTTTTGCTGTTTTTCATTTTCTCACTATATAACAGCCCTATAGCTATTGTACTAGCATAACCCAAGTTTATATAAATTGATCCAAGTGAAAAGTTTCCCCTGCAACGTGGTTGCACGTGAGTCTATCTGTCATTTTATAGATGTCTCTGCCGCTCTCTGTGAGAGAAACCGCTATCTGTGATGGTATCTGTTGACAGCTTTGTGCTTTCAAACTAGCCTTGGACTCCACATGGTTCTTCTCACTCTAACATGAATGCAGCATGTCACAGAAAACGTTATTGACTGGTTAGCATAGGGCAATAATTAATTATACCCACCTGGACGCCACAAACTTTATGTAAAAAAAGGTGTCAGAGGGTTTAAGAGGACGTTCGCCAAATGCTATGCTAACGCTACGAGTTACATTTAGTGTGTGATGATCTCTCAGCACAGACCTTTAGAGGTCAAAGTAATATGCATATTCTCTCTGGGCAAGATTAGAAAACAAATCTGAAGGAGATTGTACCTTTTCTCGTAGGCACCGTCTAACTCAGGGGTGCCCATTACGTCGATCGCGATCGACCAGTCGATCGCAACGCTAGTGTGGGTAGCTCGTGGCATCAAAAAAAAAAAAAAAAAAAAAAAATTTTTTTTTTTTTTTTTTTTTTTTATGTACATAGTTAATTATGTTATGTGAGCAAACATAATTTACAGTCCATTTTTTATTTATATTTTTTTAAATGTACAGTTATTTGTGTTTTGTGAGCAACATAACCTCATATGTTGCTCACAAAGCATAATTACTGTAACTGTACATTTAAATTTTTTTCTTTTTTTAGTTCATCCTCCTCTCTTAAGGTAGATCGCGGGAGGTTGTCTCATTTAAAAGTAGATCTTGGAGCAAAAAACATTGAGCACCCCTGGTCTAACTGTTTGCATTACTCTAACACACCCAATATAAAATAAATAGCACTTATGCCATAGTTTAAGGAAAACAAGCTGAATATAGGGCATAAGAGATAAACAACGCCTTCTTATCTTGGAAGCCCAGCGCGTTTGTCATACAACTTACTGAGCAAGATTGACGCTGACAAGCCCACGTCTGCACCACCAAGTCTCGCAATTAGTTCTCCCGGACAGTCCACAACAAATGGTGGGACGTTCTGTCCTAACACAAGGAACACAGGAGAACACCCGGTACCTAACTGATAACACGACTGACAAGACTCCAAGAGCCCCGTTGACGCTGAGGTGGCAAAATCCACATCCTCGTTGCCCGGACAACAGTAATTGCCGAATCCTCCTGTCCAATCCACAAACAGACAATAATCCCAAACAAACCCTTCTTCCTGCCCACGGCCCACCCCGCGAGAGCTTTCAAAAGACTGAATGTTTAACGAAGCGTTGTCATTTTTCTCGGGAACTTTTATTGACATACGATAGGGTGACCTTGCCTCCCCGCCTGATTGTTTCTGTTTCGCCTTGCCATTTTCATCTGTGTCGATTCGAATAAATTGTCAACTTCTTGGTGAGCCTTCTTAAAACCTTTCAAGATGGAGTAAGTACAAAGGGTTAAGATTAAGGTGAACGCGCAGAGTTTGCCCTTCCGGCCGGATTGCCGGGGTCTCCCCGGACCGGACCGTTGGATCTGCGCCAGCTCGGGTCCGGCGGTTCGGCTGGCGTGATTCCGGCGATCTGGCTAGAAAGTCAGATTCCTTCAAATCTTATTGTGTGTGCAAGCCTTTAGAGGAGAGGACATTGATGAGTTGGCGGTGGGGTGTACATGAATGACACAACCAGACACTGCCAAGATGCAGGCTAACGACACATAAAACGTCACACATTGTGATCATGTGACGGAAATTATTGCGCATTTTTGTCTCGTTCTTGTCTCGTCACACGAAAACTGGCACTCGTCTAGTTATGTTTTAGTCCCCCAAAACACGCTTTTAGCTTGTTATCATCTCATCAACGTCATAAAAAGTGTTCGTTGATGAAATATTTTCGTTATCGTCGACGAACACAACAGTGCTACAAAGTGACAAGAATACTGAATACCGTAGACAAATATTTGAATTTAGGATGTAAATCAAAGTCAGAAGACATTACTATTGGATGTAAAAACTGCGTTGGGATGCCGAGTACTCTGTCTGACCCTTTGTGTTACTCATCCCAGGTGCTTCCCTTCCTGGCACTTGGAATTGGTGTGGATGACATGTTTCTTTTGGCTCACTCCTTCACAGAGGCCGGGACTAACATTCCCTTTAAGGTAAGTTTCCGCTTCAGTCCTTTTCTTCTTCTCCTCTAAGATGTGTTCCGTCTCCCAGGAACGAACCGGAGACTGCTTGCGTCGCACGGGCACCAGCGTGGCTCTGACTTCCATCAACAACATGATCGCTTTCTTCATGGCTGCCCTTGTGCCTATTCCAGCCCTGCGAGCTTTCTCCTTACAGGTATGCACTTTCTGTTTTTTTTTTTTTTTTTTTTTTTTTAATATAGTATGCAAAGAAATAAACACAATTGCGCCACAAGAGGTCCACGGCTCCTTTGAAAATGAAAGTGATAACTTAAGAGGGGACATTTATTCAGAGCAGGGAAAGCCTTTGTTCCAGTTTTTATTGCCGCTGCACCGACAGCGGCAACTTTTTCTTTTTTCTAAGGGTGTGTTTGTGCAATGTGGAAGAGTCACAGCAAACTAGAGAGAGAACTAGAGGGGAGCGCTCGGATCCGTATATCACCAGTTCGTCGTTGCGCTCCGCTCTGATCTGTGACTTAACAGTGGGTGGTCCACAACACACAAATACACACTAGTGGTAGTAGACACAGTGCAAACTGCAGCCAGTCAGGACGTCAGCTCAGGGGTGGGGGGCTGCAGAAGGCTGATGGTTTCGCTCAGACTCACATCATATATGTATATTTTTCCTACCCCCTCCTCCCTGCTATCTCTCTTACTAATAGTTTTAGAGCTTTACCTTCTGGTCTGTTTCTCCTTGCATGGCCTGCTTAGTGTTGCTGGCCCTCTGTTTAGAACACGGATGTCTAACTTGTTTTTATCGTGGGCCACATCATAGTTATGCTTGCCCACAGAGATCCCGGTCAAATATATATGCAGTATTTATAGTGAATATATGTATATTGTCAGGGTGTAACGGTCTGCTAAAAATCACAGTTTGGTCCGTATCCGTGTCTCTCAAAATTGCTTATTTTGGGTGTAAACACAAACATATTTTCTGATAAACAGGCGTTTTAATAGCTTAAATATTTTCTTTGGAGGAATGTTCAGCATCAACAAGTGCTCATTTTAAGGAATTACTGTTTTTTTCGCACTATAAGGATCACCTGACTATAAGTCGCCACCCACCAAATTTGACACCAAAACGCCATTTGTTTCATAGATAAACCACACTGGACTATAAGCCGCAGCTGACCTCACTGTATTATGGGATGTTTACACCAAGATATTAACTGGTAACACTTTATTACCATACGACTGTCATAAGACCAAATGAACCACCATTAAGCTTTGAACCAATTGGCTTCTTAGCTTCTTTGCTTCAAGAACCTTTATCTGGCCATCAGTGCTCCCTTGGGGGAGACAGTCAACCTCTGCTGTTAACACTCTTGTCGTCCAACATGCCTCCTAGCATGCAATGCCGCGCTACAGATGTAAATAATCAAAATTCATGTTCTGTGCTAATTATTTATTCAGTTACTGTTGTAGTTGTTTCATTAATTGATAGTTATGGTATTTGGTAACGCTTTATTAATAACAGTGGCGTCACAAGACTGTCATGAGACAATCATAATTATGACATGACACTGTCATGAGCATTAATGAATGCTTATAACAGATGTCGTTTAGTGTTATCCGGCAAACTATCTCACTTTTGAATGGATGTAAAAGATCAGAGCTGGACATAAATGAAGTGACATAATTTGCCGGATGACACTTAATGACATCTGTCATAAGCTTTGAGTAATGCCCATGATAGTGTCATGACATAATTATGACGGTATTATTACAGTCTTATGATGCCGCTGTCAAATAAGGTGTTACCAAATACCATAACTCGCAATAATGAAACACCTGGAACAGTAACTCAATTAATAATTAGCACTGAACATTAATTTTGATTGTTATCAGCCACGCTGCAATGCATGCTAGGAGGCATGTGTTACCTATTAACCCAAATCAATCAACAAATAAGATGCACTGGACTATAAGCCGAAGGATTCAAAATGAAGGAAAAAAGTAGTGGTTTGTGGGCCGAAAATTACAGTAGTGATGCAGACAAATACGACAGTAACATTTTAAACAGTAAGAACTGTAGTGCCAATGTTAGAAAAATGTCTTGTCTACTAATACTATTGTGGCATAAAGTGGGCCTGAACTTGGTTATTGCTGTTCACAGAGTGTGTTTCAGTGCCATTGACAACAAAAGACATCCACTCCATTCGAAATGGGAGGGCTGACAATGATATCTGATAGTCAGTTCAAATGAATAGGACATCTCACTCAGCGTTGCGATTTTACATTACATTCTCAATTTCATTTTTTACAGGCGGCCATCGTGGTGGTGTTTAATTTCGCCATGGTGCTGCTCATCTTCCCCGCCATACTCAGCTTGGACCTCCACCGGCGCGAAGACAAGCGCTTGGACGTCCTGTGCTGTCTGTACAGCCCTTGCGCCAACCGGGTCATCCACCTGTCCCCGCACGAGCTGTCGGAAGGTGCCGAGCAGAGCCAGGCTTCGGCCTCGCACCAGTACACGACGGGCTCCACCATCACCACCAGCACGCAGATCACCACTACGGTGCAGGCGTTCACACAGTGCGACGCCGCCGGGCAGCACATCGTTACAATCCTGCCTCCTACCTCGCAGATCTCAACCAGTCCAACTTCCATAATCCTGTGTCCTACCTCTCATTCACAAGGTAAAAAGGCGGTGATAACAACCTACTGACAAGGTAATTTGATCTGTTGTAATAGTTCTCATGTTTTAACCCCCTCTAGCTATTACACCTACGCCACCTACACCTGTTCAGGATCCCTACGGTTCCCAGCTCTTCACCCCAACATCCAGCTCCACCCGAGACCTCCTAGCCCAAGTGGAGGACTCCAAATTGGGCAAAAAGTGCGTCCCGCTCCCATTCCTCCACTGGAACTTGTCCCACTTCGCCAGGGAGAAATATGCCCCGTTTCTTCTAAAGCCCAAAAGCAAAGCCATCGTTGTCATCCTCTTCCTGGGACTCCTCGGCCTCAGTCTTTACGGGACCACCATGGTGCATGACGGCCTCTACCTGACGGACATTGTTCCACGCGACACCAAGGAGTACGACTTCATCGATGCCCAATTCAAATACTTCTCCTTCTACAACATGTATCTGGTCACCACGGACGGATTCGATTACGCGCGCTCACAGAGACTTCTGATCCAACTACACAACGCCTTCAACTCGGTCAGATCTGTGGTCCGAGACAGCGACGGCAAACTGCCCCGCATGTGGCTTCACTACTTCCAGGACTGGCTCAGAGGTACGCTATTGTACACTTTTAGATGGGGTGAATTTGCAGGTTTTTTCAGGTGTGGTAATCCCAGGAGTGAATGAGCAAGTGGGGGTTGAGTGTGAAGGGTGAGTGAAAGTTCAGTCGCCATGTTTACCCCCATCCACCTGGGCTCAGGGGTGGAGTGGTAGACAGATTGGGGTGAGGTCAGAGGTTATCTTTTGCATGTGCGTGTGCGCGTGTTTGTGCGTTTCCTTAGGGTAGAACATGTCAGAGGCCCAGTCAGGAGGAAGTAATAGCTAACAATTCGATCAAAACCAGCTGCCCAAATAAGACAGAAACGTTTTCTTTCGTTATTTATGTTTTTTAACACCTATACTCAGCAGAAATTAAAACAACAAAACACTCCAATCTTTTAACATTGCTTTTACAGGTCTTCAGGCTGCTTTTGACGCAGACTGGCTGGCGGGGAGGATCACTTCAGACAGCTATCGGAACGGCACAGAAGACGGCGCCTTAGCGTACAAGCTCCTCATCCAGACCGGATCCAAAAAAGAACCCTTCAATTACAGCCAGGTAAGATGAGACGTCGCTTCTGTCTTCCACTGCGAACATCTCTGTTGGGTGCCGCCTCTGACGAAATGCTCCTTTTGTAGCTGACTTCTCGCCGGCTGGTAGATGCAGAGGGTCTCATCCCACCTGAGGTGTTCTACATTTACCTGACCGTGTGGGTTAGTAACGACCCTCTGGGCTACGCTGCCTCCCAGGCAAACTTTTACCCCCATCCCAGAGAGTGGATTCACGACAAGTACGACACCACAGGGGAGAATCTGCGCAGTAAGTCTCTGAGACCTATCCTATTCTTTCTAGTATTTTGCAACGTTTAGCATCTGTGAATGTAACATATTAACAGCTATTCAGATAACTGTAGCCTTTGTAACTCGTTTATCAAACTCTTGATCTTAATCCAATTTACGACCAAATCCATAAAAGTCTTCATCTTCAGAATCATTCCTAAACAATTTCACCAACACTTCAGAAGCAGCAGAAACAAGTTCAATAACGCTATTAACGCATTAGCTAGCGATAGATGTCCAACAATAATAACACCGGAGCAGTGTTGATTTTCGCAGCCCTTTTAATTTTCGTCTTAGTCTTTTGAACAAAAATACTTTATGATCTTAGTCATATATTTGTCATTTCAAAATGTGTTTGACTTCATCTAGTTTTAGTCAACGAAAACTTTTAAAAGTTTTAGTCGACATGTACTCAAAAGGTTTTCGTCTAGAAACTTCGTTTTAGTCCATAATTAGATAAATAAATAGGTTTCCAACAATTTTAAATGAACATTGACGGATGAACACTTATTTGTAGAGTCTACAAGGACATCACCATTTTCGTGATGATAATACGGAAAACTATTCAATTAATTTGAATACACTCACCTGGACACCACGAACTGTATGTAAAAAGTTTCCAAGAGTTTAAGACTACATGCTAAATGCTAATTCTAACGGGAACGCTATGCTAATGCTTCAAGTTACATTTAGTGTGCGATGATCACTTTGCACAGACCTTTAAACTAAAACAACATGGCATATCTAGCCAAGATAAGAAAACAAAACAAGCAGCACCTGACATGTTTCACAAATGTCTGGAGCCTGGAGAAGACACACGCTTATTCACCGGCCGGTGAGTGAGCGTGTGTGTTTGGGGGCTCAGCACGTCACATGAGTGACACCACCAAACACTGCCATTATGCGTGCTAACTACACATACAATGAGAAAACCTTAAACATTGTGAATTTATGACAGAATCTATAATTTCCCAAGATACGTTTTTAGCTCGTCATCGTCATGAAAAAAAATATTCATTGAAGAAATATTTTCGATATTGTCATTGTTGATGCAAACAACACTGCTAAGATACTCCTTCTCATCCTTGCAGTTCCGGCCGCAGAGCCTCTAGAATTTGCTCAGTTCCCGTACTACCTGAACGGGCTGCGGCAAGCCAGCGACTTCGTGGAAGCTATCGAGAGCGTGAGGGCCATCTGCGACGAATTTAGCCGCAAGGGCGTGTTCAACTACCCCAACGGATATCCGTTCCTCTTCTGGGAGCAGTACATTAGCCTCCGACATTGGTTCTTATTGGCCATCAGCGTGGTGCTGGCGTGCACTTTCCTGGTTTGCGCTCTGCTCCTCCTCAACCCGTGGACCGCCGGCATCATCGTAAGTCCCTCGCGCTGTCTTCAATATAATTTACCCCCTTTCCTTCCCGTTTGTCTTTCCTCTCAAGCCGTTCGGCACAGCTCAATAACGTCGTCCGACGGGGGGCCCCGCTGGCTCTACAGAGGGCCGGTGCGCACACACATACGGGGGACCTTTGTCATTCTAATGTAGGCAGGGCCGGCCTTAGAAAGGGGAATGCTAAGGAGCGAGAAAGACTTTGCCCTCCCAAAGCCTCTACCTCTAACTCCATCACTGCTTTTGTCAGCGGGAGAACGAGAGGCTCTGAGGACAGGACGGATCTGCCCAGTCGCGACCTTGGCCCGCTCGACCCATCCATCAGAGAGATGTGTGAGCCAGAAAAAGGGAGACAGTCTTGAGTCGTTAGAAAACGTTTCACACACAAGCTGGTGCCCACCCACCCCCCTACAACTGCATGTCCACAGACATTTTAGGGGGTGGGCCGGAGCACAACAACAGTTGCAGCTTCTGCTGGAATGTTTTTAATTGGACTGAAATCAGACACACACATACATGCGTGCATCCGTTCGCCTTTGGAAGCTTTCAGTCAGCTTGTATGTGGTCGGGCTGTAACACGGTTTTTATCATTTGACCGCGAATTTAACCGCGGACACCCATCGTGATCAAAAGCTCTTAGAAACTACTTTCTTGTCTATAATTGCACCAGTAGGGATGTTGTACATCATTGTAAACTGGTGCCTTGAGATAAGAATTTGATTTGTTCTGTGACCTTGTTCGTAAATGAAAGTGCACGTATCGCAAACGGAAATGCAGTGAACCATTCTAGTCAGTTACTGTAATTTTTGGACTATAAGTTGCAGTTTTATTCATAGTATGACTGGGGGTGCGCCTTTTACTCCGGAGCGACTTATGTGTGAAATTATTAACACATTATTATATCATTTCACATGATATTTTGGTGTTTTGAAGTGACACTGATGGTTTGGTAAACTTATTAGCATGTTCTTTATTCTATAGTCATCTGAATAACTCTTAATAGCTATGTTACGTTAACATACCGGCCACGTTCGCATTTCGTTGTTCATGCATCATGCAACATTATCATACCGTACACTTATTCAGCATGTTGTTCTCTATTGTATTTTTATTTTTAAATTGCCTTTCAAGATGATATATCTGTTCTATGTGTTGTATTTTATCAAGTGAATTTCCCCCAAAAATGCGACTTATACTCCGGTGCGACCTATATGTTTTTTTTTTCCTCTTCGTTGGGCATTTTATGGCTGGTGCGACTTTTACTCAGGTGCGACTTATGGTCCGAAAAATACGGTACTCGAAAAAAATGAATCTTGAGGTTACCGTTTTCGAAAAACATACTCTATAAAACATAACTTTATTTTTTTTAAAAAGTGTTTTAACTAGAGATTGACCGTTTATCGGCCAGGGCGATTGTCAGCGCTGATATTTGGAATTTTGACATATCCGTATCGGCCTTTTTTTTTTTTTTTTTTTTAATCTGAGGGCTGATATGAAAAAATCAATTTAAAACTGGGTTATATATTTGTTATTTCTATGATTAGTTTGTCCACTAGTCTAGACCTTTTGTTATATTTGTGGTTATATATTTTCTGTGGAAAAAATTCAGAGAGCTATTTTTTCGAACTTTTATTCAACTTTATAAAAGATGTTTCTGAGTCTAGGAAATTCAGGCACTTCTGGAGCTATTATTTTCAATGAAGTTCAGTGTTTGCATTATTCACTTTTTTTACGCTAATTTTTACATCAATATGTGTTCAAAAAATCGGTTATCAGCCGCTATAACTACTAATAATCAGTACCGGTCCTGAAAATCCCATATTGGTCAATTTCTAGTCGTAACATGTTAAATACTGTAGAATGTAACGTAATCTAGATTTTATTCATCATGAGGTAGGATTAGGGTTGATGGCCAATGTTATTCAAATCTAAAACTCCCACTGTGGATGCTAACTGTTAGCATAACTTAACAGTAATTTGAATGGCTCTTTAGCTCTAAGCTAAGTCGACATTCCCAAAGCAAAAAGCTATGATTTGTTTTATGTTTAGTTTGACAATATACTTCCACTGAGAGTGGTTATAATAATGGAAATTATGTCCACTTTCTGAACAAAGTTCAATTAACTGGGACCATACAATATTTTTTTTTCAAAGCAAAAAAAACGGCTCGTAGCTCAACAAACTGCAAACTGAGCATTAGTGCGTTCCCAGGAAGACAGTTAAACATAAAAGGAGCTATTGTCTGCCATTCTGTCAATCATTACGAGCACCTCTGTTGAAGAAAAAGCACAAGCATGGTCGGACGGAGAAGTATTAGCCTCAGGGTGGGTAATTTGATGCCACGCGGCTGGGACCCTGAGGTCAAAGATTGTGTAGGGTGAAAAGGCAAAAGAGCTCAACTCAGTCCCTCACGTCACCTTTAATCTTCACGCCGTCTCGCTTCTATTCTTTCATTAGGTTTTTTTTTCCCCTTTTGACAAAACATCCCTTTTTTTGTATTTAGGTGTTTATCCTGGCCATGATGACAGTGGAGCTGTTCGGCATTATGGGATTGATCGGCATCAAGCTGAGCGCCATCCCCGTCGTCATCCTCATCGCTTCGGTGGGCATCGGAGTGGAGTTCACTGTACATATTGCGCTGGTGAGTCCACATGGCGAACAAGCCGTCAGACTGTGCTCACACATAGTTCAGTACATCAGACCAAAGTAAAAACAAACAAAAAATACAGACAGATTGTTAATTTCCTCCATAATCAATTAAGGAAATGCCATTGAATTCAAATCCCGAATCAAAACCTCCGTGCTTAACTTACAGCACCCCATCCTGTAGCTATATACGCAACCACCCCTAACTAAAACAAATCCAGGAATTCCAAATGGTGCCAAGCCTTGCCACCACAAGCGCAAGTTTTGTGCGATCGGCAAGATTTCCAACTCATTTCTCCTTCCCACCTTCGCCCCCTTCCCCCTTTTCTGCGGCAGGGCTTCCTGACAGCCATTGGCAGCAGAAACAAGCGCTCGGCCGTGGCTCTAGAGCACATGTTTGCCCCGGTGGTCGACGGCGCCATTTCCACGCTGCTGGGCGTTCTCATGTTGGCGGGCTCAGAGTTTGACTTCATCATGAGGTGAGAAGCTTATGTGTTTGGATGGGAGATGGCAAACGTACTCACATTATAGAGGAGAAAACCATAACAGATTTTGTTTAATTTTATTTTTTTAATTATGTGAAAGTTGTGACCCTCGTGAGGAAAAGCGGCATGGAAAATGAATGAATGAATGAATGAATGTGATTTACTGCAGTGCTTATTTAACACTAATATGTTTTAAAGCTTGTGTGTCAAACTCATTTTGGTTCGCGGGCAACAATATGGCAATCATCTGGGACGAACCGGTTTATTTTTCGCCTAAATAACTGGCTGTCTTTCATGGCGCTAGATGTCCAATCCGTTTGGACTAAGAGGGGCTAATGAACATTCCTTAATTTGAGACTCCCAGTCCAAATGGATTGGACATCCAGTGCAGTCAATAGCACTGAAATGTGAGTATTCACAGTAGTGCTGCAATGATTAATGTGGGGTGGCGTGGCTCAGTGGTAGAGTAATTGTCCCCCAACCCGGAGGTTGTGGGTTCGATTCTTCACCCTGATGAACTCGTCTAAGTGTCGTTGAGCAAGACACTGAACCCCACGTTGCTCCTGGTGCTGCGTCACCAGTAGGTGAATGGTGAGATAGTGTAAAGCGCTTTGAGCGCCTTGAAAGGTGGAAAAGCGCTATATAAGTGTAACACCATTAATCGATTGACTCAAGTAATTTGTTTAGAAAAAAGCTTCAAATTAAATTTTGCTGCTTCGAGAATTTGTTTAATTAAAGTAGTGTTGTAATGGTTTGTTTTGATAGTTTTTGCATTTAGTTTTATTGATTTGGGTGGATACAATCCCCTCTAGTGGTAACAGTGAATATGTCATAACTCATTTAACATGGCTGAATCCAGTTGCTCCCTGTTAAGACCAACATATGTTAAGTTTTTGTTTGAGTTAATGTTTTTTTATGCATGAATTTAGTTTATTGGTATATTTATCAGTTTTTTGTGGGAATATGTGTTTCAACAATTTGTTAAGAGCATTGTTAAAAAAAAAAGTTAGCATTTGTAGCACTTAAGCTAGCGGACTTTTGCTCTGCAAGTTAGCCAATTGTTCTTTTGTTGAAATTAGATCCTTGTTTATTTTTTAATATATACTAGTATACCGTCTGAGGCTAAGCTCGATTGGTTGCTGTGTTGACCGTGCAAGAGATCCAATCCATTTTGACTGGGAACTCTGGTTTTACTGCGCCAATGTCAAGCAGAACAGCTCAGCGGGCCGAATTGGCCCCCTGCCAGGGGCTGTATGTTTGACACCCCTGCTTATAAGGATATGGCTAGTTTTGTGCATGTGGTAACAACATGCCCGAAACTCAACATTCTAAGTCAACTGGATTTTTGTTTGAGTAAATATCTTATGTAAATATCTTCGGAAGTTAAGGGGGTAAAGGCTAAGTACACAAAAATTATCATTTCAAATTCGGTTTACTCAGAAATACATTTATGGCCCACAATATTAACTTGATAAAATGAGTTAATTTAATTTGATTTGAAATTAGTTAACTGAGAATAAATAGAAGTCTAGTTCAGTGGAGGCAAAGAAGGTAAAGAAACACAGAGCCATATTTTCGTACGCTGATTAAATCTAGGCAAAGTGGCTTTTTAGACCAGGTTTTGGACTGGATTGCTCCCAATTTACAGGCTTAATTCATTTCTTTTAACTGCTACTCGATCTGATGGGAGGTGGAACTGGTTTGCTTAGTGGAAGGTTGACTCTCACTTGGTATGAGGGAATACAACAGACCAATGGGCAGCATGGTCTCAAATTTTCACCTGTTTATAAAACATACTGTCCAAATGAGAAGAATTCTGAACGGGGATTTGCGAAATTATTAGCTAGCTAGCTTAGATATATCGGTTTTGAATTTGAAAAAAAATGCTTTTTTATCTAATTCTGAAGGTTTTGGTAAATCCAGATGTTAAACTTGTAAGGTTTGGTACCTTTAGCGTGCTTAAGAACCACTGCTCTAGTGAAAATATTAACAAAATCATGATGAATTGGAGGCCAGTTAATTTTTCCCAGCGTAGTAAGTAGGTAAGCTCTGGAGAAAAAAATGATGTGACGGAGAAAAACTGAGATCACTTTTGGATTCTGCGTCCAATAATTAGTTAAAAACAGCTGTCAGACAAAATAATCTGTTTTTCAAACTGTTGCCCAGTGTGATTCTAAAGTAACAGTACTCTGATTGAATTACAGTTTGTGGCTACATATACTGTGTAGGTACTTTGTTACTTCCTACTACTAGTGGGGGTCGACCTCTGTTTGCTAGGCAGTAGGCACCATCCGTACTGTATGTTACCCTCAGAGAATGTTTTGGTTTGACATTGGTGTGGCGTGGAGCCAGTTGTCTTCACCCTGGGAAAGCCTTGTGGGGGGTCAGAGTCGCATGCAGGTGGAAACGTTACAGCCCTATTTATCACAAGCACTCAAGCTCGTGCGGCAACAAACACACACCTGGTTCCGTCACTCCGGACACACACGCGCATCCGCCTATCCGACCACAGAACACACAACAAATGGGGAAAACATCAAGGGTGTGTAGCAGCTGCTCGTAAACATGGAAGTGTTCTACTACCCACTGGGTTGTGTCTCTCCTCTCCGCTCTCTCTCACATACGCGGGAATCTGTAAAAATTCCGATCATTTTGCTAAGCGCTCTCCTTTGCCTCTGTATTGGGTGCCGTAGTGGGCTATATTTGAACTGGTCAGGCTGTTAGATTGCGCGTGGGCCACCAACAGACATGGATGTCCTTTGCTTGTGTGCGTGCGCCTGTTTTCTACCAGTGTTTCATGGTCAGAGTGGAAAAAAAAGAAGGCAAATAGCTCAATGTTTTTCAGCTGAATGCGGTCTCGGGCCCAGAACCCAAAACCACAACCTTGAGCTCACAGACTGCTAGCGGGGCCTCCGTGACATAAAAAGCACAGTTTGTCTGCAGAAGCGAACGCAAGCGAGGAGAGAGAAAGGAAAGGAGATGTGCTCGGAGGGGGGCTTCCTGGCATCCAGATGGAGGAGGAAAAGGTGGAAACATGGACAGTGAAGCCTCATATATCATAAGATCTTACTTTCCAGACCCACCTGCAATAAGTAAAATTCACCTAAGCAGTATGGAGACCTTATAAGAAAAACATTTACCCCTCCCGCAATCTTTAAATATTTTTACTTCAATTAATAATCGACTCGATACAATTAACCCTATATGATCCAAGTGACTATTAAAAAATTACTTAACCCCAAAAAGACCTAACGTCCACATATGTGGGTCATCTAGGGCAATTTTTTTAATAACTTTATTTGGTGTACAAGTGTGGCTTGTACAAAGGTTTGGTTTCAACATTGGTAGGGACGATTTAACAGCATAACCTGCATGTACACTTTTTGCTGGGGATGGGACACTAATAAGACCAAACAGATTATTGAACCTGGTCAAGGCTACATTTCTCACGAACATTAACCTAATTAATTGATAGGCTAAATGATCAAAGCAAAATATATCTGTATTGACTTATACTAACTTTTATGTGTATTGGTTTAGGTGATAGAACGTTTGATTCAGACCTATGTTTTCACAAACTACTAAAGAAACATTTTAAAGTGTCCCTTTATGAAAAAAACGAGGAGCTATCCAAGAATAGATCCACTTCTGGGGGACACTAGCGCACCCCTAGACTCAAATTTAACTATTGTAAAATTAAAGTGATTTGGGTTAGAAAAAAATTAATGAAAAAAAAATCTGAGATATCCAAGGACAGATCTACATCTGTGGCATACTAGACTACCCCAAGACTTAAGATTTTATTGTTTTTTTATGTCAGTTCATGTTCATGTCAGTGTCCCCCTAAAGTGGAGCCATTCTTAGATAGCCCCACATTTTATTTTATTTTGTTTAAATAAATGTTCGTGCACTCTGAAGCCACCACATTGCCTTATTGTAATGCACATAATGCAAACAATAATCTAAATGAGGGACGACTAAATGACTTTGTTGTTCCTTGTGGAGGCTGGCCTGACCGCAGTAGTTTTTCAGGTTAGCAAGTTCACATAATTTAATGTTATGCTAACTCTTCAGTAGCACAATTAGTGGTTATTCCCCCACCTTCACAACATTGACGTCTTTTTACATTACTTAAAGCTGAGTTATGCTTCTGCAGCAGACCTACGCCGTCAAGGCAGACCCGATTTACGACCTCAGCTGTAGCCTGATGTGCAGCTCCACAAAATTCAGACTACGTGTCGACTCAACATTTGTATGATCAACATTTGTTGTTCAATGTTGATGAGCTGAAGATCCACAATTAAGCTTTCCATCTCCGTTGGCATTATTGTATAACCGGAAGAAAACTAGAGGAAGTCGACAAGAGTTTCCAAAAACCGCACACAACGCCACGCCCCTCCAGTGGCTTGGCGGTGAATTACAAAGCAACACCGCGGAACTATCGAGTGCTCATTGACGCCATAGTCGCTACGCCGTCACAGCAACGTAGAAGCATAACTCAGGCTTTACAGTGGCTGCTGCTGGCCGAAAAAAAACTTTAAATATCCCTCCTCTTCGAAGGGGGTGGAGGAGGCGGCATGTTGTCGACATGAATCTCTCGGGGCTGTGCGTGTGTGGCGGGAGAGATGTGTGTGGGGGGGGGGGGGGGGTCAAGTCATCAGCCAATCAAAAGTGTGTTTGACGGGGAAAAAAATGGACCGGCACTTTAAGCTAGTAGAAAGGGATAAATATAATTCTGAACATAATGAATATAATTCACTAAATAATGGTAGGGTCTATTCCATCCTTACAACATTATATAACTGAACTCATTATATAATGCAAATAAGGTTGCTGAAAAGTTGGTGGTGTTACATTCCTACTGTCCCTATGCAAACCTACGCCCTTGTGTCAAACTTATTTAAAGTATGAGGACTGCCTGTGAATGCTCATATTTCAGTGCCATTGACAGTGCTAGATGTCAATGGCAGCCCGTAACTCAATGAGTGCCCGATAAAGTAGTAGTAGTAATGTACATATGCACGAATCCCCTTACCCTGATGGCGGATGGAAAAGATTAAACGTTCATATAAACAAGAGAATTCCGAAAAGACCGACGCCGTTGGAGGTCCCCGCTCACATTTTTAGGGGCTCAGTTGGTGATTTCTACACCACTTTTAGTCAATCTGGAAATGGGTTCATGGCGACAATGTTTGGTTCGGTCGCCATTATCCCTTTGTCTTCTCTTTCTTCATTCCAACAATATTGTCCCTCCTTCATCTCTCTGCTTTCTGTTAGTGTTTAAGTGGACTCCTCTCTAATTTTCTTATGTGCTCTTTCTTGTGGCGCGCCTTACCCCAATTCCAAAACCCCCCCGCCCTCCCTATAGCTCGGCTGAGATGCACGCAACACAAAAAACGCACAAGAGAGCGCAGAGGGAAGCGTTCTTGTAGCAAGAGCCAAGCAGGCATCAAAGGATGTTTTAGTTGGAGCAAGAGGGAATCAAATTTGCCCACTGCTCATCCTCAGCTTTTAAAACACAAATTTGTCTTTGACTTCTTCTCCCTCAGCGACTTGTGTGATATAGTGCTTGTGTTGTTGCGATTTTTAAAGTGTGAATTTGTCATAATCGAAACAAGGTAAACATAAATTGATAAAGTTCCTCCTCTTATATCAACAGATATTTCTTCGCCGTGTTGGCCATCCTCACCCTTCTGGGAATGCTAAACGGCTTGGTCCTCCTGCCAGTCCTCCTCTCCATGCTGGGCCCTCCGGCCGAACCGGCCACATGCGAAGACGGCGGCTGCCCGCCGGCACCTTCCCCAGAGCTGCCTCTACCCCCGCCCATGGCTCACCACGGCTACATGGCAGACCGCCGCGACCCCCACCGAGCATTCTCCGAGACGTCCGACTCGGAATATTACTCGGAAGTGACGAGCACGTCGGGAATCGGAGAGGAGGAGTACAAGTACTGCGACCGCAGCGCTTACAGCTTGCCACCTGCCTCCTCGCACATTCTGCTGGAAGCAAGCAAGAATCCCAGCTTCCCTAAACTTAAGGTACATATAGTACACACACATATCATTTCTGGTTTTGGTTCTTCTTAGACAGGCATAGCTAGTGACGATACATTTACTTAAGTAACTTTTTGAGAAAAGTATACTTCTAAGAGTACTTCTACTACGCCATACTTTTTACTTTTACTCGATTAGATTTGTGAGAGAACAAACGCTAACTTTACATTATTGCTTTTTGTTCTACATGTTAAGATTTGACATTTTTTTTGCCGTAGATGCCCATAGTGGCTCTACCAATTTCACCAATGACACAGTGCAACAATAATCACACGACTCCTTTATTCCAATTAGACTGAACAATACAGTCACATGACCACACACAAACTCGTAGTCGGAGGTCCTATGATCACACCGGTGTTCTGATGAATGGGCATCCCGGTCGAATTGATATCCAAATCGCTACTGAGCATGGGCACGACAACCACGCCCCTCCAGGGGTGATCACATGTCAAATGTTCTTCGAGTTCATCTAACATTTTGACTACAACGTCGTTGCTGTAGTTGTTGCTGCGAGTAATATATTTTTTAAAATAATATCCATTTTACAGTGCCACTAAACTCTGTAAGCAATTACTGTACGTGTATGCACGAAAGACTGCAATACAATATTGATGACATTGCGAGATAATAGCGTTAGGATATTGACGTCGTCTGATAAGCAGTAAACATGTGGATCGCCTGGGTTTTGATAGTGTTTATTGCTCTAATGTATCTAAATATTAAATTTATTAATATATCTATAACATATCTACAGTAATTTTCGGACTATGAACCGCTACTTTTTTCACTCATTTTGAATCCTTATAATCTATATAAGGCTTATAGTCCTGTGCGGCTTATTTGTTGATTTATTTGGGTTAGTAGATAACACTTTGACAGCTGTGTTGTAAGACTGTCATAAGACCGTCATAATTATAACATGACACTATCATACTATCATTACTGAATGCTTAAGTCATTAAGTCAATTCTGTCAAATTATGTCACTAACTCCATTTATGTCCAGCTTGGATCTTTTACATCTATTCAAAAGTGAGATAATTAGCTGGATAACACTAAAAGACATCTGTTATAAGCATTCATTAATGCTCATGACAATGTCATGTCATAGTTATGGTTGTCTAATGACAGTCTTATGAGGCCACTGTCAAATAAAGTGCTATCAAATACCATAACTTGTAATTAATGAAACAACTTGAACTGTAACTGAAGAAATAATTAGCACAGAATATGAATTTTGATTGTTATTTACATCTGTAGTGCCGCCATGCATGCTAGGAGGCATGTAGGATGACAACAGTGTTGACAGCAGGTGGCAGCAGAGGTTGACCAATGATGGCCAAATATAGCTTCATGCTTCTTGAAGCAATGAAGCTTTGCAGTCAATAGATTCAAAGCTTCATGGTGGTTCATTTGGTCTTATGACAGTCATATGATGCCGCTGTAAAATGAAGTGTTACCGGTTAATATCTTTTGATGTAAATATCCCATAATACAGTGGGGACAGCAGCGACTTATAGTTCTGTGTGGTTTATCTATGAGCAAATGCCGTTTTAGTGCCAAATTTGGTGGGTGGCAGCCTTATAGTACGAATATTACGGTAAATAGACGTGTCAAAACGTAAAGGAAATTTGTTCAACATTAAGCTGCTATCAACAACAGGGAGATTACGAAGTAGGGCTAATTGACAGAACACCGGACTGTTCAGTCACGTGGCGTCTGTAAAGCACTATAACAAATAAACTATTTTTACATACCATCAACATTACTCGGTCATCGGCCCAACTTATCGGCTGGCCGATATACCGGTTGACATTTCGAAAATATGTTTTCTTCACTAGATGCTCCGCTCATAGTCTTTGGATGGGTGATGTTTCATTTCTGTAGATTTTTCTAGGCGGAATTTGATGATTTTTGCATATTTGTTTGGTCTAACATGATCGAACATGATAGGTGATAGTAGAGTATAATACAGGGTTCATGCGGGTCATTAAAAAGCTTTAAAAGTCATTAAATGGATTTTGCCAAAATTCAGGCCTTAAAAAGCATTAAACTAAATGTTTGAGGCATTAAAAATTATGTAAACTTGATGGTTAATAAAACTTTCTTTTTTACATAATTTATTAGTGTTGTCTGACATTATCGAATAGTCACTAATATCGGCCGACAAAAGCATTTTAAAATGATATCGGATGATATCGACATCGGTTTTAGACCAATATGCATGTTGCCTTCAAAGTGAATCTAGAAGCCTTCTGCCTTTGTACAAGGGCTGGTCACAGCTTACCGCAGCAGTTATGCTTATTGACCAGTAGCTGTCACCAAACGAAGATGCTTCGGTTTTGTTATGTGAGCAGACCATTTGCATTCATGGTGCAAAAATTAAATGAACAATACATGATTAAAAAATAATGAATTATAAACTAATTACATACCTCATTCTCTGTACTGAAGCTGTGTACCTTTGTTAATATTTTGTGCCAGGAGAAATGTGTGAGTGATATGGCAGTGCCTTATTGGCACTTTGCACTTGCACTTGATCCCAAAAAACGGATGTTTGCATTATTTTGACTTCATTTGATTTCAAGAACATTATTATTATTATTATTATTATTATTATTATTATGGACATCTTGGGAACTTACCACAAAATGAATTCATTTTGACAAGACGTTTTCCAGATAAAGAGATATTATAAGGACAGTGTATAAATTGTCCTTCTTTCTTAACTCATTCATAGCCATTGACAGTGATAAACATCCAGTCCATTGCCATTTGGACCAAACAGATTAGCCTCCTATCATCGTCAATAACAGCCTATGAGTTGATGGTGGAAAAACCTTCCCTTCATCTGATAATACGACAAAACACAAGCATGTCCGTGAGCGCTATAAAATACCTCACTGATTCTGTCTTCCTCCCTACCAAATGAGCTGGAACTCAGTGAGGTTATTTGCCTAGCTGCACAGTCATGCTAATCTATAATCGTCATACAATGAATTGTTGATGTGTTGACCTTGTTTCAGTGGCGTAAGTGATAACATGCCAAAGTTAGTGTGTGGTCAATATGAAAAGCAGCTCATTTGTAAAGCAACTCTTGTCCGTCTAACATCATCATTTGCAGCCAATGAGTTAACCGAGTCAAATTATTCCAACTTCAAAGTATTATTCGACTCATATTTCCCAAATTCATTCATTTCTACTAAAAAGTTCTCAAATGAAGAACAGTGATGATTTATTAAAACTATTTTTGGCATATATTGATTTAAAAAAATAAATAAATAAAAACATGAAAAAGAGTAAGCATAACAATAACCAAGTCGTCTTTGTGACATCTTTCACAATGCTAATTTTATTTTTTTAGTTACATAAATATTCTTTCCATCCTAGGTGGTGAAGCCACTGAGGGACACAGGAGGACGAATGGAACCATCCATCGACTCTACACATCATGCTCAGTTGCCTTTGAGCTCTCAGTTGACGTGCTGGGATGGTACCAAGCGAGACCACCAGCAGCAGCAGGCAGGACAAAAAAACTTATCCGGGGACGGAGCTCACCAGCCTGGGCGGACTTATCAGAGCGGCCCCAGGCTACAGGGCGGCAGAGGCCCTCAGCCGAACAGGACTAAAGGGCCCTCCAACTACGCGGTGGCCGGGGGGCCAGTCACCATGGTGACGGCCACGGCCTCCGTGACAGTGGCCGTGCATCCTACGCTGCCGGGGGCGGCGTATCAAGGTTACATGCACGAAGGCTTCGACACAGACACTGAGTCGGACTGCTTCGAGGCCACTAAGAGGACTAAATTTTCTTCGTATAAAAGAGACTCGTTAGAGCTTCAGGATGTAGAATGCCCACAGGATCACAAGACGCAACACAACAGGCAAGGTGAGATATGGCAACAAACAACATTTCCACCTCTGTGAAATTGGTCTCCCATTAGATGCAAATTTATAGAAAAATGATGTCTTTCGTCTGTGCTAGGTTTGTGCTGAAAAAATTTTTGTTCTGCTATCGTTTTTGAGATACAGTGATCCCTCGCTACTTTGCACTTCAAACTTAGCGCCCTCATTCCATTGTGGAATTTTTTTCAATTAAAAAAAATAAATCAATAAATACGGAGAAGCCGTCCCGAGCCGATCACGTAGTCTCACTCTCCCTCCTGCTGCCTTTGTTGGTCAGGCAGTGCACTGGAGTTGCTTATTAAAGTTAACGATGATTGATGGATGTTTAATGTTTGCCGAAGCTTCAAAGCGCCGCATGCGTCAATCATCGTTAAAGATGTTAAACAGTCAGTGTGGCAACTCATTGTGTGTAAGTGAACTGATTTGAGTAGACTCACTCAATGAAGCATTTAATAAAGACAAGCATTTTTCTACTTTATTCTCTAAAAATATTTCGGTGGGACAATAACATGTTTAAAACGTAATAATTAATTTAAAAAAAAAAAAAATTATTTAAATATATATACTGTAATTTGCGGACTATAAGGCGCACCTGCAAAATTTGATATAGATAAATTGTACTGGACTATAACCTGCAGCTGTCCTCATAGTGTTTTGGGAAATTTACAGCAAAAGATATTAACAGATAAAACTTTGACAGTCGCATCATAAGACTGTCTAAGACCAAATGAACCACCATGAAGCTTTGAACCAAATGGCTGCAAAGCTTCATTGCTTCAAGAAGCTTAATTTGGCCATCACTGCTTCCTTGGGGGCGACAGTCAACCTCTGCTGCCACCTGCTGTCAACACTGTTGTCATCCAATATGCCTCCTAGCATGCATTGCAGCGCTACAGATGTAAATAACAATCTTATTTCATGTTCTATTCTAATTGTTTCTTCAGTTACTGTTGCAGTTGTTTCATTAATTGCCAACTATGGTATTTGGTAACACTTTATTTGACAGTGGTGCCATAAAACTGTCATAAGACCATCATAATTATGACATGACACTGCCATGAACATTTAATGAATGTTTATGACAGGTGTCATTTTGTGTCATTCAGCAAATTATCTCACTTTTGAATGGATGTAAAAAAAAAAAAAAAAAAAAATGTGAGCTGGACATAAATGGTGTTAGTGACATCATTTGCCAGATGATACTTAATGACATCTGTCATAAGCATTAATTAATGTCCATGATAGTGTCATGTCATAATTATGACAGTCTTATGGCAGTCTTAGGACGCCGCTGTCAAATAAAATGTTACCTATTAACCCAAATATATCAACAAATAAGTCGCAATGGACTTGAAGCCACGGGATTCAATATGAGGGAAAAAAGTAGCGGCTTATAGTCCGAAAATTACAGTATAAAAAGTTTTTTTTGTCAATTATACTGTACATGTCTTATATGCATTTCTTGCCAATGCTAAATCTGAAAAAAATACATTGAACACACAAAATTGTTTGTTTTTTTGGGGTGGGGGGCTACTTCGCCGTTTTTCACTTATTGCGATTGGTTTTGGTTCCCATTAACTGTGAAAAATGAGGGATCACTGTATTAACAGTTCTTTTATAGGTCAATCTGAGGTCAACCAGCCCCCCATTTTTATTAAAAATGGCTTAAAATGGTGTGAATCATTTGCGCTATTTAAAAAAAAAAATTTTTTTAATCAGTTTGGGCTGCTATCATTTTATAGCTATTGAGTTATTAATTTCAAGTAATGACGTGACTCTCAGCCCCCCATTTACTGCAAAATGGACCTGAAGGCATGCCATTCATTTGTGCTACGTTTGCGCTAGTTGTTGGGACAGCCCTCTGTTATTGAGAGAGTTGGTACGCTTCAGCCGCGATGGAGGTGCTGCAATTGACTTCATCAGTCGACATTAATATCTTAAAAGCTATAAAACAATAGCAGCACACACGAAAATGTTTACAGCACAAACGTAGCATAAACGAATGGCACCATTTCGGGTCCATTTTGCAATAAGTTGGGGGCTGGTGACATCGACACTTGAAATTAATATCTCAAAAAACGATAGCAACACAAACGAAAATTTTACAGCACAATTGATTAACACCATTTTTCATTGAAATGAGGGGCTGGTTGAACTCAGATTGACCTAGAAAAGAATCATTAAACTTTTTTTTTTTTTTTCTCAACACAAACCTAGCACAAACGAATGACATAATTTTTTGATAAATTTGTATCTAATGGGATTACAACTTCATACTTCTTGTTAGATTATTTTCTGCCTTACGTTTCCAAAAATCTAATTTTCATCTTTTCTCATGTTTTTCAGGTGGGTCGAGGGTCCAGACGGCCAAAGGGTGCTAGAATCCTCAGCACGCTCGTCCTCTGGAAGCTGTGTATAGACACCACATAGGATTTATTTGAAGGACATTATGTAAATCTATGAGTATATATTTTAATACTAAAAAAGAGGGAAGCTATTTAAAGAGTACTGTATAACTTTGGGTATACTCGCGTAAAGTTTCTTTTTTTTTTGCAGGGGGTAATTTTGTTTTGTTTTCTTGCCTCCTTGCATAGTGTATAGAATAAAAATAATGTGCTATATGTAAAAAGTGTCCACACAGAGTGAGATCCTATTAAGATATTAGGCTATTGAACATACATGGTCAGTGTTTTATTTCTATTTGTATTATTTTGTTGATTTTTTTTTTGCTGCTACACAAAGTCATTTTAAGTGATTTGCCTTAAAAAAATGCAGTAGCCCCTCTTCCTCCCCCAAAAGCCACACACGCACACACATGGAATATGATATTATACTGTGAAATCTAACAGATTTCTTAACAGCGTGCCTTCATCACTATTGTCAATGCAGCATCCAGAGCTCAGTATTAAGTCCTTTGCAGTTTGATCTACTTGAAGGTTATGTTATTTGTGGCAGCACCCACATTTAACACAATGGGAACTATAAGGGAGTCTTTTAAATTTGTTGTAACCCCAATGGAGTTACTAATAAGCTATTTTTTTTTACATTCAACAGCAGCTCTATTTTTTTTCTCTGCAGTTCTTACATGACAGAAATGGTCTTATCACTGCCAGTGTCGTTTGCAGGGAAGCTCTTTTCTGTAGTTTTTAAGTGGCAGCTTTTTTTTTTTCTTATATAAGAAAGAAGATGTTGAGTAGCTACTGTGCAGTTATGGAAAAAAAATCACCCTACCTAACCGCCGTTGGCTGGCCTTGAGGAGTTTATAGGGAGGAGGTCGAGGGGAAGCTTGTGCATTATTTGTAGTTAAAAAATGTTAATGTCATGCCATATAAATTATTTATATTAAAATTTTATTTTTGTAGTTTGTACAGTTGTTAGTATTTAGACTGAAGTTCTATTTTTAAAGAGTAAATATATATTATATATAAATATATCTATTTGTTGCTGAGTTTGATTTTCTATTTGTTTGCTTTTAGGATGTTTGGGGAGGGAGGTCATTATTATGTTGCATTGGAGGTGTCAACTTTACGCCTTGTTTTTTTTTTTCCTTCCCGTCAAGGCCCTCCTCCCCTCTATTGTCATTGCCCATGTCTAAAACACTGTGACTTCTGAAAACTATGCTCAAAAAAACCCTTGTGTGACCGCTATGTTCTCTCACCTGCTATAGAAAATTAACTAACAAAAATAAATTCAATGAAAAAAAAAAGCTTGTGTCTGCTAAAGCTTCATTTGCATTGTTCATTTGTACAGGGATTGGACAAAATAATGGAAACACCTTTAAAAAATCAATTAAAACTCATTTAAAATGGCGTAGGTTCGCCTTTTGCAGCAATTGCAGCCTCAATTCTCCAAGGTATTGATTCATACGACTTGTGAATTGTTTTCAAAGCCATTCTTCAGTTAGAATACCCTCTAACTATTTTAGAGGCAATCGGCGTCTTAATTGAATCTCTAAAACTGACCATGAATGCTGAATAATGTTGAGGTCTGGAGATTGTGCTGGGCGCACAAGATGCTCAACTTCATTAAAATGTCCCTCATGTCATTCTTTGACAATTGTGTTTAATTATTATGATGTCAAAATGTGAGGTGTTTCATTTTATTTCGTCCTGCCCCTGTAGTTATTCGGGTATCAACTTGTGTTCAAATAAAACACAAGTGTAGGTTTTATCAGTGGGTAGGGTGACCACCTGTCCGGTTTTAGGACGGACACTCAGCCTTTTCAGTGATGTGTCCGGCGTCCGGCACAACCCATTTTTTTAAAAATGGGCCACGATTTAGTTTATGTGACGCAACTCAGCCCCACGGTTGTCACAACTGATCTCTGATTGGCCAAAAGTGGTTTCAGTTGTAAACGTCCCATATCATTGGTTCAATAAAATGTAAACATAGCTGCACGTGCGGCTATTCATCCATCCATCCGTCCATTATCTGCCGCTTAACCCGGGGTTGGGTCGCGGGGGTAGAAGCTTTAGCAGGGAAGTCCAGACTTCCCTCTCCCCAGCCACTTCAACCAGCTTCTCCGGCGGGATCCCAAGACGTTCCAAAGCCACCTGAGAGACATAATCTCTCCGATGTGTCCTGGGTTGTCCCTGGGGCCTCCCGGCGGTGAGACATGCCCAGAACACGATCTCAGGGAGACGTCCAGGAGGCATCCGAACCAAAAGCCCGAGCCACCTCAGCTGGCTCCTCTCAATGCGGAGGAGTGGCGGTTCGACCATGAATCCCTCCCTGATTACCAGGCTTCTCACCCTGTCTCTAAGAGAGAGCCCAGACACCCTGAGTAAGCGCTCTGTTGCAATTTGTTGTGTCATAGATTTAACAATAACCTTGCTTGACTCTTGATATGACTGCTTCAACCTGTTAAGTGCTTGGCTTCTCAATTCTGATTTAGGAGGAAACTTCTCTTCAAAAGAGCTTTGCTCTTTAACATAATGGCATTTCACATTTTCACTTTTAACAGCGCAATTGTCTTTAAGCATATTAAGTACATAGGTTAGGTACTTGCAGTTCAGAAAATCGACGCATATTTGTCAGTCCATTCCTCATTGAAACGACAATTTTCGTTGTCCACTTTTCTTCTCTTGGTCAACTTTGAGTATGGTGGCATGTAAAGAAAAAGAATAAAGTGCTGGGTGCGACTCGCGTTTCACACTGCTGTGGTCCATCCACTCTAGCGAGCAGCATGCAGTCTCTCTCAGCCAATCTGCGCATCCATGCAGGCTCTCTCAGCCAATCAGCGCATCGTTGTCATCGAGATGACAACAGAAGTGGGAACATGGAAGATATTTGACTAAAAATGAAACAGAATTTAGCAATAGAATAGTAGCACATAGCGATGGGTTGGTGATTCATACAAATAATATATGTTAAAAAAAAAGGGGGGGGGGGGTTTATTCGTTTTTTTTTTTTTTTAAGTGCCATTTGCTCTGGGTCCGCAGAGAGGTGTGCCGTGGTCCGGTCTTGGACCGCGGTCAGCTAATTGAGGACCCCGGCCTTACGATGATGAACACAAATGGAGTCAACCGGTACACCTAGACGTGAACATATTACCTCCGTGCTATCAACGCTCCACTGGCTTTCAGCCCATTTTAGAATTGATTTCAAACTTTTCAAATTAATTTTTCAAACTAATTCTATTAATGGCCATGCTCCTTCTTATTTATCGGAGATTTTAACCCTCCGTAGCTCTGGCAGGGCTCTTCGTTCAACCGGCTAGCTTCTTTTGCCTGTGGTCGAGACAAACAGTGAAGAGGCAAGGCAAGGCAAGGCAAGGCAAATTTATTTATATAGCACAATTCAACACAAGGCAATTCAAAGTGCTTTACATCACATGAAGATCATAAAAATAACATTTAAATCAACACAACGTAGAAACGAAGACAAAAGATCGCATTTAATCACAGAATAAAAATAAATAAATAAAATAAAAATAAAACAAAAACTACTACTACTAATAATAATTGAAATCAGCAATGGAGATAAAAACAAGAGGAATAGAAAGCAGGTAGATTGAAATATATAGACAGTTATAGATATGCAGTGCTAAACAAAAGCGTTTTTAGCCCTGATTTAAAAGAGCTAACAGTTTGAGCATACTTCAGACGTTCGGGTAACTTGTTCCAGAGGTGAGGAGCATAATAACTAAATGCTGCCTCACCCTGCTTGGTTCTTGTTCTTGGAACATGCAGAAGACCGGTTCCAGACGACCTTAGGGGTCGACATGTCTCATAGGACTCTAACAAGTCAAGCATGTATTTTGGTCCAAGGCCATTAAGTGTTTTGTAGACGAGCAGTAGTATTTTATAGTCTATCCTTTGACTTACTGGAAGCCAGTGTAGCGATTTCAAAACTGGTGTAATGTGGTCCAGCTTCCTTGTATTTGTGAGGACTCTGGCTGCAGCATTCTGTACCAGCTGCAACTTCCTGACTGATTTTTTATCAAGACCTGTAAATATACCGTTGCAATAGTCCAATCTGCTGAAAATGAATGCATGCATAAGTTTTTCCATGTCTTGTTGAGTCAGAAGCCCCTTAATTCTGGTTATATTTTTTAGGTGGTAATAAGCGGATTTAGTGACGGACTTTAAATGGCTATCAAATTTTAGGTCTGAGTCAATAATAAGAGACAAATCTTTTGCAGTTGCTGCCCCCAGGTTGAGGAATAGCCTACCCCCTGAAATCCGCACCATTACAAATCTATGCCTTTTTAAATCTCAGTTAAAGACTCACTTTTTTAGACTCGCTTTTCCCCAGACTAGGGTAACCTGGTTTTATTTCTTAAGGGTTTTAATGTTCTCGAATTTTTTATTAATGTCATAGTATAATACTTATCTGCCTTTTATTTATTATTAACCATGTTTGTCGTTGTTGTAAATAAAGCACTTTGAGGACCTTTCCGGTTTTTGTAAAGGGCTATAGAAATAAATTTGATTGATTTACCCTTTCCCGGACGGGGGTTACCGGGGCCCCCTTTTGGAACCAGGCTTGGAGGCGGGGCTAGAAGGCTAGCGTCTGGTTACCGGACCTGTACCCATGGGGACCGGCCGGGCACAGCACAGCCCGGAAAGGAAACTTGGGTCACCCTTCCCATGGGCTCACCACCTGCGGGAGGTGCCAAAGGGGTCGGTTGCGTAGGGAGTTGGGCAGCAACCAAAGGCTGGGGCCTTGGCGGTCCGACCCCCTGCTACAGTGTGGCTATCTGACAACATAATTTCCTTGCTGAGATTTTACAACAGTGCTAGCAAACATGCAAAAACGGCGGACATCTTTTAACATTGAACTGACGAAAGAGCACGATTTCCTCGCCAAAAGCAGTTGAGACTCGTTCCACGGTTTCTGCACGCTTTGCCGGTGTTGCGTGGACGTCAGCAGCAGGGGCATAGCGGCCGTAGGATGTCACGCGAAAGGTGCGAAACATAAAGAATGAGGCGAGCAGCATGTCGTTGACATTGAAAACATTTTTTCGAGAACCCTCTTTGCCTTTGGATAACAACATAACTGCAGCTGAACTTTGTAAAGTGGTTCCACATATTAATGGTTCGCTTCTATTGAGCAGTTCAATGCTTCCATTAAAGTTTTTACACAAAAAAATCTTGTTCTTAAGAATTTTCTTTGTTGTTTGTTTCTACCAATGGGGAATTTGACACCCTAAGTACTACCATGCACATTCACCTTGTTTTGTTTAGATGCATACAGGAAGAATGTAATAAAAAATGCCTTAAAAAATACCTAAACATAGTAATATCAAATAAGGATGCTTTAAATATACTACGTGACTAATGTGGTCAAAAGATGAACACTCTGGTTTAAAACTACCACAAGAAAACACAATGCTTACAAGCTATCAGAGGAAAACACACGACAAGTGTTTTGAGGCAATGGAAAGGTTAAAAAAAAAAAAAGACTAATAAAAACAAAAATAATAAGTACTGCTCTTAACTGATGCGTTGATAGACGTTTTGCCATGTAGGATATTTTGACAGAACACTGTTTCAAAGTAAGTTTTGTTCTTGGGCACGTTGCAATTTAAAAACATGATATTGTAAACGAAATCAAATGTCCAAAAAACGTTTGACCTGTAATTGATATTTTTTACCATTTAGTTACACAAATATGATATATGAACAGTTCAAAACTTATTGATGAAAATACACTGCAGGACTGATTTTTTTTTTTTTTTTTGGTAAATATGTCCTCCATTTTGACCCAGGGGAAGTGTATGGTCACCCTATCAGTAAGTAAGCTAACGTTTTGGCTAACTTGCTAGCCCAGTCAAGTAAAACCATCTGTAAACATTGAACATAAATATACACACTGCATTACACACTCACTCGCAAAACTAACATAAAGAATGTCATTAGCATCTAAAATGTGCAAAGTGACTGATGTTTTGTTTGACAAGCTTCCATGCTTGATGGTGATTCACACTGTCCGACTTGAGAGCCTCACACAAACAAAATCAGCCTCAATTGGAAGCATATACAAACATCTTCCATCCTTTCCTTCCTCAAACATAAACATATGGACACACACACTGGGACCACCTGTGAAGATGAAAGGTAGAGGTTGTAAATTCCTTTCCTTTTCATCGAAGAGCAGCACATTTGTCTGCATCTGATAATTTGCTTGAAGCAAACCTCAAATACGACAGATTATTGAGGTTGGCGTCCTTTTGATATCGATACACTATTTGGTTCCGACCCGGCGAGTCCCAAAACGCCCGCCTGGAGGTGTCACACAGTCATGTTTCAAACTGTTGCCTGCTGTCAACTGTCGAAAGGAATTAACCCAAACCCTGACAGGAAATGTTCATTTATAAAAATAATAATAATAATAATATTCTGGTGTGAAATAGGCTTTTATTCAGCAGTCATGATTCATAAACCAAATTTTGTCGACTGATGCAGTGTACCAGAATGTATATACAGTAGTACCTAACGAAATAAACTGGTTCTGGAGGTAGTTTCGTAAACTGAAAATTCCGGAAGTAGAGATGGGTTTTCAGTGTAAATGCCCTAAACTAAGCCGTTCCAATCCCCCCAAAATTCAGACATAAATCTTTTATAAGGCAAAAAAATAGCCATTAAAACATGTCATAAATTACATGTTACCCTTAGATTAATGCACAGTAAACATAAAATGAGAGTTGTGCATAATGTAAAAAAAAAAAAAAAAAGAATAAAGAATAAAAGTAAATACACTCGTGTAAAGGTGTCAGACCACCTCATGGCAAATGAAGAGGACACTGGGCTATGCACATACACATAGTGTATCACAAAAGTGAGTACACCCCTCGCATTTCTGCAGATATTTAAGTATATCTATTCATGGGACAACACTGACAAAATGACACTTTGACACAATGAAAAGTAGTCTGTGTGCAGCTTAAATAATAGAGTTAATTTATTTCCCCCTCAAAATAACTCATAATATAGCCATAGCCAAACCCCTGACAAGAAAAGTGAGTACACCGCATGGGAACTACGTACATCCCTAAATGTCCAAATTGAGTACTGCTTGTCATTTTCCCTTCAAAATGTCATGTGACTCATTAGAGGAGTGCTGTTAGCATTGATGCAGAGATTGAAGGTGTTTTTTTACTTCCATTTATTTACAAACTCTTCCATTGTTCCATATTGAGGAACACATGTCAAGGACAAGATTAGGGAAAATTATTATCTGCCACCTCGCCATTCCCTGTCATGTTTTTTTTTTTTTCAATTTGATGAAGTGAAGTTGCTAGATGGAAGCTTACTGTGATTGGATAGGATTTGTGAAACTGCTGCCACCTTAAGGTGTGGCATTGTAATGAATGTATTTAAAAACAAATGAATGGATGCTTTTATTCCCCATAAATGTGGTGGTGTAGACGTATTTTTTTCCCGAACGTATGAGGGCAGTATCCTCGGTTTAATAAAAATAAATAAATAAATAAATAAATAAATAAATAACCTGCTGTGTAGGTGTATGCATGGTCTTACGCTGAGTTCAGACTGCAGGCATGTCTGATTTCAATCGGATTCCTCGTCAGATCTCATTTTTAGGGCCAACTATTCAAACAGATTTTAGCGAGTGTCAAAATCAGATCTGTGTTTGTTCAGACTGTGCCATATTAATGACAAAGCTGACAGGTTGCTGTTGCAGCAAAGGTGTCATACAATATAGTGACGTCTCAGATAGTCAAAACCCATCTGAGGTGTTCAGACTGAGAAGCATCTTATCCATTCCTGATATGAAAGTACTTCCCGCGTGTGGTGTCAAAACGTCTCGCAAAAATCCGATTTTTGTGCATTGGGACTGTTCAGACTAAAAAAAGCCATCCAGTTTCAATGTAGATGGGTTAAAAATCGTATTTTGGCTGACAATCTGAACAGGGCCGAGGCAGGAAATGAACCAAAACACAAAACAAAACCAAACCCTAACACTTTCTTGCACTCTTCGTCCTATCTTTCCTTACCACCTTGAAGTTCATTTAAAAGGCATACAATGCATTACATCGCGTCACGGTTCGTGTGTACGCGTGCTTGTGTGAACTGCAGAGTGGGTGGCCCGAGGATGAGCGACCATTGTTGGCGGAATTCAAAAGCGCTGATTAGCAAAAAAAAGTGTGTTTGAAAGTGTGTTGAAAAACATGCAGCAGCATGCGCACATGTGTATGTGTGTCTCCTATTGCTCTAAACAAGCAACATGAAAGAAGAACAAGGGAATCAGAAAAGCCAGGAAGAAACCAAAATTGTGGATGTCATACTGCACATTCTCGTTCAGGCCATTGTTTCTCTTCCAGATTGAAGTCCTCAAACATCACTGAATATGGTTAGTCATATGAATTATCAGGTTCAGATGTTAAAACATAAGCAACAACACTGAGTTCACACTTTTGAAAATTGGCTAACACAATTATAAAATGAATTTTGACAGAGCAAATTTTCACATTTTTATAAATAACTAGAAAATGCAATTTCTGGAGAAAATGTGATGGTAGCTTTTAGGGGTGTGACAATATGTCAAAATGGTGATATATCGTGATACTTTGTGTCCCACAAGGTTATCGATATGATATAAAGGTGTCAGTGTCAAAAAAATAAAGAATAAAGAGGAACCAACAAGTTGCTACCAGAATTTTCTCCCATAATAGTGTCACAGTTAAGTCTTAGCCTGCATTGACGGTGCAGACGGCCAATCCATTTAGACTGGGAACGTTCGTTCATTCGAAACCAGAACATTCAGTCATTCTGTCCGATTTTCTGGGCATTTAAAGGTCACTTGCGGTTCAATTTAGGGCATTTATAGGTCATTTCCTCTTGAGTTTGAGTCACTGCCTATTCATTTGGGTGATTCCCAGTTCACTTCCTGTTCTGTAACTCAAAATAAACAGGAAGTGACCCGTAAAATACCCCAATATCAACAGGAAGTAACTGAACATCAACAGGTAAATGACCTTAAATGGCCCAAAATTACCTCATTACCCACTGACGACCATAGACGTTCAATCCGTTTGAGGTGGGAGGGATGGCAGCGAATGAACGAATATTCATTCGCTGCCACCCTCCCAGTTCAAATGGATTGGATGTCTACTTGTGATAAACTCTAATTCACAGCAGAAGCTTGTTTTTCTGTTTTATAGTTGTTTGTAGAATATCCTAGAATTATTTCCTGACCAATGTATTGATAATCATTGTATCGCCATATCATCAGATCACCGTTATCGTGAGCTTTGTATCGCAAATCGTATCGTATCGTGAGGTACCAAGAGGTTCCCACTCCTAGTAGCTTTGCTATCGCCGTAAACCCCTTGGGGTCACGTCCTGCTGATTTCAGGTCACTTCCTGTTGATTTGGGGACATTTCTGGATCACTTCCTGTTGATTTGGGGATATTTTAGGGTTACATTCTGTTGATATCAGGTCACTTCCTATTGATTTGGAGATATTATTTTGTCACCTCCTGTTGATATTTTGATGGATATGTCCGTCAATGTCATCGACTCACATACAGTATGCGTCAATGGAATCCAAGAACACTGGCATCAATAGAATCGACATATATGGCCGTCAATGGCAAGGACGTAAATGGCTGTCAATGGCATGGACATATATGGCCCTCAATGGCATGGATGTTTATTGGTGTCAATGGCATGGACATACTTGGCCGTCAATGGCATGGACATGGCTATCAATGAAATCCAAGTAAATTGGCATCAATATAATTGATATGCGCAGCCATTATTTGCAAGGATGTACGTGGCTGTCAATGGCATGGACTTGGGCACCAGTTAAATGTCAATGGGCTGTAATGGTAAGTTTTTGGTCAAAAATCACAACCACCCATGGTTTTCTGCCATTGAAAATTAAGGGGAAATTTTGGCCAATAGAAATGAATTGAACGACGTACATGGCAATAACATCCCATTAGAAACAAATGCATACCTGTCAACCCAAGGCCGTTGGCAATCTTACAAATAGTGACGTATGCCCATACAAATTGGTGACTAATCTTACAACGTTGTATATAGCGTGCAATATGAAACAAAAATAAAACTTCATTTTTTAAATAATATGAATTTATTGGTAATATTGTAACATATAACCTGGTGCAATCAAAAAACAATCGATATCTTCAGCTACATCATGATCACTAAAATTTGACTTTTTTGTAGAACTTTTGTCAATTTCTATCATGTCTTGATGGCTGCACTTCATGGCTCTTCAGCTCGCAATTCAGTTTGACTTGAAGGTAGTTTGTTAGTGTGTCCAATTATAAATCAAAAAGGTCAATTGATAAAATTAACTTACCGATGCAATCTTTGAGTCAGGGAACTTTCCTTTTGCTAATTCTGAGAATGATCAGCAATTGGCAGAATAAAATCTCTGCATTCGTCACTTTTCATTCTGCAGACTTCATCTTTATGACCAGTGTTGTTAATCTTACTGTTAAAAAGTAATTAATTAAAGTTACAAATTACTTCTCCCAAAAAGTAATTGAGTTAGTAACTCTGTTGCCTGAATGTAAGAGTAATTAGTTACTTGGCAAAGTAACTGGTGTTACCTTTCAAGTTTAGTTTTTTTTTTTTTTATTATTATTATTTTAAAAAAACAACAACAAAACAAACAAAAAACAAAAAACATAGTAACCTCTGCTATGTTTGGAAGTCATTTAATATTGTGAATCAAATGTTTAAGTTGTTAAAATTGCTCCCGTTTTTGCATTAGTTCCCTTCTGTCTACTTTCGACATGTGAAAGTTTTAAAACTGTTTCGTCATTTAAAGATAAATTCAAGTCATGATTTAGGAGTATTTTAGATAAAAAGTTACCTAGGTTCGCTAGGAAGGTTCACTACAACAGAGCCTTTCTGAGAAGTCTACTGCTTAAAATGGCGGCTGTTTACTAACGCCCCCGAGTCTGTCATTTCGCATGGAGTTTTATATGCATGTGATGTCTAGGTGTAGATTGTAGGCTGTCGACTACAGTCAGGAAATATTGGAACCACCTAGCCTAGCATCGTGTTTGCTACAGCGTCACAACAAACACTGTTCTCTCTCCGTGTCTCTGACTTTTCTCGCGTCATTCAACCAACGTAGTAACGCATAGTAACGCACATTGTCTCGTTGCCGAAACGATGACAAAATCCGAACGGAGAAAAAAAACGTAATGCACGAAAAACGTACATATTTTGAACGTACGGCGTACGCATTTAAAAATCAGTGCTCACTTGTACAAAAGACGCCGAAACCGTACAACTTGACAGGTATGCAAATGGGAAAGGTTTGGGCGAATTTTGCGGGAACTGTAGGTTTTTGGCAAATTCTATAAACGACTTTTATGCCCCTTACCTTCTTTAATTTGTTTAACTATGATTTATGTGAATTGGATAAAAATAATAGGACTAAATATTTTGAACAAATTTTTAAAAATAAATAAATAAATAAAAAAAACACGTTTTGGCACGAATGGTCATTTTTGAGGGGTCAGTCGAAGTTTTCCCTGCATCGCACGATAATTTATGTCATTTCGGTATTCCAACTGTGTTGATGGGCCAAACAGTTTGGGCTGTGTGTCGTGCCAGATGATAAAACATCAAGTAGCACTCGTGCCTAATGTGCTCCAATACAACTGGTATCATACATTTATTTTGAACACTGCAAAAACTGAAAAACTTATCAGGACTTACAATTTAGACTAACCTAAAACTTAATTACAATATAAAATTAGCTTGACACCAATGGAAATTCAATTGGGAAACTTTAAAAACTTTTAAGTGATGCGTGTTATCAAGCGTAATGACATTTTTAGGTTAGAAATAAAGATTTTTTTTCCCATAGGTTTTACATTTTTTAAGTGAAAGCAGTGAATTTGTTGTTGTTGGGATTTTTTTTTTTTGCAATTGTTGGCTGTTTTCAACAATGTGCATCTAAAATAAAGACATTAGGTGTCTAAAATGGTTCAATATTAGGCGAAATGTCTTTTTTTCTAATGTATTATTATAATTGCTCTTTAACAAAAAAATGTTTTATTCTATCAGACAATTGATGGAATTGTCAGTAGAATACTCGATTACTAAAATAGTTGATTGCTGCAGCCCTAATTCATTTCCACTGTTTTGTAAACAGCTAGTTAAAAGTAAACCAAAATTGAGATTCTGATTTCTTGCAAAACAGCTAACTAAAATTAGTTGACAAGCTAAAAGTAGCCAAGCTAAACTAAGAACAGAGCAATCATTCTTACTTGACACTGAGTTGAATGGAGGTTTAAATTTGAGTTTCTAGCCTGTGAAAATTATCACTCCTCTGGATTAGCCTTTTTGGGTTTTTTTTTAGGTAGGGTTGCCACCTTTCAGAAATAGAAATAAGGGACTCCCACCTCGTTCCCAAAGCTGTACGGGCGGGGAAAAAAGGGACACCTCCATAACTCCTAAAATGCATAGAAATGTATCTATTTTTATATATTCCGTATTGGTTCAATACAGAACGAAAATTTTAATTGCCAATTCGGAATAATTCCTTATTTCAAGGGACGGATGGCAAGCCTATTTTTAGGACATTGAATCTTTGTACTTAAAAAGACACCTATGGCTATGAGTCAGAATAAACAAATTGATAAAAGAAAAAACAAAAAAAACGGAATATTTGAGATGTGTTTAAGAATTAAATGGAATTTTATGGCGATACACTTCTTATGGCACTATTCTATCTCCATAGAATATGGCGGAAAACACTCAGGTGACTTGAAGTTCCGTTCCGAGACCCCCAATGAGGCCAAATTTCAAAATTGTCCTATATGCATGTGTGATACATCATTTGAAATCTTAAAATCTCAATTTTCTGGGGGAAGAAAAATTTAGAACAGGAGGGCATTTAAAAAAAAAAAAAATTAAACCCCTAAACTGTAACTCAAGGTGAGAGCATGAAAGAGCATAATTAAAGAGACCATGATTTTAATGAGATATTATCACGTACTTACCTTGTGTCGATCCAAAAACTCCGTGTAGCACGTATCACCTTGTGTCAAGACACAGCTGTGAATAGCCACAGCAGGATTTTGGGGGGATTTTATGGGTGAAACATGGTAATATAACAAGTTTCGCAACGCAGAAATCGTAGACATCAAGGAGTGGTCGAGATTTTCATTCTCATATATTTACCCTTTTAAACTTTTTTTTTTTTTTTTTTTTTTTGGATCGATTATTTATCATCTAAAATATTGGGGGAAAATAAGACAGTAATGAAAAAAAAATTACAATTAAGCGATAGTTATAAGGTAGATATCCGTGACTATTTGCAGACGCTAATTTTTTCATTGTGATGTAATTTGTTTAAAAGTTTAAAATATGTGAGTGAATAATTTTTGAAAGTCATTTTTTTTTTAAACGAAATATTAGACATCAATTAATGATTCTAATCTAAAAATGACAGACAGTTCGAATAATAAATACGATTACTTACCTTCTTTTTATGGCTAGGTTGAAACAAAAGCGGTTGCGCGACATTTGTAAACGGGTGTATCAGGGTAAAACGGACAAATTGAAAATAGTTCAGGGGCTTAATGCGCTATGAATCTGCTATGTCAGCATATAAACATATTGTTCTATCAACACAACAGTTCTTTTGGCCTAAAAAACAGCAGTTTATTGTAAAGAGGGGTGCAAGAGCAGAAACTGCTTTTTCAGCATTTTGTGTTTTCCGCCATATACTGTACATGAAAAGTGGCAAACAAAAACAAAAAACAGCCAAGAGTGCTCTGTGATGCTAAAGCACTAAAGACATTAGCTGAATAAAAGTTAATAAACACTGGATCCACTGTTCATACATGCAACAAATGTCAATATTTTGATTTTTTTCTTCCTTTTTAATTGTGACCCCACTCAACTTTTTTGCTCTTTTTGATTTTTACACCTTCTCTCACTCATAAAATTTCTTCATTTGTTTTTCCGCTCTTTTGATTGCACCATTGCTCATTTAATCATCAGACGAAGAAGTGAAATCAATATATACTGAAATCAGCCTAACAAATGTGTTTGCAATCTACATCCTATGTGTATATACGTCTGTGTGCGTGCGTGTGTGTGGTGTTTGTGGATATACCTTGGCAGCAAGGAGGAGGAGGAATCAAGCAATCATGTAGACAAGCAAGAGGGCCTGTGCAGTGTAAACACGTTTTAAATAAACAGGAAGCAGCGTAATGCCCTTTTAATTGATTCATTCTGCGCTGGGGTGTTTACAGAAAGTTCTAAATATGAGAGGGCCTCAATGTTTAGAAGCGCTTTGTTTAGTTCAAACCATAACACTCCGAGGGCCAGACCTGACGCTGGATCATTGTGTGCGTAAAAGAAAGCAAGGGAGCGACCCCACAATGAATGGACATCAGAGACATTAATCAGGATTACCGCTCACACAATTCTCATATATATTCAAATTCGGAGGTGGGAAGTAACGCGTTACATTTACTCCGCTACATTTAGTTGAGCACACACGAGCTTGCAGTCGGAAGTCCGATGATCACGCCGGCCTGTTAAATCACGTGGTGTCTTCAAAGCACCGTGAAAATTTTAACTCTTTCACATACAGCGCTGCTGTCAAATTTACTCTAAAGCATGGCTATCGACCTCTCTCCCAGTTTTTGGTTGACACCGACAATTGGAAAGCAGCTTGGTGAGAATAAATCAACTGTTGCAGCAATTGTTAGAAAATGGAAAAGGCTAAACATGATTGATAATCTACCTCGGACTGGGGCTCCATACAAAATCTCTCTTCGTGGGGCATCACTCATGATGAGAAAAGTGAGGGCTCAGCCTAGAACTACACGACAGGTACTGGTCAATGACCTGAAGAGAGCTGGATGCACAGTTTCAAAGGCTACTGTGAGTAGAACACTACAGTGCAATGGTTCAAAATCCTGCATTGCTCAGACGGTTCCTCTGTTGAAGCCAGTACATTTGAAGGCCCGTCTGAAGTTTGCCAGGGACCATCTGAATGATGCCTGGGGGTCATAAGAGAAGCTCATATGATCAGATGAGACCAAAGTAGAACTTTTTGGTGCAAACTTTACTTGTCATGTGCGGAGGAAAAAGAAGGGTGAGTACAATCCCAAGGACACCATCCCCACTGTGAAGTCTGGGGGTGGAAACCTCATGCTTTGGGGCTGCTTTTCGGCAAAGGGGACAGGACGACAGTACTGTATAAAGCAGAGGATGAATTTGAGCTACAACCTCCTTCCCTCAGTCAGAGACTTGAAGATGAGTCGTGGCTGAATCTTCCAACATGAGAATGATCCAAAGTACACAGCCAAGGTGACCAAGGAGTGGCTGCGTAAAAAGCATATAAAGGTTCTGGAGTGGCTTAGCCTGTCTCCACACCTCAATCTAATAGAAAATCTTTGGATGGAGCTGAAACTTCTTGTTTCTCAATGACAACCCCTAAACCTGACGGATGTAGAAAAGATTTGTGTCAAGGAATGGGCCAAAATCCCTCTTTCCATATGTGAAAACCTGGTGAAGAACTACAAAAAGCTTCTGACCTCTGTAATTGCAAACAAAGGCTTCTGCACTAAATATTAGCTTTGATTTCCTCAGGGGTACAAATACTTATGAACCCCAGTAAATTACAAATAAGTTATTGTAAATGTGAGTTACAGATTTTTTTTTTTTTTAGATTATGCCTCTATAAGTGGAAATGCAATCTATAATTGAAATGTCCGACCTCTACCTATTTTCTAAGTGGGTGAAATTGCAAAATCATAAGGGGTGCAAATACTTCTGCTCCTCACTGTGTATCGTCAAAGAACATTTTGTCATGACGATGACGAGACGATGACTAGCTAAAAAGGTGTTTTGGGAGTCCAAAACAACGATGCCAATGCCAGTTTTTGTCTGACGAGACGAGAACGAGATGAAAATGCGCAATAGTTCCCGTTTTGTTCAGAATGTGTGACATTTTATGCCTAGTTAGCCTCGATCATAGCAACTGTCTGGTTGTGCCACTTGTGACGAGCTGCACACCCCCGAATTCACCAGTTTCTTCTCCAGTCTCACCAACTTGCACGTACAGTAAGAGAATATACAATGTTGCTCTAGCCTTTAAATGTCTGTGCTGAGTGATCATCACACACTAAATGTAACTCGTAGCGTTGGCATAGAATTCTCATTCACGTTAGCGTTAGGCTAACGGTGAGCATCTTCTTAAATTCTCGGACAAGTTTTTTTAACGTACAGTTCGTGTCATCCAGGTGGGTATAATTCATTGAAAATAATGTACTGTTTTCCTGCTGAGTGTGTATTATCACCAAGTTGGCATAGTCTTAGCAGACGCTAAAATATGCGCTCGTCTGTCAGTGTTCATTCAAAGTAGCTGGAAACCTTTATTAATATATTTTTGGAGTAAGTTGTGTTTAATTTTTCAGACGGAAATTGTTTTAGTAAATGACGATGAAAACTAGATGAAATTAGTCTTGAGTTTTCGTCACCAAAACTAGACGACGACAAACACATTCTGAGAGGCCTAAAATATGACTAAGGCTAATAAGTGTTATCGTCCAAAAGACTAAGACGAAAATTAAAACGGCTGCCAAAAACAACACTGGTTTATATTTAATGGAAGGAAATATATTTGTCCACTAGAGGGCACTTTGGACGGGCGATGTTTCATTTCTGTGGATTTTTCTAGTCGGAATCTGATGATTTTTATGTATTTCTTTGGCCTAATATGGTCACTTAATAGGTTATAATAATGCAGTATAATAATAACAGTTCATATAGATGATGTTGTGCTATATATATATATATATATATATATATATATATATATATACCAAAAAAATAGACATTGTAAGCAGTTACTCATTACTTGAAAAGTGTTCTCACGGAAATGTATTTACATGTGGTTAAGAAATTTTGGGGATGAAAAACTTTAGTAATATTATTTTGAAGTAACACTACTCTTACTTGAGTAAAAAATTTTTGCCCCCCCGTTCAATTTAAGTTCAACATACTGTACTACAGGAGTGAATAGCAATGTGCTGTGTGATGGTGATTTTATACAAAGGGAGGAGAACACAGTGGTATAAAGAAGTATCTGAACCTTTTGGAATTTCTCACACTTCTGCATAAAATCATCATCAAAAGTTATCTGATCTTTGTCAAAATCACACAGATGAAAAAGCAGTGTCTGCTTTAACTAAAACCAAACATATTATAGGTTTTCATATTTTAATTAGGATAGTATGCAAACAATTACAGAAGGGGGGGGGAGTGAGTGAACCATAACATTTAATATTTTGTGACCATTCTTGACCACAGTTTGACCACAGATATTGGACTGTGCCAGTGATTTCTGTAAGTCTTTAGCAGACACTCTAGGGTTCTTTTTTACCTCTCTGAGGATTCTGCGCCGAACTGTTGGCGTCATCTTTGGATGACGATGATGATGATTAGAGATGGTTTTGTAGCATTTCCCAGCTTTATACAAATCAACTATCCTTGATCACAGGCCTTCAGACAGCTCTTTTGACCAAGCCATGAAGCACATGAGACAATGCTTCTCAACAAGACTTTTTTTTTTTTCTTTTTTTACCAGGTGTGTGTTTTATAGTGGGCAGGGCAGCTTTAAACCACTCATCAGTGATTGAGCACACACCTGACTTAAATTGTTTGGTAAAAATTGGTTTCAATTGCTCTTTAAGTCTCCTTAGGCTGAGGGTTCACTTACTTATTTCCCCCCCTTCTGTCATTGTTTGACATAATATCCTCATTAAAATATGGAAACCTATAAATGTTTGGCAGTTTTAGTTAAAGCAGACACTGTATTTTCATCTGTGTGAGTTTGACAAAGATCGGATCACATTTGATGGTGATTTTATGCAGAAATATGTGAAATTCCCAAAGTTTCAGATACTTTTTCATCCCACTGTATCAGAGTGTTTGACAGCTTTTTCAAAGTGAGTATGAGAATGTTTCGTAGCAGGTTATCTAAAGATCCCAGTTAGCCTCTTATCCCCGATGGTGTGCTCTTTACAGTTTGTGGGTCTGAAAATGTTATTAAAGTTTAAACTGCTGCTGCGGTGAAATAATGGAAGGGGGCTTGCTGCAAAAAAAGAGAAAGAGAGAAGATGGAGGTGGGCGGCGCTGGTAATTAGACAAGTCTGAAACACACACACACAGGGGAGTGTGTGTGGTGAAGGAGAGCAAAGCTAAACACATCCAAGTGGGCTAGTAAAATCTAATGAAGGCTCAGTGCTAGGCTGACACATACACACATTTCATGTGGTGAGGAGGAAGGGGAAGAGAAAGAATGGGCTGGGCCAGGACACCGAGCAATGAAGCTCACTGGGGTCATTTGGGCTAAAATTTGACACCATTCAACATATTTGCCTTTTAATTTACCCTCTTTACATCTAATACAAAAGGATGCATTCACGCTGTAAACACAAATGACTAAAGTATCTTTGATGACAATTGCCAAAAATGATCTTTGACGTTTAGTGTGGCTTGTTTTGTTCTTCCTGTATTTAAAGGAATTTTTCTTTCAGATCCTACCGACATTGCCACGACTGCTGTGAGGAATTAACTAGTTTGCTGAACATTCAGTCTTTACAATGATGTCTGATCCAATGTCAAAGGACGGCCATCATCCTTGGAGGACTTGATAAAAAACATACAGTAGTTCATACCAGTCATACCACAGTGGTCTGTCATGAGCTCGCGTAACTGAGCCCAAGTTAAGAATAAAGTCTTTAAGTCAAAGTGCCACTGTATGTGCTCTGCAAATGACTGGCGACCAGTCCAGGGTTTATCTGGCATCTCACACATGTTGAAGTGCCTGCATGTATTACACGCTACGTAAAAATAAAGCCACATGTCGCAAGCCATTGTTCATATTTGGTATCAATGATTCTGGCGTATATACACATATTATTGATCAAGTCAGTTGAAGATGTAGTAGACTGAATAATTAAGCATGTTACAACGTTAAAACTAATAGAGGGCGTATGTGGACTATTACGGATATTTATAAAAATTGCTGGAATAGAATGAGGAATAAACAAAGCAAACCAAAACAACGTTTTGAGTTGAGAACTTGGCCAGATACTACAGTAATTTCAAGCCTTTTTCATTACAAAGAACAGAAACAGTTATAAATATAGTCTTACTCAGTTTGTAAAACATGTCATAGTGTTTTCAAATGTTTGCTGGCTTGCAGAAAAAGCACTACAGTAAACACTTTAATATTAAACAATTTATATTTCCTTGAGTGAAACCTTGATGTGGTAATATTACCCTTTTTAAGTCTTGTGTGCTTCACATAACTGTGGTGTAACGGGGGACTATAAAAATTTAAGATTTAAGTGTAGGTTGACTTTTTGGGGGCCACATGTTGCACCTATCACTATACCAACAAACAGATGGCCCTTCTGCTGCGGTCACTAATAAAAATAAAGGAAGGAGGGAAAAAACTTACAGCCATGGGTTTAAAGAATTAATTTAAAAAACACACTAACACATTTTAGTGCTGTATTTGGTTGTGGCTGCCCTCTTCAAAGTTTATTTTTAAAAAGTCTCTTACAACGTTATTTAATGTGGTTTAGATGTAGAAACAGGCAGAATTCATTCACATTACTCAATATTCTCAAAATATAACTTCAGTATTTTGTTGACTTTATCCGGCGTGCTTGTTAGCTAACGTGCTAGTTAGGTTTCTAGCAATTTAGTCGATAATTAGCCATTCGGGAAAAGTGATTGTGTCCACTTTGTGACGTAAAACCTTTACTTACAATTTTTTTAGTAAACTAGCACACCACATATACTAGAACAATCTAATTGTTGAAAAATCTTAGCTGTCTTGTTAACGCAGTGGCTAACTAGTTTTCTAGCTTAATTGTAAATGAATAGGGCGGAAAACACTCAGGTGACTTGAAGTTCCGCTCTGAGACCCCCAATTTAGCCAACTTTCAAAATTGTCCGATATGCATGTGTGATACATCATTGGAAAGCTTAAAATCTCAATTTTCTGGGGAAATAAACATTTTGAACAGGAGGGCATTTTTTTTTTTTTTTAATGTTTTTTAAACAGCAAAACCCTATCGGGAGGCGAGAGTATGTGAGAGCAGAATTACAGACGCCATGACTTTAACGAGATATTATCAAGTGCTTACCTTGTTTCGATCCAAAAACTCCATGTAGCATGTATCACTGAGTGTCAAGACACAGCTGTGAATGGCCACAGCTGGATTTTTGGGGGGATTTTATGGGTGAAACATGGTAATTTAACATGGGTCGCGATGCAGAAATCGCAGACATCAACTAGTGGTCGAGAGTTTCTTTTTCATATATTTACCCTTTTAAGTTTTTTTTTTTTTTCAAATTTTTTTTGTTTGGGTCGATTATTTATCATCTAACGTATCGGAGAAAATGCGAGAGTAACACAAAAAAAAATACAATTAAGCGATAGTTATGAGGTAGATATCTGTGACTTTTTTACAGACGCCATTTTGTTCATTGTGACATAATTTGTTTAAAAGTTTAAAATATGTGAGTGAATAATATTTGAAAGTCATTTTTTTTTAAACGAAATATGAGACATCAATTAATGATTCTATGCTAAAAACGACAGACATTTTGAATAATACATATAATTAATTACCTTCGTTTTATGGCTGGGTTGAAACAAAAGCGGTTGTTCGATGTCTGTAAACGGGGGTTTTCAGGGTAAAACGGACAAATTAAAAATAGTTTGGGGGCTTAATGCACCATGAATCTGCTATGGCAGCATATAGACATGTTGTTCTATCAAACACAACAGTTGTTTTGGCTTCAAATACAGCAGTTTCTTTTAAAGAGGAGTGCAAGAGCAGAAACTGCTTTTTCAGTCTTGTCTGTGTTTTCCGCCATAGACAAGTTTCCGAGGTACTTCCGCAAATCTGCTCGCAACTTCTGTTTTAGAATATCTCCATCCAAAACAACAGTGGAGCTGGAGTAACATTACTCATCAAAATCCCTTTAAAAAGACTATTTGGAAATACGGCATTCATCTGCCATCATTACGACGGGAGAGGACAACTTGTTCATGAAGGAAGACGTGGAACCAAGATCGTGCCAACAAAAAGACATGGTGTTTTTTTTTAGCCATGTTGCTGCTGTGGTATGGAAGGTATGTTCTTCCTATCCCCGCATTTTAATGTGTCCGGTGCTCAAAAAATACTAAAGCTAATATCTTGCGTATGAAATAACTTGTTGCCTTCTATATTGTTGTTATGATGATGATGGCAATTATGATCATCTTTTACTACAACTACTGCTGTGGCAGCAACACATACAGGCTGCTAGCCTGTTGCGAATGCATAAATGCAAGTGTTACAACTTTTTTTGCTCGTTTGTTTACAGGTGGAAAACGCTGATAGGCAAGGGAAGACAACTTTATGTGCCTCACAACACTTACTATGCGTTGATGGACATACATCAAGACTACGTGCGTTCTACTTTGATGACGGAAGGCTCGACTTATGCTCCACCTTCGTAAATATTTTTCTAATAATTTTATAAATTGTGATTTATTGTTTTGCTCATATACCAATCATTTTAAATAGAACAAGAAACGAAATTATGTTGTCCAAAATCCAAATATTTTATGTCGATCAATATCTGTAATAAATAACAATGACATACTATTTCTGTTCCTTGTAGTAACTCCTTGTAACAGCCCTTCGGCATTCGGTAATGCAATAAATGTAATGTTATTTGTAATTTCACCTCATTTTGGTCACTCAAGTGGCCAGCGTATGAATCTACACCTCACGTCAACACAGGCTGACAGGTTGTTATACTGTAATTTTGTCCAAGAATGAACAACGAAGTGATAAGAACAATCATACAATCGTTTAGGTATATCCTTAGGTTTAAATCACATCCTTAACTTCTTGTCAGCAGCTGGTTTATATAATAAGGTAGATCTACACTTTGAAGCTGGTCGCTGATCAAAACATTTCACTTATATATGGCGCTTCCAGGAGTTGACGCACAGCACAGAAAGTCTCGGAGTGTCATCTACGTCGTGCTGAATCCATTTTGGGAGATTCCGTGGGTTCCTATGGTTTGATTTTGCAGTTTTAACTTTGTCAACACACTGCTTACGTCATGTTGTTCTTTCTAAACCGGAAGTTCAGAGCAGACATTTTCCAAGATGGCCCCGCCCATGTTTCACTCAGGAAATTCGTCTATAGTCAGAGGATATATTGGGTACTTGCGAAAACCCACCCCCTAGCCACAAAATGGCATCCCCGGAATTGGCACCTTTTTGTGAATCCAGCTTTGCATGCCCTCTCGTGGAAAGCCTTGAAACTATCGTCACAGAAACTTTATTGTTTACTCCAAATTCTAGGTCAGGGTCTTGTTTTGAAGCTGACTACATGTCGGATACCCTTATGCAAATTTCAAGAACAATGAAGTTAGTTAAGGTCCCTTATTCATGATTTCAATTATGGGGACTTTTCAAAGTGACAATGGGTGATGCAAAATTATAGATAGGCCTATATATATGAAATTTTGACCTGCTAGGTTGTTGTTATGTTTTATATTACTTGTATATATACAGTGTATCACAAAAGTGAGTACACCCGTCGCATTTCTGCAGATATTTAAGTATATATTTTCATGGGACAACACTGACAAAATGACACTTTGACACAATGAAAAGTAGTCTGTGTGCAGCTTATATAAAAGAGTTAAATTATTTTCCCCACAAAATAACTCAAAATATGGCCATTAATATCTAACCCCTGGCAACAAAAGTGAGTACACCCCATAGAAACTACGTACATCCCTAAATGTCCAAATTGAGTACTGCTTGTCATTTTCCCTCGAAAATGTCATGTGACTCGTTACAGGAGTGCTGTCAGCATTGCTGCAGAGATTGAAGAGGTGGGGGGTCAGCCCGTTAGTGCTCAGACCATAGGCCGCACTCTACATCAAATTGGTGTGCATGGCTGTCACCCCAGGTGGAAGCCTCTTCTGAAAACTGTACACAGGAAAGCCTGCTCGTCTCATCAGACCATAGCACATGGTTACAGTAATCAATCCATGTGCTTTGTTTACATGTCCTCAACAAACTATTTCCGGGCTTTCTTGTTGCTTATTTATTTGTTTTTAACCTAAAATTTGGCTATTTTTAAGCTGGAAATCGCCATGTTCCTTATTGTTGTCAGAAGCAGAATGTATCAAGTGTGTAATTTTTAAAATTAGGTCATTTTATTGGTCAAAAGTCAGTCATTGTAAGGTCAAAGGTTAAGTAATAGGAATACAATTTGAACGTCAAAGAAGATCATTTGAAACAAAAAATGTTGATCTATTGGAAAATTGAGGGTTAATTATGTGAAAGGTCAAGTTGTCAGGTCAAATGTCAAGTACATGACCTAAATGTCATAAACATTATGTACTGAAAATTTGATTTAAAAAAATAAAAATTGACTGAGATATAGTTTAAGACATTCAGAGTCCACTATAATTCATTCTTGTTTGGATCACAAATGTAATGGGGTTTTGTGTCAATGGGCCAATTATTAGCTCACTTTTCCCCCAATAACTTTTTTTCTGTTTGGAATTTTTGAATGAAATAAAAAGTGGCATTATTGCGTCAGTGAGCCTAGTAGGATTCAGGCAAAAATTAGTGAAAAGGATAACTTGTAATTTTTTTACAAAGTGCCTCGATATAAGCAGTTGTGTCTACTAGGTTGCATTAATTTTCATTTTTTAAGCTCCATACTAAACTATCACACCTGGCTATTTTTTTTTTAAAGACAAGATGATTCAAAAGTCAGTGCTGTAGACCCCACTCACATGACGTCACAACCACGCCTAAGCGCCATATTGTCTGTCAACTCGTCGTGTTGACGCATTACCGCTACGTAAATTCCTCCTATTATGGTGTGTTTTTCTGCTCGTTAACATTAATAATCATAATGGTGAAGGCGTGTGTGGCGGTTGGTTGCAGTAACAGAGAAGATAGACGGAGAGACTTGAAATTCTACCGTATTCCAAGAGACCCAGAGAGGAGAGCGAGATGGACTGCTGCAATCCGACGAGAAAACTGGGCACCAAATGATCACCACAGATTATGTAGTAGTCATTTTACATCTGGTAAGATGCATTTAATATATATTTAGAGGGTTTTGGGCTGACAACCACAATTAAGATCATTGCGAGGCTAATCCCTGACAACATCCAGTTTCAAATGCAAGATGCTTATTTCTTCCACCATCATTATATTTTGAACAATATTTAGCTGGTACCAAGTGAATGAAGCTGGCCTCGTCTACGGATCATCAGTTAAACAGGTGTGTCCAAACCTTTTGCAAAGGGGGCCAGATTTGGTGTGGTAAAAATGTGGGGGGCTACCTTGGCTGATTTACATAGAATAATATATTCAAACAAATTTTAGCAAGCCCTTCTGTGTGTCACATTTGCTTTATTTTTTTTTTTAATTCATAATTTCAACAATCTCGTCTTTGTGGCGTTCTCTTTCGACACTCGGGCTCTTGCGAAATACTGCTGCTGTGAAATTAAACTAGCTTCAAGTTGCTATAATTTCTCGCTGCGTATCTTCCCTGTAATGTTGTCATACATGTCAGCGTGTCTTGTTCGGAAATATCATTATCGCGTCACATCGAACTCTTTGAAAACAGCGACTGTCTCTTTGCAAATGAGGCAGACACAGTTGTTGCGTGTTTTATTGAAGAAATAGTCAAATATCCACCTATCCTTGAAGCGTCAGCCATAGCAGTCAACTTTTTTTTAATTGATTGTCGCCATTTTAGAAAATTGGAAGTAAAGGGTCACACGGGGTAATGTTGCTTAGAGTGCTGCTCTTGAAGTTTTTCAAACTTTCATGAGAATAGGCTGATTTTGTGTGGACAAGATAGTTGTAGATATCAGGGTAGCAGATGTCAGGCAGAGAGGGCGAAGACAGCGGGTCGAAAAATATCGATTTAGGCATCAAATATGGATCTGGCGAATGGATAGACTGAAGCTTTTCCACATAACGCCTTTTATGCAACGCATCCAATGAGTTTACAGCGTCTGAAAGCACCGGGGCTTCCATGAATCGCACTATATATTGCACGGCAAATTGAAACCATTGAGAATACGGATAAACAATGACGGACAATATGGCGGCCGGATACAGCGACACGTCATTCTGTGACGTTGGTGAGTAGGGTCTATTGTTAAATAGTTGAAGCTGTGAGGCAGTCAAACAGCGTAAACAAAAGGCTAATGAGCAATTATCCCGTGTTCCCGCAGTAAATGTATTTTATTAATGTCATAAATAAATAGTTTGGATCTTAAATTGTTGCTGACAGAGGAGAGCGCACAAGCCGTCCCTGTGGTGGTGCACAGCTGTGTGTGCTACTCTCACCACACTTTCACTGCACAGACCGGATAAATAAACAAAATTAGAGCTGAAGAAATGGATCAAATTTGCCAGCTGGGCAAACGTACAGTAGGTGGCCGCTGGCATGCCTGCGGGTCTCCGAGGCCGAGCTCAAAAGGTGAACGGGCTTCTTGTTGAAACTGATGTGTTTGAAGAGTAAGTTTAGTCTGCATGGCAGCTTTTCTCTAATGATGCTCTTGGAAGCAAAATGGGCCCGTTTCAGCGTGCGCCGCCAATACTAATGCGCTCTAATGAGAGAAGATTCCAGGCACGCGGCTGTATTTGCTCAGTTCGGCTGCTTGGACACACACTAAGTTCAGTCATAATTCAATAAATCAACATAGACCGTCCATTGGTCCACATCAGTCTATAAAATGACACTTTGGGAATTGGGAGTACAGTTCAAATTCTTTCTTTTTTCTTTCTTTTTTTCAAATAAAATTCAGGCAGGTTAAATAAAACACCTCTCTGTCTGTAGCTCCACTTCCCCCTGCTGGTGACCCAAAATAGATTAAAATTTACAGTTTCACTTACCATGACGACTATGTAATATTGATGCTAGGCTAATAGTTGGAGATCAGTCAACTTCCGGATGCAATTTCCTGTTTGTTTGTTTGTTTTTTTTTTTTTTTTTTTTTTTTTTTTTTTTTTTTTAATATGACATAGATATATATTATTAAATCTGAATGAATACTTTGGTAAGTACAGTAAGTACACTATAGGTATTTAAAAGCAAGAACAAACAGACTGAGGAACAGTTTCTTTGCTAAAGCCATCGCCACCCTGAACAGCCGTATGTAACACCACATCACCCAATGTCCAATATTCATTACATGCAGTGTACCACGTGCAATATTTACTATGTGCAATATTCAATGTCTCACTGTCAACTGCTGCTACTTAATTTCTATTCACACATATTCTATGTGCAATACTTATTTAAGTGCAATATTAATGTGCAATATACAATGCCTTCACTGTCAACTGCTGTTACTTCACTCATTTTTTTGCACTGCCTTCACATAGGACTACCTCATACACATTTTATATTTATTTAGATTGTATACTTTTATTCTTCCAGGTCACTTTTGATATTTTTACTTGTCCTGCGCTGTAAAGGGAGATGCTCCACAATTTCTTTGTACAACTGTATAATGACAATAAAGGGCTATTCTATTCTATTCTATTCTATTCTATTCTATTCTATTCTATTCTATATGATGTATCTATGTTGTAGAGCTGCGGTGTCAAACGTATGACCCATGGGCCGGAAGCGGCCCACCATGGGGTCCCAATGTCGTCTTTCTGCCTGACAGGCAAATTGTGGGTCAATCAAACTGTACATCCAAAATCACATGCTTTTATTCAACATTAGCATCATAAATCCGTAGATTTGTGATTTGCGTGATCAAGTGCATGCACTACTGCACTTATCTCACTTTTGTGTCCACAATAACAGTCGTTCATTTGCTGCTTCCCAGTCAAAATGGACTGGAAGTCTAGAAATGTCAAAGGCAGCCATTGATTTAACAAGGAAGTGAGCCAAAATTGCCTCTAACCGAGAGGAAGTGACACTCAATCACCAGGCAGCAGACTGGAAATGCCACAAAAATCAGCAGGAAATGATCCAAAATTTACAGGAAGTGACCTGTATGTATCTAAAAAATTACATGGATATGAGACAAAATGAACTCATTGCCTACCACTGACAATGATAGACGTCTAATTCACTTATACTGAAAGGACTGGCTGTGAATGCTCTTCTTTACTGGGAGGGTCAAACTACATTGGACGTCGAGTGCCGTCAATGGCAGCCAGTTAGTTAACTTGTTTGGACAAAAATAAACTAGTCTAGCCCACATGAGAGCTAATTGCTATAAATATGGCTCGTGAACCAAAATAAGTTTGACACTCCTGCAATCGAGAGACCATAAAACCATTTTAATGGATTTTTTTTTTTTTTAATACACTTTTTAAACAAACTTCATGTACAGGACATGTTAAATGAATGTAATGTTCTAGCAATTTGATGTATTTGGATTTTGTGTGCCATTGATCCGTACAACTTAGGCACATACTTTAGACCCAAAATGGCAAAATTCAAATATTCCTGAAGTAGTTAAATGTCTTTTCTGCAAGCTTCATCCTTCTTGGGTGGTTTGTCAGTTTGTCGAGCTCACGTAATGTATGCATGTGTGTTTATTTAGTCTGCAAAGCGGAACAGAGATGTGGCCTCGGCCAATTTTCTTTACATTGAGTGGAAGAAAATATGCTTTTCACAGATGGAAAAAAAAGTGGGGGAGCAGTCAAACAGATTCAAAGCCAACAGATACAAGAGTTCTCCCTTCCATCACGTCAAAACACCAACGCTAACACTTCTGCTGCTTCTTTTTCAATCTATGCATTCCCCTCCTGGTACAATCATTAGCGAGATTACAACTCAAATGTTGTCAGCGGGAACGGTACGGCAGGCTGGATGTCACTAGTTTGTTCGTTCGGAAATTCAAACCTGGCGGCTCGTAACCTTTTATTCATCTTTGGGGTTTGAAGTTCATGATTGGAAACACATGTTGGATGGTTCAAGTGACACTAATAGCGCGCTTACTTGGAGCTCGAGTAAAATCCCACCTGACCGCCATAGTAACACTTGGCTAAAACGTATGCTAATGAGGCTCCAAGTAGGCTGTATACAGCAAAAACTGATATTAGGAGCATCACTTTGTATAAAAGACGTTGACTAGTTCAACATTAGCTCTGAATAACACATACTAGTTCAACTGGCATTCTTTTTACTTTGACTTGAATGAAACACTCTCAGACATATACCGAAATTGTTAGCATACACATAATGGATACGCACTCCACACACTGCCGAAATTCTTTTAGACTTTCACTAATACATCGCACTAAACCTGAAACTCTTTTAGACACTATGGAAATTCTTTCATACGCTACGAAGATTCATTCATACATGTAACTGGTCTGCATACATGTAACTGGTCTTCATACAACCGCGCTACACGACATGATCCGTCCGCTTCGTCCAGGTCAGGACTTGAACTCGCATCACACGGCGAGTCCAGCACAGCAGAAGAGCACGCTAGCTGCTAGGTTAAAAGCCAAGGCTAGCGGCTCTGGCCTCCAGCGTACTCTCTTGAAGGCATCAGGAGGGAGGTTTCACATGCAACGTACACAACAGACCTGCGTGCACTCGTTACATCGCCCCCCCAAAACCTGCACTGCTGATCCGGATCACGGCACCAATGATTCTGCATAGATTCGCGCCGCATGATGTGATCTGTCCTCCTCGTCCAGGTCAGGCCTCGAACACAGCATGGCAGGAGAGCCCGCAAACTGCTAGGCCAAAAGTCCAGGCTAGCAACTCTAGCCGCCACCGTGCTTTCTTGAAGAAATCGAGAGGTTTCCTATGCAACGGGTGCACCCGCGTGCACCCGCTACATACACCTTCATCTATCACAAAGTCAAACTGTTGATATGACCCAAAATGTAAGTAGGACCGTTTCAACTCACCCAACCTCAGCACAGGAAAAACAACATCTTTTAAATGTAGTGTAAAAGGAGCTCTCAATTGCACTCGGCTTAATTAAGGTAATCTCTGCTGCGATCAAGGATCTAAATGATTGTTTCCTTCCTGGAAATCCGGGTATCTGCTAACACTGGCACATGTGTGCCAGATGCGTTTTTCCCCCTTAGACCTTTTAAGAGCCATCCATCCATCCATCCATCCATGTTCCTTACTGCTTATCTTGTTCAGGGTCAAGTGGTTACCAATCAAAAGGGTAGGTTTGTGACTTTATATGACTGTTCCTGTTAATTGCTTTCAATATAACTTAGAATTGTACAGGTCCACAAAGACAGCAATAAGTATCAAATATTGAGAACAAATGGGTGTCTACGTCTGAACACCGTGATTACCCAGCGACCAATCGAGGGTCTTGTCTAGTGGGATAGGTTCCATCTTGAATTGGGACAATGTAGAAAATGAATGGATTGTTAACAGTCATGATTACGTGTTTTGTGTCAAATACTAACAGCATACTCATGAGACTTCAGCTGTAAGCTTACACATTTACAGTATAGATGCAGTAGTGAATATGTCAAAGTCTCGTGAGATGTGAACAGAGGTGGATGAAGTACTCTTTTTTTTTTTTTTTTTTTTTTGTTACTTTAAAGTACAGATACAGGGGCAAAAAAATACAAGTATGGAAGAAAAAAAATACTGAAGTAAAAGTACGATAGTACTTGCTTTAAAATTTACTTTACAAATAAAAAGTAAAGGTATTTTCTCCCGATGCTAAAATGTGATATAAAACGCACACACATCTGAGCCAGTTTTCAAAAAAGGAACCAGAAAATTTATTGGCTGCTCAATTTTTATTTACAACTGTGCAGAATGGAAACAACAAGCAATAAAAATGACGGTAATAATTTATATGTTGTATATTTGACAAAATAATCGTGCTTCCGAAGTTCAAGCCTGAAAGGGGACGAACCCGGAAGTGATACGTCACACCGAGAACAGCGATGGCAGCGCTCCATACGGGCCATACAAAGCCCTTCAAACAATGATTCAAACAGCGATATAAGCGATAGATCGAGCGCAAGGGAGGAGATCCAAGATTTTGAAGAGTTGGAGGAAGAAGAGGAGGTTGGAAATTTATGAATTTTATGACCTAACATGTATTAGCCAGACGCTAATCAAGATGCAAACAATGTGCCTAGACTACCTGACATGGAATGGAGACAAGACCCATCGAGATTACAAGATTGGTAAGATATAGGCTGTTATTATTTTCATGATTTGAAGATGCAGGCATTTGCACATAATTTTATGTTTTTGTCTATCTGATGACATTGTTTAAAAAAATAATAATCAGACTGCATGTTAATTTTGGCAGATCCGGCAGCGCTCATGCATATAAAATAATAATATAAAAACGTTGGGGGGGGGAGAAGGAGATGAGTCGTTGATGGCTTTCTCCACTTTATTGTGGCAACAATAAGAAAACAAAATAATAGCGGACTGCCGCCATATTCGACCGTGAAGTTTTGCTTCTCGCCCATCTCCGCCTCGCCTCGTACTACCAGCTACTACTTCCAGTCCCAGCGTCTCTTAAACGGATCATGCATAGTGTCTTGTTATGAGCGTTTTGTTGACAAAGGTATCGAACACACGACGTGCTTACAACTTTGTTTCTTTATGAACACATAGAGCTAACAGTAGCTGGGGCTCTCTGCAGTAAGTGGCGTCTAATGGCGTGAGGAAATGTAGTTTTTTCACACAAGCGAACGGATTACAAAGCACCACTTCAGTGTTGTCCAGAGACTACATTTCCCATGATTCACTGCATGACTTGAGCCGCTCGCTGATTCGCTGCGAGATTGACTCATTGCCAACACGCTCGCTGTGACCTGTCAGCGGCCCTCACGAAAAACAAACTAGAAGGCTATCAAGCGATCACCGTGAAAGAAACGCCGCTACATATGCAATGCAATGCTTGAAGCATGAAGGTGGAAATACATAATACAAATACAAATAAATCTGCACAAACTCACCGGCGGTGTAAACCTGCCGCTGTCAACGCTCTGGGAGGTCGCATTTCACAGTATTCTGCCGCGATCCTCCTCGCCAGCTGTTTGTTCGCCATTTACGCTCGTTTGCATTTGATCGCTAGTCTGATACACTCCCGCTTTTTCGGTGAGGTCTTTTGTGTTTATTCGTTATTGGATCGTTTTTGTTCACCACAGTAAATAAGAGCACTGAAGCAATAGGTGTAAGTCGCCATTTCTGTTCAACCCGCTTTCTCCTGTTTTGTTTAGCGTAAGAAGCTAGGTTAGTGGCTGTCTTTTCTTTGTTCTTTTTCATGATCAGGGTTTAGTTAGCGGGTGGGGTTCAAGTGTAGATTCCTTTTGTTTGTTGTTTTGGTTTGGGCTTACCCTGAAGCCGCACTTCATCCACATTTTGTACATATTCATTGCGAGTTTGATTGTTGCGTAAATAAGTTTGTGCCACTTGTGAAATTGTGTGGCTCGTTTTATGTTACGCCCTTCGCGAGCCATCCTTGGGACGTAACACTAGCGAACACAACAACAACTATGCCACGACTATTGCCACAAGTTGGCTTTCGGCTAACGTCGCTAGCTTCTACTGTACATTCCACAACAGTTGGCAGCTCTGCTTTGACAAAGTCATCAGTCATCTATCCAAGTCATCTATCCAAAAATCACACTTACTTTTTGGCAAATACTTGATCATAAGCAGACCGATTAAGGAAGCAGGCATCTTCGAAGTGTTTGCATCAGAGAACACTACTCGATGATGGCGTGAAATTCATTCGCTTCGTGCGAACGAAAGATTTTGGCCACTTTGGCCACTCATACAATTGTTCGTTTGAGTGAGAACAAAACATCGCCACACACCGCCGTGGCATCTTACCGAGAAGCAATGCAACAAACAATACTGTTCTATGGCGTACTTCCCTCGCACTTCCCGGTGTGACGTGATTTCCAAAGATTTCCGAAGATTGCCGAAGAAAAGCATTTTCCTTGTCAAGGGCGTTGCTAAGGGGTTAAACAACGAATCTGGAAGGGTTGCGTTAAAAAAAAAAAAAAAAAAAAAAAATATGCTTATAATTGTTTTGCCATTGATATTATTCAAAAACATGGTTGGCCAACCTTAGTTCACATTTCCCCTTTAACACTTAGATGCATTTTAGCTGCAATTACTTTTACCTACAATTCAACTGAATTGTCCATTATTCAAGTGATTTTTTTCCAGCTGATTTGGTGCCACTTCGTGTTAGGTTTGGGGCATTTTTAGGTCACTTCCTAGTTAACTCAATGGCTGCCATTGATGACGCTCGATGTCCAATCCATTTTGACTGGGAGGAGGGCAAATGAACGAATGTAATTGCAGACACGAAAGTGAGTAAAGTGCAGTAGCGTACACATTCGATCACGAAAATCTACAGTATTACAACACCAATGTTTAAATGAAAGCATGTGATTTTGTATGTACAGTATGAATGAGCTGCAACGTGCTTGTCAGGCAGAAAAACCCCATGGGCCAGACTGGACCCCCTGACGGGCCCGTACATTTGACACCTCTGCACTACGGTATACGGTTATTGCTACATGAAAAAAATATAAAATCAGTTAAGCGCCTAGCCACTAGGGGAGTGTTACTGGATGTGAGCAAGTGGACGGGAAGTGAAGAAAAGGAGGGTGGAGCATGAGAGAAGAGCAGAGGAGGGGGTTGTGTGAGTTGGGGGACAGGGGGCCTGGGTGGAGGGGAATGCCACCCACTAAGGCAGTTGTGGAGAGGCTGTGGGGGTTGGGCAGCTCACAGGAAACAGTTGTGGCTCCGTCCCAGGCCTCACACCGAGCAGCCCTGGGCCACCCAGTCATCCACAGGCGAGACCCACCAAATGGTCCGAGCCCACAGAGATTTGTTTATTTTTCATCCTTTGCTGAGCGGAGGGAGCGGGGGGCCCGCCGAGCTGTTTATTAAACCTTTGATATGTCATATGTCAGCGTCACTTGCGGGAAATGTGTACGCATACCTGCTTGTGTATAGTTTCTAGGGGGTCTGAGAGGGTGTGGACACAAAGGAGTGTTTAGGCTTGGGGGGCTGGAAGTAAAGAGGAAAAATGGGAAGTTTTGCATGCTGAGGGCAAGGCTGAGCTGAATTATGGGTCATTCTCCAGCTGTCCTTGCTGGCTGATGTCATGTCAGAGTGAGCCACGGAATGCAGTGAATGATCGGGGGGTGGGGGGTGGGGGGGTTAGTTTGGGATACCTGCACTCTGATTATATGAAGAATGCAATGTGGCACTATTGTGTCATACAGGAACGATGTACAAAAAAATTAGTCAGTCACTGACACACATTGTGCTATAAGGGGTTGGCAGTGTGTATGATTGATGACCATAGAGGGAAAGATGGATGGGAAGGGCAAATTAAATTAAAAAATATATATTTTCTGACATGTTAAGGGGTATCGCCTGAAAATTTTATTTTACAGTATTACTGTATATCATACCATGCACTTTTTTTACAAGATGAGAAAGAAGAAGCCAAAAGCAGACCCAGAAACGCCAGGTCATATACAGTGCTGGCCAAAAGTACTGGCACCCATGCAATTCCGTCAGATAATGCTCAATTTCTCCCAGAAAATGATTGCAATTACAAATGCTTTGGTATTAATATTTTCGTTTATTTTGCATGCAATGAAAAAACATAAAATAGAATGGGGAAAAAATTAAATCATTATCATTTATCACAAAACTCCAAAAATGAGCCTGGCAAAAGTACTTGCACCCTCTGAAAAATCAATTGATGCTTCCCTAATTTGTTTAATTAACACCACCTGTTACTTACCTGTGACACATAACAGGTGGAGGCAATAACTAAATCACACTTGCAGCAAGTTAAAGTGGATTAAAGTTGACTCAACCTCTGTCCGATGTCCTTGTGTGTACCACATTGAGCATGGAGAGAAAGAAAGAAGACCAAAGAACTGTCTGAAGACTTCAGAAGCAAAATTGTGAGGAAGCATGCGCAATCTCAAGGCTACATCTCCAAAGACCTGAATGTTACTGTGTCTCTGTGCGTAGTGTCATCAATAAGTTTAAAGCCCATGGCACTGTGGCTAACCTCCCTAGATGTGGACGGAAAAGAAAAATTGACGAAAAATTCAACGAAAGATTGTGCGGATGGCGGATAAAGAACCTCGACTAACATCCAAACAACTTCAAGCTGTCCTGCAGTTAAGGGTACCTCCGTGTCAACCCGGACTATCCATCGGGTCTGAATGAAAAGGGACTCTACGATAAGATACCCAGGAAGACCCCACTTCTGACCCCGAGACATAAAAAAAGCCAGGCTGAAGTTTGCCAAAACCATTGATATCATAATTTACTTGACGAGTCACTTGAGGTATTCTCCGCGCACCACCCGCCCGTAGGGGGCTATGTGAGTCAGCTTCATTTGTTAGACGTAGGTGGGAATAACTATCACATATGCTGTGTTTGGAATTACCTTCAAAAAGTACGAAATCTGGAACGCATACTAACAACAAGGATTGTCTCAGGAGTGATTTGTTTGAGGATTAAAGGTAATTATTATATTTTTCGAACAATGCATGCATTTTGAAATGTCATGAAAAAAAATCAATGGGAGCCATTGGCGTCATTCTTCGACAAATTTATGTAAAATAACTGCCCGGTTTTTGCTTTTAACCAAGAATCGAGGCTGTTTTAGGTCCATACCTATAAAAAATTTAGTGATTTAAACATTTATTCACAAGAATTTTGTACGTTAAACACCATTGTAGTAGCCCCCTAATCATAACAAAGCTAACGGACTAGCTTAATTCTTCGACAGATTTAGGTTAAAGTGAACTCAAACTGCCCATTTGTTTTGCTTTTAACCAAGAATCAAGCTAACAATTATAAGTAATAATAATTGACCACAGCATCCCGTCTCTCTATTAGCCTCCTTTTTTCGGGAGGGGGGGAGTCCGTTGTTTCTATTTCTGAAAGGTGGCAACCCTACTTTGGAAACGGTTCCCAAATTACTGCAGCGTTTCTTTAAGTAAAAGACAAAGTAAAGTTGACGTAGTGAACTGACCAGAGATTGTTGCACCGGTCCAGCGCCCTTCCTCTGGATAGCAGTCCTGCTCTTGCAGGCTCAAACTCGTTGTGTTCGTTCACGTTTCGTCTTCAAATGTTTTATCAGGTTCGAGGTATTGAAACTGGCCGATTTAACTCCACATCTCGAAACTTTCAGGCCGCAAATCTTGCATGCAGCCATTGATTTTAATCGACGGGATTTCTATTTGGAAATATTTCCCGACCGCCGCCATTTCTCCTGGTTTATTTTCCTTCATATGAAAAAGCGGCCTTGTAATTGGTCAGGAGTGGCTATTGGCCCGTTCTCATTGGTCTGGAGCAGGCCAATAGCGGTTGCTGCTTGGTGTTCACATGTCATCACACAACACAGAGACAGAGCGTAGTGAGCGCCAGGAGAAAAAAAAGGCTGCGGTCAAATATTATAATAATGGACCGGTAAATGGTATCGGCGCCGTCTTTGTTGGTACTCGCTGATACTGATACCACCATTTCGGGCCGGATCGGCACCCCCTGCCGATACCAGTATCGGTATCGGTGCATCTTTAGTTTTTACGTGAAGTAAATGCTTCCTGCAAGGTTTCTTTTGCTTTTAACCAAGAATCGAGAGTGTTTTACATCCATATCTATAAAGAATTCAGGGATTTAAGCATTTATTCACAAGAAATTCAATGTAAAAACCTCATTGTTTTGCTACGGTGGCCATATTGGATTTTGTATCTCTAGATTTTATTTTAGATATTACTGCATCCATATTTAAAACCAATCAGCTTTTTTCGTGTTTTATTTTGTGTAATATTTCAATCTAATAACTTTCAGTAAAACACCATGGTTCTACACAAACCCCTACGCCAGTGGTCTCCAAACTATTCCACATAGGGCCGCAGTGGGTGCAGGATTTCACTTCAACAAAGCAAGACCACATCTTTTCACCAATCTGATGTTTTATAAGTGTAATCAGTTGATTGCAGTCAGGTGCCGCTTGTTTTAGTAGAAACCACATTGGTTAAAAGGTCTGTGCTTGATCAGTATGAACAAAAAGGAGGACCCACAGCGGCCCTCGAGGACCGGTTTGGAGACCCCTGCCCTACGCCGACGGCAACAAGCAGATCTTAATCTACTTTGACCCCGTGCACCTTTGGAAGAACATCTACAGCAGCTTCTACAATAACGGCTGTATGGTGCTGCCCAGGTGTCCTGGGGCTGAGGTAAGTGGCCAGCATTATTCACTTTATAAAAAAGGTGAATCAAAACACCTATCCTTCTAAAACAAAGATGTTTTGTAGGAGCCTGAGAGGAATTCTCGAGCCTGAAGGCGCTTTCTAGCTGGGAGAATTACATGTCTGTCAAAGCAGGCTACAAGTTGACCCAGAAGGTGCTGGCGCCCTCTTGGATCAAGAAGCAGAGTGTCGGGCTCATCATGGCGGTCGTCAACCCCTACACGTTCGCCGGGCTGAGGCTCCTCGCCATGACCACAGGCATGGAGGAACACAGGGACGCGGCTGACGTTCTGGAGATGTTCCAGAGGAAGATCTCTGTGATGAATGTGCGCAGGCCGGGGCACGACGTGCGCTGGAATGACAACTACCGATGTGTGCTGCAGCCAAGGGCAGGAGGTGATAGGGGCGGCCTATCAGGGGTACAGGTGCCAGGAGGGGGACAGCAGACCTGTGCTGCCCATAAGGCAATTTAAGCAACCGCCTAAGGGCGCACCAGCGTCCAAAAAGGCGTCAAGAAAAATATTCAAATAATATTTGATGAAAGCAGTATTAAAAAAATTACACAAAACAATAAATTAAAAGAACAACAAAACCGTTCATAATAAGTCTTTAAATAATAATGAAATCATTTTTCTAGTGTGTTTTCTGCCCGTTTCACCTTTTCCTATGATGCGATCATTTCACCACGGACCCTAGTCTCACCACCCAGCAGACCAGCGAGCTACCTGAAGGTGCTATTTTTAGCCTCCGCAATTGAGTGATGTTACGGTGACAAGTCAACTTCATGAAAAGAAAAAAGCCCTTCGGGTCAGAAGAAAAAGAAAGAAGACAGCAAAGACGTGAAGAAAAACAGAGGTTTGTTGTAATGATTTTTTTCAACAGCATAAGCACGAGCAAGACTAGCGGCAAGCTAGCGGTTATTTACATAGAGCTTGTATGACTTAGTGCTAAAGCAAAATTATACTGTATCATTAGCCAGGCTGTTGTAGAAATATTTTCAGTATTCAGCCAGCTGTGGATTAGTTTCAATTAAATTTACTCACACTCCAATTTTAGAGAAATTTGGACAAAGTGTATGGGAGACTAAAATTGTCTTGCTTATTTTCATGTGATGTGAACCACTTTTACCTTGTGTTAAATTGTGCTTTTCAAATAAATTTGCCTTGCCTAAAAGTGCTAAGGTTAATTAAATAAATACACCATTAAATATGGAATTAATCATTTCAAAGTTCTGTGGTATTGGAGACTAAAAGTGCCACAGATTTAAATGCAAACATTTGTTAATAAATGTGTCATTAATTCATTAAAATGGCGATCACATTCATGTAAAAACATATTCAATTTATTTATTTATTTATTTATTTTTCTATCATATATTATTTAATTAATTATTATTGGATAGTCCTGTGTAGTTGCCATGCTTCAATAATTTATTTTCTTTTAACTACAAAGATAGTGGCCGGATCCAATAGACAGGTATAGTAGGCTGCAAGAATTTAGGCGCTATTATGGTTATGTCATGCTGGTTTCACAATCAACAGCTATTTGACTAATATAATGTAATGTTCCACTTTCTTCTCTTTGTAGATGCTCATCTGAAATATTTTCTTTCTATCTCTGTACATCCTGGGCCATCTTTTACAGCTAACTTATCCACACCAGCACCAAGTCCAAGCCCACCAAGTTCAGGAAAGAAGTCCACCTTCCAAAACAACTGTCATATGAAAGTGCAATAAATGATTTTGCATCAGTGAAGACAAGGTGAGTAAGATTTTAAGTCAAGGTGAAAAAAAAGTTGCATTTTAAAGTGTTCTGTGTGTCTTTATATAGGTTTGTGTGGGTGGGTGTTAATCATATTGTAATAACAATTGTAATTTATTTAATGCATTTGTTTTTGAAGTTTTCATTGGTGCTTTTGAATAGTTATTGCAGCATTGTTCTTTTAATTTCTGCACTTGTTCGTTGTCTTTTTTAAAAATAATAAATTACAAAGAGATAATGTGCTTTTTCAGTGTGAGTGTTTAAATATATGTGGTGAAAATAGGGGGGGGGGGGGGGGGGGGCGCCAATAAATATGTTTCCTAGGGCACCAAATTGGTCAGGAACGGCCCTGGGGCACAGGCTGGTCAACACCATTTCGCCGCACATCAGCAGGTCCCTCTTCAACTGTTTTGGTGCGAACTTCTCCAAGGATGTGACTTCCGAAGCGAGGACGTACAAGGCCTTAGAGTGGCAGACCGGCAGAAAGGAGATGGAGAGGAACAGACTTGTACAAGTCGAGGCAGCTGACCGGAAAACACAGCAATCGTCTAATATTCATTTGCATGCATATTCTATGTTCAATACTTTCTCACCTACAATATTCAAAGCATTAACTTTCAAACTGCTGCTCATTCACTTCGATTATTTGCACTGCCTGAGCATACGACTATCTCATACGCATTTTATATTTGTTTAGATTTTATACTTGGAAGTCACTTTTGAGATTTTCATTTACAATGCGCAGTAAAGGGAAATGCTCCACAATTTCATTGTACACAATAAAGGGTGATTCTATTCTATTCTATTCTATTCTATTCTATTCTATTCTATTCTATTCTATTCTATTCTATTCTATTCTATTCTATTCTATTCTATTCTATGGTATAATAAGTTGTGATTGTGTATACAATTTATTAATAATCTATTTATATATTATTTATAGTTTATTCGGCATGTTTTCTTGATGTGAAAAACTTGCTGTAAATGAAAAAAATTAAGTTGCTATTTTGGCCAAAAACTAATATGATATGTTTAGTATTGCTATTGATCCTGAAAATATAGGTGATTATCTCTGCATTTGGTGATTTTTGTGCATCTAGTGTAAAATCTGAGAATTTTATAGCCATTTTAAGTTTTGTTATCTAAAAAAAAGAAATTTATCGGGATTTTATAACTTTGAATTTATTTTTTTTTATGCCGCTGCTCATGGAGACTCATATATGGCTAAGTTATGTGCATGTTTTGGTTTTAGGTCGGTAGCAGCTTTGGTTTTGAAAATGTTTGAATTTGAAGTTTTTGAAAATAGGCCGCCCTACAGATAGGTCCCGTTTCCCGTGACTTGTCAAGCAATTTGGGAGCTTTTTGGGAAAAGGCATCAACAAAGTTTACAGGAAAAAAAAAACAGGCTTTCAAAGAAAAGAACACGGTCCCCACAGTCAAACATGGCGGAGGTTTCCTGATGTTTTGGGGTTGCTTTGCTTCCTCTGACACTGTACTGCTTGACTGTGTGCATGGCATTATGAAGTCTACCAACAAATTTTGCAGCATAACGTAGGGCCAAGTGTGAGAAAGCTGGGTCTCCCTCAGAGGTCATGGGGCTTCCAGCAGGACAATGACCCAAAACACACTTCAAAAAGCACTAGAAAATGGTTTAAGAGAAAGCACTGGACACCTCTAAAGTGTCCAGAAATGAGTCCAGACCTGAATCCCATGGAACAACTGTGGAGAGATCTGAAAATGGCAGTTTGGAGAAGTCACCCCTCAAATCTCAGAGACCTGGAGTACTTGGCCAAAGAAGAATGGTCTAAGCAGAGCATTGTAAGAATCTCATTGATGGATACTGGAAGCGGTTGTCGCAGTTATTTTGTCTAAAAGTTGTGCTACTAAGTATTAGGCTGAAGGTGCCAATACTTTTGTCCGTTTTGTTTTTTGGAGTTTTGTGTAAAATGTTAATGATTTAAAAAAATTTTCATTCTCTTTTGTGTTTTTCATTTCAAGCAAATACATGAAGATATTACTACCAAACATGAGCATTTGTAATTTCAATCATTTTTTTGGGGAGAAATTGAGTATTATCGGACAGAATTGCAGGGGTGCCAATACTTTTGGCCAGCACTGTATAGACACCCTGTGTGATTCCTGAATAAATATCAATATATTAGGGCTGTCAAAATTATCGCGTTAACGAGCGGTAATTAAGTTTTTAAATCAATCCCGTTAAAATTTTTGACACAATTAACGCACAAATGCCCCTCTCAAACAGATTAAAATGACAGGACAGTGAAATGTGTACTTGTGTTTTACGGAGTTTTGCCGCCCTCTGCTGGCACTTGGGTGCGACTGATTTTATAGGCTTCAGCACCCATGAGCATTGTGTAAGTAATTATTGACATCAACAATGGCGGGCTACAAGTTTATTTTTTGATTGAAAATTTTAAAAATGTTATTAAAACGAAAACATGAGGAGGGGTTTTAATATAAAATTTCTATAACTACTAACATTTATCTTTTAAGAACTACAAGTCTTTCTATCCATGGATCGCTTTAACAGAATTTTAATAATGGTAATGCCATTTTGTTGATTTATTGTTATAATAAAGAAATACAGTACTTACAGTATGTACAGTATGTTGAATATATATCCGTCTTGTGTCTTATCTTTCCATTCCAACAATAATTTACAGAAAAATATGGCATATTTTATAGATGGTTTGAATTGCGATTAATTGTGATTAATATATATATGTTATATACAGTGCCTTGCAAAAGTATTCGGCCCCCTTGAACCTTGCAACCTTTCGCCACATTTCAGGCTTCAAACATAAAGATATAAAATTTGAATTTTTTGTCAAGAATCAACAACAAGTGGGACACAATCGTGAAGTGGAACAAAATTTATTGGATTATTTAAACTTTTTTAACAAATAAAAAACTGAAAAGTGGGGCGTGCAATATTATTCGGCCCCCTTGCGTTAATACTTTGTAGCGCCACCTTTTGCTCCAATTACAGCTGCAAGTCGCTTGGGGTATGTTTCTATCAGTTTTGCACATCGAGAGACTGACATTCTTGCCCATTCTTCCTTGCAAAACAGCTCGAGCTCAGTGAGGTTGGATGGAGAGTGTTTGTGAACAGCAGTCTTCAGCTCTTTCCACAGATTCTCGATTGGATTCAGGTCTGGACTTTGACTTGGCCATTCTAACACCTGGATACGTTTATTTTTGAACCATTCCATTGTAGATTTGGCTTTATGTTTTGGATCATTGTCCTGTTGGAAGATAAATCTCCGTCCCAGTCTCAAGTCTTGTGCAGATACCAACAGGTTTTCTTCCAGAATGTTCCTGTATTTGGCTGCATCCATCTTCCCGTCAATTTTAACCATCTTCCCTGTCTCTGCTGAAGAAAAGCAGGCCCAAACCATGATGCTGCCACCACCATGTTTGACAGTGGGGATGGTGTGTTCAGGGTGATGAGCTGTGTTACTTTTACGCCAAACATATCGTTTTGCATTGTGGCCAAAAAGTTCAATTTTGGTTTCATCTGACCAGAGCACCTTCTTCCACATGTTTGGTGTGTCTCCCAGGTGGCTTGTGGCAAACTTTAAATGAGACTTTTTATGGATATCTTTGAGAAATGGCTTTCTTCTTGCCACTCTTCCATAAAGGCCAGATTTGTGCAGTGTACGACTGATTGTTGTCCTATGGACAGACTCTCCCACCTCAGCTGTAGATCTCTGCAGTTCATCCAGAGTGATCATGGGCCTCTTGGCTGCATCTCTGATCAGTTCTCTCCTTGTTTGAGAAGAAAGTTTGGAAGGACGGCCGGGTCTTGGTAGATTTGCAGTGGTCTGATGCTCCTTCCATTTCAATATGATGGCTTGCACAGTGCTCCTTGAGATGTTTAAAGCTTGGGAAATCTTTTTGTATCCAAATCCGGCTTTAAACTTCTCCACAACAGTATCTCGGACCTGCCTGGTGTGTTCCTTGGTTTTCATAATGCTCTCTGCACTTTAAACAGAACCCTCAGACTATCACAGAGCAGGTGCATTTATACGGAGACTTGATTACACACAGGTGGATTCTATTTATCATCATCGGTCATTTAGGACAACATTGGATCATTCAGAGATCCTCACTGAACTTCTGGAGTGAGTTTGCTGCACTGAAAGTAAAGGGGCCGAATAATATTACACGCCCCACTTTTCAGTTTTTTATTTGTTAAAAAAGTTTAAATGATCCAATAAATGTTGTTCCACTTCACGATTGTGTCCCACTTGTTGTTGATTCTTGACAAAAAAATTAAATTTCATATCTTTATGTTTGAAGCCTGAAATGTGGCGAAAGGTTGCAAGATTCAAGGGGGCCGAATACTTTTGCAAGGCACTGTACATACATATATATATATATATATATATATATATATATATATATATATATATATATATATATATATATATATATATATATATATATATATATAAATATACAGTACTGTGCAAAAGTTTTAGGCAGGACACCTGCCTAAAACCTTTGCACAGTGCTGTATGTATATATTTTTTTAATTATTAAATTTATTAGGATCATGGAAGCTTCCACTTGGGGAAAATATATACACACAGTTTAAATTTATTAGGATCATGGAAGCTTCCACTTGGGGAAAATATATACACACAGTATATCCTGTATATACATAATATAATAAAAATATACAGTACTGTGCAAAAGTTTTAGGCAGGTGTCCTGCCTAAAACTTTTGCACAGTACTGTATATATCATATATAATATTTTGGCTTCCTATTCTCTGCCTATTTATAGGGTCCGTTATTTTCATTATATGGTCCATAGGTGAATGGGATAAAAGGGTGTGCAGTACGCCCTGAACAGTGATGTTTTCACGCGGAAGCAAAACATAAAAAAACTCTTAACTTACTGCATTGACGGTGGATGTCCCTGTCATCTGACAAATCAACAGTTATAAAATGTCCGAGATATGTAGCCTCACTGTAGACATTCTGCGCCTTTTTGCTCTGAAAGAACCGAGGGATTACAGCCCCCATATCTTCATTAGAGCGTATAATCATGTTACTTTTCTCTGCATTGTATTTGATGTCAAATTGGTCACTAAACCTAGAACATAATGAGAGTATCTCAGGTAAGCCAGCACTGCATGGAGAGAGCACCACCAAATCATCCGCGTTTATAAGATGGTGAATGGCAGTGCTTCCTACAACACAGCCAGTATTACATATATTGAGACGGCTGGAAAAGTTGTCCATGTAAACATTGAACAGATATGGTGAGAGTATTCCTCCCTGTCTCACACCATTACTTACTTTGAAGAAAGAAGAGGCTGAGCTACCTCATTTAATGTGAACAAGTTGATTTGCATAATAGAAAGCCAGAATACGGATGATATATTTGGGCACCCCCCTTTTTGTCAACATAAGAAAAAGTTTGCTATGATTATTCCGATCAAAGGTTTTCGATGAGTCAATAAAGTTTAAAAACGTTGTTCAGGCTTTGATACTTAAGTAAAAAGTTCCAACGCAAATATACAGTGGTATGAAAAAGTATCTGAACTTTTTGGAATTTCTCACATTTCTGCATAATATCACCATCAAATGTGATCTGATCTTTGTCAAAATCACACAGATGAAAATACAGTGTCTGCTTTCACTAAAACCACCCAAACATTTATAGGTTTTCATAGTTTAATTAGTATAGCATGCAAACAATGACAGAAGGAGGGAAAATACGTAAGTGAACCCTCTGCCTAAGGAGACTTAAAGAGCAATTGAAACCAATTTTTACCAAACATATTAAGTCGGGTGTGTGCCCAATCACTGATGATTGGTTTAAAGCTGCCCTGCCCACTATCAAACACACACCTGGTAAGAAATGTCTTGATGACAGGCATTGTCTGATCTGCATCATGGCTCGGTCAAAATAGCTGCTTGAACACCTGCGATCAAGGATTATTGGTTTGTATAAAGCTGGGAAAGGATACAAAACCATCTCTAAAAGTCCGGATGTTCATCAATCGACAGTCAGAGAAGTTGTGTACAAATAGAGAGAGTTTGGCACTGTTGCTTCTCTCCCAAGGAGCTGCCTTCCACCAAAGATGACGCCAATGGATTCAGCACAGAATACTCAGGGAGGTAAAAAAAAAAAAAAAAAAAAAAAAAAAAAAAAGGAACCCTACAGTGTCTGTGGCATGACCTAAAGACAGTGATTCATGCCAGAGACTGAATTACAGCAGTTTTGTAGAGAAGAATGGATCCAAGATTAGTCTTGATCGATGTGACAGACTTATCTGCAGCTACAGGAAGTATCTAATTAACGTTATTGCTGCCAAGGGGGGGGCACAAAATATCAAATGTGATGGTTCACTTAATTATTTTCCCCGTTCTATCATTGTTTGCATACTATCCTCATTAAAATATGAAAACCTGTAACTGTTTGGGTGGTTTGAGTTAAAGCAGACACTTTTTTTCATCTGTGTGATATTGACAAAGATCAGATCACATTTGATGGTGATTTTATGCAGAAAGATATTGGGAGAAATTCCAAAAGCTTCAGATATTTTTTCATACCTGTGTACACATATCGGTTCCATGTTTTCTTTTGAACCTGAACTGATTGTCAGCTGTGGAAATAATAATAGCTATTCTATTCAGTATGATCGTCTCCAGCACTTTAGAAAGCACACTGGCCAGAGTAATTGGTCTGTAGTTATTTTTACTATTGATTTTACCAGTCTTATCTTTTATAATAGTCACAAGTTGTACTGTATTCATTGACAAAAACTAGAAGGCAGGTCCTTGGGATACAGAGTAAGTCGAGAAAAAAAAAATCTTGAAGGCAATAATTACAAGGGAAACAAGACAATCTTATGAGGACGACTGGGAGTGAGTGCCATACCTTGGTCCACCCACAGGTAGTCACAGAAGGTAAAGTGTATCCATTCCAAACATGGCAAACTAATGATCTAATAATTTTTTTCCTGTTTTTTTTTTTTTTATGTCACGTCTTTACATATTTTCATTATGCATGTAAATTCAAAGAAGGGTGACCCCAAAAAAACAGGCCCCGAATTTGGACAGGCACGTTTTTTATTTATTTATTTTCTCAACAACAACAACAACAACAACAACAACAAACTGCAGCTAAAACCAGTTTAAATTTAATATTGTTTTCCGAGAAAAAAAAAAGATAAAATACTGTCGTTATGAATTAGGGGGCTGCTACTTTTATTATTACTGTTTTGCTCATCCTGTTCAATTACAAAAGTCTTTTCTTTCATATTGCTGGACAATACGCCATAAAGCCACGTGGTGACGCTATAAAACCACAGTGCGGTGTTTTGCCATATTGAAAGCGAAGAAGAAAGAAGCCCAATCATAGCGCGAACCAGTAAATTCAAAAAATCTGTACTGTTTGTGTCGACAGCGAGTCGGTGTTGACGAACAACAGTCGTCTGAAGCGTCAAATAAAGGAAATAAAGGTAAGAACGAGGATATGACATGCCCACATATACACTTTCATGTTCGACAGGAACGCAATATTTGAACAATAACGACGTAAGTGACGCAATTTTGCTTTTACAGCGTCGTCTAAATGGAGTCCAAGCTGATCAAACACTTAGTTGGACTCAATGTACAAATAAGTCGCAGTGATGGTGAGTTGTTAATGTTAAGTCACAATCATGTCGTGTTCGTCGCCGTCAGGCGTTTCACCAACTGTTTATGTATATACTTATATATTTTAAACTAGGCCGAGTTCATGGGGCAACTGTGAAATTTGTCGACGCCTTAAAACCCTCGGCGACGGTCGAGTGGGCGGACGGTGACTGCCATCGAATGAAGGAGGTCAGTGAAAATACTCAAGTTTTATATGAACAACTCAAATCTAATAGTATCACCAGTCCAGCCACTGCGCGTTTTGATTTGGGTGGACAAAAGTTCTCGTTCTACATTGTATCTTTTGGTATCACTGCTGCTGGGCGGAAAGAATAAACCCTCTTAAAACCTAAATCCTTCATTTGTTGAATGAATTCGCATTGATTTATTTTCAACAATTTTGTCCAATTAGTTTAGCTTCCACAGTTACCGTCCCCAACTAAACTTGAGTCTTGTAGGTGGCCAAAAATAACTAAAGTCTTACTTTCTGTTTTCTGGTTGTTTTATCAGAAGCTTGAGTTCTGTTTTAGTCACCCCCCCCCAAAAATCATCAACTGAACTGGAGAAAGTTGATGCTCTATCTCAACAATTCAAAACTGCATAGTACAGTGGTACCTCAATTTACGAAATTAATTGGTTCGGGGAAGTAGTTTCTTAACTTGGAAATTCTGTAAGTAGAGGCGCGTTTTCCATGTAAATGCCCTAATCTGTTTCGAGCTCCCAAAATCTTTTATAATGCAAAAAATGCATCAAAACATGTAACAAATACATGTTACAATTAGATTATTGCACATTAAACATAAAATCAGAGTTGTGCATAATTAAAAAAATAATAACAATAATAATAATAATAATAACTGAGCAAACAATAAAAGTTAATACTGAAGTAAACCTGTCGGAACATGAGAGGCGAATGAAGAGGATGCCGGGATAAACACATATACATACAGTAGAGGTCCCTCTTAGCCAATTGGATGCCAAGAATGCTGCGCAATAGACATGTGTCGAATACCGGTTTGAAGGTATACCGTGGTATGAAAACGTCATGGTTTCAAAACCACAAAAAAATTCTGTCATACCATCCCTACGGTATTAGCTATTTTTTATGTACCGAAAATACAGGGTGAAATCCCTTGCTTGCAGTTGCAAGGCTCAACCCTCCCCCACCGGCCGTTGCTCAGTGTCAGTGAGTCAGCCGTTGCTACACGATGGCTGGAGGAGATGAAACTCCAGCACCCCACCCCCATTGAAGAAACGAAAATAGCTGGTATGGGAATACTTCGGATACAGATAAGTTAGACGGCTGTGGCTTAGAGGAGGAAGGCCAACCGACATGTAAGACATGTTTGCGCAAGGTGGCTGCCGAGGAGGCAATACCTCTGATATGATTTTGCATTTATACAAAATTAAAGGTTAATAAACACTGTCATGAATGTTTCTCACCAGCTACGAGAATTCACTCCAGTGTGTCTAGCAGTGGTAAAACATGTTGTTCTCTCTGGGAACTTTGTGTTGAAAGAAAGTAAGTGTATAATGTAAACATGATACGAGTCTTACTCATGTGCTTTTTATGGGGAAAAAATATTATGTTCAGTTTCTAACCCAGATATCTCTAAAGTGACACATTTTAGAGCTGTAGTTGCAATATCATGAGACTGTGATATTTTGTTTTAAAGTTATCATACCGTCAGGATGTCATCCCGGCACATGCCTACTACTCAATAGCCAATGGCGGAGCAGCTATAAGTATGTTACGTTTAGTAAACTCTGGTAGCTGCGAGTACCAGCCATACTGTATTTTTGCCTTTCGTAATCTGAAATTTATTTTGTAACGAGAGGCAATATTTTCCATTTGATGTGTGTCTGAACCTGAAGATTCTGTATGTAGAGATTGTATTTGAAACAAATTTCTGAATTGGGTTAAAAGCAAAACTGAAAATTCACAAAATGTAGGTTTTTGACAAATCACATTATCAGCTATGGTTGACTGCTGTATACTCTTCTTGTGTCTTCCCCCAATGTTCAAGTGAGGGTAGAAACTCAAAAAGTAATAAACTGTTTTTGACAACGTAAGAACTAAAGTGCAGTTTGAAATGTAGGGAGTAAGATTAAAAAACTGAGGTGGCATATGTGATCATATAAAGATTACAGTTGCAATACATTAACTTTTTAATCCATTCAGGTGGAGTTGGATGACATGTTTACGTTCAACCCAGAGCTGCTGGACCACCTACGTTCTATTGTGAAGTCTGCTGAGCAGTCCCAACCTCCTCCAACAGAAAAGGTGCATTCTCCTCTCATTGCCACAAAATATATGAGCCGAAAGTGTGTTTGTCGGGGTTTTTCCTGGCTCAGTCAAAGTAGAGATGGTGTTATGTGTGTTTGCTGTTTGTCAAACAAAACGTTCGTTTTAGCTCTGCATACCGTTACTGATACTGTGGCATAATTCTATATCTCTGCTTTTGTAGACATATAATGGTCGACTGCGCTCGTCCAGAGTTCCTGGCAAGCCCTCGAGTACGTGAATTAAATCCACTATTTGACATGTTCTAAATGTGTTGTTTGTGATACCTAATTCTGTACTTCCCTACGAAAGCCCAGTCTCAATCAAAGGACAACACTAAAGAGACAGATTGGCAAGGCAATGAAAACTAGTATAGCTCTCGCTGTTTTAGCAAACATCCTCTTCATCACGCCTGTCTTGGTGGTGGTATGGTGCAGATGCAAACAAGCCTGCTCACTGATCAAAAATACTTTATAGTCACTTGTTTCACTGGTGAATGGATGCAAAGCACACTCATTATCCAGCAACTGATTTCACACAACTACGGTAAATTTAAGGAAAATGTTCTGTTTTTTTCTCTTTGAAACTGTTCCAAAGTGTATAACATTTTCTATGACCCTACCCCCATTGCATGGGTATTCTTTTGGCTTCACAAATAAGCCACCAAGCTTTTTTTTCCCCCCTCTCTCTAGTTGGCACCATGGAGTCCAAGCTGACCAAACACTTAGTTGGACTCAATGTACAAATCAGTCGCAGTAATGGTGAGTTGATAATGTTACGTCACAATAATGTCGTGTTCGTCGCTGTAAACACGTTTCACCAGCTGTTTTTACACAGATTTTTCTTTTTAATTTTTAACCTAGGCCGCGTCCATGGGGCAACTGTGAAATTTGTCGATGCCTTAAAACCCACGGTGACAGTGGAGTGGGCCGAGGGTGACGCCCATCAAATGAAGGAGGTCAGTCAAAATACTCAAGTTTCTTATCAACTGTTCAAATCCAGTAATATATTACCTGTATATTAGTGATAGCAGCTTGAAACAATCTTCAAAACGTGCTCCAAACCGACGACGTGAATTTCTATTGCTCTAGAGCTTGCCTCAAATCACACGACATATGACGTATGAAACAGGAATTTTTTGGTTTCCTAAATGAAACACCCCCTTTGGTTCATAGTTCAATCAGGTGACTGACACTGGCAGTCTCAATTCTGACCGGTGATTGGTTGAGACAATTTAAATTTGGGTGCCTCATTACTTCAGAACTACGCTTACGAATATAGGCAAGTTTCCTGAGTGAAACATGGGCGGCGCCATCTTAGAAAATTTCTGCTTCGAACTTCCGGTTTAGAAAAAAAACCTTATGAGTTGCGGTTGAAGTTAGCAGTGTGTTGACGAAGTTTAAACTGCAAAATCAAACCAGAGGAGCCCACAGAATCTCCAAAAATGGATTCAGCAGGACGTAGATGAGACTCCAAGACGTTGTGTGTGTGTGAACTCATCACTTAGTTGTTAATTCGTGGACAAAATTATGACAACCTGTCCGTCTGTGTTGACGTGAAGTGTAGCTTGATACGCCGCCCACTTGAGTGAGCAAAACGAGGTGACATTACAAATAATATTACATTTGCAGAATGCAGAAGGGCTGACAGATTTTTTTGTTACAAGGAAATACTACAAGGTATGTACATATAAACAAAAATAGTATGTCATTTTCTATTGCAGATATTGGACAACACGATTCCATTTCTTGTTTTATTTAAAACGATTGGTACATGTGCAAAACAGGTCAATAAATCACAATTTTAGGGCTGTCCCAAACGACTAATTTTCTCCCGATTAGTCAGCCGACTATTTTTACAATTAGTCGACTAATCTAATAATTGAAAAAAAAAAAAAAATGGTTTTTGTTTTTGTTTTTTGTTTACTAATTTAGCAATGAAATTTTTGTTGACACTTATCAATTCACAAAAAACATTGGAACACTTAAATTATTTATTAAAGTACAAATAAACACGTAAACAACAATAATAAATCACAAATAAACAATGAGTTCAAATGTTGATAGAATTAACTAGTGTAGCATCCCGATTGAAAAGATGGTCTCTTAAACTGATGGTTTACAACTTTTTTTCCATCCTTGATGTAATCACACTGTAAGAGCTATGGTGCACACAAATAAAACAACACAATTGGAAATTAACAAAAACTGCACTTGAGGTGTTTATTCACGGCCGACGTGCAGCCAAGCTTGGCATTGAAGAGACAGGACAGAAGAGTGTACCCTCCTTTGTTTCTTTGAAATTAGTCAATGTTTTGGACACTCTGGTGCGCTTTTTTTTGGCTTTGTGCCGCTTTCCCCGCTTGCATACAGCGCATCCGACATTCTGAACTTTCCACGCCTATATTTTTTTTAACCCTTCATTAACCATCGACGAGATGTTGTGCTCGTCGACGGATTTACGTCATCGATGACGTACACTATGTCGACTAGTCGGGACAGCTCTACACAATTTATAAAATTATGAGGTGAATAGCAAACGATAATGTGATATCAGACAGCACAGCTCCTAAGCCTCCCCAAACTTTAACCTGACATTACGGAGACCATCGGCGGCCACCTGACGGGCTTTGTTACGCTGTCCTCTGTAATTCCAGCTCCAATAGCGTCTGTTAAAATTTCTGCAGTTTAAAGCTCGTAGTTGGATCTCGGGATCGAGGTGACGGTCCGCCGCAAGGCGAGCCACAGTCTGTCCTAGCCCCAGCCTCTCGGCCGCCCACGACGACATAGTCTCGATATAGTAGTATGCCCATCAACGTACAGTAAGTGTTGCTGTGAGGCACATCAATTTATCTTCCCTTGCCTAACAGCGTTTTCCACCTGTAAACAAATGAACAAAAAAACTTTTAACACTTGCATTTATGCGTTTCCGTTTACATAAATGTGACATCCTACACGTACTGATTAGCAGCAAGCTAGCAGCAGATAGCATGTGTTGAAGCCACAGCAGTACAGTAGTTGTAGTAAATAATATTACACATCATAATTACAATCATCGTATTAACAATATCAAAGACAACAAGTCGTTTCATGCGCAAGATTTTAGCGTTAGTATTTTTTGAGCATCGGACACATGAAAATGCAGGGATAGGATGAACATACACATCCATATCCATACATATACATCCATACACAGCGGCAACATGACTGAAAAAACACCCGGTCTTTGCGGCGGCACAATCTTGGTTCCACATCTGCCTTCATGAACATGTTTTGTCTGATCCTACTGCAAATAGCAATTACACAGAGCAAAACAAATGCATTATGAATAAAAATCTGAATAATATAATAATATTAATGTAACAAATGGGGTTCTAATGTGGCGGATGTGTTTTGCGTGGTGTACCTGAACGCACTGCGTGGCTGCCTTGACAGAGTGAGGGAGGGAGGACTTTTTACTTTCACTTTGTTCAGCTAGGGCGGACATTAGGCACTGGGGATGGTCCCGATCCAGGTTTTTGCACTTTTGATCCGATACCGATATTGTTTTGCACTTCCGATCCGATGCCAATACTGGCCGATACCGATACTGGCCTATCTGAGCATGTATTAAAGTTTAAAGTTATTTAGCCTCCTTACTTAGTTGTCAGACTCAAGTTGAAAAAGGTTTTAGTACTCTTGATAACAACTAGCCAGCTGAATTAGGTGAGTTTGAATAACACACAATGGTTGGTAACAAGAAACTGACCTGTTTATTCAGTGACAAACACCAAACATTATAAATAACAAACAGAAATGGCATAGTCAGTCAGTAAAACGGGCAAATAATATTGTAAACTGTCTTAAAAAAGCAAAACACACAAACAGCCTCAGTGGAAAATCCCACAAACCCCCCAAGCTATTGGATGCTTTTAATGTTTCGTGCATCAGTTACAAAAATTGTATAAAAAGCCTCTCAGGTTTAAATAAATGACTATTTCAGTATCAAGTTAACATTTTAAAACAGTAAATAAAATACTCAAGTCCCAATTCTGTATCAGCAGCTTTAAACTACATTCAAATCATTTAATTTTGCCAATCAACTGTTAAAGTTGTTAAAATTGCTCCCGTTATTCCATAATTTCCCTTCTGTCTACTTTCGACATGTGAAAGTTTTAAAACTGTTTTGAAGATGGATTCAAGTCACGATTTGCTGATTTAGGAGTATTTTAGATAAAAAGTTAATTAGGTTCGCTTGGAAGGATAACAACAGCCTACTAGGGAAGTCTCCTGCTTTAAGATGGCAGCTGTTTACTAACGCAACTAGTTTTCAATACTTCAATGTTGCTAACGCCGTCGAGTCTGTCATTTTGCATCTAGTTCTATATACATATGATATCTATTATCTACAGTAAAACGATGTTGACGTAGTTTGTAGCGGCTGTCAGCAGCAGTCAGGTATTCTTGTGTTTTTTATCCAGCGGCATGAGTTGAGCTAAGGCCGTGAGTTGAGCATTGGTATTACCCGAGTCTATGACAAGCATGATGTTTACTCTCGGGACGCAATGCGGTCCATTTCTCTTTGTGTCCCGAAGACCGCTCTGTGTATTAGTTCCGCTTTACTTGACATATTTCAATAATCGGAATTTGTTTGTGAATCGTTCTTGAATCTTCCACGGCCGAATCGCTCAAGGATGTAATGACGGCTGGGCATGTTGTACCGTGGTTCTAAGTGTTGGATGGTGCGTCTTTACTCACGAGAGATAATGGCTCATTATCCAGAATGAATTCTTCGGCAATGACTCTTGTTATTCCCTGAGCTTTGGGACTGTCGGGTGCCAGTTTGTCACGCATAGGAAAAGTTTCTGCCAGTGTTAGTTGCGTAGGACCTTTCTTTTTGTCTTCGGTTTTCTTAACATACTTCTTATATTGTTTGTGGTAGTATTTCGCTAAATGCTTGATTAGGTTGGTTGTATTAAAACTTCTTGCAGCTTTACCACCACGCTTGACTTTATCGTGGCATATGTTGCACTCTGCCTCTTCGTCTTTGTCGTCCTTTAAGGTGAAATGATCCCACACATCTGACATTTTTACCAATAAAGTCTCTCGGTAAATTGGGAGACGAAAATGTAAATGTAGTGTGTTGAAAGTGTGCCGTAAAATGCGGACCGGATTTTAGGGAAACCGAAGCAAAAACTGGAATGGATTATGTAAATCGGTGCGCGACCGGACTTTTAAAAAAAACTGGATCAGAAGTCTGGATCGGAATTTTTCCGTGTTGGCCGATCCGATACCGATGCGCATTTTTTTCCTCATATCGGCGTTCGATCCTATCCAAATATTGGATCGGGACATCTCTATTAGGCATGTTGTGTTGCACAAGTTCCGAAATAAAGGATTAAAAACCTGACGAAGCTGATGATTTTTTGGCGATGTTACCACAATAATAGTCACCTTAACTTATAAAGACCAGCTAACGGAGGTCGGGGGAGGACTGTCGAGATTCTAGACAATCCGCGGACATATTGTCAACTAGTCAGTTCACAGACATGCCCACCATGCTAATATTTTTGTATCATTTCCAGCTTCATTTCAATGGTAAGCCTCACCTTTTTCCATTTTTTGCCACCTGTACTAACATTGTTTGAACCCATGTTGATTTCTCTCAAAAGAAAATCCACTGTGTGTCAGTCTTGCGGGAAAATAAAATACTGTGGCGCTGTCATAAATCGTCATATTTCGAGCATGTCGTCGGATGGAGAAACAAATGGCGGGATAAATTTTTTCCTCGGATGTTGAAAAGATCGTGTGTCGGAGCAATCGTATGTCGAGGTACCATTGTACTTCGGAAAATTGTCTATAAAATTTGTCGGCTGTCCTTGCCGGGGTTCGTGTACGTAATTGCAGTTGAGTTGCTGAGAAATCGATTTTGTTTGCTCATTAACAAGCCAGTTGGGAAGGGAGCCCGTTAATAACAAGCCAGTTGGGAAGGGAGCCCGTTATGAAACGTGGGAACACTATAATCTGAGGTACATGCACTGTCTATAAGCATGTAACGTAAGAAATGTCATTTTAAATAGTTACATGATTAACAAAATTCAAGTTTGGTATGGATACTCTGGACAGAGATGCTTCTGATTAGGGTTGGGTATCGTTTGAATTTCAACGATTCCGATTCCACGCTTCGATTCTGGCTCCAAACTATTCTCGATTCCGATTCTTTTAATAGGCAGGGCCAAAAAATTGCAGTTATATTAATTTCTTAACATCTCAATTATTTTTTTGTAATTATTTGAACTTTCAATTAACTTTGCTATGAATTTCTTACAGGGATTTTTCTAACTTTTATATAAATACCAGTCTTTGAACTTGAATATGATGAAGTTTCTTTCCACAAGAGTGCACTTTGACAAAGATGTTTATTTTTCAAAAGCTTATGGAGGAAACATTTACACTTATCCTTTTGCCTTTGTTTTAGATTAGAATGTTATGATGCAGGCATTTATTGTATTGTATCGTTTGTTTAAAGTGCTTGTGACATGAAAAAGCATGTTTATTTCATAATACACGCGGTATTTTATGCTCCTGAATGATATGGACCGCTTGGATGTGTGTGGAAGCGATCGCTATATTTATTTAGTACAGAGAGCGGTTCAACTACAGAGAAACAATCAATACCTTTCTTTACCAAAAGTTGCCCCACCCGTTGCACCATCGCTCCCAAACTCTTCGCTGAACCTCTGTGGATGTTTGTTCTCGATGACCGTCTTGCAGGCATTTCCTCGCAAAAAATCAAAATAAAACGTGTCGTTCTTTATTGTTTTTTTATGCCGCTCTCCTGACTTCTTCTGTGTGTCTATTGCGGTAGATCAAAGGGTCGCATGCGTGAATGCCCCACCACCAGCACGTCAGAGAATAAAGGAGCTGATTCGCTGGTTTCCTGGCGGTAGGAGAGTGAGATCACAGCAATGACACCCGTTTGGCTATCAGGCGCAACTCTCAACTTTCACGATCCATTGAATTTTTTTCGATAGCACAAACAGTTTAGGATTTGGGGTAGTTCAAAGTACGCATGCAGAAATGTGTCGCTGGCGACACATCCGTCGTTAAAGGTTAATAGAATGATGTAATAAGAATTTGGTTTATTATTTCATGTTTTCTTAAAAAAGTGACAGCTGTTTCTTTTAAGAGGATGACGAAATGGCACATCATCCCGTGTGCATCAAACAGAAAAGGAAAGATGTATTTGGAGCCCTTGCAGTTTGTTTGTGCCAGGAGAGGTCACTGCTAATTAAGCTTCGTGTACTGAACCTATTTTTTGAAGTAATTTGCCCAAGTGGTTTGAAGCTTCTTAAAAGCTTCATTGGCCATCACTACTGTACATGACATCTATTAAGCATTTTGAATTGGGTTGACAAAAGTTCTAACTTTACAATGGGTCAAGAATAAACACACTTAAAACCTTAATCCTACATTTGTTAATGAATTCACATTGATTTATTTTCAACAATTTTTGCCCAGTGACATTTTAGTTTCCACTGTTACCATGCCCATCTACCTAACAGAGCCTTTAGAGTGGAGTGCAGGCCGATCAAATTTAAACTCTATTAGCAATGAAGCTATTTCTTCAGCCAACTAAATTAAGATTTTGCCATGTAGGTGGCCAAAAATAACAGAGGTCTTGTTTTCTGTCTTCTGGTTGTTTTATCAAGGCGTTTGACTCATGCAAGAAGCCAAGTACATACCGTATTTTTCGGACTATAAGTTGTTTTGTTTTTTTTTTCATAGTTTTGCTGGGGGTGTGACTTATACTCTGGAGTGACTTATGTGTGAAATTATGATTACATTATTATATCATTTCACATGTTATTTTGGTGTTTTGGAGTGACACTGATGGTTTAGTAAACTTGTTAGCATGTTCTGTTATCTGAATAACTCTTAATAGCTGTCACGTTAACATACCGGCCACGTTCGCATTTCTTTGTTCATGCAGCATGTAACATTATTATACTGTACGCTTATTCAGCATGTTGTTCCCTATTGTATTTTTTATTTTAAATTGCCTTTCAAGATGACACATCTCTTCTAATTATTTGATTTTATCAAGTAAATTTTCCTCCCAAATGCTACTTATGCGACTTATGTTTTTTTTTTTTTTTTTTTTTTTTTTTTCCCCTCCTCATTGAGCATTTTTGGGCTGGTGCGACTTATAGTCAGGTGCGACTTAGTCTGGAAAAATATGGTAAAACTGACTATTTTGACAACGTAAGAGATAGCAGTTTCAGATGAAGGGATTAAGAGCAAGGGCATAGGGATGGTAGGGACAAAGCACTACCAACTTTGCTCAAACTGTCTAGTGTTTTACCAGAAAGAAGGCTCATTTTTTATGTGTTTTTGTTATACCCTAAGAGTTTTTTTAAAATTATATTTATAGACAATGTTGAGTGGTCATGAGATAAATGTTGTTGTTTTTTTACATTCCTGGATAGCTAAGATTCTTAAAAAGTTTGTATTATAGTGTATATGAATATAATTTTAGTTATGTTCAAATGTAATGTAATTTAAATTTGCTAATAAAATCAGGACATTTATTCTAGTTTTCAAAATGTTTTTTTTTAATAGTTTTTGAAAACATAGGTTTGAATTGAACAGTGTACCACCTGGACCAATACACAAGAAAGTTAGTATAGTAAAGGTTTATTTTGCATTGGTCATTTTGGTGAGAAATTTTGCTCTGAACCCCGTTAAACCAATCTGTTTGGTTATATTAATGTCCCGTCCCCAGCAAAAAGTGTACATGCAGGTTATGCTGTTATATCGTCCATACCAATGTTGAGACCAAACCTACGCCCTTGATTAAGAGTTAAAAATTGTGAGATGTCATAAATAATTTTGTAAAGTTGTGGAGTTTTAACATATTTCTGCACCTGTATTGCTCTTTTTAAATGCATCCAGGTGGAATTGGACGACGTGTTTAAACTCAATCCAGAAGTGCTGGAGCACATACAATCTAAATCTGCTGAGCAGTCACAACCTCCCTCTACAGTAAAGGTGCATTCCTCCTCTCTTTGCCACAACATATATGAGCCGAAAATTTATTTGTCTGGGCTTTTCCTAGTTCAGATCTGGGTAGAGGTACTTGGTATGTTTGTTGTTTGTCAAATACTTCCAGTTACCGATACTGTGGCATAATTGTATAATTTTGTTTTTGTAGATGTATATTGGTCGTCTGCGTTCATCCAGGATTCCCGGCCCACCCTCGAGTACGTAAATAAAATCCACTCTTGGACATGTTCTGAATGTGTTACGTGGAGCTTATGATACCTAATTCTGTACTTCCTACTAAAGCCCCGTCTCAATTAAAGAACAACAGTAAAGGCAATGAAAGCGCTCTTCCTTCCCTGTTTTAGCAAATCACTTAATCACTCCTGTTTTGGTGGTATCAAGGTGCAATTGCAAACAAGCCTGCTAGAGGAACATCACTTACCACATACTTTATAGTCACTTGTTTCACTGGTGAATGAATGCCAATCACACTCGTTATTCAGCAACTGATTTCACACCACTACGATAAATTTAAGGGAGACGTTTCTGGTTTTTCCATTTAAAACTCCTTGGAAGTGTTTCACATTTTCTATGACCATACCACTAGTGCATGGGTATTCTTTTCATATGACTACACAAATAAGCCACTTATGTAACACCCCCCCCCCCCCCCCCCCCCCCCCCCCATCTAGTTGTCACTCGGTCCAAGGACAGACTTACAACACGATTACAGTCTCAACCTTCTATCGATGAGCCTTGTGAGCTTCCAACTTCGACATCCCTCACAAATCATGGTTGGTGAGCCTAACCCTCATATTAAAGCAAGCGCATTTATAACCTCAACACTTTTATTATTGTATAGGAACTCTCAATGAGCCGCGAAAAAAGACTGACAAACCAGCTTCATCTGTGCCCTTTGTTCTTGATACTGTTAAGGAAAATTATGAACCAGTGGAAATGGCCGCTAGAGGTAAGTTACCACTAATGGCAGATGCTCTTAAGATTAGAGGTGTGCGAAATTTCCGCTTGTTAGATTGTTTGCGATTCAGCCGTGGAAGATTCGAGAATGATTCACAACCAAATTCCGATCATTGAAATATGCCAAATAAAGCGGAACTAAAACACAGCGCGGTCACGGGACGCAATGAGGAATGGACCGAGAGTAAACATCATGCTTGTCATTACCCAGGTAATGTCGATGCTCAACTCACAGCTCTGGCTGAACTCATGCAGCTAGATAAAAAAAAAAAAAAATCCTGACTGCTACCGACAGCCGCTACAAACTAAGCCCACATAATGCTACTTTGATATCACATGTATAAAGAACTAGATACAAAATGACAGACTCAGCGGCATTAGCAGCACATGTATTGAGAAGTAGATGCGAAATGACAGACTTTGTCGGCTTTGGTAAACAGCCGCCATATTAAAGCAGTAGACTTCCCTGGAAGGCTGTTGTAGCGAACCTTCTGAGAGAACCTAATTTTTATTAATTATCCGATTATTACCCTTTGCCTTGGCAATGGTTGTACAACCCCGGAGGCTCGACAAATTTTTTTCAAAGGTGCCGATTTTGAAAGCCCATGGGGAGGGTGTGGTGGCGGTTGTAGGATTTTTCTTAAACTGGGGCCAAAAAGGGGCGCTGTGTAACTCTCAGGAACCAAGTGTTGCTGTTCTGTGTTTGTTTTGGTCACCAAGGCAAAATGAAGATTATCCTGCATCTTTTTAATAATTCAAATTTAATCATGATGTGTGCAAATGACTTCACACTAAATTTAATCATTTTTTTTGAAAAGCAATTTTTAACAGAAAAGTATCATTAATATTTAATATGCTCTAGAAACAAAATTCTCATTCTCTCTCACTTCAGAAAAGGATTCTACCATTACCATGCTTTGTAATAAAATGGGAACTGGGGCACTTCAGGGGCCATTCAAATTAGAAAGGGGGCCAGTTCCCCTATGCCCCCCACCCCCTTAAACCGCTACTGGGAGGGTGCATTCCCGTCAGCAGTGAGCGCTGGCGTCGTAATAGCATTCTGTTTGGTGGACGTAGACACAAACGTCACGGCAAATTTGGGACACACGAAAAATGGGTCCTACACTTCCAATTGCAAAAATGAATGAGATCTCTATTAGGGCTGTCAAACGATTAAAAATTTTAATCGAGTTAATTACGGCTCAAAAATTAATTAATCGTAATTAATCGCAATTCAAACCATCTATAAAATATGCCATATTTTTCTGTGAATTATATATATATTCTGTAAAATGTTGGAATGGAAAGATAAGACACAAGATGGATATATATATACATTCAACATACGGTACATAAGGACTGTAGTGGGCATTTCACTCTACTGTCATTTAAATCTGTCTATGCTGTCCTCACTCCGAAGCGTCTACTTTTTCCAACGCTAGACAGCTAGTGAACGACGCCTTAATAATCAGACTTCTTCCTTTTTCATCTGATTTATTAATAAATTGGCCTCAAACCATTGTCCCCTTTAAAACTACAAAAAAAAGTACACAAGCATTGCATTAGCAACAACGTTAGCTTAGCACGCTATACAGGTTAACTAAACATAAACAAAAAGCGTCTCATACAAAAAATATAACATTTCGCTTATTAACATAATATGTACATTCTTTACAACAACCATACTTACGGACAAATCTTGTCCAAGGATCATATAAGCACAACAGAGACGTCGTGCAGCCATATTGAACGAAAGGAGAAAAACAATAAACCATGTCGCAAAGCGACCACAAGAGTTCGCTGTTAGCACAAAAAGCCTTGCTGTAAAACTTATCAAAAGGCAGAATACTGTCTGAGCGGGACATGTGCGTTAATTGCGTCAAATATTTTAACGTGATTAATTTAAAAAATTAATTACCGCGCGCAAAATGCTATTCCAGAAAAATGGGTCCCACACCTCCAATTGCAAAGTTAAATGAGATCTTTATGTAAAATTGTCAATTTTTGGAGATTAGAAAAAGTTCCTCTAAGGTTGTAATTACATGAGACACCATTTTTCTCTGCATCCCTCAGGCAAAAGGAAAACCCTGATGCACCAGGACCTCGTCAAAGCTAGCAAACGGCTGTCTTCTGTCGACAAGCTTTCTGAGGTTCAAAAACAGAAGGGAAAGGTTAGTGTTGGTTTGTTCATTACTTTTACAACTTTCATCAAACTGCTCAGCGAAACTCACCCTTCTGCGTTTACTCTCAAAGTTGAAAGAGTGTGCTCGGCCCAACCAGAAATTCTACGAAATGATCCAAGACTACCGAGAGACCTTGGAAAGCCTTCCGATATCAGTCAGCGATGTGGTGCGTCCATCCTCTAGTACTATCTACAAGTGAATGTTTCGTTGCTGTTATGCTTTTTTTCCCCCCCTGAAGTTACTTTATATTTTGCAGATTGAGTCTCACAGAATTTGTGTGTGCGTCCGCAAACGGCCCCTAAACAAGAAAGGTATGTATGGAGAAAAAAACTGAATAGCTGTTCTGTCAAACCGTAAGACCCTTTCTTTTTCTTTTTTTTTTTTTTTTTAAATTTGTCTGTTAAGAATTGACTAGAAAGGAGATCGATGTGATTTCGGTACCTGGGAGAGGCACCGTAGTGGTCCATGAGCCAAAGCAAAAAGTGGACCTCACCAAGTACCTGGAAAACAAGACCTTTCAGTTTGACCACTGCTTTGATGAAGAATCTACCAATGAATTGGTCTACAGGTAGTGTACTCTTTGTCTTTAGCAAACCAAAAGGAAAGACAAATCTTGACTTGCGGTTGACCTGAATTATAGTTTTTTCGTACCAGTGCTTGGCGTTCTTTTGATGGTGCTTGATAGTGGGCAGAGAACTCAAATCCTTCCACAACAAGCAGCAGCGATATGATGGCTAGAACAATTCGGCAAAATGTTTCTTCCTATCCAAATGTGTTTTTCAAGGCTTGTTTGTTATACTTTTGTCGAAACGGAAAACTTAAGATGCACTTCTAGTTCGTAATTTTTCACAGCCTTGAAAGAAATAGTGCTGAATGATATGGCTTTAAGTGGTTTTTGCAGAAGGTCAATACTGGGGCTGCAGCTATTGATTATTTTTCATGTAATCAATTAATCTATTGATACTTCAAATAATGAAGTAATTGGATTACAAACATTTAATGCCTTGCAGAATAGATTTTGTAAACCAAAAAAAAGTGTTTATGCTTGCAATAATTATTTTGGCTAGCCAATATTGCACTTTCAAAAGAGCATTGATTGCAAATACAAAATAAAATTCCTTACTGCTTCTTCAAAGTATGCAGAACAGTAATTTTATTTCACAAGAGCAATAAATGCATTGAAAACTAAATTTAAATATCTGAACTTGGCATCAAATGGTATAAAAAAAATAAATGAGCATCTATGTGGGGAAAAAAGAACAACTGGCTAACTTGCATAGCAATGTTTTTTTAATTTTTTTTTTTTTTTTTACAAAGCTCTTTTAAAAAATTGTTAAAACACATATTCCCACAACAAGATACTAAATTATGAATGGATAAGGAAACATTAGGTCAAACAAAAACTTACAACCTTATGTTGGCATTAACAGGGGAGAAGATGGATTCAGCCGTTAATTATACATACTCTAAGACATTATATCATACTCACTGTTGCCACTAGAGGGCACTGTATCCACCCAAATCGATAAAACTAAATGCAAACACTTTCTAAACAAACCGTAACAATGCCATTTTAAACAAATCCTCGAAGCAGCCAAATTTGATTCGAAACTTTTTTTTCTAATCAAATTGCTCAAGTTAATCGATTGATTAATCGTTGCAGCACTAATCGATATTCACAAAGAATATCATTGAAAGAAATGTATAACACTGAACCATACCAAATTAATTTTCATTATAAACATGTTTATTTAACATTTACCGTATTGGCCCGAATATAAGACAGCCCTGATTATAAGACGACCCCCTCTTTTTCAAGACTCAAGTTTGGGGGAAAAAAAACTTTTTGAACACCAAATTTTTATACAGAAAATAATTACAGTCTATCTGAAACAAATGATTATAACAATATATTTGAGAGAAAAAGAATGTTATTTTGCCTCATTCAAATCTTAAGATCTGAACAATTAAATATGTAAACTAAAGTGCAATCACATTTGTAAATGAATGGCTTCTGGTTTTTGAAATGTGAATAAACTAATCTATTGTGATAAAACAACAAAATTGCAATAACTGCATTAACCATCAAACTGAAGTCTAACTATAACTGTAGTTTTGAAACAAATCTGAATAAGGAAAAACATTGCAATAAAATAATGCACATTAGTTGAACTTGAGAGTAGCTGAGATCTGTCATGACAGAACATCGCTTCAATGATATCTAGCGTCGTGAATGGGTATAACGTCTAGACCGTGAACATAAGACGACCCCCACTTTTTCAGTCTTATTTCAATGCAAAAAACAGTCTAATATTCGGGCCAATACGGTATATCAGTGGTTTTTAACCTCGCGAAAGGTACTGCACCCCAAGGGTTTCACATGTGCATTCACCAAACCCTTTGAAATTTGGATATTTTTTCCCCAAATTCAAACTGATATCTCAGTGAATTCCTGTTCAAAATTCTTCTCATTGAGACCACGCTACCCATAAGTCTGTTATACTTCCTCATACCAAGTGCGAGTCCATTTCCACTGAGCAAACCAGTTTTTCTTCCCATAAGAACGAGGATAAGCACCTAAATGGAATAAGCCTGTAAATTGGGGGCAAACCTGGTCTAAAATAACACTTTGCCTCGATTTAGTTGGTGTACGAAAATAAGGTTCTGAGTTTAACATTTGCCAAACCCCTGAGACTTACCGAATCCCTGGGGTTCAATCAAACCCATGTTAATAACCATTGATTTAGATTATTACTGAGCCCTCAAATGACTAGTTTTGACACTGGGAGGAGCCACCGTTGCCACTAGCTAGCTGCATGCGTGAACTGTAATGAGTAGCTTGTGCATTTTGATCATCAACAACTATTGTGACACATTAATCGTTGATACTAGGGCTGTCCCAAACGACTATTTTTCTCCCGATTAGTCAGCAGACTTTTTTAACAATTAGTCGACTCTTGTAATATTTTTTTTTTCTTAAAATTTTGTTGACTCTTGTTAATTCACAAAAACATTTTTGAACACTTAATTTTTTTATTTAAGTAAAAATAAACACATAAATAACAATAATCACACGTAAACAATTGTCAAATGCTGATAGCATTAACTAGTGCTAAAGAATGGAATGTAAACAGATTCAGAACACTGACTTTACCTTTCCAACATGATTCAAAACAATTCTTTAAAAAAAAATCTACGTGTTAAAAATATGTAGCATTAATATTATAGTACATTACTACATGTTAGGGATGCAATGATACAGTCAAGTGGTTTTTTTTTTTTTTTCTGATGTTTTTTTATTTTGCTAACAAGCAAAAATAACATCGCCATCATATAAACATTCATTTTAGTGCATAATATTTATGTGCTTACTTACTGATCTGAAGAAATTTTGTATAAAAGTGCTGAGAACAATATTCACTGTTTGTAAAGTGAGGCAGGGCACACTGTTGATTGCTACAGTTCTCTTAGCAGCTAGGTTTACCACATGAGCAAATCTTACTACGTGGTCCGAGTCCATCTGTGTCACGTACTGAATTAAAATACTTGCAACATTATCTATAGTCACTGGTATGGATTGATTTGGCCTGCTTAACTTCCATTCAGTCATGGCAGTTTTGAAATCATCAATGTAGTTTATGGACTACGTGCCCCATGATCACTCTGGGCTCACGTAGCCAGTAGCGTGGGACTTGTGTGTGTGGGGGGGGGGTCTAACTTAGCACATCTAGTTTGCGATTTGATGATATCTAGTGTGTGCTTGCGAGTGTTGTCGGCGCATTAAAAAAGTGTGATTGCGAGTGTTGTCGGAGCATTAAAAAAGTTAACAAACGCCACAGAAGTCACGTCTGCTCATTACTGCACAACACCAGCATATGACAATCGACTTTCATAAACTGGACGAGTTTGAAGTACAGCGCGCTCAATTTGCCTCTCTTGTCTATCTTTTAACCGTGAGGTAGCTGTCAGTGTCCAGCTGTCTGTTGTCAAAGTGAGGTTGTTCGTAGCAGCCAAGTCGGGTCACAATGTTTTGGCGGACTTCGTTGTAAATATCCGGGAACACGGTCTTTGTGGAATATGTACGAGAGGGGATAGCGTATCAGCAAACCCAAAATGCTGCTACACAGCGGATCTGTACGACGCTGAAACTGCGTCCTCAAACTTCTGTCTTTCCTCGCTACCCATTGATGTCATGTCTGATTCCTCTGCCACAAACAAATGCAGCGTGACTCACTCCGCCCTCCATGCAGCTTGGGGGAGGAGAGGAGGAGAGCTGCTCGCGGGGAGGAGCTGTCTCAAAGCTTTTCAAGCCACAGCCCTAAGTTTTTTATGCACCCCGGGCATATTAGCGAATGCAAGCAAGAAAGAAATCGGAAAATACATTTTGGGAGTTTTTCATTTGCTTCGAATATTTTTGCGTATTGAATTAAAGAGGACGTATCGAACGGTTCAATATAAAACAGTATTGTTGCATCCTTACTACCATGTATATGGCGGAAAACACAGACAAGACTGAGAGAGCAGTTTCTGCTCTTGTACTCCTCTTTAAAAGAAACTGCTATATTTTAAGCCAAAATAAGTTGTGTTTGATAGAACAATATGTCTATTCTGCCATAGCAAGATTCATGGCGCATTAAGCCCCCAAACTATTTTTATTTTGTCCGTTTTGCCCTGAAAACCCCGGTTTACAGACGTCGCGCAACCGCTTTTGTTTCAACCAAGCCATAAAACGAAGGTAATTAATTGTATTTCTTATTCAAAATGTCTGTCATTTGTAGCTCAGAATCATTAATTGATGTCTAATATTTAGTTAAAAAAAAGACTTTAAAAAATTATTCACTCACATATTTTAAACTTTTTTAAACAAATTAAGTCACAATGAAAAAAATGTTGTCCGTAAAAAAGTCACGGATATCGACCTCATAACTATCGCTTAATTGTATTTTTTTTTTTTTTGTGACTGTCGCATATTCTCCGGTATGTTAGATGATAAATAATCGATCCCAACATAGAAAAATTGAGGAGGAAAAAAAAAGGTTAAAAGGGTAAATATATGAAAAAGAAAATCTCGACCACTCCTTGATGTCCGCGATTTCTGCACTGCGACCCTTGTTGTATTACCATGTTTTACCCATAAAATCCCCTCAAAATCCAGCTGTGGCCATTCACAGCTGTGTCTTGACACTCAGTGATACATGCTACATGGAGTTTTTGGATCGAAAAAAGGTAAGTACGCGATAATAATTTGTTAAAGTCATGGCGTCTGTAATTCTGCTCTCACATGCTCTCGTGAGCGCTCTCGTTTTGCTGTTTCAATTTTTTTTTTTTTTTAAATCTAAAAATGCCCTCTTGTTCAAAATTGTTCTTCCCCCAGAAAATTGAAATTTTAAGTTTTCCAATGATGTATCACGCGCGCATATCGGACAATTTGGAAATTTGCCCAAATTGGGGGTCTCAGAGCGGAACTTCAAGTCACCTGAGTGTTTTCTGCCATATACATAATAACCCGTTAAAATATAAAGTAAGATTGGTGCGGTCATGGACTATATCGTAAGCAGGCCATTGTTTTTTTTTGTTTTTGTTTTTTTTTTATGTCCAAGGAGCAGAAACTAATTCTAACCATTCTAAAAAATACAATCTGCATGCTGTGCAGACTACAGAAATTTTGAGACCTACAGCTTTCGGGACCAGTAGCAGAGTAGATAAATAAATGTCCTGTGTAACTGGTGTGAAGTATGTGAAAATAACTTAATGAGGCACGTTGATACGACGCACATAAAGGCAACTTCAATTAAAAAATGTCTTTAAAAATTACAACTGGGTGGCAGCACTTCAGGCGTTTATTCACGGCCGACGTGCAGCCATGCTATGCAATCTTGGCATTGCAGAGACCGCACACGACAGTGTACCCTCCTTTGTTTTGTTGAAATAAATCCATGCTTTGGCCACTCAGGTGTTTTTTTTTTTTTTTTTTTGGCTATGTGCCGCTCTCCCCGCTTGCATCCCGAGCGTCTGCCATTCTCAACTTTCCACGCATATATTTCTTTTTAAGCCTTCATTAACAGTCAACGGGATGGTGTGCTTGACGATGCATTTCGTCACCGATGACGTTGACTACAACGACTAGTCAGGATTGCTCTAGTTGATACTACAAACAAATGAAAAAATTTACCACCAAGAGGTCGTTCGCCCATTGCTACACAAACCAACAAAGCTTGCAGAAGTTTTTTTGCAGTTGCTGTTTCTCAAGTTTATAGTGTTTTGTTTTACTGTCCTTTGAAATTCTCCAGATTCACAGCAAAGCCTTTGGTGCAGTCCATCTTCGAGGGTGGCATGGCCACATGTTTTGCCTACGGGCAAACAGGAAGTGGGAAAACTCACGTAAGTGTCCTCGAGTAAAGCCGGTGTCAAATTCCAACTGTGGCTTGATGCCTTTTCTGCTTCTACAGACAATGGGTGGCGATTTCACAGGCAAGCAGCAAAATTGTGCCAGGGGAATTTACGCTTTAGCAGGTGGGAGTGAAGGATAATGACATATCTGAAGCTTGTTTTATGCTGGTTGTTTCACAATCTCACTTTTTTTTTTTTTAGCCCAGGATGTTTTCTCGTACCTCAATCACTGGAGATACAATGATCTGAATCTGTCTGCATATGTCAGCTTCTTTGAAATCTACAACGGAAAAGTAAGTTACTTTCTCATTTGTTTGCGACCATTTGTTACAGTGTTTGTTCTTGTTTTGTTTTTTCTCTCTCCACGCTTCCACAATCAATTGTTCTTGCCTAAGTGTTTGTTGGTTCTCATTTAGTAATTTTGTCACATCCTCAATTCCATTGCTTTGTCCCGGCTTCTTTAGTCATTAGTTGTTGGTTTCTGTAGTTGATTTCTTTTGTTCTGTCCCATTTGTTCATTAAATGATTTACTTGCTCTGATTAGTTTTCAGTCTGGCGTTTTTATATTATGTCATCTTGATCATTCATGTTGTTTCTGTCTGCTCAGTGATTTTTGGTTTCAATTCTTCTTTATTCATATTTTCTGTACCTCTCTGATTTGTGGACTCATTGTTTTTCTCATATCTGAGTTGCAAGTTTCCCCTTCTTGGCTGTCTTCAGGTGTACGACTTGTTGAATAAGAAAGCCATGCTGCGGGTGTTGGAGGACGAGCATCAGCAGGTGCAGGTGGTGGGCCTGCAGGAGGTCTGCGTAGCCACTGCAGATATGGTTATTAAGATGATACAGCAGGGCACTGCTTGCAGGTATCGACCGAACCATTGTGTTGGTGATATTGCACACCTTTTGTCATTATATTCCAGCTTTCATCATGTCTATGACAATTTCTTAAAAATACTCCAATGGAAGCCATTTTCAATTTCTTATGATACTACCCCATTTGCACCCCCCCCCCCCCCCAAAAAAAAAAATCCAGAACATTTGGTCAGACTTCTGCCAACGCCAACTCCTCGCGCTCCCACGCCATCCTTCAGATTGTCCTCAGACGCAATGACCGCAACAACACGCTTCACGGAAAGTTCTCACTGGTTGACCTGGCGGGCAACGAGCGTGGCACTGATGTCTACAGCAATGACCGCGCCACATTGGTGGAGACTGCTGAGATCAACCGCAGCCTCCTGACGCTGAAGGTGCAACATTAACTCTGAAAGCTTGTAACATGGCGGTATTTAAACCTGTTCTGAAATGTTTTTGTGTTTTGTCCACTCAAATCGTAGGAGTGCATCCGATCACTCGGCATGAACAGTGATCACATTCCTTTCAGGATGAGCACTTTAACAAAGGTTCTCCGGGATTCTTTCATCGGGGAGAATTCCAAAACTTGCATGGTATGGAAATGTTTTAGACTTTGACCTTGGTCACTGCTATATAACAGACAAAGGGTGAAATAGTTGTACGCTTATGCGCATGGATTAAAGTTCTTCGTCGTAGTGATGAAAATCCGTCAGCCGGGGGGTGCTGGTGGGTGGTAATGCATGAGGGAATGGAGCCCTATAATTTTACAAGTGTTAGTGATTGTTACAGTATTTTTTTAATCATTGTTTTTGTACACAGTGGTACCACTACTTACGACATTCATTGGTTCTGGAAGTAGTCTCGTAACCTTAAAATTCCCTAAGTAGATACGGGTTTCCAAGTAAATACCCTATTCTGGGGGTCAGCAACCCACGGCTCTAGAGCCACATGAGACTCTTTTGTGCTGCCCTAGTGACTCCCTGGAGCCTTTTCAAAAATGTTAAAATATGGAATAAGATGGGATAGGGAAATATATTTTTTGCTTTAATACGATGTCTGTCAGACAAACATAACACAAATATTCTTCTAATTCATTAATATTGTAAAGAAGTTGAACTGGAGGCGGCATTTTACAACAGAGTAGTCACTTGGTGCGTCATTCTCTATAGGATACACTGAAGGGAAAATAAACATTTAATCTTCCAACTTAGTCATTTTGATAGTATGCTAATATAGATACATACAGCATGTGTTGGCTTCATTATAAGGCTTTTATTTTTTCGCGGCTCCAGACATGTTTTTTTTTTTTTTTTTTTTTTTTTTTTTTGGTCCTATATGGCTCTTTCAACATTTTGCCGACCCCTGCCCTAATCTGTTCCAAACACTACTGAAATGCCACATTAAATTTTATAATCTGGGTAAAACGGAATAAAACAGCTAAACACATTGGAATCATTCCATATACCTAACCTAACAGTTAATTTCTGAAACCCAAAAAGACTCACACGCCTCTCCCTGGTGCAGTTACAAAAGCCTGCAGCCGTTTGGCTGGTGTGATGCGAAAAATAAACAAATTACTCCGCCAAATGAGCTGAATCCGCAGTCCATCTGCATGCTGTATTGTGAGATGCTGACCATTGTGATGTCACATTTGCATTTGTCCTAAACCCGAGACTGGTGCCAGAAGTAACTCATCTTCTTGACGCGGGATTCGAAAATTGAATTTATAAAATGATCGCTTCCATTTCATTCAGGAGCATAGAACACTGTGTGAAATATGAAATAAACATGCTTTTTGGTGTCGTATGCACTTCAAGCTATTCACTTAGAAATTTCTGACTCTAGTGTGTACATGTAGTTTGCCCATCATCACTTCCCAGTTTTCATTTTTGTCATTGGCCTTGAGCTTGTATAGAACCCCAAAAGGGTCAAAATTAAATAGAAACATTGATAAATAACGGAAAATTTGTCTATTAAACCTTTAACTCCTTCAGACCCGCATTTTTTCTGCTGGGCAAAAAAATTAAAAATCTTAGCTGATTTTTACTTTGGTCGGGGTTATTTCATGCTTTTATTGGTTATTTTTAATGTTAATGTGTTTTTGATAAGAAATGAGCACTTAGGTTTGCCTTTTTGAAGTTGCGTTTTGTCTCAGCCATTTTCAAAGAGCCAAAAATAACAGGTCGTGCTAAACCTCATGTTTTGATTTCGATCGGTAACGTTTCGTCCAATCATCTCGCAGAAGTGGCAATGGCAACTAACGTCTGTGTACAGTGGGGCAAATAAGTATTTAGTCAACCACTAATTGTGCAAGTTCTCCCACTTGAAAATATTAGAGAGGCCTGTAATTGTAAACATGGGTAAGTCTCAACCATGAGAGACAGAATGTGGGGGGGGGCGGGGGGGGGGGGGACAGAAAATCACATTGTTTGATTTTTAAAGAATTTATTTGCAAATCATGGTGGAAAATAAGTATTTGGTCAATACCAAAAGTTCATCTCAATACTTTGTTATGTACCCTTTGTTGGCAATAACTGAGCCCAAACGTTTTCTGTAACAGTTCACAAGCTTTTCACACACTGTTGCTGGTATTTTGGCCCATTCCACCATGCAGATCTCCTCTCGAGCAGTGATGTTTTGGGGCTGTCATTGGGCAACACGGACTTTCAACTCCCTCCACAGATTTTCTTTGCGGTTAAGATCTGGAGACTGGCTAGGCCAGTCCAGGACCTCGAAATGCTTCTTACAAAGCCACTGCTTTGTTGCCCTGGCTGTGTGTTTGGGATCATTGTCATGCTGAAAGACCCAGCAACGTCTCATCTTCAATGCCCTTGCTAAAGGAAGGAGATTTTCACTCAAAATCTTTTGATATATGGCCCCATTCATTCTTTCCTTTACACAGATCAGTCGTCCTGGTCCCTTTGCAGAAAAACAGCCACAAAGCATGATGTTTCCACCCCCATGCTTCACAGTGGGTATGGTGTTCTTCGGATGCAATTCAGTATTCTTTCTCCTCCAGTTCTGTTTTGGTTTCATCTGACCATAACACATTCTCCCAGTCCACTTCTGGATCTTCCAAATGCTCTCTAGTGAACCGCAGACGGGTCTGGACGTGTACTGGCTTCAGCAGGGGGACATGTCTGGCAGTGCAGGATTTGAGTCTCTGGTGTCGCATTGTGTTACTGATAGTAGCCTTTGTTACTGTGGTCCCAGCTCTCTGTAGGTTGTGGACAGGTGTCTTTTATACCGATAATGAGTTAAAACAGCCTCGTTAGACATCGTTAGAAGAAGTTAGACCTCTTTGACAGCCAGAAATCTTGTTTGTAGGTAACCAAATACTTATTTTCCACTCTAATTTAGAAATAAATTCTTTAAAAATCAATGTGATTTTCTTTTTCTCCACATTCTGTCTCTCATGGTTGAGGTTTACCAATGTTGACAATTACAGGCCTCTCTAATCTTTTCAAGTAGGAGAACTTGCACAACTGGTGGTTGACTAATTTGCCCCACTGTATTTATTGGTTTAGAGACTCACGCGCCATGTCCTTCAGCAGCATGCTCAGGTCTGAAGGGGTTGAATTGTAAAATAAGGTAATATTATTATGGAAAAGACTTAAGATAAGTCTTTTTTTCCACAATGTTTTTTTTTTCCATTTCATTGTCAATTTTTAGCACAAGCATCACTTTTAGAGTTACTCAGAGAAGTTGCGAATCGGTGTGATATAGTAATGAAAGGCCTTTACCTCAGCCCGAGCAAGGATTTCAGCAGCAGTATGTTTTTGACGAGATGCTTTTTGGAAATTTATGTTTATCCACACTACCAAATACTAACCAGCTAACCAGACTTCACAATCCAGCCAATCACATAACTGACTCCGCCTTATGTATTTGATTGACAGCAAAAGCTTCATTGTGCTGGAAAACGACATTATGGGGGAAAAAAAAGGCCATTATGGAAAAAGACATGGAAAAAATTTTGTGAAAGTCTTTTTAGCTTGTAAAAGGATATGGATGTAATTCTTAAATCTTTCATACATGCCACAATTTGACTTCCATCATCTCTGATTACCTTTCACTGCACATAATTTGTCCATTCTGCTGAATTACTTATCTTCCTGTCTTTCCTCTTAATCAGATTGCAATGGTGTCGCCGGGAATGGCGTCATGCGAATACACTATGAACACACTACGTTATGCTGACAGGTATGTATTTCATGTTAGATGCCTTCTTGAAGATTGGATTTGATGTGCTTCAATTGCTGAAATGCTGTTTATGGAATAGAGTTAAAGAGCTGAAAGAAGTCTCAAAAGCCACCGGAGGGCCCATAACACTGCAGCCAGCAAACAGCTCTTCAGAAGAGGTCAGCTCGGTGTTTTGATGTACGATGATGGTGAATGGACGTACTTGGAAATTTTCCAGTCTCAAACACCTGTTGTGACTCTTGTCATGTGTTAAAGGACACCACTGTGTATGATGCAATAAGTCATGTGGCAGACGTGGAGGAGAAAGTATATGGAGAGCTTCAGGTAGTCTTCACTTGTCTGCGTAATCCAACATTTTAAATGACAATGTTAATATTTTTGATTGTTAAGGAGATTGTTCAGAGAGCTAGCAACCTTGTAAAATCAATGGAGCAAACCACGTATGACAGCGAGGCAGGACTCGCCCATCTCATGGACTTTAACCAATTCTTGAAGTCTTCAAGGTTCCCGGGTTGGTGCAAATCAATTTTAATTCACACATTCCCAAGAAATGAATGTGGGAATTCTCTGCTCAAACTAACATGTCCTTGTTGCTTCAATTCCATCAACAGAAGTATTGCAGGCTTTGCAGTCAGCTATTTCGGGGGAGAAGAGAGCCAAAATGAATCGCTGAGTGATAAAAAGAGCTGTTTTAATAATGTTTATTTTATTATTATGAGCACTAATAAAGTTTTGTTTATCTTGTGTTTGCTGTGATTTCTTTGAATACCTAACCCTAATACCTTTTTACCCACTGCATATTTTTACACATTACTGCTGGATTTCCTAATTTCATAAACAGGAAAAAAATCCCACTGTAAATACAGCTATGTATATTCTTTCATAGACCCAGGAAATAGTAACTACTATTATCAACGTGTTAAATTGTTTATACCATACCTTTGATTGAGGGAACAATACTATGAAGCATTTTTTTTTCTAATGAAATCCATGGTGACAAATCTGCCAACAAACCTCTCCTTGAAATTGTACAAAATCGTGTTCGATAACTGAACGCTAGAGGCTGCTAAAGCTGAATAGCAATAGTTTGGAAGCTAGAGAAGAAGACAAGGTAGCCAATCCACCAACGCTGGGGGCGAGTTCGTGTTTTTAAAAGTTTGAGTTGACAATAGATTAGTTTTCTTATTTTAACGGCAAAGCAATTAACACCTAGCTAATACTCAACCAAATTGTTCATATTGTAACTTTTAAAAGACTTCAACGACGTTACATCTCAGCCACCTGTTTATGGTCGGAGTGCTAACATGCTACCAGCTCTTTGATCGAAATGTATCGTTTATTAATAAGGTGTTCAATTACCAACACTATGGACTCCCGTTTTAAATTTAAAAGTAGTTGGAGACCCTAACCACTTACCATGGTAAAAGTTGTTAATTTAGCTTGTGTAGTTCGTCTGTGAAGATGATTGAAGAGACTGGATGGACAAGTGATGGAGTTAAAGGCGCATGAGACAACAAATGGGTGAGTCCATGGTATAGCAGAGTACCATAACCCTTTATCATGCTGTTATCTAAACCATTAGTTGCAATCAGTGCGCGTTATTAGTGCGATCAATGCCACATTGAAACGAGCATTTACGGTCAGTCCTCCCATTTCAAATGAATCGGACGGCTAACGTCGTCCATAGCAGCCAATGGGAAATTCCATATTTGGGGGGGGTTCAACCTTGGATTAGGCTCGAAAGCCATTGCACAGAATTTAACGAGAGAAAGCTTTGACATAACCAGAGGAGGGTAGTAAAGCGTTACATGTACTCAGCTACATTTACTTGAGTAACTTTTTGAGAAAAAAATACTTCTAAATGTAGTTTTACTAAGCTATGCTTTTTACTTGAGTAGATTTGTGAAGAAAAAACGCCTCTCTTACTCCGCTTACTTGGGGGGCCATGCGCAGCCCATCCCTCCTCCCGCCGCCCAGCAAAGGAGCCACCGTCCCCCCCCCCCCCCCCCCGGGACCCAGGGTGGTCCCCCGGGCCACCCGCGTGCCCATCCGGGTACGCCGGTTGGCCTTCAGGGATGGCAGGAGGGGCTGGAAACCAAACTTTTTTTTTTTTTTCTAACGATGCCAATACAACCCCTAGCAAAAAGTATGGGATCACCAGTCTCGGACGAGCGCTCAAACAGACATTTTATCATGTAGAACAAACTCAGATAAAAAGATTGAAAAAATAATGAATTAGTTCAAAAGTGCAACTCTTTAGCATTCAGAAACACTAAAAGAATAAAAAACATTGTGGTGGTTGGAAAATGTTAATTTTATAGCGCAAGTGCAGGGAAATATATATGAAATTGAAATCACTCCATTCTGAGGAAAAAAATAGGAAATCATGAGAAACAGAAAAATAAAGTAGCGCCACCTCTGGCTTTTATGACCGCTTGCAGTCTCAGGCATGGACTTGATGAGTATTCTTCATCAATTTGGTGCCAGCTGTCTTTGATTGCAGTTGCCAGATCATCCTTGCAGGTCGGAGCCTTGCTGTGGACCTTTTTTTTTTTTGTCTCAATTCAATTTTCACCACAGGTTATCAATAGGGTTGAGATCTGGGCTATTTGCAGGCCATAACATTGAGTGGATGAGTCTTTCTCCAAGGAATGCGTTAACAATTATAGCTCTGTGGCATGATGCGTTGTCATCTTGGAAAATGACAAACTTGTTTTCAATGGAAGGGATAAGAAAGCTGTCTAAAATTTCAATGTAAACTTGTTAATTTATTGAAGCTTTAACCACAGCGATCTCCCCAGTGCCTTTGCCTGACATGCAGCCTCATATCATCAAGGAGTGAGGGAATTTTGATGTCTTCTTCAAGCAGTCATCTTTGTAAATCTCACTGGAACAGCACCAAACCAAAGTTCCAGCATTATCACCTTGTCAAGAGTCAAGAATCTGCATTGGACAAGGTGATGATGTTGGAACTTTTGTTTGGTGCTGTTCCAGTGAGATTTACAAAGACTGTACATTTTTGGATGACTAATTTTAATTGAGCGATATCATTTTGAAGTAACGCTACTCTTATTTGAGTATAATTTTTTGGCTACTCTACCCATATTTGGCTGTAAAGTGCACCACATAAAACCAAAACAAAAGTACAATAAGGCTAATATAAAACACAGGTGACAGTGTACACAGATTGGGAATAATATCAATAAGTAACTAGCAGCAAGTGGAGGTATAGTGGTACTATAAAAACGGTGAATGAAGTACTCACTTTTTTAAAGTAAAAGTACAGATACATGTGCAAAAAAATACTTAAGTAAGAGTACAAGTATCTAAGAAAAAATGACTCAAGTAAAAGTACCAAATTTTTGTCTTTAAAGTTTGAAAGTTGTAAATTGTGGACAAGAGAGAAAGGGTTAAACTGTTATTGGGGGCCTAAACCAAAGTCTATTTCTCTTTTTATTGTAATTGTTATGATTTTGTTTTATTAAGTTTTGTTAATTCATGAATGTGGCGGAAAACACAGACAGGGCTGAAAAAGCAGTTTCTGCTCTTGCACCCCTCTTTAAAAATAAACTGCTGTATTTTAAGCCAAAAGAACTGTTGTGTTTGATAGGACAATATGTCTATATGCTGCCATAGCAGATTAATGGCGCATTAGACCCCCGAACTATTTTTGATTTGTCCGATTTACCCTGGAAACCCCCGTTTACAGATGTGGCGCAACCGCTTTTGTTTCAACCTAGCCCCCCCAAAAAAGTTAAGTAATCGTATTTATTATTCGACATGTCTGTCATTTCTAGCTTAGAATCATTAATTGATGTCTAATATTTAGTTTAAAAAAAAAGACTTTAAAAAATTATTTACTCGCATATTTGAAACTTTTAAACAAATTACGTCACAATGGAAAAAATCAGCGTCTGTAAAAAAGTCACAGATAAACTACCTTATAACTATCGCTTAATTTTTTTTTGGGTTTTTTTGTTGTTGTTTTGTTTGTTTTTTGTTTGTTTGTTACTGTCACATTTTCTCTAATATTTTAGATGATAAGCAATCGAGCCAAACAAAGAAAAATCGAGAAAGAAAAAAAAAAAAACGTTTAAAAGGGTAAATATAAGAAAATGAAAATCTCGACCATCCCTATAGGTCTGCGATTTCTGCATCGGGACCCTTGTTATATGGCTATGTTTCACCCATAAAATCCCACCAAAATCCGGCTGTGGCCATTCACAGCTGTGTCTTGACACTCGGTGATACATGCTACATGGAATTTTTGGATCGAAAAGAGGTAATTTCGAGATAATCTCGTTAAAATCATGGCGTGTTCAATTATGCTCTCGCGTGCTCTCACCTCCAGTTAGGATTTTGCTGTTTTAAAAAATAAATTGTTTAAAAATACCCACCTGTTCAAAATTTTTCTTCCGCCCAAAAAATGAGATTTTAAGATTTCCAATGATCTATCACACTCCATATAGGACAATTTTTAAACTTGGCCATATTGGGGGTCTCCGAGCAGAACTTCAAGGCCCCGAGAGTGTTTTCCGCCATGTGTGTACTCATTAAGAAAATATGTATTACTGATGAATGATTAATCATATTAATTATGTATGTGTATATATATGATAACTGTTGAGGACATTAAACGTTTGGATCATTTTTTCCACACTTGCATATCAAATGTTAATAAATTTGTGGCCTACATGACCCAAAATGTGTTAACCACGTATGAGGAAGCCAGTTTTTTTTTTTTTTTTTTTTTTTTTTTTTTTTTTTTTTTTTTTTTTTTTTTTGGAGTTAAATTCCCGAAATCAATCACTTGCCCCATACATGGTTAAAATACCATGAAACATTTTGCCATTTTTTAAATGTTCCAATGAATTTGTTAATAAATTAGCTCAACATCTGATATGAACACTTAACCTGCTTTACTTGACTTTAGTTCAAGCTGTCCATGAGATGGAGTCTTTTTCTACAAGGCGAAAAATGGTTCACGCACGCCAAGAAAATGCCCATCTGGCCATGCAGGATGTTCAACTCATGAGTGAGCTGGATTCTACTCCTTATGAATTTCTATCCGCCAGTTCTCAGGTAAAAAAAGGACTTCGGAACAAAAATGGAAGCAAATACTTGATGTAATAATGGACTTTCTTTTCAGGATCACCTGCGATGCTCCATGGTAGGATCTGCCAACAGTATATCAGTTTTGAATGAACAGATATGTCACCTTCAAGCTGAGGTGGAGACAAAAACTACAGAATTAAAGTAAGTCATGACATATACTCATGAAATTGTCCCATTTTTCACATACTCTAGTATGTTTTATTAGGCTATTATTTAACCCAAGAAGGAGATTTTGAAAGATTTATTCTCAGTACAAATGATCACTTTTTGTGTTTTACAGGGCAGCAAAGCTGAGGGCCGAGCGTTGCCAGGAGGAAGCGGCTGAAAGTGAGATCATGATCACAACTTTGACTGAGGAACTAAGCGATCTCCGAGAGGAGCTGGCCATTAAGACCAGCGTGAGCAAAAGGTAATGGTGCCTTTACCAGAGCTATTTATGGTGTGTTCTACAGGCTTTGTTTTGTTTTTAACAGGGCAGAACAACAAAGAAACCAAGCTTTGGAGAATGCCGAAAAACTCAAAGAAGCTTTCAAGGAGTACAAGGCCAACGTTGCTATTAAATTTCAAAAGGTAACGCGCAATCTAAAAAGAATAACACATTTGAGGTAATAATCTTAGTCTTGAGATTTTGGGCATTCTGTAATTCGATTTCCAAATTGTGAAACCTTTTTCTGTATATGGCTTGATTTTTTTTTTCTTTTTTTCCCAGGCCTACATTACTATAAAGGCTATTGTATTCTATGCTATCCTAATTAACAATTGGAAGAAGGATTTGTCTGAAATCCCCTCTTGGGGCTCATTTGCATAATTTTGTATGTATTTTTTTAATTTATTTTTTTTACTGACCCGTCACAAATTTAAATCCTAAAATTAACCCCAGTTTGTATCGAAAATTGACATGAGCAAGTTTAGATGTTGCAAGATCGTGCACTATAGTAAGAATCTGCTGCTAAATGACAGCCATTGTATTTGCGTAAAAAACATGTATACATATATACATCTTGAACAATCGGGGACAGCTACCAAACATAAAAATGCGGGGCCTGCTGTATTTTTAAAACTGTAAGAAATTGCAATTAAAGATACAATATTACGCTTCTTAGTCCAAATTATTATTGCTATCATTCATCAATAAAAGATTAACATTAAATACTATCTGACACTTTAAAAATACAGTTAATAAATGAATAAAATTAATACATTTTACACGAATCCATCCAACTTTTCACTTCGGAAACAAACTGAGCTGAGGCGTGGACTTTTTTTTTCCACCTATTTTTTAATGTCTTTTGAAACATGAAAAACATTCAAACACATGTAATTCACTGAGAAAGATATAAATGCATAACTCATAACAATTTTTATGATGTAGAAAAGGTAGGTAGGTAGGACATCCCTGGTTTGAAACAATATACAGTAAGTAAGCATTGCTTGTACATTCTAGGTGATGGAGAATGAGGTCAAATTAAAAGAAAGTCTGACTGATTGTAATCGAGAAAAAGAAGAGTTGCAACTAAAGTGTGCTGACCTGGAGCGAGAGAAGGCTGATAAGAGTTATACAATCAGGTACGCATCTGAATGCTTATGTCTAGATATGGCCTGATATCAGTTTGTAACGGCATGATACCTTTGAGCACCCTTTATAGGGAAAGTGAGTATTTTTGTAATAAAAAAAATAAACGTATCCCCCTCAAACACCTGGTGTCCATATACTTGGACATCACATTTTGGGTCATGTAGGCCAACCGTAATATGATCATTTGGTATACAAGTGTGGCCAACATGACCTAGAATGTGATGTCCACATCAGTGGTGGCAACCTCTTTATACTATCCGATCTGATTTGCGGTATAAAACTCATTGTAACGATTATCTTACAATATGGTGATAAGGAGTGCGACAATATATCGAAAAGGTGATGTACCGTGATGCTTAGTAGTCTGAAAGGTTATTGATATGCTCCCAAGGGCATTGGGGAAAAAATTGTTTATTATTGGGGGATTGGTGTTAGAGGTGGAAAGGTGTAGTCCAGTGGAAAACCTTTTGGTAGCAACCTTTTGGCGCCTTTATTAACCAGTGTAGGGCTGTCCCAAACAACTAATTTTCTCCAGATTAGTCAGCAGAATTTTTTTACGATTAGTCAACTAATCTAATCTAATACAGGTACAATGTATATATATGTATATATATTAGGGCTGTCACAATTATCGCGTTAACGGGCGGTAATTAATTTTTTAAATTAATCACGTTAAAATATTTGAGCAATTAACGCACATGGCCCGCTCAGAATAAAATGACAGAAGTGTAATGTCCGCTTGTTACTTGTTTTTCTTTATTTGGCGCCCTCTGCTGGCGCTTGGGTCCAAATGATTTTATGGGTTTGGGGAGTGAGCATGGTGTAATGACATGAACGATGGCGAACTACTTTTTATTTTTTGATTGAAAATTTTACAAATTTTAATAAAACGAAAACATTAAGAGGGGTTTTAATATAAAATTTCTATAACTTGTACAAACTTGTACAAATCTTTAAGGACTACAAGTCTTTCTATTCATGGATCGCTTTAAGAGAATGTTAATAATGTTAATGCCATTTTGTTGATTTATGGTTATAATAAACAAATACAGTACTTATGTACCGTATGTTGAATGTATATATCTGTCTTGTGTCTTATCTTTTCATTCCAACAATAATTTACAGAAAAATATGGCATATTTTATAGATGGTTTGAATTGCGATTAATTGCGATTAATTACGATTAATTAATTTTTAAGCTGTAATTAACTTGATTAAAATTTTTTTTATATATATATATATATATATATAAATATATATATATAAATATATATATATATATATTATTTCTGTGTTTCTTTTACTAATTTAGTAAATAATTTTTTGTTGATGCTAATTAATTTACAAAAAAAATTATTTTGGAACGTTAATTAAATTCTTTATTAACGTATGAAAATTAAACAAATAACAATAGTAAATCACAAACAATGAGGTCAAAAACTGCTGGCAAACATATAGTATTAATATTATAGTATACTACTATATGAATATACATTATAATATAAAGTAAGTAAGATTAGTGCTCGTTTTAGTCATGGGCTACATACAGTAAGCAGGCCTGTGTTTCCATATATTATATGTATTTATATGTATTTTTTTTTCCCCAAAGCGGGAGCTCCCATAATCCTAATAAATACAATCTGCATGCCGTGCACAGCTTTCGGGAGCAGCAGCAGAGTGGCTAAATCCGTGAAGTACGTGAAAAAAACTTAATGACGCATGTTGATACGACGCACATAAGAGCAACTTCCAATTGAAAAAAAGTCGTTAGTTATATGGACTTACAATCTGCCAGCTTGTTGTTTCTTGTCGTCTTCCAAAATTACACCTGGGTGACGACGCTTCAAGTGTTCGTTCATAGCTGACGTGCTACCGTGGTATGCAAGGGCAGCATTGCAAAGACCACACACAGTGGCTCCCTCCTTATTTTCATTCAAATAATTCCAGGCTTTGGCCACTCTGTTCCGCTTTTTCGGCTTTATGCCACTTTCACCACTTGTATCCCAAGCGATCGGCATTCTCAACTTTATCCGCATGTATTTTTCTTTTTTAACCCGTCATTTCCCCGTCGACGCATTTACATCATCGATGACGTTGTCAACGCCGAATTGTCAGGACAGCTCTAAACCAGTGACATTAAAACGATATATCGATTCTTGGCAGGAGCGTGTCGATAACCTATTAAGATACAAAATAGCGCGACATAGTGCCATGATATATTGTCACACTCCTTGTCCTGTGGACACTAGGTCTCAATTATAATAATGTATTTTTTAAATTGATCATTGTTATAATTTTATAAATATATGTTTTTGTGAAAAATAAAAATAACTTTAAGCCAAATTAATACAATTAAAATGAATGAATACACAAATAGATTCTGGTGCTCCCTGTAATTCAATTTTTTCTCCTTTAAATTTCAGTGTTTAAATTATTGCCTGCTATTGACAACAATAGATGTCCAATTCATTTAACATAGAAGGTCTTGCTATGAATGTTCATCCTTCAGTGCCATTGATAGCACTTGAAGTTCAATCTGTTTGTACTAGAGGGGCAAATGAACGAACGTGAATTGCAGTCACAGTGTTTACATTGATGCTTACTTCAGGAATATTTTTCCCCCTCTAATCCGTTACCATGACCTTCTCACTGGCCTTGTAGCCAATTAAAGGAGGAAGTAAGGCAGAGTAAGATCACTGCTGCTGAGCATTTGGACCTTCGAGCCCAGCTTGATGATGCCGGGCGTCGGAGCGCAGACCTCCGCAGGCAGCTGACAGAGCGTAGCGATGAAAGCAGGCAACTGGTTTCACTGCGCCAACAACTGGAAGATTTGCGAACCCTGACCAAGAACCAGGAGCTGAGCCTCGACCACAGCCGCAAAATAGCTCTGCAAAGCCAAACAGAGACCGCTAGCCTTGAGGGAATATTAGCACTGCTGCATCTCAGAGAGGTGGAACAATAACTTTGTTTACACCTCACATGATTTTCTTTATAAGTGTTTCATAACTTATATGTTCAATTATTTTTCGATTGATAAACATGACATAATGTTTGTTTATTTTAGGATGCAGTTGGACAATTGTGTGCCAAGCCTTGCATGCTGCCTCCGGTGGATTATTCAAGAACTGCACATATAATTCAACTTAAACCCGGTATAGTTGACACTGTAACTTCTTTTTAGGAATTTCCCCGATCCGATCACATCATTTTCAGAGGATCGGAATCGGGTAAAAAAGATCAGGTTGTCAAAATGTATGTATTTGTTATTAAGTATTAACTCGTCTGCCAACAATTGATTGGGTGTCTATCGCCGTCAATGGCCGTGAAATATGATCGCTCAAATGCCAGCCTTCCCAGGTGAAATAGATTCGATGTCTATAACTTTCATTGGCAGTGAATGGTATAGCTGCCGCAAACAACAAAATAATCACGAGCCACGGTATATTGCGAAAATAGTATATACAATACTATATACAGTATATTTATATTATATTTTTACACTACTGAAAACCTTGCAGAACAAAGAGAAGGTCCAGTGACAGCAAAAGGTCAAGAAAATCACAACCAAAATAGTTCAATTTATCACATCACCATGAGAGCATGCAAACTTCACTTAGGAAGCCCCAAAGTCGAAAGTCAGCCATGAACCATGGAATTCTGAAGCAGACTACACACCATTAAACCATTTAAAAATATACCATGAAACCAATACTGTAGTTTTCTTTTTCTCAGGTGAAGGTTATCAGCATCTCTTACAAGTTCTTCAAGTGAAGGAGGCCGAAGTGACAAAACAGAGCCGCCTAGTCGAGAAACTCCAGGACCGCGTGAGCCGAGGCCAAGAAGAGATTCTGTCCCTGCGTGCCTCCTTGTCCCAAAAAGCTTCCAACTACCAGAACCTCCAAACGGAGCTGATGGACAAGGCCAACCACGTCACAGCCTCGGAGAAAGAAGTACCATCACTTTTTGGTTATGTATCTGCTTCTGTTGGTCATGGGTCAAATTTAAACACTTGTGGTTTCATGGTTTACATCAGCACCTCGTCAGTTTTGCATTGTTTTTTGTTTGACCTCAGCTAAAAAGGAAGAGCGCTCGAGTGGCTGCGCTGGAAAAACAGTTACAGGAGAAAACTTCAGCCTACAGTCAGGCTGCATTGAAGAATACAGAGCTGGAAAAGCAGCTACAGGTACGAACAGGTGCAGCTCAATGCATTAGACTACTGGACAATAGTCATCTTTTTTAGTCATTTTTAAGGCTAGGCGAGTTAACTGACAAATTAATTTACTATTTTAAGGGCACATTGGCAGCCAATGAGTTAATATATTATTCATATGGCAGTACATTTAAAATAAAAGTGTGGTAAATACTATTATACAGAATATGATGTGCCAGTATGATAACTTCAAGCCAAAATATCACGGTTTCAAAACAGGAGTAGAAACAAACGCACACATTCCAATCAGACACCGTGCCAAAAATATTATTAATAGGAGCGATAATATATAATGTTATCAGATTTATTGGGATGACGTCATAACTCCTATTATCGGACCGATAATTATCAGACCGATAATTATCGTGCACCCCTAGAAATTTTTTTGCGATTTTGAAACCTTGACGTTTTCATACCACAGTATACACTGAAACCGGTGAACAGCACATGTCTAATCGCAAATAATCTCACAGGTAAATCACTGCCAGCCTCTTATAGTTGAAATGGATTTGACGTCTATCGCTGGCAAAGATGGTCAATGACTCGTATAGATGTGTTTATTGAGAGTCGGGGCAAGAATCTCATCATCCTTTCCCTGATGGCTGTTTGATGGGGGCACGGATGGTCCGGGAGACCGCCTTAGGTCTAGGGAGGGGAATCGAAATCCGATTCCAATTCGGAACCGGTTTCGAGTGTTTCGAGGCCTCGACATCACAATGAAAAAGCCTTAACGATCCCTTTAACGATTCCAAAAGACGCGTATTGCGTCGTGACGTGTCTTGTTGTCCAGACGCATCAAACTAGCATGGCGCCAAGAACCACTCGCTCCAAAGTTTGACTACACTTCACCAGGAAAGAGTGTGAAAATGAAAGGTTACGAAGGGTAAGCACAAGCATTGCAGCCATAAACATAACAATGACAGCACGTAGGTTCAAACGCTCGAAAGTGTGTCTTCACTTCACGAGGAAAAATTACAACAAAGCGACTTGCAGTCATTGCAAGGTGGAGATTTGCTGACTTTATTCAACCATCACTTGAAGAGTGAAACTAAGAATAGAAATGAAACAAATCAATTTCGTCCCCAATAACAAACAGGTTTGCATCAACGTAAATAAGTGATGATGAGCTGCTAATAACAGTATGGTTGGCATTCGTTCGCTAGCATTAGCACATCGTTCAAACCACTACACAACTGGATTTAAGTGTCTGATCGCGAGTGGAAACACAACAACAACAACACAAAAGATGATACATACAGGCGTTGCCTCTGTAGATATTAACATTAACAAAGAACGTTGGCTCGTAGAAGTGTTTCCCTCTCTCACTAACTCGCCCACTCACTTGGATGCGGCATTTCTTCTTTGGGTGTAAGCGCGCTCTTCTTCACGTGAGCGCGTTCTTCTTCAAGTGAGGAACACTTGAGCGTGTAAGCGCCACAAAAACTAAAAGGCATGCAATTCAATGTAATGGTAAAATAATACACGTTAACCCAGTGGTCCCCAAACTGCGGCCCGCGGCCCAAATACGGCCCGCCTCCAGATTTGGTCCGGCCATTTTGAATTTTTTTTTTTCTCAATCGTATTATTTTCTGGCCTTTTCCTTGAAGAATTCAGAGAGGGTTATTTGATTTGGCACATCATAAACCCTCCAGACCATAAGGACACTCAGATTGCAATTCTCCGTGTCTAAGCAGTTGAACAGGACAGGTTTAAAAAAAAAAGGAAAAAAAATAGTTCTCAAGTAATTTGATAATCGATTCACTGTCAGTTAGTTGATTAATCATGAGAGCCCTAAAATCCTATTACTAAATTTTTCATCAAAAATGAAAAAATAGTCAAAAAGCATTTCCTGTTCTTAACTCATTGACGACACTAGATTTCTAATCTAATCTAATGAAGGGCTGTCAAATTGGATTAGACATCTAGCGCCGTCAATGACAGTGAAACATAATCACTCAATGTTGGCCATCCCAATTCAAATTTGATGTAGCTTACAGTCAATGTGAGTGAGTTAATGTAACTTTCTATGGTATCCTAATTCATTGGGTTTTCACGTATATATATATATAGTGGTACCTCGAGATACAATCGCTTCAACACACAATCTTTTCGACATCCGACGTAAAATTTGACTCTCCATTTGTTTCTACATCCGACAACATGCTCTAAATACGACTATCTATGACAGCACTGCAGTTTGTTTTCCCGCAAGACCGACGTACAGCAGATTTTCTAGAGAGAAATCAACATGGTTCCAACAATGTTAGTGCAGGTGGTGAAAAAAAAAGGTGATGCTTACCATTGACATGAAGATGGATATGATGAATATGATAGAAAAATGTGAGCGGTGGGTGCACATCCGTGATATGGCTCAACAATACAGCCGTAGATGGTATATCTCGGTGGTCCTCCTCCGTTCGCCAGTCTTTATAAATTAAGGTGGCATTTATTATTGTGGTAACATCGCCAAAGAAATCACCAGCTTCATCAGGTTTCTAATCATTTATTTCAACTTGTGCAACACAACACGCCTAGTGTCCCCTGCAGCAAGAAAAAATGAAACTAAAAACGCGCACTCTGCCAAAGCAGCCACGCGATGCGTTCAGGTACACCACGCAAACACATTTGCCACATTACAACCCGGTTTGTTACATTATGACAGGTATTACAATTATTGCTATTATTATATTATTATTACGATTTTTATTCATAATTTATTTGTTCTGCTCTTTTTAATTTATATTTGCAATCGCAACATCAGTATTTATTAAGAATTTAGTGCACGTTCTAGTAATTTTGCGAAATGAATTCATGGAATTTTAATGTATACTTATTGGAAAATCCTGCTCGACATATGACCATTTCGACTTACAAACAAGGTCCTGGAACGAATTAACTTCGTATGTAGAGGTACCACTGTATAAGAATACAGAATATACTGTGTGTTTTAAGCAAGTCAGTTATTTTATTTTCATTCCTTGTTTTTATTCATTTCTCCCTGTGTTTGATACAGGAGAAGAACATCACTCTTCAGCACTACCAAACACTGATGAATAAAAAGCAAAGAGAGTACCAGCAATCATTGGAGAAGACAAAACAATCACAGAGTCAGCAATGCACTGAGCAAATGCACCGACTAGACGTGGTGATTTGAATTTTTTGGAATACATTTGCATTATTTTGTAATCATTGGAACTATTTGAAGAGAAAAATAAATAGAAAATCAAAGTTAAATGTGAAATTTCTTCATGTTTGCAGCTGCAGTCGTCTTTGGAGGAGGCTCATTCTCGAGTGTTAGAAATGGAGAAAGAGCTGAGCTCTCTCCAGAGAGAAAGAGACGAAGCTCAGGCTGCCTGTTTGAAGCTTCGGACCTCGGTTGAACAACTCACACAGGTAATTACTTTTCTTGAGAAAAACCTAGAACCACACGATGTTAAAACCACTGGCTGCGTTTTGGTTCAAGGAGAAACAAATTGAAGCGAGACACCATGAGGAATTGCTCCAGAGTTTAAAAGAGCAAGCCGCTGAGGCTGCCACCAAGGTCAGTTTAACAACATTCAGCAGCACTCTAATTCTAATCCATGACCTTGTAGATGAGATAGAGCAGAGATTGTAGACGAAACACACTGTTGTAGAATGATGGAAATAAAACTAGGAGTGGGACTATTTAAAAAAAAAAAAAAAAAATCAAATTTATTAGTGTCTTTGTAATTATTTACTCTTGATAACCACATAATACCATTTTCCCAAGAGTACATTTTTTAGGAATTTAAATAGATCTCAGTGAATGACTGAATCAAATATACACGAACAGAAATATTGTTAACACTTCCATATGAAAAAAAAAATCTGAAAATATTCCTGCCAAATTTGAAACGACATGCTGTGTCACTGCAGGACCTTTTTCTCCAACTACAGTATTACTTAGTGGTTAAACAAACAAAAAAAACAAATAAATAAATTGCTCAACAATGCAAGAAGAATGTCAAATCAGGGTATTTTTAGTTAAAAGGAAGAAACTTTCATAACATTGCAGTTAATCTATAAAAAGAGCAGCCTTGAGAGTGAGCCAACTTTGAATAGCCTACATTGTTGCACTCGTGGGAAAAGAACAACTCTTGGTTCATGACTTTTTGGTTGATAGTTGACATAACATGTTTTTGGCCATGTACAAAGATCGTATGCCTCTGAGTGTTATATATGTCTTGTCTATATCTGTCTTATGACACGAAATGTGATAAATGAAATGAAGCAAAGTCTTTGCTAATTGCAATACAATGGCAGTGAATGAGGTAATTATCACAATGTGACCAGAGCCAGCAGTCAGGATTTTGATGGCGCTGGGCAGATTACAGTTGTATAACAACACACAGAAACTGAAAAATTGCATAAAATGTGGAGTAAAATCTGGACAGCTAAAACAAATGATAATATTAGACTATTAGAAAGATATTATTACAATTTTATCTAAGATGTAAAAGACGCTTGGTGCTTCTGATAGTCTTTAGACCAGCAAATAGTGATGTCACACTCAAAGACCAAAAGATTCTGTCGATTTTGCGCGTGTTGACTTTGACATCAGGAGCATGAGCACCAGTCGACTCTCTCCGCCTGCCGAGAGGAGCTGACTTGGCATCTTCAGCAGATGGAGGAGATGAAGAAGAGCTATGAGTCTGAGCTACAGAGATTCAAAGACAAGGTCCACGAACAATATTTTCTCACTTTTCCCTGAGCTTTTTCTATGATTGTTCACTCATCGCCCTGTTTTTACCTCCCCTTCAGGTGTGTTCCCTGCAGGAAACGCTAAACGGTGTCACTCGCGTGGCTCAGAGCTCCAGTGAGCAAAACCTACAGCTTCAGCTTTCACTACAACAGCAGCAGACGATGCTGATTGAGGGCACAGCCCGCATCGCTGAACTAGAGGAGAACCAAAGTCAACTGCAAAAACAAGTAAGTGAAAGATGGCCATCTGGTTGAACAAATGGTAATCGCTAGGATTTATTTATTCTGTTTTGCTCAGCTTTAGCTGGTGAGAGTTTTTACTGGTCTCATGAGTTTTTGGCATCATGTCATCATATAATTCCCAAATCTATCAATGGCTTCGATTCCATGGACACTTTTATTCGGAACAAAAGCCTGACAGGAATAAAAATGTTTCATGTATCACCCCATTCTGAATATTCTAACCTGATCCAGCCCCTTACGATCAAAATTCTATTCCAAACGAGAGGTGGTATATGTGGACTGATAATCCGATCGGCACGCATGAGAACATTTTATTCCAAAATTTCGGAACAAACCGCGTATGTCGTCTGTGACGTCAGAAAATGCCTTTTATTGCCTTTTAATGCCTTATTGTTCCTGGAAACCAGTAGAAGCAAAGCGAGTGGAAGACAGGGAAGGCGCAAGACTAAACTGGTCTGTATCCGAGATGAACAAGTTGCTGGCGATATTAAAAGATCTTAAAATTTTTGAAAAACTTGATGGTAGAAAAACGTGAAAAAAATAAATGAAATAACGTTAATGTTTAATGTAGAAATGGACAGAGCAATGCTCTGTTGACACGGAAGTCGGTATGGCTTCTTCTACTATTTCCGGTGTGTAACGTCCCCTCACTGTGGCTCTTGGCATGATCTGCACAAGGAGCAGACCACACAAAATCACACTTAACAAGTCGCTTTGTTGCTGCGAACAAAAACATGACCCATTGACTCCAACGTCACCATAGACACACACATGAACCCCCGCATGTGTTTTCATACATTTTTTCTGTGCTTTCATGCGCACTCCACACTTCCGCGCATATAGAAACAGCTGAGGCAGTGTCTGCCCATATCAAAATTTGGTTCCGACCCAAAAAATTGATGCTTGAACACTCAAGTCCTAATCGGATTAATATTTTTAGTATCCATGAAAACAGTAGGGGTGTGTCATCTTAGGCACCCCACGATTCGATTACGATTCAGGGTGCTACGATTCAATTATTGAACGATGATCACGGTATTGATGATGATCACGGTCATCACAGTTATCGATGCATCGTACATTACTAATTAAGAAAAGTAGCCAAACAAATTTATGTCCATTATTTATTTAAAATATCCTAATGATTCAACAGGAACGATGGAAAAATGCCCAAAGCTGCCCTCAAACTGCTATATATATATATATTTTTTTTTTTTTTGCAAGAAAGTGCAAAAACATTAACCATTTTAAAGGCTGTACTTATTTCTCAACATACCCATACATCACACAGCTGACCTTGAGATACTCTTTTTCACAAGAAGGTGGAAAAACATTAACTGTTTCAAAGGCAGTACTTATTTCTCTCAACAATACAATAAAATGTACACTGGTGGAATGAATTCCACATTTTCTGGAAACAAACAAAGGGTCTTTAGAAATAAGACTTCTTTTAACCAATATACTTTCTTTTTACAGATTTCTGTACTATTTTGCATGTACGTAATGTTACTGCTGTACTTAATCCTGGTTTTAAATGTTCTGCATCTGGAGTAATTCATGTACAACACCAAACAACGCACAACTTGACATGGAAATACATGTTAGCGAAGTCGCTAATTAGCATAGCGTTCGGCACTAACTAGTAACATCTCAAAAACAACAACAATAAAAGCCAAACAGTACAAGAGGGTTCGTGGACTCACTTCTGATAGACGGACACGGGACTTTGCAAAACACTAGGGACTTTTTCCAATTAACATGACTTGAACCTACTGCTGCACAACTGAAAGACAAGGAGCAACAAACTATCTCTCTCCCACTCTCGCTCTAAAAAATAACTTGCACACAAAAGCGCAACTGCCGGTTGTCTGCCTGTCTCATACACAAATTTATTTTCCACTCTTTTGAAAAGGAGTAAACCTCTTGCTCAGTAACTGACAGCATCCATCATAACGTTGTGCGTGCTTCCGTTAAAGGTGTCCGGGCGGCAGACGTGTTTTGAATTTCGTTCCGCTATGAGCGACTGTCATAAAGTTATTAGGGAAAAATCATCATTTTTGAACATTTATGAATCGTAATCGAATTGTCCGTGTCAAATCGCGATGCATCTAATAATAGATTTTTTGGCACTCCCTTAGAAAACGGTGCATCCGATCCTAATTTTAATCCGAAACCTGATCAGATTAAGGATATTTTGTCCAGATAAACGTAGCCAGTGTAAATGTCTCAGATTTTGTATGAAAACTGCTTTGAAAAGCTTGATATTTGCCAAATGTTTAATCAAGTGAAGACACTTAATTAATAAAAAAAATTCTGACCCTTGTTGATTGTGGTTTGACTACCAAACAGACAAACTGGGTACTAATACACGCTGTCCATTGAGCTCGAAAGCTTTAATCTGATAATAAGACATTCCTTGCAAGGGCAAAAGCAGTTTAATCTTGTGATCACATGAATAGCGCACAAGTGTTTATAGCTTGGAACTTTGTGTCCTAGCTCTCAAAACAATGATGTTCATTTAGCGTACTGAGCTGGACAAAGTTAAGCATAAAGTTCTGGTAAGGATGATAATTGTGTTAGAATTCATTTGAAATGACAATGTAGTGTAAAGTTGTGGTTTAAAACGGTATTAGTGCTAAAATTACTGTGAACAGACAGTACAGAGAATCCAGAAGATATTTGTTTTGCAACATCCATTTAATTCATTAATTGAAATATACTAGTATTTATTTGTAGTTCTGTTCAGTCAATGTTCATACCCAAATATTTTATTTGAAATCATTATTGACAAAAATAGTCAAATTATTTAATATTTCTTTAATCATGCAACACTGCATAACAAACAAAATGCTTCCTGGATAAAAATAGTGGGATTACTAAATTTGGGCCACTAAAAAAGATAAATGAGGTCAAAAGGGTCAATTGGGATACAGTAACTGGCCAAAATGTTAAAATCCAAGCAATTAGGGCAAACATTAATATTAACTGAAATGGAAATGGTTATTTCTAAGCAAACATATCTACCTAAAAATTGCCTACCATTTCAAAACATAAATGTGTAGGCAAGAGCTGTGACATAATATGTTGTTTTCAATGTATTGCGTAAATCCTGGTGTATTGGAAGCGGACAAAATGCATGATTACATAGCGCTATGAAACATTACATAAGCGGTGGCACTCACTGATATATCCATACCATGTCAAATGTAGCAACTTGTAAAACTGATATTACATAATTACACTAATGTATCTTTGTAATCAAACTTTAAGATTAAATATCTTGAATACTTTAGCCAACCAGCACTAAAATCTTTTATTTTCCAATCCATGTCACCACAGCAAGTTCGATTTAACCATTATCTCTGAAGCATAATGAATATTAAGGCGGAAAACACTCAGGTGACTTGAAGTTCCGCTCTGAGATCCCCAATTTGGCCAAATTTCAAAATTGTCCTATATACATGTGTGATACATCATTGGAAAGCTTAAAATCTCAATTTTCTGGGGGAAGAAAACTTTTGAACAGGGAGGCATTTAAAAAAAACTTTTTTTTTTTTAAACCGCAAAACCCTAACTGGATGTGAGAGCGCGCGAGAGCATAATTAAAGACGTAATGATTTTAATGAGATATTATTATTACCTTTTTTCAATCAAAAAACTCCATGTAGCACCGAGTGTCAAGACACAGCTGTGAATGGCCACAGTTGGATTTTTGGGGGATTTTATGGGTGAAACATGGTCATATAACAAGGGTCACGATGCAGAAATCGCAGACATCAAGGAGTAATCGAGATTTTCATTTTCATATATTTACCCTTTCAAATGTTATTTTTTTCCCCAATTTTTCTTTGTTTGGATCGATTATTTATAGTCTAAAATATTGGGAAAAATGCGACAGTAACGAAAAAAATACAATTAAGCGATAGTTATGAGGTAGATATCCATGACTTTTTTACAGACGCCAATTTTTTCATTGTGACGTAATTTCTTTAAAAGTTTAAAATATGCAAGTGAATAATTTTTTAAAGTCGTTTTTTTTAAACTAAATATTAGACACCAATGAATGATTCTAGGCTAAAAATGACAGACATTTCGAATAATAAATACGATCACTTACCTTGTTTTTATGGCTAGGTTGAAACAAAAGCGGTTGCACGACGTCTGTAAATGGGTTCCCAGGGTAAAACTGACAAATTAAAAATAGTTCGGGAGCTTATCTCACTATGAATCTGCTATGGCAGCATATAAACATATTTTGCTATCAAACACAACAGTTCTTTTGGCTTAAAACACAGCAGTTTATTTTAAAGAGGGGTGCAAGAGCAGAAACTGCTTTTTCAGCCTTGTCTGTGTTTTCCGCCATATATATATATATATATATATATTTTAATTTTGTAGACCACTGTAATTGGTAATTCATTGAAATTTTATAAATAAAATAATATATGTCATTGAAATAATGATCATACATTTCTAACTCTTCCAGTGCTGCTCTATTTTGACTAGGAGGATGGCTGCCAGCCTTTCTAAGTCAAAATGGATTGGATGTCTATCACCGTCATTGGCACAGAAACGTGATCATTCAATGCCTGCCATTCCATTTCACGGATTTGACGTCTATCACTGTCAATGGCAACCACTGAATAAACACAACCCCCCCTCCCCCCCAAACATTACTCTTGCTCAAATGAAAGAAAATCACAAGAAAGCATTTTATGAAGTAATCTTAGACATAACAGCAGGGTACCCGCGGGCCCTTAAAAAGTCTTAAAATGTCTTAAATTTAAAATCCGGATAATCAAGGTCTTAAATTGTCTTAAGTTTAACAATAGGTATCACATTTCCAGATGATGTGTTTAATGCCACTGAAATCACTGCAGTCTGAGTAAAACTTGCAATGGTGTATATTTGTTTTATAAATGGCCGTGCACAAAATACAGGAGTTTGGGATTAATATATGTTATATTATATGTTGTCCGCAACCCCAGCATACGTCAGCAACTCGTAGCCCAAAGGGTTATCGATATTCTCCTACCAAGAATCGATATATCATTTTAAAAAGGTGTCACAGTTTTTTTAAAAAAAGGGTAACCAAAAGGTTGCTACCATAATATTCCATTAGAATAGTGTTAGCTCACTGGCTGCCATTGAAGGCGCTGGACATTCAATTAATTTTGACTGGATTGGGCGTCTAGCCATCAATGGCATTGAAAGCAGAGCATTCACAGCCAGTCTTTTGTGGGCATTTACAGATTAATTCCTGTTAATTTTAGGGCATTTATAGGTTATTTCCTGTTAATTTTAATTCACTCCCTATTCAGTTGGAGACATTCTTGAGTCACTTCCTTTTAGTAACCCAAAATCAACAGGAAGTGACCCAAGAATGCCCCAAAATCAACAGGAAGTGACCGGTAAATGCCTCAAAAGGAAAAGGCAATGATCGAAAATCAACAGGAAATGACGTCAAATGCCCTTAAAATGAACTCGTTGCTTGGCATTGGCTGTCACTGATGGCTATAGACGTCCAATCAGTTTGAAGTGAGAGGAATGACAGCTGCCACCTTCCCAGTTCAATTGGATTGGACGTCTACCTGTGATAAACTCATTCCAATGGCGTACCGCAAGCAACACGTCACTTCCGCTCATTAATATTCATGACGTTAGCTACTGTTGCTAAGGAGGGACACGCCGACGTTTGTCCCTAATAGGAAATGAATGGAAATCGTATACGAAAGAGATGTTTACAGAGCTAAACCTACCAATTCTCTCCGAAAATGATGTCCCTGGTGCCAAACTCACTGGCAAATAGGGATGCACGATATCCATTTTTTGAAACCGATATCGATAACTTCCTGCTCCTCAAGGCCGATACCGATACAATAACCAATAATACATAGAGAATTTTAAAATCTATATTCACCTGAGTTTTTTAACATCTGTAGGTCAAAAATACTAGTGGTGGATTCAGCATAGATTTGCCTTTGACCTAATCAGAATTTTCATGATGACATGAACATTATTATAATGAACAAAACAAAGACGAGAAGCGTTTTGACTTGCCCAAAAGTGCCCATATTTATTTTTTCAAATAAATATAATTTCAGTCAATCACAGCCAATCAGTCAATATCATTGACGATGTGTTTCCCTGAAAAATTAGCACTGAACTTATAAACTGTAAAATACAAACATTTGCTAATTGCCATAATAAGGTTTAACACTCAGTGATGGAAAAGTACGGCCTCAGGAACAGTAACAAGACTTTGCATACTCGCAAAACACGAGTGGAAACAAACGCACACATCCCAATCCACTGACACCGTGCCAAAAATATTATATATTATCAGGCTAATAAATAATGTTATCGGATTTATTTGGATGACGTCATAATTCCTATTATCGGACCAATAATTATCAGACCGATAATTATTGTGCACCTCTACTGGCAAAGATGTGGAAGAAAATAAAAATGTTCAGTTAAAGAGATGGCTTGAGTGTCGAAGGCTGAAAAAGACGAAAAAAACGAGCCAACCTAAGCATAGCCTTAGCTTTTTTATCGACGCGACTGACAATGACATTCTCCTGTTTCAACAAGCTATCCTTTACCATCAGCCCTGTCTTTCTTGTATATCCTCTGGTTGTCCTACGTCTCTGACCATTCTTGGGGGTAATTTAGTTAGCTTTGTGTAGCGATCGCTTTGTCCTCTGAAAGACAGTGCCAACCCAACAAAATGTTTACTGCATATGAAATGTGAATGGATTCACCGAGCTGGCGTTAAAGTCCGTGCAAGTTGATTCGGTCTTCACATTTTTTCCTCCCGAGTTTTTGGTTTCCAGAAACGTATGAAGAAAACATCCTTCATATGTCGTAATGTCTAGAGTCGTTTCTACAAGTTCCAAAAAAGCAATGTGTGATCGGCATGTTCGTTTTTGAAAGATTAGCGGAGAAAAGTAGCACAAATTACGTTGTTTCTATTCGAGGGCCGGTCTATAATGTCCCACTTCGGCTTTACTTCCGCTTTACGATGCGACGTCACGGTCTAAAAATAGCATGCGGGCGGTACGTCATTCACAGCAGAATGATGAAAAGACTTTTCTCTTCATTAGTTGTTTGAATAATATTCTAGAATGATTTCCTGACCGGTGTATCGATAATAGTTGTATCGCCAGATCGTGATATCATCGTTATCGTGAGCCTTGTATCACAAATCGTATCGCGAGGTAGACTTTTTCATTAGGGATAATGGGGGTCAAAGCCGTCGAGTCACACATGAGAAGAGAAAAAGACCAGTTACAGTGAAAGAAATTTAGTTTTTTTCTTCATGAGACATTGTTGCTATATGTTTTGGTCTTAAATTATATTTTCAAGGTCTTAAGAATGTCTTAAAAAACCTAAAATTTTCTTTTTCAACCCTGAACACTTTTGAAACTGTTGTCATACATTTTTTTCAGAAGATTTTTTTTAATTCTTAATTTGTACAGTCTAAAAAAAACAAACTTTTTTGTGCTTTATGTAGGTGTCTAATCTGGAGCTTCAGCTCGAGCGATCTCGGACGTCTCTGCTGGGTGAGGCGAGGACCAATGAGGAAAAAGACAAGAGCCTACGTGATGTGAATGACAAGAACATCAAACTGTCTGCGATGCTCAAGTATGAACAGCAGTGACATCACATAAGTAGATACACAAAGTTATTTAATTATCAAATCCTGCAGCTGCCATTTATATAAGATGTTTTCTTGTGACTGACGGGGCTTTTTTTGCTTCAAAATGCTAGGCCAGTTGATAATCAAATAATATGAGCGTTTGTCTCATGATTACACCACATCCCACAGTAGGCGTGACAACGCGTCTTTTGCTCTGCCTCTCACATCCCTCAATATGTGCGCGTATATAAGCGAGGATCCGCCTTGGTTTAAAGCCATTCTTTCACCCCGTGGAAAATCACTTTGGTTAATTTCATTTTTACATGACAAGTTCAAACATTTTGAAATATTGCGGAGGTTTCTCTTTATAAGAAAGATGGGTGCTGTACTCATGATAAGGTGAGGCGAATATGACTCTGGTGAATGTTATGTTATTGACTGTGTGATTTTGCTTGTTGTTCTTCACATTATTAAAGCCAAGCGACAACTGATCTGAAAAATTACCAAGTGGAACTCATGTCGAAGGAGTCGGAGTTACAGAATTTGCGGAAGGATGTCAACATCAAGACATCTCAGATCAGCATCTTGGATGAGAATCTGCAGCAAACAAGGAGCATGTTGGAAAGCAAAAATGATTTAGGTAAGCTACATGCAGTGATTGTAGGGGATATGTTCCAACTCACTGCACTATTGAGAGACCATATTCCAGTGTTGCACCGATACCAACTCTGTGGTATCGGCCGATACTGTACCGATACCATGTTATACTGTATGTGTATATATATATACTGGACTGTCTCAGAAAATTAGAATACACAATATTCTAATTTTCTGACACAGTCCTGTACATTAATCCACCATTTAAAGCAGGGGTGTCCAAACTTTTTGCAAAGGGGACCAGATTTGGCGTGGTAAAAATGTGGGGGGCCGACCTTGGCTGACGTCCTTTACATAGAACAATATACAGGACTGTCTCAGAAAATTAGAATATTGTGTATTCTAATTTTCTGAGACAGTCCAGTATATATATTTTAGGGCTGTCAGAATTATCGCGTTAACGAGCGGGAATTAATTTTTTAAATTAATCCCGTTAAAATATTTGACGCAATTAACGCACAAGTGCCCCGCTCAAACAGATTAAAATGAGAGCACAGTGAAAGGTGTACTTGTTGTGTTTTTCTGAGTTTTGCCGCCCTCTGCTGGCGCTTGGGTGCTACTGATTTTATAGGCTTCAGCACCCATGAGCATAGTGTAAGTAATTATTGACATCAACAATGGTGGGCTACTAGTTTATTGTTTGATTGAAAATTTTACAAATTTTATTGAAACGAAAACATGAAGAGGGGTTTTGATATAAAATTTCTATCTATCTTTCTATCCATGGATCGCTTTAACAGAATGTTAATAATGGTAATGCCATCTTGTTGATTTATTGTTATAATAAAGAAATACTGTACTTATGTACCATAAGTTGAATGTATATTATTTTGTATAATTATATATCGTTTGACACTAATATATGTATATATATATATATATATATATATATATATATATATTCTCAATTGTTACTGAAAGTATGAAAATGCAGTCCAAGTGTGAGCATGTCAATTTAGCAGCTGCAAAAGGGTGTATACATTTTTTGGGACACCCTGGATATATATTTTTCTTTTAACACACAATTACTGCATACTCACTTGAATGTAAAGCCATTTTATCATGGCTTGGTCAGACACCGCTTAACTCATTGTCAGTAATTGGTGGCTCAAGATGTCCAATCCATTTGAAGTGGGAGGGCTGCCAGAGAAAGTTCATTCATTGCCACCCTCCCACTTCAACTTGATTGCACGTCTACTAGTGATAAATTAATTTCAATTCATGGCCGAGGCATGAAAAGACCTTCATCTCTGGCCAAAATGGCTTCTGCGCAACCATGTTTGTAAGAGCGACGTTCCCATCAAAGTCAATGCATTGACATTAAAACTAAGACATAATTAGCTTATTTCTCAACTGATTTTTGAAAGATTCTTCATAAATGTCAAAGCATCTGCTATTTGCTCAGTGGCTGCAATTGAAGGTGATAGATGTCTAATCCATTTGAACTGAGAGGTTGAACGTTCACCCTCCCAGTTCAAGTTGATTTGACGCAAAAGAGCCACTCAGATCACTCACTGCCAGCCTCTCCTAGTTCAAACAGATTGGACGTCACACCGTCAATGGCATTGAAAGCTGTTCCTTCACTAGACGCCTCTCTCTCCTCCCATTAGTAGTTGACCTCGAAGAGAAGCTCCACCGCTGCGAGGCAGACAAGCATAACAGCGTCCAGAAGGTCCAACTCCTCGAGGAACAACTGCAGACGGTGCAGGAGGAGCTAGCCGAGACATTAGCTCAACTCCGCTTGCTCAACGACGTCCTGCAGAGGACTCAAAGCATCGCCGACGAACGACAAGTGGAGGTGGAAAAACTGAGCATACGTCTTAGGTGAGGTTATGCTCGTCTTGACGGACGCACTACGGACAAGATTTGTGTCACGTGTTTGAAACTGCTCTTTTCTGGATCCATATCATGTCAATTTTGTACTTTTTATACTGAGTTCATATGATGTAACAGTTTTCATGTGTGTAAATTATGTCATCTTTGCCATATAAGGTGAAAAATATCTTTTTGTGTGACAAATGTGTCAATTTTCTGAATCATGTTCTTTTTTCATTTCTATTTTTAAGACGCTACATAGTGTCCTTCTGATCTGTAAAGTTGATATGTAACCCATTGCCTGCAGCTACAGTACATGAAGCACTCAAGGGAACAAAAAGTATAAAGATTTCACTGTGACTACAAGACTTTGCTTCATTGGTCTTCATACATACTGCTTGTTATGGTTTCCAAAAACAGCTTTCTTCCTTAAAAAAAAAAAAGTCCAAGAATCCTGTCATAAAAGCACAAAATGACCCTAAATATCACAATTCAGGAATTATTCACGTGAGATGAATTGCGAGTAATTGCATTCTTTATGAAATGATTTGAAAAGTAGCATTCGGCAAACTTTTTTTGTTTCAAAATGTACTGCTATAATAATAATATATTCATTTATTTTAACTCATTGGCTGCCATTGATGGCGATAGACGTCCAATCCATTTAATTCCACACGTGTGCGTGTTTGCAGTGAGACCCAGCGGGAGTTGGAAGACAGGACTCATGAGGTATTAGACATGGACATTGCCCTGAAGGAAAGACAGGGAGAGCTCCAGCAGAGAGCAGCACTGGTAGAGAATAAATAAACTATGGAACATTCACTATTTCTATACAAAACATTTACACGCTGATATCTTTACATCTATTTCTCAGCTGGGACAGCTGAACGTGGCCGTCCAAGAACACAAGCAGGACATGGAGAATAAGGTGAAGACCTTGGAGCAGAGTCTGGAAGCCAAAGAGGAAGAGCGAAGAAAAGCGCAAGAGGAGCTCTGCAAAACAAAGGTCAGGGATACAAAAAGAGGCGTAACATGGATTTCACTTTGTCCTTGTGCTGGCGATATTGGATTTTTTTTTTTTCTTTTTTAAACACAATATAGGCCATTTTATCTAACGTACAAAACTAGACATTTATACTATTCTTTTTTTTTCTCTGCCCCCTTTGTTTTGAATTTACATGAATCCCACCAAAATATATATGGCAAACTTAACAATTGAAACTAATTGAAACTAATTTTTATTATTTCATCTTATTGTTACAATTCCAACATAGTTAAAAGGACATGATGGCAAATCGTTGCTTTTTCAACACAATTAAAACGACATTCAAATTAGATAAAAGTTACAGAATTACTTTTTTTATGAAGGACTAAATGGTACAGAATAAAACAAATATTGAAAAAAATACTTAAATGTGTAATTAATTATTTGGAATGGGAATTAAATGAATAAAAACCATTAATTCATTAAAATACTAGCCCATTCAATTTTAATTAAAACATATTTCACTATTTAATTAATTTCATGGACGTGTTGCAGCAGCACTTCATGAATTTATTCATCAATTCATCAAAATCAGTGGGCGGGACTAACACCCTGGATTTTTTTACCAAGCACATCAAACCAAGACGGGGGCGATTTTAGATGAACGATGGTTGCAGAGCCCGTAAACATATTCCGACACACAAGGTGGTGCAAGTGGAGGATGAGTGACAGCAAGTTTTGCTCATAAATTCATGAAGTGCTTCAACAACAAAGAGGTGAAATTAATCTAACAACTTCTATAAACTCCTCTTTTTTGCACAGTACATGTTCTTGGTCAGCAGGTGCCGCTTCCATGTAATCAGCAAGGTCTAAAACAGGGGTCCCCAAACTTTTTACTGTGAGGGCCACATAACTTTTCCCTTCTCTGATGAGGGGCCGGGGTCAGTTTGTAACAGAAAAAGTGTGACGATTGCAGGAGTGCCTAAAAGTAAAAATGTATTGTTTTTCAGAAAGCCACAATCAAATAACCATTTCTGGATTCTTCACGGAACAAAAGTAAATAATTCAAATAACCATTTCTGGATTCTTCACGGAACAAAAATAAAATAAAAATAATATTATATAATATTATAAAATATAATAATAACACTTTTAATTAAATAGATAATAACCAAATAACCCTCTCTGGGTTCTTCACAGAAAAAGCCAGGAAATAAATAACACGAGTTAAAAAAAAAAAAAATTTGTTCAGGGAGCCAGACCAAATGTGGATGCAGGCCGTATCCGGCCCGCGGGCCGTAGTTTGGGGACCCATGGTCTAAAATCTCTGACCAACTCCTGAGAAAGTTGAAGTATATCCTCCTTAGACAGCATGAATGTTGTCTGACTTCAGACGACAGCAATCAATTAAAGTTAGACCATTGTTAGTCCCGCCCACTGACATTGATGGGTGAGTTTGACAAATAAAATTAATTCATGTGGAGTGCTGCAACGTGTGTCCATGAAATAATGATTTAGTGAAACAATTATATGTATTTACATTAAATGAGCTTTATTTTAATTATTTAAAGTGCATACGACAGGATTCTAGTTACATCTCAGATGCAATTGTTGGCTGTTTTCAACAATATACATTGAAAATAAAGACATTGATTGACTGAAAATGGTTCAAGATTAGATGAAATGTCTTGTTTTCTCATGTATATTTATAATTGCTCTTCACCTAAAAATATATTTGTTTTATCCGATTACTCGATCCGATTATCTATAATCGATAGAATTTTCAGTCGATTACTCGATTACTAAAATATTCGATAGCTGCAGCCCTATTTGACATAATAGAAAACACGATGTTTACTCACTTCCTCGTAAGTCCAGTGGTCCCACAGTAGTAGGGTTTGTTTTGGCCAATATCCACCAGTGAATGGGAACCTTTTGAAACCTCAAAAAGGCTCACACGCTTCTCCATGGTGCAGCAAAATTTTTCTGCAGCCGTTTGGCTGGCGTGATGCGAAAAATAAATGAAATAATCCGCAAAATCAGCTGAATCCTTAGTCCTTCTCATAAAACAGTACGGCTGGACAGCGAAGAGGACTCCTTCTACCGTACACATCACAGCGCCCTCTTTCACTACTCGAGACTGGAGCCGGAAGTCACTGATTTTCACGGCGCGGGATTAAAAAAAACTAAATAAATATAGTGATCGCTTCCACACACATTTCCATTTCCATTTCATTCAGGAGCATAAAACACTGTGGAAAATATGAAAAAAAAAAAAGCTTTTTGCTGTCATAGGCACTTTATTGGCACTTTTATTTATTTAATTACCGGTACTATTTTAACTCGTGAAACATTTAAGTATTTATTTTTAAAGATGTATTTATATATTTCATTCTGTCCCTTTTGGACCTCCATACACTTTGGTTGCCAATGACTGCGTTAGATGTCCAATCCATTTCATTTGTGAGGGTGTGCGCTGCCACCCTCCCAGTTCAAATGGATTGGATGTCTACTAGTGTTAAACTAATTATTAAAGATGGACGATAATATCGGTTACCGATAATTATCGGCCGATAATGGCAGTTATGACGACACACAGATTATCCAGATTAAAAAAATTCTACCGATAACGCAATCCGATAAATATATACTTCATTTAGCCTCCAAATGTGCGCAATCGACGCAGTTTTGTCCAATTATGCACTGCCACCTCACCCCCTCCTCCCTCTGAAGTCCCTGTCTCATGAGTGACGATTCACACGAAATGCTTGATATCATTGCGGCTCCGTCACGAGTGTGCGTTTTCTTTTCCGTGTGTGAAACAAATAACGCTCTGCCCATATACAAAACATGTACTACAAAAGTTCTACGAGACGGAAAGAAAGCGTCCTCATTCAACACCACTAACCTGATCAGCCATATAAAGCTGTATCACAAAGATTTGCGGAATGAATACGAAGGTGCTGCTAGTGCGAAGGCTAAAGCTAATAGTAAACAAATGGAAAGCTACGGGGTTTGTGACGATCAAAGACACTTTTAGCAAGCAGCCATCAGCTCAGTCTCGGGCACCGCCGCCCCACTCATCTCCAGTTCGACTCATTAAGCACCACGGCCAGACTGAGGCCTGGCGCGGGTGCTGGTTCTGCGGCCGGACGGACAGAAGAGCACAGGCTTGAGGAGAGGCCAGGCTCGGTCGGACGAGTGACGTTTTGACTAGGGCTGTCAAACGATTACGAATTTTTAATCGAGTTAATCACAGTTTAAAAATTAATTGTAACTAATCGCAATTCAAACCATCTATAAAATATGCCATATTTTTCTGTAAATTATTGTTGGAATGGAAAGAAGACACAAGACGGATATATACATTCAACATACTGTACATAAGTACTGTATTTGTTTATTATAACAATAAATCAACAAGATGGCATTAACATTATTAACATTCTGTTAAAGCGATCCATGGATAGAAAGACTTGTAGTTCTTAAAAGATAAATGTTAGTACAAGTTAAAGAAATTTTATATTAAAACCCCTCTTAATGTTTTCGTTATAATAAAATTTGAAAAATTTTCAATCAAAAAAATAAACTAGTAGCTCGGCATTGTTGATGTCAATAATTACACAACGCTCATGGTGCTGAAACCCATAAAATCAGTCGCACCCAAGCGCCTGCAGAGTTCGACAAAACACCCAAAAAAAACCACAAGTAACAAGTGCACATGACACTGTGCTGTCATTTTAATCTGTTTGAGCGGGGCATGTGGGTTAAATGCATCAAATATTTTAACGTGATTAATTTAAAAAATTAATTACTGCCCGTTAACGCAGTAATTTTGACAGCCCAAGTTTTGACCCAAGTGACCTGAGAGCGAAAGCCCCGGATGCAAAAAGAATGCAGTTTATAGCGTTCAGTGACCAGGCGTCATGGAGGACATGGGGTTTCGGCTGCTTTTACAGCATCTAGAGCCCCGCTACTTTTCGGATGTGTGCTTACCTGCCTCATACAACAACCATTCTTCGTGAAAAACATGCCGATCACATGAGTTTTACCATGGACATAGGGATGTGATGTCAGTCATGTAAGCAGGCCAAAAGTTTACCATTACACAATGTCAATGCCATTGTTGAGATGTTGGAATTTACTACTTGTTCACATTTGATGTGGGAAAAAGAGCAATAAATTCTATTTTTGCACAGTATTATTTGCTCTTGTGTATACTTTAATATTTTACGTATATCTTTTAATAGAATTATCGGCTTGACATTATCGGTTATCGGCTCGAACGAGGAAGAAATTATTGGTTGAAAAATGTACATTCATGCATCACTACTACTTGTTTAACCATTTTCCCCAATCTGAATACTCTTGTTTCAGGACACCCATCGACAAAGACTTGAGACATTATCACAGGAACTAGAAGAAGCTCGATGTCACTGCAAAGCCCTCTCCATGCAACTTGACGCCATCAAACTCCAGGAGGATGAACTGGTAAGCACCGTCCCCAAGGTTGATGTACCCGCGTGATGGCAGGACACCGTCTGAAGTGTGAATGCATGCGCAGGGGGCAAAGCTGCACCGTGCAGAGGAGGAGCTGCTTCTGAAGGACACATGCTGGCAGGAGTCAGAGGCCCGGTTGCGGAACGCAGTCACTTCTTTGGAGCTGGAGTTGAAGGTTGAACGAGAGCAACACAACAAGGAGGTACAACGCACGATGATATTGAAAGTCAGGGTATGACAATAGCCCTGTGACCCTAACCCAAGAATCGACATATCAATTTAAAAAGGTGCCACTGTTTTTTGAAAAAAAAAAAAAAAAAAGGAACCAACAGGTCGCTACCAAAATGTTCTATTAGAATAGTGTCTACGTTGGCTCACTAACTGCCATTGACGGCGCTAGACTTCCAATGGCGTACCGCACGCAGGCTATTTTTAGACCATGACGTTGCATCGTAAAGCGGAAGTTAAGCCGAAGTGGGACATTATAGACCCGCCCTCGCATAGACTTAACGGAATTTGTGCTACTTTTCGCCAGTAATCTTTCAAAAACGAACATGCCGATCACGCATTGCTTTTTTGGAACTTGTAGAAACGGCTCTAGACATTACGACACATGAAGGATGTTTCTTCTTACGTTCCCGGGAACCAAAAACTCGGGAGGAAAAAATGTGAAGACCGAATCAACTTGCGCGGACTTTAACACCAGCTCGGTGAATCCATTCACATTTCATATGCATTAAACATTATGTTGGGTTGGCATGGTCTTTCAGAGGACAAAGAGGTAAGCCATTTTTATATTTTTAATTTATTCTTTTAGCGTAACGTTGTGCTGTACTGCTTCTGTCTGTCAATGAATGACCTGAAAAGAATTACAATGATATCTGACTGCCACTGTTACCGTTTCTGTTATTTATATATATAAACAACTTTAGTAAGGGGGAAGTGTAAATTATAGGATTAAGATGTGTTATCAATGAAAAAATTAAAAGTGTTCGTTGGTTGTCACTGAGTAGCATTTGCGATCGCTAACTAAATTACCCCAAGAACGGTAAGAGACGTAGGACAACCAGAGGATATATAAGAAAGAAAGGGCTGATGGTAAAGGATAGCTTGTTGAAACAGGAGAATGTCATTGTCAGTCGCGTCAATAAAAAAGCTAAAGCTATGCTTTGGGCCATCCATCCATCCATTATCTTCCGCTTGTTCCGGGGTCGGGTCGCGGGGGCAGCAGCTTTAACAGGGAAGCCCAGACTTCCCTCTCCCCAGCCACTTCAACCAGCTCCTCCGGCGGGATCCCAAGGCGTTCCCAGGCCAGCTGAGAGACATAGTCTCTCCAGCGTGTCCTGGGTCGTCCCCGGGGCCTCCCGCCGGTGGGACATGCCCGGAACACCTCTCCAGGGAGGCGTCTGGGAGGCATCCGAACCAGATGCCCGAGCCACCTCAGCTGGCTCCTCTCTACGCGGAGGAGTAGCGGCTCGACGCCGAGTCCCTCCCGGATGACCGAGCTTCTCACCCTATCTCTAAGGGAGAGCCCGGACACCCTGCGGAGGAAACTCATTTCGGCCGCTTGTATCCGGGATCTTGTTCTTTCGGTCACGACCCAAAGCCAGTGACCATAGGTGAGGGTAGGAACGTAGATCGACTGGTAAATCGAGAGCTTTGCCTTTCGGCTCAGCTCCTTCTTCACCACTACGGACCGGTGCAGAGTCCGCATTACTGCAGACGCCGCACCGATTCGCCTGTCGATCTCCCGCTCCCTCCTACCGTCACTCGTGAACAAGACCCCAAGATACTTGAACTCCTCCACTTGGGGCAGGATCTCATCCCCGACCCGGAGAGGGCACTCCACCCTTTTCCGACTGTGGACCATGGTCTGAGATTTGGAGGTGCTGATCTTCATCCCAACCGCTTCACACTCAGCTGCGAACCGCTCCAGTGAGAGTTGGAGGTCACGGCTTGATGAAGCCAACAGCACTAAATCATCTGCAAAAAGCAGAGATTCAATGCTGATGTCACCAAACCGGACCCCCTCAACGCTTCGGCTGCGCCTAGAAATTCTGTCCATAAAAATTATGAACAAAATCGGTGACAAAGGGCAGCCTTGGCGGAGTCCAACCCTCACTGGGAATGAATTCGACTTACTGCCGGCAATGCGGACCAGACTCTGACACCGGTCGTACAGGGACCGAACAGCCCTTACCAAGGGGCTCGGTACCCCGTACTCCCGGAGCACCCTCCACAGGATTCCCCTAGGCACACGGTCGAACGCCTTCTCCAAATCCACAAAACACATGTAGACTGGTTGGGCGAACTCCCATGCACCCTCGAGGACCCTGCCGAGGGTGTAGAGCTGGTCCACTCTCCACGGCCGGGACGAAAACCACACTGCTCCTCCTGAATCCGAGATTCGACTTCCCGACGGACCCTCCTCTCCAGCACCCCTGAATAGACTTTACCGGGGAGGCTGAGGAGTGTGATTCCTCTATAATTGGAACACACCCTCCGGTCCCCCTTTTTAAAAAGGGGGACCACCACCCCGGTCTGCCAATCCAGAGGCACTGTCCCCAATGTCCACGCGATGTTGTAGAGGCGTGTCAGCCATGACAGCCCTACAACATCCAGAGCCTTTAGGAACACCGGGCGGATCTCATCCACCCCCGGGGCCTTGCCACCGAGGAGCTTGCCAACCGCCTCAGTGACTTCAACCCCAGAGATCGAAGAGCCCACCTCAGAGTCCCCAGACTCTGCTTCCTCAAAGGAAGGCGTGTCGGTGGAATTGAGGAGGGCTTCGAAGTATTCTCCCCACCGACTCACGACGTCCCGAATCGAGGTCAGCAGTACACCATCTTCACTATACACAGTGTTAATAGTGCACTGCTTTCCTCTCCTCAGACGCCGGATGGTGGACCAGAATTTCCTCGAAGCCGTCCGGAAGTCGTTTTCCATGGCCTCACCGAACTCCTCCCATGTCCGAGTTTTTGCCTCGGCGACTGCCGAGGCCGCAGTCCGCTTGGCCAGCCGGTACCTGTCAGCTGCCTCCGGAGTCCCACAGGCCAAAAAGGCCCGATAGGCCTCCTTCTTCAGCTTGACGGCATCCCTTACCGCTGGTGTCCACCAGCGGGTTCGGGGATTGCCGCCACGACAGGCACCAACCACCTTACGGCCACAGCTCTGATCGGCCGCCTCAACAATGGAGGTGCGGAACATGGCCCACTCGGACTCAATGTCCCCCACCTCCCCCGGGACAAGGGAGAAGTTCTGCCGGAGGTGGGTGTTGAAACTCTTTCTGACAGGGGATTCTGCCAGACGTTCCCAGCAGACCCTCACAATACGTTTGGGCCTGCCAGGTCTGGCCAGCATCTTCCCCTGCCATCGGAGCCAACACACCACCAGGTGGTGATCAGTTGACAGCTCCGCCCCTCTCTTCACCCGAGTGTCCAAAACATGCGGCCGCAAGTCCGATGACACGATTACGAAGTCGATCATCGAACTGCGGCCTAGGGTGTCCTGGTGCCAAGTGCACATATGGACACCCCTATGTTTGAACATGGTGTTCGTTATAGACAAACCGTGACGAGCACAGAAGTCCAATAACAGAACACCACTCGGGTTCTGATCGGGGGGGGCCGTTCCTCCCAATCACGCCCCTCCAGGTCTCACTGTCATTGCCCACGTGAGCGTTGAAGTCCCCCAGTAGAACGAGGGAGTCCCCAGAGGGGGCGCTCTCTAGCACACCCTCCAAGGACTCCAAAAAGGGTGGGTATTCTGAACTGCTGTTCGGTGCATAAGCGCAAACAACAGTTAGAACCCGTCCCCCCACCCGAAGGCGGAGGGAGGCTACCCTCTCGTCTACCGGGGTAAACCCCAACGTACAGGCGCCAAGCCGGGGGGCAATAAGTATGCCCACACCTGCCCGGCGCCTCTCACCATGGGCAACTCCAGAGTGGAAGAGAGTCCAACCCCTCTCGAGAGGATTGGTACCAGAACCCAAGCTGTGTGTGGAGGAGAGTCCGACTATATCTAGTCGGAACTTCTCTGCCTCACACACCAGCTCAGGCTCCTTCCCTGCCAGAGAGGTGACATTCCATGTCCCAAGAGTTAGCTTCAGCAGCTGGGGGTCGGACCGCCAAGGCCCCCGCCTTTGGCTGCCGCCCAACTCCCTACGCACCTGACCCCTTTGGCCCCTCCCACAGGTGGTGAGCCCATGGGAAGGCCCTATGCTTAGGTCCGCTCGTTTTTTTCGTCTTTTTCAGCCTTCGACACTCAAGCCATCTCTTTAACTGAACATTTTTATGTTCTTCCACATCTTTGCTAGTGAATTTGGCACCAGGCACATCATTTTCGGAGAGAATTGGTAGGTTTAGCTCTGTAAACATCTCCTTCATACACGATTTCCATTCATTTCCTATTAAGGACAAACGATAGCTTGTCCCTACTTAGCAACAGTAGCTAATGTCATGAATATTAATGAGCGGAAGTGACGTGTTGCTTGCGGTACGCCATTCATTTTGACTGGGTTGGACGTCTAGCGCCCTCAATAGCACTGAAGCCAGAGCATTCACAGCCTGTTTTTTGTGTGCATTTATAGGTTATTTGCTGTTTATTTTGAGTCACTTAATTTTCATTTAAGGGCAATCACATGTAACTTCCAGTTGATTTTGAGTCGCTTCCTATTCATTTGGGGACATTCTTGAGTCATTTCCTTTTCAATACCCCAAAAACAAAAGGAAGTGACCTGTAAATGCCCCAAAATCAACAAGAAGTAACCCGTAAATGCCCTGTAAGGAAAGGGGAGTGCCCGAAAATCAACAGGAAATGACGTGAAATGTCGCAAATTTCACCCATTGCCAGGCATTGGCTGCCACCTACGGCCATAGGCGTCCAATCCGTTTGAAGTGGGAGGGATGAACAAATATTTATTCACTGCCACCCTCCCAGCTCCAATGGATTAGACATCTACTAGTGATAAACACGTTATAATACACAGCAAAAGGATGAAAATAGCTTGTTTTCTTTTGTAGGATATACAAAGGAAAACAAGCAATACTCAGACTTTGCCTTGGCTTGATTTCTTAAGTAATTTAAAACTCGCCAGTGACACCTTGTGGTGTATTACAATCACTATTTTATGTAGTTAAAGACACTGTGGAAGAACAGCTGTGACATCACCACTCGGCGAGGTCAACAATGACGACCTATTAGTTTCTTTTTTGATTGAAAATTTTACAAATTTTATTAAAACGAAAACATTAAGAGGGGTTTTAATATAAAATTAGTAAATTACTATAACTTATACTAACGTTTATCTTTTAAGAACTATAAGTCTTTCTATTCGTAAATCCCTTTGACAGAAAGAATGTTAATAATCTAAATGCCATCTTGTGGATTTATTGTTATAATAAACAAATACAGTACTTATGTACAGTATGTTGAATGTTTATGTTCGTTTTGTGTCTTATCTTTTTATTCCAACAATAATTTACAGAAAAATATGGCATATTTTAGAGATGGTTTGAATTGCGATTAATTGCAATTAATTAATCATTTTTAAGCTGTGATTAACTCGATTAAAAATTTTAACTGTTTGACAGCCCTTACTTTTTTCATAAATTAATTCATTGGCTGTCAGTGACAGCGATAGACATCACAGTCCATTTTTACTTGATCGCCGTCAATAGCAGATAAGATAATGGTAAATATGGTCTTAATCATTTGTTTTTTTTTTTTTCCAAGTAAAAAAGGAAAAAACTGTAAATATTTGTTTTAATTTTTCAAATGTTTTCGTTTTTTCGTGGTTAAAAAATGAATAAAGGAAACAGTGAATATAGCCTTTAATTTAATTAATTTAATTTAATAATTTAATTTTTACTTTATTTTTTTCAAATAGAAAATTAAACAGAAAAAACGGAATACTCTTTTTTGTTTTAAGTTTATTCTTATATTAAGATATGTCCTATTCACTTTTAATTTTTAAAAAATTGTCATTTTTTAAAATGGAAAACACCCCCAGAAAAAAGTATATATTTCTTTTTTTAATCTCTTACTCTTATTTACACTGAAACATGATTGCTCAATGTCATTCATCTCAATTAAAATGTATTTGATGTCTTGCTGTCAATGCATGTGAGTTAACAGCAGCCAACTACCACATACTCTATTTTGGGATGCAGTTGTCATATCGTGACATCGTCTGCTTAACGTTGCTCGTAAGTGACGCCTTTGATAGTTCCTAGTTCCTCCTCATGACTTAATATTCAACATTTAATTTCTACACGTCTGCTTTTGTTTAGTGTTTTGATCTAAGTTCCTTGTTTGATGGCGCCATCCCTCCCTTCGTTTTTACTACACCAGACTTCCACACACAATCATTAATGTCTTTTTTTTTCTCACTGCCTGTTTGCATAGGCTAAGGTGAACTGTATTCTATTGTGTAAAAACAAATAGTAACCTACGTATGTTCCCAATTCTACTATTTTTTCCTGGTCAGCTGGAGTCTCTGCAGCAGAACCGAGGTCAGCTCCTCAAAGTGTCCTCATACATGTCATCGACGCAAGAGAAGCTCACTTCCAAAGTCCAGCAGCAGGAGATCCAGCTAGAGCAAACTAAGGTGGAGCTTGACCGTTCCAAGGCCCAAGCCAGTCATCTCCAGAGTCAGATGGAGCAGAGCCACAGCAGGCTCCTGCAGACTCAAACTCATTTAGAGAAAGTGAAGGCTCTGAATGATGAGCTCCAAATTCAGTTGAAAGAAGCCAAAGACCAACTTGCTGGGCTCCATACTCCGCTCGGTTTTTCTCAGAGGTCCATTGAGAACTTCAGTGAGTCTATCAAGGTAAATGCAGTAATCAAGTAACTGTTAACTCAGTGGTACTGAAACCTGATCAGTGACTTAATGGCTGCCATTGATAGCAATAGATGTCCAATCCATTTGAACTGGGAGGGTTAGTAGCGAATGAACGAACAAATGTTCATTTGCTGTCAACCCTCCTTGTTCAAATGGCTTGAACCTCTACTATTGACAAACTAATTCAAATTCACAACAGAAGGTTGAAAAGAGTTACTTTATTCGACTTCTGTCATCGTCAATGGCACTGAAAGAGTTAATTGATCAGCTCCATCATTATATGATTAGAATGCACAATGATTCACAACAATTTTGACCAAAAGTTAACCATTCTAGACCAAATATGAATCATTTTGTAAATAAATATGAACCAATTTGGACCAAAAATGAGCAAATCCTGACTACAAATGAACTATTTTGGTACAAAAATTGGCAGTTTTTGACGATAAATTAACTATTTTGGACCGAAAATTGCCACTACTTCATCTTATATTAACCATTGGTAGTGAGCGTAGGACACAGTTGTACAGTTTACAAAAATCTTTGCTAATAACCAATCAAGAAAAATGTTAATTGTTGCTTTTTGATGCTAATTGATGTTGTGTTTGGTATCATATTTTTGGGGATTGAGCATAAGACACAGATGTAGATGTTAGAGGAGGATACGCCTCATCATTTATGACTAATCAACAGAAATGTTTAATGATACTTTGTTAAAATCCAATCTATTTCAAAATTGGTGAGAAAATAGTCTTGTTGAGTATAAAATATGTTGCGACTGAGTGTAGAACACAGCTGTCTGGTAAATTGAAGGTACTCATCACTTATAACCAGTGTTGTTAATAACGGCGTTACAATATAATGGCGTTACTAACGGCGTTATTTTTTTCAGTACTGGGTAATGTAATTAATTACTTTTCTCATCTTGGCAACGCCGTTACCGTTACTGAGGATGGAAAGGCATGCGTTACTATGTGTTACTATATTGGTCGAAAAGTCTGAGGGAGACGGACTCACCGAGACAACAGAGCAGAGCAGGAGTGGGGAGGAGGCAAGAAAATTGTGACGAGGAGCAAACGCGATGCTAGGTAGCTCCAATAATACATGTTGTAGCCGATAGCCTACAAACTACGCCCCCATGTTATGGTAGATATGGTAGACATGGTAGATATCACATGTACTGTATATAGATATAACTAGATGCAAAATGACAGACATGGCACTAAATGTGTTAGTAGACAGCCGCCATCTTAAAGCAGTAGACTTTTTAGGACGGCTCTGTTGCAGAGAACCTTTCTAGCGAACCTAAGTAACTTTTTATCTAAAATACTTCTAAATCGGCAAAATCTTGACTTGAATCTATCTTTAAATGATGAAACAGTTTTAAAACTTTCATATGTCGAAAGTAGAGAGAAGGGAACTAATGCAATAATGGGAGCAATTTTAACAACTTTTAACAGTTGATTCAGGGTAAAGGGTAAATTAGGGTAAAGAATTGGGCTCGGGCCAATTGTACCAAAAACCTTCACAAAAAACTTCACATAGTGTGGCCAATGTTTTTTTTTTTTGTGAGGAAAAAATTAATAAAAAAGTAATTATCACCAATTACTTTGCCAAGTAACTAATTACTCTTACATTCAGGTAATTGAGTTACTAACGCAATTACTTTTTGGGAGAAGTAATTTGTAACTATAATTAATTACTTTTTTTCAGTAAGATTAACAACACTGCTTATAACCGATAAATGAAAATGTTTATTGATACTTAAATTCATTCATTTTTATAAATGCTCAGAAAATAGTCATCATGTTTGGTGTCAAATCCATTAGGAATGAGTGTAGAATACATCAGTACAGTTTATGGAACGATACTGCATCCATTGAGTATCGAACAGGTCAGAGCCTTCAGCCTGTAGTTGCACATTAGTGCTTGTTTTCCACAAATGATTAGAACATGTTGAAACAATATAATATTTTACTCACGTAACCGTTCTTCTACCATCTTCAAAGACTGTTTTTTAACTCTCTCCCAAGACAAATCCAGAGACCATCATCTCTCCAGCTCACGACACTTCCCTCCCCTCGCCTGCATCCGACACGGGCCTGGAGCGCCTGCTTCAGAGCTGTCGCGACGATCTATCCCTCGACCTCCCTCCAAGCCTCAAAGCCACGATGAAGGATGCGCTGAGTCAGCAGCCGCGGGACTCGTCCCCCTCGGATGCGATTGACCACAGCTGGCGGGGACTCGGCAGCACTGAGCCTCCATCCAGCTGCGAGGTCTCCTTCGACCCTCTCACCTACATGGCTGGCGATGACAACTCCAGTGTGGAGCGTACCGTGATCGAGGGGGGAGACGATGATCGGGTGAGCTCATTAAAAGGACTGCTGCAGTTTGTTAATCAGACTTTAGCCAATCAGGAAGATCTGTCCTCGTGGAGCTCCCTGGGGTCATCGCAGAGTGGACGCGACCTCCAGGTAAGAGCACCTCTTTAGATTATTGGTAGCCATTGTAAAAGTATGAACATTAACTCATGAAATCGGGTGTGCTGCAACTGTAGTGCCTTGGAAGGGAGTTATTATTTAATTACGGTAGTTTATCTCTATTAGACGTCCAATCCATTTGAAAGGGGAGGCTGCAGCGAATGAATATTACCAGTTCAAATGGATCAGACTCCCTCGCCATTAATGGCAGCCAGTGAGTCAATGTGGTTTGACTCCCATTGAGCAAGAATGTGAATATCATTAATTGGCTCTTAGGGACCATTTACATGACAACGGGAACGGGGTGACAACGCAAAAACCAACCTTTCCAGAGAGCCCATCGTTTACTCCAGGGGTCCCCAACCTTTTTTGCACCACAGATCGGTGTTTTGACAAATTTTGCAACCCATCAAAAACTGCAACTATGTGATTCTGCGCATGCGGGTAACATTAAAAATGGCCACGAATGCAGCGATTCAAAAGTAAACTCTACAAACTTTCTTTAAAGAAAGGAATATTAACTTACGTTTGATCGTGGATGGATATGTAGAAAAGTTCTCCTCAGACCCATCCTGACATGTTAGCTACACACCGCTCTCTCACTGTTAACGCCTTCGCCGTGTTGTTAAGCATTAATTAAGAAGCCCGCTTCACAAAGATACGATGTTGGAAATTGTAGCAAGGTTTTCAGTGTTCTCGTAGCGCTGTGAGGATATTCTGGAATGACTTTAATTGTCTCAAATGTACGTTTAAGGTCGCCGTCATTTGCGATCTCTACAAGCTGATCCTCCTGTTGCACAGACATGCTTGAATCACTCTGTTTATTCACAAACGGGTCATCAATCCACTCCTTCGCAGTTTGTGGGTCTTCGAGGTTGTAGTCTCATCTTCTGGCTCATCAGGTGCCCTTTTTCGCCATAAAAAAATCTCTCCAAAGACGTCTGTTTTCCAGTCATTTTCGCCCGTGTGGGGGAACAAATGTGCTGCACCCGCGGCCTAGTCATACGTTATTATGGAGGACAAGCGTACATAGATATATATAGCAAACAAGATGTACTGCTTACAGTCCAATCAATGGATTTCTATGACGACATTCTAATCTATACTGTTGTATTATATCTGGAGTAGACAGGGATATTGATGTGTTAAGCAGGGGCACAGGCCAAAGTTAATTCGGCCAGAATGCGATCGTAAATAAAATATTATCTCTGTGCGGCCCGGTAGCAAATGCGCCACGGACCGGTAACAGTCCGCAGCCCGGCGGATGGTGACCCCTTGTTTACACGGCGACTGTGTTTCGGTGGGCTGAAAACGCAAACATTTGAAAAAGCCTTCCAGGGGTGGTTTACATGGTGACGCTCTGAGAATACGACAAATTTCATGTTTGCATTTATATGGTTCTGCCTCCATTCGAACGATGTCGCCATTCCGCGTGAAAACGATGTATTATTCATGCCAGACCCTAGCGGGCAGTGCAGATTTACAAGGCGACAGCCAATGATTCCTTCTTTGATCCCAAAACCTCCTCAGCCCGGAAGACAACATACCCACCCACTCCAAGCAATGGCTTTTTTTTTTTTGCTCCAAAAGGCACAAAAATGCAAACATTTAAACATTTAAATTACAATTAATATCAAACAGTAAATCAAAGCTGACGTTCCGCCACGTTTGTTGTTTTTAATGTTTAGTAGCAGAGCTGCGCACGGCCAAAAAGACGTGTGCGATTGATAACGTCATTGGCGTGAGGGCTTTCCATTGATATGGTTGCGGAGCAAGCCCCACAATCGAATCCTCCACTTTGGAGGCCGGAATCAAAAGCTTGCGTATTCGCCATTCCGCAACACAATCGTTGCGTCTTCGTGTTGCAGCGTCGCCATGTGAACTTCCCTCCCAGGGTGGAAATTTTAAAAAGCTCCCGCCTTGTCGTCGCCGTCTAAACAACTTACAATGCATGAGTGAGTTTTGAGTGACAACGGACCTCCGTACTCCGGAGCAGTAGGTGACGATAATGCTCCAATAAATTTGTCAGTGGAGGAGATGAAGATTCTGATGATGTCAGCGCACACGGACAGTACCACAGTGAAGGAAAACATGTCTTCACATAGCAACCTTGTACACAGCCTAACTGCGTTCAGCATTATTCAAGAATCTAGTCAACTATTCACTACTCTAATTACAGCCTTGATGCGCTTCGCCATGTTGTTATTTGATCAGGATGAAAGATGATAAACAAAAGATGAAAGGTGTTATTGAATGAGTTGGTACGCTCCGTCAGCCGCTGGAGTTCAGTTTAGGTTAGTTCAAGTTTATTGTCCCTAAGAAGTTGAAACTTATCTTACAGCAGGTAAGCATTCAGATAACACAACAACAGATAACTCATACACATAAAATAACACAGACTACAATTTAAAAATGCTATAGACAGCTTCGCATCTAGGTGCAAGAATTGTGCAAATTTAAAACGGAGTTCTTTGTCCTGTTGGACTTCAAAACAATTGACTCTGAATCTTCTGCCTGAAGGGAGGACCTCAAACGAACAATGAAGGACCTCAAACGAACAATGAAGGGGATGATCTGCACAATCCAGTACGTCATTTGCCTTCCTCATAACCTGCCTCTCATAAATATCTGTTAAGGAGACCTGTGGACAGCCTATTATCTTACCAGCCACCTTAACAATATGGTTGATGTTATTTTTCTCCTTCAGGCTCCATACCAGGCAATAAAAGCAAAAGTAAGAACAGATTCGGACACAGAATTAATGCTTTCTAGTGCTTTTATGTTTTTTTAAAATATATTTATTTATTGGTGCTGCCACCTATACATTGGGAATGCATACTACATTCGGGAATGCATACTACATCAGCAAATTGGAGGTTTCATGTACTTTTGCACTTCTATGTGCACTGTTTTCCCATCACATAATGGTCGTGAAAATGCGGAATTAAAATAATTTCAAAATGCCTCTTTAGCATTATTGCTTAAGATGATATTTGTGTAAACTTGGCCTTATTTATTTTTAATTTTCAATTTAATTTAGTGATTTTTTTTTTTTTTTTTTTTTCTTAGCCACGCGAACACTTTTGATTTTTTCATTGTTAACAAATCCTAATTCTAATACTCATTTACACTTCCCCCTTACTAAAGTTGTTTTTTTTTTTAAAACAGAAAATGTAACAGTGGCAGTCAGATACCATTTTAATTCTTTTCAGGTCATTCATTGTCAGACAAGCAGCATGGCACGACACATCACGCTAAGAAATAAGTTAAAAATATTAAATATCAAAATGGCTTGCCTCTTTGTCCTCTGAAAGACCATGCCAACCCAACAAAATGTTTACTGCATGAATTTTTACTGCCGAGTTGGCGTTAAAAGTCCGCGCAACTTGATTCAGTCTTCACATTTTTTCCTCCGAGTTTTTGGTTTCGGGAAACGTATGAAGAAAACATCCTTCATATTTCGTAATGTCTAGAGTCGTTTCTACAAGTTCCAAAAAAGCAATGTGAGATCGGCATGTTTGTTTTTGAAAGATTAGCGGAGAAAAGTAGCACAATTAACATGGTTTTTATGCGAGGGCAGGTCTATAATGTCCCACTCCTCCTTTACTTCTGCTTTACGAAGCGGTGTCAAGGTCTAAGAATAACATGCGTGCGGTACGCCATTGGAAGTCAATCATCATCGGCAGTGAAAGAGTTAAAATCCAACTCAATTTATGTCCATTGAATTCATGGGATAATCAGTTGAAAATTTACTCTGAAAATAGTCAAGTTATGGAAAAGTGGAATGAGAAACGGGGAACAGTGTCGCCTCTGTGCTGCACCACCCTCAATTAGTTGAGCGGTAGCGCTGCATGAGAGGCCCCATTCTTTCAACAAGTGTGTCAAATACCTGATGGAATCTAAATCAAAATCAGCAGTGACAAAGACAATAAGTCTTCTCACCGAACCTTGTGCAAGTCTGAAGATTCAGTGCTGAACTGTCTTTAGTTTGTTTTCATTTTGTGAAACTGACACATGTACGTTTGCCCTCAGATGGACGCCAGGGAGGCGTGACGAGTCCCGTTTACATTGGCAACTCACTTCTCAACATCTCTGTTCCTTTAAATGTAAGTTACTAACCCATTGGCTGCCACTGATAGCTATAGACTTCCAATGGAATTTATGTCAGAGACTTAATGATGTGTAAGTAGAACATGTGTAATTCAAATGTATTTCTGAACTATATTTATACTGTTTTTATTTTTAATACTTGAATAAATGTTCTTTTTGTTATTAGTACTATTCTCTAGTGACTTTTCATTTAAAAGTTCTCATGCTGTGGATGACCAAGGGGTCCTGTTACCATAGCGACTGACACTTTCCAATCCAAGCAAAGGAATGTTTGGCATCGGATCCTAAATGAAGGTCAAAGTGAAAGTGAAGAAATGCATAACAACAGCACAAGTAATGGCATTTAAGCAAAATCACTGAATTGTCTGGTGTTGTACAGCATACCAACATTGGGTCATAAGGTCAGGGGCCCACCGGATTAGCCCCCTAGAGGCTAGCTTTAAAACTTGCATTCGAAGCCAATTTTACTAGCTTAGTGGAAAATAGCACTGTCCCTTTAAAACTAAACAAACAAAAAAAAAACTTAATACACAACCATACAATAACTCCAGTGTTTTCCAAGCTCTATTGAGCCAAGGTAAATATTTACACTCACGTTCATGAGACATTCATTTGAATGAGAAAGTGTCCCAAAACTTTTGACCAGGTTTGTACATAAAAAAAAAAAAAAAAAGACAATTCACCCTCCCCCCCAAAAAACAACTTGCTGCCACAGTTAAATGAATTAAATTTTCCATGTGGTCTGACTGAAGTATTCAGATGTTTTTACAGCGTCTACTTTTCGTGCAATCATATTTCTGCATCAGAGCCTCATAGACAAAGGATGTGGTTGACCATGTGGCTTGTTACAACTTCGCCACTCGGCATTTTAGTTCCTCCATTCAATTTCCTGTGTTCTATGTTTGTATTTTCATACTTTGCCTCCAGTTTGTGAGCATAAGACTTTTGTTTTCTTACTTGTCCATTTTAAAGACATTGGAAATTTTACTCCAATTCTACTTCATTGCCACCTTGGAACCTAATCATAATGGGACAAACGAGATGGGCTGGTGTCACAGCTTAGAATGTTTGGAGAAGACTGAAAAGATGACAAAGTTTCAACTGCAGTTGACACATACAGTGTATCAAAAAAGTGAGTACACCCCTTGCAGTTCTGCAGATATTTAAGTACCGTATTGGTCCGAATATAAGACGGCCCTGATTATAAGACGACCCCCTCTTTTTCAAGACTCAAGTTTAAAAAAAGACGTTTTGAACACCAAATTAATTTTTATACAGAAAATAATTACAGTACATCTGAAACAAATGATTATAACAATATATTTGAGAGAAAAAGCATGTTATTTTGCCTCATTCAAATCTTAATATCTGAACATTTAAATATGTAAACTAAAGTGCAATCACATTCATAAATGAATGGCTTCTGATAAAACAACAAAATTGCAATAACTGCATTAACCATCAAAGTGAAGTCTAACTGTAACTGTAGTCTTGAAACAAATCTGAATAAGGAAAAACATTGCAAAAAAAAATAATGCAAACTGGTTAAACTTGAGAGTAGCTGAGATCTGTCATGACAGAACATCGCTAACATCGATATCTTGCGCCATCCAGCGTCGTGAATGGGTATAACGTCTAGCCCGCGAATATAAGACGACCCCCACTTTTTCAATCTTTTTTCAATGCAAAAAACACCGACTTGTATTTGGGCCAATACGGTATAGCTTTTCATGGGACAACAGTGACAAAATGGCACTTTGACACAATGAAAAGTTGTCTTTGTGCAGCTAATAAAATAGAGTTAATTTATTTTCCCCTCAAAATAACTCAAAATATAGCCATTAATATCCAAACCCCTGGCAACAAAAGTGAGTACACCCCATAGAAACTACGTACATCCCTAAATGTCCAAATTGAGTACTGCTTGTCATTTTCCCTCCAAAATGTCATGTGACTCGTTACAGGAGTGCTGTCAGCATTGCTGCAGAGATTGAAGAGGTGGGGAGTCAGCCTGTTAGTGCTCAGACCATACACCGCACTCAACATCAAATTGGTGTGCATGGCTGTCACCCCAGGAGGAAGCCTCTTCTGAAGACGGTACACAAGAAAGCCTGCCCGTCTCATCAAACCATAGGACATGGTTCCAGTAATCCATGTGCTTTGTTGACATGTCTTCAGCAAACTGTTTGCGGGCTTTTTTGTGTACCGTCTTCAGCAGAGGCTTCCTCCTGGGGTGACAGCCATGCACACCAATTTGATTCAGAGTGTGGCGTATGGTCTGAGCACTAACAGGCTGACCCCCCACCTCTTCAATCCCTGCAGCAATGCTGACAGCACTCTTGTAATGAGTCACATGACATTTTGGAGGGAAAATGACAAGCTGTACTCAATTTGGACATTTAGGGATGTACTGTACGTAGTTTCTAAGGGGTGTATTCACTTTTGTTGCCAGGAGTTTAGATATTAATGGCTATATTTTGAGTTATTTTGAGGGGAAAATAAATTAACTATTATATAAGCTTCACACAGACTACTTTTCATGGTGTCAAAGTGTCATTTTGTCAGTGCTGTCCCATGAAAAGATATACTTAAATATCTGCAGAAATGTGAGGGGTGTACTCACTTTTGTGATAGACTGTAGTTGTTGATGCTGCAACTACTCAAGTAACGACAGTCTTAAATTTGGCCATTTTCAACCAGAAACAAATCCATACACGTTTTGCTTTGGCAGATCAACAACAACAAAAATCATGTGGTGGGAAGTGTAAATATGCCAAGCACTGAATATGCTATTTCTATCCCCTTTGCAGTAGAGTAAAATTTCCTCCTTTGTGTCCCAGATTAGCCTGACATGATAAGATTGTAATCCATTGTGGTTGAGGATGTGCACCATCAGCTGTCTGCTGCCCACTGTCACTTCCTGTTCAACGATAACACCACGGCGCAGCAGTTAGGTACCTCACGTCAACAAATGACCTCAGTCGGGAGGAGTAAAAACACTCTTGTTCATAAGTCAGATTTGTGAAACATTGAAATTAACATGCTTAATTTCAATAATTTTCTACCATTAATGTGATGTATAACCTTTACAAATAAATTGAAAAATGGATTTTATGCAAGCAGTGGACATAAATACTTGCCCACTGTGCTCTTCTAACAAGCTCTTATTGTTACGCCCTATATGGTTTGGTTTGTATATAATGTAAATGTAATCCTTGTGTCAATAATGTAAACAAATGCCACACATGGTTCCCTTTAAGTATTTTGTTTCACCTAAAGGCAGAGTGCATGAGTGCTTGACTGTAGAGTGCGTCTGTGGCATTGAGTTAAGTTCTAGAAAAGCCCATGTTTGGTGAACTCTTTTTAAAATCATTAAAGGGAAAAAAAACACGTGTTTCCTCAACATTAAGTAGTATCAGAGGTGGGTAGTAACACGTTACATTTACTCCATTAGATCTACTTGAGTAACTTTTTGAGACAAATGTACTTCTAAGATTAATTTTACTAAGCCATCCTTTTTTACTTGAGTAAATTTGTGAAGAAGGATTGCCACTCTTACACCGCTTCTTTCGGCTACAGAAGTCGTTACATTTTTCCTCTTTATTCTACATATTAGGGTTGACTTTATTTTGGCAGAGACACCAACAGTGGCCATCAGTTCCACCAATGAGATGTCCCAACAATAATCACATGACTCCGTTATACAGTGCCTTGCAAAAGTATTCGGCCCCCTTGAATCTTGCAACCTTTCGCCACATTTCAGGCTTCAAACATAAAGATATGAAATGTAATTTTTTTGTCAAGAATCAACAACAAGTGGGACACAACCGTGAAGTGGAACAACATATATTGGATAATTTAAACTTTTTTAACAAATAAAAAACTGAAAAGTGGGGCGTGCAATATTATTCGGCCCCTTTACTTTCAGTGCAGCAAACTCACTCCAGAAGTTCAGTGAGGATCTCTGAATGATCCAATGTTGTCCTAAATGACCGATGATGATAAATAGAATCACCTGTGTGTAATCAAGTCTCCGTATAAATGCACCTGCTCTGTGATAGTCTCAGGGTTCTGTTTAAAGTGCAGAGAGCATTATGAAAACCAAGGAACACACCAGGCAGGTCCGAGATACTGTTGTGGAGAAGTTTAAAGCCGGGTTTGGATACAAAAACATTTCTCAAGCTTTAAACATCTCAAGGAGCACTGTGCAAGCCATCATATTGAAATGGAAGGAGCATCAGACCACTGCAAATCTACCAAGACCCGGCCGTCCTTCCAAACTTTCTTCTCAAACAAGGAGAAAACTGATCAGAGATGCAGCCAAGAGGCCCATGATCACTCTGGATGAACTGCAGTGATCTACAGCTGAGGTGGGAGAGTCTGTCCATAGGACAACAATCAGTCGTACACTGCACAAATCTGGCCTTTATGGAAGAGTGGCAAGAAGAAAGCCATTTCTCAAAGATATCCATAAAAAGTCTCGTTTAAAGTTTGCCACAAGCCACCTGGGAGACACACCAAACATGTGGAAGAAGGTGGTCTGGTCAGATGAAACCAAAATTGAACTTTTTGGCCACAATGCAAAACGATATGTTTGGCGTAAAAGCAACACAGCTCATCACCCTGAACACACCATCCCCACTGTCAAACATGGTGGTGGCAGCATCATGGTTTGGGCCTGCTTTTCTTCAGCAGGGACAGGGAAGATGGTTAAAATTGACGGGAAGATGGATGCAGCCAAACACAGGAACATTCTGGAAGAAAACCTGTTGGTATCTGCACAAGACCTGAGACTGGGACGGAGATTTATCTTCCAACAGGACAATGATCCAAAACATAAAGCCAAATCTACAATGGAATGGTTCAAAAATAAACGTATCCAGGTGTTAGAATGGCCAAGTCAAAGTCCAGACCTGAATCCAATCGAGAATCTGTGGAAAGAGCTGAAGACTGCTGTTCACAAACACTCTCCATCCAACCTCACTGAGCTCGAGCTGTTTTGCAAGGAAGAATGGGCAAGAATGTCAGTCTCTCCATGTGCAAAACTGATAGAAACATACCCCAAGCGACTTGCAGCTGTAATTGGAGCAAAAGGTGGCGCTACAAAGTATTAACGCAAGGGGGCCGAATAATATTGCACGCCCCACTTTTCAGTTTTTTATTTGTTAAAAAAGTTTAAGTGATCCAAAAAATTTTGTTCCACTTCACGATTGTGTCCCACTTGTTGTTGATTCTTGACAAAAAATTAAAATTTTATATCTTTGTTTGAAGCCTGAAATGTGGCGAAAGGTTGCAAGGTTCAAGGGGGCCGAATACTTTTGCAAGGCACTGTATCAATCTTGTTTGCAAACAAGCTTGCCGTTCTATGATCATGGCAGCCCGTTCAATCATCTGGCGTCTTTAAAGCACCGTAAAAAATTTTAAGTATTTGACCTCAACATGACTCGAAAGCGCGAATTTTAATCTTTTTTTATTTGGCATCGATTGACCACAGAAAACGGGAGATATGATCCTTTTAGTTTCATAGATGTTTTCTCCAATAGAGGGCACTCATGCTCCTTTCTCTTGCCGGAATTTAATGTTGTTTTGTATTTCTTTGGTTTAATGTGGTTATGTAATGTGTTATATTACAGTATAATAATAACAGTTCAAATAGATAACTTTGTGCTGAGAATTTAAAAAAAAATTTTTTTTTTAAATCAAACATCTTAAGCAGTTACTCACAGTGTTACTCATAACTTGAGTATTCTTTTCACCGAATATTTTTTTTTTTTTTACTTAAGTACATTTTTTTGGATGACTACTTTTACTTTTAATAGTGTCATGAACTATTGCTAATCTTACATGAGTAACATTTTTGGCTACTCTGCCCACCTCTGAGTAGTATACTGAAACATGCTCATTCACTTCCAACCCTCCCATTTCAAAAGGATCGGACATCTATTGCTGCCAATGGCTGAAAGCAGTAGATAAAGAAAAATTCTTAAATAGGGGGCATCAATTTCTTGGGGAAAAAAATTTGTATTCTGAGTTATTTTAATAATTAATTACACCAAGGAACAATTTAAAGACAAAAATCTGTTGAGTGATGCTTAAAATTAAAATTGGCATGCTGATTCCAAAATTGCAGTCTGTTTTTCTTGCACGTCTAGTATTTTCTCCATAGCTTAAGTACTTACTAGACGTGTGCCAGTATGATATTCTCACGATATGATAACCTTTAGCCAAAATATCACTTTTTATTTTATTTTTTTTATTTTTTATGGTATTGCAATTACAGCGCTAAAATGTGTTACTTTGAAATGTGTTTAAAAAAAAAAAATCAATTCAACAGGATTTATGCTTCAAAACATATTAGCAAATTAGGGTGGGACGGTGGCCGCTTCTCAATTCTGAGATAAACGGTTCAATCCTGAGCTCCAGCCTTCCTGTGTGGAGTTTGCATGTTCTCGCCATGCCTGCGTGGGTTTTCTCCGGGTAATCCGGTTCCCCCTCACATCCCAAAACATGCATGGCAGGCATTCAGCGAAGCCGACACAGGGGTTTCTGTATTTTCAACACTCAGTTTGAAGCGTTTCCATACCCCACTCCTACCACTTTCCGAATAGCACGGCATACAGTGTTCTTACTCAGATATTCAGCATCATCGATGGAATACATACAGTATATTGTCTGCTGGCGAAAGAGCGCAAGGACAGGCTCACATTCCGCTCGATTGTGAGGGCCTGACTTCGGCGGGTTAAGTTAGAGACATCCGCCTCGATCAGCTGGCACAGGTAACAAATTCCCTCAGCTGAAAATCTATATTTTTCATGGAGAACATCGTCCGGGTACGCCAGCGGATTCTGGCGGTCTCTAAAAACCCGTGCCCTCCGAAGAGAGCCCCTCATAATCCGCACGCTAATGTCGTACGGGTCGACCAGGTACGCTGTCATTGTCAAGAGGACATGTCTGCGGAGGACTGCTGTTTAAATAGAGCGTGGTTAATCTGAATCCTGGGGTTAAGCAATATCTAACTCTGAGACGACCAGGTTTGACGTGAGGCTTGTGTTGCCATGGCAACACTCCCCAGTTCCAACATATCCACCTTTTGTAGTCCTGGATAGCCGGTAAAATATGCTGTATGTGATGAAGTAACTCTCGAAGTTACCCTGTTAAGCCTGAAAAACGGCTTTGTAGTATAAGCCACAGGAGTTTCACCTCCTCCAGCCATCGTGTAGCACAGCTGACTCACTGACACTGAGCAACAACCGGTAGGGGAGGGTTGAGCCTTGCAGCTGTGAGCGGGGGATTTCTCTATGCATTTTTGGGACATGAAAAATAGCTAATACTTTAGGGACGGTATGACGGAATTTTTTTTTTTTTTTTTGCGATTTTGACACCTTGATGTTTTCATACCATGGTATACCTTGAAACTGGTAATCAACACGTCTAGTACTTACTATGTTGTTATCCTTTGTGAAAACATAATGGCCTTGAATAAACATTGTAGTCATGCCTGGCTTTTTCTGTATGTCAATATTTGAAAAACTGAGAAGGCTTTGTCTGACCAAGCAATGATAGCACTTTACAATCCAGTGAGTATGCAGTAATTTAGAATTAAAAGGGGGAAAAAAACGTATCGATACAGTATCGCCAACAGCCGATATCACACTGCGGAGTGTCGGTATCACGATCCAAAAAATGTATCGTTACTTCACGATTTATTAGTATGGCCGAGTCTCTGTCAAGGATATAGGGCCAATTTCCCTGCTTGGCAAACAGGACTTCCTAAGAAAGCAAACAGCCACTAAGCTAAATCACCTTTGCACCCTCCCTCTTTGAACACATTTCAAATCCGGAAAAGAACAGCAAGTCACCATCCCAGTTTATTCAAACCAGACTTCTGTGTGCATGTATTAAAAGAACATCTGGATGTTTATTTAGTTGCTCCTGCTGCTCTCAACCAATCAGAGCGTCGTATTCTCACTGACAACCTCCTCCACTTTTCACTCTTCACAACATACACGCGACTGAATCCCGATCACTCCCACATCTGCAGCCTCAGACAACACTTCATCCTCTAAGTAAGTCTACGCCTCCAAATATTCACTTATTACTCTCCACATAAACATTAAGATGCTTTCCCCCCTCCTCTGCGTGAAGCTTTCACTTGTTAAGACTTTTTCATTCGTTCTTTATTTCCGCACAAGTCATTGAGCAGAGTTAAAAATGTGCATGACAGGAAGCGAAAATCCAAAGAGCGACGTTACGTAACATGCAAAGGAGCAGTCCGTCTGTAATAGTGTAATATCACGCTGATTGGTACTGATTGGTCACCGGAAATCAAAGCAGTATAGATGATGTCACTGTTTAGTCGGTGTGCAATTTTGCGAGCTTGACTAATGTGCAGCGAGAAGGAAATCGTTTTCTATTCCTCAAAATGTTGTCATATTTTACTCAAAAAGTGCTAATTCAATGGCTGATTGAATGTCATGGCTGGAGAGTCGCGTTAACAAATGAAACGCACCTTTTCGGTCGCACCTACGAACTACATTTGCTTTAAAAATATGCCGTTTTTACATTGAGCCCGCATAACTTTGTCAAATTACCATTTATGACACTGAAACTCAGAAAATAGCTCAACAACACTTTTACTGTTAAAACGGCTGTACTTTAAAAAAAAAATTTTTTTTTTTTTAAATAAATTAACTGATTTATTGTCAGTCATGGCGATAGATGTCCCACTCATTTTGAATGAGAATGCCGGTAGCAATCACCAGCGATTTTACCTTAAAAGTGAGCATTTGAATTTCATTACTGGAGTGCCGGGTAAACAAATTAAGCGCACCTTTTGTTTCGTGTCTTTCGCTGCATTGGCGGACCGGAGTTGCTTGAAAAAAATGTACTTTTTTATATTGACCATGACCACACAGTAACTGTCAAATAACCATTTACAACACAAACTCCGTAGATAGATCAACAACCTTTTTACTGTTACAACGGCTTTAATGCTTTTTTCATATACAATATTAATTCATTGCAAGGGTGTAGGCTTGGTCTCAACATTGGTAGGGACGAAATTGCATAACCTGCATGAACACTTTTTGCTAGGGACGGGACATTCATAATGATCAATGAAAAATAAATCTGTATTGAATTATACTAACTTTTATGTGTATTGGTGTAGCCTACACCGCTCAATTCAAACCTTTCTTTTAAAAAAACTACTAAAGAAACATTTTTTACAATTCCATAAAAATGTCTGGATTTTATAAACAAATTTAAATTGCATTATTTGTACATAAATTATATTAACATGCACAATAAATACACGCTTGTTAATCATCTCTTAACTATTCAGGAATTCAAGAAAATAAACATTTGTCTTAAGACCACTCAACATTGTCTAAATAAAGAAATTAAATAGAACTGAACGAACTTCTTTGTCAGGGAATAACAAAAATAGATAAAAATTGAGCTGTACTTCAGGTGAAAAACTACTGCTTTTGTCTACATGCACAGCCAAACTCAACAAAAAAAAATGAACGCTTCTGTCGGCTACTTTAACACCACATAAATAAAACAAAAAGTAAAATTGGGGAGAAAGGGGTAAAACTCTGTTTGCTACATTTATCACAGTTTAATGAACCTAAACAGTAGAAAACACATAAGGAGGTCACTTCTCTCTAAGCAGCTACTAATTCAAGTTTTGCCGGTTATTGTTATTCTCTGATGCAGGTCGGACTTGAAGTTGCAAAATTAGTGGTGTGCTCCCCACTTCCACAACACTGACGTCTTTTTACATTTCTCACAGTGGCTGCTGCTGGCTGGAAAAAAAAGTCTAATATCCCTAATATATAATGTGTATGTGTGCGGGGGGGGGGGGGGGGGGGGGTAAGAAATCAGCCAATCAAATGTGTGTTTAGTAGGGTGAAAAATGGACCTGCACTTTCAGCAAATGAAAAGAACATGTAAGTCTGAGCATAATGAAAATAATTCACCTAATATATAATATATACACCTACAGTGGGGCAAATAAGTATTTAGTCAACCACTAATTGTGCAAGTTCTCCCACTTGAAAATATTTGAGAGGCCTGTAATTGTCAATATGGGTAAACCTCAACCATGAGAGACAGAATCTGAAAAAGAAAAAGAAAAAAAAAGAAAATCACATTGTTTGATTTTTAAAGAATTTATTTGCAAATCAAGGTGGAAAATAAGTATTTGGTCAATACCTAAAGTTCATCTCAATACTTTGTTATGTACCCTTATGTACCCCAAAACATCACTGCTTTAGAGGAGATCTGCATGGAGGAATGGTCCAAAATACCAGCAACAGTGTGTGAAAAGCTTGTGAAGAGCTACAGAAAACGTTGGGCCTCCGTTATTGCCAACAAAGGGCATAACACTGTATATAAGTGAAGTCATTGTATAACGCAAATACTGTAAGGATGCTTAAAGTTGGTGGGGACAATTTGAGCATCCTGAAAAGTTGGTGGTGGTTTGTCGCTACTGTCCCAATGCAAACATACGCCCTTGCAAGTAACCATTTATAACACAAACTCCGTAGTTAGAGCAACCTTTTTACTGTTACAACGGCTTTAATGCTTTTTCCTGTACAGTATTAATTCAGTGGTTGCCCTTAATGTCAATCGACGTCCAATCTATTTTGAATGGGAGGGGCTGATCGTTCGATTGCCCTCCCATTTATAATGGATTGAACGTCTATTGACGTCAATGGCACTGAAGCACCAAGAACACATTAATAATTGAGTTTTAATGCAGTTCTTTGTAAACCAAGATGAGTGCTTACATTGATGAAATCTCTTCCGAGCCTTTTCCGGCATCTGTAACCTGAGCTGTTCAATAAAAACAACACAGATGCATTAGCAGTGCTCAATAAAAATAATATTAAACTATTTGCAACTCTATGAGCGTGAGAGTTTTAGCTCGCACAAAAAGTGGACATGGAGAGTTTTAGGTGTCTATGTTGTTTAAAAAAAAAAAAACAGTTTTATGATAATCCAGCGGCCTTCAAAAATTTGTAATCTGTCTCGTGTAATCGGGGGAAGCAATAATCTGCCATAATCCTGCATCTTTGGCAGTGTGACAGATAACAGTGTTTTTACAGCATGTGTGTGGGGAAAATTGGACATGCCAAAATAAATGCTTGTTAAAATTGTGCGATCGCATGTCCAATTGAATTGAATATCATACACATCGATGTTTTTGTCTTAAATTTTCGTCAGGAATTCCTTGTAAAAAATTTTTTTTTTAAAAACGAGTCCATTAAACAAGAAGTCATAACTGAGAGCTGACGAGTTCCATGCTTTAAGACTAGTTTTTCAGGTTTCAAGCAAACAGTAGTCCTACAAACATGGGAAAAATCTGCAGTTGGCAACTTAACATGGGAATTTATTGGAATTCATGGGAATGAGTTAGGAATTTTGAATGATTTCATGCATTTAAGGCATGAATTTCTTTAAAAATCTGAGCAATTGCTTAGGAGGTTGTTTTATTTTTATAAAAAAACAAAATGGAGATACATTTAATCTATTGCAATATATTTGTACAATTCAGATATGTGAAACAATATTCATTCATACAATCAGGGTTTCTGCCAGAAAATTTGCTTGGATATAAAAAAGCCAATCATGGTTTTTTTGAAAACTAAAAAAATATATATATTGACAGGAATTTGAAAAAGATGACTATTGTGTTATTATAAGTCATTTATTTACAATACTTATACTCAGGCAAAAAGACACAATTTTAACAAAAAAACAATGCAATTGATCCCAATGGTAGAGAGCTGGGATAGGTTTGTTCACATATTGACCATAACATGTCGGGAATAGCGCTTTCAAACATAATGCTTTTATAGACAAGAAAATATGTATAAAATATATTCCAACGTTAATGTTTAACTTATACAATGTACAATATATTTCTTAAGTACAGTGTAGTTGTAGTCAACCATTGAAGAAAAATACATCTACAGTGTACAGTGGGGCAAATAAGTATTTAGTCAACCACCAATTGTGCAAGTTCTCCTACTTGAAATGATTAGAGAGGCCTGTAATTGTCAACATGGGTAAACCTCAACCATGAAAGACAGAATGTGGAAGAAAAACAGAAAATCACATTGATTGATTTTTAAAGAATGTATTTCCAAATTAGAATGGAAAATAAGTATTTGGTCACCTACAAACGAGCAAGATTTCTGGCTGTCAGAGGGGTCTAACTTCTTCTAACGAGGTTTAACGAGGCTCAACTCGTTGCCTGTATTATTGGCAACTGTTTTATCGGTATAAAAGCCACCTGTCCACAATCTCAGTCAGTCACACTCCAAACTCCACTATGGCCAAGACCAAAGAGCTGTCGAAGGACACCAGAGACAAAATTGTAGACCTGCACCAGAACGGTGAGCAAAAATCCCAGAACCACACGGGGGCGACCTAGTGAATGACCTACAGAGAGCTGGGACCACAGTAACGAAGGCTACTATCAGTAACACAATGCGCCGCCAGGGACTCAAATCCTGCACTGCCAAACGTGTCCCCCTGCTGAAGCCAGTACACGTCCAGGCCTGTCTGCGGTTCGCTAGAGAGCATTTGAATGATCCAGAAGAGGACTGGGAGAATGTGTTATGGTCAGATGAAACCAAAATAGAACTTTTTGGTAGAAACACAGGTTCTCGTGTTTGGAGGAAAAAGAATACTGAACTGTGCCATACCCACTGGGAAGCATGGGGGTGGAAACATCATGCTTTGGGGCTGTTTTTCTGCACAGGGACCAGGACGACTGATCTGTATAAAGGAAAGAATGAATGGGCCATGTGTCGAGAGATTTTGAGTGAAAATCTCCTTCTATCAGCAAGGGCATTGAAGAAGATGAGACGTGGCTGGGTCTTTCAGCATGACAATGATCCCAAACACACAGCCAGGGCAGCAAAAGAGTGGCTTCGTAAGAAGCATTTCAAGGTCCTGGAGTGGCCTAGCCAGTCTCCAGATCTCACCCCCATAGAAAATCTGTGGGGGGAGTTGAAAGTCCGTGTTGCCCAACGACAGTCCCAAAACATCACTGCTCTAGAGGAGATCTGCAAGGAAGAATGGGCCAAAATACCAGCAACAGTGTGTGAAAAGCTTGTGAAGAGTTACAGAAAACGCTTGGCCTCCGTTATTGCCAACAAAGCGTACATAACAAAGTATTGAGATGAACTTTTGGTATTGACCAAATATTTATTTTCCACCATGATTTGCAAATAAATGTTTTAAAAATCAAACGATGTGATTTTCTGGGTTTTTTCTCCTCATTCTGTCTCTCATGGTTGAGGTTTACCCATGTTAACAATTACAGGCCTCTATAATATTTTCAAGTGGGATAACTTTTTGTGGTTGACTAAATACTCATTTGCCCCACTGTATATTGATTTTTTACACAATCTTTTTCTAAAAGCTGGCAGTGAATTATCCTATTTGCATTACCGCTGATGTCGATAGATGACCAAATAGTACTAGGCGATATGGTCTAAAAGGAATATTTTGATATTTTTTTCCCTGTATGTATTTATCAAATTTAGTATCTCATTAAAATTAATACTCAAAGAATATAACCTTAGTCTTGTTTTTAAAAGTATTCACAGAGTAGATGTTATGGTAGTTTGTAAAAGAAGAAGAAAATATATTTTATAATTTTAAAACACACATCGACGGCAATAGACGTCCGATCCAATTGAAGGAGTTACTGAACAGTTAGGCTTACTAACTGTTGTGTATTCTGTCCATTGTTGGCTCCATTCATCCCTTTTTGCTTTAATTTGGTTAGCAAGTATGTTTCTGCAGCTCATGTTTGCAATGCAAAATCTATCCTGCTTTGTCTGCCTGCTGCGTTAGAGCCATCATGGTGTCCCATAAGGAGTTCGCAACTGCAGGAAAACAGCCGGGCCTGCAGGTGTGGCGCATCGAGAATTTGGACCTGAAGCCCGTTCCCAAGGCGCTGCATGGAAACTTCTACACCGGAGATGCCTATTTGCTGCTCTTTACCACCTCTGCGCCCTCGTATAACATACACATGTGGTTGGGTAAGACAAGGACGCAATGTAACACACAAAATGTTTAAACTTTGGTGTTGTGTTTGTTTGTTTTTAAGCTACAGAGGGCAAGCGCCTTCCCGGAAAATATTTGGTATTTTCTTAAAGTGCCTATGACATGATAAAAAAAAGTCTTAAATAGCATTATTATGTAAATTAGAATCATATTTTGAGACGATTTGACTATATACAACAATTTGGTTGCGCAGATGACGAGAAATTTGTCTTTTAATCTGCCGTTTAGCCCCTGCCTGTCATTATGGCGCTCTAGCGTCCCCAACAGGAGGATGACGGCGGCAGGGTCATGGTTTCATCTGATTTAGAATTCAGCCAATTGAGGGGGAATTATTCTGAACGAGGAAAATGTGACGAAGAGAGCCGCAAAATGTGATTGTTTCAATCTCTCCCTACCCAATATTTTTACAGGATATTCTTTTTATGGAAGTGTTTTTCCCCAATTGCTAAATAAATGCTATGTTCATGACAAATAAGTCTTGTGCTAAATGGAAAATGAAATATTAAAAATGCATTTATTCAGTACAACATATCAAAATGACTCCATAATGGTCAAAACTGTCCAATTCTTGCAACCTTAGGACATCGGAGTTTAGTCAGGCTTTTGTCATTTCCCTGCCCTGGCTTCGGAGAGCGTAAACATACCAGGAGGTTTGACAGCTAGCCGACATGCTAACCCGAACCGAGTAATGTTTCAAAGTCTTATTCTCGCCTTTCGAAGCGAAAAATCACACAAAACTACCTTGGATCATGTCACACGGCGGCGGGGTTGTTGATTTTCTTTGCCGAACGGCACCCGCCCGGCAGCAAGCAAGGTACAGCTCATCGTTCCCCTGCTGCGGGCAGGAGAGCTCGTTTGCCGGGAAAGCAGTTGGAGAATGACCGGCGGACAAACCGGCCGACGACAGAGGAGCGCATAGCTGCCACATGTTCAACAAGAATATGGCGTAAATTAAAGCTTAACTACACGGCGAAGACATAAACAGTGAGAGAGCGGCGTGCAGTTGTTGTGCAGCTAACATGGCAGGATGTGTCTGAGAAGAACTTTTGTACATGTCCGTACATGATCAAACGTAAGTAAATAGTCCTTTATTTAAAGAAAGTTTGTAGTGTTTACTTTGTAATTGTGGCCATTTTTAACACAAAGTTGCAATTTCAGATGGAGTGGAAAATTTGACAGAACACCGGGCACACAAAGAGGGCAATAAGCCGAGTGTAGTGCTTTCCCGGCGGGCACGCGAAGGACCGTGGGGGGGGGTGCGACAAGCCGCTGGTCGTCAGCCGAGAGTCACACATTTTCATGCCGCGGGATTCAAAAATTAAATAAATAAAACGATCGCTTCCACACACATCCAAGCGGAATTATGAAATTAACATGCATTTTGGTGTCATCGGCACTTTAAGGCATCTTTAGTATGTTCTGCCTGTATGCATCTAAACAAAACAAGTTGAAAGCGCACCGTAGTACTTTGGGTGTCAAATTCGCCTCTTGTAGATGTTTCGCCAGTGTAGCACAAATTTTGGCAGAACACCGGTTTTGTCCTACTCTACTCTCGTCTCGTCTCATCTCATCCAGTCTTTCATGTTCATTTTGCTTTTGCTGCTCCTTTTGTAAAATATCGCCAGTGCTGTCATGCTCATTAACGCTCTTCTCGGGTTCAAATTGAAAGGGCTGAACAGATGACATGTTTATGTCGCTAAAATCGTGCTCTCGAAGCCTGGCAGCATAGTCCAATGATGTCACCGCCCTGTGACATCGACAACAGTGGCGACCTACTACTTGAACTAATTTTTACAAATTGTAAAAAAACGAAAACATCAAGAGGGGTTTTAATATGAAATTATTTTAACTCATACTACAATTTATCTTTTAAGTCTTTCTATCCATGATTCCCGTTAACAGATTAAACACTTATTTAATACTATAAAATTAAAAGTGTACAATGTTTTCAATATACAATGTCAAGTTACAATAATTAAACTGGCACATTTCTTAATACACTAACCATTTTTTAATAAAATAAATACAAACTAACATTTTAATTTTACTATGTTAATTTACAATAAATGAACTCGTGCATTATTTAAAGGATTAACTCATTATTTAATAAAAATGAATTAAAAGTTATTTTATTTTACCAATTTCATTTACAGTACATTAACCAATTGTTTTCTTTTAAAAAAATAAAATAACATCTTGTTTAACTGATTTTCGTGAGAAAATAGCATGTTGCTTGTGCTGCTGCAATATACAGAAACCTCAGGTTTTCATCACGCAGCTGCTGCACTTTGAAAAAACTTTTTTTTTTTTTCAAAACAGGATGACTGTTAAGAAATTCTTGACAGCAACTTTTGCAAGTACAAAGGAGAGCTAATTTATTTATTTTTATTTCATTATTTATCTATTGCTTGTTTGCATGTAGTTTTTGCTTATCTGATATTCACAAATACTAAACTCAATTTTTCAGACAATACTGTAAATCGCGTTTTATGTTTCATAGTTTGGCAGGAGGTGGGATTTATCCTCCAAAACGACTTTTGTGTAATATTATTAAAAGGACGACCCAAGCAAAATGACATTGTGTTTCTTTATTGTGGTACTCATAAGGCAGTGAGGGAAGATTTATACTTTTCATTTTGTAAACAGAAGCGCAGGCTAACATATAGTAGTACATCTTAACCAACGAAAAATAGCTGGTCATTAACTCAAATGTCATGCACAATCACAAGGTCATAACAAAACTAAATTATTACATAACAAACAAAAAAGCATAACTAGAAAGTCATGAAACAAGTGGAAGAATAATCAAATAATTTGCACAGAACATTAAGCATTGAACGTTATTTACTTCCCACAATGCATGCAATACTGTTACACTAGCAAAGGTTAATGGGTAATTTTTGGAGCACCGTCACTGAGAGATGTGTATTTCGCAATGAAGTTCTTGAGTGCAGTCTTCATTCAAGTGAGCTGTTTTTGGACTCTTGTGATTTATGATACTCAAGACTATTGTGTGAATGTAAACAGTGTTGTTATTGTCAACGAACACGATGACGATATAACAAGCTAAAACATGTTCAGGGGGGCTTTAAACACAAGGAGACGGACGCCAGTTTTTGTCTGACGAGACAAGAATGAGACAAAAATGTGCAATCGTTTCTGTCAAATGTTCACAATTTACACATTTTCTGTGTAGTTAGCCTGCATCTTAGCAGTCACTGGTTATGTCACTCGTAACTCGTCTCTATGCAGGCTTGCACACACGGTAAGATTTGTTTTCCTGGCCAGAGAGAATATGCTATGTTACTTTAGTCTTTAAAGGTCTGTGCTGAGTGATCATCACACACTAAATGTAACTTGTAACGTTAGCATAGCGTTCACGTTACCATTAGGCTAATGCTAACTACGAGCATCCTCTTAAACTCGGAATTTTTTTTTCCACATACAGTTCTTTGCATCCAGGTTGGTATAATCAATTGAAAATAATGTACCGGTACTATTTTCCTGCAAAGTGTGTATAATTTTCTAATGTTCCTGATATCATATTTTAGGAAAAGAGAACAATTGTGGCTTATTAGAGCCTACAAGTCTTTAAGTCCGAGGTTCCCTTTAACACTCATATCGCAGCCTTTTCTGCAAATCACCAGTAGCAATTGACTTCTGCTGAGACTTGAGCGTTACATAACACAAGTGGCTCTGCGTGCAGACAGCATCAATGCCGAAACATTCCTCCAGCATTACAGCTGCGAAGATGGAAAAGTTGCAGGGCTTTGTGAAAATCCACACTTCCTTCTTTACGTTCTCGCTTTTGTTTCTCTGTACACGCAAACAAACCATGACATACGAGTGACATCTGGTCATGACAGGATTTTTTTCTAGTCACAGTGGGAATAGCCCTATAGGCCACAAGAGACAGGAACCAGCTTGGACATGTTTGCAAGTGCTGTTCCCACCAGTAGAATTGGGAACGTTCTGACTTAGGAATTTGGAATGCTGTGGGTTTATGGAAAAGTTTGATTTCGTGATTTATCCAGCAGCTGTGGTTGGACTGAGTCAGTGTCTCCATATGCGACTCAGAAATGTCGTGAGGACATATTATGTTGGCCAACTATTCAACTATTAAGTATTCAACTAATTTCGCTGCCACTGACAGTGTTGTCTTTTTGCAGCCATTTTAATTTTCATCTTAGTCTTTGTCTTTTAGACGATATTACTTATTAGTCATGCTTTAGTCATCTGAAAAGGTGTTCGTCTTCATCTAGTTTTTGTTGATGAAACTCAAGACTAATTTGGTCTTGTTTTAGTTGACGTTTACTAAAAATGTTTTTCGTCTGTAAAATAAAAAGCAATACTCCAAAAATAAATAAATGGAAAAAATAAAGGTTTCCAACTACTTTGAATGAAAAGTGACAGACAAGCACATATTGTAGCGTCTACAAGGACAATGCCAACTTGGTGATTATACACACTCAGCAGGAAAACAATACATTATTTTCATTTAATTATACTCAACTGGACGGCACGAACTGTATAGCCCAGACATGTCCAAAGTCCGGCCCGGAGGCCAAATGCGGCCCGTGGTCAAATTTTATCCGGCCCCCAGCCTCTGTCATAAAATCGATAACGTCTGGCCAGCACACAGACTTAATAAATTGGTCAGCAATACTGCTAGCAGCATATGAAGTAGCTTACACACTAAATGCTGCTCCTCATTTACCCACTAAAAGGCAGCAGCACTGTAAGCAACATTACCCCTTGTGACCCTCTACTTCCAATTTTCTAAAATGGCGACAATCAACAAAAAAAGTTGACTGCGACGGCCGGCGCTTCAAGGATAGATGGAAATTGGACTATTTCTTCACTAAAGAAGACACGCAACACCTGTGTCTGCCTCATTTGCAGAGACAGTCGCTGTTTTTAAAGACTTCAATGTGAGGCGATATTACCAAACAAGACATGCGGACATGTACAACAAGATACGCAGCGAGAAATTGAAGCTACCGGTAGTTTAATTTCACAGCAGCAGTATTTCGCAAGAGCCTGAGAGTCAAAAGAGAACGGCACAAAGGCTAGATGTGAGATTGTTGAAATTATTAATTAAAAAGAATATTAAAGCAAATGTGACACACAGAATGGTTTGCTAAAATTTGCTTAAATATATTGTTCTATGTAAAGGACGTCAGCAAAGGTCGGCCCCCCAGATTTTTACCACACCAAATCTGGCCCCTTTGCAAAAAGTTTGGACGCCCCTGGTATAGCCCCTTTCAAATACAGCAAAACACTGTTTATATCCCAGGATTTAAACAGGCTGGCCTTGTATGTGAAAGCAATTTCACAGGTCGACTGACATGGAGATTTACGCGGACATTTAATGGTTGGGATGAAGTTCAGCACCTCCAAATCCAAGACCATGGTCTTCAGTCGGAAAAGGGTGGAGTGCCCTCTCCGGGTCGGGGATGAGATCCTGCCCCAAGTGGAGGAGTTCAAGTATCTTGGGGTCTTGTTCACGAGTGAGGGTAGAAGGGAGCGGGAGATCAACAGGCAGATCGATGAAGTGTCTGCAGTAATGCGGACTCTGCACCGTAGTGGTGAAGAAGGAGCTGAGCTGAAAGGCGAAGCTCTCGATTTACCAGTTGATCTACGTTCCTACCCTCACCTATGGTCATGAGCTGTGGGTCGTGACCGAAAGAACAAGATCCTGGATACAAGCGGCCGAAATGAGTTTCCTCAGCAGAGTGTCCGGACTCTCCCTTAGAGATAGGGTGTGAAGCTCGGTTATTTGGGAGGGACTCTGCATCGAGCTGCTACTCCTCCGCGTTGAGAGGAGCCAGCTGAGGTGGCCCGGGCATCTGGTTCAGATGCCACCTGGACGCCTCCCTGGAGAGGTGTCCCACCGGCGGGAGGCCCCGGGGACGACCCAGGACACACTGGAGAGACCATGTCTCTCGGCTGGCCTGGGAACGCCTTGGGATCGCGGCGGAGGAGCTGGTTGAAGTGACTGGGGAGAGGGAAATCTGGGCTTCCCTGTTAAAGCTGCTTCCGCTGCGACCCAACCCGGGAGCAAGTGGAAGATGATCGATGGATGGATGGCATTTAACAGGTCGCATCTTAGTATAATGTCCGGGACTTTCTCGGGACGAGGCATATGTGAAAGCAAGCGTTAAATTCCTGGGTCACAGCACGATGGCATAAATATCATAGCCGATCGACTTCCTCTTTCTTTGCAGTAAGACAAAAAGCGGCAAACAAACATTGCAATTATCAACATAGCAAGCTGGAAATAGCTAAATTAAACTGAAAACATAAGGAAATTAAATTGCTACTGGATAGAAGAGCCAAGGAAGAGAGTCCATCGTCCCTTTTTGGAAATGTATGGTTTATTTTGTTGCCGATGTTAGGGTCCGCAACTGCGGAAACAAGGTTGTACCTCAAAGTAGAAAACAACACAGGGATGCGTTCAAGGGTTTATTGAATACAAACAAAAATACACGCGATCGCGGAAAAGGGGGAATAACACAATGGGTCCTTGAAAGTAGGTTGACGGGGATCAATAATACTAACATAAGCCGTAGGCAGAAAGACGATAAGATAACAAAACAAATACACTCAAATACCAGGGGATTTCAAAACAAGGGCTGCAGACGAACAAGTTAGCAAATGCGCGAAATTCCTGAGTACAAGGTATCGAATGGCACCCAGCAAGTTGAAATCTCGGCACCCTTCTCTTGGATCGCTGGGCTTAAATACAGTCTTGATGAGCTTGAATTGGGTCCGGTTACGATGTCAGGAACGCTCCCACAACTGCCTCTGTAACAAAACACGATTTGACCAACATTGTGACAGCCGATGCCAAATAAAAATGACATAATGGCCGGGTTATAAAATTGCGCCAGCAGCCCTCCCTGAATCGAGAGCGCCAGTGGGCAACACGGGACATGTCTGTGAAAGTGTCCAACCCACGTCATTCCCGGGATTTCTCTACATGTGTGAAAGCAATGATGCGAGTATGTAAATCCCGCATCACCTTACACGGGAATTTACTAGGATATGTTTATGAAAGGGGCTTTATAAAAAAGCCTAATGCTAACGCGAATGCTATGCTAATGCTACAAGTACCATTTACTGTGTGATGATCACTCAGCACAGACCTTTAATGGCAAAAACAACATTGCATATTCTCTCTGGTCAAGATAAGAAAAAAAATCTTATTTTGTGTGCAAGCCTTGAGAGCAGGGGTTAGTTTGTGCCGGATCCTGCCGGAACAAGATCCGGCACCTCTTGATTTTGGCCTCCTTGTGTTCCGGGACTCTCTTTTTATTTCATAAAAATTTAACGTTATTTGAAAGAGTCGGATATTTGTTTATGCACCGAAAAGCGGGACCAACAAATCACAACCCTGACATAAAAAAAAAAGGACATTAAAAAAAAAACTGGGAAATTTGCGGCATCTGGGGAGCAAGCAGCCAGAATCAAACGGGATTTCAACATACCAAAAAGACAGTGGCATTTACTGTCTTTTTTCAAAAAGAAGGAAGATGGTTCAAAACGAGTCAGAAAAGCAACAACCGGCGATGAGGGCAGCGATCATGCTAACTGGGTGCAGCAGCTACCCAGGTTCACAGACAGCCAGCTAAGCCGGGACAGGAGGCTGCTACAATGGCAGCAGCTGGTCAGGTTCAGCGCCACCCGGAGTGGGGGCTAGCTACAGCGCCAGAAGTCAGCCAGGTGGAGCACCAACAGCCGGAGCAACAAGCCAGTACCCTTATGAGAAATTCGGGTTTGGGCTGCACAATTTGTAAGGCGATGGGAACTATGGGGCCAGAGAAGATGGGGGAGGGATGAAACTCGCAAAAGAATGGATTTGTGTTTTTTATTGCAATCTCTGATTTTTTTTGTATGTTTTACAAGTTAGACCTGTTGACTAGAAACTAATTGCTCACTGTGTACTGTGTACTCTGCAGAGTATAGCCTGAATAATTGTAAATTGTTGTCATAACATTTATACCATGGATATTATCTGAAATTGAGGCTTGTAAGTCCCACAGCATGGCAAGTGGGTATTTGCGTGTTGTTTTCAGCACCATATTCTGCGTATGTTCCGGGACCTGTGCCCATCTTGTCCTCGTCATCCCTGCGCTGTGTTATGTACTTTACATTCCAGTACTTTATGATTTACAAATTAATCACTGCTTAAGAGTAAGAGGGCATTGGCGAGTTGGGGCTGGGGGGGTTTAGGGGCGCAGCACGTCACATGAGTGACACAACCAGACACTGCTATAATGCAGGTTAACTACACATAAAATGTCACACATTGTGAACATGTGACGGAAACTTATGCGCATTGTCATCTCATTCTCATCTCGTCAGACGAAATCTAGCATTAGACATGTTATGTTTTAGTCACGTTTTTAGCTCGCTATCGTCTCGTCATTGTCACGAAAAAAAAATTGTTCGTTGATGAAATGTTTTTGTTATAATCATCGTTGATGAAATCAACACTGGGTACAAGATGTCCAATCCATTTCAACTTGGAGGGGCGGACAAACGCTGGTTCATTAAAAAATAATCAATATATTCCATTGCGGCAGCCCACCATGTTCAAATAGTTTGAACGTCTATCACCGTCAGTGGGTGCCAATGAGTTAAGTCACAAAGGACGGCTGTGTTTTGCTCCCAGGTGATGAGTGCTCTCAGGATGAAAGCGGCGCGGCCGCCATCTTCGCCATGCAGTTGGATGACTTCTTGGGTGGAGGGCCGGTGCAGTTCCGAGAGCTGCAGAGGAGCGAATCCAACACCTTCCTAGGTTACTTCAAGTCGGGCGTCACGTACAAGGTGAGCTCCACAGTTATCTGCTGTTTTCCACTGAGTCGTATGTCTTCTGCCGGAATCTTTGTCTTTGAGTACCTCATCAGTTTCAGCGATGCAGAGGCGAACCATTAAAAAAATCATTTTTATTGCACAATTTCAATAGTTATAGATCTCTGAGAGTCTTGATCATTGATTTTTGAATACTCTTCGACAAGATTCAATCATTTAACAAGTGAACAACTTTAATTACAATTTGTGAGTGTGAAACTATCCGCAGTCGGGCATGGGCATTAAATTAGTTTAAAGCATTAAATGAGATTTGCAGATACCTTTAGAAAGGGTGTTGCATCTTCAACACTCAAATTTGCCTCTATGGTTTAATGATTGTCAGTTCCAAGCGCTGATGAGTCTGAAGTTCACACGCAAATTCCCCTCTTTCAATATTTCCATGCCAGGGTGTGTCTGCGTCCAAGCCGCGGTTGCTAACATTTTCTTGCTGCCCCATCTGTTTCTTGTTGCCTCAGCTTCCTCCTCTAGCATTTTGGCTATAATTATTCAGCGGGGTATTTGTTTTCTCTCTGCAGAAACGTTGGTCAAAACCGCAGTCAGCTATGATGTTATGTAATGACATTTATATATTGCTATTAACTCAGTCACTGCCATTGACAGCGACAGAATGCACGTCTGTCGCGTCAAAAACAGCATATGAGTTAAAATGTGAAATCTTGAGATGAAATGTCTAAAAAAAAAATCAATCTGCTTGGTTTTTGTGAAAAATCTTAAAAAGTTAGTACAGTAAGTTCTTATTGACATTTTATTAGTAGTAACTTGAAGATGCACTTTCTGGAGAAAATGCAAGGGGATGCTTTGCTCTCACTTCCTGCAGATATTTGGTCACTTCCTATTAATTTAGGGGTATTTTCGTGTCACTCCCTTTTTAACTTATTGGCTGCCATTGACGGTGCTAGATATACAAACCATTTATAATAGACTAAATTTAGATTTAAACCCAGTCAAAATGGATTGGATGTCTCTCGCCGTCAATGACAGCCAATGAGTGCCCTATAAAGACTAAAAATGTTCTAAAGTGTTTTATTTGTGTGATTTTTTTGTGGGTGGCGTTTCTTTTTTGACTGTTTTGCAATCCCCCCGGATCACAATTTTTTATGTTTTCCTCAGTTTTCCCTTTTTTGCGTTTACCATAATTTTGCTATTTATTTGCTGTTATAGATTTTCAAGATTTTTCTTGAGTTTTTTTGCATTGATAAATTTTATGGCATTTAATTTGTCACTTCCTGTAGATTCTGAGGCTTTTTCTATTTTGAAAAGGGGAAGGCCTTGATAAGCCTCAGCTTCTGCCCTCTGCTTTTGCACATACAGTGGTATGAAAAAGTATCCGAAACTTTTGGAATTTGTCAAAATCACACAGATGAAAATACAGTGTCCGCTTTAACTAAAACCACCCAAACATTTATTGGTTTTCATATTCATATTCATTTCATATTCATATTCATATTTCATATTTTAATGGGATAGCATGCAAACAATAACAGAAAGGGGAAAAATAAGTAGTAAGTCTGCCTAAGGAGACTTAAAGAGCAATTGAAACCAATTTTTACCAAAAATTTTTAGGTCAGTTGTGTGCCCCATCTCTCATGAGTGGTTTAAAGAGCATATGACACCAGAAAAAAAGTCTTAAATGGCATTATTATGTGAATTAGAATCATATTTTGAGACGATTCGACTATATACAACAATTTAGCAAAGCGCAGATGACGAGAAATTAGTCTTTTAATCTGCCGGTTAGCCACGCCTACCATTATAGGGCTTTAGCGTCCCCAACAGGTGGATGACGTCAGCGGTAGACTAGGCTCATCGGTTTTACTATTCAGCCCATTGAGGGGGAATTGTTCAGAACGAGGAAAACGCGACGAAGAGAGCCGCAAAATGTCATTGTTTCAGTCTCTCTACTCCCAATATTTTTACAGGATATTCTTTTTATCCAAGTATTTTTCCCCAATAGCTATATAAATGGCTTGAGAAGGACCAGTCAGCCCGTCGAGGGGGAACTATTCACAATGAGGAAAACGCGACGAAGAGAGCGGCAAAATGTCATTGTTTCTGTCTCTTTACTTCAATATTTTTACAGGATATTCTTTTTACCCAAGTACTTTCCCCAATTGCTAAATAAATGGCATGGTCATGACAAATAACAATCTTGTGCTAAATGGAATATAAAATAATAAAAATCCATTTATTCAAGACGAAATGGCAAAATTACTCCATAATGGTCAAAACAGTCGACTTCACCTTTACTGTCACACCTCCCGAACGATATTTTATGACACCTAAATCGGACATATGTAATTTCCCTTCCCCGGCTTCGGAGAATGTAAACAGACCAGAAGGAGTGACAGCTAGCCGACATGCTAACCCGAACCGAGGGATGTTTCAAAGTCTTCGAAGTGGAAAATCACACATAACTAGCCTGGATTATTTGACATGACGACCCGGTTGTCGAGTTGCTTTGCGGATCGGCAAACCGCCCGGCGGAGAGCAATTTACAGTTCGTTCCCTGGAGGAGGGTGGCTGGAGTTGTTGTGTAGCTAACGTGCTAACAGCTAACTGCTAATGAGCAAGAGGATAGCTTTTTACATGCCTATCAATGATCAAACGTAAGTAGTCCTTTATTTAAAGGAATTTTATAGTGTTTACTTTGTAATCACTGTATTCGTATTTGACATAATACAAAACAAGATGTTTACTCACTTCCTTGTAAGTCCAATGGTCCCACAGTAAATATCCATGGTGAATGGGAACCTTTTGAAACTCCAAAAAGGCGCATACGCCTCTCCCGCATACAGAATGATTTTTCTGCAGCCGTTTGGCTGGCGTGATGCAAAAAATAAAAGTATTAATCCGCAAAATCAGCTGAATCCTTCGTCCTCATACACAACAGTACACTGTATAGTGAAGAGAACGTCTTCTACCGTGCACGTCACAGCGCCCTCCTCCTCAATGCAAGACCGAAGCCGGAAGTCACTCATTTTCATGGCGCGGGATTCAAAAAACTAAATAAATATAGCGATCGCTTCCACACACATCCAAGCGGTCCATATCATTCAGGGGCATAAAATACCGCGTGTATTATGAAATAAACATGCTTTTTCGTGTCACAGGCACTTTAAAGCTGCGCTGTCCACTGTAAAACACACGCCTGGTAAAAGTTGTTTTGATGGGAAGCATTGTCTGATGTGCATAATGGCTCAGTCAAAAGAGCTGTCTGAAGACCTGCGATCAAGGATTTTTCATTTGTATAATGCTGGGAAAGGATACAAAACCATCTCTAAAAGTCTGGATGTTCATCAATCGACAGTCAGAGAAGTTGTCTACAAATGGAGAGAGTTTGGCACTGTTGCTTCTCTCCCAAGGAGTGGCCGTCCACCAAAGATGACGCCAAGAGTTCAATGCAGAGTACTCAGAGGGGTAAAAAAGAATCCAAGAGTGTCTGCTTAAGACCAACAGAAATGACTGGCACAATCCAAGATCTCTGTGCAAACATCAACTATGTGTAAAAATATGGCCAAGAATGGTGTTCATGGGAGGACTCCACGGAGGAAGCCACTGCTGTCTAAAAAAAACATTGTTGCTTGTTTGATGTCGCAAAAAGGCACATGGACACTCCACAGAAGTTTTGACAAAATATTTTGTGGACTGATGAAACCAAAGTTGAATTGTTTGAGAGTAACACACAACGTCATGTGTGAAGGAAAAATGGAACAGCTCACCAACATCAATACCTCATCCCCACCGTGAAGCATGGTGGAGGGAGCACCATGATTTGGGGCTGTTTTCTGCCTCAGGGCCTGGACAAATTGCAATCATTAATGGAAGAATTAATTCAAAAGTTTATCAGGATGTTTTGCAGGAAAACCTGAGGCTGTCTGTCAGAAAGATGAAGCTAAAAAGAGGATGGATGCTGCAACAAGACAATGATCCAAAACACAGACGTAAATCAACTTCAAATTGTTTCAGAAGAACAAAATACACGTTCTGGAGTGGCCAAGTCAAAGTCCAGACGTGAAACCCATTGAAATGCTGTGGCATGACCTAAAGACAGCGATTCATACCAAACCTCCCAGGAATCTGACTGAACAACAGCAGTTTTGTAGGCCAAGATTAGTCCTGATTGATGTGCCAGACTGATCTGCAGCTAAAGGAAGTGTCTGGTTGAAGTTATTGCTGCCAAAGGGGGGGGGGGGGGGGGGGCACACAATATTAAATGTGATGGTTCTCTTATTTATTTTTCTCCCTTCTGTCATTGTTTGCATACTAGCCGCATTAAAATATGAAAACCTATACATTTTTGGGGTTAAAGCAGACATCTGTTCATCTGTGTGATTTTGACAAAGATCAGATCACATTTGATGGTGATTTTATGCAGAAATGTGAGAAATTCCAAAAGGTTCAGATACTTTTCATACCACTGTATCTGTTCATAATATTGTGTGGAAATGCCTGTATACTTTTTCATGTCTAAAGATGTACAACTAAGCCTGTCGTAATTTGCAAGAAGTCAATTTATCGCACCGTAAATAAAAAGGAGGGCTGTAATTTTTCCGGTTGCGTGCATGCGTGCATACATTTATGCGTGCATATGTTTGAGTATGCTTCATGCACTCGGCAAACGTCCGTGTTGATTTCATATAAAACTTCAGTTCCTTTCACAGATGTTTATTGGTCATCAACACGCCGTAGAATTAAAGTTAAGACATAGAAAATAAGGAAACACATCTGTATTAAACTTTGTAAAACATTAGCAATGCTACATTTAGGCTATTGGAAGAAAGACAATGTGCTAACCACTTTAGAATAGAATAGAATAGAATAGAATAGAATAGAATAGAATAGAATAGAATAGAATAGAATAGCCCTTTCTTATCATTATACAATTATACAAATTGCAGTTAAAAGGTTACAATTCAAACATGAAAACTCGCTGGTTTACAGCATTTGCAAATGATGTGGAAAAAAATGAAAACTGAAAAAAATATCTATTTCTGACACCACATGCATGACGAAAAGAGAAGTGCACTTTAATTTTTTTTTTTTTTTTTTTTTTTTACCGAGTGTAAAGCTTACGGTTAGTGGCTTAGCGAACATACTTCCGGTGAACATTTAAAAATAAAAGCACGCCGTGTTCAACAAATAGATAAGTAATATGTAAATAACAATTTCTGGAGTTAATCTCACATACTTCAGATTATACACAAAGAATAGCTTTAAAATGACACCCATTATGAAAAAACTGATTGGCAATGAATAATTTGGCTTCAAATTTTTTAAAGATGACAGTCATTTTGGATCAAATAAACAATTGATGGGCTCTAATTGGGAGAGAAAAAAAATGGCATTGGGTTTCTCACTTATATTCTTTTCTGGACTTATAGCTAGCTTTCAAATGACTCATTATGCATTGTGTGTGTGTTATATATATGTATATTTTTTTGTAATATTATTTATAAATAGTTTGTGTTTTATTTAAGTAAAGCAATTTTTTGCATTTGAATGACTAATTTATTAGGATTTATTGTCACTACATGAGTTGAATTGGTTAAAAAAATTGACAACAATATCGTAAATCGGCAATCATTCATGAGACAATATTTCGCCAGTGGTGGAATGTAACGAAGTAAAAGTACTTCGTTACGGTACATAGGTAAATTTTTGTGTATCTGTATTTTACTTGAGTACAAATATGAAGTGGTACTTTTTTTCCTTTTACTTCACTACATTTTATCGCACGTACCTCTACTTTTTACTCCACTAAGATAAGCTTCTATTTACAGTGCAGTCAATTTTATGACTTTTTTTCCATTCTGCCCGGGTATACATTCATATTTAAAATATAAAATATATATACAGTGGGTCAAATAAGTATTTAGTCAACCACGAATTGTGCAATTTCTCCCACTTGAAAATATTAGCGAGGCCTGTAATTGTCAACATGGTAAACCTTAACCATGAGAGACAGAATGTGGAAAAAAAAAAACAACTGAAAATCACATTGTTTGATTTTTAAAGAATTTATTTGCAAATCATGGTGGAAAATAAGTATTTGGTCAATACCAAAAGTTAATCTCAATACTTTGTTATGTACCCTTTGTTGGCAATAACGGAGGCCAAACGTTTTCTGTAACTCTTCACAAGCTTTTCACACACTGTTGCTGGTATTTATACTCCATGCAGATCTCCTCTAGAGCAGTGATGTTATGGGGCTGTCGTTGGGCAACACGGACTTTCAACTCCCTCCACAGATTTTCTATGGGGTTGAGATCTGGAGACTGGCTAGGCCACTCCAGGACCTTGAAATGCTTCTTACGAAGCCACTCCTTTGTTGCCCTGGCTGTGTGTTTGGGATCATTGTCATGCTGAAAGACCCAGCCACGTCTCATCTTCAATGCCTCTGCTGATGGAAGGAGATTTTCACTCAAAATCTCTCGAAACATGGCCCCATTCATTGTTTCCTTTACACAGATCAGTCGTCATGGTCCCTTTGCAGAAAAACAGCCCCGAAGCATGATGTTTCCACCCCCATGCTTCACAGTGGGTATGGTGTTCTTCGGATGCAATTCAGTATTCTTCCTCCTCCAAACACGAGAACCTGTGTTTCTACCAAAAAGTTCTATTTCGGTCTCATCTGACTATAACATACTCTCCCAGTCCTCTTCTGGATCATCCAAATGCTCTCTAGCGAACCACAGACTCTAGCGAATCACAGACGGGCCTGGACATGTACTGGCTTCAGCTGGAGGACACGTCTGGCAGTGCAGGATTTGAGTCCCTGGCGGCGCATTGTGTTACCGATAGTAGCCTTTGTTACTGTGGTCCCAGCTCTCTGTAGGTCATTCACTAGGTCCCCCTGTGTGGTTCTGGGATTTTTGCTCACCGTTCTTGTCAGAGGTTGCGCTAGACTTTTTCGTTGTCTGTCATTTTGACTGACAGTGTCATAAAAATCCGGTCATAATCTATTTTTACCCGACACTTACGTTTTTAAAATGATAATAATGACATATTCAATAGTATTTAGTTTTCATTCATTTTTAATTAATATTCTGTCCGAACAAGCTTAACAAGAGGCAAACAGACAGCGGAGTGCACCAATCAGCGACGGGCAGGCGTGCCGTGAGCAAAGCGACGAGGGCAGGACGAGGGACTTGCGCGCGGAAGTAAACATACAAGGAGAACGGAGTTTATTCAACATGGCTAGCGCGAGACAGACTGTTGTCAATGTCTCATGTCGATGTGTTTTAGCTCATTTAAAACTGAATTTACCGCGGATTGGAGCATATTCTCGGCTCTCCCGTTCGCCATTCGTGTTGTAGAGACGACTTTCGGCGCGCAAGAGTGACGTTGCTCGTGAAGAACACGTCACGCAAATAAACAAATCTGATTTGTCGATTGATTTTGTACCTACTCGAGAGGCTGTGTCCCAGACTTTTCTCTCATTGTTTGAAAAATACAGGGAGAACAGTCTGGCCGTGCCAGGCAAACACTCAGTTGCCTTGACATTTTTCCGAGTAAGGCCAACGACGTCATGCATCAAGAGAGACAATAGCTAATTAATATGCTCACTCGCCACCCTGTGGTCTGGGGTGTGAATTGCAACCTGTCAAAATGACGGATGGACTTCAGTTTTTTCCATCACCGTTTTAAAAAACCGGTCAACGATGGAAAATATTCGGTTAACGCGCCCCCTGGTTCTTGTTATCATTTTGGCGCCACGGGGTGAAATCTTGCATGGAGCCCCAAATCGAGGGAGATTATCAGTGGTCTTGTATGTCTTCCATTTTCTAATAATTGCTCCCACATAGACATGTGCCGGTTACCGGTTTCACGGTTTACCGTGGTGTGAAAACGTCACGGTTTCAAAACCACTAAAATTTTCCGTCATACCTTAGTACGGTATTCGCTATTTTTCATGTGCCAAAATGCAGCCAAAGTGGCTTGGTGCGGCACCGCTCACCCCTTCCCGTTTGTTGCCGTGAGTGTCACTAAACAGCCAGCAAACCCAAAAACAAATCCTCCAAACACAAGGCGTACTTTTCTTCAATTTATTGAGCTCTCAAATCGTGGTGAAATATACAAATAAATACATTTAAAACGTTGTACAACTGTATTTTTCCACGTGTGATTAGGTTCAACAGGATAGCAGTAGCACCATTAAAAAGTTCGCCAAAAACAAAACACACATTTTCCTTTCAAATTCAATATACAAACTAACTAAAACTTACAAAGACGAATGTTAGCCTAGGCTAAACTGGGAGAGCAGCTTCTTTTATGTCTCACAGCCGCTGAGTGAGAGAAAAGCTTGAATGAAGCGGGGAAAGAAAAAGAATCGCGTCAAAGATCGCTAATTGAGAGAGGAGGTCTCACTCCTCACTTTTTTTTTTTTTTTTTTTAGATGAAACCTTGAAACCTCAACAATATTTACATTTTAACTAATTTGTAAAACTAACTTATACATTTTTAACGAACTTATTAACTTATGAATTCTTTGTTCTTTTTAACACAAAGGCATGGCATCATGTAGACTAGAGTTGACACAGTGGCTGAAAATGGCGAAACTTCACTTGAGCTTCCCCCCTCAAAAAAAGTCATACAGTATATATTTTTAATTTTATTTAGAAGTGTTTTTACTTTTTATAGCAATTATTTTGTTCTTACTCTAATATTGAGCAACTAGAGCTGTGGCTGTGGGTATAGTCTAGGTTCTATTTATTTTAATTTTATATAATATTTGTTATTTTTTGTTAATTTATTTATTTTCACATTATATTCATGTTCCAATTTGCAAATATGTTTTGAAAAAATCCTGTTCAATGGATTTTTTTTTTTTTTTTAAACCCATATATCTCAAAATTTTGGAGCTGTAATTGCAATACCGTGATACCGTGAAACCGCGGTATTTTTGCTCACGGTTATCGTACCGTGAAAATCTCATACCGGCACATGCCTACTCCCACAGTTGATTTCTTTACACACTATTGCAGATTCAGTCTTCCCAGCCTGGTGCAGGTCTACAATTTTGTCTCTGGTGTCCTTCGACAGCTCTTTGGTCTTGGGCATAGTGGAATTTGGAGTGTGACTGACTGATGTTGTGGACAGGTGTCTTTTATACCGATAATTAGTTAAAACAGGTGGCATTAATACAGGTAACGAGTGGAGCCTCGTTAGACCTCGTAGAAGAAGTTAGACCTCTTTGACAGCCAAAAATCTTGCTTATTTGTAGGTAACCAAATACTTATTTCCCACTCTAATTTGGAAATAAATTCTTTAAAAATCAAACAATGTGATTTTCTGTTTTTTTTTCCACATTCTGTCTCTCATGGTTGAGGTTTACCCATGTTGACAATTACATGCCTCTCTAATCTTTTCAAGTAGGAGAACTTGCACAGTTGGTGGTTGACTAAATACTTATTTGCCCCACTGTATATCGAATTTTTGCATTGGGAGAAAATACTTTTACTTTTTACTTGTAAATTTTAAAGCAAGTACTTTTGTACTTTTATTTGAGTAATTTTTTTCTTTGATACTTGTACTTCGGTATTTTTTTGCCCCACTTCATATATTGCATATATTGTATATCGCCTACTAAAATGTCTTGTTATCAAGGCAGGCTTATGTACAACATGCACGAATAAAAAAATTAGGAGTTGTAAGTAATTGAGTAGGTTTTGCTTCAATTTTCATACTGATGCTTGTTTTTAAAAATCTATCCAGATTTCCTGTTCTAATATATGGTGTATAATGGAACAGTATGTTCCTTTCACTTAAGTAATATACAATATGCCAATTTTCCGCTTCTTAAAAAGTTATGTCCAATTTTTTTCAAGCGTGATCTATTTTCATTGGTAGTACACTGTGTTCTTTCAATTTGGTGGTAGCAATCTTTCCAGCAGAACAAACACAGGCCACGTTGTTGCCATGGAAAGTCTGGTTGAATGTGGTTTCCATTTCGAAGCCACTCCTCCAGATTGCGGCGAGACCCTGTAGGCAAAGAAATGTTTGTCCTCTCGTGAACTGAAATGGCCGTTTAATTGTCTTTGCTCTACCCCTAATGAGCACGTTTGTGTTTCATTTGCATGCCTTGTAAATATTTTTTACGTTTTGCTTCACCGACTGCTCAAAGGACGGCACTTTACGAGACAGCTCAACCTCGAAGGTACAACACATGTCCTGCTTCCTGATCATTGACAATTATTCAAGGCACGCCTTTTTTGCCCTCGGACAGCTCATTGGTTCTTGATTCCCAGTGCGGTGCAAAGTTCGATTCCTTCTCAGTGTGCTTCAAGTCGCTGATTCTTTGTTTTGTGAAATCATCCGACTGAATGAACCTCCAACCCTGTCATGTGCAGTTAATCCCAAAATTATCCATTAAATTCATTTTTGTGACGACAAAGCACTATTTTTGGTCGAATTGAAGCTTCTCAACTCATTTCAGAGTAGTTAATTTTGGTCTTTATATCATGAAATGCCATGATATAGTCATAATTTAACACCTTGATGTATTAAGTTATATTTAACTCATTTACAGCCATTGATGGCGCGAGATGTCCAATCCGTTTTGACAGGGAGGACATGGGATTGGACATCAAGTGCCAATGGCAGGGAAACGATGATCACCCAATGCCAGCCATCACAGTTGAAATGGATTTGTGTATGAGTTGAACATTATTTTCTCCATTATCAGAGGTGTAAGAAATTTGTGACTTGCATACTTACATGCTTTAACCCCTTAATGCCTGAATTTACATTAGAAAAATATTAATAAAGTATTGGAGGAATAGAAAAGTACAAAAATGTAGTGATAATGAAAATATTAAAATGGAAAATTACACCTAAAATTAGACAATGCTAAAATAAAATTTAAAAAAATCATGAAAATGAATAATAATAACAAATATTAAGAAATAAATATAGAAAATTAATTAAAAACAAAATAATTATTTTAAAAATTTGTTTTAAAAAATAATTTAATAAATGACGGACTTTATTAAAGTAATCCTTTTTAATTCATATTTATACTTTATATTTTTTTAATTTTATCATTAATTAAATATAGCATTTATTCTAATGTCCTTTTATTAAAAATAATCTTTTGCAAATTTTTTAAACGTAGGATTTTTGTTGTATTTTTTTGTACTCAATATTTGTTATTGTTACTTTCATGTACTTATGCACCCCCGATGCTTTTTGATGTATATTTGTTCAATGGCATTAAGGGGTTACAGCAGGGGTCCCCAAACTTTTTCCTGTGAGGGCCACATAACTTTTCCCTTCTCTGATGAGGGGCCGGGTCAGTTTGTAACAGAAAAAGTGTGACGATTACAGGAGTGCCTAAATTTAAAAATGTATTGTTTTTCAGAAAGCCACAATCAAATAACCCTTTCTGGATTATTCATGGAACAAAACTAAATAAAATAATGATAATAATATAATATAATATAATGTAATATAATATAATTCAGGCTGTCAAATGATTAAAATTTTTAATCGAGTTAATTACAGCTTAAAAATTAATCGTAATTAATCGCAATTCAAACCATCTATAAAATATGCCTTATTTTTCTGTAAATTATTGTTGGAATGGAAAGATAAGACGGATATATACATTCAACATACGGTACATAAGTACTGTATTTGTTTATTATAACAATACATCAACAATATGGCATTAACATTATTAACATTCTGTTAAAGCGATCCATGGATAGAAAGACATGTTGTTCTTAAAAGATAAATGTTAGAACAAGTTACAGAAATTTTATACTAAAACCCCTCCTAATGTTATCGTTTTAATAAAATTTGTCAAATTTTCAATCAAAAAATTAACTAGTAGCTCGCCATTGTTGATGTCAATAATTACACAATGCTCATTCATGGTTCTGAAACCCATAAAATCAGTCGCACCCAAGCGCCAGCAGAGGGCGTAAAAACACCAAAAAACACAAGTAACAAGTGGACATTACACTGTGCTGTCATTTCAATCTGTTTGAGCGGGGCATGTGCGTTAAATGCGTCAAGTATTTTAACGTGATTAATTTAAAAAATTAATTACCGCCCGTTAACGCGATAATTTTGACAGCCCTAAATATAATATAATATAATATAATATAATATAATAACACTATTAATGAAATAGATAATAACCAAATAACCCTCTCTGGGTTCTTCACAGAAAAAAAGCCAGGAAATAAATAACACTATTGGAAAAAAACAAAAAAAAAATAAAGTTCTGGGAGCCGGGCCAAATGTGGAGGCGGGCCATATCCGGCTCACGGGCCGTAGTTTGGGGACCCCTGGGGTTACACCTTTTACGTGAAGGTCATTTTAATGTTCCCTTTCCTTCGTTTGTTGATTTAGAGACCTCTAGAGGCCGTTTCGTAGTACTACTGAGAGAATTGACCCTACTGAATCATGATCATTCATTGTTGCAGTGTTTGACCATGACACTTTTTGCGTGTTGTGACAGAAAGGGGGCGTGGCATCCGGTTTCCAGCATGTGGTGACCAACGAAGCCAACGTGAAACGGCTGCTTCACGTCAAAGGTCGCAGGGCCATCCGAGCCACTGAGGTGGAACTGTCCTGGGCCAGCTTCAACAAGGGGGACTGCTTCATTGTTGACCTGGGAAAGGTAATTTTTTACATTTCACCTATTGGCTGCCACTGATGGAGATAGACGTCCAATCCATTTGAAGTAGGAGGGTGGTTCGCTGCCACCCCCCCCCCCCCCCCCCCCCCCCCCACTTTAAATGGATTTGCACATCTACCAGGGATAAAGTAATTGCAAGAGTGAATGATTGCTGTCAGGCCTCCCAGTCAAAATCGCCTGGACGTCTATCGCTGCTGCTAATGTTCAAAGCGAACAAACAAAAACTTTATTACCAAAGCACTGGAAGAGTTGGATTTATTAAAAAAATATTGTATTATTATTTAAATGATACACTATTTGTGTAACTTATTAAGTTAATCAGAATTAATTAACCAATTAAATGATTTTAAAAGGGGCCCTTTTGGTGCCATGGAACTATGAAGATTTGAATGGAGGAGCTTCATTTAGTTAATTTTCTGCCATCTTGTGGCATATACCGTAATTTCCACGCAATAAGGTGCACCTGACTATAAGCCGCCACCCACCAAATGTGACACGGAAACAGCATTTGTTCATAGATAAGCCCCACCGGACAATAAGCCACAGATGTCCTCACTGTATTATGGGATGTTTACACCAGAAGATATGAACTGATAACACTTTATTTGACAGCGGCATCATACGACTGTCATAAAACCAAATGAACCATATGAAGTTTTGAACCAGTTGGCTTGAAGGCTTCATTGCTTCAAGAAGCTTCATTTGGCCATCACTGCTCCCTTGAGGGAGACAGTGTACCTCTTCTGCCACCTGCTGTCAACACTGTTGTTGTCCAACATGCCTCCTAGCATGCATTTTAGCGCTACAGATGTAAATAACAAAATTCATATTCTGTGCTAATGATTTATTCAGTTACTTTTCTAGTTTTTTCATTAATTGCTAGTTATGGTGCAGTGTACCACAAAAGTCAGTACACCCCTTATATTTCTGCAGATATTTAAGTATATCTTTTTATGGGACAACACTGACAAAATGACACTTTGACACAATGAAAATTAGTCTGTGTGCAGCTTATACAATAGAGTTAAATTATTTTCCCCTCAAGATAACTCAAAATATAGCCATTAATAGTTCATGTTTCCCTCAATGGAATGTAACTCTCCAACACCTGCAGCACTCATGCAACTCCAGACATTAACATTCCCACATGACACACTTATCTTTGTATTCCTCTCCTGGTCGCCACCACACCTGCTTGAGACCATCGGAACCAAACAAATTAATCTTCGTCTCATCAGACCATAGGACATGGTTCCAGTAAGCCATGTGCTTTGTTGACATGTCTTCACCAAACTATTTGCACGCTGTCTTGTGTACCGTCTTCAGTAGAGGCTTCCTCCTGGGGTGACAGCCATGCACACCAATTTGATGTAGAGTGCGGCGTATGGTCTGAGCACTAACAGGCTGACCCCCCCACCTCTTCAATCAGTTTCAGGGTGTTGGCAATCTTCTTGTAGCCTTGGCCATCTTCATGTAGCGCAACACTACGTCTTTTAAGATCCTCAGAGAGTTCTTTGCCATGTGCTGCCGTGTTGGAACTTTCAATGATCAGTATTGTAGAGTGTGAGAGCTGCACTACAAATCTGAACACACCTGCTCCCTATGTACACCTGGACCTAGTAACACTATCGAGTCATATGACATTTTGGAGGGAAAATGACAAGCAGTACTCAATTCAGACATTTAGGGGTGTACATTCTAAGTGTACTCACTTTTGTTGCCAGGGGTTGAGATATTAATGGCTATATTTTGAGTTATTTTGAGGGGAAAATAAATTAACTTTATTATATAAGCAGCACACAGACTACTTTTCATTGTGTCAAAGTGTCATTTTGTCAGTGTTGTCCCATGAAAAGATATACTTAAATATCTGCAGAAATGCGGGGGTGTACTCATTTTTGTGATACACTGTATGTGGTCGTACACTTAACATATTGTGGCTAATTGTATTGTGATGCCCCACTGGATACTTTAATAATGATGAATGTAACAACTTCAACATTTTCTAATAAACATTCTTTAAAAAATAAGGGAACAACTTCAACTGAAGGTATGGAAAAAGTGCCTATATTGCACCGCTATATTTTTCTTAAAATCAAAATAATGCAAACATTGTTGTTGTTTTTTTTTTTTTTGATCAAGTGCAAAGTGTGATTAAGGTACTGCCATATCACATATGGCTCATCCAGACATCTAATGGCCAATAAGCATAGCTGCTGCACAAGGCTGTGACCAGCATTTGAACAAAGGCAAAAGCTTCTACATTCACTTTGAAGGCAACATGCATATTGGCTCAAAACCAATGTTGATCCAATATCATTTTAAAATGATTTGATTTTGGATGATATTATCGGCTACGGACAACTTTATTAATTATGTTAGAAACATTTCTTTAACTGTCACGTGTACACAATTTTTAATGCCTCGAATATTTAGTTTAATGCTTTTTAAGGCCTGAATTTTTACAAAATCCATTTAATGTCTCTTAATGCTTTTTAACTACCCTCATAAACCCTGAAAACCAAAACTGTGCTTCAACACTTTTGGATACTTTTGACAACCCTAATTTGCAGCAGGACTCTTGCAAGTTGCTCTCACCGTCAAACAGTTGCCTTCGTTGCCCGTACCGTGACTGATCTTACATTTATTTTCTATTTTTTGTCTCTAGGACATCTACCAGTGGTGCGGCAGTGAGTGCAACCGCTTCGAGAGGCTGAAGGCCTCAAACGTGGCCATCCACATCCGAGACAATGAGAGGAACGGCCGCGCCAAGCTGCACATGGAGGAGGAGGGCCAGGAGACGGCAGAATTCATTGCGGTGACGGCGACACACTTCCTGTTTTCAGCCATGATGCGCTTGGCGTTGGAGTAACGATGCACGTCACGTCCAGTCGAGTCAAAGGGACAATACCGTCAATTGTAATGAGCTGCTTGGAGGCCAAATTGAGGCCAGCTTCTAAAGAGAGGATGGGAGAAGGATACATTGCTTTCTCCCCCATGATTATAATTACTGTATCATATAATTCACAGATGACAAAGTGCAAATATGTGTTGATAATTGCTACACCCTCTCGTTATGTTTTTTTGGTCTACTAAATGTATTTGTTCTTGTAGGCGTTGGGACCTAAAACTGCTATTGCACCAAGCACTCCTGATGATGAGAAAGTGGAGAGCGCCAACAGGAAGAAAGGTGCCCTTTACATGGTGAGAAAGAATTTTTTCAAGTCATGTTTTCAGAAAATTGTGATTAAAACTAGAGGTCGAACGATATGGGATTTTCACAGGACGATACCGCTTAAAAAAAGTTGTGAAAACGGAGCCTGAGCGTGTTATTTATTAATGCCTGTTGTATTTTTTGCTGCTATTGACTCATTTGAGTAGCGTTTTGTGTACGTCGCCCTCAAGTTGTTAGCCGCCATTACTGGGGTGTTTACACACATGTAGCAGCCCAATATAATCAGTACTTTAATCACTCTCTTTATGTGTATCACTCTGTCTCTTTACACATACACATACACGTACATACACGCACGGACGCACAAGAAAAATGGCCTCGCCTCGACTTTTGTGACAGCGCCTGCCAGCGTACCCGCTTCTAGTGTACTGGGTTTTATGTGAATAAGCATGTCAGTTATTCTTCCAAATTTTGCCGCATCAACCTGCAGGCTTTTCAGCTGAGTCTCTACACTTTAAAAACAGTTATTATAACTGTGACTCAATTATGTGTTCAAAAATATACTGGGCAATGCATGATGTCCACTTCATTGGACACATGGTTAATCATAAATTTCTACATATTATACACAAATATTTTATATTCCAAACAGATATTATCTATCCTTATATGTCACTGTATATCATTTTTTTTAAACCACTGTAGCTTTTCGAGCATAGAAGTATTGACAGGATATCAAGGGCGTAGGTTTGTGTAGGGACGGTGGGGACATCACACTATCAACTTTTCAGGATGCTCAAATTGTCCCCTCCAACTTTTAAGAAACCTTATTTGCATTGTATATATGAGTTCAGTTATATAGGTAATTTACATTGTCTTCCCATATGTTGTAAGGATAGAATAGACCTTAGCATTATTAAGTGAATTATTTTCATTATGTTCAAACTTACATTTATCCCTTTTCACTTGCTGAATGTGCCGGTCCATTTTTTTCCCCCTCAAAGACACGTTTGATTGGCTGATAAATTAACCCCCCCCCCCCCCACACACACACACACACACACACCACAACCACAACACAGACACACACTTACACAGCTCCGACAGATTCATGTTGACTCCGACACCTTCGAAGTGGAGGGATATTAGCAGTTGTTTCCAGCCAGCAGTGGCCAATGTAATTAATGTAAAAAGCTTTCAATGTTGTAGCGGTGGGAGAAACACCACTACTTTTGCTAAAGGGAGTCCGACCTTTATCAGAGTAAGAATAAAATTAAACTGTGCGAACCTGCCAAGCTGCAAAATTAAGCCGTCAGGCCAGCCTCCACAAGGAACAATGAAATCAAGCTAGTTGTCCCTCATTTGGTTCTTGTTTGCATTATGTGCATTACGGTAATGCAGCACGGTGGATTCTGATTGCAAGTCCATTTATTTAAAAAAAAAAAAACAAAAAACTGGGAGCTATCCGAGAATTGATCCGCTTCGGGGGAACGGTGACATGAACATAAACTGACATGAAAAAAAATCTGTGAAATGAAATAACACATCACAATTTCATGAGACTAATTTGGTTCGAGTCTTGGGGTATTGGATATCTCAGATTTGTTTTCATTATTTTTTTCCCAAATCACTTTTATATTACAATAGTTTGAGTCTAGGGGTGCTCCAGTGCCCCCCAGAAGTGGACCCATTCTTGAATAGTTCCCCGTTTTTTTGTTTTTTTGTTTTTTTTAATAAAGGGACTTGCACTTCAAAATGTTTCTTTAGTAGATTTGGAAAACAAAGGTTTAAATCGAACTTTGTATCACCTGAACCAATACACATGAAAGTGAGTACGTATACAGTGTATCATAAAAGTGAGTACACCGCTCACATTTCTGCAGATATTTAAGTATATCTTTTCATGGGACAACACTGACAAAATGACACTTTGACACAATGAAAAGTAGTCTGTGTGCAGCTTATATAATAGAGTTCATTTAATTTCCCCCCTCAAAATAACTCAAAATATAGCCATTAAAATCTAAACCCCTGGCAACAAAAGTGAGTACACCCCTTAGAAACTACGTACATCCCTAAAGGTCCAAATTGAGTACTGCTTGTCATTTTCCCTCCGAAATTTCATGTGACTAGTTACATGAGTGCTGTCAGCATTGCTGCAGAGATTGAAAAGGTGGGGGGGGGGGTGTCAGGCTGTTAGTGCTCAGACCATACGCCGCACTCAACATCAAATTGGTGTGCATGGCTGTCACCCCAGGAGGAAGCCTCTTCTGACGACGGACGAGGTTGGGACGGGCGCGGGGTTGGTGGTGCGTCCCATCTTCCCATCCCCGATGGGCGCGCTGGTGGATGATCACAAAGGGAGTATGTCAGACTCTCAATGTGAAACATTAAAACTGTTCAGACTATGCGGGCACTTAGACTTCCATTCTCCGTGTCAAACAGCTGAACAGGACAGGATAAAATTTTTTTTTTAAAAAGAGTATTGTCTTGTTATTGATATATAAAGTATTTGTCCTAAAATATTCATTGTAAATGTCCAATTAATAAAAATAGGTTAATTTACCTTAACTAAATTATGCACCTCGAATACACCCTCGGCAATATTATTCCCACGTTATATCTGTCATTTTCTTTTGCATTGCAGATCTCTGACGCCTCGGGCTCCATGAAGTTGTCTGTGGTGGCCCCCTCCAGCCCCTTCAAGCAGGCCATGTTGTCTCCTGAGGAGTGTTACATTCTGGATAACGGTGGAGACAAGAACATTTTTGTTTGGAAAGGTCCAAGAGCCAACATGTCCGAGCGGAAAGCCGCCATGTCCGCTGGCCAGAAGTTTATTAAAGAAAAGAATTACAGCAGCAAGTGTCGGGTAGGGCTACATTCCTCGCCGACACATCGCGGGACCGCAACTGTACGACGTGTGTCGTTTGTCCTCGCAGCTCCAAGTGCTCCCAGCCGGGGCCGAGACCATCCTGTTCAAGCAATTCTTCATTGACTGGAAGGATAAAGATGAGACCACCGGGCCTAGTCAGGCCCACGTTATTGGCCGCATTGCCAAAGTGGAGCAGGTGCCTTTCGACGCGTCCAGCCTGCACACTAATAAAGCTATGGCGGCTCAGCATGGCATGGTAGACGACGGCAAGGGCAAGTTTGAGGTAAAACAACCCAGACAATCTAAAAACGATGACTGAATGTCATCATGTGGCTCTGCAACAAAGTGAATCTGTAAAAGAACATGATTCCTGTAAATTTAAACCAATCGATCACTAGTTTATCACTAGCAGACGTACAATCCGTTCGGAGTGGATTGGACGTCTAGCGCCGTCAATGGCAGCCAATGAGTTCATTAATCTGTTTGTGGAAGAGGGAGACAACAGTAACCGATTTTGCACAATTTTTACATTAATTATGTTTCTAAACGATTCATTGACTATCAAAATAAATGTCTATGAATTTCACCATCACAGTCCTACAGTGATCTCCCTGTTTTTATTGTTTAATTGTTGATTTAATGTGATATTTATGTATAATTTTATTTGTTCTTGGATTTTAATGTTATATACAGTACAGTGGTACCTCTACCTACTAAATTAATTAGTGCTTTTAGATGTTTTGTGAACTGTAAATTCCATAAGTAGAGACATGTTTTCCATGTAAATGCCCTAATCCGTTCCAAGCCCCCCAAAATTCAGACATAAATCTATTATAAAGCATAAAAATGCATCAAAATATGTAACAAATATTCAGATTCAGAGATTTATTTGTCATTGACACCAGCTCTCACAAGATGACAACAGATGCAACGAAATTCAGTTCGATGAGTGAGCATCGGGCCACTGCAGACTTTGTTCTGCGCCGTCACTTCTCTCTCTTCTTCAGAAATTACAGAGCAGGTTACAAGTAGACACACATATATCACACAACATAGCATAGGTATGACACGACGCATAGGTCACATGCAGGGATTTTTTTGTACGAAAAAAAGGGAAAACTACCAGTCATGGCTGGAGGAAGGGGGGGGGGGGGTCAGTGATAGTGAGAAAAACGCAGTGGCGGAATGAAGGGGGGGAGGTTGTGTATGCGCTAGTGTATCAGTATTTGTACGAGTTTGTAGACAAAATAAGAGTCGCAGAGCCCTGCGACCGGCCTTGGGAAGAGATCAAGGGCAAAAGATAGGGCCATCTGGGTGGCTCTCCCCCGGAGAATGGAGGTGTGGGGGAAGATAAGGGTGTTCGGTAAGGAAAGGAAAATTATAATCAAATTAAGCTGAATAAGTAATTTAATATGTCCAAATACTGTTGGTTTTCAGTCAAATTCGCGCTCCTCAGGGCGTGGGCGAGATCTCAGGTCCCTTAAGTCTTTGCCAATAGTCGCGGTCTGCCTCGACAGTTCAGTCACCTGCCCTGACAGTTCCGTCACCTGGCGCAAGATAGCATCCACTTATCTCCATCCTTCCTCAGACCGAACCGTGAGTCCACGGAACCAGTTATCGATCTGAGCCTCCACGCTATCTTCCAACACCTTGAATCACACCGTTTGATCCGTGGTCAATTTGTTGATTTCCTTGAAAGCTGCTGTCTTGGAAACCTTCTGGTAGAGCAGGGCACCTCCTAAGCCAAGCAGAAGGAACCCCACAACCGTCACGCGAAACAGCCAAATATCCTCGATATCTTCCACGGACAGGAAAGTAAGACAAGCTGGTTTTCAGTGATCCCATGAATCTCGCGCAACCAGCGGCGAAGGTGCCGTCCGGATAAGATGGCTCTCCTGGTGCACCGTGTCTTGTTGAAAAAAAAAATCTTGTCAATTGTGCTGATAGACCAGCTAATCAGATCCATTTTTGTATTAGAGACCAGCGCGATTGATCCACAGAGGAAATACATGTCACTATTAGATTATTGCACAATAACAATAAAATAAGAGTTGTGCATGATGTGAAAACAAAGAATAAAGAATAAAAGTTAATACACTCACATAAAGCTGTCGGAAAAAAAGGGGGCAAACGAAGAGGACGCCCCGATGCACACATACAGTACATTCGAGGTCCCTCTTAGCCAATTGGACGCCGGAAGGTGCCAATAGCCATTTGCAGAGCAGCTACAGTGGTATGAAAAAGTATCTGACCCTTTTGGAATTTCTCACATTTCTGCATAAAATCACCATCAAATGTGATCTGATTTATGTCAAAACCACACAGATGTAAAAACTGTCTGCTTGAACTAAAACCACCCAAAAATTTATAGGTTTTCATATTTTAATGAGGATAGCATGCAAACAATGTCAGATAGGGGAAAAATAAGTAAGTGGAGACTAATGGAGACTTAAAGAACAAGTGAAACCAATTTTTACCAAACAATTTAAGTCAGGTGTGTGCCCAATCACTGATGAGTGGTTTAAAGCTGCCCTGCCCACTATAAAACACACACCTAGTAAGAATTGTCTTGATGAGAAGCACTGTCTGATGTGCATCATGGTTCGATCAAAAGAGCTGTCTGAAGACCTACGATCAAGGATTGTTGATTTGTATAAAGCTGCGAAAGGATACAAAACCATCTCTAAAAGTCTGGATGTTCATCAATCGACAGTCAGATAAGTTGTCTACTAATGGAGAGAGTTTGGCACTTTTGCTTCTCTCCCAAGGAATGGCCGTCCACCAAAGATGATGCCAAGAGTTCAGCGCAGAATACTCAGATAGGTAAAAAAAAAAAAAAAAGAACACTAGAGTATCTGGTAAAGACTTACAGAAATCACTGCCACAGTCCAATATCTCTGTGCAAACATCAACTATATGTAAAACTTTGGCCAAGAATGGTGTTCATGGGAGGACTCCACGGAGGAAGCCACTGCATTGTTGCTCATTTAATGTTCGCAAAAAGGCACTTGGACACTCCACAGAAGTTTTGGAAAATATTTTGTGGATTGATGAAACCAAAGTTGATTTTTTTGGGGAGTAACACATAATGTCTTGTGTGGAGGAAAAATGGAACTGCTTACCAACATCCTCACCTCATTCCCACCGTGAAGCATGGTAGAGGGATCATCATGACATGGTGCTGTTTTGATACCGCGGGTTCTGGACAACTTGCAATCATTAATGGAAGAACGAATTCAAAAGTTCATCAGGATGTTTTGCAGGAAAACCTGTGGCCGTCTGTCAGACAGTTAAAGCTTAAAGGCGGATGGATGCTGCAAGAAGACAATGATCCAAATCACAGAAGTTAATCAAGTACAGAATGGTACAGAAGAACAAAATACACATTCTGGAGTGGCCAAGTCAAAATCCAGACTTGAACCCCATTGACATGCTGTGGCATGACCTAAAGACAGCGATTCATGCCAGACATCCCAGGAATCTGACTGAACTACAGCAGTTTTGTACAGAAGAATGGACCAAGATTAGTCCTGATCGATGTGCCTGACTGAACTGCAGCTACAGGAAGCATCTGGTTGAAGTTATTGCTGCCAAGGGGTGGGGGGGGGGGGGGGGGGGGGGGACAAAATATTAAATGTGATGGTTCACTTACTTATTTTCCCACCTTGTGTCATTGTTTGCATACTATCCTCATTAAAATATGAAAACCTATAAATGTTTGGGTGGTTTTAGTTGAAGCAGACACTGTTTTTTTCATCTGTGGGATTTTGACAAAGATCAGATCACATTTGATGGTGATTTTATGCAGAAATGTGAGGAATTCCAAAAGGTTCAAATACTTTTTCATACCACTGTATATGTTACGTTCAGTAAACTCTGGGAGCTGCGAGTAGCAGCCCATACTGTATTTTTGTCTTTCGTATCCTGACATTTCTTTTTAACAACAGGCAATATTTTCCCTTTGAGGCGTGTCTTAACCTTAAAAATTCCTTATGTAGAGACGTTCGTAAGTAGAGGTACCACTGTACTTTGAATTACCTTGTGTTGAGTGGTGCTACAAAAATACATTTGCCTTGCCTACATCCATTTTAAAATCCTTCTCCTTACTTTCCTTTAGAATAAGATAGAAAGCCTTTATTGTCAATGTACGTAGTGCTATGACGTTTAAAGTTTCCCCATAATGTGCACAACATAGAAGAAAAGTACAATAGGGTTAATTTAAAAAAAAAACAACAACAAAAAAAAACACGCACACACACAAGCTACAGTGTACAGTTGCATTTTGCGCTTGAATGAATCTGGTGTGATTTAAAAAAAAATTTTTTTTTTTTTTTTTAGATTTGGCGTGTGGAGAATGGCGAACTGGTTCCTGTGGATTCTGCATCTTATGGTCACTTCTATGGAGGTGACTGTTACCTCATCCTCTACAAGTACAAGACAGGACAGATCATTTACACTTGGTATGTAGATAGTAGGGTAGTGACAATATATCGAAAAAATTATGTCGCAATACTTTGTCGCCCAAAAGGTTATCGATACGTTCCCCCCAAGAAACGATATATTGTTTTAAAAAAGGTGTCACTGTTTAAAAGGAACAAACAGGTTGCTACCAAAATCTTCCATTAAAATAATAGTGTCTATGTTATCTCACTGGCTGCCATTGACAGTGCGAGACAAGCAATGCATTTTGACGGATTTGGACATCTAGTGCCGCCAACGGCACTGAAATCAGAGCTCGGTTTTGTGGGCATTTACAGGCCACTTCCTGTTCCTTTTAGGGCATGTACAGGTTACTTCCTGTTGAATTTGGGTCACTTCCTATTCATTTGGGGACATTAAAAGAGTCACTTTTTGTTCAGTAACCCAAAACAACAGGAAGTGACCTGTAAATGCCTCAAAATCAACAGGAAGTGACCCGTAAATGCCTCAAAATTAACTCATTGACTGGCATTGGCTACTACTGACAGCCATAGATGTCCAATCCATTTGAAGTGGGAAGGATGGCAGCGAATTTGTTCATCCCTCGTAAATGCATTGGATGCCTACTTGTGATAAACTTATTCCAGTTCACAACAAAAGGATCAAAAGAGCTTGTTTTTCTGTTTATTAGTTGTGAATATCCAAGAATGATTCCCTGACCCATGTATAGGTAATTGTTTTATCACCATATCGTGATGTAATCGTTATCGTGACCTTTATATCGCAAATCGTAGCGTGATTTACCAAGAGGTTCCCACCTTTAGTTTGTTTTTTGTAGTTCCTGAATAGTCAGCTAGTAAAAGTGTTGTTTTTTTTTATTAGGCAGGGCCTGAAGGCTACACAGGACGAACTGGCAGCATCGGCGTTCCTCACCGTCAAACTGGATGACTCAATGGGAGGTTCACCCGTTCAGGTCAGAGCTTGTCCACATACACTCACGCTTCATCATCACTTTGAACTCACTCAGTGGCATCAGCCGCTATCGCACTGTCGGAACTATGCGCTGTTTCTAGAACCTTTTGGGGGACGATGACGACATTTTGCGTGGTCGCACATGTAGGAGCTAGGGACCAGGAACTTGAGTTCTGAGAACCATTTTAGTTCCTACTCTGAGGTAGGGACCTTCAGTGGGGGTGAAAGAACTCGAGTACGTAGAGTGGTATGAAAAAGTGTCTGAACCTTTTGGAATTTCTCACATTTCTGCATAAAATCACTATTAGATGTGATCACACAGATGACATCACATTTAATAATGGTAAAAATTGGTTTCAATTGCTCTTTAAGTCTCCTTAGGCAGAGAGTTCACTAACTTATTTCCCCCCTTCTGTCATTGTTTGCATGCTATCCTCATTAAAATATGAAAACATATAAATGTTTGGGTAGTTTTAGTTAAAGCAGACACTGTCTTTACATCTGTGTGATTTTGACAAAGATCAGATAACATTTGATGGTGATTTTATGCAGAAATGAAAGAAATTCCAAAAGGTTCAGATACTTTTTCATACCACTCTACGTGTCTGGTGTTTCACTGAAATCAGCAGCTACATCCCTTCCATACTCGCACATCTCGAGGAGCCGCCATATTTTATGAAACTACCCTGTACTAAATCTGTGTGCTCTTCCAGTCTTGTCATTTGACGCTGGATTTGCTCGCCGATGGCAACTAGTCCCTTCAAACATTCAAGAAATGCTGTTGTGTACTCGACGGTCTCTATTTCGTTCTTTTAAGTTCAGCTTAGTTTTTGCGGTTTTATTTTGGCAGAAGTGGGTGTGGCAAGCAAATTGTGTGTCACTGGTACAGACTACAACGTCACAGCAGTTCGTTTCAGACACAGCACACATGTGTGAACACGACTGCCTGGCAAAGGATAGTTCATATAACTACTGGAGAGGCCTGTAGTTCTAGAAACTACCGTAAGTAGGTATGTGCCGGTATGATATTTTGACGGTATGATAACCTTAAGCAAAAATACTGCGGTTTCACTGTATCAAGGTATTGCAATTATAGCTCTTAAAGGGCATGACAACACCTGGGGAAATGCTAATATTCCATCATTTATCCATCAACGCATGCCTTTTGAATTCATATCATGCCACTTCGTGTAATTTCACACATCGCAACACCAAGAAAATGATAGAAATTAGGTCGATTGTCAAGCTACAAGGACCCGCCCCCGAGATGCCGGAAATCTAGCATATTGTGTGCATGACGTCACTATAGGGAAACAACCGACTCAGTGCTTAGTACTGAATGGCGGCGATGATGGCGGACAATTTTGTTTCTATTTGCAGCGACGAATCCGACGTAACGAACATTCTTCTAATGGTGACGAGGAGAGTTATGAACCTTTCTTTGGTGTTTTGGGTTATCATTTTGAGCCCAAACGAAAGCCAATGCAGCCTAATGAAAGGATTATTGAGGGGAGCAATCACACTGATAAAACACCGGCGGCAACAGAATCACCGAATGGTTTGTTTTGCATTTCTTTTTGTGAAGCTGATACACCGTGACCGCAAAATAAAGTAATGTATAGAATAATTATCATTTAATATGCTATCATCGGTTTCGCTCTGCCAGCCGACACAAATATGAATGGGATTAGAGGATTTGTTCTATATATTTTACGAGCGATGATTTATACATGTGTCCAGTCCTATATCCAATGCGTGATGTTTTTTATTATAAAATAGTACTCACTCTGGCCATTTCCCTCCTTTGCTTTGCCTGGGGTGGTGAGGTGGTCTCATCAGAGCCAGTCATCGTCCTCTTTCACCGGGCACCGCATCTGCTTTCAGCAGCAATTTCTTAGCAAAACCTGATTTCATTTGCCCATAGTTCGTATAGCTTTCAGGTGTAAAATGCGTACCACACAAAACCGTGCCGGAGGCTGGGTCTGCAAAATTAGCCCTCTTAGCACTGACGAACTTTACTCATTGTCTGCGTAGTCCAGCTCTTTTTCTCGCGTTCGGGAACTCATGGGTACTACATTGCGACAAATGGGTATTTGTAAACCACATAGCATGACAGGTTTGAACCATTTTAGCGATTTTTTGATAAAACACGCACGCAACTCTCTCGTCGATAATCAACGATGGCACCTGCCTCAGTGCCTCGACCTTTTGTTTCCTTGTTATGACGTCTCCGCCCCATTCGGCTGTTTCCGGAACACTTTCGGAAATGTTCGTCATTTTCGATCTATTTTCGATAATTGCTCATTAATGAGATTGATTTTTTTGTTAACTTTATCAATATTTGTTATCTTGGCACATAACGGTTCTATTGATGTCTCACACCCCCTTTGCGTTTTCATACCCTTTTAATGTGTTATTTTGAGATGTATGGGTTAAAAAAAACATTTTTCCATTGAACGGGAATTTTTTTATTTTTCATAAAATATTTGCAAATTGGAACATCAACATAAATATATGTTAAAAAAATAAAATAAATCTAAATAACCTAATTTTTTTTTTTTTAATTGAAATAAATAGTCCTTATAGACTAAACCCAAAGCCACAGCTTAAGTTGCTCAACATTAAAACAAGAACCCTTGGTAATACTGAAAGGGACTAAAACATTCATTCATTCATTTTCCATGCCGCTTATTCCTCACGAGGGTCGCGGAGGTGCTGGAGCCTATCCCAGCTAACTTCGGGCAGTAGGCAGGGGACACCCTGAATTGGTTGCCAGCCAATCGCAGGGCACAAGGAGACACACAACCATTCACGCACACACTCACACCTATGGACAATTTAGAGTGTTCAATCAGCCTACCATGCATGTTTTTGGGATGTGGGAGGAAACCGGAGTTCCCGGAGGAAACCCACGCAGGCACGGGGAGAACATGCAAACTCCACACAGGAAGGCCGAAGCCCGGGATTGAACCCTTGATCTCAGAACTGTGAGGCAGACGTGCTAACCACTCAGCCACCGTGCCGCCTCGGGACTAAAACAATATATGATAATATATGATCAAATTTATTTTATGTAAAACACATACCACTACTACTAATAATACTAATTAATTGAATATAAATGGAGAGCAAGATACAGACCGCGTGTATATAACTCATCATTATTTACACATTATACACACGAGTGTTGTTTTTGGCAGCCATTTTAATTTTCATCTTAGTTTTCGTCTTTTGTATGATAGTACTTAATAAGTCTTAGTCATATTTTAGTCATTTCGAAATGTGTTTGTCTTCGTCTAGTTTTTGTTGACGAAAACTCGAGACTAGTTCTGTCTAGTTTTAATTGACGTTAACTCAACATTTTCGTCTGTAAAATTGGAAAGTTTCACTCCAAAAATAAGTAAGAAAATGTTTCCAATGAACATTGGCAGACGAGCAAATATTGTAGCATCTACAAATCTTTCACTTGATCACACACACTTAGCAGGAAAACACAGTAGGCTACATTATTTTTAATTAGTTATACCCGGTTGGACGCCACGAACTGTATGTAAAAAAAATTTGTCCGAGAGGTTAGGAGGACGCACACCGTTAACAATAACCTAATGGTAACGTGAACGTGAATGCTATTCTAACGCCACGAGTTACATTTAGCTCTCAGCACAGACCTTTAAAGGCTAAAACAAAATTGAATATTCTCTCTTGCAGAGATCAGAAGACAAATAATACCGTGTGTGTCTCAAAACAAGCAATCGGGAGACCGGAGAGGACACTAGACGAGTGGTAATCTGGGGGGGTTGCAGCACGTCACATGAGTGACACAACCAGGCAGGCTAACAACACATAAAACGTTGTTAACATGCGATGAAAGCTATGGCTCATTTTTGTCTTGTCCTCGTCTTGTCAGACGAAAACTGGCATTTGTGTTGTTAAGTTTTAGTCTCCCAAGATACGTTTTTAGCTTGTTATCGTCTCGTCATCGCCATGAAAAAATTGTCAACAAAATACTTTCGTTATAGTCATCGTTGACGAAAACAACACTGATACACACTTACCCTCCCTCTCTCAACACAGAAAGTCACCAGAGATGAGAAAAACACCACATTTATATTTCATATTATGAAAATGTTATTTTGAACAGATGTTTAAGATGGCGGAAGACTTTACAAAAGTAGCCTAATGGTAGAGAGGAAACGAGTTAGCCGTCTTGGCATGCTAACTAGCCACGTTAACAAACTTACGTTATAGTGTTTGTTTTACCATCGTTAGACACACTAAACACGCTGGAGTTAACTCTCGTAGGTGGTGGGAAACCTTCATGACAGTGTTTACTTACCTTAAATTTTGAGTAAAGTGACGGACAATGGTCACATAAATGTGAAATCATGTTGGAGATGTTGCCTTCCCATGGCAACCACCCTCCGCAAGCAAGTCTGCTGTCCTTCCTCCTCCTCTGTTTCTTTTCGGTAGTATTCCCATGCTAGCGACTTTGTCTTTTTTTAAGGGGAAAAAGCTCAGGTGGAGTGTCACTGACATGCACAGGACAGAGCAACAACTGGAGGGGGACAGGTGACCGCTGTTGCTCCAAGCCACGGGTTTCTCACTGCATTTTTGGGACATAAAAAAATAGCTAATACTGTACTACAGTTTGTTGGAAAATTTTAGTGGTTTTGAAACTGATGTTTTTATACCACGGTAAACCTGGAAACCGGTAACCGGCATATGCTTAACCGTAAGTATGGACTCAGATTCCTACAGTCCGAAAGCAGCTATTGACGGCGATAGACGTCCAATCCATTTGAACTTCAACGTGATCATTGGACGTCCATCACCATCACAGGCGCTGAAATATGGGCAATCTTGCTCAATTCCAAGATTCTCCCAAAATGAAAATATAACAATTATAAATGGCCAACAGAGGGCGATGTTATATCAATGATAACTGTGGCTCTGCTCATGAGTGAAGATACCTCACATGATCACTTATGAATTATTATGCTGCAAAATTAATCATTCAGTCAATCAATAAAAATAGGTAAAATATTTAGATTTCAATCATTTTATAGTAATTTTGTAGATGTCATTTTTTTCATGAAGTTATTTCTTTAGATTTTTTTTTGTAATTCCAGCTTTTAAAATGGAATCGAGTTAATAAAATGTATGTTTGATTTTTATTTATTTACATTAAAAAAAAAAAAAAAAAAAAAGATAATAATACATTATTCTACTAGAATTTCTACATTTTCACTCAAAAAATAACTTTTCTCTCTGTTGGTATAGAGAGGCACAATAGCAGCCACTCAGTTAAAGCCTTGTGCTCACTGCGTTCTAATGATTTCCAGGTGAGAGTGACTCAAGGCCAGGAGCCCCCCCACCTGATGAGCCTGTTCCAGGGCAGACCCATGATCATCCACCTCGGAGGAACATCCCGTAAAGGTGGCCAAACTCAAAGCGGCAACACTCGCCTTTTCCACATCCGCCAGAGCACCTCCCACATGACCCGAGCCGTGGAGGTCAGCGGCGCCTTTATCGAGCCGACCTTCCAAAAAGATTCCCGCCTCTCACTCCTGGTGTCCCCTCAGGTGGAGGTCTGCGCTTCCAAGCTCAATACCAACGACGCGTTTGTGCTGAAGTCACCGAGCGGTGTGTTCGTGTGGCGCGGCGTGGGCGCCAGCGATGACGAGATGGAGGCCGCCAAGCACGTGGTGGGCTTCCTGGGTGGAAGCGCCACCCATGTTGCAGAGGGAAAGGAGCCAGGTGGGTGGAGCGAATCCATGATTAAATTCTGTGACTGCTAGTTTGATAGTCGATGAATCGATTAGATGCAGGGGTATGAAAAAGTATCTGTACCTTTTGGAATTTCTCACATTTCTGCATAAAATCACAATCAAATGTAATGTGATCTTTGTCAAAATCACACAGATGAAAATACAGTGTCTGCTTTCCCTAAAACCACCCAAACATATGTTCATATATTAATGAGGATAGTATGCAGAAAATGACAGAAGTGAACTGTCACATTTAATATTTTGAGGCCCCCCCTTTGGCAGCAATAACTTCAACCAGACGCTTCCTGTAGCTGCAGATCAGTCTGGCACATCGATCAGGATTAATCTTGGCCCATTTTTCTCTACAAAACTGCTGTAGTTCAGTCAGATTCCTGGGATGTCTAACATGGATCACTGTCTTTATGTCACAGCATCTCAATGGGGTTCAAGTCTGGACATTGACTTGGCCCTCCAGAATGTGTATTTTGTTCTTCTGAAACCGTTCTGAAGTTGATTTACTTCTCTGTTTTGGATCATTGTCTTGTTGCAGCATCCATCCTCTTTTTAGCTTCAACTGTCTGACAGACGGTCTCAGGTTTTCCTGCAAAACATTCTGATAAACTTTTGAATTCATTCTTCAATTAATGATTGCGAGTTGTCCAGGCCCTGAGGCAGCAAAACCTCCCCAAATCGTGATGCTCCCTCCACCATGCTTCACGGTGAGGATGAGGTGTTGGTGAGCTGTTCCATTTTTCTTCCACACATGACATTGTGTGTTACTCCCAAACAATTCAACTTTCATTTCATCAGTCCACAAAATATTTTGCCAAAACGTCTGTGGACTGTCCAAGTGCCTTTTTGTGAACATTAAACGAGCAACAATGTTTTTTTTTGTTTTTTTTTTATAAAACAGTGGCTTCCTCTGTGTAGTCCTCCCATGAACACCATTCTTGGCCATAGTTTTACATATACAAGTAGTTGATGGGAGAGAAGCAACAGTGCCAAACTCTCTCCATTTGTAGACAACTTCTCTGACTGCCGATTGATGAACATCCAGACTTTTAGAGATTGTTTTGTATCCTTTCCCAGCACTATACAAATCAACAATCCTTGATCGCAGGTCTTCAGACAGCTCTTTTGACCGAGCCATGATGCACATCAGACTGTGCTTCTCATCAAGACAATTCTTACCAGGTGTATGTTTTATAGTGGGAAGGGCAGCTTATTTTTCCCCTTCTGTCATTGTTTGCATGCTATCCTCATTAAAATATGAATACCTATAAATGTTTGGGTGTTTTTAGTTAAAGCAGACACTATATTTTCATCTGTGTGATTTTGACAAAGATTAGATCACATTTGATGGTGATTTTATGCAGAAATGTGAGGAATTCCAAAAGGTTCAGATACTTTTTCATACCACTGTGCATTGACCTAAAAATTCTACAAATCCTATTTTTGAGCCTCCTTATAGTAATTTTATTTTTTCTACTTATTTTTACAATTTGATTTGATCAACAATTGTGGCTTATTAGAGCCTACAAGTCTTTGAGTCTGAGGTTCCCTTTAATCTATTAATCTATTTAATAATAATTTAATCTATTTCATCTATTTTTTTTAATTTACATATTCTTTTAAGAATTTTAAAAAAAAGGAGCCAAACGGTACATTATCTCTTCCGTATTACTTTTTTATTCTTATTTGTCCATATTTACACTTCTCAATAAAAGGAGATTGACTGACTCTTTCGGTTCCATTGACAATGATAGACGTCCCATCACAAGCTTTTAAAAACAAAATAAAAACTTTTTACGTGATTTCATCTCGAGATGTCCGACTGTTGAACAGTTCAAATGGATTGGACGTCTACCGCTGTTAGTGGCGGCCAATGAGTTAATTCCTCATCAAAATTTGCAAACATTGTCGAGCCAATTAGTTGACTTGTTGCAAATTTAATGCCTGATTAGTCAGTTACCAAAATCCCTGTTTGTGGAAGCCCGCGTCAGAATATTTTTTTTCCTTCTCAGCTGCTTTCTGGTCCAGCCTGAACGGCAAGAAGGCATACCAGGACTGCAAGACTCTGCAGAACGTGATCAGGGCACCGCGTCTGTTTGGCTGCTCCAACAAAAGTGGAAGACTTATTGTACGTCACATCAAAATGAACTACCCACAATAGAATTGTAACTTGTGCTCTTCTCCACCCTGCTCTCAGATTGAAGAAGTACCAGGTGATTTTACTCAGTCTGACCTGGCCACTGATGATGTCATGATTCTGGATACCTGGGGCCAAGTAAGATCTTATTCTTATATTTAGAGACTAGAAAAGTGTCTTGTCTTTTTAGGTTTGTCCAAAATAATTATTAAATGAGTTTACAACTTTTTTGATTGTCTATTTATCGTTTTGAGACATTGTTGACATACTGTAAATATGGTCCAAATATTTTTTCTTCTTATTATCTCATTCGCTGCCATTGACAGTAATAGACATCAAGTCCATTTCAATTGGGATGATTGGCGTTGAGTGATCATGTTTCACTGCTGCTGCTGGTGGCCATAGCGTCCAATCCAAATTGACTGATCACTCTATAGCTGCCAGGCCACCCAGTCAAAATGGAATGGGCATTTATCGCTGTCAGTGGCAGCCAATGAGTTAAGAAATAAGTTAGCTAGCCTTTACTGTCCCATAGGGAAATTAATTTTCACAGTCTGTCACCGCCAACATTACGACAAAGGCGCACGACTTCATAATTACCAACATTTAAGAGAGACATGTTACTATTTTTACGTGTTTTCATTACCAATCAAAATCTCGGCAAGCCGCCTAGGATCGGTTTAAAGACACTGCTGATGAGCTGGAATTGGATGCAGGTACGGCATTGGGAATTCATCCCACAGCTCTGTAACAAAACAATCTGACCAGCAGCAGAATGTGACAAAATCATACCAGTCGTCTTACTAGCTTCGCTTGCTAGCTAGCACAGCTATTCTCCCAGTCCAGCCCAACCGCGTCATCACCCCCAGTGTGCATTGTGCGCGTAAAACATGGTGCCCCCTATAGGTCAAAACATTTACTAAATACTACAGATTTTTAAATCAATGGCAATAATATATGTGTTTCTCATAACAATATTTTAGCAACAGAGAACAATTGTGGCTTATTAGAGCCTACAAGTGTTTAAGTCCAAGGTTATAAAAAAAAAGTTTCATTGTTACATGGTATACTTGACAAATTGCAAATATAATTGCTGCAACCGTAGTGTCTTTATGCTGTTAAATTTGATAAATTCTGACAAACTATTTCTCTGTCCCACATGCAGCTCTTCCTTTGGATTGGAAAGGAGGCCAATGCACAGGAAAGGACCGGAGCTCCCAAATTAGGTTGGTTGGACAAAAAGTGGAAAACCATCATGCATACAATAGCTATGAGTGAGGTTTTTGAGTTGATGGGCAGGCCAAGAATAATATCAAGCTGTCACATGAACTCTTTCAGTCTCATTGACAATGATAGATGTCCAATCATGTGGCTCTTTTCATCCTTCTGTTGTGAATTTAAATGAGTTTGTCACTAGTGGACGTCCAAACCATTTGAATTGGGAGGTGTGGTATAGAATGGACGGCTGGACCAAAAATTGGCAGTTTTGACTCTTAATTAACCATTGTGGACCAATAATTAATAGTTTATGACTAAAAATAAACAACTCTTGACCAAAACATAACCATTTTAGACCAAAAACTGGTAATTTTTTACCAAAACATAACCATTTTGGACCAAAAATGGCCAATTCTTGACCATAATTTCCCCATTGTGGACCAAAACCTAATCACTGTACAGCAAATTAACAGTTAATGACTAAAACATAACCATTTTGGACAAAAAATAATCAACTCTTGACCAAAACATAACCATTTTGGACCCAAAATAAACAACTCTTGACCAAAACAGAACCGTTTTGGACCAAAAATGGGCAATTCTTGACCAAAATATAATCATTTTGGAACAAAAATGGGCAATTATTGTCAAAACATAACCATTTTAGAACAAAAATGGGCAATTCTTCATCATAATTTTACCATTGTCAAATGAAAACCATTTTTGACCAAAAATGGGCAATTTTTCACTCTTGAACAAAACATAACCACTGTGGACCAAAAATAAACAACTTTTGACCAAAACACAATCAATCTGGAACACAAAATGGGCAATTCTTGACCAAAACATAACCATTTTGGAAGAAAAATGGGCAATTCTTCACCATAATTTCAGCCTTGAAAGGTGGAAAAGTGCTATACAAGTATAACACCATTTACCATTGTCAAAACAAAACCATTTTTGACCAGAAAATGGGCAATTCTTCACCATAATTTCTGCATTGTGGACCAAAACCTAATCACTGTACACGGAATTAACAATTCTCGACTAAAACATAACCACTGTGGACCAAAAATAAAAAAGTTTTGACCAAAACATAATCATTTTGGACCAAAAATGGGGAATTCTTAACCATAACAATCATTTTGGTCCAAAAATGGGCAATTCTTGACCATAACATCACCATTGTGGACCAAAACCACCATTGTGGACCAAAACCTAGTCACTGTACACCAATTAACAATTCATGACTAAAACATAACCATTTTGGACCAATAATTGGCAATTACTGAACATAAATTAAGCATTTTGGACCAAAAATGAACAATGTTTAACTAAAAGCTAACTATTTTTGACTAAATATTACTCATTTTTACCCCAAAAAATTTTACCAAACTTGGACCAAATATTACATTTAAAAAAATATATATATTTTAAAACCCAAAATCTAAACAATTTGGACACAATATTGACAATTTTTGACCTTTTAGATAAAAAATGTATCAATTTTGACCAAAAAAGAACAATTATTAACTAAAACCTACCAATTTTAGACCAGAAAATTGTCAATTCTTGACCACAAATTCACCATTTTGGAACAGAAACGAGATATTCTTGTTCAAAACCTAACCATTTTAGACCAGATATTAACCATTTTTGCCAAAAGATTTCCCAAAGATGGTGACTGACAGCTATGGTTCTGATCTATTTCAGTGGCATTGCTGTGAATTTAAATGAGGTTTTTTTTTTTTGTTTTTTTGAGTCTTTTCATAGGTTTTTAGTGTGTTAGTGAGAGAGCTTCTTGTGGGAGACTTTTTTTTTTTTTTTTTTAGGTAAGTGCTCTTCCCTCCCTTTACATGATAGCCTTTTTACTAACAACAATGTAGATGGCCTTTTTCGTTTTTCTGGAGGGCAACCATGTATATGAGTGCGCTTTTCCCGAGAGTCAGTAATGTGTCTCTGGATACCCTCCCAGTCAAAATGGACAGGACGTCTATCCCTGTTAAAGGAGCAATTGTATTCCTTACATTCCCTTTTTCTCCTCCAGCAAGGGAATATCTGGATTCAGACCCGACCGGTCGCAAGGGGCTGCCCATTACAACCATCAAACAGGGAGCCGAACCGCCAATTTTCACCGGCTGGTTCCACGCTTGGGACACCAAGATGTGGGAGACTGATCCGTACGACAGAATCCGCGCTCGCTTCTGAACATCCCCGAAGTGTCTTGCCATGTTTGCACCTTTTTTGCGCTAGTAGCCATTTTGGTTGTTTTACCCAATCCCCAAGTGCCAAAAGCAGATCTATGCACCTGCTAATAGTATCATCATGCTTTTTAACCTCTTATATAGACCATTTTAATCCGTTATTTCTATGTTGTGTCAGTGTTTTTAGTATAGGGTTCTTTGGCTTGCATGCATTTTTATCCCGCTGTGAAAAGTATATGCATGCAAACATACCGCAATTTAGCAGCGAGTCCATGAAATGCTCTCATGGATGGCTTTGAAATAAAACTCTGAGTTGAAACACATGTCGTCTACGTGAGATGGAAAATGAAAAAGTGCAATAATTCAGAAGAAGTTCAGCTCATTTATTTTCCATTTAAAGACTGCCCGGAGGGAGGGCTCAAGATCTCATTGGCTTTGTTCTTGGTGAGGATACTAGGAACTAAAATGGCTACTCCTCCGTTATTCATTGATGGATCAGCATGAAATAAATTTGGTAGCTATATTATAAGGGTGTAAACACATATATCCTTAGAACTAAATTTTAAATGTTTATTCATTTAATTAAACGGGTACTTTTTTTTGGCTGTAGGTTCCGAGTTTGCCAGTAGAGGGCATGTGCGCTCTTCAGGTGTGTTTATAATGTCGTTGGGCATTATATACAGTGAGGAGCAGAAGTATTTGCACCCCTTGTGATTTTGCAAGTTCACCCACTTAGAAAATAGGTAGAGGTCTGAAACTTCAATCAGTGATTAATTTCCACTGACTGAGACATAATCTAAAAAAAATCTGGAACTCAACGTTGTATGATTTTAAAAAATAATTTATTTGTAATTTACTGAGGTTCATAAGTATTTGTATCCCTGAGAATCAGCAATAATTATGACACTCAAAGAGTTGTCAGTTTACCTTAAAAAAGTGAACCTTTTAACCCATGAGTAACCACCCACCCACCACCCGTTTGAGCTCATAATTGTCACATTTGCACCCCACAGTCAGTCATAATCCAACTGCCTCCATGGGCAAGACCAGAGAGCTTTCAAATTTCGACATTGTTGAGCTCCAAAAAGCTGGAAAAGGCAATGGTACAATTGGAAAACAGCTTGGTGAGATTGAATCAACAGTTGCAGCAATTGTTAGAAAATGGAAAAGGCTAAACAAGACTGATAATCTACCTCTGACTGGGCCTTCGTGTAAAATGGTCATGCAATGCTTTAAAATCATGCATTGCACAGAAGGTTCCCCTGTTGAAGCCAGTACATGTGAAGGCCCGTCTGAAGTTTGCCAGGGACCATCTGAATGATGCAGAGCGGTCATGAGAGAAAGTCATGTGGTGAGATGAGACCAAAGTAAAACTTTTAGGTGCAAACTTTACTCGGAGGAAAAAGAAGGATGAGTACAATCCCAAGAACACCATCCCCACTGTGAAGTCTGGGGGTGGAAACCTCATGCTTTGGGGCTGCTTTTTGGCAAATGGGACAGGACGACTGTTCTGTAAAAAGTAGAGGATGAATGGTGAAATGTATCATCAGATTTTGAGCCACAACCTCCTTCCCTCAGTCAGATACGAAGATGAGTCATGGCTGGATCTTCCAACAAGACATTGATCTGAAGCACACAGCCAAGCTGACCAAGGAGTGCCTGCGTAAATAGCATATCAAGGTTGAGGAGTGGCCTAGTCAGTCTACAGACCTCAATCCGGTAGAAAATCTTTGGATGGAGCTTAACTTTGTGTTTCTCAACGACAGCCCCGAAACCTGACAGATCGAGGGAAGATTTGAGTGGAGGAATGGGCCAAGATCCCTTTTTCCATATGTGAAAACCTGGTGAAGAACTACAAAAAGCGTCTGACATTTGTAATTGCAAACAAAAGCTTCTGCACTAATTATTAGCACTGATTTTCTCAGGGGTACAAATACGTATGAACCCAAGTAAATTACAAATAAATTACTGAAAAATCATACAATGTGAGGTCTGGATTTTTTTAAAGATTATGTCTCTATAAGTGGAAATGCATCTGTGATTGAAATTTCAGACCTCTACCTATTTTCTAAGTGGGTGAACTTGCAAAATCACAAGGGGTGCAAATACTTCTGCTCATCATTGTACGTAGTCCCCAGGTTACGAATGAATTTGGTTCCTACGTTGGCGACGTAACCCGAATTTCCACGTAACACTGAATTAACATTTTAGGCCCCCCTATACCCCTTAAATGTCCAAATAATTATCCAAAAACATGTATTATACGGTACATAATATTAATAAAATAAAGTAAAAAATAAGATACTGTACTTACTAGGGATGTTCTGATCCGATCGCGCGATCGGAAATCTGGTTGATCGCGACATTTTTCAGAGGATCAGAATCTGGTGAAAAGAATCAGGATTTTATAAAATATAGTTGTTTTTCTGCTTTATGCTCGTACAGCATCCCATCTCCCTCCTGTTAGCTAAGCAGCAGCCAAACTTTTTTTTCTTGGTCACTAGCTGGTGTTTGTTGCTTAAAGTTAATGATGATTGACAGGTTTGTAGCTTTGATCTACCGAGAGAAGGCTCGGTAGCTCTACGATCAAAGGCGCAAATGTGTCAATCATTGTTTAGTTTGTTACATACCAGTCTGTGGCAACTCATTCAAGTGAGAGGCTTTTCTAGGCAGCGTGTCAAAGCGTGACTGAATTTGAGTAAACTCACTCAATGAAGCATTTAATAAAAACAAACATTTTTCTACGTTATTGTGGTTTAAAAATAATTTTTGTTATAAAGGTGGGACAGTGGTTAGCACGTCCGCCTCACAGTCCTGTGCGCCTACATTTTGTGTTGGTGTACCTGAAGAAAAAAGTGCAACGCAATGCAAAAAGTAACTGTGGAGCTCTGGCAATATACTAGTATGTGGCAATGTTAATTTTTTCCAATATCTTTCAGGCCTAATTTATATATGTATATTTTTTACTTTTTAAGGGCTAAAAAGTAACAAAATAATGCAGATATACAATGGCACTGCCAAAAGATACAAATATACTCGATACAAATATGCTATTATATATATATGTAATATATATATATATATATATATATATATATATATTTATATACATATACATACATACAGTACGTATCGTTTTTAAAAAAGGTGTCGCTGTTTGGGGGAGAAAAAAAAGGAACCAACAGGTTGCTACCAAAAATCTTCCACTAATAGTGGGTATGTTACCTAATTGGCTGACTTTGACGGTGCTAGACGTCTAATAAAAGTCAATAATAATAACAACGATAAATAAAAACAATCATTTTTCTAGCTTTTAACTTGCAATATATTTTTAGATAAATAAAAATAACAGTATTTTTAAATACAAATTTTCAAAACTCTTAAAGTGCCATTGAAGATGGTAGACGTCCAACAATGTGGCCCTTCGTCCCTCTGTGAATTTAAATTAGCACTATTATAGACGTCCAATCCATTTGAACTAGGAGGACAAAAAAATGGCAATTCTGACCATTAATTGGGGACCAAAAATTAACAGTTCATATCTTAAACAACCGTTATCCATTTTTTTCACCAAAATTTCTGCCTATAAATGCACCATTGTGAACCAAAAATCAATCACTTTGATTCCTCCCCAAAATTAACCATTGTGAGGCAGACAACCACTTTGGACCAAAAATTAACTATTCTTGACTATATTGACCATTTGAACCACAAACTGTCAATTCTTGACCATAAATTAACCATTTTGGTCCAAAAATTAAGAATTATCAATCACACCTAACCATGTTGGACCAGAGCATTGGTAATTCTTGAACATGAATTAATTATTTTGGAGTAAAAATGAACTATTCTTGTCCAGAATCTAACCATTTTGGACCAAAGATTAACTTTCTTTGACCAAAGATTTACCATTTTGGGCAAACCTTCACAGTTCAAATTGATATAGCCACCAAGGCAGCCAATGCGTTAAACAATTTATCAATGATCTTTGCCAGCTCTACCAGTCAAATTGGATTGGATATCTATCGCCGACAATGGCAACCAAACCAAATAGGTAATCAGAGTCGTATTCCTTGATGGTGACTGACAGAAACCTGCGCACACACAATGGGAGTACACCAAGTTTAAATTATTGATAATCATAATAATAATTAGATTGGGCTTTGCAAGGCAAAGGCCCATATCGTAGAATTCCTTTTTTTTTTTTTTTTTTTTTTTAAATGGCAGTTCTTCAGCGCGCCACACAGCCCAAACTGTTTGACTGACCGTCACAGTTCGAATGTCAAAATGGACGGAATTTTCACGCGACGCAGGAAATTTTTCGAACGACACCCCCCAAAATTTTCCGTTCACCCGTAAATGTTTATTTATTTATTTATTTGAAACTATTTTTCAAAACGCTACAATTTTTGACCAAATCGGATAATTTACACATCAAAAATTCCGAGACCGTAAGGGCTATAAGAGTTGGATACAGAATTTGGCAAAAATGTACGGTTTCCCCAAAATTTGCCAAAAACTGTCCCATTCATTTCTAATGGGATATAATTGACATCCATGTACGTCCAAAATTCCCATTCATTTTCAATGGTGGGAAAACATAGGTTCTTATGAGTTTTTTACCATTTACCATTACAGCCCATTGACGTTTTGTGACCTGATATCAAGTGGACGTGTCCCTGAAATGTCCCCAAATCAACAGGAAGTGACCTGATATCAACTGGACGTGTCCCCCAAATGGATGTCAACAGGACATGTCCCCTAAATGTCCCTAAATTAACAGGAAGTAATCTGATGTCAACAGGACCTGTCCCCGAAATATCCACAAATTAACAGGAAGTGACCTGATATCAACAGGACCTGTCCCGCCCAAATGGATATCAACAGGACATGTCCCTAAATTAACAGGTCGTACCCCAAATCAACAGGAACTTACCTGATATCAACAGGAAGTGACCCCAAAATGTCCCCAAATTAACAGGATGTGACCTGATATCAACAGGACATGTCCCCTAAATGTCCCTAAATTAACAGGAAGTAACCTGATATCAACGGAATGTCTCCCCCAAATATCCCAAAATCAACAGGAAATGACCCCTATATGTCCCCAAATTAACAGGAAATTTCCTGATATCAACAGGACGTGTCCCCCAAATTTGTGTCAACAGAGCGTGTCCCCCAAATCAACAGGAAATGACCCCTAAATGTCCCCAAATTAACAGGAAATTTCCTGATATCAACAGGACGTGTCCCCCAAATTTGTGTCAACAGAACGTGTCCCCCAAATCAACAAGAAATGACCCCTAAATGTCCCTAAATTAACAGGAAGTAACCTGATATCAACAGGACGTGTCTCCAAATCAACAGGAAGTTACCTGATATCAACAGGAAGTGACCCCGAAATGTCCCCAAATTCACAGGAAGTTAACTGAATTCAACAGGACGGGTCCCCCAGATTTGTATCAACAGAACGTGTCCCCCAAAATGACCCCAAATAAACAGCACATGTCCCCTAAATGTCTCTAAATTCGCAGGAAGTAACCTCATATCTACACAACGTCTCCCCCGAATGCCCCAAATCAACAGGAAGTGACCTGATATCAACAGGACGTGTCCCCCAAATTTGTATCAACAGGACATGTCCCCCAAATGTCCCTAATTTAAAAGGAAGTGACCTGATATCATGAGGATGTGTCCCTGAAATCTCCCCAAATCAACAGGGAGTGACCTGACATCAACGGGACGTGTCCCCAAATCAACAGGAACCTGATAGTTCTGTATCTGCCACAGCGAACCCCCATTGTAATTTCTCCAGGAATTGCAGTTTCTAGTAAATAGTTGCTATTGACAATGATAGACGTCCAGGCATGTTCATCCTTTGACTGTGAATTTAAATGAGTTCATCACTTGTAGACGTCCAATCCATTTGAAGTGGGAGGTTGACAGTGAATGAACAAATGTCCCAGTTCAAATGGATTGGACGTCTGTGGCCGTCAATGGGAGCTAGTGTTGCAATGTAGGTCATGAAGTCCAAAACAAAATGATCTGGGACTTGATACAAGGTTCTTTAAATAGGAACGACACAACAGAAACGCTATGATAGGCATCCATTGGCATGCTAACCTGCGGCGGAGCTCCACACTACCTCTCCCCGCCACTCTGGTGCTCATTGGGGGATAAAACCGAGCGTCGCACGGTCATGTGATCCCTTTTTTCCTCCTCCTTCTCTTTTTCTTCCGTCGAAGTTGAAAGGCAGGAGCGAAGCCACCACTTTGCTGCCTTTTCCTTCGCACACTGATCGTGGATGCAACGAGTTCGTATCTTTTGAGGAGCCACTCCGTCTATTTTTCCTCCCATCACAATGGCGGGAGCAATTATCGAGAACATGAGCACCAAAAAGTTGGTGATAGTAGGAGTTATACTGCTTTTGTTCCAGGCGTTCGCTTTCATGGTCGGTGGGTTAATTGGTAAGTTTTTTTTTACGGTCCTTACTTCGAGCGCGTTTCACACTTTTATCATTTTGGGTAAGCTAACATGTACCTTTTTGTTTGTTTGTTTTGTATTAACGCCACATGCTAACGCCCAAAGTGAAAAGTTAGGAGGTTGCTCACATGCCTTCGTAGTAGTAGTAGTAGTGTTAATAATGTTTTTGGACAAAGAAGAGTTTGTACGCATTGTATGTTCACCTTTTTCTTTAACTTCGCTAAATCACTGCTTGTGTATCACGGTGATAACTATCTTTCTTGTCAAGCCACTACTGATTTTACTGCATTTTTTGCTGACAAAAGTATTGAGTAAATCTGAGTACAAATACTTGGGTATAAAAAGACTCTAAACTTAGAAGAACTTTGCTGACCGCACAAATTATTAAAACTTTAATCCACAAATTATGATCCCCCCCCCCCCCCCCCCCATTCATATTGGACAGGGGTCTCAAACTTGCGACCCACAGGCCAATTATTGCCACGGGATAATATATTGCGGCCCCCATTTGACATCCATTTGTAGTATCGGGGTCCATTTACATGATGACGCTCCAAGAGTACGATAAATGTTTGCATTTACATGGTTCTGTCTTTATTCGAACAATTGCAATTCCGAGTGAAAACGATGTCGTTTTCATGCCAGGCCCTAGGGGGCAGTGCAGTTTTACAAGGCAACAGCCAATGATGCACTTTGACATAGGGCTGGGCGATATGGCCTTAAGTACGTATCACGGTAAATTGATCAGTTTTACCTCGATTACAATAAATGACGATAAATTCGCCTAAGCGGACTGTTAGATGATTTGAAAATCTGAGTCAATGCATAAAATGCAAATTAACCGTTTGATTTATTCACCAGCTTTTAATTTGACATATTTACTCGTGAGGAAAAGCGGCATGGAAAATGAATGAACAATTGTGCACGCAGTCTAAACATTAAGTATATAAACATTTTTTGTAAACAACAAGAATTCAAGTATGAACATTTATAACAGCTTGGATGACTTGAACAATGTACAACATTATAAAAAATCAAAACGACGACTGTGCAAACATGCCATTGTAACACAAATGACTTACAGCTTGAACAGTATACTTCAAACAGACAATTTATTGTTAATGGCTGCAAGTGTTTACTTCAAGGTTTTAGGTCTTTTTTTTTTTTTTTTTTTTCTCCCCAGAGCATTTTTAATACATGCATGCACACATGCACCACCCACACAGACACACAACTTAAAGCTATATTGCTCTTATGCCAATGAAACATTTAAGGTTTTATGATGGCAGTAATGACACAGAATAAAGCAAGCACATACAGAAAAATAGCTGTCGCATTAAACGGTCATATTATAGGCTTCACTGTTGGATTGTACTTTATGCTGAATGCTTTACCCTCATAAAAGCTATCAGAGAAATCACACACACACACAGAGAGATACAAAATAACGTGACATACTGATTGCTAGATGCAATCCGTGCCCAATCCACTCATTAAATTCAGCCGTTTCGACAAGGTTGCAGCCGCTATCTGACTCCATCACATTCATTTGTAGCGTTAACCGCTAGTGTTAGTCTGTGGCCTGGCTACCAGTAGAAGGCACTGAAAGCGCTCTGTCCTGAAATCGTGAGAACCAGGGAGGACAGCGGGTAAAAGCCCGTCTGGATGCCGCCAAGACTCTACTTCATGTTGGGTGAAAGTTTGGTGAAACTCCCTTAAGCCAAGCTACATCACGTTTGCTTGTAGCGTTAGCCGCTAGTGTTAGCCTACCGGGCTTCTGTTTCTCTGACTTTTTGATAACCACGTGACTTCATACGTAAGCACAGTGACTGCTTTCTTAAAGGGGAATGAACACAACAACACGGAGTCAAAGCGGGATGATAAGACTATTTTCTTGATTTATTGAATTACCGAATGACATGATCAAAATTACGTCGGTCATTGTGAAGAATTTCGGTAACTGTAAATTTTCAGTATACCGCCCGGCTCTACATTGACAACCTCCTCAGTCCAGAAGACAACATACCCGCTAGGTAAAATAAAATTTACATTGATAGAATGAATTCCACATTTTCTGAAAACAAACAAAGTGTCTTTAGAAATACGACCATAACTGATATATTTTGTTTTCACAGATTTCTGTACTATTTCGCATGTTTGTAGTATTACCGCTGTACTTAATCCTGGTTTGAAACGTTTTGCATCTGGAGTAAGTTATGCACACCACCAAACGCACAGCTTGGTTGGGAAATATATGTTAGCTAAGTTACTAATTAGCATAGACTTGGCGCTAACTAGTAACATCTCAAAAACAACAACAATAAAGGCTAAACAATACAAGAGGGTTCGTGTACTCACCTCTGATGGACGGACACGGGAGTCGGCTAAACAATAGGGAGTTTTTCCAATTAACACGACTTGAACCTACTGTGGGACAACTGAAAGACAAGGAGCAATGAACTATCTCTCTTCCCCTCTCGCTCTAAAAAATAACTTGCGCACAGAAGCGCCACCGCCGGGTCCCTACCTATCTCATACCCAAATGTATTTTTCAGTCTTTTGATAAGGAGTAAATCTCTCGCTCGGTAACCAGCGGCATCCATCATAACGTTGTGCGTGCGTCCGTTAAAGGTGTCCGGGCGACAGACGTGTCTTAAATTTCGTTCCGCTACTAACGGCTGTCATAAAGTTATTAGGGAAAATCATCGTTTCGAAACCTCTATGAATTGTAATCGAATTGTCACGTCTCGAATCGCAATGCATCTAATCATCAATTTTTTTGGAACTCTCTTAATACCCACACACTCGAAGTGATGGTGTCCACGTGGTTTTTTTCTGTTGCCTCAAAAGGCTCAAAAAATGTAAACATAAAATATACAGTGGTACCTCAACATACGATCGCTTCGACACCTGATCTTTTTGAAATGCGACGTAAAATTTGACTCTCCGTTTGTTTCTACATCCGACGATATGCTCGAAATACGACGACATGACAACACCGCAGATGATCGCACGGCAGATTTTCTTGTGAGAGAAATCGACACACGTTCCAAGAAGGTTAGTGCAGGTGGTGAAAAAAGGATAAAGGTGACGCTTCCTATTGAAATGAAGATGGAAATGATAGAAAAATATGAGCGTGGGGTGCGCATCCGTGAACTGGCTCAATAATATGGCCGTAGAATGTCTACGATATTGACGGTCCTCCTCCGACTTTATAAGTTCAGGTGACAATTATTATTGTGGTAACATCGCCAAAGAAATCGGCAGCTTCGTCAGGGTTTCATGATTTATTTCAGAACTTGTGCAACACAACACGCCTACTGTCTGCCGCAGTTGACGGTAACAACAAAACAAAAGAAACTAAAATCTACCATTGTACTTGAATTGAAAATATTATAAAAAAACAGAAAAGGCTTACGTTCCACCATGTTTGCTGTTTTGAATGTTCACTACCTGCGACTGCGCATGCACAAAGTGACGTGTGCGAGTGCTGACGTTATCGAACCGAGAGCGTTCCATTCATGTTTGCAGAGCAATCCCCGCGATCGAATCGTTTCACTTCGGAGGCCGGAAAAAAAAAATTGTGTCTTCGCCTTCCGTTTTCGCCATCACCATGTAAAGGTGAGGCCATTCCACAACACAATTGATGCATCTTGGTGTCGCAGCGTCACCATGCAAACTGCCCATTAGTGTTGCCCGCATGTATTTTGCGATGGGCAATTAAAAAATCATTATAAAATAATTGAACTAATTGAAGGATCCATTTATAAAAATGTTCAATAACTGTATTTTCTGGACTATAAGTTGCACATTTTTTCATAGGGTTGCTGAGCCTGTGACTCATACTCTGGTGCAACTTGTTGTATTATTATTATTTAAATTTTTTTTTTTTTTTTGCTCTAACCACCAACAGCCTGTTATGTTGTGTATTTTCAGGCTACAGTTAGGCGAAAAAGCTGTTGATATGTAATGTTAACAAATGCCTATTTAGCATTTTGTTCTCCATTTTACTATTATTACTTTACGGTATATTGTTTGTTCTTGGCTTCTGATTGATTAATAAAATTGCCCCCAAAAATGGTTAATTTCCAGTGCAACTTAATTGTTTTTGTGCATTCTTTGTCTGGTGTGACTTAGTCTGAAAAATGCGGTATTTAAATGGTAAAAAGTAGGGCTGCCGCTATCGATTAGTTTTCAAGTTGATTAGTCGATGAACTAGTTAGTTCGAATAATCGAGTAATCGGATAAGGAACATAAAAAAAAATTAAAATACCAGAGCTGAGCCTGAAATGGTTTTAAAAAAAAAAAAAAAAAGATCTAAATACAACAAAAGAACAATTGGCTGACTTGCATAGCAAAAGTCCGCTAGCTTAAATTCTATGAAATGCTAACTTTTTTTTTTTTTTTTTTTTTTTTTTTTGTACAATGCTCCTAACAAATGGTTCAACACATTTTCCCACAAAAAATGTTAAATATACCCTCAAATTATGAATGCATTAAAAACATTAGCTCAAATAAAAACTTGGGTAATGTTGGTCTTAACAGGGAGCAGCTGGATTCAACCATTTGAAATGAGTTATGTCATATTCATTGTTGCCACTAGAGGGCAGTGTATCCACCCAAATTAATAAAACTAAATGCAAACACTTTAAAACTAACTATTACAACGGCACTTTAAACGAATACCCGAAGAAGCAAAATTTAATTTGAATATTTTTTCTCATCGAATTACACAAGTTAATCGATTAATTGTGCAGCACTAGTAAAAAAGTGAAAATTTGTATTATTATTATTTTTTTTAATATTTCAAAGCTTTGAGTAATAAAAAAATATAAATGATTCGAAATGAAATAAATTAAATTATGGGAGAGCAAGGGGTGTGACAATAATTTGAAATGGTTATCTATGACAATACTTTTTATCCCAATAGGTTATTGCTGTTTCCACCAAGAGTCGAAATATCGTTTTAAAGTTGTCACTGTTTAAGACAGAGGAAGATAAAAAAAAAAAAAGAACCAACAGGTTGCTAGCAAAATTGTTCCATTAGAATAGTGTCTATGTTAACTCATTGGATACCATAGACTGTGCTAGATGCCCAGTTCATTTCGACATGGAATTCATTTCAAACTTCAGGTTTAAAACTTAAACTTAAAGGTCACTTTATATTCATACTGGGTAATTCCCAGATCACGTCCTGTTCAGTCACCCAAAATCACGGGAAGTGAACCAGAAATACCCCAAAATCATCAGGAAGTGAGCAAAAATCAACAGAAAATGACCTGATTTAAACATTTAAGCAAACAGACCTTTGCAATGCAAGTTAGCCAATTTTTCTTTTGATGTACTTAGAGCCTCAATTATTTATTTTTTTATACCGTTTGAGGCTAAGGTATTTTAATTTATTTTTAAATGAAAGTGCTATTCTGCATCGTTTGAAGAAATACATTGGCATTTCATCAATTTAATCAAGAACTCATAGCTGCCATTGTCAACACGGATTATTTGATCACCTTCATTTACTAAAGTACAGCCATGTTTCTTACTTGTCACTTTTTGAACTAAATTTTGCCAACGCTCCTCCCTCGTGTCACGTTTATCTGCCGCACGATCCCTAAGGCAGCATCTCTACCTTCCTTTAACTCCCCCTTATGTGGATCCCGCTCTCCCCAAATCCCAGTGGCCTCCCAGGCAGTGCATTTGTGTTTTTCACCCCCTACTTTTAGCTTCACCGAGGCACAGGGACACTCACGGAGCTGTCAAAGTTAAATCCTGTCTTCGGGGGGTTGCGTCGGGTTCACTGTCAAATTCCTTCAAATCCACCCACACGCATGTAAAACACACAAAAACGCACACAACCACAGAAGTAAAGACCCTGTGAAAGGCTTTCCTATTAATGTTGCAATGATACTAAAATTTTCCAACTCTGACTATTGATGTTCTAAAAAAATAAAACTTTTATGCTGTTTTCGATACTACATGAATAAAAAAACTGAAAATGAAATTATTGAACGTCTACCGCTGACAATAGAAGCCAATGAGTTAACAAGGAAAATGCTAAATTATCCTCCATTACTACCAAGAGTAGCGCAAAATTAAATTTACCCATGACAACAAATTACTCGGGTAAAAACAAATAACTGAATATCGACACTTTTGCAATCAAATATCTCTGAAAACAGTATTTCAGTAGAGATACTTCAATACTTTTGACGACCCTATTTCTCTATACAGTGATACCTCTACTTACGACATTAATTGGTTCGGGAAGTAGTCTCGTAACTCGAAAATTCCGTAAGTAGAGACACGTTTTTCATGTAAATGCCCTAATCGGTTCCAAGCCCTACTGAAATGCCACATTAATTTTTTATAATTTGGGTAAAACCGGAATATAGCAACAGCCAAATACATTTGAATCACTCCATATACTGATTTAACCTTTAATACCTGTAATGAAGTCGATTATAAAACATAATGCCAAGGGGAAAAAATGTATGCATATCTTGCCTTTCAAGTGAGGCCGATGGTGCCTATCGACTTGTACTCTTTTGGCGAAGATGTCGACACGCTGTAAAAACAACACCGTTGCGCCTGTGCACGTCATTATACTGCGACATCCATGTTGAAACATCAACAATAGGCCCATAGGAGAGCAGAATTGCATTACTTAAACATGATGGTAAAGATTATGACCAATAGGGCAGCAGGATCTTATGGCGCAGCATTTTAGAAGTAGGAAGTACATGCGTATCTTTTATAGTACTGTATAATCATTTTGTCTCTCGTAAGCTGATTTTTTTTCTTAACAAGAGGCGATATTTTCCCGTTGAGGCGTGTTGTAATCTGAAATTAACGTTTGTAGAGATGTTTGTAAGTAGATGTACCACAGTATAGGTTTAATCTGGCAATGCCTCTATCACTGACAAATTAGCCTGTTTGGTTCATGTCTGGCTAAGATGGTTTTAATGAAGCTGGATCCTTTTGTGTTTGTTTGGTGGCCCGGGGGCAGTGGGGACAATTATCTAGAAAAGCCACCCCCGTACCCTCGTTTTCAAACAAACGCCGAGAACACGGCATGGGGTCGGCGTGCTGCGGGGACGACCATTATTCTGGACATACTGTTGTGGATGCCGAAGCAGCAGCTAGGCGAAGGGTCACTAGGTAATTGAACTCCAATGGGATTCAAATAACTGGATTTGGTTCACTTTGGTGTCCTTGTTGTTAGGGTTACAATTAGGGTTACTTTTCTGTGCTGTTTGCATTCATTGAACTCCATCTGAAGCTTGCCGGTGATCATTTTTCTATTCTATTTCTCTGTAGTAATAAGTCGGCACGATAACTGCAAGCCTTTAGGAACGTATGCTTAGAGGTAGGCATGTGCCGGTATGAGATTCCGACGGTATGCAAACCTTATGCCAAAGTATCACGCTTTCACGGTATTGCAATTACAGCTCTAAAATGTGTTACTTTAAGATATCTGGGTTAAAATAAATTTTTAAAAAAACTTTCAATTGAACAGGATTTTTATCTTTCAAAACCAAATCAGCTAATTAGAACATAAGTACAGTAATTTTTTAACTATAAGCTGCTACTTTTTTCCTTCATTTTGAATCCTGCATATTATAGTCCAGTGCGGCTTATTTGTTGATTTATTTGGGTTAATAAGTAACACTTTATTTGACAGTGGCGTCATAAGACAGTCAAAACTATGACATGACACTATCATGGGCATTACTAACCCTAACCCTGTCATTAAGTGTCATCTGGCAAATTATGTCACTAACCCCATTTATGTCCAGCTTGGATCTTTTGCATCCATTCAAAAGTGGGATAATTTGCAGGATAACACTAAATGACATCTGTTAAAAGCGTTCATTAATGCATACATGAAAGTGTCATGTGCTAATTATGATTGTCTAATTTAAGCATGTGCCAGTTACTAGTTTCAAGGTTTACCGTGGTATGAAAACGTCACGGTTTCAAAACCACTAAAGTTTTCCGTCATACCGTAGTTCGGTATTCGCTATTATACACTTCCCAAAAATGCAGCCAGAAATGGCTTGGAGCGGCAGCGCTCACCCTTCCCTCTCCGGTTGTTGCTGTGTGTGTGTCAGTGACGCTATTCTGCTATGCAGCCAGCGAACCAAAAAAAGACACTCCAAACACAAACGTGTACTTTTCTTGAATTTGTGGATGTCTCAAATCATGGTAACTGAAATAAAACGAATACATTTAAAACGTTGTACAATAGTATTATTACACGTGTGAGTAGCTTCATTAGCACAAACACAGCAGAATGTGAAGAAGTCATATCCATGGACACCATGAAAAAGTTCGCCAAAAACAAAACACACATTTCCCTTTCAAATTCAAAATACAAACTGACTAAAAACTTACAAAGACGAACGTTAGCCTAGTCTTTGCTGCGAGAGCAACTTCGTCGAGGTTATAAATCTCACGGCCACTGAGAAACCAGCTTGACTGAAGGAAAAGGGATAACATCAAAGATTGCTAATTGAGACAGATGATCTTGCGCTAAGCACAAATGCACATTTGCTGGACAACGAGAGGTCTCACTCCCAATGTTTTTTTAGATGAAACCTTTACACCACAATATTTACATTTTAACTAATACATTTTCAACTTAATAACTTCTGAATTCTTTGTTCTTTTTAACACAAAAGCATGACATGTAGACTGGAGTTGACACAGTGGCTGAAAATGGTGAAACTTCACTTGAGCTTTTTGCCCCCTCAAAAAAAAAAGTCGTACAGTAGATATATTTTGATTTTATATAGAAGTGTTTTTACTTTTTTATAGAAATTATTTTTGTTCTTGCTCTAATCTTGAGCAACCTGAGTTGTGGCTGTGGGTAGTTTTAATGATTTTAATTTTATTTAAAATATTTGTAATTGTTTTTGTTTATTTATTTTAACGTTATATTCATATTCCAATTTGCAAATATGGTCTGAAAAATAAAAAAAAAAAATCTTGGAAAAAGTTGTTTTTTAACCCATACATCTCAAAAGAACACATTTTGGAGCTATAATTGCAATACCGTGAAACCTCGGTATATTTCCTCAAGGTTATGGTACCGTCAAAATCTCATACCGGCACATGCCTAGTCTAATTAGTCTTATGGTGCCTCTGTCAAATAAGTGTTACCAAATACCATAATTAGCAATGAATGAAAAAACTGGAACAGTAACTGAAGAAATAATTAGCACAGAACATGAATGTTGATTCTTATTTACATTTGTAGCGCTGCAGTGAATGTGAGGAGGCATGTTGGACTACAACAGTGTTGACAGCAGGTGACAGCAGAGGTTGAATGCCCCCCCCCCCCAAGGGAGCAGTGATGGCCAAACGACAATTTTTGAAGCAATGAAGCTTTGCAGCCAATTGGGTCAAAGCTTCATGGTGGTTCATTTGATGATGCCGCTGTCAGATAAAGTGTTACCGGTTAATATCTTTTGGTGTAAATATCCCATAATACAGTGAGGACAGCTGCGGCCTATAGTCCAGTGCGGCTTATTTGTGAACAAATGCCGTATCCATGCCAAATTTGGTTGGTGGTTGCTTAGTCGGGTGCGCCTTATAGTGCGAAAATTACGGCATGTTAAGTTAAAAAAAAAACAAAAAAAAAACTGAAATATTCTAAATAAAATTACAATAAATGCAGTCCTTTGGATGAGCCTAAACCCACAACCACAGCTCAACATTATTACCATCAGAACAAAAATAATTGAATTATTTTCCAGAAAAAGCATGTGTGTATGACTCTTATGATGTTTACAGTATACACACACGCTTTCTCAACACAGTTGCCAGAAAGAAAAAAAACACATTTTACCACCGCTAGACACACTAAACACGCTAGCGATAACTTGTACCTGGTGGGAAACGTTCATGACAGTGTTTACTAACCTTTAATTTTGTATAAATGCTAAATCACATTGGAGGTATTGCCTCCTCGGCAGCCATCTTCCGCAAACATGTTTTATATGTCAGTTGGCCCTTCTCTTCTAAGCAGCTGCTGTCTGTAACTTTTCTGTAGCCAAAGAATTCCGATACCACCGATTTCGTTTTCTTTGAAGGGAGGGAAAAATCTCAGGAGTTTCACCTTCTCCAGCCATCATGTAGCACAACTGACTCACTGACACTGAGCAACAACTGGTAGGGAGGGTTTGAGCCCTGCAGCTGCAAGCGAGGGATTTCTTCCTGCATTTTGGGACAAAAAATAGCTAATACCTTAGGGATGGTATGACGGAAATTTTTTGTGGTTTTGAAACCCTGACGTTTATACCATACCATACCACGGTATACCTTAAAACCAGTAATTGGAACATGTCTACTGAGAAGGTAATTAATTCCCTCACATGTTGTCATGGATAGACGGTGCCACAGGTGCACTTTAAATCTCTTAACAGCGTGAAAATAAACATGTTATTCGCGTATTTATAGATGTGTTCAAAGTGGTTAACACAAATACTGGCTAATGGTTAACCAGTTAGCAGCAAATCTGAATTTACAATAGCCGATTCAATCCTCTCATTCGCCGATTCCCATATCATTCACTCAGGGTCAGATGCCGCCTTTTAAAGCCAAACACACTCAAAGTCTTAGATAGTACAATGTAGAATGAGGACTACAACCTCACATAGACAATAAATGAATCAAAATGAATCTTTTCCAATTAATTGACAGACCCGATTATAAAACTGAGATGAAACTGAGGCTTTATTTCCCTTTCATGGCACAAAATAATCAAAACACTAAGTGGTGTGCATTCAGTCTCCAAAAACAGTTTCAAACTACCTTTAAAAAAAAAAAAAGATTTTATGTAAGCAGCATATAAACTTAGTTCCTGATTCTGATGATGACAACAAACCATGTGATATCACTCAGTATTAGCAAAGTGCAAAAAATGTATTTGGGGAGAATATTTGGTGCATGAACTATTGAATAAAACCGTGCAAAACAACATAACTTGAAGTAAAATTGAACTTTATCACAACCCAAGGAAAAATACTATAAACGTCTATGACCTTGTTGATATTGCCATTTTCCTTGTTGTTCCAGAAACACCTTCCACACGTCTACTCTTCTTTGACTAGTTGCTTGCTTGGAAGCCTGTTTGCCACTGATTAATAGAGGTGGTAGTCTTTGGGCACCTAACGATTTGATTACAATTACGATTCAGAGGCAACTATTCGATTATAAATCGATTATTGATGACACCCATGAACCCCCCAAGTTATTAGCTGCTTTCAATGTTTCGTACATTAGTTACTAAAATTGTACAAAAAGCCTCTCAGGCTTAAAGTGCATGTGACACGAAAAAGCACGTTTATTTCATAATACACGCGGTATTTTATGCTCCTGAATGATATGGACCGCTTGGATGTGTGTGGAAGCGATCGCTATATTTATTTAGGTTTTTTGAATCCCGCGCCATGAAAATGAGTGACTTCTGGCTTCGGTCTTGCATTGAGGAGGAGGGCGCTGTGACGTGTACGGTAGAAGACGTCCTCTTCACTATTCAACGTACTGTTGTGTATGAGGACGAAGGATTCAGCTGATTTTGCGGATTAATACGTTTATTTTCCGCATCACGCAGAAAAATTATTCTGTATGAGGGAGAGGCATATGCGCCTTTTTGGAGTTTCAAAAGGTTCCCATTCACAGTGGATATTTACTGTGGGACCATTGGACTTACGAGGAAGTGAGTAAACATCTTGTTTTGTATTATGTCAAATACGAATACAGCGATTACAAAGTAAACACTACAAACTTTCTTTAAATAAAGGACTACTTACGTTTGATCATTGATAGGCATGTAAAAAGCTCTCCTCCTGCACATTAGCAGCACGTTAGCTGCACAACAACTGCAGCCACCCTCCTCCGGGGAACGAACTGTAAATTGCTCTCCGCCGGGCGGTTTGCCGATCCGCGAAGACAATCGACAACCCAGTCGTCATGTCAAATAATTGAGGCTAGTTATGTGTGATTTTCCGCTTCGAAGACTTTGAAACATCACTCGGTTCGGGTTAGCATGTCGGCTAGCTGTCACGCCTTTTGGTTTGTTTACATTCTCCGAAGCCGGGGAAGGGAAATGGCATATGTCCGATTTAGGTGTCATAAAATATCGTTCGGGAGGTGTGACAGTAAAGGTGAAGTCGACAGTTTTGACCATTATGGAGGAATTTTTGCAGTGTCGTCCTGAATAAATGCATTTTTATTATTTCATATTCCATTTAGCACAAGACTGTTATTTGGCATGACCATGCCATTTTTTTAGCAATTGGGGAAAATACTTGGATAAAAAGAATATCCTGTAAAAATAGTGAAGTAAAGAGACAGAAATTATGACATTTTGCAGCTCTCTTCGTCGCGTTTTCCTTGTTGTGAATAGTTCCCCCTCGACGGGCTGACTGGTCCTTCTCAAGCCATTTATATAGCTATTGGGGAAAAATACTTGGATAAAAAGAATATCCTGTAAAAATATTGGAGTAGAGAGACTGAAACAATGACATTTTGCGGCTCTCTTCATCGCGTTTTCCTCGTTCTGAATAATTCCCCCTCAATGGGCTGAATAGTAAAACCGATGAGCCCAGTCTACCGCTGACGTCATCCACCTGTTGGGGACGCTAAAGCCGTATAATGGTAGGCGTGGCTAACCAGCAGATTTAAAGACTAATTTCTCGTCATCTGCGCTTTGCTAAATTGTTGTATATAGTCGAATCGTCTCAAAATATGATTCTAATTCACATAATGATGCCATTTAAGAGTTTTTTTCTCCTGTCGTATGCTCTTTAAATAAACGACTATTTCAGTATCAAGGTAACAGTTCTAAACGGTTAATAAAATATTCAAGTCCCCATTCTGTATCAGCAGCTTTAAACTACATTTAATTAATTTAATGTTGTGAATCAACCGTTATAGTTGTTAAAATTTATTTATAAAATTATTATTTATAAATTGTTTTGAAAAACGCTCTAGAAATAAAATGTATTATTATTATTATTAAAATTGCTCCCAATATTCCATAATTTCCGTTCTGTCTACTTTAGACATGTGAAAGTTTTAAAACTGTTTTGAAGATGGTGTCAAGTTAAGATTTTGCGGATTTAGTATTTTAGATAAAAAGTTAATTAAATTTGCTACAACAGAGCCTTCTAGAGAAGTCTCCTGCTTGAAGATGTCTGTCGTTTCGCATCTAGTTTTCAATACATGCACTGCTAACGTCATTGAGTCTGTCATTTTGTATCTAGTTCTGTATACATATGATATCCATTGCCTACCGTAACATGATATGGATGTAGTTTGTAGCGGTTGTCGGCAGCAGTCAGGTATTATTGTTTTTTTATCTAGCGGCATGAGTTGAGCCAGAGCCGTGAGTTGAGCATTGTCATTAGCCGGGTAATGACAAGTAGGAGTGGGAACCTCAGGGCACCTCACGATACGATACGATTCGCGATACAAGGCTCACGATAACGATTATATCACGATACAGCGATTATCGATGTATTGGTCAGAAATTGGATACATGAAATTCTACGATACAACTGTTGAAACGGAAAAAAAAAAAAAAAGATATTTGAAAATAGAAAAAAATACTGTTTAAGTCATTTATTAAACAGTGACACCTTTTCTGTGCAACATTGCTGTAAAATATAAATCTACTGCAAATTGTGCCCCTGCACATATAGAGGAAACCAACCACGACCACTGATATCGCATGGAGAGATAAAAAAATAAATAAAAAGTGCCGTAGGTGTCAGCAGTTGAGCTTGGAGTGGGGCAATGATAAAATTGGTGGGTCTTTTCTTCGTATATGAACTTTGTTGCTTGATTTGACCACTTCCGCTATCTGCTTCAGCAATTAAGATGTCAGACTTGCTCAGTCACAGTCTTCCTCACCTTAAAAACAACAAAATAAAACAAAAAATATTAGCTACTTCATAGCGTTTGAGTTGAAATCCTGATTTTTTTTTTTTTGTGTTGGAAGTATTGAATTAAAAAAAATATGAATTGAATGTATAGAAATTAAAAATTCAATAATTACCTATTTTTAATATGTAGGCTACATCAATAATTACCTATTTTTAATATGTAGGCTACATTAATTATCATGCACATCACTTTATATATCTTGGAACCTATTCAAACCATTTTTATAGCTTATTGTATCAAAATGACAGTAATAACAGTTTGTGTAGTAAACTAGATGGAAATTGGTTCTCAAATAATTCGGTAAATTCATGTGGGCTTGTTCGATATTCATTTTCATCCAGTTTAGGGTCCTGGTTTATTTTATATCATTCAACACCAAATGTCATCAAAATAATACATGTAAATTAAAAAGTCAATTACATTGCAAAACTTTCTTACCTCAAGTGATGAAAGCAAAGCTCACAAACTCCAGTGTCCACTACGTCACCAGCTCCCAGTGAAACTTATTTTTCTTAGACAATTCTTGCATACAGCAGAGTCCTTGTTCACCTTGCTTCCTTTCTTGTTGGTGTAAAATCTAAAGTGTGTCCCCATGTGTGATTTGTAGCAATATTTTTCTCATTTTTTCCCTCCACCGTTCTCACGGAGCTTTTTTATTTTTTCAACCCACTTGGAGCTTCTCTTCTTCTCTAGACAACTTGTGCGCACTTTACCCTCACCGCCACTCCCGAGCGCCCCTAGTGGACCGCCAAGGAATTGCTCAACAAACATTGAGCAGTTTACAGCATCCATACTCCATTGTATGGCCAATATGTTAAATAAAAGTATCGATTCTTGGCGGGAGCATATCGATAACCCATCGGGTTGCAAAATATCGCGATATATCGCTGTATCGAGATATTGTCACACTCTTAATGACAAGCATGATGTTTACTCTCGGGATGCAATGCGGTCCGTTCCTCATTGTGTCCCGAAGATCGCGCTGACTGTGTTTTAGTTCCACTTTACTTGACATATTTCAATAATCGGAATTTGGATGTTTGTGAATCGTTCTCGAATCTTGCACGGCCGAATCGCGAATAATCTAAGAATCGGAAATTTCGCACACCTCTACTGATTAGCACTTTAAGTCATCTTAAATGCACCACTAATTTTTCTCATGAGCTGTATCTAAAATCTCCACTCTTTGTGTTCACCTTCACAAGTCAGTGCTTTCCTGAATCACTCATTTTTGCAGAATAGGGAGTCCGTTTGTTAGGGAACAGTCAGTTGTATTTGTTTTCATGCAGAACTGCAATCATCTGGTGCCAGCACTTCTTAGTTAAAATTGATTGAATGTCCGTTGCTGTCAATGGCAGCCAATGAGTCAAGAGGCTCAAATAAAGTTTTTTTTTTTCTCAAAACAATTTCAATTAAAAAGAAGAATTAACAAGAGTAAATGCAAATTTATTGACCTTAAAAGTTAAATACAACTGAACTGTACTAATGCTTTCTTTATTGCGGATTCCACTAGAGGGAGCCTTCTTATCACACTCTTTGCTGTTGGTGAAATCGTGACACGCGACGAGGTCACTGTATCAGTGTACACCTGAACAACTAACATATCGAACAAATGTTGCTCTCCCGCATGCCAGTCATTATGGGACTTATACACTGCAGCGATGCAATGTTTTGCTTCTTGCCTCTAGGTGACAGCTCTGCTTTCACACCTCATTCTTTTTCAATGTTAGTGTCTCATAACCAAGAACGGACATTTCCCAAGTGCCACTAACACTCTTGGGAGGAGTTTCACAATGTGTTGTACTTTAATTGGTGCAACCTGGATTGTTTAGTGGCAAAAATCGAAGTTTTTATTTTTTATTTTTATTTTTATTTTTTTTTTGGACTGCCCATTGGCCCAAAAATGATCAAGATATTTTGTCTTCATTCCATACCACCGTATTATAATTCGTTTTACGCATTTTTTTAAACCTGATTTTTTTGGGTGTTTTTTAACTGGTAGTTTCAAAGAACCTGCAGTGACAGTAACATGCAGTGGTAGACGGAGTCCTAATCAAGCTTTGCTGCTGTATCTTGTTTTCGGCAGTGTACAGAGAGCATAAGCCTGCGAATGTTAATAATGGTCATTTTTAGAAGTGGGAATCTTGGGGCACCTAACGATTCGATTACCATTACGATTCAGAGGCTACGGTTCGATTATAAATCGATTATTGATGTGCCCCCCACCCCCCGCTTTTAATGTTACGTACATTAGTCGGGCTAAACCAAACTACTATTTCAGTATCAGGTTAACAGTTCAAAACGGTAAATAAAATACTCAAGTCCCCATTCTGTATCAGCAGCTTTAAACGACATTCAATTAATTTAATTTTGTGAATCCACTGTTAAAGTTATTAAAATTGCTCCGTTATTCCATAATTTCCATTCTGTGTACTTTCTACATGTGAAAGTTTTAAAATGGTTTCATCATTTAAAGATAGATTTAATTCAAGATTTTGAAGTATATTTGGAGTATGGAGCATATTTTTAGGAGTATATTAGGTTCGCTACAAAAGAGCCTTCCAGAGAAGTCTACTGCTTTAAGATGTCGGCTGTTTAGTAACGTCGCCTTCGTCTGTCATACGCATCTAGTTCTCTATACATATTCTAACTAGAGGTGTGCAAAATTTCCGATTCTTAGATTATTCGCGATTCGGCCGTGGAAGATTCGAGAACGATTCACAAACATCCAAATTCCGATTATTGAAATATGCCAAGTAAAGCGGAAGTACAACACACTCAGCGCGCCGCGCGGTCAATGAGGAACGGAGCGAGAGTAGCTAAACATCATGCTTCTCACTACCCGGCCCCTCGGGCAATGCCAATGCTCAACTCACGGCTCTAGCTCAACTCATGCCGCGAGATAAAAAAAGACAACAACATACCTGACTGCTGCCGAAAAGCTGCTACAAAGTACATCCACATAATGTTACGGTAGATATCATTTATATAGGACTAGATGCAATATATATTCGGTAGCGTTAGCAGCACACCTACAAAAAGCTAGATGCGGGCGTTAGTAAACGGCCGCCATCTTAAAGCAGTACACTTCCCTGCAAGGCTGTTGTAGCGAACCTTCCAAGTAGAGCAGGGCGGTAAACCGAAAATTTACCGTCACCGAAATTCTTAACGATGACCGACGTAATTTTGACCATGTCGGTAAATTCGGTAAATTAATAAAACAAGAAAATATAGTCTTTTCATCCCGCTTTGATTCTGTGTTGTTCGTCTATGTTCATTCCCCTTTAAGAAAGCAGTGAATGTGCTTACGTAGGGAGTCACGTGATCATCAGGAAGCCAATCAAACAAAAGCCCGGTAAGCTAACGCTAGCAGCTAACGCTACAAGCAAAACGTGATGGAGTGTGGCTTAAGGGAGGTTCACCAAACTTTCAACCGACATTTAGTAGACTCTTGGTGGCATCCAGACGGGCTTTCACCCGCTGTCCTCCTTTGTTCTCACGATTTCCGGAGATGGTGCTTTCAGTGCTTTCTACTGGTAGCGAGGCTAACGCTAGCTAGCGGCTAACGCTACATATGAACGTTATGGAGTCGGATAGCGGCTCTAACATTGTCGAAACGGCTGAACTTAATGAGTGGATTGGGCACGGACTGCATCTAGCAATTACTATGTGGCGTTATTTTGTATCTGTCTGTGTGTGATTCCTCTGATAGCTTTTGTGATGGTAAAGCATTCAGCATAAAGTAGAATCCAACGGCAAAACTTATAATGACCGAGAAATGGCCCCAGCTATTTTTATTGTGCGTGCATTTATTAAAAAATGCACTGGGGGGGGGTGGACCCTTAAACCATAAAGTAAACACTTGTATTTAATAATTATGTCACAGCAGCCATTAACAATAAGTTGTCTTTTTGAAGTGTACTGTTCAAGCTGCAAGTCATTTGTGTTACAATTACATGTTTGCACAGGCATATTGATTTTGACAATGTACATTGTTCAAGTCATACACGCTGTTATAAATGTTCATACTTGAATTCTTATTGCTTACAATACATTTTTATAAACTTAATGTTTAGACTGCATGTACAATTGTTAAATACAGTATATCAAATTGAATGCTGGTAAATAAATCAACAAGAAATAGTTAATCTGTATTTCATGCATTGATTCAGATTTTCAAATTATATAACAGTCCGCTTGGGCGAATTTATCGGCATTTATCGTTATCGAGATAAATCTGCTCAATTTATCGTGATACATGTTTAAGGCCATATCGCCCAGCCCTACTTCCAAGCAAACCTAATTAACTTTTTATCGAAAAATACTCCTATATCGGTAAAACATTGACTTCTTCTATCTTTAAAATAGTTTTAAAACTTTCACATGTTGAAAGTAGACAAAAGGGAAATTATGGAATAACGGGAGCAATTTTAACAACTTTAACGGTTGATTCACAACATTAAATTAATTGAATGTAGTTTAAAGCTGCTGATACAGAATGGGGACTGGAGTTTTTTATTTACTGTTATTTTTGTATATTTGTTTACTGCTATATGTTAACTTGATACTGAAATAGTAGTTTGGTTTAGCCTGAGAGTATTTTTGAACAATTTTGGAACAAATGTACAAAACATTAAAAAAAAAAAAAAAAAAAAGGAGGGGGGTGCATCAATAATCGTTTTATAATCGAATCGGAGCCTCTGAATCGTAATCGTAATCGAATCGTTAGGTGCCCAAAGATTCCCAGCTCTAATTCTAACGCCGCCGTCTTCTGTCATTTCGCATCTAGTTCTATATTAGAGCTGGGCGGTAAACCGAAAATTTACCGTCAACGAAATTCTTCACGATGACCGACGTAATTTTGACCATGTCGGTAAATTCGGTAAATTAATAAAATAAGAAAATAGTCTTTTCATCCCGCTTTGACTCTGTGTTGTTCGTCTATGCTCATTCCCCTTTAAGAAAGCAGTGAATGTACTTACGTAGGGAGTCACGTGATCATCAGGAAGCCAATCAAACAGAAGCCCGGTAAGCTAACGCTAGCAGCTAATGCTACAAGCAAAACGTGATGGAGTGTGGCTTAAGGGAGGTTCGCCAAACTTTCACCCGACATTTAATAGACTCTTGGTGGCATCCAGACGGGCTTTCACCAGCTGTCCTCCCTTGTTCTCACAATTTCCGGAGATGGTGCTTTCAGTGCTTTCTACCGGTAGCCAGGCCACAGGCTAACGCTAGCCGCTAACGCTAGCGGCCGCTAGCGGCTAACGCTACAAATGAACGTGATGGAGTCGGATAGCGGCTCTAACCTTGTCGAAACGGCTGAATTTAATGAGTGGATTGGGCATGGACTGCATCTAGCAATTACTATGTCGCGTTATTTTGTATCTGACTGTGTGTGATTTCTCTGATAGCTTTTGTGATGGTAAAGCATTCAGCATAAAGCACAAATGGCCCCAGCTATTTTTCTGTATGTGTTTAATTCTGTGTCATTATTGCTATCATAAAATCTTAAGTGTTTCATTTGCAGAAGATCAATATAGCTTTAATGTGTGTCTGTCTGTCTGTCTGTCTGTTTGGGGGTTCATGTATGTGTGCATTTATTAAAAAATGCACTGGGGGGGGGGGGGAGACCCTGAAACCATAAAGTAAACACTTGTATTGAATAATTATGTCACAGCAGCCATTAACAATAAATTGTATTTTTGAAGTGTACTGTTCGAGCTGCAAGTCATTTGTGTTACAATGACATGTTTGCACAGGCATATCGATTTTGACAATGTACATTGTTCAAGCCATACACTCTGTTATAAATGCTCATACTTGAATTCTTATTGTTTACAATTCATTTGTATAAACCTAATGTCTAGACTGCATGTACATTTGTTAAATATATCAAATTGAATGCTGGTAACTAAATCAACAAGAAACTGTTAATCTGTATTTCATGCATTGATTCAGATTTTCAAATTATATAACAGTCCGCTTGGACGACTTTATCGTCGTTTATCGTTATCGAGATAAATCTGCTCCATTTATCGTGATACATGTTTAAGGCCATATCGCCCACCCCTATTCTATATACTGTATATGTGATATCTACTGTAGCATTATGTGGCTGTATGTTTATAGCAACTAGCAACTGTTTTTTTTTTTTTTTTGTAGTGGCTGCCGCAGTCAGTTATTTTATTTATTTATTTTTTTTAATGTAGCTGCATGAGTTGAATATATTTACTTTTGGTCTGTTCCTCATTGTGTCTCGAAGGCCGCGCTGACTGTGTTTTAGTTCGCTTCACCTGGTATAATTAAATAATCGTAATTTGGATGTTTGTGAAATGTTCTCAAATCTTCCACGGCCGAATCACGAATAATCTAAGAATCGGAAATTTCGCATGCCTCTAGTTATTTTTGTTAGTGCGTGAATTGTTTCCTAATGTGAATTGGCATTAAGCTTGTGTTCAATTTTACAGTTTACCTCAACTGTAGTGTAATAAACGGCTAGAAAAACTCTTTTTGGCCAAATTGTAGCCAAGCTGCATTTTTACAATGTTTGATTAATTAAAGAGGTCGTGAATAATCGGCAAAATTGACTTTGTATTTTCATCAATATACGATTCTGATCATAAAATTACCCGGACCGACATTTTGTGTTCACACAATGTTTAATGTGTAGCAATTGTCTTTCATTGTAATCTTGAAATCCGCCTTCCTGTTTTTACCAGCTCCTAGCCCCACCACTGCAGTCCACTACCTGGCCACCAAATGTGTGGACACTGTCAAGCATCGCCAGGAAACCAAGTGGTTCATGCCTTGGGGTCCTAACCAATGTGACAAGATCCGGAACCTTGAAGAGGCCACGGCTAAGAGGATTGAGGCCAACAACATTGTGTTTGCTGTGCACATTCCTCTGCCTAACAAGGAGATGAGTCCCTGGTTCCAGTTCATGCTAGTCATCCTGCAGTTTGACATTGCATTCAAGATGTACAACCAGATAGGTGAGATCGTTTTTGCAGTTGATTATCCTTTTAAAAATATGACACTAAGTTTATTACCTGTACACCTTCATGTACTAGTATACTCATATAGTTGCCACGATTTCCCTTCAGCCTCACTGAGACTGTTTTGTAAACTCGACATCACGACTCTTGTTCAGGGTGATGGAGTTCAGGATGTGTCACTTTGGCAGCGCAGGCTTTAATAACTCACACTTTTATTTACAAAGCACTGATTTGTTTAAACCCATAAATTACTACACTGCTCTTGCGCTAAAACTTCATTAGGTTTGTGAAACACAGGCCAATCAAGGTTTTATATTTCACATTAAAAATGGAATAAATTAAATGTGATTCAGTCACGTGTGGTTAGAAGGTGCCTAAAACAAACACAAGCACCATTGAATCCTGTTTTGTCTGCTGTCTGTATTTGCTTTTTGGCACTTCTTTTTCTCCATGACATTCAACTTGAGTACACTTAGAAGGAATTTATTACCTAGAAAATACACAGTTGGATGAATATGGCTGGAAGTCAAGTGTTCAGACACAAGAGTATGTCCATAAGGATGTAAGAGGCCAATAGAATACTGTAATAAATTAAGTCTTGAGCTTTTGCTTTCAAATGTTTCGACCTGCCTTTTTTTTTTTCCTAATAGATTTGAGCAGTCAAACTGATGTTTTTTTTTTTTCATAAAACAACGTATTATATGTTGTTTAACAAAGCTTGTACCTTGAGTTTGCTAGTTTAAACATTAGCAAACACCCAAGTAGTAGTTCTAAACCTTTGTTAAAACAACATATATTTGAACTCAATCTATAGCTTTGTCTTTATATTTATATATAATATATAACTTGGGATGTCCCAATCCGATTACGTGATTGGACATCGGGCAGATAGTGCCAATTTTCAGGGGATCGTAATCAGGTGAAAAGGATAGAGTTTTAATTAGAAAATATATACCAGTATTTGTTTTCTGATTCATGCTTGTACAGCGCCACACCCTCCCTCCTGCTGAGCAGTGCGACCAAAATTTTTCTTGGCCACCAGTGCAGCTGGTGTTTGGTACTTGGTTAACCATGATTGACAGGTTTGTAGCTTTGATATTGCCAGAGCAACTTTGGTGTGCTGATTGAACACTCCAAGGGGCCGTTTACATGGTGACTCTCCGAGAATACGAAAAATTTCAAATTTTCATTTATATGGGCTCGTCTCCATTCGAGCAATGTCACAATTCCTCATGAAAACGATGTAGTATTCATGCCAGGCCCTAAGGTGTAGTGCAGATTTACAAGGCGACAGCGAATGATGCACTTTGACCCCACCAAGCTCCTCAGCCCGGAAAAAAATATGCCCGCCCACTTGAAGCAATGGCATTTTTCTTTTGTTCAAAAAGGCAAAAAAATCGAAACATTCAACATATTTAATTTAAAAATATTATTAATAAAGTAAATTAAAGCAGACATTCCACCAAATTTGCTGTTTTTAATGTTTAGTAGCAATGCTGCGCACGCTCAATGTGACAAGTACGAGTGCCGATGTTATCGGCGTGGGGTCTTTGATATGCATGCGGAGCAAGCCCCCCACAATCCCCCGCAATCGACTTCTTCCACTTTAGAGGCAGGATTCAGAATTTTTTGTCTTCGCCAACACCATATGCACGCAAGGCCATTCCACTACTCGGTTTGCCTGGCACAGCCAGACTATTCTCCCTGTATTTTTCAAAGACTGTGAGAAATAGTCTGGGACCCAGCCCATTAACAGCCTCTCGAGCAAGGTACAAAATCAACTGTCCAATTAGATTCGTTTATTTGCGTGACGTGTTCTTAACGACTAACTTCACTCTTGGGAGCCGAAAGTCGTCTCTACAACAACACAGATGGCAAACGGGAGAGCCGAGAATATGTTCCCATCCGCGGTAAAACCAGTTTTAAATGACCAAAAACACATTTGAAACAAGTCATTGACAACAGTCAACATGGCTCGCGCTAGCCATGTTGAATAAACCTCTCCATTCTCCCGTCACGCGAATAACTTGTCACTTTAACAACGTCACATCTGCCCATTGCTGATTGGTCCACTCCGCTGTCTGTTTGCTGGGCTTGCTCCGCCCTTGGAATTTGATCTGCCGGACGGTCGCCAGACTCAATTGCTGGAACAGCGGTGAGTTTGGTTTACCAGGCAACAACTAAGTCATTGCGTCTTTGTGTCGCAGAGTCGCCATGTAAACTGCCCCTAAATTGTCCAAAAGTGTCAGGCTACATCTGCACTAGGACAGATAATGGCCTTAGACATGTAATTAGTTGGACATGTCTGCTACACTAGATGGCATCTACTACACGCATGATGGCATCGTAAACAATGGAGTTGGACGATCACAACTAGCATTCCCGCTCACTTTTTCTTTTTCACACATTTTTCTTGTACCTTTCAATTACGTCCAATAATGTGCTTCAATTCAGTGCCCATTTGTGGTCCTTCCATCGCGGATGACGCGCAGATGAGCATTTTTTTACAGAGCTCGTCTCCCGCGTTGTCTCCGGTCAGGCAGCTGTGGGGCTGGCCCCTCCCAACTCAATGCCGACCGAACATGAATGTATTAAAATTAGGCCTGTCAACAATAACGCGGTAACGACCATAATTAATCTGGAAATATTAACGCATAAAAAAAATAATAACGCAATTTACCGCTCACTAAGTTTGGCCACAACTGCCTCCCGTAGTCCCACGCGCTGATGTTTACATTCTCCGCGCGGCAATGCAGGACCATGATGAATGAGGATGATGACCTAGGACTGCTTCATGGAAAATTCCGTTTTAAAGAGCTGCCTAATAGAAATCTGGATAAAACCAAAGTTGTGTGCACATACTGCTGTAATGAACTTTGATCGAAGCTCAACCAGCCTAAAGTACCACCTTCGGGCAAAGCATATCTTCGCTAGTGTTAGCAATGACGCTAATACTGCGGGAACAAGCCGTAGTCATCAAGCTGCACTGGCAGCGTGCGGACTCGGACTTGTCAACAAAAAGACAACAAGTAGGTGATTACTGCTATCGCTACTTGGGTAGCCGGAGACTGTAGAGTGTAGACCCATTATCATAGTTGACGACGAGGGCCTTGAAAATCAAATGACAACAAACAACAACCAATGACAAACCACTAAACAGGTACAAGGCAGTGCCTGCATCGACTTATGTCCACTACAGTGGTGATCTGCGCACAGTGGTGCCCACACTAAGCTGGCCCACCTTGCAAAAAAAGTGTCTGGTCACAACTGCCACAACCGTTCCTTGCGAGAGACTGTTTTCTTTGACAGGGCACATTGTTCAAAAGAAAAGGTTTGCTCTTTTATCTGAATGTCAACAAGCTAGTTTGCCAGAGCAGTTGGTTAAAAAAAATAGAGTATGACTGGTTAACTTAAGCAGTGTTTCTAAACACCTTGACACACAGTTTAGTGTAATATTTTTCCGTTAAGTGTGTGAAAATTTACAGTTTATTTTTTTTATATCTCACACAGCTTTCAGGCCATTTAGTGTAAAACTGCAAATGCTGCATTTATTTGTGTGAAATGTTCATTTTAACAGACCAGTTGTTTACACATTTTTTGAAACACTAGCTATTGTCACTGTATTGTGCTTGTCTGCTCTTTAAATTGTTAGTTAATTTTGGGTAATATGCCAAATGGTACTTGAGCCACATTGTTAGTCTGAGGCACTTTAATCTGGTAAAGCTCTTTGCTGTACAATACAGACAATTTATTTTATTTTTTATTTTATACGAGCTGAGTTGTTAAATAAAATTTTAAAACTCTATTTGGTCAAGTATTAATTCATTCACACATTATACATTTGATCTTAATACAAATTTTATGTCAATTATAGTATTTTCCTAAACATTTTTTCCTGAAGAGCAACTTTATTCATCCCGAGGGAAATGTGATTAGTCTTGATTAATCACACAGTTGACATATGATTAACTAGATTACATTTTTTAATCGTTTGACAGCACTAATTAAAATGCATAGAGGAAAATTAAACCCCGAAAAGTGACCTGCGTGGTGCCCCCAGTCAAAGAGGCACGTGATCAGTGTTTTTCATGACATTTCTGCCTGTCAAAACTGTTGCCACTTCCATGATCGCCACCGTTATGCACAAGCACTCCTGGTTGCGGCTTCCAGGAAATATACGCAGCGCCACATCATATGTTTCTATTTGTTACTTTCGAAGTGGTGAGAGCATAACTGAGCATCGATTGTAACATCCCAAGTAACGATGTCAGACTTTTGTTGTTTTCTAAAGGGTTATATCAAACACAACTCGGCGACTGCTCGTAAAAGCCGAGCGTCCTCTCCCTTCACTCTCGCTCCCGCGTGATGCGTTCAGTTGCGTCTACGAAAAAAAACTGATAACAAAATGGAGTTCCCGACCCCTGGTCTTAAAGGTATAGTAATTTTGAAATATCATGCCGGCGAGCAATGATTTTCAGGTTTAGAGATAAACAGCGCGGGCGATGACGTAACATAGGAGGGTGTTCCTTTCAACGCATGCGTAACTTTGCGCAAATGCTGGCATGCTTTGCAGAAGTGGGGGGCTTAAACGCACATTAAACGTAAGTGCGGACAGGTGTAAAAATAGTCTGCAAAATACCCTTGAGTCTGTCCTAGTGTAGACGTAGTCTAAGTGTGTGCGTGAATGGTTGTGTGTCGAAATGTGCCTTGCAAATGGCTGACAAACTGTTTAGGGTGTACACTGCCTTCTGCCTGGAGTTGGCTGTAATAGGCACCCCGTAACCCTTGTAAGGATAAGCGGTTCATAAGATGAATGAATGAATTATATGAATGTTATGGAGAGTGATTAAAAGTATAAATGTGGGTAAGGCTACATTTTGTGCTGGTGGAACTTAAGAAAAAAACGTTTGATGCACCAGTGCAATCAATGCAGAATGTAAGTGTGGAGCCTCAGCAATATATATCATTCAGGCCTAATTTATATATATTTTTTAGTTTTAAGGGCTAAAAAATGACAATCTAGGAATACAATGGCATTTCCAAAAGATACAGAAATACTAGTATATCTTTTATACTCTGCAACACTCCCAAAAAACTGCAAGTACTGTAAAAAGTACAGTACTGTAACATGTTTAGAACTGTTGTTCAACTTCAAAAACCGAAGTTTTTATTATCGGGACTCATATGGGCAGTTTCTCTAAATCAGGTGACTCGGACTCTGGTGCAAAAATATGCGATCCGGATATCCGTAATATATATTATACAATACTTCTAGTCAAGGTACATAAATTACTTGATTCTTCACATTTTTGCAAATTTCATATATGGTAGCCCCAGTATGAGGACAACCATGAGAGCAAATGGGTTTAAAAATAGCAGAAAACTTAAAAAGCTTTTGTTGTTCTGTAATTATTTATGAGCTATCCTCTCTGACCTTGCTTGTCTTGTCTAAATAGTCATGCCACAGTAACGTGCCAACATTCTCTGCCCTAGTTGAAGTGTATAAGTAAAGTGGGGATTGTTTACTGTCTGGCAGCCAGACAGATGAATCTTTGATTCAACCTGGACCACAGACGGATGTTTCTCTAATGGACTGAGGAACCTTTTTGATGAAAAGTGCAACAATATGAAGTTTATGGTATGAGGTCAACTTGTCAAGGAGTAAAAAAAAAAAATTGTTTTAAAAATGGATTAATCACTTCAAAACTGTTACACTGACACTGTTGTCAGTTCATCAAAACCTTATTTTAAACATTCTGTTCAGCATCTCTTCTTGACTTCACAGACAAATATTTGTAGCAGAGATCATTGTTACCCATATTAAGCGCTCCACCCACCTGCAGCACCTCTTGGCTTAGCGCCAGCAATAACACAGCTGTTGAGGAGGCTTAGTTTCCCTGGTGATGGCCACTGGGCTGGAGTGGAATGTTGCATGAAGTGAACTCGCAAACTGGCAGCCTAATGGCAGTGAAGGGCGATACAGAGACGTCTCATCTGACTCTCTCTCCCTTCCTGCATTTTCCCCTTTCCCATGGCACAGGTTAGCGGGTTTCTTTCTCTTCATTCCAGCTTGTTTCATAACACCACAAGAGGCTTTCCTGCAGGGGGAAGGAGAGAACACTTGGCTTTGTAATAGGATCTAAAGATGCTGTCTTAATAGCTGGGATTAGGAGTTGGGTGGTGGGTTCTTGGAGGTCATCTTAACGTAGTGTTGAATCAATTGGGAAGTAACCGATACGGGAAAAAAAAAAACACGGGGGAAAAAAAAAAGTTGGCATTACTTTTAAGTCAACCCATTTCACTTGAATTTTCACATTTGGGTTGAAAAACGGCAACAAAACATTATCAGTTAAAACTCAACATTTTTAGTGAACTGCAATTCCGTTGACTGAAAATTTTCAAGTTTCAAACAAAGGTTATCGTTCACGAAAACGGAAAAAAGAAAAGTTCATTAACTGAAATTTAAAAAAAAAAAAAAACAACAGCCCTATAGCTAACACACTGTTGTGTAAATAAAACATTGAAAATAAAAACAATAATCCAGTTATTTTTGGATTCCCAACATTTTCGCATCGGAGTGACAATATTCAAAATGACTGTACATTTTAAAAAAAAAGTGTTTTTTTTTTGTTTTTTTTATTTTTTAAATAAATTATGCACCCTACAAATAACTTGGATATACAGATTCTTCTTTACTAAGATCAGATGTTTTCCAAGATATTTTGCCTTTATTTTGAAACAATTAAAAATAATAAAAAATAACTTGAAATTATTAGCTTTAGTTTAGGTGAAAATTAAAACTACCATATTTTCCGCACTGTAAGGCACACCTAAAAGCCTTCAATTTTGTCAAAAGCAGACAGTGCGCCTAATGATCCGATGCGCCTTATACTAGTAATACTAGTATATGGATCAGTATTGGTAAATCATGGCATGACATTCCCTTTAGTGCACCTCCACCTAGTGGATGTATAACGCAACCCCAACAACTACTACTACTTCGCCTTATAATGCGGTGCGCCCAATACAGGTAGTCCCCGGGTCTCGACGTAGCCGACTTAGGTGATTTCGACTTTACGAAGCCAGAGTCTCGTCCACCATGTTGTTTCCAGTTGGTTTTGGTTGGGGAAAAAAAAAAAAAAAAAAAAAGATATACTGTACATATATATATATATATATATATATATACAGTGGGGAGAACAAGTATTTGATACAGTCAATGGGAAAACCCATTGGCAGTGTATCAAATACTTGTTCTCCCCACTATATATATATATATATATATATATATATATATATAATGTTGACTTTGTTTTGTGATGCATGCTTTTATTTTGGCGCAGGAAGCGCAGAGCAGGTAGTACTTCCGAATGTGATTAAGAGCGCATTTACACACAAAGAAGAATGCACGCGCACACACGAGGAAGAGCACATTTACGACCTACTAATCGTTTGTGTGGATTGTTATTGCAGTATCAGCAGCTAGTCATTAGGGGTGTGCCATCTTAGGCACCCCACGATTCGATTTGATTACGATTCAGGGTGCTACGATTTGATTATTGAACGATGATCACGGTGTTGACGATGATCACGGTTATCACGATTATCGATGCATCGTACATTACTAAATAATAAAGTAGCCCAAAAAAATTATGTCCATTATTTATTAAAACATTTCTAATGATTCAACAGGAACAAGAAAGTGCAAAATCATTACCATTTTAAATGCCGTACTTATTTCTCAACATGCCTATACAAAACAAGATGCTCTTTTTCTCAAGAAGGTGCAAAAACATTAGCTGTTTCAAACAGCAATACTTATTTCTCTCAACAATAGGGGTGTGGCAAAATATTGAAATGGTGATATATCGTGATACTTTGTATCCCAAAAGGTTATTGATATGCTCGTACCAAGAATCGAGATATCGTTTTAAAAAGGTGTCAGTGTTTTAAAAAAAAAAAAAAAAAAAAAAAAAAAAAAAAAAAGGGAACAACAAGTTGCTACCAAAATCTTCACCATAATAGCATCTTGGGTAACTCTAAGGATGCCATTGACGGTGCTCGACGCCCAATCCATTTAGACTGGGAATGTTCGTTCATTCGAAATAGGGCGGCAGCTATTGATTATTTAAGGAGCCGATTAATCGATGAACAATTTCTTTCCGAATAATCGAGTACTCGGATAAGGGACATAGAAAATTAAAAAAAGTAATAATAAAAAGTCCGCTAGCTTAAATGTTATAAAATGCTAACACTTTTTTACAATGCTCTTAACAAGTGGCTCAGACACATATTCCCACAAATAATGGCTAAATAGACCTTTAAACTAAATTACGAATGCATTCAAAAAAATCATTAGCTCAAACAAAAACTTAGCTTATGGTGGTCTTAACAGGGAGCAGATGGATTCAGCCATGTGAAATGAGGTAGACTCGAGGGCCGTGTATCAACCCAAATCAATGAAAATAAATGCAAAAACTTTCAAAACGAACCATTACAAGGCCACTTTAATCAAACGAATACTCGAAGCAGCAAAATTTAATTTGAATCTTTTTTTCTAATCGAATACTCGAGTTAATTGATTAATCGTTGCAGCACTAATTCGACACCAGAACATTCACAGTCCATCCGTCCGATTTTTCGGGGCATTTACAGGTCACTTGCTGTTTATTTTAGGGCATTTACAGGTCATTTTCTGTTGAGTTTGAGTCACTGCCTATTCTTTTGGGTGGTTCCCAGGTCACTTCCTGTTTATTTTGAGTTACAGAACAGGAAGTGACCCATAAAATACCCCCAAATCAACAGGAAGTAACTGAAAATTAACAAGCAAATGACCTTTTACTTAAATGGCCCAAAATTACCTCATTGTCTGGCATTGGCTGCCAATGACGGCCATGGACGTTCAATCCGTTTGAAGTGGGAGGGATGACAGCGAATGAAGATTCGTTCATTCGCTGCCATCCCTCCCAGTTCAAATGGATTGGACGTCTACAAGTGATAACTCATTCCAATTCACAGCAGAAGCTTGTTTTGGTGTTTATTAGTTGTTTGCAGAATATCCTAGAATAATTCCTGACCAATGTATCGATAATTGTTGCATTGCCATATCGTCAGATCATCGTTATTGTGAGCTTTGTATCGCAAATTGTATCGTGCGGTAACAAGAGGTTCCCACTCCTCAACAATACAATAAAATTTACACTGGTGGAATGAACTCCACATTTTCTGGAAACAAACAACCAATATACTTTGTTTTCACAGATTTCTGTACTATTTCGCATGTTTGTAGTGTTACCGCTGTCCTTAATCCTGGTTTTACACGTTCTGCATCTGGAATAACTTTTGTACACCACCCAACAATGAACAACTTGACATGGAAATAAAAGTCGCTTATTAGCATTGCGCTCGGCGCTAACTTGTAACATCTCAAAAACAACAACGATAAAGGCTAAACAGTACAAGTGGGCTCGTGTACTCACCTCTGATAGAGGGACTTGGCAAAACACTAGGGACTTTTTCCAATTAACACGATTTGAACCTACTGCTGAACATTGAAAGACATGGAGCAACGAACTATCTTTCTTCCCCTCTTGCTCTAAAAAATAACTTGCACACAAAAGCGCGACCGCCGGGTTCCTTTCTGTCACATATGTACACAAATTTATTTTCCAGTCTTTTGAAAAGGAGTAAGTCTGTCGCTCAGTAACCAGCAGCACCCATCATAACGTTTTGCTTGCGTCTTGTAAAGGTGTCCGGGCGGCAGACGTGTCTTGAATTTCGTTCCGCTACGAGCGGCTCTCATAAAGTTATTAGAGAAAATCATCGTTTTGAACATTTATGAATCGTAATTGAATTGTCACGTGTTGAATCGGCACGCATCTGATAATCGGATTTTTTGGTACTCCCTTATTAGTTATAAACGCAAATTTGAATTGCTGTTATTGCAGATGAAACGTGATTTAATTTAATTTTTATTTTAGTTTCATTCTGCACGTGTTGATGTCATGAGCAGCTGAATAAAGTCAGTAAACCACACAGACACAGGACATGTTTTTGGATAGTTATTTTGAGATTAAGGGGTACCTAAAGTGTTAATTCCGATTTATGTGAAAATTTGTGTTTCATTGCCAGGGTAGTAACGGAACTCGTTTATAACCCAGGGACTACCTGTATATGAAAAGTTTTAAAATAGGCAATTGAAGGTGCGCCTTGTACTCTGATGCGTCTTATAGTGCGGAAAATACAGTAATTTAACCTACCTGAATTACAGGGGGAAAAAAATCAAAACTGGAGAATTGAAGAATTTGAGGTATGTCAACATAAGATCTTGAGTTAACATGACTAATAGAAGGATTTGTATTACAGTGCGGGTGTATTGATGTATTATGCATATATTAGTCCTGTTCACTAATTGGCAGCCATTGACGTCCAATATTAAACTAGGAGGGCTGACACTAAACAACTTCTTCCCTCAAAAAAAAAAAGACCACAGTCGTTTGCCATGATGACCTCATCATCACTCAACTTTTTTCCAAATGACCTTCTTGGGTTCAAACTGGCTGTTATTTTTGCTTCCAGAGGATGGTGCGATGGTTACCGTTGATGTGAGCCTGGCCTATCGAGATGATACAGTCAGTGAGTGGACGCAGATGGCTCACTCACTTGAACAACGGAAGCTCAACTGCAATTTTACAATTTCCAAGGTGAGTGAAAAAAGTCCACTTGTAAATGCGGTCGATATTGGAGTTCGTACAAATAAATGTGCATATTCCTCAATGCAAATTGTGTGAAATGTTACAACTGCTTAATCTATATCGATTTGTTAAGCACAATTAGATTGAAATGGATCAAAACAACGATTACCATCGTCATCATTTCGATATGCCGTTGTATTGATTTTTTTTTTTCATTGAAAACGTCTGAAATCTTTCAAACACTGAAAAATTTCAAACACATCAAAATTGCTTTATATTTTTTATTGCTTCAGACATAAATTGGCTATCAGTTGATGAGACATGTCTGTAGGGGGTCCCAGGCAGAGTGTCGTGGCAGTTTTCACTGCGATAAACCTATACACGCTGCGTTCTAATGCCGGAATTAGGTGGAAACAGGACAAAAATTTTATTGCATACAAGCAGGAGTGTTTCAAGAGTGATTTGGTCAAGGATTTAAGGTAATAAATATTTATAATAGCACCATGCATGCACTCTGAAACGTGAAAAAAATTAGCGTATCTTTAGCTTGAAATATTTACGTAAAATGAATGATAACTGCCCTTTTTTTGCTCTTAACCAAGAATCTATACAGTTTTACGTTCATATCTATAGAAATTTCGGGATTTACGCCCCCCCCCCAAGAATTTTCAATTTAAAAAGCTCTTTGTTTTGTGACGGCCTCGAAGTCAGATTTTGTATCCACCTGTATACACAATAGCGTAACTTTACATTCAAATGATCAGGTAATTTTTGGGGCAAAAAACTAGTAATTTAGACATTTCTGAGTCTACCAAAAAAAAAAAAAAAAAATCTGCTTTTATTGGTTTTATTTTATGTAACGTTTCAATCTAAAAACGACAAGGGCCAGATGGCCGGAAAGATGTGCTGAGGCAATAGTGACATCGGAATTCAACCTAAATAAGTAGTAATTGTATGTAGAAAAATGCAAAATTTGCTTTGCTTGAGTAAAATTAAGATGATTCTTCATGCTTTCCTACAGTATTAAGTTTCTGATGTAAAAATTAGTAATTTATTAGCTGTTGAAAACTTTGCACCAAATTAGAAAACATGAAGTCGCTATTTCGGGCAAAAATTTATATGTTAAATTTTTTTTGTTTATTTATTGTTTATTGTAATCATCATCAGTATCATTGACAGTTACAAGATTGCATTGTGATATAATTTACCCGAAGAAAAAACAAAGAAAAGACAAGGGAGAAGCCTGAGCTCAGTTTTGCTATTGATCCTGAAAATATAGGTGATTTTCTCTGCATTTGGTGATTTTTTTTTTTTTTTATGCATTTAGTGTAAAATCTGAGAATTTTTATTGCAATTTTAAGTTTTGTTATACAAAAAAATAATTAATCGTGATTTTATTAGGGAACAACTTTAATTTTTTTGATGCCGCTGCTCATGGACACTCATATACTGTATGCCTAAGGGAGGAGCCTGTTTTAGTTTTAGGTCGCTAGTGGCTTTGGTTTTGAAAATATTTGATTTTCAAGTTTTTGAAAATAGGCCCCGCGCCCGTTTCCCGTCGACTGATAGTGAAGTGTATGCTTCAGGTAAAGTGGAACGGATAATTTTGTAATGAATCAATTAAAGGGGAAATGTGAACTAAGGTTGGCAAACCATGTTTTTGAATAATATCAATGGCTAAACAATTATAAGCATATTTTCATTATATTTTTTTTTAACGCAACCCTTCCAGATTCTTTGTTTAACCCATAGCAACGCCCTTGACAACGAAAATGCTTTTCTTCGGCAATCTTCGGAAATTACGTCACACCGGGAAGTGCGAGGGAAGTCCGCCATAGCACAGTATTGTTTGTTGCAGTGCTTCTTGGTAAGATGCCACGGCGGTGTGTGGCGATGTTTTGTTCTCACTCAAACGAAAAGTTGTATGAGTGGCAAGAGGATAGCAGGGCACGTAAATGGACATCTTTCGTTCGCATGAAGCGAATGAATTTCATGCCATCATCGAGTCGTGTTCTCTGCTGCAAACACTTCGAAGATGCCTGCTTCCTTAACCGGTCTGCTTATGATCAAGGATTTGCCAAAAAGTAAGTGTGATTTTTGGATAGATGACTGATGACTTTGTCAAAGCAGAGCTGCCAACTGTTGTGGAATGAACAGTATAAGCTAGCGACGTTAGCCGAGGCTATCCCCGATCATAGTTGTTGTTGCGTTTGCTAGGTTAAGCGTGTTTAAATTGTGCGTCATCTACGATCTTGTCCGAAAGGGTTAATCCACTGTCAATCGGGAAAGGGGTGTGGATGTGCACATTAGCGGGTCAGCGTCGCGGTAATTCACGGTCACGTTGCAGTAAGAGACACACACCGCCGGTGAGTTTGTGCACATTTATTTGTATTTGTATTGTGTATTTCCACCTTCATGCTTCAAGCATTGCATTGCATTTGTACGGTTCTCCGTTTCTTTCACGGTGATCGCTTGATAGTCTTCTAGTTTGTGTTTCGCCGCTTCGCGAGAGCCGCTGACAGGTGACAAGTGTTGCTTTTAATGTCTGGCAGCGAATCAGCGAGCGCGCAGGCCACGCAGTGAATCATGGGAAATGTAGTCTCGGGACAACATCGAAGTGGTGCTTCATAATCCGTTCGCTTGTGTGAAAAAACTACATTTCCTCACGCCATTAGACGCCACTTTGTTTTCTTATTGTTGCTACAATTAAGTGGAGAAAGCCATCGGCGACTGTGATATAATAGATATTATTTAGTTGTAATACGGGAGTTCACCAGTAGAGTGTACGCTTGTCATTTAGATGTGTTATTGATTGTGCCTAACTCCTTCACTAAAAGAGAAAAGTTGTTGTTCAGAGTCACTTGGCAAGACGTTGAGTAAAGTTGTAAAAGCCAATAAAGGTGTCATGTGAGTCACTCGGTCAAGATATAACAACGACTCATCTCCTTCTTTCCCGCCAACATTTTTATATTATTATTTTATATATGCACAAGCTGCCGGATCTGCCATAATGAACATGAAGTCTGATCTGATCTGAATCTGAAGTCTTTTTTTTTTTTTTAACAATGTCATCAGATAGACAAAAACATAAAATTATGTGCAAATGCCTGCATCTTCAAATCATGAAAATAATAACAGCCTATATCTTACCAATGTTGTAATCTCGATGGGTCTTGTATCCATTCCATGTCAGGTAGTATAGGCACATTGTTTGCATCCTGATTAGCGTCTGGCTAATAACATAAAATTCCAATATCCTCTTCTTCCTCCAACTCTTCAAAAACTTGGATCTCCTCCCTTGCGCTTGATCTATTGCTTATATCGCTGTTTGAATCATTGTTTGAAGGGCTTTGTATGGCGGCCGTGTGTATGGAGGTGCCATCGTGTTCCCGGTTTGACGTATCACTTCCGGGTTCGTCCCCTTTCAGGCTCGAACTTCGGAAACGCGATTATTTTGTCAAATATACAACACATAAATAATTTTTTCATGCTTTATTTGTTGGACAATGTTTAATTACTTTACTTGTGACCCTATTTGGCATGTGAAGAAATTACTTCACATTACTGCTTTACAGACCCTTGAATTGAATCATGGCAGATTAATAGTGGCAAATATCGTATCATTGTCGTGAAATTAGGGATTTACAAACGTAAAACATGGACCGTTTCCAGCTATCTCGATGGAACGGTAGTCTGTATTTTGAACGTATTTACATGGCCTTGAATATCCAGGTTACTGCCAAAAAAACAATTTTGAGTTTTTGGCTGCATTTACCCTAAAAGTGGCAGTTATTCAGCATTAAAAAGGGATCTCTTGATGACAGAACTTTGCTCTCAACTGAATGTTTTTATCAAGATGTTGTTTTCACTCTCCAGACATTTGAAAATGAGGGCCGTTACTATGAGTGTGACCTGCTGCCCTTCATGGAAGTCGGCAGTGTGGCACATAAGTATTATCTCCTCAACATCCGTCTGCCCGTCACTGAGCACAAGAGGATCAACGTGGGCATTGGAGAAATAAAGGATATTCGACTAGTTGTAAGTTGACTTAAATTGCTGGAACCGGCCTTGAGACCCACAAGGCCACATACTGTCTGTTATGCCAGAAGGTGCTGTTCATGAGCTTATAAAAAATCTTATGATTTCTCTGCTTCAAGGGAATCCACCAAAATGGAGGTTTCACTCAGGTTTGGTTTGCCATGAAGACATTCCTCACACCCAGCATTTTAATCATCATGATCTGGTACTGGAGGCGGATCACGCTTATGACTCGACCTCCTGTGCTGTTGGAGAAGTAAGGCCACACTCTTTTAAAAAACTTTTGTTTAAAGGGATTGTTTACAGTTTGAATAATCATGGTTAAAAAAAAAGGTTAGGTGTGGCATATGTAAAGTTTTGTCTGATGATATGCTGATATATTATCTTAAAGGGAACCTCGGACTTAAAGGCTTGTAGACTCTAATAAGCCACAGTTGTTCTCTTTTACTAAAATATGTTTTTTATAAACACATAAAATATTACCATTGATTTAAAAGTTATAATATATAGTACATGTTTTGACCTACGGAGGGCGCCATGTTTTATGGACGCTCGGGATGATGACGAAGATTGTCACTGTCACTCGACGAATAAGACCGGGTTACTGCAATTCCTTCTCCACGGTGACACGTCCAACACGTGCTCATTGGTTTAAAGTGGCGAGTACTTACTATTTGTGTTTTATTGAGTCTTTTTTTTACGTTGTCATTGCCTCAAAATACTTTTTGCATGGGTTTCCCTCTCATACTTTTAAGCATTCTGTTTTCTTGTGGTAGCTTAAAAGCAGATTGTTGATCTGTTGACAACATTAGTCACATAGCATATTTAAACCACCCTTATTTATTTGATAATTCTACATTTAAGTATTTTCTTAAGGCATCCTTAGATGTTCAGTCTGTATGCATCTAAACAGAAAAGCAGAAACCACTTTGTGTACTTTGGGTGTCAAATTCGCCTCTTGTCGGACGTTTCGCCGTTGTAGCACATTTTGGCAGAACCCCCCCCCCCCCCCCCCCCCATCTCATCCCGTCTGTCCTGTTCATTTTTGCTTTTGCTTCTCGTTTTGTGAAATATCGACAGTGCTGTCATGCTCATTAATGTTCCTCTTGGGTTCATATTGAAAGGGTTGAACAGATGACATGTTTATGTCACTGGAGTCATACTGTGGAACCCGGCAGCTTAATCATAACACGTCACCGCCCTGCGACGTCAACAACAATGGTGACCTACTAGTCAAACTAATTTTACAAATTGTATAAAATCGAAAACATCAGGAGGGGTTTCAATATCAAATTATCTGAACTCATAATGAGTTATCTTTTAGGAAGAAAAAGTCTTTCTATCCGTGAATCCCTTTAAAAATTATGGTAAATTTTTTTATCGTCTGTTTTCATTTAAGCTGACTGTACTGTAACTCGGTAATTGTGAGGAACGGCCAATAGATGTCTTTGGGGGAAAAAAAAAAAACAGTATCATAAGGCACCACACCACTCAAATTCATGGTACATAAATGTAACAAACAAAACAAATGAAAAATAAATTGTAAAGTGTATAAACACACAATGACTACCAGTTCATCGGGAAGAAATTAATTAACATTTTCAAAAGGCCACCACTGGGCATTCTGGGAATTTTAGCATCATTTTCTGCGCAACGTCTTACCCTTATGTCATGCTCTGTCCCAAGCCGAGCAGTGAGTGATGCATTAAAATAAATTGAGATGGCAATTAGGGGTGGGCGATATGGCCTTAAACACGTATCACGATAAATTGAGCAGCTTCACCTCGATAACGATAAATGACGATAAAGTTGCCCAAGCGGACTGTTATATAATTTGAAATTCTGAATCAATGCATGAAATACAGATTAACAGTTTCTTGTTGATTTAGTTACCAGCATTCAATTTGAAATATTTAACAATTGTACATGCAGTCTAAACATTAAGTTTATAAAAATGTATTGTAAACAATAAGAATTCAAGTATGAGCATTTATAACAGCGTGTATGCCTTGAACAATGTACATTGTCAAAATCAATATGCCTGTGCAAACATGTCATTGTAACACATAACTTGCAGCTTGAACAGTACACTTCAAAAAGACAATTTATTGTTAATGGCTGCTGTGACATAATTATTCAATACAAGTGTTTACTTTATGGTTTCAGGGCCCCCCCCCCCCAGTGCATTTTTTAAATAAATGCACGCATACATGAACCCCCAAACAGACAGACAGACACACATTAAAAATTTTTTGATCTTCTGCAAATGAAACACTTAAGATTCTATGATAGCGATAATGACACAGAATTAAGCACATACAGAAAAATAGCTGGGGCCATTTGTCGGTCATATTATAAGTTTCACAGTTGGATTGTGCTTTATGCTGAATGCTTTACCATCACAAAAGCTATCAGAGAAATCACACACAGTCAGATACAACATCACGCGACATAGTAATTGCTAGATGCAGTCCGTGCCCAATCCACTCATTAAGTTCAGCCGTTTCAACAAGGTTAGAGCCGCTATCCAACTCCATCACGTTCATTTGTAGCGTTAGCCGCTAGCGGCCGCTAGTGTTAGCGTTAGCCTGTGGCCTGGTTACCAGTAGAAAGCACTGAAAGCATCATCTCCGGAAATCGTGAGAACAAGGGAGGACAGCCGGTGAAAGCCCGTCTGGATGCCACCAAGAGTCTACTAAATGTCGGGTGAAAGTTTGGCGAACCTCCCTTAAGCCACACTCCATCACGTTTTGCTTGTAGCGTTAGCTGCTAGCGTTAGCTTACCGGGCCTCTGTTTGATTGGCTTCCTGATGATCACGTGACTCCCTACGTAAGTACATTGACTGCGTTCTTAAAGGGGAATGAACATAGACGAACAACACAGAGTCAAAGCGGGATGAAAAGACTATTTTCTTGTTTTATTAATTTACCGAATTTACCGACATGGTCAAAATTACGTCGGTCATCGTGAAGAATTTCGGTGACGGTAAATTTTCGGTTTACCGCCCCGCTCTAATGGCAATGTTCAACAAAACAGCAAGATACGTATGTAACGCACGCGGACAACCAAATTTATTTGATTATTATTAATGCAGTATTATTATACTAGATTAATGGTCTTAGAAGTCACCAGCAGGACTCGATAATTACCTCTTTCATTTAAGATGTACACTTATGTTGCAGTGCTTGATGCAGTTCACATTCGTGACAAGTCATGACAAGTTGTTGTGTAAGGTACTGCACTGCAGCTAGTGCATACGAATGAATGGTGTCATCACAAGCCACCGAGGCACTGCATTAGGGTGTCTACGTCAAGGTCCATATTAACTATGAATGAAATTTGCAAGTGGGTCAAGCAAACTCTGTGCACTTAAGGTCAGTAAGATAACTGCTTCTAAGGCACCTTGCCGCATTGCATAACATCACTAAGGTGTTGAGCAAACAAAAAAAGGGTATCTCATGCGTGACCAAGCATAATGGTTGACCTTTTCAAAGAGAGATAATATTTTAACTACTTGCTCTTATTCAGCGTGATGTTACAAGTGTGATATGTAACACTTCTATTGATGAATTTAATGGTATTCTTCACCCAAACATAAGTTTAAAAAGTCAAGTAATCTGTTGAGATCCACATGACAAGCAGAAAACCCAGGGCTAAGTGTTCGTATAACCTCTACCGCACAGGGAAGACGTAAGAAGTGGTGTACTTGCCGCAGGAAGAGCCGAGTGAAGCGTGAAACATGATACAAAATGTTTTGCTGAATGCTGGCACTGAAATCACACACATACACAGTCAGTCAATATCTTTTTTTTGTGTGTGTGTGTGTGTGTGTGTGTGTGTGCTCTTTGTGACTCATGCCTCTTATTCCCAGATGAGAAGCAGACTCTCAGAAAATAGGACATATACTTAGCTCATCAGCTGTCATTGACGTCCATCGCCGTCAATGATATTCAAAGATGATCATTTACTGCCAACTGTTATGTGCCCTTCTTCTGCCTCAAGATAATAAAGGTCTTCACTTTGTTGGTTTTGCGCAGGGCAGATTCCTTGCATACCACCCAAGTGAGGTTTCACTAAAAAGTCTGAAGGGGAATAATTTACAACTTTTTTTTATTCTGTCAAAAATGTTTTGACTATGGAACTGAAGGTTTTGAGTGTTTCCTAGCGTTCTAAATGTTTCTCACAACGGGTTCATTATTGGATGGATGCATTCATACTGAACATCTGCTGTGATTACACTTGTTTTTCCTGCCACTTTATGAGTTTCTTTCATCTGCTCATGGCAAGCAGTGACCTGCTCGAAAGACAAGATCTGTTTGGTTTTCTTGTCCAACAAATACGCTTTTAGAATTTCCTGACCTGCTAAACTCGATTGTTTATATATATATTTTTTTCCAAACAACAGCATGCAACTTTAATATTCCAATCGATCTGGTGTTACTGTAAAACATGGAACATTACATGTGAAACAAGAAAGTTTTTTTTTAACTGCACATGTAATAGTTCTCTAAAAATAACTGAAAATACTACTAAATCATAATTTCCTTTACCAATAGCAATTTTTAGTAGTTAACAATGACAGTTTTTTGCGTTATAAAAAGAAAATGAAAAGGTTTAAGGAAACTCAACTAAATTATCTTAGGTCTCAGTCTCTTTTTTTCTTTCCCGCATCTTAATACCTTTTAGTGCTGGAACAGTTTGGACCACCAGGTTCACGAATAGTTTTGTCCCCATGGACTGTTAAAATCCCTCACAAAACATTTCTTCCACATTGAATCAGCGCCGCAACGATTAATCGATTAATTTGAGGAGTAAAAAGCTTTGAATTCGATTTTGCTGCTTCGATGTGTCGTTTAATTGTTATGGTTTGTTTTGCAAGTGTTGAATTTAGTTTTATTGGTTTGGGAGGATACACTGCCCTCTCGTGTTAATAGTGAATATGACATAACTTCTATATGCTGAATCCAGCTGCTCCCTGTTCAGGCCAACATAAGTTTTTGTTCGAGCTAATATGTTAGTTAATGCTTTGTAATTTAGTTTAGAGGCATATTTAGACTTTTTGTGAGAATGTGTTCAAAAGATTTAAGAGAATTGTAAAAAAAAAAAAAAAAGTTTGCATTTTGTAGCATTTATGCTAGCAGACTGTTGCTATGCAAAATTACAACGATCTACTATAATTGCATATCAATTGGACTAATTAGACATTTAAACTTCAATTTTTTTGTTCTTTTGTTTTACTTACTGTAGATCCTTTTTTTAAATTTTTTTTTATAGCTCTTCTGTATAGTTTGAGGAAACACTCAGGGATTTTTATTTTGTATTCTTATTTAATGCTCTTTTGCAAGTGCAGTCTTGGCGCCAATAGATTTGCAGGTCAACATAAATGTTAATGCAAGCATAAACACTTTTTTTTGTTTTACATCTCCTAAAATTATTCTGCAATGCATTAAATATTTGTAATCCAATTACTCGATTAATCAAACTAAATCATCCAAAGATTAATCTATTACTGAAACAATCGATAGCTGCAGCCCTACATTGCACACCTTTTTCTCTGCACTTCTGTACAGCATTCAGACATTTACATTATTTACCTATCACTGCATACTAAAATATTGTTGTTGTTGTGAACCTCCTCCAGTCTCATTTTGCACATTCATTTTACACCATTGTACAGTGCTCTAATTCCCAGATTTTTTTAATTCACATTTTATTACTTTACTAGCACTATATCCTGTTATACATGTGTTAAATCGATACATTAAGGAACCTCAAAATCAGGGCTTACCCATGTTTTTTTTTTTTTTTTTCTTTTTGCGTTGCTCAGGTGAAAAAGTGAAAATGGGCATTTTTTATGGTAATTTTTGCCGTTTCTAAATTTTCCACAATAAATGGAGGCCTACAGAGATCAAACCCATCAAAGAACACTCCCAGACACATTAAGACAACTTTGTAAAATTTCTTCAAAATCCGCCAAGCTGTTTAGGAGTACTTATAGAATGAACACACACACCCACACACCCCGCCCACACACAATGTTCCCTTTACAGTGGTATGGAAAAAGTATCCGAACCTTTTGGAATTTCTCACATTTCTGCATAAAATCACCATCAAATGTGATCTGATCTGATCTTTGTCAAAATCACATAGATGAATAAACAGTGTGGTTTAACTAAAACCACCCAAACATTTATAGGTTTTCATTTTTTTTTATGAGGACAGTATGTAAACAATGACAGAAGGGGGAAAATAAGTAAGTGGACCATCATATTAATATTTTGTGCTCCCTCCCCCCTTTGGCAGCATTAACTTCAAACAGACGCTTCCTGTAGCTGCAAATCAGTCTGGCACATCGATCAGGACTAATCTTGGCCCATTCTTCTCTACAAAACTGCTGTAGTTCAGTTAGATTCCTGGGATGTCTGGCATGAATCGCTGTCTTTAGGTCATGCCACAGCATCTCAATGGAAAGTCTCAAAGTCATCTCAAAGTCCGGACTTTGACTTGGCCACTCCAGAACGTGTATTTTGTTCTTCTGAAACCATTCTGAAGTTGATTTACTTCAGTGTTTTGGATCATTGTCTTGTTGCATCATCCATTTTCTGTTTAATTTCAACTGTCTGACAAATGGCCTCAGGTTTTCCTGCAAAAAATCTTGATAAACTTTTGAATTCATTCTTCCATTAGTGATTGCAAGTTGTCCAGGGCCATAGGTAGCAAAACAGCCCCAAGTCATGATGCTCCATCTACCATGCTTCACGGTGGGGATGAGGTGTTGATGTTGGTGAGCTGTTCCATTTTTTTCCTCCACACATGACGTGTGTTACTCCCAAACAATTCAACTTTGGTTTCATCAGTCCACTAAATATTTTGCCAAAATATTTGTGGAGTGTCCAAGTGCCTTTTTGCGAACATTGAATGAGCAACAATGTTCTTTTAAACGGCAGTGGCTTCGTTCGAGGAGTCCTTCCATGAACACCTTTCTTGGCCATAATTCTACATATACAGTGGGGAGAACAAGTATTTGATACACTGCCAATGGGAAAACCCATTGTCTTTAGCAGACACTCTAAGGTTCTATTTTACCTCTCTGAGTATTCTGCGCTGAACTCTTGGCCTCATTTTTGGTGGCCGGCCACTCCTTGGGAGAGAAGCAACAGTGCCAAACTCTTCATTTGTTGACAACTTCTCTGACTGTCGATAGATGAACATCCAGACTTTTAGAGATGGTTTTGTATCCTTTCCTATCTTTATACAAATCAACAATCCTTGATCGCAGGTCTTCAGACAGCTCTTTTGACCGAGGCATGATACACATCAGACAATGCTTCTCATCAAGACAATTCTTTCCAGGTGTGCGTTTTATAGTGGGCAGGGCAGCTTTAAACCACTCATCAGTGATTGGGCTCACACTTGACTTAAATTGTTTGGTAAAAAATGGTTTCAGTTGCCCTTTAAGACTCCCTAGGCTGAGGGTTCACTTACTTATTTTCCCCCTTCTGTCATTGTTTGCATGCTATCCTCATTAAAATATGAAAACGTATAAATGTTTGGGTTGGTTTTAGTTAAAGCAGTTTTTTCATCTGTGTGGTTTTGACAAAGACCAGATCACATTTGATGGTGATTTTATGCAGAAATGTAAGAGATTCCAAAAGGTTTAGATACTTTCATATTTTTATTTTATTTTATTTTGTTCTCAAAACTGCGGGTCAAATGCAACAAAATTTTTCTGTATTCACTTGTACATACCAGAATGACAAAGTTTATCTCTATCTGGAACAGTTTGAATGTGAGCTTCATTAAACTGGTATTATCATAAATTCACTGACAAAAGAAGGACAAAGTAATGAGGCCATCTAGTGTCCACAAAACGATCACCACACAGTGAGTATAATGAAAGCTAATACCAATTTCACTCATTCCCATGTTAAAGTAGCAAAGAATGATTGTGGACATTATGTAGTTGTCCCATCAGTAAGAAAATGCCCAACAAGCGCACCTACAGTATATCCGTAAGACCACACATATTAGCAGGCTAATGTGGCTAGCCTCCTTTAGACGCAATCGGTGGACCAGATGGGTTATATTTTTACTGATCGACTTATCACCGATTCCCCAAAATGTATTAAATCGGCCCCGAAGAAAGCGCTGAGTGAAACCTTAAACCTGCAATAAATGTGTGTTGTACATTGTGTATTTAAATTTCTTGGGTGGCGGACTGACTACTTAAACCAGGAAATGCAATTTGATGTTAATTTCTTTGCCTAACTGAGATTGACATTTTAAATGCTGGCTAATGTCCTTATAGGCTGTGAATAATAACTGTTGGACCTCGTAGGTAAAATGAATTGGACGTCTGTCGCCATAATTGGCAGCAGAATTAAATTGTGCAACCAAGTTGAGCCACCTTCCCTGAATTTGTCTGTTTTTTTTGTTTGTTTGTTTGTTTTATATCAGAGTTATCTTTGCTCTGGGCATCTCCATGACATTCATCAACATCCCAGTGGAGTGGTTCTCCATTGGCTTTAACTGGACCTGGATGTTGCTTTTTGGAGACATCCGGCAAGGCATTTTCTACTCCATGTTGCTGTCCTTCTGGATCATATTCTGCGGGGAGCACCTCATGGTAATGTGCTCAGCACATAGCGTCATTTCATTTTTATTTCAAGCTCATTTTTTTCTGTTATCTCAGGACCAAACGGAGAGGAATCGCTTCTCAGTGTATTGGAAACAAGTCGGGCCCATCGTGTTTGGGTCTTTCTGTCTTTTTATTTTTGATATGTGTGAGAGGTAAGATGCATTTTTTGGGTCCCTGTTAAAGATGTTAAATACTTGTACACCAATTGATTGTGTCACCAGAGGTGTCCAGTTGACAAACCCCTTCTATAGCATCTGGGCGTCTGATGTTGGAACTGAACTGGCTGTATCCTTTTTCAATCAATATGTGCCAGCCACAGGCAAATGGCACCTTATTCATAATAGACCCAACCTTTTGAAGGTGCACTAAATTTTTCATGGTTTGTTTTTCTCAGATATTCCCTTGACTAATAGGAGGAGGAATTATTCAGTAATGCCATCTGTTTTTGCAAGCTTGGGATGGATGTTTGTTGTTGCTTTTTTATTTTAATAGTGGTTTATGTTCTAGCTTGCAAATCACAGGTGACAAACTCGAGGCCCGGGGGCCAGGTCCGACTTGCCACATCATTTTGTGTTAAGTAAATGTGCATTGATCTTGTTTTTCTCGTTAAAATATATTTTAAATATCCATCCTTCTATTATGTGCCGCCTCATCCGGGGTTGGGTCGCGGGGGCAGCAGCAGGGAAGCCCAGACTTCCTCTCCCCAGCCACTTCAACCATGCATCTCTTCCGAAAAAATAATTTTTCGTATTCCACAATTAAAGTTACAGGGCTACAAAAATCTGTGAATAATTATTGTTTTTTTTCCTTTTAAAAATGTATGTGTAAAATATATATTTACTTTATTCCTTTTTTTTGTTTTTAATTAAACAAACTACTGAAATTTTCGGACCATAAGACGCCACTTTTTTCCTTATTTATGATCCTGCGGCTTTTTTGTTGAGTTATTTCGGGTAATGGGTAACACTTTATTTGACAGCGGCGTCATAAGACTCATAAGACCGTCATAATTATGACATGACACTGTCATGTACTGAATGCTTATGACAGATGTCATTGTCATCCGGCAAATTATGTCACCAACTTTATGTCCAGCTTGGATCTTTTGCATCCATTCAAAAGTGAGATAATTTGCCGGCTAACGCTAAATAACATCTGTTATAAGCATTCATTAATGCTCATGACAGTGTCATGTCATAATTATGATTGTCTAATGGCAGTCTTTTTGCACCACTGTCAAATAAGGTGTTACCAAATACCATAACTAGCAATTAATGAAACAACTGGAGCAGTAACTGAAGAAATAATTAGCACTAAACATGAATTTTGATTGTTATTTTCATCTGTAGCGCTGCAGTGCATGCTAGGAGGAATGTTGTGCAACAACAGTGTTGACAGCAGGTGGCGGCAGAGGTTGACTGTCTCCCCCAAGGGAGCAGTGATAGCCAGCTTCTTGAAGCAATGAAGCTTTGCACCCACTTGGTTTCATGTTTGTTCATTTGGTCTTATGACGGTCGTATGATGCCACTGTCAAATAAAGTGTTACTGGTTGATATCTTTTGGTGTATATATCCTATAATACAGTGAGGACAGCTGTGACTTATAGTCCAGTGCGGCTTTCCTATGAACAAATGCCGTTTCAGTGCCAAATTTGAAGGGCGCGTCTTCTAGTCAGGTGCGCCTTATAGTGCGAAAATTACAGTGGTTTCCTTTAGACAGCTATTATTTCTGCCACTTTTGATCGACTAATTGGTAAGTATTTTGATCGTCAATGAATCGTTTCGCAGTGTTGCGAATCATGACGTTTGAGTGAAACATTTCTAACTGCGTTATTTTTTTTCTAAGTAGTGAGTAAATAATTTATTACCTTCCCTATCTTTGCTACACGGTTACAGTTACTGAGGACATGAAGGGGCACATTACTACAGTTTGGCTGAATGAAGCGCGAGTTGTCACGCATCAGCTGCCTGGGAGGGAGCAGAACGTGAGGGTGGAGGAGGGAAGGGGTTTGTGACACAGTTGCAAACGAGATGATGATTGGCTAGGTGGGTGGTTAATGCCCAGCTTCACTTCACAACAGTGTTGTTTTTGCAGCCCTTTTAATATTTAGTCTTTTGGATGAAAATACTTATTAGCCTTAGTCATATTTTAGGCATTTCAAAATATGTTTATCTTCTTCTACTTTTAGTCGACGAAATCTCATACAAATTTCATCTAGTTTTAGGCGACACTTACTAAAAATATTTTCGTCTGTAAAATTCAAATTCAAAGTTTTAGTGCAAAAATAAATAAAGGTTTCCAACAATTTCGAATGACAGATGAACACATATTGTAACGTCTACAAGGACAACACCAACTTTGTGATGATAATAAACACTCAGCAGTAAAAGCAGTACATTATTTTCAATTAAACCTACCTAGAAACCACAAACTGTATGAAAAAAACAAAAACAAAAAAAGTTGTCCGAGCATTTAACGTCCTCTAGACCTAATGACCAGAAAAGCCAAGTGGCTTCGCTTTAAATTGACCATTGTTTTGAGACGACGCTCACCATTCTGAAGCGGATGCTAACACGAATTCTACACTAACGTTAGGATTACATTTAACGTCTGATGATCACTCAGCACAAACCTATAAAGGCTAAAGCAACACTGCATATTCTCTCTTGCCAAGATAAGAGAACAAATCTTACAGTGCGCGGGGTTATGAACTGAAATACTTTTTAGGACAAGTAATTTGTAACTTATTACTTTTTAAATGTAAGGTTAACTACTGTCGTTTAGAGACTTAAAAATTGTCCAAATCCTCTTTTTTAAGCCTCTCAAAAGTCAATAAGCTCTTATTTCTTGGAATTTCCCCCTTTTTAATTTGTTTTAATTAGAAAAATGAATCAACAGGACATATACCGTACTTGTTTCATTTAATTTTTTTTTTTTTTTTTTTTATTAAAAAACCAAAAAAACCAAAAACTTAATTTATGATGTGGCAAATGACAAAGATGATTAACTCATTGGCTTCTATTGACAGGGCTAGACATCCAATTGGGGGGGGGGGGTGGTAGCTATCGATCACTGCCAGCATTCCCCGTCAAAATGGATTGGACGCATATCACTGTCAATGGCAATGAAAGGGGTAAAAACTAATGTTTTGCATCCTTAATGGCTGCCCGCTCAGATGGCGTTCATAATAGTAGCAGGGATTTGCGCCTGCCTCTACTTCCTCTTCCTCTGCTTCATGGTTTTCCAAGTCTTCCGAAACATCAGTGGGAAGAGGACTTCACTGCCTGCTATGTCCAAAGCCAGACGCTTGCACTATGAGGTATTTACTATAGCCATTATATGTCATCAGACCTGAGTAATAACCCTCTCATGTCTCTTACAGGGTTTAATTTTTAGGTTCAAATTTCTCATGTTGGTCACTTTGGCCTGTGCTGCCATGACCGTTATCTTCTTCATCATCAGTCAGGTGCGTCTCACTAACAAAGACTTGTGAATAATACTTGTGTATTTAAAAACTTTGAAACTTTATATTAGTTATGCTTACTTATGATTTTAAGTAGACAGCTATTTACTGAAACTGAAGTCCAGTTAATTTAACATGTTGTGTGAAAACTAGAGGTCGACCGATATGGGATTTTCAAATGCTGATGCTGAAACGCATATATATAAAAAAAAAAAATCAATCAATTGCCGATATCCAAAGCCAATTTTGTAAGCTAATATTTGAGGCCGATGTACTTTTTTAGTTTTTTTTTTTTTTTTTTTTTTAGCACGTAGATAATAAAGGCTTTTTTTTTTTTTTTTTTTTAATTGCTTCAACAACTTCAAATTTACAATGATGACCTGAGACTTAGTGTTAATACGGCCTAGTGCTACCAAACCAACTAACGCAGCACTTCTACACACTCAGCAAGAACAGTACGTTATTTTCAAATAATTATACCCACCAGGATGTTACGAGGAGATGTCAACAAGTAGTAGTCTAATAGGATGCCCGCCATGCTAAAACTAATGGTAACATGAATGTTACACTTTACACTAACACTACAAATTACAATTGGGGGTGAAAGGAACACTCAGTGGTATCCTTAATAGGCTAAAGCAACATTCTGTCATGCAAGATTAAAAAAATCTTACAACATTTACAAAACGGACAAGCCTGTAGCAGCCTGCCTTCAAGCTGCAGCGGGGTCCTTCCGGAGTGCTACCGTCGGTCAGCGGCGGCCACAGTTGCCCACAGAGATGCCTGATCAAAATCCTTTTTTTATCGGCTTAGTTATTTCGTTGTTAATCGGACAATTTTTTTGTTGTTGTTGTTGTTAATCAGCCGATGGCAGATGTTTGTAAAAGTCCTTATACCGGCCGACCTCTTGTGAAAATTACTCCGGTTAACTTAAAATGTTGAGTTTTAACCAATAAGATTTATATTCGTTTGTAATTTCTGTTCACACTTAAAAATCACCAAGTGAAATTGGTTGACTGGAATTTCAGGTTCTGCCAACTTTTTATTTTATTTTGTTTTTTTTACAGTGTAGTCTAGCGACAAATGTGACTTGACAAGCAGCGTGTTAACATGACAGCTTTGGTGTAGGAACCATGACATCTTTGTTGTCGCTAATTGTGGATATCTTTATTTTAAATAAAACTATCAAACCACCCAAGGTTAGCATTAAAATTGTTCTTCTGTAGGGGCATCAGGGGTCCTCTCATGACAACAAATCAGCATGTACTTGTAAATAACTCGCCTTCTCACAGTTGTATCAACTAAGCTGCACCCGTAAACACAGAATGTTTTTGGATAATGGAACACTCACGCTAGCAGATAGACATTGACTGCACTCAGTGGCAATGTCACTATGACTATGATGCTCCTGACTGCTAAGCATAACAAATGAAACATTTGCCTTTCAACGAGAAAGCATGATGCTAGATAGGCTATACAATTCAATAAATTAGCCACACTGCTTAAATTAGAGGCTTAAAGTCTGGAAAAATAGGGTAGTCCATTTTGGAACAGATAATAGAACAATACATATTTTACTACCCTGTCTCTTTTCAGGTGAATGAGGGTCACTGGCACTGGGGCGAACACACCGTGCAGGTGAACAGCGCCTTCTTCACAGGCATCTACGGAATGTGGAACCTGTACGTATTTGCCATCATGTTCTTGTACGCCCCCTCTCACAAACGTTACGGAGACGACCAATCAAGTGGACAGTGCATCACGGGTAACAACATAACATTCTTGAAAAGGGCACAACCTTTCCCTACACTTTATACTTTCGGTCACCCTCTGAACTCATTGACTGCCGCTGACAGCAATAGACATACAATCTATTAAGGCCGGGAGGGTGGTCAAATAGATTGGATGTCTGTGACAGAGCGAGATGTGATTCATTTGACAATAAATCTATTCAAGGCAGAAAACTCAGTTTACTTAGTTTTGGATTTTTGAAATGCAGTAAATGTTAGCAAAATTAATTATTTGGTTGGGAATTCCCTGAGTCCTTTTTTGGCCAGGGAGTAGAATTTGAGTGGCTTCTTTCCAGTTTTTATGCAAGGAAACCGTCTTGGGAAGTAATGAAAAGCATTCATCTTTGGAAATTTGGTGTCAGGACAAGTGGGACTGTTGACATTTTTGGAGACTTTCCCAAAAATGCATCATCCAGACTCACAAGGTGTGCGGTTCAAACCACTTTGTTGATTCACGTCAAATAGCTTTTAATCCGAACTGCTCGCTTCTGTAATGTAACTAATGGATGTAATGCACTTTGGTAAGTGTTCCCCCCATTTAAGAAAATTATCTAGATATTGTCACTGCAAACAGATTTGTGGTTTCTGCGGAAAATTGGATATTTTAATTTCCCTAGCAAAAAAACTTAATTACATTATAATTACATTTGTCCTTTTCGGGTTCTTGCTGCTAAGGATTCAATTTTGCTTTGTTCATTATTTTTATCACATTTAGGGATGTCCCCAATCACGTGATCGGTAATCAGGCCGATTGCACCCTTTCATCAGAGGATCAGAATCGGGCAAAAAGGATCGTGTTTCAATTTAGAAAAGAAAATATTGTATGCCAGAACATCTTCATCGCAATGAGCAATACTCGCATCGCAAGGACGTGCGATATATATACAGTATACTATATACAGTATATATACGTATGTACAGTATATATACACTCACCGGCCACTTTATTAGGTACACCATGCTAGTAATGGGTTGGACCCCCTTTTGCCTTCAGAACTGCCTCAATTCTTCGTGGCATAGATTCAAGAAGGTGCTGGAAGCATTCCTCAGAGAGTTTGGTCCATATTGACATGATGGCATCACACAGTTGGTGCAGATTTGTCGGCTGCACATCCATGATGCAAATCTCCTGTTCCACCACATCCCAAAGATGCTCAATTGGATTGAGATCTGGTGACTGTGGAGGCCATTTGAGTATAGTGAACTCATTGTCATTTTCAAGAAACCAGTCCTAGATGATTCTAGCTTTATGGCATTGCGCATTATCCTGCTGAAAGTAGCCATCAGAAGTTGGGTACATTGTGGTCATAAAGGGATGGACATGGTCAGCAACAATACTCAGGTAGGCTGTGGCGTTCCAACGATGCTCAATTGGTACCAAGGGGCCCAAAGAGTGCCAAGAAAATATTCCCCACACCATTACACCACCACCACCAGCCTGAACCGTTGATACAAGGCAGGATGGATCCATGCTTTCATGTTGTTGACCCCAAATTCTGACCCTACCATCCGAATGTCGCAGCAGAAATCGAGACTTATCAGACCAGGCAACGTTTTTCCAATCTTCTATTGTCCAATTTCGATGAGCTTGTGCAAATTGTAGCCTCAGTTTCCTGTTCTTAGCTGAAAGGAGTGGCACCCAGCATGGTCTTCTGCTGCTGTAGCCCATCTGCCTCAAAGTTCGATGTACTGTGCGTTCAGAGATGCTCTTCTGCCTACCTTGGTTGTAACGGGTGGTTATTTGAGTCATTGTTGCCTTTCTATCAGCTCGAACCAGTCTGGCCATTCTCCTCTGGCCTCAACAAGGCATTTCCGCTCACAGAACTGCCGCTCACTGGATATTTTTTCTTTTTCGGACCATAGAGATGGTTGTGCGTCAAAATCCTAGTAGATCAGCAGTTTCTGAAATACTCAGACCAGCCCTTCTGGATCCCAACAACCACGCCACGTTCAAAGTCACTTAAATCACCTTTCTTCCCCATACTGATGCTCGGTTTGAACTGCAGGAGATTGTCTTAAACCATGTCTACATACCTAAATGCACTGAGTTGTCGCCATGTGATTGGCTGATTAGAAATTAAGTGTTAACGAGCAGTTGGACAGGTGTACCTAATAAAGTGGCCGGTGAGTGTATATATACTGTATATATAAAATATAACATGAATACTTGTTTTTCTGCTTCATGCAATGTTAGTGGGGGCGTTCCTGACGTCGCACCTGAATCCAATGCAGGCTCATCAACACAGCATTTAAGCACGGGTGATCTCAGAGAAGGCTGCCGAGATATTTGCTTTGCTGATCGCCATTTGACATCTCGCACTATAGTCTCGCTACATTTGCTTGTTACGCCCCTGCATTGGGTTTTTTTGTGTTAGTGTGCTGCACTCGTTTGTAACCTCTACCCTGTGCAGGTATTTGAGTGTTTTTATTTTGGCTTTTTGGCTCGCTGCCTATCATCTTCGTTAACCTTCGAGTTTGTAGTATTGAGCTCCGTCAACCTGCTGTCACGGACTCCTTTTATCTCTACTATCCCGCGATCGCGTGTTATTTTTTGTTTGCAATCATTAAACCCTTGTACGTATCCCCCGCTTGTTGTCCGCTTCGAGGTCCAACCTTGTTTCCGCATTTGCGGACGCTAACAATTATAAGTAATAATAATTGACCACAGCATCCTGTCTCTCTATTAGCTTCCTTTTTTCGGGAGGGGGGGGTCCCTTATTTCTATTTCTGAAAGGTGGCAACCCAACTTTGGAAACAGTTCCCAAATTACTGCAGAATTTCTCTAAGTAAAAGACAAAGTAAAGTTGACGTAGTGAACTGACCAGAGATTGTTGCACCGGTCCAGCGCCCTTCCTCTGGATAGCAGTCCTGCTCTTGCAGGCTCAAACTCGTTGTGTTCGTTCACGTTTCGTCTTCAAATGTTTCATCAGGTTCGAGGTATTGAAACTGGCTGATTTAACTCCACATCTGGAAAACTTTCAGGCCGCAAATCTTGCATGCAGCCATTGATTTTAATCGACGGGATTTCTATTTTGAAATATTTCCCGACCGCCGCCATTTCTATGGAGATAGAATAGTGCCAAAAGAAGTGAGGTTGTAAAATTTAAATTATCCCTGTAAAATGACTAATTTTAACTAAAAACACTTGTATTTCCAACATGAAAAAAAAACTCGAAGGAATAAATTGTTCTACAGGTTGTTTTTTGCTGTTTGCAAGTATTTTTTTGTTGTTCTCCAGCTGTTTTTTCTTCACTACGGGTTAAAAATGACCAATTACAAGTGCACAAGTTTTGTCACATTCTTGTCGAGTTTTATGAGCCAAAAAGATACTCGTAACCTAGTTTTAAAATAAAAAAAATACCTGTAAAATGACTAATTTTAACTTGTAAAACAAAATAAAAAAAATTCTAGTGTGTTTTTTTTCCGTTTACAAGTGATTTTTTTGTTCTACGGGTGTTTTTTCTTTGCTACAGGTTAAAAACCACCAATTACAACCTCACGAGTTTTGTCTCCCCCTTGTCGCATTTTCAGAGACAAAAGTCACTTGTAACCACAGACGAAAAAAAACTACTTGTACATCGAAATAATCTGTTGTAAAACACAAACACAAAAATATCATTCCAAGTCGTGGTCCAAAAAAGACGTTAAGAACACAATCTGGTGAATAATTATTTGGGTTTTTTGTCTATAATGATCTACAAGTGTTTTCTGAGCATGTACAAATAGATTTCGGGGTAAACATGTGAGCCTAAATTCTAACCAATCAGAACGGCGATTGTTCAGGAGGAGGGCGGGACACACCATTGCCGACCAGCTGGCTGCTTCCTCCTCTTCCATATGACGGTAGATGATAGAAATGGCGAAACGCCATAGGTAAGGAGTTTACTTTGTTTTCTCTTGGGTGTCATGTACTAAAAGAATTTTTCAAGCTAATGTAATTCCAATTTCAATATCAGTTGATTTTGCATTTAAAGAAGGGCACGAAAATCGATGTCGAGCCAGTTAGCCACGGTTAGCTATGTTACCTTTGCATGGCCATGGACAGCAACTTGGTAAAGTCCTGGCCCTGGGTGACACGTACGCGAAGGATGGGAAGAAGTTGGAAAAACATTTGATAGAAAGTAGCTAACGACGACGCGTACCGTAACTAGCTAAGCTTTTTCACACACAGGTGTTCTACTGTTCTTCTGCATTCATTAAACATTGCCTGGCAAGTGTATTATTTTGCTACTCAATAATGCAACTAAAGCAAAACAAATCATTGACAAAGAATGATTTCCCTGGTAAATATTAAACTTTTGTTTATAAACTGTAAGACTGTCATGATTATGCACTGAATTTTGTCATGGCTGTCTTTGGCACTTTGCTTGCAACTTAACCATGTCACAATGCTCATATACAGTATTACCTCTTGTGTTATTGCTCAAATTGGTGCATTATATTTTAACAGGATCTACAGATTCCGGATTGACTGGGAAAACAAGTGAGCCAAACTCTGGAATTTTCATACCACATATTGAATGCAAATTCACGACTGCAGAACATGCTTGATTGGCTGCTGCTTTGGACCCACTAACATCAAGTAATCTTGGTGCAGACATTTTTTATGACACTGTAATGCATGTACATTGAATATGTATAATTTCATTAAACGCCCTTGAAATTCGGGGAAACATGATGTACCTTTTGAACATTTTATTTCACCAACATTTTTCATTAGTAATTCTTGGAACATTTGTACTATGGAGGACCACAGCTGCAAAAATAAAAAATGAAGGAAAAATAAAAGTGCATATTAAAACGAGAATGATTGAAACATAAGATGAAATATGTAGAAATACATCAACGTGACATTTTTAATTTTGGTGGCTTTGGACTTTCATATTTAACAGGGAACATGTAACAAATTTACTGTTTTACCATTGTCAAATATTTGAAGAAGATCAGCACCCTAGCAAAAGCAGTCTGGTACAGGGGTGCCAAAGTCCAGTCCTCGAGAGCCCCTATCCAGCTTGTTTTCCATGTCTCCTTCCAACACGCCTGACTCAAATAATCAGGACCGTTATCAGGCTCCTGCAGAGGTTGCTGATGAGCTGATCATTTGATTTTGGTGTGTTAAAGGAGGGAGACATGGGAAAACAAGCTGGATAGGGGCTCTCGAGGACTGGATTTGGGCACCCCTGGTCTAGTACGACAGGTCAAATTTAAAAAAGAAAAAATAGGACCACGAGATTATCCTCTTAATGTTGCAATACATGACTTTATTCTTCTAATGTTATGACTTTTTTTCTTGTACTAAAACTACGCCTTAAATCTCGTAGTCGCATTTTTTCCCTCTTGTTTAGCTTTAATACTCAGTTATACAAAAGCAATACGCTATAATTCCAAAATAGATAATCTACTGATGCACTACAATACTTCCAACTCTGTTTAAAGTCCTCAAGTTGAGTAGTGTAGTGACTGGGCAATCGTAGGAAAGGGAGGAGAGTTGAAGATGTGGGACGCTCTGCTTCAACTATCTCCACTTGCATATCTTCCAATGGAATCTCCCAGCCAACTGAGAATTTCACCAATTGTTCCAATGTGTCTTGAGGACCTGCGAAGGTAATGAACAAATTATATAAATTGAAACTATTTTAAGGTAACTTTTCAACTGCAAGATTACAACTAGAGATGTCTCAATCGCATATTTTTGCACCCAAGTCCGAGTTCACCTGATTTTGAATCCCGATCGCATACCTAGGCAATATCATAGACTTCACTATGAGATGGTGAAGTCTATGGCAATATATGGAAAAAAAAAAAAAAATCTTTAAATGAAACTATCCCAACATGATATATACAATGGTTGTTTTGGTTAAGGTATTGTAATTCAGAATATTTTAATTTGCAATAGCTGATCGCCAAATGTAAAGTAAAACAAAATGGTTGCATATGTAACATAAGCATTACATTTGTAAGATCAAAGTACTAACAGGATTTTCTTGGACGTTTATATTTTTGAATACTTATATACATATTACAATCTATACCATGTAAAAATCGACCATGCCCTGCGTGTCTTGCTTGCTATACTTTCTCAGCACAACGCCATCTATATGAAATATTATTGCGCAATGATCTATTATATTACCATTTTAAGCCAAAAAAATAAAACCAAATTAGCCAATTCCGACTTGCCGTATATAAAGTAATGACGCCCCGTTCCAATAGCGTTAATGCCCTGTATTGTTCACTCATGCACAATATATATATATATATATATATATATATATATATGTACAGTGCCTTGTAAAAGTAAAAGTATTCAGCCCCCTTGAACCTTGCAACCTTTCACCACATTTCAGGCTTCAAACATAAAGATATAAAATTTTAATTTTTTGTCAAGAATCAACAACAAGTGGGACACAATCGTGAAGTGGAACAACATTTATTGGATAATTTAAACTTTTTTAACAAATAAAAAACTGAAAAGTGGGGCGTGCAATATTATTCGGCCCCCTTGCGTTAATACTTTGTAGCGCCACCTTTTGCTCCAATTACAGCTGCAAGTCGCTTGGGGTATGTTTCTATCAGTTTTGCACATGGAGAGACTGACATTCTTGCCCATTCTTCCTTGCAAAACAGCTCGAGCTCAGTGAGGTTGGATGGAGAGTGTTTGTGAACAGCAGTCTTCAGCTCTTTCCACAGATTCTCGATTGGATTCAGGTCTGGACTTTGACTTGGCCATTCTAACACCTGGATACGTTTATTTGTGAACCATTCCATTGTAGATTTGGCTTTATGTTTTGGATCATTGTCCTGTTGGAAGATAAATCTCCGTCCCAGTCTCAGGTCTTGTGCAGATACCAACAGGTTTTCTTCCAGAATGTTCCTGTATTTGGCTGCATCCATCTTCCCTGTCCCTGCTGAAGAAAAGCAGGCCCAAACCATGATGCTGCCACCACCATGTTTGACAGTGGGGATGGTGTGTTCAGGGTGATGAGCTGTGTTGCTTTTACGCCAAACATATCGTTTTGCATTGTGGCCAAAAAGTTCAATTTTGGTTTCATCTGACCAGAGCACCTTCTTCCACATGTTTGGTGTGTCTCCCAGGTGGCTTGTGGCAAACTTTAAACGAGACTTTTTATGGATATCTTTGAGAAATGGCTTTCTTCTTGCCACTCTTCCATAAAGGCCAGATTTGTGCAGTGTACGACTGATTGTTGTCCTATGGACAGACTCTCCCACCTCAGCTGTAGATCTCTGCAGTTCATCCAGAGTGATCATGGGCCTCTTGGCTGCATCTCTGATCAGTTTTCTCCTTGTTTGAGAAGAAAGTTTGGAAGGACGGCCGGGTCTTGGTAGATTTGCAGTGGTCTGATGCTCCCTCCATTTCAATATGATGGCTTGCACAGTGCTCCTTGAGATGTTTAAAGCTTGGGAAATCTTTTTGTATCCAAATCCGGCTTTAAACTTCTCCACAACAGTATCTCGGACCTGCCTGGTGTGTTCCTTGGTTTTCATAATGCTCTCTGCACTTTAAACAGAACCCTGAGACTATCACAGAGCAGGTGTATTTATACGGAGACTTGATTACACACAGGTGGATTCTATTTATCATCACCGGTCATTTAGGACAACATTGGATCATTCAGAGATCCTCACTGAACTTCTGGAGTGAGTTTGCTGCACTGAAAGTAAAGGGGCCGAATAATATTGCACGCCCCACTTTTCAGTTTTTTATTTGTTAAAAAAGTTTAAATTATCCAATAAATGTTGTTCCACTTCACAATTGTGTCCCACTTGTTGTTGATTCTTGACAAAAAAATTAAATTTCATATCTTTCTTTGAAGCCTGAAATGTGGCGAAAGGTTGCAAGATTCAAGGGGGCCGAATACTTTTGCAAGGCACTGTATATATATATATATATATATATATATATATATATATATATATATATATTATTAGGGCTGTCAAAATATCGCGTTCACGCGCGGTAATTAATTTTTAAATTAATCATTATTAATTAAATTATTAATTAATCATTAATTATTAATTAAAATATTTGACGCAATTAACGCACATGTCCCGCTCAGAAAGTATTCTGCCTTTTGGTAAGTTTTACAGCAAGACTTTTTGCGCTGTCCAACAGCAAACTCTTGTGGTCGCTTTGCGACATGGTTTATTATTTTCTTCTTTTCTTTCTTCATTATGGCTGCACGACGTCTCGGGCTGATAATGTGCTTATATGATCCTTGGACAAGATTTGTCCGTAAGTATGGTTGTTGTAAAGAATGTACATATTATGTTAGTAAGCGAAATGTTATATTTTTTGTATGAGACGCTTTTTGTTTGTTTAGTGAACCGGTATAGCGTGCTAAGCTAACGTTGTTGCTAATGCAATGCTTGTGTACTTTTATTTTGTAGTTTTACGACGGTCTAAAGAGGACAATGGTTTGAGGCCATTTTATTAATAAATCAGATGAAAAAGGAAGAAGTCTAATTATTAAGGCGTCGTTCACTAGCTGTCTAGCTTTGGAAAAAGTAGACGCTTCGGAGTGAGGACTGCATAGACAGATTTAAATGACAGTAGAGTGAAATGCCCACTACAGTCCTTATGTACCGTATGTTGAATGTATATATCCATCTTGTGTCTTATCTTTCCATTCCAACAATTTATTTTACAGAATATATATATAATTTACAGAAAAATATGGCATATTTCATAGATGGTTTGAATTGCGATTAATTACGATTAATTAATTTTTAAGCTGTAATTAACTCGATTAAAAATTTTAATCGTTTGACAGCCCTAATATATATATATACACACACTATCAAATTAAAACGATAATATCTCTAGTTTTCCGGAATCTATCACACGGGCGACGGTACACGCCGTCGTTAATTGCTGTTTTTCCTGTCATTTCTTTCGAACTCTTCCTATGCTTGTAACACCGTATCCACTCAACACTCAAAGTCAACATTTCTAACCGTATGTAATTGGCCCGCCATCGATGTTCGTGCCCTATTTTAAATGCAAAATCAACTGATATTTAAATAGGGATTACATTAGCTTGAAAAATCCTTCTAGTACATGACACCCAAGAGAAAACAAAGTAAACTCCTTACCTAAGGCGTTTCGCCATTTCTATCGTCTGCCGTCACATGGAAGAGGAAGCAGCAGCAGCCAGCAGGTCGGTAATGGTGTGTCCCGCCCTCCTCCTAAACAATCGCCGTTCTGATTGGTTGGAATTTAGGCTCACATGTTTACCCCGAAATCTATTTGTACATGCTCAAAAAACACTTGTAGATCATTAAAGAAAAAACACCCGAAGAACTATTCACTAGATTGTGTTCTTAACGTCTTTTTTTGACCACGACTTGAAATGATATTTTTGTGTTTTACAACAAATTATTTCGATGTACAAGTAGTTTTTTTTTCATCTGTAGTTACAAGTGACTTTTGTCTCTGAAAACGCGACAAGGGGGAGACAAAACTCGTGAGGTTGTAATTGGTGGTTTTTAACCTGTAGCAAAGAAAAAACACCCGTAGAACGAAAAAAATAACTTGTAAATGGAAAAAAAAACACTTGTAGAATTTTTTTTTTTTACAAGTTAAAATTAGTCATTTTACAGGTATTTTTTTTTTTTTTTTTTTAATGTTAAAAATAGGTTACGAGTATCTTTTTTGGCTCATAAAACTCGACAAGAATGTGACAAAACTTGTGCACTTGTAATTGGTAATTTTTAACCCGTAGTGAAGAAAAAAAAACTAGAACAAAAAAATCACTTGTAAACGGAAAAAAAAAAAAACACTTGGAGAATTTTTTTTTTTTTTTTTTTACATTGTTTTTTGTTCATGTTAATTTCACAACGCAAAATTTGGAAATACAAGTTAATTTTTTTGTTTTACAAGTTAAAATTAGTCATTTTACAGGTATTTTTTAAATTTTAAAACTAGGTTACGAGTATCTTTTTTGACTCATAAAACTCGACAAGAATATGACAAAACTTGTGCACTTGTAATTGGTCATTTTTAACTCGTAGTGAAGAAAAAAAACACCTGTAGAACAACAACAAAAAATACTTGCAAACAGCAAAAAACAACCTGTAGAACAATTTATTCCTTCGATTTTTTTTCATTTTGGAAATACAAGTGTTTTTTAGTCAAAATTGGTCATTTTACAGGGATAATTTTCATTTTACAACCTCACTTCTTTTGGTACTATTCTATTTCCATAATTTCTCCTGGTTTATTTTTCCTTCATATGAAAAAGCGGCCTTGTGATTGGTCAGGAGTGGCTACTGGCCCGTTCTCATTGGTCTGGAGCAGGCCAATAGCGATAGCTGCTGGGTGTTCACGTGTCATCACACAACGCAGAGACAGCGTGTAGTGAGCGCCAGGAGAAAAAAAAGGCTGCGGTCAACTGTCATAATAATGGACCGGTAAATGGTATCGGTGCCGTCTTTGTTGGTACTTGCCGATATCGATACCACCATTTCGGGCCGGATGGGTGCCCCCTGCCGATACTAGTATTGGTATCTGTGCATCTTTGAATAAAACCCCTCTTAATGTTTTCGTTTTAATAAGATTTGTAAAATTTTAAATAAAAAAATAAACTAGTAGCTCGCCATTGCTGTTGATGTCGCACGGCGGTAACGTCACAGGGCCATGCTGCCTTACATTACAGTGTAACTCTTTAAAAAAAAACGTATCACTCTTTAATAATGTAAGGTAGTGATTTAAATACACCATAAGGTGTCATTGGCGAGTTTTAAATTAATAAGAGCTCAAAACAATGATTGCGTTTTGTCCCTCGACTGACGTCGTAGTAGCGTCATTCACAACAAACAGCACTTCTGATAATGGCTCCCAGCATCATAGTCTGTAGCCTATATTGTGACTAAATATTGCCATCCAGTGTATTTGTTGAGCTAAACCAGTTGCTAAAATGTTTAAATAGAAGTTGACCGAACTCTAAGTTTTATGTGTATTATGCATATATTTTGATTGATAATTTGTGAATGCCAGTTCTCTTTGCATTGTTGTTTAACTGTGTGAGAATAGGGCCTCCTTAATATAGATTGAAGCAGTTTTCTTTTTGTGAACATTATTTTTTTTAGAGATATGAATATTTTTTTTTTGTTGCATTTTCACTATATGATGCTTATGTTTGTTGTGAAGGAGTTGCTAAAGCTTATGCCAATAAACGGGACGGTCCAAACTACGAATCTGAATGCGTGTCCACTCTCTTTCTGCCTTATACCCCATTGTGCATTAAAAGAAAACTTCTGCGTCAGTCAAGGGACAAAACGCAGTCAATGGCTTGATACCTAATTAATTTAAAACTCGCCATTGACACCCTGTGGCGTATTTAAATCACTACCTTACATAATTGACACCTTTTCTTTTTTTTTTTTTTTTTTTTTTTGAGTGACACTGAAGTACGGCTGCGTGGCCCTTTGACGTCACCGCTGAGTGACGTCAACAATGATGGCGACCTACCAGTTAAAATGATTTTACAAATAATATTGAAACGAAAATATTAAGAGGGGTTTTAATATCAAATTATGATAACTTGTATTAACATTAGTCTTTTAAGAACTACATGTCTTTCTATCCAAGGTACCCTTTAAGAAGATGCATTATATAAATATATGAACGAGTTAAGGGTTAAAATTTGGGCCTAATGAAAATACAACCTTTTATCACATGGATTTTGGGGAAAGTTTGGAGTGGTTGGAATGGTATGAATTGGGTGTCGAAAGTGGGGGGAGGGTTGAATTTACTAGACATTGTGGTGCAATTGGTTTGTGCACTTTGGCCACTTGGAGGCAGTATAACACAGACTTTGCTGTATTGTAGATGTTGATGTCTCAGTACACATAATTGTCCGGCTTTGTGCAGGAGAAGCTTCAGCAAACAGCGGAGAGGACATCCAACTGACTACCACCATCACTCACGTCGACGGTCCCACCGAGATCTACAAGATGACTGGAAAAGAGGCCCAAGAGTAAACCCACTCACTGTTACTCACACCTTCCCTATATTATCAACTCTTCCAGTTTCCTCTTACCTACTGTGTACATAAGTTACATTTTTTTTCCAGCAACAACAGTCCACTTTGCATGAACTTTAAAAGTTAGGGATACTACTTTTTGTGAGTAGCTGACATCCCAAGATCAAGTCATTTTCATTTCATGTTGGGTGCATTTCATACTTGCTGCCTACTATTTTGTTTTTAAATGTTACACAACTTTTGACACCAAGCAGAGTACTTGAAAGCTACTTTATATTGATTCACAATGTTACATTTAGTGTGTTTTGCACTGCAGTTGAATTCTGAGGGTTATAGAGGAACCAGATCTACCACACAGCAAATTTGGCATAATAGCATTTACACTCAAACTAAGAAAATGGATCAACAACCTTCAAACTGTTAAAACTGGGTTAATGTTGTTTAATAAATTAACATTGGCTGCCAATGACAGCGATAGATGTTGAAACCATTTTGACTGGGGAGAGCTGGCAGCAATCATTCATTTGGAACATGATCATTCACTGCCACTTTCTTAAAAAAAAAAAAAAAAAGTACATGATGTGACGCAGCATTTGATGAGTGGTGTTTCGTTTCTATTAAATATTATAGGGGGGAAATGTACAGACCACATAGCCTATTTTTATAGTTTCTTTTTCCAACTTCAATATTCTGTATCAAGCTCTGTTATGAGTTTAGAAGTTGCCAGTAGTATGTTAAATGTCATATTTTCTGTTCTTTGATTTTTATTGTAATTTAAATAAATGTACTTTTACGTACTTTTTTTTTTTTTTTTTGCTTCCATCTAATTTCTAAAGCGCAACTGAATTGTTGATTGAGATTCTGTGAACTGCCGTGTAAACGTTTATTGGTTTGCAGAGAGCGCCATCGCCAGGTCTTTTGCAGAACTTTATTGTCTTCTGCCAAGGCAGCAAGAGCAACAGAAATAGAATAGTAAAAGACTTAAATTAATGCAAATAGATAAATTATCAATAACAAAAGAGAACGTTTCCCAGATAGCAGACCGACATTGAATAAATGTTGATTTTCCATCAAAATCATCAGTATGGTTGACATAGAAATTTTTGACGTCAAGTGACGTTGAAACAACATTGTTCTATTGTATGTCAGGCGATGGTTGGATTAACATTGTTTATCGTTGATGAACTAATGTTGACAAATAGTTGATATATGATTGACCGGGAAATATGATGGAAAAGTCATTGAATTATGGACGAGTGGGCGTTTTGGTCGAAAACATGATTTATTCAGCGTTGTTCCAATATTATTAATAATTGAAACGACGTTTCGGTTTTGTGGGGATTTCAACGTTGAAACATCGTTTTGAGGGTGCAAAAGTGACGTTGATTCAACGATATAAGAGCGACAGCGGAATGTTGATTCAACGTCTGTCTGCTATCTAGTTTGGTTTATTGACCCACCCTAACATTCTAAATTTGTACTATGAAATCCTTATTTATACTTTACCTTCAACTTCTACCATTGGAGGTTTCTTGCCATTGATGGGGATTTATTTGACTTCTATTGTCAATGGCACAGAAATATTTAGCAAATTTACTGACACACAAGCACCAACCAGTGATGCACCATTTTATTGTATATATGAAATCAGCTCAGTTGGAGTCCACATGAGATTTTTTGGGGGAAATATGGTTGCATTTTTATTAGGGCTGTCAAAATTATCGCGTTAACGCGCGGTAATCAATTTTTTAAATTAATCACGTTAAAATATTTGACGTAATTAACGCACATGTCCCGCTCAGACAGTATTCTGCCTTTTGGTAAGTTTCACAGCAAGGCTTTTTGTGCTGCAGCACAACAGCGAACTCTTGTGGTCGCTTTGCGACATGGTTTATTTTTTTTCTTGCCAGTTCATATACGTTGTAATGTTGTGCTTATATGATCCTTGGACAAGATTTGTCCGTAAGTATGGTTGTTGTAAAGAATGTACATATTATCTTAGTAAGCGAAATGTTCTATTTTTTGTATGAGACGCTTTTTGTTTATGTTTAGTGAACCCGTATAGCGTGCTAAGCTAACGTTGTTGCTAATGCAATGCTTGTGTACTTTTTTTTTTGGTAGTTTTATGACGGTCTAAAGAGGACAATGGTTTGAGACTATTTTATTAATAAATCAGATGAAAAAGGAAGAAGTCTGATTATTAAGGCGTCGTTCACTAGCTGTCTAGCTTTGGAAAAAGTAGACGCTTCGGAGTGAGGACAGCATTGACAGATTTAAATGACAGTAGAGTGAAATGCCCACTACAGTCCTTAAGTACCGTATGTTGAATTTACAGTGGGGAGAACAAGTATTTGATACACTGCCAATGGATTTTCCCATTGGCAGTGTATCAAATACTTGTTCTCCCCACTGTATATATCCATCTTGTGTCTTATCTTTCCATTCCAACAATTTATTTTACAGAATATATATAATTTACAGAAAAATATGGCATATTTTATAGATAGTTTGAATTGCGATTAATTTCGATTAATTACGATTAATTAATTTTTAAGCTGTAATTAACTCGATTAAAAAATTTAATCGTTTGACAGCCCTAATTTTTATCAAACAGTTCACAGTGCTGATTACTCAGGAATGAACGAACCCCTTTTTTAACTCCTTGTTGCCTGAATTCACATTTAACAACCATATACTTATTCTTCCAACACTTTGTCTATAAGAAAATAGTATTTATAAGACAATACTAAATGGAGAAAATGAAAATTTGAAAACAGCTAAACAATTACAATAAAGATAAAAATGGAATATTTCTAATTTTTTAAAATACATTTGTATGTTTACTTTGCTAGTGTTATTCGAAGTCTTAGAATCACAACAGCCAACTACTTTCAGACCTGTTAAAAGCATGCCAAAATTTGACCATATGAAGAAATTTGAGAATTCGCTTAGACATTACTTTACTAGCTTAGAGTACATCTTTTTTTTTTTTTTTTTTTTTTAATATTCCGAATGGTTAATGCACATGTGAAATCCGTGGGGTTTACCTTTAGCAAGATGGAGAACCACTGTTCGAAGATGTGTTGATTGAAAGATATTCATGAAGGAGTGAAAAATGTGACAACCAACAATCCCTGTATAATGATTTCATATCACCAGCTAATTATTGATTCCAAGGGCCTATGTTTGCATAGGGACAGTAGGGACATAACACTACCAACTTTTCAGGATGCTCAAATTGTCCCCACCAACTTTTAAGCAACCCTATTTGCATTATATAATGACTTCAGTTATACAGCCACTGTAAGTAATGTAAAAAGACATCAATGTTGTGGAGGCGGGGAAGTCCGACCTGCATCATAGATAGCATACCATTAATCTGTGCCAATTTCTCGAACTCGAGGAGGAAGCTGCTTTGACAGAAATATCCTCCTGGATGTTTTCTACTCTTTACGTTAAATTATAAGAAATGTAGTGAACCAAGGTTTAACCCCTTCTCCAACTTTTAGATGTATGGGCTTAATAAGAACAAATACTGCAGTAATATTAAAGTAAGTGGAAGAATGTGACGCATTAATTAACTCTCCTTTAACACTCAAAACTAGATGGAGAAAATTATTCAACTAAAAAATTATCAGATTAAGACGTTATAAATTTGCAGTGTGAAAGTTGGTCAATATTGATTTATTTTGCATGAATCATTTAGCCTTTCAGTTAATTAGGTTCATATTGGTGAGAAATGTAGCCCTGACCCCCATTCACCGAATCTAGTATTATTGATGTCCCATCCCCAGCAAAAAGTACATGCAGGTTATAATGATATATCTTCCCTATCAATATTGAGACAAAACCTGCGCCCTTGATTGATTCTGAACTACGACCCCTAGCATAAAGTATGGAATCACCCGTCTTGGACGAGCACTCACTCAGACATTTTATCATGTACAACTCCTAGCAAAAAGTATGGAATCGCCAGTCTCGGACGAGCACTCACTCAGACATTTTATCATGTAGAACAAACTCCGATAAAATGCTTGAAAAAATAATGAATTAGTTCAAAAGTGCAACTCTAGCATTCAAAAACATTAAAAGAAATGAATAAAAAAAACATTGTGGTGGTCAGTAAATGTTAATTTTATGGCGCAAGTGCAGGGAAATATATATATGGGATCACTCCATTCTCAGGGGGAAAAAAATATGGAATCATGAGAAACAAAGAAATAACAATTAAAACACATCTTTAGTATGCAGATTCTTGACTCTTGACACCTTGTCCAAAGCAGATTCTTGACTCTTGACGTGGTGATTATGCTGGAACTTTAGTTTGTTGCTGTTCCAGTGAGATTTACAAAGATGACTGCCTGCAGAAGACATCAAGATTCCCTCACTCCTTGATGATATGGGCTGCATGTCAGGCAAAGGCACTGGGGAGATGGTTGTGGTTAAATCTTCAATAAATGCACAAGTTTACATTGAAATTTTAGACAGCTTTCTTATCCCTTCAATTGAAAATATGTCATTTTCCAAGATGACAATGTATCTTGCCACAGAGCTAAAACTGTTAAAGCATTCTTTGGAGAAAGACTCATCCAGTCAATGTCATGGCCAGCAAATAGCCCAGATCTCGACCCCTATTTATAACCTGTGGTGGAAATTGGGAAAAAAAAAAAAAGGTCCACAGCAAGGCTCCAACCTGCAAGGATGATCTGGCACCTGCAATCAAAAAGAGTTGGCACCAAATTGATGAAGAATACTCAGAGACTGCAAGCTGTCATAAAAGCTAGAGATGGTGCTACTAAATACTAGAGATTTGAGTTTTGATTGTTATGTCTTTGTTTCTCATGATTCCATTTTTTTCCCCCTCAGAATGGAGTGATTCCATATATATTTTTCTGCGCTTTACTGACCACCACAATGTTTTTTATTCGTTTCTTTTAGTGTTTCTGAATGCGAAAGAGTTATATTTTTGAACTTTTTTTTTTTTTTTTTTTTTTTTTTCAAGCTTTTATCCGAGTTTGTTCTACATGATAAAATGTCTGAGTGAGTGCTCGTCCAAGATTGGCGATTCTATACTTTTTGCTGGGGGTGGTATAACAATTTCAAGTATGTTTGTCGTGGTGGTTGCATGTTATATTTCGCATCTTATTTTGAAAATCTACCAGGCAGCTTTACCTTCGCTTAGTGCTAACTTGATTGCACCGAACTTCCGGCGGAGTGTCGCTTGTACCGCCTCTCTCCTCCCGTCAAAATTCGGGTGTTGTCGTCTCGAAGCGCCCTGTCGGAGAAGGAAAAGGAGCCGAAACGGGGAGTCGCACTGCTTAGCGTTAAATAAAAGGGTCGGAAAAGTCAAAGATAGTTGAATAATAACCGCAAACGTCACCGGAAAGTGAAAGCGACGCGACTTCCAGCTTTAAAGTGGACGGACTGTGTGTGCTTCATGTCCTTTGCTGTCTACTGTGTGTTGTCAACACGTTTCGTGTCCACTTCAGTAGTTGTTACATAGTGCTCCAGAGCCGAGGGGAAGAAAGAAAGGTCTCCTCCCAGTGTGTGTTGACGGAAACGACTCGAGCCGGTGCAAGGAGACACGGAAAGACCCGACTTCCATTCACCATCTCGGCCAGGTAAGACACGTCCCGACGGTCTTGTCTTAACATTTCAACAAGTTGATTCTCGAGGCAAGCTGTCGTTGTCGTCTTATGCAACAACACCTCTCACAATTCAAGCTAACCTCGTCAAGGCGAGTTTAGAAATGTTACTTTTAAAGGCGTAATCAACAGGTGAGTGATGGGGACTCGAGGCTTGTTTTGGGGCCTTCACTGCTTGTGTATTTTAGGAAGGTTTAGTCCATTAACAGTTGAACATGGACTCATTTTTACTTCAATATAATCGAATTGTATCAAATACCATGCTCTAAAATAATTGAGTCCCCTTTAACTCATTCTCTGCCATTGACGGTGACAGACGTCCAATCTATTTTGAGAGCGGAGGGGTGACATCGATCATTTGCTGCCAAATGAATCAATCAATGGCTGCATGTGTCGAGCTTGACTGATCATACTCACTTAACAACGGTTGCTAGGACATATGATTGGTCAACGGCAGTTTGGTGGGCGGAGTTTGCTAATGGTTAATTAATAAAATGACCAATGGAAAAAAATCATCAAACTTGAGAGCTCAGGAAGCAGAGTTCCGCATAAGCAGCCAAATTCAAAGCAGTATTTCTAAGCGCTGTGACCTTTGTTCCCTGACTCAGTTTCTGTAGTCCTCTTCGAACTGCAAACTGGTGAACTTTTTGTGGAACCAGTTGGCAGAAAACACTCAGGTGACTTCAAGTTCCGCTCTGAGACCCCCAATTTGGCCAAATTTCAAAATTGTCTGATATGCATGTGTGATACATCATTGAAAAGCTTAAAATCTCAATTTTCTGGGGGAAGGAACATTTGGAACAGGAGGGCATTTTTAAAAAGCACGTGAGAGCACAATTAAAGACGCAAAGAAGTTAACGAGATATTTTCGCGTACTTGCCTCTTATCGATCTAAAAACTCCATGTAGCATATATCACTGAGTTTTAAGACACAGCTGTGAATGGCCACAGCCGGATTTTGGGGGGGGGGGGTTTACGGGTGAAACATGGTAATATAACAAGGGTCGCGATGCAGAAATCGCAGACATCAAGGAGTGGTCGAGATTTTCTTTTTCATATATTTACCCTTTTAAACATTTTTTTTTTTTCAATTTTTCTTTGTTTGGATTGATTATTTATCATCTAAAATATTGGGGAAAATGTGACAGTAATAAAAAAATACAATTAAGCGATAGTTATGAGGTAGATATCAGTGACTTTTTTACGGACGCAAATTTTTTTTCTTTTAAACTAAATATTAGACATCAATTAATGATTCTAAGCCAAAAATGGCAGACATTTCGAAAAATAAATATTCTTTTTATGGCTAGGTTGAAACAAAAGCGGTTGTGCAACGTCTGTAAGCAGGGTTTCCAGGGTAAAATGGACAAATTAAAAATAGTTCGGGGACTTAATGTGCCATGAATCTGCAATGGCAGCATATACCTGTAGACATATTGTTCTATCAAACACAACAGTTCTTTTACAGCAGTTTATTTTAAAGAGGGTGCAAGAGCAGAAACTGCTTTTTTTAGCCTTGTCTGTGTTTTCCGCCATATATTAATAAAACATTTGCAAATATCTACTTTTACTTTGGAAAAGTACAATCATTTAAATCAACACTTTAAAAAAATCTGATTCTACTAAAAATGGATGAATCGATCACTAAAATAATCATTAGTCTCGGTACTAATGACATGGAAACATTGTAATTTTAAAATACTAAGTGAAAATATATGGGGGAAAAAATCATTTGCAAGAATAAAATTTTAAATATACTCTAGTTGGCTAATAACAATTGTAGCAAAATAAAAGTTTATGAAAGTTTTTGAACATTAAATGCAAAAGTTAAATACCTCGCCATAGAATCCTTTTGACATCCGACATCAAATTTGACTCGTCATTTGTCTCGAGATATGACGACATGCTCAACGATTTATGACGTCACAATTTCAGTGTTTTCCCGCAAGACGGACACATGGCGGATTTTCTTTTGAGAGAAATCAACATGGGTCCCAAGAAGGTTAGTGCAGGTGGTAAAAAAAGGGGAAAAGACTTGAAATTGAAATTAAGAAGGAAATGATCGAGGAAAAAAATGAGCGTCTTGTGAGTGAACTGGCTCGACATTATGGCCAGTCTCCTCTGACCTCCGTTCGCCAGTCTTTATAAGTTAAGGTGACAATAAAAACGCTTTTTAATTTCCAATTTGCTATTATTATTGTAACATCGGCAAGGAAGTCGCCATTTTCGTCAGGTTTTTAATCATTTATTTCAGAACTTTTGCGGCACAACACGTCTACTGACGGCCAAAAAAAAAAAAAAAAAAAACATCGGAAGAGAAAGTAAAAACTTTCCACTCTTTCACACCTCGCTCACTCTCTAGTCAGTCACACGGTGAGTAACAGCATGCAAAACACAACCATCACATTGGAACACGATTTGTTACATTATTATTATAATTATTCAGATTTGTATTTATGATTTGTTTGATTTGCTATTTATAATTGTACCTGCAGTATTTTTTTAAGGTTTTAGTGTAGGTTTTTGGGCTGTGGAACGAATTGAATGAGATATAATGTATTCTTATGGGAAAATCCCGCTCGACATACGACCATTTCAATTTACAAACCCGGTCCTGGAACGAATTAAATTCCTATGTAGAGGTACAACTAAACTGTACCACACATCATTTTCATTCCACTAGTTTTACTCGTAGTAATTCTAATGGAGTAAAACGTGTTGTTAAAGGGTGTGGTAGTGGCTGATGTCAGTATTTAATTATTCTGCATGTGAGCTGTGGTCTTCAGAAGCGTACTGCAGAATACCTGCTCTCAATATCTACGCTCATTTTCTATAACTAAAAACATAACTAAAAAAAATGCTTAAATTGAATTGAATTTTACCCAAAAACAAATCTGCCAAACTTTTGTGAGTAATGTATGCCATTTGAAAGGGCTACACAATTACTAATTTTCATATCTTAATTATTTGTGATAACTGCCGCAAAAAATTATCATTTTACACTAGAAAGTACCGTAAATATATTTTTTGAAAGCTGTGTCAAGTTGTTCTATATTTAAATGTCAAAATGTTTAACAAACAACAACAGAGTTTGCAATGCACAGAAGCATATATTGTCAAGCTTACGCCATCATTTAACTCATTGGCTGCCATTGACGACGCTAGATTTATAATCCAATTAGACTTGGATTTTGACATTTTGACACTGGCTGTGAATGCTCATGTTTCAGTGCGATTGGCAACGCTAGACGTATAATCCATTATGACTTTGAGAGGATGGCTGCGAATGATCGCTGTGAGCCCTCTCAGTCAAAATACTGGACTGTCTCAGAAAATTAGAATACACAATATTCTAATTTTCTGAGACAGTCCTGTACATTAATCCACCATTTAAAGCAGGTGTGTCCAAACTTTTTGCAAAGGGGACCAGATTTGGCGTGGTAAAAATGTGGGGGGCCGACCTTGGCTGACGTCCTTTACATAGAACAATATACAGGACTGTCTCAGAAAATTAGAATATTGTGTATTCTAATTTTCTGAGACAGTCCAGTATATTGGACGTCTAGCGTTGTCAATCGCACTGAAACATGAGCACTTGCAGCCAGTGTTCCCAGTTTAGATTAAGTGAACGTCGAACATCGTCAACGGCAGGTAATGAAATACTATGGGGGGAAAAAAAACAAAATCAAACTTGGGAGTGTTATTGGGAGCAATAACCAGAGTGTATTTCTGTTTAATAGTCTCTTGGCTTTTAATGAGACTTTAATTGGAAGCACACAACTATAAATTCCTAATTTGAATTTGCAAAAGTTCAAAATAGATAAATAACACCTTAAATAAAGTGGTTGTCTGTCCAGAAAGGTTGTAAGGTGAATATAGGGCAACGCCCCTATAGTGTAAAACCCCATAAACGATGGCTTAAAAATAGTCGCTATAGCGGTAAGATTGTATTGGAAATAAACAGCCCTCTTGTTTGATGCCATCAGGTTCTGGTCATGAGGCAACCTTGTGTGAAACTGTATGAACAAACGCTAGTCTCTGTATTCACAAAAAAAAGGAAAAAAAGTTGACATTCATGAGGGTGTTATTTTTGCCCCCTGGTTTTGAACTGCAACATCGTGCCGCTCCGGGTAAAAACGGGGCCTTTGACCCCAAAAGAGCAGTTTCCGTTCTCATTAGCTTTGGTGGGATGGCTTGCATTTGAATAGGTTGGCTTCTCACTGGCAGGGTTTTAAGTGACGTGGGGTGCATGTCAATTAATCAGTACCACAAAGGGTGGTCAAGATGACAGCAACGACAAACTTTGTGGTTAGATTAATACAATAGTTATTTTTTGTTTGTTTGCCCAAATTCGACAAGTATCTGATTTTGTCATGAAATGTGAACAGTAAAATTTAGATTTTTTTTTTTTACCTGATCCTGAATTTCTTTTGCCATCAAAACATTTGATGCAGTGTTGTTTTTTTGCAGCTATGTTAATTTTTCTCTTAGTCTTTTGGACAAAAATAGTCTTAGTCATATTTTAGTCATTTTAACATGTGTTCGTCGTTGTCTAGTATTTGTTGATGAAAACGCAGACAAATTCATCTAGTTTTAGTCGACGAATACTCATCATGTTTTCGTCAGTAAAATTAAAAGGTTTTAGTCCAAAAATAAAGGTTTTTAACAATTTCAAATGAACATTAACAGAAAAGCACATATTGTAGCTTCAACAAGGACAACACCAACTTTTTGATAACACACACTCAGCAGTAAAACAGTACGTTATTTCAAATAAATTGCATGCACCTAAATGCCACGAACTGTATGTAAAAAAAAAAAAACAAAAAAAAGTTTTGAGAGACTTTTAAAAAGACATTCACACTTGACAGCCACGCTAAGTGTATGCTAATCTAACATGAACACAATGCTCACACTATGAGTTTGATTTGGTGTGTAACCATCACTCAGCACAGACCTTGAAATGCTAAAGCAACATTGCATATTCTCTCTTGCCAAAATAAGAAAACAAATCTTACCGTGTGTTTCAAAACAAGCAAGCCTGGAGCAAAGCCTAGCTTAAAGTACATTGTAAACATCGGTGAGGGAGAGGTGCAGCAAATGTCACATGAGTGACACGACCCAAACACTGTTACGATGCAGGCTGACGTACCACACGCATGATTAGAAAATGTCATGCGATGTGAACATGTGACAGAAGCTATTTCTCATTTTCGTCTCTTGTAGTCTCGTCAGATAAAAACTGGCATTCGTCTTATGTTTTAGCCCACCAAGACATGTTTTTAGCTCATTGTAATGAAAAAATGGTTTGTCAACGAAATATTTTCGTTATTGTCATCGTTGATGAAAAGGATTTGATGTTAAAATAAATTGTGTAACAATAAATAACCAATTATTAACCTTTGACAGGGTACTCACTTAACTCACTGGCTGCCATTGATGGTGCTAGACGTCCATTCCATTTTGACTGGGAGGGGTGAATAGCGAACATTCATTTGCCCCTCCCATTCAAAATGGAATGGACGTCTAGCACCGTCAATCTTGTCTATGCAGTTTAAATGAAATGGACGTCTAGTGTTGTGAATGACAGGCAGTGATTTTACTACTTTTAAATAATAATAATTAAAAAAAATCGGGCTCTGAGGACCGATGCGTATACATCTGTAGAATTTACCTACCAGATTTCACTCTGATCTGTCCACGAGTAATGCAAAAGTAGCAATTTCGGTCAATGAGTTAGGCAAGGTTCAAATCACACAAATCCGATTTTTCTTCATATCTGTTTTTTTGTCATGCCCGTTCAAACTGCCTTTTTCCCCGTAAATGTAGTACGCATGTGCACTAACTTGCAGTCTGACACGCACTGAGCAAACTGACCCGCATGCGCAGAAGTGGCCAAGTAAGCAATATTGAAATATTGCTCATTTGGCGCACAGAAAGAAAACCGAGCATTCTCAGGCTGACCCCCGCCCCCCTCATTTTCGTCGATGTCAAGCTAGGCGCTAACGCTCCATCGCTGCCGTAGCTCCCTGCCTCTTTCGCTCTTTGATGACGTAATTGCTGCATGAATTCCGATTTTGGAAACTTGACAGTTCAGACCGCTACCACATTCTGGAAAAATGTGGCCCAGATCGGATTTAAAATGGTCCACTTTTATGCGACCTGTCCCGTTCATACCGTCAAGTTAATGCCTCACTCAAAAAACACGGGAAAAAAATGGATTTGTGCAAGACCTGTGGTATGAACCTAGCCTTGGAGAACTCACCAAGAAAAACAGAGTGAGGGCTTGAGTTGATTTTTAGAGGGCGTTCTAAAAACAAACTTTAGAGTGTTATTGGGTTAGGTATGTACAAGTATGAGATGGTGTAATGTCAGCAACAACTGGAAGGGGATGGGTGAGCACTAGGGATGTCCCTATCCAGGTTTTTGCACTTCCGATCCGATACCGATATTGTTTTGCACTTCCGATACTGATACAGACCTATCTGAGCATGTGTTAAGTTTAAAGTTATTTAGCCTCCTTACTTAGTTGTCAGACTCATGTTGAAAAAGGTTTTAGTACTCTTGATAACAACGAGCCAGCTGAATTAGGTGAGTTTGAATAACACACAACGGTTGGTAACAAGAAACTGACCTGTTTATTCAGTGACAAACACAAAGCATTATAAATAACAAACAGAAATGGCATAGTCAGTCAGTAAAACGTGCAAATAATATTGTAAACCGTCTTAAAAAAGCAAAACACACCAACAACCTAGTGGAAAACCCCACAAATCCCCCAAGCTATTAGATGCTTTTAATGTTTCGTGCATTAGTTACAAAAATTGTATAAAAAACTTCTCAGGTTTAAATAAACGACTATTTCAGTATCAAGTTAACATTTTAAAACAGTAAATAAAATACTCAAGTCCCCATTCTGTATCAGCAGCTTTAAACTACATTCAATTCATTTAATTTTGCGAATCAACTGTTAAAGTTGTTAAAATTGCTCCTGTTATTCCATAATTTCCCTTCAGTCTACTTTCGACATGTGAAAGTTTTAAAACTCTTTTGAAGATGGATTCAAGTCAAGATTTTGCCGATTTAGGAGTATTTTAGATAAAAACTTCATTAGGTTCGCTTGGAAGGTTCACAACAGCCTACTAGGGAAGTCTTCTGCTTTAAGATGGCGGCTGTTTACTAACGCATCTGGTTTTCAATACTTCAGTGTTGCTAACGCAGTCGAGTCTGTCATCATGCATCTAGTTCTATATACATATATCTATTATCTCCAGTAAAACGACGTTGACGTAGTTTGGAGCGGCTGTCAGCAGCAGTCAGGTATTCTTGTGTTTTTTATTCAGCGGCATGAGTTGAGCTAAAGCTGTGAGTTGAGCATTGGCATTATCCGGGTCTAAGACAAGTTATATTTACTTTCGATCAGTTTCTCATTGTGTCCCGAAGACCGCGCTGTGTATTAGTTCCGCTTTACTTGACATATTTCAATAATCGGAATTTGGATGTTTGTGAATCGTTCTCGAATCTTTAGCGGCCGAATTGCGTGTTGGATGGTGCGTCTTTACTCACGTGAGATAATGGCTTGCATCCAGAATGAATTCTTCGGCAATGACTCTTGTTATTCCCTGGGCTTTGGGACTGTCGAGTGCCAGTTTGTCACGCATAGCAAAAGTTTCTGCCAGTGTTAGTTGCGTAGGACCTTTCTTTTTGTCTTCGGTTTTCTTAACATACTCCTCATATTGTTTGTGGTGGTATTTCGCTAAATGCTTGATTAGGTTGGTTGTATTAAAACTTCTTACAGCTTTACCACTACGCTTGACTTTATTGTGGCATATGTTGCTCTCTGCCTCTTCGTCTTTGTTGTCCTTTAAGGTGAAATGATCCCACACAGCTGACATTTTTACCGATAGTCTCTCGGTAAAGTGGGAGACGGTAATGTAAATGTAGTGTGTTGAAGGTGTGCCGTAAAATGCGGACCGGATTTTAGGGAAACCGAAGCAAAAACTGGAATGGATTATGTAAATTGGTGCGCTGGAAAACCGGACTTTCAAAAAAACTGGATCGGAAGTCTGGATCGGAATTTTTCCCATATTCTGATCCGATACCGATGTGCATTTTTTATGGCCTTATCAGCGTCCGATCCGATCCAAATATCGGATCGGGACATCTCTAGTAAGCACTGCCACTCCAAGCCATGGATTTCTCTCTACATTTTTGTGACCTCAAAAATACCGTAACTACAGTATGATGAATAATTTTAGTGGTTTTGAAACCGTGATGTTTTCATACCACGGTAAACTTTGAAACCGGTGACTGGCACATGCCTAACTGGGGACCATAATTTGTTATTATTCATTATAATATTATTTACGGTAATATATTTTTATGAACATATTTTTACATGTGTCTATTCATTAAGTATATAAAAAGTTTTAATAGTAATAAAACATTTAATTATTATTGAGACCTGGCAACCACATACTGTATGTGAACATCATATTTTGGGTCATGTATGAATACAAAATGATAATATTATGGTCTTCGTGATCCAGATTTTTTTTTTAATCACCAAAAATAGTAATTTGCCCTATAAAGGGTTAAAAATAAAGTTAGGGTTAAAGAACGTAACATAATAGAGTGGACACTGGATGACTTGAGTTACCCAGATATAATAGACTTAAAAGTTTTCACACGGAATTCTGCTCTTAATTTTCTGCATCTGCACTGATTCTTTGACACACTTTTTTTTTTAATCATCCATTTTTTTCTCCCCATCAAAACTGAGCGTTAAAAATTCTGTGTAGCATTGTCACGTTACCAATTTTGGCATGTCTTGATTGGCCGGACGTGAGGTGACTTTTTGATTGAGAAGACGTGTCAGTTTAAGCAATTCCTACTCAGATGCACTTCCATAACCTTGGGAAGTCCCCACAGAGTAGTGAGGAGGGGATCAATTCGATCTCCTTCCTTTTGTCTCCATCTGAGTTTAGCTGGCCAAACAATGGCCAAACTGTTTGGGATCACGTGGGAAGAGGCAAACACGGCCGTAACCAATGCTTTAATATGTTACTGGCTAACCGGGTCTTCTGGAAGTAGTGTGCATTGCATTTCCTCTCACGCAGAATGCTGCCCGACTAGACTGGCAGCTCTGTCTGGGAGCCTCTGACAGTAACAAAGTTGGAAACTCCAAAGTTGAACCTTATCCGTTTCGGTTGCTTGTTTAACCCCTGTTTTCTGGATTGACTCGGTAGGTGCCTGTGGCTGGTATAGATCATTGATCGCAGGTGTGAAGATTAAGGCTGCAACAACTAATCGATTAAAATCGATTAATAAGTAGTGCGCCTGTGATTAGAGCAACAAATAGAGTTCACTACTATACTCAGGTTGCTGAATCAATTATATTTCAAAGGGTCATGAGTTAGATTATCTTTTTGTGTTGTTAGATCCAGTGTGCCTCCGTCAGAAGTGAGTAAATGAAGCTAATTGTATTGGTTGTATTCTTTGTTGATGAGATGTTGCCACTTAGCACGGAGCGCTAAGCCAGTTAGCGATTATGCTAATCAGCGTCTTAAGTGTCCATGTGTATTATGTTTTGGAGAAGCGCTCAAGTTATTGTTAGTAAAGTTGTCTCATTTCTTTTTAGAAAGAAACCACACATAAAAACACAGTTTGGGGTCTCCTTTTAACACAAACTCCCATTCAAACTGTAAATTGTCATACAAGAGAGGGTGCTTTGAAATTGGATTTGAATTGTATTTATGAACAATTGTTTGGTAAAGAAAACGGATTTATTACGGTCTACCTCCTCCGATTTAGTTGTTTACTTAGTTTAAAGAAAGTAAATGAGTCTGACAGAATTTATATCAGCGCTTTGCCCACAAGAAAAATAAAGTCAGTCAGCAGCACTTTTATTTTTAATTTGAATGAACAGGACGTTTGTCTGATTTGTGTACTGAGAAATTCTTTATATTTCATACTCAGAACATTTCCGGTATTCAAAACTTTAAACAAGTTTTATGTACTTAAAACAGTACAGTTGTAGACTACAGTTAGGTTAGGAAGCTGTAATAAAATGATATTTTTAAAAGGAAATCATACATTTTGTCTTCATTATTGTTTCAACATGTTGAAAACAACTTCAAGTGAAATTGTGAAGGTAATTGAAAAAAGTGACATTTACACATCATTTTGTGTGGCCCTAAAAACTCAATCAGGCTCATTGACTTCATGTTTCCCACTTAAATAAAATTGATTACATTTTCACACACACACAAAAAAATCAGAGAATATTTACTGCCCCCCACCAGTTTTTAAAATCTGAAATGTTTTTTTTAATATTTTGTTTTTATTAATATGAATAAATAAATAATTAACCTTTTACCTTTTCCAGTCAGTGAAACTTATGGAGCATGTAGGTTATGGATTAGTTTCCATAGGTCTGTTTGTTTGTATGTTTGCGTTCAAGATAACTCAAAAGTGAATAAAAGTATTATTTTCAAACTTGCAAGATGTTTGTACAATAATATGAAACTGAAAAGGGTAATGAGCTCAAAGTTCACAGAGGTCGGAAAATCAGAAAAGGAATTTCATGGTAACTGGGAAAAGGACCAGCCTATTTAATTCAAATTTGCAGTGTAAGTAATATCATGAGAAGAGTGAGTAATAACATTTTGGGCCACGAGGGTAAAGGTAAAAGAGTTCATGAATGTACATGTTGGTTACAGTGTGCCATTTTTTTTTTTTTTTTTTTTTTTATGTGCTAAGAACACATTCACTAGTATTGACAGAAATCAGCTTCATTTTAACTGGGATGGCTGACACTGAATGATCATGTTTCGGTGCCACTAGAGGGCGTGCACTATTTTTTCACCCTTATTAAATTAAAACAATGCAAGTGAATAAATCAAATCAGAATAAATTCTACATATTTTTTTTTCGGTGCGCAATGTCTTTATACGATGAATTGGCCAACAAACTAGATTTTGCAACAATGGCGTACCGCAAGCAACACGTCACTTTTGCTCATTAATATTCATGACTTTAGCAATTGTTGCTAGGCGGGTCAACCTCCCGTTTGTCCTCAATAGTAAATGAATGGAAATGGTGCACGAACGAGATGTTTCGTGAGCTAAACCTACCAATTCTGTCCGAAAATGATGTCCCTGGTGCCAAATTCACTGGTAAAGATGTGGAAGAACATACAAATGTTCAGTTACAGAGATGGCTTGAGTGTCGAGGACTGAAAAAGACGGGGGAAAAAGAGCCGAGCCGACCTAAGGTTAGCCTTAGCTTTTTTTATCGACACCATTTTCTTACTCCACTGACAATGACATCCTCCTGGTTCAACAATCAATCTTTTACCACCATATTCCCTGTCTTTCTTGTATATTATATCCTCTGGTTGTCTTACGTCTCTGACCATTCTTTGGGGCAATTTACATTGCTATTTTTGTGTAGCGATCCCAAATGCTACTCAGTGACAGCCAACGAACACTTTTCATTTTTTCAGTAATAACAAATCTTAATTGTATAATTTATTTACACTTCCCCCTTACAAAAGGTGTTTTTTTTAAACAGAAAAGGTAACAGTGGCAATCAGATACCATTTTAATTTTTTGGTGGTCATTCATTGTCAGACAGAAGCAGCACAGCAAAACACCACGCTAAAAAAATAAGTAAAAATATCAAAATTGCTTACCTCTTCGTCCTCTGTAGGACCATGGCTCCAACAAAATGTTTACTGCATATGAAATGTGAATGGCTTTACCTTGCTGGCGTTAAACTGGTCTTGTGGACGTCCGCACAAGTTGATCATTTCTTCACATTTTCGTCATCTGAGTTTTTGGTTTCGGGAAACATACGAAGAAAATATCCTTCATGTGTCGTAATGTCTAGAGTTGTTTCTACAAGTTCCATTGCAGCAGTGTTTGATCGGCATGTTATTTTTTGAAAGATTTCCGGAGAAAACAAGCAGAAATAACATGGATTGTATGTGAGGGCGTGTCTATAATGACCCACTTCCGCCTTACGATGGCGACGTCATGGTCTAAAGATAGCATTCGTGCGGTACGCTATTGAGGCAGCCCTAGTCGGCAAACGTGATTTTGGCAGCTATCATTCTCCAGCCGTGCCAGTTAAAATGGATTGGAACTCAATGGCAGACAAAGTTATGACGAGACGACGAGTCAGCCGAGTTAACTTTTTGACACATGCATAACCACCCACTCTCTTATTATCCTGTTATGCTCACCAACCAACTAGAAGCCGCATGCCAATGTGTGATTTATATACTGTCTGTATGTCTGGGAGGAAGCATCAGTTGGACCCAAAAACCTGACTGTCTTCCTCAGACAGTCGTGTCTTAGAATGTTTTGAAGCCATGATGTAATTTTATGTCACGTTTGTAAATGTGCCTGGATTGGAAAAAATCCCAGATGTAAACTTCAAGTTTCCGTTATTACGTCAAAGGGGAAGAATTTACTGCAAATAATTCTACGGTCGACATACTATTTTTGTACTAGCATAACATAGTTTGTTTATGGGATATGAATGCTTGTAATTTTTTGGGTACGACTGCAGGCAGGGTATCCCCCAGTGCTTTACAAACCTGGCGGTCCGCCAAGCTTTTCTTGCCCCACCCCGTCAGGCTAAAAGAGTGCTACAAAAGAAAATGTAAAAAGTACACAGATTTTAAACACATTAAAACCACCTCTGGTATTAGAGTTGCAAATGCAGTGGCGACAGCTTATGTTCGATATGTGAATAACCATGTCCCAGCTCTCTGCCATTGCTCTGAATTGCATTGTATTTTGTTTGTTAAAACTGTAGCTCAAGTTGGTGCCTTTTTGTAAGACTACATTTACATTGTTAATAAATGGCTTATGATAACACATATTATTCATAAGTTACAAATTCTTGTAAACTTCACATGCAAGTTTTCTAAAGGAAAGCCTGACAAAAAGCAAACTAAAATATTTTCATACATTTTCATATTTTCAACACATCCCCGTTAATAGGAGGTTGAACACACTTGTGTGACCATGTTACAACAGTTATTTTTTATCCCCATTGCTTGATTAGTTTTTTAAAATTAGAAATTTAAATCATTAATTGCTGTTGACGGCAATAGAGGTCCAATACATTTGGACTGGGAGGTCTGACAGCCATCATTTGCTGCCAGCCTCTCCCAGTTAAAATGGATTGGATCTCTATCACCGTCAATGGCAGCCAGTGATTTAAGGGGTGTAGAATAGACATGTGCCAATTCCCGGTTTCAAGGTATACCGTGGTATGAAACCGTCAAGGTTTCAAAACCACAAAAAAATTTCCGTCATCCCGTCCCTAAGGTGTTAGCTATTTTTTAAGTCCCAAAAATGCATGCAGAAATCCCTCGCTTGCAGCTGTAAGGTTCAACCCTTCCCCCAGCGGTTGTTGATCAGTGTCAATGACTCAGCTGTGCTACACGAAAGCTGGAGGAGGTTTAAACTCCCGAACTTTTTCCCCATCGAAGAAAACGAAATCGCTGGTATGGGAATACTTTGATTCCAGAAAAAGGTGAAGGAGGGCCAACTGACATGTAAAACATGTTGGGGAGGGTGGCTGCCGAAGAAGCAACGCCTCCAATATTATTTCACATTTAGAGTTTGGTAAACACTGTCATGAATGTTTCCCACCAGCTACGAGAATTACCTAAAGGACTGAATTTATTTAATTTTATTTTATTTTTAATTTATTTAATTTTTTTAACTTAACATTATATATATATGTTCCAATTTGCTAATATGTTTGGAAAAATCCTGTTGAATGGAAAAAAAGTTTGTTTGTTTTTTAACCCAGACATCTCAAAGTAACACATTTTAGAGCTGTAATTGCAAAACCGTGATATTTTGGCTTCAGGTTATCATACCGTCAGAATATCATACCGGCACAAGCTTAGTGTAGAATAGACTTAATTTGCTTGAATGAGATCTCAATGAGAAGTATGAACTCCATTATTTGGGTTGCTTGCTAGTCACAGTCACAAGCTTTAGCCTCCAGTGGTTGGCTTCCTCAGTAGCTAGGAGCAGATGTACTTAGAGGAGTGGTGGTGAATGGCGATAGTCACACCCTATTGTTGGTTTGGCAATGGAACACGCGGGTTCACGAAATACCAAGCTGTACTGGAAGTCTTAATTTGCCCAAAATAGGTCAACTCACTGACATAAAAAAATACACTGGAAAACTCTAAATATGTTATTTTGTTCTGTTTTTACCTTGATTGTTGGGGAAAGTTTTACACAGGAAGTCACGTGTTTGTCGCATTCGCTCCCTAATCAGGTTGACATCAACCTCAGATTTATAGAGTCAGCAAGCCAGTCAGGAAGTGTTGCCGTAGCAACCCACTCAAATGGGTGGGAAAAGAAAGAACAACGCATATCTATTTTCATTTCTCACAGTTATTCCGGAGAGTTACAGTACTTCTGTATGAGGTTGAGATTTTTTTTTTTACAGTTTTGTCTGAGGAGAATGATGATTTCTTTTAGACTAGGGGTGCACCGATTACAATATCTGAAAAGCCTGACCTGTCGATCTTGATTTTTTTGCCTATCCTGATTTTATTCCCATGAACAAAAGGATGCAACTTTATTATTCCAATCAATCTAGTTTTATTGTAAAACATTGCACATTTCCTGTGTTTTTAAGCCAGGCGGGCTGCTAGCCTTTTCTATTTTTAGTTATCTTCCGATCACTGGTCCCCCAAAATTCCTGAAATCGTCAATATAAGTTTGTGAGAATTTTGCAATTCAACTGACTGCACCTCTAAATTATTTATAGTGAGGAGCAAAATTATTTGCACTTCTTGTGTTTTTGCAAGTTCACCCACTTAAATAGGCAGAGGTCTGAAATTTCAATCATAGATGCATTTCCACTTATAGAGACATGATTAAAAAAAAATCCAGAACTCACATTGTATGATTTTTCAATAATTTATCTGTAATTTAATCGGGTTCATAAGTATTGAGAAAATCAGTGCTAATATTTCGTGCCGAAGCCTTTGTTTGCCATTACAGAGGTCAGACGCTTTCTGTAGTTCTTCACCTGGTTTTCAATTATGGAAAAAGGGATTTTGGCTCATTCCTCCACACAAATCTTCTCTACATCTGTCAGGTTTCGGGCTGTTGTTGAGAAACACGAAGTTTAAGCTCCATCCAAAGATTTTCTATTGGATTGAGGTCTGGAGACTGGCTAGGCCACTCCAGAACCTTGACATGCTTCTTACGAAGCCACTCCTTTGTTGCCCTGGCTGTGTGTTTGGGATTATTGTCTTGTTGGAAGATCCAGCCATGACTCATCTTACAGTCAATGACTGAGGAAAGGAGGTTGTGGCTCTAAATCTGACGATAAATTTCACCATTCATCCTCTGCTTTATACAGTACAGTAGTCCTGTCCCCTTTGCCGAAAAGCAGCCCCAAAGCATGAGGTTTCCACCCCCATACGTCACAGCGGGGTTGGTGTTATTGGGATTGTACTCATCCTTCTTTTTCCTCCACACAAGACGAGTAAAGTTTGCACCAAAAAGTTCTACTTTGGTCTCATCTGACCACATGACTTCCTCCCATGACTGCTCTGCATCATTCAGATGGTCCCTGGCAAACATCAGAGGGGCCTTCACATGCTTCAACAGGGGAACCTTCCAAGCGATGCATGATTTTAAACCATTGTACGGTAGTGTTTTACTGACGGTAGCCTATGAAACTGCATCCAGCTCTCTTCAGGTCATTGACCAGCTCCTGCCGTGTAGTTCTAGGCTGAGCCCTCACTTGTCTCATCATGGGTGATGCCCCACGAGGAGAGATTATACATGGAGCCTCATTCCGAGATAGATTATCAGTCATGTTTAGCCTTCTCCATTTTCTAACAATTGCTGCAAATGTTGATTTATTCTTACCAAGTTGCTTTCCAATTGTCCCATAGCCTTTTCCAGCTTTGTGAAGCTCGACATTTTTTGCTCGGGTGTCTTTTGAAAGTTCTCTGGTCTTGCCCATGGTAGCAGTTGGATTATGACTCACTGTGGTAGCGGCGACAGGTAACAAGTCACAATGATGAGCTCAAACGGGTGGTGGGTGGGTGGTTACTCATTGGGTAAAGGTAGACTTTTTTTTAAGGTAGACTAAAACTCTTTAAGTGTCATATTCATTGCTGATTCTCAGGGGTACAAATACTTATGAACCCCAGTAAATTGCAACATTTGTAAATAATAAATTTATTTTAAAAAATCATACAATGTGATTTCAGGTTTTTTTTAGATTATCTATCTATGAGTTGAAATTAATGGTTTTAATTTTTTGAAATTAAAATTTATGATTTACTAAATTTCAGACTTCTGTTTTCTAAGTGGGTGAACTTGCAATATCACAAGGGGTGCAAATACCTCTTCTCCACACTGTATGTAAGGTAATGTTTAACGCATAAAATGAGTTTCTTTACCAAAATCAATGTCTGTCTCTCTTATATTGAATGGAACATTATTAACTACACACAAACCCAGCGGTTTGTAATCCAGTACGTGTGTCGGTGTTGTCTTTGCCTGTGGTGTTTTTTTTGAAGGGCTTAAATAGGTTTGTTGTGCTGCCTCATGATGTGGCTGCTGTTCCCAAGTGGGCTTTGCACAATATCATCCTTTGTCTTCAAACATGAAAAGTCCATATTGTAAAAGTTGTGCTACTTTTACTCTGGCTAAATAGTTCAGTGTTGTCTCTGTCTCTGCCATCAAGAACATATTGCATACTTAATGTTTCCCTATGCACTGTAATTGATGGTGGATGTACTCTGAGTGGCCCTAGGACACTTCTGTGGGCATGACTGTCACATAAGCAGACGAGGAAAAGTATTGCACTGTGGCCTCTCCACTCATGATTTGGACGTAAAATGTTTTCAATATATTGCAGGCATGACTGCACTGTTTATTTACCATTATTATCTTTTACAAAGGAAACGGCTACTGTAGTTGTGTGTAATTAGTAACAACATAATACGTAGAAAAACTTTGCCTTGATCGAGGAAAACTGCGATCAATTTTGATACCTCACACCAAAATTATTTAAAAACAGATGCCGGACCTAAAACAAAAGATTTTAATAATATAAAGGGTTTCCGTTAGTGCTTTATAAACCTGGCGGGCCTCCAGCCTTTGAAGCTTTCTGTGGCAAACACTGATTTGTCAACAAAGTTTTTTTTTCTTTTTTTTAAAATAATGACCAACATTTAAAATACAGACTGTAGTCAGCCAAAGAATAATTGATGAGGTTGTATTCATTAGGATGTAGTAATACAATAAAAAATAGTGGAGTACAAAATTTTTGATAAACATAAATGAATATCATAATATAGTAGGGCAGTAAAACATATTAAATGGAAAAATTGTGATATTATGGAGGGCAGAAAAACATTAAATGGAAAAATTGTGATATTATGGGAAAGCATCACCCCAAAGCTTACAGGAATAAAATCATAAGTTGTAGAATAACGATGGGGATGCTATAAGAATTGATGAATTCGAATAATATCAAAATTAGGGATGTCCCGATTGCAAATTTTTACATCCCAGTCTAAGTCACCTGATTTTGAGAATCTGCCGATAGTCCCGATCCAATACCGAGAAAAAGTTATTTTTTTATTTGAACAAAAGTTTCAAATGTTATAGTACTGTACTTTTTTACAGGACTTCCTCTTTTTCCAGGAGTTTTGAAGAGTATAAAATGTATATACTTTTTTATCTTTTGGCAATGCCATTGTATTTCTGGATTTTTTTGTCACTATTTTGCTTTACCTTGAAAATAACATTGCTTGATACAAAATAATGGAAACACCTTAAAAAAAAAAAAAAAATCAATAAAAACTGATTTAATATAGTGTAAGTCCGTCTTTTGCGGAAATTACAGCCTCAATTCTCCGAGGTATCGATTCATACGAATTGTTTCCAAAGGAATTTTAAGCCATTCTTCAGTTAGAACACCCTCTAACACTTTTAGAGTCGATGGCGGTGGAAATCGACGTCTTAATTGAATCTCAAAAACTGACTGTAAATGCTCAATAATGTTTAGGTCTGGGTATTGTGCCGGCCATACGAGACGCTCAACTTCATTAGAATGTTCCTAATGCCATTCTTTAATAATTATGTTCAATGATTACAATGCCAAAATGTTAGGTGTAGGCATGTGCCAGTATGAGATTTTGACAGTATGATAACCTTAAGCAAAAATACTGCGGTGTTACGGTATTGCAATTATAGTTCTAAAATGTGTTATTTTGGGATGTAAGGGTTAAAAAAAAAAAAAATTCCATTGATCAGGATTTTTTCATTTTTCACAACATATTTGCAAATTCGAACATCGACATGAATATGCTTAAATAAATAAAAGCTTAAATAAATAAATAAAATAACAAACAAAACAATTACTAAAATATTTTAAATCAAATTGAAATCAATAGAACCTATGGACTAAACCCACAGCCACAGCCCAAGTTGGTAAACAATAGAAAAAAAAAAAAAATCCATAAAAAGTAAAAACACTTCTAAATAAAATTTAAAATATATCTATTTCAGGTACTTTACTGACTTCAGAGCTCCATCTCAACACTTTAGTGACTTGCTCATTTTCTACATATTTCTCTCTCAGTCCAAGTTATGATGCAGGAATGTGAGTAGCGCATGTGTATGACTCGTGTATCAATATTTACACATTACCACCCCCCCTCCAACCCCAACACAGAAAGTTTCCCGAAAGAAAAAAAGACACCACAGGCTGTATTATGAAAATGTTGTTTTGAACAAATGTTTACACTGGCGGAAGACTTTACAAAAGTACGCTTATAGTGAGGTTAGTGAGAAAACAAGTCAGCCGTCTTGGCATGCTAACGAGCCACGTTAACAAGCTTACGTTATAGCATTTTTTTTTTACCGTCGCTAGACACACGAAAACAGTCATGACGGCGTTTACTTACCTTCAGTTTTGTGTAAAGTGATGGATGATGGTTATGTAAATGTGAAATTATGTAGGAGGTGTAGCCTGCACGTTGGCTGTCCTTCCTCTTCTAAGCCGCGGCTGTCTGTTTCTTTTCGAAATACTCCAATACTAGAACAGACTTTTTTGAGGGATTTTTGAAAAAGCTCAGGTGGGGTTTCAACAGCAACAACAGTGTCACCGACAGAGCAACAACCGGAGGGGGAGGGGTGAGCGCTGCCACTCCAAGCCATTACTCGCTGCATTTTGGAGACATAAAAATTAGCTAATACTGTATACTACGGTATGACGGAAAATTTTAGTGGTTTTGAAACCATGATGTTTTCATAGCATGGTAAACCTTGAAACCGGTAACTGGTACATGCCTAGTTAGGTGTTTCCATTATTTTGTCCAACCCCTGTATATTGCTATGGCTCCGCACTTACTTTTTGCTTTGGTTGCACTGGTGCGCCTAACTTTTTTTCTTAAGGTGCACCAAAACAAAATGTAGGTGCAGCCACATTTAATGCCATACTTTTAATCATTATCCATGATATTCATATGAGTGAGTCCACTCAAATCCACTCACGCTTTGACACTGCCGCTCCCCAACCTTTTTTTGCACCACGGACCGGTGTTCTGACAAATTTTGCTCCCCATCGAAAACTTTGCGGTTCTGCGTATGCGTGTAATGTTAAAAATGGCCGCGAATGCAGCGGCCCAAAGTAAACACAACAAACGTTCTTTAAAGAAAGGAATATTTACTTACGTTTGATCATGGCCGGACATGTAGAAAGTTCTCCTCAGACACATCCTGCCATGTTAGCTGCACTCAACAACTGCACGCCGCTCTCACACTGTTAACGTCTTCGGCGCGTCGTTAAGCATTAATTTACGCCATTTTCGTGTTGCACATGTATGTTAATGATGTAACTTGTTTATTTAGCACCTTTGGATAACATTGAGAGTCCAACTGAATGTAAAAGAGGGCTTATTCATCGCTACAACAGCTTCTTTACCAAATTCTGATGAAGGGGCAAAATTTGTCAGAACACTGGCAATGTGCGGCAGAAAAATACAGCAAATATAAAATAACACGACGGGGCGAAAAACAAATGTTAAGTGCAGGGAAAATATAACTCACCCGCTGAATCAGTGGGAGGCCTGAGCTTGTTTCACTGAGACGAGATGGTCCCATCAAGGTGTGATGGGGGACAGTGAGACACGTATTGTGTTCCTTATGTCCAGTCACCTCCGTAACTTTGTCTTGGTTGCCGTCATTGCAGAGAAGCCTGCTTCACAAAGATTTTATGTTGGAACTTGTAGCAAGGTTTTCAGTGCTCTCGTAGCGATGTCAGGATATTCCGGAATGACTTTCATCGAGAACCTCGGTAGAGTTGTTGTCTCAAATGTACGTTTAAGGTCGCCGTCATTTGCGACCTCTACAAGCGGATTCTCATGTTGCCCATACATGCTCGAATCACTCTGTTTATTCACAAACAGGTCACGTATCCACTCCTTCGCAGATCGTGGGTCTTTAGTGATTGGGAAGTAGCGTAGATTTTGTTTTCTCCAAGGTTGTAGGCTCATCTTCTGGCTCGTCAGGTGGCCTTTTCCACGTAAAACATCTGTTTTTCAGTCATCTTCGCTAGTGTGGGGGCTAATTATTTCCATGAAGAAATGTGATGCGCCCGCCCTACGTCGTTATTATCGAGGCCAAGCGCACATAGATATAAAAAATGTACTGCAAGCAGTCCAATGGATTTCTATGACAACATTTTATTCAGATGTAGTATTATATCTAGAGTAGACAAGGATATTGGTGTGTTCAGGGACACAGGCCTAATTTAATTCGGTTAGAGTACAGTTGTTAATAAATTATTATTTCTGTGCGGCCTGGTATCAAATGCGCCACGGATCGGTACCGGTCCGCGGCCCGGAGTTGGGGACTCCTGCTCTAGACAAGAAGATTGACTATATGATGATTAACACATTTGTGCCTTTGATCGTAGCGCTACAGAGCCTTCACACGCCAGATCATAGCTACAAACCTGTCAATCATCATTAACTTTAAGTAGCAAACTCAAGCTGCACTGCTGAACAAGAAAAGCAGCAAGAAGGAGAGTGAGAGGCTGTATGAGCATAAAGCAGAAAAATATAAATAAATATAATATATATATATATATATGTATATATATATATATATATATATATATTTATATATATATATATATATATATATATATATAATAAATAAATATATTTTTTAAAATTAAAAACCCAATCCTTTTCACCCAATTCCGATCCTCTGAAAAATGGTGTCATCGGCCCGATTTCCGATCACGTGATCAGATCGGGACATCCGTAATCAAATATAAGGAAAATGAACTGCTGCCCTCTGACTCGCTCCCTAAACGTCTCATCAGAACAGAGACATTAAAAGCACAACTGAAGAGTGTGCATGCCGTCTACTGACGAACTCAGAACATACAGGCAACAATAAGTCCGCAACTGTATAATTAATGAGCCTGAGACAAAAAGTTATAGATCGAGCTGTCATCATAGATGGGTATCGCAAGTACCGGAGTGCATGTCAAGATTTTTCAGATCTTCAAAGATGATTTCATGGGATCATTCGATGCCAGCCTATCCCAGTCAAAACAGATTGAACACCGAGCATCATCACTGGCAGTCAATGAGATAGAAATTTTTTTTTACGCTTCTCTCTTTCAAAAGATTATTTTATCCCAACATTCAAACGTCATGCAGCGTGTTTGTGTATATATATGCGTGTGTGTGTTTTTCTGGACAGAGAGGACACTAATGGGTAAATGATTTAGAAGAAAGCAAAACAGTTTAAAGGTTATTTATAGAGGTTGGGACTGAGGTTGAGTGTTTAGCACGGCTTCATCTAGGTTTCGACATCCGGGATTTGAATCCAGACCCCTTAGCGTGCAATAAGCTCATTGACTGCTCTAAATTGTCCGTAGATGTGAATGGTTGTTTATCTATATGCAGCCTGTGATTGACTGGAAGGCAGTCCAGAGTGGCCGGCTGGGATCACTCACTAGTGACGCTAATGAAGACGAGCACTATAGAAAATGGATGGAGAGATGGTTATATATAGTCCACTATGGTAGTGACAACACAAGGTCTATTTGCGGCCTTACTGTCATGGTCAGATGCGCTGGCGCGGCCACACCTCTCTGCTAATCACATGAATGTTTTCTATCAAGGAGAGTGGAGATGACGTTAACAATCTCGGTATTTCTCAACCTTTGTTGAGTCATTTTACATTTTACAGGAAAATCTCACTTCATAAAGTTTCCCAAGATTACTGAAATCATTAGAGCCTGTCTCCATTGACTGAAAAATCACATCACTGTGTGCATGGGAGTTATTTGAGTGTAGACATAAATTGGATTTAATGCCATCTAGTGGAAGAACATTTCATTGTTCTGGTTCTCACTAGAATATTTTTATTCTTATGAATCCACTGAGACTCAATTAATTCGTTGCCAACCATTTTACATTAAGTACGCAGTAACGTATGGCATATTAACACTTACAACACTTAGAGGGTGCCATTGAAGGCGATAGACGCCCATACCATTTGGACATCTATGACCGTCAATAGCATTGAAACATGAACATTGGCAATGACAGTGTTAAAATTGACAGATTGTCATTTTTAAAGATTTTCTCTATTTTTCGACATTTTTAAATTAACCTCAGTTGTGTTCATTAGCATGAAATATTTATGTATCCATCCATTTGCTCTGCTGCTCATCAAAAAGGAAATTTTCATTCATTCTACTTCCAACTAGCTCAGTCCTACCCTTTAAACACATATGCATCAACACATTTGATAGTTGTTGTTTTTTTTTTTAATCATAAATTTGTCTCAAATGATTAGTCAAATACATCCAAATTTAATTTGTTCCAGTCGGTGTGGTCGTATTTTGAGCGGTGCTTTCCCATAAAAATACACTATAAAGTGGTACCTCGACATACGATCGCTTCGACACACGATCTTTTCAACATCCGATGTAAAATTTGACTCGCCATGTGTTTCTACATCCGACGACATGCTAGAAATACGACGATTTTTGACAGCGCCGCTGTTTCTTTGTTTTGCCGGAAGACAGACGCACGGCTGATTTTCCTGTGAGAGACATCAACACTGGATCCAAAAAGGTTGGTGCGGGTGGAGAAAAAAAAGAAAAGCTGACGCTTAACACTGAAATGAAAATGTAAATGATCGCCACATATAAGCATGGTGTGTGTATCCATGAACTGGGTTTACAATAGGGCCGGAGAATGTCGATCTCGGCCAGCGGTCCTCCTCCGTTTGCCAGTCATTATACGTTAAGGTAACAATTCTTATTGTGGTAAAGAAATCGCCAGCTTTGTCAGGTTTCTAATCATTTATTCAATCAAATTGTGCAACACTGACGCCAGCATCAAAACAGAAAGTAGCTCTCTTGCTCACAGTCACGTCAGCCCCGCGGTGTGTTCAGGTACAGCAAAAAAAGTCCGCCACATTAGAACCCGATTCGTTACATTGTTACAGGTATTATTATTATTATTACTATTATCATTATTCAGATTTTTGTTCATAATTTATTTGTTTTTATCTTTGTAATTGCTATTTGCAATGGTGACAGCAGTATTTATTAAGGACTTAGTGTAGGTTTTTGGGCTGTGGAATAAATTAATGAAATTATAATGTATTCTTATGGGAAAATCCTGCTTGACATACGAACATTCGACATACAAACAAGGTCCTGGAACGAATTGACTTCGTATGTAGAGGTACCACTGTAATTCGATTAATTCGTTCCCCAGCCCAAAAACCTACGCTAAATCCTTAATAAATACTGCAGGTACAATTATAAATAGCAATTACACATAGCAAAACAAATGAGATATAAAATACAAATTGGAAATAACAGAGCGTTTTTATTGTCACCTTAACTTATAGAGACTGGACAATGGAGGCCGGAGGAGACAGCGGGTGGAGTTGTCTTTATCCTTAATCCATATCTGCAAAAGGCATTCCATCTCCTCCGAAATAGCGCTTCGACGTTTAGAGAGGATAGTCCTCCCATTGGACTCTTTGACCATTTTGATGGTTTCCGTCTGCTTGAGGACTGTCGACATCTTAGACAAATTTCCGCCATGTTGTTGAGCCAGTTCAGACGCGCACAGCACGCTCATATTTTTCTGTCATTTCCTTCTTGATTTCAATGGTAAGTGTCACCTTGTTCTTTTTTTCAACAACTGCACTAACCTTCTTGCGACCCATGGTGATTTCACTCACAAGAAAGTCTGCCGTCTTGCAGGAAAAAAATGAAATTGCGACGCTGTCGTCAATCGTATTTCGAGCATGTTGTCATACAGTATGTCGAGACAAATGGCGAGTCAAATTTTACATCGGCTGTTGAAAGGATCGTGTGTCTAGGTATCACTGTATATGCTTATATTTTATTATCATTGCATTGAAATAAACATTTTGGGGTGAAATTAACTATTAGAAAACTAATGCTGTTAATCTAAAAGTGAAATACGTATGTTTATTTCTTAATAATTCTTTGGCCCGCTCATTGTGTGTACTTTGCTAAATTTCCTTTCGTGTGAGATTCTTATTTGTTTCTTAAAGCTATTTTTGGGCAAGTGAATAGTTTTAGTAATTTACAGAGTATATGACACGACTAAGCTTGTCCATTTCATATTACGCGGGTATTTTATGCTCCTGAATGAAAATGATGTGATCGATGTATTTATTCAAATTTTTAAATCCCGCGCCATGAAAATGAGTGAATTACGTTGAGTCTCAGATTGAGGAAGAAGACAGATGTGACGTTGTCTACGTCCCTTACATATCTACATACATACATCCTCTTTTAATAAGGAGGTGGTTTGCATTTTGCAGGTGATCATGCTCGCCGCTGGACGTCGGCCGGTGAAGACAGCACGGTGGGAGCACTTGTTTTCATCGGCCGACGTCTAACCCTTGTACAAAATGCAAAAGGCTTCTGCGCTCACTTTGAAGGCAACAAGCAGATTGACCAAAACTGATATTGAAAAACCGATGTCGATATTATCCGATACCATTTTAAAATGCTTTTTCTCTGCCGATATTATCGACTTCCCGATAATATTAGACAACTCTAACATTTATGATTGTGTTAATCTTTTTTTTTTTTTTAATGAATAAATACAATCATGAATTAATAGAATGTCAATTAAAAAAAGAATAAAAACAGAAGTACACGCTTTATATGGGCCCCAATTACGTGCTAAAGTTGTTTTTTTAAAATGTTTAATCTTTTTAATAGGCGTCCAATTTCTTTAAACTCGGAGGGCTGTTTGTGAATGTTCAGCTTTCATGTGTTTTTTTATAATAAATTTATATATTTTTTCAATTATTTAAAAGACAATATTTAGTTTTCTTCCTTTTTGATTTTTCAAAATGATTCTTTGAATTTTTAACTTAATTAAAAAAAATTTAAGTAAAAAGAAATATTTACATTTTTCCCCCCCGTTTTTGTTTTAATTTTAAAATGTAAAAAAAAATGTCCACTCTTGAGTTATATTGAACACAAACATATGGACCGTTAAACCAACAAAAACTGACATTCAGAACTGAATACATACCCTCAGCTTCTGCTTTTTTCACCTACTGACGGATATAAATGGAAAATATTTACTGTTAAGTCTTTAGATGCCATTGATACTGGTAACGATCATTTGCAGGCAGCCAATGAGTTAAATGAATGCCCTATGAAGGTGTGTTGGCCTATTTTACTTAATGTATTTTTTTTTTTTTTTTAAGATTTGATTAAGGATATTACCCACTTCATTTGTAAAGACTTCCACATTGGTGCAAGATTATTACAATGAATACAATAAAGTAAATAAAATTCAGAAATTCCTATAAAAAAATGTTTAAAATGTTGGAAACAAATAAAATAAGACCCTACATAATGTGAGACAATTTGGTGCATATTATGGCCATGTCAGAAAAATCAACAGTATTTGGCAAATTCACTGCAGTTACTTCTATCATCCACGCGGTGGTGCGCTTTACCATCTTTTTTCCGTCAGACTCTACAAGCTCACTAATCCTACAAACTACTTTTTTCTTCTTGGTAGTGCACAGCCTTTGTCACACCCTGTCAATTATACCATCTGTCTCTTTGGCATCGCCAGGTGGACCCACCTTATTGTCACCTCCCACTACAAGTGCCCATTATACTGTGTTTCTATTGTCTGCAGGCAGCGACTGTGTGAGTGTGTGCATGAGACAAAACCCAAGACTTGCTATCAGCCGGTGTGTTTTGCACGTTACACCTGATATATGAGTCACTTTTCTGTTAGTCATGCTGCCTGGCAGCTTAGATGGTGTGTTTGCGCCCATTCACATCACATTGTTGTCTGGATTATTCACTGGAAAGACGCTATAGAAACCGAAATATGCGGCACCAGGCCATTAATACAAGGCGTATCCAGTATTTGGATTGATCAAGCGTTGCATGGTGCTTCCTGCAAGACAGCACAAGGTGCAACATCGGGACATTTTTCAAATGTCTGGCATTGTGGGTGTTTCATATTTTAGAATATATTGCTTTCTCCGGGTACTCCTGTTTCCCAATCCAGGTTGTACCCAGTTTCGTGGCTTGTGGTCAGGTGGGATAGGTTCCAGCACACCCAAGACCCGTGTATTGTATTGATTCTATGCACAAAAAAGAAAAAAACCTCCATAAAAACAGATGATTATCTAATTCATCTAAATTATTTGCAAGCATCGGCATTCGATTCGGAAAATACTGATGGATACAAAATGATTTACATAATTACATCCAATATTCATGTTTTTTACTTTCAATGCATATTTCCAGCTAAAATGAAAAGCCCAGAGTGATCTAATGTAATCTACATATGAACCAGTCAGTTGACTAATTGCAAAATTAATCGGTAACTAATTGCCGATCATTTGTGGCTGCCTTTAAGTAACCTGATAAAAATCTTTACGCAGGTAATGATCGTTTTTAGAGTTGAAAAACCGATACCGATATTATTTTGAATGCTTATATCGGCCGATATTATCGGGCGGCTGATAATATCGGACAATTCTAATCATTTTTGTAATCAATTAACTCTTTGGCACCATTGACAGCACCCTCCCACTTTAAATGGATTGGACGTCTACAAGGGATAAACTCGTGATAAACTCATTTAAATTCACAGTAGATGGATGGGGGAAAAATTGACAAGAACTGAACTCCTGACTTTTATGTGTTATTATAAGCCATTTAGTAAGAGGGAGCTTGCAAAAAGTAGGGTTCCCACGGATCCTTAAAAATTGCAGTAGTTATTGGATACGTCATTCAAAAAAAGTTAAGGGCAAGTGACTGTATTTGGTAATAATAATAATATATTCATATATTATTATATTGTGGCATATACAAGGAAAATGCCAACCTGGTGATGATAATGCATACCCAACAGGAAAATGGTACATTATTTTCAATTAATTGTACCCAACTGGACGCCACAAACTGTATGCAAAAAAGAGTTACCCGAGAGTTTAAAATAACGCTCGCCACGCTTAATGCTAACGGAAATGCGAATGCTATGCCAATGCTCCGAGCGGCTAGCATTGTGTTTGCAACGGCGCTACCACCCATTTCCCTCCTACTCCCTCCCGCTTCGCTACCTCCCAGGCAGCTGTGACAAAATTGGACAGCAAGCGGTACATTCAACCAAACTGTAGTAACGCCGCTAACGCAGCCCTTCACATCCTCAGTAGCGGTAATGGTGTCGCAAAGATGGGAAAAGAAAAATAACGCCGTTATACTTTAACGCTGATATTAACAACACATATTGTGAGGTTGACACTGTCGTGAGCCTTTTATCGCACATCGTATCGTGAGGTACCTAGTTTCCCCCACTCCTTGTGCGAAGTCTGCAAAAAGACTTTTTCGGTAGGGACAATGGGGTCAAAGCCATCAAGTCACACATGATAGGAGGAAAAACACCAGCAGTCTGTGGCAGAAGTGTTTTGACAGTGAATAAAATTAGTTTATTTCTTCATCAGAAATTGTTAAATGTTTTGGTCTTAAATTATATTTTGAAGGTCTTAAAAATATCTTTAAAAGCATTAAAATGGTCTTTTAAAGAGTGCAAGAACCCTGAAAAGACTTGAAAATACAGTTTTAATGAACGACAGTGCAATTCGGTGCAATGGCTGAAAGCTGGGACCGGTTTGTTCACAATAAGCGCTTTAAAGTGCCTATGACAGCAAAAAGCATGTTTTTTTCATATTTTCTGCTGCATTTATGCTCTTGAATGAAATAGACCACTTGGATGTGTGTGGAAGCAATTGCTATATGTACAGTATTTAGTTTTTTGAATCCCGTGCCATGAAAATTAGTGACTTCCGGCTCCAGTCTCGAGTTGAGAAAGAGGGCGCTGTGACATGAACGGCAGAAGGAGTTCTCTCACTATCCAGCCGTACTGTTGTATGAGAAGGACTAAGGATTCAGCTGATTTTGCGGATTAATTCGTTTATTTTTCGCATCACCCCAGCCAAGCAGCTGCTGAAAATTTTTGCAGCACCAGGGACAGGCGTGTGAGTCTTTTTGGGGGTTTCAAAAGGTTCCCATTCACTGGTGGATATTGGCCAAAACAAACCTTACTACTGTGGGACCACTGGACTGACAAGGAAGTGAGTAAACATCGTGTTTCGTATTATGTCAAATACTGGGATCATTTTAATACGTAGGTGGCTTGCATTTTGTGGCTGACATGCTCCTTGTTGACTCAGCCGACAACACTGGCGGCTTGTCGCACATCGCCCCGCTAGGAGAGCACTATGCTTGTTTTATTGCCCTCTTCATGTGCCCGGTGTTCTGTCAAATTTTCAACCGCATCAGAAATGACAACTTTGTGTTAAAAATGGCTGCGAATACAGCAATTGCAAAGTAAACACTACAAACTTTCTTTAAATAAAGGACTATTTACTTGCGTTTCATCATGGATGGGCAGGTAGAAAAGATCTCCAAGACACATTCTGTCTGTCATGTTAGCTGCACAATAACTGCACGCCGCTCTTTGTTTACATCGTTGCCGTGTAGTAAAGCATTATTTTTCATTATATCCGTGTTGACCATGTGGCAGCTACGTGTTCTTCCGACGTCGGCTGGTTTGTCCGGCGGTACTCTCCATCTGCTTCCCCGGCGAGATCACCTGTCCGTAGTAGCAGGGGAACAAGCTGTAACTTGCTCTCCGCCAGGCGGGTTGGCGATTGGCGAAGACAATTGACAACCCCGCGGTAATGTGATATGATCCGGGCTAGTTTTGTGTGATTTTTCGCTTCGAAAGCGAAAATAAGACTTCGAAACGACACTCGGTTCGGGTTAGCATGTCGGCTAGCTGTCACGCCTCTTGGTTTGTTTACATTATCCGAAGCCGTGGGGCAGGGAAATGTCAAAAGCCTGACTAACTACGGCGGCATAATATAGCGTTCGGGAGGTGCGGGAGGAAAGGTGAAGTCGACAGTTTTGACCATTATGGAGTAATTTTGCCATGTCATATTGAATAAATTCATTTTTATTATTTCATATTATTTCATATTCCATTTAGCACAAGATTGTTATTTGTCATGACCATACCATTTGTTTAGCAATTGGGAAAATACTTCGATAAAAAGAATATCCTTTAAAAATATTGGAGTAGATAGACTGAAACAATGACATTTTGCGGCTCTCTTCATTGCATTTTCCTTGTTATGAATAATTCCCCCTCAATGGGCTGCATACTAAATCAGATGAAACCATTCTCCCTCATCCACCTGTTGGGGACGCTAGAGCCCTATAATGGTAGGCGTGGCTAGATGGTGGATTAATACACTAATTTCTCGTCATCTGCACTTTGCCAAATTGTTGTATATAGTCGAATCGTCTCAAAATATGATTCTAATTCACATAATAATGCTATTTAAGACTTTTTTTTTTTTTCGTACGCACTTTAAAACATATCAGCAGATGTAGTTCAATATACTTTTTATATATTCTGAGCACTGTTTTAGCCTGGGTAAGCCTGGCGGCCCGCCGGGTTTGTAATACACTGGAAGAAACCCTGGCTTCATCTCTGGCGAGGATTTAACACCGGCTCAGCATACATATTGACTCAATTCATTCACTGCCGTGTGAAATTTACCTATTTAGGGTTGCACCAATGCTGTGTATTAATGACTTCCTGGTCCATACACATTCCAGCCAAGTATTTTGATATGTAACTGAAGTCTTTCTTTGTGTAGGATTGCAGCGTTTGAAGCTCTCCCACTCACAGGAAGACGCACCTCTTTGTACTTTGCGTTGTTTCCTCTTATTAACACACACCACTATACTTACCCTAATATGGTCATATCCTGTCCGACTTGGAGAGTCCGTCTAGTGTAACCCAGTTTCCTGTCAGACAGGTTAGAAAAAAGAAAAATAATAGGATGTGACTTTCACAAAGTCCTGGTTGCATTGAGTGTACTGTATGCCCTGGGTGTGTTTTTTTAGGTGGGGGGTGTCATTTTGATGGATTATACGTTTGTTTAGAACTTTTATGAGCGTTTGGGGAAGCAAACTTGTGTCCCAGACAGAGGCCAGTGTGTAGTCTAAAGGTTTTGTCCCTTTGTGTTAGCAGGTGTCCAAGCCGTGCACAGTCATAGCTTGTTTCGGTGTCGTCTCAATCAGGTGTCTCATTTACATCATCTACATTTAAAGAGCGTTGTTCCTCTCGCATGTAGGAAAATCATTCTTCTGTGGAGAACTTGGGAACAAGTTCCTCCCTGTATTTAAATTGAAATGCTTGTAATACAGTGAGTCCTTGTGTAGGTTACCTCTTGAACTTTCAAGGAGGAAAAAAAGCAATGTTCTCTCTCCTTGGGCCTCTTACACTTATCTGATTGTGTGTTCGGGCAATCAGCTGGAAGGTTTTGCAAAAGAGATTTCATGCACTGAATGCATAGAAATGTATTTCTCTGTATACATAGTCAGTTGACCTTTAGTGACATACTATGAGGACATTTTTGGAGATATGCTTTTTGTGTAGTTTTATGAACTGGAACGGTTGGCAGTGGATGTGTTTCAGTGCCAATTGGGGAGGGATGGCAGTGATCAAATTATATACAGTGGTACCTCTACAATCGAAGTTAATCCGTTCCAGGACCTTGTTTGTAAGTCAAAATGGTCGTATGTCGAGCAGGATTTTCCCATAGGAATACATTATAATTCCATTCATTCGTTCCACAGCCCAAAAACCTTCACTAAATCCTTAAAAAATACTGCTGGTACTATTACAAATGGCAATTACACATAGCAAAACAAATAAATTATAAATCAAAATCGGAATAATAATAATAATAATAATAATTCCTGTATTAATGTAACGAATCGGGTTCTAATGTGGCGGACGTTTTTTGCTGACCCTGAACGCACCGCGGGGCTGATGTGCCAGAGACAGACCGGTGAGCTTGAGTTTCACTTTCACTTTGAATGTTTTCTTGAGAACACCGTCAGTTGCAGCAGACAGAAGGTGTTTTTGTTTTGAATAAGTTGTGAAATAAATGATAAAAACGTGGCGAAGTTGGCGATTTCTCTGGAGATGTTACCACAATAAGAATTGTCAGCTTAACTTATAAAGACTGCCGAACGATGGTCGGAGGAGGACCGTGGAGATGTATTGTTGAGCCATTTCACGGATGCCCACCCTACGCTCATATTTTTCTGTCATTTGCATCTTCATTTAGAAGGTAAGCGTCAACTTTTTCCTTGTTTCACCACCTGTACCAACCTTTTCTGAAACCAGTGTTGATTTGTCACACAAGAAAATCCGCCGTGCATTCGTCTGCGGTGCTGCCATTGTCGTCGTATTTCGAGCATGTCGTCGGATGTAGAAACAAATGGCGAGTCAAATTTTACGTCGGATGTCGAAAAGTTCGTGTGTCGAAGCGATCGTATGTAGAGGTACCACTGTATATCTTGCATGAAGTCACATTTTATGTGGAGGGTTTTTTTTTTTTTTTTTTTTTTTTTTTTTTTGTGTGCTATTTAATTCGATTTCTCGATTTTGGTAGCCATTGACTGAGCTTATGTGTGCATCAATTTTGTTGGTGTATCAAAAATCGCGCACTGAGAACGATTCTGTGTACGAAACCTGTGATTAAATGCATTCATTTTTGTAACCCGTTCAATCTTTTGTAATTACAGTGGTACCTCTACATACAAAGTTAATTCGTTCCAGGACCTTGTTTGTAAGTTGAAATGGTCGTATGTCGAGCAGGATTTTTCCATAAGAATAACATTAATTCGTTCCGAAGCCCGAAAACCTACACTAAAACCTTAATAAATACTCCTGGTACTATTGAAAATAGCAATTACACAGAGCAAAACAAATAAATTATAAAAAATCATAATACTAATATAAAAATAGTAAAAATAATAATACCTGTAATAATGTAACGAATCGGGTTTTAATGTGGTGTCCGTGTTTTGCGTGGTGTACCTATACACACCACGTGGCTGACGTGACTGAGTGAGAGACATGCATTAGAGTTTTTACTTTTCACTTTTCATCTTCTGTTGTTGGCGTCAGCTGCAAGGACAGTAGGCGTGTTGTGTTGCAAAAGTTCTGAAATAAATTAAAATCCTTACAAAGCTGGCGATTTCTTTGGCGATGATACAATAATTCTGACCTTAACTTATAAAGACTGGCGAACGGAGGTCTGAGGAGGACCGTATTGTCGAGCCAGTTCACGGACCCGCATCTTAATTACAATGTAAGAATCACCTTTTTCCTTTTTTTCACCACCTGCGCTAACATTCTTAGAACCCATGTTGATTTCCTTAAGAAGAAAATTCGCCGTGTGTTTTCGTTAGATGTGGAAACGAATGGCGAATCAAATTTTACGTTGGATGTCGAAAAAAATCATGTGTCGAAGCGATCGTATGTCGAGGTACCACTGTACTTTATTGTAATTACTGCTTTGTTTTCACACCCCTTCTTTTTATACTTGGCAGCACTGTTTTAGCCTGGCGGCCCGGCAAGTTTATAAAAACACTGGGGGAATACCTGTAATTTATGTAGTTAAAAGTAGTTTAATTAGTGGTTTGATAATAGTAATTATTATTATTGTCATAAATCATTCGGGGATAATACTAAAAATAAAATCCTTCAAATAAAGGAAATCGAAGAAAATATAGAAAATTTATTAAAAATAAGAATGATAAAAAATATGAAAAATTATTATTTTTGGGGGGAGGTTAAATATAAAGTTCTCACTTCTTTTTGGGTAAGTACCCTATAGCAATAAATTCCTCCTTTTTTATTTCAGAAATTAAATTTTCTTTAGAAATACTTTTGTTTTATTCATATTTACTTTTATTTCACAATATTAAAAAAAAATACACATAATTTTCACATTTTTAGCTGTATTTTTCAATGTAATTTTTTCATATTAGTATTTATTAGACAAACACTAATTTTATATACTTACTTACTTATACTCCTTCCAATGCTTTATATTTGTGAAAACTTTGTTGGCGCTAGATGTCTAAATCATTTGAAGTGGGAGGGTGGCAGTGAATGAAGGAATCATTCGTTGCCACCCTTGCAGTTCCAATGGATTGGATGTTACTAGTGATCATTTCAAATCACAGCAGAAGAAGGAAAAGAGCTGCATGAGTGGCCGTCATCAAAATAAATCTATTTGCATGAACTCAGCAAGTGGACCTAATGACCTCGGCGCTGACCTGGTTGTGCTGGCAAATGGTGAGAGCATGAGGAGAAAGGAAACCAAGTAGGAGGACACCATTTAACTTTGTCAAGGGGTGGAGGTTGGGCTGCGCAGGAAGTGGCCTCACAGTGACCCACAGAATGTCTCTCCCGTGCCCGACATGTCTTTGAAAGTGTTGGATGAAGAGGGAGGCCGGGCCATTAATGCACCCCCTTCTGATTGATTACATTATTTGTCTTGAGCGTCGGTCTGACCCCGCTCGCTCTTGATGCATCGAGTTGAAACAAGTGGAAACTGTTGGCTCGCATTACGATAGTCTCACGCTTCCTGGAGCCGCATTCCTGCTAATTTGTTATGTAGCAACTTTTTAGTTGCGGTTTCAATTTATATGTCAACCTTTTTCCTGACATTCACACTTCCTCTTTGTTTTCAACATGTTAAAATGTTTTGGACATCTGTCACCTTCAATACCAATAAATTATTTCAACTGAATTTATGAGCTTCTTTTGGGGGGAAAAGCAGTACTTTGCTAACTTTTTGTGGCATCTGGATGTCAATGAACCATGTTGAGCTTCATTTAGACATAAGGAGTGTTTTACAGTCATCTTGTGGCATACTGATGATGCCAAGGAATGATGTTTTAAGTGAGTTGAGGAGCTTCGTTTAGACAAAAGTAATGCCTTGTGACATTTGTGTTGCATCTAAATGCCAAGGAACTAAGTTTAAGTAAGTTGAGGAACTGCATTTTGACATAAGTTGTGCTTTGCGATCATGCTGTTGCCTACTTGTGCCAAGCAACTACGTTTTAGTGATTTGAGTAGCTTCATTTAGACAAAAGTAGTGCTTTACTGTGATTTTGTGGCCTACTTCTGCCAAGGAACTATGTTAAAGTGAGCTTAGGAGCTTTATTTAGATAAAGTAGTTCTTTGTAACTTTCATTTGGCATGTGAGTGTTAAGGAACTATGTTAAATAAAGCTGAGGAGCTTCATTTGGACAAAAATAATGCTTGACTGTTATCTTATGGCAAATCTTTCCAAGGATCATCTTGAAATGAATTGAGGATCTTCATTTTGACAAAAGTAGTGTATTGCTACCATCTTGTTCTTGTTGCATTTGGCAATTATAAACATTTTTTAAAAACATTATTTACAGCAGAGCATGAATACCGGTGGTTTAATGTATTATTTGGCTCATTGTCATGTGGAATGCAGAGAAACGTAATACGTAGTATGCATTAAATTTCTGCAATCTCATTAGTTCTGCCATTGTTTTTAAATCTGACTGAGATCTTACATTGGATATAAATTCTGACCATCCATTAACTAAAAAATGAACCTCATGATGTGAATCAGTGTACCTTGGGAATGAGTCCGTTTCTGTGTTTTATTCCACCAGTAAGTGTGCATCAGGATATCTCGTAAGATTAGACATCAGTCAGCGGTCACGCACGGCGTCCAGTTTTCAAAGTATGTGCGTATAGTTCTTGTCCTGCTTCCGAAATGTCCCTTCCTGCTTCCGAAATGTCCCTTCCTGCCTATAGATAATTTCAGCTTAACTACACTGAGATAAACACTCAGTGACAGTTTTTGTTATCTCTCTTTTTTTGGAATGCAGCAAAGCTCTTTTTTGGTGTTGTTGAGTGTACTTGGAGCATTGTTAATGTGAACGTGTCTTGAAGTATGCACTATTGTTCAAGATGGACCCGCTGTGTCTTTCTTATGGTTTATGACTCAGAAAGCTGACTCCCCAGGCTCAGGGAGTTGAACTTTTCGGCTATCTGATGCCATCTGCACTGTGTGGCTTACACCTTTTGCAGGCTTTTTATTCACGGCCTTATCAAAGTGCGCAAATAGTGGAAAGTGCTCAAATTCAGGGAAGAAAAGGAAATCTACACCGTCCCAGTCCACCCGTTGAACTCTGATCCGTTAGGGCAAAGGCTGGCACTTTGTAGGCAAATAAATTTCCCACAGACAGGCTGAGCACTTTTTAAAATGTCCTGTGGTTTAACGAGGCAAAACACTCAACGACGTTTTGTGCAATTTGAGATTTGGCGTCAAATTCGTCAATCCAGGTTCTTGTCTCTTCATAACGTTACTTTGTCCTGCTCTGTTTACATTTTATTGGTAGCTGACATCAGCTATGAGACTTTTTGGACGAGTACTCTAATGTGGACTGCATCGATAAAGGTATGCATACTTTTGGCACAATGAACGACTCCATTTTGATACTCAAATTCTCGATACCATTTTCAATACTGTTATAAAAAAATCATTGGTGTTCATTTATTATATATATATATATATATATATATATATATATATATATATATAATTTTGAAAACTTCAAAATTCAAATTGCCCCAAAATTAACAGGAATTCCCTCCAAATCATCGGAAAGTAATCCAAAATCAACAGAAAGTGATCCGTAAGTGCATCAAAGTGACCTGGAAATGGCAGAAAAATGAACAGCAAGTGTCCTGGATATTTCCCAAAATGTACAGGAAATGACCCGTAAGTACCGTAAAATTAAAAAGGAATTGACCCACAATTAACATACAGTGGTATGAAAAAGTATCTGAACCTTTTGGAATTTCTCACATTTCCGCATAAAATCACCATCAAAAGTGATCTGATCTTTGACAAAATCACACGAATAAAAAAAAAGTGTCTGCTTTAACTAAAACCACCAAAACATTTATAGGTTTTCATATTTAAAATAGGATAGTATGCAAACAATGACAGAAGGGGGAAAAATAAGTAAGTGAACCGTCACATTTAATATTTTGTGGCCCCACCTTTTGGCAGCAATAACTTCAACTAGACGCTTCCTGTAGCTGCAGATCAGTCTGGCACATCGATCAGGAATAATCTTTTCCCATTCTTCTCTACAAAACTGCAGTAGTTCAGTCAGATTCCTGGGATGTCTGGCATTAACCGCTGTCTTTAGTTCATGCACAGCATCTCAATGGGGTTCAAGTCTGGACTTTGACTTGGCAACTCCAGAAAGTTGGCAACTCCAGAAAGTTGATTTACTTCTGTTTTTTGGATCATTGGCTTGTTGCAGGATCCATCCTCTTTTTAGCTTCAAATGTCTGACAGGCGGATTCGGGTTTTCCTGCAAACATCCTGATCCACTTAAGAATTCATTCTTCCATTAATAAGTGCAAGTTGTCCAAGCCTTGAGTTAGCAAAACAGCCCAAATCATGATGCTCCTTCCACCATGCTTCACGGTGGAGATGAGGTGTTGATGTTGGTGAGCTGTGCCATTTTTCCTCCACACATGACATTGTGTGTTACCCCCAAACAATTCAACTTTGGTTTCATCAGTCTACAAAATATTTGCCAAAGCCTCTATGGAGTATCCAAGTGCCTTTTTGTGAACATTAAACAATCAACAATCCTTGATCGCTGGTCTTAAGACAGCTCTTTTGACCGAGCCATGATGCACATCAGACAAAGCTTTTCATCAAGACAATTCTTACCAGGTGTGTGTTTTGTAGTAAGCAAGGCAGCTTCAAACCACTCATCAAAACCATTTCACACATTTAATGGTGATTTTATGCTGAAGTGTGAGACATAGCGTACCATACGACTGCTATTTTTAGACTGTGACCTCGCCATCTTAACGAGGAAGTGGGTAAACATCGACACTCCGTCGCATACATTCTATGTTATATCTGCTTGTTTTCTCCGGTAATCTTTAAAAAAAGAACATGCCGGGTAAACACTGCTGCTATGGAACCTGTAGAAACGACTCTAGACATCACGACATATGATACGTTTCCCGAAACCAAAAACTCGGAGGAAAAAATGTGAAGAATGGGTCAACTTGTGCGGACGTCTAAAGACCAGTTTAACGCCAGCAAGGTGAAGCCATTTACCTTCATATGCAGTTAACATTTTGTTGGGGGCCATGGTCCTACAGAGGACAAAGAAGTAAGCCATTTTGATATTTTTACTTATTTTTTAGCGTGGCGTTTTGCCGTGCTGCTTCTGTCTGACAATGAATGACCTGAACAAAATTAAAATGGTATCCGACTGCCGCTGTTGTTTTCTTTTCTGTTGTAAAAAAACACCTTTAGTAAGGGGGAATTGTAAATAAATTATAGAATGAAGATTTTTTTTATTAATGAAAAAATTAAAAGTGTTCGTTTGCTGTCACTGAGCAGCATTTGCGATCATGACACGAAAATAGCAATGTAAATTACTCTCAAGAACGGTCAGAGACGTAACACAACCAGAGGATATAATATACAAGAAAGACAGGGCATATGGTGGTGAAGGATATATTGTTGAAACAGCAGAATATCATTGTCAGTGGCTTAAGGCAATGCACACAAGAAAAAGGTGTCAATAAAAAAAGGTATCTCTGCATAAGGTCTGCTCTCTTTCCCGTCTTTTTCAGACCTTGACAGTCAAGCCATCTCTTTAACTGAACATTTGTATGTTCTTCCACATCTTTACCAGTTAATTTGGCACCTGGGACATAACTTTCGGACAGAATTGGTAGGTTTAGCTCAGTAAACACATGTTCTTACAATATTTCCATTTGATATTAGGGACAAATGGGAGGTTGAGCCTCCTAGCAACAATTGCTAACGTCATGAATTTTAATGAACAAAAGGGACGTGTTGCTTGCGGTACGCCATTCCAAAAGGTTTCGATACTTTTTCATACCACTGTAGCATAACATGCTACTACAATGATGATGATCTTTCATTGCTGTTGATGGCCCTCCCAGTCAAAATAAATTAGACGCCTAGCGCTGTCAATGGCAGTCAATGACTTAACCATGTCAACAAATTCCTGGTGACCTTTGGTAGTGAAAAAGCCAATAACTGAGTATCGATGCTTTAGCAATCAAATATTGTATTTCAGTATCGCACTTTGATGCCTTTGACAACCCTAATGCATAATTGTTCTCCACATTTGGATATACTCATGTGGATATCTCCTCACCTCATGGACACAACTTGATATTTTTTTTTCTCCTTAACTTTTATGAGATAAGATAATACAATGAATATTTACAGTACACCCTTAATGTTGCTCTTTGCTCTTCATTTGTTTCTCGGTTAACTCTTGTGAACTATTTGCATGTTTACACTAGGGCTTCCTCGATTAATTGACTAATTGGCAACTCATTGATTGTCAAATTAAACGATAAGCATTCTGATAGTCAGTGAATCGTTCAGAGACTTCTTTGACCTAAAAATGTTTGAAATCCGCTTTTTTCAACTCTCTTAACTCATTCACTCCCAGCCATTTTCACCGGAGCAAGGCCCTTCGCTCCCGGCCGTTTTACTGGATTTTGACTGATTTTGCAAGGCCTATAGAAAATTCAGTTCTATTGCTATATAAACATGGAACCCACCAAAAGAAAGATTAGACTCTGTTCTTTCAGCAGGAAGAAAAAGTAAATTAATATCTTTTTCCATTCTTTAGAAATCAGCATTAGAAAATAGCTTAGTTTGAGCAATTTTCCAATTTCTGATGAAAAAACAGAGAAATTGAGCTTTTTGTGAAAGCATACATTTCAAACATAACTTTGACTTTAACACAGCTGTTTTTTTGCTTTAGTTACATCCCAAACATCTGAATAATGTTTTCCTTTTCAAAATAACATAAACAGCAAGACAAATAGAGCTTTTGATTACAAAGTAACAATTTATTTACACATAACTAACTGAGAGATGACGGTGTTGTCACCATGACAGCCGGGTAAACTTTTCCCTCATCGCCGCCTGTCTCATAAAGATGGATTTTTTTGAGTCTCTGCGGGGTCTGCTCGGCGAGCAGCACGGACTCAACGGCATCTTCTGCTGCACTGGTGGTCACGGTCGTTCTGCTCGGTCGTCCAGCACCTGGCATCCCGGGCGTCCTCTCGGTTGTTCGCCGGTTGGCATCCTTCCGCCGGCGCTCTTACCGTGCGTCCCGGCTGTTTGTTGCCGTTGAATCGGGTTGCGGGTCTTACCAAATGCGCTACTGACCTCCAGTGGCCAGTTTTATTGCTTTAAAATGGATTTTCAGCTTTGTGCTTTGGAGCTCAGTTGAATCAGAACCTAGAGATGTCTCTTATGGAAAAAAAGGTAAGAGACGTATAAATCTTTCTTTGGGACACTGACACAATTAAAAATAGAACATATTTATACGTTTTTGGGAGCAAAAGAGTTAATAATGATTATCTCTTATTACTCCACTGGTTCCGTATGTCTTTTGCCTTTCTGTTTGTTGGTGTTCAGGATAACTCAAGGAACAATAAAGGAATGTTTTGTCGCACTGACAGGATAGGTTTTTCATAGACGTCCCGATCGCATATTTTTGCATCCGAGTGAAAGTCACCTGATTTTGAGAATCTGCCGAGTCCTGACCCAATACAGGAGATGTTTATTTTTTTATTTTTTTTCCCTCAAACATGTTACAGTACTGTACTTTTTACAGTGCTTCCGCTTTTCCCGAGAGTGTTGCGGAGTATAAAATGTATATATTTTTGTCTTTTTGACAATGCCATTGTATTTCTGGATTATTTTGTTACTTTTTAGCCCTCAAAAAGTAAAAAAAAAAATATAGAAGTTAGGCCTGAACGATATTGGAAAAAACTATCATTGCGATTATTGAGGGGGTTGTGATATTTTATTGTGATATTAAAACTAGTATTTTCACCAGATAACTTGAAAAGCTCTGTTTGGGATAGGTCTGAACAATATTAGGAAAAAATAACATTGAGATATGCAGTGGGGCAAATAAGTATTTAGTCAACCACCAATTCGATATCCAGGTGCTAAGCACCGCCCTCTAGCGGTCAGGAGGAATGAAATAGGAGTGCAAGTTCTCCTACTTGAAAAGATTAGATAGGCCTGTAAATGTCAACATGGGTAAACCTCAACCATGAGAGACAGAATGTGAAAAAAAAACAGGAAATCACATTGTTTGATTTTTAAAGAATTTATTTCCAAATTAGAGTGGAAAATAAGTATTTGGTCACCTACAAACAAGATTTCTGGCTGTCAAAGAGGTCTAACTTCTTCTAACGAGGCTCCACTCGTTACCTGTATTAATTGCGCCTGTTTTAACTCATTATCGGTATAAAAGACACCTGTCCACAACCTCAGTCAGTCACACTCCAAACTCCACTATGGCCAAGACCAAAGAGCTGTCGAAGGACACCAGAGACAAAATTGTAGACCTGCACCAGGCTGGGAAAACTGAATCTGCAATTGGTAAAACGCTTGGTGTAAAGAAATCAACTGTGGGAGCAATTATTAGAAAATGGAAGACATACAAGACCACTCATAATCTCCCTCGATCTGGGGCTCCATGCAAGATCTCACCCCGTGGCGTCAAAATGATAACAAGAACGGTGAGCAAAAATCCCAGAACCAAGTGAATGACCTACAGAGAGCTGGGACCAAAGTAACAAAGGCTATTCGTAACACAATGCGCCGCCAGGGACTCAAATCCTGCACTGCCAGACGTGTCCCCTTGCTGAAGCCAGTGCACGTCCAGGCCTGTCTGCGGTTCGCAAGAGAGCATTTGGATGATCAAGAAGAGGACTGGGAGAATATGTTGTGGTCAAATGAAACCAAAATAGAACTTTTTGGTAGAAACACAGATTCTCGTATTTGGAGGAGAAAGAATACTAAATTGCATCCGAAGAACACCATACCCACTGTGAAGCATGGGTGTGGAAACATCATGCTTTGGGGCTGTTTTTCTGCAAAGGGACCAGGACGACTGATCTGTGTTAAGGAAAGAATGAATTTGTATCGAGAGATTTTGAGTGAAAATCTCCTTCCATCAGCAAGGGCATTGAAGATGAGACGTGGCTGGGTCTTTCAGCATGACAATGATCCCAAACACACAGCCAGGGCAACAAAGGAGTGGCTTCGTAAGAGGCATTTCAAGGTCCTGGAGTGGCCTAGCCAGTCCCCAGATCTCAACCCCATAGAAAATCTGTGGAGGGAGTTGAATGTCCGTGTTGCCCAACGACAGCCCCAAAGCATCACTGCTCTAGAGGAGATCTGCATGGAGGAATGGGCCAAAAATACCAGCAACAGTGTGTGAAGAGCTCGTGAAGAGTTACAGAAAACGTTTGGCCTCCGTTATTGCCAACAAAGGGTACATAACAAAGTATTAAAATGAACTTTTGGTATTGATCAAATACTTATTTTCCACCATGATTTGCAAATAAATTCTTTAAAAATCAAACAATGTGATTTTCTTTTTTTTTCCCCCACATTCTGTCCCTCATGGTTGAGGTTTACCCATGTTGACAATTACAGGCCCCTCTAATATTTTCAAGTGGGAGAACTTGCACAATTAGTTGTTGACTAAATACTTATTGCCCCACTGTATATTGCCAAGGCTTCACACTTACGTTTTGCATTTCTTACACTGGTGTGCCTACATTTATTCTTAAGGTGCACCAGCACAAAATATACGCGCCCACATTTTTTATTGCATCACCTCTGACGCCATACTTTTAATCACTCTCCATAACATTCATACCATTCATATGAGTGAGTCCACTCGTTCGCTCACGCTGCCGAAAACAGCCTCTCACACAATGAATTGCCACAGACTGGGCTACCGCTTGTGTAACAATCTAAACGATGATTAACACGTTTGTGCCTTTGATCGTAGAGGTACTGAGGCTTCGCTGGCTAGATCAAAGCTACAAACCTGTCAATCATCGTTAAGTTTAATTACCAAACGCAAGCTGCACTGCTTAAAAGGAGGGGCGGCGAGAGACTGTATGAGCATAAAGCAGAACTACTTAAATATATTTTTAAAATTAAAAATCCTATCCTTTTTACCCGAGTACGATCCTCTGAAAAATGGCACGATCGGCCAGATTTACAATCACGTGATCGGATCGGGACATTCCTAGCTTTTAATATCAAATAGAAGAGTTGAATAACTTTTAGGGTCATTAGGTCACAGAGGTCAGAAAAGGAATTTTACGAGATAACCCAATGGCAGTGCTTTGCATCTGAGTGAGTGGGCGGAAAGTCTTTCTTAGTGTTCCTGTAGTTTATTTTAATGTATTGTTTTGTATTATTTATTCATATTTTTTTTAATCAAAGTATAAACATTATCTTCAATAGAAGGTATGATTTTGAAATTCCTGTTTTGTACATGGCATTCATTGGATTTGAAAGTGAAACTGATTCAACAGGGCCCTTGCTGCAATGTGCCAAGTGGGTCACTTCATTTTGCTTCTTTTGTATCCAGATGTAAGTAATTATACACCAAAGCCACTAAATAATGATTGTTAACCTTCTAGAACATGTACAGTATAGTTGTACAATTGTACATAGCACATACGATGCACATATTATTGTACTTGAACCCGGTCACTCTGACACTAATGGAGTATTTTTCCCAACACGTGCATTCAAGAATTACTTATGTCACTCTGAATGACTAAACATTTCCTTCTTGGTTGAAAAACACTGTGTGTTTTATAACCTTAGTTCTCTAATGAGCTGTGTGACGTCTAAAGCCGTTATCAATTATTCCATACGTGTTATTACGCCCTCCCTAGCTCGTTCGTACCCAGCTGGGAGGTGAGACAGTTTGATGGCCTATGAGCAACACGGCCAACCTTTGCCCTCGTCAGCTCCACCTTGGCTAGCGTTTGTTAACGTACATGCGGCCGGTCGCATGGGCGGAGACTGGAAAGACTGAATTCGTTTGTTTATTGTTCCACTCAGGCAGGGCAGCATTGAGATCCATTGTGTGGTGGCCCTCTGTCCTTGTCATGAATAGTAGCTTTCAGAGGCAAGTGGGAGTTGAGGGAAAAGGCATAGCACGCACAATAGCTTTAAGTTTTATGGCGCTCCTGTTGCCCGCCGCCGATTCTTGGCTCGGGACCAAATGCAACATACACACAGCTGCGCAACTCGCAGAACACTCCGGCCTTCACATATGCATGCACATATAGACGGAAACGCTTATCTCTCCCCGGTTGCAGCCCTCTACAGCGCCTCACTATTCAGACCTTAGCAGTAAACGTCGCTCAGGTTTTTGACAACAATACTACAGTAAACCCTCATTTATTTCGGGCTTCCAGACCGTAAAAATCGGCAATATAGATGATATGCTTTTTAAAGCGAACACATCATGGGAAATTTCTTGATATATTCTTTATCCTCTGCAAAGAATGACTAAAATACTGATAGTCTTCAAATAAATCCACGTCTACATTATATTGCCCTGCTGGTCATGGAGTGGCACAAATGGTTAAATTAATTGATTAATAATTAACTAATTGGCAGCCATTCACAGTGATAGAAATCATGAAAAGAATCGAGATCGAACAATTTTGAAAAAAAAAAGAAATTGTAATGCTTTGTTTTGCCAGTTTGCCCTTCTGTATAAATAGATTTTCTGTTTATTACAAGTAGAGCAGGGCGGTAAACTGAAAATTTACTGTTCCGAAATTCTTCACGATGATGGACGTAATTTTGACCATGTCGTTAAATTCGGTAATTTAATCAAACAAGAAAGTATAGTCTTTTCATTCCGCTTTGACTCTGTGTTGTTCGGCTATATTCATTCCCCTTTAAGAAAGCAGTCAGTGTGCTTACGTATGGAGTCAAGTGGTTATCAGGAAGCCAAACAAACTGTAGCCCGTAGCGTTAGTCGTTAGCCCGGAAGGCTAACGCTAGCGGCTAATGCTACAAGCAAACGCGTTGAAGTGTGGTTTAAGGGAGGTTTGCCCAACTTTCACCCGAAATTAAGTAGACTCTTGGCGGCATCCAGACGGGGTTTCACCCGCTGTCCTCCCTTGTTCTCACGATTTCCGGAGAGTGTGCTTTCAGTGCTTTCTACTGGTAGCCAGGCCACAGGCTAACGCTAGCAGCTAATGCTAGCGGTTAACGCTACAAATGAAAGTGATGGGAGTCTGATAGCGGCTCTAACCTTGTCGAAATGGCTGAATTTAATGAGTGGATTGGGCACGGAGTGCATCTAGCAATTACTATGTCGCGTTATTTTGTATCTCCCTCTGTGTGTGATTTCTCTGTTAGCTTTTGTGATGGTTAAGCATTCAGCATAAAGTACAATCCAACAGTGAAACTTATATTACCGTTTAATGACCCCAGCTATTTTTCTGTATGTACTTAATTCTGTGTCATTACTGCCATCATAAAATCTTAAATGTTTCATTTGCAGAAGATCGATATAGCTTTAATGTGTGTGTGTCTTTGTGGGGTTTCATGTGTGCGTGCATGTATTAAAAAATACACAAAAACCCTGAAACCTTGAAGTTAACACTTGTGTTGACGAATTATGTCACAGCAGCCTTTAACAATAAGTTGTCTTTTTGAAGTGTGCTGTTCAAGCTGTAAATCATTTGTGTTACAATGACATGTTTGCACAGGCATGTTGATTTTGACAATGTATATTGTTCAAGCCATACAAGCTGTTATAAATGTTCATACTTGAATTCTCATTGTTTATAATAAAATATATTTTCATACACTTAATGCAAATGCTTAAATTGAAAAGCTGGTAAATAAATCAACAAGAAACAGTTAATCTGTATTTCATGCATTGATTCAGATTTTCAAATTATATAACAGTCCGCTTGGGCAAATTTATCGTCATTTGTTATCGAGGTAAATCTGCTCAATTTACCTTGATACATGCTATATGACTATCAACAAAAACAAATGTTATACAACAACATGGGCAGAGCCAGCCTGTTACATACTGTAAGTGAACTAAGTGACGACTCAAAAGGGACTCAAAAACGTTCTAAAAATTGTTTGCGTGGAGGGCGGCGGGGGTGACAAAGGCGAGGAACTGGTCGGGCGACAAAAGTATTGCACTAAACAACAACAATTGCACATGTATAGATTTCAATAATCTGTTATTTTTAACTTCCAGACAGCTCAGTGCTCAGCACTCCTGATAATGGTATTCATGACAGGTTAACGGAGAGGGCGCCTACTTGCATATTTGTGCACAGTGTCATCTCACACTTCATACAATTTCATATCCTAGCATCTGCAGGAGGATTTAACTGCTGAACGCGATTTCAATCAAATAAAAAAAAAAAACACTTGGATTACATACTTCAACCAAGGGCAAACTTCCATTTCCATCTTATGCATTAAACATTTCAAAATATTGGAAACTGAGTAAAGTGCATCTTTAATGACAATGTGTCCCTTCCAGTTTTGTTTTTGGCAGCCCTTGTAATTTTCGTCTTAAGTCTTTTGGACGATAATACGCATTAGTTTTAGTCATATTTTACTCCTCTCAAAATGTGTTAGTCTTTGTCCAGTTTTTGTTGACGTTTTCTAAAAATGTTTTCGTCTGTAAAATTAAAAAAATATATATTCCAAAAATAGATATTTCGAATGAACTTTGACAGAAGAGCACATATTGAAGCGTCTACAAGGACACCACAAACTGTATTTAAAAAAAAAAAAAAAAAAAAAAAATCTCCTGAGCGTTTAGGATACGTTCGTCATTAGCATTAGCCTAATGCTAACAAGAATGCTACGCTAATTCTACGAGTTACATTTAGTGTGTGATGTTCATTCAGCACAGATATTTAAATGCTAAAGCAATATTGCATATTCTCTCTGACCAAGAAAACAATTATTCCCGTGTGTGCAAGCCTGCATAGAGACTGGAGACGACACACTGGTGAGGTGCAGCAAGTCACGAGTGACACAACCAGACACTGCTAGGATGCAGGCTAACTACACATTAAATGTCACATTTTGTGAACATGTGACTGAAACACATTTTCGCCTCGGTCTCGTCTCGCAAAGACGGAAACTGGCGTTTGTCTCGTTATGTTTTAGTCTCCCAAAACACGTTTTCAGCTCGTTATCATTATATTTATATATTATTATAACATAACATAATAATAATATCATATGTATGCAGTGCTGGCCAAAAGTATTGGCACCCTTGCAATTCTGTCAGATAATGCTCAATTTCCCCCAGAAAATGATTGCAATTACAAATGCATCATTATTTATTTTGCTTGCAATGAAAAAACACAAAAGAGAATGAAAAAAAAGAAATCATTATCATTTACACAAAACTCCAAAAATGGGCTGGACAAAAGTATTGGCACCCTCAGCCTAATACTTGGTAGCACAGCTTTTTCAAACTGGGCCCTATATTATGCTGCAAAATATGTTGGTAGTCTTCAGACTTCATAATGCCATGCACACGGTCAAGCAGTCCAGTGCCAGAGCTAGCAAAGCAACCCAAAAACATCAGGGAACGTGGGGACCGTGTTCTTTTCTTTGAAGGCCTTGTTTTTTTTCTCTGTAAACTCTATGTTGATGCCTTTTCCCATAAAGCTCTCCTTTTGTCTCATGTGACCAGAAAACATTCTTCCAAAACGTTTTTGGCTTTCTCAGGTAGGTTTTGGTGAACTCCAGCCTGGTTTTATGACTCTGGGTAAGGAGTTGAGTCTTTCTGGGTATCATACCATAGAGTCCCTTTACATTCAGACGCCAACGGATAGTACGGGTTGACACTGTTGTACCCTCAAACTGCAGGACAGCTTGAACTGGTTCTTTATCCACCATCCGCACAATCTTTGGTTGAAATCGATCTTCAATATTCTTTTCAGCCCACATCTAGGGAGGTTAGCCACAGTGCCATGGGCTTTACACTTATTGATGACACTGCGCACGGTAGACACAGGAACATTCAGGTCTTTGGAAATGAACTTGAAGCCTTGAGATTGCCCATGCTTCTTCAGAATTTTGCTTCTCAAGTTGTCAGACAGTTCTTTGAGCATGGAGAAAAGAAAGAAGACCAATGTACACACAAGGACACAGGACAGAGGTTGAGTCAACTTTAATCCATTTTAGCTGGCTGCAAGTGTTATTTAGTTATTGCCACCACCTGTTATGTGGTGCAGGTGCTGTTAATTGCACAAATTAGAGAAGCATCACATGATTTTTTCAAAGGGTGCCAATACTTTTGTCTGGCCCATTTTTGGAGTTTTGTGTAAAATGATAATGATTTAATTTTTTCCAATTCTCTTTAGTTTGTTTTTCATTGCAAGCAAAATAAATGAAGGTGTTAGTACCAAAGCATTTGTAATTGCAATCATTTTCTGGGAGAAATTGAGCATTATCTGACAGAATTGCTGGGGTGCCGATACTTTTGGCCAGCAGTGTATTTTCATCATAAACAACACTTGTCTCTTCTATTAGACAAAAGTGGTGCCTGCATATGCTTGACCAATGTATATTTAAAGTGTGCAACATTTCTAATATAATGCTGCAAATGATGAACCTTAATCTAGTATTTGAAGACTGCCTTTGTTTTCTGAGACCGATCCCGGCTAGCACCTTCTCCGCCTTGGTTGCCTTTGTCTGCTGCATGTCACTGTGCGTCTGCAGTGACGTCTGAAGGGTATTATCTGCCACATGCCTGTGTTTGTTTTGGGCTGCGCCAGGCTTGATAATGGCCTATTACTGTGAAACTAGAGGCTCCTAGGCACCTCAGTGGAAAGTGCCAGGACCTTGATCATTTGGATGATACCCAGCTGGCACCCACACGGGCGACTACTTGCTGACATTTAAGGCCAAAAGCGCCTGCATAGTAGCCGGCGACAACATAAACGACCTGTTACCGCGTGCACCAAAAATAGCGAACTACTAATGGTATCATTGAGGCGCTGGACGCCCTGCCCTGCCTGCCGCCTGTGTCGGACTCCTTGCATCCTGTGTGTGAAGAGGGGTGCCTAAATACTTACTGAGCATCAACAGAGACATGGCTGACTACAGTGGGGCCCCTCCCGTGCAAGGAATGCAAGGAGGGGGGAAAAAAAACCATCCCAAAGGATTCTTGACACACAAGATTCTCACAATGTTTTTTGGCTTTTGACTTCAGTGCTACGTTGAAATACGTTTGACCTGATTTGTGAGCTGTTTTTAATTTAGAGTTTTTTTCCTTTTTTTTTTTTTTTACTCCAAGCAAAAAATTTGAATAATAGTGCTTTATTGTGGCAGTCAACAACATCATGTCTATGTTAATGCCACAATGGAAAAAATGCCAAATACAAACTAATAGAGAGCATATATGTCACTGCAGAAACACAAACTGTTTCGCAACGTATGTAGACCAGACTAAACTTAGCTTCTCCCTGACATACAAAGACTCGAGTACAGTTTCACTTCAACATATTTGACCTCAATCACTACTTTCGTATTAGCCGGGGCTTAGGATACATCGTGTGGCATTTAGAGTGTTCGTAAAGTACAGAAATACAGGAATAAGGGGGATTTTGATCAGGATAACTAAAACTAGGTTGCACAAAAAGGAAATTAGGTAGAGATGTCCCGATCGATCGGGATGCCGATCGATTGGGTCCGATCACGTCATTTTCAAAGTATCGGAATCGGCAAAAAAATATCGGACATGCCTTTTTTTTTAATATACGTATATATATGTTTTAATTAAATCGTTTTCAAATTGTATTTAACGTTACAGACATAATGTGTTACACTCTTCCAGAGTCTTTAGTTTAAGCTTAAGGTAGGGTTATCAAATTTATCGCGTTAACGGCGAGAATTAATATTTTTTATATTTATCCCGTTACAATATTTAACGCAATTAACGCATGCGCTGCACGACCCACTCACGCATTGTTGCGTTCAATTTATAATGGCGTCGTTTTACCCATACAGTATATAGAGCTAAAAGGCAGCGTAAAATGAGTAGAGTGAATTTTGGCAGCCTCTGGAGCCTTTTTTTAATTGGCTAAAGCCTTTCAATCCCTCTCCCTACGATTAATAATATCATGGGAAGCAATGTGGGGAAGCAAGGTAGCAATTGATCTTTTTCTTAACACCTTATGTTATTTCCCAACGCAGAGAAGATATATCAATTGTTACCACGACGCAGAGTCATGGTTGCACTTCCCATCATGCATCTGGGCAGAAGTTAAATGGCTACAGTATCATTTACTGAAAACTCAACAAATACACAAGATGGCAGTATTTAGTCACAATATACAAAGTCACATTTATCCTTTAAGAATTACAAGTCTTTCCATCCGTGGATCCCTCTCACAGAAAGAATGTTAATAATGTAAATGCCATCTTGAGGATTTATTGTCATAATGAACAAATACAGTACTTATGTACTGTATGTTGAATGTATATATTCGTCCGAGTTTTATTAATTTTGTTCTTAATGCATTGCCAAAATGTATATGATGGGGAAAAATTATCGGGAATGATTAGAATTGAATTGGGAGTAAAAAAAAAGGCAATCGGATCGGGAAATATCGGGATCGGCAGATACTCAAACTAAAACGATCGGGATCGGATCAGGAGCAAAAAAACATGATTGGAACAACCCTAGTAATAGGTTTATATTCTTTCATAGTTTATCAAAAATAAAATGACTAATAGATGCCTTCCTGTGAATCGTCTGGCCCATTTATTGATTTTTGTTTGGCTCATCTCTGCCACATTCCTACTCAAACCACATGGTAGCCGCTTTTAGGATTACATAACTGATCATTAGCATATTCAACAATAGCCAAACAGCATGCCTAAACCTGCTAGCTTGCAATGTCCAACTCAGCAGTTCAGCAGCTATACTTTAATACCTGGATCAGTGCATGTGTAAGGGCAGCTAGAGAAAGGCTATGTCCACAAGTACAGGGTTATTTCTCGGTCTGTATGAAAATCATTGACAGAACAGTAGTTGTTGCCATAACCTCTTTTGTAAATATGATTTTGTCAGTTACACTAAAAGATTAAACAAGTACGGTGACTTTATCGCACGACTTGTTTGCAGAAATCCACCAAGGTTATTTAATTGCCGTGCAATTGTGCCAGCCATTGGATTTCCAAACAAGTCTAGTAGGTGGACCAATGTGCAAGCACAGTGGTACTTCGAGTTCAACCAGATTAATTTGATTTTATTTCTTATATAGTAGTGCCCTAAGGTATGACAGACCTAGCTCGCAATTTTTCTGAGATGGAAGTTGTCATTTCGCCGCGTGGCCCCCCTAATATAACTCAAGCACTCTATTGTGAGTTCCATGCTTGGAAATTTCTTCTTTACAGCACCATTTTAGGCACAAAATCGGTCCACTTATTGACTCTTCGTGAGAGGTTTTTGGGAGAAAGGGCTATATTTTTGGCAAAAAGCAGCTTACGTGCTACTCCTGGGGAAAAAAAAAAAGTAAGTTATATTTCTGGTAAGAGAAGAAAGTCCATTATTTATTTGATAAATGCATTGTTTATGGAATTATTAAACACAACCATAGACTTCATTATTTATTGACGAGGTGCGGGGACGATTAATAGGGGGCCTATCTCCTTCAAAGCTGACCGAGTGGAAACGCAGATAAAAAGCTTTTTATGTTGACAATTCTTGTGAATAAATGCTTAAATCCCTGAATTCTTTATAGCTATGGATGTAAAACGGTGTCAATTCTTGCTTAAAAGCACAAAAAAAAAAAAAACGGGCAGTTTGCATTTATTTTATGTAAATATGTCGAATGTGCTGCTAGTCATTAAGCCACTGTGGTGCTGCCTTAGCACCAAAAAGAGCTTTTTACATTGAAAATTGTGAATAAATGCTTAAATCCCTGAACTCTTTACAGATATGAACGTAAAACGATTCTTGGTAAATAGCAAAAAACCGAGCAGGTACCATTTATTTTACGTAAATATTGCGAATTATGACGCCAATGCCGTAGCGGTTATTTTCTCCCATTGATTTTTCAATGTTTCAAAATGCATGCATGGTACGAAAAATATTATAATTACCTTGAATCCTCGAACAAATCACTCCTGCGAAAATCCTTCCTGTTTCTATGGGGTACAGCTTTCGTACTTTTTCAACCTAAATCGCTGCATGTGTTTGAGAATCAATGCGACCAACTTTGACCAACTAAAGCGGAGTGTGGGACGGCCTACTACTTGAAGGCGTGGCGCAGTGTCTGGGGAATGTGTCCCGTCAATGTCATTATGAAGTCTATGACACAACATTCTTCCTAAAATTGGTTAGTAGTAGTGAATTATAATGAATGAATTTTTGTCATTTTTTTTTATCGCCTGCAGGGAGGGGTCAGTCACTCACTTTGTTGTTGTTGGTGAAGACACCAACTCATTGCTTCTCAATTATTTTCTCTTACACCCCCCCCACATGAAGACGTAAACGTTTCGTGCTCCCCCCAACTCCGTGCAGTCACTGTAAATAGTATAATTTGTCCCCAAAAAATATTATTATTATAAGTACACCTTTGCATAACATTGTCCTTTGTAATATTAAAGGAAAAAAGTAATTAGATCAGCTTACAATAAAGTATAACTATTAACATTGTTTTGTTTGTATTAGAGAAGACAATTTGAGTAAAAACAAATCACATCCAAACTGTAAAAATATACTCAAGGTACATTTTGTGATTTGAAACTGAAAAATAACATTTAATAAAATCAATAAATAATAATACAAATTGATTAGCTACATTAACTCAAGATGACAAAATGCCAAACAATTTGACCGAAAAAACAAAAATGAATAAAACAAAAATGAGAATGTCATTGGACAAAGGGACAGTTAATTATTTTTGTATCAGCTCCTTTGCTACGGTGTGGGGTTATTTCGCACTGAGCAACTTGGTATGCCACCTTATATGATGCCGACAGTGCTCGCTGGTTTACTGACGTAACACTGAGAAAGCGGGACGAATGTTGGCAATACTATTCGGCACGTTTTCACTGAAAAAATGTTTTCAATGAATTGGGCTCTAATGTCTCGTGACGTCTGAATTGATTTGGCTTCCTGCTGTCCGCTGCAAACATTTTTAGCCACATCGAACAGACTGGACTTTCCTCGTCTCACCACTGTATTAAAAGTCAAAGCCAAAAGCCAAGTGCTGCATACGCTTCGTCATATTTCGTTGTCTTAGCTCTTCATATCTCCAGTGCTCTTTGCTGTGCGCTCTTGTTTGGTTCAAAAACACTGCGCATACTCTAAAAATGAGAGCACCACTGCCACCGAGTAGATGTGCAATTACATTTAATTCTAGTACGGCAAAAGAAGCATGTTCCAGGAGATCACATGCGCCACCCCCGGCATCGTTCAGGGGGCGCACCCCACTATTTGAGAAGTACCGCAATAACTCAAATGGCTCCTCCTCTGTTGTTCGTGGATGGATCAGAATGAAATTTGCTAGGTATATAATGTTCATTCGCTGGCACCCTCTCAGTTCAAATGGATTGGACGTCTACTAGTATTAAGGTATTTTTCAGACTATAAGTCACACCTGAGTATAAGTTGCACCAGTCATAAAATGCCCAAACGAAAAGGAAAAAAAGTCGCACCGTAGTATAAGTTGCATTTTTGGGGGAAATTTACTTGTTAAAATCCAACACACACTGTAGAACAGATATGTCATCTTGAAACGCAGTTTAAAATAGAAATATAAGAGAGAACAACATGCTGAATAAGTGTACAGTATGATAATGTTACATGACGCATGAACAACGAAATGTGAATGTACTGTCCTCACCTGGCTATACAGCGGGCTAAACTCACAAATGACAATGCTGGATGTCCGTATAATTTGCTGACTTTATTTTGGCCGTCGTTATGACACCATCATTTCAATTTCGTCCTCGATACCAAACAGGTTCGCATCAATGTAAATAAATGATAATTAGCTGCTATTACAGCAATGACACAAACGGTTAGCATGTGATAGCACATAGTTTAAACAACAACACAACTGGCTCTAAGTGTCCGATCGCGGTTGGAAAACACACAACAACAACAGAAAAGATGATACACACTGGCGTTGTCTCTGTAGAGATATTTTACAAGCATAAACAATGAACGCAGGTTCGCAGCCGTGTTTTTCTCTCTCGCCCACTCGCTCAGGTGCTGCGTAGCTATCCGTCTTCTTCTGGCGTGTGAGCACTCTTCTTCGCGTAAACAATTGCGAGTGCGCCCCCACTTGGGTGTGAAAGCGCCACAAACTAAAAGCATGCATTTCAATATAAAAAAGTTAATAATACAATTGAACACACATTGCCAAAGGCTGAACGTGAACGTGGCCATCGCTATTAAGAGTTATTCAGATAACAATAGCAAAAAGAACATGCTAACAAGTTCCCAAACCATCAGTGTCACTCCAAAACACCAAAATAACATGTGAAATTATATCATAATGTGTTAATAATTTCACACATAAGTCGCTCCTGAGTATAAATCGCACCCCCAGCCAAATGACAACAAAAACTGCGACTTATAGTCTGAAAAATACGGTAAACTCACTTAAATTCAACATTAAATTTTAGGATAAGTGGTAAGAGTTATTTTTTGTGTTTGTGCTGATTAAATAATTACAGAATTATTGTTGCCTTTGGTTTTGTTTATCATGATCTCTCAGCTGATGAGATGTTTAGCAAACTGGACGTTGTTTATTTTGAAAATACTGGAGGCTACAGATTTACTTTAAGCACAATTGAACTACTTCACTTTAAAAAATGTATACGTGTATATATATACTAGTATAGCTTGGCAAGCAGGCTGTTTTTAAAGACAGCTTCAGCGTCATTGTGCAAAATGTAGGCATCATGGGTTGGCTAGATTAGTTTGTGTATTGTAGTGAGTGTGCATTGTAAATATAGCATGTCCAGATTTGACTATGTGTGAATTGCGGCCCCCGTTTAACCTTCCCAAGCCAGGAAGTTTCCCGTGCTCCGGTGTTATCACAGTTATCTGTCATGATGTCTCGCAGTCCCTGACATACATGCTGCTCCTTGTCAGTCTTGTTCCACTGCATGTGCAGTCAGTCTTGTTCCTAATCCTGTTCCAAACATCAGCATGTTTGAGGACGCTGATTAGCGCTATAGCTCGGCTATCTCACGGATGTGCTCGCCTTATCTAGTTTGACACGCCGCTTTGTTTTTGGAGCTGTTAGTGTTCTTGATTGGACTTCTTCAGAACGGGTTTTTGTAACCGTGCCATTCAGTCTGTGAAATAACACAGGATGTCATTGAGCCTATGCTTGCGTTTGAATGAATAGCACAGTACTGTATTTAGTGTCAAGGGTGTACTAGTGTTGCACCCATACCATTTTTTGGCTTCTGATACGGAGTCAAACACCCGGTTGTGTGCTATCGGCTGTGTTTTTTTGCAGCGTACAAGTGCATTTTATAAATCTGCTGTTGAAACTCACTGACCGCTGAAACATCTCAGTTGGGATACTGTAAATTTAATCATGAAGTCACCATGGTTACTAAAATGACAGAATGTTTACTTGTTCAAGGTCATGTCTGGCAAGACGCACTTCAAAATTGTGTTTTTTGGGGACAAAATGGGAATTTTTTTAGATTAATTTAAAGGTTTTTTTTTTTTTTGAGAAACATTCATGTAACTTTTTTTTTTTTAACTCTAAAAGGAATGTTTTAAGGTTTCAATTACCGTATTGGCCCGAATATAAGACAGCCCTGATTATAAGACGACCACCACTTTTTCAAGACTCAAGTTGAAAAAAGACTTTTTGAACAACATATTAATTTTTATACAGAAAATAATTACAGTACATCTGAAACAAATGATTATAACAATATATTTGAGTGAAAAAGCATGTTAATTTGGAGAGGTGTGCATCGGCACTGCCCTCACGATTCGATTCGATTACGATTCGGAGGGCCACGGTTCGATTCGATTCAGAGGGTCACGATTCGATTCGGTTCGATTCGGCAATGCATCGCGATGCCTTAAAGCCTGGGATGCGTTAAAATTCTAAAGCAAAGCATATTTTTCGTGAATCATGAGGCAACACAAGCGGTCAGACGTTAGACAATTTTTTATTGGCTCTTGTGTCACTCCTGGTTGAAGTCAAATGAAAATACTTTCAGATGTATATATTAAAAAAATAAAAGAGATCACAGCATTTAATTGGTGCTTTGAATGAGACCAGGGCTTTCTCTTTTTTTTTACACACAGTAGCAGCCTTTCACACAGTGTAACATCTGAACTCCTGTGCAAAATCAGTAATAACAGTCACTGTGTTTTAGTCAAAACGACCCATCAATAAAAATATTCAAGTAAATATTAAAGAAAATGACAAAGAAAATATTGTAGTGCAGCAGCCTCTTTATCGCAATATCAATCCAGGGATCAGTTCAGTTGCAAACAAAACATCAACTAAATCACAATGTAGAACAAAAGTAAAATGTAGGCCTAGCCCACTATATATGTGCAATCAACTTAGAAATGCAATCAGTAACTACCACATAACAATAAAAAATAATGAATTAAAATGAAGTGCAGCAGCATTTTAGCAGCCATAACAATCTGTTTCAACATGAGGAAATATCCGTTTTTTACAATCGAGAGAGCAGAGAGATAGTAGAGGTTAGATCGGGCCTAAAAAATCCAGCCCGACCCGACACGGCCCGCTGGTATTGAAGCCCGACCCGGCTTGGAGTGACGCGAAAAAACCCCCCGCAGCAGCAGCAATTTATTTTCATTTCTTTGAGTTGGCAGAAAAAAACGCAAGTTTTCTTAATGTTTAAATAGTGTACATATTTTTATGATCATTATAAAAGCATTTACACAACAAAATAACGCTGGGAAAGTTTAATATGAAAAAAAAAACCATGCGATTTTGCAGACACACAGAGGAGAAGATTCAAAAGGATCACATTTGTGTTGCCTTTGTGTGCATAAATAAAAGTGTCTTTTCGTAATCGAATCGCAAGGAGAAGAAGAAAAAGCGGGCGGTGCCACTGCGTTCATGTGCGTGCACAGGCAAATGCACAATACAGAGAGCCTGCTCTCGGTTTTATCCCATTTAAAAAAAAAAAAATTTATTAGTCTGGTGCGGCGGCCTGACCCGACCCGAACGTGAATGCTTAACATTTTGGGCCCGACCCGACCCGTTCAGGTTCGGGCACAAGATCTAACCTCTAAGAGATAGGACATAACATAACAACGGCTGAAGCGGAGAAAGAGGGAGCGAGAAAGATTATTGATGCAACCTAAGACATTAGCCACGTTTACATGCTGACTTTTATTCATACCGATTCAAATCATTCCGAATGGAAATTTCACATCAGCTGTGTACATGTCACTTCATCTATTCCGATCCAGCGTTTACATGTGTCTGCCTTTATTCCGAAAGGACGTTTGACAACTGCCGTCTGACATGCGCAGATTAATCAAAACAAAGTGTCACGTTGCAAAACATGGAGATCGATCGTCAGATCAGCTGCTGTTTTAACTTTTCGAGTGGAAACAAAACTTCAGAATGACACGCCGTTCATTTAAAAAGTTGTGTGGGTGCGCTGTGCGTGTGCTTGGAAGCCATGTTGCAAGTGACGTTACTTACGTCACAAAGTGACGTCACCATGTCAGTACGGAGCATGTGCAGAAAGAACGCAACCAGACACCATTCCGCTTCCCTGTTTACATGATATAATTTTACTTCTAATCGGTTTGGGAAAAGGAATATTCCACCCCTGTGAATCGGAATGAAATTCCATTCGGTTTGGGCCTGTTCATTCCGAATGAGGTGTTTATATGGAACACATTTATTCGGTTTGAACAAATATTCCGATTGTAATTGGAATATTTGGCTCCATGTAAACGTGGCAACTGAAAGCAGACATCTGGAGACATTTTGGCTTCTACCAGGTTGGTGGGAAATTTGACCAGAGTTATGCAGTGTGTAAAAAATGAAACATGAGAATAATAATACAAATGGGGAAACCAAATCCGTTGCATCACCGGAATTGCGCAGGGAAGATTTTTTAACGTACTTATGTATTTTAAAATGCGCTGAATCGATTCGGCTTGTTGCCCGCATCGTATGGAATCGTCCATGCCCCGCATCGGGATGCATCGCCGCATCGATTATTGTCGACACCACGATTATTTTGCCTCATTCAAATCTTCATGTTTGAACATTTGAATATGTAAACTAAAGTGCAATCACATTCGTGATAATGATTAATTGATGTATTTATATCGCTACGTTTCTATATTTTCTGTTATATCTTCTATTATTTTCTTCTCTTTTCTTTCTTACCGCTTTCTTCTTCGTGTCAGGGGTTCACTTTGGCCTGGGGAGTCAAGTTCAGCATTTGCTTCAATGATATCTGGCACCATCTAGCTTCGTGAATGGGTATAATGTCTAGACCCCGAATATAAGACGACCCCCACTTTTTCAGTCTTATTTCAATGCAAAAAACACAGTCTTATATTCGGGCCAATACGGTATTATGAATTTTAAAAAATTTCTTTCGTTTTTTGGGTCACCCTGTATATATTTTTTTAGTTACTTAATTACTACATACTCACTTAAATGTAAAGTTATTGCAATCGTGGCTTGGTCAGACACTGCCATTTACTCAGTGGTTGCTGCTATTGACAGTGATAGACGTCCAATCCATTTGAAGTGGGAGGGTTGCCACCCTTCTGGGTTAAATTGATTGTAGATGGAAAAGCGCTATATAAGTATAACACCATTTACCATTTACGTCTACTAGAGATAAACTAAGTTAGATTCACAGCAGATGCATAATCGGATGACACACAAGGCGGCCATCTTGGGTAGGGAGGGGTGAAGGAAAAGAGGAGGGATGGGGTTGTAGGGCTGCAACTAACGATTATTTTTATAATCGATTAACCAGAGGATTAATTAACGATTTCTCGGATAAATGTCACTTTTTTCACTTACCTTCACAATTTAACTTGAAATTGTTTTTGGCATGTTGTAAGTAAAAATTAAGAGACAATGGATGACTATTTTTTTCAAAAATATTTTATTACAGCTTCCTGACTTCACTGAACTCTACAACTGTACTATTTTGATTCCATAAAACTTGTTAAAGTTTCGGAGTATAAAAGGTAAAAAGAATTTCTCAATACACAAATCAGACAAAAGTCCTGTTCATTCAAATCAAGAAAAAGTGTTGCTGACTGACAATTTTCCAAATGTAATATTATTTGTAATGTCACCTCAATTTGGTCACTCAAGTGGCCGGCGTATCTATCTACACCTCACGTCAACACAGGCTGACAGGTTGTTATAATTTTGTCCACGAATGATCAAAGAAGTGATAAGAACAGTCATACAATCTTTCAGGTATATCCTTAGGTTTAAATCACACCCTTAACTTCTTGTCTCCTGCTGGTTTCGATTTAGGTCGTATGGCGAAGTAGATTCGCACTTGCGCTGTGAAGGTGGACGCTGTTCAAAACATTCCACTTCAAACCATATGTATAGGCGCTTCAAGGAGCTCATGCAAAGCACAGAAAGTCTTGGAGTCTCATCTACGTCATGCTGAATCCATTTTTGGAGATTCCGTGGGTTCCTCTGGTTTGATTTTGTCGTTTTTAACTTTGTCAACACACTGTTTACTTCAACCGCAATTCATGTTCTTTTTAAAACAGAAATTCAAGGCAGGCATTTTCCAAGATAGCGCCGCCCATGTTTCGCTCAGAAAACTTGTCTATATTTCTTTATCAATTTTTTGTTCATAAATACAGTCCAAATCCAATTTCAAAGCACTCTCTCTTGTATGACAATTCACAGTTTGAATGGGAGCTTCTGTTGAAAGGAGACTCCAAGCTGTTTTATGAATGGGTTTATGTGTGTGGTTTCTTTATAAAAGGAATATGAGACAACTTTACTTAAGACACTAATTAGCATAATCGCTAACAGGCTTAGCGCTCAATGCTAAGTAGTAACGTCTCATCATGAAAGAATACAAACAATAAAAATTGCTTCATTTGCTCACCTCTGATGGAGGCACACAGGCTCTAACAACACAAAAGAAAATGTAACTCTCGGCACTTTGTTAAAGTTATTGAAACCAACCTGAGTGTAGCAAACTAGCAGTGAACTCTCTCTCATGCTGTAATCACTGGTGTGCGTGCAGCCTCACGTTTCACACAAAGAAAGACCAAAACGGGACTGCTCATAGCTGCCGGCAAAAATTGATTATCCAATTCATTGGCAATTATTTTATTAATCGATTTAATCGATTAGTTGTTGCAGCCTTAGAAGGGAGGGTAAGTCAGAAAAAAAATACGATAAGGCAGGGTGGGGTGTACATCGCCATCTTTTAGACATGCCGTTTTGTTTTGCATTGGCTGCCATATACAGCTTTTTACGTCCAATCTAGAGCTGAAACGAATACTCGAGCAACTCGAGTAACTCGAGTTTAAAAACTGATCCGAGTAATTTTATTCACCTCGAGTAATCGTTTATTTTGACAGCTCTAAGCATCACGTTTCGCTCGGACTACTTTTAATGCGGGACAACGCGCTGAATTCACGTGCATAGAGGAAGAAGCAATAAAAAAATATAAAAAACATTTCCGCAGCCGACAGCCGCTCCAAACTACGCCGATGTTGCTAAAAACTAGCCCGCATGATGTTAAGTTGGTAGCAGGTAGCATCTGATGAGTCTCATAGAGATTACATGTATGTTGAACTAGATGCACAATGACAGACTCAGCCGCGTTTGGGCAGCGATAATAAACAGCCGCCATCTTAAAGCAGTAGAGCGCTAAGCGCTAATAAAGAGCGCTAAGCGCTAATAAATAAGATTAACGTTACTGTCTGAGTCACTAGCTCACGTAACGTTAGCCCTGCGGAGGGCTAGGTTTCTATTAATTATGACCACTTTCGATGCGTGGCTAACGTGTCTTACATACAGGCTTTAACATAACATAACATAGCTTTGTGGAGTGATGAGGGTGTAAAATAAAAACTCAATAATGCTAACTATCAATTTTAGCTTAGTAGTCATTGCTGGATAAAACACCAAGTAGCACTGGTCCCTAATGTGCTCCAATACAGCCTGTATTATACATTTATTTTGAACACTGCAAAAACTCAAAATCCTATCAGGACTTACAGTTTAGAGTAACGTAAAACTTAACTAGAACTTAAAAATGGCTTGACACAAATAGAAATTCAATTGAAACACGTGGGGAAAAAATCCTAACTTTTAAGTGATGTGTGTTATCAAGCGTAATGGCATTTTTAGGTATGTATATATATATATATATATATTTTTTTTTAAATAAGATCTAAAGGTTTTTTGAGTGAAAGCAGTGAATTTGTCTTCTTTTTTTATTCTAGTTACATCTGAGATGCAATTGTTGGCTGTTTTCAACAATATACATCGAAAATAAAGACATTGATTGACTGAAAATGGTTCAAGATTAGATGAAATGTCTTGTTTTCTCATGTATATTTATAATTGCTATTCACCTTAAAATATATTTGTTTTATCCGATTACTCGATTAATCGACAGAATTTTCAGTCGATTACTCGATTACTAAAATATTCGATAGCTGCAGCCCTAGTCCAATCCATTTGAAGGGAGAGGATAGCAGCGAATGAATGTTCATGGGTACCTCCCTACCATGCTCTTGTTTCAGTGCCATTGAAGGCGCTAGATGTTCAATCCATTTTGACTGGGAGAAACTGATGAACGGGTTCAACAAGACAAGGTGTTGTCCTTCCCTTTAATTTGCTTCTGGTCTCTACTTGAAAACTCCCATTTTCTTGGCTGTTTGCAACACACCATCCCTCACAAGTAGCGGCGGATTACTGTACTAGACATGAAATTGTGCATGAATCTTGGGTTTAGCAATGAGTCTCGTCTAGTCCTCTGTCTAGACAGTTTGCACATTTTTGTCACACTGCACTGCACTTTATTCATTTATTATTTTTCAAAGCCAAAAGCAGACTATACAAGCTTGTGCTGTTCAGCTGCTGCTCAGTTGCCGTATGACCATTCAAGTTAAACTGGAATTCTTCACGGCCATGCAGGAATAACAGAGTTGCGTTATTTGCACTAGCGCATGTTTAACCAAGCTCCCATTAACCTTTGCACACCCACCCTTTTCTAAGAACTCTTCTTTCTAAGGAATAATGGACACTTCTCAGCTGATCACCCAGAAGCATTCTTGCAAGCTGGCATGAGAGAACACGAGTTTCCCAGAATTTCCTTTTGTCCTAAACATGTAGTGTGGGTGGGGTTGCGTCAACTTCACTTATCTCAACGGCCATACCTGCTGTTGCCGGGTGGTGCTGCGGCTCTGGCTCTCGTTGTACTCTTCACACCCGATGCCGTGTCACCGGCTATTTTTCTGCTTCCTTCAGCTGACCCCTTACTATGTTTGGCGCTGATAAGGCACAATCCGTTCCCTCGGGATGCTGGTCGACAAGTTTACGTTTGTTTAGCTTTCAAAGCATTTGCCCTCAGTGGAAATAAGGGAAAAAAATAAATATACATTAACTGTACAAGCAAGTTTGAGGAAACAACTTTCTTAATTGTTATATATTTGACTGAACTCAGGTCAGAATCGCAGTCGTTGATGACGACAGATGTCAATTTTGACCCTCTATTCAACAGTTATCATTAGCTTAGCATCATGTCTGCGAACAAGTCAGAGAGAATGTGGTAGTTTGTTAAAGAGGGATTAAAAAATGGAACTACAATTAATATGGATTGGACGTCTATGGCAGACAAAAGTAAAGCTATTTGAAGTCAAAAGAGATTTATAAAATCATTTATTACAATTTATTTTATGTTTTTAAAGTATTTTTATGAACTTCATTTCATTTAGAATTATTTTTTTATTACTCAATTTTTTTTTTTAATTAGTGTTTTTTTTTCTTCAATTCATCATGGACTTTGCTAGTACTGTAACGATTAATCGATGAACTCGAGTAATTCGTTTAGGAAAAAAAAGGTTCGAATCAAATTTAGCTGCTTCGAGGATTCGTTTAATTAGTGTTGCATTCAGTTTTACTGATTTGGGTGGATACACTGCTCTCTAGTGACAACAGTGAGTATGTCATAACTCGTCTAACATGGCTGATTCCAGCTGCTCCCTGTTAAGACCAACATAAGGTTTTGTTTGAGCCAATATGTTTAGTTTAGGAGTATATTTAGTAGTTTTTTCTGGGAATGTTTTTGAACGATTTGTGAAGAGCACTGTAAAAATAACATCAGCATTTTATAGCAGTGTTTTTTCAACCACTGTGCCGCGGCACTCTACTGTGCTGTGGCTTAGTATCTGGTGTGTCGTGGAAAATCAACCACTTTCACCTAATTGATGTAAAAATGTTTTTGGAAAATGAATCCGCAAATGTGCCGTTGCTGAGTGTCTGTGCTGTACAATGGTGTGTAATCATATAATACCCTTCCATATCAGTAGGTGCCAATAAGTAGCTAATTACTTGGTTTAATAATGCGTATGAGGTAAGAGTGGCATTGGGGCTAGCGGCTTGCTAGCAGAACTATAACAGTGACAGTGATGGATAGTTTTGTTTGTTTTTTTTAAAGGAAAGAGGCTAACTCAGCTGGACAAAAGTCATTGAATGGCCGTCAAAAGGCCGTTTCCTCTCTGAACATAGCATGATTTACTTTCAATGGGGATGCAGTGATACCTACTCTGATACAAAAAGCCACACTGAATGATTATTATAAGCTAGATAGCTACTGTATCTAGCTAGCTGGTTAGCTAGAAATCTAGCTAGATAGATAGCTTGATTGCTTGAAATTATGATTATGAAATTTTTGTGTTTGATTCCTATTCAATACATGACTTTATATTGGTCAGAAATACAGAAATCATTTTTACATGTTTTTGCTTGAGGTGTGCCGTGGCTTATAAAAGGTTGAAAAACACTGTTTTATAGCATTTGAGCGTGCTGACTTTTGGTTTGCAAGTTAGCCAATTGTTCTTTTGTTGTGCATAGATCCTTATTTTTTTTATATTGTTTGAGGCTAAGCTCAGGTATTCGCTCTTGTGAAATGAAAGTGCAATCCTACATATTTTGAAGAAACACTCAGGAATTTTATTTAGTATTTGCATATAATGCTCTTTTAAAAGTGTAATCTTAGCAAGCAACAATAAATATTAATGTAAGCATTAACATTTGTTTATTTGTTTCACATATCCTAAAATTTATCCTGCAATGCATCAAATGGTCGTATTCCGATTACTCGATTATTCAGACTAATTAACCTATCGCAAAATACGTGCGTGCAACACTAATACTACAATTGGATGTCAAATGGGTGTTGCAAAATATTGTCCCGCGGTCCGTGGTTGGTCTCCTGGGCCACAAGTTTCAGACACCTTTGCCATATGAATGTAATAATAACATTTAAGAAAATAAAAACTCTTGATTTGTGCATGACGACTTCTTTTTTCTAAGGTAAAGAAAATCCCCTGTTCTTGTTAAAAAAGCCAGCTTTAAAAAGTAACAGCTTTCTATTTTTTTTTCCCATGGTGGGAATGTAATGATGTCACTGGTGGTTCTCACACTGTGAACAAATGCTTGGCCACACATTTTAGTCCCTGCCTCACCCCTCTCACAGAAAAACTCCCACCAACCCCTATGGCCCATAAACAACAGGACTGATGACTTAAGTATTAAGACTTTTTTTTTTAAACGGGGTAACCAAATGAGAACAAGTTGGATGTTTACACAACGGGAGTGGGGGACTGTTGCAAATTAATGTGCAGCAAGGGGGTCATGTTGAAGGTGTAGTTGGCGACGGTTTCTCACTCAGCTGGAAAAGTGCTGACTGGCGACAGGGAGCATGAGAAGGCTACTGTTAGTTTGGCCCTCAGACTGGGAAACTCCTGCTGGCACAGTTTGAATTGGGAGGAGTTCACATAAGAGGAGGATGTGTGCGTATACGGGTACGCCAAAAGCAGCAATCCAGTCTGCTGTTTTGTGGTTTCAGAGCCTGCCTTTCAACTCTTTGTTCAAAGTGACAGACGTCAGGCTGGTGTGCAAATATGGCCTTTCTTACGCACTCTGTTCGTCACTTATAAAACTTACTCGTAAGACATGCGCATAATAGTTTTATTAGCTACACTGACAACTGGGGACGTCCCGATCCGATTACGCGATTGGAAATCGGGCCTGATCATGTCATTTTAAGAGGATTGGAATCAGGTTAAGAAAACAAGGTTTTAAAAATTGATTTATTTGGTTTTATTTTTAGCGACCCGAGAGGCTTATAAAGCACCGGGGGACTGGTCCTTCCAAAAGAGTCTAATGTTGACTCCAGCTGAGGAAAAGTCAATTATGTACTAAACTACTCGTACAAAATACATTTTATTTTTTACGAGCCCGCTACCTTAATCCTAATTTACAATGGTAGAGGCCATTGTAGGAAAAACTATGCGTTAAAACAAACATACACAAAAAAAAAATTTGTAAAAAAAATCAAGATCAGACGATGTGAAAATAAAAATTGGAATTAAAAAAAAATATATATATGTATATGTGTGTACATATATATATATATATATATATATTTTAATAACATTATAGTATAAACTTGCTTTGATATGTTACTATACACCGCTGGCCATAAGTATTGGCAAAAAAAAAAAAAAAAAAAGTATTGGCACCCCTGCAATTCTTTCAGATAACGCTCAATTTCTCCCAGAAAATGATTTAAATTACAAATGCTTTGGTAGTAATATCTTCATTTATTTTGCTTGCAATGAAAAATCACAACAACAAAAAATAATAATAATTAAAGAAATCATTATCATTTTACACTAAACTCCCAAAATGGGCCGGACAAAAGTATTTGCACCCTAAACCTAATACTTGGTAGCACAACATTTAGACAAAATAAATGCGAACAACCGCTTCCGGTATCCATCAATGAGTTTCTTACCATGCTCTGCTAGAATTTTAGACAATTTTTCTTTGGCCAACTGCTCCAGGTCTCTGAGATTTGAAGGGTGCCTTCTCCAAACTGGCATTTTCAGACCTCTCCACAGGTGTTCTATGGGATTTGGGGACTTCAGAAGTCTCTAATGCTTTCTCTCAAACCATTTTCTAGTGCTTTTTGAAGTGTGTTTTGGGTCATAGTCTTGCTGGAAGACCCATGACCTCTGAGGGAGACCCAGCTGTTTCACACTGGGCCCTACATGATGCTGCAAAATTTGTTGGCAGTCTTCAGACTTCATAATGCCATGCACACGGTCAAGCAGTCCAGTGCCAGAGGGAGCAAAGCAACCCCAAAACATCAGGGAACCTCTCCTTGTTTGACTGGCTTTTTTATGTCTCTGGGTCAGAAGTGGGGTCTTCCTGGGTATCCTACAATCTGTTTTCATTCAGACGCTGACGGATAGTATGGGTTGACACTGTTGTACCCTCGGACTGCAGGACAGTTTGAACTTGTGTAGATGTTAGTCAAGGTTCTTTATCCACCATCCACACTCTTTAGTTGAAATCTCTCGTCAATTTTTCTTTTCCGTCCAAATGTAGGGAGGTTAGCCACAGTGCCATGGCCTTTACACTTATTAACGACATTGCGCATGGTAGACACAGAAACATTCAGGTCTTTGGAGATGGACTTGTAGCCTTGAGATTGCCCATGCTTCTTCACGATTTTGCTTCTCAAGTCCTCAAACAGTTCTTTGTTCTTCTTTTTTTTCTCCATGCTCAATGTGGTACATACAAGGACAAAGGTTGAGTCAACTTTAATCCATTTTAACTGGCTGCAAGTGTGATTTAGTTATTGCCACCACCTGTTATGTGCCACAGGTAAGTAACAGGTGCTGTTAATTACACTAATTAGAGAAGCATAACATGACATTTTGAAGGGTGCCAATACTTTTGTCTGGCCCATTTTTGGAATTTTGTGTAAAATGATAATGGTTTGATTTCCCCCCCCCCCCCCCCCCCCCCATTCTCTTGTGTTTTTTCATTGCAAGCAAGATGAACTACCAAAACATTTGTAATTGCAATCATTTTCTGGGAGAAAATGAGCATTATCCGACAGAATTGCAGGGGTGCCAATACTTTTGGCCAGCAGTGTAGTCGGGGTTTGAAAATAAATATCCCCAAAAAGTTTGTAAAGTCTTTTGACTCCTTACAGGACCACACAGACTCGTCTGAATCTTCTTTTACACTTTAGTGGATGCTGTTTGTATTCGTCAGCATCAAAATTTAAGAGTTTTCTTTGGAGTGGTGCTCTTAACAGCACTGAGTCATAAGGCTTCCCTGTTCTTTGCTCTTTGAAAGCAGTCTTAATGAAACGCATGTGTGTGTGTGAGTGGTAGATACAACATAGCAGTGTGGCAGCGCAGCTCTGGTGGTCCATGATGCTGTGTGTTATGTTAGGGTGGGCTGCAAGAGGTGGTCTATTTTGGATCCTCAGAGTTAACTTTTTTTTGTTTGTTTGTTTTTTTACTACAAGTTTGTAAATTGCATCAAACACTTGAAACGCGCCTTCGTATCCAGTTTAAATGGGGCCAGTTGCTGGCATGGCTTCACAGGGACGACGTGAAATGAGTTGACATGCCAGCTAAGTGGTTGCCTAGTGAAGTCTTTCCCGCACTTTGGGCGCCAATGAGAAGATAACTAATAGTTAAATCTTTTTTGGGCTCGGGTAACAGCACAGCCTTGCAGTTTTTGTTACCATTGTTTCATGCATTTTGTTCAAGTTCACTAAAAACTCACCAGTTTCTCAATTCGCCAGTCAGCAGTGTGATTAAGAATGCAGTTTCCTTTTTCTTTGGTAAGCAAGCACTCTGCGCGGAATGCATTGATTGTTTGCCAGTAAAGCAAGGGAAGGATTATTGACTCCCCAGATGAAGCAGGTATGACCTCTCTGTGGAAGGACGTTTTTTTTTCTCTCTCTCTCTCAAATGTCTGCAGTTTTGTTGATTGACATCTTAATTGTTACACACAAAATTTGTTTAAATTAAAAAAGAAAAAAATATATACAAATTTTGGCTCCGTCGCGACCTTTCTGTCAGGGAATTCCGGTAAGAAACAAGCTTCTGCTGTGAATTGGAATGAGTTTATCACTAGTAGACGTCCAATCCATTTGACCTGGGAGGGTGGCAGCGAACCATCCCTCCCACTTCAAACGGATTGAACGTCTATGGCCGTCAGTGGCAGCCAATGCCAGGCAATGAAGTAATTATGGTCCATTTAGGTAATTTACCTGTTGATGTTTAGTTACTTCCTGTTGATTTTGGGGTCTTTTATGGGTCACTTCCTGTTTATTACAGAACAGGAAGTGACCTGGGAATCACCCAAATGAATAGGCAGTGACTCAAACTCAACAAGAAATGACCTGTAAATGCCCTAAAATGAACCGCAAGTGACCTGTAAATGCCCTGAAAATTGGACAGAATGACTGTGAATTCTCTGGTTTCGAATGATCGAATGTTCCCAGTCTAAATGGATTGGGCGTCGTGCACTGTCAATTCAGCCTTAGAGTTAAATGAGACACTATGATGGTGGAATATTTTGCTTGTGACTTTTTGGTTCATTTTTATTTTTTAGACATTGACACCTTTTTAAAAAGATATCTCGATTCATGGCAGGAGCATATCGATAACCTTTTGGGATACAAAGTATCACGATATATCACCATTTCGATATTTTGTCACACCCCTAATACACACCCAATTCATTTAAAATGCGAGGACACATGCGAGGAGTTTTTGAGTGGCATTGACGGCACTAGAAGTCCAATCCATTTCTACTAAGTCGTTCATCTGCCCCTCCCATTCAAAATGGATTGGACAACTAGCACGTGAGTGCCTTAAAAGGGTAAAAAGTCATAATACTTGAATGAAAAAAAATTTGATTTTTGATTTCCGTAGTCTTCAAAACCAGATTATTATCTTTGTAGTGAGTCAAGAAAACAATGATACAGTTACATAATAACATAATATTCATTGTCCAACTATTCTCAGCTCATTGTTCTTGGTTGCAAGCCACATTTCCAGACAATCCGAGTAATCAAAGTCAACTTTATAATATAATATTAATAAGCAGCGTTGTTAATCTTACTTTAAAAAATTAATTATAGTTACAAATTACTTCTCCCAAAAAGTAATTGCGTTAGTCACTCGGTTACCTGAATGTAAGAGTAATTAGTTACTTGGCAAAGTAACTGGTGATAATTTTCATGTTTTGTTTTGTTTTTTCCTCAAAAAAAGAAAGAGAAAAAAAAACATAAGTCACAGTAAGTGAAGTTTTAAAAGGTTTTTGGGACAATTGGCCCTAGCCCAATTCTTTACCCTTTATCCTGAATCAACAGTTAAAAGTTGTTAAGATTGCTCCTGTTTTTGCATTAGTTCCCTTCTGTCTACTTTCGACATGTGAAAGTTTTAAAACTGTTTCATCATTTAAAGATAGATTCAAGTCAAGATTTTGCCGATTTAGGAGTATTTTAGATAAAAAGTTACTTAAGTCGCTAGGAAGGTTCTCTACAACAGAGCCTTCGTAAGACGTCTTCTGCTTTAAGATAGCGGCTGTTTACTAACACATTTAGTGCCGTGTCTGTCATTTCGCATCTATATATATATATATATATATGTGATATCTACCATGTCAACCATATCTACCATATCATGTGGGCGTAGTTTGTAGGCTGTCGGCTACAACAATATTTTTGGAGCTACCTAGCATCGCGTTTGCTCGGCGTCACAACTTTCTTGCCTCCTCCCCACTCCTGCTCTGCTCTGTCGTCTCGGTGAGTCCGTCTCCCTCAGACTTTTCTCGCGTCATTCAACCAATATAATAACGTACAGTAACGCTTGCCTTTCCATCCTCAGTAACGGTAACGGCGTTGCCAAGATGAGAAAAGTAATTACTCACTACTGAAAAAAATAACGCCGTGATATTGTATTGCCGTTATTAACAACACTGTTAATAAGTGATCAATCAACTATCAAAATAACCATTTTTCACAGCCCTTGAGTTAATCAATGCAAAGCACAGCGTTCTGCAAAACAAAAATGGAGGAAATTTTAGATCCTGTTCAGTGATTGGCACCTCCAATAATCACTAACAGTTGAGACCATTTTTGCTGTCAGATAGGTGTAAAACAAAAAGTAGGTGATAACCGATTCTCGCCTAAATCTTTTCTCAAAGGAGGATTTAGTTGTCCTATTCACCTCAGCTACCCGCCTTGCCATGGTGAGTAAGCACAGAGCATTTCCCAGCGATGACTGTTCGCTTTGCTATGTGCGCTAACAATAGATCCTTAGATGTCCCATGCTTGTTATTGCTGATCACCTCTCTGATCTTTGAAGTCTTTAATACTTCTTGTACTACCTTCCATTTTTTAAAATCTTTATTTTCAACTCACTCTTGTGTTGTTGAAACGTATAAAGACACTGTAGAAATTGCATGCATTGAATATAGCTATGTCACTTTTAACAAACTACTGTATGTGGCAGCCCTGTTTCATGCCACCGCCGTCAAAATGGGATGGTAGGGCAACAATGTGGTGAAACAGGATGGGCAAATATAAAAGATGGTCGAGGATACCTTGGGATATCTTATAACAATTGCCAAGACACTTTCGGTGCAGATAAGAACTGTAGTACTAAAATTGGATGCGCGCAAGTAAAGTCTTGACAGTTTGAAAATAGTAGAGTTGTAACAATGCATTGATCTGGATAGATACATCGGTTGATTAAGTGACTCAAAATTTTGTTAAAAAGAATGGTTTTTATTAAAGATGTCGGGTCTGATCACGTCATTTTCAAAGTATCGGAATTGGCAAAAAAATATCAGACATGCCTTTTTAATATATATATAAATATTTTAATTAAATTGTTTTCTAATTGTATTTCACGTTACAGACAAAATGTCTTACACTCATCCAGTCTTTAGTTTTGGCTTAAAGTAGGGCTATCAAATTTGTCGCGTTAACGGCGGAAATTAATTTTTAAAAAATTAATCACGTTAAAATATTTAACACAATTAACGCATGCGCTGCACGACCCACTCACGCGTTGTCGCGTTCAATCTATAATGGCGCCATTTTACCTATATATAGAGCTAAAAGGCAGCGTAAAATGAGTAGAGTGAATTTTGGCAGTCTTTGCCTTTTTTTAAATGGCTAAAGCCTTACAATCCCTCTCTCAACTATTAGAAATATCGTGGGAAGCAATGTGGGCCCCCCTTCTCGCCCGGCCCCGGTCGCGGCAGTGAGGGGTCCAGGCGGGGCGGCATGGCAGTCACTGCCAGCGGGCCGCCTAGGCCCGATCTGTTTTTTTAACACCCTATGTTAGTTCCCAACGCAGAGAAGATATATCAATTGGTGCCACTACGCACAGTCATGGTTGCACTTCCCATCATGCATTTGGGCAGAACAGTTAAATGGCTACAGTATCATTTACCTTTACAATATACAAAGTCACATTTATCCTTTAAGAATTACAAGGCTTTCTATCCGTGGATCCCTCTCACAGAAAGAATGTTAATAATGTAAATGCCATCTTGAGGATTTATTGTCATAATAAACAAATACAGTACTTATGTACTGTATGTTGAATGTATATATTCGGCCGAGTTTTATTCATTTGTTTCTTAATGCATTGCCAAAATGTATATGATCGGAAAAAATTATCGGGAATGATTTGAATTGAATCTGGAGCAAAAAAAAAGCAATCGGATCGGGAAATATCGGGATCGGCAGATACTCAAACTAAAACGATCGGGATTGGATCGGGAGCAAAAAAACATGATCGGTACAACTAGTTTTTATTCAAGTCTTTAAGCGCGTTTTCACACTAGCACTGTTTGGTCCTTTTTAAACAGAACAGAGTTCTTTTTCTCTACACAGAACAGAGTTCTTTTTCTCAGACAGTCCGCTTCATTTTGTAAATGTAGACGCCAACCGAACTGTAGTTTTGACCAAGCAAATGAACTCTGGTCTGCTCAAACATCGCTTTGCTTGGGAATGCAACCAGAGCAAGGTGCGCTTTTGCCACTTTACGTGCAGCGTCACAGACGCTACATGTGGAAGTACAGCGCACACGCTATTCATAATGATTAACCATGGCCAAATGCCGTTATGCTTAGTAGTTGCATTTGATACACAGAATCGGGTTCTAATGTGACAGTTGTGTTTTGCATGCTGTTCCTGAAAGCACCGTTTGAGAGAGAGGTGCAGTGGGGTGGGATACTTAAACTTTCTATATTCTGTTGTTGGCTCCGCCAACAGTGAACAGTAGCTGTGTTGTGCTGCACAAGTTTTAAAATAAAGGTTTAAAAACCTGACTAAGCTGGTGTATTACTTCTTTGTCGTTGTTACAGTATTAAAGAAACAAATGCCTGCCTCCGGACTCCATTTGTTCGTTGTCCCAATACCCCCCCAAAGGGATGAGGGGGGCAGTTCGATTGCCGCAGTGTGAATGCTGAACCTTTTCAACAACTCATTTGCAAGTTAACACTGCTGGCCAAAAGTATTGGTACCCCTGCAATTCTGCCAGATAATGCTCAATTTCTCCCAGAAAATGATTACAATTACAAATGCTTTGGTAGTAATATCTTCAATGATTTTGCTTGCAATGAAAAAACACAAAAGAGAATGGGGGAAAAAATTTAATCATTATGATTTTACACAAAACCTCAAAAATGGGCCAGACAAAAGTATTGGTACGCTTTGAAATTATGTGATGCATCTGTAATTTGTGTAATTAACAGAACCTGTTACTTACCTGTGGCACGTAACGGGATGGCAATAACTAAGTCACACTTGCAGCCAGTTAAAATGGATTACAATTAACTCAACCATTGTCCTGTGTCCTTGTGTGTACCACATTGAGCGTGAAGAAAAGAAAGAAGACCAAAGAACTGTCTGAGGACTTTAGAAGCAGAATTGTGAAGAAGGCTGCAGCTCAAGGCCACAGTCCATCTCCAAAGACCTGAATGTTCCTGTGTCTACCATGCTTATTTTCATTAATAAGTGTAAAGACCATGGCACTGTGGCTAACGTCCCTAGATGTGGACGGAAAAGAAAAATTGACGAGAGATTTCAACAAAAGATTGTGCGGATGGTGGATAAAGAGCCTCGACTAACATCCAAACAAGTTCAAGCTGTCCTGCAGTCCGAGGATACAAGAGTGTCAACCCGTTTTATCCGTCAGCGTCTGAATGAAAAGGGACTCTATGGCTAGGTTCATACTGCAGGTCTTAATGCACGAATCCGATTTTTTGTGTTTTTCAGACTCGAGTGAGGCGTTAACTTGACGGTCTGAATGGACAAGTTGCATCGAAGTGGACCATTTCAAATCTGATCTGGGTCACTTTCGTACGTGGTTTAAATCTGATCTGGGCCACATTTTTCCAGAATGTCACAGCGGTCTGAACTGTCACATCTCCCAAATCGGAATTCATGCAGCAATTACGTCATCAAAGAGCGCTACGGTAGCAGTGCAGCTGTGTGTTAGCGCTTAGCTTGCCTTGAGCACGGCTTTTTGGGAAGGGTTGGGGTTGACTACAGTCTTTTAAAAAATGGGTTGAGGATAAGCCTGAGAATGATCGGTTTTTTCTCTCTGCTCTATATGAGCAATATTTCAACATTGCTTACACGGCCGAGAGTCGGGGCAAACTATGTGTGTGTGACATGCACAGGCAGTGCGTGCATGCTACCGATCCATATTAACTTTGAATATAAACCTAAATGGGGATTATATATGTCTGTTATTTGTGTCCTTTTTTTGGAAATCAAAATATGATCTCCCTGGAATGACGGATGCCAGCCAGCATGTGTAGATGTTTGTTTTGATGCTTCTACGCATGCGGGTCTTGCTCAGTGCGTGTCGGACTGCGAATTCGTGCACATGCGTAATACTTGAATGGTCTCAATGGACAAAGGCAGTCTGAACGGGTGCGCCAAAAAACAGATATGACAAAAAATCGGATTTGTGCATTAAGACCTGCGGTATGAACCTAGCCTAGCCTACTTCTGACCCAGAGACATAAAAAAGCCAGGCTTGAGTTTGCCAAAACTTACCTGAGAAAGCCAAAAATGTTTTGGAAAAATGTTCTCTGGTCAGATGAGACAAAAGTAGAGCTTTTTGGGAAAAGGCATCAACATAGAGTTGACAGGAAAAAAAACGACGCCTTCAAGAAAAGAACACTGTCCCCACAGTCGAACATGGCGGAGGTTCCCTGATGTTTTGGGGTTGCTTTGCTGCCTCTGGGACTGGACTGCTTGACCGTGTCCATGTCATTATGAAGTCTGAAGACTACCAACAAATTTTGCAGCATACTGTAGGGCCCAGTGTGAGAAATCTGGGTCTCCCTTAGAGGTCATGGGTCTTCCAGCAGGACAATGACCCAAAATACACTTCAAAAAGCATTAGAAAATGGTTTGAGAGGAAGCACTGCAGACTTCTAAAATGGCCAGCAATGAGTCCAGACCTGAATCCCATAGAACACCTGTGGAGAGATCTGAAAATGTAAGTTTGGAGAAGGCACCCTTCAAATCTCAGAGACCTGGAGCAGTTGGCCAAAGAACAATGGTCTAAAATTCCAGCAGAGCATTGTAAGAAACTCATTGATGGATATCGGAAGCGGTTGTTCGCAGTTATTTTATCTAAAGGTTGTGCTACCAAGTATTAGGCTGAGGGTGCCAATACTTTTGTCTGGCCCATTTTTGGAGTTTTGTGTAAAATGATGATTCTTTTTTTTTTCATTCTCTTTTGTGTTTTTTCATTGCAAGCAAAATAAATGAAGATATTACTACCACAAAGTATTTGTAATTGCAGTCATTTTGTGGGAGAAATTTAGCGTTATCAGACAGAATTGCAGGGGTGCCAATACGTTTGGCCAGCAGTGTAGCTCTCCAACCGGACCCTGGTACCTCTGGTCTAATGTGAAAGTGCCCTAAATGTTTCCGCAAGAAAATTAGCAAAAATGGCAAAATTACGTTGTTTTTTGCATCATGTAAAATGTAAATGATTGTATTAAATTTGCACATCATATCGTATGAAATCGATTGAATGCACGGCTGCAAATAATGATTAATATCAGAAATTGCCCCCCAATTGATAACTAATTTGCCGCGTAACATGTGGAAATTGATCCTTTTCCGACTTAAAAGCAGATGTTTTCAAATGTCTTATTTGGATTAAATCACCCCCATTCAGCTGCTTCCCCATCAAATTAGCTCTCCTGCCCGCAGCAGGGGAACGAGTCCGACGAGCTGTAACTTGCTTGCCGCCGGGCGGGTTTCCGATCGGCGAAGCCAATCGACAATCCCGCCACCGTGTGATATGATCCTAGGTAGTTTTGTGTGATTTTTCGCTTCGAAAGCCGAGAAAAAGAATTTGAAACATCACTCTGTTCGGGTTAGCATGTCGGCTAGCTGTCACGCCTCCTCGTTTGTTTATGCCAGGGGTGGGCAAACTATTCCACAAAGGGCCGCAGTGGGTGCGGGTTTTTGTTGGAACCCATTAAGAGGACACCTTTTCACCAATCTGCTATTTTACACGTGCAATCAGTCGATTGCAGTCAGGTGCTTCTCATTTCTGCTGAAACCTCATTGGTTAAACTATCTGTGCTGGGTCAGTTGGAACAAAGACCAGGACCCACTGCGGCCCTCGAGGACCGGTTTGCCCACCCCTGGTTTATGCTTTCCGAAGCCGGGGCAGGGAAATGACAAAAGCGCCGCCTCAGCTGTTAAATCTAAATAAATACCTTGAAGACACTAAAAAAAAAAAAAATTCAAATGTAAATTAGCTCCATCCCATTGACCGCGAAAAACGAGGGATTGCTGTATTAGCACAAAATGTGACTACAGTCCGCATGTAGGTAAAATGCCAAGTGGACAAATTCATTTGATCGCTGCCAAAACTCCCAGTCCAAAGGGATTGGACATCTGTCAGCGTCAATAGAAGCCAACAAGTTAAGTAAGCGTCATGTTTTTACAACCCACTTCTCTTATTTCAGGAACTCCATTTCCACCCCTCGTGTACTCAGAAACTATGCGCACTATGTCTGGGCAACTGCCAGTGAAACTCTTGTCTTGGCAACCGTCCTGTCTTTCCCGCTCTCCTGTCCATAAACAGTTCTTTTTTCCACGTGCAGCACCAAGGATATTCCTTCTTGGGAGTTTCCTTTTGCCTGATATTAATAGTTTTTACTGTAAATGGAGTTCGTTTCAAGAAAAGTGTGTTGCAGAATGCGTTCGAGGAAGTCATTCCTGTATTATTGTGTTGAGAAACAAAACTGCAGTTAAGGGAAGTCGGCTATCGGGGAGGGAGATAGAAAATTGGAGCTCACGCGGCTACCGCATGCCATGCAGGCCATGTCCGGGCTTGTTCCCATCATGTCTGTAAATGATTTGCAGAAAGCAGAATCGCAAGTTTAACCTGCTGCAGCGCACATCCGCCGTGCACTCGCACGTTTCAGCACTGGAACTTTTACCTTGCCTTCGCTTTCTGTTTAAGAAAAACAAAAACAAAAAGAATCCCCTGCATGTTTTCAACCATATTTGAGTGTAGCATTGTTGTGGAAACATACTGAACCATGCAGCACTTTGTGTTGGCATGTACATTTCCACTCATTTCTGCATGTAGTGAGAAGGATGTGCCATTACTTTTGTTGTTCCTCAACTCCAAAATAGTTGATGTGCAACATGATTAAGGATGCTCCTCCACATTTTTCTGAATGACTACAAGTACTCACATTTGAGTATTTGCCGATATGAGTTCAGATAGTTGATAATCATGAGTAACATCTTGCAAATGGAATGAAAGCAGAGACATTGCTTGAGCATGACATGGTTTTATAGTGTATCTTAAAAAAAAAAAAAAAAACAATTACAAATCGGATATGTATTTTGTGTATAGAGTAATCTGAGCAAAACGACCGGAAGTAATCCGTGCGCCATTGCTGGGGTGTGCCACCCGAGCACACACAGCCAGCAGATGCTAGAGTAGGCAACCGTCTGAAAAACGTGATCGCTCCGTATTCAGACAATACGGGGCTGTCCCGAGACTACATTTCCCATGATGCACTGTATGACCTGCGCCACTCACTGATTCTCTGCGAGGTTAAACTCAGCGGTTTTTCAACATCAACACGCTAGTCGTCAGCTGTCAACTGCCAGCGGATCTCGTAACGAACAAACAACTGGAACGATCACCGTGAACAAAAACAACCGAACCGTTTAAGGCAAGGCAAATTTATTTATATAGCACAATTCAACACAAGGCAATTCAACGTGCTTTACATCACATGAAGATAATAAAAATCACATTAAATTACCGTATTGGCGTATTGGCCCGAATATAAGACGGCCCTGATTATAAGACGGCCCCCCTCTTTTTCAAGACTCAAGTTTAAAAAAAGACGTTTTGAACACCAAATTAATTTTTATACAGAAAATAATTACAGTACATCTGGAACAAATAATTATAACAATGTATTTGAGAGAAAAAGCATGTTATTTTGCCTCATTCAAATCTTAATATCTGAACATTTAAATATGTAAACTAAAGTGCAATCACATTCGTAAATGAATGGCTTCAGGTTTTTGAAATGTAAATAAACCAATCTATTGTGATAAAACAACAAAATTGCAATAACTGCGTTAACCATCAAAGTGAGGTCTACCTGTAACTGCAGTCTTGAAACAAATCTGAATAAGGAAAAACATTGCAATAAAAGAATGCAAACTGGTTAAACTTGAGAGTAGCTGAGATCTGTCATGACAGAACATTACTCCTCAAATTCAGCATTCGCTTCAATGATATCTGGCGCCATCTAGCGTAGTGAACGGGTACAATGTCTAGACCCCGAATGTAAGACGACTCCCACATTTTCAGTCTTATTTCAATGCAAAAAACACAGTCTTATATTCGGGCCAATACGGTAATAGAACGTAAAAACAAAGCCAATCGAAACCGGAAATAAAATTATATATAAAGATCGCATTTAATCACGAATAGAATAAGAAAAAAATAAAAAATACTGCTACTACTACTAATAATTGAAATCAGCAATGGAAATAAAGCACAAGAAGAATGCAGTAGGTGGAAATGCAAAATTAAAAATAAATAAAATAAAAAATTTAAAAAAAGCAATGAATAATTTGGCTTCAAATTTGCTAACGTGCACTTTGCAGGACAAGAAGACAGTCATTTTGGATCATATAAACACTTTTGATGGGCTCTAATTGGCAGAGAACAAGAATGGCATTGGGTTTCTCACCTATTTAATATTCTGCGCTTAGCTGTCTTTCAAATCACTCGTGCAATGTGTGTGTGTTTTTTTAAAACATTTTTGGAATATAGTTTGTGTTTTATTTAAGAATAGCAATTTATTGCGTTTGAATGGGTGATATATATTAGGATGTATTGTACTGGGGGGCGTAAAATATAAATTTTGAGTGATGCTGTGACTTGCAGCCCCGTTTTACTGCAAATTTGCAGTAGTTGTTGGGACACCTCTCTGTTATTGAGAGTGTTGGTACGCTCCGTCAGCCGCAACGAAGGGGCTACGATTGACGTCATCACTCAAAATGAATATCTCAATATCTATAAAACAATAGCAGCACAAACAAAAACAAATTATAGCACAAGAAAAGCATAAACGATTGACACAATTTTTAATCAAAATGGGAGGTTGGTTGACTTATAAAAGAATTCTTAATATTTTAATGGAGCTTTGCAAGGCAAGGCCCAGATAGTAAAATTCCGTTTTTTGTTTTGTTTTGTTTTGTTTTTTTTGAATGACATTTCCTCGGTGTGCCGCACAGCCAAAACCGTTTGATCAACCGTCACCGTTCAAATACAAAAGTGACCGTAATTTTCACACGACACAGGGAATTTTTGGAATGACCACCCAAAAATTCTCAGTTTGCTCGTAAACGCTGTTTTATTAGGGGGAAAAAAATTTCAAAATGTATCTTGTCCTACAGTTTTTGACACAATCTCATAAATTACACATTAAAAATTCCAGGAAAGTAAGGGGCATAAAGGTTGTATACAAAATTTGGCAAAAACTGACAGTTCCCCCCAAAATTTGCCCAAAACTGTCCCATTCATTTCTAATGGGATGCCATTGACAGCCATGTATGTCCAAATTTCCCATTCATTTTCTTTTTTTTTTTTTTATTTTTATTTTTTTTTTTTTTTAAAACCTGTCCTGTTCAGCTGTTTGACACAGAGAATGGAAGTCTAAGTGCCCGGATTCTGAACAGTGTTAATGTTTCACATTGAGAGTCTGACATACTCCCATTGTGATCATTGAAAATACCTTTTTATTATGACAAAGCAGCGAACAGGAAGGGATTATGGGGGGACAGAAGAAAAGAAATACAAGAGAAGAAAGAAAAGAAACACATACACAAACAACAACAGGAAATGCATTGAACATCTAAACTACTTACTAATATGCTGGTGCTATCGTCAGCGAGATGTATTTCCGGTTTACACCATGTGGGGGCCTATTGGCCAGTGAAAGAGGAGAATGGGGGTGGGGGTGTCTATAAGACTATAAGCTAAGTGATTGAAAGGGGTAGAGTGTACACAAATCAGTTCTGTGATCTAGAACCCAGTAATCGTGTGAATCTCTTATGAGTGTAAGCCCGTTGGCGACCAACCCTACGCCGCCACATCACCAATCCCGGCACCGGAACCCCCAACCCGAGCATGCCCTACCACATCCAGCAGCACGCAAGCCCCACCGGGCACGCGACAGCCACGCAGACGGGCGGAGAAACCGCGCGGGCGCCAACCCAGGGCCACGGCCCCCACCCAGCCAGCCCGGGGAGGGAGGGCGGGCGGGGGGATGGGGGGGCCATGCGCAGCCAGCCCATCCCTCCTCCCGCCGCCCAGCAAAGGAGCCACCGTCCCCCCCCCCCCGGGACCCAGGGTGGTCCCCTGGGCCACCCACGCGCCCATCAACCGGCCTTCAGGGATGGCAGGAGGGGACGCATCACCAACCCCACGCCTACACCCACCCCCGCCCGCCCACCCGGGCCACGAGCCACAGCCACAGCCCCCCAACCGGCACGGCACGCCACGGGACCCCCAGCGGCCCACCCAGCCCCAGGCAAGGCAGGGTCCCCCGCCGGTGCAGGCGACACCCCGCTGATACACCGGCGCCCAGCCAGCGACCCGCGACGGGGCGCAGGGCGGATGCCCAGCCAGAGAAGAGAGGGGAAGGCGGAGGCAGGAGAATGCCCAGGAACTGCCACGGGGCAATGCAAGATCGGAGACCCGACCCCCCAACCCACTCCCGCGGCCGGCAGCCGAGGCAGAGGGGAGGCCACACCCCGGGAGCCACGCCATATAGAAAAAGTGTGGGACCCACCTACCACCCTATTACTGTGGCTGCCAGGTTCCCGACTGGCAGCCATCACCCAGCACCGTGATGGGGGTGTGAGGGGAGGGTAGTGCAATGTATGCATTAAAATAGGAGAGCTTGGCTTGGGGCAGTGGGACCGCAGCATGGAGTTTCTGTCCAGCCGCCCGTCCCACCGCCCTTTGCCGGAGCTCTCCTGTGGAGTATGATGTGTGTGGTGCATTTAAAAAAGGTGCAGGGATGGCGGGGCCTGTGGTGAGGAGGCAGCCGTGAGGCCCCCCCCCAACAGGTCCCAACCATCCCACAACCTTGGTGTGTGGTGCATTAAAAACGGGGGGGAGTCGGGCTGGGACTGTAAAGCCCCGTCCCAACTCTCCCCGGAGAAATGTATGAGCATGCAGGTGCCAGGGTGAAAAATATTTTTATATTTTCCCATTCATTTTCAATGGCAGGAAAACAGGTCCTTCTAATTTTTGACCTGACAGCCCATTGACATTCAACTCGCGCCCAAGTACATTGATACCATTGACAGCCATGCACTTCGATGCCATTGACGGCCATGTACGTCCAAATTTCCCATTCATTTTTCAATGGCAGAAAACCTGTGTGGTGGTGATTTTTGACCAAAAATTTACCATTACAGACAATTGACATTCAACTGGAGCCCAAATAAGTTGATTAAGTGGAAGTAACCTGATATCAACAGGACGTGTCCCCGAAATGTCCCCCTAATCAACAGCAAGCGACCTGATAGATCTGTATATACCTCAGCAAAGCCCCATTGTAATTTTTAAAGAAATTGCAGTTTCTAGTTTTTATATAAATTTGTTTATGATGGGGGGGCCAACTTCAGGGAGGTGTCTTCCAAATCTTTTTTAGAGTGAAATTGGTTCACTTGAAATATCAAGTTAGGCAATGGTTTTTTTTTTCTTTTTTTATGTATATTGACATTTAACCTACCGTAGTCAAGCGTTAGAAACAACTATTTGAAAAATGTGTTTTGTGTAAAGTTTCGCAATTTGGTGGCCAATTAACCACCCGTGCATGTTTTCATCATGTACATTTGTACAGGAATAGTTTGCTATTGTGCTTATAGGTTGCAGATGACTAACATAATGAACAACATAATCGGAGGTCAAATAATCATGGGATGTAATTTGAGCATGCAGGTGACCATAATAAAGTCGCTTGCGAGCTTAGGTGGCGCCCAGCCAAACAAATAATGTCACTTCTGGGAACAATGAAGCAAGAGGAAGTGTGGAAGGTGAAGTGACGTTGTTGTTCATTACCTCCAATGTGTTTATGGCCTTCGGCTGCAGAACATGACAATAAGCGCGCAGGACTGTTTGTCTTTTTTGTCATTGTTACAAAAAGCCAAGTGTCTTAAAATGTACATCTGTACAGCATTAGGGAAGTTCCTAATTAAGTGAAAGAGATTGGGTTTTTAAACTATATTTATTATGGGTGTGGCTTAATTGAGTTCATTTCGATTAAAAATGAACACATTTTAATCACTTGTTGCTTTTGAACTCTTCCCGTGCCTTCGATAGATGTGCAATCATGTGGCTCTTAGAATGAAATGAAAACTTTTTTAATTTGAGTTTGTCACTAGTCGACGTCCATAGAATTTGAATTGGCTGGGCTGACAGTAATCCTTCACTGCCAGCCTATCCCAGTTCAAATGGATCGGATGTTTATTGCCGCCAATTTCGGCTAATGTTATTTCACGAAATAAGCTTCAAGCCGTACAGAAAAGTCTTTTGCCGTCAATGCTACTGAAATATTACACATAAATGATGGTAAAAGTATGACTGCTTTTGTGTGTTGCAGTGTTGATTGCTCAGCATGTCTTCAAAGGCTCACAGTTCCAATAACATCGCCCATGCTAGACGGACTGTGCAGCAGCTGAGGATAGAGGCCAGCATCGATAGGATAAAGGTACGTTTTGTACACTAAAGACATTTACATTATGTTTAGAAACAGAGGGACAGAAACATTGAAGCGCATTGGAATCAATGACATTCATTCTATTCAATATTTTGAAGATTACACCCCATGATGTGTAAAATAAAAATGTTTAGCCACAACTTGATTCATCACCTTATTACTTTTCATCCTTCACACAGCCGCTGGACACAGAAATGTTGTTTAATCCATCTGCAGGCAACCGGGAGATTGATTTTTGATTGATCGATGATTTTACGACACTGTCCGGGTGTGCGCTGGTCCTCATGAGAAAGGCAGTCTTTCTTAAGACAAAACACTACCCGCTTTTGTCCACCGGCGTCTAGGCATGTGGCGATATGATATTCTGACGGTATGATAACCTTAAGCCAAAATATCACGGTTTCACGGTCTTGCAATTACAGCTCAAAAATGTGTTACTTTGAGATCTTGGTTTTAAAAAAAAAAAAAAAAATCCATTGAACTGGGTTTTGATTTTTCAAAAGATTGGAACATAAGGATAATGTAAAAGACATTTAAAAAAATAACAAAATATTTGAAATAAAATTAAAATAAATGCAGTCTTTTAGGTGAGCCTAAACCCACAGCTCGACATTATTATTTTTGTGGCCCTGCGCGACCATCTGTAACTTTTCTGTAGCCGAAGTAATCCCATACCAGCGATTTCGTTTTCTTCGATGGGGGAAAAAGTTCAGGAGTTTCACCTTATCCAGCCATCGTGTAGCACAGCTGACTCACTGACACTGAGCAACAACCGGTGGGGTAGGGTTGAGCCTTACAGCTGCAAGGGAAAGATTTCTCCATGCATTTTTGGAACATAAAAAAATAGCTAATACCTTAGGGACGGTATAACTGAAAATTTTTGCGGTTTTAAAACCTTGACGTTTTCATACCACGGTATACCTTGAAAATTGTAATTGGCACATGTCTACCAGCGTCGCTAAAATCGACCAAACCTGAAAAATTACCAAGTGTTTCTTTTACAAATTGTTCAAATACAAATCACTACAAAAAATTGCTGAATACAGTGATCCCACTCACTCTCGCTCCCTCCGTCTCCCTGATCTTTGTTGGTCAGGCAGTGCACTGGAGTTTCTTAAAGTTAACGATGATTGATTGCATAAGATGTTGGGTTTGATCTTGACAGGGACACGTACTTCAAAAAGTGCCGCATGCGTCAATCATTATTTAACTTGTTAAACAGTTGCTCTGGCAACTCATTGTGTGTAAGTGAGCAGCTGTAGCGGATTTGAGTGGACTCACTCAATGAAGCGTTTCATAAAGACAAGCATTTTTGTACTTTATTCTTGTTAAAAAATAATTCGGTGGGACAGTAACATGTTTAAAACATATCATAATTATTCCATTTGAAGTGCTTAAAAAACATTTATTAAAATATACTGTATATCTACATATATTTTTTCTTAATTTTACTTTGGGGAAAAAAGTGAAAAAAAAAACATGCCTTATACTGTATGTATCTCTTTCTAAAGTTTGAATAAATACATTGAACACACACACAAAAAATGTGGGGGTCGGTGCGCTACTTATTGGTTTTTCACCTTTCGCAGCGGGTTCTGGTCCCCATTAAGAGCAAAAAACGATGGATCACTGTATACTTCTAAACTAAATAACGAATGCATAAACAAACATATTAGCTCAAACAGAAACTTACCTTATGTTGGTTTTAACAAGGGAGCAGCTGTATTCAGCCATGTTAGATATTATTTATTTATTTATTGTTGCCACTAGAGGGCAGTATACCCACCCAAATCAATAAAAGTAAATGCAAACCCTTTCAAAACAAACCATTACTACGCCACTCTAATTAAACTAATCCTCGTAGCAGCAAAATTTGATTCGAAGCTTTTTTCTAATCGAATTACTCTAGTTAATCGATTAATCCATGCTGCTCAAAAAAATACAATAATTATTAATATTTTGTCACACCAGTATTGTTTTTCGCATCCATTTTAATTTTAGGCTTAGTCTTTTGGACGAAAATAATTATTCGTCTTAGTCATATTTTAGTCATATCAAAATGTGTTTGTCTTCGTTTTAGTCAACGAAAACTCAGATGTTTCATCTAGTTTTAGTCGACAATTCTCAAAATGCTTTCGTCTGTAAACTTAAATAAATTGATTCCAACAATTTCGAATGAACATGACAAGCGAGCACATAACTGTACAGTCTACAAGGACATCACCATTTTTATGATGATAATACACACTCAGCAAGAAAACAGCACATTATTTGCAATTAATTAAAGTCACCTGGATGCCATGAACTGAATGTAAAATGTTTTCCAAGAGTTTAAGAAGAAACTGAGTCACCGTGCTAAATGCTAATGCTAACGAGAACACTCTGCAAATGCTACAAGTCAGTTTAGTGTGTGTTGATCACTCAGCACAGACCTTTAAAGGCTAAAGCAACACGGTATACCCAAGACAAGAAAGCAAAAGTAGCCAGCAGCCCTCCCTGCACAGAGAGCGCCAGTGGGCAACACGGGACAAGTCTTTGAAAGTGTCCAACCCGCGTCATTCTCGGGACATCACTACATGCGTGAAAGCAATAATAGTAATAGTAATAGAGTAAACACTGCGTCACCTTACATGGGAATTTCCCTGGATATGTGTGTGAAAAGGGCATGTGTCACACGTAGTAGAATTTATACAACCCCTAGAACAAAGTATGGAATCACCACTCTTGGACGAGCACTCACTCAGACATTTTATCATGTAGAACAAACTCAGATAAAAAGTTTGAAAAAATAATGAATTAGTTAAAAAGTGCAACACTTTAGCATTCAGAAACACTAAAAGAAATGAATAAAAAACATTGTGGTGGTCAGTAAATGTTACTTTTATAGAGCAAGTGCAGGGAAATATATATGGAATCACTCCATTCTGAGGAAAAAAATACAAAATCATGAGAAACAAACAAAGAAATAATAATCAAAACACATCTGGAGTATTTACAGTAGTAGCACCACTTCTGGCTTTTATGACAGCTTGCAGTCTCTGAGGCATGGACTTGATGATTATTCATCAATTTGGTGCTAACTCTTTGATTGCAGTTGCCAGATCATCCTTGCAGGTCGGAGCATTGCTGTGGACCATTTTTTTTCTTTTTCCAATTTCCACCAAAGGTTTTCTATAGGGTTGAGATCTGGGCTTATTTACAGTGCCTTGCAAAAGTATTCAGCCCCCTTAACCCTTGCAACCTTTCGCCACATTTCAGGCTTCAAACATAAAGATATAAAATTTTAATTTTTTGTCAAGAATCAACAACAAGTGGGACACAATCGTGAAGTGGAACAAAATTTATTGGATAATTTCAACTTTTTTAACAAATAAAAAAACTGAAAAGTGGGGCGTGCAATATTATTCGGCCCCCTTGCGTTAATACTTTGTAGCGCCACCTTTTGCTCCAATTAAAGCTGCAAGTCGCTTGGGGTATGTTTCTATCAGTTTTGCACATCGAGAGACTGACATTCTTGCCCATTCTTCCTTGCAAAACAGCTCGAGCTCAGTGAGGTTGGATGGAGAGTGTTTGTGAACAGCAGTCTTCAGCTCTTTCCACAGATTCTCGATTGGATTCAGGTCTGGACTTTGACTTGGCAATTCTAACACCTGGATACGTTTATTTTTTAACCATTCCATTGTAGATTTGGCTTTATGTTTTGGATCATTGTCCTGTTGGAAGATAAATCTCCGTCCCAGTCTCAGGTCTTGTGCAGATACCAACAGGTTTTCTTCCAGAATGTTCCTGTATTTGGCTGCATCCATCTTTCCGTCAATTTTAACCATCTTCCCTGTCCCTGCTGATGAAAAGCAGGCCCAAACCATGATGCTGCCACCACCATGTTTGACAGTGGGGATGGTGTGTTCAGGGTGATGAGCTGTGTTGTTTTTACGCCAAACATATCGTTTTGCATTGTGGCCAAAAAGTTCAATTTTGGTTTCATCTGATCAGAGCACCTTCTTCCACATGTTTGGTGTGTCTCCCAGGTGGCTTGTGGCAAACTTTAAACGAGACTTTTTATGGATATCTTTGAGAAATGGCTTTCTTCTTGCCACTCTTCCATAAAGGCCAGATTTGTGCAGTGTACGACTGATTGTTGTCCTATGGACAGACTCTCCCACCTCAGCTGTAGATCTCTGCAGTTCATCCAGAGTGATCATGGGTCTCTTGGCTGCATCTCTGATCAGTTTTCTCCTTGTTTGAGAAGAAAGTTTTGAAGGACGGCCGGGTCTTGGTAGATTTGCAGTGGTCTGATGCTCCTTCCATTTCAATATGATGGCTTGCACAGTGCTCCTTGAGATGTTTAAAGCTTGGGAAATCTTTTTGTATCCAAATCCGGCTTTAAACTTCTCCACAACAGTATCTCGGACCTGCCTGGTGTGTTCCTTGGTTTTCATAATGCTCTCTGCACTTTAAACAGAACCCTGAGACTATCACAGAGCAGGTGCATTTATACGGAGACTTGATTACACACAGGTGGATTCTATTTATCATCATCGGTCATTTAGGACAACATGGATCATTCAGAGATCCTCACTGAACTTCTGGAGTGAGTTTGCTGCACTGAAAGTAACGGGGCCGAATAATATTGCACGCCCCACTTTTCAGTTTTTTATTTGTCAATAAAGTTTAAATTATCCAATAAATGTTGTTCCACTTCACGATTGTGTCCCACTTGTTGTTGATTCTTGACAAAAAAATTAAATTTCATATCTTTATGTATGAAGCCTGAAATGTGGCGAAAGGTTGCAAGATTCAAGGGGGCCGAATACTTTTGCAAGGCACTGTATAGGCCATGACATTGACTGGATGCGTCTTTCTCCAAGGAATGCTTTAACAGTTTTAGCTCTGTGGCATGATGCATTGTCATCCTGGAAAATGACAAACATATTTCCAATTGAAGGGACAAGAAAGCTGTCTAAAATTTCAATGTACTTGTGCATTTATTGAAGATTTAACCACAGCCATCTCCCCAGTGCCTTTGCCTGGCATGCAGCCCCATATCATCAAGGACAGAGGGGAATTTTGATGTTTTTTTTCAGGCAGTCATCTATGTAAATGTCACTGGAACAGCACCAAACAAAAGTTCGAGCATCATCACCTTGTACAATGCAGATTCTTGACTCATTACACCTTGTCCAATGCAGATTCTTGATTCATCCAGTCAATGTCATGGCATTCAAATTGCCCAGATCTCAACTAGAGGATTTCCAAAAAATCGATTATTACACGCATCGCGATTCGACACGTGACGATTCGATTACGGTTCATAAAGGTTCAAAAACGATGTTTTTCCCTCATAACTGTATGACAGCCGCTCGTAGATACGTCTGCCGCCGGGCACCGTTAACAGGCGCACGTTATGATGGATGCTGCTGGTTACTGAGAGAGAGACATACTCCTTTTGAAAAGACTGGAAAATTTGTGTATGAGAGAGGAAGGTACAGAAGCGGAACACGGTGGTTGCGCTTTTGTGCGCAAGTTATTTTTTTTGAGTAAGAGGGGAAGAGAGATACTTCGTTGCTCCTTGTCATTTAAAGAGCATATGACACGAGAAAAAAAGTCTTAAATGGCATTATTATGTGAATTAGAATCATATTTTGAGACGATTCGACTATATACAACAATTTAGAAAAGCACAGATGACGAGAAATTAGTCTTTTAATCTGCCGGTTAGCCACGCCTACCATTATAGGGCTTTAGCGTCCCCAACAGGTGGATGACGTCAGCGGTAGACTGGGCTCATCGGTTTTACTATTCAGCCCATTGAGGGGGAATTATTCAGAACGAGGAAAACGCGACGAAGAGAGCCGCAAAATGTCATTGTTTCTGTCTCTTTACTTCAATATTTTTAAAGGATATTCTTTTTATCCAAGTATTTTCCCCAATAGCTATATAAATGGCTTGAGAAGGACCAGTCAGCCCGTCGAGGGGGAACTATTCACAACGAGGAAAACGCGACGAAGAGAGCAGCAAAATATCATTGTTTCTGTCTCTTTACTTCAATATTTTTACAGGATATTCTTTTTATCCAAGTATTTTCCCCAATTGCTAAATAAATGGCATGTTCATGACAAATAACAGTCTTGTGCTGAATGGAATATGAAATGATAAAAATGCATTTATTCAGGACGACATGGCAAAATTACTCCATAATGGTCAAAAATGTCGACTTCACCTTTACTGTCGCACCTCCCGAACGATATTTTATGACACCTAAATCGGACATATGTCATTTCCCTTCCCCGGCTTCGGAAAATGTAAACAAACCAGAAGTCGTGACAGCTAGCTGACATGCTAACCCGAACCGAGTGATGTTTCAAAGTCTTCGAAGTGGAAAATCACACATAACTATCCTGGATTATTTGACATGACGACCCGGTTGTCGATTGTCTCAGTGGATCGGCAAACCGCCCGGCGGAGAGCAATTTACAGTTCGTTCCCCGGAGGAGGGTGGCTGGATTTGTTGTGCAGCTAATGTGCTGCTGCTAATTAGCATTAGGAGACCTTTTTACATGCCTATCAATGATCAAACGTAAGTAGTCCTTCATTTAAAGGAAGTTTGTAGTGTTTACTTTGTAATCGCTGTATTCGTATTTGACATAATACAAAACAAGATGTTTACTCACTTCCTCATAAGTCCAATGGTCCCACAGTAAATATCCACGGTGAATGGGAACCTTTTGAAACTCCCAAAAGGTGCATACGCCTCTCCCTCATACAGAATGATTTTTCTGCAGCCGTTTGGCTGGCGTGATGCGAAAAATAAACGTATTAATCCGCAAAATCAGCTGAATCCTTCGTCCTCAAACACAACAGTACACTGTAGCGTGAAGAGGACGTCTTCTACCGTACACGTCACAGCGCCCTCCTCCTCAATGCAAGACCGAAGCCGGAAATCACTCATTTTCATGGCGCGGGATTCAAAAAACTAAATAAAAATAGCGATCGCTTCCACACACATCCAAGCGGCCCATATCATTCAGGGGCGTAAAATACCGCGTGTATTATGAAATAAACATGCTTTTTCGTGTCACAGGCACTTTAAATGTCCAGCAGTAGTTTTAAGGCATTTCAATTGAAAAATGTCCCGAGTGTGTTGCTAAGACCCGTGTGCATCTAAAAGAGGTGAGTACACCAACCCACTTCTGTTTAGACTTTATTGTTGTTGTTTTTGAGATGTTAATAGTTAGCGCCAAGCGCTAAGCTAATTCGCTAATTCGTTAACGTGTATTTCATATGCAGAATGTGTAAAACCATGATTAAGTACAGCGGTAACACTACAAACATGTGAAACAGTACAAAATTATGTGAAAACAAAGTATGTTGGTTAAAAGAAGTCTTATTTCTAAAGACACTTTGTTTCCAGAAAAATGTGGAATTCATTCCACCTGTGTAAATGTTATTGTATTGTTGATAGAAATAAGTGCTCCCATTAAAATAGTTAATGTTTTTGCACTTTCTTGCAGCTTAAGGGCAGCTTTTTGTTGTATGGGCATGTTTGCATCGTTCCTGTTGAATCATTAGGATATTTTAAATAAATAATGGACATAAATTTGTTTGGCTATTGTATTAAGTAGTAATGTATGATGCATCGATACTTGTGATGATCGCGATAATCGCGATAACCACGATCATCGTCAATACTGCAATCATCATTTAATAATCGGATCGTAGCACCCTGAATCGTAATCGAATCGAATCGTGGGGTGCCTAAGATGGCACACCCCTAATCTCAACCCTATTGAAAACCTGTGGTGGTAATTGAAAAAAATGGTCCACAGCAAGGCTCTCACCTGCAAGAATGATCTGGCAACTGCAATCAAAGAGAGTTGGCACCAAACTGATGAAGAAAACTCATCGAGTCCATGTCTTTGAGACTGCAAGCTTTTATAAAAGCCAGAGGTGGTGCTACTAAATACAAGAGATGTGTTTTGATTGTTATTTCTTTGTTTGTTTGTTTCTCATGAGTTCATATTTTTTTCCTCAGAATGGAGTGATTCTATATATATTTCCCTGCACTTGCTCTTAAAAGTAACATTTACTGACCACCAAAATGTTTTTTTATTCATTTCTTTTAGTGTTTCTGAATGCTAAAGAGTTGCACTTTTGAACTAAGTCATTTTTTCCCAAGCTTTTTATCTGAGTTTGTTCTACATGATAAAATGTCTGAGTGAGTGCTCGTCCGAGACTGGTGATTCCATACTTTTTGCTAGGGGTTGTAGCAGGAATTCAAAGGTTTGTTTACTAGTAACTGAGCAAGTAGATCTTAGAGTGTGCTTAAAGATGCTTGTTTTTCCACTTGTAGGTATCCAAGGCCTCGGCGGACCTTATGACTTACTGCAACGTTCACGCCAAAAACGACCCTCTCCTCATGGGCATCCCCGCCTCAGACAATCCCTTTAAGGACAAAAAACCCTGCACAATATTGTAGGATGGATACCACTCGACCTTATGCTTTTTCTCTCTGTCTCTCTCTTTTAGTTTTTTTTTTTTTTTTTTTTTTTGTGCTTATTAATGTTGCTGTGTTCTGTTTGTCGGGAGGATTGAGGGCTGGACTGCGATCGTTTCATTACCTAGAGCCGGCTCGTGTTTTCGTGGTAACAAATTACTGACGCAACTTTTGGATTTTTTTGTTGTCTTCCTGTGCACTTTTTGTATGACAACAGGTGGTTTCTCGGTTTAGTGACTTGGCCAAATGGGCGGCGACTGTTATCATCTCTTTTGGGTAGAACGGATTAACAATTGTGACTGGCTCAGATGGTCGAATTCAGGGTTTTTTGGTCAAGCTTGTACGAATGACAATCCACATTCCATGTCATCTGAAAACATTGATTTTTTTTTTTTTTTTTTTAAGTTTGTGCGTAACTCATAAATGTAATTATAGAATTGGTCGTATGATTAAAAGTCATAGCTTGAGAACGACGTGTATTTTACTATTACAAGTGGTGCCTTGAGATATGCGTGCCTTCCCTTTAGGATTTTTTTTTTTTGTCTTGAGATATGAGCAAAAATGTCAAAAGTCCAGCTGCCATCAATTGACATTGGCTTCCTTCTAGAGGAAGTAGAATATACTCGAGACGATTGAGTTTTTTGCTTTTATGTTCAATGTTTGCAGGTTATGTGGTGAGCAAATGTTCACATAATGAAATAAAGTGTGTTGTATTTCTATTAATTTCAAAGGCGAGTGATGATTTGAGATACGGAACAACTTAAATGATCTCAAGGCACCACTCTTCTTGAGTGCACACCATGTTGTCAATCTCCAAAAAGAAAGTGAAACCAATTTTCTCTCACTCTTTCCAGCCTTACTTGCCTCGTATTCTGAAGAACACGTACTTACTGGGAGAACTGTGTTTTTTTTTTTTTTTGATCGACGGGATGAAACCTTAACGTGCCATCTTTGTATTTTGTGTGCGGTGCAAAAACTCGCCTGTGTCTAACTGTCAATTCCTCTTATTTGCAATAATTCCCATAAACGTCTTAAGAAATGTTGACCACCGTGTCATCATTTCTGCACATTAAGCAACTAGGCTGTACAAGTGTACCCTTTGATAAACTGTCAAAATGTGCATTCTGAGGAACGTCTTGGTTATTCATGTACCGACCGCCCTTTCTATGAAGTCGAGCGTTCCTGTCATTGTTCTAATATCTCAATAAAGATGTGTTGTGTCAGAGGATTGATGTTTGAAATACAGTCATTGTGGTTTTTTCTTCACTTTTTTGTCCTGGGTGAGATCAGAAAAATATGTTTACACTTATGTTAAGGTATTAAATGTCAAGCGTCCAATTGTTTTGAACAACTCACGTTTACTTACAGCTCATTCCACATGATTTCATATTATTTCACATTTCCGTATTGTTTTCTTAAGCATAGCAGCAATCACATGCAATTTCTCTTGCAACAGGATCATCAGGTTTTTCTGTTTGTGATATTTCAAGTATGACCTAAAATCTTACATCAGTCTTGTGATATTAGGTACTTTTTGTTTTTGTTGTTGAATCACAGGCACATTGCAGCATTTTGAAGGGAAAAAAAGGGGGGTGTCATTCAAACAGGGAAGGTGGAAGTCATTCACAGCAGGGGGTGCTGAGGATCTTTTTTAGTTTTTCTCCGTTCAAAAACTTTTTGTCATGCTCGTGCATTTTCTCCATACAAGGCGTGCACAATGGCAGTACGCACGCATGCTGGATATTTTACGTTCTACTACTAGGCTACTACAAAGACCATTCTATTTCACCTACACCTTATAAAGCAAGTCCCCCGCAGCTAGACAGTGCAATGACACACAAACACATTTGAAAACTAAAAGGTCCAATAAGCCTCGGTTTAACGCCCCCGCCATTAACAAATAGTGCCTTATTCAACGTGAGCCAGTTGCAAGCAAGGTGCCAGGTGGTGACCATGCTATTAAAAAAAAAACATTTACAACATATACAGTGAGGAGCAGACGTATTTTCACCCCTTTTGATTTTGCAAGTTCAAGCACTTAGAAAATAGGAGGGAGAGGTCTGACATTTCAATCATTGATGCATTTCCACTTATAGAGACATAATCTAGAAAGAAAGAAAAAATCCGGTACTCACATTGTATGATTTTTCAACAATTTATTTGTTATTTACTGGGGTATTTGTTCCCCTGAGAAAATCAGTGGTAATATTTAGTGCAGAAGCCCTTGTTCGCAACTACAGAGGTCAGATGCTTTCTGTAGTCCCTCACCAAGTTTTCACATATGGAAAAGGGCATTTTGGCCCATTCCTCCACACAAATCTTCTCTAGATCTGTCAGGTTTTGGGGCTGTCATTGAGAAACACGAAGTTTCAGCTCCATCCAAAAATTTTCTATTGGATTGAGGTCTGGAGACTGGTTAGGCACTCCTGAACCTTGATATGCTTTTCACGCAGCCAGTCCTTGGTCAGCTTGGCTGTGTGCTTCGGATCATTGTCTTGTTGGAAGATCCATCCATGACTCATCTTCAAGTCTCTGACTGGGGGAAGGAGGTTGTGGCTCAAAATCTGACAATACATTCCACCCTCATCCTCTGCTTAACACAGTACAGTCATCCTGTCCCCTTTGCTGAAAAGCAGCCCAAAATTATGAGGTTTCCACCCCCATACTTCACAGTGGGGATGGTGTTCTTGGGATTGTACTCATCCTTCTTTTTCCTCCACCCACGACGAGTAAAGTTTACACCAAAAAGTTCTGATTTGGTCTCATCTGACCACATGACTTTCTCCCATCATTCAGATGATCCGTGGCAGACTTCAGACGGGCCTTCACATATACTGGCTTCAACAGGGGAACCTTCTGAGCAATGCATGATTTTAAACCATTGCCCTATAGTGTTCTACTGACAGTAGCCTTTGAAACTGTGCATTCAGCTCCATTCGGGTCATTGACCAGCTTGTGCCGTGTAGTTCTTGGCTGAGCCCTCACTTTTCTCATCATGAGTGATGCCCCACGAGGAGAGATTTTACATGGAGCCCCAGTCCGAGGTAGATCATCCGTCATGTTTAGCCTTTTCCATTTTCTAACAATTGCTGCAACTGCTGATTTATTCTCATCAAGCTCCTTTCCAACTGTCCCATAGCCTTTTCCAGCTTTGTGGAGCTCAACATTTTTTTTCTCTGGTGTCTTTGGAACGCTCTCTGGTCTTGCCCATGGTAGCAGTTGGATTATGACTCACTGTGGGGTGCACAGGTGACAATAAAGAGCTTAAACGGCTGGTGAGAAGGTGGTTACTCATGGGGTAAAGTTAGACTTTTTAAAAAAAAATTTAGACTTACAACTCCTGAAATCATAATTATTGCGTATTTTCAAGGGTACAAATACTTATGAACCCCAGTAAATTACAAATAAATCATTGAAAGATCATACAATGTGAGTTCTGGATTTTTTTTAAAATCATGTCTCTATAAGTGGAAATGCGTCTATGATTGAAATTTCAGACCTCTACCTATTTTCTAAGTGGGTGAACTTGCAAAATCACAAGGGGTGCAAATACTTCTGCTCCTCACTGTATATTTAATCCCCAAAGTTGAATACCCTATTGTTTCTATGTTTCATTTGTTGATTTATTTTACCCCTGCCCCCCAAAAATCTACCAAAACACTTTTTCTTCTCCCCAACACCAGGGGGTGCTGCAGAACCCTCACCTCCCCACTTCTCGCGCCACTGCATCCAACTGTATGAAATGTTTCAGCAACAAAATTGTCAAAAACAAAAATTGTGTTTTTACAGGTTTGTACTAATACCGGCTTCAATATGGCACCAAAATTGGTATAAATTCCAACCATCATATAAGCATTTTTTGTATTTTTTTCCCATTATTGGTATCTGATACAGCCCAGCTGGGTATGGTAACTGGTATCCGATGCCCAAAAAAGCTATCGGAACAAGACTATTTAAAAATCCCAAAAACATTTGGGGGTGAAATTTTATTGTTTTTCATTCATTAGCACCGCCACATTTAGGTGAAAGAAGTTATGCATTCAGGTACGTATGCATGCCTGTTTGTAGGTTTTTGTACAGGATAACTCGAGAACGAATAAAGGGATTATTCGTCAGAAAAGGAACTTTACGATAGCCCAAGAAGGACTAAAGGCGTCATTATCAAACTTGCAGGATCAGTTTGTCATATGAAATGTAAGAGGTGATTTTATGTTGGGGTACTGATGTCAAAGGTCAGAAAAGGAATTCTTTGAAAACTCAAGAATGGATAAAGGGATTATTATCAAATTGGCAGGGTATGTATTTTGAACCGGAACAGGTGATTAAAATTTGGGGGTAATGAGGTCAAAGGCCAAAGAGGTCAGAAAAGGATTTTTGCGATAACAGGGATGATCATTAAACATGCAGGATATATTTTTTAATATGAAAAATAAGAGGTAATTATAGTTTGGGGTCATTAGGTCAAGGTTTATGGATGTCAGAAAAGGGAGTCAAAGGTCAGAAAAGGAATTCTTTGAAAACTCAAGAACGGATGAAGGGATTATTATCAATTTGCAGGGTATGTTTGTATTTTAAACCGGAACAGGTGATTAAAATCTGGGGGTAATGAGGTCAAAGGGCAAAGAGGTCAGAAAATGAATTTTGCGATAACAGGGATGATCATTAAACTTGCTGGATATATATTTTTTAATAAGAAAAATAAGAGGTGATTATAGTTTGGGGTCATTAGGTCAAAGGTTATGGATGTCAGAAAAAGGAGTGCCCACTCAATCAAATATGGCAATTCTTTGAATTTGGCTGCTTAGGCAGAAGTCTGCTCTCTCAGAGTGCTAATTCTATGCATTTTTGGTAAATGTGTACATAATATCGTATTAAAGGCTCCAATAGAATCGAATTGTGTTCAAAGAATCAGTATCATATTGTCATGAAATTACAGCACAGAAAGACATTTAGGATGTTAAATTTTCATGCTCACCAAAACGTTTTCGACACAACTCACTGGCTGCTATTGACGGCGATAGTCAATGGTGCTGAAACATGATCATTTGCAGCCAGCCCTCAAAGTTCAACAGCAATAGTGACTAGAGTACTGTATGTATGTAGTGTAGTGTATATGTTGAGGCCCTTACTGTAAGTGATGCAGGCTGGAAAAACCTTGAGTCTCTGGAAAACCACAGCATTTCAATGTAGAAGCAACGCATTTAGCTACGGGAGAGTCGTGTTACTATTTGGGGAAAAGGCCCGCGTTGTTTTCCTTCTCTGTCGGTGGTCTTACAGGTCTTTCCCACTTTGTTTCTGGCCACTTGGAGGACCCAGTTTGCTAGTTTTTAGATATGCACAGGACTAGTGTTTGCACTTACCTGAATTAGCATCACAACGTTTCTTATGTTGTAGGCCACTATTTTAGAAGATACCTTCCTAATTCCAGACTACCTAAAAAAAATGTTATGACTCATGGTAAAAAAAAAAATCATTAGCTGGGATAGGCCCCGGCATCCCCGCGACACTTGTGAGGATAAGCAGTACTGAAAATGAATGAATGAATAATAGTCAGCTATCAAAATATTTGTCAATTCATAATTGATAAGTTGTAGAGGAATCATAGCATCCCTAGTTGGGAGACATAATGGCAGTTTGATGGAAACCAAAGCGATGCTCATGCGACCTTGGGGAACATACTTTTTGCCATACTAGAATAAAGTGTAATTGCACATCCACTCAGTGGGTGGCAGTGGCACTCTCATTTTCAGAGTGTGTGCAGAATTTTTTGCACCAAACAAGAGCACACAGCAAAGAGCAGGAGATATGAATTGAACAAACCCTTCAGAGACACCATAAAAAAAAGAGATGGCAGGGATGGCGGAGATGGCGAAAGCTAAGACGAAGACATGAAAAAGCTTATGTAGCATTTGGCTTCGCTTTAATACAGTGGGAGACGAGGAAAGACCGGTATGTTTACTGTATCTATATTGTTGACAGCTTAGAGCAGGGGTGGCCAACCCTGGTCCTCAAGAGCCGCAATCCAGCTTGTTTTCTATGTCTCCCTCCTCCAACACACCTGAATCAAATTATCAGGATTGTTATCAGGCAACTGCAGAGCTTGCTGATGAGCTGATCATTTGATCATAAGTTATTTAAAGGCATTTGACCCAAATCTCATTGATAAGCCGGTTGATTTTTTTCAGCGAAAACGTGCCGAATATTGCCAACAATTGTTCCGCTCTTTGAGTGCTATATCAGTGAACCAGTGAGCACTGTTAGCATCATATAAGGCAGGATTCATTAAATCTGGACCTCGATGCCATCAATCTTGTCGTGTTTTCTACTTCTCTCTCCCCTAACACACCTGAATCAAATTATTATGTCATCAGCAACCTCTCCAGAAGCCTGATAATGATCCTGATTATTTGATTCAGGTGTGTTGGAGGAGGGAGACATGTAAAAACACGACAGGAAATGTGGCTCCGAGGTCCGGATTTAGTGAACCCTGATATAAGGTGTCATATCAAGTTGCTCAGTGCAAAAAAAAAAAAAAAAAACATAGCAAAGGAGCTGCTACTGCCTGCAGCATTAGACATGGTCTCGGTCATGTTGGACGGTGTAAATCCTGTTAAAACTGTCCCTCTGTCAAATGCCCTTGAGTGCATGTTTGCAGTTTGGATGTGACGTTTTTTTTTTTTTAATTCAGGCAAATTCATTCCGTTTAAGTCTTTTCTTGCAGATATGTACAGTGCTATAAAAAAGTATCTGAACCGTTATTAATTTTTTTCACATTTCTGCATGAAATCACCATGAAATGTGATCTGATCTTTGTCAAAATCACACAGATGAAAAAACAGTGTCTGCTTGAACTAAAACCACACAAATATTTATAGGTTTTCATATTTTGATGAGGATAGTATGCAAACAATGACAGAAGGGGGAAAAATAAGTTAGTGAACCATCACATTTTAATATTTTGTGTCCCCACCAGCAATAACTTCAACCACGCACTTCCTGTTCCTGCAGATCAGTCTGGCACATTGATCAGGACTAATCTTGGCCCATTCTTCACTACAAAACTGCTGCAGTTCAAATTCCTGGGATGTCTGGCAGGAATCCCTGTCTGTAGGTCATGCCACAGCATCTCAATGTGGTTCAAGTCTGGACTTTGACTTGGCCATTCCAGAATGTGTATTTTGTTCTTCTGAAACCATTCTGAAGTTGATTTACTTCTGTGTTTTGGATCATTGTCTTGTTGCAGCATCCATTTTCTGTTTAATTTCAACTGTCTGACAGACAGCCTCCCGTTTTCCTGCAAAACATCCTGATAAACTTTTGAATTCATTGTTCCATTAATGCTTGCAAGTTGTCCAGACCCTGAGGTAGCAAAACAGCCCCAAATCATGATGCTCCTTCCACCATGCTTCACGGTGGGGATGAGGTGTTGATGTCACATTTTTCTTCCACACATGACGTTGTGTGTTACTCCCAAACAATTCAACTTTCATCTGTCCGCAAAATATTTTGCCAAAACCTCTATGGGGTGTCCAAGTGCATTTTTGCGACACACTAAACGAGCAACAATGTTTTTTAGACAGCAGTGGCTTCCTCCGTGGAGTCTTCCCATGAAGACCATTCTTGGCCATAGTTTTACTTACAGTTGATGTATGCGCAGAGATATTGGACTGTGCCAGTGAAGTCTGTAGCAAACACTCTAGGGTTCTTTTTTACCTCTCTGAGTATTCTGCGCTGAACTCTTGGCGTCATTTTTGGTGGACGGCCACTCCTTGGGAGAGAAGGAACAGGGCCAAACTCTCTCCATTTGTAGACAACTTCTCTGACTGTCGATTGATGAACATTCAGACTTTTAGAGATGGTTTTGTAATCTTTCCCAGCTTTATACAAATCAACAGTTCTTGATTGCAGGTCTTCAGACAGCTCTTTTGACCGAACCATGATGCATATCAGACAATGCTTCTCATCAAGACAATTCTTACCTGGTGTGTCTTTTATAGTGTGCAGGGCAGCTTTAAACCACATCAGTGATTGGGCACACACCTGACTTAAAATTTTTGGTAAAATTTGGTTTCAATTGCTCTTTAAATCTCCTTAGGCACAGGGTTGACCTACTTATTTTTCTCCCTTTGCATGCTATTGTCATTGAAATATAAAAACCTATAAAAAGATTTGGGTGGCTTTAGTTAAAGCAGACACTGTATTTTCATCTGTGTGGTTTTGACAAAGATTAGATCACATTTGATGGTGATTTTGCGCAGAAATGTGAGAAATTCCAAAAGGTTCAGATACTTTTTCATACCACAGTACATATAATAATTTTATAGACAAAGCACCGAGTCAAACTAATGGAGAAACGATGTGTTTTTATAATGATCATAGTAAGTGTTTTTATTCTGATTGTTGTCAGAACTTTTTAATTCCTGTGGCAATTACGAAGTGGGCATGGTTGGCGCCAGAGAGTGTCCTTGGAAAAATCTTTTGATTTCCTCTTCATACAAAACTTGCCATTCCTGTCTCTCATTGGCCCTCTTTGAGATTGTGCAGGCGTGCCCAATAATGACGGCCGAGCAGATGACGCCTGCGCAGCAATGTTAACGCTTCGGGACAATCCAGCGTGGCACTTCCAGTGTCACGCTGTTGGAATGTGCTGATGTGGGGGGGGGGGGGGGCAAGCTGAGGTTGAGGGCGGGTCGCAAAGGCCCGGGTGTGTTGCGAGCCGGCGGCCTGCAGGGGCACTTCACTTCCTGTGGTGGGCTCAACCACTCAATGTTCAAAACAGACGCGCAATTGAGTGGGCTTGCCTTTCCTTGAAAGCAACCGCAGTCAGAACTGGAAACGTTGCATCAGGATATGCCTCATGTTTAAAAGGGGGTATATTGCATATTTCTAAGGCAAATAGTTGCATTCTAAAGCAGACTCAAGTCCTTAAATTGATATGTGAAAGCTATATACGTATTTCATACACAGCTTAATAGAAAACTGCTTTAGTATCATGATAATCTCAAACGGCTGGAAAAGGGACTCTCACTGCCTTCAATGCTGTGGGAAAGATGATCCTTACCACTTGCTAATTACGAGTACGTCCTGTTCAAGTGCTTTTTTTGTCGTAACCAAAAAAAAAAAAAAAACAAAAAAAAAAAAACACCTTAATTTTGGTTGATTGTGCAGGTCAAACTTTTGGACCTAAAAATTCATCTACTACAACAAGAAAAGAATGCATCAAAATGAAAAACGGTAAGTTTTTGTTTATAATAGAACATCTTAGCAAACGCTTGGTTTTATAAATATGTACACTACATTATGTTATGCTGGCATTAAAAAAAAACAATGCAAAATAAGAATAAATCTTAAAAACTTATAATAAGCCATTCACAACTTCTCGCGCGCCTCCATTTTGAAAAGGAAAAGGTGTCTGATCTCGGAAACTCGCATATCATAATAAAATCCCTGCTCTCCAGTCGAAAATACGACTCGAGGGGGACTTCACATGCAATTTTTTGACTTAAGTGGTACAGTGATCCCTCGCTTCTTCGGGCTTCCAACTTTGCGCCCTCAGTCCATCGCAGATTTTTTTTCCAATTAAAAATAACTAAATTAATAAATACAGATGAGCTTTCCCGAGCCGATAGCGTAATCTCACTCTTGAGCGGAATGGAGTGGACTCACTCAATGAAGCATTCAATAAAGCCAAGCATTTTTGTACTTTATTCTTGTTTAAAAATAATTTGGTGGGACGGTAACATGTTTATCATAATTACTGTATTACATTTGAAGTGCCTAAAAACCATAAATTAATATATATATATATATATATATTAGGGCTGTCAAACGATTAAAAATTTTAATCGAGTTAATTACAGCTTAAAAATTAATTAATCATAATTAATCGCAATTAATCGCAATTCAAACCATCTATAAAATATGCCATATTTTTCTGTAAATTATATATATATTCTGTAAAATAATTTGTTGGAATGGAAAGATAAGACACAAGATGGATATATACATTCAACATACGGTACATAAGGACTGTAGTGGGCATTTCACTCTGCTGTCATTTAAATCTGTCTATGCTGTCCTAACTCCGAAGCGTCTACTTTTTCCAAAGCTAGACAGCTAGTGAACGACGCCTTAATAATCAGACTTCTTCCTTTTTCATCTGATTTATTAATAAAATGGCCTCAAACCACTGTCCTCTTTAGACCGTAGTGAAACTACAAAAAAAAAGTACACAAGCATTGCATTAGCAAAATTGTTAGCTTAGCACGCTATACAGGTTCACTAAACATAAACAAAAAGCGTCTCATACAAAAAATACAACATTTCGCTTACTAACATAATATGTACATTCTTTACAACAACAATACTTACGGAAAAAATCTTGTCCAAGGATCATATAAGCACAACATTACAACGTAGGCGTCAGCCCGAGGTGTCGTGCAGCCATATTGAACTGGCAAGAAAGCAATAAACCATGTCGCAAAGCGACCACAAGAGTTCGCTGTTAGACAGCACAAAAAACCTTGCTGTAAAACTTACCAAAAGGCAGAATACTGTCTGAGCGGGACATGTGCGTTAATTGCTTCAAATATTTTAACGTGATTAATTTAAAAAATTAATTACCGCGCGTTAACGCGATAATTTTGACAGCCCTAATATATATATATATATATATATATATATATATACATATTATGTATATGTTTTTTTCTTAATTATACTTTGGGGGAAAAAAAGTGAAAAAACATGTCTCATATGTATCTCTTTCCAATGCTAAATCCGAATAAATACATAGAACACACACACACACACACAAATATTTTTTTATTGGCGCTACTTTGCGGTTTTTCCACTTATCGCGGCTGGTTCTGGTCCCCATCAACCGCGAAAAACGAGGGATCACTGTATTTACCATAATCACGACACCACATGAACGCAGCATCTATCTCTCCTAACCTCATCCCCTCCCCCAACACACACTCTTGACTTCGTGATCCTTCACCTGGTGTACTTTTGTTTTAACAAATTCGAGGTAGTTCGATTTTATGATAGAGTTTTACGTAAAATGGCAACATAGAATATAGTCTAGGTCTATGCTCACGATCCTGTGTCGGACCCCTATAGAACCGGAGCGGATACATAGACACATGTGATAAGTACGCTAGTTTTGGATGTCAGAGCAGGGGGGAGGTGCTAAGCCGGACCAAGTGCTTCAGCAGCTCGCATCGGCAGGTAGATGATTTCTCAAACATAGCCAAATTGTTCAGAAAACCACTTTGGGTGCGTTTTAATAAGAGACAACAACAACAACAAAACATTTTGCATAACACTTGCATTAGGATGGTACAGTACGTGTTAGACCTGCGTGAAGTTGGCCATTATCAGACGCGAATTTATAAAGAAAAAAATGATGTCAATGCGCGACGTTTGTGCAGTAAAAAGTTTGGTTTGTGCGGTCATCAATTTTAAGATATTTACAATTCTTTTAAAGGTCAGTCTGAGGTCAACCAGCCCCAATTTTGATTAAAAATGCCTAAAAATTGTGTTAATCGTTCATGCTTGGTTTGTGCTACCGTTTTTTGTAGATATTGAGACTTTAATTTCGTGTGATGATGTCACGCAGCCCCCCGTTTATTGCAAAACGGACCCGAAATGGTGCCATTCGTTTATGATCCGTTTGTGCAGATATTTCGAGTTATGACGTCACTTGCAGTTTTCCTTATCCAACTCCCACGGCTGACAGAGTGTACCAACTCTCTCAATGAGTGCAGTGTCCCAAAAACTAGTGCAAACCAGTGTTGTTTTTGGCAGCCATTTTAATTTTCGTCTCTCGTCGTCTTTTCGACGAAAATACTTTTTAATCTTAATCATATTTTTGTCATTTGTGTTCGTTTTCGTCTAGTTTTAGTCAACAAAAACTCATACAAATTTTGTCTAGTTTTAGTCGACAATTCTCAAAATGTTTTTGTCTCTAAACTTCACAAGTTTTATTCCATGAAAAAATAAATAAATAAACGGTTTTAACAACATGACAGACGAGCACATAACTGTAGAGTCTACAAGGACATCACCATTTTCATGATGATAATACACACTCAGCAGGAAAATAGCACACTATTTGCCATTAATTAAACTCACCTGGATGCTACAAACTGTATGTAAAATGGTTTCCAAGAGTTTAAGAAGACACCGAGTCACTGCGCTGAATGCTAATGCTAACGCGAACGCTATGCTAACGCTACAAATTAGTTTAGTGTGTGATGATCGCTCAGCACAGACCTTTAAAAGCTAAAGCAACATAAGCAGCACCTGACAAATGTTTCACAAAATGAGCCTGGAATGAACACACGCTTAAGCCTGTGTGTTGGGCGAGGAGGGGGCAGCATGTCACATGAGTGACACGACCAAACACTGCGGAATGCATTCCACTACGCATACAATAAGAAAATATCACACATTGTGAATTTATGACGGAATCTATGGCAAATTTTCATCTCGTTTTCGTGTCGTCAGACAATAACTGGCATCCATCTCGTTATGTTTTAGTCCCCATGACACGTTTTCAGCACGTCATCGTGACATCATCGTCAATAAAAAAATTGTTTGTCGACGAAATATTTTCTTTATTGTCATCGTTGATGAAAACAACACTGGTGCGACAAAGCACAAAGAAATGGCACTCCTTCGAGTCCATTAAGCAGTAAATGGGGGGCTTGAGATATTAATTTCGAGTGATGACGTGACTTACAACCCAAATGATAGCAGCACAAACATAACTTTTTACAGCACAAACAAGCACAAATATAGCACAAACAATTTACATCATTTTTTAAATATAAATTCGCGTCTGATGGGGTGCCAACTTTAGGTTAATGTTGGGGTTTGTGTTTAGTTCCTCCTAGTATGTCTTGCCCCTGTGATTTCCCATTAATTTCACCTGTTATGCGTGCTCCTTGTGTGTTGACCAATCTGCTGCCTCTTATGTCACCCACCTGTGCCTCATTGTCTCGTTACCCCATGTGTGTATTTAAGATCCCCATGTGCAGTCACTCCTTGTTGCGTCATCGTCTATGTCAGTGTCATCGACTGCATCTGTGTCTCCTGTGCCCTTATTCAAGTAAATTGGTTTGTGCTTTTGTTTTACTACCTTTTGATCTTCAGTCTTTTGTTTGTACTTGGGTTTTGTTCAATTAAAGCAGTTTTAGCTGCGTCCACCACCCTGTTTTCCCTTCTTGTTTTTCCTGCTTTTGGGTCCACAGCTGCCTTTTGCCTGCTTGCACCGATTCCCCTGACGGATAAGTGGCACAGATTATTTTGTTTATGTGAACATTAATTTGTATTGTACTCATAAAAAATGTGTAAAAAGATTCATATATATACTCTATATATACTGTATATTTACCTCTGCCATTTCAACATTTTGTGTATAATTGTGGCCTACAAACCCAAAATGTCACCGGTCTTAATGGGGTAAAGTTTTTTTTTTTTTTTCTTTTCTCCAATTACCAAAAATAATCACTTGGCCTGTAAAGGGTTAAACTTGATGTGCAAATCTGCCCTTGAATGGAATTTGCCTTCCAGTTTCATTAAACACTTCCTATTGATAAAGACTGTCCTCACCTTTGACTTTGCAAACAGAAATTTTGCTGATTTTGTCATGTTCTGTATCCAACTTATGTAACATATCGACATCAGCGCTTGTAATTTTTTTATTTATCTGTACGCACAAATTGAACCTTTTATTGTTTTTTTTTTTTTTTTTAATATTACCAAATTACTTTTAATGACAATTATTTTGAGAGGGTGACGATATTCCCACTTCAAAGGGCACATGTAATGCTCCAACCACCAACCACCAATTTTGCGAAGGTTCCCCGACCGACTTTCCCACTGAGGCGTTGGCCGTTTGAGTCACACGCCGTGCAACCTTTCGCACAGTGCCGGCTGCATTCGCGAGGGGCCCACAAGGCTCAGGGGCGGGCTAATACTTGGAATCCGCTACTGAGTAGTTGCTGTTCCGAGTTATTTTTAAATCACCTCTCCCAAGTTTGTTTAAACTTTAGCCCCCAATTCCCCCCTGTTATGCAGCATCGTGTTGGCTGTGCACACTGTTGGATGTGTTTACTCCCTTGCAAGTTTGCTCACATGTAAGTTCACTTGTTAAAGCGGCTATAAAAAGTCCTGTTTCATGGAATCCGTCTACTCAGGACAATACTGCATATCTAAAACATGAAGAAATTAAGAAGAATGGAATGTACGCTGCAAAGTCAATTGTATTTAGTGGTTGCTTTTTAATAACACACCTCCAAGACTCATGTAGTAATCTTGGTTTAGTTGCACGTCATGACTGTCAAGGGTGGATACATTCATTGGTGTTAGCTTGTACTGTACCTCTATTTGCACATTTGTTGACTGAACATTGACAACCCTGTGTTTTTATTTTTCATGGAGCCGTCCTCAGTTGACTTTAACCGTTTACAGACAAGTTTCCGAGGTACTTCTGCATTTCTGCTCGCGACTTCCGTTTTACTTTCTATGACCAAAACAACAGTGGAGTTGGCGTGGAATTACATATCAAAATCCCTAAAAAAAAATGACCATTTGGAAATGCCGCATCCATCTGCCATCATTGCGACATGGGAGGACAACTTGGAGATATGGCTTAGTCGCCACAACCAAATTAGTTTTGTATTTTATTGATTTAACGGCAGTGGGTTTAAACTCAATCAGGAACCTGAAAAGCTCCAAAGCATCCAGTTGAATATGCCCTAATACATGAATATATGAATTTTGTGTTCATGAAGGCAGATGTGGAACCAAGACAGTGCCACCACAAAGCAATGACAGGTACAAATATGTCCAATTTGATTACAATTCTGTGTTGCGTCAGAGCTGAGACATCATTAGCTTTGCATTAGCTTCAACGATAAAAAAATGAAAAAACTCATCTACTACAAGTCATACACGCGCTTTTATCCTAAAATGCAAAAATTCAAGTGTTACGTGTTTTTTGTTTGTTTACAGATCGAAAACGCTGTTAGGCAAGGGAAGACAACTTTATGTGCCTCACAACAACACTTACATTGATGGACATAAATCGAAACTACGTGCATTCTACCTTGATGATGGAAGGCTTTATTTATGCTCCACCTTTGTTAATACTTTTCTAATAATTTTATAAATAGTGATTTATTGACCTGTTTTGCACATGCACCAATTGTTTTAAATAAAACAAGAAATGGAATCATGTCCAAAAGTTTAATTGTGATCAATATCTGCAATAAAAAAGTACATACTATTTGTGTTCATGTACATGTGCGATGAGCTCATAATACAGTACTATAACCTAACTCGGGGGGGAGGGGTCGGCAACCAGTGTTTTGAGAGCCGCATGCGGCTCTTTAGCGCTACCCTAGTGGCTCCCTGGAGCATTTTCAAAAATGTTAGAAAATGGGAAAAAAATGGTTGAGGGGGATATATTTTTTTGATATGGTTTCTGTAGGAGGACAAAAATGACAAAAACATTCTTAATGTTTTCCAATGCTGTAAAAAAGTGCAGAATAAATATTAAATTTCAACATTTCTGTCAACGAAGATTTGCGTCATAGCCTGCGACACACCTTTCTATCAACAGGGCGGGATGCCAGGCAGATGGCTATTGTAAACAAATCGGCAGCTGAGTACCCGGTTGGGAGTGAAAGTGCGATTTCATTACTTCTGAAGAAATGAGGAGGAGAGAGGAGCGCATAAATAAATTTAAGAAGTGGATTGCATCGCCAAACTCCACTACTACTGCTGCATGATTTGTTGCAACTTGGGAGATAATAAAGCGTGGAAAACCATTCACAGATGTTGAGTACATGAAGGAGACATTCATCAACATATGAGAACACCTATTTGCAGACTTAAAAAACAAAACCGATCTAATATAGAAAATCAAAGACAGGCCCATATAAGGGGCATGTTATGCACATTCCATTTTGTATTTCTATAATTTCATAAAAGCAATGAAACAATACATTAATATTGTAATGAAGTTAAAGTTGATGTAGCATCATACAACAGAGAAGTCACATGGTACGTTGGATGCACTGCAGGGAAAATAAACATGTAATCATGAAGGCTCATTATGTATTTTTAGCTAACTTAGTCATTTTGATAGTAGGCTAATATAGCTAATACAGATACATACAGAATGTGTTGCTTTCATTATTAGGCTTATTTAAGGCTTTTTTGCGGCTCCAGACATATTTTTTTTTGGTCCAATATGACTCAACATTTTGGGTTGCCGACCACTGACCTAACTAAATGAAAATTACCTTATAGAATTTCCTTGTACAGTAACAACAAAATCCATGTCAGCCCTTCTGCATTTGGCAACTGTAACATTGTTTGTAATATCGCCTCATTTTGGTCACTCGGCGAGCATCTCAGTCTACACCCCATGTTAACACACGCTGATTGTTAGAATTTTGTCCACGAAGGATCAACAAAGTGCTAAGAACAAACATGCAATCTTTTAGGTGGATCTTTTAGCTTTAACGCACATCCTAATTTAAGGCGTATGGTGAAGTAGATCCACACTGGGGCTTTAAAGCTGGACGCTGTTCAAAACATTCCACTTATTAGCATATGTATATAGGCGCTTCAATTAGTTCACACAACCAAGCACAGCACAGAAGTACCAGAGTCTCATCTACGTCGGGCTGAATCCATTTTTGGAGATTCCGTGGGTTCCTTTGGTTTGATTTGTCAGTTTAAAACTTTGTCTACTTCAACCGCAATTCATAGCGTTCTGTCTAAACCGGAGGTCCGGGGCAGAAAATGCCAAAGATGGCAACTCGTCTATGTGGCACTCATTTAACTCAGTGACTGCCATTGACAGCACTAGACATCCATTTTGTATGCATGACATTCTTCTACTAACTACCACAATATACTGTAAATACTTTACTGTTCATATACATGGGTTGGCAGTGAATGAGGTAACATACAGTGGTATGCAAAAGTTTGGGCGCCCTTCCCTTTGCAAATCACTGTTTGGAACAAAAAATTCAGCTAAATATTATAGCAGATGAACACAGTGATATTTGAGAAATTAAGTTAATAGGATAAACAGAAAGTGTGTAAAAATTAAACACAAATAGGCCGGTGCATATATTATGGCACCCTTGTGTTTTTATTAATTAGAAAGTCTTATTTTTGTCATATTTGTAGAACTTAAAATTTGTTAAACTGACTGACGTAGATCGACATACACAGGTAAAGCATTCATGAGAATGGGTATCTAACCCTTTATTGCCAAATGTATCACATTTGATACTTAGAATTGCATGATTTTGAGACTAACCCTAACCCTCTTTCTCAAAAAAATTGATGGCTGCAAGTCAACACGTGCATCTGCAGGTTCCATGAGAAAAAAAAATGGATTTATTAAGGGTTATAGATATTAGAGCGCTCATTACTTATATTATTTTATTTTTTATTTTTTTACAAATTTGAAAAAAGGTTCCATTATACCTTTAAACTTTTGGGATTGTCTGACAAATGCTTCATGTTGCAGGCTTTAAAATTAAGGTGGCAAAGTGCAAATTGTTTTCCTCTTTGCATCATCGTCCGAAGAGAGGAGACATGGAAGCCTCCAAACAACTGTCAAATAATCTGACAAAAAAGATTATTCGATATTATAGTTTAGGGGAATGATACAAAAAGCTGTTGCAGAAATTTCAGCTATTAGTTTCCACTGTGAGGAACATGGTAAGGAAATGGAAGACCACAGGACCAGTTCAAGTTAAGGTCTGGAGTGAAAGGCCAAGTAAAATTTCAGATAAGCAGAGGCGAAAGATGGTGAGAAGAGTCGAATTGAACCCACAGACCAGCTCCAAAGACCTACAACGTGATCTTGCTGCAGATGGTGTCACTATATGGGTTGCTTTATGCAAGGGTAATGAGGAAGAAGCCTTTTCTGTGCACATGCCACAAACAGCCGCTTCAAGTATGCCAAAACACATTCGGATAAATCAGCCTCATTGGATTAAGGTTCTGTGGACTGATAGAACAAAAATTTTGTTATTTGGACATAACAAGGGGTGGTATGCATGATGTATGAAGAACACAGCATTCCAAGACAAACACTTATTACCCACAGTAAAATCTGGTGGTCGTTCTATCATGTTATGGGGCTGTTTGTCCAGTGTAGGCACATGGCAATCTTTTTAAAGTTGAGGGTTGCATGGATTCCAGTCAATACCAACAGATTCTTGCAAACAATGTTCCAGAGCCAAAGTGTAAATTGTGCAAGGGCTGGATATTTCAACAAGACAATGATCCTAAACACTGCTCCAAATCTACTAAGGCATTCATGCAGAGGAACAAGTGCAACGTTCTAGAATGGCCATCTCAGTTCCCAGACTTTAAGATTATTGAAAATCTCTGATCTGCTTTGAAGCAGGCTGTCCATGTTCGGCAGCCATCAAACTTGACTGAGCTGGGGATGAAAAATAACTTCATCCTGAATCCAGACCGTCATTGGAAGCATTCAGAAGCTGTTATTTCTGCAAAAGAAGGCTTTACTAAATATTGATCGTTTGTTTGTAGGGGTGCCTACATTTATGCACCGACCTATTTTTGTTCAAATAATTACTACGCACTTTCTGTTATCACATAAATTTCATTTCACTTCTCAAATATTACTGTGTTCATCTGCTATAATCTATATGATTTGTTTAAATGAAATTTTTGTCCAAACAATCTGTGATTTACAAATGAAAATCTTAGATTATCAGAGGCGCCAAAACTTTTGCATACCACTGTATATACATCAAAAGAATGTGGCGAAGTAAATGAGTATAATTAAATAAAGTTAATCATGATAGGCACTCATTTAACTAATTGGTGCCATTGATGGCACTATGCATCCAATCAATTTAGACAGGGAGGGTTGACAGCGATCATTCGACGAGAAAAGCTCGTATGCAGTGTCATTTTTTCCCCTGTTTTAAACATAATTTCCTCCGTTATCAGAGGTCCAAGAAATGCGTGAAACAGTGTTTTTATTTATTCGATTCTGTTTGTGTTCAGGATAACTCAAGAATAAAAAACAGGATTAATGGCAAATTTGCAGGTTATATGAAACAGAAGAGGTGATTAAATTTTGGGTTCATTAGGTCAAAGGTTGCACGGGTCACGAATATGGTTGTGCTTCGAATTTGACTGCTTATGCGGAAACCTCATACTGCTCTAGTTTATACAAGTTCGTTTTAAGCATAGTCAAACTGAAATCAAAATGTAATTCATCTTAGATATGCTGTTTTGTTAATCATTCAAGTGCCTGAAATTGATTGGTTCTAGAAGTAGTTTCTTCTCCATGTAAATGCCCTAATCTGTTCCAAGCCCCCAAAATTCAGACATAAATCTTTTATAAAGCATAAAAATGCATCAAAAAATGTAAAAAATCTACATGTTGCAATTAGATTATTGCAAACTTACATGAGAGTTGTGCATTATGTAAAAAACGAAAGAATAAAGAATAAAAGTTAATACACCTACGTAAAACTGTCAGAACACCTCATGGCCAGAGAGGCGAATGAAAAGGACGCTCGGATACAAATCAATCGCAGAGCAGCTATAATTATGTTAGTTCTGTGAACACTGGGAGCTGGGAACAGACTCAAGGAAATCATGTATAGTTCTCACAACATTTAAAGAAAAGTGTGTCTTAAAAAACGTGTGCTGCACAAAATGGTGTGCACACATATGCAACCGCCATATCTCAGTTGTTTACTTCCCCTTTCAAAAATCCTGACAAAAAGTTCAAAAATATTTTCCGTCACACTTTTTTATTAATTTAAATATCGAAGTCCCATCCATTTTGACTGGCAGGGGTAAATGAATGTCTGTAGCCGGAATGTATTGTGTGTCAATCCCCTAAATGGCAACCAATAACTTCATATAATTCATAATGTTTGTTCTTGGTCTCTAATAAAATTATCCCATAAAATTTGATTCATACTCGAGTGCATTATTTTTTCTTACATACTCAAGTAAGACGCCTGGCCTGAAAAATACACAAAAACACATGTGAGCAGCGGGGTGTGTAGAATTTTTGTATATACTCAGACTGCATTGTCTCTTTGCATACTTTCCTTTGTGAACTTTAGCTTCCTTCCACATTCCACAACAATGAGGTTTGCTGCAAAGTCCGAAATGCCCATTGGTGTAAAAATGAGGCTAAAGTTTCAGATGGCGAACGACCAGTCTAGGGTGCATTATTTTTTCATCATGTAACGAAGGTGCTTTACAATGTGAAGTGTTGTCATGTGACACCTCGGCGTGGTGTTGTGCAACTGCAGGACAACGTACCTTCTCGTGACGGTGACTCATCACTTTGCAGAGGAGGGTTTGGAAAGGGGGGTGGTTGCCCGCCTGACTTCACCCCGGTGACATCATCACCTGCTAGTGGCCCAGCTGGAAAAGCACCAGATTCGCTTGAGAGAGTTAATGAGCCTTCTCTCTTCTCTTTATTCTATGCAGTCTGAACTCATTCATTGCCATTGACGGTGATAGATGTCCAATCTATTTTGACTGGGAGGGGTGGCAGCGCCCAGTCCAAATGGATTAAACGTCTATTGTTGTCAATGGGAGCCTATCAGCTTTGACTTTGAACTTGATAAAACATCTTGTAGTTTTCTACAATATTCCTGTCTGATTTGTCCATTGTTTCATGAATGTAGGCAAACACAGTTAATTGAATGCTCAGTACTATTTTTGGTTGCAATTCCTGAAATTTGCTTTTAAATTTTGTTTGGCAATATCAAATTTGCACATTTGTGGTGACAATTTTGTCTATTTGATACTTGTGCTCTTAAAAACAAAATACAGCATATGTACTGTAAATTTTGGCTGAACAATGAGAAAATCCCGATTAATAGCATGAGATCCTTGCAACCAATGATGATTGCGGTAGTTTTTGGAGTATAAATTGCTTTCTTTTTTGCTTCGTTTATTAACAAAGTTACTATTTCGTTGCTTTTTGCAGGCTTACTATTATATGTCCCTATTGAACTTAGCAGACGTTTCATTAATTTTGCTTAGCGGCCGGCATCCTCATCATACCATCAACACCATTTCCTGGTGATAACATTTATCAGGGCTTATTTTGAGTTATATATGCCGATTTGTTGTCGCACAAACTTTGGGTGCCCAAGATGAAGCTGCTGAGCTAGCGCCGCTGCTAGCTGATCTAATCAAGCCCTATTAAGAATTTTATTGGCAAAACATCTTTGCTTCCTGGTAGCATTACATTAGAACAATTTAAGGATAACCGAAGGTATTTAAAAAGTATGAATATCCGAAGTGTGCTACGACAAAGGTGCTATGCTAGCGCTGACGAAGCTGCTAGCAGAATGATGCATTTTGGGAATTTTATCGCAGAGGGCTCCATCTGTCCAAAATGTAATTAGAAAACACCTGTTGGATTTTAGGCATGGGACAATGTCAAATTAGCTAGGGCACGCCCCTGCTAAGGTGGTCAGCTAGCAAGAATGCATAGGGAACGTGCCCTTTAAATCAAGAGAATGGTTGAAAAGGGAACGAGGGTTTGGATGAATGAACACGGTGGTGCTGAGCCACGCAGAAGCCGTGCAGAGCGCGTGGAGGATTATTGTTTTCTATAGCGCAGAGATGGCAGCGAGGACACAGAGGCCAACGTGACCCCCGTGATCCGCACGTGACTCCCGCTTTACAACCGTTGGCTAAAGGTCACAATACTGGCAAATAAAAGGAAAAACACAGTTGTGGCTCAGAACAAATACTTTTTATTGACATCAATACGTGCGCGTCCAGTCAAATTCTGCAAATGTAAAAAAAAAACAAAAAAAAACCCTAACATAAATATACTTAAATATATTGGAAAATAACTTAAAATTGTAATACAACAATTGTACTTGGCATAGGAATTATTAAATACACACTTCACTGGATTTGTAAAAGCCCTTCCCTTTATAAATTACAGCAACATCAATATGAACAGTTGAATGAAGTTAAATCAATTAGTAAAGGTCCAGTGTGTTTTAAGTGCTTTTTTTGAGCTGAGACGCCGAGGCCTCGGCTCTCCATCTGACGCTCCGCCTTTCCTCAAACGCGTCATGCGGGCTCTGTAGCAACACTATGATGTAATCCTTCTTCCCACGCTGCGTCCGGCTGCAACGCCAACAAAAGCAAACCAGCTGGCTCCATTTTCGTCAGCCATGACGACACAACGACGGCCAGACGCAACTCCGGAACAAGTGGGAAACAACTTCCCACTTTTTTTTTGTCTTTTTTTGCCTTTTGTGAATCCATCCCAACGACACAACGGGGTCTGTCTTTTTTTCATTTTTGTTTTATCCAACCCAAGTAGTGCTTCGGAACTTTTGATCTGCGGCTGGTAAGGTGCCCGCTCTGATGTGCGATTTAACGTCCTTTCACGTCTATTTCTTCTTTTTCACCGCTCCGGCAGATTGATGATGGGGACCCACTGGTCCATACACCGGCTCTCCCTGCAGAAGTGGTTGACTTTACTCAACGCGGGGTCCTTCCAGGAAGAAGAGTCAGGGCTCTGGAAAACAAGGAGAACTTGAGTCACATACACTTCACCTAAGCAGACAAGTGGCCTCTGTGTGTGCGTGCGCATGAGGTATTCCCTCTACCGACATTCCTCACAAGTCACGGCGGGAGGAGTCATGCGCATGTTTACCAAAATGCACACGAGACTTGGTTTCAGTCACGTGACGGCGCCTTCCAGTAACTGTGTATGCATACTGATGTGCATTTCGGCAATGCATTGTGAAGAAAATTATAGGGATATATATTTAGAAGCACAGATACTTGTGCAGAGACTTTGGTAGAAGAGGGGGTACTTATTTAACTCCTTAAATTTACCAAAGTACCATAGTTTGGGTAACGTAAACTGACATGAGCTAGCTACTAACTTGCCTATCATTCAACTTATTAATATAAGGCTAGTGAAAATACCTCGATTTTTCATTTACTTAGAAATGCGTTCATGCATTTTATGTTGAATCGAGGCTACGCTCCTCAGTGTATTAAAAAAATCTAGAGATGAGCTCAACCTCACTTGAGTTTATGGCCTATTTTTGCAGTTTGGTAACTTGGTACAGTAGCTAGCATATTTTGGGTGCAATTTTACAATTTCATAACAAATGCAATAAGATATTGATTCTTTGGGCAGTTCTTTGCTGATATTACAAAATATGCTATTGATTCAATTTGACCATGATGACATGATATTTACATGTTGGAAAAAATGTTGTATTTCACTTAACGTTTTTTAAATCACAAAGCAATTTTAATACTTTTGACAAATTGTATGTCTATTTCAAAAATTTTTAACTAAACGGCTAAAAGATGACGATGTCATCCCATTAATGATTCGGTAAATTTAAATTCATTTGTCACAAATAGATGTCCAATCACTGTGCACCAAATTCAGTTTCATTAATGAAGATGCTTTGCGAGTCATTGCAGCTTCATTTTTATATTTATCAGGTGAAAACCCTGCTCTATTGGGTTGCAATAAAGGGATTGGCGTTGCCATAAAAAAAAAAAAAAAAAAAAAAAGAAAAAAAAAAAGCCATTTAATTGGGAACCACAATAATACGGGCTTTAATCTATAGCAAGATATTTGAAATTTAGTCAAACCTTGGTTTAGGAATGTGATTCTGATGCCATTGATGGCAATCCAATCTGTTTGAACAGGAAGGGTTCGCAGCAAATGGACTTCTATCGCTTTCAATGGCAGCCAAAGAACGTGTAGAGTTATAAATACCCAAGTACTGTATCTGCTTTCAAAGGCAGGGGATTCATGGACATAGAAATAACCGTCGAGGAAACTACCCATGAGCAGTAAGTTAAAAACTGTTGGCATGACTTACAGTGACAAGCACACAGTGCAGGTCGACGGGCTCGCCCCCGCTCTGCTTGCCCCCGCCTGCTCCTCCCGCTGCCAGAACTTGAGCCAGGCGCCGGGTGTTGTTCACTCTTAGGATGTTGATGTCATTCTCGCAGCAGAAAGCCTGGATGAGCGTGAAGTGGATCTGCAGGGCCACATCTTTCACGTCTTCGTCATCGGCCGCCAAGATGCACAAGACTACATTGTCGGGGTCCCTGGAGAGGAAAAGATGACAATAGACCATTGTTAAAAATAAAATAAAAATATTAATAATAAAAAAAGGCTTCTGCATAAAATTCTACAATAAAAAAGTTGAATTGTAAGTCATGACAGGGTGACATGAGTTTATAATTTTGTACTTACACATTGAGGGACTTAGCTGCCTCATAGACACCCACGGTAATGCAGCCCTGCGGTAAAGCTTTGGTCAGCACCTCTTCTAAAGCTTTCGCTACCGAATCCATTCTGCAACACAGCCAAGCAAAAAGTTGTTAACAACAAGCGCATAAAACCGGTACTTTACGCAAGTCGACACTTGAAAACTCATCTTTTCCTATGGCTTTGAAAGCCTTTTGGGCAACGACTGCAAACGCCAAACACACTTGCGTGCATGCTCACTATCGTTTGCCTACTTTTAATCCGTTTGCAGCGTCGTCATTTACATATACGCTGCGTATGCTTACGCACAAACCGACCGACGAGAATCATTGCGCCCAACAACGCAACAAATATAAAGGAAACAGTCCATACCTTTCATGAGAGTAATCGCCACTTATTTCCTCAAATGTCATGTTGTACTTAAAATTCCAAATCCACTTTAGAGGGAAGTTCTGGTTCCTTCTCTTGTCTGCTATTCGCACGCGTGTCGAGCCGGCCTCGCTTCCAGTGCAACTAAAGTGTCAGAATCTAGCAGCTTCACATAAGAGAGTCAGGGGAGGACAATGGCACCCGGGGAAAATATTTGCATAAATGTCCTGATTGGCCATATGCTAATTCCTCGGTTTGCTCTCCGGTGAGATTGGATGGAAAGGTCGGTCGCTCTCTGGCGGCGGTTCTACTGCAACTGCACGTTTGTTCAAAAGTTTGTTTCAAGTACTTCACTAATTCAATACCATTGACGGCGAGAGACGTCCAATCCACTAGCGCCAAGACAAGACCACCACCCGCCCCCCAAAAAGTGGTCTCAAGACAAAGACTGGCCAACACTACTTAGCGTTAAATAATAAACTCCAGTGTGCCAAAAGAGTTATTAAAAAAATACTGTTACACCCTATACTATACTATACTATACTATACTATACTATACTATACTATACTATACTATACTATACTATACCATACCATACCATACCATACCATACCATACCATACCATACCATACTATACCATACTAATCTGTTACTAAGTGCAGTGCTTAGTTGAACCTGTTATACATTAAATTTACTTCCCTGTAGGGCTGAACAATATTGGAAAAAACGTACATTGCAACTTTTTGGGGGTTAGGTATATATTGCGATATACTGTCTATTGCAATATTAAAACAAGAATTTTAACCAGATGACTTGAATAGCTCTGTTTGGGAAGACTTTGCTTGACTCACCATGTTTTTGTATTAGTGTATTGCAGTATTTTATTAGATTTGTTTCCCCCCCCTTCCCCACATCTATCCTTGTATTCTTATATTTTTCCTTTATTTTATATTCTTTAAACAATTTATCATAATTTTAATCATAAAAATTAAAGATGCACTGGTACTGATACCAGTATCGGCAGGGGGGGCTGATCCAGCCCGAAATGACGGTATCGGTATCGGCGAGTACCAACAATGAGGGAGCCGATTCCATTTACCGGTCCAGTATTTTGCAGATGACCGCAGCCTTTTTTCCTCCTGACGCTCACTACACTCTCTGTTGTGTGATGACACATGATCACTTTGCATGCCAAGCAGCTATCGCTATTGGCCTGCTCCAGAGCAATGAGAGCGAGCTAATAGTCGCTTTTGACCAATGCCGGGGCAGCTTTTTCATATGGAGGAAAATCAAACCAGGAGAAATGGCAGCGGTCTGGAAATATTTCAGCAAAGAAATTCCGTCCAGTTCACTCAATGGGTGCATGCAAGATTTGCGGCCTGAAAGTTTCGAGAGGTGGAGTTAAATCGGCCGGTTGGACCGGAGCAACAATCTCTGGTCAGTTCACTATGTCTTCTCTACTTTTATTGCCTTTTAATGAAATAAATGCCTTAGTAATTTGAGACCTGTTTCCAAAGTAGGGTTGCCACCTTTCAGAAATAGAAATAAGGGACACCCCCTCCCACCCAAAGCCGTACGGGCAACGGAAAAAAGGGACATCCCCAAACGTGTAATGCATCTATTTATATATATTTGGAACGCAACTTTTAATTCCCAATTCGGAACGATTCCTTATTTCAAAGGACGAGTGGCAAGCCTATTCAAAAGTGCTGTAGAAGTAAACTAAGCTAAGTGGTTAAGTGTATGTTTCTGCTGGTGCACAGAGAGGGAGGCTAATAGACAGACAGGATGCTGTGGTCAATTATTATTACTTATCACTTCATGATTCAAGTTGGACTGTTTGGTCTTTGAGAGCCAAAACTCGGGGTTTAAAACAGTTTATTCAGTTCATTCGCTGTAATTTTACGTTCTTACTGTTGGGCTGCTATTATACATATTTTAATTTCACGAATTTAGCACTGTTTTGGCCTTTGAGAGCCAAAGGTTTATTTAAGTACTTTCACCCATACCAGGTTTACAATAAAAAGTTCTACTAGATTTACATATGTATGAAAATTTCAAAGGAAGTTGTATCGGTATGGTATCGGCCGATACTGCACAGCCAGGTATCGGTATCGAGCCCCAAAAAATGGTATCGGTGCAACACTAATAAAAATGTTATCTTAGTCTGTTTTTTTTTTTTGTTGCATTATAGATTTAAGGTGCTTAAATTTAATTGTATTTATATATTTATTATTCAGTTATTTAAGAACTGAAAGTGCAAAAAAATGGCAAAACCGCAAAATATGATAGTACTCATATTATACCGTTTAATCCAGGCTAAGGAGGTTTATCTGTTAAGGATCAATGGATACATGAAGTCATGTCTCTGCACACACGCTGCTTTTATGAAGCAAACCAAAAGTTTACGGGTTAAAAAAAAAAAAAATCGCATATGCTGCGATAAGACTATTGCGTATGCGCACATCATTGATTGCGATATTCAAACGATATATCGAGCAGGCCTACTTCCCTGAGTACTTAGTTCCATGATTTTAGTTTGCTCAACCCTTGTACATTGACTGAGAACAGGGATGCCCAAACCACAGCCAGCGGGCCAACTGTGACCCACTGCCTAGTTGTTGTTGACCAGCAGCAAATTATAAAACACAATTGAATATGGCATACATTAGAAGCTTGAATTCAGCAAATATTCTGTTTCACTACTCATCTTCAACATAGATAGCATTTGCCACTTAAACAGTGCCTCATTAGCACCGGTGTTCTGCCAAAATAAGCTACATCGGCAAAACGTTCTACCGTGCGCTTTCAACTTGGTTTTGTTTAGATGCATAAAGGCAGAACGTACTAAAAATGCCTTAAGAAAATACGTAAATGTAGTTATATCAAATAAAGACGGTTTAAATACGCTACATGACTAATGTGGTCAACGGATCAACACTGGTGTAAAACTACCGCAAGAATAAACAATGGTTAAAAGTATGAAAGGGAAATACATGCAAAAGGTATTTGGGGCATTGAAAAGGTAATAAAAAACTCAATAAAAACAAAAATAGTGAGTACTCGGTGCTTTTAACCGATGTGCACATGCGTGCGGATGCTTGAGCAAGCGCACTGAACATCGCGTGGGACGTCTCACCACATAGAAAACTGCAGAATTTCAGTATTTTCTTTTACATGATGAACATTTAGACAAAAAACAATCCAATAAAAGGATGAATTCACCTATTGATTTGATTTTCTCTTTGTTCTGGTTGTTATTTTGTAACCATTAGCCCTTCATTCACTGCCGTTGACAGTTATTGACATCAAATCCATTTCAACAGGAAAGGCTGGCATTGAGTGATCATGTTTTAATGCCATTGGAGGCAATAGACGTCCAATCCAATTTGAATGATGGGTTGGCAGTGATCAAACAATCCAGTCAAATTGGATTGGACCTCTATTCGCTGTCAATACTTAAAAATTAATAAATACATTTTAAAAATCCAATCAGTAAAAATCAATCATTTCAAAAGGGCTGTGTAGAATTTTTTGAGACCCTGCATGCGGCTGGAAAAAAAATATTAACAATAATGCTACAAATAGGCTGAATCAAAAGAAGTGTTTCAGTTATTAGCATGCCGGCTTCACTGTTCTGAGAATAGCGGTTCAAATTCGATCTGCAGTCAAGTTTTCACAATCTCCCCCAAAATGCATGCTAGGTCAAAGGTGACTTATAACTGTTAACTGGAATGCTTAAATGTAAAAGGTTTCTTTCTCTCAAATGGGAAGTAACAAAATATAAATACTTAAGTAGATTCGACATCTTATCTTGCATCTTGGCATCAGGTGCACATTTAGAGTAGGCCTATGCATTTATGTAAATGTCAACTAGCTTCTGGTGCTAAAAAAATCTTATTCTAATCTGAAAAACATATACAAGCAGTATTAGCAGTAGTAAAAGTAGTTTTCTGTTGTGTTTGTTGTATGTAGTTAATTTTGCTTTGTATTTTGTTAGTCCATTCAGAACGTTAAGACGTTTTGTGGACACATTTTGATAGCATACTGTAAAAGAATGAGCTAATGTTTGTTGCTCGCTCAACAACAATAAAAATCTATTATCAAAACAGGTGTTTTAGCTTCCAGTAGCTTACAAATTGACTTTAAAATTATTTTAATATTTAGAGGATTTTACTTAGACATATAAGTTGACTTGTACTTTTACCTTTTGCATCGTTATCCACACACGTGCCTTCATTTTTGTTATTTAAAAATAAAAATATAGTTTGAAAAAAATCATGCCACTGTGCACAGCATGCTCCTTCATGTTCGGACGTGTAACGAACCCTGCTTCCCTGACTTCTGACATACTAAGAGCGACACTTTTTGCAAATGTGACAATATTAGCAAAAGTAATTTTAGACACATTTATGAAAAAGAGACAGTTTTACTCACTCGTTTGGCTTGAACCCTTCAAGGGAGATGACGTTAGCTTGTGCTTTGCCCCGCTACTGTACGAGGCATAAGGAAGCAGTCACAACCGGTGACAAATGCGTAGCAACGGGACGCTAGCTAAGGAAAAGAAGCTTTCTGATTGGCCAGCTGCTACGAAGTAAAATGCGCAGAAAGTACTGGCGCGAGTTCTGTGATCAGTGGTCACGTGATCAGACGACCTTTGATCCTTTGATCTACTCATGTTGTGGACAAACCTTTGTATTTAAATAGTATTTCAGTTTCATTATTTAATTCAAGCTTAAATTCCACTGTTTTGTTTCTAATTGTGTGATCTAAAAAATTAAATATGTTGAAAGTACAATAAAATCGTTTACTTAGCCACATTGTTTGGATATAACGTGCATTTTCTTAGCTTACCAGAGACAAATGTTCCCCCCCTCAACTTTTTAAACAAAATACTTCCTAGAATTGCACTTTGGCCTGCCATAATCCCAATATTAAAATCAAATAATAAAATAGGCTCATTTTTTTTTTAAATTAAAAAACAGACATAGGTTTTCTTGCCAAGTGCATTACCTTCATGTTTGAAGACATATGAATAGCATGAGGAAGTTTTTTATTTTTATTTTTATTTTTTTTTACTTGTATTGCAATCGTGTGTACAATGTGAATCATAACAAAGTGCTTTATTAAAAAAAAAAGCAATGAACATGAGAGTAAAATCAAAATTTAAGCAAATTAAAAGTTTATAAACAATCAGTAATTACAGATTCAAACCAGATATATTAAATAAATTACACTTAAAGCAACACTTGGTAACTTTTCAGTTTTGGTCGATTCTAGCGACGCCGGTGGACAAAAGCGGTAGTGTTTTGCTCTAAGGAAGACTGTGTTTCCCATGAGGACCAGCATATGAGCGCAGTGTTGTAAAATCCTCATCTACTGGTCGCCTGCAGATGGATTAAGCGACATTTATTTTTCTTGCGGCTGTGTGAAGGATGAATAGTAATGAGGTAAAGAATCCAGTTGTGGCTAAACAATAGCATATGATGTTTAGCAACCGTGTGGCTTCTTGTGGGTAACCCCCTCCCCACCCGAACTTGTCAGCACTGACTAGTTTGGTTGGGGGGGGGGGGTGTCACGCCAGCGAGTTAAGGCCAAGCCAATGTTTATTCTTGACTGTCCTTTTATCTTTTTTTCCCTCCTCTGACAAAACTTTTTGTCTTTTTTTGCTCTGTCATCTTTGCAGACTTCGCACGAAAGCATTCAAATCGAGTTTCGTCTTTATAATGAATGGGGAAAGTGGGAAGCGACGTATACCGTAACGCAGTCTAGACATATGTAGTTTTTGTGTGTGGCAGGGTTCCTGCCACTTTCCTCTAAGTTAACCCTTTAAGTTCTGGGCCTATTTTGTCTGATTTTGCATGCCTTTGAAGTTGCCTTTATATTTCAAAGAAAGAATTGTTTACGATGGCCTGGTTTGGTCCCTTTTTTTGTGACACCTTGAACTTCATGTCCAAATTGTTGTTTCCTTCACTGATCAATTATAAATCATCATTTTGGGCCCAAAAAGACCAAAAATTCCAAAATCGTTTTGTCAAAATTTTTAATATTGATGTCCAATTGACAACCAAACATGCGTAACGAACCGTTTTGAAACTTTGTAATATTTATTCAACATGTTAGGATGAACATTCAACCAAAAAATTTTAGAATAAATAGTCTTATATTTGACAATTCAACATAAACAACAGGTATAGCCATAGGCGTTTTTTGCCTTTATACATGCTCCAGTCAAAACAGGTTATATACAGCAGACCTAACAGTGAAGAACAGTGAAAAAATATATACCATCTAACACAAAAAGTGTTTAGAGGCCATCTCTTTATGAGTTTAGGTATTGCGGCCCATCGCCTGATGAAAACTATGAACACACAATCAAGCTTCTTGAACACACATTTATATACACAAATTGAGAAGATTGATGTGGGAAAAAAAAAAATATATAACATTGGGGGAAAAAAAGCATTTTAAAAAATATTTACAATAAACAAGTTAAATTTTTTTCAGTCATGCCACTCCGAAAAGCAGTTTCGTCCTGGAATTAGACACGGCTACATCACGCAGCTCACACTTCCATGGGGTGTCGGTCCTCTTTCCACCCTTCCATTTTCATTTCACTTTACTTTCATTGTCACTATAAATGTACATGAAAATAAGTCAGTATTTATGAAAATAATAAAGTATAAAATAAAAATATATACAGCAATAAATAATAATGGAAATCTATATGTATGACAATAGAAAGAATACCATAGCTGAATATGTGCTACATCCCTAATCTTCATATAGAAAGAAGAACACCACAAATTATAAATTCCTGCCTGGGATACCCACAGTGCACGTACGACTTTGATCTGATATGCACATTTTATTATTATATACACAAACACACACTTATATTGCATCAAAATTAACTTTGTCTTGCAATATCAAAAGAAACTTTCAAAAGAAACGTTTTCAGCATGAAAAAAAAAGAGTGAGTTGGTTTACCTCTGCTCGTCGATGGCGTCACCCACGTGTTCAAATCCGTCACTATCTTCACTCGAGGACTCTTCCGAAGAAGACGATGATGACGAATTTGGACCATCCTCTTCCTCAAGTTGATCAGAAGCACAATTGCTTGCGCTAAATTTAGTTTTCCGTTCATTGTCAAAGTCACACAAAGTCGCTGCTCGATCCAGCAGTATCCAACTGGCCGTCGCTCGCCACCTCGCTGCTTCAGAACTCCTCCCTCTCGTTCGGTTGAACCTCGCACCGCAGTTATATTTATAAAAAAAAAAAAAAAAAAAAAACGCATTTTGTGCTTCCACTGTGACTTCGAAAGGGTTCGTTTGATTTGTGTTTTTTTCATGGAGCTTCCGTTTTGAAAAAGGACTAGAAATGATGGAAATATAGACATAAACAAATGATCCATGCAGCGTTTTAATGTTTTTTTGAGAGGACAATAAAACTATAAAACTTAAATGACAATATCTCACGTTCTAGTTGGTCGATTGACTTCAAATAATAACGAGAGTAAACCGCAACTTCCGCACTTTAAAACGAGACCAACCAACGGCATGTGGGTGACGTAATTAAAACGTGAGGGCGCTTCAAAGACGACGTGCGCTGAGGACGCGCCGGCGCGTCCTTCGACTCTCAAGGGTTAATTAGTGCCGATGAAAGTGATACAGACCCCCTCGAGATATAAAAGAGGTGTCATTCAAGGAGTTGTCGGTCGAAATATCATCACAAATGTAATGAAATAATTTTATAAAGGTTGAAAAGTTACCTAGCGTTGTTTTAAAAGTTAAATACAACTGAAATGTACAAAGGCAGTGACACCCCCCCAAATGCTTCAGTTAATCACAGGGTTAAAAGTGGACTGATACGATCCCGTACGCCATAGATTCCATGGCGAATCCAGGAAAGTGCAATACAATGCTTAAGTTCCGAAAATATGACGGCAACTGTGAAAATCCCGTGTTAAATAACCTGCCAGGATTCAACACATGCATCTCTATGAAGAAGACAATCCAAAGTTAGATTAACATGCACAAGTGTTAACGACAAGTCTAATAAAGTGCTTCTGACTTGTTCCAGTCTGCTTGTGTAGCGTAATCTGTTTCTACAGATATTTATAATTGATTAATCCATGGAGTTCTGTCCACCAGCTCTCTCTCAGTGCATATGACGTGTCACGTTGATGTGAACCATGCGCGCAGCAAACTGCCCCGGATGAGTTTTCAAGTGTTGATTTGCTATGAAATACCGGTTTCATGCACTTAGCTGAAAGCCTGACATGTGTTCAGCATGGATAGTTAGCTCCGATTTATTCGAATGCACTTTTTCTGCAACAACAACAAATGAACAAACGAGAACGGTAATGAACAACTTGTTGAATTCATGCAATAAAAAAGGACAATGCAACGGAAAATTGATCAGCTGTTTAAGAGATACACCATAAGGAGTGAATGATAATGTGTACTTATTTACTAAAAAAAAAACATCATGTGTGCATTGTTGCAATCATGTTACAGTAAGTGTAATGCACATGTAAGACCTGTCGTGTTTTACTGTGTGTTACAGGTATAACTATCCAAAAGCAGTTTTCTTTGCTTTTTGATAGTTTAAGGAATATTGGTTAATCATAAAATTGTTGCAGTTTGATTGTAATTATCCAATAAATGTCATGGTCAGATTTAGTCATTTTTTGTTTTACAAGGCAGCAATTACACTGTGCACAGTGGGGACAAAATCAAGCCCTTTTACACAAATGACTTGTTATCTTGGGATAATTGTATTGACAGGCCAATAACTCATTCATATTGTATTTCAGATAACTGTTTCCTAAAGTAATTTACTGCTTTGCATCGATACTCAAAAGCAGAGGTGCGTAGTAATGCGTTACATTTACTCCATTACATTGACTTGAGTAACTTTTTGAGAGAAATGTACTTCTAAGTGTAGCTTTACCACGCAATACATTTTTCTTTTACTTGAGTAGATTTATGTGGAAGAAACACTAATCTTACTCCATTACTTTGGGCTGAACTGGAGTCGTTACCAGTGTTGTCAGTAACGCTTTACTGTAATCTGATAACTTTCTTTCAGTAACGAGCAGTCTAACGCGTTAGTTTTTCCAAGCCAATCCAATTCCAATCTGATTAAAGTTAGTTTCCTCAGTAACTGTGCGTTACTATTTTGTTTTAGCCTCATACTGTATGTAGAATGAAGAATACTGTAGTCATGTCCGAAGAGCATTTGAATAGAAAATACCGCATTTGAGTTTGGGAGTGACATCACATCTCATGTTTTCTCATTGGGAAAAAAACGGGTCACGTGCAGTACCATGCTGTATGCACGCCTTCTGCCAAATAGCCTGGCATCAGGATCATATCAGGATGCTAACAGTAAAGGAGCCAGAGGGATACAACAAACGGCTGCATTTGCTCACTGGAGATACAGCCATTACTTCACATATCCGTCCAGTACAGATGACAAAAATATCTCAGTGCGTTGCAAACTCTGCGCTGGCTCAGATGGACTGTCGACTGGTATATACTCGACATCCAATTCAACAAGGAAGCACTTGGAATTACAGCACAACGCGAAAAAACTCGAATCAAAGCCGACAGGTAACGAGACAGCCAGCACTTCTGCAGTTTGTAACCAGCCTTTATAATATGTGTAATTATGTACATTTTAGAGTTAGAGTTTGTAATCGTAGGCGGAGTTTTACATTTGTGGGACTGGGGGGAGAAGCATGTTGAAGACTGAAACGAAAGTCAAAAGTTTGGACACAATTCATAATTTTTGCGTTTGATATATTTTCACTGCTATTGTAAATTCTCACTGAAGACATCAAAACTATGAACGAACATGTGGAATGGCAAAAAAAGTGAAATAACTGAAAACAGGTTTTGTATTCTACATTCTTCAAAGTATCCATCTTTGAGGTGTCTCCAAACTTTTGGCCAATACTGTACAGTATGTATATATGTATATATGTGTATATATATATATATATATATATATATATATATATATATATATATACACACACACACATCTTGATACTGTTCGAGTTCAATCAGCTGTTGAAGTTGTTGTTGGTAGCGTTTGAAAGCTTAGGTTTAAAGGAATTCTAAATATCCATCTTGCCACCTCTGGTGTAGTTTTGGCAAAACAAAGCAAAGGATAGTCTCAAGGTGCTAGTCACATGATCTGTTCGAAAAACGATTTTGACCCATTATGAAAACTGTACGTTGTAGGATTTTTGTTAATTTCATAATTTTTTGTTGTTTTATTGCTTTACAACTTTTATAGACAACATTTTAATGGCTAGGTCTTTATTTCAAAGGGGAAGTTCAGAATTTTTTACATTGGGCATCATCTTGGAGTTAGCGGGGATTTAATTAGTTGTTGGACTTTATTTAAACAAATTCCGTGCAGTTTGTCAGTTATTTGTTAGCTTTAAGGCTCCGGGATGGCTAAGCTAGGGCAAGTCAATGGTGGTTGAAATCAACTCCATCGACTAATTAAACCCCGCTAACTCAAAGATTAAGCCTTATGTGGAAAAACTCAATTACACGTGATGAAATTTTTCTGTTATTTTTATGTTGAGACAGCAAAAGGAGAAAAATTGGTAAAAAGTAACTGATAAGTTACTTTTAAAGTAACTTAGTTACTTTGATAATAAAGTAATCAGTAAAGTAACTAGATTACTTTTTTGAGGTGTAATCAGTAATTAAATTACTTTTTTAATCCGTGACAACACTGGTCGTTACATTTTTCCTCTTCAAAGCCTTTTCACACTAGCGTAAAACGGGAGGAGCCACGTAGCCTGACGTAGACGCCATCAGGAAGTGAGAAGCGGCAAATATATTTACCGTATTGGCCCAAATATAAGACAGTTCTGATTATAACACGACCTCCTCTTTTTCAAGACTCAAGTTTGAAAACAGACTTTTTGGACACCAAATTAATTTTTATACAGAAAATAATTGCAGTACATCTGAAACAAATGATTATAACAACATATTTGAGAAAAAAAGCATGTTACTTTGCCTCATTCAAATCTTAATATCTGAACATTTAAATATGTGAACTAAAGTGCAATCACATTCGTAAATGAATGGCTTCTGGTTTTTGCAATGTAAATAAACCAATCTATTGTGATAAAACAACAAAATTGCAATAACTGCATTAACCATCAAAGTGAAGTCTAACTGTAACTGTAGTCTTGAAACAAATCTGAATAAGGAAAAACATTGCAATATAATAATGCAAACTGGGTAAACTTGAGAGTAGCTGAGTTTTGTCATGACAGAACATCGCATCAATGATAATCTGGCGCCATCTAGCGTCGTGAATGGGTATAAAGGGTATAACCACGGATATAAGACGACCCCCACTTTTTCAGTCTTATTTCAATGCAAAAAACACCGTCTTATATTCGGGCCAATACGGTACTATAGTCCAAAGCACCAATGTGTTTATTTTTCATTGTTGTACAAGAAAACATAGACTTTTCACGGAGTAGGAGGAATTATAATAACCGTGTAAAGAGTTTTTTTTTTGTAAAGTTCCGGTGAGAAGGTAAATCATTTTTTTTGTTGTTGTTCGTGAACTACATTTCCACACAAACGCACATGGAAGTACCATTTAGCTTAGCAAGGAGAAGTATGAGAGTCATTTTTCGAGTTTCCCAGAGCTTGCGAAACCTTAAAAAAGGGCATTTATCAAGGTTTCGTTGGCCGTGATTTGCACATATCCGTCTTCCATAATAGCCTGACAGCACAGATATAAGTACGCCTGCCCCTCTGCGATTGGTGTTGTTTCACCCCTCGGCAAAATTTCACTTAAGACTTCGCCAGCCCCAAATGACCGCCGCCTCTCACTTTTTTATGCCGAGAAGTCCCCTCCCACATACACAATGAATGGGTTGCCGCTGAACCCTTCACACTAGGCTGCCACTAGTTTGAAATGGCCTTTATTCTTCATATTGACTTTATTTTTGCCAGAGATGTCGACAGTGGCTCTCAGTGTCACTAATGAGACATCGCAACAATAACCACATTACTCCATTATAACAATCAGTGGTAATAAGATTTTTTTTCCCACTAGAGGACCACTTTGGACGGGTGATGTTTCACGTGTTTTTCCAGTCTGAATTCGATGATTTTCATGTAATATTTTTGGCCTAATATGGTAATGTAATAGGTTATAGTACAGAATAATAATAGTTCATGTGTAGGAAGCTGCGCTGAGAAAAAAAATATACCATTATTTTAAAAAATCACATGTTGTAAGTAGTTACTCACAATGTTACTTATTACTTGAGTATTCTTTTCAATGAATACTTATTTTACTTGTAGTTGTGTAAATTTTTGGATGATTTACTTTTACTTGAGTAATAGTATATAGAAGTAACGCTTCTCTTACTTGAGTAAAAAATTTGGCTACTCTACCCACCTCTGCTCAAAACTTGATATATTCCCCTTTGATGACATCAAATACAATTCAAATTACTGCATAATATTCACGACACTTTTGATTTATATTTCATATTTTCAGAAAATTATACAGGAATAATTTGTAAGGAATAAGATATTTTCCTGCCATCTTGTGATGGCATTACAACATCATCTATGCAATGTGAGACAAGCCAGAAAGAAAATTTTAACAAAGAAATTATTATTTTGCTGCAAGCCTCCCAACTGAAATGGATTTGATATCTATAACTGTCAAGAGCAGTGACTGAGTTAAGGGCTACAGGCAACTAGATATTCCAGACTAGAGGTACAGGTACTATACTGCTAAATACAGTACTTCACGGTCATTTGAGTGCTGGCTTCACAACGTACGAGTTTGTATTATATGACCAAATATTGCCATCCAGTGTATTTGTTGAGCTAAACGATTGAAGCGCTTTTCTTTTTGTGAACATTATCTTTTTTGAAAGAATATTTGAGAATATTATTTTTGTTGTGCTTTCACTAAATGATACTTATGTTTGTTGTGAAGGAGTTGCCGAAGCTTATGCCAATAAACGGCGCGGTCCAATGAACGCCTGTGTCCACTCGCCTTTCTCTGCCTCTTAGCTGTCAATGTGCAAAAAACGGCGTCATTGTAATCTGTTTGAGGCAATGCATGAGCGGGTCATTCCACGCATGCGTTAAATGCGTGAAATATTTTAACGTGATTAATTTAAAAAATTAATTACTGCCCGTTAACGCGATAAATTTAACAGCACTTATACACTCACCGGCCACTTTATTAGGTACACCTGTCCAACTGCTCGTTAACACTTAATTTCTAATCAGCCAATCACATGGCAGCAACTCAGTGCATTTTGGCATGTAGACATGGTTTAAGACAATCTCCTGCAGTTCAAACCGAGCATCAGTATGGGGAAGAAAGGTGATTTGAGTGACTTTGAATGTGGCATGGTTGCCACACCATCTCTAGAGTTTACAGAGAATGGTCCGAAAAAGAAAAAATATCCAGCGATTAGCAATTAATCGCAATTCAAACAATCTATAAAATATGCCATATTTTTCTTTAAATTACTGTTGGAATGGAAAGATAAGACACAAGATGGATATTTACATTCAACATACGGTACATAAGTACTGTATTTCTTTATTATAACAATAAATCAACAAGATGGCATTACAAGTTATAGAAATTTTATATTAAAACCCCTCGTCATGTTTTCGTTTTAATAAAATTTGTAAAATTTTCAATAAAAAAAAAACTAGTAGCCCGCCATTGTTGATGTCAATAATTACTTACACAATGCTCATGGGTGCTGAAACCTATAAAATCAGTCGCACCCAAGCGCCAACATAGGGCGGAAAAACTCCGAAAAACACAACAAGTGCACCTTTCACTGTGCTGTCATTGTAATCTGTTTGAGTGGGGCATTTGTGCGTTAATTGCGTCAAATATTTTAACGGGATTGATTAAAAAAATGAATTACCGCTCGTTAACGCGACAGCCCTAATATATATATACATATATATATATATATATATATATATATATATATATATATATATATATATATATATATATATATATATATATATATATATATATATACTGGACTGTCTCAGGAAATTAGAATACACAATATTCTAATTTTTTGAGACAGTCCAGTATATATATATATATATATATATATATATATATATATATATATATATATATATATATATATATATATATATATATATATATATATATATATATATACATACACACACACACACAGTATATATATGTGTGTATATATATATACATATATATATATACATACATATATACAGGGGTGCACATAAGTGGTCTGCATGCGCGCATGCGCACTGGACGTAAATAAACGCGCTGGCCCTCAACGGCTTCCATACGCTTTTGCGTACCGATGGCTGACCACTGTATTTGCGGCGGACACGAGAAAATAACTTCTTAAAATGTCGAAGAGTCAGGCCCTACTGAATAATTATTTCGTGTTCCCCCACCCCCGTCAAAAGACAGACAGATGACAGAGACGTCACCGGAGCTACCGGGAAAATAGGACTTTTGCTGAAAAGTGGCTGCAGGAGGAACCATGACTAGAAGTAAATGATGCTCGCACGGAAATGCGGTACAAAATGTGCTGTGAGAATCCCAATTTCGCTGATAAGAGCAGCGCATTTTATGTAGGGTCAAAGAATTTCAGCCATCCAAACTTTGAAAAGCACGAAAAAAACAGAGAGCATGTGGCAATTAAGCAAACTATCGATGTCAGACAGGACCCCACTCGCCCTATGGACAAGTGGCGGAGTAAAGGTAATGAAAACAGCGCCACGCACTGACAAACGTGTTTTTGTTCGCATTTTACAAAGCTAAACATGCACGTTCAATGAGGTCTTATGAGGAGGACATCCCACTTTTACAAAGGCTTGGAGTTAATGTGGGAGCAGCATAATGCCCTTTATTTTGGATTGGTGCTTTTATGTTTATTTCTTTACATTTCACTTTAAAGTAATGGCAATTTTGTTGTGCCAGTTGATGTTAATCAAGCATTAATTGTTAATGTAATTAATTAAAGTTAATTGGCTCTAAGTAAAGCTTGTCATAATTTTATCGCATCAGGCGGGTCGGTTTTCAAGCTCAATGAGGACCAAGTCACATCTCCTGGTCCTCCTCTGAGAACCTGGGCAAAAAAAATATATGCACTCCTGCATATATAGCTTGAGTTACATTTGAGTATTTACACTTTTGGCAACCCTACATGCTACAATGATGCAAGGTGAGAAATGTAAGTACAGTAATTACACAAAAGCTCCTCCTATAGTTGGACTTTACTGGACTCTTTAAAAACACACAAACATTCATTAGTGGACTAACTTGTGAACCAACCTGAGACCTTGTGATAAGTTATGCTGTATAACAAGAGATGTATTGGCAAACAGGAAAAAAAAAAAACGTGGACAGACTGCACAGAAGAACAGAGGTCAAAACACTCTTCTCCTATTGGTCAAATTTGCTTGAGGGCGTTACGTCAAGCATCACTGACACTCACAACCGCTCTGTTTCAAGACTATGAGCTTCTAAGAAAGAACTACAAGCAGCACAGCACGAGGTACATTTAAAAAGTTGTCTTAATTGATGCTGATGTCTCATGATTCAGGACAATTAAATTGCATGTTTCTCAGTTGAGTTTTCCTGATAAGAGTATTAAATCATTCCGATTAAAACTTATTCTATTATAATTTATTATATAAAAGTTATATAATACTTATGTTTCATTTCTTGTATCATCAAATATATGAAATGTTTATGATCAGACCAGACAAATTTGGAACAACAAAGAATACTGTACTGTCAATGAATAAACCATTCGGTTAAAAGGATCAGTGAGGAGTTAATAATGAAAATCTTGGGCTATGCATTATTAAAAACAAACCAAATTTCTGACAAAGACTTGCAAATTGCAAACTACAAACAGACAATGTTACTATGTCTTTTACGGCAGTTTTGTGTTGGATCTGATTAGATACTGAGGTACAAATACCTCAAAGGTGTGTGTGGCTCTGGTTTTTCAACCCTCTAAGACCAAGGTTCAAAATCTCATTCAGGGAACGACTCTTAAGTAATGGTTACCAAAGGTGGGCTGGTGGTCTTAGCTCGAAGGACTCGAGATTCCTCCAGAAGAATCAGAAAATTCATTTGATTTAAGTTTACTGTAGCTATAGTTATCATAATCTGGCTACCATGCTGGTAATTGGTCTTGGGTGTTGTCATCAATTTCCATTTTTCAATCTAGTAGATGGAGATTACAGTCATATTTGACAATTCTCCATCTTCTGCCATGTCAGAAATGGTAACGAAAGAACATTCCAAGTTTGACAGGGTCTTTTTGTCAGACTCTAGCTACAGAATTATTTGTCGAGCCGATTTTTAAAAAATTTCAATAAAGATACTCTTTCTATGTGTTTAGCTTCAAAGTTAATGATTATACTCTTGCTGAACTCTTTCAAGCAAAAATGATGACACCCAGCCCTTTTTTTTTTTTTTTACAGGGCAGTCATTTAACTCATCTGGCTGTCATTGACAGCCAATGAGTTAAATAGTCCCATCCATTTTACTGGATGGGACGTCTGACGCTGTCACTGAAACATGAGCATTCACAGCCAGTCTAAATAATAAAAATTGAGTGACTGCTTGAACATGAATCAAAACTGAGGTTCAACATTATCGACTAATTGCAAAACGGACATTGCGATTTGAAAATCGCATTGGACTAAATCGGTTTGAATTTGCTTAATTGTGAAGTGCGAATATACGATATACAAGTTGTCATATATCTAATGACGAAAGTTATTTTTTTACCCAGATGAAGTCCATATAGCTTGTAACACATTGACAATGGAAACTGCTTTAATGTACTGTCAAGCATACAGTAAGGTCCATTCCATTATTTACATGTGAAAAATCAGTTCAAAGTCCAAATGGAGCCAACAGATAGTCCAGAAGAGAATCCGCTGAAAAGTGACCACGATCCAAATGATCCACTTCTGATCAAGAGAGGAAAGTGGGCCAACAAGAGAGAGTTTATTCTGGCAGTGGTTGGAGAAATCATCGGCCTAGGGAACGTCTGGAGATTTCCCTATCTCTGCTTCAAGAATGGAGGCGGTAAGAGTGATGCAACTCACCTGATAGGTGCATTAAGTGACCTAGTTTTCTCCTTTAAGGTGTCTTCTTGGTCCCATATGTGCTGTTCCTGGTGACCTGTGGGATCCCCATCTTCTTCCTGGAGGTGTCATTGGGACAGTTGACCGGTCAAGGAGGAATCACGTGCTGGAGGAAAATATGTCCTTTACTTGAAGGTGCATTGCTCATGAGCAAACTTTCAACAGAGGGGTAAGTGGAAGAGAATTCAGTTTGACCTTTGTCTAACTATTCATAGGTATAGGCTACGGCAATCTCCTGATCATGCTGTACACGGTAATGTATTACATCGTCATACTAGCGTGGGCCTTCCTCTACTTCTTCTCCTCCTTCAAATCTGAACTCCCATGGGCCAGCTGTAACAATACCTGGAACACAGGTAGGTCAAGATAGTGTCAAAATGGACTGGACGTCATGTCCCATCAATGGATGTATTTATTGTACGTGCATAGACTTCATAACATATTGACGGGACACGGGGCGCGGGGCCGATTAATATGGGGCCTATTTCCGTCAAAGCTGACCGAGTAGAAACACAAGGAGCTTTTTACGTTGAAAATTCTTGTGAATAAATGCTTAAATCCCTGAATTCTTTATAGATATGGACATAAAACAGTCTCAATTCTTGGTTAAACGCAAAAAAAAACGATCACTTACCATTTATTTTACGTAAATATGTCAAATGTGCTGCCAGTCTTTAAGGCACTTTGGCTCCTTATAAACACAAAGAGCTTTTTACGTTGAAAATTCTTGGGAATAGATGCTTAAATTCCTCAATTCTTTATAGATATGGACTTAAAACAGTCTCAATTCTTGGTTAAAAGCAAAAAAAAAAAAAAAAAACAACAACAACAAAAAAAACCCAACATAAAAACGGGCAGCTAGCATTTATTTTACGTAAATTCAGTGTGTCACAAAAGTGAGTACAGCCCTTGCATTTCTGCAGATATTTAAGTATATCTATTCATGGGACAACACTGACAAAATGACACTTTGACACAATGAAAAGTAGTCTGTGTGCAGCTTATATAATAGATTTAATTTATTTTCCCCTCAAAATATAGCCATTAATATCTAAACCCCTGGCAACAAAAGTGAGTACAGGCTTCCTCCTGGGGTGACAGCCATGCACACCAACTTGATGTAGAGTGCGGCGTACGGTCTGAGCACTAACAGGCTGACCCCCCATCTCTTCAATCTCTGCAGCAATGCTGACAGCACTCCTGTAAAGAGTCACATAACATTTTGGAGGGAAAATGACAAGCAATACTCAATTTGGAAATTTAGGGATGTACGTAGTTTCTAAGGGGAGTACTCACTTTTGTTGCCTAGGGTTTAGATATTAGTGGCTATATTTTGAGTTATTTTGAGGGGAAAATGAATTAACTCTATTATATAAGCTGCACACAGACAACTTTTCATTGTGTCAAAGTGTCATTTTGTCAGTGTTGTCCCATGAAAAGATATACTTAAATATCTGCAGAAATGCGAGTGGTGTACTCACTTTTGTGATACACTGTATGTCGAATGTGCTGCTAGTCTTCAGGCCACTGTGGCACCGCCTTATCACCACAAAGATCTTTTTACGTTGAAAATTCTTGTGAATAAATGCTTAAATCCCTGAATTCTTTATAGATATGGATGTAAAACAGTGTCGATTCTTTGTTAAAAGAGCAAAGAACCGGGCAGTAAGCATTTATTTTACGTAGATATGTCAAATGTGCTGACTGTGGTGCCACCTTATCACCACAAAGAGCTTTTTACATTGAAACTTCTTGTGAATAAATGCTTAAATCCATGAAGTCTTTATAAATATGAATGTAAAACAGTCTCGATTCTGGTTAAAAGCAAAAAAACGGGCAGTTAGCATTTATTTTACGTAAATATTGCGAATTATGACGCCAATGCCTTAGCGGGTAATTTCTCCCATTTACGTACAACACTTTATATGACAGTGGTGCCATTAGACTGTCATAATTATGACATGACACTGTCAGGAGCTTTAATGAATGCTTATAACAGATTTCATTTAGTGTCATCCGGCAAATTGTCTCACTTTTGAACGGATGTAAAAGATCTAAGATGGACATAAATGGAGTTAGTGATGGATGAAACTTAATGACATCTGTCATATGCATTCAGTAATATCCATAATAGTATCATGTCATAATTATGACGGTCTTATGAAAGTCTTATGACGCCGCTGTCAAATAAAGTGTACCTATTAACACAAACAAATCAACAAATAAGCCGTACTGGACTGTAAGACGCAGGATTCAAAATGAAGGAAAAAAGTAGCGGCTTATAGTCCGAAAATTTTGGTAAATTCTGAAACTCGTTGAAGTTTTTCTCCAGGTACTATAATATTTGGACTTGGTGTAGAATTTTTAAGTTTTAGTACATACATAGGAACTGTCTTAGAAATGCTGTTTTCAATATCAATGTCCCTCTTTTACTAACTACTACAACACATTGTTTTCTACGAGGCAACTGTGTTGATTACCGAAAGAGTCATTCAGCAAATATGAGCATCACTGCAAATGTGACATCTTCTGTTGAAGAATTCTGGCAGTATGTAGTCATTTAATCTTAGCATAACTCAATGTGAGGCTCATGTCTTCCAGAATCTGCAATTTATATATATTTTTGTCATTTAGGCGGAGGGTCCTAAGTTTGTCTAGCGGAATTGAGGAAATGGGAAGTGTTCGATGGGACCTGGCTGGATGTCTTGTGCTCAGCTGGATTACGTGTTATTTTTGTGTGTGGAAAGGTGTTAAATCCTCAGGAAAGGTTTGATTGGAAACACCGACAGACATAATATAATATATAAAAATAGCACGAGAAAAAGGCAGAAAGTAAAACTATTGTGCTAATAGTGACCCCCTTTCAGGTCGTCTACTTCACCGCTACATTTCCCTATGTGATGATGATTGCTTTGCTGGTCCGTGGTCTGACCTTGCCTGGGGCTTGGGATGGAATTCGATTTTACCTCTCTCCTGATCCCAAACGTCTGTCTGAGCCACAAGTAAGGCAAATTTATTTTTGACTTTCTCATAAAGCTACTTAATGCAAGCTTTATTCCTAAAGTGCTTCAACTGCAGTCTTTATCGGTGTCAAGATGTTCTTTAGGTTTACTCATGATGAAAGAGCTCATTTTTAGCAGGACTGCCAATATATATATACAGTATATGTATTTATATTCAATCTGATCTTAATCCAGTCTTCGATTTCATTGGCAGAGTTATGAATAGTACCGTAATTAATCATTTAATATCCCATCACAACAAATTTAATCCCCTGATGCCTGATATTACATTTAGCTCATTAGCTGCCATTTACGGAGCTAGATGTTCAAGTCATTTTAACTGGATTGGACGGCTTGTGCCGTCAATAGGTGTTTTAATATACATGCCATTCTTGTTTTACTAACTACACAGCGCATACTCTGTGAATACTATAGTACTGTACAGATACATTGGTAAATGAGTTAAAAAATATACATCAAGAAGCATTTGGGGAATACAGTAAACCCTCGTTTTCGTGGTTAATGGTGACCAGAACCCGCCGCGATAAGTGAAAAACCGAGAAGTAGCACCCCCAGCAATAAAAAAAAAAAAAAAAAAAAAATCAATGTATTTATTCTGATTTAGCATTGGAAAGAGATACATATAAGACATGATTTTTCTTTTTCTTCCCCAAAGTATAATCTAAAAATAAAAAATCTCTACATATATTTAAATGTTCTTTTCAAGCACTTCAAATGTAATAATTATGATGTTTTAAACATGTTACTCTCCCACTGAATTATTTTTAAACAAGAATAAAGTAGTAGTAGAAAAATGATTGGCTTATTAAATGCTTCACTGATGAGTATACTCAAATCAGCTCGTAGCTGCTCACTTACACACAATGAGTTGCCACAGCAACTGTTTAACAAGTTAAATGATCGATGATTGACACATGTAGCGATTCAGAAGTTCGTGACTCTGGCAAGATCAAACACATTCATTGTCAATCATCGTTAACTTTAATAAACAACTCCAGTACACATGCACTGTCTGCCTGATGAACAAAGAGCAGGGAGAGGGAGGGAGCGAGAGGGAGACTGCGCGATCAGCTCGGGACAGCTCATCTGTATTATTATTATTATTTTTTTTAACTTGAACAGAAGTCCAATTTAAAAATCCTGAATTAGTAAAAATATTAAGAAAATAAATAAATTTAGAGGCTAATATAGACAATTAAAGTTAAAATCAACAAAAATCTATGAAGAAAATGCATTAAATTTATTTAAATGTTTTATTAATTCATTTTCAACATTGATTTCTTATTGTTTAATCTTTATTTTATTTTATTTTATTTTATTTTATTTTATTTTATTTTTTATCTTTGGACTTTCTTTTTTATATTCAATATTCTTTTATGTATTCATCCAATGCGTTATATATATTTATTCATGTGAAATCAGGCAGCATGTGGTTAATGGCTTTTTTTTCATGAATGAATGATTTCACTGTTGATGTCTTGTAAAGGTGTGGATGGATGCAGCAAGTCAGATATTTTACTCCTATGCTGTCTGCACGGGATGTTTGGCATCTCTGGGGAGTTACAACAAATACAACAACAATTGCTATAAGTAAGAAATATTTATGTATAAATACAATTGTTGAATCAAAGCAACTGGATATGGTTCTTGTATATGTTTTACCATTCCAAAAAATCAACTTCAGTTCCGAATTTGAAAATATAATACGTTCATGTTAATTGCGATACAAATTTAACGCCATTCAGTTGCCTCGAGTCAACAATTCATGACTGAGAATTTCCAGTCGTTTTGCTGTTCAATATTTATGACTTTCATTCTAGAGACACATTCGCATTGTGCCTCCTGAACAGTTCAACGAGCCTTGTCGCCGGTTTTGCAATATTCTCAGTTCTTGGCTTTATGTCATACGAACTGGGTATTGACATTTCAGAAGTAGCGGAATCAGGTAGGACCCTACAGGACATAATGTACAGTTTTTAAAGTCCCACTTTCACACTACTGTAATTAAACAATTCAATGTTGTTCAAAGGTATTAAAAAAGCAAAGATTTGGTCCTTAACTATCGATACTAAGGTTGCCACATCCTCAAAAAAAAAAAAAAAAAAGGGACACCTCATTGGTAGAGCCAGCCGGACCAGTAACCGTCACTCTTTAATTATTGTTTTTGTATGTGAAAAGTGATTTTGTTGTTGTTGTTGTCCTAAATATCATATTATAGTAATTTTACTCAAAACTGAATAAAGAACATATTTTAGTTATATAATCACATGGAAAAACAATAATTATATTAATGTATTTTTATACAAAGCTATAACAGCAATATTTATCAGCAATAACATTTTCGCAAATGATCACTCCAAATATAATGAATTTGACAGAACACAAAAATATTAGGGATGTTCCGATCACATATTTTTGCACTCAAGTCCGAGTGCGAGTCACCTGATTTTAAAAATCTGCTGATACAAAGTCCCGATCTGATAATGAAATTTTTTTTTTAATTTAATTAAAAAAAAAAAAAAATTCCAGGAGTGTTGTGGAGCTTAAATCATATATATTTTTGTATCTGTTGGCAATGTTATTGTATTTCTGGAAGTTTTTGTTACTTTTTAGCCCTTTAAAAAATAATTAATAAAAAAAAAAAAAGAAATAAAAAAAAACTGGGGCGTTACCGTGGGGGCAGGGGTTGGCAGTGCCCACCCATGGACACGCTCTGCCCACCCAAAGAAAACTGGATGTAGTACTAACGGCAGTCTGGGGACTGTGTATGATATCCCGTTCATATAGTACTGATGTCTTCTAACCTTTGCCTTGTTACCTCCTCTATCACCTTAATTTAAAATAAATAAATAAATAAATAAATAGATAAATAAATAAATAAATAAATAATTAAATGAAATGTTGGTTTTGTTCCTAGGGGGCGCTACACACATGTACACATATTTTTGTTAATATATTTATTTTTTAGTATAGTTTACACCAGTGTTCACCTGGCTGTTGAGTTTGGTGAGTTTTGAAGCATTCTGAGGGGGTCAAAGTAGGGCTCAAAGCGTCGGCGGGACAAAGAATGACTGCTAGGGGGCGCTACATTGTGTATTTGGAAGTTGTCTTTAAACGGTATCAAAGATTGCACCTGTCTTGACCTGCCTGCCAATTTTGGTGCATTCTAAAGCATTCTAAGGGGGTCAAATTGAGCTCAAACGGGCTGCGGAACAAAGAATAACTATGATATAATAATAATTAATAATAAAACCGAGGAACCACAATAGGTTACCTAAAAAACATTGTTACCTGCATGCCCCCCCCCCCCCCCCCGGTAAGACTAATGCCCACCCACACCTGGCATCCTGGTAACACCACTGATTAAAACCCCGATCCTTTTCACCCGATTACGATCCTCTGAAAAGTGACGCGATCGTGATCCCTAAAAAAATATAATCCAATGGCTGAAAATGGAGTACATACAGAAGAACAAGAAAACAAATGATCATCGATTTGAACATGATTTTTGCTCTCGCTTCACTCAAACCTCTTATCTACCACCCCCTTATGTTGTGTTCTGTTAGCGACAGTACCTCAACCAATGAGATGAGTGTGATTTCGTATTGTCACTGTTCCGTCAGCAACCAGACGATTCCGTTTTTCAAGGGACAGTTGGCAATCCTGAATTATACGAAGTACTGTATTCAAATATGTTTCAGCAGCATAGTTGACGATGATGATGATGTCACGTAATGGTACTGAAATCGACAGGCAGTTTACAGCAACACTGAAATTTTGGTTCGTGAATACAAGATTAAATGTGTATCAGAAGCGGAAAGAAGTCCTAAAAAGGTTTCTGGAGTAATTTCACATTTTAAACAAGGAGCATTTTACTGTTCAAGCCAGAACGCAAAGACAGATGAATTAGCTTTCATTATTGCTAACGCAGCTTCATAGACAGAAAACAAATATGTCTATAAATTAGGGCTGTCCAAAGATTAAAATTTTTAATCGAGTTAATCACATGCTTAAAAATTAATCAGTTGTAATTTATCGCAATTCAAACCATCTCTAAAATATACCATATTTTTCTGTAAATTATTGTTGGAATGGAAAAATAAGACACAAGACGGACATAAACATTCAACATACTGTACATAAGTACTGTATTTGTTTATCATAACATTAAATCCACAAGATGGCATTAACATTATTAACATTCTTTCTGTTAAAGGGATCCACGGATATAAAGACTTGTGGTTCTTAAAAGATATTTTGAGTACGTTATAGTAATTTTATATTAAAATCCCTCTTAATGTTTTCTTATTAATAAAATTTGTAAAATTTTCAATCATATAATAAACTAATAGCTCACCATTGTTGACGTCGCTGAGCGGTGACGTCACATCGGGCTCCCTGCCGTTCTTCCACAGTGTCTTTAACTACGCAAGGTAGTGATTGAAATACACCACAAGGTGTCAATGGCGAGTTTTAAATTAATTAGAAGTCTGAGTAAGTTTTATGTGTATTTTGCATAGCTATTTTGATTGGGAATGCCAGTTGTCTGCATTGGGCGCTTTTCTTTTTTGTGAACATAATTTTTTTGAGCGATAGGAATATTATTTATGTTGTGCTTTCACTAAATGATACTGTAGTGATTTAACTGTTCCACCCAAATGCATAATGGGAAGTTGGGCAACCATGACTGTCAGTGCTGGCCGCAAATGGTATACTGTATGTTCTGCGTTGTGTTCAATTAAGCGTGTTAAGAAAAAGATCGCCTCATGTCATTCTTCCCCACGTCGTTCGCCACAATACTTATAATTGTTGTGAAAGAGTTGCCAAAGCTTAAGCCAAAAACAGCTGTGGTCCAATGAACGCCTGTGTCCACTCGCATTTCTCTGCCTTATCGCTTTCAATGTGGTAAAACTGAGTCATTGTGCGTCAAATATTTTAACGTGATTAATTTAAAAAAATTATTACCGCCCGTTAACGCGATAAATTTGACAGCACTACTATGAATATAACTGAAACTATAGCACGCATGGCGATTTCAATGCATTTATTTTATGACGGCTGCAGAGTGTTCATGTTTTAGCGATTTCCTACACGGCCCCTTTTACCTCTGCGAGAAGGCGAAACCTACGGTTAAGTATTGGCCTCTGTATGTCTGTCTGTAAATTTGTGTTCAAAATAACTCAGGAACGAACACAGGGACTATTATCAAACTTGCAGGATAAGTTTGTAGGATGAATAGGTGTCATTTTTTGGCATGAGGGAAGGGAGTGTCCACTCTACGAAATATGGCTATGCTTTGAATTTGGCAGCCTAGGCGGAAGTTTGCTTTCTCATAGTGCTCCTTTATCAACCAGTCTCTAACGAGTAAAATGTTTAGAAAAATAACAAAAAAGCCGATTGTCGCAATGTTAAAAAAGTAAATAAATAAAAAATTGTGATTTAATTCAAAACAAACAACGCGTCACTTCCTGTGAATGGTCAAGTAAGAGCGGAAAAATAGGATTGGGATACTTTGGTTTATTTATTGCAGGTCCAGGCCTCGCATTCATTGCTTACCCTCGAGCAGTAGCCATGATGCCTTTACCACAACTCTGGGCAGCCCTCTTTTTCTTAATGATCATCTTCCTGGGAGTGGACAGTCAGGTGAAACTAGACATATTTCCCTGCCATTGACAGCGATAGACACCCAGTTCATTTGAACTCGGAGGGGATCATCCGATCACTGCTGAACTTCCAGTTCAAATGGATTGAATGTCTATTGCCGTCAATGGAAGTAAAGGAGTTAAAGTTTTGAAAAATATTACCCCCACAGTTTGTGTATCTTGAAGGATTGGTCACATCCATATCTGACCTGTACCCATCCATCTTTTTTACTGGACACCAACGCAAACTACTGCTGCTGGGTTTGTGTGGTATTTCCTTTTGTGTTGGCTTCTGTATGGTTACTGAGGTGAGAGGGTTCAAATTTCTATAAATCATTTAGGTTGCCTAGACACTTGTATGGTGTTTTTAATCAAATCTGATTTTATGGTCTGCAGGGTGGATTGTATGTGTTTCAACTTTTTGACTACTATGCCTGCACCGGCATCCCCTTGATCGCTTTTGCCATTATGGAGTCACTTTGCATAGGATGGATATATGGTGAGTAGAGCTGCCAAAAACGATGATTTTGATAGTCAATTGATCATTGATTATGTTTTTACGAGTCGACTAATCGGCTTATATATAAATTGCAAGTTAAGTATTAGGTTTCCTTATGTCTGTGTTGAAGATTACTTAAGAACGAATGAAGGGAATATTATGAAACTTGTAGACCATATTTGTGAAACAGAAGAGGCGATTCAAAGTTAAAGTAGTGAGGTCAAAGGTCAAAACGCATTTCATGATAAATAAATGAATCTGTTATAAATTTAACTAAAATTTGCAGGCTAGGTGGTATGCTGTGTAGGCCATGGGCCGGGTGGGAATGGGGTTGGTGGTGCGCCCCCTCTTCCCATCCCTGATGGGGGCGCGGGTGGCCCGGGGGGTGATCCTGGGGGTCCCTTTGCTGGGATGCGGGAGGAGGGATGGGCTGCGCTGGCCCCCCTCCCGAGGGCTGGCTGGGTGGGAGCCGTGGTCCTGGGGTGGCGCCCGCGCCGCGTCTCCACTCGTCTGCGTGTCTGTCGCGTGTTTGGTGGGACTAGCGCGTGGCTGGATGGGATTGGGTGCGCTCGGGTGGGGGGCCCGGTGCCAGGATTGGTGATGGGGCGGCGTAAGGTCAGTTGCCGACAGGTTTACACTCACAAGGGATTCACAGGATTACTGGTTTCTAGATCACAGAGCTGATTTGTGTGAACTCCACCCCTCCAATCACTTATCTTATAGACTCCCCCTCCCCTTCTTTCCCTGGTCAACAGGCCCTCCTCATTGTGTCAACCGGAAATACATCTAGCTGACGATAGCACCAACATATTCATAGTTAGTGTAGGAGTTCAACGTATTTCTTCTGTTTTTTTGTGTCTTTTCTTTCTTTTCTTGTATTTCTTTTCTTTTCTTCTGTTCCCTCCCTTCCCGTTCGCTGCTTTGTCATAATAAACGAGGTATGTTGAATGATCACAATGGGAGTATGTCATACTCTTAATGTGAAACATCAAAACTGTTCAGACCAACCGGACACTTAGACTTCCATTCTCCATGTCAAAGAGCTGAACAGGACAGGTTTACAAAAAAAAGGAATAAATAAAAATGATATGATGTGTAGAAAAAGAGTGCTGCCATTTTGCGGCAAGAGGGCAAAATTAAAAGAGGTCATAAATGTACATGACAGTTGAGCGGCATAAGGTCAAAAGTCCTCCAACTGAAAATAAAAAATGTCTGTACGCTGGGTGGCTTTGTGTCATACTTAAAATGAGTATGTTTGTCTTCTAGGTGCTGATAATTATTATCATAAAATAACAGACATGATTGGCTATCGGCCTTCACTTTACATGAAGTATTCTTGGAAGTTTGTGACTCCTTTTTTGTCTACAGTAAGTTTAAGTTTAAGGCATTTTCAATCATACAAAATGTGATATATGAGAGCTTATGTTAAATGGAAAATTTCTCATTTCTTATCTGAATAGGGCATTCTATTTTTCTTCCTTGTGCAATTCACCCCTCTGAAGTACAATAACACCTACCAGTTCCCCTGGTGGGCATACGCTCTGGGACTATTGCTTGCATTTTCTTCAGTTATCATGATACCTCTGTGGATTCTCTACAGTGTCACAAAAACTCCAGGATCAATCACTCAGGTCTGAAGAGTTTTTTTTTTCTCTTTATTTCTGTCCCATAACATTGCATAATTGTTTCCTCTCTCTGTTGTACTTCGCAGAGGATAAAAAAGTTGACAACGCCAACTGACAAGTCCCTCATTGTATCACTGAACAAGTCGGGAAAATTTTCCTATATCAAGTCACAAGTGTGTCTAGAAAAGGAGTGAAGACCAGCAGATAACAGAATGTAATAGTATGTATATAAGAATAATCTATCTGTTGAGCATATTAAATCATTATATACTGTATATACACAGTATACATACATATACAGTGAGGAAAATAAGTATTTGAACACCCTGCGATTTTTCTCCGACTTGGGCGTGTATGATATCACATGTATATAGAAATACATGTGAAATGATAGACTCGCCGGCGTTAGTAAACGGCGGCCATGTTAAAGCAGTAGATTTCTCAGGAAGGCTCTGTTGTAAAGAACCTTTCCAGCAAACCTAAGCAACTTTTTATCTAAAATACTCCTAAATCGGCAAAATCTTGACTTGAATCTATCTTTAAATGATGAAACAGTTTTAAAACTTTGACATGTCGAAAGTAGACAGAAGGGAACTAATGCAATGACAGGAGCGATTTTAACAGCTTTAACGGTTCATTCACAACATTAAATGACTTCCAAACATAGCAAAGGTTACTATCTAATCATCCCAATATCTGCAGTATCCCTGTGTCTAGTTAAGTTTAGGGTAAAAAATAGGCTAGAGCCAATTGTCCCAAAAACCCTTTGAACTTCACATAGTGTGACCTATTTCTTTTTCTTTTTCTTTTTTTTGGTGGGGGGGTCAAACAAACAAAGAAACAAAAAAAAAAAAGACATAAAAAGTAACACCAGTTACTTTGCCAAGTAACTAATTACTCTTACATTCAGGTAACAGAGTTACTAACTTTATTACTTTTTGAGAGAAGAAATTTGTAACTGTAATTAATTACTTTTTTAAAGTAAGATTAAGAACACTGGTTACAGGGCAATTGACAAGCAGCTTAGTAATATAAGATCCACAGTTGGAACAATTATTAGCATTTCCAAGCAACCATTTCCAAGGTTACTGTTGGTAATAAACTAAGACGTCATGGTTTAAAATTACGCATGGCACGGAAGGTCAACCTGCTTAAACCAGCACATGACCAAGTCTGTTTTACGTTTGCCAATGACCATTTGGATTATCTAGAGGAGTCATGGGAGAAAGTCATGTGGTCATATGACATCAAAAGAAACTTTTTGGTCTTAATTCCACTCATAGTGCTTGGAGGAAAAAGAATGATGAATACCACCCCAAGAACACCATCCATACTGTGAAGCACTAGATGACTGCACAATTAAGGGAAGGATGACCAAGGCCATGTATTGTGAGATTTGGGGGGAATTACCTCCTTCTCTCAGTTAGAGCATAGGTGTTCAAATACATATTTGCAGCAGTATAGTACAAATAAATTGTTAAAAAATCATACACTGTGATTTCTGGATTTTATTTTAGATTGTCTCTCACAGTGGACAAGCACCTACCATGAAAATTTAAAACCCGTCCATCATTTCTAAATGGGAGAACTTGCAATATAGCAGGGTGTTCAAATACTTATTTTCCTCACTGTATCTATGTCTACAGCACTTTGAGCATCTGCAAGAGATAATTGTTGTGTATGCCAGCTGTTTGCATTCCTCTAAAATCCACATAAAGGACTGTGAAAATTAAAGTCAGGTGCTACATTTGATTAACCAATAATTTGTTGTGACTGATTAAGTAAAACATTGTAGCAGTATTTTTTTTATTTTTTTAACAATAACAAACAACATAAAAATATTTCTCCTTAGGATGGCAACTGACGAGTTTGGTTAATTAAAAAACAACAACATAGTTTTATTTAATATTATTATTGTGTTTTGTATCTTTATGTTATTTATTAAATTACGTGCAATTCTTAATGTCATGTTTGAAAAAATCTAAATTAATGAAATTAAAATCAGTTAAAAGTGAAATACACTGATTAGTGATTATGGACCCTGATTACACCTTTTAAGTTAATTGCTTGCATTGACGGAAACAGACGTCCAATTCATTTAAACCGGGAGGACGGGCTTTGAATGCTCAAGTTTTAGTGCCATTGATTGTGCGAGATGTCAAAACCATTTTGATTTGGAGAGGCTGATCATTTGCTGCCAGATTCTTCCAGTCTGTCAAAATGGATTTGACATCTAGGGCCGTCAATGGCAGCCAATGAGTTCACTGAGTGCCGTATAGAGGTTTAAAGAAATTATTACAGTGTTATTTTAATACAGTGGTTGTATTAGTACTAGGTCTGTTGTATAAAATCTTTAAGTGTCATTTGTTTTCCGCTAGAGGGTGCTAGATGACTATGCGTTTTTATATGGCTCTTGTGTGCGTTTCATGATGCTCAATGTACAAAAAGTGTAACTAAAGGTGGAAGACTGAAGCAATTGTGAATGGTGGGTACTACTTCATGCTTTTCTTTGATTTTGATACTGATAGATTTTATTTTTTGACCATGTATATTTATCCTAAGTTAAAGTACCAATACAGTACCAATACGCGAATGTCAGTTTTATTTGGTTTATAGATTTCCATTATTAATTTCGCCATCTAAACCCACTTTACTCATTTATTTACATACCTTACTTGCACCTAAGGCCTGATTTTTCAGCAAAATCACTGGTTGTGTCAGTTTCAAAATCTGTTCAGCAGAGTACCACAAAAATACTGAAAGTATTTAGTTAAGATGTACTGCATATATAATTTTATAAAAAGATACTGCATGGCAATATGTTTGGAAAAAAACAGATTAAATTAAAAGGTATCATACCTAACTTTTTTAATTAATTAATAAAATTAACACCTATGTACCATCGTACACAATTTGAACATTGAATGTCAGAAAAGAAAATCAGTATATATATATAAAACTATTATAAGAAGAAAAGAAAAAAAAAAAAAAAAGTATTGCACTTACAGGTTTTCTCAGTTGCTGTGGTACGTTTCTCAGATCAGAATTGCAATTCTCAAAATTACTTTTTCAATCCTCACAACATGTTGCACAGGTAGCAAAACAACGTGGATTACCTGCAAAAGTGTTTTTTTAAATGTATTTTTTTGTTTTTAGCAAAGTACTTAGTCTATCACTCAAAATGAAATTAAAATTAAATTTCTGCTTAGTCATGCTCTGAATTAAACAGTTACTCTGGAGGGAAGCGGTGATGCTGAAGATGGTGTATGTAAGTTTTGATGAAAATTGAAAAATTGAAAAGTTACACCTTTGTGGGTGGGAGATTGATTGCAAGAGACTGGACAAGATTCAGTTTACACTTTTACTGTTATTACAATTTCTTGACAGACCATGTCACTGCGATACAGAAAGCAAAAGAGCACTGAGTATCACAAAGAAAAAACAAAACAAAAGCAAAATAGGAAATGTAAACATAAGGCAATCAGCACAATTAAACTTCAAATGCTTCAAGGATTATTCACCCATTCTTTGTACACATCCTCACGTTCCTCTCTGTTTGGCTAAAAATTCTTCTATGGGATTGAAGAATGGGGAGTATAGTGGCAGGAACCCCATTACCATTCTGTTGTGAGTTGCAAACCACTCCCTGATTATGTTGGAGTGGTGGAAACCCACATTGTCCTAAACTATAACAACTTTTGGCAGGTTAAAATAAGTTACGTAAAATAAAAACGAAAATGCTTAAAAATAAGCACACACATGTTGACATATTCTGACAACATGTTAATGCGTTTTGCATGTAGAGACTTATCCAATGAAGTAATGACTAAATATTGTGGGTGGTGAAACTATTGAATAGATACCATGATCATCCATTTTGACCATCATGACAGATGCCACTGATAATGTAGGAAACAGCAGAGAATTGTACAAAATTTGCATGGATGCACAAAAACATCTGCAACTTGCTCGAAGAAATGAGAAATTGTTTTTTTGATGTGCACTAGTGATACGATATTGTGAGGATTGAACAAGTAGTTTTGAGAATTTCAATTCTGAGCGGAGAAACGTACCAAAACAATTGAGAAGAACTGTAAATCCCATGTACAACTACAGACGTCCATTCGCCCCTCCCAGTCCAAATAGATTGGCTGTCTAGCACCATCAATGGCAGTGAAATATGGACAGTCACAGCAAGTCCCTTCAGTTTAAATAAAATGGATGTCTATCGTTGTCAATAGCAGGCAACAAGTTAAATACTATAAATACAACAACAAATTTAGAGTGTACTTCTTTTACTTTGTATTAACATTTCATTAATTTTAAGATATTATTCACATAAGATAACATAAAAATAATTTACAAAAATACAATAATGAATAACTCATTGGCTGCCATTGTCAGCACTAGGCATCCAATCCATTTGGATTGCAAGGGTCAAATGGACGTCTAGGGCTGTCAGTTGCAGGAAAAAAAATGAACATTCACAGCCATTACCCCAAGTTTGAATGCCTTGGACGTGGAAACGTGGAAATGGTTGGTACGTCTGCCTCACAGTTTTGCGTTCGAGGGTTCAATCCCAAACTCTGTGCTTCTTGTGTGTAGTTTGCATTTTCTCCCCATGCCTGTGTGGGGTTTCTCCTGGTACACTGGTTTTCTTCTCCCGTATCTCAAAAACATGGAATCTAGGCTGATCAAACACTCTAAACCAGGGTTCACCGAATCCGAACCTCGAGGCCACCGATCCTGTTGTGTTTTCTATGTCTCTCTCCCAGGGGTGAAAGTGGCTAGAATTTCTTGGCGGAACTCTGGGGGGGAATCATCACACCTCCTAAAACCACTTAAATGCTGATAAAATGCTTTGGCATAGTTATTACAATAACACATACAAACAAAATAATGCTTTTCATTCAAAATTGTTTTTCTTCAATGATTTGCAAAATAAAGTTAACAAAAACAGCAGTAACCTCAACCTCCATCTCCTAATTTTTCTCCCACTTTTCCTAAATGCAAAACCTAAACTTTAACTATTTAAGAACATTGGATGTACACTCAAATTGAAGCTAACGTAAACGTTTACGTTTTTTCTTTAATTAAGATATACGTCACAAGTTCCTCCAGTACGATCATTATGCAAATTTAGTAAATCCTAACAACCCAATCTGCAAAATAAAGTCCGCTAGCTTAAAGCTACGAATGCTAACGTATTTACACTTCTCTCATAGCAAATCGCTAAACAGAACTAAAAAGACAGTATCGCCAAACTTAACTACAAATGCCTACACCCACATACATAGACTGAAACAACTTACAGCCTCATGTGGGCCGAGCCAGAGCGTAGCTGTCCCTTAGCCATGTCAGACACTTCTGGTTCTCAGTCGGTAAAGGGATGAGTCCAGCCACACCCAATGTTGCCACCAGAGGGCATCACTTGACAAAATACAATACTTTAAACCAGTGTTTTTCAACCGGTGTGCCGCGGCACACTAGTGTACCGTGAGAGATTGTCAGGTGTGCCGCGAGAAATTATCTACTGTCGCATTCATATATATATATAAATATTGCAACGTCCGTTGAAGGGGCCATCAGACTGCAGAGTGGTGACGTAGCTACTGGCGGGAAGCAAGCAAGGAGGGAGGGAGAACGGCGTGAGAGTGAAGTTAGCGGTGGCATATTGCGGATGCCGCTGTTATTTTGTTTGTTATTTTCCATTGGTGCCACAATAAAGTGGGAAAGTCATCACCGACTCCTCTCCTATTTCCCCATATGGGGCTATTACAATATTTTTTTTACGTCGTCGGGCGGAGTTGCAGTAGGAAGGTAGGGAGGAGTAGGTAGAAAGTTCTCGGTCGTGTGCAGATGAGCGCAGTATTGCTCTAGTTGCGTTCAAAAACTGCTCAGATTTCGAGCCATCAACGACCTTGCTGTCTGCGATAATGTGGACCCCAGCACGTCTACTGCACATTATTTTGTTAGACTCGTCATGTGTCGATATACTCAAAAGTGTCCTTTCTATTTTATCCAAATGTGACGACCATCAATCCTCCCCCTGTGTTTTATTCCAACACATTGTTGAGAACAGCAAGGGGGCTAATGGCTAAAAATCTGAGCAGTTCTTGAACGCGACACGAGCATTGACCATTCCAACAGCGCCATGGTACCAAGCAAGCTTAAACGTCATCTCCAAACGAAACACCCGTCGCTTCAAAACAACTCGATGCACTATTTTGTTCGCCTTCGTGAAAACATAGAGAAACAGGCAGCTTTTTTGATAAAAACTACGAAGGTACAGTGCCTTGCAAAAGTATTCGGCCCCCTTGAACTTTGCAACCTTTCGCCACATTTCAGGCTTCAAACATAAAGATATAAAATTTTAATTTTTTGTCAAGAATCAACAACAAGTGGGACACAATCGTGAAGTGGAACAACATTTATTGGATAATTTAAACTTTTTTAACAAATAAAAAACTGAAAAGTGGGGCATGCAATATTATTCGGCCCCCTTGCGTTAATACTTTGTAGCGCCACCTTTTGCTCCAATTAAAGCTGCAAGTCGCTTGGGGTATGTTTATATCAGTTTTGCACACCGAGAGAGACCGACATTCTTGCCCATTCTTCCTTGCAAAACAGCTCGAGCTCAGTGAGGTTGGATGGACAGTGTTTGTGAACAGCAGTCTTCAGCTCTTTCCACAGATTCTCGATTGGATTCAGGTCTGGACTTTGACTTGGCCATTCTAACACCTGGATACGTTTGTTTTTGAACCATTCCATTGTAGATTTGGCTTTATGTTTTGGATCATTGTCCTGTTGGAAGATAAATCTCCGTCCCAGTCTCAGGTCTTATGCAGATACCAACAGGTTTTCTTCCAGAATGTTCCTGTATTTGGCTGCATCCATCTTCCCGTCAATTTTAACCATCTTCCCTGTCCCTGCTGAAGAAAAGCAGGCCCAAACCATGATGCTGCCACCACCATGTTTGACAGTGGGGATGGTGTGTTCAGGGTGATGAGCTGTGTTGCTTTTACGCCAAACATATCGTTTTGCATTGTGGCCAAAAAGTTCAATTTTGGTTTCATCTGACCAGAGCACCTTCTTCCACATGTTTGGTGTGTCTCCCAGGTGGCTTGTGGCAAACTTTAAACGAGACGTTTTATGGATATCTTTGAGAAATGGCTTTCTTCTTGCCACTCTTCCATAAAGGCCAGATTTGTGCAGTGTACGACTGATTGTTGTCCTATGGACAGACTCTCCCACCTCAGCTGTAGATCTCTGCAGTTCATCCAGAGTGATCATGGGCCTCTTGGCTGCATCTCTGATCAGTTTTCTCCTTGTTTGAGAAGAAAGTTTGGAAGGACGGCCGGGTCTTGGTAGATTTGCAGTGGTCTGATGCTCCTTCCATTTCAATATGATGGCTTGCACACTGCTCCTTGAGATGTTTAAAGCTTGGGAAATCTTTTTGTATCCAAATCCGGCTTTAAACTTCTCCACAACAGTATCTCGGACCTGCCTGGTGTGTTCCTTGGTTTTCATAATGCTCTCTGCACTTTAAACAGAACCCTGAGACTATCACAGAGCAGGTGCATTTATACGGAGACTTGATTACACACAGGTGGATTCTATTTATCATCATCGGGCATTTAGGACAACATTGGATCATTCAGAGATCCTCACTGAACTTCTGGAGTGAGTTTGCTGCACTGAAAGTAAAGGGGCCGAATAATATTGCACGCCCCACTTTTCAGTTTTTTATTTGTTAAAAAAGTTTAAATTATCCAATAAATGTTGTTCCACTTCACGATTGTGTCCCACTTGTTGTTGATTCTTGACAAAAAAATTAAATTTCATATCTTTATGTTTGAAGCCTGTAATGTGGCGAAAGGTTGCAAGATTCAAGGGGGCCGAATACTTTTGCAAGGCACTGTAAATGACAAAGCCCTCAATGCCTCAAAGCCTTGTTGCTAAATCCAAAAAGTCCCACACCGTGACAGACATTAATTAATACTATCTGCCCTCAAAGCCATTGTCTGAGAGATGCTCGGCCCTGATGTGGTAAAAGACATTGCTCAAGTTCCCCTGTCTGATAATTCTGAGCTTTTTCAAGCCCAACTGCAATAAAAAGAAAAAATAATAAAAACAGAGGAAGACTGAGAGCTGTTGAAGAATAAGGATATCGACTTTGTGTTCATCTAAACAGGCTCAAGTTTCACACTGAGTAAGTATACATACTGAGAATTTATTTTACAATTAAATACACTGTGGAGAAAATAATTTTGTAACATTTTTGGTTTGTGGTGTGGTGTGCCGTGAGATTTTTTCCAATGTAAAAACGAGCGAGTCAAAAAAGGTTGAAAAACACTGCTTTAAACAAACCATCACACATAGGGTTTTGACAGTTGCCGTCATATTTTCGGGATCAAAGCACTGTATGCCGGAACGGCGTTCTGGCTCGGAAAGTCATGGTGGAACGGCGTTCCGGGCCGTTCTGGCCCACTTTCACTCCTGCTCTGTGTCCTAACACACCTGAATCAAATGATTATGTCATCAAAAAGTTATGCAGAAGCCTGATTTTGATCCAGTTTATTTGATTCAGGTGTGTTGGAGAAGAGGGAGACATGGAAAACACGACAGAATAGGTGGCCTTGTGATCTGGAATTGGTGAACCCTGCTCTTAATCTTCCCTAGGTATGAGTGTGTGCGTGAATGGCTTTTCGTCTCCTTGTGCTTTGTGATTGACTGGCAACCAATTCAGGGTGTATCCACCTACTGCCCATAGTAAGCTAGGTTAGGCTCCAGCACCCCTGCGACCCTCATGAGGATAAGCAGCTCGCAAAATGTTATGTAATTATAATTCAGACCTGGTGTCCACATATATGAACATTACATTTTAGGTCATGTCGGCCACAATATTAATATTTGCTATACAAATATGGCATAAATGACCCAAAATGTGATGTCTATATATGTGGACGGCAGGTCTATAGTTAGTTTTTAAATGACCAAAAATAATCACTTGCTCTATAAAGTGTTAAGTAGTGAATGTGAGTAATTTGCCACCTCTGCATGTACTATTAAGTTAACAAATCAACGTTTGGTGCCAAAGGTGGTTTGAAAAATAGGCCAGAGTCTGCTAGACGAAGGCCTTGAGAGCCCAGTGACAGCCGTGATGAAGTACGGAAGAAAACAAAAGCTCCCCGTGTCTTGTCGCAGTAATGCTCATCTGTGGAGTGGGAGCAGGACATCAGATTTGTGTTGGGGCGGTGACGAATGACGCTCGGGCTCAGGATGATGTTTCCCTCTAATAGCCTGATTGCTCAATTAATTCTGCCCGCTCGGGCCTTTTTAATGTACAAGCGGCTCTACTTGCCGGCAGATTAGCAAAGACACCGGCTGACAGTTTGCACCGCTCAAGGTATTTGGGAGCTCTAATTCATTCAGAACGCTACAATGCGGCCCATCTATCATCTCAGCTTTTTCAACCGCTAACTTGCCGCTTGCTCCCTCTTCTCATTCCAGCCTGCTGGCTCCTCTGGGGCAGGTGGAGGAATAAGGCGAGCGGGGGAAGGGAGAGCGCGGGGTTCAAAGCCAACCCTTCGCTCGACGCCGGTGTGTGTTTGTGTTGGCGTGCGAGAAGATAGGAAGTGTGTGTTTGCAAGGTTGCCGGGTCGTCAGCGTCTCTTCTACTGATGAATTATATGCAAGCAGGCAAAGAGAGTCAATTATCCATAAGAAAAAAAAAAACACGGGCGCTGCGCCTTGTGGCCCCAGGGCCCCTTTTCCAATTCAGATAGTGATTTTCCCCAAAATGTAGGGGGGGAAACAGAGTTGGATGATGATGAGTTAAAAAAGAGAATGAATGAACCCCCACCTTCTTTTGCACCTCTGCGTTCTCTTCTCCCCCCAATGGAATCCAGAAGGCACAAAATGCAAAAGGCTATTATGAGGCCTTCAGAGCACGCAAACGCCACTTATGATGGATGAGTGTGGGATTTACAAAGGCCTCCTGTCAAACACTAGCCTCCTCTCTCGCTTCCCGCTTTCCTCCCACTTGTCTCTATTAGCAGCCTGTCCAATTCAACTGGGTCCTCATTGGCAGACATTTCCAATAGGTCTTAGATCGAAAAATAAAAAATGCAGTTGATTTCTGTCGGGCTGCAGCTCTCGACTATTTAGGTAATTGATTAATCTATCGATTAGTTAGTATGACTTATCGAGTAATCGGATTACGAACATTTAATGTGTTGCAGAATAAATTTGAGGAGAAACAGAAACAAGAGTTTACGCCAGCAATAACATTTATTTTGGCTTGCTAAGATTGCATTTTCAAAAGAGCATTAAATGCGAATACAAAATAAAATTCCTGAGTGTTTCTTCAACTATGCAAGATTGCACTTTCATTTCACAAGAGCAATAAATGCATTTAAAACGAAATTATAATGCCTGATCTTAGCCTCATAACGGTATTTAAAAAAAAGGAAAAATGAGGATCTAACTTCAACAAAAGAACAACTGGTAAATTTGCGTAGCAAAAGTCCGCTAGGTTTTTTTTCTGTACTTTTTTTTTTATCTTTTCTTTTTCTTAACAAATAGTTCAAACACATATTCCCACAAAAAACAGCTAATTATACTTCTAAACCAAATAATGAATGCATAAACAAATATATTAGCTCAAACAAAAACATACCTTATGTTGGTCTTAACAGGGAGCAGCTGGATTCAGCCATGTTAGACGAGTTATGGCATATTCACTGTTGCCACTAGAGGGCACTATATCCACCCAAATTAATAAAACTAAATGCAACCCTTTCAAAACAAATCATTACAACCACACTCTAGTTAAACGAATGATCGAAGCAGCAAAATTTGATTCGAAGCTTTTTTCTAATTGAATTACTCAGCTTAATCGATTAATCATTGAAGCACTAGATATCTGTGATCAGCTGAGATATTTGCTCATTTGGGTGCCTTTGACGGTGATAGACATCCAATTAGGCCTGCACAATGTATCGTTTGCCATCGCAATGTGTGCATGCGCAATAGTCCTATCGCGGGACGTTTTTGTTTTTTTAAATGTAAACTTTTGTTTTTCTTCATAAAGGCAGCAATTGTGCAGAAACATGGCTTCCTGGATCCCTTTTATATACACAAATCTTCATAATTCACAGAATTCACAGATTTTAGTCTGGATTAAATGGTATTATATGAATACTAGGGATGTCCCGATTGCATATTTTTGCACCCAAGTCCGAGTCACCTGATTTGGAGAATCTTTCGATATCGAGTCCCAATCCAATACCGTATAGTTGTTTTTTTTTTTTTTTGCTTTGATGCTCACGCTGCCGAGAAAAACGTCTCACTTAGACAATGAATGAGTTGCTACAGCACACTTCAGACAGTATACCAAGTTTAACGGTGATTAACACATTTGTGCCTTGGATCGTAGAGCTACTGAGGTAACTCTGGCCAGATCAAAGCTACAGAGCTGTTAGTCATCATTAACTTTAAGTACCAAATGCCAGCTGCACTGGTGACAACAAGAAAAACAGTTTGGTGGCACTGCTTTTCAGAACGGCGCATGAGAGGATATAAGAGCATGGAGCAGAAAAACATAAATATATTTTTTACATTAAAAATAGTGTTGCACCGATACCATTTTTTGGTCCCGATACCGATACCTGGCTGTGCAGTATCGGCCGATACCGATACCATACCGATACCACCCCGTTTATATGTATATAATTTTTTTTTTTTCTTTTTTTCCCAAAGAGCTACATAATTGGATGTGAAATCATTGCTATCAAGGCTTTGTCAGGCTGTTGCTTACCTTTGCAAAATAGGAAAAAGACTAGTACAAAGTGAATAGTCTACTAAACCCTAGTAGACAATAGTTGAATAAACCTTTGGCTCTCAAAGGCCAAAATAGTGCTACATTTATGAAATTAATAAAACATGTATAATGCTAGCCCAACAGTAAGAAAGTAAAAATAAATTCATAATAATAAACTCAGAATGAACTGAATAAACCTTTTTAAACCTCTCAAAGGCCAAACAGTGCAACTTTCATTATATTATTGGCACATTCTGCTGCTGGTTAGATTGTGTCTTGTTGCTGGGCTGGTCATGGGGGCTTTCCTGACGTCGCACCTGAATCCAATCTCATCAGCGCAGCATTTAAGCACGGGTGATCTCAAAGGAATTTTGCCTTGCTGATCGCCATTTGACATCTCGCACTATAGTCTCGCTACATTTGCTTGTTACGCCCTGTGCAGGTATTTGAATGTTTTTATTTTGGCTTTTTGGCTCGCTGCTTATTGTCTTAGTTAACTTTCGAGTTTGTAGTATTGAGCTCCGTCGACCTGCTGTCACGGACTCCTTTTTTTATTTCTTCTATCCCGCGATCGCGTGTTATTTTTTGTTTGCAATCATTAAGCCCTTGTACATATCCCCCGCTTGTTGTCTGCTTTGAGTTCCCACCTTGTTTCCGCATTTGCGGACGCTAACAATTATAAGTAATATTAACTGACCACAGCATCCCGTCTCTCTATTAGCCTCCTTTTTTCCCTTATTTCTATTTCTGAAAGGTGGCAACCCTACTTTGGAAACAGTTCCCAAATTACTGCGGCATTTCTTTCAGTGAAACACAATAAAAGTAAAGTAGACGTAGTGAACTGACCAGAGATTGTTGCTCCGGTCCAGCGCCCTTCTTCTGGATACCACTTCTCCTCTTGCACGCTCAAACTCGTTGTGTTCGTTCACATTTCGTCTTCAAATGTTTTATCAGGTTCGAGGTATTGAAATTGGCCAATTTAACTCCACATCTCGAAACTTTCAGGCCGCAAATCTTGCATGCAGTCATTGATTTTAATCGACGGGATTTCTACTTTGAAATACTTCCCGACTGCCGCCATTACTCCTGGTTTGTGTTTCCTCCATGTGAAAAAGCTGCCTTGTGATTGGTTAGGAGTGGCTATTGGCCCGCTCTCATTGGTCTGGAGCAGGCCAATAGCGATAGCTGCTTGATGTTCACGTGTCATCACACAGCACAGAGACAGAGTGTAGTGAGCGCTAGGAGGAAAAAAAAAGGCTGCGGTCAAATGTTATAATATTGGACCGGTAAATGGTATCGGCGCCGTCTTTGTTGGTACTCGCCGATACCGATACCACCATTTCAGGCTGGATCGGCACCCCTTACCGATACCAGTATCGGTATCGGTGCATCTTTAATTAAAAACCCGATCCTTTTCATCCGATCCTGATACTCTGAAAAATGGCACTAACCGCCCGATTTACGATCATGTGATTGGATCGGGACATCTCTAATGAATACAGTGTGGTCATATTGAGTCAACCAAAGTCTTCCCAAACAGAGCTATTCAAGTCTGGTGAAAATTCTTCTAGTTTTACAGTTTTTCTCAATTGCATTGGTACGTTTCTCAGAATAGACTTACAATTCTCAAAACTACTTGTTCAATCCTCACAACATCACATCACCAGTGCACATCAAAAGAGCAGTTTCTCATTCCTATGTGCAACTTGCAAATGGCTACAATGTACAATTCTCTGCTGTTTCCTACATTATAAGTTGCATCTGCCATGATGGTCAAAATGGATTATCATGGGTCTCTATTGAATAGTCTCACCACCCACAACATATCAACATATCGTCATTACTTCATTGCATAAGCCTTTACATGCAAAATGGATGAACATGTTTTCAGAATATGTCATCATATGTGTGCTTATTTCTCAGCATTTTTATTTCTTATTTTACGTAACTTATTTTAACCTGCCAAAATTTGTAATCGTTTGGGACAATGTAAGTTTCCACTACGCCAACACAATCAGGAAATGGCTTGCAATCCACAACAGAACAGTAATGAAGTTCCTACCACTACACTCGCCATTCCTCAATCCCATAGAAGAATTTTTCTCCACATGGAGATCGCAAATGTATGATCGCCAGCCTCACAATCAGATGACTTTCCTGGATGCCATGAATGCTGCATGCAGTGACATCAAAGCAGATGCCTGCAGAAGCTAGGTAAGGCATTCAAGAACATTCTCTCCACGCTGTACAGCAAGAGGACATCCGTTGTGACGTTGATGAAAATTTGTGGCCACGGAGATGGGAACGTCAAGATGTGTAGAAAGAATTGGTGAATAATCCTGACAGCATTTGAAGTTTAGTTGTGCTGATTGTCTTATGTTCACATTTCTAATTTTGCTTTAATGTTATATTTCTTTGTGATACTCAGTGCTGTCTTTTGCTTTCTGTATTGCAATGACATGGTCTGTAAAGGTTGTAAAACAGTAAATGTGTAAAATGGATCTTGTCCAGTCTCTTGTAATCAATCTCCCACACACAAAGGTGTAACTTGCAATTTTAATCTAAACTTGCGTACACCATCTTCAGCATCAGAGCCTTCCACCAGAGTAGCTGTTCAATTGAGAGCATGACTAAGCAATTTGATTCTCTTGTCTGTACCCAATGAACCAAGGACATATCATTCTGACAGCACTGACATGTTCATTGACACAGAAATTTAATTTTGAGCGATAGATGAAGTACTTTGCACCGAAAACTGGCTTTTGCAGGTAATCCATGTTATTTTGCTACTTGTGCGACATGTATTGGACGTCTACTAGTGGTAAAATAGTTGGTGGGAAGCTACATCTTGGCCAGAGTAAGAACAAATTTTATTTTTTAACTCATTGGATGCCATTGATAGCGCTAAATGTACAATCCATCTGAACTGGGAGGGGTGATAACGTATGAACGAATGTTCATTCCCTGCCAACTCTCTCAGTTCAAATGGATTGGCCACCTATTAGCGATTACCACCCCCTCCAAAAAACTCACACCAGATGGATGAAATAAGCCACATAAATTGACATCTATCATTGTCAATAGCAATGAAAGACTGAATAATTCTCTAACAAAACTCTTTTTCTGATGTCTGTGATCTTTAATTACTCAAAAATTTAATGAAGTTCCCTGTTTCAAATTACAAGTTTGATGATATTCCCTCTATTCTTCTTGAGTTATCCAGAACACAAACATACAAATGGACAACCTGTACCGAATAAATAAGCTCTGCTGATGCAGGTTTCACTCACTGGCAGAAGTAATAACAACAGAGATACACTATGGATATGGTTGCCAATAACACAGAAAAGTTAATAATATTTATCTTCATATTATTTGATTGATTGATTGATTCATTGAACATGTTTATTTCGAATATGCAATACATTAGTACCAACAATCAGTGACAATAATCCAGTAAAAGAAAAGAAGAACAAAATATGAGTATTCGAAAAGGAGTGAGAAGATGTAAAATTTATTTACTCCCACCTTAAGTTCTGACATATCAGTTCCAGTCCATACATTATTAACTTCATATGATTTAACTCGCCAGGGCATGACAAAAATGGACGTCCATTTAATCTAAACGGGGGTAACTGGGTGTGAATATCTATGTTTCAGTGCCATTGAAAGCATGAGACGTCCAATCCATTTTGACCCTTCCAGTCAAAATGGATTGGACGTCAACAGTTTTTCTTAAATGCTTTGGTACGTTTCTCAAATCAGAATTAAAATTCTCAAAAGTACTTGTTCGATCCTAGCAACATTGTATCACTAGTGCATATCACTAGTGCACATCTCATTTCTTTGAGCAAGTTGCAGATGATGTCATAGTCTCACCACCCATATCATTTATTCATTACTTCATTGCATGAGTTTTTACATGCAAAATGCATAAGCATGATGTCAGAATATGTCAACATGTGTGTGTTTATTTCTAAGCATTTTCGTTACGTATTTCATGTAACTTATTTTAACCTGCCAAAATTTGTGATAGTTTGGGACAATGTGGGTTTCCACCACTCCAACATAATCAGGGAATGGTTTGCAACACACAACAGAATGGTAATGGAGTTTCACCTACTATACTCCCCATTCCTCAATCTCATAGAAGAATTTTTCTCCACATGAAGATGGCAAGTGTCTGGATGCAATGAATGCAGCATCCAGTGACATCACAGCAGATGCCTGCACAGGATGGATTAGGCATTCAAAAAGATTCTTTCCACATTGTATTGCAAGAGAGGACATCTATTATGGCATGGATGAAACTATGTAGCCCAAAAGGGATGATGGTCCAGATGCGTAGAAAGAATGGAGAAAAAAATCCCAACAAGTAACACTCAGTTTAGTTGTGCTGATTGTCTTAAGTTCACATTTCTAATTTTGATTTTCTTTTGGTTTTCTTTGTGATACACAGTTTTGACCCTCCCAGTCAAAATGGATTGGACGTCTCGTGCCATCTGTGGCAGTCAATGCGTTTGATGATTGCCCTATAAAGAGTTAAAGTGTTTCCCCATTGAATCTGTTGATAGAAGTATGCTATGGTTAAATCAACAACTTTACTGTAAATAAAATAAATGAACAAAAATCTGCCGCAGTTGCAGACAAATGAGGCCTTAAAAAAATAAAAAAGGCATAAATGAGATTTCACATTTCTTAGAATAACTCATCAAATCTGCATGTGACTGGGTTCCAAATCACTGGACCATCCTGGTCAAAGAGTTTATCTTTATCTTTACTTGCGTTTTAAAGATCAATTTAATCTCTAGGACGTGGCTTGCCAACTGCTTTAAGACCATCAGAGAGAAAAGGAGATAATGTCTAAGCTCATAATTGGTGAACACAGCCAGAAGTCATTAACAGTTGAAAATCTGAACGTCTATAGTTACTGAATGAATACAAAGTACAATTAAGAAACAATTCTCAAATAAATCCAATGAAGGCATAAGCGGTGGAATGAAGTAAAGAATGGAGGGTTCTTAAAGTGAGGATGGTAAAGAGGGTTATCATGACAAAAAAAATATTGTGACTTAGGAGACACTTTGAATATTAAATGTTAATGCTTAAAACTCTCTTTCCAAGAAACCTACGAAACCAAACAAATAGGAAAACATTTAAATAAAATATCTAGACCAGAATGGGAGGCTTGGGTTATACAGAACAAAAATACACATTTGTAGCTTTTCACTGCCACTTCCAGTTTAAGTTAACTGTCGAAATAGTTTTAGTGTTTGAACCCATATACAGTGGGGCAAATAAGTATTTAGTCAACCACTAATTGCGCAAGTTCTCCCACTTGAAAAGATTAGAGAGGCCTGTAATCGTCAACATGGGTAAACCTCAACCATGAGAGACAGAATATGAAAAAAAAAAACCCAGAAAATCACATTGTTTGATTTTTAAAGAATTTATTTGCAAATCACGGTGGAAAACAATTATTTGGTCAATACCAAAAGTTCATCTTAATACTTTGTTATGTACCCTTTGTTGGCAATAACGGAGGCCAAACATTTTCTGTAACTCTTCACAAGCTTTTCACACAGTTTTGCTGGTAGTTTGGCCCATTCCTCCATGCAGATCTCCTCTAGAGCAGTGATGTTTTGGGGCTGTCGTTGGGCAACACGGACTTTCAACTCCCTTCACAGATTTTCTATGGGGTTGAGATCTGGAGACTGGCTAGGCCACTCCAGGACCTTGAAATGATTCTTACGAAGCTACTCCTTTGTTGCCTTGGCTGTGTGTTTGGGATCACTGTCATGCTGAAAGACCCAGCCACGTCTCATCTTCAATCCCCTTGCTAATGGAAGTAGAGGTTAGATTTTGTGCCCGAACCCGAACCCGACCCGACCCGACCCGACCCGAATGTCGGGTCGGGTCGGGCCCACATTTTAAGCATTCACGTTCGGGTCAGTTCGGGTCGGGCCGCCATGCCGGACTAATAAATTATTTAAAAAAAAAAAAAAAAAAAAGGGAGAGCAGGCTCTCTGTATTGCGCTTCTGGTTGTGCGTGTGCATGAACACCGTGGCGCCGGCCGCTTTTTCATTTCCTTGTCAGAGAGGCGAGTCCATGTGAGAACAATATCCCACACACTCAGAAATATGTTTAACAAACTTTCCCAGCGTTATTTCGTTGTGTGAATGCTTTGATAATTCTCAAAAAAATATGTAGATTATTTAAACATTAAGAAAACTTGCGTTTTTTTCTGCCAACTCGAAGAAATGAAAATAAATTGCTGCTGCTGCGTTTTTTTCCGCGTCACTCAAAAAAAAAAAAAAAATGGAGAGCAGGCTCTCTGTATTGCGCTTTTGCTTGTGCGTGTGCACGAACGCCGTGGCGCCGGCCGCTCTTTATTCTTGTCCTCCCGCTGTACCGTTTGGCACGGCCGAGGCGCCGCTCTCATTTTCATTTCCTTGTCAGAGAGGCGCGTCCATGTGAGAACAATATCCCACACACTCAGAAATATGTTTAACAAACTTTCCCAGCGTTATTTCGTTGTGTGAATGCTTTGATAATTCTCAAAAAAATATGTAGATTATTTAAACATTAAGAAAACTTGTGTTTTTTTCTGCCAACTCGAAGAAATGAAAATAAATTGCTGCTGCTGCGTTTTTTCCGCGTCACTCAAAAAAAAAAAAAAAAAAAAATCGGGTTTTTCAGGCTCGGGCCTGCAAATCTAGTTAAGTGATCGAGCTCGGGCCGGGTCGGGCCTCAATACCAGCGGGCCGTGTCGGGTCGGGCTGGATTTTTTAGGCCCGAACTAGGCTCTAAATGGAAGGAGATTTTCACTCAAAATCTCCCGATACATGGCCCCATTCATTCTTTCCTTTACACAGATCAGTCGTCCTGGTCCCTTTGCAGAAAAACAGCCCCAAAGCATGATGTTTCCACCCCCATGCTTCACAGTGGGTATGGTGTTCTTCGGATGCAATTCAGTATTCTTTCTCCTCCAAACACGAGAACCTGTGTTTCTACCAAAAAGTTCTATTTTGGTTTCATCTGACCATAACACATTCTCCCAGTCCTCTTCTGGATCATCCAAATGCTCTCTAGCAAACCGCAGACGGGCCTGAACGCGTACTTTTTTCAGCAGGGGGACACGTCTGGCAGTGCAGGATTTGAGTCCCTGGCGGCGCAATGTGTTACTGATAGTAGCCTTTGTTACTGTGGTCCCAGCTCTCTGTCGGTCATTCACTAGGTCCCCCCGGGTGGTTCTGGGATTTTTGCTCACAGTTCTTGTTGTCATTTTGACGCCATGGGGTGAGATCTTGCATGAAGCCCCAGATCGAGGGAGATTATCAGTGGTCTTGTATGTCTTCCATTTTCTAATAATTGCTCCCACAGCTGATTTCTTTACACCAAGCGTTTTACCTATTGCAGATTCAGGCTTCCCAGCCTGGTGCAGGTCTACAATTCTGTCTCTGGTGTCCTTCGACAGCTCTTTCGTCTTGGCCATAGTGGAGTTTGGAGTGTGACATACTGATATTGTGGACAGGTGTCTTTTATACCAATAATGAGTTAGAACAGGTGCCATTAATACAGGTAATGAGTGGACCCTCGTTAGAAGAAGTTAGACCTCTTTGACAGCCAGAAATCTAACTTGTTTGTAGTTGACCAAATACTTATTTTCCACTCTAATTTGGAAATAAATTCTTTAAAAATCAAACAATGTGATTTTCTGTTTTTCTTCCACATTCTGTCTTTCATGGTTTAGGTTTACCCATGTTGACAATTACAGGCCTCTCTAATCTTTTTAAGTAGGATAACTTGCACAATTGGTGGTTGACTAAATACTTATTTGCCCCACTGTATAGAGAGTGACTATAGCAATACTTACAGGCATATACTGTATATTCTTTAACCCCCAGGAAGAATGACTGATATTACAACAACTTCCAGATGTTTGCCCGCCTTCATTTGTGTTTAGAATGTGCCATTAAGTGTTGCACTGACCTAATACAGCACTAAAATGACATCATATGCGCTCTCAATGGAAGCCAATGAGTACACTGCAAATATATAATGTCTTAATCAGGTTATTTTTCTTAAATCTCGTCAAGTAATTTTGTCAATCTTGTTTTGAGTGTCATAGACTAGTTAACAGATTAATGCGTGAGATTATTCCATTTACTTTAAGTAAATATTACTATTTGTTCTTATTCAGCCCATACATCTAAAATCAATCAAGTAATGTTTTGAACAATGTCTATTATTGAATTAAGAACATTTCTGACATTTCAAAGCTTTTTAAAGATTAAATATCCCAATTTATTTCTTTAAATAAGTCTGTTAAACTCATTTTCAGCTAGCAATTTGTCTTATTTCAAGAAATCTGAGGAAAAATTGCCGTAATTTTAGGACTATAAGATGCTACTTCTTCCCCTCATTTTGAATCCTGCAGTTTATAGTCCAGCGCGGCTTATTTGTTGATTTATTTGGGTTATTAGGTAACACTTTATTTGATAGCGGTGTAATAGGACTGCCATAAGACCGTCATAACTGTGACATGACATTATGATGGGCATTAATGAATGCTTATGACAGATGCCATTAAGTATCATCTGGCAAATTATGTCACTAACACTCCATTTGTGTCAATTCAAAAGTTAGATCATTTGCCGGATGACACAAAATGACATCTGTCATAAGCATTCAGTAATGCTCATGGCAGTGTCATGTCATAATTATGATGGTCTTATGACAGTATTATGGTGCCACTGTCAAATAAAGTGTTACCAAATACCATGGCTTGCAATTAATGAAACAACTGGAAGAGTAACTGAAGACATAATTAGCACAGAATATGAATTTTGTTTGTTATTTAGATCGGTAGCGCAGCAATGGATGCAAGGAGGCATGTTGATGACAACAGTGTTGACAGCAGTTGGCAGCAGAGGTTTACTGTCTCTCCCAAGGGAGCAGTGATGGCCAAATAAAACTTTGCAGCCAATTGGTTCAAAGCTTCATGGTGGTTCATTTGGTCTTGTCAGTAGGCAGTAATTTAATATTAAAAGTTGAAGAAAAAAAAAGGATGAATAACAAGTGGCTAATATCTCACAGCAGGGTGTTGAAACTGGTATTGGGAGGCAAACATTTGTATCGGTGCAAAACTTGTGGCAATAGAACCCCTGGCAAACGTTATGGAATTACCAGTCTCGGAGGATGTTAATGCAGTTGTTTAATTTTGTAGAAAAAAAGCAGATCGCAGAAATGACAGAAAACTGAAGTCATTTTGAATGGCAACTTTCTGACATTAACTCATTCACTCCCAGTCATTTTCACCGGTGCAACCCCCTTCGCTCCCGGCCGTTTTACCGGATTTTGACTGATTTTCCAAGGCCCACAGAAAATTCTGTTCTATTGCTATATAAACATGGAACACACCAAAAGAAAGATTAGAGTCTCTTCTTTCATCGGGAAAATAAAGTTGGTTCATATCTTTTTCCATTCTTTAGAAATCAGCATTAGAAAATAGCTTAGTTTGAGCAATTTTCCAATTTCTAATGAAAAAACAGAGAAATTGAGCTTTTTATGAAAGCATACATTTCAAACATAACTTTGACTTTAACACAGCTATTTTTTGCTTTAGTTGCATCCCAAACATCTGAATAATGTTTTCCTTTTACAATATAACATAAACAACAAGACAAATAGAACTTTTGACGCTGTTGTGGCCGCAATAGCCGGGGTAAACTTTTCCCTCATCGCCGCCTGTCTCTGCTCGGCGAGCAGCACGGACTCAATGGCATCGTCTGCTGCGCTGGTGGTCCCAGTCATTCTGCTTGGTCATCCGGCGCCTGGCATCCCGGGTGTCCTCCCGGTTGTTCTGCTCCAGGGGTCCCCAACCTTTTTCGCACCACGGACCGGTGTTATTTGGGTCTTTTTTTCACGGACCGGTGTTCTGACAAATTTTGCAACCCATCAAAAATTGCAATGATGCGGTTCTGCGCATGCGCGTAACGTTAAACATAGCCGCAAAATGCGCAAATGCAGCGATTCCAAAGTAAACACTACAAACTTTCTTGAAAGAAAGGAATATTAACTTACACTTGATCATGGAAGAACTTGTAGAAAAGTTCTCCTCAGATACATCCTGCCATGTAAGCTGCACACAACAACTTCACACCGCTCTCACCATTAACGACTTCGCCTTGTCGTTAAACATTAATTAAGAAGCCCACTTCACAAAGATACGATGTTGGAAATTGTAGCAAGGTTTTCAATGCTCTTGTAGCGATGTCAGGATATTCCAGAATGACTTTAATCCAGAACCTCGGTAGAGATGTTGTCTCAAATGTACGTTTAATAAGGTCGCCGTCAGTAGCGATCTCTACAAGTTGATCTTACTGTTGCACAGACATGCTCAAATCACTCGGTTTATTCACAAACGGGTCACGAATCCACTCCTTCGCAGTTCGTGGGTCTTCGAGGTTGTAGGCTCGTCAGTTGCCCTTTTCGCCGTAAAAATATCTCCAAAGACGTCTGTTTTCCAGTCATCTTCGCTCGTGTGGGGGCTAATTATTTCCGGGAACAAATGTGCTGCACCCGCGGCCTAGCAATACGTTATTATCGAGGACAAGCACACATAGATATATTATATACACAAACAAGATGTACTGTTAGCAGTCCAATCAATGGATTTCTATGACGACATTCTTAATCTATCCCGTAGTATTATATCTAGAGTAGACAGGGATATTGGTGTGTTAAGCAGGGGCACAGGGTTAATTCTGCCAGAATGCGGTCGTTATTAAATTATTATTTCTGTGCGGCCCGGTAGCAAAGTCCACGGACCGGTACAGGTCCGCGGCCCAGCAGATGGGGACCCCTGTTCTGCTCGGTGGTCCGCCACCTGGCATCCTGGACGTCCATTTGGTCGGCCGTTCGCTCCGTTGAATTGGGTTGTGGGTCTTACCAAATACACTACTGCCCTCCAGTGGCCAGTTTTATTGCTTTAAAATGGATTTTCAGTGTTGTGCTTTGGAGCTAAGTTGAATCAGAACCCAGAGATGTCTCTTGTAAAAAAAAACAAAAACGTAAAAGTCGTATAAATACGTCTTTGGGACAATGAAACAATTAAAAATAGAACGTATTTATACGTTTTTGTGAGCAAATGAGTTAAGAAACACTAAAATAAATCAGTCTCAGAGACATAGACTCAATGAGTGAGAAACAGGACTCTACATCAATCTGGCCTATACTTTCTCAGACTGCTTTTGCCGAATCAGCTTTGCAGATTAGAGCCTTGTCATCAACCATTTTTATTTTTAATTTCCACTACAGGTTTTCAATTTGATTGAAATCTGGACTATTTGAAAGCCATGACATTGACCTCATGTGTCTTTCTTCAGGGAATGTTTTTAGTTTTTACTATATGGCAAGATCCATTGTTATCCTGAAAAATGATGTTATCATCCCCAAACGCTCTTGATGACAGCCATCTCCCCATTGTCTTTGCCTGACACGCAGCCCTATATCATGAATGACTGAGAAAATTTTCATGTTTTCTTCAGGCAGTTGTCTTCATAAAGCTCACTGGAACAAACAAAAGTTCCAGCACCATCACTTTGGTAAATGCAGATACATGATTCATCACTGAATATGACTTTCAACCAGTCATCCACAGTCCACAATTCCTTTCCCTTAGCCCATTGTAACCTTGTTTTTTCTGTTTAGGCATTAATGATGTTTTTTGTTTGGCTTTCTTGTATGTAACTCCTACTCCCTTTTGGTGGTTTCTCACAGACATTGACTTCAGCTTCTGCCCATTTGTTGCTCATTTGTCATGTTGTGCTTTTTTCTGTTTTCAAGGTATATACTGCATCTGTAAGTTTTCTCTCTTGACACTTTGATGTCTTCCTTGGTCTACCAGTTTGCTTGCCTTTAACAACCTTCCCATTTTTTGTTTGTACTTGGTCCAGATTTTAGAGACAGCTGACGGTGAACAACCAACATCTTCTGAAGCACTGCTTGACGATTGACATTCTTAAAGAAGTTTGATATTACAAAGTTAAAAGGTGATGCTATAATTTTTTTCCTCAGATTTGAGTGATTCCATAATTATGTCCTTTGGCTTGTTCTAAAAAATGTAAGCGTTACTGACTACCACATCTTTTTTTCTTGATTTCTTTAAGCGTTAAAGCCAGAAAGTTGCCATTTAAATCTACTATCTGCTTTTAATCTATAAAATTAAACAACTGCATGAACATTATGGAACCCCAAAGGAGTCATAATTAAATCAATAAAAACAACATTTTGAAATAAATACCTACCATTATGCCTCTTTGGGGGTTCCATATTTTAATGATACCCCAAAAATGTCACAATTAAATACATTAAAAAAACATTTAGAAATAAATACAATTTTGATAATTAACACACAAATTACGACACTTTTGGGGTTCCATACAGAACATCCTCCGAAACGTGTAATTCATAAATTAAGACAGGGGTTGTATAATGGCTGTGGAATAATTTTGCCATATTTTCATCAGGCAAGATTTTATCTAGCGCTATATTACTCAGTGAAGACATTTTCCCCCAAAATACTTTTGAGCAAGAAACGGATTTGTGGCTAGATTTGAGATAGAAGTTTTATGAATTAGGAGAGAATTGAACTTGTATCTCAAGGCACCAAAGTACAGTTCAACTTTAATGTAACAGATTCACGTTTTAACGATAGCATAAATAAAAACTTTTGAAAACTAACTTCTTTGTTTTGTTTTTTTATTTAAATTTGCTTGCAATAATTTTGAACCGTGTTTGGTGTGTTTTAGCCACAAGAATTTTTTTTTTCTCTAAGTCAGTTCAATCAAAGTTCAACAGTATAGTGAATGTAAAAAATGTGCAGAAGTGGGAAGAGTAGCGAAAAATTTTACTAAAGTAACAATAGCGTTACTTCAAAACACCGTAATATTACTCATGTAAAAGTAAAAGTAGTCATCCAAAAAATGTACTCAAGTAAAAGTATAAAAGTATTTAGTGAAAAGAATACTCAAGTAATGAGTAATATTGTAACTTCTATGTTGAACTTTTTTCAAACAATGGTATTTTTTTTCTCCTTACAAAGTTATCTACATGAACTGTTATTATACTGTACTATAACCAGTGTTGTCACTAATGCGTTACTAAGTAACGCGTTACTGTAATCTGATTACTTTCTTTCAGTAACGAGTAACCTAACATGTTCGTTTTTCCAAACCATGCAGTGATCTGATTAAAGTTAGTTTTCTTAGTGTCTGTGTGTTATTATTTTGTTATTGCCTCAAAGTGTATGTAGAATGAGAATAGAATAGAATATGTAAGAACAACAAGGACAACAATTCATCGCCATCAATCGTTGCACATCCCCTCCTGTTCCCCTACCACAAGGTGTCCCCCAAGGTTCAGTTCTAGGTCCCCTCCTCTTCATTCTCTACATCCTCCCCCTTGGTCAGATCATCCGCAAACATGGACTCCAATTTCACTGCTACGCTGACGACATCCAAATTTACATAACCACACAACAAATCTCGCACAGCACCCAATCCACACTTCATAGCTGCCTCAGTGAAATTAATTCCTGGATGCAAGAAAACTATCTTCAACTCAACAGTAACAAATCAGACATAATCATCTTCGACCCTGCAGCCCACATCATAGACAGTCAATTTTCCCTCACCATCAACAACTGCACCCTGCCTCTCTCAACACATTCCCGCAACCTTGGTATCATTCTTGACAATAAACTAAGATTCGACCACACGTCAACCATATCACCAGAACTGCCTTCTTCCACCTCAAGAACATAGCCCATCTTTGCCCCTCCCTCACCTTCTCTACTGCTGAAACCCTCATCCATGCCTTCATAACCTCCAGACTTGACTACAGCAACAGCATTCTCTTCGGTTCTCCATCCAAACTCATCAATAAACTACAATATATCCAAAACTCCGCTGCACACCTTCTCACCCGGACCCCCTATAGGAACCACATTACCCCCGTCCTCCACAGACTGCACTGGCTTCCTAATTCATACAGAATTCAGTTCAAAATAATCCTTCTCACTTACAAAGCACTCAATAACTTGACCCCACCCTACCTCACAGACCTTCTCTGTCCCCACACCCCTTCCCGTCACCGCCGCTCTTCTAATGGAAACATCCTCGCACCGCCCAAACAAAGAACACACCGAACTAGGGGGGACAGAGCCTTCTCCACTGCTGCCCCCTCCCTTTGGAACTCACTCCCAAAACCCATCCGTACCTGTTCAGACCTTCCCACATTAAAAAAACAGTTAAAAACTCACCTTTTTTAAACTAGCTTTTAACTTATAATTATTTTCTTTGTTTTGTTCTGTTCACGTTGTTTCCTGTTTTTGTTCCTACTGTAAAGCGTCTTTGAGCATTGGTAAAAGCGCTCTACAAATAAAATGTATTATTATTATTATTATAAGAAAGGTTCGCACTACGTGTTCGTTTCCATGGTAACCGCTCACATTTACTTCCTGTTTTGGCCTCGAGTCACATGCGCTAAGTGTTTTAAGACTGAGAAAGGCGTGTGCCAGTGCGGGTGCACATTCGAGCCAAGTGCAGCCACCTGTTGAGATGTGCGGGGGAATGGTGATCTGTGTGCATCCATGAATGAACATGAGTATATTTTCTTCATTCTGGATGGTTGCAGCGATAGGTTAGCACTGCTACATGCGCAACCATTCCGTAGCTTTGCCATTGCAACGGTGGGTAGTCATCGGCAAGCATTGTTTACATCATATTCGTGTTGCACATTTATGCCGTGAGGTGACATGTTCGTTTTGCATCTTTGGGATGTGTTGTAAGTCCGATTGGGTGTCTAGTGCTTAGTTGCGGCCATGTTTTGTGGCCAAATTGAACGCGTGTGTGTAGGCGCTTGCCCCCACCTTTGTGTTTATTGCACTGTGCAATTTATTTGTGTGTTGTTGATTATTGTGCAGTCATTTTGCATTGTTTTACATTGCATAGCACTAATATTCCGTTAACCCTAACCTCTAAACCCTAACTCAAAATTCAGAATTGTTGACATTAGGCTTAATCTTCGAGTTAGTGGGATTTAATTAGTTGTTGGAGTTGATTTCAGCAAATTCCATGCAATTTGTCAGTTATTTGTTAGTTTCAGGGCTCCGGAGTGGCTTAGCTAGCGTGAGTCAGTGGTGGTTAAAATCAACTCCATGGACTAATTAAACCTCCAATAACTCGAACATTAAGCCTTATGTTAAAAATTCTGATCTTCCCCTTTAAATTCAGTTATCGGAACGTCAAATACATGCAATGACATACTTTTGTTATTCTTATGTTGAGGCGGCAAAGGGAGAAAAATTGGTAAAAAGTAACCGATAAATTACTTTTAAAGTAACTTAGTTACTTTGATAATAAATTAATCAATAAAGTAACTAGATTACTTTTTTGAGGTGTAATCAGTAATCAGTAATTAAATTACTTTTTCAAGTACGGACTATAGTACACAAGTACACGGACTATAACCTATTACATAACCACAATAAGCCAAAGGGGGAAAAAAAAAATCATTAAATTTAGGCGAGAGAAAAAAATCTACACAAATGAAGCATCATTCGTCCAAAGAGCATGAGTGCCCTCTAGTGGAGAAAACATTTACTATCATGAAATTAAAAGGATGATATCTCCAGTTTTCCGTCGTCAATCGGTGCCAAATAAAAACTGGGAGAGAGGTTATGTTGACGGCAGCGCTCTATGTGTCAAATACTTAATTTTTTACGGTGCCATGCGATTGAAAAGGCTGCAGTGATCCTAGAACGGCAAGCTTGAGTCTGTTTGGTATCATGCAGCCACGTGATTAATATTGCGACGTCTCATTGGTGAAACTGAGACAGCCACTGTCAGCATCTCAGGCAAAAATAAATTCAATATATAGAATAAAGAGGAATAATTTAATGACAAGTTTAGCCCAAAGTAGTAGTAAAGTAGTAAAAGTGGCGTTTCTTTCTTACAAATCTACTCAAGTGAAAAATATGGTTTAGAAAAACTCCTCTTAGAAGTACATTTTTCTCAATAAGTTACTCAAGTAAATGTAACAAAGTAAATGTAATGCGTTACTACCCACCTCTGAAAATGTGCTTAAAATCTCAATGCGAGCGTTTATATCAAATCAAATGAATGTGAACAAAAGTGTTTGTTTGACTGTGAAAGTTCACCCTCCTGCCCTCCAAATTCCTGCACTGCCTGAAATCCCCACATAGTAAATTTAGCCAGTTGTCTCCTCATCTATGCACTGATGTCATTGTAGCTTTGTAGTGCGATGCTCTGCTGTCACACTTTTCCTGTGGGAGTCTCGACCCTTCTGCTTCCTCTATTACCCCCCACTCCCTTTTACGCATACACAACCTTACATCCTCCCACATTGACACACACATCACCTCCCTCATGCCCCGCGGCGACGTCCGCTCCACAATGGAGAACGACGGAGTGGTTGGGGAAATGATAGCCATTTATAACTGTATCCCACCACCTCTGCCACAAACACTTAATATTTGGTGCTGTAGAGGATGCTCTGAGATGGTAGACAAAAGAAAAGAGTAGCAAAAATGTCACAAGTCTTAAGTGGGTAGATGGGATATTCATCACAAAGTACTTGAGAAGAGAGTGGATGGCTTTGTAGTTTTAGATTGATTTTGCTTTCATTCTATAGGTTCGAGTGTCTTGAATTTCAGTTTTTGTGTACAAATATAGGAAGAGTGCGAACAAAAAAGCAGAAATGGTCATTAATATAAATTAAGTAATTAAAATCCTAATTTGAAAAAAATGTATACATAATGTATATCGGAAAACACTCAGGTGACTTGAAGTTCTGCTCTGAGATCCCCAATTTGGCCAAATTTGAAAATTGTCCCAAATGCATGTGTGTCCCATATGCACGTGTGATACATCATTGGAAAGCTTAAAATCTCCATTTTCTGGGGGAAGAAAAATTTTGAACAGGAGGGCATTTAAAAAAAAAAAAAAAAAAAATTAAATCCCTAAACCCTAAATCGAGGTAACGACATATTGTTGTGTACTTATCTTGTTTCGATCCAAATTCAAAAGACACAGCTGTGAATGGCCACAGCCGGACTTTTTGGGGATTTTATGGGTGAAACATGGTAATATAACAAGGGTCACAATGCAGAAATCGCAGACATCAAGGAGTGGTTGAGATTTTCTTTTTTGCACATTTATATGTTTTTTTTTTTCAATTTTTCTTTGTTTGGATCGATTATTTCTCAAATATCAGGAAAATGCGACAGTAACAAAAAAATAGAATTAAGCGATAGTTATGAGGTAGATATCCGTGACCTTTTTACAGAAATGATTTCTTCGACTGTGACGTAATTTGTTTAAAAGTTTTCAATATCCGCGTGAATAATTTTACAAAGTCGTTTTTTTTTTTTAACTAAATATTAGACATCAATTAATGATTAAGCTAAAAATGATAGACATTTCGAATAATGAATATAATTACTTACCTTCTTTTTATGGCTGGGTTAAAACAAAAGCGGTTGCGCGGTGTCTGTAAACGGGGGTCTCCAGGGTAAAACCGACAAATTAAAAATAGCTTGGGGGCTTAATGCCCCATAAAACTGCTATGGCAGCATATAGACTATATTGTTCTATCAAACACAACAGTTCTTTTGGCTTAAAATACAGCAGTTGCTGCTTTTTTCAGCCTTGTCTTATTTTTCGCCATACATATTAACTTATAATTGAAATGTTACAGACAGAAATGTTGAAAAACAGAGAAGTTCACAATTTTACCATTACAAATAAATGTTAAATATTGTTCTTTTTCAATAAAAATGAATTACAGATGAGTTTCTCTGTGTTATATTGGTGTAATATTAGTAAGTATATTATACTGGACTGTCTCAGAAAATTAGAATACACAATATTCTAATTTTCTGAGACAGTCCTGTACATTAATCCACCATTTAAAGCAGGGGTGTCCAAACTTTTTGCAAAGGGGACCAGATTTGGCGTGGTAAAAATGTGGGGGGCCGACCTTGGCTGACGTCCTTTACATAGAACAATATACAGGACTGTCTCAGAAAATTAGAATATTGTGTATTCTAATTTTCTGAGACAGTCCAGTAGCTCTAGACTCAGAAATGGTGTCTTCGGAAATCATTCAGGCCACCAATGTGGTAGTGGAGTAAATGGACAACAGAGCTAAACACCCTGGCTTATTGTCCAATAATAATAATAACTCTTTTGAATGTATCGGCACCTCTAAACAAGTTCACATAACTTATCAATTCAAGTAAGTCCCACAAACTTGATCATGCCATTTTATCAACTCTTTTAATCAAGTTCACAATTTTAACTTGATCAAGTTGAGTTAGGAATACTCCAAATAAGTACTTATGAGTACTAAAGTTATGTTTACTTAAAAGTTTAGATTAACATGACTAAAAGGAAATTACATTACAAGTAGCAAAGTTGTACATTACATATTAGTTTTTCAGTAATACAAATTTTATTTTACATTGGAGTTAATTGAGTTGGAAGAGTACGAAAAGTAATGTCAGTGAAAGGGTTGTGGGTGTGGCTCTTTTTTGTGGCTTATCGACTTTCTGGTTAAAACTCATCATATGTTGTTAACCAAGAGGAAAATACAATGTGCGGAAGACCTGCATTTTAAACTAATTTTAATGAACAAAGTAATAAAAACAAATGAGAGACTTTTTATTTTCTTTGAAATACATAGATGCTTTGGCGGACCTTTGCAGCTCCATTTTTATATTCATTAGGCAGTGGTGGAAGAAGTGCTCCATTTTTTTTTAACTTGAGTAAAAGTACAGATACAGGGGCATAAAATAACTTAAGTAAAAATTTAAGTATCTAAGAAAAAAATTACTCAAGTAAAAGTACAAAAGTACGTGCTTCAAAATTTACTTTGGAAGTAAAAAGTAAAAGTATTTTCATCCGATGCAAAAATGTGATATTTAAATATAACACACACAGAGATCTGAACCATATTCAAAGAAGCAGAAAATTAATTCACTTCTCAATTTTTTTTTTTTAAAACTGTGTATAATAATAATAATAATAATAATAATAATAATAAATTTTATTTATAACACACTTTACATTTGAAAAACTAATCTCAAAGTGCACATTGCCAAAAAAAGAATAAAAAGACTAAGAATAAAAGATAGTATAAATAAATAAATAAATAATAATAATAATATTAACAATAATAATAATAATAATATATTATTATATATAATAATAATAAATGAATAAAAATAAAAGCACAAATAAAATCAGATACCAATCAGATAAAAATAAGACAGTCGAATAAAATTAGCTAGAATAAGCTTTTTTTAAAAAGGTGACTTTTAGTCCTTTTTTAAATGCATCCACCGTCTGTGGGGCTCTGAGGTGGTCTGGGAGGGCGTTCCACAGATGGGGAGCAGCAGCTGCAAAGGCCCTGTTGCCCATAGTCTTGAGCTGAGTCCTGGGCGGGAGTAGACGGTGCTGCTGGCCTGACCAGGTTCTGGCTGAAGTATGTGATGTGAGGAGTTCAGTGAGGTAGGTGGGGGCTACACCGGTTAGACAGTGATGGGTGTGAAGGAGGATTTTGAAGGAGGTGAACAGGGAGCCAGTGTAGGGTGTGAAGGATGGGGGTGATGTGCTCATGTTTACGCACCCTCATCAGGACCGTGGCAGCACTATGGAAGGAAAATGGAAAAACAATATATAAATAAAACTGACTGCACTGCAAACAGAAGTTTAACAAGCTAAAAAAAAAAACCTCCAAAATTTAGCTTCGTGGCAGATTGCAAGCAACTATCAGGGCCATACCGCCACCAAGAGTGTACATGTACAAGAGTGTGCAGCAGCCATCTGATGGCACGCTCCTTTCACTGTTGGTTTTAATTGGTCAGTATCTTGCTAACCTGCCTAATCTTGCTTGTACTTGTGTTGCTGCCTATAGTGCTCAATTATGGTATATTTGGACGGGGGGGCTTATTGATTGCGTCGGAGGCATGAAAATGAATTCACAATGAGATAAAACAAACAAACAAACAAACAAACAAACAAACAAACAAACAAACAAACAAACAAAGTAACGTGTAACGCAGGCGACAATTTGAAAAGTAGTGGAGTAAAAAGTACAGATACTCTACTGTATGTGCTTTAAATGTAGTGAAGTAAAAGTATAAAGTACCACTACATATTTGTACTCAAGTAAAGTACAGATACACAAAAATATATTTAAGAGCAGTAACAAAGTACTTTTACTTTGTTACATTCCATCACTGTCATTAGGTGAAAACCATGCTTCATTGGGTTGAGATCTGGGGATTGAGATGGCCTTTGAAAAATGTGCCATTCAATTGGGAACCTTACTAATATGGGCATTAATCTACAGTAGACATATGACGGGATGAGATTCTGATGGTATGATAACCTTAAGCAAAAATATCACAGTTTCGGTATTGCAATTAAAGCTTTATAATTTGTTACAAGGAGATATCTGGGTTTAAAACAAAAAACTTTTTTCCACTGAACAGGATTTTTGTTTTTTAAAACATATTAGAAAATTGGAACATAAGTATCATGTTAAGTTAAAAGAAATTTTAAAAAATGATATAAAAATAACCGAAATATTCTAAATATACCGTAATTAAAATAAATGCAGTCCTCTAGGTGAGCCAAACCCACAACCACAGCTCAACATTATTTCCATCACAACAAAAATAATTGAATTAATTTCCATAAAGAGCATGTTAACATTATACACACACACACACACACACTCTTTCTCAACACAGACAGTTGCCAGAGAGAAAAAAAAATACGTTTTACCACCGCAAGACACACTAAACACACTGGAGTTAACTCTCGTAGCTGGTGGGAAACGTTCATGACAGTGTGTACTAACCTTTAATTTTGTTTAAATGCGAAATCATATTGGATGTATTGGAGGTATTGGAGCCACCCTCCGCAAACATGTTTTACATGTCGGTTTGCCCTTCTCTAAGCCGCAGCCGTCTGTAACTTTTCTGTAGCTGAAGTGTTCCCATACCAGCGATTTCTTTTTTTCTTTGATGGGGGAAAAAGTTCCGGAATTTCACATCCTCCAGCCATCGTGTGGCACAGCTGACTCACTGACACTGAGCAACAACCGGTGGGGAAGGGTTTAGCCTTACAGCTGCAAGCGAGGGATTTCCCCATACATTTTTGGTACATAAAAAATAGCTAATATTTTAGGGACAGTATGAGGGAACATTTTTGCGTGTTTGAAACCTTGACATTTTCATACCACAGTATTCCTTGAAACCGGTAATCAGCAAATGCCTATTCTACAGCAAGAAATTTAAAACTATTCAACTCAAGACTTGGTTTAGGAATGTGACTGAATGTTCATTCGCTGTTAGGCCTCCCTGTTCAAGTGGATTGGGTTGCTGTCTATGGTATCAAATGAGTTAAAAGATAACTAGATTAAGGTACATGCTTTTAAGAGAACATTTTCACTGAACATATTGCCATAGTCATTCTCAAGTGTAGCATAAACAAAAGGAGGTGAAAGAGACTTGAAAGTATAGATGACAGATATCCAGTTTCCATGGTAATTACCTTGTTAGCAAATACTTTTAAAATAGTCAGAGTATGAATGTCAAGTGTGTGCGTGCCTGTCACGACACTGGATGGGCTGTCACTTTCTTAATTGCCTGAGCGTGACCCCGCCCCGCTCCGCTCACCTGGCTAATTACTGTGTCTTTCTAGCCAAGACATTGAAATGAATTTGAAGCCATTCCTTTGTGTGTTGTGTGTGTGTCATTGGCATCATACCGAATGTCAGATTCGCCCTTCAAGTGATAGTTACACCCGTAGTTTCCGAGACATGTTACACTAAACTGATCTAGTGTGGAAAAAAATGGAGACCCCGCAAATAGATTACTATTAGAAAGCAATTGTAATTGCAGATTATTACAGTGGTATGAAAAAGGTATCTGAACATTTTGGAATTCCTAACATTTCTGCATAAAATCACCATCAAATGTGATCTGATCTTTGTCAAAAACATACAGGTGAAAAAAGAGTGTCTGCTTGAGCTAAAACCCAAACATTTATAGGTTTTTATATTTTAATGAGGATAGTATGCAAACACTGACAGCAGGGGGGAAAATAAGTAAGTGAACCATCATGTTTAATATTTTTTTACCCCCCCTTTGTCAGCAATAACTTCAACCAGACGTTTCATGTAGCTGCATATCAGTGCGGCACATCGATCAGGACTAATCTCGGCCCATTCTTCTCAACAGAACTCCTACAGTTCAGTCAGATTCCTGGGATGTCTGGCATGAATTGCTGTCTTTAGGTCATGCCACAGCATCTCAAAGGGGTTCAAGTCTGGACTTTGACTCCACCACTCCAGTTGATTTACTTCTGTGTTTTGGATCATTGTCTATTTGCAGCATTCATCCTCTTTTTAGCTTAAACTGTCTGATAGATGGCTACAGCTTTTCCTGCCAAACGTTTGAATTCATTCTTCCATTAATGGCAAAACAGCTCCTAATCATGATGCTCCCTCCACCATGAAGCATGGTGGAGATGAGGTGTTGATGTTGGTAAGCTGTTCCATTTTTCCTCCACATATAATGTGTGTTACTCCTAAAGAATTCAACTTTGTTTCGTCAGTCCACATAATATTTTGCCAAAACGTCTGTGGAGTGTCCATGTGCCTTTTTGCGAACATTAAACAAGCAACAATGTTTTTTTTCTTCTTTTTATGACAGGATTGGCTTCCTCCATGTAGTCCTTCCATGAACACCATTCTTGGCCATAGTTTTACATATAGTTGATGTGTGCACAGTGATGTTGGACCGTGTCAGTGATTTCTGTAAGTCTTTAGCAGACACTCTAGGGTTAATTTTTACCTCTCTGAGCATTCTGCGCTGAAGTCGTGGTCATCTTTGGTGGACGGCCACTCTTTGGGAGAGAAGCAACGGTGCCAAACTCTCTCTCTGTTTGTAGACAACTTCTCTGACTGTCGATTGATGAACATCCAGACTTTTAGATATGGTTTTGTATCGTTTCGCAGCTTTATACAAATCAGCAATACTTGATCGCAGTTCTTCAGACAGCTAAGGCCTGTTTTTACATCTGTGTGATTTTGACAAAGAGCAGATCACATTTGATGGTGATTTTATGCAGAAATGTGAGAAATTCCAAAAGGTTCAGATACTTTTTCATACCAATGTATATTACACTTGGAAGCTGAATCTATCTGTATACATGGTGAAAGCCACACGAAAAAGGGCAACCATGGGGAATTTGTTTAGTTATTTTCTCAGTGATTATGATAAATTGACCTACAAAAGCATGCTCACAAATGTTGATGTTATGTAATTGTTTGTGAGTTTATTTTAGTTTATTAAGTAAATCATTGAGAAAATACAATAAAAATAAATAAATAAATAAAACAAAACAAAAACAACATTTCTTTATGTTTAGTTTATAGGGATATTTTCTTCACGAATAAACTCTCACCTTAGAAACTACTGTACAACATCACATTACATTGTATATTCAAACAAACCAGTAACTTATGAGGGTCTCACGAAAGTCTGCTAGCTTAACACATGATGTAAAATGCCACTGGCACGTTAAGAAAATCAGAATTGATATCATAGTGATTATAAGTATATACTGTATATATTTGAACACAAAAATATAACAAATCGTGCAGAAAGCACACAACTATACTGCTATTTTGCATTTTATCATTACAACTAACTGATTTTTCCCCCCCGTGTCAATTATGTGACAAAAACAAAAATGTAGAGTGCTTTTTTTCATATTAACTTATTGGCTGTCATTGACATTGACAGACGTCCAAGCCACTTTGACTTTAGAAAGAAGAAAAATTGACAGAGGATGATCTGTAATGGTGCAAATGTGAATGGAATTACACTGAAGCCATGCTAATGAAATGCTAATAAGATGCTAATGAGCAGAGGTAGGGGAGCGCGTGAGCAGGTAGGCGGTAAAGTTTGCTTAGAGAGCCTGCTGCTGAGACAGCGTGCAAATGGGTCGCGCTCTGGTGAGCAGTGATCCAAGCGCCCACGAGAGCGGGAACATTAAGCCACGAGGAGATGAGAGTGACAGACGCAAGAAAGATCCCGCTGGGCAAATGAATGTCGATTCATTTCCAAATTACATTTCACAACTTTGTTTTGCTTTGTTTTTCCCACAGTATAATGTTCTGTTGTTAAAATCACTATTTTTGTGCTTATTTGATGAGTCCAGTAGTGGGTTTAAAACAAATTTTGCCTTGGCTTTAATGTCTTTCAATATGACGAACACACAACTGCACCTATTCTTGACTGTGACTAGACCATATTTTTATTACTACTTGTTCATTTGTCTTGAGGAACTCTATTGAAGTGAGTTGAGGAACATTCCCAGTTTAAGTTTAGATATAAAACACAGAGAATGACATATTTCGTTTTACCACACCATAACCTACGAAGGTCTGCTACCTTATAGCTAACACACAAAGCAAAATGCCATTGACTTGCTAACAAAACGAGCATTAATGCTGATTTAACCCTTCATGAGTCACTCATTTAACTCTTCCTTCGCCGGCTGCTGAGGCTTAACATTGATCCTCCACAGCTTTTGCGGGTGCACCATAGAGTGTATCATGACCAGCTCCATCACCTTCTGGTACGGCAGTTGCACCGCCCTGAACCTTAAGGATCTACACAGGGGGGTGAAGACTGTGCAGTACATCACCAGGACAATGCTGCCATCCATAGAGGAGCTCTACACTCAGCAATGCAGGAAGAGGGCCATTCAGATCATCAGTGACACTCATCACCCCAGCCACAAACTTTGTTTGCCTGCTGCCTTTTGGCCTTCGGTACCGCAGCAGCAGGCTCAGAGACAACATCACCCCCCAGGCTACTAGACGTCCAATCCAAGACTGGAAGCGAATGATCGGGGTTATAACCAGACTGTATTACTGGTTTTATTCATTTAGACATACAGTCCATACATACTATATGTATATATCTGCAGTTGGTTCTTTGATGAATAGCAAGCCGTTTATGTGGATCTCAATCACAGACTCAGAGACCAGAAATAGCGAATAGGTTTGTATTTAATAAAAAGTACAACAAAGGCAGCATGCCAAACAGTACGCGAATTCAACAAAGTCCAACAGAAAATAGAGCACAAAAAACCAAAATGATCAAAGTAGGATCCAACCGGAGGAATCGTTAGAGCGCATTGAAGAGGGCACACACAGCGGTAAGCAAGGCAATCGTCCGACATATTTGATAGACATAGGCGTCATTAAATACAGTAAGGTCCTAATGCGTCACAAAGACAGCGTGCTCTTTAATTCGTCACAAAGAACAATTGAGAACACAAACATGTCACAAAGAACTGAGAACAAGAACATGACACTGCAGTGGCATATCTGAACAAGTCCTACTAATGGCAGCACAGGAGCAGGCCTTGAACACCAGAGCAACAGAGGCCTATATATACCACACCAGGCAGGATCCTAGGTGCAGGCTGTTCAAAGAGGCCCCTGAAACAGTCCAACACATAATACCAGGATGTAAGATCCTGGCAGGAAAAGAATACATGGAACGCCATAACCAAGTAGCCGGTATAATGTATAGAACCATCTGTGTAGAGTATGGACTGGAGACACCTAGATCGCAATGGGAAACACCTCCCAAGGTGGTGGAAAATGAGAGGGCTATGATCCTGTGGGACTTCCAGATACAGATTGATAAGGTGGTCATGGCCAATAAACCAGAAATGGTGATCATGGATAAGCAGCAGAGGACAGCCGTTGTGATCGATGTAGCCATCCCCAACGATGGCAATATCAGGAAAAATAAACACGAGAAACTAGTAAAATACCAAGTGCTCAAGGAAGAGCTGGAGAGAGCCTGGAAGGTGAAATCAACAGTGATGCCCGTGGTCATAGGAGCACTGGGTGCTGTGTCCTCAACACTGGAGAGGTGGATGCAGCAGATACCTGGATAAACATCAGACATCTCCGTCCAGAAGTGGACAGTCCTAGGGACGGCAAAAATACTGCACAGGACCCTGAGCTCCCAGGCCAGTCTAGTAGAGGACCCCAGCTTGAGATGAACAGCCTCCCACCATATCAGGGGGATGGTGTGAGGGAAAGGTGTTTTTTTTTTTTTTTAATTATTATTATTATTTTTTGTCTTTATGAAGTTTAGTTTCTTTTTAATTACTAAACATTGTCACATATAAACGGTTTCATTTCATTTAATTTTTATTGAGCATCTTGTTGCACAGCAGTACATCAGCGTAAATAATCATTTATACTGTTACTGTAATCAGAGATGCTCAAACGGAATGGGCAGGAGCCAAGTCTTATGGTGGCCTGCCCCTATTCAAAATTGACAGTTATCAAGTAAAAACAGTTCTGTACATGCAAAGGTACAGTGGTATGGAAATGTATCTGAACCTCTTGGATTTTCTCACATTTGTGCATAAAATCCCCATAAAATGTGGTCTGATCTTTGTTAAAATCACACAGATGAAAATGCAATGTCTGCTTTAACTAAAACCGCTGTGGCCGTCCACTAAAGATGATGCCAAGAGTTCAGCGCAGAATACTCAGAGAGGTAAAAAAGAACCCTAGAGTGTCTGCTAAAGACAACAGAAATCACTGGCACAGTTCAATACCTCTGCGCACACATCAACTATATGTAAAACTTTGCCCCAAAATGGTGAGGAGTCCACGGAGGAAGCCACTGCTGTCTAAAAAAACATTGTTGCTCATTTAATGTTTGCAAAAAGGCACTTGGAAACTCCACAGAAGTTTTGGCAAAATATTTTGTGGACTGATGAAACAAAAGTTTAATTGTTTGGGAGTAACACACGACATGTGTGAGGAAAAATGGAACAGCTCACAAACATCAACACCTCATCCCCACCGTGAGCCCACCGTGAGGCATGGTGGAGGGAGCATCATGATTTGGGGCTGTTTTGCTACCTCTGGGCCTGGACAACTTGTAATCATTAATGGAAGACTGAATTTAAAAGTTTATCAGGATGTTTTGCAGCAAAACCTGAGGCCGTCTGTCAGACAGTTGAAGCTAAAAAGAGGATGGGTGCTGCAACAAGACAATGATCCAAAACACAGAAGTAAAACAACTTCAGAATGGTTTCAGAAGAACAAAATACACGTTCTGGAGTGGCCAAGTCAAAGTACAGACTTGAACCCCATTGAATGCTGTGGCATGACCTAAAGACAGCAATTCATGCCATCCCAGGAATCTGACTGAACTATAGCAGTTTTGTTAAGAAGAATGGGCCAAGACTAGTCCTGATCGATGTGCCGGACTGATATGCAGCTACAGGAAACGTCTGGTTGAAGTTATTTCTGCCAAAGGGGGGTCACAAAATATTAAATGTGGTGGTTCACTTACTTATCCTCCTCCCTTCTGACATTGTGTGCATTGTATACTCATTAAAATGTGAAAACCTACAAATGTTTGGGTGGTTTTAGTTAAAGCAGACACTGTTTTTTCATCTGTGTGATTTTGATGAAGATCAGATCACATTTGATGGTGAATTTATGCAGAAATGTGAGATTTTTCATACTACTGTAGGTCATTCTTATAAATAGAAAAACACAGGAATGGTGGATATACTAGTACATTTGGGTGCAAAAAATTGAACGAATTGAATTGAATGAATTATTTAGCCTCTGTAGAAAGCCATTATTATTGTAGCTCACTAATGTGAAACTTGTCTTCGTTTATCATGATCTTCTGTACTACAGTATACTACCCACTGCTGGCCAAGACACACACACCTACAGAAGATAAGGTAGACCATTTTTTTTTTCAATGCTACTGACGATGATAAACGTCCAATCGTGAATTAGTTTCCTAGACGCCCAAACCATTTGAACTGGGAGGGTTTGCAGCATATTTGCTAATTTGCTGCGAGCCCTCCATTTTAAAAGAATTGGAGGTCTTTTGCTGTCAATGACTGCCAAGTAGTTAATTCTTTCGGTAACACTTTACAATAATGGTCCCTTAATTAACATTAGTTAATGCATTTTTAGACTAATGTTTAAGTAATATTACAATAATTAATATAATTGCTTATCTAACATGTATTAATATATTAACATGAGTTAATGCATTAGTTAATGCATAACCAGACAGTAACTAATGGTTTGGTTAAAAAAAAAAAAAAAAAAGGCCTATATAGGGTTAGGCTTTGTTAACTTAGCATTTATAATGTCTTAGTTAAGGGACACATGTGCTACACTTTACAATAAGGGTCCAAAAAACATTCAATGATGGTTAAATAAGAAGTAATACTTGTGAGGTACGTTCACGTGAAATAATACCATACTTGGCAACCGTGGCGCAGTTGGTAGCTGGAGTCGTCCTTGGACCGAAGGGTCAGTAGTTCGATTCCCAGCTACGACTGCCCACTGTCGAAGTGCCCATGGACAAGGCACTGAACCCTGATTTGCCTCCAATGGGTTGACAGTGCCTTGCATGGCAGCAGCCCCATTGGTGTGTGAATGTGTGCGTGAATGGGTAAATGTGTGCTATGTAAAGCGCTTTGGGCATGGTAACCATGCAGATAAGTACACTTTATAAGTACTGTCCATTTACCATTTACTTAAGGTTAGGTTAGCAGCACCCAAGGACTCACAGAGCAATGTTACTTAATTTAAAATAACATAATCACTTACTTGTACCAGTATACATTAATAACGATTTATTAATGCACTAATGTATATGTGAATTAATGTTAAGTAATGTATTATACGTATATATTAACCTTAAGTATGGTATTATTTCACGTGAACGTACCCTATAAGTATTACTTATAATGGTTAACTTAATTAACCATTACTGAATGTTTTTTGGACCCTTATTGTAAAGTGTAACACACGTATCTAAGAAATTATAAATGCTTAATTTCCCCCTCCTTAACCTTTATTAACCATTACTGAATGGTTTTTGGATCCTTATTGTAAAGTGTAGCACATGTGTCCTTTACCTAAGACATTTTTTATGCTTAAATTAACAAACCCTAACCCTAAACCCTAACACTAACCCTATATAGGCCTATATATGTTTTTAATTTTTCCAAACTATTAATTACAGTCTGGTTATGCATTAACTAATGCATTAACGAATGCATTAACTCATGTTAATTCATATATTAATAAATGTTAGATAAGCAATTATATTAATTATTGTAATGTTACTTTAACATTAATTAGTGTCTTAAAATGCATTAACTAATGCATTAACTCGAGTTAATTAATATATTAATGAATGTTACATAAGGGATTAAATGAATCATTTTCACGTTACTTAAAAATGAGTTATTGTCTAAAAATGCATTAAATAATGTTAATTAAGGGACCCTTATTGTAAAGTGTTACCATTCTTTCTAGTTAGTTATATTCAGTGTTGTTAATGACGGCGTTAGAATATAACGGCGTTACTAACGGTGTTATTTTCTTCAGTAGTGAGTCATCTAATTAATTACTTTTCTCATCTTGGCAACGCCGTTACCGTTACTGAGGCGGGAAAGGCGTGCGTTACTATGTGTTACGATGTTGGTTGACTGCCGAGAAAAGTCTGACAAAGAAGGACTCACGGAGACGAGAGAGCAGAGCAGGAGTGGGGAGGAGGCAAGGAAGGGTCACGCCGTCGCAAACGCGATGCTACTATGCTAGGTGGCTCCAATAATACCTGACTGTAGCCGATTGCCTACAAACTACGCCCGCATGATGCTTCGATAGATATCACATATGTACAGAACTAGATGCAATGACAGACACGGCTGCATTAGCAACATGTATGATAAAGAACTAGATGCGTTAGTAAACAGCCGCCATCTTAAAGCAGTAGACCACTCAGGAAGGCTATGTTGTAGAGAACCTTCCTAGCGAACCTAAGTAACTTTTCATCCAAAATGCTCCTAAATCGGCAAAATCTTGACTTAAATCTATCTTTATATGGTGAAATAGTTTTAAAACTTACACGTCAAAAGTAGGCAAAAAGGAACTAATGCAATAACGGAAGCAATTTTAACAACTTTAACGGTTGATTCACAACATTAAATGACTTCCACACATAGCAAAGGTTACTATCTAGTTATCGCAATATCCGCAATACCCCGGTGTCTAGTTAAATTTAGGGTAAAGAATTGGGCTAGGGCCAATTGTCCCAAAAAACCCTTTAAACTTCACATTGTGTGACCTGTTTTTGTTTTTTTGTTTTTTTTTTTTGAGAAAAAAAAAAACAAAACAAAACATGAAAATTATCACGTTACTTTGCCAAGTAACTAATTACTCTTACATTCAGGTAACTGAGTTACTAACGCAATTACTTTTTGGGGGAAGTAATTTGTGACTGTAATTAATTACTTTTTTAAAGTAAGATTAACAACACTGGTTATATTATAAGAGGAAAGATATAAAAGAGAAAAAGCAACATCTGGATTGTCATCAGTGCCAAGTTCAAAAGCCAGCACCTGTAATTATCATGGTGCCATGATAGTTAGTTAGTTAGTTAGTTAGTTAGTTAGTTAGTTAGTTAGTTAGTTAGTTAGTTAGTTAGTTAGTTAGTTAGTTAGTTAGTTAGTTAGCTAGTTAGCTAGTTAGTTAGTTAGGTGCCACGTTGCCATTTTGTTTGTGCACTACTGCCGCTGAAACCTAAAGGAGCACCTTGAGTACAGTTCTCATACAAAATCAAATGAACAACAATCCAGGAGTGGTATAAAATCTGTATAAAGGTAATACAGTGCGACTTTGATTGACACTGTCACAGAGGTAATCATGCTTATTCTTCATCAATGTACTGTAGTTCACTCTGATGTTTTATGATCTTTCTGGGAATGCAGAACAAGAACGAGCAATATGATCATTACACGGTGCAGGTGTGCCTAATGTTATGGCTAGTGAGTGTATATGCGGATGTATGGCCGTCGGGGCTTCCCCCAATGCGTACACATCAGTGTTAAAAGGGACAAAATGTAACCGCGCGTCTGAAGAGCCTGCGAGCAAACGCACGCTGGAAAGGAATGATCATATTTAAAATAGGAGACAGGACTCCATTTCTTTTGGAAGCAGCCATTAATGATCTTTCATTTGGATCTCATCACAGATGCGACCGAGGGAAAATTGCTTTCTTGGCGGCGGAGGTGTGCAAAGACGTGAGACAGGATAATAGTCAATACGTGTTTTGGAAGGAGAGAACAACAGTGGAATTGACAAATTCCCGTGATAGCTCTGCCGCCAGAGAAGGGGATGAAGCGAGGGAGAGGAAGAAGAGAAAAACATTGGAAGATTGAAATTTATGACATTGAAAATGACTCGGGCCCTCGCTGCACTGGCTTCTTTGGTGGCACTCAACCTTGCAATGAGGGCAGATCAAACAAAAATAGGCTATTGGGATGGAGGGTTTGGGCGGTGAGAGAAGTGGGGGGGGGATGAAGGTTGGGGGGCATGGAGAACAGGGGAAGAAGGGATGGAAGAAACAGAAGTGAAGGTGGACATTAAGGCAGCAAATGATGATGCTGTCAGTGAACAATGTAAATGGTGGCGACACAGTCAACAGACACAGTCGGCTGGGCCTGTCTCAGCCGCGTGGCACTGACAAATGGAATATTTTGGCAGGACTTAATCAGAGGAAAATGGGCTTTCGTGTACTCGCCTGTGCAGTCAAGGAATGATTGCCTGTCGCACCGCTCGTTCGCAGTCTCTTCCTTTTGGACTGTCGCCACCGTGGCCGCTGAACCCTGCGGGTGTCACAACAAGGGAATTGATCACAATTTGCCACACTGTATGGTGACAGTGAAGAAGACTCTTTTATAGACTTTGATTGGGTGATGAATGCAAACGCTCATTAATCCTTTTAAGCAAGGGTGTAGGTTTGGTCTCAACATTGGTGGGGACGATATAACAGCATGACCTGCATGTACACATTTTGGTGCAGACGGAACATTAATAAAACCAAACCGATTACTGAATGGGGGTCAAGGGTATATTTCTCACAAATATGAACATAATCAATTGATAGGCTAAATGATCAATACAAAACAAATTTTCAGGTGATACAATGTTTGATTCAAACCTTTGCTTTCAAAAAACTACTAAACAAACATTTTGAAGTGCAATCCCTTTATTTAAAAAAAAAAAAAAAAAACGGGGAGCAATGGGTCCACTTCTGGGTGATACTGGAGCACCCCTAGATTCAAACTAAAGTATTGTAATAAAACAGTGATTTGTGAAACAATTAATGAAAAAAAATCTGAGATATCCAAGGACCGATCTACACCTGAGGCATACTAGAGTACCCCAAGACTCGAACCAAAGTACTCTCATGAAATCCGTTCATGTTCATGTCAGTGTCCCCCTGAAGGGGACCCATTCTTAGATTGCTCGTCATTTTTTTGGGGGGAAATAATTAATGGACTTGCACTCCGAAGCCACTGCATTGCATTACCATAATGTCCAAATGACGGACGGCTAGCTTGACTTCGTTGTTCCTTGTGGAGGCTGGCCTGACCGCAGTAGTTTTGCATGTTAGCAGGTTTACACAGTTTAATGTTATGCTAACTCTGATGCAGGTCGGACTTTCAGTTACAAAATTAGAGGTGTTTCTCCCACCTCCACAACATTGAAGTCTTTTTACATTACTTATAGTGGCTGCTGCTGGCCAAAAAAACCCCTAATATGCCTCCTCTTTGAAGGGGCGGAGGAGGCAGCATGTTTTCGACCTGAATCTGTCGGGGCTGTGTGATGATTGTGTGTGTGGGGGGGGGGGGGGGGGGGGGGGGGGGGGGGGACAAGTCATCAGGCATTCATCCTGGAAAATGGACTAGCACATTCAGAAAGTGAAAAGGGATAAATGTAAGTCTGACCATAATGAAAATAATTCACTGAGTAATGGTAGGGTCTATTCCATCCTAAAAACATATGAGAAGACAATCTAAATTACCTATATAACTGATCTCACTATATAATGCAAAAAAGGTTGCTTGAAAGTTGGTGGGGACAATTTCAGCATCCTGAAATGTTGGTAGTGATATGTCCCTACGCCCTTGCTTTTAAGTCATTGGCTGCCATTGACAACACTAGATGACCAATCCATTTTGAAAGTATAGTGGAGAAATTAAACATATAAATAAACTGTAGAGTGTTATTGGGGCGATAAACACAGTTCGTTTCTGTTTTAAATCTTTGGTAATAGTATTACAGATAAAAGTATTTAGTTTTAAGTATGTTATGTTTTTTTAAATGACCAAAAATAGTCATATGTCCTATAAAGGGTTAAAATGTCTGAAATCACAATTATACGGTATGATTTCAAATTTTGATAGAAAATTAAATAAACATTCACAGGACGGGAGGTAAAAGTTAACCTCATGATTTTAATAATTAGCTGATTCATCGTTGAATTACAGGTTTCCTTTTCCCAAAATAATTATTAAAGTATTTACCGTTCGGACGATAAGCCGCTACTTTTTACCCTCATTTTGAATCATGCGGTTTATGGTCCAGTGTGACTTATTTCTTGATTTATTTGAGTTAATAGGCAACAAGATTTTTAACTATATCTTCTCATGGGATAACACTGACTGTTAGGTTTTGTGTTGGTTCCCTCCTTCTTTGTCCCTGTGATTGCCCATTGATTTCACCTGTCCTGCCTGCTCCTTGTGTATCCTCCAAGCTGCATCCTCCTGTGTCACCCATCTGTTTCTTGTTGTATCATTACCCCTTGTCTGTCTGTGTGTGGGTGTGTGTGTGTATATAAACTCATGTACCAGTCCCTCTGATTAAGTAAGTTTTGTTTGAACATTGCCTTTTTGATCCCAAGTCCTTTTTGTTGTAGTTTGTGTTTTTGTTAGTTGTTATTAAAACATTTTTTTTGTTCACCGCCACCTGCTTTGTTGCCTTTTTGTTTCCCTGCATTTGGGTCCACACCACCTGCCTGCCTGCGTACCGTGACACTGACGAAATGACACTTTGACACAATGTAAAGTAGTTTGTGTGCAGCTTATATAATAGAGTTAATTTATCTTCCCCTCGAAATAAGCCATTAATATCTAAACCCCTGGCAACAAAAGTGAGTACACCCCTTAGAAACTACAGTATGTACATCCCTAAATGTCCAAATTGAGTACTGTTTGTCATTTTCCCTCCAAAATGCCATGTGACTCGTTACAGGAGTGCTGTCAGCATTGCTGCAGAGACTGAAGAGGTGCGGGGTCAGCCTGTTAGTGCTCAGACAATACGCCGCAATCTACATAAAATTGGTGTGCATGGCTATCACCCCAGAAAGAAAAAAAAAAGAAAGAAAGCCCGCAAACAGTTTGCTGAAGAAATGTCAACAAAGCACATGGATTACTGGAACCATGTCCTATGGTCTGATGAGACGGGCGGGCTTTTTTGTCTTCAGAAGAGGCTTCTCCTGTTAAGTATATCCAATTGTTATTATATAATCTTTACTAAATGTTTATGTAGACATATAGAGGAAACTTTTAACTCACTGATTCGGATAGATGTCCAATCTAGTTTGAGTGGGAAGGCTAGACCTCCCAGTCAAAATAGATTGGACGTTTATCGCCGTGATTGGCAGTGAAACATGATCATTCAGTACCACCAATCCCAGTTCAAATTGATGTTTGTCACTGTCCGTGGCAGTGAATGAATTAAGGAGATTTGAGTAGATTTAACAGTATTTAAGATCCGGAAAGTATTTGAGTGGATTCATTAGTATTGAGGTAACCTTTAGGGAGTACTTGGACACATCAAGGAGTAACATTAAACAGGAACATATGGGGTTCCTATACAACTGTATTTTCATGTTGTCCATTATGAAGTCTGTGACTTGGAGAGCCAAGTATTTTTTTTTAGGTAGTGCTTGGTGTTAAAAGTTGGAGAATCAATTATTTAGTTATGTGGTTGAATATTAAAATGCATTTAATCCATTTTCACCAAGTTCTTAATAATTTGTAATACTGCAAAAGCTAAGAATGTTGACGTACGGCATCAGAAATCTGAATTTTACCATCACAAGTATTGTATATCAGTTGGAAGAGCACGCAGATGGGCCTGATATCCGAACTTTCGGATTCTCAACTTGCATTTGCTGCTAAAACCTATTAGTTGTCATGAAGGCCTCATTTCCTACAGTTGCATTTGATATAGCACCCCCATGCTGGCCCACAGCAGCATGTAAGGGCCAACAGACAAGGCTGACATGATCTATTTCTCTCGTGATGAATGCACCAATCTGCTGCCCTGTTGCCCTGTCCACCTAATTTGTTACAATGTGACACCGATGAAGGGGAACCTGCCTACAGTGTACGGCGGCACCGGAGTGGGATGAAACTCTCTCGATTCTCTTTGGGAGCTTTCTGATAGAGTATTTGAATAGCGGTGTCAGCTGTTAAGTATAAAATGATTTTACCAAGAGTTAATTTCCATGACAAGTTTTCTGTCAGCCATCGCGGTGAGTTCGGGCCATGCCTGGAGCACAGATCAGCCAGTGAAGCAGCAGCAGATCCATGATAATGACCAAGCTGACAGGAGTACAGTTATACATTTACAGGATCACTAACAAGGAGGGGAGGACGTGAAAAAGGACGGGATGAAGAGCTCTAGGTCACACTTAGCTGAGAGTGGATCGATACTGTGTGAGGTATGGATGTGACCGGGCTTGACCAGTCTTAGGGTGGCTCAGCAGGCTATTAGTGATTCCCTTCACAAACTCAAATAGCAGCTGGCTGGCATGTCAATTTTTCAGGAAATACAGTGGTACCTCTACTTACAAACGTCTCCGCATACAGAATTTTCAGGTTAACACACGCCTCAACTGGAAATTAATGGCATTTCCATGCGAAAGAAATTTCATGATGCAAAAGGCAAAAATACAGTATGGCTGTGAAGGAATTTGACCATTTAGCCAAATTGCCAGAATCACGCCAGCTGAACCAATGGCCTGGGCCGGCGGAACACCAACAACCTGGCCAAAAGGCCAAACTTCACGTGTTGACCTTAGTCTTAACTCCTTGTACTGATTCCATTTTAAAAGCTGGAAAAAGGCTTCGAAACACAGGTTGACAATTTATTCCAAGTCGGCAGCAATCATACAGCACAGAGAGCGAGGTAAGGAGGCAAACCGGGTCCAGGGTCACCATATCACAAGTCAACAAAAGATTCCTGAGAAAAATGACAACGATTAGTTAAAAATTCAGTCTTTTAAAGGCTCTGGTGAGGCGGGCTGTGGTCCAGAAGGCTGTTGTTTAGTATTATTCTCTGTTGGACAGAAGAATTCGGGCGTTACCGTTGTCAGGGCAGCGAAAGTTAAGGATTTTGCCATCCTCAGTGCCACGTGAGAACTGAGTGTTCACTTCTCGGTCGCGGGTTCCTCTGTATCAGATGTTTCATGTTGCAAGACAAGATGTCCTGCCATTTGTTCTGGAATGTCCAGAAGAGCTGGTTGCTCGATTTGGTGGTGCAGACGTGGGCTTTTAGATGTCTTGCCTATCACCGGGCTCGTCAGCGTCAATTTTGCTCATTCAGCTGCATGCCGCGCACGTTGGGCTTCTGTTGTCAGAGGGCGTACTGTATCTGTTCTGCCCTTATCTGCCCGTTATCTTGGCATTGCAAATTCTAATCATTTCAAGTGCAAATGTTCATAATATCAAATATATTCTGCTTGTTTTTCTTAAACTATGATATATGTGCTATTTATTTTATATTGGGTGTGTTAGAGTAATATAAACAGTCAAACAATAAATATGAAAAAGTTATTATTCCCTGATTGATTATATAAAGTGTATTAGAGTAATACAAACAGTCAAACAGTAAATACGAGAAAAGATGCTATTCCCTTCAGATGGTACTCGCAGCTCCCAGAGTGTACTGAACGTAACATACTTATAGTTGCTCTGCCATTGGCTGTTGCCTAGCATTCCTGGCATCCAGTTGGCTAAGAGGGACCTCTACTGTATATGAATGTGTGTATCCCAGCGTCTTCTTCATTCTCCTCTCGTGTTCCCACAGCTTTACATGTGTGTATTCTTTTATTCTTTACTCTATTCTTGTTTTTTTACATTATGCACAACTCTGATTTTGTTTATTGTGCAATAATCTAATTGTAACATATATTTGTTAGATGTTTTGATGCACTTTTATGCATTATAGAAGATTTAATTCTTGAATTTTGTTGGGCTTGGAACGGATTAGGGTATTTACGGTACATGGAAGAAGCCTCTCTACTTACAGAATTTTCAAGTTACGAAACAACTTCCAGAACCTATCAATTTCATAAGTAGAGGTAACACTGTATAATGAAAAGACATTCTTCTGAGTTCCAGAGTTTTGAAGCCTTTCAAGGTGATCTGACAATAAAATATAATATGCTGGAACTAATGCGCGTCTTTCCAGTTATAATTGTGTAAACATTTGTGTATGTGGGTAACTTGTATTCACTGGGTTTGAATGGTAAATGGTGTTATACTTATATAGCACTTTTCCACCTTTCAAGGCGCTCAAAGCGCTTTACACTATCTCGCCATCCACCTACTGGTGACGCAGCACCAGGAACAACGTGGAGTTCAGTATCTTGCTCAAGGACACTTAGCCGAGTTCATCAGGGCGGAGAGTTGAACCAACAACCTCTGGGTTGGGGGACAACTGGAAAATTCTAACAATTTTTATGAGGCTGTTAATGCTGTAACACTATAAAAAGTTCAATTGTTCAAAGAACGTTTTTTTTCTTTACATATTTTGAGGCTTTCCAGTAGACATTTTTTCTGCTAAAACTAACTGCTATAGTACATGGAAGTTCATAATTCTATCGACCTTGCTTGATGCCCCAGTTCCAGTGGAAAGAAAAACAGCTCCAAAATGACCATAAAAAGTTCTATTGTCTCTTGATGTGTACATTTGTTTGGGTAACTATACATACCGGATCCATAAAAAAGCCTCTTTAATCTTTGATGATATTCTATTCTAAACCCTCACTTTAACTACTGATGATTTTCAATAGCCTGATTACCCCCACTTTCCCGCCTCCCTCCACACACAGAGGCTAATCTATATCAGACAAATGAGGCTGGACTAACTGAGTGGAGCGACAGAAAGAAACAATTGACGTGGCGAGAGAAGGCTAATTAGCGGAGGCTCATTAGGAGTCTGTGAGAAACTGTGATTAGGGATGTTTGCTCACACAGCATGCTGCTGCTTGGCTTAATGGCCCGGTCCAATCACTACATAACTTTAGCCTACAGCGTCCCACTGAGCTGCGGGGAGGATGGATGCTTTGCAGAGGTACACAATACTGGCCAAACCAAAATCATTTATCCACACTTAACTGGATTTAATGCATGACTATTTAGAAAGGTCCATGTCATGAAACAATGTATGGTTATATGTACATTTGTAATGATTTTGAAATAACATAACTGAAGGTGTGCATTCATTCTTTTTAAAGAATTTGGAAGACATATTTGAATTTAAGCATGTTTCTTTCGATATTATAGTATGGTCAGTGGGCGTTTCTGTGTGCGTCTCAATATGAATTAATGTAATTGATCATCTTTATGTAACATTGACTTCGGGATTGTTTTACAGTTTTTAACAATCGTTGGAATGCAATGAGCAAACATCTCACCCATTTCCAAAACTTAACACATCACTCCTGTACAACACACAACTGATGAACCAATTAACTTCATGCTCTAACATTGTAAACTAAACACCGATACTAGTTTTCATAATGCAAGAATATACCAACACTATAGGCCAGATCAGACAAACACCAACACCTGTTTTCAATCAAAAAAACCTTAAATCAGTCAAATAAAACACTAACACCAGTAGAAATTACAGAAACTGCATTATTTTTTTAGGTACATTCTAATGTAAGTTTTCTGCTGTGACATTTCTTTTTAACCTTGGACAAATTTTGTTGTTGTTATTGTTGGTTTTAGAAGGACTAGATGCACACTTTGCTTCTTTACTATGATAAACATTTAGTGGAAATGAGTTTATGGAAAAAGAAAGTCACAAATTTTGCAAAGGCTTTATTTATGTCATAAATCTTGCAGGTCTGCAAGGGAAAAAACATTGCCATTCACTATTGTGAAGATACAAACAGAAAAATGCACAAACAAATATAATGGTATCAAAAAGTATCTAAACATTTTGGAATTTCACATTTCTGCATAATATCACCATCAAATGGGAGCTGATCTTTGTCAAAATCACACAGATGAAAAAAAACAGTGTCTAATTTAACTAAACCACCCAAACATTTATAGGTTTTCCATATTTTAATGAGGATAGCATGCAAACAATGAAAGAAGGGGGAAAATAAGTAAGTGAACCATTACATTTAATATTTTGTGACCCCCCCTTTGGCAGCAATAACTTCAACCAGACGTTTCCTGTAGCTGCATATCAGTCCGGCACATCGATCAGGACTAATCTTGGCGAAGGGGGAAAAATAATTGAACCCTCTGCCTAAGGAGACTTACAGAGCAATTAAAACTGAGTTTTACCAAAAAATTTAAGTCAGGTGCGTGCCCAGTCACTGATGAGTGGTTTAAAGCTGCCCTGCCCACTATAAAACACACACCTGTTAGGAATTGTCTTGAAGAGAAGCACTGTCTGGTGTGAATCATGGCTCAGTCAAAAGAGCTGTCTAAAGACCTGCGATCAAGAATTGTTGATTTGTATAAAGCTGGGAAAGGACACAAAACCATCTCTAAAAGTCTGGATGTTCATGAATCGACATTCAGAGAAGTTGTCTACAAATGGAGAGAGCACTGTTGCTTCTCTCCCAAGGAGTGGCCGTCCACCAAAGATGATGCCAAGGCTTCAGCGCAGAATACTCAGAGAGGTACAAAAGAACCCTAGAGTGTCTGCCAAAGACTTACAGGAATCACTGGCACAGTCCAATATCTCTGTGCACACATTAATTATATGTAAAACTATGGCTAAGATTCGTGTTCATGGGAGGACTCCATGGAGGAAGCCACTGCTGTCCAAAAAAAAAAACAAAAAAACAAAAACATTGTTGCTTGTTTAATGTTCACAAAAAGGCACTTGGACACCCACAGAAGTTTTGGCAAAATATTTTGTGAACTAATGAAACCAAAGTTGAATTGTTTGGTAGTAACACACAATGTCATGCGTTGAGGAAAAATGGAACACCTCACCAACATCAACACCTCATCCCCACCATGAAGCATGATGGAGGGAGCATAATGATTTAGGGCTGTTTTGCTACCTCAGGGCCTGGACAACTTGCAATCATTAATGGAAGAATGAATTCAAAAGTTTATCAGGATGTTTCGCAGGAAAACCTGAGGCCGTCTGTCAGACAGTTGAAGCTAAAAAGAGGTGGGAGACTGCAACAAGAGAATGATCCAAATCACAGAAGTGAATCAACTTCAGAATGATTTCAGAAGAACAAAATACACATTCTGGAGTGGCCAAGTCAAAATCCAGGCTTGAACGACATTGAGATGCTGTGGCATGACCTAAACACAGCGATTCATGCCAGACATCCCAGGAATCTGACTGAAGTACAGCAGTTTTGTAGAGAAGAATGGGTCATCGTCGATGTGCCAGACTGATCTGCAGCTACAGGAAGCGTCTGGTTGAAGCTATTGTTGCCAAAGGGGTGCCACAAAATATTAAATCTGTCTTTCTTTGCATACTATCCTCATTAAAATATGAAAACCTATAAAAGTTTGGGTGGTTTTAGTTATAGCAGACACTGTTTTTTCATCTGTATGATTTTGACAAAGATCAGATCACATTTGATGGTGATTTTATGCAGAAATGTGAGAAATTCCAAAAGCTTCAGATACTTTTTCATACCATTGTATGTAGTATAAAAAACTTATGAACATCTCTACGAACATTATTTTCAGGTTACGACATATTTCAACTGGAAAATATTGCCCCTTGTTCAGAAAAAAATTATAATGCTATACAATACTGCAAAAGATACGCATGTACTTCCTGCTTTCTTTTTTTGAATGTCGCGCCATAAGATCCTGTTGCCATATTAGTCATAATATTTCCAATCATGCTGTCCTGCTCTCCTGTTGGCCTATTGGCCAATGGGCGTCGCAGTATGATGAGTTAATGTTCATAAAGCGGGTCGACGTCTGAGCCAAGTGAGCACAAGGCCCCTCGTGTTTTTGTCTCATGAAGAGTTGTTTTAAGCCCATAGACAGTTCACTACATTCGTAGCACATGAGAGCATGGGTCTCCTCGCATTTTTATGTCATGATGAGTGAGATAGGCGATAGGCAACATCGATCTCATGAAAGAGAACATTGCCTCACTCAAAAGGTAATATATACAGTGAAGAGCAGAAGTATTTGCATCCTTTGTGATTTTGAGAGGTCACCCACTTAGAATATAGGTAGAGGTCAAAAACTTCAATCATAGATGCATTTCCACTTATAGAGACAATCTAAATAAAAAAAATCCGGAACTCACATTGTAAGATTTTATATGATTCATTTGTAATTTATTGGGGTTCATGAATATTTCTGCCCCTGAGAAAGTCTGTGCTGATATTTAGTGCAGAAGCCTTTTTTTGCTATTACAGAGGTCAGACACTTTCTGTAGTTCTTCAACAGGTTTTCACATATGGTAACAGGGATTTTGGCCCATTCCTCCACACAAATCTTCTCTAGATCTGACAGGTTTCGGGGCTTTCGTTGAGAAACACAAAGTTTCAGCTCCATCCAAAGATTTTTTTATTGGAATGTGGTCTGGAGACTGGCTAGGCCACTCCAGAACCTTGATATGCTTTTTACACAGCCACTCCTTGGTCGGCTTCGCTGTGTGCTTCGGATCATTGTCTTGTTGGAAGATCCAGCCATTACTCATCTTCATCTCTGACTGAGAGAAGGAGGTTGTGGCTAAGAATCTGAAGATACGTTTCACCATTCATCCTCTGCTTTATACAGTACGGTTGTCTTGCCCCATTTGCCAAAAAGTAGCCCCAAAGCATGAGGTTTCCACCCCCATACTTCACAGTGGGGATGGTGTTCTTGGGATTGTACTCATCATTTTTTTCCCCTCCGCACACGAGTAAAGTTTGCACCAAAAAGTTTTATATTGGTCTCATGTGACGACATGACTTTGTCCCGTGATCCCTGTGAATATGGTCCCTGGAAAACTTCAGATGGGCCTTCACATGTACTAGCTTCAACAAGGGAACCTTTTGAGCAATGTGTGATTTCAATCCATTGCACTGTAGTATTCTACTAACAGTAGCCCTTGAAATTGTGCATCCAGCTCTCTTCAGTGGCCTATACTACGAAGCCGGTTTTCTGGCTTGGCAGGGTAACTTCGAGAGTAACTTTATCACGTGCGACGTAAATTCGCGGCTATGCGAGACTACGAAAGGTGGATATGTTGGAACCGAGAAGTGTTTCCATGGCAACACACGCCACATGCCAAACCTGGTCGTGTCAGAGTTAGATCTTGCTTAACATCAGGATTCCAATTAACCACGCTCTATTTAAACAGCACTCCTCCGCGGACGTGTCCTCCTGACAAAGACAGCGTACTTGGACGACCCATACGACATTGGCGCGCGGATTGTGAGGGGCTCTCTCCGGAGGGCACGGGTATTTCGGGACCGCCAGAATCCGCTGGCGTACCCGGAAGATGTTCTCCATGAAAGATATAGATTTTCAGCTGAGGGAATTCTTTACCTGTGCCAACTGATCTAGGCAGACGTCACTAATGTAACCCGCCGAGTCAGGCCCTCACAACCGCGCAGATTGTGTGTGCCTGTCCGTGCGCTCTTTCGCCAGGGACAATATATGTATTCCATCGGTGATGCTGAATATCTGCGTAAGAACACTGTATGCCGTGCGATTCGGAGTGGGGTATGGAAACGCTTCAAATTGATGCATTTATAATAATCATAGAAATATGTAGGCTATTTAAACATTGAGAAAACTTGCGTTTTTTTCTGCCAACTGGAGGAGATTAAATTAAATGTCAAATCCACTGATAGGACAGACGCATAAATATAAAAGATATAAATGTTTATTGAATATGCATCTTACAGTCTTGTTTAACTGTGAAAAATCGTTACAAAAGACGGGCTTTTATTTACGCAACAACGCATGGCATCTCCGCATTTCCTTCATCTCCTGAGTCCTCACAAATATAACATAATTTTTTTTTTATTGTCGGGCTCGGGCCTGCAAATCAAGTTTATTGATCGGACTCGGGTCGGGTCGGGTCGGGCTTGGATTTTTTAGGCCCAAACTAAAAAAAAAGAACATACGTATTCGTACAGTCAAGGGGACTAAACATACAATCATCCTGTTTCGTGTGGTGATGCGTGACAATTATTTCTTACTGTTAATGTACCAAATCTTATTGTATTGTCCTGACAGCAGGCTTTATTTCTTTTCATGGACATAAGTAAACTGGCATATTGACGCATTCACAAATCACACAATCTGTAAATTCGCTGTCAACAGACCCGTTGCGCTCTACTCGTCGAAGCGGTGTTGGATTTCGCGGTGAGGGTGAATTTTAATTCCTCATAATTCCACATGATCATCGCGCATTCCTCCTCCGTGAAGTAAGGTGCCCGTGCCATCGTCACAAGTAGTGTTTGACTCTGGTCACCGCCCCCTTTTATGTGAACGCGCAGTAACTCTGACTGGGTTGACACAGGTTCGACTAATCAACCTCATAATCAGCGTCGTAGTACCGATTGACCACAAACTAGACAACCAGGATTTGTCAACTCCGGTTACCCGATGGTAAACTGGATTACTTCTGGGGAGGTTGAACTTGGTTCGTAGTATAGGCCACAGGTCATTGACCAGCTCCTGTCATGTAGTTCTAGGCTGAGCCCTCACTTTTCTCATCATGAATGATGTCCCACGAGGAGAGATTTTACATGGAGCCCTAGTCCGAGGTAGATTGTCAGTCATGTTTAGCCTTTTCCATTTTCTAACAACTGCTGCAACTGTTGATTTATTCTCACCAAGCTTCTTTCCAATTGTCACATAGCTTTTTTCAGCTTTGTGGAGGACAACAATTTTTTCTCTGGTGTCTTTCAAAAGCTCTCTGGTCTTGCCCATGGTAGCAGTTGGATTATGACTGATTGTGGGGGGCACGGGTGACAATAATGATCTTAAACAGGTGGTGGGTGGGTTGTTACTCATAGCGTCAAGGTGGGCTTTTTTTTTAAGGTAGACTGACAACTCTTTGAGTGTCATACTTATTGCTGATTCTCAGGGGTACAAATCCTTATGAACCTCAGTAAATTAAAAATAAATTATTTTTAAAAATCATACAATGTAATTTATGGATTTTTTAAGATTGTCTCTATGAGTGGAATTGCATTTATGATTGAAATTTCAGACCTCTACCAGTTTTCTCAGTGGGTGAACTTGCCAAATCACAAGGGGCGCAAATACTTCTGCTCCTCACTGTATAAATATTTTTTTTATTTGCATTTCGCTCTTTTATCTGCTTCATTACAGCTATTAATGGTTAGGTAAGTTACAGGTATATAGAATGGTTCAAATGTGTTTGGCTGTTGTTTTATTCCTGTTTTACCCCAATTATGAAATTGAATGTGGCATGTCAGTAGTGCTTGGAACGGAATTTACATGTAAAACGCATCTCTACGAAATGTTCAGGTTACGAGACTACTTCCAGAACCAATTAATGTCACAAGTAGAGGTACCTCTGTACTTAAAAAAAAAGACCCTAATCTTGCTGGTCCTCTGCACTGGGCCACATGGCTTCATCATTATCACACTGGATGTCTTCCCTGCCAAGGCACCTGGGGAAGAATCTGTTTGCATGTCTGATCCATCCCTGAGAGTGCTTAGGTGTGACATCCTGGCAGGCGGCCTTCACGGTATCCAGGAAGGCCATCTGAGCATGTGGCTGATGGTCATAGACCCTCCATCTCCATGCTGAAAAGAAGGTGGAGTAAGAGTAAAGAAATAGACACACCATCCTTGGATGGATACCAAACCGTTACAAAAAAATGTTAGTCTGGAGCCTTGGACTTTGATCACTATTACACTAAATGTTTAGTTGCAACACATTAATGGCAACAGACATCCAATCCTTTTGACCTGGGAGCAGCAGGCAGCAAATATTCACTGACAGCCCTCCCAGTCCAAATAGGTTCGACGTCTATTGCCATCAATGGCACTGAATGAGTTAGGTAATTGACTGCCGTCATGCAGCGCTCGTATCCCGCATTTTTGCTCTCATGTCAAAGCACAACGCCGTGACATTTTCCAGTGGTGTTATTTAAGGCCTCCCGTGTCCTTCCCAAATTTCCCAGCCAGATGGTTCTCACTCTTTCGCTATACCCAAATCAGTGCACCTCTCCCTCCATGCATTTGAAAAGTTTACCACTGAGCCCGAGCTCTTTGCTTTTTAAAGCTCTTCTCTTAAATCTGATAGCGGTCCAAGCACTATTGTGATACGATTTTCCCCCTGGAAAGTCCGTCCGTGATCCCGCATTTCACTGAGTCCCTCTCGTTCCACTTCCTGAACTGGGGTGGATTGTCTGGAATCAACTCCAATCCTCCTTAAAAGAAGAGAGCAGTAGGAAAAGAGAGAGAAAGCTGAGAGGATCAAGGATACCAGGGCCAAAGTCGGGGATCCGACGGAGCACAAAGTAGAGTTAGCGTCTCTTTCTCCGCTTCCTTCAATTCCTCTGGCTGCTGTCTGATTATCTTCCCAATCATCCCAGGAGCCATCCATCTATCTGCACTTCCGACAGCGACCACTACGCAGCGCTGTCAGCGTGCGCCTGTGTGCTGTTTGCTTTGCAAGTGACAGCGCTGATCCATGTGTTTGTTTGGTGAATCCAGGATTTGCTGGGCTAGATTAGACAACAAAAGCATATGGGAAAGATAAAGAACACTTAGGTAATGGATTTTGGCAGACTCTCCGGCACAGGCGAGAACTCATCCTCTTTTCCATCTCCCATCTCTCCTCCTTGCTCGCTACTCCAAATATGTTTATTGTTCTTTATCCCCCCACCCCATCATACTCTGAAGGGCTCCATCTGTTTATGAGGATCCTTGGAGGAAACACAACAATGATTTGTTTATTTATTTTTGGTTCCACAAGTATTTTAGCATTTTTTTTCAACCACTGGAAGAGGAAATGATTTATGAGTTGTTCATAACTAGCACAAGTACAAGAGGTCGTTATATTAGACTTGAACAAAAACATGATTAGGAGAGGATATTATGTATGACTTATCCCACACATTTTTCCATGACCTTAAGTCTTCTGCTGACATTTTAAAGGAAATATTAGATAAAATGCATTTACATTCAATATAAAACATAATTTAACATACCATAATTTTCGGATTATAAGGCGCACCTGACTGTGAGATTCCACCCACCGAATTTGACACGAAAACGGTATTTGTTCATAGAAGAGCCGCACTGGACTATAAGCCGAAGCTGTCCTCATTGTATTATGGGATATATACAGCAAAAGATTTTACTTTGAGAGCGGCATCATAAGACTGTCATAAGACCAAATGAACCACCATGAAGCTTTGAATCAACTGGCTGAAACCGATTCTGACACCCGCATGTGTTAGAGGCCGAGGCCAATATTTTACTAATAGCACATTTAATAAATACATTTAATTGTTTTATTTTTTATTTTCATACTAAATTACTGCATACTCACTTGACTGCAAAGTATTTCCAATCATGGCTTTGTCAGACACAGCTTTTGCCAACCCTCCCGCTTAAAATGGATTTGACGTTTACCAGTGATAAACTCATTGAAATATACAGCAGAAGAACGATTGGACAGCACACGAATAGATTGTCCATCATCATCTTGAAAGGGCGACAAGTGCTCCATTTTTTTCATTTTATTTTTTTAAACGGTGGTTTGCGTAAATGGCCGCCATCATGGGCAGGGCGAACAGCGGTTGGAAACTAGATCTCGAAAAGTAGATATTGTGCAGCATCGGCACGGTATTTTTTAGTACTCGCCGATATCGGTGAGGTCATTGTAGTGCTGCATCGGTACCGATACTAGTATCGGTGCAACACTAATTTTAACTGATACTCAAAACATTTTTATGAACAAAACGCCAATAGAACATACTTGTACATAGACTTCACTATCAGTTGATGGGAAACGGGGCGCAGGGCTGATACTTACGTACCTATTTTCAAAAACGTAAAATTCAAATATTTTCATGTATGGGTCTCCATGAGCAGCGGCATCAAAAAATTCAAAGTTGTTCCCTAATAAAATACTGATTATTTTTGTATGTATGAAAGTATAATAAAACACAAAATGGCAGGATGACAGATTTTACGCTAGATGCCAAAAAATCACCAAATGCAGACATATTTATCTATATTTTCAGGATCAGTAGCAATAATTAACATATTGTATACGTTTTTGCCCGAAACAGCCACTTTTTTTTTTTTTTTAATTTCGTGCAACTTTTAAACAGCTGATAAATCAATCACTCAGAATCATCTTAGTCTTACTCAACAAAAGCAAATTTAGCATTTTTATTCTATACACAATCACAACTTATTTAGGTTTTCCAATGTCACTATTGCCTCAGCACGTCTTGCCAGCTATCTGACCTTCATCATTTTTAGATTGAAATATTACATAAAATAAAACACGTAAAAGCCAATTTTTATTTTGTATGGACACAGACATGTCTTAATTACTATATTTTTTTAACCGAACAGCTGACCAAAAACTACCTGATTATTTGAATGTAAAGTTACGCTATTGTGTATGGATACAAAATACAACATGGCAGCCATCACAAAACAAAGAGCTAAAAATTCTTGTAAATAAATGCATAAATCCCGGAATTTCTATTGATATTAATGTACAACAGTCTAGATTCTTGTGTGAAAGCAAAAAAAAAACCCGAACAGTTATCACTGATTTTACGAAAATATTTCAAGATAAGGTTACAGCTAATTTTCCATTCGTTTCATTTTTTTCCCCGCAACGTTTCAAAGTGCATGCATGGTGCTATTTCATATAATAATTACCGTGAATCCTCGACCAAATCACTTTCGAGACACTCCTACCTGCTTGTATGTACTAAAACTTTCGTCCTGTTTCCACCTAAATCCGGCGTTAGAACACACAGTATGCTTGAGTTTATCGCAGTGAAAACCTACAAGACGTTCTGCCTGGCCCGGACCACTACATGGCGCAATGCCTGTAGGATGTGTCTCCTCAACTGATAGTGAAGTACTGTAGGTAAATATGTAAAGTCTGTCCAAAATACAATGAACATACAGAAAAGAGTATTTTTAATCAACTAGCCAAATATGACTCATTAAAATAATTGGCAAATGATTAAAAAGAGGCTTCAAAATTTAAACATGCATAATTTGTGTGGAAACCAATCTCTGGATTGACATTACAAGGTCTTTGAAGTTTACTCAATGCTTGGAAACAATTATTTGCAATACATGCAAACACAACATCTATAGTATGTACAGTCCAGTATTTGTGCCCATAAAAGAGAGGGCTCTTAAATAACAAACAGCGTTAGTATAACAACTCATGTGAATGATCGCCTCCTTGCTCGTGGCTGTTATGAATACAAATTGAATTTACGCCGCGGCATTGTCGCCGTCATGCCTCATTTGATTTATTCCTTAATGAACATTTTCCAACAGTGGAGATGGGAAAAATATTTCCACAGCAAATGAGACACGCTCGTATTGCTGTTCATTTGTGTACATTACACAGCCGCTTTAGATTGAACACCGTCCTGTTTTTCAATAGCGACAGAGGAAATTTACTTTCTAATAAAAACCTGCAGTTGGTAACTTCTTGTCTTTTTAGTACAAACATGCTCACAAGTTGATGGACTGTATATTACGTGCGTGGCCAAACAGCATTTTCTGAATCTGACAGATTGAATTACAAACATGTCCGACAAAGAAAAGACATAAGGAGATCTCTATATTGGATTTGGGCCGGAAAGCCTCCTCATTGACTGTCCGCTGTGACGAAGATGCTACAGGCCACATTGCTCAAGTGCTACTTAGACAGATTCCATACGGAAAGCCATTTACCTGTTAATGTTGTGTAGATAATATGCAATTGACTGTAGAGCTGCTAAATAATGCAGCGCCTTGTTTGGGCCAATAAGGAGAATTTAAAGAGTATTGATGGGCTAAGCTGCCAAGGCACAGAATGTATGCAGTCAAAGAGCTCCACTCTGTATTGATCACGGAATACGCTCAAGTTCTTACAAGAAGAAGGGAAAAATATAAGACAGGTGTGATAAGTCAGTGGGGTGGAAGAAGAAGGAACCTGACAACAACGTGTGCTTTTAGAGTAAGGGTTAGTTTAGGTTAGATTGTATCACCGTTTGTAATAAATTATCAGTTGAAAAAGTCAGGTGGCTGATTTTCTGCTTCATATTTGCCAATAATAGTTAACCAAAGGCTTAATTACATTAGTTTACAGATTAATGGTCATTTTTTTAAATTACATGATTTATTTGATATTTACGATACCACATAAGAATTTTTTTTACTGATGTTAGTCTATTCCCAGGAGTAGAAGCTGGCTGTTTAGCTAGTGGTTACCTCTGACAAACTGACTTTAAAAAAAAAAAAAATAGGGAAAGAAAAAAAAAAATGCTTATTCTGTTCATAGGCATAACAGGGTTGCATGAGGTTGAGTGAGACATTCATTCCAAGCTATTTTATAAAAATATTTATAATAGAAAGAGAGGGCATACATTTTGCTCTATCCATTCTTTTGTGAAACTGTTATATAATCAAGTCCAGCATATAATGATAAAAAGATTATTCTAAAAACACAATGGACCTATCGCAAAGCCCTGCCCCTTTGTAAAACTCGCTTAAGACAACCCAGATAGCAAAATACACCTGGAGCGGACATGCGCCAGATGTACTGCAAATTCCGGCCCAACTTCGTAAAACAGATTCGCCCCAGTGTCTTTTTGAACAATGGCCCAAACTCAGGAGTCACTTGCTGGATCAGCAACAGCTTTGGGCCAGAACTGGTCCAAAGTAGCAGACACGACATTAGGTGGGCAGTTTACTGATTGAACCGGTTGACAGGCAGCCAGGCGTTTTGCTAGGCAAGCAGTACAGGATGTAAGGGGGAAAAACACAAAAATGAGTTCAGTAGCAGGATTACAAGACTGTTAGCTGAAAGTCACATACCTGTAGGTGAGTTGTTGATCTGGCGATGATGTGAGGCCGGAAGGATCGGTTTAAGTGAGCTGCTGACAATGATCAGCGGCACGTGGTCCCAGGCTCACCCACCAGTGCAATCAAATCAAGGCGACAATTAAGGCAAAGTGACACAAATGCACAAACACAAGGAGGAGGGGCTCAGTTAGAATAATAGTATTCAAACATTGAAACATTTACAGTAACACAGAGTAAATGCTTTCTCCCGCCATATGTTGCTATGCAACAAATTTTGAATTACTTGCACACATGGCAGATCGCTTGAATACACTGGCCATTTTGTTAACGCTCGATTGAAAAACTTGTTGTTGTTGCTTTGAATAAAACACTTACCATACTTACCATCGGCTGATGCGTCGTGACTCCTGCATGCTCTTCTGTTTAGTTGCCTTTCAGGTGCGCGCTGACAGTAACATCACATGTCAACTGTTAGACTTCAGAGTTTGAGCGCGTCCGGTCTGCACGGTCTGCCCCGGAACAGTGCTTAACCTATCATTTGGACCAGTGGTCTCCAAACTATTCCAAATAGGGCTGCGGGATTTCATTCCAACACGACACCTTTGCACCAATCTGGTGTCTTACAAGTGTAATCAGTTGATTGCAGTCAAGTGCTGCTTATTTTAGTAGAAACTTAATTGGTTAAACTGTCGGTACTGGATCGGTTGGAACAAAAACCAGGACCCACAGCGGGCCTTGAGGACCGGTTTGGAGACCCCTGATTTGGACTGTCATTGTGCTGATCCGGGACACATTTGGCGAACTGACATTAAGCTGGTGTGTTTGCTATTCGGATCTGGCGAGCTGAGGCCGGATCCCGCACGGAGTCAGCTGCTATTGGGGAAGGCTCTGGCAATTTCTCTCTGTGACAGCGATTGAGTGAACAAATGATTTTGGATGATGGCGGGAGTTCAAGTTTCTGAATTTGCACTACCACAGCTGGCAATAGACCTGTTTTTTTTGTTTTTTAAAATGTTTTTTGTTTGATTTTTTAAAAATGAATTTCGTCTAGACCCAGACAAAGAGGGTTGCCGTATGCAATGGAGCTGTATGTCCATGGTATTAAACTTTACAGAGAGGAGAACATTATCATAATCGAGGCGAAATGCTACCACTCGTAACTTAAAAACGAGAAACCCCATAGGCCGAATATATAGCAAATGACGTTAGCTACTTATTAACATTATGCAAGGGCGTAGGTTTGGTCTCAACATTGGTAGGGACAATATAACGGCTTCTTAACCTGCATGTACACATTTGCTGGGGACAGGACATTAATAAGACCAAACAGATTGGATGAACGGGGGTCAGGACTACATTTTTCAAGAAGATGATGATCAATGCAAAATAAATCTGCATTTACTTATACCAGCTTTCATGTATTGGTTCAGGTGATACACTGTTCGATTCAAACCTTTGTTTTCAAAAACTGAGGTATGATTATCTGAAAAAAAATGTCTGGATAGCCTGTAAATAAAAACATTTTTAAATAAATAATGTAGAAATAAATAAATCAATTTTAAATGAATGCAAGTCATCAGCCAATCAAATACGTGTCCGAGGGAGTAAAATGGACCGGCACATTCAGCGAGTAAAAAGGGGGAAATCCATGTCTGAACATAATGAAAATAATTGACTTAACAATGGTAACATTCCTATCCTTACAACATGTAGGAAGTCAATCTAAATTACCTAGTATCTGCATAACTGAATTCATTATATAATCCAGATAAAGTTGCTTAACAGTTGGTCTAAAAATTCTCAGAACAAGTAAATTGACTAAGAGCAACCTTTTTTGGTCTTTCATATGTCGATCATTTCAAATTTAAATGTAGAATATGTCTTCCAAATGTGGAATGTCACATTACATGCTCCTAAAATCGAGGTATTATTTCGCTATCAATTTACTTTAATCTGACGAAAATATTTTTCTTGAAAAGAACAAGTCACATCTCATGTGTGATAAACATCTCTTCAGATGGTGTCAGATGGAATCTGCTAAAGCCGTCTACAGGAAAAAAAACAACACACTTAGAAAAGATTGGTGTCACGCATCCTACACTTATTATGAAGAAAGTTCATATTAATCTGTTATGATCAGTGTCAATGAAGAAGAAAACATGTTTTAGTGTGGCAGGCCTATTAGTGCATGTGCGGCCTCAGGCTGTGTGCTTAGCGGGGATTGGAATGGCACAGCTTTAACGGGGGATTAATGCAGTATGGTCGAATGAGAAAAACAACCTGTAAAGAAATAAACAGTAATTGATAGCGGGGACTTCAAATATAAAGCAATTGGTGACATCCTTGCACCTGCATGGGAATTGCTGTACAAGAAAGCCGATTAAGATATGACGAAATGGCAAAGGTGAACAGTCAATTAACTCATTGGCTTCCATTGACAGGCGTATGTGTCCAATCCATTTAGACAGTCAAAATGCATTCTTCTTGTATCGCTGTCAATAGATTTAAAAAAAAAATATATATTATTTTATTTTACTAACGACCACAACACATACTCTGAATACTGGCAGTGAACGACAAACTTGTAATCCCAAATCATTACCAACCAACCCAATCATCAAACACTTATGTCTTGAACTCCTAAAAAACAAAACAAAATGTAAACCATCTAAAGCTAAAAAAGTCAAAATAGATTACATGTCTATCATCGTTAATGTCACTAAAACATTATCATTTACTGCCAGTCCTTTGCAAATGATCACTGCCAACCCTTCCACTTCAAATGGATTGAACGTCTATCACTGACAACGTTAGCCAATGTGTTAACCTTGAAATACTAACCATAACCTGTTATCCAAAATCTTGACATACAGTACCTACCCAAGTTGTCCAGGCCCTGAGGCAGCTAAACAGACCCAAAGCATGATGATCCCTCCAACATGCTTCACGGTGGGGATGAGGTGTTGATGTTGGTCAGCTGTTCCATTTTTCCTCCACACAAGAAGTTGTGTGTTACTCCCAAACAATTCAACTTTGTTTTCATCAGTCCACAAATTATTCTGCCAAGACTTCTGTGGAATGTCCAAGTGCCTTTTTGCGAACATTGAATGAGCAACAATTTTTTTTTAGACAGCAGTGGCTTCCTCTGTGAAGTCCTCCCATGAACACCATTCTTGGCCATAGTTTTACATATAGGGGATGTTTGCACAGAGATATTGGACTGTGCCAGTGATTTTTGTAAGTCTTTAGCAGACACTCTAGGGTTCTCTTTTACCTCTCTGAGTATTCTGCGCTGGACTAGTGGCGTCATCTTTGATGGACGGCCACTCCTTGGGAGAGAAGCAACAGTGCCAAACTCTCTCCATTTGTAGACAACTTCTCTGACTGTCGATTGATGAACATCCAGACTTTTAGAGATGGTTTTGTATCCTTTCCCAGCTTTATACAAATCAACAATCCTTGATCTCAGGTATTCAGACAGCTCTTTGACCAAGCCATGATGCACATCCGACAATGTTTCTCATCAAGGCAATTCTTACCAGGTGTGTGTTTTATAGTGCGCATGGCAGCTATCGACCACACAGTGATCGGGCACACACCTGACTTAAATTGTTTGGTAAAAATTGGTTTCAATTGCTCTTTAAGCCTCCTTAGGCAAAGGGTTCACTTATTCATTTTTCCGCCTTCTGTCATTGTTTGCGTGCTATCCTCATTAAAAAATGAAAACCTATAAATGTTGGGGTGGTTTTAGTCAAAGCAGACACTGTTTTCACACCTGTGTGATTTTGACAAAGATCAGATCACATTTGATAGTGATAATGTGAGAAATTCCAAAAGGTTCAGATACTTTTTCATACCGGTGTGTGTGTGTATGACTTGAATAGCTGTGTTTGGGGAGACTGGTTGACTCACTATGAACACATTGTATTCATTAGAGATGTCCCGATCCGATCACATAATTGAGAACTGGTGTCCAAATACTGTACAGGGACATCTCATTTTGAGTCATGTTGGCCTCATTTGTATAGACCAGATGTCAATATTGTGGGCTACACGACCCAAAATATTATGTAAATGTATGTAGATGGCCAGTCTTATGGGGTTGAGTTTATTTATAAATTACCCAAAATACTCACTACAAATGGGTTAACTAACCATCAAACACAAACCACCCAAACTCCTAAACCATAAGTCAATTCTTAACTGGGGAGGCTCCCAAGTCAAAATTGAATGGCCGTCCATTGCTGTCAGCGACAATAAAACAAAATTGCTACAGCCTCAGCAGTGCCTCTTCTGGTTACAGCCAAGTAGTACACTCTATTTCAACTGCCATTTCCTCAGTAAACAATTAATCAACAATCATCCCTCAGCGATGCTTTGATTTCTTGTGCAAGTATGTCAAAGGATCAGAAGTTGAGTGAAAATGTCGACTATATTGGAGTGTAATAGCTCAGCCTCTTTAGGCCACCTCCCCTCTTCTAGCCTCTGAAGTTGCCACTTTGCATGATAAACAGCTTTTCTGTGTGCCACATATTTATTTATATGTGTGAGGGTGAAAGTATTTCAATAATAAAGTCAATAAATAGATGGCCGGCAGTAATAAGGTTAACTAGTTTGCGAAGCGAGTGTCAAGATAGGGCAAAGTTAATGACTGCCAACGTAAAGCTGCTGGGTTACCCGTCAGTGTGTCCAATACTTGGAGTAATAGCGTTAATGGCGAATTTGAAGGAATTTCATTTCTGACTTCAAACGGCAGCCGCGTCGTCGCCTGTGCGTGTGGCGGCTTCCTCTGAGCGGGAGAAAATCATCTCCAAGGTGGCAGGCGTGCCGCTCAAAACTTCCCAGCAGAACAGCCGCTCTGCTCGTGGGGTGATGCTTGTTAGGCTCAGGCCTGCAGGAGGCAGCGTGGCCAGTAAGTAAGGTTATTGGCAATAATTAGCCAAGCCCGGGAATCAGCAGGGATAGCAAATTCCTCTGGGGCAGAGGCGACGCTGCCCCTGGCCTGCTTTTCACAGCTAATTAACTTTCATGAGAGACTATTAATAAGCATGTCTTTGAATTCAATACTAGAGAGTACAGTAGTTTGATGTAGGGCTGTCCCAAACGACTAATTTCCTCCCGATTAGTCAGCCGACTATTTTTACAATTAGTCGACTAATCTAATAATTTTGTTTGTTTGTTTGTTTACTAATTTAATAATGATTTTTTGTTGAAGCTTATTAATTCACAAAAAACATTTTGGAACACCTAAATTCTTTATTAACGTATCAGTAAATAACATAAATATCAATAATAAATCACAAAAAATGAGGTCAAATGCTGCTGGCATTAACTAGTGCAAAAAAAAAAAATGTAAACGGAAACACTGTGACTTCACCTTTTTAACAGGAATCAAAACAATTCGTTATCTTTTTGTGGTATGTCTATATTGTTCTAAATTAATTGCAATGTCCCGGACAATCATTTTCAGAATACTTTGTGTGAGTTCAGATGCTCATTCTGGTGCGCATTCCGCATTTTTTGAGGAGGGGAAAAACTGTTCAACTTTTGTTTTAATCTAAAAATAGATAAAGCAGAGGGCACACTGAAATATTACCACAATTATTTTGAATGAAAGGCACACATAGTCATAGTAACAAAAATTAAATATATAGTATTATTTTGATAGTATACTACTATGTATATTCACAATAATACTTTATAATATAAAGTAACTAACATTAGTGCAGTCATGGATTATAGTAAGCAGGCCAGTGCTGTTTCCATATAAATTTTTATTATATTATGTATATATATATTTTTATTTTATTTTATTATTTTATATCTGCATGCTGTGCACAGAGATGTCAAGATCTACAGCTTTCAGGAGCAGCAGCAGAATCGATTAAAAACATGAAGTACGTGTGGAAAAAACTTAATGATGCAAGTTGATAAGACGCACATAAAGGCAACTTCAATTTAAAAAATCATTAGAAAGTTGTATGGACTTACAATCCGCCACTGTTTTTCAAGAACACTTTCGAGTATATCGACACACGACGAGTCTAACCAAATGGTGTGCAGTAGACCTGCTGGGGTCCACACTGTCGCGGACAGCAAGGTCGCTAATAGCTAGAAATCCGAGCAGTTCTTGAACGCAGCACGAGCAATAACTCGCTCATCTGCACACAACCGAGACCTTTCTACCGACTCCTTCCTGCCCTCCTACTGCACCTCTGCCCGATTTCTCGCGGCACACCCGACGATCTCTCATGGCACACTAATGTTGAAAAACACTGCGCTAGCTTGTTGTATCTTGTTGTGTTCCAAAATTACACTTGGGTGACGGCGCTTCAAGTGTTCGTTCATAGCCGACGTGCTACGTGCGGGTATGCGAGCTCAGCTTAGCAAGAGTACACACAGTGGCACCCTCCATATTTTCCTTCAAATAATTCCAGGCTCTGGCCATTCTGGTCCGCTTTTTTTTCACCGCTTGGATCGCGAGCGCCCGCCATTCTAAACTTTTTCCACATGTAATTTTTTTTAACCCGTCATTACCCATCCACGGTATGATTTGCCCGTCGACGTATTCACGTCATCGATGTCGACAACGTCGATTAGTTGGGACAGCTCTAGTTTGATGACCAGTAAAATCACAGTTTCACTTATTGGCTGCCATTGACAGCGATGGATGTCCTAACTTTTTGGAGTGGGAGAGGCTGGCAGTGAATGATTGCCGCCAGCTCTCACAATTAAAATGCATTAGACTTTGACATGAGCATTGACTGCCAGTCCTTCAGTTCAAATGAAGTGGACATCTTTCATTGTCAAATGTCTGCAATTAGTCACTAAATAATATGACAATTACTATGAGCTCTTTGAAAAAGCAAATCTCTGCCTAAGCAGCCAAATTCAAAGCATCACTATATTTCAGACCTCTTTGACCTTTGACCCTTTCTATATCATATCACTTACAAATTTGAGTTATAGGCTACTCCACAATCAAGTTGCCACAAAATTCCTTTTCTGTCCTCTGTGACCATTGACCTCAAGACCCCAAAATTTAATCACCTTTTCCATTTCATATCAAATTAGTGGTGTGTTCCCCACCTCACCAACATTGACATCATTTTACATTACTTACACTGGCTGCCGCTGACCGGGAAAAAACTTCTAATATATCTCCATGTCGAAGGGGTCGGAGGAGGTGGCATTTTGTCGACATGAATCTGTCATGACTGTGTGAGTCTGCGTGTGTGGCGGGAGGGGGAAGGGTTCAGGTCATCAGCCAATCAAACATACGTTTAAAGGGGTGGAAAATGACCAGCACATTCAGCAAGTGAAAGGGGGTAAATGTGTGAACATAATAAAAATATTTCACTTAATAATGGTAGGGTCAGTTCTATCCTTGCAACATATTGGAAGACAAACTAAATTAACTATATCACTGAACTTATTATACAGTGGTACCTCGACATACGATTGCTTCAACACACGATCTTTTTGACATCCGACGTAAAAATTGACCCAGCATTTGTTTGTACGAGTACTTCTGACGACACGCTCGAAATACGATGATCTATGACAACGCCGCAATGTCTTTGTTTTGCCGAAAGACGGACGCACAGAGGAGAAAAATCAACTCTGGTTTCAAAAAGGTTAGTACAGGTGGTGAAAAAAAGAAAAAGGTGATGCTTACCATTGAAATGAAGATGGAAATGATAGAAAAATATGAGCATATGAACTGGCTCGACAATACAGCTGTAGAATGTCGATCTCAACGGTCCTTTTTTGACTGCAGTTCATCAGTCTTCATAAGTTAAAGTGACAATTATTATTGTAGTAACATCATCAAAGAAATCGCCAGCTTCGTCAGGTTTCTAATCATTTATTCCATCAACTTGTGCATCACAACACACCCACTGTACGCTGCAGTTAACGCCAGCAACACAACATTAAAAGGGAAAGTAAAATAGAACCGCACTCTCCATCTCACCGTCATGTCAGCCACGCGGTGCGTTCAGGTACAGCAAAAAACATCCGCCACATTAGAACCCGATTCATTACATTATTACAGGAATTATTATTATCATATTATTCCGATTTTTAAAAAAATCAATTTATTTGTTTTGCTATGTGTAATTGCCATTTGTAACAGTACCGTTTATTAAGGATTTAGTGTAGGTTTTCGGGCTGTGGAACAAATTAATGGAATTATAATGTATTCTTATGGGAAAATCCTGCATACGACCATTTCGACTTACAAACAAGGTTCTGGAATGAATTAACTTCTTATGTATAGATTCCATTGTATAATGCAAATAAAGTTGTTTAAAAGTTGGTGGGGACAATTTGAGCATCCTGAAAAGTTGGTGTTGTTATGACCCTACTGTCCCTATGCAAACCTTCGCCCCCTGAAACAGACGGTACTGAATACTAGTGCTGTCAAATTTATCACGTTAACGGGCAGTAATTAATTTTTTTGATTAATCACGTTAAAATATTTGACGCATTTAGCGCATGCGCGGAATGACCCGTTCATGCATTGCCTCAAACAGATTACCATGATGCCGTTTTTTGCACATTGAGAGCTAAGAGGCAGAGAAAGGCGAGTGGACACAGACGTCCATTGGACTGCGCTGTTTATTGGCATAAGCTTTGGCAACTCCTTCACAACAAACATATGTATCATTTAGTGAAAGCACAACAAAAATAATATTACTATTGCTCAAAAAAATAATGTTCACAAAAAAAAAAAGAGAACTGGCATTCCCAATCAAAATAGCTATGCAAAAATACACACACAACATACATACTCAAACTTTGGTCAAACTCTACTCAAATATTTCGTTTAGCTCAACAAATACTCTGGATGGGAATATTTTGTCCCAATATACAAACTATCAGAGGTCTCGTACGTTGTGAAGTCAGCACTCAAATGACCGTGAAGTACAACAGGGAACTACGGCGTCAGTCGAGGGACAAAACACACTCATTGGCTTGATTTCTAATTTAAAACTCGCCATTGACACCTTGTGTATTTCAATCACTACCTTACGTAGTTAAAGACTGTGGAAGAACTGCAGGGAGCTCATGGGACATCACCCAACGGTCGGCGACGTCAACAATGGCGAGTTACTAGTTTATTTTTTGATTAGAAATTTTACAAATTTTATTAAAACGAAAACATTAAGAGGATTTTTAATATAAAATTACTATAAATTGTGCTAACAATTATCTTTTAAGAACTACAAGTCTTTCTATCCGTGGATTCCTTTAACATAAAAAATGTTAATAATGTTAAAGCCATCCCTATGGATTTATTGTTATAATAAACAAATACAGTACTTATGTACAGCATGTTGAATGTATATATCCGTCTTGTGTCTTATCTTTCCATTCCAACAATAATTTACAGAAAAATATGGCATATTTTAGAGATGGTTTGAATTGCATCTAATTACGTTTAATTAATTTTTAAGCTGTGATGAACTCGATTAAAAATTCTAATCGTTTGACAGCCCTACTGAATACATAGCCTCCGCCTTCTGTAGATTTCACCTACTACCTACTAATGGAAGTTTAAAAAAAAAAGATTAAAAAAAAAAAAAAATCAACTTTATAGTTTTTTGGGGGTACCCATAGCGAAAGTATGTATCAGTTTATGGCGGAAAACACAGACAAGGCTGAAAAAGCAGTTTCTGCTCTAGCACCCCTCTTTAAAATAAACTGCTGTATTTTAAGCCAAAAAAACTGTTGTGTTTGATAGAACAATATGTCTATATGCTGCCATAGCAGATTAATGGCGCATCAAGTCCCCAAACTATTTTTAATTTGTCCGTTATACGCTGGAAACCCCCGTTTACAGACGTCGCGCAAACGCTTTTGTTTTAACCTAGCCATAAAAACAAGTAATCGTATTTATTATTCGAAATGTCTGTCATTTTTAGCTTAGAATCATTAATTGATGCCTAATATTTAGTTAAAAAAAAAAAAAAAAAGACGTCATAAAATTATCCACTCACATATTTTAAACCTTTAAACAAATTACGTCACAATGAAAAAATTTGAGAGTCTGTAAAAAAGTCACAGATATCTCATAACTATCGCTTCATTGTATTTTTTTCATTACTGCCGCATTTTCCCCCAAATTTTAGATGATAAATAATCGATCAAAACAAAGAAAAATTGAAAAAAAATGTTTAAAAGAGTAAATATATGAAAAAGAACATCTTGACCACTCCTTGATGTCTGCGATTTCTGCATCGCGACCCTTGTTATATGATCATGTTTCACCCATAAAATCCCCCCAAAATCCGGCTGTGGCCCTTCACATATGTGTCTTCACACTTACGCTACATGGAGTTTTTAGATAGAAACAAGGTAAGTACGCGATAATATCTCGTTAAAATTGTGGCGTCTTTAATTCTGCTCTCGCAAGCTCACGCCTCCAGTTAGGGTTTTGCTGTTTAATTTTTTTTTTTTTTTTAAATGTCCTCCTGTTCAAAATTTTTCTTCCCCCAGAAAATTGAGATTGTAAGCTTTCCAATGATGTATCACACGTGCATATCGGACAATTATGAAATTTGGCCAAATTGGGGGTCTCACAGTGGAACTTCAAGTCACCTGAGTGTTTTCCGCCTTATATTAATTTGATTAGTTATCATTTTTAAATTATATTTGTTAATTAAAAACATATGTAAAATAATTATCAATAATACAAAAATATTAATAATTATTATTACGATAATTGAGACTCAGATGTCCCACCAAAGGTTAATATTGTGGCCTACTTAACTCACAATGTGATGTCCACAGACAGTATGTGAATGCCAGGTTGTAATGGGCTTCATTTCTTTTTTTTTTAATAACCAAAAATAGTAATTTACCCTATAATGGGTTAATTCCTTCATCATAAGTTCACTATATACACAATTTTCCCTTTGCACATAACTGAGCAATAAAACAGAAAATGAGATTTGCCTTCAGTGCCCCACCATCACAAACCTCCCTGTGGCACAACACTAACCAATTTTTGACAGAAAATCGCCCCCCAACCCCCGATGGGTCGGTTTCACCTCCTCAGTGGACACGTCCCGGAGTGGCCTTGCGTCTCCTTACCTGTCACGCCAGAACCAGCTGCAGTTGACAGCACTTGGATCCAGTCAGCAAAGAAAAGGAGCACAAAAAAAAAAAAGTGAGAAAGTTAGCCTCAGGCTGTGGGCGAGGGACACAGGCCTTGGTGTCTAATCACATGACGGCGCTCATCAAGACAGCAGCTCCAACAAATCAATCTCCCACTGACAGTTCATTTAGACTGAATTAATTTGGAATTAGGGGCCATTACTGCAATCGGCAGGCGTGGATATTCCCTCAACGCCGGCTGTTATCCTGCTTTGGGGATAAAGAAAAAGGAGCCAGCTTTTCTCTTTTTTCCAGTCCTGTAGGATCGACTGGATAAGGTGTTTTTTCTGAGCCGATCACAGGCTAAGTGAGGCTGCCATTGGATTTTCTGGTTAACGAAGTCATCCTTGTTCTTAATCAGCAGTCAGTCACTTGATTGTATTTTTGTCGGTTTCTGCGGTAACGGTGAAACCAAATAGGACTCTAATGAAGGTGGTCAGTTTATTGAGTGTCTATTCATGTCTGGCGGCCAATTAAAAGTTGGAAAAGAATGAACTAATACAACTAGAAGGGCTTTCAGATGAAGATTAGGGTCAAATACTATACAATCAATTGAAATTTAAGATCATTTTAACATCAACATTCTCAAGTTGTGTAAAATGGTTATGCTTTTATCCCATAATTTTGTTTCTTTGACATGGAGACGTGTCCTCCTGCTGAGAGGCAGTAGTTTAAAGTTGACTCAGAGTTCATGACCTAGCGCCCCAGAGGTTTGACCGGGACAAATCAGCTCCAGGGATACGCCGTGTTGCAAAAAATAAACACTGTGAGCTCACAACAACAAATGATTGCTGCTAAAACCTCCCAGTTCAAATGGATTGGATGTCTATCGTTGCTAATGGCAACCAATTAGTTAGAAATTGAAAAGTTATTTACCTCTTATATACAATTCAGTGCTTGTTGTTCAGTTTCTGTAAATATTTAAGCACTAGCATGTCCTGCTAGGATTTTTGGCTATTTTCTTCCAAAGTTTGATGTTTTTACCTACCTCCGTGAAGTTGGCCCCCCATCAGATGCAAATTCGTAGAAAAATGATGTCAATCGTTTGTGCGACATTTGTGCTGGTTTAAATTGTGCTGTTAAGGGTTTTGTTTGTGCTGCTATCGTTTTTAAGCTATTTGCAATTCTTTTAAAGGTCAATCTGAGATCAACCAGCAACCCATTTGTTTAAAAATGGCTAAAAATGCTGTCAATCGTTAATGCTTTGTTTGTTCTGTAAAAACTTTGGTTTGTGCTGCTATCATTTTTGAGATATTGAGATATTAATTTCAAGTGATGACGTCAATGTTTGACGCAGCATACCAACTCTCAATAACAGTGGGGTGTCCAAACAACTAGCGCAGTGGTTCTTAACTGGTGTTCGATCGAACCCCAGGGTTTCGGTGAGGAACCTTCTCCGTTGAAGGAATCTGACCTACCAGCCAGATCTCTGGAATCACACCAGCCGAACCGCCGGACCCACGCTGGCGCGGATCCAACGGTCCGGCAAGGGGGGACACTTGCAATCCGGCCAGAAGGGCAAACTCCGCGCGTTCACCTTCTTAACCCTTTGTACTGACTCCATCTTGAGAGGTTTAAAGAAGGCTCACCGAAAACAAGTTGGCAATTTTATTCAGGTCGACAGAGATCAAAACGGCAAGGCGAAACAGAAAACACTTAGGCAGGGAGGACAGGTCCCCCTATCATACGTCAACAAAAGTTCTCGAGAAAAATGACAACGCTTAGTTAAACAATCAGTCTTTTGATGGCTCTCACGGGGCAGGCCACGGGTAGGAAAAAGGGTGTGTTTGGGATTATTGTCTGTTTGTGGATTGGACAGGAAGATTCGGGAGTTACTGTTGTCCGGGCAACGAGGATTTGGATTTTGCCACCTCAGCGTCAACGGGGCTCTTGGAGTCTTGTTATCAGTTGGATATCGGGTCTTCTGTGTTCCTCGTGTTAGGGCCAACCGTCCTGTCATTTGTTTGGGACAGTCCGGGAGAACTGATTGCGAGACTTGGTGGTGCAGACGTGGGCTTGTCAGTGTCAATCTTGCTCAGTTAGTTGTATGACCCACACGCTGGGCTCCGTGATAAGAAGGCGTTGTTCATCTCTTATGCCCTATATTCTGCTTGTTTTCCTTAAACTATTATATAAGTGCTATTTATTTTATATTGGGTGTGTTAGATTAACGCAAACAGTTAGACGGTGCCTACGTGAAAAGGTACTATCTCCTTCTGTCAAGGATTGGGGCACACACGGCTGGACTCAAATGCACAAGACAAGAGATTATCACTGTCCAATAAACATTTAATTCAGGAAAAGGGACGTGATGACAAAATTCAAAGTTCCAACACAAACAATCAAAGGCAAAAACATAGCAAGGCAAAAAACTTAACTTTAAGGTTGGCTGTGGCGTAGATTCCAAATGATCTCTAAACACTGAAAACGCACTGGCAAATGACAACAGACAAGAAGGGTTTTTAAGGAGTGCATCTAATAGGAACCAGGTGCAGGCACTCAGGTGATTAAGGGAGGATGACAAAGCTGACTGAAGTGAACAGAGAGTACCCTACCAAAATAAAACAGGATATGAAATGACTAAATCAGTACCGCTGACGGCGGCTTGTAACAGTACCCCCCCCTCAAGGTCCGGCTCCCGACGGACCACGCCGAGAAGAGGCAGCACGGTCAAAATCTTCAATGAGGGTCTTGTCGATGATGTTGCTGGCCGGCACCCACGATCTCTCCTCAGGCCCATATCCCTCCCAGTCCACTAAGAACTGGCGACCCCTGCCGCGGTTCCGGGCAGCCAAGAGCTTTCTGACGGTGTAGACCGGACCGCCATCCACCATCCTTGGCGGTGGAGGAAGGGCAACAGGCGGCACCAAGGGGCTCTCAGACACGGGCTTGAGTCGGCTAACGTGGAAGGTCGGGTGAACACGGAGAGACCTGGGCAGGCGGAGGCGGACAGAGACAGGGTTAATGACCTTCGAGATGGGAAAAGGTCCCACAAACCTCGGCGCAAGCTTTTTCGAATCTACTCTCAATGGTAGATCCTTGGTGGAGAGCCATACGCGCTGCCCAGGTTTGTATCCCGGTGCCAGACGCCGCCGGCGATCCGCTGCAGCCTTCATGCGGGTGACCCCCCGCATCAAGATCTTGGACGCAGCTGCCCACACCCGTCGGCATCTCTTAACCATAGCATGTGCCGATGGCACCCGCACCTCCCCCTCGCAGCTGGGGAATGTGGGAGGCTGGAAGCCTAGGGCGCAGTGGAAAGGGGAAAGACCAGTGGCAGCAGTAGGCAGAGAATTGTGGGTGTACTCCACCCACAACAAGTGTTCACTCCAGGTGGTGGGGTTCTGTGAAACCAGGCAGCGGAGGCCAGTTTCCAGGTCCTGGTTGATTCGTTCCGTTTGACCGTTCGACTCCGGGTGGTAGCCAGATGTTAGGCTGACCGAGGCCCCCAGGAGGGAACAGAACTCCTTCCAGAACTTTGATGTAAACTGGGGGCCTCTGTCCGATACGATGTCTGTTGGGATTCCATGGAGCCGCACCACTTGACTGAGTATCACCTGAGCAGTCTCTTTGGCCGAAGGCAACTTGGATAAGGGCACAAAATGGACCATTTTTGAAAACCGGTCTACGATAGTCATGATTGCTGTATTCCCCTTAGAGGGTGGCAAACCTGTGACAAAGTCAACGGAAATATGTGACCAAGGCCTGCTAGGCACTGGGAGCGGTTGGAGTAGTCCGTAGGGGCGCTTTGTCGACGTCTTGTTGCAAGCACACACTGTGCAGGCTGCCACATACTCCTTGACGTCACGCCGCAGGCCAGGCCACCAAAAACGCTGCTCTAGAACATAAGCAGTTCTTTGGGAACCAGGATGACAAGTAAGCCGCGAGGTGTGAGCCCAATGAATGACCTGCGACCTCATACCATTGGGTACATACAGTCGTCCAGGGGGGCAACCCCTTGGTACCGGGCTCGCACCGAGTTCGCGTTTTACCTGGTCTTCTATAGGCCAAGACACTGCTCCGACCACACGGGAAGGTGGAAGGATGGGTTCGGGGTCTTTGGCCATAGGTGTCGGGTCATGGAGGCGTGAGAGGGCATCCGGCTTCCCATTCTTAGAGCCGGGTCTGTAAGACAGAGCAAAATTGAAACGACTAAAAAACAATGACCACCTGGCCTGCCTGGGATTGAGTCTTTTGGCTTTACGAATGTACTCCAGGTTCTTGTGGTCAGTCCACACAATGAAGGGAAGAGGAGCCCCCTCCAACCAGTGCCTCCATTCCTCGAGTGCCACTTTGACCGCAAGCAACTCCTTGTCACCGACATTGTAGTTTTGCTCAGCTGGTGTCATTTTCCGAGATAGGAAGGCACACGGGCGGAGGCGGTTGTCCTTCCCAGACCGCTGCGAGAGGATTGCACCAAGACCCACGTTTGAGGCATCAACCTCCACCACGAATTGTCGCTGCGGTTCTGGTATGGTGAGCACTGGCGCCGAGACGAATGCCTCTTTCAGACGGCGGAAGGCTTCGGCGGCCGGGGGCGTCCATCTGAATGGCGTAGTTAGCGACGTGAGAGCATGCAGTGGGGCTGCTACGGTGCTGAAATTACGAATAAACTTTCTATAAAAATTAGCAAAACCCAAGAATTGCTGCAGCTTCCTCCTATTGGTGGGCACGGGCCAATCCCGAACTGCGCTCACTTTAGAGGGGTCCATTTCCATTTTGCCAGGTGAAATTATGTGACCAAGAAAGCTGACAGTGTGTACATGGAACTCGCTCTTTTCAGCCTTTACATACAGCTTGTTTTCTAACAGGGTTCGGAGAACTTGCGTGACATGGTGAATGTGTTCGTCGAGAGACAGAGAATATATCAAGATGTCATCCAAATATACAAAAACAAAACGGTTGAGGTAATCTCGTAATACAGTGTTTATCATGTTCTGAAAAACCGCTGGAGCATTAGCAAGCCCGAATGGCATTACAAGGTATTCGAAATGACCAGATGGTGTGTTGAACCCCGTCTTCCACTCGTCACCCTCTCGGATTCTGACCAGATGGTATGAGTTTCGCAGGTCGAGCTTTGTGAAAATTCGCGCCCCCTGGAGGTGTTCAAACGCAGTTGACATTAAAGGGAGAGGGTAGCGGTTCTTAATTGTTATAGCATTCAGTGGACTGTAGTCGATACATGGACGCAAAGAACCATCTTTCTTGTCAACAAAGAAAAACCCCGCGCCTGCTGGCGAAGATGACGGCCTAATTATCCCGGATTTTAATGAGTCTTTAATGTAAGTGTCCATGTCTGTTGTTTCTTTGTGGGAAAGTGAATACATACGCCCCCTTGGTATGGGTGACCCAGGAACAAGGTCAATAGGGCAGTCGAATTCACGGTGAGGTGGCAGCGACATAGCTTTGGTCTTACTAAACACTTCACGCAGGTGATGATAGCACGAAGGCACATTGGGCAGGGTCTCACTCACACCTGGCCCGTCCAGTGCCCCGGAACTGGATTCAAGACCAACCGCATCTACCAGGCACCCCTTATCACACTCTTTCCCCCATGCAGTAATCACCCCTGTGGACCAGTTCACAGTTGGGCTGTGTTTCCTTAGCCATGGGAAACCGAGAACTAATGGGTGCATTGGTGAACTAATTATATGAAACGCCATTCTCTCTACATGGTTGCCTATGATCATGGTCATGGTCTCTGTTCTATGGGTGATTCGTACCAGGTCCCTCCCTGTCAAGGCGCGCGTCATGACAGGGGTGGCAAGTGGAACAGTAGTCAGGTGTAAGGTTTTGACAAGTGAACGGTCTATCAAGTTCTCATCTGCTCCCGAATCTATGAGTGCATTGAATTTGTGTTGGTGCGCTCGCAACTTTAACATGATTACTGTGGGTGTTCGCAGCGGATAGTTAGTTGTGTTGTGGGTTAGGACTTTGATAGGAGGAGACCTAGTCAAACGTGACATTATTACCGGGCATGACGCACGCTGATGTCCCTCCTTTCCGCAATAGAAGCAAAGCCTCGCTCGCAGACGCCGCTGTCTTTCCTCCTGGGTGAGTCGGGCGCGGCCAATCTGCATGGGCTCCTCAGCTGCAGTGGAAGGTGGATTTGCCTCGAGCGGTTGGGGGCGAGGGTCCTGGCGTGTCAGGGTGGTGTGGCGCCTCTCCTTCTCTCGCTCCCGAAGACGAAAGTCGATTCTTGACGCCAAATCCACCAATGAATCTAGGTCTGCTGGGTTCTCATACGGTGCCAGATGGTCCTTAATGGTATCAGAAAGGCCTCGACGGAATGAGTCACGCAGCGCTGCGTCGTTCCAGTCACTTCCTGCTGCAGCAGCCCGAAACTTGATTGCGTAGTCTGCCACGCTGAGCCGATTCTGCCGCAGGTTCTCCAGAGCCCACACTGCCTCCCTTGTTGGGGCTGCCCGATCAAACACTCTTCGGAGGGCCAAGGTGAAATCCTCTGTCGAGCGGCATGCTGGGGAATGTCTGTCCCACTCAGTGGTCGCCCATTCGGCTGCTCGGCCCGAGAGATGAGAGACCATAAATGCCAACTTGGCAGCATCAGTTTCATAAACCTGAGGCATGAGCTTGAAGTGGAGGTCGCACTGAAAAAGGAAAGTACGACAGTCACCAGTTTCCCCCGAAAATTTGTCAGGAGGCGCTAGGTGGGGGAGCGAAGCCCGCCCGTTCCCAGTAGTCAGCGAAGGAGGGGCTGACGCTGAAGCAGCGGCAGGTGCGGTGGTGACTGGTGGTGATTCCAGCCGACTCAACGTCAGCTGCAGGGTTTGAGCCAGCTGCTGGATCTGAAGAGCCACACCCTCTTGCCCTCCGCGCTGTTCTTTTGAAAGCTGCTCCACTGCCTGACTGAGTGCATGGAGGTGTTCTTCCTGCTTCTTCAATCTGGCTCCTTGGGCACCCAGAGCGGCCCTTAGTCTTTCTGTCTCGGCTGAGTCCATGTTGGCCAGTGCGTTCTGTCAAGGATTGGGGCACACACGGCTGGACTCAAATGCACAAGACAAGAGATTATCACTGTCCAATAAACATTTAATTCAGGAAAAGGGACGTGATGACAAAATTCAAAGTTCCAACACAAACAATCAAAGGCAAAAACATAGCAAGGCAAAAAACTTAACTTTAAGGTTGGCTGTGGCGTAGATTCCAAATGATCTCTAAACACTGAAAACGCACTGGCAAATGACAACAGACAAGAAGGGTTTTTAAGGAGTGCATCTAATAGGAACCAGGTGCAGGCACTCAGGTGATTAAGGGAGGATGACAAAGCTGACTGAAGTGAACAGAGAGTACCCTACCAAAATAAAACAGGATATGAAATGACTAAATCAGTACCGCTGACGGCGGCTTGTAACACCTTCACCGTTAAGAAATGCAGAGCCCTATGTCGTACACTGACTAAATCTAGGCAAAGTGGCATTTTAGACCAGGTTTTGGAGTGGTTTGTGTCAACCCTGGGTGAGGGTTGTCCTGTCTAGGTTTATTGTCGAGTGTCTTCCTGTTTTATTTTGAAGCCTCACCCTCCTGTTTCCACCACTCACCCTTCTGGCTGCCTCACCTGCCCCTGATTGTGACTACCCATTGTTCCCAACTTTGCCCTATTCCGCATATGCTTAAATTGTTTGTCACTCCCTAGTCTCGTGCCAAAATGTCTTCGCTCTTCGTCACCACTACAGCCAGTATCCATTGTCAAAGATATATTCTACATTGTAACTTTATTCACAGTATTCTACCACAGTTTGTTGTTATCTTGTGCCTCAAGCCTAACCCTTTGTTGCTCTACTCCAGTAGATTTAGCCTGGCTCTCTTGTTTCCCATTTTGTATCATTTTGTATCATAGCTCGTTATTTCCTTCTTTTTGAGCGCCCTCAGTTTGTTCCTGCTACTGATTGTTTGTGCTAATAAAAGACTAAATTCTGCACGTGAGTCCGCTCCATTTCGTCCATGTGTGACAGTTTGCCCTCAATTTACAGGCTTTACTCCATTTCTTTCAAATGCTAGCACTCTAAAGGGAGGAGAAATCGGTTTGCTCAGTGGAAGATTGACTGGCGCATGGTATGAGGATGAATAACAGACCTACAGACAGCATGAACTGCGTAGATGAAAAAAAATTGTGTTATTTTACACTATGAAAATAGTATGTGATGCAAGGATGTGATAATAAAATGAGAATGCAAACATGAAAAAAAAAAAAAAAAAAGGAACTGTGAAATGAAATGAGTTTCATTTAATTTACAGAACCAATGTGAAAATCAACAGCAAAAGGCAAAATAATTTGTAGTAAATTTGAATAGGAATTAACCTAGATGTCAGCTTTCTAGGTTTTGAATTTGTAAAAATATGGCATTTATTATGAAATTCCGAAGGGTTTGGCGAATGCACCTAGGAAACTCGTGGGGTTCAGTAACTTTAGCACGGTTAACAACCACCGAACTAGCGCAAACGTAGCACAAACAAATGGCACCCTTCAGGTCCATTTTGCAGTAAATGAGGGGGGGTGGGCTGCGAGTCATGTCATCACTCGAAATTAATATCTCAAGCCCCTCATTTACTGCAAAATGGACCCGAAGGAGTGCTATTTGTCTGTGCTATGTATGCGCTAGTTGTTGAGACACCCCTCTGTTATTGAGACAGTTGGCCCACTTCGTTAGCTGCAGGAGTTGGATACGGAAAAGCTGTGAGTGACATCATTACTTGAAATTAATATCTCAATATCTTTAAAATAGGGCTGTCAAAATTATCACGTTAACGCGCGGTAATTATTTTTTTTAATTAATCACGTTAAAATATTTGACGCAATTAACGCACATGTCCCGCTCAGACAGTGTTCTGCCTTTTGGTAAGTTTTACAGCAAGGCTTTTTGTGCTGTCCAACAGCGAACTCTTGTGGTCGCTTTGCGACATGGTTTATTGTTTTCTTGACACTGACAGTTCAATATGGCTGAACGACGTCTCGGGCTGACGCCCACGTTGTAATGTTGTGCTTATATGATCCTTGGACAAGATTTGTCCGTAAGTATGGTTGTTGTAAAGAATGTGCATATTATGTTAGTAAGCGAAATGTTATATTTTTTGTATGAGACGCTTTTTGTTTATGTTTAGTGAACCTGTATAGCGTGCTAAGCTAACGTTGTTGCTAATGCAACGCTTGTGTACTTTTTTTTTGGTAGTTTAACAACGGTCTAAAGAGGACAATGGTTTGAGGCCATTTTATTAATAAATCAGATGAAAAAGGAAGAAGTCTGATTATTAAGGCGTTGTTCACTAGCTGTCTAGCTTTGGAAAAAGTAGACGCTTCGGAGTGAGGACAGCATAGACAGATTTGAATGACAGTAGAGTGAAATGCCCACTACAGTCCTTATGTACCGTATGTTGAATGTATATATCCATCTTGTGTCTTATCTTTCCATTCCAACAATTTTTTTTACAGAATATATGTATACTTTACAGAAAAATATGGCATATTTTATAGATGGTTTGAATTGCGATTAATTGCGATTAATTACGATTAATTAATTTTTAAGCTGTAATTAACTCGATTAAAAATTTTAATCGTTTGACAACTCTACTTTAAAATGATAGCAGCACATCGAATTTTTTACAGCACAAACGAGCACAAATGTAGCATAAATGAATGCCACCATTTTGGGTCGATATTGCAATAAATGGGGGGCTGCGTGACGTCATCACCTGAAAGGATTTTTTTTTTACAGCACAAACGAGCACAAACGTAGCACAAACGATTAACACAATTTTTAGCTATTTTTAATCAAAATGACCTCAGATTGACCTATATAAGAATTGTTAATATCTCAAAAATGACAGCAGCATAAACATTTTTTTTCCAGCATAAACATTTTTTTTAAATAATAATTATTCCATAAATTTGCATCTGATGGGGGGCCAACTTCACAGAGGTTTTTAACCTTCTGCTTTCAGTAAGTGGTCCCAGTGTGAGAGTAAAAATTGAAATTACACAGCTCATTACATTCAATATTTACCTGTCTGTGTCATTTTCCAAAAGCTTTCAGCAGAAAGTTGTCTGGGTTTCTTTGCAAATAGCGTGTGTTGTGCTACAGTTTACCAAATGAAATGCAGATTTAATTAATATATAAAAGTATGTAAGCTCACTTAGGATGGTCAAATGTGTGTCAAATGAAAATTGAACATTGTATATCCTTTCAACAGCGCTGAGGCGAGTGTTTGTGGCCTCAGGCTGGCAAACCGGGCCGACGGGGTAACAGAGGTGTACCGTGGAGGAGACGCCTCTCTGTGCCACTGTGAGATGAGAGTAAATATTAACACTGACACACTGCTGTGGAAATACCTCAGTGGCTTAGAGGGGCAGGAATAGGAATGGAAGGAGAAGAAAGACGGGAGTTTTAGGTGAGCCGAAAGGTAAACTCTGGGGCAACACGTTCACACATAACTCTGAAGACACACTCAGACACACACACCCATGGCGATACTATCTAAGCCCTCCCCCATTAGCTCTCCAAACACCTTCATCCTCACAATGACACGTTCCTTCAACACCTACAAGAAGATCCCTGAGGGAAACAAAACCAGTAGTACTCCTTGATTTCCAACATTTTTGAATAACCTTTAGAGAATGTTTATATAGTTTTAAGACAAGATAGGAAACCTTGAACTCATTGGTTGCCATTGACAGTGATAGCTGTCCAATCCATTTTGACTTGGACGGGTGGCAGCACCAGTCAAATTGGATTGGATGGCTATCGCCGTTAGTGGCACTCAAACATCATATTAAAATGGATTTGACATGTATCACTATCAATTTTAGTGAATGTGTTAATACATTTCTTGTGGGTTCAGGTCAGTTTTGTTTACGTTTAGTCCAGAACTGGACATTTTCTCATTGTGTTGATGAACTGATGGTGCTAATGAGCTAAATACAGTGGTACCTCTACATACAAAGTTAATTTGTTCCAGTTTTTTGTGTCCAGTGTTTGTAAGTCGAGATGGTCGTATGTCGAGCAGGATTTTCCCATAAGAACATATTATAATTCCATTAATTCGTTCCACAGCCCGAAAACATACACTAAATCCTTAATAAATACTGTTGTTACTATTGCAAATAGCAATTACAAAGAGCAAAACAAATACATTATAAAAAAAACCTGAATAATATATAATACTCGTAATAATAATAATAATACCTCTAATAATGTTAACAAATTGGGTTCTAATGTGGCAGTCATATTTTATATGGTGTACCAGAACGCACCGCGGGGCTGACGGCAGAGTGCAGAGAATGCAGTTGAGATAGTACTCCTTTCACTTTTAACGTTGTTGCGGACTGTTGGCGTGATTTTTTGCAAAAGTTCTGAAACAAATTATTAAAAACCTGGCGAAGCTGGCAATCTCAGTTGTCATACTAGCTTCGCTTGCTAGCTAGCACAGCTATTCTCCCAGTCCAGGCCAAGTACGTCATCACCCCGAGCGTCCATTGCGCGGATAAATCATGGCGCCCCCCCGTAGGTCAAAACATGAAGTAAATATTATAGATTTTTAAATCAATGACAATATTTTATGTGTTTCTACTAACATATTTTAGTAATAGAGAACAATTGTGACTTATTAGAGCCTGCAAGTCTTTAAAAGTCCGAGGTTTCCTTTAAGTACCCCAAGATACCCCCTGAACCGCAAAATAACTGTCCAAAAACATGTATTATATGTCATATTAATAAGATAAAGTGAAAAATAAGATACTGAAAGGTACGTTACATTAAATGCCGTTATATTCAATGACTATTCAGGATTTTAAAAAAAACAAAAACAAAAAAACCTTCAGACTTTACTCAGTAGTGAGTCACCTTTGTGAGAGAAAAGGGCCCTGTGGAAAGAGTAGCGAGGCGAGAGAGGTATGGAGGTAGACAAATCTACCTCCATAGAGAGAGGGGATATCATGGCCGCTCAGGTTGCCTCTCTTAAGGTGAGTCCGCCGTCCGAATAAAAAAAAAAACGGATCGGGACTCGCAAGAGGAGCCCGTGCCAGGAGGAAGCAGCAGCAGCATCAGCATGAAAACAAGGAAATGAATGGGGCCTGGCGCCGTCAGGGACTGGACAAATAAAGACTGGAGACAGAATGACGGACCAGTCGAAATCGCCCAAGTCAGGTACGTCGTACCTGTACTATATATCATAAAATTTTAAAATAAGACTCTTGACTATCATGCTATTTTCAATTTCCTGGTACCCCCGAAATTGCTCAACACGTCAATGCAATATAAAGATCACCACATATTACAAGGTCATGTAATCACAAGAAACTCCATGTTTTTCTTCCCATTGAACAAGAGCAAGAAAAAGAGTTGAAAGATGAAAGAAGGAACTCCATGTTAGCTACGTATTTGCAGTCCGGGTGTAACATTTCAGCACGGAGCTGTTAATAGAGTCAAAACACTCTGCACAGGTTTAGTGGGAGAAAGATGTATATGAGGAATGTGAGAGTGTCAAATACAGTTTTTTTCACATACTCATTGCACTACCGTATTTTCCCAGATGTAGCTGTATTGGTTGTTCATAAGTGTGCTTCCCCAAACATATTTACTTGATTACTACACATGTATAAATTTTGTGGGATATGTTTATAGTTGGTATATAACAGTTTGTTTTTAGGAAAGTCGCAAAAGGTTTTATTTTCACTTAGCATGGGTGACCAAACGTCCTCTTTTTCCCGGACATGTCCACTTTTCACGTCCAGTCCATGGCGTCCAGCCGTGTTTTATAAATTCACGGAAATTTCCGGCTTTCATTATTGTCACAGGACCGTTTAGCGTGTGTTGAAATTGACTGACACTTTGCACAGAATACTACGGTACTGTGCTGCCTGTGATGTGTTCCCAGAGAGCCTGCCCAGTTGCCCAGAGTTTTTATTTATTTAGTTATTTAAATTTTTTTACCATCAATACGTATATAATCAATAGTCATGTACCCAAAAGACTAATTAAGTCTAAAATACCTTTATTCTACTTTGGATACAAATTTGCGCATGCGTGCGCAGTCACAGACTAGCTTTATCATGGCGTTAACTGTCTATTTGTATTCACAAAAAAAACTTGGTCACAATAGGAGCTTACAGGCTACAGGTACACTTGCTAAACTTATGTTTTGGCAACTGTTGACTTCTGTCAGAGCTATGTACTAGTGTGATCTGTAAAATTCCGTTCGGTGTCGCATCGTTGCGCTGCTGCTGATTGTAAACATTTATGGCAATGTTTGATTTTTCATCGGCTACCGGTGCTGGCTAATAGGGTAGCTATCAGAGAGCTAAGCCGCACTATGCACTATTATGGGAAATATAGTTTTGAACTGATGCGTTTGGAAACGAGCTGGTTGAATAGTTTGTCAGTTTATTTGGGTTATTGTTTGCTTGCGAGATTTTCTTTTTCATATATTTACCCTTCTAAACGTTTTTTTTTTTTTTAGTATGATTTGGATCGATTATTTATCATCCAACATATCGGAGAAAATGCGACAGTGACACAGAAAATATAATTAAACGATAGTTATGAGGTAGATATCCGTGACTTTTTTACAGACGCCATTTTTTTCATTGTGACATAATTTGTTTAAAAGTTTAAAATTTGTGAGTAAATAATTTTGTAAGTCGTTTTTTTTTTTTTTTTTTTAAAGAAATATGAGCCATCAATTAATGACTCTAAGCTAAAAATGACGGGCATTTTGAACGATAAATATGATTAATTACTTACGTTTTATGGCTGGGTTGAAACAAAGCGATTGCGCGACGTCTGTAAACGGGGGTTTTCAGGGTAAAACGGACAAATCAAAAATAGTTCGGGGGCTTAATACGCTATAAATCTTCTACAGCAGCATATAGACATATTGTTCTATCAAACACAACAGTTCTTTGGCTTAAAATACAGTAGTTTCTTTTAAAGAGGAGTGCAAGAGCAGAAACTGCTTTTTCAGTCTTGTCTGTATTTTCCACCATATACTGTACATGTCTAGTTAGGGTGAAGAATGATGATAGCATGGTGAGGTGCACTGTGTTCAGCTTTGCCTACAATGGATTTAATTATTTTAAAAGACATATCATGGCTTTTGATGAATACTCCAAACCTCCACGGGATGTCTGAGACAGCATGTAAAATGTTTTTATGTCTTTTTTTTGGTAGGTTTTATACTTATTTTAAGTTACCCGAATGTTAAATAGAGTCATAAGAATACTGTGAAATACATTTCTACAACGCTAGCATTCTGGTACCTAATACCTAAAGAATGTAGTGGTGTAAGGTAAAAGCCTTTAGTATGTTATGAGCTTTTCATAGCATCATCTCGTTGTGAGACAAATAAGATTTGGAGATTATGAGCAACAAAAATGAGGACTAATCGCTGGATTTGTTGAGGGGAATGCCTGAAAATCCTTTTATTTGCCACTGTGGTTTGGATGAGACTCCATGGAGGGTCGGGTTGGTTTAACAATTCGGCTATGGTGGGAAATAATTAAGTATAAAATGTATTTTTAAAAAATTCACAGATCTGCAATTAATTTTAGTATTATTATTATAATTATTTTAAAATGCATTTTGTTAAAAGAGTGAGAGAAAAGAGGTCATGACTCTTCTCAGAGGGAAGCTGCTCTGCAATAAAGAAGCGGAACCTCCCAGGACCTTGTATTAGTTCAATCATATCAATTAAACACGGGGCTGTTGGGAGATTAGGGGTTAATCTCTCCCTAGAGAGAAAAGCTGTAAATTAACACGCAAATAAAAGGGGAGAAGGAGGACAAATAAATGAGATATTATGGCATGTTAATCAGTGTTTAGCAACCTTCAATTTACAATTGAAAAATGTCACAAAACAAATTTACTGTATACTGTACATACTGATATATTATGACTGCAGTGGTATGAAAAAGTATCTGAGCCTTTTGGAATTTCTCACATTTCTGCATAAAATCACCATCAAATATGATCTGATCTTTGTCAAAATCACACAGATGTAAAAACAGTGTCTGCTTTGACTAAAACCACCCAAACATTTAGAGGTTTCCATACTTTAATGAGGATAGCATGCAAACAATGTCAGAAGGGGGAAAAATAAGTAAGTGAACCCTCTGCCTAAGGAGACTTAGAGAGCAGCAATTGAAACCAATTTTTACCAAACAATTTAAGTCAGGTGTGTGCCCAATCACTGATGAGTGGATTGAAGGGCAGCTGAAGAGCTTTCCGGATTTTGGGGAAATTTTACAAATATAAACTTTGGACGAGTTCTTCAAAACAACCATGTCATTATTAACGCATAATTGCAAGGATAATTTGCGTTTTTTTAGTTTTTTTGGCACACCGTTAATGGTCCCTTTCCAAATCCAGAAGTGTGACGTAAATTCCCTGACGCAACAGAAGACTAGTATCCACAGCTAGCATAGCAGCAACAATGATATCAGTGATATTTCCACCATTTAGGATTGCTCTTTCATGACGCTATCGATGGCAAAGGCTCCCAGGAAAGATGATCTGCAATTAATCCCTACATGTTTGAACCTGAGGCGTCAGATGACGACGATTTACTTGACACAGCAGACGTTGTCATGACGCCAATTGACAGCTCGAGACTTCATGAACGGGAGAATGAGTGGTAAGCATCGTGATTTTTCTATTTGAGAGAATGTGATTACATGTTTGTATATATTTTCCATGCTCTCCACATAGCTGAAACTGGATATTAGGTAATGGGACAGCTCCTATCCATTTAAATGTGGTAAAGCTAGCCCAAATGTGGCTAAATAAATGATTTATGGTATTGATTTTTCGAAATAAATGACAAAACAATTTTAGTTTCCAGGTGTTGCTGTAAACCTTCAAGTAATTACCCTTCCAAGAGAATGCATGTGTCGTCAGGAGATCCCAGATGTGAGAGCCAAACTTGAGGAGGCTGAACCACTGACAGGGGCATAAATTACATTAAAAAACATAAAACCATAAATTGTAAACAAGATTGACATATTTTGTTGACTGTTTAATGTATTCTATTGGTATATAATATATTGTAATTATATTACATTCTGAAACAATATTCAGTAGGCCACAATAATAACAATGATACCAGATTTACTGTACGTCATCAGGTAGCGGTCGGCAGGGCGGCACGTCTCCCGTTGCTAAGGTGTTGCTATGGCCGTAACTCAAAAACTAAGCAGTCAATTATTATTATTATTTTTTTTTTTTTTTTATGTTTCTTTTTGAGACAGCGAATGATGCATTTAATACAATTCAACCGAGTAAAACACTTAAGAACGAAATCCAAAAAGCTCTTCAGTTGCCCTTTAAAGCTGCTCTGCCCACTATAAAACACACACATGGTAAGAATTGACTTGATGAGAAGGACTGTCTGATGTGCATCATTGCTTGGACAAAAGAGCTGTCTGAAGACCTGTGATCAAGCATTGTTAATTTGTGTAAAGCTGGGAAAGGATACAAAACCATCTCTAAATGTCCTGATGTTAATCAATCGACAGAGAAGTTGTCTACAAATGGAGAGATGTTGGCACTGTTGCTTCTCTCCCAAGGAGTGGCTATCCACCAAAAATGACACCAAGAGTTCAGTGCAGAATACTCAGAGAGGTAAAAAGAACCCTAGAGTGTCTGCTAAAGAATTACAGAAATCACTGGTACAGTCCAATATCTCTGTGCACACATCCACTACAGTACATGTAAAACTATGGCCAAGAATGGTGTTCATGAGAGGACTCCACGGAGGAAGCCATTGCTGTCTAAAAAAAAAAAACATTGTTGCTCGTTTAATTGTTCGCAAAAAGACACTTGGGCACTCCAAAGAGGTTTTGACAAAATATTTTGTGGACTGATGAAACCAAAGTTGAATTGTTTGGTAGTAACACACAACGTGTGGAGGAAAAATGGAACAGCTCACCAACATCAACACTTCATCACCACTGTGAAGCATAGTGGAAGGAGCATCATGATTTGGGTCTGTTTAGCTGCCTCAGGGCCTGGACAATTTGTAATCATTAATGGAAGGATTAATTCAAAAAAAAATTCAGGATGTTTAAGTGGAAAACCTGAGGCCGTCTGTCAGACAGTTGAACCTATAAAGAGGATGGATGCTGCAACAAGACAATGATCCAAAACACAGAAGTAAATCATCTCCAGAATGGTTTCAGAAGAACAAAATACACATTCTGGAGTGGCCAAGTCAAAGTCGAGACTTGAACCCCATTGAGATGCTGTGGCATGACCTCAAGACAGTTATTAATGCCAGACATTCCTGGAATCTGACTGAACTGCAGCAGTTTTGTAAAGAAGAATGGGCCAATCATTGTTAGCATACAACCCCTAGAAAAAGTATGGAATCACCGGTCTCGGACGAGCACTCACTCCAATGCAGATTCTTGACTTGTGACAAGGTGATGATGCCGGGACTTTTGTATGGTGCTGTTCCAGTGAGATTTACAAAGATGACTGCCTGAAGAAAGCATTAAAATTGCCTCAGTCCTTGATGATATGGGGCTGCATGTCAGGCAAAGGCACTGGGGAGATGGCTGTGGGTAAATCTTCAATAAATGCACAAGTTTAAATAGAAATTTTAGACAGCTTTCTTATCCCTTCAATTGAAAATATGTTCGTCTTTTTCCAAGATGACAATGCATCATGCAACATAAATAAAACTGTTAGAGCATTCCTTGGAGAAAGACTCATCCAGTCAATATCACGGCCTGAAAATAGCCCAGATCTCAACCCTATTTAAAACCTGAGGTGGAAATTAAAAAAAAAAAAAAAAAAAAAAAAAAAAGGTCTACAGCAAGGCTCCGACCTGCAAGGATGATCTGGCAACTGCAATCAAAGAGACTTGGAACCAAATTGATGAAGAATACTTATCAAATCCATGCCTTAGAGACTGCAAGCTGTCATAAAAGCCAGAGGTGGTGCTACTAAATACTAGAGATGTGTTTTGATTGTTATTTCTTTGCTTGTTTCTCATGATTCCATTTTTATTCCCTTGGAATGGAGTGATACCATATATTTTTCCCTGCACTTGCTCTATAAAATTAACATTTACTGACCACCACAATGTTTTTTATTTATTTCTTTTAGTGTTTCTGAAAGCTAAAGAGTTGCACTTTTGAACTAACTCATTATTTTTTTCAAGCTTTTTATCTGAGTTTGTTCTACATGATAAAATGTCTGAGTGAGTGCTCGTCCGAGACTTCCATATTTTTTGCTAGGGGTTGTACTATCCTCATTAAAATATGAAAACCTGTAAATGTTTGGGTGGTTTAAGTTAAAGCAGACGCTGTTTTTTCATCTGTGTGATTTTGACAAAGATCAGATCACATTTGATGGTGATCTTATGCAGAAATGTAAGAAATTTCAAAAAGTTCAGATACTTTTTTATACCACTGTAAATATATATTGATTTTGAAATATGGGACCGTTCAGTTGAACACAAATCTGGTTTCGGTGGTGCCTTGAGATACAGATTTTGTGAATAAAAACATTTTGTCTTCATTGAATTGTCCTTCAAAAGAATAAAAAAGCATGATGTAACCATACCAAATTTTTAAGGGATGACATATTTTCCTTTGGTACCAATTATGTGGCGATTTCAAAACAACCCAGAGCAAACTTGTGTGACATTTGCATTTCTCTACCAGCAATGGCATTTGGGGATTAAAACAACACAAAACCTGAGATAATCCCCACGGCTCGATCACACCCGCATGCATGGGAACTGATTAATGCCACTTTCAATTTGGATGGGAGGATGAGGTTTTGCAAGAAGAAAAGGGGGACAAATAATTACCCTGCCATGATATGAGGAGAGTTCTTTTGGGGGAATGATAGGAGTGAGCGTTTAGGAGGTTTGAAAATGTGAAGAGGACCTCCTGTTTCTTTGGTGTGTGTATATATGCAAAAATGGCTGAAGTGGGTAATGGAGCAGCGAGGTAAGAGGATTAAGATCAGTATTGGGTCAGGACTGATAGTGAGGAGAGGGGGACATGCTGGGACAAAAGAGATGAGTAACAGAGAAAGGAACGTGGGCAGAAAGAGGAGAAAATTAGACTGGCTGATTTGAAATGGGGAATATGAAAATGGACAATAACCGATTCTTCCCCATTTTGTCACAGTCATCCTCTCGTTTTAAGGACCGAAAGACTTCACTTTAGACTCATAAATGATCATTGAGGAAGGCTGCCCCCCCAGATTAGGAGCTCCTGCCAAAACTGATACGATGGAGGCTGATTGGAGAGGCAATTTTGAACAATAGGGAATTCGCTACTTGAACTGTTTTGCCCCTTGGATGCAGCAGTGGATCAATCAGTGTTGTTAATCTTACATTAAAAAAGTAATTAGTTCCAGTTACAAATTACTTCTCCCAAATAGTAATTGAGTTAGTAACTCAGTTCCTTCATTGTAAGAGTAATTAGTTATTCAGCAAAGTAACTGACATTACTTTTCATGTTCTACACATCAAACTGATGTTTTCATTAAAAAAAAAAAATTACATTTTTTGTCAAAAAATTCACCCATATAACAGTGTAACGGTATACAAACTCTAACTTTCAAATGCTGTGAGGAAAAAAAAGCCTTTTTGTTTTTCTTGCTGTACTGAACTTGCACTGAACCGTGACCCCTGTACCGAGGTACGTACTGAACCGTGACTTGTGTGTATTGTCACACTCCTAAAATGTATACTGTAGATATTTTTTCATATGCAGGTGAAGATTTGAGTCTTCTGAATCTTTTGCTCTTGTTGTTATGATTAAAAAACATCACACAAGGTTCATGGTGTCATGTGCCCTAGCCTGGCTCTGCCAGACTATTCTCCCTGTATTTTTCAAACACTGAGAGAAATAGTCTGGGAACCATCCCATTAACGGCCTTTACGAGCAGATACAAAATCAATCGACAAATCAGATTCGTTTATTTGTGTGACGTGTTCTTCACGAGCAACGTCACTCTTGCGCGTCGAAAGTCGTCTCTTCAACAACACAGATGGTGAACGGCAGAGCCGAGAATATGTTCCAATCCACGGTAAAATCAGTTTTAAATGACCAAAAACACATCGACACGAGTCACTGACAACAGTCTGTCTCGCGCTAGCCATGTCGAATAAACTCCGCTCTCTTCGTATGTTTACTTCCGTGCGCAAGTCCCTCGTCCTGCCGTCGCCATTTTACTAACGTCACGTCTGCCCGTCGCTGATTGGTCCACTCCGCTGTCTGTTTGCTGTGGCTTGCTCCGCCCTGGAAATTGTTTCCGTGGGAATGGTGGCCAGACTCAATAGCTGGAACAGCTTTGAGTCTGGTGTACCAGGCTAATGTGCCCAGCTGGCCCTTCTCTATTAATTGTCGGCATTATCAATCACATTCATGCGTCACAAAGACAGCGTTACAAAGACATGGTGCTTCTTATGCATCACAAAGAACAACTGAGAACACAAACATGTCACATACAACAACTGAGAACAAAAACATGACAGTTACCTGCTGGTTATATAAGGCACTAATGCATGGCATTCAGTGTCAGGTCATCAGCGACTCAGCACACTCCCACATGTCGACTGTCCATGACCGCTTGACCCGCTCTGCCTATCCTGCTCTTACCGACGCACCAGTCTCCAACCTGATTGTTTGTCAACATCAATAAAATCCTGTGTTAGCGATATGCTACTAGTTCCTCCGTCTCATAGCTGGCACGTCATTAAAGAAAAGTTTTAAGGACAAGTGACTATTTTTGGTAATAAAAAACAAAAACTAATTACTATTATTTTTCTAGTGTCTACAAGGACAACGCCAACTTGGTGATGATAATGCACTCTCAGCATGGAAACAGTACATTATTTTCAATTAATTGTACCCTCCTGGGCGCCACGAACTGTATGTAAAAAAAAGTTGAAAAAGAAAAGTGGGGTTGGTGGTGTGTCCAAAAGGACGGTTGATGGGGCACGGGTGGCCCAGGGGACCACCCTGGATCCCGGGGGCAGTGACGATGGCCCCTTTGCTGGGCTGCGGGAGGAGGGATGGGCTGCACTCGTCCCCGCGGGCTGGCTGGGTGGGGGCTGTGAGCCTGGGGTGGCGCACGCGCGGCGTCTCCGCTCATCTGTGTGGCTGTCGCGTGTTTTGCGGGGCGCACGCGCAACTGGATATGATTGGGCGTGCTCGGGTGGGGGGCCCCGGTGCCGAGATTGGCGATGGGGCGTTGTAGTGTCGGTTACCGACGGGCTTACACTCACAAGGGATTCACACGATTACTGGTTTCTGGATCACTGAGCTAATTAATCTTAATTTTTTTTTAATTAAAAGAAATACCATAATTTTTAGACTATAAGGTGCAACTGACTATAAGATGCCACCCACCAAATTTGAAATGAAAATGACATTTGTCCATAGATAAACTGCACCGGATTATAAGCCGCAGCTGTCCTCACTGTATTATGGGATATTTACACTAAAGGATATTAACTGGTAAAACTTTATTTGACAGCGGCATCGTAAGACTGTCAAAAGGCCAAATGAACCACCATGAAACTTTGAAACAGTTGACTGTAAAACTTCATTGTTTCAAGAAATTTCATTTGGCCATCACTGCTCCCTTGGGGGAGACAGTCAACCTCTGCTGCCACCTGCTGTCAACACTGTTGTCATCCAACATGCCTCTTAGCATGCATTGCGGCACTACAGATGTAAATAACAATCAGTATTTATGTTCTGTGCTAATTATTTCTTCAGTTACTTTTCCATTTTTTTCATTAACAGTAACACTTTATTTGACAGTGGGGCCATGAAACTGTCATAAGACCATCATACTTATGACATGACAGTGCCATGAGGATTAATGAATGCTTATTATTATTATCTCACTTCTGAATGGATGTACAATATCCGAGTTGGACATAAATTGAGTTAGTTACATAATTTACAAGATGACACTTAATGACATCTGTCATAAACATTCATTAATGCGTGTCATGTCATAATTATGGCGGTCTTATGACATTCTTATGATACTGCTGTCATATTGTTACCTATTAACCTAAATAAATCAACAAATAAGCCGGACTTGACTATAAGCCGCACAGTCAAAATGAGGGAAAAAAGTAGCGGTTTACAGCCCGAAAATTACGGTAAACAAGTAAACACATATTTAACCTATAAGTACAGGTCACTTCATGTTCATTTTGGGGGCATTTTCCGTTTGGTTTTGGTGTAGTTTCTGGGTCACTGCTTGTGATATTGGGAAATTTTCTGTTAGAGTTTTGGAAAAAAAATAAAAATAACACCAATAGGGTCCAGATTAAAAATCAATTGGAATGAACGGAAAGGTTTTTGTGGCCTTTGTGGGTGTTGAATGTGCATTTGGAAATGGATGGGGCCATTGCAAATGAATGTGGATGTTTTTGTCAATTTTGTTTTAACCAAAGTTTTGTGGGAACTGTGACTTTTTTGGGGGTCTGGTCAATTGAAAGTTTCTCTGAGCTGCGAGAGTTTTGGGGACATTCTGGAGTTGGAACGGTGTGAATCAATCAAAGCGTACGGGCTAGACAGCACGCCGGAAAAAAAAAAAAAACAGGCAAACTTTAGTGTAGTATTTTTGGTGTTGGATGCTTTGAATACCCAACAATGAACTGACTGGCTGCCATTGATGGCGACAGGGATCTAATTAATGAGTGAATGATTAAATTTACTGTTGTTTGATTACCAAACACCGGTTTCAATTCAGGTTGTTTCCGAACAAAAGTTGACAAACTTTTTCGCCTTCCACACAGAAGCCTCCGTGACCCATTTTGGAGCTTAAAAACGAGCCTTTCGCGGCTGAGCAGAATCATCGGAACGCCTCCCTGACCCGCACGTCTCTCTTTTAGCCAATTAGCCACCATCACAGGCTCCGATTCAGCTCTTATTTGCCCGCGAAAGAGGCTCAGCCGCACGACCCTCGGCCGCACGGAGGCACGCTGCCTTCACAGCCCTCCCGTCCCAAGTCTTAATTCAGACACTTTGAAGTATTTTGGTCCGAGGTGAGGAGGCACTCAATCAATTACGAATAAAATAATCTCCTTATGATATTTCAAGGTTTCTCCAAACGGGGGGGAGGAGGGCAGAAGAGATTATGGACGCCAAATCAGTCTCTCAACTGCGTCTAATGTGACAGGGAGAGAATCAGCTGGGAGGACGGCAGGAAATTAAATAAGAAAAAAAAAAGATTACCTTTAAGTGTGTCACCTCCGAACACTGCTGGAAAATCTGGAACCTGATCCATAAGCAGGTGGCGACGAAGCTGAGGGAGCGAGGACGGATTATTGCAAGCTGTGTTGAAAAAGGACAAATGGTTGCTTAAAAAGCCCTTTGCGCACTGATGACAGGGAGCACACTCACAGACTGCATATGTTCCCCATAAAAAAGCCACAAAAAAGACAAAAAACTGGGCAAAAATTAGACCCAGGTAGGTTTATCAGGTACCTGCATCAAAGTTGATAGTGTTCTGATTTATGTGGACTATTCACAGTATGCGTTGTGGTTTAATTAAAAAAAAAAAAAAGACTTTTGTTTATCATTTTTTAAGTCAAAAAATACTCTTAAAAATGAATATTCTCTGGTCCTGTTTAATGAATTTCATAGTATTTCACTGAGAAGAGTGCCTTATAAAGGTTTATGAAAATATAAGAATACACACAGTGACAAAAAAAAGAATTTGAACACCCTATTTTGCAAATTCTCCCACTTAAAAATGATGGACGGGTTTGAAAGTTTCATGGTAGGTGCTAGTCCACTGTGAGAGACAATCTAAAAAAAAAATCCAGAAATCAGAGTGTATCATTTTTTTAACAAGTTATTTGTATTATACTGCTTTAAATAAGTATTTGAACACCTAAGAAAATCAATGTTAATATTTGGTACAATAGCACTTGGTTACAATTACAGAGGTCAAATGTTTCATGTAGCTTTTCACCAGGTTTCACAGTAGGGATGGTGGTCTTGGGATGGTACTCATCATTCTTCTTCCTCCAAACACAATGAGTGGAATTAAGACCAAAAAATGTTGATCTCATATGACCACAAGACTTCCGTCTATGACTCCTCTGGATGATCCAAATTGTCATTGGCAAACTTAAAACGGGTTTGGACATGTGCTGGTTTAAGCAGGGGAACCTTCTGTGCCATGCATGATGTTAAACCATGACGTCTTAGTGTATTACCAACAGTAACCTCGGAAATGGTGGTCCCAGCTCCTTTCAGGTCATTGACCAGCTCCGTCTGTGTAGTTTTTGGCTGATACCTCACCAGTCTTTCGATCATTGAGACCCTATGAGGTAGATAATGCATGGAGCCCCAGTTCGACAGAGATTGACAGTCATGTTTAGCTTCTTCCATGTCCTAATAATTGCTCCAACTGTGGATCTTAAATCACCAAGATGCTTGGAAATTGCTCCGTAAGACGGTCAAGCCTTGTAGAGGTCTACAATTCTGCCTCTGGTGTCTTTGGACAGCTCTTTGGTCTTGACCATGTTAGGAATTGGAATCTCCCTGATTGTATAGGGTGGACAGGTGTATATATGCACCTAACCGGGTCAAACAGGTCAAAAAGTTAGACTCCACTCCACTTTTTCGTTGGACTTTTTAAAGGCGACTTTTTGAGGCTCTTTTGAGGACAATTCTAGCTAATTGACAGGTGTTTTCTTTAGATTGTCTCTCACAGTACACAAGCACCTACTAAGAAAATTTCAAAGCCGCTCATCATTTCTAAGTGGGAGAACTTGCAAAATGGCAGGGTGTTCAAACACTTATTTTCCTCACTGTAACATAAATAAATGTAATATATAATAATATAATATTTATCAAAATAATAATAATAAAAATTATATATATATAATATTTTTTTAAAAAAAGAAAAAAAGGCCAGGCTATCAGATACATATTTCTGACTTTATTTGTGATTAATTATTTCTTTAATGACATCAAAACCAGTGATGTTCATTAAAAAATGAGGACAATTCTGTGTGACTCAAAGCATTTAAATGGTATCCTATATATTAGTGTACTGTCTAAAGATGCAAATCAGTTGAATTTATCAAGGGGCCGCTGCTAACTGGCCACTGAGACTGGGGTGTATTATAATATATAATATAATATTATATAAGTATTCCCCTACAAAGTGATGTAATATTGCTTATTCACTTGGGCCAACCTGTTGGCAAAACACCGACAAGTTTTTCGTTTGAACTGTGGTGAACCATAGGATATTAAAAAAAAAAAATTTAAAAAAAAGACAACAAAAACAAAGACCAAATCTAAACACAAATCTAAATATAAATGTCCTATGGCAAATTATGTGGGGACCACACTATTTTTTAAATGAATTATCTTTATTTAATTTTTTTTTTTTTTTTTATCGTTGAAAATCTATTTTTTAGAAGCTATTTTTTTGTGACTTTATAATGATTTTTTAAAATATTATTATTAGTATGTATTTTATTTTATTTTGGGGGGGGGGGGGGGGGGCAAAAAATGCCCAGGGCAAATAACGCATGTGCCATACTTGTTTTTACCATTATTTTTTAGAATTGATTACCATTTTATTTTTATTGTTATCATTAATATTATTTTAATGATTTGTATAGTTTCTTTTATTTGCCCTAGGACGAATACACATGTGCCACACTTTTTTTATCATCATTATTTTTTTTAAATATAATTTGTTACCATTTTATTATTATTATTATTATTACTTTAATGTTTTGTATAGTTTCTTTTAATTGCCCTATGGAAAATACGAGTGATGGCCAAATGAAGCCTCATGAAGCAATGAAGCTTTGCAGCCAATTCGTTTGCACATGTATCAAAGCTTCATGGTGCTTCATTTACTCTATGGCGCCATCAAGTGGTCTAGAAGCCCAAGAGGTCAACATTGTTAAGAATTCAATGGCTATTTGCTTAAGACAAAGATATGAATGTGCTTGTGTTAGTAATTTAGTATGTGAACAAAATACAACAAGTGCTAAGGATAATTTGTTATTTATTTTTATTTAGAAATAATAGCTTTCCCACAGTGGCTGGCTTTAAGCGGTTTCTTTTTTTGGACAATATTTCACCAGCTTTAGAAAATATTCTTTCACAAGGCACAGATGAAGCTGGGGTGCAGAGATATGTGAGTGCCAGTTTATATAAATTTGGGTAGGTATTGGATTGTTAATTCTGTTGATGTTTGGTTCAGATAGGTTCACACACACACTCACATTTATATTAAAGCAGGGCCGGCCCAGGCCATTTGGGGGCCCTAAGCAAAATAATGCAAAAGGGCCCATATTTTTGGCCCACAATTTCGTCACAGTGTACTGTGAAACCCATACATGCAATCCAAGCCATACGTTCATATTTTGTTTATTAATCAGATTTTGGTTGCACTGCATACTTCAAACTTCTCACCCCAAATGATTGTCACTACTTACAGTAGATAGCGCCAAACCTTTTTCTAAAAGAGGAAAGAAAGAAGTTATGGAAGAACTTTTATTTTTTAGGCTTGTAATCAAGTATCAAAACTCACAAAAGTCAAATAAAGCAAACTGTAGAAAACAAAATAGAATATAAATTAAACAATTGCCAGATTGGGGGCCCCCTAGTGGTCAGGGGCCCTAAGCAGCTGCATAGTCTGCGTATAGGCTGGGCCGGCCCTGTATTAAAGTAGTTTTTCTCCCTTACCTTATTGAAAGAAAGGACAAGGCTCAAAAAAAGATTGCACTGGTTGCACTGTTGCGCACAGATGTAACAAGTACAGGAGCCCGAAATCCACAAAATGTGAGATAACAGGCGATCGCCATTGCGTTTTGCAACCAATTTATTCCGTAGTCTGTACTGTTTTTGCAATGCGCGCCAACCGTCGGATCACTTCCGAAGTGCAGAAGAGAATCAGCCGGCCGGCAAGGCTTCCCACGTCATCATTTCCGGGTTTTGCCGAAGTGACACGCGCCTCGCTACAAGCTTCGTGGAAACGCCCCTCCCATTACTCGACACAAGCTTCGGAACCTCGGCCCATTTCGTCCCATCACTAGAAAATACATGCATGCCACACTCACACTACACTTTGAGAATTAATGTTCTACCGGCCTCAATTAGCCCCCGCGCCGCAAATTTGAAACCCCTCATGAGACCCCTTATCTAAATACAATACAGTACAGTACAATGATGCTTTTCTTTCTTTTTTTTATTTTTATTTTTTAAGAATACATCACTAATTCTCAACATGATACAACATCTTTAAAAAAAAAAAAAAACCTTTTTAAGTCATCATATTTATAGTTTTCATAACTGACAGTAGCATTGTTCATACTAAAATATTCTTTACTAATTAAGATATTCTTTAAATTCCTGCAGCACCTTCTGTGTCTCTGTCCAGTGAAAAGTGAACTCTGGAAAATTCACATTTCATTTAGTTTTTTTCTCCATCACTGAGAGTTGTTTGCGCTGCTGCGAGCTAAACCATCAGCACGCATTGATCGGCCGCCATCATCCTCGCCGTCTACCTGATGACCACCGCTAATTCCCCCCTTATTCCTCTCCCTTCTTCGTTCGAGATTGAGAGGGTCGGAGGGAAAAAAAAATCAATAATGGAGCCAAGTGGGGCAGGGGCAGGGGTCAACGAGGTTCTTGACAAGTGTGTCGGGGGAAGGAAGCGGCGAGAGGGTTTCTCCCTGCGTGCTTAAGGAGTGGTCAAAAGAAACAGTGTGACCAAAGGCCTCGTGGGTGCATGTGTCAGGCTTGTCACAGATCAAATTTATGAGCATTGATCCAAATGTGGGTGTGTGTGAGATGGTGATGAATGTATGTGGTGTTTTGGATCACGGTGGAATCTGACAGGGGTGAGGAGTCATCATATAAAGCCCATTATTGGACAAACAAGCCAGGAAAGCAAATGAAGTCGGCCCAGGAGATTCGAAATTAGGCTGGACTGTACATAGCGTGCCATTGACGGCGATAAACGACCAATTCATTTCAAAATTAATTGAAGGCCTATGTAGTAGTAACAAACTGGATTTAATCCTTCATAGGGTATACAAGTGATAGTATGTGCATTCATTCATTTTCCGTGCCGCTTATCTTCACAATGGTCGTGGAGCCTATCCCACCTAACTACGGGCGGTAGGCAGGGTACACCCTAAATTGGCTGCCAGCCAATCGCAGGACACATTAAGACAAACAACCATTCACACACACACACACACACACACACACACACACACACACACACACACACACACACACACACACACACACACACACACACACACACACATACTTGGGGACAATTTGGAGTGTTCAATCAGCCTACCACGCATGTTTTTGAGATGTGGGAGTCCCCTTATAAAACCCACGCAGGTACGGGGAGAACATGCAAACTCCACACAGGAAGGCCGGAGCCAGGGATTGAATTCTTGATCTCAGTGAGGTGGATGTACTAACCACTCGGCCACAGTGCCGCCATTAATAAAATTATTAGTCATTACTATTATATCTTTTAAATAAATAAAATAATAAATTGATAAAATCTCAACACAAGCAAAACAAATACAATTTAAATAAATGAATTAAAAGAGACATATACTTTGAAGCTGATTTTTTAAAACTCAATCTCTTGATTTCTCAAATCTCATAGTATTTAACTTGTTGTCTGCAATTGAAAACAATACATGTTTAATTAATTTAGACTGGGAGAACTGACAATAATAAGGTTACAGGTAATAGGGTGATAATGTGGTACCAAGGGTGTTATTTGCCTAGGGATGAAAGGGACAAAACACTACCGAGTTTTCAGGATGCTCAAATTGTCCCCACCAACTTTTAAGCAACCTTATTTGCATTATATAATGAGTTCAATAATATACAGTGTATCACAAAAGTGAGTACACCACTCGCATTCCTGCAGATTTTCAAGTATATCTTTTCATAGGACAACACTGACAAAACGACACTTTGACACAATGAAAAGTAGTCTGTATGCAGCTTATACAATAGAGTTCATTTATTTTCCTCTCAAAATAACTCAAAATATAGCCATTAATATCTAAACCCCAGGCAACAAAAGTGAGTACATCGCTTAGAAACTACATACATCCCTACATGTCCAAATTGAGTACTGCTTGTCATTTTCCATCTTCAATTACCGTCTTCAGAAGAGGCTTCCTCCTGGGGTGACAGCCATGCACACCAATTTTAATGTAGAGTGCGCGTATGGTCTGAGCACTAACAGGCTGACCCCCCACCTCTTCAATCTCTGCAGCAATGCTGACAGCACTCCTGTAACGAGTCACATGACATTTTGGAGGCAAAATGACAAGCAGAACTCAATTTGGAAATTTAGGAATGTACATAGTTTCTAAGGGGTGTACTCACTTTTGTTGCCAGGAGTTTGGATACTAATAGCTATATTTTGAGTTATTTTGAGGGGAAAATAAATAAACTCTATTATATAAGCCGCGCAGACTACTTTTCATTGTGTCAAAGTCCATCCCCCCTTCCCCCCTCATCGTTATAAACGCATGTTTGATTGGTTGATGACTTGACCCCGCCACATACGCACACTGACACAGCCCCAACCTGTTAATGTCGACAACATGCCGCCTCCTCCGACCCCTTCGAAGAGGAGAGATATTAGAATTTTTTTTCGGCCAGCAGCAGCAGCCACTGTTAGTAATGTAAAAAAAAAAACAACTCAATGTTGTGGGGAACACGCCACTAATTTTGCTACTGAAAGTCCAACCTGCATCAGAGTTAGCATGACATAAACTGTCTGAACTTGCTTACCAGAAAAGTCAAGTAGGAAGCTGCTTAGGGAGAAGTGTCGTCCTGTATATGTTTTCTACTGTTAACGTTAATTAAACTGTGAAAAATTAAATGAAACAAGGTTTACCTCCTTCTCCCCGACTTTCATTTTTATTTTATTTATGTGGTTTTAAAGCAGCCCAAAGGAGCTTTCAGTCTTTGTTGAGTTTGTCTGTGCTTGTGGACAAAAGCAGTAGTGTACTACCTGAAGGAAGGCTTCATTTTTTATTTTTTAAAATTTGATTTATTTATTTATTTATTTATTTTTGTGGTACTGCCTGACTAAAAAGTTTTTCAGTTATATTTCATTCATTTATTTATACAGACAATGTTGACTGGTCTTAAGACAAATATCTATTGTATATTTTTTATATCATCCTGAATAGTTAATTATTATTATTTTATTAGTTTATGAGTTTATTAACAAGTTTGTATTTTTTGTGTACGTTAATATAATTTAAGGTATGTTCAAATACTGTATTGCAATTTAAATTTGCAAATAAAATTCAGACATTTATTCTGGAAGCTTCCAAAATGTTTCTTGAGTAGTTCTTGAAAACAAAGGTTTGACTCGAACTGTGTATCACCTGAATCAATCCATATGTATAAGTCAATACAGATTTTTTTTTTTTTGCATTGATCATTTAGCCTTTCATTTTGAAGGCAGGCAGGCTAGCGCTGTCAGCCAGCCAGATGTGTAACAAAAACAGACAACTTGCACTTCATTCAACCAAATTGTAGTAATGTGCCACTTCACATCCTCACTAGCGGCGACTACTGAAAAAAAAAAAACACCGTTATTAACAACACTGGCGTCAAGACAAATGACGAGTCAAATTTTACGTAAGATGTCGAAGGACTGTTTGTTGATGTGTTCCTATGTCGAGGTGCCACCGTACCTGTAATCATCTTTCTTGTAAAGACGAATAGCAGCTGAAACGCCTTTTTTCTCAATGCACACAAGAGCGTAGCTTTGTAAGTAAAGTCAATTAGTGTCCACGGACGCGCATAGACTGTACATCCATGCATAAGCACACAGTCGAGAATAAAAGAAGATGAAAACTGGCAAAAATCCATTTGCAATTTAAATGGAAATGTAATGAGTCAGCGTGGCAGTGAATTAGTCTGCTGATCAATTGATCAAGTCAAGGACAAATAGGTAAACAAACAAATCTATTAGCCTCCTGCTCCACCTCCTCCCTGCTGTCACATAGTATTGGAGGATCACCAAGTGTGTGGTGCACTCTCACCGGGAGGCTCCTTGAAAAAACACATGCTGCAAGTGCTCACTGCACAAGTGTAAACACACACACACACAGTTGCATAGACCCTACTGTGAGGGCCCTTCCCAGCTTGTTACACAGACAGTTAGGCCCAGCAAGGTTCTTTGCAGAGGCAGTGGAGAGAGCTGAGGAGCAAGCAGTCACTAGTCACAACAACAGTGTGATGACATCAAACACGCTGCCAGGACGATCTGCACAATCCATTTAGCTAGTATGCTAATGCTATAATCCACAGAAGATCAACAAGTAAGGACTTTACATGAAGTACAGAGATGTTTTTTTGCAGAAATTGTCCTTTTTTAGAGGTTATGTAGCGGGTGTATATATATATATTTTTTTTTCGTGATGGCTCATTCACTGCCATTGACAGCAATAGACGTCTAATCCATTTGAACTGGCCATGTACATGTTTACATTTACACAGGGGTGAAAGTAGCAAGAATCTCTTGCCGGAACTCCCTGACATAATTGCTGCCGTGCAGCCAGAATTTTATTTTTATTTATTTTATTTTTTTTTTTGGGGGGGGGGGGGTGTCAAACCTCCTAAAACCACCGAAATGCAAAGAAAACTGCATTTGACACGGTTATAACACACAATAAAACAACAGGTCTTACACATGTGTTGGGCTACCGCATTACACTTTAACACAATTGTAACAAAGCATACATGAGAAACTGATTTTGGTTCAAAATTTGTATTATTTTAAGATGACGTAGACATATTGTTTTCCTGAATATCCTGGCAGTACTCTAATGCAGACTGCTGACTTCTGGCATTCAAATTGAGCAGGCTGTCTTGATTTGCAGTCTCAGTGATTTTTATCGCTTCTTCGTGTGCTGTGGAGTCCCTGTGTTTCTTCATTTTTTGGCCAAATGAATTAAGCCGGGCTTCCTTCGATTAGCGATACTGGGTCTACTCTCCAAGGACGATTGAAGACCCAGTTGCTTCACGTTAAGACAGTAGGTGCAGCCTACATACCCATCTTGAACATATTGCCATTCATTTTTTGTCTGAACTGTTCATGTTGCACCTTTCTTCTACAAAGATGGGTAGGCAGCATGGCAGGCAGCATTATCTGTACCTGCATGTGGTTGGGAGGGTCCTGCTGTTTCTTCTAGCAGGGCCTCTGACTCCTCGTCCCCCTGCTGTGAGTCTGGATTACTTTTATCATCCCTGGATGTTGTTTTACAAACTTTATTTACATCAGCCTTTTTATCATCCTCTTCAACACCCTCTTTTGTCTTAAATATCGCATAAATTTTCCGTTGCATTATCCTGTTTTGTCGTATTAAATTTCAAATGATTGAACAAGTTTGGTCGCCTCTCTCGTTAGCTTTTTTTTTTTTTTGCACACATGCGCATTACAACCAATCAGAACTACCTATCCATGCTGATCACGTGTCAGTCTATTAGCCAACTGAAGGGACAATAGTGTACCGCACTAATGCTATTTTTAGACCATGACGTCACCATCATAACACGGAAGTGGGACATTAAAGACAGGCCCTCGCATACAAGCAATGTTATTTCTTCTTGTTTTCTCCGCTAATCTTTCAAAAAAGAACATGCCGATCAAATACTGCTGATATGGAACTTGTAGAAACGACTCTAGACATTACAACATATGAAGGATGTTTTCTTCATATGTTTTCCAAAACCAAAAACCCAGAGAAAAAATGAGAAGAATGGATCAACTTGCGCGGGCGTCCAAAAGAAGAGTTTAACGCTAGCAAGGTGAAGCCATTCACATTTCATATGCAGTAAACATTTTGTTGGGGGCCAAGGTCCTTCAGAGGACGAAGAGGTAAGCCATTTTGATATTTGTACTTATTTTTTAGCGTGGAGTTTTGCCGTGCTGTTTCTGTCTGACATGAAATGACCTGAAAAAATGAAAATGGTATCTGACTTCCACTGTTACCTTTTCTGTGTAAAAAAACAACTTTAGGAAAGGGGAAATGTAAATCAATTATTGAATTAAGATTTGTTATTAATGAAAGAATTTTAAAAAGTGTTTGTTGGCTGTCACTAAGTAGCATTTGCGATTGCTACATAAAAATAGAAATCTAAATTGCCACCAAGAACGGTCAGAGACGTAAGACAACCAGAGGATATAATATATAAGAAAGACAGTGTATATGCTGGTAAAGGATAGATTGTTGAAACAGGAGAATGTCATTGTCAGTAGCGTAAGGCAATGCACACAAGAAAAAGGTGTCGATAAATAGCTACCTCTCGTTCAGCTCTTTTTCCCGTTTTTTTCAGCCCTCGATACTCAGGCCACCTCTTTAACTGAACATTTGTATGTTCTTCCACATCTTTACCAGTGAATTTGGCACAAGGGACATCATTTTCGGACAGAATTGGTAGATTTAGCCCAGTAAACATCTTAGTCGTACACTATTTCCAATCATTTACTATTAGGGACAAACAGGAGGTTGACCCGCCTAGCCACAATTGCTAACGTTATGAATATTAATAAGCAAAAGTGACGTGTTGCTTGCGGTTCACCATTGACTGCAGAGTGTTTTGCTGCACATACGGAAATCGGCGCGACTCGTCTGATGCACTGAGAGGGATGGAGCTGCTGGGGACAGCTACGTGAGCAAATACTTAGTAAACATCGGTGGAAACAGACTACGTTACACATGCACATATTTAGGCTTGTTGTTACCACTTGTGTATGTTTCTTCTTGGAGATGCATGTGTGGCAACTAGCAGATTTTTTTGAACATGGTATTTGAACAGATGTCGTCATATTTGCGGGATCAAAGCAGCGTTCCAGGCAGTTCCGCCTCAAAAATTCAAGGCGGAACTCCATTCCGGCTCGTTCCGACCCACTTTCACCCCTGCATTTACATGGCTCCATCTTGGTTTCGTCTTCATTCGAACGATGTCGCAATTCCGCGTGAAAACGATGTAGTATTCATGCCAGGCCCTAGAGGCAGTGCAGTTTTACAAAGTGACAGCCAGAGATGCACTTCCTTGACAACTTTTTTTTTTTTTTTAATTAACAGCAACAACAACAACAGGACAGAATAAAATGTCAGGGACATGACAAAGCCATAACCTTGTAAGCCCTGAAATTCAGACCACTAATCTTGTGCAAGACATTGCTGTGTCAACAACCGCAATCGAGTTATTGTAAACCCAGATTGTTGATTGTGTTATTGTGTTACAGTTTGTGGCCATGTGATGTATGTAACTGTACCATGTCTGATTGTGCGTCTTTAGTTGTATGGGGGACGGGAAAATTATATGCATATGCTTCCTCCCGTCTGCCTTTATCTTCTTCTTCGGTTCCTTCGGGCAAATCATATCACATTTTGTAATTGTCAATGATTGTCAATGATACAGATGATGATGACAATAAATATTTCATTCATTCATTCATTCATAAACAATAAACACAAAAATCCTTCCTTCTTTTTGAAAAAAGACAGTAAATGCAAATGTCTTTTTGGCATGTTGAGATACTGTTTGATACTGGCTGCTTGCTCCCCAGATGCCGCAAATTTCAAGTTTTTTTTTGTTTTTTTTTCTTGTCAGGGGCGTGATTTGTTGGTCCAGCTTTTCAGTGCATCAACAAATCTCCGACTCTTTCAAATGACGTTAAATTTTTATAAACAACATGCAATTCTTGGGATTTGTTGTCTAATTTTATGCGTATTATTATTTTATTTGATACTTTATGTTATACTGTATTTTATACTGTAATGTCCGTAACTGTGTGTAGTATTCTGATATAATATTTTCCAAGGCACCCTGAAGTGCCGCAACGTTACTGTTGTTTTAGTTGGTTTTTGGTCACGTGATGCGGGAGTGCGCTAGAGAGGCACAGGCTCTATCTAGTTGTGTTCGTACTGTTAGCTCCATGTGTTAATAAAGAAACAAAGTTATCAGCACGTTGTGTGTTCGATACGTTTGTCAACAAAAAGCTCACAAAAAACACTATGCACGATCCGTTTAAGACACGCTGGGACTGGAGAGCTGTGAGTAGTAGGAAGAGAGGGGGAGATGAGCGAGAAGCAAAAGTTTGCGGTCGAATGTGGCGGCAGTCCGCTATTATTTTGTTTATTGTTGTCTTATTGTTGCCACAATAAAGTTGAGAAAGCCATCAACGACTCCTCTCCTTCTTTCTCCCCAATGTTTTTATATTATTATTATTTTAATATGCACGAGAGGTGCCGGATCTGCCCAAATAAGTCCCGGAACACAGGGAGGCCAAAATCAAGTGCCGGATCTTGTTCCGGCAAGATCCGGCACAAATTAACCCCTGCCATTAGTTTAATGAAAGATTGCAAGCAACTATCAGGTGCTTACCACCACCTACTGTACATGAGTGTGAAGCACCCATCTGAAGGCGCGCCGCTCTCACTGTTGGTTTTTATTGGTCAATATCTTGTTCACCTGCCTAATCTTGCTTGTACTCGTGTTGCTGCCTCTGGTGCTCAATTACAGTATAGTTGCACGGAACTTATCGATTACGCCGAAGGCATGAAAATGATACAATTAATTTACAATGAAAAAATAAAAAAATTAAAAAACAAACATGCAAAAGTAATGCTTAACACAGGAGACAATTTGAAAAGTAGTGGAGTAAAAAGTACAGATGTGTGCTGTAAAATGTAGTGAAGTAAAAGTACAAAGTACCACTTCATATTAGTATTACTAAAGTACAGACACACAAAAATAAGTACAGAAAAGAAGTACTTATACACCGTTAAATTCCACCACTGGCTAATGGTCAGTAGAGCTCACAGAAGAACATGGAAGAACATTAAATAAGGTATAGTCTTGGTTTCCGCTCACATTTTCCTTGGTTACGGGTATATAGTATGTTTTTTTTTTTTTTTTCCTAACTCTTAGGCCTAGCAGCATTCATTCACTGCCGACCAGTCAGTTCCAATGGATTGGACATCCATCGCTGTCAATGGCAGCCAGTGTTGTACAGTGAGATATAATAGCTTCTGAAATGCCTTTGCACGTGTCCTTGCCCTCAAAAGCTAAGGGTAATATCCTCCCCTGCTTCCAAAGTGGAGATGGAGGCACTTTTCTCTGTTCGTTGAACATGCAGGCGCCATGAAATCACTTCGGAAAGAAATGCTGAAGCTGTCAAGCTAGTCTCGTGTCATGATGTTATCATAACAAAAGCAGAATGTATTTAAATGAAGCGATGGAATGTTGTCCTTGGAAGATTCTTTGACATTTGATGGGAGGTGTCGTTTTACTGATTTTCAATCAGTCAGGCTTCAGTGGGATCAAACGTACAAATGTAGTTTAAGGATGTTTGACATATTTAGCAATATTCTGATTTTTGTACTCCTCAATGAAAGCAGACTGGGTGAAACAATTTTTAAGTGTGACAGTAGTTTCTAACACATTTTCTGGAAATACAGCTTGTGGAATCCAAGAAGAATCTCAGTTTGTCACTATCGCATCAAGTTTTGAACTATGCAACCACGGTTTTCTTTAAAAAATGTATTTTCCACACTATAAGGTGCAACTTCGATGAATGGCCTTTTTTAAAACTGTTTTCATATAAAGGGTGCACCGCATCATTAAGGAGCAGTAGTAGTAGTGGTTGAGGTTGCGTTATGCATCCACTAGATGGAGATGCGCTAAAAGGAATGTCATGCCATGACTAATCAATACCGATCTATATAAGATGCTTTTATTGCGAAACAATACGTAAATGAAGAACACTGCAGCTAAGATTTTTTGCATGTTTCATAAAAATCTTCAAATATTGACCTAGAATGAAATATGAAGGAAACAATATTTAACATTTTTATGTTTTTACAAAAAGATATGGCTCATTGTCTGCGTGTAGTATATCCATCCATCTATTCATCATCTGTTTCTTAATAAGGGGTCGGGGCACGGGGGCAGCAGCTTTAGCAGGAAAACCCAGACTACCCTCTCCCCAGCCACTTCAACCAGCTCCCCTGGTGGGAACCCAAGGCGTTCCCAGGCAAGCCAAGAGACATGGTCTCTCCAGCGTGTCCTGGGTCGTGCCCGGGGCCTCTCACCGGTTGGACATGCCCGAAAGTCCTCTCCAGGTAGGAGTCAAGGAGGCATCTGAACCAGATGCCCGAGCCACCTCAACTGGCTTCTCTCAACGCGGAGGCGTAGCGGCTCGACACCGAGTCCCTCCTGGATGATCGAGCTTCTCACCCTATCTCTAAGGGAGAGCCGGGACACCCAGCGGAGGAAACTCATTTCGGCTGCTTGTGACCATAGGTGAGGGTAGGAACATAGATTAACTGGTAAATTGAGAGCTTTACATTTCGGCTCAGCTCCTTCTTCACCACTAGGGACAGGTGACCGACAGGCAGATCGGTGCAGCGTCTGCATCACTGCAGACCGATCTGCCTGTCGATCTCCCGCTCCCTCCTACCCTCACTCGCGAACAAGACCCTAAGGTACTTAAACTCCTCCACTTGGGGCAGGATCTCATCCCTGACCCAGAGAGGGCACTCCACCCTTTTCCAGCTGAAGACCCTGGTCTCACATTTGGAGGTGCTGATCTTCATCCCAAACGCTTCACACTCGGCTGCGAACCGCCCCAGTGAAAGCTGGAGGTCACGGCTTGATGACGCCAACAGCACCACATCATCTGGGTGACCCTGCCAGGCGCATAAAGCCCCAGACAACATCGCTCCTTGGATCATTGGAACACGCAAACCCCTCCACCACGACAAGGTGATGACTCACGGAGGGTGTGTGTATTACAGTGCTTCTCAATTATTTTCTCTTAGCCCCCCCCCACACACACCCCAGGAAGACGTAAAGATTTCGTGCACTCCTCCCCGCCCCCCAACTCTCTGCCGCCACTGTAAATCATGGCACTGAACGATATTGGAAAAAACTGACATTGGAACTTCTTGGGGGGTTGCGATATATTGTAATATATATTGCGATATTAAAACTTGAAGAATTTTCACCAGATGACTTGAATAGCTGTTTGGGAAGACTTTGATTGACTTACAACAACATTCAACATTCAACAACATTTCATTCATTAGAGATGTCCCGATCTGATAACGTGATCGGAAATTGGGCCGATCGGACCATTTTACAGAGGATCCGGATCGGGTGAAAATGATAAGGGTTTTTGCTCGTATAGCCTCTCACCCTACCTCCTGCTAAGCAGTGCGAGCAAACTGTTTTACTTGGTCACCAGTGCAGCTGGCGTTTGGTACTTAAAGTTAACGATGATTGACAGGTTTGTAGCTTTGATCTGGCCAGAGACGACTCGGTAGCTCTCGATCAAAGGCACAAATGTGTGAATCATCGTTATGTTTGGTACACAGTCTGAAGTGTGCTGTGGCAACTCATTCATTTTGTAAGTGAGAGGCTGTTCTCAGCAACTTGAGTGTCAAAGGAAAAAAATATAACAATTTCGGTATCGGCTGGGACTCAGTCTCTGCAGATTCTCAAAATTAAGTGACTCGGGCTCGGGTGCAAAAATATGCGATCGGGACATCACTAATATTCATATATTACCATTTAATCAGTGGCACCACCAGGGGGTGGCCAGGGGTGACCGCGGCCACCCCTATAAATTTGTTGGCCACCCCACTGGCCACCCCGCTTGCCAGTATATCGTTAAATTGTTGTAGCATCAGTTACGCATTTCATACCAAATGAATGCATTTATTTTGTTTTGTTAAATGTACACCTTATGCCTAATTTATACATAACCAGTGTTGTTAATAACGGCGTTACAATATAACGGCGTTACTAACGGCGTTATTTTTTTCAGTAGTGGGTAATCTAATTAATTACTTTTCTCATCTTGGCAACGCCGTTACCGTTACTGAGGATGGAAAGGCATGCGTTACTATGCGTTACTATATTGGTCGAAAAGTCTGAGGGAGACGGACTCACCGAGACGACAGAGCAGAGCAGGAGTGGGGAAGAGGCTAGAAAGTTGTGACGCCGAGCAAACGCGATGCTAGGTAGCTCCAATAATACATGTTGTAGCCGATAGCCTACAAACTACGCCCGCATGTTATGGTAGATATGGTAGACATGGTAGATATCATATGTACTGTATATAGATATAACTAGATGCAAAATGACAGACATAGCACTAAATGCGTTAGTAGACAGCGCCATCTTAAAGCAGTACTTTTTAGGACGGCTCTGTTGAAGAGAACCTTCCCAGCGAACCCAAGTAACATTTTATCTAAAATACTTCTAAATCGGCAAAATCTTGACTTGAATCTATCTTTAAATGATGAAACAGTTTTAAAACTTTCATATGTCGAAAGTAGAGAGAAGGGAACTAATGCAATAATGGGAGCAATTTTAACAACTTTTAACAGTTGATTCAGGGTAAAGGGTAAATTAGGGTAAAGAATTGGGCTCGGGCCAGTTTTACCAAATACCTTCACAAAAAACTTCACATAATGTGGCCAATGTTTTTTTTTTTTTTTTTTTTTTTTTTTTTGAGGAAAAAAAAAGAAGTAATTATCACCAATTACTTTGCCAAGTAACTAATTACTCTTACATTCAGGTAATTGAGTTACTAACGCAATTACTTTTTGGGAGAAGTAATTTGTAACTATAATTAATTACTTTTTTTCAGTAAGATTAACAACACTGTACATAACACAATAAAACAGAATTGTTGTGGAACTCAAAATGTTGACTGGACAGTTATGGACTATGCACATTAAATCATTAGTAACATCAAATATTACACAATACACCAAAGTATATCAGTAGGCGTGTCTTTAAGTCTTTCTGATAGTTTTCCCCTGACCTTTTTACTGCAATAATATAATTAAACCTGAAATTATGGCTTTTAGTTTAGGTGTGCCACCCCAAGATTTTAAGTGGCCCCATCTGGCCACCCCTATGAAAAATTTCTGGAGGCGACACTGCATTTAATCCAGGCTAAGGGTTTTTTTCTGTAAATGATGAAGATTGGTGTATATAAAAGGGGTCCAGGAAGCCTTGTCTCTGCACAGTTGCTGCTTTAATGTAGAAAAACAAAAGTTAACCCAAAAAACAAAACAAAAAACAAACAAACAAAAAAAAAATTGCACGTCCTCCTATGGGAGTATTGCACATGCGTACATTTCGATGGTGATTTTCAAACGATATGTTGTGGAGACCAAGTAAATAGTATTATTTGTCTATAAAATTATTACTACTGCACTACTATTAGTACACATCTGCATAACATTGTGCCCCTTTTAATATTAAAGAAAAAAAATAATAGAGATCAACTTACAATAAAGTATAACTTTACTAACATTGTTATGTTTAGACTTAAAAGACTTAAACCACATCGATTTGCCTGAATTAAAAAACAAAAAAGTCACACCCAAACTGTAAAAATATACTGAATGTACATTTTTTGACCATTTAATGATGAAAAGAAAAAATTATTAAAATCGATAAATAACAATAAATTCAAATTGAGTAGCAACATTAACTCATGAGGGCAATATGCCAAACAATTTGAAGAAAAAAACAAAAAATAATACAACAAAAACGATATTGTCATTGGACAGAGGGACAATTTTCAATTTTGTTGCAGGCAGTATCAGCTCCTTTGATATGGAGCGGGGTTATTTTGCACCAAGCAATTTGGTATGCCACCAAATATGATGCTGACAGTGCTCGCTGGTTTACTGATTTAACACTGACAAAGCGGGACGGTTGGTGGAAATATTCAGCACCTCTTCGCTGAAAAAAACATCAAGCGACTCATCAATGTGATTGGGATCTAATGTCTTTAAGTGCCGTCTTATTTGATTTGGCTTCCTGCTGTCCACAGCAAACATTTTTAGACACAGGAAAAAGACTGGTCTTTCCTCGTCTCCCACTGTTAATAAAAGTCAAAGCCAAACGCTACATGCACTTCGTCATATTTCTTCATCTTAGCTCTTCATAACTCCAGTGGTCTTTGCTGTGTGCTTTTGTTTGGTTCAAAAATACTGCACACACTCTAAAAATGAGAACGCCACCGCCACCCACTGAGTGGATGTGCAATTACAATTTATTTTCGTACGGCAAAATAGTTTCTCAAGGTCACATGCACCACCCCCGGCATCACTCTGTGACCCCTGCGCCACGCTATTTGAGAGGTACTGATGTAGTAAATGCATAGCAAGTGAGTAATCTGTTGAGGAAAAACCTGACGTGATAGAAGAAGAACTGAGATCAGTTCATTATTCCGCACCCAAAATTTGTTAATAACAGCTGTCAGAACTAAAAAAAACTGAAATAATTTGAAAATTGTTTTATTATTGTAATTATTCAAAATAAAACTTTTGGAAACACCTGCTTTTGCTACATTATTCATAGTCGCATGTTGTTTTTTGGTTCCAAATTTACAGCTAAAATGAGTGCTATAGCAGTAATTAACATGATTTTCTATCCGAGCTGATTTGTCAAAACATCGCAAAATAATAAGTCATTAGACAACCGGCAAAAAAAAATTGTTTGTGTCAGCCCTAATAGACAAAGCATTTGCAATTTGTTTCTTCAAAAAACCAAAAGATGAGGTGTAACATTACTGTACATAAAAGTGTCTGATTCCCTCAACGCTGACCTGCATATAGACCAAAGAAAATAAAAGACTACTAATGAGGAAACAGCAGGTTAATACAGGATGAAGAAAAGACGCGGAGAAAAGAACAAGCTTTTTAAAGAGCGCCATTTGTAAAACAAGGAGTTTTGATCCAGATTATGGGGCAACAATGACACAATCCCTTATGTTCATTCCTGTAATGCGCTGTGAAGAAGAGGATTTATACTTTATTGTGAAGGAATGCATGGAGGCTGTCTCCGTCACTGTCTGCCTGCCTATTTAGGAAACAGTTCCCCTCCTCCTGAGGCCAGGTGTAATCCCTGCATGGCGGAACCGCCGACGCCTTCAGCCAAGTACTGATCGGCCTTATAATGGTGCAAGTATTTCCAGTGATACCACCGGGGGGGAAAATTCCCTCAATCCAAAGGTTTCTTTGACTCTACTGTTGCTGCTTTTTGGTTTGGCCGCTTCTTTGTCGGTCTTTTCGGTCACTTCTATTGGATTCTCTAAATTGCCTCTAAAGACTTAACTCATTGGCTGTTATTGAAGAGGCAGATGAACCAGATCTAGTCTAAAAATGAGCTGTTTTTACAGTGGGGAGAACAAGTATTTCATACACTGCCGATTTTGCTGGTTTGCCCACTTGTAGAGGTCTGTAATTTGTATCATAAGTTCTCTTCAACTGTGAGGGACGGAATCTAATACAAAAATCCAGAAAATCACATTGTATAGTTTTTAAATAATAAATTTGTATTTAACTGCATGAAATAAGTATTTGATACATTACCAACTAGTAAATATTTCGGCACTTAGTTCTTTTCCCCTCCTGTTCTTCACTCATTACCGGAAGTAACTGCGACTGTTTGAACTTGTTACCTGTATAAAAGACACCTGTTCACATGCTCAAACAAACAAACAAACTCCAACCTCTCCACAATGGCCAAGACCAAAGAGCTGTGTAAGGACATCAGGGATAAAGTAATAGACCTGCACAAGGCTGGGATGGGCTACAGGAAAATAAGCAAGCAGCTTGGTGAGAAGGTAACAACTGTTGGAGCTATTATTAGAAAATGGAAGAAGTTCAAGTTGACGGTCAATCTGCCTCGTTCTGGGGCTCCATGCAAGATCTCACCTCGTGGGGCATCACTGATCATGAGGAAGGTGAGGGAACAGCCCAGAACTACACGGCAGGACCTGGTCAATGACCTGAAGAGAGCTGGAACCACCATCGGAAACACATTACACCGTCATGGATTAAAATCCTATAGCACACGCAAGGTCCCGCTGCTAAAGCCAGTGCATGTCCAGACACGTCTGAAGTTTGCCACTGACCATCTGGATGATCCAGAGGAGCAATGGGAGGTCATGGAGCCGAGTTTAGACCAAAATTGAACTTTTTGGTCTAAACTCGGCTCGTCGTGTTTGGAGGAAAAAGAAGGATGAGTACAACCCCAAGAACACCATCCCAACCGTGAAACATGGAGGAGGAAACATCATTTTTTGGGCTGCTTCTCTGCCAAGGGTACAGGACGACTGCACCGTATTGAGGGGAGGATGGATGGGGCGATGTATCGCCAGATCTTGGCTGACAACCTCCTTCCTTCAGTGAGAGCCCTGAAGATGGGTCGTGGCTGGGTCTTCCAGCATGACGACGACCCAAAGCACACAGCCAAGGCAACTAAAGAGTGGCTCCGTAAGAAGCATCTTAAGGTCCTGGAGTGGCCTAGCCTGTCACCAGATCTGAACCCGATAGAAAATCTATGGAGGGAGCTGAAAGTCCGTGTTGCCCGGCAGCAGCCCCGAAACCTGAAGGCTCTGGAGAAGATCTGCATGGAGGAGTGGGCCAAAATCCCTGCTGCAGTGTGTGCAAACCTTGTCAAGGACTACAGGAAACGTTTGGTATCTGTAATAGCAAACAAATGTTTCTGTACCAAATATTAAGTTCGATTTTTGTGATGTATCAAATACTTATTTCATGCAATTAAATGCAAATTTATTATTTAAAAATCATACAATGTGATTTCCTGTTTTTTTGTATTAGATTCCGTCCCTCACAGTTGAAGAGAACTTATGATACAAATTACAAACCTCTGCATAGCTTGCAAGTGGGAAAAGCAGCAAAATCGGCAGTGTATCAAATACTTGTTCTCCCCACTGTATATTGACAACACGGTAATTTATAGTACTTAGTACTCGTACTAGTACAGTACTTAGTAACATTAACACTTACGATACTCAAATTAAAGGAACACATCAACAACTTTCCTACTGTTGTGACAGCTCAAATATTATTTCATGAATTTACTCATTGGTTCCCCATTGATGGCGACAATGACAGTGACAATGGCACTGAAACGTGACCATTAACTGCCAGAAATCTTTCTACTTCTTAATTACCGTATTGGCCCGAATATAATACGGTGTTTTTTGCAGTGAAACAAGACTGAAAAGGTGGGGGTTGTCTTATATTTGCGGTCTAGACATTATACCCATTCACGACGCTAGATGGCGCCAGATATCATTGAAGCGAAGTTCTGTCATGACAGATCTTAGCTGCTCTGAAGTTTAACCAGTTTGCATTATTTTACTGCAATGCTTTTCCTTATTCAGATTTGTTTTAAGACTACAGTTACAGTTAGACTTCATTTTGATGGTTAATGCAGTTATTGCAATTTTGTTGTTTTATCACAGTAGATTGGTTTATCTACATTTCAAAAACCAGAAGCCATTTATTTATGAATGTGATTGCACTTTAGTTTACATATCTAAATGTTCAGATATTAAGATTTGAATGAGGCAAAATACCATGCTTTTTCTCTCAAATATATTGTTATAATAATTTGTTTCGGATGCACAGTAATTATTTTCTGTATAAAAATTAATTTGGTGTTCAAAAAGTCTTTTTTCGAACTTGAGTCTTGAAAAAGAGGGGGTCGTCCTATAATCAGGGCCATCTTATATTCGGGCCAATACAGTATTTTATATTTTTTGCGTTGTTTTCCCATTGTAATGATAAAAGGCAAAGACGACACATTTATCATGTCCATACCAGCGGAAAGAATCTTATTTGATAAAGTGAAAAAACAAAATGAACTACCAAACATCATTTCATGGGACATCCTTCAAGCACCATAGAATATTGTTTTCTGTGGCTACATGAACACATAACTTACAAATAGGAAGATTAGGCTCTTATCTTTCATCATTAAAAAAAAAAATTCTACTCATTTTTGATCTGTTCAATCATAAACAACATTGTTTATACATCTGGTTTTGAATGAGTTAAACGAGAGGAGCCAGTTGAGGTGGCTCGGGCATCTGGTTCATATGCCTCCTGGACGCCTCCCTGGAGAAGTGTTCCGGGCATGTCCCACCAGCGGGAGGCCCCGGGGACGACCCTGGAACCCCTGGGAATGCCTTGGGATCCTGCCGGTGGAGCTAGTTGAAGTGGCTGGGGAGAGGGAAGTCTGTGCTTCCCTGCTAAAGCTGTTGTCTCCTCGCCCTGACCCTGGACTAAGCGGCAGATGATGGATGGATGGATGGATGGATGGATGGATGGATGGATGGATGGATGGATGGATGGATGGATGGATGGATGGATGGATGGATGGATGGATGGATGGATGGATGGCGTTTAAAGCGGAAATGTGAAGTTAGGTTGGCCAACCATGTTTTTGAATAATATTAATGGCTAAACAATTATAAGCATATTTTCGTTAATTTTTTTTAACGCAACCCTTCCAGATTCTTTGTTTAACCCATAGCAACGCCCTTGACAATGAAAATGCTTTTCTTCGACAATCTTCGGAAATCTTCGGAAATCTAGAAGTGCGAGGGAAGTCTGCCATAGAACAGTATTGTTGTTGCATTGTTTCTCGGCAAGATGCCACGGCGGTGTGTGGCGGTTTTTTGTTCTCACTCTAACGAAAAGTTGTTTGAGTGGCCAAAGGATAGCAGGGCACGCAAATGGACATCTTTGGTTCTCACGAAGCGAATGAATTTCACGCCATCATCGAGTAGTGTTCTCTGCTACAAACACTTTGAAGATGCCTGCTTCCTTAACCGGTCTGCTTATGATCAAGGATTTGCCAAAAAGTAAGTGTGATTTTTGGATAGATGACTGATGACTTTGTCAAAGCAGAGCTGCCAACTGTTGTGGAATGTACAGTAAAAGCTAGCAACGTTAGCCGAAAGCCAACTAGTGGCAATAGTCGTGGGATAGTTGTTGTTGTGTTCGCTAGGTTAAGCATGTTTAAATTGTGCGTCATCTACGATCTTGTCCGAAAGGGTTAATCCACTGTCAATCGGGAAAGGGGTGTGGATGTGCATATAAGCGGGTCGGCGTCGCGGTAATTCACGGTCACGTTGCCATAAGAGACACACACCGCCGGTGAGTTTGTGCACATTTATTTGTATTTGTATTATGTATTTCCACCTTCATGCTTCAACCATTGCATTGCATTTGTACGGTTCGGCGTTTCTTTCACGGTGATCGCTTGATAGCCTTCTAGTTTGTGTTTTACGAGAGCCGCTGACAGGTGACAAGTAGCGTGTTGGCATTGATTCAATCACGCAGTGAATCATGGGAAATGTAGTCTCGGGACAACACTGAAGTGGTGCTTTGTAATCTGTTCGCTTGTGTGAAAACACTACATTTCCTCACGCCATTAGACGCCGCTTCCTGCCGAGAGCCCCAAGCTGTGTTTGTACTGTTAGCTCCATGTGTTAATAAAGAAACAAAGTTGTCAGCATGTCGTGTGTTCGATACCTTTGTCAACAAAAAGCTCATAACAAGACACAATGCACGATCCGTTTAAGAGATGCTGGGACTGGAAGTAGTAGTAGCAGCTGGTTGTACGAGGCGAGGCGGAGATGAGAGAGAAGCAAAACTTCGCGGTCGAATGTGAAGGCAGTCCGCTAATATTTTGTTTTCTTACTGTTGCCACAATAAAGTGGAGAAAGCCATCAACGACTCATCTCCTTCTTTCCCCCCCAATGTTTTTATATTATTATTTTATATGCACGAGAGCTGCCGGATCTGCCAAAATGAACATGAAGTCTGATTATTATTTTTTTTTAAACAATGTCATCAGATCGACAAAAACATCAAATTATGTGCAAATGCCTGCATCTTCAAATCATGAAAATAATAACAGCCTATATCTTACCAATCTTGTAATCTCGATGGGTCTTGTGTCCATTCCATGTCAGGTAGTTTAGGGACATTGTTCGCATCCTGATTAGCACCTGGCTAATCCATGTTTGGTCCAACGTAAAATTCCAAGCTCCTTTTCTTCCCCCAACTCTTCAAAAACTTGGATCTCTTCCCTTGCGCTCGATCTATCGTTTATATCGCTGTTTGAATCATTGTTTGAAGGGCTTTGTATGGCGGCTGTATGTATGGAGCTGCCATCTCTGTTCCCGGTGTGATGTATCACTTCCGGGTTTTTCCCCTTTCAGGCTCGAACTTCGGAAACGCGATTATTTTGTGAAATATACAACATATAGATTTTTTCATGCTTTATTTGTTGGACAATGTTTAATTACTTTAATTGTGACCCTATTTGGCATGTTATGAAATTACTTCACATTTCCGCTTTAACGTTTCTAAAGTGTTCAATAAAGGAGGAAAACGTAAATAAAAGCCAGTATTTCCAGGAAGTGGCTATCCGACATTTTATTAATGCCAGTACTATCTTAGCCGATCAAATGTGAGTATCCCAAATTCCCCGCCCATCCTTGTTATGTCATCAATACCCATTATCACATGCACCTGTGCTTGAAGCTATTGGTGTGTATGTGTGTGGGGGAAACTGACATCACAAAATGGCTGAGCCCATATGATGTGTCATTTTTACAGGCTGAAGGCCTGTCAAGTCACCACCCAGGTTGTTGTTGTTGTTCTTGTGTACAATGACTTTGAAGTCCTATTCCTCAGTCATTTGTGAACCAAACGTCTCTAAATTTGGAAGCTATGTAGCATGAGTCAGTATCTATCAATCCTCAGAGCTCGATTTTAGATTTTTTTCTATCTGACCAGTAGTAATTAATTGCGGAGTTATTAGCCAGTAGAAGGCAGCCTGCTGTATATTGTGAATTTGCCAGTAGAGGGAAGTGTGGTTTTAGCATTCGTGACTCATGCCCGTTTGCAATAAGGACAATTCAAGACACAAAACTACTCAATAATACACAGTAGACCGGAATAACATAATTATTATAATTTTGAATTCATATAATTTACAAGATTTAGTTTGGTTGGAAATATTTTTTTCAGTGTGAAAAAAAACGGACCTCAGATTGGCTGGCAACCAGTCAAGGGTGTAACCTGCCTCCTGCCCGTTGTTAGCTGGGATAGGCTCAAGCACCCCTGCGACCCTCGTTAGAAAAATCGGTTCAGGAGATTAATGAATGAATGAATGATTCATTATTTGCAAACCTCTTGTGCCTCTAGGTTCTGAGTTAGCTAGTCAAGTGCATACGCACAACCTTCAACCTATTAGTATGCTGGAGCACATTTGACCTTCTTAGCATTTAAACATTATTTTATCTATTATTAAGAAATTAATAATTTACGAGAAATTAGAAATTAAGAAATTTACTATTTGCATACTTAAAGACTTATAGCAACCCTCTTTTATATGAATGTCACTTATGCTAGATGTTGTCTTGTGCTTTAAGATCAAACAAATGCCATTGTGGCACAAAGATAACCCAAGTAAACATCAAACACCTTCGTGAAGTTGGCCCTCCATCAGCCGCAAATTTATAGAAAAATTATGTCTTATGTTTGTGCTAGGTTTGTGCTCATTTGTGCTGAAAAATGTTTTGTTTGTGCTACTATCGTTTTTGGGATATTATAAGTCTTGCGCTAGTTGTTGGGACACCCCTCTGTTATTTAGAGAGTTGAACGCTTTGCCAGCCGTGACAGAGGTGCTGAGATTGCCGTGTCTGCTCGAAATTAATATATCAATATCTATAAAATTATTGCAGCACAAATGACAATTTTTACAGCAAAAACCTAGCCTAAACGAATGGCACCATTTTGGTTCCATTTTACAATAAATGGGGGGCTGTGTGACGTCATCACTTTAAATTGGTATCTCTTTCTCAATATCTCAAAAACGATAGCACAACAAACGAAAAGATTTTCAGCACAAACCAGCACAAACGTAGCACAAATGAATGACATAATTTTTCAATGAATTTGCATCTGATGGGGGGCCAACTTCACGGAAGTACATCAAATAATCCTTTTTTTTTTTAAATGGCAATTTTATGTAAAAAATAACATTTTAAAAAGCACTGACAGCCCTCCCAGTCAAAATGGATTTGATGTCGACCATCGTCTATGGCACTTACGCATGACCATTCAATACCAGCCATCCCAGTTCAAATAGATTTGACATTTATCACTCTCAGTAGCAGGGAAAGAGTTAATTACCTCAACTATTTGCTTCATTAGCCCTGTTAGCTCTATTAGTAATGAACAGGGTCAAGATAATTAATCGATGATAATTGGCAGAGTTAATGTGCCGGATCAAATGATTTCGACAGTTTCCATAGATTTTTAGGCTACGGTGGCTGGATGGACAATAAGAAGTGAAGCAAGTGATTTTTTTTTCGAGCCCTGGCTTTAAACTAGTAAGCCCTAAACTTTCAGAAACTCATCTACAGCTTATCGTGTAGTGAAGCAGATACAGTGGGATTGTTCCTAAAATAAGACAGATGTTTGAGAGGAAGTGAAGGGATTGCCCTGACAGCTTTACATCAGGATAGTTCTCTCAGTCCTTCATAAGATCGCTTTAATTGAGGGAATACGGTAAGTAAGACCAAGGGCCACACCTGAGTCGAATGGCATTAGGAAGATTAGCCGAGGAATGTGGAGATTATCTTTAAGTGAGTCTAACACCTATTTCAAACATTGGAATGAGGGGGGTGAAATTTGCAATTACTTTTACATTGGTTCCTCTGTTTTTTTGTATAGAACCAACAAAAACAATTAAGAAAGGCACACACTACACTACACTAGTACACTAGCAGGACGGATAATTTTTTGTCTTGTATATCCAGACAATATTATATCATTGTCCGCACTACGTTTAAGGTCCGTTTATAGACGCCTCGCTCCTGCAAGGGACACCACATGCGCAAAAAGGAGCAGTCTCGTGCGTGACGTCATAATCCGCGCGGGACAACTCTGAACAAGAACCTGATCATTTTTTGGTGCTGTTCGATTTCTTCTCCGGACATATTCAAGCGTAAAATTCAAAACTTCTTTTAGTTGTAAAAAGAGGAGCAGGAAAGCTGCATCTTCACCATTCGCCTCCATTGTTTCCAGTGCCTTAATGCTACACAAAAAAATAGCGATGGCGCTCTCCATGACGTCACTTCCGTTGGCTCCGAGTTTTACGGCTACACAAGACCGGCTTGTAATATGATATCTGGACAAGAGGTACATTGGTGTAACCGACATACCGTATAGTTTAACCCTTGTCTTGTGTTAGAAATCAGCCCATATTTTTGCTAGTGAATTAAATTTGATCTGTAAATTAGCTGGGCTGAAAATATTAAACCTTTGCAGTATATTATTTTCGGGTCAAGATTGACCCATTTTCTTTTCTTTTTTTCTTTTTCTTTTTTTTTTTTTAAAAACCTGTCCTGTTCAGCTGCTTGACATGGAGAATGGAGATCTGAGTGTCCGATTGGTCTGAACAGTTTTAATGTATCACATGGGAGTATGACATCCTTCCATCTTGATCAATGTACCTCGTTTATTAGGAGAAAGCAGCGAGCAGGAAGGGCTTATGGGGTAACAGAAGAAAAGAAAGAGAGAGACAGAAGAAACACATCAATTGAACACATTGAATATATTGAACGCCTACATTTACGAACTATGAATCCAATATTCTAAATTATGGGTAAAACTGGAGGTCTGTGGAACAGATCCATCATTTTGTGTGGCCCAGGAAATTTGATAATGTGATTCGACCATATGTTTCTCGCTAAAATAAACATTCAATACAGTCTGAAAAATTAGTTGATGAATGCTAAAAACAGAAATAAATTTTTAGATTTCAAAAAATATTTTTTCATGATTAGAAATCAAATATATTTATTGGGGGGTTTTTTCTCCCTTTTTTTTCTCCCTTTTTTTTTTTTTTTTTTTTTTTAACACAAAATGAACAGTAAAATACAAATTTTAAAAAGCTGAATAATTTTCTTTTTTTTTTTATTACCTTTTATGTACTACGATTGCTGTCAGCTCTCCCAGTCCAAAAGGATTGGACGTTTATCGCCATCAAAGAGGTATCGATCTGATTTCAGACATATGGTAGCCATATGAACGAAGATATGAACAAGATCTATTTTCTTCTTACTTACTTCCTTACCGTCTGTCTGTCTGTCTGTCTGTCTGTCTGTCTGTCTGTCTTTTTCTTTCTTTCTCTCTTTAATTTAAATTAACAACTTTGATGAAAACAAAAAATTATACATCTAAAAGTTAGATATAAAAAAAGATAGAAATTGTACTTTTGAAAATCAACAAAACTATTAAAACACAATTAAATTACCTTTTTTAAACGAGTTGTACTTGCTTATCTTTGTACTAAAACAAACAAAAAAAAATAATAACACTAATAAAAACTAAAATAAATAAAAGACAAATAAAATAAAAATTGAATAGAAATAGTATGTTTTAAATTACCAAAACTGTTAAAAATAAAAATTACATTAAAGAAAAAAATTTAAATATCCTAAAAAGGAACTAAATGTTTTATATTTTGTAAATCCTAAAAAAAGAAATAAAATAAAGTGAATATAAATACTATGTTTTCTATTAGCAAAACTGTTAAAAATTTAAATTACATTAAAAAAAAAAAAAACATTTAGCATTCCTACAAAGAAACTAAATGTCTAATATTTTGTAAATTCTAAAATATTAAAGCTTGACATCTCTGTTTTCATTCTAATTTTTTATTAACTGCACGAGAGTGTTGCGATCTCTTGATCTGCCCCAAAGTGAACCATGAGCGCATCCTGCATATTTGACTATTTTTTTGTCTCCTTCAGCAAACTTGAAGCCTCCCTGAATGATCTCACCTTTCTCTTCCACCCAACTCTTGTTCTCTCACCCTTTCTTTCACTGCATCTCCACTTTTTTTTTCTTTTTAGGTGGATTAAGGCAGAGGGGCTTTTGTTTAGATAAAGCGAAGGATTAGGGAGAGATTTGCCCCCATAAAGTTGTGGGCTTGATGGGCCTTTTATCCCTGCATGTCCCTAAAGCTGTGTTGCCTCTGGATTAGGACTATACAATGGGGCCCCTTGTGCACAGGGATGTGGGCCAGGGAGAGAAAGAGAAGAGCGAAGGCAAGAAAAAGAAATGCGACAGAGGAATTGAGACAAGGGAGAAGAGAAGAGAAGATGGAGGGATGGGGGGCTGACGGTTCTGCAACTATTAGAGGAAAGTGACAGGTTGAAAACTTTGAGATGAGGGATTTGCACGCGGAGATCTTGAGATCTTGCTTCAATAAACGAAGGATTCAGCGATCACAGCCTCTTTAAATCAATTTCGCTCATACGCTTTCAAAATAAATAAAGGGTATGAGCGGGTTCCTTACTGTGAAAGTGTGCTAATAATGCGTCAAATAGGCAGCTCAAGGCAAATTGCTTCAGAAAAAAAAGGCTGCCCTGCTAGTAGTCGATTTTAAACTACACATCAAAATGATTAATTGCCGTGGGATGAACAGATGCTGAAATACCCTTGAATGGTGCCACGGAGGCCGAGTCTTGCAGGATTGAGCGCCTAATGTATTCATGAAGTTGCAGAAACATCATTAAGGCTATTAATTAGCTATTAGGAGCATCATTCACCATACAGCAGTTTAAGTGTTTTGTTGTGCAAAGTCTTACGCACGTTTTCTGGGAAAAGCAAAACCACAATGGGAACATTTGTGGTTAGAGGTCATCTTTTCCCCTCTAGGAGCCAAGTGTGCTTTTTTGTTTACAACATTTTGGGGGAAATGGATGTTTGGTCGCATCGTCTTAAACTTTTGAAAGTAAATTCAATAGCTGGAGAGGCAGAGTTTGACTTTTGTTGGGGGGGGGCAAAACATGTTGATGACCCCGAAACGCAGTGTCAGCAATAAAATCCACTTAATAGGTATATTCTCGGTTAATAGGGTTAAGGCGGGGGTCGGCAACCCGTGTTTTGAGAGCCGCATTCGGTTTTTTAGCGCTGCCCTAGTGGCTCCATGGAGCATTTCAAAAATGTTTGAAAATGGAAAAAAGATGGGGGAGGGAAATATATTTTTTGTTTGAACATGGTTTCTGTAGGAGGACAAACATTACACAAACAATCTTAACGTTTTCTAATGCTGTAAAAAATGTGTAGAATAAATATTACATTTCAACATTTCTGTCAACGAAGATTTGCGCCATAGCCTGTGACGCACATTTCTATCAGCAGGGGGGCTGTGACTCTCTTGGATGAAACAATATATGATGGGACATGGGTTCCAAAGAGGAAAAGAGAAAAAAAAAACTGAGGCGATTAGAGGATTCAAAGTTTCTTGGGCCGAATCAATTGCATTCATTGCCAATGCGGAAGGATTTTCTGAATGTTTGCTCTGTAGCGAGAAGATGTCAAATCACAAAAGGAGTAATGTGGAAAGACATTTGCGGGGAAGATATACTACTTCTGGTTTGCCAGGTACCGAGTAAGTCCGATTGCATAACTTTTGGAGAAATTATAGGAGTGGAAAAATAGATTTAAAAAGTGGATTGCATCTCCAAACTCCACTACTGCTTCAAGTGCCTGTTGCAACTCAGGATAAATAAAGCGTGGTAAATCGTTCACAGATGGTGACTGGTAAATCAAGGAGTCATTCATCAACATATCAGAACACCTATTTGCAGACTTCAAAAACAAAACCGAGATAATACAGAAAATCAAATACATGCCTCTCGCACTAAGACAGTGAAGGAAAGGGCCATAAAAATGGCAGGCCACTTCACCAATCAGCAAATCAAGGACATTAATTCAGCGGATTAATGAAGTTAAACTTGAGGCACTATCGGACAACAACAAGTAGCCACATGTTGCGTCATTCTCTATAGAATGCACTGCAAGGAAAATAAACATTTAATCATGAAGGCTCAATATGTATTTATGGCCAACTTAGTCATTTTGATAGTAGTCTAATATATATACATACAACATGTTTGCCTTCATTATAATGCTTCTATAAGGCTTTAAATTTTTTTGCTGCAGACATTTTTGTTGTTGTTGTTATTTTGGCTGAATATGGCTATTTCCACATTTTAAGTTGCCGACCCCTGGGTTAGGGTCTCCTAGGTGCTTATCACATGATCTTTTTGAAAAAATTTTTTTACCCATTATGAAATACTTTGTGTGATTCTTGTTAATTTAATTCATTTTTGTTGCATGTTATATTACTTTACAACTTTTATAGACAATATGGCCTGCATTTACATAGGTGAAATACAGGCCAGTGAATCCTCCATCAACTGCAACTGTTCAGGGTACTGAAATGGCGCACCGCATGCATGCTATTTTTAGACCGTGACGTCCCATCGTAAAGCGGAAATAAAGCCGAAGTGGGACATAATTGACCCGCCCTCGCATAGAAACAATGTAATTTGTGCTACTTTTCTCCTGTAATCTTTCAAAAACAATCATGCCGATCACACATTGCTTTTTTGGAACTTGTAGAAACAACTCTAGACATTACGACATATGAAGGATGTTTTCTTCATACGTTTCCGGAAACCAAAACTCAGGAGGAAAAAATGTGAAGACCGAATCAACTTGCGCGGACTTTAACACCAGCTCGGTGAATCCATTCACATTCCATATGCAGTAAACATTTTGTTGGGTTGGCATGGTCTTTCAGAGGACAAAGAGGTAAGCCATTTTTATATTTTTAACTTATTTTCTAGAGTAACGTTGTGCCATACTGCTCTGTCTGACAATGAATGTCCTTCATTTACATTAATCTGCTTAATGTTTTCATGCATTGGATACTGTCTATGGAGCACTGAGATGATTTACAAACCTCAGATCTCTCACTCACCACTGCTCTTTGTATACCCTGGTTGGATGGTCTGCTCTGTCCACCCGTAGACTCTTTCAGTGGCATGTCTTTGTTTATAAGGCCATTCTTGGCCTGCTTCCATCTTATTTGGAGAATTATCTCGCTCAAAAAAAAGCACTGGGAGTCAGAACCTTCGGTCTCAGGACTTGTTTTTATTGACTGTACTGAGGGTCCGCACTGCACTAGGTAGCAGGGCTTTCAGCTATGCTGCCTCCACCGCATGGAGTGAGCTGCAAAAAACCCTAAAATTACAGGATGTGGTGCCACTTGATGCTTTTAAGGCTCTTCTGACAGACTTGTAAGAACATTTGGCTGTAGATGCTATGACTGCAGTATTTTATTTGTTTTTTTTTAAAAATTTTTTGTTTTAACTTTTTTATAATTATTACAGGGAGTCCCCGGTTTGCGAAAAAGTTTCGTTCCTCCGCTGGCTATGTAACCCTTTACGCGTAAATCTGAATTAACCCTTTAAGTACCTCTAAACACCCTCTAAATTAAAAAAAAAACTATCAAAAACATGTATTATACGTCATTTTACTGCCCTCGCCAAGACGTTGGAGCTAAGTCCTAGCTAGACAGCGAGCTAAGCTCCAAAATGACAATGTCAGACGTCCATGTGGTTTGCTGACTTTATTCAGTTGCTCATGACATCACTTGCAGAATCAACCTAAAATAAAATTTTCAATAACAGCAAATCTAATTTGCGTTTGCAAGTAGCTGCTGATATGGCAATAACAAACGATTAGCATGTATCAGTTAGTATCCGCACATCATCGAAAACAATTACATAAACTTGTCGCAAGTATTTGACCACAATTCAAAACATGCAATAAACAGTTCAAAAGGTGTTATATACAGCCGTTGCCTCTGGATGCCTCACAAGCAACAAATGTGTGCTCAGGCTGTCACTATTCTCTGTCACTCGGCTGCACTCACTGTGTACTTGCTCTATACTTCTTGCGCCAAAATAAAAGCATGCATCAAAAAACAAAAGTCAACATTAAAAAAATGACGAGACTCAGGCATCATAAAGTCAAAATCACATAAGTACGTCGTAACCCGGAGACTATCTGTATTTTGTGAACTGTTTTTTGTGCTTTGTTTTTAACTGTGTTTGTTTGCACAACTCTGTGTAATTTTTGTTGTTCCTTGGGTGTTACAGCTTGGAGAAAAACATTTTACCAGCATAGGTCTTTAATTTAAATTCATATAGACAGGTTTCCAAGGTACATCCGCTTTACTTCCTCATTTCTCCAACAACTTCCGTTTTAGAATTTCTCCATCCAAAACAACAGTGGAGCGGGAATAAACATTAAAAAGACCATTTGAAAATACCGCTTCCATCTGCCATCATCACGAGAGGGAAGGACAACATGTTCATGAAGGCAGATGTGGAACCAAGCTCGTGCCACCACAAAGACCACGTGTTTTTTTAGCCATGTTGCCGCTGTGTTTTGGAAGGTCTGTTCTTCCTATCCCTGCATTTTCATGTGTCCAGTGCTTAAAAAATACTAAAGCTAAAATCTTGCACATGAAACGGCTTGTTGCCTTTGTTGTTGTTATTACGATGATGATCGTAATTATGATGATCTTTAATATTCTTTACTACAACTACTGTATCTGCTGCTAGCCTGTTGCTAATAAGTATGTGTAGATGACACAATTATGTCAACACATACATGTAACTGTTACAAGTTTTTTGTTCATTTGTTTACAGGTGGAAAACTGTGGTGGAATGGCATGGGAAGACAAGTTGATGTGTCTCACATCAACACTTTCTGTAGGTTGATGTACATTTATCGAGACTACGTGCGTTCTACTCGGGAGCGGCCGAGAGGCTGGGACAGACGGTGGCTCGCCTCGTGGCGGACCGTCAGCTCGATCCCGAGATCTAACTACGTGCTTTTTAACTGCAGCAACTTTTAGATACGCTATTGAAGCCCTAATTACCGAGGACAGCGTGAGAAAGCCCGTAGCCCGCCGAAGGTCTGCGTAATGTCGGGTCGAAGTTTGGTGAGGCTCTCAAGCCCTCCGGAGCTTTGCGGTCTGTTTTCACATTCTCGTATGCTATTTTTCTAATAATTTTATAAATTGTGATATATTGATCTCTTTTGCACATACACGGATCGTTTTAAATAAAACAAGAAATGGAATCATGTTGTCCAAATGTTTCTTTGCGATCAATATCTGCAATAAAAAAGAATGACATACTATTTTTGTTTATATCTACATACCTTGCAGTATTTCCTTGAAACAACCAAATCTGTGCCAGCCCTTTTACATTCGGAAAATGTAATATTAAATTGTAATTTCATCTAATTTTGGTTACTTAAGTGGCCGGCGTATCAATCTATACCTCACATCAACACAGGCTGACAGGTTGTTATAATTCTGTCCACGAATCATCAATCAAGTGATAAGAACAATCATACAATCTCATCTACGTCTCATCTAGGTCATGCTGAATCCATTTTTGGAGATTGCATGGGTTCCTCTGGCTTAATTTTACAGTTTTAACTTTGTCAACACACTGCTTACTTCAGCCGCAATTCATGTTGTTCTTTCTAAACCGGAAGTCGGAGCAGACATTTTTCAAGATGGGGCTGCCCATATTTCGCTCAGGAAACTTCTCTATACGTTAGGAAAGTCAATTACATGCAATGATATTTTTCGGCCACTAAGGGGGGCACTGCCCGCCTACCTCCCCTCAATCTCTGCACATGCTTGGCTGCCATTGACGCAGACAGACGTCCAATCCATTTTCACTGGGAGTTCCTCCCACCCCAGGCTGATTGGATTGGACGTCTTTCACCATCAATGGCACTGAAACATGATTATACACCGCCACCCTTCTACAACTCCTAGCAAAAAGTATGGAATCACCAGTCTCGGACGAGCACTCATATATTTTATTGTGTAGGACAAACTCGGATAAAAAGCTTGAAAAATTAATGAATTAGTTCAAAAGTGCAAATCCTTGGCATTCAGAGACACTAAGATAAATGTATAAAAAACATTGTGGTGGTCAGTAAATGCTACTTTTATAGAGCAAGTGAAGGGAAATGAATATAGAATCACTCCATTCTGAAGAAAAAAATAGGAATCACTCCATTTTGAGTAGAAAATACAGATACACCCAGTCCATTTCCTTTCCTTAATTGGGCCCCTGCTTCAGATTAGTTCTGCTCCTTAGTCAGCAGTTAAAAACAGTGCAGTTATCACACCTTGGAGGGCTGCTGGACCAAGTGGATTCACACGAATCATGGCTCCAACAAGAGAGATGTCTCTTGAGAGCAAAGAGAGGATTATCAAACTTCTTGAAGAAAGTAACGCTACACGTATGGTTGCCAAAGATGTGGGCTGTTCACTGACACTTAAACAGAAAAGAACAAGACTGCAATGGGCTAAGAAGAGGCAATCATGGACTGTGAATGACTGGATGAAGGCTATTTTCAGTGATGAGTCAAGAATCTGCATTGGACAAGCTGATGATGCTGGAACTTTTGTTTGGTGCCGTTCCAGTGAGATTTACAAAGATGACTCCCTGAAGAAAACATTAGTCCTTGATGATATAGGGGGCTGAATGTCAGGCAAAGGCACTGGGGAGAACGCTGTAGTTAAATCTTCAATAAATGCACAAGTTTACATTGAAATTTTAGACAGCCTTCTTATCCCTTCAATTAAAAATATGTTTGGGGATAATGAACTCATTTTCCAAGATGACAATGCATCATGCCATAGAGCTAAAACAGTTAAAGTATTCCTTGGAGAAAGACTCATCAAGTGAATCCCATGGCCTGCAAATTGCCCAGATCTCAACCTGGGGGGGTCCACAGCAAGGCTCCGACCTGCAAGGATGATCTGGCAACTGCAATCAAAGACAGTTGGCACCAAATTGATGAAGAATGCTGTTGTTCACTCATCAAGTCCATGCCTCAGAGACTGCAGGAGGTGGTGCAACTAAATACTAGAGATGTGTTTCAATTGTTATTTCTTTGTTTGTTTCTCATGATTCCATATATTTTTCCTCAGAATGGAATGATTCTATATTTATTTCCCTGCACTTGCTCTAAAAAAGTGACATTTACTGACCACCACAATGTATTTTAGTCATTTCTTTTAGTGTTTCTGAATGCTAAAGAGTTGCACTTTTGAACTAATTCATTATTTTTTCAAGCTTTTTATCCGAGTTTGTTCTACATAATAAAATGTCTGAATGATTGCTCGTCCGAGACTGGTGAGTCCATACTTTTTGCTAGGGGTTGTATGTGTTAAAGGAATTAGACAGACAGTATATTGCCATTAAGGCAGTAAATGAGTAAAGAAAAAGTCTGCAATGGAGACTGTTTAGTAAAAATGTATGATATGAAGCACGCCCTTAACGTTTTGTAAATATTTAACCTAGCCAGCCAGTTCCAACTTAGCAACAGGAAATTTGGCTAGCATGTATGTCATGACTAGACACATGTAAAAGTCTCAAGAAGCGACGCCCAAAAAGACAGAGGAAGCCTGACAATTTGGTCTGAAGTTGCTATCAGTAAAACTGTAGGATTGGTAGCACCCGTTAAATTATTTGGAGAAATTCAGCCCCGCCAATCAGTTGACTTAGCAACATGAAATTTGCCAAGCATGTCTGTCATGAGTTGCCACAACAACAAAAAAAGTCTCAGGATGTCATGCATGCCCAAATAGACAAAGGAAGTTTGTCATTTTGGTTTAAAGCTACAATTAAGTAAAAATGATTAGTAAAAATTATGTTAGTAAAAATTCAGCCACACTCAGCAACATGAAATTTGGTAACCTAGTCTGTAATGAGTAGACAAAAATCCTCAGCTGAAAACGAAAAAAACGCAGGAGGGGGGATTTTTATTTTATTTTATTTTTTTGTTTTTTTTTTGTTTTTTTGAGAACTTTCAGTTGAGGGTCACAGTTTAGCCACCTTGAATTGAGCAATGCATCACTACGGGGGTAAAGGGAACTGTTTTTGGGACGTTTAAACTGGACAGCTCTCCCTGCTCTATAAGGAGCTTTGGGTGGAGAGGCGCTCAGAAGAAACTCTTTCTCGCTTTAATTGCTTTAGAGACGCTCCTTACAAAGAGACAGTGGCCAGATTTACCTCCCGTTTAAGTTCTTATTTCCATTGGTTCACAAGTTAATCCTCTTTTTCTCGCGGGGAACTGCGGAGGGACTGAGAGAGAGAGAGAGAGAGAGAGAGAGAGAGAGAGAGAGAGAGAGAGAGAGAGAGAGAGAGAGAGAGAGAGAGAGAGAGAGAGAGAGAGAGAGAGAGAGAGAAAATCGATCGTAATAATCGTCATCATCATTAATTACAAACTAATTGTTAAGAATATTTTCTATTCCATGTAGGATACATGCAACTATTTTTCTGATATTGAGCAAAATTATGATATAAATAGGTTCATTAAAAAGTTTTAAATTGATTTATTTTAATGATTTTAAAGTATTCTGTATTTTATGATGACTTACCTTGTGAAAAAAAAGATGTTTTAAAAAAATAGATATTTTCGAAATGTCCTTTAAAATATTCTCGGTTTCACGAGAAACAAATAAAAAATAACACAATACAATGTACACAATTGATATCCATAGTAACACAATAATTAAAATATTAAATATTATTTTAAATTATTGATGCAATTTCTCATGTGATAGAGAACACATTTCAGCTATTCTATAAAAAACAACAACAACAAAAACTTTTCAATTTTCATTTACATCATGCAATAGATTAGGAATATGTATAGTTCTAATTTTAGGAAATATCCAATATTTTTCTACTATTAATTTAAAATAATTGTTTTAAATTATTTCCTATCATGATAAATGACCTCAAATGTTTTAAATTTGAAGTCCCACTCCCACTCTAATTGTTGTCCCATGCAATCTTCTGTTAAAACAAGCACGTTACATCAACGCCCCAAACCAAGCCTTTTGCAGAGAATCTCCCCGCTACCAAATATGCAAGCCTCTACATTAAAAGGCTACTTTGCGCTGCCCTTAATTCCCTACCTAAACGGTTTTGCTCCGGGAGAAGAAATCCCCCCCGCCCCCCAAAAAAGAAGAAAAAACCCTTCAAGAAGAGAAGGGCATTATTGCCGTAATCCTCTTACCCGCAGTCATTTTAAGACAGGGTTTTTGGCGGCTGAGGTGGCGTCTCGTCTTCCCTCTCCCATCCCAAATCCTTCCATGCAGGCCGGGAGGAGACTCTCAAGGCAACGGAAGTACAACAAAATCAATGGTGATTCCTTCTCACTACCCAAAAAAAAAAAAAGTACATTAAAATGTAAAAATATGCAAATATAGCAATTTTAACCCAATGACGCCTGAATTTACGTTTAACAAATATGGATAAAAGATTGGAGGAATATATAATAAAAATAGTATTAAAAAATACTAAATATAAAAAATTAAATTGGAAAAAATACAGTATAATGAGAAAGTTCTGAAACAAATGATAAAAAAAAAAAAAAATTAGATAAAAAAATTAAAAATGTAAAATAAATCCTGCTTTTTGATTAATTAAAAAAAATCTTATTTAATTTTCAATTTCTATTAATTTTTAATGACTTTTTTTCTAAGAATTTTCCCATATTCTGTTGTAATTGTTATTTTATTATTATTATTTCACTATTTTTATGTACTTTTAATGCATTCCTGCAACGTTTATTGTATTTATATTTGTTAGATGTAAACTCAGGAATCAAAGGTTTAACTCATTCACTACCAATGACGGCCATTGACGTCCAATCTATCCTCCCAGATCAACGTCCAATCTATCCTCCCAGATCAATAGATTGGACGTCTATGTCCGTCAATGTCAGCCGGTATAACATATTAAACACCAAATTCCTTTGAAAATGAATCGAAGTTATACATTGATTGACGTCTCGGGTAGCCAATCACAAGCGAGGACGCTCCTCTATAAAAATCCCTCCTCTTTCCACCACCACACGCAGAGAGCTTGCGCCCAGTGTGGACTTGAGACAAGACAAGCAACAAGACTGCAACATATTACGTGGAAAAGACTTCCGGTGTGACAGCTGACTCGCATTAAAAGGTAAGCAAAGTTCAAAGTTGACTATTTCACCTCGAGTTACGAACTTTTTTTATGCCTTTTTTTGGGAGGGGGGAGTCTTCACTTTCTGAACTGTACAGTATTTAATTTTCAAAAACTGATTCCTGTGATGGACTCGTTTTACTAACATACGTGAGGAAGATTTATTTAACAAAAACGAACGCAAATAAGGTAGTATAACCACGTAATTAATTTCAGCCAATCGTTTAAGAAGAGTATTATTTTTAAAAAGTTACATAAGGCAAAACAGTAAGAATAAAATGACATTTGTTTTTTAAACAAATCTATGCAAAATGTTTGGACATTTAGGAGCCTATACCTATATCATCCAAGTCCAATCCCAACTTTAGTTTTACGTGTTGGGTTGATGAATGACGTCAGTTGATAGTGTTTTAATGATATTCAATTACGCAGATGCAGTTTAAAAAGACAGCTGACAAAAAGTGCTTAACACAGATTAAAAATCACACAAGAGTAAATACAAGCATGCATTAAAATGAATTATTATTAAAAAAAAAAAAAATAGAGAGCCAGTTGATTTCAAACAGTGTTAAATGTATTATGTTTATTCGAATGCAAAAAGATTTGCAAATGACTGAAATGTGTGATTTTTTATGTAAAACCACTTCTCTGGGGTAATTTTAGTATTTCATTATTATTTAAAATTAATTTTCCAAAAATGACTCTAGAAAATCATTTATTGATTCTTAAGCGGAGGATGAAACATTTGGGGAAAAAAGATGACTCTTGAAAATCATTTATTGATTCTTAAGTGGAGGATGAAACATTTGAAATTGACACATCATTTAATGATAATTGCCCATACGTTTTGTTATTTTTATGTGTTCCTTACACAAATGGAAGGGGGGGGGCATCCCATTTTAATGACTTAGAAATAGCAACCCGTACAAAAAAAAAAAATAAAAAAAAATAATAATTCAACTTGACATCTAAATTGTGGAGGATTGATTATTGGACTTAACATCTTTAATATCATAAACAACTTTTGTGTTCGAATTTCAAATATGAGGTTATAGTCAGAAATGTAATGTTTAAATAAAATTCCAAATATTAACATTAATTCATTCACTGCCATGGACAGTGATAGACGTCCAATCTATTTTGGACATCTGTCGACGTCCATGGCAGCCGATAGTTAAACGAAAATGGGGTCCTGGCCCCTTGCGAGCCCCTAACAGCTTGTCCGGCCCCCGAGGGCTGCACGCCGCTATCAAATTCCATTTGTCCTCATTTATCCGGATCAAAAGCCTTGCACTGTACATGCCAATTTCCATAATGACAATTTGCTAATCGAAGCATTGAGCTGCCTGCAGGAGGCCCCCGCAGGCAACGCCTGCATGCAGCAGCCTTCTCACTATCACAATATGAGCACATCGCGGCCCTCCGTCCAAAAAAGTGAGTCCGTTCGATCCAGGAGTTTGCACAATACAGTCACCCAAAGTCCATTTAAATAGTAAAAGGCCCGTGCATGTGTCAGCTTTGATGATAAATGGAGGCCCTCGCAGTCGAAACCTATTTGCACTTCCATTAGACGGCGAGCCAAATGGGGATCAACATGCATATTTTTACCCGCAGAGAAGCCATACATCTCCGCCAAAACGCTGCCCGGGGGCGATGGGATAAGAGGCCGCCAGAGAGGGGAGACGAGGAGGGGTGGGGTTGGGGGGGTGCATGGGACTTGCGGGGGCACTCAAATCAAATACTTGAGGGAGGAAAGTAAATGTTTAGCGAAGCACCTTCTGTCCCGGCGAATTAAACTATTCCCCGCTGCCATCTGATCACATTCATCAGTTTCTACTGCGCACGCACACACACAGTCCGCATTTAAGTTCCATGCACAGCAATAAAAGAAAAGTTCATTCAACTGACTATACATTAAATAGGAGGGTGTGCATAATGCAAAACTGTCGTTTAAAAAAGTCATACAGGTGCTGGGATTACTAAAAAATGACGTATTTGCAGGATCATAAGAGCATATATGAAATGTGAGCTGTTTTGTTATTATTCCTCTATAAAAATGAGAAAAAATATGTAATTTAGAATAACAAAAAATACAGCAGTGATACCGATAATAAACACATAGCTGTTAATTTATTGTAAAATTACCAGGTAAAAAGAGTTGTAAGGAAATCATGTCTTTTAAAAAAATATATATATTTCTACAGTACATTTTTATATGAATGCGTATAGCGTATATATACACGTGTACGTGTATATAAGATTTTTTTTAACCCAAATACAGTTCCCACTATGAAAGCTGCATCGAAGTTTTGTTCTTTGATTATATATTTTCATAAATTTTATGTGTGTAAATATCTTCACGTATACGTGATTTAAAAACAAAACAAAGATCCATCTCCCAGTACGATGCCCTTTAACCGAAAAATCGGTTATGATAATAAATATGTTATAACTAATAAAATAAACAGTGTTAAATTAATTCACATGTCAATCTAGGATGATTTTATTGTTCAAATAATTACAAGAAAAAAATTAGAAAGTTGCATTGGATTTCATCTGATTGAGTTGGCAACTGTATATAAAAATTATGAGTATTCTATTATAAAACTATATAGAAAAATAACCAAACGGGGAAAATGGTACTAGATTTCACAAGAACCAGGAAAATATTTGATCGTGTGTGGGCCCCTCTCAGTCTTATGGCTAATAATACTAATATTAATACATATCTAATCGTGCCCTCGAGCGGCCCATCTAACACGTCAGGCCCCTGAATGACAACTCCAAAACTCTAGCCTTGGATTGGATGGTGTGCTGCCCTAAAATCAAGCATCTGAAGATGATCATTTGTGTAACGACCTTAAAGGCATCACCCATAGCGAATCATTTTTTTAAATTAATCAACGCCTTTTTAAAGCAAATCTTTTCAACAGGGATTTGGCTTCTAGGGATCCCATTCATGAATAAGGCATCCGTCACGGTTCATTACGGCAACGAGTGGTAATTGCCCCCAATTAAAACCCTTTTGTATAATTAATGGAACGAGCAGAGCGATAATTGGATGTTAATGGATAACACGTTAGACATTAACACGCGGGTGGGCTTCCGGTGACGTCATTTATTCATACACAAAACGATTATTTTTTTCTTGCAGCATGCAGCACTACGGCGTGAACGGCTACTCGCTGCATGCCATGAACTCCCTGAGCGCCATGTACAACCTTCACCAGCAGGCGGCGCAACAGGCGCAGCACGCTCCCGACTACAGGCCCTCCGTGCACGCGCTCACCTTGGCGGAGAGACTCGCTGGTAATTGAGTACACGATGTAAAGATAATTCATATGCACATTTATGCATATACACTCACTGTTTACCTCCTTGGCTGTCATTGAGGCTGATAGACGTCCAACCCATGTAGAACTGGGCGGGGTTGTCAGCGATCCCTGCCAACCCTCCCAGTCACAATTGATTGGACGTCGATCGCTATCAATGGAAGTGAAACAATCAGCGTGCATGCGCAATAAAAGTCGCCGTGTTTTGTCTTCCAACGGCTGCGCATTTCAAGACATCATCCTGGAGGCTCGTTACGGCTCTCAGCACCGCAAACAGCGTCGGAGCCGCACGGCCTTCACCGCCCAGCAGCTGGAGGCCCTGGAGAAGACCTTCCAGAAGACGCACTACCCCGACGTTGTGATGAGGGAGCGGCTGGCCATGTGCACTAACCTGCCCGAAGCTCGTGTGCAGGTACGAGGCCTATAAAACACATTTCATTGAGTGAAGTGTACGGAAATTCACTAGTTTTTTTTGCATTTACATTGTTTCCTATACCCATATGACTACGAATTTTAAACAACAAAACCTGTATAAGTACGACACAAACAGAAATAAAATGACCAAATTTTGGTATGCAGATCCCACGAAATAGAAAGGTTTATTTATTTTTAAAGCAAATAAACTTTCCCTCGACTTTGCTGTTTTATATTCCCCCCCAAAATAGAATATTAAAAAAAGTTGAATATCATGAAAAGTGTATTTATTCCCACCATAACCGGTTAATGACATTTTTGCATACTTTTCAAAACAAAACAAAATAGAATATAATTGAATTACAATATATAGGGAAAGTTGATAAGTTATGGAAATAATAAGTACCTGCATACACTTCACAATAAAATCATAAGTGCACCGTGACTTTAAATGTTGATTAATAAAAGATTGATCTTATGCCTTGTTTAGTTATATCTGAAGTAAGGCGTAGGTTTGGTCACACCATTGGTAGGGACGACTATAACAACATAACCTGCATAACACTTTTTGCTGGGGGCTGGGCATTAATAAGACCAAACAGATTGGATGAACAGAGGTCAGGCCTACATTTCTCACGAATATGAACCGAATTAATTGATAGGCTAAATTATCAATGCAAAAATAAATCTGTATTGACTAACTTTCATGTGTACTGGCTCAGGTTACACACCTCTTGATTCAAACCTGTGTTTTCAAAAACTGCTTAAAAAAAAAAAAAAAAAAAAAAAAAAAAAGCATTTTGAAAACTTCAGAAACTAACTAAACCTATACATGGAACTACATCTTAGCCCTTCACCACAAAAGTAATACATTGTTTTATTCGGTTTTGTCTTTCATCTTCTTCTCCCTTATTTTCATCTCTAAAATACAATGAGCATTTATGGGGGGGGGGGGGGGGTTTCTAAATCGGATTACCTCAATTATGACTAATGTATGGTTATCTGAAAAAATGTCTGCATAGGCTGTAAATATAAATATTTTTTTAAATAATGTTTGAAATAAACAAAAACATCTTTATTAATAAATAAATGCACTAATAGGTATTTGGTTTCAAAAGTGTAAATAAGTGGACCGGCACATTCAGCAAGTGAAAAGAGGTAAATGTAACTCTGAACATAATGAAAATAAATAATTCACTTAATAATGGTAGGGTCAATTCTATACCTATACAACATATTGTCAGACAATCTAAATTGCCTATATACCTGAACTCATTATGTAATGCAAATAAGGTTGCTTAAAAGTTGGTGGGGACAATTTGAGCATCCTGAAAAGTTGGTAGTGTTATGTCCCTACCGTCCCTATTTAAACCTACGCCCTTGAAAGTATGCTATTTTTCCATTCAGGCAATACTGATACTACATTAGAACTTTTTTTTTTTTTTTTTTTAAATAAAAATAAGTGCACCCGCCATCTGAAGTTTTATAGGAAGTAGGTCCTATATGAACTTACTGAAAGGTGCTTCTATAAAAATGTAATTGCATGACTTGGTTTTGAAGCCCTGTATTGATCTTTTTTGAATGTTCAGAAACAATTTAGGAATTTTATGTTGAATGATCGTTTAAATACTTGATAGTCAGATAGCAACGCAACACAAATAATTTATAAGACTGTGATATGTTTGCATTTAGAATGCAGGTTTTGTATTCATATTCAAGCATATCTTTGAACAGTGCACGATGACTTTTAATATCTATGACTTGATGTTAAACTGTTCAAAAATCTGAAGTCACATTTTGTGAAGCAGCATAGTGTCTATATAATACATTGTGAATTTGTGTTGAATGCGAATGAGGATTATGCAATTAAACATTTTATAGCCTGGAGGAATATAGATTTCTTACATAATAATTAAAATTTTAAGAGACGCGGGGCCACTGATACCACAAAACTTTCAAAAATCAATAAATGAATCCTAACAAGATATATAGTCTAAAACCATCAGACTAAATTGTCTTGTACTGCGATCTTCAAAAAAAAAAAAAAAAAAAATGTGTACATGGATTTCATTTTAGTAGTTAATTAGTTTTATGAATACAGATTTGATATAACACTTTTCGGTCTTGGATAGAAATCAAAATTGCACAGGAAAATGCAAATTCTTTTATTATGTCTCATCATCCCTTTTAGGTTTGGTTCAAGAACCGCAGAGCCAAGTTCCGTAAGAAGCAACGCAGCCTCCAGAAGGAACAACTGCAGAAACAGAAGGAGACAAGCGCTGAAGGAGGGGCCGAGAAGGAGGCCACCACCGCAGGCTCCGCCACCGTCATCCCAGACTCCCACTTACCTCCGTCCACCTCCGCCTCTCTGGAGACAGAGTGTCCGACTGTCCCGCTGGACATGGAACTTAATGTCACGTCGGCAGAGCAGTCTGGCAGCGAGTCTGCAGCGGAGGATAATGGCACGGATAAGGAGGAAGACAGTAAATGTCAACGAGAGGAGATGGAGAGTGAGAGAGCGGGGACACCGGGAGATGTTTCTTCACCTTGCAGAAGACTCAGCCCTAAACCAGGTGGGAACACATAACTATAATAATCTTGCTGATGGGTACATGTAAAAGGTAGCGGTCGGCTTGAACAAAGCCGACTTTAACTGCAACTAATCAACAACGATTTTCTCATTCCCTTTAAATGTGCTGTGTTCACATTATTTGAATACTCGGGTATGAATCACAAATTTATTGACAATACGATATTAATTCTTTGTCATTACTAAGTATTCGATTCAAGGGCTTTTGATCATTTATTGTGATAAATCCACAGTTGATGGTTACTTTTCACATAAAGCAACAACAAAAAAATACAACGCTGACGTTTGTGACAATTTTGTAGAAGCATTTCAGACATCTAAATCAAAACCATTCTTTTTGAACAAAACATCTAAAAGACATCAATTGATGCTTTAGCATTTCGATCGATTTCATTGGATTGTTGCTGTGTATCGATCCAGATCAGATGTTTACCCAAACTGAATTAGACCATAAGCATTTTTGCTCAAAAGACCGGTTTAACTTAGGCATTATTTCCATGGAACTGCATTCAAGGTATGATTGGAAAATACAGCAAAAATCAAATGCGACCCTGATAAACATGAAAGTTCAGCAAAATATTTTGTTAATCTAGAGTGCTTGCATTACACATATGTGACCATTTTTGCAGCGTCATTGCCTCGTTGGCTACCTTAACACCGCAAATTACGCATAGTAGTAGTAAAACCCTTGCTCTTGTGTAAGATCTTTTCCTTGGACGGATGCCAAAGTTTGACTTTTCTTTGCAAAAAAGGTCTCCAGTAACTTTTTAATGTGTTCACTGGTCTTTGGTTTTTTTTTTGTTTTTTTTTTTTGGGGGGGGGGGGGGGGGGGGGGGGGAGTAACCTATCATGTGACTGAGATGAGTGTAAAGAGGCATCAGAGAATGATTTTTTTTTTTTTTTTTTTTCAAAATAAAAGACCTTTCAGATTTACTCTCCCAGTAACATGCCTCACATGAATGACCATCTTTCAGTGGTATTGACACCACTAGACGGCCAATCCATTCAACCAGGGGTCGCTGCTAACCCTCCCAGTTCGGATGGTTTGGACATCTATCGCCGTCAATGGCATCTATTGAGTTAATCTTAAACAATAAATAGACACAGGAACCATGTAAGTTTTTTATATACCTTCACTAAAACAAACAAACAAACAAACAAAAAACTAAATTAACACAACTTTAAAACAACAGTAATGAGGTAAATATAAGTTGTAGTTTTTAAATGAACAATGCTACATTTCTCAAAAATTTTGATATGGTAAAAAATAGAGACAGGAATGATGTTTATTATTTTATCCTTGCACTGAAAGAAACAAAATTAATTTGACAAAACTAAAGTAAACATATAATTACATTTTCTAAATTACCAAAACTACATGAAATTACATTTTGAAATTACAGTATTTTCCGCACTATAAGGTACATCGGACTATGAGGCGCACCTTTAATTAATTGCCTATTTTAAAGCAGTTTTCATATATAGGGCGCACCGCATTATAAGGTGCAGTACCAGTCGTAGTAGTAGTAGTAGTAGTTATACATCCACTAGATGGAGCTGCCCTAATGAGAATGTCATGTCAGAATTAACCAATATTAATCCATATATAAGAAGCAAAATAGAAAATTGGAGGCTCTTAGGTGCGCCTACGGCCTATACTTCTGCGTTGCGATGACGGCGTAGCGATGGCGTAGACCCTAGGTCGTCAACGAGCATTCAAAGTTCTGCATCAAGGGAACGTGTTGCTCTGTAATTCACCGCAAAGCTACTAGAAGGGTGTTGCATTGTGTTTGTGCTGTTTTGGGGGACTCTTGTTGAATTCCTTGAGTTTTCCTCCGGTTAGACAACAATGGTTACGGAGATGGAATGCTTGAATGTGGATCCTCCGCTCATCAGCATTGAACAACAAATGTTGATCATACAAATGTTGAGGCGCAGGCGATGCAGATGACTGTTGCGGAGGTGGTCTGTCCGACTGTTGATGCCGCACAGAGACTCGCAGTCACATTACGAATTTTAGCATTGGGTGGAAGCCAGCAAGCTCCGTTGTCCGGCATTTTGTTCGATTTCTTTGCTGTGTCCTACAACCAGCCAGTGGGAAGTCATAGATTTCTGGCAGCTATGGAACTTACCAAACTGCATTGGAAGCCTTGATGGTAAACAAGTTATCATCAAAGCACCAAGGCACCCTCAATCAGTGATGATGTATCAAGTGTGTGAAATGTCTGTTGTTGAAAATTAAAAATCAACACAACTCTTTTTGTCACCAAACCACCATGCTTTATTCTTGATATACTTGAAGAGTAAAATGTAAATAAGTCACAGACTCACAGCAAACATATGTACAAAATAAATGACAAAGTTCACCGACCAAAAATACGACATAAAGTGATAAAAAGCTGGCAGTCAACCGCAGCTTCTCGATGCTGGCTGGCTGGGTCACCGCTTCGTGTGGCCATTCGCTTCAGAACACACACATACTTGTCTCAGAGTTTCTTCCATTTTTTAATGCTTTCACTGACCTCCAGCCCCGTATTTTCAGCAATCTCCTTCCTCGACGAAACATTGTACAGCTGGCCTTGCGGACCTCTTTGATGATCCTCTCGTCGGCTTGGTCCATTTTTGAGTGTAGCACAAGAATGTTTGTAAATGGCGGTGATTTCGCACTGAACCAGATACAACAGTTTAAGCGGACCAATCACAGTCCATTTGGGTCACGTCACCACACGTTGGTGTGATGCGTAGTCAGGATTTTGTGGAGGTGCACGTCAGGCTACGGTTGAGGGTCGTAAATCGGGTCTGCCTTGACGGTGTAAGTCCGCCGCAGAAGCGTAAAACAGCCTTTATACTGCAGTAAGGAATATACAATAATTAAATGGCAATTGACCAGCATGCACCTTTACATGATTTGACAATTCTGCAGTCCTAGCAGTTCAAATGCTTTGGATGTTTTATCTTTTCTGTATTTTTCTAAAAAGTCTCCCCTCCACTTTTACAGACTCTCCTCTGGTCTCTCCATCCGTTACTCCTTCCTCGTCAAGCAGTGGCATGGGCGGCGCCGGCGGTCCCCTCTCCCAGAACCACTCATACTCCTCATCCCCCCTCAGCTTGTTTCGCCTGCAGGAGCAGTTCCGCCAGCATATGGCTGCCACCAACAACCTGGTGCACTACCCTGCTTTCGACCTGGCCGCCCCCTCTTCCCTGCCCTACCTGGGAATGAATGTCAACATGCCCCCAGCACCGCTGGGCAGCTTGCCGTGCCAGTCTTACTACCAGTCGCTGTCCCATCACGCCCAGCAGGTGTGGAATAGCCCGCTTCTGCAGGCGTCGACTGCGGGCGGACTGAGCAACCACAACAGCAAGACCACCAGCATCGAGAACCTGCGGTTGAGGGCCAAACAGCACGCAGCCTCCTTGGGATTGGACACCTTGTCTAACTAAGAGTTTCAAGTAGCTGGAAACTTTATCCTGTGTCAAAAGCAACATTTCTAGTAGAAAAAAAAAAGGACCTTTCTTGCCTAAGTGAAGAAGCGTTGATGACTCCTACTTTGAACTCAAGATGAGGAAAGAATATGAGAAATGAACACACGTTTTAAGAAAAGTTATAGACCATAACGTGGTGTGTACAAGAATAATGTGAACATATGAGGCACTTTTGAGGGATCTGGCATGGTGACCACAAGGTTCAAGTTGTGGAGCCCTACACATGAGATAACACTGGGCAACAATATGAAAAAGACGAAAATCTCTGGTTTAGGTTTGACAGCTGTTTATAAAACATTTTTGGGTGCAGAATCTAAATGTGATCTCAGTTTTTCTCTATCGCGTCATTTTTTTCTTTACTGTTGACCAGTTTGTTCTATAACACATGTAAACAACTAGCCATATCTCTTGTAAGACGTAGTGTTAAAGTAACATTGCACTTGTAGTTGCTTTTTACATTTCATTGTGTGTCAGTATTAGATAATTTTTTGGGTTGGGTGGGGGGGGAAGCATGTATTAAGTACAGTGTTTTTCATGAAGGAACCCTATGATTAAAAAAAAGACATGATGGGAAAATACTCTGGATTACGCACTCAGAAATGTTAAAACATTTTGTAGACCTAACTCAACAGAAAAAGTATCGGTGCAATTTTTCTTGATTGATTTTTGGTTAGGAACACAAAGTTTCTACCACAATCACAGAACATGCATTTGTGGCCTTGAAATACATTAGTTTTTTTTAAATAAATAGGCATTACGTGTGCACTATACAGTTGTTTGTGGCTGCAGAATACTCATTTTTGATGACAAAATACAATTCTGTGACCAAAAGTATGTTAACAGAATAAAATTTCAATCAATTTGATTGGATACCTACACCCCTGATAGTTACATTTTGATAAAAACAAATTTATGACCCTAGAACAAGCAAAATACTAACTTGTAGCAACAAAAAACTAATTTCTGATAGTTATACCAAGAACAAAATACTCATTGGTGGTCATATAGCGATGGGATTTTAATAGTATTTTATGCGCACATGTTGATATTTTTTTCGTTCACTCTGCCTATGATGTGGTCACAGTTAAATTTCCCTGCCATGCCATGTGTAGGGCTCTATAAAAGGAGGTGTCTGAACTGTTGCAACGTCCACAACACATACTGTATGCAAGACGTGAAATCATGCCATGTCGTCCTCAATGGAGTTACAAATTGTGACTAATTTACCAGTTTAATGGGCAGTGATATGCCGCTTTGTACAAAGACTGGCTTGATAATTACTATGATTTCAATGATTAAATTCTCAATTTAATTACATTTAGCCCAAGGGCGTTTGAAGTAATGAACATGTATATCGTTTAAAACGCGATTGACGTCCAATTAATTTGAATTGGAACTGTACCCCTTCCCAGTTCATATGTAATGGACGTCTATTGCCGTCAAAGAGTCCATAGGGGAAACATGCTGCTCTTCAATGAAAGCACTTCTGACGTTGGCTGAAAGTTCATTGGCAATAGAAAGTCACCAGATTAGAGAGGGGAAAAAAACATGCACATTATTTTAATATGTGAAATGTAAAATTTAAATGTTTACGAATAAGGTAATTGTAAAGTATTCTACTGTTGTATAATGAATGATTTTAGCTATAAGATTGTATTTACTCATTCTATTCCTCTTGGATGAATCAGTTTATTTTCTGGTTCTGCAATTTGAAGTGGGCTGTTTCACTGTTATTGTTTGCCCCTGTCTTTGTCCACAACTTGGTCCAGTGGTTTGTGGTAAGTAGATAATGATGTCAAATGTAGAGGATATGTTTCCTTTCCTCTGCCGAAACAGTAGGTGTAGTGTTGTCGTAAAATATCTACGAATAAAAAAAACTGCTTGAAAATGTTTGCATTGGAAACTCGCTTGCTTACATTCTTTTCACTTAAAATCAAAAGTGATCCGTTTATCAATTATATGGAAATAAACAACCATGTAGCTGCAGGCAAAAACAAATTGAAGATTGACAACAATTCCGATTTTCTGCTCCCTAGCGGAAAAAAAGGGGTGACCAAGAAATTCATTAACACAGGGAAGATAAAAGGATGTACAGAAATCCAAATTTAAAACAAGAAAAACACAAATAATAATCTACTGACAAGTGCAGGCGCAAAAGGGAATTATTAAAAATGAGCAATATAATCTGGAAAATAAAAATCGGTAAGAGGGAGCCGTAAGCCGTCCCCAATGAATAAGCAGGCCATTATCCTGAAGAATGACGGCCTGGGGCGGTGATTATGCTGCTATTATATCTTTAACAGCATGGTTTGTCAAAACGCACACACACCCACCCTGCTGCTAACCACACACACACACGCACTCAAAGGCAGCACTGGGACATACTTGCTCTTCCTACTAGGATTTCAACAAACGATTATTTTGATAGTTGATTAATCACCATTTATTTTTTTGCTATGAGTCAACTAATCGGTTTAGATATAAATTATGTAATTTACTGGCGCATTACTCTGGTCTTACAATTTTAACTGGAAATGTGCATTGGAAGCAAAAACTACGCAATGAGAAAAGTGGACCTAGCAATACAAACTATGTTTTTAAATACAGTGGTACCTCTACATACGAATTTAATTCGTTCCAGGACCTAGTTTGTATGGCGAAATGGTCGTATGTCGAGCGGGATTTTCGAAAAATCTACGCTAAATCCTTTATAAATCCTGCAGATACAATCACAAACCGTAATTACACAAAACAAATAAATTATAAACCAAAATCATAATAATAATAATATTAATAATAATAATAATTAATAAAAATAATAATGTAACAAATCAGGTTGTAATCTGGTAGTTGTGTTTTGCATGCTGTTGCTGGACGCAGCATGTGGCTGACAAGAGGGTGAGAGAGGTGCAGAAGAGTGGGAACTTTTTACTCTGTAAAAACTGTTGCTGACGTCAGCTACGGCGGACAGTAGCCGTTGTGTTGCACAAGTTCTGAATTAAATGATTAAAAACCTGGCGAACCTGGCGACTTCTTTGCCGATGTTACAGTAATAATAATTGTCACCTTAATTTATAAAGACTGGCGAACGGAGGTCAGAGGAGGACCAACAAGATTGTGGACATATTCCAGCCGTATTGTCACTGACACGCACACCACGCTCATATTTAAAAAAAAAAAAAATCATTTTCATCTTAATTTCAATGGTGAGCAACACTCTTTTCCTTTTTTCTCTATCTGCACTCACCTTCTTGGGACACACATTGATTTCTCACACAAGAAAATCTGCTGCAGTCTTGCGGGGAAACTATGAAATTGCAATGGTGTTGTAAATTGTCGTATTTCGAGCATGTCGTCAAACAGTGGGGCAAATAAGTATTTAGTCAACCACCAATTGTGCAAGTTCTCTTACTTGAAAAGATTAGAGAGGTCTGTAATTGTCAACATGGGTAAACCTCAACCATGAGAGACAGAATGTGGAAAAATAAAAACAGAAAATCACACGGTTTGATTTTTAAAGAATTTATTTCCAAGTTAGAGTGGAAAATAAGTACTTGGTCACCTACAAACAAGCAAGATTTCTGGCTGTCAAAGAGGTCTAACTTCTTCTAACGAGGTCGAACGAGGCTCCACTCGTTACCTGTATTAATGGCACGTGTTTTAACTCATTATCGGCATAAAAGAAACCTGTCCACAACCTCAGTCAGTCACACTCCAAACTCCACTACGGCCAAGACCAAAGAGCTGTCGAAGGACACCAGAGACAAAATTGTAGACCTGCAGCAGGCTGGGAAGACTGAGTCTGCAATAGGTAAAACGCTTGGTGTGAAGAAATCAACTGTGGGACCAATTATTAGAAAATGGAAGACATACAAGACCACTAATAATCTCCCTTGATCTGGGGCTCCATGCAAGATCTCACCCCCGTGGCGTCAATATAACAAAAACGGTGAGCAAAAATCCCAGAACCACACGGGGGAACCTAGTGAATGACCTACAGAGGGCTGGGACCACAGTAACAAAGGCTACTATCAGTAACACAATGTGCCGCCAGGGACTCAAATCCTGCACTGCCAGACGTGTCCCCCTGCTGAAGAAAGTACACGTCCAGGCCCAGCTGCGGTTCGCTAGAGAGCATTTGGATGATCCAGAAGAGGACTGGGAGAATGTGTTATGGTCAGATGTAGAGCTGTCCCGACTAGTCGACATAGTCAACGTCATCGATGACGTAAATCCGTCGACGAGCAAAACATCCCGTCGATGGTTAATGAAGGGTTAAAAAAATGTATGCGTGGAAAGTTCAGAATGTCGGACGCTCTGTATGCAAGCCAAAAAAGCGCACCAGAGTGTCCAAAACATTGACTTATTTCAAGAAACAAAGGAGGGTACACTCTTTTGTCCTGTCTCTTCAATGCCAAGCTTGGCTGCACGTCGGCTGTGAATAAACACCTAAAGCACCGTCAACCAGTTTTTAAGTCCATCTAACTAACTAACGACATGTTTTTATTGAAGTTGCTCAGCCTGTCTCGATATGCAATGAGTCCATTTATCGCACGGCAAATAAAATGAGGCCGGTAATTTTCATGGCTGCCTTTTATCGCTGCGCACGTGCGTGCGTGCATACATTGGTGCTTGCGTGCTGATGGCATATGAGACTCCAGTTCCTTTCTCTTATCAACACGCTGTAGAATTAAAGTTCAGACAACAAAATAAGAAAACACATCTATATTAAACACTGTAACGTTAGCACTGCTACACTGAGGTGAATGGGGGAAAAAGGCAACTTACTTTAGCCTGCTATAAAACATTGGCAGTCGTCTCGTGAAAGCAAACTTGCAGTTAAAAGGTGACACTTTAAACATGAAAAATCGCTGGTTGACAGCATTTGCAAACGAAAAAAATGACCCAAAAAATCCATTACTGACACTACATCCAATTACAAAAAGTGCTTTTTTTTGCGGAGTGTAAAGCTGAAGTTAGCGGTTTAGCGAACGCACTTCCGGTGAACATTTCAAAATAAAAGCATGTCATGTTTTTCATATAAATAGCGATTACTGGAGTTAATCCCACATACTTCAAAATTCAGATTCTACACTAAGAATACCTTTAAAATGACACCCTTTATGAAAAATCTGATTGGCAATGAATAGTATAATTATTATAATACTATTATATATAGTACTATACTATAATATTAATGCTAGGTGTTTTTTTAAGAATTGTTTTGAATCATGTTGGAAAGGCAAAGTCAGTGTTCTGAATCTGTTTAGATTCCAGTCTTTTGCACTACTTAATTCTATCAGCATTTGAACTCGTTTATTTTCTGATTTATTATTGTTATTTACGTGTTTATTTGTACTTAAATAAATAATTTACGTGTTCCAATATGTTTTTGTGAATTGATAAGCGTCAACAAAAATTTCATCGCTAAATTAGTAAAAAAAAATTGAAAAAATTAAATTATTAGATTAGTCAACTAATCGTAAAAATAGTCGGCTGACTAATCGGGAGAAAATTAGTCGTTTGGGACAGCCCTAGTCAGATGAAACCAAAATAGAACTTTTTGGTAGAAACACAGGTTCATGTGTTTGGAGGAGAAAGAATACTGAATTGCATTTGAAGAACACCATACCCACTGTGAAGCATAAGGGTGGAAACATCATGCTTTGGGCCTGTTTTTCTGCAAAGGGACCAGGACGACTGATCTGTGTAAAGGAAAGGATGAATGGGGCCATGTATCGAGAGATTTTGAGTAAAAATCTCCTTCCATCAGCAAGGGCATTGAAGATGAGACGTGGCTGGGTCTTTCAGGATGACAATGATCCCAAACACACAGCCAGGGCAACAAAGGAAAATAATGCAAACTGGTTAAACTAAAAAGGGTAGCGGAGATCTGTCATGACAGAACATCACTTGCTTCAATGATATCTGGCGTCATCTAGCCTCGTGAATGGGTATAATGTCTAGAACGCGAATATTTGACGACCCCATCTTTTTCAGTGTTATTTCAAAGCAAAAAACACCGTCTTATATTCGGGTCAATATGGTATAATTGATTTTTTAAAAATGTTTTTTAATTCTCACTTTACTATTATTAATCATTATTTGTGTGTTATTCTTCATGAATAAATAAAATCGTAAATAATAAAATCTAAAACAAATAAAAGAATAAGAACGGAAATTCACTCTGGTTAAGGCTTCCAATAATACTAGAGGTTTTTTGTTTCGTTTTTTTTTTATTTTTTATTTTATTTTTTAACTTTCTTAGTATTTTACTGTCATTGACGATGACAGTTTTTAATTTTATTTGAACAGGGAAGACTGGCTGTTAATGCTCAGCTTTCAGTGCTATTGACGGCGTAGACATCCAAACCATTTTGACTGGGAAGACTGGCAACGATCATTCGCTGCTAGCCTCTCCTAGTCAAAATGTATTGGTCGTGTAGCGCTAAAAGAGCAGCCACGAGTTAAATCAATGCCGTACAACTGGTTAAAAAAAATGGATTTTGACAATTTGGAGGTCAACCGTACCTAAACGATTAATCAACTATCAAAATAGCCTGATTAATCTTATAAACAATTAATAATGGCAGCCCTACTTAGTGTAGTAAAATAAACCCTGGTCCTCCAGGTGTTTAAATAAAAATACTTCCCCAAATTAATCGGGAATGAAGCGAAACAAAAAAAAGCTAAATTAATGAGCTGACCAGATTAGCAGCATTAATGCGAGTACAACGCATCACCCCGACCTTGTTTCGTTTCATTACACCATCCACCAAACAAACACACAAAAAAAAAATCATCCAAGGGCGTCCTGATTGCACCACTGATACGATCACATCGTGAATGTCCTTGTTACCCACAGCCTGTCTGGGAACATGGCATGATTTTCTCCCATGAGGCCCGAGACCAGTTAACGTAACACAATACTGGAGTCCTGAACGTTCTCAAACACACCATACATCCACACACACACACACACGCCCGAGGGCTGAACAGGGATTGCTAGATTGTACTGCTGCAGGGTCAGGTGCCCTTGATGCTGGATCAGGCTGCTTATTTTCACCATTAAAGCTACCCACAAAAACACCATCTTGCTGGTCATTTCATTGGGCACACCTAACAATGCTTAATTTTGATCAACACATTTCACATCAGCAAACCCAAAGATCACCTCATAAAAAGACCCTTACAGCATATGAATGCAATAAATAGCTGACGGTATAAGAATACTGTTGATTTTGTGGAATTGTTTACTCATTCACTGCCACTTATGGCAATAGCTGTCCAATCCATGTTGACTGGGAGGGGTTGGCACCAATTATTCCATAATGCGAAAAGAAGCTGCACAATTTCCATTGGTTTGTATCAGAAATTGTGTCAACCTTCGAGTACGGGTGCACTGATAACAATTTTTTGCCCGTTCATCGATTTTTGAAAAGTCTGACCTACCAATCATGTTTTTTTTTTTCTTCCAAAAACAAAAGCCCATCCATCTTCACCTGCTTATTCGAGGTCGGGTCGTGGGGGCAGCAGGACCAGCATGCACCTTTAATATTCCAATCAAACAATCGAACATTAGCTGTTAAATAAAATGTTTTTTTAATGGCACATGCAGTAGTTCTTTATTTAAAAAAAAAAAAAAAAAATGAAAAGACAATAAAGTTTCTTTACGAACTACTAAATTCTAATTCTATTTATCAAAAATTACAATGCAGCAGTAATTTGGTTTACATAAAAGGTTTAAAAGGACGTCACACAAAAAGTTTGTCACTTTTTACATGCGACTGCCACTTCTGGCTTAAAGTGTAACTGCAGCCTGCGTTAAGCTTGTGTATGGCGCGAATGGCTGCACTGTGCGAGCACGCACATAGAGCAATGAGTGTTTGGTCCATAAGATCAGCACCAGAAACATAAAAAGAGCAAATGTAATTGTTTACTGTTAGTAGCTAGTCTTAACTAGGTTAGGAAAGTGGGCTGAAAAAGTGTTTTTGCAAAGCAGAGACAGCATTGCTGCCGCAGGTACGTGCACAGGCACATGTTCGCCCAGTCTTCAACCTAAAGTCTCTATTGTTCGCCCAGTCTTCAACCTAAAGTCTCTATTGAAGGCAGAGGTAGGCAGTAACGCATTACATTTACTCAGTTACATTTACTTGAGTAACTTTGAGCAAAAAATATACTTCTAAGAGTACTTTTACAAAGCCATACTTTTTACTTTTACTTGGGTAGATTTGTGAAGTAATGCTACTTTTACTCCGCTACACTAGTCGTTACAGTTTTCCTTTTTATTCGAAATATTAGATTTTCCTTTTTTTTTTTTTGCCAGATATGCCAACAGGGGCTCTCCCAGTTTCACCAATGAGACGCCGCAACAATATTCACATGACTCCATTATACCAATAGGACTATAATCTCGCCGGCCAGTTCAATCACATGGAGTCTTTAATGCACCCAAAAAAAAAAAAAGTATCTGTCATAGAGCGTCAATACTACGGTGTGCGAAAATCCTGATTCGATTCGGCCGAGGAAGATTCGAGAACGATTCACAAACATTTAAATTCCGATTACTGAATGAAATATACAAGGTAAAGCGGAACTAAAACACAGTCAGCCCGGTCTTCAGGACGCAATGAGGAACGGACCGAGAGTAAATATCAACTCCTGCCGCTGAATACAAAAACAATAAAACCTAACTGCGGCCGACAGCCACTACAAACAACGCCCAGTTGCTAGTTGCTTCAAACATACGGCCACATAGGGCTATGGTAAATATCACATATATGTAGAACTAGATGCGAAATGACAGACGGTGGCGTTAGAACATGTATAGAGAACTAGATCCTAGATGACAGACTTGCCGGCGTTAGTAAACAGCCGCCATCTTAAAGCAGTACACTTCTCTAGAAGGCTCTGTTGTAGCGAACCTAATTAACTTTTCATCTAAAATACTCCTAAATCGACAAAATCTTGACTTGAATCTATCTTTAAATGATGAAACAGTTTTAAAACATTGACATGTCGAAACTATACAGAAGGGAAATTATGGAATAATGGGAGCAATTTTAACTATTTTAACGGTTGATTCACAACATTAATTAAATGTAGTTTAAAGCTGATGATTTAGAATGGGGACTTGAGTATTTTATTTACTGTTTTTAACTTAACTTGGTACTGAAATAGTAGTTTGGTTTAGCCTGGGAGGATTTTTGAACAATTTTGGAACTAATGTACAAAACATTAAAAACTGGGGAGGGGGGGTGCATCAACAATTGATATATAATCGAATCGGAGCCTCTGAATCGTAACTGAATCGTTAGGTGCCCAAAGATATATATAGTCAACATGACTCGAAAGTGCGGATTTTAACCTTTCAGTTTTTACTTGGCACTGGATATGATCCTTTTAATTTCTATCAATATGAGGTTATGTAATAGCTAGTATTACAGAATAACAGTATGTATGGATAACTTTGTGGTGCGAAAAAATACCATTGTTTAAAAAATTATAATCGAGCATCATAAGCCGTTGCTCACAATGTTACTCATTACTTGAGTATTCTTTTCACCAAATACTTTTTCCACTTGCACTTGAGTATATTTTTTTGGATGCCTACTTTTACTTTTAATTGAGCAATATTATTTTGAAATAACGCTCTTATTTGAGACACAAACAGAAAAATAAAATAAGGAGGAGGCAGACTGAAATGAATCAGTTTTCTTTATCAAACAACTGTTCATAAATACAATCCAAATCCAATTTCAAAGCACACTCTCTTGTACGAGAATTTACAGTTTGAGTTTGTGTTGATATGAGACTGTAAACTGTTATATGAATGGGTTTATGTGTGTGGTTTCTCTATGCAAGGAAATGAGACAACTTTACTATCTGACAATAACTCATGCGCAAACATGCTTCGCCAAAACACAATACAAACGGACACTTAAAACATTGATTAGCATTATCGCTAACTAGCTTAGCACTCTGTGCTAAGTGGTAACGTCTCATCAACAAAGAATACAAACAATACAATTGGCTTCATTTACTCACCTCTGAAGGGGGCACAGTTGATCTAAAAACACTAAAGAGGATCTCACTCGACACGTATACTATTAGTGATACAGTAACCCAACAGCAGCAGCAGTTGCAGCAGTGAACTCTCTCTCTTGCTCTAATAACTGGCACACGCGCGCAGCCTCACATTACACACAAACAAGGACCCAAATGGGACTGTTCATAGCTGCCGGAAAAAATCGATTATCAAATTAGTTGGCAACTAATTTATCAATCGGTTTAATCGATTAGTTATTGCAGCCTTAGCAACTTCACATTTGAGTATGTGTTGCTACATACTTTGTCACGCACCCCGTTTTTGTTTTTTCCGTTGCCCCAAATTAGGAATGCAACCGTAAATTTAGGCTGCAGCCAGATTAGTGGAAAACAGAATGGAGGTTTTCTTTCCCTTAAAAAGATTACCCGGGAGGGGCGAGATGGCAGCCAGGGCATTTAAGAAGGGGGAATTTAAAAAAAAAAAAAAAAAAAAAAAGGACAAGAAGAAAATGGAAGAAGAGCCAGAACTAATGGAGGGAATGCATGGATGCAGTTCAGCCACCTTTTTGGTTATCTTAAATGACTTTGTATCAATATTCATAAATATTAAAGGGGAAAGTTTGATCATTCAAAAAAAAAAAAAGTCACCAAGTTGGTTTGTATTTTCAAGCCTTGCAGACACGTTCCAAGTTGTCCCCCCCTTCGAAGTTTCTTCAGGCGCTTTCCAGGAGAGCTTTGATGTGTATCTGGCCAATGCGCACTATTAGAAGGATTTCCCGAGGCCTGACAGCTCAAATAATATGCTGTGAAATGGCCATGCCAGTGGGCTAAAAGAATGCTGGAAACAGGATTAGGATCATTTTCTGGCAGACCTTGTCACCTTCTCAATTGGCCGAGGTCTCTTTTCTTTCTCGCCATGCTTAAAACCTTTAAGAGAACCATGGAGAGGGGGCAGAGAGAGAACTGCTGAGTGAATGGTACACTGTGATTTTTGTATGGGGAGGTGGACTCTGAGGGGCTCTGTTTGTAGCAGTGCTCCTACGGGGCTTGTACTCAAACTTTACAGCTTTACTTTCCAAGATATTTGGTGCATTCGTACCCTGCTATACAAGACAAGGCAAACACAGTGCTGTGAAAGTTTCAGGTTCGTTTTGATTAGTTTAAGGCCACGTTTACGACGATCTTACGCACTGAATGAACTGATTTTTTCATTCGAAGAAAAAACCTAGGTCATACTTTTAAAAATTTTTTTAAATTTCACTATATAAGAGTAACGGTATACAACCTTTAACTTTTAACTTTGAAATAATGTAAGAAAAAAGCCTTTTTGTTTTTCTTGTTTAAATGAACCCGCACCGAACTGTGATCCTTGTACCGACATATGTACTGAACCATGACTTCAGACAACTTGCACTTCATTCAAACAAATTGTAGTAATGCGCCTCTTCATATCCTCAGTAACGGTAACAGCGTTGCAACGATGGAAAAAGTGACTATTTAAACACTACTGAAAAAATAACAGTTAGAAATGCTGTTATTAACAACACTGGTTTTTCATACACTAGTTAGCTGGGATAGGCTCCAGCACCTCCGCGACCCTCGTGAGGAAGAAGCGGCATGGAAAATGAATGAATGAATGAATGTTCGACTGTCGACGTCATCAGTATATTCACCTCCTTCACTGACAAATTTGAGGATTACTGTTCCAGTACGGAAGTCCGTTGTCATCAAAAGCTTACTTTTTTGTTGTCAACTGTCTAGCGCGTTATCAAGATTTCCACTCGGGATGGCGTTTTCAAATTTCTGCGTTTCCTAACCCCCAAAACGCTATCGCCGTGTAGACGATAACGCTAGCTGGAAAAGATTATGTATCCTCACTCATTTTTGTTAATGAGAACAACTTTGTAGTGAACTTTTCTGGTGTGATAGCAATACGCTTTCACACAGTTTTAATACCTATACAAAGACCAAAAAGCATGATATAAATTGCAGCTGAAGACTTTACAGCAAAAAGGTTAAATCCAATGATATTCATCTTTGATATGGCATATGTCTGTCTCTTGCAGGCTTCTACGCGGTGACTCAACTTCACAGCGCTTCATTGGCCAATTCAATAAAGTCGAGACAGGCGGAATAGCCCGCTAACTGATCTCTAACACTCTGCCGTCTCCTGAGTGTTAAAACATGTAAATTTATGGAAGGGCCCATCGGAAGCACATATTTACAATACGTTTAGGTAATCACAAGCGATGTGAACAAGCACTCAAGGCCCTGGAGATGAAAGCAGTCAATACAAAAATAGTTTTTATGTCTCATTAATTCCCTCTGCATTCTCCAATACATCCCCCTTGTAGCGCAGTAATACAGTAATCACTCACAATCGCTCAGATAATTATCTGCACTCATCTGTGGAATAAAAAAGCGGAGGGGGCAAAAAAAAGAGAGTGGGTTGAGACATCCTATTTTAGCTCTCTGCCTCTTTAATGTTCATCTGGGAGCAGCGTGGCTGTCCAATGTGAATGTGAGGCAGCTCAGTGCTTGGAGCAGCTTAATGACAGCAGCTAGCGGATGACGCTCTGCTAGTTAGACACACACACACCCTTGTACATACACACACACACACACACATCATTTTCATGCTACATTGCTTGGCCAGGAGAACATAAAAGGTCATCTGTGGTGTGATGAGCGGGAGAAAAAAAAGGGAGCGACACTTTTCCCGCACTTACATTAGGGAACATTTCACCTCTGAGTAATGTCAATGCAAAACAGAGATGCTATAATGCAAGGTGCACAGATGGAGACGGTCAAATAAGTCATTGCCTGCATGCTCATTATTAGCTTTTGCCACATTATTAGGCACACATCACACCTGATGGATGGGGAGCAAAAGAAGGTGCTTTATAGTGTAAAGAAATTTGGGCGTGCGTGTGATTTTGTCGTTCCTATCTTTACATGACGACATAAGGATTGATGCTGGATTCACTGCATGGTTTCATAAAAACTTTACTGATAGACCACAGTGGCCTCTAGTGGATAAAGACTATACTATGCAAGGTCAGTTTGAGAAGTTTTTAAATATGCACTTTTTGCTGAGGACGGGACATTAATTAGACCAAACAGATTGCGTAAATTGGGGTCGTCACTCGTCAGGGCCACATTTCTCACAAATATGAACCTAATTAATGGATAGGCTAAATGATCAATGCAAAATAAATCCATATTGGCTTATTCTTTCATATATATTGGTTCAGATGATACACAGTTCGATTCCAACCTTTGTTTTCAAAAACTACAAATGGTAAATGGTGTTATACTTATATAGCGCTTTTCCACCTTTCAAGGCGCTCAAAGCGCTTTACACTATCTCGCCATCTACCTACTGGTGACGCAGCACAGAAACATTTTGAAAACTTGCAGAATGAATGTCTGGATTCTATTAGCAAATTTAAATTGCAGTATTTGAACATAACTTTAATAATATTAATATACACGCTACAAGCTTATTAATCTCTTATTTATCCAGGATATCCAGTAAATCAAAAAAAATAAATAAACATTTGTCTTAAGACCACTCAACATTGTCAGTCTAGATAAAGAAATTAAATATAACAGAAAAAAAAAACTTCTTAGTCAGGGAAATACAAAAAAATAATAATAATGGAGCCTTCCTTCAGGTAAAATACTTCTGCTTTTGTCCACAAGCACGACCAAACGCAACAACAACAACAACAAAAAAAACAAGAAAGCTCCTTGGGGCTGCTTTAAGATTACACATATAAAATAAAAATTAAAATCGGGGAGAAGGGGGTAGATCGATATATTGTTACATTTCTAACAGGCACAAGAAATATTACCATTATTTGTCATATTTTGTAGGAGTGTTATCCCAATCCACTAAAGAGTATCGGGCGCCCAAAAAGGCGGTTTTGGGAGATTTGATCGGGCCCCATCCGGTATTCATGTTTTCGACACTGTTGAGCTCATTGGCTACTGTAAATCAAACCACAAGGCAAGCATGTGTACTGCATGATGACTACTCTTTAGCAATCAATGATAAATCAAGTATTTCTCGAGGACGTACATGCAGGGCCCTATTTAAAACATTTTTTCTTGATTATTTGACTGCTATTTCTTTTGCAAAACTAAGTTACAGTGGGGAGAACAGGTATTTGATTAACTGCCGATTTTGCTGGTTTTCCCACTTGCAAGCCATGTAGAGGTCTGTAATTTGTATCATAAGTTCTCCTCAACTGTGAGGGACGGAATCTAATACAAAAATCCAGAAAATCACATTTAATTTTTAAATAATAAATTTGTATTTAACTGTATGAAATAAGTATTTGATACATTACCAACTAGTAAATATTTCGGCTCTTAGTTCTTTTTAAGAACCCCTCCTGTTCTCCACTCATTACCGGACGTAACTGCACCTGTTTGAACTTGTTACCTGTATAAAAGACACCTGTTCACATCTTCAAACAAACAAACTCCAACCGCTCCACAATGGCCAAGACCAAAGAGTTGTGTAAGGACATCAGGGATAAAATAATAGACCTGCACAAGGCTGGGATGGGCTACAGGAAAGTAAGCAAGCAGCTCCGTGAGAAGGTCACAACTGTTGGAGCGATTATTAGAAAATGGCAGAAGTTCAAGTTGACGGTCAATCTGCCTCGTTCTGGGGCTCCATGCAAGATCTCACCTTGTGGGGCATCACTGATCATGAGGAAGGTGAGGGATCAGCCCAGAACTACACGGCAGGACCTGGTCAATGACCTGAAGAGAGCTGGAACCACAGTCTCGAAGAAAACCATCGGAAACACATTACGCCATCATGGATTAAAATCCTACAGCACACGCAAGGTCCTGCTGCTGAAGTCAGTGCATGTCCAGACACGTCTGAAGTTTGCCACTGACCATCTGGATGATCCAGAGGAGCAATGGGAGGTCATGAAGCCGAGTTTAGACCAAAATTGAACTTTTTGGTCTAAACTCGGCTCGTCGTGTTTGGAGGAAAAAGAAGGATGAGTACAACCCCAAGAACACCATCCCAACCGTGAAACACGGAGGAGGAAACATCATTTTTTAGGGCTGCTTCTCTGCCAAGGGTACAGGACAACTGCACCGTATTGAGGGGAGGATGGATGGGGCTATGTATCGCAAGATCTTGGCTGACAACCGCTTTCCTTCAGTGAGAGCCCTGAAGACGGGTCGTGGCTGGGTCTTCCAGCATGACAACGACCCAAAGCACACAGCCAAGGCAACTAAAGGGTGGCTCTGTAAGAAGCATGTTAAGGTCCCGGAGTGGCCTAGCCAGTCACCAGATCTGAACCCGATAGAAAATCTATGGAGGGAGCTGAAAGTCTGTGTTGCCCGGCAGCAGCCCGAAACCTGAAGGCTCTGGAGAAGATCTGCATGGAGGAGTGGGCCAAAATCCCTGCTGCAGTGTGTGCAAACCTTGTCAAGGACTACAGGAAATGTTTGGTATCTGTAATAGTAAACAAAGGTTTCTGTACCAAATATTAAGTTTGATTTTTGTGATGTATCAAATACTTATTTCATGCAATTAAATGCAAATTATTTAAAAATCATACAACGTGACTTTGTTTTTTTGTATTAGATTCCGTCCCTCACATTTGAAGAGAATTTATGATACAAATTACAGACCTCTACATGCTTTGCAAGTGGGAAAACCAGCAAAATCGGCAGTGTATCAAATACTTGTTCTCCCCACTGTATGTATTATAGCTGTAGTGTTGGAAGGATGTGGGATTTATATATTTATTTAATGTATTTTCATAACACAGTTGGCAGAGAAAGTTTGTTTCAATACAGTTAATTTTGTGAACCAAAATAAACAGTATAGCAATATGCAATACTGGTTGCATAATTTTCAATGGTCTAAAAATATAAAAAAATATACAGATCTTGCATGGAGCCCCAAAACAAGGCAGATTGACCGTCAACTTGAACTTCTTCCATTTTCTAATAATCGCTCCAACAGTTGTTACCTTCTCACCAAGCTGCTTGCGTATTTTCCTGTAGCCCATCCCAGCCTTGTGCAGGTCTATTATTTTATCCCTGATGTCCTTACACAGCTCTTTGGTCTTGGCCATTGTCGAGAGGTTGGAGTTTGTTTGTTTGTTTGTTTGAGCATGTGAACAGGTGTCTTTTATACAGGTAACAAGTTCAAACAGGTGCAGTTACTTCTGGTAATGAGTGGAGAACAGGAGGGGTTCTTAAAAAAAGAACTGAGAGCCGAAATATTTACTAGTTGGTAATGTATCAAATACTTATTTCATGCAGTTAAATACAAATTTATTATTTAAAAATTATACAATGTGATTTTCTGGATTTATGTATTAGATTCCATCCCTCACACTTGAAGAGAACTTATGATACAAATTACAGACCTCTACAAGGCTTGCAAGTGGGAAAACCAGCAAAATCGGCAGTGTATCAAATACTTGTTCTCCCCACTGTAGGTATCGAATCAGAGTCAGATCGGTATTATTAAAATATCATGGAAAAATCCAATCGGATCTGAAGTTTAAAAAATCTATCGGGAGATTCCATGTGTATGTTTGGGGGTGGGGGGGGGGGGGGGGGGGCAGCGCCCGTAAAAAACATGACGTGTCTACTGTTGAACTTCGTGGGCATAGCGTAGCGTAGCAAACAAAGTTCCAAGTTTCTTACCAATCCACTAAAAGCTCCCTATTTTTTTGCATGTCAAAGTTTCCTGCGATTTTATTGTGATTCTTTACATTCACATTCATATGAACATACTAGTACAGGTGTCAAATGTAACCATTCCAAATACTGAGTGTCCCTCCACACAATCAGAGTTCTACGTGAGCCTCTTGAGTTTACACATATATATGGGTCCAAAGTTAGCAGCTAAGTGTGGGATGACCATCTCACCCAGACGGAGGTCAGAAGCGAAGTGGAAGGTATTCTTGAACATGTGCGTCAGGGGGTGCAGGTCTACAACCTAGATGTTGATTTTATTTGGAAAAGAAAGACAAAAAAATCAAAAACATCCTCCATCCATCCATTATCTACAGCTTAATCTGGTGTCGGGTTGCGGGTGAAGCAGCTTGAGCAGAGAAGCCCAGAATTCCCTCTCATTGCACCCAAATGTTCATGTCATTCACAACCCCTGATGGCAATCGATGGCCGATCCATTTGAACCATTAACATTGATTTTAGGTCCATCCGTTAGAGCTGCAATGGTAAATTGACTAACTAGCAACTAATCGATTATCAATTTAATCGACAATTATATTCCTAGGTAATTAACTGTTTCAGTGCCACTGACAATATAGGCTTTCAATTATGTGGCTCTCAATTATGTGGCTCTTATCGTCCTTCTGCTGTGAATTTCAATTAGTATGTAACCAGTAAAAGTCTAACCCATTTGAATTGGGTGGGATGGCAGCGCCAACCCTTCCGGTTAAAATGGATTGGACATCTATCGCCGGCAATGACAGTCAATGAGTTAACAACACCAACCTGTAGGCGCTTTCAAATCAGTGAGCATTCTGGTTCAGGTGCAACTCAAAAAGGGAGGACAAACAGGTTTTGTGCATGAAGTTGCGTCGGATGCCACATGAGGCATTTAAATGGACTGTACTACATAAATCGAAATCAGGACGTATGGCTAATAAACAGTATATGGTACATTCATTAGCTGCCAGCCCTGAGAGTTCAAATGGTTCAGACATCTATTGCAGTCATTGGCAGCCATTGAGTTAATATCTTAGACACTGTTGAGCTATGAAATTGAGCAAATCCTCTGAAAAGCAAAAAAAAATCCCTTATTTTTTAATTTGTATTTTATACATACAGTATATTTTTTAAAAATCTGATAATATTCTTATCAAAGGTGGATAGTAGCGTGTTACATTTACTTGGGGAACTTTCTGAGAAAAACTTCTTAAATCATTTTTACCATACAGTACTTTTTACTTTTACTTGAGTAGATTTGTGAAGAAGAAACATTACTCTTACTCGTCTACTTTGGGCTACACTAGGGTCATTACATTTATCCTCTTTATTTTACATATTAACTTTTTTTTTTTTTTTGCCAGAGATGCCGACAGTAGTGCTACCAGTTTCACCAATGAGATATTGCAACAATAAACACATGACTCCATTATACCATTCACAGGTAACAATGTTTATTCTCCACTAGAGGGCACTCATGCTCTTTGGACGGGTAATGGGTCGTATCATTATAGTCTAAATTTGATGATTTTTGTGTCGTCTTTTTGGCATAATACGGTCATGTAACTGACTCAGCAATGTTCCCCAACCATCGGGCTGGGGACCGGTACCAGTCCTTGGCGCATTGTCCCCAACCATCGGGCCGGGGACCGGTACCAGTCCTTGGCGCATTAGGTCTCGGGCCGCAGAGAAATAATAAATAATTTGTTAACGACCACAATCTGGCCTGTGCCTCTTGACTAATCTGTGTACAGATTTACGTACGTCACCCTTTAGTGATTGGCCAACATTGCTGTGGTGTTTCTATACCTACAGCAGCCCTGCATCAGTTAATGTAAACAGTAATGTTAGCTGATGTTGGATGTGTGCTGCGGGTGGTGACGTCTTTGGACAGCTTTTTTACAGGGAAAAGGCTACCTGTTGAGCCAGAAGAGGATCCTACAACCATGTCCATTCTGCATAATCTGACACCTTTTTAAAACGATATCTCGATTCCTGGCATGAGCGGCTTGATAACCTTTTGGGATGCAAAGTATCATGATATATCACCATTTCGATATTTTGTCACACCCCTAATAATAGCAGTTTATACAGATGAAGTTTGCTGAGAAAAAATATATACCATTATATTAAAAAAAGACTTGGTAAACTGTTACTCACAAAGTAACTCATTATTTGAGTATTGTTTTCAACGAATACTTTTTTACTTGTACTTGAGTAAATTTTGGATGGCTACTTTTACTTGAGTAATATTATTTAGACATAATGCCACTCTTGGGTAAAATTTTTGGCTACACTACCCAGCTCTGATTCTTATTTTACTGTTTATTTATTTAAAACTGTATGTGAAATTAAAACATTACACTAAAATAAAAATTGAAAAAATGTTAATATTTAAAATTTATATGAAATTAAAACATTACATTAAAATAAAGAAATTAGAAAATGTTCATTATAATAATTAAAAATGTATTTTAAAGATCTATTTCATTAAACTAAACAAAAAACAGTAACAGTCTGATTTCTGAAAAATGCAGATGTTGAAATTTGAAAATAATTAAAAAAAAAAAAAATCAAAATCTGATAACTGCAAGTATCAGCTTTTGTTTAGGAAAACAATTATAGTTAAAATAATCATTTATAGCAATTAGCAGCCCTAATCGAAGTCAATGAGTTAATATTTGAACTTTGTGCTCCTGTGCTGTGTGCCTTTTGGTTCATACTGACCTGAAGCTGGATGCCATAGTTCTCATGTGCCAACTGGATGGCTTGTTCAACCACGCCAACATTCTGGATTTGAGAAAGCGTGCATGTGGAGTAGACGATCTCACCACCTGGACGCGCTGCCACCAATCCTGCACTGCAAGTTGACAAATATTTCTTCAATTTAGAAACTCTTACACTAAAATGTACAGTGGTGTATATTATTTATTTATTTATTTTTTTTTTTAACTTGCGTAAACTTGGCATATAAACTCATGGTGTCGGCATATTCGAACCTATAAGCCCATTTAAAATAAAATGAGCGTGTAATGTGCTTACAGCAGTAGCTGCAGCTGTAATTGCGGCAGACGTCGCCTCTCGCCCATTCTGTTCTTACTAAATATGTTGTTGTCATCTTCCATGAGTGAATGTCGGTCTGTGGTACAGGGAACATCAACGAGCACCTAAAATAACGCCATGGGACAATAAGTTAGCAGTAGTATTGTACATGAATAAATGCCAAGAAATGAAAATCCAAAGTCATACTCTGTCAAAAGTATTCTGCTCTATTTCGCCCCATTTGGTGCCATCTAAGGAAGTGATGCGTAGATTCTTATTGGTCAAAAGCTCTTTAGGTACGTAGCTGTGGAGCACCTTCCTTAGCCGTAATGTCCGAGAGACAGAGGAGTCATTCAAACACAAAAAACCTGGAAAGAAAAATTGCAAATGGTTAATTATGATACATCACAATATCACTATCAAGCGTCACTTCCACCAATATAAAAGTGCCATTTTAACCAAATAGAGTGGTTTTACTACTGCAACCCTAACCCTAAACCCTACATAAATATTCTTGAAAAAATATTTAAGGGGTTTAGTTCCCCTTTAGCCCATTATAGGGCAAGTGAATATATTTGATAATTAATCAAATCTATAAAGAGCTGGCATAATTGGACTTTACATTTTGGGTCATGTAGGCCACAGCCTAAATGACCCACAGTGCTATGTCCACATATGTGGATGCCAGGTCGCAATTACAATTATTTTATGTGTGTATATATAAATGGCGGAAAACACAGACAAGGGTGAAAAATATTTATATATGTCGCCATAGCAGTTTCATAGCGCATTAAGCCCCCGAACTATTTTTAATTTGTCCGTTTTACCCTGGAGATCCCCGTTTACAGACACCGCACAACCGCTTTTGTTTCAACCCAGTCATAAAAAGAAGGCAAGTAATTATATTATTTGAAATGATATTTTAGATGATAATCGATCCAAACAAAGAAAAAAAAAAAAAAAAAACCTTGTTATATTACCATGTTTCACCCATAAATCCCCAAAAAGTCCGTCTGTGGCCATTCACACCTGTGCCTTGACACTTGGTGATACATGCTACACTGAGTTTTTGGATCGAAATAAGGTAAGTACGCGATAATATCTCGTGAAAATCATGGTGCCTTTAATTATGCTCTCTCATGCTCTCACCTCAAGTTAGGGTATAGGGGTTTAATTTTTTTTTTTTTTTTTTTTTTTAATTTAAATGCCTTCCTGTTCAAATTTTTCTTCCCCCGGAAAATTGAGATTTTAAGCTTTCCACTGAAGTATCACACATGCACATGGGACAATTTTGAAATTTGGCCAAATTGGGGGTGTCAGAGTGGAATTTCAAGTCGCCTGAGCGTTTTCCAATACATACAATACAATCCGATACAATAATAAATAAAATGTTAATTGAAAAAATATAAATGAATAAAACCAAATACATTGTCTACTGTGTAAAGTTTTTTTTTTTTGTTTTTTTAAACTTATTTAATGTTATTTAACTCATTGTCTGCCATTGACAATGATAGACACAATTCAATTGAAATGGGAGGATTGGCTGTGAATGCTCCTCTTTCAGTGCCTATGACTGCGTGAGACGTCCAATCCATTTTGACTACTTGACTACTATTTGAGTGGCGTATCACAATTTTTGTTGCCTATAACATGCAGTCCCAAAGTTATTCATAGTTCAAAGGATTTTGGGGGGAAGCGGGAGACCCCATACATAAAATTATTTTACCAATGGCCTGGCTTTGGAGTAAAGCCAGTGTCTTTCCTCCTGGGGCAGCGCAGAGGTCCAACAGGGTGTGACCCTCATGAACATCCAGGGCAAGGCAAGGTAACACTGATGCCGCATCCATCAAGTAGTAAGATAATAATCCATATGCGTCTGGTCTTAAGAGAAAACAGATTTGTGATTCACAAAGATGCATGCTTCGTAGAATTAATGCTATTCAGTCATATTAGTCTCACCTAGCTGGTTTGAATCGTGTGATATCACCTCTTGGAAAGACTAAGCATTTGATGTTTGGGCTGAGGCGTGGTGCTGCTAATTGATGCTGCCCAATAACATCACATTTTTCCGCAGCTGTTAAAGTGGAATTTTCACTGACTTCCACTTCTGTCTCTCTCTCCTTGCATGAATGCTCTGGATGAATGATGTCGACATATAGCAAAATATAAAAGAAAGAAAGAAATTAACCCTGCGAAATATCATTTGTTGACTAGTCCTAGAGCATTGGTTGCACAACTACCTTTTGTGACCATATCAGAAACAAAGTCTCTGCATCCTTGAGAAGTAAGATCTTCCTCAAAATCATGGGTGCAGAAATTGTTCAGCAGAGCTCCATACTTTCTCTCTGAGAGCAGGGCAACTCGAACAGATGGCCAGAGCTGACCCAGCTGACTGCTGTAGGTCACGTCAAAATGTTGCAGGGCTAAACTAGTTGGAGGGTGCTTGGGGCGGGTAGCAGCCTTGAAAGAATATGTATGTATACACGGTCAAAACGTTTTTTTCCCTTTGAAATGTTTTTGTTGTTGTTACATTGACTCCACCATCAGTTGACAAGACCGCTCCCACAGACAGTGCGCCACGCCTTCCCGTAGGGGGCAGACCCAGGCAGAACGTTGAGTTGGCGTTCACTGTGATAAACTCAAACAAACGCTTCGTTCTAACGCCGGATTTAGTTGGAAATAGGATGAAGGCTTTAGCATACAAGCAGACAGGAGTGTCTCAAGAGTGATTTGGTACAGGATTCAAGGTAATTATTATATTAAATAGCACCATGGCATGCACTTTGAAATGTGGAAAAAAACAACAAAAACATCAATGGATAAAATTAGTCTAAGTTTGGCCTGAAATTTTTACATCAAATTAATAATAACGATCTAGACCAGGGGTGTCCAAACTTTTTGTGAAGGGGGCCAGATTTGGTGTGGTAAAAATGTGGGGGGCCGATCTTGACTGACGTCCTTTATGTAGAACAATATGTTTAAGCAAATTTTAGCAAGCCATTCTGTGTGTCACATTTACTTTATTATTGTTTTTTTAATTATTAAATTCAACAATCCCGCAACTAGCCTTTGTGGAGTCCTCTTTCATCTCTCGGGCTCTTGCGAAATACTGTTGCTGTAAAATTAAACTAACTTCAAGTTGCTTCAATTTCCCGCTACGCATCTTCCCTGTTATCTTGTCGTACATGTCAGCGTGTCTAGTTTGGTATATCGCCTCACAGTGAACTCTTGAAAAACAGCGACTGTCTCTTTGCAAATGAGGCAGACACAGTTGTTGTGTATTTTAGTAAGGAAATAGTCCAAATTCCACCTGTCCTTGAAGCGTCGACCGTCGCAGTCAACTTTTTCTGTTGATTGTCGCCATTTTAGAAAATTGGGAGTAAAGGGTCACACGGGGTAATGTTGCTTAGAATACAGCTGCCTTTTAGTGGGTAAATGAGAAGCAGCATTTAGTGTGTAAGCTACTTCATATGCTGGTAGCAGTACTGCTGACCAATTTATTAGGTATGTGTGCGGGCTAGACGTCATTGATTTTATGACAGAGGCTAGGGGCCAGATGAAATTTGACAACGGGCCACATTTGGCTCCCGGGCCAGACTTTGGACATGCCTGATCTAGAATGTTTTACGTTCATATCTATAGAAATTCCGTGATTTAAGCATTTATTCAAAAGAATGTTCAACTTAAAAAGCTCTTGGTTTCATGACGGTCGCCATGTTGGATTACAGAATACCATAACTTTTGCTTGAAATATTTACGTAAAATGAATGATCACCGCCCGTATATAGCTATTCACCAAGAATGTAGACTGTTTTACGCTCTATAGAATCTAGATCTAGAATATAGATCTATAGAAATTCCACAGTTTAATCATTTATTTACATGAATTTTGAACATAAAAAGCTATTTGTTTTGTGACGGCTGCCATATTGGATGTTGTATCTCTACACAATAGCGGAATTCATTCTAAACAAGTTGTGATTCTATATAGAAAAATACTAATTTTGCTTTGTTGAGTAAAATGAAGATGATTTTGCGTGCTTTCCTCAAGTATTAAGTTTCCGATGTGAGAATTGTGTGATTTATTAGCTGATGAAAACGTGCACTAAATTAAAAAAAAATTAAGTTAATGTTTTGGGCAAAAATATACATCATATGTTAAATATTGGCTTTTATCCTGAAAATATAGATGATTATCTCTGCATTTGGTTATTTTTGTGAATCTTGCGTAAACGTTAAGAATGTTACAGCCATTTTAAGTTTTGTTTAACTTGTATAAAAAATAATTAACCGGGATTTCGTTAGGGAACAAATTTGAATTTTTTTTTTTATGTCGCTGCTAATGGAGACTCATATTTGCCTAGTTTTTAGTGTTAGGTCGCTAGCGGCTTTGGTTTTGAAAATATCTGAATTTTAAGTTTTTGAAAATTGCCCACCTACAGATCGGCTTCGGGCCCCGTCGACTGATAGTGAAGTCTATGGTTGCTAAATGTTTTACGTAAATTGTTTGAGAAACGGAACTTTTTAAAATCTTATATCATGTCCTGTTGGTTGACTGTGACTTGAAAATCAGCAATTCCCTGTCACTATACTACATTCGTGTTTTACGAGATAATCATGATCATTACATTTCAATGTTGTTTTCAAAGTACTTTTTATTTAGTACAGTACTGCTCGTTTCTGTACATGCAACAAGTAACAAATCACAACAAATCCAGCAAGCTCCTGCTGATTGGTCTGCTTGATTTCTTGCCAGGAAAATAACTCATGTTTATTAGTGTATGCCAGCGACGTATTGTGAACAGCATAAAAACTACACACTTTTCATTTATTTGGCAAAGGTAGGCTACAATGAACATGTGCGACTATCTTTATAGTTAACATTTTCAGTACGTTCTTGACAGCTGGAAACATCACTTCCTCGTCAAATTCCAGGTAATTCACCGAATACCACTTATAATAGCATTTACGATATTTTCCACGTACCCATTTTTCTTTGATTCGATGTCTCCTGGACGTAAAACACCTTAAATCTCTAATTTTTCCCATTAATAGTCTGGCATCTAAGCGCAGCGCCATTTTCTCAGGTACGTCGGTTTCTTCTGTCCGACATTGCTCTAACGTCTCCAAACAACGTTCCAGGCGAAACACGTAAGAGTAGGTAGGACTATAAGAAACAATCTCGGAATTTGATTGGGTTATAGCAACATCAATCAATGTAGTTTACCAATAACAAAGCGTTTCCGGTTTGCGCTCTCAACATTTCCTGCGAGTGACCGACCCTGACGTCCTCGACGGATCACTGCTGTAGCAGGCACGCTATAATTTGAGTCATTTCTGACAAGTTTTGAGGCAATTAAAGGGCAATAATTATGGTGTTCGAACGAAAAATGCTGACCTACGGCGACCCCGAAGATGAGGTAAATTGAAAAATATAAGATATGCCCGTAGGGTGGGTGTTTATGACTCTGTAAGGTTATGCTCATTGACAAATGTGGTGGTAGGTGAAACCGTGCCGAATGAAATTCAATGTAAATTTGTAAATTACATACAATATTTAGGGTAGTGATATTACGACAGTGACTCAAACTTGTAAATATGTACATTTAAACATCTTATTAACGATTGATTTATTAATCCCACATCGTTCATCAAGGATGTTTACCATCTCATTTAATATTTACGTTCTTTTTTGATGCACTTAGGAAATATTTAGTGGTTTTTTTTTTTTTTTTTTTTTTTTAATCTTACTGTCACTGACCAGGAGGATGATGCCCCTGAAGAAGAAGAGGAGGAAGAGGAAGAAGAAGCAGACTTGGTGGTATGTTCTAATTTTTAAATATTTTCTATTTCTGTATCAGTATGGGACTTTTCTTTAAAAAAAAAAAACAACAACAACAAAAAACACACAGACACAAGCTTCCCCTGTAGTCACAAGGACTCACCATCTTAGGTATTTATAGGCGTGACAGAATGAACCATTAATTCATTTGAGTCTTCAGGTCGTGATTTGATATTGGTTTAAATGCTTTATTTATTGTTAAATTTGTCATTATCATGAATTTAATATTTAATATTTTAATTCAACCGGTTTGTCCATGAAACCCTTTGGGATCCTTTGGTGATTTAGTACCAGGAGGTGAATCTATTGAAAGGATTGATATCTTAAAATACTCCTGTTTGGATTGCATTTTTTGTGTTTTCAAATAAGTATCGTAACGCCTTCCAATTATACACACACACACACACACACACACTTTTATTGAAAAGACATGGGGGGGGGGGACAAACTCAGGGCCTTAAAAGACCCCCAAAAAGCCAAGTATCGCTGCGACAGTTTGGTTTAACAATGTGTTATTACAAGTTACTTGATTATATTATTATTAGAGATGTGCGAAATTTCAGATTCTTAGATTATTCGCGTTTCGGCCGTGGAAGATTCGTGAACGATTCACAAACATCCATATTCCGATTATTGAAATATGTCAAGTGATCCGAAACTAAAACACAGTCAGCGCTGTCTTCGGGACGTAATGAGGAACGGACAGAGCGTAAACATCATGCTTGTCAATACCCGGGTAATGACAATGCGTAACTCACGGCTCTGGCTCGAATCATGCTGGAAGATTAAAAAAATAATAATAATAAAAAAAATTTTTTTTTAATCAAGTTAATTACAACTTAAAAATTAATCACAATTCAAACCATCTATAAAATATGCCATATTTTTCTGTAAATTGTTGGAATGGAAAGATAAGACTACATACTACAACAATAAATCAACAAGATGGCATTATTATTAACATTGTTAAAGCGATCCATGGATAGAGAGGCTTGTAGTTCTTAAAAGAAATTTTAGTACATACATATAGAAATTTTAAATTAAAACCCTTCTTAATGTTTTCGTTTTAATAAAATTTGTAAAATTTTCAATCAAAAAATAAACTAGTAGCTCGCCATTGTTGATGTCAATAATTACACAATTCTCACGGTGCTAAAACCCATAAAATCAGTCGCACCCAAGCGCCAGCAGAGGGCGACAAAATACCAAAAAAACAAGTAACAAGTGGACATTACACTGTACTGTCATTTTAATCTGTTTGAGCGGGGCATGTGTGTTAAATGCATCAAATATTTTAACGTGATTAATTTAAAAAATTAATTACCACCCGTTAACGCGATAATTTTGACAGCCCTTAAAAAAAAAAAAAAAAAAAAAAAAAAACTTGTGTAATGCAGACAGCCGCTAGAAACTACGCTCACATAATGCTATGGTAGATATCACATGTATAAAGAACTAGATTGGAATTGACGGACTTGCCGGTGTTATTAAACAGCCGCCATCTTAAAGCAGTAGACTTCCCTGGACGGCTGTTGTAGCGAATCAACCAAGCGAACCTAGTTTTTATCTAAAATACTCCTATATCCTATATGTAAAGCACTTTGAATTGCCTTTTGTTGAATTGTGCTATATAAATAAATTTGCCTTGCCTTTGCCTTGCCTTGCCTATATCGGCAAAATCTTGACTTGAATCTATCTTTAAAACTGTTTTAGAATGTTCACATGTCGAAAGTAGACAGAAGGGAAATTATGGAATAGAATAATGGGATCGATTTTAACTATTTTAACGGTTGATTCACAACATTAAATTAATTGAATGTTGTTCAAAGCTGCTGATACAGAATGGGGACTTGAGTATTATATTTATTGTTTTGAAGTGTTAACTTGATACTGAAATAGTGGTTTATTTAAGCCCTGCTAGAGGCTTTTTGTAACTAATGTACGAAACATTAAAAAAACGCTAATAGCTTTGGGGGGGGTCATCAATAATCGATACATAATCGAATCGTAGCCTCTGAATCGTAATCGAATAGTTAGGTGCCCAAAGATTCCCACCTCTTATATTTCATGACTTTCCTCTCCAGGACCCCTTAGAAACAATCCGTGCCAAGTGTGAGGAGACTGAACACTGCGTGCACTACAAGGAGCGTCTAGAGCTGTGCGAGACCCGTGTCAACTCCAAATCCAACACGACAGAAGAGTGCACAGAAGAGCTTTTTGACTTTCTGCATGCGCGTGACCACTGTGTAAGTGTGGCACATGATGAGAAAATAGAAATTAGGCACTCTAAATGATGCTATTTTTTTGTACAGGTATCACACAAGCTGTTCCACAACGTGAAATGAGCTGCAGCTTTTTGAATCGACATAACTGCAATGACTGTAAAATAAATAGGAGTACTTGCAAATTGTTATTCTATATTAATACATATTGTATGAAGATCCTCTGCTTGAACACACACACCATCTATTATGTACAAGGCAGTTTGTACATAGTCAATGAAACCCTGTGTGTACAGAATGCATACTTTTGAAATGTAGTCAGTTCATAACGAAAGGAACATTTCTGTTATTGCAGGATTGTGTTGTGGTATTTTCTCTCATTATCAATAAATAAAATGTCTTTGTTTACCAGGTCATCACTGTTATTGGGCTGTTTAAAAAGACATTGGAGAGCTGTTAAACTAGGTTGGACAATACATTAAACATTTAGGAAGACTACATTTTTGTACAACTTGTTGCAAGGCAGAATTCAGAGGACAATGCGACTTGATTCCCTGCTTGCTGTTAACAACTGATAACACTGGCAGGCTGTGCATTTAAATCCTGCTAAAACTGAAGTATCTGGAATTATTTCAGTTAAATTACCGATTTGTATTTTTTAAAAGAAAGTATGGTAAAATACGTCAAGATTTTTTTCCTATTAAATGGAAATTTGAATCGTAAGTCTTAATGTTTTTTTCATTTTGTAATGATGGATTAATATATATTAAGTTTGAGAACGATAAACCGATACGACCGAATATCCGGTTTTACAGGTGAGTGATACAGATGTATCGATAGTGAAGTTACCATTCGACAGTTTTTAGCCATTAAATATTCAATGAACCGATAGTAGAGATACATTCGGCTATCGCGAGCACAATAATTTGCTTCTAATGCCTAGTTCAATGCATTGCTTAATATAATAATTTAGCTTTTACTTCACATGCTGCACTTGTGTCATTCACCACACAGCACACTTTGATCGAGACCGCACGCATAATATAATATGGACAAGCACTACTCACAGTCGTGGCTGCCTCAACTTCCCATGCATTTCGGCAGAACCGCTACTAGTCGCCGTCATTACCCCATCATCACCGGCGTGTCATAACAACGCGAGAGCTAACGAAACCACTGTAACGCACGCTCTGTAGCATTTTCTTCACAGCCCAGAACGAAACTAGTAGTGGCTGTCATTACCCGACATGCTCAAACAATGGACAGTGTGATCACCGACGCCAGCGACGTGCAGCGATTGATTTTCAACGCACCCAGGAAAACAAAAGTCGGACTTTGAAGTGATGAAGGCAGCCAGATCTGTTTGCATGGGACAGAGCTTGTGTGAAGTGTGGAGCGGTACAGAGATCGTGAGTTTTTAACCCTGAAAAATAAACCACTACAATGGTGGAAAGGATGGCATATTGTTTGCACGAAACGCAGTCTACTTAAACATGAACATGTGGATTAGTTGATCTTCCTCAAGAAAAATCTGCCCTTCAAAAAAGATATGGACAGTGACGAGGAATAAAAAATGAGGAAGCACAGGCATAAGTGGATGACTTTGATGTGTGTTAGGTTAAAGTAATGATTATTGACCTGTCTGTCTAAAATGCTATGTTGTTACTCCCCTAATTATACCAGTCGTAAAGCATAATTTATCATTTATTTATAACACTAGCAGGTTTAATTTTTTTTCTTGAGCTGCTGCACATAATTAATATTTTTTGTTTGTAAGATGTTTACGTTGAAAGTGTGCACTTAAATTACTTACCTCTTGGGTTAAAAACCAGGAAATACAGCAATTAAATTACTGCACTTTATTGTTGTCTGTCACTGGAGTTTTATTATCAATCCCATCCAACAAAATGATGGTCATATAGTAAGCCTTTTTTTTTTTTTTTTCCATAAAAAAATAAAACAACATTGGTATGAAATTTTGTTGTTTAATTTTGCTATATTAGAAATGTGGCCTTTTTATATGTTTAAATTACTGTACAAACACACAACAAATATTTACTATTGTATCGTTTTTACTCTAGCGAACCGTATTGTTCTCACACTGTGTCAAATCGTATCAAATCGCTCGGCCTTAAAAATGTATTGTTATTTTTAATCGAATCGTAAGCTGTGTATCTAGATACATATCGAATCGGCTTCATGCCAGAGATTCCCAACCCTAATATGTATGATAAAACATTTCAAAATATCAGTAAAAAAACTTTATTTAAAACAACCACAATACAGTAGAGGTAAAATGTCGACGTTTAAAAACATTACATTTTTGAACACATGATGGCAGTGTGACTTCAAATATCATTGGTGGAGGCTTGTAGCAAAGTGCATTATGATTATTATGGTTCAGAGTTGTCCAGTATTCTCACCACAAGTTCTCTTTGTTACTTATGTCAGCATACTCATCAATAGAAGTCTGCGGGCACATACAGTAGGTTAATGAGAAAAATGTTTGCAATCATGTTATATAGTGCACAGCACAAAAAATATTATTCCAACACTTATTGGCTGTCATTGACATCAAATGGATTGGACGTCTATCACGGTCAGTTGCAGCCAATGGGTTAAAAACTGAAAAAAGTTGGTGTTCTTTACCCACCTGCATCAGCAGCCGCTCCTTTTTCAACTTCATATAGAAGGCAAGTACGTCCGGGTCTGCTCGAACAACGCGGGGGTCAAAGTCCATAACCCGCAGGCCCTCCAAACTCCGAGCCCGAGACAGGGCCACATAAGCCTGGCCGCTCTCGAACACACGTGCCAAAGAGATTTCCACACAATCTAATGTCATTCCCTGAAAAAAGGAAACATTCATTTATTGGACTGCATATGCTTGTAGTCAACAGAGTGGACTCGTCATCTTCTGCCCAGTACTCCTCACTAATGTCATTTCCTCTGAAGGGATGCATGCATGCTACAGATTAAACATTACTGACATGGAGGTTGTGACAAATGAACTCAATTACCCTGGGGGCAATCTCCCTTTTTCACGTTTGGTCTCAAACCAAATCTATTGCATAGTGAGGTCAGGATATTGAAAATTCCTGTCAAGAGAGAGGAATGATTTGTGAATGGTGAATCCCACGTGACAGCGAGACACGATAGCTTTTTCCAGGTCGTAAATGCAGTATTTCATTGAGCTCTGGCAAATGAGCATTACGTTGTTTCAACACATTCACCAAACAAATATTTCCTTATTAAATTCATTCCATGTTTCTTTTTGTTTTTAATTGGGTAAGTAACATTATGTCCAACAATAACCATTTAATTGAATGTAAAGAATTTAAGTGAACGAATCATGATTAAAAACTGCATTTTGATATGCATCCCTTGGCAATGAGGGAGCAGTATAATTCAGTCATGCAGACAAACAAAGAATAATTCATAAATAAGAGTTAAGATACTAGTATTTGTTATTTCTCATGGACAGTGGCGGTTTTAGGGGTGGGGCCACATGGGCACTGGCCGCACCTCTCATTTGAGTGGCCCTTGAAGTGCCTCTGCTCCCATTTTACCACAAAGCATGGCAATAGGTGAATCATTTTCTGATGTGTGAGAGACTGTTGTTTTTAGGCAAGGCAAGGCAAGGCAAGGCAAGGCAAATTTATTTACAGTGGGGCAAGTAAGTATTTATTCAACCACTACTTGTGCAAGTTCTCCCACTTGAAAAGATTAGAGAGGCCCGTAATTGTCAACATGGGTAAACCTCAGCCATGACAGACAGAATGTGTAAAAAAAAAAAAAAAAAAAAAACAGAAAATCACATTGTTTGATTTTTAAAGAATTTATTTGCAAATCATGGGGGAAGATAAGTATTTGGTCAATACCAAAAGTTCATCTCAATACTTTGTTATGTACCCTTTGTTGGCAATAACAGAGGCCAAACTTTTTCTGTAACTCTTCACAAGCTTTTCACACACTGTTGCTGGTATTTTGGACCATTCCTCCATGCAGATCTCCTCTATAGCAGTGATGTTTTGGGGTTGTCGTTGGGCAACACGGACTTTCAACTCCATCCTCACTCCGTGGTGTCAAAATGATAACAAGAACGGTGAGTAAAAATCCCAGAACCACAAGGGGGGACCTAGTGAATGACCTACAGAGAGCTGAGACCACAGTAACAAAGGCTACTATCAGTAACACAATGCGCCGTCAGGGACTCAAATCCTGCACTGCCAGACGTGTCCCCCTGCTGAAGAACGTACACGCAGGCCCGTCTGCGGTCCGCTAGAGCGCATTTGGATGATCCAGAAGAGGACTGGGAGAATGTGTTATGGTCAGATGAAACCAAAAAAAATAACTTTTTGGTAGAAACACAGGTTCTCATGTTTGGAGGAGAAAGAATACTGAATTGCATCCGAAGAACACCATACCCACTGTGAAGCATGGGCGTGGAAACATCATGCTTTGGGGCTGTTTTTCTGCAAAGGGACCAGGACGACTGATCTGTGTAAAGGAAAGAATGAATGGGGCCATGTATCGAGAGATTTTGAGTGAAAATCTCCTTCCATCAGCAAGGGCATTGAAGATGAGACGTGGCTGGGTCTTTCAGGATGACAATGATCCCAAACACACAGCCAGGGCAACAAAGGAGTGGCTTTGTAAGAAGCATTTCAAGGTCTTGGAGTGGCCTAGCCAGTCTCCAGATCTCAACCCCATAGAAAATCTGTGGAGGGAGTTGAAAGTCTGTGTTGCCAAACGACAGCCACAAAACATCACTGCTCTAGAGGAGATCTGCATCAAGGAATGGGTCAAAATACCAGCAACAGTGTGTGAAACGCTTGTGAAGAGTTACAGAAAACGTAGGCCTCTGTTATTGCCAACAAAGGGTACATAACAAAGTATTGAGATGAACTTTTGGTATTGACCAAATACTTATTTTCCACCATGATTTGCAAATAAATTCTTTAAAAATCAAACAATGTGATTTTCTGCCCCCCCCCCCCCCCCCATTCTGTGTCTCATAGTTCATGTTTACCCATGTTGACAATTACAGGCCTTTCTAATATTTTCAAGTGGGAGAACTTGCACAATTAGTGGTTGACTAAATACTTATTTGCCCCACTGTATACAGCACAATTCAACACAAGGCAATTCAAAGTGCTTTACATCACATGAAGATCATAAAAATCACATTAAAATCAATAGAAAATAAAAACAAAGACAATCAAAATAGGAAATAAAATTAGACATAAAAATCACATTTAATCACGAATAGAATAGAATAGAATAAAATAAATAAATAAATACTACTACTACTGCTAATAATTGAATTCAGCAATGGAGATAAGCACAAGAGGAATAGAAAGCAAATAGATTGAAATATATAGGGCAGAAAACACTCAGGTGACTTGAAATCTGCTCTGAGACCCCTAATTTGGCCAACTTTCAAAATTGTCCGATGTGCATGTGTGATACATCATTGGAAAGCTTAAAATCTCAATTTTCTGGGGGAAGAAAAATTTTGAACTGGAGGGCATCATTTCTATAAAAAAAAAAAAAAAAAAAAAAATTTAAAAAAAAAAAAGTTTTTTAAACAGCAAAACCCTATCTGGAGGTGAGAGCACGCGAGAGCAGAATTTCAGACGCCATGACTTTAACGAGATATTATCGCGTACTTACCTTGTTTCGATCCAAAAACTCCATGTAGCATGTATCACTGAGTGTCAAGACACAGCTGTGAATGGCCACAGCTGGATTTTAGGGGGATTTTAATAGTGAAACATGGTAATATAAAAAGGGTCGCGATGCAGAAATCGCAGACATCAAGGCAAGAGATTTTCTTTTTCATATATTTACCCTTTTAAATTTGTAAAAAAAAAAAAAATTCTTTGTTTGGATCGATTATTTAATATCTAACATATCGGCGAAAATGCGACAGTTACCCCAAAAAAATAAAATAAAAAAATACAATTAGGCAATAGTTATGAGGTAGATATCCGTGCCTTTTTTACAAACGCCATTTTTTCATGGTGACATAATTTGTTTAAAAGTTTAAAATATGTGACTGAATCATTGTTTTAAAGTTGTTTTTTTTTAAACGAAATATGAGACCTCAATTAATGATTCTAAGCTAAAAACGACAGACATTTTGAATAATGAATATAATTAATTACCTTCGTTTTATGGCTGGGTTGAAACACAAGCGATTGCGCGACGTCTGTAAACGGGGGTTTTCAGGGTAAAACAGACAAATTAAAAATAGTTCGGAGGCTTAATTCGCCATGAATCTGCTATGGCAGCATATAGACATACAGTATTTTTCTTTCAAACACAACAGTTTTTTTGGCTTAAAATACAGCAGTTTATTTTAAAGAGGGTTGCAAGAGCAGAAACTGCTTTTTCAGTCTTGTCTGGGTTTTCTGCTATAGACAGTTATGGATATGCAGTGCTAAACAAAAGCGTTTTAGCCCTGATTTAAAGGAGCTAACAGTTTGAGCATACTTCAGACCTTTAGGTAAGGTTTTAGAGTAATGCTGAACGATATATCATTTGAATATCGTCATGGCATTGTGCGGATGCGCAATACTCGCATCGCAAGGACGTGCGATATATATATATATATTAGGGCTGTCAAAATTATCGTGTTAACGCGCGGTAATTAATTTTTTAAATTAATCACGTTAAAATATTTGATGCAATTAACGCACATGTCCCGCTCAGACAGTGCCTTTTGGTAAGTTTTACAGCAAGGCTTTTTGTGCTGCAGCACAACAGCGAACTCTTGTGGTCGCTTTGCGACATGGTTTAGTTTTTTTCTTGCCAGTTCATATGGCTGCACGACGTCTCGGGTTGACGCCTACGTTGTAATGTTGCGCTTATATGATCCTTGGACAAGATTTGTCCGTAAGTATGGTTGTTGTAAAGAATGTACATATTATGTTAGGAAGCAAAATGTTCTATTTTTTGTATGAGACGCTTTTTGTTTATGTTTAGTGAACCTGTATAGCGTGCTAAGCTAGCGTTGTTGCCAATGCAATGCTTGTGTACTTTTTTTTTTGTAGTTTTATGACGGTCTAAAGAGGACAATGGTTTGAGGCTATTTTATTAATAAATCAGATGAAAAAGGAAGAAGTCTGATTATTAAGGCGTCGTTCACTAGCTGTCTAGCTTTGGAAAAAGTAGACGCTTCGGAGTGAGGACAGCATAGACAGATTTAAATGACAGTAGAGTGAAATGCCCACTCCAGTCCTTATGTACCGTATGTTGAATGTAGTGGGGAGAACAAGTATTTGATACACTGCCAATGGATTTTCCCATTGGCAGTGTATCAAATACTTGTTCTCCCCACTGTACAGTATATATCCATCTTGTGTCTTATCTTTCCATTCCAACAATTTATTTTACAGAATATATATATCATTTACAGCAAAATATGGCATATTTTATGGTGGTTTGAATTGCGAATAATTGCGATTAATTAATTTTTAAGCTGTAATTAACTCGATTAAAAATTTTAATCGTTTGACAGCCCTATATATATATATATATATATATATATATATATATATATATATATATATATATATATATATATATTAGGGCTGTCAAAATTATCGCGTTAACGCGCGGTAATTAATTTTTTAAATTAATCACGTTAAAATATTTGACGCAATTAACGCACATGTCCCGCTCAGACAGTATTCTGCCTTTTGGTAAGTTTTACAGCAAGGCTTTTTGTGCTGTCTAACAGCGAACTCTTGTGGTCGCTTTGCGACATGGTTTATTGTTGTCTTGCCAGTTCAATATGGCTGCAGGACATCTCGGGCTGACGCCTACGTTGTAATGTTGTGCTTATATGATCCTTGGACAAGATTTGTCCGTAAGTATGGTTGTTGTAAATAATGCACATATTATGTTAGTAAGCGAAATGTTATATTTTTTGTATGAGACGCTTTTTGTTTATGTTTTGTGAACCTGTATAGCGTGCTAAGCTAACGTTGTTGCTAATGCAATGCTTGTGTACTTTTTTTTTTTTTGTAGTTTTACGACGGTCTAAAGAGGACAATGGTTTGAGGCCATTTTATTAATAAATCGGATGAAAAAGAAAGAAGTCTGATTATTATGGCGTCTTTCACTAGCTGTCTAGCTTTGGAAAAAGTAGACGCTTCAGAGTGAGGACAACACAGACAGATTTAAATGACAGTAGAGTGAAATGCCCACTACAGTTCTTATGTACCGTATGTTGAATGTATATATCCATCTTGTGTCTTATCTTTCCATTCCAACAATTTATTTTACAGAATATATATATAATTTACAGAAAAATATGGCATATTTTATAAATGGTTTGAATTGCGATTAATTGCGATTAATTACGATTAATTAATTTTTAAGCTGTAATTAACTCGATTAAAAATTTCAATCGTTTGACAGCCCTAATATATATGTATATATATATATATATATATATATATATATATTTTTTTTTTTTTAAACGCAAATTGTTTTTCTGCTTCATAGTCTTACAGTGCTACAGCCACTCAGCCGCCCTCCTGCTAAGCAGTGCGGCGAAACTAGGGGTGTGACAAAATATCAAAATGGTGATATACTGTATCGTGACACTTTGTATCCCAAAAGGTTAGCGATATGCTCCTGTCAAGAATTGAGATATCGTTTTAAAAAGGAGTCACTTAAAAAATAAATGAATTAATTAATTAATAAAAAGGCTGCCATTGACGGTGCTCGACACCCAATCCATTTAGACTGGGAACGTTTGTTCATTCAAAACCAGAGCATTCAAAGTCATTCGGTCCGATTTTCGGGGCATTTACAGGTCACTTGCTTTTAATTTTAGGGCTTTTACAGGTCATTTCCTGTTGAGTTTGAGTCACTGCCTATTCATTTGGGTGATTCCCATGTCACTTCCTGTTCTGTAATGCAAAATACACAGCAAGTGACCCATAAAATACCCCCAAATCAACAGGAAGTAACTGAAATTCAACAGGTAAAAGACCTTAAATGGCCAAAACTTACTCATTGCCTGGCATTGGCTGCCACTGACGGCCATAGACGTTCAATCAGTTTGAAGCTGGAGGGATGGACGAATGTTCATTCGCTGCCATCCTCCCAGTTCAATTGGATTGGATGTCTACTCGTGATAAACTCATTCCAATTCACAGCAGAAGCTGGTTTTTCTGTTTATTAGTTTTTTTATAGCATATCCTAAAATGATTTCCTAACCAATGTATCGAAAATCGTAATGCTATATCGTCAGATCTGTCACATTCGGCTTCTGGTTAGATTTTGTTTTCCATTACAGAGCCGGCAGTGTGGGCGTTCCCATCATCGCACCTGCGGCTAATTCCAGCAGCTCAACATTTGTATATAACGCCGGCGATCCAAGCCAACGTTGCCGAGATATTTGCTTGCTGTTCGCCATTTGACACCAGTACTTTCGAGGCTCGTTGGATTTGCTAGTTTATGCGTCAGCTGTTTTTTCGTTCGGTGATTCCTCTACCTTGTGCAGGTATTGAGTGTGATTATTTTTGTTATCTTGTTGGCTCGCTGCCCACCGCTTAGTTTAGTTTTATTTGATCCCCGTCGACCTCTTGTCACGGACTCCTTTTGTTATTCTCCCTTTTTCCGCGATCGCGTGTTTTTTAGTTGTATTAAAAACCCCTTTTACTATTCCCTCTGTTTTTTGTCTGCTCTTTGGTCCAATCTTGTTTTCCGCGTTCGCGGATCGTAACAAGATCATCGTTATCGTGAGCTTTGTATCGCAAATCGTATCGTATCGTGAGGTACCAAGAGGTTCCCACTCCTAGGCCAAATTGTTTTTTTTGGTCACCAGTGCAGCTGGCGTTTGGTACTTAAAGTTAACGATGCTTGACAGGTTTGTCAATAACATGTAACAAATTCTTCTAGTTTTAATATCTCAAAATACAATATCGCACTGTATTGCAAACCCCCCAAAAATGGCAATGATAGTTTTTTTACAATATCGTTCAGGCCTATTTTAGAGTATGGTACATAGACTTCACTGTTAGTTGAAGGGCAACGGGGCGCGGGGACGCTCAATAGGGGGCCTATTTTCAAAAACTTAAAATTCAAATATTTTCAAAACCAAAGCTGCAAGTGACCTAAAACCAAAACAGGCACCTCATTTCGGCATATGTGAGTCTCCATGAGCAGCGGCACCAAAAAAGTCGTTCCCTAATAAAATCCCGATTAATTATTTTTTTTTTATAAGTATAACACAACTTAAAATGGCGATAAAATTCTCAGATTTTACACTGGATGCACAAAAATCACCAAACGCAAAGATGATCACCTATATTTTCAGGATCAATACCAATATTTAACATATCATATGTTTTCAACAGCTAATACATCAATCAATTTTCACATCAGAAATTTAATATTTGAGGAATGCATCCAGAATCATCTTAATTTTACTCAACAAAAGCAAATTTTGCTATATACATTATATATATTTTTCTCTATACAATCACAACTTTTGGGTTGAATTCCGATGTCACTATTGCCTCAGCACGTCTTGCCAGCTATTTGGCCCTCGTCGTTTTTAGATTGAAATGTTACTTGAAAAGCCAAGAACTTTTTGTATAGACGCAGAATGGCTAAATTACTAGATTTTTGGTAAAAAAAAAAAAAAAAGAAATTTTAAATTAAAAAACCTGATTATTTGAATGTAAAGTTACGCTATTGTGTATGGATACAAAATCCAGCATGGCGGCCATCACAAAATAAGGAGCTTTTTAAATAGAAAAATTCGCGTAAATAAATGCGTAAATCACTGTATTTCTATAAATATGAACGTAAAACAGTCTATTTTCTTGGTTAAAAGCAAAAAAAAACGGGCAGTTATCATTCATTTTACGTAAATATTTCAATCTAAAGTTACGCACATTTTTTCCCATTCATTTAATCTTTTTCACAACGCTTCAAAATGCATGCAAGGGGCTTTTTATATAATAATTACCTTGAATCCTCGACCAAATCTCTCGAGACACTCCTGCCTGCTTGTATGCACTAAAACTGTCGTCCTGTTTCCACCTGAATCCAGCGGTAGAACGCAGCGTGTGTTTGAGTTTATCGCAGTGAAAGCTGCCACGATACTTTGCCTGGCCCAGCCCCCTACGGGTAGCCGTGGCGCAATGTCTGTAGAGGCTGCCTCGTCAACTGATAGTGACGTCAATGTATGGTAAATATTAATGCTGCCTTTCGTGTTTAGAATGGCTTTTCAAAAAAGTGATTAAAATTATTATTCCATGTATTGTATCCTTACTTGCACACAGTATGATTAAATACAAATTGTTAAAAACTCTACTGGTTTATCTCTGCTTGACAGTGTCAAGCAAAGATGTTTTTCCCACCACATGCAGGATAATCTGCATATTGCTGCGATGACCAAAACAAACACTGACTAAAGATAGCAGCGATGCTTGACCCCTGAGGGTTATATGTGGCCCCTGTTTCAGAAAAATCCTAGAACCGCCACTGCTCATGGAGGATAAAGAATATATGCCTGTAAGTGTTGTCATTCACTATATTCAAATATCCTTTGTTTGAATCATTGACGGTACTAGATGTCCATTCATGTGGCTCTTTTCATCCTTCTGCTTTGAATTTGTTTATCAATAGCAGGTGTCCAATCCATTTGATGAGGGAGGCTAGCAACGAATGAATAATTTTCACTTCAAGTGTATTGGACATCTATTGCCATCAGTATCAATGATAATTATTAGCATGTGAATGGAGGTTTTTTTTTTTCTTTACTTTTTCTCCAGTATTTTGTTAGCAAAGAGCTAGTTGGAACTTTAGGCAGTTGTTTCAAATGCACAATTTATGATCATATTAGTTTTATATTTATCGTTAACATTAAAACCATCTTGCGAGGAATTAGCTTTGAACCTTCCACAGTCCACACCCTTTTATTTATTTATTTTTTTAAATAATTTGTTACAGATTTGGCAGAGTGCTGCTTATTGTAAACTAATTTGAATTTAATTCATCTCACAACTTGGAAGGTTGAAAAGTTGTTTGTTTGTCTTTCCTGACACATTCGGTGATGTCTCATTCTTGACGCCATAGCTGGGAAAGGCTGTAAGAGATCTTAAGGCAGAGTTTACAACCAGTCTCATGGGCCAAATAATTGTCTGGACTTAATGTTTCTTCTTAAATCCGCAGTGATTCATTTTTTTAGCGGACATTCAGTCACCAGATTATAACTAGATTCACTTTCATTCAATACACAGTCTCCTTATGAGTTTACATTCATTCAAATTCGGACTTTGGACGGCCAGACATGATGTAACAACCAAATTAATGTTCCAGCCGTGAGAGACATCTTGACCTTGAATCAAATGACAGTTCTTTTTAGACCCGCAGATGGGAATGGATACAGAATCTTAAAACGATATAATTGAATTTTTCAAATAATTCGAATTAGTATCCGAAAAGCGAGTCAGGAGAAACGCAAATCATCCAATCCATTACCAACATGAGGTCATTCCACCTCCATTTATTTAGCCTACCTGACTTTTGTGAATGGAAATGGCCCATGCCAGTTTGAGTGGCAACTGCTGTCGGCTCAGGTGCGTCCCAGCCCCCGATTTAAACACCCAGCGTTCAAACTTCAGCACCTCCGTGACGCCGCACATGAAGCGCACGCGCGGGAGTCCTAGGGGAGGAGAAAAAAAAAAAAAAAAAAAAAACCACAAGTCAGCGCTTTCTAAAATGAGCAGTTTCAAACTGTAATTTCCCTAATGTATTCATTTATTCTACAAGTTCATTTAGGTGACAGAAAATACAGTATAGCTATTAATTTGCCATGACTGAAACACATTGCTAAGCAAATTTATTGGAAACACCCGTCTTTCCCGATTCATCTTAAAGACAATTTTGCCAGCAAGTGTTTAGAAGCCGTTTAGTATTCAGTGAGCTGTCAACATTTACCATTCAACTCATTGCTGCCATTGACAGCGATAGACGTCCAATCCATTTGAAGTAGGAGGGTGACAGCGAATGAAGGTTCGTTCAAATAGATTGGACCTCTACTCGTGATAAATTCATTTAAATTTACAGCAGAAGGAGGAAAAGAGCCACATGATTCCATGAAAAGAATGAAACAAACTCAATTTAAAACATGCTTTTTATCAGTTAAACCAGTTAATAGGTTTATAATCTTAAGATCTTTTGCATTTATTAGATTTTTTTTTTTTTTTTTTTTTTTTAAATCCATTGAAGCAACCCTTTGCGAACTTTCCTAAATACATTTAGACGATTACCCTTGAATGTTCTCAACCAAGCTTACAATAATAAGATAAATGCGTGCTAAGCTAACCATGTTTTCCTGGCTCAAACGCCACCACAACCCCTCGGGCTCCATTCACCAGACCACGAGTTACGTCCAGGTTCTTTGTCAGCATGACCTACACAACAAAAGCATGGGTTGATAGGTCAACGATGGTGTTGAGAGCGTGAGGAGTGCACATATACACACACCTGAGCTCCTACTTTAAGATGAAGCAGTCTGCTGACAGGACTGAGGGCGTCTATGGTCCTTACCAAGGCCGGGTCACTATCTACAGCCTCAAACAGCCGTGCAGACCCTGATAAACAAAAAGGCATGTGCAGACTTTAAGAATAACAAACTGCACGAAAAAGGTTTTTTAATTTCAACCAATATTTCCTTACCTTTTAACATATGTACAGCAGTGGCTCTTGAACATTTTAAGGTAAGTGCATCCTATTTGGCTCTCTGAGTACCTTTATCAGGGATAATATCAAATCACTGGTTGCCATTAATGGCGCCAGATGACCATTTTGACTGGGAGCGAATAATCGCTGCAAGCGCTCCCAGTCACTTTCTGTTGATTTTAGGGCAATTCTGGGTTACTTCTCGCGAATTGATTTCTGGGTGACCTCCTGTTTATTTTTGTCATTTCCTACTAAGGATGTCCCGAACCGATCACGTCATCATAAATCGGGCCGATCGCGCTCTTTTTCAGAGGATTGGAATCAGGGGAAAAGGATTGGGTTTTTGATTAAAAAAAAAACATTTATGTTTTTCTGCTTTATGCTCGTACAGTGCCACAACCTCTCACCCTCCTTCCTGCTCAGCAGTGCGGCCAGACTGTCCAGCTTGCTTTGGTACTTAAAGTTAATGATGATTGACAGGTTTGTAGCTTTGATCTCCCCAGAGAGGCTTGGTCACTCTACGCTCAAATGCACAAATGTGTCAATCATCCTTAAACTTGCATAAGTGTGCTGAGGCAACTCACTGTGTAGGTGAGAAGCTGTTCTCAGCAGCGTGAGCGGATTTGAGTGGACTAATTGAAGGGCGCATTTAATAAAGAAAAGCATTTTTAAACATTCCTCGCGCCACTTTTTGTTATGTACTTCCTCAATCTAAGTACATTTAAGGCCGAGACTTGAGTGGAACACTTCTTTATTCAATGTCCTTTTCATCACATGTACACACGACTCATTACTTAGGTTTTTTTTTTCTTTGCCATCATTCTACAACAACAGAGAGCGCACAACTATGCAACAGCTGTGTGACATAAAAATGTTAAACTTGTTTAAAAATAATTCCTATTATGAAGGAGGCAGGGTGGGACAGTGATATACTTAGAACTTTTGTTATCAAAAAAAAAAAAAAATTTGCAAAAATATGCAATTGGGACATCCCTACTTCTGACTGATTTAGACAATTTCCAGTTAACTCTCTCTTGATTTTGGAGCATTTCCAGGTCACTTTCTATTGCCATTAATTTTAAAACAATCTCAGTGTTTCTGGTAAATTTAGCCATTTATGGTCACTTTCTTTTGATTTCAGGTCACTTCCCATTGATTTGGGGACATTCCAGATTTGTTTCTGTTGATTTGTTGAATTTAAAATGTATAAAAAGAGAAACTGGTTTTGGACCACACTAAAACTCTAAAGAAGATTTTTTTTTTTTTTTTTTTCAAATTTCATATCAATTCAATGAAGGCCCTATAAAAGGTTAAATTTGAATATGACTGAACTACAGTATACTACAGTACTTTTGTAGTATGAACAAAAGGTTTTTCGATTATTATTATTTTTTACCTGCCTTTTTCAGCTGCTTAGACACGGAGAACAGGAATCTGAGTGTCCTTATGGACCAAACAGTTAATGTATCACATAGAACATGCTTGTTCAAACATTTAATTCAGTCAATCTTCATGCATACCACTAGAGGAAGCCTACTAGATCAACGCTTTGAGAACCGCTGATCTACAGTACTTCAATTAAACTCAAATTTAAAGGTTTCAAGCTGATAACAAAACTTCAAAAGTAACCTCCTAAACAACAAAAAGTTTACACGTGACCGTCAGCACTAATGCTACAAAGCTACTTCGTTTTTGCCAATTTCAAAGTCGCAAACTTGTAAACGAATGTCGTACCTGGTAGTTGCTGAAGCTTGTTGTCGTTAGTAAGCTCCACGTCATCCTTGTGTGTGCACAGCCTGGTTGCTACGATACCGTCTCTGTCGATATGACGGTAAGCGCTCTCCGTCAATTTATTTGTGACCTGTTCTGTCACCCTGTAGGGAGTTGATCAAGTCATTTAGCTGAGAAAATCTGTCAGCACTGGAAGCCCTTTGGGATGAGATTGGATTAAAAATTTACCTTCCCACTCTTACTGCCTGAAGGAGAGAGATGAAGGTCTGATCCGTTTGTCGTCGCACCTCAGTCAGTTCCAAGTTGATCTGGATGACTTTACGCCAACATCTGGCCTAATGGATAGTAACGATAACATTTTATTTGAACACATGAAATGCTAATCAAGAACAAATAGACCATTATCTTGTGCAAACATACAGTGCACTTTTTTTCTATTGAATTAGGCTTACAATGTGTTATTAGGGAATCAAATAATGGACCATTGTTTAGTTGCAACATCCAGGGACACGCAATGAAAACAATAAGGAAAATCAATGTTACCTTATTGTGGTTTTCAAGGCATTTATCAATATTGATTCAAATTAACCTCTAAAAATGCTTGTGCTTTAATAGTAGCAATTAAAAACAATCACACTAACAGTCACATTATACGCATCTTTGTGGGTTTCTGTTTTTGGATTTTTTTACCGTTATCATTTCCTCGTCATTTTAACTGTTGACGCAAAGCTCTAGAGAGAAAAAAAAAAAAATCCCATTTACCGAGACGTTGTGTTTACATATACTGTATACACACCCACACTTTAGGTTATGCTGGGAGGGCTATCCATTCGCCTCTCTCAATCAAAATCGATTGGACGTCTAGCGCCGTTAAAGACCAAATGTGAAGTAATTTCATAAAATGCCAAATAGGGTCACAATTAAAGTAATTAAACATTGTCCAACAAATAAAGCATGAAAAAATAATTTATATGTTGTATATTTGACAAAATATCGCATTTCCGAAGTTCGAGCCTGAAAGGGGATGAACCCGGAAGTGACACGTCACACCGAGAACAGCGATGACAGCGCTCCATACGGCCGCCATACAAAGCCCTTCAAACACTGATTCGAACAGCAATATAAGCAAAAGATCGAGCGCAAGTGAGGAGATCCAAGTTTTTGAAGAGTTGGAGGAAGAGGAGGAAGTTGGAATTTTATGTTGGACCATACATGTATTAGCCAGACGCTAATCAGGATGCAAACAATGTGCCCAGACTACCTTACATGTAATGGAGACAAGACCAATCGAGATTACAAGATTGGTAAAATATAGGCTGTTATTATTTTTATGATTTGAAGCATGTCACGTAAATAAACCACCTACTATTGCCTGGGATAAAAGAAAAGTTTTGACGAATCCCCGATCGTGTTGTGGAATGAACGGTGGAGGCTAGCGACGTTAGCTTTTTTTTGCCTACCATGTTTCGGCGAACACTTCCGCCTTTGGACCCTCTGACGGGGGTAGGGGTGTTCGCCGAGGCATGTCAGGTGGATAAACCACCTACTATTGCCTGGGATAGAAGAAAAGTTTTGACGAATCCCCGATCGTGTTGTGGAATGAACGGTGGAGGCTAGCAACGTTAGCTTTTGTTTGCCTAGCATGTTTCGGCAAACACTTCCGCCTTTGGACCCTCTGACGGGGGCAGGAGTGTTCGCCGAGGCATGTCAGGTGGATAAACCACCTACTATTGCCTGGGATAAAAGAAAAGTTTTGACGAATCCCTGATCGTGTTGTAGAATGAACGGTGGAGGCTAGCGATGTTAGCTTTTGTTTGCCTGACGTTGTTTCGGCGAACACTTCCGCTTTCAGACCCTCTGACGGGGGCGGGGGTGTTCGCCGAAGCATGTCAGGTAAAATAAACCACCTACTATTGCCTGGGATAAAAGAAAAGTTTTGACGAATTTATAAGTGTAGTCAAAATGAACTCAATACAACTATGATCGGGGATTGCCACGAGTTTGCTTCTGCTGTTTATTCCACAACACGATCGGTGTTTTGCCTCGAGTTACCTTTCGGCTCGCGTCGCTACCTTCTGATGTTCATTCCACAACAGTTGGCAGCTCTGTTTTGACAAAGTCATCAGTCATCTATCCAAAAATCACACTTACTTTTTTTGCAAATCCTTGATCATAAGCAGACCAGTTGAGGAAGCAGGCATCTTCGAAGTGTTTGTAGCAGAGAACACTACTCGATAATGGCGTGAAATTCATTCGCTTAGTGCGAACGAAAGATGTCCATTTACGTGCCCTGCTATCCTTTGGCCACTCATACAACTTTTCTTTGAATTGAAAACAATACATCGCCACACACCGCCGCGGCATCTTACAGAGAAGCAATGCAACAATACTGTTCTATGGCGAACTTCCCTCGCAGTTCTCGGTGTGACGTCATTTCCGAAGATTGTCGAAGAAAAGCATTTTTGTTGTCAAGGGCGTTGCTATGGGTTAAACAAAGAATCTGGAAGGGTTGCGTTAAAAAAAAAAAAAAAAAACGAAAATATGCTTATAATTGTTTAGCCATTGATATTATTCAAAAACATGGTTGGCCAACCTTACTTCACATTTGGTCTTTAATGGAAGCCAATCAGTTACATGGGTACCCTCCCTGTAAGGGTAATAATAATTTTAAAAAATAAAATAAAGTCATTATACAGGTCTAACATATCTGAAGACCCTGTTGAGTTAATTGTGAGTCTTTTTTTCCTGCATATTTTTGACGCAGTTGCAGATAATTGCTGAAAAAATGCTGGGACTGAGATCTATGTAGTACTTGGTTGTCTTAGAAATGTTTCTATTCCAGATTTCTTTTTTTTTTTTTTTTAAAGGAGGGGCGTGGCTAAAACATAGCTCAATGACACCCCTTGCCCAGTTAACAAGCCTACTGATGGAATTGTAGCGGGGGTGTTAGAGTGCCTTGTTTTTGGGTTTGAGTGCACATACGTCAAGGTGGAAGAGCAAGGTTGGGGGGGGGGGGGGGGGTCATTCTACCTGAAAACAAAACTTGGCCTTTTCCTTTCCCTTTGAAACAGGAGGCAATTGTAGGAAATCTCCACAAATAATCAGCTGGATTCCCCCGAAAGGCTCAGTGGACCTCCTCACAGACCTGTGCATAGTGTGGGAGAAAAAAAACTTGCCGATAAGATGCATCAACATTAAACCTTGTTGTTAATTGACCAACTAGCACCAGTCTTCAACCAATCACTGGAACACACCATCATCCCAGCCAGCCTAAAATCAGTCACAGTCATCCATCTCCCCAAAAATTCACCTAAAAGAAACCTCAATGACTTCCGTCCAGTAACACTCACTCACTCGTGTCATTACAAAGCGCTTTTGAAAAACTGGTACCGAGGCACATCAAAGCCCATCTCCACCCCATTCTCGATCCATATCAGTTTGCATACCAGCCAAACAGATCCACAGAACATTCAATAACCACCGACCTCCACGTTGCACTGAGCCACCTTGAGAATAAGGGAAGCTATGTAAGAATGCTCTTCATCGATTACAGCTCAGCCTTTAACACAATAATACCAGATATTCTAATCCCCAAGTTAGCCAAACTGGGACTCCCAACCTCTACTGGATTAAGAACGTTCTGGTCAACCGACCCCAGCATGTGAGGCTGGGTTCCCTCCGCTCTTCCCCTCGCAACACTCAGCATCGGCTCACCCCAAGCCCCATTCACCCTCAGAGCATCACTGAAATTCACAGATGACACAACGGTGGTGGGGATGATCAAAGAGAGGAACGTGGCGGCCTACGGAGATGAGGTCCTCAGACTCAGTGAGTGGTGTTCCTCCAACATCCTTGCACTGAATATCTCCAAACCTGAGGAACTCATCCTGGACATCCAACAGCACAAAACCACCTCTGGCCCCCTGTAGATTAACAGCGAAAGCATGGAGCAAGTGGAATCCTTCAAATTCCTTGGAGTCCACATCTCTGCTGACCGCTTCTGGACAACTGACATCACAGCACTGGTTAAGAAGACGCAGCACCACCTGAGAGTGCTCAGGAAGGAGCAACTGGGCACCAACCTGCTGGTGACCTTCTGCTGGTCAGCCAGTGAGAGCCTGTTGACCTATGGTGCATCAGTGCAGCACTCAAGCTGCACAGAACCAGACCACAGAGGGTGATCAAAACAGCACAACTCTCGGTGCCTAGGAAGGACAATGAGCATCATGAAAGACTACACCCTAGTTTGCACCTCTTTAACCTGTGTCCCTCTGGCACGCACCAAAGAGCCGTACCAGCCAAAACAAACAGACCGAGAGCTGTCCCCATACAGATAGTCCCTGGGTTACGATGGACCTGACCTACGCGATTTCGACTTTACGACCCCTGCGTCTTGTCATTTTTTTTTTTTTAAAATGTTGACTCTTGTTTTGTGATGCATGCTTTTATTTTGGCACAGGACGCGTAAAACAGGAAGCGAACACACACACAGAGCAGCCGATTGACAGCGGTGACGACCTGCCCGCACATTTGTTGCTTGTGAAGCATCCAGAGGCAACGGCTGTCTATCACCTATGGTTTATTGTACATTTTCAATTGTTGTCGAATACTCGGGGTGAGTTTAGGTGATTTTTTTTAATAATGTGTGGAGGCGAACTGATACATGCTAATCTTTGTTATTGCTGTATCAGCAGCTACTTGTAAATGCAAATTTGAATTTCTATTATTGAAGATGAGACAGATCTAGTTTCATTTTATTTTAGTTTCATTCTGCAAGTGTTGATGTCATGTGCAGCTGAATAAAGTCAGCAAACTACACGGACGTCTGACATCGTCATTTCGGCGCTTAGCTCACTGTCTAGCCAGGACTTTGCCCAAACGCCTTGGCAGCGACAGTACAATAAAGTATAATACATGATTTGATTGTTTTCTTTTGTTTGTTTGTTTGTTGATTTTTCTAAGAGAGTGTTTTGAGGTACTTCGAGGGTTTATTCCGATTTATGCAGAAATCCGGGTTATATCGCCAGCGCAGGAACGGAACTTGTTCGTAAACCGGGGACTGCCTGTACTCAACTCAAGCTTGCGCTGAAAAACTGACATGCTGCACACCACTGACAATGTCACTGTCATTGCACTGCTAATGCCACAACATTGTCACATGCATCTCAATAAGTATAATGTTCTAAGACATCTGTCTCAATCTGGGTACTGCATATGCAATATTTGCAGTGTTACATTACAGCATCTTTGCATGGTTACATCAATATTTAAGCACAAATGAATCATAATGATATCAAGTCAGCCATTTGCCTCCTAGTCAGAGTAATGTAAATTGTCATATAAGCACTGTTAAATTACTACAAACTCACTACTTGCTGCAAGTCATTTATTCACTTTATTCCCAATCTGTGTACCTTGGAACCTGCATCTTTATATTAGCCTGATTGTATTTTTGTTTTATGTGGTGCGCTTTATGGTGAAGCTTTAAATCTCATTGTACTCTGTACAATGACAATAAAGGCTTTCTATTCTAATCCATTCTAACATAGATCACACTGGCAAACTGGAAGCCCAGGGGCCGGATCTGGCCCGCCACAGCAATAGCGCGGGCCATGCAAATAAATCGTGCGCAGTGATTTCATGTTTCTCACAAAAATTTTTTTTTTTTAAATGAAATTAATGTAGGAATTGATCAATGATTGATTGATTGATTGATTGATTAATGAAAGATTAAGGACTCCAGAAATGAGAGAATTGTTTTCCGCCTTTGTTTAAGACAATACTGTACATAAAAAACAGTTCAAATAAAATAAAAAGTGAATGTTTGAAGTTTTTTAGTTTTGTAAATATATACTAGATATACAAATAACTAGATTTTTAATTTGTTAAATTATAAAATAAAAAAATGGAACATATATTCAAAACAGAAAATATTTGCCTTCTTTTATACATATATAACGTTTATAATATTTTATTGTGAAATTAAAAAAAAAAAGAAATAAAAAAATTATATTAAGAATTCCAAAAAGAGGATTTGGATAATTGTGCGGTCAACTAAGTTGATTGTTGATTAGTTCGCTAATAGATAAGTTGTGGTCAATAAATCATGGAAGCCCAATTTTCACTGCCATTGACGGTGCTAGACATTCAATATATTTTGACTGGGAGGGTCGGGCAGCGATCATTTGCTCCTCCCAGTCAAAGTGGATTTGATGTCTAGCGCCGTCAATGGTTGACCAAAGGAAGATTTTTAAAGGAAACCATAACTACAATTTGGCCTGCGATAAAGATGAGTTTGACACCCCTATTAGAACTATGGATTTTACCTAGCTACAGACTCGAGCTTGTCAAAGAAAGTAGCGTCCACCATGGAGATCTCGTCAATGACCAGGTGTCGACAGGTAGTCCAATGCTGCAGCACCCTGGGCCTCTGTGCTAGTTCGATACATTGCTCCAGTGGGGCTGAGCCTGAGCCAATACCTGGATTGAAGGGTTGATGATGTGGAGAGAAGGGGCACAACAAAGGTAAAACAAGTGTAGGGATAATTAACTGAAAATAAAGTTCTATCCTGAAGTAAGACACTCCAAAATGACATGGATTCTCACACAATTTAAGTTTTCTAGGAACAAGAGTAACAGCAATTTAAGTTATTCATGTTTATGTAAAAGTACAGTAATCCCCTCTTCTTTGTGGGTTCCAGGTTCACGTTGATCTGTCAACGGTAGCCAATGAGTTAAGGTATGACCTCAGAAAAAGCCCCGACTGACCTGCAAAATTATGTAGTGTTGTTCCTCCAATGTGACATGCAGCCACTCCAGTACTAGCGGTAGCAAAGGTGCTCTTTGGGGGAAGTGATCCAATTAGTCTCTTCAATAGGAAGGACTTCCCTGTACCTGGAAAAAAATAGTAAAATGAGATAATAAAAAGACTAATACCATCATGTAAAAAGTATAAAGTGTAAATAAAGTGTAACTTCAATGCAAATTTTGGAGAAATTGCAAAGGTAGCTTTGTTGTGATGGTTGGATGGTCACTTCCTGTTGATTTGGGGACATTTTGGGGTCACTTCTTGTTGATTCTATGGCATTTTGGGGTGTTTTCGGGTGATGACGGGTCAATTCTTGTTTGTCACAGGTCACTTCCTATTTATGGCAAATAGGGCCATTGGAAATGAACAGGAAAGTTTTAGGCAAATTTTGGTGGAAACGTATGTTTTTGCCGAAAGAAAAACAATCGTCTTGTGCACTTCAATAGCCTGAAATCTGATACATGCAAGGCTACCATCCACTATAAACTACAAGGTATGCATATACAGTAGCCACACATATTTATACCGGTACCTGCACTGCCAGTAAAGAAGACGTTCTTTCCACTCAACACAGCATTGAGGACAGCAGCCTGTCCTTTGTTAAGCTTACGAGTTGGTAGACACAGGATGGGTTTTTTGTTGGGGTTGTCTTTCACCTGAAATAGTCATAAAATATTGGTTCAAGAGCCTCAAGTTTACGCAATAAAACAAATGTCAGTACTACCACATAATGATTACTGTACAATAAAAGTGAAGTGGTGAACACAATATTATGTACAGGTTTAACACAGTTACACTTCCCCTAAAGCAAAAAGCAATACAGACTTACTTGCACCAATAGTTATGAAGATAGATTTGTTGAAGAATGTTACTTTATCGAGAATTGCATGGGACACTTTCTTGGAATAACGTGCCAGGAAAAGCCTTGTTTGGTATCAGGCGAATTGAAGCAAATGGTCACAAAACTAATTCAAGTTGCATTTCACATTCTTAGAATTCACTTTACAGGGGCTTTGTTGCCCTCTTGTCTATGGGGCGCCGTTTGTAAAGGAGCACATGCTGAAAATTTCGACAACATTTTCTCATATTTAGCGCCACACAGTGTTTAAAATGTGGTGTGAAATTTTTTGTCACTTTTTTTTTTGCACATTTACAACATTATTTAAAAATAAATATTTAAGTTGCTAAACAATCAGTATTGTACCTGAATGTTGAAATCCAGAACTAAATGTTTATTTATATCTTAAATGTAAATATTAAATTCATATCCTAAATATTAAATTTATATTCTAAATTTATATGTTAAATCCAAACTTTATATTTATATATTAAATCTAAATGTTAAATTTATATCCTAAATTTATATGTTAAATCCAAACTTTACATTTATATATTAAATCTAAATTTTAAATCTAAATCTTAAATTATATATTAAATTTAATATTTTAAATCTAAATCTTAAATTATATCCTAAATGTAATTATTAAATTTATATACTAAATGCTAAATCTAAATGTTAAATCTGGAAAAGGGTGAAACTAAATATTTAGCTTAATATGCAAATTCACACGACTGGACACCGGAAGTAACAAAATAAAAGCTTGGAGCAGCTCAGACTTTGTTCACGTTGCTTGAAAATGAATAAAGCCTACTGAACGGTGGCGGTCGCCTCTTGGACATGAGTCATTGTGATAATAACAATATCTAGGTTAAATACACATTTAGGAGAAACTATTTAAAGAGTATTTTGTGCTTTTCGTGTCACTTTTACGTCCATGAGCCCAGAAAAGTTACTAAGAATAGCCACCAGGGGTCTCTGTTGGACGACCGTAGCTCAAGGTTGACCTTTCTCACTTCATTCATTCATTCATTTCTACTGCAAAAATCCCGCGTTTCTCACAGTCGGCGAAGGTGGGCTGAAAGAAAATATGTCGGGCGAGTCAAGTTTAGCAGAGACTATCGGCCAAGCCATTCTCACAGCAATCGGTCTTTGTCAGGTGACGTAACGCTGTCAAAAGCCGCAGTGCATTGTGGGTTGAATCGCCATTTTGAGTGAACACTTATTGTAAACAACTGAGCAATGAGAATCGTCTTTGCTTTCATCATTGTCTTTGATAAATGGGACACTCGTGTTGTTTGAAAGGCTGCCATACTAAATCACACGGCAAAAATGGCAGCAAATTGACCACGACGTATGATTTTTTTGTTTTCCCTCTTGGAAAAGAGGTTATAGATAGCAGGTTGAGGAACTAATGAAGCGGCGTCGGATGGCCTGGGTCGCAGCAGTGAGACGGAAGGGCATCACTTTCGACACCATATCTCCCTTCCGGCGTGTTTGCTCTCGGCATTTTCATAAAGGCAAGTCAGTTTTTTTCAAAGTATTGATACTGAATATGCTGTTTTTTTTCTTTCTAAAGTCGCTATTTTCTCATTGGCTAACCTTAGCTAGCTAGGCTCACTTGTAAACTACAGGCAAAGAGGGAGGGCAGTTGAAATGGGTTAATCTGTACGTGATAAATCAGTGTTTAATTTATTCAGTTATTGTTTATAAAAACATTATAGAGTGAATGATTTAAAATATAAAGGTAAACAGCAAAGATGCACAGAAATATTTATCAATGCGCGAGATTTCCTTTTGTGATCTGAGAGATCTGATGGGATGGCAGCATGTCTGATTAAGTGTTTACGACAGTGAAATGCCATGGAAATATCCAATCTTACCTAGCTTTCTAAATAAAACCTGTGATTGCAGGTGAACCAGCTTATGAAATGATGGAGACTGACCCAGACTGGGCACCATCCCTACATCTGGGACACACATCTGTTACACCAGTGGTCTCCAAACTATTCCACATAGGGCCGCAGTGGGTGCAGGATTTCACTCCAACAAATCAAGACCACACCTTTTCACCAATCTGGTGTTTTATATGTTTAATTAGTTGATTGCAGTCAGGTGCTGCTTGTTTTAGTACAAACCACATTGGTTAAAAGGTCTATGCTTGATCGGTATGAACAAAAACCAGGACCCACAGCGGCCCTCGAGGACTGGTTTGGAGACCCCTGTGTTACACCGACAAACACTGCACGCTCTGCAAGACGAATGTGAGCAGCTACGGAAAGAGACACTGCAAGCACCAGAGATGGGGGTCCAGCAGGATGCAAACATTGAAGAGCTGCAGACTAAGGAGGGACCATCTGAGCCTGGTGAAATAAACAGTCACTAACAGAATGAGGAAGGGACACCTGACGCTGGAGAAGAAAGTGGTCAGCTACAGACTGAAGAGGGGACACATGAAGCTGGAGAAGAAGGTGATCAGCTAATCACAGAGGATGAGACGCACAACACCAATCACGATGTGACACAGACTGTGATTATTGACCGTTTTGAAATTTTCACAGAAAACCCATCAAATCTGAAAGCACGTGCCCAAATGTTTTCCAGCTACTAGGCCTGAACGATATTGGAAAAAACTATTGTTGCGATTTTTTTAGGTGTGCAATATATTGCGATATTATATTGCGATAGTAAAAAAAAAAAAAAAAAAATTTAAAGAAATATTCACTAGATGACTTGAATAGCTGTTTGGAAATACTTTGCATGACACACCGTGACCACAGTGTATTCATATAATACGGTTTCATTTGTGAATGATTAAGATTGCTGTATTATTATGAAGGGATCCAGGAAGCCATGTCTGCACAAAATAGATAATTTCTTGAACACAATATTTGACACTTCAACAGCAGCAAATACATTAAATGACAAATAAAAGAGCAGGTGCATTCGTCCCCTGAGTTTTTGACAAAATATAACAATAAATAACAACTTCGGTAAAATAACAACAAAGTTGTAAAACATATTTGAACAAAAATATTAAATATGACAAATAAGAGTTGTTCACAAACTATAACAATAAATAAGAACCTCAGTAAAACAATAAAGTTGTCAACATATTTGAACTTAAATATTAAATCTGTCAAATAAAAGTGCAAGTGCATTAGTCCCCTGAGTTGTTTACACAAAATATAACAATATAGAACTGCAAAACTGCAACAAAGTTGTAAACATATTTAAAAAATATTAAGTATCAAAACTTTATGTGCAGCTGTACTATAGTTATTTGAAAAATACGATTTACAGTTAATTTAAATATAAAAGAAACAGAAACTCAATTGAACTTGTAAATAATTGAACTGAATAACAGCAAATAACTGATGAATAACAGAACCATTTTAACTCCCAAATTTATGTATTTGTCTGCATATCGTCCACCTTCCTTGCTCAGCAATTCTCAACTGGGTCTCATAGGTTTTTGGCCCAGACTACTAGTTTATCCACCATTGCAGGCTTGAGACAACAACGTTGGCCCGTAACAATGTTCCCACCTGTACTAAAAAGCCTCTGATGGGAAGCTCGTAGCAGGAATGCATAGATACCTGCGTTTTAAATGGTCCCACATGTTCGACGGATTACTTCTTGTTGAGGCAACCATGGCGAGGCACTGTCAACAGGGCTGTTTTTTGTTCCTTATATTCTTGTCGATAGCCAAAATACTTCCAAAACTCCTTTTGGAGACAGTCTTCCCTATTCAACGTGCTGCTTGATTGCTTGCTTTCACTTTGAAAACGGCCCCTCCTCCCTCCGCTCTGCTGTTCGGCCCCTCCTCCCTCCCTCCACTCCGCTCTAGCAGGGGAGGGGGAGGAGCCGATGACTGCGAGCTGGAGAGAATGAGAGACTGTGCACTCTCTTTCTCGCTCCTTGCTCAAAACAAACGTTTGTGGATTTAAAAAAATGAAATGAAAAAACTATCGCACGTCCTTGCGATGGGACTATTGCGCATGCGCACATCGCGATGGCGATGTTTAAACGATATATCGTTCAGGCCTACCAGCTACAGTGGGGAGAACAAGTATTTGATACACTGCCAATGGGAAAACTCATTGGCAGTGTATCAAATACTTGTTCTCCCCACTGTACAAGCACCACCACACTATGAAGTATTTAATATGTATTACACCCAAGGGAGCCATTTGTTTCATATCAAAAGGCTGGGGAGGGCATACAAGTGAAAAACATATAACCCTGAACAGTGATTTTTTTTTTTTTTGTGATAATTTGTTGCCTGGGGACATTGTCTTGGCTGACAGAGGTTTTGACATACAAGAATGTGTGGGCATGTAGTGTTCAGATGTCAAACTCCCAGCATTTACAAAAGGCCGCTGTCAGCACATTTGAGAATCCATGTTGAAAGGGTCATCGGAAATGTTTGTCAGAAGTATAATATCTTAACAGGAACCATACCCATAAACATGATTCTTCCATGTGAAGGTGAAGAAGCTACAATGTTGGATAAGGTCACTTTCTGCTGTGCCCTGATAAGCCATTGCCCAACAGTAGTATAGTACAATTTTCTTTTCGTAGTGTTTGTACAAGCAGTTTTTTTTATACGTTTGTAGATGACTTAAACCTGTTTAATAAAGTATGTCAGTGACAATTTTGAAGTCTTGACTCCTTGCTACTCTTAGGTACGTAAAACGTGTTGGTTTTGATGATGAAAAGTACTTTTTTTTTTTTTTTTACTAATTCAAACAATTTTGTGGAGATAAACACTGAATAGGAAATACAATGTTTGCTAACAAAACGAGATGTTTGACAGGTTTACTTTTTTTGGATTTAAAATTCTCAATCAAAACAGCAGCAGCAGCACAATGGTAAACAGAAAATAGCAATACAAGGAAATATAAAACGTGCATATGAAGAAAAATAACACTAGTTGTAGAATAACGTGTTCAAGTAAATTTGTCCCACTTCACATGATAAGTCCTGCATTGAGAGAATTGCACATCTTTGCATGGCAATGTCAACACTGAAACAATATATTGTGCAATATACATGAATTTGCATGTCATTATGACAGTTCCTTCACCTGTTTTAGTCATGTGATGTTTAAGATGATATTCAAGGTACAATTCAAGTTCAAGGATGTTCAAGTAAGAGCTGTATCATGTTTCTGAGAGTAGCAACGAGTGACGACTGTGTTGTCGCAGTCCTGCGGTCGAAATGCGAAGATCCTGCACCGAGCCATTCGTTAAATGTCCGTGAGCTTCGAGAGATTTATAGGTAAGCGCTGATACCGTAAACGAGGGACTTTTTTATATCCAGGGATGAAGTTGGAGGCAGTAATGTGGCGTCGAAGCTACTCCTGTTCTGGTTTGTTTACCTCCGTGATACACTCAAAATGGCGCATGGGGGCGTGTCCGCTAGTTTGGGCACGTGACTGACAAAGACCGATACAAAATTTTCCCACAGCTACAGCGTCGGCGACAGCGGCTTCCACTTCACGATCCACTTCGGTAACTTAAGTGTATTGTGACTGTTGGCTGATAGTCTCTGCTAAACTTGACTTGACCGACATATTTTCTTTCAGCCCACCTTCGCCGACTGTGAGAAACGCGGGATTTTTGCAGTAGAAATGAATGAATGAATGAAGTGAGAAAGGTCAACCTTGAGCTACGGTCCAGTCCAACAGAGACCCCTGGTGGCTATTCTTAGTAACTTTACTGGGCTCATGGACGTAAAAGTGACACGAAAAGCACAAAATACTCTTTAAATAGTTTCTCCTAAATGTGTATTTAACCTAGATATTGTTATTATCACAATGACTCATGTCCAAGAGGCGACCGCCACCGTTCAGTAGGCTTTATTCATTTTCAAGCAACGTGAACAAAGTCTGAGCTGCTCCAAGCTTTTATTTTGTTACTTCCGGTGTCCAGTCGTGTGAATTTGCATATTAAGCTAAATATTTAGTTTCACCCTTTTCCAGATTTAACATTTAGATTTAGCATTTAGTATATAAATTTAATAATTACATTTAGGATATAATTTAAGATTTAGATTTAAAATATTAAATTTAATATATAATTTAAGATTTAGATTTAAAATTTAGATTTAATATATAAATGTAAAGTTTGGATTTAACATATAAATTTAGGATATAAATTTAACATTTAGATTTAATATATAAATATAAAGTTTGGATTTAACATATAAATTTAGAATATAAATTTAATATTTAGGATATGAATTTAATATTTACATTTAAGATATAAATAAACATTTAGTTCTGGATTTCAACATTCAGGTACAATACTGATTGTTTAGCAACTTAAATATTTATTTTTAAATAATGTTGTAAATGTGCAAAAAAAAAAGTGACAAAAAATTTCACACCACATTTTAAACACTGTGTGGCGCTAAATATGAGAAAATGTTGTCGAAATTTTCAGCATGTGCTCCTTTACAAACGGCGCCCCATACTTGTCCAGTACAGGATTACATATTTACTAGTGACGGGATCTGTCGTTCACTTGAGTAAACGAATCCATTCCGGTTCGTTCAGTAAAACGATTCGTTCAAACGAATCGTTCAACGAATCGTTCGCCCCCCTCATCTCCCTCCCCACCCAAATGAATCGTTCGGTTAGTGAACGGGAAGTGACGTTGCCGAACGAATCACCAAAGACCGCTTCGCAGTATAACTGAACGGGAAGTGACATTGCTTGGTCCCTCCCTCTCTTGCACATTGACCACTCGTCGTAGTTTCAGAAATGAGTGACAGGCGATATCATTCTGCTCTCAGAGACAGCCTCGTCTCCCTCCCGCTGCTGCAAAAGCGAGGGAGAACTTCCGCGTCGTCTGTCCTAGTTCTATGGGCTCAAAGTCATGGCTCGTGCTTGCATTTCGAATTAGGACACGGTTAAACATTTTCCTTTTGAGGGGGAAGTCGGGGTTTGGGGTCGGGGGCGCACGGACTTTCTTTAGCATGATCTTGCTCACATATACAATGCTGCTGCTAACAGCCAACGCGGCATGCTTGCTGTCACGAAAATAAAAATAAATCTAAAGTTTAATTTCTAATTATGGAACGGCCAACACATCATATTAACCTCTCGCTCTGTTGTATTTTTGTTTTTTATTATTAAGATGATCGTTTTGAATTTTTGCACTGGTATTAATAAATAAAATAATCCGGTCAGCTCCCCTGTCGTCCCCGCATCTCAGATCGTCAAATGCTGACGAGAAATAATTGTTTGCTTTATGATTTCGCCTTTCTACTCTCATTAGTCTGTTAAGAAAAATGTAGACATATTGCGACATCTCCCGTGTCCGCGCGCTTTGTTTTTGGGGCGCTTGAGTAGCACATGATGGACGGATTGACATAATTTGTCAAACCAACCGACACCCTCTGACACGAAAAAAAAAAAAAAAAAAAACACTCGGAAAAAATTGACATGTATATACAGTTTCATTGCAAATCAGTATTATGGTGATCATACTAAATATTTTTTTTTTTCTGTGCACATATGAGGTACATATCGCTGCCATGAAGCCTCCATATAGTGACAGTTCTCTGCCCGCTTCACTGCCGTCACGCGACCGCAGCTCAGGTTTTCGTAGCTACGCGTGTTTTAAATTACTGTAAATTTGATAGTATATCGTCATAGGCACAGTCCCGAGTCTGTTGAGAAAAGTAGAACACTAAACCATGCTCGCTAGATTTGTGTGGTGTTTTTGTCTTTTTGAGCAGCATTTGATAGGCTCCACGTTAACAAATATGTGACAAAGTCGTTTCCTTTCATTTTATGACTCGTTCACCGCATAGTCATTACTGGAAAGTCAAGTTAGCAGCAAGCTAGGTCAGGAACCGGAGGACCGAATCACTGAACGGGAAGTGACAAAACTCAGTCTTTCCCCCCTGCCTGCACGCTGGCTGCTTATTGGCCACACGTGGAAATGAGTGACATACGCCATGATTCTGTTTCCGCTCCCTCCCCTGCCCGCGATGAGGCTGGCGTCTGATTGGTTGTGTGCGATGTCAGAAGACGCTGCCGCTTGCTCAACGCCCTCCCACGCAGCGAACAAGCGCCACCAACTTCATAGAACGAATCAGTGCAGATGGTGATTAGTTCGGTCTCGTTCACCCAAACAATTCGTTCAAAAAGAACGAATCGTTCGCGACCGATACAACACTAATATTTACAATCTGGTCAAGAAATACAGCAGCATCTGGGTTTTAAGTTGTAACACACGATATTGAGAAAACATGTACTCACAGGGCTGAAATTGCAATCACTCCTCGATCTTTTGACCTGCTGTCCTGACCCTGTGGTCTTGTTCGTACGGTCCGAAAGGCCTTTAGGTGGTACTTTATTTCGGAGCTCAGAGACTCTCTGAATGTCTTTTTGCTGAAGAGGGCTGATGGCCTCAAAACTGCGGGGCAGGCCGGCTTTGAGCTTCTCTCTCGCACTCAGAGTTTTGCCAGATATTCCAGCCTGGTGTTTAATGCTCAGAGTCTTCAGGAAGAGGCTGAGCTGGTCAGGGGGGCAGTTGGAGATGAGCACCTGGATGTTTTCAGGGAACAGCTTGACTGTGCACTTGCCGTCACGGGCGAACTTGGTGAACAGTTTGAAGTTCTTCAGAGGATAATTTTGCGGCACTTTGCCATCGTGGATGCGAAGGACGAGCTCCTGGAACTCATTGCGTCCCAGAAGGACAGAGGCCTTGCGGATGACCTGCCTCCGGGTGGCTTGTCCTGAGGCGTTCAGATGCTCTGTCGTCACACAACACTGCAGCTGTGCCCCGCTGTCTTCCCCTCCAGACATTGTCACAGCTTTGAAATAAAGTTAAATTTGAAATAGAAATTTAAGAATGTGACTTTTTTATGAACATATCGAAAATGAGGAAATCTCTCCATGACCATCTAAGCAAAACATATCTAAATCAAATTGTGATATTTGTATATTTCTACGTTTTATTTGAAGAAAGCAAAAAGGCATTTATGTTATCATTATTATCCCCTTCGTGTCCTACATTTAATGCGTCCATTAAAACTTTAGATCTGTAAATTACAAGCCTTTCTAACACCTTCAATGTTTTTTAATTAAATTTATTTTTTATCTTTATAGTTATATATTCATTTGTTTAACTACTCCATTTGTATTACTAAGGAAGCGTCATAGTTTTTTTTTAAATTGCGATTTCAAGTATCGTCCTGTTTACACATGAGTGTCATCATCGTCCGTGTAATCGAATTGCCGTGTTTCATCCATTTACGTTAATGCAAAACATCAAAACATATTATTTACAATTTTTAAAAAAACATTCATGCAGCGGATCTTGGTTTTCAATAAGAAGTTACCTGCTTTTTGTCCAATGTCCACTGTTCCACTAGGAAACGCCGATTTCAAATTGTCGGCATGCACGCATTGAGCCAATCAGATATGGAGGCCGTCGACCAATCCGAAGTAGGCGATTTAACTGTACAGCCAATGAGAACGCGAGACCTGCTACCCTCGTGACTTTGCCGACCAATGTTAGTCGGAGGATTCAGACGTCCACCGAATCCGGAAATAGCCTCTAAACGTTTTATTTTTTAGTCAGTGGCATGTATTTACTTTTCCAGAAACGCCAAAAATAAAATAATTGAGTATAAAGAATCTGCATAGTACTTAGTAGCGCAGTTACCTTGCCTGAAATTGTAGTGGACCAGCAAATGTAAGAAAACAAACTCAATACTCGAGGAGAACTTGTCAAAAACAAACTACTTATCAAAAAGATTTTATGATACTTGCTCCAAATTTACACATTTTCTTGGGAAAGTTCTCAAATTATGAGTTATTTTCCTATTTGTCGTCCCCTCAATCAGTGGCGAAGTTTGACTTTTGTGGTGGTGGTGGTGGTGGTGGGGGGGGGTGTTGATGATACCGAAATGCAGTGTCAGCAATAAAATCAACTTACAAGATATATGCTCGGATAGTAGCTTAGCCCATGCTCGTACATACAGGCATCCCAGCTGTGTGTGAGTGTGAGCGCGCACGTTTTTCTGTCTTACCTAGTGGAGAAGTAAACGCCGCATCCGTTTTGACTCAATATTTCAGCCAGGAACATTTATAATACCGTATTGGCCGTGGCCTTGCCTGGCACGGCCAGACTGTTCTACCTGTATTTTTCAAACACTGGGGGAATAGTCTGGGACCCAGCCTATCAACGGCCTCTCGAGCAAGCACAAAATCAACCGTCCAATCAGATTAGTTTATTTGCGTGACGTGTTCTTAAGGAGTACCGTCACTCTTCCACGTCGGAAGTCGTCTCCACAACAACACAGATGGCGAACAGGAGAGCCGAGAATATGTTCCATTCCACGGTTAAATCAGTTTTAAATTACCAAAAACACATTGACACAAGTCATTCACAACAGTCTGTCTCGCGCTAGTCATGTTGAATAAACTCCGCTCTACTCGTATGTTTACTTCCGCGCGCAAGTCCCTCGTCGTTTTAATAACGTCACGTTCGCCCGTCGCTGATTGGTCCACTCTGCTGTCTGTTTGCTGTGGCTTGCTCCGCCCTGGAAATTTTATCCGCTGAATGGTGGCCAGACTCAACAGCTGGAACAGCGGTGAGTCTGATATACCAGGCTAGTATTGGCCCGGATATAAGACAGTGTTTTTTGCATTGAAATAAGACTGAAAAAGTGGGAGTCGTCTTATATTCGGGGTCTAGACATTATACCCATTCACGACGCTAGATGGCGCCAGATATCATTGAAGCGAATGCTGAACTTAAAGTGCCTGTGACACGAAAAAGCAATGTTTATTTCATAATACACGCGGTATTTTATGCCCCTGAATGATATGGGCCGCTTGGATGTGTGTGGAAGCGATCGCTATTTTTATTTAGTTTTTTTAATCCCGCGCCATCAAAATGAGTGACTTCCGGCTTCGGTCTTGCATTGAGGAGGCGGGCGCTGTGACGTGTACGGTAGAAGACGTCCTCTTCACGCTACAGTGTACTGTTGTGTATGAGGACAAATGATTCAGCTGATTTTGCGGATTAATACGTGTATTTTTCGCATCACGCCAGCCAAACGGCTGTAGAAAAATCATTCTGTATGAGGGAGAGGCGTATGCGCCTTTTTGGAGTTTCAAAAGGTTCCCATTCACCGTGGATATTTACTGTGGGACCATTGGACTTACGAGGAAGTGAGTAAACAGCTTGTTTTGTATTATGTCAAATACGAATACAGCGATTACAAAGTAAACACTACAAACTTCCTTTAAATGAAGGACTACTTACGTTTGATCATTGATAGGCGTGTAAAAAGCTCTCCTAATGCTCATTAGCAGCAGCACGTTAGCTGCACAACAACTCCAGCCCCCCTCCTCCGGGGAACGAACTGTAAATTGCTCTCCGCCGGGCGGTTTTCCGATCCGCGAAGACAATCGACAACCGGGTCGTCATGTCAAATAATCCAGGATAGTTATGTGTGAATTTCCGCTTCGAAGACTTTGAAACATCACTCGGTTCGGGTTAGCATGTCGGCTAGCTGTAGCCTTCTGGTTTGTTTACATTCTCCGAAGCCGGGGAAGGGAAATTACATATGTCATAAAATATTGTTCGGGAGGTGCGACAGTAAAGGTGAAGTCGACAGTTTTGACCATTATGGAGTAATTTTGCCATGTCGTCCTGAATAAATGCATTTTTATTATTTCATATTCCATTCAGCACAAGACTGTTATTTGTCATGACCATGCCATTTATTTAGAGACTGGGGAAAATACTTGGATAAAAAGAATATCCTGTAAAAATATTGAAGTAAAGAGACAGAAACAATGACATTTTGCCGCTCTCTTCGTCGCGTTTTCCTCGTTGTGAATAGTTCCCCCTCGACGGGCTGACTGGTCCTTCTCAAGCCATTTACAGTGCCTTGCAAAAGTATTCGGCCCCCTTGAACCTTGCAACCTTTCGCCACATTTCGGGCTTCAAACATAAAAATATGAAACAAGTGGGACACAATCGTGAAGTGGGACAACATTTATTGGATAATTTAAACTTTTTTGACAAATAAAAAACTGAAAAGTGGGGCGTGCAATATTATTTGGCCCCTTTACTTTCAGTGCAGCAAACTCACTCCAGAAGTTAAGTGAGGATCTCTGAATGATCCAATGTTGTCCTAAATGACCGATGATGATAAATAGAATCCACCTGTGTGTAATCAAGTCTCCGTATAAATGCACCTGCTCTGTGATAGTCTCAGGGTTCTGTTTAAAGTGCAGAGAGCATTATGAAAACCAAAGAACACACCAGGCAGGTCCGAGATACTGTTGTGGAGAAGTTGAAAGCCGGATTTGGATACAAAAAGATTTCCCAAGCTTTAAACATCTCAAGGAGCACTGTGGAAGCCATCATATTGAAATGGAAGGAGCATCAGACCACTGCAAATCTACCAAGACCCGGCCGTCCTTCCAAACTTTCTTCTCAAACAAGGAGAAAACTGATCAGAGATGCAGCCAAGAGGCCCATGATCACTCTGAATGAACTGCAGAGATCTACAGCTGAGGTGGGAGAGTCAGTCCATAGGACAACAATCAGTCGTACACTGCACAAATCTGGCCTTTATGGAAGAGTGGCAAGAAGAAAGCCATTTCTCAAAGATATCCATAAAAAGTCTCGTTTAAAGTTTGCCACAAGCCACCTGGGAGACACACCAAACATGTGGAAGAAGGTGCTCTGGTCAGATGAAACCAAAATTGAAATTTTTGGCCACAATGCAAAACGATATGTTTGGCGTAAAAGCAACACAGCTCATCACCCTGAACATACCATCCCCACTGTCAAACATGGTGGTGGCAGCATAATGGTATGGGCCTGCTTTTCTTCAGCAGGGACAGGGAAGATGGTTAAAATTGACGGGAAGATGGATGCAGCCAAATACAGGAACATTCTGGAAGAAAACCTGTTGGTATTTGCACAAGACCTGAGACTGGGACGGAGATTTATCTTCCAACAGGACAATGATCCAAAACATAAAGCCAAATCTACAATGGAATGGTTCAAAAATAAACGTATCCAGGTGTTAGAATGGCCAAGTCAAAGTCCAGACCTGAATCCAATCGCGAATCTGTGGAAAGAGCTGAAGACTGCTGTTCACAAACACTCTCCATCCAACTTCACTGAGCTCGAGCTGTTTTGCAAGGAAGAATGGGCAAGAATGTCAGTCTCTCGATGTGCAAAACTGATAGAAACATACCCCAAGCGACTTGCAGCTGTAATTGGAGCAAAAGGTGGCGCTACAAAGTATTAACGCAAGGGGGCCGAATAATATTGCACGCCCCACTTTTCAGTTTTTTATTTGTTAAAAAAGTTTAAATTATCCAATAAATGTTGTTCCACTTCACGATTGTGTCCCACTTGTTGTTGATTCTTGACAAAAAAATAAAATTTCATATCTTTATGTTTGAAGCCTGAAATGTGGAGAAAGGTTCAAGGGGGCCGAATACTTTTGCAAGGCACTGTATATAGCTATTGGGGAAAAACACTTGGATAAAAAGAATATCCTGTAAAAATATTGGAGTAGAGAGACTGAAACAATGACATTTTGCTGCTCTCTTCGTCGCATTTTCCTCGTTCTGAATAATTCCTCCTCAATGGGCTGAATAGTAAAACCGATGAGCCCAGTCTACCGCTGACGTCATCCACCTGTTGGGGACGCTAAAGCCCTATAATGGTAGGCGTGGCTAACCGGCAGATTAAAAGACTTAATTTCTCGTCATCTGTGCTTTGCTAAATTGTTGTATATAGTCGAATCGTCTCAAAATATGATTCTAATTCACATAATAATGCCATTTAAGACTTTTTTTCTCGTGCCGTATGCTCTTTAAGGAGTCATGTTCTGTCATGACAGATCTGAGCTACTGTCAAGTTTAACCAGTTTGCATTATTTTATTGCAATGTTTTTCCTTATTCGGATTTGTTTCAAGACTACAGTTACAGTTAGACCTCACTTTGATGGTTAATGCAGTTATTGCAATTTTGTTGTTTTTTCACAATAGATTGGTTTATTTACATTTCAAAAACCAGAAGCCATTCATTTACGAATGTGATTGCACTTTAGTTTACATATTTAAATGTTCAGATATTAAGAATTTGAATGAGGCAAAATACCATGCTTTTTCTCTCAAATATATTTTTATAATCATTGCTTTCAGATGTACTGTAATTGTTTTCTGTATAAAAATTAATTTGGTGTTCAAAAATTCTTTTTTCAAACTTGAGTTTTGAAAAAGAGGGGGTTGTCTTATTATCAGGGCCGTCTTATATTCGGGCCTATAAGGTAATATGTTGAAAATGAGAGTTTTTTTTTTTTTTTTTTAATCGTCTTGAAGGTTAATGTCTTTAGTGAAGATAATTGAAACTCCGCTAACCATTTTGGTGGTGCTCTCCGGTGTTTCATGGTCCACATCTTCAATCCTTGGTTCCCGCTCAGTAGTTGTTGTCGCTTTTGAAAGCTTAGGTTTGAAAAATATACTCGTATTAACCTTGATTCTTCTGTCCTCATGTGTTTTTTTTGGCCAAACAAAGCAAACTACTGTCTCTAAGGTGCTAGTCACATGATCTGTTTAAAAAATAATTTTGACCCATTATAAAAATATTTTATTTTCATTTAATTAATTTTTGTTCTGTGTTTTATTGCTTTACAACTTTTATAGACAACATTTTACCTGTAAAGTCCTTATTTTAAATTCATACATTGGAAAGTCAATTATATGCAATAACATTTTAGGCCACCTGGGGATGCTATGCCCCACTCGGCCCCCCCTTAATCTCCGTATGCCCCCAATCAAAATGGATTGGACGTCTGGCACCGTCAATGACAGCCAATGAGATAAATGAGTGCACTGTTAGGGTTGAAAAATAAATTAAGTTCGTGCATAAAAGGGTTAAGAGTTGTTTTATCCAGCGCTTGCACGACATAATTTTGCAGTACATAAAATCCCCATAATTTCTCAATAAATCAATTCCTATCCACGTTGCAATTTCTTTGTTGTAGTAAAAGGTGTAGGTTTGCATAGGGACGGTAGGGACATAGTACTAGCAACTTTTCAGGATGCTCAGATTGTCCCCACCAACTTTTAAGCAACCTTATTTGCATTTTATAATGACTTAAGTCATATAGGTAATTTAGATTGTCTTGCCATATGTTGTAATGATAGAATTGTGCCTACCATTATTAAGTGAATTATTTTCATCATGTTCAGACTTACATTTACCCCTTTTTACTTGCTGAATCTGCCGGCCCATCCCCCCACATGCACACACACACAATCACAGCCCCAACAGAAATACAAGATGTCAACAGCATACCGCCTCCTCCGCCACCTTTGAAGAGGAGGGATATAAGATTTTTTTTTCGGCCTGCTGCAGCAGCCACTGTAAGTAATGTAAAAAGACGTCAACGTTGAGAAAGTGGGGAACACAAAAAATAAATAAATAAATAAATAAAAAATAAAAATAAAGAATAAAAAATAAAAAAAAAAATTTTTTTAAAGAGAAAGTGGGGAACAAGCCACAAATTTTGCTACTTAAAGTCTGACCTGCATCAAAGTTAGCATAGCATTAAACTGTGTGCATTTGCTAACCTACAAAACTCGGTAGGAAGCCGCTTAGAAAGAAGTGTCCTCCTGTATGTTTTCTACTGTTAACAATTAAAATATGAGAAATGTAGTGAATTGAGGTTTACCCACATTTTTATTTTATTCATGTGGTTTTAAAGGAGCCAAAACAGCTTCAATTTTTTGGTTGAGTTTGTCTATGCTTGTGGACAAAAGATGTAGTGTTTTACCTGAAGGAAGGCTCCATTAAAAAAAAAAAATGTTGTTCCCTGACTAACAAGTTTTTTCAGATATGTTTATTTATTTAGACAGACAATGTTGAGTGGTCTTAAGATAAATGGCTATTTTTTGCAATCCTGGATAGTTATTTACAAATTTGTATTTATTGTGTATGTTAATATCCTTAAGGTTATGTTCAAATATTGAAATTTAAATTTGCTAACAAAATCCAGACATTTATTCTGGAAGTTTTCAAAATGTTTCTTTTGTAGTTTTTGAAAACAAAGGTTTGAATCGTACGGTGTATCACCGGAACCAATACACATGAAAGTTAGTATTAGTCAATACAGATTTATTTTGCATTGATGATTTAGCCTATCCATTAATTAGGTTCATATTCGTGAGAAATGTAGCCCTGACCCACGACGCCCAATCTGTTTGGTCTTATTAATGTCCCATCCCTAGCAAAAAGTGTACATGCAGGTTATGCTATATCGTCCCTACTAATATTGAGACTAAACCTACACTCTTGGTTGTAGTTCATTTTCCCACCGGCTGGTGACTCCATCATGGGGGTTGAAAGGTGACCGCACGTGTATGATCTGTACCGATGGCGCATTTATAGTAAACACAGTGCTCTGATGAACAATGTGCACTATTACCCAAAACAACACATGACGTTTCTACCTTTGAATTTCAAGTTTTAATACTCCGTGTTCCAAAAAAAACAGACATCAACATTTTCTACACCCTGAAGCAATATTAGAAGCAAATGGGCGAAACATGTAATCTGTTTTATGAAGGCACTGCATACAAACAGACACGTTTGTTATTAGTTTGAGCGCACAGCATAAATTTTAGTCGGCAGACATATGCATTTCTTGAACACATTATTGCCAAGAGTGTGGGATGGTCTTTATTATTCCAGTGGCATAGGAGGAACCATATTTGCAAATTTCACCTCATTTCTACCACTCTAATCATTAGTGTGATATATAGTCTGGTCTCTAGCGTCAGTGTGAATAATGCTTTTATATAACTTTTACCATCACATTAAAATAGCAGTACTGACTCATAACCCCAGACTGATGACCTCGAGCATGCTAAAACATCTTGCCATCTTAATACTGTAAGTAAGTAGGTGGGGATTTTTATTTATTTTTTTTCTCCTGAACGCTTATTCCAAGTTAAGATGCATAAGTGTGTCAAAAATGACCCGGTGAGGTTGTTTTCTTGAAATATCTTCGTGATTAAATATTTTTAACATTTCATACTCCAGGTCTGTTTTTGATATATTGCCATTCAGATTTTTAATTCACCTTTTATACATTTGAAGAAATTGTAGTTTTTGTATCCAAGCTACCCCAAGCTTTTATATGTGGGTCAAAAATGACCAACACACATTTGCTATGGAATCCAACGGTGAACCTTTAATTCTTATCAACATTGGCTGTCAGGAATAAATTAACTTTGGACCACACAGACTAGGTATATCATAAATGTCACCACTTTATCTTCATATGATATTTTATGTGTGTATCTTTCATGAGTGTTGTTACAATTATTTATCAACAAATTAGTCTACTTCATAAGTAGCTAACACTAGCTAGCTAAGTTAACTAGCATTACTGTATATGTAATGTGTGTGTGTTTATTTACGGTAATTTTCGGACTATAAGCCACTACATTTTTCGCTCATTTTGAATCCTGCGGTTTACAGTTCAGTGCAGCTTATTTGTTGATTTATTTGGGATAATAGGTAACACTTTATTTGACAGCAGCGTCATAAGACTGTCATAAGCCCGTTATAATTATGACACTATCAATTGCATTACTGAATGCTTATGACAGATGTCTTAAAGTGTCATCCAGCAAATTATCTCACCAACTCCATTTATATCCAGTTTGGATCTTTTACATCCATTCAAAAGTGGGATAATTTCCTGGATGACACTATGACATCTGTTAAAAGCATTCATTAATGCTCCTGCCAGCGTCATGTCATAATTATGATAGTCTTATGACAGTCTTATGGCGCCACTGTCAAATAAAGTGTTACCAAATATTATAACTAGCAATTAATGAAACAACTTGAACAGTAACTGAAGAAATAATTAAGCCCAGAACATGAATTTTGTCTGTAGCGCCACAATGCATGCCAGGAGGCATTTTGGACGACAACAGTGTTGACAGCAGGTGGCAGCAGAGGTTGACTGTTTCCCCCAAGGGAGCAGTGATGGCCAAATGAAGCTTCTTGAAGCAATGAAGCTTTACTGCCAATTGGTTCAAAGCTTCATGATGTTTGGTCTTATGGTGCCACTGTCCAATAAAGTGGTACTGGTTAATATTCTTTGGTGTAAATATCCCATAATACAGTGAGGACAGCTGTGGCTTATCTATGAACAAATGCCGTTTTCGTGTCAAAATTGTTGGGTGGCGGCTTATAGCCAGGTGTGCCTTATAGTCCGAAAATTATGGTATATAGCTACATATTGACCTATTAACAATATTACTCTCACAAGATTCCACTTTTGTGTCTTCTGAATAGGAAAGTGTCCAAATCATGGTCAACAGAATGAGCTGGTAGAACTTTTGCTGGTTACCTCCCACCCAGGACAACAAATTCTTATCTTAAGAAGTCAGTCAGGGCCTGCACAAGAGCATAGCATCACTGTCTCACCAATAAGATGCATGATGGAAGCTCTTGATCGCTGATAATATAATACAAGAGGGGATGATGTCCATTGCTGTTCTTGTAATTTTCTTTTTCAAAAATATTAAAGAGTGAAAGAAAAATATATTTAAAACTTGAAATCATTCTTGTGTGGTCCTAAATATAATACTGTACTAAATACTGTACAAGTGATTATTCTCAGCCAAAATGGCATAAAAACATTGATTCTAGTATGGGTCATTTCTGACCCACTTATTGAAGAGTGTAGGCTGAAGTCACTTGTGCATCTTAGGTTAATACTGCAGGTCTTAATGCACAAATCCGATTTTTTGTCATATCTGTTTTTTTTTTGGCGTGCCCGTTCAGACTGCCTTTGTCCATTGAGCCCGTTCAAGTATCACACATGCGCACTAATTCGCAGTCCGAGACGCACTGACGAAAATGACACGCATGCGGAGGAGCATCAAAATAAATGACCACACATGCTGGCTCAACGTAATTCAAAGGTGATCATATTTCGATTTCCAAAAAGAGGACATAAATAACAGACATAAATAATCCCTGATTAATCTTATATTCAAAGTTGATATGGATCGATAACATGCACACACAGTCCGTGCATGACACACACACATACGGACAGTTTGCACCGACTCTCGGCCATTTAAGCAATCTTGAAATATTGCTCATATGGAGCAGAGAGAAAACCGAGCATTCTCAGGCTTATCTTCAACCCACTTTATTTTTTATGACTGTTGTCAAGTCCGACCCTTCCCAAAAAGCCGTGTTAAAGGCAAGCTAGGCGCTAACGCACAGCTGCACCGCTACCGTAGCGCCCTGTCTCTCTTGCTCTTTGCTGACGTAATTGCTGCATGAATTCCAATTTTGGAAGGTTTGACAGTTCAGACCGCCGCAACATTCTGGAAAAATGTGGCCCAGATCGGAATTAAACCACATACGAAAGTGACCCAGATTGGATTTGAAATGGTCCATTTCTGTTTGACTTGTCACGCTCAGACCGTCAAGTTAACGCCTCACTCGAGTCGGAAAAGCACAAAAAAATTGGATCCGTGCATTAAGACCTGCAGTATAAACCTAGCCTAAGTGTCAAGGAAAACACTCGTGTGGATATTCTGAAAAAACAACAACAACAACTGCTCTGAAGGTTTCAGTACATGCATGAGTGTACACAGTAGTAGTTAAATTCATTCATTCATTTTCCATGCCGCTTTTCCTCACAAGGGTTGCGGAGGTGCTGGAGCCTATCCTAGCTAACTACGGGCAGTATGGGCAGGGGACACCCTGAACTGGTTGCCAGCCAATCGCAGGGCACAGGGAGACATACAACTATTCACGCACACACTCATACCTACGGACAATTTAGAGTGTTCAATCAGTCTACCACGCATGTGTTTGGGATGTGGGAGGAAACCAGAGTTCCCGGAGGAAACCCACACAGGAAGGCCGAAGCCCGGGATTGAACCCTTGATCTCAGAACTGTGAGGTGGACGTGCTAACCACTCAACCACTGTGTCACCTAGTAGTTAAATGTGGCTGTTAATTAGTTGTTGTGTTGTTGTTTTTTTTTTTTTGCTTGATTTATTTGTCCAATTATTATTTAGCCTCTTTTGGTTGCCATGGTAAGCTAATCTCAGAGTTTCACAATCAGTAACCATTGCCAGTGTCATTTGAACAATGTTAGCAATGGTACTGTTTCGTTAACCAAACTGGTTACATTTTTGACAAAAACATTTAACTAATTGGCTGCCATTGACAGTAATAGACGTTCTATCAATTTTGTCACTCAAAATGGATTGGGCGTCTATCACCGCCAATAACACTGAAAAACGCTCATTCCCAGTTCAACAAATCCAGTTATTTTTCGTATCGCTGACCAGACACAATTCTCAATTGTAATTGAATCTTTATATAACTCGACACTGCCCTTAAGCTAAAAACGCCACTTTCGTCGGTTTGCTTAGTGGAAGAGGTGACTGGGTGCAGTTATCTAAACATGACTCACATAACACAAACTGTATACACACTAAGCACACACTAAACATTTTCCATCACAAAAGGACAGAATCTACTTACTCCTTGTGCTTCCTGATTCCATCTTTCATTTATAGTTCCCATTTTGTAGCACAATTACAATGCAAATCCCTCTTACTAAAGCTAAAAAAAACTGGTGATGCATGACAGATGCATCTCTCTGGGATTAGCATATCCAACTCATTGGCCGTGGACCTCGATGGTACAATTTGGGTGCACAATCAACTTTGCTTGTAAGCCGAATGTTTTGCATGCAGTCTAAATTGGGCTCATTCGAAACAACACCCAGAAGATGTTTGAATACCGACAGAACTATCGGCTCATAACTTGTCAAGTGTAATAAAAGGTCGCATGACTCACCTTCAGGTAACTCACTTGAATATGACACAGCAAAGGAGGTAAAATCCTAATTGCACCTTTTTATTGCTAGATATTCAACCTATTTTTACTGAGAGATCACTGTCAGCCCTCCCGGTCATAATGGATTTGATGTCTCATGCCACCAATGAAATCCAATGAGTTAAGGACAATTGTAGACTAAAGAAGAGGATACCACAATAAACAATAGAATGAACTACTTTAAGTACTTATAATGAAACTGTAATCCTACTTGTCATGAAAACTCAGAAGTATCACTTCAAATTTGCAGATGAATAGTGACGTAACCCTGTTCAAATACCCTTTTTTTTTTTTTTTTTTTTAATAATTAAAAAGAACAAACCAAGATAAATCAAGATAATGACAACTTGGGCTGTCAAAATGATTCGATTAATAAACAATCATCGATCATAAAATTAACTCAAAACTATTCTGGTAATTGTTTAAAATTTTTGAGCTATTACCTAACTCAAAATTGTGCTAAGCTTTTTAGTCCGGCATCTAATCAGTAAATAGCTCACTGATTGATTATTTTTGTATTTGGTCAAAATAACAGATTTGCAAACATTTTTTTCCTTTGGAAAACAATGATGAATATTTTCTAACTTTCTGACATGCTGCTACACACCAAACTGGTAACTTACGTAATTATGATTGCGTCATGGAAAAAAATACTTCAATCAGCTACAAAAAAATACTAATCATATATAGCACTAACATACAGTTAAGGGCGTAAGTTTGCATTGGGATGGTAGGGACATAACACTACCAACTTTTCAGGATGCTCAGATTGTCCCCACCAACTTTTAACCAACCTTATTTGCACAATATAATGAGTTCTGTTATATAGGTAATTTAGATTGTCTTCCCATATGTTGTATGGAGAGAACTGACCCTACCATTATTAAGTGAATTATTGTCATTATCTTCAGACTTACATTTACCCTTTTTTTTGCTGAATGTGCCGGAACATTTTTTTCTTCAGATAATCATACATTAATCATAATCGAGGTAAAAATTTAAATTAATCCCCGATTTAGATTTTTTGCATAATTGCTCAACCCTCTGATGCTCTTTGGAGATGAAAATAAGGGAGAAGATAAAAGAGACAACTAATTAAAGTAATGTATGACTTTTGTGGTGAAGGACAATGCAGGCGAACATGTATTTCCATGTATAGGTTAAGTAGTATCTCCGCCCGCCACTCCCGCTGCTCCCCCACAACCCCCCCAAAAAAACACACACACAAAAACACAACCGCTGTACATTTCCATAATATGAAGCAAGGGGGAATTCCCCCATTTTGAAAATTGACTGAAATTTTAACTTTTTTTATTTTTACATAGGAAACATATCAGCACATTCAGGAGAAATGTAGCCCTGACCCCCTTTCACCCACTCTTTTTGGTCTTATTAATATCCCTTCCCAAGCTAAATGTGTACAATGTTGAGACCAAACCTACGACCTAGGTGACAGTTCAACATCTTAAAGCATTCCCAGGAAGCTGAATCATCATAGTGTATACAGTGAAGAAAATAAGTATTTGAACACCCTGCTATTTTGCAAGTTCGCCCACTTAGAAATCATGGAGGAGTCTGAAATTTTCATCGTAGGTACAATTCCACTGTGACAGAGATAATCTAATAGGAAAAATCCAGAAATCACAATGCATGATTTTTTAAATCAATATATTTGTATGATACGGCTGCAAAGCGGTATTTGAACACCTACCAACTAGAATTCTGACCCTGAAAGACCTTTTAGTCCGCCTATTAGAAGTCCACCTCCACTCCATGTATTATCCTGAATCAGATGCACTTGTTAGAGGTCGATGGCAGCATAAAGACACCTGTCCACCCCATACAATCAGTCAGACACAAACTTGTAACTTAGTCAAAACCAAAGAGCTGTCCAAAGACACCAGAGTAAAAATTGTTCACCTCCACAAGGCTGGAAGGGCTACGGAGCAATTGCCAAGCAACTTAATGAAAAAGGTCTACAATTGGAGCAATCATTAGAAAATGGAAGAAGCTAAACATGACGGTCAATCTCAATCGGAGCGGAGCTCCATTTAAGACATCACCTCATGGTCTATCAATGATCCTAAGAAAGGTGAGGAATCAGCCCAGAACTACATAACAGGAGTTGGTCAATGACCTGAAAAGAACAGGAGCCATCGTTTCCAATGGCACGAAAGGTTTCCCTGCTTAAACCAGCACATTTCTAGGCACGTCTTAGGTTTGCCTATGACCATTTGGAGGATGCAGAGGAGTCATGGGATCAACTTTTGTGGTCAGATGAGAGTAAAATAGAACTTTTTGGTCACAATTCCACTAACCGTGTTTGGAGGAAGAAGAATGATGAGTACTATCTCAAGAACACCATCCCTACTGTGAAGCATGGGGGTGGTAGCATCCTGCTTTGGGGGTCTTTTTCTGTGCATGGAACAGGACGAATGCACTGTATTAAAGAGAGAATGACTGGGGCCATGTATTGGGAGATTTTGGGGAACAACCTCCTTCCTTCAGTCAGAGCATTGAAGATGGGTCGTGCCTGGGTCTGCCAACATTTATTTATTTATTTATTGTCATCATCATCGGTATCATTGACAGTTACAATATGTAATATGAAAAAAAAACAAAAAGACAAGGGCTGATCGGAGAAGCATATGCTTATCAAGTCCCGTCCCCTACAACCAAGGACGCACAATCAATACATGATAGAGTAGGCATTATACATTGCGATATATGAGCAGCTTTATGTTGTTGTTTTCTTTTTTTTTTTTTTTTGTCTTCACATCAATTTTCTTCCCAAAAGTCATTGATTGGACGTAACACTTAGAAAAAAGTTGTCGATCAATTGTGAGTTCATCAATTCTGTCCAGTGAACTCAGCGACCAGTTCAGCAACTCCACTGACATGACAATGACCCGAAGCACACAGCCAGGAAATCCAAGGAGCAGCTCCGTAACAAGCATAACAAGATTGTAGGATGGCCTAGCTGGCTTTTAGACCTAAACCCAATAGAAAACCTTTGGAGGGAGCTCAAACTCCGTGTTTCCCTCCTGCTGTGTGTGCAAACCTGGTGAAAACCTACAGGAAACGTTTGACTTCTGTAACTGCAAACAAAGGCTACTGTACCAAATATTATCATATGTTTTCTCAGGTGTTCAAATACTTATTTGCAGCTTTAACACACAAATAAATCGTTGAAAAAATGATGATAATTGCAGAGCCCTCCATGATTTCTAAGTGGGAGAACTTGCAAAATAGCAGGGTGTTCAAATACTTATTTTCTTCACTGTACGAGCAAAATCACAAAAACTCACAGATGTTGCATAGAATACTGTATATATTTTATATTTCCTAGCTTACTATAATTGTTAGAAGAGCAAGAAGCTTCAATACACCTAAGTCCTTTGTGGACAGAATTGATGCAATGATAGTGAGTCAGACTGCTAACAGGGCTTTGTATGTGTGTAGGAGGTAGGGAAAAAACCTTGAGACACCTGTGAAAAAAACAGCCATATTCCATCAATGAGACAAGAAGGTAGCAAGCTAGAGACTTATGTGCTTGGAATTCAAGAAATTAGCCACATTTGCATAAATGTCATTTCAGAAAAGTATTTGCCATTTACGTATGCTTTGACCTTATCAATATGAGCTTGAATGGGAGTCAGCTAGGTGAACATGACTTTAGTTCTTTATTTGAAATAAAGAATTCTAAGATTACTTGTGTCCCAAGAAGCATTTTATTTTGTAACAGTGTTTTATGACATGTGACTCTCCCATGTGGAGGTTTGGTCGATGTGTGATGTGACGCAAAATCTCACCTATCACATCAAGCCTTCTCATTAACAACGGTGGATCACTCATGTGAATGATGTTGTGCCTCCAAACCAGACTGAAATGCATCACTTCGGTGTTGTTTACTCACTATGCATACAACATTCATATTATTTTGTTTCCCTAAACAGAAGCTATCACACAAAAGTCAGTTCTTGAAAGAAGCATTGTGACATATTCATGTAAAATGCTCCATCGGCTGAAATAATAACCCCAAAGCTCTCAAAACAAAATTCATATTTAATTAGTGAAGAGCAGTCCAAAACGCGTCACAATGAGAAGGCAGAGTGACAATTCAGCACTCTGACTATGTTCCTTTTTGTATGTTTTTATTTCTAACGGTTAATTAGTTGCCCAGTGGCATCTCATGTCTCTGCAGACCTTTTTTTTTTTTTTTTTTTTTAAAAAGAGAGTACTCTTAATTTTACAATCCAATTAGGAAGTGAGATCACATTCATATTTAGCTGTGTCTCTTTGAGGAGATTGGAAACAAGCAAGGTCATGTTTCATGGCTATTGACGCCGACAGACGTCCAATTCATTTAAACTGGGAGAGGCAGGCAGCGATCATTCGTCAATGGCAATTGTCATTTGAACTGGGAGAGGCTGCCAGCGATGACTACGACACAGAAATGTTTTGTTTTTGAATGTTGTTAGGGCCCCTGCTCCCTGAGCTCTGCTCCTCCTCCTTGTGTGGATTTGTGTGTGTGTGTGTGTGTCTTGATGACAAGATTGGACAGATGGGTGAGCCTGGGTCCAGGTGCAGTCGATCATCATTAACAGCCTACTTAAGCCAGTCCCTGGCCTCACCTCGTCGCCAGATCAACATCTGTACTCCACAAGTTTGTGACTCTAGCGTTCACTTTGATCCAAGAGATATGTATTGCTTCTATTCAGCTCACCTTGTCTTTGTTTACAGATCCTGCATTGCTCACCTTCCTTGACAGCTCACCCGCTCACTCGCCAAATGCCATCCTGATCATTTGGATGCAAAGTGCTTTCATATTTTGCAATAAACTATTGTTACCCCTGCCACCTTACCTGCTTTCTCTGCGCTTGGGTCCCCCGCTCACCCAGAACCCAGAAGTGTGATAAATCAGATATGAACCAAATTTTTCGATCTAAACTGTCCAGTGCCCCCAAATTGGAATTCAGCCAAAGTTGCTTAGACAGGAGAAGTTGCAGGAAATAACAACAAACAATGTGGACAGAATGGACTGAGGTGCACAGTGGAGGTGAGAGCTATAGGTGCAACAACTAATAAGTATTTTAGGCAAAGAAATTATCCTAAGGCAACTTGAAAGGTCATGTTTCCACTGTTCCCTCGTGACATATTTTTACTTGACTCAGTGCATTCTTGTTTCGTATCATATTAGTGCTTTTCTACGCATGTAGGACACTTTTTGAGCCACTACAGAAAACGGTAGTCTGAATGGTCACACAAAAAGATCGGATATGAACAAAACAAAAAAATCTGATTTGTGTATTAAGACCTTCGGTCTATACGTAGCCATTTGAAAATATTTGCTTCTATGCAACTTGGCCCGTTCAGTCCCTAGTGAACGGATCCCACTTGAGTCAGATAAAGGCAAAATGATCCAATTTCTGTCAGTTCATGCTTCGCTCGGAACGTAGCAATAATGTCTTCCTCAACCCGATGATTCCGCTTTGCTTCTCAGAGTCCCTTTAGAAGTGGCTACTACAGCACTATACATACAGTATACTGTGACACTCAAATTCCCCAAACAAATATTGTCATTTCCAACATATTTTCTTTGCACAAACCAGGTCTGGTAAAGCAGCTGTTCTTGTGAACTATGGACTTTGAGACCCTTGTGAATAAGAGCTTTAATGAAATAATACCGCATGTTTTTTTCTTCGTCACCCTTTCTTCAGGAGGACATTTTGTGAAACCTTAAATTGTTATCGTTGAACATTGGCAAAATAAAAAGGTAATTTTCCTCCTACGTGTGTACACACTCTCATATAAGTCTCTCGTTCCAGTTGATGTTTCATAACCCGCCACTGGGCTTAATGTTGGTCATCAGTACATGTTTGGGTACTGACCTCCCACACACTCCTACCATCATCATGATTTAGGATTTAACCCTCTGTGCATTTAACCGCAGGCAGGTGTCTCGTCCTGTGTTTTAGCGGTTTGCTCCCTCACGTGTAACATAACTTCTCATTAGAACTGGTGAAATATGATACGCCTTAGCCACCTACTCTTAGTGAAGTGCAATCCTTTATGCATCCCACTCAATTTAAAATGTTAACAATCTCATTTAGCAGGAATCCAGGATATAATATGATTTATTCCCTTCGCTGGGTTAGTGTTCAGTAAATTTGGATTCTGCTTCCAAGAGGCAAGTGGGCAACACAATAAGATACAGTAATTTAAATAGGGGGATAATATTATTTAGGGATTTCACAAGAGGAAAGAAGAGATTACAATATCACCTATTAGTGTCATATTAATGATACATATGGGGAAAAGCTGCTTCTGACTGACTTTAATCTAAAGCAAAACCCAGTGACTAATAGGCCTTGATAAAGACCGGTTTTAAATACGATCCGCAATTAAGTATTTTCAGTACAACACAGGACTTTTATTCATTAAAGCAACACTAGGTAACTTTTCAACGTTTATAAAATATTTTCATAACATTTGTGACAATATGTGGACTGACAACTAGTTGAATAATACCTCTTATATCTTGAGCGGATATGTATCACTTTCACTGGCACTAATTAACTTTGAGGTGGGTGGCAGGAACCCTACCACACAAAAAACTACAAATGTGCTGACTGCTTTACGGCATACGTCACTTCCCCCTTGTCCCATTCGTTATAAAGACGGAAGTAGATGCGAACGCTTTCACGCAAATTCTGCAAAGATGGCAGAGCAACAAAAGAGACAAAAAGTTTTGTCTGAGGAGAAACGCAGGTTTTCAGGACATAGAGAATAAACATTGGCCAGGCTTTCATTAGCTGGCGTGACACCCCCCCCCTCCGAATTTAACTTATCATTGCTGACTATTTCAGGTGGGGTGGTGCTGTTTAGCCACACTAAAGGGTGATTTATGCTTCTGCGTTTTGGTGCCGGCTGAGCAACGGCACACACCCTACGCCGTCAGTGCGCATTCGAAGTTCTGCGTCAATGGGAACACGTTGCTCTGTAATTCAACGCCATGCCACTCGAGGGGTGTGGCTTCGTCATTGTACGGCTTTGGAGGACTTTTGTCAAATTCCTGTAGTTTTCCTCCAGTCATGGACAGCAATGGCCATGGAGATGGAACGTGTTTATTTGCAGCTACAGCTAATCAGTATTGAACAACAAATGTTATTAATACAAATGTTGAAGCGTAGGCAACACAGCCGCTGAAAACAGAAATGCTGTTTAATCCATTTGCAGGCGACTGGAAGAGTCAGATTCAGAGTTTAATTGTCATTGTCAGGATAACAACGAAATTGAGATTGGAGTTCCAACAAAACTACGAGTCAGTACCCATTAAAAGTGTTTGGTGCAGAGCAGGATAAAGGTAAAGTGTACCCAGTGCCCCCACAATCCCCACCATAAATAAATAATAAATATCAATAAATTTACATAGCCATTCATGCTCAAAGAAATCCTGATTGCCTTTTTTTTTTTTTTTTTTTTTTTAATTCCTTCTTAACTACAGTCATGTGAAAAAACTAGGACATCCCAATCCACGACATCCCATTAAATATTTAGTTCTTTATAAAAAAAAAAGGTTCACATATCAATGACTGATCTTGTTTTTCTTTATGTCTGAAAAAAAGTGATTTAGTTGCAGGTAAACAAAAAAATTAACATTGTTTTACTCATTAAACCAAACATATCAACAAAAATGCATATTCCAACTGAGGAAAAAGTTAGGACACCCTACCACCTAATCGCCAGTGTTACCCCCTTTGGCTGAAATAACTTCAGTGAGACGCTTTTTGTAGCCATCTACCAGTCTTTGACAGCGGTCTAAAGAAAGTTTGCCCACTCCTCAACGCAGAATACTTTCAGCTGTTAGATGTTTGAGGGGTTTCTAGCATGTACAGCCCATTTCAAGTCACCCCACAGCATCTCAATGGGATTAAGATCTGGGCTTTGACTCGGCCATTCCAGGACTCTCCATTTCTCCCTTTTCAGCCAGTCCTTGTTGGATTTACTGGTATGTTTTGGGTCATTGTCATGTTGCAGGGTCCACTTTCGCTTTAGCTTTAATTTTTTTCACGGATGATTTCACATGTTCCTCAAGCACCCTCTGATACACGATAGAATTCATGATGGATTCTATGATGGTGAGCTGGCCAGGTCCTGCTGTAGGAAAGCATCCCCAAATCATGACACTTCCACCTCCATGCTTCACAGTTTGTATGAGGTTCTTTTCCTGGAATGCTGTATTGGGTTTACGCCAAACATATCCTCTATTCTGGTGTCCAAATAATTAAATTTTAGATTTATCTGTCCAAAGAACCAGCTCGGATTCCAGAAATCCTGGTCTTGTTTACATGCACTCGGGCAAACTTCAGTCTGGCCTTCGTGTTCTTCTCGGAGCGCAAAGGTTTCCTCCTTGCATACCTCCAATGAAGGTTAAACTTTTGAAGTCTCATTCTGATTGTAAAGACATGCACTTTCTCATCAACAGTAGCAAGGGCCTGCTGTAGGTCCCGTGATGACATTTTATGTTTTTTGGGGACTTCTTTTAGCATCTTGTGGTCTGAACTTGCTTTGATGGCCAGACCTGGGGATGTTGGCAGTTGTTTTGAATGTCCTCCACTTGTAGAATATTTTTCGGACAGTGGAATGGCTGATTTTATATTCTTTTGAGGTCTTTTGAAATCCCTTACCAGACTAATAAGCGTCTACAATCTTCTTTCCGAAGGCCTCAGACAGCTCCTTTGATCTCACCATGTTGTTTTCTCTCACTTCAACAGTCAGGGGCACACCAAACTAAATGTGAGGTTTAAATAAGGCAAGCCTCTTTCAAAACACTGGGTAATGATGTTCTAATCACATGCACCTGATGTGATACCCCTGTGTGTGATTTTAGCCATTATCAGTGGGATTGAATGTGAGGGTGCCCTAATTTATTCCTCAACAGAAATTGCATTTGTTTAAAATTACATTTACGTAAAGTTATATGAAGTCTTTTTTTTTTTTTTTAGTTTTAATTGTTTAGTTGTATTACTTGAATCTCTCAAGATTGTTAAAATTGATATAGGATGTCCTAATTATTTCATATGACTGTATGTGTCCACTTTACAAATCCTGCCTGTAATGAAGCCCAAAATGTATTGAGCATCATTTGATAGTCTGAATCTCAGTACACTGTCTCCAACTGAGCAGGTGCGTTTTGTCATCAATGTGGTTCATTTACTTTGTACTTTACATGATTGAAACATCCAATATCCTGCAGCTGCATGGCACACAACTGTGAATATACAGTATAGGGGGTAATATTATGAAATTAATGCCTGCATCTATTTTTCCCCTGTAGGCTACAAACACAACCCATTTGATCAACTGACAACACTCCTATAAGTGGACAGCATAGTAAGACTGATCGTAATTTTTAGTCTTGAAGTCTTTCAGGAGAAATTGGTGAAATTAGTGGGGAACCAAAAGGAAGGAGAGAGATAAATAAGATGAGAGGGGCGATAGTAAATGAGCCCCGACTCACTGAGGTAATGAGCATGACAAACGGAGGCAGAGAGAGCAGCATGATTGGATCGTCAACTCTGTGGAAAGGATATCACAGAAGATGAAAAAAGATGATGACGTCATTGTGGAAGTGGGCTGTGCGACAGCATCAGGGTTGTACAGCGTCACCACCGACTTAAAGTCACCTATATGGAGCCATTACAACGCATCCCATCACATACCCCAGAAAAGAAACTTTTTTCACAATGTTTGACAATTAGTCACAATGTGACATCAGTCTGACCTATTATGTTACACAATACATTTTTTTCTTTTCCCATTTTCTTGAAGGTTTTTTTCTTTTCTCTAATCATCTTTGCTGTCCTTGTATCGTGTTTGCTTATGTTTTCATCATTTGATGTGTAGTGTCTCAATCATATCAGAGCTTTTACTTGGCCTAAAGCAAAGGGAGGGAGGAGTAATTGGTTTATTCTGTTTTATTGGTAAGACGGTTGCCATAGGTAAGCATGTGTGTTTGGAAAAAATATATATTGCAGATCCCCAAGCAATGTTGTGAGAACCACTGAGCTAAATGTATGAGTATAATTTCATTTAAAGTAAGTAATTTATTTTACTTAACGTATTGGGCGGAAAACACTCAGGTGACTTGAAGTTCTGCTCTGAGACCTCCAATTTGGCCAAATTTCAAAAGTGTCCGATATGTACAAGTGATACATCATTGGAAAGCTTAACATCTCAATTTTCTGGGGGAAGAAAAATTTTAAACAGGAGGGCATTAAAAAAAAAAAAAAAAAAATTCTGAACAGTGAAACCCTATCCGGAGGTGAGAGCATGCGAGAGCAGAATTAAAGACACCATGACTTTAACGAGATATTATTGCGTACTTACCTTGTTTCGATCCAAAAACTGAGAATGGTCACAGCTGGATTTTTTTTAGGATTTTACGGGTGAAACATGGTAATATAACAACGGTCGTAATGCAGAAATCGCAGACATCAAGGAGTGGTTGAGATTTTGTCATATATTTACCCTTATAAATGTTTTTTTTTTCTCAATTTTTCTTTTTTTGGATCAATTATTCATCATCTCAAATAACGGGGAAAATGCGACAATAACAAAAAAAAAAAATACAATTAAGCGATAGTTATGATACAGATATCCTTGACTTTTTTACAGACACCATTTTTTTCATTGTGGCGTAATTTGTTTAAACGTTCAAAATATGGGAGAGAATACATTTTTAAAGTCTTTTTGTTTTTTTTTAAACTAAATTTTAGACATCAATGATTAATGATTCTGAGCTAAAAATGACAGACATTTCGAATAATAAATATAAGTACTTACCTTCTTTTTATAGCTGGTTTGAAATAAAAGCGGTTGTGCGACGTCTGTAAACGGGGGTTTCCAGGGCAAAACGGACACATTAAAAATAGTTTGGGGGCTTAATGCGCCATGAATCTGCTATGGCAGCATATAGACATATTGTTCTGTCAAACACAACAGTTGTTTTGGCTTAAAATACAGCAGTTTATTTTAAAAAGGGGTTCAAAAGCAGAAACTGCTTTTTCAGACTTGTCTGTGTTTTCCGCCATAGACAAGTTTCCGAGGTTCTTTCTCATGTCTGCAAGTAACTTTTGTTATAGAATTTCTCCATCCAAAACCATAGTGGAGCTGGAGTAAGAATACACATCAAAATCCCTTAAAAAAGACAATTTGGAAATACTGATTCCATCTGCCATCATCACAGGAGAGGACAACATGCTCATGAAGGCAGATGTAGAACCAAGCTTGTGCCACCACAAACTCTGGGTGTTTTTGAAGCCATGTTGCCGCTGTGTTATGGAAGGTACGTTCTTCCTATCCCTGCATTTTCATGTGTCCGGTGCTCAAAAAATACCAAAGCTAAAATCTTGAGCATGAAACTACTTGTTGCCTTTGATATTGGTATTACAATGATGATTGTAATTATGATGATCTTTAATATTATTTACTACAACTACTTTTTCTGCTGCTAGCCTGTTGCTAACCAGTACTTGTAGATGGCACAATTATGTCACCTCAAGTGGCAGCATGTCTTAGCAATCTATACCTCATGTCAACACAGGCTGACAGGTTGTTATAATTTTGTCCAAGAATGATCAACGAAGTGATGAGAAAAATCATATAATCTCATATACATTACGTCGTACTGAATCCATTTCTGGAGATTCCGTGGATTCCTTTGGCTTGATTTTGCAGTTTTATCTTTGACAACACACTGCTAACTTCAACCGCAACTCATGAGTTTTTTTTCTAAACTGGAAGTTCGACGCAGAAGTATTCCAAGATGGCGCTGCTCATGTTTCGCTCAGGAAACTATGAGGAGAAGAATGTGAAAAAATGACAAGCATAAGTAATTTGATCTTATATGGAATGCATTTCTATTTTTATACATCACCCCGTTTAGGGAGTGCTTAATATTTCCACAGCAGTTGCTTATAAATTCTCATTAAAATAAAACAAACCTGAGATTTAAATAAACCCATTTGCATTTTGCTTGTATTATTGCACTATATCTGTTGGCTGTTGAGTGTTTTCTTTATGTAATATTTTTTCGCAAGTGGGACTCATAATTATCGAAATTACATCAAGTCAGCCATCTGCTAAAAATAAATAAATAAAAAACAGGTGACAATTTGATTACAGAGCCACAGAGCAAATTACTACCTTGCTAATGGTAATTGGATGTGCGCATATATAGCCCTCATGTCCTCACTGTGGACCATTTACACTTTTAATGCCTGCCTGCCTGTGCAGAGGGGACAAGTTGAATGTGTGTAGAAAAAGCCCGGGTAAAATAACAGACGCCACAAGCCCTCTAATGGGTCTTGATGAGATGATGTTAAAGCAAAACTTGATTTGGAATCAGCTTTGAAGCACTGATGACGTCCACGTTCATAATAGTGATCAAAGTATTCCTCATTAAAGTGCTGTCGGTACTGTTGACTTTACCTTTACTGACGCACCTCCCGACGATATTTTATTCCACCGTAGTTAGTCCGGCTTTTGTCATTTCCCTGCCCCTGCTTTGGAGAATGTAAACAAACCAAGAGGCGTGACAGCTAGCCGACATGCTAACCCCAACAGAGTGACGTCTCAAAGTCTTATTTTTTGCTTTTCGAAGCGAAAAATCACACAAAACTAGCTTTGATCATGTTACACGGCAGCAGGGTTGTCGATTGTCCTCGCCAATCGGCAACCCGCCCGGCGGCCAGCAAGTTACAGCTCGTCATTCCCCTGCTGCAGGCAGGAGAGCTCGTTCGCGGGGAAGCAGCTGGACAATGACCACCGGACAAACTGGCCAACGTCGGAGGAGTGCGTAGCTGCCACATGGTCAACACGAATATGGCATTAAGTAATGCTTAACTATACGGCGAATACATAAACTGTGAGAGGGCGGCGTGCCGTTGTTGTGTGCAGCTAACAAGGCAGGATGTGTCTGGGGAAACTTTTCTACATGTCCGTGCAGGATCAAACATAAGTAAATATTCCTTTATTAAAAGAAAGTTTGTAGTGTTTACTTTGTAATCATTGTATTCGTGGCGACAAGCCGCCGGTCGTCAGCCGAGTGACATTCTCGGTGGACAAGGAGCATCGTCAGCCACAAAATGCAAGCCACCTCCGTATTAAAACTAGGGCTGTCAAAATTATCGCGTTAACGGGCGGTAAGTCATTTTTTAAAATTAATCACGTTAAAATATTTGACGCATTTAACGCACATGCCTCGATCAAACAGATTAAAATGACAGCACAGTGTCATGTCCATTTGTTACTTGTGTTTTTTGGTGTTTTGTCACCCTCTGCTGCCGCTTGGGTGCAACTGATTTTATGGTTTTCAGCACCATGAGCATTGTGTAATTATTGACATCAACAATGGCGAGCCACTAGTTTATTTTTTGTTTGAAAATTTTACAAATTTTATTAAAACGAAAACATTAAGAGGGGTTTTAATATAAAATTTCTATAACTTGTACTAACATTTATCTTTTAAGAACTACAAGTCTTTCTATCCATGGATCGCTTTAACAAAATGTTAATAATGTTAATGCCATCTTCTTGATTTATTGTTATAATAAACAAATACAGTACTTATGTACAGTATGTTGAATGTATATATCCGTCTTCTGTCTTATCTTTCCATTCCAACAATAATTTACAGAAAAATATGGCATGTTTTATAGATGGTTTGAATTGCGATTAATTACGATTAATTAATTTTTAAGCTGTGATTAACTCGATTAAAAATTTTTATCGTTTGAGAGCCCTAATTAAAACGTGTGCCATGATCCGAGGATTTGACATAATACAAAACATGATGTTTACTTCACTTCCTCATAAGTACAATGGTCCCACAGTTGTCGCACACTTGTCTTTGCTGATCTCGGGGTCAACGGGAACTTTCTGAAACCCAAAATGGCTCACACACCTCTCCATGGTCTACAGTGGGGAGAACAAGTATTTGATATACTGCCAATGGGTTTTCCCATTGACTGTGTATCAAATACTTGTTCTCCCCACTGTAGGTATAAAAGACTGCAGCCGTTCGGCTGGCGTGATGCAAAAAATAAACAAATTAATCCGTAAAATAAACTGAATCCGCAGTCCATCAGCATGCTATAAAGCAATGCTGGATTGTGAGATGCTGACCCGGGTGACGTCACATTCACATTCGTCCTAAACCCGAGACTGGAGCCGGAAGTTACTCATTTTAATGGGGTGGGATTCAAATTTGATTATATAAAACAATCACTTCCACACACATCCAAGCGGTCCATATCATTCAGGAGCATAAAACACCACGGGATGTATGAAATAAACATGCTTTTTGGTGTCATACGCACTTTAAATTTGGCTAAGAGCTAACCGTTCTAGCTGTGAATAATCATGTTTCAGTGCCACTGACAGAAACAGACGTCCAATCCATTTCAACCAGTAGAGGTTTTTAAGTGAATGATAGTCCTCCCAGTTGAAATGGATTAGACCAGTCCTTCTCAAATTGTGGGGCGCAAAGCGATGCCTTTTTTTTGCCATAATAGAATAAAGTGTAATTGCACATCCACTCAGTGGGTGGCAGTGGCGCTCTCATTTTCTGAGTGTGTGCAGTATTTTTGAACCAAACAAGAGCACGTACCAAAGATCAGGAGATATAAAGAGCCAAGATGAGGAAATAGGACGAAGCGTATGTCGTGTTTGGCTTCACTTTTAATATAGTCGGAGATGAGGAAAGACCCGTATGCTAACTGTGTCTAAAGATCTTGGCAGCGGACTGTCATGTGCCTGGCTCTTCTCTACTAATTGTCAGCATATTCCATCACACTCATTCGTCAAGACAGCGTCACAAAGACAGTGTGCTGCTTAATGCATCATAAAGCACAACTGAGAACCCAAACATGTCACCAAGAATAACTGAGAACAAAAACATGACAGTATAGTATAAGGCACGGATGCATAGTATTCAGTAGTGATGGCCAAATGAAGCCTCATGAAGCAATGAAGCTTTGTAGCCAATTGGTTTGCACATGTAGCAAAGCTTCATGGTGCTTCATTTACCCTATGGCGCCATCAAGTGGTCTAGAAGCCCAAGAGGTCAACATTGTTAAGAATTCAATGGCTATTTGCTTAAGACAAAGATATGAATGTGCTTGTGTTAGTAATTTAGTATGTGAACAAAATACAACAAGTGCTAAGGGTAATTAACTTGTTATTCATTTTTATTTAGAAATAATAGCTTTCCCACAGTGGCTGGCTTTAAACAGTTTCTTTTTTTTGGGAAAATATTTCACCAGCTTTAGAAAATATTCTTTCACAAGGCACAGATGAAGCTGGGGTGCAGAGAAATGTGAGTGCCAGTTTATATAAATTTGGGTAGGTGTTCTTTTGTGCCTCCCAGTACACTAATGGATTGTTCATTCTGTTGATGTTTGGTTCAGATAGGTACACACACACACTCACATTTATATTAAAGTAGTTTTTCTCCCTTACCTTATTGAAAGCAATCAAATCAAAATGTTCCCATACAGGGGAGGATCGCTCTTTTCGCGCAGGTTCCATCGCAAGCAAAGGACAAGGCTCGAAAAAAGATTGCACTGGTTGCACTGTTGCGCACAGATGTATCAAGTACAGGAGCCCGAAATCCACAAAATGTGAGATAACAGGCGATCGCCATTGCGTTTTGCAACCAATTTATACCGTAGTCTGTCCTGTTTTTTCAATGTGCGCCAAACGTTGGATCACTTCCGAAGCACTCACGAGATTCAGCCGCTGGCGAGGCTTCCCACGTCATCATTTCCGGGTTTTGCCGAAATGAAGCGCGCCTCGCTACAAGCTTCGTGGAAACCCCCCTCCCATTACTCGACACAAGCTTCGGAACCTCGGCTCATTTCGTCCCATCACTAGTATTCAGTAGTGATGGCCAAATGAAGCCTCATGAAGCAATGAAGCTTTGCAGCCAATCGGTTTGCTCATGTAGCAAAGCTTCATTGTGCTTAATTTACTCTATGGCACCATCAAGTGGTCTACAACAGGGGTCCCCAACCTATTCCACTAAGGCCCACTGTGGGTGCAGGATTCTTACCAAACAAGATGACAACACTTTTCCCCCAATCTGGTGTTTTACAAGTGCAATCAGTTGATTGCAGTCAGGTGTGGCTTGTTTTAGCAGAAGCCTCATTGGTTCAACTGTCTCTGCTGGATCAGCTGGAACAAAAACCAGGACCCACAGTGGGCCTTGAGGACTGGGTTGGAGACCCCTGGTCTACAAGCCCAAGTGGTCAACATTGTTAAGAATTCAATGGTTATTTGATTATGACAAAGATATGAATGTGCTTATGTTAGTAATTTAGTATGTGAACAAAATACAAGTACTAAGGATAATTTGTTATTCATTTTTGTTGAGAAATAATAGCTTTCCTACAGTGGCTGGCTTTAAACGGTTTCTTTTTTTGGACAATATTTCTCCAGCTTTAGAAAATATTCTTTCACAAGGCACAGATGAAGCTGGGGTGCAGATAAATGTGAGTGCCAGTTTATATAAATTTGGGTAGGTATTCTTTTGTGCCTCCCAGTACACTAATGGATTGTTCATTCTGTTGATGTTTGGTTCAGATAGGTACACACACTCACATTTATATTAATGTAGTTCTTCTCCCTTACCTTATTGAAAGCAATCAAATGAAAATGTTCCCATACAGGGGAGGGTCGCTTTTTTTGCGCAGTTTCCATCGCAAGCAAAGGACAAGGCTCGAAAAAAGATTGCACTGGTTGATTGGTTGGATTGCACACTGTTGCGCACAGATCATGTAACAAGTACAGGAGCCCGAAATGCACAAAATGTGAGATAACAGGCGATCGCCATTGCGTTTTGCAACCAATTTATACCGTAGTCTGTAGCCTACTGTGTTTGCAATGCGCGCCGAACGTCGGATCACTTCCGAAGTGTTTATCAGACTCAGCCGGCCGGCGAGGCTTCTCATGACATCATTTCCGGGTTCTGCCGAAATGACGCACGCCTCGCTACAAGCTTCGTGGAAACACCCCTCCCATTACTCGACAAAAGCTTCGGAACCCCGGCCCATTTCGTCCCATCACTAGTATTCAGTGTCAGGTCGTCAGCGACTCAGCACACTCCTGCATGTCTACTGTTCATTACCGCTTGACCTGATTGTTTTCTTTGCCTGCCAACATCAATAGAATCCTGTGTTCGAGATACGCAACTGGTTCCTCCGTCTCATACCTGACAGGGACTGCATGCAGCCAAATCAATTAATACGTCACACTTAAAGACATTGGACACCTAACACATTGATAAGCCGCTTGATTTTTTTTTCCAGCAAAACATGCCAAATGTTGAAAACAATCAACTTTGAGTGTGTTACGTTAGTAAATCAACGAGCATACCTGTCAAGTTGTACGGTTTCGGTGTAATTTGTACAAGTGACCACTGATTTTTAAATGTGTACGCCGTACGTTCAAAATCTGTACGTTTCTCGTGCATTACGTTTTTTTTTTCTCCGTTCGGATTTTGTCACCGTTTCTGCAACGAGACAATGTGCGTTCCGATGCGTTATTATGCTGGTTGAATGAAGCGAGAAAAGTCAGAGACACTGAGAGAAAAGGGTGTTGTGACGCTGTAGCAAACGCGATGCTAGGCTAGGTGGCTCCAATATTTCCTGACTATAGCTGACAGCCTACAATCTACGCCGAGATATCAAATGCTTACAGAACTACATGCGAAATGACAGACGGCGGCGTTAATAAACAGCCACCATTTTGAAGCAGTAGACTTCTTAGAAAGGCTCTGTTGTAGTGAACCTTCCTAGCGAACTTAAGTAACTTTTTATCTAAAACACTCCTGAATCGGCAAAATCTTGACTTGAATCTGTCTTTAAATGATGAAACGGTTTTAAAACTTTAACATGTGGAAAGTAGACAGAAGGGAACTAATGCAAAAACAGAAGCAATTTTAACAACTTTAACAGTTGATTCACAACATTAAACAATTTCCAAACATACAGTAGCAAAGGTTACTATGTTTTTGTGTTTAAAAAAAAAAAAAAAAAAAAACATGAAAGATAACACCAGTTACTTTGCCAAGTACCTTCAGGTAACTGAGTAAATCAATTACTTTTTGGGAGAAGTAATTTGTAACTAATTAATTACTTTTTAAGAGTAAGATTAACAATACTGGTCATAAAGATGAAGTCTGAAGAAAGAAAAGTGACGAAAGCGGAGATTTCATTCTGTCAGTTTGTTGCCGAACACAATTTGCCTGCAACTATTGCTGATCACTTCTCAGAATTAGCAAAAGAAATGTTCCCTGACTCAAAGATTGCATCGGTAAGTTGATTTTATCAATTGACCTTTTTAATTTATAATTGGACACACCAACGAACTACCCTCAAGTCAAACTGAATTGCGAGCTGAAGTGCCATGAAGTGCAGCCATCAAGACAAAATGGAAATTCCCAAAAGTGCTACATACAATTATAACAAAAGTCACTGCTAAATTTTAGTAATCATGATGTAGCTGAAGATATTGATTATTCTTTCATTGCACCAGGTTATATGTTACAATATTACCAATAAATTTATATTATTTTAAAAATTGAGTTTTATTTTTGTTTCATATTGCACGCTTTATAGAACGTTGTAAGATTAGTCACCAATTTGTAAAAGCATACATAACTATCTGTAAGATTGCCAACAGCCTCGGGCTGATGGTTATGAGCGAGCACTGTTAGCATCATATAAGGTGGCATACCAAGTTGCTCAGTGCAAAATGACCCCTCACCATAGCAAATAAGCTGATACTGTCTGCAGCAAAAATGAAAACTGTCCCTCTCTCCAATGACAATGTAATTTTTTGTTCTATTAATATTGTTTTGTTTTGTTTTTTTGTCAAATTGCTTGGCATATTGTACTCTGAGTTAATGTTGATAATCAATTTGAATTTATTTTTATTTATCGATTTTATGTTATTTTTCAGTCTCAAATGGTCAAAAAAACAAAAAGACTTTTTTTTTTTTTTTTAAAGCGCATCAATTTGCCTGAATTATTTAAGTATTTTCTGTTACAAACAAAGCAATGTTAATAAAGTTATACTTTAAGTTGATCTATATTACTTTTTTCTTCAATGTTAACAATGACACAAAGTTATGCTGAAGTGTACTTAAAATACTTTTATAGACAAATGATACTATTTACAGTGGCGGCAGAGATTGAAATGTTTACATCTTCCTGGGGTGGGGGGGTGTAACAGAAAATAACTGCAAAGCACTGGATTAGACGTCTATCTCCACCAATGGCAATGAATGAGTTCTGACATCACTTGGTTGTCACACAAACATCCTGTGAACGGATTCTCGTATTTCGCCGTCAGAGCTAAGGAGGAATCCACTTAGCCAGACAGAGACGGAAAGCCTCCGCCACAGTTCACTATCAGGCAGACCCTTCCTTCATCTAAGGCTATATGACAAATTCTTTCATTTCCACAGATTCGATTTTCGCTCCCAGGAGTGGACAACAGACTGTCTGTGTCTTTGTGCGTGTGTGCGTGGGTGTGTGTTTGCACTCTACTTCTATCTTTAGGTTCGATTGTCAGACCAACACACGTGAGATGTGGCGATTTTGTGTCTGGCAAAACGGAGGGTTTCATATATCCATGATACGAATATTGGAAAACCGGCCCCAAAATTGTGTTTATTCAATGAACGTTTTATCTACAGCTCAAGCTCACCTAAGAAAATCAATAAATAAATAGATGAATGGTACCTTAGTGATGCCCTTAGTGATGCAATTTTTCTTTTCGATAAAAGCTGTCATTCAACGGAAGAAACATTTGAACGTCCACTTTAACTCATTTATCAAAGTCATCGACTGTAAATAAAAAAAAAAAATACAATAAAATAAAATGTTTATTGCAACTTCCAATACGTGTTAAGATAATTCAACCAAACCACATAACAATGTCTTGTAAAGGTCTACTGGCTTAATGCTAAAAATCAGTGCAAAACACCATACACAGGCTAAAGAATAGCATCTATGTGGTGATGTTATAACCTTAGATCAACGGATATTTGAATATGCAGTGGGACAAAAAAGTATTTAGTCAACCACTAATTGTGCAAGTTCTCCCACTTGAAAATATTAGAAAGGCCCGTAATTGTGAACATGGGTAAACCTCAAACATGAGAGACAGAATGTGGGGAAAAAAGTCCAGAAAATCACATTGGTTGATTTTGAAAGAATTTTTATTTGCAAATAATGGAAAATAAGTATTTAGTCAATACCAAAAGTTCATCTCAGTACTTTGTTATGTACCCTTTGTTGGCAATAACGGAGGCCAAACGTTTTCTGTAACTCTTCACAAGCTTTTCACACAATGTTGCTGTATTTTGGCCCATTCCTCCATGCAGATCTCCTCTAGAGCAGTGATGTTTTGGGGCTTTCAACTCCCTCCACAGGTTTTCTATGGGGTTGAGATCTGGAGACTGGCTAGGCCACTCCAGGACCTGGAAATGCTTCTTACGAAGCCACTCCTTTGTTGCCCTGGCTGTGTGTTTGGGATGCTGAAAGACCCAACCACGTCTCATCTTCAATGCCCTTGCTGATGGAAGGAGATTTTCACTCAAAATCTCTCGATACAGGGCCCCATTCATTCTTTCCTTTACACAGATCAGTCGTCCTGGTCCCTTTGCAGAAAAACAGCCCCAAAGCATGATGTTTCCACCCCCATGCTTCACAGTGGGTATGGTGTTCTTCGGATGCAATTCAGTATTCTTTCTCCTCCAAACATGAGAACCTGTGTTTCTACCAAAAAGTTCTATTTTGGTTTCATCTGACCATAACACATTCTCCGAGTCCTCTTCTGGATCATCCAAATCCTCTCTAGCGAACCGCAGATGGGCCTGGACGTGCACTGGCTTCAGCAGGGGGACACGTCTGGCAGTGCAGGATTTAAGTCCCTGGCGGCGCATTGTGTTACTGATAGTAGCCTTTGTTACTGTGGTCCCAGCTCTCTGTAGACCATTCACTAGGTCCTCCCGTGTGGTTCTGGGATTTTTGCTCACCGTTCTTGTTATCATTTTGACGCCACGGGGTGAGATCTTGCATGGAGCCCCAGATCGAGGGAGATTATCAGTGGTCTTGTTTTTCTTCCATTTTCTAATAATTGCTCCCACAATTGATTTCTTTACACCAAACGTTTTACCTATTGCAGATTCAGTCTTCCCAGACTGGTGCAGGTCTACAATTTTGTCTCTGGTGTCCTTCGACAGCTCTTTGGTCTTGGCCATAGGGGAGTTTGGAGTGTGACTGACTGAGATTGTGGACAGGTGTCGATTATACTGATAATGAGTTAAAACAGGTGCCATTAATAAAGGTAACGAGTGGAGCCTCGTTAGAAGAAGTTAGACCTCTTTGACAGCCAGAAATCTTGATTGTTTGTAGGTGACCAAATACTTATTTTCCACTTTAATTTGGAAATAAATTCTTTAAAAATCAAACAATGTGATTGTCTGTTATTTTTCCACATTCTGTCTCTCATGGTTGAGGTTTACCCATGTTGACATTACAGGCCTCTCTAATCTTTTCAAGCAGGTGAACTTGCACAATTGGTGCTTCACTAAATACTTATTTGCCCCACTGTATATATAGTACAAAATAATTCAGCAACAGTGGGTTTAATCATCCAAATTCAGAAAAAAAAAATGTTTTAATGACATATGGGGAAAAGCAACTTCCTTTTGAAAAAGGGGTTATTCATCCAAGATACAACATTTACACGTTAAAGCCACTAGTTTATAACCTGTCATCATTTTTAGCTGACCAAAGTCTTGAAATGAATAGTACAGGAAACAATTACACCATGTTAATGGGTGTGCAATCAGAATTTCAATAAAGCAAAGCAAATACAACTCGGCTGCTTATTCATCAGTAGTGTTGATCGCTATGGCAACAGGTGTGTTTTTTTTTTTTAAGGAGAACCGTGCACCGAAATAAGACAAACCCGACCAGCCAATGTTATTAGCCGTTTTTAGGCTGTAAGGAACCTGAGTGCAGTTGTACCTCGACATACAATCGCTTTAACACACAATCTTTTCGACATCTGACGTAAAATTTGATTCGCCATTTGTTTCTACATTCGACGACATGTTCAGAAATATGACAATTTATCACAGCGCCGCAGTTTCTTTGTTTTCCGACAAGAAGGACGCACGGCGGATTTTCTTGTGAGAGAAATCAGCATGGGTTCCAGGAATGTTAGTGCAGGTGAATAAAAAGGGAAAAAGGTGAGGCTTACCATTGAAATGAAGATGGAAATGATAGAAAAATATGAGAATGTTGTGCGCATCCGCAAACTGGCTCGACAATACGGCTGTAGAATGTCTACAATCTCGACGGTCCTCCTCCGACCTCCATTCGCCAGTCTTTATAAGTTAAGGTGACAATTATTATTATTGTAACATCGGCAAAAAATCCCCGGCTTCGTCAAGTTTTTAATCATTTATTTCAGAACTTGTGCAACACAACATGCCTACTGTCCGCTGCAGCTGAACATGAAAAGTGTAAGTAAAAAGTCCTCTCTCACTCTAGTATGTCAGCCATTTGGTGCGTTAATGTACACCACGCAACACATCCACCACAGTTAGAACCCGATTCATTACATATTATATTATTATTTTTTTAAATATTATTATATTATTAATATGATTTTAATTCAAACATTATTTGTTTTGCTCTGTGTAATTGCTATTTGCCACAATACCAGCAGTATTTATTAAAGATTTAGTGTAGGTTTTCGGGCTGTGGAACGAATTAATGGAATTATATTGTATTCTCATGGGAAAATCCTGCTCAACATACGACCATTTCAACTTACAAACAAGGTCCTGACACGAATTAACTTCGTATGTAGAGGTTCCTATAACTATAGGCCTCTCCTGTAGTAATAGGAACTAACCTTCGCCAGGAAGTTGTGTTCACACATGGGTACTGCACCTGATACGAAATGCTGTGACATTGTAGTCTGCAACAGTGACTGCAAAACCTATGCTGAACGGAAAACAACAAAATGGAGACACTCAAGGACGGAGCGGCAGTTCTTGCATGTTTGAAGGCAATAGTTTCCATCGGCGAACAAATCCAGCGTTTTTACGACAAAACTGTAAGAGCACACAGACTGATTAGAGGATAGTTTTTTTTAGATATGGCGGCTCCTCGAGACACGCGAGTATGGAAGTGGCGTAGCTGCTGATTTCAGCGAATCCCCAAGCACCTATACGTAAGCAAATTCCTACTACCCCACTGAAAGTGCCTACCTCAGAGTAGGAACTAAAATGGTTCTCAGAACTGCGGATAGTTCCTACAGTGCGAAAGCGGCTATTAATGCATTATGAATCCATCCTTACACATACAGTACTTATAAAATGCATTAGTCTTCAAGTTGTCAGAAAACAAGGGTTGACACATAGGGAAAGCATGAGACATTGGCAGGATCTTAATTCACAACAACAGGACAATATCAACCAGTGGTCACTATTAGAGGTGGGTAGTAATGCGTTACATTTACTCTGTTACATTTACTTGATTAACTTTTTGAGAAAAATGTACTTAGCGTAGTTTTACCACGCAATACTTTTTACTTCTACTTGAGTAGATTTGTGAAGAAGACACAATACTTATTCCACTATACTCTAGTCAACACTAGAGTCATTACATAGTTCCTCTTTCTACATAGTGACTTTATTTTTGCCAGAGATGCCGACAGTTTCAGTTTCAATGAGATGTCGCAAAAATAACCACGTTACTCGATTATAACAATCAGAGGTAACAATGTTTTTTCTCCACTATAGGGCACTCACTCTTTCGAAGGGTGATGTTTCATAGTTTTGTTGTGGTCTGATTTCGATGATTTTTGTGTCATCTTTTTGTCCTAATATGGTCATGTAATAGGTAGAGTAGTGAAGTACTAAGAAAAAATATATACCATTATTAAGAAAAACAAAACTAAAAATCAGACATTGTAAACAGTCACAATTTTACTCATTACTTGATGTATTCTTTTGAACAAATACTTTTTAACTTGTACTTGAGTACATTTTTCGATGTCTACTTTTACTTTTACTTGAGTAATATTATTTACCATAATTTTCGGACTATAAGCCTCTACTTTTTTCCCTCATTTTGAATCCTGCGGTTTATAGTTCACTGCTGCTTATTTGTTGATTTGTTTGGGTTAATAGGTAACACTTTAATTGACAGCAGCGTCATAAGACTGTCATAAGACCATCATAATTATGACATGACACGATCACGGGCATTACTGAATGCTTATAACAGATGTCATTAAGTGTCATCCGGCAAATCATGTCACTAACTCCATTTAAGTCCAGTTTGGATCTTTTACAGCCATTCAAAAGAGGGATAATTTCCCAGATTACCCTAAATGACATCTGTTATAAGCATTCATTATTGCTCATGACAGTGTCATGTCATAATTATGATTGTCTTATGGCGCCACTGTCAAATAAAGTTTTACCAAATGCAATAACTAGCAATTAATGAAACAACTGGAACAGTAACTGAAGAAATAATTAGCACAGAACATGAATTTTATCTTAAGCGATGCAATGCATGCCAGGAGGCATGTTGGATGACAACAGTGTTGACAGCAGGTGGCAGCAGAGGTTGAATGTCTCCCCCAAGAGAGCAAGGATTGCCAAATGAAGCTTCTTGTAGCAATGAAGCTTTGCGGCCAATTGGTTCAAAGCTTGATGATTTTTCAGTTGGTCTTATGACAGTCTTATGATGCCACTGTCAAATAAAGTGGTTCCGGATAATATCTTTTGGTGGGAATATCCCACCATACACTGAGGACAGCTGCGGTTTATAGTCCAGTGCGGCTTTTCTAGGAACAAATGCTGTCTTCGTGTCAAATTTGGTGGGTGACAGCTTATAGACAAGTGTGCCTTATAGTCCGAAAATTACGGTACAAATAATGCATTTCTTACTTGAGTAAAGGTTTTGGCTACTTTACCAACCTCTGGTCACTATGAGGGTTTACTACTTGAAGCTCAAAATGCTACCAAATCAAACCATAAACATGCACACAAAACAGCTTCATGAGAAAGAGAAGGTCTTTTGTACTGTGAAAGTCAGGCTTTTGTTTTTATTTGTCACATTTCACTGAATACAAAATGTCTCTCTCCTTTATCAGTCAGACAGCATTTTTGATTGTTCCTTCTCTAAATCTATGACAGATGCATGCCCTTGATTCAAAACAAATGCCTTTATAAACAATCATTTTCAACCACCGTTTTTTTCTTTCTCTTCTTTAGTTGACTAAGTATATATTAACATATTTTTTTATATATATAAAAAGAAAAATCTCAAGAGTTATGTGCGATCGCTGATGACTAATGGAGCTTGTAGACGGAAAAGGCATTAATATTTTTGTTAAAGGAGCTGACCTTGCTTCTACCAGACACTCCTCTAAGTCTTTTTAGAATAAAACAATGGACGTTTTCCATGAAAACCAAGTCAAGAGACCTAAATGACTACGTACTGTAATAGCAAAACAGAATATGTTGCAGGGCAAAAAAAAAAAAAAAAAAATCAGGGAAAAGGCTTTGAAATGGCTGGCATGGTGAGGTTGGCTGTTCTGAAAACAATGAGTTAAAATCAACATTATGAATATATTTTCCATTCATTATTGTTCATTTTTCTTTCTGGCTATACGTACTATGTTGGTTGCATGCACACAGCTAGCCACATCATTTGTTAAAAGAAAAAAAAAACATGAAAAAAATACTAGTAGGCTTAGATATTTCAGTCTTGGCTATTTCCTTCATATGTCAATGTTTTTGTAATATTTTATTTTTAAAAAGTGTTATTTTTTTCAAAAGGAAAAGACGAGACCAAGTATAAGTGTCTTTAAGTGAATGATGGTAGCTCAAAAAAATCTAAATACGCAAATCATGAATTTCTAAGAATTATAGGAGGAATCATGTTTAAAAACACAAAAAAATGACACTACTTGTGATCACAGCCATTGTGTGACGTTAGTCACGCCATGCGCATAGAGTACATTAACACTACAGTTGAAACAGGTCAAAAGTATTGCTAAGAAAATAGGCACACTTAACTCTTTAATGCCAGAAATATGAAGCAATTATCAGAGAATCCCAAAATTTGGAAAAAAAAGATCCTAATGAAACCTTTTTTTTCAAATTTGTAAAAAGAAAAGTCAAAATGAATATGTGTAATAAGCGCCCAGATATCTATAACCAGGGGTGCACATAATTTTTTTGCCCAGGTTCTCAGAGGAGGACCTGGAGATGTGACTTGGTCCTCATTGAGCTTGAGAGCCGACCCGCCCGATGCGATAAATTTTTGACAAGCTTCACTTAGAGCCAATTAACTTTAATTAATTATATTAACAATTAATGCTTGATTAAAATCAACTGGCACAACAAAACTGCCATTACTTTGAAGTGAAATGTAAAGAAATAAAAAGCACCTATTCAAAATAAAGGGCATTATGCGGCACCCACATTAACTCCAAGCCTTTTTAAAAGTGGGATGTCCTCCTCATAAGACCTCATTGAACGTGCATGTTTAGCTTTGTAAAATGCGAGCAAAAACACGTTTGTCAGTGCATTTCGCTGTTCATTACCTTTATTCCGCCACTTGTCCATAGGGCGAGTGGGGTCCTGTTTGACATCGATATTTTGCGTAATTGCCACATGCGCTCTGTTTTTTCGTGCTTTTCAAAGATTGGATGGCTGAAATTCTTTGACCCAACATAAAATGCTCTTATCGGCGACATTGGGATTCTCACGGCACATTTTGTACCGCATTTCTGTGCGAGCATCATTTGCTTCTAGCCATGGTACATCCTGTAGCCACATTTCAGCAAAAGTCCTTTTTTTCGGTAGCTCCGGTGACGTCTCTGTCGTCTGTCTTTTGACGGGGGTGGGGGAACACGGAAGTAATTACTCAGTGTGGCCTGCCTCTTCGACATTTTGAGAAGTTATTTTCTCGTGTCCGCTGCAAATACACTGCGTATCTAAGCCGTTGAGGGCCAGCGCGTTTGTCTACGTCCAGTACGCATGCGCGCATGCGGACCACTTATGTGCACCCCTGTCTTTTACCCTTGCTAAATCCTGCTTGTTTTTCTCATGGAACCTGCAGATGCATGTGTTGACTTGCATCCATCATTTCTTTTTTCAAAACGAAATGTCAAAATTCTGAATTAGTCTCAAAATCATGAAATTATACAGTAGGTGTATCAAATGTGATACATTTGGCAGTATAGGGTAAATTTATTGTTTTTGAATTGGGTCAGTATGTCACTGTCTATCTTCTTTCTCCGCCTGGGACTCAGACAAAGACTGCTTCATTTCCTAGGTCAGGGTTGGCAACCCAAGATGTTGGAAGAGACATATTGGAGCAAAAAAAACAAAACAAAAAAAGACAAACAAACATGTCTAGAGCCGCAAAAAATTAAAAGCCTTTTACATGCCTTATAATGAAGGCAACACATGGTAATGTCTTAGCTATTTTAGCCTACTATCAAAATGACCAAGTTGGCTACAAATACTTAATGAGCCTTTATGATTATTGCATTTAACACACTATCAGGCGCACCTGCCTTCAATTGTCTCAAGAGCCGACAATGCACTTTATAATCCGATGTGCCTTAAATGTGGATCAATATTGATTAGTCATGGTATGACATTCCATTTGGCTCAACTCCATTTTGTGGATGCATAAAGCAATGCCAACCACTTCGACTACTTCTACTGTGCCTTATAATGCAGTGTGTCCTATACATGAAAACGGTTTTAAATTAGGCCATTCATTGAAGGTGCGCCTTATACTGTGATGCGCCTTATAGTGCGGAAAATACTAATATAAGAATGTTTGTGTCATGTTTGTCCTCCCACAAAAACCATATTAAAACTTAAAATATATTTCCCTCCCGCATCTTTTTCCATTTTCAAAGATTTTTAAAAAAGCTCCAGGGAGCCACTAGGGCAGCGGGTTGCTGACCCCTGACCTAGGTTCATTGAACCGTGTACAGGCCATTGACGGCGCATTGCACCGTGGGTAGCCAATGAGTGACTAGTTAGGCAGACCAATCTGAGAAACTCACATTAAAAAAAAATATTGCAATGGCTACCTTGCCAAATTCTGGTGTTTTTTTCTCCACTATGAAACATCAGAACAAATCAATTCTGTCTTTTCCCTTAATTAAACAATATTATTTCCAATAGGATGTACTTGATTATGGTTTTAGAGAAAATCTGAGATCAGTTTTGGATTTTGCACCCAAAACATACTTCAAAACAACTGTCAATTCTTTAAAATTGTGCTTGCCATAACTTGTATTGTTCACTGCCATAAATGGCGATAAAATAATCGTTGCCAACCCTCCCAGTCAAAATAGTTGGGACGTCAATCACACTCAAGCAATTAAGAATGCTGTCTTCTGTTTATGGTCATTTTTTCTCAGGGAGTGGACAATGCACTTAACGATTTGACTCCTTGCTTACTCGAAATTGGATCCACAGGGAGCGGATGGTGCTTGCCTGCAGCCCGCATGCACGTCACAGTCCTGACATCAGCACTGAGCTTAAATACCCGCACAGTGGAGGAGCACGTAAGAGAAAAACACATTAAGTGAGGGGCAAGTCGCACCTTATGCTCTTCCTGCAACTTTTCCCCACAATTTGTGGGATGACATGTTGCAGCATCCAAAGTAAAAATTATTGAGTTGTTTTCTTTTTCTTCTAAATGATGATCAACGACACCATAGCGTTGGACACGAATACTTCGGGTCACAACCACAGCGCACTCCCCACTCTGAAGCTGGAATCCCGCTCACTGGTGACCTCGGCCACCATGTTCGCCGTGGGCGTCCTGGGGAACCTGATCGCCATTGTGGTGCTGTGCGTCTCCAAAAAGGAGCAGAAAGAAACCACCTTCTACACGCTGGTGTGCGGCATGGCCATCACGGACCTTGTAGGGACGTGCTTCACCAGCCCGGTGGTGATCGCGACCTACGTGGCAAGCGAGTGGCCCGGCGGGGCTCTGTTGTGTCACTTCTTCTCCTTCTCCATGCTCTTCTTCGGCTCGGCCGGCATGTCCATCCTGTGCGCCATGGCAGTGGAGCGCTACCTGGCCATTAATCACGCGTACTTTTACTCCCAGCACATAGACAAAACCATGGCCCGCTTCGCTCTTCTGGCGGTCTACTTGGCCAACATGGTTCTGTGCGTCATGCCCAGTTTCGGCTTCGGCCAGCACGTTCGCCACTTCCCGGGGACTTGGTGCTTCCTAGACTGGAGGGCGACGGATCCCCTGGGTGCATGCTACTCGTTGGTCTACGGCGGAGTGATGCTGGTGCTCATCGCCGTCACGGTGCTGTGCAACCTAGCCGTGTGCAAGTCGCTGGTGAGCATGAACCAGAGGACCGGGATCGTCCGGGCCGAGGCGTGTGAGCAGGGCGGATCCAGGAGACGCTTTCCCCGGTTGCAGTCGGTGTCATCGGCGGCGGAGATTCAAATGTTCTGGCTGCTCGTTTTCATGACCATCGTTTTCTTGGTCTGCTCCATCCCTCTAGTGGTAAGAGTTGGTGCCATTATTGATTTCAATTTTATGTCAGGAAATATAAGACTTCTTTCGTTGGTGACTTTTCTTTGGCATAATTTAAAAAAAAATATATATTTTTTTAAATTAAAAATGTGACAGAATTCCATTTAAAAATTGTCACTGCAGATGAAAGTTGATCTTATTTAATCTATTCACAAATAGATTCAGCATGAATTCTGTTTTGTTGAATTCATAGTAGACTAACAGGTGGATACAGGATCATATTGTACAGTATCTTCTGCCATCTAGTGTCAGTCTAAATCGCTGGAATTAACCCTAGGGGATTAATTAGATGTCATTGACGGCAATAGACGTCCAATCCATTTTGACTGACAGCGATCCTTCACAGTTAAAATAGCCCCGTTAATAACACTGAAAAGTGAGCATTCAAAGCCAGTCTTCACATTTTAAATGAATTTGATGTCTATTATTGTCAGTGCCATTAAATGAGTTAAATACTATGATATATATATATACAAATCATGAATAACAAAAAATAATATCATTCGAATTGAATTTAAGTTTAAGCTAAAATTTTTGTTTTTCAGGGGTTTTTTAATAGCCTAAAAAAAAAATCGGTATTCTCTTTTTGGCTTATTTTTTATGCATTTTAATTAAAAAAAAATCAGAAAGAAAAAATATATACAGGGTGATTCAAAAACAATGTGCCAAAATTATCACGCATTTATTCATTTTAAAATCACTGAAATAGATAAATTATTAATTATTCATCAATTAATTAAAAAAAATTATAAGAATCAAAACAAGGATTTTTAACAAGTAAGTAATTCTAACAAATTAAAAGTCATATCGGCTTGATGTTGTCTGTGCCGCTGGGTGTGGTCACATTGAGCACTTGTTATATACAGTTATATACAATACTTGGTTTTGGCACATTCTTTTTAAATATCCTGTATATACCTGTAGTGCTTGAAGAAAGCAGATGGTTATTTGCTTCTGCTTTGGTAAGCAATGATACAGTCAAGGGTGTAGGTTTGCATATACCGGTAGGGACATAACACTCCCAACTTTTCAGGATGCTAATTGTCCCCACCAACTTTAATGCAACCTTATTTGCATTATATAATGAGTTCAGTTATATAGGGAATTTAGATTCTCTTCCCATATGTTGTAAGGATAAAATTGACTCTACCATTATTAAGTGAATTGTTTACATTATGTTTATGTTTGCTAATAAAAACGACTTTTAAGTTTTCAAAATGTTTCTTTAGTAGTTTTTGAAAACAGGTTTGACTCGAACAGTGTATCACCTGAACCAATGCACATAAAAGTTAATATCAGTCGATACGGATATATTTTTGCATTGATCATTTAGCCTATCGATTAATTAGGTTCATATTCATGAGAAACGTGGCCCTTATTCCCGTTCACCCAATTTGTTTGGTCTTATTAATGTCCCGTCCCCAGCAAAAAGTGTGCATGCAGGTTACGCTGTTATATCGTCCCTACTAATGTTGAGACCAAATCTACGCCCTTGGATACAGTTACAAAATAGTCACTGTCCAGCTATTCTCGATGAATAGTTTTTGGTTGCAAAGCATATTTAGCTAAAATGTTAAACCCAGACAAAGAGGTGGGCAGAGCAGCCAAAAATTTTACTCAATTAAGTGTGGTGTTACTTGAAAATAATATCACTCAAGTAAAAGTAAAAAATTATCCAGTGAAAAGAATACTCAAGTAATGAGTGACATTGTGTGTAACTACATTTTTTTTTAAACAATGGTAGTTTTTTTTCTCTCAGCACAAACTTATCTATATGAACTGTTGTTATAATGATACTGTACAATAACCCATATTGCATTAACCCAAAGAAAGAAAAAAAAAAAAAAAGACAGAAATTAAGCATTATTGTTCCAAAGAGCAAGAGTGCCCTCTAGTGGAGAAAATAGCTCCTAGTTTGAATAGTGAATACTTCCTTCATAGTTACTATTATGAAGTTAAAAGGATCATATCTCCGGTTTTCCATGGTCAATCGGTGCCAAATGAAAAATAGGAGAGAGGTTTAAATCAGCATTTTCGAGTCATATTGAGGGCAGCGCTCTTCATCAAATACTTCATTTTTTTTACGGTACTTTAAAGACGCCACGTGATTGAACAGGCTGGCGTGATCATAGAACGGCAAGCTTGAGTCATATTGGTGTAATGGAGTCAAGTGATTATTGTTGCAACATCTCATTAGTAAAATTGGTAGAGCTACTCTTGGCGTTGCTGGCAAAAAATAAATAAATAAATCGAATAAGCAGAATAAAGAGGAAAAAAATGTAACGACTCTTGTGTAGCCCAAAGCAGCAGAGTAAGAGTGCGTTTTTTCTTCACAAATCTACTCAAGTAAAAGTAAGAAGTATGGCTTCGTAAAACTACTCTTAGAAGTATATTTTTCTCAAAAAGTTACTCAAGTAAATGTAACAGAGTATATGTAACCATAGACGTAGTTAAAAGGGGGGACTTTCCTATATATTGATTTTAAAATTAAGAGTTTTCCTGTAAAATATTGTCTATAAAAGTTGTAAAACACTAAAACAAACTACAAAAATGAATGAAATAAAAAAAAAGAGATATTTTATAATGGGACAAATTTATTTTTTAAACAGATCATGTGACTAGCACCTTAGACAGTCATTTGCTTTGCTTAACCAAAACCACCCAAAGATCGAAAAGGGCAAAAGTTTTTCAAACCTAAGCTTTCAAAAGCGACAACAACCACTAAGCAAGAACCAATGATTAAAAATGTGGACCATGAAACGCAAGAGACCACCGTCAAAATGGTGAGCGCAGTTTCAAATTGCGCCACTAAAGACGCAAATTGTACAACAGAGACACCACCGGTGTCTTGCCAATGTAGTTACCCCCATCAAAAATTGTATCCCCTGGCCGCGGGAGTGGGCACACACATTAGTTTTAGTGATGTCGACCTAAACAATTAATTGAAGCCAAAAAAGAACCACAGTTATATATTTTGGACATTGACATTTATTAAACTGGAGAAACTCCATGATGGACGGGCCATGTTTTAAAACCTTGTAGATAACTACATCACCAAAACATGGAGATCAAGCAAATCAGTGCAGCACAGTGGCTCCGCCCAGGGGATACAATTTTTGACGGGATAACTACATTGGCATGACACTCGCAATGGATGACGATATTGGCAAAAAGTATAGCTGTCCTAAGCATTCTCCTCAAGAACGATGGGAAACAAAAAACGCCCATTTTCAACTTATTATTATGAATATTCTTGTAAGTTAATTTTATTGTTGACACTGTATTTCGGGGCCATCAACATGTTGTGCCCCCCGTGCCCCAATGTCAAACTCTGCCTATGCATGTAACGCGTTACTACCCACCTCTGCCCAGAGTAGTACGTAAATAAAAATGTACTTTACAGTATAATCAAACCGATTAATTGAGTAATTTCAAACATAATTAATTGGTGATTATTCGACTATAAAAAATAATTGCTTGTGTGTATCAGGTGAGAATCTTCGTGAATCAGCTTTACGACCCTGCTTATATTTCCGCCGGAGGAAAGCCCGACTACCGCAGCGACCTCTTGGCCATCCGTTTCGCTTCCTTCAACCCCATTTTGGACCCGTGGGTCTACATCCTGTGCCGAAAGAACCTGCTCCTGAAGGGCTGCGGTAAACTGAAGCGGGCAGCGACTCGCATGAAACAAAGCGATGGCGACCAAATAGGCTGGGTCGGAGGTCAGGACTCCCCTCCGTCTTTCAACACCAACGACACCAGCTACGCGTCGATAAGCAGGAAAGACTTGGTGGAACGGCGAGTGCCCGCTGTGGACACACCGTCCTTCACCAATTTCTCCACGAGACACGCGTGGGACTATGACACTGCTCGGGTCAACTTCCACCCGTTCAGTGTGGAGGCCAGCACCGTTCCCGGAGGCGAGGACCAAGTCCAGGCGATTCAGGAGCTGGGGGATTCACTGAAGGCCTCACCAAGACACCTCGCTTCCGTGCATGTCAAGAAAGGCGAGATGGTTACATGCACGTTCAGCCCACCGAGTTCCTGTCAGTCACTAAAATGCCTCTAATGCTGTGTTTTGTCAAACCTTAACTGAGCCAAGACACTTATTTTACAGTAGAAAAATGTAATTGCACTTATTGAAAACAAACTGGGAGGCCTGGCAATGAAACATTGCTGTGAAAATGATCAAAATTTAAATGATACAGCATTTCTATAGCTTTTCCGATAATTGTGACTGCAGAACAGGGCTGCCACAAACGATAACTTTGGTAGTTGATTAACCACTGGCAGAGGTGGGTAGAGTAGCCAATTTTTTTTTTACTAAAGTAAGAGGAGCTTTGCTTCTGAATATTACTCAAGTAAAAGTGGTAATAAAAAAATTTACTCAAGTACAAGTAAAAAAAAAATATTCATTGAAAAGAATAGTCAAGTAATGAGTAACATGGTGATTAACTGCTTACAATGTCAGATTTTTTTTTTTTTTTAGTAATGGTATATTTTCTTTCTCAGCACAACTTCATCTATCTGAATTGTCATTATTATACTGTACATTAACCGACTACATGACCACATTAGGCCAAAAAGATGACACAAAAATCATCAAATTCAGACCACAACATCACTGAAAAATCACCTGTCCAAAGTGCAGGACTGCCTTCTAGTGGACCAAAAATTATTACCTCTGATTGGTATAATGGAGTCATGTGGTTATTGTTGCAACGTCTCATTGGTAAAACTGAGACATCCACCGTCAGGCATCTCTGGCAAAACAAAAAGTCAATATGTCAATAAAAGAGGAACAATGTAACTAATCTAGTGTAGCCCAAAGAGTTGTGTTTCTTCTTCACAAATCTACTCATGTAAAAGTAAAAAGTATTGAATGATAAAACTACTCTAAGAAGTAATTTTTCTCACAAAGTTACTCAAGTAAAAGTAACGCATGACCCACCTCTGACCACTGGTTATTTTTGCGATGAGTCGACTAACTGGTTCATGTATGAACAGGGGCGCTGGAAGTCACTTACAGCAGGGGGTGCTGAGGACCTTTTTTCCCCTTTAAAAAACAGCCAAATTTGTCGTGCTCGTGCTTTTTCTCCATACAAGGCGGGCGCACTGGCAGCAAACACACATACTGGATAGTTTACGTACCACTACTAGGCTACTACAAAGACAGCATTCTATATCACCTACAGTATGTGTTGGGAGTTTTGTATTGGTAATAAAAGCGCCCGTGTATTATTATGCAAATCTCCATAGTTTGACGGTGCAATGAAACACAAATCTGGGCACTATTATAAACTATGATAATCAGCTTCATTTTTCAACCTCGAACTGAATTTCAGAAAATTCCGCTGATTTTGTTAAAAATAATCGCTAATTCGATTTTGCACAATGTTAACGCTTCCTCTGTCATCAGTTAACTTTACCGTTCCAATAGCGCCTTATCCAACATGACCTGGTAGCAAGCAAGGTGTCAGGTGGTGATCATGTTATTAACAAAAAAACAAAAAAAAATCAACATGTATATTTAATTCCCCTAAAATAAATATGCTATTGTTTCAGTATTTTATATTTATTGATTTATTTTTAACAACAAAAAATCTCCCAAAACAATTTTTTTCTCCCCCAACACCAGGGGGTGCTGTAGCACCACCCTACTTTTCGCGTCACTGTGTATAAATCGCCTTATCACATATGTACTAGTGTGAGCTTAACATTTCGATGTAAAAAAAAAAAAAAAAAAAAAAAAAAGTTGGACCATGAATGTTATGTAACTGTATGATTGTTTTCAAAAGCAAAAGCAGATATTTGCAAATATCTATTTTTGATTAATTACCAAATGAATTACATAAAAGGCAAGAAAAGTCAGAATACTGTATTGACCAGTTTCTCCTTTTTTAATTCTACATTTTCAATAAGTAAAAAATATTGAAGAACTAAATAAATAATAGAATATGACCCCCCCCCTTCCCCGTTTTTTTTTTTTTTTTTTTAAGATTAGACAATTTTGGCACTTTAAGTCAACAATGTCTCTTAAGGATTATTCCACTATCAAAATACTTGACGATTAATTTGATAATAGATAGTTTTCGATTAGTTTATTAATGTCACAGCCCTCATGTAGCACTCCATAAAACAAACACATCTTCACCAACCTTTTGTGTATTTTACAGCATGAAAAGTGTATTCATGCCTGGAACCTGAAATTGCTTAATTCTTGGATCCCCTTCAGGGTTATCCCCGATTATAAACTCAATGCATTTAACTTCTGCTGTGCCAGTTTCCAAGTGAGGAAATGTATGCAAAAAAACATCATTATTATACCCCATGGGTACAAACAAAATTCCAAATGTACTGTATCTATTTATGTGACTTGTTTGTGTATTAACACAATGCATGATGGTGTTGAGGTGTACTTTAAAACAATATGCTGCTAAGTTTTAACCTCTCTGTGCCACAGAAAAGTGATGCAGGGACAAATGAATGTATACAATTTGTCAAAGTTTTGTTTTTCTATCAGTGCGTGGAAATGTTTTGATGAATCCATTATGAAACTGTTACTTTAATGACAAGTGGTGTTTGTTGAATGTGTGTAGAGAAGCTAAGTAAAAAAAACAAAAACAAAAAACTGATAATAAAAAAAAAATGCATACCAACCCGTCAGGAATCAGGACATTTCTACTCAGCTCAACACAAGGTATACAAAGCAGTCAGAATGAGCGATCAGATAGCATAGAATAGGATACCAACATACTCAGACACACAAGGGATTCACACGAATACTGGGTTTACACTTCATATGGCTGATTTGTGTACACTCCACCCCTCCCAATAACTTATCTTTCTGACTCTCCCACCCTCTTCTTTTTCCCCTGGTCATCAGGCCCCCCAAATGGTGTCAACTTGAAACACAACTGGCTAACGATAGCACAAACATATTCATAGTTAGTGTAGCCGTTCAATGTATTTCTTGTTGCTTATTTGTACTTCGTCTGTCTCTGTCCTTCTTTTCTTCTGTCCCCCCATAACTCCTTCCTGTTCACTGCTTTCTACTAATTAACGAGGCATGTTGAATGACCACAATGGGAGTATGTTGTCATCCCATGTGATACATTAAAACTGTTCTGCCCAATCGGACATTCAGATTTCCATTCTCAATGTCAAGCAGCTGAACAGGACAGGTTTACGGGGAAAAAAAGGTATACAAAACAAGGGTGGTGCTACAAAACACACACATGGAATTCTACAGACACACTAAGATATTGTATGTGTATTAGACGTTATAGGGAAAAAGATGTGTCAAAATTGTCATGGTAGTCTTAAGTACACCTGCTTAAAAGTATAATAAAGTGGAACAGAATGCATTGAGTGATTTGGGTCCTATTAGTTTGTCCCATCCATTAATTTTTTTCCATTGCATTTGTCGTTATTTGGATTGATTTGTCGCCAGCAAATCTCAGTGCAAATAAAGTAAAAACAAGCATTGACACTTCCATTTACAGGCAACATAGCATTTTTGTTTTGGGCTATGTATGAAGAAGCTGAGGTGCCTTGAGAAAAGCCACAAGGACGCAGACCAGATTCGAGCATGGCAGGGAGCATGAAAAGCTAAAACACAGCAGGGAACCATTTTGATAGTCAAGCTCTGCTAGCAAAACAGAAAATATAAAAAATAACATCCTAAAATGCAACAAATTTGGATGAATTGAATGGAGCAGAACAGCAAATGTAAATGAAATATAACATACTTACCAGAGATATTGTAACATTAGCGAAGGATGTTTTTGGTCGACAAACCAATCAGTCAGATGCTGACGTCATCGAGGGTCAGTTAGATGAGATTGCCATGGCAACAAATAAAGGATCAAATTCAGTGGAGGAATTTAACGGAATAAAAGTACTTCATTACTGTACTTAAGTACATTTTTGTGTATCTGTACTTTAAGTGTACAAATATGAAGTGGTACTTTTTACTCTTAATTACTCCACTAATTGTCGCCTGCGTTAAGCGTTACTTTTTTAGTCAAATTTTTTCTTTTACCCCAGACAATAGTAGGTGATTTAATTACCTGACATGTTTCGGCGAACACTTCCGCCTTCGTCAGAGGGTCACTGGTGTTTGGTGTGACGCGTCTTTATAAACTGATGAATTAAGGCGTGACTCACTTGTCAGATTGACAGGGGAGTCACACCTTCTGCTGACCATTCACTCTTCCAGGATGCTGCCAGTGGCGCCCCCAGGGGGTGGCCAGGGGTGGCCATGGCCACCCCTGTAAATTTGTTGGCCACCCCACTGGCCACCCCGCTTGCCAGTATATCGTTAGATTGTTGTAGCATCAGTTATGCATTTCATCCCAAATGCAAATCTGCCAGCACCTGCTTTTCCCCAGTAATTATTTTGTTTTGTTAAATGTACACCTTATGCCTAATGTATACATAACACAATAGAACAATTATTGTGGAACACAAAATGTTGACTGGACAGTTATGGACTATGCACATTAAATCATTAGTAACATCAAATATTACACAATACACCAAAGTATATCAGTAGCCGTGTCCGTAAGTCTTTCTGATAGTTTTCCCCTGACCTTTTTACTGCAATAATATCATGAAAACCTGAAATTATGGCTTTTAGTTTTGGTGTGCCACCCCAAGATTTAAGTGGCCCCATCTGGCCACCCCTATGAAAAATTTCTGGAGGCGCCACTGGCTGGTCCAGGTCGTAGGCCCCCTCATCCCTGTTGATGGTCCTCGAGCCCCGCTTGTGAATGGCCTCCCTGATCCAGCGCTGATGTTTGTTTTCCTCGGCACGGATGACTCAATGTGTGATCCATGAGCTGATGAAGACGCGTCACACCAAACACCAGTGACCGTCTGACGAAGGCGGAAGTGTTCGCCGAAACATGTCAGGTAATTAAATCACCGACTATTGTCTGGGATAAAAGAAAAAAATTGACTAATCTATAAGTGTAGGCAAAATGAACTCATTACAACTATTGCATTTTTTGTTTGTTCTTCTCTTATTGTGAATTGATAGTTTCATATTCATCCCTCCATGCAATCAATAAGCCCAGTGTAACTATACCGTGATTGAGCACTAGAGGGAGCAACACGAGTACAAGCAAGGTTAGGCAGGTGAACAGGAAATTGACCAATAAAAAACAACAGTGAGAGCGGCGCGCCTTCAAATGGGTGCAGCCAGTCTTGTACAGTAGGTGGGGGTATGCACCTTATAATTGCTTGCAATCCACTATTGAGATAAGTTTTGGAGGTTTTTGAGCTTCTTAAAGTGCCTAAGACAGCAAAAAGCATGTCTATTTCATATTTCACGCGGTGTTTTATGCTCCTAAATTGAAGGGACTGCTTGGATGTGTGTGAAAGCAATCGATTTATTTATTCAATTTTTTAAATTCCACGCCATGAAAATAAGTGACTTTCAGCTCCAGTCTTGGGTTGAGGAAGAATGCGAATGTGACGTCACCCAGGTCACCATGTCACAACACAGCCACTGCTTTATAGCATGCAGATGGACTGCGGAGTCAGTTGATTTTGCAGATTAATTAGTTTATTTTTCGCATCACACCAGCCCAATATGCTGCAGGCTTTTGTTGCTGCACCAGGGAGAGTGGTGTGAGGCTTTTTGGATTTCCAGAAGATTCTTGTTCTCCGCGATGGGCAAAACAAGTCAGACAACAAGGAAGTGAGTAAGCTTCGTGTTTTATATTATGTCAAATACTAGGATCATGGAAAACATTTTAATTAGGAGGGGGCTTGCATTTTGTGGGGGACAAACCACCGAGAAGGCCACATGGCTGATGACCGGCGGCTTGTCGCACACCATGGTCGCCGGCCGAACAGTGTGCCCGCCGAGAACACGCTTTCCTCGGCTTGGCGACGAGCAGCTCCCCGCTCCAACGTCGGCCGGTTTGTCCACTGAGAATGCCTATTTTCAGTGTTCATTCCCGGCGACGAGTACTGCCAACCCGCCGTTGTTCACGCTCTTTCCTCCGTCTCCGAAGCCGGGACAGGGAAATGACAAAAAGCCAGACTAACACAGGTGGCATAAAATACCGTTTGGAAGAGGAAAAAGTCGGCAGCTTTTACCATTATGCAATAATTTTGCCCTGTCGTACTGAATAAATGTATTATTAATGTTTCATATTCCATTTTGCGCAAGACTGTTATTTGTCTTTACCATACCGTTTATTTAGCAATTGGGGAAAAATACTTAGATAAAAAGAATATTCTGTAAAAATATTGGAGTAGAAAGATTGAAACAATGATGACATTTTGCTGCTCTCTGTCGCATTTCTGAATCTTCCTCATCAATGGGCTGAATTCTAAATCAGATGAAATTGTGACCCTGCCTACATCATCCTCCAGCTGGGGACGCTAGAGTGCTGTAATGACAGGCGGGGCTAAACGGCAGGTTAAAAGACTAATTTCTTGTCATCTGTGCTTTGCCAAATTGTTGTTTGTAGTCGAATTGTCTCAAAATATGATTCTAATCCACATAATAATGCTATTTAAGATTTTTTTTATGCTGTCACAGTCACTTTAAGCTTCAGTTTGCAGTGCAGTCAATTTTATTATTTTTTTTCCCATTCTGCAGGGTTGTATAATATATATTTAAAATATATATCACATTTTGGCATTGAGAGAAAATACTTTCACTTTTTACTTGTAAATTTTAAAGCAAATACTTTTGTACTTTTACTAGAGTAAATTTTTTTCTTAGATAGTTGTATTTTTAGTTTTTTACCCCTGTATCTGTAGTTTTACTTAAGTAAAAAATTGAGTACTTCATCCACCACCGGTGAAATGTGGTGGTGGTGGTGGACAGTACTTATAGCGCATTTATCTGCGTGGCTACCATGCCCAAAGCGCTTTACATTAGCACACATTTACCCATTCACGCACCAATGGGGCTGCTGCCATGCAAGGCGCTGTCAACCCATTGGAGGCAAATCAGGGTTCAGTGCCTTGCCCAAGGGCACTTCGACAGTGGGCAGTCCCAGCCGGGAATTGTACCACTGACCGTTTGGTCCAAGGACAACTCCAGCTATCAACTGCGCCACGGCAGTTGTTTTATGTGACTGGACATAAAACAATAAAATAAAATACACACACTAGAAGTAGGGCAGCCAAAGAACACACTACAGTACAAAATTAAGGAAGTGTATTGATGCCACACTAGAGGGAAAAAAGTCAAACTTGCATTACAATGTGAAAAGTTTCACATTTCAAAAGTGATAAATTCTGTGTAATTATTATTATTAATAATTTCAATAAAAGTTGTCTAAAGAACAAGGGCTCTGTCAGTGACATGGACTGGAAGGAATTGATGGGGTTTTTTTAGCCAAAGGCAGGAGTCTAACTTATCAGTATAGAGTGGAAAAGCTATAACTGAAAATCTATCCCGCCCTAATTTTTGTTTGACAGTCAATTCCATACATTACAATTTAGACTGCAAATATATTGCATTGTATCGCTACAGATGGATGCTGTGCTCTCTTTATAATGATGTAACTTAATGTCATGATCCCATTGCAATCATCAGGCTCAAGTGTGTGGGATACTTTTAGCAATGATATTTATTATGCACACAATGTCATTCCACTGGACGTCAGTTTGAGGTGAAGTTTTTATCAAGGTGTTTTTTTTTTTTTTTTTTTTTTTTTTTTTACTAAAACATATCCAGAGGTGAACCCGTGCGCATCTACTCTTTTCCTTATTTAAGGCGTTGGATTTCAGCACCTTTATGAATTATGTACATTACGTATAGGGGCCAGAATACAAATAACATGAAATCAGACTTTTGGCAATAAATAGATATACATCTACGATACAGAGTGGAATAAAACAGCTCTCATACAAAGCTATAATAAATAAATAATTTATCAGAAATAAATATATTTTACTTTTATACAGTAATACGTGAAGATGCATGGCATCCATTTGGCAGAGCTCACTTGAACGTTGAACCCATTTACTTGTTATTGAACTTCTGGGAAGAGTTGAGCCGGCATTGCTGTGAGTGGTAAATATTGAACTTTTAACCTCCGTCTGTTTGCTTGTTTTCCATTATAAACCGTGCGCGTGCGGTCTCGTGAGTCACGTTAACGGTGTCCAGATTTTGGTTCACAACAGGAAAAAGTGCCATTGACGGCAATAGACGTCCAAACCATTTCAAAATCTCTGATTGTGACCTTTGCCTGCTAGCCCTGTGATTCCCAACCAGTGTGTTATGAGAGGGTTTTGCAATAGAAAAGATTGAAGATGACCAAATTGGTCGTTTTTTTTTCTTTTTTGTGAATAATGAATTTTTCTTCATCTATCAACTGCAAGTGTGTCAAACTGACAGATCATTCACCGGCAGTGTCTCCCAGTCAAAATAGATTTGACGTCCTGCGCAGTCACTGATGTTAATGAGTGCCTTAAAAAGAGTTAAAACGCCAATTAACGGTGATACGTCCAATTTATTACGACTGGGAGTGGCTGGCAAAGATCAAATTGGGGTACAGTAAATTGTAGATTCTACTGCATGATGTTTAGTGACAGGCAGAACAATTACACAATCTTCCACTAGATGGCAGAGGCTACATGCCTGACCTGTGCATCCACTTTTTGTGGCACCTAGGATTGGTGCTCTGGCTCAATAAAGGTTGGGAAACACTGGCCTAGAGCTCACCCTAAAAAAAAAATTTTTTTTTTTCCTGCTCAGTCTCATTTGTCTTCTTCAGCCCATACAAATGCAGCTAGCAGCCGATAAGGATGTGATGGTCCTCCACGTGGTCTGAGCGTCCATGAAAGAAACTGGTTCATAGCGTTCGGGTCTGCAACACGGGTGGGTGCTGACCTTGCGGGCCGTACGTCGTGGCAGCGAGCCGTTCTTCAGTAAAGTTTTCAGCGCCAAGTCATAGTTAGTCCTGGAAGACTGGCAGGAGCCCACGCAAAACTTGAAAAGGATGATCTCGTCCGAGTCGAAGCCCAATCCCAGATCGCGAACTTTCATCTCTCGCTTCTCAACATGGCAGTCCTTGCTGCTCTGCTTGCTTTGCTTGTTTTTACTACGGGATTTTCTTTCTCCCTTCTCGCTTGTTTCATCTTTTCCCGTCTTCTTTCGCTTTTTTTTCTTTGGTTGAAGTTCGGAGGCGTCCAAGGAACGCGGCGCGCGGACAATCAAGCGAGAGCTGGGATCATCGTCCGCTTCGTCTGTGACGAAAGGGTCTGAAAAGTACAAATAAGAAGAGCAGTGAATGATAATGTTTTAGTACCATTGACGATGATATACTTTATGTTCAATCCATTTTGACTGGGAGAGGCTAACAGCGAATGATCGCTGCCTGCCCTCCCAGTCAAAATAGGTTTAACGTCAATGGCAGCCAGTGGGCTAAAACTTAGGAACTTGAAAGAAAAAACAGGACCTAGCATATATGACCTTCATATAAAAGATGGTTGCTCACAGAATCTTAATACAATGATAAAAATACAATGATAACAGCAAAATAATGTTTAAACACTATTGTGTGACACACATGACATCAGTGACACAACGCCACGTGCATGCAGCACATAAACACTGATTCATCGAAAAAGGTAGATGTATCTAAGTAGATAGGCAAACAGAGTATTTATAGTTTTTGTACCTGTGCAATATGTCTCAGTCTTTCTCTGTGTGAGACTAAAGCCCCTTTCATTTACACCAGAACACCGTTTAAATCCTAGGCCTTGTATGTGAAAGCAATTTCCCGGGTCGACTGACAAGGAGATTACGCGGACATTTAACAGGTCGTGTCTTAATATAATGTCCGGGACTTTCTCGGGATGACGCGTATGGGACAGCAAGCGTTAAATTCCCAGATCACAGCACGATGGCTGATGACGTAAATATAATGGCGGGCCGATCATCACTTCTTCAGTAAGACGAAAGGCGGTAAACAAACATCGCAATTATCAACATAGCAAGCTGGAAATGAATGAATAAATGAAATATGAATGAATGAAATATTTATTGTCATCATCATCAGTATCATTGACAATCATTGACAATTACAAAATGTGATATGATTTGCCCGAAGGAAGAAAGAACCGAAGAAAAAGACAAAGGCAGATGGGAGGAAGCATATGCTTATCAGTTTCCCGTCCCCCCATACAGCTAAAGACGCACAATCAGACATGGTACAGTTACATACATCACATGGCCACAAACTGTACAATAACAGAATCAACAATCTGGGTTAACAATAACTCTGCGTCCAGTCAAGCAGCTCCATTGCGGTTGTTGATCACCCAGCAGTCTCGTACACAAGATTAGTGGTCTGAGTTTCAGGGCGTACGAGGTTATGGCTTTGTCATTGTCCCTGACATTCTAGCATCTATTTGTTGTGGGAACATTTTGTTGTGGCTATGTGTGTGGCAAAAGTGTTATGTGTATCACAGCTGGTGTGAGTAGCGACTCAAAATGCTTTTCTTATAAGTCTCTTTAAAGGGTACATTCCTAAGGTGTACATGGTGGCAACAATTGCCGCACACAAAGATCACTGTAACAGTTTTATCAGACATGAATGTATGAGGAAAAATCAAACAACTTGTTGTACATATTTTATCACAAGATTAATGTCCCACAACAAAAGAATATTCGTTTTAAACAGTATCTTTTCAATATACTCAGTAAGCTGGACATTTGAATCAGGAGCTCGGTAGACACAGCAGATAATTATGTTTTTACAATTGGGGATAAGGAGCTCAATTGTAATACATTCCTAGCTTTAGAAATAGCTAAATTAAACTAAAAACATAACGAAATTAAATTGCTACTGGATCGTAGGGCCGAGGAAGAGAGTCCATCGTCCATCTTTGGAAATGTGTGGTTTATTATTTTGCCGATGTTAGTGTCCGCAACTGCAGAAACAAGGTTGTACCTCAAAGCAGACAAAAAAAAAACGGAGGCATACGTTCAAGGATTTATTAAATACAAACAAAAATAAACGCGATCGCGGAAAAGGAGGAATAACACAATGGGTCCGTGACAGTAGGTTGACAGGGATCAGTAATACTAACTTAAGCGATATGGCAGAGGGCCGATAAGACAACAAAACAAATACACTCAAATACCGGCACAACGTAGGGGATTCCAAAACAAGGGCGGCAGACGAACAAGCTAACAAATGCACGAAATTCGGGAGTACAAGGTGTCGAATGGCGCCCAGCAAGTTAATATCTCCGCACCAGGCATGTGCTGGTATAAGATTCTGACAGTATGGTAACCTAAAGCAAAAATATCAAGGTTTCAAGGTAATGTAATTACAGCTCTAAAATGTGTTACTTTAAGATACTGTATCTGGAATAGAAAAAAACTTTTTTCCATTGAACAGGATTTTTATTTTTCAAAACATATTAGCAAATTAGAACATAAGTATGATGTTAAGTTAAAATAAATTAAAAAAAAAAAAATAATAATAACTACAGCATTCTATATAAAATTTTAAATAAATGCAGTACTTTAGGTGAGTGTAAACCCATAGCCACAGCTCAACATTATTACCACCAGAACAAAAATAATTGAATTATTTTCCATAAAAAGCACGTGTGTATGAGTGTGTATCATGTTTACATTATACACACACTTTTGTTTGTCAACACAAACAATTGCCAGAGAGAAAAAAAACACATTTTATCACTGCTAGACACACTAAACACCCTGTAGTTAACTCTAGTAGCTGGTGGGAAACGTTCATGATAGTGTTTATTCCCCTTTAATTGTGTAAAAATATGAAATCAAATTGGAGGTATTGCCTCCTCAGCAGCCATCCCCGCAAACATGTATTACATGTCGGTTGGCCCTCCTCCTCTAAGCTGCGGCTGTCTGTCACTTTTCTGTAGCCGAAGTATTCCCATACTAGTGAATTCGTTTTCTTCAATGGGGGAAAAAGTTTAGGGGTTTCACCGCCTCCAGCCATCGTGTAGCACAGCTTACTCACTGACACCGAGCAACAACCGGTGGGGGAGGGTTGATCCTTGCAGCTGGAAGTAAGGGATTTCTCCATGCATTTTTGGGACATTAAAAAATTGCTAATACCGAAGGGACGTTATGACGGAACAGTTTTTGCGGTTTTGAAACCTTGACGTTTTCATACCACGGTATACCTTGAAACCGGTAATCGGCACATGTCTACTCGGCACCCTTCTCTTGGATCGCCTGGGTGTAAATACAGTCTTGAAGAGCTTGAATTGGCTGCGATTACGATGTCTGGAACGCTCCCAGAACCAGCTCTGTAACAAAACACGATTTGACCATCATTGTGACAGCCGATGTCGACCAAAAATGACCTGGTCATAAAAACGTGTCAGTAGCCCTCCCTGCACAGAGAGTGCCAGTGGGCAACACGGGAAAATGTCTGAGAAAGTGTCCAACAGGTGTCATTCCCGAGAAAACTCTACATATGTGAAAGGAATGACGCGAATAAATCCTGCGTCACCTTACACGGGAATTTACCGGGATATGTTTGTGAAAGGTGCTTTAGACCAAGGCTGCTTTTCTTCTTGGGTCCATTAAAGCATGTTTTGGTGATTGAAAGCACATAGCACCTTGGGAAGCCAATGCGTGATTTGTAGGCAGGACAATCTGAGATATCGCTTTTGATTAACTAATACCTAAACTAAAAAAATTTTTTTAGATTAATCACGTTAAAATATTTGATGCATTTAACGCACATGCCCCGCTCAAACAGATTAAAATGACAGCACAGTGTCATGTGCACTTGTTACTTGTATTTTTTTGGTGTTTTGTCGCCCTCTGCTGGCACTTGGGTGCAACTGATTTTATGGGTTTCAGCACCATTGTGTAATTATTGACTATTGACTATCAATTATTGTAATTATTGAAAGTTTTACAAATTTTATTAAAACGAAAACATTAAGAGGGATTGTAATGTAAAATTTCTATAACTTGTACTAACATTTATCTTTTAAGAACTACAAGTCTTTCTATCCATGGATCGCTTTAACAGAATGTTAATAATGTTAATGCCATCTTGTTGGTTTATTGTTATAATAAACAAATACAGTACTTCTGCACAGTATGTTGAATGTATATATCCGTCTTGTGTCTTATCTTTCCATTCCAACAATAATTTACAGAAAAATATGGCATATTTTATAGATGGTTTGAATTGCGATCAATTACGATTAATTAATTTTTAAGACGTGATTAACTCGATTAAAAATTTTAATCGTTTGACAGGCCTATTAAAAATATCTGACAACGGCTATTTTGGATACTTCCGGGAAATATTTAGCTATTATTTTCGTTTTTCTCCACCATTACACATCAAAAAAATGAAATTCTGTCTTTGCATGTTATTAAACAAGATTGTCCTTTGACCAAATTAAGTTGAATTACATGCAATTTTTCCTTTGATCCTGCTTCCATTAAGCCTTCAATCTATGTTATCCATTTCTCTGTCCATCAATCCATCTCATCCTTTGTGTCCTTTCTACAGCGGATGTGTCAAACTCAAGGCCCTCGTAAAATCATTTTATATGGATCCACTACTTGAATTATTGATGGCCATGTGATACGTAGCAGTATCAACATAAACTACAGATCCTAGCTCTAACAGAATGATATAAGAGCAAAGAAAACGGCGTGTTCATTTGTTTGTGCCTTAACCTCTGCTGAAAAGTACACTTTTAATTGATGTTTTAAAAAATTTTTGCAGCATTATCAGATTTGGATTTTTATTTTTAAAGTTTAAAATATATTTACAGTTGTACCTCTAGATAAAAAGTTAATTCGTTCCAGGACCTTGTTTGTAAGTCGAAATGGTCATATGTCGAGCAGGATTTCCCCATAGGAATACATTATAATTCCATTAATTCGTTCCACAGCCCAAAAAGCTACACTAAATCCTTAATAAATACTGCTGTTACTATTACAAATGGCATTTACACATAGCAAAACACATTAATGATACGTAAATAGAAATCGGAATAATATAATAAAAATAATAATAAGTCCTGTAATAATGTAATGAATCGGGTTCTAATGTGGCAGAGGGTTTTTTTCTCTACCTGAACGCACCGCTTGACTGACGTGACAAGAGAGAGGAGCAGTGCGGCTGAGTTTACTTTCGCTTTCAATGTTTTCCTAAGTACACCGTCAATTGCTGCGGACATCAGGCATTTTGTGTTGGATAAGTTCTGAAAGAAATGATAAAAACCTGACAAAGCTGACGATTTCTTTGACGATGTAACCACAATAATAATTGTCAACTTAACTTATAAAGACTGGCGAACGGTGGTCGGAGGAGGACCGCGGAGATGTATTGTTAAGCCAGTTCACGGATGCGCACCCCACGCTCATATTTCTCTATAATTTGCGTCTTCATTTAGAAGGTAAGCATCGCCTTTTTCCTTGTTTTACCACCTGTACCAACCTTTTTAAAACCTGTGTTGATTTCTGTCACAAGAAAGTCAGCCATGCGTCCGTCTGCGGTGCTCTCATGTCGTCATATTTCGAGCATGTCGTGGGATGTAGAAACAAATGGCGAGTCAAATTTTACGCCGGATGTCGAAAAGATCGTATTTCGAGGTACCACTGTATTATTAAGAGCGTATGAGCAAAAAAATCTTGGCTATTTAATTCAATATATACGTAAAAGCAATGTTTTTAATTTTTCTATGTTTTTACCTGTATGCTCACATTTGAGAGCAAAGAAAATATTAAAGTTTCAATTTATTTATTCAAGAATTATGTTTATTTCTTTTTTTAAAATTATGTTTATGCTAAGAAAACAACATTAACAACATTTAAATCTAAAGAATCGACCCATCCAGGCCTCTATTCCCCATATTCAACTCTTTTCTGTGTTCTCGAAATAAAGTCTATAGGCTGGAAAAAACAAATCTACATAATAATGACTTTTCATAGGTAGCTCTTGAAAAACAATGCTCTTTTAGTATGTTCCTTACCATATAGATGATGCCACGGAGAGTACATGTAGTCTTCCTGCTCCTCTGACAGCGTGACAACTTGTTGCTCCTCTTGGCCCTCCAACAATGGCGCCGCGTGACCCAAATCCAGTCCCGCAGCGGAATCGCCGTCTTCAATGTGAGCTCCGTCAGCCAGAGGCAGCAGAAACAGGAGCACCCAAAGCAGCACCTACAGGATACAGAAGGCTTGTGAGAGTTTTTCGACTTTATGACGCTGGAGTCTGGTTTTTTTGTTGTTGTTTTTTTAAAATTAAAAATGTTGACTTTTGGTTTGTGATTCATCCTTTTATCTTGGTGCAGGAAGCATAGAGCAGGTCGTACGAACTGCGCACGAGTAAGAGCGCATGTACACATGAAGAAGATCGTATTTGCGCACACGAAGAAGAGCGCACGCGCACACACGTAGTCGCCAAGCCGAGTGAGAGAGAGAGAGGGGACAGATTACAGCTGCAAGCCTGCGCACACATTTGTTGCTTTTGAAGCATCCACAGAGGCACCTGTATATAACACATTGTGTACTGTTTATTGTGCGTTTTCAATTGTGGTCGAATGCTTACACTGCTGGCCAAAAGTATTGGCACCACTGCAATTCTGTCAGATAATGCTCAATTTCTCCCAGAAAATGTTTGTAATTACAAATGCTTTGGTAGTAATAACTTCATTTATTTTGCTTGCAATGTAAAAACACAAAAGAGAATGGAAAAAATGAAATCATTATCATTTTACACAAAAATCCAAAAATGAGCCAGACAAAAGTATTGTCACCCTTGGAAAAATCATGTGATGCATCTCTAATTTGTGTAATTAACAGCACCTGTTACTTACCTGTGGCACATAACAGGGGGTGGGTAATAACTCAATCACACTTGCAGGCAGTTAAAATGGATTCAAGTTGACTCAACCTCCATCCTGTGTCCTTGTGTGTACCACATTGAGCATGGAGTAAAGAAAGAAAACTGAAGAACTATCTGAGGATGTGAGAAGCAAAATTGTGAGGACGAATGGGCAATTTCAAGGCTACAAGTCCATCTCAAAAGACCTGAATGTTCCTGTGTCTACCGTGCGCAAAGTCATGAATAAGTGTAAAGCCCATGGCACTGTGGCTGACCTCCCTATATGTGGACGGAAAAGAAAAATTGAAGACGAAACGAAACGAAATGAAAGATTGTGCGGATGGTGGATAAAGAACCTCGACTAACATATAAGTTCAAGCTGTCCTGCAGTCCGAGGGACTCTATGGTACGATACCAAGAAAGACCCCACTTTTGACCCAGAGACATAAAAAAGTTTGTAAAACTTACCTGAGAAAGCCAAAAACGTTTTGGAAGAATGTTAGAGCTTTTTGGGAAAAGGCATCAACATAAGACTTCACAGGAAAAAAAAACGAGGCCTTCAAAGAAAAGAACACGGTCCCCACAGTCAAACATGGCGGAGGTTCCCTGATATTTTGGGGTTGCTTAGCTGCCTCTGGCACTGGACTGCTTGACCGTATGCATGGCATTATGATGTCTGAAGACTACTACCAAATTTTGCAGCATAAAGTAGGGCCCAGTGTGAGAAAGCTGGGTTTCCCTCAGAGGTCATGGGTCTTCCACCAGGACAATGACCCAAAACACACTTCAAAAAGCACTAGAAAATGGTTTGAGAGAAAGCACTGGAGACTTCTAAAGTGGCCAGCGGTGAGTCCAGACCTGACTCCAATCGAACACTTGTGGAGAGATCTGAAAATGGCAGTTTGGAGAAGGCACCGTTCAAATCTCAGAGACCTGGAGCAGTTGGCCAAAAAAGATTGGTCTAAAATTCCAGCAGAGCATTGTAAGAAACTCATTGATGGATACCAGAAGCGGATGTTCGCAGTTATTTTGTCAAAAGGTTGTGCTACCAAGCATTAGGCTGAGGGTGCCAATATATTTGTCCGGCCCATTTTTGGAGTTTTGTGTAAAATGATAATGATTAATTTATTTATTTTATTTTCTTTCGTGTTTTTCATTGCAAGCAAAATAAATGAAGATATTACTACCAAAGCATTTGTAATTACAATCATTTTCTGGGAGAAATCGAGCATTATCTGACAGAATTGCAGGGGTGCCCGCAGTGCATGTGATCGCTTTGATTATGTGCGAACACTAACTAATACATGCTAGCTGTTTGTGTGGGTTGTTATTGCTGTATCAGTAGTTACCCATAAACACTAATTTTAATTGCTGTTATTGAAGATAAAACTAATTTAATTCTATTTTTATTTGAGTTTCATTCTGCAAGTGTTGATGTCATGAGCAGCTAAATAAAGTTAGCAAACCACACAGATGTCTGACATCATCATTTCAGAGCTAAGCTTGCTGTCTGGCTAGGACTAAGCTCCAACATCTTAGCAAACCAGCAAAATGATGTATAATACAAGTTTTTGGATAGTTATTTTGAGCTTTAGGGGGTATTTTGGGGTGCTTAAAGGGTTAAGACCGATTTACGTGGAAATTCGGGTGACGTCGCCAACGTAGGAACATAACTCGTTCATAACCTGGGGACTACCTGTATCTTGTTTTATTACTCTGACAGCCTTAAGATTGTTGTGTTGAAAGGGTATAGTTGTCTAAAATAATTGTTATTATATTACGTTAATAGATGCTTATTTAGCCTGTTGTTCTCAATCTTACCATTATTACTTTAACGTAGTTGGTTTGTTTTTGGCTACTGTTAAATTAACCGCCCCTAAAAACGCGACTTATACAGTACCCCATTGCGACTTAAATGTTATTTTCCTCTTCATTGTGCATTCTTTGGCTGGTGTGACTTATACTCAGGTGCGACTAATAGTGCGAAAAATACGGGAATCTGTTTTCATTGACCCCAACAGAAATCAGAGAATATTTGATTTTTTTCCCTATTTTTTTTTTAACTTAAAAATAAAAACAAATATTTCACTTTTTAAAACATATTTGCATTTCCCACCCATTTCATTTCTCTTCAAAATCCTTTGTAAAAAAATATTATCAAAAATTATTGATTTTCTTTCAATACTTTTGTATTTTTTTTTAAATAAAAAAATTGTTAATAAATCATAATAACCTTTGCTGACATCACAGAGGTTGTCTCTAGTCTCTCCTTCCTCCGATTCCTCCATCGGGTCCCACCTGGATGCAATAGGAACAAGAGGAATGTGAGAACAAGGCTTCACTCTGTAAACCTTCCTTCTCCTTTGAAAAGGGTAACATAAACTTCAAGCACAACATGCGGGCAATATGATGTTTTCGCATTCACACAATGCTTCAGATACTGTTAAAAAAAACCTAAACAAACCCCCTGAAAAGGGCAACGTGTCAAATAAATCACGTCCTCCATGCCCGGGGACTCGTCTTTGTTGCTTCATAACGCACCAGTGTTTGTTTCCAGCTAGTGTTGGCTTGTCGCTTCATACATCCAAGCAAACAGTCCCAAACAAAAGGCAACATCTGCCATATACTTGTCAAAAGCATTCTTCCAAAGTTATTCCTGCGGCGCGAGATCGCTTCACGGAGGTCCCGGCCCAAAAGCCCCAGACATGCAGGACGGGTGATAAGAGGTGTCACGGATGCAGATGTTTATATATAGTACGTGCAAGTTTGGAGGTACGAGCCCGCTGCCTGCAACGTAACATGAGGTCACCGGGTTCCTTTGTTGGCCCTCTTCCCAAAGGTCAGAGGAGGTCAACGCGTCAGGTGTCAGGAAAAGTCCAGTTAGCTCATCCGTCTTGGAGCTGACACTATTGGTGTTAGGGTGAAGGTTAGAGGTTGACAACTCATATACAACTCTTTTTCATCCAATGTGATCAGACCTAGCACATGACACGTGGGGTTAGAGGTAGAATGGTGTTAACTTTTGGAGACCATTTAGATATAGACGTCCAAAAAATTTGAGCTAGGAACAGAGAACGGTCTCATGTCAAGTTTGCCACATTTAACACATTGTCGGCAATGGATGTCCAAGCCTAGGATGGCTGACAGCTATCATTCTAAATAGGAGTGACAATATACCAATATGGTGATCTATCGCAATAGTTTGTATCTAGGGATGTCCTGATAGCATATTTTTGCGCCCGAGTCCAAGTCACCTGATTTTGAGAATCGGCCAATACCGAGTCCTGATCCGATACCGAAAAAAAAAAGTTTATTTTTTTTCCGGCAGTCTTGCGAAGTAGATGAACTATTTTTGTACCTTTTGTCGATGCCATTGTATTTCTGGATTATTTTGTTGCTCTTTAGCCCTTAAAAAGTAAATTATATATATATGGCAGAAAACACTCAGGTGACTTGAAGTTCTGCTCTGAGACTCCCAATTTGGCCAAATTTCAAAACTGTCTGATATGAATGTGTGATACATCATTGGAAAGCTTAAAATGTCAATTTTCTTGGGGAAGAGAAATTTTTAACAAGAGGGCATTATTTTTAAAAAATACTTTTTTTTTAAACAGCAAAACCCTATCTGGAGGTGAGAGCACGCGAGAGCATAATTAAAGACGCCATGATTTTAATGAGATATTATTGCGTACTTACCTCTTTTTGATCCAAAAACTCCATGTAGCATGTATCACCGAGTGTCAATACACAGCTGTGAATGGCCACAGCCGGATTTTACGGGTGAAACATGGTAATATAACAAGGGTCGCGATTCAGAAATCGCAGACATCAAGGAGTGGTCTAGATGTTCTTTTTCACATATTTACCCTTTTAAACGTTTTTTTTTTTTTCTTTGTTTGGATCGATTATTTATAATCTAAAATAGTGGGGAGAATGCGACAGTAATGAAAAAAATACAATTAAGTGATAGTTATGAGGTAGATCTCCGTGACTTTTTTACAGACGCTAATGTTTTTATTTTGACATAATTTGTTCAAAAGTTTAAAATAAGCCAGTGAATAATTTTTGAGGTTGAAACAAAAGCGGTTGTGATGTGTCTGTAAACGGGGGTTTCCAGGGTAAAACGGACAAATTAAAAATCGTTCGGGGGCTTAATGTGCCATTCATGGGTCTAATATTTAGTTAAAAAAAAAAAAAAAAAAAAAAACTTCAGAAAATTATTATTTTTTTAATCCTTGATGTCTGCGATTTCTGCATTGCGAGTTGCGCCTTGTTATATTACCGTGTTTCACCTATAAAATCCCCTAAAAGTGCGGCTATGGCCATTCACAGCTGTGTCTTGACACTCAGTGAGACATGCTACACGGAGATTTTGGAACAAAACAAGGTACGTACGTGATAATATCACGTTAAAATCATGATGTCTTTGATCATGCTCTCTCATGCTCTCACTTCCAGTTAGGGTTTAAGGGTTTTTTTTTTTTTTTTTTTTTTTTAAATGCCCTCCTGTTCAAAATTGTTCTTTCCCCAGAAAGAGATTTTAAGCTTTCCAATGATGTACCACACATACACATAGGACAATTTTAACATTGAAACATATATTGCCAAGGCTCCACACATACTTTTTGCATTGGTTGCACTAGTGGGCCTAACTCTTTTCTTAATAACCCCTTCAGACCCGCATTTTTTTCTGCTGTGTAAAAAAAATAAAAATAAAAAAAATAAAAAATCTGCGCTGATTTTTACTCTACTCAAACATCAGAACAAAGTGCAATCTTTTGGTCGGGGATATTTCATGCTTTTTATTGGTATTTTTAATGTTAATTTTAATGTGTTTTTAATAAGAAATAAGCACTTTACGTTATCCTTTTTGAAGTTGTGTTTGGTAAGCCATTTTCAAAGTGCCAAAAAGAGCAAAGAGGACGTGCCAAACCCCATGATTTGATTTCGATGGGTAAAGTTTCATCCAATCCTCTCCCAGAAGTGGCAATAGCGACTAAATTCTGTGTATTTATTGGTTTGGAGACGCGAACGCATCATCTCTTTCTGAAGTCTAAAGGGGTTAAGGTGCACAAGCACAAAATGTAGCCACACTCGCATGTTTCATTGCGTCACCTTTAACACCATACTTTTTAATCACTCTCCATAACATTCATATAATTCATTTCTTCATTCATAATCTAAACCGCTTATCCTTACGAGGGTCGCAATGGTGCTGAGCATGTCACAGCTAACTCCAGGCAGAAGGCCTGGAAGGGTACACCCTAAACAGGTTGCTCGCCAGTAGCATGGCACATATAGACACAACTATTGATGTACACGCTCACACCTACGGACAATTTGGAGTGTTCAATCGGCATACCATGCACAGTTTTTTGGGATGTGGCAGGAACCTGGAGAAAAGCCGCACAGGCACGGAAAGAACATGCAAACTCCACTGTGCCACCTTCATAAGGTGAATTATTTTTAAATGAAAATAACATACGTAGGTGAACAAGTAAAACAGTTTGGTCGCACTGCTTAGCAGGAGGGAGGGTGCGATGCTGTATGAGCATGAAGCACAAAAACATAAATATGTTTTTTAAATTAAAAACCCGATCACTTTCACTCAATTCCGATCCTCTGAAAAATAGCGCCCTATTTTCGATCATGTGATCGGATCGGGACATCCCTATTGGTATGCCAAAAGATTATCGATATGCTCCCACCAAGAATCGATGTATTGTTTTAAAAAGATGTTGTTTAATAAAGGAATAAATAAGTTGCTACCGATATTTTTTAACAAGACCAAAATTTTCCAATAGAATAGTGCCTCTGTTAACACACTGGCTGCCATTGATGGCGTTAGACATCCAATCCATTGTGACTGGGGATGTTCATTCACCCTTCCCAGTCAAAATATCATTCATAATCATCTAGCACCGTTAGTAGCACTTAAACATTAGCATTCAAAGCCAGTAAGTAGTCCAATTTTAATGGAACTGGACATCTGTTATTGTCAAGAGTAGGCGATGAGTTAGGAATCACACTCATTTCTTTGTTGCGATAGTGTTGCTGTATTTACTTACAGAAATGCTCTACTTGAAATGTTGTAATAATCTGTTTTTGACAAATTGTCTACAACAGTCTAATCAACGTTGGTTATTTTTCCATTTAAAAATAGCTTTTCTCTTTAATATTATCGTAGAATATCTTAGATTGATTTCCTGACCCATGTATCGATAAATATTGTATTGCCATATTGTGAGATAATCGTTATCTTTTCATTGTATCGCAAATTGTATCATATTGGGAGATACCTAAGGTTCCCACCCCCCAACCTTTTAATGCGAGTCATCTCCAATGAAACCAGACACTTAGTCATAAATGAGGTTTTCATATGACTCTATTTTGCCTTATATGACCTTTTCACATTCGAAACTTGATAAGAACAAGTAAAGTAATCGAGATAAAATAAAGATATAAATGGTCAAAGAAGCCTGTATATTAATGTCAACAATACGAAAAGATGAGCAATCACAGCCAGTCCTCCCAGTTTAACTGAATTTCGTCAATAGCAGCCAATGTGCTAAGAATGCAAATCTTGAAGTGAACATTCCTGAGGTAAGAGTCTATTTGTATATCATTGAGAAATGGATGTATGTATAAAAATGTGCACAGTATATGACTATCCCTATAAGAGGGTGCCACTAGAAGCTTAATATTCCATAATTCATTTTTTTCTTAGCTCACTAAAATTACCTGAGCGTTCTGATGCAATTTTGAGAATACGAAATGAAAGAGTTTTGAATATAGTCTGTCCTGCATGCTTTTCCTCAACCCAGCACAGAAGGTCCAGCTCAAGGACATGTATGAAGATGGAGAGGAACATCGCGGCGATAATTCACACAGATAAACAGCGAACACACCACGGCTGCAATCTGAAACCAAACCATGCGGACATCTTGACTTTCTAGTTGATTTAACTTTACATATTGTTCATTTTCCATACACATCATCTTTTCTGGGTACATTTTGAGCCAAGTCAAGAATGCAATGCAGCTCAATTGCTTTAGTCCACCTTAAATCATTTTGTAAGACCCCTTTAAGTATTGTTAACCTTGATGCCTATTGTTTGCAAATAGTCAGACTCCCATTCAAAGCAGCCTCAATACTTTTTTTTTAAACCATAGATGCCTGTTTTTGCTAATTTGCATTATTTGTAAAACTGAATATCTCTTACTATTATTTCTTTTTTTTATTATTATTAATTACATTATTGTGTATTTATTGTTGTTATTCATTATGTGTTCTAATTAAGTTTCTCAACTTGATTTAGCGTCTACTTAAAAGCAAAAACAAAAAAAAATCTAAATCTTACTTTTTTTTTCTTTGGGCATCAGTGGGTCATAATAATACCTAATAGCCATGATTGCAAAATTCCTGTCAACTTAACTTATATTTATGTTAATTTATTTATTCATTCCCCTTAAAGATGGTGTTCTATCAGTGGGCTTCTCTACCACCAGTTTTCAAGGGGACACCCTGTAATATCTTCAGAAATAAATGACATTTACGAATTTATAAAATTATTTTTTTTTTTTTAGTAAATGGAGGTCCAAAGTATTTTAACAAAGGGATACGGAATATTTTTTTTGATTGATTGCTTTCAGACAATATTCAATATGAACATAATGGGCTCCAATATACGTAAATCATTTATTATATCATTAAAAAAAAAACAAAAAGATTTTATCTAATCATTTTACGCATTGGTTTTACAACCATGGAAGCTCGAGAAATTTAGCTTGAAATGCGCCAATTCTGAAACACTATAGAAGGGTACGTTCCCAGCGTCATTGAGCGCTGCCGTCTTCATAGCATTCTGTTCGGTGGACGTAGACACACACATCACGGCTGATAAAACCTTGATAAATGCGCTTTCTTGGTGGGACACTAGAAAAATGGGTCTCACGCCTCCAATTGCTAAACTAAATGAGAGCTCAATGTACGTTTGTGTGGATCTTTAGTTCACAACAACAAAAAGCTATTCCGTTTTGGCTATTACAATCTCTCCTCCTTAAAATAAGACTCGCAGTTTTTTTTTTTTTTGCAATAGAATTGATGGAGAGCAAGGCGAGTGAGCCGAGTTCTAGCGGCGACGAAGCCGAGCAATGTCCCTCCCATCCGGATTAAACGGTGACTGGCAGAAGGGGTGTGGAAGTCGCGGGAGAAAATGTGACAAAAAGAGGAAGTGGTCATTCCATAAACGTGTTGTACTAAACCACAGCAAATGCACATGCATGCATTTAAATAGTATTTTGCATACTGACTGTTCGCTTGATTAAACTCCAAACTACTCACGGACGGGCTCAAATGCACTTGCCTGGCATCGCCTGACTATTCTTGTATTTTTCAGACACTGTGAGAAGAGTCTGGGACCCATCTCCTTATTGGCCTCTCGAGCATGAACGAAATTATCCGTGCTATCAGATTCGTTTATTTGCGTGACGTATTCTTAACGAACAACTACTCTTGCGCGTTGTCGTCTCTAAAACAACACAGACGGCGAACGGAAGAACCGAGAACATGTTCCAATCTGCAATAAATTCAGTTTTGAATGAGCAAAAACACATCGAGTCGCTACAACTAACAGTCTGTCTCGCGCTAGCCATGGTGTAAAGACTTCTCCGTTCTCCCGTCTCCTAGTATGTTTATTCCCTCGCGCTAGTTTCTTGTTGCTTTATCAACGGCATGTCCGCCCATCACTGATTGGTCTAGTCCGCTGTCTGTTTGCTGTGGCTTGCTCCGCCCTGGGAATTTGACCCGCCAAACGGTCGCTAGACTCTATAGCTGGAACAGCGGTGAGTCTGGTGTACCAGGCAACAAATGCACTATACTCGATGTGACGTGGGACATCAAAGGAAAACAACTTTAAGAACGAGCGTGTGGCAGCGATGAAGCAAATTTATTTCATTTTCCTTTATTTAATAATTTAGATATTTGATACCTCAAAATACTGCTACTTTTCTGTTTACTGTATCTTTTGCTCCATTGTTTGTCATTATTTCAGACACAACAATATTGATATCTTTGGCTTACACGAGGTCAAAAATAATGGTTGTATTTCTCTTGTGAGAACGGATATTACTTTCCTACTTCCATTGTTGTCCATGCTCTATGTCTGTCTTTGTATATCTATAGATAGATAGATAGATTTTATTATTAACAGACTCAAGGTCCAACAACACAACACAACAATAGATTAAAAGACAAAATAAAATAAAGAAATGGTAAAACAATAACACAGCACTGGGTCTCCTAACGACCCACATTTAAAAGGCACGTGTACCAGTGCTTCCAAAACCGAGACAAGTAGCGTGTAAAGCTGTACAAAATGTTGGTCAGGCCCAACACAATCACATTTTCTCCATGTTCTTACCGCAGCTGATTTAAGTGTGTTGCTTCATTGTTTGTGTTCAAATGTCACACCATTGAGTAAACAATGGATTGGACTTCCATTGCTGTCAGTGGCACTGAAATATGATCGTTAAATGCGATCATTCATTGACATGTATTGCGGTCAATGGCGGTGAATGAGTAAGGGTTGCAGTTATTTACAGGTGTTGTGGAACGGTAGCAACAAAAAATAGAATATATATATATATATTTTTTAAACAGATTTTTTCGTTAAAGTTGAAGATCAATTTTTTTTACATTAGGCTTGATCTTTGAGTTAGCAGGTGTTTACTTAGTCGGTGGGGTTAATTTCAACAAATTAATTGCAGAAATTGGCAAATGAGAGTTTCCACAAATCCACTATGAAGAATGAGGAACAATACAAACTGTGGATACTTGCTGCTGGCGACGACTTAAACACACCGGTGGAAAAAATATCATTCCGCTCTGCTCTACAGAGCTGCTGGATTACAAATGTTGCTGTTCAAATTACAGTTATTGTCATGCAATGGTAGGTTTAATAACATCCTGAAAACTTAGCCAACACTACTGATTGCATGGGTCATCAGTGGTTTTCATACGTGCATATGTTGTTTTTTATTGGCATGCTAGGGCGGGCCCAGCTACTGCCGCTAGCTTAGCTATTGCGGAGCCCTGAAACAAATAAATAATTAAGTAACTGCATGAAATTTGTTGAAATCAACTCCAACGCGTAATTAAACCCCCGCTCGAAGTTTAAACCTAAAGTAAAACATTCTGAGCTTTACCTTCAAATCACATTAAGTTGAAGTGCAGGTTAAAATGCATTCTTCACATTTTCATTGGTGTCAAACTCAAGTCATATTCAATGGCACATTTATAAGGGTTAAAAGTTGTGAGAGCAGCAGGTCAGTAGCGTTTTGGCCCTCGTGTGCGGGTCGAGTCCCATTCAGAGTTCCGAATGCCACAGCTGGGAGTGCTTAGCCTTGTTTAGGGAGTCTATGGGGGCCAGTCTGCTGGTTCATTTCACCCTGGCACTCTGGAGCTCTTTACAGCCCGACGCCTGCAGCCTTTTTCAGGGATGCGTTGAGGGGGTGAGGAGAGCCTATGGAAAGCTGTTTCTTTCAAATCCTTCCTACCCAGCTTAACTCATTGGGTGCCCATCTATGACAGAGAAACATGAACATTCACTACTAGCCATCCTTCTCAAATTGTAGTTATTATTACAGACTGAGCCTGTCAAGTCACTGAGAATGTTGCAGTTGTTGGGGGGTACATTATCATTTTTTAAGTATTCCTCTATCATTTGTGGACATATCACAGTAGAATTTGGTAGGTATGTGCTAGGGATGTATACGGCGGAAAACACAGACAAGACTGAAAAAGCAGTTTCTGCTCTTGCAACCCTCTATAAAATAAACTGCTGTATTTTAAGCCAAAACAACTGTTGTGTTTGATGGAACAATATGTCTATATGCTGCCATACCCCCAAAACTATTTTTAATTTGTCCCTTTTACCCTGGAAACCCCCGTTTACAGACGTCGCGCAACCGCTTTTGTTTCAACCTAGCCATAAAAAGAAGGTAAGTAATCGTATTTATTATTCGAAATATCTGTCATTTTTAGCTTAGAATCATTAATCGATGTCTAATATCAAGTTAAAAAAATACTTTAAAAATTACTCACTCGCGTATTTTAACTATTTAAACAAATTACGTCACAATGAAAAAATTGGCATCTGTAAAAAAGTCACGGATATCTACCTCATAACTATCGTTTAATTGTATTTTTTTCATTACTGTCGCATTTTCCCCAATATATTAGATGATAAATAATCGATCCAAACAAAGAAAAAAAAAAAAACATTTAAAAGGGTAAATATATGAAAAAGAAAATCTCGACCACTCCTTGATGTCTGCGATTTCTGCATCGCGACCCTTATTATATTACCATGTTTCACCCATAAAATCCCCCAAAAATCCAGCTGTGGCCATTCACAGCTGTGTCTTGACACTCAGTGATACATGCTACATGGAGTTTTTGGATCGAAACAAGGTAAGTACGCGATAATATCTCGTTAAAGTCATGGCGTCTGTAATTCTGTTGTCATGATCTCTCACCTCCGGATAGGGTTTTGCTGTTTAAAAACTTTTTTTTTTTTTTAAATGCCCTCCTGTTCAAATTTTTTCTTCCCCCAGAAAATTGAGATTTTAAGCTTTCCAATGATGTATCACACATGCATATCGGACAATTCTGAAATTTGGCTAAATTGGGGGTCTCAGAGCAGAACTTCAAGTCACCTGAGTGTTTTCGACCAGTATCTGTTATTGGCTTGGTCCTGTTTATTTTTGTTTATCTTGCATCTTATGTATATGGTTATTTACTTTCTTTCTTTCTTGATATGAGGACTAGTTAAATAGGGCGGACTGATATAATTGAGTAATAAAAAAGGACGTAGATTTTAATAAGCAAATGCTTCATCCTACTCCTTTTTGGACACCACGAATAAATTCTGATCTTATTTATTATTATCATTATTATTATCTTAAATATTTTTGCTGTTATCTCGAAATTATCATTGATTCTGTCTAATTTTTCTTTCTATTATTGTTATTTTCTCATGTTCAAAATAAAGCATTCATTCATTATTTTTTTGCACAGCTTTTCAATTGTAAGGTTCAATCTGTCAAACCTATTTGTCAAAGAAATCTGAAGTAAACAAAGCAGTCAAAATGAATTGGATGTGTTGTTAAAATAATTTCTAATTGTAAAATTGTAGGTACTTTGGTTAGGTTTTCAAGAAAAAAATCCATGGGAATATACGTATAAGAAGTTGCTACTTTCAAAATTGGAGGTTTGACAGAAACAGGAACTTGAAGTGTCGTTAAAAACATATTTAAGATAAGTTTACATATCATACATCATGTGCTAATTACGCTTTTCGCCTGTCTTTGAATTCCCAGTAGCGTCCAACTCTTTACATGTACGATATTTAAATTCTCCAGTTGAAATCCCCATGGAAGTTTCCAGAAACATACACAATTACCTTCCGAAATGTAATCTCAAATTTCCTATGTTTTTAGTAGCCCCTAAATCAATTTGATTATATACTATGACAACCTTTCCAATTTGGTGAGTTCTAAACATTTGATGATAAACACGTCAAGAAGATTAAAAAGTGGCTACTAAATCATTTGCTTGCAAACTGTCATAATCATTAATGCAATTTCTCCCAGCTGTTTTTGCAATAAATGAGAGGTCGACCAAAACATAAATGTGTTTGTGATTAAGAATATGGGTGCCTACTGTATACTGTTACACGTTTTGCACTGGACGCTTGCCGACAGTCTCTATAAACCTCTCACCTTGTTAAAAAAAAAAAAAAAAAAAAAAAACAGCACCGGCATCTCTCGTGTTTCACCAAAGTTCTCTCATAATGACCCTTTATTAGGGACAAAATAGCGTGCGCGTGCACGTACGCGAAATGACCTCCAGGGTTAACCTGTCACTAACATGGTGCCTGATTGCAGCAGTACAGTAAATCACTGCTGGCTCAATAAAACACACCTGCAGTGTAAGAGGAGATGTGGGAGAGGCAGAACACCGGGAGAGCTGCCTGATCACTACCAGACACCCAACAATCCCGAGCAGGGGGGTCCCCAAAAATGCACGGTGCGGGCATGCTCAACAGCTTTGCACACTGTACAATAGAAGCATTGTTTCCTTATATTTAGATAAGAGCAGGGTGTTATCAATGGCCTATTTTAAAAATATTTTATTGTATCAGCAAAGATGGGTAGAGTAGCCAAAAATTAATCCAAAAATGGACTCAAGTACAAGTAAAAACGTATTTGGTGAAAAGAATACTCAAATAATGAGTAACATTGTGATTAACTGCTTATATTTTTGTTGGATTTTTTTTTTTTTTTTTAACAATGGTATTTTTCTGAGCACAAAGTGATCTATATGGACTATTGTTATAATGATACTGTACAATAACCCATTACATAACCACATTAAGCCAAAGAAATACAAAAAAAAAAAAAAAATCATTGCATTCCGACGAGAGAAAAAAATTAATAAATAAATGAAGCATTATTCGTCTGAAGAGCATGACTGCCCTCTGGTGGAGAAAATAGTTCAGAGTTTGAGTAATGAAGCGTTCCTTCATTATTATTATTTTGAAAATAAAAGTATCATATCTCCGATTTTCCGCGGTCATTCGGTGCCAAATAAAAACAGAGTGAGAGGTTAAAATCAGCGCTTTTGAGTCATGTTGAGGGCAGCGCTCTATGTGAAATACTTCATTTTCTACGGTGCTTTAAAGACACCACATGATTGAACAGGCTGGTGTGAAGATAGAATGGCAAGCTTGCGTCTGATTGGTATAATGCAGGGGTCCCCAACCTTTTTTGCACCACGGACCGGTGTTATTTGGGTCTTTTTTTTCATGGACCGGTGTTCTGACAAATTTTGCAGCCCATCAAAAATTGCAACGATGCGGTTCTGCGCATGCGCGTAACGTTAAACATGGCTGCAAAATGCGCAAATGCAGCGATTCCAAAGTAAACACTACAAACTTTCTTGAAAGAAAGGATTAACTTACGTTTGATCATGGAAGGACTTGTAGAAAAGTTCTCCTCAGATTCATCCTGCCATGTAAGCTTCACACAACAGCTGCACACCGCGCTCACCATTAACGACTTCGCCTTGTCGTTAGGACATTAATTAAGAAGCCCGCTTCACAAAGGTACGATGTTCGAAATTGTAGCAAGGTTTTCAACGCTCTTGTCGCGATGTCAGGATATTCCAGAATGACTTTAATCCAGAATCTCAGTAGAGTTGTTGTCCCAAATGTACGTTTAATAAGGTCGCCGTCATTTGCGATCTCTCTGTTTATTCACAAACGGGTCACGAATCCACTCCTTTGCAGTTCGTGGGTCTTTGAGGTTGTAGGCTCGTCAGGTGCCCTTTTCGCTGTAAAAATATCCTTTTCGCCGTAAAAATATTTCCAAAGACGTCTGTTTTCCTGTTATCTTCGCTCGTGTGGGGGCTAATTATTTCCGGGAACAAATGTGCTGCGCCGCGGCCTAGTAATACGCTATTATCGAGGACAAGCGCGATATATTATATACACAAACACGATGTACTGCTAGCAGTCCAATCAATGGACTTCTATGACAACATTGTAATCTATCCCGTAGTATTATATCTAGAGTAGACAGAGATATTGGTGTGTTAAGCAGGGGGACAGGGTTAATTCGGCCAGAATGCGGTCGTTATTAAATTATTTTTTCTTTGCGGCTCGGCAGATGGGGACCCCTAGTATAATGGATGGAGGAGATAGTACCTTTTCTCGTAGGCACCATCTAACTCTTTGTATTACTCTAACACACCCAATATAAAACATAGCACTTATACCATAGTTTAAGGTAGAGATGTCCCAATCGATCGGCATCCCGATCGATCGGGTCCGATCACGTCATTTTCAAAGTATCGGAATCGGCAAAAAAATATCGGCCATGCCTTTTTTAATATATACTGGACTGTCTCAGACAGTCAGGAAATTAGAATATTGTGTATTCTAATTTCCTGAGACAGTCCTGTATATATACACAGGACTGTCTCAAAAAATTAGAATATTGTGTATTCTAATTTTCTGAGACAGTCCAGTATACTGTATATATTTTAATTAAATCATTTTCTAATTGTATTTAACGTTACAGACATAATATGTTACACTCACCCAGAGTCTTTAGTTTAGGCTTAAGGTAGGGTTATCAAAAATATCCCGATAACGGCGGCAATTAATTTATTAAAAAATGTATAATGTTAAAATAATTAATGCAATTAATGTATGCGCTGCACAACCCTCTCACTCATTGTCGCGCTCAATCTGTAATGATGCTGTTTTACCTATATAGAGAGATAAAAGACATCGCTTAATGAGCAGAGTGAATTTTGGCAGCCTGTGAAGCCTTTCTTCAATTAGCTTAAGTCTTGCAATCCCTCTCCCTATGATTAGAAATATCATGGGAGGCAATGTGGGGAAGCAAGGTGGCAATTGATCTTTGTCTTAACACCTTAGGTTATTTCCCAAAGCAGAGAAGATATATCCATTGGTGGCACGACGCACAGTCATGGTTCCACTTCCCATCATGGTTCCACTTCCCATCATGCATTGGGGCATGGCTGCAGTATCATTTACTGAAAGCTCAACAAATACACTAGATGGCAATATTTAGTCACAATATACAAAGTCACAAGTCTTTCTATCCGTGGATCCCTCCCACAGAAAGAATGTTAATAATGTAAATGCCATTTTGAGGATTTATTGTCATAATAAACAAATACAGTACTTATGTACTGTATGTTGAATGTATATATTCATCCGAGTTTTATTCATTTTTTTCTTAATGCATTGCAGAAAATGTATATGATCGGGAAAAATTATCGGGAATGATTGGAATTGAATCGGGAGCAAAAAAAAGCAATCGGATCGGGAAATATCGGGATCGGCAGATACTCAAACTAAAACGATCGGGATCGGATCGGGAGCAAAAAAACATGATCGGAACAACCCTAGTTTAAGGAAAACAAGCAGAATATAGGGCATAAAAGATACACAACCCCTTATCACGGAAGCCCAACGTGTGCGTCATGAGCAAGATTGACACCCCAACTCTTACAATCAGTTCTCCCAGCGGGACGCTCTGTCCCAACACAAGGAACACCAGAGAACGCCCGATATCCAACTGATAACACAACTGACAAGATTCCAAGAGCCCCTTTGACACTTAGGTGGCAAAATCCACAACCCCCGTTGCCCGGACAACAGTAAGTCCCGAATCATCCTGTCCAATACTCAAACAGACAATAATCCCAAACACACCCTTCTTCCTGCCCACGGCCCGCCCTGCGAGAGCCTTCAAAAGACTGAACGTTTAACTAAGCGTTGTCATTTTTTCTCGGGAACCTTTTGTTGACTTCTGATATGGGGACCTTGGAACGAGTTTGCCTCCTCGCCTGAGTCTGTACCTGTTTCGCCTTTCTGTTTGACACTGTCGATCCGAATAAATTGTCAACTTGTTCTCATGAGTCTTCTTTAAACCTTTCAAAATGGAGTCAGTACAAGGGTTTAAGACTAAAGTGAACTAGCAGAGTTTGGCCTTCTGGCCGGATTGCCGGGGTCCCACTGGCCCGGGCCGTTGGAGCTGCGCCAGTGCGGGTCGGGCGGTTCAGCTGGTGCGATTCAGATGGTCTGGCTAGAAGGTCAGATTCCTTTATGGAGTCATGTGATTATTAATGCGATGTCTCATTGGTGAAATCGGTAGATCTACCCTGGTAATACACCAGGCACGTCTCTACTCTTAGCATCACTGGCAAAAAAAAAAAAAAATCTAATATGTAGAATAAAGAGGAAAAATGTAACAACTCTTGTGTAGCCCAAAGTAGCGAAGTAAGAGTCTCGTTTTTTATTCACAAATCTACAAAAAGTAAAAAGTATAGCTTAATAAAACTACTCTTAGAAGTACATTTTTCTCAAAAAGTTACTCAAGTAAATGTAACAGAGTACACGTGACGTGTTACTACCCACTTTTGTCTATAAGAATCATCACCATGTATCAATTTATGAGTATTTTGGTAATAATTTGTTTGGAAAAGAGAACCAATATAAAGAGACATAATTCCGATTATTTTAAATCCTCTATAAGGTCAATGATAATTTTTTTTTTTTTTTGGTCATTAAAAAAAAAAAAAAAAACTCATTTTGGATCGCCATAATATTAACCTTTTATGTACAATTATTGCCTACAGGCACCAAAAAATGTGGTGTCCACATAGTAATCCTTACTGTATTTTTCTTATAATTTTCTTATATAAATTGAATAAAAATGTAAAAAAATACAAATTAAAAAAAAAAAAAAAAAAAAAAAAAAACTAAGGGTATACTGTATTAGGTATTACTTCCTAGGTAGAGGAAAATCTAAAAAATGAATTGGAATTTTAAGTACCATAATTTAGCGGCTTATAGTCCATTGCGGCTTATTTGTTGATTTATATGGGTTAATAGGTAACACTGTAGTTGACAGTGACGCCATAAAACGGTCATAATTATGACACGACACTGTCATGGGCTTATATGTTATTATGTTTATTATTATGTTATTATATGCTTATATTATATGTTATGGGCATATAAATGCTTATGACAAACGTCATTAAATGTCACCCGGGAAATTTTGTCACTAACTCCATTTACGTCCAGCTCGGATCTTTTACATCCATTCAAAAGTGAGATAATTTGCCGGATGACACTAAATGACATCTTTCATAAGGATTCATTAATGCTCATGACAGTGTGATGTCACAATTATAATGGTCTTATGACAGTGTTATGACGCTGCCGTAAAATAAAGTGTTACCAGTTAAAATCTTTTGGTCCGGTGTGGCTTATCTATGAACATTTAACGTTTCAGTGTCAAATTTGATGGGTGACGGCTTATAGTCAGGTGCGCCTTATAGTCCAAAAATTACAGTAAGCTGAATGTAAACAGCTTATATTAAAAATGACATTTCCTTTTAGAACATTGGGATACTAATTCACATGGCAGTTCAATTACAGTGATATGATCCCTCTACCCCCATTTTTCAATAGTGTGACAGTCCTATGTGAGTTACACTGTTGACTCATCACTGATCCAATCCCAGTCCCCCTCCTTGTTCTTGTGGTGTTGCATGCAGACAGTAACCGTGGTTTGCAGGAAGCACCATTACAATGCTAGGGGTACCAAGTAATAAAGCACCATTACTTCCGTGCATCCCTAGCTATATGCCTCACTGGGTGACTGCCTAACCCGCAAACCGTGTCTGAAACCGCCACTGCTTGCCTTCCTAAGGTTTCACCTGCTGGTGGAGGTAAAAATGACCCATCTTGTAATATTAATAATTTGGGAGTATAACTTCATCTCATTTTTATGAACACTTGGGCCTACTCTCCTCCTATATTTTTTTGGTGGTCCTTAAAGTGTTACATGAAGAGACCTCTTCAGGTGATACTTTGTCTTAAAGGTTTGAGAAGGGGAATTGTATAGATCAGTGTTTTTCAACCACTGTGCTGCGGCACCATAGGCGGGTTTTGTCTTTTGAGGCGGGGGGGGCACAACATGTTGATGACCCCAAAACATAGTGAGTGTCAACAAGAAAATTAATCTACAAGAATATGTATTATAATAATAAGTTAAAAATGAGCGTTTTTTGCTTTCCATCATTCTTGAGGGGAATTCTAAATCAAGCTACTTAGGACAGCTATACTTTTCGCCAAGATCGTCATTCATTGAATATGGTACGCCCGCCAGTGTCATGCCAAAGTATTCACTGAGCGGAGCGACTGTGCTGTACTGATTTGCTTGATTTCAGTGTTTTGGTGATGTAGTTATCTATGAGGTTTTGAAACATGGCCCATCCATCAAAAAAAAAAAAAAAAAAAAAAAAATTCTGTCGTACAACGTAACATACGTACCGGACGTAAAAAAGACAATCTTTCATTGTTTTACTCGTAGAATGACCTATAACTGTTATTACTGTAATTTAAGTCCTGCATAGAGTTTCTCCAGTTTAATAAACGTCGATGTCCAAAATATATAACTGTGGTTCTTTTCTGGCTTCAATTAATTGTCATTAAAAGTCGACATTACTCATCACTAATTTGTACGTGTGCGCTCCCGCGGCCAGGGGACACAATTTTTGACGGGGGTAACAACATTGGCAAGATACCGGTGGTAGCTCTGTTGTACAATTAGCGCGTTAGTGGGGCAAATTGAAACTCCGCTCAACATTTTGACCGTGGTCTCTAGCGTTTCATGGTCCACATTTTCAATCCTTGGCTCTTGCTCAGAAGTTGTTGTCACTTTTGAAAGCTTAGGATTGAAAAAATTATGTATATCCATATTGCCTCTTTGGTCCTTGGGCGGTTTTGGCTAAGCAAAGCAAATGACCGTCTAAGGTGCAAGTCACATGATCTGTTCGAAAAATAATTTTGACCCATTATAAAAATGTCTTTTTTCTGTTCATTTCATTTATTTTTGTTGTTTGCTTATTGCTTTACAGCTTTTACCGACAATATTTTACCAGGAAATTATTATTTTAAAATCATATATCAATAAGTCAATTACATGAAATGACAAATTTCTGCCATTTGTCGGTAATCATGCAATACTCATCGTATCAGTACGTGTCAATAGGTAGTTAATTACTTCAGTTTAGTGATCCGTAAAAGGTAAGAGGCTAACAGCTAGCATTGGGGCTAGCGGTTATCCAGCAAAACTATAACGGTGACAGCGAGTATAAAGGTTTTTATAAAGGAAGGACACTAACTCAGAACTGGCCAAAATGCATTGAATGGCTGTCAAAAGGAGCAAAAACCAAAAGGAATTTTTCATTGGGATTTACGCTAAAATGTAAAGAATTGCTCATAGCGTGATTAACTTTGATGCAGTGATCTCAACTCCAATACAGAAGCCCAGGTGTCACATTGAGTAAAATCATGATTATAAAATGTGTTTTTCTTTGTTTTTTTATTTCTATTTGATACTAGACTTTATATTGTTTATACAGGCAGTCCCCGGTTTACGAAGGAGTTCCATTCATTCACTGGCGACATAACCCGAATTTCCGTGTAAATTGGAATTAACCCTTTAAGTACCCCTAAATCTCAAAATAACGATCCAAAAAGTCAAAAGGTATTGTATTTTGTTTAATGATGGAGGATACACTGCTCCATGGTGGGAGCATTGGGTCCGGCTGGACTGTCGCTTTGTATGACTGAGGAGCAGACTCAGACGTCTGACATGGACAAAGGATAGCTGCGCTCTGGTTTGGCCCACGTAAGGCTGAAAGTTTTTTCAGCTAATATCTGTTTGTGTATACATTTGTAATTAAGTTTAGAGCTTAGACAGTTTGTGGAGTTATGTGTGAGTGATTTCTTATGAGAACTGTAAATACGTTGGCATTCATACCATTTAAGCCAGTGGTCATTTGTTAGGCAAATTAGGCTGATTTAATATACTAAAATTACATGTTGATCAGACCAAATGGTTGTTTAAACACCAATTGTTTTGTGTCAAGTTTTTTTTGTTAAAATGCGTGTCGTTTTGAACATAAGTGCATATATGTGTGTTACAGCTTTATAAATTGTCAAAAATGAAGGAAGTAAAAAGCTTCAAAAAGCACAATTGCCTTGTTTGCTGTCTGTAAAACTGAACAACTTCACGTTTAGTGAGGACAGAACACGTCATAATAATAAATTAAAGTAAAAAAAAAAAAAAAAAAGTCTGTGAGGTACAATAAGGTACTGTTTATGAGACATATATATATTTTTTTTTTTTTAAATGGCGGCATCGTAAAGTTGAAATTGTGTAAGTCGAATACATCATAACCCGGGGACTACCTGTCTAGTCAACAGAAATTATTTTAGAAATTTTTTTGCTGGTGGTGTGCCTTTGATTTTTTTTTATGAAAAAAGTTTGCCAAAGCTCAAAAAAAGGTTGAAAAACACCAGTATAGATAATATAATTATGCAACTCATCTACTTCTACAACTCGTACTACTCATTGGTATTATTCTGAATTTCTGAATCTTGGAAAAGAAATTCCTGTTTTTTTTAATTTTTTAAAATTCAAATTAACATTTTTTGCCAGAGCATAATCCTGCGTCATGCTCCTATTGCTAAATTACTACTGAAGAAATCCATTATTGGCCTTTGACTTTCCCCAGTACTGGATGCTCTATATTAAACATATTCTACATCTACACAAAATTCACTATTACATTTACCATTGGAGAAAAATGGGTAATAATTGCACTGGTGGTAATCGTATGATAAGACGAATTAAAACTGGAGAATAGGTTATTGTCCTGGGAAAGCAGGACTGAAAAAAGCTAATTGAGGCTCTGAATGAGAGGCGAGATAAAGTTAAATCGGAGAAGCAAAGGGAATGTCAAATTGCGAGTGCAGACGGAAGGTCGGTCAGACGGTAATCCCATAATCCCGAGTGGGCAGGCGGGATGTAATTGCTCGTTAGTGCCACTTTATACTCAGAGGCCTGTCACTGCAGGAAAACCACAGAGTGCTGCGGCCAAATGAGAAACAGATAGCAAGGTCCCGTGCAGATGGACATGTGTGGACTCACACACACACGTGTACTGTATGTTGTGTCTCTGCCAATTTCTCTCACACCAGGGGGGCTCCCGGTAATTAGAGGTGTGGACGAGTGGTGGCGAGGAGTGGATTGGATCTATGCGTTTGACCCCCTAGCTTCAACGTATCCCACCTGGAGGTTTAACAATGACGCTAACAACATCACATTCTTTTGGTGAGAAGAAGCATGTTTGGTTAAGTTTCAAGCAGTTTTAAATGAAGTCAAAATGTACTTAATTGGATGGAATTGATGACGATGGACATTAAATCCTATTCTGACTGGGTACACTTTCCAAGTCACAACTGTGACTCATAGACTTCATAATGGTATTGACGGGACACATTCCCCAGATACTGCGCCACGCCTTCAAGTAGGGGGCCGTCCCACACTCCGCTTCAGTCGGTCGAAGTCGGTCGCAGTTATTTTCAAACACATGCAGCGATCCAACGGCAGATTTAGGTTGAAAAAGTACAAAAGTTGTACTGCATACAAACAGGAAGGATTGTCTCAGGAGTGATTTGTTTGAGGATTCAAGGTAGTTATTATATTTTTCGTACCATGCATGCATTTTGAAACGTTGTGAAAAAAATTAATGGGAGAAATTAACCGCTACGGCATTGGCGTCATAATTCGCATTATTTATTTATTTATTTATTTTGCTTTTAACCTAAGAATCAAGCCTGTTTTACGTCCATATCTAGAAAAAATTCACGGATTTAAGCATTTATTCTCAAGAATTTTCAACGTAAAAAGCTCTTTGTGGTGATAAGGTGGCGCCACAGTGGCTGAAAGACTAGCAGCACATTCGCCATATTTACGTAAAATAAATGCTAACCGCCGTTTTTTTGCTTTTAACCTAGAATCAAGACTGTTTTATGTCAATATCTATAAATAATTTGGGGATTTAAGCATTTATTCACAAGAATTTTCAACGTAAAAAGGTCTTTGTGGTGATAAGGCAGCAGCACAATGGCTTAAAGACTAGCATCACATTCGACAAATATACTGAAGTAAATGCAAAACAGTGCACATTATTAGACCTCCAACGTCTTGTCTCCCTGACTAAGCATATTTGTGAATAACTTGAGATGAAATCATTATTTCAACCGTATACACTTTTTGGTGCGCCATGAGATTTTTCTAATGCGAAATACGTGCCTTGGCTCATTAAAAGTGGGGAAACTGCATTTGCCTGTTGTCATTCGTCATTGTTAGAATGTTGGAACAACGTCCCACGGAAGATTGCGATTGACCTCCCGAGTCCCACTATACTGTTGCCGGGCCTCGACGGAGGTCGGCGCTCTGCTCCGATGCATTAAAAGCTGTACAAGAAGATTTATTGTCACGCTCGGGAGCGGCGCGGTGACATGGCTAACGTCAGCTGCTCATTCATGCATCCTGGGATTTATTTGGAGTTACGTTTCTAGCCACCTGCTGGACTTACTCTCCCTTTTTTATTCTGTTTTTTGTCTCTGGGAAAACATCTGGCTCACTTAGCGGTGCTTGTGAACGGCAGATTTTGAAAATGGCGGCCTGAAATCGCATGCCGTAAAACCAAAACATCAAGAGTGGTAAACACTCGGCAGAGCCGTGGAACTCATAATTCTCAGTGGAGCCATCAAAATATTTATTAGAGTGTTTTAAGATGCATTTATGTCACACTGCGGTGATTATCTGCGTGATTACTAGCTTGTGAATACTTCTGGTTAACTAGTGGCAGACTTCGGAACACCAGAACACATTTGAAGCTTGGCCTCAAGTCAGACAACACAACCTGGACTTAATTACAAGTCCCAATTAGGGATAACATATTGGGTGCCTGATGAGGAACCTGAGTGAGTGATTAGTGGTTTCCTGCAGCCTTCCCTCCCCATCAATAAGCTCCAGAGAGCAGGATGTCTAATGGTTCTTTCGTGGTGATGAAGAAGGAGAACAATGTGCTTGGAGAGAGACAGCGTTCACACGTTTGCCAAAAGGTGCTCCGACAGGATGTTTGGGGGTGCTGAGTTTTATGCACTGCCTTAAACACGTCAGCTCAGACAGGATGAGCGCTTGAAACAACCTGGAGATGCAAACGAAATGACCAGACGGCTAGGTGGGGGAAAAAAAGTTGTGGGAATGGTAGTGTTGTTCTCAAAAACACACTTTCCCGGACAATAAAAATAAATTCTACGATTAAAAAAATAATTTTAAAGGTTGCAGTCATTCAGATGTTGTTTTCTTACTGAGTGCTTTTCATCAATACTATATTATTTAGTTGAAGAATAGAGGGTCAGAATTGGTCTTGACAGAAAATACAGTCTCTGCCAACAGTTAGTGCAAGAACAAATCTAGACCAATACTTTTGGGAGTCAAGATCTAGACATGAACATGACTAGTGTTCAGTGTTGTTAATAACGGCGTTAGAGTATAACGGCGTTACTAACGGCGTTTTTTTCAGTAGTGAGTAATCTAATTAATTACTTTTGACGCAGGAGGGTCGCGTCTTGCGTCGAATAATAAACTCTGCCGTTCTTTTCGAGTGCATCGTGTTGAGCCGCTTCTGGGACGCGTCTAACACGCGGCCGCACTGCGACTGGTGTGCATTGGCTGATTGACTTTAACGCCCGCGTTTCACTACTTTCTCGTGGCTGCCACGTTGTCGCGCCGTTGACGTTTCTTGGTTGTACTGTCCTACCGTGTTGGTCCTCATTATAGTAGAGAAGACGGAGTAAATATAATCTACACATAGAAACTGTAACCCGATCGACTCATCGCCTCGAAAAGTAAGGGTTACATTACTTCAGAAACTCGTTCGGTACGCCTTCGTTCCGAACCGAGCACCACGTACCGAAACAGTTCAATACATATACATGTACCGTTACACCCTTAAAATATATATATATAAAACATGGTGTGCTATTGATGCCAATAGCATACAGGGTCTCGGAATCGGCATCGGGAGCAACATTAATTTTAACCAGAGGTTAAATTTTACTCAAGTAAGAGTAGCCTTACTTCAAAATAATATTACTCAAGTAAAAGTACTCATCCATAAAATACTCAACTACTGTACTCCACTACAATTAAACTACAATTAAAAAAATATCCAGTGAAAAGAATACTCAAGTAATTAGTAACGTTATAACTGCTTTTTTTTTTCTTTTAAACAATGGTATTTTTTTTCTCAGCACAAACCTGTACAATAACCTATTACATAACCACATTAAGCCAAAGAAAAAAAAAAAAAGAAAAAAAAAAGAATTCCGGCAAGAAAGAAAAAAAAGATTGCAAAATGAGGCATTATTCGTCCAAAGAGGATGAGTGCCCTCTAGTGAAATAAAAATACTTCCTAGTTTGAGTAGTGAATAGTTCCCACATAGTTACTATCATGAAATTAAAAGGATCATAGCGCCTTTTTTCCTAGGTTAATCGGTGCAAAATAAAATCTGGGAGAGAGGTTTAAATCCGTGCTTTAAAGTCATGTTGAGGGCAGCGCTCTATGTCAAATACTTCATTTTTTACGGTGCTTTAAAGACGCCACGTGATTGAACGGGCTGGCGTAATCATAGAACGGCAAGCTTGTGTCAGACTGGTGTAATGGAGTCATGTGATTAATGTTGCGACGTCTCATTGGTAAATTTGGTAGAGCAACTCTTGGCATCGTTGGCAAAAAAATAAATAAAAATAAAATAAAACTAACATGTAGAATAAAGAGGAAAAATGTAACGATTCTTGTGTACCCCATAGTAGCAGAGTAAGAGTAGCATTTTTTTCTTCAAAAATCTACTCAAGTAAGAGTAAAAAGTATGGCTTTGAAAAAACACTCTAAGAAGTACATTTTTCTCAAAAAGTAACTTTAGTAAATGTAACGGAGTACATTTAACACAGAGAGAAGTCAAAATTTCATGTATGTTTTTCAGGTGCCTTGAGATACAAGTGACTCATGTTAACGATACAAGCCATTTGACTTGTGGGCAAAAAATGTAGGTATGACATGATGTTTAGGAGATAGTGAACAATTAAAAAAAACATTTTTTTTTAAAGGCTGTTTACTGTCACTCCCAGTTGGAGTTTAATGTTAAACAATGCTAACGCCATACGGCTAACCAATAGCATCAGTGTTGTGATGTTATAAGCCTTCAACAAAGCATATTTTGAAAACAAATAGTGAAGCAACACATGTAGGCAGATAACATGTACTATTCATCCTCTGCTAAGAGTTTAAAAAATGACTGCTAACATCATGTAAATCCTTCAGCTTTAAACTGTACCCATACTGCATGAACAATATAGTCCATGATTGTTTTGGCAGTGTGTTTTAGGTCATTATCTTTATATTTCCCAATCCCTCTGGATGTTTCCTTCTTTAAATCGTTGGACAAAATGAACAGACCTGATTTAGCTGCTGCTGCCATCATGTGTCACATCAGTGAAGATTAATGACCCCTCCCAGAAGAAGCAATTACGTCCGTTAAGATTCACAGAGGAGCTTGTATGTGTGGGATCATCATGTGCACGTCTTGTCTTTGTCCAAGATTCATCCTTTTCAGCACTTGAGTAAAGGTTAATCATCAGTCCATAAAACTTGGATCATTTCCGAGGCTCGTCTCTTTAGTTTTTGGCCGACTAGTGCAGCCTCTGGACTTTATGTATGTGCTGTCCTCTGGAAATTGTTGCCGATGGGTCTTTCATTACAGATTCAGGTTACTGTAGTCAACTGCAGTTGTTTTCTTTGGTCTACCTGTTCAATGTCTGTTTGTAAAACAATGGGTTCTTTCTTCTTCGGGACAGTCCAAGTGATTGTAAAGTGGGTTGTACAGTCTTTATGCAATGGATTTAATCTATTTTCCATTTTCTCTTGGCTTCAAAATTGATGTTTTGTTAACGGAACACAACTCTCTGGTTTTCTACTTACATCTTTGATAAACCCATAACTGAGGGCTCTATTTTCATGGTCAGCACAATGTGCCAGAGTGTAAAAATGGTAAATACACCTATTCATATCTGTGTCTATTTGTATTTATGTGTAATTGGTGGCACTGGAGGTGTAACGCCATTATGCTGAATTTGATGAGGACACAGGGTTAGAGAGTCTGAGCTGTGCGGGAATGTCAGACGTACTTCCTTCATTAATATAACAAAAGCGGACATTCAACCCACTGAATCATTGCTGAAATGAATGAATTAAATATATTATCACCAATATTATAGTTTTGAAGCATCCATCACTGGCAGATCGGGAGACTTAACATTTCAGCAGCTCATGTCACCATGCGGCATGTGAATTTGCCATCCAGTATTCTAAGGGATTGAAGAGCTAATTTCATTGACGGTGAGCGGATTCTGCTGGGTTCATATCCAGTACAGCGCAAACGGCCCTATTTCAAATGTGCTAGTTGCGTGCGTCTGCAAAATTATCAAAGCTAACTGTGGATTTGTTCTCTGATTAAAGTTAGTTTCCTTCATATCTGTGTGTTACTATTTTGTTATTGCCACATAATGTATGTAGAATGAAGAATATTGTTGTCATGTACAAAGAGCATTTCGAATAGAAAATGTTAGAAAGGTTCCCATCGTCTCACTACATGCTTGTTTCCATGGTAACCGCTCATCGTTACTTACTGTTTTGGTCTCAAGTCAAATGCACTAATTCCGCCCGTGTGCCAGCGCGGAATGCGGGTGTACATTCGAGCTGAGTGCAGCCACCTATTTAGCTGCGCGAGGGAATGTTGATCTGTTTGCGTCCATGAATGAACGTGAGTATTTTTCTTTCTTTTTGGAGGGTTCCAGCAATAGGTTGGGGCCGCCACACAGCCGTTTCATAGCTTTGCCGTTGCAACGTAGGGTAGTCATCGCTCCAAGTCGGCAAGCATTTTTTTTACATCATATTTGTGTTGCACATTTATGCCGTGAGGGGATGTGTTCGTTTCGCATCTTTGGGAAATGTTGTAAGTCCAATTGAGTGTAAAGTGCTTAGTTGCCGCCACGTTTCATGGACAAATTGAAAGCCTGTGCGTACGGCGTACTTCCGGGTTGTGTACGTGCACTCGTGCCCACCCCCACCTTTGTGTTTTTTGCACTGTGCAATTCGTTTGTGTATTGTTGATTATGATGCAGTCAATTTGCATTGTTTTACATTGGCACTGATATGCCAATCCCTAAACCGAAATTCAGAATTTTTTACATCAGGCTTAATGTTCGAGTTAACGAGGGCTTAATTAGTTGGGGGAGTTGATTTCAACAAATTCCATGTAGTTTGTCTGTTATTTGTTAGTTTCAGGGCTGCGGAGTGGCTAACCTAGCATGAGTCAATGGTGGTTGAAATCAACTCTATCGAGTAATTAAACCCCCGCTAACTTGAAGGTTAAGCCTTATGTGAAAAACTCTGATCTCCCCCTTTAAATTCAATTATTGGAAAGTCAATTACATGCGATGACATTTTTCTTTTGTCATTCTTATGTTGAGGCAGCAAAGAGAGAAAAATTGCTGTAAATTCACCGTTTAAATTAGTGTTAAAGTAACTGAGTTACTTTGATATTAAAGTAATCAGTAAAGCAACTACATTGTTTTTTGAGGCGTAATCAGTAATCAAATTACTTCAAGTAATCTGTGTCACCACTGATCCACACGCACATTTGAACGAGGGTTCTTGAAAACTGCGGCCAGAGTGAAAAAGTGCGAATTCTATGTTTGTGGCGACATCATGTGGACACTGATAACCGAAGATTTAACTCTGGAAACGCCACTGACTGCGACAAACTTAGTCCCTACGTCACACATGAGACTAGTATTTACATTTAGAGTAAATTAGACTTAGCTTTTTGCTTCCCTTTATTTACAAACTCTTCCAGTGCTTTATATTGAAGAACACATGTGAAGGATCGAGGTATTATGGACCATTATTTTTCGCCCATTGTTATTAAAATGAATGAATGCGGTTGGCTGTGGAAGCTTTTTTTTTTTTTTTCCAAAAAACATGCTGGTGGGGATGTAATTATTTTATTATTATTTATTACGTATTAGGGCAGGATCCTCGGTAAAAAAAAAAAAAAAAAAAGAAGAAAAGAAGGATGCAGACAGAAGATGATAAGAACAAACAAACAACAACCAGAAACACATTGTTATTGTCTAAGCTACCAATTTGTGCTACTCTCGATTAGTGAATAATTTTAATGCTACTTAGTGTTTTAAAAGTCAGAGCAATAGGACAACTAGAAAAAATACATCCCGTACTTTTTTTTTTCTATTAAAATATTTTTTATTTAACTTTTGCTAACATAAATTTTAAAAAAAACCAATATATATATATATATATATATTCTATTTATTTATTTATTTATTTATTTATTTATTGTTACAGAAAGATCAACAGTTGCTCAGATCCACATGAAATGTTGCCACATTAATCGTAAAATGTCAAACTCTGTCACACTTAGACAAAATGGAGCAGATTTAGATGCAGAATGGTCAGAGGCAGGAACAAACTATGGGCGCTCCAGAAAGAGGAAATAACGGGCTAAGAAACTAAATCATACAAACGAGAAACAAAGGAGCCAGGTGAAATGCACTTTGAGTAAGAGACTAAAACCAAGGACTAGGCATAAGGCACTAAATGACAACAAACTGAGGCAGAACACTATGAACAAACTTACGACCAGGGGTGAAAGTGGGTCGGAACGGTCCGGAACGGTGTTCCTGTAAGAGATTCGGCGCCGGAACAGAGTGGAACAATGCTTTGATCCCGAAAATATGACAGAAACTGTCAAAATCCCATGCTAAAAACAACCTGCCTGGCTGCCACACAGGCATCTCCAAGAGGAAAACAATGTACTCACGTCACATTTATAAACACATGTGTTAACAAGCATGAGAAACTGCTTGTGTAGCGCCATCTGTTTCCACCGATATTTAGTATTTATTTATTCCACGGACAGCACAGAGCTCCAGAGCTGCTGCAGATATCAGAGACTGACGAGTCATGTAGATGTGCGCATATGCTTAGCTAACCACCCTCCCTGGCCTGGACTCCAGCTATTTTTTCAATTGGCTGATATGCTGACATGTGCTCAGCATGGATAGTTAGCTCCAATTGGTTTCAATGCATGTTTTTTGGGACAAAAAAAGAAAAAGCTTGTTAAATTAATGTGATGAAAAAAGAGCAAAGCAATGGAAAATTGATCAGATCTTTAAGAGAAAGGAAAAAGTTGAAGAGACGTATTTTATTATATTTTCCCTGACGATGAGGCTTAGAACATAATGCCTGACCCCAGAAATAATGAACTGAAAATTCAGATTTTTTTTAATTTGGAAGCTTTATGTGGTCCTTAAACGTAATAAAAATTTGAACTTTTTTTTTTTTAATTAATTTGTATCATTCTCTACTTTGTATCATATACGATACATTAAGCGTTACATGCAGTTCTCGTGGTAAAACTAATATAACTAAAGTGAGATTGAACACAATAAGGTTTTAAACTTTTTTTTTTTTTTTTTTACTGCAATGAGGTCCGGAAATGCTTGTCTCAAATGTGATACATTTGGCAGTATATTTTATGTGCACTTTGGACTTATTTATGTTCATTTACCTATGTTAGGCTACTCATTTCCTTATAATTCAATGTTTGCGTTATTTTTTAAAAAATATATTCCATTTCACTGGGCATAATGTAAGTCATTTGTACTTATTTTGTTCATGTATGTTACTTTCAAATACAATTTTGAATGAAAATCTGGCTCAGTGGCGACCATTTTGTCAGGGAGTTCCGGCAAGAAATTCTAGCCACGTTCACTCTTGCTTACGACGTAAAATTACTGTGACAATGGAGTCGGGCTGTAACGGCAACAAAGGGCAAAGACACTTTGGCACGAGACTAGAGAGTGACAAACAATCTAAGCACATAAGGAACATGGTGGGAACAATAGGGTGAGGCTTCAAAATAAAACAGGAAGAGACACGACAATGTACCTAGACAGGACAGAACCCTCCCCCAGGCGTGACAAACCCAAATGTTTTCCACTGAATTTGCCTTATTACTCTAATACTTTTGAAATCTACGTCATAACTTGGGGCATAAAAAAGTTCATGATGCTACAAGGGAAGTACAGTCAATAACAAAATGACTGATAATTTCGCTATTGGATCATTTGCAACAATCCCCTTGATGCTACCTGCCAACCAACCTGGCTACCCTTCAGGCATACAGTATTCTTCAGTCCTGCTTTTTAACTATACATTCCATGCTGCAACCTGTCATCATTTCTGGTATGTACCATTCACTGCTGCCAGGCATCTCTCAAAACCTGGATATTTATTGCGGTTCTAGAAGTTGGTAGCAAGGGAACGGCTTTTCTGTTCTTTAGAAGATTGGAGCTTTAACCCCCTATGTTGAATAATAGTGGCTCTAATACGAAAGTTCAGACAATTCTTGTTTTTACAACAGGAGCATTAGACTGATAATAACTGTTATGGGTGCCTTATCGCACATTTTACTGGCAGCAAGTGAACACAATGTTATTTTTAGTGCAAGAAACAAAGGTTAAAGCGGTAAAAAAGCACCAACTGAGGAGAGAAAAGGGCTCCTCGCACACTCAGGAATTCTAATGACTCTGCTGTCGGATTTTCCACATCAGCTGTAACTTCCTACACGGCAACCGCTTCTACAAGATTAAGCTTGCAGGGTCACTGGAAAGTTACGCTAGTATGCCGTTAGCAATAATAGCTATTGGTGGGAAGTAACGAAGTGCATTTTACTCACAGAGAATAGTCATGTATCTGTGAAATATTACATGATAATGAAATAAAACGTTTTCTAGACCCTTTCACATACTCCTAAACACCGCTTAAATCCCAGGATTTAAACGGGCAGCTCTTGAATGTGAAAGCAATTTCCTGGGTCGATTGACACAGAGATTATGCGGACATTTAAAGGGTTGCGTTTTAGTAAAATATCCCAGAATTTCCCGGAAAAAGGCGTATGTGAAAGCAAGCGTTAAATTGCCGGGTATATATATGTAAATATCATGGCGGGCTGATCGTCTCTTCCTCTTTCTTCGCAGTATGACGAAAAGCAGTAAACAAAAATCGCAATTATCAACGTAGCAAGCTGGAAATAGCTAGATTAAACTGAAAACATAACAAAATTAAATTGCTACGGGATCTTAGAGCCGAGGATGAGACTCTATCGTCCATCTTTGGAAATGTGTGGTTTACGTTCCAGGCCAAAAGTATTGGCACCCTTGCAATTCTGTCAGATAATGCTCAATTTCTCCCAGAAAATGATTGCAATTACCAATGCTTTGGTAGTAATATCTTCATTTATTTTGCTTGCAATGAAAAAACACAAACGAGAATGAAGAAAAAAAAATCATTATCATTTTACACAAAACTCCAAAAATGGGCCCGACAAAAGTATTGGCACCATCAGCCTAATACTTGGTAGCACAACCTTTAGACAAAAGAACTGCGAACTGCTTCCGGTATCCATCAATGAGTTTCTTACAATGCTCTGCTGTAATTTTAGACCATTCTTCTTTGGCCAACTGCTCCATGTCCCTGAGATTTGAAAGGTGCCTTCTCCAAACAGCCATTTTCAGATCTCTCCATAGGTATTCTATGGGATTTAGGTCTGGACTCATCGCTGGCCACTTTCGAAGTCTCCAGTGCTTTCTCTCAAACCATTTTCCAGTGCTTTTGAAGTGTGTTTTGGGTCATTGTCCAGCTGGAAGACCCATGACCTCTGAGGGAGACCCAGCTTTCTCACACTGGGCCCTACATTATGCTGCAAAATTTGTTGGTAGTCTTCAGACTTCATAATGCCATGCACACGGTCAAGCAGTCCAGTGCCAGAGGAAGCAAAGCAACCCAAAAACATCGGGGAACCTTCGCAATGTTTGACTGTGGGGACCGTGTTCATTTCTTTGAAGGCCTCGTTTTTTTCCCTGTAAACTCTATGTTTCCCATAAAGCTCTACTTTTGTCTAATGTGACCAGAGAACATTCTTCCAAAACGTTTTTGGCTTTCTCGGGTAAGTTTTGGCGAACTCCAGCCTGGTTTTATGACTCTGGGTAAAAAGTGGGGTCTTCCTGGGTATCCTACCATAGAGTCCCTTTTCATTCAGATGCCAACGGATAGTACAGCTTGACACTGTTGTACCCTCGGACTGCAGCTTGAACTTGTTTGGATGTTAGTTGAGGTTCTTTATCTACCATCCGCACAATCTTTCGTTGAAATCTCTCGTCAATTTTTCTTTTCCGTCCACATCTAGGGAGGTTAGTCACCGTGCCATGGGCTTTACACTTATTGATGACACTGCACACGGTAGACACAGCAACATTCAGGTCTTTGGAGATGGACTTGTAGCCTTGAGATGGCCCATGCTTCCTCACAATTTTGCTTCTCAAGTCCTCAGACAGTTCTTTGGTCTTCTTTCTTTTCTCCGTGCTCAATGTGATACACACAAGGACACAGGACAGAGGTTGAGTCAACTTTAATCCATTTTAACTGGCTGCAAGTGTGATTTAGTTATTGCCACCACCTGTTATGTGCCTCAGGTAAGTAACAGGTGCTGTTAATTACACAAATTAGAGAAGCATCACATGATTTTTCCAAGGGTGACAATACTGGACTGTCTCAGAAAATTAGAATACACAATATTCTAATTTTTTGAGACAGTCCTGTGTATATATACAGGACTGTCTCAGGAAATTAGAATACACAATATTCTAATTTCCTGAGACAGTCAGGAAAAATGTTGAGTTCCAACTCATAACTTGTTTTCTTTTCCACTGTTTTTGTTACAGTGCAAGTTTTCCCAACTTAACACATTTCCTTCTATTGACAGTGATAGACGTCCAATCGGTTTGAACAGGGAGGGGCTGGCTGCGATCGAATGATTGCTGCCAACCCCTCCCAGTTCAAACCGATTGGACATCTATCACCGTCAATGGCACTGAAACATGATCACTCACTGCTAGTTTAAATGAACGTGACAATCGTGTGTCTCGCAGAGGAAGCTTCACCATGTCCATGACCCCAATAACCTGAATTCCTGCCTGATTGAGTTGGTTTTAAAAGGAAGCCACACAGGGAGCGCTCGACTGATCCACACCTTAAATGGGAACACATTTTGGACGTGTGGGAGAGATGATCAGAGAGAAAGATTTCCTCTTTCCGGTGTTCGTGAAGAGAGAGAGGGGGTGATGCTTTAAAGACCTCGACAGAGCGAGGCCAAGAGGGAGAGAAAAGACAGAAAACACTCACAGCTCCGTCTGCATCACTTTGTCTTGCGAGTCAACGGTCTTACACCCTTACACTGCAAAAAAAAATTGAAACTGAATCCACGTTTATCGCAGGGATATGTTCCAGACCAGCCCAACAAAGGTCAAAATCTGCGATAACGGCCTCCACCAGGGAAAAAAAACTTCTCATGTGGACTCATCGCTGACATCAGCTGGCGAATAGAGTAGCCAAAAATCTTAATCAAGTAAGAGTAGCGCTACTTCATAGACTTTATAATACTAGTATACTGACAGGACACAGGGCGCTTGGCCGATTAATAGGGGGTCTATCTCCGTCAAAGCTGACCGAGTGGAAACACAAAGAGCTTTTTACGTTGAAAATTCTTCTGAATAAATGCTAAAATACCTGAATTCTTCTGAATTCTAGATTTGGACGTAAAACAGTCCTGATTGTTGGTTAAAAGCAAAAAAACAGGCAGTTAACAATAATTTTACGTAAATATTGCGAATTATGACGCCAGTGCCATAGCGGTCAATTTCTCCCATTGATTTTTTTCACGTTTCAAAATGCACGTATGGTACGAAAAATATAATATTTACCTTGAATCCTCAAACAAATCACTCCCTGAGACAATTCTTCCTGTTTGTATGCGGTACAGCTTTCGTACTTTTTCAACCTAAATCCGGCGTTGGATCGCTGCATGTGTTTGAGAATAACTGCGATCGACTTCGACCAACCGAAGCGGAGTGTGGGACGGCCTCCTACTTGAAAGTGTGGCGCAGTGTCTGGGGAATGTGTCCAGTCAACATCATTATGAAGTCTATGTTTACTTCTAAATAATATTACTCACGTAAAAGACCCGTGACCCTTGTGAGGATAAGCGGCTTGGAAAATGAATGAATGATGACAGTAAAAGGAAAAGTAGTCATCTGAAAATTTACTCAAGCACAAGTAAAAAAAAAAAAAAAAAAAAAAAGTATTTGTTGAAAAGAATACTCAAGTAATACGCATTGTGAGTAACTGCTTACAATGTCTGATTTAAAAAAATAATAATGGTATAATTTTTTTCTCAGCATAACGTCATCAATATGAAATGTTATTATTCTGTACTATTGCCAGTGGTGGATGAAGTAGTCACTTTTTTATTTTTTATTTTTTTTTTACTTCCGTAAAAGTACAGATATAGGTGCAAAAAATTACTTAAGTAAAAGTATCTAAGAAAAAACTGAGTCATGTACAAAAGTACTTGCTTTAAAATTTACTTTACAAGTAAATAGTAAAAGTATTTTCTCCTGATGCAAAAATGTTACATACGGATATAAATATATATGGTGGAAAACACACACAAGGCTGAAAAAGCAGTTTCTGCTCTTGCACCCCTCTTTAAAATAAACTGCTTTATAATAAGCTAAAAGAACTGTTGTGTTTGATAGAACAATATGTCTACATGCTGCCATTGCAGATTCATGGCACATTAAGTCCCCGAACTATTTTTGATTTGTCTGTTTTACCCTTGAAACCCCCGTTTACAGATGTCACGCAAACGCTTTTGTTTCAACCTAGCCATAAAAAGAACAAAAGTAATCGTATTTATTATTTGAAATTTCAGTCATTTTTTGGCTCAGAATCATTCATTGATGTCTAATATTTAGTTTAAAAAAAAAAAAGAGTTTCAAAAATTATTCACTCACATATTTTAAACAAATTATGTCACAATGAAAAAATTAGCGCCTGTAAAAGTCACAGATATCTACCTCATAACTATCGCTCAATTGTATTTTTTCATTACTATCGCATTTTTCTCAGTATTTTAGTTGATAAATAATCGATTCAAACACAGAAAAATTGAGAAAAAAAAAAACATTTGAAAGGGTAAATATATGAAAATGAAAATCTCGACCACTCGTTAAAATCATGGCGTCTGTAATTATGCTCTCGCATGCTCTCACCTCCAGTTAGGGGTTTGCTGTTTAATTTTTTTTATTTTATTCTTTTTAAATACCCCTCCTGTTCAAAATTTTTCTTCCCCCAGAAAATTGGAGATTTTAAGCTTTCCAATGATGTATCACACATGCATAAAGGACACATATAGAGCGCTATAATGACAGGCCAGTGTAAAACGCAGATTAAAAGACTAATTTCTCGTCATCTGCGCTTTGTGAAACTGTTGTATGTAGTCGAATCATATTTTGAGATGATTCGACTACATACATAATAATGTATGTAGTACATTCACATAATAATGTTATTTAAGATTTTTTTTATGCTGTCACAGGCACGTTAATAAAGCCAAGCATTTTTCTGCTTTATTCCTGTTTGAAAATAATTCGGTGGTTTTTTGCATTATTATAGTTTGGGGGAAAAAAAGTGAAAACGCGTCTATATATATATTTTTCCCATGGTAAATCTGAATAAATACATTGAACACAAAGTAGCCCCCCCCCGCCACACTTATCGCAGCGGGTTCTGTTCCCCATTAACCGCAAAACACGTGGGATCACTGTATTGTATTTTACTTTGTACTTGTATGTTCATAGTGTGACAGTGACAAATTAATAAATGTAAATTGTAAGAAGAACTATAGGGTGATTAGTGTTACCAGAGGCAAGTAGTATCCATCTGATTTTTTTATTTTATTTTATTAATATGACGTATAATACATGTTACATGTATTTAGGGGTACTTAAGGGTTAATTCTAATTTATGCGAAAATTCAGGTTACGTCGCCAACATAGGAACAGAACTCGTTCATAACCCAGGCACTACCTGTACTGTAATTTGGTTCTATTTAAACTATCCGCTGCTATGCTAAATAAGCTGTCAACACACAACTGCGCGTGCACAGCAATCACTGGTGGTGTTCAATACATTCTGACCTGGCAGCACAGGTAGTTCTGCTTTGTAGTTACGTTATAGCGTCCCCAAAAATCCAAAAATTTAAAAGCGAGACTGAAGTTTATGCATGCTCTAAATAAAAGTAAAGTCAATAGATTTTTAAGACCTTTCATGTTTGTATTTACGACCTTTTACGAGATTTTAGGAGAGTTTTACACATTTTAAGGTCTTAAATTCAAATAATTGGATTTAAGACTTTTTTTTTTTTTTTTTTTTTTTTTTTTTCAGAGTTTTGCAGATAACCTGTACATGAAACACTTTTCACAGAGGATAAATAATATGCATGTGAGTACAGTATTATATTATCTGTTTACATGTGTTCAAATATCCTTTGTTGAAGGCTTATGTCACAACACAGAGTCAAAATGGATTGGATTCTATTACAGTCTATGGCCCTGAAACATGATCATTCATTGCCAGGCATACCAATTCAAATGCATTGTTATTCCTGTGAATTAAGCCCACAGTGAAAAAAAATACCCGCACTCAGGTCATTACGAGTATGTCTTCTGTCTGGGTGAACCAGAACTCACCAAAGTGTTTCCGCGTCAGCCGCTCTTGCCCCAGACGGGCCGACTCTAATGACCTGGCCTGATGGTTCAAAGCGGTCCGCAGACGCTATGATTAATGAACAGGACCTGCTAATTTCACTGGAATACACTTATTGTTGGTATAAAAACACAGTCCAGTTAACATTCTTCAGTATTTTTAGGAAAAGTTGTTCTCAAGAAGGAGATCTCGCGATAAAGACAGGAGTCCATTTCATGTTCTGAAAGGATTAACTGCTGGCGCGCTCCAAATTATTGAAACTGTTTGAACTTGACGTCAAAGCGCTCGACAACAAGCAAACAACTCGGGAATAATTTACCACAGCAGATTTTCCGGCGCGACAAACGACGAGGACTCCGACGAGAGCATGGGAAGCATTTGTCCGAAGGAATCCATCGGACAAATTGAAATTCCTTTTTGTCAGATTGTGCCTCCTCCAATTTGCCCTGAAGGCATCAACGCGAACTTTAAGCGCTTCCAGATTGAAGTTGCCCTGTGGCACTCCGCGTTGCATAATCAATCTCTCTCAGTGCACTGAGTAACGCCGCATGCATGCAGCTATCTCATTATCGCTCCAAAGACCGTCCATCATTTTAATGGATGTATATTTGATTTCATCAGGGTTATTAGGAGACGGTGGTTCTGAAGTTTGTCACTGTTGCGTGTACACACAGCAGGCATCCTCACTTCAAATTTGGAGATCTGATTGCAAAGGTTTTCTCAGGGCAAAGGTCCAAACCTCAAAATGTTTCGATTTGCATAGCTGACCTGTCAAACTGAAACAAAATGGTGCATTTCCTTTTCAACAATGGTGGTTTCAGTCCCATTGGCATCAATAGCAGCCAATGAGTTAATTCAATAAATAACTTTAGAGCAGTTACAACAGTATGAGGGTCGTTGAAAGTCTGGTCGAGCCAAATATAAGACATGACAATTTTGCAAAGAAAAATTTAGTATAGGAAGAATATTGTGAAGAATACTGGTCCGTCCGTTCTATTTGAAAAACTTTGAAAGCAAAAATTCCACACAATTAGACATGACCTGTACAAATATTTTTGCATCAGAGTTCGAGTCACCAACGGTAATTTTGTCCTGATCAGATAAATTGGTACCTCGACATATGAACGCATCGACATATGATTCTTTTGACATACAACTAGTGGTGAAAGTGGGCCAGAACAGTCTGGTATGCCGTTCCGGTAAAAGATTCGGGGCTGAAACAGGGTGGAATGGTGCTTTGATCCTGAAAATATGATGACACCTGACTAAACCCTATGTTAAAGAAAAAACCTGCCAGGGAACCACACATGCATCTCATCTCAAAGAAGAAAACAATCTACCAATTTTCATACACAAGTGTAAACAACAAGCATAATAAAATGCTTTTGTAGCATAAACCGTTTGCGCCGATGTTGATGATATATTTATTCCACGGAGCTCTCCCCAGTTGCAGTTTATCAGAGTCTGATGAATCGTGTAGATGTGTGCATGCGTCCAGCAAATCACACTGGACTCAGCTGTCCGTTTAATTGGCTGACATACTGACATGTGATCAGCATAGATAGTTAGCTCTGATTGGTTCAAATGCACATGTTTTCTGGAACAGCAAAAAAAAAAAAAAAAGAACAAGCTTGTTGAATAGAAGTGATAAATAAAGGGCAATTGATCAGCTCTTTAAGAGAAAGGGAAGAGTTGAAGACGGTTATTTTATTTTATTTGGTCTGATACGTGGGTTCGGAATATCTTCCACGTCAATGTGCACTTTGGACTTATTTATTGATTAATTGATTATTTATTACTTATTTTTATTTTTATTTATTATTTATTACTTATTTTTTAATGTATGTTACTTATATATCTATTATTTTAAAAACATACATTTTAATGTACATCCCATGTTCTTACTGTAAGTAGTTAAAATTGATGTTATGCATTCTTATATGAGGAAATGTGGGAAAAATAAGTTAGGAGATGGAGTTTGGGGTTACTGCTGTTTTTGTTAACTGTTATTTTGCAAATCATTGAAAAAAAAAAAAAAATTTGAATGAAAATCGGTTTCTCATGTATGCCTTGTGACAATATGTGTAATGAAGTAGCCTAATGCATGTGTGTATGTGTTATGAGTATATCCATGTCAAAAGCAGTTTTCTCTGCATTTCAGTGGTTTTAGGAGGTTTGATATTCCTATTTATTTATAATTTATTTGTTTGGCAATGGGTAATTGCTATTTGTAATAGTACTTGTGGTATTTATTAGGATTTATCATAGGTTTTTTTGGGCTGTGGAACAAACTAATCGAATTATAATGTATTCTTATAGGGAAATCCATCTCTACATATGACCATTTTGACATACAAACCAGGTCCTGGAATGAATTTAATTTGTATGTTGAGGTACCACTGTATGTCGGAAATGGAAATAAGTGGGGGGGGAAATGGAATAAATAAAAATAGCACATTCAAATGTTTGTTTTTTTAATAAAATTTGAACAAAACTACTGTATCTCAAAATCACATTATGACATAACTTGATAAAAGGCTCAGTGCTGCAGTGGTTTACACCAAGTTGGATTTTTTTTTTTTTTTTTTTAATCGCAAATCAGGTCGTGAGCAAACGTGATTGGCTTGCAGCCAGATCAGTGTGTACCTCCTGAAAAAAAAAAAAAAACGTGATCAGGCCCAAAGTTTGATGTTTGCTTTAATATAATTAAATGATATTAAATATCATGTAATTTCTATAATGTAGCTCATTAGAGTTGTATCTACAGTTTGTCAAAAAGAAATATATGAGTAATGGCCAGTCAGAGAGGGAGCACAGTCTTGGGGGGCACGCCAGTTTTCCACGTGCATTCCAGAATTTATTTTCAGTTTCGAGTCGCGAGATCATAAATCTTAATGACATTAATCATAGTGAAATCCATCATGAGGGCGATGCCTGTCTGTTCATCAGCTTGCCAAACAAACGCGAACAATTTTTTTTTTCTATTAACAGTTTGACTTTGGCGGAGGTCTGCAATCCAGAAATGTTTATCTGCTCGTCACTCATACTGTTGATGATTATTTGTGTACATATTAATGGCAGCACGATAGACTAGCACAATAGGCCAGGTTCAGGTTTGCATGTTCTCGCTGTGCTTTTGTGCTCTGCTGAACTCTTATCATTTCTTAGTTCTTTCTAGCTTGTTATTATCTTATTATTGGCTGTGACATGGACAGCAATAGACGTCCAATCGAATGTTAAAACTTGAAATATTTCAAACAGGAAACTCATGATGTTCAAGCGTAATCTGAAATATTTCACATCATAATGTAAAACTCATCACGTTATACAAATCTTTTTTTATCCTCGGTAAAACCCCTTGTTTTATTTTTAAATGACAATGACGTAACAATTTCAAGCTAAACACCTGTCTTACTGTGACTAAAACACGACAAGACACTTGCCAGTCAACTTATGACAAGAAAACAAGGAATCACTAATTAGTTTCTGTCAGATGTTCACAATGTATGACATTTTTAGCCTATCCAAAGGTAAGTTGTAACCAATAATGCTTATTCACTGCCATTGACAGTGATAAACATCAAACCTGTTTTAACCAGAATGGCTGGCATTGAGTGACATTGCAATTGACGGCTATAGAAGTCTGATCCATATTCACCTAAAGATTGCTGCCATCCCTCCCAGTCAAAATGGATTGGAAGTCTATAGCCATCAAGGCAGCCAATGAGTTAGGATATCATAGACATACATAGACATTCGGCAGTCTTTGTACAGTGGTATGAAAAAGTATCTGAACGGTTTTGAATCTCTGACATTTCTGCATAAAATCACCATCAAATGTGATCTGATCTTTGTCAAAACCACAGAGATGAAAAAACAGTGTCTGCTTTAACCAAAACCACCCAAATGCTTATAGGTTTTCATATTTTAATAATAGTATACAAACAATGACAGAAGGGGAGAAAATAAGTAAGTGAACCATCACATTTAATATTTTGTCCCCCCCCAGTTCTGTCAGATTCCTGGGATGTCTGGCATGAATTGCTGTCTTTAGGTCATGCCACGGCATCTCAGTGGGGTTCAAGTGTGGACTTTGACTTGGCCACTACAGAACATGTATTTTGATCTTCTGAAACCATTCTGAAGTTGGTTTACTTCAGTGTTTGGATCATTGCCTTTTTGCTCCATCCATCCTCTTTTTAGCTTCAACTGTCTGACAGACGGCCTCAGGTTTTTCTGCAAAACATACTGATAAACCTTTGAATTAATTCTTCCATTAATGATTGCAAGTTGTCCAGGCCCCGAGGTAGCAAAACAGCCCCAAATCATGATGCTCCCTCCACCATGCTTCATGTTGAGGATGAGGTGATGTTGGTGAGCTGTTCCATTTTTCCTCCACACATGACGTTATGTGTTACTCCCAAACAAATCAAATTTTGTTTCGTCAGTCCACAAAATATTTTGCCAAAACTTCTGTGGAGTGTCCAAGTGCCTTTTTGCGAACATTAAACAAGAAACAATGTTTTTTTTTTTTTTTTTTGTTAAGACAGCAGTGGCTTCCTCCGTGGAGTCCTTCCATGAACAACATTCTTGGCCATAGCTTTACACATAGTTGTTGTGTGCAATGAGATATTGGACTGTGCCAGTGATTTCTGTAAGTCTTTAGCAGACACTGTAGGGTTCTTTTTTTCCCCTCTCTGAGTATCCTGCGCTGAACTCTTGGTGTCATCTTTGGTGGAAGGCCACTCCTTGGGAGAGAAGCAACAGTGCCAAACTCTCTCTATTTGTAGACAACTTCTCTGACTGTCGATTGATGAATATCGAGACCTTTAGAGGTGGTTTTGTACCCTTTCCCAGCTTTATACAAATCAACAATCGTTGATCACAGGTCTTCAGACAGCTCGTTTGACCGAGCCATGATGCACATCAGCCAATGATTCTCATCAAGACAATTCTTATCAGGTGTGTGTTTCATAATGGACAGGGCAGCTTTAAACCACTGGTCATTGACTGGGCACACATCTGACTTAAAATGTTTGGTAAAAATTGGTTTCAATTGCTCTTTAAGTCTCCTTAGGCAGAGGGTTCTCTTACTTATTTTCCCCCCTTCTGTCATTGTTTGCATGCTATCCTCATTAAAACATGAAAACCTATAAATGTTTAGGTAGTTTTAGTTAAAGCAGACACTGTATTTTCATCTGTATGATTTTTGCAAAGATCAGACCACATTTGATGGTTCATCTGTATGATTTTGACAAAGATCTGATCACATTTGAAAGACTTTATCTTTGCCCCGGTCAATGGATCCACATGCTGAATAATGTAACAGAACCACGCCAAATGAATGCATATCATTGTTTTGCTTAAGTTGTCTTAAATCCTTTGAGATTCGTAACAATGTTTTTTTATTTTTTTGCTTGAGTTTGCGCAGCCGTAGTTGACGGGGTGTATACAGAGCTGTGGCAACTCGGATGAAGACTGGAAACAGTTCTCGTGATTGGCTGATGATGAACAAAGAAGCAAAACAAAAAAAAATCATTACGCTTGAATCTTATTTTAAAATGTGAAAATATCCGCTTATCCATTAAAAAATGTTTTAGAAGTACCGTAATTTACCGAATATAACGTGCACTTTTTTCCCCAAAATCAACTTGTAAAATCATGGTGCGCATTATACAAGGGTACAGTGATCAATCCATGGAAGAAACATTTATTCATCATGTTGAAACGAGCAAATTATACAGCAGCCTCTAATAGAAAAGTCACATCTGTTTTGTTTTCTCCTAGATTCTGGTAAGTTGGAGAAGTTGTCAAATCATATTATTAAATATTGTCAGTTTATGGTAATGTTTTGAACTACCAATGTGCTATGCTTGTGCTGTGTTTCACCAGTCAGTAAAATGACATTTCTGTATCTGTACACGAGCTCTGTTTTCTTGTATTCTTCTATTTATTGGTGCTAAAATTAGGGTGCCGTTATACACGGGTACAATAATTTTCCCTAGATTTTATAAGTAAATTTGGGGTGCGCCTTATACTCGGGAAATTACGGTATTTCTAAAAATGTTTCTTTAATGGCTATTGAAATGTTATGGCCACTTCATAAATAATTACATTGTGCACCTTTAACAAACTAAACCATGAAATTTATCACATAAATATGTGAAATTAAAAGTCAGAACTACACTTGTTTTCTGGTGCAATCCATTTCCATAAGTACTGTATGAACTGTAAAATACTGACAAAAAATATTCTCGTCCAGCTGGAATAGGCTCTGACTGTAATAAGCCCAAGCATTATCGAAAACCGATGGATGAATGTTTTAAGCACTATTTGAGTAACTGCTGACAAGAAATTTTGGCGAGTTTGCCAGAAACGTGCACTTATGTTAAAAATCTTACATGTAAAACATTGGCAGAACTTCAGCACCCACTACAACACAGCACACTCTGTCAGGCACCTGTCTGCACAATTATATCACCGTTTGGTCATCAGCACATGTAATAATATTTATCAAGGTGTACGAGTAATTGATTTTGACTCCCCTTTGAGTCTGTTTCCAAACCATTCCCATGTTGGAGATGATTACGCAACCTGAGAAGGTTTATGAAAATGACGCTTTGTTGAAATCAGTGTGGGAAAATAAAAAGACGGGGTGCTTACAACTGTGTTAAGATATTTGATATAACTCTAGATACTGTACAGTACATAGGGAGAGTTTTAGATAGTTGGCCCAGAATAACATCAGAATTTTCCTCATGCTGTGATTGGTCAGTCCAACCAAGACTATTCCACTATCAAAGCACCATAAATTTGGGAGTATAACCCACTACTTTTTACCCCTGCTCTGAACCCTCTGTATTAAATTCCAGTGTGGCTTATATCTGGGTTTTACAGCCTCATTAGCTGACTTTTAGTGTCAATAACCTTGCTGCTTATAGTCTATTGCAGCTTAAGAAAAAAAAAAAATTGTTTTCTTGTCAGGTTTGGTGGGTGCGGCTTACAGTCGGGTGCACCTTGTACAGTGGTATCTCTACTTACGAACGTCTCTGGTAGAGAGTCAGTAAGCAATGAAACTTGCCAAAGATCCAAAGTTTTGAACAGGCGTGATACTGGTGTGTGGCCACAGCGTTCACATCTGATGTTGCTCACAGTGGTCCTCAGTGTTCTCAGGGAGCTTGTGTGTCTGCTCAGACTCATGAAAGATTAAAGGGAAAATTGGTCTCTAAATGCGGAATTTTCAGGTTATGACACACCTCAATGGGAAAATATTGTGTATTGTTAAAAAATACACTTCAGGATATGGAATCAAAAATACAGTATGGGCTGCTACTCACAGCTCTCAGAGTTTACTGAACGTAACTTACTTATAGCTACTCTGTCATTGGCTATTGCCTAGCATCTTCCTTGCATCCAATAGCGTATCGCACGAATGCTATTTTTAGACCGTGACGTTGCATCATAAAGCAGAAGTGGGACATTATAGACATGCCCTTGCATACAAACCATTATATTTTCTGCTAGTTTTCTCCGGTAATATTTCAAAAACAAACGGGCTGATCAAACACTGCTGCTATGGAACTTGTAGAAATGACTCTAGACATCAACCGTCCACATATGAAAGATGTTTGCTTCATACATTTCCCGAAACCAAAGACTCAAAGGAAAAAATGTGAACAATGGATCAGTTTGTGCGGACGTCCGAAAGACCAGTTTAACGCCAGCAAAGTGAAGTCATTCACTTGTTCATGGTCCTACAAATGACAATCCCGACCCATTGCCTGCCACAGCGTCCCCCGAAGAGGTAAGCTATTTTGATATTTTTACCAATTTTTTAGCTTGGTGTTTTGCCGTGCTGCTTCTGTCTGACAATGAATGATCTGAAAAAAAATTACAGTGGTATCTGACTGCCACCATTGTTACATTTTCTGTAGTAAAGAAACAACTTTAGTAAGGGGGAAGTGTGAATAAATTACCGTATTGGCCCGAATATAAGATGGTGTTTTTTGCAATGAAATAAGACTGAAAAAGTGGGGGTCGTCCTATATTCGTGGCCTAGACATTATACCCATTCACGACGCAAGATGGCGCCAGATATCATTGAAGCGATGTTCTGTCATGACAGATCTCAGCTACTCTCAGGTTTATTAACCAGTTTGCATTATTTTATTTCAATGTTTTTCCTTATTCAGATTTGTTTCAAGACTACAGTTAGTTAGACTTCACTTTGATGGTTAATGCAGTTATTACAACTTTGTTGCGTTATCACAATAGATTGGTTTATTTACATTTCAAAAACCAGAAGCCATTCATTTACAAATGTGATTGTACTTTATTTTACATATTTAAATGTTCAGATATTAAGATTTGAATGAGGCAAAATAACATGCTTTTTCTCTCAAATATATTGTTATAATCATTTGTTTCGGATGTACTGTAATTATTTTCTGTATAAAAATTAATTTGGTGTTCAAAAAGTCTTTTTTCAAACTTCAGTCTTGAAAAAGAAGGGGTCGCCTTATAATCAGGGCCGTCTTATATTCGAGCCAATACGGTAATAGAATTAAAGATTTGTTATTGATGAAAAAATTAAAAGTGTTCGTTGGCTGTCACTGAATAGCATTTGCGATCGCTACACAAAACTAACAAGATAAGACAAGACGACAAGACAAGACAAGAACAAGCTTTAATGGTCATTGACACAAATGTGACAACGGGATGAGATCCGATGAGTGAGCATCGAGCCACTGTAGATGAACCGCGCTGCCACTTTCACTCAACAATATAAGAATATAAATTACCCCCAAGAACGGTCAGAGACGTAAGACAACCAGAGGAAATAAATATAAAAAAAAAAAAAAAGACAGGGCATCTGGAAGTAAAGGATAGATTGTTGAAACAGGAGAACATCATTGGCAATGGCGTAAGGAAAAAGGTGTGGATCAGCTCGGCTCTTTTTCAGCCCTCGGCACTCAAGCCATCTCTTTAACTGAACATTTGTATGTTCTTCCACATCTTTACCATTTAATCTGGCACCAGGGACATCATTTTCAGACAGAATTTGTAGGTTTAGTAGTAGTAAACATCTCCTTCGTACACTATTTCCATTCATTTACTATCGGGGACAAACGGCAGCGTGTCCCCCCCCTTAGCAACAGTTGCTAACTTCATGAACATTAATGAGCGGAAGTGACGTGTAGCATGGGGTTCGCCATTGGCAGAGGTGGGTAGAGTAACCAAAATTTTTTACTCAAGTAAGAGTAGCGTTACTTAAAAATAATAATACCCAAGTCAAAGTCCTCATCCAAAAAATGTATGCAAGTACAAGTACAAACTGGACAGTTTTGTCACACTGCTTAGCAGGAGGTGAGGGTGAGAGGTTGTGGCGCTGTACGAGCATGCAGCAGAAAAACAAATATACTGGACTGTCTCAGAAAATTAGAATACACAATATTCTAATTTTTTGAGACAGTCCTGTGTATATATACAGGACTGTCTCAGGAAATTAGAATACACAATATTCTAATTTCCTGAGACAGTCAGGAAATAGTTACTTTCCCTGGTAACTAGTTACTTTTACTATAGAGTAATTCAGTTACTAACTCAGTTATTTTTTGGAAGAAGTGGTGAGTAACTATAACTAATTACTTTTTTAAAGTAACGTGCCCAACACTGATTATAATATACATAATATAATGTACATTACATATACACTCTTTAACAGTTGGCGACCAGACTGTATGGATTTTTTGTAGAATAAACCCAATGAATCAATGATGGAGCACCCAGACTAAACTTTGAAGAAAGAAAATTAATTTTCAAATGCTACTTGAAGTAAAATGCAGTTCAAGTGTGAACGTGTCAAGTTACCAGCTGCAAAACAGTGTATACATTTTTTAGGACACCCTGTATATTAGGAAACCATAAAAATGTTTTTATAGTTCAACTTTTTTTTTTTTTTTAAATCATGGTAGAAAAAACTGTAATTCATCAAACTGTTATTTCCTGATACTCAGTTTTTATATTCTAATTTCCTGAGACAGTCAGGAAATTAGAATATTGTGTATTCTAATTTCCTGAGACAGTCCTGTATATATACACAGGACTGTCTCAAAAAATTAGAATATTGTGTATTCTAATTTTCTGAGACAGTCCAGTATTACTTTAATTAAAAAAACAAAAAAAACACTCCTTTTCACCCGATTCCAAACCTCTGAAAAATAGCGTAATCGGCCTGATTTCTGATCACGTGATCAGATCGGGCTCCCTACTTTATATGTTTTTTACTTCTTAGGTGTAGTGTAATTTATTATGTTAAATTTGTCCATAATATTGAATTAAATTGCTCAAATTTAATCATGGCAGAATGTGTCATATCAACAACTATCGTATCATTATTGAAAAAAAACAGTATCGTCTCATCGTGAAATTGGTGATTTACATCCCCAGTAATAATGCCAATTCATTTTGTTGTTTTAATTATAAGCTTCGAACATAATAGTGACACTTAATGGCAACAAATGTCTCGTAAAGCTTCACGCCACTTAAAACAAAGCAGACCACACATCCTCATGCTGGCAGGCCGGGCGGCTAAAGTTGACCCTCAGTGGGTCGTCGACCCCTGTGACCTTTGACAGCAGGAAGTGAAAGCTTTGGCAGCGGGATGCCAGTATGTGATAAGTACAAGTCACTTAGCTGTAACTTGGGGTCAGCAATAAATCATGTTGGATATTTTTTTCTTTTAACTCACTGGAAGCCATTGACGGAGATAGACGTCCGGCACTAAAAAATAACAATTGCCTCGACCTGGCCTCGCCTATGTTCCCAGGCGTGACACACCACGTGCACATGTGAGTCAGTGGGTCACTGAGTCAGCCAGGTGCCTTTTGCCAAATGCTGACAAATGACACATAAAAATACAAACGACATTCCACACAAGGACACGAAGGTGTGGGAGAGACACGAAAAAAGAAAAAAGCTTTGGGGGAGAAAGAAAAAGGTCATGTCAGGCTCAGGAAGGCAACACGGTCAAAACAGATTTCATGTGAAGTTAAAGCCACACTTCAGTGATTTTTGCTCAGTCAAAACACATTAAGATTAAAACACTTCAAGTGTGCCTTATCCCTCCACTGCACTGTGGGAGAAAAAAAAAAAAAAAAAAAAAAAAAAAAAAAAAAAAAAAATTTTTTTTTTTTTTTTTTTTTTTTTTACATTTAACAAAACGACTGTAAAACTCAATACGTTTTAATGTCTTGTAACAGCATCCAACTTTGAAAAACTGAGTATCAGGAAATAACAGTTTGATGAATTACAGTTTTTTCTACCATGATTTAAAAAAAAAAAAAAAGTTGAACTATAAAAACATTTTTATGGTTTCCTAATATACAGGGTGTCCTAAAAAATGTATACACTGTTTTGCAGCTGGTAACTTGACACGTTCACACTTGAACTGCATTTTACTTCAAGTAGCATTTGAAAATTAATTTTCTTTCTTCAAAGTTTAGTCTGGGTGCTCCATCATTGATTCATTGGGTTTATTCTACAAAAAATCCATACAGTCTGGTCGCCAACTGTTAAAGAGTGTATATGTAATGTACATTATATTATGTATATTATAATCAGTGTTGGGCACGTTACTTTAAAAAAGTAATTAGTTATAGTTACTCACCACTTCTTCCAAAAAATAACTGAGTTAGTAACTGAATTACTCTATAGTAAAAGTAACTAGTTACCAGGGAAAGTAACTATTTCCGTTACTTTAAAAAGAAGTTGTTGTATGTCAAAGAATTTGAAATTTTCTGAGCAGTATTCGAGTCAGTTGAATAGTGAAGAACAGACAGGTTATAGAACCTTGTAATATTTATTGCACCTCACCAGCAACAGATTTGTCCTACACTTGAAGTGCAACAAAAATAAACAGATTTGAATTGCTTACCACAGATGTCGACAAAAGCTTTGCCCCGGGACATAAATTACACTTTACACTTTCCTTTAATTTCGACCAACTTGAAATAGTGTTTATATTTCCACTTCGTAAAGGACAAATTTTCCTCTGAATGCTCTGCCATCATATCCCTCTGCATCTGTTTTGCGTGTGTGTGTTTGCCGCACGCGCTGTTCCGGTTTGTGTGTGAAAACACCGGCTCTGAAGTTTGTTTAAAAAAACTTTATTAACAACAAATACAAATACCTATATACAAACATAGGGCGAGACAATTCACATATAAACAACAGGCTCTGAAGTACGTGCGCTATTAGGCTTGAGCGTTTACGTCACAGAATGGGGGATCACGTGAGATTTGACAACAACGCACCCATATTGGAAGCAGGTCTGGCTCACGGGACATTCATCATTAACTTGCCAGTTCGATAAAGAGACAAACTCGTTACTAAGGCGAAGAACAGATATGTGATCAAACTTAAGGATGTGAACAATATTGACCCTTACGAGCAAGCCGAAGACAAATGGAGTAAAGATGTCGACGGGCTTCCACAATTACGCGAAATGGACATTCTGCTGTATTTATTGTTTGGTGTATGTTACTAAACTCATCAGCGATTCCGAAATTACAAATCGCTACAAAGCTACGAACAGTTTTGCTGCGGATGGGTGCAGGACCTACACATTAATGACCGTATCAAAAGGCAACTCCATCGGTCTTGCATAGGTAGGCTATGTGTGTTTACTATTTTCATTGCCATGAACCTGAACGCACCCCAAGTCTTGGATGATAAATAAACAGAGCAGACTCGCTACGGCTGGTAGTTTCTTCAATTTATTCAATGTAAGTAACGCACCGTTTTTGACCGTCAGTAACGGTAACGGCGCTGTAACAGCGGAAAAAATAATTAGTTAGATTACCCCGTGAATGAAAAAATAACGCCGTTAACGGCGTTATTCCCAACACTGATTGTAATATACATACTGTATACATACAGTTGTGGTCAAAAGTTTACATACACTTGTGAAGAACATAATGTCATGGCTCTCTTGAGTTTCCAGTTATTTCTACAACTCTGATTTTTCTCTGATAGAGTGATTGGAACAGATACTTCTTTGTCACAAAAAACATTCATGAAGTTTGGTTCTTTTATGACTTTATTATGGGTTAACAGAAAAAGTGATCAAATCTGCTGGGTCAAAAATATACATACATGGATCTGAAAAAGCGAATCATTGACTTGAACAAGTCAGGAAAGTCACTTGGAGCCATTTCAAAGCAGCTGCAGGTCCCGAGAGCAACAGTGCAAACAATTGTTTGTAAGTATAAAGTGCATGGCGCTGTTTTGTCACTGCCACGATTAGGGATGGGAATTGATAGGATTTTTACGATTCCAATTCCATTATCGATATTGCTTAACGATTCGATTCTTTATCGAGTCTCTTATCGATTCTAATTTGGGGAAAAAGAAGAACAAACGCTTTGATTGGCATCGAGTTTGTTTAATCAGAAGTCACAACCTTACAAACTCACAACGAGATCAAAAGAGGCCCAAAGCCTCAATGTTAACTGTGGCAATAAGTGGCAAATACACAAGAATGTGTAACATTTTACTGAAACATTTATCTAATAGAAATAAAAAATATTGGTATATATTGGCAGATAGGTTGTTGTTCTGCCTTTGGCAACATGTGTTAAAGCAGGGGTCCCCAAACTTTTTCCTGTGAGGGCCACATAACTTTTCCCTTCTCTGATGAGGGGCCGGGGTCAGTTTGTCACAGAAAAAGTGTGACGATTGCAGAAGTGCATAAATGTAAAAAATTATTGTTTTTCAGAAAGCCACAATCAAATAACCCTTTCTGGATTCTTCACGGAATGAAAGTAGATAAAATAAAAATAATAATATAATATAATAATAATAATAATAATAATAATTAATAATAAAAACACTATTAATTAAATAGATAATAACCAAAAAACCCTCTCTGAATTCTTCAAGAAAAAGGCCAGGAAATAAATGACACGATTGAGAAAAAAAAATTTTTCAAAATGACCGGACCAAATGTGGAGGCGGGCCGTATTTGGGCCGCGGGCCGCAGTTTGGGGACTGCTGGGTTAACGTGTATTATTTACCATTACATTGAAATGCATGCCTTTTAGTTTTTGTGGCGCTTACACGCTCAAGTGGGGGCGCCCTTGCGCTTCCTCACGTGAAGAAGAACGCGCTCACGTGAAGAAGAGCGCGCTTACACCCGAAGAAGAAATGCCGCATCCAAGCGAGTGAGCGAGTTAGTGAGAGATGGAAACACTTCTACGAGCTTACGTTCTTTGTTAATGTTAATATCTATAGAGGCAACGCCTGTATGTATCATCTTTTGTGTTGTTGTTGTTGTGTTTCCACTCGCGATCGGACACTTAAATCCAGCTGTGTAGTGGTTTGAACGATGTGCTAATGCTAGCGAACGAATGCCAACCATTTGTTATTACTGTTATTAGCAGCTAATCATCGCTGATTTACGTTGATGCAAACCTGTTTGTTATTGGGGACGAAATTGATTTGTTTCATTTCTATGCTTAGTTTCACTCTTCAAGTGATGGTTGAATAAAGTCAGCAAATTATACCAACGTCTTCTGCATCGTCATTTGGGAGTTTAGCTAGCTGTATAGCCAGGACTGAGCCTTAGCCTCTCTGTGAGGACAGCGCAGTCGTATTCCCTCCCGATGCAATTATCTCCACCTTGCAATGACTGCAAGTCGCTTTGTTGTAATTTTTCCTCGTGAAGTGAAGACACACTTTCGAGCGTTTGAACCTACGTGCTGTCATTGTTATGTTTATGGCTGCAATGCTCGTGCTTACCCGTGGTAACCTTTCATTTTCACACTCTTTCCTGGTGAAGTGTAGTCAAACTTTGGAGCGAGTGGTTCTTGGCGCCATGCTAGTTTGATGCGTCTGGGCAACAAGAGACGTCACGACGCAATACGAGTCTTTAGGAATCGTTAAAGGGATCGTTAAGGCTTTTTTATTGTGATGTCGAGGCCTCGAAACACTCGGAACCGGTTCCGAATTGGAATCGGATTTCGATTCCCATCCCTAGCCACGATCAGGAAGAAAACGCAAGCTATCACCTGCTGCTGAGAGAAAACTGGTCAGGAGGGTGAAGATTCAACCGAGAATCACCAAAAAGCAGATCTGCCAAGAATTAGAAGCTGCTGGAACACAGGTGTCATTGTCCACAGTCAAGCGTGTTTTGCATCTCCATGGACTGAGAGGCTGCCGTGCAAGAAGGAAGCCCTTGCTCCAAAAGCGGCACCTTCAGGCTCGACTGAAGTTTGCTACTGATCACATGGACAAAGATAAGACCTTCTGGAGGAAAGTTCTGTGGTCAGACGAAACAAAAATCGAGCTGTTTGGCCACAATGCCCAGCAATATGTTTGGAGGAGAAAAGGTGAGGCCTTTAACCCCAAGTACACCATGCCTCCCGTCAAGCACGGTGGTGGTAGTATTATGCTGTGGAGCTGTTTTGCTGCCAATGGAACTGGTGCTTTACAGAGAGTAAATGGGATAATGAAGGAGGAGGATTACCTTCAAATTCTTCAAGATAACCTAACGTCATCAGCCCAAAGATTGGGTCTTGGGCGCAGTTGGGTGTTCCAACAGGACAATGACCCCAGACACACATCAAAAGTAGTAATGGAATGGCTAAATCAGGCTAGAATTAAGGTTTTCGAATGGCCTTCCCAAAGTCCTGACTTAAACCCCATTGAGAACTTGTGGACAATGCTGAAGAAACAAGGCCATGTCAGAAAGCCATCAAATTTAACTGAACTGCACCAATACTGTCAAGAGGACTGGTCAAAGATTCAACCAGAAGCTTGCCAGAAGCTTGTGGATGGCTACCAAAAGCGCCTAATTGAAGTGAAAATGGCCAAGGGACATGTTACCAAATATTAGCACTGCTGTATGTATATTTTTGACCCAGCAGATTTGATCACTTTTTTCTGTTCACCCATAATAAAGTCATAAAAGAACCAAACTTCATGAATGTTTTTTGTGACAAAGTATCTGTTCCAATCACTCTATCAGAGAAAAATCAGAGTTCTAGAAATAACTGGAAACTCAAGAGAGCCATGACATTATGTTCTTCACAAGTGTATGTAAACTTTTGACCACAACTGTATATATGTATATATATACAGTATATATATATATACAGTATATATATATATATATATATATACAGTATATATATATATATATATATATACAGTATATATATATATATATATATATATATATATATATGGGATACTACAAGCTATGCAGCTCGATCAGTCCACACTGCTCAACATTAGTCCAACACCACTCTGCTTCATTAAATACCATTCCACATTAATCCCCACTACGGTATTCAACTGTATTCCACAGAATTCCATGTCATTCCACATTTAGGCACATCATTCAGCATCAGCCCACATCATTTCAGATGAATCCAAATCATCCGGTTTCATTCCACAGAGTTCCACATCATTCTTCATGCTTCCATGCCATTAGATTTAATTCCACATTAATTCTCAACAATCAATTTCATTCAGCAGAATTCCACTCCATTCCGCATTATTCCACAGTAATCCATGTCATTCAACTTCATTCCAAGGAATTCCACACTAGTCAACACTTTGGCACGTCATTCAGCTTCGTTTCATAGAATTCCACAACATTTTGTATTAATCCTCATCATTCTACAACTTTTTCTTCAACAGAATTATCTATTATTCAGCATTCATTCAGATTACAGTGGGGCAAAAAAATATTTGTCAACCACTAATTGTGCAAGTTCTCCCACTTGAAAATATCAAAGAGGCCTGTGATTGTCAACATGGGTAAACCTCAACCATGAGAGACAGAATGTGGGAAAAAAAAAAAAAATCACATTGATTTTTAAAGAATTTATTTGCAAATCATGGTGGAAAATAAGTATTTGGTCAATACCAAAAGTTCATCTCAATACTTTGTTATGTACCATTTGTTGGCAATAACGGAGGCCAAACGTTTTCTGTAACTCTTCACAAGCTTTTCACACATTGTTGCTGGTACTTTGGCCCATTCCTCCATGCAGATCTCCTCTAGAGCAGTGATGTTTTGGGGATTTCGTTGGGCAACACGGACTTTCAACTCCCTCCACAGATTTCCTATGGGGTTGAGCTCTGGAGACTGACTAGGCCACTCCAGGACCTTGAAATGTTTCTTACGAAGCCACTCCTTTGTTGCCCTGGCTCTGTGTTTGGGATCATTGTCATGCTGAAAGACCCAGCCACGTCTCATCTTCAATGCCCTTGCTGATGGAAGGAGATTTTCACTCAAAATCTCTCGATACATGGCCCCATTCATTTTTCCTTTACACAGATCAGTCATCCTGGTTCTTTTTCAGAAAAACAACTCCAAAGCATGATGTTTCCACCCCCATGCTTCACAGTGGGTATGGTGTTGCTCGGATGCAATTCAGTATTCTTTCTCCTCCAAACACGAGAACCTGTTTTCTACCAAAAAGTTCTATTTTGGTTTCATCTGACCACAACACATTCTCCCAGTCCTCTTCTGGATCAGCCAAATGCTCTCTAGCGAACCGCAGATGGGCCCGGACGTGTACTGGCTTCAGCAGGGGGACACGTCTGGCAGTGCAGGATTTGAGTCCCTGGCGACGCATTGTGTTACTGATAGTAGCCTTTGTTACTGTGGTCGCAGCTCTCTGTAGGTCATTCAATAGGTCCCCCCGTGTGGGTCTGGGATTTTTGCTCACCGTTCTTGTTATCATTTTGACGCCACGGGGTGAGATCTTGCATGGAGCCCCAGATCGTGGGAGATTATCAGTGGTCTTGTATGTCTTCCATTTTCTAATAATTGCTCCCACAGTTGATTTCTTTACACCAAGCGTTTTACCTATTGCAGATTCAGTCTTCCCAGCCTGGTGCAGGTCTACAATTTTGTCTCTGGTGTCCTTCGACAGCTCTTTGGTCTTGGCCATAGTGGAGTTTGGAGTGTGACTGACTGAAGTTGTGGACAGGTGTCTTTTATACCGACAATGAGTTAAAACAGGTGCCATTAATACAGGTTACGAGTGGAGCCTCGTTAGACCTCTTTAGAAGAAGTTAGACCTCTTTGACAGCCAGAAATCTTGCTTTTTTTGTAGGTGACCAAATACTTAATTTCCACTCTAATTTGGAAATAAATTCTTTAAAAACCAAACAATGTGATTTTCTGTTTTTTTTCCCACATTCTGTCTCTCATGGTTGAGGTTTACCCATGTTGACAATTACAGGCCTCTCTAGTCTTTTCAAGTAGGAGAACTTGCACAATTGGTGGTTGACTAAATACTTATTTGCCCCACTGTATATAATTTGACATAATTCAAAATTAATCCGGCTCAGTCGATTTCATTAGACAGAATTCCACATTATTTTGTATTAATCCTCATCATTCCACATCAACTTTTTTCAACAGAATTCTCTATTATTCAGCATTCATGCAAATCATACAATTTGACATCATTCAAATTAATCCAGCTCATTCGATTTCATTTGACAAAATTCCACATCATTCCGCATGCTTTCACATTAATAGTATCATTCAATACATACTACAGAATTCCGCTTCACTCCACATTTATGCATGTCACTCAGCTTCATTCCAGACTTCATGATTCCGCATTAATCCACTTTATTTGATTTCTTTTCACAGATTTCCACATCATTCCAATTTTAAATTGCTTGTAAAAATTAAAGTGCATATGGCATGACAAAAAAATTCTCAAGTAGTTTTATTATTGGAATTAAAATTAAATATATAAAACAATTAGGCATATCGCAGATGACGAGAAATGAGTCTTTAAATCTGCTGTTTAGCTGCTCCATCTTGGTGATGACATCAGAGAATGAGTGATTTCAGTGGATTTGGCATCAGCGATTCTGGTTCAAGTGTGGATTTTTCAAACGATATTGTCAAATCAGAGGAAATATGTGACATACAGCCATATACTGTATGTTTGAGTCGTATTTGGAGGAGGAGGAAGATTCAGAACGAGAAAAAGGTGACAGAGACAATAAACAAGACGCTGATGACTACAAGCAGACTGCATGGACAACACAAAATGTCAGCATTGTTTCTATCTCTCTACTTGAATATTGTTACAGGATATTCTTTGTATCCAAGTAATTTTTTCCCTGATTGCTATATAAATTGTATAATCTTGACAAATAACAGTCTTGTGCTAAAAGCAATATGAAATATTAAAAATGCATTTATTCAGTACGACAGGGCTAAATTACTGCATAATGATCAAAACTTCAGACATCTCAAACCTCCCGAACGGTATTTTACGCCGCCGGAGTTAGTCAAGGAAATGACTCTTGTCATTTCCCTGCCGGATTCGGACACGGAGGTAAGAGCGTTAACAAAAAAGGAGGCATGAGAGCTAGGCTACATGCAAACCTGAACCGAGCGGCTCTTCCAAGTCTCTTCCTTGTCTTTCGAACACGAAAAATCACACAAAACTACACTGACTCATGTCACACAAGGCGGCGGGGGTGATTGCCTTCACCGATCGGCCACCCTCAGGTGGCGAGCAACTTTCAGCTGACTATTACAGCTCGTCATTCTCCTGCTGCGGCAAGCAGTCCCACGGGTCACCGAGGACGCAGCAGGGGAGTGAATGCGGAAAATGGCACTTTCTCGGCGGACAAACCGGCCTACATCGGGCGGCTTGTCACATGACACGGTCGCCGGCTGATGAATGCAAACAAGCCCTGCTTCACTGGGTGACGACGGCGGCTTGTCACACATCATGGTCACCGGCTGATGAATGCAAGCACACCCTACTTCACTGGCCAACGGCAAGCATTGTCACCCACAAAATACAAGCCACCTCCTTATTAAAACGTGTGCCATGATCGTAGTACTTGACATACTATAAAACACGTAGTTTATTCGCTTCTTCATCCGTCCAATGGTCCCTTCATCGTCGGATTTGTTTTGCCCATTCTTCGCGGAGAACAGGATCTTTTAGAAACCCAAAAAGGCTCACACCGCTCTTCCTGGTGTAGCAACAAGAGCCTGCAGCACATTGGGCTGGCGTGACGCGAAAAACGAATTAAACAAATTAATCCGCAGTCCTTCTGCATACAATGCAGTGAAGATGATCTCATTCTCTGACGTTACATCCTCCTTCTTCCTCAACCCTAGACTAACCAGAAGTCACTCATTTTCATGGCGCGGGATTCAAAAAGTTGAATAAATATATCGATGGCTTCCACACACATCCAAGCGGTCCATTTTATTCAGTAGAATAAAATACCGCATGTATAATGAAATAAAAATGCTTTCTGGGGTCATATGCACTTTAAGATTCCCCCCCCCAAAAAACTACTATTACACTTGCTCACTTGTTGTATCACAAAATCTACCAATTTTAAATTTGTTAAATGACAACTAGAAAATATTTCATATATTTATAGTTTTTCTCTGTCTACCTACTTTATTTTTTGTTTTCAGCAAGCTAGAGGAAGAAAGTGGAACAATGTGGAGATATTTTCTGATTCTGTCTATTTTTGCACAGCTAAGTAACAAAACATAGTTTCAAATTGTTTACTACTTAACAAATGTGTATCATGTTGGGGTACATTTCCTGTCCTTTCCTTTTTTTTGTACATAAATAAAAACTTTTAAAATGTTTTTTTCTTTAAATTCAAAAGTATGTTTTAGGAAACTGCATCAAATCAAACATTTTGAGATTTTCATGGATTAGTTGTGAGATATTTTAACTACTGATAAAAAGATAGAATTTTGGATAAATTGTAAATAGGACAATCCGTACTAATGAGTATGAGCTATTTGAACCAATTTTCCTGAATAAGGAATGAAAATAAATATCGCCGCCAAATGAATTGAGGGTGCAAGACTGCAAGACTTAACGACAGCCGCAGTTCTTCTTAAGCAGTCTCCCCATGAAAAACTTCCCCAAACCTTTCAGCATCCTCCTCCTTTCATGTACTCTTTCAAATAAACCCTAATTCATCCCCGTAAAAGTTACTTTCAGGTTACAATGACCCGCCGCGAGCTGAGCTTTCACCAGCTGGCAGGTGAAAGCAACACAGTATGAAAAAGCCATCCAACATGAGCCAGTGTTGTCACAGCAAACACACGGTGACAAATGACGGCTCTCAGCGGCGGCCGGCAGAAAAACAGAAAAACAGCTCCCGATCATCAGGAAGGCTGTCAAACAATCACCACGGCAATATGCTGACGCCGACTCTCTCTTACCGGATGACGCGCGGAGGCTGGTCCGTCCGTGCCGGCGCGTCATCTTGGAACGCCTCGTGGTCACAGTGCGCGGGAGCTCCCGGGTGAGCGTCTCCTCTGATGGCGGAGCCCACGCCAAGAAGCCATCAGTGCTGCTTAGGCCGACCTTGCACAATCCTGGCAGCCCCTGGATGAGAGCGGACGGTGTTACATCCCATTTGTTTGGGCTCCCGTGTCATTCAGAACAAATGATAGGATGGGATTAGGAGTCCGCTATCCAGAATTAACTCATGTAATGCCATTGACGCTGATAGACGTCCAATCCATTCGATCGCTGTATTCTTCTTGAATTATTGAAGTATTTTTACCTCCACCAGTATCTTAAAGCAATGGAAGGTGGATGTTACGTACCGTAATTTTCTGACTTTAAGGCGCAACTAACTACTATTTAGTCAACCACTAATTGTGCAAGTTCTCCCACTTGAAAATATTAGAGAGGTCTGTCATTGTCAACATGGGTAAACCTCAACCATGAGAGTCAGAATGTGGGAAAAAAACTGAAAATCACATTGATTTTTAAAGAATTTATTTGCAAATCATGGTGGAAAATAAGTATTTGGTCTATACCACAAGTTCATTTCTATACTTTGTTATGTATCCTTTGTTGGTGATAACGGAGGCCAAACGTTTTCTGTAATTCTTAACAAGCTTTTCACACACTGTTGCTGGTATTTTGGCCCATTCCTCCATGCAGATCTCCTCTAGAGCAGTGATGTTTTGGGGCTGTCATTGGGCAACACAGACGTTCAACACCCTCCTCACCCCGTGGCGTCAAAATGATAACAAGAACGGGGAGCAAAAACCCCAGAACCACATGGGGGGACCTAGTGAATGACCTACAGAGAGCTGGGACCACAGTAACAAAGGCTACTATCAGTAACACAATGCACAGCCAGGGACTCAAATCCTGCACTGCCAGATGTGTCCCCCTGCTGAAGAAAGTACACGTCCAGGCCCGTCTGCGGTTCGCTAGAGAGCATTTGGATGATCCAGAAGAGGACTGGGAGAATGTGTTATGGTCAGATGAAACCAAAATCGAACTTTTTGGTAGAAACACAGGTTCTCTTGTTTGGAGGAGAAAGAAAACCAAATTGTACCATACCCACTGTGAAGCATGGGGGTGGAAACATCATGCTTTGGGGCTGTTTTTCTGCAAAGGGACCTGGACGACTGATCTGTGTAAAGGAAAGAATGAATGGGGCCATTTATCGAGAGATTTTGAGTGAAAATCTCCTTCCATCAGCAAGGGCATTGAAGATTAGACGTGGCTGGGTCTTTCAGCATGACAATGATCCCAAACACACAGCCACGGCAACAAAGGAGTGGCTTCGTAAGAAGCATTTCAAGGTCCTGGAGTGGCCTAGCCAGTGTCCAGGTCTCAACCCCATAGAAAATCTGCGGAGGGAGTTGAAAGTCCGTGTTGCCTAACGACAGCCCCAAAACATCACTGCTCTAGAGGAGATCTACATGGAGGAATGGGCCAAAATACCAACAACAGTGTCTGAATAGCTTGTGAAGAGTTACAGAAAACGTTTGGCCTCCGTTATTGCCAACAAAGGGTACATAACAAAGTATTGAGATGAACTTTTGGTACTGACCAAATACTTATTTTCCACCATGAATTGCAAATACATTCTTTAAAAATCAAACAATGTGATTTTCAGTTTGTTTTTTCCCCCCCCACATTCTGTCTCTCATGGTTGAGGTTTAACCATGTTGACAATTACAGGCCTCTCTAATATTTTCAAGTGAGATAACTTGCGCAATTAGTGGTTGACTAAATACTTATTTGCCCCACTGTATGAGCCGCCATCCACCAAATGTGACACGAAAACTGCATTTGTTCATAGATAAACCACACCGGACTATAAGCCGCAGCTGTCCTCACTGTGTTATGGGAAATTTGGACTAAAAGATATTAACCGATAACACTTTATTTGACAGCGGTGAAATAAGACTGTCATAAGACGATAATAATTATATGACATGAAACTGTCATGAGCATATAGTCATATGCATATAGTGTCATCCGACGAATAATCTCACTTTTGTCTGGATGTAAAAGAGCCGAACTGGACATAAATTGAGTTAGTGAAAAAATCTGCCGGCATTAAGACAGTCTTATGACGCCGCTGTCAAATAAAGTGTTACCTATTAACCCCCCCCCCCCCCCCAAAAAAAAAAAAAAAAAAAAAAATCAACAAATAAGCCTCACTGGACAATAAGACTCAGGATTCGAAATGAGTGGACATAAAAAGTAGAGGCTTATAGTGCAAAAATTACGGTATTCGTCTGTTATCTATGTGTGTCTGTGTTCAAGGTAACTCAAGGACGAATAAAGGAATTATTATCAAATTTGCATGAGATGTCTGTAATGTGAAACAGAAGTACTTGAACCCTCACTCCATCCTAGTTTATCTTTGGTATCACAGATTTTTAAAAGGGACAAACAAAATCTTTATCATGTGCATACCAGCTGAAAGAATATTGTCTAATGAATTCTGTCATGCACGTTTATTTTTCTGATCTGTAATAGTGGAAAAAAATGCCAACAAAAGCCATTATTTCCTGGAAATTTTATTTTATTAATACCAGTACTACTTTACGGAATCAAATGTGAGTATCATTGATCAACTTGTGATGACTGATTAAGTTGTGATGTCATTAATACCCATTGACAATGCTCGAGTCGATCACTGTCTATGTATATCTGACATCACAAAATGGATGCGCCCTTAACCCATTTAATTTTAACTGCAATACATTATGCACTGCTGGCCAAAAGTATTGGCACCCCTGCAACTCTATCAGATAATGCTCAATTTCTCCCAGAAAATGATTGCAATTACAAATGCTTTGGTAGTAATATCTTCATTTATTTTGCTTGTAATGAAAAACACAAAAGAGAATGGGGAAAAAATTTTAAATCATTGTCGTTTTACACAAAACTTCTAAAAATGGGCCGGATAAAAGTATTGGCAACCTTTGAAAATCATGTGATGCATATCTAATTTGTGTAATTAACAGCACTTGTTACTTACCTGTGGCACATAACAGGTGGTGGCAATAACTAAATCACACTTGCAGCCAATTAAAATGGATTAAAGTTGACTCAACCTCTATCCTGTGTCCTTGTGTGTACCCCCATTGAGCATGGAGAAAAGATATAAGATCCAAAAAATGTCTGAGGACTTAAGAAGCAAAATTGTGAGGAAGCATGGGCAATCTCAAGGCTTCAAGTCCATTTCTACAGACCTGAATGTTCCTTTGTCTACCGTGCGCAGTGTCATCAATAAGTGTAAAGCCAATGGCACTGTGGCTAACGTCCCTAGATATGGACGAAAAAGAAAAACTGACAAGAGATTTCCAGAAAATGTTGTGCGGATGGTGGATAAAGAACCTCGACTAACATCCAAACAAGTTCAAGCCGTCCTGCAGTCAGAGGGTACAACAGTGTCAACCCGTACTATCCGTCGGCATCTGAATAAAAAGGGACTCTATGATAGGATACCCAGGAAGACCCAGCTTCTGATCCAGAGATATAAAAAAGGCAGGCTGGTGTTAGCCAAAACTTACCTGAGAAAGCCAAAAACGTTTTGGAAGAATATTCTGGTCAGATTAGACAAAAGAATTGCTTCTTGGGAAAAGGCATCAACATAGAGTTTACAGGGGGGAAAAAACGAGGCCTTCAAAGAAAAGAACACGGTCCCCGCAGTCAAACATGGTGGAGGTTCCCTCATATTTTGGGATTGCGTTGCTTCCTCTGGCACTGGACTGCTTGACTTTGTGCATGGCATTATGAAGTCTGAAGACTACCAACAAATTTTGCAGCATAATGTTGGGCCCAGTGTGAGAAAGCTGGGTCTCCCTCAGAGGTCATGGGTTTTCCAGCAGGACAATGACCCAAAACACACGTCAAAAATGACTAGAAAATGGTTTGAGAGAAAGCACTGGAGACTTCTAAAGTGACCAGCAACGAGTCCACACCTGAAACCCATAGAACACCTGAACACCTGAAAATGGCAGTTTGAAGAAGGCACCCTTCAAATCTCAGAGACCTGGAGCAGTTGGGCAAAGAAGAATGGTCTAAAATTCCAGCAGAGCATTGTAAGAAACTCATTGATGGATACCGGAAGTGGTTGTTCCCAGTTATTTTGTCTAAAGGTTGTGCTACCAAGTATTAGGTTGAGGGTGCCAATACTTTTGTCTGGCACATTTTTGGAGTTTTGTGTAAAATGATGATGATTTAAACCCCCCACCCCCCCCATTCTCTTTTGTGTTTTTCATTGCAAGCAGAAAAAATGAAGATATTACTACAAAAGCATTCATAATTGCAATAATTTTCTGGAAGAAATTGACCATTACCTGACAGAATTGCAGGGGTGCCAATACTTTTGGCCAGCAGTGTATATCACATAAAAATATTAGGGGCAACTGTGTTACGCAAATAGGTCATTTATAGGAGATGTTGACTGTGCCTTTCAACAATTCTACTCAATTGGTTATTCCAGTTTATGGGCAAACTTGACTTTTGAGTTCGAACTAGTGCTGGGCGATATGACGATATTTATCACTAAAATGAAAATAAATTATGTATTGCAATAAGATGTTTGTCGTCACTATTGTCAATTTTAGCTTTATACTATGAAAAACACTCTCCAGTGCTGATACTTCTTAAATGAGGGGTGTGATAAATCACCACACAACACAAATATATGGTGCATAGATAAAGCAATTAACTCATTGGTTGTTATCGACAATGATAGATGTCAAACCCATTTGAATTAGAGATAAGAATGCAAGCAAAATTAATTAAATCATCGTGCCTCGAATGAAAAAAAATCTAATGTAATATAATCAAGCAGAAATAAAAACAAAAACAAAAAAAACACAAAAAAAAAGCTAAGTCAACAAATTACGATATTGTTTGCTTGATGAATTTAACTACTTTAGTACACATTTGTTCATTATCCTTTTCTCCATGTTTACTATAAACGTTGTTAAAAACAGACGTTAACTCATTTTCTGCCATTGCCAAAATGTTTTTCTTTTGAGATTTATAAACTTTTTTAATATGTGAGAATATTTCAAAAGTGTACTTTTTTAAAAAATCCATAAAATATATGGAGGAACAAAAAAATTAAATGCTTTGTCATCTAACTATTCAAAATGTAAAGAACCTTGAAAATAACTCCAAATTGCTTAATGTACTTCTTGTGGAATCATAAAACACAAGATAATGTGGAACTATTTTCTAGTTGTTCTAATTGAACTCATTAGCTGCCATAGACGGCTGTAGACGTCGAATCCATTTAGACTGGGAGGGGCTGGCAGCTGGCCCAGTCCAAATGGATAAGACATCTATTGCCATCAATGACATTGAAACATAAGTCATTTTATATAGTGGATTTATACTTATTATGAGTTGGATTAACAAGAGTTCAATGAAACATTCTAAAGTCTTGAGGCATTTACTGTTCTTAGGGAAAAATATTTAGAACCCGAATAGAAACGGCAACCTGACAAAAAACAACTTTTAGTATTTCTAATAAAAATTTGGCAAAGCCTATAGTTAATCTAATTAGCGTTTGTAACTACAGCACACAAACACACACGTCAAGTCAGACATGTACTAAATATTTGTCCTCAATTTTCTTCTGGTGCTGCCTCTGTTCTGACTCACATCCAACAAGCGTGCTTTGCTTTGCATGTGATGAAGCCAGTTTTTCTCCTTCACACTAACCTGTTCAGTCCTGCCTCCAATCAGCGTGGATGCTTTTATAGTTGAGCAGGGAAAGTCTCACAACTTGAAAACTTCCACTTTTTGTTCACTTCAATCTGGTGGATTAAAAAAAAAGGACAATCCAGCTTCGAGATGAGCTTTAACAGGGTTCTCGCAGGTAGAGGTAGTCCTTTGGAGTGTTGCGCACCGTCAAGTAAAATGTTCCTCCTCCTGTCAAGGGAAACTGGAGCGCGTCAGCGGCTCCTCAAGCTGTTGTGGCTTCTCGCTCGCTTGTTCACTCTCCCCCCTCACGCACACGTCGCTCTCATGTGTCTTTTTGTTGCTCAGGGGGAGGAGAGAGGAGAAAAGAGGCAGGCAGGGATGGGGAGTGATTGTGGCTGAGGATCAGAATGGGGTGTGAGAGGAGAAAAGCAGGACTTAACTCACTTGACGGCAATAGATGTCCAATGGCAGTGAATTAGAATCTGTGAATTACAAAACCAATGAAATAGAAGATATGAGCTCTTTGAATAAGGAGTTTTTCAGATACGTCACGAAAAAAAATAAGTGGTGAGTTTCACATTTTGACAACATAAATGTAATTGAATATCAATTTTTCAATGTGATATACAGTATATAATATATAATGGTATGAAATTGACTGAGTTAAAACATTACAATTTTCATGTTACAATATGAAATTTCAACTGTTATGAAGTAAGGCTACATCAACTAATCGATTAAAATTGATTTATAAATTACTGGCCAACTACGTAATTTGATCATCGATTTTTGTCTAAAACTATGAGCAGTCCCGTTTGGGTCCTTGCTCGTGAGTAATGTGAGGCTGCGTGTGTGCGCCAGTGATTAGGGCAACAGAGAGAGAGTTCACTGCTACACCCAAGTAGGGTTTCTGAATCAATGTGTAAAGACAAATGGCGTACCGCACCCATGCTATTTTTAGACCGTGACGTCGCATCGTAAAGCGGAATGAAAGCCAAAGTGGGACATTATAGACCCGCCCTCGCATAGAAAGAACGTAATTTGTGCTACTTTTCGCCGGTAATCTTTCAAAAACGAACATGCTGATCACGCATTGCTTTTTTGGAACTTGTAGAAACGACTCTAGACATTACGATACATGAAGAATGTTTTCTTCATACGTTTCCGGAAACCAGAAACTCGGGAGGAAAAAATGTGAAGACTGAACCAACATGCATGGACTTTAACACCAGCTCGGTGAATCCATTCACATTTCATATGCAGTAAACATTTTGTTGGGTTGGCATGGTCTTTCAGAGGACAAAGAGGTAAGCCATTTCTATATTTTTAACTTAGTTTTTTAGCGTTAACTTAATTTTTTAGCGTAACGTTGTGCCGTACTGCTTCTGTCTGTCAATGAATGACCTGAAAAGAATTACAATGGTATCTAACTGCCACTGTTACGGTTTCTGTAAAACAACTTTAGTAAGGTGGAAGTGTAGGCAAGGCAAGGCAAATTTATTTATATAGCACAATTCAACACAAGGCAATTCAAAGTGCTTTACATCACATGAAGATCATAAAAATCACATTTAAATCAACACAACGTAGAAACGAAGACAAAAGATCGCATTTAATCACAGAATAAAAATAAATAAATAAAATAAAAATAAAACAAAAACTACTACTACTAATAATAATTGAAATCAGCAATGGAGATAAAAACAAGAGGAATAGAAAGCAGGTAGATTGAAATATATAGACAGTTATAGATATGCAGTGCTAAACAAAAGCGTTTTTAGCCCTGATTTAAAAGAGCTAACAGTTTGAGCATACTTCAGACGTTCGGGTAACTTGTTCCAGAGGTGAGGAGGATAATAACTAAATGCTGCCTCACCCTGCTTGGTTCTTGTTCTTGGAACATGCAGAAGACCGGTTCCAGACGACCTTAGGGGTCTAGATGTCTCATAGGACTCTAACAAGTCAAGCATGTATTTTGGTCCAAGGCCATTAAGTGTTTTGTAGACGAGCAGTAGTATTTTATAGTCTATCCTTTGACTTACTGGAAGCCAGTGTAGCGATTTCAAAACTGGTGTAATGTGGTCCAGCTTCCTTGTATTTGTGAGGACTCTGGCTGCAGCATTCTGTACCAGCTGCAACTTCCTGACTGATTTTTTATCAAGACCTGTAAATATACCGTTGCAATAGTCCAATCTGCTGAAAATGAATGCATGCATAAGTTTTTCCATGTCTTGTTGAGTCAGAAGCCCCTTAATTCTGGTTATATTTTTTAGGTGGTAATAAGTGGATTTAGTGACGGACTTTAAATGGCTATCAAATTTTAGGTCTGAGTCAATAATTACGCCAAGGTTTCTGACTTGATTTGTAGCTGTAAGTGACATTGTGCTAAGTTGGCTGCTTATCTTTGACCTTTCCTTTTTTGGCCCAAAAATGATCACCTCTGTCTGCACATTTAACTGGAGAAAAATTCTGGCACATCCATTCATTGATTTGATGAATGCATTTGCTCAGGGTGACTAAGGGACTATAATCATGTGGGGACACAGAAATGTACAGTTGTGTGTCATCTGCATAGGCGTGATAGGAGATGTCATACTGTTCCATTATCTGAGCTAACGGAAGCATATAGATGTTAAATAAGAGTGATCCAAGAATTGACCCTTGAGGGACTCCACACGTGAATTTGGTTCGTTCTGACTGATGGTTTCCGATTGACACAAAGAAATCTCTATCATGTAAATAGGATGTGAACCACTGAAGAATAGTGTCAGTAAGCCCTACCCACTGTTCCAATCTGCTGAGTAGTATGTTGTGATCAACCGTGTCAAATGCGACGCTGAGATCCAATAGTAGCAGAACAGATGATTTGCCTGCATCGGTATTCCGACGAATATCATTTAGGACTTTGATAAGCACAGTCTCGGTGCTGTGTTGTGGTCGAAATCCAGACTGAAATGAGTTAAAAAGATTGTTTTGCATCATATAATTCTGGATCTGTTCGAATACAACCCTTTCGATAATTTTCCCCAGGAATGTCAGATTTGATATTGGCCTGTAATTACTAATGGTTGAGGCATCCAGATTAGGTTTTTTTAGGAGAGGTTTTATTACTGCAGTTTTTAAAGTCTGAGGAAACTCTCCTGTTTGGAGAGAAGTATTTATAATCTGAAGTATGTCTGGGTCTATGCAATGAAAAACAGTTTTGAAAAAGTTTGAAGGAAGGATGTCAAGGTAGCAGGTTGTGGGCTTTAATTTCGACACAATTTCTGTTAAAGTGGCATAGTCCAAGAGGCTAAACTGTCTAAGATTGACGTGGGGGACATTTTGGGAGGCATTTAGTGTAACATTTGTTAATCTGGAGTTGCACACAGTCTGTCTAATCTTTAGTACTTTGTGTGTAAAGAATGCTGCGAAATTATTACAGGACACCTCAGATGCCAATTCCTGAGGTATTGATGCTTGTGGGTTTGTCAGTTTGTCAACAACAGAAAATAGTGTGCGGGTATTGTTAGTGTTTCTACTAATGATCTCTGAAAAATATGACTGTCTAGCATTTTTCAGTTCCTGGTTGTATTTGCGAAGACTGTCTTTGTAGATATCATAAAAAACTAGGAGTTTGTTTTTTCGCCATCTGCGTTCTACTCGTCTACAAACTTGCTTTTGTTTTATAGCTAGTATGGCATTTCTCCAGGGTGACCTCTTCTTTCTTGACAAAGATTTTGTCTTAATCGGGGCAATAGTGTCAATTACAGTCATCACACTGGAACTGAAACTATTTACAAGTTCTTCCACTGGAGCTATTGTAGGGGTTAATGGTGAGGCATAGGCCTGTGTGAATAACGCACAAGTGTTATCACTTATGTAACGCTTCCTAATCACCTCTGTTTCCCTTTTCAGAGGATGGACAGGGGTGGTCATTTTAAACATAATGCAGTAGTGATCAGACAGAGCAACATCATTCACTGTGACCTCAGAGATGTTAGGACCTTTGGATATTATTAAATCCAGTATGTGCCCTCTGTTATGTGTTGGAACTGTGACATGCTGAGATAAACCAAATGTATCCAAAATATTTAAAAGCTCTATAGCACATCCTTCTTCAGGATTATCAACATGAATGTTAAAGTCACCCACTAGAACAACACAATCAAAGTCCATGCAGACAGAAGACAGCATTTTGGTAAACTCATCAAAAAACATTGTGTTATACTTTGGTGGTCTGTAAAGTGTTACCAAGGCAGCTCTGCAAGGGCTTTTTAGCTGAATGACAATATATTCAAAGGAATCAAACTGACCACATGAAATATTTGTGCATTGGAAACTGTCCCTGATCAGACTGGCAACCCCACCTCCTTTCTTATGGGTTCTTGGCGCACTAAAGAAATTGAAGTTTGTGGGGGTTGCCTCAATCAGAACTGTCGAGCTCTTATCTTTATCTAACCAAGTTTCTGTTAGGAACATCATGTCAAGGTTATGTTTGCTGATAAAATCATTAATTAAGAAAGATTTGCCAGCTAAAGATCTTATATTTAGCAGAGCCAATTGGAGATGCCAGACTGGATTCACTGGTGAGTTTTGGGAATGACATACTATGCTTAACAGGTTGGCAGAGTTGATTGAACGTTTTTTATTTCTCACCAATATAGCCCTTTTTGTGTTGTTTATCACCACTGGGATTGTTGAGCATACAGACTGTACTCCATAGGGCCCCGGCTTTTGCTGGGACAGAACAGTGTGTGTAATGTTGTCACAGCCTGGACCCGGTGCATATCATATTGGTGTTGCAAACATGGCTTCCTCCATAGAAGGATAATACCGTGTAGTTCCAGAGTTGTAGTGCTTTGGCTTTGCCCGAGAGAATTCCAGGGGAGGCTGGTTGGTTTGTTGCCATCTTCCCCTGGCACCTGTCGGGTGTGACAGGTACAGGGTGGAAGCGAAGACATGAACTTGAGATCAAGAGACTGGTTAACCTTGCTATTTAGATCCATGGAGTCCAGACCAGGTTGACTCATTATTCCATCCAAACTAAGTCGTCGGCGGGGTGGCTTCCGGGACTGTGGGGATTTAGGCCTTGATGAGGCCTTAGCCTGACTGACTGGCGTCTTGGAGTGTGAGGATTTGAGGCTGGATGGGGCCTCGTCAGCAGAGGATTGCACGGTCAGGTGGTTCTCCTCCTGTTGAGCTGATGGAGCCGCTTCTTGGGTCTCGTCTGAAGGAGGTCGATCACCTGCTACCAGGGTCTCCTCCCGTTGAGGCAGTGGAGCCTCAGCAGAGGGTTGGTCACAGCCTGGCAGGGCTGGCTTAGTCACTTCTCCTTCAGCGATTGTAGGCTCCATTTTTGGAGGAGACGATCCTGCGTGCTCACCAGCCTCAAGGTTTATCAGATGGTTTGGGACAGCTTGCCTCCTTTCCTCGAGATAAGCAGACTGTCTGTGCCTCAAGAGATAAAACATGCTGCTGCTTAGTAACCGCACTCCTGACTTATTTAGGTGAAGGCCATCGTTTTTAAAGAGATGCCTGCGCCCTGAAAATATGTTGAAATTGTCAATGAAGTACATCGATTGTCCAGCGCATGTAGCTTTGAGCCATTTGTTGAGCATCATCACTCTGCTGAAACTTTCATCCCCCAGTCTGGGCACGGGTATGGGTCCACTGAAAAACACCTCAGTATTTAAAGTACTGACTTTGTTTATCAGTTCAGTGAAGTCTTGCTTTAAAAGCTCTGATTTTTGCTTCGCAATATCGAGTGCTCCTGTGTGTATTATCAGAGTAGTGGCTGTTGGATGCTGAGCAGCAATGCTCAGGATACTAGCTGTGATATCAGACACAGTTGCTTTATTAAAACAACATACTTTGGTATTGTTGCTACAAAAGTGTTTTATCCCATTCACAGCAATGTCGCCCACTATCAGAGTGCGGGCCCCAGTGGGTCGCTTTCTCTGTAGCCTGTTAGCACATGCATTAGCATCGTACCTCTCTTTCGAGCTGGGTGTTCCAACTTTCCCGGGTTCAGGAGTCTCGGAGAGTGGCGTAAATCTATTTTCCAGTAGAATTCCAGCAGCTTGAGGCACTTTGCTTTGACCCTTTGTTGTTGCCTTGATCTGTGATAATTTCTTTTCTGGTGCCGGAGTAGATGACGCAGTCTTCTGCAAATATATTATAGAATTAAGATTTGTTATCAATGAAAAATTAAAAGTGTTCGTTGGCTGTCACTGAGTACCATTTGCGATCGCTACACAAAGCTAACTAAATTACCCCCAAGAACGGTCAGAGACGTAGGACAACCACAGGATATATAAGAAGGTTGGTCATTGTAATTTCAAGACCTTTTGTAATACTTATTTCACGGCCCATGTCCACATGTCTCTGTCTGTTGCCGTGATGACCCTTTGTTCGCCATTAAAAGGAAATATTTTTTTTCAGAGACTCAGGCAGCTTATAGAGCCACAAAATTTGCCACACTTGGTCGAATTGGCCCAGTTAGAAGATTCATTTTGGTTTTGAATAAGGGCTTGGCTGCACAGCTCAGTAGCGCCTCCTTTTTGGTAGTACTCTTTCCAATAAGGGTTTTTATCTATTAGGTGTGTGAATTTAAAGAGGCGACTTTCGAGCATGTGAGGTTCTAATGGGATGATTAGAGAGGACGATCTGCCACCACCCTGACCTGCACACTGTCCGAGTTGCGTGACGTCCGAGTTGCGCAAGATTGCGAGGGCCCGTTCAGTCCTGCTTGCAGGCCTAGTTTTATTATTTTTTTCATGGCAAATGAAAACGGCCAATTTGGAGGCCTGAACGTGCATGAAAAGTCACCAAAATTTGCACATACGTGCGGAAAATTGTAAATTTCGATAATTTTACAACATTGAAAAAAAATGTAACAAAATGGCTCAGTGGCGCCCCCTTTGAATTTTAAAATTGGCCTATAACATTAGGGTCTGTCAGCGTAGAGCAATGAAATTTGGGGAGTCTATACCTTGTCCAAAACCGCTCCAAAAAAGCATTGGCACCCATATTCCAAACCCAACAGGAAATCGGTTATTTTGGATCGAATATGAAATTTTTATCGATTTACAGGGTGCACATTTGAGGCCTTTCCGCCGAGGAAGTTAGTTGGATCATCTTCAAAATTGGTGAGACTGTTCAGGAGACATATGAGATCTTAAGTTTTTAAAATGGTGCATTTTCATTCACCGGTCTGACCTGGGCGTGGTGCCAAAGTCAGCCATTTTTTCGGCAAAATGACAAATTCAGTAAATGACTAATAGTTCCTCGACACAACGTTCAACGTTGTATGTGCGGTATCCCACCCTTAACACGAGGGCATTGAAATATTACCCATTAGGCCTAGCGCCCCCTAGTGAGAACAGGAAATGCCTTTTTTTACGAGACAGGTTCCTTCTCCAAGGGAAAAAAATCTGTTGACCTCAAACCTGCATCAGGGGAGCCTTAAGACCTGTGTTCAGGTGCTTGATGAAAAATATTGAGGTTTCGTTGAAGCGGAGGGGTCCAAACATGAAAGTGAAAATAACCGTCAACAATTTGTCTCGCAAAATACTTTGAACAGTCATAACTCGGCAGATATACAACATATCTGCGCCAAACTTCCCGTGCTTGTTTAGAGTCATACCCTGAAGGGTCTTGTAGGGGTCATTTGCATCAACTCTACAGTGCCAACTAGTGGCGACAGAAAGGAGTTTTTTTTTCCTATTGGGTTTTTTCAACGTAAGCAATGAAATTTGGGGAGTCCATACCTTATGCAAAACTGCTCCAAAAAGTCTCTTGCACCCATTTTCCAAATCCAACACAAAATCAGGTATTTTGGATCGAATGGGAAATTTTTATCCATTTGTAGTATAGTTTACATTTGGAGGCCTGAACATGCACGAAAACTCACCAAATTTTGCACATACATGCGGCTTTGCGTGGATTTCGATAATGTTGCGACGTTACAAAAAAATGTAACAAAATGGCTCAGTGGCGCACCCTTGAATTTTTCAAAAAGGCGTTTCCTATTAGGTTTTTTAAACGTAGAGCAATGAAATTTGGGGAGTCGATACCATGTGCAAAACTGCTCCAAAAAGTCTCTTGAACCCATATTCCAAACCCAACCGGAAATCGGGTACTTTGGATCGTATGTTAAATTTTTATCAATTAACAGGGTGCACATTTGAGACCTTGTCACAGAAGGAGTTAGTTGGATCATCTTCAAAATTCGTGAGACTATTCAGGAGACATAGGAGATCTAAAATTTTCAAAATGGTGCGTTTTCATTCATGGGTCTGACCTGGGCGTGGTGCCAAAGTCGGCCATTTTTTCGGCAAAATGACAAATTCAGTAAAAGACTAATAGCTCCTTGACACAACGTTCAATCTTTTTCATATCTGGCATGTATGTGCGGGATCCCACCCTTAACACGAGTGCATTGAAACATTACCCATTAGGCCTAGCGCCCCCTATTGGGAACAGGAAATGCCTTTTTTTACTAAACAGGCTCCTCCTCCAAGGAAAAAAAATATATTCACCTGAAACCTGCATCAGGGGAGCCATAAGACATGTGTTCAGATGCCTGATGAAAAATACTGAGGTTTGGTTGAAGCAGAAGAGTCCAACAGGAGAAGTGAAAATTGTTGAGGTGGTTGCAGCTCAACGTTGCATTCGTAGGAAGAATTGACTGAGAATAAGTTGTCTTTTAGCCAAAACTCGGCGTATTTAATTTCCATTGACATGCGGATACATCCTCTCTCATTGCTGTCTTCACAGGCAATCCCACAAATCAAAGTCATCAAAGTCAAACAAGTAATAAAAGTAGCACTTTAGACAATTATGTCCCATTCTGCCATCTTGTGGCGAAAAGATAATATGTCAATAATAATAGGCAATAGGAACATTATTTCAACATCAACTGAGGACACATTTATGAATACAAAACATTTCCTCCACCGTTTCTCTCAACAAAAATGACTGAAGCCATTTCGTCTCACCACAAGTTTTAAACAGTCATAACTTCTATAACATATCTGCGCCAAATATCACGTGCTTGTTGAGTCATACTCTGAAGGGTCCTGTAGGGGTCATTTGCATCAACCCTACAGCGCCAACTAGTGGCAATAGAAAGTCAGTCGTTTTTCCAATACATGTCCAGTTCTTTTCAGGTTGGTCATCGTAGTTTCAAGACCTTTTGAAATACTTATTTTACGGCCCATGCCCACATGTCTCTGTCTTTTGCCGTGACGATCCTTTTTTGTAGAACTCTCTCCAATAGGGGTTTTTATCTCTTAGGTGTGTGAATGTAAATGGGCGACTTTCGAGCATGTTAGGTTCCAATGCAATGATTAGAGAGGACGATCTGCCACCACCCTGACCTGCACACTGTCCGAGTTGCGTGACGTCCGAGTTGCGCTAGATTGCGAGGGCCCGTTCAGTCCTGCTTGCAGGCCTAGTTTGGTGTTGGAATCCTAAATTTATTACATTGAAACAAGTCATGCTAAAACCTGCTAGGTATCACTTCAAATGTGAAATTTATAACACAAAATCAATCACATTAAAGAAATTCACTACATAGTGTGATGATCACCCCCAAATTTCATGCTTTACTATTATTTATTATTTTTTTTTTTTAACTCCGCTAGTTGGTGAAACCTAGTGAAAGCTGATATACAGTGGTACCTCTATATAAGAAGTTAAATCGTCCTGGAACGGTCGAAATGGTCGTATGTCGAGCAGGATTTACCATAAGAATACGTTATAAATGGTAAATGGTGTTATACTTATATAGCGCTTTTCCACCTTTCAAGGCGCTCAAAGCGCTTTACACTATCTCAACATCTACCTACTGGTGATTGCATTAATTCGTTCCACAGCCCAACAACTTACACTAAATCCTTAATAAACACTGCTGGTACTATTACAAATGGCAATTACACGTAGCAAAACAAATAAATTATTGATTAATAATTCCTGTAATAATTTAACGAATCTACGAATTCTAATGTGGCAGATGTGTTTTGCGTGCTGTACCTGAATGCACCGCGTCGCTGAGTGCAGCCTTTGACACAATCGACCATAATATCTTATTGCAGAGACTAGAATGTGACGTAGTCGTTAGATGAGCAGCCCTCTGCTGGTTTAAATCATATTTATCTAATAGGTACCAGTTTGTCAATGTAAACCAGCAATCATCACCGTACTCTAGAGTTAGTTATGGTGTGCCGCAAGGGTCGGTCCTCGGGCCCATCTTGTTTACGCTGTATATGCTTCCTCTAGGTAATATCATCAGAAAACATAGCATTAACTTTCATTGTTACGCTGATGACACACAACTGTATTTATCAATTAAACCTGAGCAGATCAAGCAAGTGGATAAATTAAGCACCTGCGTCCGAGATGTAAATACCTGGATGAGCACTAACTATCTTCTACTTAACCGTGAAAAGACAGAAGTCCTTATAATAGGCCCGAAAAGTGTGAGAGACACCTTAAACTGCCCAGATAGTCACTCTGGACAATGTAAGTGTAGCCTCCAGCACCACAGTTAAAAACTTAGGAGTTCTATTTCACCCAGACTTATCGTTTAAGTCTCATATTAAACAAACCTGCAGAACGGCCTTTTTTCACCTGCGCAACATAGCCAAAATTAGAAATATTTTATCTAAAAACGATGCAGAAAAATTAATTCACGCCTATGTGACATCTAGATTGGATTACTGTAACTCCCTACTTGCAGCTTGTCCTAAAAGTTCTCTAAAAGGTCTTCAGCTAGTCCAAGACGCAGCAGCAAGACTTTTAACAGGAACTAATAGAAGAGAGCATATCACCCCTGCACTCCAGGCCCTTCACTGGCTTCCAGTCGAGTTTAGAATTAAATTTAAAATCCTCCTTCTTACATATAAGACCATTAATGGGTTGGGGCCATCTTATCTCACCGATGCTCGGGTTCTATACCCCCCCAACAGAGCACTTGGCTCTCAGAATGCAGGTCTACTGGTAGTTCCCAGGGTTTCTAAAAGTACTGCCGGAGCTAGAGCCTTTAGCCACCAAGCCCCTGTTTTATGGAATCGGCTTCCAGCTAGTATTAAAGAAGCCAAGACAGTCTGCACATTTAAGATTAGACTAAAAACGTTCCTATTCGACAAAGCTTATGGTCAGGCTAGTTGAAGTCGGACTACACTCACAGTTCAGTCTAAGCTGCACTAGAAGCTATAATGCTGGGGGAAGTACAGCTACTGAGTTCTATCTCCTTTTTGTCACTACCTACCACTTGTCTTACTTTATTTCTATTTTCCAATGTCAATATCTAGTTGACTAGTCTCTTCATCACTAGTCACCCGGTGTCCCTTGGGAGGGGCTATTTTTCAGCTGCAGCCTCCTGACTATCCGGACCCCTGGCTGGATGGACGTCCTCGTTGACCCCCCCCCCCCCCCCCCCCCCGTCTCATCTGGCTAGATGGACCTCTTCTTGTTCCTTTACTCTATTGCATCTTTACAAACTGTAACCCCATCTGCTAATTCCCATTAGCAGTCCTGGTGCATCCTGTCTATCCGTCCTGGGAGTGGATCTCTCTTGACTGTGGAACTCCACAAGGTTTCTCATTTTCTCCCAAAGAGCTTTTGGACTTTTTCCTTGCTGACATGGAGGGTCCAAGGATGGGGATGCCCAGGACTTTAACTTTATTTATTCATCTTTATTTAGTTCATTTGCTGTTTCTGACTTTGTATCATATTGCCTCTGCGAAGCCCTTTGAGACAACCTTGTTGTGATTTAGGGCTATACAAATAAAATTGAATTGAAATTGAATTGAATTGTAACAGAGAGTGAGCGGTGCGGCTGAGAGTTTACATTCACTTTTAATGTTTAGTTGAGAACACAGTCAAATGCGGCGGACAGTAGGCGTGTTGTGTTCTGAAATAAATGGTAAAATCTGACGAAGCTGGGGATTTCTTTGGCGATGTTACCACAATAATAATTGTCCCCTTAGCTTATATAGACTGGCGAACGGAGGTTGTTGGAGGGCCGTGGAGATCGTAGACGTTCTATGATTGTATTGTTGAGCCATTTCACGGATGCGGACTCCACGCTCATATTTTTCTATCATTTGCATCTTCATTTCAATGGTAAGCGTCACCCTTTTCCTTGTTTCACCACCTGTACCAACCTTTTTGAAACTGTTGTTGATTTCTCTCACATGACAATCCGCAATGCGTCCGTCTGCGGCGCTGTAATGTCATCGTAGTTCGAGTATGTCGTCGGATGTAGAAACAAATGGCGAGTCAAATTTTACGTCGGATGTCGAGAAGATTGTATGTCTATGTTTGTATTCAGGATAATTTAAGAACAAATAAAGGGATTATTATCAAACTTGCAGGATGTTTATGATATGAAATGGAGAAGGTAGAACTTTAGGGTAATGAAGTCAAAGGTCACGCAGATCAAAAAAGGGAATTTGCAATAAAAAGGCTAATCTGCTATTAAGTTAACTCAAATTTGCTATGTAGGTGATGCGATGAGAAGAGAAAGGGTCTAAGGTCATAGGTCAGAAAAATGGCGATGCTTTGAATTTGGCTACTTAGGTCTGCTCTCTCAGCGTGCTCCTCTTGTTCAAAATTTTATTTTTTAACTCTTCAGACCTCCTAGATGTTGCTAGGGGATTATACAACATTGATAATGGTTTCCTTGGAGGCAAAGGCCAATATCAGCTGGGGGAAAAAAAAAAATCTAGCATTTTTCACCACTGCTCTCCACCTTGCACACAACGACGAGGCACTCCCTGGACGGCAAACACCACCGCGCACAAAGGCTGGGTAAACAACTCTCCAGCGAGGACCCACTCACCTAGCAAAAGGCAAGAGACAAATGCAGGGAGGATCCCCGTTCTGCGGCTCTATTAATAGTAGCTGCGACAACAATGGCCGCCGCTCAAGTGGGTGACAGGCAGGAATGTACAGTCAGATAATAAGATGGGCTCAAAAGGAATAGGAGCAGGTGAAAGGGGAGAAAAACAAGTGAGTGTTGTTTTGTTGGGAGGATTTTAAACAGAGCGTTGGCAGTAAATTATCTTTCAGTGGTATTGACGGCGATAGATGTCCAATCTGTTTTGACTAGAATAAGTGCTGCCAGTCCTCCCAGTAAAATTGAATGGGACGTCTATGGGAAGCCACTCAAATCGTTGGACTTAGTAGTACAAAAAAATTAATACATTTTAAGAAATTCTTAAACTGCCAACTAAGTTAAACTATTTAAAAAACTTGATTATTAGCAATTATATATACTGTATTGGCCCGAATATAAGTCGGTGTTTTTTGAAATTGAAATAACACTAAAAAAGAGGGGGTCGTCTTACATTCGCGGCCTAGACACCATTCATGACGCAAGATGGCGCCAGATATCATAGAAGCGATGTTCTGTCATGACAGATCTCAGCTACTCTCCCTATTCACGACGGAGTCTAATATCATTGAAGCGATGTTCTGTCATGACAGATCTCAGCAACTCGTTTTAGTTTAACCAGTTTGCATTATTTTATTGCAATTTTTTTCCTTATTCAGATTTGTTTCAAGACTAGTTACAGTTAGACTTCACTTTGATGGTTAATGCAGTTATTGCAATTTTGTTTTATCACAATAGATTGGTTTATTTACATTTCAAAAACCAGAAGCCATTCATTTACGAATGTGATTGCACTTCAGTTTACATATATAAATGTTCAGATATTAAGATTTGGATGAGGCAAAATAAAATGCTTTTTCTCTCAAATATATTGTTATAATCATTTGTTTCGGATGTACTGTAATTATTTCCTGTATAAAAAATAATTTGGTTTTCAAAAAGCCTTTTTATAAACTTAAGTCTTGAAAAAGAGGGGGTCGTCTTATAATCAGGGCCGTCTTATATTCAGGCCAATACGGTATATACTGTATATAAATGATTAACAAATAATATATATATAATAATTTGTTGTATTATTTTAGACAAATTTGTAAACGAACGCAGTATTGATAAAAAAAATAAATTCTTGAAATCAAAATGAATAAAAACAAACAGTTAAGAGTAACATTCAAAAGTGTATTTTCCCACCTCCGTGAAGTTGGCCCCTCATCATTGTATAAATATGATGTCAATCATTTGTGCTACGTTTGTGCTGTAAAAAAAAAATTTTTGTGCTAGCATTTTTAAGATATTTACAGTTCTTTTATAGGTTGATCTGAGGTAAACCAGCTCCCAATTTTGATTAAAAATGGCTGAAAATGGTGTCAATCGTTTATGCTTCATTTGTGCTGCAAGTCACGTCATCACGCGTAGTTAATATCTCAAGCTGCCCGTTGACTGTAAAATGGACCCGAAGGGAGGCCATTTGTTTGTGGTACGTTTCGCTAGTTGTTGGGAACACACCTCTGTTATTGAAAGAGTTGGTACGCTCTGTCAGCCGTGGGAGTTGGATATGGAAAAGCGGCGAGTGACATCATCTCTTGAAATTAATATCTCAATATCAATAAAACGATAGCAGCACAAACAAAATTTTTACAGCACAAACGAATGGCAACATTTCGGGTGCATTTTGCAAGAAATGGGGGGGCTGCGTGACCTCATCACTCGAATATCTCAAAAACGATAGCAGCACAAACAACTTTTTACAGCACAAACAATTGACATTTTTATCTAAATTTGCATATGATGGCGGGGGGGGCAACTTCACGGATGTGATTACCCCAAATAGTATTATACTACATGCATGCCATTATCGGTGATAGAAGTCCAATTCATTTCAATTTGGAGGACATCCTGAATATTCATCTTTTAGTGCCATTGCCGGCGCCAGACGTCCAATCCATTTTGACTGGGTGGAGCGAATGACGTCTAGCACTGTCAATGGCAGTCAATGAGTTTCATCTAAATTAGAATTCCAAGTTCAGTTTAATTAAGTACAACTGACGAACTTGATAACTCAAGTCAAAGGTAAAATACTAAAATAATAACTCAAAATGACAAGTTACTTAAGTCCGCTTAAGAATTTGGAACTGGGTCTACTTAAAATTTTGAAGCGGAAGTTCTGAATTTTTAACATTAAGCTTAATCTTCGAGTTAGTGGGGGTTTAATTAGTTGGTGGAGTTGATTTCAACAAATTCCGTGCAGTTTGTAAGTTGTTAGTTTCAGGGCTCCGGAGTGGCTAAGCTAGCGCGAGTCAATAGGCTCGTCCTAGCATTCCCAAAAAAAAAACAAAAAACGATACAAATCTACGAACAGATCCTACATAGTCAAATCAATTCAAAATGCAGATCATTGTTCCAAAACACTCATGAGGCCAAAACAATGTCACCAAAAAAAAAAAAAAAAAAAAAAAAAAAAAAAAAAAAACTGCAGGACTATTTTTTTAGATGCGTAATATGACCACAACAGAGAGCAGTGCTTCTTCCACTCGTGCTCATGCTGCACTCGAGGAAGGTGGGAAGTCGGATTTATCGACGCTCGGAGGGTACCAGTCGCGTCCTCAAAGGGTTCCAATCAAACAGCAAGGATGGCTGATCGCGACAAGTTGTTTTTTATTTTGGCCATCACAAGACATTTTGACCTCCAGCAAACCTGTCTTTTTGTAAGCGATCAAATAGTGGAGGCGTTCCAATGATATTTTTCCAGATCAGAGTTTGGAGACTGACTTCCCACCTTCTCCGAATCCAGCATCAGTCTGCTGAGTAACCCGACGGCCGGCAACATTGCAAAATGTGCATTTAGAGGCTGTGGAAACAGAAGAAATGGGCAAAGCCAAGTTTGAACAAATTTACCTTATGAAGAACGGGGAACAATATAAACTGGTTACTTGCTGCTGGCTATGACATAAAAAAAAATTAGCGGTGAAAAAAAATGTCACTCCGCCCTGCTCCTCTGCAAAGCTTCTGGATTACAAATGTTGCCGTTTATACTGTAGTTATTGACATGCAATGGTAAAAGTCAATATCTTTATCCTGAAAACAGTCAACACTATTGATTGCATGGGTCATTGATGATTTTCATGTGTGCATATTTGTTTTGATTGGCATGCTAGAATGGCCTAATTGATTTGCGCTAGTTTAGCTAGTTTAAACTAAAAAATAACTAACAAACTACACAGAATTTGTTGAAATCAACTCCACCGACTAATTAAACCCTCGCTAACTTGAAGATTGAGCCTAATGTCAAAAATTCTAACCTTTCCCTTTAGGTTAGCACGACTAATAGGAAGTTTGTATACAGTGTACTAGTATCCTGTCAGAACTAGTTCCAGGGTGGACCGGTAGTCAGGAACTGTTTCCCTTTCTAGACTACGGCACAAGCCTAAAAATAAACGCAAAGGTATGGAAAGACACCAGTTGCAGCAGAGGCCATGACATGTAAAAAGTGAGTCAACATCATCCATCAGTGTGAGCCATGAACTTGCTAAGTGTTGTTTGAGGCTTTGGAGCGTGACAATGTTTGTACACTTGCCTCACACGTCACACAGCTCTTATATGGAAGCCTTGGAAGAATGTTAAACTCTTGCATAACTTAGTAGGTAGGTTGACCAGATATTTTGATATTTTTAAATAATACAGTAGTACTGGACTTGGCATCGAATGATCATGTTTCAGTGCCATTGATAGCAATATGTGATTGCTGCCAACCCCCCAGGCAAAATTGGATTGGACATCTATCGCTTTCAACGGCAGCCAATAGGTTAGGATATAATTTCATTCAATCTGAAACTTATGTTAAAATGATGCGTGGAAAACAGGAATCTTTCAAATTTTCAGTCTTCCAGAAGGGTTTTCCTAATCTGTGGTAACTTTTGTCCATTCATCCAAAGGAACATTTCTAAGGTCAAATGTGACTGATGTTAGACCTGATAGGCTCACAATCAGTTGTAGTTCTTCCTAAAAGGGGTCCTAGACCATTCTAGTAGCCAAATTCCCACTTGCTCTCTTTGATGATGCACGATCCATGATATTTTTACTCCAATGCTCATTGCCATTCCTCCCAGTTCAAATGGATAGGACGTCTACAGACATCAGTGTTAGTAAAACATGTTCACTGACAGTTACAACACTTCTTGTATGGGACCGTTAGTGGTTCAACCCAGCATTAAATAGCACTAGTGTAGAAAGGCTGATTTTTTTTCTGTTTTCCTCACCCTTCTTTTCATAAGGAGTTGAGTTTCAAGCCTGGGGGTCACGGTCTCTTGGTTGCAAGTCTTCTGAGAGGAGGCGGGGTGGGGTACTTGTCGCCCAGAATAAAAGGCCCCCCAGCTGAAGAGGCGCAGGCCCGTCCGTACGGCCGTGTGCTGGACTAACACTTGGCCGGCCCGCTGCCTCCAGGACATCCCAGGTGGCGAATAGCAGCCGCCGCTGCAAAATCCCACCCACTGGAGCTGGGAAAGCTGTTGGGGAACCAGACCTTTCAGGCGTGACATTTTTTTTGGAATGGGAGGTGGGGGGGGGGGGGGGGGGGTCCATCACTCTATAAACAGCAGAATAGGTTGATCCAGAAGTTAGGAAGTACACAAGCTGAAAAATCCACTCAAGTAAGAGTAGACTTTTTACTCACTTCAAATTAGGCCTGAACGATATTGGAAAAAAACTATTGCTGCGATTTTTGGGGGGTTTGCGATATATTGCGATATTATATTGCGATATTAAATATATATATTTTTTTTAAAGAAATTTTTACTAGATGACTTGAATAGCCATTTGGAAAGACTTTGGATCACTCATCATGACCACAGTGTGCAGTATTCCATCGTTTTTCGCGGTTAATAGGGACCAGTACCCGCCGCGGTAAGTGGAAAAACCGCGAAGTAGCGCATACTCCCCCATTTTTGTGTGTGTCTGTGTGTGTGCGCGCTCAATGTATTTATTCAGATCTAGCACTGGAAAGAGATACATATAAGACATGTTTTTTTCTCACTTTTTTTCCCCCAAAAGTATTAGTTTAAAAAATGAATATATATCTATATTTTAATAAAGAATTTTAAAGCACTTCATATGTAATAATTATGATCAGTTTTAAACATAACCGTCCCACCGAATCACTTGTAAACAAGAATAAAGTACTGTAGTCGAAAAATGCTTGGCTTTATTAAATGCTTTTGTTTACCTAACATGGCTGTGACTCTTGGAGTGACATGTAGAAATTACAAACTCCTCATAATCACTTCTGGCGTTTATTTTATATGTCTCGATGTCTTGAACGTCTCCACCCCACCCACCCCCCACAGACACACACATTCATTCCAGCCCGCGCTTCCTTGCAGAAACTGTTTAACAAGTTAAACGATGATTGACAGATTGCTGCCCGTGTGACGTCGGCTTCTTTGACCAGATCAAAGACATTGTTAACTTTACTAAGCAAGTGCCGCAGTGACAGAGTGGAAGAGGGGGTGAGGGAGGCTGTGCGAGCGAATGAAGCAGAACAAAGGTTTTTGGATTGAAAAAAAATAATAATTTTTTTTTAAACTATCGCACGTCCTTGCGATGGGACTATTGCGCATGCGCACATCGCGATGGTGATGTTTAAACGATATACCGTCAAAGCTTACTTCTAATTAATTGGACGTCTATCGTGGTCAATGGCAGCCAATGAGTTCATGTAAAAGGTATACAGTGGTACCTCTACTTACGAACGTCTCTAGAAAACATAATTTTCAGGTTAAGACACGACTAAATGAGAAAATATTGCCTGTTGTGACAAAAGAAATGTAAGGCTACGACAGGCAAAAATACTATACAATACTGTAAAAGATACGTACGTACACTGTACGTACACTGCTGGCCAAAAGTATTGGCACCACTGCAACTCTGTCAGATAATGGTCAATTTCTCCCTGAAAATGAAAATGCAATTACAAATGCTTTGGTAGTAATATCTTCATTTATTTTGCTTGCAATGAAAAACGCACAAAAGAATGAAAAAAAAATCATTATCATTCTACACAAAACTCCAAAAATGGGCTGTATTTGCACCCTCAGCCTAATATTTGGTAGCACAACCTTTAGATAAAATAACTGCAAACAACCGCTCCCGGTATCCATCAATGAGTTTCCTACAATCCTCTGCTGGAATTTTAGACCATTCTTCTTTGGTCAACTGCTCCAGGTCTCTCAGATTTGAAGGGTGTCTTCTCCAAACTGCCATTTTCAGATCTCTCCACAGGTGTTCTATGGGATTCAGGACTCGTTGCTGGCCACTTTCGAAGCCTCCAGTGCTTTCTCTCAAACCGTTTTCTAGCGCTTTTTGAAGTGAGTCTTGGGTCATTGTCCTGCTGGAAGACCCATGAGCTCTGAGAGTTCATGGGTCTTCCAGCATTATGCTGCAGCATTATGCTGTAAAATTTGTAGTCTTCAGACTTCATAATGCCATGCACACTGTCAAGCAGTCCAGTACCAGAGGCAGTAAAGCAACCCCAAAACATCAGGGAACCTCCGCCATGTTTGACATTGTGGACCTTGTTCTTTTCTTTGAAGGAGTCTTTTTTTCCCCTGTAAACACTATGTTGATGCTTTTTCCCTCTGAGACGAAACCTCTACTTTCGTCTCATTTGACCAGAGAACATTCTTCCAAAACGTTTAGTTTTATATAGTTTATATTTAGTTATTAAAAAGATTCATTGGTATAAATATATCAGTTTTACAAATTGTTACATTTGACATGATATGGAAATGTGTCTACATTGATGCATTTTGTCCACTTCCAAAACACCAGGATTTAAGCAATACTGAAAACAGCATATTTCACCTAAACTGCTTGGAATTTAACATTTTGTAACTGAAAAACTATAGCCAATTGACACTTTTGACCTCATTTTTCTTTTTTAGTGACCCAAATTTCATAAAGTCATGCTCGTAGACCAGTGTTATCAATAAAACAATAAAAATATTTTTAATGTTATTTAACTCATTGCCTGCCATTAACAACAACATTTAATTCATTTTTTATTTTATATTAATATGCTACCTAATGTAAGTAGCATTGCTGTCTAGATATGACTACTCTCACTGTGGGGCCACCATACGGGGAGGAGATCCACCTGTTATTGGTGAAGGATAAAGAGGGAAGATAGGTCAGATAAAGTGAGATATAAGATAAGTGTGGTCACGTAAAAAGAATGCTTAGTAATGTGTAGTGGGCAGAGGTGGGTGGAGTAGCCAAAATTTTTTAAATCAAGTAAGCATAGTGTTACCTCTACATAATATTACTCAAGTAAGAGTAAAAGTAGTCATCCAAAAAATGTACTCCAGTAAAAAAAGTATTTGGTAAAAAGAATACTAAAGTAATGAGTAACATTGTGAGTAACTGCTTACAATGTTTGATTTTTAATACAATGGTACTTTTTTTTCCCTCAGCACAAAGTTATCTATATGAACTGTTATTATTATACTGCACAATAACCTATGACGTAACTTAGATAACATTAAGCCTAATACAAAAAAACAAAAATTTATAATATTGGTTTCCGGCAAGAGAGAGAAAATCTGCAGAAATTAAACACAATTCGTCCAAAGACCATGAGTGCCCTGTAGTGCAGAAAATAACTCCTAGTTTGAATAGTTGAATGGTGAATTGTTCCTTCATAGTTCCTATTATGAAATTAAAAGGATCATATCTCCGGTTTTCCAAAGTGCCAAATAAAAACTGGGAGAGAGGATAAAATCCGCGCTTTCGAGTCATGTTGGGGGAGGCGCTCCATATCAAATACAGAATTTTTTACGATGCTTTAAAGACGCCATGTGATTGAACAGTTTGGCGTAATCGTAGAACGGCAAGCTTGAGTCTGATTGGTATAATGGAGTCATGTGATTATTGTTGCGACGTCTCATTGGTGAAACTGGTAGAGCTACTGTTGGCATCACTGGAGGAAAAAAACAAAACAAAAAGTAAAATATGTCCAATAAAGAGGAAAAAAATGTAACGATTAGTGTAGCCCGAAGTAGCGGAGTAAGACTAGCGTTTCTTCTTTCCAAATCTACTTATGTAAAAATTATGGCTTCGTAAAACCACTCAGAATTTTTCTCAAAAAGTTACTCAAGTAAATGTAACAGAGTAAATGGAACACATTTCTACCCACCTCTGGTGGAGGGGAACTCTGTTTTCGGACAAATAACCTGCAAATCCAATTCATTTAAAGTGGGAAGAGTGGCTGTGAATGCTCATCTTTCAATGCCATTGACAACGTCTCCCAGTCAAAATGAATTGGACGTCTAGCATCGTCAGTGGCAGCCAATGAGTTAAATTAGTACTCTATGAAGGGTTAAAGTAATAGGAGAAAAATAATACTGTAGATATTCAAAATATTGTCATCTTCATAAAACTTGTTGCAAATCTTGAAACGTATGCTAAAAATGTTTGTCTACACATATTGTACCGCCATGTGTTCAACTCATTGGTTAAGCAGGGGTTTTCAACCCAGTCCTCAAGGCACACTGTGGGTCCTGGTTTTTGTTCCAGCCGATCCAGCAGAGACAGTTGAACCAATGAGGCTTCTGCTAAAACAAGCCACACCTGACTGCAATCAACTGATTGCACTTGTAAAACACCAGATTGGGGAAAAAGTGTTGTCATCTTGTTTGGTAAGAATGAAATCCTGCACCCACAGTGTGCCTTAGTGGAATAGGTTGGGAACCCCTGGGTTAAAGCGTGCGAGTATTTATGCCACATCAGGAATCCTTCATTTTTTTTCTGCACAAAAGTATTATTCGAGTTAAATACAGCCACTATTGGTCCAGCCCTACTTTAATAAGACCCCGAGCGTCTCGTCCTCCCTCACCTCCCAGCGATGCAGCCAACTCACAGCTGGACAAACCACTTGACACTCTTCTGGTTTGTTTAAGACTTCGACATGTGCAAGTATGTGACCGACAGCTAGACTTTCACGGCTGCAGCTGACAAGTTGTGCGTTTATAGTGTGCATGTAGTGTGTGGAACAGGTCTCAAATGGGTCCCTCAAGGCCACAAACATGAAACCAGACCTACCTAACTGGACACAAGGATGTGGGCAGGCACAAAAGTGTTTTTCCCCACCCACTGCCGGCCGTCCCAGTTCAAACTGTTTTGAAACGTCATCCGAATGGAAAGCAAATAAGAGAAACTCATTCCATTACAAACTTTTTTATTGAGTCGCAAAGCAATTTACACTTGGATTTGAACGGACAGTAACAACATTTTGATCACTTGCCATTGATGATGCAGAAATGTTAAAATAATCAACATGATTTGATTGAATACATTCGACTTCATCAAGGAGATTTGGGTCCGGTTCACCTGAACGAGAACTGCACGTGGAGAAGAAAAAAAACAAAGAAAAACAAAAAGATCGCAACGCTTTGCCTCAAATCTCTTTTCTTCATGTTGGTGCTTTCAAGGACAGCCATCCAAAGACAAGGAAAAACATTAGAGAAATCAAAATTGACAAGGTGAAATATGTCAAAATTGGAAATAAATAGGTTGAACTAAAGTCATTTTAGCAAGACAAAAAAAAAGGTCATAAGCCTGCTATAATTCTTAGAATTTTAGCAAAAATATTCGTAGAAACTTGAAGTTGTGAAAAATGTTAAATATTTCTCCTTAAAAATAAAATGCATATTTAGCCGAGCGATTAATTAGCTAAACAATTTATTCGGCTAATCTCAATTATCATTTCAACTTCTGTCTTGTAAAACACTAAAGGAAAATGTAATCAAATTGCATGTTGTAAGTATTAACTCATTATAGAGCACTCATACAATATAAAACTATGTTAACCATATTAGATTGACTGACAAATTAGCATTAGCGCTCATGAAGAGGAAATGCAACGAAAAATTTCTATTTTTGCTTTCACACGAAACTTCGTAACTGGTCCAAAATGAACAACGCCCTTTTCTCCTATTTTTTTTTCAATGTTCCAGGACTAAATTTGAAAAATTTCGCCATTTCCAAAGGACATCCTCTTCAATGCCTTCCTGTTCCAAAGGCTTCAGACATGATGTTCTGCGAGTGCAAGACTGGAGGCATTACAGAAAGGTATTGCAGTGGCCATTTTTGTGAGTAGTACGCATTACATTTTACAGCAGTAACAAGTGCAAAGTGGCAGATTTGTAGCCTATGGATAAAGGCTACAGAAAAAAAAGACAACCAGTGTCTTCAAATGTCTCTAAATCTTATCTACATACGCACACACAGCAAATATGAAGTGGACGGGACCCAAATCTCCCAAATGACGTGCAGCTGACGGCTCATGGGGATCAGCGGCGCTTCACCTCGTTACGGTTTCCAGGAAATGTAAGGCAGTGTGAGCGCCTGCAAAGACTTCTCTCCAAGTTCCGTCTGATGCGACGGAAGCGCAGGTGCCTTTACAGTAAGTATGCACTTGCAGATACAGAGAACAAGTAAAAAGCCACCGACAGTCAGAGCAACATCAAGAAATTTCGGCAGCTGTGTAACCGATAACAAATCCGATGAAGTCATTTGCGGATATTTGGACATTCCTGCCTTGAGATGTGTTTTATTGATATAGAACATGTACAACAGTGAAAATATTGTGGCGTCTTGAGATACGTGTGGAATCAATTCCGCAATCATGCTCTAACCTTAGAATAGTTTCTTAGCAAAATGAGAAGAAATTACAATAATCCGTGTATACTAATGAGGAAAAATATTTACTCTCATTTTAAGATGTCAGTAGGGTATTAAGTCATTCTATGCAGAAGATAAAGACTGCAGCTTGAAAGCACTGCAACAGATGTTAACTCATTGCCTGCCATTGACATCCTTAGCAATCTATCGCAGTCAATGAGTTAAAATATTCATAAATTACCTTACTCGTATCTCAAGGCGTCACTGCTCTTAGAAAGGAGTTTACAATTGAAGCAACAATAAAAATGATATTCCTGGATTGTAAACGCTGTTTTTCCCCAACAAACTGCTGCCATCTTTGCGGAAGCGCACACGGGTCAAGTCAAATGGATTCCTCGAAACGCCACGAGAAAAGAAAGCAGGCCTGCCTGTGATCCAAACGCTGGGTCTCAGTAACTAAATAAATAAGGAAAACTATATATCCATTTTTTTTTTTTCAACAATCAAAAAGTGTCTCCGATTTATGAAGCACAGTGAAATCTTGCAGCAATGCGTAGGATGGAAGACGATTCAACATTCAGACATTGAAATGCGCACACTAACATGAAAGATGAAACAGATTGACGGGATGAAAAAGATTGATAATTTGCTACTTTTTTTCCCCACTCAAAGCAGTGATTCCCAGCCAAACCGGTTTACCATCACTGGTCCCAAACATTTACTTAATTTAAAAAAAAAAAAAAAAAAAAAAAGGCAAAACAATCAGACCACTCATCCACTAGATGACCTGTGTAATTTAATTTACAATAACAGCAATAGAAGTTCAATCCATTTTAACAGGGAGGTCCTCCAAGTTCAAATAGATTGATGTCTATCGCTGTCAGTAGCAGCCAATGAGGGGTCTCAAACTCAATATTTCAAGGGACCACAGAAAGCAGCCCAGACTCATATTTTAAGTATTATCTAGTAATAATTAGCATTCACCATTTACCATTTTATTAAAACTAATTGTTTTGTTTACTTTATATTTATTATTTATTTGGGATTTTTTTGTATTTAATTTTTTTTTTTTTTTTTTTTTTTTTAACATAAAATTCATAGAGCAAATAACAAAAATTTTTTAAATTAACAATTTGAATAATTATTCTATTTTAATTTAAATTGTGTTTCATTTTTTTATCATTTACTTTTTTTTTTAATTATTCATTTAGGTTTTTTTTTTAATTTTTATTTTTTTAATTATTTAAATATGCATGACCGCATCCATAGTACACTTTGATGTCGAATAAGGGACCGCAAAATAATGTTCTGCGGGCCTCAATTAGGCACCAGGCTGCAAGTTTGAGACCCCTGAGTTAAATGTTCAAATAGTGACTTTTTTTTGGTGGCATATGATTATAAAAATATATTTTTTCTACTGTAATATCTTATGTTTGGTGCTGAACAGCATTTTTTCACAAAACATTGAAACAGTCAAAATGTATTCGTCTTATGTGAACTTTGCTGCTAGAAAATCAGCTTAACTCTTTCAGTGCCATTGACAATGATAGACACCCAATCATGTGCCTCTTTTAATCTTTCTGCCATGAATTTAATTAATTTGTCACTAGTGGATGTCCAATCCATTTGAACTGGGAGGGTTGCCAGCAAATGATGGTAACAAATGTTCATTTGCTGGCAACCCTCCCAGTTCAAATAGATTGGAGGTCTATCGCTGTCAATGGCAGCCAATGTGTTACGATATACTGTATATATTTTTTAAACATGTCATGGTGAAAATAAGGTTAGGGAAAGTGTCCAAGATGGATCATGTGATGCCCCCCCATCTAATGTGATAGGTAGATGAGCTTTAAAATAAACATGTGGTCGTCCTAGAAGTCAAAATAATTGATTTCAGCATTTATAGACTTAGAAAGTGACTTAAATGGTCAAATACAGCCATTCCTGTTTGGTTGTGTGCCGCTATTGTCAATACAGGTTGGTTAACACCGCATTAGAAATTCAGATTCAATAATAATTAAAAAAGAAAAATTTCCCGCGCCCCCAAAAAGGATAGCTATTTACTTAAAAAATGATCTTGCCTACAAACAAATTAAATTATCATCACCACTGGATATTAAATGTCAAATCAAGATGTCAAAGTTTTAGGGGCTTTAAATCTATGTCCACGACACTCATTTTTCTAATAACGACATATCTTCTGCTTGAGGGAAAACGGAAAGAAGCGAAATAGGGTCAGGATGCTGCTGTCACAGCAGCTTGTTAAAAAGTAAAAATCTTCTTCTATTTACACTGAGGAAAGTAAATACATTCAGGCAGCAAAAAGGAGAGGAGCGCCACCGCTCTCCTGTTCAAGGTACATTTGGCACTGCTAATATTCGGCCCGTCCCTGCACCATCTCAGTCATTCAAGTGGTAAACGCTTTTTAGGAAGTGGGTGCGTCCAGTCGTCCCTCCCCTCGCGTTGCCTCGTGCCTCAGTCGGTGTCTTTGGTACAGAAGGCACGCGTGTGTGCACGTAACCATTCAACTTATTTTTGAAAAGTAATCTCCTTAGACATGAAAATCTCCCCCATAGTGGAGGCCACCTGGACTCTTGTTTTGTTCTTCCTGCACGGCAGTCCAAAGGGAAGGAAAGGCCGGATGCTCAGATGCCGTTGGTGAGGTCGGTGATGACGTTGGCCTTCACTAATTTGCGCAGGAACTCCTTCTCCTTAGATATGTTGTGCGTCCACGACTAGAGAGAATCAGAAAAAATGTGTTTCAAGGAAAAAGGAAAACTCAGTGACAAAAGTACATTTTGGCGCTGCGATTTTAAAGGGATCCATGGATAGAAAGACTTGTAGTTCTTAAAAGATAATTACTATGAGTTAAAATAATTTGATATTGAAACCCCTATTGATGTTTTCGTTTTTATACAATTAGTAAAATTAGTAGGTCGCCATTGTTCTTGGCATTGCATGGCGGTGACGTCACATGGTTACGCTGCCGAACTTCGAGAGTACGACTCTAGCGACATAAACATGTCATCTGTTCAACCCTTTCAATTTGAACCCGAGAGGAAAATGAATGAGCATGACAGCACTGTCAATATTTCACAAAAGGACCAGCAAAAGCAAAATGAACAGGAAAGACGGGATGAGACGTAACAAGAGTAGGAAAAAAAAAAAACTTCTGCCAAAATGTGCAACACCTGCTAAACATCCGACAAGAAGCGAATTTGACACTCAAAGTACTACCGTACACTTTCAGCTTGTTTTCTTTAGATGCATACAGACAGAGCATACTAAAGATACCATAAGAAAATATTTCAACGATGTACAATCAATAAGGGTGGCTTATATATGCTACGTGACTATTGTGGTCAACAGATCAACAATCTGCTTTAAGGTACCACAAGAAAATATTATCCTTAAAAGTATGAGAGGAAAACACATGCAAAAAGTATTTCGAGGCAATACAAAGGCTCATTAAATGCGCATGTGTTGGACATCTCGCCGCGTAGAAGGAATTGCAGTAATCCCGTAGTGTTCGTCTAGTGACAGACTACGTCGTCACCCCGAGCGTCCATTTTGCGCAAAAAACATGGCGTCCTCCGTAGGTCAAAACATGTACTAAATACTATAGATTTTCTTCTTCTTCTGTTGATTTCCGGCAGACTCGATGCCTACTGGCACATTGCTGCCTTTTTCAATGTGGTCAAATCACGTAATGATGTTTGTATCCAACTCAGCCCGGAGGCAACAAGAAAGTCCGCCAAAGCTCTTATCGCTCCATCCTGCCCCATGATAGATTTTTAAATTAATGGCAATATTTAATGTGTTTCTAATAACATTTTAGTAAAAGAGAACAATTGTGGTTTATTACAGTCTAAAATTCTTTTAGTCTGAGGTTTCCTTTAATAGTGGAGAAAGGTTACGATTACTCGACAACTAATTGATCATAAAATTTATTGAAATTGAGAAATTAGAGAAATTGTCGACCGAAATATTCTCCAAATGGTATTTTTGAGCCTCCTAATAAAGCCTACAGGTAGTCCCCGGGTTACGACTAGTGTTGCACCGATACCATTTTTTGGCCCCGATACCGATAACTGGCTGTGCTGTATCGCCGATACCGAGACCAAACAGAAACCACTCTGTTTATATACATATACCGATACCACTCTGTTTATATATTTACTAGATTCTTAGATTATTCGCGATTCGGCCGTGGAAGATTCGAGAACGATTCACAAATATCCAGATTTCGATTATTGAATTATACCAGGTAAAGCAGAAGTAAAACACAGTCAGCGTGGTCTTTGGGACGCAATGAGGAACAGACCGAGAGTAAATATCATGTTCAACTCATGCCGCTAGATAGAAAAACAATCATACCCGACTGCGGCTGACAGCCGCTACAAACAACGCCCAGTTGCTAGTTGCTACAAACATACGGCGAAATGACAGACTTTCCGGTGTAAGTAAACAGCCGCCATCTTAAAGCAGTAGACCTCTTTAGAAGGCTCTGTTGTAGCGAACCTAATTAACTTTTTATCTAAAATACTCCTAAATCGGCAGAATCTTGTCTTGAATCTATCTTTAAATGATGAAATAGTTTAAAAAATTTGACAAAAGTAGACAGAAGGGGAAGTATGAAATAACGGGAGTAATTTTAACAACTGTAACAGTTGATTCACAACATTAAATTAATTGAATGTTGTTTAAAGCTGCTGATACAGAATGGTGACTGGGAGTTTTTTTATTTACTGTTATTTTTGTATATACGTTTACTGTTATATGTTAACTTGATACTGAAATAGTAGTTTGGTTTAGCCTGAGAGGATTTTTGAACAATTTTGGAACTAATGTACAAAACATTTATAAAAAAAAAAAAAAATTTTAAGGGGGGGTGCATCAATAATAGTTTTATGATCGAATCAGAGCCTCTGAATCGTAATCGAATCGTTAGGTGCCCAAATATTCCCAGCTCTAATATTTACACAGACATATATATATACAGACACCCAAAGAGCCACATACTGTATTTTGATGTGAAATCATTGCTATCATGGCTTAGTCAGGCTGCTGCTTACCATTGCGAAACAGGAAAAAGACTACCGGTAATACAAAGTGAATCCAGTAGTATTTTTTATTGCATACCTGGTATGGGTGACAGTAGTTGAATATACCTTTGGCTCTCAAAGGCCAAAATAGTGCTAAATTCGTAAAATTAAAACATGAATAATACTAGCCGTAGGGGTGTGACAATATATGATATGGTGATATATCATGAGACTTTGGATCCTAAAAGGTTATCGATACGCTCATGCCAAGAATCAAGATATTGTTTTAAAAAGGTGTCTTTGTTTAAAAGAACGTTTTTCATTTGATACCAGATCATTCACAGTCACTCTTTCCGATTTTTGGGGCATGTACAGGTGACTTTCTGTTCATTTTAGAGCATTTACAGGTCATTTCCTGCTGAGTTTAAGTCACTGCCATTTCATTCCCATGTCACTTCATTTTCTGTACCCAAATCAACAGGAAGTGACCCACAAAATGCCCCAAAATCAATAGATCGTGACTGAAAATCAACATGTGGCCTGACCTGAAACCCTCCCAGTTCAAATGGATTGGACGTCTACTGGTGATAAACTTATAGCAGAAGCTTGTTTTTCTGTTTATTAGTTGTTTTGTGGAATGATTTCCTGACCAATGTAACGATAATCGTTGTATCGCCATATCGTGAGATCATCGTTATCGTAAACTTTCTATCGCAAATCGTGTCATATTGTAAGGAACTAAGAGGTTCCCACCCCTAACTAGCCCAACAGTAAGAAAGTAAAAATACAGTCATAATAATAAACTCTGAATGAACTGAACTTTTCTAAACCTCTTAAAGGCCAAAAGGTTTCATGAAATTAATAAGTAATAAAAATAATAATTGACCACAGCATTCTGTCTCTCTATTAGCCTCCCTCTTTGTGCACCAGCCGGGTCGGGCCCAAAATGTCAATTATTTACGTCTGGGTCGGGTCGGGCCAGGCTTCTCTCTCGCTAACTTTACAAAAATATATATATATACATATATGTATACTAAAACGATCTATGGATGTTAAACTAAGGAATACTTGTTATAAAATAATTTGGCATGCCTGTGCATGTGAACACCGTGGCCCCGCCCTCTTCTTAATCTTACCCTCCACGAGTCCGCATCCATTACATTTTTGACCTGGAATTTCCTTTTCGATATAAAGCAGCAAGAAGTGAAAAACAAACTAAAGACGGGGGAATTAAAAAGGCCAACAAGCACCTGTAGGAGTGGGGTATGGAAAGGCTTCAAATTGATTGTTAAAGATGCCATACAGAAGTCCGCACAAATAAAACATACAATTTTGGGGGGTTTTGGGGCTGGAGCCTACAAATAAAACAACATTTTTGGGGGCGTTTTCGGGCTCGGGCCTACAAATCAAGTTAATTGATCCGCCTCGGGCCTGGTCGGGCTGGATTTTTTAGGCCCAGTCTTACCTCTACACACAACACAGAACGCAGTAAGGATCGGGAGAAAAAAGGCTGCGTTCAGTGTTACAAATAAAACAACATTTTATTGTAAATGGTATCTACGCCCTGTTTGTTGGTACTCGCCTCGCCGATACTGATACCACCATTTTGGGCCTGATCGGCAGGCATTGGTGCATTAGTAGTTATGACGTACCCGACTTACGATTCCCGCCGTTTTATTTATTTATTTTTAACACTAGAACGCCCAGCAGAGGCCAATTTGGCCTTTCCCAATGGCCAATCCTCATCATCCAGAATTCGCTGGGACTTTATTAATCATGTTGACTTGTTTCGTGATGCATGCTTTTATTTTGGCACAGGAAGCATATAGCAGGTAGTACTTCCGCATGCAACTAAAGAGCGGATGTACACCCAAAGAACAACGTATTTGCACACATGAAGACGAGCGCACGCACACATGAGGAACACCGCATTTGCGCCTACGAAGATATTGCACAGCACAGTGTATGAGAGAGGGGAAAGAAAGCCTGTGCGAACATTTGTTGCTTGTGAAGCATCTGTATATAACACCTTTTGTATTGTTTATTGTGCTTTTCAATTGCAGTCAAACATTTGGGGTGAGTTTATGTACAGTGCCTTGCAAAAGTATTCGGCCCCCTTGAATCTTGCAACCTTTCGCCACATTTCAGGCTTCAAACATAAAGATATGAAATTTAATTTTTTTGTCAAGAATCAACAACAAGTGGGACACAATCGTGAAGTGGAACAACATTTATTGGATAATTTAAACTTTTTTAACAAATAAAAAACTGAAAAGTGGGGCGTGCAATATTATTCGGCCCCTTTACTTTCAGTGCAGCAAACTCACTCCAGAAGTTCAGTGAGGATCTCTGAATGATCCAATGTTGTCCTAAATGACCGATGATGATAAATAGAATCCACCTGTGTGTAATCAAGTCTCCGTATAAATGCACCTGCTCTGTGATAGTCTCAGGGTTCTGTTTAAAGTGCAGAGAGCATTATGAAAACCAAGGAACACATCAGGCAGGTCCGAGATACTGTTGTGGAGAAGTTTAAAGCCGGATTTGGATACAAAAAGATTTCCCAAGCTTTAAACATCTCAAGGAGCACTGTGCAAGCCATCATATTGAAATGGAAGGAGCATCAGACCACTGCAAATCCACCAAGACCCGGCCGTCCTTCCAAACTTTCTTCTCAAACAAGGAGAAAACTAATCAGAGATGCAGCCAAGAGGCCCATGATCACTCTGGATGAACTGCAGAGATCTACAGCTGAGGTGGGAGAGTCTGTCCATAGGACAACAATCAGTCGTACACTGCACAAATCTGGCCTTTATGGAAGAGTGGCAAGAAGAAAGCCATTTCTCAAAGATATCCATAAAAAGTCTCGTTTAAAGTTTGCCACAAGCCACCAAACATGTGGAAGAAGGTGCTCTGGTCAGATGAAACCAAAATTGAACTTTTTGGCCACAATGCAAAACGATATGTTTGGCGTAAAAGCAACACAGCTCATCACCCTGAACACACCATCCCCACTGTCAAACATGGTGGTGGCAGTATCATGGTTTGGGCCTGCTTTTCTTCAGCAAGGACAGGGAAGATGGTTAAAATTGATGGGAAGATGGATGCAGCCAAATACAGGAACATTCTGGAAGAAAACCTGTTGGTATCTGCACAAGACCTGAGACTGGGACGGAGATTTATCTTCCAACAGGACAATGATCCAAAACATAAAGCCAAATCTACAATGGAATGGTTCAAAAATAAACGTATCCAGGTGTTAGAATGGCCAAGTCAAAGTCCAGACCTGAATCCAATCGAGAATCTGTGGAAAGAGCTGAAGACTGCTGTTCACAAACACTCTCCATCCAACCTCACTGAGCTCGAGCTGTTTTGCAAGGAAGAATGGGCAAGAATGTCAGTCTCTCGATGTGCAAAACTGATAGAAACATACCCCAAGCGACATGCAGCTGTAATTGGAGCAAAAGGTGGCGCTACAAAGTATTAACGCAAGGGGGCCGAATAATATTGCACGCCCCACTTTTCAGTTTTTTATTTGTTAAAAAAGTTTCAATTATCCAATAAATTTTGTTCCACTTCACGATTGTGTCCCACTTGTTGTTGATTCTTGACAAAAAATTAAAATTTTATATCTTTATGTTTGAAGCCTGAAATGTGGCGAAAGGTTGCAAGGTTCAAGGGGGCCGAATACTTTTGCAAGGCACTGTAACTATTTTTGATGATGTGGGGACGCTAACATACATGCTAATCACTTGTGTGGATTGTTATTGCTGTATCAGCAGCTAGTTGCTTGGGTTAATTGTTTTTATTGAAGATGAAACGGATTTCATTTTTATTTTAGTTTCATTCTGCAAGTGATGATGTCATGTGCAGCTAAATAAAGTCAGCAAACCACACAGACGTCTGACATCGTCATTTTGGAGCTTAGCTTGCCGTCTAGCTAGGATTTGGCTCCAATGTCTTGGCGACGACAGTACAATGAAGGAGCGGAACTCGTTCGTATCCCGGGGACTACCTGTATTCTCTTATCTTATTCATCTTTTATTTTCATTTCATCTTTCAATTGATTAAGAAAACGATTGATATTTGGAGGGATGGCAGTGAATGATCATTCACTGTCAACCCTTCGGCAAAATGAATTGGGCGTCTATTGCTGTCGACGGCAGCCAAATAATTGATAGTAAATAAACTTGTCTTTATTTAATTAGCATAACTTTTTATTAACATTTTTAAAATTAAAAGCAAGAAAATAATGCTAGACATGCTGGGTTATTTTTTTTTTTACTTACAGCAAATATATTTTAATATTTCAGTACATTAATTCAGTACATTTTTATGTTGTTGTTTTTTTTGGCATTTGTTAGAATGCTTTTCCCCTGCTTGTTTTAAAAACAGTCTATAATGATTTCTGCAGTGCTCAGTTATGAGTATTATTTTTTAAATATATTTTTCCAAAATATTATGAATAGACAAAAAAAAGTAACCATTATTATACACATACATATATACATAAACATACCTACATTATATACATTTTATTATTACTATTTAGTTAAGTAAAATGAGACTTACAAACCTTTGTTCCATAGTTAACTAATATTCTTAGTAGGACTTTTCTTTGTACATAGTTTTTGCTTTCAATGCACATTTAAAGCGAAAATGTTAAGCCCAGAGTATTAATTGACAACTGCAAAATAACTGTTTGGCAGCCCAAGTGGAGAGCGTATCATACATGAGAAATCAGGTGAAACTATAATTTTTTTAAGCAGATGTTTGTGTTATTTGTCAAATGTCAAACAATCTTGAAACAAATCTACCATGATAGGAAACAGAATCTCTTTTTATCAACGTCATTATCTGGGCTCAGAAGACCAAACAAGAGCACAGAAGAGCAGCAATCACACAGCCAACAATGAATGGCTGATGATGACAGCATTGATGAAGATGATAATAAACGCTTAGAGCTCACTGGGAGTTTAGAAGAAGGTTATCATCAAACGGAGTCCATGGTTTATACACATCAGCACTTGGGTGACATCGTTGCTCGAACTGTTTTTCAGCATAAACATTGAGTGCGAGCATAGAAGAGCCCTACAAGAGACAATAGCCATTGGAATTGCATATGGAAATCTTCATTTTATTTTTCATTTATTATTACTGGCAGGTTGAAATGAATGCTCATGTTTCATTGGCTTTGACAGCTTTAGACATCCAATCCATTTCGACTGTCCAATCAAATGGATTGAGCACATTCAATGGCAGCAATGAGTCGTAAAATTGAGTACTTTGCATAAAACCACAAGATTGTAAATGGCTATTACTTTTGTAAAGTGTATATAAGTTTACTGTAAAATTGGTTGCGACTTAAAAGGGACAGACAACACCTCATATACAGTAAATGTATGAATAAATTACCGTAATTTCCCAAATATAACGTGCACTTTTTCCCCCAAAATCAACTTGTAAAATTTATGGTGCGCATTATACACAGGTACATGGATAGAGAAATATATATACATAAAAAACAATTTTTTTTATTGACACGGCCAAGAAACGTATGCAGTGATCCGTTGCCGACCATTACGGTACGTGACGTCACCAATTTGTTTCGGTAATACTTGACTGATCAGCCGAATGATTTTGTCTGTGTTAAATTCTTCTTTTTTCACTCTTCATAAAGCACAGAATTTAGTTTCTTGAACTCATTTGAGTCAACGTTTATTGCAGCTCCGCAACTCGGACCATAACAAACGTAACACAACACAGACTTCCGGTGTCCGTCACCTCTATCTGTCCCTCGGGAAACTCAAACCCAAATAACAATAGTTCCTATTGTTACTGTCGTGTCGACAGCGATGAGCTCTCTCGGATTTCCGAATTACGTTCTCACTTCATTTTACCGTATCAATCCATGGAGGAAACCTTTATTCATCATGACAAAACGAGCAAGTTATACAGCAGCCTTTAAAAGAAAAGTCACATCTGTTTTGTTTTTCTCCTGGATTCTGGTAAGTTCAAGAACTTATCAGATCAAATCATTACCGTACATATTGTTAGTTTACGGTAATGTTTTGAACAACCAATGTGCTCTGCTTGTGCTGTGTATCACCAGTCAGTAAAATGACATTTCTGTAACTGCACACCAGCTCTGTTTTCATGTATTCTTCTATTTATTGGTGCTAAAATTAGGGTGCGCGTTATACACGGGTAAAATAATTGTCCCCTAGATTTTACAAGTAAATTTGGGGTGCGCGTTATACACTGGTGCGCCTTACATTCGGGAAATTATGGTAGCTCAGTCAAGGGTTGACGTCTTTAAAATAACAGTTAATATTCCTTCCCATTAGTATACACATGAGTCCAACATTATTTTTTAATACTATAGCGGTGGCTGTCTTGAACCACAAGAGAGGATATTACAGCATTGCCCAATTTCTTCCCTTCACTTGAAAAGCAGTGTAAGTAAAGCTTGATCATATCTTAAAGAACTCATAAGTACTTTGTGAGTACTCTAAATTTTCTATAGAACGTCCTTACAACTGTGAACAATGTCCCTTAAAGCGTATAGCAAATGCCTTGAGTTTTGCTGAAACACCAATTTCAAGAACGTCACTCCAGAATAATAACACTCACCTCTTTCATAGCAGACATCTTGACGGCCTCGTAATAGTGGAGGGGTGCATGGGGTGTGTTCATATCATAGCCGAAGCCGGCCACTGCTACCTCGTCGCAGTTATGCAGGGCCATCGTTATGGCGACTGTCCCTAAAGTTGGAATGTTCTGTCGCAAAAGACAAATCACAAGTTCCATATAAACTTCGGATAATTTCGAAAATTCATCACTTTCTGTCCAGTGGGACTTTCCTATGCAGGGTTTCCCCTCTGTGCTTTGTAAGCCTGGTGGGATGCCAGGCTTCTTTCATCTTTGCATTGTAATTTTGTTGAATAAAACTTTTTATTTCAATACTGTCCCCTTTTGTAAGACTCTATGTTTAAGTCCTTTTAGCAAATGGCTAACACATAATAGTTATGAATTAAAAATTCCCATCATTCAACATTTATTTTTTGGGGGGCTTTTAAAACCCCTAGCAAAAAGTATGGAATCACCAGTCTCGGACGAGCACTCACTGAGACATTTTATCATGTAGAAGAAACTCAGATAAAAAGTTTGAAAAAAATGAATTCGTACAAAAGTGCAACTCTTTAGCATTCAGAATCATCCAGCATCATCACCATGTCAAGAGTCAGGAATCTGCATTGGACAAGGTGATGATGCTGGAACTTTAGTTTGGTGCTGTACCAGTGAGATTTACAAAGATGACTGCCTGAAGAGGACATCAAAATTCCCTCAGTTCTTGATGATATGGGGCTGCATGTCAGGCAAAGGCACTGGGGAGATGGCTGTGGTTAAATCTTCAACAAATGCACAAGTTTACATTGAAATTTTACACAGCTTTCTTATGCCTTCAATTGAAAATATGTTTGTCATTTTCCAAGATGACGATGCATCATGCCACAGAGGTGGTGTGGTGAAAATTGAAAAAAATGGTCCACAGCAAGGCTCCGACCTGCAAGGACGATCTGGCAACTGCAATCAAAGAGAGCTGGCACCAAATTGATGAAAAATATTCATCAAGTCCATGCCTCAGAAACTGCAAGCTGTCATAAAAGCCAGAGGTGGTCCTACTACATACTAGAGATGTGTTTTGATTGTTATTTTTTTGTTTGCTTCTCACGATTCCATTTTTTTCCCCTCAGAATGGAGTGATTCCATATATATTTTCCTGCACTTGCTCTTTAAAATTAACATTTACTGACCAACACAATGTTTTTTATTCATTTCTTTTAGTGTTTCTGAATGCTAAAGAGTTGCACTTTTGAACTAATTCATTATTTTTTCAAGCTTTTTGAGTTTGTTCAACATGATAAAATGTCTGAGTGAGTGCTCGTCCGAAACTGGCGATTCCATACTTTTTGTTAGGGGTTGTATACCACCAGGCATGGCAGGTTTTGGAGGAGACCAAGCATATCCGCATCCTTATTCTTGTCTCCGCTTCCACTAACTAACTTTGAAGACTAAGTGATTAACTATTATCTGTAAAACGTGACCCCTTCTACAACACAGTGATCTACGGGGTTGAACTGTGCTTCCTAATCGCCTCGGGCTGACCCAAATCAAGTAAAGGGGTGGCTACAAATTCAGCGTGCGTTTTGTTTAAAGAAAGAGTGGAAAGGAGGCCCCATTTAAATCATTACCCTGATTTGCAGCCCTCAGGGTACATGGACGTGAAGAAGCAGCTGGTCAAACCCCTACTGTGCGCTCTAATACAAATTAATTTACACACACAGGTACACCAATCAAGCTACTCATTTATTTGCACATAGATAAATATACAGTATGATGGTCAAACGAACTAGAGAAAATGGACCTTAGCATAAAAGCCAGCAAGCAGTACAATGATTCGAGGAAATACAAATGAGCATAAATCCACGCCCACCAGATGTCCACATGTTGAACACATGTTGGGTTCAAGAACAAGTCCGATGAGAGTTCCACTGAATGATCATGTTTTCAGTGCCAATGACGGCGCTAGACGTCCAATTCATTTAGACTAGGAGCGGCCAAAAAACAAATTCAGTCAATGGCACTAAAAGATGAGCATTCACATCCAGTCCAGTCGTTTATATGCTGCCACCACTCCCAGTTTAAATGGAGTGGACCTCTACTTGTGACAAACTAACCTAAATTCACAGCAGAAGGATGAAAAGAGCCACATGATTGAAAATCTATCATCGTCAATGACAATTTATAGATGTGTACAAAACATTTACCATACATAGTTTTTACGATGAATGAAAAGGCGTAGATCGATTCATTCATGAGTAATGCTTTTACTTCCACCCTAATTTTTGTTCTCAACTTCAACAACAGGTGGGAGCATTTGGTGTTCCAGTGACTGCCAACTCTCAATCACTTTAAGAAGGTAGATACTTTGTCTCTTCTCTGTGATCTTAAACAAATTCCTGATTCTGTCCTTCCACACAGATTAGGAAATTATAAGACAATTTTCCAAGCTTAATGCTGGTAATTCTTGACTGCTGGCTCATCATGAAGCTGCAAGTGTGTGCCTGCATGCGACTTACCCCTTTTCCCATTATGCCATTGTTAAAGGGCAGGCCTATGAACTGGAGGGCTGCCTCCTGGACGAAGTAAGGGTTGAGGATTCTCATCTCACTGGGCTCACGAGGGACATGGTGGCCCACAGACTTCCAAAAACCCTCGACACCTCGCTGGGTTGATCCACACAAAACAAAGGAAGACATGTTAAAATAATAGCTTGGGAATAAAACAGAAGCAGCCAAAATACGTTATTGTAATTGTAATTCTTTACTCACGCAGAAAACCAACCAAATAGCAACTAATTCTTGATTTGTGATTGTCTGCTTGGATTCACAACAAAACCTCAGTTTAAGTGTTTAATGTTATATTTTTTCCATCTAAGCTATTAATGTACCGTATTTTTCGGACGATAAATTTGACAATCAACGAATGACTTTATTTTCATATATAAGGCACACCTGTTTAAAAGTATATTAAAGCATCAATGTTTCTCTTTTTTTCCCACTTTTAACATTGTAGTTGTTAGCTGCGTTTCCTTTCCAGTTTTTCGCAAAATAAAAGCAATACTTAGGGGCCGTTTACGTGGCGAAGCTCCGAGAATACGAAACATTTCATGTTTAAATTTATATGGTATGTAGTATTCATGCTAGGCCCTAGGGGGCAGTGCAGTTTTACAAGGCGACAGCCAATGATGCACTTCCTTGACAACCTCCTCAGCCTGGAAGACAACATACCCGCCCACTCCAAGCAATGGTGCTTTTTTGGTTTCATTTAAAAAGGCACAAAACGTGAACTTAAAACTTATTTAAATTAAAAATAATATAAAATCAGTAAATTAAAGCTGAGGTTCCACCATGTTTGCTGTTTTGAATGTTTAGTAGCAGCAACTGGGCATGCCCAAAGTGACATGTGCGAGTGCTGATGTCAACGGAGCGAGAGAGTTTCATTCATAGGGTTGCGGAGCAATCCCCACAATTGAATCCTTCCGCTTTGCAGGACGGAATCCAAAGTTTGTGTCTTCGCCTCTCATTTTCACAGTCACCGTGTAAAGACGAGGACATTCCGCAACACAATCGCTGCATCTTTGTGTCGCAGCGTCACCATGTAAACAGCCCCTTAAATATTTTGGTATTAAGTGTTTTTCTCTTGAAGGCTGTTTTTCGACGCTTTGTAAATCTCATTTAGTTTCATCATTTAACTGAAGAAAGATGGATGCTCAAAACCATTTGTGTGACGGCCCTGGCCGCTTAATAGTTAATTTTTTGAGATTCTTCCAGTCAGCTGATTGTCGCCTCCACCAGCTGGCTGCTTCCCCTCCCACTGTGACGACAGCTGATCGACGCCGGACGGACCGACGACGGCGCTGCCGCTGATTGGCCATGAAAAAGGCGCCAAGCTTCAAAAACTTGCCGCTGTCAACGCTCTAGGACAGGGGTGGGCAAACCGGTCCTCGAGGGCCGCAGTGGGTCCTGGTCTTTGTTCCAGCTGATTCAGCACAGACAGTTTAACCTAGGGGTGGGCAAACCGGTCCTCGAGGGCCGCAGTGGGTCCTGGTCTTTGTTCCAACTGACCCAGCACAGATAGTTTAACCAATGCGGTTTCAGCAGAAATGAGAAGCACCTGACTGCAATCGACGGATTGCACTTGTAAAACAGCAGATTGGTGAAAAGGTGTCCTCTTAATGGGTTGCAACAAAAACCCGCACCCACTGCGGCCCTTTGTGGAATTAATTGCCCACCCCTGGTTTAACCAATGAGGTTTCAGTGGAAGTAAGAAGCACCTGACTGCAATCAACTGATTGCACTTGTAAGAAACCAGATTGGTGGAAAGTTGTCCTCATGATGAGTATGAACAAAAACCCGTACCCACTGCGGCCCTTTGTGGAATAGTTTGCCCACCCCTGCTCTAGGAGTTCGTATTTGACAGCATTCTGCCGCGGTCCTCCTCGCCAGCTGTTTGCTCGCCATTCACTCTCGTTTGCATTTGATCGCTAGTTTGATACACTCCCGCTTTTTCGGTGAGGTCTTTTGTGTGTATTCGTTATTGGATCGTTTTTGTTCACCACTGTAAATAAGAGCACTGAAGCATGTAAGGGTAAGTCGCCATTTCTGTTCAACCCGTTTTCTCCCGTTTTGTATAGAGTAGGAAGTTAGGTTAGAAGCTGTCTTTTCTTTGTTCCTTTTACATGATCAGGGTTTAGTTAGCGGGTGGGGTTTAAGAGTAGTTCCTTTTGTTTGTTGTTTTGGCCTGGGCTTACCCTGAAGTCACGCTTCGTCAGCATCCTGTACATATTCATTGCGAGTTTGATTGTTGTGTAAATAAATTTGTGTCCACTCGTACATTTGTGTGGCTTGTTTTATGTTACGCCCTTGGGACATAACAATTTGTGTGAAAAATGATCATGTGACTGGAAAAGTTACATCAGTGGTGTATAAATTTGAAAATTTAGATTAAATGTTTCCATTGCGCTTGTGTTATACATTTCAATCATCGAAAATCTGAAAAACCTCATCAAACCGTAAAAAAAATATTGCCAATATTTGAGAATTTTTCAAAATTCAGGCATTTCCATTACTAGTTTTCCATTGCAAAATCTTGGTTTTACAAATTACTAGGTATAACGGAAAGGCAGCTACTGTCTAATTTATTAAATGTTATTTGTGTATCCATGGGTTTGATAAATGATGAATATGTGTATTAAGCACTTTACTGGAGCAGTATAAGACAGGGGTCATCATCTGCCAGGCTGCGGACCAGTACGGTAATATTCCTTTCTTTCAAGAAAGTTTGTCGTGTTTACTTTGGAATCGCTGCATTTGTGCATTTTGCGGCTATGTTTAACGTTACGCGCATGCGCAGAACCACACCGTTGCAATTTTTGATGGGTTGCAAAATTTGTCAGAACACCGGGCAGTGAAAAAAAGACCCAAATAACACTGTACGTTGCGCAAAAAAGGTTGGGGACCCATGGTATATAACATTAATGCTAGATTTGAATGATGTTGGAAAAAACTGACATTGCGACTTTTCGGGAGTTTGCAATATATTGCGAAATTAAAACTAGAATAATTTTCACCAGATGACTTGAATAGCTCTTTGGGAAGACTTTGGTTGTCTCATCATGACCACATTGTATTCATATTGATAAATACAATTTAATCCAGGCTAATGGGGTCCATCTGTGAATGATTAAGATTGTTCTACATAAAAGGGATCAAGGTGGCCATGTTTCTGCACTTTCTGCTTTTAAGAAGCAAAACAAGTTTGCATGTTTAAAAAACAAAAAAACAAAAACAATCACATGTCCTGCGATGGGACTATTGCGCATGCACACATCGCATCGGCGATGTTAAAACGGTGTATTGTGCAGGCCTAATTTATGCTGCAACGACACAGGTTAGTTGTCACTAAGCCACTAAGGGCACTTACACATTAGACCAAGAGGACCAGGGTCGGGTGGAGAGCTACCTCGCAACAACACTTGCAAATGACTTCTTGAAAAGGTTCAGCATTCACACTGAGCTAACTGAACTATCCCAACCCTGCAGGAAAAAGAGGGAAAAAAACAACAACCAAAAAAATGGAACCTCTGGTGCAGGCGTTTGTTTCCTTAATACTGTAACAACCACAAAGAAAGTAGCCAGCTTTCTGAGGTTTTTAATCGTTTATTTTAGAACTTGTGCTACACAACACGGCTACTGTAGGCGACACCAAGAACAACAGAACAGAGGAAGTGAAAGTATCGCGCTCCACGCTTTCCCCACTCTCACATGGTGTGTTAAGGAACATCATCCAAACACAACTGCCACATTAGAACCCGATTCTGTGCATCAAATGCAACTGCTTAGCACAGCTCAACAACAGTTGGCCATGGTTAATAGTCTGTCCTCTTGCCATTGTGGACTTTGAATCTCGTGCGCTCTATGCTTCCGCTTCCAAGGATACACTGCGTGTTGCGTCACATCCTGGAGCATCACACGCCCACACTGTGACACTGCACGTAATGTAGCAAAAGCTCACCCTCCTCCAACTGCATTCACAAGTGAAACAGGGTGCGCTTAAAGCGGACAGAGACCCACTATTTTTGAGCGGAGTTCATTTGTTTGGTCTGAACTAGAGTTCCAATGCACGTTCACATTTACAAAACGAAGCAGACTAATCTGAGAAAAAGGACTGGTCCGTTTAAGATTGACCAAAAAGTGCTATTGTGAAGGCGCCCTCAATTAAGAACAATGAGAATTCTTACATTGGGAGCACGGTCAAGGATATTAAGTGCGCCTTAAAATACAGTCTGCAAGTTGATTAGGGTGTTTTCCATGTTATCAGTACAAATTGTGAAATGGCGAATAATTAACTATTCCATTGGGCAGAGTGACTATTTTAACAAGACTAAAAACTATTACACTTTCACCTCCACCATGGAGGTAATTTTAATCCATGTGTTTGCTCATTTAAAATGGCAAAGTAGGGGTCAAGCCTATCAATCAATGACTAGGTCACACGTGGATAAAGAGGTGAATGTGTGGCTGTGTCACACATGTGTATTTGAATGTTGAATCAGTACTACTATGACCAATTCAAACCACTCACTGCGTGTTGCTATCCTACATGTGTATTGCACATTTTAGTAACAAAGTGCAAACACGATATATTTAGATGAATTTCAGAATTATAGCCCAACCATCTTTGTTCTACCCATGCATTGCAAATCTGAAACTTGATCCTGAACTGACATCAAAGGTTGAATGTGGCATTTCAAAGAACGGGAGTCAAATCACACCTTGACCCGAGGGCTTTGTCGAGACCAAAACTTTTTTTTTTTTTTTTTTAAACATAAAGCAATCCTCATTAGGCGCTTGGAAAGCCTGGTAGACAGAGAGGCAGCGCTCCATGAACAGAAAAACTAAATTAAATGCCGTCGCTCTTGCCAGTCATTCAGCAAAATTTGCCTGACAATCTAACACCCCTAATAACAACTCATAGGGCACCACTGAGGGCGATAGATGTCCAATCCATTTTAACTGGGAAGGTAGCAGCAAATAAACACCCTCACGGTTCAAATGGATTGGATGTCAACTAGTGATAAACTAATTGAAATTCACAGCAGAAGGATGACATGATTGGATGTCTATCATTACCTTTGTAAGATGATAAAAAAAAATTCTGAGACAACAAACCCGCAGTGCGCGATTGACTTTGCCAATAGTGTGACTTCCGAAAAAGAATAAAGATTCACAAGAATCACCTGTTCAAATAGCGCTCACTCGGCTACCTTTGATACATCAATGCATGACTGTGTGCCTGTCGTGCGTGTGTGGCAGATGCAAACAAGTCTGCTGGATTCAAGAACAGTGGCGGCGCTTTTTGAACGTAGGCCCAGCTCTGCTTTTGGCAAGCCGTAACAGGAACAACAGCTCATCTCTCCTGTCAACACAGCTTGTGTTTGCCAGAAATCTATTTAGCAATGTGTGGCTGTGCATATGTCTTGGGTACGCTGAATGAGGCAGTTTTCTTTATTGTTAGGACAGCTAAATGACACACATGCAAAACACACCCTCATTTTGCACAGCAATGACCTGAACTGTACATAGAACGAAAGGTGAAAGGGTGGGATTGCTTTGATGGTCTTCATAAATGGTTTCTAAAGATCATCCAGCTTGCCATTTCCGGAGTCTGAGTGACAATGACGGGTAAGTGGCTTTTGTTGCACTGAGTATTATCATATGAAATGAGCCTAAATAGCTAGGAGAGAAATTCCCATTATTTTCAGTTCAATCTCTGAATCTAGATGTCACTTCCTGTACGGACACGCATTATTTAGTGCCCCCAGGAATCCGTGTTTCCATGATCGCGGAATTTACTACAGATTTTCAATCAAAACAGTCCGCAGAATACAGTATTATATTTTGACTGCAGTTTTAATCACATCGCGGTTAAAAACCACCTACCACACATATAGAAGAAACCGCATTTAATTGCTTGATTGAATGTTTAAATTTTTTCCAGCAGTAATGTAATAAGTGGATAATTTATACTTTGTTTTAAAGTTTCATATAATCCAATGTTCACACTTGTTAAGTAATGCAAATACATTTGCTGAAGAGTGACTATGACAATACTGATGTTTATCAAATTATGACCAAAGTGTTTTTGTATAAAAAATAATTTCAATATAGACTTTTGACATTGTTATTGCAAACATTTGCTTCATAATTGGATGTTTTTGTTGTTTTTTTAATGTCCTCGGAAAAAACTTTCAAGCCACAGACACAAGAATTGCTCGCCGCAGAAACAGAATTGTTCACTGCGGATTTAACACTTTTTTGCCGCTGATTCCTACCTAGATGTCACTTCCTGACTGACATGCTGTATTTAAAATAGCTGCAATAGTGGCATCCAACAGAGAGGACGTTGCAGAAAATGATGCATTTCATACTCTAAACTAGGGATAGCCAACTCCAGTACCCTCCTCCAACACACCTGACTCTCTCACTGCCGCGTCACATGAACAAAACAACAACACCGTTGCGTGGGCTTCATGGTGCCTCGGAAAACATCCAATCACAATATTACACATGGAACGCCACAGCAGAAGCTATGCGGGGAAAAGTTTTCATTTGCCTTGATGCTTAAGTTAAGTGCAATTTAATTTTTTTCTTGAAAAAGACATTTTATTTATTCTGTGTGGTATTAATATTGTTGTCTTTTACTTAAAAGAGGCATGGTCTATTGTTTTTAGTTGTGATTTCTTAAAAAGTATTTCTGAATTTAAGAGTAAACATCGCGTTTAAATGGGTGTACTTGATCTATTAATATATAATGTATTCTCACTGTGTTATTGTAAATTTGTTTTATTAAAAAAAAAAAAAAATTGGGGGCGGGGGGGCACGCAATAATATTGCATATCGCAATAATTTATGAAATAAATATCGCACACTAAAATTTGTTATCGCGCCCTGCGACGTCAACAATGGCGACCTATTACATAAATTTTACCAATTGTGTAAAAACGAAAACATCAAGAGGGCTTTCAATATCGAATTATTTTAACTCATAATAATGTTTATCTTTTAAGAACTGCAAGTCTTTATATCCGTGGATCTCTTTAAGAGATGAAAGATTGATTTTAACATCGACCTCTTTTTAATTGCAGTTTTCTATTAAACCAGTGTAGTCATAACGAGGCAACTTACCAATTTAATGGAATGTCCAACATTTACTGTGAATGTTGGACATTCTATTAAATTGTTCATGTTTCTATTTATGAGTTTAGTGAAAACATCATAGGCTTACAGTATGTGAGAGTGATGAGTCATTGGTGGAAAACAAAATGAGAGAAGTGTACGGTGACGCAAAAGTTACTGCAGAAGGCCAAAGTGTGGTCATTGGCATGGGTTATGGCCGACAGTAACCTGTTGCGGTAGGGGTAATAAACCTAGAAAGCATAAGTTTCGGAGTCAGGACACTCAACCCCCTGTCCAAAAACAGCTGTGTGGTATTTGTGTCAAAAGTTCTGAACATTATAGGAGAGTAGAACCTCAACTCATGATTCAATGATTCCCAATGCAAGCTGGTTGCTATGCCAACGTTTTTGTTTTGTCGTGATTAAAAATTTGAGTTGAACTGATGGTAGCCAACATAAGTAAAAATTTAAGGAAGTAAAATTCATAAAGAAAGCAGCCAGGTGCAATTACCAAATCAAGTTTAATATTACACATTTATTCAATGTGTATTCTAAGTTTATTTAGTCGGCTCGCTAAATGTTAAACACTCTGCTACCGCACTAAATGTGGTAGACAGGCTAACAAAACTGGCATTTTTGACATTATAATACAGTGGTACCGCTTGCCTGGAACTCCAGACTCACCGCTGTTCCAGCGATAGAGTCTGGCGACCGTTACGCAGATCAAATCCCTAGGGCGGAGCAAGCCACAGCAAACAGACAGCGGAGTGGACCAATCAGCAAAGGGGCGGACGTGACGTTGGTAAAGTGACAAGAAACTCTAGCGCGAGAAAATAAACATACGAGGAGAGCGGAGAAGTTTATTCAACATGGCTAGCGCGAGACAGACTGTTGGTTTTAGCGACTTGATTTGTTTTTGGTCATTTAAAACAATTTACTGTGGATTGGAACACATTGTCGGCTCTCCCGTTCGCCATCTGTGTTGTTGTGGAGACGACTTCCGACGAGAAAGTGTGACGTTGCTCATTAAGAACAACAGAATCTGATTGCGCTATTACTTTCGTTCGGGCTGGGGTTAGGTGAAGTGTCTCGATTTTATTTCCCTATAGGTGAAGTACAAAACCATTTTAAGCTCTTCACACTGTAACTATAACATTATCATATACAGTGGTACCTCTACATACTAAGTTAATTCGTTCCCGGACCTTTTTTTGTAAGTTGAAATGGCCGTATGTCGAACAGGATTTTCCTATAAGAATACATTATAATTCCATTAATCCGTTCCACAGCCCGAAAACCGACACAAAATCCTTAATAAATACTGCTGGAACTATTACAAATGACAATTACACATAGTATAACAGATGAATTATATATCAAAATTGGAATAATAATACAGTATAGTATTAATTACTGTAATATGTAATGAATCGGGTTCTAATGAGGCGGTTGTGTTTTGCTTACTGTACCTGAACGCACCGTATGAATGACGTGAAAGAGATAGTTGCGGTAGGGATTTTACTTTCTCTTTAAATGTTTTGTTGCTATTAGTGTCAACTGCGGCGGACAGTAGGCGTGTTATGTTGCAGAAGTTCTGAAATAAGTGACTGAAATCCTGACGAAGCTGGCGATTTTATTTGGCGATGTTACCACAATAATTATTGTTACCTTAACTTATAAAGACGGGCTAACGGAGGTCGTCGGAGGAATGTTGAGCCAGTTCACGGACGCGCACACCACGCTCATATTTTTCAATCACTTCCATCTTCATTTCCATGGTAAGCATCACCTTTTGCCTTTTTTCAGCACCTGCACTAACTTTCTTGGAGCCATGTTGATTTCTCTCACAAGAAAATCCGCCGTGCGTCTGTCTGGCGGGAAAACAAAGAAACTACGGCGCTGTCATAATTTTCCCATTTTGAGCATGTCGTCAGATGTAGAAACAAATGGCAAGTCAAATTTTATGTCGGATGTCAAAAAGATCACGTGTCGGAGCGTATGTCGAGGTACCACTGTACTTGCCAATATTACATTCTGGCATGACTCAATTCGAGGGCCTTGAATCAATTTAATACAATATGTAAACATTTAACCTTATATAAGCCACTCCATAACTCAATTGATCGCTACCACCCTTCGCGGTCAAAACTCATTGGACGTCTAGCGCCGTCAATAGCACTGAAAGATGAGCAGTCAAAGCTTGCCCTCCAGTTTCGATGAATTGATCGTCGATTAATTATTATTATTATCATATGAAAAATTTTATTCATTTATAATTTATTCCTTACTTATTCCTTCTTTTTAACATTCAACCATCAAAAAATAAATAAATAAATAACTTCGATGAAGTTGGTGTTTTGCGCTTCGATTGAACTGATTCGTCCGTTGCTTTACCAACTGATGAAGACGAATTCAGGTATATGTTCACAAAAAAAAAAAAAAAAAAAAAAAAAAAGGTAAAAAAGGTAAAAAAAAAATAAAAATAAAAACTAGGGGCATAGTCACAAATTAAACTGGTAAGTCAAGGCACCACTGTGCTATTAACAGGTCAGTAAGCAATATTAAAAAGGTTAAATGTAAGTTCTTAGTTGCATAGGTCTGAATAGAAACGAGGCAAGTGGGAGCAGCAGTCAAAAAGCTTTTTGCAAACAGCCTCAAGGTAACAGGATGTTGCCTTCACTTGGCCTGACTGCTTAGCCCTTGTGTGAGCAAGGGAGACAAGCGAATCGCTGCTGTGCCACTGGCATTTGAACTGAACACAAACAGTACAGAAAGCTGCACAAGTGGCACTAGACCACGCGCTCTGGCACACATGCTCAAAAGGTGGACATTAAAATGTAACTGTAGTTGTAATTTGGGATGTCACCAAGCCGCTGCCGAGAGGAAAATGCTTTTTCTCTTGTCCTGCAACTGTTTATAGTAAAATAGGCCTTGGTCATTAGACTGCGTGTGCATGTCTGCTTTTCAGTAAAGCACCTGTTAAAACAAGCTAATTTGGAATCGAAAAGCAGGACGGAAAAATACAACTCTAACTCAGAAAAAGTAAATGGATAAGGTTCCACTTTCAATTATACTGCACATATAGTCAGAAAGCTAGTGACGTTCCCCCCCCCCATAGAAAACTAATGGTCTTGACATGTTCATAAAGCTTTTACATGAATACTGTGCAATTACGGATATTTAATTTACACATTCCGATAGTTACTGTTGTAAAACCTGATTAAATAAACAAAAATAAAAATAAAAAAACTGACCAAAAACTAAATATACAGTAATGTCGATAAAACCATAGTAACATCAACATGATCCCTGAAAAGTAGGCCTGGGCAATAAATCGATTACGTTTTATTTTTGTTTTGTTTTGTTTTTTTAATTGCGGATGATTTAATAATTTAAAAAAAAAGTTGTTGGTGTTGTTTTTAATGTTTTTTGGGGGGCCTAAAGGAAATCTAGCAACCAGTTATTCAATAGATTATTCCACGAGTAAGCGTTTGTTACTTTGTATTTGGGGCCTGACAGCACAAATAGGGGGAGTGAAAAAGATATGCAAGACAGATGAGGTGCACTTTATTAGTGTTTACCATTTAACATTTGTTTTTTAACCTTTCAGGTGATTATTTTTTTATCATTTATTATTGACATTACATGACCCCAAAAGTGATGTTCACGTATTTGGATGCCAAATTTTTTTTTTAGTATCATTTTTATGTAAGTTCTATGAATAAATCAATAAAATACTAAAATCTGCCTCCTGCTCGTTGTAAGATGGAATAGGCTCCAGTACCCCCACGACCCTTGTGAGGATAAGTAGTTCAGAAGATGAATAAAATATTAATACAGTAAAAAAAAAAAAAATAATAATAATTGTCGTTTTATTTAATGGTATTTGACTTAGTGCCTGCCATTGACAAACTGGAAGAGTGGCCGTGAATGCTCATGTTTTAATGCCAATGACTGTGCTAGACGTCCAATCCATTTGGACTGGGAGGGTCAAATGAACGAAAGGGAGAAGAAAAAAAACCATCAAAAAAAAAAAATAAATAAAATAAAATAAAACATTAATCTCCTCCAAAATTTGGTGAAGAAAAAAAATCAGATTTTATTCTGACATCACATCGTCCTACCCTACTGAAAAGTATAGGATTATGGTGATTAGGAGTCAATGAGTCAATGAGGTGGAAAAGTAATCAAAACAAAGAAGGCTCAAGACTACAAATATTTAGTAATGAATAACGAGGTCTTCAAACGACAATTTTCTTTAAGTTAGCGCCAGTAATTTTTCCAGATTTGTTCATCCTTTAGTGAAGTTTAGTCTCTTAAATGTTGCCCACTTTTATTAAAGTGCAACCTAATTGGTTTAAATCCTCTTTAATACTATTCCAAGCTTTAGCCTCTCCATGTCAACTAAAACACTGGCTTTACAAATGTTCAGTTTATTTGTAAGGAAAATCACAGCCATAGAAATCATCACTAAAGAGCTTAATGCTCAGGATTAGACTGAAATTCTGTCAAAGGGCGAAGAGACCTCGTATAAGTCGGGAGAAGTGGGGGATCAAACGCGTGTTATTGGAAGGAAGACTCAAGTGATTGAGTGCTAAAATGGAAAATGGGCAGCAAACCACAATGGGAAATCTTTTCCTCTTTATCTTTACTATGGCATCCGCCATTACACAGAGTAAAAATATAATAGTGGTTCTTGAGCTTTTTACACCACTAAAATATTTACCAACGATAAATGAAAATGACCCCCCCCTCAGAAAAAAAAAAAGCATAGTAATGTTAGCCATTGTAAGATTATACGCTAATGGTGTGTTTTTAAGAAGTGTGAGGAATTCTGAAACACCCTATACAGTATATTAATTACCATATTTAGAACAATATTTTGGGGGGTGCCTCACGGTTACCTCCTCACGGAAGGCCCTACCACCCCTGCACCTTTTTTAACGCACCACACACATCATACACCACAGAAGAGCTCTGGCAAAGGGTGGTGGGATGGGCAGCTGGGCTGATTTTCCATGCTGCGGTCCCACTGCCCCAAGTCAAGATCTCCTATTTTAATGCATACATTGCACTACCCTCCCCTCACAATCCCATCATGGTGCTGGGTTATGGCTGCCAGCCGGGAATCTGGCAGCCACAGTAATAGGGTGGTAGGTGGGTCCCACACGTTTTTCTATGGCATGGCTCCCGAGGCGTGGCCTCCTCTCTGCCTGGGCTGCCGGCCGCGGGAGTGGGGGGAGGTCTCGCGTCGCCCCACGGCGGCTCCTCGGCGTTCTCCTGCATCCGCCTTCCCCTCTTTTCTCTAACTGGGTATTCGCCCTGTGCTCCGCGGCGGATCGCTGGCTGGGCGGTGGTGTATTGGCTGGATGTTGCCTGCTACGGCGGGGGACCCTGCCCTGCCCTGGGCTTGGTGGGCCGCTGGGGGCCCCCGTGGCGTGCCGTGTCGGCTGGGGGGCTGCGGGGGCGACTCGTGGCCCGGGTGGGCGGACAGGGTTGGGGACGGGCGTTGGGGTGGGTGCCGCGTCCCCTCTTGCCATCCCCGAGGGCCGGTAGATGGGCGCGCGGGTGGCCCAGGGGACCACCCTGGATTCCAGGGGGGCTCCTTTGATGGGCTGCGCTGCCTCCCCCCCAGGCTGGCTGGGTGGGGGTCGTGGCCCTGTGTCGGCGCGCGCGTGGCGTCTCCGCTCGTCTGCGTGGCTGATGGGCGCCCGGCGGGGCATGCGTGTGGCTGGATGTTATTGGGTGCGCTCCGGCGGGGGGTTCCAGTGCCGGGATTGGCGATGGGGCGGCGTAGGGTCGATCGCCAACAGGCTTGTACTCACAAGGCATTCACACGATTACTGGGTTCTAGATCACAGAGATGATTTGTGTACACTCTACCCCTTTCTATCAATTAGCTTATAGACTCCCCCACCTTCTTCCCCCTCTTTCCCTGGTCAACAGGCCCCCCACATGGTGTCAACCGGAAATACATTTAGCTGACAGCACCAACATATTAGTAGTTAGTGTAGTTAGGCGTTCAATGTATTTCTTGTTGTTGTTTGTGTTTCTTCTCTTTCTTCTCTTGTGTTTCTTTTCTCCTGTTCCCCCATAACCATAAACCCATAATGTCAGACCCTCAATGTGAAACATTAAAACGGTTCAGACTACCCGGGCACTTAGACTTCCATTCTCCGTGTCAAACAGGTGAACAGGACAGGTTTAAAACTGAAAAAAAATAAATAATAATAAATAAATAAAAAAATTTAAAAAAAAAAAAAAAAAAAGGACACCCAAAAAAACCTATTAAAGTTTATTGCACATGCAAACTGATTTTTTTGTTTAAAAGCAGTTGTTAAAGAATAAATGTAAATATATTGTCCTAAAAATGTATTAAATACATTGTTCCTAGTGGTAAACGACTAGTGGTAAAAATCTATGGTACTTGAAAAAAATAAAATTTAACAGTCAATTTGTGAACTGCACAGAGAATATGAACTGAATATATTAGAATAATCAGAGGTATGGTTTGAAAAAAAACTACACGTTTCAGTCTAAAGTTTTATTGTATTTGTATCAAATACTGTAAATATAATTTATTATTTAATTCAGTGACTTCTTTTCACCCACCGCAGTGCTGTTTTCGTGAACAATGACGATAACGAAAATATTTCGCCAACACTTTTTCATGACGATGACGAGACGATAACATGTTAAATTGTGTTTAGAGAGACGAAAGCATAGAGAGTCTAAAGTTTGTTTTCGTCTGACAAAACAAGAACAAGACGAAAATGTGCACTAGATTCCATTAGATGTTCACAGTGTGTGACATTTGATGTCTAGTCAGCATGCATTGTAGCAGTGCCGAGTTGTGGGTTATGCCACACCAATGTGATGGTGATGTGATGCCCCCCACCCCCACACTCACCAGTGCAGTTTTCTCTTTTCTCCAGGTACACACGATAGGATTTGTTTGCTTATCTTGGCCAGAGAGAATACAGTATCACAAAAGTGAGTACATCCCTCGCATTTCTGCAGATATTTAAGTACATCTTTTCATGGGACAACACTGACAAAATGACACAACGAAAAGTAGTCTGTGTGCAGCTTATGTAATATAGTTAATTTATTTTCCCCTCAAAATAACTAAAAATATAGCAATTAATTTCTAGACCCCTGGCAGCAAAAGTGAGTACACCACTTAGAAACTACAATATGTACATCCCTAAATGTCCTAATTGAGTACACAAGAAAGCCCACCCGTCTCATCAGACGATAGGACATGGTTCCCGTAATCCATGTGCTTTGTTGACATGCGGGCTTTCTTGTGTACTGTCTTCAGAAGATGCTTCCTCCTGGGGTTACAGCCATTCACATCAATTCTATGTAGAGTGCGGTGTATGGTCTGAGCACTAACAGGCTGACCCCCCCCCACCTCTTCATTCTCTGCAGCAATGCTGACAGCACTCTTGTAACGGTAATTTAGGGAGGTACGTAGTTTCTAAGGGGTGTACTCACTTTCGTTGCCAGGGGTTTAGAGATCAATGGCTATATTTTGAGTTATTTTGAGGGAAAAAAAAAATAATAATTCAATTATATAAACTGCACACAGACTACTTTTCATTGTGTCAAAGTGTCATTTTGTCAGTGTTGTCCCATGAAAAGATATACTTAAATATCTGCAGAAATGCGAGGGGTGTACTCATTTTTGTGATATACTGTTTGCAATGTTGCTTTAGCCTGTAAAGGTCTGTGCTGAGTGGTCATCACACACTAAATGTATCTCAAAGTGTTAGCATAGCATTCGCGTTGGCATTACAGTGTTTCCCCTAGGATTTTTTGAAGCTGTGGTGGTGGGCTGCATCGGAGTCGGACAGCCTCACCACGTCGCGCCACAGCAATTTTTTTTTTCTTCTTTTTTTCCCCCAAGAAGAACCATAACAAAGATATATTTGAAATATTTCATTAGCCAGGCTAATGTTGTACCTCTCAGCTACAGTACATGTATGTAAAATGCGTAGCTGATTACAGCTACGTTACCCGATGTACTAATGCGACTTTTTTTCTCGTGGCAATAGTACGACTTACATCTCGTAGTGACTCAGGGTTGGCAACCCAAACTGTTGAAAGAGCCATATTTGACCCCCAAAAAAACACAAAAAAAACTGATACAGTATGTCTGGAGCCACAAAAAATTAAAAGCCTTGTACAAGCCTTATAATTATCGATACTAGCTATATTAGCCTACTATAGAAATACGTAATTAGCCTTCATGATTAAATGTTTGTTTTCCCTGCAGTGGATCCTATAGAGAATGACGCACCACGTGACTACTCTGTTGTACTATGCCACCACAAGTTTAACTTCAATATTAATGAATTGAAAGAATGTTTGTGTCATGTTTGTCCTCCTAGAAATCCTATTAAAACAAAAAAATATATTTCCCTCCCCCATCTTTTTCCATTTAAAAAAAAAAAAAAAAAAAAAAGCTCCGAAGCATAGCTAAAGAGCCGCATGCGGCCCGAGAGCCGCGGGTTGCAGACCACCGTCGTAGTCCTCCTTTTTCCTTTTATTTGACCCTCATAAGTACTACATTACCACAACAATAACAGTCCTTCTGTCAACTGACCCATTTAGAGCACTGGGGGAATTCTAATAGCCGTGTAAAGAGTTTTACTTGATTCGGTGAGAAGGTGAATAGTTTTTTCCCCGTTGTTCGTAAACTAAATTTCCACACAAAGGCACGTCGAGGTACCATTAACTTAGCAAGGAGAGGTATGAGAGTCATTTTTCGAGTGTCCCAGAGCTCGCGAAATTTGGGTGGGGGGGCGCATTTATCAAAGTTTCGTCAGCCGTAATTGTCTGAAGTTGGCGCGCCGGTGTTGTGCCGAAAAATAGCCACTCCACGTGAAATGTCCCCCCTGACGGGAGCGCCCACACGTCACTCGTACAAACAGCCTTTTCTTACCAATCGATGGACACAGAAACGACGTTCTTGTACCGTGAATACTGTATGTATCATTTTACTCTGCTTGAATTGATAAATCGTTTACTGTGACCAACGCTCTGAAAATAGAGCAAGGCTTTATTTTGGGCCCCGCCTCTCCGCAGTCTCTCAGCGCAAGTTAGTCAAAGTTTGCTTTCCGTCCAAGACGGCCGTCCACCGCTCACTTTCGCCGAAAAGTCCGATCCAAATTATTGTAATGCCCCGGATATGGGCAAGAAGGAGAGAAGTCTGTATTTGCTTACCCACTTTATTGTGGTAACAATAATAAAGAAAAACAATAACAAAATAACAGCGGGCTGCTACAACATGCGACCGCTATCTCTCGCTATCTCGCTCGTTCTCCCATTCTTCCTACTCCTTCCCCTTGCGTCTCTTAAGGGGGGGCCTGCATAGTTACGAACATTAGGCTACAATACACAATGAATAGGTGTCCGCTGAACTCCTCCCACTCGGCTGCCGCTAGTTTGAAGCGGCCTTAAAAAAAAAAAAAAATTATTTAAATAAATAAATAAAATACATCTCATTTGCCAGGCGTGGCGGCTTTCATTTTAGTGTGGCGGTGCGCCACAATCTGTTGAATATAGGGGAATCCCTGCATTAGGCTAATGGTAATGGCGAGCGTCCTCAAACTCTGACCTTTTTTTTTTTTTTTTTTTTTACAAACGGTGTTGTCCATGTAGACGCTACAATTTGTGCTCGTCTGTCAATGTTTATTTAAAACAGTTGGAGACCTTATTTTTTTTGTTTGTTTGTTTTTTATCTTACAGATGAAAACGTTTTTAGTAAATGTCGACAAAAACTAGACGAAATTAGTCGAGTTTTCCTCAACAAAAACTAGATGAAGACAAACACATTTTGAGATGACTAAAATATTACTAAGACTATTATCGTCCAAAAGATTAAGACTAAGAAAAACATTTTAAGGGCTGTCAAAAACATCGGTGACCTAGAGCTAACGGACCCCCGTCGTACCACTTATGCCACTCAACAACTAATTTAACTTCAGTCTTCCGGAAAAAAAAGGGGTCAAATGAAAAGTATTATTTTTATGACAGCTTTCATCCTTTCGCCAGCAACACGAGGAATTTAGAAGCTTTGGAATTCCAAAGTCATTTTATGGGGCTCACTGGAATGAGCTCATTATAACCCTGACATAAAGAAGATACCCCTAAATCGTTGACAAGCAAGCATCATGTAAATTGCGATTGCAGTCTTGTAAACCATCGTCTAAGGATGTGGTCGGATGAGGTGATGTTGATTATGGAGTGGCCAAACCACAGACGTAGACCGGATTCCGGAAGGTGGATTTAAAGACATTTAAAGCCATAAAGGGCAGTTTTGAACGGCTAACAAACACAATTACTGTTGTTTGGAGGTTGTTAGAACTGGCAGCGCATGGGCTAATTTGGAAAACCTGTTTGAAAGTAACATGAATTCCACTGATCGCATTTAAATATATTTTATATATATATAGTCAGTATATTTACTGACATAACACATTGAAGTTTTTGACGGCCATAATTAGAGTTTTACTTCAGTTTAAATTTCAATAAGCTTTGAGAGTGCTTTTTTTTTTTTTTTTTTTTTTAAATCATCATGTGTGGGGTCTATCTTTTGATGTCAATAATCTTTACTTTCATGGATAAATGTTCAGTTCAACAGGGAGCAAGAACAGCAAAAACAAACAATGAAACCACATGTTTACAGCTTTTTGTGTATGCCCCTATGGTATACATTCACTGGTTTGATTTGAAAATACTACTATATACAAACAATTGCGGCTCTGAGTGAATAAATCATGAATCCACACTGAGGGTTTGACAAACTAAATTTTTACAAACTTGATTTTTGTGGTCATCTTTTGCTTATGTGTGTAGAGTAGGTGGGGGATCAGTAGGCAACAGGCAAATTTGGAGTTCTTTATGAGCTCCCAGCTCTTTAAAGGGCAAGTGATTTAAATGGTTAAATTGGTATAATATGTGTTTTTTTTTTTAACATATTCTCCTAACATAAGGAGAAAAATCTGCACTTTGCTATTTTATTGTCTTCTTTGACCGTTCAAAGTTGGACTGTTGCCAGAAACCTAACTTCAGATCATTGTTGATTGCCCAGATAATTGTCATAAAGCACTGGCGTACCACACGCATGCTATTTTTAGACCATGACGTCGCATCGTAAAGCGAAAGTATAGCCGAAGTGGGACATTATAGACCCGCCCTCGCATAGAAACAATGTTATTTGTGCTACTTTAATTTGTCAAAAACGAACATGCCAATCACACATTGCTTTCTTGGAACTTGTGAAAACGACTCTAGACATTACGACATATGAAGGATGTTTTCTTCATATGTTTCCCAAAACCAAAAAGGAGGAAAAAATGTGAAGACTGAACCAACATGCATGGACTTTAACACCAGCTCGGTGAATCCATTCACATTTCATATGCAGTAAACATTTTGTTGGGTTGGCGTGGTCTTTCAGAGGAAAAAGAGGTAAGCCATTTTTATATTTTTTACTTATTTTTTAACATGACGTTGTGCCGTACTGCTTCTGTCTCACAATGAATGACCTGAAAAGAATTACAATGGTATCTGACTGCCACTGTTACCGTTTCTGTTGTAAAAAAAAAAAAAAAAACGCTTTAGTAAGGGGGAAGTGTAAATAAATTATAGAATTAAGATTTGTTACTAACAAAAAATTAACAGTGTTCATTGGCTGTCACTGAGTAGCATTTGCAATCGCTACACAAAATATAAATTCCCCCCAAGAACGGTCAGAGACGTAGGACAACCAGAGGATATAATACTGTATATAGGAAAGACGGGGCTGGTGGTAAAGGATAGCTTGTTGAAACAGCAGATAGGAAAGACGGGGCTGGTGGTAAAGGATAGCTTGTTGAAACAGCAGACTGTCATTGTCAGTCGCGTAAGAAAAAGGTGTCGATAAAAAACCTAAGGCTATGTTAAGGTCAGCTCGTTTTTTTCATCTTTTTCAGCCCTCAACACTCAAGTCATCTCTTTAACTGAACATTTTTATGTACTTCCACATCTTTGCAAGTGAATTTGGCACCAGGGACATCATTTTTGGAGAGAATTGGTAGGTTTAGCTTTGCGAACATCTCCTTCGTACACGATTTCCATTCATTTCCTATTGGGGACAAACGGTGGCGTATCCTCCCTTAGCAACAGTAGCTAACATCATGAATATTAATGAGCGGAAGTGACGTGTTGCTTGCGGTACGCCATTACAGTGGTACCTCTACATACGAATTTGTTCCAGGACCTAGTTTGTAGTCGAAATGGTCGTATGTCGAGCAGGACTTTCCCATAAGAATACATTATGATTCAACTAATTCATTCCACAGCCCAAAAATGTTAAATCTTTAATAAATACTGCAGGTACAATTACAAATAGCAATTACACATAGCAAAACAAGTAAACTATAAATAAAATTCGGAATGAAAATAATAGTAACAATAATGAACCAGTAATATATAAAAAAAATAAAATAAAAAATAAAAAATTAATTATTGACACCTTAACCTATAGAGTTGCGAACGGAGGTGGTGGAGACAGCGAGTGTGTAGGTGCAGGAGGGTGCATTCAGTGGGCCATGTTCTGTCCAGTTTAACAAACGCATTAAAATTAGACATGTAAAACATGAATTATGAATAATTTTTTTTTAAAAAGTGTTTTTATTGACACCTTAACTCACTGGCGAACAGAGGTCGATGGCTGCTTGATTCCTGCCATACTGTTGAGCCAACTCACTGATGCTTACACCGCGCTCATATTTTTCAATCATCGCTTTCTTAAACCCAATACCAACAGTCTTGGGAACCATGTAGATTTTTCTCAAAAGTCTTGCGGGAAAACAATGAAATGGCGACGCTGCCATAAATCGTAGTATGTCGAGCATTTCGTCATATGCCGAGACAAATGTCAAGTCAAAGTTTATGTCGGATGTCGAAAGGATCGTATGTCGAGGTACCACTGTAAATGTATTTTTCCAATGAATAATATTTGATTTCATCCACTAAAATCCTTTAAACATAAAAATCTTTTTGGGAAAAATGTTGCAAATGTTGATTAAAAGCAATAATTCGCTGCAATTCCTTCCCATTCAAAATGGATTGGATGCCAAGTGCCATCAATGGCAGCCAACGAGTTAAATGAGTGCCCTATAAAGGGTTAAGAGCAGATCATAAATAGTAAAATCCAAACAAAGGTTGGATGGGGGTTGTGCATTAAATAAAGATTGTGCAAATGCCGCAGAAATGTTCATCTTGGTCAGCCATCCGAGACAAACACACAAAAGCATGGCAAAATCAAACTCAATGACTAGCGGCTAAGTGAGACAACGGACGAAGCTGCATTATATGCACTATCCTTATAAAGGAATAATAAATGGGGCCTGCACAAGCTTTCATAAGCAGTGTAGGGATGAAAAGGTCTCACAGAGCCCCTCTAGCTGTTATTCTTCAGATTTTACTCAGAAAAACCTTGATGAATTGACTGGTGTAAAGCAGTTCAAAGCTATATGAATGCTCTTTCCCTGAAAGGCAAATTTGAAGAGCAACAGGGATGCTATTTGCACTGCTCCAACTGCGACCAAATGGTTGCATTTTCCGACTAAAATTAGAGCTGTACGAGTATAATTTTCATCTACTCGCACATGCGACCAGTAACAGTTTTTGTTGTTGTTGTTGTTGACAAACTCCTTCATGGTTTAATCCACTAGTTGGAAGTAATGTAACGAGCAGTTTTGCCAAGGGAAAATACAACAAAAGAAAAAGAAGGTGGAGGTAGGCAATGTGTGGTCAGGGGCTTCACACACGAGAGGCAATGAGCGATGGCGAAATGCGAAAGCCATCGGCATTGAGCTCAAAGCGAACATACAAGGCACCATGTGACTGCAGCGGCAAGCGACGCACACCGCCGTCAGCCTGTGTGTCATCGCTCGTCCCTGATTAAATATGAATTTGGAAGGAATTTCAAAATTCCGGGTCTTTTCTGAGCGCCAACAACTTTTCATACTGCTGCCATTTATCTATGTCCCGAAAATCATACCGACAAGTAGAGGTGTGCAAAATTTCCGATTCTTAGATTATTCGCGATTCGGCCGTGGAAGATTCGAGAACGATTCACAAACATTCAAATTCCGATTATTGAAATATGCCAAGTAAAGCAGAAGTACGACACACTCAGCGCGCCGCGCGGTCTTTGGTACGCAATTAGGGACGGAGCGAGAGTAGCTAAACATCATGCTTCTCATTACCCGGCCCCTCGGGTAACGCCAATGCTCAACTCACGGCTCTAGCTCAACTCATGCCACAAGATATAAAAAAAAAAAAAAAAAACATACCTGACTGCTGCCGAAAAGCTGCTACAAGCCACATTATGTTACGGTAGATATCATTTATATAGGACTAGATGCATTATAGCTTCGGTATCGTTACCAGCACATCTACAAAAAAACTAGATGCGGGCGTTAGTAACGGCCGCCATCTTAAAGCAGTACACTTCCTGCAAGGCTGTTGTTGCGAACCCTCCAAGCGAACCTAATTAACTTTTTATCTAAAATACTCCTAAGTCGGTAAAATATTGACTTGAATCTATCTTTAAAATAGTTTAAAAACTTTTACATGTTGAAAGTAGACAAAAGAGAAATTATGGAATAACAGGAGCAATTTTAACAACTTTAACGGTTGATTCACAACATTAAATTAATTGAAAGTAGTTTAAAGCTGCTGATATAGAATGGGGACTGGAGCTTTTTATTTACTGTTATTTTTGTATATTTGTTTACTGCGATATGTTAACTTGATACCGAAATAGTAGTTTGGTTTAGCCTGAGAGGATTTTTGAACAATTTTGGAACTAATGTACAAAACAAATTAATTAAAAAAAAAAAAAAAAAAAAGGAGTGGGGTGCATCAATAATCGTTTTATAATCGAATCGGAGCCTCTGAATCGTAATCGTAATCGAATCGTTAGGTGCCCAAAGATTCCCAGCTCTACCGACAAGTATCATAAAGTATGCTGGTTGCACACTGCTAAAATGATAGGCTCCTCCATATTGACAAAGTATGATGTGTGGATGTCGATTTCCGGGTTGGCCAGTGTCCATCAAAAAATACGTTGCTGATTGGTTGTAGTGCCAAGTGACAGCGAGAGAAATAGAACAAAATTCCCATGTTAACCTAATTTATAAGTAGTATACTGGTTGATGTAAAAACTGATAGAGAATAAAATATAGATTCATAAGTTTGCAGTTGTATGCATTTATTATGAAAGTATTTATCGGTTAAAAAGTAAAAATTAGAGGAAAACCCGATTAACAGTAAGCCTGAACGATATATCGTTTAAACATCGCCATCGCGATGTGTGCGTGCGCGATAGTCCCATGCAAGGACGTGCGATAGTTTTTATTTTTTTAAATCCACATACGCCCTGCTTTCTGCTCTGCGCAGAGCCTCACACGGTCTTAGAACCTCACAGTCACTGCAGCACTTGCTTATTAAAGTTAACGATTCTGGTATCTTTGATCTTGCCAAAGAAGCGGACATCACAGCGCAGCAGCTGTCAATCATCGTTTAACTTGTAAAACAGTTTCTGCAAGGAAGCCGCTTTGGAATGAAAGTGTGTCTGTGTGGAGACGTTTGAGACATAAAAATTCAATGCCAGAAGTGATCATGAGGAGTTTGTAATTTCTACATTTCCAACAAGAGTCACAGCTAAGGTAGATAAACAGAAGTATTTAATAAAGCCAAGCATTTTTCAACTACAGTACTTTATTCTTGTTAAAAAATGATTTGGTTAGACAGTTATGTTTAAAACTGATCGTAATATAACATAACATTTGAAGTGCTTAAAACTATTTATTAATATATATATACACATTATGTATGTACTATATTATATATATATATATATATATATATTTCTTTTCTTTTTTTCTTTTATCATACTTTGGGGAAAAGGTGAGAAAAAAAACATGCCTTATATTACGGTGACCATATATTGATTTCCAAAAAAGAAGACACTCTGCCCGGCCTCAAGATACTTGAATTTTACTCCCAAGTTCACTCAATGATGCCTATATCACTTTAATAAATTTAAAGTGTGACCCCTCACTCTGGATGGAAAATTGCAGTTTTTAAAAAAATAATGAATATATACAGTATATATAATGCAGACCCATGGAAATGTAGTCCAGTCAATACACATACACACAGTAGGCTATGTGCCAACTAAACATTTTTATAAATTACTAACACTACAATTGTCCTTGACAAATTGTTATTCCCATCAATTGATATTCTCATTCAATGTTCTAGATTGCACACGAACAATAACCGAAATAAACTGACAAACTATTCAACCAGCATGTTTCCAAACGTAGCAGATCAAAAACTACATTTCCCATGAAGCCTAGCGTGGTTTAGCTTACTGATAGCTAGCTGAGGCAAAAATCAAACTTTGCTATAAAAGTTTACCATCATCGGCAGCGCAACGATGCGACACCAAACTGGATTTTACAGTCAAAGCTCCGACAGAAGTCAACAGTTGCCATTATATACATATTTATTGTAAAAAAACTTAACAACTGGGCAGGCGTTGTGGCCAAATCGTCAACCCAGTAGATGGCAGTAATGCCTCATGATAGGGGTAAACTGCCAACAAAAACAAGAAGAACTACTCCTTCCCTCCCAACTACTAGAAGCCATGTCATCGCAGGCAGGCGCTGCCACTCAGCGGCCGGAGGGATTCTCTTCAAATTGGTCCCATGAAAAATCATAAAAACCAGACATTTTTATGAATTTATAAAATCCACCCGGACGACGGGGATACTACGTGAAAGTAGGACTTGTCCGGGCAAAAGAGGACGTTTGGTCACGCTACCTTATATGTATCTCTTTCCAATGCTAAATCTGAATAAATACATTGAGCACACACACACAAAAAAATTAAAATTTGGGGGGCGGGGTGCGCAACTTCGCGGTTTTTCACTTATCGCGGCGGGTTCTGGTCCCCATTAACCGCGAAAAACAAGGGATCACTGTACATTGGTCATTGAGAGTCATCCAAAATCTTTCCAAACAGCTATTCAAGTCATCTAGTGAAAATTTCTTTTAAAAAAAAAAAAAACCAAAAAAAAGTTTTTTTTAATATCGCAATATAATATCGCAAACCCCCCAAAAATCGCAGCAATAGTTTTTTTCCAATATCGTTCAGGCCTAATTAACAGTGTGCGCTACTGAATCTTCTGCTTGCGCTCCTAAAATTTTCAAGTTAGGTGTGTACTATGCTCCTCGTAAAAAATGTTAAGTCTGGATCCTTGAACTGGCAATTAACTAATTCGCTGCCATTTACAGCAATGGACATCCAATTCATTTGAACCGGGAGGAGCTGGCACTGGCAGGCAAATTGCTGCATCAAAGCAAGCAATGTTTGAATGAGAGCAAGCAGGACACGGGCATATACACAATAGCATCTCTGCGTGTTTATATTTCCAACGCAATGGTGAGTCAGATTAAATAACGCCAGGATAACAGCCTTTTCAAGTCCAAAGTTCCTTTCAACTCGAACTAAGACTGAAAACCCACTTTCTGTCATGAACAGATATTGTTACCGCAGCAACAAAAGTTTTGTTTTGGAAAAAAGTCACGCTGGGAAAGCTTTACCTGCCCGTCAAACTAAAACATACTTAGTACTCTTACTGTGACAAATCCTGGATATTTAAGTGAAGTTCTTTTACATAAAATTTACTGACATGACTGATCAATAACTATACGTCATTAAAAGTTACAGTGACTGATGAATTTTTAAAGGGTCAATCATTACTGAAGCCAAGCCAGTTTCTTCCATTTCACTTTAGCATTAAGAAATATGGTTGTCCCATATTGTTTCAGTATCTTTCCTCTGACTTTGCATACAACTTCCTTTTTCCCCACTGCAATGCTACTTCATTTTATTACACATTGCCTGTACATCTGAATTTGTTACCTCTTACTGACCCATAACCAGTCGGTCTAAGCTGCACTAGAAGCTATAACGCTGGGGGAAGTTCAGCTACTGAGTCCTATCCCATGTTTCTGACTTTACCTACCACTTGTCTTACTTTATTTCTCTTTTCTTATTCTAATATCTAGTTGACTAGTCTCTTCATCACTAGTCACCCAGTGTCCCCTTTCCCCCCTCCCCTCTGGGGAGGGGCTAGTTTTCAGCCGCTGCCTCCTGACTATCTTGACCCCTGGCTGGATGGACGTCCTCGTGCCCCCCCCCCCCCTTTGTTGGATAGGTTCAATGTTTCCTCCTATCGGCGAATACGTCATTTTAATAAGGCTTTATTGAGCACCCCATTGTCCACTGAATTGCCACAAAATCATCTTAGAGTGACTATGAAAGGGGGTGAAATAACGCCGTTAAAAAGGCATTGTCTGTTAAGACCACTATATTCAAAGAGATAAGGACATGGTAAATCAGAACTTGAATTTCTGACCGAACTATAAAGCACAAAACTGCACATCAGCAAGTAACTGAGGGAAAAGGTTCGAATGCTAGCCATTGTTCTACCCCCCTTAAGAATGTAAACCATCTAAAACCTCTCAAACATAAAGTTGACATTCATGATGCCCTCTTAAGGATTTCCTAGTGAAGGAATGTACAAAATGTAATCGGAGGATAGGCTGCTATGTTTTGCTAAAGGGAGAACATAGCTCAACTTACTCAACCTGAGCAGCATAATTTCTCTTCTAGGGTGCTAGTCTAACACAGAAATGGTAGAAAATAAATATATAAATGGAGCGAGTAAGTAACCCCAATAAAAAACATTTGAGCCTCCATACAGTATTTTTTCAAACAAACACATGTTCAAATTGTTAAATGTTTGCCCTTCTAACGACAGAAAGGCAAATGCATGGTGATGAAAAGTCCTGAAATTATTCTTACCAGTTTCTCTTTGAAGACCATCTGTCTTAACCACTTGAAGTCCAGTGGTTTAAACGCAGAAAAAACAAACAGTGAATCCTTTTCGTACTGTTCCGGCTTCTGAAATGCTCCCTCCGGGTAGGTAATTCTCATGGTAGTTTTGGTCCCTACATCTCTCCCGTAGCCAGCCACCGGGGCTTCATTCAACCTGGAGCAAAATGCAATATGGAATGGAATATGAGTTTTGGACCACAATAGTTCACAACTATTAGTCAATGTCTTTAAATAAGGATAAAAAATAACCACACGATTTATTGATTTTGTGAAAAATAAGTTTTGGTTTTTTTTGGGTTAAAGTCTTATGTAAGAGCTAATGCGGAAGTGTAATTATTAATAATTGTGCATCCAAAATGGCTAATTACCAATTAGCAACCTTTCATATTGATAAAGGGAAAGATAACACCTAGAACTAAATGACTTGACGACATGCTCGAAATACGACGATTTACGACAGTGCCTCAGTTTCTTTGTTTTCTCGCAAGACGGACGTATAGCGGATTTTCTTGTGAGAGAAATCAACATTGGCTCCAAGATGTTTAGTGCAGGTGGTCAAAAAAGGAAAAAGGTGGCGCTTACCATTGAAATGAAGATAAAAATGATAGCAAAATATGAGTGTGCTGTGCGCGTACGTGAACTGGCTCGACAATACGGCCGTAGAATGTCTACGATCACGACTGTCCTCCTCTGACCTTCGTTGGCCAGTCTTTAGAAGTTAAGGTGACAATTTTTATTTTGTGGTAAGATCGCCAAAGAAATCGCCAGCTTCGTCAGGTTTTAAAATCATTTACAGTATTTCGGAACTTGCGCAACACAACATGCCTCCCGTCCACCGCAGTTAATGCTAATAACAACAGAACATTAAAACAGAAAGTAAAATCTCTACCACAGATATATCATCAGTCAAGTCAGTTTTTTTCATTTATAATTTGTTGTTTTGTTATGTGTAATTGCCATTTGTAATGGTACCATTTAGGACCATTCTACCAATAGTATAATTTCTTAAGGATTTAATGTAGGTTTTTGGGCTGTGGAACAAATTAATGGAATCATAATGTATTCCTATGGGAAAATCCCGCTCGACATACGACCATTTTGACTTACAAAAAAGGTCATGGAACGAATTAACTTTGTATGTAGAGGTACCACTGTATACGATAATGTTATAGTTACAGTGTGAAGAGCTTAAAATAGTTTTTACTTCACCTATAGGAAAAAAAAATTAAGACACTTCACAATTCAGTAGCCTGAGAACATGTCTCAAAACCTTTGACCACAGGGGTACAGTGTCGTGTTGTGATGTATGACTCACCTGACCACGACATCATAGTCATCTATACGGGATCCCAGAGACTTGTTTGATAGGATACCTCCATTTCCCACAATGATGCATTTTTTACAGCTGAGACTGAAAGATAGAGGGGAATGATTAACATTCGAGAAACCTTTATTTGTAATGTTGATTTACCTGTCCAGTTCATCTCCTAGTCCAAAGTTTTTGGTAGTAGTTAAAATGCTGTCAATAATTCTCTCTGTGGAGAAAAGAAAAGCAAAACATGAATACATCAACTGCGTATATTGCTATTACTATAATGCACTGTATTAATAGCCTTAGACCAAAATGCATGCTTGATTTTAATTTACCCTTACAAAGCATCTACTGTAGGTCCCTTAGGTCAACAAACGGGTCTGCTTAGTGTTCTAAGAACGAGTCAACAGCATTCAGCAATACTCCCTATCTCTGGAACAAATCACCTGAAGATCTGAGGTGTGGTTAAACAGTTACCTCCTTTAAAGCAGGGCTAAAATCACTTACCGTACTACGGCGTATTCATAACTGCCCCTTTTGCTCAAACATCTAATTTCATGAGTTTTTATCCATTAATTTGGTTTTATTTCCATTTCCTGTTATTAAACGTGACTTACATATTTTATTTGTGTTTTTATTTTTTTTATTTCTTAACTGTGTATTAAGGCTCTAATACCACAACAAGTAGAGCAAACTAGGTGTTTTGAACCTCAGTTGGAGTAAAGAACATATTCACTTAACTCATTTAATACCATTGACCGCGAACAACATCAAATCCATTTTAACTGGAATGGTTAGTATTGAGTGATCATTTTTCACTGGTAGCACATGAGTTAACAGATAAGGAGTGACTGAATTATTGAGGGGGGGGGGGGGGGGGGGGGCTATTGTGAACCTGGAGTCCTACGACACGCAGGGTTCAGAAAGGTGTGTAGGTGTATGCAGATTGCATAAAAACACTCAGAGAGGAATGCAGTTTTCAAACAAGCGTGAGTTAAGTGGGCGATGGCACTCATCTCCCTTCATGGTGAGAATCCTTCTGATCGCAGGATGAGAAACGGGGATGTTTAGCCATAGCACACATTCCTACTGCGTATTCTGCGAGTGTCATGCTTTCAGCATTAGACGTTCAGTATATTAACCCTATATCTGACTGTGTTTAGGCTAGTCATACTTGAAATTCTTCCACACGTAACATCCAAATATAATAGATCCCAGTTTAACACTCTATACAGCACTAATTTAACTCAGTGGCTGCTATTGACAGCGCTAGATGTCCAAACTATTTTGACTATAAGGGTTGGCAGTAATCATTTGCTAGTATCGATCATTGTCAATGGCAGGCTATGATGATGTAGCTCTTTTCATTCTTCTGCTGTGAATTTAAAAGATTTTTTTTTACTAGTTTATCACTAGCAGATGTCCAATCCATTTGAACTTGGAGGGTATCGTTCATTGTTCATTTGATGCTAACCCTCTCGCTTCAGATTAGGATGTCTAGCGCTTTAAATGGCAGCCAATAATTTAGAGTGTTATTAGTGGCCCTAACCAAAGTGCATTTCTGTTTTTATTATTAAGTTTTCATTAACATTTTATTATTTATAACTGTATTCATAAACAAATATTTTTCAATAATTATTCTTAAATTACAAATAATGTAATTATAACACACCTGATGTCCACATGACATAACATTTTGTAAGTCAAACTTGAATATCAAATGTTAATATTGTGGCCTACTTGACCCAAAATGTGATGCTTATGTGTATGTATGTGGATGCCAGGTCATTACTGGAGTTGTTAATTACCCATAGTCACTTGGCAGATAAACAGTTAAATTAAATTGGTGCCTTGAAATACTAGTTTCTAGTTAAGAGATGACATACAGTATATAAGACCAACACAAATTGTTGTGGGTTTTTTTATCAGTCTTTTTTCAGTTTTATTATTTCTATATTCGTTTACAAGATGACACTCTTGGAATAAGACACATTTCATGTTTGCATTTACACGGTTCCGTCTTAAGGCCGAGTTATACTTCCGCGTCAGACCTACGCCGTCAAGGAAGAATCGAGTTACGACCCTACGGCGTAGCCTGACGCGCAACTCTCGATTTTTCTAACCTTCGCGTCGCGTAGATGCGTTGACGTAGCGAAAACGGACTGTGATTGGTCCGCTCAGACTGTTGTTTCCGGGCGAAAACACCGCCATTGTAGAATAGAATCAAACATTATTTTCCACACGCAAAAATGCACCAAGCCGACGGGAGTATCATCGAAGAGCAAGTCTCGTCAAGAAATTATTATTGTGACTGCCAAATGGCAAGGTCGGTGATCGAAAAAATAAATAAAAGGAAGAACCACCGAGACGTGGGTGGTCGGAATCGAGTGGCCACACGAAGCGGTGACACAGTCGGCCAAAAACTGCCAACTTTTTATCACTTTATGTCGTATTTTTGGTTGGTGCACTTCATCATTTACTGTGTACATATGTTTCAAGTATATGAAGAATAAAGCACAGATTTGGTGTCAAAAGAGTTGTTTTGATCTTTAATTTTCAATAGCAGACAGTTCACACACACAATACATTATCACTGATTGAGAGTGCCTCGGTGCTTTTTATGATAACCTTAAAATCAAGCCTCCCAACGCAGTTTGGGAAGTTCCCTAGACGCCAGAAATCTGCTATGGCTTCCCACTGGCTGGTTGTAGGACACGGCAAACAAATCAGGCTGGAGGGCTTTGCAGACCTTGAACGCAGTGCTCGACGCCAGTTTGAAGCTAGCCGCCACAGCTAGCTCTCTCCACCCGAGTCTAAAACTCTCTGTGCGGCATCAAAAGTCGGCCAGACCGCCTCGAAACAGTCTTCTGCGTCGCCTGCCCGTCAACATTTGTATGTTCAATATTTATTCAGTGTTGATGAGCAGAATATTTACTTTCAAGAGTTCCATCTTGCAATGTTGATTTTTTCTCCGACTAGCGGAAGTAGTCAACAATCATGCCCCAAAACCGTACAAACATAACGCCACATCCCTCTAGTGGCTTGGCGGTGAATTACAGAGCAACGCGTTCCCTCACCGCAGAACTATCGAATGTCGAATGACGCCGTAGTCGCTACGCCGTCACCGCAACGCGGGAGTATAACTCAGGCTTTAGGTGTGTCTCCATTAGAACAGTTTGGCAATTCTGCGTGAAAACGATGTAGTATTCATGCCAGGTCCGAGGGGGCAGTTCAGTTTTACAAGGCGACAGCCAATGAGGCACTTCCTTGACAACAAGCTCCTCAGGCCGGAAGACAACATACCCGCCCACTCGAAGCAATGCCGTCCACGCTTTTTTTCCTTTAAATTCAAAAGGCACAAAAACACGAACGTAAAATATATTTAAAATAAAAAATATTATAAAAAGAGGAAATTAAAGGTGACGTTCCGCCATGTTTGCCGTTTTGAATGTTTATTAGCAGCGATTGCGCATGCCTAAAGTGACGTGTGCGAGCGCTGACGTCATCGGAGCATGAGCGTTCCATATATACTGTATGGTTGCGGAGCAAGCCCCGCAATCGAATAGTTCCGCAATGGAGGCCGGAATCAAAAGTTTGCGTCTTCACCTTCCAGTTTGCAGTCACCATGTAAAGGCGAGGCCATTCTGCAACACAATCGTTGCATATTGGTGTCACCGCGTCACCATGTAAACGGCCCCTATGTCACGTTAATCCACACTGTTTGTTGATGTTATACCCACAGACGACGGGCACCACCTCATCCTCTGACTTGAGGATTTTTTTCTTCTAGATTTGACATAAACGGCTTCTATTCCACATCTTTCAGACCAATGGCCCTCCTAATAGAGATTAAGGAATTCCTTCTTGAAATGGTAATCAACCATTGAATACTGGATCTGAAGAAGCTGCCTGGCAAAACTTTTTCTTTCTGCTTTACTCCAATGAACAATAGGTTGTTACTTTTGATATGCATGCCTTGTCCACATTTTCCCGTCATTCCCATATTAATGAGGATAGTCAGCAAACAACAACAGAAGGGGTGAAAAAAAGTAAGTGAACCATCACATTTAATATTTTGTGGCACCTCTTTTGGCAGCAATAATTTCAACCAGACGCTTCTGTAGCTGCAGATCACTCTGGCACATCGTTCAGGACTAATCTTGGCCCGTTCTTTTCGACAAAACTGTTGTAGTTCAGTCAGTTTCCTGGGATATCTAGTAGGCCTGAACGATATTGGAAAAAACTATTGCTGCGATTTTTGGGGGGTTTGCGATATATTGCGATATTATAAAAATATATATATATATATATTTTTTTTTTAAAGAAATTTTTACTAAATGACTTAAATAGCTGTTTGGAAAGACTTTGGATGACTCATCATGACCACAGTGTACAGTATTCCATCGTATATATATTATACATATACCGTAATTTTTGCACTATAAGGTGCACCTGACTATAAGTCGCAACCCACCAAATGTGACACAAAAATGGCATTTGTTCATAGATAAGCCGCACTGGACTATAGGCCGCAGCTGTCCTCACTGTATTATGGGATATTTACACCATAAGATATTAACCGTTAACACATCATTAGACTGCGGCACCATACGACGGGCAGAAGACCAAATGAACCACCATGAAGCTTTGAACCAATTGGCTGCTAAGCTTCTGGGCTTCTAGAAGCTTCATTTGGCCATCACTGCTCCCTTGGGGGAGACAGTCAATCTCTTCTGTAACCTGCTGTCAACACTGTTGTTGTCCAACATGCCTCCTAGCATGCATTGCAGCGCAACAGATGTAAATAACAATAAAAATTCATGTTCTGTGCTAATTATTTATTCAGTTATTGTTCCAGTTGTTTCATTATTGCTAGTTATGTTATTTGGTACACTTTGACAGTAGCGCCATGAGACTGTCATCATGACATGACACTGTCATGCTTATAACCAGGGGTGCACATAAGTGGTCCGCATGCGCGCATGCGTACCGGACGTAGACAAACGCGCTGGCCCTCAACGACTTCCATACGCTTTTGCGTACCGATGGCTGACCACCGTATTTGCGGCGGACACGAGAAAATAACTTCTCAAAATGTCAAAGAGGCAAGCCACACCGAGTAATTACTTCCGTGTTCCCCCACCCCCGTCAAAAGACAGACAGACGACAGAGACGTCACCGGAGTTACCGAAAAAAAAAACTTTTGCTGAAAAGTAGGAGGTACCATGGCTAGAAGCAAATGATGCTCGCACGGAAATGCGTTACAAAATGTGCTGTGAGAATCCCAATGTCGCCGATAAGAGCAGCGCATTTTATGTAGGGTCAAAGAATTTCAGCCATCCAAACTTTGAAAAGCACGAAAAAAAACAGAGTCTGTGGCAATTAAGCAAACTATCGATGTCAAACAGGACCCCGCTCGCCCTATGGACAAGTGGCGGAATAAAGGTAATGAACAGCGACATGCACTGACAAACGTGTTTTTGCTCGCATTTTACAAAGCTAAACATGCACGTTCAATAAGGTCTTATGAGGAGGACATCCCACTTTTAAAAAGGGTTGGAGTTAATGTGGGAGCCGTATAATGCCCTTTATTTTGAATTGGTGCTTTTTATTTCTTTACATTTCACTTCAAAGTAATGGCAATTTTGTTGTGCCAGTTGATGTTAATGAAGCATTAATTGTTAATATAATTAATTAAAGTTAATTGGCTCTAAGTAAAGCTTGTCAAAAATTTATCGCATCAGGCGGGTCGGCTCTCAAGCTCAATGAGGACCAAGTCACATCTCCAGGTCCTCCTCTGAGAACCTGGGCAAAAAAATTATGTGCACCCCTGCTTATAACAGATGTCATTTAGTGTTATTCGGCAAATTATCTCACTTTTGAATAGATGTAAAAGATCCGAGCTGGACATTAATGGAGTTAGTAACATAATTTGCCAGATGACACTTAATGACATCTGTCATGAGCATTCAGTAATGCCCATGACAGTGTCATGTCATAATTATGACGGTCTTATGACACTGCTTTCAAATAAAGTGTTACCAAATACCATAACAAGCAATTAATGAAACAACTGGAACAGTAACTGAATAAATAATTAGCACAGAACATGAATTTTTATTGTTATTTACATCTGTTGCGCTGCAATGCATGCTAGGAGGCATGTTGGACAACAACAGTGTTGACAGCAGGTTACAGAAGAGATTGACTGTCTCCCCCAATAATAATAATTAGCACAGAACATGCATTTTGATCGTTATTTACATCTATAGTACTGCAATGCATGCTAGGAGGCATGAGTTGCCTATTGACCCCCCCCCCCCAAAAAAAATCAACAAATAAGCCGCACTGGACTATAAGCCGCAGGCTTCAAAATGAAGGAAAAAAGTAGCGGCTTATAGTCCGAAAATTACGGTATATATTAATAAATGCTTTTTAAGCACTTCAAATGTAATAATTATGATCATTTTTTATCATAACTGTCCCACCGAATCATTTTTAAACAAGAATAAAGTACTATGGTAGAAAAATGTTTGGCTTTATGAAATGCTTCTGTTTACCTAACATGGCTGTGACTCTTGGAGTGGCATGTAGAAATTTCAAACTCCTCATACTCACTTCTGGTGTTTGTTTTATACAGTGGGGAGAACAAGTATTTGATACACTGCCAATTGGCAGTGTATCAAATACTTGTTGACTGTATGTCTCGAACGTCTCCATATCCCCCCCACAGACACACACCTTCATTCCAGCCCGCGCTTCCTTGCAGAAACTATTTAACAAGTTAAACGATGATTGAGAGATTGCTGCCTGTGTCAAGTCGGCTTCTTTGGCCAGATCAAAGCCATTTTTAACTTTAATAAGCAAGTGCCGCAGTGACTGAAAGCTGGGAGAGGGGGTGAGGGAGGCTGTGCGAGCGAATTAAGCAGAACAAAGGTTTGTGGATTGGAAAAAAAAAAACAATAAAAAACTATCGCACGTCCTTGCGACGGTACTATCCCGCATGCACAAATCGCGATGGCGATGTTTAAACGATATATCGTTCAGGCTTAATATCTAGCATGAATCACTGTCTTTAGGTCATGCCACAGCATCACAATGGGGTTCAAATCTGGACTTTGACTTGGTCACTCCAGAATGTGTATTTTGTTCTTCTGAAACCATTCTGAAGTTGATTTCCCTCTGTGTTTTGGATCATTGTCTTGTTGCAGCAACCATGCTCCTTTTAGCTTCAACTGTCTGACAGACGGCCTCTGGTTTTCCTGAAAAAAATCCTGATAAACTTTTGAATTCATTCTTCCATTTAATGATTGCAAGTTGTCCAGGCCTTGAGGCAGCAAAACAGCCCCAAATCATGATGCTCCCTCCACCAAGTGTGTGTCCAAGTGCCTTTTTACAAACATTAAATGAGCAACAATAGTTTTTTAGACAGCAGTGGCTCCCTCCATGGAGTCCTCCCATGAACACCATTCTTGGACCATAGTTTTAGATATAGTTGACGTGTTCAGAGATATTGGACTGTGCCAGTGATTTCTGTAACTCTTTAGCAGACACTCTAGGGCTCTTTTTACCTCTCTGAGTATTGCTGCGCTGAACTCTTGGCGTCATCTTTGGTGGACGGCTACTCCTTGGGAGAGAAGCAGCGGTGCCAAACTCTCTCCATATGTAGACAGCTTCTCTGACTGTCTGTCTGAGATGTTTTTTTTATCCTTTCCCAGCTTTATACAAATCAACAATCCTTGATCGCAGGTCTTCAGATAGCTCTTTTGACTAAGCCATGATGCACATCAGACAATGCTTCTCATCAAGACAGTTCTTACCAGGTGTGTTTTTTCTAGTGGGGGCAGGGCAGCTTCAAACCACTCATCAGAGATTGGGCACACACCTGACTTAAATTGTTTGGTAAAAATTGGTTTCAATTGCTCTTTAAGTCTCCTTAGGCAGAGGGTTCACTTACTTATTTTCCCCCCTTCTGTCATTGTTTGCATGCTATCCTCATTAAAATATGAAAACCTATAAATGTTTGGGTGGTTTTAGTTTAAGGACATCTTTTCATCCGTGTGATTTTGACAAAGATCACATCACATTTGATGGTGATTTTATGCAGAAATGTGAGAAATTCCAGTGGTATGAAAAAGTATCTGAACCTTTTGGAACCATCGTTACAGTATTTGGTCTACATGTATTGTGTCACCATTTTGTGGCTTTGATGATCCAACTATCACTATATTCCAGTATGATGAGTTATGTTTTGCATATGACTGTGCATAAGAAACTGAAAACTCGGAGAGCCTCGACATAAGTGTGTTTGACATTAGACAACCTAATTCATTCTGGCAAACAAGCCTAATGATTAACCTACTGAAGGCAAGCGAGAAAGACAACAGGCCATTGTTTGGATGTGGTGTCGATGTCTGGCATCAAGCATCACTCCGAGCAGCATAAACATATGGCTGGGGACCACACCTGGATCCATGCTTGTAGGATGGTGTGTAGAATTTACTTTCCAAGGGATGACATGATAGCTAATTGTTAAGTATCGGAATGTAAACATTTCTGTTGAGTATATCTCCAGGCAGCAAAAAAGACAAATGGCCATAAGTTGTCAAATGGTCACAACACTACTCTTGAATGACAAAAATCTTTTAGGAGCAGCACAGAGGAAGGTTGGAAGTATCACGCAAAATATAAACACAGACTTCTTGCTGAAAATGGTACAGCCTAAACAACATAAAAGATCAAGTGAGGAAAGAAAGGTATTTTGGCCTGCACTTTTGTAACCTTTGAGACGCAAATGTGGTGATAGTTAAAAAATTAATTTTGTAATTTTTTTTAATCTATCAATTTTCTCCACCGTTTCACTATAACTTTCACCATTTAATCTAGTATTGAATCAACACTAGTATTGCAGATACCGAACTAAAAACGACGTCATCGGTATTGGAGAGTACTAGAAAATAACATGCCGTTGCAGACAGTACAGTATGTACTTTTCGTTTGTTCATCACTAGGAGATGTCCAATCCGTCTGAAGTGAGAGGATCCTCTCACTTCAAATGAATTGGACGTCTAGCACCACCAATGGAAGAAAATGACCTTAATGTCTGACCAAGCCATGATAGCATGTAGGTAAGAACTTGAATTAAAAATATATTTTTTTGCAGTAAGTATTGAAAGAAAAAATGTCAGTGGTACCTCTACATAAGAAGTTAATTCGTTCCAGGACCCTGTTTGTAAGTCGAAATGGTCATATGTCGAGCAGGTTTTTCCCATAAGAATACATTATAATTTCATTAATTTGTTCTACAGCCTGAAAACCTACACTAAATCCGTAATAAATGCTGCTGATACTATTGCAAATAGCAATTACACGGAGCAAAACAAATTATGAAGAACAATCACAGGATTTCTGCTAGGATTTTTTGGTTTCCCCTAGGATTTTTTGAAGTTATGGTGGTGGGCTGCATCGAAGTCGGACAGCCTCACCATGTCGCGCCACAGCGAAATTGCTTCATATCATGAAAAATGAGATTTTTTTTGCCCAAAATTTTTTCCCAAGAAGAAACATAACAAAGATCTATTTGAAATATTTCATTAGCTAGGCTAATGCGTTGCTCACAGCTACAGTATAATATAATAATTGTAATAATAACAATAATACCTGTAATAATGTAACAAATCGGGTTCTAATGTGGCAGATGTGTTTTGCGTGATGTACCTGAACGCACCCTGTGGCTGACATGACAGTGTGAGGGACTTTTTACTTTCATAGTTTTTAGTTTATTCAGCTGCGGCGGACAGTAGGCATGTTGTGTTGCACAAGTTCTGAAATAAATAATTAAAAACCTGACTTAGCTGGCGATTTTTTGACAATGTTACTACAATAATAATTGTCACCTTAACTTATAAAGACTGGCGAACGTAGGTCGGAGGCGGACCAACGAGATCGTAGACATTCTACGGCCGTATTGTCGAGCCAGTTCACGGACGTGCACACCACGCTCATATTTTTCCTAATATTTCCATCTTCATTTCAATGGTAAGCTTCACTTTTCTCCTTTTTTCACCACTTGCACTAACATTCTTGGAACCCATGTTGATTTCTCTCGCAAGAAAATCCACCGTGCGCCAGTCTTGCGGTAAAATAAAGAGACTGCAGCGCTCTCATAGTTTGTCGTATCTTCGAACATGTCGTCGGATGTAGAAACAAATGACGAGCCAAATTTTATGTCTGATGTCGAAAAGATTGTGTGTCGAGGTACCACTGTATATGAATATATATAAATACATATACAGTGGTACCTCTACATACGATCGCTTCGACACACGAACTTTTCGACATCCGACGTAAAATTTGACTCGCCATTTGTTTCTACATCCGACGACATGCTCGAAATACGACGACAATGGCAGCACCGCAGACGAATGCACGGCGGATTTTCTTGTGTGACAAATCAACACTGGTTTCAGAAAAGGTTGGTACAGGTGGTGAAACAAGGAAAAAGTTGACGCTTACCTTCTAAATGAAGATGCAAATGACAGAAAAATATGAGCGTAGGGTGGGCATCCGTGAAATGGCTCAACAATACATCTCCACGGTCCTCCTCCGACCATCGTTCGCCAGTCTTTAGAAGTTAAGCTGACAATTCTTATTGTGGTAACATCTCCAGAGAAATCGCCAACTTCGACACGTTTTTATCATTTATTTCACAACTTATTCAAAACAAAAACACCTTCTGTCTGCCGCAATTGACGGTGTTCTCTAGAAAACATTCAAAGTGAAAGTGAAACTCAAGCTCACCGGTCTGTCTCTGGCACGTTAGCCCCGCGGTGCGTTCAGGGTCAGCAAAAAACGTCCGCCACATTAGAACCCGATTTGTTACATTAATACAGGAATTATTAATTATTATTATTATTCCGATTCTGATTTATAATTTATTTGTTTTGCTATGTGTAATTGCCATTTGTAATAGTACCAGCAGTATTTTTTAAGGATTTAGTGAAGGTTTTTGGGCTGTGGAACGAATTAATGGAATTATAATGTATTCCTATGGGAAAATCCTGCTCGACATACGACCATTTCGACTTACAAACAAGGTCCTGGAACGGATTAACTTCGTATGTAGAGGTACCACTGACATTTTTTCTCTCAATACTTACTGCAAAAAAATATATTTTTAATTGGACATCTCCTAGTGATGAACAAACGAAAAGTACATATTGTACTGTCTGCAAAAAACATACAACAGTTCAGTATCGTGATGCCAAATACCATACAGCTGGGCGTTTGAATCGGTATCTGGAGCCAAAAAATGGTATCCGTGCAACACTTATTTAAACTCAAGGTGTATACAGTATTGTATGTCATTAATATAAGCAATTACAGTGTCCAATGATGTGCGATTTGAGTCAATCCAATAAATGGGAGCATGACATAATGCCACTGCTACTGTTACGTCCCACTCAGACAGCCAAAAACAGCATGTGAGAGAGGGCATTCCATCTGGCTGCATCATCCAACAGCCATAACACTGCAGCCCTTATGGACAATTAATGAAATGCAGGTACTTTATAGTAGGAGCTGCTTATTTTAACATGTCATCAGGAGCATGCCCAGACGTTGCGTCAAAGTGCAAACAGGCAAGTGGAGGTCATAGATGCAACATGTTACCGCTTCCACAATAGACTATGAAACTGGCTTATTGTAGTGTAAAGGAAGCAAATATACAATTCTTTATAAGCACTGTGTCTTTTGTTATCCTGATTTTACGCAGGTGTTTGCACTCTATTCAACATTCTTACAAAAAAAAGTTTTGAAAAAGGTTTGATGACTGATAAGAGTTAAATGTTTAGTGATAACATTCAATCTAATTGTTTCAATGCTCAGAAGTACATCACTGAACCACATATAAATGTTGTCGATCGATTGTAAAGTGCTTTTTTTATGAAACGTTTTTCATGTATTTCACACTCATAGTCAGACTCTTATGTCTAGATAAGAAGCGGATGATGTCAACTCTTCTTTTGAATGTGAAGCATAGTTAAAATGACTGATCTCAATCAGATGGTTAAAAAAGTCAACAGCAACATCAAAACTAAAGGGGCATGATTTTATCAACATCACACACAAACTGTTCATGAGATATACAAAAACAAGCCACGAAAGGAGGTTCAAAACAATGACTATTTCTAATTCTTACCTTGGGTTTTGAAGCCGAACGGAGGTAAGTAATTGCTGACTTTAGTGAGACGCTTGAAGTTTTGGTCAAGAAACATGGGCGCCGCTTTCACAAACCTGTAGTAAAACAGAGATGGATAAGGATTAGTGTTTATCTTCACAGATGAATCTAAACATATTACATAAAAAAACATTTTATCTGGATAATTTAATTCACTGTTAATTCACCTAAACACACTTGTCTACTCTCTAAAGAGGTAGAGCACAATGAAAGCAATCAAAAACTAAAATAAAACATACTTTAGCTGAAGCCAATGTTTTTGATTAACTGCACGACCTGTAAATTCCAGAATTGTTTCTCCCTTATCCTGTGGGTCTGTATTTGTCCCGCTATGATAAATCGATTCTAGAAAATCAAAGGAAGTCATTTCCTGACAGTCACGCCTTAAACCAAAGCGCTGTGATTCGGGTCATTTCTTGCATTGGAGCCGCAGGATGGATGTGTTTGTTTGACCCAGTGCCGGCATGGGCAAAACAGAGGATCAAGTGTTAGACATCAGAGAATTACAGTTTGCTTTCTCGCCTTTTCTATTAAAATACAGTGGTACATCTACATATGAATTTAATTCGTTCAAGGATATGGTTTGTCAGTCGAAATGGTCGTATGTCAAGCGGGATTTTCCCTTAAGAATACATTATATTTTGATTGCAGGTACATTTACTAATAGCAATTACACATAGTAAAACAAATAAATTATAAATACAAATCGGAATAATAATAATAATAACGAATGGAATTTTTTTTAAAAAGTGTTTTTATGGCACCTTAACTTATAGAGACTGGCAAAATGTGGTGGGAGGAGAGGGTAGGTGCATGTGGATACGGCGAGCCGTGTTGTCTAACTTAAACGCATTAAATAAGACACGCAAAACATTAACAAAAGTGTTTTTATTGTCACCTTAACTTACTGGCGAACACAGGTCGGAGGGAGACAGCGTGTGTGTGTGTGGGTGGGCCATGTTATCTAGCCAGTTCACTCACACGCACACCACGTTCAGATTTTTCTATCACTTTTCAATTTCAATGGTAAAGTGTCACCTTTTTCCTTTTTTCACCACCAGCGCTAACCTTCTGGGGACCCATGTTGATTTCTCTCAAGAAAATCCACCGTGTGTCCAGCGTTACAGCAGTAAATTTACATTGTTTATTTATATTAACATATTTTAAGTATATGTTTGAAATGTTTTCCATTTTTATTTAAAAAATATATAAAGGAATCAAAGACAATCATCAGTCTGCTGTCATTGAGTACGACAGATCATTTCTTTCATTTTTGCTTTTTAATTCAAACTAAAAAAATTAATTGTAAATTTAGGAAAAAAATACATTTTACATTGTTTTTTACGTAAAATATTTCACTAAAAAACAATCTATAAGGAGTAAATAACACTTAGATACTCATGAGTACACTTTCATTGAACACTAAAAAAAAAAATCTGAAATATTTATTGTCAACTCAGACTTTCATTGACAGTGACGACAGCCAATAATTAAAGCGGCTCAAAAAAGAGAATTTGGACAATATCTAACTGTCTCTAAAAGATTAAGCAATAATCAAAATTACTGATGCACCGATACCAGTATCGGCAGGGGGGGCCGATCCTGCTCAAAATAGTGGCATAGGTATCGGCGAGTTTATTCAGTTCATTCAGAGTTGATTATTATTAGAGGTGTGCGAAATTACCAATTCTTAGATTATTCGCGATTCGGCCGTGGAAGATTTGAGAACAATTCACAAATGTCCAAATTCCGATTATTGAAATATGCCAAGTAAAGCGGAACTAAAACACAGTCAGCACGATCTTCGGGACGCAATGAGGAACGGACAGAGAGTAAACATCATCATGCTTGTCATTACCTGGGTAATGACAATGCTCAACTCACGCCGCTAGATAAAAAAACAATAATACCTGACTGCTACCGACAGCCGCTACAAACTACGCCCACATAATGCTACAGTAGATATCACATGTATAAAGAACTAAATGCGAAATGATGGACTCGGTGGCGTTAGCAGCGCCTGTATAGAAAACTAGATGCGAAATGACAGACTTGCCGCCATCTTAAAGCAGAAGACTTCCCTGGAAGGCTGTTGTAGCGAACCTTCCAAACAAACCTTATTAACTTTTTATCTAAAATACTCCTAAATCGGCAAAATCTTGACTTGAATCCATCTATAAAAGATGAAATAGTTTTAAAACTTTCACATGTCGAAAGTAGAAAGAAGGGAAATTATGGAATAACGGGAGCAATTTTAACTTTAACGGTTGATTCACAAGATTAAATTATTGACTGTAGTTTAAAGCTGCTGATACAGAATGGGCACTTGAGTATTTTATTTACTGTTTTGAACTGTTTACTTGATACTGAAATCGTTGTTTATTTAAGCCTGAGAGGATTTTTGTACAACTTATTTAACTAATGTATGAACCATTAAAAGCAGCTAATAGCTGGGTTATAATCGAATCGTAGCCTCTGAATTGTAATCGAATCGTTAGGTGCCCATTGATTCCCACCTTATTATTATGAATGTATTTTTACTTTCTTACTGTTGGGCTAGTATTATACATGCTTAAAGTTCACGAATTTAGCACTATTTTGGCCTTTGAGGGCCAAAGGTTTATTTAACTATTGTTACCCATACCAGGTATGCAATTAAAAGTTCTACTGTATTTACATTGTAATTGTCTTTTAACTGTTTCGCAAAGTAAGCCGCAGGCTGACAAAGCCATGATAGCAATGATTTCACATCCAAGTATGTAGCTCTTTGGGAAAAAAAAACAAAAAAAAAATTATATACTGTATACATATATATAAACGGAGTGGTATTGGTATCGGGCCCAAAAAATTGTATCGGTGCAACACTAATCAAAAAGCAAAGATCTGAGCACCTCTAAGTGATATATAGCATGTGTACGCTATTCCATTAGAATTTGAGCTGGCTTTTCTAACAGCTTGTAGCGAGACCGCTGGGGTTCAAAAGAACTATGTGGAGCTCAGCAGCACAATGACCAAACATGGCAGATATTAAGCAAAGGCCTCGTAACTTCCACCTAGTCTCTTTTCCATGCACCCTAATCTGTCTTTAGATAGCTTCATTACGCTCCAGCTTCAAAGTCCGCAACCCCGAGAGGTCGACAGAGAGGACAAGCGGTCTTTCTGACGTCTCCAATTCAGACCAGAAGACAGGGGAGGCTGCTTGTTGTTAAAAAAGCGTGGGCTCCCAAAACAGCCGAGAGGCTACAACACATTGTGTTCATTTCCTTTGCAAAATCCATCTCTCGCTGGCAGTATTTTCATAACCGTGCCACTTCAAGTTCACTGGCAACACTTGATTAAGGCCACTGTTCCTAATTGTTTGTAGTAAAACTAAAAGAAAGGGCAGGTGTGGAAAATTAATTTGGTTGTAGAGGGTAATAGCGTCAGAAGGCAAACATGGAGGAAACAAAAAATAAATTAGCAGGAGAGGTGATGGACCTGCCTGATAGAGGTTATGTTATTTTTCCTAAGAGCTCCACCACCTATTTACACAATACACTGGAACATTCATATTCATTTGATTTTTTTTTTCTTTAACTTTTTTAAATCGGCTCGCATTGTCTCAGATATCAGCACGATCATCCACTGCCAGCTTTTCCCAGTTCAAATGGATCGGATTAGACTTTTGCAATATCGGCCGATAAAAGCATTTATATCGGATAATATCGATTTATGATTTTTTAAATTATTGGTTTTGGGGCCAAACTTATTGCCTTGCCTGTGTTTTTTTTTTACGCCCCCCTGCTGGCAGTTTGCGTAACTAGCTTTGAAAGGTTCCAGCACTTTCTGCCGACGTAATCATATGTCGAGGTGAGCTCATTGCGAATAGAGAGAGCTAATTGGACTAGCTAATGTCTGCAGCCAGTGTACCATAGCAGTTATTGCCACCTCACCACGTTGTTTGTGCCTTATACAAGCAACGCTTGCAAGTTATTTCGTTCCTTTGTTTTAAATTCATGAGTGTTGTGTAGTATATTGGAGATGTGAATATTTTGTTTTGTTTGCATTTGTGGTTAAATATGGTTACATCATTTCTTTGCTTGCGAGCTGTACTACCGGTTGCTGTTCAAGTACATACTGTACTTACATATATACTACAAATACTTCACTGTATTTGTAACTTCATTTGATATTATTGAAATTATTGATTTGTTTAGTTTTAGAAAAAAGTATCAGTGCTCAAAAGAAAGATGACCACAGTCAGGCCTGATTCTTATTTCTGCGTCCAGAGGGGCATCACAATACAATTAGCCATCATATGTTAAGTCCAGGACCGCATATATCGGTATCGGTTTGATATCAGTATCGTATGTTTGGAGGTGGACAATATCGGGATATATGTTAAAAAGTCATTATTGAACAACTCTAGATTGGATATCTATCGCCGTCAATTTGTCTCAAATATGAAACTTAGTCTAAATATTTAACAGTAGGGCTGTGGGTTATTGTGACATCTTATGGTTGATATGTGAACAAACCTGGCCCAGCTCTCTGCCATTGCAATGAATTGGATTGTATTTTTGATTGGGTTTTTTGTAAGACTATTGTTAATATATGGCTTATTATTAGGGGTGTCAAATGATAAAATTTTTTAATCGAGTTAATTACAGCTTAAACATTAATTAATCGCAATTCAAACCTATAAAATATGCCATAATTTTCTGTAAATTATTGTTGGAATGGAAAGATAAGACACAAAATGGATATGTACATTCAACATAAGGTAGGTACATAAGTACTGTATTTCTTTATTATAACAATGAATCAACAATATGGCATTATCATTATTAACATTGTGTTAAAGCGATCCATGGATTGAAAGACTTGTAGTTCTTAAAAGATAAATGTTAGTACAAGTTATAGAAATTTTATATTAAAACCCCTCTTCATGTTTTCGTTTTAATAAAATTTGTAAAATTTTCAATCAAAAAATAAACTAGTAGCCCGCCATTGTTGATGTCAATAATTACTTACACAATGCTCATGGGTGCTGAAGTCTCTATAAAATCAGTCGCACCCAAGCGCCAGCAGAGGGCAGCAAAACTCCGAAAAACACAACAAGTACACCTTTCACTCTGCTGTCATTTTAATCTGTTTGAGCGGGCCATTTGTGCGTTAATTGCGTCAAGTATTTTAACGGGATTAATTAAAAAAAATAATTACCGCTCGTTAACACGATAATTTTGACAGCCCTACTTATTATAGAACTTAATTGTGCTCATTTTAAAATTCATGTCACCTTAACTCATCGGCTGCCATGGACGGCGCTGGACATCCAATCCAGTGGGAAGACTGGCAGCAAATGAACATTCGTTTATTCGCTGACAGCCTCCCAGTTCAAATGGATTGGGCATCTACTAGTGCTAAACTCATTTAAATTCACAGCAGAAGGATGAAAAGAGTCAGGCTGTTTATTAGTCTCGGTCTATAGATTGAAACACAATGAGCAACGAATAGGGCCACCAGCAAATCAAAAGAGGCAATGACATCACAGAAAGCCGAGGAGGATTCTCTGGACTGTGTGGGTAGGATACAAGGAAGCGGGTGGTGAGTCATGTTAAGGCAGACAGGAAGTTGGTTGGTGTAGTTCACAGAGAAAGTCTGTGAAGATCCAGGACTTGATAGCAGAAAGATGGGGGACCTTGTTTTCAAATGACAAAGGTTCTTCTGTGTCAAAGGGGAATTACGAGGACAACAGTAAAGTCCTGTGGTTGGGAACGAGATGATAGAACCGTGACTGAAACTGAGGAACATTGAACAGGAATGTGGGAGTTTCTCTGTTTCTATCCCAAAAACCCTTCGGGCGCAACTGGCTGTGTGTGACATCACATATCTTGGTATTCACTACTAATTTTCCTTTTTTCACCAAAATGACGTTAAATTAAACCAGTTAATTTTATAGCACTTTTGAATTTCTAATTAGACTTGTTCCACATTTCTCACACACGAATAGCATTCCGTCTCACCTTGGATAGATTGCTGTCATCTTTGCTGCCGCATACCCCGGCTTGCACACACCTTCACTGAGATTGCCATACTTGTACGCCAACTCCGGTGGCCTGTAAACAAGAGCGCGAAAGCACAGTCATCAGTCCTACAATGATCGACGATTATTAATTACACAGACACATTTCCGACCCTCAAAACTCAAGCTGTCAAACAAGCCACTTGAGCGATGCTTAGGAAGTTGAAAGAATTCCCCAACAGGTCAACAGGTCACGTGTGGCAAGATAAAACAGAGAAGCCTTGTACAAATAATCAAGATGGCAGTGCTAAAACCAAAACCTCCAGATTAGCAGCGTCGTATTCTGTGAATCCAGTTCAAATAAACAAGGAGGAGAAAGAGGCCCAACATGCCTCAGATGGCAGAAGCGTCAGCAACCGTTTGGATTAAATCTACAAACCCCAGATTTGAAGTAAAAAACATTAACTTGGTAACGATACACCTCCGTTATATGCTCTGCGGATCCAGACACCTAAGTGTCAACTAATGGGATAACACCTGATAGTGTGTGCTGACAAAGTGTTTTCACTATGTGGATGGAGCTGTAGACAGACGTGGCCTGTAAGAGCCATGGTGATGAAAACCATTTAACAAATGATTATAGTCTGTATTCTCATTGTTATTTAAAGATTGAGTGTTAAACCTATTGAGTCATATGGGGTTACATGTCTGGGTGACACACATTGCAAACTTCTCTGCCACTTAACTGACTGGCTGCCAGTGACTGTGGTAGATGAACCAGATATGCTCTCAAATTTATTGTTTTGACATTGACCAAACAGTAACTTTGGCAATATTAACGATACTGAAACACATACAACCATGGTAACTGCTTTGATGTTATTGCTTTATTATTGAACTGATTAGCTGCTATTGATGATGATAGACATCCATTCCATTTTGACTTTGAGGCCGCGATCATTTGCCGTCAATGAGTGTTTTTCATATAAACTTTCTTATTTTACAGACATACTCTATCAGTACTAAACATATTCTAGCAGTGAGTGACTTCATACATCAGCACAACACAAATCAATATATATATTTTTTTAATGTACTGCTTAGAAAGCCAGTATTTTTTGCTTGACCTATGAGCAAATCATTTGAAACACGAGAGCTGTATTGTGGCAATGAACTCTGTTCATTTGAGAATATGCAAGTTCTTAGTATCTTAGAGTTTCCTCCAAAAAAATCACAATGCCTGTGGAGCGAAGACAACTGGTGGCCCACCATGTTTTGGGGGTTGAAAGGAAATAAAAATAAAAATATTAAGTATACTGTGCAATTCAGTGCAATGGTAGAGAGCTTGGGCATGTTTGTTCACATTTCGTCAAGATGTCTACACTGCGTTTTCAAACGTTATACTACACATGGTTATAATGTGTATAGGCAAAAAAAGCCTGGCGGACCACCAAGCTCAGTGGGAAACCATCTGTATGTAAAATATGGCCAAATGGTCTGAGGCCAAAACAGATTTCACAAATGCCTAAAAAAAAATTAAAAAAAAAAAAAATTTAAAAATCACAGGTTTTATATTGCTTATTAAAATAAACAAAGAAAAGATGTACTCACAACTTCGCATCCAAATTCAGCAAAAAGCCCTGCTTGTCGTACACTGGAAGAGAAAGACAAAAAAAGATGGACTATCATGTTTCTAAGATGGAAACTGACAGAGTAACACAATGGGTTAATTAGCCTTTATTCTTTTGTGATGGTGCACAGTCTACCAACACTTGTAGTTGGACACAAACAGTTTTACACAATAGCACTGGAATTAAAGGATTAAGATAACGAAGCAAGGTTAGGGAGAAGCCAGCCAAAACAATCTGTTGAGTCTAAAATAAAGTGAGGGGGGAAAAGTTAGCGATCACCTATGGACAACCTAATCGGTGGCCAATAGGTGCCTGCTATGGTGTCGAGGGCAAAGCCATTTAGAAGACAGAGAAACAAAAACAATGGAAATACAAGGGTGTCCCAAAATTTTCTTCACATCTGGCATTATATAAATTTATTTATTTTGTAATCGAACATAATCTACAGAGATTTTTACAGTATAAATTGTGATCCATTTTAGTTATAGCCAAATCAAATGGTCATATCAGCACTCATTTGTTTTAACCTTAATCTGGCTCCCATTACCATTTTCAACCGGTTTAAGGCCAAAAGACACTTTCAAAATGAATATATTAAATGGTCTGTGTGTGCATTTCTCTGGACACCCTTTTATTATGATGTTATAGCGTGTACATTAACGAGAGGCAGGGTTTAAAGCCCGTCGTACACCGAGCTGAACTGAACTGGACAATGGCGAAGACTCCCAGCTGCACATTGGGCGATATAACCAACTCACAGCTGCCCTAAAACAACACATCAAACACTGATCAAGTCACAAAAGGAGCACAATGCAAAAAGTACAGTGCAAATGAGCAGATCTCGGACCAAATCAACCAAAAATCATTTATGGAAAACTGGCGCCATCCACCTGCTATATAGAGTATTGCATTTAACATCTGACCTCCATCTCTGGCTTAGACGTATGAAGGTGAACCAGAACAATAAATAATAGTCGATTTGTTATTCTTCTATTAGCCAATTTTACCAAAGAAAATTACACTCCACACAGAAAAGGACTTCCAAAATTACACGAATAATGATATTAATAAATACAAATGGAAATATGTACAATTTACCATTTAACATTGATTTAGAAAAATCATGATATACTGTATGACATGGCTTTTTTCTATTACCTCTCTAATCATCATTCATCTGTGACTCCTTTTTTGAACAGCAACAAATCTAGCGATAATGGGTTGCCAAACCCAACTGTTCAATTTGGCCATGTTGCTCAATGTGCAGCGGGCCTTGGATGACCGCAAAGTATCCCACCGGGCACGCTTGTGTCATAAAAAATAGTTCAACAAAACAATCAGGTTCTTGACTAGTGTCAGCACAAAGTCTTAAACACAAATCTTAATCTTCACACGCAATCAAAATTGTTACAATCTCAAGGGATTGCCGTATAAATATGATCCAAATACGAAAAAACTGACCCGTTTTGCAATAAATGACGATGAAAGACAACACTGACAACTGACAACTAAAAAGCAATATATCCATGGGTTCCTTCGGTGGGATACAACTAATGTGCTATTACATGACATACTACGATACTACTTGAGACGTTTACAGTTCCGACCTATATACTGCTTTAACAAGATAAGCATTAGTGAGGAGTAGAAAGAGCAGGATATTACGCCTGTGGTTGTGGAGCTCGTCTTGACAAAGAAGCTGAAGGAGAAAGATAAGACAAGCAAAATTGGAATGCATGACAGCTCTTTAGGTAGGGATCCAAGCAGTGCCCTGAAGGATGATGACTTCTACCAAAGCAGCCAGGATGACAAGTTTAAGTGTATGCACAGGGTCAGGGGTCCCTGGACATAACACTGGAAACAGTAAAAGCCGTGGAGTTGTACAAATGAAGTACAATTGAAATCCAATGCACGGTGTGGTCATTTAGCAGATTGCTTTTTATAGATTTGTAACCTAGACAGCAGAGGGCAGTATTTCTATACTGTACTACTTGTGGGGAGACGCAGCAGAACATACAGCAAATTTTACTATTTGGATCAAATTCATAATATCATTAAAAATCTTTCAAAACTCAATTGAATCTTGTCCCATTTGAACTCTTAAAGCTATTTTTCATGTGTGTTGAAGCTAATTATTTTAACCACGTTTGCTAATTTTAGAAAGGATTTCAAGGCAGGCTCTTCAATGGGGAAAAAAGAGGAAGACAAAGAAGAAGAATGGGTAAAAGGTTCACTTGGTGGATCTGCAGATGTACCTGAGCCAACTATTCTTCCCACGGTGATATCCGTTTCCAGCTCTGAAACACAGAAGGGTTAGTTAGCAGCATTCGAGTGCAGTCTTTGTCAGAAGCATTTGACTTGAAAATTAAGGTAAGAGAATCAAACGAGCACGCAGGAAAGGAGGAAGGTGGATTAGTTGATTCCAAGGAGGCTGAATTGACAACGCCCCATGATTTATTCAAAGTCAGATGATATGGAAAAGGCATTAAATCCAGAAGCACACTCACTGTGCTTAAGGATATTATTGCAGCTTTGTGTTGAGTCACTCGTGAAGATGGAATGAGCACAAACACTTTTGGTCAGAAAATGAAAGGTAGATGAATGTGAAACCCAAAGCTTTAGTTGTTCAGTTAGCACTGATTCGTACGCCATGAAAATCAACCACCACCTAGCAGCCCATAGTTTGACAGTGATCCAGTTTTAATGGGCGGGCCTACTACCTGCAAATCTTTTCACTTCATTGTCGTTAGTGTGGACTACAGTTGTCACTTCAGCGTCAAGCTCTGAAAACAAAAGGGGGTTAAGATACTGAAAATAACTGCTGCTGTAGCGCTGTGAGAAAATAGTGCCATACAAATTTGTATGCATCAACAAGTGCATACATATAAAGAGGCAGTGGGGACAGGATGACAGGTAGAAAAAGGCAGGCCTTAGAATTATTAGACCATGACACGGCCGTATGTGAATGAAGTGGATCGTTGAGGAAAAAAAAACAACAACACACACATACACACACACACACACACACACGGTTGGACACAGAGTACTGCACATCTATTACCGAAAATCTGTTTTGAGGGTCCACAAAACCTCAGAACCAAAAAAACATGGCTTCGCTTGTGGCTTGTCAAGAGACGAACAACAGGCAATGGACCTATCGCAAAGCCCCGCCCCCCTGTAAAACTCAGTCGACCAAAAACTGTCAAATTCTCTCACTGACAGTGATTAAGTGACGAACGATTTATGGATGATGGTGGTAGTTCAAATTTCCGAATTTGCATTACCACAGCTGGCAAAAAGTTTTTTGTTTTTGTTTTTAATGAATTTCATCTAGCAGATGGAGAGGATTGCAGTATGCGGTGAAGCGGTATGTCAATGGTATTAAACTTCACAGAGAGGAGACCATTATTATAATCAAGGCGAAATGCTACCACTCACAACTTAAAAACGAGAAACCCCATAGGCCGAATATCTATCTAGCTATAACGTTAGCTAGTAGCTACTTAGTAACAAGGGGTGTGCCATCTTAGGCACCCCATGATTCGATTCGATTACGATTCAGGATGCTAATATTCGATTTTTGAACGATGATCACGGTTATCGCGATTATCACGATTATTGATGCATCGTACGTTACTGATTAATCAAGTAGCAAAACAAATTTATGTCCATTATTGATTTAAAATATCCTTATGATTCAACAGGACCGATTGAAACATGCCCATATAACAAAAAGCTGCCTTTAAGCTGCTTTTTTGTTTATTTATTTTTTACAAGAAAGTGCAAAAACATTAACCATTTTTAAGGGAGTATTTTACATTGGTGGAATGAATTCTACATTTTCTGGACACTAACAAAGTGTCTTTAGAAACAAGACTTAACCAATATACTTTGTTTTCACAGTGTTACCTCCATTGTGTAACCCTTGGAGTGACAGGTGGAAATAACAACTGCTCTTGATCACTCTTAACTTGTGGCGTTTGTTGCCGAGCACATAAAAAAGTCCGGCAGCCTCCAACATCGCCACACACACACTCATTACAGTACGCGCCTAGGTGCACACACGCCTGACGGCTCCCAGGTAGCACTTGCAACAACAGATTTCTGTACTATTTCGCATATTTGTAGTGTTACCGCTGTACTTACGCATGGTTTTACACGTTCTGCATGTGAAATACACGTTAGCGAATTAGCTAATTAGCTTAGCGCTCGGCGCTAACTATTAACATCTCAAAACCAACAACAATAAAGGGTAAACAGTAAAAGAAGGTTCGTCTACTCACCTCTTATAGACGCACACAGGTCTTAGCAACACACTCAGGATATTTTTCAATTGAAATGCCTTAAATCTACCGCCTGGTCGCGCTTCTGCCCTGCCTGTCTCATACACAAATTTATTTTTCAGTCTTTTCAAAAGGAGTAAATTTCTCTTCACTCCCGGTAACAGGGAGCATCCATCATAACGTTGTGCGTGCGGTCGTAACTGTGTCGGGGAGGCAGACGTTCTTGAATTTCGTTCCGCTACGAGCGGCTATCATAAAGTTATGAGGGAAATCATCGTTTTTGAACCTTTATGAATCGTAATCGAATCGCGATGCATGTAATAATAGATTTTTGGGAACTTCTCTATTACTAACGTTACGTCATGTGTGTGGAATGAACAAGTAGTCTTTTTTTACATTCAGTTGGATTCTCAATAGTATCTAAAGGATGGTTAACAACTTGCATCATAAGCATACATGTGCAACATGAATATGACGTAAATAATGCTCAACCCTGAAAGAGCGGCTTCCATTTGGGTTGACCGCAGCCAAATGCTAGGTGTGGGCATACGAGGAACTTTCCTTTGTGTGCGTCTGTGACCAAACATAAGTACATCTTCCTTTATTTATAGAAAGTTTGTGATGTTTACTGTGGACTTTCAGTGTTGGAGTCTTGACAGCTTAGTTACATTTTATTCTATTTGTGTAGTGACAGGCTAGTGAACAAGTAGGCAGTCAAATGTTAGAGAACTAACATTAATAGTTAAGTCTACGTTTTTACTACACGCAACCTTTTTTTTTTTTTTTTTTTTTTTTAACAAATCGATCATTAACTTATCTTTGAGCAAGCATAAGTGTCCTTGGGTGACTGTCTTGATATTCAGTTGTTTATGTAGCCGACGACTGAGCCATATCCATTGCGTGCATTTGTCAAGCCTTCTTTTAGGCTTTGAAAAAGGCACCAAAAAAATTCCTCCGCCCAACTTTTCGGAGTACCTGGTGTCGGAATTACAGGGACCCCACGCACAGCATTAAACTAGGAGTGCAACAGTTTGCGGTTCAAAGCCGAACCGTACGGTTCGCCCAGTACGGTTCAATACGCCTTTTCGAACCGCGCCTTTTCAGTTTTGCAATTAATTTATTCCGAACGCTTGTGGAATGAATTGGTCGAGCTCTGTGTGCGACGTGAAGCACAGCTGTGGAGAAATTCCAGCCCTGCCGCAAGTAAATGTCCGATCGCTGTCAAGCACCTGTGTAATAGAAGCCGAGTAACGCCCTCTCTCGCTTACGACCAAAGTGAAAGTGAAACAAGAAAAAAACAAAAAGCTATGGCGAGCGGAGGAGTGGAGAGACCAAATTTTGAGGAAGCACTGGCTTCTTTCAAATCTGCGGTGTGGCAACATTTCGGTTTCCCCGTGGACTACAATGCGGTGGGAGAGAAAATAGGAGGGAGAGAAAATATTGAGAAAAAAAAAAAAAAAAAATCCTTTTGTAAGCATTGCTCAGCGCTTGTTCCCTATGCCATAGGCAACACTTTTATAACATGACTCTGGCACCTCAGCCGGCATCACCCACAGATATCACTTTCTCAGAGCAGGACAACCCCGGAGATGACACCAGTGAAAACGCACGGCGGGCTTCGTTAATTTATTTGCAACGCTTGACCTGCGTTACATTGTTCCCTCGCGGACATATTTCTCCAACAACGTATTCCCCGACATTTACGAAATGGCACGCAAAGCCATCGAAGATGACTTCGCTAAAGCACATAGTTTCGCCGTGACCACTGATAGTTGGGCGTCCCGTAATACAGAGTGCTAGTAGTAATTTGTAGAGGTGGGAATCTTTGGGCACCTAACGATTCGATTACGATTACGATTCAGAGGCTACGATTCGATTATAAATCGAATTTTGATGACACCCCCCCCCCCCCCCCCCGCTATTAGCTGCTTTTAATGTTTTGTACATTAGTTACAAAAACTGTAAAAAAAAATAATAATAATTTAAAAAGCCTCACAGGCTTAAATAAACGACTATTTCAGTATCAAGTTAACAGTTGGAAACAATAAATAATATACTCAAATCCCCATTCTGTATCAGCAGCTTTAAACTACATTCCAGGCATGAAAATGGGTCAGGGGTTAAAAAGGTGAGTAGGGTGTGGAGGAAATATGTTCCGGCGTTTTGCCAAAATGTCCTCAGTCGACGAAACAGAACATTAAATGACCTCCAAACATAGCAAAGGTTACTATGTCTTATTTGTTAGTTTTTCGGGGGGTAAATGGAAAAAAAAATGATAGGTAACACCAGTTACTTTGCCAAGTAACTTTTTTACTACTGTGTGTGTGTTTCAGTAGTCAGTCACTAAATTAGCCAAAGAGCTAAGAGGCATTTCAACAGTCGAACATTTTCACGTTTTAAGTGTTTATTTCATTTTCTTAAAAGCAAAATAAAGGCAGTTAAAAAAAAAAAAATGCAAAAAGCAAACCGAAACCGAACCGAAACCGTGATCCCAAAACAGAGGTTCAAACCGAACCGTGGGCTAACTGAACCATTGCACCCCTACATTAAACCATCAGGTTTTTGTATTTAACAGTTAGAAAAAATATGTTTTAAGTCATGACCACACAGTATTCCTATGCAACTCTAGGCTAAGTGTCTGACTTTTGTGATTTGAGAGTGTGGTTTTGTGATAGGTCCATTGGCAATGTGAATTGACCCAGTCATTGACCCAATCATTTTAGCAAGAAACTCTTGATTTTAGCATTCCAGGCACGTGTACATGAAAATGTTTCCAAAGTTTATTATGAAACATATGATTATTAGTTATGATTTTTCGCGGTTTCATTTCTGATTAGAAATCGAACTGTGTTTTGTTGTGAAAGCTCATTTGCATTTTTAATTGGCCCTAACTTCAGTGATGTTGTAAAGCTGATGATTTTCAATTGCAGGGAATATAGTAGCCAATGACCGCTCATGAAAACTAAATTCCGCACTGACCGTGTTGCCCATGAAGTAGTGGAACTATACACCTGTGCCTCTCGTGGGACCTAAACATACCATTTCTGATTCGTGACTTTGAAGAGGTGGGGGCCAAAATGTTTTTTTTTTTTGGTTGACAGGGCCCCAAATCCTTAGCAGCAGCACTCCTAATCTTCCAGACAAATTGTCTGGGAGAAGTGTGCTTGCGGCTGTGCATATGTAGGCTTACAATATGGCTGTCGCATCAACTCAGCATAGTGCTATTTGTTCTCATGCGAATTTGCTGGAAAAAGGTCTACTATAAAGAACATTGCATTTGAACCATTTTTCAGGAATATATTTAAGTTAAACAAATAAATAAAAATAAAAGGAAAACTCATCTAGGGGAGAACAGGGCTCGTTGTCCCACGGGTTGATTGTAACATTTACTGTAACTTGACTACCTGGGCAGAATATCGGTACTGAAATTATCATAATTGTGCGCAGAAAAAAAACAAAACATTACTTAAAGTCACACATCATTTTGAGGTACGCAGCAATTAATTCTTTTAGGGTTAATTTAAAAATTTTAAGATATTCGCTATTCTTTTTATAGGATTTTAAGCAATCCATTTTGTATGATACGAGAAGCATGGGATTTGACGGTATGGGTATATCCATGTCATTTGTATTTTTACTTTTCTTAGCAGTCAGTGCCTGCTTTTATTTGTCGGGACAATAGAGGACATTATGCTCCTTTTCACGTCAGTAAAGTTAAATAAACAGCTAGCAAAAAAAAATAAAATGGGCATATATTTGATCCATTTTTATTCATATGTGTATTAGAAAAAAAAATTCTCTTCACTTATGAATTAATATGCATACTCCAAGACCACCACGTAGACCTCCAGGGAACGAACTGTAAATTGCTCTCCGCCGGGCGGTTTGCCGATCCGCAAAGAAACTCGACAACCGGGTCGTCATGTCAAATAATCCAGGCTAGTTATGTGTGATTTTCCACTTCGAAGACTTTGAAACATCCCTCGGTTCGGGTTAGCATGTCGGCTAGCTGTCACTCCTTCTGGTCTGTTTGCATTCTCCGAAGCCGGGGAAGGGAAATGACATATGTCCGATTTAGGTGTCATAAAATATCGTTCGGCAGGTGTGACAGTAAAGGTAAAGTCGACTGTTTTGACCATTATGGAGTAATTTTGCCATGTCGTCTTGAATAAATGGATTTTTATTATTTTATATTCCATTTAGCACAAGTTATTTGTCATGACCATGCCATTTATTTAGCAATTGGGGAAAGTACTTGGGTAAAAAGAATATCCTGTAAAAATATTGAAGTAAAGAGACAGAAACAATGACATTTTGCCGCTCTCTTCGTCGCGTTTTCCTCATTGTGAATAGTTCCCCCTCGACGGGCTGACTGGTCCTTCTCAAGCCATTTATATAGCTATTGGGGAAAATACTTGGATAAAAAGAATATCCTGTAAAAATATTGGGAGTAGAGAGACTGAAACAATGACATTTTGCAGCTCTCTTCGTCTCGTTTTCCTCGTTCTGAACAATTCCCCCTCAATGGGCTGAATAGTAAAACCGATGAGCCTAGTCTACCGCTGACGTCATCCACCTGTTGGGGACACTAAAGCCCTATAATTGTAGGCGTGGCTAACCGGCAGATTAAAAGACTAATTTCTCGTCATCTGCGCTTTGCTAAATTGTTGTATATGGTCGAATCGTCTCAAAATATGATTCTAATTCACATAATAATGCCATTTAAGACTTTTTTTCTGGTGTCGTATGCTCTTTAAGGTGAGCGTAAACCCACAGCTCAACATTATTACCATCAGAGCAAAAATAATACAATTATTTTCCATAAAAAGCACATGTGTATGACTTCTATCATGTTTCCATTATACACACACGTTTTTTCTCAAAACAGTTGCCAAAGAGAAAAAAACACAACGTCTTTTACCACCGCTAGACACTCTAAACACGCTCTTGTAGCTGGTGGGAAACGTTCATGACAGTGTTGACTAACCTTTAATTTTGTATAAATGCGAAATCATATTGGAGATATTGTCTCCTCAGCAGCCACCCTTCGCCAACATGTTTTACTTGTCGGTTGGCCCTCCTCCTCTAAGCCGCGGCCGTCTGTAACTTTTCTGTAGCCGAAGTATTCGTGAAGCACAGCCGACTCACTGACACTGAGCAACAACCGGTGGGGGAGGGCTGAGCCTTGCAGCTGCAAGTGAGGGATTTCTCCCTGCATTTTTGGGACATAAAAATAGCTAATACCGTGGGGACGATATGAGGGAAAATTTTTGCGGTTTTGAAATTGTGACGTTTTCATACCACGATATACCTTGAGACCTGTAATCAGCACATGTCTAATTTGCAAGTACTTTTATTTTTATCAAGGTTGAAATCATTGAGGAAGGTGAAACTAGCCTGATTTACTAAAACAAACAACCCACAGTTACAGAAAATGGAATAAAGCCCACCCACCCATTATAGCCATTGCGAGCATCTGGTTTATCTGCATAAAGCAGCTGGTTGAGTGCATCCTAATCACTGCCAAGTGTCAACTATATTCATAAGGCCAAGATTATTGCAACAGTTTCAGTATGGATTACAAATCAGATGGGCTTTCATAGCCCACAGCCTGATAAAATGATAAATTAATTAACATCCACCTATTCCAACCAGTAGGGAGTACATGACAGCAGTCTTATACACAGGGCATAATCTTCTACAGCATTTTTACACATGAAAAAAATGAAGTCGGCACTTCAAGTCAATAATGAGTCAGACCGATTATTGAGCGGTGATCCTCTTTAGTGAGACAGCAAAGTTCAGACGACCATAGTACAAGGCTGGGGAGATATGTCACCTTGCTCTTTGACCTTTACACCAGACATCTGGCAACACAAGCCTATAGATAGTATTAACCAACGAGTCACTTGCATTTTTTTCAGCAAGCTAAATCTTCAGATTAACTCAGTTTCCTCACAAATGTTTGTGGTAAACCCATTGGCTGCTATTGATGGCGATAGAGATCTGCTCTGGAAATAAACTGTTCTTACATTGACCACACAGTAACTTTGATATTTTGCCATTTACAACGTTCAAACGAAGGCATTTATCAACAACCTGCCTACTGCTTTAATGTTTTTTATGAATTAACTTTTTGGTTATCATTGACAGCAATAGACGTCAGATTTATTTGGATCGTACGATGGCTGCCAGCCCCTTCCAGTCTAGGGGCGTTAAAAAAAAAAAAAAAAAATTTAAACGATTCTGAGATATATGGTGAAATTTTGTCACGCAATTCTCGTATCGATTCAAAATACGTCTGCATCGATCTTTACACGTGTGTTTTTGGTGAACAAATAAACAATTCTGTGGCTGCACTCCTATGCCCATCAAGTAGTTGGCAGTGTGCAACAGCATTGCCTGTATGCATGTACTTTTATCACAAAAGTACATTCATATCAATCAAATGTTTATATTGATCAAAATGGACATAAAAGTTTTACGTCCATTTTGATTTGTTTTTTCTAAAGTGATTTAAAAATATTGCAATAATCATCTTCGCATGTAGTATCGGGCTCGAATCGAAGCGTGACACGAATCGTATCGCCATGTATGAGCCAAAACACACCCCTATTCCAGTCCATATGGATTCGACATCCATCGCCGTCAACGGTACAGGAACATTATCAGTCATTGCCAACCCTGCTAGTACTTTGTTTATATTTGTCTTATTTTCCTTGTTGTCTGAAAAATGTTCCAAACTAACACTAGCGACATGAAACTGTCATGCACAAATCATTTGTTACTCAGAACAAAATCAATCTCCGGCATACGAGACGATTTTTAAAGCGCTTTGAGTGCATTTGGGCGGAAAAAAGCAGTAAAGGAGGAAACATTCCTCATTAATCCTTTAACTAATCCAAAGTAGTTAAGCTTTCAACTCAAAAACTCCCAATTGGAAAACCTAAGGTCATTAGGGAGACATTCAGGACAGAATGGTAATTTAAGATGGGGAACAAAAAGAAAAAAGAAAAAAAAATTGTCATCATCAAAATATGTACAAGAGAAATCGCTGCTGGTTAGCAATAGCGGTTTCAACAGATAGCCATAATTAAAAGCTATTAGCTGTGATGACGTAGTTTTTTTAACATGAAGGATAACACAACGTTTATCTCACGGTATGGAGATATGACAATTATTGATACACGGGTCGGGAAATCAATCTATGATATTCTATAATACAACTAATAAACAGAAAAACCATGGAAAAATAGACTAGGTTTATTTGCACTTTTGTGTGGCACGCCAACGAAAACTGTGACATTTCTGTAAATAAATACGGCTACATTCATGTAGACTAATGTGTGTTTTAACCCATTGACAACTAAGGATGCCCAATTCATTCAAACAAGGGAAGCACGACTGTGAACGATCATCTTTTATTGTCACTATCATTTTAGTGTTACCCATTTTGACTGGGAGGGGCAAATGAGCAAATGACGTCAATGGCGCGCAATGCGTTAAAAACCCTAAAAAATTGGGCTCAACAATTTTACTGTCAAAAATGTCAGTTTATTGACCAAAATAAATCTGGATTCATTTATTAGATTAGTCAAGTAATCGTGGCAGCCTTAGCCAACCGGCCATGACGGCACTAGACATCCAATCCAATTAGACTGAAAGGGGCAAATGCTTTTTCATCCCTTTCAGTCTAAATGAATTGGACATCTTACGCTGTCAATGGCAGCCAATTACCACGGTCACTTTAGTATTTGAAAATTTCGGTATTAACTTGTTGGTGGTTCCTTCATTAAATAGCAGGGTTTCCCCAACATATAAAAGATGAAGGCTCACCACAACCACACCAAAATAATAGCCAATTTCAAGCTTTCAAAATTCAAGATTTGCAAATGAGATGTTTGAAATGGCCTTTAAAAAAATGAATAAATAAAAAAACTAATGGCAGCTTAGTGTGAAGGGTTCAGCGGCAACCTATTCATTGTGTATTGTAATGCCCTTAAGAGACGATCGGCCTGGGCAGCTGTGACGAAGGGGGAGGCGAGTAGAAAGAATGGAAGAACAGGCAAGATAGCGGCCGCATGTCGTGCCAGCTCGCTGTTATTTTGTTATTGTTTTTCTTTTATTGTTGTTGCCACAATAAAGTGGGTAAGCCAATGCAGACTCGTCTCCTTCCCCCCAGCCGGGGCATTACAGTATTTTGGATCTGAATTTTCGGCGAAAGTGAGCGGTGGACGGCCGTCTTGGACGGAACGGCAAGTTTGAATGAATTTGCGTCGAGAGGCAAAGCCCCATTTTCAGAGCACTTCTGCGCTCACGTCTACAACGCATCCAATAGCAGAGAGGTAGGCGTACTTATATCTGTGCTAACAGGCTGTTTTGAAGACGGATATACGCAATCACGGCTGACGAAACCTTGATAAATGCGTTTTTTTCCCCCCAAGTTTCGCTAGCTTTGGGACACTCGAAAATTGACTCCCTTACCTCTCCTTGATAAGCTAAATTGTACCTCGATGTGCATTTGTGTGGGAATGTAGTTCACGAACAGCAGCAACAAAATATTCACCTTCTCACCGAACCTAGTAAAACTCTACACGGCTATTAGAATTTCCTCCAACTCCTGGAAATGGGTCCGTTAACAGAAGGACTATTATTGTTGTGGTAATGTAGTACGTTTCCTATTTGTAACACATTTATGACACACTGCTGTTGCCATAGTTGTGCACTCCCTGTGGGTGTGGTATTACAATAAAAAGAAACCTCTGTAATGATTCATGTGGCACATTTGATGAGAAGCACACTGAATAAAGAAGTGTTGTTCCACTCAAGTCTCGGCCTTACATGTACTTAGATTAAGGAAGTACATAACACCATTGCTACGAGAAAAAAAGTCGTATTATCCCGTAGGGTAATGGAGCTGTTATCAGCTACACATTTTATGTACATGTACCGTAGCTGAGAGCTACGACATTAGCATGGCTAATGAATTATTTCAAATGGATCTTTGTTATGGTTCTTCTTGGGAAAAATGTGGAGAAAAAAAAAATACTCATTTGTCATGATATGACGCAAATTTTACCGTGGCACGACATGGTGAGGCTGTCAGATTCCGATGCAGCCCACCACTACAGCTTCAAAAAAATCCTAGGGGAATCCCTGAACAGTGACCTTTTTAAAAACAAGAAATCAATTTTTGGAGGGAGCATATCGATAACCCACTGGGATACAAAGTATCGATATACACTACATAACAGATTTATTGCCACACGCCTAAAGTCAATACAGAATCTCCACAACTGCATCCTCACGTAGCAGGCTACACGTTCATATTTTTCAAGCGGAAATGTCAATAAGTCATTTCCTGTTTGAGATTTGCAAAGTCACATGAAACTCAGAATATCATTCTTACACAACTTATTTGAATTTCTTAAGTTTTCTGTGCAATAGGGACCACACTTGGGAACCAAGCAGGACACAGCAATGAGTTGAATGATTCTGGCATAAAATAAGACAAGACTAAAACAGATGGATGACGAGCAATCAACACAAAGTGGAAAACAAACAAAAGAGAATACAAATGGTGAGAGGCTTCAAATATGAAGTGATGATATATACAGCTCAGATCGAGGCTATGACTTACGTGGCTTCTGACCCCATACGCTTAGATGTAGCTTCCCTGATGAGTAGTAAATAAAGACAAGAACCAGCATGGGGCACAGGATGAACACCAGCTTGTGTGTGGGCTTCATGGTCTTCATTCTCATGGCACTATCCAGGTCATCACCTGCACGACAAACTGATTTCATTTACAATACTCAATGGAAAAGTGATACGAAAGCAACAAAAAAAAACACAACAAAAAACTGTTGACATAAAAGCCAGATCTTCCAGTAGTACACCAAGGGCTGTTATAAAAGCGAAAAATGAAGAGGTCAGTTGATGTTTGCATTTACATGGTTCCATCCTGGTTCTGTCTCCATTCGAATGATGTCGCAATCCCGCATGAAAACGATGTACTATTCATGCCAGGCCTTTGAGCAGTTTTACAAGGCGACAGCCAATGATGCACTTTTTTTTAAACCTGTCCTGTTCAGCTGCTTGACAAGGACAATGGGAATCTGAGTGTCCTATTGGTCTGAACAGAAAATATGGTCTGCTATCATTATAAATTCACTTTTTATAGAATTTCAAAGCACCTTCAAACATCTTTTGACCACTGTCCCTCAAAGGGTTCATAACATTGTCGAGCACTATCTGAATCATGGGTGTTGCCAGACATATTTCACTGGGGTACTTGCCCCAGTATTGATCTGCAAGGCTCCAGTATAAATTTCACCGGTAAAAAATATAATACTTAACCCTTTAACACCGAACGTGTCGGCAGCGACGTGTTTATGCATATCGTCTTTGAAGATTAGTCACGCTATAATTACATCACCCACGTGCCGCTGGTTGGTCTCATTTGAAAGTGTGGAAGTTGATGCCCACACCAGTTTTTATTTGAAGTCAATCGACAAAGAAAAACGGGAGATAATGTCATTTGAGTTTTATAGTTTTATTGCACTCATAAATACGAATTTAAAACGCTGCATGGACCATGTATCTATCTCCATACGTCCATCATTTCTTGTCCTTTTTCCAAAACCGAAAGCAGCACAAAAGACTACATATCCCAAGAGCCGTTGTGATGTCAAGAAGGACGAACCGAATGTGATCATTTTTAATAAATTTTCGAGCGAGGCGACAACTAATAAGGAAGGCATGCGAAGCAAGCAACGGCCGGTTGGTTTAAGCAAGCGACTTTGAAACGTGCAGAATGAATCTAACACTACATTTAGCGCAAGCTAATGCATTATTTCATAAACTCAAGGAAGAAGATGAGCCGTATTTGTCGTTGTTTTCGTTGGATGAGTCGGCGTCTCGGCGAGTAGAAGTGACAGCAGCGTGCAAACGGCGAAAGAATAGGCTGTGTGACGTTGTGTGTGACGCAGCTCCGTGACCTGTACAAGAAGAAGCTTTATTGAGTACGCAAAAAAAACCCAAAAAACTATTGGGTCGCATGCCTAAAAAATTTGAATTGAACTGAACTACTTGTCAATATTTTTTCAAATACTTTTTTTCAATGTTATATATATTTTTTCTTCACCATAATCTTTTCAAATTTTATGTAGATGTGTGTTCGAGAAGCTTGATTGCATGTACGTATATACTTTTGATAAGGTGATGGGTACAACACCTAACTTCACAAAGAGATATCCTCCAAACCTTTTTGTGTTAGATGATATTTATATATATTTTTTTCTCACTATTTTGCACTGTATATAACCTGTTTTGACCATAGTATGTGTAAAGGCCAAAAACGCCTATGACCATACCTGTTGTTTGTGTTGAATTGTCAAACATAAAATTATTCAATCTTTTTTTTTTTTTTATTGAATGTTTATCCTAACAAGTTGAATAAATATTATCAAGCTTCAAAACGGTTGGTCGAGCATGTTTGGTTGTCAATGGGACATCAACATTACAAATTTTGAAAAAAGATTTTGAGATTTTTTTTTTTTTTGTCTTTTTGGGTCCAAAATGTGGATTATCATTGGTCAGTGAAGAAAACAAAAGTTTGGTCATGAAGTTCAAGGTGTCCTGAAAAAAGGGACCCAACTTGCCCATTGTAAACAATTTTTTTCTTTGACATATAAAGGCAACATCAAATGCATGCAAATTCGGCCATAATAGGGTTAGGTGTTAAATAGTTTGAAGTCATTGTCACATAGCATAATCAACAGAATGTGCCGATTTAATATGGTCATATTACTCTATTCACTCCATATACAGGATCCACACATGGCTCCTTAATATGGTAATTTATGCATGTAAGTTGGCTGTGATAGGCATACAAGTTGAAACTTCCACGAAGCACTTTCGGGAGATATGCTGCGTTCATGTGTATCGGGAGATCTGAGTTTACAAGTTGGAGAATCGTTCTGATGTGTTTTAAAGACATAATGTCAGATAAAAACATGGTTGCTACAAAGAAGGATAGTCTATTTTAATGCACCAATGATACATCAAAAGTTCAGTGACTGTTTGGCGCTTTTTATAGACACCATGTAATAGTTAATCAATTTTTTTTCGATTACTCTAACAACATCAATATTACGACGCGTGTGTCAAATTGCCAATCGTACAGTCAGCGGTGCAAATTACATCTTTCCACCAGCTTCACAGGTTAGTGCCAGATAAATTGCCCATCCTTGTTGTTCGTTTTTACCTCTGTGTTGATGTTTGTTTGCCTAGTCCCATGAATTGTGAATTTAATGGGTCAACTTTACTCTTTACGTATCAGGCATTTAACTGCAGTAAACTACTCTGGTCGAAAATTGAAGTAGCAGATTAACTGCCGTCTTTTGGCTAACTGGCTATGAATGCAATGACAATTAAATGTGATTTGAGTAAGAGGCTCTCACTCAAGAGCTCTGTCTAATATTGTGTTAATATGATATTCGGTATTTGAACTGTATCAAATACTGATGCTATTTATTGCCATTTGCTTACATGACCAAAATGAATAGAATCAATCTGTAGGAATTAATTGCATAGCTTTGGGATATAACCTCTGACAATTTCGTATGTGTGCTCATCTTAATTTCCAGCTGTTTTACAAGCATTTTATTTGTTACTGCGGTCCCTGTAATATGTAACAAGATGTCTTATTTTTTTATGTCAATTTGACTTAAACAGTATTACTCTTGCAAATAGATATTAGAAAGTTCTTTGCTTCCAGCAAGGACAAATCAGCAAGGAGGAATGAGAGAGGTAAGCCAGGTAACCCACATAGGCAGCATAAACCTCTTTTGGGTCACAACCTACCAGTTGAGAAACACTGATTAATTGTATAACAGTACAGTGATGTTTCCCAATTTCTGTCCAGCCAAAGTAGAGCAGCAGATTGTAGGAAGAGGTGAAGGACAGACGGAAGTTGATGAAGATGAGCAGAGATGAACTGACTATCAACAAGGGATGTCCCAATTTTGATTTTGAATAGTGATGGTTGAAAAACAAAACAATGTCACTTTTTTACAGACACGTGTATTTTGGTTTGATTATATATAGTTAAGAAGGCTATTTCTTACTTTTTATGATAGATAAGTGCTGAAAAAAATTGCTCGCTAGCCAGTTTCCCGCTGTGCCCCAGTATTTTATTTAGTCTAGTGACACCCCTTATTTGAATGAAAATATATGTTTGTCTATTTAAGTCATTGACTGCTACTGACTACCAGGCATGTGCCGGTATGAGATTCTAACGATATGATACCCTTAAGCCAAAATATCACAGTTTTCACAGTATCACTGTATTGCAATTACAGCTCTAAAATGTGTTACTTAGATATCTATACATATAGATATCTATATCTTATATATGGGTTAAAAATAAATAAATAAAGAAATAAACTTTTTTCAAATGGACAGGATTTTTTTCCCCCAAAAACATTTAGCAAATTGAAACATACGTATAATATATTTTTTAATTATTTTAACTTAACATAAACTGAAATATACTAAATCAAATAAATGCAGTCCTTTAGGTGAGCCTAAACCAACAGCCAAAGCTCAACATTATTACCATCACGACAAAAATAATTTAATTATTTCCCATAAAAAGCATGTGAGTATGTCTTGTATCATGTTTACATTGTACACATACTCTTTCTCAACACAGAAGTTGCCAAAGAGATAAAACACCATATGTTTTACCACAGCTAGACACACTAAAAATGCTAGAGTTAACTGTCGTAGCTGGTGGGAAACGTTCATGACATCTTAACTAACCTATAATTTTGTATAAATGCGAAATCATATTGGAGGTATTGCCTCCTCGGCAGCTACCCTCCGCAAACATGTTTTACATGTCGGTTGGCCCTCCTCCTCTAAGCCGCAGCCGTATGTAACTTTTCTGTACCCCTAGGCCTGTCGCGATAACAAATTTTAGTGTGCGATAATTTAGCTCATAAATTATTGCGATATGCGATATTATTGCGCCCCCCCCAATTTTAAAAAAAACTAATTTACAATAACACAGTGAGAATACGGAATATATTAATAGATCAAGTACACCCATTTAAACGCGATAAGAAATCAAAACAACACAACACTAAAAACAATAGAACATGCCTCTTGAGTAAAAGACAACAATATTAATACCTCACAGAAACACAGAATAAAGAAAATGTGTTATTCAAGAAAAAAAAAAAATACAATTGCAGTTAATAACTTAAGCATTTAGGCAAATCAAAACTTTTCCCCTCATATCTTCTGCAATGGTGTTCCATAGGGATGCAACGATACAGTTAAGTCACTGTTCGGTACGATTTTCGATACGGAGGGGGACACGATTTTCGATCTGATTCAATACATTTAATGCTCTAGAAAAAAAAAAAACTATTTTTTTGTTTCTTTTTTTTTTTTTTTTTTTTGCAAACGAGCAAAAATTAAATTTCCATCACATATATACGTGCATTTTAGTGCATAATATCTATGTGCTTACTTCTTACTGATATGAAAAAATTTAGTATAAAAGTGCTGAGAACAATCTTTTCTGTTTGTAAAGTGAGGTGGGGCACACTGTTGATTGCTACAGCTCTCTTAGCAGCTGGGTTTACTACATGAGCAAGACATCCTAGTGGTCCGAATCCATCTGTGTCACGAACTCAATTAACAATATTTGCAGCATTATCTATAGTCACTGGTATGGGTTGATTTGGCCTTCTTAACTTCCATTCAGTTATGGCGGTTTATAATTCATCGATGTAGTATGTGGACTAAACGTGTCCCATAATCATTCTGGGCTCATGTAGCCAATGGCATGGGACGTTGCACATCTAGTTTGCTATTTCACGATATCGAGTGTGTGCGCGCATTAAAAAAGTTAGCAAACGCCAAAGAAGTCACATCTGCTCATTACTGCACAACACCAGCATATGACAATCGACTTTCATAAAAAGAATGAGTTTGAAGCACAGCGCTCTTAATTTGCCACTCAAATATCCGGGGTTGTGCCGAAAAATAGCCGCCCCGCGTGAAATGTCACCCCTGACGGGAGCGCCCACACGTCAACAACACCGGCACGCCGGAGATGGTCCGCAGTCAATCTGGAGCACTGGCGTGGCCGGTATACGTTGAACAATAGGATATAACGGGAACGATTGGCTCCGGCGCTATTTTTTGCCGGACCTGGAACGAAGATGCATTTTGCGCAGTTGGTAACAAGGAATCCGAACTTTTAACAGCACGTCTGCAGCACGCGCGCAAGCACGTGCACGCGAGGCGATAAATCGCAGCGGGAAAATTACCGCCTTCCTTTTTATTTACCGTGCGATAAATGAAATTATTGCATAATGCGACAGGCTTGTGTACCCCAAGTATTCCTATACCAGCGATTTCATTTTCTTTCATGGGGGAAAAAGTTCAGGAGTTTCACCTCCTCCAGCCATCGTGTAGCACAGCTGACTCACTGACACTGAGCACATATGGTGGGTGAGGATTGAGCACTGCAGATTCAAGCAAGAGATTTCCCCTGTATTTATGGGACATACAAAATAGCTAGTACGGTACTGTAGCGACAGTATCACGGAAGGTTTTGTGTTTTGGAAATCAGGACGTTTTCATACCACGGTTTACCTTGAAATCAGTAATGGGAACATCTCTACTGACTACAATAGCTGTGATTGTTCATGTTTTAGTGCCATTGACGTTGGTAGATATCCAAAATAATTTGAATCAAAACAGACACTTAAAACCTTTATAAGGCAAGTGACAATTTTTAGTTATCCAGTATTATTAACAGTCGTGTTTTTATATGAATGTTATATATGTAATTATAAATGTATACATTAATAAAATCTTAATAAAAGCTAAATTATTAAATTTAAATAAAAGTAAAAATGTTCATTCGCCCCTCCCAGTCAAATTCGATTGGACGGCTAGCACCGTTATAGGCAGTGGATGAGTTAATAAGTACATTATTTTAATACATTTCAATTTGTGCCACATTATTCGAGAGCAGCAATAAGCGAGTACAATATTGGCCACAACTCAAAGAACTTCCAAAACTAGAAGAAACGCCACAGCTGCTAGCTGAACAAACATAACGGAACTTTACGGTCCACAGCCCTACACGTCAGCTACGCTACATCACGACGCCAAGCGGAAAATTGCAATTAATAATTGTGTTTTAATAATATTAAAACATTTGAACCGCCAAGTTGAGAGTTACTGGCTTGCTTTTGCAGCAAACGCCAGGACAGCGTCTTCACCAAAGAAAATGTTAGCTTGGGGATGCTAACCAAGGCGAGAGCCTCCATGTAGTCGCCAGGCCTGCGGTAACAACCCGACAATGTGACCGCAAAGCTTGGATCACTAACCGGGAAGGTACACGAAGATGCAAAACGAGCCAAGAAATTGGTGTTTTCATTTAATTTGTAAAATAAAAAAAATAAAGTACATAATGCTGATGAATTACCCCGATTTGACCACAATCCCCCCCCAATCACGTAAATAAAGGCACAGCAATGATCCTAGTTTCCCAGAAAAATGTTGCATTACCTTGTCTCCTCCTTCAAGCCTTTCGCTTCAACCCCAATCCTAATTGTTGTAATGGATGGGGTGATAAAACGAGCGTGTTCCTTTTCCCCTCCAGGCCATGACGGTGAAACCCGAGAAAGTAACCGGAGGGCTCGGGACGCACAAGACGAAGAAAAAGAAGAATACTGCGTGGCTCCACCGTTTGAACGTGCATACATGAAGCAAGCGGGGAAGATGCGCGTCCACCCCGGGTTAGAGGCGACTCTGTCGCCGTTGGTCACATGAAGCGTCTCGGTAAATTAGGAATTACCACCAACACCGCCTCCTCTTTTTATTTTTCTCCCAACCCCTTCTTCCTCTTTCGTTCTTCTCCTCCTCCAATGACTGTGTCTCTTCATCCGGGGAGGGGGTTCACACCGTGTGACCCTTTGCAGTTAAGTAAAATTCCCACATGCTCACATCGGGGATGTTTTGGTTCTTGCAACCCCGGTCCACGTCCCGAGTGGCTGTAGTAACTCGCCTTGCAAAAATAAAAGTGAAATCTAATTATGAATATTTACCCAAACCCCACCCCCCACGCGACCCCCACTTAATGGTATGTGCCGCGTAAGCATTTTTTTTTTTTTTTTTTTTTTTTTTTTTTTTTTTTTTTTGTTGGTCTGAAACACGCACAGGTGAGATACTCGTGAAAACACTTTAAACCAAGGGCGTAGGTATGGTCTCAAAATTGGTAGGGACCAGTGTTGTTTTAGGCAGCCCTTTTAATTTTCGTTTTAGTCTTAGTCTATCTATAATGTCTTTTATATGATAATACTTATTCGTCTTAGTCATATTTTAGTCATCTTAAAATGTGTTTGTCTTCGTCTAGTTTTTGTTGATGAAAACTCAAGACTAGTCTAGTTTTAGTCGACGTTTACTCCAAAATTAGATACATTTTACGCCAATTAATAAATAAAGTTTTCCAACTATTTCGAATGAACATCGACAGACGAGCACATTTTGTAGTGTCTACAAGGACAACGCCAATTTGGTGATAATACACACTTGGCAGGAAAACAGTACATTATTTTCAATGAATTATACCCACTTGTACGCCATGAACTGTATGTAAAAAAGTTGTCCGAGAGATTAAGTCATTCACTCCCAGCCATTTTCACCGGAGCAACCCCCTTCGTTCCCGGCGGTTTTACTGGATTTTGACTGATTTTGCAAGGCCCACAGAAAATTCTGTTCTATTGCTATATGGTATGGAGTCACAGGAGTGCCAAAATTAAAAATAAATGAATAAATAAATAAATAAATAAATAAATGAATAAATAAATATAAAGAGAAATAAATATATAAATGAATAGGTAAATAAATGAACGAATAAATAAATATAAAGAGAAATAACTTTACCAACTGAAGAAAAATAGTCGTGTAAAAACTGTCAAAGACGATTTCTCTTTTCTCAGGTTCTTTTATTCTCGTGGAAAAAACAGGAAGTGAACGGCACACAATTCTAGAGTTACAGAAAATGTTCAAATACATTTATTGAGGAAATACTGACCGGCCAGGACATTTCACGGATACGGGCTCCGTGAAAGTGTCTCACCCCCCTTCTTGTCCCGTATATATTTGTGTTAACAGATGTGGTCAGAGCCAATAGGCAGCCTAGTCCTGCCTTATGGCCAAGTCAGAATACAAACTTAACCTTATCTGGAAATAGGTAATGTGAAGCTGGCTGTTGGGGGCTGTTGAATTCTGTGACCAACACACAGAGATAATTAAGTCCAGATGGTATGTGGTAGAACAAAGAACACTGTGTTTTAGGATATAAGAGAAAGAATATATTCTAGTTATTAACTATATGAGTAAATATGCATACAAGAATATAATAATAGGTAAATATATATGTGTGTATCTTTTCAATCCCTCTCTGGATTCAAATTAAAAATTGAATCCACCCAACTAAAAAACAAAACAACAAATCAGCAAAAGAAAAACAACAACAACAAAACCCAAGTAAACTCAAAGAAAAAATACATCACAAACCACGTGAGAGGTGACGAGACAAAAACGGTAAAACAAAGAAACGAAAAACGTATAATATAAACAATTAAAAAATAAACCATAATATCTGAGTCCAGAAAGCAAAACACATTCCCATTTCCCAAGGGCGAGCACACACGAATTCCCAGAGTCCGTCCCAAACAGGTGTGCAAAGTTAAAGTCAGCATCGCTGCAATCTCATGGCCTTGGTGTTATAAGGGATTGAGCTCATAACTTACTCCACGGGAAAAGGGTCAGTTCCATGTTGATATTCCATGGCTCAGGTTGAAACTAATCCTTTTTGTCAATGTGTGTTGAAGAAAACAATAATCGCAATCCTTAACGCAATGTCCAGTGGTCAAGAAAGCAGTTCAGAAAACAAAACGCAAGCATCAATATCTTATACTATTGTAAACACTGACACCGCCCTCTTTTGTGCTGTAATCTGTTCAACTAAAAACACAGAATGCAATAGTAAAACATCAAATCATAAACAATTAAACATAAAATGAGTCAGCCTATCTAAAAAAAAAAAAATGCTGGTCGCTCTTGTAGGTTATAACGTCATAGTTGCTCATAAGAAAGAAAAAATATGTATTAATACTATAAAAATGGCCGTTTAAATGTGATACAAGTTAAACATTAATCAGAACTATCACTCAATGACCTCATTTAAATAAAATGCTCGTTGGAATTCTACAGGCAGGAAGATAACTGTCACAATTAAAATTCATTCATGTCAAAGGAACCTGAAAACCTTCACGCACAGAAAGGACAATACCCTCGGCTGGGATGAAACTCGCACCAGTTAAAGCCAACGGGTGCACCCACTCAGGGTCCAAGTGGGAACTGAATCAGCCCTCCGATCATCTAACCTTCGGAGAGCATGGGCTGACACCCGGGTCACCCTGCAGCCCCACCAGATCAGTGAGTCACCAAGCTCACGATGGTAACGGAGGCCGTGCATCCGGCGAAGGCCGTGCGTCCTGTCAACGGTGTTGACAGGACTCAAAAACGACATGAAAATAGCCAAATTGTCATCACTTATCCTCTCAAGTCATCATATATGTAATCTTACCACCTGGAGAATCCCAAAAGCATCTATCTCCAAACTCCTGGAACATATGACAAATCATTATCACCTGGGAGAGCAATAACTCATCTGTTTCTTCCTACCATATTACTAACACAGAAACTAAATCCCTTCCATTTAAAATATGGGAGAATAATGTGCTTGAACAATATGCTTGCAAAAGTTTTAACTCATCTGAATATGTAGTGTCATATTATCTGTATGTTTTCAGTTGAACAGATAGCACAGATCCATCAAACCTTCAAAAAAAAAAACTATCCATATGTCAGTAGATAATTAACAAAACATAAAAATATAATCATGTTTCTTTAGAGTTTAAAAATCAACACAACCCCCCATAGGTACAGTATATAATAATGATGATGATGATGATGTCCCTCTTTTAGCCATGCTTACAAATCAAAGCATGGCTATATATAACATAAAACTATAACACTACTAGGTTACGTAAAAACAAAAAGCATTGTAATGAAAAAATCCAAACGATCATCATGAATTTATAACAACATACGAGATAAATCAAAAATCCAAACAAAATTGAAAGATCCCTCCTTGGAAACTAAAAAACAAAATATTATTTCAAAAGAAATAATTTCCTTGTAAATACATCATCATTATTATACCCAACAAAAACAAAATGAGCAAACCCCATAGAGGCAAACATTACCAACATTAATAAATCTAATCCATTTGAAGACGCCTTTCTGGCACTCCGGATCATCATGTAATCAAATGAAAACATCCTACCAAATGTAATATTAAAAGAAGAAAACATAAGAAAAACTGGTGACAAATTCAAGGACAGAGAAAAGATAGCAAATCCGACAAGGCTAGTTTGAAGTCAGTATTGAAATGGCGAAGAGAGTCAGTTTTCCTAAGGGAAAACGGCAACAAATTCCAGAGCCAACAGCTGGATGCCCTTCCCCCATGGTCAGACGAAGCAAAGGTCCAGTATATTCTGCCGGCTGTGAAACAACCTCTGTTCCGCGATATCATCAGAAAGATTCAACCAACTCTTAGTAGGACTTCAGTATGTCGCTGGATGGATAAATAGCCTGGCGTAATGGGGTTTTTGCCAGTCTGATAGAAGGAATACGGTTCAGTCAGCCCGCTCCGGTCCGGTTGGAGTCCACCAGGAGTCTTTCAAGGGAGGCCTGCTAAGGTCACCATGGCTCAAGCTAACTTTGGCACTCTACCCCACATATGGAGAAAGTGGTTGAGTAGACCTAACTAAGTCCTTGCCTGATGTTAAATTTAAACGCGCAAAGCAAGGTATATCAAATCAAAAATGGCTTCTATAAATTTAAAAAAATAAAAAATAACCACAACAAAATAAAAATGTAAGATTACCGAAGTCGCGAAAGAAAAAGAAAACATTAAAAGGAAATCTGAATCAAAAATTCATCACACAAAATTTCAAAAGTGAAAAAGATCATTTGAAACTTATCTTCAAAGTTAAGAAAAATGAAAAGCTAAAAATTCCAAAGAATAAAAATCGGAAACCGAAAAATCAATAGTACGTGCTATTAGCCAAACAAAAGTACTTGAGCCTCAATTTATCAAAACCATTCGAACTTAAAAATGAAAAATAAAAATCAAAGAATCAAAAATAAAATGAAAAATCAAAAAATCAAAAATAAAATGAAAAATAAAAATTGGTATTATTCTGGGAAATTTGTTCCCTCCAACGTAAATATGAAATCATCATAAGCCATACGAAAACGCAATTTTCCCAACTGTACAAACAAAATTCTTACATGATTACAAAATTAACAATTTTCCCAGAATAACGTCGTTTAGCGTAATGCCAAATAAAGTCTATTTCCTCTCTCAAAATTGTCTGCTCCCTCTTTAGTAATTTGTCAATTAAATTTGGCTGTGGCATCTCTCGACGAAAATGGCCACTTATTTCCCACTATAATTTCATTACAACAAAATTTACATAAATTGGACTTCTCTTCACATCCCAGATTCCGAAATAAATAAAAACGTTCATCCCTCTTTTTGGTCACAGCTGAAATAAAAAATAGCCAGATTATATCAGCATGTGACCCAAAAGATTACATTTTAGCAAAATTTGGCATTTTCAAGTCCTTAAAAATCAAAATTAGATTGCATATCGTCTAATATTTCGAACATGACTCAAGACAGGTCCCCTCTCATTCTTTCGTGAATCAATAGTTGCTCTTTGTCAATTTTAAGATTTACTTCGGCTGCTTCCAATTCTCAGTGTCCCATCTACATTAAAATTAATTAGTACTTTGTCACTTCCACCTTTGAATTAAATCATCAACACTGGAGTTTCTTGAGCGTCTTTGTGGTGCCCTTGTCCTGGTTACAGGGGCACATTAATAAAACCATTCAAAGCTACCTCAAATGTGATTGGATTCACCGTGATGCAGTCCAATGTCAGCAGGTCCCTCGGATCACAGTGACCTGTATACAAAAACATTCAGTACCTAAAGAATACATGTCAAGGGGTATTTGAACTCATGTCCAATCAGTTGCCAAACGGCAATGTCCCACCATGGGTCCCAATTCTTGAGCTTCGTGTCTTAGTCATCAATCTAAATACTTATGCATTAGTCGAGGTGAGATCTGGTAGGCATCATAGGTTAGAAGTCGGGGAGCTTTAGTGGTTGGTGTGGAAGATGGGAACCTGTCTCGGAAAACAGCAAACAATGGAGTGACAGGAGACCAAATGTTCAAGAACAACAAATTTAAACCTAGGATAAGACAGAATGTCAACCAATTGGTGAAAAATAAACAAGTACATATCAGTCTCACTACAGCACCGCAGGCCATAAATTATCTTCGTGCCTGGATCCAAACCTCTCCGTCGATAGCCAATTCTGGCAGTGTTTCTGCAAAAAGTCAAAATCATTTAATAACAATTTTAAGTCAATTAACTCACCTTATTGATTTGGAATCATGAGTTAATTTCCAGGTGTTAGGGTGTATCTATTTAAGTTCCAACTTCTAGTCTTTGTCTGGGATCTTTTTTGGATTTGGTCACAGGACAGCAGCCGACTGGCCTTTGCCATCTGCTTTCAATTAGGGGAGGGGGTGAAAACAAGTCTGTGTCAGCTATCGTGGTCATCGTCTGGGCTGGGGCTCCGCTGCCCCCCCTCCCTTTTTCACTGCTTCTGCAGTTCTCCTGTTACAATATTTATTTTTTTTAATTCTAGCATAAATATAACAGCTGTGCCAACTGTTTCTTCATAATTGATAGATTGCAGTTAAGATTTTGCCGATTTAGTCTCGCTTCAACAGCCTTCCAGAGAAGTTTATTATTATTATTAAGCTATTGGTTTAGAGTTCTCGGATGGAGTTTAATTTCGACATTTGTTGATCAATCAAATGTGAAATTATCTCCCACCGATGTATAATTTTAAATCAGAATACTACCTCCTTAGCACAATATTTTCACAAATCACAACAATCCTTGCTCCATATTTTAATCAGATATTTAAACCTATTTCAATCTATGAGCTCGTGAATGAATAAATCATTAGTTTAGAACTAAATAAACACATTAGAGAAAAAATGTCGTCTAGCAGCTCATTAGCTGGTCTTAAAACTTAAGGTAAACATATTTTATCAAACAATATAATCATTGTCTCGACATGTCATTTTCCGCCAAATTAAACAAATCTCATTACTTTTAAGGTTGTTTAACAAAACATTTTGAGCTCTAAAGATCATACTATCGATCTCAATTAAGCTCACTAGTTTATTATTTATTTCACCTCACTCGCTTTTCATTTCATTCATAAATTCTATTTCAATAATCAGTTGTTCCCCATTACTATCAATTTGATATTAGTTCTAGTAAAAAGAGAGGGCTTAAATATATTCTCAGTCACCCTTGTTGTGTTTGGCCAGAACACAACAAGGGGGGGCTCACAGCGGCCCGCTCTCCTAAATTTTGAACACCATCCCCCTTTTCTTAATCAAAGGCGCCACGTGGCACACACGGGTGCCTGCCAGAATATGAACAAAGGCGATTCATTTATTATCCTATACTCGATATTTAAGTATTTCAAAAACAGTTACTTTGTTTGTCCGCGCTCCCTCTCCACTCAGGAGAGCAGAATAAGGAGCGCTCACTTCACTCACAATTAGAGGAAAGAAAAGAAAGAGGACAAAGAAGAGAAAAGTTGGGGCACCCCACACACACTGACACAAACCAACGACAAATAACAAACATCCGCGGAACAAATTTGAGTTGCTCATGCCGCCCATCCCAGGATCTCAGCGTTTTCATATATACGCTGGAAATGCACTTTACTCGTGATTTACGCAAATCGGTCCTGCCGGAACTCCTCACATAGGGAGTTCTTAATTACAACACGAAACGGGTCGTCAAAGACGCCCGGAACTACCTCACATAGGGTGTTCTTATATGCATTTTGTAATCGCGATATATAAATAGATAAATAACATACACATTATTAATTTCCTCAATAAAAATTCAACCCCCTCCGGGGCAGCAGCGTAATAAGGCAACAGTGCAATCTTGTAACACTCCTACCTTATTTTGGTACCACACCGTCTGTCCCCAAGTGAGCCGAATTCCAGAATTCTGTGCCGCCAACTCCCGCGAGAATCCTGCCGACAACGCCAATTGAAGAAAAATAGTCGTGTAAAAACTGTCAAAGACGATTTCTCTTTTCTCAGGTTCTTTTATTCTCGTGGAAAAAACAGGAAGTGAACGGCACACAATTCTAGAGTTACAGAAAATGTTCAAATACATTTATTGAGGAAATACTGACCGGCCAGGACATTTCACGGATACGGGCTCCGTGAAAGTGTCTCACCCCCCTTCTTGTCCCGTATATATTTGTGTTAACAGATGTGGTCAGAGCCAATAGGCAGCCTAGTCCTGCCTTATGGCCAAGTCAGAATACAAACTTAACCTTATCTGGAAATAGGTAATGTGAAGCTGGCTGTTGGGGGCTGTTGAATTCTGTGACCAACACACAGAGATAATTAAGTCCAGATGGTATGTGGTAGAACAAAGAACACTGTGTTTTAGGATATAAGAGAAAGAATATATTCTAGTTATTAACTATATGAGTAAATATGCATACAAGAATATAATAATAGGTAAATATATATGTGTGTATCTTTTCACAACTTAGCTGCATGAGCTGTATGGATGCTCCAAACAAAGTTTTGTTGTGCTTTTTGTAACAATGACAATAAATATTCTGAATCTGAATCTTATAAATAGATAAAAATATAACGGTATATTTTGTCATCGACATTTACTTTTGGTCATTAACAACCACAAACAGAAAAAACAATGGCAATATTTTTCATTGACTTTTACTTCCCGTCATTGAACACCACAAACGGAAAAAACAATGACAATTGTATTTTTTGCCTTTGCCTTTTCTGTTTGGCTTTTACATTGTCATTGTCATTTGTTGATTGCCTTTCTTCTTCGGGAATGTAAATTGTAAATGCGCAGCGAAACGGTCTGTCAATCAAATGACGTTGGGCGGGGCTTTCCAACCAGGAATAGTAGTCGATAACTGATTATTCCTAGTTTACCTGAAGGAAAGTGACGTCGGTTATCGAGTTGCATGTGCGGTTTTTATGGATAGGATAGACTGGATAGATATGGATATGGATAGACTTTTTAAGAGATAGATTCAACGATAGAAATACATTTTTCTAGACCGGTAAAAAAATATATTATAAAATATATTATTCGACACACATGCCAGACCATTCAAAGAATAATTATTTTCTATGTCCGAATCTTCGCGTTTATAATCATGACGACATTGGAGGAAGTGGCGTAGTGCAGTCACACAAAACAGCCGCGATCGCACATGGGTAGCCGTACGGCGCATGCGCGGAAAGTTAAACTAGGAATAATCAGTTATCGACTACTATTCCTGGTTGGAAAGCCCCGCCCAACGTCATTTGATTGACAGACCGTTTCTCTGCGCATTTGCCATTTACATTCCCAAAGAGGAAAGGCGATCGACAAATGACAATTACAATGTGAAAGCCAAACAGAAAAGGCAAAGGCAAAAAATACAATTGTCATTGTTTTTTCCGTTTGTGGTGTTCAATGACAGAAAGTAAATGTCAATGAAAAATATTGCCATTGTTTTTTCCGTTTGTGGTTATTAATGACCAAAAGTAAATGTCAATGACAAAGTATACAGTTATATTTTTATTTATTTATATATTTATTTCTCTTTATATTTATTTATTCGTTCATTTATTTACCTATTCATTTATTTATTTATATATTTATTTCTCTTTATATTTATTTATTCGTTCATGTATTTACCTATTCATTTATTTATTTATATATTTATATATTTATTTCTCTTTATATTTATTTATTCATTTATTTATTTATTTATTCATTTATTTATTTTTAATTTTGGCACTCCTGTGACTCCATAATATAGACCCCAATCACCAACGTCACACAATGACGTGTCGCTGTATTGTGCCGCCATATTGTCCGTCATTGTGTGTCCGTATTCTCAATGGTCTCAATATATCGTGCAATTTATAGTGCAATTCATGGAAGCCCCGGTGCCTTCAGACGCTGTAAACTCATTGGATGTGTTGTATAAAAGGCGTTATGTGGAAAAGCTTCGATCGATCCATTCGCCAGATCCATATTTGATGCCTAAATCGATATTTTTCGACCTGCTGTCTTCGCCGTCTCTGCCTGACATCTGCTACCCTGATATCTACAACTATCTTGTCCACACAAAATCAGCCTATTCTCACGAAAGTTTGAAAAACTTTAAGAGCAGCATTTCTAGGCAACATTACCCCGTGTGACCCTTTACTTCCAATTTTCTAAAATGGCGACAGTCAATAAAACAAAAAAAAAAGTTGACTGCGATGGCCGACGCTTCAAGGATATGTGGATATTGGACTATTTCTTCAATAAAATACGCAACAACTGTGTCTGCCTCATTTGCAAAGAGAGTCGCTGTTTTCAAAGAGTTCAATGTGAGGTGATATTACCAAACAAGTCACGCTGACATGTACGACAAGATTACATGGAAAATACGTGTAATTTTCCGCGAGAAATTAAAGCAATTTGAAGCTAGTTTAATTTCACAGCAGCAGTATTTCGCAAGAGCCCGAGGGTCGAAAGAGAACACCACAAAGGCGAGATTGTTGAAATTATAAATAAAAAAATAATAATAATAAAGCAATTGTGACACACAGAAGGGCTTGCTAAAATTTGTTTAAATATATTGTTCTACCTAAATTAGCCAAGGTAGCCCCCCACATTTTTACCACACCAAATCTGGCCCCCTTTGCAAAAGGTTTGGACACCCCTGTTTAACTGATGATCCGTAGACGAGGCCAGCTTCTTTCACTTGGTACCAGCTAAATATTATTCAAAAAATAATGATAGTGGAAGAAATAAACATCTTGAATTTGAAACTGTATGTTGTCGGCGATTAGCCTCGCAATGATCTCAATTGTGGTTGTCAGCCCAAAACCCTCAAAATATATATTAAATGCATCTTACTAGATATAAAATGACTACTACATAGTCTGTGGTGATCGTTTGGTGCCCAGTATTCTCGTCGAATTGCAGCAGTCCATCTCGCTTTCCTTTTCGAGTCTCTCGGAATACGGTAGAACTTCAAGTCTCTCCGTCTATCTTCCCTGTTACTGCAACCAACCCCCACACACGCCTTCACCATTTTGATTATTAATGTTAACGAGCAGAAAAACACGCTGTAATAAGAGGAATGTACGTAGCGGTAATGTGTAAACAGTACGAGCTGACGGACAATATGGCGGATCAACTCAGGGGGGGCGGAGTTGTGACGTCATGTGATTGGGTCTATAAACATGGAACCCACCATAAGAAAGATTAGACTCTCTTCTTTCAGCAGGAAAAAAGTAAGTTCATATCTTTTTCCATTCCTTAGATATCAGCATTAGAAAAAAGCTTAGTTTGAGCAATTTTCCAATTTCTGATGAAAAAATAAGAGAAATTGAGCTTTTTGTAAAAGCATACATATCAAACATAACTTTGACTTTAACACAGCTATTTTTTGCTTTTGTGACATCCCAAACATCTGAATAATGTTTTCCTTCTACAAAATAACATAAACAACAAGACAAATAGAGCTTTTGATAGCAAAGTAGCAATTTATTTACACATAACTAAACTATTGAACTGAGAGATGACGCTGTTGTGCCCGCGGCTGTATTGACAGACGGGGTAAATTTTTCCCTCATCACCGCCTGTCTGGCTCATCAAGATAGATTTTTTTTATCTTTCTTTTGTAGTGACCACTACCTCATAACAGAATTCACCTAGGGAACTCGTGTGAGGCATGTGCCTTGTGTTTTACATCGTTCCCCACATTTTTCTCACGCTTCTTACTTCTTCCAACTTCCGTTTCCTGACTATTTCTCTTCATTCATTTCCTTTCATGGTCCGATATGAGTTCTTACCAAATGCGCTACTGCCATTCAGTGGCCAGTTTTATTGCTTTAAAATGGATTTTGAGCGTTGTGCTTTGGAGCGAACTTGCATCAGAACCTAATGATGTCTCTTGTAAAAAAAAAAAAAAAACGTAAAAGACGTATAAATACGTTTTAGGGACACTGAAACAATTAAAAAAAGAACGTATTTATACATTTTGGGGAGCAAATGAGTTAAGAGGATGCTGACTGTTAGTATTTGCGTATTGCTAAAATGAACACAAAGGCTATGCTAACGCTACGAGTTACATTTAGTGTGTGATGATCACTCAGCACAGACCTTTAAAGGCTAAAGCAACATTGCATATTCTCTCTGGCAAAATAAGAAAACAAATCTTACCGTATATGCAAGTCTGGAGACTGGGGAGCAGCAGCACGTCACATGAGTGACACAACCAGACTCTGCTATGATGCAAGCTAACTACACATAAAATGTCAAAGATTGTGAACATGTGATGAAAACTATTGTGCATTTTCGTTTTGTTGTTATCTCGTCAGACGAAAACTGGTATTAGTCAAGTTATGTTTTAGAAAGCACGTTTTAGCTCGTTATCGTCTCGTCACCATCATGAAAAAATGTTCGTTGACTAAATATTTTCATCATATTTATCGTTGACGAAAACAACACTGGTAGGGACGATATAACAGCATAATCTGCATGTACACTTGTTGCTGGGGACGGGACAAATACTGTAATTAAGACTAAACAGATTATGTGAATGGGGGTCAGGGCTACATTTTTCACAAATATGAATGGGTCACTGGACTCCAACCATTTCTTGGTGCTATTTGAGGCAGGGGCGTCACTAGTTCTTAAGAACAGGGGGGCTTTGCCCTCATGAGATGACCAGGATATAGGCATACCTGTCAAGTTGTATGGTTTCGGCGTAATTTGTACAAGTGAGCACTGATTTTTAAATGTGTACGCCGTACGTTAAAAATTTGTACGTTTTTCGTGCATTACGTTTTTTTCTCCATTCTGATTTTGTCACCGTTTCGGCAACATGACAGCGCACCGAATTAGTCTGTTGCCGTTTGCTCGATGAATTGCGTGTTGAGCTTAGCGTCTGCTTCTGCGGATCACGTGACTGCACTTCCACTTCCACCACCATTTCGTGACTCGCAGGCGACAAAGTTTATACAAACGTGATAAAAATATGGATGAACCAGCTCGTAAGAAAAGAAAAACTGTTTCCCACAGACGCCATCTAGCAGAATGGAAGACACAAACTGGTGAATATGCTGTATGGATAAAAGCGTCTTCGAAAGGACCACAGTATTCATTTTTGCGTGCCGTGTGGATTGAACATTAAAGTTTCAGCATCAGGATTCTATAATCTCAGAGAGCACTTCGAGACAAAAGGTCATAAAGATGCAGTCTGCAGAATGAAAAGTTACAAGCCTATCAATGAACAATTTTTACCGCAAAACAAAACCATGCACTCATTTTTTTTTTTTTTTTTTTTTTTATTCTGCCAATTTGCACTACCAACAGTGGTAGTGACGATATAACGCATAACCTGCATGTACTTTTTGCTGGGGACTGGATATTGATAAAACCAAATAAATTGGGTGAACGGGTTTCAGGGCTAACTTTCTCACAAACACGAACCTAATTAATTGATTGGCTAAATGATCAATGCAAAATTAATCTGTATTGACTGATACTACAGTGTATCACAATAGTTGAGTACACCCATTTCTGCAGATATTTAAGTATATCTTTTCACACAAAAGCCCGCTTGTCTCATCAGACTATAGGACATGGTGCCAGTAATCCATGTGCTTTGTTGACATGTCTTCACAAACTGTTTGTGGGCTTTCTTGTGTACCGTCTTCAGAAGAGGCTTCCTCCTGGGGTGACAGCCATGCACACCAATTTGATGTAGAGTGCGGCGTATGGTCTGAGCACTAACAGGCTGACCCGCCACCTCTTCAATCTCTGCAGCAATGCTGACAGCACTCCTGTAACGAGTCACACGACATTTTGGACGGAAAATGACAAGCAGTACTCAATTTTGACATATAGGGATGTACATAGTTTCTAAGGGGTGTACTCACTTTTGTTGCCAGGGGTTTAGATATTAATGGATATATTTTCAGTTATTTTGAGGGGAAAATAAATTAACTGTATTATATAAGCTGCACACAGACTACTTTTCATTGTGTCAAAGTGACATTTTGTCAGTGTTGTCCCATGAAAAGATATACTTAAATATCTGCAGAAATGCGAGTGGTGTACTCACCTTTGTGATACACTATGACTTTTCTGTGGATTGGTTCAGGTGATACAAGGTTCGATTCAAACATTTTTCAAACCAAAACATTTTGAAGTTATTAAAAAAACAAACAAAAACAAAAAAAAAACGGGGAGCTATCCAAGAATGGGTCCACTTTCGGTGACAATGGAGCACCAATAGACTCAAAGTATTGTAATATAAAAGTGATTTGGGAAAAAGATTCATGAAAACAAAGATATCCAAGGACCAATCTACATTTGAGGCATACTAGACTACCCCAAGACTTGAACCAAAGTACTCTCATGAAATTCGGATGTGTGATTTCCAGTGTTGGGAGTAACGCCGTTATAAATAACGCCGTTACGTAACGGTATGTTTTTTCTGTTTTTTATCCTTACAACATATGGGAAGACAATCTAAATTATATATACTGAACTCATTATATAATGCAAATCCTAAAACGTTGTATAAATTATAATTTGTGGATGCAAGGGTTTTGAGTCAACTATGTTATTTACTGTCATAGTTAACATTTAACTTAACATTTTAACTGTAAATGTGGATTAGAACCCAAAACTCCAGTGAGAAAAGTTGGATATTATTTTTTTTTTTAAATTCCAAAGCAAAAGCATATGATTCTGAATATCTCATTTTGATTCATTACAAATTAAAACATTCCGGCAATGATCGCTTCAAATGGATTAAACGTCTATCACTTTCAATGGCAGCCAATGAGTTAAACATGTGATACGTTAGTCCCTGGTTCCTCAATTAGTGGACTGTGTTCCACGACCAGACCACGGCATACCTCTCTGCGGACCCAGACCAAATGGCACTTTTCAAAAAAATGAAAAAAAAATAAAACTTTTTTTTTTTTTTAAACATATATATTATTTGTATGAATTGCTGATCTATCAATAAATTCTGTTTCATTTTTAGTCAAATATATTCCATGTTCCCACTTCTGTTGTCATCTCTATGACAATGATGCGCTGATTGGCTGAGGGAGCTTACATGGATGCGCTGATTGGCTGAGAGAGCTTGCATGAATGTGCTGATTGGCTGAGAGAGCCTGCATGCTGCTAGAGTGGACGGACCGCAGCAGTGTGAAACACGAGTCGCACCCGGCACTTTGCAATGTTTGTTTACATGCCACCAGTAGAAGATCGAATCTAACAAAATATCATGCTAAAAATTTGACCACAAGAAGAAAAGTGGACAATGAAAATCGCTGTTTCAATGAGGAATGGACTGACAAATATGCGTCATTTTACCAACTGCAAGTATTAAACCTATGTAGGCTACTTAATATGCTAAAAGATAAAAAACGAAAATGTGAAAGGCCATCATGTTACAGAGCACAGTTCTTTTGAAGAGAGAAGTTTCCTCCTAAATCAGAATTGAGAAGGAAAGAAATTAACAGGTTGAAGCAGTCATATCAAGAGTCAAGCAAGGTTATTGTTAAATCTATGACACAACAACAAATTGCAACGGAGTGCTCATTCAGAGTGGCTTTGGTGTTGGCCAAACATAAGAAGCCGCTTTCTGATGGGGAAATAATAAAAGAGTGTATGACTGAAGTGATGGCAGCAATTTTCGAAGGAAAAGAAAAGGAGGAAATGACAACAAAAATCAAACAAATCTCACTCTCAAATTCATCAACCACAAGACGCACTGACCCCCAAATGCCATTTCTCTCATTGAGCAGGGTTTTACCGTTAAAGTTACTGTCAATAATTATTGTTTGCACCTTACTGACAGATCTTGTCAATTATTTAGTGTACATGTGTAAACAATGTACTTGCATTTTTTTTTTATTTTCATTTCAAAACATTTTGTTAATTCATTTTCATTTAATCAGAATGTGCATGGAATTTTTTACATTGATAAATGGATCCATACTTGTATGGGAAAAAAAGCAGTTGTGGACCTTCAAGATTTGTATTTGAGGACCCCTGCGTTAGTCCTTTGAGCCTTTTTACAGTATCTTGTGGCGAATTCCTCCACACACACAAATCCATACTGCTATTTCTCACACCTCGAATTACTCTCTTAACTCAGTTGAATTTGTATTAACGCCGATGTCATTGGCAAGGCCTCGCATCTGACATAAACAGGACCGAGTTACAGGGGCTCAAGGGGGATCGAAGAGATGGGAGGCAGTCTTCCACTTGTGCGTGTGGCAGGGAAGCAAGCTGATCTATAAATATTCAATCAAGCAGGAAACATAATCTGTTCAGCCACTGTTCTCCATTTGGCGGTTAGTCCACCAGCACAGGCCAGAAGAAAAAACAGCGCATGCAAACACTGATGGACAACATACACAAATCAGTGGTGGAAAGCAACAAAGTGCAGATACTTGATTAATGGAGATTTTTTGAAAATTTGAATTTTATAGTATTTAAATAACTACCCTATGAAGGGATAAGAAAAAGTCCAATTTGTGTTTGAGAAGTTCTAAAATAAAATTTATTCTGGACAATTTTGTCTCGAATTTTTTTGTAGACATAACTGCTTGACTATATACAGTATACTTGGGGGGAAAAAATAATCATTATCATTTTATACAAAACTTCAAAAATGGACCCGACAAAAGTATTGGCACCCTCAGCCTGATACTTGATAGCACATCATTTAGACAAAATGAATGCGAACAACTGCTTCAGGTATCCATCAATGAGTTTCTTACAATCCTCTGCTGGAATTTTAGACCATTCTTCTTTGGCCAACTGCTCCAAGTCTCTGAGATTTGAAGGGTGCCTTCTCCAAACTGTCATTTTCAGATCTCTCCACAGGTGTTCTATGGGATTCAGGTCTGGACTCATTTCTGGCCACTTTAGAAGTCTCCGGTGCTTTCTCTCAAAGCATTTCCTAGTGCTTTTTGAAGTTTGTTTTGGGTCATTGTCCTGCTGGAAGACCCATGACCTCTGAGAGAGACCCACCTTTCTCACACTGGGCCCTACATTATGCTGCAAAATTTGTTGGTAGTCGACAGACTTTATAATGCCATGCACACGGTCAAGTGGTCCAGTGCCAGTGGTAGCAAAGCTATCCCAAAACATCAGGGAACCTCCGCCATGTTTGACTGTGGGGACCGTGTTCTTTTCTTTGAAGGCCTCGTTTTTTTCCCCATGTAAACTCTATTTTGATGCCTTTTCTAAAAAAGCTCTACTTTTGTCTCATCTGACCAGCGAACATTCTTTCAAAACATTTTTGGCTTTTTCAGATACGTTTTGGCAAACTCCATCCTGGCTTTTTTATGTCTCTGGGTCAGAAGTGGGGTCCCTCCTGGGTATCCTACCATAGAGTCCCTTTTCATTTAGACACCGACAGATAGTACGGGTTGACACTGTTGTACCCCCGGACTGCAGAACAGCTTGAACTTGTTTGGATATTAGTCAAGGTTCTTCATCCAACATCCGCACAATCTTTCGTTGAAATCTCTCGTCAATTTTTCTTTTCCGTCAGCATCTAGGGTGGTTAGCCACAGTGCCATGGGCTTTACACTTATTAATGACAATGCGCACAGTAGACACAGGAACATTCAGGTCTTTGGAGATGGACTTGTAGCCTTGCGATTGCCCATGCTTCCTCACAATTTTGCTTCTCAAGTCCTCAGACGGTTCTTTGGTCTTCTTTCTTTTCTCAATGCTCAATGTGGTACACACAAGGACACAGGACAGAGGTTGAGTCAAATTTGATCCATTTTGACTGGCTGCAAGTGTGATTTAGTAATTGCCAGCACCTGTTATGTGCCACAGGTAAGTAACAGGTGCTGTTAATTACACAAATTAGAGAAGCATCACATGATTTTTCAAAGGGTGCCAATAGTTTTGTCCGGCCCATTTTTGGAGTTTTGTGTAAAATGATAATGATTTTTTCCCCCCTATTATACTGTATATAGTCAAGCAGTGATGTCTACAAAAAAATTCGAGACAAAATTGTCCAGAATAAATTTTATTTTAGAACTTCTCAAACTATACTGGACACAAAATGACTTTTTCTTATCCCTTCTTAAGGTAGTGATTTAAATACTATAAAATTCAAATTTTCAACAAATCCCCGTTAATCAAGTATTTGCACTTTGTTGCTTTCCACCACTGATTTGTTTTAACATGTTGAATTATGTGAATTGTATTTTCAAAAATGTAGGATGAGATACACTGTGAAATTTGCAATGTTTTTTTCCAATAAGAATTGTATAAGGAGCAAAATCTTTTTAAAAAGATCCTCGTTAATTTTTGAAACGTTTAAAAGTTGCAAGGGTGAGCATCGAGGGTGTAGGTTTGGTCTCAACATTGGTTGGGTCGATATAACAGCATAACCTGAATGTACACTTTTTGCTGGGGACAGGACATTAATAAGACCGAACAGATTTTAACTAATTGAAAGGCTATATCATTAATGCTAAATAAATCTGTATTGACTTATACTAACTTTCATGTGTATTGGTTCAGGTGATACAACGTACAAACCTCAAACGTCAAATCTTTGTTTTCAAAAACTACTAAAGATACATTTCGAAATGCAAGTGAAAAAATAAATAAATAAAAACGGGTGCTATCCAAGAATGGGCCCACTTCTGGGGGACACTGGAGCACCCCAAGACTCAAGCTAAAGTACAGTGATCCCTCGTTTTTCGCAGTTAATTGTGACCAGAACCCACCGTGATAAGTGGAAAACTGCGAAGTAGTGAGCCCCCTAATTTTTTATTTTGTGTGTGTTCAATGTATTTATTCATATTTAGCATTGGAAAGAGAAACATATAAGACATGTTTTTCACTTTTTTTACCAAAGTATATTAAAAATACAACTCATGTATACATATACTGTATATACTGTATTTTAAATGTAATAATTATAAGTTTTAAACATGTTACTGTTCCACCGAATTATTTTTTAACATGAATGAAGTAGAAAAATGCATGTGCTTCATTGAGTGAGTCCACTCAAATCCAGTCCAGCTGCTCACTTACACACAATGAGTTTCCACAACAACGGTTTAACAAGCTAAACGATGATTGACGCATGCGGCGCTATGAAGCTTTGGCTTCCAAGCATCTGTGGCAAGATCAAACATTTAACGTCTGTCAATCATCGTTGACTTTATTAAAGTGCCTGTGACACGAAAAAGCATGTTTGTTTCATAATACACGCGGTATTTTATGCTCCTGAATGATATGGACCGCTTGGATGTGTGTGGAAGCGATCGCTATATTTATTTAGTTTTTTGAATCCCGCGCCAGGAAAATGAGTGACTTCCGGCTTCGGTCTTGCATTGAGGAGGAGGGCGCTGTGACGTGTACGGTAGAAGATGTCCTCTTCACGCTACAGTGTACTGTTGTGTATGAGGACGAAGGATTCAGCTGATTTTGCGGATTAATACGTTTATTTTTCGCATCACGCCATGAGGGAGAGGCGTATGCGCCTTTTTGGAGTTTCAAAAGGTTCCCATTCACCGTGGATATTTACTGTGGGACCATTGGACTTACGAGGAAGTGAGTAAACATCTTGTTTTGTATTATGTCAAATACGAATACAGCGATTACAAAGTAAACACTACAAACTTCCTTTAAATGAAGGACTGCTTACGTTTGATCATTGATAGGCATGTAAAAAGCTCTCCTAATGCATTAGCAGCAGCACGTTAGCTGCGTTAGCTCCAGCCACCCTCCTCCGGGGAACGAACTGTAAATTGCTCTCCGCCGGGCGGTTTGCCGATCCGCTAAGACATTCGACAACCGGGTCGTCATGTCAAATAATCCAGGATAGCTTTGTGTGATTTTCCGCTTTGAAGACTTTGAAACATCACTCGGTTCGGGTTAGCATGTCGGCTAGCTGTCACTCCTTCTGGTTTGTTTACATTCTCCGAAGCCGGGGAAGGGAAATGACATATGTCCGATTTAGGTGTCATAAAATATCGTTCGGGAGGTGCGACAGTAAAGGTGAAGTCGACAGTTTTGACCATTATGTAGTAATTTTGCCATGTCGTCTTGAATAAATGGATTTTTATTATTTCATATTCCATTTAGCACAGATTGTTATTTGTCTTGACCATGCCATTTATTTAGCAATTGGGGAAAATACTTGGATAAAAAGAATATCCTGTAAAAATATGGAAGTAAAGAGACAGAAACAATGACATTTTGCCGCTCTCTTCGTCGCGTTTTCCTCATTGTGAATAGTTCCCCCTCGACGGGCTGACTGGTCCTTCTCAAGCCATTTATATAGCTATTGGGGAAAAATACTTGGATAAAAAGAATATCCTGTAAAAATATGGAAGTAAAGAGACAGAAACAATGACATTTTGCCGCTCTCTTCGTCGCGTTTTCCTCGTTCTGAACAATTCCCCCTCAATGGGCTGAATAGTAAAACCGATGAGCCCAGTCTACCGCTGACGTCATCCACCTGTTGGGGACGCTAAAGCCCTATAATGGTAGGCGTGGCTAACCGGCAGATTAAAAGACTAATTTCTCGTCATCTGCGCTTTGCTAAATTGTTGTATATAGTCGAATCGTCTCAAAATATGATTCTAATTCACATAATAATGCCATTTAAGACTTTTTTCTGGTGTCATATGCTCTTTAAGCAACTCCAGTGCACTGCCTGACCAACAAAGAGCAGCTGGAGGGAGAGTGAGACTTCGTGATTGCCTCAGGACGGCTCATCTGTATTTGTTCATTTTTTTTCATTTAAAAAAAATCCGCTATGTAGTGAGGGCAGGAAGTTTGAAGCGCGAAGTAGCGAAGGATCACTGTATTGTAATATAAAAGTGATTAAGGGGGGGGGGGAAGAAAAAAAAATCTTAGATATCCAAGGACCGATCTAAATATGAGGCACACTGAACTCAAACCAAAGTACACTCATGAAATTCTGATATGTGATTTCATTTCACACATTTTTTTTCCATGTCAGTTCATGTTCATGTCTGTGTCCCCCTGAAGTGGACCCATTCTTGGATAGCACCTTGTTTTTTTTGTTTTTTTTTTGTTTTTGTTTTTTTTTTTTTATAAGGGGACTTGCACTCTGAAGTCATCGCGTTGCATTACTGTAATGCACATAATGCAAACAATGATCCAAATGAGGGACAGGCTGGGTTGACTTTGTTCTTTGTGGAGGCTGGCCTGACCACAGTAGTTTTGGTTAGCAAGTTCACACAGTTTAATATTATGCTAACTCTAATGCAGGTCGGAATTTCAGTAGCAAAATTAATGGTCCCCCCCTCCACAACATGGATGTCTTTTTACAATACTTACAGTGGTTGCTGCTGGATAAAAAAACTAATATCCCTCCTTTGCGGAGGAGGCGGCATGTTGTCGACATGAATCTGTCGGGGCTGTGTGAGTGTGCCTGTGTTGCCGTTGAGGGAATGTGGAGAGGTGGGTGGGGCATGCGTCAAGCCATCAGCCAATCAAACATGCTTTTTGGGGAGGCTGGGGGGGGGGGTGTACCGGCACATTCATCAAGTGAAAAGGTATAAATGTAAATCTGAACATGAAGAAAATAATTTACTTCAAAATGGTAGGGTCTATTCTATCCTCACAACATACGGAAAGACAATCTAAATGACTTATACCACTGAACTCCTTATATAATGCAAATAAGGTTGCTTAAAAGTTGGTGAGGACAATTTGAGCATCCTCAAAAGTTGGTAGTGTTATGTTCCTACCATCCCTATGAGAACCTACGCCCTTGATGAGAATCGGACAAAGCGCTCGGGCTGTGCATGCCGAAAAAGTCAACAGTAGAAAATAAAAGATCTTAAAATGTCGGGAGCTTTGCTTTCCAAAGCATCCCTACTACTGTCATGCAAAATTGACAAAGGAATCAGGAAGTGTTGGATTGTTTGCTATCCATATGTTTACACTGCACTTTACTCAAACTTGCAGCTCCCCTATAATTTTAACTGCCACTGTTATAGACAACCGGTCTCCCACGTGGAAGCCAACTTGGAATTGCCCATTTGGTTTCTGGTTTTTCAGAAGTATAAAGTAGAAGTGTGGGCGGTAAGGTTCTTAGTCTCTTAAAAAGCAGCTTGTTTTTTAAGTAATTCACTTCTGGTGGACCAGCATAGGCAATATGAAAAAAATCAATATGGTCATTTCCAAATACATCGAGCGATCCAATTTGGCATCATAATTTCTAATCAGGCCTCCTCTAATCATGTCTGAGATTCCCAAAGCAACATGACACGCCTTGCGAGGAACCGGTCGAGACACGGAAAGCACTGTTTGTCTTATTCCATTGTCTTTGCTCAACGGAGATCTCAAGTAAAGATGCCCAAATGAGGTCACTTCTTAGTCTAAGGGATCAATATGCAGGACTTTTAGTTGACTATGTTGTGTGCCATTGCTAATAAAAACAATTTATGGGTTGCCTTTTTAAACATTTTTCTTCCATTTCCAAAATACACACACACAACAAAGCTTATCTGTTAATCACAGATAAGGCTGTTTGGCCGCTACGACAGATAACAAATGTGTAAAAGTAAAATCTTTACAGACTTTTCAATGACTGATAAATTCTACTTTACTGCGCAGTGGTAATCTATTAGCACGATGACTCAACACTGGTGAGTTTATGACATAAGTTCAATTGGCTTCAAATGTCAAAGAGTGCTAGTTTTAGCATGAGGGTTATATCCCTTGCCTCGCTGTTGTGGCATTTGTGTAATTAGAGGCTAGGTGTGCTTTTGTGTGCTGACACTGGTGTTTAACTGGAGAAGTCAAGACGGAAGCTGCCCCCACCTCCCCCCACACTTCATCCTTGTTTGTCTTAGATAGAAGTGTTTGGTTCAGGCTTAGGCTGTATTTTAGATGAAACACCCTTAACAGCACGGCATTGCTACAGGTTTAAAGTTTGTTAAAGAATTCCTGGACCGTTCACAACCAATTTATCGGAGGGTGGCACTACAGTAGTTTGTAACTACACCACCAAAATTGATCATTAGCTTGAGCTTGCGAGATTAAAAAAAAAAAAAAATTCTCAAAGAAAAATACCAGGCCACACTTTTTGTTTAAATGGATGTAATTACAGTATTTTCATTTTTTTAACATGGTTAAATTTTGTTTAGTCTTTCATTTATTAACTCTCAAATTATTTTTTAATTGCAGAGATCCCTCACTACTTCGCGTTTCAAACTTAGTACCCTCAGTCCATCGTGGATTTTATTAAAGCTGTCCCGAGCCGATCGCATAGTCTCACCCTCACTCCCTCTCCCTGCCCTTTGTTGGTCAGGCAGTGCACTGTAGTTGCTTATTAAATGTAACGTTGATTGACAGATGTTTGGGTTTGCTCTTGCCAGAGACGTGAACTTCAAAGCGCCACATGCGTCAATCATCGTTTAACTTGTTAAACATTTGCTGTGGCAACTCATTGTGTGCAAGTAAGCAGCTTGAGCAAATTTGAGTGGACTCACTCAATGAAGCATTTAATAAAGCCAAGCATTTCGGTACTTTGTTCATGTTTAAAAATAATTTGGTGCGACAGTAACATGTTTAAAACTACATTTGAAGTGCTCAAAAACCATTTATTCATATATATATAATATAGATAGATAGATAGATAGATAGATAGATAGATAGATAGATAGATAGATAGATAGATAGATAGATAGATAGATAGATAGATAGATAGATAGATAGATAGATAGATAGATAGATAGATAGATATATATATATATAAAAGTTTTTTTGTTTTTTTTTTAAATACATATATATATATACTTAGGGAAAAAAGTGAAAAAACATGTCTTATATGTATCGCTTTCAAATGCTAAATCTGAATAAATACATTAAACACACACATACATACACACCAAAAAAGGGTCGGTACTTTGTGGATTTTCACTTATCGCGGCGAGTTCTGGTCCCCATTAACCGCGAAAAACGAGGGCTCACTGCATTTTATTTTTATCACCCATGACTTTTTTAAAAATATATGTGTTTGTTATTTTTATATTCATTAATTATCTATCTCAAGTATGATCTGTTTTATAATTATCTAAATAATTCCTTGATTTAATTTGAAATTATTTCCTTAGATACATAAGCGGAGTTAAAGGGGGGGGCAGGAGAGCCAGGCCCCCTCGGTGGCCAAAAAGTGTCATTGCATGTATTTAACTTTCCTATATATGATTTTAAAATTAAGAATTTTCCGATAAAATATTGTCTATAAAAGTTGTAAAGCAAAAAAAAACCCAACAAAAATGAATGAAATGGAGAAAAATAACTGATTTTCATAATGGGTCAAAATTATTTTTCGAACAGATCATGTGACTAGCCCCTTAGACGGTCATTTGCTTTGCTTAGCCAAAACCACCCGAGGACCGAAGAGGCAAGATGGATATATGTAATTTTTTTCAAACCTAAGCTTTCAAAAGCGACAGCAACTACTGAGCAAGAACCAAGGTTTGAAAATGTGGACCATGAAACGCTAGAGACCACCGTCAAAATGGAGAGCGGCGTTTCAATTTGCCCCACTCAGCACGCTAATTGTACAACAGAGCCACCACGGGTGTCTTTCCAATGTAGTTACCCCCGTCAAAAATTGTGGCAAGCGCACACAGACACATTAGTTATGAGTTATGTTGACTTAAACAATTAATTGAAGCCAGAAAAGAACCACAGTTATATATTTTGGACATTGATGTTTATTAAACTGGAGAAACTCCATACAGGACTTGAATAACAGTAATAACAGTATTAGGTCATCCTACAAGTAAAACAGTCTTGCCTTTTTTACGTTCAGTACATATGTTACGTTATACGACAGAAAAAAAGTTTTTTTTTGTTTTGTTTTTTTTTTATGGATGGGCCATGTTTTAAAACCACATAGATGACTACATCACCAAACCACGGAAATCAAGTAAATCAGTGCAGTGCAGTGGCTCCACCCAGGGGATACAATTTTTGACTGGGGTAACTACATTGGCACGACACCGGCGGGCGTAAAATATTCAATGGATGACGATCTTGGCGAAAAGTATAATCTAAGCAGCCTGATTTAGAATTCCACTCATGAATGATGGGAAACAAAAAAATGATCATTTTCAATTTATTATTATAAATATTCCCGTAAGTTGATTTTATTGCTGACACTGCATTTCGGTGTCGTCAACATGTTGTGCCCCCCCTGCTCCAAAAGTCAAACCCCGCCTATGCATATATATTTTTTCTTGCTCATGGCAAAATATGTGCTGGTGCTACAATTTGATGCCAAATAAGGGGCCGTAAAACATTCTGCCGCTGGCCACACCTGACCCCTGGGCCGCAAGTTTGAGACTACTGCAAATAGCGAACTTCTGTATGGACAGATAAACCCAAAGTTGAGTTGTTTGGAAGTAAAATGTAACGCACACTACTACCGAAGTATGGAGGTTGTTGTGGCTGCTTTGCTCACTCAGGTCTGGTGATACTACAGTCAGGAATGCCGGAACAGTACTTTGTTCCCGAAAATATGACAGCACCTGTCAAAACCCTAATGCTAAGAACAACTTGCCTGGCTGCCCCACAGGCATCTCCAAAAGGAAAACAATCTACTAATGTCAGATTTACATACACAAGTGTTAACAGTAAGAATAATAAAGTGCTTGTGTAGCGTCATCCATTTCCAACGATATTTATTATTTATTCATTCCACGGACAGCACGGAGCTACACAGCTGCAGCAGATATCTGAGTCTGACGAGTCACGTCGATGTGGCCATGCGCTCAACTAACCACCCTCCCTGGTCTGGACTCCAGTCATCCGTTCAATTGGCTGACATACTGACACGTGATCAACATGGATAGTTAACTCTGACTGGTTCAAATGCATGTTTTCTGGGACCCAAAAAAAGAACAAGCTTGTTGAACTAATGCGATAAAAAAAGGGGCAATGCAACGGAAAATGCATCAGATCTTTAAGAGAGAGGAAATAGTTGAAGAGACTTTTTATTTTATCTGGTGGTGAGGTTCAAAACATCATGTTAACCCTATAATGCCTGACGCCAGAAATAATGAGCAGAAAATTCAGATTTTTTCCAATTTGAAAGCTTTATATGGTCCTTAAACATAATAAGAAAAAGTGAACTTTTTAAAAAATTAATTTGTATATATACAGTGATATGAAAAAGTATCTGAACCTCTTGGAATTTGTCACATATCTGCATAAAATCACCATCAAATGTAATCTGATCTTTGTCAAAATCACACAGATGAAAAAAACAGTGTCTGCTTTAACTAAAACCACCCAAACATTTATAGGTTTTCATATTTTAATGAGGATAGAATGCAAACAATGAAGGGAGGGGGAGAAATAAGTAAGTGAACCATTACATTTAATATTTTGTGGCCCCCCACTTTGGCCGCAATAACTTCAACCAGACACTTCCTGTAGCTGCAGATCACTCTGGCACATCGATCAGGACTAATCTTGGCTCAGTCTTCTCTACAAAACTGCTGTTGTTCAGTCAGATTCCACGGTTGTCTGGCATGAACCTGCTGTTTTTAGGTCATGCCACAGCATGTGCAGTACTTCTGTGTTTTGGATCATTGTGTTTTTGTAGCATCCATCCTCTTTTTAGCTTCAACTGTTCGACAGACGGCCTCAAGTTTTCCTGCAAAACATAAACTTTTGAATTCATTCTTCCATTAATGATTGCAAGTTGTCCAGGCCCTGAGGCAGGTAAACAGCCCCAAATCATAATGCTCCCTCCACCATGCTTCACGTTGGGGATGAGGTGTTGATGTTGGCGAGCTGTTCCATTTTTCCTCCACACATGACGTTGTGTATTACTCCCAAACAATTCAACTTTGGTTTCATCAGTCAACAAAATATTTTGCCAAAACAACGTTTTTTTTTTCTAGACAGCAGTGGCGTCCTCCGTGGAGTCTTCCCATGAACACCGTTCTTGGCCGTAGTTTTATACAGTATATAGTTGATTTTTGCACAGAGGTATTAGACTCTGCCACTGATTTCTGTAAGTCTTTAGCAGACACTCTAGGATTCTTGTTTACCTCTCTGAGTATTCTGCGCTGAACTCTGCGTCATCTTTGGTGGACGGCCACTCCTTGGGAGAGAAGCAGCAGTGCCAAACTCTCTCCATTAGTAGACAACTTCTCTGACTGTCGATTGATGAACATCCAGACTTTTAGAGATCTTTTTGTATCCTTCCCAGCTTCATACAAATCAACAATCCTTGATCGCAGGTCTTCAAACAGCTCTTTTGAACGAGCCATGATGCACATAAGACAATGCTTCTCATCAAGACAATTCTTACCAGGTGTGTGTTTTATAGTGGGCAGGGCAGCTTTAAACCACTCATCGGTGATTGGGCACACACCTGACTGAAATTGTGTGGTAAGTTTCAATTGCTCTTTAAATCCCCTTAGGCAGAGGGATAACTTACTTATTTTCCCCTGTCATTGTTTGCACGCTATCCTCATTAAAATATGAAAACCTACAAAGGTTTGGGTGGTTTTAGTTCAAGCAGACACTGTTTTTACATCTGTGTGATTTTGACAAAGATCATATAACATTTGATGGTGATTTTATGCAGAAATGTGAGAAATTCCAAAAGGTTCAGATACTTTCTCATACCACTGTATGTTCTGTAATTTGTATCATAAATGATACATGAAGCATTACATGCATTTCTCAAGGTAAAACAAATATAACTAAAGTGATATTGAACACAATAAGGTTTTAAATATATTTTTTTACAGCAATGAGGTCCAGAAATGCTTGTCTCAACTGTGATACGTCATACGTTTGGCAGTATACTTTACTACACACTTTATGTGCATTTTGGACTTATTTTTGTTCATTTACCAATGTAAGGCTACTTATTTCCTTATATGAAAATGTAAATGTTTGTGTTTTCTTCAAACTATATTTTATTTCACTGTGCAGCCCTCTTCGTAGTATGTTCACAATGCGTGACATTTTAATATTGCACGTGGGATACGTCAGCCTGCATTGTGGCAGTGGGTAGTGCCACTCATGTGAGATGTGGATCTCCTTCCTCACCAGAGTTTAGGAAGTATCTCAAGCTAAGCTACTCTTCATCCTGCTTGTTTGGAAACAAGGTAAGATATGTTTTCACATCTTGGCAAAAGAAAATTTGTAAAGTTGCTTTAGCCTTTAAAGTGATCCTCTAACTTAAATACATGTAGGCTCTAATAAACCACAATTGTTCTCTTGAACTAAAATATGTTGTTTGAAACACATAAAATGTTAAATCTATGGCAATATTTTATAATATTTAGTACATATTTTGACCAGTAGTTGGCGCCATGGTTTGCGGGCTCGCAGTGATGACGTCATTGGGATCTTTCCAAATGTGTAGCGTGTTCAACAATTGCTTATTGCTGCCTAAGCTCGCGAAGTAAAATGCCACGATGTGCTGCTTTTGGATGCAATTTCCAGTCAAATGGAAAGAAGGGGAGTGAAGTGAGTGTTCAAGGTGGAATTATTATTTTTAGTGAATAAATGTGCATAAGTGGAAGCTTCTCCCCCTTTTTGGTCCCTGTATGCACGTTTCCTACCCACCACGCGTTACAACTGGCGCCCGAACATTTTTCCTGGATCCTCAGTCAAGTAAGGGATCCGTTTATTTTCTGGATCCCACGGTCCCACCATGTCTGCAATATTGGTTTCGGATCTGTCCATTTTTTTTGATTCGTCGGCCCCCAAGTGGCTTTTCGGATCGGTCTATTTTGTGGAATCGACGGCCTGATCGCGGCTGCAACATTGACATGGGATCGGTCTAATTCCTGGATCTTCGAGTGAGTAAAAAACACGGATTTGGATTACTATTGCTATCTTTTTTGTTGACTATTCTTCATGGGAGTTTTCCCCAAATCATACTAAATAATTAAAGCACTATGGCACGCTACAGTGAAGACAGTGACTCTGACGTGGACCTTACAACAATGTTGGACTTCGTCAGGGAACACGTGTTTGCGTACTGCTGAGCTCCCGACTGAAGAGTGGTCAAGGTGGAAATATTATTTTTTTTGTAAATAAATGTGCATAAGTGGAAGTTTCTTCCCTTTTTGGTACTTTTATACACGTATCCTACCTACCACGTGTTACAATGTACAAGACATGGACTACACAAGGTGTGCTCTTTGGCCTGCACTGTATGTAAACCACACGACAGCTCTGGATGCTAACAATCTACATAATTATATTGGGATAAGTTTGAAAATGCAATATGCTTACCTTGAATATCTGCTAATAAAACCGGAGTTCCCAACAGCATACACTCTCGCTCCCAACCGGAGTTCCTAACAGCACTCTCTCGCTCTGTAGCCATTGAGACCCACTTGCAGCGAGTGCATCACCAGTTTTGCCCAACTTTTGTCTTATCAGGTATTTGCTGCACTTATTTTTCCCTGAAGTTCGTCTTGTAAACGACCGACAGTGCTGTCCTGCTCTTCACTTTTCAGATCTGGTTCAAATAGGAAGGGTAGAACTGACGACATGTTCGGAAAGCTAACGAGTGACATGCCGGAATTTCGGCAACGGGCCCGGTGACGTCACACACTGTGACGTAACAAGAATGGCGACCTATCACTTAAAATAATTTTACAAACTTTATTAAAACAAAAACATTAAGAGGGGTTTTAATATGAAATTATTATAACACATACTAACATTTATCTTTTAAGATTTACTTGTTTGAAAAATAGAGGATCCCTTTAAAGGTCTGTGCTGAGCGATCATCAGACGCTAAATATAATCCTAGCATTAGCATAGAACTCGCGTTCGCATTAGCGTCTTCTTAAAACACTGGCCAGTCTAAAGCAGAGCCACTTGGCTTATCATTCAGTAAGTCTAGAGGATGTTTCAGACAACTTTTTTGTATTTTTTTAACATAAAGTTTGTGGCTTCTAGGTAGGTTTCATTGAAAATAATGTACTGCTTCTCCTGCTAAGTGTGTATTATCAACACAAGGTTGGTTTTGTCCGTGTAGACGTTACAGTATGTGCTGGACTTGCTATGTTCGTTTGAAATTGTTGGAAACCTTTATTCATTTTTGGACTTAAACTTTTATTTAGAATTTTACATACAAAAACATTGAGTAACTGTCGCCTAAAACAAGAGGAAATTTGTATGAGATTTCGACTCCTGAAACTAGACGAAGACGCAAACATTTTGAAATGACTAAAATATGACAAAGACGAATAAGAATTTAGACTAAGACAAAAATTAAAAGGGCTTCCAAAAACAACACTGCACGACTCATGCAATGTAAGAGTAGTGTAAGAGTAACATCACGGTGACGTGGCAGGAAGCTGATTTGATACTCTCTCAAGGACTTTGATTCAGTTGTTGGCTCCAAAATAATTCCTGTTTTTGTTTTGTTTTTTATCTATGACCCTGGTGATATTATATCTTGGCAGTCCCCATTATAAGAAACAAACATTCCCATATGTAGCATTCTTGTGTGTCATGGCTCACTGAAAATACCTCATGGCTTGTTTGTTGACCATATCGAACCAGGCATTGCCTTAAATAAATGATCTCGGGCTTGCAAGAGTCCAAAAAGTAACCTTCTGCGTGGAGGTCGCCCTTGCCTCTGCACACACCGGTCAACTAGTAACAGACAATTTAGTCAACATGGAATTTAATCACTAACAGTAGCCCTTAAATAATCTTTCTTTGGGTGTATACACCGTAGATTAACTCATTCACTGCCAATAAAAGAGATGGACATAAAATCTATTTCAACTCAACTGTCATAGTAATAATAATCCATTGTATTTTAAAACATTCAAGGACACGGAGTCACAAGGGGAAGATTAAAATGAACAAACACAGATTTGAAGCAAGATAAAAGTAACAGAAAATTAACCCCGGTTTTACACCAGGCGCGTCAATGCCTCAATGAATCATTTTTTTCTTATGAAAGGTTTTAAAAAGCTTTTAAAGCTTTGAATTTTCTCAACAACACACAAAAATTAATAAAAGTAATTGCTTATTATTTTGAAAATCGACCGGATTTACCATATTTTTACACGAGTGACTTCCGGTTTGCCCGATCCTACCTAGTTCGATTGACGCAGAAGGGTTGCGTCTCATGACAAATAATAAAATGCCCTTCGTTTCGGGTGCGACGCGTTGTTAAACCGGAGTAAGAGGTCAAGATAAAACAGAGCTGAGGAGCAAGGTGGGTAGGCCTAAGAAAGACTGAACAGATATTTTTTTGAGTAGAGTTGCCCGATACTGACCTTTTAACCGATAACAGATGTTGTCAACTCCAATACTTGTTCTCCCTACTGTATATATATATATATATATATATATATATATATATATATATATATATATACACATATACGTATATGAAGGTTTTCTATTTTTGTTATATATTTTTTATGGAAAATTTTTTTTTACCAATAAGTGGCTCAAGATTTGGGCAATTTTTAAACCATACATTAACTATCGCAATTGTTGTCGATTGATTTGATTGTCAATTAGTTGTCGATTAGCAGATTAATTGCGGCAGCCTTACTTTACAGGTAATTCAGTATCGGGCATGTCAACTCTTTGGCTGCCATTGACCATAGACTTCATAACTCTATATGTAAAATAGATGCGTAACTGCCAGGTTTTTTGCTCTTTTAACAAAGAATCAAGACAGTTTTACTTTCATATCTATAAAGAATTCAGTGATTGAAGCATTTATTCGCAATAATTTTCTGCTTTATTTACACATGGAGGTGGCTAATTTCCGTGACTGACTAGGCTCATTGTTCGCAATATTTAGGCAAAATAAATGCTACCTGCAGGGTTTTTTTTCCGCTTTCAACCAAGATTCGAGACTGTTTTACGTCCATATCTATAAAGAATTCAGTGATTGAAGCATTTATTCACAAGTATTTCAACACTGTGGACTTGTGGTAAGGCGGCACCACAGTGAACTTAAAGACGAGCCACACATTCATCATATTTACGTAAAATAAATGCTACCTGCACAGTTTCTTTTGCTTTTAGCCAAGAATCGAGACTGTTTTTTTATCCATATCTAGAAAGAATTCAGGGATTTAAGCATTTATTCACAAGAATTATAACATTAAAAGCTCTTTTTTGTGGACTTGCGGTAAGACGGCGCCACATTGAACTTAAAGACGAGCCGCACATTTGCAATATTTACGCAAAATAAATGCTACCTGCACGGTTTCTTTTGGTTTTAGCCAAGAATCAAGAGTGTTTTACGTTCATATCTATAAAGAATTCAGGGATTTAAGCATTTATTCACAAGTATTTCAACACTGTGTACTTGTGGTAAGGTGGCACCACAGTCAACTTAAAGATGGGCCGCACATTCACCACATTTACGTAAAATAAATGCTACCTGCACAGTTTCTTTTGCTTTTAGCCAAGAATTGAGACTTTTATGTCCATATCTAGAAAGAATTCAGGGATTTAAGCATTTATTCACAAGAATTATAATGTTAAAAGCTCTTTGTTGTGGACTTGTGGTAAGGCGCCACATTGAACTTAAAGACGAGCCGCACATTTGCAATATTTACGCAAAATAAATGCTACCTGCACAGTTTCTTTTGGTTTTAGCCAAGAATCAAGAGTGTTTTACGTTCATATCTATAAAGAATTCAGGGATTTAAGCATTTGTTCACAAGTATTTCAACACTGTGGACTTGTGGTAAGGTGGCACCACAGTCAACTTAAAGATGGGCCGCACATTCACCACATTTACGTAAAATAAATGCTACCTGCACAGTTTCTTTTGCTTTTAGCCAAGAATTGAGACTTTTATGTCCATATTTATAAAGAATTCAGGGTTTTAAGCATTTATTCACAAGAATTATAATGTTAAAAGCTCTTTGTTGTGGACTTGTGGTAAGGCGCCACATTGAACTAAAAGACGAGCCGCACATTTGCAATAGTTATGCAAAATAAATGCTACCTGCACGGTTTCTTTTGGTTTTAGCCAAGAATCAAGAGTGTTTTAAGTTCATATCTATAAAGAATTCAGGGATTTAAGCATTTATTCACAATGATTTCAACGTAAAAATCTCATTGTTAAGCTACGGCGGCCATGTTGGATTTTGTATCTCTAGATTTTATTTTAGACATTTCTGCGTCCATATTAGAAAAACAATCAGCTTTTACGTGTTTATGTAATATCTCAATCTAATAACTTTCAGTGAAACACCATGGTCCTACGCCAACCCTTACGCTGACGGTAACAAGCAGATCTTCGTCTACTTTCGTCCGCCTCTCTGGGCCGCAGCGGCTGCTGCTGACCCCCTGCCGGCAGGGCCGTCGACGGGGCCTCTTGGGGCCCGCGGGGCCTTGGGTGGGGCTTGTTGTCCCTTGCCGGTGGGGTGGACGTCCCCTGGTCGCCGGCGCTCGGCGTGGTGCCTGCTCGGAGTGCGGGGTGGGTGCTCGGTAGGTGGGGGGGGGGGCGGTCGCGGAGGCGCCGTGGGTGGTCTGGAGCGGGGATTGATCAGGGCCCTGACGCTTCTCCCGCCCTGCGGCCGGTGGTTCTGGTGGACGGGGCCATGCCCGCGGGAGCCTGCCTCTTAACTCACGCACTTCTCACTTCGGCACTGTAAGTATCTTTCACCCTGGCACTTACATGCTCATACATTTCTCCGGGGAGAGTTGGGACGGGGCTTTACAGTCCCGGGCCGGCTCTCCCCTGTTTTTAATGCACCACACACCAAGGTTGTGGGATGGTTGGGACCTGTTGGGGGGGGGGGGTACCACCACACACATCATACTCCACAGGAGAGCTCTGGCAAAGGGCGGTGGGACGAGCGGCTGAGCAGGAATTCCATGCTGTGGTCCCACTGCCCCAAGCCAAGCTCTCCTATTTTAATGCATACATTGCACTACCCTCCCCTCACAATCCCATCATGGTGCTGGGTGATGGCTGCCAGCCGGGAACCTGGCAGCCACAGTAATAGGATGGTAGGTGGGTCCCACACTTTTTCCTTATGGCGTGGATCCTGGGGTGTGGCCTCCCCTCTGCCTGGGCTGCCAGCCGCGGGAGTGGGGTTGGGGGGTCGGGGCTCCGATCTTGCATTGCCCCGTGGCAGTTCCTCGGCGTTCTCCTGCCTCCGCCTTCCCCTCTTCTCTGACTGGACTTCCGCCCTGCGCTCCGTCGCGGGTCGCTGGCTGGGCGCCGGTGTATCAGCGGGGTGTTGCCTGCACCGGCGGGGGGCCCTGCCCTGCCTTGGGCTTAGTGGGCCGCTGGGGTTCCCGTGGCGTGCCGTGCCAGTTGGGGGCTGCGGCTGTGGCTCGTGGCCCGGGTGGGCGGGCGGGTGTGGGGGTAGACGTGGGGTTGGTGGTGCGTCCCCTCCTGCCATCCCTGAAGGCCGGTTGATGGGTGCGCGGGTGACCCGGGGGACCACCCTGGATCCCGGAAGGGGGACGATGGCTCCTTTGCTGGGCTGCGGGAGGAGGGATGGGCTGCGCTTGACTCCCCTACCCCCCGCCCACCCTCCCTCCCCGGGCTGGCTGGGTGGGGGCCGTGGCCCTGGGTTGGCTCCTGCGCGGCTTCTCCGCCCGTCTGCGTGGCTGTCGCGCGTCCGGTGGGGCTCGCATGCTGCTGGATGCGGTAGGGCATGCTCGGGTTGGGGGTCCTGGTGCCGGGATTGGCGATGGGGCGGCGTAGGGTTGGTCACCAACGGGCTTACATTCATAAGAGATTCACATGATTACTGGGTTCTAGATCACAGAACTGATTTGTGTACACTCTATCTCTTTCTCTTTCTTTTCTTTCTTCTCTTGTGTTGCTTTTCTTCTGTCCCCCCATAATCCCTTCCTGTTCGCTGCTTTGTCATAATAAAAAAGTATTTTGAATTATCACAATGGGAGTATATCAGACTCTCAATGTGAAACATTAAAACTGTTCAGACAACCCGGGCACTTAGACTCTCCATTCCCTGTGTCAAACAGCTGAACAGGACAGGTTAAAAGAAAAAGAAAAAAAAAAAATATATATATATATATATATAAAGAATTCAGGGATTTAAGCATTTATTCACAAGTATTTCAACATTGTGGACTTGTGGTAAGGCGGCACCACAGTGAACTTAAAGATGGGCCGCACATTCACCACATTTACGTAAAATAAATGCTACCTGCACAGTTTCTTTTGCTTTTAGCCAAGAATTGAGACTTTTATGTCCATATCTATAAAGAATTCAGGGTTTTAAGCATTTATTCACAAGAATTATAATGTTAAAAGCTCTTTGTTGTGGACTTGTGGTAAGGCGCCACATTGAACTTAAAGACGAGCCGCACATTTGCAATAGTTACGCAAAATAAATGCTACCTGCACGGTTTCTTTTGGTTTTAGCCAAAAATTAAGAGTGTTTTACGTTCATATCTATAAAGAATTCAGGGATTTAAGCATTTATTCACTATAAGTTCAACGTAAAAACCTCATTGGTAAGCTACGGCGGCCATGTTGGATTTTGTATCTCTAGATTTTATTTTAGACATTTCTGCGTCCATATTAGAAAAGTAATCAGCTTTTACGTGTTTATGTAATATTTCAATCTAATAACTTTCAGTGAAACACCATGGTCCTACGCCAACCCTTACGCTGACGGGAACAAGCGGATCTTGGTCTACTTTGACCCCATGCACCTTGGGAACATCTACAGCGACTTCACACAAGAACGGCTGTATGTTGCTGCCCAGGTGTCCTGCTGAAGTAAGTGGCCAGCATGATTTACTTTATAAAAAAAGATGAATCAAAAACCTATCTTTCTAAAACAAACATGTTTTTCAGCAGCCTAAGAGGATGAGGACTGCCCGATTCTCGAGCCGGAAGGTGCCGGCTACAAGTTGACCCAGAAGGTGCTGGCGCGCTGTTTGATCGAGAAGCAGAGCGTTGGGCTCATCATGGCGGTCGTCAACCCCAACATGGTCGCACGGGCAAGGAGGAACACAGGGACACACAGGGCCAACATCCTGGAGATGTTCCAGAGGACAAGGGAGACCTAAAGACGGGCCGAGCGGTCCTAAAGCGGCCATCTCTCCCCATGGCCCACATGGCGTCCTTTGGAATGTCGCTGTGGGACTCCCTGATGTGCAGGAAGCACAAGAGCACCTGCTGGAGTTCCTGGCGGGCAGAAAGGAGACGGTGAGGAACAGGGACTTGTACAAATCGAGGAAGCTGACCAGAAAATGCAAGGTATAGAAAGAGGCGATGTGATGGTTGAAAGACGAGGCTCACATCCTGCTAACACCACATCGATTATTTGCATTGCCTGAATTAAAGGATTCTCATCTGTATTTTACATTTATGTGTACTGTATTTAGATTTAACACTTGCATGTCACTTTTGAGATTTTAACTTATCCTGCACTGTAAAGGAATGCTCCACAATTTCATTGTATTACTGTATAATGATAATAAAGGGTATATAAGTTATGATTGTATATAGAATTTATTAAAAATATATTTACATATTATTTATAATTGATTCTGCATGTTTTCCTCAAGCATTACGTTTCTGATGTTAAATTGAGTGATTTATTAGCTGTTGAAAACTTACTGTAAAAAAAAAAAAAAAAATTAAGTTGCTATTTTGGTCAAAAACCTATATGAGCTGTTAAATATTGCTATTGATCCTGAAAATATAGGTGATTATCTCTGCATTTGGTGATTTGTGTGCATCTAGTGTAAAATCTGAGAATTTTATAGCCATTTTAAATTTTGTTATATTAAAAAATCGTCTAGATTTTATAAGGGAACAACTTTGAATTTTTTGATGCCGCTGCTCATGGAGAGTCATATATGGCTAAGATAGGTGCCTGTTTTGGTTTTAGGTCGGTAGCAGCTTTGGTTTTGAAAATATTTGAATTTGAAATTTTTGAAAATAGTCCCCCTACGGATCAGCCCCGTTTCCCGTGTCATGTTATGAAGTCTATGCATTGACGAAGAAAGAAGCCCATTCCATTTCCAAATGATTGGACGTCTATCGCCGTCAATGGCAGTGAATCACTGAAAATCATTCATACTTCTAAAACGGAGTGACAGCAATTAGAAATTGTTTTGTGATTTTTTTTATTTTTTTTTACAGCATATTCTTGGCCTCGTGTAAATAAAATGACTGTGCCAGCGGAGATTTGTGATCTGTTCGCAGAAATTCCTAACATTTACTCAATAGATGACATTCTTAATCCCTTGGAGGCAGTCTGAAAGAATTCCACCTTTATGCAAAGTTTAAGTCAAATATATGGGCCATCATCATCACAGTAGTGCCTAACAAATGTGGTTTCAACGTTTCGCTCTTTTCAGGCCACACAAGAACGGAATCATCTTTGTTTTTTGTCAACACATTTGAAGGCTATTTGCATTTTTTCAGACATAAGATCGCTCTGATGATTATAGGCTCCATCCAGCAGTCATGTGATGGAGTCAACTACAAAACCTCAATGGAACCCTGAGGCTTCATGGCTTATATCTGCAGCAGCATAATGTGGTGGTAACAACAGAAAACCACATTCAAATGAGAGCAATGCTCATGTATTCGGTTTCATTTGTATGTCAACCTATCTGTTTGTGTTTAAGCTAACTCAGGACGGATAAAGGAATTACCTCGCGAGATATTTTTGTATATGAAATGGAAGAGGTGATAAAATTTTTGGGTGAAGAAGTCAAAGGTCACAGAGGTCAGAAAATGAATTTCACAATAACTCAAAGACGAATAAAAGAAGTCAAAGGTCACAGAGGTCAGAAAATGAATTTCACAATAACTCAAAGACGAATAAAAGGATTATCAAACTTGCAGGACATGTTTTTTTTTAATATGAAATGGAAGAATTGACTTTATTTTGGAGTACGATTGTCAAAGGTCAGAAAGTTCAGAAAAGGCACCTCATGACAACTCAAGAGCAAAGACAGGAATTATTATTTTGCAACTAATGATTATTTTTATAATTGATAAATTAACTTTTTGTTAATTACCTTCACAATTTGACTTTGAGTTGTTTAAGGCATGTTGTAAGTTACCTTTTATATTGGTACGCTAAGATTGTACCATTGACTCGCGCTAGCTTAGCAACTCCGGAGCCCTAAAACTCACAAATATCTGAAAAACTGCATGGAATTTGTTGAAATTAACTCCACCGACTAATTAAACCCCCAGATATAGACTCCACCATCAGTGGACAAGACAGCTCCCACAGACATTGTGCCACACCTTCCTGCAGCGGGCCGACCATGGCAGAACGTTGAGGTGGCTTTAACTGTGACAAACTCAAACACGCTGCGTTCTAAGGTCGGATTTAGGTGGAAACAGGAGGAGGTTTTACTGCATAGAAGCAGGCAAGATTGTCTCAAGAGTGATTTGGTACAGGATTCAAGGTAATTATTACATTAAATAGCACCATGCAAGCACTTTGAAACGTGGGGGGAAAAAAATCAATGGATAAAATTAGTGTAACTTTGGCTTGAAATATTTACGTAAAATGAATGATAACTGCCTGTTTTTTTGCTTTTAATCAAGAATCTAGACTGTTTTACGTTCATATCTATAGAAATTCCATAATTTAAGTATTTATTTTCAAGAATTTTCAAGTTAAAAAGCTCCATTTCATGACGGGCGCCATGTTGGATTACACAGTACCGTAACTTTTGCTTGAAATATTTACGCAAAATGAACGATAACTGCCCGTTTTTTGCTTTTAACCAAAAATCTAGACAGGTTTACCTTCATATCTATACGAATTCTGCGATTTAAGCATTTATTTACAAGAATTTCCTATTTAAAAAGCTCTTTGTTTTGTGACTGCCGCCATGTTGGATTTTGTATCACTACACGTCATTTAAGTTGCTATTTATGACAAAAACTTATATAGATACATTTGGTGATTTTTGTGCGTCTAGCGTAAAACCTGAGAATTTTATAGTCATTGTAAGTTTTGTTATGCTTATATAAAAATTAATCAGGATTGTATTACGGAATGAGTTTCCATTTTTTCGATGCCGCTGCTCATGGAGACTCATATATGCCTAAGGGTGGTGCCTGTTTTGGTTTTAGGTCGCTAGTGGCTTTGGTTTTGAAAATATTTGAATCTGAAGTTTTTAAAAACGGGCCCGCTACGGCTCGGCCCAGAGCCCCGTGTCCCATCAACTGAGGCTACGTCTACACTAGGACGGATAATGGCCTAATCGTTTAATTAGTTGGACTATACGGCATGTCAGCTACACTAGTATGTCTATTGTCCGGATTAGTTGTTAGACGGATTGTGTAGGCCGGTAATATTACCCGCCGCTTAATATGGACTGCTGTCTCCGTACAACGATCAGATACTGAGGAAGTGACTTCATGCCGTCGCCATTTTTAGTGCGGCATGACGGCATCGTAAACAATGGGGGCGGACGATCACAACGTGGCATTCCTGCTCTTTTCTTTTCCACACGTTTTTCTTGAAACTTCAAACTACGTCGCAATAATATGCTTCAATTCAGTGCCCATTTGTGGTCCTCCCATCGCAGATGACGCGGAGATGAGCGTTTTTTTTACAGAGCTCGTCTCCCGCATTGTCTCTGATCAGCCAGCTGCGGGGCTGGCATCTCCCAACTCAATGCCGACCGAACATGAGTGTATAGTAATGCGTAGAGGAAAATTAAACCCCGAAAAGTGACTTGCGTGGTACCCCCAGTAAAAGAGGCGCGCGATCAGTTTTTTCCATGACACTTCTGCCTGTCAAAACTGTCGCCACGTCCAGGATTGCCACTGTTATGCACAAGCACTACTGCTTGCGGCTTCCAGGAAATATACGCAGCGCCACACCATATGCTATTTGTTATTTTCGAAGTGGTGAGAGCGCAACTGAGCATCGATTGTAACATCCCAGGTAATGATGTCAGGCTTTCGTTGTTTTCTAAAGATTTATTTCAATCACAACTCGGTGACAGCTCGTAAAAGCCAAACATGCTCTCCCTTCACTCTCCCTCCTGCGTGATGCGTTCAATGGCATACCGTACGCAGGCTATTTTTAGACCGTGACGTCGCATCGTAAAGCGGAAGTAAAGCCGAAGTGGGACATTATAGACCCGCCCTCGCATAGACACAACGCAATTAGTGCTACTTTTCGCCGGTAATCTTTCGAAAATGAACATGCCGATCATGCATTGCTTTTTTGGAAAGTGTAGAAACGACTCTAGACATTACAACCATGAAGGATGTTTTCTTCATATGTTTCCGGAAACCAAAAACTCGGGAGGAAAAAATGTGAAGACCGAATCAACTTGCGCGGACTTTAACACCACCTCGGCGAATCCATTCACGTTTCATATGCAGTAAACATTATGTTGGGTTGACATGGTCTTTCAGAGGACAAAGAGGTAAACCATTTTTATATTTTTAACTTATTTTTTTTAGCGTAACGTTGTGCCCAACTGCTTCTGTCTGACAATGAATGACCTGAAAAGAATTACAATGGTATCTGACTGCCACTGTTACCGTTTCTGTTATATATATATAAAAAACAACTTTAGTAAGTCGGAAGTGTAACTACATTATAGGATTAAGATGTGTGAAAAAATTAAAAGTGTTCGTTGGCCGTCTCTGAGTAGCATTTGCGATCGCTACACAAAGCTAACTAAATTACCCCCAAGAACGGTAAGAGACGTAGAACAACCAGAGGATATATAAGAAAGGCAGGGCTGATGGTAAAGGATAGCTTGTTGAAACAGGAGAATGTCATTGTCAGTCGCGTCGATAAAAAAGCTAAAGCTATGCTTAGGTCGGCTTGTTTTTTTCGTCTTTTTCAGACTTCGACACTAAAGCCATCTCTTTAACTGAACATTTTTATGTTCTTCAACATCTTTGCCAGTCACTTTGGCACCAGGCACATCATTTTCGGAGAGAATTGGTAGGTTTGGCTCTGTAAACATCTCCTTCGTACACGATTTCCATTCATTTCCTATTAGGGACAAACGGTGGCTTGTCCTTACTTAGCAACAATAGCTAATGTCATGAATATTAATGAGCGGAAGTGACGTGTTGCTTGCGGTACGCCATTGGGTTCACGAAAAAAACAGAGATAACAAAATAATAATAGTCGAGAAGGTGTAGTAATTTCGAAATTTGCCGCCGAAGAGTAATGAGTTTCCGGTTCAGAGGTAAACCGCGCAACGATGACGTAACATATGAGGCTGCTCTTTTCTACGCATGCGTAGTTTGTGCAAATGGAGGCGTACCTTGCAGAAGCGGGGGGGCCTTAAACGCACTGTAAGCGTAAGTGTGGACAGGTATAAAAATAGTCGGCAAAAAAGAAAATTATCTGTCCTAGTGTGACGTAGCCTGATTGTGAAGTCTATGCCCCCGCTAACTCAAAGATTAAGCCTAATGTCAATAATTCTGAACTTGCCCTTTAAGGCCACTTAAAATCAATTATCATTTGAAAATATCTATGTATGAATTATCTATTTTGGGGAAAATTGGATTTTTGTGGATGTTTCAGTTAATGGCGCACTCAGGTTTGAGTATCACCTTTGTAAACGTGCTCCAGCTTAATCTTTCATTTTGCATATCGGCACATAGTTGATGTTTTGTTGTTTTGCAGGGTGCTGCTGCAAAGCGCTTGCGTAATCGTCTTATGACATGCTTGTGTGACGGGAAGGCGGGGAAGCAGCTTCAATGCTGCGAGGGGGGGGGGGGGGGGGTTTAGAAACTGGTTTGATTTCCTGATTGGTGAAGCCTCTTCAAAGTGGAGTTTAACAGATACACTGCCACTGATGACAAAAGACATCCAATCTATTTTAACTAAGCGGGGCTGGTAGTAATCATTCCAGATTATGTAATGATTCATTTCTGTAACTGCCCATGTTTTTTTAATTACATTTTTGAAAACTTTATTATTGATTTTTGTTGAAACACTAAATATTCTACTGCTCATTTGCGCCCTGAACTAGGCTAGCATGATAGAGGTTGACTTCTCCAAAAATGGCTGGCATTAAAAGAGTTTAACAATATCATGCTAAAACTCCCATTTACATCACGCAGCAACACTGCAACTCTCAAGGAAAGCTTGCAATAAGCGAGTGCAAGTAGAAAGGTTAATGTTTCACTTTGTGTCGTGTTATTTTTTAATCATTAATTGAACTGAACAATTTTCACAAAAGAAGGATGGGTTTCATGTATGTACTTGTACTGACGATTGTGTGTGCTAAAAAGATGTCTCTGCTCCTGTACATACAGTGGGGAGAACAAGCATGTGATAAGATGTCTCTGCTCCTGTACATACAGTGGGGAGAACAAGCATTTGATACACTGCCGATTTTTCTGGTTTTCCCACTTGCAAGCCATGTAAAGGTCTGTAATTTGTATCATAAGTTCTCTTCAACTGTGAGGGATGGAATCTAATACAAAAATCCAGAAAATCACATTGTATAATTTTTAAATAATAAATTTGTATTTAACTGCATGAAATAAGTATTTGATACATTACCGACTAGTAAATATTTCGGCTCTTAGTTCTTTTTTAAGAACCCCTCCTGTTCTCCACTCATTACCGGAAGTAACGGCACCTGTTTGAACTTGTTACTTGTATAAAAGACACCTGTTCACACGCTCAAACAAACAAACTCCAACGTCTCCACAATGGCCAAGACCAAAGAGCTGTGTAAGGACATCAGGGATAAAATAATAGACCTGCACAAGGCTGGGATGGGCTACAGGAAAATAAGCAAGCAGCTTGGTGAGAAGGTAACAACTGTTGGAGCGATTATTAGAAAATGGAAGAGGTTCAAGTTGATGGTCAATCTGCCTCGTTCTGGGGCTCCATGCAAGATCTCACCTCATGGGGCATCACTGATCATGAGGAAGGTGAGGGATCAGCACAGAACTACACGGCAGGACCTGGTCAATGACCTGAAGAGAGCTGGAACCACAGTTTCGAAGAAAACCATCGGAAACACATTACGCCGTCATGGATTAAAATCCTACAGCGCACGCAAGGTCCCGCTGCTGAAGTCAGTGCATGTCCAGACACGTCTGAAGTTTGCCACTGGCCATCTGGCTGATCCGGAGGAGCAATGGGAGAAGGTCATGTGCTCGGATGAGACCAAAATTGAACTTTTTGGTCTTAACTCTGCTCGTCGTGTTTGGAGGAAAAAGAAGGATGAGTACAACCCCGAGAACACCATCCCAACCGTGAAACACGGAGGAGGAAACGTCATTTTTTGGGGCTGCTTCTTTGCCAAGGGTACAGGACGACTGCACCGTATTGAGGGGAGGATGGATGGGGCTATGTATTGCCAGATTTTGACTGACAACCTCCTTCCTTCAGTGAGAGCCCTGAAGATGGGTCGTGGCTGGGTCTTCCAGCATGACAACGACCCAAAGCACACAGCCAAGGCAACTAAAGAGTGGCTCCGTAAGAAGCATCTTAAGGTCTTGGAGTGGCCGAAAAGTGTCATTGCATGTAATTGACTTTACTGTAAGTTGTAATGCAATAAAGCTGCAACAAAAATTAATGAACAAAATTTTTTTTTTATAATGGGTCGAAATTATTTTGCGAGGACCTTAGACTGTCATTTGCTTTGCATATAATTTTAAGAAAATATTTTTTTAAATTATTTTTTTCTTTGATTGAAAATATTTTTTTGATTGAAGCAACTTTTTGGGGGATTGAATGATAGACACAAATGTCCTAATCATAATATGGCCCAAACACAGAAAGGATTGCTTCAAAGAAAACTTTTTCAATGAAAAATTAAGTGTTCAAATGCAAATTTTTCAATCTAAAATATTTTTTCCGATTCAAATCTTTTTTCTATGATTGAAACTTTTTTTTTGATTGAAGTCATTTTTCTTTATAAAAAAAAATATATTTTTTAAGCAACTTAGTTTTTGATTGAATAATAAAGAGAAAAATGTTCAAGCCAAAATGTGGCCCAAACACCAATAAACATTACTTCAATCAAAAAGTTGCTACAAAAAAAAAAAAAAAAAAAACGACTTCAATCCAAAAAAAAAAAAAATATATATATATAAATTGATCGAAGAAAAATAGCTTTCACGTGAATTTTTTTTTTTTTTTTTAGATTTTTATTTAGTTTTGAGTTTTTGCATTCAATTTTCTTTTTTTGATTGAAGACTTTTTTTGGGTTGAAAATATATATTTTGATTGAAGCAACTTTTTGATTAATAAAGACATAAATCTACTTCCATATGGCTCCGCCCAGGGGATACAATTTTTGACTGGGGTAACTATTTTTTAAGCAACTTAGTTTTTGATTGAATAATAAAGAGAAAAATGTTCAAGCCAAAATGTGGCCCAAACACCAATAAACATTACTTCAATCAAAAAGTTGCTACAATAAAAAAAAAAAAAAAAACGACTTCAATCCAAAAAAATATATATATATATATATAAATTGATCGAAGAAAAATAGCTTTCACGTGAATTTTTTTTTTTTTTTTAGATTTTTATTTAGTTTTGAGTTTTTGCATTCAATTTTCTTTTTTTGATTGAAGAGACTTTTTTTGGGTTGAAAATATATATTTTGATTGAAGCAACTTTTTGATTAATAAAGACACAAATCTACTTCCATATGGCTCCGCCCAGGAGATACAATTTTTGACTGGGGTAACTATTTTTTAAGCAACTTAGTTTTTGATTGAATAATAAAGAGAAAAATGTTCAAGCCAAAATGTGGCCCAAACACCAATAAACATTACTTCAATCAAAAAGTTGCTAAAATAAAAAAAAAAAAAAGACTTCAATCCCAAAATATATATATATATATATATATATATAAATTGATCGAAGAAAAATAGCTTTCACGTGAATTTTTTTTTTTTTTTAAGATTTTTATTTAGTTTTGAGTTTTTGCATTCAATTTTCTTTTTTTGATTGAAGAGACTTTTTTTGGGTTGAAAATATATATTTTGATTGAAGCAACTTTTTGATTAATAAAGACACAAATCTACTTCCATATGGCTCCGCCCAGGGGATACAATTTTTGACTGGGGTAACTACATTGGCACAAGACCGGCGGGCGTACCAAATTCAATGGATGATGATCTTGGCGAAAAGTATTGCCAAAGCAGCCTGATTTAGAATTCCCCTCAGGAATGATGGGAAACAAAAAAAACGCTCTTTTTGGGGTCATCAACGTGTTGTGCCCCCCGCCCCAAAAGTCAAACTCCGCCTATGATGATAATGTCATGTCATATTTATGACGGTCTTATGACGCTGATGTCCAATAAAGTTTTACCTATTAACCCAAATAAATCAACAAATAAGCCGCAGGATTCAAAATGAGGGGAGAAAAAGTAGCGGCCTATAGTCCGAAAATTATGGTTTATATATCTGTAGTTTAAAGTGCTATTTCTGACTTATTTAATGCTAGATAAGTGCTAAATGAGTTTGCTTTTTTATTAGGTCTAGTGACGCCCCTGGTGCATAATCTTTTCATATTCACTATACTGTACGTTAGAAAAACAAAACAAAACCAAATGTTTTGAACAAATGTGTCAAATCATTCTTGGTCATTTCATATTGTACATAACAAACATCGCACAGCTGCTTGAGGGTTTATAACATTTCATTGTCAAATTAAGTGTACCATTGTGTGCTTGGTGAATACACTTTGTTCAGAAACAACACTGCAGCTCCTTCAAATCAGACACCATAAGCACAAAGTAACATGAGCCTTGTAACTTGAGCTCGATGCGACTGGTGTCTGACGGCTGCGGACACAAAAGACGACCATAAACCAAGAGGTGAACCAGGGGGAGCCGCACCTGTGTTGTCTCTTGACAAAGCTGAGGGATTATCCGGGTTTAGATGGGGACACACAATGGGGGCATATTGTACCTACATCCTTGATTAGAGGTTATCATGTGAATCAAGTCCTTTTTGACAGGTAAGACCAAACACACTGGAACCATGTCAGGTGACGTGTTGAGTCATAATAAACCACTGTGTACACAACAGCTTGGACATGAACGGGTTTTGACAGCTGGTTTATAGCAGAGAACTAAAGTTTTCCAAAATTACAAAATATACAGTAGGAGTATATCCTGAATTTTGGCAAACAGCAATTGAAAATATTTTTGGGTCATTACCTTGGTCTGATGACTTGAATGGAAACTCACCTGGAATGAAGTCTTTGCTTAAAAAAAAAAAAAAACGAAAAATGAAAAAAAGATTGTTGTCCAAACAAGTGGGGTTTTCATTTCTTCACCTTTCTTTGTCTGAGATCCCCGTTAGGCGTGAGTCACAGTGTAATGAAAAGCCCTAAAGCGCGCCAATATTGGAAAAAATAAGTCATTCTAGAAATAGTAGGTTTGCTGAACTTACCATAAATTGGCATATTTCACCTTTGCTGACGCAGAAGTTTCAAGCTAGTGTTTTGCATTGGTGGACAAGGTTGATTGCGCATGTGTTGTGAATGCTGTAAAATACGTGATCTGAATTGCTGTCATGATTGTCAATCAAAGGCTAGGATGGGTTTTGATTGGCTAAGGAGCTGACAATTGGTTCCTCCACTAAGTCACGTTGATCTGTATGTCAATCAAAAAATGAAACCGATACCATTAAAATAGGACACGCAGAACCCTCCCAAAAAAGGACGCGATCGACTGACATCTTTGGGATGGACCAGTCGATCTCAGGCAACGTATTGGGCGCCACTATTTGATCTCTGCTATGAGGTCAGATGAACTCTTACGGTCATGTGAAAAAATTAGGAGACCCCATTAAATATTCAGTTCTTTATTATGAAATGTTCACACATCAATGTCTGATCTTGTTTTTCTTTATCTCTGGAAAAGAAAGTGATGTAATTGCAGGTAAAAAAAACAACAACAACAACAATTAGCATTGTTTAACTCATTATACCAAATTTATCAACAAAAAAGCATATTCTAACTGAGGAAAAAGTTAGAACACCCTACCACTTAATGGCTAGTATTAACCCCGTTTGGCTGAAATAACTTCAGTGAGACGCTTTTTGTAGCCATTTACCAGTCTTTGACATCGGTCTGAAGAAAGTTTGCCCCACTCCTCAACACAGAATACTTTCAGCTATGAGATGTTTGAGGGTTTCTTGCATGTACAGCCCGTTTCAAGTCCCTCCACAGCATCTCAATGAGATTAAGATCTAAGATCTGGGCTTTGACCCGGCCATTCCTGGACTCATTTCTTCCTTTTCAGCCAGTCCTTGGTGGATTTACTGGTATATTTTGGGTCATCGTCATGTTGGAGGGTCCAGTTTTGCTTCAGCTTTAATTTTTTCACAGATCTCACATGTTCCTCAAGCACCCTCTGATACACAATGGAATTCATGGTGGATTCTATGCTGGTGAGCTGGCCAGGTCTTGCTGCAGCAAAGCATCCCCAAACCATGACACTTCCACCTCCATGCTTCACAGTTGGTATGAGGTTATTTTCCTGGAATGCTTTATTGAGTTTACGCCAAACCTGTGCTCTGTTCTGGTGTCTAAATAATTCAATTTTAAGATTCATCTGTCTAAAGAACATTATTTCAGAAGTCCTAATCTTTGTCTACATTCACTCTGGCGAACTTCAGTCTGGCCTTCATGTTCGAGCAAAGGTTTCCTCCTTGCACACCCCCCATGAAGGTTAAACTTTTGATGTCTCTTTCTGATTCTAGAGGCATGCACTTTCACATCAACAGTAGCAAGAGCCTGCTGTAGGTCCCGAGATGACATTTTAGGGTTTTTGGAGACTTTTAGCATCTTGCAGTCTGCTCTCGGGGGAACTTGCTTGGACAGCCAGACCTGGGCATGCTGGCAGTTGTTTTGAATGTCCTCCACTTGTAGACTATTTTCCGGACAGTGGAATGGCTGACTTCATATTCATTTGAGATCTTCTGAAATCATTTACCGGATTCATAAGCGGCTAAAATCTTCATTCTGAAGGCCTTAGACAGCTCCTTTGATCTCACCATGGTGTTTTCTCTCACTTCAACAGTCAGTCACTGTTGAAAGTATACTGCACTGAGGAGTATGGCAAACTTTCTTCAGACCAATGTCAAAGACTGGTAGATGGCTACAAAAAGCATCTCTCTGAAGTTATTTCAGCCGAAGTGGGTAAAACTAGCTATTTGGTGGTAGGGTGTCCTAACTTTTTCCTCAGTTAGAATATGCATTTTTGTTGATAAATTTGGTTTAATGGGTAAAATAATGTTAATTTTTGTTGTTTACCTGCAATTAAATCACTTTCTTGAGATAAATGGGAAAAACAACATCAGACATTGATATGTGAACATTTCTTAACTCATTTGCTCCCAAAAACGTATAAATACGTTCTATTTTTAATTGTTTCAGTGTCTTCAGCAGTGTTGTTAATCTTACTGAAAAAAAGTAATTAATTATAGTTACAAATTACTTCTCCCAAAAAGTAATTGCGTTAGTAACTCAATTACCTGAATGTAAGAGTAATTAGTTACTTGGCAAAGTAATTGGTGATAATTAAAAAAAAAAAAAAAGTTGGCCACACTATGTGAAGTTTTTGATGAAGGTTTTGGTACAATTGGCCCGAGCCCAATTTTTTTACCCTAATTTACTCTTTACCCTGAATCAACTGTTAAAAGTTGTTAGAATTGCTCCCATTATTGTATTAGTTCCCTTCTCTCTACTTTCGACATATGAAAGTTTTAAAACTGTTTCATCATTTAAAGATAGATTCAAGTCAAGATTTTGCCGATTTAGAAGTAATTTATATAAAAAGTTACTTAGGTTCGCTAGGAAGATTCTCTACAACAGAGCCGTCCTAAAAAGACTACTGCTTCAAGATGGCGGCTGTCTACTAACGCATTTAGTGCCATGTCTGTCATTTTGCATCTAGTTATATCTATATACAGTACATGTGATATCTCCCATGTCTACCATATCTACCATAACATGCGGGCGTAGTTTGTAGGCTATCGGCTACAACATGTATTATTGGAGCTACCTAGCATCGCGTTTGCTCGGTGTCACAACTTTTTTGCCTCTCTCCACTCCTGCTCTGCTCTGTCATCTCGGTGAGTCTGTCTCCCTCAGACTTTTCGACCAATATAGTAACGCATGCCTTTCCGTCCTCAGTAACGGTAACCGCGTTGCCAAGATGAGAAAATTAATTAATTAGATTACCCACTACTGAAAAAAATAACGCCGTTAGTAACGCCGTTATATTGTAACGCCGTTATTAACAACACTGGTCTTCAGTGTTTTTTTTTTCCCATAAGAGACATCTCTGGGTTCTGATTCAACTGAGCTCCAAAGCACAAAGCTGAAATCCCATTTTAAAGCAATCAAACTGGCAACTGAAGTTTAGTAGCGCATTTGGTAAGACCCGCAACCCGATTCAACGGCAACGAACGGCCGGGCCACACGGCCAGGGCGCCGGCGGAAGGATGCCAGCCGGCAGACGACCGAGCAGAACAACCGAGAGGACGCCCAGGATGCCAGGCGCTGGACGACCGAGCAGAATGACCGGGACCATCAGTGCAGTGGACGATGTCGTTGAGTCAGTGCTGCTCGCTGAGCAGACCCCGCAGAGACTCAAAAAAATCCATCTTTATGAGACAGGCGGCGATGAGCGCAAAGTTAACCCGGCTGTCGCGTCCACAACAGCTTCATCTCAGTTAGTTACAGTGGGGAGAACAAGTATTTGATACACTTCCAATGGGTTTTCCCATTGTGAGTGTATCAAATACTTGTACTGCCAATGGGTTTTCCCATTGTGAGTGTATCAAATACTTGTTCTCCCCACTGTAGGTGTAAATAGTTACTTTGCTATCAAAAGCTCTATTTGTCTTGTTTTTTTAATGTTATTTTGTAAAAGGAAAACATGATTCAGATGTTTGGGATGTAACTAAAGCAAAAAATAGCTGTGTTGAAGTCAAATTTATGTTTGAAATGTATGCTTTCACAGAAAGCTCAATTTCTCTGTTTCTACATCAGAAATTGAAAAATTGCTCAAACTAAGCTATTTTCTAATGCTGATTTCTAAAGAATGGAAAAAGATATTAACTTACTTTTTTTCCTGCTGAAAGAAGAGAGTAATCTTTCTTTTGGTGGGTTCCATGTTTATATATGAATAGAACAGAATTTTTTGTGGGCCTTGCAAAATCAGTCAAAATCCAGTAAAACGGCCGGGGCGAAGGCCCTTGCTCCGGTGAAAATGGCTGGGAGTGAATGAGTTAATAAAGAACTGAATATTTAATTGGGTGTCCTAATTTTTTCACGACTTTAGGTGCTTACTAGATAAAACACATCCCGCCGCGGCAGCAATCAAAGAGCTATGTGCGCTTTCCCTTGTATTTCACCACTTTTACAGCACTAATAACAATAGAGGTCAAAGTACAACTGTTGGTTCAACCTGCTTCTATATCGAATACAACATTTCATGAGAATCACTCACATACAAACGATTTGGTTTTCTTATCCCAACTTTTACTCAAACAGTGGAGAGTTTACAAAGACAGACATGAGGGTACCTTATTTTAAGACTCACCGTGTAGTTCATTAGGAAATGAACTTCTACTTTCTTATTTGAATCTTAGTTGATTTCTAGAGCTAGCAGTCACCAGACAAAAAAAGAAGCTCAGTGAGAGTATGTGATTCCATGGACACCCTCTAAAAATAAGCAGAAAACTATCAACAGTGTGCCTGAAAACCTGCTATCATCATAATAAATATAAATACATCTGAGGTTTTCTACAGATTTGCGAAAAAGGACAAAAATAGTTTCTTTCCTCAAACGTAAATCGGGCTTGCAATTCAGTTCTTATGTCAAAATAATCCGCAAACTTTAGCTGGGGAAATAAGGCTCGATTCTGAGTTTTCACAGCAGACGGTTGAAATGCTGAACAAATTGTGATGAAGATTAGTGGGATGGGATGAACATTTCAGGCAATGTGTTATGTTTCATATCTTTGGGTAAATGCAATGTAACGGGTCAAAAGAGTTACTTGAGTGTTTTGGAAAAATACTAAGTGACAAAATGGCTTCTGAGGTGCACATAAATGAAGGGGGGAAAAAAAATGTTGCCTCAATAAGTAGTTCGGCCTACTTGATTATTGGCTGATGGCTTCTTCCACTACCCTCCAAAATAAATTAAGCATAAAGAAATCTACAGATCATCATATGAAAAGAGCGTTATTCAAAGCACATCAAAGTCATTGAAAGTCCCAGCCGTACTTGATAAATATGAAGCCAGGGCAGGCCTCGGAAGCAAGGTAGGACAAACCCTCGTCACTCCATGATGGCCCGATAAATGACGGGCTCGATGTAGTCTTCTCTGTAACGAGAGTTGATGACGCGTTGTCGTTTGGAGTTCTGTTTGACGTCTTCCTGCGCGAAGAGTTCGAAGCGCATGTCTGACGCCACAGACTGCAGAGCAAAACAGGAAATTGTAGCCCCTTTAATGGGTACGTGAAATGCATTGGGAAAGGGCTCACCAGTCGAGACTTGACCCGTTTAGGCAGATCTTCGTCTAAGGTGTACACGTCCTCACGCTTGACTGAAATTTGGGATTCATCTTCAAATTCCACCTGAAGGAGCATCGAGCACTTTAATAATTTAGCTTTTGAACAAGGAGACATGACAAAAAGTGGTGCCTAGGCTACAAAACTTCTCAAATTATCTTTTACGATTGAAATGAATGTAAATACCTTTCACTCTTTCAAGCACAAATCATGTTTTTTTTTTCCTCAAATATTTTTATATTTATATAGGACAGAGGTCTCAAACCTTCGGACCCCGGGCCATTTTTGAGGCCCCCATTTGACATCCAATTATAGTATTCGTGTTGCCTGCATGCATTTTGCAACAGGCAAAATAGAAATACCGTAATATTAAATAAAATGAATTAATTGAATGATCCATTTTGGGGGGGGGAATGGTTTAAATAGTTAAAAGCAAATTAAAAAAAGCAATGACTTAAAAAAAAAAAAAAAAAATACGGCAAAGTCTTAGTTGTAAAGGGTTGGCCGTATTGGGTTGATTCTCATTTCTTTGATGACAGGAATTTGGATAATTCATAAGCCTGGCGGGCCGCACGAGTTTTTTCCCCACACAGTGTCACACAGAATGTTTTCCCACTATTGCGATGTCTCATAAGCCCCTTTCACATACCCCTGAACACAGTTTAAATCCCGGGATTGAAACGGGCAGCCCTTAAATGTGAAAGCAATTTCCCGGGTCGACTGACACGGAGATGACGCGGACATTTACCGAGTCGCGTCTTAATATTATGTCCGTGACTTTCCCGGGAAGCGGTGTGTGTGAAAGCAGGTGTTAAATTCACGGGTCACAGCACGATGGCTGGTGACGTAAATATAATGGTGGGCCGATCGTCACTTCCTCTTTCTTCGCAGTAAGACGAAAAGCGGGAAACAAACATATCAACATAGCAAGCTGGAAATAGCTAAATTAAACTGAAAACATTACGAAATGAAATTGCTATTGGATCGTAGAACCGAGGAAGGGAGTCCATCATCCATCTTTCGAAATGTGTGGCGGGAAACAAACATATCAACATAGCAAGCTGGAAATAGCTAAATTAAACTGAAAACATTACAAAATGAAATTGCTATTGGATCGTAGAACCGAGGAAGGGAGTCCATCATCCATCTTTCGAAATGTGTGGTTTATTTTGTTGCCGATGTTAGGGTCCGCAACTGCGGAAACAAGGTCGTACCTCAAAGCAGAAAACAATGGAGGGGTGCGTTCAAGGTTTATTAAATACAAACAAAAAAACAGCGATCGCGGAAAAGGGAGAATAACACAATGGGTCTGCGACAGTAGGTCGACGGGGATCAATAATACTAACCTAAGCGGTAGGCAGAGAGCCGATAAGACAACAAAACAAATATACTCAAATACCAGCACAACATAAGGGATTTCAAAGCAAGGGCAGCAGACGAACAAGCTAGCAAATGCACGAAATTCCAGAGTAGTAGGTGTCGAATGGCGCCCAGCAAGTTATTATATCGGCACCCTTCTCTTGGAACGCCTGGGCTTAGATACAGTCTAAATGAGCTTGAATTGGCTGCAGGTACGACATCGGGTACGCTCCCACAACAAGCTCTGTAACAAAACACGATCAGACCAACAGAATGAGACAGCCAATGCCGACCAAAAATGACGTAGTGTCCGGGTTATGAAATTGCGCCAGCAGCCCTCCACCCAAAGAGAGTGCCGAGTGTGCAACATGGGACAAGTCTGTGCAAGTGTCTAACCCGCGTCATTCCGGGGATATCTCTCCATGCGTGAAAGCAATGACATGAGTAAATCCCGCTCCACCTTACACGGGAATTTACCGGGCTATGTGTGTGAGAGGGGCTTTAGTCTATCACATGTCATCAAAAGTGTGGTTCGGGTAACCTACCAGGTACATCGGAATGGAGTGAGACGCCACAAACTTAGCCCCATACAGCAAGCCATCAGTCCACCGGACCGACACGGTGGCGCCCTCTGCAGGCGGTCCAAGTCGAGCGCAGTCCCGGTTCTGGAGGGAAATCAGAACGAATAGTTAAGATGGACTGATGGAATACAGCCAGCGGAAATGATGTCCCATGGTTGCTAACCTCGATGTCCTCTGGGAAGAGGTTGTCACTGTACGAACCGTCGTCGAACACCACTTCGTAGAAGGTGGCGGTGGTCAGTCCCACCACCTCGCTGTGGTAGTAACGGCCATTTCGGTATTTACAAATCACCCTCTGTCCCACTGCAAGCTCTCTCATGGAGTCCTTGTTACGCTGTGGACCACAAGAAGATGTTTATACTTAACTCATTGGCTGCAATTGATGAAGCGAGACGTCCAATCCGTTTCGACTGGGAGAGGCTTGTATAGCAAATGATCTAGTGCTGCAACGATTAATCGATTAACTCGAGTATTCGATTAGAAAAAGATATTCGAATTAACATTTTGTTACTTCGAGTATTCGTTTAATTAAAGTGGCGTTGTAATGGTTTATTTTGAAAGTGTTTGCATTTAGATTTACTGATGAGAGTGGATACACTGCCCTCTGGTCTGCCTCTTTTCATATGGCTTAATCCAACTGCTCCCTGTTATGGCCAACGTAAGCTATGTTTTTGTTTGAGGTAAGGTTTTTTTAATGCATTCATAACTTAGTTTATAGGTATATTTAGACGTTTTTTGTGGGAATATGTGTCTGAACCATTTGTTAGGAGCATTGTTAAAAAAAAAAAAAAAAAAAAAAAACTTTAGCATTTTATAGCATTTAAGCTAGCTGACCTTTTCTATGTAAGTTAGCCAATTGTTCTTTTATTGTACATAGATCCTTATTTATGTTTTTATACCGTTTGAGGTTCAGCTCAGGTATTTTAATTTTTCATGTTCCTTATCCGATTACTCGATTATTCGAAGTAACTAGTCCATCGATTAATCGACTACTAAAATATTCGATAGCTGCAGCCTGAAAATGATTGCTGACAGCCCTCCCAATCAAATCACATTGAACATCTAACGCCATCAATGGCACTGAAAGACGAGCATTTACAGCAAGTCCTCCCTGTTTAAATGAGCGGGATATCTATAGTTGTCATGGGCAGGCAATGTCAGCCTTTAACATAGGCGAGCTGGGCAGTTGCACTGGGCGCCATTTGGGGGGGGGGGGGGGGGGGGGGGGCGGGGTTCAAATTGCTTGAGATGAAAAAAAATACTTGCGGTTGATACTCATGCTACACTTCCTGAACGTTTTCTAACAACTCAAGTACATTTCAATATGCAACATATGAAAAATAGTTTTTAAAAATGACTTCTCATCTGGATCAATGACCATGAGTCTGATCTCGACCTTTTCCTAGCTACACTTTCGCCTACAGCACCGAGGCCTGCCCAATGAGTTAATATAAGGAATGTCCCGAAGGCAAAATTTAAGGCCGAAACCGAATACTGGAAATACTTGGCCGAAAAACCGAAAGGCTGAAAAATACACATACATTTAGTTCATTTTCCCCAAAATGATATCTTTCAAATTTTTTCCGATTAATGCCCTTTGCCTTGGAATTGGTTTTACAACCCCGAAACCTTGAGACATTTAGTTTGAACGATGCTGGCGTCATCATAACGACACACGTCATGGCCGATGAAACCTTGATAACTTCAGAAAAAATGTCTTACGCCTCCAGCTGCTAAGGTAAATGAGATCTCGACGTACGTTTGTGTGGAACTGTACTTCACAACAACAACAACAAAAAAAAAAATTCTGTTCTTGCCGAAACATGGCTATCACAATATGTCCTACTCCTTAAAATAAGACTGTTTTCTTGTGTACAAAGTGGAATCGATCGAGGGCCAGGTGAGTGGGCGGGAGTTCTAGCGGCGACGAAGCTGAGCGAAGTTGTTCCCAGCCGGATTAAATGGCAACAGGCAGATGGGGTGTGGAAGTCGCGGGAGAAAAATGTGACAAAAAGAGGAAGTAGTCGTCCTATAAACGTATTGTAGTAAACCACAGCAAATGCACATGAATACTACTTTACTTATGTATTGTTCGCTTGATTAAACTCACAAACAGGTTCAAATGCGCTGTACTCAATTTGACATGAATAGAAACCAACTTCAGAGCACGCGTGTAGCAGCGATAAAGCAAATTTATTTCATTTTCCTTCATTTAATAATTCATATATTTCTTTGATACCTCAAAATACTTCCAAACCGTAGTCTTGCTTCTCGCCATATTTGGATTACGTCATCACCAGTGTTGTTAATCTTACTTTAAAAAATTAGTTCCAAATTACATCTCCCAAAAAATAATTGAGTTAGTAACTCAACTACCTCATTGTAAGAGTAATGAGTTAATCAGCTAAGTAACTGACGTTACTTTTCATGTTCTACACGTTATTACATTAGACATTCTATAACATCTTTCACATCAAATGTTTATGGCGGAAAAACCAGACAAGACTGAAAAAGCAATTTCTGCCCTTGCACTCGTCTTTAAAATAAACTGCTGTATTTTAAGACAAATGAACTGTTGTGTTTGATAGAACAATATGTCTATATGCTGCCATAGCAGATTCATGGTGTATTAAGCCCCCAAACTATTTTTAATTTGTCCTTTTTAACCTGGAAATCCCCGTTTACAGACGTCGCGCAACCGCTTTTGTTTCAACCCCGCCATAAAAAGAATTATATTTATTAATCAAAATGTGTCATTTTTATCTTAGAATCATTAATTGATGTGTAATATTTCGTTAAAAAAAAAAAAAAAAAAAAAGACTTAAAAAAATTATTCACTCGCAACAAATTACGTCGCAATGAAAAAAATGGCGTCCGTAAAAAAGTCACGGATATCTACATCATAACTATCGATTAATTGTATTTTTTTGTTACTGTCGCATTTCCCCCAATATGTTAGATGATAAATAATCAATCCAAACAAAGAAAAATTGAAAAAAAAAAAAAAGGTTTAAAGGGTAAATAAATGAAAAAGAACATCTCGAACACTCCTTGATGTCTGCGATTTCTGCATCACAACCCTTGTAATATTACAATGTTTCACCCAAAAAATACCCCAAAAATCTGGTTGTGGCCATTCACATCTGTGTCTTGGCACTCGATGATACACGCTACATGGAGTTTTTGGATCGAAACGAGATAAGTACACGACAATATCTCGTTAAAATCATGGCGTCTTCAATTATACTCTCGCGTGCTCTCGCCTTCAGTTGGGGTTTTGCTGTTAATTTTTTATTTTATTTTTTTAAATGCCCTCCTGTTCAAAATGTTTCTTCCCCCAGAAAATAGAGATTTTAATCTTTCCAATGATGTATCAAAAATACAAATAGAACAATTTTGAAATTTGGTCAAATTGGGGGTCTCAAAACGGAACTTCAAGTCACCTGAGTGTTTTCCGCCTTATATTAACGGATTGAACTGGTTCTTTCCATTCAAAAAAAAAAAAAAAAAAACGTAGGTCACACTTTTTACATTTGTTTTTAATTTAATATTTCACCTACCGTATATAGGAGTGTAACAGTACACAAACTTTAACTTTCAAATGCTGTGAGGAAAAAATGTCTGTTTTTCCTGTTGTACCGAACTCGCACCGAACCATGACCTCCATCCTGAGGTACGTACTGACTTGTGTGTATCGTCTAACCTAATATATGTTGATACATATATTTGGTGAGGCTCTGAATCGCCTGCCTCTCCTGTCTTTGCTCTAGTTGTTTTGAATATAAAACATCGCACAAGGTTCATGCATACGTCATTCAAGAAAAGTTTAAGGCAAGTGACTTATTTTTGCTGATAAAAAAATATTATATTGTAGCGTCTACAAGGACAACGCTAACTTGGTAATGATAATGCACACTCAGCAGGAAAGCAGTACATTATTTTCAAATAATTGTACCCACCAGGAGGCCAAGAATTGTACGTAAAAAAAAAAAAAAAAAAAAAGATGCCCAAAGTTTAAGATGAGGCTCGCTACGTTAGATGCTAATGCTAACGAGACCGCGAATGCTATGCTACTGCTCCAGGCCACCTAGCCAAACATCATTGCGTTTGCATCGGCGTTACCACCCCCTTCCCGCTCTGCACTCTCCAGGGCAGGCAGGCAGGCGGATGAGTGACAAATCAGACAACTTGCGCTTCCTTCAACCAATTGTAGTAATGCACCCCTTCACATCCTCAGTAACGGTAACAGCGTTGCAAAGATGGGAAAATTAATTAATTACTCACTACTGAAAAAAAATCTAATGCCATTATTAACAACACTGGTCATCACAAGAGGACTGCGGTTCTTCACACTATTCGTTGGTAAACTTTCAGCCTTTTAACCAAAAATGCAGTTTTGGCTATTTTCGACTTAAAATTTCAGAGCCGAATTTTTGATCACATCTCTAGTTACAGTAAATATGTCTCTTACTCATGCAGTTAAAACTATAGTATAGTATAGTATAGCAGTATAGTATATAGTATACTATAGTATATAGTATAATATACAAATATAATACAAAAATATACCCTTTTAAAAAATAACGAACGATTTAAAATCCTTTATTCACTGGTCTATTTAAAAAAAGAAAAGAAAAAAAAATCAAATAAAAGGAGGTGAGGGATTCAATAGTTTCCTGGTATAAAATTTTTTTAACAAGACCAAACCCCGCAAAATATGGTCTCGAGACCAATACCAACTTGAGAGTTGCAACACTATACAAAACCTGTTCTTTTCCTAGTGACACCCCCCCAAAAACATTGACTAGTTGCCAGTCAGTAAGAATTAAAAAACACTGACTTGCTTTTTCTTGTCACAAAATATGAAGCTGCAGAGATTTAAATATTAAAAACAGACGTCTTTTTATGTAGAAATGCCTCAATAAATCAACTGAAAATGACTTGAGACACAAAAATCAATCACTAGATGAAGGAATGCAGTGTGCCCAAGACTGCACTTTACCTCGGGTCGCGTGTACAAAACTGATGACAAACTGGAGTTTCTATTAATATTTGCGCTACCTCAATGACGGTAGGTGTTTTGTGACGGGGACAGGTGATGAAGACAACGAACGGCCAGTCGTCCGGGTGCATGAGGACGCCGGCAGCCTGAGCGCACATGGGGTGAAAAGCCGTGGAGCAGCGTCCGTGGGAGCACTGCACGCAGCAGCCTGTAAACTCCCTCTTCATCCGCTTCCTGCAGAAAACGCATTTCTGCCAAAGACAAAAGAGTCCCACCGAGCGGGGGTGACGAGAGGAAAGGTTTCAAGCAGTGGGGTTGAAGAAAGGGAAGTGCGAGGGGAAGGAAAGGAGGAGAAAGGAAATGAAAGAAAGATAAAAAAAATCTCAAAGGGAGGATTTGACCCACATGACATTTTATGGGACATTGCACAGCTTCCTGACTGACTTCATACACATATTTTTTATTTGTCAAATGTTGTCATATGATTATGTCAAAATTTTAGGACACTCAGTGTAATCAATTCCTTACTAATAGTTTCAAATATAATAGTATAAAATAAAAAATAAAAAGTATAAAATATTTTCTACAATCCATTTAAGGATTCTTGACACCATTTGAATTTTTGGTGCCTCTAATTCTACTAACAGGTTGGGTGGGACTTTTACCAGTCTGAATCGAGGCAGTGGGATTGAAGACAGATCGATGGGACCCCGCTCCGTGATGTTGACAAAGCGAGCTTCGAGCACAGTGATGGCGCACAGCACATGAACCCACCTGCCAGGCGGACAAACATGACATTGACTCAAAACAAACAGAACAATGTCCACCCAAGGGGCAACATATGTACAATATTTAGACAAGCAGAAAATCAGTTCATTTGCTAGTGCTGTTTTTACTGCAGTTACGACCAATACCTCTCATTAAAGGAATTGCTGAGATGACTTACTTGTCATTGTTGGCTCTCTGCAGAGCTCCACCACGGAGAGAACACAGACAGCAATCCTAAAAAGAGAAAATGTGTTAAATCTATGAACAACCGAAAGATTTACCCCTCCCCGTCCCCCCAAATAAAACTTCAATTTGAAGATGTGAAATTAAACAAATCAAAATAATGTATTGTAATTAAAAGAAATAATCCAACTGCATTGCAAGACACAAGCGATTATTTTAATGATTAGTTGATGAATCACCGAATCATTTTTGCAATTATTTGACCAATATGCTCAATTAGTATTAATAATCACATTGTTTACTTTTGCATTAATCTGGAGTTTTATATTTTAGCTGGAGAAGTGAATTGGAATCGATAACAATGTGTTGAGAAAAGTTGGACTACGAATATTAACTATATCAGTTTGCAAAAAAAGCAAAAGCATTCATTTGCCAATATCTAACTTTGATTTATGCAAAAGTTAAATCATCATGGTTTCATTGAAGATAGAGGCCGATCGATATGGGATTCTCAAATGCTGATACCTAAAAAAAATTCTGCCAACTGCCGAAATCCAAAGGCAATATACTTTTTATTTTTAAAGCGCGTAGTTTATGAAAGACATTTGGGAAAAAACAATGCTTCGACAGCTTCAAATTTAAAATGACAACCTGAGAGGATTAATTCGGTCTAGTGCTACTAAACCAACGAACGCAACACTCCTTTTTATGGTTATACGCACTCAGCAAGAACAGTACATTATTTTCAAATAATTAAACCCACCAGGACATCATGACGAGATGTACAAAAAGTGAGAGTTTAAGAGGATGCTCGCCATTCCAAACGTAATGCTAAAGCGAATGCTATGCTAAGGCAACAAGTTACATTTAGAGTTAAGGATCACTAATTAAACACCTTAAAAAGCTTAAGCAACATTACATATTCTCATGGAAGATAAAAAAATCTTAAAATATTTACGAAACAGGCAAGCCTAAAGCTTCCTGTACCAGCCTGCCTTCAAGCTGCTGCAGGGTCCTTCCGGGGTCCTGCAGTCAGTCAACGACGGCCACAGTTGCCCACACAGATGCCTGATCAAAATAATTATTTATCGGCTTATTTTTCTGTTAATTGGCCGATGTTGGAAAAAGTCCATATATATATATATATATATATATATATATATATATATATATATCGGCCCGATATGTCGGCCGGCCGATATGTGGGTTGACCTCTCATTGACGACAATAAAAATCTGAATGCTTAATGTTTTTAAATTCAAATTAAAACATTTTTTTAAAAAAAGAATAGCTCCTGTGTTCCCCTACATTTAAAAATATTTGACAAATGGGAATAATAAGACTTACAAACAAGGTCAATTGGACAATTATCTTTTAGGTCATCAACAATCAAAACAGTTGTCGATTAATTTCATAATACTGTATTTGAGTGGGTTCATCGTGGCAGCCTTATTGGGCGATACTCTTTTCCGCAAAAGTCAAGAATGTTGATAAAAGCAGTTACAACTCAGAAATCAAAATGAGGAACAATGCATTCCATAACAATAACACACACTGGTACAGAACAAAATCCAATTTATTATCAACTACTGTTATTTGTTGTGACAAGCAGAGAGCAATTTACCACAAGACTGGAAACGCGCATAAATTAAAACGTTTTAAAATTATTATTTCATTGTGAATATTTACTGTATTAAGGTGAATTTTATCAAGCTACTGCATAGCGCAGTGCACAAACCTCATAAGTAGCATCAGCTTTGCAGCGAGCACATAGCCAATCATCTTGCTCAGCTTCCTCTCTGGTTACACCGTAGCAACCTAGACCAGACACAAACAGATTGATCAATTTCATTTAGAAGCACTTTTTGTATAGTTAACCCGTTGGCTCTGATAGACGACCAATCTAATTGGACTGGGAGTGCTTGGCAAGCGACCGAACGAACCCTGCCAGCCCAAATTGATTGGACGTCTATCACCGTCAATGGCAAGGAAATATGATGATTACTTACTGGTGTGCACGCGAACGCAGCACCGAGAACAGCTGACCAGCCGGCTGGTGCCGTCCTCTGTGATGTGAGGGTTGGACAGCTGGCCTTCCCCGCTATCACTGGCCTTGTTGGTGTGCGTGTTGAAACACATTTCAGGAATGAGGGGTTTGGACCACTGGTGACCTTGGCGGTTTACCAACGTCACGCTGGAATTCCTGTCGCCGCCGGCCTCGGACTAAATGGGGGGGGGGGGGGGGGGGGGTTTGGGGGTTAAAAACAGATTCTTCAGAATACTTATGATTCAATAGTTGACTTCATCGAGAATGTTCAAACCAGGGGTCTCAAACCTGCAGCCCCATTGATATCTTATATCTACAGTGGGGCAAATAAGTATTTAGTCAACCACCAATTGTGCAAGTTCTCCTACTTGAAAAGATTAGAGAGGCCTGTAATTGTCAACATGGGTAAACCTCAACCAGGAGACAGAATGTAGAAAAAAAAACCTGAAAATAACATTGTTTGATTTTTAAAGAATGTATTTCCAAATTAGAGTGGAAAATAAGTATTTGGTCACCTACAAACAAGCAAGATTTCTGGCTGTCAAAGAGGTCTAAATTCTTCTAACGAGGTCTAACGAGGCTCCACTCATTACCTGTATTAATGGCACCCCGTTTTAACTCATCAGTATAAAAGACACCTGTCCACAACCTCAGTCAGTCACACTCCAAACTCCACTATGGCCAAGACCAAACAGCTGTCGAAGGACACCAGAGACAAAATTGTAGACCTGCACCAGGCCGGGAAGACTGAATCTGCAATAGGTAAAATGCTTGATGTATAGAAATCAACTGTGGGAGCAATTATTAGAAAATGGAAGACATACAAGACCACTGATAATCACCCTGGGGCTCTGTGCAAGATCTCACCCCGTGGCGTCAAAATGATAACAAGAACGGTGAGCAAAAATCCCAGAACCACATGGGGGGACCTAGTGAATGACCTACAGAGAGCTGGGACCATGGTAACAAAGGCTACTATCAGTAACACAATGCGCCGCCAGGCACTCAAATCCTGCACTGCCAGACGTGTCCCCCTGCTGAAGCCAGTACACGTCCAGGCCCGTCTGCGGTTCGCTAGAGAGCATTTGGATGATCCAGAAGAGGACTGGGAGAATGTGTTATGGTCAGATGAAACCAAAATAGAACTTTTGGGTAGAAACACAGGTTCTCGTGTTTGGAGGAGAAAGAATAATTAATTGCATCCAAAAAACATCATACCCACTGTGAAGCATGGGGGTGGAAACATCATGCTTTGGGGCTGTTTTCTGCTAAGGGACCAGGACGACTCATTTGTGTGAAGGAAAGAATGAATGGGGCCATGTATCGGGAGATTTTGAGTGAAAAGCTCCTTCCATCAGCAAGGGCATTGAAGATGAGACTTGGCTGGGTCTTTCTGCATGACAATGATCCCAAACACACAGCCAAGGCAACAAAGGAGTGGCTTCGTAAGAACCATTTCAAGGTCCTGGAGTGGCCTAGCCAGTCTCCAGATCTCAACCCCATAGAAAATCTGTGGAGGGAGTTGAAAGTCCCTGTTGCCCAACGACAGCCCCAAAACATCACTGCTCTAGAGGAGATCTGCATGGAGGAATGGGCCAAAATACCAGCAACGGTGTGTGAAAAGCTTGTGAAGAGTTACAGAAAACGTTTGACCTCCGATATTGCCAACAAAGGGAACATAACAAAGAATTGAGATGAACTTTTGGTATTGACCAAATACTTATTTTCGACCATGATTTGCAAATAAATTCTTTAAAAATCAAACAATATGATTTTCTGGTTTGGTTTTTTTCCCCACATTCTGTCTCTCATGGTTGAGGTTTACCCGTGTTGACAAATACAGGCCTCTGTAATATTTTCAAGTGGGAGAACTTGCACAATTAGTGGTTGACTACTTATTTGCCCCACTGTAAATAAAGTGTTTGTGTGTACCCGTTATTATTTATTGATTTTAATTAGTCACGGCAGAACAAGCTAGCTACGTAAGCTAAGACTAATATCCGTTTTTAGGTCTTTCTCAATATGTTAAATCGTTTTGAGCTGGTGTGCTCATTGTTTTTTGTTCAAAGATCTACTATTCAATTCATAATATCGGTCACCGATAATTATCGGCCGATAATGGCAATTATGACGTCACACAGATAATCCAGATAATAAAAAAATTCAACCGATAATGCAATCCGATAATTATATACTTGATTTAGTCTCCAAATGTGCGCAACCGAAGAATTCAGCACGCCGCCTCCTCAACCCCTCCCCTCTCTGAAGCCCCTGAGGGAGGAGGGGTTGAGGAGGCGGAGTTACACGACAAGAAGTCGTTGAATATTATATGGCGGCTGTTACTAAGAAAACGACGCTCTCGCCATCTGCGAAATATGTATCGTAGAAGTTCCACGAGGCATAAAGAAAGCGTCCTCATTCAAAACCACTAACCCAGCAGCCATTTAAAACTGCATCACAAAGATTTTTGGAACGAATACGAGACTGCTGTTAGCGGGAACGCTAAAACTATTGTAAACACTAACTAAGTTAAACTACAGGGCTTGTGACGATACAGAGTCGGGCTGTTTGGGAATGCAGCCGAAGGCGGGTGGTAAATTCGCATCTAAGGCTAAACACCGGCAAGACTGGAGACCGATAGTCGGCAAGTAGCCGTCTTCCGACGGAGCCTGCCGCTCTGGCCGGTCCGGCAGGCCGCCGCCTCGCCATAGGCGGGGCGGGCCGAGCCCGGTTCCCCGGCCTCGGGAGCTCCGGCGAACACCCCACCTCGGTTTCTCGAGCGTTCGCCCAGGGCGTGCGAGCAGAGCCAGGACCCGAATACGCTGCGGCGAACCGGCCGGATTATTCGGTACGAACGTAGCTGCCGCCGCCGAAACAAGACACGGTTTTTTCGAGCAGAGCCAGGACCCGAATACGCCACGGCGAACCGGCCGGGGCGGGCAGATTATCCGGTACGAACGTAGCTGCCGCCGCCGCCGAGACAAGACACATTTTTTTTTTTTATACCTAAATGACCCGAGAGCCAAAGCCCTGGATGAAAAAATAATGCAGTTTATTCGACCACCATTCTTCATGAAAAAGTGATGTCCAGTAAGCTAGCTTATCATGACGGTACAGTGGTTAGATGATAATTTAAACATGGAGAAAACTAAGTCAGCCAGTCAATAATGCATTCAGTATGTAAAATGACGAGCGGTCAGATGACTTTGTAACGCTGCCTTTATTTTCGGCTTGACAAAACTCAGGCACAAAACAACACACACGCGGATGCGAGCTCCAACTCCGTCCAAATAGTACTGCCGTGTATCAGTTTAGCTGCTGTAAAGCAAATGTCGTGAAAGCCGCAAATGTAAACAAAGCGCTGCAGAATGGGTACATGACATCTCGCTCTTTTGAGTTAATCATTTTCACAGTGTGCAACAAAGCATATAACATTAGCAATCACCTTTCAAATTATTTAACTTATTTCTCTGCTCAATTACAGTCACAGTAGATAATCAAATTCTTAAATCAATATTCTGTAGCCACAAATATTATTCAAAATCTTTCCTTCTTCCAAGTTTTTTTTTTTTTTTTTAAGTATAATAATGTATTGCTTAAAACAAGGCTGTTAAGATTATTTTCAGATAGCTTTTTTTCTTCCAAGAAATCTGAGAGAAATACACTTGAAGCGATGGCAGATAATTTCACTTACTGCCAATAGATTTACACTTAAAACTGACTAGTTTTAAGGAGGTGTGTTTTGCAGTGTATTAATGTTATATATGTTAGGAATGGCTTACTTTTAAAGGCATTTTTGTGCAACTTAGGTATTTACTCTGTAAGTAATTGTTGCCAAAGGTTTACCATTACACAATGTCAGACAATCTGTCATTATTTAGATGTTTGAATTGACGACTTGTTCATATTTTATGTTGAAAAAAAGAGCAATAAATTATATTTTTGCACAATAATATTTTCTTTTGTGTATACTTGAAAATTTTACATAAATCTTTTAATAGAATTATCGGCTTGACATTATCGGTTGGAATGAGGAGGAAATTATCGGTTATCGGTATCGGTTGAAAAATGTATTATCGTCCATCACTAATACATACATATATATACTATACAGTACATACTGTATGTATATAAATATATTACCTCTTAATAGCAAATATTTCATTTTCATTTATTTTAAGAAAATTTAATTTAAAAAAAACAAACAAAAATGGGGCGGGAGGAACTGTTCATGTTCTTCTGTAACATTTCAATAAAAGAAAAAAAACAATAATCTTTTTTTTTCTTTTTTTTAAATATTTGTAATGTAAATAAACTCTCACCAGATGGTGGGTGTAGAAAAGTAGGCAGATGGAGCAGTAAGGAGCCTGTTCACCCATTCTTTTATTGTACTCCCACTCCACCTGGTGGTTTGCAGGCCGACACTGCCACAGCTTCGTTAACGGCTTTGCCCATTCCTCTTTCTCCTCGTGGTCCATCGCCACATCTTGATAAATCTCTACATGGTGTATGGCAAGGAAAAGACATCAAAAACGGGTTATTAAACTAATAAAGTTGATAAAAATACTGTAGTGTTGTCCAATACTATCAGGTGGCCAATAATAACCACTAGGGATTTCCCGATCGCATATTTTTGCACACGAGGCTGAGTCCCAATCCAATACAAAAAAAAAGTTTTTTGAAGGGTTTTTATTTGAACCAAAGTTCCAAACATGTTACAGTACTGTACTTTTTACAGTATATATTTTTGTATCTTTTGGCAATGCCACTCTATTTTTGGATTATTATTATTATTTTTTTTTTTTTTTACTTTTTAAACTTCTAAAAAGTCACTATCGGACAACTCCAATAAAAACGCATCCTGTCACTCTTTCTGTTGTTAGGAGACAATGAAATCAGAGAATGCCAAATAGCAATATCTTATAAGTACCGTATTTTCCGCACTATAAGGCGCATTGGAGTGTAAGGCGCACCTTCAATGAATGGCCTATTTCAAAGCCGTTTTCATATAAAAGGCGCACCACATTATAAGGCGCAGTCGTAGTAGTAGTAGTAGTAGTAGGGTTGTGTTATGTAGGGCCAGGCAAAATGATCTTACACATTTGTAGGTTTAAAGAAAGCCAAATAAAGACCAAAAAAGTGATTTTATTTTTGAAAAGTACATATAATGCCATTCTGTTTTAAAAACTAAATCAGTCTACTGGGAGCCGTTATTATGGTGTTATTATTAATTAACATTAATGTTATTACTGCTGCCACATTTTCTTGAGTTCTGGCAGTGCGAGGCCCGCCGGTTGATTTTTGTTTTCATGCAGATCCAATAACTTGGTAACCCAAGTGCGATGCTTACTAGTCCAATTCATACTTCATAGCATTAAAAAAAACAAAAAACAATGGCATTATAAAGAAAAAAAAAACAGCATTATAAAGAAACAAAACAAAATGGCATTATATGTACTTTCGAAAATATAAACGCTTTTTTTTTTTTTTTTTTTTTTTTTACTTTATTTGGCTTTTATTAAACCTACAAATGTGTGAGATCATTTTGCCTAACCCTGTACATCCACTAGATGGTGCAGCACTACATGAATGTCATGCCATGATTAACCAATGTTGATCCGCATGTGGCGCATCGGATTGTAGGGCATACTGTCTGCTTTTGAGAACATTGAATGCATTTAGGCGCACCTTATAGTGCAGAAAGTGCACCTTATAGTGCAGAAAGTGTAGTTTATTTGAAGGAATTCAATGATATCTGGTCTACCTTCATCACTGTAAAGCTCCCTGAAGAGAGGGTGGTGACGTGGAAGCTTTCTGAGCTGCTCTTGTTGCTGCTGCTGCTGCTGTTGCTGCTTGGTGACCACTGACATACAGTAGGACTGGTCTTCTGACACCTGGTGGTGAAAGAGAATATTTAGCAAAGCACAATCTTTCTGTGGACAAAACCATCCGTTCTCATTCGAGTCACACGGGAGTTATTTAAACTGGGAAGACTGGCTGTGAATATAAATCTTCCAGTGCCAGACGGCGCTCGATGTCCAGTTCATTTTGACGGAGAGAGGCTGGTGGCGACCCCCCCAGTCAAAATGGATTGGAGGTCTAGTGTCGTCAATTGCAGCTAATGGGTTAAATGGGTGCCCTATAAGGGGTTAATCTATAGCCAATACTGGGTCTGGCAGAATTTAACTGAGAATAACTTCAGTCTTGGTCTGTCTTTTTGGGTTAAAAAATAAAGGAAAACGATTCACCCCGGTCCCCGTAAAGTGAAAGCAGGTGTCTTCTAATTTTCACACAACACATTAGTATTGCTCACAACCCTGCCAAATTTGAGTGATAAAATAGCCAGGCTGGTAAAATTGGCTTCAGAAAACTAAAATCTGTGTCCATTGACATGTGGACCCATGGCCCCCAGACAAATGGATACTACTTTATTCGGCATCATTGTTACGCTGATACTGTGTGTGTGCTACAAAATATGTAGTATGGGGCCATTCAAATAATGCAGTTACCTCTCCCAGTAGGTGAAACCTATAGAGGGCGGAGGTTATGTATTCAGTTCTGTATGTCGGTCTCTATGTTTGTGTTCAAAATACAGCAGACATGTCCAAAGTCCGGCCCGGGGGCCAAATGCGGCCCGTGGTCAAATTTCATCCGGCCCCCAACCTCTGTCATAAAATCAATAACATCTGACCCACGCACAGACTTAATAAATTGGTCAGCAGTACTGCTACCAGCATATGAAGTATCTTACGAACTAAATGCTGCTCCTCATTTACCCACGAAAAGGCAGCAGCATTCTAAGCAACATTACCTCGTGTGACCCTTTACCCAAATTTTTTAAAATGGCAACAATCAACAAAAAAGGAAAGTTGACTGCGATGGCTGGCGCTTCAAGGATAGGTGGAAATTGGACTATTTCTTCACAAAAATACGCAACCACTGTGTGCCTCATTTGCAAAGAGACAGTCGCTGTTTTAATTAAAAGAGTTCAATGTAAGGCGATATTACCACACAAGACACGCTGACATGTACGACAAGATTATAGGGAAGATACGTAGCGAGAAATTGAAGCAACTTGAAGCTAGTTTAATTTCACAGTAGCAGTATTTTGCAAGAGCCCGAGAGTCGAAAGAGAACGCCACAAAGGCTAGTTGCGAGATTTTTGAAATTATTGATTTAAAAAAATAATAAAGCATATGTGACACACAGAATGGCTTGCTAAAATTTGCTTAAATATATTGTTCTACATAAAGGACGTCAGCCAAGGTCGGCCCCCCACATTTTTACCACACCAAATCTGGCCCCCTTTGCAAAAAGTTTGGACACCCCTGAAATACAGTAACTCAAGAATAAATAAAGTTATTATTATCAAACCTGCAGGGTATGCTTGTAATATTAAATGCAAGAGGTGATTGAATTTTGGCGTACTGACGTCAAAGGTCACGAATCCACATGAATTTAGTTGCGAAGGTAAGGGTCTGCTCTTTGAGGAGTGCTTCTATAGTTACAAGATTTTTTTATTTAATTATTATTTTACGAGAGGTTTTCAAGTAATATTCCAAGCATGGTCCGAGAAAGAATGAGCAAACAACAACAACAACAACAAAAAAGACGACAATTCAATAAGGCATGTAGTAGTAATGAATCATAAATACAGACCTTTTTTTTGTTTTGGTTTTTAGGTATGTCCCAGTTGTTGATCTGGGTGGACTGTGGAATGCAGGTGGGATCAGCGTCGGCCTTCACTGCTGCATCCAGAACAACATAGACAGGTGTCGAAACACTTGGCATGTGGTCCTTCTCCACAGAATGTTCAGTCGGACCAGGCACCACTTGAATGGGAGATATTCGAGACTCAGGCAGAAATTCTCTGCTTCCCCCATCAGGTGACAATACAGGCTGGGGCTGTTGTTCTCTGGCGTAGCTGTGAACCTGCAGCATCTTATGAATCTGCTGTTTTTCCCGAGGGTAATTCTGCACTTGCAGGATATCTTTTTGAGTGAGAGTCCGATGGAAAAGCAAGCTGGCCACCCCCATTTTACGGGACTGCGTCCACGTTGGCGTCACCGTCAAATGACCGTTTTGGGATGAAAACGCAGGTGGACGAGTCTTGGTGTAGTGAGGAGTGTGCCCTGATTCACTGCTGTTTACACCCCTGTGAAACGGATCCACCAAAGTGAGCTTTGTCGGTGTGACGACCAACTTTGGGGGACCTGTCAATAGAATCAGTTTTTAATCAGTAAAAGGGATGAAAAAACGGTAAAGGGTTAATGTTCAATAACAATACCTTTATTCCGCTTCCCATCTTGTGGTGTCATACGTGGTGGTAAAAGATTTAATCTCGGACGCTTAGCATACAGCATCATTTCGTCATCAGAGTCTTTGGGAACAACCTCTTCGGGTAATTCCAGACAAACCCGGTGTCTCTTGGTCTCAATTCGATGAAGAGGACTAGAACAAAAAAATGCATTTAATTAAATTGGGACACTGGAAGATTCCGCCTAACCGTGACAATACAGAGCATGTGACAAACCTCTTCCGCTCAATATCATCTGCACCGCAATCCAACAAACAACTGCTATTATTGTGGACCATATCAAAGGAATCGCCTAGGAACTCTTTGGCCTCTGGCGTAGGCCGGGAGTGGTCGATGGGCACTGTATCTCGCCCTGCCAACCACTGTTCATAACGTTCTGGTTGGAATTTCTTGACAAACACATCCATGGAGATTTTGACCATGTCCTTGCGGCACGAACACTGACAGGGGGAAAACACGGAACAAGAATTGAATCACCCAAAGCTTCAACTTGGTTGTGCTATTTATTGATTCTCACCAAAACTGCTTGTTTGCCATACTCGATCCACCGTTGTGTGGCAAAGTTGGTGGATTCAGCACAGTTGAATCCATGGTTGAAACCGGCATGATAAGCATAGGGAAAAGTAACCATAAACTCTCCAGCATATTGGGTAATCTGAGAGGTACAAAAAAATAGAATTGAGTTACTTCAGCACCGGGCGAGATAAAATTGACACTTTTCATACCTTTTCAAACGGAATCCCGTATTTCTTCAGTATAGAAGGTGATATCAGCGTCATTTTGTGCCGCAAAAAGGCTTCACAAGTTTGAGCACTACCGGAGAAGAAACCTACAACATAACAATGTAGGACGATTAGGATCCCCGTTTAAACGAGTAGACAATATTAATTTGATATTAATTAACTTGTACCTTGAGCCAGACGCTCAAATCTTCTCCCGTGCTCTGGTGGGACACAGTACCTGCAGACATTCAAAGTTTCTTGACATTCAAAGCTGATAATGTAACTAGGGCTGCAGCTATCGAATATTTTAGTAATCGAGTAATTGACTGAAAATCCTATCGATTAAACGAGTAATCGGATAAAACATATTTTTTAGGTAAAGAGCAATTATAAATATACATGAGAAAACAAGACATTTCATCTAATATTGAACCATTTTCAGTCAATCAATGTCTTTAATTTCAATGTACTGTACATTGTTGAAAACAGCCAACAATTGCCTCTCAGATGTGACTAGAATAAAAAAAAGACCAATTCACTGCTTTCACTCTAAAAACTTTTAGATCTTATAAAAATATATATATATTTCTTACCTAAAATGCCATTACGCTTGATAACACACATCACTTAAAAGTTAAGTGTTTTTCCCACGTGTTTCAATTGAATTTCCATTTGTGTCAAGACATTTTTTAAATTCTAGTTAAGTTTTAAGTTAGTCCAAACTGTAAGTCCTGATAGGATTTTGAATTTTTGCAGTGTTCAAAATAAATGTATTGTAACATATCAGGTTATAATATGGCAGTGATATTTGCATGCGTTCCTGAATGCACCGAGTGACGTGCGGGGGGTGAGGGAGGTGCGGGAGAGCGAGAGACGTGCCTTCCTGTTGTTGTTGTCGTTCCACAAGTTCGCAAAAAAGAAATAATTGCAACCTAATGAAGCGGGTGACTCTTTGTCAACGTTACAGTATGATACCTGCTGTATTAGAGCACATTAGGGACCAGTGCTACTTGGTGTTTTATCCAGCAATGACTACTGAGCTAAAATTGACAGTTAGCTTGATCATATTTTCATTTTACACCCTCATCACTCTACAGCAGGGGTCCCCATCTGCCGGGCCGCGGACCGGTACCGGTCCGTGGCACATTTGCTACTGGGCCGCACAGAAATAATAATTAAATAACGACCGCATTCTGGCCGAATTAACCCTGTGCCCCTGCTTAACACACCAATATCTCTGTCTACTCTAGATATAATACTACGGGATAGATTACAATGGTGTCATAGAAGTCCATTGATTGGACGGCTAGTAGTACATCTTGTTTGTGCATATAATATCCTCGATAATAACGTATTACTAGGCCGCGGGCGCAGCACATTTGTTCCCGGAAATAATTAGCCCCCACACGAGCGAAGATAACTGGAAAACAGACGTCTTTGGAGATATTTTTACGGCGAAAAGGGCACCTGACGAGCCTACAACCTCAAAGACCCACGAACTGCGAAGGAGTGGATTCGTGACCCGTTTGCGTATAACAGAGAGGTCGCAAATGACGGCGACCTTATTGAACATACATTTGAGACAACAACTCTACCGAGGTTCTGAATTAAAGTCATTCTGGAATATCCTGACATCGCGACAAGAGCATTGAAAACCTTGCTACAATTTCCAACATTGTATCTTTGTGAAGCGGGCTTCTTAATTAATGTTTAACGACAAGGCGAAGTCGTTAATGGTGAGCGTGGTGTGCAGCTGTTGTGTGCAGCTTACATGGCAGGATGAATCTGAGAACTTTTCTCCAAGTCCTTCCATGATCAAACGTAAGTTAATATTCCTTTCTTTCAAGAAAGTTTGTGTTGTGATTACTTTGGAATCGCTGCATTTGCGCATTTTGCGGCTATGTTTAACGTTATGCGCAGAACCACATCGTTGCAATTTTTGATGGGTTGCAAAATTTGTCAGAACACCGGTCCGTGAAAAAAAAGACCCAAATAACACCGGTCCGTGCTGCAAAAAAGGTTGGGGACCCCTGCTCTACAGCACTATGTTTTCACAGATTAAATAAAGCCTGTATGTAAGACACGTTAGCCACGCATCGACAGTGGTCTTAATAGAAACCTAGCCCTCCGCAGGGCTAAGATTACGTGAGCGAGTGACAGTAACGTTAATCTTATTTATTAGCGATGAGAATTGTACTGCTTTAAGATGGCGGCTGTTTCCTAACACCGCTGACTCTTCATTTCGCATCTAGTTCAACATACATGTATATCACATGTATGTTGAACTAGACTTTGAGACGCATCAGATGCTACCTGCTACCACCGTAACATCATGCGGACTAATTTTTAGCAACGTCGGCGTAGTTTGGAGCGGCTGTCGGCTGCAGAAAGGTTTTTTATATTTTTGTATTGCTTCCTCCTCTACGCACGTGACATCAGTGCGTTGTCCCGCATTAAAAGTAGTCCGGGCAAAACATGATGCTTAGAGCTGGCAAAATTAAACGATTCCTCGAGGTGAATAAAATTACTAGGATCAATTTTTAAACTCGAGTTACTTGAGTTCCTCGAGTATTCGTTTCAGCTGTAAATGTAACTGCAAACGTGTTAAATTTTAGGGTGTATCAAACAATAACATTCATCTCATTTGTTTATATAACATTCGCCAATACAGGGTTTACATCAGTGCTTTATACCTCTTGCATATATTAGAACCGCTTTGTAACCACGTATACCGATCTGGTTGAAGAGCACAATGGTGACACCTTGCGGTGCTTATGTAGAAAAAAACCTGCCCCAGCTCTCTGCCATTGCACTGGATTGAATTGTATTTTTGTTTGTTTGTTAAAACTATATATCAAGACTGGCTTTTCGTAACCCTACATTTGATTTAATCACGCGTCATCGCGTCCTGCACACATATCATCTTTGAAGCCTCGTCACGTTGTAATTGCGTCCACCACGTGCCGCTGGTTGGTCTCGTTTGAAAGTACAGAAGTTGAGGTCCACGCTCGTTTTTACTTAAAGTAAATGGACCAAGTAAAATGGGAGATAATGTCATTTGAGTTTTATAGACCTCATAAATAAACATTTAAACGCTGCATGGACCATGTGTTTATGTCCGTATTTCCACCATTTCTTGTCCTTTTTCAAGGAAAGCACCACAAAAAACTACATATCCCAGGAGCCACTGTGAGGTCACAAAGGAAAGACAAAATGCAAATTTTTTTAATATATTGCCAAGCAAGGCGCCAAATAACGAGAGCGAGGTGAGGTAGCGAGTGACAGCTGGTTGGAATGAGTGCCGAATGAATCAAAAACCAGATTCAGGGCAAGAAATTGCGTTATTTCATCAACCCGAGGAAGAGGATGTGCCAGATTTGTCGTCGTTTTTTTTGGATGAGACGGCGAGTGAGACAAGTGATAACAGTGCGCAAAGAGAGGAAGGAGGACCGACACCCCGTGGAAATGAGGGCTGTGTGACGTAGCTCCGTGTCTTGTTCCAAACTGAGTGGCATGCCTGAAGAAATTGGATCGAACTGGTTTATTGTAAATATTTTTAAAAACACTTTTCTTCCAATGTTATTTTTTTTCCACAATCAATCTTTTCAATTTGAAAATAGATGTATGTGTTCGTGAAACTTGATTGTAAGTATATAGCTTTGATAAGGTGATGGGTGCAATACCCAACCCTACAACAAGATATCCACCCTTTTTGTGTTATATATATATATACACTAGTATATAACACATCCACATACAATCTATAACATTTTCACTATTTTGCACACTGGTACCTCGACTTACAAAATTAATTGGCTCTGGAAGTAGTTTCATAACCTGAAAATTCCGTATGTAGGGACGTGTTTTCCATGTAAATGCCCTACTCCAATCCTAGCCTCCCAACATTTAGACATAAATCTTTTATAATGCATAAAAATGCATCAAAACATGTAACGAATACATGTTACAATTAAATTTTTGCACAATAAACACAAAATCACAGTTGTGCATTATGTAAAAAAACAAGAATAAAGAATTAAAGTTAATATACTTATGTAAAGCTTTTGGAACACGAGGGGCAAATAAAGAGAACGCACGGATACACACATATAAATACACTAGAGGTCCTTCTTAGCCAATTGGATGCCAAAAGTATTTTACGTTCAGCAAACTCTGGGAGTCCCAATTACCAGCCATACTGTATTTTTGCATTTCTTATCCTTATTTTTTTTTCTGAACAAGAGGCAATATTTTACCGTTGAGGCGTGTTTTAACCTGAAAATTCTGTATGTAGAGACGCTCGCCTATGAAAAATGCCTATGACCATACCTGTTGTTTTTGTTCAATTTTCAAATATAAAACTATTGGGTTTTAATTTTTTTCTGTTGAATGTTTCTCCTAATAATAAATGAATAAATACTATCGAGCTTCAAAATAGTTCGTTGCGCATGTTTGGTTGGCAATTGGACATCTATATTAGATATTTTGACTTTTTTTTGTTTTGTTCATTTTGGGTCCAAAATGTTGATTATAATTGGTCAGTGACAAAAACAACAGTTTGGAAATGAATGGTATGGTGTCCTGAAAAAACAGGGACCCAACCAGGCCATTGTGGACAATGTTTTTCTTTGAAACATAAAAGGCAACATCAAAGCAAAAATCAGACAAAGTAGGACTGGACGTTAAAGGGTTAAGTATAGACATGTGCCGGTTACCGGTTTCACGGTTTACCGTGGTGTGAAAACGTCGCGGTTTCAAAACCACTAAAATTTTCCGGCAGACCGTAGTACGGTATTCGCCATTTTTCATGTGTCAAAAATGCACCCAGAAATGGCGTGGCGCGGCAGCGCTCACCCCCTCCCATTTGTTGCTGTGTGTGAAAGTGACTATCGACTAAACAGCCAGCGAACCCTAAACAAATACTCCAAACATAAGGCGTTCTTTTCTTCAATTTATTGAGCTCTCAAATCGTGGTAAGTGGAATATACAAAATGAATACATTTAAAACGTTGTACAATTGTATTTTTCCATGTGTGAGTAGCTAAACAGATTAGCACTATGAAAAAGTTCGCCAAACACAAAACACATATTTTCCTTTGAAATTCGATATACAAACTAACTAAAAGCTTATAAAAGACGAATGCTAGCCTAGGCTTAGCTGGGAGAGCAACTTCGTCGAGTGTTAGAGCCGCAGAGTGAGAAAACAAGCTTGATTCGCGTGAATGAAGGGGGAAAAAAGGCATAGCATCAAAGATCGTTAATTGAGGAAAGATGATCTTGCTCTAAGCACAAATTCACGTTCGCTGGATCAAGGATGGTCTCACTACCAATAATTTTTTTTTTTTTTTTTTTAGATGAATCCTTTCCACAACAATATTTACATTTTAACTAACTTATACACTTTTAACTAACTTATTAACTTTTGAATTCTTTGTTCTTTCTAACACAAAGGCATGACATCATGTAGACTAGAGTTGACACAGTGATGAAAATGGCGAAACTTCACTTGAGCTTTTCAATCCTCCAAAAAATTATGCAGTATAAATTTTAAAAAATTTTATTCAGAAGAGTTTTTACTTTTTTTTATAGAAATTATTCTGTTCTTGCTCTAAACTTGAGCAACTTGAGCTGTGACTGTGGGTATAGTCTACGTTATATTTTGATTTTATTTAAAATATTTGTTGTTTTTTTTATTGATAATTTATTTATTTTAACAATACATTCATATTCCAATTTGCAACTATGTTCTGGAAAAAAAAATCCTGTTCAATGGAAAACGTTTTTTTTTTTTTAACCCATACATCTCAAAATAACACATTTTGGAGCTATAATTGCAATACCGTGATACCGTGAAACCGCGGTATTTTTGCTCACGGTTATCGTACCGTCAAAATCTCATACCGGCACATGCCTAGTTAAGTAATGTAGATAAATGGATTGCAATAACAAGTAATAATTTCAAAATTCTTGTCAGCTTAACTCGACTATTTATTTTCCAGAAACATCGGGGGCCCACCGGTGGGCTTCTCTTAACACCACGCTTTGCAAGTTTTCTGGGGGGGGAAACCATGCAATAGTATCTCTAAACTTACCAGGATTTGGGCTCTCCGAAGTGCAAGTAATTGATACTGTAGAGGTCCATGTCCTCAGTATGCCATGCAAAGGTGGTCTTCCACATGCCAAAATATAAGTAGGGTGTATTAACACCCTCAATGGTGATACCGCTGTCTGATTCCACAGTGTCCAAAATTGTGTTTAGATGACAAATGTTCCATTCTTTGACTTCCTGGTGGAACACACAATAATATAAGAATTAGAATAAGATGTAGAGTAAGGAAAAGGAAACGCATGCATCAAATTAGCAACACTTCATCCATATACACCTTTTGCAGGTTATCACTTGAACAGACAAACCATCATCATTTTGTTTGAAAATAAATAAATAAATCCAATATATTTACCGGATTGTATAGACTGCCGCCGACATCAGCCCCATATATAGGAGGATTAAAGGTCACATTTTTCCAATACTTCCTTTCCAGTTCATCAAAATCATCATAATGAGGGCTACAGAACCTGAAAAAAAAAGAATAAATTTTAAATTTACAAATAACGATAATCACATTATTAACAAGTCATAACACAAAAGTTAGTCTTACTTGTCACTGTTTGCAATCTTGCGGAACTCTTTAACAGACATGGATTTTTTCTGAATGTTGTACTGAGTAAAAAGACCTGACTGGCCCGTCACCACTTGCTGAATGGGTGCAGGAATAACCAAATCATCTATATCGTCATATGACTGTCTGGGCTTCCATTCCTTTGGTGGGACCACCTAGAAGCGGTGGGGGAAAAAAAAAAAAAAAAAAAAAAAAAAAAAAAAAAAAGATTATGGTCTCATATTATGGTCTCATCTCAGAAGTGCTTTTTTGTCATTAAATGTGATTATCACTTGCTTTGCTAATGCATTAAATGGTTACTGAACTAATCACTGTCACTTGAATGCAATTGTTGCGCCACCGGTCAGCAAACAGTACATACTTTAGCCAGTCCTGCTTTGTGTGCCCCCTGCGACTCCATGTAGGCGACATAACGGCTGAAATTTTTGAACTCTTCAGCAGTAGGGTAAAAGGTCATAATCCCCTTGGAGCCATGGTTTTGGGGTGCCGTGTCTGACGCCATCCCAAAATCGACAAAGACTCCTGTGGACTGGTGAGAGAACAGTGGTCACAGATGGAAATATCTCAATCAAGGGATGCACTAATACCGGATTGGTACCAGTGTTGATTCTGTACTTCTCTACCCACACGAGAGAAAAAAACTTGAAACACAAATATAAATTGCAATAGATTTTCAAGAGTAATTCCTGGCTAGTGTTGGGCATCGAGCATCAACGGGATCTGGGACTAAAACCACGGTTCGCCTGAAACCGTTCCAATTTTTTAAAAATTTCGATTCCAAGTTTCGATGCCCTGACTGCCGACAGGAGAAAATACCTACCGAACAAGTGGCTAATTTTGCTTAGAACAAAAATGTGCTGCTTCACTTCACATAAATGACAACAAAGTAACAGAATAAACACACCGAAATATCAGACCCTCAGTTAAAACGTGCAAACTTACAGATTTTGTTTTATCAAGGGTTCCCAACGATTTGTAGTGTAAAGGAGGTGTGTAGCACTCTGTAAACCTCAATGATTCTTTTCCAACTAAAGTAGTAAGTTATTTTTGCCTATTTCTTCCAGAATGTCACCACTAGGGGAAGCCAAGCACACATAGGCAAACCAGAGAAAAACTGTACAGTCCTGAGTTACAATAGTGATATCTTGTGGACGGATGAACAATATATCAGTTTAGAAAGATATCAAACTTAAAAAGTAGTCATTTTAAGATCAAGGGACAGAACACTCCCCGCCTGACATTTGCAGGATGTCAGCCCTTAACGAACTTGTAGAAATACCACCTAAAACAAATGGTGAAATACAATAAATGCCTGCAGCATAAGACACTCTAAAACATAAGCAAAATTATATGTGTAAATGTTTTCCCCGTGAGCTTTTGAAAAATAAACCTCTTTGTGAAAGTGCACTCCTGTGGAAAGAAATCGAGAGTTACTTCTGTAACTAAGGTTCTATGAATTCCGGATGACCGCCAGAGGGCGGTGCTTAGCACCTGGATATCTACGTGTGCGCAGCACAAAGGTCGAGAATAAAATGACAACAAAGTCACGCCAGTGGGCGTGACCTGGGTGACGTCACAGACCAGTATAAGGCACACGCTCACCCAGCACTAGGTCCTTGTCGGAATGTAATCGCAGGGAGTCTGAGTGACAGGAAACTCTGGCCACAAAATCACGGCGCGGAGCGAAAACACTCACAGCCGAAGCAGTGTCCAGAGCAGAAAACACTTGCGGAAATATGTAACCGAACAAGATTCGGAAAGCGATATTCCAGCTGCCGCTCGCAGCCTCAGGAGGACGTAACCCACGTAGCTCCAACCAAGTCGGTTTCGAGGCTTCCGGCAAGCGCGGAAATACGACCTTTGCTGATGCGAGAATGTAGAAAAGCAACTAGTGCTGGGTGAGCGTGTGCCTTATACTGGTCTGTGACGTCACCCAGGTCACGCCCACTGGCGTGACTTTGTTGTCATTTTATTCTCGACCTTTGTGCTGCGCACACGTAGATATCCAGGTGCTAAGCACCGCCCTCTGGCGGTCAGGAGGAATGAAATAGAATTCATCATATTCAAGTTCAAAGACTGGTATTTATATACAAGTTAGAAATAGCCCTGTGATAAATTAATAGCAAAGTTAATTGAAGGTTCATATAATTTAAAAAACAATCGAGAAGAAATTAATATTAACTAGGCAATTTTTTTACCCTGCCTATGAAAAGAATCTGAATCGAAACGTGGAATCAGAATCCGTTCAAATTCAAACGATGCCCAACACTATTCCTGGCTGATCGTATTGTGCACTTTGCCAAATTAGTATTAATGTAAGCTGCTTCTTTAGTGATATTGTGACATATTTCAATCAATTAACAAGACTGAATAAACTAGTATTTTTCGTACATAGAAAATACAGCACAAAATAACGTATGTAATAAATCAAAAGTCATGACCCATAAAATACCCCAAAATCAACGGGAAGTAACTGAAAATCAACAGGTAAATGACATTAAATAGCCCAAAATTACCTCATTGCCTGGCATTGGCTGCCACTGAGGGCCATAGACGTTCAATTCGTTTGAAGTGGGACAATTCCCAGTTCAAATGTACTGGACGTCTACAAGTGATAAATGCATTCCAATTCCAGGCAGAAGCTTGTTTTTCTGTTCAATTAATTTTTTGTAGAATATCCTAGAATGATTTCCTGACCAGTTTATCGACAATATTTTTATCACCATTGTTATCGTGAGCTTTGTATCGCAAATCTTATCGTATCGTGAGCAAGGGCGTAGTTTTGCATAGGGATGGTAGGGACATAACACTACTTTTCAGGACGCTCAAATTGTCTCCACCAACTTTTAAGCAACATTGTTTGTATTATATAATGACTTCAGTTATATACTGTAGGTCATTTAGATTGTCTTCATATATGTTGTAAGGATTGAATTGGCCCTGCCATTATTATGTGAATTACTTTCATTATATTCAGACTTAAACTGACCCCTTTTCAGTTGTTGAATGTGTCAGTCCATTTTTTTCCCCTTCAAACGCACATGTGATTGGCTGATGTTGCCCCCCCACACACACACACACCCACGCGTTCACTGCCCCACGACACAAATACAATATGCCGCCTCCTCCGCCCCCTTCAAAGACCAGGGTAGACCAGAACATTAGAATTTCCCCCCTCCTAGCAGCAGCCACTGTAAGCAATATCAATGTTGTGGAGGTGGGGAACACACCACTAATTTTGCTTCAGTAGTAGACCTGCATCAGAGTTAGCATAACGTTAATCTGTGTGACTATTCCGAACTCGAGTGGGAAGCTGCTTTTAGAGAAACATCCTATTACATGTGTTTTCTACTGTTAGTGTTAATTAAACTGTGAGAAATGTAGTGAACAGAGGTTCTCCTTAATTTTCATTATATTTATGTGGTCTTAAACCAGCCCAATGAAGCTTTAATTTTATTTTTTGTTAAATTTGGCTGTGCTTGTGGACAAAAGCAGTAGTGTTTTACCTGAAGGAAGGGTCCATTTTTATTTATTTTTGTTATACATGAACATGTTTTTTTCAGTTATGGTGTATTTTATTTATTTAGTTACACAATGTCGAGTGGTCTTAAGACAAATGTTTAATTTTTGCATTCCTGGATAGTTAAGAGATTATTAACAGGTTTGTATTTATAGTGTATGTTAATATAATTTATGTTCAAATATTGCAATTTAAATTTGCTAATAAAATCCAGACATTTATTCTGGAAGTTTTCAAAATGTTTCTTAACTAGTTTTTGAAAACTAAGGTTTGAATCGAACGGCGTATCACCTGAACCAACACATATATGTACTGCAAAAACACACCACCTTAAAACTAGTTAAATTCCCTTGTTTTCCGTTTCAAATCTACTAGAAATAAGTGACATGATTTGCCAGTGCTTCAGGTAAGTAAATTTTATTCAGATTTCTTGAAAAAAGAAAAAATAGCTGGCTGAAAATAAGCTGTACACTTATGTTAAACAAAAAGTATGTTTAATCTTTAAAAAAAAAAAAAAAAATTAATCCTTAATTCAACAATAGATATTGTTCAAAATATTATTTGAAAGTATTTTTTTCTGAATTTTGGTGAAAAATGACCAAATTTTAGATGTCAAGCTTAATAAGAACAAGTACTACTATTTACTTAATTTAAATGGAATAATCTGATGTATTAATCCGTTACTCTTTAACACTTAAAACGAGATGGAGAAAATTATTCGACTAGATTTAAGAAAAAATATCAGATTACGACGTTATAAATTTGTAGTGTGAAAGTTAGAATAAATCAATATAGATTTATTTTGCATTACATTCCATTATTTTGCCTATCAATTAATTAGGTTTGTATTTGTGAGAAATGTAGCCCTGACCCCCATTCACTCAATCTGTTTGGTCTTATTCACGTCCTGTCCCCAGCAAAAACTGTACATGCAGGTTATGCCGTTATATCGTCCCTACCAATATTGAGACCAAACCTACGCCCTTGATCGTGCGGTACCGAGAGGTTCCCACTCCTAATAATAATAAAGCAAGTCCATCATTGCTCTAGTCCACAAAAATGTTTGATGTTTTAAACATATGCTTTCCATAAAAAGAATAGTGACAAAATTTTAGTTTTTATTATCCATCTCTCTTATTATGTCCTTAAATTATGAATCATCAACAACATTTTGGGTGTCTGTTACAGCATGGAAGATATTTACCAATTAAAACAAAACCAAAAAAATGATATATTTTTCCAAATTAGTTTACCATAATTGATCGAATGACAAAAAATGAGCTATAACGTTCTTTATATTTTTCGTATAGCGGAGCTGAGCCTTGGGTGATTGCTTCGACATGCGTCTCTTTAAATCGACCCGAGCAATCGGCTACCGTTAGCACATATGCTATCTAGTTATCCTTTACGCATTAATAAAACACTGCGCGCTCACAACAACGAACCACATTTGTTTCCATCGGGTTTTAATATCACCGCATCGCACATTATTAGACAAGATTCCTGCAACGAATAAATTGGTAATACTACCACTAAAAAGCCAGACAATACAGTAGACACCTGACAAGGGATGCGACTATTTCGAGGAAACCAATTTCCTCCCAGTATCATTACGTTAGGTTGGGCGGACATGCCCTGCGAATATTGGCCCTTTCCTCTTATAAGAACCAACTCACTGTCAAATTGCAGCTGCACCTACCTAATAAGTGCAATTTTCCTACTTTAGGATGAATTTCTAATTTACAATAAGTCACGCATGGTGCAGAAATTATCCAGCACCACATGCGACCACAAGCGTTGAGCTGTCGGAGCAAATCGGAACGACCAAAGCTAACGTATTAGCATTTCGACTTCTTGCTTCGCCTCGCGCCAAGAGAGCACATAACCACCCGTTACTGACCTCTTACTCCACCCAGGCAAAATAGTCGTCACTTGAGATGTTTAAACTCGTTAATCAACAAATCACGCGGGGAAAGACATTCGGGAGAGCGGCCAGTTTGGCAACTGAGGACGCTGTGAGTGGAACAGCAGCCTCCATTACCTCCGTTACGCACGCACGTCGGATGTTGTTTACCACAGCACGCACAGGCACGTACAACCAATCGGAGAACGAGTCTACGCATTACCAGAAGAGTGCGCTGTAGAGCCTTGCTAATGTAAAACAATTACGATACTGCACTGTACAATAAACCTATATCATCTATAAATAAAGCACCTATTTACACTGTTACTGTCACACTTTTATTTTTTCAAATGAATTGGAAGGTTGGAAATTAGGATTTCTATTTGAAATGATAATTTTCTCCTTCAAACTTGGCTTTTATCAAAGAATGCTCCTTTTGCAACAATTACAGCTTTGCAGAATAATGACAGACTAGCTGTTAATTTGTTGAGGTAATCTCGAGAAACTTCACTCCACGCTTCCAGAAGCACCTCCCACAAACTGGATTGGCTTGATGCGCACTTGTTGCGTACCATACGGTCAAGCTGCTCCCACAACAGCTCAATGGGTTTGAGATCTGTTGACTGTGTTGGCCACTCCATTACATATAGAATACCAGCTGCCTGCTTCTTTCCTAAATAGTTCTTGGATAATTTGGAGGTATGCTTTGGGTCATTGTCATGTTGTAGGACGAAATTGACTCCAATCGAGCATTGCCCACAGGGTAGGGTGACCATATTTTGATTTCTAAAAAAGAGAACACTCAGCCCAGCCTCAGCCCGGCCTCAAGATACTTGAATTTTACTCGAAGTTCACTCAAAGATGCCAATATCACTTTAATATATTTAAAGTGTGCCCCCTCACTCTGGATGGAAAAATGCAGTTTGAAAAAAAATAATGACTTAAAAAAAAAAAAAATATATATATATATATATATATATATATATATATATATATATATATATATATATATATATATATATATATATATATATATATATATATATATATATATATATATATATATATATATATATATATGTATATATGTATATATGTATATTTAAATATGTATATATATATATACATATATACATATGTTCATATATAATGCAGACCCATAGAAATGTAGTCCAGTCAATACACATACACACAGTAGGCTATGTGCCAACTAAACATTTTTATAAACTACTATCACGACAATTGTCCTTGACAAATTGTTATTCCCATTCAATTGATGTTCTCATTCAATGTTCTAGATTGCACACAAACAAAAACCGAAATAAACTGACAAACTATTCAATCAGCATGTTTCCAAACGTAGCAGTTCAAAACTACGTTTCCCATAATGCCTAGCGCGGTTTAGCTTACTAATAGCTAGCTGAGGGAAAAATCAAACTTTGCTATAAAAGTTTGCAATCATCGGCAGCGCGCCGATGCGACACCAAACGGGATTTTACAGTCAAAGCTCAGACAGAAGTCAACAGTTGCCATTATATACGTATTTATCATTAAAAAAAAAAAAAAAAAAAAAAAAAAAAAAACTTTAGGCATTGTGGCCAAATCGTCAACCCAGTAGATGGCGGTAATGCCTCATGATAGGGGTAAACTGACAACAAAAACAAGAACTACTACTTCCCTCCATTTTCATAGGAGCCATGTCAACTGCTGCCACCCAGCGGTTGGAGGGATTCTCTTCAAATTGGTCCCGTGAATAAAACTCAAAAAATTCATAAAAACCGGACATTTTTCTGAATTTATAAAACCCGCCCGGACCACGAGGACACTACGTGAAAGTAGGACTTGTCCGGGCAAAAGAGGACGTTTGGTCACCCTACCACAGGGTACGGTATAGCGTTGCAAAATGGAGAGATAGCCTTCCTTATTTAAAATCCCGTTGACCTTGTACAAATCTCCCACTTTACCAGCACCAAAGTAACCCCAGACCGTCACATTACCTTCACCATGGTTGAAAGATGACATCAGGCACTCTTCCAGCATCTTTTCAGTTGTTATGCATCTAACAAATGTTCTTCTCTTTGATCCAAAGTCCAAACCTCTCAAACTATGATACGTCTGTCCATAACACATTTGCCCAATCTTCCTCTGTTCAATGTATGTGTTCTTTTGCCCATATTAATAGTTTCCTTTTATTAGCCTGTCTCAGATATGGCTTTTTTTTTTTTTTTTTTCCCTGCAACTTTGTCTTGAAAGCCAGAATCCCGGAGTCGTCTCTTCACTGTCGACTTTGACACTGGCGTTTTACGAGTACTATTTAACTCATTAACTCCCAGCCATTTTCACTGGAGCAAAGCTGTTGAGAGAAATTTGGAGGAAATGTTTTGTATTCATAAATGTGTCCTCAGTTGATGTTGAAATAATGTTCTTATTGCTTGTTATGATTGACATATTATCTTTTCGCCACAAGATGGCAGGATGGGACTTAATTGTCTAAAGTGCTACATTTATTACTTCTTTGTGTTTGACTTTGATGACTTTGATTTGTGGGATTGCCTGTATCCGCATGTCGGTGGAAATTAAACACGCCAAGTTTGGGCTAAAAGACAACTTATTCTCCGTCAATTCTTCCTACGAATGCAACGTTGAGCTGCAACCACCTCAACAGGTTATGGGCCCAGGAGTCATTCTAAGGTAAAGTCAGTTTCCACCGTGTAGAAGGTCGCGAAGGACAGCGTGCTCACGGACTGCTGATTAGCGGAAAAAAGCTAACAGGCAACATGGATCCACGAGGAACAAGTAGGTTACCTCGACTGGCATTTGACGGAGATGAAGCTAAATATGAACTCTGGGAAACTAAAATGTTGGGACATTTTCATCTAATCGGGCTAAAGAAGACAGTGCTGGTAGGACCAATCACTGAAGCAGAGAGAGAAAATGATGCAATGAAAAATGCGGACGCATATGCTGAAATGATACAACTTCTTGATGATAAAAGCCTTTCATTAATAATGAGAGATACGCCAAATGACGGAAGAAAAGCTCTGAAAATATTAAGAGAATATTATGATGGGAAGGGAAAACCCAGGATTATAAACTTGTACACCATGCTAACATCTCTTCAAAAGGGAAAAGAAGAAAGCATAGTGGACTACATAATAAGAGCTGAGACCGCCATCACAGCATTGCGAAATGCAGGTGAAACATTGGGAGATGGTCTACTTATCGCAATGGTCTTGAAGGGGCTGCCAGAAAGTTCCAAGCCATTTGCAGTTCATGTGGCGCATACTGATGAGAACATGACATTTGCAGAATTCAAAACCAAACTCTGAAGTTTTGAAGAAACGGAAAAGTTAAATGCAGCAGAAATAAGCGACAGAGTGATGAAGACTAAAGCAAGAGCTTCAAAGCAAACCACAAAAGCAAACGCTCGTGACCGGATCAAAGACGACACAGAGTTGGTGTGCTTCAAATGTGGTATCAAAGGTCACCGTGCAAAATCATGTCAACAAAAGACATGGTGTAGTTGGTGCAAAACGGACACGCACAAAGACACCACTTGCAGACGCAAGGAAACACCGGACGGCGCGAGAAAAATTGCTGAAGATGGAGATTCTGACTTCGTGTTCAAGGTGAGAGATGAACAGCCCGACACCAGGCGGCAGGATACACACAGCATCCGGGAACGAGGTCTGATAGTGCACACGGGAGCGACATCTCATATCATCACTGACGAGACCAAATTCAAAAGCTTCCAGGAGACGTTCAAACCAGAGAACCACAGCGTCGAGTTGGCAGATGGTACCAGGTGCAGTGGAGTCGCACTCAAAAGAGGAGATGCGGAGTGCTACCTGATTGACAACGGATGACATGATAGCTGACATGACAAAACCTGTAACAAAGTTAAAATTGAAGAAGTTTGACAGTGTTATTTTTGGAATTTGAAATTTAAAAGTTCATTTGGTTGTTAAAAAGGCCATCAACATGAGAACAAGTGGGGGTGTTGAGAGAAATGGTGGAGGAAATGTTTTGTATTCATAAATGTGTCCTCAGTTGATGTTGAAATAATGTTCCTATTGCTTGTTATGATTGACATATTATCTTTTCGCCACAAGATGGCAGGATGGACCTTAATTGTCTAAAGTGCTACATTTATTACTTCTTTGTGTTTGACTTTGATGACTTTGATTTGTGGGATTGCCTGTGAAGACAGCAATGAGAGAGGATGTATCCGCATGTCGGTGGAAATTAAACACGCCAAGTTTTGGCTAAAAGACAACTTATTCGCCGTCAATTCTTCCTACGAATGCAACGTTGAGCTGCAACCACCTCAACAAAGGCCCTTCGCTCCCGGCCGTTTTACTTGATTTTGACTGATTTTGCAAGGCCCACAGATAATTCTGTTCTATTGCTATATAAACGTGAAACCCACCACAAGAAAGATTAGACTCTCTTCTTTCAGCAGAAAAAAGTTAGTTCGTATCTTTTTCTATTCTTTAGAAATCAGCATTAGAAAATAGCTTAGTTTGAGCAATTTTCCAATTTCTGATGAAAAACAGAGAAATTGAGCTTTTTGTAAAAGCATAAATTTCAAACATAACTTTGACTTTAACACAGCTATTTTTCGCTTTTGTGACATCCCAAACATCTGAATAATGTTTATTTGTAAATAACATAAACAACAAGACAAATAGAGCTTTTGATTGCAAAGTAACAATTTATTTACACATCACTAAACTATTGAACTGTTGAACTATTTGCGCACATAACAACAGGGAAGGCTCTCGGCTGCTCCCGGTTGAGTGAGGTGGCTCCCAGTAATCTGGTGAGTCCGGATCAAGATCGGTCTCACTTTTTTCATCATCTTCATCGTTGGTTTCAACCTCGGGCTCAGGAGTAACACAACGTGAGCAGAACGCGTGTGGAACCTGACGCTGTTGTGGCCGTCACCGTCTGTCTCATCAAAATAGATTTTTGTGAATCCTTCTTTGACGATGGTTTCGTTTTCTTTTCAAAACACTCCTCCAGTGTTGTTTGCCTTTTTTCCCCGATCGTTCTCCACATTTTTCTCAAATTCTCGCGTGTCTTCACAAGATCCCTCCAACTTCTGTTTACTGAGTATTTTTCTTCACTTCATTTCTTGGCCAGAGATGAGTTCTTACGAAATGCGCTACTGCCCTCCAGTGGCCAGTTTTATTGCTTTAAATCTAGTTTTGAGCATTGTGCATTGCAGTTTAGGTGCAACAGAATGTAGAGATGCCTCTTGTACCAAAAAAAAAAAAAAAAAAAAAAAAAAAAAAAGTAAAAGATGTATAAATGCGTTTTTGGGACACTGAAACAATAAAAAAAATAGAACGTATTTATACATTTTTGGGAGCAAATGAGTTAATGAAGCTTCTAGATGAGGACCTGCGAGGCATCCATTTCTCAAACTAGAGACTCTTATGTACTTGTCTTCTTGCTTGGTTGTGCAGCGGGGACTCCTGCTTCTCTTTCTACTCTGGTTAGATCTTGTTTGTGCTGCTCTCTGAAGGGAGTGGTACACAGCGTTATAGGAAATCTTCAATTTCTTGGCAATTTTCTCTTATGGAATAGCCTTCATTTCTAAGAACAGATCGTCAAGTTTCACGTGAAAGTTGTCTTTTTCTGGCCATTTTGAGAGCTTAATCAAACCCACAAAGTTGATGCTCCAAATACCCTACTAGGTCAAAGGAAGAATAGTTTTATAGCTTCTCTAACCACCTAAACTGTTTTGAGCTGTGCCAACATAATTGCACAAGGTTTTCTAATCATCTATTATCCTTCTAAGGCATCTAGCAAGCACAATGTACCATTAGAACACTGGAGTGATGTTTGCTGTAAATGGGCCTCTTTACAAAACTACGTAGATATTGCATTAAAACCAGACATTTCCTGTTAGAATAGTCATTTACCACAGTAATAATGTATAGAGTCTTTTTCTGATTAGTTTAATGTTATTTCCATTGAAAAAAAACTGTGCTTGTCTTTCAAAAAGAAGGAAATTTCTAAGTGACCCCAAACTTTTGAACGGTAGTGTATCTATTTAAGAAAATGAAACCATCCCACGATTGTGAACATTTTTTATTTTATGCCAGAAAAGGCACATTCATACAGTGACTCTCATGGTGTCGATTGGCTATATAATGATATATGCATCCACATTCAAGCAGTGCATATCTTATGATTTCAATGAATAAATGCAAGTATAACATTAGCACATTTTGTTAATCACAAGAAGATATAGCACAATCACTTGACATTTATGCACACTTTTAGAGGATGAAATACATTTGCACCCTGTAGTCCATACAGTTTACTGACCTTCAACATCAAAATAGACATGTAGCACAGAACGTTACATCAGTAGCATTTCAAAAATTTGGGGAAGGGGGGGCTTGTATATATATATATTAAATTTAGTTCCTCTCAGTTCCACTTAATTCAAGTTGCATAAACTATGTTGTCAAAATGCATATACTGTACTGTATAACAGAGCAGCATTGTGTGAGTCCAGAATTGTTTGTTTGACTCATGTCTGATTTGAAGCACTGTACAACCAGTTTCAAAACCAACGTTTATTATTTTACACCTTCTGTAATAAGCCACAGTCAGCTGAGATTACTGTCCCACTATGAGACAAGGCAACACCCATGAATGAATGTCTTTGAGTGAGCGAAACGCTGAGATCATCCTTTCTTCTTCCCACTGACCGGGTGGACTGGTGAGTTTACGCGAGGCGAAAAGATGCAAGAGGTCCAAGTTGTTGTGATATTTCAGGATAAAAGGACAGTGGTGTCTTGAGATGCCAGGTTAACCCATTAACTGCCATTGCCGGCAGTCCAATTGATTTTGACTGGATAAATAAATGGCAGTAATAAAATAGCCATTCTTCGCAGAGGATAAAGAATATACCTCTTTGAAGTTGGGTTACTCGTTTCTCATGGCAACGACGTATAGCTATAAGTGAACTGAATGGGTTAAGATTACTATTCAGCTTTTGGGTTGTGGACACATGCAGGGCCTCAATACTTTCTTTTAGAGCCTTTAAATATCGGTATTACAAAATACTGAAATTAATTTGTTCATATTGATTTATGTACATACAGCAAGTGTTTTAAACCCCTTCTAATTATTCATGCAACCATAATGTTAAATAGATGTTGCCAAGTGTGGAATCTTTGCTAAACTATCATTTCTCAAATAGTTTTCTCAACATTTAATCTCTTTCTAGTAGGACTGAATTATCACATTTAAACACCACTGATGGTGATAGATGTTCCAGCTATTTGAGCTGGGAGAGGTTGGCAATGAATAACAATAGGTACATTATTATATTATTAAATAATCATTCCCTCCCAGTTCAAATGGATGGGACATCTATCACTGTTAATGGCAGCCAATGAGTTACAAGTTGTAAGAGGGTTAAACTGACAAGTACGACAAACTTTTGGAAAAATATGTAAGCACTTATTTCTTTCCTGGAGTTGCAGGATTCCACAGGCGATATGTAAAACCAATTTATTCTGCAACAGCTCTGTGAATCTTGGATTTAAAAACGGTTTAGACTGCGTAGCACATGAGTTATATATGTTTTGGTAAACATTGCATAATAACCATCCAAAATTTCCCACTGGACATACTTTCACGCATAAACCAGAGTATAATCTTTGCATTTCACACAATATAAAAGACGCAGGCAAGCTGTTTTCAAGAAACACAACACACCTGTCATGACTTTTACCAGTGCTTTTAACCTCCACTTGTGTGCACAAAAAATAGTAAGAAACATCAACTTTGTGTTTGCATCAGTTCCTCTCATCTTTTTTGTCCATCTATTGTTCTCTGGTTGGCAGTGTGCCACAATTCCAGCTTTATCTTAGAGCACCAACGGCCGCCCTCATCCTGGAGATGTGGCCTTTTATGTAACAGCTCTCAGCCCGGAAGCAGCCTGAAGAACATTTGACAACAGCCACGAAAAGGCCGTCCACTTAATTCTGTGACAAGAAGCCCAATTCTTCATTGGTTATTTGTCCATGGACTTGTTGATTCTGAGTGTGTGGAGAGTGTCAGTGAATGTCACGGGCTTATCGGTGTCTGTCTTGACGCGCTCTTTTCGCGATGTGTCGGGCTCCCATAGAAAGAACTCATGAAGGAGTGTGTTGACAGTGTCAGGACACTCCATCATCACCATGTGACTTCCTTCCTCGATGACTTTTAGGAAGGCAAATAAGAGGATCTAAGAAAGGACACAGTATTCATACAGGATTATAATAACTTTGGGTTTCATACATGAAAATGATACACCACTAACAAAAAGTAAAGGTTAATAGGCTTTTGGGGTCAAATGAATTTGACCTTCAATCAACATTTGAATTCACACGTCCAAATGTCTGATGTTTCATTGGTGGATTTGATTTCAAACTTTATGGTTTAACATGATAAGTTTTAAATTATAATCTGATCACTTGTTTTGGCATGATAAATTTGAAATTTTATTGTGTTAAATAATACATTCATCAAATTACCGTATTGGCCCGAATATAAGACGGCCCTGATCATAAGACGACCCCATCTTTTTCAAGACTCAAGTTTGAAAAAAGACTTTTTGAACACCAAATTAATTTTTATACAGAAAATAATTACAGTATATCTGAAACAAATGATTATAACAATATATTTGAGAGAAAAAGCATGTTATTTTGCCTCATTGAAATCTTAATATCTGAACATTTAAATATGTAAACTAAAGTGCAATCACATTTGAAAATAAGTGGCTTCTGGTTTTTGAAATGTAAATAAACCAATTTATTGTGATAAAAAAACAAAATTGCAATAACTGCATTAACCATCAAAGTGAAGTCTAACTGTAACTGTAGTCTTGAAACAAATCTGAAGAAGGAAAAACATTGCAATAAAATAATGCAAACTGGTTAAACTAGTAGCTGAGATCTGTCATGACAGAACATCGCTTCAATGATGTCTGGCGCCATCTAGCGTCGTGAATGGGGAGAGCAGCTGAGATCTGTCATATCAGAACATCGCTTGAATGATATCTGGCGTCGTCTAGCGTCATGAATGGGTATAATGTCTAGACCGCGAATATAAAACGACCCCCGTGTTTTTCAATCTTATTTCACTGCAAAAAACACCGTCTTATATTCGGGCCAATACGGTAGTTTTTTTTTTGTGGGCACGACGCACTACAACAGAATCTTCACGTGACAAAAAAGTTACTACTACTACAATTATTGACATAATAACTCATTCATTCAATTTGTTTTGATTGGGAGAGGTGGTAGCAAATGATGGCTCATCCCTTAACCCAATATCACTAACATTAGGTGGGTACTAATAGAAACAATTTACCTCAGCCATGCGCTGGTCCTCATCCATGGGCACAAATTTGTCGCACATGCCATGAACCAATAGAATGGGCACTGTGAGCTCAGCATGGTAGACCTCATCACCCTCAGGCCAGTACTGGCCACTCATCATAGCACGCAGCACGAATGGAGACACATTGAAGGCATTGCCCTGCTTCAACAGCTGCTTTTCTTTGGCACCCTGATGGGCAAATCCAGCTCTTAAATGAAACATTTGGAGAGAATCCGAATTAGTGTGGATACAGTATTCACATTGTTCCGATTTTTCCTAAATATCCTTGTCAAATGAACTTACTTGAGGAAACTCCATGCCAGACAAGGAGACAGACAGTGGAGGACACACGATGGGAGTTGGAAGATGGAACAAAGGCTGGGCTCCAATGCTGTGGGACCTCCTCCGTTGATCATGACCACTTTGTGGACAAGGTCAGGGTATTCGTGGGCCAGGAATGTGCAAAATGACACTCTGTTGGACATAAAGTGGAGTATAAATAGCTAAACTCAGGGGTCACAAACTTTTTGGAAGGACATGTTTAGGGTTTTCCCAAGTGTTTTAAAGCCCAGTGGCAGTAGTTATTTTTTTCAGCATTAAAAATATCTATAATATATTTTCCGCTTTATAAGGTGTACCTAAAAGCCTTAAATTTTCTCAAAAGCCAACAATGTGTCTTACAATTCAATGCTCTTTATATATGCATCAATATCTGTAAATCATGGCATGAAATTCTCTTTAGTGGAGCTCTATATAGTGGCATGCATAATGCAACCCCAGCCCATACTACTACTACTGTGCCTTATAATGTGGTGCCCCCTATACCGTATTTTTGGGACCAGAAGTCGCAGTTTTTTTCATAGCTGGGGGTGCGACTTATACTCAGGAGTGACTTATGTGTGAAATTATTAACACATTATGATATCATTTCACATGTTATTTTAGTGTTTTGGAGTGACACTGATGGTTTGGTAAACTTGTTAGCATGTTCTTTATGCTATAGTTATCCGAATAACTCTTAATAGCTATGGTTGTATTGAAATGCATGCTTTTAGTTTGTGGCACTTTCATGCCCAAGTGGGGGCTCACTCGCATTTGTTTACACGAAGAAGAGCGCTCACACGCCAGAAGAAGACGGACAGCTACACAGCGTCTGAGCGTGTGGGCGAGAGAGAAAGAGAAAAACACAGCTGCGAACCTACGTTCATTGTTTATGCTTGTAAAATATCTATACAGAGGCAACACCTGTGTGTATCATCTTTTCTGTTGTTCTTGTGTGGTTTCCACCCGTTATCGGACACTTAGAGCCAGTTGTGTGGTTGTTTGACCGATGTGCTAATGCTAGCGAACGCATGCTAATTGTTTGTGTCATTGCTGTAATAGCAGCTAATTATCATTTATTTACGTTGATGTGAAACTCTTTGGTATCGAGGACGAAATTGATTTGTATTATTTCTATTTTTAGTTTCACTCTTCAAATGAGGGTGTCAAAACGACGGCCAAAATAAAGTCAGCAAATTATATGGACGTCCAGCATCGTCATTTGGGAGTTTAGCTCGCTGTATAGCCAGGACCGAGCCGTAGCGTCCTGGTGAGGACAGTATATTCGCATTTCTTGTTCATGCATCATGTAACATTATGATACTGTGCACTTATTCAGCATGTTGTTCTCTATTGTATTTTTATATTAAATTGCCTTTCAAGATGACATATTTGTTCTATGTGTTGGATTTTATCAAGTTAATTTCCCCCCAAAATGCGATTTATACTCCGGTGCGACTTATATGTTTTTTTTTTTTTTTCCTCTTCGTTGGGCATTTTATGGCTGGTGCGACTTATACTCTGGTGCGATTTATAATCCGAAAAATACGGTATATAAAAAACAAAAAACGTTTTAAATAAGGCCATTCATTCAAGGTGTGCCTTATACTCCGATGCTCCTTATAGTGTGGAAAATACAGTTCTTTAAAAAAAATTTATAATGCTTTTTTTTGTTTGTTTTTTGTTTTTTTTTTCGTGAAAAATAAATTGGTAATTTTATTTTTTGGAATTGATATGTTATCATCAACATATAGCTTACCTAATTTAGATAAAATGATATGTTCCACATTATGGTGTTTATATATACACTAGCTCACAGGTGTCAAACCGATTCCAGAAAGGGCCAAGTGGGTGCAGGTTTGCCTTCCAACCAATGAAGAGGACACCTTTTCACCAATCAGATCTTTTACATGTGTAATCAGTTAAACTTTATCAGGTGCTGCTTGTTTCAGTAGGAAGTTCATTGGTTAAACTCTCTGCACTGTATCGGTTAGAACAAAATCCAGCTCCCACTTGGCCCTTTCTAGAATCGGTTTGACACCTGTGCACTAGATTATGTTGAACTCTCTTCTGCTTCATGTGTCAATTTTACAATCAACTTCAGCTGGTTGTGACAAATTAAAGTGCGTATGAGAGGATAAAAAAGTCTTAAATATCATTATTATGTGAATTAGAATCACATTTTGAGACGATTCGACTATATACAACAATTTGGCAAAGCACAGATGATGAGAAAATTAGTGTTTTAATCTGCCGTCTAGCCACGCCTACCATTATGGGGCTCTAGCGTGATTAAGAATGCAGCCCATTGAGGAGTAATTATGCATAATGAGGAAAATGCGACAAAGAGAGCTGCAAAATGTCATTGTTTCAGTCTCTCTACTCCAATATTTTTAAAGGATATTCTTTTTATCGAATTATTTTTCCCAATTGCTAAATAAATGGTATGGTCATGACAATTAACAATCTTGTGCTAAATGGAATATTAAATAATAAAAATGCATTTATTCAGTACGACATGGCAAAATGACTCCATAATGGTCAAAACTGTCGACTTCACCTTTACAGTCGCACCTCCCGAACGCTATATTATGCCGCCATAGTTAGTCAGGCTTTGGTCATTTCCCTGCCCCCCGGCTTCGGAGAATGTAAACAACCCAAGAGGCGTGACAGCTAGCCGACATGCTAACTCGAACCGAGTGACGTCTCAAAGTCTTATTTTTGCTTTTTGAAACGAAAAATCGAACAAAACTAGCCCGGGTCATGTCACACTGCCGCGGGGTTGTCGATTGTCTTCGCTGATCGGCAACCCGGAGAGCAAGTTACAGCTCGTTCCCCAGCTACTACGGACAGGAGAGCTCGCAGGGGAAGCAGCCGGAGAGTACCGCCGGACAAACCGGCTGATGTCGGAGGAACGTGTGGCTGCCACATGGTCAACACGAATATAATGAAAAATAATGCTTTACTACACGGCGACGATGTAAACAAAGAGCGGCGTGCAGTTGTTGTGCAGCTAACATGATATACAGAATGTGTCTTAGGAGATTTTTTTCTAGATGCCCATCCATGATGAAACGTAAGTAAATAGTCCTTTGTTTAAAGAAAGTTTGTCGTGTTTACTTTGTAATCGCTGTATTCGTGGCCATTTTTAACACAGTGTTGCAATTTCTGATGTGGTTGAAAATTTGACAGAACACCGGGCACATGAAGAGGGCAATAAACCGGGTATAGTGCTCTCCCGGCGGTGGGATGTGTGACTCAGTCGTCGGCCGAGTGGTCAAGGAGCATGTCAGCCACAAAATGCAAGCTACCTGCGTATTAAAATGATCACAGTATTTTACATAATACAAAACCCGATGTTTACTCACTTCCTCATAAGTCCAATGGTCCCACAGTAGTAGGGCTTGTTTTGGCCAATATCCACCGGTGAATGGGAACCTTTTGAAACCCCAAAAAGTCTCACAAGCCTCTCCCTGGTGCAGCAAAATTTTTCTGTAGCCGTTTGGCTGGCTTGATGCGAAAAATAAACGAATTAATCTGCAAAATCAGCTGAATCCTTTGTCCTTCTTATACAACACTACGGCTGGATAGTGAAGACGACTCCTTCTACCGTACACGTCACAGCGCTCTCTTTCTCAACTCGAGACTGGAGCCAAAAGTTACTCATTTTCATGGCGCGGGATTCAAAAAACTAAATATAGCGATCGCTTCCACACACATTCAAGCGGCCAATTTCATTCAGGAGCATAAAATATCGCGGAAAATATGAAATAAAAATGCTTTTTGCTGTCATAGGCACTTTAAGAGTGATTCAACAGATGCTAAGGAATACTTTGAAATTCAATATTTGTTTTAATAAGTTTAAATGAGTTATGTTTTTATATGATCTTTCTACACCTGTTCCGAAAGTTGTTTGGAGATCATCAAACACTTACCCATAAGAGTGGCCAATGAGAATGTTGCGTTTCCGAGCGTATCTCTTGAAAATGGCACGCATGTCCTCTGCAAGGGCGTAAAAAGTGTACGCCGCAGCAATCTGTGGCGCCGTGCTTGCTCCGTGACCTGCCAAGTCCGGTGCTATGACCTCATAGCCCAGTCGAGAGAAGAAGTCCAGCTGGCTATTCCATATGTCCAACGAGCCACCGACACCGTGCACAAAGAACAGTGCTACGTCTGAGTGTGTCCCCTTGCAGCTCGAGATCACACGATTAGAGTCGATCAACACGGTGCGTTTGGGCTTCCGGCGTCGGCGGCGAGGAGGGGGAGCGGGTTTTTGCTCACCAGAAGGTGGAGGAACAGACGGGGGAACCGGGTTGGGGTCCGGAGAAGATGCTAATTCTTTGTAGTCTGCTAGCTCCACCTCTACAGTGCTGCACGGTTCCAGATCGCCATCCTGACACTGAAGGATCTCAGAGTGCAAAACGTCACCGAGATTCTCGATCACCAGCTGGCCGTTACGATACACTGTGATCTTCCTCTTGCAGTGGACGCCACTGCTGTCATTTTTAGGTTCATCACCATCAGTAGTGTTCTGGTCATTGACAACAGAATGACGCTCAGGGACGATGTGGCGCACTCGCAGCACCCGTCCAGGTTTCACCTCCACGAACTCGAATCCGTCTGAGGGCTCTGTCGATTCCAAGGGTAAAACTAGACGGGCAGCCTTCCCGGTTAGGCAGCAAAGAATTCCTTCGGTGATCGTGGTTAGCATGGTGACTTCCTGAAGAAAAAAAAAAACAAAAAATTGTGAAAAATAGAAACAAATTCAGCATTCCATTCCATTATCGGTAGTAGAACATGGGTTGGTTTCATCGAAATGCTGCCATTTCTCCGTGAATCCTTTAAAATAGTCTCACAATCTGGACTCACCTCATATCAGAAAAGGTGCATTTCTGCCATCTGCTGGCGGTTGTCTGATACTAAAATTGTTTAGTCAATCAATTACTGCCTTCTTGTAAGTCAGCTTGTGACACAAGACAAAAACAAATCAACAAGATGACAGCTCATAACTTGAAAAATCATTAAATTAGGGCACTTGTAAATCGAGGTACCAAAGGTTATAGTAAAAGCAATACCCAATCACAAAATTTTACTCCATTTTTTTGGGAATTAAAACTTATATAACAATAACTGACATGCAGGCTGACACAAAAAAATGGTCATCACCTAAACTTGAGTAACTTTTCAAATATCAATTCTTTTCATTTTGATTGAAATTTGACCTTCGAGATCCCAAGGACAACTGAGGAAAAGACATTCATAGTCGAGGCATATTTTCAGCTGAAGTCTATCTACGCAGCTCAATTGTGGTTCAAATAACGGTTTGGATGTCGTGCATTTCCTGTCCACTCAGTGATCTACAGATGGGTCAACAAGTTCAGAACCCATGACACTGTGCATAACCTCAATGGTAAAGACACTAACAGACAATCACACTCTGGACCACCGCAGGAGCGTCATTGAGAACATTGCCCACCAGATTCAAATGTGCCTGCAGCGCCAGGGAGCTCATTTGGAGCACATTTTTTGAGCGCCAGCGAAACAAAGAGTTTTTGTAATGTAGACTTGAAACTTTAGAGTTGTCTGCTGCATAGGCCTGACCTAATATAGCTGATGTTTTGTGGCGATTAAAATAAAATTCTGGAAGTTATTCGATTTTTGGTGATGAAAGTTATTTTTTTGTGTCGCCCTGTAAAACACCATCATATAAGTGACGGCTCATTATCTCTTTCTTTTTTTTTTGAGTATTTACTGTATGCAATCAGTAGTGTACAGTAAACTCCCACTTTTAACAGGAACACAAAAAAAGCCTTCCCCCACAAAAGTAAAAAAAATAAATACAAAAAAACCACAGGCAATTGATACTACCCCTCAGAAATATCACAAACGATGACAGCTTTGCTTCATTATATAAGTTAATAAATGCCACATTACTTGACAAACAAAATGGACACGAATTAGCGCTTTGAATAAGGAAAAAAAAGATTAACAACAACTGATTTGGAATGTTTTTCAAAGTCTGTGCATACAGTTTTATGTAAACAACGAAACAATGGAATAAAACTTCCATTGTTTCTGTAGCTGACTGCAACTTGATAGGTGCATTGCTTTCAAATCTTACATAAACACATTCTCACCGTCTCTAGGAAACAGCAAGAAGAGTCACTTCTTTTGTTTCCAGGTAACCAAATATGTGAAGGAAAAATCAAATTTTGAAGCGACTCTTCATATAAAATGGTGCATATATTACACATTTCGTTTAGTATATTCATTATGATTGTGTAGTTATTCTTTGTGTTCATATTGATTTATTTATTACAACAATTTTCAAAATTCACAGAAAAACTGCTTGCTGGGAGTGAATGATCTGTATCAATGCCATTGATGAAGATGGACGTCAAATGCATTATTACCAGGAAGATTTGCCAGAATAAGTTTTAAAAATAAATGCTGATCAGTGTATGTATGTATTAGGTGAAGGTAAATGCCTTTGTGTATATAATAGTCGGATATAAGCAAGAAAATGGTTTGAACATATAATTCCACTACAGATGCCAATATTAATGAACTAATTGACATTTATGAAATTAATCGGCAACTATAGAAACGATGTTGGACTGAACATTGTGCAAATCCTGCTTTTCTAGCCTCACGATATAGGAAATAATCTCTTATTTATTTGTAATGTATTATTTTGTACATTTAACAATTACAAAAATGAAACCAAATATCCTCTGATTTCTGTCGATGAAAAGCAGATGACTATTTATGTAATCAATGTAAAATATCAAACAACTTCTGAAAACATTGATACAGTTGCACAGCATTCACACGGTCAAAATTTCTCTGGGTATTTTTTTTTTTTGTTACAAGGCACATTTACAGTTGAATTGTTAAATCCAGGGTAATATAACAGTGACGATTCATCGACTCATTGCAAAAAATTAATCAGTGATTATTCAACTGTCAAAATAATCGTTTGTGGTATAGCCCTGAATTACACTCATACTGAGAAATGATTGATAGAAATTTAGAATCATGCACAAAAGTAGGTCATGTTGTGGGCAATGTGTCACATAAGATCACATCAAAAAATGTACCCAGCTTGCAGCAAAATGTCACCTCAATGCACCCACCTGCTGACCCATTCTTAATAATACAGGCTCCTCATCATGCCTCAAAACAAACAGTGACTGCGCTGCACTGCAGAATATTTAGGTTGTCTGCTAGGCAGTGCACAGTGTTCTGCTCTACATTTTATCTTTTCTGAATATTACAGAGTGGATGGATAAACATGTTGTAGCGTGGCGCAGTTTGGCCTCAAATGCGCAAATGTACATGCATCTACGGAACAGTACGATGCGTAACCCACATTTTTTTTTTTTTTTAATCTGGTTCCATTCACCATGCAACAATCGTGTTGAATATGCGTGGCCGTGATGACTCGACAACAACACGCTGCATCCAATGAACACAGGCAATTAAGCTTATTTCGTTGCTGCACTTTGCATGATAGCACTGCAACGTGCAGGCCTTAATATGACTTTAAATTATTGATTTGTTGCTATTGTTTTTGCACCACTATGGAGCATGCTTTGTTTATTTTTTACTGCAAGGAAGGCATTACACGCTAGATGATAATGTATAATACAGTATGCTTACCTGCTGCTTAGATTAATGAAGGTGTTGAGAAGTCAACCAAATGACCGCCGACCAGATGACCATCCATTCGATGCTGAAAACAGTCAACACGCTTCAATCAGCATCGTGAAAAGAATATAAAAGGACTTAAAAGGGTGATGGAGCGTGCATGCCTAAAAATGTCCAGATGCGATTGTGATAAAATGCCCATCACGAAAAAAGATGCAATGTTTTTCCCCCCTCTTCATCAGCATCTGTCACTGCGCAGCAAGACAGAAGTGCCACCCAGCCCTGTTGCCCTTCACCGCACAGGGCCGGTTTCAGTTCTGAGTGGCGGGAAAAACAGCCAATAGGAGCGGGACAAGCGCTAAGCTGCAGCCAATAGGAGCGCGGTGTTGCTTTGTTGCTAAGGCTTGGCAAAGCAGCCTTGGCTGCAGGCAGGTCGAAGAAAATGATTCGGATGAGTAAGAAAACCGCCATGTGAAGCTTGTGGTTTTTGAAATTAAATGATGGACATTAGGGTTTGTCATTTGCAGATATTAGTGCAAAATATGCTGAACTTAAATGACATTTAAATTGAAAACTGTAGACTTTGTTCTTCTTCATATGTTGTGGGAAATAATGAGTATATAAAGAATTAATTACAGCAATTGAATTTGATTGTTTTTTTCTAGCAATCTATACTCTGACCGTTGCAAAATATTTTACTCGCTTATTAGTAAGATGTTATTAATATTATTTTTTTTCGAAAGTGCTTAGCCCAACAATTATTAACATTGGCATAAAAGTGTAGCCTACATTAGGTGTGTCAAACTAATTTTGGTAGGCATGTGCTGGTATGAGATTCTGACAATATGATAACCTTAAGCCAAAATATCTCGGTTTTACGGTATCATTATATTGCAATTACAGCTCTAAATACTTTGAGATATGTGGGTTAAAAAAAAAAAAAAAAAATCCATTAAACAGGATTTGTATTTTTCAAAACCTATTAGCAAATTGGACCATAAGTATAATGTTAAGTTAAAATAAATAAATAATAACAATAAATAACTGAAATATTCTAAATAAAATAAAAATAAAAGCAGTCCTTTAAGCTGAACCTAAAACCACAGCCGCAGCTCAACATTATTACCATCAAAGCAAAAAAAATTGAATTATTTCCCATAAAAAGCATGTGTGTGTACACACACTCTCTAAATACAGACAGTTGCCAGAGAAAAAAAAAATGTTTTACCACCGCTAGAAACACTAAACATGCTGGAGTTAACTCTCGTAGCTGGTGGGAAACATTAATGACAGTGTTTACTAACCTTTAATTTTGTATAAATGCGAAATTATATTGGATGTATTGCCTCCTCAGCAGCCACCCTCCGCAAACATGTTTTACATGACGGTTGGCCCTCCTCCTCTCAGCCGCGGCCGTCTATAACTTTTCTGTGGCCAAAGTATTTCCGTACCAGTGATTTCGTTTTTTCCGATGAGGGAGAAGTTCAGGAGTTTCACCTCCTCCAGCATAGTGTAGCATAGTTGACTCACAGATACTGTGCAACAACCAGTGGGGGAGGGTTGAGCCTTGCAACTCAACTGCAAGCGAGGGATTTTTCCCTGCATTTGGGACGTGAAAAACAGCTAACACTTTAGGGACGGTCTGACAGAAAATTTTTGCGGTTTTGAAACCGTGACATTTTCATACCACGGTATACCTTGGGACCTCAGCACATGTCTACATTTTGCTACACAGGCCACATTTATGGCAATTACATCTCATGTAGGCTAAATTAGTTTATTTTTGGCCAAATAAGTCACTTCACTGGCTGGAATGCGTTCATGACGGTCTTTACGAACCTATGATTTTGTATAAATGCGAAATCATATTGTAGGTATTGCCTCCTCGGCAGCCACCCTCCGCAAACATCGGTTGGCCCTCTTCCTCTCAGCCTCGGCCGTATGTAACTTTTCTGTAGCTGAAGTATTCCCATACCAGCAATTTCATTTTCTCCGATGGGGGTTCAGGAGTTTCACCTCCTCAAGCCATCGTGTATTACAGCTGACTCACTGACATTGAGCAAGAACCGCGGGCATGAGCAAACCGTGAGCATTGTAGCTGCAAGCATTTTTGGGTCATAAATATAGCTAATACCGTAGGGACAGTATGACGGAAAATTTTTGCGGTTTTGAAACCGTGACGCTTACATACCAGGGTATACAGTACCTTGAAACCGGTAATTGGCACATGTCTACATTTTGGGACACGGCTCACATTTATGGCAATTAGATCTCATGTAGGCCAAATTAGTTTATTTTTGGCCAAATGAGTCACCTCACTAGCTGCCATTGATGGTGCTTAAATTTCTATTTATTTAGTTTCTTATTTATTTATTTTATTGAATAGTATTTAAATGAGTGCTTGTGTAAAGATACCCATATAAAAGTAAAAGTACTGTTTCGACTCATTCAGAGGTGGCAAAAAAGTAACAATGCAGACTTGTTTAAAAAAGCAAAACAAAACATCACAATGTACTGAAGTAGAAGCACAGTTTATTGTAAAACGGACTCGACGAAAAATACAAGTTGGCCTACTGAGGAAAAAATACAATCTGAAAAAGCAGTCCTAATTGTGTCCCTAAGATCCTTTATGTAAGTTTAAAAATGCGAACTATTTCTACAGTAACTACGACTAAAATACTTTTCAGATTCTGTAATTTCTCTTCAAAATGTAAAAATGCTTCTACAAGTTGCGCTTCCTTAGCTGCAGATGGCGCATCACCCCTAGAACGTGAATATTCACTTCCGACAAGCACAACACTGTAGTAGAAGAAGAGTCGTGACATTCAGCGTTCACATGCCTCGAAAATTCTTCTAAATTACAAAATGAATACTTTACTAGCGTCCTTTGCCCGTTTGCGCAGACTAACGCATTTAAACAGGTAACAAATTACACATTTCACCCTTATAATGGTTTGTTACATTTCGCATAAATTTGATAATTATGCTTTTTAGCCTGACGCTAGCAAGCTGTTTAGTTGACTCCACTCGTCATGTTTATGATTTTGGTTGGAGTTGAAGCAATTTTGGAGGAATGTAAAAACAAATATTAATGTCAACACTCCCTATTAGAAGTTACATTAGTTCTGTGGTACATTACTGTACATCACAAGCGCAATAAACTTGAACGAACAATCCTGGATCATTTAGCTGTATAAAGGTAAAAGTATGCACTGTGAATGGAAAATAAAAGTGAAATGCTTGATTCATTTTCTCGAATGCGAAAGTAAAATATCATGTAAGATCAAATTTGTCACGATAAAACTTGACATTTATCACGATACAGAAATATTGTGCTGGCATTTGTAATGTTAAAAGAAATAGAACAAATAATCAACACTAATAACAGAAACTGATGTTACACAAATGTATAAATGTAGTGAAAACAACAAATCCTTTAAAAAACGATGACCACTTCTTCACACAACTTTTGACTCTCAATGTATAACCTATGTCTATTTTCAATGTATTTCCCCTTTTTTTTCTTCATCTACTAGCATCCCAGCATCAAACCTCTTTGTGAATGGGAACGCTCACCTCCGATTCTTCAGCAGCTGTTTTGTCCCTAGAACTCCAGTGGATCAACAGATTTCTTCCCGGGCCGAGGGCGCTATGGTCTTCAGGCAGCTTCCGTGGCAATACCAGCAAGTGCGAACCAAGAAAAGAGGAACCGAGTATCAGCCTAAAAACCTCAAACGCAAGAGGACCCACGGCTGGATCAAGAGGCTCAGTACTCAAGGTGGAATAGAGGTGCTCCTGCGGCGGATGTTGAAGGGACGAAAATCACTCTCGCACTGAACATTGAGGGTTGGAGAGCAAGACTTTCTGGTTATGAAATCCTACTTAAGAACCCGAGAACTGTAATGTGTAGGGAAGTGATACTTGGGGTGGATTGGGCAGTCGTCAGTGATGGGAGAAACCGTCTTTCAGAAACTATCTCAATTGTCTTGATAAATACTGTAGGTGTGTTCTTTCATCAAGATGCGCCCCTGTATTAATAAATGACTTATTAAATTCCTCTCAGAATTAGCTTGTGAGAAGATGTATTTTGTGAAATCATCTATCATCCTCGATTTTCTATAGTGTCTATGGGTCAGTGGCCTACGCTTTTGATTTAAATCAAATATTTCAACTAGGGCTGTCAAAATTATCGCGTTAACGCGCGGTAATTAATTTTTTTGATTAATCATGTTAAAATATTTGACGCAATTAACGCACATGTCCCGCTCAGACAGTATTCTGCCTTTTGGTAAGTTTTACAGCAAGGTTTTTTGTGCTGTCTAACAGCGAACTCTTGTGGTCGCTTTGTGACATGGTTTATTGCTTTCTTGCCAGTTCAATATGGCTGCACGACGTCTCGGGCTGACGCCTACATGGTAATGTTGTGCTTATATGATCCTTGGACAAGATTTGTCCATAAGTATGGTGGTTGTAAAGAATGTACATATTATGTTAGTAAGCGAAATGTCATATTTTTTGTATGAGACGCTTTTTGTTTATGTTTAGTGAACCTGTATAGCGTGCTAAGCTAACGTTATTGCTAATGCAATGCTTGTGTACTTTTTTTTGTTGTTTCACTACGGTCTAAAGAGGACAGTGGTTTGAGGCCATTTTATTAATAAATCAGATGAAAAAGGAAGTCTGATTATTAAGGCGTCGTTCACTAGCTGTCTAGCTTTGGAAAAAGTAGACGCTTCAGAGTGAGGACAGCATAGACAGATTTAAATGACAGTAGAGTGAAATGCCCACTACAGTCCTTATGTACCGTTTGTTGAATGTATATATCCATCTTGTGTCTTATCTTTCCATTCCAACAAATTATTTTACAGAATATATATATAATTTACAGAAAAATATGGCATATTTTATAGATGGTTTGAATTGCGATTAATTACGATTAATTAATTTTTAAGCTGTAATTAACTCGATTAAAAATTTTAATCGTTTGACAGCCCTAATTTCAACACATGGAAATTAATAAGCTTTTAACAAATAGACAGTTTGCATAAATATGGGTGTATTGTTTCATAGGTATGGAGAAATCAGGCTAAACAGTATAGAAGTTACAGTGAACCTACAGTAGTACTTTACACAATAGCAATTTATTAAAATCGAGAAATGAAGCTTTTATGTGGGAAAGAGTAAAAGTCATAGAATTACCAGTATTTTCAGCCTCATAACATAGCCACAGAAATCAAATTAATGGAAAAGCCTGTGTTACTCGTTCATAGGGCATACTAATATATAAGGGTGTAACGGTACATGTATTTGTATTGAACTGTTTCGATACGGGGTGCTCGATTCGGAACGGAGGCATACCGAACGGGTTTCTGATGTAATGTAACCCTTACTTCTTGAGGCTGTGAGTCGATCGGGTTACAGTTTCTTTGTGTAGATTATATTTACTCAGTCTTCTCTACTATAATGAGGACCAACACGGTAGGACAGTATCTAACCCAGAAACGTCAACGGCGCGACAACGTGGCTGCCGCGAGAACGCAGTGAAACGCGGGCGTTAAAGTCAATCAGCCAATGCACACCAGTCGCAGTGCGGTGTGCATTGTGTTTGTTGCCAAAAAGCTCAATCTTGGTCTCATCTGACCAAAGCACACGGTCCCAGTTGAAGCCTTGGACCGTGTGTATTTTTGTGTGAGACCAAGATTGAGCTTTTTGGCAACAAACACACTAAGTGGGTCTGGCGTGCCACGAAAGATGCGCATGCTGAAAAGCTACTCATACCCACTGTGAAGTATGGGGGTGGATCAGTGATGTTGTGGGGCTGTTTCGCTTCCAAAGGCCCTGGGAAACTTGTTAGGGTGCATGGCATCATGAATGCTATGAAATACCAGGACATTTTAAATCAAAACTCTGTTGCCCTCTGCCCGAAAGCTGAAGACGGGTCGTCACTGGGTCTTTCAGCAAGACAATGACCCTAAACGTATGGCCAAATCTACGCAGAAATGGTTCACCAGACACAAAATCAAGCTCCTCCCATGGCCAACTCAGTCCCCAGACCTTGTTTTGTTGGCAAAAGGGGGTTGTACAAAGTGTTAACACCAGGAGTGCTAATAATTGTGACACAAATTATTTGATGTCAAATATTTTTTTCTTTATGTGGGATTTTTCCCCCACTGAATGAATGCACTTGTATTGAAGGTTGGATTTTTCTCTTTTTTTTCCCATTTACAGTGCCTAGCAAAAGTATTCGGCCCCCTTGAACCTTGCAACCTTTCGCCACATTTCAGGCTTCAAACATAAAGATATAAAATTTTAATTTTTGTCAAGAATCAACAACAAGTGGGACACAATCTTGAAGTGGAACAAAATTTATTGGATAATTTAAACTTTTTTAACAAATAAAAAACTGAAAAGTGGGGCGTGCAATATTATTCGACCGCCTTGCGTTAATACTTTGTAGCGCCACCTTTTGCTCCAATTACAGCTGCAAGTCGCTTGGGGTATGTTTCTATCAGTTTTGCACATCGAGAGACTGACATTCTTGCCCATTCTTCCTTGCAAAACAGCTCGAGCTCAGTGAGGTTGGATGGAGAGTGTTTGTGAACAGCAGTCTTCAGCTCTTTCCACAGATTCTCGATTGGATTCAGGTCTGGACTTTGACTTGGCCATTCTAACACCTGGATACGTTTATTTTTGAACCATTCCATTGTAGATTTGGCTTTATGTTTTGGATCATTGTCCTGTTGGAAGATAAATCTCCGTCCCAGTCTCAGGTCTTGTGCAGATACCAACAGGTTTTCTTCCAGAATGTTCCTGTATTTGGCTGCATCCATCTTCCCGTCAATTTTAACCATCTTCCCTGTCCCTGCTGAAGCAGGCCCAAACCATGGTGCTGCCACAACCATGTTTGACAGTGGGGATGGTGTGTTCAGGGTGATGAGCTGTGTTGCTTTTACGCCAAACATATCGTTTTGCATTGTGGCCAAAAAGTTCAATTTTGGTTTCATCTGACCAGAGCACCTTCTTCCACATTTTTGGTGTGTCTCCCAGGTGACTTGTGGCAAACTTTAAACGAGACTTTTTATAGATATCTTTGAGAAATGGCTTTCTTCTTGCCACTCTTCCATAAAGGCCAGATTTGTGCAGTGTACGACTGATTGTTGTCCTATGGACAGACTCTCCCACCTCAGCTGTAGATCTCTGCAGTTCATCCAGAGTGATCATGGGCCTCTTGGCTGCATCTCTGATCAGTTTTCTCCTTGTTTGAGAAGAAAGTTTGGAAGGACGGCCGGGTCTTGGTAGATTTGCAGTGGTCTGATGCTCCTTCCATTTCAATATGATGGCTTGCACAGTGCTCCTTGAGATGTTTAAAGCTTGGGAAATCTTTTTGTATCCAAATCCGGCTTTAAACTTCTCCACAACAGTATCTCGGACCTGCCTGGTGTGTTCCTTGGTTTTCATAATGCTCTCTGCACTTTAAACAGAACCCTGAGACTATCACAGAGCAGGTGCATTTATACGGAGACTTGATTACACACAGGTTCTATTTATCATCATCGGTCATTTAGGACAACATTGGATCATCCAGAGATCCTCACTGAACTTCTGGAGTGAGTTTGTTGCACTGAAAGTAAAGGGGCCGAATAATATTGCACGCCCCACTTTTCAGTTTTTTATTTGTTAAAAAAGTTTAAATTATCCAATAAATGTTGTTCCACTTCACGATTGTGTCCCACTTGTTGTTGATTCTTGACAAAAAAATTAAATTTCATATCTTTATGTTTGAAGCCTGAAATGTGGCGAAAGGTTGCACGAAAGGTTTTGGCCCATTCCTCCACACATATCTCTAAATTATCAGGTTTCGGGGCTGTTGTTGAGAAACGAAACCAAAGATTTTCCATTGGATTGAGGTCTGGAGACTGGCTAGGCCACTCCAGAACCTTGATATGCTTTTTACGAAGTCACTCCTTAGTTATTCTGGCTGTCTTCTTTGGGCCATTGTCATTGTCATGTCGGAAGACCCAGTCACGACCTATTTTCAATGCTCTAACTGAGGGAAGGAGGTTATTCCCCGAAATCTCACGATACATGGCCCTGGTCATCCTCTCTTTAAAGGGCAGCTGAAGAGCTTTTCGGATTTCGTTCTTGAGTGTTCTACTCGGTTGAATTGTATTAAATGCATCAGTCACTGTCTCAAAAAGTCACATAAAAAATAAATAAATAATTGACCGTGTAGTTTTGAGTTATGCCCATAGCAATACCTTAGCAACGAGGGACGCGCCGCCCTGCCGACCGCTACCTGATGGCGTAACTTCCAGGAAGCCTCGCCACCACTCTGAACATGGAAATATAGCACCACACAGAGCAATTGTCTCGTCCCACATGCAGAAAAACACCCCAAAGCATGATGCTACCACCCCCATGCTTCACAGTAGGGAGAGTGTTCTTGGGATGGTACTCATCATTCCTCTTCCTCCAAACACTATGAGTGGAATTAAGACTGAAAAGTTTCTTTTGATGTCATATGACCACATGTCTTTCTCCCATGACTCCTCTGGGTCATCCAAATGGTCATTGGCAAACTAAAGAACATGGTTTAAGCAGAGGAACCTATGCATGATTTTAAACCATGACGTCTTAGTGTATTACCAACACTAACTGTGGAAATGGTGGTCCCAGCTCCTTTCAGGTCATTGACCAGCTCCTCCTGTGTAGTTCTTGGCTGATTACTCACCATTCTTAGGATCATTGAGAGCCTACGAGGTAGATCTTACATGGAGCCCCAGTCCGAGAGATTGACAGTCGTATTTAGCTTCTTCCATTTTCTAATAATTGCTCCAACAGTGGATCTTTTATCACCAAGCTGCTTGGCTGGCCACGTAACCCTCTCCAGCCTTGTAGATGTCTACAATTCTGTCTCTGGTGTCTACCGTGGTCGTGCCCATGGTAGCAGTTGGATTATGACTGACTGTGGGGTGCACAGGTGACAATAATGAGCTGAAACGGGTGGTGGGTGGGTGGTTACTCATGGGGGAAAGGTGGACTTTTTGTTTAAGGTAGACTGACAACTGAGTGTCATCATTATTGCTGATTTTCAGGGGTGCAAATACTTACAGTATATGGACCCCAGTAAATTACAAATAAATTATTTTTTTTTAAAAATCATAAAATGTGATTTCTGGATTTTTTTTAAAGATTATGTCACTATGAGTGGAGATGCATCTATGATTGAAATTTTAGACCCCTACCTATTTTCTAAGTGAGTGAACTTGCAAAATCACAAAATACAGTGTTGAGGTTGGTTGTTGTCAATAAACTGCTTAAATAAAACAAATGCAAAATGGCCGTTTTGTCCTTGTGCTGTGCAGATATTTTGGTAGATTTTATTAAGTTAATGACAGGCAATATTGCATTTCATACTTTTTTTTTCTTAACTGAATGCATTTTGAATTGATGAACTAATTGTTAGTGTCCATTGGTGCCTTTTGAAAGAAGGCCCCCAATACACACATTCCCAAAAAAGAAACTTGAACGCAACCTTTTATGGAATTTAAGCAAATGACGTAACTTGTCGACATTTAAAATAGCCAATCATGACTTGCTTTGTGTTTGCTAGTCATCAAAGACATGACAAAGAAAGCTGTTGACGTCTAACATTTCCCAAAAAGCCATGTGAAGAGATGACTCCACAAAAACAAAAGGTAAGGTTCAATGATACCACTGTCATAACATCTGTCACGTCATGTCACATTTGGGTTTCTAGATGGATTTCTTGAAGGAACTTCCCGTTTTGAACAAAAACAACTTCAGCAGGTTTCAGGCAGACTCTGTAAGTAAACAAGTCAGCTGTAAGTGAGGTTAAGCGTTTTCCAACAAGATTCCTCAAAAAATGTTGATTACTTACTGCTTAAGTTGACCTGCGTTTAATTGTTTTGCATCTTAGGTTTCTGCGACAGTGATTGTTTATTTGTAGTAAATAATTTTCTGACCAAATAGTGAATCTTTCAAATGTATACCACAGCACAGTTCTTAAGAAATACTGAAGCAACGCATTTAGAAGTCACCTTTAACAACATCTAAATTATTAATGGCACTCCGATACATTTTTAATTCATGACCGACAAAGATTTCTGTCTGCGAGTATTGACTTCATTACTAAAGTCTCACTTGTATTATAGAATCAGCAGCTAGCTGTTTATATTCCTACACATGAATATCCATCAGCACAGAGTAAGTGCTTCATCCTTGGGAAAGCCCCTGTCAAGTTCTGTCACCTATTTATTTGTCTTTTAGCCATTTGGCTCACAGTTTGGTCTTTGTGTTTTTATCTTTAGTCATTATCCAAGAGCATACACAGATTTTGGCGAAGCCTCCTGAAAAGAGCAACAAGGTACAAGATAGTGTCATAACCAGACAGTATCACTTCTCCATTGCTTATTTTTCATTTGATTGGCTGCACTAATTGATTCCGGATGAATAGTATTTTCTCCTATCTAATGTGTCTTACAAAGATTTCCTTTCTAGATGTTAAGATTGCACCACACTTTAAACGACGGGAACATGTGCAACTTGAACACGCAGGAGGAGAAGAAATTTCAGCTTGCTGGAAGAGATAGAAATGAATGAGGATTTTTCAGTTTGCAGAGAACAGTTAGGTTTCCATCCAGATGTATCAAAATATTTGCACTTATTTAGTAAAATTGCATCAAATAAAAGGCCAATTTATGCCCGTTTCTATAAATGTTTTGCAGAAGAGTGCACCGTGTGATTGTCATAAAGGAGCATGGGACGGAAGGAGAGCCTCATCTCGTAACTGTAACTAGTAACCTCTTTGATGACTTTGTACCGACATATCCCAAATCACTACCAAGCTTTTTGTTTTTTAATCTGTGATGTTTATTAAATTGTAAACACATACGCCTTTGACTTCATTCAAGTGATTCATTTTCATAAGAAACACATTCACAAATTCATGTAGTAAAATAATTTGTCAAAAAAATAAAATCAAATTTGAGAAAAATAGAATACCTTTCATGGTCACAGTGACTAGAATGTAGGCTATTGCAGAAGAATACGATGGCTTCATAAAGTGCTGAAAAACACATCATGACCTGGTGATTCGTGCACAATACGCATTCAATGCAGGCTTGAAAAGGAGAACCAAACCTGGAATGGGACTGAGCCATGCAATTGTTAAATCTCAAAGAGAAAAAGATTCATTCAAAGAGTCACATTCAATGTACTGTACTCCTATTTACATGGAAGCTGTTAGAACTGTTACATAGTTGGATGCTTTGTGCAAAGTATGGTGCATTCAAATTTAACTTGTGTTTGAGAATGTATTCTATATCTTTGATATCCAGTGTAATGATCACATTTCAGGCCCACTGTTGGCAGTACCAAATGAGTTGAGGGGTTTTTATGGAGCATTTTCATTCGGTTTGTGCATTTGAATTAGAATACAAGGCTCCATGTAAATTCAACTATTGAATAATGAAGTGTAAGTGAACCGTGAATGTGCTTCACTGTACATTTAAGGGTGTCGAACTGGGCCACATTATGCTTATGGTTTCCCTCATACGACCATTACGACCACGGACTGATAAATGTATGACTGCCTATATTATTACATATAGGGCAGTGTGGGATTGGTTGTCGAAATTTTTACACTTTCATGAATGTCATCCAATCGACACATCTTAGAGTTATCATTCATGCATTTCAGGGAAGTTTACTATCTTGGCTTGGATTTGAGATCCGTTTAATTTCCCTATCTTTTTTTTTTTTTTAAGAAAAGAAAAGAAAACAAAACAGTGATTTACTATCAATCAAAGACAACCTAACACTGTAACGGGATAGTTACAGGACAACAAATCCTGCTGTCCCTACACAATTAATTGAATGATCCCTGGTTTTGAAATCAGAAGCCAGTAAAAACTTTGTTATAAAAATATTCAATGCTTGTATTACCTCAATGTTTTTAAATTACAACAATCTGCATTTTTACCAAGGAAAGTCATTGTGCACGACATGCTTTTGTGGGCCACAAAATAAGAAGTAGCAGGCTAGATCTGGTCCCCGGGCCTCGGATTTGACACCAGTGCTGTGCATGAACTAGACATCAAAGCTATGGAATAGATCTTCAAATGACTTTCTACATTTTAAGTTTCACTACTGTGCAGATGTTTGTCCCAGGACTTACTCATGTCATTTACATTGAAAATAATACAGAATAGATATATATTTTACAATTTTGATTAATTCTTTGAGCCTGAGCTTTCCAAGTCAGCTTCTCCTTTATCAGACTCATTTGACGGTAATTCCTCATGAGTCGAGTTGAGTTCAGCCCTGTCCGGCTGGCTAGGTGATTGTGTCCCATTAGCACACACTACAGTTCCTTCTGACTTGCTAAAACTGAACAACTTACCCGGACTGAAAGTCCTGTTGGGAGACTGATTTCGCTCCTGGCCACTTGAGGTGGCCGAAGAGTTCCCAGTCAATCCGGGTGAGCCGGCGGCTGTTGCCGGCTCTTTTTTCACCTCTGTGGACTTCAAAAACTTAAGGAACCCTGGCAGCTTGGCCTCACCCCCGGTGGGTGACTGAGCTGGAGAGCGGGAGCTGCCTGAGGAGAACTTACCCTGAAGCGGGATGATCTGCTTGAGCTTCATCACGTTGTTGTTCCCGAGCAGGGAGCTGGGTCTTTTGGGCTTGCCACCTGACGTTTTCTCGTGGTGATGCTGGTGATGGGTGTCCGATTTGTGGCACTCGCTTTCCTGACGAGCCTCGGCTTGACGTTGAAGTTCCTCCTCCTCGCGGCGACGCCTGAGCTGCTGCTGGAAATGCTGTTGTGCCTGTAGCTCATGCCTCTGAAGGGGAGGTGAGATATGAACTGGTTCAGTTCCATGTGATTGGAAAATAATTCATTCTTAGCTCATTGGCTGCCATTGATGGCGATAGACGGTCAATCCATTTGGACTGGGAAAGGCTGGCAGTGAATGATCGCTGCCAACCCTCCCAGCCCAAATGGACTGGACATCTATCGCCGTCAGTGGCAGTCAAAGAACTAACAGTGTTACATGTATTCTGATTTCTGTAGTCCTTGATTTTTTTTTGAATTTACAAAACTGTTACTGTATGCACAAGATTAGCCATAATCTTTGTAAAAATATACAGTTCAGTTCAGTGTTTCTCCTATATTTAAGGAAACTGATTCTATCGTTCAAAAACTAGATGTACAAGAGAAAAACGGATCAGTTTTGGATTCCGCACAGAAGTTTAAAAACAGCTGTAATAAAACCGTAAATTATATGGCTTTACTCTAAATAAGCTGATTAATTGACTCAAAAAATCAGTGGTTGATCAACTATCTGAATAATCGTTTGCTAGTGCCTTACTGTATAGTACCAGTCAGAACAATGCTAAATGTGTGGCTAGTGGCAACAAAATGGTGTAGCCACATCTTAAAACAAACCATGGGAAGACGTTGCACGGTTATGACATCACATTTGACATCAGAAGAGAGCCTTGCGATGGCCGAAGGGCTTTCAAGTTATAACCCAACTATACCTTGAAAGCTTCCCTTCGTCGATATTCTAGCTTGGCCATCTCCTCTGCTACCCAAGCGGGGATGTCAGGGATGGCAACATGGATGACGTACTTTAGGAGGATGGCAAAGTGCTGTAAACCACCAGACCACAGAGGGACAGTCTCAACACATCAAACATCAGGGTCCATATTTTGCATCCTTTTCTATACACGCAAAAAAAAAAAAAAACTCATACAAAAACTGTGAGGTTTTGTGTTTATGACAGTTAGGATTGCACAACAACAAATAGCAAACCATGCACATTGCATCTAAGGGAAGAGGAAATGGAGAGTAGAAATTGTATACTGTATTGATGAATAAAGTAACGTCATTTTCAGACTATAAACTGCTACTTTATTTCTCTGCTTTGATACTGTGTCTTAAAGTCCACTGTAGCTTATATATTGATTATTACAGGCCTATGAGCTGTTTATCCTGAGTAGGATTGACAAAGTATCCATAAATATTGAATAATTGATACTAAAATTGTGTCTCTGGATACGATATTTGATTGCAAAAGTATCGATATTCAGTGATTTGTTTTTGCATGACCACAGGTCACAAGAAATTTTTTGGTGATTAATTTGAATTTGCACTACTCTTGAAAGTAGTAGAGCATATTTTGTCTTTTCCTTGTTAAATCATTAGCTGCCATTGATGGTGCTAGACCTCCAATCCATTTGAAGTTGGACTGTTGGCCCCTCGCAGTTCAAATAGATTGGATGTCTACTAGTGATATACGTATTGGTGGGAGTTTGTTTCTTGGCTAGAGGAGGAGCAGTAGTATCGAAAACGGTACCAAGTAATTTTTTTTGTATTGATATTCAAAATTTTAGTATCGTATGACAATAGTCGATACATCCAGACAATAACATCCCTGCGGCTTATAGTCAGGTGTGCTGTATATTCAAAAAATTACAGTAGATCCTTTGCCCTAAATTGACGTCTAAAATCATTAAGACCAACACATTTTGAAGATTATCAATTGTACCAATGTGTTAATTTTCACCCCAGCTTCCAAGACCAATCTGTAATGGTTTCGACTGCATAGTGTCTTGTTTTCAACCAGGCGGATAATCAATGAATGTTTTCTCATGAAACAATTTAATTGATGGAGAGCTTAGAGATTAAAGCACACCAAATGCTGTGCCGGCAGACTATAATAACTCAATTAGGTCATAAACTCACCAAGAATATGAAAATGTGCAAGGCTGCTTCTCTGAATATTTTGGGGGAAAACGCAAGCACAATATGTTCACTAATGCCTTGATGAATTACACTACAGATAAGTATATGCAGTCCCATTAAAAAGTTTACTTTAAAAGAATGCACATAGATATATAAACTGTATATACAGTGTTGTTAATAAAGGTGTTATTTTTGTCAGTAGTGAGTCATTTAATCAATTACTATTCCCATCTTTGCAACACCGTTACCGTTACTGAGGATGTGAAGGCGTGCGTTACTACAAATTGGTTGAATGACGCAAAAGATGTCTGAGAGACATGGAGAGAGCAGAGCGGGAAGGGGTAGGAGGGAAATGGGTTGTGACGCCGTAGCAAACGTATTGCTAGGTGGCTCGGAGCATTAGCATAGCATTTGCATTCTCGCTAGCATTAGTATTTATCGTGGTGAGCGTCATCTTAAACATCTTAAAGTTTTTTGTTTTTTTTTTACATACAGTTCGTGGCATTCAGGTGGGTACAATTAATTGAAAATAATGGACTGTTTTCCTGTTGAGTATGCATTATTATCACCAAGTGGGCTTTGTCCTTGCAGATGCTATAATATAATAATAATATATGTTTTTTTTTTTTATTAACAAAAATAGTCACTTGCCCTAAACTTTTCTTGAATGACGTATTCATAAACCTTGTCGGGTTTTTTTTAGGTTTTTTTTTTAATCAAAACAACTAGAGTAAAGAGAGAAGAGATTCATATTGAAAAATATATCTATATGTATTATGGGTGTGACAGTATACAAAAATCATGGTCCAGTACGTACCACGGTACGGGGGACACAGTTTGGTGCGGGTTCAGTACAACAGGAAAAACAAAAAGGCTTTTTTTCTCACAGCATTTGAAAGTTAAGTTTGTATACCATTACACGATAATATAGGTGAAATTTTAAAAGAATGTAAAAAGTGCGACCAATGTTCTTTGGAATGAAAAAGACAGTTGAATTCAATTAGTTAACATAAACATATTTGATGTGAAAGACATTATAGAATGGATCATGTAGCAACGTGTAGAACATGAAAAGTAACGTCAGTTACTTTGTCGAGTAACTAATTACGCTGAGTTATGAACTCAATTACTTTTTAGGAAAAGTAATTTGTAACTGTAACTAATTACTTTTTTAAAAGTAAGATTAACAACACTGTATATATATATATATATATATATATATATATATATATATATGTAGTGGGGAGAACAAGTATTTGATACACTGCCAATGGGAAAACCCATTGGCAGTGTATCAAATACTTGTTCTCCCCACTGTATATATATATAAATATTATGGGAACTGCAAGGCACTCCCAGTTCAAATAGATAGGACTATCGCTGTCAATAGTACCAATACATGATCAGCCAAATCGAAATAGTACTATCAATGTAGACCTCACCTAGCATGACTGCATTGCTTACCTCCAGCAAAACAATGGAGACGACAGTCATCTCAGGACTCAACCATGGAAAAAGTCGTTGCAGCTGACCACATTGACCAATCAAGTAACAGTTAACAATAATGGCTATCAAGCCCATGGCCTCCATTGCAGTCTAAAGGGTTGAGAGAGCAATACACAGTTTTTCTTCAGGTGAACATCCACCCCAATATGAGATTAAAAACTGAAGGCTTTTTGGGAAGCCCACACTGACCTGCCACTGTCCAATGTTCTCCACCCTTTGGCCAAAGGGCCTCTGCAGGCCCGTACAGAGCTTGAGGGCATCGCTACGGATCTCGATAATATTGTTGATAAGCGCACACATGGCTGCCAGGGGGAACGCAGAGGAGAAGAGAACCACGTAGCCAAACTGAATGAACATCTCCTGGTAGTCCTGAAGCGTATCCTGCGTTGTGCGATGACATTTTGTTCAACACTATTATCTTACCAAACCAGAAATTTCAAAATAAATCCAAATATCTCAACTGTTTTGGGAGTTTCTTTATTTATTTATATTTAAGGCAACCCACCTCATAAGTCTGCATGCAGCTTTCAATCTCAGCCTGCGCTAGTGTGACAGTTTGGGGTTCTTCTGGTGGATCAATCCAGGACTTCTTGTCTTCTTTGCCCTTGTCCACTGTTTTTCTTCTGTAACGGAGGCTGTTAGATTCTCTTGAAGACAACCCAGTGGTATTCTCTTTGGCCTCCTGTTCATACAAATTATTTATCTACATCAGTATTACTGTGGAGTTGCATACTAAACATGTCTTAACTCATTCACTGACAGTGACGGCGTTAGTTGTTCCCATCCTCCCAGCAAATTGTCAAGGAAGTATTGCTTCTAGGGTGTTAAACTGGTGGCCAGCAGGCTAAAACTGGCTCGCCAGAGGAGTTTGTTTTGCCCGTTAGACATGAACTGTACATCATACATCCAGAGTATACAATTCTCAATTTCTAGATAATAAGAAATTATTTTGTTCAAGGTCTACTATATATAGAGCTAGTGCCATCTGTAAATTTTACATGCAAACACCGATTATAATATTCTGAAACTGCACTTATTTTTGTAAACAAAAACAGAGATTGCTTATTTGAACTGAAACAAGCTTTGCAATGAGATAATAATAAATGTGAATGTTTTCAAAATGGTTGTTATTTAAAGTTTTAAGGCCACCCGCACATCAAGCAATGCTTCCTAATATGATTTAAAGGGACAATCATGAAAAAAGTTACATTTTATGCATTAGAAACCACGATAGAGGGCATCAAAATGAGTGGAAAAGGTAAATAGACCATGTACCTGAGCGGACAATTCAAGGTCACTATCCTCATCGCAACTGTCAAAGATACTGGATGGATCCATTCCACCCTCTACCAGAGTGGGGCTGTCCTCAGGGAAGTTGTCATCTGCTGTCTGTGCTTCCACCGCGACATCCTGGTAGTCAACCTTCTCTGTGAAGCTGACTTTTCGCTGCTTGAGAGCACAGGGGTCATTCATATCCCACTCTTCTTCTGACAGCCTGAATCCAGCTTTTAAATCCCCCCTGGTCCTTGGCAGTGAGTCAGTGTCCGTGCTGTCGCTGGCTGGGTGTCCTCTGTGCCCCAGGAAAGAGTAGGCAATCATTGACGCTTGGGCCTTTCCAAGAGCCAGGCGGCCATACTTGAGCACAATGGCTTGTAGTAGCTCCCACAGCACCTTGGGCGTAAATACACCCAGCTTGTTTTGTTCGTAGAGGTACGGCTGGAGGACCTCCTTTATGTTCTGGAGGAACTGACGGAAAATCAGCAGTGTTGCAAGCATCTGTGAAGAAATGCCAAACTTGAATATGTCAGTTTTTAATGTGAAATATCCACCTTTATACAGTACAGTGGTACCTCGACATACGATCACTTCGACACACAATCTTTTCGACATCAGACATAAAATTTGACTCGCCGTTTGTTTCTACATCCGACGACATGCTCGAAATACAACGACATGACAGTGTCGCAGACGGACGCTAGGCGGATTTCTCTTGTGAGAGAAATCAACACAAGTTTCAGAAAGGTTGGTACAGGTGGTGAAAAAATGGGAAAAAAGGTGACGCTTACCATTAAAATGAAGATGCAAATGATAGAAAAATATGAGCGAGGGGTTCGCATCTGTGAACTGGCTCAACAATGCAGCTGTAGAATGTCTACGATCTCCACTGTCCTCCTCCGACCTCCGTTCGCCAGTATTTATAAGTCAAGGTGACAATTATCATTGTGGTAACATCGCCAAAGAAATCGGCCGCTTCGTCAGGTTTTTTATCATTTATTTCAGAACTTGTCCAACACAACACGCCTACTGTCCGCCGCAGTTGACAGTGATCTCAACAAAACGTTAAAAGTGAATGAAAACTCTCAACCGCACCGCTCCCTCTCTCTGTCACGTCAGCGACGCGGTGCGTTCAGGTACAGCACACAAAAAATGTCCGCCGCATTAGACCCCGATTCGTTACATTATTACAGGAATTATTATCATTTTATTATTCCGGTTTTTATTAATAATTTATTTGTTTTTCTTTGTGTAATTGCCATTTGTATAGTACCAGCAGTATTTATTAAGGATTTAGTGTAGGTTTTTGGGCTGTGGAACGAATGAATGGAATTATAATGTATTCTTATGGGAAAATCCTACTCGACATATGACCGTTTCGACTTACAAACAATGTCCTGGAACGAATTAACTTCAAATGTAGAGGTACCACTGTATATACATACACCATATGAGATATTGAACAGTACAGTAAGTTTCATTCTAAGGCTTTTATTTTTCTGGTATTGTATTTTTATGTACAGTGTATTCAAAAAGCATGCAAACTTCTATTAAAGTGCCAGATTTTTTCAATAATTTAAATATACATGGCATATATATAAATATCAATAGCAAATGATCACTGCTAGCGATCACAGTCAAAATGGATTGTACGTCTAATGCCATCAAGGGCAGCCTTAAGGCCTCTCATATTTGTCATATTTGCGAAGGCTCCAATTTAACTCATGTTTTAATGACATTGCTTAATTGTGAACAAAGCTACAACATATGTATTTTTCTTTTCCTGAAAATGTTTGAATCTTTTGGAGTTTTATATTCCATAGCTCTGATTGATGGGGAAAAAAGTTTGAAATGGTTTATCTTTAGCTAATATATTTAATATTGTGTTACTGTAATTTAGTGTCTATGGTTATGTTGAAAATACATAGAGAAATTACCATTGCACGCGCTTTTGCAGTGAATAATTAATGTACCCTTTTAGTTGTAACTTTTATTTTTGCATTATAGCATTCTTATCTCACCTCCTTTAGTCGCTCCATATCCTTGAGGTAGAATCCAATATAGAAAAGACTTAGGTAAGAATTGATGAATTCAAACTGCAAACAACAGAAGTCATTGTCCATTGGAAGAAGTTGCCATATTTGAAAGAATATCATCATATACCATGGGAGTGACTTACGAAAACCATCTTGATGATGAGATTATTGTCGTAGGCACTCTGAAGTCTATAGTTCTCTGGACAAAGTCACCAAAATTAATGACTAAGTATTTAAAACAAATTATTGCCAAGTTTAAAGATCCCATATTGTCGCTTACCCATGTCATTGAGCCAATAGGCAATCTTCTTATAAACTTCATCACATATTGTTACAGTAATAGCAAGCAGGATTTTGGGAATAAATCTTGTGATGCTAGGTAGCTCCTGAATCTCCATTACCACTTCCTAAAAAATCAGTTCGTATGACACATATTTAATAAGTGCTATTCAAGCTGTATGCCCATTCACTCACAACTCTTCCTAAGCATGAATTATATACGTAGAACAACATGAACAGTTCATGTGTACACATTAAATACATGTAATGTTTGAAGATTGTGTGTTCTATGGTTCAAACCTGCAGTTCCAAACAGAGGAGCATGATGAGGAAGACAAAAAAGAGACAAAGCAGGCATATGGGAAGGCTGACCAGCCATTGAAACATAGCCCTCTTCCACGGGGGATAGTAGAACTCTTCACAGCCTGTTATGGGACTGCAGCGTTTAACACCCTGCAGATACAGCAATGACAAAAGAATTCCGATTCATATTAGCATATTAGTAATTAGTCTAGATGTTCAATGTATTTCTTGTTGTTGTTTGTGTATGTGTTTCTTTTCTTTCTTCTCTTGTGTTTCTCTTCTTCTGTCCCCCCATAATCCCTTCCTGTTCACTGCTTTGTCATAATAAAAAGGTATTTTGAATGATAACAATGGGAGTATGTCAGACTCTCAATGTGAAACATTAAAACTGTTCAGACCAGAGGTTGCGCTAGACTTTTTCGTTGTCTGTCATTTTGACTGACAGGTCATAAAAATCCGGTCATAATCTATTTTTACCCGTCACTTTAATTTTTAAAAATTTTAAAATTGTAATATTTAGTTTTCATTCATCTTTAATTAATATTCTGTCCGAACAAGCTTAACAGAGAATCCACACCGCGCCATCACACATCAATCAGCTGTGCGTTATTAGCGCCTAGCTTGCCTTGAACACGGCTTTTTAGGATGGGACGGACTTGACGTCATAAAAAAAAAAAAAAAAAAAAAAAATAAAAAAAAAAAAAGGGTTTGAGGATAAGCCTGAGAATGATCGGTTTTCTCTTTGCTCCATATAAGCAATATTTCAACATTGCTTACACGGCCGAGAGTGGGGGTAAACTGCTCGTATGTGTGTGTGACATGCACGAACAGTGCGTGCATGCTATCGATCCATATACTTTGAATATAAACCTGTACAGGGATTATTTATGCCTGTTATTTGTGTCCTCTTTTTAATAAGCAAAATATGATATCCCTGGAATGACGGATGACAGCCAGCATGTGTGATTGTATGGTCATTTGTTTTGATGCTTCTGCGCATGGGGGTCGTCTTGCTCAGCGCATGCGTAATACTTGAATGGTCTCAATGGACAAAGGCAGTCTGAACGGGCACGTCAAAAAACCAGATATGACAAAAAAATCGGATTCGTGCATTAAGACCTGTAGTATGAACGTAGCCATAGGCTTGTTGCTGTTAAAAAGAGGACACAAATAACAGGCATATATAATCCCTGTTTAGGCTTATATCAAAGTATATGGATCGATAGCATGCACGCACTGTTCGTGCATGTCACACACACATACGAGCAGTTTGCCCCGACTCTCGGCCGTGTAAGCAATGTTGAAATATTGCTTATATGAAGCAGAGAGAACACCGATCATTCTCAGCCTTATCCCTAAACCTATTTTTATTTTTTATGACTGTTGTCAAGTCCGACCCTTCCTAAAAAGCCATGTTCAAGGCAACCTAGGTGCTAATAACGCACTGCTGCATCGCTACCGTAGCTACCGTACCGTCTCTCGCTTTTTGATGACGTAATTGCTGCATTAAATCCGATTTGCGGGACTGGACAGTACAGACCGCCGCAACAGTCTGGAAAAATGTGGCCCAGATCGGATTTAGACCACATACGAAAGTGACCCAGATCGGATTTGAAATGGTCCCGTTCTATGCGACTTGTCACGTTCAGACCGTCAAGTTAATGCCTCACTCGAGTCGGAAAAACACGAAAAAATCGGATTCGTGCATTAAGTATGAACGTAGCCTTAGTTCGGACGCTCAGTTGCCTTGACATTTTTCCGAGTAAGGCCAACAACGTCATGCATCAAGAGAGACAGTAGCTAATTAATATGCTCACTCGCCACCCTGTGGTCTGGGGTGTGAATTGCAACCTGTCAAAATGACGGATGGACTTCAGTTTTTTCCATAACCGTTTTAAAAAACCGGTCAACGACGGAAAATATTCGGTTAACGCGACCCCTGCTTCAGACTATCCTGGCACTTAGACTTCCATTCTCTGTGTCAAACAGCTGAACAGGACAGGTTAAGCAAACAAACAAACAAAAAAAAAGAATTCCGATTTATGTACAGTAAATGTTTTTTTCCAAACTAAATGCTACTGATTTACAATATTTTTAACAGCACCTAGTAATGATGACTTTCATGTGAAAGACTAAGCAAAATGCAAATTTTTGGGCCCTTTCATAGCGTAGAAAATAATGTTAGATACATATGATGATACCGCTTTACGAGCGCAGCCATTTAGTGTCATGAGATATACTCGCGCACATACTGTATATAATGTGTATTAATGCTGACATGGACAGACAATCAGGGACACATTTAACTATTTAAAATAGTACCGGTGTCAATAAAATGTCTAGGCCTTTGTTGGATGGTCACTTCCTGGAAATACTTGTATTTGTTTATGTTTTTATCCACTTTGACATATCAGAAAAATGAAATGTTGTGTTTTTTCAATTTATTATTATTATTTTTTCTTCCTCTAGGATGCAAATAACAAAGTTATTGTCTGTCCCTTCAAGCCACTATGACTATAACTATAGTTGAACATTTCAGTCAGTTAATACAGTATTTCACAAACCACTACATGGAAGCTACATACCACACTTTAACAAACGATCAGTTTTAACTAATTGACTGTCATTGACGGTGATAGCTCTCCAATTCATTTTGATTAGGAGGGCTAGTGGTGATCATTCGCTGTTAACCTGTTCCAGTCAAAATGCATGGACGTCTATCACCGTCAATCACAGCTATTGTTTAAAAAAAAAAAAAAAAAAAAAAAAAGATATACAGCCTACGTAGACATTAAAATACATTGAAAGAGTTTATCAAAACAAACGTGCACAAGGACTAAAGCCTGCATGCCATTACCTCAAATCATCACTCGAACTAAAAGCATTCCCAGAAAGATTCATAACAATGTTGACAAGCACTTTCACAAATGAATTGGAAATCAAAAATACTACAGTCTTTTGGATGACAGTGACACTTACCCTGAACTGTGGTCTGGGCTCCTCTAAGGACTCCGCAGGAGTGTCAAGGGTGCCCCACCTGTAAGCCAGCTCGGCTTCTCGCCTCTTCCAGCGCTCCAGAAACAAAGTTGCCCACACAACATTGAAGAGTGCAAACACCACACAGCAAATATCCTGACTTGTCTAAACAAAACAGGAATAAACTTTTGAGTTTCTACCCAAACCATCTTTCTGTAACATCCCTGCGCCAACAACTTGCACACTGTGATAGAAGGTACCTGATCTGCCTCTGCAAGTATCCATAGGAGAAAACCAATTACTGCAGGGTAAAGCATGGAGTTGGTATAGAAACCAAGCCAGGCAAAGTACATGCCGATCTTCACTCCGAAGTAGTCGCAGATGTCATCTGAATCATATAGGAACCCAGACTTAAAACGGCAAACACATATGGTAGGGTTCACCAAATCCAGACCTCGGGCCAAGTATCCTGTCTGATTTTCTATGTGTCCCTCCTCTGACACACCTGAATTAAATAATCTGGATCATTATCAGGCTTCTGAAGAGCTTGCTGATGACAATCATTTGACTCAGGTGAGTCAGGGTAGAGAGACATGAAAAACACGACAGGCTAGGTGGCCTCGAGGTCCTGATTTGGTGAACCCTGACTTATAATCAGTGATGACAAACTGAAGCATCATGAAGCAATGAGGCTTTCCATCAAACTGGTTCGCTCCTGGGCCGAAGCATCATGAGGCTTCATTTGCTCTATGGCGCCTTCATGTGGAAAATAAATATCATGACAGACAGAGTGATTAAAATGATACTATGGATTTGATGGGGTCAAAAGGGCAGGGAGTTGTTATGTGAATGAATGTGCGTGTGTTAAGTGAAAGTAGAGCCTAGATTGGGCCTAAGAAATCCAGCCCGACCCAGCCCGAGCAATTAACTTAACTTTCAGGTCCGAGCCCCCAAAAAAACGAAATTGTATTTTTTAATTTGAATCCCCGAGCCCGAAAAAAAGCCAAATTTTTATTTTTTATTTGAGAGGACCCAGAAGGAGGAAATGCAGGGATGCAATGCGTCAGTCAGACCTGGACAGAGCACTGCTTGGAAAATGGTTGCATTTTGTGTGATCACATTTGTGACAACACCTATGTGCATAATGATAATAAATTAAAGCCTGTCTTTTGTAACAAATTCTCCCAGTTGAACAAGACTGTAAAATGCATATTAAATAAACATTCATATTTTTACATATTTGTGTGTCTGTTCTATCAGGTGGATAGTTCATGCGTCATTTCCATGGCAAAATGCAGCAACAGACATTTATTTTAATCAAGTTGGCAGAAAAGAACGCAATTTTTCTTAATGTTTAAATAGTCTACATATTTTTATCATCATAATAAATGCATGTACACAACGAAATAGCGCTGGATAGGTTTGTTAAATATATTTCTGTGTGGGATATTGTGCTCTCATGGACGCACCTCTCTGACAAGGAGAGGAACAGCAGCATATACAAAAATAAACTAAAATACTTTTAAATAGCATTCTTTATTTTAATGATTCGCATCAGAACAAACAAAAGAACAACCTGCCTTAAGGAGCACTGAAACAAAATAAGAACATTTTAAAGAACACCACGAAGTCCTGCTTTGCATAAAGAGGTGTGTCCCTCGAAACAAATGATAATAAAGATGTTTGACTAATATCATATCCATATCGAAATTCGAAAAGGAAATATCAGGATGTAGAGTTGCAGACTCGCGTAGAGCCCCAGAGCCTTCATGTGCGCAAACAATGCACTGGTTTACTGCGGCTCATGTTTGGGATTACCACAGCGCTCTTTCTCTGTTTTATCCAGTTTATTTTATTTTATAACAAGTATTTCTTAGTTTAACTTCCATATACAAATATACATTTATTCTAAAAAAAAAAAAAAAGTTAGCGAGAAGAAGTCCGGCCCGACCCGACCCGACCCGAATGTAAATACATTTTGGGCCCGACCCGAGCTCAAGATCTAGGCTCTACTTGAAAGAATGATTGCTTTATTTTAGACATTGACATATAAACAAGGAACAAGACACACATTTCATTCATTTTTATTGAGGAAAACTTTCCTAATTTCCAAAGTTTTTGGCTTTAAAACGGTTTCATTTTTTTAGATAGGATTTCTCCTGCTTTTGAAAATAGTCTTTCGCAAGGGACGGATGAGGCCGGGGTACAATGCCTCAACATATAGATGAAGTGTTCTCTTGGTACCCAAGTTCTTTAGAACAAAGTTTGCACTTCACCTTTTGAAAAATCAGCAAGTAGAAGAAATACATTCAAATGAGGGATAGACTGTGTTGTCACAATAATTTACAATATATATTCACACTGGTTATTATAATTTGTACCTTTTTAGGAGGGAACTGCTCAAAATGAGCCCAGACAGGGGATGTTCTCTTCTTTTTCGATGTTGGACAGTGCGTCCATTACAAAACGAATCCGATTGAATTTAGGTTTGAAGATGCGAGCTGGGTGTGTCAGTGTCACCTGTCAGCTCATTGTCGTCTCGGTGCGCCATTTCATGTCGAATCACCGGCGAAATTATGTGTTGGCGATGACGTAGGAAGCCCGTCTCATGAGGCTTCGGACGTAGCAACGTGCCTTCCGAGGCTTCGGGCGTGGCCACAAGCGTAATCAACACATGCCTCGATGCGCGCTTTGTAGATTTTTTTTCCGGTTTGCTCGGCACACGCATCGGCGCCTCGGCACAGTAGGGCACATCACTACTTATAATTATTCATTCAACCAGGATGTTCATCTCACTTTACTTAAAATGCTGAGTTCAATTTACTTAAACTGAAGTCCACTTTACTTAAAATGAAAACCAGATCTGCTCTAAAAAAGGAAATGTTTTCACAGTGAAAAAACAGTAAGTTTTGTTTATTACCACTTATAACACTCAAAATAAGAAAACAGATGAATAATCTTCCCACTGTTGTAACTGTTTTAATGTTCTATAATTAAATTAACTTATTGGCTGCTATTGACCGTTTATTGAGCCCCTTCAGTCAAAGTGGACTGGATGAAGATGAATCCAAAAACTGTCATTAAATGGTACTTATCACCAGTTACATACCCAGTGGCTGCCTTTCACAAACAGCCTGAACCCAAGATGTCATTAGCTGATTAAGGATCCTTTGCTCGTGGAGAGGAAACATCTGATGGATCACACCGCGGGCCACCAGCTCAGGTACTAGAAAAAAAGTAAGATAATTAAATCATGGCGTCCTCCAGTAGAGTGTAATAACTCCAAATATTTGTCATCTGTCATCAATGTTGTTAATAACGGCATTAGAATATAACGGTGTTATTTTTGTCAGTAGTGAGCAATCTAATTAATCACTTTTCTCATCTTTGCAACACTATTACCGTTACTGAGGATGTAAAGGCGTGCGTTACTATGCATTACTACGTTGGTTGAATGACGTGAGAAATGTCTGAGAGACACGGAGAGAGCAGAGAGGGAGAGGGGAGGAGGAGAATGTGATTGCGACGCCGTTGCAAAAACGATGCTAGGCGGCTCGGAGCTTTAGCATAGCATTCGCGTTCTCGCTAGCATTAGCATTTAGCATGGCGAGCATCATGTTAAACGCTCGGGAAACTTTTTACATACAGTTCGTGACGTTCAGGTTGGTACAATTAATTGAAAATAATGAACTGTTTTCCTGTCCAGTATGCATTATCATCACCAAGTGGGCTTTGTCCTAGTCGATGCTACAGTATACTGTAATAATAATTTATTTTTGTTTTTTATTACCAAAAATAGTCACTTGCTCTAAACTTTTCTTGAATGACGTATCCATAAACCGTGTGTGATTTAAAAAAAAATCAAAACAACTAGAGAAAAAGACAGAAAACATTCAAGCCCCCCTTTTTCATATTTAGAAATACATTTATATATATTAGGGGTGTAACGGTAACCACAAGTCACGGTTCAGTACAACAGGATAAAAGGATTTTTTCTCAAAGCTTTTAAAAGTTAAAGTTTGTATACCATTACACACTCTTATATAGGTCAAATTTTAAAAAATGTAGATCTAGTTTTCGATTTAGTTATGATCTAGTTTTTTTTTTCAATGAAAAAGACAGTTCAATTCAATCAGTTACTATTAACTTATTTGATGTGAAAGACATTATAGAATGGATCATGTAATAACGTGTGGATTAAAACATGAAAAGTAACATCAGTTACTTTGCCGAGTAACTAATTATTCTTACGTTGAGGTAACTGAGTTACTAATTCAATTACTTTTTGGGAGAAGTAATTTTTAACTGTAATTAATTACTTTCTTAAAGTAAGATTAACAACGCTGTCATGTCGTTTAAGTGTAAATCTGAAAAGTGTCTCTCTGTTGTGTTGCAGATTTCTAAAGCAATTCCTTTAAGGACAAGGCAAGAAAACGGAAAATCAAAATAAACAAGCTTACTGATTGGTTGTCCCTCCAGAAAGTGAATATTGTGAAGAACTTCCCCTTGTTTGGCTCGCAGATTGTCGAGCCAATACTTGATGATACTCTGACGCTCCTAAACCCAATAGAAAACGACAACATGACTCAGGCTGTCTCTCATACATTAAAAATAATATTTTATTTGTAAATACGTTTGATGTCCAACCTGCGATGTAAAAAAGCAGAGCTCGCTCTCTATGTTCTTATAGATGTTGTCCTCTTCACAGCAGAAGCGTCGCATCCCGCCACCAAATTGCGGCTTGACAGCCTTGTGCATGCTCATCTGTTCCGCTCCCCGCAGTAAACTGAGGACAAAAGTGCAGCAGGATTAAACCGGATAGAGAAAAAGCATGGTTTAGAATTGGAGAGTTCTTCGGGGTATTCTGGGGAAAAATAGGACTTTATTCCTATAATAATATCTTTTTGAATCCAATCAAAGTTGTACATATCATTGATAAAATGTTTTATGTTTCCAAAAATCATAAGATCAAGAGTCTTACTTCTCAAATGTTGTTGTGATGAAGAAGGCATACGCTTGGGTATGTTTATGCTGCCGAACTTGAATACTGACTTGAGGGATGCCAACTCGGATCTGATTCAGAAGCCACAGCAAAGTGTGATCATCTATTGAATCTAGAAAGAGAGAACCAAAAAAAAATGCAATATACAATTGCTGGAATGATCATTACCACCAAGAGGCAAGGTTCAGTTAAGTTCAGTGTGGCAGCATTTTCGCATTTCAAATTAAAGAGACATGCTCCTATTGTTAATAGGATGAATCTAATGCTAGACTTTATTTGTTGAACATATATTTGTTCACATCTAAAAAATACAAAAGCTGTCTTTACATAGCTGCCATTCATATTGACGGTCTGGGCTTGATTCCAAGTCTAATATACTTTTACAATACTGTCATTTTAGAGGGAAGTTTGTTCTATTATCAAGCGATCCATTTTCTATGGATTGCTTTGTTCAGGATTACATGCGAGGTAGAATCTTGAGCAACACAAATGAAAGGTAGGGTACATCCTGGATTTATCAAACCTGTATGACGAGATTGACTACTCATTCACTTTCTTATGCCTATATAAATTAAGACTTTAGGTTTTACGTTCGCATCCCAGCATAGCCACAAATGCCGATATTGCAATGCTAAATCCTATGATGCAATGGTGGAGTTAGTTTTTTAACTTAATTGTCTGACATTGGGTGATACAAGGTTGTGAGCTGACATAGAAACCCTTTTTGGGATGTGGATGACAATTTGACAACATTAAATAAAACAAGCCATCTGGCTAAATAGCAAGAGAAGGGCAGTTGTTAAGTGTCTGGTGGATATGTGCTCCTGTCATTTGGTTTTCTAGCAGAAATACCATGCCATGTTTTCAAAGGTTTTTTTTGTGTCTGTATAAAATGGCTGTGACATGCTTTCTTCAGTACCTGGAAATGTCATCAGGATGTCACAGTTTTCTGTTGGAACCATCTTGAGCCAGGACTTCCGAGACAATATGTAGTGTCTGGCCTGCAGAAGCCTCTTTCCAAACAATTTATCTAGAGAGAGGATGTAAAAATGGCATCGTCAAAGAAGGCGCATAGCAAAATATGCATATTAAGCATTAGAATTACAAGCCATAATTGCAGTGAACACAAGGCAAGGCAAATTTATTTGTATAGCACAATTCAACACAAGGCAATTTAAAGTTCTTTATATCACATGAAGATCCTCAAACAGGGATAAAATGATTTGTAAAACTCACATTAAATCATCAAGAGAATAAAAAAAATTGAAATCAGAAATGGAAGTAAAACAAAAAAGGAATGAAAACCAAATAACTTGAAATTTTAAATAGATGGACAGCTATGAATACAATGATCCCAAAAATCATTCTCCATATCGTAACGTTTTTTCCCCTCCTTTTAACTTCTAACATCTATTGCCTAATTCATGTTTAACGTACTGTCACAATATCAAACTACCAATTATTATTATTTTTTTTTTTTCGTTTTATAGTTCAATAACTAAAATGTCAGTTTGGTTGTTAAAAAATGTATCTTTGCTTCATGTATGTGTCTCCCTAGATCATTTTTTCCACAAAAGCTGAATCAAAGCAACTGGATCTGTTGAACTTGTGTTTATTTTTCAAAAATGTTAAATCACTATGTGCAGATACACAGCTGAAATTTTGTTCTATGAAATTTTATCAATTTAGACCCGAGTGTTTTTTTTCTCTTCATTTAGAAGCTAGGGAGCATTTCATAGACCTCTGGTTTTGAAAGCCCTATTCTCTAGTGCCACTGACAGCATTCGACGTCCAATCCATTTGCAACTAGGATTTACTCGCTGTCAGCTCTCCTAGTCAAAATGGATTGGGCGTCTGTCGCTGTGGCAGCAAATGTTAAGAGGTGGATGAAGTCAAATCATTGTACCCTATATTTTACTCTTGTCTTACTAGGGTTGGGCATCGAGCATCGATGGGAATCGGTTCTAATCATCCGATGCTCCCGGAATCGTTTGAACTTTTAAAATTCAATTCCTTGTTTCGATGCCCTGAGCGCCAAGCAGAAAAAAATTGCTCGAGTTCAAAGACTGATATTTATATACAAGTTAAAATTAGCCTCGTGAGAAGTTCATTTTATTTTTTAAAAAATCATTGAGAAGTTAAGAATTTAATATAAACTATGCAATTTTTTTGACCCTGTATTTTTTTTTTAACCTGCCTCTTTAAAGAATCGGAATCGAGAATCGTTCGGAACTGCAATTGAAACGTGGAATTGGAATGGGAACCGGAATCGTTCAATTTCAAACGATGCCCAACCCTATGTGTTACTGTATTATTTTTGTAAATAAACAAACTTAGCGCTGCAGCCCAATGAAGTTGACAAGGGCAATACTGCAAAGGCTTTCCTACTGTAAAGGCTTTCTATCATAAGCGGATATTCCCTGGGGGGCAGGCGCCCCCGGTGGCCGAAAAGTGTCATTGCATGTAATTGACTTTCCTATACAAAATATGATTTTAAAATTAAGAATTTTCCGGTAAAATATTGTCTATGGAATTTCTAAAGCAATAAAACAAAACAAAAAAATGAATGAAATGAACCAAAAAGATATTTTTATAATGAGTCAAAATTATTTTTCGACCAGATTGTGACTAGCACCTTAGACGGTCATTCGTAGGCTTAGCCAAAGCCACCCAAGGACCGAAAAGGCAAGATGGATAGGCTATACGTATTTTTTTTTTTTTAAACCTGTTGCTTTTGAAAGCAACAACAACTACTGAGCAAGAACCAAGGATTGAAAATGTGGCCCATGAAACGTTAGAGACCACCGTCAAAATGGTGAGCGGAGTTTCAATTTGCCTGACTAAAGACGCAAATTGTACAACAGAGCCACAACCGCGGGAGCGCGCACACACAAATTAGGTATGAGGGTTGTCAACTTAAACAATTGAAGGCAGAAAAGAACCACACTTATATATTTTGGACATCGACGTTTGCTAAACTGGAAAAACTCCATACAGGACTTGAGTTACAGTAAGAACAGTTATAGGTCATCCTACAAGTAAAACAGTGAAACATTGCCCTTTTTTAACATTCAGTACGTATGTTACGGTATACGACACAAAAAAAGTTTATTTTTTTGATGGATGTGCCATGTTTTAAAACCTCCTAGATAACTACATCACCAAAACACGGAAATCAAGCAAATCAGTGCAGTGCAGTGGCTCCACCCAGACTAGGGTAACTACATTGGCACGACACCGGTGGGCGTACCATATTCAATGGATGACGATCTTGGCAAAAGTATAGCCTAAGCAGCCTGATTTTAGAATTCCCCTCAAGAATGATGGGAAACAAAAATGCTCATTTTCAATTTATTATGAATATTCTTGTAAGTTAATTTTATTGTCGACACTGCGTTTCGGGGTCATCAACATATTGTGCCCCCCTCCCCCAAAAGTCAAACTCCGCCTATGCTTTCTATCCTTATTTAATTTTGTGTTGGGTACACCTGTGGACCACCACCCTGAGAGGCCCGTTTGAAGCTTTAACGTACACCGTGTCCAGACTGTATAGCATCTGAGACAACCACCATTTCATTACACCACATCTGGTCCCGCTGGGAGTCATTCAGTACCATAAACTGCACGAAAATGCAACCCTCAGCCCACCACCACCAAGTACGTATGATGACCCAGCTTCCCACTCTTTCTGTCCACTTACCGAGCACTCCGTATGTTGCTGAAGCCGGTCCCCGATGATGGTCGTCGGTCCCAGGCTGCAGCTCTGCCGCGGGCGTTCTCTCCATCCTCTCCGCTGCACCGTGCTGCTTGTCTGCAACCTCGGTGTCAGCTACTCCGACGCCCGAAGCGTGCATGCTGCACATGTTATCCAGACACAAGACGACAGTTTAATACACCACCATTGCATGGGATGATGGAAAGACCCATGTGATGTTGACGCGGGGGGAGGAGGAGGAACATGATCATGGAAATGACACGTTAAGGAGCCCCAGTCGTGACAGGCTGGTGACGACAGAGGACGGGGAACACTGTTTTTGTATGTATTAATGGTGCACATCGAAATTGCATTGTAACCATACAGAACACTTCAACAAACACACTTGCACTGTAAAAACATCCATTTTAATTTTTTGATAGGGCAGTGTGGATAACAGGTATAACAGTTTGCATTCTGCCATCTAGTGGAAAAGCTTTTCACTGTTGTGAAAATCACTATAAATCGCTGACAACGACGCATTTGATGAAAATAAAATACGCTTAAGTGAAATAAGACAATTTGATGCAAAGAGGGTAGAAAAAAAACTGCATGAGTGTGGCGAATTAGCTGTCAATTTGGAAGGTGTATTTACCACATTCATTGCCATAAGAATGCTACAGATCCAATCTATGGGATTGAGACAATTCAAGTGGATTGGATTTTTAAAATGTGAGTGGATGCCAACTATCTCATTTTTTTTGGTTCAGTCTAACCAGTGGCGTCGTTAGGGGTGTTTTAGGGGGGGCTTCAGTCCCCTTGAAAAATTCTTAAAGCCCCCTAAATAATTAGTTTTATTAAAAAAATATATATATATATATACAAAAAATGCTCATATATTCACTATGAAGTTACCAGAATATTAGTTGTATTGAGTTCATTTTGTCTACACTTCTAAATTATGAATTTTTCTTTTATCCCAATTGTTTGAGGTTCTTTTATTTACCTGACATGTCTGGGCGACTACTTCCGGAAGTAGTCGCCAAAACGTCAGGTAAATAAAACAACAACAACAAAAATTAGTCTGGGATAAAATAAAAATTCATAATAATTTCCCTGGATATTGGTTTAAATCAATAATCATATAACCTGTCATTATTAACGTAAATATGGTCATAAATCAGTCAATTTCCCCTTACCTCATAGAGTAAGGTAGCGAGCCCCTTCAGTGCGTCGCTATTCAATCCATTCCACTTGTTCATATGGAGAATTATGCCCACATCTCTGAAAATACAGTCCGCCTTTTCCCTGTGACCTAGCTAGCAGTCGGTAGTACTTTTTTTTTTTCTTTTTCGCAGCCGACCTCTGTGCACATCTTACCATTTGTTGTTTTGCGGTCAAAAGTTCTATCCCAGCTCTGAAATAAAGCTGCTACTTAGCTGCTGCTAGCTAGTTAGTCTGAAATGCATTGTGAAGGTCTTAGTGGAGTTAAGTGTGCAATCTTGTTATAGCTATCTTTGGGGTGACTTCCTTCTGGAGCATCAGCTGTGTTTCTCACTTTACGCAGATGAGTACAGCAGCTGAGCGCTGAGCTATGATTATCATCGATTGATAGTCATAATAATACACTAATAATAATCAGTCCACCACCTTTATGGACCTGTAGCAGTCAGAGCAGAGGAGCAAAGAGGGTGACAGGGGAGAGACCACTACTTAAAAGGTGAGTAGGAGATTAATGATTAGAAAGTGGAGAAAGCCAAGAAGATGATTATACTGCATATATGGCATACATACCCCCCTCCCGCCCCCCACACACACCCCTACACACCCATATACTGTACAGGCCAGAAGTTTGGACACTCCTTCTCATTAGTGCGGTTTCTTTATTTCCATGACTATTTACATGTAAACAAACCCCCCTGTTCTTAACACCTAGTGACGCCCCTGTATAAATATCATAGGCGGAGTTTGACTTCTGGGCTGGGGGGGCACAACATGTTGATGAGCCCAAAACACAGTGTCACCAATAAAATTAACTCACAAGAATTTATAATAATAAGTTGAAAATGAGCGTTTTTTTGTGTGTTTTGTTTCCCTTGTTTCCCTTTCTAAACCAGGCTGCTTAGGACAGCTATACTTTTCGCCAAGATTGTCATCCATTGAATATGGTACACCCGCCGCTGTCGTGCCAATGTAGTAACCCCAGTCAAAAATTGTATTCCCTGGGCGAAGCCATAAGAAGTTAGATTTGTGTCTTCATTTTTCGATCAAAAAAAAAAAATGTGAATGCAAAAATAAATTTGAAAAAAAAAAAAAAATGCATTTGAAAGCTATTTTTATCAGATTTTTTTTTTTTTTTTTGATTGAAGTCAATTTTTTTGATTGAAGCAACTTTTTTGATTGAAGTAATGCTGTTTTGCGTTTGGGCCACATTTTGGCTTGGACATTTGTGTCATTAATAATCATTCATAAGATAAGTTGCTTCATACAAAAAAAATATATTTTCAAAAGAAAATTCACTTCAATCAAAAAAAAAAAAAAATTAATCATAGAAAAAAAGTTTTTGAATGCGAAAACATATTTGAGACTCAAAAATTTGCATTTGAACACTTAATTTTTCATTTCAAAAAAGTTTTGATTGTAGCAATCCTTTTTGTGTTTGGGCCATATTATTGGTAGGGCATTTGTGAGTAAATCATTCAATCGCCCAAAAAGTTGATTCAATCATAAAAAAATATTTTCAATCAAAGAAAAAAAATAGGAATAAGCGGCATGGAAAATGAATGAATGAATAAAATTGCCCTAAGTATCTTGGGGTCTTGTTCACGAGTGAGGGTAGGAGGGAGCGGGAGATTGACAGGCGGATCGGTGCAGCGTCTGCAGTGATGCGGACTCTGCACCGGTCTGTTGTGGTGACGAAGGAGCTGAGCCAAAAGGCGAAGCTCTCGATTTACCGGTCGATCTACGTTCCTACCCTCACCTATGGTCACGAGCAGTGGGTCGTGACCGAAAGAACAAGATCCCGGATACAAGCGGCCGAAATGAGTTTCCTCCGCAGGGTGTCCGGGCTCTCCTTTAGAGATAGGGTGAGAAGCCCGGTCATCCGGGAGGGGCTTGGTGTCGAGCCGTTACTCCTCCGCGTTGAGAGGAGCCAGTTGAGGTGGCTCGGGCATCTGGTTCGGATGCCTCCTGGACTCCTCCCTGGAGAGGTGTTCCGGGCATGTCCCGCCGGCGGGAGGCCCCGGGGTCGACCAAGGACACGCTGGAGAGACTATGTCGCTCGGCTGGCCTGGGAACGCCTTGGAATCCCGCCGGAGAAGCTGGCTGAAGTGGCTGGGGAGAGGGAAGTCTTGGCTTCCCTGCTAAAGCTGCTGCCCCCGCGACCCAACCCCGGACTAAGCGGAAGATAATGGATGGATGGACGGAAAATTGCCCTCCCCATTTTTTTTGGGGGGGGGGGGCGTGATATGCAAAGCAAATGACCGTCTAAAGTGCTAGTAACATGATCTGTTCGAAATATAATTTAGACCCATTATAAAAATATCTTTTTTTGTTCATTTCATTCATTTTTGTTGTTTTCTTGCTTTACAACTTTTATATATATATGTAGGAAAGTCAATTACATGCAATGACACTTTTCGGCCACCGGGGGGGGGGTGCTGGTCCCTCTGCCCCTTAAACTCCGCTTATGATAAGTATACTGTATATGTATATAAAATATCAATCTTTGTTAGCTGTTTGTGAAGTTTTGTGCATGTTCACTTACATCCCGTGTAACTCCTGGGGGATATTAGCCCCCCCCCCGTTCTTAAAACCTAGTGACGCCCCTGAATCTAACCTTTACCTGACCTACTAGCAGAATGATTTATCAGTTATTTTTGTTATTCTCATCAAATTTAATATTTTGTGAATTTGCTATCACAGTAGAGATTACTTTTATTGCTGTACTGCTTCTTTGCAAATCACGTAAGAGATCAAATTTGAACTGTAAAACGCTATGTCGAGTTGAACAATCAATGAGTCCAATTCCCACTAGGAGGAGCCAGAGAATAAATTTGAGGACTAACAACATTTTACGTGCATATTCAGTCATTCTAGCGACACTCGCTTGCCCGTAGTAATATACAAACTACAGTATATTAAACCACCTATAATTTCACAGTTGATTTAGTCCAGGAAATTTATTATTGGCCAGGATATGATCCTACATTTTTGATGACTATTGTCACATTAACTATATATATAGATATATTTTTTTTACCAGAATATGACAACATACTGTACACGACATACTTTCTTCAGTATCTGATGTTTGTCCCGGGTTGATGAAAACCTGCGGAAGCCTAATCCCATGCGATGTGGCTTTAGCTTTATTACATGTTCCTAACGAAGCAGATGCTCAGTAATCTTGCGTGTGGTGAAACCATTACAGAAGGTGATGGATTATATGACACAACTAAGTAAGGCAGTGTGTAAATGGACGATACGAGCTGCTTTGAGTAAAAATAAAATAAAATAAAATAAAATAAAATAAAATACAGTACAGTGGTACCTCAACATACGAAAACATTTGTTTTCAAAACCTACAAGATAAACATTTTGAAAAATTCCAAAATATTTTTGGGGATTTTATGATCAAATATAAATTACAATATTTTAACATAATTTAGATTATACTACCATTCACAATAAATACAGTGGGGCAAATAAGTATTTAGTCAACCACTAATTGTGCACGTTCTCCCACTTGAAAATATTAGAGAGGCCTGTAATTGTCAACATGGTTAAACCTCAACCATGAGAGACAGAATGTGGAAAAAGAAAAAAACAGAAAATCACATTGTTTGATTTTCAAAGAATTTATTTGCAAATCATGGTGGAAAATAAGTATTTGGTCAATACCAAAAGTTCATCTCAATACTTTGTTATGTACCCTTTGTTGGCAACAACGGAGGCCAAACGTTTTCTGTAACTCTTCACAAGCTTTTCATACACTGTTGCTGGTATTTTGGCCCATTCCTCCAGGCAGATCTCTTCTACAGCAGTGATGTTTTGCGGCTGTCGTTGGGCAACACGGACTTTCAACCCCCTCAACAGATTTTCTATGGGGTTGAGATCTGGAGACTGGCTAGGCCACTCCAGGACCTTGAAATGCTTCTTACGAAGCCACTCCTTTGTTGCCCTGGCTGTGTGTTTGGGATCATTGTCATGCTGAAAGACCCAGCCACGTCTCATCTTCAATGCCCTTGCTGATGGAAGGAGATTTTCACTCAAAATCTCTCCATACATGGCCCCATTCATTCTTTCCTTTACACAGATCAGTTGTCCTGGCAGATAAACAGCCCCAAAGCATGATGTTTCCACCCCCATGCTTCACTGTGGGTATGGTGTTCTACGGATGCAATTCAGTATTCTTTCTCCTCCAAACATGAGAACCTGTGTTTCTACCATACACTTTTATTTTGGTTTTATCTGACCATAACACATTCTCCCAGTCCTCTTCTGGATCATCCAAATGCTCTCTAGCGAACTCCAGACAGACCTTGATGTGTACTGGCTTCAGCAGGCGGACACGTCTGGCAGTGCAGGATTAGAGTCCCTGGCTGCGCATTGTGTTACTGATAGTAGCCTTAGTTACTGTGGTCCCAGCTCTCTGTAGGTCATTCACTAGGTCCCCCCGTGTGGTTTTGGGATTTTTGCTCACCGTTCTTGTTATCATTTTGACGCCACGGGGTGAGATCTTGCATGGAGCCCCAGATTGAGGGAGATTATCAGTGGTGTTGTATGTCTTCCATTTTCTAATAATTGCTCCCACAGTTGATTTCGTTACACCAAGCGTTTTACCTATTGCAGATTCAGTCTTCCCAGCCTGGTGCAGGTCTACAGTTTGGTGTCAGGTGTCCTTCGACAGCTATTTGGTCTTGGCCATAGTGGAATTTGGAGTGTGACTGACTGAGGTTGTAGACAGGTGTCTTTTATACCGATAATGAGTTAAAACAGGTGTCATTAATACAGGTAATGAGTGGAGCCTCGTTAGACCTCGTTAGAAGAAGTTAGACCTCTTTGACAGCCAGAAATCTTGTTTGTAGGTGACCAAATACTTATTATCCACTCTAATTTGGAAATAAATTCTTTAAAAATCAAACAATGTGATTTTCAGGGTTTTTTTTCTTCCACATTCTGTCTCTCATGGTTGATGTTTACCCATGTTGACAATTACAGGCCTCTCTAATCTTTTCAAGTATGAGAACTTGCACAATTGGTGGTTGACTAAATACTTATTTGCCCTACTGTATTTTCCTTCATTTCCATCTTAATTTCAATAGTAAGCCTCATTTTTTTTTTCACCACTTGCACTAACATTCTTGAAACCTATGTTGATTTCTCTCACAAGAAAATCCCCCGTACATCCGTCTTGCGGGAAAACAAAGAATCTGCGCTGCTGTCATAAATCGTCGTATTTCAAGCATGTCGTCGGATGTAGAAACAAATGGAGAGTCTATTTTCACATCGTATGTCAAAAAGATCGTGTGTCGAAGCGATCATATGTCAAGGTACCACTGTACTACTTTACAAACAATACTTTTCACATATAATGTTGGTCTCTTGTTACGTTGACAATACATTCTTTGATATTATCTTTTTTTTGTCTGTGTTAAGGAATTACTTCTCAACATATGGCTCTCAGATGTTGATATATAGCTTAAGCTTTATTATTGTACAAGTGTTATCTAAAAATTCATAATTCAGAGCAAAGCTGTCTACATCTTGAGGAGAGGAAGGGCAGGCAGGCAGACGTTCTAAAGGGTAAAGCTGTTCTTCAAAAGCTACAATGTAACATTTAATTGTTTAAAAGCGCAGCCTGGCCACCCACGCTTCATAATATGATGTATTTTGACATATTTTGTCTTACAATCAAGGGACCATTGTTTTACCAGTCAACCCCGCCTTCCAGTATCATAACAGTCCTCTGAGCTCTGCCACGTCAGAGCATCATTGTACTCCACGTGTGATGGATGTTCTCCTTGTGATCATAAGTAAACTTTTAAAAGACTTCTGGAGTGAGAGCCTTTTTCTTCTAAAAATAAAGGGAGAACGGATTTTCTCCCCTGACAAGAATTTTATATATATATATATATATATATATATATATATATATATATATATATATATATATATATATATATATATATACATACAGTGGTACCTCTACATACGATCGCTTCGACACACGAACTTTTCGACATCCGACGTAAAATTTGACTCGCCATTTGTTTCTACATCCGACGACATGCTCGAAATACGACGACAATGGCAGCACCGCAGACGAATGCACGGCGGATTTTCTTGTGTGACAAATCAACACAGGTTTCAGAAAAGGTTGGTACAGGTGGTGAAACAAGGAAAAAGTTGACGCTTACCTTCTAAATGAAGATGCAAATGACAGAAAAATATGAGCGTGGGGTGAAATGGCTCAACAATACATCTCCACGGTCCTCCTCCGACCATCGTTCGCCAGTCTTTATAAGTTAAGCTGACAATTCTTATTGTGGTAACATCTCCAGAGAAATCGCCAGCTTCGCCACGTTTTCATCATTTCTTTCACAACTTATTCAACACAAAACGCCTGCTGTCTGCCGCAATTGACGATGTTCTCAAGAAAGCATTGAAAGCGAAAGTAAACTCTCACCAGCTCCCCTCCCTCTTTGTCACGTCAGCCCCGCGGTGCCTTCAGGTACAGAAAAAAACGTCCGCCTTATTAGAACCCGTTTCGTTACACTATTACTGGAATTATTATTATTATATTATTAATCCGATTTTTATTTATTATTTATTTGTTTTGCTATATGTAATTGCCATTTGTAATAGTACCAGCAGTATTTTTTAAGGATTTAGTGTAGGTTTTTGGGCTGTGGAACGAATTAATGGAATTATAATGTATTCCTATGGGAAAATCCTGCTCGACATACGACCATTTCGACTTACAAACAAGGTCCTGGAACGGATTAATTTCGTATGTAGAGGTACCACTGTATATATAAATATATATATATATATAAACTTTATGCTTTGTTTCATTCTACAATGGTACTGTGAGATATGAGTGAGATTGAGAGTTTCGCACGAATGTCACTTTTGCTTTAACTTGATGTAGGGAAAATTTTGAAATACGAGTGTGAGATGGTGACGCAAATTTAACTCCTCAACAAGTAGCAGTCTTAAAAAAACTTGAAGTTGTTTACTACCAGGTTACCGTAAAAAATAAAGGGTTGTATACGCATTTAAAACAACATTACTCTGGCTTAGCAAGCGCTCAGTATTTCAACTCTCATACAGAATCCAGGCTGTTGACATCACACAGTATGCACTCACAGTCAGATCTATAAATATTGAGACACTGACACAACTCTAATCTCTGTCTTTGAACAGGGTGCGATGCCTTTAAATGTGTTGTAATTCCTAAGTAAATTCTCTCAAATGATGAATGAAATCTACGTACTATACTTCGTGTTCAGTCCATTGCTGTGGTGCTTATAGCCAAAAAGATAAGAAATGCATCTATGTCCCATTTATGGACCTCACTGTGGTAACCCATGCCAACCCCAGAACTTTACAACTAAAAACGGACGGTATTAATGGCTGTTACATAAGGCATGTAAAAGCAGCTAACGACTGAGTTCTTTCCCCTCCATAATTCTCCTGCTGAAGGAGGTTAAGGTCACTGAGAGTGAAATAAGAAGAATCCCACGTCTCAGGCTATACTGTATTTCCCTTCCCAGTTCAATGACTTTACCAGGCTAAGCCATGGGACCGAAAGACAGTGCAAGCAAATAGGAAATGCAATTAGAAATGGCTGCATAAGAGAACATTTGCAACCACAGACAAAAGAGGTCAGAATTGTACAACCCCAGGTGAGGAAGGATGTCGCAATCATTAGCATCCATTCCCTTTCCTGCACAAGGAGGGCCTGTGAGGCAGTCGGCCAGGCTCCTACACAATAGACCCCATAATGTTCGTCATGCCGGGTGTCACTGCTGAGAGGCGACATCCCATAGTCACAGCCGGAGACCAGTCTGACAAAAATTTTCAATTATTTCCACCCGTTCAACCTTGTTTCCTAAAAACTTTTTGTGCCAAGGCACACATTTCACACTTCAAAAGTGTCTCAGCACGATAAAAAAAACTGAAATGTCACAAAGTGTACAAATACACTGGAATCATGACAATCTTGATTTTTCAATCTTAAAGGGATCCACGGAGAGAAAGACATGTAGTTCTTAAAATATAAATGTTAGGACGACCTATAATAATTTGAGATTAAAACCCCTCCTAATGTTTTCGTTTTAATAAAATGTGTAAAATTTTAAATAAAAAAATAAAGTAGTAGCTCTCCATTGTTGTTGACGACACAGGGCGGTGACGTCACATGGCCACGCAGCCGTACTTCACAGTGTCACTCTTTAACTATGTAAGGTAGTGATTTAAATGCACTACAAGGTGTCAATGGCGAGTTTTAAATTAATAAAAGCTCAAGCAAATGACTGCGTTTTGTCCCCCGACTGACGCCGTAGCTTCCTGTTTAGTATGGGTCCATTGTGATTTACGTTCATTTGAGTGTTGTCTTCACGACAAACAAGACTCCTGATAAAGGCTCCCAGCATCATAGTTTGTATATTGTGACAAAATACTGCCATCCAGTGTATTTGTAGACTTAAACGTGTTGCTAAAATGTTTAAATAGAGTTTGACCAAAGTCTGAGTATGTTTTATTGTGTATTTTGCATTCTATTTTGATTGTGAATGCCAGTTCTCTTTGCATTGTTAACTATGTGAGTATAGGGGGCACTTTAATACAGATTGAACCACTTTTCTTTTTGTGAACATTATTTTTTTTTGAGAGATATGTTATTTTTGTTGTATTTTTACGATTTACGTATATATATATATATATATATATATATATATATATATATATATATATATACATATACATATACATATACACTATACATTATGTTTGTTGTGAAGGAGTTGCCGAAGCTTATGCTAATAAACGGCGCAAGCTACGAGCTATGAATCTCTCTCCTCTCCTTTCTCTCTGCCTTACACCCCACTGTGGATTAAAGGAAAACTACGGCGTCAGTCAAGGGACAAAACGCACTCATTAGCTTGAGCCCTAATTAATTTAAAACTCGCCATTGACACCTTGTGGCGTGTTTAAATCATTACCTTACATAATTAAAGAGTGATATATATATATATATATATATATATATATATATATATATATATATATATATATATATATATATTAGGGGTGTCAAACGATTAAAATTTTTAATCGAGTTAATTACAGCTTAAAAATTAATTAATCGTAATTAATCGCAATTAATCGCAATTCAAACCATGTTTAAAGTATGCCATATAGAAAAATATTTTTTTTTAAAAATTTTAAATAGTAAATTATTGTTGGAATGAAAAGATAAGACACAAAATGGATATATACATACAACATACTGTACATAAGTGCTGTATTTGTTTATTATAACAATAAATCCACAAATGGCATTATTGACATTCTTTGTTTAAGTGATCCATGGATAGTAAGACCTGTAGTTCATAAAAGACAAATGTTATAGTTACAAGTTATAGAAATTTTATATTAAAACCCCTCTTCATATTTTCGTTTTAATAAAATTTGTACAATTTTCAATCAAAAGTAGAGTTAATATAATAATAATAAGTATAAAAATAACAATAATAAGAATTGAGTGACCAAACTCTGAGTAATGCCAGTTTACTTTGCATTGTTGTGAGAATAGGGCCTCATTACTATAGACTGAAGTGCTTTTCTTTTTGTGAACATTATTTTTTTTGAGAGATAGCAATATTATTTTTGTTGTGCTTTCACTAAATCAGTGCTTCTCAATTATTTTCTGTTACGCCCCCCCAAGGAAGACGTAAATGTTTCGCGCCCCCCCCAAACTCTCTGCCGCCACTGTAAATAGTATCATTTGTCCATAAAATTACTATTATAAATACGCATCTGCCTAACATTGTGTCCTTTTTTTCTAATAAAGAAAAAAAGTAACATAGATCAACTTATAATAAAGTATAACCTTATTAACATTGTTTTGTTTGAAACAGAGAAGACTTGACGCGCATCAATTAGCCTGAATTTTAAAAAAAAGTCACATCCAAACTGTAAAAAATACACTCAAGGTACATTTTTGACCATTTGATACAGAAAAATAAAATGTAATAAAATCAGTAAATAATAAAAAATTAAAATTGATTAGAAACATTCACTCATGAGGACAATATGCCAAAAAATTTGACCGAAAAAACAAAACTGAATAAAAGAAAAAAAGAGTGTCCTTGGACAGAAGGACAGTTTTTATTTTTGCTGCTCACAGTATTTACCTCCTTTGAAATGGTGTGGAGTTATTTTGTAATGAGCATGCTAACACTGACAAAGCAGGACGATTGTTGGCAATATTCGGCACGTTCTAAAAGGCAAACGGCACGAAAAAAGCGCATTCTCGGCGGCCGAGGTAGAACCGTAGGTGAGGGCGGTCGTCGTGACGATCCCAAGCCAAAAATGGCACTTCTTGGGCGGCGACGTGAGAACCGGACAAGACAGTGGGTCGCTGCGTGAGTGAGTCCGGTCGGAAAACGGCTTTCGAAAATGGCGGCGGGACACTGCTCTTCATACCTGTTTTCTGTGTGTGCTTAGTGCTCTTCCTTAGTTCAAAAATACTGCGTGCACTCTGAAAATGAGAGCGCCACTGCCACCCACTGAGTGGATGTGCAAGTACACTTTATTCCAGTACGGCAAAAAAAAAAAAAAAAAAAAAAGCATGTTCCTCGAGGTCACATGCGCCCCCTCTGGCATCGCTCTGAGACAGTCAGGAAATTAGAATATTGTGTATTCTAATTTCCTGAGACAGTCCTGTATATATACACAGGACTGTCTCAAAAAATTAGAATATTGTGTATTCTAATTTCCTGAGACAGTCCAGTAGATTTTACTTTTAAAAATGTGTACTGTGTATATGACTAGTTTATGATTTCATGTCATCAAAATTTGCTACATTTATTTCTCCTAAGTCATCGTCATCTGATGTCGCAAACGGAAGAAATTCAGCATCTGGCAGGCCTCATAGGATCTCTTTAGTCGTCATCGCTGGACTTGCATCACTTGTGTCATCATATGACTGGACCCACTCTCTCTTGATTTTGGGAAACTGGGTGGTGACTGACTTGCAACGCTTTTTTCATCGTGTTGAGGGTTTCCGCCGCTTAATTTTTTATGTTTGGCTTCCTGGACAAAAAAACAAAACAAAATTACAGCAGCATGAAAATATTGAATGAATTCTAATTTTAATTTAATAATTTTTAATAATTTAATGGTGATCAAATAATAATCAAAGCAGCAGCTATTTGATGCTATTGTTCCCTCTTCAAGTAGGCAGACCTTGATGTTGATGCTGTAGTACAATAGTCATTGTTTTATTGAGATGTATTTGGTACATTAGGGCCTGGCAGGTGGATTGTTTTATATATAGGCTTTATATTTACCCTGTGACAGGCCAAAAAACAACGAGCCAAGGACCTATTTGGTGCTAGGGACATTTGAATTTACATACCTATCGATATAGTAATAAAATCACATGAGTAGACGACCTGTCAACAAACCTATCTACTTATGACCAGTGTTGTTAATAACGGCATTAGAATATAACGGCGTTACCAACGGCGTTATTTTTTTCAGTAATGAGTAATCTAATTAATTACTTTTCTCATCTTGGCAACGCCGTTACCGTTACTGAGGCGGGAAAGGCGTGCGTTACAATGCATTACTAAGTTGGTTGAATAAAAAAAGTCTGAGAGAGACGGACTCACGGAGACGAGAGAACAGAGCAGGAGTGGGGAAGACGCCATTGCAAACGCGATGCTAGGTGGCTCCAGCCTCCAATAATACCTGACTGTAGCCATAGCCTACAAACGACGCCCACATGATACGGTAGATATCACATATTATAGAACTAGATGCAAATGACAGACAAGGCTGCATTGGCAACATGTTTTAAGGACTACATGCGTTAGTAAACAGCCGCCATCTTAAAGCAGTAAACCTCTTTGGAAGGCTCTGATGTAGAGATCCTTCCTAGCGAACCTGACTTTTTTTTTTTTTTTTTTTTAATCTAAAATGCTCCTAAATCGGCAAAATCTTGACTTAAATCTATCTTTAAATGATGAAACAGTTTTAAAACGTACACATGTTGAAAGTAGACAGAAGGGAACTAATGCAATAACGGGAACAATTTTAACAACTTTAACGGTTGATTCACAACTTTAAATGACTTCCACACATAGCAAAGGTTACTATCTAGTTATCACAATACACTTGTGTCTAGTTAAGTGGGAGAAGTTATTTGTAACTGTAATTAATTACTTTTAAACTTAAAATTAACAACACTGCTTATGACGGGCCAACAGCAACAACAACAAAATGTCGCAATTCAACAAACAGGCAGTAGGAGTCCCCCTCGTTTATCAAGAAAAGCCAGTAATGGTCTACTTACGCCTTTGTAAAACCAAGGTTGCATTGTTGTAGGTTTTCAAAGCTGTCGTCGCTGAAATGATGACAACTGAGCCGATTGGGGACCTGTATGCATGCTCACAAACACGGTCCAAACCTTTGCAGGAGAAGTTTTTTTGGACCACTCATAGAGTCTCGAGTCTTCCTGTGAGCAATTCATCGCTACACATCGAGATGGCATGACGAATCTCGCGAGTAAAACCCAGAAAATGTTTGCAATATATGGCGAGGATAGCGTGGTGCTATATTTCCGTGTTCAGAGTGGTGGCGAGGCTTCCTGGAAGTTGCGTCATCAGGTAGCGGTCGGCAGGGCGGCGCGTCCCTCATTGCTATGGTGTTGCTATGGCCATATCTCAAAAACTATGCGGTCAATTATTATTATTATTTTTTATGTGACTTTTTGAGACAGCGAATGATGCATTTAATACAATTCAACCGAGTAAAACACTCAAGAACGAAATCCAAAAAGCTCTTCAGTTGCCCTTTAATAGCTTTGGTGTTTCAATGTTATTCCATTGAGTGACATATTTTCATTCATACAATGAAGCAAAGAAGTCTAATTGACATTACATTAAACGAATGTAGTGACTCGTACACAAGTAACCAAGAAACTGCTGATGTTGCTGTTTAAAGCCAGGTTCTGGCCTGCAGGTGTCAAGCCATAGGGTCACAAATGGCATTTTAGGTGACAGCTGCACTGAAACCCCACATTATGAGGAAGCATGTTTGCTGCTAATAGGAAACCCTGAATAATCTCCAAAACACCCCACTAAAACATGTCCATTGAAGTGAAATTCCTTCCACAACATGTGTTATTGAGAAAGAGGAATGAATGCAGTGATGAGTTGACAATGCAGGAAGATATTCTGAGATGAAAGGGAACCATGTTTGCACAGACCAGCATGCAAATAAGATTTACAGTCAAGACTGTCTTGGTCAGTATATTAAACCAATTTTCTAATGCAGTCAATACGTTTATTATGTGACAGCTAGACCTAGGAGTGGTCGCTCTCAACTATAAGTGAAAAAGTACTTGAGATTATACAAAGGAAAGCCTGTAGACAACAGCTCTGCATTGAGTCTCATCCAAGCGGTAAATGGTGCCAAAGTACATGACAATACACACTGGGATTTACAGTGGGCTCCAGACATCCTCTCACAGCAGAATGAACAGGATGTTTACACGTTCCTATAGTGACGTTTTACTTCAACCTTTTGCTTGATTTCGTGTCTATGGTTGCGGAAATGGAATCAAATACTGTAAATCATCATGAACTGCAGAAGTGATGATTGTGAAGCAACAGTGGTTACACAATGTTTTGATAAAGATAAAAATGACTTGCCCATTAGCATAAGTGTCAAATGAACTCAGTTTTTGGAAAATTACCATTTCACAAGAGTCCAGTAGTTGTTTTGTTCAACCTGGATGATAGCAAATCTATGCAAAGAAATATACATTTGATTAAAGCAACCGTACTGGTATTTTATCTTGACATTAATAACTAAATATAACCATAGCAAACAATAGATTAACCTAACAGCCTTCTGTGAGAACAGTTTCTACATATTTTATCATCATCATAATTTTTTTTTTAAACATATAGTGTTGTGTTCTTGTTTGTGAAGTTGTCTCATTTTGGCAGAAAATCAAAGATTTTTCATGTTTTAATGCAAATTAAATATCATACTGTATATGTCCTAAAACTTAAAATTAGTTATTTGTTGTCAAAGTAAACAACGAAATACAGGGCCTCGTCAAATAGCATACTTGCTTACACTTGTCCATTTACTTTCACAATAGTTAAAATAATAATAACAATGTGCTTGCTGACAAATGTTTTTCTGAGTAGTTTCTCCTTCATCCTAATCCTGAAAATCTGAAAAGGATGAATCAAGGTAACTTAATTTTTAAATCTGTTATTTATAGTTTTCTTGAAATGCAACCAAAAATGGCAAGCTAGCCCAATAACAGTTCAAAGATAATTATGTTATTAGGCTATCAATATGTAACAGCAAAGTTCATAGTAGTAGTAGAAGTCTATGGCAGATCATTCAGAACAATTCTTTGAACAACAGTAGTAATTTGTTTTGTTAAGAAAGGCAAAGACACGCATTTGATACAAATATAGCCGCTCCTGTTAACATTTGCTAGATATATTTGGATTATGTTTATCTAGTGGATTTCCATGTTATTTCACAGTCAAGTACAGGGTATTGTTTTCACGGATACTAATGGCAGTTCCTCCCATCTGCAGACTCGTTGGCAGGTAAATGTAAACACTGTAGATGAATTTCACTGTCGTGCCAGTAAATCTGGTCTTCAACTCATTGGTGGGCGTGAAGAGGTGCTGTTTGGAGATCATTAGCTACACAATAGGTGACGCACGCAGGGACAAACACTTACTTCCGGATGGGAATTAACTAATATCTCAAGTAGTTTTGTTTATTAAAAAGACACGGATCACAATTGCACAAAGACTTCTGTATTTACAAGTTAAAAAATACACACATTTAAAGGGTTTGTTCCCACAGTGTACACAATTACAGAGACAAATGATGGAATCAAAATTTTACATATTAAAAAAGTGCTCAAGTTTATATATTCTTTTAAGTGAGTATATTCTAGTTTTCAGAGTGTTAAAGAGAATAGTTCTTATAGTATTGTACATTTATTCCCTTGCAATTTTGTATTTCACATTTTACAACAGACTAACCCAGCATTCTGGCAAGATCTTGTCTCTCGCTGAAAAGACAGAAAAATGAGAAGTAAGTTATATTTGTGAGAAAATAAACATCTAGGTATCAAAGGACTTAGTATTAGAACCTTATACAAAAACACGTCAGATGTCCACTTGGGAGTCAAAGAAAATTGACTTCAGGCAATTAATTTGAGGGGAAAAAATCTATTGAGATGTCCACATGAAAGTTAATTCATTAACTCATTCACTGCCATTGATGGTGATACAGTAGTTGTCCAATCCATTATCGCTGATATCCCCTTTGAATAAAAGGGACGTCTATTGCTGTCAATTGCAGCAAATTAGTTAATGGTGGAAAAATGTTGGGGCAATCATTTATCCTAGGACTATTTTTTCCCTCTGAATATAAAAAACCTTACGTTTGAACAGATATGTGTTGACTTTTTATCTCCATTTTAATTGTACTTGTGATGTATTATTGTGAAGTAATGTGGGTGATGTGATGACATCAAATGCAAATGTACTACTACTTAATGGTAGTTTTGTAATACTGAATACAGTGTGTCTTATACAAAGAAAAATACTGAATTGCTCAACAACAAACTAAGGCTCTACTACTTCATACTTACTCATAGGAGTAATTAGGGTTGATGATACGTTGCAGATCTAGAAGGTGCTGAGCAACGTTGACTGCCCAGAAAAAACAAAACAATCAGCTGGTATTCTCGGGCACCACTGTAAGCAATTAATCATTTACTTACCCGAACCACCTCCTAGACCACTGGTCCTTCCAGTACCAAGTGCAGATCCACTTGATGTTCCTCTTCCCATTCCTATTCCTGGCTTACTTTGTCCTGTGTTACTGTTGCTTGATCCAAGCCCCAGCCGGGGAAATCCGGAATTGGATGATAACAGACTTGACCCAAGGCCAGAAGAGCTCTTCAGACTTGTTGTTGGTTTGTTATTTAACCCAGTTGAGCCAAGACCCAAACTACCCAAACCAGTTGACCCTTGCTTGTTTAATCCTAGCCCAGTAGATCCAAAACTAGATGAAACTAACCCTGTTGAGTCTGGTTTGTTTAATCCTGACCCAGTTGAGCCAAGACTCGAGGAACCCAAACCATTTGATCCAAATTTGTTTAATCCTGACCCAGCTGACCCAAGGCTTGAAGAGCCCAATCCAGTTGATCCTAATTTGTTTGATCCCAACCCAGTTGACCCAAGGCTCGTAGAGCCCAAACCTGTTGATCCAAGTTTGTTTGTTCCTGACCCAGTTGAACCTAGACTTGAAGACACTAAACCAGTTGATCCTAGTTTATTTAATCCTGAACTAGATGAACCAAGACTCGAAGAGCCCAACCCTGTCGATCCTAGTTTGTTTAATCCTGAACTAGATGAACCAAGACTCGAAGAGCCCAACCCTGTCGATCCTAATTTGTTTAATCCTGAACTAGATGAACCAAGACTTGAAGAGCCCAACCCTGTCGATCCTAGTTTGTTTAATCCTGAACTAGATGAACCGAGATTCGAAGAGCCCAATCCTGACGATCCCAGTTTGTTTAATCCTGAACTAGATGAACCGAGACTCGAAGAGCCCAACCCTGTCGATCCCAGTTTGTTCAATCCTGAACTAGATGAACCGAGACTCGAAGAGCCCAACCCTGTCGATCCTAGTTTGTTTAATCCTGAACTAGATGAACCGAGACTCGAAGAGCCCAACCCTGTTGATCCCAATTTGTTTAATCCTGACCCAGTTGAACTTAAACTAGAAGAGCCCAACCCTGTATTTGAGGAGCCCAATCCAGTAGATCCTAATTTGTTCAAACTTGACGTACTTGAACCGAGACTCGAAGAGCTTAAACCCGTACTTAAAGAGCCCGATCCAGTTGATCCGAATTTGTTTAAACCTGACCCACTCGAAGCGAGACTGGATGAGGCTAACCCTGTCGATCCTGGTTTATTTGAACCGAAACTAGTTGAACCAAAATTTGGGGAGCCTAATCCAGTTGATCCAAATCTGTTTAATCCTGTGTTAGTAGAGCCGAGACTCTCCGAATTTCCCCTCCCAAACTGTCCCATGCCAGCTCCCAGAAATCCACCAGATCCAGTCTAAAATCCAAAAAAGAACAAATTAATTTTGACACATCTTATAACAGTACCGTATTTTGCGGACTATAAGTCGCAGTTTTTTTTCATAGTTTGGCTGGGGGTGCGACTTATACTCTGGAGCGATTTATGTGTTCAATTATTAACACATTGTGATCTCATTTCACATGTTATTTTGGTGTTTTGGAGTGACACTGATGGTTTAGTAAACTTGTTAGCATGTTCTTTATGCTATAGTTATCCGAATAACTCTTAATAGCTATGTTACGTTAATATACCGGCCACGTTCGCATTTTGTTGTTCATGCATCATGTAACATTACCATACTGTACACTTATTCAGCATGTTGTTCTCTATTGTATTTTTATTTTAAATTGGCTTTCAAGATGATATATCTGTTCTATGTGTTGGATTTTATCAAGTAAACTTTCCCCAAAAATGCAACCTGTACTCCGGTGCGACTTATATGTTTGTTTTCCCTCTTCATTGCGCATTTTTGGGCTGGTGCGACTTATACTCAGGTGCGACTTGTAGTCCGAAAAATACGGCAGTTAATTGAAAATCAATGTAATAGACGGACACACACACACACAGACATACCCTAGCCATGCAGGACATGTTGAGTTGCTTGAGTTGTTCTGTAAGGTGTTGAACTTCTTTATTTTTGTAATTGACGCTATTTTCCAGGACCTCAATATCTCCACTGAGCCTCCTTTTGTCCAACAGAAGTCTCTCGTAGTCCTTGTCATGTTTCAGTTGTAGCTTCTCTAAGGTTTGTCTGTGCTCGAGGATCAGACCTGTGCGGTTTGTACTGCACACGCGATAATCATCAGACCGTCGCAGGTTCTCAGCTTTCAAGCGACTGTTCTCAGATTGGATCTCAGACATTTGGTCACCAACATTATTTAAATAGTTTTGGAACCTGTCTCCCACCTCTCTAGACAGAGTGGTGCAGTTGGTTCGGATCTGCTCCAGGTGCTCTCTCTGTTTCTCGCAGGTGAGTTGGAAGGCAATGTGGGTCGGGAAGAGAGATTCAATCTTCAATATAAAGGCTCTCGAGACATTGGAGACGCCACTCAAGGAATGAACAAAGTCTTCTTTGCAGCTTTTCTGGCAAAACTCAATCTCTTTTACATGAACAGACTTTTCCCTTCTTAGATGGATAGCTTCCAGGTTAAGGTTGTCCCTGTCTTTTACAATCTGGTCCATTTCCAACTTCATCTTTTGTGTTGTTTGTGTAAAGTTGGACTCAACAAGTTCCAGTCTAGCAATCACCCGCTCCATCTGCAGCCCACAGTTACAACCTCCACTCGGAGAAACCAGTCTTGGCACTTTAAAGAAAGATATAAAGTTGAGAACACTTCATATATTGAAATCCAAATTTTAAAAAATGTATATAAGATAATAATATAAAATACTGTATTTACAAAGTGATAGTACAAAAGGCTCCACTAACCAACTTGTGGGCAATTTTGAGGAAAGCGTAGCTGGTTTTTGCACATCATCAGTTCCATATTTGTCTGTGTCTGTTGTACAATAAAAAAATAATAATAAAAAAAATGAATAAAACATAAAAAATATTAGACAGATTTACTATAAACAGTCTATTTCTTGAATAGTTAAGTAGAACTCTGGTTTATTGAAAATAAACACCTTGTTTAGAAAATGTAACAATTCTTCAACAAATAAAACACTTTTTATAAACGTAGTCTGTAGAGTTTCTTGTGATCTTCTGCTCCGTTTACTGAAGCTGAAAAAAATATTAGAAAAGTTACAATATGATGCAATGCACTGCTACACCGCTGCAAACGATTACCAGAAAAGTCATATGTTTAAAGTCAAGATTTTCTGGAAAACAAAAGCAAGAATATTAACTTGGTAAAACTTCATAAAATACTTGCATTTTTCAGTTACTCACCAGTCTCCTATCCAAGTCTTGAATAAAATTTGCAGAGGTGTTTGACCAGTGTTTAAGTCTCAGCAGGTCCCAGTCATTGCGGGCTTTCTCGGTAACGGTGACATTGAGTAAGGTTGTCAGGTTCCTCCTTTGTTGCCTGAGGGCAACATTTTCAATAGACAGTCGACTGAAGCTCTCCTCCAAGTCCTGTATGCGTGCTGTTGAAGCAGAATCTTGTGTCTTGCCATATACCAAGAAGAGAACCAGGCTGACTATGATGAGCGATTGAATCAGCGAAGAGAAGAAGAAGATGATCCTCAAATAGTAACCACAGCTCTTGCCTTTTGATCGGTACTGCATCTTCTTTTGGCCCTGCGGTCCGGCCTTGGACACCTGGGAGTAGCCGCTGCTATACATGAGTGCTGGTGCCCCAGAAAACGTCCAAGAGAAATAATTCTACTAAACACTCTACAACCCAGATAACATCTACGAAGACCCTGACTTATATGAGAGAAATTTGGAGGCTACGTCCATGTATTGTGCGTCTGGCGCCCGTTTGTCTGACAAAGCTCCAAACACGACAGAAGTAGAGTAGACGTTTCCTTTGTACGGTGATGAAAACATTAGAATCGATCAGATTTTGGGCTAGGTGTAAACATGGGTAGGAATTTATAAACTGCTTTGGCCACACATTTCCCATAATGGGATGTTAGCTTGACTTCAGACCCCTCCCATCATCACAATGAACCTACTCCACAGGGTGGCCTGTCTAACTGGGATGTCACACATGGACTATATGTACATGAACAATAGGCTTTACATTATGTTTTTGTCATGTGTTGTCTTTGATTTTTTTTCTTGAATTAATCATGTTCATTTTGTTTTGAATCCCGAGAATCAGTATAGATATTTACATTTCACAAAAAAAAAGCCATTTGGTTTCCTATCTTTTCATAAAGCCATCAATTTCCACTGTGCGGAACATATCCTGGTCCATGTGCCAAAAACATTTTTATGGGATCATGAACAGTGTTTTCCGGTGCACAACCGTCGGGAGGACAATGGCTCATGTTGTTCTCAATGGGAGGCTCTTTGATGCGTCAAGTCTCACTCCAACATGATGACGTGGGTAAGTTGCCCTCTGTCTCACAGGACACTTATGCACTCACATTCAAAATAAAATGTAGTGGCTTGACAGTAGCAGTCACCACTTTTTTCCCCTGCCAGGCATTGTTGATGTGCCAGGCCTCATCTTGACAGGAAGCAGTAATTCATTCAGAGGTGTTGATGGCCAAATGTTTCGAATGTCCTAGATTGGAGATAAAATGTGCTAACAAATGCAGGATATTAGCAAAAATGCAGGAAATAAACACTTAGAAGATTTAACATAAATTTGAAGAGGGTTGTTTTTACAGTATGCTTACGTAAAAACGGGAACTGTACAGTGGAGCTTTCCTCTCTTTTCTAAGAGCTAGAGTACTCATGGATTGTTTGCCTACACTTAATTCATACTCCAGAAGACTACGCGAGAGCATTTCCTTCCAACTGTATATTATATAAGAGATGAAGCGTTTTGTTTTGTTTATACTAGGATCATAGACTTCATAATATACTGTAATATATTATGAAGTCTATGCTACTATACAGGGGTGAAAGTGGCTAGAATTTCTTGCCGGAACTCTCCTACGTGAAGGTCACCACGGAGCCAGAAATTTTGTTTATTTATTTCTTTTTTTCTTTTTTTTTGGGCAGGGGTCAAACCTCCTAAAACTACTGAAATGCAAAGAAAACTGCAAAGAAAACTGTTTTGGCACAGTTATTTCTATAACACATACAGAAACTGATTTTCATTCAAAATTGTATTTTTTCAATGATTTGCAAAGTAAAAGTTGACAAAAACAGCAATAACCCCAACCTCCATCTCCTAATTTTTATTTTCCCTCATTTCCTCACATAATAAATTCCAAATCTCAATTTTAACTACTTAAGGTTGGGGGGGGGGGGGGGCATCAAACCTCCTAAAACTACTGAAATGCAAAGAAAACTGCAAAGAAAACTGTTTTGGCACAGTTATTTTTACAACACATATAGAAACTGATTTTCATTCAAAATTGTATTTTTTCAATGATTTGCAAAGTAAAAGTTAACAAAAACAGCAATAACCCCAACCTCCATCTCCTAATTTTTATTTTCCCTCATTTCCTCACATACTAAATGCCAAATCTCAATTTTAACTTCTTAAAAACATAGGCTGTATATTAAAATTGAAGTTAATGTAAACATTTACTTTTGTTTTCCTTTTTTTTTTTATAATAATAAAGATATAAGTAACATACATTCAGAAAAATAAGTACAAATGACTTATATTATGCAGAGTGAAATAGAATATATTTTGAAGATTGCGCAAACATTGAAGTTTTTAAATCATAAGGAAATGAATAAGTAGCCTAACATAAATGAACACATATAAGTCCAAAGTGCACATTTACAGCTAAGATGTTCTGAACGTCCCCATCAGAGCAAATAAAACTAAATATGATAAATAAGCCTCCTCAACTCTATCCCTGCTTTGTAAGATTTGATCCATTTTCTGTTGCATTGCCCTTTTTTGTTGCATCAATTCAACTTTTTTTTTTTTTTTTTTTTTTGCTGATCCAGGAAAACATGCACATTTGAACCAATCAGAGCTAACTATCTCTGCTGATCACATGTCAGTATGTCAGCCAATTGAATGGATAAATGAGTCCAGACGTTTTGCTTTGCTGCGTGCATTAGCACAATGACGTGACTCATCATCGTCAGACTCAGATCACAGCAGCAGCTGGGGAAACCTCCATACCGTCCGTGGAATAAAATAAATATGGGTGAAAACAGACTACGTTACACAAGCACTTAATGATGCTTGGTGTTCACACTTGTGTATGTAAATCCGATGTTGGTAGATTGTTTTCTTCTTGGAGATAAAATGCATGTGTGGCAGGTTAGCATTTTTTTTTTGTTTTCATAGTGTTTTGACAGTTGCAGTCATATTTTTGGAATCAAAGCACCGTGTACCGGAGCATCATTCCGGCCCTGAATCTTATACCGGAACTGCGTTCCTGCCTTGAATCTTATACCGGAACTGCGTTCCTGACTGGTCTGGCCCACTTTCACCCCTGATACTATATGATAAATAAATTAATAGGCTTGTATAGATAAAACAAAATCAGTCAAAATAAAATACAGTGAGGTCAAAAATTACAGTGAGTCCTCAGTTCGTGACATTACCAATCACACATCCCATCTCATAAATTTGAAACTCTTCCTGAATATAGGATCCTTAGTACTACAGTATATTTGAATGAATACTGCGTTAATATGAAACTTTATAGACAAGTGTCATGTAGCATGTGGATAAATGGAATGCACTTGGCAGGAATCCAGCACTACATGCTAATAAGGTAAGAAAATACATGTTAATTTGTATATAAAGTATATTTAAGTATACTAGTGTTGCAGCCTCTCTTTTATCTCTGCATCTTTAGAACTAGATAACGTAATTAAAAATATGTGAATAATTATGCCTGATGTACCCAAGTTACTAGTAGTCAGGGATTATACTGCCACCCAGTGGAGAATTTATACAGTTACAGTTGAGCCAAAAATGGAAAGACCTTAGAAATTAGATGGGGAGGGAAGTTAAGCATATCTTGAAAGACTACGAATAAGCAAGAACAAAAGTAATCTACTATAGTGGAATATAATTATGATCAAAATGTACCCCCTCCCCTATTTATTTCCTGGGCCATCATTTTCCAGGCCAGATGATTCAATGATTTTAGGTACACATAAAAAACAGCATAATTTTGAAGCATGATACAAAACTTTTCTAAATATTTCTTGCCAATTTGACATAAAAACATTACAAATTACAACTCAACAATGACCGGAAGGTCTCTTTCATATGTCGATTTATGGATTTACACTGCTGGCCAAAAGTATAGGAACCCCTGCAATTCTGTCAAATTAATGCTGAATTTCTCCAAGAAAAGGATTGCAATTAAATGCTTTGGTAGTAATATCTTCATTTATTTTGCTTGCAATGAAAAAAACACAAAAGAGAATGAAAAAAAAAAATCATTATAATTTTACACGAAACTCCAATAATTGGCTGGACAAAAGTATTTGCACCCTCAGCCTAATACTTGGTAGCACAACGTTAAGACAAAATAACAGAGAACAACCGCTTCCGGTATTCATCAGTGAGTTTCTGACAATGCTCTGCTGGAATTTTAGACCATTCTTCTTTGCCCAACCGCTCCAGGTCTCTGAGATTTCAAGGGTGCCTTCTCCAAACTGCCATTTTCAGATCTCTCCACAGGTGATCTATGGGATTCAGGTCTGAACTCATTTCTGGCCACTTTAAAAGTCTCTGGTGATTTCTCTCATACCATTTCCAAGTGCTTTTTTAAGTGTGTTTTGGGTCATTTTCCTGATGGAAGACCATGACCTCTGAGGGAGACCCAGCTTTCTTACACTGGGCCCTACATTATGCTGCAAAATTTGTTAGTAGTCTTAAGACTTCATAATGCCATGCACATGGTCAAGCAGTCCAGTGCCAGAGGAAGCAAAGCAACCCCAAAACATCAGAGAACCTTTGCTATGTTTGACTGTGGGGACCGTGTTTTCTTTGAAGGCCACGTTTTCCCCCCCCTGTAAACTCTATGTTGACGCCTTTTCCAAATAAGCCAGGGGTGGGCAAACTATTCCACAAAGGGCCGCAGTGGCCACGGGTTTTTGTTGCAACCCATTAAGAGGACACCTTTTCACCAATCTGCTGTTTTACAAGTGCAATCAGTCGATTGCAGTCAGGTGCTTCTCATTTCTGCTGAAACCTCATTGGTTAAACTATCTGTGCTGGCTCAGTTGGAACAAAGACCAGGACCCACTGCGGCCCTCGAGGACCGGTTTGCCCACCCCTGAAATAAGATCTACTTTTGTCTGACCAGAGACCATTCTTCCAAAACGTTTTTGGCTTTCTCAGGTAGGTTTTGGCAAACTCCAGCCTGGCTTTTTTATGTCTCTGGGTCAGAAGTGGGGTCACAGGAGTGGTGTCCCTTTTCATTCAGACGCCGATGGATCGTACAGGTTGACGCTGTTGTACCCTCGGATTGCAGGACAGCTTGAACTTGTTTGGATGTTAGTCAAGGTTCTTTATCCACCATCCGCACAATCTTTCGTTGAAATCTTTCGTCAATTCTTTTTTTCCGTCCACCTGTAGGGAGGTTAGCCACAGTGCCATGGGCTTTACACTTATTGATGACATTGCACACGGTAGGCACAGGAACATTCAGGTCTTTGGAGATGGACTTGAAGCCTTGAGATTGCCCATGCTTCCTCACAATTTTGCTTCTCAAGTCTTCAGACAGTTCTTTGGTCTTCTTTCTTTTCTCCATGCTCAATGTGGTACACACAAGGACATAGGACAGAGGTTGAGTCAACTTTAATCCATTTCAACTGGCTGCAAGTGTGATTTAGTTATTGCCACCACCTTTTATGTGCCACAGGTCAGTAGCATGTGCTGTTAATTACACAAATTAGAGAAGCATCACATGATCTTTCAATATTTTTGTCCGGCCCATTTTTTTAGTTTTGTGTAAAATGATACTGATATATTTTTTTTCCATTCTCTTTTGTGTTTTTTCATTGCAAGCAAAATCTATGAAAATATTACTACCAAAGCATTTACAATTGCAAACATTTTCTTGGACAAATAGAGCATTATCTGACAGAATTGCAGGGGTGTCAATACTTTTGACCAGCAGTGTATATTAGCAAAAAAAAAAAAAAAAAAAAAAGGGGGGGGGGGGGTACTTTATACAGTATATTTGCAGGCTTCAAACCAGTTCCCCAACATGTATTTGATTAACAAAAGCAACAAACCTGCAAGTCTAAATATGTTGGGAATCAGAATCACATGGTTTCCCTTCAGAGGTTTAGCTAATTGTTAACTTGCTCTGAAGGCTCTGGTTACTCATACCACAGACACATGCTACATCAGGTGACTGGCCTGAAGAAAGAGTACTCTGTACTGTGCCCTATAAGAAGACAAAGCTGGGCTGCAGGGAAAGTGATAAATCCTTCCCGTGTGTTTCTACTAGCACAACAACAACAACACTGTGTTAAACAACTAAAAGTGAATACACAGAGCTTTTTTGGGACATCGTATTATTTTGGCCCACTAACATTGAACTGCTTCATCTTGTTCCGTTCAATCATACTTAAAACAATTCTCCCTAATTTGTCTTTAACTTTTTTAATGTCGTGCCAAGAGGCTGTGCTTGGAATTAACAACGGGTGGGAAAAAAAGAAGTAATTCAGTGTCAATGGTGATGTGGCTCTCCTAAGAGGCGGCGTGAAAGACCAAATGTTGAATGCCTAACAGTTTATCCCCTTCTTCTATCTGTGTCCTGGGCCCTGCAGATGTTTTCGCTTTGACCTGCACAAAAGGCTTCTGTTTTGGTTCTTAGGCTCATCCATTCTGCAAAGGTCACAGGTCACCCGGGGCTCAGGGAGAAGTTGTCACGACAAGTCTAAACAGTGACGGCCATCAGGGCGTAATGAGAACGGTGTTCCTGTGAGAAGGATGCGCAGAAACCTAATGATTACTTGAAGATCCACTTTCCATATGTTGATGTGGATAAAGCTACGCTGCTCACACCCTGAGATAGAATTACATGTGTAGATGCCTGAGGGGGAGAGCTTGCCTAATTTAAGACATCCAGACATGTGGTGGGTGGGTGTAATCCCATTTGCTAGGGGACGGGCCTCTATATGGACCTTAAAGGTTAACTCAAATGTTAAGTGAATCAATAGCCGACTTGAGAAGGGCTTGGCCTGCCCTGAAATGCCACATGATGAGGTTAAATGTTCAACAATTTTGTAGCTTAGAGCTACCAAACCACCTCACACACACGAAACAATTGAATGCATCCACTGTATAGCAAATTTCCTTAGCCATACACTATTTTGATGTTAGCTTTAAAAAAAAAAAAATCACCTTATTGTTAAGGTCATTTTTTCCACACGAACTAACATTATTGCAGAGCTGCTTTTACAAGGACTGCACTGTAAATTCGGCATATTTCCATTTACAACACTAAAACAAAAGATAATTCGCCGCCAGTCTCTTCCAAAATGGACTGGATGTCTATTGACATTATTGTCAATTAAACATGAGATTCAATGCCAGTCATGCCACTTCAAAAGGATTTGATAGCAATCTTTCAACTGAGGCTGTCTGTCTGTGATTCTGTGCACGTGTTCACTCAACATCAATATCGACAGAAATATTTTCCTTCCTCAACACGAGGAGCACGTTGGTTCAAAGGTCATGTCACTGCTGCCCTGTAGAATCCATCACACCCCCACAGGACTGGGGACGACAGACATGGAGAGTGTTCCCTTGCTAAAAGCAGTTCACATTTGAAGGCTTTGACATGGTAAAAATACTTTTACTCAAGTTTGGGCCTTATATTGAAGCAGCAACAAACTGCACACAATATACTGTATAGCCAGACACCCTATATACAGTTCTGAAAAAAACAAACAAACAAAAAAAACAATAATAATAAAATAAAATAAACATCTGCCTGCTTCTTAAATGATCTCGGTTCCCACTTTTAATATTTATGATCATTAAATAAATGTAAATACAGATATCAGGAAAAAAAAACTATTTTCAAAGCTGCCATGCTCTCTGAAGAGAAAAAATGCTGCCATTTAACCTAATAATTAGTTGGGCGAACCTGAGTAGCAATGAGGGAAATCAAGTGTTTTCTAGAACTGGCAATTAGTAGTTACATACCTACTCCAATACAAACTACAGTCACAACTACAGGAGCACTCAGAAAGGAGACCTTTGCCTAAGCAACCAAACTCAACAGATCACTACAATACTGACCTCTGTGATTTTTTTTTTTTACGCTCTTCTTCTCTTCATATTACCTGTCTTGTAAACTTGAATTAAACAGGCTAATCGGTTATCAAGATATCACAAAATTCTTTTACTGACCTCTGTGACCTTTAACCTTCTAACCCCAAATTCAATTACATCTTATAGTTCATAATACAAATCCTGCTAATTTGATAATCCCTTTATTTTTTCTTAAATTATTGCAAAATTCCTTTTCTGACCTCTGTGACCTTCGACCTCATTACCCCAAAATTCCCGTTGAGTTATCTTGAACACAAACGGAGACAAACAGACTGACATACGTAACTGAAGACCAGGCCCGGCCCAGGCCATTTGGGGGCCCTAAGCAAAATAATGCCAAGGGGCCCATATTTTTGGCCCACCATTTGGTCACAGTGTACTGTGAAACCCAACCATGCAATCCAACCCATACGTCCATGTTTTGTATATTAATCAGATTTTCGTTTCTCTGCTCCAGACGGATAAATTCTCTTCGACATATTCGTGCATCTGTTTTCCAAGCAAGTTTGAGCACCAATCATCGCAAAGCAGGTTCAACGTCACTCCCCAGGTTGCCAGGTTGTAATGACAAGAAAATGGATGTTTGCATAGATAAACGGCAATGCGCGCCACATTATTCACGATGCTCTATTAACAACGTATAAAATGAGGTTGCCAGATTGGGGGCCCCCTAGCGGTCAGGGGCCCTAAGCAGTTGGATACTCTGCATATAGGCTGAAGACGTAACCTCAAGTAATAATAATCCATGGTAAATAAATACCTTATTGATTGTATATAGCTCTGTATTTCAAATGTCCTCAAATATGAGTCTTGACAGCAGACTGGGCCAGGTACATGAAAATATTTCTGATTTGACCTAAAATGATTAAAATGACATTGCCAAAATATAACTGAATTTGAAAATGCAATTTATTACAAAAGAAACAAGTAAATTGCAATATTACAGTCATAGACGGATCTACTATTCAGGTGAAGTAGGCGATCGCCTTAGGCCCCCAACCAGTAGCGGGCCCCCAACCAGCTGCCCTTGCGAGCAAGGGCTTAGGCCACCGGAGCCAGCAGCACCCCAACAATTCGTCGTGTATAATTATGTCAGCACACCAAACAAACAAATAACAAAATAAAAAAGAAAGCCATTTGAATGCTGCATTTATCTCTCCCCCACACACACGCACTACAATGGACTGTTCCACGACGACGGACTGAGTATCAGTCGCTTAGCTTCATTTAGCGCCGTTTAGCTTCGCTTAGCTCCGTTCAGCATCGCTTTGCTGTTCGTTAGTTTCACTTAGCTCTCCCACGTTTTTTACGCCACTAAGCTCGCTATTTTTACAGCTCACTTGCTACTTTGCACATAGGCTATCGTTTATTTCGAACACATGAGCGAACGTGCTCTCCATGAGAGCCAAAGTGCAGTGAGGGAGATGTTGAGAACAGGCCGCTAATGCCTCTTTTAACTTTCTTCTTCATCACACCGAACATAAACTACAAGACAGCACACCCTGTGGCAAAACAATGCAGTACAGTTCCAATCAGTCATACAATAACACTCAAAAGCTGGTTAAGAGCATTTGCTAACGAAAAAAAAAAAAATCTATTAGTGACACCACAAGCAATGACGAAGAATGTTTTTTTTAACGGAGTGTAAAGCCTTCGGTTAGCGGTTTAGCGAACGTACCTCCGGTGAACATTTCAAAATAAAAGCACGTCATGTTCGTCATATAAATAACGATTTCTGGAGTTAATCCCACATACTTCATAATTAATATTATAATATGAAGAGTAAATACTACAGAATACAGATTCTACACTAAGAATAGCTTTCAAATGACACTCATTATGACAAATATGATTGGCAATGAATAATTATTATAATTGTTATACTACTATTATATATAGTATACTATAATAATATTTCTAGAATTTTTTTTAAAGAATTGCTTTGAATAATGTTGGAAAGGCAAGGTCAGTGTTCTGAATCATCAATTCATTCTTTTGCACTAGTAAATGCTATCAGCATTTACCCTCATTGTTTATTTGTGATTAGTTATTGTTATTTACATGATTATTTGTACTTTAATAAAGAATTTAAGTGTTCCAATATGGTTATGTGAATTAATAAGAGTCAACAAAAATTTCATTGCTAAATTAATTTAAAAAAAAAAAAAAAATTATCAGATTAGTTGACTAATCGTAAAACTAGTCGGCTGACTAATCAGGAGAAAATTTGTCGTTTAGGACAGCCCTAGTGGACTGAAAAATATTTCCTCCACACCCTTCTCACGTTTTTAACCCCTGACCCATGAAGAGGGCCCCTGGATATGTTCGCCTAAGGCCCCAAAATTGCCAAGACCGCCACTGATTATAGTAACATGTTTCTTTTTATCAGGTAATACAATAATATTTTCTAAGGTAGATAATATAATAATATTTTCTAAGGTAAATATTAGTGCACCCGAAAATTCAGAGTCAGCCTATACATATATATGGCGGAAAACACAGACAAAGCTGAAAAAGCAGTTTTAACTCGTGCACCCCTCTTTAAAATAAATTACCGTGTTTCACCCATAAAACCACCAAAAAGTCCAGCTGTGGCCATTCACAGCTGTGTCTTGACACTCGGTGAGACAATCGGAGTTTTTGGATCGAAACAGGGTAAGTACGTGATAATATCTCGTAAAAATCATGGCGTCTTTAATTATGCTCTCTCATGCTCTCACCTCTAGTCAGGGTTTAGGTTTAGATTTTTTTTTCTAAATGCCATCCTATTTAAAATGTTTCTTTCCCCAGAAAATTGAGATTTTAAGCTTTACAATGATCTATCACACATGCTTATAGGACAATTTTGAAATTTGGCCAAATTGGAAGTCTCAAAGCGTAAAAAATATATATTGGTTAGCTTTTGCATTTTTTCCTAACATTTTGACTATTGGTTGACTAAAACCATTGATTGCAGTTTTGTGTTGCTTTTGTTTTGTTTGTTCCTAGAACAGTTCTTGCACAGCCCATACAAGACAGCAAGCGGTCCGACAGTGTCCTAATTAAGGAGATTTTCATTCAAATTAACACACACTCTCCTCCCCAACACACCCACACAGCCTTCTGATGACCTATTAAGGGGACAAAGGCGAGGACAAAGCTTCTCTGTGGCAAACACATACATTGTGATCTGGTTGTATGCTTGGTTTTGCTTTAGGAATGTCATAAAGTTATCTCTTTGTTACAGGGAAAGATTGACTTAAAAATCATCAACCGGACATGTAGATGAACCAACAAGTTGCCTAATATAGTCAATCAACCCAGGAGCTTTCATGTGTTATATCTGTGACGGCAACCCCCTCCGAACCCCAAAGAGCAGCGCATCTACAAGCAGATTCATTACTTATCTCTGATCCAGGGTTGGTCTGGGTGCTCTCCTCCTCTTTATCTGTGTTTGACCTCTGGCTTTATACTTTGACCGGGGTGCCGAAGTCTGTTTGACCTCTTGCTATGTGCTCTGCTAAGCGCCTGAGAAATGAGCAATGACCATAAAATAACCTTTTATTCAAGGGACAATAAGGCATCCATACACACGAGACGGGTGTGGGGGAGAGAGGTTTCAGTGTTTGAAATGTAATACAGCGGGTGCCAAAAAGGTACAAGAGACACGGCTAGGTTTTTCAGACACTAGCTGTCGTTTAGCGCAAACTCTTGGTTCTTGGCTGTAACAAATTAATTTCTATGTTGTGCATTTAAAACAACCACAACTAAGGTTTTATGTCCTCTATCTTAATGCTAATCCTAACTCATGATGAAAAAACGCTCATGTAAGTTAAACAGCATTTACGTGGTGGTGTCATAACAGTTGAACCATTAGGTATTTGAATAGAAATAAGTGGACAAATAACGGAAGCTGTAGTTACGCCACTCCTCCAGCAACATTCAGTTGTTCGTTTGCCTTCGGAATGTCTAACCTTCAGCAAACTAAAATGTGCATGGCCTGTGAGTTCTCCAGACCCACTGTGTGATTTTTTTGTTTTTATGTAGTGCTACGTAAATGATCTTGTTCCACCTCTACCTACAACCATCGATGAGTTTAAAAATCACATAACAAACAGCGACCAATTCATTGTAAAAATTTTGGAAGGATCGGGAAGTGGAGACTTGATACTAGGCATCTGCCGGTATGATATTCTAATGGTATGATAACCTAATAATATCACGGTTTCAAGGTATCACAGCATTGCAATTACAGCTCTAAAATGTGTTACTTTGAGATATCTGGGTTTAAAAAAAAAATCCCATTTGCCAGGATTTTTACTTTTCAATACATATGAGCAAATCGGAAGATAAGTATAATGTTAAGTTAAAATAAATTTTAAAAATAACAAAATATTCTAAATTTTAAAAAATGCAGTCCTTCGGTGAGCCTTGACCCACAGCCACAGCTCTTATTACCATCAGAACCAAAATAATTGAATTATTTTCCATAAAAAGCACGTGTTTATGACTCGTATCATATTAACATTATACGCACACTCTCTTTCTCAACACAGACAGTTGCCAGAGGGAAAAAAACACCACGTTTTACCATCGCTAGACACACTAAACACGCTGGCGTTAACTCTCGTTGCTGGTGGGAAACGTTCATGACAGTGGTTACTAACCTTTAATTTTGTATAAATGTGAAATCATATTGGAGGTATTGCCTCCTAGGCGGCCACCCGCCGCAGACATGTCTTACATGTCGGCTGGCCCTCCTCCTCTAAGCCGCAGCCGTCTGTAACTTGTCTGTAGCCGAAGTATTCCCATACCAGCGATTTCGTTTTCTTCGACGGGAGAAAAAGTTCAGGAGTTTCACCTCCTCCTGCCATCGTGTAGCACAGCTGACTCACTGACACTGAGCAACAACTGGTGGGAGAGTGTTGAACCTTACAACTACAAGCGAGGGATTTCTCCATGCATTTTTGGGACATAAAAAAATAGTTAATACCTTAGGGACGGTATGACGGAAATTTTTTTTGCGGTTTTGAAACCTTGACGTTTTCATACCACGGTATACCTTGAAAACAGTAATCGGCACATTTTTACTTGATACTAAAGATGTCCGATCACGTCATTTTCAAAGTATCGGAATCGGCAAAAAAATATCGGACATGCCTTTTTTTTAATATATTTATATTTTCTAATTAATTCATTTTCTAACTGTATTTAACGTTACTTACAAAATGTCTTACACTCATCCAAAGTCTTTAGTTTGGGCTTAAAGTAGGGTTATTAAAGTTATCGCGTTAAAGGCGGTAATTAACTTTTTTAAAATTAATCACGTTAAAATATTTAACGCCATTAACGCATGCGCTGCACGACCAACTCACGCATTGTCGCGTTCGATCTATAATGACGCCGTTTTACCCATATATAGAGCTAAAAGGCAGCGTAAAATGAGTAGAGTGAATTTTGGCAGCCTTTGGAGGCTTTTTTTAATTGGCTAAAGCCTTACAATCCCTCTCTCAACAATTAGAAATATTGTGGGTAGCAATGTGGGGAAGACAGACAGTAGTTGATCTTTTTCTTAACACCCTATGTTATTTCCCAACGCAGAGAAGATATATCAATTGGTGCCACTACGCACAGTCATGGTTGCACTTCCCATCATGCATTTGGGCAGAACAGTTAAATGGCTACAGTATAATTTACTGAAAGCTCAACAGATACACTAGATGGCAATATTTAGTCACAATATACAAAGTCACATTTATCCTTTAAGAATTACAAGTCTTTCTATCCCTCTCACAGAAAAAATGTTAATAATGTAAATGCCATCTTGAGGATTTATTGTCATAATAAACAAATACAGTACTTATGTACTGTATGTTGAATGTATATATTCATCTGAGTTTTATTCATTTTTTTTCTTAATGCATTGCCAAAATGTATATGATCGGGAAAAATTATCGGGAATGATTGGAATTGAATCGGGAGCAAAAAAAACTCAATCGGATCGGGAAATATCGGGATCGGCAGATATTCAAACTAAAACGATCGGGAGCGGATCGGGAGCAAAAAAACATGATCGGAACAACCCTACTTGATACCAACCACACCCGGTCAAACTGGATTGCTTTTCTATCCTGGTCAATGGATCCCATTGATTTAATAGCATTTCCATTTATTTCAATGGTAAAAACTGATTTCGGATTCAAGTTACCAGCTTGGTCACAAAACAAATTCAACTCGTATCTCAAGACAGCACTGTAATGTATATAAAAAAGAGACACAAAGTATATATCTTTGCCATCAGGCTACCAGTGAACACCTTCACGTGAGACAAAAGACCAGCTTGCTTGTATTTGTCTGGTATTGTGTGGATGTGTGTGTTTTTTAAAAGGCCTTGGGGTCATGCTCTTTGCATCTCTGCAGAGAGATCCTTCACATTCTTCCTGTGTATGTCTGTGTGTTGCCCACACAGCCCACTCTCTTTGCTCTTTGACTCCAATGGCCATATAAGGCAGCTAGCGCCATGGCAACCACAGGGCTTGAATAGTAGTGTCAAATCCCTCAGAACACACACATACACACCCCTCCCCCTCTGCACACACTCCACCTCCCTCCGTTCTTATGCCTTTCTCCCTCTCTGGCTTGCTTGGCTTCGTCTCTCTCGCTGCCAAACACTCAAATAGGTTGGAGGAGAAAACAGACACATAAAGCGAGCAATCCAACTTGTCGCCTTGGATTTCCTTTTGAATGCGAACTGGATGTGTGGATGCCCAGAAAGCGAGAAAGTAAGCGCACCCTTGCTCTCCACCCCCACCTTCTCTTGCCACAGGGGAAGGCACATACACACACACCCATACAGATGAAAAGCAGCAGCTAGGCCGCACATCATTAGTTCTTGGTGGCCAAGCACCAACAAAAGGCTTGCAAACAAGAAACTCGGAGCACAGCTAAGGCTTCTGGGAACGAGGAAGGACAGCACAGTACTTCCTTGTGTTGACCACACGCCGCCCAGTGTGCGTGCATTTTTGGAGGTCAACTTGACAGTCCGGACGCGTTTTTTGTGTGTGTTGGAGCCTTGAAGGGAAACCTAAAACCTAATGAGCAAATGACATGGAATGGCTTTACTTTGTGGGTCACGATGGTGACGCTGAGAGGATTACAGGAGAGTAGGAAAGCCGCACTCGCTCTCAGGATGGAGGACGGGATGATCTAGCGGGAGAGGATTTACTGCTACGGATGTATTAATGCTCAATTGGAGGTAGGCATTGAATGATTTACATAGAGAGGGCATACGCTGTTTCGCACTCAAGCCCTATTTGAGTCATTAAAGACTGAGCTGTGTGTATGTTCATAGTGTATACGTCTTTGCAGTCCATTTTTTTCACCTTGTTATTTACAAGCGCTTTCCTATCTCTCCACAGTCGCATGACCACGCATTGTTGAAAGTGAAGAACACATTTCCACGAAAACAAGAAAAACAACCCGCCAGTAGTAAAGACAAATCGACTTTTTGGAGTGGGGGGTGTGAAAAAAACAAAACTTAAACCACTGAGACTGTTTCCAGGTCATAGTGCAGTGGGAGGAGACTGTTCTTGTTATTTTTTTTTTCCTGCCAACCTCCCTCCCTCCTGTTTCCCCCCCTTCTGTCATTATCATCTGCTTGCGAAACATTTGGACGTATTTTACGGACGTGTTTTCAAGTTTCGGGAAAGAAGAGTTTTTTTTTTTTTTTTTTTTTTTTTAAATATTCATGTTACCTTGACGAATCTCGACTGCCTGTGGCGTGGTCTTCCTCGGTGGTTCGGTAACCAAGCAATGGCCATGGTGAGTGGGGGCTGGGGAGATCCCAATGGCGGCACCAACGGGCTGGGGGAAAAGGGCTACCTTAAGCGGGAGGATGAGGACGGCTCTCCCCAGGCGGGGGGCAGCGACATGGAGGCCGGGGAGGACGACAAGGCCTGCGTATTGGACTGTGTAGTGTGCGGGGACAAGTCGAGCGGGAAACATTACGGCGTGTTTACCTGCGAGGGCTGTAAAAGCTTCTTCAAGAGAAGCGTTCGACGTAACCTCAGCTACACGTGCAGGTGAGAGCGGCATGACGGGAAATGTTGACTATTTGCCAACGAGCAGACATGTTTGTAGTTCAGTCACCAGATTAGCAAACTTGCTAATGATTTACTGTCTGCATAACTTCTTTCCTCGTTGTAGCTTACTGGTTATGATACTGCAGATGAGTGGTTCTTCACTCTATTTTTGGTAGTTGGGGGAAAAAAATGCTGGCTGTGAATGCGCATCTTTCAGTGCCATGGGAGGAAGTCGGCGTGATGTCACGTTGACGTCACATTGCTTAGCAACGTGTCGCCATTTTGCGAAGGGGGCACGCAAAGCTAAACATTCCCTAGACCAGACGTGTCCAAAGTGCGGCCCGGGGGCCAAATGCGGCCCGTGGTCAAATTTCATTCGGCCCCCAGCCTCTGTCATAAGATTAATAATGTCTGGCCCGCACACAGACTTAATAAATTGGTCAGCAGTACTGCTACCAGAAAATGAAGTAGCTTACATACTACATGCTGCTCCTCATTTACCCACTTAAAGGCAGCAGTACTCTAAGCAATATTACCCCGTGTGACCCTTGACTTCCATTTTTCTAAAATGGCGACAATCAACAACAAAAAAATGAAAGTTGACTGCAACGGCCAACGCTTCAAGGATAGGTGGAAATTGGACTATTTTTTTCACTAAAATACGCAACATTTGTGTCTGCCTCATTTGCAAAGAGATAGTCGCTGTTTTTAGAGAGTTCAGTGTGAGGCGATATTACCAAACAAGACACGCTGACATGTACGACAAGATTACAGGGAAGCTACGCAGCGAGAAATTGAAGCAACTTGAAGCTAGTTTAATTTCACAGCAGCAGTATTTTGCAAGAGCCCGAGAGTTGAAAGAGAACACCACAAAGGCTAGTTGCGAGATTGTTGAAATTATTAATTTAAAAAAAATATATAAAGTAAATTTGACACACAGAATGGCCTGCTAGACGTCAGCTAAGGTCGGCCCCCCACATTTTTACCACACCAAATCTGGCCCCCTTTGCAAAAAGTTTGCAAAAGACAAACGTCTGAAATTCATATATTTCAGGTGTGTTTTGCGTCTTTTTTCATAAAAACGTCTTATCACGAGTCACTGCCGACAGACGCGAGGAGGCGATACAATTAAAAATTACCGTTTATTGGCTTGCAAATTTGCCCATACAAAGTCGCAGCTGATAGCTGGATGAACAATCCAAAGGAATGGCCTGCAGTGGATTTCGGAAACATCTACAAATACCTAATAAAGTCACCCAGTAAGTTGACCTTTATCAATTACGTGGAATATGTACTGTGTGGAACTAAGAAAACTGGTAGTATATACGGAGTGATTATTTCTGCCGTAACCAGTAATTCGCCTCCAAGCGTTATTTAACCGTGAACACGTCACGGCAAAATAACCAATTCCCACCAGGCCAATAATATACCGAATGACCGATCAGAGCAGCTCACAGCAAAAGAAAAATAATGCTTTGCGAGTTGCCGGTTACGGTAATGATAACCATTGCCTAGTCTATTGAATCCTAGCAGCTAAATGGGGCAAAAAAAATAAAGTTTACTCACCAGTAATAAAATGTCGGCTGCAAACGTAAATGTGCTTGGATTTAGGTTCCCACAGGCGAGAGTAGTCCATGGGATCGTCTTCTTTTACTGTTCCTCGATTCATTGCTTTCAGCCATTTATTTCTCCTTTTCTTCAAACGAGGAAGAATGAAGAACTTCAAATGCGGCTCCGAACTCTTCTTTGTGTGACAACCCGCAACACAGCAACTTTTAGTCATTCCGACGGAAAAAAAGACCGCGAATAAGACGAAAGTTCAACGTGTTTGTTTTACAATGCACGACAGAGCAACTGCTTGTGACTCGGCTTTTGCCCCTATTTCAATATGGCGACGCTTTGTTGTGGCTGGTGACGTCATTAATGCCCAGATCTTGCTCTAATAGAGCAAGTCTAATAGCGAGGCGGCGCCATACGTCCAATCCATTTTGACTGGGATTCGCCCCTAGCAGAAGTTAGATGAGTGCCCAATTACTTTTTAATACTATTACAGTGACCTACCTCAAAATGCAGTAGTAAAGGAGTCCTAATTGTTAATAGCACTATTCCCGTGTTGCACATACAGTTTTCAGTTGAGGCAAGCTATAATCACTCACTTATAGCCCTAGAGCAGTGGTTCTTGCGAAAGGTACTGAACCCCACAAGTTTCACATGTGGATTCACCGAAGACTGAACCCTTCGGAATTGGATAATAAAGCCTTTTTTTCAAATTCAAAACCACTATATCTAAGGTAGCAAGCTAATAATTTATATACCCATAATAATAATACCCATTTATTATTCTCATTTTGACAGCATGTTTCATAAACAGGTCAAAATTTGAGGCTGCGCTGCCCATTGGTGAGTTAACCTTCCACTGAGCAAACCAGTTCCTCCTCCCATCTGATCGAAGACTAGCAGTTAAAAAAAATGGCTGTATATTGGGAGCAAACCAGTCTAAAACCTGGTCCAAAAAGCCACTTTGCCTGGATTTAATCAATGTACAAAAATAGGGTTCTGTCTTTGTTTACCTTCACCGAACCCCTTAGACTTACTCACCCAACTCCGGGGGTTCAATCAAACCCAGGTTAAGAACCACTGCCCTAGATTATCTATTTTCCTAATATTTATTCCATTTTGTTATTTTAATACATATTTTCATGCTGGAGTGCCACATCAAATTTCGTTGTTGACAATGTTCTTGCTGACAATGGCAATAAAGTTCTATTCTATTCTATTCTATTCTATTCTATTCTATTCTATTCTAAAAATGGCAATAAAGTTCTATTCTATTCTATTCTATTCAAAAAAAAAATAAGCAAAAACTTGTATTTTCTTTCGCGAAAACCTATTTTTATTCACCTATGAAAAATGTGTTGCAACCCGACCCCGGAACAAGCGGAAGATGATGGATGGATGGATAAAATGCCCTTAATATTTTGGCCTTTACTATTTGGACCCATAACTATGTTATGTTTACTTGTTCAAAGAGCATTTCAGACCTTAACTTACTCAAACACAGAAGGACGTCACTTACCTAACCTAAACAGCTCACAGTGGAAAATAGCTACGATTTGCCAAATTGCTGTCTAGCTTCTGTTTTTAATTAACCACTTACAAAAGCAAGGGCTCAAATGCACCACTAAGTCACTATACCAACAAGAGTTAACCTTAACTATAAGCAAACTATTCAAAGGCCCATTACGTCTCCAAAAGTGTACACAAATTACCCAGACAAATGGCAATTAGTTACAAGTCATGATGCCAACGGAAAATTTCACATGGCAGCCGCATAGATTGCATATGCCTGAAAACTTCATTTATTACTGATCATCCATCCTCCTATTGAGCCATCCTTTTTTTTTTTCTCTTATTCAAACTAAAGTTGCAGATGGGCCAGAGTTAGTAAATTAGGTATAATAAACCTTGCTGTAACCAACCAGGTAAATGACCCCCAAAAAATGCTCATATCACTGAATGCAATGCTAAATTGGCCTGTGCTGCTCTTTCTGAAGGCCTTGAGCAGATTTGATTGACATTGGCAACATCATGCAAATATTCTGCTTTGATTCAACATTGACTTTATAAAGGGAAGATAAAAACTTACTTGGCACCTGTTAATGAATCAGTATTTAATGTCATGTCCCCTGAGCTCATCTTTATAGTAGTTATTATTCCATTGTTTTCAGGTCTAATAGGGAGTGTCAGATTGATCAGCACCACCGAAACCAATGCCAATACTGTCGCCTCAAAAAGTGTTTCCGAGTGGGGATGCGCAAAGAAGGTAACTATTTTTCCCCTTAATTTGTTGCCTTTTGAGTTCTTTATTTACAACATTTGTTTACCAGTTAACAACTGCAATTGAGCATTGCCTCTCTTGAGACTATCCTGTTTAAATTTAAAAACTTTTTTTTTTTTTTTTAAAGTATACCACACTTGTCTGTCTGGTCCCTATCATGTTTAACTTAACTACAGCATGTATACAGTATGTGTCGGATAAGTGCCATTGTATTGGCATCTTCGGTCTATTTTATGTCATGGTGACAGTGATGAACGCTTCGTTGAGTCACTGAAATCCATGAGCCTTGAGCCTGTGGTTGAAGCTGGACAAACCTTTTTGGCACAATCCAATATGGAATTCACTTAATGTAGTAACATTCAAGTGACCCATCAATGGGGCTTCTTATAGGAGTTATTTTGTAGTCTAGTATAGTGTTAAAACACTCTTTCGCAGGTTTGAATAAAAAAAATATAATTTAAAACAATATACATTAGTATTGTTCAAATGTTTTGGGGGGGCTCTTTAAAATAAGGTTACTGTAATTTCCCGAATATAAGGCGCACCCGTGTATAATGCGCACCCCAAATTTACTTGTAAAATTTGGGGGAAATTATTGTACCCGTTTATAACGCGCACCCTAATTTTAGCACCAATAAATAGAAGAATACAAGAAAACAGAGCTCGTGTACAGATACAGAGATGTCATTTTACTGACTGGTGAAACACAGCGCAAGCATAGCACATTGGTAGTTCAAAACATTACCGTAAACTGACAATATTTACGGTAATAATATGATTTGACAACTTCTCCAACTTACCAGAATCTAGGAGAAAACAAAACGGATGTGACTTTTCTTTTAAAGGCTGCTGTATAACTTGCTCGTTTCCTCATGATGAATAAATGTTTCTTCCATGGATTGATACGGTAAAACTACTGAACTATTGTTATTTGGGTTTGAGTTTCCCGAGGGACCGATATAGTTGACGGACACAGGAAGTGTGTGTCCTTACATTTGTTATGCTCCGAATTGTGGAGCTGCAATAAACGTCGACTCAAATGAGTTCAAGAAACTAAATTCTGTGCTCTATGAAGAGTGAAAAAAGCAGAATTTAACACAGACGAAATCATTCGGCCGATTAGTGTGAAGTATTACCGAAACAAAATGGTGACGTCACGTACCTTAATGGTCGGCAACGGGTCGCCGCATACGTTTCTTCAACACAACGTGGCCGTGTCAATGAAAAAAAATCGGTTTATATATATATGTAATACATATATATTTCTGTCTCCATCCATGTACCCGTTTATAATGCGCACCATGAGTTTACAAGTTGATTTTGGGGAAAAAAAGTGCGCGTTATATTCGGGAAATTACGGTACTTTTTAATGAGTACTATTATATACTATATATTGAGGATGCGCAGATATAACTTCTCAGACAAATACAAGTATTAAATATTCACCATACCACTATCTGAAAAGGTCTCGCAATTGTGATTTTTTAAAATTTTTTTAAAAGAACCTGGGTCATAAACATCCACCTTTCCCCAACATTTGCAATAGTTTCACTCAAATATAATTTTTTAGCGTAGACACTTATCACTGCTGAAATTTGAACATCTTATGTTTTTCTTTCCCTGAGGCATTTAAGTTATGTGGTGTTTGTCTGAACACTAGGGTAAGTTATTCGAAGAGCACAGTAGACAGGAGATGAATAAGAATGCATAGTCAGTAGGTATGTAAATTAGAGCTCAACCAATATGGGTTTTTCAGGTCCGATACCGATTATTAGCAGTTAGAGGGGCCGCTAAATGATTTTTGGAGCCCATATTCATTCGCATTAAATGTGTAAACATTGGCGTAAAAAATGGAATAATGCAAACAGTGATGTTTTGTGTCTGGAGCGTCTCACACAAGAAAAATTTTCCTCTCTCTAGTGTGTGGGAGGACAGCTTTGAGGACCTTAAAAAGGTGGAAATACAAATTTACCATTACTATTCAACCAGTCAGAGGACGGGGTGAATACTAGTGCAGGAGACAGCAGGCAGAAGAGAGAGGTGCGGCTGCATCTGAGCCGAAATTGTATCGGCAGGTCGGATTAAAAAAAAAAAAAAAAAAAAACGGCAGGTACCGATATACATCAAATTTCCAAATATCGATGCCAATAATCGGCCAGGCCTTTAATTTGTCTATCTCTAATGTAAATCATCAATTTTATGATATGACACAGATTCTTCGGACAATGATAGGTTATTTGCCAATATTAGAAAGTCTACCATGATTCCATTTGAATGATCTTTTCGGTACGAAAATTTGTACACATTTAACACAATTGCGTTTCACCTAAAGCAATAAAAAATACAAAGCAATTTTGATGATTTGAATGAAAACCATTTTAAAAAATGTGGTATATATATAAAAAAAAAGCTGATATTGATCGGTTTTGCATTTCATTCGATTTGATGGGCTTGTTGCTTAACCAGTCGAGGCAAGGATCCAGATTGATGTATCAATACACCCCTAGTAGAAAGTAATCGTCAACGATTCATATCTATTGGAGTAAACAGTACGTAACTTGTCTTTGGTGTTTACCTCACACAGAACATAAGCAGAACATAAAATAAGTTAATGAGACACATTATTGCTCCCTTTGGACAAATTGTCTTTTTGTTTATGGGGAGGTCTGAGTTCAGGGTCGGCCACAGAGCAGCATTCCAGGGACTGATATGGATTCACTTTGTTGTTTCGTGAATGACTGTTACCATGGCCACGGCGCAAGCGTCGTTTCATGACCTTTTATCTAGCAGCAATGAAAAGAATACATTGAGGAGGTCTAATTTGCATCCTTCTAATCTTGAAGAAAAGGCCTAATCGGCTCAATCCAGTCTGCCTATAATCTGACATGCACCGCTTGTTGAACCCAGTTTTAACTTTTTCCCCTCTGTTTTCTTTCCTAAATCCCCTCCTTCACCCGTCCATTCATATTTAACTGCCCCTCTGTTTCCTCACCTTCCCCCTTGCTCCCCCAACCAAACTACAGCAGTTCAACGCGGCCGAATCCCACCGCAGCCTAGTCTCAGCCCAAGCCTCACACCCATAGGGGGCGCCAGTGGCTTGGGAGGCGGGGAATTTTACAATAACAACAACAATAATGGAGGCAGCGGCGGTCAGCCCGTGTCCGAGCTTATCTCCCAGCTGCTGAGAGCCGAGCCATACCCCAACAGCCGCTATGGGCACCAGTACAACCAGCAGGCCGGTCCTGATAATTCCATGGGCATCGATAACATCTGTGAACTGGCCGCCCGTCTACTCTTCAGCACGGTGGAATGGGCCAGAAACATCCCTTATTTTCCTGAGTTGCCAGTGTCAGATCAGGTTGGTTCAATTAATCTAACAAACTCAAGATCTAGCAGTGTACTGCCTTTGATGTTTCAGTGCCATCAAAGGCAGAAGACGTCCAGTCTATTTAGAGAAATGGCAGCGATCATTCTTTGAAAGCATCTCCCACTTCAAATGGATTGGACGTCTGTCAGCAACAATTTAAACCCCGTCTTTTCTAATTCTTACACTCTACGTCAATACTAATGGCCAACAATTTGCATTTTAAAATGATCCTCCTGCCGTTGCTTTCTGTATGCATAACAAGCAAAATTTATATAGGTTATGATAATATATATCATATTTATAAGGCTAGATGTGCTCTGCAGGCGTCACCTCAATGGCGACAGATGTTATCACTTGTTAGCCATCCTAAAGACAGGACCATTTGAGCCACATAACAAAATATGAAAGTCAATCTAACGTATACTTTGAAATGACTATAGATCCCAATCACCAACGTCACACAATCACGTGATCGCTGTATTGTGCCACCATATTGTCCGTCATTGTGTGTCCGTATTGTCAATGATCGTAGTTTCTAAAGGTGGATTCCCTTGCAAATTATGGAAGCCCCGGTGCTTTCAGACGCTGTAAACTCATTGGATGAGTTGCATAAAAGTCGTTATTTGGAAAAGCTTCGGTCGATCCAGTCGCCAGATCCATATTTGATGCCCAAACCGATGTTTCCTCCCGTCCGGTCCCGTCCCGTGCGTCAGAGCTCGTCCAGAGACCACAAAATTTCCAATCATACTCCAGTTTATGTCACAATGAGGAGTCGGGTACCCAAAATCAGCACCGGCCCGAATATAAGCTGACATTTGGTCAGCTGAGCGTCACCGTTGTCACGATTGTAAAATGAAAGTTGATCGACAACGGGCCGGTGTGTGCCGAAAAAATAGCTGCCCCGCATGAAATGTTCCCCTGATGGGAGCGCTTATTTATAACGCTTTATTGACGTGAAAACATCAAATGTTTTCATGGACGCATTACAGTAATTTACGACTGTAAGATCAGTTTTAAATAATTAAATTACACAAAATATTAGTACTGTATTTTAGTAACAAATCGTGGACTGGGCCACATAACCATCTTTGAACAGAAATGTATTAGTCTACAGGTTTTCATGACCATATCCCAATGACAGTCACACAGGTATGACATTTATTAGTTCAAGCGGAGTAAAATAATACATATTCACAGCACAAGAAAGTAGTTTCCGTGTGGGCGCTCCCGTTAGGGGGGGACATTTCACGCAGGGCAGCTATTTTTCGGCACAACACCTGTTGTTGCGCGCACCTTCTTGCTGCGCGACCGTGGCGACGAGCTTCGTAGTCTCCGTCTGATGATGTCTGCGATCGTGTTGGCATCACGACTATTGATGTTTTCGCCGCTGTCTGACGGCTGTCAACACAAACGCATCATGGACCGAGATAAACAAACCGTGCTGCTTTAGAGATTTGCCCTTTTAACAATGGGCACACAGCAACTACTAAAATGACCATTTATCTTCTCTGTTACTGCAACCAACCGCCACACATGCCTTCACCATTTTGATTAATCAATGTTAACGATTGTCAGGAAGGTTTTTGGGTTCATTTACTAGACAAGCAGAAAAACACGCAGTAATAGGAGGAATGTACGTAGCGGTAATATGTAAACACGACGAGCTGACGGACAATATGACGGCACCAGTCAGGGGGGCGGTGTTGTGACGTCACGTGATTGGGGTCTATAGCTTGCTCAATTTTCAAGGGATTTTTTAAACTGTTCGCCTTTAGAATTTTACTGCAATCTTGAAAATAATTATAACAAAAACTATTTCAAGCTTGAATTCTAGCCACATTATTAGGCTTTGTTATAATCCAAACTCTTTGTAAATCTTTTAAGAATTCAGAGTATTTTAGTGGAGTTAATTGCTCACCTTTCGTTGCTACGATAGCGCCTGCCAGAGAAGCCTTCGGTCGCAAGATGTCTGCCTGTTAGTCACCCTGCCGAGTCATGTGTTAAGGCATCTTGCCTTATACATGATATCTAGGGTTGTGATAGTCAATTATTAGAGGTGGGAATCTTGGGGCACTTAATGATTCGATTACGATTCAGAGGCAAAAATTCGATTACAAATCGATTATTGATGCACAACCCCCTGACCCACCCACAGCTATTAGCTGCTTTTAATGTTTCGTACATTAGTTACAAAAATAGCACAAAAATCCTCTCTGGCTTAAACTACCATTTCAGTATGAAGTTAACAGTTTAAAACAGTAAATAAAATACTCAAGTCCCCGTTTTGTATCAGCAGCTTTAAACTAAGTTCAATTAATTTAATGTTGTGAATCAACTGTTAAAGTTGTTAAAATTGCTCCCGTTATTCCATAATTTTTCTTATGTCTACTTTCGACATGTGAAAGTTTTAAAACTATTTTATCATTTAAAGATAGATTCAAGTCAAGATTTTGCCGATTTAGGAGTATTTCAGATAAAAAGTTAATTAGGTTCGCTTGAAAGGTTCGCTACAACAGAGCCTTCCTGAGAAGTCTACTGCTTTAAGATGGCGGCTGTTTACCAACGCCGGCGAGTCTGTCATTTCTCATCTAGTTTCTATATACGGTACATGTGATATCTACTGTAGCATTATGTGGCCGTAGTTTGTAGCAACGTGGGCGAAGTTTGTAGCAGCTGTCGGTGTTTTTTTATCTACCGCCATGAGTTGTGTGGAATGTGGATGTTTACTCTTGGGCCGTTCCTCATTGCGTCCCAAAAGCTGCGCTGACTGTGTTTTAGTTGCGCTTTACTTAGCATATTTAAATAATCGGAATATGGATGTTTGTGAATCGTTCTCGAATCTTCGGCGGCCAAATCGCGAATAATGTCAGAATCTGAAATTTCACAAACCTTTAGTCAATATGGTGTCTTGGGTGAGCTGAAATGCTTCTTGTTTTCAGTCTTCTTCATCAATCAAATGTCCACAGTCCAAACAAAAAGTATGCCACAATCTAGTCGTTGACAGTAGAATTACGGTAAAAAATAAAAGGGAAGCAGAACAAAAAATATGTTTTTTTTTACAAACTACAAAAACAAATCTGGAGGTTCTATATACTGTGATGTGGTTGTGCCTACAAGTGACTCAACTTTTGTTTTATTCAAGATCTAAGCTGTCATTTCAATGATTTTTTCTTCTTCTTGTGAGCGAAAATTTGAGACATGAGCACTAAATGGTAGCAGTGCAATTCACTGTGTCACTTGCAGAAGTCTTCATTTGTTCCTTCAGGACTGTATCGTACTGCTCCTCGCGGCCGTTCCCTTATACACAATGTGGAAAATTTGAAAAAAATTGACATTTGTAAAGTTTTTTCTGATCACACTACCACCACAACCCCAGGTGGCCCTGCTAAGGCTGAGTTGGAGCGAGCTGTTCATCCTCAATGCGGCACAGTCAGCGTTGCCACTCCACATGGCGCCCCTGTTGGCAGCAGCGGGCTTCCACTCGTCACCCATGTCGGCTGAGCGCGTGGTGTCCTTCATGGACCAAGTGAGAGTGTTCCAGGATCAGGTGGACAAGCTGACCCGACTTCAGGTGGACTCCGCTGAGTACAGCTGTCTCAAGGCCATCGCACTATTCTCACCAGGTGCCTACAATCATATATTTTACCTGAGTTTGATTTTACAAACTATTTTGTGCCACCATAGGGGGATTTTCAAAGGTACACCTACAGCTGCATATTATACACAAGAAATGACGATATATTTTTTCGACATGTAATGAGTTGAGACCTCTTTAAGTAACCTTCCAACACCACCAAGTAATTAAACGTCCTCCCAATCTGCCTAGATGCCTGCGGTCTGACAGACGCAGTCCACGTGGAGTCCCTGCAGGAGAAAGCTCAAGTGGCTCTGACAGAGTACGAGAGGATGCAGTACCCAAGTCAACCTCAGCGCTTCGGCCGCTTGCTCCTTCGGCTCCCCGCTCTCCGTGCCGTACCCGCAAGCCTCATCTCTCAACTCTTTTTCATGCGACTGGTGGGGAAGACCCCCATCGAGACGCTCATCCGAGACATGCAGCTATCCGGAAGCTCCATCAGTTGGCCCTACGTGCCTATGTGATTGGAATTATTTTCCATTTGTGTTGGCCATGAACAATTTAGCAGTATCAGTACTGGTGTGATCAAGAATGATGGTACTGATAGGGTTTTGTTTTTGTAAGACATTTGAGCGGGAGCTTGAAACACTTCACGCTGCACAAGATGAAGAAGTGACTAACTAAGGAAATTTCACCAAAGTTCATCCTCGGATTCATGCACAAAAACAGAGGCAAACTTTTATGGACTCTCTTGACTGGCGGAACGTCAGATGTGCTAGCGGTTGCTTTATTTGCCAGCAGTTACAAGAGACTAATACCTCATTAGACATCAGAATGCTTTCATCTGATTAAAAAAAGAAGAAACTAAACAAAACTCTTTAAAAAAACAAACAAAAAAAAACTCACCAGAAACCGCCTTCGTTTTGTTATTGGGTATAAATTTAACTCCTATAAGCATAACAAACGTTTTTTTTTTCCAGAATACAGTGGTGCCATGAGGTATGAGTGACTCGACTTGCAAGTTTTTTGAAATAGGAACTGTCATTCGGCAAAAGTGACATATGAGAAGTGTATGGCAGCAGTGAAGTCACTTCACAATAAAAAGCACTTTGGCAAAAATATTATGGCAGAAGTTCACACAAAATAATGACAATTAGCCTACATATTGTGTATATAAATGACTACATAGCTTAGCCTTTAACTCACTGACGGCGATATAGGTCCAATCTTTTGACTGAGAAGGCTGCCGGCGATCATTTACTGCCAGCTCTCCTTTCAGTTAAAATGGATTGGACGTGTATCGTCGTCAATGGCAGCCAATAGGTTAAGTCCACTTGTGTAATGCTAACACTAATCTAAGTGCTTTAACACTTAAAGCACTGACTTGAACACTGTGTAGCAGTAAATGTAGACAATTTAACAGTACTCCGTCGTGTATTCTTTATCCTCTCTGTAGAATGACAAACATAACTGTACTGATGAGCTAAGAGGAGTTGACACCTCATTCAAGGTATACCAGAAGAATTTGCACAAATTAATGCACGATGGCAAAAACGTATTTTTTTCTATTTAATTATTTTACTACTGTATGTTTTTATAACGTACAGTTATTTCATTCAGATTCACTACGAAAGATGATATGTGATACGAGTGTTTTGGGTAATGAATGAAACTCGTATCTCAAGGCACCACCATGTCTGGAAATATGTTTGAAAAGTTGGGATCAAGCGCTTTTCTAAAAGAAAAATCAGTGCAACAAATAGCTTAATAAGCGTCATGAAAGACTTAAAACACACTTAAGCTTATGTCGACACTGTGTGTAAATATATGGAGGCCACCTTCATTTCCCTTTGCATGTTCAAATGTTCTGGAGCGCTTCTAAGTTGTTTCATCCTTTCGTGTAAGTAATTCCTTTCAATATTGAAGTATTGCTTTCTCTGTTAGCTCCTAAATGTGTTTCTATGTGTTAACATGAAAATACCTCTCTCGAAAGACCCACATATTATCGCCGAGGACTGAGTGCTGTTGTACTTTGTAAATGATATGAGGAAACATTTAAATGGAAGATTGAGAATTGCACCATGAGGATTTTTGAATACCAAAATGTCAGACGTGGACTAAAGAGGCCCGATTCCCCAACAGGACTTGCCTCATGCTAGTAGTATAAGAAGAGTTGTTTTATAGAATCACAAATATTTTAGAAAAAAAACAAACCAACCACGATTTTTTGCTTCTTGCTTTGCCCCTAAACGATGTGGACGTGTTTCTTCAAGTAACACATCCATGTCATTCACCAAGGTTAGCATTAAAGTACTATTAATTATTATTATTTTTGATTTTCTAAGTTCTTGCATTCGAGTTTTACATTTATGGCAAGATTATGAAAAGAAACTGTCTTTTGTTATGTATGTTTTTTCAAACTTGTTGAAAAAAAGTGTTGTAATTACAGCTGTATGACGAATGCCAAATAAACACTGCTATGTGCACCATTAATGTGTCATTCTATATACAGTACATGCTAAAAAAGAGATCCTTAATGCAGTTCAATTTAAATGTTTTATTATTACAAATGCTTCAAAAATCGCCAGGGAAAAAAAGTTTAGACACCAATATTACACTTTTTCTCAATTACTTTAGTACGTTTCTCAGATCAGGATTGAAATTCTCAAAACAGTTTGTGCATTTCTCCAAACACGTTGAACAAGTAGCAAAACAACATGGATTACCCGCAAAAGCCATTTTTTGTGCAAAATTCTTAGTCTTTCGCTCAGAATTAAATTTCTTTGTTAATGAACATGTCAGTGCTGTCAGAATGACAAGTCCTTGTGTCATTGTGCGCAGACAAGTCAGTCAAATTGCTTTGTCATGCTCTCAATATAACTAAATGCTAAAGATGGTGTACGTAAGTTTTGATGAAAATTGCAAGTTACACCTTTGTGTGTGTTAGATTGATTGCAAAAAACTGGACAAGATTCAGTTTACACTTTTACTGTTTTTACAATGTCTTGACTGAGCATGTTATTGGGATACAGAGAACAAAAGATAGCGCTGAGTATCACAAAGTAAAAATACATAAGAGCAAAATGAGAAAAGTGGACATAAGACAATCAGCATAACTAAACATCGAGTGCTGTCGGGATTTCCGCCCATTCTTTCTGCACATCTTGACGTTCCTCTCTTTTGGGCCACAAATTTTCATCCACATCACAATTGATGTCCTCTCTGGTTATACAGCGTGGAAGGAATCTTCTTGAATACCTTATCCAGCCTCTGCAGGCATCTGCTGTTATGTCACTGCATGCTGCATTCATGGCATCCAGGCGACTTATCTGAGTATGAGGCTGGCGATCATACACCTGCCATCTCCAAAATTCTTCTGTGGGATTGAGGAATGGGAAGTACGGTGGGAGGAACTGTGTGTGGGTTGCAAACCATTCCCTGATTATGTTGGCGTGGTGGAAACTCACTAACTAATACGAATGTTGGCTGGTTACTTAAAATAAGTAACGAAAATGCTTAGAAATAATCACACACATGTTGATTATGTTCATCCATTTTGCATGTAAAGATTTATGAAATGAACAAATGACTGAATGTTGTGGGTGGTGAGACTTCAGTAGGGACCATGATAATCCATTTTGACCATCATGACAGATGCAGCTGATAATATATGAAACAGCAGAGAAGTGTACATCTCCTTTGCATGGATGTACGAAAACATCTGCAACTTGATCAAAGAAATGACAAACTGCTTTTTTTGATCTCCACAGGTGATACAATGTCATAAATATATATATATATATATATATATATATATATATATATATATATATATATATATATATATATATATATATATATATATATATATATATATATATATATATATATATGTATATAAGGGTGTAACGGTACATGTATTTGTATTGAACCGTTTCGTTACGTGGTGCTCGGTTCGGAACGGAGGCGTACCGAACGAGTTTCTGACGTAATGTAAACCTTACTTTTCGAGGCTGTGAGTCGATCGGGTTACAGTTTCTTTGTGTAGATTATATTTACTCCGTCTTCTCTACTATAATGAGGACGAACACGGTAGGACAGTATAACCCAGAAACGTCAATGGCATGAAAACATGGCCACCGCGGGAACACAATGAAACGCGGGTGTTAAAGTCAATCAGCCAATGCACACCAGTCGCAGTGCGGCCGTGTGTTAGACGCATCCCAGAAGCGGCTCAACACGACGCACGCGAAAAGAACGGCAGAGTTTATTATTTGACGCGAGACGCGACCCTTCTGCGTCAATACTACTACTGGTAGCTAGGATTGGGCAGACCGGAAGTCACTCGTGTAAAAATACAGTGGATCCGGTGTTCGGCCATTCCTTACTACGCGGCGAAACGTCCTACACAATGCTCAGCGCGCTTGCGCAAGCATCCGCATGCATGCGCACATCGGTTAGAAGCGGCGAGAACTCACTATTTTTGTTTTTATTTAGGTTTTTAGAACCTTTTTACTGCCTCAAAGATACTTTTTGCATGTATTACCCTCTAATACTTTTAACCATTTATTTTTTTTGTGTTAGCTTTGAAGCAGTTGACCACATTAGTCACGTAGCAAATTTAAACCATCCTTATTTGATATAACTACATTTAAGTATTTTCTTCAGGCATTTTTTTAGTATGTTATGCCTGTATGCATCTAAACAAAACAAGTTTAGAGCGCACGGTAGTACTTTGGGTGTCAAATGCGACTAATCTACATTAGTCGCATTTGACACCCAAAGTACTACCGTTTCGCCGATGTAGGAGATTTTGGCAGAACACCGGTCGATTTTCAAACTAATATGCAATCGTAACCCACTTTTTGAGTCCATCGGATCTCTTGAGTGGTAGATCGGGGCACAGTTGACTTGTCTTTGTTGATTTACTACTGTCTTCTCTGCTATAATAATAACCAACACGGCCCCGTGTTCAATACAAAACCCTCCTACCACAACAAAACAAGTAGGAACTAATATTCACATAGAAATTAAAGTTATACAACATAAAATATACAATATAAATGAATACATCACATTTGTAAAATATAAACACAATAAAATAAATAATAGCCCATTTAAATAAAATAAATTGAAATGAGCTAAAACACCTGTAATTAAATGATAAGAATAATACACAGATCCTGCTTATACAATTAAATGTATTAATTTCTGTGTGGTTTTTTAACTTGAGAAAATCCACCAATAAAGCTTTTGATTCATTAGGGAAAAAAATGATTCATTTGGGCATTTCATTTGTAAAATACATGTTAAAATCTTTGTCATTGGAATTGCTTTTCTCTTTAGCACAGGACTTCTTTTTTCTTCATTCTTTCAGAAAGAAAGCTGACCAAAACGTGGGGTCTGAAAGGCAAATTGTTGTTGGATTTTCTTTAAATACCCGCTACTTTTTGAGCAGAATTCTAGCTTTGTATAGGCTAATGTTCCTATTGTTGAAAGCACAAAGGTGTGTAATAAACAACTAGCACATTTATATTTTGCATTTTGTTTTCTTACTGTACCGAAAATGAACCGAACCGTGACCTCAAAACCGAGGTACGTACCGAACCGAGATTTTTGTGTACCGTTACACCCCTAATTAATATATATGTATGTATACATATGTATATATATATATATATATATATATATATATAAGTATATATTAAGCCTGAACGATATATCGTTTAAACATCGCCATCGCGATGTGCATGTGCGCGATAATCCCATCGCAAGAATGTGCGATAGTTTTTGTTTTTTTTAAATCCATATACGCCTTGCTTTCTACTCTGCGCACAGCCTCCCTCTCCCAGCCCTTTGTTCCTCTCAGTCACTGCGGCACTTGCTTATTAAAGTTAACTGGCTTTGATCTGGCCAAAGAAGCAGACTTCACACGGGCATCTGTCAATCATCGTTTAACTTGTTAAACAGTTTCTGCAAGGAAGCTGCGCTGGAATGAATGTGCATGTGTGTGGAGACGTTGGAGCCATATAAATGCCAGAAGTGATCGTGAGGAGTTTAAAATTTCTACATGTCACTCTAACGGTCACAGCTAAGGTAGATAAACAGAAGCATTTAATAAAGCCAAGCATCTATCTACTACAGTACTTTATTCTTGTTCAAAAATGATTTGGTTGGACATTTATGTTTAAAACTGATCATAATTTTGACATATGAAGTGCTTAAAAAACATTTCATATACATTTTTTAAATCACTTTGGGGGAAAAAGTGAGAAAAAAAAACATGTCTTATATGTATCTCTTTCCAATGCTAAATCTGAATAAATACATTGAGCACAAAAAACACACCAAAAAAAAAAAAAGGGGGGGGGGCGCTACTTCATGGTTTTTCACTGATCGCGGTGGGTTCTGGTCCCCATTAACCTCGAAAACGAGGGATCACTGTACACTGTGGTGATGGTGAGTCATCCAAAGTCTTTCCAAACAGCTATTCAAGTCATCAAGTGAAAACGTCTTTAAAAAATATATAAATAATTTTTTTTAAATATCGCAATATAATATCGCAATATATCGCAAACCCCCCAAAAATCGCAACAATAGTTTTTTCCAATATCGTTCAGGCCTAGTATATATATATATATATATATATATATATATATATATATATATATATATATATATGAAGTCTACTGTATGTTTGAGAATTTTAAGTCTGATCTGAGAAACGTACTAAAGCAATTGAGAAAAACTATCACGTTTTTTTTTAGTTGTTTTTTTCCAAATATTAACTCATTGCCTGTCATTGACGAATGAATGTTCATTCACCGCTCCCAATTGAAATCAATTGGAAGTCTAGTGCCATCAAGGGCAGCCAATGAGTTAAAATAATAGAAAAAAAACCTTTGAAATTATTCAGCTAGGTCTCATTTCTTAGAGTTTTTCACAATTGCTTTGGTATATTTCTCAGATCAGAATTGAAATTCTCAAAACAGTTTGTCCCTTTCTCAAAACATGTCGCACAAAGGCAAAACAACATGGATTACCTGCAAAAGCCAGTTTTTTGGGCAAAATTCTTAGTCTATCACTCAAAATTAAATTTCTGTGTGAATGAACATGTCAGTGCTGTCAAAACGATAAGTCCTTGTTTCTTTGTGTACAGACAAGACAGTCACATTGCTTAGTCATGGTCTCAATTGAACAGTTACTTTGGTGGACGCCTCTGATGCTGAAAATGGTGTACGTAAGTTTTGATGAAAATTGCAAGTTACACCTTTGTGTGTGGGAGATTGATTGCAAAAGACTGGGCAAGATTCAGTTAACACTTTTACTGTTTTTACAATGTCTTGACAGACCATGTCATTGCGATACAGAAAGCAAAAGACAGCACTGAGTATCACGAAGAAGAAAAACATAAAAGCAAAATTAGAAATGTGAACATATGACAATCGGCACAACTAATGACAATCGGCACAACTAACCTTTTAGTGCTGTCGGGATTTTCTCCCCATGCTTTCTACAGATCTTGACGTTCTTCCCTGTTGGACCACAAATTTTCATCCATGTCACAACAGATGTCCTCTCTTGCGATACAGCGTGGAAAGAATCTTCTTGTATGCATTATCCTGCCATTGCGGGCATCTGCTGTGATATCACTGCATGCTGCATTCATGGCATCATCTGAGTGCGAGGCTGGTGATCATATACTTGCATCTCCATGTGGAGAAAAATTCTTCTATGGGATTGAGGAATGTGGAGTATGGTGGGAAGAACTCCATTACCATTCTGTTGTGGGTTAGAAACATTCCCTGATTATGTTGGAGCGGGAAAACTCACATGGCCCAAACTATTACAAATTTTGGGAGGTTATCCCCAATCTGATCCCTCTCATGTTCAGGAATGAGGTCCCTGTGGAGTGTGTCTAAAAATAGACAAGACATTCAGTGTTGTAAGCCCCCATGATGGGGATCTGGGCAAATACACCATTCTCTGCGATGGCAGCACCCATGGTTATGTACCCTCTCCTTTGGCCTGGCACATCGATCGTTGCTCTGCGGCCCAAAGATTTATCTGGTAGCAATTTACCAATTCCAGACAGATTTAGAAAATAAGTAATGAAAATGTTTATAAATAAGCACACATATGTTGCATATTCTGCCAATATGTTCATCCATTTTGCATGTAAAGAATTATGCAATGACTAAATGTTGTGAGTGGTGAGACTATTCAATAGACACCCATGATAATCCATTTTGACCAACATGACGGATGCAGCTGCTAATGTAGGAAAAGGCAGGGAATTGTACAAAATTATTTGCATTGATGCTCAAAAACATGTGCAACTTGCTCAAAGAAATGATACGATGTTGCAAGGATTGAATAAATAGTTTTGAGAATTTCAAGTCTGAGCAGAGAAACGTACTAAAGCAATTGAGAAAAACTGTAATATCACAAAACGTGGTATTCAAATAGACTTTTATATCCAAAGTAAGTGATATTATTTCACAAAGGAATACTTTTGTTTGCTTATATTTTCAAAGTTCTCAAGCTGTACTACTAACCTTGGTGTGAAACAGTTGTAAACAAAATGACTAACGTTGTTTTTTCCAGGTTTAAAGTGCATAGTCAAAAGCTGATTGCATCCTGGTTTCTTTTCACTTCAAAATGATGGACACTTCCTAACAAAGGCCTTGATCAAAGTTTTTTATCAGCCGTTTTATATGGAACAGTTTTTGCCGAAGTTCTTTGCTTTCCCTTTTCTTTGCTTGATAAGCTGGTGCCTAAAAGAGAGAAATGTTGGGATCGTTTCAGTATTTGAATTAAAGATTAAAGTGCTACTGTTTCAACTTACCCTTTTGAGATCTTTCAGTCTGTTATATTCATCCACCACACCCTGGGAATGGAAAAATATTAACTTGATGTAATAAAGAACTGACCGGCACATTCAGAGGTTGACTGGCCATCGGGTGTACCGGGCACTTCCCGCTGGGCCGACACACATTTTTGGGCTGGTGACATTGTTTAATAATAATATTTAAATAACAATTGTATCGGCCGGGGCACGCAGCCCATTCGTTGATCCAATTTTTGTTATTCAAATGAAATATCGCAGTGCTCAGCTAACTATGCCACCCGGACAACTGAGATGGAAATTAATGAGAGGGAGGTGTAGACTGCAAAGACCCAGCTGAAAAGCCCACAGGCTGATGGCTCCTCCTCAAACCATACTTGAGTAATGCATGCAAGACAATTGAAACTAGCAACACATTTAATCCACAATGAATCCGGAAAACACAATTCATTCCAATATCACTATTAATAAATTTATTGTGATACTTTGCTAACTTAAAATATAGCAGTCTTAAATTCAAAACCACTATTTCCAAGTATTAGTAGACATTTAGATATCTTCACATCTGAGCAAAAATATATGGCGGAAAACACTCATGTGACTCTGAGACCCCCAATTTGGCCAAATTTCAGAATTGTCCGATATGCACGTGTGATACATCATTGGAAAGCTTAAAATCTTGATTTTCTGGGGGAAGAAAAATTTTGAACAGGAGGGTATTTAACATATATATATATATATATATATATATATATATATATATATATATATATATATATATATATATATATATATTTTTTTTTAAACAGCAAAACCCTAACTGGAGGTGAGAGCACGCGAGCGCAGAATTTAAGACGCCATGATTTTAACGAGATATTATCGCGTACTTACCTTGTTTCGATCCAAAAACTCCATATAGCATGTTATCGAGTGTCAAGACACAGATGTGAATGGCCACAGCTGGAATTTTTCGGGATTTTATGGGTGAAACATGGTGATATAAAAAGGGTTGTGATGCAGAAATTGCAGATGTCAAGGAGTAATCGAGATTTTCATTTTCATATACTGTATTTACCCTTTTAAACATTTTTTTTTCAATGTTTCTTTGTTTGCATTGATTAATCATCATGTAAAATATCGGGGAAAATGCGACGGTAACGAAAAAAACAATTAAGTGATAGTTATGAGGTAGATATTCCTGACTATTTTACAGACGCCAATTTTTTCATTGTGACGTAATTTGTTTAAAACTTTAAAATATGCGTGTAAATAATTTTTTAAAGTCTTTTTTTTTAAATGAAATATTAGACATCAATTAATGATTCTAAGCTAAAAATGACAGACATTTAGAATAAAAAATCTAATTACTAACCTTCTTTTTATGGCTGGGTTGAAACAAAAGCGGTTGGGCGACGTCTGTAAACGGGGGTTTTCAGGGTAAAACGGGCAAATTAAAAATAGTTCGGGGACCTAATGCGCCATGAATCTGCTATGGCAGTATATAGACATATTGTTCTATCAGACACAACAGTTCTTTTGGCTTAAAATACAGCAGTTTATTTTATAGAGGGGTGCGAGAGCAGAAACTGCTTTTTCAGTCTTGTCTGTGTTTTCCGCCATATACATAAAAAAATTAAGCGAAGGGGTAAAAGCTGCCATAATTGTTGTATACGGTAATTTTTTCCAAATAATTAAAAATGTATGATTTCGTGGCATTTCGATATCATGATATAAATATATCGTTTTTCCCCCCCATACCACACAACATTGTTCCATACTGAACAAAAATGTCACAAAAAGACATAAATAATGATGATTAGATACCTGATACTTTATCGAGTCCTTGTCTAGAAAGTCCAGTTCTTGACTCAGTGTATGAATCTGGTCACAGATATCATCCATTTCTTCACACAAGCTTTTATAGTGAGTCAGAGCCGACTTGAAATCCCGCCTGTACTGTCGGCGTTGCTGGTCTGAGAGGATCTCGGTGTACTGCCTGCACAGCATAGAAAAATAATTTTAGTGACATAGATTATATAGTAGACATTTAAAATGTTTAACCCCATTTGGGATGTTTGTGTATTTTGACCTAGCAGCAAAAATACTACATTTTTTGTGTAATGATGTGTACAGGAAGTAGCTGGGGAGTCACCTGAAGAGGTTTTGGTCTTCGTCGTAGTCTATCTCATTAGCAGTGTCTCCTCCAGTGGTGTAACCCATTTCATTTTGCGACTCCACAGTTGCATTAGTGCGACACCTGTGGTTCCTTTGGTCCCTTGAGCTAAGTTTCCTGCCACTGTTAGCGTCACCAGAGGAGATGCTGCACACTGCAGGGCTGTTGTTTGGGTATGGATGTACAACCTCTTGTAGCTTGCTAGTCACCATAAAAAAAAACATAATTAAAATGCACAATCATTGCCATTTTCCAGTATTTTGCTTATCTAACTGATTGGCTGCCATTGACGGTACTAAAAGTCCATTTGGGATTTGAAAAATGGATTGGACGTCTAACGCTGTCAATGGCATTAAATGATTATCATTCACGGCTAGTGCTCCCAGTTTTAATGAATTGGCCGTATGTCGTTGTCAATGGCAGGAAATGAATTCAATACTATGACTATTGGGAGCCATAACCAAAGTGTATTCCTGTTTTTATCATTATTATTTTTTAATCAGCATTGCATTAATGTACAGTACTGTTTTTTTTAATAGAAATAATAATTAATACATTAATAATACTAAAAAAGCCATATAATTATACTTTGTAATTAAGAGATGGCATCCACATTTGTGGACATCACATTTTGAGTCATGTCTTGTATACCAAATTTTAATATTGTGGCTTACATGACACAAAATGTCAAGTGTTAATGGGGTTGTTTATTTTTAATAACCAAAAAGAGTTACTTTCCAAAACAGTATGATATACTGTAGTCTAGTAAGTCTACTCACCTGTTGTTCAAATTACCCTCACTATGACTAAGGACTTTATCATGGCAGTGGGGTGCTGAACTGTTTTCCCCACCAAGATCAAAAGCAGCTTTCCCTGATATTACAATAGTTGGCGCCTGCTGAGTGCTGCGTCCTTCTCCAACATTGTTTACCTAATCCAGCAGAGAGACAAAAACCAGAGATGGCAAAAGTACAGATTCAGTAATGAGTCCTAGCACAGTAAGGAAGATTCCAACTTGCGTGAAATGATTTGAATTTTAAAGTTTTCTGTTCATCAAATACTTCCATATGTATGTAAAGCAACAGAACAATGCATTACATCAATGTTAATCTGCTGGCATATGGTGAAATGAATCATTAATAACTACAACTGCTGTCTTGACCTATTTCTGGATAAAGAGCAAAGAGCAACCAGTGAAATAGATCTTATGAATATATATACAGAATACAAAACATGATCCAGCAACTGTAAATAATCTAATCGAGTGCTTCACCTAGTTTGTCAAGTTACTGTTTGTCTGTTGCTGTAATCTTCTTAGTAAGAAATATGAATGCATTAAAACAATGGTTCCTGGATAAAAAAAAAAAAAAAAAGATTGCCATTGCCATTACCTGTACTTCTTCTTCTTACAAAGTTCATGGGGTTACTGAAGTCTATCCAAAAAGACTTTAGGCAGGAGATGGGGTACACCCTGAATTGGTTTGGCAGCCAAAATTCTAATTATGCATACACGCAACATTACATCATTCCTGATACAATATTGAACATACAGGTATACTGTTTTCATTTTCATACTACTACAAGGAAAAAAACTTCTAGACTGCTGTGTGAGGCTGCCATGACTGAATCATTTACTGCCATCACTCTGTGGGGATTCACACAGCAGCACAGTGGCAACCCAAGCCTTTTTATACATTATACATGCATGCCCATACATTAAATATGCTTCCCTGCAAGGCAAAGAAAGCATCCTTGCTGCAATACACGAGTGGCCTAGAACGGGGCCTGCATTCAAATGAAGCCGCCTCACATATAGGCCAAGGCATCTCTGGACATCTCTGTTCTGTCGTGTTGGAAAGAAACATAGCTCTCTATATACACTTTTTGCTTCATTTAAATAGACATTGCGCTGCTCCTTCTGGTGTTTATGACGGAACCATCAGGTGACAATAATACTGACATACAGTCTGGTTAAACCATACATGGAAGGGCCGATATCGTGTGTGTGTGTGTGTGTGTGTGTGTGTGTGTGTGTGGGGGGGGGGGGGGGGGGCTCCTCAACTAAGCTATCAGCCCCAATAATGGCATACAATAAGTGTTTTTGGAGCTGTAGACTTATTTCAAAGTAAAAATCTATTCAGTTTTCATTTCAGTCGTCCAATAATGTGCTATTTAAATATTAGAATCGTTCTCTCTCTCATCCCTTCTCTGAAAATGGTTTAGTCTGCTTCACACAGTAGAGGCTGAACTCCGTACTGTCTGCTCTCTGCATAAGTGCCTATAGTGCAGGATCATGTCACGTGTGACACCCACTCATAAACACAGACAGTCCTGTAAGTTCTAAAACACCCCATTAACTAAAACCATGAGGTGCATACTATCTGCATCATTTCTCCTGCATTGTTCAAAGGTCTATTTTCCATTTTTGAGTGATATTAAACTAAAATAAAAGCTAATAATAGCTAAGCATAAGGTGAAAGTCACAAACAGAGAGGAGATAACAGAGGAGCTGCCTTTAATTATTTATAACTGTCACTCATGACAGCTACCTGTCTGGACATTGATATCAGAAATAGTTCAGATTATAATGATATTTTAGATTTATTTCCAGGAAGGATTTATTAAAGTAGGTATTGATGGGTTTTGTCTCCAAGGAAAGTAGCACTGTAGCACTCCTGATCAAAATCCTAAAACCAGTTGAAAAATTGCAAGAATTTGCATTTTGCAAATTTGGATCTCAATGAGGTTTTAAGTAAAGCTACAATATGCAAAGGAAGGGAAGTGTGATAAAAAGCACTTTGACAAAAAAGTAATTTATTGAAAACAACAAATAAACAGAAATAGATTGTTTTTAACCTGATCAAAAGTTTAAGACCAAAAAATCGCTAAAAAAAAAATAACAAAAAGTTCTCCAAACCAAAAGAAAACATGGTACTCAGTAATGAGTAGCTCCACTATTATTGTTAATCACTTCAAAATTCATTTGGGCATGCTTAATGCGAGTGTTTACAGGAGACTAGTGGGAAAATTGGTCCAATTAATGAATATGGCTTCATGGAGAGCATCAACTGTCTGCAACTGATGGCCATTTTCATACACTTTCCTACATCCTCAAATGTTTTTGTGGGATTTAAATCATGGTGAACATGCAGGATGGTCCAAAAGAGTGATGTTATTCTCCCTGAAGAAGTCCTTTGTCAAGGGAGCATTGCGAAATGCAGTGTTGTCCAGATCGTACGTTTCAATGTTCATTTGAATTCAGTCATTTGGTTCTAAATCTGGACTCAGCTAGTGCTAAGAAAGATACTAGTCTCCCCGTTTAAAGGTTAAAGTGACAAATCGCAGTAAAGGATGTTCTATAACTCTAACTTTTATCATTGCCCCCTAGATAATGATTCTTTAAAATATTACTGTTGATTGTACACCCCAACTTTGAAAACAGATCTCCGCCCCTGGGTACATGGCGACAGTCACGGAACAAAATGTGCTGCAACAAGTCTGGAAGTTCTTCGCAGAGGCTAAAGAATACTTACCTATTTTATATTACATTACCTGCTTATGTATGTCTCTACTTTTGTGTTAACAAAAAATACATTTTGTCATCTTTCTACGGCAATTTGCATTTTGTAAGCATTGAGATAAGCTGATTTTCGAAGGGAAAAACTTTAAATTCTACAGAGTGACCCAAAATAACGTATACACTCTTTCACTTTAAATAGCAAAATTTTTTTTCTATTTCAGATTTGATTTTGGAGTAAGAATGGCAGATACTGGGCTTACGTTCGAGCAAAAAAAAAAAAAAAAAATGTTCTGAAAACATTCCGGAAATGTGAAAACAAAGCTGAACTGGCAAGACGCTTTACGTGCAAGTTCCACTGAGAATCTTAGATAACATTGAGAATCATTGGACCATCCAGTGCATGAGAAAAAAACATTCAGGATGAAAAAGAACATCGACAAGCCCATCTAAAAAGCAAGATGTTTGTGCTAATGTTCAGAATTCCCCATGAAAATCTATTCGTCAACTGTCACGTGAAACAGGCATCCCAAAATCAAGCGTCCATCGCATTTTGAAACGTGCGCAATGGAAAAGTTTTATTCCAGCGCCTGTTCATGCTATCAACGAAGATGACCCTGATCGAAGGATTGAATCTGCGAGTGGTACCGTGGACGATGTGCAGACGATAACACGTTTTCACTGAAAAATACCAGGGTTGACGAAGCCACATTTAAACTAAATGGCTCGATAAATCGCCATAACTGCAGTTATTTTTATGTGAGCTGATCTTTCTTTTGAACATTCTCAAATTGCCCATGTATCCTTACTTTTTTACTGTGGACTGTTTGAATCTTTAAATGTGAATTGTTTCTCTCCTGTGAATCTGTTTTCTGTTTTCCACGTTAATATCAATGTATTGAACAAGTTGTAACGATTCAAAGAGTGTATACATTATTTTATTATTGTTATTGTTTAATGTATATTAAATTGAAGCCATTAAGGATCATATAACTTAACATTAACTTAACAGTCCTAAACATTTGAGTTCATTTAACATGACTTTTATTGCTTCTTCATTGTCACGAGAGATCCCACAATTTGTAACATTGCAGCTATCGCTAGTTAATGATCAGTTAGAGTGAAACCTGGGTGTGGCTCGGATAAAGATAGCAGTCAACAACTGGTTTCATGATTATGTGAAACTTGGTCATGAATAATCCATTTTCAGAGAACTTAAATTTTGATTTTGTGTTCGTTAGAATGTTCTGTGTTCTCTTATAAACCCAGAAATACTGTACAAAGACATCCACAGAGACCTATTAGAGACATACTAAACTGCACGGGTGTCCAAACTTTTTGCAAAGGGGGCCAGATTTAGTGTGGTAAAAATGTGAGGGGCCGACCTTGGCTGACGTCCTTTACGTAGAACAATATATTTAAGCAAATTTTAGCAAGCCAGTCTGTGTGTCACATTTGCTTTATTATTATTATTTTTATTATTTTCAATTAATAATTTAAAAAATCTTGCAACTAGCCTTTGTGGCGTTCTTTTTCGACTCTAGGGTTCTTGCGAAATACTGCTACTGTGAAATTAAACTAGCTTCAAGTTGCTTCAATTTCTCGCTACGTATCTTCCCTGTAATCTTGTCGTACATGTCAGCGTGTCTTGTTTGGTTATATCGCCTCACATTGAACTCTTTAAAAACAGCGACTGTCTCTTTGCAAATGAGGCAGACACAGTTGTTGCGTATTTTAGTGAAGTAATAGTCCAATTTCTACCTATCCTTGACGTGTCGGCCGTCGCAGTCAACTTTCTTTTTTTGTGTGTATTGTCGCCATTTTAGGAAATTGGGAGTAAAGGGTCACGCAGGATAATGTTGCTTAGAGTGCAGTTGCCTTTTAGTGGGTAAATGAGGAACAGCATTTAGTGTGTAAGATACTTCATATGCCGGCAGCAGTACTGCTGACCAATTTATTAGGTCTGTGTGCGGGCCAGACGTTATTGATTTTATGACTGAGGCTGGGGGTCGGATGAAATTTGACCATGGGCCGCATTTGGCCCCCGGGCCGGACTTTGGACATGTCTGGGCTAAAGAATGCCAATTCTGTTCCTAGCTGTTTTGAGATGACAGGTAAACTACGCAGAAAAGCTTTTTTTGTGTGTATTGTATCACAGGAAATCACACCAGCTTCTCACCCAATCTTGTACATTCTGCCTCTCTGTCTGCCTGACCAATGGCTGGTCCCAGTAGATGTTAGCTTTGCCATGACGCCAGATTTTGCTGCGAGTCTTCCAGGAGTAGTAGGCACCCAATGACAGGACCAGCACCACCATCAGACCCAATGCAAATGCAACTGCCTGAGAAAAGATACAATTTCATAATATCAATATGTTTAACTTTTCATCACATTTTTTGTAATAATTCATCTTTTACATCTGCCCTTAAAGTGTCTATGATAGCAAAAAGCATATTTTTTTTCAAATTTTGCGCGGTATTTTACTCCTGAATGATATTACCCGCTTGGATGTGTATGGAAGCGATCGATTTATTTATTCAATTTTTTGAATCCCGCACCATTAAAATGAGTGACTTCCTGGATAGAGGAAGATTGCGAATGTGACGTCAGCCGGATCACCATCTCACGATACAGCCATTACTATATAGCATGCAGAAGGCATGTGGATTCAGTTGATTTTGCAGATTAATTCATTTATTTTTCGCATCACGCCAGCACAATGTGCTGCAGGCCTTTGTTGCTGCACCAGAGAGAGGCGTGTGAGCCTTTTTGGGTATAAAAAAAGTTACAGTTCACCGTGGAGAGTGGCCAAAACAAGTCCGGCAACTGTTAGACCATTGGACCGACGAGGAAGTGAGTAAACTATTATGTCAAATTCTGGGATCATGGCACACGTTTTAATAAGGAGGTGGCTTGCATTTTGTGGGTGACAATACTCCCTGTTCACTGAGAAGGCCACACGGCCGACGACCGGCGGCTTGTTGCACACCCCCCTTGGTCCTCTTCGCTTGCCTGCCCACATAGCGCTTTCCTCGGTTTGGCCCCCAGCAACCCCCTGCTCAGACGTCGGCCGGTTTGTCCACAGAGAATGCGCTATTTTCAGCGTTCATTCCCTCTGGGCTTGCGGCAGATCGGTGAAGACAATCAACCCCGCAGCCTTGTATGAATTGAGTCGGGGTAGTTTTGTGTGATTTTTCGTTTTCAAAAGGCAAGAAAAAGACTTGGAAAAGCCGCTCGGTTCGGGTTAGCATGTCGGCTAGCTGTCACGCCTCCAGTTTTGTTTACACTCTTTCCTTCATCTCCAAAGCCGGGGCAGGGAAATGACAAAAGCTGGACTAACTAATTGGCATAAAATACCGTTCGGGAGGTGCAAGAAGTCGGCAGTTTTGACCAATATACAGTAATTTTGCCCTGTTGTACTGAATAAATGCATTTTTAGTATTTCATATTCCACTTAGCACAAGACTGTTATTTGTCATGACCATACCATGTATTTAGCAATTGGGGAAAATACTTAGATAAAAAGAATATCCTGTAAAAATATTGGGGTAGAGAAATTGAAGCAATCATGACATTTTGCTGCTCTCTGTCGTATTTTCCTTGTTCTCAATCTTCCCCCTCAATGGGCTGAATTCTAAATCGGCTGAAATCATTACCCTACCGACATCATCATCCAGCTGGGGAAGCTAGAGCGCTATAATGACAGGCGGGGCTAAACGGCAGATTGAAAAACTAATTACTCGTCATCTGCGCTTTGCCAAATTGTTGTATATAGTCGAATCGTCTCAAAATATGATTTTGATTCACATAATAAAGCTATTTAACATTTTTTTAATGCTGTCAAAGGCACTTTAACCCTTATTGTTGTCGTAAAAGGGAGCCTACAAGCATTTGGCAAGAAGCCACATTTTCAACTAGGTACCCGCGTCTATATAATTATTGCATGTTGTCAGGAGTCATCCTACTGACCTCCTCTGGGTCCATGAAGCAGTAGTGGTAAAGGTACTGGTTAAACATGGGGAATCCCCCGGGAAATCCAGCACCTACGCTGCCACTAAAACTCGGCCGATCTGGAATGTTCTGGCACATCATCAAGACTGGATTGTACAGCATGCTCTGTGAGCTCTGAGACATTGGGTTGACCCCAATCACAAAAATGATGTCAATGATGCCCTGCAATTAAAACATGTCATTCACAATCACTGTGTGTGTGTAATGCCCAAGACCAAAAAGTTCTTATTTGCTGATGCACAGTGCACTGCTGTGGAAAAGCGCTTTCCCCTTCATGATTGCAGTGATAGCAGTTGAAGCCCAGCCAGGTTTTTAAGTGTGGAAAAATTTGCCACAGCTGACTCAGTGACACGGATGGCAGACACGGATTGTAAACTTAGTAGGTCATAGTAGAATCTATGTTTCATTCATAGAAGGCCTTGACAGAAGGTGAGAATGTCAGGGACCTAATTTGGATGTGACTGGCTAGGAAGGAACATACAGTGTACATCTGTGTAAACTGCTTTCTAAACCATAGTGCCAATTTGATCATCCATTGAGCATTTCTCTCAGAAAATTAAGCAAGAATGGAGGGAAAGAAGGGCTCACCTGAAGAACAGCTAAAATGGTGTCACAGATGAAGACAGTGAGGTAGAAGCTGGATCCTCTCGTGGCCCGCGACCGAGAGAAACTCCCCACCAGGAATCCCAGAGAAACCACAAAGTTGATGGCAGCCATGGAGATCATTGCAGCCTTGGCAGACTGTGGGGTCATATAGGAGCTGCTGTATCCATAGCTGCCTCCATAATACCCCTGCCCCGCTCCTGTAACACTTCCCGTTCCACCAAAACTATATCCAAATCCATTCATGTCCCACACTAAAGTTGACGCCACACATGCAAAGATGAGGAAACACATGAACACTGTGGCTCCATGGAAGGTTTTGACAAAACCAGGGGGTGAAAACCATCGGTAAAAATGTTGAGGTGTCTCTTCAATGTAGTGGGAGTCTGGTAGAGGTTTGGAGGTGTAGCTGACATAATGGCTTTGATGTGAGTACACACTTCTTTGTGGATTGAAGCCGTAAGAAGTGGTGCTATAGGGCGGGCTGTACAGAGGGGGGCTGTCATAGTGGCGAGATTCATACATGGTTCAGTGCCACGATTATGAAAAAATACACCTGGAAAAATAAGTTACACTGAATTAAATGTCAGGTTAATCAGCATTTACACAGAAAGTGAGTTCAATTTAAAAAAGAGGCAAAAGCTCGATTTTCATGCTTGTTGAAGCTAAAACACGGTCTGTGCGTCACAGGCCAACACAGACTTGAGGCAGATGGAAAATTCCACTTCTCTGCTATCTGTTGGCTGTTGTGGTTTATTTCTGGGTTATTCCACAATTTTCTTTCCTGAAGAATTGTGATGGAGTTCACCATTTTCACCCCTTATCCATCTGTCATCCTTTTGTTTACCCCCCCAATCTTTCTGCCCTGCGTCTGTTGTTACTATTATCTGAGCGGGTAAAACTGGAAATTTTATTTGCTCTGCACTAGTGACGTATAGAATGACTGACTTTTATTTTCTGCTGCTCTGTTTTGCATCATTTATACTCTAACTCTCGCCCACTCATTCATTCATTCATTTTCAATGCCGCTTTTCCTCACGAGGGTCGCGGAGGAGCTGGAGCCTACCCCAGCTAACTACGGGCAGCAGGCAGGGTACACCCTGAACTGGTTGCCAGCAAATCGCCCACTGTTAGACAATATTATCTCGGATTATACGGGCAGCATAGAGTGTCAATGGCAAATGAACAACACTAAATCATATAAAAAATTGTCCACATATAATATCAATGGTGTTTTTCTTTTTTAGTCGGTCGAATGTATATAGCAAAAAAAAAAAAAAAAAAAAATTACAGTCATAGTATGAAAAACTACAACACTAAACTCAGTGGCAGTCACTGACGGTGATGGTTGTCCTATCCTTACTAACTAAGAGGAGCTGGCAGCGATCTAATGATCCCAGTACAAATGGATCAGACATCTATCGCCGTCAATGGCAGCCAATAAGTTAATTGAACTAAACCTGCTCTCAAGTATCACCGCCTCTAACCATTTACCTCTACAGTGGAACTCAAATGAACAGGCTTCAATAATTCAGGCTGAAGACAGACAACAGGCAAGGGCGGCCATGCCATGTGTGGTGTCTTATTCTAACTTTGCAAAGTTAATGTTGAATTTTGATGAAAGCCATCAGTATTGTATTGATTCCACAATACGACGATCAGTGAGATTTGCTGTTAATAGTTCTCCTTTAAAAGCTGAAGAAGTTCCACAAAACAATACTTAACCAGAAAGTCAAGCAAAGTGACTTACCCTGAACTTTGGACCCCTCTGGTCGAACGCTTGAGTTTAATATCAGTCCACACCATACACAGAGAACCCTGTTTTAAGCCTCTTTCCTTTCAGCAGCAGAGTAATACGCCAGTAAACAACAATGGGCTTCCTAGAGCAATACTCTACTTGTGTCACAGCATGGAGGTGCAACCTACCAGAAGTGAGCTCACGAGCCCAACCCACCTCCTAAGTTTGTTATGGAAATGACTGCATTTTCATTTACATAGTTTATAAAATGCCAATCATGTCAAAGCGAAGTTTAATTCGGGCTGCTGGGTCAGAGGATGTGGATGCATATAAGTAAAATATTTATTTGAATAACAAAAAAATAAAATAAAAATAATTCCTTATAATTTGATTGATTGATCTGTCACCAGTCATGCTCTTCAAATGATTAATTAATCAAATCCTGTATTATTATTACATGGCAACAAGCCTTCACACCCACTCAACATTGAAGTACAATATACATTAAAATGCAATTAATAAAATACATATTAGTCAGTTAATCAAGAATCATTTTTTTACATTTTTTTTTACAGTAAAAGTACAAAAAGACAAATAAAACCAAATTCATGTTATTTGGCAGATATAATAAATGTAGTAAAGTACAAATACAGATAGATGGGGTGAATAATGAAAGGGTCCATGAAGACCAGTTTCTTGGGGTAATTATTGACGACAAGGTTAACTGGAAAACTCATATAAATCATATAAAAAGTAAATTATCAAGAAGCATTTCAGTCCTGAATAAAGCAAAACACAGTTTTGACAATAAATAACTCCACATTCTTTACTGTTATTTAATCCTACAATATTTATACTGTGGCGGCACGGTAGCTGAGTGGTTAGCACGCCAGCCTCACAGTTCTGAGATCAAGTGTTCAATCCCGGGCTCCGGCCTTTCTGTGTGGACTTTGCATATTCTCCCCATGCCTGCGTGAGTTTTGTCCGGGAACTCCGGTTTCCTCCCACATCCCAAAAACATGCGTGGTAGGCTGATTGAACACTCTAAATTGTCAGTAGGTATGAGTGTGTGCATGATTGGTTGTACTATGCCTCATTGTGCCCTGCGATTGGCTGGCAACCAGTTCAGGGTGTACCCCGCCTACTGCCCATAGTTAGCTGTGATAGGCTCCAGCGCCTCCGCGACCCTTGTGAGGAAAAAGCAGCATGGAAAATGAATGAATGATATTTATACTGCTGTGCAGAGGTCTGGGGTAATACTTATAAATGTACAATACATTCACTATCTGTTTTACAAAAACAGGCCATAAGAATAGTACATAATGTTAGTTATAGGGATCACACTACTGTAATTTTTGGACTATAAGGCGCACATGACTATAATCCGCCACCCACCAAATTTGACACGAAAATAGCATTTGTTCATAGTAGGGACGGCCCAGGCCATTTGGGGGCCCTAAGCAAAATAATGCCAAGGGGCCTATATTTTTGGCCCACCATTTCATCACAGTGTACTGTGAAACCCATACATGCGATTCAACCCATAAATCCATGTTTTGTATATTAATCAGATTTTGTTGCACTGCATACTTCAAACTTCTCACCCAAAATGATTGTCAGTACGTACAGAAGATGGCGGCAACCCTTTTTCTAAAAGAGGAAAAGAAGTTAAGGAAGAACTTTAAAATTTTTAAGCTTGTAATCAAGTATCAAAACTCACAAAAGTCAAATAAAGCAAACTGTAGTAAACAAAATAGAATATAAATTAAAGAATTTCACTGTCTCACAATGTTCTGTCACAACCAGTACAACAGTACACAACTGTTGTATAAAGTGAACGTTAAATATCACAACAGCAAATAAAGTATATACAGTTTAAAGCAGGTTCAACGTCACTCCCCAGGTTGCCAGATTGTAATGACAAGAAAATGGATGTTTGCATAGATAAACGGCAATGCGCGCCACATTATTCACGATGCTCTATTAACAACGTATAAAATGAGGTTGCGATATTGGGGGGCCCCTGGTGGTTAGGGGCCTTAAGCAGCTGCATAGTCTGCATATAGGCTGGGCTGGCCTGGGTTCATAGATAAGCCGCACTGGACTGTAAGCTGCAGCTGTCCTCACTATATTATGGGATATTTACCCCAAAAGATATTAACCGGAAACACGTTATTTGACAGCGGCATTATAAGACTGTCGTAAGACCAAATGAACTACCATGAAGCTTTGAAACAATTGGCTGCAAAGCTACATTACTCCAAGAAGCTTCTTTTGGCCATCAATGCGACACTGAGACAGTCAACCTCTGCTGCCACCTGCTGTCAACACTGTTGTTGTCCATAATGCCTCCTAGCATGCATAGCAGCACTGCAGATTCAAAAATCATGTTCTGTGCTAATTATTTCTTCAGTTACTGTTCCAGTTGTTTCATTAATTGCTCGTTATGGTATTTGGTAACACTTTATTTGACAGTGACGCCATGAGACTTTCATAAGATAATCATAATTGTGACATGACACTCTCATGAGCATTAATGAATGCTTATAACAGATGTCTTTTAGTGTCATCCGGCAAATTATCTCACTTTTGAATGGATGTAAAAGATCTGTGCTGGACGTAAAGAAAGTTAGGCATAATTTGATGGATAACACTGAATGACATCTGTCATAAGCAATTAGTAATACCCATGATAGTGTCGTAATTATAACAGTCTTATAACCCCGCTGTCAAATAAAGTGTTACCTATTAACCCACATAAATCTAAGCAGCACTGGACTATAAGCCGCAGGATTCAAAATGAGGGAAAAAAGTAGCGGCTTATAGTCCGAAAATTACGGTAATATATTATTTTAAAAATCCATAACATTAAAACTCACTGGCTTGGTTCATTTTCAAACAGCTCAGCTCATGTATAAGGCTACACACAGGTCACGTCCTGGCAATATACAGAAATTGTTTTTAACAGAGAAGGGCATTATAGTTTGAGGGGGGAGCTTCACTTACAGCATCAGAGGGTACAGACTACATTGAAAAGTTTTTGTGTTTTTGTTTGTGTAGTGAGGCCGTGGAATAAACTAGATGAGGGGCTCAAGCAATGTCCAAGCATGACCCAGTTTAGGAAGTGATACAAGCACATGGTTTTCAAAGGGTATAGGAAAGAGGAAGGGGTTTAATTATAGGGGGTTTTCAAATATCTGTTATTGGCTAGGTCCTTTTTATTTTTTTTCCCTTTTGCATCTTATGTACAGTAGTTATGTACTTTAGTTCTTTGTTGATATGAGGCTATGACTAGTTAAATAGGGCGGACTGATATAATTGAGGAATAGAAAAGGGGGGTAGGTTTTAATAAGCAAATGCTTCATCCTACTCTGTTTTGGACACAATGAATATATTCTGATATTATTCACTATTATTGTTATTATTATTATTGTCCAAACTATTGTTGCTGTTATCTCAAGAATATCGTTGGATTTGTCTGATTTTTTTTTTTTTTTTTTTGTCATGTCCAAATAAAGCATTCATTCATTCATGATAAACACCTTTATTCTATTCATTATTCACACAGCAAGTTGTGTGGACACCCCCCACATATTCATTAAAAAAAAGTAAATTATTAAACAGATTTAAGAAAAAAATATCATGCATGTGAAATAATTTACTTAAAACGTTTTATTTTACATTTATGAAATAGTAAACCTTCACCATATAGAATTTGTTTTTGATGTATAGATGAATTGACTCAACAGAAGTGTGGCAAACATTTAATTTCATTGACATCCAAAATAAAAAGCAAACACACAAAGTTAAAACAAACAAACAAACAAACAAACAAACAAACAAAAAATAATTCTGATATGTTTGCAAAGGCAATAGTGCAAATAATAATCAACAATAATAATCAACAGTAGACAAATAAATTAAAATAGTATACATTTCGCAATCGTGTACTGTTTTCCTATACTAAAGGTGACAATAATGTAGATGCCATAATAATACACATATAATTTGGCGTTCGCAATAACATTCTAAAGCAAAATGTTGCAAAAACATCACTGCAGATCCACAAAAACAAATATGGCATTGATGCTATTCATTAGCTCTGATTGTACTCTGCTCAAAAACCTGGATTCTGTTTTTTATGTGGCTCAGTTTGGCTTTCAAGTAGTGACAACGTTGCTTTTTCTCCAAAAAAGCAGGATCCTGCAACACAAAAACCCAAGTAATATCACTCTTGATCTAATTCTTTTCGTCTGCCAGCTGTCGTCTTGCTCGCTCCTTTAGTTATGCATTGCAAAAGTAAAATTTCCAAAGCCTCAGTGGACAGAATCATTGACTGCTTTTTAAGCTAAATGTTTGAATGAGCTTTTTTCTCAATGATAAGTAACATAATTCATCATTACTCACGCTCTTTTTCTGCTCATACTGCTTTAAGATGTTTTTAATCCTCTCTTGGTCCTGGGGGAAAAAAGCAAATACATTTGGTTACATTATCTGTCTATGGGGCACAACACTAGCACAATCTAATAAGATTTGTTACATACAGTGTATCACAAAAGTGAGTACGGCCCTCGGATTTCTGCAGATATTTAAGTATATCTTTTCATGGGACAACACTGACAAAATGACACTTTGTCACAATGAAAAGTAGTCTGTGTGCAGCTTATATAATAGAGTTAATTTATTTTCCCCTCAAAATAACTCAAAATATAGCCATTAATATCTAAACCCCAGGCAACAAAATTGAGTGCACCCCTTAGAAACTAAGTACATCCCTAAATGTCCAAATTTAGTACTGCTTGTCATTTTCCCTCCAAAATGTCATGTGACTCGTTACAGGAGTGCTGTCAGCATTGTTGCAGAGATTGAAGAGGTGGGGGGGTCAGCCTGTTAGTGGTCAGACCATACGCCGCACTCTACATCAAATTTGTGTGCATGGCTGTCACCCAAGGAGGAAGCCTCTTCTGAAGATGGTACAGAAGAAAGCCAGCTCGTCTAGTCAGACCAGTACTTCTCAATAGTGGGGCGCCCCCCCCTGGGGGGGCGTAGAGCGATGCCAGGGGGGGGCACATGTGACCTCGGGGAACATTTTTTTTTTTTTTTTGCCGTACTGGAATAAAGTGTACTTGCACATCCACTCAGTAGGTGGCAATGGCGCTCTCATTTTCAGAGTGCGCGCAGTAGTATTTTTTAACTAAGGAAGAGCACTCAGCACACACAGAAAACAGATATGAAGAGCAGTCGTCGTTTTCGAAAGCCGTTTTCCGACCGGACTCACTCACGCAGCGACCCACTTTATTGTCCGGTTCTCACGTCGCCGCCTGAGAAGTGCCATTTTCGGCTTGGGATCGTCACGACGACCGCCCTCACCTACGGTTCTACCTCGGCCGCCGAGAATGTGCTTTTTTCGTGCCGTTTGCCTTTTAGCTTTGACTTTTAATACAGTGGGTGATGAGGAAAGACCACTATTTACTGTGTCTAAAAATAATTATAGCGGACAGCCAGAAGCCAAATCAATTAAGATGCCACTTAAAGACATTAGACCCCAATCTCATTGATAAGCCGCTTGATTGTTTTTCAGTGAAAACGTGCCGAATATTGCCAACAATCATCCTGCTTTGTCAGTGTTATATCAGTAAACCTGTGAGCATTGTTAGCATGCTCATTGCAAAATAACTCCACACCACAAGGAGGTAAATACTGTGAGCAGCAAAAATAAAAACTGTTTTGTCTTCTGTCCAAGGACACTCTTTTTTTCTTTTATTCAGTTTTGTTTTTTCGGTCAAATTTTTTTGGCATATTGTCCTCATGAGTGAATGTTTCTAATCAATTTTAATTTGTTATTATTTACTGATTTTATTACATTTTATTTTTCTGTATCAAATGGTCAAAAATGTACCTTGAGTGTATTTTTTACAATTTGGATGTGACTTTTTTTTTAAAATTCAGATAAATTGATGCGCGTCAAGTCTTCTCTGTTACAAACAAAACAATGTTAATAAAGTTATACTTTATTATAAGTTGATCTATGTTACTTTTTTTCTTTATTAGAAAAAAAAGGACACAATGTTAGGCAGATGCGTATTTATAATAGTAATTTTATAGACAAATGATACTATTTATCAGCAAACATAACCTTGCCATGATGTTCCTAACAGAAACTTGGTTAGATAAAGATAAGAGCTCGACAGTTCTGATTGAGGCAACCCCCACAAACTTCAATTTCTTTAGTGCGCCAAGAACCCATAAGAAAGGAGGTGGGGTTGCCAGTCTGATCAGGGACAGTTTCCAATGCACAAATATTTCATGTGGTCAGTTTGATTCCTTTGAATATATTGTCATTCAGCTAAAAAGCCCTTGCAGAGCTTCCTTGGTAACATTTTACAGACCACCAAATTATAACACAATGTTTTTTGTTGAGTTTACCAAAATGCTGTCTTCTGTCTGCATGGACTTTGATTGTGTTGTTCTAGTGGGTGACTTTAACATTCATGTTGATAATCCTGAAGAAGGATGTGCTATAGAGCTTTTAAATATTTTGGATACATTTGGTTTATCTCAGCATGTCACAGTTCCAACACATAACAGAGGGCACATACTGGATTTAATAATATCCAAAGGTCTTAACATCTCTGAGGTCACAGTGAATGATGTTGCTCTGTCTGATCACTACTGCATTATGTTTAAAATGACCACCCCTGTCCATCCTCTGAAAAGGGAAACAGAGGTGATTAGGAAGCGTTACATAAGTGATAACACTTGTGCGTTATTCACACAGGCCTATGCCTCACCATTAACCCCTACAATAGCTCCAGTGGAAGAACTTGTAAATAGTTTCAGTTCCAGTGTGATGACTGTAATTGACACTATTGCCCCGATTAAGACAAAATCTTTGTCAAGAAAGAAGAGGTCACCCTGGAGAAATGCCATACTAGCTACAAAACAAAAGCAAGTTTGTAGACGAGCAGAACGCAGATGGCGAAAAAACAAACTCCTAGTTTTTTATGATATCTACAAAGACAGTCTTCGCAAATACAACCAGGAACTGAAAAATGCTAGACAGTCATATTTTTCAGAGATCATTAGTAGAAACACTAACAATACCCGCACACTATTTTCTGTTGTTGACAAACTGACAAACCCACAAGCATCAATACCTCAGGAATTGGCATCTGAGGTGTCCTGTAATAATTTCGCAGCATTCTTTACACACAAAGTACTAAAGATTAGACAGACTGTGTGCAACTCCAGATTAACAAATGTTACACTAAATGCCTCCCAAAATGTCCCCCACGTCAATCTTAGACAGTTTGGCCTCTTGGACTATGCCACTTTAACAGAAATTGTGTCGAAATTAAAGCCCACAACATGCTGCCTTGACATCCTTCCTTCAAACTTTTTCAAAACTGTTTTTCATTGCATAGCCCCAGACATACTTCAGATTATAAATACTTCTCTCCAAACAGGAGAGTTTCCTCAGACTTTAAAAACTGCAGTAATAAAACCTCTCCTAAAAAAACCTAATCTGGATGCCTCAACCATTAGTAATTACAGGCCAATATCAAATCTGACATTCCTGGGGAAAATTATCGAAAGGGTTGTGTTCAAACAGACCCAGAATTATATGACGCAAAACAATCTTTTTAACTAATTTCAGTCTGGATTTCGACCACAACACAGCACCGAGACTGTGCTTATCAAAGTCCTAAATGATATTCGTCGGAATACCGATGCAGGCAAATCATCTGTTCTGCTACTATAGGATCTCAGCGCCGCATTTGACACGGTTGATCACAACATACTACTCAGCAGATTGGAACAATGGGTAGGGCTTACTGACACTATTCTTCAGTGGTTCACATCCTATTTACATGATAGGGATTTCTTTGTGTCAATCGGAAACCATCAGTCAGAACGAACCAAATTCACGTGTGGAGTCCCTCAAGGGTCAATTCTTGGACCACTCTTATTTGACATCTATATGCTTCCATTAGCTCAGATAATGGAACAGTATGACATCTCCTATCACGCCTATGCAGATGACACACAACTGTACATTTCTGTGTCCCCACATGATTATAGTCCCTTAGTCACCCTGAGCAAATGCATTCATCAAATCAATGAATGGATGTGCCAGAATTTTCTCCAGTTAAATGTGCAGAAGACAGAGGTGATCATTTTTGGGCCAAAAAAGGAAAGGTCAAAGATAAGCAGCGAACTTAGCACAATGTCACTTACAGCTACAAATCAAGTCAGAAACCTTGGCGTAATTATTGACTCAGACCTAAAATTTGATAGCCATTTAAAGTCCGTCACTAAATCCGCTTATTACCACCTAAAAAATATAACCAGAATTAAGGGGCTTCTGACTCAACAAGACATGGAAAAACTTATGCATGCATTCATTTTCAGCAGATTGGACTATTGCAACGGTATATTTACAGGTCTTGATAAAAAATCAGTCAGGAAGTTGCAGCTGGTACAGAATGCTGCAGCCAGAGTCCTCACAAATACAAGGAAGCTGGACCACATTACACCAGTTTTGAAATCGCTACACTGGCTTCCAGTAAGTCAAAGGATAGACTATAAAATACTACTGCTCGTCTACAAAACACTTAATGGCCTTGGACCAAAATACATGCTTGACTTGTTAGAGTCCTATGAGACATCTAGACCTCTAAGGTCGTCTGGAACCGGTCTTCTGCATGTTCCAAGAACAAGAACCAAGCAGGGTGAGGCAGCATTTAGTTATTATGCTCCTCACCTCTGGAACAAGATACCCGAACGTCTGAAGTATGCTCAAACTGTTAGCTCTTTTAAATCAGGGCTAAAAACGCTTTTTTTTAGCACTGCATATCTATAACTGTCTATATATTTCAATCTACCTGCTTTCTATTCCTCTTGTTTTTATCTCCATTGCTGATTTCAATTATTATTATTATTAGTAGTAGTTTTTGTTTTATTTTTATTTTATTTATTTATTTTTATTCTGTGATTAAATGCGATCTTTTGTCTTCGTTTCTACGTTGTGTTGATTTAAATGTGATTTTTATGATCTTCATGTGATGTAAAGCACTTTGAATTGCCTTGTGTTAAATTGTGCTATATAAATAAATTTGCCTTGCCTTTGCCTTGCCTTTACAGTGGCGGCAGAGAGTTTGGGGGGGCGCGAAACATTTACATCTTCCTTGGGGGGGCGTAACAGAAAATAATTGAGAAGCACTGAGTCAGACCATAGGACATGGTTCCAGTAATCCATTTGCTTTGTTGACATGTCTTCAGCAAACTGTTTGCGGACTTTCTTGTGTAATAAGCGCTCTAATATCTATAACCCTTGCTAAATCCTGTTTAATTTTCTCATGGAACCTGCAGATGCATGTGTTGACTTGCATCCATCATTTTTTTTTTTTAATCAAAAAGAAATGTCGAAATTCTGAATTAGTCTCAAAATCATGAAATTTTAGGTGTATCAAATGTGATACGTTTGGCAATAAAGGGTATGATATTTATTTTGACTTATTTTGAGGGGAAAATAAATTAACTCTATTATATAAGTGGCACAAAGACCACTGTTCATTGTGTTAAAGAGTCATTTTGTCAGTGTTGTTCCATGAAAACATATACCGGTACCTCAATATCTGCAGAAATGCGAGGGGTGTACTCACTTTTGTGATACACTGTACATGAGTGGCATCAAGTATTAATGTTTTTAAATTAAATTAAATTGATTTTTTTATTCTTATTTGTGTGTGTGTGTGTGTGTGTGTGTGTGTATTTTTTAAGTACACAGTGTGAGTTATTCTGCCACCTCTCGGCTTTTTCCATCTTTGATGAGTTGTGCCACGACAGCATCCAGCTCACTGAACTTATTGAGGGTGGCACTGATGTCTTTGTAAAGGTCTTTGTACTCCTGATACTGGTCATTGAACACAGCTTTGTATTTTTCCTTTTCTTCCGCACAGCTGATCTCCGGGTACTTCCTGTAGGACAGAAGGATATGACAGCTAGTTAACTTGTCACACCAACTTATGACCGTTGATGCAGATGCTTGAAAATTGTGTGCTCACATGACATAGTCTGCAATGATGTGCACTTGGAGGATGGAAGCAGGTGCAGAGACCTTGTCTGAGGGTTGACCTTGCGTTCCTCTCCTGTCCGCTTCAGTCTTGAAGGATATGTGCTTTGCTTTTGGTGGGAATACAAGGTTGGAGCGAGGGCTCTCCGCTGGATTCTGAATGAAAAAATAGAATTTTTAACCAACAACAAAACATACACTACTCACCAAAAGCTTTACATTTTTTGTACCGTGTTGTCTTTACAATTATACCCTAAAAATCTAATTCACCAATGCTTTTTTAAATATGAGAGGCAATATGGGAGGCATTTACGAATGAAAATGGTATTTACTGTCATATTATGTAAAAATTATCCATATATTAATATCCTGGTACATATATCATAGCTTTTCGTCAATTTTATTTCACATGCATGATAACTCAACGAGATGGTTTATTGCACTGTGTAAATTTTCACATGTTGAAGAGAACTGAACAAGGCATTACATTTAATTAAAAATCCCACTGAATCATTGTGAGGGCTTTCAATCCGTCATACATCATCTCCACATGTGTGACAGCAGACTTACAGCACCTCATCTATCTGTGTCACACATTGAATACACTAAAACAAGCGCACAGTCAATTGAATTACGCTCGTGTTTGCCAGCAAAAAAAGCTGATCCACCAATACTAAAAAAAGCAAACTCACTGCAGATTGTCTCGAGTAACGTTAAATTACATCAGATTTCTTCTCCCTCCTTTTGTTTTGTGTCTGATTTTGGCTTGCATGCCTTCATTAGTGGGATTGGTAATGTCACTTAATATAAATCTGAAGCTTGAAAAAAATCTTGAAAATAACTTGGAGATAGCGGTCCAATCCGTTTGAATGGGAGGGTTGGCAGCAAAAGATTACATTTCAAAGCCATTGACGGCGAGAGACGTCCAATTTATTTGAACTTGGAAGGGCTGACAGCTGTAGTACACTGATTGCAAAGACACACACATGGCCAAGCAGACACGGGGACAGACAGTCTGACGTGCAGTTTGTCTTCTTTAGCCCTTTCAAAAATGAAAAAAGACTAAAGCCGTGAAAAAACCAAGTCCTTTCAACTCATAAAAACCAAAGCTTATTGAGTGAGGTAGTAGGTGGTCAAATGTGCTACATTATGCAGGACTGTCCCTTTACATGCCTTGTTATGGATCGTGTGCAGCCTCATGCAGGACACCTTACAACCCCTAGCAAAAAGCATGGAATTACCAGTCTCGGACTAGCACTTACTCAGACATTTTATCATGTAAAACAAAGTCAGATAAAAAGCTTGAAAAAATAATGAATTTGTTCAAAAGTGCAACTCTTTATCATTCAGAAACACTAAAAGAAATGAATAAAATACATTGTGGTGGTCAGTAAATGTTACTTTTATAGAGCAGGTGCAGGGAAATATATATGGTATCACTCCATCATGAGGAAAAAAATATGGAATCATGAGAAACAAACAAAAAAAAATAACAATCAAAAAACATCTCTAGAATTTAGTAACACCACCTCTGGGTTTTTTGACAGCTTGCAGTCTCTGAGGCATGGACTTGATGAGTATTCTCCATCAATTTGGTGCCAACTCTCTTTGATTGCAGTTGCCAGATCATCCTTGCAGGTTGGAGCCTTGCTGTGGACCTTTTTTTTTTTCAATTTCCACCACAGGTTTTCAATAGGGTTGAGATCTGGGCTATGTACAGGCCATGACATTGACTGGATGAGTCTTTCTCCGAGGAATACTTTAACAGTTTTAGATCAGTGGCATGATGCATTGTCATCTTAGAAAATGACATATTTTCAATTGAAGGGATAAGAAAGCTGTCTAAAGTTTCAATGTAAACTTGGGCATTTATTGAAGATTTAACCACAGCCATCTCCCCAGTGCCTTTGCCTGACATGCAGCCTCATATCATCAAGGACTGAGGGAATTTTTATGTTTCTTTCAGGCATTCATCTTTGTAAATCTCTCTGGATCAGCACCAAACCAAAGTTCCAGCATCATCACCTTGTCAAGAGTCATGAATCTGCATTAGACAAGGTGTCAAGAGTCAAGAATCTGCATTGGACAAGGTGAGGAAAATTGATAAAAATGGAGCCTTCCTTCAGGTAAAACATTAATGCTTTTGTCTCAACAAAAAATGCATTTTTTAAAAACACAATTATGATTACTGTATGATTATCTGGAAAAAATGTCCGTAAAGGCCGCAAATAAAAATATTTTTAAATGAATAAAATAAATAACAAATAAATAAATTTTAAATAAATGCAAGCCATCAGCCAATCAAACGTGCGTTTAAGGGGGAAAAAAATGGATCGGCACATTCAGTAAGTGAAAAGGGGTAAATATCAGTCCAAACATAATGAAAATAATTCACTTAATAATGTTATGGTCAATTCTATCCTTAGAACATCCAGTGGGGCAAATAAGTATTTAGTTAACCACCAATTTTGCAAGTTCCCTACTTGAAAAGATTAGAGAGGCCTGTAATTGTCAACATGGGTAACCTCAACCATGAGAGACAGAATGTGGAAAAAAAACAGAAAATCACATTGTTTGATTTTTAAAGAATTTATTTCCAAATTAGAGTGGAAAATAAGTATTTGGTCACCTACAAAAAAGCAAGATTTTTGGCTGTCAAAGAGGTCTAACCTCCTCTAACGAGGTCTAACGAGGTCTAACAAGGCTCCACTCGTTAACTGTATTAATGGCACCTGTTTTAACTCATTATCGGTATAAAAGACACCTGTCCACAATCTCAGTCAGTTACACTCCAAACTGCACTATGGCCAAGACCAAAGAGCTGTCGAAGGACACCAGAGACAAAATTGTAGACCTGCACCAGGCTGGGAAGACTGAATCTGCAATAGGTAAAACACTTGGTGTAAAGAAATCAACTGTGGGAGCAATTATTAGGAAATGGAAGACATACAAGACCACTGAAAATCTCCCTCGATCTTGGGCTCCATGCAAGATCTCACCCCGTGGCGTCAAAATGATAACAAGAACGGTGAGCAAAAATCCCAGAACCACACGGGGGGAACTAGTGAATGATCTTCAGACAGCTGGAACCACAGTAACAAAGGCTACTATCAGTAACACAATGCTCCGCCAGGGACTCAAATCCTGCACTGCCAGACGTGTCCCCCTGCTGAAGCCAGTACACGTCCAGGCTCGTCTGCGGGTCGCTAGAGAGCATTTGGATGATCCAGAAGAGGACTGGGAGAATGTGTTATGATCAGATGAAACCAAAATAAAACTTTTTGGGAGAAACACTGGTTCTCATGTTTGGAGGAGAAAGAATTCTGAATTGCATCTGAAGAACACCATACCCACTGTGAAGCATGGGGGTGGAAACATCATGCTTTGGGGCTGTTTTTCTGCAAAGGGACCAGGATGACTGATCTGTGTAAAGGAAAGAATGAATGGGGTCATGTGTCAAGAGATTTTGAGTGAAAATCTCCTTCCATCAGCAAGGGCATTGAAGATGAGACGTGACTGGGTCTTTCAGCATGACAATGATCCCAACACACAGCCAGGGCAACAAAGGAGTGGCTTCGTAAGAAGCATTTCAAGGTCCTGGAGTGAATTAGCCAGTCTCCAGATCTCAACCCCATAGAAAATCTGTGAAGGGAGTTGAAAGTCTGTGTTGTCCACCTACAGCCCCAAAACATCACTGCTCTAGAGGAGATCTGCATGGAGGAATGGGCCAAAATACCAGCAACAGTGTGTGAAAAGCTTGTGAAGAGTTACAGAAAACGTTTGGCGTCCGTTATTTCCAACAAAGAGTACATAACAAAGTACAGAGATGAACTTTTGGTATTGACCAAATAATTATTTTCCACGATCCATGATTGCATAATTTGGAAATAAATCAAACAATTTGATTTTCTGTTTTTTTTTTTTTTCCACATTCTGTCTCTCATGGTTGAGGTTTACCCATGTTGACAATTACAGGCCTCTCTAATATTTTCAAGTGGGAGAACTTTCACAATTAGTGGTTGACTAAATACTTATTTGCCCCTCTGTATAGGGAAGGCAATCTAAACTAGGCCTGCAAGCAGGACTGAACGGGCCCAGGCAATTTGGTGCAACTCGGACAGCAGGAAGGTCAGGGTGGTGGCAGATGGTCCCCTCTAATAATATAATGAGAACCTAACATGCCCAAAAGTCGCCTCTTTTTTGAGAATACATTAACACACCTAGGTGATATAAACCCCTATTGGAGAGAGTACTACAAAAAAGGAGGCGCTACTGAGCTGTACAGCCACACCCTTATTCAAAACCAAAATGAATCTTCTAACTGGGCCAATTCGACCAAGTGTGCCTAATTCTGTGGCTCTATAAGCGGCCTGAGTCTCAGAAAAAATATACTTCCTTTTAATGGCGAACAACGGGTCATTGTGGCAACAGACAGACACATGGTCATGGGCCTTAAAATGAGTACTACAAAAAGTCTTGAAACTACAATGACCAACCTCAAAAGAACGGGACATGTACAAGAAAAATGAATGACTTTCTGTTGCCACTAGTTGGTGCTGAAAGGTTGATGCAAATGACCCCTCCAGGACCCTTCAGAGTATGACACTCAACAAGCACGGGAAGTTTAGTGCAGATATGTTGTATATCTGCCAAGTTATGACTGTTCAAAATTTGTGGTGAGACAAAATGGCAACGGTCATTTCAATTTCCTGTTCGGACCCCTCCGCTTTAACCAAACCTCAATATTTTTCATCAGGCACCTAAACACATGTCTTAAGGCTCCCCTGATGCAAGTTTATGGTCAATTGATTTTTTTTCCATTCCAGGAGGCGCCTGTCTCGTAAAAAAGGGCGTTTCCTGTTCCCATCAGAGGACGCCAGGCCTAATGGGTAATATTTCAATGCAGTCGTGTTCAGGCTGGGATACTTCACAAACATGACAGACATGAAAAAGATTCAACCTTGTATCTGGGAGTTATTAGTCATTTACTGAATTGGGCGTGTTGCCAAAAATTGGCTGACTTTGGCACCCCACCCAGGTCAGGCACATGAATGAAAACTCACCATTTTGAAAACTTAAGATGTCATATGTCTCATGAACATTCTCACCAATTTTGAAGAGGATCCAACTCACTCCCTAGGCACCAAAGTCTCAAATGTGCACCATGTTAATCGATAAAAAATTCATATTCAACCCTAAATACCTGATTTCCTGTTGGGTTTGGAATATGGGTGCAAGAGACTTTTTGGAGCGGTTTTGCACAACATATCGACTCCCAAATTTCAGCGCTCTACGTTGAAAAAACCTAATAGGGGAGGCCTTTTTGAAAAATTCCAGGAGGTGTTACATTTTTTCGCAACGTTGCAAAATGGTCGAAATTTACGCAAAGCCGCACGTATGTGCAAAATTTGGTGAGTTTTCGAGCATGTTCAGGCCTCCAAATCGGCCATTTTCATTTGCCGAGGAGAAGAAATAATAAGAATCCTTTGCATTACATAGGGCTCTTGCACACTTAGTGCTCGGGCCCTTACCTATATAACTGAACTCATTATACAATGCAAATACGGTTGTTTAAAAGTTGTAGGATACAATTTGAGCATCCTAAAATGTTGGTAGTTTTGTGTCTCTAACGTCCCTATGCAAACCTACACTCTTTGGCTCAAGTGGAATGGAAAATGAATGAATGGATCTTATCATGTAGAAAATTTTATTATGGGGAGAGTATTCGTCAGTTTTGATGCTGCCATTTTTCTTTCCTCACTAAATGCCACAAAGTATCCCCCTTTTTGTGTTGTGGAAATAGTCACCAATTTGTAATTTGTTCCACTTGTAAATTCTGAAAGGCTAACGTCAAATGCATGATTTTTGAATAATTTTTGAGGGTTTGGATACTGAATATACAGTATGTATAATGATGTCCTGAAATAATGGCTTTTAGTTTTGCTATGCCACCCCAATATTTGAAGTGTCCTGTGAAAATATTCTAATTCCACTGCTTGAGAATTTAATATAAATTATGCTAATGATAAAAAGGTTTGCCTTCATTTAAATAACTTATCTGAAACACCTGTCTTAAGAAATTGAGCGTTGGTTAAAGAAAAAACAGATACTTTAAACTTAGTTTATAAGCTTGACTGAATGTTAAAATTATGTCTATTTCATGTTTAAAATCAATGATGACACTATGTTGCTTACGTATGTCTTCATCTGCACATGTATTTACATCCATGTTTGTAAAACATTTTCCCATTGACATCTAAACCAAAATATCATCTGAAACAACATTGATAATAAGCAATAATGTGCATGATAAGCAATATTGTGCCAATAAGAGCAAAAACGATCAATTTCTGGTTAGCCGAGTGGAATCTAGAAACATCGAAGAGGATTCTCCTCATTAGTAGGTACAATAAATGAGGATATAGTGTGAGTGTATAATGTTGAGTACCTTGAAGGTAGAAAGCACTATACAAGTTACCATTTACTATTTTAAGTGGGGTTTTGCACCTGGGAGTTAGGAACTCTCATAAACCTGGGGAACTTGACACTGATCATATCTCAGCACTGTAAAAGAATGCACGCATTCCTCACCAACTGGTTGTCCTCAAAGTCCAGCCTCTCCCTTCGTGTGGCCTCGTGTCGCCACATCTTCAGACAGACCACAAAACTTCCCAGATACATGATCATGTTGATGAAAATGAATGCAGTCCCTGCCATCTGACCACCCTCGACTCGACACAGAGCGTTCATGACAGGGTTGATCCCGACAGTCATGTAGCACAGCCCCCCGCGGTTCAAGTCGTTCACGTACACGATGGCCGCCGCCATGTAGAGGAGGAACAGCGTAATGTTGATCAAAGCCTCAGTGAGAGGCCACCAGGGTGCGTTAAGGAGGATAGTGCGATAATACATCGTCATTCCCAATACGAGGAGTATCATCGTCAATACCCAACAAAGTCCTGCCACAGAGACCACAAAGGGAGTCTTGGGTCCACTGTAGCTGTATCCCGACAGGCCCAATCCATTGTTGTAGGCCCCAGTATAAATCCCGAACATGTTGGACCATTCATTGTCTTTGTGGATGTAACCGATGATGCAAGCGACCACCATAGCGCCGAATAGGAGCTCAATACCAGCTAAGAGTCGGAGTAGGCCAGGCCACGACTTCAAATACGAGTACTTCTGGTTGTACACCTCCAACTTTTCAGCATAGTACTTGGCAGGGTGGATGCTTGTGAGTAGAGAGTCCTCGTTTGGGCTTTGGGAGCTTTCTTTAAAGAAAGGCTTCCTGTGTTCCAGATATGGACTCGCAGGAGGGCTCACCCTGGTTCCGTTAGGGAGGATCTGGATCGGACTGGCTTCAGAGTCATCTGTGCTGTCTCGTCCCTGCTTCCAGTGACGTTTCATGCTGCCCCATGAATTGGGGATGAGGGACTTCAACTTACTCAAACTCCCCTTTTTGTCGTTGTCCTCATGTACATAAGGGACACTGGATGTGTTACTTGTGGAGTCATTATTACTCACGCTGATTTCTGGCGTGGGCGTGTGAGAGACCCACACGGGGTCTCTGGTGGGCTTCTTCATAGTTTGTGTGATTCACTGTAAAAAATGGAGTGATAGAAACATAAGCTATTACTGTACTGTACTGAGTAGTCTGTGGGTCTCACACACACAAAAAAACATGTTAGAACATCAGGAAGTTTGAGTGCTGTAAAGGGTAAAATGCCAAAGTTATTATGGGGTCAATGTAAAAAGAATTAATTGTTAGAACAACTCAGGTTGATGTATCACTGTCATTGAGATCCAATGAGTTAAGTTTGAATATGACTGGTTAATAAATTCTAATACAGTCTATCTCAAGTACAATAATACCAAACAGTTTAATTTAAAAGTGTGCTGACTTTAAAACAATCCACAAAGCACAAAATTGCATATTGCCAAGTAGTTGAGGCCCAGACTTACCTTGAAGTCTAGATTTCTTATTGCTCTGTTCATTTTGGTGTTGAGTTTCTCCCACGGAACTGATATGGACAGCAAAATGGCTCCTCAAGGCCCGACGTTTCTCAGTCGCTCTCAAGTGACTCAGCGTCGACTTTTGATAATCACTCACGCACATGCGCACACATGGGGAGAGTAGGTGGGAGGTGAAGCTTAAATATTAAACTTGAACTGCTTGTGCTGAGTGGTACAACTTGGGTAATCTGGCTGAAAGAGTGGGGGAGGTTTTTTTTCAGTGGGTAAAGGTGCACTGAAATGTAAATGTTTTGAGTTATGCCCCAGAAATTTTAAATCTATATCAACTCTAAGTCAAGAAAAAGTTTTTAAGCCAAACTTATTACATTACTTGACGTTTGTTGTGCTGATTTAGACGTTTTCCATTTAAAAAAATATTTCTTATTTTTAAAAGCTAAAGTTGAAATATATTTAGTAATTCCTTTATTTGTCGTTGAAATAACAAAAACCTTCACTAAATTAATCATTTCTATACACTGCTGGCCTAAAGCATTGGCACCCCTGCAATTGTGTCAGATAATGCTCAATTTCTCCCAGAAAATAATAGCAATTACAAACGCCTTGGTAGTGATATCTTAATTTATTTTGCTTGCAATTAAAAAAACACAAAAGTGAATGAAAAAGAAATCATTATTTTACAAGGGCTGTCAAAATTATCGCGTTAACGGGCGGTAAATCATTTTTAAAATTAATCACGTTAAAATATTTGATGCATTTAACGCACATGCCCTGCTCAAACAGTTTAAAATGACAGCACAGTGTAATGTCCACTTGTTACTTGTTTTTTTTTTTTTTGGGTGTTTTGTCACCCTCTGCTGGCGCTTGGGTGCGACTGATTTTATGGGTTTCGAGTGGCGAGCGGGTGGCGAGCTACTAGTTAATTTTTTTTTTGATTGAAAATTTTACAAATTTTATTAAAACGAGAACATTAAGAGGGGTTTTAATATAAAATTTCTATATTTTGTACTAACGTTTATCTTTTAAGAACTACAAGTCTTTCTATCCATGGATCGCTTTAACAGAATGTTAATAATGTTAATGCCATCTTGTTGATTTATTGTTATAATAAAAAATACAGTACTTATGTACAGTACAGTATGTTGAATGTAAATATCTGTTTTGTGTCTTATCTTTCCATTCCAACAATAATTTACAGAAAAATATGGCATATTTTATAGATGGTTTGAATTGCGATTAATTACGAATAATTAATTTTTAAGCTGTGATTATCTCGATTTAAAAAAATTTCGTTTCGTTTGACATCCCTACATTTTACACAAAACTCAAAAAATGGGCCGGACAAAAGTATTGGCAACCTCAGCCTAATACTTGGTAGCACAGCCTTGAGACAAAATAACTGTGGACAACCGCTTCCGGTATCCATCAATGAGTTTCTTACAATGCTCTGCTGGAATTTTAGACCATTCTTCTTTGGCCAAATACTCCAGGTCTCTGAGATTTGAAATGTGCCTTCTCCAAACTGCCATTTTCAGATCTCTCCACAGGTGTTCTATGGGGTCAGGTCTGGACTCATTGCTGGCCACTTTAGAAGTCTTGTGTAAAATGATAATTATTTAACCCCCCCATTCTCTTTAGTGTGTTTTCATTGCAAGCAAAATAAATGAAGACATTACTACTAAAGCATTTGTAATTGCAATCATTTTCTGGGAGAAATTGAGCATTGTTTGAATTGCAGGGGTGCTGACACTTTTAGCCAGTAGTGTATGTTCATCATTAAACATTGATTAGATATTTTAAATGTAATCTAATTAAACCATTTTACATATAGTGGATATATTTCTTCATTTTATATGCATTGTTATTTAAACATTTAATAAAACATCGTGAAGAAAAAATTCTCATTAAAGTATGGGTTGATCGTTTCTTAATTAACCTCTTAAGATAAATGATCATTTATTATGTGACATAACTTTCGGTAATTACATTCGTTTTAACAAGAACGGTATTTCACCCCACTTATTATAAGCACATAACTGTATATCAAAAATAATGCTTATTCTACTGAATCTGCATACGTTTCTTCATTTCAATTCCACATTTCGCCACTAGAGAACGCCAAACACTTTACTTTCTTCCGCGCAGCTTCGATGAGGTGAATGCTGATACTGTACTGTTTTTTTCCTGCTCCTTTAGCCATTTTATTCTTTTACAGTCCTTAAAGCCTCCGTCTTCTCTTCAGTGGGGTGACAACAAAAGTTCGTTCTGATGTCAAGGGTCTTTCTGGGTCTTTGTTGCCTATCATTGACTAGGTGCATGACATCCCTTTAGTTTTACTTCTATTTTTCAATTTTTAAAATTTATTTTAGTTTTACTTCTACTCAGAGCCACATATTAAGAGGGTTACGACACTCCCATAGGGAACCATTATACGATTTTACTTCCGAGTCCTTCCGGGTTATGGAGCCTCAGGTAGTTCCAAACATGGCTTCGACGAGCACGGACCGCATTCATACGGGCTGGCTGTAAAGTATATTCGGAGATAAGTTGATGAAAAAAACGATCCCTTTTGAAATTTCAACAGCCTGTATTCTATCAGAGGAGCTTTATGATGTATATGTTGAGCTTTATTTCTATGTGAGTGGCGTAATTATATTATAATATAATATAAATATACATATATTTTATCTTAGTTGACGAGCGATTTTCTCCTTTTTAAGCTGAGGCAGCTAACTAGGAATGTATCACCAGGGATAAATTCATTAAGTCACTAGCTCTTTTAAATTTTCTACTCTTTCAGAGGCCCTTTGTGACGTACACACTCATCTGTATTTGTGAGTATTGGTAGACGACCGGCTTTCACGTGCTTATTGGCTCGATTTTGTAAGCTTTGAAGTAAGGTATTCATACCTGTCAAGTTGTACGGTTTCGGCATAATTTGTACAAGTGAGCACTGATTTTTAAATGTGTGCGCCGTATGTTCAAAATCTGTACGTTATTCGTGAATTACATTTTTTTTTTCCCGTTCGGATTTTGTCACCGTTTCGGCAATGTGCGCTACTATGCGTTACTACATTGGTTGAATGATGCGAGAAAAGTCAGAGATACAGAGAGAGAAGAGCGGGAGTGGGAAGGAGGGAAAAGTGTTGTGACGCTGTAGCAAATGCGATGCTAGGCGGCTCCAATATTTCCTGATTGTAGCCGACATCCTACAATCTGCGCTTAGATATCACATGCATATAGAACTACATGTGAAATGACAGACTGGGCGGCGTTAGTAAACAGCCGCCGTTTTAAAGCAGTAGACTTCTCAGAAAGGCTCTGTTGTAGTGAACCTTCCGAGCGAACCTAAGTAACTTTTTATCTAAAATGCTCCTAAATCGGCCAAGTCTTGACTTGAATCTATCTTTAAATGATGAAACAATTTTAAAACTTTCACATGTCGAAAGTAGACAGAAGGGAACTAATGCAAAAACGGGAGCAATTTTAACAACTTTAACAGTTGATTCACAACATTAAATGACTTCCAAACATAGCAAAGGTTACTACTGTATGTTTTTTGTTGTTTAAAAAAAAAAAAAAAAAAACAACAACGTCAAAGGTAATTCCAGTTATTTTGCCAAGTAACTAATTACTCTTACATTCACGTAACTGAGTTACTAACTCAATTACATTTTGGGAGACGTAATTTGTAACTGTAATTAATTACTTTTTTAAAAGTAAGATTAATCACACTGGTCCTAAAGATGAAGTCTGCAGAATGACAAGTGACGAAAGCAGAGATTTGATTCTGCCAATGTGTTGCTGAACACAATTTGCCTGCAACTGTTGCTGATAACTTCTCAGAATTAGCAAAAGAAATGTTCCCTGACTCAAACATTGCATCAATAATTTTATCAATTGACCTTTTTAATTTATAATTGGACACACTAATGAACTACCTTTAAGTCAAACTGAATTGCAAGCTGAAGTGCCATGAAGTGCAGCCATCAAAAGACATGATAGAAAAAGCCAAAAGTGCTGCATACAATTATAACAAAAGTCACTGCTAATTTTAGTAATCATGATGTAGCTGAAGATACTATTCTTTGATGGCACCAGGTTATACTGTATGTTACAATATTACCACTACATTCATATTATTTTAAAAATTGAGTTTTATTTGTAGTTTCATATTGCACGCTATATAAAACGTTGTAAGATTAGTCACCAATTTGTAAGGGCATACGTCACTATTTGTAAGATTGCCATCGGCCTCGGGTTGACAGGTATGGGTATACCCCTCATGAAATACCCCTCATAACACTTTGTGTAATGACAATAAAGGCATTCTATTCTATTCTATTCTATTCTATTCTATTCTATTCTATTCTATTCTATTCTATTCTATTCTAAGAAAGAGTACCAAGTCAATGCATGACAACCTGACCTGTATTCTTAACACCAAAATGTTTGACATTATTATATTTTAGAGATGTGTATAGATTTAAAGGGATGTCAACAAATAATAGACCAAAATTTATAATAAAAAAATAATTTAATGTATATTATTTTTTCTAGGTTACATTTTCATGATTCCACATCATGCTGCTGCTGGTGCCTTCTGATGGTGACTGTTGGCTGTGGGCACCAAGCCCATTTTTAAATAGCTACAAACAAACAAAAAAAGCTTTTTATTTCATGTTTTGACCGCTGACCATTGCCATCCAATTTTTCTGCTGCTCCTGGTCCTTGGGGAAACCATGCTGCACGAGCAACCATCACAGACCACTGATCTATAAAATGTTCGGTGTAAACAATGACCCATGACACCAATTTCACCAATTGTTCAATAAAAAATATGACTTTCTTTATCAAAGGGTAATAAGTTGTTATTGTTATATGTTACACAATGTTGAGGAAAATAAAAAATTATGTTCCTGTCTTGTAATCATTTTGTGTTGCTTGGGTCCAAAATGAAAAATACCTAAAGAGGTACAGCTTTGGTTTTGCGAAAATTAGAGGTTATATTCAAAATTTAGTTAAGTTATGCAGGAAATAATTTGTTAAATGTCTTTTCTTTGTGTCTCAGGTCAAACTAAATCTATAAAATAAAAAGGGAAATGTACACACACACATATATACAGTATATAAGCATTGGAAAGTGCAACAGTAAAGAAAAGTGGAAAATAGAATTTAAAACTCATGACCACCAACCCAAACCTTAAGGGAAACAAGTGTTTTTATATGTCAATGCGACAAAACAAACTAGGAACTACCACTTAGAACTTGGAGGCAAAATGTGTTATACATGGTGTTATCTTTAATATATTACCACAGGTAGGTGAATCAAGGACATCTAGACATTCTCTGGAAAAACAGTATTCTAGTTGTGAAAAAAGAAAAACCTAAATCATCTTGCATTTCAATGTAAAAGTAGATTTCCCGTGCTCATGCTAACAGATACACGATACGTTCACTCCACAACATGGAAAGTCCCCTACTGCGTTAAAGTTTACATAGTTTTCAGTTGTCGCCTGACCACTCCAAATGTAAAACCAGCACTTACATATACAGTATGTCATAATGCAACGACATAATCAAACAAGTACTTAGATACGTTATCTTATCAATTTTTCCATTAATGTCGCAATTACCGCTGTCAGTTTCATTGCAAACCACTACAGTGCTGGTTGTGCTTGCTTGGAACTACTCACGCCCTACATGAACCACTTGACCACCTGCGGCGAGAACAAAATGTCGTAACCCTCTTTCCATGGCCCTGCTCATACTGTACTGTTTTTTTTCTGCTCCTTTAGCCATTTTTATACTTTTACATTCCTCAAAGCCTCCATCTTCCCTTCAGTGGGGTGACAACAAAAGTTCATTCTGATGTCAAGACAGATGATAGCATCCAATCGTAAGGGTTCTCACCTTTTTGGGTCTTTGTTGCCTATCATTGACTAGGTGCATGACACCCCTTTAGTGATACTTCAGCTATCTCAAGTTTTGGGGTGACAATTTCTGGGCCAGTGTAATTGCATTTTTTTTCTCAATACACTCCCAACAGAGGCAGGTAGCAACGTGTTACATCTACTCTGTTACATTTACTTGAGTAACCTTTTGAGAAAAATGTACTTCTGAGCTTAGTTTTACTAAGCTTTTTACTTTTACTTCAGTAGATTTGTGAAGAAACGCTACTCTTACTCCGCTACTTTGGGCTACACTAGTTGTTAAATTTTTCCGCTTTATTCTACATACAGTGGGGCAAATAAGTATTTAGTCAACCACCAATTGTGCAAGTTCTCTCACTTGAAAATATTAGATCTGTAATTGTCAACATGGGTAAACCTCAACCATGAGACAGAATGTGGAAAAAAACCCCAGAAAATCACATTGTTTGATTTTTAAAGAATTTATGGGCAAATCATGGTGGAAAATACGTATTTGGTCAATATCAAAAGTTCACCTCAATACTTCGTTATGTACCCTTTGTTGGCAATAACAGAGGCCAAAGGTTTTCTGTAACTCTTCACAAGCTTTTCACACACTGTTGCTGGTATTTTGGCCCATTCCTCCATGCAGACTCCATGCAGAACTCCTCTAGAGCAGTGATGTTTTGGGGCTGTCGTTGGGTGTTACGTGCCAAAGACGGCTCGCGAAGGGCGTAACATAAAACAAGCCACACAAATGTACGAGTGGACACAAATTTATTTACAGAACAATTAAACTCGCAATGAATATATACAGAATGCCGACGAAGCGTGACTTCAGGGTAAGCCCAGGCCAAAACAACAAACAAAAGGAACTACACTCAAACCCCACCCGCTAACTAAACCCTGATCACGTAAAGGAACAAAGAAAAGACAGCGTCTAACCTAACTTCCTACTCTATACAAAACAGGAGAAAACGGGCTGAACAGAAATGGCGACATACCCTTACTTGCTTCAGTGCTCTTATTTACAGTGGTGAACAAAAACGATCCAATAATGAATAAACACAAAAGTCCTCACCGAAAAAAGCGGGAGTGTATCAAAGTAGCGATCAAATGCAAACGAGAGTGAATGGCGAGCAAATAGCTGGCGAGGAGGACCGCGGCAGAATATTGTCAAATGCGACCTCCTAGAACGTTGTCAGCGGCAGGTTGAAGAAGCTTGGCGCCTTTTTCCGTGGCCAATCAGCGGCGGTGATATCGTCGGTTCGTCCTGCGTCGATCAGCTTTCGTCATAGTGGGAGGGGAAGCAGCCAGCTGGTGAAGGCGACGATCAGCTGACTGGAAGGATCTCAGAAAATTAACCATTAAACGGCGAGGGGCCGTCACATTGGGCAACACGGACTTTCAACTCCCTCCACAGATTTTCTATGGGGTTGAGATCTGGAGACTGGCTAGGCCACTCCAGGACCTTGAAATGCTTCTTACGAAGCCACTCCTTTGTTGCCCTGGCTGTTGGTTTGGGATCATTGTCATGCTGAAAGACCCAGCCACGTCTCATCTTCAATGCCCTTGCTGATGGACGGAGATTTTCACTCAAAATCTCTCGATACATGGCCCCATTCATTCTTTCCTTTACACAGATCAGTCGTCCTGGTCCTTTTGAAAAAAGAAAAACAGCCCCAAATCATGATGTTTCCACCCCCATGCTTCCCAGTGGGTATGGTGTTCTTCGGATGCAATTCAGTATTCTTTCTCCTCCAAACACGACAACCTGTGTTTCTACCAAAAGGTTCTATTTTGGTTTCATCTGACCATAACACATTCTCCTAGTCCTCTTCTGGATCATCCAAATGCTCTCTAGCGAACCGCAGACGGGCCTGGACGTGTACTTTCTTCAGCAGGGGGACACGTCTGGCGGTACAGGATTTGAATCCCTGGCGGCGCATTGTGTTACTGATAGTAGCCTTTGTTACTGTGGTCCCAGCTCTCTGTAGGTCATTCACTAGGTCCCCCCGTGTGGTTCTGGGATTTTTTTCTCACCGTTCTTGTTATCATTTTGACGCCACGGGGTAAGATCTTGCATGGAGCCCCAGATCGAGGGAGATTATCAGTGGTTTTGTATGTCCTCCATTTTCTAATAATTGCTCCCACAGTTGATTTCTTTACACCAAGCGTTTTACTTATTGCAGATTCAGTCTTCCCAGCCTGGTGCAGGTCTACAATTTTGTGTCTGGTGTCCTTCGACAGCTTTTTGGTCTTGGCCAGAGTGGAGTTTGGGGTGTGACTGACTGAGGTTGTGGACAGGTTTCTTTCATAAAGATAATGAGCTTTGGAGCCTTGTTAGACCTCGTTAGAAGAAGTTAGACCTCTTTGACAGCTAGAAATATTGCTTGTTTGTAGGTGACCAAATACTTATTTTCCACTCTAATTTGGAAATAAATTATTTAAAAATCAAACAATGTGATTTTTTTCCCCCACATGCCGTCTCTCATGGAAGAGGTTTACCAATGTTGACAATTACAGGCCTCTCTAATCTTTTCAAGTAGGAGAACTTGCACATTTGGTGGTTGACTAAATACTTATTTGCCCCACTGTATTTGATTTTGCTTCTTTTTTGTTTTGGTTTTTTGCCAGAGATGCCAACAGTGGCTCAACCAGTTTCACCAATGACACGTCGCAATCATAATCCCATGACTCCATTATATCATAAAGACTCAAGCTTGCCCTTATATGATCACACCGGCCTGTTCAATTCCATGTCGTCTTCAAAGCACTATAAAAAAAAGAAGTATTTGGGGTCGCTGTCATGAGTCCGGTTAAACATTCGACGCCAAGGGCTACGTAATCAGGGGTAATGGGGCCAGACGACGGACCCGGTACGGTCGTAGCCTGGAGGAAAATACTGTGGGAGCGTCAACCCTTCCCCGACAACTACGTAAACCACTGCTTCATGGAGGAGTTGCGTAGGAACAAGGGTCTCCGCCAGTACCGCTACTGGGCTGTGGTGCGAGAGGCAGGTCTGGTAGGGCAGCAGCTTTCCTGCGTGGCCATTTTCATTACACTCTGGCTCTACATGGAGGAGGGCCTCCTGTTCCCGGGCACCATCCTGGTTGTCAGCCTAGCTACCCTGCTAATGGGCTACGGACTGTACCGAGCCCTCGGTTTGCGGGTGGAACCTGTTCTCTCACATCGGACCTGTCTGGCCGATTTACAGAGAGCCACCATTTACCTCGCCTTCATCTTTTGCATCTCACCAGTCTTAAAGAGACTGACAGAGTCTTTGAGCACAGACACGGTGTACGCCATGTCAGCCCTTATGCTTCTGGCTCATTTGGTCTCCTTCCCGTACACTCATCCCTCACCCACGGAAAGTCTCTCCCTCAACGTGGCCCTATTCGCGTCAGTCTGTCTGGCATCCCGCCTCCCGGGCACACTAGACACCTTCACTATGCTCAGCTGCGCACCTATGATCTTTGCACTATGGCCCTGCCTGCTGAGGCGGGTGAAGGACAGAGTCCCGTGCCACTTTGCTGTGGGGTGCGCGGGGGTTTGTGCAGCAGGCGTGGGTGGCCTGGCGTCTCGTTGGCCGGGAGGGGTGGTCCTTCTGGTGCTGGCATTGGTCTTCGTGATACTACTTTGCCCTTGGCTGCTGGTTCGGCTACAGAGGGATAAGGACAATATCCACGGGCCTTGGGATGAGGCAGAGATCCACGAGGACCTTAGTCGCTTCCTCCACTGAAGGAGGCCTGGATGAAGCACAGATTCCAGCTGCACACAAGCTCATGAGGTCCAATATGTGTAACACTGCCATTACAAAAATATGGATATGGTCTTGGGATATGTTTGAAAAAGAACTTTTTAAAAGTGTGTAATCGTTATGAAGCCATTTTTTGCATTGGCTTTAATTACCTAATGAAGAGCCAGTGAAAGGATTAACTGTCACATTGTTTTGCAATGCAGGTGACAATATTAGAGATACAGCTACTATTGTAATATTTCGAGTGATGACCTCAATTCAAGGGAAAGACAACACCTAGTATAAATGACCTTTATGTTGCTCATATGTAAACCGCAAAAAAAAAAAAAAAAAAAAAAAATAGTATTTGACATAGAGCGCCGCCGTCAACATGACTCGAAAGTAGGAGTGCGAACCTCTTGGTACCTCACGATACGATACGATTTGCGATACAAAGCTCACGATAACAATGATCTGATGATATGGCGATACAACGATTATCGATACATTGGTCAGGAAATCATTCTAAGATAGTCTACAAAAAACTAATAAACAGAGAACACAAGCTTCTGCTGTGAATTGGAATGAGTTTATCACTAGTAGATGTCCAATCTATTTGAAATGGGAGGGTGGCAGCGTATGAACTTTCGTTCATACGCTGCCATCACTCCCACTTCAAACGGATTGAACGTCTATGGCTGTCAGTGGCAGTCAATGCCAGGCAATGAGGTGATTTTGGGCATTTAAGGTCATTCACCTGTTGATTTTCAATTACTTCCTGTTGATTTTGGGGTATTTTATTGGTCACTTCCAGTTTATTTTGAGTTACAGTCGAGGAAGTGACCTGGGAATCACCCAGATCAATAGGCAGTGACTCAAACCTGTAAATGCCCCGAAAATCGGACAGAATGACTGCGAATGCTCTGGTTTCGAATGAACGAACGTTCCTTGTCTAAATGGATTGGGTGTCGAGCACCACCAATGGCAGCCTTAGAGTGACCTGAGACACTATTATGTTGGAAGAATTTGGCAGCAACTTGCTGGTTCCTTTTTTTTTTTTTTTTTAAACATTGACACCTTTTTATAACGATATCTCGATTTTTGGCAGAAGCATATCAATAACCTTTTGGGATACTAAGTATCACGATATATCACCATTTTGATAATTTGTCACACCCCTACTCGAAAGCGCAGATTTTAATCTCCCAGTTTTTATTTTGCATCGATTGACCACTGAAAACCATAGATATGGTCCTTTTAATTTCATACTAGGAAATAAGTTTTTTCCAAGGGCGTAGGTTTGGTCTCAACTTTGGTAGGAATGATATAACAGCATTACCTGCATGTACACTTTTTGCTGGCGACAAGACATTAATAAGAGCAAACATATTTGGTGAACGGGGGTCAGGGCTACATTTCTCACGAATATCAACCTAGTTAATTGATAGGCTAACTGCTCAATGCAAAAATAAATCTGTATGGACTAAATTTCATATGTATTGGTTCAGGTGATAAACCTTTCAATTCAAACCTTTGTCTTCAAAAACTACTAAAGCAACATTTTGAAAACTTCCAGAATAAATGTCTGGGTTTTATTTGCAATATTTGAACATGACCTAAATTATATTATTATTCACAATAAATACAAACTTGTAAATAATCTCTTAACTATCCAGTAAAGCAAATAATAAACATTTGTCTTAAGACCACTCAACATTGTCTGTCTAAATGAATAAACATAAATGAAAGAACTTCTTGGTCAGGGAATACACAAAAAAAAAAGTAAAAATTGAGCTTTCCTTCAGGTAAAACACTACTGCTTTGTCCACAAGCACAGCCAAACTCAACAAAAAAATGAACGTTCCTCATGGCTGCTTTAAGACCACATAAATAAAATAGAAATGAAAATTGGGGAGAAGGGGGTAAACCTCGGTTCACTCATTTCTCACAGTTTGATTAATCCTAACAGTAAAAAAACACAGAGGAGGATACTTTTCTCCAAGCAGCTTCCTACTTGAGTTTTGCAGGTTAGCAAATTCACACAGTTTAATGTTATGCTAACTCTGATGCAGGTTGGACTTTCAGGAGCAAAATTAATGGTGCGTTCCCCATTTCCACACCATCTTTTTACATTACTTTTAGTGGCTGCTGCCGGCCGAAAAAAAACAAAAAACTTCTAATATCCCTCCTCTTCGAAAGGGGTGGAGGAGGCGGTATGTTGTCAGTCTGTTGTATTTCTGTCAGGGCTGTGAGTGCGTGTGTGTGTGTGTGTGTGTGTGGGGGGGGGGGGGGTCAAGTCATCAGCCAATCAAACGTGTGTTTGAAGAAAAAAAAAGACTGGCACCTTCAGCAAGTAAAAAGGGGTAAATGTTAGTCTGAATATAATGAAAATAATTCACTTAATAATGGTAGGCGCAGTTCTATTCTTACAACATATAGGTTGACAATCCAAATTACCTATATAACTGAAGTCATTATATAATGCAAATAAGGTTGCTTAAAAGTTGGTAGGGACAATTTGAGCATCCTGAAAAGTTGGTAGTGTTATGTCCATACCGTCCCCATGCAAACCTATGCCCTTGGTTTTCTTCACTAGAGGGCACTCATGCTGTTTGGATGAATAATGCTTAATTTCTGTAGATTTTTTTGTCGTCGGAATTCATTGTTTTTTTTTGTCGTTGTATTTCTTTGGCTAAGTGTGGTTATATAATATGTTATAGTATAATAATAACAACAGTTTATAAAGATAACTGTGATAAGAAAAAATAATATATATATATATATAAAAATCAAACGTTTTAAGCAGTTACTCACAATGTTACTTATTACTTGAGTATTCTTTTCACCAAATACATTTATACTCGTATTTCAGTAAATTTTTTTGGGTGACTACTTTTATTTGTACTTATTTTGAGGTAATGCTCCTCGTACATGAGTAAAATTTTGGCTACTTTACCCACCTCTGACTCCCAAGACCTGCCAAAGATGACCATTTCTGATGTCCACAGGCTCATCAAAATGGAATGCCCTGCTCCCCAGAGTAAATGATAGAAGGGATATAAAATGTAGGGTGTTAAGTTTTATTGACATTTATGTAGGTACTGTAAGTTTGACTCCAAACTAAATAGGTACGGTTCTCTTGTTCATTTTGTGTTTCAGCTTTTATATATGAAAGTAGAACTACAAAATTCATCTTGCCATCATTCTCACCTAAGCACCAACATTCCCATTGTATCTTGACAATCCCATTTAACCATTCAAAGGATCATCCAAACTACTAAAATATGAGATTCGTGTGTGAATGCATTGTTGATTTTCATCTTGGAGACAGCTCTGGGCAAGGACATCTGGAATAACCCCCAAATCCATTCTCCACCCACGCGCTCGGATAGTGTAAGCAGCCCTGAACGCAGCCCACTTCCTCAAGTGAATACAGTCCCACCAGTGGCCCTGCCTTGCCCGGGGCAACCTCATCTGCTACTGCATTGCACGTCCTCCATTCCGCCGCACAAGTACTCACAAGTAATGTGCACAAGGATGTTAAAATATTGCTATTATAAGTATTTAAAATGTTTCAGAACATATTAGACCAGTTTTCAATACATCAATTCTGACTGTATAATCTCAAAGATGGTGTCAGTTGATTGTATCCTCTTAAAAAGAATACACTAGTCCATCCTTTTTGACTATTAGATTTGTCTTTTGTCTGACGTACAGATAAATCAGTCAAGCTTTAGAGCTCCTTTAGCCTATCACCCACCCATTTATCTTGCCTTTGTTTGACATATTTACATAGATGACACCAGGGATGGGTAAAGAGTAGTGTTACTTCTAAATAATCAAGCATATGTACTCAAGTACAAGTAAAAAAGTATTTGGTGAAAAGAATACTCAAGTAATGAGTGATATTGTCAGTAACTGCTTAAGATGTTTGATTTTTTTTTTTTTTTTTTTTAAACAATGGTATTTTTTTTTCTCTGCACAAAGTAATCTCCCATAATGTTAAGACTATAAGCCACTATTTTTTATTTTATTTTAAATCCTGCGGCTTATAGTCCAGTGCGTCTTATTTGTTGATTTATTTGGGTTAATAGGTAAACCTTTATGTGACAGCGGCGTCATAACACTATCATAAGACCTTCACAATTATGACATGACACTATCATGGGCATTACTGAATGCTTATGTCATTATGTGTCATCTGACAAATTTTATTACTAACTTCATTTATGACCAGCTTGGCTCTTTTACATCCATTAAAAATTGAGATAGTTTGCCAGATAACACTAAATGACATCTATCATAAGCATTCATAAATGCTCATGACAGTGTCATGTCATAATTATGATGGTCTAATGACAGCCTTATTGCACCACCGACAAATAAGGTGTTACCAAATACCATAACTAGCAATTAATGAAACAACTTTAACAGTAACTGAAGTAATAATGAATACAGAACATTTTGATTGAATTTACATCTGTAGTGCTGCAATGCTTGCTAGGAGGCATGTTGGAAAACAACAATGTTGACAGCAGGTGGCAGCAGAGGTTGAATGTCTCCACCAAGGGAGCAGTGATGGCCAAATGAAGCTTCTTGTAGTGGTTCATTTTGTCTTATGACAGTCGTATGATGCCACTGTCAAATAAAGCGCTACCGGTTAATATTTTTTGGCGTAAATATCCCATAATACCGTGAGGACAGCTGCGGCCAATAGTCCAGTGCAGCTTATCTATGAACAAATGCCGTTTTTGTGCCAAATTTGGTGGGTAGCGGCTTATAGTCAGGTGCGCCTTATAGTGCGAAAATTACTGTATATGAGCTGTACTTACACTGTACTATTATATAATGCATAACCACATTAAGCCAAAGAAATACAACAACAACAACAAAAAAACAATGAATTCTGGCAAGAGAAAAAAAATCTACGGAAATTAAGCATTATTTGTCCAAAGAGCATGCGTGCCCTTAATTGGAGAAAAAAAAAATTCTTATTATGAAACTAAATTAATCATATCTACGGTTTTTCGTGGTCAATCGAGGCCAAATAAAAAGTTTTTTTTCTCAGCACAAAGTTAATCCATATGAACTGTACTTATACTCTACTATAAAATATGAAATTACCACATTAAACCAAAGAAATATAAAAACAAAAAACCATTGAATTCCCACAAGAGAAAAAAAATCTACAGAAATTAAGCATTATTTGTCAAAAGACCTTGAGTTCCCTAGTGGAGAAAAATATATTGCCTATTATAAAACTAAAAGAATCATATCTACGATTTTCCGCGGTCAATCAATGCTGAATAAAAACTTGGAGAGAGATGAAAACCCGTCCTTTCGAGTCATGTTGACGACGGTGCCCTATGCCAAATACTTAATTCAAGAATCTTTAGAGCAAGGAGATAACCCACATTTTCTTAAGTATTACACATAAGTATTTAGTCTGCCCAAATACAGTGCGTTTTTGTGTACAGCAATGTATGTTTATTCAATACACACATGGCTTGAGGGTTTAAGGCAAGTGCCTCCTTTCTTCCTTCCTCACTAAATGAAGCAGAGGAAGCTACTGTACAGCAACCACCTCATTTGTACCTGTTCTATCCGCCTCTACGACTTACAAATATGGAATTGCCGAGAGAGAAATAATAACGGAAACTGAAATAAATGACACTTAAGAAAACATTTAGTGGAATGAATCTGCCTTTCACACCCACTCTACACAAAAAACCCCCCAAAAAAACAAGCATGAACGTGAGATCGATACTTGTATTTTGCGGAACTTCTCAAGTGTGCAGCAAAGGCCGTTAGCTGCTGGGGATAGGCAGGGCGTGAAGTATTATTCAGCTCTGTGCTACATGTCCGTTTGCAGACACACAGGGAGAAGAGAGGGCTGGGCGGAGATTTAATAAATGACATCCCCCGCCTGCCGCAAGCTGTCCTCAAAGGACCCTTGGACAACCTGGGATGATCCTCGCACTGCAACAGGGTCAGCCTGAAACATACTCTCCACTCTCCCAAGTGTGACGACCAAATGTAGTATATTGCTATTGTAAGCCAAGGAAACAGCCCCAAAATTTCATACCCTTTGAAAGGCAAACCTTAAAATGTTGCCCTCAAAAGCAACAGTTATTTGAAAAAAAATAGTGAAGCATTAAGCTGACAGACAATTAAAAAATGCACACAGGCATCTTTATCCTCTGATAAAATTTACTCACTGCAGCTTTGAATTTCTTTTTTTGGATATGCTTTTCAATTAATATGTTATACTGCCCCCTGGCGACCAAGTTGTCGCACCTGGTGTAGCTTCACTGACCTAAAGTGCTTATGATACCAAAAAGCATGTTTTTTCATATTTGACGCGGTGTTTTATGCTCCTGAATGAAATGGACCGCTTGGGTGTGGAAGCGATCGTTTTATATATTCAATGTTTGAATCCCACGCCATGAAAATGAGTTATTTCCGGCTCCAGTATCGGGTTTAGGTCGAATGTAAATGTGATGTCACCCGGGGCAGCGTTTCACAATACAGCATTGCTTTATAGCATGCAGATGGACTGTGGATTCAGCGGTTGTTCAATAAAAACCCTTCACCCCAATTCCGTTTCCTGGTCGCACTTTGGTCCGCATCGACTTTGCCACAACATAATCATCTGGCCAAAAGAATGGACCAAGCGACCTCCAACTGCTTCCAAGAGGCCCTCGGACACCAAGGACACATGCTAGGTAATCATGAGCAAATGCTACGTAGCTTAGAAGAGACGGTAAAGGCAGTTTCTATGGATTTGAAGCAGGTGAGGACACAGCTCTCACAATCCCTCACTTCCAGGGCCGGACCTAATTTGCCCGTGAGTAGTCCTACTGGTGGGCCATCACCCCCACTTCGGCCGGGCGTGTTTATACCAACTCCTGAGTGTTATTCTGGGGAGTTGGGCTCATGTAGTCGTTTTTTGCTTAATTGCAACCTTGTTTTTAATATGCAGCCTTCAAGTTATGCCTCTGACGCTGCTAAGGTTGCTTTTCGTGTTAACCTCTTGAGGGGGAAGGCTGGTCAGTGGGCAACCGCACTTTGGGAGAGGAATTCCCCGGTGCTGTGCTCTTTTGACGCTTTTTCTGGAGAACTACGCAAAGTATTTGACCACCCTGTTCGTGGGAGAGAGGCCAGAAGCCGCCTGTTTTCTCTCCAGCAAGATTCCCAATCAGTGGCGGACTTCTCAATTGCTTTTCGTATCTTGGCTGCAGAAAGTGGCTGGGGTGAGCAGGCTTTAATCTCTGTATTTTCCCGTAATTTGGCAGATGACTTAAAGGACGAACTAGCAATACGGGATGAGCCTTCCACCCTGGAGGAGCTCATTTCCCTAGCAATTAAGATTGATAATCGCATCAGAGAACGCAAGAGGGAGAAAGCCATCAAGTCACGTCTGTTTATGCCACTCATGTCACCCTCTGCCGATATCATCAAACCATCCCCCAGTAACACACAGCGACCAAAACCCACTCTCTGGCCTGTACAGCCAAAAGACTGGCCCCACCAGATAAAAGGGAGCACCATGGTGAGCCAAACCTCCTCAGATTCCTGCTCTCAGTCACGACTCATACTCCCAGCTAGTGTTTCCCATGGTTTAGACGCCATGCCACTTCATGTATTCATGGATTCTGGCGCTGATGACAGTTTTATGGATGAAGGTTTTGCGAAACAAGCTGAAATCCCTCTCGAACCCCTCAAGGCCCCCAAAGTGGTGGAAGCAGTGGATAGTAGAAAACTGTTTTCAGTAACTCATCGCACCGTCCCTCTCATGCTTAAGGTCTCTGGTAATCATCATGAATCAATACAATTGTTTATTATCTCCTCTTCAGTGGCTCATGTCATCCTTGGTCTCCCCTGGCTCAAACTTCACAACCCAAACATCAACTGGACGGTGGGGAAGATTGTGGGGTGGAGCAATCGTTGCCATCTGGAGTGTCTTGGCTCAGCACATACCCCTGGCAAATCGGTCAAAGAGCCAGCCCATCCTCCAGAGCCTCCTGACCTCTCCAACGTACCCCCCGAATACCATGACTTGGCGACAGTGTTCAGCAAGGACCTCGCCCACACTCTACCTCCCATCGCCCCTATGATTGTGCCATTGATCTCCTGCCGGGGACACCCCTTCCAACAAGCAGACTCTACAACATATCCGGTCCTGAAAGAGAAGCTATGGAAGACTACATCAGAGACTCCTTGGCTTCTGGTATCATCCGTCCCTCCTCCTCCCCAGTCGGCGCAGGCTTCTTCTTCGTGGGCAAGAAGGATGGCGGCCTGCGGCCCTGCATTGATTACCACAGTCTAAACCAGATAACAATAAAAGATAAGTACCCTTTGCCTCTAATTGACCCTTCTTTTGAGCCCTTCAGTCACGCCAGGTTGTTCACCAAGCTGGATATCCATACTGCATATCATCTCGTCCGAATCCGTGAGGGGGATGAGTGGAAGACGGCATTCAATACTCCCCTTGGTCATTTTGAATATTTAGTAATGCCCTTTGGGCTAACAAATGCCCCCGCTGTCTTTCAGAGACTCATGAACGACCTGTTCAGAGACGTTCTGAATCACTTTGTGTTTATTTACCTTGACGATATACTTGTGTTTTCCCGTTCCCTAGAGGACCATCACCATCACGTCAGGATGGTCCTGCAGCGACTTTTGGAGAACCGGCTTTTCGTTAAACCGGTGAAGTGCGAGTTCCACGTGTCATCAGTGAGATTTTTGGGCTACATCATCGCCCAGGGCCAACTCAAACCAGACCCCATAAAGATAAAGGCAGTCGTTGACTGGCCTGCTCCCAGTACCCGCATAGAACTACAGAGATTCTTGGGTTTTGCCAATTTCTATCGTCGCTTCATTAGGGACTACAGCATGGTGGCACTCCCTCTGACCCAACTCACTTCCACCAAGCACCCTTTCGCCTGGTCTGAAGCCGCAGGTAACGCCTTTTCACATTTGAAGTCCCTCTTCACCTCTGCCACTTCACGCCAATTTGTGGTGGAAGTGGATGCATCCGACGCTGGAGTAGGGGCAATTTTGTCCCAGCGGGATCCCACTACCCAGAAATTGCATCCATGTGCCTTTTTTTCCCGGCGGCTGAGCCCTGCCGAGAGAAATTATGATGTGGGCAACCGGGAATTGCTGGCGGTTGTTTTGGCCCTGCAGGAATGGCGTCACTAGCTGGAAGGTGCTAAGATCCCGTTCCTTATCTGGACAGATCACAAAAACCTCTCCTACATCCAATCTGCACAATGTCTCAACCCCCGACAAGCCCGCTGGTCACTGTTCCTTTCCAGGTTTAATTTTTCGTTGTCGTATCGCCCAGGTTCACGCAATGGCAAGGCTGATGCACTGTCACGGCTCCATTCACCATGTCCAAGCTCTGTAGACCCTGGAACTATTCTTCCCTCGTCCTGCGTGGTCGGCGCTGCCAGATGGGAGATTACATCAATGGTCAGGGAAGCTCAAAAAGCTGATCCAGATCCGGTAAACGGTCCCCCGAATCGCCTATTTGTCCTTTCTGTTGCACGATCTCGAGTCCTGGAATGGAGCCACTCGTCCAAACTAACCTGCCACCCTGGTATACATAGGACCCTCGGTTTCCTCCGCCAATCATTCTGGTGGCCAGGCATGGCCAAAGATGCCCGTAACTTCGTCAAAGCCTGCGCAATCTGTGCTCAAGGGAAGGCCTCCCATCAGCCTCCTGCTGGTTTGCTATGTCCCCTCCCTATTCCCAGTCGACCTTGGTCACACATTGCAGTTGATTTCATAACCGGTCTGCCTCCCTCTGAAGGTAACACAGTTATCCTTACAGTCATCGATCGTTTTTCAAAGTCTGTTCACTATGTTCCCCTTCCCAAACTATCATCTGCTCTTGAGACCGCCGACCTCTTAGTTAAGCACGTGTTCCGGCTTCACGGCCTCCCCCTAGATGTTGTTTCAGACCGTGGTCCTCAGTTCTCTTCATTGGTGTGGAAAGAGTTCTGCAAGGTGGTGGGAGCGGCAGCCAGTCTCTCCTCGGGATACCATCCTCAGACCAACGGCCAGACCGAGAGGGCCAACCAAGACCTGGAGGCCGCCCTGCGCTGTGTCACCGCCCATCATCCAGTCTCCTGGAGCACTTTCCTTCCCTGGGTGGAATATGCTCATAACTCACTCATCTGCTCGGCCACCGGTATGTCACCTTTCATGGCCTGTAATGGTTTTCAGCCTCCTTTGTTCCCAGAGCAGGAAAAGGAAGTTGCTGTCCCTGCTGTGAAGGACCACGTCAGCAGGATTAGGAACATCTGGAGGACTGTGAGGGCTGCCCTCACTCGTACCGCCGAGAAAAACAAGAAGCTAGCCGATCTCCACCGCTTACCAGCCCCTGAATACAAGGTGGGACAGGAGGTCTGTTTGTCTGCCCGGGACCTTCCCCTGCAGGTAGAGTCGCGCAAATTAGCCCCCCGGTTCGTGGGCCCTTACAAGATCACGAAAATCATTAACCCTTCCGCTGTTCGGTTGGACCTCCCGGCATCCATGAACGTGCACCCCACCTTTCATGTTTCCCCGCTCAAGCCGGTTTCTTCCAGTGACCTCTCCCCTTCGGCTGTTGCCCCTCCCCCACCCCTTCTCATCGACGGCCATCCCGCGTTTGCGGTCTCGAAGATCCTGGATGTTCGCCCTCGCGGCCGTGGGTTCCAGTTTCTGGTGGACTGGGTGGGCTATGGACCCGAGGAGAGGTCGTGGATCTCCCGTAGTCTTATTTTGGACCCGTCCCTCTTGAGGGACTTCTATGCTGCTAACCCTGGGAAGCCGGGCAGGCTGCCCGGTGGCGTCCGTTGAGGGGGCAACTAGCGTGTAGTTTTTGACGATCATTCATTGAACTCTTGACTAATCTTGTTTTTTGCCATCAGGACACCCACCCTCCAAGCCCTCGCAGCCACAGCTATAGCCATTGTTCAATAAAAACCCTTCACTCCACTTCCGTTTCCTGGTCGCACTTTGATCCGCAGCGACTTTTCCAAGTTTGCCACAACAGATTTTTCGCTTCGAAAGCCAAAAATACACAATGAATGATCACTCGGTTCGGGTTAGCATGTCGGCTAGTTGTCACACCACCTGGTTTGTTTACGCTCTCCGAAGCTGGGGCAGGGAAATGACATCCATGAATTATGGAGTAATTTTGCCATGTCGTACTGAATAAATGCATTTTTAATATTTTATATTCAATAAGCACAACACTGTTATTTGTCACAACAATACCATTTATTTAGCAATTGGGGAAAAATACACAGAAAAAAAGAATATCCTGTAAAAACATTGGAGTAGAGAGATTGAAAGAATGACATTTTGCTGCTCTCTTCGTCGTATTTTCCTCGTTATGAATAATTCCCCCTCAATGGGCTGAAGTCTAAATCAGATGAAACCATTCTCCTTCCGACGTCATCCTCCTGTTGGGTACTCTAGAGCCCTATAATGGTAGGCGTGGCTAAACCGCAGATTAAAAGACTAATTTCTCGTCATCTGCGCTTTGCCAATTTGTTGTTTGTAGTCGAATCGTCTCAAAATATGATTCTAATTCACATAATGCTTTTTGACTTTTTTTTTTATCCTGTCGTAACCCTATAGAGCAGTATCCCCAGCCACCAGGCCAAGGATAAGTACCGGTCGTCACTATTTGTTACCAGGCTGCAGAGAAATAATAAATACTGTAATACTGTATGTTAACGACCGCAATTTGGCCTGTGACACAACAAAATACCTGTCAACCCTATTGACTAAACAGGGGTGGGCAAACCGGTCCTCAAGGGCCGCAGTGGGTCCTGGTCTTTGTTACAACCGATCCAGCACAGGCAGTTTAACCAATGATAGGTCCTGGGAAACACGAAGCACCTGACTGCAATCAACTGATTGCCCTTTTAAGACACTGGACTGGTGCAAAGGTGTCCTCTTGATGGGTTGCAACAAAATCCTTGTAGAATAGTTTGCCCACTCCTGGACTAAACCGAGTAGAGATTTGTGTACGTTGCCCTCTAGTGGTTGGCCGCCATTACTGGTGTGTTTGTACACCTACAGCGAAACCCTATCTGGAGGTGAAAGCATGAAAGACCAGAATTGAAAATGCCATGACTTTAATGAGATATAATCGCGTACTTACCTCGTTTCGATCCAAAAACTCCATGTAACACGTATCACTGAGTGTCAAGACACAGCTGTGATTGGCCACAGCTGGATTTTTTTGGGGGATTTTATGGGTGAAACATGGTAATATAACAAGGGTCGTGATGCAGAAATCGCAGACATGAAGGAGTGGTCGAGCTGTTCTTTTTCATATATTTCATCCCTTTAAATGTTTTTTGTTTCAATTTTTCTATGTTTGGATCGATTATTTATCATCAAACATACCAGAGAAAATGCAACAGTAACAAAAAAAAAAAATACAATTAAGCGATAGTTAAGAGGTAGATATCCATGACTTTTTTACAGACACCATTGTTTTCATTGTGACAAAATTTGTTTAAAAGTTTTAAGATATGCGAGTGAATACTTTTCTTTTTAAAAATTTTTTAATTTTTATTTTTTAAACGAAATATTAAGACATCAATTAATGATTGTAAGCTAAAAACATTTTGTATAATAAATATAATGAATTACCTTCGTTTTATGGGTAGGTTGAAACAAAGGCGGTTGCGCGACATCTGTAGACGGGTGTTTCCAGGGTAAAACGGAGAAATTAAAAATAGTTCAGGGGCTTAATGCACGATGAATCTGCTATGGCAGCACATAGACATATTGTTCTATCAAACACAACAGCTGTTTTGGGTTAAAATACAGCAGTTTTGTTTTAAGGAGGAGTGCTAGAGCAGAAACTGCTTTTTCAGTCTTGTCTGTGTTTTCCGCCATAGACAAGTTTCCTGAGCGAAAATAGGGCGGTGCCACCTTTTCTGCTACAGACAGTTTTGACAGAACATCATGAATTGCGGTTAAAGTAGACAAAGTTTTAAACTGCCAAATCAAACCAGAGGAACCCATGGAATCTCCAAAAATGAATTCAGCACGACGAAGTTGAGACTCTGGGACTTTCTTTGCTATGCTTGGTTGTGTGAAGCACCTCTATATATGCTTTTGCCTGGTAAACCAGACTCACCGCTGTTCCAGCGATTGAGTCTGGCCACCATTAAGGGGATAAAATTTCCAGGTCGGAGCATGCCACAGCAAACAGACAGCGGAGTGGACCAATCAGCGACGGGCGGGACGAGAAACTTGCGCGCGGAAGTAAACATACGAGGAGAGCGGAGTTTATTCAACATGGCTAGCGCGAGACAGACTGTTGTCAATGACTTGTGTCGATGCGTTTTTGGTAATTTAAAACGGATTTTACCGTGGTTTGGAACATATTCCCGGCTCTCCTGTTCGCCATCTGTGTTGTTGTGGAGACGACTTCCGACGCGGAAGAGTGACGTTGCTCGTTAAGAACACGTCACGCAAATAAACGAATCTGATTTGTCGATTAATTTTGTACTTGCTTGAGAGGCCGTTAATGGGCTGGGTCCCAGACTATCCTCTCAGTGCTTGAAAAACACAGGGAGAACAGTCTGGCCGTGCCAGGCAATATATGCTTGGAAGTGGAATGTTTTGAACAGCGTCCAGCTTCAAAGCGCCACAGTGGATACCTCGCCATGCGCCTTAATCTAAACCTGCAGCAGATTAAGCATTTGACTCGCAGCTGTTACCCTAAACGATTCACCTAAAAGGGTGCAAGTTTGTTCTTATCACTTTGTTGATCGTTCGTGGACAAAATTCTTACAATCTGTGCAGCCTGTGTTAACATGATGTGTAGATTGACACATCGGCCACTTGAGCGACCAAAATGAAGCAAAATTACAATTAATATTACAATTGTCAAATGCAGAACGACTGACACGGATTTTGTATTTACAAGGAAATACTATAAGGTAATTTTCATCTGGTTAGGTTATAAGTAGGTATGGTATTATGAGCTCATCCCACATGTACATATAAACACAAATAGTATGTCATTCCTTTTTATTGCAGGTATTGATCGTAACAAAACTTTTGGACAACATATTAGTAAAATATTAACGAAGGCAGTGCATAAATCTAGCATTCCATCATCAAGGTAGAATGCACATAGTCTCGATATATGTCCATCAACGTCAATGTTGTTGTGAGGCACATCCAGTTGTCTTCCCATGTCTATTCGCGTTTTCCACCTGTAAACAAACGAACAAAAAAACTTGTAACAATTTATGCATTTAGGTTAGAAAGCCCGTGTATTACTTGTAGTAGATGAGTGTGTGTTTTCCATTTCTTTATCGTTGAAGCTAATGCAAAGCGAAAGATGTCTCACACAGAATTGTAGTCAAAATGAACATAATTGTACCTGTTATTGCTTTGTGGTGGTACTGTCTTGGTTCCACATCTGCCTTCATGAAGACAACATTCCCATATTCATGTATTAGGACACATTCAACTGAGTTGATGTGCAGGCACTGGAGACCCTGATTGTGTTTCCATCCACTGCCATTAAATGAATAAAATACAAAACCATTTTGGTTGTGGCGACTCTTACCCATTTCTTCATGTTGTCCTCTCCTGTCGTGATGATGGCAGATGGATGCAACATTTCCAAATTGTCTTTTTTGAGGGATTTTAATGAGCAATACCACTCCAGCTCCACTGTTGTTTTGGTTAGAGAAAGTGTAAAACGGAAGTCGCGAGCAGAAATGCAGAAGTAAAGTGGAAGTACCTCGCAAACTTGTCTATATCAAATGATAATATTGAAGCCTAAATGACCCAAAGTGTGTGTCCATGTACAAGTACTGTATGCGAAGGCCAGCTCTTTTTGGGATTAAGCTTGTTTTTAATTAACAAAAGATTCGACTACATACAACAATTTGGCAAAACACAGATGACGAGAAATCAGTCTTTTAATCTGCCCTTTAGCTACGCCTACCATTATAGGGCTCTAGCGTCCCCAACAGGAGGATGATGTAGGCAGGGTCATTGTTTCATCTGATTAAGAATTCAGCCCACTGAGGAGGAATTATTCAGAACGAGGAAAATGCGACGAAGAGAGCAGCAAAATGTCATTGTTTCAATCGCTATACTCCAATGATTATACAGGATATTCTTTTTATCCAAGTATTTTTCCCAATTTGCTAAATAAATGGTATGGTCATGACAAATAACAGTCTTGTGCTAAATGGAATATAAAATAATAAAAATGCATTTATTCAGTACGACATGGCAAAATTACTCCATAATGGTCAAAACGTCAACTTTACTGCCGCACCTCCTGAACGATATTTAATGCCACCGTAGTTAGTCCAGCTTTTGTTATTTCCCTGCCCCGCCTTCGGCGAATGTAAACAAACAAGAGGCGTGACAGCTAGCCGACATGCTAACCCGAACCGAGTGACATCTCAAAGTCTTATTTTCTCTTTTCGAAGCAAAAAAAAAAAAAATCACACAAAACTAGCCAGGATCACTTCACATGGCAGGGGGTTGTCAATTGTCTAAGCAGATCGGCAACCTGCCTGGTGGCAAGCAAGTTACAGCTCGTTCCCCTGCTGCGGGCAGGAGAGCTCGTTTGCGGGGAAGCAACTGGACAATGACCGCCGGACAAACCGGCCGACGTCGGAGGAGCGCGTAACTGCCACATGGTCAACACGAATATGGTGTAAATTAATGCTTTACTACACGGCGAAGACGTAAACAGTGAGAGAGCGATGTGCAGTTGTTGTGCGCAGCTAACAAGGCAGGATGTGTCTGAGAACTTCTCTACATGTCAGTTCATGATCAAACTTAAGTAAATATTCCTTTATTGAAATAAAGTTTGTAGTGGTTACTTTGTAATCGCTGTATTTGTCACGGGGGGGTGGGGTGGGGGGGGCACACACGGCTGGACTCAAATGCAAGAAACGACGAAACAAATGCAGTTCTCAATGTCTGTTTTATTTTACTGGCATTTAACAGGCCAGCTTCAAAGTCCAAAAGAAATCAAAGAAACAAAATAAAATCTTCGGCAATGTAGACTTGGAACAAAACATGACAAGAACAAAACTTACTGAAGATGGTGTCTTAGCTTCTTACAGCTTCTCTCACAAGAAAAACACACTGGCACAAGACAAGGCAAAAGAGGGGAATTTAAGGCCTAGGGCTAATGATACACAGGTGTGGGCACTCAGGTGATTAAGGGGAAGGTATGACAAGACTGATAATGGTAACACTGAACAACAAAAGGGAACCCATCAAAATAAAACAGGATATGAAATGACATGAATCAACGCCGCCTATTGGCGTGTAACAGTATTTGTGGCCATTTTAACACTAAGTTGCAATTTCTGATGCGGTGGAAAATTTGACAGAACACAGGGCACACGAATAAGCCGAGTATAGCACTCTCCCGGCAGGGGGATGTGCGGCAAGCCGTGTCGTGGGCCGAGTGGCATTCTCGGTGAACGAGGAGCATTGTCAGCCACAAAATGCAAGTCACCCCCGTATTAAAACATGTGCCATGATCCCGGTATTTGACGTAATACAAAACCTGATGTTTACTCACTTCCACGTAAATCCAATGGTCCCGCAGTTGTCACACTCTTGTCTTGGCCGATCTCTGGGCGAACAGGAACTTTCTGAAACCCAAAAAGGCTAACACGCCTCACCCAGTTGCAGCTACAAAAGCCTGCAGCCGTTTGGCTGGCGTGATGCGAAAAATAAACAAATTAATCAGCAAAATCAGATGAATCCGCAGTCCACATGCATGCTTTAAAGCAATGCTGTATTGTGAGATGATGACGTCACATTCGCATTTGTCCTAAACCTGAGACGGGGGCCGGAGGTTATTCATTTTCATTCATATATTCAAAAATTGAATATATAAAACGATTGCTTCCACACACATCCAAGCGGTCCATTTCGTTCAGGAGCATAAAACACAGCGTGAAATATGAAATAAGCATGCTTTATGGTGTCATACGCACTTTAAGCTTGGTACGCACTTTAAAGCTTGGCACCATGATGCCTTTTATTCTTTAAATGAATTAAAATTGTATAACGTGTTTATAAACTACAATGGTAAACAACATAACCATGTGACAAACTTTGATTTTGCATGTGCTTGTCTAAGAAGCATCCTTATTTTTTTCTAATTATTATTATTATTTTTTTTTTTAGTAAAGAAGAAAAAGTGGACTATAAAGTTGTAATTAGGATAATTGAGGTCAAAACGCAGTCATCAAACTAACGAACATAATAACAAAATTCAGTGGCGGAAATTATAAAAGTTGTTCAATAGGATGAGGTCTGCTTCTATGTATAAAACACATAATTTGGTTTTAATACGGTTTTATCAAGCTGAGTTGCTATAACAGCATGTCTCACTAAATGATAAGAACTATAAATCATGAAACTCTCATGGCACATGCAGACTTTTGAGGTTGTGTAGCAACACAGAAGGGGTGACTGACTCTGCTACTCTGCCGGGATATCGGCCTGATGCCAACTCCCTCCTGATTTGGCTGTAATTAACCACGGTGAGCCCTGTTTGTACATGTGGACATGAATAGACGCTCGTTATTTGACTGTGTGCATGGGGTGCGTGCTTCACCTTGGAACAGGGCCTCAGCAGCTGTGTGTCCTCTGATATGACGTTTGTGTTCGTATCAATACAAGCATCCTGCAATCGTGTTTACACCGGTAACGCCGCTTGCTGACCGGATTGCTGTGTGTACTAAAACGGAGTACAGAACAAACTCAATTCATGTTATTTGTCAGAAAAAATAAGAGAGAACAGGTAATGATCACATATCTATGGGGAAAGTCTTTAATGTTGTGACTTTGGTTTCGACCTGCAAAATTAAAAAATCAGCAATGAGCATATAGAAAACATGTTCAACCCAATTGCCGTCCATTGATTGATGATTTATTCCAGTGCTGTCAATGTACATGATGCATCATGAGGCGATGTACACAGAACAATAGATGGATTACATTTTATTTAAGGGAGGGTATTGTTCAAGGGGTGTTGATTTCTTCTTAGGTTGATAAAAGACTGGGATTTTTTATGGAATACTGAAAATAAGCCTTTTTCGGTAAAATGTTGGCCAACTATTTACTATGGAATTAAAGAGCCTATGACAGAAAAAGAATGTTTATTTTATATTTCACGCTGTATTTTATGCTCCTGAATGAAATGGAGCGCTCGGATGGTAAGCGACCGTTTTATTTATTCAATTTTTTGAATCCCGCGCCATTAAAATGAAAACTTCCTGTTTTGAGGATGTATGCGAATGCGACGTCACCCGGGTCAGCATCTCACAATACAGCATTGCGTTATAGCATACAGATGGACTGCGGATTGAGCTGATTTTGTGGATTAATTCGTTTATTTTTCGCATCGCGCCAGCCAAATGTGCTACAGGGTTTTGTTTCATAAACCACCATCCCCCGAGATTGGCCAAAACAAGTTCAACAACTGTGGGACAACTGGACTTATGAGGAAGTGAGTAAACATCGTGTTTTGTATTATGTCACTACTGGGATCATGGCCCATGTTTTAATACGGAGGTGGCTTGCATTTTGTGGCTGACAATGCTACTTGTCCACTGAGAACGCCGCTCGGCCGACCACTGGCGACTTGTCGCACACCCCCCTCGGTCCTCTTTGCTGGGAAAGCACTATACTCGGCTTATTGCCCTCTTCGTGTGCCCGGTGTTGTGTCATATTTTGCACCCCATTGCGACTTTGTGTTAAAAATGCCCTCGAATACAGCGATTACAAAGTAAACACTACAAACTGTCTTTAAATAAAGGAATATTTACTTACGTTTGATCATGGACGGACATATAGAAAAGTCCTCCTCAGACACATCCTGAGCTGCACACTACAACTGCACGCCGCTCTCTCACTGTTTACGTCTTCGCCGTGCTGTTAAGTATTAATTCACGCCATATTGGTGTTGAACATGTATGCTTACGATTTTACTTGTTTATTTAGCACCTGTGGATAACATTCAGAGTCCAACTGAATGTAAAAGAGGTCTTATTCACAGCCACAACAGCTTTGGGAGCAAAATATTATAAGGGTCATAAATTTGGCAAAGTGCCAGCAATAGACCTCGGGTCGGGCAGCTACACGCTCCTCCGACGTCGGCCAGTTTGTCTGGCGGTCATTCTCCAGCTGCTTCCCTGGCAAACGAACTCTCCTGCCTGCAGCAGGGGAACGACGAGCTGTCACTTGCTCGCCGTCGGGGTGGTTGCCGATTGACGAAGACAATCAACAACCCCGCCGCCGTGTGACATGAGTCGAGGTAGTTTCGTGTGATTTTTTGCTTCGAAAGGCGAGAATAAGACCTGGAAACGCCGCTCAGTTCGGATTAGCATGTCGGCTAGCTGTCACATCTCCTGGTTTGTTTACGCTCTCTGAAGTCGGGGCAAGGAAATGACAAAAGCCGGACTAACTCCGGCATAAAATATCGTTCGGTAGATGCAAGATGTCGACAGTTTTGACTATTATGGAGTAATTTTGCTATGTCGTACTGAATAAATGCATTTTTTTATATTTCATATTCCATTTAGCACAAGACTGTTATTTATCATGACCATACCATTTTTTAGCAATTGGGGAAAAATACTTATATAAAAAGAATATCCGGTAAAAAAATTGGAGTAGAGATATTGAAACGATGACATTTTTCTGCTGTGTGTCGTATTTTCCTTGTTCTGAATCTTCCCTCTCAATGGGCTGAATTCTAAATCAGCTGAAATCGTGACCCTGCCGACGTCATCCTCCAGCTGGGGACGCTAGAGCGCCATAATTAAAGGCGTGGCTAAACGTCAGATTAAAAGACTAATTTCTCGTCATCTGCGCTTTGCCAAATTGTTGCATATAGTTGAATCGTCTCAAAATATGATTTTAATTAACATAATAATGCTAATTAAGACTTTTTTTTTTAATCCTGTCATAGGCACTATAATGTTTGGCAGGGCTTTATACTTTGTCATGTGGTGAATATAAAAAGTCTTCAAACTCATATTGGGGAAAAAAAGCTTTGTGTTTTTTTTTTTTTTCAACATTCAAACAGGGGTGTGTAGACGAGATATAGCCACAAGGGTAACATCAAACCTGACTCTTACCTTCATAGATACATCAACAAATATTTCTGTAGTTTGATTCAAAGTGAAGGTTTGATTTTTCATTCAATCCAATCAGTCAAATTAAAATGTTAGTTAAAAAACAAACAATTAACTCAAGGGTGGCAATATTTATTTGAACTGGGAGGGCTGGCATTGGATGATCGCTGCCAACCCTCCCAGTTCAAATAGATTAAACGTCGTTCGCCGTCAATGGCACTGAATGACTTAATCTCGTATGAGTCACATTTGAAATCTGCCCTGTTCTTCCCCACAAATTATGACTCATCTCTGGATGACATCATCAAAACATGCTACCCTGCGCAACCAAATATTACACATTCGACCTAAGGTTTCCCCTGGTGTTGTCGTTATCTTTTTCTATTTCAAATCATTGCCGTGGGCCATTTTGGAGAGGCCTCTTTGTGTGGCTCATATTCCTAATGATGACAGATGACGAACACGAGGCTAAACCTCACAACGTAATGAGGAGATTGAACCATGAGACATGAACAGGCATACGGGGTCGCATCAAGCCGCCTGCCATTAGCCGTCATAAGTAATTGGATGACACTGATTGAAAGGGAGGCGGTAATGACGGAATGGGGAGGAGGGAATGGTGGGGACACAGGGGAGACGCATGCTTTGTCAAGTCAAGCTGAAAATCTTCATGTGAAATTTTGGTGGCTGCAAAAAGTCACACATGGGCAAAATGAGGCAGCCAACTATTTTATTTTATTTTTTTCAAAATTACTAGAAAATGCAATTGTAGGAGAAATTGCATTGGAATGCTTTCATGTCGATAATGACTTTTTGCTCAAATTTTTGTCATGATGAATGAGCAAATAAGTTAAAGGTAAAAATTGGTCAACGTACATTTTTTGGTGAGTTCTAGATGAATGTGAATGAGAGCCAATAAAGATTTTTTTGTGTGCGTGAGTCAGAGGTGAGAGTCAATGTTAGCCAGAGTTTTTTGAGGGTCCAAAGACAATTGACACAGAGTCAAAAAAATCCAGAGGGTGAAACTGTACTGTTTTGGTTGGAATTGCCCCAAAACCTATTTTAAGAGGAGCAGGCAGAAAGTTGAAACTGTTGAAAATAATGGTTTTCCATGGAGTGAATGGAGGTTTTTTGGTTGTTGATAATAATTATAATAATAATAATCATTGATAAATTTAGCAATGTCAATACATTAGCATGAATGTGCCATTGAAAATTGATAGGAGCTTTTTGTTGCAAGACTCGAATTTGAAACCATCAATTGTGGTGGTAATAAATTTAAATATTTATTGATATTAAAATAGAAGATTGACAGCCGAATCGATGCAGCTACTGCAGTGACGCGGACTCTGCATCGGTCCGTAGTGGTCAAGTCGGAGCTGAGCTGAAAGACGAAGCTCTCGATTTACCAGTCGATCTACAGTCCTACCCTCACCTATGGTCACGAGCTGTGGGTCGTGACCGAAAGAAAAAGATCCCGGATACAAGCGACTGAAATTGATTTCCTCCGCAGGGTGTCCGGGCTCTCCTTTAAAGATAGGGTGAGAAGCTTGATCATCCGGGAGGGACTTGGTGTTGAACTGCTACTCCTCCACGTTGAGAGGAGCCAGTTGAGGTGGCTCGGGCATTTGGTCCGGATGTCTCCTGGACGCCTCCCTGGAGAGGTGATCCGGGAATGTCCCAACCGACAGGAGGCCCCGGGACGACCCAGGACACACTGGAGAGACCATGTCTCTCAGTTGTCCTTTGGGTCCTGCCGGAGGAGCTGGTTGAAGTGGCTGAGGAGAGGGAAGTCTGCGCTTCCCTGCTAAAGCTGCTGCCCCCGCAACCCGACCCCGGATTAAGCGGCAGATGATGGATGGATGGATGGATAATATTAAAATAAATATTACATTACATTAATATTATATTATTAATTTGAAATTGGTCAAATATTTTTGTAAGACCTAGTTGCTGTAAATGTGAGTAGGCGCCAATGGGAAGTTTTTTTGTGGGCCAAAGAACATTGACCTTGGAGTCAAAAAACTCCAGAGGGTTAAATGTGCACTGTTTTGGTTGGAATTGCTCTAAATTTTATTTTAAAAGGAGCAAGCAGAAAGTTGGAACGGTTGAAAATGGCCAAATAATGTTCTTCTATGGAGTGAGTTGAGGGTTTTTTTTGGTTGTTGATGTTAATCAGTCATGAATTTAGCAATGTCAATACATTAGTTTGAATGTGCCATTGGAAAATGGTAGAAGGTTTTTTGTCATCAGACTTGAATTGTAAAACATGAATTGTTGGGGTATTAAATTTAAATACATATGAATATTAAAATAAATATTACAATTACTAAATTTAAATTGTTCAAAGAAAATATTTTTGTTTGGAACTAGTTACTGTGAATGTGAATAGGCGCCAATGGGGAGTTACTTTGTGGGCCAAAGAACATTTACCATGGAGTCAAAAAACTCAGGGGAGTTCAATGTGTACTGTTTTGGTTGGAATTGCCCCAAAACTTATTTTAAGAGGTAGAATGGTTGAAAATGGCCAAATAACTTTTTCTGTAGGTCATAGCTAAAGGTCAATGGGAGCCAAAAGATTTTTTTGCAGGTTTTGTGGGCAAATTTTATTTATTTTTTTTTAATGGGCCCAAGCATAAAGATACAGTGGTACCTCTACATATGAATTAAATTCGTTCCAGAACCTGGTTTGTAAATCGAAATGGTCGTATGTCGAGCGGGATTTTCCCATAAGAATACATTACAATTCAATTAATTTGTTCCACAGTCCAAAAACCTATAAAAATACTGCTGGAACAATTACTAGTAGCAATTTCACATAGCAAAACAAATAAATTAGAAATAAATCAGAATAATAATATTACAGAGGTACCTCTACATACGAAGTTAATTCGTTTCAGGACCTTGATTGTAAGTCGAAATGGTCGTATGTCGAGCAGGATTTCCCCATAAGAATACATTAATAATTCCATGAATTCGTTCGACAGTCCGAAAACTTACATTAAATCCTTAATAAATACTGCTGTTACTATTGGAAATAGCAATTACAAAGCGCAACACAAAGAAATTATAAATAAAAATCGGAATAATAATAATATAATAATTCCTTTGATGATGTAATGAATCGGGTTTTATGTGGTGGATGTGTTTTGAGTACTGTACCTGAACGCACCGCGTGGCTGACGTCACAGTGAGATACGAGAGTGTGGGAGAGATTTTGTTTTCACTTTTAATGTCCTGTTGTTTTTTGCTTATACTGCGGGGGATAGAAGGCGTGTTGTGTTGCACAAGTTCTGAAATAAATGATTAAAAACCTGACGAAGCTGGAGACTTCCTTGCCGATGTTACCACAATTGTCACCTTAACTTATAACGACTGCTGAATGGAGGTCGAAGGTGAACCATTGAAATACGAGACATTTTACGGCCATATTGTCAAGCCAGTTCACGGATGCGCACATTTCCATCTACATTTCAATGGTAAGCCTAACCTTTATCCTTTTTTTCACCACCTGCACTAACATTGTTTGAACCCAGGTTGATTTTTCACAAGAAAATCCGCTGTGCGTCTGTCTTGCGGAAAAAAAAACTGCGGCGCTGTCATAAATTGTCATATATCGAGCATGTCGTCAGATGTAGAAAACAAATGGCGAGTCAAGTTTTACGTCAGATGTTGAAAAGATCGTGTGTCGAAGGGATCGTATGTTGAGGTACCACTGTATTATTTTTATGTAACAAATCGGGTTCTAATGTCGTGGTTGTGCTTTGCATTCGGTTCCTGAACCCACCATGTGACTGATGACTAGTGTTGTCAGTAACGCACTATAATCTGATTGCTTTCTTTCAGTAACGAGCAATCTAACGCGTTCATTTTTCCAAGCCAGTAATCTGATTAAAGTTGGTTTCCTCAGTGCCTGTGCGTTATTATTTTGTTGTTGCCTCATACTGTATGTAGAATGAAGAATACTGTAGTCATGTGCGAAGAGAATTTGAATAGAAAATACTGCTCTTGAGTTTGGGAGTGACATAACATCTTACGTTTTCTCATCGGAAAAAAAAACGAGTCACGTGTATTACCATGCTGTGTGCGCGCCGTCTGCCACGGCGGTCAACAGCATAGCCTGGCTACCTATCAGGATGCTAACAGTAAAAGAGCCGGAGAGATACAACAAACGGCTGCATTTGCTCACTGGAGATACCGTCATTACTTCACATATCTGTCCAGTAAAGATGACAAAAATATCTCTGTGCGTTGGAAACTCTGCGCTGGCTCAGAAAGACTGTCGACCGCTAAAAACTCGACATCCAATTCAACAAGGAAGCACTTTGAATTACAGCACAACGCGAAAAAACTCGAAACAAAGCCGACAGGTAACGAGACAGCCAGCACTTCTACAGTTTGTAACCACTAACCAGCCTCTATAATATGAGTAATTATGCACATTTTATAGTTAGAGTTTGTAATCATAGGCGTAGTTTTACATTTGTGGGACTGGGGTAAAAGCATGTTGAAGACTCTGAAACAAAAGTCAAAAGTTTGGACACACGTCATCATTTTTGTGTTTTATATCTTTTCACTACTATTGTAAATTCTCACTGAAGACATCAAAACTATGAACGAACATGTGGAATGGCAAAAAAAGTGAAATAACTGAAAACAGGTTTTGTTTTCTACATTCTTCAAAGTATCCGCTTTGAGGTGTCTCCAAACTTTTGGCCAATACTGTTCGAGTTCAATCAACTGTTCAAGTTGTTGTTGGTTGCGTTTGAAAGCTTAGGTTTAAAGAAATTCTAAATATCCATCTTGCCTCCTTTGGTGTAGTTTGGGCTAAGCAAAGCAAAGTCTCCAAGGTGCTAGTCACATGATCTGTTCGAAAAATGATTTTGACTGATTATGAAAACTTTACGTTTTAAGATTTTTGTTCATTTCATTAATTTTTGTTGTTTATTACTTTACAACTTTTATAGACAGCATTTTAACGGTTAGGTCTTTATTTCAAAGGGAAAGTTCATAATTTTTTTTACATTAGGCTTAATCTTGGAGTTAGCGGGGGTTTAATTAGTTGTTGGAGTTGATTTAAACAAATTTCGTGCAGTTTGTCAGTTATTTGTTATTATTAGGGCTCCGGAATGGCTAAGTTAGGACGAGTCAATGGTTGTTGAAATCAACTCCATCGACTAATTAAACCCCCGCTAACTCAAAGATTAAGCCTTGTGTGAAAAACTCAATTCCACGCGATGACATTTTTCTGTTATTATTATGTTGAGGCAGCAAAAGGAGAAAAATTGGTGAAAAGTAACTGGTAAGTTACTTTTAAAGTAACTTAGTTACTTAGATAATAAAGTAATCAGTAAAGTAACCAGATTACTTTTTTGAGGTGTAATCAGTAATCAGTAATTAATTTACTTTTTTAAGTAATCCGTGACAACACTGCTGATGACAGAGTGAGAGAGGTGCGGAAGAGTTTTTACTTTCTCTTTTTATGTTGTTGTTGGCGTCGGCTACGGCGGACAGTAGCCGTGTTGTGTTGCACAAGTTCTGAAATAAATTATTAAAAACCTGACGAAGCTGGCGGCTTTGCTGGTGTTACAATAATATAATTGTCACCTTAACTTATAAAGACTGGCGAACGGAGGTCGGAAGAGGACTGTCGAGATTCTCGACATAGTCCTTCAGTATTGCCCAGCCAGTTCACTGACGCGCACACCACGCTCATATTTTTCTATCATTTCCATCTTAATTTCACTGGTAAGCATCACCTTTTTCCATTTTTTTCACCACCTGCACAAACCTTCTTGGGACCCATTTTGCTTTCTCTCACAAGAAAATCCGCCGTGCGTCCGTCATGCGGGAAAACAATAAAATTGCGACATATTTTGAGCATGTCGTCATATCTCGAGTCAAATGACCAGTCAATTTTACGTCCTATGTTGAGAGGATCGAATGTCAAGGTACCACTGTATTAGTAGCGAATGGAGAATTTTTTGTTGCCATTAATCAGTGTTTTTGGGGGTGTGAATTGTGAATTGTTGGGCTAATCAAATAATAATTTATGATGTGTGAATTTTTTTTTTAACATTTTTGAGTTAAATCTGGTATTATAGATGATAGGTGGCAAAGTTTTTATGAAAAAAGGAGTAACATGTAGGATGCTTTGACTTTGTGAAGAAGAAAAAAATTAGATTCACTCAAAGAAAAAAAAGATTTTTTGAAGGATTATAAAAACAGTGCTGTGCCACTGAGCTATGAAAACAGCTTTTTTGACTGCTGATGAATAAAAACACAGATGATGGAGATTTTTCCTGTATTTCCTGCTTCCTGAAGCCCTTACATGACTGTGTGGTTGCCAGGCAACCAGCAAGCCTCCCAACACTTCACTGAGCTCAGCCAACAAATATATTTTACTACTCCTACCTATACTATCATGTTGTTGCTGTTTTGATATGTAAGTAAATTCGTTTTCTCTGAATGTTCCTGTTTTAGTGGCGCTGATGACAGTCAATGGCAGGCAGAGAATTAACTGCATGAATAATGGTAAAAGTAGGTGGTCATGTTTTTTTACTCACCCAAAATGTCTGTGTACGTCTAGTTTATTTAAAAAAAAAATTCTCCCCTGAAAATTGTAGAAGTCAATGTCGAGTACCCATCAAAATTTATTCAGCACTTTTATTCGCATCCTTTCAGAATTTTTTTGTAACCATGGTTTTCCTTCACCTCATTTTTTTTAAAACAGGGAATGCATTACAGAATCACATTTACTGCAACTCTCTAGGCGCTGTAAAAATGAGATTTCAGTGAAAAAAACAAAAAACAAAGGTGACAAACAAAAAAAATACATTCAAAAACTGGACGTAATTGGAACTCCAAATCTAAATTCAGCAAGCCATCCAAGGAACATTACGTTCATTTACATTTTCGCACAAAACCATGCAAGGGAACAAGGTGTTTTTCGCCCCCCTCTCTCAATTTAGACCATTTACACCAGCAGCCCTCAAGACATGCCATTATCTGGTGAGCACAGGGAGCTCTAATTAGTGGTGCTGAGGAAGGTACACGACATTTTTCCCACTGTTGTGTAAGGGTGTGGAGCATCGGGCTAAGAACGTGAACTCATTTCCATACGAACACACACAAAACACGCTTTTGCTTTCTCCCGTCACCTTTTTTCTCCTTCTGCGGTGTTAGTATAAAGGTAAAAGAAAAAGGTTCTCAAAACAAGGTTGCTTAATGGAGGCAATGCTATGCATCGTTTAAGACGCTTTCTTTTGATAATTGGAGAGGAATGTATCTGAAAAGGGAATGCAATGCTGTAGTCAGACTGTTAACATCGTAAAAAAGCTCTGAAATTAGTAATTAAATAACCCTCTACTATTTGTACATTCAGGCACTGAAAAATCACATGTCAATATGTAACTAAAAAAGATAGTCGCTCTCATTTTCCCTTGGTAAGAACAAGGAAGTTGAAACCTTGAAGTTGGCAATTGTGTAAATTTTTCCTACCCAGTAGTAATGCCATGGCGTCCCTCCCTTCAGTCCGCTTGTGTGGGACATTTCCTCCTCTCCCCTTTCGTGCAGTTCCCAACGCTGACTGACGGACGGACCTTAACGTCGGGTGTCCCCGACGGCTTTTACGCTAACCTACGGGAAAGAATCCATGACACGAGTTTTTGAAAGGGAAATCCAAGGTTTGGTCTCACCCTCCTCACCGGACTCTCTCGCCAGTGACCCTGCACTCAGTCCATTTTTAAGGGCTTTTACAAAAAAGCTAACTTGAACAGCCATACAATGGCTAAAACATAAACCATATCTCTACTTTATCTCGGTTTTTCAGTCGTTTTCTTTTGTTTCTTTTTTGTTTATCAGATGCACTTGGATTTTTTCTGAATTTCTTTTTTTTTTTCTCCCTCCTCTATTGGGAGTTTCTCTGATCCAGGCCTGCGCTGACACACTCAGTCACAGGGGGAGAGAAATTGGAATGAAGGGAGATGAAACTCATCATCAGATGGAACGAAGTGACGAGACGGATTTGGGAAAGGTGCTTCTCGGAGGTTATCCGCTATCGGAGGAGGTGTGCGGTGCGGTGGACGGCGAGCGCCGCCTGCGGGCGGTGGACGTCCAGGAGCGCTCGGAACGCTCCGAGCGCTCCGAGGCTAGTGATGCGGGGCGGAAGCGGTGAACGAAGCCGTCCAGGAAGTCCTGCTGCTGCTGGGTTATGGCTTGGGAGATGAGGCACGGCAACGCCTGCAGGCTGCCCGTCACCGAGTCCAGCTTGTCCTCTAATGTGCCGATTCGCTTGTCCAGCTCCTCGCTGCGTTCCTGGAGTTCTGACACCAGGTCGTACATCACATTCTGGGTCTGGGTGACACAGACGGATGCATTAATTGTTATTTATCAGAAGGCCTGTGAAATGTGTTTAGTTTAGTTCATAGTTCATCTTGGAAAATTCATTTTTCTAAAAATGAACTACAGTTGTGTTCAAAATGATTCAAACCCCACAGTGGATAAGTGTTTTTGCAAGTTTAACATTCATTTTTGATCTTGGTTATAATCACATCCAGTACAGTGGTACCTCTACATACGAAGTTAATTCGTTACTGGACATTGTTTGTAAGTCGAAATGGTCGTATGTTGAGCAGGATTTCCCATAAGAATACATTATAATTCCATTCATTCGTTCCACAGCCTGAAAACCTACACTAAATCCTTAATGAATACTGCTGGTACTATTAAAAATGGCAATTACTCATACACTAACGTTCAAAAGTTTGGGGTCTAAGTTGTAAGACCCCAAACTTTTGAACGGTAGTGTTGCAAAACACATAGATTATTACTAAAACCTGGAATAATAAAATAATGATAATAATAATTCCTGTAATAATGTAACCAATAGAGTTCTAATGTGGCGGATGTTTAATGCTGTACCTAAACGCACTGCGTGGCTGACGTGATGGTGAGATAGAGAGTGCGGTTCTATTTTACCTCCTCTTTTAATGTTGTTGCTATCAACTGGAACGGACAGTAGGCGTGTTGTGTCGCACAAGTTCTGAAATAAATCGGTTCGTGGGGACGAGGTCCTCTCACCCCCCGGCGCGGCCGCCGATTGGGGCAGACTGAGGCTTCTTTATGATTATAATTATTATAATTTTTATTATAAGTACACCTCTGCATAACATTGTGTTCTTTTTAATATTAATGAAAAAAATATAGTTTAACTTACAATACAGTATATACAAAAGACTTAAGGTGTATCACTTTGCCTAAATTACAAAAAAAAAGAACAAAACAAATCAAATTCAATCTGTAAATCACACTCAAGGTACATTTTTGACCATTTGATACTGAAAAATGAAATTTGATAAAATCAATAAATAATAATAAATCTGAATCACCATTTGACCGAAAAAAAAAAATATATATATATATACAGTGCTGCTCGAAAGTTTGTGAACCCCACAGCGATGGTCAGATTTTTTGTAAAAAAAACTAAAATAACCTTATTAAATGTTAAGTTATACCCAAATCCACAATACTGACATTCCAAATAATGGACTGAAACAAAAGAAATAGTTATATTGTCATTCTTTATTTAACAAAAGTGGTTGATTTAAGAAAAACTCAGATATCATGTGTGCAAAAGTATGTGAACCCCTTCAGTTAATAGGATATTGCGCCTCCTTTTGCAGAGATTACCTCAACCAAACGGTTTCTGTAGTGACTAATCAGCCTCTCACATCTACTTTGGGGGATTTTTGCCCATTCTTCCTTGCAGAACGCAGTCAGTTGAGAGAGGTTTGATGGGCGTCTGGCATGAACTGCTCGCTTCAGGTCCCACCACAGCATTTCAATGGGATTTAGGTCAGGACTTTGACTGGGCCAGTCCAGAACACGAATCTTCTTCTTTTTCAGCCATTCCTTGGTTGTATTGCTGGAATGCTTTGGATCATTATCATGTTGCATGATCCACCTTCTGCCAAGCTTTAACTTCAAAACAGATGGCGTCAGGTTATGTTCTAGGATTTGACAATATTCCTCAGAATTCATGATTCCCTGGACTATGTGGAGTTGTCCAGGTCCTGAGGATGAAAAGCAAGCCCAGATCTTGACATTCCCACCTCCATGCTTCACTGTTGGGAGAAGGTTCTTTTGGTGGTATGCAGTGTTGACTTTTCGCCAGACATGGCGGTTTTGGTTGTGACCAAACAGTTCAATTTTGCACCTACATCAGTTGATGAAAACTCTTTTTAATTTAGTCTCGACAACACAACTGTTAAAAAAACAAAAAAAAACTACTGAATTGATTGATTAGGAAATCAGGTTGAAATAATAGAAAATTCCAAAATGTTGAGGGGGTTCACAAACTTTTGAGCAGCACTGTATATATATATATATATATATATATATATATATATATATATATATATATATATATATATATATAATAAAATGGAACAAAAACAACAGTGTCATCGGACACAGGAACAGTTTTTATTTTTGCTATTTTGCACTGAGCAACTTGGTATGCCACCTTATATGATGCTAACAGCACTTGGTGGTTTACTGATGTAACACTGTAACACTGGGGTCTAATGTTTTTAAGTGACATCTTAATTGATTTGGCCTCCAGCTGTCCGTTGCAAACATTTTTAGACATCTTTTCTAGTCTCCCACTGTATTAAAAGTCAAAGCCAAAAGCCAAACGCTACATACGCTTAGTCATATTTCCTCGTCTTAGCTCTTCATATCTCCAGTGCTTTTTGCTGTGTGCTCTTGTGTTGTTCAAAAATACTGCGCACACTCTGAAAATGAGAGCGTCACTGCTGCCCATTGAGTGGGTGTGCAATTACACTTTGTTCTAGTACGGCTAGTACGGTAAAAAAGTATGTTCCCCAAGGTCAAATGCGCCACCCCCGGCATCGCTCTACGCCCCCCAGGGGTGGGCCGCCCCACTATTTGAGAAGTACTGATTTAGGGTAACATCGATGCATTATCTCTTAGTACTCTCCGATCCCGATCGTCATTTTAGTGCCGTATCGGTGCTGATACCTATACGGTATCGGCAAGGGCGTAGGTTTGGTCTCAATATTGGTAGGGAGGAGGCATAACCTGCATGTACACTTTAGGCTGGGGACGGGACATTCATAATGATCAATGCAAAATAAATCTGTATTGACTGATACTAACTTTTATGTATATTGGTTCAGCCTACGCCATTCAATTCAAACCTTTTTTTTTTCAAAAATTACAAAATAAACATTTTGAAAACTTCCAGGAAAAAATGAATTTTTTTTAGCAAATTTAAATTGCATTATGTGAACATCACTTAAATTATATTAACATACACAATAAACACAAGCTTGTTAATCATCTCTTAACTATCCAGGAATAAAAAAAAAAAATTGACATTTGTCTTAAGACCACTCAACATTGTCTAAATACAGAAATTAAATATAACTAAAAAAACTTCTTTGTCAGGGAATAACAAAAATATATAGAAATGGATCCGTCATTCAGCTGCTTTTGTCCACAAGCACAGCCAAACTCAACAAAAAAATGAAAGCTCTTGTGGGCTACTTTAAGACCACATAAATAAAATTAAAAGTCAAACTGGGGAGAAAAGGATAAACCTCGGTTTACTTAATTTCTCACAGTTAATTTAACATTAACAGTAAAAAATACATACAGTAGGACACTTCTCTCTAAGCAGCTTTCTACTCGAGTTTTGCGGGATAGCAAGTACACACAGTTTAATGTTATGCCTACTCTGATGCAGGTCGGATTTTCAGTAGCAAAATTAGTGGTGTGTTCCCTACTTCCACAACATTGACTTCTTTTCATATGGAAAGACAATCTAAATGACCACATAAATAAAATAAAAAGTAAAATTGGGGAGGAAGGGGTAGACCTCGGTTTACCACATTTGTCACAGTTAATAACATTGACAGTAGAAAACACATACAGGAGAACACTTCTCTCTAATCAGCTTCCTACCTGAATTTTGGAGGTTAGCAAGTTCACACAGTTTAATGTTATGCAAACTCTGATGCAGGTCGGATTTTCAGTAGCAAAATTAGTGGTGTGTTCCCCACTTCCACAACGTTGACGTCTTTTTATATGCCAAGACAATTTAAATGACCTATATTACTGAAGTCGTTATGGAACGCAAATAAGGTTGCTTAAAAGTCGGTGGGGACAATTTGAGCATCCTGAAAAGTTGGTAGTGTTTTGTCCCTACCATCCCTACGCAACCTACGCCCTTGGGTATTGGTGTAACACTATACATTAATACGTCAAAGAAAGTTTATCATGAGTTAAATCAGAATAACAGCTGCGTCTCAGGGTTCTTAAAACATAATTTTCCTTAAATTACGAGTGTAGATGAAAGATTTTTATTCTAAGTGTGACTCTGTGAGAGAAGGAAATGTTAGCTGCAAGATTGAGTGAGAAGTGAGAAGAGGAGCGTAGTTTCAGCCACTCAGCAAAGATTTTATCTATCTGCCAATTTAAGCGTCTTCTCCATTTATAGCCAAAGATGCTCTTTAATATCTCAAGTACTAGCTTCATGCTCCTCACTCACGTAATGAGAAACTTTTCGAAGTCAATGCGGGATCTGCCAATGCCAGCGCTTCCACATATGGTGAAAAAATAATTTAAAAAACATACGCTGCATGCAATTTACCGATAGGTTGTAACTCGGCACATTCGCCTACAATACAATCACAGATTTTCGGTTTTGGAATTTACATTGCATTTACAGGGTGTATCTGTGTGTCAATTACAAACAGTTGTAAATGTTTTCTGCTTCAAAGTGCAGCTCAATGATGCGGTAAAATGTAAAACCATTAACAAAAAATGACATTTTTATTCAAAATTCCGGTGAGGTGGTTCTCTGTGTTTGTGTCGAGGTTATTATAGTTAATCGGAACAAATGAAAAACAAAAAACAATGTCAGATCTAAAAATAGTAGTTAATGAGAAAGCGTTTTAAAAAAACAAACTATTATTGTAAATGCCCATCGTTCTTTTTTTTTTTTTTTTTTTTCAATTAACACTGTTAAACTTATTTTGGCCAGTTTTAAAAGAGCAGAAAGCTCATGAATGACAGTCCAAGGATTATGGGAATATTGTTGTCTCCAAGCAAGATCACTGATCACTTATTTTGTTGGGTACTAGTTACACATTACTAAATTTGAATTTTCTCATCAAACATGCAACAAAATAAATACTACAACAAATCAAATATAAACAAAGCAGATAAATACAAAACAACAAACAAACAAAAAACACTATTTACTGTATGTAGCGACGCCCAGTGGCGGTCCTAGCCTACATGGTGACCAGGGCGAAAAGACGCTTTGCCCCCACCACCAAAAAACCCCCCAAAAAAACAACAACACGAGAACCCATCGCCAAAAACCATCAACAGCTAGAAAGCACAGGAGTCGAATACTTTAATGGGCTTACATGCAGGTGTGCATTCATATACACACATTTAGTATCTGGTGAATACCATACAGACATAAGCCCCTTTCACACATGCTGAAACACCATGAAAATCCAGGGATTTAAACGGGCAGCCCTTGTATGTCAAAGCAATTTCCTGAGTCGACTGACACGGATAATTACGTGGACATTTCACAGGTCCCGTCTTAATATAATGCCCGGGAAAGTCCCGGGATGAGGCAAATGTGAAAGCAAGCGTTAAATTCCGGGGTCACAGCACGATGGCTGATGACGTAAATATCGTGGCGGGCTGATCGTCACTTCACCCTTTTTTGGCAGTAAGACGAAAAGCGGTAAACAAACATATCAACATAGCAAGCTGGAAATTGCTAAATTAAACTAAAAACATAACGAAATCAAATTGCTACTGAATCGTATAGCCGAGGAAGAGAGTCTATCGTCCATCTTTGGAAATGTGTGGTTTATTTTGTCGCTGATGTTAGGGTCCGCAACTGCGGAAACAAGGTTGTACCTCAAAGCAAAAAATAACGGAGGGAAGCGTTCAAGGGTTTATTAAATACACAAATGCACGCGATTGCTGAAAACGGGGGAAAACACAATGTGTCCGTGACAGTAGGTCGACAGGGATCAATAAAATACTAACCTAAGCGGTAGGCAGAGAGCCTATAGGACAACAAAACACAGACAGCGGGATTCTTCCTTCCACCCTTCTCTTGGATTGCCTGGGCTTAAATACAGTCTTGATGAGCTTGAACTGGCTGCAGTTACGATGTCGGGAACGCTCCCACAGGAACAAAACACGATTTGACCAACATTGTGACAGTCGATGCTGACCAAATATTACGTCATGTCCGGGTTATAAAATCGCGCTATCAGACCTCTCCGCACAAAGAGTGCCAGTGGGTAACACGGGACAAGGCTGTGAAAGTGTCCAACCCGTGTCATTCTCAGGACATTTCTACAAGCACAAAAAGCAATGACGCGAGAAAATCCCGCTTTACTTTACATGGGAATTTCCCTGGATACTGTATGTGTGTGAAATGGGCTATATCGTCAACATTCGCAGACCTCTTAATGTTTTTCCCTTATCAAACATTAAACCAAATAATTTTAACGCTACACCAACTACAGTGAACATTTGCACACTATCTACCTTCAAACCACCACATTCACTGCTCACATTAATTATTTTGATATGATGCTAACAGTCGTAGCTGATAAAAATAAGGTAACGACGGAAAATGGACACAAAAAGATATTTAACGCATTTCCTCCACCTAGCATTGTAAGGAATGTTCGGAATTGTTGTGCAGCACCTGTAATTCACATTACAAGGCATACTCATATCGTCATTGACTCCTGCACTCCAGGTCTTTCTCAAAAAATTGGCATATTGTGATAAAGTTCATTATTTTCTGTTAACATAACATGTAAACATTAGACTGTCATATATTTTTCTATATTCATTACACACAACTGAAGTAGGTGAAGCCTTTTATTGTTTTAATATTGATGATTTGGGCAAAAAAGTCAAGAAAAAAAAAAAATCCCTATCTCAAAAAATTAGAATATCATCAAAAGGTACTCTAAAGAACTCGAAACCCCTGCGAAAGATTTCTGAGGCTTTTTAAAAACTCCCAGCCTGGTTCAGTACTCAAAACCCCAATCATGGGCAAGACTGCCGACCTGACTGCTGTCCAGAAGGCCATCATTGACACCCTCAAGCAAGAGGCTAAGACACAGAAAGAAATTTCTGAGCAAATAGGCTGTTCCCAGAGTGCTGTATCAAGGCACCTCAGTGGGAAGGAAAAAGTGTGGCAGGAAATGCTGCGCAACCAGTGGAGGTGACCGCACCCTGACAAAGATTGTGGAGAAGGGCCGATTGCAGACCTTGTGGGACCTGCACAAACAGTGGACTGAGTCTGGAGTACATCATCAGTGCACAGGCGTGTGCTGGAAATGGGCTACAGGTGCCGCAATCCCCAGGTCAAGCCACTTTTGAACCTGAAACAGTGGCAGAAGCGCCTGAACTGTTGCCTGGTATACCAGACTCACCGCTGTTCCAGCGATTGAGTCGGGTGACCGTCAGGCGGATCAAATTCTGAGGGCGGAGCAAGCCCCAGCAAACAGACAACGGAGTGGACCAATCAGCGACGGGCAGACGTGACGTTGTTAAAGCGACAAGTTTATACAACATGGCTAGCACGAGCCATGTTGACTGTTGTCAATGACTTGTGTCGATGTGGTTTTGGTCATTTAAAACTGGTTTTACCGCGGATTGGAACATATTCTCGGCTCTCCCGTTCACCATCTGTGTTGTTGTAGAGACGACTTTCGGCGCGCAAGAGTGACGTTACTCGTTAAGAACACGTCACGCAAATAAACGAATCTGATTGGATGGTATATTTTGTACTTGCTCGAGAGGCCGTTAATGGGCTGGGTCCCAGACTATTTTTCACAGTGTTTGAAAAATACAGGGAGAATAGTCTGGCGGTGCCAGGCAACCTGACCTGGGCTACAGAGAAGCAGCACTGGACTGTTGCTCAGTGGTCCAAAGTACTTTTTTCAGATGAAAGCAAATTTTGCATGTCATTCGGAAATCAAGGTGCCAGAGTTTGGAGGAAGACTGGGGAGAAAGGAAATGCCAAGTCAGTGATGGTCTGGGGTGCCATGTCAGCTGCTGGTTTTGGTCTACTGTGTTTTATCAAGGGCAGGGTCAATGCAGGTAGCTATCAGGAGATTTTAGAGCACTTCATGCTTCCATCTGCTGAAAAGCTTTATGGAGATGAAGATTTCATTTTTCACCACGACCTGGCACCTGCTCACAGTGCCAAAATCACTGGTAAATGGTTTACTGACCATGGCATTACTGTGCTCAATTGGCCTGCCAACTCTCCTGACCTGAACCCCATAGAGAATCTCTGGGATATTGTGAAGAGGAAATTGAGAGACACCAGACCCAACACTGCGGATGAGCTTAAGGCCGCTATCGAAGCATCCTGGGCCTCCATAACACCTCAGCAGTGCCACAGGCTGATTGCCTCCATGCCACGCCGCATTGAAGCAATCATTTCTGCAAAAGGATTCCTGACCAAGTATTGAGTGCATAGCTGATATAATTAATTGAAGGTTGACTTTTTTTGTATTAAAAAACACTTATTTGTATTGGTCGGATGAAATATGCAAATTTTTTTAGATAGAGATTTTTGTTTTTTCTTGACTTTTTTTGCCAAAATCATCTATATTAAAACAATAAAAGGCTTAAACTACATCGGTTGTGTGTAATGTATCTAAAATATATGAAAGTCTAATGTTTATCAGTACATTACAGACAATAATGAACTTTATCACAATATGCTATTTATATATTATATTTTTTTAGAAGGCACCTTTACTAGGAGCTGACGTATGAACTGGAAAAGAACCGTAAATAACGTAATTTTCAAACTATAAGCCGATACTTTTTCCCTTCCTTTTGAATCCCGTGGGTTGTAGTCCACTGCGGCTTATTTGTTGATTTATTTGGGTTAATAGGTAACATTCTATTTGACAGCACCATCATAAGACTGCCACAAACTGCATTTATGTCCAGCTCGGATCTTTTACATCCATTCAAAAGTGAGATAATTTGCCGGATGACACTAAATGACATCTACCATAACCATTCATTAATGTACATGACGGTGTCATGTCATAATTATGACAGTTTTATGATGCCGCTGTCAAATAAAGTGTTACCAGTTACTATCTTTCGGTGTAAATATCCCATAATACAGTAAGGACAGCTGCAGCTTATAGTCCGGTGCGGTTTATCTATGAACAAATGTCGTTTTTGTGTCAAATTTGGTGGGTGGCGGCTTGCACTTGCAGGTGCACTTTATATTCCGAAAATATGGTAAACGCAGGAGCGCGGCTCTAAATAAAAAGTAGATGAATTAAACGGCTAAATTATTTGAAGAGTTCTTAACTGAAATAACACATATGGCGGAAAACACTTAGGTGACTTGAAGTTCCGCTCTGAGACCCCGAATTTGGCCAAATTTCAAAATTGTCTAATATGCATGTGTGATACATCATTGGAAAGCCTAAAATCTCAATTTTCTGGGAGAATATAAATTTTGAACAGGAGGGCATTTTTAAATTTGTTTTATTTTTTTAAACAACAAAACCCTAACTGGAGGCCAGAGCAAACGAGAGCAGAATTAAAGACGCCACGATTTTAACGAGATATTATCGCGTACTTACCTTGTTTCGATCCAAAAACTCCAAATAGCATGTCATCGAGTGTCAAGACACAGATGTGAATGGCCACAGCTGGAATTTTTCGGGATTTTATGGGTGAAACATGGTGATATAACAAGGGTCGCGATGCAGAAATTGCAAATGTCAAGGAGTAATTGAGATTTTCATTTTCATATATTTACCCTTTTAAACGTTTTTTTTTTTCAATGTTTCTTTGTTTGGATTGATTATTTATCATCTAAAATATCAGGGAAAATGCGACAGTAACGAAAAAAAAACAATTAAGTGATAGTTATGAGGTAGATATCCCTGACTTTTTTACAGACGACATTTTTTTCATTGTGACGTAATTTGTTTAAAACTTTAAAATATGCGAGTGAATAATTTTTTAAAGTGTTTTTTTTTCTAAACTAAATATCAGATCAATTAATGATTCTAAGCTAAAAATGACAGACATTTTGAATCATAAATATAATTACTTACCTTCTTTTTATGGCTAGGTTGAAACAAAAGCGGTTGCGCGACGTCTGTAAACGTGGGTTTCCAGAATAAAACGGACAAATAAAAATAGTTCGGAGGCTTAGTGCACCATGAATCTGCTATGCAGCATACAGACATAATGTTCTATCAAATACAACAGTTCTTTTAGCTTAAAATGCAACAGGTTATTTTTACAGAGGGGTGCAAGAGCAGTAACTGCTTTTTCAGTCTCGTCTGTGTTTTCCACCATATACATTATACAACTAGTTCAAATATTCAAGTGAAAAAAAAAAAAAAAAAAAAAAGATTTGCAAATTAATTTTAGAATCCAATCTAATTCCCACCTCCACCTCCTTCCCCATTGTGGTGTTACGTGCAGACACTAACCGCGGTCTGCAGGAGTGTCATTGCAATGCTATGCGCGCCAATTATAATAGTAGACAATCACTCGCGTGCACCTCGCTTCCGTGCGCCCCTAGCAATTTGCCGCCCTGGGCGACCGCCCAACCAGCCCGTGCCAGGAACCGCCACTGGCGACACCTTTAGATAAATCGGGACAACCACTCATGTTCCTTACGCGCTATTTGTAATGTCGTTTAACAAGGTGGTGTCCCCTAGTGTATACAGTAATTGACGAACACACTTTCCTTAACTAGAATCTACCCTGCCTCCCTCCTCATTCCCCCGTCAACCGTGACAAAAATAGCGAATTGAGCGTTCAACTGGAAGTTTGACAGGTACCTCCAGCCCTCAAGCGCACAATTCGCTCATTTTATTTTAAATAAGTCGATTTACGCCACAGTGGCTTCAAAAAGAGACAGCACAGACCACACAGAGAGAGATGAGCGGAGGGGCCAGTAAACACGCATTAAAAGAGGTGGCCTTGTGACCTTTTAAAACACACACTGGAGTAGAAATGCCAACCACATCAAATGAGGCCGCAGGGTGGCACCTCCCTTTGAACCGTGTCGCCGTTCTGCATGTCTGCGGCAGGACGAGGGCTGCCGAGGCATGATGGGTTCCTGCTCTAACCCTGCCATGCGCCTTCCGGGATCACTTTGCCTTCTCTTTGCTTCTTAACGCAGAGATCACACCCTCTTACCTTGCAGATTGAAATGTACCCAGTCAGGTTAGATACTGTTGCCATTGTTGGTTAGACGGAAACTATGTGCGCAAATCCTATTTAACGCCTATATCTGATGTGGTCTATTTACATGGACACACAAGTGATCCATATTTGACCTACACAATCTTTCAATTTTGTTGCTACGTACGTATTCTTTTTGTACAAGTGGCTCAATCCTGTATGGTCTTACTGGTACTTGTATTTCCATTACTGACTTGCTCATCACGATTTAGGCCAGTGCTTCTCAATTATTTTCTGTCATGCCCTCCCAGGAAGATGTAAACGTTTCGCGCGCCCCCAACTCTCTGCCGCCACTGTAAATCTACTGTAGTATCATTTGTATATAAAATTCTTATTATTATAAGTACCGTATTTTTCGGACTATAACTCGCATTTTTTTTCATAGTTGGCTGGGGGTGCGACTTATACTCTGTAGCGACTTATGTGTGAAATTATTAACACATTATTATATCATTTCACATGTTATTTTGGTGTTTTGGAGTGACACTGATGGTTTGGTAAACTTGTTAGCATGTTCTTTATGCTATAGTTATCTGAATAACTCTTAATAGCTATGTTACGTTAACATACCGGCCACGTTCGCCTTTCATTATTCATGCATCATGTTACATTATCATACTGTACACTTATTCAGCATGTTGTTCTCTATTGTCTTTTTATTTTAAATTGCCTTTCAAGATGACATATCTGTTCTATGTGTTGGATTTTATCAAGTAAATTTCCCCCCCAAATTTGACTAATACTCCAGTGCGACTTAAAGCTGTAATGTGAAGTAAGGTTGGCCAACCATGTTTTTGAATAATATCAATGGCTAAACAGTTATAAGCATATTTTCATTATTTTTTTTAACGCAACCCTTCCAGATTCTTTGTTTAACCCATAGCAACGACCTTGACAACGAAAATGCTTTTCTTCGGCAGTCTTCAGAAATCTTCGGAAATTACGTCACAGCGGGAAGTGCGAGGGAAGTCCGCCATAGAACAGTATTGTTTGTTGCATTGCTTCTCGGTAAGATGCCACGGCGGTGTGTGGCGATGTTATGTTCTCACTCAAACGATAAGTTGTATGAGTGGCCAAAGGATAGCAGGGCACGTAAATGGACATCATTCGTTCGCATGAAGCGAATGAATTTCATGCCATCATCGAGTAGTGTTCTCTGCTGCAAACACTTGCTTAACCGGTCTGCTTATGATCAAGGATTTGCCAAAACGTAAGTGTGATTTTTGGATCGATGACTGATGACTTTGTCAAAGCAGAGCTGCCAACTGTTGTGGAATGAACAGTATAAGCTAGCGACGTTAGCCTAAAGTTAACTCGTGGCAATCCCCGATCATAGTTGTTGTTGCGTTCGCTAGGTTAAGCGTGTTTAAATTGTGCGTCATCTACGATCTTGTCCGAAAGGGTTAATCCACTGTCAATCGGGAAAGGGGTGTGGATGTGCACATAAGGTAGATGGCGAGATAGTGTAAAGCGCTTTGAGCGCCTTGAAAGGTGGAAAAGCGCTATATAAGTATAACACCGTTTACCATTTACCATAAGTGGGTCGGCGTCGCGGTAATTCACGGTCACGTTGCAGTAAGAGACACACACCGCCGGTGAGTTTGTGCACATTTATTTGTATTTGTATTATGTATTTCCACCTTCATGCTTCAAGCATTGCATTGCATTTGTACGGTTCGCCGTTTCTTTCACGGTGATCGCTTGATAGCCTTCTAGTTTGTGTTTCGCCGCTTCGCGAGAGCCGCTGACAGGTGACAAGTGTTGCTTTTAATGTCTGCTGGCAGCGAATCAGCGAGCGCGCAGGTCACGCAGTGAATCATGGGAAATGTAGTCTCGGGACAACACTGAAGTGGTGCTTTGTAATCTGTTCGCTTGTGTGAAAAAACTACATTTCCTCACGCCATTAGACGCCACTTTGTTTTCTTATTGTTGCCACAATAAAGTGGAGAAAGCCATCGACGACTGTGATATAGTGCAGGGGTCCCCAACCTTTTTTGCACCACGGACCGGTGTTATTTGGGTCTTTTTTTCACGGACCGGTGTTCTGACAAATGTTGCAACCCATCAAAAATTGCAACGATGCGGTTCTGCGCATGCGCGTAACGGTAAACATAGCCGCAAATGCAGCGATTCCAAAGTAAACAATACAAACCTTCTTGAAAGAAAGGAATATTAACTTACATTTGATCATGGAAGGACTTGTAGAAAAGTTCTCCACAGATACATCCTGCCATGTTAGCTGCACACAACTGCACACCGCTCTCAACTTCGCTTTCGACTTCGCCTTGTCGTTAAGCATTAAGAAGCCCACTTCACAAAGATACGATGTTGGAAATTGTAGCAAGGTGCTCTCGTAGCGATGTCAGGATATTCCGGAATAACTTCAATCCAGAACTTCTGTAGAGTTGTTGTCTCAAATGTACGTTTAATAAGGTCGCCGACTCGCCGTCATTTGCGATTTCTACAAGTTGATCCTCCTGCTGCACAGACATGCTTGAATCACTCAGTTTATTCACAAACGGGTCACAAATCCACTCCTTCGCAGTTCGTGGGTCTTCGAGGTTGTAGGCTCGTCAGGTGCCGTTTTCGCAGTAAAAATATCTCCAAAGACGTCTGTTTTCCAGTCATCTTCGCTCGTGTGGGGGCTAATTATTTCCAGGAACAAATGTGCTGCGCCCGCGGCCTAGTAGTACGTTATTATCAGGGGTGCACATAAGTGGTCCGAATGCGCGCATGCGTACTGGACGTAGACAAACGCGCTGGCCCTCAACGGCTTCCATACGCTTTTGCGTACCGATGGCTGACCACTGTATTTGCGGCGGACACGAGAAAATAACTTCTCAAAATGTCGAAGAGGCAGGCCACACTGAGTAATTACTTCCGTGTTCCCCCACCCCCGTCAAAAGACAGACAGACAGACAGACAACAGAGACGTCACCGGAGCTACCGAAAAAAAGGACTTTTGCTGAAAAGTGGCTACAGGAGGTACCATGGCTAAAAGCAAATGATGCTCGCACGGAAATGCGGGACAAAATGTGCCGTGAGAATCCCAATGTCGCCGATAAGAGCAGCGCATTTTATGTAGGGTCAAAGAATTTCAGCCATCCAAACTTTGAAAAGCACGAAAAAAACAGAGCATGTGGCAATTAAGCAAACTATCGATGTCAAACAGGACCCCACTCACCCTATGGACAAGTGGCGGAATAGGGCGGAATAAAGGTAATGAACAGCGACATGCACTGACAAATGTGTTTTTGCTCGCATTTTACAAAGCTAAACATGCACGTTCAATGAGGTCTTATGAGGAGGACATCCCACTTTTAAAAAGGCTTGGAGTTAATGTGGGAGCGCATAATGCCCTTTATTTTGAATTGGTGCTTTTTATTTCTTTAAATTTCACTTCAAAGTAATGGCATATTGTTGTGCCAGTTGATGTTAATCAAACATTAATTGTTAATATAATTAATTAAAGTTAATTGGCTCTAAATAAAGCTTGTCATAAATTTATCGCATCAGGCGGGTCGGCTCCAGGTCCTCCTCTGAGAACCTGGGCAAAAAATTATGTGCACCCCTGGTTATTATCGAGGACAAGCGCACATAGATATATTATATACATGAACAAGATGTACTGCTAGCGGTCCAATCAATGGATTTCTATGACGACATTCTAACCTATCCCGTAGTATTATATCTAGAGTAGACAGGGATATTGGTGTGTTAAGCAGGGGCACAGGGTTAATTCGGCCAGAATACGGTCGTTATTAAATTATTATTTCTGTGCGGCCCGGTAGCAAATGCGCCTTGGACCGGTAGATGGGGACCCCTGATATAGTGGATATTATTTAGTTGTAATACGGGAGTTCACCAGTAGAGGTTACGCATGTCATTTAGATGTGTTATTGTTTGTGCCTTACTCCTTGACTAAAAGAAAAGTTGTTCAGTCACTTGGCAAGACGTTGAGTAAAGTTGTAAAAGCCAATAAAGGTGTCGTGTGGGTCACTCGGTCAAGATATAACAACGACTCATCTCCTTCTTTCCCCCCAACGTTTTTATATTATTATTTTATATGCATGAGAGCTGCCGGATCTGCCAAAAGGAACATGAAGTCTGATTATTATTTTTTTTAACAATGTCATCAGATAGACAAAAACATAAAATTATGTGCAAATGCCTGCATCTTCAAATCATGAAAATAATAACAGCCTATATCTTACCAACGTTGTAATCTCGAAGGGTCTTGTATCCATTCCATGTCAGGTAGTCTAGGCACATTGTTTGCATCCTGATTAGCGTACCATCTGAGTGGGATAAGTGCGACTTCCCACCTTCCGCTAATGCAGCATGAGCATGAGTGTCTGAAGCACTCCTCTCTATTGTGGTCGCATTACGCATGTAAAAAAAAAAATTGTCCCACAAAAATAAATGAATCACGGCAGTTTGGTGTGACATTGCTTTAGCCGCATGGGTATTTTGAACAACGATCTGCATTTTGAATTTATTTGACTGTTCGATGATATCTGTCAATATATTGGCATGCTAAGATGGGACCATTGACTCGCGCTAGCTTGTCCACTACGGAGCCCTGAAATTAAAAAATAAGTAACGAACTGCACGGAATTTGTTGAAATCAACTCCACCAACTAATTTAACCCCCGCTAACTCAAAGATTATGCCTAATGTCAAAAATTCTGAACTTCCACTTTAAGCATTGAATTAGATCATTTTAAATTTAGCAGGACAGATTTAATTCTAGTATATTTTGTAATAAAAATACATTGCTGATAAATATAGTTTTTCCATGTGCTTATAGAACTCAAATATGTGCCTAATTAATTCAGTTTTGAGTAAAATTACTGTATTATAGTTTAGGGTGACCATATTTTGATTTCCAAATAAGAGGACACTCAGGCCGGCCTCGAGATACTTAAATTTTACTCTAAGTTCACTCAAAGATGCCTACATAACTCTAATATATTTAAACCGTGCCTCCTCCTTCTCGACAGAAAAATTCAGTTTATTAAGAAAAAAAACCCCCGAATTAAATAATGATTAAAAAATGATATCATGCAGACCCATGGAAATGTAGTCCAATCGATACACACGGTAGGCTATGTGCCAACTAAACATTTTTATAAATTACTATCAGGACAATTGTCGTTGACAAATTGTTATTCCCACTCACTCAATTGTTATTCTCATTCAGTGTCCTAGATTGCACGCAAACAATAATTGAAATAAACTGACAAACTATTACATCTGCATTTTTTCAAACGCAGAAGTTCAAAACTACATTTCCCACCATGCCGAGTGCGGCTTAGCTCACTGATAGCTACCCAATTAGCGAGCATCGGGAGCCGAGGCAAAATCAAAGTTTGCTGTAAAAGTTTACAATCGTCGGCAGCGCAACGATGTGACATCAAACAGGATTTTACAGATGACGTCAGTACAATGCTCCGACAGAAGTCAACAGCTGCCATTATATACGTATTTATCGTTAAAAAATTAACAACTGGGCAGGCGCTCTGGGAACACGTCACAGGCAACTAACTGCCTGATCTCTTACAAAACCGTCAACCCAGTAGATGGGGGTACTGCCGTATGATACAAGGGGTAAACTGCCAACAAAAACATGAAGAAGAACTACTCCGTCCTTTTAGGCGGCGCTGCCACCCAGCGGCCGGAGGGATTCTCTTCAAACTGGTCCGTGAAAAATAAAAACCATTTTCATGAATTTATAAAACCCGGCTGGATGACGGGGACACAACGTGAAACGAGGACTTGTCCAGGCAAAAGAGGACATTTGTTCACCCTATTACAGTTATAACAAAAACAAAAACACTTTTTAAATACAAAAAAAAAAAATTAAAGGGTGACTGTTATTGGCCGGCTGGCCCTACCAATGAGATGTCCCTTTTTTATTTTTTTCAGGGAGTTGGCAACCCTTACCTTCGCCAGGTCCACCAAGGTGTTGGCTTGATCATTGAGCTTCCTCTGCTCCATCTTCACACTGCGCAGTCTGGATGACGTAGTAGGATAGTAGTAGTAGTAGTATCAACGTAGTAGTTGAGATGGGAGGGAAAGAGGTGAAAAAAGCCAAAAAGAGTGGAAGGTAGCAGGTTGTTTGGGATTGTGAAAGGGCAAAAGAAAAAAAAAAAAAAGGAGGGACAACACATTTTGTTATCAGCAGCGTTTACTCACTTGTGGAATACAGTCGAAATTAAAAAATGTCACTGCGCATGCATCATAATTACAGGCTTTGAACTTAATATTCATACATACATATATACTAAATGAATATATATGTATAGAAATCCAAGCATCTCCTGGTCTTTCTCAATTCAAACCAAATCATGCAAAAAGAAGGAAGCATATTACATTCGGCTTTTATTGCATAGTTTTCTAGTCCAACGAGATGATGTAGCGTTTGCTTATGTCAGTGAAAGGAGCGTGGCAAAGGAAGGTTGAGTACATTACTATCACTGTTGTTCCATTCTAATAGCTGCAGGAAGTGTTAGCCAAACTTGCCAACTAAGCATCAGATAACTCTTGCAGCTACTGTGGCTAATGTAATGAATTCAATAAAGTGTGACTCATTTCCCTCACTTGCAAACGAGAAAGTAATGCTATTGTGAAATGAAAATTACATTTCAGCTAATATGAACACACAAATCAACAAAACGTTTTACGCTGGACATGTTACTGTTAACGCTAAGTGCTAGACGTTAGCGCGTAGATTAAACCTAAAGCTTTGATTTGTTATTAGACTTGAATGTATTTGTCAGCATAAATGCAATATGCTTCCATTCTGGCGCACCCTTTAAATCCGTTTGAAATCAAAACATTCTCATCAGTCGTCACCCAAAAACAAGGTATTCAAAAAACGACGGCATGCCCATTGTCAATGCTACATCGAGTCCAGTGCCAGGATTCAAATCAAATCAAAACATTTTTTGTTCTGCAGGCGTGCAGTGGCTGTGAGTGGCGCGTACACAATGAAATATGTGTGTATTTGTACACGATGTGTTTTATGTGAATGCCACAGATGAGGCCTGAAATGAGATGTCAAATGTCATTGCTTTGCCTACATTACTTTACATACAGGACTTGTGTTGTGATACACAAGTTGTTGTCGCTGCTGGAGTACCTGACAACATCGTTGTCCCTGACTTGAATAATGTGTCATTGTTGGCAGTGGGGCTATTTGGCCATCACCTGGATGTGTGAGGGGAGGAATTTGCCTGTTCAGCAAATTGCCAGACAAGATGGGATTGAGTGGCATTTATTCATGTGCAAATCACTTCACGAGAGCTGCAAGTGAATGCTCAAATGGGTTTCTGCTTTGGCACTGTGAGGACAAAAATATAGGGACACCTGACCATTTCACTAGCAAGAAGTCAAAATATAGAGATGGACTTTTAACGAGAGAGTGACTGTGGGATATCATTTTACCCACATCCAATACCAAAAAATTATAAGCGGAATAGAAGCAGATTTTTTTTTTTCAAACTGGTCCATCAGTGTGTTTGTGTAAATGAATGCGTAGCACAAAATAAGGTTTGGGACACTGTACCGCGAAAAAAAAAACCTCCACAACAACAAAAACAAACAAATTAACATTAGCGCTACGTAATAGTACAATTTTTTTCTTGTAGTAACAGTTCGACATTTTTTCACGTGTAACAGTATGACTTTTTTCTCGTAGTAACAGTTGGACTTTTTTCTCGTAGTAATAGTATGACATTTCTCTCGTACTATTACAACGAGAATAAAAGTCGTATTATTTCATTGGGCTAATGTAGCTGAATAAAAACTCCTACTTACTTTACGTAGCACTTCGCCTCTGTTAAAATCCAAAGTATTGAAAGAATCTTGTGTTTTAGAATCAGTTTTACGAATAAGCAAAAGGAAATCCGGAAGCACTTTGTTATAACTATCCGGTATAACTAGTTAGTACATCATTATTAAACTGTTAAAAAATGATTTATTGTTGACTTGTTAAGTGTTTGTTAACAGTTTACTGTGGTGTATGGACGTTCAATGCCCCTCATAAATTCAGTTTATCCTGTGTTTTTAGCAAAAAAGGTGTCACAAACTCATTGGTTTGTACTAATATTGTTCTGCCATGTGATGGCTTAGTATGTGTGTTTCTATGCATTAAACAAAATGTTCAACATTTCATCTTTTGTGGGTTTTTTTTTGGTGAAGAACAGCACACAGAAAGGCCTATATTTCAATATCACATCAAATTTTTGTACCTTGAACTTGTTCAAACTAATTACTGTTCTTTAAAGTTTAGTAGATGGTCGGCTAACTTTGAACAACTGATCCATAAAGTACAGAGTGTGAGCTAATATATTAAGTATAGTTATAAGCGTATGTATGTTAGACGTTAGCACTTATTCCTCATTCACTAACAATTAAGAAATGAGTAGTTGCAACTAGAATAACGTCCTAATAACATGAGTAAACTATCAATTGATACTTAATAGGTCATTATTCACTACGCTACCAATAGCTTGTGCATGGTATATTACTAATTTATAAGGTGTGGGTATAAATCATTGACATACAGTTTACAAGTCATTTATTACTCATTAACCATCAGTTTATTTAGGACATATTAACTGTCTATAAGGCATGATTATAAATGCTTAACAAACTGTTAACTGTTAACAAACACTTCACAAATCAACAATAAATCATTTACTAACAGTTTACTAACGATCCATTAACTCGTTATTACGGATAGTTATTATAAAGTGTAAGTGCAAATCCTGCATATTTTGGCTCATCTACATCAAATCCTTATCAATAGAATGATTTATAGGCTACCAACACTTCGTCATAGCTCCCAGCTACGTGGGAGCTTTACGACGTTAAGTGACGTAATAGCGAGTTGGAATTATATTGTGCTTTTCCTGAGCCTATATTTTAGAATCTGCTTCATAGATAAGGAAATCCTTTATCATTTAGCTCATCTACATTCAATTATAATCAATAGATGGCTTTATATTGATGCTTCCTCATAGCTCCCAGATAAGGTACATATACGTAAACTGTGTAGCAGTTCACCCTATGTAATAATACGACTATTTTCTCATAGTACCAGTACAACTTTAATCTCGTAGTACTTTATTTGGCCATAATCCTCCGTCGTACAAATCAGTCATGTAATCAATACCTGAAAAGTCAAGCACAAAACCCTGTAAACTCTAACTCTTTTAGTGTTATTGACGATGAAGGACATCCAATCATGTGGCTCTTTTCATCCTTGAGTTGTGCATTAAAATTAGTTTGTTACTAGTAATATCCATTTTCAACTTCCAGTTCAAAATGGATAGAACGTTTATGGCTCATCAATGGCAGCCAATGAGTTATCATGTTTAATGAGGAATTAAAAAAAAAAAAAAAAAAAAAAAAAAAGCTTCAGATTCTCATTTTGAACCTTCATACTAGATATTGCTTTGTTTGAAAAAAAAAAAAACAACAACCCAACAACAACATATTTTTTGAGATGGGGAGCATAGAAAGGCCCAAAATAAATCATAGTCCTGCCAAATTTAAATTTGAGTCAAAATTAGTCAACTTTTTTCGTAGTCTTTATAATGGCATTGCTGGTTGTTCTGTATTGGTAAAAATGTCATTGGCATAAACAACTTTTTGAATAGAACAATCCGCTAATATGTGTTAAATAAATAGTGGGCGTGCACAATGATTCTGTTGATGCAGGTTAATATAGCCTTAAGGAACAGCTATATTAATCATGGGCAAACATAGTACATGACGTTGGAGATGAGTATGAACCGCTAGCAAACAAAGCTCAAGCTCATTCTCTGCATTCTTGTTTTTTCCCCCCTCACACGCCACCAGTATTGGCACCAGTGGCAAAACGTGAACACTCATTTTTTTGTTCGATATAATTCAAGAGTATGGCAAGAGAAGTCAATGGCACACCGACTTCAGTGAAACCAAAAACAATTCCGGCATATTTTTTTGGTTTGTGTTGGTTCTTATTTGGGCAACACACACTTTGTTCATGCATGTCAAAGGCAGACATGGAGGAGAGAGGAGGATGTTGAGGAGACAGAAGGAAGATACATAGAAGACTCAACTTACTTCTGAGCTCTGCGGTGATAGAGCAAAACAAAGACAGAACACAGTACAGTTTTAACCCCACCACAATTACGAAACCACTGATACCTTCACACTTCTCACTGTAAGCACAAGGTCAAAGGGGGTTGCTGGGAAAAGGGAACAGAGGAAGGGGGTTGGGAGGACCATTACACTACATCGTGGTGTGTTTGTGGATGTGCCTGACAGTTACAGGAACTTAAGATCATCCCTACAACTATTTGTAACACAGCTTGAACAGTTTCTACCACTACAATAAGTATCATACAGATTTCAACAATGAGTGATCGTCATTTGGCAGGTTCTGGCGAACAATAATCTTTCATAATACGAATGCAGGACTTACTGGTGAATGGCTTGGAGAAACTTGCGTTGGTGTTTCCGCACCTTGGCGTGATCAATCTTTTTGACCAACTTGGTGTGTTTGTAGATGAGCCATGTTTCCCTGAGTACATTGGCAGCTGTGTTCTTTACCTGGCAAGCAAAGAAACATTTAAAATGAGAAGATGCAAGTGATATTAATCCATTTAATCTTTTTCTTGAGCGCTTGTCCTCATTAGGGTACCACGTGAGCAAAATCCATTTGCCAGCCATTGTACTTTTTTTTGTTTCGTTTGTTTTTTGTTTTTTAGGACCAACAAAATATTGTGATTAAGATGAGAAACTTTGATTTAACCTTCATCCATTTCTTCATTAAAGAGCAGGAGAAAATAGGTTGGTTTGATAAACAATATAATCATTTTCACCATGAATCTCTTGTGGGGACTCAAAGTGGACTGAGTTCTTATCTGAAATGGTGCATCACTGCCTTTCTGAGCTAATTCAACATCAGGCATTATAAACAGGACTATGAGTATACAGTGATCCCTCGTTTTTCACGGTTAACGGTGACCCCTTTCCCCCACGAAAATTGGCGAAGTAGATTTATTTATTATTTATTCATTTATTTTTGGACGTGTTCAATGTATTTATTCAGCCCCAAAGTATAATTGAAAAAAAAAAAAAAAAAAAAAAACCTAAACTTATATCTATACATATGTGTATATTTTAATAAATGGTTTTTAATCACTGCAGATGTACAAATTATGATATAAATGAGAGATATATATAAAGTAAACAATGATTTGTACATGTATACATGCAGATATCCTAACATTTTTAAATAAAACACTATATATATATATATATATATATATATATATATATATATATATATATATATATATATATATATTAGGGCTGTCAAACGATTAAAATTTTTAATCGAGTTAATTACAGCTTAAAAATTAATTAATCGTAATTAATCGCAATTCAAACCATCTATAAAATATGCCATATTTTTCTGTAAATTATATATATATATATTCTGTAAAATAAATTGTTGGAATGGAAAGATAAGACACAAGATGGATATATACATCCAACATACGGTACATAAGGACTGTAGTGGGCATTTCACTCTACTGTCATTTAAATCTGTCTATGCTGTCCTCACTCCGAAGCGTCTACTTTTTCATAAGCTAGACAGCTAGTGAACGACGCCTTAATAATCAGACTTTTCTTTTTCATCTGATTTATTAATAAAATGGCCTCAAACCATTGTCCTCTTTAGACCGTCGTAAAACTACAAAAAAAGTACACAAGCATTGCATTAGCAACAACGTTAGCTTAGCACGCTATACAGGTTCACTGAACATAAACAAAAAGCGTCTCATACAAAAAATATAACATTTCGCTTACTAACATAATATGTACATTCTTTACAACAACCATACTTACGGACAAATCTTGTCCAAGGATCATATAAGCACAACATTACAACGTAGACATCAGCCCGAGACGTCGTGCAGCCATATTGAACTGGCAAGAAGACAATAAACCATGTCGCAAAGCGACCACAAGAGTTCGCTGTTAGACAGCACAAAAAGCCTTGCTGTAAAACTTACCAAAAGGCAGAATACTGTCTGAGCGGGACATGTGCGTTAATTGCTTCAAATATTTTAATGTGATTAATTAAAAATTTTAATTACCGCGCGTTAACGCGATAACTTTGACAGCCCTAATATATGTATATATATATATATATATATATATATATATATATATATATATATATATATATATATATATATATATACTGTATATATATATACACATATATATGCAGTGGGGAGAACAAGTATTTGATACACAGTCAATGGGAAAACCCATTGGCAGTGTATCAAATACTTGTTCTCCCCACTGTATATATATATATATTTTTTTTTAATTGAAAAAAATCTACGATAGACTGAAAGCATGACATTTGAAGCGCAGTATAGCGAGGGATCACTGTATTTGGGTTTTTGAAGCTGTTTGCATGGTCTTGTGTAATCAGGTTACTGCCAAACCCACTTTCATGGGGGTTTGGAGGGTGCAGGGGTGTGTCATATTTGATTGCAATGATTGTCTTTTATAAAAGAATACATTTTTTAAAATTGTTTTAACATATTAATGTAATGTAGGGATGTTCCAATCACATATTTTTGCACCAGAGTTCGAGTCACCTGATTTATGGAATCTGCCGATACCAAGTCCTGATCCAAAAAGTATGTTTTCTTTTTTTGAACAAAAGTTCCGAACGTGTTACTGTTCCGACCGTGCCGCTTTCATAATTATTTTTAAACAATATTAACGTGGAAAAATACTTGTCTTTATTAAATGCTTCATTGAGTGAGTCCGCTCAAATCCACTCACACTTTGACGCTCACGCTGCTGAGAACAGCTAGCCTGGTACACCATACTCACCGCTGTTCCAGCTATAGACCCTACCGTACCTATTGTATCCGGCCGCCATATTGTCCGTATTTTTTAGACCTATTCCCATTGTTATCAATTAGTTGTGCAAGTTATAGAGCAATTCATGGAAGCCCCGGTGTTATCTGACGCCGTAAACTCATTGGATGCGTTGCATAAAAGGCGTTATGTGGAAAAGCTTCAGTTTATCCATTCGCCAGATCCATATTTGATGCCTAAATCGATGTTTTTCGACCCGCTGTCTTCGCCGTCTTTGCCTGACCCTGATATTTACAACTATCTTGTCCACACAAAATCAGCCTATTCTCACGAAAGTTTGAAAAACTTTAAGAGCTTGGAGGCTTATAAATGCTACGTTGCTGGTTGGGTGAAACAGGTCCTCGTACATGAAAATTCGGCAGGAATCTTGTGCCCGGGAAGGTGAGTTACGAAATTTTCAATTCAAAATCTTTTGTTCTTGCTAACATCCACTGTCAAGTCTAATGTATTTCATGTCATTTGTCAATGGAGCTAGGGGTTTTAATGTTTATATAGTTTAGCGATAGAACTCTCACTACATACATATATAATATGTAATAAATATGAAGTGCGATAGCACTACTCCAGATTGTCCCTAGTTGAATGTATTTTTTTGGCTTTTGACCTCAATAGTGAAATTGTAAATTAATTGTATGACAACTGTCTTATTATCCCCTTATAATTATATATTTTCTGGTAGTTAATTCACAACGTCTGAGTGTATGTTGTTGGCGATTAGCCTAGCAATGATCTTAATTGTGGTTGTCAGCCCAAAACCCTCTAAATATATATTAAATGCATCTTACAGATATAAAATGACTACTACATAAACTGTGGTAGTCGTTTGGAGCCCAGTTTTCTCGTCGAATTGCAGCAGTCAATCTCGGAATCTCTCGGAATACGGTAAAACTTCAAGTCTCTCCGTCTATCTCAGGGGTCCCCAAACTACGGCCCGCGGGCCGGATACGGCCCGCAGCCACATTTGGTCCGGCCCCCTGAACAACAACAAAAAAAAATTGTAAAAAATAAAATAAAAAAAATAAAAAAAAAATTTTTATTTTATTTTATTATTTTTTTTTTTTTCAATAGAGTTATTTATGTCCTGGCTTTTTTCTGTGAAGAACTGAGCAATGGTTATTTGGTTATTATCTATTTAATTAATACAGTATTATTATATTATATTATATTACATGATATTATATTATATTATATTATATTATATTATATTATATTATATTATATTATATTATATTATATTATATTATATTATATTATATTATATTCAGGGGTGCACATAAGTGGTCCGCACATGCGTACTGGACGTAGACAAACGCGCTGGCCCTCAACGGCTTCCATACGCTTTTGCGCACCGATGGCTGACCACTCTATTTGCGGCGGACACGAGAAAATAACTTCTCAAAATGTCGATGAGGCAGGCCACACTGAGTAATTACTTCCGTGTTCCCCCACCCTTGTCAAAAGACAGACAGACGACAGAGACTTCACCGGAGCTACCGAAAAAAAGGACTTTTGCTGAAAAGTGGCTACAGGAGGTACCATGGCTAGAAGCGAATGATGCTCGCACGGAAATGCGGTACAAAATGTGCCGTGAGAATCCCAATGTCGCCGATTAGAGCAACGCATTTTATGTAGGGTCAAAGAATTTCAGCCATCCAAACTTTGAAAAGCACGAAAAAAACAGAGAGCATGTGGCAATTAAGCAAACTATCAATGTCAAACAGGACCCCACTCGCCCTATGGACATGTGGTGGAATAGGGCGGAATAAAGGTAATGAACAGCGACATGCACTGACAAACGTGTTTTTGCTCGCATTTTACAAAGCTAAACATGCACGTTCAATGAGGTCTTATGAGGAGGACATCCCACTTTTAAAAAGGCTTGGAGTTAATGTGGGAGCCGCATAATGCCCTTTATTTTGAATTGGTGCTTTTATGTTTATTTCTTTACATTTCACTTCAAAGTAATGGCAATTTTGTTGTGCCAGTTGATGTTAATCAAGCATTAACTGTTAATATAATTAATCAAAGTTAATTGGCTCTAAGTAAAGCTTGTCATAAATTTATCGCATCAGGTGGGTCGGCTCTCAAGCTCAATGAGGACCAAGTCACATCTCCAGGTCCTCCTCTGAGAACCTGGGCAAAAAAATTATGTGCACCCCTGATTATATTGTATGATATGATATGATATGATATGATATGATATGATATGATATGATATGATATGATATGATATGATATTATATTATATTATATTATATTAAGGGCTGTCAAAGTTATCGCGTTAACGAGCGGTAATTAATTTTTTTCTTTAATCACGTTAAAATATTTGACGCAATTAACGCATATGCCCCGCTCAAACAGATTAAAATGACAGCAGTGTCATGTCCACTTGTTACTTGTGTTTTTTGTCTCCCTCTGCTGGCGCTTGGGTGCGATTGATTTTATGCACCATGAGCATTGTGTAATTCTTGACATCAACAATGGTGAGCTACTAGTTAATTTTTTTGATTGAAAATTTTACCAATTTTATTAAAACGAAAACATTAAGAGGGGTTTTAACATAAAATTTCTATAATTTGTACTAAAATCTATCTTTTAAGAACTACAAGTCTTTCTATCCAGGGATTGCTTTGACAGAATATTAATGTTAATGCCATCTTGTTGATTTATTGTTATAATAAACAAATACAGTACTTATGTACAGTATGTTGAATGTATATATCCGTCTTGTGTCTTATCTTTCCATTTCAACAATAATTTACAGAAAAATAAGGCATATTTTAGAGATGTTTGAATTGCGATTAATTACGATTAATTTTTAAGCTGTGATTAACTCGCTTAAAAATTTTAATCGTTTGACAGCCCTAATTATATTATATTATATTATATTATACTATATTATATTATATCATTTTTATTTTATTTACTTTGGTTCCGTGAAGAATCCAGAAAGGGTTATTTGATTGTGGCTTTCTGAAAAACAATACATTTTTACATTTAGGCACTCCTGCAATCGTCACACTTTTTCTGTTACAAACTGACCCCGGCCCCTCATCAGAGAAGAGAAGGGTTATGTGGCCCTCACAGGAAAAAGTTTGGGGACCCCTGGTCTATCTTCTCGGTTTTTGCAACCGACCGCCACACACGACTTCGCCATTTTGATTATTAATGTTAACGAGCAGAAAAACACGCCATAATAGCAGGAATTTACGAAGCGCTAATGCATTAACATGACGAGTATACGGACAACATGGCGCGGCGGCGTGGCTGTGACGTCACGTGAGTAGGGTCTATACAGTCTGGTGACCAATGAGCGGATCAAATTTCCAGGGCAGAGCAAGCCACAGCAAACAGACAGCGGAGTGGACCAATCAGCTACGGGCAGACGTGACGTTGGTAAAGTGACAACTCGGGCGGTGCGAGCTAAGAACGGAGATATTTATTTAACATGGCTAGCCCGAGACAGACTGTTGTCAGTGACTTGTATTGATGTGTTTTTGGTAATTAAAAACTGATTTTACCATGGATTGGAACATATTCTCGGCTCTTCTGTTCGCCATCTGTGTTGTTGTGGAGACGACTTCCGACGCGGAAGAGTGACGTTGCTCGTTAAGAACACGTCACGCAATAAACAAATCTGATTGGACGGATGATTTCGTACTGGCTCGAGAGGCCGTTAAGGAAGTGGGTCCCAAACTATTCTCACAGTGTATGAAAAATACAGGGAGAACAGTCTGGCCGTGCCAGGCAAGAGAACAGCCTCTCACTTACACAATGACCCCGGTTATACACCAGGCCAGGCGGTGCGTCAACGTTGGCGTTAACACAGTAAAACGCGGCCAATGGTGTCAAGCAGCGAGTACAGAACAGTTGCAGAGCTGCTGCGTTTCAGAAGCGTCCCAGAAGCAGTTAAACGCGTCGCACCCGAAACAACGGCAGAGTATCATTTGTCACGAGACACAACCATTCTGTGTCCATTAAAGTTATCAAACTTGGTAGGATCCGGCAGACCGGAAGTCACGTGTGTAAAATACTGTACAATTTTCAAAATAATATGCAAAGTAATTTCTGTGTGACGCTTTAACTTGAGAAAATTCCTCAATAAAGCTTTTTGGAACCTTTCATAAGAAAAAAAATGATTAATTCAGGCATTTCACTTGTAAAATGCATGTTAAAATATTTCTTTGTCATCGCAATAGTTATTCTCTTTAGCACAGGACTGTATGTATGTGCAGTTAATAAATAATTAATTATTTTTTTCGTCTTTCAGTAAGACCAACACACAGGTTCTGAAAAGCAAATGGTTGTTGTATTGCTATCTTTAAATACCCACTACTCTCAGAGTCTCGCGCAATCTTGCAATCCTCGCGTGAATCGATTGAGCCAAACCACAGACGCTCTGCTCTTAAAACGCATCCTGTCGTGCCATGCGTTGACGCGCCTGGTGTAAAACCGGGGTGAGTTGCCACGGCACACTTATGCAAGTTTAACGATGATTGACACATTTGTGCCTTTGATCGGAGAGCTCCCAAGCCTCTCTGGCAAAATCAAAGTAACAAACCTGTCAATCATTGTTAACTTTAAGTACCAAACGCAAGCTGGACAGTTTGGATGCACTGCTTAGCAGGAGTAAGGGTGAGAGGCTGTGGTGCTATACGAGCATTAGGCAGAAAAACGCTACTCAGGTAGAAAACTCGGGTGAAAAGAGTTTTCACCCGATTCCGATCCTCTGAAAAATGGCGCTGACACAATTTATAATACAATATACAAAAATTTAATATACAATTTTTAGGCGTATTATTTTAATCATTCACTGCCATTGACGGCAATAGACACCCAATCCTCCCAGAAAAATGGATTGGACGTCTATTGTGGTCAATGGCACCAAAATGTGGTTATTCATTGTGTGTTAGGGTTCAATTAAATTGAATAATAACTGCTGGTTGCATACTCACTCGTTTGCAGAGTTGTGTATCCATCATGAAGTTGTGGACATGCTTCTCTGCCTTGGTCAGCTCCAGCTTCCTGGCCACCACTGCAACCACAAGTGCAGTGCAACCAGCTCCCTGTATAGCCAAAAACATGGTTAGACTCAAAATAGTATAGTTTAAAAAATTCAGTTCAAAATAGTAAAGTTTGGTTCTTAACGTGCGCTATTTATTTTGTGTTTATTCTTCAGGAACCCCAATGAGCATCACGGAGTGGACGAAGTTGTAAGGCGATTTCGCTGTTGAGGCTTTTTTTCGAGCGTCGCAACGCAACATGCATTCCGTAGACATTTCAATCTTGCCCCCCATGGTCGTGCTCCTAGCCAGCAGTCGATTGTTTCATGGGAACAAAACTTCAGGGAAATGGGTGATGTAAAGAAAAAAAAAAACCTGGGCTCCCAAAGCGCCTCACGTGCATTTTCACGACCAATAAAATTGTGTGAATTAAGTTCCTGCACCGAAGTTAATTTGTAGGGAAGAAATTTCAATTCTTCATGGAGGATTCATCTCACAGAACGAGCAGTCAACCCAAGAGCAGATGCGTGTTTGCGGGCAGACCGTCGAGGAGATCTCAAAACAGATTGTCTCACCGGGTCAATATTTTGGGGTGCCCTTGCTATTCGTAGGAGGCCAGGTTTCTGTTTTTTTACATAACCAGTTTCCCTGAAGTTGTTTACCCATGAAAAAATTAACGGTCGGCCAGGAACACAACCACGGGGGGCAACATTGAAATGTTTACAGAATGCACGTTGTGTTGCGACGATTGAGCGACCACATGAAAAAAAAGCCTCAACAGCGAAAGCGCGTTCCAACTTCGTCCACTCCATGATACTCATTGGGGTTCTGGAAAAATAAAGACAAAATAAATAATGTAAGTTAAGAACCAAACTTTAAGCTCCACCCTCTAAAATAAGTCCATCCCTACCATCCTCAGAGCAACCATCGCTTCAGGGCGCCAAATTTAAATAAGCAAGATGCTCTGCCCCACCCTGTACTATAAATGCAGGATTGCAGGTATTTTTAATATTTAATAAAAATCCGTGTCAACCTAACATTTTTGTTTTTATATATTTTTTTTTTCCAGAGACACGATGGAGTGGATTACAACCCCAATTTATTTTAATGAGAAAATAATTAATGTATAAGCGGCTTTTGAAAAGGGGAACCTACCATAATCCCTGTAAGCAGACACACGCCTTTCCCACAGTACGTGTGCGGTACCATGTCCCCGTAGCCGATGGAGAGGAAGGTAATTGAGATGAGCCACATGGCTCCCAGAAAGTTACTGGTCACTTGCTGTTTGTCATGATACCTGAAGTAAGAAAGACGAGCAGAGGTAGAAGATACACAGTGAGTAAGACGGCACGCAGTTTGGGAAAGAAGCATGCTCAGTAAACGTGTGCTGGGAGGGGAGTAGTGGGGATCTTGTGGTTCTCTGGAAAATGTTAAAACATGGATGAAAAGTAATAAAGATGTCAGTTTGATGGATTATTTTCTTTTTAAGTCTGGCTTTACCAATACCGATTCAAATATCAGTTACACAGGTATGTAAAAGTATCTGAACTTTTTGGAATTTCTCATATTTTTGCATAAAATCACCATCGAATGTGACCTGATTTTTGTCAAAATCGCACAGATGAAAAAACAGTGTCTGCGTTAACTAAAACCACCCCGACCATTTATAGGTTTTCATATTTTAATAGCGATAGTATGCAAACAATGACAGAAGGGGGTAAAATAAGTAAGTGAACCATCACATTTAATATTTTGTAGCACCCCCAATGGCAAAAATAACTTCAACCAGACGCTTCCTGTAGCTGCAGATCAGTCCGGCACATCGATCAGGAATAATCTTGGACCATTCTTCTTGACAAAACTGCTGTAGTTCAGTCAGATTCCAAGGATGTCTGGCAAGAATAGCTGTCATTAGATCATGCAACAGCATCTAAATGGGGTTCAAGTCTGGACCTTGACTTGGCCACTCCAGAACGTGTAACTTGTTCTTCTGAAACTATTCTGAAGTTGATTTACTTCTGTTTTTTAGATCATTGTCTTGTTGCAGCATCCACCTTCTTTTTATCTTCAACTGTCTGACAGATGGCCTCGGCTTTTCTTGCAAAACATCCTGATCAACTTTTGAATTCGTTCTTCTATTAATGATTGCAAGTTGTACATTCTCTGAGGCAGCAAACAGCCCCAAATCATGATGCTCCCTCCACCATGCTTGACGGTGGGGATGAGGTGTTGATGTTGGTGAGCTGTTCCATTCTTCCTCCATACATGATGTTGGGTGTGTTACTCCCAAACGATTCAACTTTGGATTAATCAGTCCACAAAGTATTGTGTCGAAACGTCTGCGGAGTGGCCAAGTGCCTTTTTGCGAACATTAAACGAGCAACAATTTATTTATTTATTTTTTTTTTAGATAGCAGTGGCTTCCTCCGTAGAGTACTCCAATGAACACCAATTTTTGCCATAGTTTTACATTTAGTTGATGTCTGCACAGAGATATTGGACTGTGCCAGTGATTTCTGTAAGTCTTTAGCAGACACTCTAGGGTTCTTTTTTTTACCTCTCTGAGTATTCTGCGCTGAACTCTTGGCGTCATCTTTGGTGGACGGCCACTCCTTGGGAGAGAAGCAACAGTGCCAAACTCTCTCCATTTGTAGACAACTTCTCTGACTGTTGATTGATGAACATCCAGACTTTTAGAGATGGTTTTGTATCCTTTCCCAGCTTTACAAAAAGCAACAATCCTTGATCGCAGGTCTTCAGACAGCTCTTTTGATCGAGCCATGATGAACATCAGACAATGCTTCTCATCAAGACAATTCTTACCCGGTGTGTGTTTTAAAGTGGGCAGGGCAGCTTTAAACCAATCATCAGTGATTGGGCCCACACCTGACTTAAATATTTGGGTAAAAATTGGTTTCCATTGCTTTTTAAGTCTCCTTAGGCAGAGGGTTCACTTACTTATTTTTTCCCCCTTCTGTCAGTGTTTGCCCTGTTTACTTTTCTCATTAAAATATGAAAACCTATAAATGTTTGGGTGATTTTAGTTGAAGCAGACACTGTTTTTTTCATCTGTGCGATTTTAAAGAAGATCAGATCACATTTGATGGTAATTTTATGCAGAAATGTGAGAAATTCCAAAAGGTTCAGTTACTTTTTCATACCAATGTATTGTGATGCTGAAATACCTTGCGGGTTGGAACTCGTTGGTGACGTATGACGTCCAGTCCATTTGAACTGGGAGGGCTGGCAGCGATCATTTACTGCTCCTCTTCCAGTTCAAATGGATTGGACGTCGATCACCGTCAATGGCAGCCAAGTTAAATTCCATTATTTTCAGTGATGTTTGTTTTATTTTCCTTTTTTCTATGTTTTGTTTTTCTTTGCATGTTATGTTGCAGATCCAAGTTTAAGCCTTAAAAGATACATTTTTTTTTGTTTTTGTTCCAAAAGCACAAAGATGTTTATTCATACTATCAACCGATTACGTGATTTGAATCATTTGTGGATTTCCTAGGATGTGCTATGTGACATCCCAGAGCTGAAAATGGACAGTTTCCGATTTCGAAACTAATGACGATGACAAAGAATGCTGCTGTGGGAAGATGAAAACCACAGGTCAATCTGGATTTGAACATGACAACCGAACATAATGTGATGTCAGTTTTTCCCAAAATATATGTACTTGTGCATTCAATTAACAGCTGCCAAATTCACGCTTTTGTTATCAATCTCCCCCATAAGGGTTTATGCTGCCCCCAGCAAGGTTTGAAAATGGAAATGATCACTCCTAATTATGTTGCCTGCTGAAAATAGATGACAGCCATGCTTGAATTGACAATCCAAAGACCCACTGTGAAGATGCAAAGATATTTCAGGAAAAGACACACCGTACAAAGCTTTATTGATGACATTGCCGTACCTTTTACTCTGGCAAATCTGACTAATCCACCCATCCCCATTCATCTCGGTTGATTATTCCCAATGGGCTGTCTAGGAGGAGATACTGTACAATTCAATTTGGGAGAGGAATCAAATATTCATGAAACACTTTGGGACAACGGCTAGCTGACATCCTCCTGACAAGACAATGTATGTCAATCTAATTTCTCGGGATTTGCCTGAAGATGTTCTAAAGGGAATTTGGTTCAGGCTGATAATGAATTGCAAATTCAAACTACGGCAGCGACTCACCACGTGCGCTCAAAATGGTTCCAATAATTAGCCCCACTCCCACTTCCTTTAATTAGTACACATGACAAGTACAGATTGGGAATACAGTGTTACCTCTACATAAGAATTTAATTTGTTCCAGGACCTGGTTTGTAAGTCGAAATGGTTGTATGTCGAGCGTGATTTTCCCGTTAGAATACACTATAATTCGATTAATTCCTTCCACAGCCTAAAAACCTACACTAAATCGTTAATAAATACTGCTGGTACAATTACAAATAGCAATTACACATAGCAAAACAAATAAATTAAAACTACAAAGTGGAATAATAATAATTATTATATCACAAATTGGGTTCTAATGTGGCGGTTGTATTTTGCATGCTGTTCCTGAACGTACCGGGTGACTGACGACAGAGTGAGAGAGGTTACTTTCTCTTTTCATATTGTAGTTTGCGTCGGCTACGTGTTGCACAAGTTCTGAAATAAATGATGAAAAACCTGACGAAGCTGGCGATTTCTTTGCTGATGTCACACTAATAATAATTGTCATCTTAACTTATAGAGACAGGCGAACGGAGGTCTTAGGCGGACCGTCGAGATCGTAGACATATTCCGGCCGTATTGTCGAGCCAACTCACTGGCACGCACACAACGCTCATATTTGTCCATCATTTCCATCTTAATTTCAATGGTAAGTGTCACCATTCTCATTTTTTACCACCTGCAGTAACCTTCTTGAGACCCATATTGATTTCCGTCTTGCAGGAAAACAATGAAATTGCGACGCTGTCATAACTCGTCGGATTTCAAGCGTGTCGTCATATGTCGAAACAAATGATGAGTCAAATTTGAAGTCGGATGTCGAAAGGATTATATGTCGATGTGATCAAATGCTGAGGAACCACTGTACTTTGCACCAATCTACAGTCTGGGACATAAATAGTGGGACACTGAGTCAATTTTAATTTTTGGGGGTCTAGTAGCATCACAATAAATTCATTCATTCATCTTCTGAACCTCTTATGCTCACGAGGGTCGCGGGGCTGCTGGAGCCTATCCCAGCTAACAACGGGCAGGAGGCAGGGTACACCCTGAACTGCTTGCCAGCCAGTCGCAAGGCAGATAGTCAAACAACCATTCACGTACATACTCACACCTACTGAAAATTTGGAGTGTCACAATAAATTTGGAATTAATTTTACATGCAGACTTTCAGGCAGAGATTGGTATAAAAATGACAATCATTTTTTTAAGGGCCTCACTTTTCTTAAGAGCCTAAAAGTACTGAAACAATTGGCTGCCTGCTCAGCTCTTCCATGGCCAGTTGGAAATACAGTATATAAACTGCCAGAGGTGGGTAGCAACGCGTTACATTTACTGAAGTAACTTTCTGAGAAAATGTACTTCTAAGAGTAGTTTTACTAAGCCATACTTTTTACTTTTACTTGAGTGTCTTTGTAAAGAAAGGCTACTCTTACTCCACTACTTTGGCTAGACTCGTCGTTATATTTTTCATCTTTAATCTACATATTAGATTTTACTTTTTTTTTTTTGCCAGAGATGCCAACAGTGGCTCTACCAATTTCACCAATGAGATGTCGCAACAATAATCAGATGACTCCATTATACCAATCAGACTCAAGCTTGCCGTTCCATGATTACGCCAGCCTGTTCAATCAAGTGGCGTCTTTAAAGCACTGTAAAAAATTAAGAATTTGACATCGAGCACTGCCGTCAAAATGATTCGAAAGTGTGGATTTTAACCTCTCTCCCAATTTTTATTTGGCACCGACTGACCACGGAAAACCGGAGCTATGATCCTTTTAGTTTCATAATGGGAAATGTTTTCTTTACTCCACAGAGGGCACTCGTGCTCTTTGGACAAATAATGCTTGATATCTGTCGATTTTTTGTCTTGCCGGAAATCAAGGATTTTTTTTTTTTCTTAGGGTTTATGTGGTTATGTAATAGGTTGTAGTACAGTATGATAATAACATATAGATAACTTTGTGCTACGAAAAAAATTTCATTGTTAAAAAAAACCCCAAAAAAACATCGTAAGCAGTTACTCACAATGTTACTCATTACTTAAGTACCGTATTGGCCCCTTTATAAGACGGCCCTGATTATAGGACGACCCCCTCTTTTTCAAGACTCAAGTTTGAAAAAAGACTTTTTGAACTCCAAATTATTTTTTATACAGAAAATAATTACAGTACATCCGAAACAAATGATTATAACAATATATTTGAGAGAAAAAGCATGTTATTTTGCCTCATTCAAATGTTAATATCTGAACATTTAAATATGTAAACTAAAGTACAATCACATTCGTAAATGAATGGCTTCTGTTTTTTGAAATGTAAATAAACCAATCTATTGTGATAAAACAACAAAATTGCAATAACTGCATTAACCATCAAAGTGAAGTCTAAGTGTAACTGTATTCATGAAACAAATCTGAATAAGGAAAAACATTGCAATAATGCAAACTGGTTAACGTGAGAGTAGCTGAGATCTGTCATAACAGAACATCGCTTCAATGATATCTGGCGCCATCTAGCGTCGGGAATAGGTATAATGTCTAGACCGCGAATATAAGACGACCCCCTCTTTTTCAGTATTATTTCAATGCAAAAAATACCGTCTTATATTCGGGCCAATACGGTATTCTTTTCACCAAATACTATTTTGCTTGTACTTGAGTACATTTCTTGAATGACTATTTTTACATTTACTTGAGTAAAACATTTTGAAGTAACGCTACTCTTACTTGAATAAAATATTTGGCTACTCTACCCACCTCTGATGACTGTCAATGGAACTGGAGTCCTTGTATTCATCAAGAATCTGACTGCTGACAGTAAAGATTAACCTGAGCATACCACAGTGGTTTTAAGGCAAAAAAGTAGAATGTTTGCTAAATCCAAGTCAATACCCTGATCTGAATCTGATTGAGCTTTCATTTTTACTTCCTGAAGACAAAACTGAAGGTAGAGCCAGTCCAAAAACAAACAGGAATTGGATTTAAACATTCTAAAAGTTATGTGATATTTATGGACATTTTCTTGCTCCTCCCAGTCAACTCATTGATCAGGTAACAAGCTTCTGATAAGATATTCGCAACATGTCCCCTCGCGTGTTTGCTTCAAAATGAGAAGTGAGCACAAAAGCGCAGCTCATGGAATTCAAACTTCATTGATGACATGCAAAGAAGCAGTCAGTGCAAATTCATGCAAGAGTAAAATATGATGTTCGCATCCTGCATGCTTCAGAAGGAGTATATTGAGAGCAGGTGGGGAAATACTGCGGTATTACCACATGGAAACGGGTAGTATGTCGTCTCAGATAGATCATTTGTAAACAGTGGCGCAGTATTGGATGTGCTCATTGAGTTTGACACCGCTGTCTCTTTTACCTGCATCTAAACATTTCACCAGCTGCCCTTTGATAGCTGCCAGGGGGCTTAACTTGATCGCTAGTATGCTCATTTCATTCATCGAGCTGAGCGGGAGTCAAAGCAAATGTAGTCTAATGCAGGAAGGAAAAGCACGTACAGTGGAAGCTCTAAAGTAGAAATTCTCATGATGACTCTGCACTGAGTGATCATGGACGTCCAATCCATTTGAACTGGAAGAGGTTGGCATCACTGCGAATCCTCCCAATTCAAATGAATTGGACGTCTATCGTCATCAATGGCAGCCAATGAGTTAAGCATCTGAAACTCACTTGTATCTACAAATTTTGGTTCTTGTCAAAACTAAAAAAAGCGATACTTCATAACTTAGGAAAATTATTATAGTTGTGTACTGTAGTATTTCATCAGCTGATTTATTGGGGATGTGATTCATTTAAATATTATGGGGGGGGGGGGGGGGGGGGTCTACTTTAGATTGTTATTGTGGGCCATAAACCGAGTTTATTTCTCCTTTTTTGTCATTTTAATTTTATAAATTCTGTTTTACAAAATGTTATTAATAAATGTATTACATTATCAAAGTACAACAACAATAATATGAATGATAATCATATAAAATTTAAGTTTTGAAAATTATTAACAATATCATACTCGCGTTTGATTGGCCAATTATTTCACTTTAAGAATGTAATCAATATTAGTGTTTCTTAAAATGTTGCCTGTACAGTTACCACTGTTTTGTTAACCCTTTGACGTCCAAATTTAAGAACAATCTAATTGAGAAAATTAATTAAAACACATAACAAAATGCTAATATATAAATACAGTGGTACCTCGACATACGATCGCTTCGACACCCGACCTTTTCGACATCCGACGTAAAATTTGACTCGCCATTTGTTTCTACATCCGACGACATGCTCCAAATAGGACGACATGACAGCACCGCAAACGAACGCATGGCGGATTTTCATGTGTGAGAAATCAACACAGATTTTCAAAACATTGGTACAGTTGGTCAAACAAGGAAAAAAGTGATGCTTACCTTTGAAATGAAAATGCAAATTATATAAAAATATGAGCGCTGGGGTGCGCATCCATGAGCTGGCTCAACAATACAGCTTCACGGTCCTCTTCCGACCACCGTTCGCCAGTCTTTCTAAGTTAAGGTGACAATATTATTGTGGTAACGTCGCCAAGGAAATCGCCAGCTTTGTCACGTTTTTATCATTTATTTAAGAACTTATTCAACACAAAACGTCCATTTCCCTCCGCGGTTGACTGTGCTCTTGAGAAAACGAAAGTATTATCTCTACCGCACTGTCCTCTCTCACTGTGACGTCAGCCCCGCGGTGCGTTCAGGTACAGCAAAAAGTGTCCGCCACATTAGAATCCGATTCGTTACATTATTAACAGGAATGATTATTAATTATTATTATTATTATTATATTATTCTGATTTTTATTCATAATTTATTTGTTTTGCTATGTTTAATTGCCATTTTTAATAGTACCAGCAGTATTTATTAAGGATTTACTGTAGGTTTTTGGGCTGTGGAACGAATTAATGGACTTATAATGTATTCCTATGGGAAAATCCTGCTCGACATACGACCATTTCGACTTACAAACAAGGTCCTGGAACGAATTAACTTCGTATGTAGAGGTACCACTGTACTTATAATAGAGTGGTATGAAAAAGTATCTGAACCTTTTGGAATTTCTCACATTTCTGCATGAAATCACCATCTAATGTGATGGGATCTTACTCAAAATCACACAGATGAAAAAACAGTGTCTGCTTTAACTAAAACCACCTAAACATTTACAGGTTTTCATATTTTAATAACAGAACAACAATGGGAGGAACAGGAGGAAAAATGACTAAGTGAACCATCACATTTAATTATTTTGTGGCCCTCCCTTTGGCAGCAATAACTTCAACCAGACGCTTCTGGTAGCTGCAGATCAGTTTGAATCAATCAGGACTAATCTGGGTCCATTCTTCTCTACAAAACTGCTGCAGTTCAGTCAGTCATTCCTGGGAGGGCTGGCATGTATTGCTGTCTTTAGGTCATGCCACAGCATCTCAATGGGGTTCAAGTCTGGACTTTGACTTGGCCACTCCAGAACGTGAATGTTGTTCTTCTGAAACCATTCTGAAGTGGATTTACTTCTGTGTTTTGGATCATTGTCTTGTTGCAGCATCCATCCTCTTTTTAGCTTCAACTGTCTGACAGATGGTCTCAGATTTTCCTGCAAAACATTCTGATAAACGTTTGAGTTCATTCTTCCATTAATGATGATTGCAAGTTGTCCAGGCCTTGATGCAACAAAAAAGCCACAAATCATGATGCTCTCTCCACCATGCTTCACGGTGGATATGAGGTGATGTTGGTGAGGTGTTCCATTATTCCTCCACACATGACGTTGTGTGTCACTCCAAAATATTTTGCCAAATCTTCTGTGGAGTGTCCAAATCAATAATCCTTGAATGCAGATCTTCAGACAGCTCTTTTGACCAAGCCATGGTGCATATCAGACAATGCTTCTCATCAAAACAATTCTTACCAGTTAATCCATCCATTAATGATGATTGCAAGTTGTCCAGGCCCTGAGGTAGCAAAACAGCCCCAAATCATGATGCTCCCTCCCACAATGCTTCACGGTGGGGATGAGGTGTTGATGTTGGTGAGCTGTTCAGTTTTTCCTCCAGACGTGATGTTTTGTGTTACTCCCAAACAATGCAACTTTGGTTTCATCAGTCCACAAAATATTTTGCCAAAACTTCTGTGGAGTGTCCAAGTGCCTTTTTGTGAACATTAAAAGAGCAACAATGTTTTTGTTTTTTTTAAAGCAGTGGCCTCCTCCGTGGAGTCCTCCCATGAACACCACTCCACAGAGATATTGGACTGTGCCAGTGATTTCTGTAAGTCTTTAGAAGACACTCTTGGCGTCATCTTTGGTGGACGGCCACTCCTTAGGAGAGATGCAACAGTGCGAAACTATCTCCATTTGTAGTCAACTAGTCTGACTGTCGATTGATGAACATCAAGACTTTTTAGAGATGGTTTCGTATCCTTTCCGAGCTTTATACAAATCAACAATCCTTGACAGCAGGTCTTCAGACAGCTCTTTTGACCAAGCCACAATGCACATCAGACAATGCTTCTCATCAAGACAATTCTTACCAGGTGTTTGTTTTATAGTGGGCAGGTCAGCTTTAAACCACTCATCAGTAGTTGGGCACACACCTGACTTAAATTGTTTGGTAAAATTTGGTTTCAATTGCTCTTTAAGTCTTCTTAAGCAAAGGGTTCACTTACTTATTTTACCTTCTTGTGTCATTGTTTGCATGCTGTCCTCATTAAAATATGAAAACCTGGTGGTTTTAGTTAAAGCAGACACTGTTTTAATATCTGTGTGATTTTGAAAAAGATCACATTTGATGGTGATTTTATGCAGAAAAAATGTGAGAAAATCCAAAAGGTCCAGATACTTTTTCATCCAATTGTATTAAAAAAAAAGAAGAAGAAAAAGGAATAATAATTGTAAAATACATGTAATTTCGATGCAAATTAGCGATAACAAGTATCTATGTCGCATCCAGACTGTTTCAATCTGAAATGTAGTTTGGTACGATAGCCATTAAAGGGTTTCATGAGACAGTTTGACCCCGAAACAAATTAATCGTATTACTATTGATTTTTGTTTTAAGAATTGTTTGTCCTTAAAGATTCCACTGTAATATACCACCAGAAAGAATGAATTCAATGTCCTTTCTTTACTCCTAACTTACAGTATACCGAGAGAAATAGAACAAAGGACAGTCATTTGGAAACAGAGACAGAGGCGAAACAGGTCCTGATGGAAGTATTTTAGGGCTCTCAATATACTGTTTTAACATTTGCAGTAGCACCGAGAAGAGCTGGCACCACTTTAGACCAATTCAAGGACAAGAGCTTACATACCCCCTTAATAAAATCTCCCTGACAGACACTAACTATTCATGGTGCATATTGTAAACTCACAATAGTCTTAAATCAAGCACCAAAACATTTGCTTTTACTATGTAAAAAGTCATATATATTTGGGAAAAGCATAACTTAATTGCCCACAGTATTCAGATGATCTAGTCATCTGTGCATACTACAAACACATCATTCTCATATCAGTTGTCCCCTTTACATAAAAAGTGCTAATTTCCTCTGCCAGTGTGGCTAACAGAGAGACTGAAAGATGTTGACGGAGGGAAAGACACTGAAGAACATGCACAGACATTCACACAAACCAGCAGCACAAAGCAAATTCTTCAATATTCTTCTAATTTAACACAAACATATTTCCAGATGGCTTTTATGTTGTAATGAAATTATTTCCGTTATAGGATTGGTTCAGAATGAAGGCGTGATTTTAAACGCTCGTCTTTTATTGGGCTAATTCGTTTAATCTGTTAAACCCCCATGACACAGTCATTTAGAATCATTAGCCTATTTCCGAAAAGAGCTGTTAGTGCAATGCTTGAGACTTAGATTCCAAACTTCAGGCCCATTAGCAAAATTACTGCCACTTTCTGTAATCTGCCTGCACTATGATTCACATCAATGCAAACAAATTAAAAAAACATTTCAACAAGTGCAAGAAATAATGGTATACATACATTTAAGAACTGACAGATATCATTTGTGGCGGTTCCTGGCATGGGTGAGCTGGGCGCCAGGTTGCTAGAGGGCACCAGGTTGCTTGGGGGCGCAAATGCACTGCTACATGATTTGAGCAATTTAGTCTGCAAATATTTTACCACGAATAGTTACCAGTCACTTTGTGGCACACATGAAAGAGAGATGATCAATTTCCACTTATAATGTTTAGGCAAAAGAACTATTTCCCACCCACTTTGCGAACAATGAGACGTAATAGCAGATAATTAAATCATGGTCATTCAAACTCATGGTTCCAAAACAAAACTAAAATAATCACATAACAACAAGCTAAATGGCATAACTAGCAATTCATTATACAACTGTATACAACAGTAACTGAAGAAATAATTAGCACAGAACATGTACTTTGAATGTTATTTAAATCTTTAGCGCCGCAATACACGCTGGGAGGCATTAGGCATGTTGGACAGCAATAGTGTTGACAGCAGGTTGCAGCAGAGCTTGTCTGTCTCTAAGAGAAGTGAGCAAAGCAACGAAGCTTTGTAGACAATTGGTTTAAAGCTTCATGGTCGTTCATTTGCTCTAAGACGCTATCAAGAGGTCTTGAAGCCCAAGAATGGAGAAGTGTTGAGAATTATAGGACTATTTGTTTAAGAAAATGATATGAATGTGCTAGTGTTACGATAAAAAACAAAACGCATCAAGCGCTATAGGGATAAATTGTTACTAATTTATGAAGTGTTCGGCTTTGTTTTCATCAACGATGACAATTACGAAAATATTTCAGTTGACAAGACAGCTCCCACAGACATTGCGCCACGCTTTCCCGTAGGGGCCCGACCCAGGCAGAACGTTGAGTTGGCTTTCACTGTGATAAACTCACGCAAAGGCACGCTGCGTTCTAACGCCAGATTTAAGTGGAAACAGGACAAAGGTTTTACTGCATACAAGAAGGCAGGAATGTTTCAAGAGGGATTTGGTCGACGATTCAAGGTAATTACTATATTAAATAGCACCATGCATGCACTTTGAAACATTGTGAAAAAAAAAAAAAAAGATCAATGGATAAAATTAGTGTAACTTTGGCTTGAAATATTTACATAAATGAATGATAACTGCCGTTTTTTGCTTTTATCCAAGAATCTAGACTGTTTTATGTTCTTATCTATAGAAATTCCGCGATTTAAGCATTTATTTACAAGAATGTTCAACTTAAAAAGCTCTTTGTTTTGTGACAGCAGCCATGTTGGATTACACAATAACATAACTTTGGCTTGAAGTATTTACATAAAATGAACAATAACTGCCCGTTTTTTGCCTTTAACCAAGAACCTAGACTGTTTTATGTTCATATCTATAGAAATTCCGCGAGTTGAGCATTTATTTACAAGAATTTTCAATCTAAAAAGCTCTTTGTTTTGTGACGGCCACTGTGACGGCCCCTGGCCGTTTAATGGTTAATTTTCTGAGATTCTTCCAGTCAGCTGATCGTCACCTCCACCAGCTGGCTGCTTCCCCTCCCACTGTGACGACAGCTGATCGACGCAGGACGGACCGACGATGTCACCGCTGCTGATTGGCCACGGGAAAAGGCGCCAAGCTTCTTAAACCTGCCGCTGTCAACGTTCTGGGAGGTCGCATTTGATAGCATTCTGTCGCGGTCCTCCTCGCTAGCTATTTGCTCGCCATTCACGCTCGTTTGCATTCGATCGCTACTTTGATACACTCCCGCTTTTTCGGTGAGGTCTTTTGTGTTTATTCGTTAATGGATCGTTTTTGTTCACCACTGTAAATAAGAGCACTGAAGCAAGTAAGGGTAAGTTGCCATTTCTGTTCAACCCGTTTTCTCCTGGGTTAGAAGCTGTCTTTTCTTTGTTTCTTTTACATGATCAGGGCTTAGTTAGCGGGTGGGGTTTGAGTATAATTCCTTTTGTTTGTTGTTTTGGCCTGGGCTTACCCTGAAGTCACGCTTCCTCGGCATTTTGTACATATTCATTGCGAGTTTGATTATTGTGTAAATAAATTTGTGTCCACTTGTACATTTGTGTGGATTGTTTTATGTTACGCCTTTCGCGAGCCATCTTTGGCACGTAACAGCCGCCATGTTGGATTTTGTACCTCTACACAAGGGGTCGGGAACCTTTTTAGGCTGAGAGAGCCATGAACACAACATATTTTTAAATGTCATTCTGTGAGAGCCATACAATATTTTTTAAAACAAAAAATACAAGTAATATGTGCATTTTATGTATTTTCAACACTTTTAAAGTACAATAAGTCTGAATACTTTTTAATAACTTGTATATACAATACTAATTAAATTAAATTAAATAATGAATAATAACTAAACTGTATTAAAATAGTTATTTTAATATTTTCTTGTGTCCACAGATACAGTGGGGCAAATAAGTATTTAGTCAACCACTAATTGTGCAAGTTCTCCCACTTGAAAATATTATAGAGGCCTGTAATTGTCAACATGGGTAAACCTCACCCATGAGAGACAGAATGTTGATAAAAACAGAAAATCACATTGTTTGATTTTTAAAGAATTTATTTGCAAATCATGGTGGAAAATAAGTATTTGGTCAATACCAGAAGTTCATCTCAATACTTTGTTATGTACCCTATGTTGGCAATAACGGAGGCCAAACGTTTTCTGTAGCTCTTCACAAGCTTTTCACACACTGTTGCTGGTATTTTGGCCCATTCCTCCATGCAGATCTCCTCTGGAGCTGTGATGTTTTGGGGCTGTCGTTGGGCAACATGGACTTTCAGCTCCCTCCACAGATTTTCTATGGGGTTGAGATCAGGAGACTGGCTAAGCCACTCCAGGACCTTGAAATGCTTCTTACCAAGCCACTGCTTTGTTGCCCTGGCTGTGTGTTTGGGATCATTGTCATGCTGAAAGGCCCAGCCACGTCTCATCTTCAATGCCCTTGCTGATGGAAGGAGATTTTCACTCAAAATCTCTCGATACATTGCCCCAATTCATTCTTTCCTTTATACAGATCAGTGATCCTGGTACCTTTGCAGAAAAACAGCCCCAAAGCATGATGTTTCCACCCCTATGCTTCACAGTGGGTATGGTGCAATTCAGTATTCTTTTTCCTCCAAACAAGAGAACCTGTGTTTCTACCAAGAAGTTCTATTTTGATTTCATCTGACCATAACACATTCTCCCAGTCCTCTTCTGGATCATCAAAATGAACCACAGACGGGCCTGGACGTGTACTTTCTTCAGCAGGTGGACATGTCTGGCAGTGCAGGATTTGAGTCCCTGGCGGCGCATTGTGTTACTGATAATAGCCTTTGTTACTGTGGTCCCAGCTCTCTGTAGGTCATTCACTAGGTCCCCCTGTGTGGTTCTGGGATTTTTGCTCCCCGTTCTTGTTATTATTTTGACGCCACGGGGTGAGGAGGGAGTTGAAAGTCCGTGTTGCCCAACGACAGCCGCAAAACATCACTGCTCTAGAGGAGATCTGCATGGAGGAATGGGCCAAAATACCAGCAACAGTGTGTGAAAAGCTTGTGAAGAGTTACAGAAAACGTTCGGCCTCCGTTATTGCCAACAAAGGGTACATAACAAAGTATTGAGATGAACTTTTGGTGTTGACCAAATACTTTTTTTCCACCATGATTTGTAAATAAATTCTTTAAAAATCAAACAATGTGATTTTCTGTTTTTTTTTTTCACATTCTGTCTCTCATGGTTGAAGTTTACCCATGTTGAAAATAACAGGCCTCTCTAATATTTTCAAGTGGGAGAACTTGCACAATTAGTGTTTGACTAAATACTTATTTGCCCCACTGTAGATTCACCCTATGCTTAAAAGGTTTCATCATATTTCATTGTGTTTGTGGAAAATATACATACAAGTTTCAGCCTGAAAAGACTGTTGTACTTACGGTTTTAAACCAGCAGGGAGCAGCGTTCGCTTCTTGGCATGCATGGGCAATAAATGTTCGCATTTTAGAGCGAATAAGAAATGAGCCGTCTTTGCAGCAATGCGAGACGGACGTTGTAAACTCGTACTTTTTTTCTTGTTTCAGGTGAGAAAAAGAGTATAATTTGACTGGGTATATTAACGGATTGCTTTATTTTAGGATACTTGTGATGTGTAATGCGTGTTAATATAGTTCAGAAATATGTTAATCGTTAAGTAGAAGTATGACTGCAGATGTGTTCGTAATGGCGAGCGGGTGACGAGTGAATGCTAGTAGTGTCTAAAATGCAGAAGTTAAATGTTTTGTCACAAAAACTTGTATTTATTTATTAATATAATTAACGTATTGGCCCGAATATAAGATGCAGTTTTTGCATTGAAATAAGACATTATACCCATTAACGACGCTAGATGGCGCCAGATATCATTGAAGCGATGTTCTGTCATGACAGATCTCAGCTACTCTCAAGTTTAACCAGTTTGAATTATTTTATTGCAATGTTTTTCCTTATTCAGATTTGTTTCAAGACTACAGTTACAGTTAGACTTCACTTTGATGGTTAATGCAGTTATTGCAATTTTGTTGTTTTATCACAATAGATTGGTTTATTTACATTTAAAAAACCAGAAGCCATTCATTTACGAATGTGATTGCACTTTAGTTTACATATTTAAATGTTCAGATATTAAGATTTGAATGAGGCAAAATAACATGTTTTTTTCTCTAAAATATACTGTTATAATCATGTTTCAGATTTTCTGTAATTATTTTCCGTATAAAAATTAATTTGGTGTTCAAAAAGTCTTTTTTCAAACTTGAGTCTTGATAAAGAGGTGGTCGTCTTATAATCAGGGCCGTCTTATATTTGGGCCAATACGGTATATAAGAATTTGCATTTTAGAGCGAATAAGAAATGAGCCGTCTGTCTTTAGCAATATAAGACGGACGTTTTTTTCTTGTTTCAGCTGTACAAGAAATATGAAAATAAAACAAAATTAAATATGTAGCAACAGACTGAAGCATTTAATCTCTGTCTGCACCACGCTACAGATTCATAGACATTATTTCAACCAACTGCAACACACATCATCAGGCTTTTCAGATGTTCTCCTCTGCCGCATCTGTCCTGAATGTCGCCTGATCACTGGCTTCCCAATCGAAAAAATGTGAGCGCCCTGATTGCTCTTTTTAACGCTTCACCTGTGGCCCTTAAGCCCGCTAGGTTTTCCCCGAGGTCCTAGCGCCCTTCCTATTAAATAACGAAACTTTTTTTTTTTTTTTTTTTTTTTAAATAATTGAAGATTTGTTTGCGAGCCAAATTCAACCTAAATAAGTGCTTTCCTCAAGTATTTGGTTCCTGATTTGAAAATTGAGTGATTTATTAGCTGTTGAAAACTTGCACTAAATTAAAAAAACATTTAAGTTGCTATTTTGGGCAAAAACTCATATATGTTAAATATTGCTATTGATCCTGAAAATATAGGTGATTATTGTGCATTTAGCACAAATTTGAGCATTTTATAGCCATTTAAAGTTTTGTTTTACGTGTATACAAAATAATTAATCGAGATTTCATGAGGGAACGACTTTGAATTTTTGTTTTTATGTTGCTGCTCATGGAGACTTATACAGTATATGCCTAAGGGAGGTGCATGTTTTGGTTTTAGGTCACTAGCGGCTTTGGTTGTGAAAATATTTGAATTTTAAGAGTGTAAGTGAATTTGAGTGGGTATTGTCATCGCGAAGGTGGTGATATCCATGTACATGCTATAATTCTGTGCACATCTGTTAATGTTCATTTGAAATTGTTGGAAACCTTTTATTTATTTATTTATTTATTCATTCATGGACTAAAACTATTGAACTTTACAGACGAAAAAAAAATTAAGTAATTGTTGACTGAAATTAGACGAAATTTGTCTGAATTGTTGTTGATTAAAACTAGACTAAGACGAACACATTTTGAAATGACTAAAATATGATAAAGACTAATAAGTATTTTTATCCAAAAGACTAAGACAAAAAGGGCTGCCAAAAACAACATTGTTCACTAGGTTTAGATACTAATACAGTGGGGCAAATAAGTATTTAGTCAACCACCAATTGTGCAAGTTCTCCTACTTGAGAAGATTAGAGAGGCCTGTAATTGTCAACATGGGTAAACCTCAATCATGAGAGACAGAATGTGGGGGAAAAAAACAGAAACTCACATTGTTTGATTTTTAAAGAATTTATTTCCAAATTAGAGTGGAAAATAAGTATTTGGTCACCTACAAACAAGCAAGATTTCTGGCTGTCAAAGAGGTCTAACTTCTTCTAAGGAGGGCTTACGAGGCTCCACTCGTTACCTGTATTAATGGCACCTGTTTTAACTCATTATCGATATAAAAGACACCTGTCCACAACCTCAGTTAGTCACACTCCAAACTCCGCTATAGCCAAGACCAAAGAGCTGTCGAAGGACACCAGAGACAACATTGTAGACCTGCACCAGGCTGGGAAGACTGAATCTGCAATACTAAAAACGCTTGGTGTAAAGAAATCAACTGTGGGAGCAATTATTAGAAAATGGAAAACATAAAAGACCACTGATAAGATCATATGCAAGATCTCACCCCGTGGCGTCAAAATGATAACAAGAACGGTAAGCAAAAATCCCAGAACCACACGGGGGGACCTAGTGAATAACATACAGAGAGCTGGGACCACAGTAACAAAGGCCACTATCAGTAACACAATGCACCGCCAGGGACTCAAATCCTGCACTGCCAGACGTGTCCCCGTGCTGAAGAAAGTACACATCCAGGCCCGTCTGCGGTTCACTAGAGAGCATTTGGAGGATCCAGAAGAGGACTGGGAGAATGTGTTATGGTCAGATGAAACCAAAATAGAACTTTTTGGTAGAAACACAGGTTTTCGTGTTTGGAGGAGAAAGAATACTGAATTGCATCCGAAGAACACCATACCCACCCATTGTGAAGCATGGGGGTGGAAACATCATGCTTTGGGGCTGTTTTTGTGCAAAGGGGCCAGGGCGACTGATCTGTGTAAAGGAAAGAATGAATGGGCCCATTTATCGAGAGATTTTGAGTGAAAATCTCCTTCCATCAGCAAGGGCATTGAAGATGAGACATGGCTGGGTCTTTCAGCATGACAATGATCCCAAACACACAGCCAGGGCAACAAAGCAGTGGCTTGGTAAGAAGCATTTCAAGGTCCTGGAGTGGCCTAGCCAGTCTCCAGATCTCAACCCCATAGAAAATCTGTGGAGGGAGCTGAAAGTCCGTGTTGCCCAACGACAGCCCCAAAACATTACTGCTCTGGAGGAGATCTGCATGGAGGAATGGGCCAAAATACCAGCAACAGTGTGTGAAAAGCTTGTGAATAGTTACAGAAAACGTTTGGCCTCCGTTATTGCCAACAAAGGGTCCATAACAAAGTATGGATATGAACTTTTGGTGTTGACCAAATACTTTTTTCCACCATGATTTGTAAATAAATTCTTTAAAAATCAAAAAATGTGATTTTCTGTTTTTTTCCGCATTCTGTCTCTCATGGTTGAGGTTTACCCATGTTGACAATTACGGGCCTGTCTAACATTTTCAAGTGGGAGAACTTGCACAATTAGTGGTTGACTAAATACTTATTTGCCCCACTGTACTTTCATAGCCCGACATCCACAAAATGTGAGATGACTGAGAGCCCTTGTGTTTCCCTATGTGCAACTGAAACAAAATATGTTTTGATAACATAGTATTTATTTTTGACATTTTTTGATATTGCATCCTGATTTATTACCCTTTCTATCACCCACCACCCCCTTGTCCTGTACTCTCAGAGGGAGCAAAACCCTCTCTTCGCTCAGGGCACCATTTCAGCCAGGATCGCCCTTTGTTGCTTGATAACATCCATGCTGCAACGTATTAAACTGCAAGTGATGAAAAGCAATTGGCAGCATGCAAACACCACCGCTGCATGCTGCAGGCAAAGCAAGCATGCAGCAGCACATATGATGAGGACTAATGCATTTAAATGACGCATGCGATTCGTGATGGTTTAACGAGGGAAAGTAATATTTTCACTCTAAGTAAAAGGTGCCCAAACTTTTTCCTCTGAGGGCTGCTTTCAGAAAAAATCAATTGAAAGCAAGGGCCAACTTGAAACCCTTCTATGATCGAAATTGAGTAAAAATATATATTTTTTAAATATTTACTTTTATACATTAACATATTTGCTGCTATTGACGGCGATAGACGTACAATCTAGTCAAATTGGATTGGATGGCTATTTCTGTCAAAGACAGTGTAACATGATCACTCAATGTCAGCCCTCCCGGTTGAAATGGATTTGATGTCTATAAGACTCAATGGCAGTAGTCCAGTATTTAAACTACTAAAACGTTGCAGAAAAAAGTCCAGCAACAGCAAGTGAATCACAAGGATGATATCTCAATTTCACATTGGAATATTTCTTACATAAGATTATACAAAAAAAAAAAAAAAAAAACTTTACGGTAAATCTACAGCTTCCTCAAATGATTTCAACATGTTAGGTTTTGACCCCAGAGTTAATGGAGAGGCACTGTTCCATCTCGTGTTAAAGCTGAGAAATGCAACAGAATGTACGCTGAATTTTAGCATCTGTGCAAGACAATAAAAACTCGGCAGCGGGTCATAATTTCACAGTTTGGCTATAGTTTGCACACTGCTACTGTAAGTGGTAGTGAGCAAAGTTGTAGTAGAGCATTCCCTTGATGACAGACATCAAAAATATTCAGAGAAAGTTGCCGTAGGTTTGAAACAATTAACTGAAAGATGGGATAACAAAAAAGATACAAGACCCCCGCCATGAAACGAAGCAGAAAATAAGTGTGTAAATGCCCCCCCCCAAAAAGAAACCTTGCTTGAGTTTCCTCCACTTTTTTGACCCATATACAACAGCCTCATGTTCAATCACTTATTCAAAAAGCTAAAATCACAAAGTTACGTTTGTCAGTGATTAAAACACTGTAGTAGAATATGTCAACCAAACATTGTCCAAACTCTTTTTTTTTTAAAAGCTGTCAGCGATTCAATCGCACAACCATTTAATTTACTAAAGCAGGCAATAGTGCTGTGATCAAGATCACATTATTTGAAACCGGGAATTATCAAGACAAGAACTCTCCAAGACTTTCGGAAATTGTGACCAAGACAAGAACAAATTTATTAAAATATGTTCCCGAAAGGTCTTGAGAGTTTAAAAAATGTTTGTAATTTTTTTTCCCATGTTAATGCTGTTAACTTTTAAAATGAGTTATAGTAACTTAAATTTTCAAGTTTGTAGGCAATACTTAAATTTCTGAGCAAACGGAATCTGAATTGTTAAATTGTGTGAATTTAGGATTAGCCTAACACACGATCATTCATACAGTCATTCATTCAGGTAACTGAAGTTTGAGTCAAGTATCTTAATATATACTGTATTTACTTAAACTCCAGTCCAGTTTACTTGAACAGTTAAGACTACTTAACAGAAGTCGAGATTACTTACAGTGGTATGAAAAAGTATCTGAACCATTTGGGATTTTTCACATTTCTGCATAAAATCACCATCAAATGTGATCTGATCTCTGTCAAAATCATACAGCTGAAAAAAACTGTCTGCTTTAACTAAAACCACCCGAACATTTATTAGTTTTCATATTTTAATGGGGATAGTATACAAACAATGACAGAAGGGTGAAAAATAAGTAAGTGAACCATTACATGTAATATTTTGTCCTTTGGCAGCAATAACTTCAACCAGACGCTTCCTGTAGCGGCAGATCAGTCTGGCACATCGATCAGGACCAATATTGGCCCATTGTTCTCTACAAAACTGCTGTAGTTCAGTCAGATTCCTGGGATGTCTGGCATGAATCGCTGTCTTTAGGTATGCCACAACTTCTCAATGGGGTTCAAGTCTGGACTTGGCCACTCCAGAACATGTATTTAGTTCTTCTGAAACCATTCTGAAAATGATTTACTGTGTTTTGGATCATTGCAGCATCCATCCTCTTTTTAGCTTCAACTGTTTGACAGATGGCCTCAGATTTTCCTGCAAAACATCCTGATAAACTTTTGAATTAATTCCTCCTTAATAATTGCAAGTTGTCGAGGTTTTTATTTTAGACAGCAGTGGCTTTCTCTGTGGAGTCCTCCCATGAACACCATTCTTGGCCATAGTTTTAAATACAGTTAATGTGGGCACAGAGATATTGGACCATGCCAGTGATTTCTGTAAGTCTTTAGCAAACAGTCCAGGGTTCTTTTTTACCTCTATGAGTATTCTGGGCTGAACTCTTGGCATCATCTTTGGTGAACGGCCACTCCTTGGGAAAGAAGCAACAGTGCCAAACTCTCTCCACTTGCAGACAACTTCTTTGACTGTCGATTGATGAACATTCAAACTTTTAAAGATGGTTTTGTATCCTTTCCCAGGTTTAAACAAATCAACAATCCTTCATCGCAGGTCTTCAGAAAGCTCTTTTGACCGAGCCATGATGCAAATCGGACAATGCTTCTCATCAAGAAAATTTTTACTGGGTGTGTGTTTTATAGTGGGCAGGGCAGCTTTAAACCACTCATCAGTGATTGGGCACACACCTGACTTAAATTGTTTGGTAAAAATTGGTTTCAATTGCTCTTTAAGTCTCCTTAGGCAGATGGTTCACTTACTTATTTTTCCCCCTTCTGTCATTGTTTGCATACTCATCTCATTAAAATATGAAAACCTATAAGTGTTTGGGTGGTTTTAGTTAAAGCAGATAGTTTTTTTTTTTTCATTTGTGTGATTTTGACAAAGATCAGATCACATTTCATGGTGATTTTATGCAGAGATGTGAGAAATTCCAAAAGGTTCAGATACTTTTTCATACCACTGTAATATTTTTTAGTTAAAGTTGATAACTTGATTTTTTTTCTTTTTCAAGTGAAATAAGTTGACTACCTAAAATTTTAAAATTCAGCATTTTATTTTACAGTGTAGTTGGCAGAAATGAAACCAACACACAACTAAGAATCAGTCCCTCCCATTTCAGCTATTCCATCAGTTAGCAACTTAGCATCACTAAATTCGTTTTCCAGTTATTAAGATAGCATAAATACGGACAACAGTAAGAATAACTGCTTGCTTTATCAGCAAAATACACGCATGCCTCCGTTTTTTTAAGCTAAAATTTACAACTGCCAAAAACCACCAAAGAGCAAGCCTAAAATAATTAGTCATTTTGGCGGGGTATTTTTTTTCCTGTAAACAAATTTAAGACAAGTCACTAACTCAGTCAATGTCTTGTCCAGCCCATATTTGTTTATCTTTCTTTTGAAAAGCTGGAGGTGTGTCTGTTTATTCTGACCATTTATGATTAATCACCGGCAATATGTAAAGACATTAGATTTTGTGATGCAGAATGTTCCCTTAAGTCTTACCCTCATTTAATCCATCGAGGAAAATGATACTGACAGCACTTTAGTGAATGATTACGTACAGTATATTGCCATCAATCAAATGAATAATTAAACTGAAAGTAAAGGCTTTGTTTGCATGATGGATTTATACCAATCTTAAAAATTGTGCAATGTGACTCTGCAGTCTGCGTGCATTCATCATTCTTCAGGACAAGTGATTAACAAATATGATCTTATTTGTCTTAGTGACCATGTTATGATCATAATTCAATAGCAGTGAATCAGTTAATATTGAATGGTAGACTGGTACGTTTGTTAAATACTGCTTTTTTTCTTTTTTTTTTTTAACAATGCCATCAGTGTTATCAAGAGATCATCAAGTCCACTCTCCCACCTGCTAAAAGTGCTGTTTTTTGATCTAGCATGCATCAACACAAAGCACTATCACGCAGCTCTTCATTTTAATATTTCAGTGCCGAGTTGTGTCTCTAGGGTTATCAGATATCAAGCACTCTATTACAGTGTCTCTGTGAACAGTTCTGCTGAGTGCTAGTGTGTTATGGTGTGCCAATCCTACTCCTACATGAAAGGAAAATGTGACCGACGCTCGCAAGGCTTTACAACGATGTGTACATTGAAACAACAAGTTCTACAGGTAGTCTCGTGTTGGTTTTGTTTTTGTAAAGTGCGCGTCCAATCTTCAAGGGACGCAGATAAGCTTTGAAGCTCATAGCACAATTGTACTGTAAAACTAACTCAAATCTGTTAATAAAAAAAAAAAAAAAGCCAAATAAATGATTTGAAAAAGAAAATGTTTGTCTTTTGTAAATATTTTGTGGGTGCGTGATACAAAACTAATTAATTTTTTTACCTACAGCATGCTTACTTACTAGGTTGTTACTACACGCACACTAGTCATGTCCTTTGTAAAAACATAACAGTGTTAAGTAAACATTGCAGTCATGCCAATTTCTTTCATTTTTCAATGTACAATCAATATTTTTTGTAAATGAAACATGAAAACAGTCTCCTTAACATATTTTATCTAAAGTTCAAACACATGACATGATAGGTAAAATCTGGAATCTAGATTCTGCACCCAACAGTTACCGTATTTTCCGCACAATAAGGCGCACATAAAATTCTTCCATTTTCTCAAAAGCCAACAGTGTGCCTTATAGGGATTGGAATTGAAATCCGATTCCAATTCCGAACCGGTTCCTAGTGTTTCGAGGCCTCGACATCACAATGAAAAAGCCTTAACGATCCCTTTAACGATTCCTAAAGATGCGTATTGCGTCATCGCGTGACGTGCCGTGTCTTGTTGTCCAGACGTATCAAACTAGCATGGCACCAAGAACCACTCGCTCCAAAGTTTGGCTACACTTCACCAGGAAAGAGGGTGAAAATGAAAGGTTACGATGGTTTAGCACGAGCATTGCAGCCGTAAACATAACAATGACAGCACATAGGTTCAAACGCTCGAAAGTGTGTCTTCCCGAGGAAAAATTACAACAAAGCGACTTGCAGTCATTGCAAGGTGGAGATAACTGCATTGGGAGGGAATATGACTGTACTGTCCTCACCGAGACGCTAAGCCCCAGTCCTGGCTACACAGCTAACTAAACTCCCAAATGACGATGCAGAAGACATTGGTATAATTTGCTGACTTTATTCAACCATCACTTGAAGAGTGAAACTAAAAATAGAAATGAAACAAATCATTTTCATCCCCGATGGCAAACAGGTTCGTATCAACGTAAATCAGCAATGATTAGCTGCTAATACAGTAATAACACAAACGGTTAGCATACGTTTGCTAGCATTAGCACATCGTTCAAACCACTACACAACTGGATTTAAGTGTCCGATTGCGAGTGGAAACACACAACAACAACACAAAAGATGATACATACAGGCGTTGCCTCTGTAGATATTTTACAAACATTAACAATGAACGTAGGCTCGTAGCAGTGTTTCCCTCTCTCACTAACTCACTCACTCGCTTGGATGCTCTGTAGCTGCACTTCTTCGCGTGTAAGCGCACTCTTCTTCACGTGAGCGCATTCTTCTTCGCATGAGGAAGGGCGCCCCCACTTGAACGTGAAAGCACCATAAAAACTAAAAGGCATGCATTTCAATATAATGGTAAATAATACACTTTAACGCATATTGCCCAAGGCAGACAACGACCTACTGTATATGCCATTTGCCAATATATACCAATATTTTTTTATTTCTATGAGAAAAATGTTTCAGTAAAATGTTACACATTCTTGTGTATTTGCCACTTATTGCCACAGTTAACATTGAGGCTTTGAGCCTCTTTTGACCTCGTGGTGAGTTTGTAAGGTTGTGACTTCTGATTAAACAAACTCGATGCCAATCAAAACGTTTGTTCTTCTTTTTCCCCAAATTAGAATCGATAAGAGAATCGATAAAGAATTGAATCGTTAAGCAACATCGATAATGGAATCGGAAAAATCGTATCAATTCCCATCCCTAATGCCTTATAAGCACATATGCCTCATAGACAAGTTTCAGAGGTACTTCTGCTTTACTTCCGCATTTCTGCTCGCAACTTCCGTTTTTCAATTTCTCCATCCAAACCAACAGTGGAGCTGGAGTAACATTACTCATCAAAATCCCTTAAAAACGACAATCTGGAAATGCCGCATCCATCTGCCATCATCAAGACGGGAGGACAACATGTTCATGAAGGCAGATTGGAACCAAGCTCGTGCCACCATAAAGACCGGGTGTTTTTCTAGCCATGTTGCCGCTGTGTTAAGGAAGGTATGTTCTTCCTATTCTTGCATTTTCATGTGTCCGGTGCTCAAAAAATACTAAAGCTAAAATCTTGCGCATGAAACGACTTGTTGCCTTCACACATGGAGTTCACACACAGCATAGAAAGTCTCGGCTTCTAATCTACGTCGTGCTGAATCCCTTTTTGGAAATTCCGTGGGTTCCTTTGGTTTGACTTTGCAGTTTTAACTTTGTCAACACACTGTTTACTTCAACCGCAATTCATGTTGTTCTTTCTAAACTGGACGTTCGGAGCAGAAATTTTCCATGACGGCGCCGCCCATGTTTCGCTCAGGAAACTTGACTATGTGTAAATCAATATTGGTTCATCATGACATGACATTCCCTTTAGCGTTGCTTTATCTAGTGCGGGGGTGTCAAACTGATTCCACAAAGGGGCGCCGTGGGTCAGTACAGTGTGTACAATTCTCCAATGAAGTTTCTGTTAAAACAAGCAGCACCTAACTGCAATCAATTGTAGGACACCAGATTGGTGAAAGGCTGTCCTCCTGATGGGTTTGACCAAAAAACCCCACCCACTGTGGCCCTTGGAGGACCGGTTTGACACATGTGATTTTATGTATGCATAAAGCTACTACAACTACAACAAGAGGGTGACTCAAATACAAGTTTTTAACAATCCAATAAAACCAAGAGTGATGGAAAAAATATTTAATTCATAGTAATTGGAAATTCAAAACATGCTATTTAGGAAATAATTATGGGATTTTAATTTTAAAATTATGTCCATTACATGGCGTCCTCCTGCATGAATGCATTCTTGAAATGTTCTCGTTGACCACCGGAAATGACGGGAATTTTTGCATATTGGCTGACATGAGCAAGTGGCAGCACTGCGAGATAGTGACCTTGAGCAAGTAAACAATGTGCCATTTTAGTCACCAGGGTGAAATCAGGATTAAATTCACAGTATTCCAGCTCAGATGAGGAATCAATAAGGAATCTCAACAGCAGATTTCAAGAATGCATTCATAGAGGAGGACGCAATTTCATGCAAATTCCATCATTGTTTCTTAATTGGCATATTGTAAGGTTTTAATTCCTATAAATTTATTATTATTTTTCTATCACTCTTTTTATTGGATTGTTAGAAAGTGTCCCCCCCCCCTTTTTTTGAGGGGGGGGGTCACCCTGTATATGGATCAATATTGGTTACTCATGGCATGACATTCCCTTTAGCGCAGCTCCATGTGTGGATACATGTAGTGGATACATAACGCAACCCCAACCACCACTACTACTCCGCCTTACATTGCGATGTGCCTTAAACATGAAAATAGTTTCAAAATAAGCCATCTGTGAAAGTGCATCTTATACAGTGGTACCTCTACATACGATCACTTCGACACACGATCTTTTCGACATCCGACGTAAAATTTGAGCCGCCATTTGTTTCTACATCCGACGAGTTGCTCGAAATACGACGACATGACAGCACTGCAAACGAACCCACGGTGGATTTTCTCATGTGAGAAATCAACACAGTTTTCAAAAAAAGTTGATACAGTTGGAGAAACAAGGAAAAAAGTGATGCTTACCTTTGAAATGAAAATGCAAGTTATAGAACAATATGAGCTTGGGGTGCGCGTCCCTGAACTGGCTCAACAATACAGCTCCATGGTCCTCTTATGACCACCGTTCGCCACTATTTATAAGTTAAGGTGACAATTATTATTGTGGTAACATTGCCAAGGAAATCGCCAGCTTTGTCACGTTTTTATCATTTATTTAAGAACTTATCCAACACAAAACGTTCATTGTCTTAAGCAGTTGACTGCTCTCAGGAAAACGAAAGTATTATCTCTACCGCACCGACCTATCTCACTGGAGACGTCACCTTCGCGGTGCGTTCAGGGACAGTAAAAAGTGTCCGCCATATTAGAATCCGATTCGTTACATTATTTTCAGGAATAATTATTAATTCTTCTTCTTCTTCTTATATTATTCTGAATTATTTATTTATAACTTATTTGTTTTTCTATGTTTAATTGCCATTTGTAACAGTGCCAGCAGTATTTATTAAGAATTTAGTGTATGTTTTTAGGCTTTGGAACGAATTAATGGAATTATAATGTATTCCTATGGGAAAATCCTGCTCGACATACGACCATTTCGACTTACAAACAAGGTCCTGGAACGAATTAAATTCGTATGTAGAGGTACCACTGTACTCCGATGCGCCTTATAGTGCCGAAAATACAGTAGTGAAAAACTAACTAGAGCTAAAACAACAAAAATGGTGTTTACAGTGTAATATATTATTATTTCACAGTTTAACATTAAACTGTGAGCCAAGTGCTACAGTTTAATGTGTCTGTTCGGTACTTAGCACTGTTTGTGCAAAGTGATAACGTGTCACTTTCACAGAAGTTCATCAGACCATGTAGAAGTCACTCACCCTCAAGACTGAAATCATTCAGAGGAAATCTGTCACCTCAAACATGCTAGATGCAGCTACATAAACTGTTCACTCATTATTAAGGTGAAGCTACACGAACACAATCCCATCTCTGTAATCTGGTGTTCTCCTTTGTCAGCTGTTATGAATTTCAGAATGCTGAGACAAGCTTTCGCATGAGGACTATTGTCAGGAAAAATGACTTTCTTATTATGACACATGTTTTAACCGTGTGTTTTGCAACGGATTAAAAGTCAATAAATGACAAATGTTAAAATTACAAAGTAATGCAATTTTTGGACTATAAAACACACCACATAACCTGCCCCCCCTTTGACAATAAACTGAATTTGTTCACATGTATATAAACTGCACTGGACTATAAACCACAGGGGTCCACATAGACATTCACACCGAACCTCATTAGCCTGTAAATATCCAAAATTACGCAAAATTGCCTCCAGCGAAAACAAAAACTGTCCCTCTGTCCAATGACACTGTCCTTTTTGTTCTATTAATTTTTGTTTTTTCGGTCATATTGTTTGGCATATTGTCAAAGCATATTGGCAAAGAGTGAGATAGACGATAGGCACCATAGATCTTGTGAAAGAGGACATTGCCTCACTTGGTAGGTAAGATATATTTTCTTCTTTTTTTTCTTTGCATTTTGTTCCAATATCTACTTCATTACGAGTACTACCGGTTGGGTTAGGTATATGGAATGATACAAATGTGTTTGGCTGTTGTTTTATTCCGGTTTTACCCCAATTATAAAATTCAATGTGGCGTGTCAGTAGTCCTCAGAACAGATTAGGGCATTTACATGTAAAACGTGTCTCTATTTACAGAATTTTCAGATTACGAGACTACTTCCAGAACCAATTAATGTCTTAAGTAGAGGCACCACTGTACTGTATTCCATAGAAAGTTTCTCCACCCAATGGCTGTGCAGACTCTCTTTAATCCAGTTTATTGTAATCTGCAAAAGTTGAATCAAGGCAACCCAAAAATGAGATCTGAAAGCATTTAAGGATAACATCTTCAAAAGTCAGAGTGTCTTGATTCAACCTTCGCAGCTTTTTTAAATTTCAACGTAGATTTCAAATAGCACCACCCTACACCGTAGTGACCATATACAGTGGTATGAAAACGTATCTGAACCTTTTGGAATTTCTCACATTTCTGCATAAAATCACAATCAAATGTGATCTGATCTTTGTCAAAATCACATTTCTGCATAAAATCATCAAATGTGATCTGATCTTTGTCAAAATCACACAGATGTAAAAACAGTGTCTGCTTTAACCCTTTAACACCGAACATGTCGGCAGCGACGCGTTTATGCATATCGTCTTTGAAGCTTCGTCACGCTGTAATTACTTAACCCACGTGCCGCTGGTTGGTCTCATTTGAAACTGCAGAAGTTGATGTCCACACCAGTTTTTATTTGGAGTCAATCGACCAAGAAAAACGGCAGATAATGTCATTTGAATTTTATATTTTTATTGCACTCATAAATATGCATTAAAACGCTGCATGGACCATGTATCTATCTCCATATTTCCATCATTTCTTGTCTTTTTCAAAACCGAAAGCAGCACAAAAGACTACATATCCCAACAGCCGCTGTGATGTCAAGAAGGACGATCCGAATGTGATCATTTTTAATAAATTTCCGACGAACCGAATTTGATCATTTTTAATAAATTTCCGAGTGAGGTGCCAACTAATGAAAGGGAGGCATGCCAAGCAAGCAATGGCCGGTTGGTTTGAGCGAGCGACTTTGAAACATGCAGAATGAATCTAAAACTACATTTAGCGCAAGCTAATGCATTATTTCATTAACTCAAGGAAGAGGATGAGCCGTGTTTGTCGTTTTCTTTGGATGAGTCGCCGTCTCGGCGAGTAGAAGTGACAGCAGCGCGCAAAGGGCGAAAGAGTAGGCTGTGTGACGTGTGTGACGCAGCTCCATGTCCTGTTCAAGAAGAAGCTTTAATGAGTGCGCAAAAAAAAAAAAAAACTTTATTGGGTCGCATGCCTGAAAAAATTGAAGTGAATTGAACTACTTGCCAATAGTTTTGAAAATACTTTTTTTTCAATGTTATATGTATTTTTTCTTCACTATAATCTTTTCAATTTTATGTAGATGTGTGTTCGAGAAGCTTGATTGCATGTACGTATATACTTTTGATAAGGTGATGTGTACAACACCTAACTTCTCAAAGAGATATCCTCCAAACCCTTTTTGTGTTAGATGATATATATAATCTTTTTTCTCACTATTTTGCACTGTATATAACCTGTTTTGACCATAGTATGTGTAAAGGCCAAAAACGCTTGTGACCATACCTGCTTTTTGTGTTGAATCGTCAAACATAAAACTATTCAATCTTATTTTTTTCTATTGAATGTTTATCCTAACAAGTTGAATAAATATTATCAAGCTTCAAAACGGTTGGTCGAGCATGTTTGGTTGTCAATGGGACATCAACATTACAAATTTTGAAAAAAGATTTTGGGATTTTTTTGGCTTTTTGGGTCCAAAATGTGGATTATAATTGGTCAGTGAAGAAAACAACAGTTTGGACATGAAGTTCAAGGTGTCCTGAAAAAAGGGACCCAACTTGGCCATTTTTAACATTTTTTTTCTTTGAAATATAAAGGCAACATCAAATGCATGCAAATTCGGCCATAATAGGCTTAAGCCTGAGTTATACTCCCGCGTTGCGGTGACGGCGTAGCGACTACGGCGTCATTCGACATTCGATAGTTCTGCGGTGAGGGAACGCGTTGCTCTGTAATTCACCGCCAAGCCACTAGAGGGATGTGGCGTTATGTTTGTACGGTTTTGGGGCATGCTTGTTTACTTCCGCTAGTCGGAGAAAAAATAAACAATGCAAGATGGAACTCTTGAAAGTAAATATTCTGCTCATCAACACTGAATAAATATTGAACATACAAATGTTGACGGGCAGGCGACGCAGAAGACGGTTTCGAGGCGGTCTGGCCGACTTTTGATGCCGCACAGAGAGTTTTAGACTCGGGTGGAGAGAGCTAGCTGTGGCGGCTAGCTTCAAACTGGCGTCGAGCACTGCGTTCAAGGTCTGCAAAGCCCTCCAGCCTGATTTGTTTGCCGTGTCCTACAACCAGCCAGTGGGAAGCCATAGCAGATTTCTGGCGTCTAGGGAACTTCCCAAACTGCGTTGGGAGGCTTGATTTTAAGGTTATCATAAAAAGCACCGAGGCACTCTCAATCAGTGATGATGTATTGTGTGTGTGAACTGTCTGTTATTGAAAATTAAAGATCAAAACAACTCTTTTGACACCAAATCTGTGCTTTATTCTTCATATACTTGAAACATATGTACACAGTAAATGAAGAAGTGCACCAACTAAAAATACGACATAAAGTGATAAAAAGTTGGCAGTTTTTGGCCGACTGGGTCACCGCTTCGTGTGGCCACTCGATTCCGAACACCCACGTCTCGGTGGTTCTTCCATTTTATTTTTTCCGATCGCCGACCTTGCCATTTGGCAATCACAATAATAATGTCTTGACGAGACTTGCTCTTCGATGATACTCCCGTCGGCTTGGTGCATTTTTGCGTGTAGAAAATAATGTTTGATTCTATTCTACAATGGCGGTGTTTTCGCGGTAAACCGGAAACAACAGTTTGAGCGGACCAATCACAGTCCGTTTTCGTCACGTCATACACGTCTAGGTGACGCGAAGGTTAGAAAATTCGAGAGGCGCGCGTAAGCCTACGGCGTAGGGTCGTAACTCGATTCTTCCTTGACGGCGTAGGTCTGACGCGGAAGTATAACTCGGCCTTTAGGTGTTAAAGGGTTAACTAAAACCACCCAAACATTTATAGTTTTTCATATTTTAATGAGGTTAGTATGTAAACAATGACAGAAGGGGGAAAAATAAGTAAGTGAACCCTCTGCCTAAGGAGACTTAAAGAGCAATTGAAACCAATTTTTACCAAACGGTTTAAATCAGGTGTGTGCCAAATCACTGATGAGTAGTTTAAAGCTGCCCTTCCCACTATAAAACACACCTGGTAAGAATTGTCTTTATGAGAAGCATTGTCTGATGTGCATCATGGCTTGGTCAAAAGAGCTGTCTGAAGATCTGCAATCAAGGATTATTGATTTGGACACTCCACAGAAAATTTGGCAAAATATTTGGGAGTGACACACAACGTCATGTGGAGGAATAATGGAACGCCTCACCAACATCACCTCATATCCACCGTGAAGCATGGTGGAGGGAGCATCATGATTTGTGGCTTTTTTGTTGCATCAGGGCCTGGACAACTTGCAATCATCATTAATGGAAGAATGAACTCAAAAGTTTATTAGGATGTTTTGCAGGAAAACCTGAAGCCGGCTGTCAGACAGTTGAAGCTAAAAAGAGGATGGATGCTGCTACAAGATAGTGATCCAAAACACAGAAGTAAATCAACTTCAGAATGGTTTCAGAAGAAGAAAATACACGTTCTGGAGTGGCCAAGTCAAAGTCCAGACTCGAACTCCATTGAGATGCTGTGGCATGACCTAAAGACAGCGATTTATGCCAGACATCCCAGGAATCTGACTGAACTACAGCAGTTTTGTAGAGAAGAACGGGCCAAGGATAGTCCTGATCGATGTCCCTGAATGATCCACAGCTACAAGAAGCGTCTGGTTGAAGTTATTGCTGCCAATGGGGGCACAAAATATTAAATGTGATGGTTCACTTACTTATTTTTCCCCCTTCTGACATTGTTTGCATGCTATCCTCATTAAAATATGAAAACCTATTAATGTTAGGGTGGTTTTAGCTATAGCAGACACTGTTTTTAATCTGTGTGATTTTGACAAAGATCAGATCACATTTGATGATTTTATGCAGAAATGTTAGAAATTCCAAAAGGTTCAGATTCATTTTCATATGCTCATTTCATATCTCTTTCATATCATATGCTATGATATAATATATTAGCCAACACAGTCCTTGTGCAATAAGACTGTGTATATTCTTTCTAGCTTGAAAATTAGCATGTTCAGGATTGCCATATTTTGAAGAGACTGGAATTTCTAGGGGTTGCCCACTCACATCTGCAAGCATCAGAGCAGCTCTTTTACCCTGCTGTGAAGTGATTTTAATCCACCCAAATGTTTAATGCAAATTACTAGTTAGTGTCAAAAGAGTCAAAGTTGCCCCGCTGGGTGTTTCTTTAGTCTGACATTCATGCACTGTGTCGCAGTTGGTTGCAACTGGTACTGTCTGTACTTTCTCACTTGTGGTTGTTTGAGTACCAACCTAAGCATTATCATTCACTCATTGAACTGAACATCGATCGTCATCAATGGCAGTCAATGCATTAAATATGTCAGCGTAGTAAGCCATAAATGTTCAGGAAAAAAGGCAGCGCTTTTAGTTATTTTTTAGAAGCTGCAGTCAGTTCGAGCTTTAACACTGCATTTAAATTTGGTAAAAAATGGTAAAGTTCTGAACTCTTTATAGGGCACTCATTTAAATATTATGAATTTAACAATAATAATAATAATAATAACAATTTAAAAAAAATAAAAACTTTTAAATGATATTGGGGGGCCATAACCAGATTTTATTCATCTCAAATGACGATGAAGAGTTACTCAAAATGAAATGGTAGTCACCTGAAAATGACCCAAAATCAATACCGAGTGACTAAAATCAATAGGAATTGACCCACATGAGTTTACCAACCTGGCAAAAGGGCATTTTCTAGTTAATTTAGTTTTTTGCTACTGACGATGATGGACGTCCAATCCTGTGGCTCTTTCAATCCGTCTGTTGCGAATTTAAATTAGTTTGTCACGAGTAGACGTCCAATCCATTTGAACTTGGATGGCTGACAACAAATATTTGTTCATTGTCAATGGCAGCCAAAAAGTTAATTAAAAATTAATAAAACATGCAATAATTAAAAAAATAATAATAATAACATACTCTGTAAGTACTAGTATGCAATATGATATAAAAGTTGAGTTTGTTAAATTACCCAAAATAGTCCTATAATAGTAGTATACTAATAGTATCGTAATTGTTGACGATTACGAAAATATTTCAACGACAAACAATTTTTTCGTGACAATGACGTGACGACAACTAGCTATAAAACGTGACCTAGGGAGACTAGAACAGAACAAGACGATTGCCAGTTTCCGTCTGACGGGATGAAAACAAGACAAAAATGCGAAATCGTTTCTGTCATACGTTCACAATGCGTGACATTTTCATATTGTACGTGGAGTACGTCAGCTTGTATCATAGCAGTGTTTGGGTTGTGTCACTCGTGTGAGATGTTCTGTTTGGAGACACGGCAAGATTTCTTTTCTTATCTTGGCAAGATAGAATATGCAATGTTGCTTTAGCCTTTAAATGTCTGTGCTGAGTGATCATCAGACGCTAAATGTAATGTTAGAGTAGCATTTGCGCTAGCGTTATCTTCAGAATGGCAAACATCCGCTTAACACACTGGCCAGTCTAAAGCAGAGTCATTTGGCTTTTCTGGTCAGTAAGTCTAGATGATTTTAAATGCTCGAAAAACTTTTTTTTTTTCATTCAGTTTGCGGATTGTACGTAGGTAGGTTTAATTGAAAATAATGTACGACTTTTCCAGCTGAGTGTAGAATTATTACAAAGTTGTCGTTGTCCTTGTAGATGCTACAATATGTGCTTATCAGTCTATGTTCATTCGAAATTGTTGGAAACCTTTGTTTTCTTTTTGGACTAAAACTTTTTTTTACAGGCAAAAACATTTCGAGTAACAGTCGACTAAAACTAGACGGAATTTGTATGAGATTTCATTGATTAAAACTAGACAAAGACGGAAACATTTTGAAATGACTTACTGTATATATGACTAGGCTAGGTTCATACTCCAGGTCTTAATGCACAAATCCGATTTTTTGTCATATCTGTTTTTTTTTGGCGTGCCCGTTCAGACTGCCTTTGTCCATTGAGACCATTCAAGTATTACGCATGCGCACTAATTCGCAGTCCGACCCACGCTGAGAAAGAAGACCCGCATGCGCAGAAGCATCAAATCAAATGACCACACATGCTGGCTGTCATCCGTCATTCCAGGGAGATCATATTTTGCTTCTCAAAAAGAGGACACAAATAACAGACATAAATAATCCCCGTTTAGGCTTATATTCAAAGTTTATATGGATCGATAGCATGCACGCACTGTCCGTGCATGTCACACACATACGGGCAGTTTGCCCCGATTCTCGGCCGTGTACGCAATGTTGAAATATTGCTCATATAGATCAGAGAGGAAACCGATCATTCTAAGGCTTATCCTCAACCCATTTTAATTTTTTTATGACTGTTGTCAAGCCCGGCCCTTCCCCAAAAGCCGTGTTCAAAGCAAGCTAGGCGCTAATAACGCACAGCTGCACCACTACTGAAGCGTCTCTCTAACTCTTTGATGACGTAATTGCTGCATGAATTCCGATTTGGGGGACTGGACAGTACAGACCGCTGCAAAATTCTGGAAAAATGTGGCCCAGATCGGATTTGAACCACATACGAAAGTGGCCCAGATCGGATTTGAAATGGTCCAGTTCTATGCGACTTGTCATGTTCAGACCGTCAAGTTAATGCCTCACTCGAGTCGGAAAAACACAAAAAAATCAGATTCATGCATTAAGACCTGTAGTATGAACGTAGCCTAAGACTAATAAGTATTTTCGTCCAAAAGAACAAGATTTGGACAAAAATTAAAAGGGCTGCCAAAAACATCACTGGCCCTGTCGCCGTCTAATCTGGCCGGGAGTGACTTCGTCGCCGCTAAAGGCCAAATTATACTGGATGCGTCTGCGGTCCGGACCTGTCGAGATATAGCGGTGGAGCCAATCCGTTTTCATTGTATCATATTGTTCAAATATTACCGGCCTCATATGTGCTACGGATTGACTGGCCAGGTGCTTATTCATGGTTTAAACACCAGCGAACATGGACGATGAACGATTCATAATGGAGGTGGAAAGTCACAGACTTTAAAAAAGGAATCTGCATGGAACGCCATAGCAGAAGCTATGAAGATGGACGGTGAGTTTTGCAAGTTATGTAATTTAAAACAGTAATTAAATAGTAGAGAACGGGTTGTTGATGTGGTCGGGGTGTCACAAACCCATGGTAAAAGCAACAAAAAAAAAATTGGGAAAAAAATGTTCAGTCAAATCAAGTCCACCTCTCTCTCTGATTCTCTGTTGATGACAGACTTTGTGTGTTTGTCGTTTATTAATTTTTTTTATGCCACATTATCGCGCAGGATCACGCGAGAGCTCAAGACGGGATAGAGCTGCTGGACCGCAGTTGTTTGCAGCCAGGATGCTTTGTCCTATTTTTGACGTACTGCGGAGCGCGCAATTAGGGCTGCAGTTATCGAATATTTTAGTAATCGAGTAATCGACTGAAAATTCTATTGATTAATTGAGTAATCGGATAAAATACATATTTTTTTAGGTAAAGAGCTATTATAAATATACATGAGAAAACAAGACATTTCATCTATTATTGAACCATTTTCAGTCAATCATTGTTTTTATTTTTGATGTTCGTTTTTGAAAACAGCCAACAATTGCATCTCGGATGTGACTAGAATAAATAAAAAGACTAATTCACTACTTTCACTCCAAAGACTTTTAGATCTTATAAAAAATATATACATATATTTCTTACCTAAAAATGCCATTACGCTTGATAACACACATCACTTTAAAGTTAGGTGTTTTTCCCACATGTTTCAATTGAATTTCCATTCGTATCAAGCTACTTTTAAGTTCTAGTTAAGTTTTAAGTTAGTCTAAACTGTAAGTCCTGATAAGATTTAGAGTTTTTGCAGTGTTCAAAGTAAATGTATTGCAACATATCAGGTTATAATATGGCGGGGATATTTGCATGCGTTCCTGAATGCACCGCGTGACATGCAGGGGTGAGGGAGGTGCGGCAGAGCGAGAGACGTGCCTTCCTGTTGTTGTTGTCGTTCTGGCAGGTGTGTGTGCGTCGGCTGTAGCAGACAGCAGTTGTGTGTTGGTTGTTCCAGAAGTTCCCAAAAAATACATAATTGCAACTTAACGAAGCGGGGGACTCTATGTCAACATTACAGTATGACATCTGCTGTATTGGAGCACATTAGGGACCAGTGCTACTTGGTGTTTTATCCAGCAATGACTACTGAGCTAAAATTGACAGTTAGCATTATTAAGTTTTTATTTTATACCCTCATCACTCTACAGGGGTATGTTTTCACTGATTAAATAAAGCCTGTATGTAAGACACGTTAGCTACGCATCCACAGTGGTCATAATTAATAGAAACTTAGCCCTCCGCAGGGCTAACGTTACGTGAGCGAGTGACAGTAATGACGTTAATCTTATTTATTAGCGCTGAGAAGTCTACTGCTTTAAGATGGGGGCTGTTTACTAACGCCGCCCAGACGCAGCCGACTCTGTCATTTCGCATCTAGTTCTAAATACATGCGATGTCAATGAGACACATCAGAAGCTACCTGCTACCACCGTAGCATCATGTAGGTGTAGGTTTTAGCAACGTCGGCGTAGTTTGTAGCAGCTGTCGGCTGCAGTAAAATTTTCTTTTTTATTGCTTCTTCCTCTACGCACGTGACGTCAGCGGGTTGTCCCGCATTAAAATTAGTCCGGGCAAAACATGATGCTTTAATCTGGCAAAATTAAACGATTCCTCGAGGTGAACAAAATTACTTGGATCAGTTTTTAAACTCGAGTTGCTCAAGTATTCGTTTCAGCTCTACACGCAATCAACACCGAGATTGACGGATCCGTACCGCAGACGCGTCCAGTATAACTTGGCCTTAAGACTTGGCCCACTCGCCTGGCTGTCGATCAATTCCACTTGTTTTACAAGAAAACAGAGAATCTTATTTTAAGGAGTACGAGAGATTCTAATAGCAGTGTAAATAGCTTTACTAGTTTCGGCGAGAACGGAATAGTTTTTTGTAGTTGTTGTGAACTACATTTCCACACAAACATACATCTAGCTTAGCAACTGGAGGTGCGAGACCCATTTTTTGAGTGTCCCAAGCTTCTAAGAAAGCGCATTTATCAAGGCACCGAACAGAACGCTACGACGACGCCGGCACCTCTGCTATAGGACGCGTTCAGAGGTTGCCGCAAAATGTATACTGCCACCGGGAACGCACCCTCCCAAGAGGTTTCAGAATGTGCACTGACGTCAGTATGCATCTTGTTTAATGCAATCAAAAGGAGTTGTTTTTCATAGAAACTGCTGCATCTTGCCTAATGTAATTAAATGGAGTTGTTTTCACAGAAACTGCTGACAGTTTTGCCTCTAACAATCATAGACTTTAACTGCCAACAATAATCATGGGCTTTTAACTGCCAACCAGCAAGGCTCATGACCTCCTTATTTGTACAACATATAAACAACGCTGAGCTCTCTTTTCCGTGTGCATTTGTCAGCTTTGTTGTGTCATTGATGCACCCAGAAATTTCTGAAATTAAAACTGCGCAGTAATGATCTCTTGCCTCCAGTCTTTACTCTGCAATCCAGTCTAGCCGTCTCCCCTGAACTGAAAACGAACATGCGGAGGACCTGAAAGACTGCCTCCAACAACACCTATCAAATAAAATTTCTCGAGCCGTAGAACATTTTGGAAGATGTTTGCATACTTGTGAGAAGGGACCAAATGTGTATTATTACGCCGGTTTTGGGTGTTTGAACATTTAATCCAGGCAATCTTTTGACTATTAGTAGGAACCCACCTACTACTGTAGGTACATTTTGCGAACAACAGCATTTAGAAATGTCCCAATATAAATGGAGGTGAATAAGAAACCCAAACCTGCTCAACTACAGGGGATCTCCAATGGGATAAAGTTATTCTAACTTCCTGAAAGCGTGTGTTTCACGTAGCCTATAGGTCTCGCATCGCCCTGGAAATAGAGCCCTTTGTTTCAGTTAACAGCGTTAAAGTAAAGCAGTGGATGGAGGGAATTGGATAAAAAATTTCTAAGGGGGTAGAAGGAGAGACCAGGGAAGCAAGCAAGGCATGCATGAGAGTGTGTAACTGAGTTTTGGAGGTGGATTAGGCCTGCATGGCTCAGGATGGATGCGGAAAGGCAAAGGGACAGGGAATCAGTTGTGGGGAGAGATGAGGCAAAGCATGCCACGTTAGATGGGTACAGTAAGAGATCTGCAGTGGATCAGTCAGGAGTAGAAGAGAGGGATTGGGGGAGAGGGCGAACTTCAGGATAGTAAGGGAGAATCCAAAGAGCTTAGTTAAGGAGCTTAGTTGAGCTACGTTAGCTCCGAAGATGGGTCGCATCAAGATGTAAGGCAAAAGGCCCCAAAGTTAAATCCATCTAGCGCAACATTAACATTCCTTCCAACTCCACCCTCAGTCTCGCCGCTTTGGTGTCTTTCATTCCCCTCTTTTCCAGACAGACTCCATGCTTGTCCAATCTCACACCGTATTGCTCTGTGATGGTCTCAGGAGCACGGTCAAAATGCGATGGCGCAGTTGACACAAGATATTTAAACAGCACTTTGGGAAACAAGCGCCTCTTTTATCCCCCTCCCTTCTTGTTGTTTTCTTCGACTTGAAGTGATGGGTTTGAGAGTAAACATGAAAACCTGCATGCTGTTTTGATGTTTACTACACAAGGGGGTGGTGGGCTGAGGGAGATGTGTGTATTTAAACAAAAACTGGAGACACTGCAGTCAGCACTCAAATGCCGTTTGGAAACAACTTACCTTCCTATTAATTTACTGCTTTCCACTTTGCACACATTATTGCTGCACTATGTCATAAACACCCACCCCTGTCCAGTTGGTACATTAAAGTGCATTAAATGACTTGACATCTTTCCTCTTCTTGGATACTCTGACTGTCTGGCAACAGACTACTTCCTCTCTATATGTAATAAAATAATAATGATAATAATACAAAAAAAAAAAAAAAAACTTTGAGTAGAGGCAACAGACAGAAAGCATTACAGCACTCTGGAATTAATTGTGAAGGGAAACACATAATGAGATGGTAATGAAGGAACAGAAAGGTTTTTGCTCCTCAAATAAATCTCAGAGTTGGTGCTAAAACGACTTTTGAGCAATATGGATCTATAACAATTGCATAAAGAAAGAAATAGAAGCGACAAAATGCCCTCGAGCCAATTTAGGAAGGACAAATCTCCTCCACTCCCCGACGGGCCTCACATGATACAATACAGTAGTCAGCAAAGAGACGCTTGCTTCAAAGTGCTGCTCCTAGCCTCTAAAAACCTGGGAGGGATCCTCTTGAAGGATGTTGCCACCTTCAGGCCAACAACTCTAGAGGTTTTCTCTAATCCTTCTCTCTTCTACACACTACATTTGGGAAGGAATTTATTGTTTCAGATGGCGCTCGGCCCTTGTCACAACTAAAACCCTGCCCACCCAAACACCCATTCAGGGTAGCAGTGGCGCCAGCTCGGTGCAAAAGTAATTTTGATTGTTTCCACGGCTAGAGAGCGAGGACTCACATGTAATCCCTATGGAGCAGCATAGTGGGGAATAGAAAGTACAACAAAACATTATACAAACACATGCACGCCCTCACACACACACACACACACACACACACACACACACACACGTGCATGCTTGCACCCATTCATAGAAAAACACGCCCCCATCTGGACACGCATGTTATTCCAACACTAAAACCAAATGACATGCATTGGTCATGGGAGGTGTCCGAGTGTGTTTTAGTGTGTGCGAGCAAACCAATATCTGCTTTTCTTCTAACCCTGTATTGCCCTAAGATATCAAAATATGAGAAATTTTGGATAACTGGGGGAAATTGAAACATTGGGTTGTTATAACCATGTAAAAAATATATATATCTTTCAGCATGTTTACATGACAACGATCTGGTAAAACAGTAGCACTTTTATTGCGAAGTTTCACTTTGTCAAAATGACTAAAATGTTGAGAAGTGCATGCCAGAGCAGTAGTTGGCAATGACTTGTGCACACCAACTGACTGTCCTAACCAGTGTTGTTTCCTTCACGATGACTATAACGAAAATATTTCGTCAACGAATAGTTTTTTTCATGATGACGATCAGACGATAACGATCTAAAAACATGTTTTGGGAGACTAAAACATAACGAGACGAATGCCAATTTTCGTCTAACGAGAGAAAAAAGACGAAAATGTGCAATCGTTTCTGTCACATGTTCACAATGTGTGACATTTTATGTGTAATTAGCCTGCATCGTAGCAGTGTTTGCAAATATGCAATGTTGCTTTAGCCTTTAAAGATCTGTGCTGAGTGATCATTGCACACTAAATGTATCTCATAGGATTAGCATAGCATTCGCGTTAGCATTACGCTAATGCTAACGGCGAGGGTCCTCTTAAGCTCTCGGACAACTTTTTTTACATACAGTTTGTGGCGACCAGGTGAGTATAATCAATTGAAAATAATGTACTATTTTCCTGCTGAGTGTGTATTATCACCAAGTTGACGTTGTCCTTATAGACGCTACAATATGTGCTTGTCTGTCAATGTTTGCTCGAAATAGTTGGAAACCTTTATTTATTTATTTATATTTTCACAGACGAAAACACTTTTAGTAAACGTCGACAAAAACTAGACCAAATTAGTCTTGAGTTTTCGTCAACAAAAACTTAACAAATACAAACACATTTTGAGATGACCAAAATATGACTAAAACTAATAAGTATTATTGTCCAAAATAGAAATGTGCCGATTACCGGTTTCAAGGTATACAGTGGTATGAAAACGTCAAGGTTTCAAAACCGCAAAAATTTTCCGTCATAGCGTCCCTAAGATATTAGCCATTTTTTATGTCCCAAACATGCATGGAGAAATCCCTCGCTTGCAGCTGCATGGCTCAACCCTCCCCCACCGGTTGTTGCTCCGTGTCAGTGAGTCAGCTGTGCTACACGATTGCTGGAGCAGGTGAAACTCCTAAACTTTTTCCCCCATCGAAGAAAACGAAATCTCTGGTATGGGAATACTCCGACTACAGAAAAGTTACAGACGGCCACGGCTTAGAGGAGGATGGCCAACTGACATGTGAAACATGTTTGCGGAGGGTGACTGCCGAGGAGGCAATACCTCCAAGTTCTCGTTTATACAAAATTAAAGGTTAGTAAACACCATCATGAACGTTTCCCACCAGCTACGAGAGTTAACTCCAGCGTGTTTAGTGTGTCTAGCGGTGGTAAAACATGTTTTTTTCTCTCTGGTAAATGTCTATTTTGAGAAAGAGTGTGTATTGAGTAAACATGATACAAGTCATACACAGGTGCTTTTTATGGAAAATATTTCAATTATTCTTTTTATTATCTTATTATTTCAATTTTTTTTCTGATGGTAATAATGTAGAACTGTGGCTGTGGGTTTAGGCTCCCTAAAGGACTGCATTTATTTAAATTTTATTTATAATATAATATTTCAGTATTTTTAAATTGATTTTTTAACATGATACTTATATTCCAATTTGCTAATATGTTTTGAAAAATAAAAATGGAAACAGCCATTTTAAAGTTGTAATACCAATACCGTGATTTCATGATATTTTGGCTAAAGATACTGTCAGAATATTATAACGGCACATGCCTAGTTCAAAACAGTAAGACTAAGATGAAAATGAAAATGTCTGCCAAAAACAACACTGGTCCTAACAGACAAATTTTGTCAAAACAAATATTAGCCCCCACTTGACAGAACTCATTGGCTGTCATTGACGTAGCTCGACATCCAATCCATTCTGCCTAGGAAAAGTTGGTCGCCAATTATCGCAATGGTTTGGACATGTTACGCCATCAATGGCACTGAAAATACAAGTGTTATATTGAATTAAAGAGCCGTATCCAGGCATTTGTCTATAGTAGGGTAAACTACTGCAACATCCTTCTCAAAGGATTTTGAGAGAACATTCTTTGAAACGGCTAAGGCTCTCATTGGCTGGGCACCGAAGTACATCTCAGGGGCCGTTTACACGGTGACTCTCCGTGAATACGAATTTGCATTTACTGTATATGGGCCCGTCTCCATTCGAACAATGTTGCAATTCTTCATGAAAACGATGACGAAGACGATTCAGGCCAAGCCCTAGGGGGCAGTGCAGATTTACAAGGTGACAGCAAATGATGCACTTTGACCCCACCAAACTCCTCAACCCGGAAAAAAATATGTCTGCCCACTCGAAGCAATGGCATTTTTCTTTTGTTCGAAAGGCACAATAATGGAAACATTCAACATATTTAATTAAAAAATATTATTTAAACAGTAAATTAAAGCCGACATTCCGCCATATTTGCTGTTTATAATGTTTAGTAGCACCGCTGCGCACGCCCAATGTAACGTGTACGAGTGCTGACGTTATCGGTGCGGTCTCGCGCCGCAGGAGCCTTTGATATGCATGCGGAGCAAGCCCCTCTCAATCCCCCGCAATTGAATTCTTCCACTTCGGAGGCAGGATTAAGAATTTTTCATCTTCGCCTTCCGTCTTCGCCGACACCATTTGCACGCGAGGCCATTCCGTTACTCAGTCACTGCATCTTTGTGTCGCAGAGTCACCATGTAAACTACCCCTCAGACATGTTGGTCCTGTATACTGTAAACCAGGGGTCGGCAACCTATGACACATGTGTCAGCACTGACACGCGAAGGGTTAACCAGTGACACGTAAGCACATGGCAAATGTTTTTTTAAAAATGCACCTTTTTACCTGAAATTAAGACATTTACAGTTGCGCGCCCTGTTACTTATGGGCTTTACGGCAGCACCCCTCCCACCCCTTCTGCCTATGCCGTTATATGCGAGCAATAATGGATTTTGAGAACACCAACAGGTCTTCCTCAGTTTCTCAACTCCTGTGCTCGTCTGTTTTTTTTTTCTCTGCGCGCTCAATTCAGCACAGGCTATTAACGTGTCACAAAGCCAACCAATCAGAGAGCTGGCAGAAGTACACTGTGTTACCAAATCTGCACTTTTGGTAATTGCGGTGCTTTCAACTCCACCAGCGATTAACGTGGCTCATTGTCGTCGATTTGTCCGGTGCTTACTTCGGAGAGGTGGCGATGTGTATAAAACCACAGTGACGCATTGGATGGCTTTTTGGTGGAGTCTTTTATTAACAAAACAAAAACCAGTGGGGGACACAGCCACTTTTCACGGCGCTCTCCGCGCAACTCTCTCTCAACACCATGCTTCACGTTCTCTTTTTTCCTCGCCCAGACGCCCACTTCTTCTTCTACGATTAACTAGTAACCCGGTCATATTGTAGGGGACAGTGGCCCCTTGGGGATGCCGGTAACAACTACTTGGCTGGTTACTTCCGCTACCTCTGTTTGTGCGTTGTGTGTCGCACAACAAGTGTCAAACGCCACTACGAGACAAAATATGAAAATTAATGGAAAACAGAGCCAGGGATCACAGTAAGGTAGCTATCTAGGTAGGTATCGTTCATGTCGGTAATATAAAATCTAAAATCGTGCATAAAATTCCCTGTTTTAAGTTACTAGTGAACAAGACAAAATGTAAGAGTCCGCTGTTCTGACTTTGAAGGTTAAAACAGCCCGCTCTGTACTGTGTGAGAGACCTGCACTGAGAATCACACCTGTTCCCCTTCTCCTGCTGGGGTGTTGTAATATGTTTACAAAAGATGATGCTGCTGTAAAGCTGTTATTACTGTTGCACTTATTTTCAAGTTTTGATATTTTAGACAATATGCATTTTTTTAGTTAATTGATGTATAAGAATGGTAGTGATTCTATTTCAATGTACGTCCATGTTGTTTTGTTTGGCGTAAAATTACAGCTCTGTTGGATATAAAAATTTGGATGTGCGTCATTAATCTTGGTGTGGCGCACTGATTGACAAGAAAATTTGAAAGTGGCACTCCACACCAAAAAGGTTGCTGACCCCTGTTTTAAACCAACCTGGTCTTTGAGAATCCCAGGGACAATGTTTCTGCTGGTGCCTCGAGTACAACAAAATACAATGAATCCGCATTTCAGTTCCTTTTTAACACTTTCAGTGCCATCGACGATGATCAACGTCCAATCATGTGGCTCATTTTAACATAGAAACTAAAAATGAATGAATGAATTTCAAGTAAAATGAGTTTATCACTTTTAGAGATCTAATCCATTTGAACTGGCAGGGCCGGCAGCGAATGAACATTCGTTAGCACTTCAAATGGATCAGATTAAATTTCAGAACAGTCTACCTTATAACATAAGATATGACCCTCTATGTTGAAGTATTAGTTGAAAAAGGTGTGTTGTCTCAATAAAAAAAAATTGAACTTAATTGTAATTATTAGTTAATATTTAATATTTAATAGTTATTATTTAATAGTTAATATTAGTTAATATTTTTAACTTTTTTTAACTTTTTTTTTTTTTTGCCTTTTTTACGTTCCTAAACACCGTTGTCATGTAAACAAATTGCTCTCCCAAAAGAACACAGTTGAAATGTATTTCCAGATTAAAAAATGGCCAGTTGTGGAAATGGCCCTAGAGTTCTTACACTGCTCAGGGTTTTTCTTTTAACTCAAACTTCAGCTTTACTGTGACGTCAGTCACTCCTGGCTCTCAGAGGAGCTCAAATGTCCTGTGATATTTCCACTGCTGGGTTACCAATTGAAGCTTAAAGCCCACTACCATCATCCGCAGGTTTTGAGGGTCTTGGGTTCGGCGTGCAAGGGGAGGTGGTTAGTGAGCGGCGTGAACTCAGTGAGGTAGTTAAGAGGAAGGAAAGGGACGGGAGGTATAACCAGGCAAGGTGGGCTGCAGGAGTTCACCATGCATCAATATTCAGAGCATGGCTGAAAGTGATAGCAAGCCTTCATTGCGAATCCTTAACTTTTTAAGATCAGATCAGCACTATATCACATGCTTCGTAGAGATCTTGACCCCTCTACCCTACCGACTCCCCTTCTCTCCAACTGTGCAAAGATGACTTAAGAAACATCAAAGCTGGCATTAATGTCTCATTTCCCTATGTAAATGCCAAATGAGGAAGGAAAGAAAAGCTTTTCCTTCTTCTCTGCTGCTTTCATTTTCTGTTAGAAACATAGCTGTTCCCCTTGAGACCGTTGTGCAGTTTGGGGCAGAAAACGGGTGAAGGGATCCAGGGGGCCTGCTCTGCATTACCAAAACAAATCATTCAGCAAACAAACAATTAGACACTCATGAATTATGGACAAGCCATAGAGCAATAAACACAAGGCGTGTGGAGTTGTGCAGCGATTGCTCAGCTAATGAATCATGTGTCAGGGTGGTGTTGTTATTGTTGTTGTCTAAAAACAGGCAGTGTCGTGAGCGGCTTGCATGTGCATGTGTGCGCCTTCCTGGCCACGTGTTTAGCGTAACAATCCCACACACTTTTCTGTGGATTCAAGAGCAAATTAGTGATGGAAAAGAAGGGAACACTGATGAGTGCTGGGCTAGTGAAGGAAGGAAGGAAATTCACTCTATCAAAAAAAAAAAAAATCCTTCAAATTTTGGTAAAATACTGGTAGATTTGGTTGCCAGAACTTCACTGTTTGTTATATTGTTAAAATAACAGGGAAACAGTCAAATACACATAAAATAAGTTAGTGCTTCGCTAACTGTAAATTTATTGTAGCCTTGAACATTTTTTTGTTGTTGTTGTGAAAATCATGGTGGGAAAAAAAATGAAAACTTTTTTAAAAACGCTGATCCATTTGTATTCAGTTTTGATGTTAGTGATGATGTCAATTTCTTGTACTCAACCGGGATTTGGCAGTTGAAGGTGCTGACTACTGAGCTACTGAAGACTGGTTGAAACAACAACCAATCAGATCAAGCGTTCGTCAGCCGCCAACCATGTCCACTTCTTTGAACGACCAATTAGATCAAGCATTCATCATCCGTCAACCACGCCCACTGCTTTCAAGAACCAATCAGATCAAACATTCGTCATCCGCCAAACGCACCTCCTGATTTCAATGATCCTAACCATTATATATAGGAATGAATAGTTATGTTGATTATGGAGGACTTGCTCATAAACATGTAAAATCTTTTAATTAAGAACCTGATTACCCACGATTCACTCTAAACTACAGGGGTTTGAGCCCTAAACGTAATTAGTCTTCCTTATAAATAGAAAATTATATAATTCTTTAGCCCTAAACTCAACTACACCTTGGAATAGTATAATTTATATAATCCTATTGAAAATTTAATTACAGTGATCGCACGCTTGCTACTACGCACTTCAAACTTCGCGCCCTCAGTCAATCAGATTTTTTTTTTAAATAAAAAAAAATGAAAAAATACAAATGAGCCGTCCTGAGCCAATGGCGTAGTCTCTCTCCCTGTCTCTCCCTGCTCTTTGTTGGTGGCAGTGCTAGAGATGCTAGGAAGCCGAAACTTTAAAGCGCCGCATGCGTCAAAATCGTTTAACTTGTTAAACAGTTGCTGTGGCACCTCATTGTGTGTAAGTGAGCGGATTTGAGTGGACTCACTTAATAAAGACAAGCATTTTCCAACTTTTTTAAAATGGATTGGGCATCAACATTTTTTCTTTTTTAATAATAATTCGGTGGGACAATAGCATGTTTAAAATTGATCATTATTATTACATCAACATTTATTAAAACAAATTTGAAATTAATCACGTTAAAATATTTGACGCATTTAACGCACATGCCCCGCTCAAACAGTTAAAAATGACAGCTCAGTGTAATGTCCACTTGTTACTTGTGTTTTTTGGTGTTTTGTCGCCCTCTGCTGGCGCTTGGGTGCGACTGATTTTATGGGTTTCAGCATTGTGTAATTATTGACATCAACAATGGTGAGCTACTGGTTTATTTTTTGATTGAAAAATTTTCATTCATTCATTCATTTATTTTCCATGCCGCTTTTCCTAACGAGGGTCGCGGAGGTGCTGGAGCCTATCCTAGCTAACTACGGGCAGTAGGCAGGGGACACCCTGAAAAGGTTGCCAGCCAATCGCAGGGCACATGGAGACATACAACCATTCACGCACACACACACACGGACAATTTAGAGTGTTCAATCAGCCTACCATGCATGTTTTTGGGATGTGGGAGGAAACTGGAGTTCCCGGAGGAAACCCAAGCAGGCACAGGGAGAACATGCAAACTCCACACAGGAAAGCTGAAGCCAGGGATTGAACCCTTGATCTCAGAACTGTGAGCTGTGACGTGCTAACCACTCAGCCACCCTGCCGCCGAAAATTAAGAGGGGTTTTAATGATATAACATTTCTATTACTTGCACGAACATTTATCTTTTAAGAACTACAAGTCTTTCTATCCATGGATCGCTTTAACAGAATGTTAATAATGTTAATGCCATCTTGTTAATTTATTGTTATAATAAAAAAAATACAGTACTTATGTACAGTATGTTGAATGTGTATACAGTATCTGTCTTGTGTCTTATCTTTCCATTCCAACAATAATTTACAGAAAAATATGGCATATTTTATAGATGGTTTGAATTGCGATTAATTACGATTCATTAATTTTTAAGCTGTGATTAACTCGATTAAAAATTTTAATCGTTTGACAGCCCTAATAAATATATATACATAAACTTTTTTTTTTTTAATTAAACTTTAAGAAAAAAAAGTGAAAAAATATGTCTTATACAGTATGTATCTCTTTTCAATGATAAATCTGAATAAAAAGATTGAACACACACACACACAAAATAATGTTTTTGGCCCGCCAACCACGCCTACCGGTTCGAGTACTGTGGACCGCAGCTGTACCTATTTGTTTAAACAGGGCTAACCGAATGTTCACTCGTTGCCACCCTCCCAGTTCCATTGAGCTAAATAAATATTTATTCACTGCCACACTCTCAGTTCAAATGGATTGGACGTCTACTAGTGGCAAACAACAGCAGAAGGATGGAAAGAGCCATGTGATTAGACGTCTAAAATCGTAAATAGCACTGAAAGTTAATAGTGTGCTGGCGGCGGAAGCTAGACTGGGCTTTTAGCTCAGTAGTTAGCACGCTAGACTGCCACAGTGACCAGAAAAGGAGCACAGTGACATCACCACTACAATCAGACCAATTACACATCCAACATACTTTTTGCAGTAGTTCACTGTAAAACATCATTTTAAATGTAGTTCCTTTTACGGTCGTTTATTTTGACAGTAAACTTTTTCTGGTTTCCCCTTATTATAATCGTAATATTCTGGAAACCACAGCTGCCTGTATTGTACTGGAAATTTGATGTTTTTCTTTATAGTGCACAGTGCTCCAACTTGACCCCAGCATTATCCCGTATTCGTAAAGCTGTGTTTACCTCTCGCAGACGCGCACAGTCCATGCGGCAATGATCCAGGACGATATACTGAACACAAGCAGAACAGTTCCCGGGCAGATGGTCATGAGAGTTTTCATGACGAAGCGTGTGTTGAAGTTGATTTTGTTGAGGGCGCCGATGCTGCGAGACGAAGCGTCCGTAAACAGCTTGCTGTGAAGTAGCATGACCCTGCCGATCAGGTAGAGTCTCAGGAACATGGGGATGGAGAGGATGATGTCCACGTCGGCGTACGCCACGGACGGCGTGTACGTAAAAGCCAGCCGGGCCTTCCACGTGAAGATGTAGCGGCCGGGGATGGGATGGATGGCACACACCAGCAACTCCAGCACGATGAAGAAGATCCGCTCATAGGTCATGGCTATCCTCCAGTCATCTGCACCGTTGTCCACCATAAACAGCTAAGGACAAGCATAGCAAGACCTGCTTTGAGGATTTGGACTCATTTTTTTTTCTTTCCCATTATAAAGAGTTTACTTCAACTGAGTCGTTTCAGAGTATTTAAATGGATCGTATAATATACAGTATATTATTCTGTAACTCTATTAAAGATAAAGAAGACTGTTTTCACTCGAAAATTTGTTTGATGTTAACTCATTTGCTGCTATAAAAATGAGCTGTTTTTACATTGACCACACAATAACTTTGCCATATTATTACCGTAATTTTCGGACTATAAGCCGCTACTTTTTTCCTTCATTTTGAATCCTGCGGCTTATAGTCCAGTACGGCTTATTTTTTTTTATTTATGTGGGTTAATAGGTAACACTTTATTTGACAGCAGCGTCATAAGTCTGTCATAAGAGTGTCATAATAATGAAATGACACTTTCATGGGCATTACTGAATGATTATGACAGATGTCATCAAGTGTCACTAACTCCATTTATGTCCAGTTTGAATCTTTTACATCAATTCAAAAGTGAGATAATTTGCCGGATAACACCAGGGATGAAAGTGGTTAGAATTTCTTGCCGGAACTCCCCGACGTGAAGTTCTCCACAGAGCCAGAAATTTGATTTATTTATTTATTTTGGGGGGGTCAAAACTACTGAAAAGCAAAGAAAACTGTGTTGGTCAGTTATTTCTATAACGCATCCAAAAATGGATTTTCATTCATAATTGTATTTTTTCAATGATTTGCAAAATAAAAGTTAACAAAAACAGTTATAACCCAAACCTCCATCTTCTAATTTTTATTTTCCCTCGTTTCCTCACATACTAACTGCCAAATCTCAATTTGAACTACTTAAGAACATAGGATGTATTTTAAAATGAAAGATAATGTAAACATTTACTTTTTGTTGTGTTGTTTGTTGTGTTAATAATAAAGATATAATTACCATAAAATAAGCACAAATGACTTATATTATGCAGAGTGAAATGTAATATATTTTGAAGATTGCGCAAACATTGACTTTTTTTTTTTAATCATAAGGAAATGAATTAGTTGCCTAACATAAATGAACAAATATGAATAAACAAGTCCAAAGTACTCCGCGACCCTCGTGAGGAAATAGTGGCATGGAAAATAAATGAACCAATGAAGTCCAAAGTGCACACTGAAAGCTAAGATGTTCTAAACCTCCCCATCAGAGCAAATAAAACTAAATATGATAAATAAGCCACCTTAGCTCTGTCCTTGCTCTTAAAGATTTGATCCATTTTCTGTTGCATTGCCCTTTTTTTTTTTTTTTTTGCTGTTTCAGAAAACATGCACATCCGAACCAATCAGAGCTAACTATCTCTGGTGATAACATGTCAGTATGTCGAACGGATAAATGAGTCCAGACGTTTTGCTTAGCTGCGTGCATTCGCACATTGACGTGACTCATCATCGGCACACTCAGATAACCGCAGCAGCTGGGGTAACCTCCATGCCGTCCGTGGGATAAATAAATAATAATTATCGGTTTTATCGATTACGATACACACATAGGCGTAGCATGGGTTCGCCGGGGACCCCAGGCTAAAAGCAACATAGGGGGTGCGAGTGCGCGCTGTGTGCACGTGCGGTCATCGTGGCCATAAAAGTGGCGAAAACTAAGCATTTTACACTGACTCATATGGATGTACTTACATTCGTTCATGGACGCACACATTTTAACAGGTGGCCATCCTCTGCTCGAAATGCGCACCTTACGCCTATTCTCGCTCCCAGAATACGCAGCGTTTGTGACGTAGGACAATAACAGGACTGGGTAGCTATGGGAACGTACGCATACCCAAGGAACCTTGCTAAAAGGTGTATTAAAATTGCTAATAAAATCGTTTAGGATTATTTTAGATGCATATATGTTATATTTTTCTTATAGAGTACTCGACAAGGAATACAATAGACCCATTAATAGACTTTTTGGGAAAAATCACCATTTCTTTAAGTAGTCACGTGAATAATGAGCTGGCCTGTGAAAATAACACAACTCGGCAAGGACTTTCCAGAGAGTACTTGGTGAGTCACTCTTTAAACAATCATGTGGTATTAATAGCTGATTGGACTTTTTTAAACATGAATAATCTACGTGAAATGGTTCCTGCTGATTGGGATTGATAACAGAATCATTAAATAATCTGCCAAATCTTTCCATGGTATTGAAACAGTCCCTACACTTCTTGCTGCAACAGTGCAGTAAAGCAGCGTGTGCTAAATCTGTTGACCCTCTGGGGGCCCCTGCTGGCTGGGGGCTCTAGGCAATTGCCTGGTTTGCCTAATGGGACACGACGCCTCTGGCTACACAAGCACTTTATTATGCTTGTTGTTAACACTTGTGTATGTAAATCTTATGTTGGTAGATTGTTTTCTTCTTTGAGATGAATTGCATGTGTGGCAGCTTTGTTTTCTTTTTTTTTTACATAGTGTTTTGACTTTTGCCGTCATATTTTCGGAATCATTCATTCATTTTCCATGCCGCTTTTCCACACGAGAGTCGCGGAGGTGCTGGAGCCTATCCCAGCTAACTATGGGCAGTAAGAGCACCATATACCGGAACAGCGTTCTGGCCCTGAATCTTATACCGGAACTGCGTTCCAGCCCTGAATCTTATACCGGAACTGCATTCCTGCCCGTTCCTGCCCACTTTCATCCCTGGGTAACACTAAATGATATCCGTTATAAGCATTCATAAGCATTAATGTCATGTCAAAATTATGATTGTCTAACGACAGTCTTATAGCGCCACTGCCAAATAAAGTTTTACCAAATACCATAACCATTAACATCTGTAGCGCTGCAATGCATGCTAGGAGGCATGTTGGATAACAACAATGTTGACAGCAGGTCACAGCAGAGGTTGACTGTCTCCCCCAGGGGAGTGGTGATGGCCAATTGAAGCTTCTTGAAGCAATGAAGCTTTGCAGCCAATTGGTTCAAAGCTTCATGGTGGTTCATTTGGTCTTGTGACAGTTGTATGATGCAACTGTCAAATAAAGTGTTACCGGTTAATATCTTTTGGTGTAAATGTCCCATAATAGAGTTAGGACTGCTGCAGCTTGTAGTCCAGTGGGGCTCATCCATGGACAAATGCTGTTTTCGTGCCAAATTTGGTGGGTGGTGGCTTATGGTCAGGCTAATTGTGCGAAAATTACGGTACTAACAACACTGAAACTGAAGATACAGATCAACATATTTCCTAATGTTTCAACTGCTTTAATATTTCATGAATTTACTTATTTAATGCTGTTGACGGTGACAGACATCCAATCCATCTTGACAGCGAACTTTTATGTTTATCTCCGGGTCAAAACGGATTGGATGTCTTGTGCTGCCAATGGCAGCCAATGAGATTTTAAAAAGAAAAAGGAATCTAGAAAGGGTTAATGACACCTTTAAAAGTTATTAATTTTACAATCATACACAATTGTGTACTTTCTGAAAGTGACGCAATTGAGCCATGTTATCAGATTTGGGTGTTTTTGTATTTTATTTCACTTGATTAAAATCAAGACTCACCTGGATTTCCCGTGCGTGGTACATTATTATAAGACCAAGCAGTATAACAGTGGAAAGGCTGATAAGGCATTTCAGTGCAAACGAGTATGAAGAGTCCTATAATGAGAGAAAAACAAGTGATTAAAATATTGCACAATTGCCTTTATTTACACATAGTGCTTTACAAGCCTGACGGGCCCCCAGGCATAGGCGGAGATTGAGGGGGGGGGGGGGGCAGTGCTCCCCGGTGGCCTGAAAATGTCATTGAATGTTGCGGACTTTCCTATAAATGAATTAAAAGGGGAAGTTCATAATTTTTGACACAAGACTTAATCTTTAAGTTAGTGGGGGTTTAATTAGTCGGTTGAGTTGATTTAAACAAATTCCGTGCAGTTTTTTAGTTATTTGTTAGCTTCATGGCTCTGAAAATGCTAAGCCAGCACAAGTCAATGGTGTCTGCTAAGCATACCTGTTAAAAACAACATATGCTCGCATGAAAATCATTGATGACACATGCAATCAAAAGTGTTGGCTATGTTTCCAAAGTTGTTAAAACTCACTACTGCATGTCAATAATTGTAGTATGAACAGTACCATGTGTAATCCAGCGGTTCTGAAGAAAACAGGCTGTTTAGGCAAGCAGGGCGGAGTGATATCACATTGGTTTTTTTCAACGCTGAATTTTTTTAGGGGGGAACGAAAGGGACTCCCCAGCAGACTGAGCATGAGTGGCCGAAACACACTTCTCTATTGTTCCTGCAGAATGAAATGAATTACGGCACTTTGGTGTGACATTGTTTTGGCCGCATGGCTATTTTGGATGACCTGCATTTTGAATTTATTTGACTATGTTAGATCTGTTAATATCATTTTTCTATTGGCATGCTAAGCAGACACCATTGACTCGCGCTACCTTAGCCACTCCAGAGCCCTGTAACTAACAAATAACTGACTAACTGCACAGAATTTGTTGAAATCAACTTCACAAACTAGTTAAATCCCTGCTAACTCGAAGATTAAGCCTAATGTAAAAAAAATTCTGAATTTTTCCATTTTAAAATAAAGCTGTTAAAATATTGTCTGTAAAAGTTGTAGAGCAATAAAACAAACAAACAAAATTAATGCAATGAACGAGAATCCAAGAAAGTATATCATAAAACGTCTAAATTATTTTTCAAACAGATCATGTGACTAGCACGTTGGAGACACATTGCTTTGCCTAGCTAAAACTACACCTGAGGCGGCAAGATGGATATTTAGAATTTCTTTAAACCTAAGCTTTCAAAAGCTTATAAAACACTTAAGCTTAAACCGAGAATTGAACACAAACAGTGTCAAGATATATACTAGTATGTGTATGAAGGGCGTAGGATTGCGTAGGGACGGTAGGGACATAAAACTATCCACTTTTTAGGATGCTCAAATTGTCCCCACCAACTTTTAAGCAACCTTATTTGCATTATATAATGACTTCCGTCATACAGTGGTATGAAAAAGTATCTGAACCTTTTGGAATTTCTCACAATCCTGCATAAAATCACCATTAATTGTTATCTGATCTTTGTCAAAACCACACAGATGAAAAAACAGTGTCTGCTTTGACTAAAACCACCCAAACATTTCTAGGTTTTCATATTTTAATTAGGATAGTATGCAGACAATGACAGAAGGGGAAAAATAAGTAAGTGAACCATCAAATTTAATATTTTGTGCCCCCTCCCCTTTGGCAGCAATAACTTCAACCAGACGCTTCCTGTAGCTGCAGATTAGTCTGGCACATCGATCAGGACTAATCTTGGCCCATTCTTCTCTACAAAACTGCTGCAGTTCAGTGAGATTCCTGGGATGTCTGGCATGAATCGCTGTCTTTGGGTCATGCCACAGTTCTCCAATGGGGTTCAAGTCTGGACTTTGACTTGGCCACTCCAGAATGTGTATTTTGTTCTTCTGAAACCATTCTGAAGTTGATTTACTTCTGTGTTTTGGATCATTGTCTCGTTGCAGCATCCATCCTCTTTTTAGCTTCAACTGTCTGACAGACAGCCTCAGGTTTTCCTGCAAAACATCCTGATCAAATTTTGAATTCATTCTTCCATGAATGATTGCAACTTGTCGAAGCCCATAGGCAGCAGGAAAGCCCCAAATCATGATGCTGCCTGCACCATGCTTCACGGTGGGGATGAAGTGTTGATGTTGGTGAGCTGTTACATTTTTCCTCCACACATGACGCTGTGTGTTACTCCCAAACAATTCAACTTTGGTTTCATCAGTCCACAAAATATTTTGCCAAAACTTCTGCGGAGTGTCCAAGTGCCTTTTTGCGAACATTAAAAGAGCAACATTTTTTTTTTTAGACAGCAGTGGCTTCCTCCGTGGAGTCCTCCCATGAACACCATTCTTGGCCATAGTTTTACATATAGTTTATGTGTGCACAGAGAAATTTGACTGTGCCAGTGATTTCTGTAAGTCTTTAGCAGACACTCAAGGGTTCTTTTTACTTCTCATAGTATTCTGTGCAGGCATCATCTTTGGTGGACGGCCACTCCTTGGTAGAGAAGCAACAGTGCCAAACTCTCTCCATATGTAGACAACTTCTCTGACTGTTGATTGATGAACATCCAGACTTTTAGAGATGATTTTGTATCCTTTCCCAGCTTTATACAAATCAACAATCCTTGATTGCATGTCTTGAGACAGCTCTTTTGATCGAGCCATGATGCACATCAGACAATGCTTCTCATCAAGACAATTCTTATCGTGTGTGTTTTATAGTGGGCCGGGCAGCTTTAAACCACTCATCAGTGATTGGGCACACACCTGACTTGAATTGTTTGGTAAAAATTGGTTTCAATTGCTCTTTAAGTCTCCTTAGGCAGAGGGTTCACTTACTTATTTTCCCCCCTCTGTCATTGTTTGCAAGCTACCCTCATTAAAATATGAAAACCTTTGGGTGGTTTTAGTTAAAGCAGGCACTGTTTTCACATCTGTGTGATTTTGACTATTATCAGATCACATTTGGTGGTGATTTTATGCAGAAATGGAGAAATTCCAAAAGGTTCAGATACTTTTTCATACCACTGTAGAGGTAATTTAGATTGCCTTCCTAACCCTAACCCTATATGTTGTAAGTATATAGTTGATTCTAACATTATAAAGTGAATTATTTTCATAACTTTCTGACTGATTTTTTTTTTTTACCCCTTTTCACTTACTGAATGTGCCGGTCCTTTTTTTCCCATCAAATGCATTTATGATTGTCTGATGACTTGCATTTATTTAAAATGTATTTATTTATTTAGTACTTTATTCATTTAAAAATATTTTTATTTGCATTGTTTCAGATAATCATACATTAATCATAATCGAGGTAAAAAGTTTTCTTTTTTTTTTGTTAAGTTTGGCTGTGATTTTGGACAAAAGCAGAAGTGTTTATCTTTATTTATTTATTTATTTATTTTTTGTTATACCCTGACTTAAAAGTTTTTTCAGTTATATTTAATTTTAGACTATGTTGAGTGGTCTTGAGAGAAATGTTGTTGTTTTTTTTATTCTTTGATAGTTAAGAAATACACAAGTTTGTATCTATTATGCATGTCACTATAATTTAGGTTCTGTTCAAATATTGCAATTCGAATTTCCTAATAAAATCCAGGCATTAAGTAGTTTTTGAAAACAAAGGTTTGAATGGAACGGTGTATCATCTGAAACAATACATATGAAAGTTAGTGTATGTCAATACAGATTTATTTTGCATTGATCATATAGCCTATCAATTAATTACGTTCCTATTAGTGAAAAATGTAGCCCTGACTCCCCTTTACCCAATCTGTCCGTCCCCAGCAAAAAGTGTACATGCATGTTACGCTATAATATCGTCCCAATGTTGAGACCAAACCTACGCCCTTGGTATACTGTATACATACAGTGCTGGCCAAGAGTAAAATGTGTAAAATGACAATGATTTTTTTCCATTCTTTTTTGTGGTTTTTCATTGCAAGCAAAATCAATGAAGATGTTACTACCAAAGCATTTGTAATTGCAATCATTTTCTGGGAGAAATTGAGCATTATCTGACAGAATTGCAGGGGTGCCAATACTTTTGGCCAGCAGTGTAAATAAATATATTGTAAGTTAATTTTGTGGCTGACATTGTGTTTCTGGGTCATCAACATGTTTTGCCCCCCTCTCACAATAGTCAAAGTCCGCCTATGCCCCCGGGCTTCTCTTGCCCTCCTCCCAAGGCTTAAACACAGCTTTATAAAAAAAGCATCAAAAGTGCACATATTTAAACCGCATTTTAACCACATCTGGGTTAAAAGCACAACTGTGACATTTTGTGGTCTCATGGGAACAAACCTCTCCCAGCTCTTTGCCTGAAACACTGAATTGTATGGTAAAACTGTTTTTCTAGACTGCATTTTTTAAAAACTTAGTCTTATTAATAAATAACTTATAATAACACACATTACCACCAGGCTTTTTCTGGCAGGTTTTCTGGGGGAAACCTACAAAATTTACAATCTCATAATAGAGAACTTGCTTTTCCTAAATCCCTAATTATTCTGTTACATATTGCTGCTTAACCAAACAGATGTGTGACAGAGCAGTAAATGACAAGTTTAAAAGGGGAGCATATTCACACCCAGATCTCCTATAGATTAAAAAAGGGGGATGGCAGTGGAAACAAATGGCTCCATTACTGCCTTAGACAAGGAGAATAAATGTACTTATATAAATGCACATGAGGACAAGAGACACAGAAAGTGGGCAATACACAGCGACGAGCCTCTACACATGCACTACACACACTACTTATTAGCGTAAAAGTCTAAGTGAGGCCAGATAATGGGGTTTACACACAAACACCATGGACAGGCTGTCGCTAAACAATGAAGCAGCAGGTGTAGGTGCAGCCTGATATTATCCACAAACGCTGTTAGCCGCCATCTAAACCAGCAATTAATCAAAGGACAGCACTAACAGGGGGACTTTCCATTTAATGGCAGGTGCAAAAAAGGCAAGGCTAGCATTAGCAGAGCCTCACCACAGAGAGCGGTACTGGTGATAAATACACCAGCTGGATGCCAGAGCTGCAGTGGTTGCATGTGTGCATATATGCGCATTAAGGCCATAGATCTAGAAAATAAGTGCCATTTGAAAGCTACCACAGGACAGTGATCATGTGGTTATTACAATAAGGACACTGAATGACAAAAACAACAAGAGGCAACATTTTCTTCTCTGTTGTCGGACAATGTGTCCTTCAACGGTCTTGATTACAAAAGATATTTTTAGCAATCAACTATATTGCTTTGCCCTTCAGGTCGGCAACATGTTCTCAAGACATTCCAACGTCTCAAATTGTTTTAAGATGTCCCTGTTGGAATAACATTGAGTAAACCAATTAATCCACCTGCCAGAGGTTCAAGGAGTTTGCAATACAGAGCTCAGTGCCTCCTTATGTTTTTCTACTCGTCAGGGCTTAGGGAACCTTGTCTGGGCTTTAACTGTTATCAATGGTGGAATATAACAAAGTAAAGTACTTAAGTAAATTTTTTGTGCATCTGTACCTTACTTGAGTACAAATATGAAGTGGTACTTTTTACATCTACTTCACTCCATTTTGCAAAACGAATTGCAAAATTGTCGCCTACGTTACATGTTACTTTTTTTTTTTTTTTCTCATTGTGAATTGATAGTTTTGTTTTTATGCCGACGGAATTGATAAGCCCCGTGCAACTATACCGTAATTGAGCACTAGAGACAGCAACACGAATAGAAGCAAGATTAGGTAGGTGAACAAGATATTGACCACTTAAAAACCAACAATGAGAGCAGCGCGCCTTCAGATGAGTACTGCACACACTTATACAGTAGGTGGGATATGCACCTGATAATTGCTTGCAAACCCCTATTAAGCTAAAGAAGAAAAAGAATCATAAATACTGGTAATGACTTGATGAAAGGTCTGGCCTGTCATTCTCATTTTTGCATCGGGAGAAAATACTTTTACTTTTTACTTGTACATTTTAAAGCAAGTACTTTTGCACTTTTACTTGCATACATTTTTTCTTAGGTACTTGTACTTTTACTTAAGTTTTTTTATTTTTTGCCCCTGTATCTGTAGTTTTACTTGTCTAAATAGTTGTGCATTATTGTGTACTGTCCCTATCAAATAAATAAATGATATACTAGTAGCATTAGAGTGTTAATCGGTGCCATATTAAATCGCTTTTATTAACATTGTATTAATTTATAAAGTCAATGTATTTATATTTATAAAAATTGAAATAAAAAGTACATTAATGATTTATAGTAATAATTAATACGATAATAATATTTGCTGATATATATTATAGTTTTTTAAATGACCAAAAAATACTCACTTGTCTTATAAATGGTTAAGGATCTTAAGTGTCAAAAAAACAGAAAGTAATTTTTTAATTTACTAAAAATAGGCACTCTGCTCTATAAAAGGTTAAAGGTCGAGAGTGTCAACTTTTGAAATGCTGTAGTGACCACTGTACCTGTAAGGGTTGAACTCAAAATTAGCATACAGACACGCAAACATGTACCATGTTTAATCAGCAGTAATATAGTATTTTGTGATTTGTCTCGCAAGAGACTAATTTGAAAATACGTAAAGGCTGTATTTCACATTCCCACCTCCAGGGGTTTATAAGCCTGGCGGGCTGCTGGGCTCATCTTAAAATTGACTCAGTCCGGGTGTGTTTGTTTAAACTTTTATAACACTTTATCTACCAAAAGTGTGCACAACATACCTTATTGTAAACCCCCCATGATAATTCAGTCTCCGTCACCATGACAACAATCCCAAACATTCCAAAGATGAGTGCGTAGTCACTAAGCCGCTTGCGCTTCTCAAACAGCGCCCGCCGGTGGCCAAGCTTGTAGCCAATGTCCCTGTTTTTCTTCTGAGGTGCCCTGCTTCCGCCACGCCCGCTGCCCTCCCTGACGAGGCTCTCATTGGACGCCTTACTGGGGTCTTCTCCGCCATTACCCTTGGACACCACCACCTCCAAGCCAGAGCTGTGCAGCGTCTGCAGGGGCTGCGTTTCCGAGTCGAGCTCCGCTAGGTTGCGGCGCGACGAGGACGCCAGACTGCCCACGAGTGGTCTCACCACGCCGCCATTGTACTTGCAGGTGTTCATGGCTATCTGAGGGAGTCGGCCGCTGCTCTCGGAGAGGGAGGGCTTGGATCCAGCATGGCTCAGCTTCTTCTTTTCAGTAGTGGCCTGAAAGGTAAAAAAGAGAGTTAAAATCGATTGTGAGAAGGAAGACGTACACAACTATAAATAAAAAGAAAGCTGTACATCTGGGCTTGCCAAACCACAGTTCGTGAGCGGAAAGCAGGACTTTGAACGTTTCCGTAAACAAACGTTGAGCTGTCAAAGCCGCATTTCTCATACACAGTGCTCTTTGCCTCACATTAGACCCTTTCATTCATACCTGAACACCATTTAAATTCCGGGATTTAAACAAGTAGCCCTTATGTGTGAAAGCGAATTTCCTGGGTCGACTGACGCGGAGATTATGCGGACATTTATCGGGTTGCACCCTAGTATAATGTCTGGGACTTACGCAGGACGCGGCATGTGTGAAAGCACCCGTTTATTTTCGGGTCACAGCGCGAAATCTGATGACATAAATATCATGGTGGGTCGATTGTCATTTCCTCTTTTTTGGCAAAAAGACAAAATACGGTAAACAAACATCCTATTCATCAACTGAGCTGAGGAAGAGACGGTCCATCGTCCATCTTTGGAAATGTGTGTTTGTTGCCGATTCTGACCAAAAATGTCATGTCCGGGTTATAAAATCCCGTCCCCTACCACCCCTGCACACAGATCGCCAAGTCGCCAACAAGTCTTGAAAGTGTCCAACCTGGGTTATTCCTGGGATATCGTCCCATGTCTGAAGGCAATTGTGAGTCGCAAACTACTGCCAGTGTCACGCAACTGGGAAAAAAAAACAGGAAAAGATTAAACAGGTAACCTGGAGAACTCAGGTAAATCATTATTACAATAGAGGATACCCATTCCCGGGTTCCCCCAGTGCTTTATAAGCCTGGTGGGCTAGTGTTTAACAACCATCTGGTGGCATTTATTGGTAATTATAAACGTTTTTTTGGGAAAGGTCCTTATAATAAATCCTTAGCTGCTATTGACGGTAATAAAAATCCAATCTATTTTGAACTGGTTAACAATTAATCAGATGTGTATTCCTATCATTGGTACTAAAATAAATTGTCACCTTAAAATTTTAAAAGTTATCTGTGAGCTAAAAAAGGCATGGGTCGCCACTAAATTCTTATTTCACTATTTATGCTATCGTTGGTCACAGTGTTGTCAGTAAGGTGTTATTGTAATCTGATTACATTTTTACAGTAAAGAGTACTCTAACGCATTCATTTTTCTGAACCAGTAATCTGATTAAAGTTAGTTTCCTTAGTGTCTGTGCATTACTATTTTGTTATTGCCTCATAATGTATGTAGAATGAAGAATATTGTAGTCAAGTATAAAGAGCTTATTGAAAAGAAAATGCTAGAAAGGTTCCCATGATGTGTTTGTTTACATGGTAACCGCTCACACGTACTTCCTGTTTTGGTCTCGAGTCACACGCACCAAGTGTTTTGGGACAGAAAGGCGTGTGCAAGCTCGGTGCACATTCGAGCCGAGTGCAGCCACCTTTTGAGATGTGTGAGGGAATGTCGATCTACTCATTCACTCTCAGCCATTTTCACCGGAGCAAGGCCCTTCGCTCCTGGCCGTTTTACTGGATTTTGACTGATTTTGCTAGGCCCACAGAAAATTGTATTTTATTGCTATATAAACATGGAACCCACCAAAAGAAAGATTAGGCTCTCTTCTTTCAGCAGGAAAAAAGTAAGGTCAAATCTTTTTCCATTCTTTAGAAATCAGCATTAGAAAATAGCTTAGTTTGAGCAATTTTCCAGTTTCTGATGAAAAAAAACAGAGAAATTGAGCTTTTAGTGAAAGCATACATTTCAAACATAACTTTGACTTTAACGCAGCTATTTTTTGCTTTAGTCACATCCCAAACATCTGAATAATGTTTTCCTTTTACAAAATAACATAATCAACAAGACAAATAGAGCTTTTGATTGCAAAGTAACAATTTATTTACACATAACTAAACTATTGAACTGTTGAACTATTTGCGCACATAACAATGGGAAAGGCTCTTGGCTGCTCCCGGTTGAATGAGGGGGCTCCCAGTAATCTGATGAGTCCGGATCAAGATCGGTTTTACTTTTTTCATCATCTTCATCATTGGTTTCAACGTCGGGCTCAGGAGTAACGCAACGTGAGCTCCGCAGAACACGTGTGGAACCTGATGCTGTTGTGGTCGTCACCGTCTGTCTCATCAAGATAGATTTTTTTTAATCCTTCTTTGACGATGGTTTCATGTTCTTTTGAAAACACTCCTCCAGGGTCGTTTGCCTTTTTTTGTCCCGATTGTTCTCCACATTTTTCTCACGCGTCTTTACAAGATTCCTCCAACTTCCGTTTCCTGACTATTTTTCTTCACTTCCTTTCTTGGCCTGAGATGAGTTCTTACAAAATGCGCTACTGCCCGTCAGTGGCCAGTTTTATTGCTTTAAAATGGGTTTTGAGCTTTGTGCATTGCAGTTTAGGTGCATCAGAAACTAGAGATGCCTCTTATCGAAAAAACGTAAAAGATGTATAAATACATTTTTGGGACACTGAAACAATTAAAAATAGAACGTATTTATACGATTTTGGAAGGAAATGAGTTAACATGAGTATTTTCCTTCATTCTGGAGGGTTCCAGCAACAGGTTGGACCCCCTACATGCGCGGTTGTTTCGTAGCTTTGCCATTGCAACGGAGGGTAGTCATCGCTCCAAGTTGGCAAGCATTGTTTACATCCCATTCGTGTTGCACATTTATGCCATGAGGTGACGTGTTCGTTTAGCATCTTTGGGATGTGTTGTAAGTCTGAGTGTAAAGTGCTTAGTTGCCGCTAAGTTTCGTGGCCAAATTGACCGCGAGTGTGTACGATGTACTTCCAGGTTGTGCGCGCGCATCCGTGCTCGCCCCCACCTTTGTGTTTATTGGATTGTGCAATTCATTTGTGTGTTGTTGATTATTGTGCAGTCAATTTGCATTGTTTTTTACATTGGCACTGCTAATGCATGCTGTTAACCCTAACCCGAAAATTTAAATTTCTGACATTAGGCCTAATCTTCAAGTTAGCAAGGTTCAATTAGTCGGTGGAGTTGATTACAACAAATTACATGCAGTTTAACAGTTATTTGTTAGTTTCAGGGCTCCGGAGTGACTAAGCAAGCACGAGTCAATGGCGGTTGAAATCAACTCCATCGACTAATTAAACCATTAAACCTCCGCTAACTCGAATATTAAGCCTTATGTGAAAACTTCTGATCTTCCTCTTTAAATTCAATAATCAGAAGGTCAATTACATGCGATGACATTTTTCTGTTGTCATTCATATGTTGAGGCGGCAAAGGGGGAAAAATTGGTCAAAAGTAACTGATAAATTATTTTTAAAGTAACTTAGTTACTTTGATAATGAAGTAATCAGTAAATTAACTTGATTACTTTTTTGAGGCGTAATCAGTAATCAGTAATTAAATAACTTTTTCAAGTAATTTGTAATAACACTGGTTGTTTAATAACCGCTGTCAGTTTAATGCACGTTCTAAGGACAGGTTGCGTGCTGGAAGTAAAAATTTATCAAACTTGCTTTAAAAGAAATAAATATTGAATGCGCCTTAATGTATAAATAAACCCACTGTATATAACCAATAGTGGCGACTAAAGTGCAGAAAATTGAATCTTTGCACTGCACGAATTTAGAATATGAAAGATTGATGCTCGGCGTGACCCTGTTTCCTGCCTTACCCTGCTGAGAGGAACAGCAGGCTCCTCTACACAGAGGAAAGGACCTTCTCAAATCAGGCATGCTGCGGGGACCTGATGCGGGATCCCGCAGATTTCTCTGCAAATATAATTGAATAGCACTGAGATTCCCATGCAGGAAAGAATCTGATTAGGCAATATTTGTTAATTTGGCGCTCTAAATTCTTAAACAGTTTTCCTGTAAGGATCATAATGATTGTACTATTTCTTTTTGAAAGGGTCTTTTCCAATTCTGCAGACAAAAGACCAAAAAAAAAAACTCCATCCATACAAAGCAAAGGTTAGGACACCATCTATTCTACAGAGAGTAGGGCAGATTGTCTAAATGGGTTATGGAAACTTCACATGGAAGAGTGCTTTTCTGAAACAAGTTAGTGTGTATGATGGCACCACTGGTCCTCTTATTAGCCCCGACAGAGCATCCCTAATGCCTTTAAATGTGCCGGTGGGAATAAAGAAGGACGTCCCTAATGGAAATGTAGTAACTCTGGTCCTGTGATGCTATCGTCGTGTGCATATTGTGGTTCTATGAGAACAGGACTGAAGGTTAAGGATTAGTGCAGCCCATAGTGTTTCTAATCCCCTTTTATGTATTAAATTGCCTTTTAATCTGTGCCATTAGGACCCTTGTACACAGTGAAGACTGTAGTAAGTGAACTATGGGTTTGGATGAGGGGAAATATAGAAATAGATGGTGAGCAGACTGGGGCGTAAACTCACCATATTTCATTTTAACTCTTCATAGGGCAATTAACTATTTTTGGTTTCAGCTCCATTTTGCAATAAATGGGGGGCTGCGTGACATCATCTATAGACTTCACTATCAGTTGACAAGACAGCTCCCACAAACATTGCGCCACGCCTTCCCGTTGTGGGCCGATCTGGGCAGAGCTGAGTTGGTTTTTACTGTGATAAGCTCAAACACACGCTGCATTCAAACGCCGGATTCAGGTGGAAACAGGACGAATGTATTACTGTGTACAAGCAGGCAGGATTGTCTCGAGGGTGATTTGATCGAGGAGTCAAGTTCAAGAGCCTCATGTGTGCACTTTCAACTTAAAAAGCTCTTTGTTTTGTGACGGCCACCGCCACATTAAATTACACAATAGCGTAACTTTAGCTCGAAATACTTACGTAAAATTAAGGATAACTGCGGCAGCAACTGCGATAACCTGTTTTTTGCCTTTAACTAAGAATCTAGACTGTACTATAATCAGGACTTGTCTACATGGCAAGTGGATGCTCTGACCACTAAACGAAAAGCCCGGGCTAGCAGCTTTAGCTGCCAGCGCACCCACTTGAAGGCATCGGGAGGGAGGTTTCCACGCACCGCACACTACAGACCAGCGTGTACCTATTACACTCAATTTTCGGCCAAGTGCCCATTTTTGGGCAAAAAAAAAGTAGTAATTTAGACAATTCTGCGTCCATCCAAAACATCGCTGTTTACATGTTTTATTATATGTAACATTTCAATCTAAAAACGACGAGGGACAGATAGTCAGCAAGAAGTGCCTTCGTGCTGAGCTAATAGTAACATTGGAATTTTGACCTAAATAAGTTGTTAATTGTTTATAGAAAAATGCAAATTTTGATTTTGTTGAGGGAATTAAGATTATTCTGCATGCTTTCCTCAAGTATTAAGTTTCTGATGTGAAAATTGAGTGATTTATTAGCTGTTGAAAACTTACTAAATAAAATAAATGAAGTTGCTATTTTGGGCAAAAACTTATATAATGTTAAATGTTGCTATTGGTCCTGAAAATACAGGTAATTATCTCTGCATTTGGTTTGTTTCTTGTGCATCTAGCGTAAAATTTGAGAGTTTTATAGCTATTTTAAGTTTTGTTATACTTGTATAAAAAATAATAAATCATAATTTTATTGGGGAACGACTTTAAATTTTATGATGTCTCTGCTTTTGGAGACTCATATATGCTTAAGGGAGGTGCCTGTTTTGGTTTTAGGTTGCTAGAAGCTATGGTTTTGAAAATATTTAGTTTTAAGTTTTTGAAAATAGGCCCCCTACGGATCAGCCCCAAGCGCCGTGTCCCGTCAACTGATAGTGAAGTGTATGCATCATCATTCAAAATTTATATCTCAATATCTCAAAATTGATAGCAGCTCAAATGTAATTTTTTACAGCACAAACGTTGGACAAACAATTGACACAATTTTTAGCCATTTTTACTCCGAATGAGGGGCTGGTTGACCTCAGATTGACCTATAAAAGAATTGTTAACATCTCATAAACGATAGCAGCACAAATGATAAACATTTCAGCACAATCCTAGCACAAATGAAAGACATTTTTTTCTATGAATTTGCGTCGGATGGGGGGCCAACTTCACGGAGGTCTAGTCTCGCCCAGTCGGAATGCATTGGACGTCTAATGCCGTCAATGGCAGTCAATGTGTTAAATCAGTCCATTTGTCCAAAACACTTTAGCATTTGAAGGAAATTTAGACATTTCTGTTGTTCATAAACAGAAGTATAGTAGCTGAACCGAAATGAAAGTTTGGTGTGGTTAACTAATACTTTCTCAAGTGTACCCTTGGCTGTGAAAATTAAACTGCCATCATTTATCATTTCATTGATAGCGATTGGGTAAAGCTGCATTAATCAATTTTGGCATAAATATTTCAAATGTCTTTAAGAGCACATTAGCTGTTTCCTAGATGCACAGTAGCTCTGCCTGTCAGTCTTTTCGATGTGTCACATCCACCGTGTAAACATCACTTTTCCTTTTGTTGTACGTTTCCAAGAATATTGCTCAAGGGTAAGGAGTAAATATCTCTATCATACCACCTGGAGTATTTTTAGTCACGATTTGCTCTCTTCTCCGATGCTCTTGATATGTAAATGTGTTTAATATTGTTCTAGACTTTGACAGAAAGCCCAACTTTGAAGCAGACAGAAAATGCTTTTACTGCAATCATTATGAACGTTTCATAGTATTGCAGTTGCGTCTTAGTTGCAATCACTGAAAACCTCACAAGACCAGAGAGGTTATTTTGCCTAGTCAATTCTACTGGATATATTGGTTTGGAGAGTATGAATGAGATTAAATCACCCTCCCTTGCTTGAGGTAAGATTACGTTATGTATAAACATTCAAGCTGAAGCTTGACACGACTTCCTTCTAATAGGGGTTATTTGATATTTCTTCTCTTTTACAACCTAAAAGTACCGTAAACACATAGCATTTGTGGTTCACTTAGAGGAAATGTAAATATGTGTCTTCAAGTCAAACTGCCTGCCTTGAAATCAATGATCTTATTAGTGTTTGCTGTAGATTGCCAATCAACATAGGCCGATTGAGCATGTTAAGATTGCTGTAGGTCTCCTTGATATGGTAGTTTTGCTGCTCCTGATGTGTTTTCTACAGTTCAAACATCACATGGTGTTACATGGTATGCCGAAATAACTGTGGTCAATGTAGAATTAGGTAATTTTTAGACCAGGTCTGGTTCATAAAAAGGCAGTCAGAGTATTTTTTTTCCCCATTCCATCCTTGATCTGCTCCCAAAACAGTTGAGACTGAAAAATATAAATGTTGAACTTTATTACTTCTGTCCACATTGAGTGGGAGAAAAAAGTACATGAGCCATTTTGAATTTCTTAAATTTCTCGATGAATTGGTCCGAAAATGTGGTCACAAATCATAATAATTAGGTCTGCAATCATGACTGAACAGGCCCTCACATTTTGAGGCAACTCAGAAGTCATGCAACTCAGACGGCATGCAGGTCAGGGTAGTAGCAGATTGTCTCCCTCTCATTATTTCATGAGCACCTAACATGCTCGAAACTCCCCTTTTATTTTGGGATCAGAAATACATTCATACATCTATGATAAAAAATAAATAAATAAATAAATAAAACTTATTAAATGGTGTCCTGCAAAAAGGAGGTGCTACTGAGCTGTGCAGCTACGCCCTTAATCAAAGCCAAAACTATTCTTGTAATTGGCCCATTTCGACCAAGTGTGCTAAGTTTCGTAGCTGCCTAAGTCCCTGAAGAAATCTACTTCCTTTTAATGGCGAACAAAGGGTCGTCACAGCAACAGACAGAGACGTGTGGACATGGGCCTTAAATGTAGTATTACAAAGGGTCTTGTAACTACACTGACCAACCTGAACAGAACTGGACATGTATAGGTAAACTGAGTGACTTTCTGTTGCCACAATTTGGCGCTGTAGGGTTCATGCAAATGACTCCTATTGGACCCTTCAGGGTACGACTCTCAACAAGCACGGGAAGTTTGGTGAAGATATATTGTATATCAGAAGTTTTATCTGCTAAGTTATGATCGCTCAAAATTTGTGGTCAGACAAAATGGCGACGATCTTTTTCCTGTTTGGACCCCTCTGCTTCAATGAAACCTCAATATTTTTCTTTAGGCGCCTGAACACATGTCTTAAGGCTCCCCGATGCGGGTTTGAGGTCGAATTAATTTTTTTCCCTTGGAGGAGGAGGCTGTGTAGTGAAAAGGGGCGTTTCCCTAATCCCAGCAGGGGGCGCCAGGCCGAACGGGTAATATTTCAATGCAGTCGTGTTCAGGCTGGGATACCTCACATGCGTGCTAGATATGAAAAAGATTTAACCTTGGATCAAGGAGTTATTAGTCATTTACTGAATTTGGCGTTTTGCCCCCCCCCCCCCCCCCCCCCACACACACACACCTAAAAAAAAAAAAGCCGACTTTGGCACCCTGCCCAAGCCACGCCCGTGAATGGAAACTCACAATTTTGGTAACTTTAGATTTCATATGTCTCATGAACAGTCTCACCAATTTTGAGTAGGATCCAACTAACTCCCTAGGCGCCAAAGTCTCAAATGTGCAACCTGTAAATCGATAAAAAGTTAGCATTTAATCCAAAATACCCAATTTCCTGTTGGGTTTGGAATATTGATGCAAGAGACTTTTTGGATCAGTTTTGCACTGGGCAAAGGTATTGACTCCCCAAATTTCATCGCTTTATGTTGAAAAAATTTAGTAGAAGAGGCCTTTTTGAACATTTCAAGGAGGCGCCACTGAGCCATTTTGTTACGTTTTGCCACAAGGTTGCAAAATTATTGAAGCCAAGCCACATGTATGTGCAAATTTTGGTGAGTTTTCGAGCATGTTAAAGCCTCAAAATTGGCCATTTTCATTTGCCCTGAAAAAAGAACATTAATAATTCTTTGCAATACAATAGGGCTCTCACACAATTGGTGCTCGGGCCCTAATTATGAAAAGAGAGTACTAAAACTAAAATCGTACAATCATAAAGTTTCACCTTTTTTTTGTAATGCAGATTTACATGACTAGGAGGGCAACGTAATTGAACCCTTACATTTAATATTTTACCTTATATTTTTCCACGTAAACTTTGTATTATGAATCGCGCACATTTATATTTAAATGCTTAAATGAATGTCAAGCAATGTTATTTTATCAAAAGGTTTGAGCAAGAGGTTAATGATACTTCAAGATGGCGTCTAAAAGAGGTGATAGGTTCAACCCCTTCAAAATGTTAATTGTTAGTTAACATTATTGACTCCTTAAAGGCTATGCAGTAAAAGGGAAATCTTTTCCGAACACAAAGCGCAATATTGTATCTGTAATGTGGTTTCCAATGACCAGTTACTGTACATGGTGATACATCAGCGTAATAAGGCCATGTTGTGACACTCAAGGGCCAAAATGGGGGCTTGAGAGAATGTTACAAGAAGGTAAATGTTAAATGAACAGGGGGTCAGGTCTGCTGTTACATCCTCTGCTATAGTTACCACTTGCCAGTGGTCATTTGTCATTTATCCAGGTCAAGTCAGTCGTGAATAAAATGATTGATATTGTCTATTTTCGTTTCTTTTGACCAGTAACGAAAAAAGGCCTTATAATAAGAGTGAATTTTGAAAATATTTATAACAAGAATACACAATTTTGTCTTTAAATCCAGGCGGGGAGCTTTCACAGACATTACAGCCGAAGCCCTCATACACATTCCAAGGCACTAAGGCGGCTTCTATGACTATTCGCATTCCCGCTGAAATCCGAGTTAACGGACAACAGAAGAGCACGGCAGGCCGCTGTTGCTGCCACAGCGGAGACAGAGGGAGGTTGCCTGTCCAGCCGACCAATGGCTCAATTTCATTCTGAATGGCACGCGGCATCCAGCCTCTATGAAATGGAGCCTCATAATCAAATTGAAAAGCCTCAGTGCAGAACAGTTTAAATGAAGGCAACTCTCTGCCTCACTCCTCTCTCTCAGCCTTTCTCCTGCCAGCTCAAATCTAATAGAAAATCCTCATTGTTTAGTGATGTATGGGGGTTACTGTGCTGCAATTTAGAGGGCTTATGCACCCTGAAAAAACAGGTATACCTGTTTGGAGTATGGGTGCTGTCTGCGGGATTTTTCATTGTGTATGACTGGGCATGTGCATGCCATTATGCGCTGGCCGAAACGCTGACGTTTAACTGGAAACTGGAATTGTGTTAGTTTTTTGTTTTTGCGCGGTGAAAAAAAATCCTAATGGTTTGTGCCATTTTATATCATGATAATGATTATGCCATAATACAGTACATTTTTTAGTTAATTGATGAAGGATTATGACAGCTGCCTCCCTACGTTAGTGAAAAAGAAAAATAACATCTTTACAAAGTCCATCCCAGGTGAAAGAATAATGTTTAATAAATTGTAAAGTCACCGAATATTCTTTTCCTAATGTGTTAATAGTGGAGAAAAATGTAGATACCTAAAAGCCAGTATTTCCAGAAAGTAGGCGCCCCACGTGGGTGTAGACATTTGAATGCTGGTTCTATTTTAGCTAATTAAATGTGATAATCTCAAATTGGCTGCCCTTCCTTGTGAGATCATGCATACCTATTCCCTATTACCACACGCACCCGTGCTTGTGTTTATTAGTGCTGCAACGATTAATCAATTAACTCGAGTAATTCAATTAGAAAAAAGCTTTGAATCAAATGTTGCTGCTTTGAGGATTCGTTTAATTACAATGGCTGTTGTAATGGTTTGTTTTGAAAGTGTTTGCAGTTTGTTTTATTGATTTGGGGAGGATACACTGCCTTCTAGTGGCAACAATGAACATGACATAACTCATTTAACATGGCTGAATCCAGCTGCTACCCGTTAAGACCAACAAGGTGTGTTTTTGTTTGAGCTAATATGTTTTTTAATGCATTCGTAATTTAGTTTATAGGTATATTTCACTGTTTGTTTGTTTGTTTGTTTTTTGAGCGAGAATATGTGTTTGAACGATTTGCAAAGAGCACGGTTAAAAAAAAAAAAAAAAAAAAAGGTATTTTATAGCATTTGAGCCAGCGGAATTTTGTTTTTTTGTTGAATTTAGATCCTCATTTATTTATTTATTTTTTTATACCGTTTGAGGCTCAGCTCAGATATTTTAATTTATTTTTAAATCAGTACTTCTCAAATATTGGGGCGGGCCCTCCCAGGAGGGCACAGAGCAATGCTGGGGGTGGCGCATGTGACCTTGGGGAACATACATTTTTGTCATACTAGAATAAAGTGTAATTGCACATCCACCCAGTGTGTGCCAGTGCCACTCTCATTTTTAGCGTGTGCGCAGTATTTTTGAACAAAACAAGAGCACACAGCAAGAGCTCTGGAGATATGAAAAGCTTAGAAAAGGAAATATACCGAAGCATGACTTTTTTTTACTTTTAGTACAGTGGGGGACGAGGAAAGACCAGACTGCTTACTTTTGCAGTGGACAGCAGGAATTATTTTTTTCAGCAAGTGCAAAATATTGCCAACAATCCTCCCGCTTTGTTAGTGTTACATCAATAAACCAGCGAAGACTGTCAGCATCATATAAGGTGGCACACGAAGCTGCTCGATGCAAAATAACCCCACACCATAGCAAAGGAGCAGATACTGCCAGCAGCAAAAAACCGTCCCTCTGTCCAATGACACTGTACTTTTGTTGTATTAATTTTTGTTTTTTCGGTCTAATTGTTTACATATTGTCCTAATGAGTTAATGTTGCTAATCAATTTGAATTCATTATTATTTATTGATTTTATTAAATTTTATTTTTCAGCATCAGACGGTCAAAAAATGTATCTTGAGTGTATTTTTACAGAATGGATGTGTTTTGTTTTGGGTTTTTTTTCACATTTTTTTTGTAAGTTGAGCTATATTACATTTTTCTTTAATATTAAAAAGAACACAATGTTATCCAGAGTTGCACTTATAATAATAAGAGTTTTATATAAAAATGATACTATAGTATATTTAGTGGTGGCAGAGAGTTGGGGGGGCGCGGAACGTTTACCTCTTCCTGGGGGGGGGGGTTGTAACAGGAAATAATTGAGCACTGTTTTAAATGAAAGTGCAATTCTGCATAGTTTGAGGAAACACTCAGGAATTTTACTTTTGTTATTGTTATTTTGTTACTTTTCGCATTTAAAACTCTTGTGAAAGTGCAATCTTATCAAGCCTTTGTTTTACATCTCCTAAAATGTAAGAGTGTGTATTTGCATTGGCCTAAATGACATCATAAGATGGCTGTGCCAATGGACAGTCATTTTTTTTTTTTTTTTTTTGCGTTTAAACATTTGTATCTCCATTATCAAAGGTCTTAAAAATTCACAATATTGAGTACGTTGAGCAACTGACTTTTACATTATAGTCAGTCATCTATAAGAGTAGTTGTCTTGGGCATTAATTGCTGTCAAACAGACCTTTCACTGAAATGAAATGCATATAGAAGTGCTAAAACAAAGATGTTAATGTACTGTAGACAGAACACGCACATTTGTAATTTTGCACACATTTAAAGATATCTATTTTCTAGCATCTGCAAATGTTTGAACTTCAAAGACTATATTAAGCTAGCATAATATCATTCATTAAAATTAATAATGCAACGCATTGGTTTGTCTATGTTCTGTGTGGGTTACATGTCCTTTTGAACATTGCTTTTTATAATTGTTTTGAATGAATCACTCACCGCATAGTTTAGGAATGGGAGTGATAGAGATAATGGGAGAAAGTGTCACTGGAATTACCAGCATGCCTTGCCATGCCTTTTGTAAAACGTGATGGACTAACGTAATTGCTAGACTATAAAGCTCACCTGATTATAAGCTGCACTGGCCAAAGTTCACAAAATTTTAGAAATAAATCCACAAATATGCCTTACCTGACTATAAGTCATTAGTGTCTCTTAACATTGGATATTTAGATAAATGTTACACAGAGATATTTGATTTATCAAAAATATATTTATTAACCGGATAAACACACACATCAACATCACCGACACATGTTGTCTGAATGCTTAAAAACAAACTGACTTTAAAAAAACCAGCTCACTACATTTGGAAAGATAGATAATCCACTTAACCTTGCCTTCTAAACTTGAAATGGATAAAATCCTCTTAAAAACGGCTAACAGCTAGCGCTAACCCTTACTAGTACGTATATAGCAGCTGTTTTGTAGCATACTGTGGCAATAATGTCCTCGGAGTGCCATTTGAAAATGGCTGATCAACGCTAGCATTGTGTTCTCTTGTCATAGCAAATAATGGATGGCCATCTATTTAAATTTTTTCTTTTGTACTGTTAACAGCATACTGGTATCAGATGGAGCCATGTTCATCTGAGTTTTTTGAGTAAGTCTGACGAGCTTCAGGCAAGCTTTATCGGTGCTAGTCTAGCAGCTGAGAGCTATGTCATGGCAAAATTTGGAAAGCCATTCTTTGAAAATGTGTCTAATAATCCAATTTTATTATTTTTAACAAGAAAATATGAAGCATGTTTGTAAAAAAAAAAAATAAAATAAAAATCCATAAATAAGCCACTTCCTTATAAAAGCCGCAGTGTAGAAACTTCGAGAAAAAGTAGCGGCTTATAGTCCGAAAAATACAGTAATTGGCTGCCACTGACGGCCATTGGCGTACAATCTATTTGGACTGGGAGATCTGACAGCGATCACTCCCTGCTATCCTCTCCCAGTTCAATTGGATTGAATGTCTATGGCCGTCAATGGAAGCCAATTATTTCATAACTTCTTATGAACGCGTGGCTTCAGACACAGCAGTTTTCCTGTGTTCCCACCATCGAACATTAATGATCCACATGCTGGTCGGAGATGGACACATCGCCCCTGACGCCTGCTGGTCTGTCACAGAAATATGGCAACATCCAGTGCGCAGGGACATAGTGGACAGTGTAGCCCCCGCTTCATCATCACAGCAGGGTCTGGCATAGACCTCTACAGAGAGCATCGTTCCTTTTCTTGTAGTGTGCCCCTTTTCTTTTGTCTCTTAAATGTCCCCTTCACTGCTTGATCTCAATCTTAGAGTGATACGCCGTCTCTTTTCAACATGTTCCTTTCATGTCGACCACGTCTCATGCTAATGGATCAAATCAAGTACACTCACACATGCACACGAATCTTTTCTAACAATCCTAGCTCTTTTTCTGCACAATATCTGCACCAATATTCAACTCTTTCACCTCTAGTCATAGGCAGTATCACAATTTATATTGCAAAGACAATACATTTTCTTTTGTCCATTGACTTCTTAATGATATTGACAGGTCATACTCAACCTTTAGTGCGCCGCACCTTCAAGTAGGGGCCATCCCACAATCCACTTCAGTTATTCGCAATGGGTCGCAGCGACACATGCAGCGACCCAACGCTGGAATTAGGTTGAAAAAGTACGAAAGCTGAACTGCATACAAACAGGAAGGATTGTCTCAGGAGCGATTTGTTGGAAGATTCAAGGTAATTATTATATTTTTCGTACCATGCATGCATTTTGAAACAATGTGAAAAAAAATCAATGGGAGAAATTAGCTGCTACAGTATTGGCATTATACTTCGCAATATTTACGTAAAATAAACGCTACCTGCACGTTTTTTTTTTTTTTTTTTTTTTTTTTTTTTTTGTTTTGCTTTTAACCAAGAATCGAGACTCTTTTACGTCCATATCTATAAAGAATTGAGGGATTTAAGCAGTTATTCACAAGAATTTTCAATGGAAAAAGCTCTTTGTTTACATTTGACGACCACTAATTTCCGTATTGACTAGCCTCATAGTTTGCAATATTTACCTAAAATAAATGCTAACTGCACGTGTTTATTTTTTGTTAGTTTGTTTTTACCAAGAATCGAGACTGTTTTACGTCCATATCTATAAAGAATTCAGCAAGCATTTATTCAGAAACCTTTTCACCGGAAAAACTCACTGACAGACTAGCATTGTACTAGACATATTTACGTAAAATAAATGCTAAGTACACTTTTTTTGTTTGTTTTGCTTTTAACCATGAATCGAGACTATTTAACATCCATATCTATAAAGAATTCAGGGATTTAAGCATTTATTCACAAGAATTTTCAACGGAAAAGCTCTGTTTGCATATGGTGGCCACCACATTGACTGACAGACTAGCATCATATTTCGACATATTTACGGAAAATAAATGCTAACTGCACATTTTATTGTTTTTCTTTTAACCAAGAATCGAGACTGTTTTATATCCATATCCATAAAGAATTCAGGGATTTAAGCATTCATTCACAAGAATTTTCATCTAAAAAACTCTGTTTACATATGGCGGCCACCACATAGACTGACAGACTAGCATCGTACTTCGACAAATTTACCTACAATAAATGCTAACTGCACTTTTTTTTGCCTTTAACCAAAAATCGAGACTGTTTTACGTCTATGTCTATAAAGAATTCATGGATTTAAGCATTTATTCACAATAATTTTCAACGGAAAAGCTCTGTTTACATTTGGCGGCCACCACATTGACTGACAGACTAGCATCGTACTTCGACATATTTACGTAAAATAGATGCTAACTGCACGGGGTTTTTTTTTTTTTGCTTTTAACCAAGAATCAAGACTGTTTTACGTCCATATCTATAAAGAATTAAGGGATTCAAGCATTTATTTACAAGAATCTTTCAACGAAAAAAGCTCTTCGTCTGTGATTCCACTCGGTCAGCTTTGACGGCCTCGCCAACAATGCAAGCCCTCTATTAATCGGCCCCGCGCCCCATGTACCGTCAATATCATTATGAAGTGTAAGCTTTATCATAATTACCATTTAACATTATTATGGTCCCTACGGTAGATTATAACTAAAAATGGATTGGACATCTATCGCTGTCAATGGCAGCAAATGGGTAAAATACATTGTAAAGAAATAAAATGGTTCAATCAAGGTTAATATTTTTCTTTTAACGAAGCATTACTAAAATGTTAGGGTAAATTCCTATTGATGCATTATTAAAATGTGAAGATGATTTCCTTTTAACACCACTTTTTTTTAAGTAGGATTAACATCGACGCTGCTCTCTGATAAGTCATGGTTATTCAAAAATTATGAAACAATTTCAGCATGCAGTTTTCTAAGGAAGTGCAATAGAGGTGTCAAGTATTATACTCACAATTCATTTTAATGAGCATTGTTAGTGTGCTCAATTGACAAACAATATTCATATTTATTGTGAGCGACATAAAATGATCCTATTAATCTTGATAGGAAAATTTTATCGATTTAGAGCTGTAGAAATTATTATAAGTACCGTGATTTGTGTGTTAAATTTACATTACAAGTATGTATATACTGGTATATTTTTAACGCCACTTAAATCCAAAGTTTGCTAGTACTCAAATTTTGGCATCCAACACGAAGCAAAACAATCCATAAATGGCAGGTCGTTGTTCAAGAAATGCGTTTAATATACGCTAGCTCATATATTGATATCAGATTATTGTCTTTTCAAACGCTCCAACTAAGTCTTTTGCTGACTTGACCTCCAATTAGTGATTAAAAAGTTGCAACAAAACAAGTCAAATCCTCTGAAGAGAAAAGTACAGAAGCCTATGCCTTTGGGAATGTGTTCTTGTCAGGACTAATAACACATTGTGCTCAATAGAGACTTGATGCTATAATAATTAGCTTCCTAAAAGACTTTTGCACGTGTACTCGTGTAAGAGTGTCTTGAGAAGTAGGTCTCATACAGAATGGGGCTTGACTTGATTTGGGGAGGGCACAAGTACTTTTCCTATGGGACACCCACCAACTCATTAGGAACCATTTCAATTTCCTGCAAATTACAGGGTAGTGTCGTTAGAAACTTAATTTGTAGATTGGGGCCATAAAAGGTGAAGTGTGCTTGATGAAATGATGTGCAAATTGAACCTGCTAATTGTGACATAGTCGTCACAGGTAGGTCATATCTTGCCTTAATATTTGCATCAAGTGTTTGTTTGGAGATGATTTGAAATTATTATGTTTCAGTGCCATTGACGGCTATAGACGCCCAGTCCACTGGGACTGGGGCATCCAGTGAATTAATGGGGCTCTGATTCTGTTTTGTTTGTTTATACTGTTTGTGTTCGTGTGTGAAGAAGTAAAAGAGGAAAAGTAATTAATCTGCATACTCAGCATTCCCCCTGTGCTTTCTAAGCCTGGCGGGCCGCCGTGCTTCTCTTGTTTCGCCGGGCTTCTCTTGTTTCGCCCCTGCCCCCCCAACTTGGCCAAAACCGTGCTACAAAAGAAAGTGTAAAAAGTTAACATATTTTAAACCCTTAAATACCTGCAACATGAAGCAATTATCAGAGAATCCCAAAATTTGAAAAATAAGGTCCTAATGAAACCTTTTTTCAAATTTGTAAAAAGAAAAGTCAAAATGAATATGTCTAATAAATGGTGTTATACTTATATAGCGCTTTTCCACATTTCAAGCGCTCTAATATCTATAACCCTTGCTAAATCCTGTCTAATTTTCTCATGGAACCTACAGATGCATGTGTTGACTTGCATCCATCATTTTTTTTTTTAATCAAAAAGAAATGTCGAAATTCTGAATTAGTCTCAAAATCATGAAATTTTAGGTATATCAAATGTGATATGTTTGGCAATAATGGGTTAACCATGTCAGGTGACAGGATTGAAAGTACAATGGCGACATCCTATGATCGATATGTGAACAGACCTGTACCAGCTCTCTGCCATTGCACTGTATTTTTGTTTGTTTGTTAAAACTATGTTTCAAGAAGTTTTGTAACCAATGTTCCCACTAATTTTTCATGTGTCTTGAATTAAATGTTACCTTTTTTCATATTTACTGTCTGACTGTATTATTCTAACGCACTCAATATAAAATAAATAGCAATTATATCATAGTTTGAGAAAACAAGCTGAATATATATGATATTATAGACTTGGAATGAATGGAAATTGCAGCGCCAAGACAACGAGCAGATATGGGCATAAGAGATACAGGACGCCTTCTGATCAAGGAAGCCCAACGCGTGTGTCATGCAGCTGAGTGAGCAAGATTGACGATGACAAGCAGGTTATAGGCAAGACATCTACAAGCCCACGTCTGCAAAACCAAATCCCGCTCTTCAGGACAGTCCAGAACAAATGCCGGGACATCCCGTCTTAACACAAGGAACGCTGGATAACGCCCGATATCCAACTGATAACACGAAGATTCCAAGTGCCCCTTTGATGCTGAGGTGGGCAAAACCTCCCACTCCAGTTACCTCGGTAACGGTGACTTAGCAACTGTGACGCACAAACTATGCAGCCCATCCTGCAATAGAAGATTACCCTAAACAACACCCAAACACACCCTTCTTCCTGCCCATAGGCCCCCCCCCCCGCCAACGCCTTCAAAAAGACTGAATGTTTAACTAATCGTTGTCATTTGTCCCGGGAACATTCTTGTGTAATCGTTGTTTGTGACCCTGGATCCAGTTTGCCTCCTCGCCTGGGTCTCTCTGTGCTGTACGATTGGTGCCAACTTGGAATAAATTGTCAAGTTGTGTTTAAAGGCTTGTCCCAGCTTTTGAAATGGAGTCATTACAAGGGGTTAAGGCGAAGGTGAACATGCACAGTTTGGCCTTTTGGCTGGATTGTTGTTCTTCCGCCGCCGGGGTTAATGGAATTACGCTAGCGCGGTTCCAGCGGTTCGGCTGGTGTGATTCCGGCAGTCTGGTAGAAAGGTCAAGTTCCATCAGTCTGAGAAGACACACAAGCTCCTTGAGCACACCGAGGATCACTGTGAGCAACATCAGATGTGAATGTTTGCCCAAACACCACTCGAAAAGGAAAAAAAAAATCTCACCCAGTTTCACCGCTTGCGCATACTCTGACAACCATTCAATTTTAAAAGAAACACATTTGTTTTGGCTCGATAAGTGGATCTGTCACGGCCCATTCGCTTTGCCATGTTAAGGGGTTAGCATTTGCGTGTCTTAACTCTGCATTGCGTGTATTGACAGGGCACACATGCAAACACTGTCAGTGCTATGATTGGCTGCGTACCGTAAGGGAACTATGGTATTATTGGCTAGACACCTGTCGCTCATTGAGTTAAATTGCAAAATGGTACGAAAAACAATGTTAGTGGTCTAATTAACTAGATTATATCAGTTCTAAACTTAGATTTTAATTAATACCTTTCTGTTGAATTTTATTTTGTGCACCGTATAGATTTTCTTGTGTGCTGAGTATATGCAAGCAGTGCGCCAATTGCACAAGCGCACAGCTTGGAGGGAACATTGTTACACACTAAGTTTATGTATTGTTAATAAATAGTTTATAATAACAGACGATAGTCATAATTTTTAAAAATGCTGTCAGCTTAAATTTTTATTTATTTATTGTCCAAAAGCAAGCACTAATGGGCTTTTCTTGCTTGGCAAGTTTCCTTGGGAAAACCTTGATAGTATTTAGTCATATGGTGAAACGATTAATCAGCAAACTCTTAAGGCGATCACATGAATTTGTTGTAGTAAAAATGATGAAAGACAAAGAAAGATTGGATTTAATTCCATTGACATACTAAAATGACATGTCTGATTACTACCACAACATTATTGTATTTATCAATAAGTAAATTCACCTAACAAACCTTAGGCACATTAGTGCATCAATGTAAGGAATTTGTCATTTGTTCAATATTGAGCACTTTACTGGAGCTGTACAATACACTCATCATCCAACAAAATTCGAGGTCATTAAGTACAACCTGAATTCACACTTAAGGCACACTGAAGCGCTCTGTCAATTTTTTTAAATGTTTTAATTTTTTTAAACAAAGAATTTTAAGTGCCCCTTATAGTCTAAAAAATACAGTAATTTAATAATGACTACTATACATTAATTAGAAAATTATTTTAATACAAAAAAGATTGAACAAAGGCAGCCATAATATATACCCCATGAAATCATATCTCATATCTCGTTCTCATCTGCATAGGAATTGAGTGAAGACTGATTTCATGCATTTTTTTCCTTCTGCTCAAAATGTACGGTAATCATGCATATCGGAAGAATTACTGAGAGGGTCACTCGTGTAAAGCCAACCTAATCGCTACTTAAACAGAAGCGAAAGTGAGCACGAGGCCTACTCGAAGCAAACTAGCTTCATTTTCGTCAGAGCACTTCTTCAATGACAAAACATCGTCTGAGGCCATGTGGCATTTATGACTGTGTCAGCTTATTTTTTACAGAGCTCATTTACATCTTCAAGAGGTTCTGATAGTAATATGAAGAAGAGCAGTATTTTAAAAATACACTCATAGAGTGAACTTATCCAGTAAGTGAAAAGTCTGAAAATTATTAACACCTAAACACAAGGAACCAACCAGATGTTTGTAAAGACAATTCAGTAAAATTTTAATTCTGCAATAACCTTGAAAGAGAAATCTAGTTAGCTGTTTTTCTGTCCCTTTTCAGTGACGTGCACGCTTTCAAAAGTGACCTCCCGCTTAATCAACAGTTTGTCGTTTGCGAAATCATGTAGCAGTTTTTCCTAACCTTCTTCCATTTTTCTACATTTAAAAAAAAATATTATTCACTGAAAGGAATGATTTGCTGGTTTTCAAAGCAATAAATTAGCAACCATCAATGTTATATGTTTGTTTATAGTTTTATAATTATATTTTTCATAACAAAGTAGTAATCGAGCAGTAAACTGATTATTTAATCAGAATCATCCATTCAGACTTAGACTTTTTTTTTAATATCTTGGCCAGGCAATTGAGGAAACCCACAAATAAGCTGCGTCACAAAAGTCTATGAATTGCAGGGCTCAGAGCATGGAGGAAAAAAATTGCGATTTATAGAGTGGAATTTCGAGTATTTCATATTTTAACAGCATTTGCTGGCATTGACAGTAATAGACGTCCAATGATGTTGCTCTTTTTAGGCTTCTGCTGTGTTTAAGTGCGTTTATCACTTGTAGTTGTCGAATACATTTAAAATGGGAGGGTGGTAGCGAATTAATGAATGTCCACCCGCTTCTAATGGGTTGGACGTTCATTGTTGTTAATGGCAGGCAATAGGTTAACGTACAGTAAATTGTGTGTTTCTGCAGCTCTTTGGTATCCTTGTTGATGATTCATAGACAGTAAGTAAACTTGATTAATAATTTGCAGTATCTTGAGCTGAAAGGTATTTAGGAACTCCATTTTAGTAATTTTCAATAGTAATTTTCAGACTACATGTAGTCCCCGATTTATGAACGAGTTCCGTTCCTGCGATGGCGATGTAACCCGGATTTTCCGCGTAAATTGGATTAGTCGAATTAACCCTTTAAATACCTAAAAACACCCTCTAAATTACAAAAAAAAAACACCAGAAAGCATGTATTATGCGACATCGTACTGCCCCCGCCAAGACGTTGGAGCTAAGTCCTAGCTAGACAGTGAGCTAAGCTCTGAAATGACAATTTAAGACATCCGTGTGGTTTGCTGACTTTATTCAGCTGCTCATGACATCAAAACTTGCAGAATGAAACTAAAATAAAATAAATTAAATCAGACTCATCTTCAAAAACAGCTATTCAAATTTGCGTTTAGAAGTAGCTGCTGATACAGCAATAGCAAACGATTAGCATGTGTCATTTAGTGTTTGCACATCATCAAAAACAATCACATAAACTCGTCCCAAGTATTCGACCACAATTGAAAACGCACAATAAACAGTACAAAAGAAGTTATATACAGCAGTCGCCCCTGAATATTTCACAACCAACAAATGTGCGCACAGGCTGTCACCGCTGTGACTCGGCTGCTCTCTGTGTGTAAGTGTTGGGCGGGCGGGCGTGTTCACTTCCTGTTTTACGCTTTCTGTGACAAAATAAAAGCATGCATCACAAAACAAAAGCCAACATTTAAAAAAAAAAAAAAACGATGAGACGCAGGGTTGTAAAGTCGAAATCACGTAGGTTGGGTTCGTCGTAACCCGGGGACTCCCTGTATAAGGCGCACCCGACTATAAGCCGCACGCACCAAATTTGACATTAAAAAATTGTTCATATATATATTAAGGCTGTCAAAATTATCGTGTTAATGGGCGGTAATTAATTTTTTAAATTCATCACGTTAAAATATTTGACGCAATTACCGCACATGCCCCGCTCAAACAGATTAAAATGACAGCAGTGCAATGTTGGCTTGTTACTTGTTTTTTGGAATTTGGCGCCCTCTGCTGGCGCTTGGGTCCAACTGATTTTATGTGTTACACCATGAGTGAGCGTGGTGTAATTATTGACATCTACAATGGCGAGCTACTAGTTTATTTTTTGATTGAAAATTTTACAAATTTTAATAAAACGAAAACATTAAGAGGGGTTTTAATATAAAATTTCTATAACTTGTACTAACATTTATTTTTTAAGAACTACAAGTCTTTCGATCCATGGATCGCTTTAAGAGAATGTTAATAATGTTAATGCCATCTTGTTGATTTATTGTTATAATAAACAAATACAGTACTTATGTACCGTATGTTGAATGTATATATCCGTCTTGTGTCTTATCTTTCCATTCCAATTTACAGAAAAATGGCATATTTTATAGATGGTTTGAATTGCGATTAATTACGATTAATTAATTTTTAAGCTGTAATTAACTCGATTAAAATTTTTCAAACGTTTGACAGCCATAAACATATGTATGTATAAGCTGTCAGTTGCCGATAGAGTTTGAAATTTTGTAAAGTCCATGTGAATCCCGAAGACTAAAACGTGTTCATTAGTTGACTTCTCCCCCTAGTAGCTGTTTGACACCCCAGCAGGATCACGGTGACCACAGAGATGATCACCCTTGTGTGCTACATAGCCCTTACTGCAACCCCACAGTCTTTGGCTGCTTTATAGATCGTCAAAACAGGTTTGGAAATCTCAGTGCATAAGCGCCACCTTGTGTCACCCCTGGTGTTTATTGTAAAGGGACTTTAAGTCATCCAAGAACGAGTCAGTCAGAGACACGTTTTTTTATTTTTTTTTTTCCCCCAAGGGCCAACTCGTCAATAGCATAGAGAGAAGCCAGGACAATCTCTAGCACAGAACAGATCAATAGCACAACAAACTCAGTAAGGATTGACTTGGGAGTTGCCTGGATACGTCTTGCTTGAAATTTATGATGAGGACACCACGTGCCAACTGGAGGACATAGGGAGAGTCGGTAAGAGAAACTTCAATTTAGACTACAGTCACACCACAGGGCTTGATGTCCCATTCGTCATTTTGGGGGATAATTCTCCGTTTCCATAGTTGGCGCAGCTGTTCAGAATGGAGTCTGAAGATGAACACTGAATTGAATGGTAGCGATTTAGAGTTTGAGTTTTTTTAGGCCCGAGTTATCAGTGGTCAACAAAACAAAAGGCCCGGTGGCCTGGAAGTACTTTTAAAACCGTCAGGGCAACCAGAATGCTCCAACCACTGGCATGGTGGGAGTAGTAAAAAAATTGCGTTGATTAAAAAAAAAAAAAAAAAAAAATCTTAATTTCACGTTAATTCCTAATGGGTCATTGTTTGTGATGACGTTACGCTATCCTGTTTAAAGACAATCTTACACTCAGTCTATACTGCAGCCGTTGCTCACTGTAGGGCGTAAATACACCTCGCTCGCTCGCTCCCGCGTGAACGTGCGCAACCTGATTACTGCTGCTGATTGTCAGTATCCCCCCCAATAGCAGGTGACCGCATGCCGGATCTGGCCTCAGCTCGCCAGAGCCGCATAACAATCACACCCGCTTAACGTCAGTGCGCCAGATGCGGCCCGGATCAGCACTTTGACAGTTTTGCCTTAATTGTTGCCTTGATTGCACAGCTGGGTGAGCCTGGGACCAGGTGCCGCTGATCATCGTCAGCAGCATACTTAAACCAGTCCTTGGCCTCACATCATCGATACTTTAATGTCATCTCTGCTACTTTGTTATGACCCAAAACTGGTTGCTGATCCGGCAAGTGACTCCTTACTGAGTTAGGGCCATTGTTCATAAAGAAACGGGGGCGGTTCCGCTTTACGAAGTTGGACCGAAATTTGCAGTGCATCTGGCCCATGTCAGCTGCAGTTCTTTTTTATTAACAGTGGGGCAAATAAGTATTTAGTTGACCACTAATTGTGCAAGTTCTCCCACTTGAAAATATTAGAGAGGCCTGTAATAATAAACATGGCTAACCTCAACCATGAGAGAATGTGGGGAAAAAAAACAAGAAATCACATTGTTTAATATTTAAAGAAATTATTTGCAAATTATGGTGGAAAATAAGTATTTGGTCAAACCAAAAGTTAATCTCAACACTTTGTTATGTACCCTTTGTTGGCAATAACGGAGGCCAAACGTTTTCTGTAATTCTTCACAAGCTTTTCACACACTGTTGCTGGTATTTTGGCCCGTTCCTCCATGCAGATCTCCTCTAAAGCAGTGATGTTTTGGGGCTGTCGTTGGGCAACACGGACTTTCAACTCCCTCCACAGATTTTCTATGGGGTTGAGATCGAGAGACTGGCTAGGCCACTCCAGGACCTTGAAATGCTTCTTACAAAGCCACTCCTTTGTTGCCCTGGCTGTGTGTTTGGGATCATTGTCATGCTGAAAGACCCAGCCAAGTCTCATCTTCAATGCCCTTGCTGATGGAAGGAGCTTTTCACTCAAAATCTCCCGATACATGGCCCCATTCATTCTTTCCTTTACACAGATGAGTCGTCCTGGTCCCTTTGGAGAAAAACAGTCCCAAAGCATGATGTTTCCACCCCCATGCTTCACAGTGTGTATGGTGTTCTTCGGATGCAATTCAGTATTCTTTCTCCTCCAAACACGAGAACCTATGTTTCTACCCAAAAGTTCTATTTTGGTTTCATCTGACCATAACACATTCTCCCAGTCTTCTTCTGGATCATCCAAATGCTCTGTAGCGAACCGCAGACGGGCCTGGACGTGTACTGGCTTCAGCAGGGGGACACGTCTGGCAGTGCAGGATTTGAGTCCCTGGCGGCGCATTGTTACTGATAGTAGCCTTTGTTACTGTGGTCCCAGCTCTCTGTAGGTCATTCACTAGGTCCCCCCGTGTGGTTCTGGGATTTTTGCTCACCGTTCTTGTTATCATTTTGACAGCACGGGGTGAGATCTTGGATGGAGCCCCAGATCAAGGGAGATTATCAGTGGTCTTGTATGTCTTCCATTTCCTAATAATTGCTCCCACAGTTGATTTCGTTACACCAAGCATTTTACCTATTACAGATTCAGTCTTCCCAGCCTGGTGCAGGTCTACAATTTTGTCTCTGGGGTCTTTCGACAGCTCTTTGGTCTTGGCCATAGTGGAGTTTGGAGTGTGACTGACTGAGAATGTGGACAGGTGTCTTTTATACCGATAATGAGTTAAAACAGGTGCCATTAATACAGGTAACGAGTGGAGCCTCGTTAGACCTCGTTAGAAGAAGTTAGACCTCTTTGACAGCCAGAAATCTTGCTTGTTTGTAGGCGACCAAATACTTATTTTCCACTCTAATTTGGAAATAAATTCTTTAAAAATAAAACAATGTGATTTTCTGTGGGGTTTTTTTCACATTCTGTCCCTCATGGTTGTGGTTTACCTATGTTGACAATTACAGGCCTCTCTAATCTTTTCAAGTAGGAGAACTTGTACAATTGGTGGTTGACTAAATACTGATTTGCCCCACTGTATTTATTTTTTATTTATTTATTTATTTATTTATTTATTTATTGTCATCATCATCATTGTATCATTAAACCAAACAAAAGACAAGGGCTGACGGGAGAAGCATATGCTTATCAAGTCCTGTCCCCATTTTGCTATCTAGGTCAGTACCCAACTAACGTTATACTACAAGACGACATGTTTCTGAAACCCCCAGCATCTGGCCAAGGACCTGGGAAAAAAAGACCACTCAAGAAAGAGAAAATCGGAAGAGTTAAGGGAACGTGAAATCCAATATGAAAAGAAAATGAGAGAAAGTTTCAGCCCCAGGGGCGAGACTGCTATGATGAGACAAAAAATGAGGTTCAATGTGAGGTGTGCAGTTCAATGCCCACATATGCAGACAAGCAAGTTAAAAAAAGTTAATGAACCAAACCTCTGTTCCCAGCTGGGGGATATAGTATACAGTATGGTAGAAATAATTCATGCAGTTTCTAAACAAACAAAAAAAGACTAAATCATGGAGTGATAACAAATGCACTTTAACTTTAATATCCATCCTAACGTTTCTTACAAATTAGAATCAATTACTGTTACTTTCAAAGGTCATTTATATCCTCTAATATACCATGCATATGTACTGAAAAAACAAGAGAAAATATGAGATAATATACATTTAATATTCCAATGGGGAAATTAAAAGGAAAATAAAAGGAGTAACGAGATAAAAAGAGACAAAATCCTGTTTGATTTGCATTCCCTCCAAGAGAGAACTGTATGTCACTCTGCTCCAGCATAATGTCCTCTGCAGCCATCTTCCAAGAGTCAAGCTAATTGAATATTCTTATCTTCTCTCAAGCACCCCTTTTCTTTGGCTAAAGTCAAACACACACATTGCCGTTTTGTACTTGACAGCACTGGAAGTAATCTGTGAGCAAGTTGAACCAAAAACCAGACACCACACACTCTACTTAACAACAGTCAACCACACTCCTCTAGTCACGAGTTTTCTTTCATGGCGTTCTATTACATCTCACAAGATGAAAGTTTCGAAAATTGTACTAATGGCCCCGAGCTATTTTCTCAGCAGGACTTTTTGTTATGGAGACTCGCATTTGCCTAATGCCCCCTGGGCCCTTTAGTGTAAATTGCTTCTATGTGAAAGAAGAGATGCTGAAAATGGACTCTCGCTAAAAAAAAAAGCATGCACAGATGGGTGGCAGCTTTGTTTATGAAAGGGTTAAAGAGAAAATAGCGTCGACAAAGGGGGAAGTGGGAGAACCCGAGGGCTATTGAGGGGTTAACAGTCGGTGGGAGACTGATAATGGAAGCTGGAGCAGTTATATGGGAACTACAGCATGCAGAGAGACAAACCACAGATAGGCAAATGGAGACAAACAGGGAAGAAAAGGATCTCTTACGCTGACTGTAAACAAAAATATCAATAATAAATCGCTGTAGATTTAGATGTTACAATAAATTTTTCATCTGACCTGTAATGTTCCCAATTTACACAAGTAAATTAATACTGGAAAATTGCCCTTTCCCCCTCATCACTCAGTAAACGTTGTGACAGCACTCAAAGTAGCAAGGTAAGTGAACTTCTCTTAGACAAGAAATGAAAAGAAAAGACTACTAGCCTAACAAATTACAAGGTGCCATCGACTTCAACATGTATTGACGGGACACGGAGCGCGGGGCTATTCATAGGGGGCCTATCTCCGTCAAAGCTGACCGAGTGGAAACACAGCCAAAGAGCTTTTTATGTTGGAAATTCTTGTGAATAAATGATTTTATCCCTGAATTCTTTATAGATATGGACGTAAAACAGTCTCGTTTCTTGGTTAAAACCAATTTAAAAGACGGACAGTTAGCATTTATTTTATGTAAATATGTCGAATGTGCTGCTAGTCTTTAAGTCACTGTGGCGCTGCCTTATCCCCACAGAGCTTTTTACGTTGAAAATTCTTGTGAATAAATGCTTAAATCCCTGAATTCTTTATAGATATGGACGTAAAACAGTCTCGATTCTTGTTTAAAACAAAAAAAACGAGCAGTTAGTATTTATTTTACGTAAATATGTCGAATGTCTTTAAGCCACTGTGGTGCTGCCTTATCACCACAAAGAGCTTTTTACATTGAAATTCTTGTGACTGAATGCTTAGATCCCTGGATTCGTTATAGATATCGATGTAAAACAGTCTCGATTCTTGGTTAAAAGCAAAAAACCAGGCAGTTAGCATTTATTTTACGTAAATATGTCGAATGTGCTGCCAGTCTTTAAGCCACTGTGGCACTGCCTTATCACCACAAAGAGTTTTTTATGTTGAAAATTATTGTGAAAGAATGGTTAAATCCCTGAATTCTTTATAGTTATGGATGTAAAACAGTCTCAATTCTTGGTTAAAAGCAAAAAAAAACGGGCAGTTAGCTTTTATTTTGCGTAAATAGTGCGAAGTATAACGCCAATGCTGTAGCAGCTAATTTCTCCCATTGATTTTTTCTAACCGTTTCAAAATGCATGCATGGTACGAAAAATATAACAACTACCTTGAACCCTCAAACAAATCACTTCTGAGACAATCCTTCCTGTTTGAATTCGGTACAGCTTTCGTACTTTCTCAACCTAAATCCGGCGTTGGGTCGCTGCATGTGTTTGAGAAGAACCAAGACGAACTGCGAATGACTGAAGCGGACTGTGGGACGGCCCCCTACGAAAAGTCGTGTCGCAGTGTCTGAGGAATCTATACCGTCAATATGATGATGAAGTCTATGAAGGTGCATAAAAATTATTTTTTTTAAATTATGAGCATAGATACGAGCATATTGAAGGAGACTATTATATAGGCATACAAAAAAAAATCCGCTATTCAAAGACACTTTTTTTTTTTTTTTTTTAAATGGAGGGTACGTGTCATTACGCAAGTGGATACTTAACTCTATTATTGTGATTTAACTGGAAATTTACCGATCTCAACTTTTTGCCAATCACTGATTTTGAATAGCCAGAAATTTATGCCGATCCCGACCCAACTATTTACATTCCAATCAATCTTCCCAAACAATCTTAATGTATTCACTGAAACAAGTTTAATATGACTGAATTCCCTCACAAAGACAAAACCAGAGAGAGTAATGAGGCCATCTAACAATTGCCACACACAGACTATCTGGAACGCCAATAGAAATTTCAATCTTTCCCATTTTTTGTAGCAAAGAGCGGCAGCCGTTTCAATCAAAATGTTATGTTGATCATGAAAGTTTGAAAATACCCAACAACTGACCTTACATGCTCGTATTAATACCCACAAATTTCTGTGATCTAATGCTAGCTGGCTAAGATGGCTAACTGACACTAGATGTGATCTGCGGACGCGATTGGTTATATTTTCAGTAATCGACGATCACCCAAAATGTAACAAATTGGCCTCTCTAGCTAAAGTGAAAGTGAAGTGGGCAAGAACAGTTCAGAATGCTGTTCCGGTTTAAAATTCGGGGGCAGAACGGAAATATCCCCGAAAATATGACGGCAACTGTCAAATCTCCATGTTAATTAAAAAAAAAAAAAAAAAAAAAAAACCTGCCATCTCCAAGAAGAAAATAATCTGCTATGTACAAAAAAACCCACCCAAAATTAAAAAATAGCCTATAACGCATTTTCTATTGCCGAAAATGGAGAGAACAAATGATCATTTGATTTGTGACGCTGTGCTGAAACATGACCTCTTGCAAATAGTACAATGAATAAAAACCTCACTCAAAATTATTGCTGTTAGTTAAACGCGTTAATAACGTTAACGCAAATCCCATTCGACGCAGTCAATTTTGTTACGATTAATTATGGCCCTGCCCACCTCCCGTAGTTTGGACTTCGAGATAAAGCAAGCGCTCCTGTGGCGGCCAGAATTGGACCAGCGAGCCACAGTGAAATACTGGTCATCAGACAAAACTTAATTTGGGATTTTAATGGACAAATCTGGGCACATTGAAGCGGCATGATGAGCGTGAACTCGCCTGGCAACTTGGTTCGACCCATTTTGGTCGTTTTCGAGCAGATTTGGATGAAAATACAGCGATGAACCTCCTAGCGCTCCCAGCGCAGCTCTTGGGCCACCCGACACACAATGTATTCGGGCAAAAGCACATGGAGGGTCGGGGTGAAATCCCAGTATCAGGCAGAGTGTAACTTTGGCAATTTAGCCCAAAATGTGGAACTCTGAGGGCGATTGTGGCATTTATTCTCATTTATTGAGCTGCAATGTGCTGACAAACTATGAATGAACGTGTGAAATGAAACAACGTAAACGTTTTAGAGCACCACGAGAACCTCCAGCGTGACGGCTCCAGGCAGTTTGCGCTCCTCTCACAGCTGCCCAAAGCTCACCATTTTGGGGCACAAGGACACTGAGGTTTCGGGGTAAAATCCACGCTCTCATGGAAAACGTAACTTTGCTGTTTTAACCCAAAATGTAGCTCTCCAAGGTCAATTGACTGGTGCAAACCCCCCTCAAAATGCTTCGATGAACCATATAAATGGTTTGGAAAACAAGCTTTTTGGTACAGTATGTTCAATCATTTTATCTCATTTTTCACAATTCATTTTTGGTAATTTGATAAATAATATTAAACCAATAGTAACAAATGATATATTTCATTAAAGTATACATGTACATTGGGGCAAATAAGTATTTAGTCAACCACTAATTGTGCAAGTTCTCCCACTTGAAAATATTAGAGAGGCCTGTAATTGTCAACATGGTTAAACCTCAACAGTGAGAGACAGAATGTGGAAAAAACCACCAGAAAATCACATTGTTTGATTTTTAAATAATTTATTTGCAAATCAAGGTGGAAAATAAGTATTTGGCCAATACCAAAAGTTCATCTCAATGTTTTGGGGCTGTCGTTGGGCAACACGGACTTTCAACTCCCTCCGCAGATTTTCTATGGGGTTGAGACCTGGAGACAGGCTAGGCCACTCCAGGACCTTGCAATGCTTCTTGCAAAGCCACTCCTTTGTTGCCCTGGCTTCATGTTTGGGATCACTGTCATGCTGAAAGACCCAGCCACGTCTCATCTTCAATACCCTTGCTAATGGAAGGAGATTTTCACTCAAAATCTCTCGATACATGGCACCATTCATTCTTTCCATTACACAGATCAGTCCTCCTGGTCCCTTTGCAGATATACAGCCCCAAAGCATGATGTTTCCACCCCCATGCTTCACAGTGGGTATGGTGAAATTCAGTATTCTTTTTCCTCCAAACAAGAGAACCTGGACCTGGAGAACCTTCTGGATCATCCAAATGCTCTCTAGCGAACCGAAGACGCCTGGACGTGTACTTTCTTCAGCAGGGGGACACGTCTGGCAGTGCAGGATTTGAGTCCCTGGCGGCGCATTGTGTTACTGATAGTAGCCTTTGTTACTGTGGTCCCAGCTCTCTGTAGGTTATTCACTAGGTCCCCCAGTGTGGTTCTGGGATTTTTGCTCACCGTTCTTGTTATCATTTTGACGCCACGGGGTGAGGAGGGAGTTGAAAGTCCGTGTTGCCCAACGACAGCCCCAAAACATCACTGCTCTAGAGGAGATCTGCATGGAGGAATGGGCCAAAATACCAGCAACAGTGTGTGAAAAGCTTGTAAAGAGTTACAGAAAACGTTTGGCCTCCGTTATTGCCAACAAAGGGTACATAACAAAGTGTTGAGATTAACTTTTGGATTGACCAAATACTTATTTTCCACCATGATTTGCAAAAAAATTCTTTAAAAATCAAACAATGTGATTTTCTGTTTTTTTTTTCACATTCTGTCCCACATGGTTTAGGTTTACCCATGTTGACAATTACAGGCCTCGCTAATATTTTCAAGTGGGAGAACTTGCACAGTTAGTTGTTGACTAAATACTTATTTGCCCCACTGTATATGGCTCTAAGACCCCCAATTTGGCCAAATTTCTAAATTGTCCTATGTGCATTTGCATCATTGGAAAGCTTAAAATCTCAATTTGCTTGGGGAAGAAAACATTTTACAGGAGGGCAAAAAAATAATTCAAATTTTTAACCCCTAAACCCTAACTCGAGGTGAGAGCATGAGAGAGCATAATTAAAGACACCATGATTTTAATGAGATATTATCGCGTACATACCTTGTTTCGATCCAAAAACTCCATGTAGCATGTCTCACCGCGTGTCAAACATAGCTGTGAATGGCCACAGCTGCCCTTTTGGGGGATTTTATAGGTGAAACACGGTAATACAAAAAGGGTCGCGATGCAGAAGTCGCAGACATCAAGGGGTTTTCAAGATTTTCTTTTTCAGATATTTACCTATTTAAAAGTTTTTTTTTCTTTCAGTTTTTCTTTGTTTGGATCGATTATTTATCATCTAAATTGTCGAGGAAAATGTGACAGTAACAAAACAAATTCAATTAATTAAGCGATAGTTATGAGGTAGATATCCGTGACCTATTTACAGACACTATTTTTTTCATCGTGACGTAGTTTGTTTAAAAGTTTTAAAATATGCAAGTGAATAATTTTATAAAGTCGTTTTTTTTTTTTCCCCCAGCTAAATATTAGACATCAATTAATGATTCGAAGCTAAAAATGATAGATATTTCGAAAAATAAATACAATTACTTACCTTCTTTTTATGGTTGGGTTGAAACAAAAGCACAGTGTCTGTAAACGCGGGGTCTCCAGGGTAAAACGGACAAATTTTAAAAAGTATGGGGGCTTACTGCATGAAACTGCTATGACAACATATAGACATATTGTTCTATCAAACACAACAGCTCTTTTGGTTTAAAATAGAGCAGTTTATTTTAAAGAGGGGTGCAAGAGCAGAAAATGCTTTTATAGCCTTGTCTGTGGTTTCCGCCATTTATAAATCTTAAGTGTATAAAATAAAGATATATAAAATAAAACAATAAGTGTTTCAATCACTTGATGGTGCTGGTATATTAAAATTTGATGAAATAATGAGACCATTTTTTTTTCAAACAAAAAAGAGCAAGTTAACTATGAAAACGAACTTTGAAAAAAACATGATTAACTGCGATTAAAAATTTTAATCGGTTGACAGCACTACCCAAAATGTGTTTGTGTTGATTTCCGCATCTGTTTGACATTTTTTCTTCTAACGAATTAGAGCCGTTTCATTCAGCTTGTCTTGTGTTTGTGAATCCTGTGTGTTGGAAAGGAGCCACTATATGCTTGGCAACAGGCAAGCACACCCATTGGCGCACACTTTTTTGCATATTGAAACACACATCGCTCACAAGCCTCTCATCAGTGACTGGAGGATTTGTTTTTACTATATTTCCGTTGAATCCTATTTGTTAGTACGAACATGACAATTACAACTTGCCATTTTCTCTCAAGGTAGAAAGATGTGACTGAATCAGGTTTGGCTGCCTTGAATATTTATCAGTGGCCAGAGGAGGATGTGATTGAGCTTTACAGGGGAATCATGTGCTCTAAATGAAGTCGTGCAGGAGTTCAGGGTATGTTCAGTCAAACTCTGACCTCAGGGAGTGAGGACCTGATGATGAAAAATAGAGCTTGGAATGAATACAGTGCAAAAACCCGCACCCAGCTGCACCTCACAGAGTAAACACGCTTCCACAATGGACGGATAGCTTTGAGTCGATAGTGTGATAAAACAACAGATCGCTGTATACGCGCAGCACCTCCTACTACATGCTGCATCCCGCAAACATTCACAAAAAATCGACAAAAATGACTCAATGAGTTTGCACAGCAGCAGAATCAAAAAGTACACACGCACCCGCACCTGTAGTTTTGACACACACTCCAGAAAGCAATTAATGTACAGCTGAATCTCTCTAGGTCTCCTGACTCACACGGAGTGACAAATATCTGCTTACAGCTGCACAACTCACACTCGCATCATTTTTTTTAATGAACATGTATTAAGAAAACTCAGATCATTGAGAAAATTTGGCATAAAGATATGCTGAACATCTTTTGCCAAAACAGAAAACAATTAATTCACCATCCATAATACATTTTAATAAAATATTTCAAATTTTTGACAACATAAGACAGAAAATATTCCATTTGGATTGAAATGGGATTCCAATAAAATTAACCTCTGTCCTTGAAAATGTCACCAAAAAACTGTAACGTAATCGACGTCATTGATGACGTAAATGCATCGATGAACACAACATTCCGTTGAAGGTTGATGAAAGGTTAAAAAAATATATGCGTGGAAAGTTGAGAATGTTGGACGCTTACTATGGTAGCGGGGAGAGCAGCACAAAGCCAAAAAAGTGCATCGGAGTAGCCAAAACATTGAATTATTTCAATGAAACAAAGGAGAGTACACTGTCGTGTTCTGTCTCTTCAATGCCATGCTTGCATACCAAGCTGCACGTGGGCTGTGAATGAACGCCTAAAGCGGCGTCACCCAATTGTAATTTTGGAAGACGACAGGAGACAACAAGCTGGCAGATCGTAAGTTTATCCTAATAACTAACGACATGTTTTATTGAAGTTGCTAAGCCTGTCGCGATATGCAATGAGTCAATTTATCGCACGGTAAATAAAAATGAGGGCGGTAATTTTCACGGCTGCGTTTTATCGCCATGTGCGTGTGTGCGTTCATATATTTGTGCCTGCGTGTTGATGGCATATGAGACTCCAGTTCCTTTCACAGATGTTTATTGGTCATCAAAACACCTTACAATTAAGTTTCAGACATACCAAAATATGGAAACACATCTATATTAAACACTGTAAACGTTAGCATTGCTAAATTATAGCTAATGGGGAAAAAGACAACCTAGTTTGGCCTGCTATAAAACATTGGCAGTCTTATTCAAAATGCACACTTGCGGTTAAAAGGTGACACTTCAGACATGAAAAATCGCTGGTTAACAGCATTTGCAAAAGAAAAAAAAAATGGGGAAAAAAATCTATTACTGGCACTACATGCAATGACGAAAAGTGCTTTTTTTGCAGAGTGTAAAGCTTACGGTTAGCGGTTTAGCGAAGTTACTTCCGGTGAACATTTCAAAATAAAAGCATGACATGTTCATCATAAAAGTAACAGTTTCTGGAGTTAATCCCACTTACTTCAGAATTCAGATTCTACACTAAGAATAGCTTTAAAATGACACCCTTTAAGACAAATCTCATAGGCAATGAATAATTATTGTAATTACTATAATACTATTATATATAGTAGTATCCCATAATATTAATGCTAGATTTTTCTTTTAAGAATTGTTTTGAATTGTGTGAGAAAGGCGAAGTCAGTGTTCTGAATCTGTTTACATTCCATTCATTTGCACTAGTTAATGTTATCAGCATTTGACCTCATTGTTTATTTGTGATTTATTATTGTTATTTACATGTTTTTTGTACCTTAATAAAGAATTTAAGTTTTCCAAAATGTTTTTGTGAATTAATAAGCGTCATCAAAAATTTCATTGCTAAATTAGTTTAAAAACATTGAATAAATAAATAAATTATTAGATTAGTCGACTAATCGTAAAAATAGTTGGAGAAAATTTGTCGTTTGGGACAACCCTACTGCCTTGTTAACCTTTATAGGGCACTCATTCCAGTCATTGACTATCATTGATGGTGCTAGACATCCAATCTATTTAGACTGGGAGTCTGTGGAATCCTAGTCTAAATGGAATGGACGTCTTGCACCGTCAGTGGCACTGAATTTTAAGCCTTCACAGCTCAAATGAACTATCTTTGTCAATTAAATACTATGAAATGAACAAAATAAATCAATCAATTTAAGTTGAGTTGGACTTTTTAAATCATCATTATATATGTTGTATATTTTTAATTATTCATGAAAAAATGTTAAATTAATTATTAAAAATAAAACAAACAATATAATTATAATTGATACCCAGCGTCAACATTGAGACATCACATTTTTTTTAATGTAGGCCACACTTGTATACTGAATAATATTATGTTCTATTTTACACAATACATACAGTGGGGCAAATAAGTATTTAGTTAACCACCAATTGTGCAAGTTCTCCTACTTGAAAAGATTAGAGAGGCCTGTAATTGTCAACATGGGTAAACCTCAACCATGAGAGAAGGAACGTGGGGGGGGGGGATCACATTGTTGGATTTTTAAAGAATTTTATTTCCAAATTAGAGCGGAAAATACGTATTTGGTCACCTACAAACAAGCAAGATTTCTGGCTGTCAAAGAGGTCTAACTTCTTCTAACGAGGTCTAACGAGGCTCCAATCGTTACCTGTATTAATGGCACCTGTTTTAACTCATTATCGGTATGAAAGACACCTGTCCACAACTCAGTCAGTCACACTCCAAACTCCACTATGGCCAAGACCAAAGAGCTGTCGAAGGACTTACAAGACTACCGATAATCTCCTTCGATCTGGGGCTCCATGCAAGATCTCACCCCGTGGCGTCAAAATAATAACAAGAACAGTGAGCAAAAATCCCAGAACCACACGGGGGGACCTAGTGAATGACCTACAAGAGCTGGGACTACAGTAACAAAGGCTACTATCAGTAACACAATGCGCCGCCAGGGACTCAAATCCTGCACTGCCAGACGTGTCGCCCTGCTGAAGCCAGTACATGTCCAGGCCCGTCTGCGGTTCGCTAGAGAGCATTTGGATGATCCAGAAGAGGACTGGGAGAATGTGTTATGGTCAGATCAAACCAAAATGGAACTTTTTGGTAGAAACACTGGTTCTCGTGTTTGGAGGAGAAGGAATACTGATTTGCATCCGAAGAACACCATACCCACTGTGAAACATGGGGGTGGAAACATGCTTTGGGGCTGTTTTTCTGCAAAGGGACCAGGATGACTGATCTGTGTAAAGGAAAGAATGGATGGGGCCGTGTATCGAGAGATTTTGAGTGAAAATCTCCTTCCATCAGCAAGGGCATTGAAGATGAGACATGGCTGGGTCTTTCAGCATGACAATGATCCCCAACACACAGCCAGGGCAACAAAGGAGTGGCTTCGTAAGAAGCATTTCAAAGTCCTGGAGTGGCCTACCCAGTCTCCAGATCTAAACCCCATAGAAAATCTGAGGCGGGAGTTGAAAGTCCGTGTTGCCCAACGACAGCCCCAAAACATCACTGCTCTAGAGGAGATCTGCATGGAGGAATGGGCCAAAATACCAGCAACAGTGCGAAAAGCTTGTGAAGAGTTACAGAAAACGTTTGGCCTCCATTATTGCCAACAAATGGTACATAACTAAGTACTTCGATGAAGTTTTGGTATTGACCAAATACTTATTTTACACCATGATTTGCAAATAAAATCTTTAAAAATCAAACAATGTGATTTTCTGGGTTTTTTTTTCCACATTCTGTCTCTCACTGTTGAGGTTTACCCATGTTGACAATTACAGGCCTCACTAATATTTTCAAGTGGGAGAACTTGCACAATTAGTGGTTGACTACTTAATACTTATTTTCCCCACTGTACGTGGATGCCGGGGCTTTAAGGGGTTATGTTTTTTTTTTTTTTTTTCCTCAATTACCAACAATTGTAATCACTTTTTTTGACCGTGGGATATAAAATTTAGGAGACATTTATTTTAATTTCACTTGGACTTAAAGCAAAGACACCTTGATACAGTTAAAAATAATAATAATAATAATATTAAATAAACCATGCAATTTTCCGAAAGTGACTGATGTACAAATTGCACTGTTGTGACTCAGCCATTGAGTAAGCAGCGAAGCTCATGGCGACTGAGGAAACCCCGAACATGCTTTCTTTCTGCTCTTTGTATTCAACTGGACTGCAAGTAATTCAATACGCCTCTCCTTGTGCCGGCTCACTCAAATGAAACGCAAAGCGAATGAACTCTATCAAGTGGAGCGCCATTTGAACATTGGCCGTCATATCGTTCTTTTTGTGTGTAACTTGTACACATGTGCCAGCATGTGCGTGTGTTAAACACGGGGCGAGAAATGGCTTGTAAACCCGAAAACACAATCTCGAGCGCAAATGCCTAACCAAACTTTATACCCCTGGGAGTGAGGCTGCTACACAACACCGGGTTGCTTTCTCCATAGCAACACACATGGTAACACAGCTATTTCAGAGCAGCAGCCCGTCGGAGCACTTAAAAACACGCAAAAATAAATAAACAACTCAAAAACACCCATTAATTATTAACGGAGCTTCGCGTTCATACTTACTGTGTGTTTGTGGATACAGCTGCAGCCGAAAACTGAGAGCCACACAACACGACTCCCTCTTTTCATACAATTGTTATCAGTTATCTACAGCGGGCCTCGTCACATACAGAGGATGTGGGCTAGGATCTGCCCCTTGCCTGACATTTAATTGTTGGCCGCTGTGTGTTTACTTTCAAGGTGTTGGCTGTCCTCTCAGGCACGAACGCAAAAGTCGGTGAAAACACAGGCGCCTAACGAGACAGAAACAAAAGGGAGGCCCTGTAACAACACTGAGTGATGCGATAGAGAAAGTTCTAATAGACGTCAGATTTACTAAGGCGGTAATCGCCGAGGCAACAATGGTATCTGTCCACTTTCATTGTCCCTAGCTTTAACATTTTGCATTGGCGAAGCATTATTTCAAAGCCAAGGAAAGCGTACACCACTTTTACAAATAAGTTGAGAATTTCCTTTGTTCTGGACGGGAACTGGCCTGGTGTTATTCTCTGGCATGAATCAGAATTTGAAGTGAAGGTAAACACAGAGGTGGATAGTGTAGCCAAAAAATGACTTAAGTAAGAATGACATTACTTCAAAATAATATTACTCAAAGTAGTAATAATAATTTTTTTTAAAAAGTACAATTATAAAAGTATTTGATGAAAAGAATACCCAAGTAATGAGTAACTGACTACAATGTCTGACTATGTTTACAGTAACAATGAATGATTCTATTCTATTCTATTCTATTCTATTCTATTCTATTCTATTCTATTCTATTCTATTCTATTCTCTCACCATAATGCCATCTATATGAACTGCTATTATTGTACTGTACTATTAAATCACCATATTAGGCCAAAAATATACGGTAAACATAAATAATCAAATTCCAGCAAAAAAAATCTACAGAAATAAAACTTTAACTGTCCAAAGAGCATGAGTGCCCTCTAGTAGAAATAACATGAAATTAAAACAATCAACTCTCCGTTTTTCCGTGGTCTCTCGGTGTCAAATAAAATAAAAACTGGTTGAAAGAGGTTGAAATCTGCGCTTTGTTGACGGCAGTGCTCTGTGTCAAATAGTTTATTTTTTACGGTGCTTCAAAGACGCCACATAACTGAAAAGGTCGGCGTGATCATAGTTTAGACTGCAAGCTTGGTTGTGGTCATATGGCTGTACATTTACGTGTGATTGCTATAATTGAGTCATGTGATTATTGTTGCAACATATCATTGGTGAAACCGGTAGTGCCACTGATAGCACGTCTGGAAAAAATTAAGTTAAATCTAACATGTAGAATAAAAAGGAAAAATAAAACGACTCTGGTGTAGCCAAAAGTAACGGAGTAAGAGAAGCATTTCTCCTTCACAAATCTTCTTAGGTAAAAGTAAAAAATGTTTGCCGTGGTAAAACTACTCTTAGAAGTACGGTACATTTTTCCCCAACATTTACACAAGGAAATATAATGGATCAAACGTAACGCGTACCACCTTTTGTAAACGGCATCGTGGGGTCACACATATAATGGCCAACTGGAAATGTTTTGTATTTTATTACCAATGATTTTTACTTTGTGCAATAAAAATTGAAGCAAAACATATACGTAAAGTATTTTCCGGACTATGTCACACTTTCATTACATATATACAGTTTCCTGGGCCTGTGATTTACTCAGATATTCAGATGCGACTCATATATTGGTGTTGCTCCAACATCCATTCTGACAACAGGCTGAGTGGTACTGACCAATGCCGATACAGTGTTTTTTTTGTTTTTTTTTCAATTCTTTGTTTGATTAATACTAAATTATTGCATACTCACTTGACTGTAAAGTAATTGCTATCATGACTTGGTCAGACACGACTTAACTCGTTGACTGCCATTGTTGGCGTGGCCACAAGGTTGGCCGGGGGTGGCAAATGGGTGGCATTTGCCACCCCTGAAATTTGGTTGGCCACCCTAAGTGCCCCCCCAACCAACCACCACCTCAGTAAAGCTACGTTCAGACCGGCCGCTTAATTTGCTTGTCGCGCCGCGGGTTCCCATGAAAGTCAATGTGAACGTGTCACACATGTCGCGTCGGGGCGATGCGATGACGCCAATTGACTGTAGCTCGTCAAATTTAACGCACTGCCAAGGAGATGGTTTGGTTGAACTTTCTGCGACTGAGTTCAGCGTCGAGGAGGAAGCAGCCAATCGAATACTTTTTCCTCATTCACGTAACTTTAGGCGAATAGGATGCACAGGAACGTCAATATCATGCATTCACAACAGACCAAGTTGGACAATTTGGTGTTTATATTGTTCTTGAGAACACTACTACCACGGCGGTGGTTAAACACCATTCATAATTGAGGTAAGTGAGAATGTCCAAACTGTGAAAAAAATGTGAATGTTAGTGTTTAATGTGTAGGCATGTCACAGGTGGTTGGGTAACGTTTGTGTAGCTGAAGTTAAGAAGCTAATGTTAGCAACACGAGCTCAAATCGTTTGAAAGAATTTAACTGATTAGAACTTGGTAGTTTTTTTCCTTTTTCTTTTTGCCTTTTTCTTGGTTGTGGTAATTTTCACTTGAGTTTGTTTGCGTTTGCTGTGATTTCAGTTTTTTTCAACATGACACATGATAAACGCCTGAGCATTATGGCCTCATTTTCTCAGGCAGATTAGGGAAAGAACAATGAAGAGATCTCAAAACATTAAAAGCTTAAAAAATAAAAGTTTTTCCTTAACTTCTTTCTTTTCCTCTTTTAGAAAAAGGTTTTGCGCCATCTACTGTAAGTACTGACAATCATTTGGGGTTGATTAATATACAAAATATGGACGTATGGGTTGGATTGCATGTATGGGTTTCACAGTACACTGTGATGAAATGGTGGGCCAAAAATATGGGCCCCTTGGCATTATTTTGCTAAGGGCCCCCAAATGGCCTGGGCCGGCCCTGATGAAGTCATTACTTGTAATCTAGTTTACTGGTTATTATTGTCATCACCTAAAATCAGAAGCTGTCATTGGAAACTTTAAACCATTTTATGTCAATACAATAGGGGTGTAAAAGTACATGTATATATTTACCAAACCGCTCGCAATCGAATGTTAGGGTTAATACAGTGCTGTATTGAACGCTGGCCTGCAGTCAGTTTACATAGGCCACGATTGCATGCTGCCACTACATTTGCAGTAATATTCAAGAGGGTATTCATTCATGATTGGGGTGATTAGGTAAGGATTGTAATCATTCATGAGGAAACAAATCCTTGATTTGTGCTACTGTGATCATGTGAGTTTTGTTTTAATAAACAACATGCTGAGCAAGCAAATGGTTTAACATGTTATTCCTGTACTTTACTGAAACGAATTGTGACCCCAAAACCGAGGTAATCGTGACCTTTTTTGTATCGTTACACCCCTACAGTAAAATATGCCACCCCTCTACAGATTGTGACCCTGTTTGGCCCCCCCAAGAAAAAAATCCTAGACACGCCCCTGGCAGTGGACGTCCACGCCATTTAAGCAGTCATTCGCTGCCATCCCTCCCGCTTCAAATGGATTGCACATCTACACTGCAAATTTTTATAACATCTTAAATCTTGTCAAATCATTTTTTCCATCTTGTTTTGAGTGTTAAAGACTAGTTAACAGATTAATACGTCAGATTATTCCACTTTGAGGAAATATTACTATTTGTTCTTATTAAGACCATACATCTAAAGGTTGGTCATTTTTTCACCTAAATCAAGAAAGGTTTGCTTTCAAATAATAATTTGAACAATACCTATTCTTGAATTTAAAATATTTCTAACAAACATGCTTATTGCTTGATTTGCTCTATTAAAATCATTTTCAGCTAGCCATTTTTCTTTTTTCAAGAAATCTGAGTAAAATTTACTTGAAGCACCAGCAGATAATTTCAAGTATTCTAGTAGATTTACGCTGAAAACGAGGAAATTTTCCTAGTTTTAAGGAGATGTGTTTTTGCAGTGTACAAGTGATAAACTAATTGGTGGGAGAGTGTATCTTGGCGAAAGGAAGAACAAATTTTATTTTTTAATTCATTGGCTTCCGTTGTCCAAATTATGCTGGTCATCTTTACGCCGCTTCAGAGCTGCCGTCACACCGGCGCGTCTTCTGGTGAGTTCCATCTCCCATGCCGACCCCGCTACATCCATAGAGGATCCGGTCGCCGGTTTGTTCAGTCGGGTCTCGGTGACCGTGCCGGGCGCATCGCATCCCTCTGGTCGGTGGTGCGCGCCATTGCTTCAAACGCCGGAGGTGGGGGTTCGTGCGGCTCGGCGGTGAGAAAATCCGGAGTGGATCACAGCGTTTTTCGTCCACTAACTGGACCGGACTCTACAAGCTATTCCACACTGGAACTACTCAATGTGCAATCACTGTCTAACAAAGCTGGACTCATCCAAGATCATATCACAGACAAGAAAATAGACATTCTCTGTCTCACGGAGACCTGGCAGCAGCCGGATGTTTATTCTGTCCTCATTGAGGCTTGCCCCCCTGGATATAACTACCTCAGTAAGGCTCGCACTACTGGCCGGGGGGGTGGCCTCGCTGTATTTCACCGTAGCACCATCCAAACATCCTTACTGTCTGTCCCAGACGTCAACACTTTTGAACACCTGGTATTCAACTGTAAACACATCACTTCACATCACGCCACTTCTGCAACCATAGCAGTTATTTATCGCCCCCCGAAACCACATCCATCATTCCTCTCTGAAGTTCATGATTTTCTCATTTCACTTTGCACCCTACACGCTAACGTACTGGTACTGGGCGATTTCAACATTCACATGGACTCACTCTCCTGTCGATTGGCTGCAGAATTCAAACAGGTTCTGGACTGTCTCAATCTCCACCAATCTGTCGATGGTCCCACCCACACCAAGGGCCACACCCTGGACTTAGTCATTACAGATTCCATTCACATTTCAGATCTTCACATCCAGGACATTGGCATTTCTGATCACCATGCAGTCACCTTCAAAATCCCTCTCCCTGCCCCCCTCACCAAACTACGTCGTCATATATCCTTCAGGAATTTCAAGAACATTGACTCCACATCCCTCAGTCAGCATCTGCAGCTCCTTTCCCCTCCTCCAAATACATCAGTCACTGGACTCATGGATTACTACAACCACAATCTCCTGTCTATCCTTGACACTCATGCGCCACTAAAAAAACGGACAGTCACCTTCACCCGTTCAGCTCCCTGGTTCACAGAGGAGCTGAGAACACTAAAAAGGACTGGCCGAGTCCTGGAGCGGGCCTATGTTACATCACGGCTGCTGGTGCATAAGTTGGCCTACCGGGAACATCAACGGAAATATGCCAAAGAACTTTCCAAGGCCAGGTTAGCTCACTACTCCAACATTATTAACAGTAACTCAGGTAACTCCAAACAACTCTTCACCACCGTCAAACACCTCCTTAAACCTCCAACTATAGCACACCACAATCAGACAGTCTCACAGTGCAACAAATTCATGGACTTCTTCACTACCAAAATACACAATATCCGCGCGTCTTTCTCCCATACTTACAGTTCTGTCACATTATGTGACATTGCACCCGTCACCCACAACCTGTCTCACTTTTCCCCCACAGTGCAGCAGGAGGTCGAGAAGGTCATCAATAAATCCAAACCATCCACTTGCTCCTTAGACCCCTTCCCTTCCCCTCTGCTTAAAGCACACTGCCACTCCATTAGCCGCTTAATAACAAAAATTATCAATCTTTCCCTTCAAACCGGGCATGTTCCGGCCACCCTCAAAACAGGTATCATCAAGCCCCTCCTCAAAAAACCCACTCTTGATCCCGATCCTCTGTCGAATTATAGACCCATCTCCAATCTCCCCTTCATTTCCAAAATTCTTGAAAAAACTGTATCCATCCAACTCCATAACCACCTGAAATCAAACCGTTTATATGAAAAATTCCAATCTGGTTTTCGTCCATCCCACAGCACCGAGACAGCGCTCATCAGAGTCACCAATGACCTTCTGATGACCTCTGACTCCGGTTCTACTTCCCTCCTTATCCTTCTCGACCTCTCTGCTGCATTTGATACTGTTGATCATCACATCCTCCTTCACCGCCTCCAACACGATATAGGTATCTCTGGCACTGCCCTACAGTGGTTTAAATCATACCTCACGGGAAGGACCGAGTTTGTAGCCCTGGGGGATGCTAAATCCCGCCCTAACACTGTTGTCTGCGGAGTCCCCCAGGGCTCTGTGCTCGGTCCAACCCTCTTCACCATTTACATACTACCCCTCGGTCGTGTCGTCTGCAGGCATGGAATACAATTCCATTGCTATGCTGACGACACACAACTATATTTCAAGGTCACTCCGTCCTCCACCCCCTCCTCCTCTGTTTCTCAACTTGACTCCTGCCTGGAGGAGATAAAGGCTTGGATGAGTGAAAACTTCCCGCAGCTGAACAGTTCCAAAACAGAAGCCATTCACATTGGTACCCCTCACCAGCTCTGTTCCGCCCCCATTTCCTCAGTCTCCTTTTTCGGCCACAAATCTTCCCTTTCCCCTTCTGTGACTAATTTGGGAGTCAGGTTTGACCCCCATCTTAGCTTTAACAATCACATCAATTACATTTGCAAAACCTCCTTCTTTCACCTCCGCAATATTGCCAAACTCCGGCCATCTCTCTCCCGTCCTGCTGCAGAGAGACTCGTACATGCCTTTATCTCCTCCAGGTTGGACTATTGCAATGCACTCCTCATCGGGATCCGTGGCAAGAGCCTACAGAGGCTTCAGTATGTCCAAAACAGCGCTGCCAGGGTCCTGATGAGGGTGCGTAAACATGAGCACATCACCCCCATCCTCCGCACCCTACACTGGCTCCCTGTTCACCTCCGTATTGAATTCAAAATCCTCCTTCACACCCATCACTGTCTACACGGTGTAGCCCCCACCTACCTCACCGAACTCCTCACATCACATACTTCAGACAGAACCCGGTCAGGCCAACAGCACCGTCTACTCCTGCCCAGGACTCGGCTCAAGACTATGGGCGACAGGGCCTTTACAGCCGCTGCTCCCCGTCTGTGGAACGCCCTCCCAGACCATCTCAGAGCCCCGCAGACGGTGGATGCATTTAAAAAAGGACTAAAAACTCACCTTTTTAAAAAAGCTTATTCTAGCTAATTTTATTTGACTGTATTACTTTTATCTGATTGGTATCTGATTTTATCTGTGCTTGTGTCTGTTTTGCTTTTACTGTTTTATTCTTAGTCTTTTGCATTTTATTTATTATTTTCTTTTTTTGCCAATGTGCACTTTGAGATTTGTTTTTCATATGTAAAGTGCGTTACAAATAAAATGCATTATTATTATTATTATGCTCTTATTGTAGGCTATACTCTGAATAACTGTTAATATGTTACGTTAACAGAAGCTTATTCAGCTTGCTCTCAATTTTATTGTGATTATGATGATATACAATGTTTTTTCTTGGTCACTGATCAAATTAAATTCCCCCAAAATGTGACTTTCACTCCAGTACGACCTGTTTTTTTCCTCTTCATCATGCATTTTTGGCGAGTGTGACCTATAATCCAAAAAAATATGGCGTGATAGTTGACTGAACCCGAACTTGCTCGCTTGCTTTAAACATGTTATTAACTTCTATTTATTGAAGCATACACCTGGAGTTCTCTTCTATTTACAGGGTGATCCAAAAAAAAGTTTACACTCAGTTGACTGCTTGTTTAAAAGCCATTGAAACATATCTAAATAGGTTGTCATGCTTATGTGATTCATTAAGGTCACTCAATGCAGCTGGTAATCTCTCGTCTCTACAATTCCTGTGCTTCTGCTGAAAATGAAGAAAACTTTAGCTGTGTGTGTGAGTGCCCCAACTCATGAGCAAGGTCACACCCTGGATTTGGTAATTTCACTTGGGCTTTCAGTCTCCATCAGGCAAAAATGCAGGCGTGCTGAACGCCAGTGGAAAAAGGACAAACTCCATGCGTCTCTGCGATTGCTGAGGGACACCTTAGCTGCCTACCAGGAGGCCATAAAACAGGCCGAGTCTAGTTATTTATCTACCATTATAAATAACAGCTCCAATCATCCAAGACTCCTTTTTAACACTATTGATTCTGTTTTAAACCCACAACCCACTGTCTTAACTGATGTGTCAGCTGCCAAATGTGAAGAGTTTCTCAATTTCTTTCAAAACAAGGTCTCTTCAGTTAGGCAAAATGTCTGCAACTCTGGTTTCTCATCCGATAACGTGCGTCCTTCAAAACTGCTCAATGTCTTTGAGCAATTTGATCATATTTCATTGTCATCCCTCACCGAAATAGTTAGTAGCATGAAACCCACTAACTGTCCATTAGACGTAATACCAGCTAGGCTTCTGAAGGAAGTCTTTAGTTGCCTTGGATCAAGTCTGCTGTCTCTCATAAACACCTCTCTCAGTTCGGGTTCTGTCCCAGCTGCCTTCAAACAGGCTGTAGTCAGACCCCTTCTTAAAAAACCCCATCTCGACTCCTCTGTGCTGTCCAACTTTAGACCTGTCTCCCACTTGTCTTTCCTTTCCAAAGTTTTAGAAAAAGTTGTTTTTATTCAATTGCAAACCTTCTTAGAGACAAATTCCACCCTTGACAAGTTCCAATCAGGTTTTAGGTCCAGACATAGCACTGAGTCAGCATTGTTAAAAGTACATAACGACATTGCTCTTATAATGGATAATGGAAACCCGGCTATCCTTGTTTTACTGGACCTCACAGCAGCATTCGATACAGTTGACCATTCAGTCCTTGTATCTCGTTTAGAACATTTCATAGGTATCCGTGGTAACGCTTTAAAATGGTTTAAATCCTATTTACAACATAGAACATTCTCGGTAATGATTGGGGAATTTTCCTCCTCACAAACTTCTCTGTCTTGCGGGGTACCGCAAGGCTCTATTTTAGGGCCTGTTCTTTTTGAGCTTTATCTCCTACCTTTAGGATCAATTATAAAAAAAAACATAATATCGCTTTTCATTTTTATGCTGATGACCTGCAGCTTTATCTGCCCCTGACACCTAACAAAAAAACTGCTCTTGCTAAATTGATGGGGTGCATATCTGATGTGAAGCAGTGGCTTGCACAAAACTTTTTACACCTTAACGAGAGCAAAACTGAATTTATTACTTTTGGCACACCTTCCATGATGAAAGCCCTTCAGCCCAACTCTGGCGCTCCGGCTGACATTTTTAAGACACATGTTAAAAATCTCGGAGTGATATTCGATAGCAGGCTTAACTTTGAAAAACAGATTAGTTCCGTTGTAAGAGCAAGTTTTTTCAAGCTTCGTCTCTTAGCCAAAGCGAAGCCTTTTCTTAGTCGCCACGACCTTGAAAAAGCAATTCACGCTTTTATAAGTTCAAGGCTGGACTACTGCAATGCACTTTATGTTGGCCTACCCAAGTCCTCGATCTCTCGGCTGCAACTTGTTCAAAATGCTGCTGCTCGATTTTTAACAGGTACACCTAGACGTGAGCATATTACCCCCATGCTATCATCACTCCACTGGCGTCCAGTCCATTTTAGAATTGATTTCAAACTTTTACTGTTTGTTTTTAATTCTATTAATGGCCAGGCTCCATCTTATCTATCGGAAATTTTAACTTTTCATAACTCTGGCAGGACTCTTCATTCGACCGGCCAGCTTCTTTTAGATGTTCCAAGGTCAAAACTTAAACAGTGGGGAGACCGATCCTTTGCGGTTGCTGCCTCCAGGCTGTGGAACAGCCTTCCCCCCGAAATCCGCACCACCACGGATGTAGGTCTTTTTAAGTCTCGGCTGAAAACACACCTTTTTAGACTCGCCTTTTACAAAGATTAGGATAGCCTGGTTTTATTAGCTTAAGGGCTTTTTTAATGTTTTTTCGATTTTATCGGTTTTATTGTTTTACTTGCTGGAATGTTATTGCGATGCGCTCTTTGTTTTATTTTATTTTTTAAAATGTCATTGTATAATATTTTCCTGCCTTTTATTTATCTTGAGCCATGTTTTGTTGTAAAGCACTTTGAGGGCCTTTCGGGTTTTGTAAAGGGCTATATAAATAAATTTTGATTGATTGATTGATTTGATTGATTGACTGTACCTGAATTGCTGCGTGCCGGTCTGACACCTACTGAGATTGCAGCAAATCTGAGAATATCCAGATGTGCAGTCTACAAAGTTAAAAAGAAGCTGAAAGATACTGGAACAGCCTCACGAAAACCTGGGTCTGGAAGTGCCTGATCTGTGGGGACCAAAAAGTTGATTGACAAGGTGATATGTGGCCACCCAGAGTCCAGATCTCAATCCCCTGGATTATAGCATATGGGCAACTGTGGAGGACAGTGCCTGTAAGAAGCCACAAACTTCTGTGGCAGCCTTGGAGAGGTCCATTGTTAGATCTTGGGAAAAGATGACAGCATCCTACATAAAGAAGACCTGTCAAGCGTTCCGCAGGCGCCTGGAGGCTGTTGTGACACTTAAGGGAGGACACATTGAAAAATAGAGTGTACTGTAAATGTTCTTTACAATAATGTATAATTTGTGATTAAATTCTAATTCTAAGATGAATAAAAATGGCATTTAAATTGTATTATGGCAGTGTAAACTTTTTTTTGGGTCACCCTGTAGATACTTTGGCATTGTTCCGCCTGTTTTTGATTGTGTGTACTTTTATGTTTGTGTAAGCAGGAATACAGTACATGAAAAAAGGACTGATTTTGATTAGCTTTAGTGGACTGCTAGACAATCACCCAAAGAACAATCCATTACATTTGGATATAATCCAGATTTTTTTTCTCATAAGGATTACAAAAATACTAATTCACTTAGTTCCACGAGACGTTCTGGAGACACTAATTACACTTTGGTGCATGTCCAGGTGCCGATTCAGGAAATATTTCTCACTCTGGGTTACCTAATCTGTCCTAATGATACAGTTTGGGTTTAGGCACTGGATAGCTATGATAGCGTTTTAATGTTTTTTTGTTTTGTTTTGTTTTTTAATGTATAGTATTGCATAGCATTACTAATTTAGGTAGTGCTCCTAAATTGTCAACACGAGGAAAGCCTATCTCTTGGTTTCATTAAATTACAGTGAAACAACTGACAGGTCTGTATTGTAGCTGGCAACACATGCAAAGGTGTAAAAATATGCACAAGGAAAAGGGCAGACACTGCTTGTGACCTCCTTTGACAGCACATCAATGATGCCATGCTTGAACATTAAGGGAAAACATGGATTGGCTTTCAGGTGGCAATTTTTGCACTATAAGGCGCACCAAACATGTTAGAGTACTGTAAAAAGTACAATATTGTAACATGTTTGGAACTTTTGTTCAAAGAAAAAAAAAAAAACTCTTTTTTTCGGTATCGGATCAGGACTCAGTGTCGGCAGATTCTCAAAATCAGGTGACTCGAACTTGGGTGCAAAAATATGCAATCGGGACATCCTTAACATATATATATTTGTGAAAACTATATAAAATTAAAATACAAGTGCTAATAGATTGCACTAAAATAAATAAAATAGACGCCGGCATGGGGGGGGGTGACTTAGGCTCGGTTAATTCTGCAGGTTTAAATGCACAATTCCGATTTTTTTATCATATCTGTTTTTTTGGCCTGCCCGTTCAGATTGCCTCTGTTCATTGAGCACATTCAAGTATTACGCATGTGCACTAACTTGCAGTGCGACACGCGCTGAGCAAACTGACCAACATGCGCAGAAGCATCAAAACATCAAAACAAATGACTACACATGCTGGCTCTGCATCATTCTAGGGTGACCATATATTAATTTCCAAAAAGAGGACAAAAATAACAGACATAATTAATCCCCGTTTAGTCTTACATTCAAAGTTTATACAGATTGATGTGTCGTGCATGCACGCACAAGCGTACGGTCAGTTTGCCCCGACTCTCGGTCATGTAAGCAATATTGAAATACACTACTGCTCATTTAGCACACCGAAAGAAAACAGAGCATTGTCAAGCAAGCCCCCCCCATTTTATTTTGTTCATGACTGTTGTCAAGCCCGTCTCTTCCCAAAAAAGCCAAGCAATAATTTTCAGCTCCATGGTCACCTTTCCCCGTGCCACTCGTTCTTTGCTGACGTACTGTAATTGCTGCATGAATTACGATTTGGGAAATTTGACAGTTCGGACGGCAGGCACATTCTGGAAAATTCTATGCAACTTTTCACATTCAGACCGTCAAGTTAATGCCTCACTCGAGTCGAAAAACACAAAAAAATTGGACTTGCATTAAGACCTGCGGTATAAAGCTGTTCTTAAGGCTACATCTACACTAGGACAGATAATGGCCTTAAATGTGTAATTAGTTAGATTATACGGCATGTCGGCTACACTATTCTGACTCTAATCCGTGCAAGAACTTACACAGATAAGTTATTTGGCTAATATTACCCGCCGCTTAATATCGACTAGTGTGCCCATACAATAATCGAATACTTAGGAAGTACCGTTATGCCATCGCCATTTTTAGTGCAGCATGACGGCATCGTAAACAATGGAGGCAGACGATCAAGACGTTCTCGACGTTAGGCATTCCTGCTCCTCTTTTCTTTTCCACATATTTTCTTGAACCTTCAAATAACGTCACACTAATATGCTTCAATTCAGTCCCATTTGTGGTCCCCCCATTGCAAAATACGCGGAAACAACGCGGGAGACGAGCTCTGTAAGAAAATGCTGAACTCTCCGGATGATCAAGACGTTTTCGACGCTAGGCATTCTGCTCCTCTTTTCTTTTCCCCATATTTTCTTGAACATTCAAATAACGTTGCAATAATATGCTTCAAAACAGTGCCCATTTGTGGTCCCCCATCACGAAATACGCGGAGACAACGCGAGAGACGAGCTCTGTAAGAAAACGCTCAAGTCTGGGATCAGCCAGCTGCGGTGCTGGCCCCTCCCAACTCAATGCCAACCGAACATGAGTATCTAAAAATGCGTAGAGGAAAACTAAACCCTTAAAAGTGAAAGTCAAAGAGGTGCGTGATCAGTTTTTTTCATGACATTTCCGCCTGTCAAAAATGTCGCCACTTCCAGGATCGCCACTATTATGCACAAGTACTCCTGGTTAGGGATGGGAATTGATAGGATTTTTACGATTCCGATTCCATTATCGATATTGCTTAACGATTCGATTCTTTATCGATTCTCTTATCGATTCTAATTTGGGGGAAAAGAACAAACGTTTTGATTGGCATCGAGTTTGTTTACTCAGAAGTCACAACCTTACAAACTCACAACGAGATCAAAAGAGGCCCAAAGCCTCAATGTTAACTGTGGCAATAAGTGGCAAATACACAAGAATGTGTGACATTTTACTGAAACATTTATCTAATAGAAATAAAAAATATTGGTATATATTGGCAGATAGGTTTTTGTTCTGCCTTTGGCAATATGTGTTAAAGCAGGGGTCCCCAAACTTTTTCCTGTGAGGGCCACATAACTTTTCCCTTCTCTGATGAGGGGCCAGGGTCAGTTTGTTACAGAAAAAGTGTGATGATTGCAGAAGTGCATAAATGTAAAAAATCATTGTTTTTCAGAAAGCCACAATCAAATAACCCTTTCTGGATTCTTTATAATAATAATAATAATTAATAATAAAAACACTATTAATTAAATAGATAATAACCAAATAACCCTCTCTGAATTCTTCAAGGAAAAGGCCAGAAAATAAATAACACGATTGAGAAAAAAAAAAAAAAAATTCAAAATGGCCGGACCCAATGTGGAGGCGGGCCGTATTTGGGCCGCGGGCCGCAGTTTGAGGACTCCTCGAGCGCGCATACACCCAAAGAAGAAATGCTGCATCCAAGTGAGTGAGAGAGGGAAACACTTCTACGAGCCTACGTTCTTTGTTAATGTTAATATCTACAGAGGCAACGCCTGTATGTATCATCTTTTGTGTTGTTGTTGTTGTGTTTCCACTCGCGATCGGACACTTAAATCCAGTTGTGTAGTGGTTTGAACGATGTGCTAATGCTAGCAAACGAATGCTAACCATACTGTTATTAGCAGCTAATCATCGCTGATTTACGTTGATGCAAACCTGTTTGTTAATGGGGACAAAATTGATTTGTTTCATTTCTATTCTTAGTTTCACTCTTCAAGTGATGGTTGAATAAAGTCAGCAAATTATACCAACGTCTTCTGCATCGTCATTTGGGAGTTTAGCCAGCTGTATAGCCGGGACTTTTATTTTTATTTTTTTTTATAGCCAGGACTGAGCCTTAGCCTCTCTGTGAGGACAGCGCAATCGTATTCCCACACGATGCAGTTATCTCCACCTTGCAATGACTGCAAGTTGCTTTGTTGTAATTTTTCCTCGTGAAGTGAAGACACACTTTCGAGCGTTTGAACCTACGTGCTGTCATTGTTATGTTTATGGCTGCAATGCTCGTGCTTACCCATCGTAACCTTTCATTTTCACTCTTTCCTGGTGAAGTGTAGTCAAACTTTGGAGCGAGTGGTTCTTGGCGCCATGCTAGTTTGATGCGTCTGGACAACACACATCACGACGCAATACGCGTCTTTAGGAATCGTTAAAGGGATCGTTCAGGCTTTTTCATTGTGATGTCGAGGCCTCGAAACACTCGGAACCGGTTCCGAATTGGAATCGGATTTCGATTCCCATCCCTACTCCTGGTTGCGGCTTCCAGGAAATATACGTAGCGCGTGATGCGTTCAATTGCGCTCTCAAAAAAAAAAAAAAAACAGTGATTACAAAACGGAGTTCCCAACCCCTGGTCTAAAAGGCATAGTAATTTCGAAATTTCCTGCCGGGAAGTAATGAGTTTCCTGTTTAGAGATAAACTGCGTGGGCGATGGAGTAACACATGATTCTGCTCCTTTCTACATATGCGTAGTTTGAACAAATGCAGGCGTACCTTGCAGAAGCGGGGGGGGGATTAAATGCACCTTAAACGTAGTGGGGACAGTTATAAAAATAGTCGGCAAAATACCCGGGAGAAAATTATCTGTCCTAGTCTAGACGTAGCCTTAAGTCAACGTCCTCAATGCATGATTCTCCATTGATTACAGGCACTACATATCTGATCTTCTGGGAGGAGAAAAGTTTGTTCCCTGCATAGTTATCCTGCCATTATTGTGCAACCTGTCACAGGTCTCTTAGTAGACTTGTCAGGGCTGAGATGTGGTGGACATTTTTACAAATTCATTCATCTTCCGTGCCACTTCATAGGGGTACCAGAGGACATCCCATCTCACTATAGGCAGTAGGCAGGGTACACCCTGAATTGGTTGCCAGCCTATTGCAGGGTACAAGGAGACAGACAACCATTGATGCACACACTCATACCTAAAGACAAATTAGACGCACAGGGAGAACATGTAAACTTAACACAGGAGACAGGAGCCCGTGCTTTAACTCTTGATCTCAGAACTGTTAGGGTGAAAAAGATATGGTTAATTGATCTTTACATGTGTAAAGTTGTTCAACTCATGGATCGTATATGGCTAAAATTTGAATTATGTCAGGTATTAGTTAAGTCCTGTGTTAATAAGTGTATTTAAAAATAAAATATCTAATCATTTTTGCATGTAATTTTTTAAAAAATGCAATTAATCGTGAGTTGACTATGGAATGCATGCGATTAATCGCAATTTAAATAATTTTTTCGCTTGAAGCACTAATCATTTGTCAATACAATATGTTTTATGGAATGCTAATTTTCTAGAACAATATGTTTCAGAATATACCGCTCGTCACTATGTCTATCTAATCCCTTAGCAAAGAAAACAAACAGCACCAATTAAATGCTAATCTAGTTGTACAGAACACTGTACAACAACAATGTACTGTAAAAGCTCACACTGAGCACGGCAACTGTAAGTCCTCCAGACAGTGTCAATGAGACAGTTGGACGTTTGCGAGAGTGACACAGTCATGTTGACCTAGCCTACATCTTACAGGTGAGTCTATAAGCATATTATAGGTACTGACAACAGCATTCCAGTAATAGCTTTCCATCCTTTTGTCAACCATCCTTCCTGCAATGACAGTCCCACACACAACCTTGGCTTCCCCTGAACTAGGCGAAAGCACACACTGCTCTAACAAGAACCAGCTGAACAAAAATGAAAAAAAAAACTGATCAGACTATCCTAGATTTTCTTGTTGTCATATTCAACATTGGGAGTAACTCAGTAACTCAAAGCTGCCAGCCTCTCCCAGTTAAAATGGGATTGGACATTTATTTTCATTTTGGACATTTATTTATTGGACATTTTCAAAGGCAATGAATGAGGATGATACATTAAAAATGATTCTAAATTAAATGCATAACAAAATGAAGTTTGGTTGAAGTTTGACCTTCGATTGGTGGGGCAGTACTTCTTGTCACCATTCCCGATTTTTATCAAAAGCTTTTTCTCTGAATAAAAAATTCAGAACTCCCGGCATCATACTTGCTTTATGAGATGGTATCTGTACTACGCCTGATGAAAAACTGGTGGCTGCCAGTTTTAAACACACACACACCCAAAAATGCAAAAACAATCAGCTTCCCACAGCATCTTGTGTCTTGCCCAAGTGTCAGTAGGTTATCATTAGTAGACGTTCAGTCCATTTGAACAGGGAGGGTTGCAGCAAATGAACATTTATTTTTTATTTATATTCGCTGACAAACCTCCCACTTCAAATGGATTGGACTTCTAGCGCCACTGAACGCAAATCAGCTTCAGTGCATTATTGGGGGCTGTAACCAGTCTTTTTCTGTTTTTATTTGTATTCTCTTGAGATACAATTTATCTAATATGAAAAAAACAATAATGATGAATAATTGAATAGATACAGTGGTATGAAAAAGTATCTGAACCTTTTGGAGTTTCTCACATTTCTGCATAATATCACCATCAAATGTAATCTGATCTTTGTCTATGTCAAACAGATATAAAAACAGTGTCTGCTTTAACTAAAACCACCCAAAGATTTATAGGTTTTCGTATTTTAATGAGGATATTATGCAAATAATGACAGAAGGGGGAAAAATAAGCAAGTGAACCCTCTGCCTAAGGAGACTTAAAGAGCAATTGAAACCAATTTTTACCAAACAATTTAAGTCAGGTGTGTGCCCAATCACGGATGAGTGGTTTAGAGCTGCCCTGCCCACTATAAAACACACACCTGGTAAGACATGTCTTGATGAGAAGCATTATCTGATGTGCATCATGGCTCAGTCAAAAGAGCTGTCCGAAGACCTGCCATCAAGGATTGTTGATTCGTTTAAAGCTGAGAAAGGACACAAAACCATATCTAAAAGTCTGGATGTTCATCAATCGACATTCAGAAAACCTGTTTACAAATGGAGAGAGTTTGGCACTGTTGCTTCTCTCCAAAGGAGTGGTCGTCCACTAAAGATGGTGCCAAGAGTTCAGCGCAGAATACCCAGAGGGGTAAAAAAGAACCCTTGTGTGTCTGCTAAAGACTTACAGAAATCACTGGCACAGTCCACTATATCTGTGCACACATCAACTATCTGTCATATTATGGCCAACAATGGTGTTCATGGGAGCCAAGAATGGTGTCCATGGGAGGACTCCACGGAGGAAGCCACTGCTGTCTAAAAAAACATTGCTGCTTGATTAATGTTCTCAAAAAGGCACTTGGACACTCCACAGAAGTTTTGGCAAAATATTTTGTGGACTGACAAAACCAAATTGTTTGGGAGTAAAAAAAAATATTCAATGCGATGGCTCACTTACTTATTTTTCTCCCATCCGTCATTGTTTACATACTATCCTCATTCAAATATGAAAACCTATGAATGTTTGGGTGGTTTTATTAAAGCAGACAGTTTTTTTCATCTGGGTGATTTTGACAAAGATCAGATCACATTTGATGGTGATTTCATGCAGAAATGTGAGAAATTCCAAAAGGTTCAGATACTTTTTTATACCACTGTATACACCCTGCAAAGCACACCTCCTTAAAACTAGTTATATTCCCTTTGTTTTCGGTGTAAATATACAAATAAGTGAAATTATCTGTCAGTGCTTCAAGTAAATTTTACTCACCCAGATTTCTTGAAATAAGGAAAATAGCTGGCTCAAAATAATCTTAACAGACTTATTTTAAGCAATAAATTAGTAGATTTAATCTTTAAAAAGCTTGTTTGTCAGAAACGTTCTTAATTCAAGAATAGATATTGTTCAAAACATTATTTGAAACCTTTTTTTTTTTTTTCTGGATTTCGGTGAATAATTACCAACTTTTAAATATAGGGGTGTAATAAGAACAAATATTTACTTAAAGTAAAATGGAATAATCTGACGCATTAATCTGTTAACTAGTATTTAACACTCATACAACACTCATGGAGAAAAAATTATTTGACTGGATTTAAGAAAAATAATCTGATTAAAATGTTATAAATTTGCAGTGTATGTAAATATATAAAATTGGAAAATGGCATCTACATATGTGGATATAACATTTTGAGTCAAACCAAATATAAACAAATGTTAATAATGTGACCTACACGACCCAGTTTATCCTAAATTACCTCAAATAGTCAACTGCCCTATAAAGGGTTAAACACACATGGTGACTCTGACCATTTTCATCCTGAAAGCAAGTCTTGTGCCCATTGTTGAAAATAATCCTCAGTAGATATGAACAAATCCACCAGTATTGGTAGACTACAGTGTCCCTGCAGGGGATATCACCATAGCAGTAAGTGGCAGGCATTAGAGTACTTACACAGCCTATCACAATGGACGCAGTAATGCATCTTTCAAACCACAATGTTATTGAGGCAGGACACAATATCGTGCTACCCCCCGCTGGTTCAGTGGTCTAGCTATTAAGTTTCAGGGTGTGCTCTGGGATACTGTAATCGTATACACTTTATCAGGCTTGTTCTGTCACAAGTGTTTTGTTTATGGGATTTCAAACAGGGGCTTGGGAGGTATGGGCTTCCTCATTAAGAGCGGGTCGATAAGATGTAAACGCGATCCCCCAAATATCTCGGAGTAGTTAAGCATGTCAAATTGGAATACTTGGCGGATTGGAGCCGCTGGAAACGGTTCGATACTGAAGGAGAGCTTTGCGTAGCCGGATTATGCAATAGTTGGGCAATCACTGTGCATAGATGAGAGTGTGGTGTTTGGATTACTGCAGAATGCTTAATTTTTTATATTTGTTCAGGGGTTGAACAGTAGTCAACAGTGAATATTGTCTGTGAAGGCTGTTGATGTCAATAACAGGCAGATTCTACAATTAGCTTAGAAAATCACTAACAAAAACAACACTGATAACAACAACATATATAATAAATATTCTAAAAAGAGCTTTCGTAGATTGGTTTCAGAGTAATTTTAATATTTCTGCCACTTGACAATAGGACTGTAGATTTTATAATCGTATGACATCCATTCTTTGGACAATGAAACGATATTGACCAATATTACAAAGTTTGATTCAAGAGCCTTTGATTTATTTTATACAATATTATGTATACGTTTAATAATCTGTTATGTTTAATCAAAGGCAGTATAAAAATACAAAGGATTTTTTACAATTCTGACTATTTTGTTGCAGAAACAATTTAGACATTTGGGGAAAAAAAACACCTTTGAACTTTAAGATGCCAATGTTGATTGATGTTTTACTGTTCGATTGGATTGTTGCTTAATCAGTTGATGTGTCAATTTAGATAGATGGATCATTACCCTCCTACTTGACACTGTAAAAACTTGGATTAGTAATGCAGAAGCCCCCATCTAGAGATTATTATTATTATTTTATTTATTCATTCATTCATTTTCCATTAATGCCCATATTGCTTAATCTTGCCAAATTTCTACGCGTAGATTAATGCAGTAAATGCAATTTTACCAATAAATGGGAAGAACAATAAGCAGCCTATTGTCACTGTGCTTGGCTAGCAACAATTCCAGGTTCTTCCAACTCTCACCCAAATTCTGCTGGGATCAAGATCAGCTCACCCGCAAATGTAATGAGGACAAGTGCTATCAAAAATGCATGGAACCCCCTTCTCATGACTTAACTCTAAAAGCAGAACCACTCTTTGTGCAGAGCCCATCAAGGCTAAACAATCATATTCTGGATTCGTTCAGAATTGTAAATCTTCATTGCTTTCCCAGTCCTGTATAATTTTGAGAGGCATGTTTGATTTTGGTTTCACTTAACTGAGGCTGCAATAATCGTTTAAAATCGATTAATAAATTAGTGGACAACAAATTTGATAATCAATTTTTGCCAGCAGCTATTAGCAGTCCCGTTTGGGTCCTTGTTTGTGTGGAATTTGAGCTTGCACGCGCCAGTGATTAGAGCAAGAGAGAGAGAGTTCACTGCTACACTCAGGGTGGGTTGCTGAATCAATAATATTAGGACATGTCGAGAGTTAGATTGTCTTTTGTGTCGTTAGATCCAGTGTGCCTCCGTCAGAGGTGAGTACATGAAGCCAATTTGTATTTTTTTGTTGATGAGACGTTACTACTTAACATGAAGCGCTAAGCTAGTTTGCGCTTACGCTAATCAGTGTTTTAAGTGTCCGTTTGTATTGTGTTTTGGAGAAGCATTTAGCACTAGAGTTATTGTTTGATAGAAAAGTTTTCTCATTTCTTTATATAAAGAAACCAGACACGTAAACCCATTCATTTAACAGCTTAGAATCTCCTTTCAACACAAACTCTCGTTCAAACTGTAAATTGTCAAACAGGAGAGTGTGCTTTGAAATTGGATTTGGGCTGTATTTTATGAACAACTGTTTGACAAAGAAAACTGACTCATTACAGTCTGCCCCCTCCTTATCTGATTATGTTGTTTACTTTTTCATTCATTCATTCATTCATTTTCCAAGCCGCTTATCCTCACTCGGGTCATGGGGGTGCTGGAGCCAATCCCAGCTAATTATGGGCAGTAGGCGGGGTACACCCTGCATCTGTTGTCAGCCAATTGCAGTGTTGTTTAGTTTGTTTAAAGAAAATAAATGAGTCATTTACACAATTTGTATGTTACAGTATTTATTTATGTATGACATTAATTCATTGTGCAATGCACTGAAAGGGGGTTGCTATTTTTAATATCATTATCCTATGTGTGACGACAAATAAAGTCTATTGTATTCGATCAACGCTTTGCCCACAAGAAAAAAAAAAGGAAATCAGCAGCTTTAAAAAAAAAAAAAAAAAAAAAAAAATTCAACGAGTAGGACTGTTGTCTGATTTGTGTATTGAGAAATTATTTTTATGTTGTATACTAAGAACCTTTATTAAAACTTTAATAGGTTTCATGTACTTAAAATAGTCCAGTTGTAGACCCAGTTATGTCAGGAAGCTGTAATAAAATATTATTTTTGAAGAAAATAGTCATTCATTTTGTCTTCATATTTTACTTTAAACATACCTAAAGTTAAATTGTGTGGGTAATTGAAAAAAGTGATATTCTTCCAATTAACTGTTTAATTAATCGTCCGAATAATTTATTTTAAACAAAAATTGGTAGTTGCAGCCCTACTTCAACTCGTTGGCTGCTATTGACGGCGATGGACATCCAATCCATTTCATCTGAGAGGGTTGGCAGCGATCATTTGCTGCCAGCCTCTTCTAGTGGAAATGGATTGGATGTCAATCACCGTCATTGGCAGCCAATGAGTTAAAGCTTTATGTGTTAATACACAGTGTTTTTCAATATTGAAATAGGTGTGCTGCAGAAATAAACTGGTATGTATAGTTAATGTGCACATTGTAGTTATTTGTGTATTGGATGCGTGTCTTTAATGGGTGTGGCCATAAAGGTCTATCATTGGTTTGGCTCAATTTGACTGGTTCATCTTTGTGTGAACATCTGGGCATCAGCTTAGTGTTTGTCACGCTCAATAAACGCCTGAAAGTGCGTCAGCAACTGCAACTGTCCATGCCCACATGCCACAGCATTACAGTATTTGCTCATTTTTTCCACTTCGCTGCAATTTTGTTTCGCAACCCAAAGCAAAAAAATAAAAGCAATCAAGGTATGACATGTAACCTGAAAAACTCACAAATTGGGCACTTGTAAACTAAGGGAAGATCATTCCAGAATTGGAGGACATTTTACATCCCATCATTCAAATTTTAAATAATCCAGATGCAATATACAAAAACAGTTTCTGAGTTCATTTCCTCATTACTAATCAACAAATTATTCTTGAACATATTTTTTAAAATAAATAAATAACATAAAATGTTTCTCTTGTTCTACTGCCCTGATGACCAAATTGAATTTTAAATAAAACTGTTAAAATGACATTTAAATGTACCTTTTTGGGTGTTATTTGTTTTCATTGCTGCCTCTTCTAAACGTGGGAACCTTTGTTTTAATAAACATATTTTGAATATTAATTATTATTTGCTGACAACCGATTCAGGGTGTAACCCGCCTACTGCCCATAGTTGCCTGAGATAGGCACCAGCACCCCTGCGACGATACGCAGAGTTTAAAGGGGGGACTGGTGGCCGAAAATATCATTGCATGTAATTGACTTTCCGATATATGATTTTAAAATGAAGACTTTGCCGGTAAAATGTTGTCTATAAAAGTTGTAAAGTTATAAAACAAACAACATAAATGAACGACAAAAATATTTTTAAAGTGGGTCAAAAGTTTTTTATGAAGAGATCATGTGACTAGCACCTTAGAAACGGCTATTTGCTTTGCTTAGCCAAAACCACCTGAGGACAGATTCTGGCTGGAATATTCAGTCAAAAAGGATGCGGCGTCTACTTCTCCACTACTTAAGATAGTAAAAAGTGCACACACGCACGCACACACACACCCACACACACACACTCACAGCTAGGATGTCAGTATGTACAAGCATGGGCTAACCTACTATCCGAGCATATATCTTGTAAGTTAATGTTATTGCTGACACTGCGGTTCAGGGTTATCAACATATTTTGCCCCCGTTGCCACAAAAGTGAAATGCCTGCGACCATCGTGAGGCTAAGCTGCTCGGAAATTGAACGAATTATTATTTGTGGAATGAGCGTTCCACAGCATGCACCCCACCCTGTTACCATGATTATTTTTGTCACAGTAGAAAAAAAGCAGTGAATCACATAAAATGCTGGATTTGAGATCATCACGTAGTTTTCCAAAATAATGAATAGAGCAAAATGTCGTCTCCTCCATTTTTCATATGTTTATAAAATAGTTATCCTTGATTAAATGTCTCACTTTACATCAAACTCCCATGTGGCACATGAAAACTGCATATACACACACTCAGATTCCTAATGTCCGTTATAGGCAACTAAACAGGACAGGTTAAAAAACGCTTCCTCCTTAAACATGTTATTCATATGATCACTTTAAGACAATTTTTTTAAAAAAACTACTCATTTAGCTGGCTAAACCTTCCACTCTTGAGAAAAAGCTAACTTTAGAACGAATTTGTATGATTTATGCCAACTATTGTAAATATCAAATGAGTAATGTAATAAACATTTTGCTAATCAAGCCTCTGATTGTTTATGACCTATTTATTGATATACAATGAGGAAAATAGGTATTTAAACATCCTGCGATTTGGCAAGTTCTGCCACTTAGAAATGATGGGCGGGTTTGAAATTTTCATGGTAGATCCTTGTCCACTGTGAGAGACAATCTAAAAAACAAATCCCAAAATCACAGTGTATGATTTTTTTAACAATGTATTTTTATCATACTGCTGCATCATTAAGACCCTACGAGGTAGATCTTGCATGGAATCCCAGTCCGAGGGAGATTGACAGTCATATTTAGCTCCTTCCATTTTCTAATAATTGCACCAGCGGTGGATCTTATATCACCAAGCTGCTTGGCAATTGCCCCGTAACCCTTTCCAGCCTTGTAGAGGTCTACAATTCTGTCTCTGGTGTCTGTGGAAAAGCTCTTTGGTCTTGACCATGTTAGTAATTCGAGTCTTCCTGATTATATGGGGTGGAGAGGTTTTTACAGTATATGCAGCTAACAGCCTCAAACAGGTCAAAAAGTCAGACTCAAAAACTTTTTAAAGGCGACTAACAGGTCTTTCAGACTCACAATTCTATCTAATAGACAGGTGTTCAAATACTTATTTGCAGCCGTATAATACAAATAAATTGTTAAAACATCATACACTCCGATTCCTGGATTTTTTTCCTTTAGATTGTCTCTCACAGTGGAAGAGCACCTACCATTAAAATTTCAAAGCCGCCAATCATTTCTAAGTGGGAGAACTTGCAAAATCGCAAAGTGTTCAAATACTTATTTTCCTCACTGTAAATACATCAAAAAATCTAAAGTTAAGCCTCATTTTTCAAGAATTTGAAGCCCAAATGTCCTCCAAATATCGATAACCCTCCTTGGAGGAGGCAAAAATAGGACACAAAAAGTCCATATTTGACAGAATAATGACAATTTCTAATGAAGGATACTTTACTTCGACTTTAGCCATTTCATCTTTTCCCTGTTCTGCTGATGCTCTGAAATGGAGCCAAGAATCATGTCAAGGTGGCTCCATGTCCCACCTTTTGTTACCTGTGCCAGCTCGGGCCCTCAAAGCAGCTTCAGCATCTTAAAAAGGAGCCCGCTGCATCTATTTGGATGCTGCCTTCTGTTCTTGTCTCTACTCCCTTGTCATGTAAAAAGTTGACCTCACCGGCACCTTGAACAAACGCTGAGGGACGGCACTTTTAAGGCGCTTGCTCAACGGGAAATGAACCCTTATCATTTTAATATGCACCCCATCAGACATCTTGAGGATGTTCTCATGCGGCAAAATATACAAATGGATGTGAAAGCTCAATTAATGTCGGCGCTGTAGCCAGTGTGGAAGTTGGCAGATAATTGTTTCATCAACCCCGAGACAAAAATGGAAATGTGTCAAAACCAATTAAGGACAAAAAGTACTATTGTTAGGCTGTGTTGAGATCTGAAGTATTATAATCTCTTTCCGTTCATTTATCTATAGCACTTGGCCTCATTAAGGTCATGGGTGAGGAGGAATCTTACCGAGGCTGACCTTGGGTGATAGACTCTGCAGACATAGAACATTCATATTCACAAATACCGACCATTAAGAGTTTTCATTTCATTTAAGCTACAAAGAAAAAAAAAAAAAATGCACAAGCCTCAGTGCCCGTAATGGATGGAGTGCTTTGAAATATAATGTAAGTTCCTCAAAATAGGACCATTTCCAGTCATGTTTATGATTTTTCATCCCGGATACAAGCAAAAATTGTATGTGTGCTTCAGACCTACACAGCTAGATTGCCCAGCAAATTTCCTTCCACTATCAATTCAGATTGGTTTCCTTGCAGTGGACGGTCAATATCAATTGTTACAGTTGTGATTTTAGCTCACATTTTCTGTATTGGTAGTTTTTATGGAGGGCAAGTGATAATGTTAGTACTGTGTTTTATTAAGTACAATACTTAAAGATATTTTTTTTCTTGTGGGAAAAAAACATGTTTAATTTTAATGTTTTTGAGGGGGCACTAAAGTAGATAAATTGTATTAAATCAGTCTTAAGGAGCCACTGCACATACCATAATAAGATATTCGATAATAATCATACTGTAATGTATGCAAAATAACATAGATGACAAACAAGCTCATTGAAATACAGACCCTGCCTCATTAACTCATTCACTGCCAGCCCAGGTCACAGAGTATGTGTTGTAGTAGTTAGTAAAAGACGAAAATTGATATTGAAAACTCGTGTTGTACTTATTCCTACACGCCTATTCCGAAACCAGGTTGTGTATCAGTCATGGACGAAATTACTGGCACCCCTGGAATTTTCCAGAAAATACAGCATTTCTCACAGAAATTAATACAATTACAAATGTTTTCAGTATGAATGTGTTTGTTTCTTGGATGTCCATTGGAAAAATACAAAACAGCGAAGGAAAAAAGTCAAAATTGATACAATTTAGACAAAACTCAAAAGAGAGGCTGAACAAAATTGTTGGCACCCTCACCTCAATATTTGGTTGCACATCATTTGGAAGAAATAACAGAAAGCAATCGCTTCCTAGAAGCATCAACAAGTTTCTTGCACCTCTCAGATGGAATTTTCTCTTCTTTTGCAAACTGTTCCAGGTCTCTCAGATTTGAAGGGTGCCTTCTTTCAACAGCAATTTTGAAATCACTCCATATTGTTCAATAAGATTTAGATCCAGCCTCATCGATGGCCACCTCAGAATTCTCCAGCACTTTGTTTCTTACCATTTCATGGTGCTATTTGAGGTATGTTTTAGGTCATGCTCCTGTTGGAACACCCATGACCTCTGACGCAGACCCAGTTTTCTGACACTACACCCTGGGTGCCTTGACAGTGTGCAAGGAGTCATGAAATCTTGAGACTATCAAAATGTTTTGTGTCGCAAAGTAGGATGTAGCTGGAGTATTCTGAGGTGGCCATCGATGTGTCAGGATCTAAATACCATTGAACGCCTATGGAGAGATTTCAAAATTGCTGTTGCAAGAAGGCACTCTTCGAATCTGAGACACCTGGAATAGCTAGCAAAGGAAGGATGGTCCAAAATTCCATCTGAGAGGTGCACGGAACCTGTTGATGGTTCTAGGAAACAATTGCTTTCTGTTTTTTCTTCTTAAGGATGCGCAACCAAATATTGAGTTGAGGGTGCCAACAATTTTGTCCAGCCCATTTTTTGCATTCTGTTTAAAATTGTGTACATTTTGGCTTTTCTCTTCAGATTTTTTGTGTTTTTCCAATGAACATCCAAGAAATAAACACCTTCATAATGAAAACATTTGCAATTGCGTAAATGTCTGGGAGAAACTGTGTATATTCTGCAAAAACTTCAGGGGTCCCAATAACTTCGTCCATGACTGTATATACTGTATATGTTTTTGGTGTCCCCAAAAAAATGTATACACCCTTTTGCAGCTAGTAACTTGGCACGTTCACATTTGAACTGCATTTTCATACTTCCAGTAGCATTTGAAAAGGAATTGTCTTTCTTCAAAGTGCGAAGGAGTGAATTCGTAACAGAAGGATGATTGGACGCCACACGATTGGATGTCTGTCATCATCTTGCCCTTTTTTCGTGGCGGCGTGCATAGCTGGTGGCTATCCTGGTTAGAGCGACCGTCGGTTAGGAACTAGATCTCGAAGAGTACATATCGTGCAGCATCAGCACGTTATTTCTTCATACTCCCCGATACCGATGACATCAATTTAGTGTTGTATGGGATACCGATACGTTTACTGGTAAAACTAGTGAAAACACAAAAGACGTCCAATCCATTTTAACTGTGTTGAAGATCTAGCCTCCAGCCCCTTACAGTTAAAATGGATTGAACATCTATTGCCGTCAATGGCAGCCCAAGAGTTAACATGCCAGTTATGAAGACTGTTGCCTTATTTTTAAAGTTTAGTGGCATTTACTTCGGGACTGTTTTTTTTTCTCAATATCTATTTCTTGCTTGCCACTTCCTACTGATCTCAACACAATACAATACAGTACTGCATATCCACAGTGTCTAATAACTAAAATCTTGGCAGTAATCCCCATCCCACTTTCCCTCGACCAGTGATTTAATACCATGCAAGGGTTTATTTTATGATTCTTGTCTAACATAATTTACTCAGGCTGTCCATATTCGTGTTGTTATTTAAAATCTCTCCCTCCGACACATTATCGCATTTATAAACAACACAAATGAACCCTCTTCCATCCTAGTATGTCTTATTCATTAGTATAACTACCAAAAATGCAAAATTGCCCATCATAGGCACTGAACTGGTTTGGGAAAATGTAGAGGTCAAAGGTCAGGTAGTACCTGGTGTAAAACTGATCTTGAGGAACAAAAAATTACCGTAAGATGCCTATCTCAGCAGAAATAAAAGTAACCTATGATAAACCTCTTCCATTGTTCATATTTTTGAAAGTTTTCAGCCAAAATAGAATAGAATTCACAGACACCAACCTAAGCCTTCGTCTCATACGAGTATTTTTAGATTTTATTTGGAAATAAATTAACATTTGTATTACTATATTTTCAGAAAAAGACATAAGCAGTCTTAGGTTTTGTAAACAGGCGATAACAATACTCTCAGGCAAAAGTTTTTTATCCTCTGTGAAATACGACTAATATTACTGCAGCTCAGTGAGTCTCTTATAAGTTATGTCTTCTTTGTTTCTGCTTGCACGATTGTATTATACTGTCCCCAGTGTTCACGTGCCCAAAGAGACGATAACGATGTTTGACTTAACTACTTATATGTTATTTTGGTATATCTTTCCTGAGTAGTGCATCATAGTGTTATAGCTTTTATTGGAAAATCTTGTAATTTTTTAGGACGTCCAATAATGTTATTTGAGATATGAGTGTTTCAGCTATTCCGAAGCTTTATGCCTGAGTGACACTAAAGGGAGTACAGTACATAAGTAGCAAGGTAGGAACAAAAAGTAACAAGTTTATACACATTGTACTGTTAATACTGTACATACAGATAAGAAAGGATGAAAACCTGAAATAGATAATTGAAAAAACTGTTTAAATTCCGAAATATACTTGCTCAAGGCAGCATACTAAGAAAAAAAATCAGTTTAAAAAAAAAAAATCAACTTAGTTCAACAAGTTTGTGTCAAACAGTACAAATATTTTATACGACGAATAAAGTATCTAAAATAAATTCTGTTCATTGTTTTAAATTACGATCTCTACTACCTGTTTATCTCTAAAACTAAAAAAAATAAAATAAAATAAAGTTCCATTGTTTTATTTACTGTAGGGTCTACATATTTTCCTCCAATTCTTGAGTGACCAACAAACAGTTACTACGTCTGTACAAAAAGGCTCTTTTTTTTCCCCTCTGCTGCATCTTGTACGCACAACACAAGCTGTCCTCACTCTGAAGTGAGTTGGGAGGAATGTAGAGGCCTTGCCATGCAGTGACAGGTGCAAGTCTAGCCAGCCGCTTCCACATTAAAGCTGACACTGTTGTGCAGAAGCCTTAAACATGAAAATGCTTCCCTGTCTGGACCGGGAGAACAACAGGCGCTTTTGTTTGTGGAATCACCTGCCATGGAAGCCTCATTTGAATATTTCAGTGGGCTGTGATGTGAGCTATAGAGCAAGACAACACTGCAACACGGAACAGGTGTGAGACTCCACACATGTGACGTCTTTGACTCGTTGGCTGCCATTAACAGAGATAGATGTCTAATCCATTTGAATTGGGAGAGGTAGGCGGAGAATGATCGCTACCAGCTCTCCTAGTGCAAATGGATTGGACGTCCATCACCGTCAGTGAGAGTGAATGAGTTTGTTTTTTTTTTGTTTTTTTAATGCTTGGTTCAAGTACACGCATTTTGATAAACGATTGCAAATGGTAGGCCAGGCGTGGTCATTGAGTAAAAAGGTGTGCATGTCATTGACACATGAGTGTGTCGGTCTACCTTGTGAAGCTCGATGCGTATCCTCTCCTCTCCTTTATGCGGGCTCTCGGGCCACAGGTGATAGCTGGAGCCGTAGTTGGGGCTCTCTCTGCTCCTGCCGCTGCTGTTGCTGTGGCCGCTGCCGCCAGTCGCGCTCGACTTGGCCGCGTCTGCCGGGGGCGTTGCGCCGTGCGAGTCGCCCGGCGCGGGGGTCCTTGCGCACTTATTGCGGTCTCGGGCTTCACAGTGCTGCCGCGGTGGGCTGTTGCTGTGCGGTGGCGGCGGCGGTTGTTGCTGCTGTTGCTGTTGATGCAGCAGTGGAGCCTGGTGAGTCCTACATAGCTCACCAGAGCCGCTGGCGCAGTGGTTGATGGGCAAACTGCTCCCCACCAGTAGCTGCTGTCGCGCTCTTAATTGCGGGATCTGTTGCTCCTGCGTCTGAGGCTCGAACGCCCGTCTGTCAGTGCACCTTTTCTGGGAGTTTGCACGGATTCCTTCCGGGGAGGAGTCCCTCGGTGGGAGTCTTGGATGACAGTGTTGCTGTTGCTGCTGCTGCAACTGCCTGTGGTCTCGTTGCCCTCCCGCTCCTCCTCCTCCCCTGCAGCGTTCCACGATGCTCGCCTGTTGGTAATTATTGGCACTCCTTCCCAGACGATCCCCTCGTTTGGATTCCCGAGAAAACAGCAGTGAGGAGGAGGAGGAGTGCGAGAAGGAGGAGGCGGTCGGTGGTGGCGGTATAGGCGGGGGGAAAGGTGGGGAGGGCTGCGGTGGTGCGACGCGATGGTGCTGGTTTTGTGAATGGTTCGCCTCCTGCGCGGTGCTGGAAAAGCTGCAGTGGCAGCCCGGAAAAGCCGGGGCCGGGGCCCAGGGATCCTGCTCCCCGGTGTCGCCGGAGCCCGCCGGAGGGGCCGGCGAGTCCCCGCCGTGCGGCGCTTTCCGGGCGGCGGCGGCCGGCTGGCTCACGCACGGGAGCTCCTGGAGGCTCCGGCGGTGAGCGTCGGTAGTCGAAGCGCGGTCTCGGTGCTGAGAGGAAGAAGAGGGCGGGGGCGGCAGGCTGAAAACAGGCGCGTCTGGCTCCCCGCTCGCTCGCTTTTGCTTTTGCTGGGGGATCTGGTGCTGGTAGACAGCTCCCGCGTACCGATGCCGCATCCCCTTGATGGCCGATCAGTCTCGCTGCGGTTGCTCCTTTGCCGTGCACTGCTCCGACGCCCGTTCATTGCGACCAGCCCGGCGGAATAGGAGCGACTTGTATCATTGGTAGCTCTGGCCGGGACCTGCCTTAAAACGTCACACTTGTGCCAAAACACCGCCTTCGACTGGAGACGATGTGCGTGCCCCTGTTATGCGCACATAGCCGAGCAAACGCCTTTGCGATGTCAAGATGCAGAAAGGTGTTGGAATCTTGCACGCATCACAATCCCATAGATCCACTTTTGCCTATAACCACCCTGCATTGTCAGAAATCACTTTTACTGCCACGTCACCACAGGCCTGTCAAACATAAACATCCATGCAACTCTCGATAAAACATGGAACAGCGTACTGTACATACTGTACAGCCACTTGTTGGTTTACGTGTCTTGAATTATTGAACGCCGGTTTTGTGTAACCTTGCGGAAATATTGCCTGATGAATGTTTACAGAAGCTCAGACAGGGCACACTATATAGATATGCATAAAAGGCTAATTTGTGACCAAGATAGAGGGATAACGTGCGCATGCACAAAAGCTTTGGCTTCAGTTAGGCAAGCAAATGGAGCGCGTCTTCTCTATCTGGTATTCTGCACATACACTCCTTGGTTCACATAAATACATAAACGTGTTTTGCATCCTGCTATTGAATCATTTAACGCTGGTTTTGTGTTACCTTGTGGAAATACTTAAAGTGCGTGATGCATGTTCACAAGTGACGTATAGCGAGGTTGGTGGCTGGTGAGTAAGTGACATCATAGAAAGTCTGCATGAAACTTTATATAACTGTTTTACGAGACAATTGGAAACAATTGTATATTAAATTTACCCTTTCTCAAGATGTGCTGTTTCACAGAAGAATTTTTCTGTTTTTACGCAACTGAATGCGTAACACACAAATATACAGTACATTGTAAATATATTTAAAAAATCGCAGTGCATTTTAAAAGTAAAACATTTCATTGACAGTGGACACTAGTGTCGACATCTATTCAAATGCATAGGCGGAGTTTGACTTTTGAGACGGTGGGGTGGGGGGGGGGGCACCATGTTGACGACCCCGAAACGCAGTGTCAACAATAAAATTAACTTACAAGAATATTTATAATAATAAGATGAAAATTAGCATTTTTATGTTTTCCATCACTCTTGAGGGGATTTCTAAATCAGGCTGCTTAGGACAGCTATACTTTTCGCCAAGATCATCATCCATTGAATATGGTATGCCCGCCGGTGTCGTGCCAATGTAGTTACCCTCGTCAAAAATTGTATCCCCAGAGCGGAGCCGCTGCGATGCACTGATTTGCTTGATTTCTGTGTTTTGATGATGTAGTTATCTACAAGGTTTTAAAACATGGCACATCCATCAAAAAACAAAAAAACAAACGTATAAACGTATAACGTAACATACATACTGAAGGTAAAAAAAGCCAACGTTTCACTGTTTTACTCGTAGGATGACCTGTAGCTGTTATTACTGTAATTCAAGTCCTGTATTTCTTCAGTTTAATAAACTGATGTCCAAAATTTATAACGGTGGTTCTTTTCCAGCTTCAATTGATTGTTTAAGTCGCCCTAACTCATAACTAATATGTGTGTGCGCTCCTGCGGCCAGGGGACAGAATTTTTGACGGGGGTAACTACATTGGCGAGACACTGGTGGTGGCTCTGTTGTAAAATTGCGTCTTTAGTGGGGCAAATTGAAACTCCGCTCACCATTTTGACTGTGGTCCCTAGCGTTTCAGGGTCCGCATTTTCAATTCTTGGGTCTTGCTCAGTAGTTGTTGTCGCTTTTGAAAGCTTTGGTTTGAAAAAATTACGTATATCCATCTTGCCTCTTCGGTCCTCGGGTGGTTTTGGCTAAGCAAAGCAAATGACCGTCTAAAGTGTTTTTTTTTCACTGCATTCATTTTTGTTGTTTGTTTTATTGCTTTACAGGTTTTATAGACGACATTTTACCGGAAAATTCTCAATTTTAAAATCATACACATTATAGGAAAGTCAATTACATGCAATGACACTTTTCGGCCACCAGGGGGGCCTGGCTCCCTTGCTCCCCCCCTTAAACTCCGCTTATGTTCAAATCCTATGATTATCTTAACTCATTCACCTCCAGCTCAGGTGTGTTGTGGTAATTAGTAAAAGAGGGAAATCTATATTGAAAACACAGATCATTCGACCGCTTCAAGCCCCTCCCAGTTAAAATGGATTGGTTGATGATTGTTGCCGTCGATGGCAGAGAGTTAAGTTATAAGCATGAGGTCACAAAACAAAACAAAAGATAAATAAAATTCCCGGAGTAAAATACACATGAGCCACAATTATTATTATTATTAATTATTAAGTTACATCTGTATTTTTTCTTCTTTTCAAATTTTATATTAACTTTTATCTTTTTTAAATTATTCATCTGTTCATTCATCTTCTAAACCGCTTATTCTCACAGGGGTTGCGGGGGTGCTGAAGGAGGCAGGGTACACCCTGAACTGGTTGCCAGCCGGTGGCAGAGCACATTAGGGGTGTGACAAAATATCGAAATGGTGATATATCTTAATACTTTGCATCCAAAGGCGTAGGTTTGATCTCAACATTGGTAGGGACGATATAACAGCATAACCTGCATGTACACTTTTTGCTGGGGACGGGACATTAATAAGAGCAAACAGATTAGGTGAATGGGGGTCAGGGATAAATTTCTCAACAGTAACCTAATTAATTGGTAGGTTAAATGATCAATGCAAAATTAATCTGTATTGACTTACTGTATACCAACTTTCATGTTTATTGGTTCAGGTCATATACCGTTCGATGCAAACCTTCATTTCAAAATTGACAAAAGAAACATTTTGAAAACTTCCATAATAAATTTCTGGATTTTATTACCAAATTTAAATTGCAATAGTTCAATATAACTGAAGTATATTGACATTACTTGTTAATAATCTCTTGACTATCCGGGCATGCAAAAAAAAAAAAAAAAAATCTTAGGAATACTCAAAATTTTCTACCTGTCCTTCCTTCTTGTAAAACACTACTGCTTTTGTCCACAAGCACAGCCAAACTCAACGAAAAAATGAACGCTCCTTTGAGCTGCTTTGAAACGACAAAATCAAATACAATCGAAAATTGACTGGCACACACAGACTTGGGACGTCTCTCTCTAATCAGCTTCTTGCTCACATTTTTCTGGTTCAATAGTTTCCAGCAGAGTTTATTTCATTCATTCATTCATTCATTTTCCATGCCGCTTATTCCTCACAGTTTAATTAACGTTAACATTTGAAAACACATACAGGAGGACACTTCTTTCTAAGCAGCTTCCTACTCAAGCTAATTCTGATGCAGGTCGGACTTAAAGAAGCAAAATTAGTGGTGGGTTCCCCACCTCCACAAAATTGATGTTTTTTCCATGGCTACTGCTGCTGTTGCTGGCCGAATAAAATGCTTCTCATATCCCTCCTCTTCGAAGGGGGTGGAGGAGGCAGCATGACATTATTTTGTCGGGGCTGTGTTTGTGTGTGTGGTCATCAGCCAGTCAAACGTGCATTTGACGAAAAAATACAAATTTGACCGACACATTCAGCATTCAGCACTCCTAATATAATTCAAATACGATTGCTTAAAAGTTGGTAGTGTTATGTCCCTACCATCCCACGCCCTTTTTGCATCCCAAAAGGTTATCGATATGCTCATGCCAAGAATTGAGGTAGCGTTTTAGAATGGTGTCATTGTTTAAAAAAAAAAAAACAAAGGAACCAACAAGTTGTTACCAAAATCTTCCACCATAGTATTGTCTCAGTTAACTCTATGACTGCCATTGACGGCGCTCGACGCCCAATCCATTAAGACTTTGAAGAGCGAATGAACATTCGTTCGTTTGAAACCAGAACATTCACGGTCACCCTTCCCGACTTTCAGGGCATTTACAGGTCACTTTCTGTTCATTTCAGGGCATTTACAGGTCACTTCCTGTTGAGATTGAGTCACTGTCTATTCATTCTCAGGTCATTTCCTGTCCTGTAACCCAAAATCAAAAGGAAGTGACCCGTAAAATGCCCCAAAAATCAACAGGAAGCGACCCTGAAATTCCCTCCAAACCAACACGAAGTGATTGAAAATGAACAGGCAATAGGTCTGCAGAATATATCGTTTGAACATCGCCATCGCGATATGTGCATGCGCAGAGAAATAGCCTGCTGGATCCCTTTTATATACATCAATCTTCTTAATTCCCAGATGAATCCCCTTAGCCTGGAGTAAACTGTATTATATGAATACAATGTGGTCATGGTGAGTCAACCAAAGTCTTCCCAAGCAAAGCTATATTCAAGTCATCTGGTGAAAATTTTTCTAGTTTTAATATTGCAATATAGTATATCCAGAGGCGTCGCGTCCCATTAGGCATACGCAGGCAATTGCCTAGGGCCCCCAGCCAGCAGGGGCCCCCAGAGGGCCAACAGATTTGGCACACAAAGATTTAGCACACTCAGCTTCACCGCACTGACGCAGCTACGAGTATTGGGAGTGATTCAACACCATGGAATCAATTGGCAGATTAATTTTCAATTCTGTTATCAGTCCCAATTAGCATACAGGTTTTTATGCAAGTCCAATCAGTTTTAACAATGTATCAATGTGAATGATGTTAAATGGTGTCATCAAGAGCTTTTAAGATTATATTGCCATGAGCCTACTGGTGACACTGCATCAGGAGCAATGCAGGGGCAAGTACTTTGATCGTAGGTATTTAGGAGAGTTCATCAGGGTGGAGCATAGATTCCACAAATTCACAATTACCAGGACTGGAGGTACTCATTCCATCATGCTTTAAATCCTTTGTGGAGAGTCTTCGCTGTAATGTTTTACGTAGGTTTTCACAGGCTACCTCATTATTCATGTGACTACTTAAAGAAATTGTGATTTTTTTCCAAGAAAGTCTATTAATGTGTCTATCGTAATCCTCGTTGAATACTCTATAAGAAAAATATAACATATATGCATCTAAAATAATCCTAAACGATTTTATTAGCTATTTTAATACTCCTTTTAGCAAGGTTCCTTGGGTATGCCTTCGCCGCTGCTGCTCCCTCACTCTGGAACTCACTCCCAAAACCCATCAGGAACTCGGACTCATTACAAAACTTCAAATCACTCCTAAAAACCCACCTGTTCAAACTAGCTTTTCCCACCTCTTAATTCTTAATTTTGTCTTTGTGTTATGTTATGTAAAGCGTCTTTGAGTGTCCAAAAAAGCGCTATATAAGTTTGAGGTATTATTATTATTATTATTATTATTATTATTATTATGCGGTATGCCGCTGCGTACGTTCCCATAGCAACCTGTCCTGTTATTGTCCTACGTCACAAGCGCTCCATATTCTGAGAACGAGAATAGGCGTAAGCGTAAGGTGCGCATTTTGAGCAGAGGATGGCCACCCCACCTGAGGATTAATCTGTGCATCCATGAACGAATGTAAGTATTTCCTCTTCATGCCATAAAGTTCTTATGATGAGTTAGAGCCGTTATCAGCGCGACCGTTTCGTGTTTTTCCTGTTACGTCGGCTGGTTGATCCCACTCGTTCTTGCTGCGTCGAGGAGAGCGTTCTTTACATTATATTCGCATTGAGCATTTGCTTTAACCCTTTAACACCTAAGCCTATTTTGGCCGAATTTGCATGCATTTGATGTTGCCTTTATATTTCAAAGAAAAAATTGTTCACAATGGCCAAGTTGGGTCCCTTTTTTCAGGACACCTTGAACTTCATGTCCAAACTGTTGTTTTCTTCACTGACCAATTATAATCCACATTTTGGACCCAAAAAGACAAAAAAATCCCAAAATATTTTTTCAAAATTTGTAATGTTGGTGTCCCATTGACAACCAAACATACTCGACCAACCGTTTTGAAGCTTGATAATATTTATTCAACTAGTTATGATAAACATTCAATAGAAAAAAATAAGATTGAATAGTTTTATGTTTGACTATTCCACACAAACAGCAGGTATGGTCATAGGCGTTTTTGGCCTTTACACATACTATGGTCAAAACAGGTTATACACAGTGCAAAATAGTGAGAGAAAAAAATTATATACAGTATATCATCTAACACAAAAAGGGTTTGGAGGATATCTCTTTGTGAAGTTAGGTATTATACACATCACCTTATCTAAAGTATACCTACATGCAATCAAGCTTCTCGAACACACATCTATATAAAAATTGAAAAGATTCATAGTGAAGAAAAATATATATATAACATTGAAAAAAAGTATTTTCAAAAATATTGACAAGTAGTTCAGTTCAATTCAATTTTTTCAGGCATGCGACCCGATAGTTTTTTTTTTTTTTTTTCCCGCACTCAATAAAGTTTGTTTTTGAACAGGTCACTGAGCCGCGTCATGTAAAACGTCACACAGCCTACTCTTCTGCCGTTTGAGCGCTGCTGTCACTTCTACTCGCCGAGATGCCGACTAATCCGAGGAAAACGACGAATACAGCTCGTCGTATTCTTTGAGTTGATGAAAAAAATGCATTAGCTTGTGCTAAATTTAGTTTTCGATTCATTCTGCACGTTTCAAAGTCGCTCGCGCAATCCAACCGGTGTTCATGCCTCCTTTTCCTTAGTTGGCGCCTAGCTCGGCAATTTATTAAAAATGTTCACATTCGGTTCGTCCTTCTTGACATCACAACGGATCTTGGGATATGTAGTCTTTTGTGCTGTTTTCGGTTTTGAAAAAGGACAAGAAATGATGGAAATATGAGATAGATACATGGTTCATGCAGCGTTTTAATGCATATTTATGAGTGCAATAAAACTATAAAACTCAAATGACATTGTCTCCCGTTTTTCTTGGTCGATTGACTTCAAATAAAAACTGGCGTGGACATCAAGTTCCGCACTTTCAAATGAGACCAACCAGCGGCACGTGGGTGATGTAATTACAGCGTGACAAAGCTTCAAAGACGACATGCGTAACAGCGTCGCTGCCGACACGTTCGGTGTTAAAGGGTTAAGAGGGAAGGTGTTAGTTTAGCATCTTACAATGATGTTGTACATCCAAGAGTGTAAAGTGCTTAGTTTTCGCCACTTTTATGGGCAAGATGACCGCACGCAGCGCGCACTCGAACCCCCAAACCCTCCCCCCACCACCACCTTCGTGTTCATTTTACTGCGCAAATATGTATGTGTGTCACGTGACTCAGATCGAGAGTGGGTGGCGATCGGGCCTTTTTTTAATTTTGCAAAATAAAGAGAAGGTATCAGTCTGGAAATGAAAAAAGAAAGAAAAAAAAGCAGAAAAGGAGAGAAGGAAGCAAGACAGCGGTGAGTGTACTATGTTACTGTAGTTTTATGTCCTAATGTAGTAGAAGCCGGCCACTCTGAGTGTCCTAAAAAGCACTCTATGAGACTGAGGCGTTATTATACTTTTATTAAATATGCTATTGCTCCAAGTCCAACTGTCCCCCTTACTTGCACACGCTCAAAGGGCACCATGTTGCTTGTTGCCTGGGGCCCCCTGGGACCCTTGCTACGCCTCTGAGTATATCGCAATATATCGCAAACCCCCATAAGTCGCAATTCTCTCCAAAATCGTTCAGCCTTAACAGGTAAATGACCTGAAATGGGCCAAAAATACCCCGTTGTCTGGCACTGGCTGCCCCTGATGGCCATAGAAGTGGGAGGGGCCCATTTGAAGTGGGAGGGGTTCATTCACTGCCACCCTCCCATTTCAAAGGGCTAGGACCTCTACTAGTGATAAACTAATAGCAGAAGGACGGAGATAGCTTGTTTTTCTGTTTATTAGTTGTTTTGTAAACTATCCTTGAATGATTTCCTAACCAATGTATCGATAATTGTTGTATCACCATTTCCTGAGATCATTGTTATCGTGTGCTTTGCATAACAAATCATATCATATCGTGAGGTACCAAGATGTTCCTACCCCTAGGGCACATAGAGATAAACAACCATTTATGCACACATTGACACGGACAGTTTTAGAGTCTTCTATCAGCCAACCATGCATGTTTTTGGGATGAGGGAGGAAACCACACAGGCACGGGGAGAATATACAAACTCCATGCGGGGAGGCCAACATTTAACCAACATTCTCAGAACTGTGAGTCGTATGTGCTAACCACCGTGCTGTCTTTTTTTTTTTTTTTTCAATTTATACATTCATTTTTAATTTGTATTTTTAAAAATTGCTTTTTATTTATTCATATTTAAGTAATTGCTCCTATTTTTCAAAATGGATCCTTCAATTGATCAATTAGTCAATCAACTAATTCATTCATTCATTCATTCATTCATTCATTCATTCATTCATCTTAACCCTTAAGAGTGGGTGCCAGCTAACTAGGAGCAGTTACCATTTACCATCCTTCACTGGTTGCCAGCCAATCGCTGTTAATTAATCAAATTTATTTTAAATTATTGATGTATATATATATATATATATATATATATATATATATAATCTTATTATATCTAATATTTTCATTTATTTTGCTTGCAATGAAAATTCACAAAAGAGAATGGGGAAAAAAATGAAATCCTTATCATTTTAAACACAACTCTCAAAATGTGCCCGGCAAAAGTATTGGAACCCTTTGAAAAATCATGTGATGCTTCTTTAATTTGTGTAATTAACAGCACCTGTTATTTACCTGTGGCACATAACAGGTAGTGGCAATAACTACATCACACGTGCAGCCAGTTAAAATGGATCAAAGTTGACTCAACCTCTGTCCTGTGTCCTTATGTGTACCACATTGAGCATGGAGAAAAGAAAGAAGACCAAAGAACTGACATAGAAGCAAAATTGTGCGGAACCATGGGCAATCTCAACGCTTCAAGTCCATCTCAAAAGACCTGAATGCTCCGGTGTCTACCGTGCGCAGTGTCATCAATAAGTGTAAAGCCCATGGCACTGTGGCTAGCCTCCCTAGATGTGGACGGAAAAGAAAAATTGACGAGAGATTTCAACGAAAGATTATGAGGATGGTGGATAACGAACCTCGACTAACATCCCAACAACTTCAACCTGTCCTGCAGTCCGAGGGTAAAACAGTTTCAACCCCTACTATTTGTCGGCGTCTGAATGAAAAGGACTCTATGGTAGGATAACCAGGAAGAGCCCAACTTCTGACCCACAGAATGACCCAAAAAGCCAGGCTGGAGTTTGCCAAAAACTTACCGGAGAAAGCAAAACGTTTTGGAAGAATTTTCTCTGATCAGTTGAGACAAAAGTAGAGCTTTTTGGGAAAAGGCATCAACATAGAGTTTACAGGGGGAAAAACCAGGCCTTCAAAGAAAAAAACACAGTTCCCACAGTCAAACATGGTGGAGGTTCCCTGATGTTTTGGGGTTGCTTTGCTGCTTCTGGCACTGGACTTGACCGTGTGCATGGCATTATGAAGTCTGAAGACTACCAACACATTTTGCAGCATAATGTAGGGTCCAGCGTGATTAAGCTGGGTCTCCCTCAGAGGTCATGGGTCTTCCAGCAGGACAATGACCCAAAACACACTTCAAAAAGCACTGAAAATGGTTTGAGAGAAAGCACTGGAGACTTCTAAAGTGGCCAGCAGTGAGTCCATACCTGAATCCCATAGAACACCTGTGAAGAGATCTGAAAATGGCAGTTTGGAGGAGGCACCCTTCAAATCAGAGCATTGTAAGAAACTCATTGATGGATACTGGAAGCGGTTGTTCACGTTTATTTTGCCCAAAGGTTGTGCTACCAAGTATTAGGCTGAGGGTGCCAATACTTTTGTCCGGCCCATTTTTGGAGTTTTGTGTAAAATGATAATGACTTAATTTTTTTTTCAGACTCCTTTGCGTTTTTTAATTGCCAACAAAATAAATGAAGATACTACTACCAAAGCATTTGTAATTGCAATCATTTTCTGGGAGAAATGGAGCATTATCTGACAGAAGTGCAGGGGTAACAATACTTTTGGCCAGCAGGGTATATACGAACATAATAAATACATCCAAAAAAAAAAAAATTTTTTTTAAATCATAATTCATGCATGAAAAGTGTAAAGCCAAGAAGCAAAACAGAAATTCTCAACTCAGTGAGCGATCTGAAATGTGTGGTAAGGCTCAGTTTCTGGCTGCCTCATTTAGCGTCTAACCCATTAAAACAAGAAAGATACAGATTCTGCGATTTTGACTCAACAGGATATAAATATAGACAGGCTGGCAGTGAATGAACATGTTTTCATCATGCCAATGAGGTACATGAGTTTTTGTGGTACACTTTCAGTGATCAATATCAATCACATTTGTCTTTTTTATAGTTATGTTGATGTATTACCTCGCACTCAACTCCATAACTGTGCGCACTTGCAGAAATGATTGTAACGACATGGTGGTATCGTATATCTCTCGTTGACCATCTTATGCAACTCAGCCTTCCGGCGCCACGAGGGCTCGAAAAGAATGCAACGGTGGCACACTTTGCCTTGATGCTGAGCTCCACTCTGTTTTATGGCTGCAGGGCTCTGGAGCCCCAAGCCAGGGCCGCATTAGAAACCTGATCATTTTCATTAAGTAATTGGCTGCTGTGACCTGTGTGAGTTTCTTGGCAAGATGGAGTTTCATTTGTTAGTTTGGGCAGCAATGTTACTGTTTCCGCATGAATAATTAAATCCAACTTTACAACTCCTGGACACTAAAATAAACACTCTTTCACTGACTAGCCAAAGCTCACATCTCCTCTGTCTTGCTTATTCCACTTTTTTCCCGGCGCAAACACAATTGCTGGCTTTCAGTGTATTAGTTTATTAGCGAATGGGACCAATGCAGCCTGAAAAAAGATCAATCATATAGTGCAAAGCTAATAAACACAAGGTGCAGGGGCCAGATATGGCCTGCAACATAATGTTGGATGGTGCACAAAAGTAAATCATGTTCGACTTCATGTTTCTTGCAAACATGAAATTTAAATGAAATTTCTATAGTCTTCAATGAAAAGTCAAGGACTACAGACATTGTTGCATATTTACTGCCCCCCCCCCATATTCTTAGTTTTTTAATTTTTTTATTTAAAGTACATAATGAAACATTTTAAAAATATTGTACATAAAAAGAACGTTTGCTGTTTTGTGCTCTTTTATGGAAAAAAACAATGTGATAAAAAATATTGAAAAAAGATATTTCCAATTAAGGGCCTCAATAAAGAGGATTTGAACAATTTCTAGGTCAACAATGTCTCTAAACCATTAATCAACAATTGTTAGTCGATGAACAACGGCAGCCCTAGTTGGCAGACATTACAGCCATCCAAAGGAAACCATAACCATGTGTCTCACAACAAATAGCAGTTTGACAACTGCCCAATATAGACCATTTTTTTCTCTTGTTTGTTCTTGCAAGAAGAGCAATGTGACATAAAAATTGTAGATGAGGACACACAGAGGAGGCCAACATGGTGAAAGTAGATAAGAAAGCCATAATTACCAAGCGAATACCTACTAGGATGAAGCAGTGACATGTACAAGTAAATGTGTGTGTGCATGTGTGAAAAAAGAGAAAGAAACTGATAGTGTGCAGATCTCTAGAAAGCGCGAGTGTGATAGCACAGCATGGATCTGAGGAGTTCACTAGAAAAGAAAGACAGTCTTGGAAACTGGGAGGTAAACCAGAAATAATCACACGGAGTTCAGGAGGGATTTTCCTCATATCTTAGAACAAAATCTTCAAGATAAGCGACCTCCCTGTTATTAGCGTCTTTATTCCTGCCGATAATTGTATAGCGGCCTTCTGGATGTATCCAGTCTTCCCTTGAATATCGCACAATTTTAAGTGATTGTTTTTTTATGGGTTATACAAGCGAGTCAGAATATATGTTGCCTTGATTTTAGAAATAAACTGTTGTGCAGGGTTTTTTTACCACCAAAATTCAAGCAAACGAATGTTTGAAAATTTGGATTTTTAAATGTACATTGCTTAATTGTGAGCTGGCACTTATTTGCAGACAACTGGACTCGAGTCACAGGGACTCGGACTGGAGTCAATTCGAGTTGCAAATTTGATGAATCACAACTCGACTTGGACTTGAAGAAAAAAAAAAAAACACTCCCCCAGTGTTGTTTTTGGCAGCCATTTTTATTTTAGTATTCGTCTTTTGGACGAAAATACTTATTAGTCTTAGTCATGTTTTAGTCATTTCAAAATGTGTTAGTTTTAGTCTAGTTTTAGTCGACGAATATTCAAACGAATTTTAGTCTAGTTTTAGTTGACGAAAACTCAAAAAATTTTATAGTATTGGTTGACGGATACACAAAGTTTTAGTAAAAAAAAAAAAAAAAAAAGGTTTCCAACAATTTCGATTGAACATTGACAGTCATGTAAGCACTTATTTTCACAACACTAGCTTTATTTTGGTGAGATTTACACAATGAATGCAGTAAAATAATATTCCTGCTGTGAAGGAAAGTACAAGTCATACGTAGCTTACATTTTATAAGGAATTTAAGGAAACATACAAAACATGTTTGGAAATTTATTTTAATTTCCAATTCTTCCAATTCCAATTAAAAATTCCAATTCTTGGCCTGTTTTGGCCAAGCCCTGAAAACTGTAAAACAACACAAAACTAATAACCAACTCCTGGCCCACTCAGAACAAGTCCAAATTGAAATGCACTGTGTAACCCTTCTCCCCATCAGAAAAAAAAACAGCCTGCACGAAACGTGCAGGGTCGTTACTCAAAGTGCAAAACAATACAATTCACAGACCAGTAATGGGATTGCTAAATTTAAAAAAAATAAATTAAAAAAAAAAAAAAAGAATATATTGGACTCGAAAATAGTCAACACCCTTATTCCTATTACAAGCACAGCTCATGTGCTAATGTTAAATTAAAAAGTTCGCTATAACACTTTTTTTTCCCACCACTCTTCAACTTAACTGACATAACAACAGGGCTCTTGCCACAAATCTTTGCCCATAACAGTATTGTCTTGGCTGGTTTAATAATTTTAAGTTGTGGATTTTTCCACCTTGTTTAGCGCACGTCAAACACTAACTCAATTTAGCAGATATAGGGAAAACAAACCTCCCACATTACTCACGCAGCATAATTAAACCACCCTTATTTGATATTACTACATTTATTAGTTTATTAGTATTTTCTTATGGCATTTAGTATGTTTGGTCTGTATGCATCTAAACAAAACAAGTTGAAAGCGCACGGTAGTACTTTGGGTGTCATATTTGCCTCTTTTAGAACGTTTCCAATCTTTCCTGTTTTGCTTTTGCTGCTCATTTTTGTGAAATATCGACAATGGTGTCAAGCTCATTAATGTTCCTTTCAGTTTCAAATTGAAAGGGTTGAACAGATGACGTGTTTATGTCGCCAGAGTCATACTCTGGGAGCCCGGCAGCATAACCATGTGACATCACCGCCCACGACGTCAACACCAATGGCGACCTACTAGTTACACTAATTTTACAAATTGTACAAAAACGAAAAGATCAAGAAGGGTTTCAATATCAAGTTATTTTAACTCATAATAACATTTATATTTAAGAACTACAAGTCTTACTATCCGTGGAACCCTTAAAGACATCCCAAGTTCAAAAACTCATTTCAGGGAGACATTCATTGACACTCCCCCAACCCCCCATTCACCCCCACCACCACCACAAATTCCTACTTCAACTTTTAATACTAATCATTTTAGAAAAATAAATACATTTATGAATTATTCAATCTAAATGTACATATTTAATTTATTTAGCCTACATTTTGCTTAATTTTATAAGTTTTTAACCTACAGAAATAAAATGCAGGTAATGGCATGTTGAACTTTAAGATAAGTATTAAATGGTGATTAAATATTTTCTTTTACCAATGAAGGCTCATAATAAAGTACTGTTTGCTATAATAGGATGTTCTACGATTAATTGCAGACAGACATTTTTGGAATTGATAACTATAGACATGTTTAGCTCTTGATAGTACTGCCTTGTCATTCTTACCGGTTTAAACCGGCCTGGGTTCCACAGGTCAACTTCAATATTTAAGGGTTGACGCAAAGACTGAAGGTATCTCAAGGTAGGAATTTCACTCACCCAAATGTATGAGTGATACATTTTGTGCGGCTGACTAATTTTAAGGGCGACGGTGTCCTGTGTACACTTAAACTCCGTGAAAGACAGAGTAGTCTATAAAACTGTAGGGCGGCGGAGTCCTGTACGTACTTAAGTTCCGTAAAGGCAAGCACCTAAGCGGGGGGTAAAACATAGGATTTCAACTGGACCCAAACTAGTATTGGAGCCAACGCCCATCTCACGTTGTGATATTCTGCCCGGGTGCAGAATACTGGTTTGATGGTTTAAATGCTTGGTTTATGTCTTTAGTGTTGCACGGTTGCCTATTTTTCTCGTTTTTTTTTTTTTTTTTTTTTTTCCGGAAAAACCTTGAGAATACTAGTCCAATCAAGTAAAAAGACAGAGCATTAGTCTATTAAACTGGATGTGGACCAGGTGGTCCCGCACGCGTTAATAATAGAGTTAATGATATTTAACCTATTTATGGTAAACAATATGGAAACGTTAACATTGTGTGAATGAGGATTACATGTGTGTGTGTTTGTGCTACATACTAACATAAATTAAGTGGGACTGTAAGTGACGACTCACCTAACCTCACCTTACCTACCTTAACATGTCTTTTACAATCATTAAGTCAGCAGTAGGCAATGCCGAAGTCACTGTGGCACCCAGTGCAACTCGCCACAGTGTCATTATTCTTTACCGTAAATAGACAGGAATATACTTTTGCTTGTTCTGCTGTAAAATGAGTTTTGTATTTTCGTTTCTGACCAAAGGATTTGCCCTCAGCCAACTGCCGTTTCGCGGGCTGCCGTGTCTGTGTGGTATCTTCGGTGACGGTAGAGTGAATCCAAGCCCGCCCAAACTGAAAGCTTATTGGCTAATTTTGCTGACTAATACAATCAGCGCACTCTCTGTCGAGTCGAGTTGTTATTTTGCCTGCACGCTCACACTCACATTGTACAAAACAACAACAACAAGAACAACAAACGCTCCCTTGGATATTCGCAAAATCTGGAATATTTTATCCAACTGGCGGGCATCAGGGAGCCACTATCAACATCCTGGCACCTCTGGGAGACTTGGAATGTCTGCCTTTTCAGCACTATCCAAAGTGCAAGTCGACAGTTGATTCATATTGTCAACAACTTCAGTCTTCTTCCGTATATATGGAAAAAATTTAAAAGTGTGTTTTCCAACCATAGCCTGTGTATCCCACAAATCACTGGCGAGTAAAAATAGACCAACTAGAAGTGGATATACTTGACAGTAGACCAAAATAGAACAATCAGAAGCCTGTACCTTCAGATAGTAATGAGCTAAGCCGAAATTATAGAGTGTTTTATAAATGGAAATTTGATAAGTGTTCCCTGCCTTATTTTAGTTTTGGAATTATTTAGTTGTGGAATTATTCAAATGCGTATGAAAAGAGCAAAAGTACCCGTAAATTGGGGATTCCCTTTATGGATATTTACATTTAGGTCTGGAACATATCCCCCATGATGAATAGGGGTTCGCTGTCGTTGCCTTTTATGCTTAGGGCCATCTTACAGTAATTTGTGAAATGTGTTTGCCAGATGTCCTTTAAACACCATCCGTCATTTTACCTTGCCAGCATTAAATGGGTGATTTAACTGGTGTTACATCTCAGAACTTGGTGCCTTGCCCGAACTCATTGACACTGCAAAAAAGCCTATATGAAGATATGAAACTGGTGTCTCTTTTATGATATTCTCTCAAACCACGGGATCATCAAAGTGTCATATAATCATCCAGATAAATGTCCGTGTCCCTCCAGTAGTGAACTTCAGTTCAACATTTGTTTGCTTAAGCCGACTTTTATTCCAGCCGAGTGCACACGGTAATGTAAGTAATATAATGTCCTGCAGCAGTGATCCAAGTGCCCAAAGAATCACAGTGTCGGCAAAGGTGAGCTTACTTTAAAAAAAAAAAAAAAAAACGAAATCCTTTCATGGGGAGGGGGCAGTAAATGACCATGTTTCAGCCCTCCCGATCAAAATGAATTGGACGTCTAGCGCCGTCAATGGTAGCAAATGAATTAATCAAGCCCAGTTCCGTTGTATTCTTAAATGGTATCATGAAATTTGCTATTTGCATGTTTCATTTCCTATTGGAATGATTTTCTTAATTGATTATATGCCTGTCCATTGACTTCATAAGATGGGACACGGGGCACGCGGCCGATTCACAGGGGGCTTATCTCCGTCAAAGCTGACCGAGTGGAAACACAGACAAAGAGCTTTCTCCGTTGAAAATTCTTGTGAATAAATGCTTAAATCCCTGAATTCGCTATAGATATGGACATAAAACAGTCTCGATTCTTGGTTAAAAGAGCAAAGAACCGGGCAGTTAGCATTTATTATACGTAAATGTGCTGCGGCCGCCGTATGAAAACAAAAAGCTTTTTCTGTTGAAAATTCTTGTGAATAAATGCTTAAATATCTGAATTCTTTATAGATATGGACGTAAAACAGTCTCGATTCTTGGTTAAAAACAAAACAAAACAAAAATCGTGCAGGTGGCATTTATTTTACATAAATATTGCGAACTATGAGGGTAGTCAGTAAGGAAATTATCGGCCACCGTATGTATACAAAGAGCTTTTTCCGCTGACAATTCTTGTGAATAAATACTTAAATCCCTGAATTATTTATAGATATGGACGTATAACAGTCTCATTTCTTGGTTAAAAGCAAAAAACCTGCAGGTAGCATTTATTTTACGTAAATATTGCGAACTATGAGGCCAGTCAGTGGGGAAACTAGCGGCCACCATTCAGTATGTAAACAAAGAGCTTTTTCCGTTGAAATTCTTGTGAATAAATGCTTAAATCCCTGAATTCTCTATAGATATGGACATGAAACAGTGTCGATTCTTGGTTAAAAGCAAAAAAACGGGCAGTTAGCAGTTATTTTACGTAAATGAAGTATAATGCCAATGCTGTAGCGGCTAATTTCTCCCTTAGATTTTTTTCACAACGTTTCTAAAATGCATGCATGGTGGTACGAAAAATATAATATTTACCTTGAATCCTCGAACAAATCACACCCGAGACAGTCCTTCCTGTAATCTGTATTTGTAATCAGTACAGCTTTCGTACTTTTTCAACGTAAATCCAGCATTGGATCGCTGCATGTGTTGACTCTGCGACCGACTGCTAATAACTGAAGGTTACTGTAGGACGGCCCCCTACTTGAAGGCATTGCGCAGTGGCTGACGGATGTGACCCGTCAATACAATTATGAAGTCTATGGCCTGTCGCTTCCCACAATTTGGAATTTAAAAAAAAAAAATGTATTAATTGCGATAAAAAATGCAGATCATGCTCGAAAAACTACAGTATGTACAGTATCAAAATATTTGTACCTGTTTACGTTGCAAGACTGTTTCATAGGCACATTAATCCAATTCAGGCCTGTTTTTCCATTTTTGTGTTTCTAACCTCTCCAACAATTGTATAAAATGGAAAAACAAATAACAAAATAGTAACTTTTTGAAAAAGGAAACAACAAATGATCACTGATCTGACTGAAACCTACAAAAAAATCCATTATACATCTTCCGTGTTGTCGATCTTGCTTTTACTAGTGTCACCTCCGAGCTTGCCACAGCTAATTTGACCAACTGAGGTGACGCGTCATTGTTTGCCCTGGTGAACACCAAAGTGAAACATTCTGCAAGAGCGAGAGAGATGCCTTGCTGGTGTAAACGCAGACGCTCCACACGTGATGAACAACCTGCGATCGAAGCGATAAGAGACGAGTCGTGACTCAAAGCGAGCTGCTACATTACGGAGTGAAATGATACCAAGGGCGGAGATAGGGGCTGCGAGGGAGGCAGGGCTCTGCGCCCAACGCTGGAATTTATCTCTGACAGCCGAGATCATTTGTTTGATTTGCTCTGGCTACTCAAATGACTAGGCATCATCCTTCAGGAAGAGCCAGGTAGTTCAAAAGCAAATGGTGGACTCTACATTTGCTACAGTGTATCACAAAAGTGAGAACACCCCTTGCATTTCTGCAGATATTTAAGTACATCCTTACATGGGACAACACTGACAAAATGACACTATGACACAATGAAAAGTAGTCTGTGTGCAGCTTATATAATAAAGTTAATTTATTTTCCCCTCAAAATAACTCAAAATATAGCCATTAATATCTAAACCCCTGGCAACAAAAGTGACTACACCACTTTGAAAAAACGTACATCCTAAATGTCCAAATGGAGTACTGCTTGTCATTTGCCCTCCAAAATGTCATGTGACTCGTTACAGGAGTGCTGTCAGCATTGCTGCAGAGATTGAAGAGGTGGTGGTAGGGGGGTCAGCCTGTTAGTGCTCAGACCACACGCCGTACTCTACTTTAAATTGGTGTGCATGGCTGTTACCCCAGGAGGAAGCCTCTTCTGAAGACGGTACACAAGAAAGTCCGCAAAAAGTTTGCTGAACACATGTCATCAAAGTACATGGATTACTGGAACCATGTCCTATGCTCTAATGAGAATGTCCTATGGTTTGATGAGACGGGCGGGCATTTGTATGTACCGTCTTCAGAAGAGGGTAGGAACAGAATTCGTTCAAAACCTGTGGACTACCTGTATAGGTGAAATTTTTTTGAATCAACATTTCCTAATTAAACACCTTTTCCGTCCGTTCCACATCAGGAAAAAGATACTCCAGGTAATAATCCAAGATATTTTCCATGATCCAAGATACTAGTACATCCAGATGTCAAAAATGATCTCAAATACTGTATGTAAAACAAAACACTCACTCATTTCCTTAATGTTTTTGTCAATATCCACATCCCAGTTTTAACAACTTATTTTTAAGCACATTTTAAGCTGTTTTTACGTTTTTTCTCTAAAAAGGGCATGCATTAATTTATATTAGTTTTAATTTGCTGCCTCTCATTTTCCACTTACTTGACAATGATGCCACATAGCATAAAGGAGCCAAAAATTGTAGCCAAAATATTGCCTGCCATAAAAGAGAAACAACAGGAGTCTTTTTTTTTTTTTAATTATTATACATTTAGCCAGGGGCATTACCGGGGGGTGGGGGGGCAGTGCCCATCCACGGACACGCTCTGCCCACCCAAAGAAAACTGGATGTAGTACTAAAGGCAGTCTGAGCACCGCGTATGGTATCCCAAAGTCAAAGTAGGGCTCAAAGTGTCGGCGGGACAAAGGATGACTGCTAGGGGGCGCTTAAAAGTGTATTTGGAATTTGTCTTTACACGGTATCAAAACATTGCACCTGTCTTGACCTGCCTCCCGATTTTTGTGCATTTTGAAGCATTCTAAGGTGGTCAAATTGAGCTAAAATGGGCTGATGAACAAAGAATAACTATAATAATAATAATAATAATAATAAAACCGAGGAACCACAATAGGTTACCAAAAAAAAACCATTGTCACCTGCATGTCCATACTGTTCAGTTATAGATGTGTTCTAAGTCAAATAAAATCAAATCAACTTTTATTTGTTTAGACAAAATCCCAGCAACAGTTATCTCAAGGAGAAAAAACAAAACATGTTTTGAGGTGCAGTAGCCCTATGCTGGATTTCGACCTCCGTGAGCATTGTAGCCCATCCACACCTGGCATCCTGGTAACACCACTCTATTTTACATTTTAAATGAACTCTGGAAAATCGTGCCTTCTGTATAAAAAGCATTTAATTGTTGTTGTTGTTTCAGTCAGAAAATGTTATTTCCTTTTTCAATTTTAGTTTTGTTTTGTTTGTTTGTTTGTTTGTTTGTTTGTGTGTTTGTTTTTTAATCATTTGTGACTTGTTTTTTCACCATTGTCAGTTCAGTTTTCATTATATATAGAACAAATCTGAGAACTCTGATTTAGTTTTTTAGAGACCACTTGCAAAGCCCCAGCTAGGTAACCGCCAACATGTAGGACTGAAGAAAAGAAGACCTAACTGAAAAAGTATTCTCCATATTCATGAAGCAGCTCTGACCACAGTCTTCTCTTCTACTCCATCTCAGAGGATGAGTAAGGAGGCAATTAGTCAACACACACACACAGACAATTCCTCTTCTGCCAAACGCACCACACTATTCATTTAGGGAAATATTGCATTTGCCTTGCTGTTTAATTATGAGATCATGACTGATCATCAAAGGCACTTTTTCAGGGGGAATTAATTTAACCCCTTAAGCCTGAATTATACAAACGATACAAACAATTATACATCAAAAAGCATTAGTGCAAATACATAAGTACAGTCATCCATCCATCCAGCCATCCATCCATTTTCTGTATTGTTTATTCTCACAAGGATAATAACAATATTAATAATAATAATAATTTCATGTTTAAATTAATTCCTGCATTTTTTAAAATATTATTTGTTACTTTCAAATATACAACTTTTAATTTTAATACATTTTTCAATATTTGTTTATTATTTATCTTTTTTCTGATTTTTAATTTTTTTTTATTTTCAATTTTGTACTTTTTAGCTGAAATTCCAAATTTGATATTTTTAATACTAATACTATTTTTATGTACTTTTGTATGCTTTCTGTAGCTTTGCAAAATCTATGTTCAGGCATCAAGCGGTTAAGAAAGACACTTTATTGTTGATAATAGTAAATTAGTAACTGTCCTTTAAACAGTGAGAGTCACTTAGTGTTAGAAAATAACTTTTTTTTTTTTTTTTTTTTTTTAATACAATTATCCTGAAATCATCTGAAAAACAGACTAAATGCTATTAATTTACAAACCCTAATTGTGGCGTACTTTTGGGACTTTTTAAAACAGTGAGTTTTATTGTGTTTAGAATTTTCCAGCCAGTTTTACAGTAAGTCGATAGCGCTATTGGCATCTTCATTTGTAAAGACGTCCAACATTCTGTCAAGCAGTATCAGATCTTAATTAGAGTGATAGTATCATAAATCTTGTAAGTGTATTGTATTGCTGGCAGCGTATAGCACAGGCCTCGGTGATGGAGATAAACCTCTCTAGTTCTCAGTGTTGTCATGTATTTTTTAAACGAAATACATAGAATGTGCATTTAATATACGAATTTGTGGGTTTAATATTGCTATGAACAACTTCTGGTTAAAAAACAACAAAGAAATGGACCTTTTACTCATTGGCTGCCATTTGATGGTGATAGACGTCTAAGCCATTTGAACTGGGAGAGGCTGGCAGCGATAGATTGCCGTTAAAGCACAATTAAAAATCTGAAACACAGTTTTAAAAATATTCCTTACGACCTGCTTTTACTGTCATGCACATACTGTAGATCTCCAAATGAGAGGTAAGCTTGCTTGCATCAAGCTTTTTGTCTATCACTCCCAGTTTAAAGTTGTTGTAAAACTGCGACAAGAAAGAAATTCCAATTTTTTTGTATTTTGACACTAAAATGTTTTTTTCTAGCCCCATAGATGAATATCTAAATGTTTTGGTAATTATTAGTCTTGTAACTCACAAGGCCAGTGTTTTTTGGCGACCACATTCGGGGGTCTTGGTCTTGTTTCAGAATTTTTGTCAAAACCAGAACTTATTTAATCAATGTGATTTTATGGAAAAGGACTTTCAATTTCTTAAAATATTCCTTACGGCCTGCTTTTACTGTCTTGCACATACAGTAGATATCCAAATGAGAGGTAAGCTTGCTTGCATGGAAAAGGACTTTCAATTTTTGTGTAACTAAATTCCACAACCCGGGTAAATGACTGCAACCTTAATAACATGAGAATATAAATATTACTTTATTACAATGCTGGCCAAAAGTATTGGCACCCCTGCAATTCTGTCAGATAATGCTCAATTTCTCCCAGAAAATGATTAGAATTACAAATGCTTTGTTAGTAATCATTTATTTTGCTTGCAATTAAAAAACACAAAAGAGAATGAAAAAAAAACATAATAATCATGATCATTTTACACAAAACTCCAAAAATGGTCTGAACAAAAGTATTGGCACCCTCAGCCTAATACTTGGTAGCACAACCTTTAGACAAAATAACTGCGAACAACCGCATCTGGTATCCATCAATAGGTTTCTTACAATGCTCTGCTGGAATTTTAGACCATTCTTCTTTGGCCAACTGCTCCAGGTCTCTGAGATTTGAAGGGTGCCTTGTCCAAACTGCTATTTTCAGATCTATGTTCTATGGGATTCCGGTCTGGACTCATTGCTGGCCACTTTAGAAGTCTCCAGTGCGTCTCTCAAACCATTTTCTAGTGCTTTTTGAAGTGTGTTTTGGGTAATTGTCCTGCTGGAAAACCCATGACCTCTGGGGCAGACTCAGCTTTGGGCCCTACATTATGCTACAAAATTTGTTGGTAGTCTTCAGACTTCATAATGCCATGCACATGGTCAAGCAGTCCAGTGCCAGAGGCAGCAAAGTAACTCCAAAACATCAGGCAACCTGCGCTATGTTTGACTGTGGGGACTGTATTCTTTTCTTTGAAGGCCTCATTTCCCCCCCAGTAAACTCTATGTTGATTCCTTTTCTCAAGAAGCTCTACTTTGTCTCATCTGACGAGGGAACAGTCTTCCAAAACGTTTTTGGCTTTCTCAGGTAAGTTTTCGCAAATTCCAACTAGGCTTTTGTATGTCTCTGGTTCAGAAGTGGGGTCTTCCTGGGTATCCTACCATAGAGTCCCTTTTCATTTAGACGGCAATGGATAGTATGGGTTGACACTGTTGTACCCACAGACTGCAGGACAGCTTGAACTTGTTTGGATGTTAGTCGAGGTTCTTTATCCACCATCCCCACAATGTTTTGTTGAAACCTCTCGTCAATTTTTCTTTTCCTTCCACATTTAGGGAGGTTAGCCATAGTGCCATGGGCTTTACAATTATTGATGACACTGCGCACGGTAGACACCGGAGCATTCAGGTCTTTGGAGATGGACTTGTAGCCCAATGCCCATGCTTCCTCACAATTTATCTTCTCAAGTCCTCAGACAGTTCTTTGGTCTTCTTTCTTTTCTCCATGCTCAATGCGGTACACATAAGGACACAGGACAGAGGTTGAGTCATCTTGAATCCATTTTAACTGCAACAACCACCTGTTATGTGCCACAGGTAAGCAACATGTGATGTTAATTAAACAAATTAGAGAAGCATCACATGATTTTTCAAAGGGTGCCAATACTTTTGTCCAGCCCATTTTTGGAGTTTCGTGTATAATGATTATGATTTTTTAAAAATTCCATCCTCTTTTGTTTTGTTTTTTTCAATGCAAGTAAAATAAATGAAGATTTACGACCACAGCATTTGTAATTGCAATTATTTTCTGGAGAAACTGAGCATTATCTGTCAGAATTGCAGGGGTGCCAATACTTTCGGCCAGCAGTGTACAGCCACCAGTATGTGATATCTATTGAGCGTTGAAAGGTCACAGAGGCGAGTTCAAGAAAACTCAAGAACGAAGAAAAGGGTTATAGTTTCAAACTCGCAGGATGTTTGTAATATGAAACAGAAGCGGCAATTCAGTTTTGGGGTAGTGAGATCAGAGGTTAAAGGTCACAGAGCCAAACTGAATTGATACAAGATAACTTGTCAAACTTGCAGGATATGTTTGTAATATAAAATGGAAGAGGTCAGTTAATTTTGAAGGTAATGAGGTCAAAGCTTACAGAGGTCAGCAAAGAAATTTAGTGACAACTTTATACAGTGGCGTGGTAAGTGGGGTGCTGAGGGTGCTGCAGCTGGTGTGGGGAGAAAAACGTTTTGGTAGATTATTTTGTTAAAAATGAATAAATAAATAAAACACATTGAAACAATAGCATATTTAATTTTGGGGATTAAATATATATGTTAAAAATGTTTTTGTTTGTTGATAACATGGTCAACACCGTATATCTTGCTTGCTACCTATGTTGAATAAGGCACTATTGGAGCAGAAAAGTTCACTGTTGACAGAGGAGGCATTAAGATGCCGCAAAAATGTTTTTTTTTTCCTTTACAAAAACAGTGAAACTTTCTGAAATTCGAGGAAGATGATTATGATGATAGTTCTGTAATAGTGGCAAGCGAGAAAAGGTTGTCTGCAGATTTAGACAGTGGAGTCTAGAAAGGAAATCTATCTTTGGTGTCATCAAATGGGGAAGAAATGGTTGCATTGTAGCCATATTATTATTTGTTGTTGCTGTTGAGCTTCCGCCATGAAGAGCGCTGTTGGTTAGTTGTGTGCAATTGAACTGTACCCTTTTAGTTTTTAAATGTGTTCGTGTGTCATTGCGCCGTCAAGCTGCAGAGATCTGATTATAACACACAAGCACTTTTATTTCCAATATAAAAACTCCAACACACACTGTGGGTGAAATAGATCGCTGTCTTTGTAGTAGCCTAGTAGTAGTAGTACCTAAACTATCCAGCATGTGTGTGTACTGCCATTGTGCACGCCTTGTATGGAAAAAAACGTGCGAGCATGACAAATTTGGACCGAAACGGCTCTTTTTGGATGGGGTAAAACTAAAAAAGATCTTTAGCACCCCTTGCTGTGAGTGACTTCCACCGCCCCTGACTTCATAACAAATTGGCCCATTTAAATCAAATTTGCAGGATATATGAGAAGAGAGACTGTCAAAGGTCAGAGGTCAGAAATATGGTGATGCTTTGACTTTGGCTGCTTAGGTGGAAGTCTGCTCGCTCAGGTCTTTGTCTCTTCTTAGTCTTGTCTTGATCTCACTACGTTCTTGTTTCAGATCATGAAGTCTTTAGCAAAACACAAGCAAATTAGAAATGTTTAAATAACTACTTTAATACACCTACTTTACTTATAGGAGTACCAATTTTCATATTTGCCTGAAGAATGCCTTTGAAACCTTTTTAATATTTTTAACTCTTGAATTACAAGTCATTAGATCAAGCGTGTTGTCATCATGGTTTTAAACTCCACTGCTGATTTAAACCCGTGGCAATTTTCATTCACTTCTCTATTTTTGCTTGTTTTATCCGCCACCATCTGAGACGTTATCTCACCAGTCTTGTGGTCGTTGCCTCTTTTGTCTGGGTGTGGTGATACGAGCCAGTCTGCGGCAGCTGCTCTCATAAAAGCACAATAAACACCTGCCTGTTTTGACACAAGCACTGGACCATCAAGCTACTTTCACTCGTGATGTCACGTCATTAGCTAATTCACACAGCCGCCTGCATGTGTTGAGCTACATGTGTTTCCTCCTGTAATGACATTATGTGTGCTGGGAACATGTGACGGGGCGCGTGCGCTGATGCGAACGCGTACACTACCTGAGTGGGCGGATTAGAGCGGCCCGGGCTGCTGAGCTTGTCCAGTTTGTTAAATGTGGTGAAAAGAGCGCAAAGAAAACGCTCATCACTAATGCAAAGGTTCAAAGTCTCGGTCTGTGTTTCATCATCACAGCAAATGGCACAAAGGAGATGACCGAGTGACGCTGGCAGATCTATATAAAGCACGGTTAAGTGAAACGTACGGGGGCTCCTTTTGCTAGCATGTTTATTTGTCAATGCAGTTGGAGCGATCACATGTGAACCAAATATATCAGTTGTTGCACTCAACAGTCAGGTGTCATTAAATATTTCATCATTTCAATAATTCAGGCACACGAGATTTTTAAATTTGACAGATTGTCCAAGTCATGCAACAAAATTAAAGTCTAATGGTTGTGTAGAAGACACTGTGATTTGGATCATAGTGTGATTCATTCTAATGTTTGAAATGCAATACTTATAACTGATGTTATTACTGTAAATGAATCTTTTTTTTTTTTTTTTTTTTTTTAATAATTTACTGTATTGGCCCGAATATGACGGCCCTGATTATAAGACGACCCACTCTTTTTCAAGACTCAAGTTTGAAAAAAGACTTTTTGAACACCAAATTAATTTTTATACAGAAAATAATTACAGTACATGTGAAACAAATGATTATAACAACATTTTTGAGAGAAAAAGCCTGTTATTTTGCCTCATTCAAATCTTAATATCTGAACATTTAAATATGTAAACTAAAGTGCAATCACATTCGTAAATTAATGGCTTCTGGTTTTTGAAATGTAAATAAACCAATCTCTTTTGATAAAACAACAAAATTGCAATAACTGCGTTAACCATCAAAGTGGAGTCTAACTGTAACTGTAGTCTTGAAACAAATCTGAACAAGGAAAAACATTGCAATAAAATAATGCAAACTGGTTAAACTTGAGAGTAGGTGAGATCTGTCATGACAGAACATCGCATCAATGATATCTGGCGCCATTTAGCGTCGTGAATGGGTATAATGTCTACACCGCGAATATAAGACGACCCCCACTTTTTCAGTCTTATTTCACTGCAAAAAACCCCGTCTTATATTCGGGCCAATACGGTATTTCACGTAAAGGCGTTATTACCAGTGTTGTTAATCTTACTCTAAAAAAGTAATAAATTACAGTTACAAATTACTTCTCCCAAAAAGTAATTGAGTTAGTAACTCGGTTACCTGAATGTAAGAGTAATTAGTTACTTGGAAAAGTAACTGGTGTTACCTTTCATGTTTTGTTTTGTTTTGTTTTGTTTTGTTTTGATTCCCCAAAACATATTTACCTTCACTATGTTTAGAAGTCATTTAATGTTGTGTATCAACCGTTTAAGTTGTTAAAATTGCTCCCGTTATTGTATTAGTTCCCTTCTGTCTACTTTCGACATGTGAAAGTTTTAAAACTGTTTCATCATTTAAAGATAGATTCACGTCAAGATTTTGCCAATTTAGGAGTATTTTAAATAAAAAGTTACTTAGGTTCGCTAGGATGGCTCTCTACAACAGAGCCTTCCTGAGAAGTCTACTGCTTTAAGATGGCGGCTGTCTACTATCGCCGGCGAGTCTATCATTTCGCATCTAGTTTGCTATACATGTGCTAACGCCGCCGTATCTGTCATTTCGCATTTAGTTCAATATACATGTGATATCTACTGTAGCATCATGTGCGTGTAGTTTGTAGGCTATCTGCTACAGTCAGGTATTATTGGGGCCACCTATAGTCGCATTTGCAACGGCATCACAACTCCCTTCCCTCCTCCCCACTCTCGCTCTGCTCTCTCGTCTCCGTGAGTCCAATTTATGAGGCAAGTGACTGTTTTTGAACATTTAAAAATGTTTATTTATTTTTTTATTTGAAATTATATCATTAATAATTAATCATTTTAATTGAGCCTTGGTGTCCACATGTGTGGACATCACATTTATATCAATATAGACATTTGGTATACAAGTAATGGTGTAACGGTACATGTAACAGTATTGAACCGTTTCGGTTCGTGGTGCTCGGTTCGGAACAGACGCATACCAAACGAGTTTCTGACGTGATATAACCCTTACTTTTCGAGGCTGTGAGTCGATCGGGTTACAGTTTCTTTGTGCTGATTATATTTACTCTGTCTTCACTACTATAATGAGGACCAACACGGTAGGACAGTTTACCCAGAAACGTCAACGGCACGACAACGTGGCCGCCGCGAGAACGCAGTGAAACGCGGGCGTTAGAGTCAATCAGCCAATGCACACAAGTCACAGTGCGGCCGCGTGTTAGATGTGTCCCAGAAGCGGCTCAACGCGACGCATGGAAAAGAACGGCAGAGTTTATTATTTGACGCGAGTCGCGGCCCTCCTGCGTCAATACTACTACCGGTAGCTAGGAGCAGTCAGTCGTGTAAAAATACGGTGGATTCGGTCGTTTTTAAAACTAATATGCAATCGTAACCTACTTTTTGAGTCCATCAGATCTCTTGAGTGGTAGATCGGGGCACAGTTGACTTGTCTTTGTTGATTTATTGCTGTCTTCTCTGCTTTAATAATAAAAAAACAACATGGCCCCGTGTTCAACACAAAACCCTGCTACCACAACAAAACAAGTAGGAAGTAATATTCACATAGGAACTAAAGTTATACAACATTAAATAAAAATATACAATATAAATGAATACTACATCACATTTGTAAAATATAAACACATAATAAAATAAATAATAGCCCATTTAAATAAAATAAATTGAAATGAGTTAAAACACCTGTGATTAAATAATAAGAATCCACAGATCCTGCTTACGCAATCAAATTTATTAATTTCTGTGTGGCGCTTTAACTTGAGAAAATCCACCAATAAAGCTTTTGAAAACCGTTCATAAGGGGAAAAAATGATTCACTGAGGCATTTCATTTGTAAAATACATGTTAAAATCTTTGTCATTGGGATTGATTTTCTCTTTAGCACAGGACTTCTTTTTACTTCTTGCTTTCAGAAAGAAAGCTGACCAATCCGCGGGGTCTGAAAGGCAAATTGTTGTTGGATTATCTTTAAATACCCGCAACTTTTTGAGCAGAATTCTAGCTTTGTATAGGCTAATGTTCCTATTGTTGAAAGCACAAAAGTGTGTACTAAAAAACTAGCACATTTTATATTTTGCATTTTGTTTTCTTATTGTACCGAAAATGAACCGAACCGTGACCTCAAAACCGATGCACCGAACCGAGATTTTTGTGTACCGTTACACCCCTACGTACAAGTGTGGTCAAAAATGTGATGTTAACATATGTGGTCTCGATTATATTGATAAATATTTATTGCTATATATATGTATTTTCTTATTTTCATTAATAGATAAAATAATAAGTTAATATAAAATTTTTGAAAAAAAAATGTTTTGAATAAATAAATTGATCACTCTAAATTGTCCCTTGGTATGAGTGTGTGCCCAAATGGCTGTCCGAAATGAGTGACATAAAATGAAAAAGAAATACACATTGGTTACGGCTCCCAATAATACTCAAAAGTTATTATTTTTTTAATTCTTTTAGTATTTAAATGACTTCAATGTCACGGGTTAATACTACTAGTATGCCAAATGTCCTGTTTTGCAGAAATGTCAGACAATTTGCAGTAATTGAAAAAACCTTGAAACTAGGACTTGTGTGCCCAACTGTCTTATCAGGGAGGACAAAGAACATGCTAGTACACGGAGCTTAAAACTGCATATCATGAATATCGAATAAATGCTGAAAGGCTTTATGTCAAGCTATTTGAGAATTTGTTCAATATGCTTTATATGCATCTTGAAGTTGTAAGTCATCCAAAAGTATCACAAGCAGTGGATAAATTATTATTAGAATGATATAGTCAGCCAACGAAACTATTGCCAAGACCTTAAGCCGGGTTAGCAAATAAATGCTCGCTTTCATCCACAAATTTCAGCACACGCACACACTATGATATGCTCTGATGCATGTTTTCTTCATCATACCGAGACCTCTTCCGAAAATATTGCCTCGCCCCAAATTTCCCACTATGCACTTCTACACCCCTGCAACCCACAACCACAATTATTAACATAATATAAATGAACACCTTCATAGTCGTGCACCTCAGAATTGAATTGTAAAGGCAGTTTTGGTTACACTGGATCGTGCCATGATAATAAAGTGAGTTCACAGGGTTTCGAATAAACCCAAAGTCATGCACTGGGGCCATTGGGGTGTGTAAATGCAAATGTGAATCAATAGTAGCTATAGAAAAGGAAAGGACGTACCTTCTCAGAGGTGGATGTTGCACAGTCTCTCTGTCTTTGGAAATGACTGGGAGGAAAAAAATCAATAGTCGCCGATAAGAACAGTTGCTCCTGCTGTTCTCGTGTCGTGTGGAATATTTTGGAATGCACGCGCAGTATTTCCACGTCTTATTGTCGCAGCTGAGAGCTTCTCGCTTCTGTTCCCCACCTGTTAGTGCGCCCAATGTTCAGTCACCTACATCTTGCCAAGAAAATTCTTGCTTCATTTTTTGTAATTACCACTGGCCGTGTAATGTGAATTATAGTCAATCGATTGGATTTTTAGATTTTTATTATATGAGGACAATGACGTGAAATCTGCAATGGTGCGAGGCAAAAAAAGCTGGCACAAATCAAGAAAAGCAGCGACTGGATCGGCGGGGGGGGTTTATGACCTTGCGTGTGCTGACGTCCCCGTCCTCCTCCTCCTCCTGTTTCTGAATTGATGCGGGGATTCCTGATGCTATTTTTAGACTCGTGGAGAGCCGTGCGTGCGTGGGTGGAGAAGAGAAATAGACAAGAAGGAGGAGAGAAACAGCCGGGAGGCTGGAAATGAGGAAGAGGGGATGGAGGGAGAAAAAGAGGAGAGGAGAGGAGGGGGTTCCCATGCCGACATCATCTGAGGCACACACACACACACGTACGCACACACATGCTCGCCCGCTGTGAAAGCTTTGAATCGTGACCGCACAAGAAACACTGAAAGGGTTCACACAGCAGTGCTGCTTTCTTTCCACCGGCCTTAATTTAATATTGAGAGTAATGCTATGCTGTGAGAATAATAATAATGCATGCATAGCAAGGATGGCTTTAGGTTTGCCCTGTGTTTTCTTTTTTCTCTTGTGACATAGGGCTGCAAGAAACAGATTAAATTTGTTCAGGATTGTTTTTATTGCAGACAATTACAATTGAGAATATAGTCCTACATAATGATAATTATAAAATAATCATATTTTAGCAGATCATTCCGCTGGGAATTTAAATGAGTTTGTTAATAGTAGATGTCCAATTGCCGTCTATTGCCGTCAATGGCAGTCAAAGAGATGAATTTTGGAGTATAATAAGTCTCCAGTGTTGTTTTTGCCAGGCCTTTAAATTTTTGTCTCATTCTTAGTCTTTTGGACAGTTATACTTATTAGCAGGGGTGAAAGTGGCTAGAATTTCTTGCCGGAACTCCCCGACATGATGGTCGCCACGGAGCCAGAAATTGGTGATCAAACCTCTTAAACTACTGAAAATTGTTTTAGCACAGTTATCTCTATAGCGCACACAATTGTTTTAGCACAGTTATCTATATAGCGCACACAATAATTTTTATTCAAAATTGTATTTTTTCAATGATTTACAAAATAAAAGCTAACAAAAAGAGCAATAACCCCAAACTCCATCTCCTAATTTTTATTTTCCCTCATTTCCTTACATACTAAATGCCAAATCTCAATTTTAATTACTTAAGAACATAGGATGAATATTAAAATTGAAGCTAATGTAAACATTTCCTTTTCTTTTTTTAATAACAAAGATATAAGTAACATACATTCAGAAAAATAAGTACAAATGACTTATATTATGCAGAGTGAAATGGAATATACATTTTGAAGATTGCGCAAATATTGACTTTTTTTTTAAATCATAAGGAAATGAATAAGTAGCCTAACATAAATGAACAAATAGTCCAAAGTGCACATTGAGAGCTAAGATGTTGTGAATCTTCCCATCAGAGCAAATAAAACTAAATATGATAAGCTTCCTCAACTCTTTCGTTGCTCTTAAAGATTTGATCCATTTTATGTTGCCCTGCCTTTTTTTTTTTGTCGCATCTATTCAACAACCTTTTTTTTTTTTTTTTTTTTTTTTTTTTTTTTGCTGTTCCAGAAAACATGCTCATTTGAACCAATTAGAGCTAACTATCTCTGCTGATCACATGTCAGTATGTCATCCAATTGAACGGATAAATGAGTCCAGGGGTTTTGCTTTGCTGCGTGTATTCGCACATTGACGTGACTCATCGTCGTCAGACTCAGATAACTGCAGCAGCTGGGGAAACCTCCATGCCGTCCGTGGAATAAAATAAATAATAAATATTGGTGGAAATGGATTATGCTACACAAGCACTTTATCATGCTTGTTGTTAACACTTGTGTATGTAAATCTGATGTTGGTAGATTGTTTTCTTCTTGGAGATGAAATGCATGTGTGGCAGCGTAGCATTTTTATTTTATTTTTTTTTACATAGCGTTCTGAAAGTTGTCGTCATATTTTCGGAATCAAAGCACCGTGTACCGGAACAGCATTCCGGCCCTGAATCTTATACCCGAACAGCATTCCAGCACTGAATCTTATCCCGGAACTGCGTTCTGGCCCTGAATCTTATACCGTAACTGCGTTCCTGACTGTTCTGGCCCACTTTCACCCTGCTTATTAGTTATTGTCATATTTTAGTCAACTCAAAATGTGTTTGTCTTCGTGTAGATTTTGTTGACGTTTACTAAAAATGTTTTCTTCTGTAAAATAAAGAAAATTGCTCCAAAATAAATAAAGAAATAAAGGTTTCCAGGTATTTCTAATGAACATTGACAAACGTGCACATGTTGTAGCTTCTAGAAGGACAACGCAAACAGTACATTATTTTCAATTCATTATACCCACCTAGACGCCATGGACTGTATGTGAAAAAAAAAATTGTCCGAGAGTTTAAGAGGACACTTGCCATTAGCATTAGCCTAATGCTAACACGAATGCTATGCTAACGCTATGAGTTACATTAAGTGTGTGATGGTCACTCACTACAGATTTTTAAAGTGCCTGTGACAGCATAAAAAAATCTTATATAGCATTTTTATGTGAATTAAAATCATACTTTGAGACGATTCAACTATATACAACAATTTGGCAAAGCGCAAATGACGAGAAATTAGTCTTTTAATCTACCGTTTAGCTCCACCTGTGATTATAGCACTCTAGCGTCCCCAGCTGGAGAATGACATCGGCAAGGTCCCGATTAAATCTGATTTAGAATTCAGCCAATTGAGGGGGAATTATTTGGAACGAGGAGAATGTGACGAAGTAAGCAGCAAAATGTCCTTGTTTCAATCTTTGTACTCCAATATTTTTACAGTATTTTTTTTTTAATCGTAGTATTTTTCCACAATTGCTAAATAATGACAATGACAAATAATAGTCTTGTGCTAAAGGGAATATGAAATATTAAAAATACATTTATTCAGTATGACATGGCAAAATTACTCCTCAATGGTCAAAACTGTCAAATTCTTGCACCTCCTGAACGATATTTTATGCCACCGGAGTTAGTCCATCTTTCGTCATTTCCCTGCCCCGGCTTAGGAGAGCGTAAACAAACCAGGAGGCGTAGCAGCTAGCTGACATGCTAACCCGAACCGAGCGGCGTTTCCAAGTCTTATTCTTGCCTTTCGAAGCGAAAAATCACACAAAACTGCCCACAAAACTGTGATCATGTCACACGGCGGCTAGGTTGTTGATGGTCTTCACCGATCGGCAACACCCTAGGCGGCGAGCAAGTTACAGCTCGTCGTTCCTCTGCTGCAGGCAGGAGAGCTTGTTTGCCAGGGAAGCAGCTGGAGAATGACCACCGGACAAACCGGCCGGCATCAGAGGAGGGCATAGCTGCCCGAGCCCAACCTGAGGATATTGGTCTATTGCCGGGCACACAAAGAGGGCAGAAGGGCTGGAAGTCTGGACGATATAGAGATCCACACGAGCATAAGTCGAGTATAGCGCTCTCCCGGCGGGCACGCGAAGAGGACCGAGGGGGTGTGCGGCAAGCCGCCGGTCGTCAGTCGAGTGGCCTTCTTGGTGGACAAGGAGTATTGTGACCCACAAAATGCAAGCCATCTCCTTATTAAAACGTGTGTCATGATCACAGTACTTGACATAATACAAAACACGATGTTTACTCACTCAAGTCCAATGGTCTCACAGTTGTCGGACTTGTTTTGGCCATTCTCCGCGGTGAACGGGAACTTTTTGAAACCCAAAAAGGCTCACCTGCCTCTCCCTGGTGCAGCAACAAAACCCTGCAGCACATTGGGCTAGCGTGATGCGAAAAATAAACGAATGAATTCGCAAAATCAGCTGAACCCGCAGTCCATCTGCATGCTATAAAGCAATACTGTATTGTGAGATGCTGACCTAGGGTGACGTCACATTCGCATTCCTCCTAGATCCAGAAAGTCATTCATTTTCGTGGTGAGGGATTCAAAAAATTGAATATATAAATCAAAATATATTATTATATTATTATATACAGTATATTTTCAATACAAATCAATTTTTTTGTCACACGACCCAGCCAACACTTTTTCACCCATCGACACCGTTCGATTGACATGGATACCCGGGTGATGCAGGCTCGCTTTGGTTTGACAACCAAAAAATGACGTTTCGCCTAAAAAAACACGGAAATTTCAACAAAAGTGGAAAATTTCGGAATGTATAGTCACACATTTTTTCATCCTATTCACGTAATTCACATATTGAAACTTTTGCAAACTAAAAATCGCAATTGCAGTTAAAAATGCAGTATATATATTTGAAAGTTTGCTGACAAAGGTGCACAATGATGTTTTGGTTTAGCCAAATACTGTTCCACCAAAATTTGCCAAAACTTTTCACATTTATTTTTTTTTTCTTTATGGATATTACATTGACTGAGACATCCATGAACGTCACAGTGATCACTTATGACGAGAACATACTTAACATCAATAAAATACAGAAATTTGGGTACATCGCACTGATGTTTTCGAATGTTGACGTCGAGGGTGGATATCCCAAGGGGACACTGGGGTACACATCCCCCTTTTCATCCAAGCTGCCCCCCCAAATAATTTAGGACACAATAAGCATTTTTGGAGCTGTAGACTTAATTCAAAGTAAACTCTGTTCAGTTCTCATTTTAGTCACGCAATAATGTGCTATTTAAATAGGAGAATCATTGTCTCATACCTCCCTTGCAACAAATTGCAGTAGAAGATGTTGTATAACTAAACATAATTCTCTAACCTGAAGCATTTTAGATTGTTACCTAACACTACCATAACCTAGCCAAAAGGATGATGACACACACACACAACTCTATACCAGTATATATTAGGGGTGTAATGGTTCGTACAAGAAAAACATTCTTTTTTTTTTTTTTAATCACAGTATTTGAAAGTTAAAGTTTGTTCTATTGTCTGAAAATACAATGCAGCTCTTATCAAAGTGCAAAATAAATACAAGAAAACATCAAACTTGTGCATTTGCGTTTTTGTTGTTCTAACATTCTTTCATTCCAAGTTTATGTGCAGAAACAGACAACACACCCTTTTTGTAAGGATCGAGTGAGGTAACAGTTAATGACAGGTAAAACCAGCCAGGCAGCAACCTTGGTAAATGTTCAACAAAATTAAGATACTATCATTTTCAATGTTGGATTACACACAGTTAACTGTAACCATTTCCATCAACATACACACCCACAGCAGATTATAATAATATTAAATACTGATAGTATTATAATTTTTAATATGAAAAATTCAAGTAGTTCAAAAACTGAAAAAGCATCTCTTGAAATAGTGCAAAAACAAATACTCACTCAGTGTTTCAATGACTTTAGCCTAAGTAAACATTTCCTGTGTAAAGCTTACTTTTTGTGGTGCCTAACTGTCGACCAATCACATGCATTCCCCTTAACCCAACCTTTACAGTTACTGTTGGGTTTAGAGGAATGCATGTGAGGATCGAGTGTTAGTAATCCTGCATTTGATAGTTCACATTCTGTACATTGGCCATAACTTTCCAAGTAGTGATCAGTGGTAACTTCTTCGTCTGTTTTGTTTATTTTTCTTTTTCTCGTAATGTCGGTTGTTAGTTTAGGCGCATTACCTCTACCACCCCCTGGAGTAAAGGAGGACTAATTCTGACATTGACGAAATGAATACAGATACCGTTACACTCGTTTTTATTTTATTTTTAAACCCCAAACCCACCCCACCCCACCAAAAAAAAAAACTGTGGAAAAGAGGACATCACACGGCCAGTCAGTAAAAGGGAGTTTGTCTCATATTTTGTTGTTTTCTAAGAGGTCTGTCATCTTTCTATTAACAAAGGCCCTCTTCGATATCTAGCAAAACGCAGAAAATGAAGCCATAAATCTGAAATGTGGAGGTAAGTGGAGGGACGCTTGGCTTGCAGGGAGCGGTTTTATTATTTATCACCAGTCGGCTATTTTTAGCTCAGCTGCCGTGTTGGCGTCAAGGGTTTCCGGGTGCATGGATGGCAGGTTTCCCCATCACCCGCAGGTGACACGGCGGGGGGGCAGAGGTGGAACAACCGTAGGCGAATGCATGGGGAACAGAAATGCCGTTTGAATGGGAACTCCACAGAAAAATATATGATATTAGTAGAGGTGCACAATAATTATCGGTCCAATAATTTTCGGTCCGATAATACGAATTATGACGTCATCCCAATAAATCCAATAACACTATATGTTATCGGGCCTATTAATAATATTTTGGGCACGGTGTCGGATTGTGATGTGTGCGTTTGTTTCTACTCCTGTTTTGCCAGTATGCAAAGTTTTCCTACTGTTCTATAGGCCGTATTTTTCCTTCACTGAGTTATAAACCTTACTATGGCAATTAACAATGTTTGCATTTTACAGTGTTATGTTTACAAGTTTTTGAGAGGCCTTTTGGTTCTGGATAGGCTTGCTGTTCTATAATTGCCAGGTTAAGAAAGTTGTTTCATGGACCAAAACGACAAGTCTCCTCCACTGTTGCACCAAATGTTTTATCTACTGACAAAGGACAATACCTGTTGGGTTTATGTTTGTTTTAGATCAGTGCTCATTGTTCAGGGGAACACATCGTCAATGATGTTGACTGAATGATTGTGATTGACTCAAATTATATTTATTTGAAAAAAGTAGGGGCGCTTTATTTGAAGTCAAAACTGTTTTTGCCTTTGTTTTTGTTTTTTTAATTATGATAATGTTCATATCGTTATGAAAGTTCTGGTGTGGTCAAAGGCAAATCTATGCTAAATCAACCACTAGTATTTTTGGCCTGCAGGTGTTCAAAAACTCAAACATGAATATACATTGAAAAATTATACATAAAAATTATATATAATTTATATAATATTTAAATTTTCGGTTATCGGTTATCGTATCGGTATCGGCCTTGTGTAGTAGGAAATTATCAATATCGGTATCGGTTTCAAAAAATGGATATCGTGCACCCCTAGATATTAGCCTTGATTTTTTTACCCTTTATAGGCAACTGATTTAACTCATTGACTGCTATTCGCGGCGCAATGTTCATTCGCACCTCCCAGTCCAAGTGCATTGGACATCCAATGCGTCAACACCAAGATGAGCATTCACAGCCATTTCTCCCACTTCAAATGAACTGGACGTCTATATTGGCAGGCAATGAGTTTAATACTATGAAAGAATAATATTAATAGTAATAATAAATAATTTTCGAGTGTTATTGGGAGCCATAAGTAAAGTGTATTTCTGTTTTTATTTATGTTAATTTGATGAAGTTTGTTATTACCCACATTTTATTAATATACAGTATTTTATCTATTCATTCAAGATTTTAATTAAGTAATGATTAATATGTATATATGAAATCAAGACTTGGGGTTCACATATTTGGACAACACATTTTGTGTCCTGTATACTACACCAGCATATCATATTGTGGCCTACAAGTATGGAACCCCAAAAGGGTCCAAATTAAATAAATAAATACATCATTTTAAAATAAATTCCACTTTAATAAATAACAAACAAATTGTGCAATATGGCCCTTAAAATGTAATATAAGGTAATATTGTTTTGAAAAGGATTTTACAAGATTAAAAAATAGTACTTTTTCACAAAGTATTTTCCCAAAGATAGTTTTCAGAATGCCTTTTACCATAATAGCCTTATTATTTCATTCTTGTCACTTTTCAGCACAGTGAGATGAGATTTCAATAATTTGTCTTCTGTCAGTCAAATATATAAGGCGGAGTCAGTTAAGTGATTGGCTGGATCATGGACTCTGCTTAGCTCCTAGCATTTGGTTGCATGATTGAACGTTTAGGTAAACTTAAAAACTGCTGCTAAAAAATGCTTTTTATCTTGTAAAATCTTTTTCATTATAATATTACCTTATTTTACAATTTAAGGACCATACTACACAATCTGTCTGTATTTATCAAAATGGTATTTATTTCAATATGTTGTTGTTATTTATTTAATTTTGACCGTTTTGGGGTTCTTATACAGTGAGAAAAATAAGTATTTGAACACCCTGTGATTTTGCAAGTTCTCCCACTTAGAAATGATGGGCAGGTTTGAAATTTTCATGGTCGGTGCTTGCTTGTCCACTGTGAGAGACAATCTAAGGGAAAAAAATCTAGAAATTACGGTGTATGATTTTTTAAACAATTTATTTCTATCATACTGCTGCAAATAAGTATTTGAACGTCTATTAGCTAGAATTATGGGCCTCAAAGACCTGTTATTAGCCTTTCATAAGTCCAACAAATAAGTGGAGTGGAGATGGACTTTTTGAGTCTGACTTTTTGACCTCTTTGAGGCGGTTAGCTGCATGTGAACACCTGTCCACCCCATACAATCAGGAAGACTCCAATTCCTAACATGGTCAAGACCAAAGAGCTGTCCAAAGACACCAGAGACAGAATTGTAGACCTCTAGAAGGCTGGACAGCGTTACGGGGCAATTGCGAAGCAGCTTGGTGATATAAAATCGTTGGAGCAATTATTAGATAATGGAAGAAGCTAAACAAGATCTCGGACTGGGGCTCCTTGCAAGATCACCCTTGTACGTTCTCAGTGATCCTAAGAATGGTGAGGAATCAGTCAAGATGACCTGAAAGGAGCTGGGACCACCATTTCCATGGTTAATGTTGGGAATAGGCGTCATGGTTTAAAAACATGCATGGCATGGAAGATTCCCCTGCTTAAACCAGCACCTGTCCAGGCCGTTTTAAGTTTGCCAATGACCATTTGGATGATCAAGAGGAGTCGTAGGAGAAAGTCATATGGTCATATGAGATCAAAATGGAACATTTTGGTCTTTATTCTACTCAAAGTGTTTGGAGGAAGAGGCGTGATAAGCACCATCCTAAGAACACCATCCCTACTGTGAAGCATGGGGATGGTAGCATCATGCTTGGGGGTTTGTGTTTTTGTTGGTGTTTCTCTGCATATGGGACCAGACGACTGCATTGTATTAAGGAGAGGATGACTAGGGGCATTTATTGTGAGATTTTGGGGAATAACCTCCTCCCCTCAGTCAGAGCATTGAAAATGGGTTGTGACTGGGTCTTCCAGCATGACAATGGCCCGAAGCAGGCAGTTAGAATAACCGAGGAGTGGCTTCGTAAAATGCATATCAAGGTTCTGATGCGGCCTAGCCAGTGTCCAGGCCTAAACCCAATATAAAATCTTTGGAGGAAGCTCAGACTTCGTGGTTCTCCATGACAGCCCAGAAACCGGATTGAAGAGAGAGAAGATCTGTGTGGAGCAGTGGTGCAAAATCCCTGTTGCAGTCTGTGCAAACCTGGTGAAAAGTTACAGGAACCGTTTGACCTCTGTAACTGTAATCAAAGGCTGATGTACCAAATGTTAACAGTGATTAACTCGGGTGTTCAAATACTTATTTGCAGCAGTATAATACAAACAAATTGTTTAAAAAAAAATAAATCTTACAATGTGATTTCTGGATTTTTTTTTTTTAGATTGTCTCTCACAGTGGACAAGCATCTACCATGAAAATGACAAACCTGCCCATCATTTCTAAGTGGGAGAACTTGCAAAATCGCAGGGTGTTCAAATACTTATTTTCCTCACTGTACATTACCCAAAAGTTGATGTCCATGCATACAGATGCCAGGTCTTAATGGGGTTATGTTTTATTTTAATGACAAAAAAATAGTCACTTTGACCCGTACACACTAGATAAAAGGTTAAGGAAAGAATGATCACATTTTCACCATTGATGCACTTGACCTATACGAGGTTTAAAAAAAAAAAAATAGAAAGAAAAAGTCAAAAAGGTTGTTATTAACAAACTAGTCAATGAGATTCTCCTCCAAATGGTGAGATGTAGCAGGGGAATAAAGAGAAAGGCTTGGCGCGCAAAAGATAAAAAATGCAAACAAAGAGGAGACTGATGCGGGGAAGGACACAAACAGGCTTGTCTGATTGAGTGGGAGACAGGAGGGCTGGGGGGAGGCTAGGTAGAGGGCGCGCAGGGAGACAGAGTGCATTAGAAATGATTGCAGAGCAGCGATAGAAGGAGCATGCTGGATGGGCTAAATTCTGATGTTCTGGCTGATAATGCTGCCTTGTGTCCTAATGAAAAAATCCAGATGCTATCTGTCTCACTCTCTCTCTTTGGAAAATGCCAAACCTCCTTGTCCTCCTCTCTCCCACTCCTCCTCTGTGCTCTTGAGGACCCTGTTGGCCAAGGGATCAAGTCTAGCATCTCCTCAGAGCTAAGGGTCCTCGAGGTGTTGAGAGGCCGCAGGACCAGTCATCCACTTTTTGCCCTGAGTATATACGCGGTCTGTCTGTCTCCATCTGAGCAAGCGAAATTTGTATACTGCATATCCTGTATATTTTTTTACTTTCTTCCTCCACCTCTCGCTCATGTCTGTCTGCACAGATGTGTCAAACTCATTTGGTGACTATGGTTTGCCTCAAAGGACTGTTTGACTGTGAAAATCATATACAGTATATTAGATGTATTAGCATATCATCATATTATGTAAATATAACTGCCCCTGCATTTTATTGATCTATATTTAGAGTAACAAATTGAATTTACAGCCACGGTATGAAAAATAGTGACAACCAGATATAACTGTCTCTTAATTTCATTACGTTTTGCTTGGCTGCACTGCTTGCATTTTTTTGCGTGCTGTATGTGGATAAGTTTATGGAAGCCCAAAGCAATTTTGACAGTTTTGTTGGCAATTTATACTATATTTAAATATATATATATATATATATATATATATATATATATATATATATATATATATATATATATATATATATATATATATATATATATATATATATATATATATATATATACAGTATACATGTACATACACACACACATATATATATATATATATATATATACACATACAGTATACATATACATATATATGTATACACATACAGTATACATATACATATATATATATATATATATATATATATATATATATATATAAATACATACAGTGCCTTGCAAAAGTATTCGGCCCCCTTGAACCTTGCAAACTTTCGCCACATTTCAGGCTTCAAACATAAAGATATAAAATTTTAATTTTTTGTCAAGAATCAACAACAAGTGGGACACAATCGTGAAGTGGAACAAAATTTATTGGATAATTTAAACTTTTTTAACAAATAAAAAACTGAAAAGTGGGGTGTGCAATATTATTCGGCCTCCTTGCGTTAATACTTTGTAGCGCCACCTTTTGCTCCAATTACAGCTGCAAGTCGCTTGGGGTATATTTCTATCAGTTTTGCACATCGTGAGACTGACATTCTTGCCCATTCTTCCTTGCAAAACAGCTCGAGCTCAGTGAGGTTGGATGGAGAGTGTTTGTGAACAGCAGTCTTCAGGTCTTTCCGCAGATTCTCGATTGGATTCAGGTCTGGACTTTGACTTGGCCATTCTAACACCTGGATATGTTTATTTTTGAACCATTCCATTGTGGATTTGGCTTTATGTTTTGGATCATTGTCCTGTTGGAAGATAAATCTCCGTTCCAGTCTCAGGTCTTGTGCAGATACCAACAGGTTTTCTTCCAGAATGTTCCTGTATTTGGCTGCATCCATCTTCCCGTCAATTTTAACCATCTTCCCTGTCCCTGCTGAAGAAAAGCAGGCCCAAACCATGATGCCGCCACCACCATGTTTGACAGTGGGGATGGTGTGTTCAGGGTGATGAGCTGTGTTGCTTTTACGCCAAACATATCGTTTTGCATTGTGGCCAAAACGTTCAATTTTGGTTTCATCTGACCAGAGCACCTTTTTCCACATGTTTGGTGTGTCTCCCAGGTAGCTTGTGGCAAACTTTAAACGAGACTTTTTATGGATATCTTTGAGAAATGGCTTTCTTCTTGCCACTCTTCCATAAAGGCCAGATTTGTGCAGTGTACGACTGATTGTTTTCCTATGGACAGACTCTCCCACCTCAGCTGTAGATCTCTGCAGTTCATCCAGAGTGATCATGGGCCTCTTGGCTGCCTCTCTGATCAGTTTTCTCCTTGTTTGAGAAGAAAGTTTGGAAGGATGGCCGGGTCTTGGTAGATTTGCAGTGGTCTGATGCTCCTTTCATTTCAATATGATGGCTTGCACAGTGCTCCTTGAGATGTTTAAAGCTTGGAAAATCTTTTTGTATCCAAATCCGGCTTTAAACTTCTCCACAACAGTATCTCGGCCCTTCCTGGTGTGTTCCTTGGTTTTCATAATGCTCTCTGCACTTTAAACAGAACCCTGAGACTATCACAGAGCAGGTGCATTTATATGGAGACTTGATTACACACATTTGGATTTTATTTATCATCATCGGTCATTTAGGACAACATTGGATCATTCAGAGATCCTCACTGAACTTCTGGAGTGAGTTTGCTGCACTGAAAGTAAAGGGGCCGAATAATATTGCACGCCCCACTTTTCAGTTTTTTATTTGTTAAAAAAGTTTAAATTATCCAATAAATGTTGTTCCACTTCACGATTGTGTCCCACTTGTTATTGATTCTTGACAAAAAAATTAAATTTCATATCTTTATGTTTGAAGCCTGAAATGTGGTGAAAGGTTGCAAGATTCAAGGGGGCCGAATACTTTTGCAAGGCACTGTATGTAATCATATTTTTTCATACTTAACTCTTTGTTAACATGCTTTTTTTTTTTTGTGAGGTTGGGACAGTCCTTAGTTAACTCGTGATTGATCGTACTTTGTTTGAATTTTTTCAAATGCAGAAATCTTTATATATTTGAAGTTTTAAATACACCTATTAGCACAGGAGTTGACCAATGTGCTTACTTTACATCATTCGAATTTAAGCCTCATTAGAAACTTTGAGTTGGAAATTAGAGTTGAGCAACTTTACATTACACTTAACAATGTTCCCCAAATGTCAAAAAAAAAAAAAAAAAAAGGGCGGAAGGTAGGTTGAGTAGTTAGCACATATGCTCACCATTCTGAGATCAAGGGTTCAAGCAAGGGCCCTCCTTTTCCATTTTATTTTTTTGGTACAATCTATAACACTTTATTTTATTTTAAACATCTTTATTTTATAAACTTTATATTACTATATACAGGCATGAAAATTTCTCACCTTTCTGCGAAATTCGCCGTTTTGAAGTCAAAAAGGGTGACCTACGTGAATCGTTTAGATCCGAGGAGAAACTTTTTAAAGGGGGGGGGGGCATGTGCCGGTTTCCGGTGTCACGGTTTACCATGGTATGAAAACGTTGCGGTTTCAAAACCACTAAAATTATCTGTCAGACTGTAGTACATAATTCACTATTATTTTTCATTTGTCAGAAATGCAGCCAAAAGTGGCGCGGCAGCGCTCACCCCTTCCCCTGTTTGGTGCTTTGTGTGTCAGTGACGCTATTCCAGCGAACCCAAAAACAAACACAAGGCATACTTTTCTTCAATTTACTGAGCTCTCAAATCGTGGTAACTGAAATATAAAAAATGAATACATTTAAAACGTTGTACAATAGTATTTTTCCATGTGTGAGTAGCTTCAACTGATTAGCAGCATGAAAAAGTTCGCCAAAAACAAAACACATTTTCCTTTCGAATTCAAAATGCAAACTCACAACTCACAACCGCTAAGTGAGAAACAAGCTTGAAGTGGAAAAAATGGATAGTGTCAAAGATCGCTAATTGCGACAGATGCCCTAAGCACAAATTCACGTTCGCTGGAGGAGGAGAGGTCTCACTCCCAATATTTTTTTCAGATGAATGCATTTGCCAGCATATTGAATTTGGTGAGTAACGGTTTCAATCCTTTTCATATTTTGCTGTATAACAAAGTTACTGCCGTTTGTTGCAACTTGCGTCGAACACTGCCAGAGCAAACATTCGCACGCATACGCACATTAGTTAAAAGCGGCGAGTACTCACTATTTTTGTTTTTACTGAATTTTTTTTTTTATTCCCTCAAAAATACTTTTTGCATGTATTACCCTCCCATACTTTTAACCATTGTGTTTTTTTGTGGTAGCTTTAAAGCAGTTGACCACTTTAGTCACGTAGCGTATTTAAACCGTCCTTATTTGATATAACTACATTTGTCTTTCTTAAGGCATTTTTTAGTACGTTCTGCCTGTATGCATCTAAACAAAACAAGTTGAGAGCACACGGTAGTACTTTGGGTGTGAAATTTGCCTCATATACAGTCAGCTTCGCCGATGTTGACATTTTGGCAAAACGCCGGAACATATGTCCTCCACACCGTTCTCACCTTTTTAACCCCTGACCCATTTTCATGCCTGTATATACATCCATCCATTCATCATCTGCCACTTAATCCGGGGTCGGGTCGCGGGTGCAGCAGCTTTAGCAGGGAATCCCTGACTTCCCTCTCCCCAGTCCCCAGCCACTTTAACCAGCTCCTCCAGCAGGATCCCAAGGTGTTCCCAAGCCAGCCAAGAGACATGGTCTATCCAGCATGTCCTGGGTCGTCCCCGGGGCCTCCCGCCGGTGGGACAGGCCTGGAACACCTCTCCAGGGAGACGCCAGCATCCGAACCAGAGGCCCAAGCCACCTCAACTGGCTCCTCTCAATGCGGAGGAGTAGCGGCTCGACACCGAGTCCCTGCTGGATGATCGAACTTCTCACCCTATCTCAAAGGGAGAGCCTTGCTATTTACATGTATACTTTAATGAAATGTCATTTGTTATCATTGGTTCAATATTTATGAATTAAATTGCAAAGAAATGAAATGTGAAAAATGAGAGAAAATGATTGAACTCATCAAAACACTAGTCTTCCAAAGCTTTTACTGTATATAGTTCATCTGTCCATTTTAGTGGAGATTGCGCCAGTCAACCCACCTCAGTGTGTCACATTTAGGGATAATCTGTAACATTTTGCCTGAGAACCTGGTTTTTATCCCGATCCTCTGTGTCCTTTTGCCCGAAAATAGCGAGCTTCAGGTGGTGCTCGGAAGCATTCATTCTTTCATTCCACACATTCCATTACAGTCTACCTGTCCATTGCAGCTCCATAACTAACAATACATACCACAATTTGCCTCATTGTGCCACATTTTGGGCTAACAGAGCCAACGTTACTTTTTGCTTGACAGGGAATTCCACCCTAATAACCCCTTCTGCTTTTGCCCGTATGTCTTGAATTCCAAACTACAGAGTGAGGGAAGAGCCATAATTCATTGCGCATTAAAAAAAAATGAATGGCGTCAAGGGGGGGTTGAGATCACGCTGTTATTAATGCTTTGAGAAGATTTAGTCTCGACCTCCCAATAATATGAGAATTAACAGATTGATGTATCGATCTAGTCATATTTTGTTACAACCATATTGTATGAACCTTAATTTGTCATTGATCTACAAGTGTAAAAGGCCAATCACGAGTAATCGCAAGGATCCCATGTGGTTAATTACGATTAAATAATATATTACATACATTATATCAACTCATTGGCTGCCATTGACAACAATAGATGTCCACCCACTTGAAGTGGGAGGGATGGCAACGAATGAATGAACGTTCAATCGCTGCCACCTTCTTACTACAAATGGATTGGACATTTATTAGACATTTATTATTTATTAGATATTCATTATTATTAGATATACTCGTTAAAATACAGAGCAGACGGATGAAAATAACCACATGCCAGTAAAGGCAAATTAAAACAAAAGAAATTAACACAGTTACCAAAAAAGTCACGCCTTTTGTCTGAACACACAGTCCATTTATAAAAATGATTTCTTGTTCCTTCCCTGTTTTTCGCAGTCCATTCAATACGATTTCAAATGAAAGCCACCATTTTGCGAAGTCTTTATATACACAAAAGCACAGCAAGTAACTTCCGCTCGACTGAAGAGTAGAAGCTTCTTCCCACCGCTTCATGGGCCTGATGTTGTTTGTTGGTAATGGGCCAGACAGATGCTTGCCATCCATCAGTCCACAGCATCCTCCATGTGTCACTAACGGTCTATTTTCCCCCTGGTGCTGCCTCGCTTTAAAATGTGTCATTTTATTGTTCTGATTTCTCTCTCCCACCCCCACTAGGGAGTGGAATATGATTTCACAGAACATTAAGTGGATGGGATCTAAGGGAATAGTGATGGTGGCAGCGGTGGTGGAGAACAGGGATCTGGCCTAATTAAGTAGTTCTCCACCTTCAGCCATCTTCCCTCCTCCCATGTTCCCTGATAGGTTAGTGACTTTCTTGGCGGAGTGTGAAGGACGAAGACGACTCATAATCCTCACAACTTTAGGAGAAAGAAAAATGTTAGTGGTGCACTCGCCTGCGCACCCATGCGGGGATACTTCTGAGTGATCATGTTTTATTGCCATTGCAGCAATGGACAAAGCCAGTCACTTAGTGCATTTCATACTTTTATATCTGTAAATAAATTATTATATTTGAGTCAAAAGCCCTTTTTCAGTCCTGATGTTGAACTCATTGGCTGCCATCGACAGCGATAGACGTCCGATCCATTAGAACTGGAAGAGGTTGGCAGCGAATGATCGCCAGTGTATTAGGGCCAAACGATGAAAGAAAAAAACGATTCTTCTCTTTTTTTCCTTGTGTGGCTGTACAATAAGGCTGTTCGATTAATTAATTAATAACGTTCAAATCGGTACATTCGATTTTCAAAACCGCACCATTTTGGTATATCTAAGTCGTCGTAGTTTCCTCTGCATTTCCAGTTCAACAACAGAACAACAACAACCATGGCTACAAACATGGTTGCTTTTGCCTAGCTAACTTTGGACACAAAATGCATAACGCCATGAGTAAGTGTATTATCTCATGTTGTACTTAAATAGTTGTATATGTAGAAGGATTTCAGTGGATTGTCAAATAAACCGTGGCCTTGAAATGTTCAACACTTCCTCATTTACTTCGTCTTCACACTTTGATGTACAACACAATGACAGACAGTAATATAGCATCACGTCTGGCTAATACAAGTATAAAAGTACAGTGGTGTGAAAAAGTATCTGCACTTTTTGGAATTTCTCACATTTCTGCATGAAATCACCATAAAATGTGATGTGATCCTTGTCAAAATCACACAGATGTTAAAACAGTGTCTGCTTTAACTAAAACCACCCAAACATTTATAGGTTTTCATATTTTAATAATGAGAATAGCATGTAAAAAATGACAGAAGGGGGAAATATAAGTATGTGAACCCTCTACCTAAGGAGACTTACAGAGCAATTGAAACCAAATTTTACCCAAAAATTTAAGTCAACTGTGCGCCCAATCACTGATGAGTGGTTTAAAGCTGTCCTGGGTTCAGCGCAGAATACCCAAAGAGGTAAAAAAAAAAAAAAGAACCCTGGAATGTCTGCTAAAGACTTACAGAAATCATTAGCTCAATCCAATATCTCTGTGCACGCATCAACTATATGTAACACTATGGCCAACAAATGGTGTTCATGGGAGCAGTCCACGGAGGAAGCCACTGCTGTCTAAAAAAAAAAAAACTACAATGTTGCTCGTTTAATGTTTGCAAAACGGCACTTGGACACTCCACAGAAGTTTTGGCAAAATATTTTGTGGACTGATGAAACCAAAGTTGAATTGTTTGGGAGTAACACACAATGTCATGTGTGGAGGAAAAATGGAACAGCTCACCAACATCAACACCTCATCCCCACCTCATATAGGGCTGTTTTGCTGCCCCGGGGCCTGGAACACTTGCTATTATTAATGGAAGAATGAATTCAAAAGTTTATCAGGATGTTTTGTAGGAAACCTGAGACCACCTGTCAGACAGTTGAAGCTAAAAAGAGGATGGATGCTGCAACAAGACAATGATCCAAAACCTACAAGTAATTCAACTTAAGAATGGTTTCAGTAGAACAAAATACACGTTCTGGAGTCGCCAAGTCAAAGACCAGACTTGAACCTCATTGACATGGCATGACCTAAAGACAGCGATTCATGCCAGACATCCCAGGATTCTGACTGAACTACAGCTTTTTTTGTAGAGAATGGGACAAGATTAGTCCTGATCGATGTGCCAAATTGATCTGCAGCTACAGAAAGCGTTATTGCTGCCAAAGGGGGAGCCACAAAATATCCAATGTGATGGGTCATTTACTTTACTTACCCTTCTGTCATTGTTTGCACACTATCCTTATTAAAATATGAAAACCTATTAATGTTTGGGTGGTTTTAGTTATAGCAGACACTGTTTTTTCATCTGCCTGTTTTTGACAAAGATCAGATCAATTCCAAAAGGTTCAGATACTTTTTCATACCACTGTATATGTGTGCGTGTGTGTGTGTGTGTGTGTGGGGGGGGGGGGGGGGTCTGTTCCTCTGTCTCGTTTTCCTGTCAAGATTCCTGCTACTAGATTACAGTAACTAAAAGCATTAAGCTAAATGCACATTGTTCATTGGCCCATTAATGTGTTTGACATGATGTCTTTTGTAAAGATGAGGCACTCATAAACCTAAGGGATCATTGTGTCACCTTCACTGGGTTGCATATTTGTGTATGTTTAGACAAGGTAATTGCCACCTTGCATATTAATGAGTGACAGTTTTCCGCTAATCATTAATTTATTCAAGTAAGACCAAAAATAAATGTGACAGGACATCATCCTGAGCCTGACTGCCTTCCTACTTCAGCTGACTGACTTTAACTGACTGGCTAGCTAGCTGGTTGGCAGACTGACTTGCTGCCAGACTATTTGGTTTACAGAATGACTAATTATATTTTCTCATGTTTGATTTTGTTTCAAATTGTATATGCACTTTCTGCTTTCATTATCACTTAAATTCAGAACAGAGCTGGAGTTTGTTGTATAATTAAAATGTTCTTAATCCCAAGGGTTTGTTCTGTGTGCATTAACAGAGTAAAATTCACTGGCACATAAGACAAAATAAGTTCAAATAGAAGACATTTCAAATACTTTGTTTGTCATTATTTTTATTTTGCCAAGAAATCGTAAGAAAGAAAATAATCGGGATTTTATTTTTAGGCAAAATCGAACAGCCCTAACCCTAACACACCAACATATGTTTAAGATGTACAGAAGGGGATTTTTTTTTTTGTCACCTCTGAAAACTATCACAAAAGTTACCAACATTAGAAATTATGACTATGAGTGTTGTCGTCACCAATAGGTGGTCATAGGATAGGTTAGGTGGTGAAGGAGATGTTTGTAGGAATGTCACATGTCCTCTCCCGCATGTCGGACACGGGGCTCAAGCAAGAGTGCGGTGATTGATGGCAGAGCCGTGATAACATCTCATCGGGGCGCGCCACACAAGGGTGCCTAGCAGCACAATGATGGACGAGCCCATAGACACTACATAAAAATCGAACCCGCATATATAACACATTCCCTGCTCCCTTTCTTAACTTGTAATGTACAGTGATAGAAATTTGTTTCGCAGTCCATTGCTGTAGACAGTGATGGATGCCAATTTGAAAGAGAGGTTGCTGAGAGTAGAGCTTCAGCGTGTGTGCGCACATGCTTGTTTGTGTGTGGATGTACAGATAAATTATGGAAATTTGTCCAGAACGTTTTGAAATTGTGGAAATAAAATTGATACTCCTCTTTTATGCATGGTTACTATATTCTAGGTATATATACGCATCGATCTTCGGAGCTAGATTTTTAAAAAGTTTTATCTCAGGGTTCATTAATTACATCAATTTTCAGACTTATTGTTGCCTGTAGGTTCGGAGCTGGCCAGTAGAGGGCATGCGCGCACTTTGGTTGTGCTATTCAAGTCTCTGGCTGGATGAGCCGTTTAGGGAGTGTGCCGGGTGGTTGTAGTTCATTTTGAAAAAAAAAATTCTGCTAAAAAAATTGTTAAAAGCAAATATCTATATCTTTTGATCTGTTGACCAATTGACTAACTATATCCAGCTAGCGCTATCATTTTTTAGCCCTCACTCTAGCTTACTCTATCTCTTTGCATTTGTCAGTCTCTCACAATCTCCCTAACTCATGCTGGATCAATCTATCTTATTCGCTCTCTATCTTTCTCTATATCAATCTCTTGGGCTAGCATGCTTTTTTACCTATATATCTATCTCCCTTTCCCTATATCACTCTAGCTCTCAATCTTTCTTTACTGTTGCTTTCTCTCTCCTTCTAGCTTAATGCACTGCAGCTCTCGCTTTCTTATATATATCTGTATATATCTAACTCTGGCTCACTGTTCCTCATTCACTCATATCACTCATTCTCTCTAGCTCTATTTATCAATCCACCCATCCACATCTATGTGACATCTAATTGACAGAATGCTCAAAAGCAAGTCCATCCATTCCAGCCAATGCACATGTGCGCTGTTACATGAACATCATCACATGTCACACAACACATGCCTGTAGTCTACTTTTGTAACACAACATAATGGGGGTGGGGGCATTTTTGTAATAATTCACCCTAATGGATATATTTATGTTTAGCTCCCACTGCTTTCATATACACATGCCATCCCATGTGTGTCCTCGAGAAGCCTTGTTAGTGCGACCTCTCACACAACACCGACCACCTCAGCACAGTGTTAGCCTATCAAATTGACTTGTCGTCAAGAATCTCCCAGTAGCTGATGAATATTGGATGGGAGCGACTAATACCCCAATGGAGGAGGCCTCCCCCCACCGAGGCAAGCAAGGCTGCACACTCAGCAAGTCCAGTGCTGCCCACTGAGAGCAAATCCAGGCTGATGGAAAAAAAACTCCCTTGAAACGCTAAACGGGATATTGTGGGCAAATTATAAGATGATAATGTTGATCAATGTTTTGTGTATAAAAGATTTGATTAAAACCAATCGATATGTAACTCGACTCTTAGCTTTAAACACATTCAAACATGTTCAAACACAACAGAATTTGTTGAACAAACCTTTGAAATTTTTCTTGGATCTTGTTCTCTCTCCTTTGTTAAAAGGCAAAGTGTGCTTGCTTCAAGATGTTTATTTTGACTCAGAGTTGAAGTTTGGTTTAACCGTTTCAGGGACAGAGGTCACTACAATGGAACTATATTTAAAAGTTATCATTCACTTAACTCACTTAAAGAGTATGTGTTGAGGTATTTTATAAAGAGGGAAATTGGAATTGAAAACACCCAGTGGCGACAATAGATGTCCCAGCCATTTCAATTTCAAGTTAAAATGGAATGGACATCTAATGCCATCAATGGTAGCCAAAAAGTTAAGCTAAGTGAGGTCACAAGATTTATAAAACAAAATAAATGAAATTATCAGCACAAAATACTCAGGAGCCACATTTATTAGAATTTGTCTTTTACTTTTTAATTTATCACAGTCTTTTTTTCTTTTTCAAGTTTTTCTTTTTTTTAATTAATGTTATTTCATTTCAAATTATATTCATTGAATACTTATGTTTTTTTCTTTAATTATGTTTTATTTATTACTATTTAACTAATTGTAATTTTCCCCAAAACAGATCCTTCAATTATTGCATTCATTTTATTTAAAATTATATACAGAAATTTCTCACATTTCTGCATAAAATCACCATCAAATGTGATTTGGTCTTTGTCAAAATCACACAGATGAAAAACATTCTGCCTTTGTAAACATTTGTAGGTTCTCATATTTGAATGAGGATAGTATGCAAACAATGACAGAAGGGGGGAAAATAAGTAAGTGAACCATCATTTTTAATATTTTGTGGTTCCCCCTTTGGCAGCAATAACTTCAACCAGATGCTTCCTGTAGCTGCAAATCAATCTGGCACATCGATCAGGGCTAATCTTGGCCCATTCTACTCTACAAAAAAGCAGTAATTCAGTCAGATTCCTGGGAGGTCTGTCATAAATCCCTGTCTTTAGGTCATGCCACATCATCTCAAGGGGGTTCAAGTCTGGAGTTTGACTTGGCCACTCCAGGATGTGTATTTTGTTCTTCTGAAACCATTCTAAAGATTTACTTTTGTGTTTTGGATCAATACCTAGTTGCAGCATCCATCCTATTTTGAGCTTCAACTGTCTGACAGACGGCCTCAGATTTTCCTGCAAAATATCCTCATAAACTTTTGAGTTCCATTAATAATTGCAAGTTGTCCAGGCCCTGAGGCAGCAAAACAGCCCCAAATCATTATGCTCACTCCATCGTGCTTCACGGAAGGGCTGAGGTGCTGATGTTGGTGAGCTGTTCCATTTTTCCTCCACATATGACGTTGTGTGTTACTTCCAAACAGTTCAACTTTGGTTTCATCAGTTCACAAAATATTTTGCCAAAACTTCTGTGGATTTTCCAAGTGCCTTTTTGCGAACATTAAACGAGCAACAATTTTTTATTTTATTTTATTTTTTTTTCTTTTTTTGGGACAGCAGTGGCTTCCTCCGTGGAGTCCTCCCATGAACACTATTCTTGGCCATAGTTTTACATATAGTTGATGTGTACTCAGATATATTGGACTGTGCCAGTGATTTCTGTAAGTCTTTAGGAGACACTCTAGGGTTCTTTTTTTACCTCTCGGAGCATTCTGTGCTAAACCCTTGGCATCATCTTTGGTGGACGGCCACACTTTGGGAGAGAAGCAACAGTGCCAAACTCCCTCCATTTGTTGACAACTTCTCTGTCTGTCGAATGATGAACATCCAGACTTTTAGAGATGGTTTTGTATCCTTTCCCAGCTTTATACTCATCAACAATCCTTGATCGCAGGTCTTCGAACAACTGTTTTGACCAAGCAATGATGCACATCAGACCATGCTTCTCGTCAAGACAGTTCTTACCAGATGTGTGTTTTATAGTGGAAAGGGCAGCTTCAAACAACTTATCAGTGATTGGGCACACACCTGACTTAAATTGTTTAGTAAAAGTTGGTTTCAATTGCTCTTTAAGTCTCCTTTGGAAGAGGGTTAACTTACTTATTTTCCCCCTTTTGTTATTGTTTGCATGCTATCCTCATTAAAAATGAAAACCTTTATATGATTGCTTGGTTTTAGTTAAAGCGGACACTGTTTTTTTCATCTGTGTGATTATGACAAAGATCAGATCACATTCGATGGTGATTTTATGCAAAAATGCGAGAAATTCCAAAAGGTTCCAATGCCACGAATTTGAGACCCGATCCTATGTGAATGTGATAAAAACATTTAAGAGAAGAAAACTCTATTTTTTGCCAGAGTGTTAAAACTGACAACTAAAACAAAAGCAGATTTAACACTGTATATTTAAAGGGCTTAGTATTCAATCAAACCAAAAATTCTTCCCCGGAAGGTCTCAAAACAAAACAAGGAGCAACAAGACTAATACTCAAGCTTCATTCTGGAATTTCTCACTTTGTAATGATTTAGATGACACTGACAGCAATAGCCGTTATATTCATTTGAAGTGGGAGGGTTGGCACCGAATGAACGAACGTTCATGGATTGGACGTTTACTAGTGATAAAGTCTTTTCAATTTACAGTACAACATGTAAAATGCAGAGAAAGATATAAGAGTGAATAATTTAACTTAAAATTAATAATCACAGTCAGGGCTATAAATAAATCTGGCTTGACATTCAAAATGTAAAATAAACAATACATACAGTATATCGTAATCCGTTTAGTAAACACTCAGGAGACAGTTTTCAATGTGTTTGTACAATGTGTGAATAATAAAGGTGATTATTCCTCATTGCATCTTGTCACAAAAAAGAGACTTAGATGAGCTTGTTGCAACAATGTTCCCATTATGTCAAGAATGTCCCTTTTTTAGACACCCGCTAAAGCTCTTGCGAGGAACACTGAATAAGCAGAGCTGAATGGTGAAAGGGTAAAGAGACTACATATGCTGTATTAAATTACTTAACACTGTACTTGAATCTAGAATTGGACAATTTCTTTAATTATCTTTTAAAAACCAAATATTGATTTGACACATACTTTATATAAGGCAGGAACTGCACACTTACTTGGCAAGAATCCCAAAATCAACGATAGTTGTCAGCAAACAAAAGCGTTTTTCTTCTTAAAGTTAATTATAGTTGCTCTCTTGTGGTTTGCTGTACTTTAGTCTCATCAAACCTTGATGACACCGCCTACTTGATCAGAAAGTGAGAAAAAAAAATGTCATCATACCCGCAGGAGTCCATTATTAGAGGGATTCTCAAATTTTTTGAGCGCAGGAGGAAGTGTTTTTTGGAAAGTGCTCCTTTATTATTAGCCAGCATGAGATCCATGAGTATAACTAAAAGCTATAGGAATTACTTATTTTTGTGGGGGTCCTGTCACCATTAAAATTAAGATTTTTTTCCCAGAAAAAGCTGTCATTTACTTTAAATAGTTTGGTAGCATCAATTTTTTAAAAGGAAAGTCAAAAGAAATATTTTTAAAATGTCAATTTTTAAAGGAAAAAAAAAAACATTTTTTTGAAATTGGACCTTTTATTTAGCTGACGATGCATTTGTTCTAGGGATGTAACGAAAGCAAAATTCTTGGCTGATAAACGAAAACCGAATGTTAGAAACACTTGGCCGAAAAACCAAAAGGCCGAACAATACACATGTACATGTATGCAATTATTTTTTTCATTTCAACTTTCTTTTTTTATTAGTATTTCATTTCATTATTTTCCGATTAATGCCCCTTGCCTTTTTTTTTTTTCTTCTTAAGTACGCAAACATCTTTCAAAATGTTCTATGACCCCCGAGGCTTGAAAAATTTTGTTTGAAAGGTGCCTATTGAAACCCCTTAAGAAGATGCGTTCCTGGCGGCAGTGAGCATTTTGCGCCAATCTCTGAACGCGTCCTATAGCAGAGGTGCCGGCTTCATCGTGGCATTCTGTTCGGTGGGCTTCATGGCCGATGAAACCTTGATTAATGCGCTTTCTTGGAAGTTTGGGACACTTGAAAAATGGGTCTCACGCCGCCAGTTGCTAAGCTACAGTAAATGTGATCTCGATGTACGTTTGTGTGGAACTGTACTTCACAACAACAACAACAAAGATCTATTCAGTTCTCGCCGAAACTAGTAAAGCTCTTTACAAGGCTATTACTATCTCTCGTACTCCTTAAAAAAATGAATGAAGTGCCATTTTTTTGTGCAACAAGTGGAATCAATTAAGAGCCAGGCAAGTGAGCCGAGTCCTAGTGGTGACGAAGCCGAGCAAAGTCTCTCCCAGTCGGATTAAACGGCAACTAGCAGAGGGGAAGTCGCAGAAAAAATGTGCTAAGAAGAGGAAGTGGTTGTGCCATAATATTATTATACAAAACCACAGCAAATTTACAAGCATGCATTTAAATACTATTTTGTTTGTATACTGCTGGCTTGATTAAACTCCAAACTACTCACACACGAGCTCAAATGCATTGTATTCAATGTGACGTGGGCAGTGTTGGGCACGTTACTTTAAAAAAGTAATTAGTTATAGTTACTCACTACTTCTTCCAAAAAGTTACTGAGTTAGTAACTGAATTACTCTATAGTAAAAGTAACTAGTTACCAGGGAAAGTAATTATTTCCGTTACTTTAAGAAGAAGTTATTGTATGTCAAAGAATTTGAATTTTTCTGAGCAGTATTCGAGTCAGTTGAATAGAGAGAGTCAGTTAATTAGAGAAGAACAGACAGGTAGTTGTGTTATTGAACCTTGTAATATTTATTGCACCTCACCAGCAACAGATTTATCTTACACTTGAAGTGCAACAAAAATAAACAGTAAACAATATAATAAAATACCAATCAGCAGTAAACAATATAAAGTGAGTTTAATCAATTAAATCTAACTCTCACAACCTGAGACAACTGGTTAAGTAGACATAGCCTACTGTACTTCAAGTATTTTGAATTGAAATAGTGTTAATATCTCCTCCTCGTAAAGGACTAATTTTCCTCTGAATGCTCTGCCATCATATCCCTCTGCATCTGTTTTGCGTGTGTGTGTTTGCTGCATGCGCTGTTCCGGTTTGTGCGGCTCTGATTGGCTTCCCATGACACATGACTCTAACCCTCAGCCAATCACAATCACTTCTATCGCATCTATCCAGGTGGTGCATTCAGGTAGCCTCGTCCCCTTACTCCTGCCGTCAACCTCAAAGCGTCTGCCGTCCTCAAGATAGAAGCAGCATTCTTGCTGGCTGACAGTGGGGAATGGGAACGAGGGTAACATTCAGGTGTAGCAAAAACAGAAACGTTAGCAAGCTTTAGAAAACATTGTCTAATTGAATGAGCATGGACAAACAGCCTGGAATCAAAAGAAGTACGTGCTGTAATATTCAGATACAGAATAACCCGAGGCACCCGAAAGTGCACACAGTGCCAATATTATTTTGCTCACATGATGCGGGAGTGAGTTAGAGACACGGCCTGCCGAGAGCCGTACGTTTGTGTTAATGTTGTTAATGTAAGTTATATGTGCTATTAAAGAAACAGAATGCCAGCACGTCCTGTGTGGTATATCTTTGCTAAAAAAAAGCACAAAACAAAACACGTGCGCTATTCTCGAACCTGAACGCACCCCAAGTCTTGGATGAAAGATAAACAGAGCAGAGTAGACTCGCTACGGCTGGCAGTTTCTTCAATTTATTCAGAGTAAGTAACGCACCGCATTTGACCGTCAGTAACGGTAACGGCGTTGTAACGGCAGGAAAAAAATAATTAGTTCGATTACTCCGTTACTGAAAAATTAATGCCGTTATGTAACAGCGTTATTTATAATGGCGTTATTCCCAGCACTGGACGCAGGACAAGAAGCAACGTTGCTTCTCGCCGTGTTTGATTACGTCATCATAAGAGGACTACGGTTCTTCACACAATTCGTTGGTAAAGTTTTGGTCTTTTAAATCAAAACCAAAACTGCAATTTTAACTATTTTCGGCAGATGGTTTTCGATCACATCTCTAATTTGTTATCTAAAAAAAAACTGACTACAGTGATCCTACGTTTTTCAGATTCAGATTTAGCATTAGCAAGCGATAGATATAAGACATGTTTTTTATACTTTTTTCCCCAAAGTATAGTTGAAAAAACAAACAAAAAAACTTTTGTGTATTTATATACTTTAATATTTGTTTTTCAAGCACTTGAAATGTAAATATTATGATGGTATAAACATGTTACTGTCCCACTAAATTATTTTAAACAAGAATAAAGTAAAAAAAATACTCGTCTTCATGAAATTCTTCATTGAATCCACTGAAATCCGCCTAAGCTGCTCAATTACACACAATGAGTTGCCACAGCAACTGTTTAACAAGTTGAACGATGATTGAAGCATGCGGCGATTTGAAGTTTCGACTTCCGATCATCTCTGGCAAGATCAAACCTTAAGGGCTGTCAATCATCGTTAACTTTAAAAAGCAACTTCCGTGCACTGCCTGACCAAGAAAAGCTGCAGGAGGGAGAGTGAGACTGCGTGATCGGATCGGGACATCTCATCTGTATTTTATTTTATTTATTTATTTATTTTTTTAATTGAAAAATCCCCGATGGACTGAGGGTGCAAATTTTAATGCGCGAAGTAGCGATGGATCACTGTATACCAGTGGGTAGCCAACGTCGATCCTCGAGGGCCCCTATCCAGCTTGTTTTCCATGTCTCCCTCCTCCAACACACCTGACTCAAATAATCAGGATCGTTATCAGGTTCCTGCAGAGCTTACTAATGAGCTGATCATTTGATTCAGGTGTTTTAAATTGGGGAGACATGGAACACAAACTGGATAGGGGCCCTTGAGGACCAGAGTTGGCTACCCCTGCTGTATACAGTAGTTTCTTGAGATATGAACCAATTTCCTTACTCAAATCACCTACAGTGGGGAGAACAAGTATTTGATACACTGCCAATGGGAAAACCCATTGGCAGTGGGTTTTCCAATGCCAGTGGGAAAACCCATTGCAGTGCGCAGTGGTTTTCCAGGTTATGCAGGTTTTGCAGGTTATCAAATACTTGTTCTCCCCACTGTATATCTATAAATAAGTCATTGCTTGTCACAGAAAAGAATAAAAATATCAATAATTTGCTCCAGCCTTACCAAAAAGAGGAAGATTTTTTTTTCTATTTATAAAAAGCCACTCTGCAAAATTATTACAGTGGTACCTCGACAAGTGAACATATCGACATACAATTTACGTAAAATCTGACTCGTCATCTGCCTCAACATATGACGAAATAGCTTTAAGGTATCGTCGCAATTTTATTGTTAATTGAATTATAATGTATTCCTATGGGGAAATCGGTCTTGACATACGACCATTTCGACATGCAAACGAGGTCCTGGAACTAATTAAATTTGTATTTCGAGGTACCACTGTATTTATTTTTAATTGATTAAAATGTAAAGAATTAAACTGTTTTCACCACATTTTATGCTTCGCTTCATTGGACATTGTGCCATCTGGGGGCAGTGTAACACCAACATACAGATATACAAAGTCAAAGCTCCTTGGTACACTGCAGAAAGATAATTAGTTGGAGAGGATAAAGAACATGCCTATGTGTACTGTTTGTGAAGACTTTTTTTTCCCCGAATAATCAGATAACTGCTGCTTGTTGTGAAGTGACTTGTGAGTTGAATGCCACGATACAGAGCTCGTATCTAATTTTTTTGCTCATTGGTCACCAAAGACTTCAGCCGAACGACAACTCATGTCTCGGAAAAACTTGCAGCGCTTGTATACACCTGCTTTTCTTAAATTAAGTTAAATTATTACTTTTAATATTTCTAAGTAGTATTACACAGATTTAATCCTCGCTAGATTTGTGGGGTGATATTTGCAAATAAAGGGTCAGGTCACACAGTTGGAATTTAGTATATTTGAGAAAGGATTTTGAAGAAATGTTCAAATCAATTAAATTCATATTTCAGTCTTTCTGCAACCGAAAGGGTCTCACTCTTGAAGACAATCTTGATTGCAAATAGGAAAAAGATTTGCTTTTGCCTAATTTGCATATCGAGGGATCTTCCCAACAGATGGTCTTAGATGGCATTGAAGGCTTGGCTCAAGTTCAGGGTAAAATGGAAGCTGCAGAAAGTGCCTCTCGACATATAATATAACCTTATATTAAAGAAGCACTTATGCTTTTTTTTATTTTTTGGGATGGACGCCAGCAGTGGTTAACATATGGGTTTGTAATTTGTTAAGAGCAATCATTTAGGACCAGAAAATGGAAATAGCTTTCTGTTGTGTGTTTTTCTTTTTTTTTTTTTCCCTCTGGGAGTGATTGGGGTTTTTGCCAACACTCATTCAGTCATTATCCATAATGCTCATTGAGGCCAATAGGTAGAGCACATACATCTCAGCTGACAAAAAAATTAAAATAATTAGCTTGATATTTTTAGCATGGTTTCCGATTTTATACAAAAATTATTTCTTTAAAGTAATAATGGGTCAATTATGATTCAGCTGAATTTGCAAGGGATACTATTAGATATGAAACAAAGCAAAAAAATATATATTTTTTTTTAAGTAGACATAATCATTATTAATTTTTTTTTAATCATATTTGAGTGACAGACTGAAGCAGGTAGACAAATGACTTCATTGGTAGTGGTCTCAATGGGATAATTTATACACTGTATTGAATTAACTCTTTCACTGCCGTTGACGGTGATAGACGTCATTCACATGTCACATAAAATCTCCCTACACAGCACCTTCATTGCCCATAAATTGAATTTGACATTCCCTTATTAAGTCGTAATAGGGTAGCAATGACATTGAGAGACCCTCGCCACCAAACAGCATGATCATTCCAAATCATTCCTTTGCTCATTAATGGAGCATTATGAAAGATTTACACTTCAATTAGTATTTAAATGGCCCTAATACCCATATGTAGAGGTGTGCATCGGCACTGCCCTCACGATTCGATTCGATTACGATTCGATTCGATTCAATTCAGAGGGTCACGATTCGATTCGGTTCGATACGGCAAGGCATCGCGATGCATTAAAGCCTGGGATGCATTAAAATTCTAAAGAAAAGCATATTTTTCGTGAATCATGAGGCAACACAAGCGGTCAGACATTAAACAACTTTTTATTGACTCTTGTGTCACTCCTGGTTGAAGTCAAATGAAAATAGTATACTTTCAGATATATATTTAAAAAAAAAAAAAAAAAAAAACATTTAGCATTTAATTAGGGCTTTGAATGAGACCAGAGCTTTCTCTTTTTTTTTTACACACAGTAGCAGCCTTTCACACAGTGCAACATCTGAACTCCTGTGCAAAATCAGTAATAAGAGTCACTGTATTTTAGTCACAACGACCCATCAATAAAAATATTCAAGTAAATATTAAAGAAAACGACAAAGAAAATATTGTAGTGCAGCAGCATCTTTATCGCAAAATGTCAGTCATTTACGTGCGGGTCGGGTCAGGCCGGACTTCTCTCTCGCTAACTTTTTTAAATAAATACATATTTGCAGACTAAAACGATGTATGGAAGTTAAACTAAAGAATACTTGTTATAAAATAAATAAATTGAAAAAAAAAAAAAAACAGAGAAGGCGCTTTGGTAATCCCAACCATGAGCCGCAGCTGAGCCAGTGCATTGGTTGTGCACATGAACGCCGTGGCCCCGCTCTCCTTTTAATCTTCCCCTCGCGCTCTAGTGCTCTCCGCGAGTCTGCAACTCTGCATCCTGGTATTTCCTTTTCGGATTTCGATATAGAGCACCAAGAGGCGAAAAGCAAACTAAGGACGGGGGGATTGAAAAGGCAAGAATCCACGAGTGGATTTAAATTGATAGTGGAAGATGCATACAGAAAAATGTGTCAGCCTGGCCGAATGCAACAAATGTGGCGCTCGCTTTGAAAGACTGGCACCTTCACGCTGAGCAAGCATTTTAAAAACAGTACTGGCCTAAAAGATGATATTAGTCACCAGTGTTGTTAATTTTACTTTTAAAAAAGTAATTAATTACAGTTACAAATTACTTCTCCCAAAAAGTAATTGCGTTAGTAACTCAGTTACCTGAATTTAAGAGTAATTAGTTACTTGGCAAAGTAACTAATTACTGTTTACTAACGCATGTAGTCCTTAAAACATGTTGCCAATGCAGCCGTGTCTATCATTTGCAACTAGTTCTATAATATGTGATATCTACCGTATCATGTGGGCTTAGTTTGTAGGCTACAGTCAGGTATTATTGGAGCCACCTAGCATCGCGTTTGCAACGGCGTCTTCCCCACTCCTGCTTTGCTCTCTCGTCTCCGTGAGTCCGTCTCTCTGACTTTTTTTATTCAACCAACTTAGTATCGCATAGTAACGCACGCCTTTCCCGCCTCAGTAACGGTAACGGCGTTGCCAAGCTGAGAAAAGTAATTAATTAGATTACTCACTACTGAAAAAACGTAACGCCGTTAGTAACGCCGTTATATTGTAACGCCGTTATTAACAACACTGTTAGTCACACATTGTTATTATCATTTGTTTCGAGGGCTGCACCTCTTCGTGCTAAGCAGGACATCGTGGAGTTCGTGCATGGTGTTCCTTTGTGTGTTCTGATGCGAGTCATTAAAATAAAGAATGTTATTTAAAAGTTTTTTAGTTTATTTTTGCATATGCAGCTGTTCCTCTCCTTGTCAGAGAGGCGCGTCCATGCATGTGAGCACAATATCCGAAACAGAAATACATTTAACATACATTTGCAGCGTTATTTCGTTGTGTATGCTCATTTATAATGATAATAAAAATATGTAGACTTTTTAAACATTAAGAAAACTTACGTTTTTTCTGCCAACTCAAATAAATTAAAATAAATGTCTGTTGCTGCATTTTGCCAAGTAATTGTGCATAAACTATCCACCTGATAGAACAGACACACAAATATAAACGATATAAATGTTTATTGAATATGCATCTTACAGTCTTGTTTATCTGGGAGAATTTGTTACAAAAGACGGGTTTTAATTTATCATTATGCACATAGGCATCTTCACAATTGTGATCACACAAAACGCAACCACGCATTGCATCCCTGCATTTGCTCCTCCTGCTGAAACGGGCTCGGGCCTACAAATGAAACGTACATTTTCGGGGGGGTTTCGGGCTCGAGCCTACAAATAAAACGTAAAATTTCGGGCTCTCGGCCTTTAATACACGCGGGCCGGGTCGAGTCGGGCTGGATTTTTTAGGCCCGAACTAAGCTCTAATCGAGAGAGCAGGGAGATAGGACATAACATAACAATGGCTGAAGCGGAGAAAGAGGGAGCGAGAAAGATTATTGATGCACCTAACACATTGAAAGCAGACGTCTGGAGACATTTTGGCTTCTACGAGGTTGGTGGGAAACATGACCAGAGTTATGTGGTGTGTAAAAAATGAAACATGAGAATAATAATACAAATGGGGAAACCAAATCCATTGCATCACCGGAATTGCGCAGGGAAGATTTTTGAACGTACTTATATATTTTGAAATGCGCTGAATCGATTCGGCTTGTTGCCCGCATTGAATAGAATCGTCCATGCCCCGCATCGGGATGCATCGCCGCATCGATTATTGTTGACACCCTTACCCATATGTATATAGACATTAACGAAACATGTTTTAGTAAATAGTCTAACACGGTTCTCAATGGTCAAGCCGAGTTTTTCCCATTCCTATAGTTAATTTTCTACCACGAAAAGTTGTTTTGAATCGGTGTTTGCAACGGATATTGTTAGCCAATTACGAGGTAGGCTAAGTAAACAAACGTTGCTACCACATTCACACTCAGAATGAACAGTGTCGTGTACCAATGCAGCAAAAAAAAAAAAAAATCTTGTTCCAAATATTAAATGGGTCATGACAAATTAAAAAACAAAGCAAGGTTTTGCATTGGAGATGCCTTCGAACAATGGAGACAACTAATAAGGAGAACAAAATTGAAGACAGACAAAGTTGTACGATTTCTCCTTGAAAGGTGATGTAATTTGATTTTTCCTATATTACTTTACTGTACTGCAAATTGAAAATGGGAATGTGAACGAAGTTGGCATGTTCGTGCTAATTTGTGTAGCATCAGTGTTGACCAGTGGTGGAATGCAACGAAGTAAAAGTACTTTGTTACTGTACTTCGATATATTCTTGTGTTTCTGTTATTCAGTACATATATGAAGTAGTACTTTTTACTTTTACTTCATTACATTTTACAGCATGTATCTGTACTCCACTACTTTTCTAATTGTCACCTGCGTTACACGTTACTTTTGTTTGTTTGTTTTTTCTCTCATTGTGAATTGATATTTTCGTTTTCATGCCTCGGCACAATCGATAAGCCCTGTGTAACTGTACCGGACCTGAGCACTAGAGGCAGCAACACGAGTAAAAGCAAGATTAGGCAGGTGAATAACATATTGACCAATAAAAACCACCCCACTCTTGTACAGTAGGTGGTGGTATGCACCTGATAGTTGCTTGCAATCTGCCATTAAGATAGGTTTTGGAGTTTTGGAGCTTATTAAGCTTCTGTTTCCAGTGCAGTCAATTTTATTGCTTGTTTTTTCCATTCAGCACAGTTTTAAAATAAAACTGAGTAGTCAATGAATTTTCTGGTTCTTTCTTTGAATATTGATTCAGATCTCTGCATGCATGTACAGTGTATGTATATGTACAGTATATATATATATATATATATATATATATATATATATATATATTTATAAAGTTATCTAAAACGGATCTCAATGGATCTCAATATATATATATATATATATATATATATATATATATATATATATATATATATATATTTATAAAGTTATCTAAAACGGATCTCAATGGTTAAGCAGAGATTTTCCAATTTTAAAATACAATTTAAAGGGAACCATGAATAGAAAAACTTGTTGTTCTTAAGGAGAATTATAACACTAAGGGGCTGTGAGATATCAATAGAACCGTTACGTGGCAAGATAACAAATATTAATTAAGTTAACAAAAAAATAAATCACATTCATGACCAATTATCGAAAATAGATCGAAAATTACGAACATTTCCGAATGTAGCCCGGAAACAGCCGAATGGGGCTGTGACGTCACAGCCAGGAAACAAAAGGTCGAAGCAGGTGCCATCGTTGTGTTGTGTCATTGTGAGAGTTGTGTTCGTGTTTTATCAAAAAATCGCTAAAATGGTTCAAACCTGTCGTCCTATGTGGTGTACAAATAGCCATTTGTCGCAATGTAGTACCCATGAGTTCCCGAACACGAGAAAAAGAGCTGGACTACGCAGACAATGAGTAAAGTTCGTCCGTGGAAAGAGGGCTAATTTTGCAGACCCAGCCTCCGGCACGGTTTTGTGTGGTGCGCATTTTACACTTGAAAGCTATTCGAACTATGGACAAATTATGTCAGGTTTTGCTAAGAAATTGCTGCTGAAAGCCCACCATACACAAGCAGCCACCTAAATGTCCCAAGATATCAAGAAAGAGGACGATGACTGGCACTGATGAGACCACCCCACCATCCCAGGCAAAGTAAAGGAGGGGAGCAGCCAAGCTCGAAATGGCCAGAGTGAGTACTCTTTTATAATAAAAAACATATCATGCATCTGATATAAGACTAGACACATGTATTAATTATCGCTCGTAAAATATATACAACAAATCCTTTAATCCCATTCATATTTGTGTCTGTTGGCAGAACGAAAACCTATGATATCACAATAAATGATAATTATTCTATATATTACTTTATTTTGCGGTCACGGTGTATCAGCTTCACAAAAAGAAATGCAAAACAAACCATTTGGTGTTTCCCACACGATCTGTTGCCGGTGTTTTATCAGTGTGATTGCTCCCCTCAACGAGCGTTTCATTAGGCTGCATTGGCTTTCGTTAGGGCTCAAATTGATAACCCAAAACATCAAAGAAAGGTTCATATCTCTCCTCGTCACTATTAGAAGAACGTTCGTTACATCGGATTCGTCACTGCAACTAGAAACAAAATTGTCCGCCATCATCGCCACCATTCAGTACTTTGTCAGGACCCAAGCACTGAGTGTTTCCTAGTTGTGACGTCAGCACACAATATGCTAGTTTCGGGGATCTCGGGCACCAGTCATTTTAGCTTGACAATCGATCCAAATTTCTATCATTTTCTTGATGTTGCGATGTGTGTAATTACACGATGGCATGCGTTTATGGATAAATGATGGAATATTAGCATTTCCCCAGGTGTTGTAATACTCTTTCAAGATACAGTAAAGGTTTGTATGAGTTAAAATAATTTGATATTAAAACTCCTCTTAATGTTTTCGTTTTTATACAATTTGTAAAATTAGTTTAACTAGTAGGTCGCCATTGTTGTTGACGTTGCAGGGCGGAGACGACAATGCCAGGTTTCCAGAGTATGACTAGCGACATAAAAATGTCATCTGTTCAGCCCTTTCTATTTGAACCCAAGAGGAACATTAATGAGTAGGACAGCAGTGTTGATATTTCACAAAACAAGCAGTAAAAGCTAAATAAAAATGAAAAGGAAATATGGAATGAGATGAGAGTAGCACAAAACTGGTGTTCTGCCAAAATGCACTACACCGGCGAAACATCCCACAAGAGGCTAATTTGGCGCCCAAACTACTACTGTGCACTTTCAGCTTGTTTTGTTTAGATGCATAGAGGCAGAACATACTAAAGATGCCTTAAGAAAATACTAAAGCGTTGTAATATCAAATATGGATGGTTTAGACATGCTACGTGACTAATGTGGTCAACAGATCAACGATCTACTTTAAAACTACCACAAGAAAACACAATGCTTAAAAGTATGAAAGGGAAACACATGCAAAAAGTATTTTGAGGCAATAAAAAGGTCATAAAAGACTCAATAAAAACACAAATAGTAAGTACTCACCCCTTTTAACTGATGTGCGGATGTATGGGACGTCTCGCCACGTAAAAAAACAAGGCAAACAACGAATAGATCGAGAATACAAACTGTCAAATGGCAGTAAGTCAATATCTCTGCAACCTGCCTAGGATTGGTTGAAAGATACTGCTGATGAGCTGGAATTGGATGCCGGTACGATGTCGGGAACTCATCCCACATCTCTGTAATAAAGCAATCCTACAAAATCATGCCAGTCATCATACTAGCTTTGCTTGTTTGCTAGGACAGCTATTCTCCCAGTCCAGGCCAACTATGTAATCACCCCGGGCGTCCATTGCGCGCATAAACCATGGCACCCTCCGTAGGTCAAAACATGTACTAAATATTATAGATTTTTAAATCAATGGCAATATTGTATGTGTTTCTAATATCATATTTTAGTAAAAGAGAAAAATTGTCTTTAAGTCTTTAAGTCCGAGGTTCCCCTTAAGGGGCAGTTTACATGGCGACTCTGCGACATGAAGACGCAATGACTGTGTTGCGGAGTGGCCTCGCGTGCATATGGTGTCAGCGAAGACGGAAGACAATGACGAAAAATTCTGAATCCTGCCTCCAAAGTGGAAGAATCCGATTGAGGGGGATTACGGTGGGCTTCCTGGGCATGTATATCAAAGGCTCCCGCAGCGCAAGACTGCGCTGATAACGTCAGCTTTCGTACACGTCACATTGGGCGTGCGCAGTGGTGCTACTAAACATTAAAAACAGCAAATATGGCGGAATGTAGGCTTTAATTTACTGTTTTAATAATATTTTTAAATTAAATATGTTGAATGTTTCCATTTTTGTGCCTTTTTGAACAAAAGAAAAATGCCATTGCTTCGAATGGGCGGGCATATTTTTTTCCGGGCTGAGGGAGCTTGGTGGGGTCAAAGTGCATCATTCTCTGTCGCCCTGTAAATCTGCACTGCCCCCTAGGGCCTAGCATCAATACTACATCGTTTTCATGCGGAATTGCGATATTGTTCGAATGGAGACGTAAATGCAAATGGAAATTTCAAATTTTTCGTATTCTCGGAGAGTCACCATGTAAACGGCCCCTAAGTGTCACAAATTTTTCCTGTTTTGCTTCCATGTTCATCATCAGCCAATCAAGAGACCACTTTCCAGTCTTGGTCCTGATTGCCACAGCTCTGTCTGACCCGTAAACTAAAGGCTGATTTATGCTTCTGTGAAGCGGCGATGGCGGACCGTTAACGTAGACCGAATTTAAGATCCTACGCTGTAGCCTGACGTGCACCTCCAAAAAATCCTGACTACGCGTCACGCAACGCGCATGACGTGAAGGTCGAAGGACTGTGATTGGTCCTCCGTGTCGCCAACGCTTCTTCAACATTTGTATTAACAACATTTGTTGTTCAGTATTGATTAGTTGCAACTGCAAATACACACATTCAATCTCCGTTGCCATTGCTGTCAATGACCGGAGGCAAACTAAAGGAATTCAACAAGTCTCTCAAAACCGTACAAAGACAAAGCCTCACCCTTCTAGTGGCATAGCGTTGAATTACAGAGCAATGGTGTCGTACGCCGTCGCTCCGCCGTCACCGGAACGGAGAAGCATAAATAAGCCTTTAGGCTGCGCCTGCGCCAACTTCGACAAACAGTCTGAGTTATGTCTACCACTCCAGCAAAAAAGCGTCATTATGAATCTCAGAGTATTCAAGACAACAAGAGAAGCAAATCAAGGATGTGCATTCATTTGGCGTGGGTGTGCTACATTATTTAGCACGTAGATCCATTGACCGGTGTTACGTTATTTAGGATGTGGACCCATTGACAGGGGCAAAGACAAAGTCTTTACACGTGTGTGTATATTTAGGGTTTAATTGAAATTAAAATGGATGAAGTAATTAGATACTCTATGTGGATGCTGTCAATGCATTACCAAATTATATATTTCTTTGCCTGTTTGCTTATACATTAAGAACAGTAGCCCTCCTTCACTTCGGTCAAAGATACATAAACTAACTTGGACCTCATATCACGGCTCAAATAATCATCATTACTAAATGTTGGCATTATTACATTGAAAACATCTTGCATGAAAATTAAAAATAATATATACCTTCTGCAGAGGATTCGTCGCTTGCCACTTATAGTTTTTTTCCTGCACGTTCTCCAATGTAAACTGGTATTCTGGCAACACAAAGGAGGAGGGCAATTTATGCTAGTCAATATTTTAAACTAGTTGTAGTATCATTTTTTTCCATCGAGCCTACATCGTGCACCTTTAATGTGTAGTTTGTTAGTCCCTGTCTTTTCTGATAATGATGCGACATTGGTATGATTACCGTATTTTTCGGACTATAAGTCACAGTTTTTTTCATAGTTTGGCAGGGGGTGCGACTTATACTCAGGAGCGACGTATGTGTGAAATTATTAACACATTATTATAAAATTTCACATGTTATTTTGGTGTTTTGGGGACACTGATGATTTGGTAAACTTGTTAGCATGTTCTTTATGCTATAGACCCTACCCACGTGACGTCACAACTCCGCTCTCCTGAATGGTACCGCCCAATTGTCCGTCAAAACATAGTGTTAACCTGTTACGGCTATGTACATTCCTCCTATTTACGGCGTGTTTTTCTGCTCCTTAACATTAATAATCAAAATGGTGAAGGCGTGTGTGGCTGTTGGTTGCACTAACAGAGAAGATGGAAGGAGAGACTTGAAGTTTTATCGTATTCCGAGGGATCCAAAGAGGAGAGCGAAATGGACGGCTGCAATTCGACGTGAAAACTGGGCACCAAAAAATCACCACAGACTATGTAGTAGTCATTTTATATCCGGTAAGATGCATTTAAGATATACTTAGAGGGTTTTGGGCTGACAAATAACCACAATTAAGATCATTGCTAGGCTAATCGCCGACAACATACACGTATGTATGTAGTGAGAGTGCTATCGCTAAACCATATAAACATTAAAAGCCTTAACTCCATTGACAAACGACATGAAATACATTAGACTTGACAGTGGATGTTAGCAATAACAAAAGATTTTGAATTGAAAATTTCGTAACTCACCTTTCCAAGCTCAAGATAGATTCCTGCCGAATTTTCGTGGACGAGGACCTGTTTCACCCAACCAGCAACGAAGTATTTATAAGCCTCCAAGCTCTTGAAGTTTTTCAAATTTTCGTGAGAATAGGCTGATTTTGTGTGGACAAGATAATTGTAAATATCAGCGTAGCAGATGTCAGGCAGACAGGGCGAAGACAGTGGGTCGAAAAACATCGATTTGGGCATCAAATATGGATCTGGCGACTGTATAGAACGAAGCTTTTCCACATAACGCCTTTTATGCAACACATCCAGTGAGTTTACGGCATCAGAAAGCACCGGGTCTTCCATGAAATGCATTTTAAATTCCTCGATCAATTGAAACCAATGCTAATACAGAGACAAAATGACGGACAAGTGGGCGGAACCATACAGCGAGCACGTGGTTTTGTGACGTCGGTGGGTAGGGTCTATATTTATCTGAAAAACTCTTGATAGCTATGGCCACGCTCACGTTCTGCCTTTAGCAATGTGCGTTCAATTGTATTATTGACTTTTTTATATTGAAATGCATGCTTTTAGTTTGTGGCGCTTTCACGCCCAAGTGGGGGCACACTCGCACTTGTTTACGTGAAGAAATGCGCTCACATGCGAGAAGAAGACTGACAGCTACGCAGTGTCTGAGCGAGTGGGCAAGAGAGGGAGAGAAAAACACGGCTGCGAACCTACGTTCATTGTTTATGCTTGTAAAATATCTCTACTGAGGCAATGCCTGTGTGTATCATCTTTTCTGTTGTTGTTGTGTGTTTTCCACCCGCGATCGGACACTTAGACCCAGTTGTGTGGTTGTTTGAACGATGTGCTAATGCTAGCGAATCAATGCATGCTGTTTGTGTCATTGCTGTAATAGCAGCTAATTATCATTTATTTACGTTGATGCGAACCTGTTTGGTATCGAGGACGAAATTGATGGGTATTATTTCTATTTTTAGTTTCACTCTTCAAATGATGGTGTCATAACGACGGCCAAAATAAAGTCAGCAAATTATACGGACGTCCAGCATCGTCATTTGGGAGTTTAGCTTGCTGTATAGCCAGGACCGAGCTGTAGTGTCCTGGTGAGGACAGTACATTTGCATTTTGTTGTTCATGCATCATGTAACATTATCATACTGTACATTTATTCAGCATGTTGTTCTATATTGTATTTTTATTTTAAATTGCCTTTCAAGATCAGTTCTATGTGTTGGATATTATCAAGTAAACTTCCCCCCAAAATGCGACTTATACTCCGGTGCGACTTATGTTTTTTTCCTCTTCGTTGGGCATTTTATGGCTGGTGCGACTTATACTCAGGTGCGACTTGTAGTCCGAAAACTACGGTACGCAGCATGATTCTCCATGGGGAAGCGCTTATGTGGCAACTGAAGAAGAAAAAGTTAGCGGTAAGGATGTTGTGCATGTCAATATTTTGATCCTGGTTGCAGTACCATTTTTGGTTCCTAGTCTTCCATATTTTTCCTTTAACCTGCGGTTCTTCAGGCCCCGCACGTCACCTTGTCTAATGCTGCAGGCTGATGGAGCCTTTGCATTTGGTATTGATGAGTGCCACTGGATAGGATGACAGCGCAAAGTGAAACCAGAGAGCCGTTTTAACATTATCATTTAACAAGACAGGCCTGGAAACCCCCCGGTGTGGACGACGGAAGAAGGACGGCGCCAGGTGTGGGAAAGAGGTAAAGAAAAAAATCCAAAATTGAAGAGGGATCTAGGCTGAGAAAAGAGGGGAAAGGAACTTAATTATGCAGAGATGGATGGATTGAAGTTGACGGAAAGAAAGATCAGGGGGTTTTATATTGAGCTGACTTAACGTTCTTCGTACATTAATGGAAAGAAAAGCAACTCACTGTCTACATTTGGTTCAACCATTGGAAGGCATTAATGAATATCATTAAAACACAATAGTTTTCACAATAGATCCTATAAACAGGCAACGACAAATTTAGGTGTCATTTTGTGCGTTCAAATGGAAATGATGTTGAAGTTACTTAAAAATAGTGTGGAACAGAGTATATGATGGCCAATGAGTTGAGAAATCCAACAACAATTTACGACAATTGTTTGGTGAATGATTTTTTTTTTTTTTTTTATAATAATGACATCATCCATTCACATTTGGAGTCACGTGTTTTTTTCCAATGCCGATGACTACATAAAAAGATCGGATTTAATAACAACTGAATGTTGCTTCATCGGACCACATTTTGTGTCAACAGCACTGTGTCCTGTGTTTTTTAACTTGAATTGTTCATCATTTTTATGATTATTGACTGCATTGATTCAGAAAAAAATATACCTACAAGAACATAACCACACAATAAAAGCACACTCGCACACAAGACATGTGTTTACTATCAAGCCATCTGGAAATCCTTGCATCCTCATCCTTTTTTGATCACATAATGAGGTGTGTTGGATAACTGCAAGTTACACAAGCAACTTTGCTGTACTGAGTGGATGGACATAACAATGCACACACACATACACACACACCTCCCGTAGATTAACCCAACTGATAAGAGTGACAAGCAAGCCAAAGGAACATCTAATCTTAGCAGTTACTCATCAGTTGGGGTGTCATTGAAACAGTGTAGCTCCATTCAGCCGGCTTTGAACAACATTACATCAGCCAACAGCACGTGTACTGTACCAGTGGAAAGGACAACCAACAAGTAGTGGACACACAATGAAAAAAGTCATGATGAAAAGATCAGAATGTCAGTGTAACACACACTAATGTAACATTTATTTCAAATGAGAAGTGATTGAACCAGGGGCGTTACCGGGAGGGGGGGGCAAGGGTGGGCAGTGCCCACCTACGGACACGCCCTGCCCACCCAAAGAAAACTGGATGTAGTACTAACGGCAGTCTGGGCACCGCATATGGTATCCCATTCATATAGTACTGATATGTTCTAAGTTTTAACTTTTGCTTTGTTACCTCCTGTTTCACCTTACCAAAAAAAAAAAAAAAAAAAATGAAATAAAATTAAATTAAATGAAATGTTGGTTTTGTTCCTCGGGGGCGCTACACACATTTACGCATATTTTGATTCATTTTTTTATTTTTTTTTTTTACATTTTATCAAAGTTTTCACCAGTTTTCACCTGGCTGTTGAGTTTGGTGATTTTTGAAGCATTCTGAGGGGGTCAAAGTAGGGTTTAAAGCGTCGGCAGGACAAAGAATGACTGCTTGGGGGCGTAGTGTATTTGTAATTTGTCTTTACACGGTATCAAAGATTGCACTTGTCTTGACCTGCCTGCCGATTTTAGTGCATTTTGAAGCATTCTAAGGGGGTCAAATAGAGCACAAAGGGGCTGCGGAACAAAGAATAACTATGATAATAATAATAAAACCGAGGAACCACAATAGGTTACCTAAAAAAACATTGTCACCTGCATACTGTTAAGTTATGGATGTGTTCTAAGTCAAATAAAATCAGATCAACTTTTATTTGTTTAGACCAAATCACAACAACAGTTATCTCAAGGAGAAAACAAAACATGCTTTAAGGTGCAGTAGCCCTACGCTGGATTTCGACCTACTTGAACATTGTAGCTGTAACCTGCCAAAATTTGTAATAGTTTGGGACGATGTGAGTTTCCACCACGCCAACATACTCAGGGAATGGTTTGCAACCCACAACAGAAAGGTAATGAAGTTCCTACCACTATACTCCCCATTCCTCAATCCCATAGATTTTTTTCTCCACATGGAGATGGCAAGTGTATGATCGCCAGCCTCACAATCAGATGACTCTCTGGGATAACATGAATGCAGCATGCAGTGACATCACAGGTTTATAGCAAGAGAGGACATCTGTTGTGATGTAGATGAAAATTTGTGGCCAAACAAAAAGGAACGTCAAGATGTGTAGAAAGAATGGGTGAATAATAATCCTGACAGCATTTGTAGTTGTGCCGATTGTCATATGTTCGCATTTCTAATTTTGCATTCATATTACATTTCTTTGTGATACTCAGTGCTGTCTTTTGCTTTCTGTATTGCAATGACATGGTCTGTAAAAGTTGTCAAAACAGTAAATGTGTAAATTGAATCTTGTCCAGTCTCTTGCAATCAATCTCCCACACTCAAAGGTGTAACTTGCAATTTTCATCAAAATTTGTGTACACCATCTTCAGCATCAGAGCCGTCCACCAGAGTAACTGTTCAATTGAGAGCATGACTAAGCAATTTGACTGTCTTGTCTGTTCACAATGAAACAAGGACTTGTCATTCTGACAGCAGTGACAGGTTCATTGACACAGAAATTTAATTTTGAGCAATAGACGAAGTATTTTGCACAGAAAACTGGCTTTTGCAGGTAATCCATGTTGTTTTGATACTTGTGCGACATGTTGTGAGGATTGAACAAGTAGTTTTGAGAATTTCAAATCTGATCTGATAAACGTACCAAAGCAATTGAGAAAAACTGTAAGTAGTACTTAAGACCTTTAACCTTTTATAAAGCAAGTAACTATTTCATATGTCATTTTAAAAATATAAATATTTATAATTCTTATTATTTCATGATTGAATAGTTATTAATGCTCATGTTTCAGTTTGTTCATTGGCCCCTCCCAGTCAAAATGGAATGGGCGTTTAGAGCCATCATTGGCACCAATGAGTTAAATGAGTGAATTATAAAGGGTTAAGGTCTTGCATTAAAGCAAAAAATAACAATTATTATCATAATTTGTGCATGAAAAGGTTAATGCAATAAGTGCAAGTAATTTTACAATGCATTTTCATCAATCTTAAATAAATAGAAAAAAATGTCGATATTACATTTCTTTATATTCCAATCCAACCATTATTGAACCAAGGCGCTAAACGCCGTATGAAACAAACATCCAGATCACACAACTCGCACGCTGAGTCTTTCCGACTGCAGAAAAGTAGCCTGCAGTCGCTGCAGCAGCTGCTGTTTCCACACTGTCGTGTACCAGCTCAGCTCTATTAGTTCAGGCTCACCACTTCACTGTGGCCTCTGGGTTGTGACAAAGTGATAGTTAATGCTTCTGTATGTGATGGCCGCTGCTACACTTGTGTCACTTTTTGAATGGGTAGACTGAACATACATTATGTAATGATAAGAGCAGGGAAGGCCAGTTGTCGAAGTAACTACTCACAAATACTGTCAAGTATATTTTTGTCGTTGCATTATTTACTGGAAAAAGAAGTAAGTAAATGGTAGCTCAGTGGCTTAAAAAACAAATCTGAGAATCGATACGAAATAAAAACTGATAGAAACAATGGTGACATGACAACACCAAACAGTGACCGTCCGGTGATGAATAGATACAGTGTATCACAAAAGTGAGTACACCCCTCAGATTTATGCAGATATTTAAGTATATCTTTTCATGGCACAACACTGACAAAATTACACTTTGACACAATGAAGAGTAGTCTGTGTGCAGCTAAAATAATAGAGTTAATTTATTTTCCCCTCAAAATATAGCCATTAATATCTAAACCCCTGGCAACAAAAGTGAGTACACGCATGGGAACTACATACATCCCTAAATGTCCAAATTGAGTACTGCTTGTCATTTTCCCTCCAAAACGTTATGTGACTCGTTACAGGAGTGCTGTCAGCATTGCTGCAGAGATTGAAGAGGTGGTGGGGGGGGGGGGGGGGTCATTCCCACCACCATGCTTGACTGTAGGCATGACACACTTATCTTTGTACTCCTCACTGGTTCGCCGCCACACATGCTTGAGACCATCGGAACCAAACAAATTCATCTTCGTCTCATCAGACCATAGGACATGGTTCCAGTAATCCATGTGCTTTGTTGACATGTCTTCAGCAAACTGTTTGTGGGCTTTCTTGTGTACTGTCTTCAGAAGAAGCTTCCTTCTGGGGTGACAGCCATGCACACCAATTTGATGTAGAGTACGGCGTATGGTCTGAGCACTAACAGGCTGAACGCCCACCTCTTCAATCTCTGCAGCAATGCTGACAGCACTCCTGTAACAAGTCACATGACATTTTGGCGGTAAAGTGACGAGCAGTACTCAATTTGGAAATTTAGGGATGTAGTTTCTAAGGGGTGTACTCACTTTTGTTGCCAGGGGTTTAAATATTAATGGGAATATTTTGAGTTATTTTGAGGGGAAAATAAAAATTAACTCTATTGTATAAACTGCACACAGACTACTTTCCATCGTGTCAAAGTGTCATTTTGTCAGTGTTGTCCCATGAAAAGATATACTTAAATATCTGCAAAAATGCGAAGGATGTACTCACTTTTGTGATTCACTGTTGATAGATACTGCTCTGCAATCGGCTAGTTCAGGATGTACCTTGCCTACTGCCCATAGTTAGCTGGGATTGGCTCCAGCACCCCCGTCACCCTCGTGAGGATAAACGGCTTGGAAAATGAATGAGTGAGTGAATAGATGGATACTGTAGATCAGATGCAGGTCATTAAAAAGCATTAAAAGGATTGTTTAAATCGATTTTGTCAAAATGCAGGCCTTAAAAAGCATTACCAAGCAATAAACTAAATGTTTGAGGCATTAAAAAATATGTAAACTTGATGGTTAAAAAACCTTTTTATACATTATATATTGGACTTGTCTGATATTATCGGGTAGTGATAAGAAGACATAAGATCATTACAGGATACATAAGATCATTACAGGATAAGAGAGCCGATACCAATGTCTATCAGCCGAATATAAATGCATATTAAAATGATATTGGATAATATCGACATCGGGTTTTCATTATCGGTTTTGGGCCAATGTGCATATTACCTTCAAAGTGAATGTAGAAGCCTTCTGCCTTTGCATAAGGGCTGGTCACAGCTTAGCACAGCAGTTATTCTTACTGACCATTATATGTCTCCAAACTAAGATGCCTTGGATTTGTTATGTAAGCAAACTATCTGCATTCGTGGTGCAAAAGTTACATGAACAATAAATGACTAAAAAAATAATGAATTATAAACTCATTACATTTATATCACTCATTCACTGTACTGAAGCTGTGTGCCCTTGTTGTTATTTTGAGCCAGAAGCACTGTGTGAGCCATATGTGATATGGCAGTGACTTATTGGAACTTTGCACTTGCACTTCATCTAAAAAAAAAAAAAAATGTTTGCACTATTATGCAATATAGACACTTTTTCCCACTTCAGTTGAAGTCTTGTTTTACACAAGATGCTAATTGGAAAACCTTGAAGTTGTTACATTTATCATTATAAAAGTATCCAGGGGGAATCACAGTACAATTATACAAAATAAAGTCCATGACTGCATGTATCGGTTTGATATCGGTATCAAATTTTTGGGGTTGGACAATGTCAAGATATCAGTTAAAAAGTCATTCTTGAACAACTCTACTTACAATTTCTGTGAAACTATCAGTTTTTGGGCATGGGCATTAAATTAGTTTAAAGTGGCATTAAAAAGCATTAAATGAGATTTGCTGATACCTGTAGAAACCAGACAGACAGTCAGTCAGTCAGTCAGATTTGTCTTTATTTTTTCCAATTTATTTGAATTTGTTTTGAAGTTGTTTTTTTAGTTAATTTTAATTTATTTATATATTACTATATTACTAATGATATATTACTCGTGTTTTTTGTGTGTGTTATTTAATTCTTTGTATTTAATAAAATTTAAATATTTCTTGTATATGGATCCCTGAATAATTTATTCTTTTCATTTAATTTCTTTTTCTTTTTTTTCTTGCTCATCACAAAATACATGCATGCAACACTAAAGGACACATACGGATATTCTCTTTGTAGCTGTGGTGTTATAAATAATGAAAAAAAATTAATAAAAAGGAACTACATCAATGTCTATTTCTACCAATGTTCATCATGTGTCTTATGTTGTTTAGGCCAAATAGCATTTTTTCTAAGATACAATTGATCGACAACTATGGACTGTTTCTTTTCCAAGCAAGAAAGTGTTTATTTTTGGAAGCTCACAGTACGATGGCTAAAGATAGATGGTCTCAGTTCCAAGTCATGAAACCTTGGAGATGAGAGAAGACTGGAAGTCAACAAGAAAGCTCTCTTTGTTGGGTTGCCTTCCTCCCCTGGGATCTTCTCATCATAGGATGCTTTCTTGAAACTGTCAGTCCTTTTGGCGATTGCAGTTGAAAAAAAAAGTCACATGATTGCAAGAGTAACATGAGGTGTTACTCAAACCTGCTTTATATAAAAACAGTAGAGTGCAACTGTCCGTTTCATGTGTTCGGTTTATCTCACAAGTGTCATGTGGCTTAAAAGAGTACATTTGGACTCTCCTTTTCGAATAAGTCCGGGTGTTCAGCAGCTGCTAAGTGGAGTGAAGTGGACCATTGGGCGAAATGAGGGCTTGATGTGCAGTGTCAAGCTGCTAAGAGTGTATTAACTCATTGGCTGCCATGACTGTAATACTCGAACCAGCATTGCTCTAAAATGATATTTTTTAATATTTCATATTCCATTTAGCACAAGACTGTTATTTGTCATGACCGTACCATTTATTTAGCAATTGGGGAAAAATACTTAGATAAAAAGAATATCCTGTATAAATATTGGAGTACAGAAATTGAAACAATGACATTTTGCTGCTCTCTTCGTCGCATTTTCCTCGTTCTGAATAATTCCCCTTCAATGGACTGAATTCTAAATCAGATGAAACCATGACCCTGCCGACGTCATCCTCCTGCTGGGGACGCTAGATCCCTATAATGGTAGGCGTGGCTGAACGGCAGATTAAAAGACTAATCTCTTGTCATCTGCGCTTTGCCAATTTTTTGTATATAGTCGAATCGTCTCAAAATATGATCCTAACTCACATAATAATGCTATTTAAGATTTTTTTTATCCTGTCGTAGGCACTTTAATTAAAGTGTTCATCCATATTGCCAATCAAAACAGCAATTTTTCATTTTCATAAAGAAAGAATAGACACTGAGTCACATTAGATGGGCACCAGTGTACTCAATGAAAAGTGTAGTTAAGAATACAGTTGAGGGTGTTTTACTGTAATTTACATGCAAGCGACTGACAACATCTGACAGCTTGTGTTCCACAGTAGCATGCCTGCAGCAATCATAACACACAAGCACGCACACAGACAGATGCGGCAGTGAGAGGATGCCCTTACCCCGTTTCCAAACACGGACACAAAAATGCCCACTGGTGACAAAAAGCACACATGCATGGAAAATGGGTTTTCGGTTCAAGCGCACACACAAACACCGCAAAATGTTCTCTGCTGACCTAAACACTAACTCCGGCACTGGCCCACATTTACAAGCTTTATTTTGACATTTCAAAGTTTACAAGTTTCCATCGTTTCTTTAATTGATTTAGCTGTAATTTTATTCTCAGTGTTGTTGTTGTTTTCCATAATGAACACTTTGTTTATTCGGTTTCTTCGTTGAGTTGTGTTAGTGGTGTGTGGTTTTTCTTTGCAACCAAAAACATAATCTTTTATAAATAGCTGTGTTCACAGTCCACTAACTTCTGGCAAATTTCCTAGTATGTCAAGAAAAGGATCAAGCTGCAAAAATTCTCTTTATTTCCATCTGAATGATGTTCCAGGATTTATCTTTGGGCAATCCCCAAAAATATGAGTGAAATCTCCCACCGTTCCACAATACTGCCATCACAAATTAGATATATTTTTGTATTTGTATAAAAAGGGTTCAACTTGACCTTTTCTTGCAATCTCCATTCTTAATTTTATATTAGTTTCAATTCCTGTTTTTCTCTTACCTCCATAACTTTAGTACAAGAACTTAATCCTTATTTAACTCATTTTACACTCATTAGACCATTTGGACTGAGGGATGCTGGCAGCGAACGATCCCTGCCAACCCTTCCAGCCAAAATGAATTGGATGTACAGCACCCTCAATGGGACTGAAACTTGAACGAGCAATGAGTTAAATATTATGATTTTAAAAATAGATTTTAAAAAATTATTTAAAAAAAAAAAGTTATTGGTGGCTACAACCAGAGTGTATTTTTGTTTTTGTCATTTAAGATTTATTAATTCATTTTATTTTATTTATTTATTTGTTTTTTAAACATTTAACAAATTATGAATATAAAACTGTATATAGTGGTATATGGCGGAACACACAGACAAGACTGAAAAAGCAGTTTCTGCTTTTGCACCCCTCTGTAAAAGAAACTGCTGTATTTGGAGCCAAAACAACTGTTGTGTTTGATAGAACATTATGTCTATATGCTGCAATAGCAGATTCATGGCGCATTAAGACCACAAGCTATTTTTAATTTGTCCCTTTTACCATGAAAACCCCCGTTTACAGACGTCGCGCAACCGCTTTTGTTTGAACCCACCCATAAAACCAAGGTAATTAATTATATTTATTATTCAAAATGTCTGTCATTTTTAGTTTACAATCATTAATTGATGTCTTATATAAGAATGAAAACAACTTTAAAAAATTATTCACTCGCATATTTTAAACTTTTAAACAAATTACTTCACAATGAAAAAAAATGGCGTCTGTAAAAAAGTCACGGATCTCTACCTCATAACTATCTCTTAATTGTATTTTTTTTTTTTTTTTGGTTACTGTCGCATTTTCTCCGATATTTTAGATGATAAATAATCGATCCGAACAAAGAGAAATTGCAACAAGAAGAAGACGTTTAAAAGGGTAAATATATGAAAAAGAATTTCTCGACCACTCTTGATGTCTGCGATTTCTGGATCCCGACCCTTGTTATATTGCCATGTTTCACCCTTAAATCCCAAAAAATCCAACAACGACCATTCACAGACTTGTCTTGACACCCGGTGATACATGCGACATGGAGTTTTTAGATCGAAACACGGTAAGTACACCATAATATCTCGTTAAAGTCATGGCGTCTGTAATTCTGCTCTCACGTGCTCTCACCTCATCATAGGGTTTTGCTGTTTGAATTTTTTTTTTTTAAATGCCCCCCTGTTTAAAAAATTTTCTTCCCCCAGAAAATTGAGATTTTAAGCTTTCCAATGATGTATCACACATGCATATCGGACAATTTTGAAATTTGGCCAAATTGAGGGTCTCAGAGCGGAACTTCAAGTCACCTGAGTGTTTTCCGCCATATATAATTCAGACCGGACATGATATTTTGGGTCATGTAAGTCACACATGTAAATCAAATGTTAATCGTGTGGCCTATTTGACCCAAAATGTGATACCCAGGTCTTTAAGGGATTTTTTAAAATTCCTAATTAACCAAAAATAGTTACAATGTGATATAACGGGTTAAGTTTTTCAAGCCAAGTTTGTCTATCGGTAAACGTTTGCAGAAATTTTCACAGATAAGTATATCTAACCCATTCATTTCCATTGAGAAGTATGCAAAAGTACCTTATGTCATACTGGCTTGTGTTCCAATTGGGTTTATGTGTATCACTTTGTTGCTCTTCTTATATTTAAAACTAAATTGAGTTAATTGGTTATACAGTGGTACCTCGACATACAATCGCTTCGATACATGATCATTGCGACATCCGACATAAAATTTGACTCGCCATTTGTTTCTACATCCAATGACATGCTCGAAATACGACGATTTATGACAGCGCCGCAGTTTCTTTGATTTCCCGCGAGAAGGACGCACGACGGATTTTCTTGTGAGAGAAATCAACATGGCTTCCAAGAATGTTAGTGCAGGCGGTGAAAAAAGGTGACACTTGCCATTGAAATGTAGATGGGAATATTGGGAAAATGTGAGCATGGTGTGCTAGCCTGTGAACTGGCTCAACAATACAGCTGTAGAATGTCTACGATCTCGACGGTCCTCCTCCGACCTCTGTTCGCCAGTCTTTATAAGTTAAGGTGGCAATTATTATTGTGGCAACATTGCCAAAAAATCGCCAGCTTCGTCAGGTTTTTAATCATTTATTTCAGAACTTGTGCAACACAACATGCCTACTGTCCGCTTTAGCTGAACAAAGTGAAAGTAAAAAGTCCTCCCTCACTCTGTCAAGTCAGCCACACGGTGCGTTCAGGTACACCACGCAAAACACGTCCGCCGCATTAGAACCCAATTCGTTTCATGACTACAGGTACAGCGATTCCTATTTATTTCGCACTTCAAACATTCCCTCCTCAGTCCATGGCAGATTTTTTTTCAATCCAAAAAAAATATTAATAATTAGGGCTGTCAAAATTATTGCGTTAACGGGCGGTAATTAATGTTTTTAATTAATCACGTTAAAATATTTGACGCAATTAACGCACATGTCCCGCTCAGACAGATTTAAATGTCAGTAGAGTGAAATGCCCACTTGTTAATTGTGTTTTATGGAGTTTTGCCGCCCTCTGCTGGCGCTTGGGTGCGACTGATTTTATAGGCTTCAGCACCCATGAGCATTGTGTATGTAATTATTGACATCAACAATGGCGGGCTACTAGTTTATTTTTTGATTGAAAATTTTACAAATTTTATTAAAACGAAAACATTAAGAGGGGTTTTAATATAAAATTTCTATAACTTGTACTAACATTTATCTTTTAAGAACTACAAGTCACACTTGTCACACAGACTACAAGTGGATCGCTTTAACAGAATGTTAATAATGTTAATGCCATCTTGTTGATTTATTATTATAATAAACAAATAGAGTCCTTATGTACCTTATGTTGAATGTATATATCCATCTTGTGTCTTATCTTTCCATTCCAACAATTTATTTTACAGAATATATAGTGTATATAATTTACAGAAAAATATGGCATATTTTATAGATGGTTTGAATTGCGATTAATTGCGATTAATTACGATTAATTAATTTTTAAGCTATAATTAACTCGATTAAAAATTTGAATCGTTTGACAGCCCTAATAATAATACAAATGAGCTGTCCCGAGCCGATCGCGCAGTCTCCCTCTCTTTGTTCATCAGGCAGGCAGTTCGCATTCACTGGAATTGTTTATTAAAGTTAACGATGATTGACAGATGATTGTGTCTGATCTTGCGAGAGTCACGAACTTCTGAAGCGCCGCATGCGTCAATCATCGTTTTTGCTTGTTAAACAGTTGCTGTGGCAACTCATTGTGTGTAAGTGAGCAGCTCCGAGCGGATTTGAGTAGACTCACTCAGTGATGCATTTAATAAATCCAAGCGTTTTTCTGCTACTACTTTATTCTTGTTTAAAAATAATTCGGTGGGATCGTAATTATTACATTTGAAGTGCTCAAAAAACAACAACATTAAAATATATATATATATTTCTTTTTTTTTTTTTTTAACTATGTCTTACATGTATCTCTCTTCAATGCCAAATCTGAATTAATACATTGAACACACACACGAAAAAAAATGGGGTGGTGGTTTTTCACTTATCGTGGCGAGGGCTCACTGTATTATTATTAGATTATTACTATTATTATATTATTATTCCAATTTTTATTCATAATTTATTTGTTTTGCTCTGTGTAATTGCTATTTGCAATTGTACCAGCAGCATTTAATAAGGTTTTAGTGTGGGTTTTAGGCTGTGGAACGAATTAATGGAATTATAATGTATCTCATGGGAAAATCCTGCTCGCCATATGACCATTTCGACTTACAAACAAGGTCCTGCAACGAATTAACTTTGTATGTCGAGGTACCACTGTATTTTGTATGCAGAGTTTATATTCATTTAACATAATCGCAAAAAGTCACAATGCTTTAAAATGGCTGTCTTTTATGGGGGCTGATGATGATTTCTATCACGTAATGATAGTGGTGGATGGAATTCCCACTGAAGGTCCATGTATCAAAATTGATGGTCGGCCAATGGAAAAAGCGTATGTGCCATGTGTCGAAATAGCGCACATACCAAATATAGCATCTTTAGCATTGGTGCATTTACTGCTAGTAAGAGAGCACTGGGAGCCATTTCATTTACATGCAAATTGACACCCACCAGTCCACCACACACTTGCCTGGCATGCCTGCAGCATGTGTTTGAGCTCTGCTGGCCCTCACTGAAGCTACTATTATCTCCTGCTGCTTTTCCTGTTCCCTCAAAAGTGGACATGGAGGGTTTTTAAGTCCATTTTCTGTTGTTGTAGTGTTTTTCTTCCAACAAACAGTGAGAGGACCATCAAAGAGACCCCTTGCCGCCCGTGTGTTTGTCAGCTCAAGATGGGCTGATGCCACTGAGCTTCCTTTTGAGGCGTCTCCCCTCTTTGTGTGGAGGAGAGAAAGAGAAACGAGAGGTGAGCGTCAATTTAAGAAGGAACAGCAGAGAGTGGAATATTTGAAATATTATTTTCTTATTGATATTTCATATCAATACTAAGCAGGAGCCTTAATTGACATTGGGTGGCATGTTGTGATAGTTATAGCAGATATGTAGCACACTCTGCTGGTGAAAAGGTAAAGTGCATAAACGTAACCAGGAATACAGGCGTAAACTCATTGTGTTGCATTGACGGCAGTAGACGTTCAGTACATTTTGCAAGCTGCCAGTTCCGTCAAAACGTATTGGACGTCTATTGCTGTCAATTTGAGTGTCCAAAAAAGTTGGATGTATTATTTTATTTTTATTTTATTTTCATCTTATAATGTTATTTATTATTCATTTCATTATAATTGATTGTTGCTTTTTTTTTTTTTTTTTTGTATTCATTTAACTTATTGGCTGCCATTGATTGCTCTAGACCTCCAATCAAGGACGAAGGTTTGCTTAGGGACGGTAGGGACATAACACTACCAACTTTTTAGGATGCTCAAATTGTCCCCTCCAACTTTTAAGCAACCTTATTTGCATTATATAATGATTTCAGTATATAGGTAATTTAGATTGTATTCACATATGTTGTAAGGATAGAATTGACCCGACCATTATTAAGTGAATTATTTTCATCATGTTCAGACTTACATTTACCCCTTTTCACCGCTGAGTGCACCAGTCCATTTTTCCCCTCAAATGCACGTTTAATTGGCTGATGACTTGACCCAGACAAACGCACTCACAGCCCCAGCCCCATGCCGCCTCCTCCGCCCCCTTCAATATTAGGTTTTTTTTTTTTTTCAGCCAGCAGAAAGCTGAAGCCACTGTAGGTAATGTAAAAAGACATCAATGTTGTGGAGTTGGGGAACACACCACTAATTTTGCTACTGAAAGTCCGACCTGTATCAGCGTTAGCATAACATTCAACTGTGTGAATTTGCAAACCTGCAAAACTTGAGTAAGAAGCTGCTTAGAGAGACGTGTCCTCCTGTATGTATTTTCTACTGTCAACGTTAATTAAACAGTGAGAAATGTAGTCAACCGAGGTTTATCCCTTTCTCCCCAATTTCTATTTTCATTTTATTTATTTGGTTTTAAGGCAGCCTAAAGGAGATTTCATTTTTTTTGTTGAGTTTTGAGTGCTTCTGGACTAAAATATTAGTGCCTTACCTGAAGGAAGGCTGAGTTTTTAATTATTTTTGTTATTCCTTAACTAAGAGGTTTTCCAGTTATATTAAATTGATATATTTATGTATTATATATACAGTATGTTATATACATTTCTCAACAGTGTTGAGTGGTCTTAAGGCAGTTTTTTATTTTTTGCATTCCTGGATAGCTAAGATATTAGTAACACGTTTGTATTTATTGTGCATTTTAATATAATGTATGTTCAAGTATTGAAATATGAATTTGCTAATTAAATTCAGACATTTATTCTGGAAGTTTTCAAACTGTTTCTTTAGTAGCTTTTGAAAACAAAGGTTTGAATGGAACACTGTATCTTCTGAACCAATACATATGAAAGTTTAAGTATAGTCACTACTAGAGATGTCCCGATCGATCGATCGGATCCGATCACGTCATTTTCAAAGTATCGGAATCGGCAAAAAAATATCGGCCATGCCTTTTTTTAATATTTTTTTTTTTTTTTTTTAATTAAATTGTTTTCTAATTGTATTTAACGTTACAGACATAATAATATGTTACACTCATCCAAGGTCTTTAGTTTCAGCTTAGTATAGGGTTATCATTAAAATCCCGAAAACGGCGGCAATTATTTGATTAATAAATGAGGGACGTTAAAGTAATTTAAACTAGTAATATTTCCGCTGTACGACCCTTATGCTCGTAGTCGCACTCAATTTGTTGTGACGCCGTTTTACCTACAAAGAGAGATAAAATTAGCGTTTATTTAGCAGGGTTAATTTTGGGAGTATTTGAAACCATCACACATTTAATTATAACCTTGCAAACTCTCTCCCTATGATTTCAAATGTCATGGGAAGCAACGTGGGATGCAAGGTTACATCAAATCACTATCTTTTCTTCGAAACATATTTCCCAAAGCACAGATGGTATATCCATTGTTAGCATGACTCACAGTCATGGCTTTACTTCCAATCATGGTTCCACTTTCCCATCATGCCTTGGGGCACGCTGCAGTATCTGAACTGAAAGTTCAACAAATACACTGGATGGCAGTATTTAGTCACAATACACAAAGTCCCAAGTCTTTCTATCCGTGGATCCCTCTCACAGAAAGAATGTTAATCATGTAAACGCCATCTTGAGGATTTATTGTCATAATAAACAAATACAGTACTTATGTACTGTATGTTGAATGTATATATTCGTCCGAGTTTTATTCATTTTTTTCTTAATGCATTGCCAAAATGTATATGATCTGGGAAAATTATCGGGAATGATCGGAATTGAATCGGGAGCCAAAAAAAAGCAATCAGATCGGGAAATATCGGGATCGGCAGATACTCAAACTAAAACGATCGGGGTCGGATCGGGAGCAAAAAAACATGATCGGAACAACCCTAGTCAATACAGATGTATTTTGGCATTGATAATTAAGCCTATCAATTAATTAGGTTCATATTCCTGAGAAATGTAGCCCTGACCCCCGTTCACCCAATCTGTTTGGTCTTATTAATGTCCCATCCCCAGCAAAAAGTGTACATGCAGGTTATGCTGTTATATCGTCCCTAACAATGATGACACCAAACCCTGCCCTTGCCTCCAATCCATTTTGACTCAGATATACTGGCAGTGAATAATCGATCCCAGTCAAAATGGATTGGACGTCTCGCACCGTCAACAGCGCTGAAAGATGAGCATTGACATCCGCCAGTCCTCCCAAAGGACGTCTATCGTAAAGTACAATGACATTTTAAAAATATAAAAAATTTAAAAATCGAATTTAGAGTGTTATTGGGGGCCATAACCAGTTTATATCTATTTTTGTTCATTTAAATTTAATTCATTTTGTTCTTATTACCGTCCATCCATTTTCAAAAACGCTAATCCTTGTCAGGGATGCTATATGATGTCTGCCTCTGTCAACGGCAGCCAACGAGTTAAAGTGTAGAGGAAAAAAAATATTGCAAGAACTCAATTGTGGTTGGCTTTAGCTCTCTCCCACACATCTTAATCCTCTCCTGTGCTTACACAAACGCTAGCATCAGCAAAGACTTGATGGCAGCACGGTTCCTCACCTCATAGATTCAGATGGTTAGAGGGCTCGGGGAGTGTAATACGGGATGAGATGACTAATGAAGGGGTTAAGGGGTCTTATATACAATATATGTGCTCGACCTGAACTGATGGCTTCCAAAATGCTGAGGTCACACAAGGTCTGAAAGATGTATTCAGCCTTGATAGAAGGAAAAACGTGTTCTGACCCAGCACGATTGAGTGTGATGAAACTCCTCTCAAGGCTCCAGTCCTCATTGGGAGAAAAAAATGATCCGAGTTCTCCTGTTGGAAAGGCCCGTGAGAACACATTTACTAGAATATATGGAAAAGCTTCACTTAAACTCATTCCACAAGGTACTTTATTGTCTGCAGTGGTGAGTTGAATAAGTTGTATCTCATAACGTTTATGCATGAACAGAGGTGGGTGGAGTAGCAAAAAATTTGACTCAAGTAAGAGTAGCGTTAAGTCAAAATAATATTACCCAAGTAACAGTAGTCATCCTAAAACTGTATTCAAGTACAAGTTAAAAAAAAATTTTTTTTTAAGTATTTGGTGAAAATAATACTTAAGTAACGAGTAACATTGTGAGTAACTGCGTACGATGTTTGATTTTTTTTTTTTTTTTTTTTTTCAAACAATGGTATTTTTTTTCCTCAGAACAAAGTTATCTCTTTGAACGGTTATTATTATACTGTACCACAACCTAAACATAACTACATTAAGTCAAAGAACTACAAAAACAAATAAAAAAATACAAATAAATCTGTGAAGTTTGGAGAGAGAAAAAAAATCTACAGGAATGAAGCAGAATTCATCCAATGAGCATGAGTGCCCTCTGTGCCCCCTGTGAGTAACTGCTCACGATGTCGGATTTTTATTTTTTTTTTTTAAACAATGGCATTTGATGTCTTTCTACAGTAATACCACACCCACAGGGAGCGCATTCTACACCCTTACTATACTACATATAACCTATAATATAACTACATTAAGCCAAAAGGGGGGTCATTGAATTCCAGCGAGAGAAAAAAAAATACAGAAATGAAGCATCATTTGTCCAAAGAGCATGAGTGTCCTCTAGTGGAAAAAGCATACTTTTAATTTCATAATAGGAAATTTCATATCTACGGTTTTTCGTGGTCAATCCGGGAAGCTGGGAGAGAGGTTAAAATACTTACTAAAATATGTCAAATACTTATTTTTTTTTACGGTTCTTTAAAGGTGCCACGTGATTAAAAAGGGCGGCGTGATCATAGAACGGCAAACTTGAGTTTGATTGGTATAATGGAGTCATGTGATTATTGTTGCGACATGTCATCGGTGAAACTGGTAGAGCCATTGTTGGTAATATCTCTGGCAAAAATAAGTAAAATCTAATATGTAGAATAAAGAGGAAAAATGTAGTGCAGGCCAAAGTAGATGAGTAAGAGTAGTGTTTCTTCTTCACAAATCTCAAGTAAAATTAAAAAGTATGGCGTACTAAAACAACTCTAAAAAGAACATTTTTCTCAAAAAGTTACTCAAGTAAATGTAACGGAGTGAATGTACTATCCACCTCAGTGCATGAATTATATATATATATATATATTTAGTTCTTAGATGTGATTTTTGCGACAGGCAGTAAAAAATAGACATATATAATTTGAATAAAATGAATTCATTGAAGGATCCATTTTAGAGGGGGAAATCAGTTACTTAAAGGGCAGATGAAGAGTTTAATTCTTGAGCATTTTACCCGGTTAAATTGTATAGAATGCATTATTCACTGTGTCAAAACTCATTTTGCAAAAAAAATACATTGGAATTGACCGTGTAGTTTTTGAGTTACTGCAATAGCAACACCTTAGCAACGAGTGAGGCGTCTCGCTGCCGGCTGCTACCTAATGACATAATTTACAGAACACCTCACCAGCACTCCAACACAGAAGTAGAGTGTTGGGAATAACGGCGTTATAAATAACGGCATTACATAACGGCGTTATTTTTTCAGTAGCGGGGTAATGTAACTAATTCTTTTTTCTGCCGTTACAACGCTGTTACCATTACTGACGGTCAAAAGCGGTGTGTTACTTACTTTGAATAAATTGAAGAAGCTACCAGCCGTAGCGAGTCTACTCTGCTCTGTTTATTTGTCATCCAAGACTTGGGGTGTGTTCAGGTTCATGGCAATGAAAATAGTAAACACACATAGACCACCTTTGCAAGAACGATGGAGTTGTCGTTTGATACAGTCATAATGTGCAGGTCCTGCACCCATCCGCAACAAAAGTGTTCGTAGCTTTGAAGTGATTTGTAATTTCGGAATCGATGATGAGCAGGGGTGAAAGTGGGCGGGAACGGTCAGGAACGCAGTTCCGGTATAAGAATCAGGGCTGGAACGCAGTTCCGGGTAAGATTCAGGGCAGGAATACAAAGCTGCCACACGTGCATTTCATCTCCAAGAAGAAAACAATCTACCAACATCAAATTTACATACACAAGTGTTAACAACAAGCATAATAAAGTGCTGTGTAGGGTAATCCGTTTCCACCGATATTTATTATTTATTTTATTCCACGGATGGCATGGAGGTTTCCCCAGCTGCTGCAGTTATCTGAGTCTGACGAATCCACAAGGCAAAGCAAAACACCTGGACTCATTTATCCGTTCAATTGGCTGACATACTGACATGTGATCACCAGAGACAGTTAGCTCTGATTGGTTCAGATGTGCAATTTTTCTGAAACAGCAAAAAAAAAAAAAAAAAAAAAAGAAAAAAAAAAATATGGCAATGCAACAGAAAATGGATCAAATCTTTAAGAGTAAGGAAAGAGCTAAGGTGGCTTATCTATCATATTTCTTTTTATTTTCTCTGATGAGGAGGTTCAGAACATCTTAGCTGTCAATGTGCACTTTGGGCTTATATTTGTTAATTTGTGTTAGGCTACCTATTCATTTCCTTATGATTAAAAAAAAAGTAAATGTTTGCGCGATCTTCAAAATATATTCCATTTCACTCTGCATAATATAAGTCATTTGTACGTATTTTTCTTAATGTAGGTTACTGATATCCTTATTATTAAAAAAAAAAAAAAAAAAGAAATGTTTACATTATCTTCAATTTTAATATACATCCTATGTTCTTAAGTAGTTAAAATTGAGATTTGTCATGTAATATGTGAGGAAATTAGGGGAAAATAAAAATTAGGAGATGGAGGTTGGGGTTATTGCTGTGTTTGTTAACGTTTATTTTGCAAATCATTGAAAAAATACAATTTAGAATGAAAATCAATGTTGTATGTGTTATATAAATAACTGACCAAAACAGTTTCCTTTGCATTTGCATTTGCAGTAGTTTTGACACACCCCCCACACCCCCACACCCCAAAAAAAGATACAATTTCTGGCTCCGTGGCGACCTTCACGTCGGGGAGTTCCGGCAATAAATTCTAACCACTTTCACCCCTGCTGTTGAGTTTAGTAACATACACCAAACAATAAATACAGCAGAATGTCCATTTCGTGTAATTGCGGAAGCCCGTCGACATCTCTACTCCATTTGTCTTCGGGTTGCTCGTAAGGGTCAACATTGTTCACATCCTTAAGTTTGATCACATATCTGTTCTTCGCCTTAGTAATGAGTTTGTCTCTTTATCGAACTGGCAAGTTAAAGTTTAATGTCCCGCGAGCCAGACCTGCTTCCAATATGGCTGCGTTGTTGTCAAATCTCACGTGATCCCCCATTCTGTGGCGTAAACGCTCGAGCCTATAGCGCACGGTGTTTTCACCCACAAACCGGAACAGCGCGTGCAGCAAACACACACACGCAAAACAGATGCAGAGGGATATGATGGCAGAGCATTCAGAGGAAAATTTGTCCATTACGAAGTGGAGGTATAAACACTATTTCAAGTTGGTCGAAATTAAAGGAAAGAACCTGCATCTAAAGTGTAATTTATGTCCCGGGGCAAAGCTTTTGTCGACATCTGTGGTAAGCAGTGTTGTTAATCTTACTGAAAAAAAGTAATCAATTATAGTTACAAATTACTTCTCCCAAAAAGTAATTGCGTTAGTAACTCAATTACCTGAATGTAAGAGTAATTAGTTACTTGGCAAAGTAATTGGTGATAATTACTTTTTTTTTTTTCCCTCAAAAAAAAAACAAAAAAACATTGGCCACACTATGTGAAGTTTTTTGTGAAGGTTTTTGGTACAGTTGGCCCGAGCCCAATTCTTTACCCTAATTTACCCTTTACCCTGAATCAACTGTTAAAAGTTGTTAAAATTGCTCCCATTATTGCATTAGTTCCCTTCTCTCTACTTTCGACATATGAAAGTTTTAAAACTGTTTCATCATTTAAAGATAGATTCAAGTCAAGTTTTGCTGATTTAGAAGTATTTTAGATAAAAAGTTACTTAGGTTCGCTAGGAAGGTTCTCTACAACAGAGCCGTCCTAAAAAGTCTACTGCTTTAAGATGGCGGCTGTCTACTAACGCATTTAGTGCCATGTCTGTCATTTTGCATCTAGTTATATCTATATACAGTACATGTGATATCTACCATGTCTACCATATCTACCATAGCATGCAGGCATAGTTTGTAGGCTATCGGCTACAACATGTATTATTGGAGCTACCTAGCATCGCGTTTGCTCGGCGTCACAACTTTCTTGCCTCCTCCGCACTCCTGCTCTGCTCTGTCGTCTCGCTGAGTCCGTCTCCCTCAGACTTTTCGACCAATATAGTAACGCATAGTAACGCATGCCTTTCCGTCCTCAGTAACGGTAACGGCGTTGCCAAGATGAGAAAAGTAATTAATTAGATTACCCACTACTGAAAAAAATAACGCCGTTATATTGTAACGCCGTTATTAACAACACTGGTGGTAAGCAATTCAAATCTGTCTATTTTTGTTGCACTTCAAGTGTAGGGTAAATCTGTTGCTGGTGAGGTGCAATAAATATTACAAGGTTCTATAACACAACTACCTGTCTGTCCTTCTCTATTCAACTGACTCGAATACTGCTCAGAAAATTTCAAATTCTTTGACATACAACAACTTTTTAAAGTAACGGAAATAGTTACTTTCCCTGGTCACTAGTTACTTTTACTATAGAGTAATTCAGTTACTCAGTTACTTTTTGGAAGAAGTAGTGAGTAACTATAACTAATTACTTTTTAAAATCACGTGCCCAACACTGCAGAAGTATAGCACTATGCTATCCTCGCCATATATTGCAAAGATTTTCTGGGTTTTACTCTTGAGATTCATCATACCATCTCGATGTGTACCAATTAATTGCATATCACAAAGGCTCAAGACTCTATCAGTGTCCGAAAAAACCTTCTCGCCAGCTCCTTGATCTCTTCTTTGTTTTCTACATTACAGTGATGACAGCTTTGAAAGCCTAGGAGTATACAACGTAGGTTTTTCAAAGACGTAAGTATACCCTTACTGGGTTTTTTAGTTCTAAAATTGGATGCAGTTCTGTTGATATAGGAGGGCAAATCCTACTGGCTTTTCATTGAAGTGCGACCTGTATTTTTTTGTTGTTGTTTCTGGCTTGTCGTAAGTCGATAGGACAGCTGACAGGTCATCCATTCATTTGAATTTGATACATTTATTACTAGATCTATACAACTACTTATCTTTTTTTGCAATTACTGACAATAATATCACAGAACGACTGGGGAAAGAAAGGTTCAGAGAGAAATCATGATGCTTGACATAGGCTTACCACTCCTACTTTTGTGAAATGTCAAGCCACCAATCGGCGTCATCACCACCGTCTGCTGTGCCGAGTAAATCGTCGACATCTGACGCCTCAGGTTCAAACGTGTAAGGATAATTGTAGCTAATCTTTCCTGGGAGCCCACATCATCGCTAACGTCACGAAAAAGTGTTTCTAAAAGGTTACTTTCGCTGGACATATCACTATTGCTGGTGCTGCTATGGATAATGTTCGTCACATCTTCTGTTGCCTTCTGTAAATGACGTCACTTCCTGATTTGGAATGGCAGTATTGACGGAGTGCTAAAAACTGTTTTTAAAAAAACGCAAATTCTACTCGCAGTTACGCGTGAGAAATGACAGTCTTTTCGACAAAGTCGTCCAAACTTTAAAGTCGTCAAAATACACCGAAATCCGACAAACTCTTCATCTGCCGTTCAAATCGCAATTTTAATAAAAACTGAAGGAATCTGACTTTTTAGCCAGACTGCAGGAATCACGCCAGCCGAACCGCCGGAAACCGGACTACCGCAATTCCAACGACCCGGGCCAGTGGAAACTCGACAACCCAGCCAAAAGGCCAAACTCCGCGGGTTCACCTTAGTCTTAACGCCTTGTACTGACTCCATTTCAAAAGCTGAAAAAGGCTTTGAAACACAAGTTGACAATTTATTCCAAGTCGGCAGCAGTCATACAGCACAGAGAGACCCAGGCGAGGAGGCAAACTGGATCCAGGGTCACCATATCACAAGTTAATCAAACATTCCCGAGAAAAATGACCAAAATTAGTTAAACATTGGTCTTTTAAAGGCTCTGGTGAGATGGGCTGTGGTCCAGAAGAAGGGTGTGTTTGGGCGTTGTTTAGGATTCTTGTCTGTTGTGGGTTGGACAGGAGAATTCGGGCGTTACTGTTGTTAGGGCAATGAGAGTAAAGGATTTTGCCATCCTCAGAGCCACGTGAGTGCTGAATATTCACTTTTCAGTCACGGGTTCCTCCGTATCAGATGTTCCTTGTGGCAAGACAAGATGTCCTGCCATTTGTTTTGGACTGTTTAGAAGAGCTGATTGTGGGATTTGGTGGTGCAGACGTGGGCTTGTAAATATCTTGCCTATCAACTGCTTTTCAGCGTCAATCTTGCTGAGTCAGCTGCATGACCCGCACGTTGGGCTTCTGTGGTCAGAAAGCGTCGTGTATCTGTTCTGCCCTTGTATGCCCGTTGTTTTGCTGCTGCAAATTCTAATAATTTCAAGTCCAACTGTTCACAATATCAAATATATTCTGCTTGTTTTTCTTAAACTATGATATAAATGCTATCTATTTTATATTGGTTGTGTTAGAGCAATACAAACAGTCAACAGTAAATACGAGAAAAGATACCATTCCCTTCAAAACGCAAGTGGAAGCATTTTAAATTGGCCCTAGCATCCTTTGATTTTTCTAAAAGCAGGCCTCGGAGCAAAAGGTTTGGACACCCCTGCTGTAAAGGGAGAACTTACAAGCATGGTCACATATTAACTCCTGTTTGTGAGGTGTCTGACATGAGAAAGTGCCATCGTGGCCAAGAAGACAAGCAGATGGTAGCACATCTTTGCTCAATGACACAATGTGTGTTTTGGCTAACTAAGTGGCTTAATGAACTTATGAGAGGAAGTAACGCAGCCAAACAGTGGAGCGCAAGGTGTTGGCCCCACTCACTGTTGGCACCTCGGCAAGAACCATTGTATATGGAGCACCTTGGGATTATGCCAACTACTTACACGTCAACTGCATCATTTACCATCTGGTCAGTAACACTGAAAAAAACTCCAGTCCAAGTCAAGAGTTTATATGCCAAAAAAAGCCAAAATAAAATTTAAGTGAACATTTGATAAGACACATGACAAATGCTTCCAGAATAACACTGCTCATGATTACGCTTTGTCCTTGTCTGGCCACGGGGGAGGTGCAAGTCCAAATCCCTGTAATCCTTGACAGCAAAAATTACACTGTTTGACTTGACGGCTGGTGACACTCACACAACCTGCTGTTTCTCTACTCCCACTTTGATGTACACTAAGCGCACTTTAGGACACATGACATGGATGCCAAAATGTTATTGTCACACATATTTGGATGTGTAGATTGTATTGGACGGTGAGGGGGAATTTTGCTGCAATCTGCGTTATAAAAGTTTGGGCTTCTAGATTAGTTTTTGTTTTGGAATGCTTCTTGAATTCAGTTTGTTTTAATTCGTTTTACAGCAAGTTTGTAAAACAAAAAAATTCTTTCAAAATTTTGCTTTTAGCACTTCATGTATTGTTATTTTTTTATTTCATTTTTATAAGACGTTTATAGTTGCTTTAGTTTTCTTTTTATTTTAATTCTTATTTTGGTTGGGTTTTTTATTATTAGGATGACGCAATTACCACCCAATGAGGGGTGAGAGGGACATTTTTTGGGTTTAATATTACCATGTACAACTTCTTAAAGAAAATGTGTGTGTGTGAACACAGTTACACAAATAACAAACTGATATATCTATTCCCACAATTTTCTAAAATAAAAAGAGAAAAAAAATTTTTTTTAAAGGAGAATTCCTGGAAAAACTATTTAACTCTCTACCGATAAACACAATGTAATTACCCAGAGCCAGTATGGTTTTAGAGCAAAGACAACCACACCCATGGCATCACCGATGCAATAAAGGAAGTCACAAATGCAATGGATTAAAAAAAACATGCAGTTGGAATTTTAATCGATCCTAAAGAAAGAAAGATTCAGGGCTGGAATGCTGTACACAGTGCTTTGATTCCGAAAATATTACGGCAACTCTCAAAACACTATGTAAAAAAAAAAAAAAAAAAAAAAAAAAAAACAATGCTAAGCTGCCACACATGCATTTTCATCTCCAAGAAGAAAACAATCTACCAACATCAGATTTACATACACAAGTGTTAACAACAAGCATAATAAAGTGCTTGTGTAGCGTAAGCCGTTTCCACCAATATTTATTATTTATTTTATTCCCCGGACGGCATGGACGTTTCCCAAGCTGCTGCAGTTATTTCAGTCTGACGATGGTGAGTCACGTCAAAACACCTGGACTCATTTATCAGTTCAATTGGCTGACATACTGACATGTGATCAGCAGAGATAGTTAGCTCTGATTGGTTCAAATGTGCATGTTTTCTGGAACAGCAAAAAAAAAAAAAAAAAAAAAAAGGTTGAATAGATGCGACAAAAAAAGGGCAATGCAACATAAAATGGATCAAATCCTTAAGAGCAACGAAAGAGATGAGGAGGCTTATTTATCATATTTAGTTTTATTTGCCCTGATGGGGAGGTTCAGAACATCTTAGCTGTTGATGTGCACTTATAATGACATATTTGTTCATATATGTTAGGCTACTTATTCATTTCCTTATGATTTAAAAGAGTAAATGTTTGCGCGATCTTCAGAATATATTCCATTTAACTCTGCATAATATAAGTCATTTGCACTTATTTTTCTAAATGTATGTTACTTATATCTTTGTTATTTAAAAAAAAAAAAAATGTTTACATTAACTTCAATTTTAATATTCATCCTATGTTCTTAAGTAATTAAAATTGAGATTTGGCATTTAGTATGTGAGGAAATGAGGGAAAATAAAAATTAGGAGATGGAGTTTGGGGTTATTGCTGTTTTTGTTAACTTTTATTTTGCAAATCATTGAAAAAAATACAATTTTGAATGAAAATAAGTTTTTTTATGTGTTATAGAAATAACTGCTAAAACCATTTTCTTTGCATTTCAATAGTTTAAGAGGTTTGACCCCCGCACACACACACACACACACAAATAAATAAAGAAAATAAATAAATAAATAAATAAATACAATTTCTGGCTCCTTGGCGACCCTCACGTCGGGGAGTTCTGGCAAGAAATTCGAGCCACTTTCACCCCTGATTCTGTAGTAGTGAAAATAAAAATGAACTGGTAACTATTGTAAATGAGGAATTAGGTAAAGGAAATAAATGGATGGAAATTATTAGATAATCATTTAACTTTAAATAAGACAAAAATAATTGTGTTTAGTAACCTTAAATATAACTTTACAGATAGTGATAGATGGGGTCCACATCGGTAATGTGAATGAAATAAAAGATTTTAGCCATTATTATAGATAGTAAATCATGTAGGTGTAGGTTAGCATACCAACTTTTCAGGATAATCAAATTGTCCCCACCAACTTTTAAGCAACCATATTTACATTATAGAATGAGTTCAGTTATTTAGGTAATTTAGATTGTCTTCCAATATGCTGTAAGGATAGCATTAACCCTACCATTATTAAGTGAATTATTTTCATTACGTTCAGACTTACATTTACCCTTTTTCACTTGATGAATGTCCCGGTCCATTTTTTTCCCCATTTGATTGGCTGATGACTTGCATTCATTTAAAATGTATTTATTTATTTTTGACTTTATTTCTTTTAAGTTTTTTTGTTTTTGTTTTTTTTTGCAGTCGATGCAGATATTTTTTCAGATAATATAATACATTGATCATAGTCGAGGCAAAAATGTTTCAATTTTGTTGAGTTTAGCTGTGCTTGTGGACAAAAGCAGTAGTTTTATCTGAAGGAAGTCTCCATTTTTATTTATTTTTGTTATGCCCTAACTAAGACATTTTTTTCAAGTTATATTTATTTATTTAGACAATGTTGAGTGGTCTTAAAGTGCCTGTGACAGCCGTTAGAGCTAGGCTACATGCTAGCCCGAACCAAGCGGCTCTTCCAAGTCTGTTCCTCGCCTTTCGAAAACGAAAAATCACAAAAAAACTAACCCAACTCATGTCACAGACAGTGGCGGGGGCGATTGCTTTCACCGATCAGCTAGCCCCCAGCAGTGAGCAAATTTCGGCTCGTCGTTGGCTGTATAGTAAAGATGATGTCACCCGTTAATGTCACATCCGCCTTTTTCCTCAACCCGAGACCGTGGCCAGAAGTCTCTCATTTTCGTAGCGCGGGATTTAAAAAATTTAATAAACATATCGATCGCTTCTGCACACATCCAAGTGGTCCATTTCATTCAGGAGCATAAAATACAGCATGTAATATGAAATAAACATGCTTTCTTTTGTCACAGGCACTTTATTTTTTGCATTCTTGATAGGTCAGAGATTATTAACAAGTGTTTATTTATTATGTATGTTAATATACTTTAAGATTTAAAAATTTATTTTGCATTGATCATTTAGGCTAACAATTAATTAGGTTCATATTCGTGAGAAATGTAGCCCAGATCCCTGTTCACCCAATTTGTTTGCTCTTATTAATGTCTTGTCCCCAGCAAAAAGTGTACATGCAGGTTATGCTGTTATATCATCCCTACCAATGTTGAGACCAAACCTACGCCCTTGTAGTAAATTATCATGGAAAGCCCATGTTAGATACATCAAAACTAAAAAAACTTCTCACTAATAAAGTGAAATCATACTGTGACGGTAGTGCACTCCGCACTTTATACTGTTCCCGGGTGCTCCCATATTTCAAATATTGTGTTGAAATGTGGGGAAACGGTTACAAATCTACCAATAATCTATTAGTCATATTGCGGAAACGAGCGGTACGGATGATACATAAGGTTGGATTTCTACATCACATTTATCCACTGTATTTACTGACTCAAAACTATTAAAAATCAAAGATCTTGTCAACTATTATACATCTATAATGTTATTTAAAGCATATAATAAACCACTGCCATGTAATATGCGAAACCTTTTTAAGATTTAAAAGAGTATGCATAGTTTGCGAGGTTCTGGATATTTTGTGTTACCCGGATTCCGAACATTTTTGTGTGTTTGAATGTGGAGTGAAACTTTGGAACAACTTAGGCAATCACTTCAAGCATTGTCAAAATATGGCGGAACACTCAGATGACTTGAAGTTCCGCTCTGAGACCCCCAATTTGGCCAACTTTCAAAATTGTCCTAAATGCATGTGTGATACATCACTGGAAAGCTTAAAATATCCAATTTCGGGGGGGGAGAAACATTTTGAACAGGAGGGTTTTTAAAAAAAAAAAAAAATCAACAGCAAAACCCCCTATCTGGAGGCGAGAGCACGCAAGAGCAGAATTACAGACGCCATGACTTTAATGAAATATTATCGCGTATTTACCTTGTTTCGATCCAAAAACTCCATGTCGCATGTATCACTGAGTGTCAAGACACAGCTGTAAATGGCCACAGCTGGATTTTTGGGGGGGATTTTATGGGTGAAATATGGTAGTATAACAAGTGTCGCAATGCAGAAATCGCAGACATCAAGGAGTGGTTAAGAGTTTTTTTGTCATATATTTACCTTTTTAAACGTTTTTTTTTTTTTTTCAATTTTTCTTTCTTTGGATCCATTATTTATCATCTAACATATTAGAGAAAATGCGATAGTAACCAAAAAATACAATTAAGCGAAAGTTATGAGGTAGATATCCGTGACTTTTTTACAGACACCATTTTTTTATTGTGACGTAATTTGTTTATAAGTTTAAAATATGCGAGTGAATAATTCTTTAAAGTCGTTTTTTTTTTATTTTTTTTTTTAACAAAATATTAGACATCAATTAATGATTCTAAACTAAAAATGACAGACATTTTGAATTATAAATATAATTAATTACCTTCGTCTTATGGCTGGGTTGAAACAAAAGCGGTTGCGCGACGTCTGTTAAAGGGGGTTTCCAGGGTAAAAGGGTAAAATTAAAAATAGCTCGGAGGCTTAATACGCGATGAATCTGCTATGCCAGCATATAGACATCTTGTTCTTTCAAACACAACAGTTGTTTTGGCTCTTTTAAAGAGGAGTGCAAGAGCAGAAACTGCTTTTTCATTCATGTCTGTGTTTTCCGCCATATCTAAACATTTAAGTTGTTGCATAAAAATATGGTCTGGTAAAAGTATAATGATATTTACTGACAATGTGTGTTGCAGTTTTTGTACAATTGGTGTTTTTTAATTGTAAATATTATTAATGAGCCAACTCTGAATTGTTTGGTCCCGTTGGTTGCCTATTGGTTTAGTTGTTTTTATTTGTTTTCTTGTTGTTGTTGTTTTCTCTCTATCTCTCTCTCTCACGCTCTCTCTCACTTTCATTGTGTGGACAAAGTGCCTATGACAGCAAAAAGCATGTTTATTTCATATTTCACGTGGTATTTTATGCTCCTGAATGAAATGGACCGCTTGAATGTGTATGAAAGTGATCAATTTATATATTCAATTTTTTGAATGAAAATGAGTGACTTCCTGGATTGAGGAGGAATGCGAATGTGACGTCACCCGGCTAAGCATCTCACAATGCAGCATTGCTTTATAGCATGCAGATGGACTGCGGATTCAGGTGATTTTGCGGATTGATTTGTCTATTTTTCGCATCACGCCAGCCAAATGTGCTGCAGGGTTTTGTCACTGCAACAGGGACAGGCGTGTGAGACTTTTTTGGTTTCAAAAAGTTCCCGTTGACCGCGGAGATTGGCCAAAACAAGTCCGACAACTGTGGGACCATTGGACTTACGAGGAAGCGAGTAAATATCGTGTTTTGTATTATGTCAAATAATGGGATCATGGCACACGTTTCAATAAGGAGGTGGTTCGCATTTTGTGGCTGACAATTCTCCTTGTCCACCGAGAAGGCCACTTGGCCGACGACCGGCAGCTTGTCGCACACCCCCCTCGGTCCTCTTCGCGTGCCTGCTGGGAGCGCAGGATACTCGTCTTATGCTCGGGCAGTTCTCCATATCATCCAGACTTCCAGACCCATTTGCCCTCTTCGTGTGCCCGGCAATAGACTACTATCCTCGGGTTAGGCTCGGGCAGCAAAGCGCTCCTCAGACGTCGGCCGGTTTGTCCGGCGATCATTCACCAGCTGCTTCCATGGCAAACGAGCTGTAACTTGCTTGCCGCCGGGGGGGGTTGCCGATCGGTGAAGACATAAATCGACAACCCCCGCTACTGTGTGACATGATCCACAGTAGTTTTGGGTGACTTTTCGCTTCCAAAGGCGAGAATGAGACTTGGAAATGCCGCTTGGTTCGGGTTAGCATGGCAGCTAGCTGTCAAGCCTGCTGGTTTGTTTACGCTGTCCGAAGCCGGGCCAGGGAGATGACAAAAGCCGTACTAACTCCTGTGGCATAAAATACTGTTCGGGAGGTGCAAAAAGTCAACAGTTTTGACCATTATGGGGTAATTTTGCCATGTTGTACTGAATAAATCCATTTTGAGTACTTCATATTCCATTTAGCACAAGACTGTTATTTGTCATGACCATACCACTTATTTAGCATTTGGGGGAAAATACTTAGATAAAAAGAATATCCTGTAAAATATTGGAGTAGAGAGATTGAAAAAAATGACATTTTGCAGCTCTTTTTGTCGCATTTTCCTCGTTTTGAATAATTCCCCCTCAATGGGCTGAGTTGTAAATCAGATGAAATCATGACCCTGGCAATGTCATCCTCCAGCTGGGAACGCTAGAGCGTTATAACGACAGGCAGGGCTAAACGGCAAATTAAAAGACGAATTTCTCGTCTTCTGCGCTTTGCCAAATTGTTGTATATAGTCGAATTGTCTCAAAATATGATTCTAATTCACATAATAATGCTATTTAAAAAAAAAAAAAAAAAAAGAATGCTTTCACAGGCACTTTAAAGTCGAAGGACAGGAGTATTCCACGAAATAAGAATGCTGGACGATGAGATCAGGGGTGGGATTAAATTCGTTTTTCTTCTTCCCACTCCCTTTCGAATGCAAATAATTATCCTGAACTAATGTATTTGTTTCTTTTGTACATGCTCGAAATAAAAAAGCTTCATCATTAAAATGGAAAGCACCTTCTTTTACTCATAGGCTGCCATTGACGGAGATTGAAGTCCAATCCATTTTAACTGATAATGGTTGCCTCTCGCAGTTCAAATGGATTGGACTTTTAGCACTGTGAATGGTTACCAATTTGTTGAATTGCATTTTTTCGTCAAACACAGTCAAACCTTTTGGGCTTTTATATGACTTCTTTAATAATATTTCAGTGATGACAATTTATGCATGTCTTTATTACTATTTACATACATACAGGTCGGCGCTTCCTTAGATGAAGCACCAGTATTGAGTATTGGCTAAGATAGCGGAATGGAGGTCTTCCACTTTTGAAACCCTTGCGTCTTAAGGCCGTCGAGTGTTAGTGAGGTTGCAATATGGCCGCTTGTCAATCTTCCCCTTCAAAAGCAGCCTGCCTCCCGCCGGGCCGATAGTGGACCTCATCATCGGAGTCCTCGACTTGACGCTGGAGGCAGCTGTTGCACTTATTCTGTAGACGTCTCCTCAGCTGAAAGGTGCGCTCGGTGTTTGAAAAGGTGTACTCTTGTTCCTTCAGTTTGGCGTAGTAGTCAGAAAACTTGTTAAAAAGAATGGAGATGGGCATGCCGTTGAGGATGATGCCGAAAGAGATGCAGCCGAAGGCCACGCAGCGGCCCAGATAGGAGATAGGGACCACGTCGCCATAGCCCACGGTGGAGATGCTCACCTGGACAAAAAGGATACAATTTTTTTTTCAAAATTTCTTATCGGTTTGAGGTTCCCGGGTTACTAGTAGGTCAATGCTATTGAATATTTGGACTCTTTCAGTGCCATTGATGATGATAGATGTCCAATTATTCATCCTTCCGCTGTGAATTTAAATTTATCACCAGTAGACGTCCAATCCATTTGAACTGAGAGGGCTGGCAACGAATGAACCCAATGAGTTAATATATTTTCTTTTTCTTTTACTAACTACCACAACACATGCTCTGTGAATGCTAAACATATACATTGGCTTGCAGTGAAATTTAAATCATTTTACAGACTCTATTTGATCAATGTTATGCATAAAGCAGTGTGGAAAAAATAGTTTTTGAGAAAAAATAAGTCTAGTAAATTCTAAAATACTTTTGTGCTTTTCAGATTTCACATTTTCTTTGGAAAATCTAAAAATCTTCTCATACTATTACAACTTGTTTTCCTCGGAAGTACAAAATACAAATTTTTTAAACCTAACCCATTTACAGCACTTTTACATTCTTGTAGCATTAACCTCTCCGCTATTCCAACAGCTCAAAATATGCCATCTTTTTCTCTTGCACTGGTACTTAGTGTGAAAATCCTACCATTGATTCTCAGCTTGAACTTGTCTTTGGGGGTCAAATAGTCTCCTTCACACTAGATTACTGCAATGCACTTCTCTACGGGATCCCAAAGCTGCAGTACCGTATATTTAGAACATCGCTGTTCAGATCCTGATGAGACTGCAGAAATACAAGCGCCGCGTGCACTACATTGGCTCCCCATCTGTGCTCCGAATAAGTACAAGGTGTCTCTCCTACCTGACAAAGTTAAAGCTCGCCGTAAGTCTGAACATGTTAACTCTTTGACGGCAATAGAGATCCAAGTTATCTGTGAGCAATGGAACCAAAAATGATGCGTGTGAAAAAACACGCCAAAACTATTTCGAGGTTATAAAATGTAAAATAAGACTCAATCTAAACAAAAATACTTACTACTCGGTCCTTTTAACAGACAATTGCACGAGTCACTATGATCCCAGTCACAAGTAAGTCCTGAGTCTTACCTGTTGCTGGCAAGTCAAGTTGAGTCACAAGGTTGTGTCAAGTCAAGTCAAGTGGAGTCTCGAGGTCATGTCGAGTTCAGCCGAGTGTCAAGGTTCTAAAGCAGATATGTCCAAAGTCAGGCCCGGGGGCAAAATGCGGCCCGTGGTCAAATTTCATCCGGCCCCCAGCTTCTGTCATAAAATCAATAACTTCTGGCCCGCACACAGACCTGTTAAATTGGTCAGCAGTACTGCTACCAGCATATGAAGTATCTTACACTCTAAATTTACCCACTAAAAGGCAGTAGCACTCCAAGCAAAATTACCCCATGTGACCCTTTACTTCCAATTTTCTAAAGTGGCGACAATCAACAAAAAAAAGAAAGTTGACTGCGACGGTCAACGCCTCAAGGATAGGTGGAAATTTGACTATTTGTTAACTAAAATACGCAACAACTGTGTCAGCCTCATTTGCAGAGACAGTCGCCGTTTTAAAAGAGTTCAATGTGAGGCGATATTACCAAACGACACGCTGACATGTACGACAAAATTACAAGGAAGATACACAGCAAGAAATTGAAGCAACTTGAAGCTAACTTATTTCCACAGCAGTATTTCGCAAGAGCCCGAGAGTCGAAAGAGAACGCCACAAAGGCTAGCTGTGAGATTGTTGAAATTGCTACCGTATTGGCCCCAGTATAAGACTGTGTTTTTTGCATTGAAATAAGACTGAAAAAGTGGGAGTCGTCTTATATTCGGGGTCTAGACATTATACCCATTCACAATGCTAGATGGCGCCAGATATCATTGAAGCGAATGCTGAACTTGAGGAGTAATGTTATGTCATGACTGATCTCAGCTACTCTTAAGTTTAAGCAGTTTGCATTATTTTATTGCAGTGTTTTTTCTTATTCAGTTTTGTTTCAAGACTACAGCTACAGTTAGACCTCACTTTGATGGTTAATGCAGTTATTGCAATTTTGTTGTTTTATCACAATAGATTGGTTTATTTACATTTCAAAAACCAGAAGCCATTCATTTACGAATGTGATTGCACTTTAGTTTTTCATATTTAAATGTTCAGATATTAAGATTTGAATGAGGCAAAATAACATGCTTTTTCTCTCAAATATATTGTTATAATCATTGGTTTCAGATGTACTATCATTATTTTCTGTATAAAAATTAATTTGGTGTTCAAAAAGTCTTTTTTCAAACTTGAGTCTTGAAAAAGAGGCGTCTTATAATCAGGGCCGTCTTATATTCAGGCCAATACGGTAATTAAAAAAATAATAAAGCAAATGTGACACACAGAATGGCTTGCTAAAATTTGCTTAATTTATATTGTTCTACGTAAAGGACGTCAGCCAAGGTCGGCCCCCCACATTTTTATCGCACCAAATCTGGCCCCCTTTGCAAAAAGTTTGGACACCCCTGTTCTAAAGGCAAGTCGTGTCAAGTCAAAGGTTGTAAAGACAAGTCGCGTCAAGACAAAAGGTTGTCTCCCGGATGGTCTGGGTGAGGGCCAGGGCCCTGGGGTGGCACCCACGCGACATCTCCATTCGACTGCGGGACTATCACATGTTAGATGGGACTCAAGCATGACCAAGTGAAATTACACACACTCAAGTAGGATACCTAAATTTCAGGATTAGTGAAGAGACAGCATAGAATAGGATGCCAACATACTCACACTCGCAAGGGATTCACACAAATACTGTGTTCTAGACCACATGGATGATTTAGGTACACTTCACCCCTTCCAATAACTTAGCTCTCAGGAACCCCCCCCCTCCTTGGTTATCAGCCCCCCCAACCCCTCGGGGTCAACCAGAAATACAACTAGCTAACGATAGCACCAACCTATTCACAGTTAGTTAGTGTAGGCGATTAATATATTTCTTGTTGTTGTTTGTGCTTTTTCTGTCCCTCCCTCTTTTCTTTTGTTACCCCATAACCCCTTCCTGTTCGCTGCTTTCTCCTAATAAACGAGGTATGTTGAATGATCACAATAGATGTATGTCATACTCCTATGTAATACATTAAAACTGTTCAGATCAATCGGGCACTCAGAACTCCATTCTCCGATTCAAGCTGCTGAACAGGACAGGTTTAAAAAAAAAGGTTGTCTTGTCAAGTGGAGTTACCCATTAGTCAAGGCCTTCACTAAAATTAATCGCTTTGGGAACTGGCGCTGCTGAACTTGCCATGATGCGTCTGCTGTCTCAGTCTGCACTCAATTGATTGCCATGATATTCCGTGAGGGTGTGGCGAGAGCAGCCAAGGTGACCAAGCGGATCAGTGGGAGGTGGGAACCAATCTACGATCCAAGTTTTTCAAGTCAGCTTGTCAAGTCTATTAATTGAGGAACTCTTTAGGGGTGAGTTGCAAATTCCCTCAAATGTAATCACTGAGTCAGACTAGACTGTATTACCATGGATTACACACACACACACACACACTGCATAAATCAACAGCTGTCACCCGGGTCAAAAAAAAAAATCCCAAAATGCAAGAGGGGAAAGACTAAAAAATAAATATATCTACCATCTCATGCAAACATTGTATGTATACAAAAAAAAACAACTAACGTTTTGCAAAGCTATGAATAACGTCAGTCTTACCGCTGCCCACCACCAAGCATCTGGAATGCTGCTGAATGGCGTTCCAGGCTGGTCCACCTCCACTGAATGCATGAGAGCGGAGAAGGTGAAGATTCCCATGGCGATGAAGAGAAACAGACAACACACCTGAAAGATAAGCACACAATGACATTCATTTTAACTCGTTAACTGCCATAGACTTCCAATCCATATGATCGCTGCCACCCTCCCATTTCAAATGTATTGGAAGTCTCCCACAGGTGGGGAAGATTTACAGTATCTTGTTGCGGGATGCTTCGACAAAGTCATGCTGTTCCAAATCTAAACTCCCAAAAATTCACACAACGCAGGTTGTATTTTTTTTTTACCAAAAATGTTGACTGTTCTCTCCAAAGCCCATGTATTTTGGAAAAAGAAAACAGCCCCATTCATTTTGAAAGGCAGGTTCAACCTAACACATTGATATTGCTCATTTAATACCCCGTTGTCACTCAGGGATTTCCCAATAGCGTACCGCACAAATGCTATTTTTAGACCGTGACGTCGCCATCGTAACCTGGAAGTGGGTCAACATTGACACAACCTTGCATAAAACCCATGTTATTACTGCTTTTCTGTCAGTAATCTTTCAAAAAAGAACATGCCGAGTGAACACTGCTGCTATGGAACTTGTAGAAACGACTCTAGACATTACGACATATGAAAGATGCTTTCTTCATACGTTTCCCGAAGCCAAAAAAGAGGAAAAAATGTGAACAATGGATCAATTTGTGCGGACGTCCAAAAGACCAGTTTAACGCCAGTAAAGTGAAGTCATTCACCTTCATATCCGGTAAAAATTTTGTTGGGTGCCATGGTCCTACAGATGACGCCCAAGTGACTAAACTGAACCGAAGGTGGAGAGACGGACACAGGGGCCGGAAAGGTGGAGAATAGAGGAAGACCGAAGTGAACAGGGAGGACTGTTAATACAGAGGAGATTGCAAATACATATGTATATGGCGGAAAACACAGACAAGACTGAAAAAGCAGTTTCTGCTCTTGCACTCCTCTTTAAAAGAAACTGCTGTATTTTACGGCAAAACAACTGTTGTGTTTGATAGAGCGATATGTCTGTATGCTGCTATAGCAGATTCATTAAGCCCCCAAAATATTTTTAATTTGCCCGTTTTACCCTGAAAACCCCCATTTACAGACATCGCGCAACCGCTTTTGTTTCAACCCAGCCATAAAAATAAGGTAATTAATTAATATTTTTTATTCTTAATGTCTATCATTTTTAGCTTAGAACCATTAATTGATGTCTAATATTTCGTTTTTTAAAAATTACTCTAAAATATTATTCATTCGCATATTTTAAACTTTTAAACAAATTACGTCACAATGAAAAAAATGGCGTCTGTAAAAAAGTCCCGGATATTTACCTCATAACTATCGCTTAATTGTATTTTTTTGTTACTGTCGCATTTTCTCCGATATGTTAGATGATAAATAATTGATCCAAACAAAAAAAAATTGGGAAAAAAATGAAAATCTCGACCACTCCTTGATGTCTGCGATTTCTGCATCACGACCCTTGTTATATGACCATGTTTCACCCATAAAATCCCCCAAAAATCCAGCTGTGGCCATTCACAGCTGTGTCTTGACACTCAGTAATACATGCTACGTGGAGTTTTTGGATCGAAACAAGGTAAGTACGTGATAATATCTCGTTAAAGTTATGGCGTCTGTAATTCTGCTCTCGCGTACTCTCACCTCCAGATAGGGTTTTGCTGTTTTGCTGTTTGCGGTTTCGGCGTAATTTGTACAAGTGAGCACTGATTTTTAAATGTGTACGCCGTACATTTAAAATTTGTACGTTTTTCGTGCATTATGTTTTTTTTTTTCTACGTTCGGATTTTGTCACTGTTTCGGCAACGAGACAATGTGCATTACTATGCGTTACAACGTTGGTTGAACGACGCGAGAAAAGTCAGAGACGGAAAGAGAACAGCAGGAGTGGGAAAGAGGGAGTTGTGAAGCCGTTGCAAACGCGATGCTAGGCTAGGTGGCTACAATTATTGGAGCCCAATAATACCTGACTTGGAGCCAACAGCCTACAAACTACGCCCACATGATGTTACGCTTGATATCACATGTATATGAACTAGATGTGAAATGATACACTTGCCGGCGTTGGTAAACAGCCGCCATCTTAAAGCAGTGAACTTCTAAGAAAGGCTCTGTTGTACTGAACCTTCCGAGCGAACCTTGGTAACTTTTTATCTAAAATACTCCTAAATCGGCAAAATCTTGACTTGAGTCTATCTTTAAATGATGAAACAGTTTTAAAACTTTCACATGTCGAAAGTAGACGGAAGGGAATTAATGCAAAAACGGGAGCAATTTTAACAACTTTAACGGTTGATTTACAACATTACGGTAATTTTTTTTTTTTTTGAAAAAATGAAGAAAAAAAAACATGAAAGGTAACACCAGTTACTTTGCCAAGTAACTAATTACTCTTACGTTCAGGTAACTGAGTTACTAACTCAATTATTTTTTTGGGAGAAGTAATTTGTAACTGTAATTAATTCCTTTTTTTTTAAGATTAACAACACTGGTCATAAAGATGCAGTCTGCAGAATGAAAAGCTATGCTGTGACGAAAGCAAAGATTTTATTCTGCCAATTTGTCGCCGAACACAATTTGCATGCAACTATTGCTGATCACTTCTCAAAATTAGCAAAAGAAATGTTCCCTGACTCAGAGATTGCATCGGTACGTTCATTTTATCAATTGACCTTTTTCATTTATAATTGGACACACTAACAAACTACCTTCAAGTCAAGCTGAATTGCGAGCTGAAGTGCCATAAAGTGCCGCCATCAAAAGACATGATAGAAATTGCCAAAAGTGCTCCATACAATTATAAGAAAAGTCACTGTTAAATTTTAGTAATCATGATGTAGCTGAAGATATTGATTGTTCTTTGATTGCACCAGGTTACATGTGACAATATTACCAATAAATTATTATTATTTTTAAAAATTGAGTTTTATTTTTGTTTCATATTGCATGCTATATAAAACGTAAGATTAGTCACCAATTTGTGAGGGCATACGTCACTATTTGTAAGATTGCCAACGGCCTCGGGTTGACAGGTACAGTGGGGCAAATAAGTATTTAGTCAACCACTAATTGTGCAAGTTCTCCCACTTGAAAATATTAGAGAGCCCTGTATTTGTCAACATGGGTAAACCTCACAGATCAGTCGTCCTGGTCCCTTTGCAGAAAAACAGCCCTAAAGCATGATGTTTCCACCCCCATGCTTCACAGTGGGTATGGTGTTCTTCGGATGCAATTCAGTATTCTTCTCCTCCAAACACGAGAACCTGTGTTTCTACCAAAAAGTTCTATTTTGGTTTCATCTGACCATAACACATTCTCCCAGTCCTCTTCTGGATCATCCAAATGCTTTCTAGCAAACCACAGACGGGCCTGGACGTGTACTTTCTTCAGCAGGGGGACACGTCTGGCAGTGCAGTATTGCCTGGCGGCGCATTGTGTTACTGATAGTAGCCTTTGTTACTGTGGTCCCAGCTCTCTGTAGGTCATTCACTAGGTCCCCCCATGTGGTTCTGGGATTTTTTGATCACCGTTCTTGTTATCATTTTGACGCCACGGGGTGAGATCTTGCATGGAGCCCCAGATCAAGGGAGATTATCAGTGGTCTTGTATGTCTTCCATTATCTAATAATTGCTCCCGCAGTTGATTTCTTTACACCAAGCGTTTTACCTATTGCAGATTCAGTCTTTCCACAATTTTGTCTCTGGTGTCCTTCGACAGCTCTTTGGTCTTGGCCATAGCGGAATTTGGAGTGTGACTGACTGAGGGTTGTGGACAGGTGTCTTTTATACCGATAATGAGTTAAAACACGGGCCATTAATACAGGTAACGAGTCGAGCCTTGTTAGACCTCGTTAGAAGAAGTTAGACCTCTTTGACAGTCAGAAATCTTGCTTGTTTGTAGGTGACCAAATACTTATTCCCCACTCTAATTTGGAAATAAATTATTTAAAAATCAAACAATGCGATTTTCTGTTTTATTTTTTTTACATTTTGTCTCTCATGGTTGAGGTTTACCCATGTTGATAATTACAGGCCTCTCTAATCTTTTCAAGTAGGAGAACTTGCACAATTGGTGGTTGACTAAATACTTATTTGCCCCACTGTATGCAAGAGGGACCTCTATTGTATCTGTATGTGTGTATCCCAGCATCCACTTCATTCGCCCTCGTGTTCCGACAGCTTTACATGAGTGTCTTAACATTTTTATTGCGAGCTACAATTATCTAATTGTAACATGTATTTGTTACATGTTTTTGTGCATTTTTATGCATTATAAAAGATCTATGTCTGAATTGGGGGGGGCTTGGAACGGATTATGCCATTTACATGGAAAACATGTCTCGACGTACAAAATTTTCAAGTTAAGAAACTACTTCCAGAACCAATTCATTTCGTAAGTAGAGGTACCACTGTATATATGTATAAGGCTTTATGTTTTAGGTAACTGGCGGCCATTTTGCATCAGGGTATTTCTCTTCGCACTATTGTAGCAGAACTAATGTGATTTTCTAAATTTCCCCTAAAATATACTAAACGTTTAATTATGAGTCAGGCTGAATGTTGGACGAAAATTTTATAAATACTTTTAAGTATGTAGTTCATGGATTGCATCTTTGACATTTATGAAAAAACAAGCCGTTTAAATATTGAGTAATTCAAAGATATTTCAAAGGGGGCACTCTGTTGACTGTAAGCTTACACTGTATGATGTTTATCAAACCGCCCGCATGCAAAATGGCCAAAAAGTGACGATGCCTGCAATCAATAGGAAGCGAATTGAAATCAACATAACATTTATCAGGCATAAATGCCCCAAAATCAACAGGAAATGACCTGAAATCCAAGGTAGTTGATCAACCTAGAAAATCTAGAAAGGAATTTGAATCACACCTGTTCAGAACATTGCCGAATAGTGAAACCAAACGCCCTCATGCCGGTAGAATGCCGGGCGAGCTTGAGGATTCTGAAGATGCGCATCAGTTTGACAACTTTGAGCACCTTGCTGACTTTGCTAACCCTGGCCATGGCCTTCAAATCTTGTTGCGCACTGACGTCCTCTGAATCGATCACAAACACCTCAAACATGATCTGGATGAAGTAGGGCATGACCGCCACTACGTCGACAAAATTGAGGGCGCTCTTGAGAAAATGCTTGATGTTAGATGTAGTGAGCAAGCGTAGGAAGTACTCCAAGGTGAAGAAAAGGATGGAGGCAATCTCCACCCACTCCATGTAGGTTTTACCGGCCAGTTTGTATTGCCTGAGTTCTCCCACCGTATTCATTGTCATGGAAACGATGGAGATGAGCACAAAAAGACTGGAAAACACAGCAAAGGCTTTGGCTGGCATGGAAGAGTAAGGGTTTTCCATCAAGTCCCAGAGAATCTTCCGAAAGGTGCCCAGGAACATGGTCTTGTAGCCCTCATCGTCCTGGTGAGGTTTGATCTCGTCGATCAGCTCCTGGTTGACCTTCAGTTGATCTCTTATGTCATCTACTTTCTCCTCAAACAGAATTCGGCAGCATCTATAGAGAGCAAGAAGAAACTACATATTATTACACCGTACTGATCGAACAATAAAACAGCTAGTACAATTATCCTGGGTGTACATCTATTGCCATTCATTCAACAAAACAGTTTTAAGTTTTAATAATGGGCAATAATTCGACAATAGTTGTAAAATATTGGCAGAATGTGTGTTGCCAGAAACTGAATTTGAATTGCTAAACGTGATTGGTTGGATTTAATATATGAATTTGAATAAGAGCATTTGAAATTCTATTGTTTCATTTGAATAGGATGATCCCTCGTTATATCGCACTTCAAATTTCGCGCCCTCAGTCCATCACGGATTTTTTTCAATTAAAAAAATAATAATAATAATTACTAGTCCTTCTCATAAAATTAGCATATTGAGATAAAGTTCATTATTTTCTGTAATGTACTGATAAACATTAGACTTTCATATATTTTAGATTCATTACACACAACTGAAGTAGTTCAAGCCTTTTATTGTTTTCATATTGATTATTATGGCAAAAAAGTCCCGAAAAACCAAAAATCCCGCTCTCAAAAAATTTGAATACTTCATCCGACCATTACAAAAAAGTGTGTTTTGATACAAAAAAAAGTCAACCTTCAATTAGTTATACCAGCTATGCACTCAATACTTGGTCTGGAATCCTTTCGCCAAAATGACTGCTTCAATGCAGCGTGGCATGGAGGCAATCAGACTGTGGCACTGCTGAGGTGTTATGGAGGCCCAGGATGCTTCGATAGCGGCCTTAAGCTGATCCACAGTGTTGGTTCTGGTGTCTCTCAACTTCCTATTCACAATATTCCACAGATTCTCTATGGGGTTCAGGTCAGGAGAGTTGGCAGGCCAATTGAGCACGGTAATGCCATGGTCAGTAAACCATTTACCAGTGGTTTTGGCAATGTGAGCAGGTGCCAGGTCGTGCTGAAAAATGAAATCTTCATCTCTATAAAGCTTTTCAGCAGATGGAAGCATGAGGTGTTCTGAAATCTCCTGATAGCTAGCTGCATTGACCTTGCCCTTGATAAAACACAGTAGACCAACACCAGCAGCTGACATGGCACCCCAGACCATCACTGACTGTGGGTACTTGACACTGGACTTCAGGCATTTTGGCATTTCCTTCTCCCCAATCTTCCTCCAAACTCTGGCACCTTGATTTCCAAATGACATGCAAAATTTGCTTTCATCTGAAAAAACTACTTTGGACCACTGAGCAACAGTCCAGTGCTGCTTCTCTGTAGCCCAGGTCAGGCGCTTGTGCCGCTGTTTCAGGTTCAAAAGTGGCTCCAGCACACACCTGTGCACGGTGGCTTTGGATGTTGCTACTCCAGACTCAGTCCACTTTTTCTGCAGGTCCCTCAAGGTCTGGAATCGGCCCTTCTCCACAATCTTTCTCAGGGTGCGGTCACCTCTTCTAGTTGCGCAGCGTTTCCTCCACACTTTTTCCTTCCCACAGACTTCCCACTGAGCTGCCTTGATACAGCACTCTGGGAACAGCCTATTTGCTCAGAAATTACTTTGTGTCTTAGCCTCTTGCTTGAGGGTGTCAATGACGGCCTTCTGGACAGCAGTCAAGTCGGCAGTCTTGCCCATGATTGTGGTTTTGAATAATGAACCAGGCTGGGGGGTTTTAAAAGCCTCGGGAATCTTTCGCAGGGGTTTTGAGTTAATTTGTTGATTCAGATGATTAGGTTAGTACCTTCTTTAGAGTACCTTTTCATGATGTGCTAATTTTTTAAGATAGGGATTTTTGTTTTTTTTTCTTGACTTTTTTGCCAAAATCATCAATATTAAAACAATAAAAGACTTGAACTACTTCAGTTGTGTGTACTGAATCTAAAATATATGAAAGTCTAATGTTTATCAGTACATTACGGAAAATAATGAACTTTATCACAATATGCTAATTTTTTTTCCAGAAGGACTAGTGCAGTATTTTAGTTAAAAATGTGAAGATATATGCATGTATACATGTACAAATCATTGTTTTCTTTCATATACAATCATGGCCGAAATTATTGGCACCCCTGGAATTTTTCCTGAAAATATACAATTTCTCCTAGACATTAATGCATATACAAATGTTTTCAGTGTGAATGTGTTCATTTCTTGGATGTGCATTGGAAAAACACAAAAAAGCCAAAGGGAAAAGCCAAAATGTACACAATTTTACATAAAATGCAAAAATTGGACAAAATTGTTGACACCCTTAACTCAATATTTGATTGCACATCCTTTGGAAGAAATAGCAAAAAGCAATCACTTCCATTAACAATCAACAGGTCTAGTGCACCTCTCAGATGGAATTTTGGACTTCTCTTCTTTTGCAAACTGTTCCAGGTCTCTCAGATTTGAAGAGTGCCTTCTTGCAACAGCAATTTTGAGATCCCTCCATAGGTTTTCAATGGGATTTAGATCTGGATTTATCGATGGCCACCTCCAACAATTTCTTGGTGCTATTTGAGGTATGTTTTGGGTCATTGTTTTGTTTGAACAACCATGACCTCTGACGCAGACCAAGTTTTCTGACACTACATCCTACATTGCGGCCGAAAACATTTTGATAGTCTCCAGATTTCATGACTCCTTGCACATTGTCAAGGCACCTAATGCCAGAGGCAGCAAAACAACACAAAAACAATAATTGAACCTCCACCATGTTTGACTATAGGCACTGTGTTCTATTCTTTGTAGGCTATTCTTTCTATTATTCTATTGTTTTTTTTCTGGCAGTGGGTGCCTTGACAATGTGCAAGGAGTCATGAAATCTGGAGACTATCAAAAATGTTTTAGGCTGCAATATAAGCTGTACTGTCTGAAAACTGGGTCTGCGTCAGAGGTCATGGGTGTTCCAAAATGACAATGACCCAAAACATAACTCAAAAAAAAACAAGAAATGGTTGGAGACAAAGCGCTGGAGAATTCTGAGGTTGCCATCGATGAATTCGGATCTAAATCTCATTGAAAACCTCTAGAGAGACCCCAAAATTGCTGTTGCAAGAAGGCCCCCTTCAAATCTCAGAAACCTAGAACAGTTCGCAAAAGAAGAGTGGTCCAAAATTCCATCTGAGAGGTGCACAAAACTTGTTGATGGTTATAGGAAGCGATAGCTTTCTGTTATTGCTTCCAAAGGATGTGCAATCAGATGTTGAGTTGAGGGTGCCAACAATTTTGTCCAGCCCATTTTTTGCATTCTGTGTAGAATTGTGTACGTTTTGGCTTTTTCCTTCAGCGTTTTTGTGTTTTTCCAATGCACATCCAGGATATAAACACATTCATACTGAAAACATTCATAATTGCATTAATTTCTGTCAGAAATGCTGAATTTTCTGGAAATGACCATGACTGTATATCTTAATTTATATCATAATTATTACATTTGCGGTGCTTAAAAACCATTTATTATTATAAACAAAGCAAGGCCGAAGTTTGTGCATGTTCTAAATATGTTTTTTTTTTCTCTTTTCCCTCCGTTTCTAAAAAGAAGCTTGTTGAATCAACTTTTATGTCTGTACTTGACTATGCCGATTTCCTTTATTTACGTTCATCTGCTCATTGTCTTCATGCATTGTATATTTTTTACCATGGAGCACTGAGATTTATTACAAACCTCAGATCTCTTATTCACCACTGCACTTTGTATGCCCGGGTTGGATCGTCTACTCTGTCCACCATGTAGACTCTTTCACTGGCATGTCTTTGTTTATAAGGCCAGTCTTGGCCTGCTTCCATCTTACTTGGGGAATTATCTCACTCAAAAAAGCACTGGAAGTCAGAACCTTCGGTCTTAGGACAGGTTTTTATTGACCGTACCAAGGGTCCGCACTGCACTAAGGAGCAGGGGTTTCTTCTATGCTGTCCCTTCTGCATGGAATGAGCTGCAAAAACTCTAAAATTACAGGATCTGGTGATACTTGATGCTTTCAAGGTTCTTCTGAAAGACTTGGAAGAAAGTGCATTTGGCTGTAGATTCTATGACTGCTGATTTTGGTTTTTTCGGTTTTTTTTTTTTTTTTTTTTTTTTTGGGTTATTATTATTTTGTGAACTGTTTTGTGCTTTGTTTTTAATTGTGTTTGTTTGTGCAACTCTGTGTTTGTGCTGCTGCCTGTCTTGGCCAGGACTCCCTTGTAAAAGATCTCAACGAGACGCTTCCTGGTTAAACAAAGGTTAAATAAAACTTCAAAAAAAAAAAACAAACAATAAAAGTAAAGCCAATAGATTTTTATAAGACCACTCACGGTTGTATTAAAGATTAATGAGATTTAGGAGGATTTCAGATATTTTAAGGCCTTAAATTCATTTTATTGAATTTATGACTTTTTTTTTTTAAGACTTTTTAAGACCCTGCGGATATCCTATTATTTTCTGCATTCAGGTTTAAGCAAATTCCAATTTCAGTTTTGTAGTGACACACTTCTGGTTACATCAGGAAAAGCATTTTACCACAGAAAAAAAATCCCTGCAGGATCATTTCTGGCATCACGGCTATGTGTCACCACATTGAGGAGAAATGGTCGTCAGTGGTTTAACAGTTCAACAATTTCAACCTAATGGAGCATAAATGTGTCGTCAGATCGGGGACGAATCTTGGACAGAGACCATACATCTTCCAAGCTTTGTTTCCATCTTTTCACACTTGAAATTGAAAAAAAAAACACGTTATCATCTGGAACAATACTTAAATTGTTCAATATACTGTACATGCACTGGAAGAGCAAGTGTCACGTGCCCTAAAACTAAGATACTGATTGGTCAAGACAAGATCTCTGTAATCTGCCATCGTCTGCTTTTCTTAAAGAACCCAGATTTGTCTCCCTGAATAAGTGAAATTCAATTTAGCCATCTAATTTGAATAGCAAGGTCTGAAGTTAATTTTCAAACAAATAATTTCCATTACAAATTATATGATCCGGATTCTGTTTTTTCAAATGCAATGATTGTAATAAAACAACACAATGAATACCACACCTCGGCGTGTCCTTCAATTTCAGCCCCCAAAAAGACATCTCTTCTTCAAAGTTGACTGGGCAGAGACTGTCCATCACCCACAACACATTGCTGCAATAATAGTGGAAGATGTAGTGGAAAAACATTGGGTCCCTATCAAAAAAAAATTCATTGTTCAGAACGTTGTAATCGTCACAGAGCGTCAGACGCTTGGCTGGATCTTCACACAGGGCCAGGATTCCAATCCTGGTTTTGGGATGTCGGAGGACCAGATGTTTGGGGATGTGAAACACCTTCCCGCCTACGTTGAGGTTGACAATGTTTGGTTTCCTCACTTTTGATGTGTCTTTGATCGGTGCTTTCTTCTCATCCGGCGTGCCCAGGTTGTCCATAGATGTCCATAATTTGACAGAACTGTCTTGAGAAAAGGGGAATTCACTCTCTTGGTCCTCTATGCTTTGTGTAAAGCTCTTGTCACGTTTTATCGTAGCAAAAAGACTTGAGCGCCGCTTTTTCAGCACTTTCAACTTGGGTTTTATATTCTCCATCGTGGCGGCTCCTCAAGTTGCTCAAAACCAGAAAAAAAACAACAAAAACTCTATTGGTGAAATCAATGAATGACAGCAATATTCCACAGAATCCCCATTTAGAACGGATGTCGTCCTCCGGACAAAAATGCTTACAGGTTGAAAAAGCTGTAGTGCTCTCCTCTCAGCATGCAAGAAGATCATCTGCATGAGTTAAGGATTCAGCCGCCTCACTGATTCTCTAATCCTATTGCTGCTCTTTCTGTCCAAACGCAAGTTAAAAATACTGTTCACAGGGATTAGTCTTGTGATTTAAGGCTTGCAGCTCTGACGGCAACGAGAGTGTAGGGATGATGGTGATGCATTACTAACCAAGTTGTGAACTATCAAAGTCCACTTCAACGATAAAAGCAGACTTTACTACTTCATCACTTGTAGCCTGTGTTGTCACGCGTTATTATAATCTGACTACTTTCTTTCAGCAACGAGCAATCTAGCGTGTTAATTTTTCCAAACTAGTAATCTGATTAGTATCCTTCGTGTCTGTGCATTACCATTTTATTATTGCCTCTTAACGTATGTACAACGAAGAATATTGTGGTCATGTATAAAGAGCATTTTGAATAGAAAATGTTAGAAAGAGTCCCACTACGCGTTCGTTTTCGTGGTAACCGCTCATAGTTACTTCCTGTTTTGGTCTTGAGTCACACGCAGGTTTTGTGCGAGCAATTATTAGAAAATAGACATATAATATCACTGATAATCTCCCTCGATCTGGGGCTCCATGCAAGATCTCCGCCGTGGCATCAAAATGATAACAAGAACGGTGAGCAAAAATCTCAGAACCACACTAGGGACCTAGTGAATGACCTAGAGAGAGCTGGGACCACAGTAACAAAGGCTACTATCAGTAACACAATGCGCCGCCAGGGACTCAAATCCTGCACTGCCAGATGTGTCCCGCTGCTGAAGAAAGTACACGTCCAGGCCCATCTGCAGTTCGCTAAAGAGCATTTGGATGATCCAGAAGAGGACCGGGAGAATGTGTTATGGTCAGATGAAACCAAAAAAGAACTTTTTGGCAGAAACACAGGTTCTCGTGTTTGGAGGAGAAAGAACACTGAATTGCATCCGAAGAACACCATACCCACTGTGAAGCATGGGGGTCGAAACATCATGCTTTGGGGCTGTTTTTCTGCAAAGGGACCAGGACGACTGATCTGTGTAAAGGAAAGAATGGATGGGGCCATGTATCGAGAGATTTTGAGTGAAAATCTCCTTCCATCAGCAAGGGCATTGAAGATGAGACGTGGCTGGGTCTTTCAGCATGACAATGATCCCAAACACACAGCCAGGGCAACAAAGGAGTGGCTTCGTAAGAAGCATTTCAAGGTCCTGGAGTGGCCTGGCCAGTCTCCAGATCTCAGCCCCATAGAAAATCTGTGGAGGGAGTTGAAAGTCCGTGTTGCCCAACGACAGCCCCAAAACATCACTGCTCTAGAGGAGATCTGCATGGAGGAATGGGCCAAAATACCAGCAACAGTGTTTGAAAAGCTGGTGAAGAGTTACAGAAAACGTTTGCCCTCCGTTATAGCCAACAAAGGGTACATAACAAAGTATTGAGATGAACTTTTGGTATTGACCAAATACTTATTTTCCACCATGATTTGCAAATAAACGCTTTAAAAATCAAACAATGTGATTTTTTGGGGGGTTTTCCACATTCTGTCTTTCATGGTTGAGGTTTACCCATGCTGACAATTATAGGCCTCTCTAATATTTTCAAATGGGAAAATTTGCACAATTAGTGATTGACTACGGTAAATACTTATTTGCCCCACTGTAGATGTTCATCAATGTGCACTGTCCCTAATAAATAAATAAATACAAATAAAGTATTTGACATAGAGTGCTGCCCTCAACATGACTGGAAAGCGTGGATTTTAATCTTTCGTCCAGGTTTTATTTGGCTGACCACGGAAAAACGGAGATATGATCCGTGTAATTTTATAATATAAATTATGAGGGCACTACTCACTATTAAAACTATGAACTATTTTCTCCACTAGAGGGCACTCATGCTCTTTGGACGAATAATGCATCATTCATGTAATTATTTTTCTCTTGTCGGAATTCAATGATTTTTTTTTTTTTTTAATTAATGCTTAATGTGGTTATGTAATGGGTTATTGTACAGTATCATTATAACAACAGTTCATATAGCTAACTTTGTACTCAGAAAAAAACATACCATTGTTTGAAAAAATAAATAAATAAATCAAACGAAAATGTAAACAGTTACTCACAATGTTACTCATTACTTTAGTGTTCTTTTACTTGTACTTGAGTACATTTTTTGGATGACTACCTTTACTTTTACTTGAGTAATATTATTTGGAAGTAACGATACTCTTACTTGAGTAAAATTTTGGCTACTCTACCCACCTCTGATTAAAATAGCATACTGCAGGAATGCTATTTTTAGACCGTGACGTCGCGTCGTAAAGTGGAAGTAAAGCGGAAGTGGGACGTTGTAGACCCGTCCTCGCATAGAAGGTATGTTATTTCTGCAACTTTTCTCCGGTAATCTTTCAAAAACAAACATGCCGATCAAATATTGCTTTTAGAAACGACTCTAGACATTACAACATAAGAAGGTTGTTTTTTATTTATACATTTCCCGAAACCAAAAACTCGGGACGAAACAATGTGAAGAATGAATCAACTTGCGCAAACTTTTAACGCCAGCTCGGTGAATCCATTCCCATTTCATATGCAGTAAACATTTTGTTGGGTTGGCATGGTCTTTCAGAGTACAAAGAGGTAAGCCATTTTTATATTTTTAACTTATTTTTTAGCGTAACGTTGTGCCATGCTGCTTCTGTCTGACAATGAATGACCTGAAAAGAATTAAAATGGTATCTGACTGTCACTGTTACCTTTTCTGTTGTTAAAAAAAAAAAAAAAAAAAAAAACTTTACTAAGGAGGAAGTGTAAATAAATTATATAATTAAAATTTGTTATTAAGGAAAAAATTAAAAGTGTTCGTTGGCTGTCACTGAGTAGCATTTGGGATCACTACACAAAACTAACAATATAAATTACCCCCAAGAAAGGTCAGAGAAGTAGGACAACCAGAGGATATAATATATAAGAAAGACAGAGCTGGTGGTAAAGGATAGCTTGTTGAAACAGGAGAATGTCATTGTCAGTCGCGTAAGAAAAAGGTGTCGATAAAAAAGCTAAGGCTATGCTTAGGTTGGCTCGTTTTTTTTTTGTTTTGTTTTGTTTTTTTGTGTTTTTTCCGTCTTTTTCAGCCCACGGCACTCAAACCATCTCTTTAACTGGACATTTTTATGTTCTCCCACATCTTTGCCAGTGAATTTGGCAACAGGGACATCATTTCCGGACAGAATTGGTAGGTTTAGCTCTGTAAACATCCCCTTCGTACACGATTTCCATTAATTTCCTATTGGGGACAAACGGTGGCATGTCCCCCCTTAGCAACAGTTGTTAACCTCGTGAAAATTAATGAGCGGAAGTGGCGTTTTGCTTGCGGTGCGCCATTGAATCATCCCTCAGGGGAGCGAATGTAACGAAAGTAATGTTGTTTAAAAGTATTTTATTATATTTTGTATCCGACGCACGTTCTTACAAACATTCACACATTTTAAACTACACGCCTGGCAATTTAATAATAAGAAGAAAAAGTACAAAGTTGAATGCGTCATGGGTGTATGATAGTACTTCCGCTTTTCTGTGACGTCCTTTCCGGTCGAACCTGACAACATGGACGCAAGCCGCGTGCAACCGATCAAGCTCGCAAGAGTAAGAAAAGCTATATTGATGCGTAAATTGTCAGTTTAGTGTGAATATAAATTTAAATTAGAACTTTATGTCTGAAAGAAAGTCGAAATCTATGAGCTAAATGACGCTCGTTGGTCGGATTGTTTAACAGTGCCGCTCGGCTCGCGTTTCCTTCCATCGGGCCTCTCGGTCCTTGCTAATTTAAGAAGCTAAGCTAAGTTGGCGTTTCTTTGTAAATGGTCTTTTCATTTGCTTCATCTTCTATTGACCATTTTATGATGAGTTTGTATGTTCGTTCATAGGTTACCAGGGTCCTTGGAAGGACTGGCTCCCAGGGACAATGTACACAGGTATAATATTTCGACGCTAAAGTATTAAAAATGCTCTACAATGTTTAAAATGCACTTCTAAGCGTATTGTTTAACCAAACGTCACGAAATTATTGAAATAAGAGCGTGGTCGATGTAAATTTTTAGGCTCGAAACCGTTTATCAGTGAAGTATGCCGGTTACCCTTATTTGGAACTCATTATTTTACCTTAAAAATATACTTCCAGATTCTGCAGTCGTGGCGTGTATTACAGATATGAATCAAAACTGAATTATTTGGCAATATTTGGATCCATTTCACACCCGCCACGTAAAATTAGATTACTCAGAATTTATTTGTAAAGCACTTAAAAAAAAATAAAAAAGTGGAATACAAACTGCTCTTCAATACATCGTTCGAATATCGCCATCGCGATGTGCCCATGCGCAGCAGTCCTATTGCAGGATGTGCAATTATTATTCTTTTTTTTAACACGTAAACTTTGGTTTGCTTCATAAAAGCAGCAGGTCTGCCAAGGCATGACTTCCTATATCCCTTTTACCATAATTTTCGGACTATGAGGCGCACCTGGCTATAAGCCGCCACGCATGAAATTTGACACGAAAACGACTTTAGTTCATATTGTATTATGGGATTTTTACACCAAAAGATATTAACCGGTAACACTTTATTTGACAGCAGCGTCATGAGACCAAATGAACCACTATAAAGCTTTAATCAAATTGGCTGCAAAGCTTCATTGTTTAAAGAAGCTTCATTTGGTCATCACTGCTCCCTTGGGGGAGACGGTCAAATTCTGCTGCCACCTGCTGTCAACACTTTTGTTGCCCAACGTGCCTCCTAGCATGCATTGCAGCGATACAGATGTAAATAATTAAATTTCATGGTCTGTGCGCATTATTTCCTCAGTTACTGTTCCAGTTGTTTCATTATCAGCTAGTTATGGTATTTGGTAACACGTTATTTGACAATGGTGTCATAAGACAATCATATTAATGACATGACACTGTCATGAACATCAATGAATGCTTAAAACAGATGTCATTTAGTGTCATCTGGCAAATTACCTCACTTTTGAATGGATGTAAAAGATCCGAGCCAGAAATAAATGGAGTTAGTGACATAATTTGCCGGATGACACATAATGACATCTGTCATAAGCATTCAGTAATGCCAATGATAGCGTCATGTCATATTTATGACCGTCTTATGACGCCACTGTGAAATAAAGCGTTACGTATTCATCCAAATAAATCAACAAATAAGACTCACTGGACTATAAGCCGCAGGATTCAAAATGAAGGGAAAAAAGTAGTGTCTTACTGTCCGAAAGTTAGGGTATATACCGCAATCGTCATCATTTCACAGATAATCCCCTTTAGCCTGTATTCAACTGTATTAAATGAATACAATTGTATATCTCGGTTTTGCAATGTTTTTGCACTTTTAGTTCTTAAATGAATAATAAACAAAAATACAATTAAATTGTAAATTGAAGCACCTTAGTAATGCGATAATAAACAATTACAGAAGCTAAGATAAAAAAATATATATATAATGAAGAATAAAATTCTTGAGGAAAAACAAGTTAAAACAGCTATTCAAGTCATCTGGTGAAAATTCTTCAAATTATATCACAATGTATCGAAGACACCCAAAAACTTTGTAAGATTTTTTTTTTTTTTTTTTTTTTTTCAAATATTGTTCAGCCCGAATGTGCGCCTGCATTTTGTGCTGCACTTTAAAAAAAGTTTGACATACCAGTGCAACCAATGCAAAACGTATGATTGGCGCCTTGCCAATGGTAATTTTCCAAAATCATTCAGGCCTATCCCAAACAGAGCAATTCATCTGTTGAAAATTCTTCTATCACAATGATAGTTTTCCAATATCGTTCAGGCCTACTGTACAATAACAAAAAAGCAAGAGATATAAAAGAAACTAAAAGACACAGACAAAACTGGTGATGTCCCCGATCTGATCAGGATCGAAATTGGGTGAAAAGGATCAGTTTTTTTTTATTTTTTAATGGCTCAAAAGGGGGGGGGGGGAATCCAGTGACGCGATGGCATTGCCAAAAGAAACAAAAATACTAAATATACTGTACATATTATACTCTGCAACACTCCTGGAACAAAAGGAAGAGTACGTACTGTAAACAGTATTGTAACATGTTTGGAACCTCTGTTCCCCCCCAAAACAAAGCTTTTCGGATTGGTACTCAAGATTGGCAGATTCTCAATCAGTTGACTCTGACTTGGGTGCAAAAATATGCTATTGGGTAACAAGGATGAAAACAAATAAAACAAGCAGAATCTCATTCTTTGTTGAATGACGTCAGGCATGTATGTCTGATGCACAACAGCAAGTCATTACACGATTTGGGAGCAGCAACAAAATGTGTAATGAATGTGCCGTCTTCTTCATAGGTCCGTGTTGAGTTCATGGACGACAGCAACCGTTCCATCATCAGGAACGTGAAGGGCCCAGTCAGGGAAGGAGATGTTCTAACGCTTCTTGAGTCTGAAAGAGAAGCTAGGAGGCTGCGATAGGTGAGCTCACTTAGATGCATGCAGTAAAGAAGTTCTCGCTTGTATTGAAATACATCAAGTGAAATGTCGGATGATGTTCTAAATGCTCCTTTTTCTCCCCCATCCAGAGCCCACTGAAGTTGTGATGCTGACCAGATGCTGTGAAGCTGATTTTCATGTTTCACACGTCAAGGCTGACATCTCCCTTGTTAAAATGTTTTTCAAATAAATGTGGTCCATGAGAGAAACGTGCAAACCTCTCATTTTTTCTCCCACTTTTTGATATCACTAGGTTATGAAAAGATTTTTTTTTAAACTTATACACCTGTCAGTTATACCTGTATGTATACTTCAAGAACAATTTCTTGTACTTGGTTCTAAACATAACTGTTTTAGAATCCTCAAAACAAGAGTTTTATGTGTATTCAACTTTTTTTTTTAAAATGAACTTCAGATGCAAAGACGTGGCACTGCTTGTAGTGGGACAAAATACTGAACTGCACACGATCACTACAAGCCTATTAGAAAAATATTACTTGTTCAGAACGTTAAAATGCTAGTGGGCTGCTAAAGTTTGAAGAGTTATGGAAGAAGTAGCCACGTTTTTAAATACGTAACGATTGGTGGCAATGAATATATTCAAGTGCTCTAAAAAAAAAAATAAGCAAAGATGACAATTATGTGGCTTCACAGAATACTGGGATTACATTTTAATTTGGCAAAATTGCAAATGTGATCAGGTAATAGAACGTCTTTAAATGCAGAAAATAGGAACTTTCAAGTTCTAAAATAATTCAAATACGATCAAAAAAGTGTCGGACATAAATAATGTAGCTCTCCTTCCTACCAGCAGAGGTCAATATTGCTTTTATGAAGAAATCCAGCAGCTTTGACAAAATTTAAATTACTAGTCCTTCTCAAAAAATTATTGTGAAGTTGATTATTTTCTGTAATGGACTGATAAACATTAGACTTTGATATATTTTAGATTCATTACACGCAACTGAAGTAGTTCAAGCCTTTATTAATAATGATTTTGGCAGAAAAGAAAACCCAAAAATTCCTATCTCAAAAAATTAGCATATTTCAACCGACCAATACAAAAAAGTGAGTTTTAATACAAAAATAGTCAACCTTCAATTAATTATCAGCTATGCACTCGATACTTGGTCAGGAATCCTTATGCAGAAACGACTGCTTCAATGTGGCGTGGCATGGAGGCAATCAGCCTGTGGCACTGCTGAGGTGTTATGGAGGCAGGATGCTTCGATAGCGGCCTTAAGCTCATCCACAGCGTTAGCTCTGGTGTCTCAACTTCCTCTTCACAATATATCACAGATTCTCTATGGGGTTCAGGTCAGGAGAGTTGGCAGGCCAATTGAGCACAGTAATGCCATGGTCAGTAAACCATTTACCAGTGGTTTTGGCACTGTGAGCAGGTGCCAGGTCGTGCTGAAAAATGAAATCTTCATCTCCATAAAGCTTTTCAGCAGATGGAAGCATGTAATGCTCCAAAATCTCCTGATAGCCTGCTGCATTGACCCTGCCCTTGATAAAACACAGTAGACCAACACCAGCAGCTGACGTGGCACCCCAGACCATCACTTGACACTGGACTTCAGGCATTTTGGCATTTCCTTCTCCCCAGTCTTCCTCCAAACTCTGGCACCTCGATTTCCGAATGACATGCAAAATTTGCTTTCAACTGAAAAAAGTACTTTGGACCACTGAGCAGCAGTCCAGGGCTGCTTCTCTGTAGCCCAGGTCAGGCGCTCCTGCCATTTCCAGCACTCGCCTGTGCACGGTGGCTCTGGATGTTTCTACTCCAGACTCAGTCCGCTGTTTCTGCAGGTCCTCCAAGGTCTGGAATCGGCCCTTCTTCACAATCTTTCTCAGGGTGCGGTCCCCTCTTCTGATTGTGCAGCGTTTCCTGCCACACTTCTTCCTTCCTACAGACTTCCCACTGAGGTGCCTTGATACAGCACACTGGGAACAGCGTATTCACTCAGAAATTTCTTTCTGTGCCTTAGCCTCTTGCTTGAGGGTGTCAATGATGGCCTTTTGGACAGCAGTCAGGTCGGCAGTCTTGCCCATGATTGCGGTTTTGAGTAATGAACCAGGCTGGGAGTTTTTAAAAGCCTCAGGAATCTTTCGCAGGGGTTTTGAGTTAATTCGTTGATTCAGATGATTAGGTTAGTAGGTTCTTTAGAGTACCTTTTTATGATATGCTATTTTTTTTAGATAGGGATTTTTCTTTTTTCTTTTTTGCCAAAATCATCAATATTTAAATAATACAAGGCTTGAACTACTTCAGTTGTGTGTAATGAATCTAAAATATATAAAAGTCTAATGTTTATCAGTACATTTCAGAAAATAATGAACTTTATCACAATATGCAATTTTTTTTAGGAGGACCAATATATCAAGTAAAACTACCAATGGCTTTCTGACGCTGTAAGAACACGTTCACAAGCCCTCAATTAATTAAACAGAGCATGACCATTGATAGCGACGTCTAGCCAGAGAGTTAATGTAATAAGTCAATTGTATATAATACTGTTATAACAAGACCTCGTGTGCATTATATGTAACCACAACTCTTTCATCCTTTTTCGTCTTTTCTTGCTTGTTTGCCAAACCATCAAACTCAAGGCTTGTCTGGCTGCGGTTATCCACAAACATACCATCTAAAAAATGTCTATTTACTCTCTGTGGGAACAGGAGTACTGTCTTTCTATGCCAGCACTTTAGCTCAGCTTTGAGTGACATTGATCCATTAGTCACTGTATACTCTGAACAAGTTAAACAATGTTGGAAAACTTTTATTCAACATCCTTTAATATTAGTTAGGCTTGGTAGTCAGGATAAAAGGTCCGTGTCATGTTTCTTCACACTGTTTGTTTTTAATGCATAACCGCTGTTCAAGTATATGGATTTTTGACATTGTAGGCTTCTGCGCATTTTGTTTTGTTTTTCACCATGAAAGAATGTATTTGGATTCCAGTGGCTGTTTGAACAGGAAAGCAGGTCAGTTTCACTTGTGTGTTGTTGACAAAATCCTGAACTCCAGTTTGTACAAGTTTTATCTTTCCTTTCAAATTGACCTGAATAATAAAGTTAATGTTGGCCTGAACACATTTCAGCAACGATTTTTTTTTTTTTTTTTAAGTGCAAAACAGGCCACACTTGACAGATAGGCCTATGCTGATTGCAAGTCTTTAATGTTTGTTTTCTGGACATTTTAAAAGTTAACATGATACTAGACATGTGCTGATTACCGGTTTCAAGGTATACCAGGGGTCGGCAAGCTATGGCTCTTTTGACGGCTGCATCTGACTCGGAGACAAATCTTCAAGTATTTAAAAAAAAAAAAAAATTCGTTATGTAAAGAAAAGGACACTAGGAGAAATTAAATGCTTCAGTCTGTTGCTACACATTTAATTTTTTTTTTTTTTCCATTTTTCTTGTACACCTGAAACATGAAAAAAACAACGTCCATCTCGCATTGCTGCACAGATGGCTTATTTCCTATTCGCTCTAAAATGCGAATTCTTATATAATTATATTAATAAACAAATACTATAATAAATAAATAATATATAAAAATAAACAAGTTTTTGTGACATTTAACTAGACTAGCATTCACTCGTCGTCTGCTCGCCATTACGAACACATCTGCAGTCATACATAAACATTCTTAACGATGAACCTATTTCTAAACTATATTAGCACACAGTACGCATCACAATTATCCTGAAATATAGCGATCCACTAATACACACACTCAAATTATACTTTTTCTCGCCTGAAACAAGAAAAAAATACTTTTAACAACGACGTCCGTCTCGCATTGCTGTATAGACAGCTTATTTCTTATTCGCTCTAAAATGCGAACACTTATTGCCCATGCACGCCAAGAAGCGAACGCTTCCCCCTGCTGGTTTAAATCCATAAGTACAACAGTCTTTTCAGGCTGAAACTTGTGTGCATATTTTCCACGAACACAACAAAATAAGATGAAAGATTTTAAATATAGGGTGAATCTATCTGTCGACACTACAACTACAAAATATTACAATAATTATTTTAATATTATTTAATTATGATTTATTATTTATATTTAATTATTATTTATATAAGTCATTAAAAATAATTCAGAGACTTATTGTACTTTAAAAGTGTTAAAATTACATGAAATGCACATATTACTAGTATTTTTAGTTTTAAACATATTGTATGGCTTTCACAGAATTACATTTTAAAAATACGTGGTGTTTGGGGCTCTCTCAGCCAAAAAGGTTCCTGACACCTAAGGTATACCGTGGTATGAAAACGTCACGGTTTCAAAACCGCAAAAAATTTCTGTCATACCGTCCCTACGGTATTAGCTATTTTTTTATGTCCCAAAAATGCAGGGAGAAATCCTTTGCTTGCAGCTCCAAGGCTCAACCCTCCCCCACCGGTATTGGTCAGTGTCATTGAGTCAGCTGTGCTACACGATGGCTGGAGGAGGTGAAACTCCTGAACTTTTTCCCCCATCGAAGAAAAAAAAATCGCTTCTAGGGGAATATTTCGGCTACAGAAAACTTACAGACAGCCAACCGACATGTAAAACATGTTTGCAGAGGGTGAACGCCGAGGAGGCAATACCTCCAATATGATTTTGTTTATATACAAAATTAAAGGTTAGTAAACACTGTCATCAACGTTTCCCACCGGGTACGTCGAGTTAACTCCAGTGTGTCTGGCGGTGGTAAAACGTGTTTTTTTTCTCTCTGGTGTAAATGTGTTGAAAAAGTGAGTGTGTGTATAATGTAAATTTGATACATACGTCCTTTTTATGGAAAATAATTCAAGTATTTGTGTTCTGATGGTAGTAATGTTGAGCTGCTGCAGTGGGTTTAGGTTCACCTAAAGGTCTGCATTTCTTTTGATTTTATTATGAATATTTCAGTTATTTTTTGTCATTTTTGAAAAAAAATATTTTAACTTAACATTATACTTAAATTCCAATTGACTAATATGTTTTGAAAAATAAAAATCCTGCTCAATGGGAAAGGTTTTTTTTTTTAACCCAGATACTGTATCTCAAAGTAACACTCGTTAGAGCTGTAATTGCAATACCGTGAAACGGTGATATTTTGGTTTAATGTTATCATACCGTCAGAATGTCATACTGGCACATGCCGATATGATACCTTCGCTTATGTTTTCAGACAGCCAGTAAACATGACCCGTTGCTATGCCCACTCCAAAAAAAGCCAACAAAGAAATGCCAGTCAACAGCCGATAAGTGAGCCCAGGCCTGCCACGTGATAACTTGGCATAACAGTAAATCAACACACATGTAATGTAGACACCTGACACTCCAGAATAGATGGATCCCGAAGTGCTCCGTTTGGTGGAGATTGGGACTTTGTGCAAACCAAACTCTCCCATCTATATCTTTGTGCACTGGTGCATAGTCATGTTGGAACAAGAATGGGACATTCCCAAACTGTTTATACTGTCCAAAATCTCTTTGTAAACTGAAGCATTCAGAGGTCCTTTAACTGAAAAAAAAATTTGGGAATAACATACTTCCAACTTTGTGGGAACACTATGAGCATGGCCACATCCTGTCCCAACATAACTATGCACCAATGCACAAAGCAAGGCCCTTAACGACATGGATGGGATAAATTTGTATGGATGAACTTGACTGGACTCCAGAGTCCTGAACACAGCAGATTAAAGCACAGAACGCCATTGCTTGACCTCTCATGTGCACAACTGTAAGAACTGAAGTGAGGATGATCATGAGAAAGTTAACATTGAACTTGGTCATAATCTGAAAGCTATTGGGATCCCAATCACTATTTCTCAATGGCTGCCATTGGTATTTTGACTATCGCACTGAACAAGATATAGATATAAAAAGTATTGGACTCCTTTTCTCCTTTGCCACAGTGGCTTAAAGACTAGAAGCACATTCAACATATTAAGTAAAATAAATGCTAACTGCCCCTTTTTTTTTTTTTTTTTTTGCTTTTAACCAAGAATCGAGACTGTTTTACGTCCATGTCTATAGCAAATTCTATAGCAAGCATTTATTCACAAGGATTTTCAACGCAAAACTCGGTCAGCTTTGACGGAGATAGGCCCCCTATTCATCCATCCTGCACTCCATGTCCCATCAATATATTAGGAAGTCTATGCATTTTTTTTCCTTCCATGATATTCAGTTAAAAGCATCTAAAAAATCTATCGTAAAATGTACTGTTACTGAAGCACTACATTGTTTTTATGTTTTTATTTTACAATATTCTTTTAACAGTAATATTCTGCCAATCAGAGCTGCCATTACAGTATTTTACCATTATTTAACAGGTTTTTGATAAGTTATAGAAACATGTCCGAACTATGTCATCTTCTTCATTCCATTCTTCATCATCCACCCTCTACCTCAAAGAAAGCAAGGCCAGCTCCCTGTTTGTCTCCAGGCCACCAAGGTCAGACTCAACTAGTTAGAAAACAACAGCAGTGAAACATGTCTTCACACGCTTATCGGCAACATTATTCCTCATAACAGAAAAACAAGGCCACCGTGTCGTCAGTGCGTGGATGTTTTTTTTTTTTTTTTTTTAAAGACTGGTGGTATAAACTAGTGTGTGTATTCTTCTATATGGAAAACTGGCCGGACATTTTAGGAAGATGCCGATCCACCGACCATGACATATAAATACAATACGTACAGCGCACATATGTTTTATAGAAGTACTAATATACAGTGATCCCTCGCTACTTCACGCTGCACACTTCGCGCCGTCAGTCCATCGCCGATTTTTTTTTTTTCGATTGAATTAAAAAAAATACAGATGAGCTTTCCCGAGCTAATCAATCAATCAATCAATCAATTTAGATTAGCCTTTACTAAACCCGTAAGATCCTCAAAGTGCTTTACAACAAAGACAAACGCAAACATCGCGTAGTCTCACTCTCCCTCCGTCCCTCCCTTCCTCTCCCTGCTCTTTGTTGGTCAGGCAGTTAGTGCACTGGAGTTGCTTATTAAGGTAAAAAAAATGATTGACAGACGTTGATGTTTGATCTTACCAGAAAAGCAAATTTCAAGGCGCAGCATGCGTCAATCATCGTATAACTTAATAAACAGTTGCTGTGGCAACTCATTGTGTGTAAGTGAACAGCTTGAGCGGATTTCAGTGGACTCACTCAATGAAGCATTTATCATAATTATTAAATTTAAAGTGCTTAAAAACTATTTATTAAAATACAGTGAAGCAAATAAGTATTTAGTCAACCATCAATTGTGCAAGTTCTCCTACTTGAAAAGATTAGAGAGGCCTGTAATTGTCAGCATGGGTAAACTTCAACTATGAGAGAAAGAATGTGGAAAAAAAACACAGAAAATCACATTGTTTGATTTTTAAAGAATTTATTTCCAAATTAGAGTGGAAAATAAGTATTTGGTCACTTACAAACAAGCAAGATTTCTGGCTGTCAAAGAGGTCTAACTTCTTCTAATGAGGTCTAACGAGGCTCCACTCGTTACCTGTATTAATGGCACCTGTTTTAACTCATTATCGGTATAAAAGACACCTGTCCACAACCTCAGTCAGTCAGTCACACTCCAAACGCCACTATGGCCAAGACCAAAGAGCTGTCGGAGGACACCAGAGACAAAATTGTGGACCTGCACCAGGCTGGGAAGACTGAATCTGCAATAGGTAAAACGCTTGTGTTATGATCCGCGGATGCGGAGAACAAGATTGAACCCAAAAAACAGACAACAGAGGGGAAGCGTTCGGGGATTTATAAATCACAAATAAAAAAACACGCGAACGCGGTAAAAAGGGGATACAAAAGGGGTCCGTGACAAATAGGTCGACGGGGATCAAAAACGCGAAAACCGAGCGGAGGGCAGAGAGCCAAAAAGACAAACAAAAATACACTCAATACCTGCACAAGGTAGAGGATCACAAAACTAAGACGTCCGACGAACTAGAAGGCAAATACGAAGCGACTCGAAAGCAGTACGTGATAATGGCGACCAGCAAGGGAAATATCTCGGCGTTCTTCTCCCGGATAGCCTGCGTTTATATGCTATAGCTGACGAGCAGGGATTAGCTGCAGGTGCGACGTCGGCACGCCCCCACAGCCGGCTCTGCAACAAAAACAAATTCTGACAAGCAGCAGAACGCGACAGTACCCCCCCTCAAAGGGCGCCCCCTGGCGACCCACCTGGCTTCCCGGGACAGCGCGCATGAAAGTCGCGGATGACTGAGGGATCCAGGATCCAGGAGCGGGGGACCCATTGACGTTCCTCAGGGCCGTAGCCCTCCCAGTCGACCAGATACTGAACCCCCCTGCCCCTCCTCCTGGAGTCTAAAATGGACCTCACGGTGTAGACCGGGTCACCGTCGATCAGGCGTGGAGGTGGAGGAGGTGATTCCGGGGGACATAGAGGGCTGAGGGAGACAGGCTTCAGCAGGGAGACGTGGAAGACCGGATGAATCTTGATGGACGGAGGGAGCGTTAACTTCACGGCCACCGGGTTGACAACCTTTTCCACCTCAAACGGTCCAATGACACGGGGACCCAGCTTCTTGGTGACCCCAGCGATGTTCAAGTCCTTAGTCGAGAGCCACACCTTTTGCCCCGGCTGGTACTGAGGGGCCGGTCTCCGGAAACGATCAGCCAACTGCTGGTTGCGCACTGCTGTTCTCGAAAGTGCTGCACGAGCGTCCCGCCAGACTCTATGGGCTCGTCTCAGGTGTTGTTGCACCGACGGAATGGAGACGTTCGACTCCTGAGTAGGGAACACAGGAGGCTGGTAGCCATATGCGGTCTTAAAAGGCGACATACCTGTGGCCGTGCTGACGAGCGTGTTGTGTGCGTATTCCACCCAGGGGATGTGGGAGGACCAGGAACACGGGTGCTGGTGGCACACGCACCGAAGAGCAGCTGAAAGATCTTGGTTTGCCCGCTCAGTCTGGCCGTTCGTCTGAGGGTGGTACCCAGATGACAAGCTTGCTGTGGCCCCCATGGCTTTGCAGAAGGCCTTCCATACTTGCGACACGAACTGCGGGCCCCTGTCAGACACCAAGTCCGTAGGAATGCCATGGATGCGGAAGACATGCCTTACGAGTAATTTTGCAGTCTCTAGAGCGGTAGGCAGCTTAGGCAGAGGTATGAAGTGTGCCATCTTTGAGAATCTGTCGACGACAGTCAGCACCACGGTTTTTCCTTGGGAGACAGGAAGACCCGAGACGAAATCCAACGCAATGTGAGACCATGGACGGGACGGTATCGGTAGTGGGCGCAGGAGACCAGAGGGGGCACAATGGGATGCCTTGTTGCGGGCACACACTGAGCAAGCAACAACAAATGCCCGGATATCGTCTTTCATCCCAGGCCACCAGAACTTCTGGGAGATCAGGAATTGGGTCCGTGAGACCCCTGGGTGGCAGGCTACCTTCGAGGCATGTCCCCATTGTAGGACCTCTGATTTGTGTTCCTGAGACACGAACAGTCTGTCCTTGGGGCACCCGACTGGTACAGCCCCGTCTTGCAACGACCTGGCGACCTTCCTCTCCACCTCCCACTGTAGTGCTCCCACCACCTGGACTGCAGGCACAATAGGCTCCGGAACGGACTCGTGGTGAACAGGGCTGAAGATCCTTGACAGGGCATCCGGCTTTGTGTTGCGAGACCCCGGGCGGTACGTAATGGTAAAGTTGAAGCGGGTGAGGAAGAGGGCCCAGCGCGCTTGACGGGAGTTCAGCCGTTGGGCTGCCCTGATGTATGCCAGGTTCTTGTGGTCTGTAAAGATTTGGAATGGCTCTGACGTTCCCTCCAACCAGTGCCTCCATACCTGTAGCGCCAGGACGATGGCCAGCAGCTCCCGGTTACCAACGTCGTAGTTTTGTTCGGCGGGACTGAGACGACGTGAGAAGAAGGCGCAAGGGTGAACCCTCTGGTCGACTGGGGAACGTTGTGACAGGACCGCCCCCACTCCTGAATCTGAGGCATCCACCTCAACAACAAACGGCAAATCAGTATTCGGGTGCGTGAGAACAGGGGCACGCGTAAAGGCCTGTTTTAGTGCCATAAAAGCAGTCTCAGTTTCTGGGGTCCATTCAAACGGAACTTTGATGGATGTAAGCCTTGTCAAAGGTTCGGCCTTCTGACTGTAGTTACGAATGAAGCGCCGATAGAAGTTGGCAAACCCGAGGAACCTTTGCAAGGGCTTCCTTGCTGTCGGAGAAGGCCACTCGACCACAGCCTGGATCTTGGCTGGATCTGCTCTCAACTGGCCCTTCTCCACAATGAACCCCAGAAACTGGACCGACTGAGCATGAAACTTGCACTTCTCAGCTTTAACATACAAGCGGTTCTCGAGCAGCCTCTGTAGGACCAGCCGAACGTGCTGTCTGTGCTCATCGAGGTCTCTGGAGAAAACAAGGATGTCATCAAGGTATACAAAACAAAACCGGCCGATCATATCTCTGAGCACGTCGTTAACCAGGTTTTGGAACACCGCCGGCGCATTCGTTAGTCCGAACGGCATAACCAAATACTCGAAATGGCCCATAGTGGTGTTAAACGCAGTTTTCCACTCATCCCCTTCCCTTATCCTCACCAAATGGTAAGCGTTGCGCAAGTCTAGAGTCGTGAAAAACGTTGCGGACTGCAAAGGTGCGAATGCCGCGTCCAGGAGAGGTAGGGGGTACTTGTTCTTAACAGTTATTTCATTAAGGCCCCTATAATCAACGCATGGGCGGAGCGATTTATCTTTCTTATCAATGAAAAAGAAACCAGCCCCCACAGGGGATTTGGATGGTCTGATTAGCCCGGCCGCAATAGACGATGTTATATACTCGTTCAGGGCTGCCTGCTCCGGTTTGGACACCTGATACAGTCTAGAGGAGGGCATCTTAGAATTGGGAATCAGATCAATAGAACAATCATAGGGGCGATGTGGTGGAAGCGACTGTGCTAGGTCCTTGCTAAAAACCAACTTGAGGTCATGGTATTCAGTGGGCACTAAAGACAAGTCAATCGAATGTGGTTTACGAGTCACAGACGCTCCCGAGGAAGATGAGGCTGCACGCAAGCAATGCGAGTGACAATGGACACTCCAATTATTTATCCTGGGGACCTCCCAGTCAATGTCTGGATTATGCTGCTTTAGCCAGGTTAAACCAAGAACAACCGGAGCCAGTTTGGTGGGCATGACAAAAAATGGCCGACGCTCACTATGATTACCAGATACCACCAAGGTGAGAATGTCGGTCTCATGTGTTATGGTGGAAATCAAGTCCCCGTTAAGGTCCCGTACCTCCCGAGGCTCCTTCAATTTAATCAGGGAACCACCAAGTGTATCTATAACAGAATAATCCACGAAACAGTCGTCAGCCCCCGAGTCTACCAAAACAGTTACCTTACAACTGCGTTTCCCTCCCGTAATAATCCCAGGCAATTGTAGTCTTGTGTTCTTGAGCGGTTTGGCAGTCTTAGTAGCCATGTGTGAGTACTCACATTGAGGCGGTGGTGTACCACTGGAGGGGAAGTGCCTCGCTGCGTGGCCACTATCTGACGTCGGTACCTGGGCAAGATGGCCGCCGGGGGCTGCACGGGGATTCGTGGGACAGGAAGCGACGTGATGGCCGGGTTCACCGCAGTACAAGCAGAGCCGCGATGCCATGCGTCGGTGACGCTCCCTTGTGGTGAGACTCTTCCCGCCGAGCTGCATAGGCTCCTCCTCAGTCGGTGGCTGCCACTCAGGGTCCGACGAAGAAAGGGAAGCCGGATGGGAGACCGCAATGCGCGCCGCTGGGGCAGCCCTCCTGATGACTGCGCCTGTTGACCGGCCGTGCCACTCCACGCCTCTTTCGCGCTCCCGCTCCCGAAGTCGATTGTCCAAACGTACCGAAAGTCCAATCAAATCCTCCAAATCCACCGCTTCATCGCGGGAGGCTAGTTCGTCCTTCACCTGCGGATTTAGCCCCCTCCGGAATATACAGCGTAAAGCCGCGTCATCAAAGCCGCTCTCAGCTGCGAGAATGCGGAAGGACACCGAATAGTCTGCGACGGAAAGTTTGCCCTGATTTAAGTCTAGCAGGCGACTCCCAGCCTCTTTACCCCGAATGGGGTGATCGAAAACCCTCCTCATTTCCTCGACGAAATCAGGAAAGCAGTTACGAACTTCGGGGGACTGGTTGCTGGTCGCCATGGACCACGCTGCCGCTTTTCCGGTAAGAAGGCTCATGACGAAAGCGACTCTGGATCTATCGGAGGAGTATGTGTGGGGTTGTTGATCAAAAACTAGTGAACACTGATGCAGAAAAAGCCCGCACGAGCCGGGTTCCCCATCGTAGCGTGGCGGGTGCGGAATGTTTGGCTCACGTAAAGGAGTGGAAGTCGGGGCGGACGGCGCCACGGGGGGAAAGTGCACTGACGCCGCGGTAGCGGGTGAAGCGGGACGGTCACGGTAAGCACAAACTCTGTCGACCCGTGCCTCGAGAGAGCACATGTTAGCTGTTAATGCGTTCAACGCCGACATGATCTCATGGAGAACACGATCGTGTGGGATAGCGTGCTGCCTCGGGTCCGAAGACGCCTGGGCAATGCGCTTGCTGTCTGCGGGGTCCATTTTATGGCCGAGATATTCTGTTATGATCCGCGGATGCGGAGAACAAGATTGAACCCAAAAAACAGACAACAGAGGGGAAGCGTTCGGGGATTTATAAATCACAAATAAAAAAACACGCGAACGCGGTAAAAAGGGGATACAAAAGGGGTCCGTGACAAATAGGTCGACGGGGATCAAAAACGCGAAAACCGAGCGGAGGGCAGAGAGCCAAAAAGACAAACAAAAATACACTCAATACCTGCACAAGGTAGAGGATCACAAAACTAAGACGTCCGACGAACTAGAAGGCAAATACGAAGCGACTCGAAAGCAGTACGTGATAATGGCGACCAGCAAGGGAAATATCTCGGCGTTCTTCTCCCGGATAGCCTGCGTTTATATGCTATAGCTGACGAGCAGGGATTAGCTGCAGGTGCGACGTCGGCACGCCCCCACAGCCGGCTCTGCAACAAAAACAAATTCTGACAAGCAGCAGAACGCGACAGCTTGGTGTAAAGAAATTAACTGTGGGAGCAATTATTAGAAAATGGAAGACATACAAGACCACTGATAATCTCCCTCGATCTGGGGCTCCATGCAAGATCTCACCTCGTGGCGTCAAAATGATAACAAGAACGGTGAGCAAAAATCCCAGAACCACACAGGGGGACCTAGTGAATTACCTACAGAGAGCTGGGACCACAGTAACAAAGGCTACTATCAGTAACACAATGCGCCGCCAGGGACTCAAATCCTACACTGCCAGACGTGTCCCCCTGCTGAAGCCAGTACACGTCCAGGCCCGTCCGCGGTTCGCTAGAGAGCATTTCGATGATCCAGAAGAGGACCGGGAGAATGTGTTATGGTCAGATGAAACCAAAATAGATTTTTTTTGTTGAAACATAGGTTCTCGTCATTGGAGGAGAAAGAATACTGAATTGCATCCGAAGAACACCATACCCACTATGAAGCATGAGGGTGGAAACATCATGCTTTGGGGCTGTTTTTCTGCAAAGGGACCAGGACAACTGATCTGTGTGAAGGAAAGAATGAATGGGGCCATGTATCGAGAGATTTTGAGTGAAAATCTCCTTCTATCAGCAAGGGCATTGAAGATGAAACGTGGCTGGGTCTTTCAGCATGACAATGATCCCAAACACACAGCCAGGGCAACAAAGGAGTGGCTTCGTAAGAAGCATTTCAAGGTCCTGGAGTGGCCGAGCCAGTCTCCAGATCTCAACCCCAAAGAAAATCTGTGGAGGGAGTTGAAAGTCCGTGTTGCCCAACGACAGCCCCAAAACATCACTGCTCTAGAGGAGATCTGCATGGAGGAATGGGCCAAAATACCAACAACAGTGTGTGAAAAGCTTGTGAAGAGTTACAGAAAAGGTTTGGCCTCCGTTATTGCCAACAAAGGGTATAAAACAAAGTACTGAGATGAACTTTTGGTATTGACCAAATACTTATTTTCCACCATGATTTGCAAATACATTCTTTAAAAATCAAACAATGTGATTTTCTGGGGGGGGTTTCTCCACATTCTGTCTCTCATGGTTGAGGTTTACCCATGTTGACTATTACAGGCCTCTCTAACATTTTCAAGTGGGAGAACATGCACAATTAGTTTTTGACTAAATACTTATTTGCCCCACTGTACATGAGTTTTTAATATATGTACTTTGGAAAAAAAAAAGTGAAAAGACATGTCTTATTTCCAACGTTAAATCTGAATACATACATTGAACACACACAAAAAAAAAAACTTTTTGGGGGGGAAGTGCTACTTCGGGGTTTTTTACTTATCGCGGCAGGTTCTGGTTCCCATTAAAGGTGAAAAACGAGGGATCACTGTATGTAATTCCATATGTCAATCAATCAATCAATAAAACTCTTGCGGTTAGGGCGGTGTCCCGTCCCTGTGCGTTGAGCCGACCAGAAAAAACATTTTTTTCCACTGCTGGTGATCTTGAGCCAGGAGTTCTGCATCCGCTAGAGTAACTCCATGGTGTTGGAGGATATCCGCAATGACATCGAGCCATCGAACGTGAGGCTTGTCTCGTGGTAGTTTCCAGCCAGCGACGTATGGGTCAAACTGCAGAATGGCCTTTGTGGGATGGTCGGGAGGAAGGCAGAGGACATGACCAAACCAGCAGAGCTGTCCAACCAGACATGATGCTCTAGCTCTGAGCACTGGAAATTCACTGGGGCCACCTGATGTTTTCGATGGTTCTGAGGGCCCTGTCATCAAAGCCATCTAGTCTAGCCACCAGAGTCTTAGGCTACGTTCATACTACAGGTCTTAATGCACGAATCCGATTTTTTGTCATATCCGTTTTTTTTGGCATGCCCGTTCAGACTGCTTTTATCCATTGAGACCTTTCAAGTATTACGCATGCGCACTAATTCGCAGTCCGACACGCGCTAAGCAAGAAGACCCGCATTCGCAGAAGCATCAAAACAAATGACACACGTCATCCGTCATTCCAGGGATATCATGTTTTGCTTTTCAAAAGGAGGACACAAATAACAGACATAAATAATCCCCGTTTAGGCTTATATTCAAAGTTTATATGGATCGATAGCATGCACGCACTGTCCGTGCACGTCACACACATATGGGCAGTTTGCCCCGACTCTCTCTCGGCCGTGTAAGCAATGTTGAAATATTGCTCACTTGTAACAGAGAAAACTGAGCATTCTCAGGCTTATCCTCAACCCATTTTTATTTTTTATGACTGTTGTGAAGCCCAGCCCTTCCCCGAAAGCCGTGTTCACTGCAAGCTAGGCGCTAATAACGCACAGGTGCATCGCTACGGTAACGACTCTCTCGCTATTTGATGACGTAATTGCTGCATGAAATCCGATTTGCGGGACTGGACAGTACAGACCGCCGCGACAGTCTGGAAAAATGTGGCCCAGATCGGATTTAGACCACATACGAAAGTGACCCAGATCGGATTTGAAATGGTCCCGTTCTATGCGACTTGTCACGTTCAGACCATCAAATTAATGCCTCACTCGAGTCGGAAAAACACGAAAAAATCGGATTCGTGCATTAAGACCTGTAGTATGAACGTAGCCTTATTTGAGGGCCATGTTTCCGAGCCATATAGGATAAAATATGGCAGAGTTGTAAATCCTGAGCTCCGTCTTACGAGACATGGTCTTGTGCCGTCAGAGTGGTTTCCAGAGACGCTAAGGCTGCCAGGGCTCTTCTGCGGGTAATCTCTGTTTTTAGGTCGCCGTTGTTGGTAACTGTGGACCCTGAATAAACAAAGTTCTTGACAGGTTCTACAAAGTCACTGCCAAGCCAAAGGGGAGATGGATCTGATCCATCACCACCATACAGAAACTTTTTGTCCATCTCACCTGAAGTCCAAGCTTTTCTGCCTCTTCACTGTTCTGCCCAGAACATCATTCAGCAGACTGTGGGATGTGCTGGGCAAGATGGTGTCGTCAGCGTACTTTAGGTCAGTTAATTGGTAGCTGCCAAGGGACACTCCGTTCACAGACCCTGGACATCAAATGGTCGATGATGCAGTGGAAAAGATCAGGAGCAGGCACGCAGCCTTGACGGACGTGGTCCATTCGGAGTCTTTGCCATTCACACCGACCATATGTACAGTACCTATGGATAAAATATCAAATTGTGATAAAAATGAAAATTTAAAAACGAATTGGAGTCTCGCCTGCAAGACTTTTGTCATTGTTCTCTTTGCTGTGGTCCATATTTTTTCTGCGGCAGCTCATGTCTTCTTTTACTAATATTGTAATGCTGTATGTATGTGTTTAAAATGACTCATGAACAAATTAAGGGATTATTATCAAATTTGCAGGATATGTCTGAAATATGAAACGGTAGTGGTGATTAGATTTGGGAATTAGGTCAAAGATCACAGAGGTCAGACAAGGAATTATGCGCTAACTTGATAAGAGATTAGCCTATTCAACTCACATTTGCTGTGATATAATGAACAAAGAAAGAGTGATGATACTTTGAGCATGAGGGCAAAGCTACCATGCACACGGTATCAAATAAGGCGATGCTTTGAATTTGGCTGCTTAGGCGGGAATCTGCTCTCTCAGAGTGCTCCTCTAGTTTTCTCTTTTCTTATGGCTGCCATTGACTGCCATGGATTTCTAATCTAGTCTATTTAACAGATGTTTTTACGATCAATGTTACTAACTACCACAACACATACATCAGCCTACAAATTACTAACTCAGGTGTTACCATTAAAAGTGAGTAAAAGCAGACAAACCCAACAATGTTGAGTCTTTTACTTGCAATGACGACATATCCCAGCTATATTTGTCTTGTTGATACAACTGAGTGGAACTTGGCAGGTGATTATAAAGCTTTGTCTCTCCCATGCTGGCTCACAGGATGCACAGCAGGAATGGAGCCTCCAGGGGTAGAGAGGCCTCCAAACTGGGCTATGACTCGGGTCAGGTCTCATAACTGTACAAATGGGGCCCACAGGAGGCCATTTATAAACTCCACTCGGGAGGTTACTACAGGACATTGGCCGCCACTTACTTATCTTGCCACATCTGTTGTTGCTTTCTCTTTCTCACATAGTTTTTTAAAAAAATATTTGACACTGTGCTTCAAAGAACTGAAGCAAGTTGAGGCAAGATTAGCACATTATGTTCAACATGTGCACCTTGACAAGGTGCTGAAGTGAGTGTTTAGAATGGGAAAAAAAAAACAAATTTTCTGTTCATGCGTGCTTGAATGTCGTACATTTTTAGACATGACTATTTTACATTCATGACAACCCTAAGTCCGACCACTCTTAAATCCTATTTCCCTATTGATGTGAATGTTAAGGCCATTACCTCATTCACTGCCATTGACGGAGATAGATGTCCAGTCCATTTGGACTAGGAGGGGCTGGCAGTGATCATTCAAGTAGGTAATTTATGAAATTACATTCACCCTTTTCAGGAACAATGGTCACAACAGTGGATATCTATTCAAAAGTAATCATTAGTGCAACACATTTAATGCCAGCCCAGGTCACAGAGTAGGTGTTGTGGTCAGTGGTGGGTAGAGTAGCGTTACTTGAAAATAATATTATTCAAGTAAAAGTGATCATCCAAAAAATGTACTCAAGTACGAGTAAAAAAGTATTTGGTGAAAGTAATACTCAAGTAATGAGTATTTAACTGAGGGTTTACGATGTTAGAAATACAAAAAAAATCATTAAATTCTCAAATCTACAGAGAAGAAGCATCATTCATCCAAAGAGCATGAGTGGGGAAAACAGTTCCTAATTTGAATAGTTAAATACAGGTAGACCGCGGGTTACGAACGAGTTCAGTTCCTACGCTGGCGACGTAACCTGAATTTCCGCTTGAATCGGAATTAACCCTTTAAGTACCCCTAAATACCCCCCAAATCTCAAAATAACTATCCAAAAATATGTATTATACGTCGATTTACTGTCCTTGCCAAGACATTGGAGCTAAGTCCTAGCTGAACACAGAGCTAAACTCCGAAATGACAGTTACAGACATCCGTGTGGTTTGCTGACTTTATTCAGTTGCTCATGGCATTAACGCTTGAATGAAACTAAAATTTAAAAAAATACAAATTAATCTGTTTCATCTTCTGAAATAAGTTGGATGTTTATTGCCGTCAATGGCAGTTAAAGAGTTAAGCAATGTGAGATAACAAATCAAAATAAATCAAATTCCCAGAGCAAAATACACATAGGCCACACTTGTTTGAATTTATGTCTTTATTATGGTCCCACTCATCTCCGCTATCGTCCGCTCATCTCTCACCTCTGGAATTGTTCCCACCTCTTTCAAAACTGCTGCCATCACTCCAATTCTCAAGAAACCTGGTGCTGACTGCTCAAATTTCAACAACATCCGCCCCATATCCAACCTACCTTTAATATCGAAAATTCTCGATGAACTGTTGCCTCTCAACTCCATTCTCACCCATCCCACAATAATCTCTATGAAAAGTTCCAGTGTGGTTTTTGCCCACTGCACAGCACTGAAACGGCACTTGTTAAAATAACCATCGACCTCCTCATGGCAGCTGACTCCAGACACCACACCATCCTCATCCTCCTGGACCTATCTTCAGCTTTTGACACAATTAGTCGCACCACCCTCCTCCCCTGGCTATCCACTATTGGCATCACTCACACCCCATTGAACAGGTTCTCATCCTACCTTTCTGGACGCACTCACTATAAACAACTCAAGTCCCTTAAATCTACTTCCTCCCCCATTATTTCTGGTGTGCCTCAGGGCTCTGTCCTCAGGCCCCTACTCTTATCATCTGGCTTCTTTCCATTGGCAACATTTTCCATAAATTCAACATTAACTTTCCATTTACGCCGATGGCACCTGGCTCTACCTCACTTCCGAACCCTCCTCCTCTCTCCCGCCCACTTGCCTGACTGACTGCATCACGGAAATAAAATACTGGCTCACCTGTTAAGACTCGCCTCTATCCACAATAATCCTCATTTCTTTGTTTTAGTTTTCTGCTACTTATTGTTATGTATTAGTATTTTTATTGTTTTTAAAACTGTTTAGTATTTTAAATCTGCCTTAAATGTTCTATACTTTATTATTTTTCCTGTTTTTCAATCTTAAATTTGTTTACCGTATTTTTCCGACTATAAAGTATAAGTCACACCAGCCATAAAATGCCCAACGAAGAGGAAAAAAACATATAAGTCGCACCGGAGTCTAAGTCGCATTTTGGGGGGAAATTTACTTGATTAAATCCAACACATAGAACAGATATCTCATCTTGAAAGGAAATTTCAAATAAAAATACAATAAAGAACAACATACTGAATAAGTGTACACTATGATAATGTTACATGATGCACGAACAACGAAATGCGAACTTGGTCGATATGTTAATGTAACATAGCTATTTAAAGTTATTCAGATAACTATAGCATAAAGAACATGCTAACAGTTCACCAAACCATCAGTGTCACTCCAAAACACCAAAATAACATGTGAAATTATATAATAATGTGTTAGTATTTCACACATAAGTCACTCCAGAGTATAAGACACACGCCCAGCCAAACTATGAAAAAACTGCGACTTTTAGTTTGAAAAATACAGTAAATGTTTCTTTAAATGATTGTACGGCATCCATGAGTGCTAAAAAGGCGCCTTCACATATATTTTTTCTTTTTTTCAATTTAATACAATTTTTATACTTCATTGTTTGAAGTTTGAATTTATAAGAAAAGAATGTTTTTTTTTTTTTTTTTTAGGTTTTTTTTGTTTTGTTTTGTTTTTTCCAATTATTCTTGGCCTTTTTCATTTGCGTTTTTAGAAAAGTGGTTTCACTGTTTTCTTTCAGTGTAGTAAATGGTAGTATCCCAAAGTTACTATAAAACTGTTAATTTTTAAACCAACTCTGGTTCACCTATCACCATCAATGGCAGCCAATTAATTAGTTAATCTGTACGAACCTGCCTAAGAAACTTAGAAAAAAAACATATTAGGTGTTATATTGAAAAAAAAGTATCAGCCTGAAAAATTGCCCTTTATACCAGGCATTATACATCACTTTAAAGGTTATTTTTAGGCTGCCAGCCCCACCCAATCGAAATGGATTGGACGTCTATCATTGTCAATGGTGTTGAAATGCCATCTTTTACTCCCAGGCTAAATAAATTGACAAAAAGTGTTGGGGAATCACATCTCTATAACTGTGGGAGAAGCACAGGGCTTGAATTGACGAGCTTACTGGAAATACATGAAAGGTGCCGAAAAATCCCGCATGATCAAACGACACTCGCATGGGAGCCAGAGCTACGGTATATACCGCAACGAGGAAAAATAAGCATTAAAAAGGAAGAACTGCTCAATGGCGCACCGCAAAAAGCCAAACAGGCCCCTTGATAGGCTTTTAAAAGCCAGCCAAAGAGGCAGACTTCACCGTGCGAAGGTCGTGAAAACAAGCCAGGCATTTATTTTTCAAAGGCTCCATCTCCCATGCTATTCACATGGCATACCAAATGTCTCTTTCCCCACAATTCATACGCAACACCGTCACCGCACGACAACAGCAGGTGCAAACACAGACAAGAAATAAACAAAATTTGTTGAACTCTGGCCCGGCACACGGCTGTACTGTCAGCTGCTCATCAGCAGTTCTTTGCACAGAGTATGTTTTGTGGTAAGTTAGTCAAAGAGGGAAATTGATATTGAAACGTGCTATTGATGGTGATCAACGTCCAATCCATTTCAACTTAAAATGGACTGAACGTATATTGCCGTCAATGGCAGCCAAAGAGTTAAGCTATGTGAGGTCATGAAATTCATATTTTAACATAATAATAATAATAATGAATCAATTCCCAGAGCAAAATGCACACTTATTTGAATTTGTCTTTATTGTTCTGCCTTTTTTCATTTAATTACAATTCATTTTATTTTTGTCATTAATTTTATTTATTTAAAGTTATTTTAATTACTTTCTTAAGTAATTTAAGTAATTTTTTTTTTTTTTTTTTCTTAACTACTCTTTACTTATTACCGTATTGGCCCGAATATGGCCCGTGATTATAAGACACCCTCCTCTTTTTCAAGATTCAAGTTTGAAAAAAGACTTTTTGAACACCAAATTAATTTTTATACAGAAAATAATTACAGTACATCTGAAACAAATGATTATAACAATATATTCGAGAGAAAAAGCATGTTATTTTGCCTCTTTCAAATCTTAGTATCTGAACATTTAAATATGTAAACTAAAGTGCAATCACATTCGTAAATGAATGGCTTCTGGTTTCGCTGTCCTGAGCATTCATGAATGTCATTAAGTGTTATCCGGCAAATGATCTCACTTTTGAATGGATGCAAAAGATCCAAGATGGACAAAAATTGAGTTAGTGACCTAATTTGCTAAATAACACTTAATGACATAAGCATTCAGTAATGTCCATTATAGTGTCATGTCATAATTTTGATGATCTTACGACAGTCTTATGACACCACTGTCAAATAAAGTGTTACCTAAAAATATCAACAAATAAGCCGCACTGGACTATAAGCCACAGGTATCAAAATGAAGGAAAAAAGTAGCGGTTTATAGTCCGAAAATTACGGTAATCCTGTTTTGTTTACATTTTTGGCGTTTCCCCTTCTCTCCCCGGCGACGAGCACTGCCTGCCCACCGCAGAATAAAACTTGGAAACGCGGCTCGATTCAGGTTACCGTGTCCGCTAGCTGTCACGCTTCCTGCTTTGTTTACTCTCTTTCTTCGTTTCCGAAGCCAGGGCAGGGAAAAGACAAAAGCCTGACTAACTCCGATGGCATAAAATACCGTTCGGGAGGTGCAAGAAGTCGACAGTTTTGACCATTATGCAGTAATTTTGCCCTGTCATACTGAAAAAATGCATTTTTAATATTTTATATTCCATTTAGCACAAGACTGTTATTTGTCATGACCATTCCATTTACCGTATTGGCCCGAATATAAGACGGCCCTGATTAAAAGACGACCCCCTCTTTTTCAAGAATCAAGTTTGAAAAAAATACTTTTTGAACACCAAATTAATTTTTATACAAAAAATAATTACAGTGCATCTGAAACAAATGATTATAGCAATATATTTGAGAGAAAAAGCATGTTATTTTGCCTTATTCAAATCTTAATATCTGAACATTTAAATATGTAAACTAAAGTGCAATCACATTCGTAAATGAATGGCTTCTGGTTTTTGAAATGTAAATACACCAATCTATTGTGGTAAAACAACAAAATTGCAATAACTGCATTAACCTTCAATGTGAAGTCTAACTGTAACTGGAGTCTTGAAAAAAATCTGAATAAGGAAAAACATTGCAATAAAATAATGCAAACTGGTTAAACTTGAGAGAACATCGCTTCAATGATATCTTGCTCCACCTAGCGTCGTGAATGAGTATAACGTCTAGAACGCGAATATAAGATGACCCCCACTTTTTCAGTCTTATTTCAATGCAAAAAACACTGTCTTATATCCGGGCCAATACGATATTTAGCAATTGGGGGAAAATTCTTAGATAAAAATAATATCCTGTAAAAATATTGGAGTAGAGAGATTGAAGCAATGACCTTTTGCTGCTCTCTGTCGCAATTTTCCTCGTTTTAAATTGTCCCCCTCAATGGGCTGAATTCTAAAGGAGCTGAAATCGTGACCCTGCCAACGTCATCCTCCAGCTGTGGACGCTAGAGCGCTATAATGACAGACGGGGCTAAACGGCAGATAAAAAGACTAATTTCTCATCATCTGCGCTCCGTCAAATTGTTTTGTATATAGTCGAATCGTCTCAAAATATGATGAAAATAAGATTTTTTTATGCTGTCACAGGCACTTTAAAATTGCAGATTTATTTTTTCCAAAATGGATCTTTTATTTAATTCATTTTTATTGGAAATTATTCATAGTTTTTATTTTATTTTTTATTGCACATTGAAAAATACGTACGGGCAACACTAATACTATAGATGGGTGTCAAATAGGGGCTGGAATTGGCCGCTTGGCCACAAATCTGAAAACCATGTCCTACTTGAATTTGATAAAACATTGGGGGGGGGGTAATTCTTGCATGAAATGGCGAAGTAGCATCATTGAAATTTTTTTTTACAGTAATCTGAAACGTAATGCCATTTTTGCCATAAAGGTTTGAACAATATTGGCATTCTTTATCAAAAAAACACCTGATCTTTGTCTTCTATTCAAACATTGTGCTAATCTCGATCCTTGTCGTTTCAAAACCTGAATTTTCCAGAAAAAATGGGCGAGGCCCGTTTCCTGTGTTCTCATTACAAAACGTACTTGAAAAACTATGTCAGCAGGAGAAAGCCTTTGTTGGATTCCAGATGACAAATACAAATAGTTGGAAATGACATGAATGGAGTTAGCCTACCCTGGTTGAGTGTCTAATTTAGTTTGTGTGGCAATTACACCATTAGCCCAGTTTCTTACTCGACCGTTTTAACAATTAACGAAGCAAATGTTACTTTCCTGTGCCACTTTATAGCAATCAGGAGTCCGGATTGGCAAAGATTAACACGGATCAAGAAGATTAATGAGTTAACTGAGCAGATGGTCAGAGGTCACAGATTCCATGTGAAGTGTTAAAAGCATGACGGACAATAAGTGGATGTTTTTTTCTCTTTTTTTATTGAGTCTGACAAAAAAACTGAGTTTTAAAAAAAATCATTATTACATTACATTGTGATGTTTCACATTGTGATGTAATCAGTGATCAAATTACAATGTGAGGATTTTCTGCTACATTTGGTAAAACACAATGAAGCAATTCCTTTTATGTCACTGACAGGACTTTATGCAAAATGTGTGTTTTTTTTGTCTTTCCTTTTCAAATCAAAGTTAGTCACCATATGTCCATACTGGTTTTCTGTAATGCTGCAAAAATAAATTGGTCAACTGTTTAAAAGGATTTGATATTTGAAAATATGACACCTACTGTATGGTTATGTTTTATTTTGTTTTCCAGAACGTGGAAGTCAAATTTATGTAATATGGAATACAATAATCAATATGCTAATTTCACGTTTGGCGTCAGAATTTATGGCAAAATGCTAGTACCGTGAAATGTAAAACATATATATCACGTCAAAAGTTAAAGTTATCACGTTGAAATGTGAAACCTATTATGTTATAACATGAAACTCATCATGTTATGTGAAACTTGTTAAAACATGAACCCTATGTCCTTAAAACATGTCATTTATGTTAAAACATGAAACATCACATTTCAACATTAAACTCATAACGTAACATAAAAGGTGAAATTTATATTAAAACCCTGAACCATATCTTGTCAAAATATGAACCGTGTCACTTTATCACCTGGCACTCATCATGTTGTAATTAGGAGTGGGAACCTTTGAGTAGCTTACGATAACGATGACTTCACGATTTGGCGATATAACGATTATTGATACAGTGGTCAGGAAGTCATTCTACAAAACAACTAATAAACAGAAAACCAGCTATTTTCATCATTCTGTTTTGAAATTGAATGAGTTTATCACTAGTAGACACCCAATCCGTTTGGAGTGTCCTTCAAACGGACATAAGCGGATTTTAAGGGGGGGCCAGGAGGGCCAGGCCCCCGCAGTGGCCGTAAGGTGTCATTGCATGTAATAGACTTTGCTACATATATACAAGTTGTAAAGCAATAAAACTGCAAAAAAAATTAATGAAATGAACAAAAAAAGTATATTTTTATAATGGGTCAAAATTAGACTTCGAACAGATCATGTGACTAGCAACTTAGACGGTCATTCATATATATATATAAATATAAATATATATATAGATATATATAGATATATATAGATATATATAGATATATATATATTGTTGGGTCCAAACTTACTTACTATTGTACTAAGAAAATAATAAAAGACCTGAGGGAGGACGGAGAGAATCAGAACGGAGACAGAGATACATTTTTACGCGGACGGCCATCAGGAGGAAGGTTGATGTGGAGCGAGTGGCTCACAACAAGCTTCTCTAACTTCCCCCTGAGGAGCGCAGCCTTTTATTGACCAGTGGGAGAGCATTCATTGCACATGCGTAAGTTTTGTTTACCGAGAAATAGCTGTTATTGTATCATTTACTGAGAACAGAAACTAGAATGAAACATTATGGTGACTCTTTTCATTGTGTAAGCACTAAAGCACAAGCGAATAGACTGTTACATGAGAAAACATAATCATAACACCTAGTTTTAAACACACATAATTGGTTTAATTATTGTAAATACTGTTATTGTGCAAAAGCATTAAAGCACATCTTACATATATATATATATATATATATATATATATATATATATATATATATATATATATATATATATATATATATATATATATATATATATATATATATATAATTTTTTTTTTTTTTTTTTTTTAGCCACTTGAAGCCACGTTTTTGGGATTAAATGATTTAGGCATATATGAGCCATGATATGGCCCAAACACAAAAAGGACAAAAAGGATTGCTTCAATCAAAGAAAACTTTTTCGATACAAAATTAAGTGTTCAAATGCAAATTTTTCAATCTCAAATGTTTTTTACACAAACTTTTTCCATGATTGAAATTTTTTTTTTTTTTTGATTGAAGTGATTTTTCTTCTTGAAAATATATTTTTTAACTTATTTTTTGATCGAATAATGAAGGCAAAAATGTCCAAGCCAAAATGTGGCCCAAAATTAAATCAACATTACTTCAATTTGAAAGTAATTTTGATTTAAGTAAAAAAAAAATTGACTTAAATCAAAAAAAAAAAAAAAAAAAAAATCAATGAAAAATAGCTTTCACATGCATTTTTTTAGTTTCAAATGTATTTTTGCAGTCAAACACTTTTTTTTTTTTTATTCAAGCAATTTTTTTTTATTGAATAGTAAAGACTCAAATCTACCTCGATATGACTCCGCCCAGGGGATACAATTTTTGACTGGGGTAACTACATCGGCACGACACTGGCGGGCGTACCATATTCAAAGGATGACGATCTTGGCGGAAAATATTGCCTAAGCAGCCTGATTTAAAATTCCCCTCAAGAATGATAAGAAACAAAAAACGCTCATTGTCAACTTATCATTATAAATATTCTCGTAAGTTAATTTTATTGCTGACTCTGAGTTATGGGGTCATCAACATGTTGTGCCCACCCTGCTCCAAAAGTCAAACTCCGCCTATGCAAACGGATTTGACTTCTATGGCCGTCAGTGACAGTCAATGCCAAGCAATGAATTAATTTTGGGGCCTTTCACGTCATTTCCTGTTGAATTTCAGTCACTTCCTTTTCCTTTAGGGGCATTGATGGGTCTTTTCCTACTGATTTTGGGGCATTAAAGGCTTTTTGGGTCACTGAAAAGGAAGTGAGTCAAGAATGTGCCCAAATTAATAGGAAGTTACTGAAATTGGAACCTGTAAATGCCCTAAAATGAACAGGAAAGAACCTGTAAATGTCCATAAAAGACTGTCGTTGACGGGGTTAGATGTCCAATCCAGTCAAAATGAACTGGATGTCTTGCTCTGTTAATGGAAGCCAGTGAACTAACGTAGACACTATTCTAATGGAAGATCTTGGTAGCAACCTGCTGGTTCTGTTTTTGCTTTTTTTTAAACAGTGACACCTTTTAGAAACTACTTGGTGGGAGCATATCGCAGAGGTGGGTAGTAACGTGTTACATTTACTCAGTTACATTTACTTGAGTAACTTTTTGAGGAAACTATACTTCTAAGAGTAGTTTTACTAAGCCATACTATTTACTATTACTTGAGTACATTTGTGACGTAGAAACACTACTCTTACTCTGGGCTACGTAGTCTTTACATTCTTTTCTTTATTCTACATACAGTGTATCACAAAAGTGAGTACACCCATCGCATTTCTGCAGATATTTAAGTATCTTTTCATGGGAAAACACTGACAAAATGACACTTTGACACAATGAAAAATAGTCTGTGTGCAGCTTATATAACAGAGATAATTTATTTTCCCCTCAAAATAACTCAAAATATAGTCATTCATATCCAAACACTTGGCAACAAAAGTGAGTACACCGCATAGGAACTACGTACATCCCTAAATGTCCAAATTGAGTACTGCTTGTCATTTTCCCTCCAAAATGTCATGTGACTCGTTAGAGGAGTGCTGTCAGCATTGCTACCGAGATTAAAGAGGTGGGGGGGTCCGACTGTTAGTGCTCAGACCATACGCCGTACTCTAGATCAAATTGGTGTGCATGGCTGTCACCTAAGGAGGAAGCCTCTTCTGAAGACGGTACACAAGAAAGCCTGTTTGCTGAAGATATGTCAACAAAGCACATGGATTACTGGAACCATGTCCTAAGGTCCTAATTAGACGAAGATTAAGTTGTTTGGTTCCGATGGTCCCAAGCACGTGTGGCGGCGACCAAATGAGGAGTACAAAAATGAGTGTGTCATGCCTACAGTCAAGCATGGTGGTGGGAATGACCCCACCACCTCTTCAGTGTCATCAATAAGTGTAAACCCCATGGCACTGTAGCTAACCTCCCTAGATGTGGACAAAAAAGAAAAATTGTCGAGTGGTTTCAACAAAAGATTGTGCAGATGGTGGATAAAGAACCTCAACTAACATCCAAACAAGTTCAAGCTGTCCCGCAGTCCGAGGGTACAACAGTGTCAACCCGTACTATCTGTTAGCGTCTGAATGAAAAGGGACTCTATGGTAGGATTCTCTGGTCAGATGAGACAAAAATAGAGGTTTTTGGGAAAAGGCATCAACATAGAGTTTACAGGGGAAAAAACGAGCCCTTCAAAGAAAAGAACACGGTCCCCACAGTCAAACATGACGGATGTTTCCTGATGTTTTGGGGTTGGTTTGCTACCTCTGGCACTGGACTCCTTGACCGTGTGCATGGCATTATGAAGTCTGAAGACTACCAACAAATTTGGCAGCATAATGTAAGGCCCAGTGTGAGAAAGCTGGGTCTCCCTCAGAGGTCATGGGTCATCCAGCAGGACAATGACACAAGAACACTTCAAAAAGCACTAGGAAATGGTTTGAGACAGAGCACTGGAGACTTCTAAAGTGGCCAGCAATGGGTCCAGACCTGAATCCCGTAGAACACTTTTGGAGAGATCTGAAAATGGCAGTTTGGAGAAGCCACCCTTCAAAACTCAGAGACCTGGGGCAGCTGGCCAAAGAAAAATGGTCTAAAATTCCAGCAGAGCATTGTAAGAAACTTATTGATGGATACCGGAAGCGGTTGTTCGCAGTTATTTTGTCTAAAGGTCATGCTACCAAGTATTATGCTGAGGGTGCCAATACTTTTGTCCAGCCCATTTTTGGAGTTTTGTGTGAAATGATAACGATTAAATAACTTTTTTTTTTAAAAATCAATTTTCTTTTGTGTTTTTTTTTCATTACAAGCTTTCTGGCTACTCTACCCCCTTTTGGCATATCGATAACCTTTTGATGTACAAAGTATCGTGATATATCATCTTTTCGATATACTGTCACACCTCTAGTTGTAATGTGAAGATTATCACGTTAAAACTTGAAACTCATCGCGTTAATATGCGAAACATATCACGTTTAAACTAGGGCTGTCACATTTATCGCGTTAATGGGTGGTAATTAATTTTTTTAAATTAATCATGTTAAAATGTTTAACGCATTTAACGCATGCGCGGAATGACCCATTCATGCATTGCTGCAAACAGACAACAATGGCACCATTTTTTGTAGATTGAGAGCTAAGAGGCAGAGAAAAGCGCGTGGACACAGTCATTCATTGGGGCCGCGCCATTTACAGGCATAAGCTTTGGCAACTCTTTCACGACAATCATAACTCTTGTGGCGAGCGGCGTGGGGAAGAATGACAGGCGATGATCTATTTCTTAAACCGCTTAAATCACAGGTGTCAAACCGATTCCAGAAAGGGCCAAGTGGGTGCAGGTTTGCTTTCCAACCAATGAAGAGGACCCCTTTTCACCAATTAGATCTTTTACATGTGTAATCAGTTAAACTTTGTCAGGTGCTGCTTCTTTCAGCAGGACGTTCATTGGTTAAACTCTCTGCGCGTTATCGGTTGGAACAAAATTCAGCACCCACTCGGCCCTTTCTGGAATCGGTTCGACACCTGTGGCTTAAATGAACACAACGCAGAACATATACCATTTGCAGCCACCACTGACAGTCATGGTTGCCCAACTTCCCATCATGCATTTGGGCAGAACAGTTAAGTCGCTACAGTATCATTTACTGAAAGCACAACAAAAATAATATTCCTATCTCTCAAAAAAAATAATGTTCACAAAAAGAAAAGTGCTCAATGCAAAGAGAACTTGCATTCCCAATCAAAATAGCTATGCAAAATACACATAAAACTTACTCAGACTTTGGTAAACCTCTATTCAAACATTTCGTTTAGCTCAACAAAAACACTAGATGGCAATATTTAGTCACAATATACAAACTATCAGAGGTCTCGTACGTTGTGAAGTAGAGGTGCACGATAATTATTGGTCCGATAATTATCGGTCCGATTATAGGAATTATGACGTCATCCCAATAACTCCGATAACATAATATATTATCGGCCCTATTAATAATATTTTTGGCACGGTGTCGGATTGGGATTTGTGCGTTTGTTTCCACTCCTGTTTTTCTACTATGCAAAGTTTTGTTACTGTCTTTGTTTGGTTCATTATAATAATGTTCATGTCATCATGAAAATTCTGGTTCGGTCAAAGGCAAATCTAAGAGGGGTTTTAATATTAAATCACTTGTACTCACATTTCTCTTTTAAGAACTACAAGTCTTTCTATCCGTGGATCCCTTTAACAGAAAGAATGTTAATAATGTTAATGCCATCTTGTGGATTTATTGTTGTAATAAACAAATACAGTACTTATGGACAGCATGTTGAATGTATATATCCGTCTTGTGTCTTATCTTTCCATTCCAACAATAATTTACAGAAAAATATGGCATATTTTAGAGATGGTTTGAATTGCGATTAATTACGATTAATTGATTTTTAAACAGCCCTAGTTTAAACATTATCAAACTAAAACTATAACTTTTTATGTTCAAACATGATACTTGCCATGTTATAACATGAAACCTATCATGTTAGAGTGTAAAATTTTTCTTTTTCTGATGTGGTAGCCATATGCTCCACACTTGTGTCATTATGACCAGTTTGATAGTGTTCCGACTGCTTGCTTGGAATTTTCCACAAGAAATGAATGAGTCCATGGGAATCCTACACAGATCCATTTGTGGAATGGGGAGAAAACTGGGGTCTTCTTTTGGAACCACAAGAGGGCCTTTGGCAAACTTTGGGAAGAGATACTCAGCACCTAGGAGACATCTCGGTCAGAAAGAGTTCCTTCAGCCTTTTATGCAAATCCCCCTGACATCTTAGCTATGCTTTTACGTGATTTTAAGCATGGGATCCATCTCAGACCTTTGCCAAAGTCCTGCTGTATTTTTCACTCTGGGAATATAATCATATTTAGTAAATCTCGCAGGAAGCCTAATTTCCAAACGAGCTGCTCAGTCACACGCACCCTCTCTGTTTTAGTGAGAATAACGAAAATAAACAATGTTTTCCGTCTTTACGTGAACTCAGCACTCTGTAAATGAGGCCACTACACTTTACATTTCACGCGTCATTTACAACCCAGAGCGCACACAGCTGCTGAGGTCAACCACAGTCTATAGAGTACATCTAAATAAATTCAACAATGTGTACATTGTGTACTTTTCTGCATCACGCCAGCTGGAAGGCTCACTAGCTGGACAGGAACTGAAGATGATCTTTCGGGCTCAAACCGCACAGGATAATGACCCCCCCCAAAAATACTGTTTTCCCCCACTATATTACCACATGTCCAAGCATGTAAAACAAGAATTTGTGCATGCTTTAGTGCAAAGGATATGAAAACTAGGCTTTTATACACGTGTTGAGCCACTGGAGAGCAGTAGTGAGCTTTATTGGCCTGTTTGACAAAAGCCCTTAGATGGAAAACAGGTGGAAATCATCAAATTTTTAGATGTCAGCCACAGAGTGCATATTTTCCCATCATAAATGTAATGAATAAATAATAAGTATAATTCATGGTTAGCTCATTCACTGCCATTGATATACATAGATAGACATAAAACTACATTTGAATCGCAAGGGCCTGGCAACAAAGAACTGTTTCTCTGTTCAATAAGATACTTGTTTATATATTTAATTAATATTTGCTTTGTTTTTGCGCATTTTCAGACATCTCAGATTTTTTTGTTGTTGTATTTATGGCAGTTCTTTATTGTTTGTTCTTCGTTGGGTTGTCCGATATCATCGGAGAGCTGATAAAAACATTTTTAAATGATATCGGATAATACCGACATCGGTTCTTCATTATCGGTTTTGGGCCAATATGCATATCACAGTGCTGTCATTTCCACTTGGTGCCTGCCTGTGTTTCTGGTGTTTTGACCCCCCCCCCTGCTGGCGCTTAAGTGTGATTATGTTTGATAATCCCAGCACTGTATGCTGAAGTCATCATATGGCGACGCGAGCTCATTGCGAATAAAGAGAGCTAAATGGACGAGCTAACGTATGCAGCCAGTGTACCTTAGCAGCTCTTAGTATCTCACCACGTTGTTTGTGCTGGAGGAGATAGTACCTTTTCTAGTAGGCACCATCTAACGGTTTGCATAAAATAATATGCATATAAAATAAATAGCACTTATAGCACAGTTTAAGGAAAACAAGCAGAATATAGGGCATAAAAGATACATGATGCCTTCTTATCACGGAAGCCCTACGTGTGCGTCATCAGCAAGATTGACGGACCAACTCTCGCAATCAGTTCTTCCGGACCGTCCAGAACAAATGGCGGGACGCTCTGTCCCAACACAAGGAACCCCAGAGAACGCCCAAAATCCAACTGATAACACAACTGACAAGACTACAAGAGGCTCTTTGACGCTGAGGTGGCAAAATCCACAACCCTCGTTGCCCGGACATCAGTAACTCCCAAATCCTCCTGTCCAATCCACAAACAGACAATAATCCCAAACGCACCCTTCTTCTTGCCCACGGCCCGCCCAGCGAGAGCCTTCAAAAGACTGAATGTTTAACTAACCGTTGTCATTTTCCTCAGGAACCTTTTGTTGACTTCTGATATGGTGACCTCCTCGCCTGAGTCTGTGTACGTTTCGCCTTTCTGTTTGATCGCTGTCGACCCGAATAAACTGTCAACAGCCTTCTTTAAACCTTTCAAAATGGAGTCAGTACAAAGGATTAAGACTCAGGTGAACACGCGGATGGAGCTGCGCCAGCGCGGGTCCGGCGGTTCGGCTGGCGCGATTCCTGCAGTCTGGCAAGAAGGTCAGATTCCTTCAATCCCTTATACAAGCATCATTTGTAAGTTTATATTATTCTTTGTTTTATATTCATGAGCATTGTTTAGGATATTGGTGATGCGTATATTTCGTTTTGTTTTCATTTGTGGTAAAATGTGGTGACATTATTTGATTGTTTGCAAACTGTACTACCAATTGCTATTCAAAGTGACACGTGGTGTATACTTTGCTTTCTTTGTGACGTTATTTCACATTATTGACACAATGTTGTGTTGTTTTTAATTTTACAAAATAGTTCTCTTGTCAAGAGAAAGATGACCACAGTAATGTCACGTCATGGTTGGATGTGTTGTGTCATTATCTGTTTTATTTTGAAGGATTCATCCACCTCATGTCTGTGCACTTGCTCTTCCTCTTGTCACATAATGACCTATTTTTTCCACCTGTTCCCCATTACCCCTTGTGTATAAATAGTCTGCAGCGCCCTTGTCTTGTGCGTAAGTGTCTTCCAGCCCATGTTGTTTATGCTGGTCTTGTTTAATGGTTTTTCACAGTCATCTTAGGTTTTTTTGTTCATTTGGAGCATTTATGTTTAATTTCTGCCAGTTTGGAGCGCTTTTGTTCGACCTTTTCCTCATCCCCGCATGCAAGCGGAAGAACCTTTGTTTAAGAACTAAATTTTTTTGGCCTGAACTCCGCAGCTGAGTCCACCTCGCTATCTCTCCTTGTCAAGTAAAGCCAATTCAACTTTACTCCAGCGAATGACTTCTCTGTCTGATTTGTTCGCAACCTGTCCATTTGTGTACTCACACACACTTTGAAGACAAAATAAGGCCCTATTGGCACTTGCACTCGATCCAAACAATGTTGCGCTATTTTGATTTCAACAATAAATATAGTGGTGCAATGTAGGCACTTTTTCCATCATTTCACTTGCAGTTGTTATTTTTCAAAGAATGTTTATTCGGAAAACGTTGACGTTGTAATATTTAGCAGTATTAAAGCATCTAGTGGGGCATCACAATACAATTATCTATAATATGTTAAGCCCACGACCGCATATATCCATATCGGTTTGATATCAGTATCAGATTTTTGGAGTTGGACAATATTGGGATATCCGTTAAAAAGTAATTACCGGACAAAAAGATATCGGTTAAAAAGTCATTACCGGACAAATCTAGTTCTTAGTTTTTACGACACCACGTCCACAATAAGTGAATCCACGATATAGACCTACCCTATTACTGTACTCGTAAAAAAAAAAATTAAAGACATTCATTTAGCAAAAACTAAAGTGAAGTACTTCCTGATTTCATCCTTCTTGTTGAGTCGGCGTTGATTCCACTGCCTACATCACGTGGTAGACAATGTAACTCATTGGCTGCCATTGACGGTGCTAGACGAATGTTCGCTGACAGCCGTCTAAGTCAAAATGAATTGGCCCTCAAGCGAAATCAATGGCAATCAAAGATGAGGACCAATATTCACAGCCTGTCCTCCCAGTTTAAATAAACTGAAAGTCTATTGCTGTCAGTGGCAGGCAATGAGTTAAATGCTATGACATTTCAAAAAGAGGGAGGATAAGTGTTATTGGAGGCCATAACCACAGTGTAATTCTGTTTTTATTCATTTTAATGTTATGATTTTTTTAAATTAACATCTGATTAATTTATAATTGATTTACTCATAAACAATTACATAAAATACTGTTGTGATACAAAAATTATTAATTATTTAAAAATAATCATTGGGGTTGTCCAATAATGGCGGTGTGGCTCAGTGGTAGAGTACTTGTCCCCCAACCCAGAGGTTGTGGGTTCAATTCTCTGCCCTGATGAACTCATTTAAGTGTCCTTGAGCAAGACACTGAACCCCACGTTGCTCCTGGTGCTGCGTCATCAGTAGGTGGTTGGTGAGATAGTGTAAAGCGCTTTGAGTGCCTTGAAAGGTGGAAAAGCGCTATGTAAGTATTTTACCATTTACTAATAATGACTTTTTAACCGATATCCTGATACTCCTAAAATTCGATACTGATATCAAACCGATGCCGATATAAGCGGTCGTGGACATAACATATTATGGCTAATTTTATTGTGATGCCACAACGGATGCTTTGATAATGATAATGATCAAATAACAAATCACAAGCATCTTAGTTTGGAGACATCTAATGATCTATAAGCATAGCTGCTGTACTAAGCTGCGACCAGCCCTTGTACAAAGACAGAAGGCTTCTATAATCACTTTGAAGGCAACAAACATATTGGCCCAAAACTGATCATGAAAAACTGATGTCGATATTATCCGATATCATTTTAAAATGCTTTTATCGGTCGATATTATTGGCTACCCGATAATATTGGACAACTCTAATAAAATTAAGATCGTTATGAGTGAGGCGTGCCGCCTACACAATACAGTAGCTTTGGGGTGATGAAGGCCACACTTGTATACCAAATGTTAAAATTGTGGCATACATCACCCAAATGTGATGTCCATGACACCCTATATTTCGTTTTAAGCAATCCTATCAAATTGATAAAGGCGAAAATCAGCGACCAACGTCTTCCTCTTTCCTTTATGTCATTTTCTCTTAACTCAAATGTCTGGAGTTCTTCTAAAATAAATCCGTACATGTCGTATTAAATTGATGGCGGGCCCTTGAATCCAATTAAATCGCGGCAGACTTGGTCATATCGGCAAATACCGTTCAAAGAATTAATATCATATTATCATGAAAATGGATGTAATAAAAAAATTAAGTAATAAAAATGTAGAAGAAATCCAGGCCAGCAATTATGAGGGAATTTCTGCACTCCATATTCCACTTAAAACACTTGGAATGTTTGGGTAAATCAGCCACATTTTAAAAACTATATTGATTATACTTGTTGTAATTCCTCAAGGCAATGAGTAATTAATATGGCAGAACAAGAGAGACCATAAATCCAGAGTCATAGCCCATAATTTCGCTCAGGGGCCAATTCGGGCCTTGACTCCCTGCAATAATAATTCATATAAATGTAACACATTTAACGATATGATACGATGTTTTTCATTTACAATATTAGTCAAAAGCAGATAATTTTCTTCTGTGCTCTTGCACTACCTTTTGTTCTCTCCATCTCCTGCTCCATGACTAAGAAAAGGGTGGGTCTAACGCAACTACAGATGTTCACGGCTCAGAATGTGGGTAAAAGGTCAGCATGCCGGCTGAGATGGGAGCGGCCATTTTGGGAAATTGAATAAGCAGCTGTGCTGAGGTGTAGATCTGTCACTGATTAGCGACGTGCAACTGACCGCAAAATTTCCAGACTAGCTCCACTCACATTACACTCTTGTCGTTTTAAACGTGCCAATCGTTTCAAATTGAATTAGGGATTCTTAACCTTTTTTAAGTGATTATTCATTAAGGTTGCTACTACTGTGATAATGGCACGGCTGATATGACCATTACCAATGCCTTTCTACTCAGCACAAATATCATATAATATACAGTAGGGCAAATAAGTATTTAGTCAACCACCAATTGTGCAAGTTCTCCTACTTGAAAAGATTAGAGAGGCCTGTAATTGTCAACATGAGTAAACCTCAACCATGAGAGACAGAATATGGGGAAAAAAAACAGAAAATCACATTGTTTGATTTTTAAAGAATTTATTTCCAAATTAGAGTGGAAAATAAGTATTTGGTCACCTACAAATAAGCAAGATTTCACGCTGCCAAAGAGGTCTAACTTTTAACGAGGTCTAACGAGGCTCCACTCGTTACCTGTATTAATGGCCCGTTTTAACTCATTATCGGTATAAAAGACACCTGTCCACAAACTCTGTCAGTCACATTCCAAACTCCACTAAGGCCAAGACCAAAGAGCTGTCGAAGGACACCAGAGACAAAATTGTAGACCTGCACCAGGCTGGGAAGACTGAATGTGCAATAGGTAAAACGCTTGGTGTAAAGAAATCAACTGTGGGAGCAATTATTAGAAAATGGAAGACATACAAGACCACTGATAATGTCCCTCGATCTGGGGCTCCACGCAAGATCTCACCCCGTGGCGTCAAAATGATAACAAGAACGGTGAGCAAAAATCCCTGAACCACACGGGGGGACCTAGTGAATGGCCTACAGAGAGCTGGGACCACAGTAACAAAGGCTACTATCAGTAACACAATGCGCCGCCAGGGACTCAAATCCTTAACTGCCAGACGTGTCACCCTGCTAAAGCCAGTACACGTCTAGGCCCGTTTATGGTTCGCTAGAGAGCATTTGAATGATCCAGAAGAGGACTGGGAGAATGTGTTATGGTCAGATCAAACCAAAATAGAACTTTTTGGGAGAAATACTGGTTCTCGTGTTTGGAGGAGAAAGAATACCAAATTGCATCCGAAGAACACCATACCCACTGTGAAGCATGGGGGTGGAAACATCATGCTTTGGGCTGTTTTTCTGCAAAGGGACCAGGACGACTGATCCGTGTAAAGGAAAGAATGAATGGGGCCATGTATTGAGAGATTTTGAGTGAAAATCTCCTTCCATCAGCAAGGGCATTAAAGATGAGACGTGGCTGGGTCTTTCAGCATGACAATGATCCCAATCACACAGCCAGGGTAACAAAGGAGTGGCTTCGTAAGAAGCATTTCAAGGTCCTGGAGTGGCCTAGCCAGTCTCCAGATCTCAACCCCATAGAAAATCTGTGGAGGGAGTTGAAAGTCCGTGTTGCCCAACGACAGCCCCAAAACATCACTGCTCAAGAGGAGATCTGCATGTAGGAATGGGCCAAAATACCAGCAACAGTATGTGAAAAGCTTGTAAAGAGTTACAGAAAACGTTTGGCCTACGTTATTGCCAACATAGGCTACAGAACAAAGTATTGAGATGAACCTTTGGTATTGACCAAATACTTAATTTCCACCATGATTTGCAAATAAATTCTTTAAAAATCAACAATGTGATTTTCTGGGGTTTTTTTCCACATTCTGTCTCTCATGGTTGAGGTTTACCCATGTTGACAATTACAGGCCTCTCTAATATTTTCAAGTGGGGGAGAACTTAGTAGTTGACTAAATACTTATTTGCTCCACTGTAAGTCGGTAGATTGGTTGGCTAAACATAAATAATTTCTGTAAATGTAAATATGTGATGACAAATATAAGAAAATTGAATATTGTTTTGTATTATGGAAAAGTATGCTTGGCTCTTTCGCTGCCAGCTGTGTTCGACGCAGTATTGCCAGCCATTTTAAAGCATTTTGGCAGATTATCGAGTGTTTTATGACTATAAATTTACCAAATGAAAAAACAGCCTCTTCTTTCACCAGGAAAAAATGGTTTTATTTTTCCCGTTTTCATTCTTTGGTGATCAACAGTAGAATATGGGTTGTTTTATGAATCATTTCTCCCAGAAACATTTAATGTGCTCTGACAAACTGAGCAGAGCTCATTCGCTTTTTACAATTGCGTACAAATAAAGAGTCCCCTTCTCTTGATAATTAACTCATTGGCTGCCAATTATGGTGATGGGTACAAATAAAGAGTCCCTTTCCCTTAATAATTAACTAATTGGCTGCCATTGATGGTGATCGGCATCCAATCATGTTACTCTTCTAATTCTTCTGCTCATTTATTTGCTGTCAACCTTCCAATTCAAATGGACTGGACGTCTATCGCCGTCTATGGCAGCCGATGAATGAAAATCCAATTCCTCACATGTTCTCATTAACAGCTACCGTTTCCTGTAAATGAGTCTGAACAGCAAGACGGCTATCTTGCCAAGAACTCGGAAGCTTTTGGAAATTCTGATGGAAAAACCACCTATGCTTTGCCAGGGCTTTGGAGAACACAAACCATGTTTGTTACATTCCAGACACATAAGCGAGGGCTCGTAATTCCTCTGCTGCAACCGACTTTCGCCCCAGGCACTGTCAGCAGTCAGCAGTTACCTTTCACCTACTTAGTCTACGTGGGCTGCAGACAGCAGAGGGTTAAAGGCGCTCTGTTCTGGCTTTGTCTTGTAGCTCTGTGTTACGTACAGCTCCCAGCAGAGGTTGTAAAAAAAAAAAAAAAAAGAAAAGAAAAAAAAAAACCTTGTAATGTGGCCCTTTTTTGTGCTGTGAACTTTCCCCTAATTCTCACACTGGTTCAGCCTCCCATGATCTGTATATGTCTGTATATGTTCTTTGACACCATCAATGACTGAAAGCGTCAATTCATATCAATTCATAGGAGGTCCCGAGACCCAGGCTGATCTTAGATAGTTACAACGCTAAGATTTAGTGCGGTTAATTATTAATTAGAAAGATTGACATTTAACTCATTCACTGTTATTGACAACAATATATCATATACATTTTAACTCAGATGGCTGGCATGCACTGGACGTCTATCTTCGTCAATGGCAGCTAATGATTTGAGATAAAATGGGGTATAATGAATCATGTTTTTGATGTCAGTGATTTTTCGTTAAAGTGTGGTAGTAGTTACAATAGGGATTTGTGTACTCCCCTTAGTGATATTTAAGATATTTAATGCCAAATTGCAGTTCAGTTGTATTTAACATTTTTATAATATACATTTGCATTTAACCTGAAATAAAAGTTTGTTTTTAATTTTTTGTTCGACTGCATTGTTCAATAACCTTATCCCTTTCATGCAAGAATTATAATTTGTTTTATTTTTTGCTTTCAACCCTTAAAGGGCAGTCATCAAACTTATCGGCTGCCTTTGGCGGCGGTAGACGTGTAACCCATTTTGATTGGGAGAGGCGGATGAACGTTCAAGTCAAAATGGATTGAACATTCAGCACCCAAATTTCATTGTCATCCCAATTAAATGAATTGAACATCTAATGTCATCAATGTCATGTGATGAGTTAAGTACTATTTTAAAAATCTACTTTAGAGTTACTTGGGGCTGTAATTAGTGTGTGTTTCTGTTTTCATTTATTCTAATTTCATTAATTTAGTTTTTATCAACATTGTATTAATTTATAAATGTATTTCCTCAAGCTCGGTCCTCTACCAGAGGCCGGGGAGTTTGAGGAATTTGTGCAGTATCTTAGCTGTTCCTACGACTGCACTCTTCTGGACTGAGGCTTCAGATGTTGTTCCTGGGATCTGCTGGAACCATTCCCCCAGCTTGGGAGTTACTGGCCCAAGCGCGCCCACGAACACGGGAACCACGTTCGCCTTCACCTTCCACCTCTGCTCCAACTGCTCTTTCAGCTCTCGATACTTCTTCACCTTTTCATGTCCCTTCTTCCTGATGTTGGTGTCAGCTGGTATTGTCACATCTATCATCTTCACTCTCTTCTTCCCTTTGTCCACCACCACAATGTCTGTTTGGTTAGCATTTAGCTGTTTGTCAGTGTTGAAGCTGAAGTCCAAGAGAAACTTGGCCTTGTTATTCTCAGCCACACTCTGTGGCACTTCTATTCCATGCTGGTTATAGATGTTCCTGTATACTATCTCAGCCTCTTGGTTGTGCTTCTCCATGTATGCTGATCCAGCTAGCATCTTAAAAACCCCTTAATGCCTGCAACATTAAGCAATTGTCAGAGAATCCCAAAACTTAAAAAATAAGGTCCTAATGGTACTTTTTTCAAATTTGTAGAAAAAGAAAAATCAAAATGAATAAGTGTAATAAGCACTCTAATATCTATAACCCTAGCTAAATCCAGATTATTTTTTTCTCATGGAACCTGCAGATGCATGTGTTGACTTGCATCCATCATTTTTTTTTTTTTTTAATTTCAAAATTCTAAATTAGTCTCAAAATAATGACATTCTGAGTGTATGAAATGTGATACACTAGGCTAGAAGGGGTTAAACCCTGCCCCCATGTAATGGACAGTCTCCGGAGCGTCTTTGTACAGCCTGCACCTCGGGTCTGATCTGCTCTAGTACAGAAGATCTTGGCCTCTACTGCATATTGTACTTGTTTTTGTGCAGCCATGATAAGATCCTCTGTGGTGTCCCACCACTTGTACGACTTCTTGTATTAGGGATATACTGAAAGAAAAATTCTTGGCCGAAACAGAATATTGGAAACAGTTGACCGAAAGGCCGGATAATACACATGTATGCAATTCATTTTTATTTCATTTTAAAAAATATATATTGTTATTATATTTCATTATTTTCCGATTCATGCCCTTTGTCTTGGTCATTTTTACGATAAGGCGAAATAGAACATGGTCGCTTCTCACAAGTACGCAAACATCTTCCAAAGGATTGAGAAATTTTGTTTGAAAGGTGCCGATTGAAACCCCTTGGGAGGGTACGTTCCCGGCGGCAGTGTGTGTGCCGGCATCATCATAGCATTGTGTTCGGTGGGCTTCACGGCCAATAAAACCTTGATGAACCCGCTTTCTTGGAAGTTTCGGACACTCAAAAAATGGGTCTCACACCTCCAATTGCTAAGCTAAATGAAATCTCGAAGTACGTTTGTGTGGAACTGTAGTTAACAACTACAACAACAAAAAACTATTCTGTTTTCGCTAAAACTAGTAAAGCTCTTAACAAGACTATTACAATCTCTCCTACTCCTTAAAATAAAACTCAGCATTTTCTTGTGCAACTAGTGGAATCGATCAAGAGCCAGGCCAGTGGGCCGAGTTCTAGTGGCGACGAATCCAAATGGAGTCGCTCCCAGCCGGATTAAACGGCGACTGGCAGAAGGGGTATGGAAGTCGAGGAAAAAATTGACAAAAAAAAAGAATTGGCCGTGCTATAAACGTATTGTACTAAACCACAGCAAATGCACATATACTGTATGCATTTAAATACTAGTTTATTTGTATACTGTTCGCTTGATTAAACTCCAAATTACTCACGCACGGGCTAAAATGCACTGTACTCAATGTGACGCAGGACATCAATGGCGCGCGTGTTGCAGCAATGAAGCAACATTTTTTTATGTTCCGTCATTTAATGATTGATTTTTTTTTTTTTTTTTGGATACCTCAAAATACTTCTACCGCGACATGTTGGCTGTGAGCCAGTAGTGTTAGCTCGCCGTGGTTTGATTTCATCATCACAAGAGGAATAAGGTTTTATATGAATATATATATATATATATGGCGGAAAACATTCAAGTGACTTGAAGTTCCGCTCTGAGACCCCCAATTTGGCCAAATTTCAAAATTGTCCTACATGCATGTGTGATACATCATTGGAAAGCTTAAAATCTCAATTTTCTGGAGGAAGAAAAATTTTGAACAGGATGGCATTTAAAAAAAAAAATTAAACAGCAAAACCCTAATTGGAGGTGAGAGCATGCAAGAGCATAATTATAGACACCATAACTTTAACGAGATATTATCGCGTACTTACCTTGTTTTGATCCAAAGACTCCATGTAGCGTGTATCATCGAGTGTCAAGACACATATGTGAATGGCCACAGACAGATTTTTGGTGGATTTTATGGGTGAAACATGGTAATATAACAAGGGTCGCGATGCAGAAATCGCAGACATCAAGGAGTGGTCAAGATTTTCTTTTTCAAATATTACCGTTTTAAACGTTTTTTTTTTCTTCAAATTTTTCTTTGTTTGGATCGATTATTTATCATGTAAAATATCGGAGGAAACGCGACAGTAACAAAAAAAATAAAATAAAATTAAGCCATAGTTATGAGGTAGATATCCGTGACTTATGTACAGACACCATTTTTTTTTCATTGTGACATGATTTGTTTAAAAGTAAAATATGCGAGTGAATTATTTTTTTAAAGTTTTTTTTTGGTTTTTTTTAACAAAATATTAGACATCAATTAATGATTCTAAGCTAAAATTGACAGACATTTTGAATAACAAATATAATTACTTACCTTCTTTTTATGGCTGGGTTGAAAAGCGGTTGCGCGACGTCTGTAAACGGGGTTTCCTGAGTAAAACGGACAAATTAAAAATAGTACGGGCGATTAATGCGCCATGAATCTGCTATGGCAGCATATAGACATATTGTTCTATCAACACAACAGTTCTTTTGGCTTAAAATACAGGAGTTTATTTTAAAGAAGGGTGCAAGAGCAGAAACTGCTTTTTCAGTCTTGTCTGTGTTTTCCACCATATATATTTAAAAAATCGTTGTCTTGCCCACCCAGGCGGTATGGTCTCTCCTCTCAAGCTCAGGTCCTCTACCAGAGGCCTGGGAGCTTGAGGGTTCTGCGCAGGATCTTTGCTGTCCCTAGGATTGCGCTCTTCTGAACGGAGATGTCTATCGTTGTTCCTGGTATCTGTTGGAGCCATGCACCCAGCTTGGGGGTTACTGCCCCTAGTGTCCCAATCACTACTAATATATACGTACAGTGTGTATATACAGTATATATAATTGCGCTCATGATTAGTTTAAATTTGTCATGACCAAAAATAGTCACTTGCTCTATCAAGGGGTTAAAGATCTTAAGTGACAACTTTCAAAAAACTAACTTTCCACTGTAATCATGAGTATTTAGGTGGTGGGGGGGTGTGAGAGGCGGGGAGGTGGTTAATAGTCAATATTTATAAGTGTTATAGTAAAACAGCTTACAATAATATCAAATACCTTTAAGAACCTAAAACCTGTTGACACTTGTTTTTCAACATTGGTAATTACGGCGCTATTTGGGAAAAAAAAATCTCAGATTTAATATTAACAATAAAGTGTGTATTGATCTCCGGCCTACTCTATAAAATGTAGATATGGGGGAAGGAATCCCATGTTACGTTCACAGCGTTCAATAAACATGGTATCTCCAGAGAGAGGCAACGTTTTTGTTATATCATTTTGTTATACCCTTGTGCCTCTGACATGAATAGTTAACAGAGAGGCGGAGGAGGGAATGAAATCTGAGCGAACGTGCTCCCCTCCTTCTCCCGAGTGAGCCAATGGCGAGCCGTCAGCAACTGAGACGTGACTGGCCGTGGAAGTATATAACAGCTGAGCTTTGACCGTCAACTGCTCGTTCATTCAAACCTAAAGGGAGAAGAAGAAGAGACACCTGAAGACAATGAAGACCACCCTAGCAACTCTGACCCTCTGCCTGGTGCTCATCATGGCAACGGGCTTCCCGTTGGAGAAGGAGAAAAGGGTGCAGTTCGCCGCCTGGGACGACGTCAACGTCATCGCCCACGGCCTCCTGCAACTGGGCCAGGGGCTCAAAGAGCACGTGGACAAAACCAAAGTCCAGATGAGGGACATCTTCACTAAGATCAAGTTTTACAACCGCACTGTGAACGAGTTGGGCAAAGAGAGCCAGAGGCTGAAGGCTGAAGGGGAGGCCCTGAAGGTTCGGGCGCGGGGACTGGAGGACAGAGAGGGGCAGCTCCTCAACGTCACGGCCGAGCTCAGGGAGAAGACGGATGAGATGCGGCAGGAGAGGACCTCTGTGATGGACCGCCTGAGTCGGCTGGAGGAGAGACTGGAGAATTCGCTGCAAGCCGATGCCAAGAATGCCACAGAAGCGCACGGCATCCAGGTAAGAGGACTTTTACTATTAGGATTACACTAAGTACTTTGGATTCATTTGGCACTACATGACCAATAAAAAAAAAAGGGACAGTGGAGTCAATTTGTAAAAAGAGAAGCAGTCAAGTTAGTCATCAACTCATTGCCATTCACTGCAGTGATTTTTTTTAGATTGACATCAGCACAGCTTTTAAATAGAAGACAAAGATTAGGTAGTGAATCCCGACAACCATCTTTGTCTGTCAAGATGTCACTTCTGTTAACTCCCTGGCTGCCATTGACAGCGATAGACGTCCAATACTGTTTGACTGGGGGTAGCCATCGAACAAATTAGTTAATTGTGATCTTGAAATACTCATTAGTGCCCCTCAAGATACTGATTTATGGCCTCAAATTAGGTTTATTGTGGAAGAAGAATGGGCTTTGAGTCTGCATGTCAGCAAGTACATGCTGAACGTGCGTGAAGACAAAATTGCACATTGCACAATTTTCTTTTACTTTCTAAGTGAGACACGGTAACTGCAATCTTATTAAGCACCGTTTACGCGTAACAGACTTTTTAGTGTTGGGATGGAAATCTCCGCACTCTCTGTAGTTACATAACCACCATAAAGGGAGGATTGTTGCAGTTTCACTTTGATTGAAAGTCTGCATTTTTCAAAAAAGCATGTCAAATGGTAACTTTCAAGGTGTGTTCTTTTTCTTTTAGATGATGCTGGAGGCTCAAAACAGACGCATTGACGATCTTATGGCACGTATGAGACTCCAGCAAGAGAAGTTGGACAAGCAGAACGTGCGCATTAGAACTCTGCAAAGTCAGGTGAGCGCAGGGATGCCGGGTTTTTATATTTGTTTTCGTTTAACTTTTTTTCCCTCTCTAATTCTTTTGTTTAGTTTTTGAAGTAAATATGCTATTTTTTATTAGTTTGACATTTTAACTGCTAATTTTAGTTTAGCTTTTATTAGTTTCAGCTTTTCACAATTTGGTTTATCTATCTGATAAAGGATAGAAAAAATGAATAATAAAACTGAAAAAAAAATAGTTTTTGAAGTTTTTGAAAAGAGTATTCAGTCATTTAGGTATATAATACTATATTCAGTAAATATTTAATATTCAATAAATAGCAATAAAAACTGCTTTCAGTTTATTGCGATGCACAATACAGTTTCAGTTATCTTATTTCCTAGTTATTTCAGTTAACGAAAATGTTTTTCTCCAATTAAGGTTTTCGTCTTTTTGTTGGTTTTCGTCAACGATAATATACTTGATGTACTTAATTCCTCAGTCATATTTTCTTGAGAGTTCAACCCAAAACACACATTCTGTAAAAGCCACTATAGTTTTTACATGTGGTGTACTTGGTCTTTCTAGATTCAACAGTCAAAACAGCGATCGTTCAGCAACGCCGATGGCTTCACTGCTAGCGGTTCAGCCGAGCAACGCGACTCTCCAGTCGGTAAGCAAAAGCCAAAAAACGTTCCTCCAAATCCGCTCTGACACTCCGCCTTAAGTCGAGTGCACACAATCTGACGCCAAATGTGGCCGGCCATCTGTTTGCCGAAGCCAATAGAGAAGCTTACATCGCTGGCAATTACGATCAAGGGCCGCATTCGATTGGGAAACACGCTCCTTCGCTCAGCTTGACGCCGGCACACGGCAGACGCAATTTGAGCGTCTTAATTAGGATGAAACAATGGGGTATTAAGCAAGGCCAGTTTACTTGTAAAGCTCCATTTGTACCCCATTGTAGTAGTGCTTATGATTGAAAAAGCATGACCTATGATACATAAAAATCAGGATAGATAAGTGAACACACCACAAACTTAAATTTCAGGTTGACTAAAAGACAGAATCTTGTTCTGTCATGATATTTAATGAAATGAAGTGAATCAAAAAGACCCTCTTCTTTTACCTAGAAAAGAAAGTTTGAGTCTACCTTTTCCCGTTCTATTGTAATCAGCAGTGGAACATGGCTTGGTTTTATCAAAATGCTGCCATTTCTTTCCAGAAACCTCATGTGGACAAAAAAAATCAAGTCTTGAGCCAAATGGTGGCACTGAACGTCACAAAAAAGCAGCATAAAGTGAAAATTTGATCCAAAAACGGGACTTTAAACTGTTTATCTCCAGTTGAACTTTCAATCAAATCAAAAGAATCACATGTTGTGAATTTATCAGAAGACCCCATGTACGAAAGTCCACTAGCTAAACTCACTCACTGTTATTGATGGCTACAGATGTCCAATCCATTTTAAGTGTGGAATAATTTTTAATTAAAAATAAATAACAAATAAAAAACATGTTTAAAATAAAAAGAGAATATATACTGTTTTTCTCTTTTTTTGCTTTTAAGTCATAACATTAAAGGAACACTAGGTAACTTTTCAACCTTTATAAAATATTTTCTTAACATTTGAGATCCTATGTCGACTGACAACTAGTTGAATGACACCTCTTTTATATCTTGAAGCGGGTCTGTATCACTTTCGCCTGCACTAATTAACTTTGAGGAGGGTGGCAGGAACCCTGCCACACACAAAAAAAAAAAAACTACAAATGTGCTGACTGCTTTACGGCATACGTCACTTCACCCTTTGCCCATTCATTAGAAAGGCAAAAGTCGATGCTAACGCTTTCACGCGAAATCTGCAAAGATGGCAGAGCTACAAAAGGGAGAAAAGGTTTTGTCTGTGGAGGAAAAAAATTATAAAAGGACACTCAAGAATAAACACTGGCCTGGCATTCACTCACTAGGTTGACGCCACCCGCCCACCCCACTCAACCAAACTCGTCAGCCACACGGTTGCTAACCGTCAAATGCTATTGTTTAGCCACAACTGGATTCATTACCTCATTTTTATCCATCCTTCACACAGCCACTGGAAGCAAAAATGTTGTTTAATCCCTCTGCAGGCGACCAGTAGACTAGGATTTTACGACACTATGCGCTTATGCGCTGGTCCTCATGGGAAATGCAAAACACTACTGCTTTTGTCCACCGGTGTTGCTAAAATCGACCAAAACTGAAAGGTTACTGAAAGTGTCGCCTTAAATAATTACATGTAAAAAAAAAAATGCTTGTTTTTTTTGTTAATAATGTTTTTAAATAAGAGAGTATTATCAAGTGGCTCAAAATATAGGATATATAACATATATAACTTTTTTTTTTTTTTTTGTCTATTATTTTAACTCATTGGCTGCCATTGACATCGATAGCAGTCCATTCCATCTGAGCTTGGAGGTCCTCCCAGTTCAAATGGAGTGGGCGTCTATTGCCGTCAATGGCAAAGATACATGATCCCTCACCCCTGCGCAGTAGATATGAGTTTGTATTCTCTTACATCAGCACAATAAGAAGGTTGCTGACAAAATGCCAACTAGGGTAAAGTTCTTTGGTCTCGGGAGCGTTCATTCGGGGTCACGCGCGAAAAGCGGCTTATACTCCGGCCGATCATTTTGCTTTCCTGGAATACAATTTGTTCCCTGCGAACTTTGACAACTATTTTGAGAGACATCCCACTTTGTAGCACGCGTATCCGTCAAGAATGAGCAACCTTTCCCCTAGTTCTGTCAGGGAGTCAGACATCCCCCAACAACACCCACCTCCTACTCGTCACGCTCTCATTTGAATGAGAAGTGTGCTAAAGTTCAGGAGAACCCCCTGCCCTGAAGCGGCACGCGGCCGTCACCGGCCAAGGGTTCACACTTGTAGGTTAAAGGTCAAGGCATGCCTCCACTTGAACAATAAACAAGAGGATAGTCGGCATTTTCAAGATATATTTTGATGTCTGGATTATCGTCAGACATATTTGGTAAAATGTCATTTTGAGTTTCAGTTTGTCCAATCCATAAAACAAGATTCTTTCCATGATAAAGCTGTAGTACGTCCTTCTATAGACTTAAATCCATGAGTTAAAAACCACTAGATTTGTCATAATTGAAATAAAACACGAAAATTCTAATGTGTGAGTGAGTGTAAATTATGTAAATCAGAGGATCGTATCAGTAAAGGTTCTTAGTAGTGTGCTGCCTCATGCGACACTCAACAGCCCTGTTTGACCCCTGAATTATAACCCTGACTGCAAAACAACAACAGCCCCCCATCACTCGCCACCCATGCACAGAGCACACACTGGCCACGCAGCAGACACGCACGCCGACGTCACCGACAGGCTGCTGCGCACGTGAGGAAGGCATACCCGAGTTTTAGAATAGAGTGGGGGTCGAGGAATGTAAAGGAGAGGAGCAATTGATTTAAGGGAAGCGTGCTTCGGGAACTAGGAGAAAGGTCATATTTATAGCCACGGGAGAAATTCTCACGCAACAGAGTTGGTTGCTGGGTCAAAGGGCCTTTCAGACGATGTGTTCTGGGCCCAAGATAAGACTTCTTGGAATGATAGGTTTATTTGCAAACACTGCGTTTAGTGACCTACTTCTGAATGCATTATTTGGAAGGGAAAAACATAGGGTCATCCCAATCCCATGGTTATGCACCGAGTCACCTATTTTTTAGATTACTGAGTCCCGAACCGATACTTCAGGAATGTATTAAAGAGAAAAAAAGTGTTCCTCAAACTGTTTGTTTGTGTATTTGTATTTTAGAAAGTTTTTTTTTAAATACAATACAAATCCTCAAAATACGGTTGCTAACAAATTAGGTTTGAATATTCTGTCTTGCATAGATAAAATTTGACTAGTTTCAGTAATAACATAAGATCTTAAAAGGTCAATAAATCACTCAAGCCACTTCTAAAATTCAAAATAAAAACTTTTTTTTTTTTTAAACGCATCTTTTAAACCCAATTCATGTTCTCTGAAAATGACGTGAATTTCAGAAATTTCGCATATTACAGTAACAACAAACGATTTTAAAAGGTCGATAAATCACACCACTTAAAAATACATTTTAAAAACCCGATCTTTTACATATGGTTCCAAATCTTCTTTAAATTAAAAATACGAAAGTACAGAAAATCATGTACCGTATTGGCCCAAATATAAGACAGTGTTTTTTGCATTAAAATAAGACTGAAAAAGAGGGGGTCGTCTTATATTAGCGGTCTAGACATTATACCCATTCACGACGCTAGATGGCGCCAGATATCATTGAAGCGATGTTCTGTCATGACAAATCTCAGCTACTCTCCCCATTCACGATGCTAGATGGCGCCAGATATCATTGAAGCGATGTTCTGTCATGACAAATCTCAGCTAGTCTAAGTTTAACCAGTTTGCATTATTTTATTGCAATGTTTTTCCTTATTCAGATTTTATTTCAAGACTACAGTTACAGTTAGACCTCACTTTAATGGTTAATGCAGTTTTGTTGTTTTATCACAATAGATTGGTTTATTCACATTTCAAAAACCAGAAGCCATTCATTTACGAAAGTGATTGCACTTTAGTTCACATATTTAAATGTTCAGACATTAAAATTTGAATGAGGCAAAATAAGATGCTTTTTCTCTCAAATATATTGTTATAATCATTTGTTTCGGATGTACTGTAATTATTGTCTCTATAAAAATTAATTTGGTGTTCAAAAAGTCTTTTTTCAAACTTGAGTCTTGAAAAAGAGGGGGTCGTCTTATAATCAGGGCCGTCTTATATTCGGGCCAATGCGGTATTATGATGCTCTTTCTATAGCTGTGTTTCCATTAAATGATTTTTGATAACTAAAAGCAATATTTTGAAAATTTCTGCAAATTTATGTGTGTGGAAGAGAAGTGATCATGTGACTGGGTTCGTCACAAAAATGTTTCCATTGCGCTCTTGCGATATAGTTCCATATCGAAACGTCTCAAAAACCTCTTTATAAAAGCGCAAAACATTTTTGTGACATATGAGTTTTTCCGAAATTTGGGCATTTATCTTTTTTTTTCGTGAATTACTAGAAATGCGGCTTATATAAATGTACAAATTTCTTCCTATTGCTTCCAGAAATGGCCTCTGACTGCCACGAGCTGTTCCTGCGAGGCGAGACTACCAGCGGGGTCTACACCATCCAGCCGGACAACATTGAACCCTTCCAAGTTTTTTGCGAGATGACAGCCGGTGAGTGGAGCTCACACTTTGGCACATAAACTCATTGGCTGCCACTGACAACGATAGACTTCAAACAGATAGGTCGTCTATCTAGGTCAATGGCAGCCAAGGACACTTTAGATCTAAATCTTTCAAATAACACAACTGTGTCTTTCTAGATGGTGGTTGGACAGTAGTCCAAAAGCGACAAGACGGATCTGTGGATTTTGATCAGCTGTGGTCTGCCTACAAGAAAGGCTTCGGCAACCTCAATGGTAAATTTTCACTTTGCACCACATCATCTAGCAATACATTACCATTTGGACAAGCCGTTTTTGTTCAGAAGCAGTTTTCATTTCAAATTGTCAGAAATGTCAAAATTGCGTCATTTGTTTTTTTTTTGTTTTGTTTTGTTTTTTTAAAATTGTGTTACGTGATATTGAACTGAACTGATTGGGTTAAATGTGTACATGATATCGTACGTAATTAGTGAAGGCCCTTCAATTAATCACTGTATAATATCGGTAAAAATCGCCCTAGTGTCCGAAGAATCGATATTGTATCAGAATGGCACGAAATCGACAATTTACACACCTAAAGTACATCCGAAATTTGCAATCTACAAAAAAGTGCTGCTATCTAGCGGTGTAAACAAAATAAGCCAACACGATATCCTATAACTTTTCATTCTGCAACATTCCACTGACCAGCGTTTCCTTTCGGCTTGTTTTCTTCAGGTGAATTCTGGTTGGGACTGGAAAAGATCCACGCCATCGCCAAAAACGGCGGCTACATCCTCAAAATCAAGTTGTCCGACTGGGGGAATGACCTGGCATCCATCCGCCTCCCTTTCCAACTGGGCGGAGAAGAGACCAAGTATTTGCTTCAGATCCAGGAAGTCGGCACATTCAGCCCTCTGGAGAGCGCTCTCGGCACCGACGGCGTTGCCGGTCTGCCGTTTTCCACCAGTGACCAGGACAATGACCACAAAAAGGATACCAGCTGCGCCAAACATCTTTCTGGTAAGCATGAGAAACAAAAATATTTGTTGTTTAGCTGAGATGTATCACTTCAACATATGGTGCGACAGTGTAACTAACTTAATCTAGCTTCAAATCTACACTGTATTGATGTTTCCGTTAGCAAACTTTGAAATAAGCAACAGAACGTGAACAGATGTTTAAAAAACACTAGTAATAATTAAGCATTTGCGGTTGAAATTCAAACATAAAATATAATGAATTACACATTTATTTAATCAAAATACATAACACAATTAGCATAAAGCTAACACAATACAAATTACAATCGGCGGGCTAACTAAACTAGTATCAATGTTATCGTAGTTTTTACCCTTTTAACAACGGACATTTGATCACAAACAAATGAAGAAAGTGGAAAAACTCAGAAGCATATATTCTTTATCCTCTACAAAAAAGTTGCTATATTACAGCAGAATTGTTTAAGCAATTTTTGTTGGCCAGTCTTGAGACCACTTTTTGAAGGTCTTGGTCTTGTCTCGGTTTTGGATTGGAATTTTCTGTCAAGACCAACTCCAACAATATGTTACAAGGTCAAACACTTCGTATATATAGATTAGGGCTGTGAAACGATTAAAATTTTTAATCGAGTTAATCACAGCTTAAAAATTAACTAATCGTAATTAATCGCAATTCAAACCATCTATAAAATATGCCGTATTTTTTCTGTAAACTATTGTTGGAATGGAAAGATAAGACACAAGACGGATATATACATTCAATATATCAAATGTACATACTGTACATAAGTACTGTATTTGTTAATTATAACAATAAATCAACAAGATGGCATTAACATTAACATTCTGTTAAAGCGATCCATGGATAGAAAGACTTGTAGTTCTTAAAAGATAAATGTTAGTAGAAGTTAGAGAAATTTTATATTAAAACCCCTCTTAATGTTTTCGTTTTAATAAAATTTGTAAAATTTTCAATCAAAAAATAAACTAGTAGCTCGCCATTGTTGATGTCAATGATTACACAATTCTCCTGGTGCTGAAACCCATAAAATCAGTCGCACCCAAGCGCCAGCAGAGGGCGACAAAACTCCAAAAACCACAAGTAACAAGTGCACATGACAATGTGCTGTCATTTTAATCTGTTTGAGCGGGGCATGTGTGTTAATTGCGTCAAATATTTTAACGTGATTAATTTAAAAAATTAATTACCGCCCGTTAACGTGATAATTTTGAAAGCCCTAATATAGATATACGTATATATATTACTAACATTCCACCACCGCCATTAAATGACTGCATCCTAAGCAACGTTAAAAAATATATATATATATGTGGTCTTATATGGTCTTTTTGGTTCTTGTCGCTATGAGTTCCGATCTCAGGCAAATATTGGTATTGGACAGCATTTCTATTTCTTTCGATGTTTTTGTGTAACAATCATTGTACAATAATGCACCATTATTCGGTACTTACTTGAAACAGATTACTTCTTTCGCATTAGCCACGGCTCTGGCGCCACCTTTTGGCATTTTAAAGTCTTACGTAAAACACTAAGGAAAAAAAAAAGCAAAATTACATTTTGCAGCATAGTGCCAAGAAATAGTTGAACATTTTTAAGAATGGTTTCACGTTCTGGTATTTGTAGTTGATAAATATTTTCAGACAAATTTATTTAAGTTGCTTTCTTTCTTTTCTAGGCGGCTGGTGGTTCAGTAACTGCGGTCAGTCCAACCTCAACGGGCGATTCTTCCAGAGCCCGCCGCCCAAACAGCGGCACCAGAGAAAGCAAGGAATCTTCTGGAAGACCTGGAGGGGACGCTACTATCCCCTCAAGTCCAGCACGATGATGATCGCCCCTGCCATGGCTGAATACAAGTCATAAAAGCTAATGGTCACAGCAGGAAAAAAATTGAGGCAAAAGAGGGGGAGAAAGATGTAGATTCTGGACTATTCTTTCTTTTTGGTAGAACTTGGTTAAAGCGCTTCAAGTTGTCGCACTAGGATCTCCGCCAAGGCCCTCAACTTAACAAGGGAAAGGTTGTTTTTTTTTGTGTTCTCTGAGAAGTGAGCACTCTCCTTTCCCAGTGAGTCGCAGAAGGGAGGATGAGAAAAAAAATTTGAATGTCACCTCCTCAGAAAGCGAGTAGAGACGCGCCCGCTGACCAGAATTTTCTGACAAGTCAAGACTCATCAGCAGTCATTGGGATGCTGATATGCAACACCAGAAAAGGAGGTTAGACGTCTAATCCATTTAAACTGAGACGGCTGTTTGATGATGTTTATGTTTTAGTGCCGTTGATGGTGATAGACGTCCAATGCATTTGAATTGGGAGTCTGTCGCCAGCAATGGCAGCCATTAAGGTAATATACAGTACATAGATCCTATGTCTTTATTTAAAAACAAAAAAGACAACAAACAAGCTGAAAATGGAGTAAAATTCAACGCAAACTTTTTTTATTTTCTAGTTTTTTCATGTGGACCAAAATGTGACTTTGCGAAACAAAGGATGAGCATCATGAGGTTAAAGTTGGGGTGCGGGGGGGTTGTGACGAAAAGTTGAAATCACTGTATACTGATGAGGCTTAAAAAGTGTTGGACGAATGTCAGCGCCATTCTGATGAAAAGCATTCGGGCTATTTCAATCACATGATGTATATTCTTCACTTTTTTTTTTAGGGGGGGATTTGCACAATTGAGTCATATTGACTTCTTTAACCATGTTGTAGTACAGTGTAAAAAGGAATAATGTTGTTACTGTTACTCTTGTGCTGTGTTCTTATTGTCATTGCTCACTTTTCTTATTTAAATGCTGTTAAAAGAAATGTCATATATTTGTAATTTATATTTTCTTTTGTGATGTTTTTTAATGACTTTTTGGCCTTCAGGTGCCAATAAAATGGGTTCAAACCAGTACTACTGTATCGTATTTGCGTGTTTGATTGAATTAGTTAGCTACTTAATATAGTTTTTAAAAAATTAATATTGTGTCTTCAATTTCATGTTCAATGTGGTTAGGGATTCAAACAAATTACAGTTTCAAACCAAGATCAGGGTCCTAAAGGAGGGTTTCGAACTCAAGTTAGGGTTTCAAATTAAGGTTCCAAATTAGGGTTTGGGTTTTAAACCAGAGCTATGGTTCTAATCTAGGTTTTAAAACACATTTAGGGTTTCAAATTAGGGTTTTAAACAAGGATTAGGTTTCCACAATAGGATTCTGAACTAAAGTTAGGGTTCCAAAGTAGGGTTTTAAACTATAGGGTAGGATCCTAAATAGGGTTTCAAACTATTGGGTTAGGGTCCTAAAAGGGTTTCAAACTGGTGGTAGTTTGTAATTAGGGATTGAAACCAATGTTAGTGTCCCAAAGTAGGGTTTCAAACTAGGGTTAGGATTCTAAATCCACTGCTGGCAAAAAGTATTGGCACCCCTGCAATTCTGTCAGATAATGCTCAATTTCTCCCAGAAAATGATTGCAATTACAAATTCTTTGGGAATATTTTCTTCATTTATTTTGCTTGCAATGAAAACACAAAAAAAAGAATGACTCATTATCATTTCACACAAAACTCCAGAAATGGGCCAGACAAAAGTATTGCCACCCTCAGCCTAATACTTGGTAGCACAACCTTTAGACAAAATAACTGCAAACAACCGCTTCCGGTATCCATCAATGAGTTTCTTACAATGCTCTGGTGGAATTTTAGACCATTCTTCTTTGGCCAACTGCTTCAGGTCTCTGAGATTTGAAGGGTGCCTTCTCCAAACTGCCATTTTCAAATCTCTCCAAAAGTGTTCTATGGGATTCAGGTCTGGACTCATTGCTGGTCACTTTAGAAGTCTCCAGTGCTCTGTCAAACCATTTTCTAGTGCTTTTTGAAGTGCGTTTTGGGTCATTGTCCTGCTGGAAGACCCATGACCTCGGAGGAAAACCCAGCTTTCTCACACTAGGCTCTACATTATGCTGAAAAATTTGTTGGTAGTCTTCAGACTTCATAATGCCATGCACATGGTCAAGCAGTCCAGTCCCAGAGGCAGCAAAGCAACCCCAAAACATCAGGGAACCTCCACCATGTTTGACTGTGGGGACCATGTTTTCTTTGAAAGCCTCATTTTTTCCCTATAAACTCTATGTTGACGCCTTTTCCCAAAAAGCTCTACTTTTGTCTCACCTGACCAGAGACGACTCTTCTAAAACGTTTTTGGCTTCCTCAGGTAGGTTTTGGCAAACTCCAGCCTGGCTTTTTTATGTCTCTGGGTCAGAAGTGGGGTCTTTCTGGGTATTCTACCATAGAGTCCCTTTTCATTCAGACACCGACGGATAGTATGGGTTGAAACTGTTGTACCCTCGGACTGCAGGACAGCTTGAACTTGTTTGGATGTTAGTCAAGGTTCTTTATCCCCCATCCGCACAATCTTTCGTTGAAATCTCTCGTCAGTTTTCCTTTCCGTCCACATCTAGGGAGGTTAGCCACAGTGGCATGGGCCTTACACTTATTCATGACACTGCACACGTTCGACACAGGAACATTCAGGTATTTGGAGATGGACTTGTCAGTGGCGCCACCAGGGGGTGGCCAGGGGTGGCCACGGCCACCCTCATAAATTTGTTGGCCACCCCACTAGCCACCCCGCTAGCCAGTATATCGTATCCCTGTTGGGAAGTACTTTTTATGTTTTGTTCATTCAGTTATAATTATTTTTGTGTCACATTACCATTGTGTTAGGAAATACCCAGTTAAGATATGATTGCTTCTGTACTTGATTTGTACCTGCCAGAACCTGCTTTTCCCCAGTAATTATTTTCTTTTGGTAAATGTACACGTTATGCCTAATATATACATACCACAATACAACAGAATTGTAGGGAACTCAAAATGTTGACTGGACAGTTATGGACTATGCATATTAAATCATTAGTAACATCAAATATTACACAATACACCAAAGTATATCAGTAGCCGTGTCCTTAACTTTTTGTTATAGATTTCCCCTGACCTTTTTACTGCAATGATATAATGAAAACCTGAAATTATGGCTTTTAGTTTTGGTGTGCCACCCCAAGATTTTAAGTGGCCCAATCTGGCCACCCCTATGAAAAATTTCTGGAGGCGCCACTGGGACTTGTAGCCTTGAGATTGCCCATGCGTCTTTACAATTTTGCTTCTCAATTCCTCAGACAGTTCTTTGGTCTTCTTTCTTTTCTCCATGCTCAATGTGGTACACACAAGGATGCAGGACAGGGTGAGTCAACTTTAATCCATTTTAACTGGCTGCAAGTGTGATTTAGTTATTGCCACCACCTGTTATTTGCCACAGGTAAGTAACAGGTGCTGTTAATTACACAAATTAGAGAAGCACAACTTTTTTTTAAAGGGTGTCAATACTTTTGTCTGGCCTATTTTTTGAGTTTTGTGTAAAATGATGATTTTTTTTTTTTTTAATTCCATTCTCGTTTTTTTTTTTCATTGCAAGCAAAATAAAAGATATTACTACCAAAGCATTTGTAAATGCAATTTTCTGGGATAAATTGAGCATTATCTGACAGAATTGCGGGGGTGCCAATACTTTCGGCCAGCAGGGTATGGTTTAAAACCAGGATTTGGGTTTTAATTTAAAGTTGGCTGGCAGTAATCACCGTCAGCTCTCCAAGTTCAAATCAATTTAACATCTACTGCCATCAACAGCAGCTAATAAGTACACGAAAAAGAAAGTTTGCACTGTTACTCCCACACCGTGACTAATTAACTTTGAAGTAAACAACGTTTCACGCATGTCAAGTGGAATTGTCCTGATCACCATCAACTCATTAGGTTTACTGCTAACGTACTTGGGGATCAACCTCTGTAGAAACATGCTCTTCTCGCCTGACCTGGTAGGGCGCTTGGAACTGCAGGTTCAAGTACAGGCTGTCACGAGGTACCATAGTTAACTGGATATAATCAAGGGCGTGCGCCACCTGAACAAAAAATAACTTGAGATGTCTGTCTTATTTAACGGTTGTGTCAGTCCAATTTTAGACGCAGCAGAAGGAGGCTTGAGACTCATTCATCCATTTATTCATCATGTACAAATTGTATTCTGGTGGTACAAAGATGTTGTAAGCCTCCAGTGCTCAACCTTCTGTCGGCTGTATTGCAGTAAAAAAAAAAAAAACAAAAAAAAAACTAAATTAAAAACAAAAAACAAAAAAAATACCGGCATGATCAGTAGTCAAGAGGTACTTTGGCAAATATAAATTATGTTTCAAAGGCAAGCGGAGCTGTCAAACAACGCAATGTAATGGGACAGAAAACAGCAAAGAGTTGGCCTCTGTCAGCGTTCATTAAAAATTATAATAAAAATTCATAAAAATATTTTATTTTAAACACATAACAAGTGGACAAGGGAAGAAGAGCCTTTCTTCCATTTCTTCATTGTTACATACACAGAAAGTTACAGGCTCCCATTATGCATGGAGATTTCAGCTTCTGTTCATTTCCTTTCAACTATAAACTGTGTTTTAACACATATATTATGTATAATGTGATTTCCATTTTCATATCCGTAACCTCTTTCCTACTACTGACACAAGTGGGTAAAACACGTGATTTTAAATATGAGGGGGGGCCTGGTGGGGTATAATAACTCAGTGTGACTCAGTCCGCACCAATTATTCCATGTCCTTGTATTTGTTCACCAAAAAGCGCAGTGTTGGTGAACCACGACACAAGAGTGAAAGAGCGACGGACCGATGAAGGGATACTTTATTTTAGTGTGAGATCAGAGAAGGTGGACAGCTGGAGGGGGATTTTCTATCATCTCAGAGGTATTGTTGTAGAAAGTGCAGCAGCATTATCTCATAGTGTTCTCCAGACTCGGGGCAGCGGATACTGTGCCTCTCATTGGGGTAGACCTGAAACAGTGACCCAAAAAAAAGAATGAAAGATCACACCATTAACCCTTTCATGCACTATTTATGATTTTTTTTTGTCCTACAGTGACAGCACATTCATTTAAGTTATTGGCTACCATCGAAACCGTGAGATGTCCAATCCATTTTGACAGAGAGGGCCGAATGAATGACAGCACTGAAACATGAGCCATAGACATCATCAAAATTGACATGTCACTTTGTAATTCTTTACGCGACGCCTTATCAGAGGGGGCCGAGCTTCATTTAGTAATAGCCGAAGACGGCACAAGCTCATGTCGGATTTAAGCTTGGATTTAACTACGAAAGTTGTACCGCATACAAACAGGACGGATTGTCTCAGGAGTGATTTGTTCGAGGTTTCAAGGTAAATACTTTATTTTTCGTACCATGCATGCATGATTGAGGCATTTATTCGCAGGAATTTTCTTCTTTGTTTACACAGGGACGCGGCTAATTTTCATAACTGACGAGCTTCATAGTTTACTTTTAACCAAGAATCGAGACTGTTTTACGTCCATATCTATAAAGAATTCAGGGATTTAAGCATTTATTCACAAAAGTTTTCGCCACAAAAGCTGTTTACGCCAGGCGGCCGCTAGCCTCAATCGCTAACATAGTAGCATTGTACTTCGTCAATATACATAAAATAAACGCTAACTGCATGGTTTCTTAGTTTTTAACGAAGAATCGAGACTGTTTTACGTCCATATCTATTAGAGATGTCCCGATCCGATATTTGGATCGGATCGGACGCCGATATGGGCAAAAAAAATTGCATCGGTATCGGATCGGCCAACACGAAAAAATTCCGATCCAGACTTCCGATCCAGTTTTTGTTAAAGTCCGGGTTTTCCAGTGCACCGATTTACATAAGCCATTCCAGTTTTTGCTTCGGTTTCCCTAAAATCCGGCCCGCATTTTACGGCACACCTTCAACACACTAAATTTACATTACCGTCTCCCAATTTACCGAGAGACTTTATCGGTAAAAATGTCAGCTGTGTGGGATCATTTCACCTTAAAGGACGACAAAGATGAAGAGGCACAGTGCTACATATGCCATAATAAAGTCAAGCGTGGTGGTAAAGCTGTAAGAAGTTTTAATACAACCAACCTAATCAAACATTTAGCGAAATACCACCACAAACAATATAAGAAGTACAGTATGTTAAGAAAACCGAAGACAAAAAGAAAGGTCCTACGCAACTAACACTGGCAGAAACTTTTGCTATGCGTGACAAACTGGCACTCGACAGTCCCAAAGCCCAGGGAATAACAAGAGTCATTGCTAAAGAATTCATTCTGGATGACGAGCCAGTATCTCTCGTGAGTAAAGACGCACCATCCAACACTTAGAACCACGGTACAACATGCCCAGCCCTCATTACATCCTTGAGCGATTCGGCCGTGGAAGATTCGAGAACGATTCACAAACATCCAAATTCCGATTATTGAAATATGTCGAGTAAAGCGGAACCAATACACAGCGCGGTCTTCGGGACGCAATGATAAACGGACCGCATTGCGTCCCGAGAGTAAACATCATGCTTGTCATAGACCCGGGTAATGCCAATGCTCAACTCACGGCTTTAGCTCAACTCATGCCGCTGGATAAAAAACACAAGAATACCTGACTGCTGCTGACAGCCGCTACAAACTACGTCAACATCATTTTACTGTAGATAATAGATATCATATGTATATAGAACTAGATGCAAAATGACAGACTCTACGGCGTTAGCAACATTGAAGTATTGAAAACTAGTTGCGTTACTAAACAGCCGCCATCTTAAAGCAGGAGACTTCCCTAGTAGGCTGTTGTGAACCTTCCAAGCGAACCTAATTAACTTTTTATCTAAAATACTCCTAAATTGGCAAAATCATGACTTGAATCTATCTTCAAAACAGTTTTAAAACTTTCACAAGTCGAAAGTAGACAGAAGGGAAATTATGGAATAACGGGAGCAATTTTAACAACTTTAACAGTTGATTCGCAAAATTAAATGAATTGAATGTAGTTTAAAGCTGCTGATACAGAATGGGGACTTGAGTATTTTTTTACTGTTTTAAAATGTTAACTTGATACTGAAATAGTCGTTTATTTAAACCTGAGAGGCTTTTTATACAATTTTTGCAACTAATGCACGAAACATTAAAAGCATCTAATAGCTTGGAAGGTTTGTGGGATTTTCCACTGAGGTTGTTTGTGTGTTTTGCTTTTTTAAGACAGTTTAATATAAACATATTATTTGCACGTTTTACTGACTGACCATGCCATTTCTGTTTGTTATTCATAATGTTTTGTGTTTGTCACTGAATAAACAGGTCAGTTTCTTGTTACCAACCGTTGTGTGTTATTCAAACTCACCTAATTCAGCTGGCTAGTTGTTATCAAGACTACTAAAACCTTTTTTAACATGAGTCTGACAACTAAGTAAGGGGGCTAAATAACTTTAAACTTTAACACATGCTCAGAAAGGCCGGAATCGGTATCGGTCAGTATCGGATCGGAAGTGCAAAACAATATCGGAAGTGCAAAAACCTGGATCGGGACATCCCTAATATCTGTGAAGAATTTGGGGATTTAAGCATTTATTCACAAGAATTTTCGCTAGTAATGCTCCTGTTACGCCAGGCGGCCGCTAGCCTCACTCGCTAACAGTATATAGTGTATAATGAAAATAAAGTACTATTATATTCTATAATAAATTGTGATTGTATATAGAACTTATTAATAATCTATTTACATATTATTTATAATTGATTTTGCATGTTTTCCTTAAGTATTACGTTTCTGATTTTAAATTGAGTGATATATTAGCTGTTGAAAACTTGCAGTAAATAAAAAAAAAAAGAAGTTGCTGTTTTGGTCTATGTTAAATATTGCTATTGATCCTGAAAATATAGGGGATTATCTCTGCATTTGGTGATTTTTGTGCATCTAGTGTAAAATCTTCCTAGCCATTTTAAGTTGTGTTATATAAAAAATAATTAATCGGGATTTTATAAGTGAACAACTTTGAATTTTTTGATGCTGCTGCTCATGGAGACTCATATATGGCTAGGGTAGGTGCCTGTTTTGGTTTTAGGTCAGTAGCAGCTTTGGTTTAGTAAATATTTGAATTTGACGTTTTTGAAAATAGGCCCCCTACGAATCGACCCCGTTTCCCATGTCTTGTCAATAGGTGATGAAGTTTATGGCTTTTAACCAAGAATCAAGACTGTTCATATCTATAAAGAATTCAGGGATTTAAGCATTTATTCACCAGAATTTTCAATGTAAAAACCTCTTTGTTGTGCTAAGGCGGCCCTCACATTGGCTTACAGACTAGCATCGTACTTCGACGTATTTACGCAAAATAAATGCTAACGGCCCGATTTTTTGCTATAGACCAAGAATCGAGACAGTTTTACGTTCATATTTATAAAGAATTCAGGGATTTAAGCATTTATATTTTCAACACAACAAGCTCCCTGTAAAAGGAGATGCTCCACAATTTTATTGAACTGTATAATGACAATAAAGGGCTATTCTATTCTATAATAAGTTGTAATTGTATGTAGAATTCATTAATAATCCATTTATATATTATTTATAATTGATTCTGCATGTTTTCCTGAAGTATTAAGTTTCTGATGTGAAAACTGAGTGATTTATTAGGTGTTGCAGTAAATAAATTTGCAGTAAATAAAAAAAAAAATTGGTTGCTATTGTGGGCAAAAATGTGTATGTTAAATATTGTTATGGATCCTGAAAATATAGGTGATTAGGTGCCCGCATCATAACCCGTACCCCGTCCATCCACCACATAACTCCAGTCCTCCAACAGCTTCACTGGCTCCCGGTCCACTTTCTAATACAGTTCAAAGTTCTCTTCGTCACATTCAAGGCCATCCATAACCTCTCCCCTCCATACCTGTCCGATCTCATTCATGTTACTACACCCTCCTGTGCCCTTAGATCCTCCTCCTCCATACAACTGTCTGTCCGCCCCGCTCACCTTAGCACCATGGGGAGCCGAGCGTTCAGCCGCTCGGCTCCCCGACTTTGGAATTCACTCCCACCCGATCTCAGGAACACAGATTCCCTCCCCCTTTTTCAAACAAAACTCAAAACTCACCTGTTTAGACTAGCCTATACACAATAACTACTTAGTTCTGGTCTTCTTAACTGCCCCTATATCTCTTTTAGTATTTTAAATTTCCTTATACGTTATATACTTTCATTTTCTCACTATTAATATTTTTAAATAATTGTACGGCGACCTTGAGTGCCAGAAAGGCGCCTTTACATAAAATGTATTATTATTATTATCTCTGCATTTGCTGATTTTTGTGCATCTAGTGTAAAATTTGAGAATTTTATAGCCATTTTAAGTTTTGTTATACGTATATAAAAAATAATTTATCGATATTTTATTTTATTTGGGAACAACTTTGAATTTTTTGATGCCGCTGCTCAAGGAGACTCATATGCCTAAGGTAGGTGCCTGTTTTGGTTTTCGGTCTGTAGCAGCTTTGGTTTTGAAAATATTTGAATCTTAATTTATTTTTTAAAAATAAGGCCCCATGAATTGGCCCCGTGCCCCGTCAATATATTATGAAGTCTATGTAATTGCTAATGTTAAAGGGTTTTTAACCACCAAAAATACTCATTTGCTCTATAAAGGGTTAAAGGTCCTAAGTGTCAACTTTTAAATAGCTGTCAACTGTAGTGACCTTTTTCTCTGAAAGGGTTCACTACTGTCTCTGAAAGGGTTAACTATTCCTTTAAGGTATGTCAAGTGTATGCATGTGATAGTAACCTGAAGTTGATAGGGCTTCCCAGCACGGATTATCTGCGACACCAAGAAATTGGTGTGGAAAAAGTGCACATTTTCATCTAGAAATCCATGTAGAATCAGCAAACGGTTTGGCCTGCAATGACAGAAACAATAAACACATTAACCTCCAACTACTATCCAAGTAAATTGAGATCAAACGTCAGTTGGAAATCAACTGACTCGCTAGGCAGCTTGTCCACGTGCAACGCGACAGAGCCTTCCTCATAGCCCTGCTGGTTGTTCTCAGGCACGTCCATGTAACGTTCCGTGTAGCCCGTGTCGTACGCCATCCATACGGTCACGGGGGCCCCTGCAATTGCCAGCTGGTAGAGCCAAAATAGGATCATGTGGTGGATAAAATAAAAATGAAATGAATTGGATCATGAAGAAGCAACACTAACTATTCAGCTTCCATGGATTTTTTAGTATTGAAACACTGACGCCATGTGATCAAAAATTGTAATTGCAACTTGAGCTTTCAGTTGACATTTCAGGAAGAAAATGGCAAAACTTTCATGCCTCCTAACCTTGAATACGTTGGGTCGCTGGATGAGGCCCATGAGCGAGAGGAAACCGCCGTAGGACCAACCGTGAATAGCCACACGACTCAGGTCCACAAAGTTAAACTTCTCCGCTACATACTGCAGGCCTTCCACCTGGTCTTCGATTTCTACCTGACCCTGGGGAAACAAATTCAGTATAGTTCTCAACCTTAAATTCACAACAACATTGGATTTAGTTTACCATTTTATTTTTAAGGGCGCCTTCAAATTCAAGGCCCCTCTGACAAGACCCCCTTCCATCAATGACAACTACGGCGTAGCCCAATGAGGCCAGCGTGTTCAAACGGAGGTACTTCATCCCCTTGAAGGAGTTGTTTACCAACTGCACCTGAAAAAACAAAAAATAAGCAATAGGTAACAAGTAAGTACGTCAATCATTTTAAGTAGACTTAGGCAACAAGTAAGTACCACAAACAATTATTTTAAGTAGACTTATCGCCAATTGTTTTTGCGATTAGTTGACTAATCAGTTATATAAATCAGGTTACTGATGGTACCTTTACATGTAATGGAAAAGCTACCGTCTATAAAATTCCTTTGTTTTTTATTGCAACATTACTCTCATTGTTTTCCAGCACGAAAGTGTGGTTAATGAAACCACTTGAACATAATAAAACAGCAAAGTCCAAATAGAGCTCTTCTAGGCACAAACCTGTGGGCCTCCATACACAAAGAGAACCGTGGGATGCTTCCTGCCAGGTTGCAGGTTGTGAGGCTTGTAAACCATCCCGTAAAGCTGGAAGCCAGACTTGCCGGGAAAGTCGAAAATCTCGGGTGGGTTGTAATCTCCTGGGCAACCTGGCAGACACATGAACACATTGTCAACTGTTTGCTCCAATAAATACAGATTCGAAAGGGTTACAGTAGACACCTACTTTTTATATTACTACATTATTATGAGCGCACTTTGAAACCCAAGTTTGTGAAGAAAGCGTTTTCTCCCTCCTATGTTTATAAATTACAACATTAACTTTGACACAAAGCACTCTATGGTCAGAATTGTCTGGAGGACGTATTTGAGACTAAAAATAGCCCAGGCTGGTCCTTAATCTAATCTGGTTCACGACAACACTTTATCCCACAGGCGCAGTTCTGTTGAAGCAAACCTTAAGTCACAGACTGATAAATGACCTTCACTCTTGACTAGACAAGAAGCACCCACTACATGAAAAAAACCCAACAACAAAGTACGGTTATATTGCTAAAACACAAAAAATTATGAAGCCAACATGTTACAGAATTGAATATAGCACAGATTTTTGGGGTGAATTAAAAAAATTGTTACATGCCAAAACAAAAAAAGATATTTATCACATTTTTTTCCCCTATTAACGCTTTATCAATTACCTTTTATAACAGCTGTGCCGATTGTCTTTAATCGTAAGAATAACTAGGTGTTGCACCGACGGTAACAATACAGCACTAAAATGACATCATCAGTGTTGGCGAGCATAAAGAAATAATGTGCCGATGCTGTGCAATATGTCATTTTCAAGATCTACTTGTAGTATCCAACTGCTGGTCGCCCCACCCAAGATGCTGCCATACGCATGCCGCCTTAAAAAAAAAAAAAAAAAAAAAAAAAAAACGAGCACTTGTCACATTGTGTGTTGTCCATCCCTCTGATGTGAAATTAAATGAGTTTAATTTCAAAACGTAGACAATTAACACTTGAGCATGGAGCATGGACACATTTATTTTGGATATTTGAAGAAAAATACCAGTAGAAAAAGTGATGCTTGCAAGACAAGGAAAAGCCTGAATTCAAACCACATCATGGTTTAAGCTCCAGTATGAAAGCTGATGATAAGACTGTGAATTTACAGCAGTGGTCTCCAAACTATTCCACATAGGGCCGCAGTGGGTGCAGGATTTCACTCCAACAAAACAAGACCACACATTTTCACCAATCTGGTGTTTTATAAGTATAATCAGTTGATTGCAGTCAGGTGCTGCTTGTTTTAGTGGATAACCATATTGGTTAAAAGGTCTGTGCTTGATTGGTATGAACAAAAACCAGGACCCACAGCAGCCCTCGAGGACCGGTTATGAGACCCCTGATTTACGGGGACGGACGTCCAATCCATTTCATACAAATAGATTAGATGTTGATTGCCATAAAGATAAGATGAAAGAGAAAGAGAGGGTCCAATTTACCTGGTGACTCCATCATGCTGGCCCAGACTTCAGGTGCTATATGTAAGGGGTCACTTTCTGAACTGGTCAGTTTGTAGACGTGAACACAAGGTGGTGTACTCACATTACTGTAGTGGCTGACAAAAAAGTCAAAGTTCTGCCAAGTAAGAGGGGGGGGGGGGGGGGGGGGGGGGAGACAAACTTATATAGACAACAAAAAGGGACAAAGGTATATCCTGAACTGATGACAGTTCAAAATAATAATAATAATAGTCTTACTTGACTAACGGAGCAGCTATGAGAGAAACCAGGTTTTGTTAGTCTGACTACATTTCCTGGAGAATCATAGCTGACCACATATAGGTGATGTTCCAGCGGAGTGTCTCTGGTGCCTTGGAAATACACTAACTTTGTAATCTCATTCACCCAGATCTATAATGGTGAAAAGTAAGGGAAATATGGTTATGTATTAAAATGGCATTGGGAAAACTGTCATTACGTGATTTCATGGTGGATTCATAGAACAAAATTAGTTAAATAAAACTTGTAAAATGAATATGTCAAATTGCACTTGTATGCATTAGACCAAGATGACTTTTGTCCTACCTTTGAGCCATGCCTGGCAAGCACTTCCCATTCTCCACTGGTCAGTGCAACTTCCTCCTTAATTGCACATTTAAATTGTCCTGTTGGAAAAGGGGGAAAAAATCATGCGACTTGAAATTTCCAAATACTCCACAGCTGGCAATAGGTAAAAATATATCAGGCATGAAAATAGGTCAGGGGTTAAAAAGGTGAGAAGGGTGTGGAGGAACTATGGTCCGGTACACTGTACTGTACAACCCAACAAAATATTAAGCTCTGTCAACCCACACTGTGTTTCAGTGATCTGCAGGAGGCACCCCATGATTCAATTCGATTACGATTCAGGGTTCTACGATTCGATTATTGAATGATGATCACGGCTATCACGATTATCGATGCTTCATACTAGCCAGACAAATTAATGTCTATTATTTATTTAAAACATCCTAATGATCCAACAGGAACGATGGAAAGATGCCCATACAACAAAAAGCTGCACTTAAACTGCGTTTTTGTTTTTTTTTTACGAGAAAAGTGCAAAATCATTAACCATTTTAAAGGCAGTACTTATTTCTCAACATGCCTATACAAAACAAGATGTTTTTTTCACAAGAAGGTGCAAAAACATTAGCTATTTCAAACAGCAGTACTTATTTCTCTCAACAATACAATAAAAGGTACACTGGTGGAATGAATTCCACATTTTCTGGAAACAAACAAAGTGTCTTTAGAAATAAGACTTCCTTTAAACAATATACTTTGTTTTCACAGATTTCTGTACTATTTCGCATGTTTGCAGTGTTACTGCTGTACTTAATCCTGGTTTTACACGTTCTGCATCTGGAATAACTTTTGTACACCACCAAACCACGCACAACTTGACATGGAAATAGATGTTAGCAAAGTCGCTAATTAGCATAGAGCTCAGCGCTAACTAGTAACATCTCAAAAACAATACCAATAAAGCCTAAACAGTACAAGAGGGTTCATGTATTCACCTTTTGTAGACGCACACGGGATTTAGCAACACACCAGGGACATTTTCCAATTATCCCGACTTAAACCTACTTCTGGACAACTGAAAGGCAAGAGGCAGCGAACTCTCTCTTCCACGCTCGCTCTACAAAAATAACGAGCACAGAAGAAGAATCTACTTATCGATTTTTGGCACACCCTTACTAAGTTAATCACATGATAATAATAATTATAATTAAAAAAAATCTTCTACCCCCCCCCCCTTAAAAAAAATCCTCAGATCTACACAATTCACATAGGTCACCCTTTTTAACTTCAAAATGGCGAATTTTGCCAAAAGGTGAGAGATTTTCATGCCTGATATATACTGGTATATGCTGTTCAATAAGCCTCCTTGTGAGATGACACAACTTATGCTTACCGTCTATGGGTTGGTATTTCTCTGTCCACATGTAGCAGCGGTTTGGTTGTAAAAAGGATGTGATTTTATAAAGATGACTGAAACCTGTTTTAGACTCATTGATCCAAATAAAAGTAAACTCTTCTTCTGATGTTTGAACAAATGGGTAAAATATATCATGGACCTGTAAAGAAAAGCCCAAATGGTTAATCTGCAGCCGACTTAAAATTTCATGACTTACAATGACTAGATTGTGAGTAGTCTTGTGCGATATTACCATAGATATTGTGAAAACAACAGTTAACCCTTTAACACCGAACGTGTCAGCAGCGACGCATATACGTATATCGTCTTCAAAGCTTCGTCACGCTGTAATTACATCACCCACGTGCCGCTGGTTGGTCTCGTTTGAAACTGCGGAAGTTGATGTCCACACCAGTTTTTATTTGAAGTCAATCGATCAAGAAAAACAGCAGATAATGTCATTTGAATTTTATATTTTTATTGCACTCATAAATATGCATTAAAACGCTGCATGGACCATGTATCCATCTCCATATTTCCATCATTTATTGTCCTTTTTCAAAACCGAAAGCAGCACAAAAGGCTTCATATCCCAAGAGCCGTTATGATGTCAAGAAGGACGAACCGAATGTGATATTTTTAATAAATTTCCGAGCGAGGCGCCAACTAATGAAAGGGAGGCATGCGAAGCAAGCAACGTCTGGTTGGTTTGAGCGAGCGCCTTTGAAACGTGCAGAATGAATCTAAAACTACATTTAGCGCAAGATAATGCATTATTTCATTAACTCAAGGAAGAAGATGAGACGTATTTGTCGTTGTTTTCTTAGGATGAGCCGGCGTCTTGGCGAGTAGAAGTGACAGCAGCGCGAAAACGGCGAAAGAGTAGGCTGTGTGTGACACAGCTCCGTGACCTGTTTAAGAAGAAGCTTTATTGAGTGCGCAAAAAAAAAAAAAAAACCTTTATTGGGTCGCATGCTTGAAATATTTGAATTGAACTGAATTACTTGTCAATATTTTTTAAAATACTTTTTTCAATGTTATATATATATTTTCTTCACTATAATCTTTTCAATTTTATGTAGATGTGTGTTTGAGAAGCTTGATTGCATGTACGTATATACTTTTGATAAGGTGATGGGTACAACACCTAACTTCAAAAAAGAGATATCCTCCAAACCCTTTGTGTGTTAGATATATATATATATACACATAATCTTTTTTCTCACTATTTTGCACTGTGTATAACCTGTTTTGACCATAGTAAAAACTATGTAAAAACGTTTATGACCATACCTGCTGTTTGTGTTGAATTGTCAAACATAAAACTATTCAATCTTATTTTTTTCTATTGAATGTTTATCCTAACAAGTTGAATAAATATTATCGAGCTTCAAAACGGTTGGTCGAGCATGTTTGGTTGTCAATGGGACATCAACATTACCAATTTTGAAAGTAGATTTTGGGATTTTTTTTTCTTTTTGGGTCCAAAATGTGGATTGTAATTGGTCAGTGAAGAAGACAACAGTTTGGACATGAAGTTCAAGGTGTCCTGAAAAAAGGGACCCAACTTGGCTAACATTTTTTTCTTTGAAATATAAAGGCAACATCAAATGCATGCAAATTCGGCCAAAATAGGCTTAGGTGTTAAAGGGTTAACCTATACTGTAATTTCCTTCTCCAGTCTCTATCGTCATTTATTTAAGCATTGGCTACATATCGTGAGGAACAGCCCCCCCGCAAAAAAAAACTTACTCATTATAAGTCACGACACCACGCACATTTATGGTGAAAATTGATGAATTATGTGGATGAATATAAATAGCACATACAACTAAATCAGGAATTAACCACTAACAAAAGCAAAAGATAATAAGGTATTCATAACGTTTTACAAAAGGCCACCACAAGGCATAGTGACAATTCCAGTGTCAATTTCTATGTGAAAGCTCCCCCCTTCCAAGCGGTGCAGTGAGTGATGCTTTCAAGACAACTGGAAATAAAAATGTTCTACAGGAAAGAGCAAGACGCAACCTACATAGCACACCAAAAGCCCGATTAGTTACAGTACATAAATAATATAAATTCATTGATTATTGATGACATGATAGTTGATTAATATGTATGCTACTGTGCCGCTTCAATCTACATTGATGTTTTCATGAATTTCCCATTTGTGACAGATCTCTTTAATAATGTTAATTCAAAAAATTTAATCGGAGGGAAAAGCTGTCATAATCATTGTATGATTTTGATCAAACAATGAAAAACATACTATATCATGGCATATTGATATTGTAATATATCGGCCAGCACTGAGTATAAGAGTATAACCTCTTTGCGGGTGCTTTTTTTGTTTGTGATTTACAAAACTCACATATATTCGTATGTATGTGTGTACGTATAGTAGAGCATGTATTATTTCGGGAAATCCCGCGGGTCACGGGATTCCTGCAGCAGTTGAGTCAAAATTTTATGAATCCCTCGATTGCGACGGTACGGGAATAATAATCAACAGTATCGAGAACACATAAATAGATGATTTTCGCCTGTGTTAAACAACCTAGAGGACCGAAGCGTCCATTTTAGCAGTTTTATTTTCATGGGCCAACACTATCTCGACTTGCGTTGGCATGACAAAAGAACTACACATTCCAACATGCCAGCGGTTTGACTTCCGGCTTCTAGCTGAAGAGTGTAATGGACTCATGAACACAACAACATGGCCAACGGTGGAGAAGATGAAAGTATAAGGAGAGAGCTACAAATGAAACCGCGCAATAAAGACCAATTGGTGAAACTGGAGCAACTTGTTGTAAGATCCCAGTTGTTGGAAAATTTCATGAGTGGAATGTGACGGTGCCACTACTTATATATTCCTCATTTTATAACTTTACAGTTAACTTCAGGGTATCAATGTGATTTTAAACTGCATAAAAACAGCAATCTAAAAAGAACAATCAACTGACTTTCCTAATGACCAACATAAAGGTCTAAGTAAAAAAAAAAAAAAAAAAAAAAAAAAAACATTTTTTTGACCAGGAGCGGGATGGGATCGAGAGTCATTCTACTCGAGTGGGACATGATGGGATTACTTTTTGACTCAAGGCCGTATGGATTGGGATGGAATGGGAAATTTTCTCTCAGGGCGCGAGGGAACAGGAATGAAAATCCACTCCTGATTCATGCTCTCATGTATAGTTCAGTAAATATATCAAAAGCATAAATAAAATAAGAAGGTCGTACATTAATCCAAACGTCGGTGGTTTCTTCATAGATAATATATGGTTGCGTGTTAATGGGGACTGCCTCCAGATTGGCCTCTCTCTGAGCCTTATCATTGGTAACAGGGATGAAGAGAGTTGGCGGTAGCAGGACTAGCTGCAATTTCCTCTGGCTGCGGTCCAGCAACACTGCCCAGCCACTGGGAGAAAGGAGTAGACACTGTTTGAAGACTGGATGACAACTTTTTAAGTGCCATTGACAGTAATAGCATCCAGTTCACTTGAAATCCAGTTCAAATGAAGTGGATGTTTATCACCATCAATGGCAGGCGATTTGTCAACATATAGTGAACCGTACTGTATTAAACCTAGGCAGTACACCTTCGTAACAAAATCAAAACCTACTATTTGCCGTCACTTGTCCATCCTACCCTTGCAATGTATTCCGTTCCTGGAAACAAGGAGGTGAAGGGGACTACCAGCTCTTTATCTTGCATTCTCACAATCTGTAGATAAACACACACACATTTAGACACAACTATCAGAGTGCAGTAATGATGACAATAAAAAAAAAAGAATAACAAGCAAAGTGTAACTCACTCTCCCTGTATGGTCTGTCTTGATTTCTGCTAGTTTAAGTGTTGCCTGTGGATTTTTGCTACCTAAAAAAATCCAGAATTAACAGTTCAATTAAGTACCGTAGAATTAAATACGTTTTAGTACCCCACTTCGAAAATGTGTATGAAAGCTTTTACCTGTGCGGGGGTATCTGTATGCATCGGCCTTACGCTCTTCCAGTGCTGGAGATGGCACATGAATAATTTCGACTTCTGTCTCGTCTACCTCCTCATACAGTAGATATACAGTTTTTCCGCCACTTGAGTCTAAAAGAGGAAACATGAAACTAAAAATGTTAGTGAGAGAAGACTTATCGCCATTTTTAGCTGTGGAGCTTTGTCAAAAGTTCAAGAAAATAATTTGGCAGTGAATAAGTGCTGACCTTTCTCTGCTGAGGGATTCCACCAATAGCCTGTAAATCGATCAAACTCTTCTTGGATGACAAAAGTGGCTACACCTGCCGACTTCGGGTCTTCCTTGACATTATCTACACCTGGAAAAGAAGGACATTAAGCTAACATCATACAGGGTCCCCCCAGGATTGATAAATCTAAATTCAAGACTTTTAAGACCTTTTTTAATGCCATTTCAACTGAAAATTAATACTTTTCTCGCACCCATTATTTAGATCATATTGAATCATATTAAATAAATAAAGCACTGAACATCAAATTTAACCTCAATTACTAAGTGTGTTTGATAAAAGAATGCACATATATTGAAGATACAATTAAAACACATTTAAAGTAACATTATAAAGTCTGTCAGAATTTTTTTAAACACACACACGCACACAATAATTTTGGACAAAAAGAGGAGGAGGACAGGACTCAGACCAGCCATCTTCTGTAACAGGCTAGCCGCTCGTGCACCTGCCAAGACCCCAGTGAACATGGCTAACTCTCAAGTTAAAACGGCGAAATTCAAATTCATTCGGAAGGCAAACCGAAATGTTTAAGCAGGTCCACTGCCTTCGCATGACCCAAAAACTGCAACCTAAAGTATCTGGATGTAACTTGAGCCCCTATCACATACTCCAAAACAACGGGAATATCGCAGGACTTAACCGTGCAGCAGTTGTGTGTGAAAACAATTTCCCGTCTCGACTGACATGGGAAGCAGTGTGCGTGAAAGCAGGCGTTAAATTCCCGGCTCACAGCAGATGGCTGGTGACTTAAATATCATAGCAGCGGCCGATGTAACTTCCTCCCTCTTCGCAGTAAGAGGAAAAGCGGTAAACAAACATCGCAATTATAAACATAGCAAGCTGGAAACAGCTAAATTAAACTGAAAACATGACCAAAATAAAATGTCAATTATTACGTCGGGCCGGGCCAGGGTTCTTTCTCGCTAACTTTTTGAAATAACTATATATTAACAATGTGTGAATGATAAACTAAAGAATACTTGTTATAAAATAAATAATTTGGATAAAAAAAAAAGAGAAGGCACTGTATTGTCATTGCAGAGCCAGAGCGTGCCTTTACGCCCTTTTTAATCTTCCCCTCTGCGAGTCCGCAAAACCGCATCTCTTTATTGATATTTAACAAACTTTTCCAGCGTTATTTCGTTGTGTAAATAAATTTATAATTATCATAAAAATATGTAGTCTATTTAAAAATTAAGAAAATGTGCGGGTTTTTTTCTGCCAACGGAGAAATCATTATAAAAGACAGGCTTTTATGCAGACAGTCACAAACGTTATCACACAAAACGCGGGTCGGGCTTTAATACCCGCGGACCAGTTCGGATCGGGCTGGACTTTTTAGGCCCGATTTTACCTCTATCTTAAAGTCTTGATGAGCTTAAATTGGCTGCAGTTACGAAGTCGGGAATGCTCCCTCCGGAAAAAACACGATTTGAGCAACATTATGTTTAACAAACTTTTCCAGCGTTATTTCATTGTGTAAATGCATTATAATGGTCATAAAAATATGTACCCTATCTAAACATTAAGAAAATGTGCTTTTTTTTTCCTGCCAACTGAAAATTCGTTACATAAGACAGTTAAGACATCGGGAACGCTCCCTCTGGAACAAAACACAATATGACCAACATTGTGACAGCCGATGCCGACCAAAAATGACGTAATATCCGAAACATCACCAATGGACTCATTTGAAGTATATGAATGGTGGTCTGTTTTGGTGTTCAGAATCCACAATACTTCTGCCTGTGGTTTTCGTTCCACCGACAAACGGACGCATTCCCGATGCAGAGGTGGATGGATTCTCCGTTTTGCCGGTTGAGGTGGTTTGGCACGCACGAGTTGCATTTCGATTTGTAGTGCAGTGCACCGTAAAAATTCTATACGTCATCTTCGTTATGGATTAAAAAAAAAAAAAACTTCGTCACGGATATAATTTAGGTTGCACTGAGATGTTCTTGAAAATTAAGACCACGGTGAAAAAAATCCAGACTTACAACAGCTAATTTAATACTTTTAATACCTTTAATAATGGAAAACTAAATTCAATGCTTTTTTAATACTTTTAATAACCCGCGGGTACCCTGATCATAGGAATGGTGACATTTAAGTACATCTCCTTTGTAAGAAGTGTAAAATTGGATAGGTCACCACATTAGAAAAAAAAAAATTGTACTTCAAAGTACACAATTTACTGCAATACCTATTAAACTCAACATGTAAAACCAGTGACTGTATTTTTACGGGATTCAAACACACCGAATGGCATAAAATCATTGAGATACTACCAGATCGGATGAGAACGGAACATTTTAGGGTCTGAACTTTGCAAACGAGATCTTAACATCCAATTTTTAAAAATATGCATCAATTACTGTGTTAACTTGATTTAATATAACGTAGTTATTATCATATGTGGCATATCATGAAACAGGGTTCGGTTGATTTTTTTATCCGTGTGAAATGTGAGCAACACAAGTGTACACCCACAGGAAAATATACACAGTCATGATTGTGTAGTAAAAAAAAACAGCATTGCTCATATGCAATAATGGATATTTCCTAATCGTAAGACTCTAAGGAAGATGCGCTGCCACAGGAACAGCAATGGTGAATGCAAAAAGCCAACACATTCCTGTTAAAAAAAAAACAGTAAATATATATATATATATTTATATATAAAAAGGGAAGGTCCCTCGCAGTGTTGTTTTCATCAACGATGACGATAACAAAAATATTTCGTCAACGAACAATTTTTTTTATGACGATGATGTGCTAAAAATGTGTCTTGGGAGACTAAAACATAACAAGATGGATGCCAGTTGCCGTCTGACGACACGAGAACAAGATGAAAAATCGCCATAGTGTCCGTCATGAATTCACAATGTGTGATATTTTCCTATTGTATCTGTAGTTAGCAAACATTTAGCAGCGTTTGGTCATGTCACTTATGTGACGTGCTGCGCCCCCCCCCCAATCCACCCACCCCACACACACGCTTACTCACCGGCCAATGAGTAAATCTGAGCCCATTCCAGGCTCATTTAGTGAAACATATGAGTCAGATGCTGCTTGGTTTTGCTTTAACTTTGCTAGATATGCCATGTCGCTTTAGCCTTTAAAGGTCTGTGCTGAGTGATCATCACACACTAAACTAACTTGTAGCGTTAGCATAGAGTTTGCGTTAGCATTAGCATTTAACGCGGTAACTCGTTGTCTTCTTAAACTCTTGGAAAACATTTTATATCTAGTTCGTGGCGTCCAGGTGAGTTTAATTAATTGCAAATAATGTGCTGTTTTCCTGCCGAGTGTGTATTATCATCATGAAAATGTGATGTCCTTGTAAAATCTACAGTTATGTGCTTGTCTGTCATGTTCATTTGAAATTGTTGGAAACCTTTTTATTCATTTATTTGTTCATTCATGGACCAATACTTTTAAAGTTCATAGACAAACACATTTTGAGAATTGTCGACTAAAACTAGAGAGAATTTGTCTAAGTTTTCGTTGACTAAAACTGGATGAAGACGAACACATTTTGAAATGACCAAAATATGACTAAGATTAATACGTATTTTCGTCCAAAAGACTAAGACGAAGACGAAAATTAAAATGGCAGCCAAAAACAACACTGGTCCCTTGATTAACCCATTTACATTTCAGTAGGTGTTTCCTGACATTTTTGGCATTCTAGCAAAAGCCTCTAGGTTTTTCCATTAACGCTGACTGCTCTTTCATGCAGTTCAAGATAAAAAAGGAAAAAGTGTAATGTACCATCATGCAAAATGCCATTAACTTCATTTCAACACCTTTGTGACAGTAGGTGAGTCTCTTCTCCTCTCCAGTCTTGATGTTAGTTATCCACAGGTCATTATTGTTGATAAAGGCAATGAAATCAGGGTTTCCCGGACAGATTTTCGGGTCCATCCGGGTGCCTGAGCACTGGGTCTTGATCTCCACAGGCTTCACGGGAGCGGACTGCTAAAACCAGAAGAAAAACAGAAATGTGAGTAAGTAGAAAAACAATAGGAAAGCAAACTGATTTAAAATCTGATGGGGTGGAGATGAACCGCAGTTGAAGAACATCTGCTTCTCAAATTCATCAATCCACACCTTGCGGGATATGATTGAAAAGCGTGTAAAACAACAGCATACTCACAATGAAGCCATTGTTGCCTCCATCCCGACAGTAAAACAGGCTATTGCTAGCCTGGAAGAGAAACAGGCCTGTCTGTGTGTGGTAGTCATAAGATGTTATTCCAAATGCTCCAAGACGTTTACGCTCCCTCAGCAGTTCTTCCTCTCGTGAGTAGGCCCCTTGGTGTGGTGTTGCCTGTTCCAGGTTATAAATAAAGACAAGCAAATACAAAAAAACCCCACAAGATTTAAGCCAATAAGTGAGCATTTTTGCCTGTACTGCATGACAGTGTATTCAGAAGTCTGATGTAGGGCTGACACATACGATTACAGTGTTTCGATAGTTGGCTATTCATCACTCATTTTTGTAAAAGTAGACTAATAGGCTCCAACATGTATTACTCTTAGCTTTCAATTTTATCTAAAAATGTGCATTGTAACCACGAAGTATGAGCTGAGAAAAGTTGGATTATCAATATTATGGAACTACGTAGCTCTGTCAAAATTTTCTAAAGCCAAAACAGGTGTTTGAAAATATCCTATTTTCATTCAGTAAAAAATTATCGGTCTGCTTTAACTGAGTATTATAAAAATCAGAGAATGTTAAGATTTTTTTTTTTTTTTAATTTAAAGAAAAATCTAAATTTAAGAAAATACAAAATATTTAAATGAAATCACAGTATATGCTGTTGTTATATTTTTGATCTGTGGTTCGATTGTATTGCGTTCGTTCAAGTTACACAAACCCAAGCAACACCGGGCCGTAGTGCAAGTAACAAAATAAAAATTGAAAAAATATATATATATATTTTTCCCCCCTTTTTTTCCTACCTCTGTAATTGAACTCATCTTGCGTTACAACAACCATCAGTCTGGCAACTCATTTACAATTCTTTAAAAAAAAATTTTTTTTAATTGCCTTGACCATTGGCGTCGTGACTTGTTAGGCCTATTTTAGGGCTTAGGCCAGCTAACAGCAGAAAGTCCCATGTAATTACTAAACCAACCGCTCCATGTTTGACAATTAAAAACCTGGTTTGCACACTCCAGACAATCTCTGCGCACGTCTTGCTTTTGTTGTTTTGCTGTCAAAAGTTACATCCCAAATTCCCAGCTCTAAAATAACGCTGCTACTTAGATGCTGCTAGCCAGTTAGTCTGAAATGCATTCTGAAGGTCCTGGTTGTCTAAAAAGTTAAGTGTGCACTCTTTTTCTCACTTTATGCATAGATGAGTGCAGGAGCTGAGCCCATTTACGTATGATTATCATTAGTGGATAGTCATAATAATATACTTATAGTAATCACCACCTATATCAACCTTTAGGAATCAGAGCAGAGAAGCCAAGAGGGTGAGAGGGAAGAGACCTCTACTGGAAAGGTGGCATCTCCTGGGGGCTAAGCCCCCCCGTTCTTAAAACCTAGTGACGCCTCTGGCCCTAACAATATCAAAGTTAAGTTATTGGCGGCTATTAAAGCTACACAAGCCAAGAAGCGTGGGAATTCACCTGAAAGTGATCAAGCATTTGTTTCCATGACAAGACTGAGAGATCCTCTTTGCAGATCTTCTTTGGGATTTCTGAGTAGAGCAAAGAGTTCTCTCTGCTTCCGTAAGGCATTCCTGATAAATGCACAGAAAATAAACAAAGGCACCTTCAGCTCAAACCAGAGGCAAGCAGAAATTTAGTGACTTGTTTTTATATCATGAGATCATACTAATGCTGCACAGAGTAGAGAAGATGGGGGAAAGAAAACACACACAAAGGAGCAATTGAAAGAAAGCGCAAATCGTAAACTTCATTAAGCCTACCGAGGTAGTATAACCGGTGGGAATGGGGAGCAGTTTCATCCTTCTTTTGCACAAACTGGAAGTCATGCGGAGCCTTGTTGGCGATCATGCCGGAGTACTTTCTGCTGCAGTGGATGATGTCACGGAGTCCTTCCCACGAGTGTTTCTCCACAAAAAACTGAGAGGGCACGTCCTCCATCTCCACGACCTCTGTGCTGTCCGATAGGCCATCCACAGCCGTCATCTTAACTGTTACACAGCTGAACGTTGAACATTACAACCATCGAATTAATGGTGCCAAAGCTACATTCAACCACAGTGGACTCTCTTTAGTTTAACACAATCTGTTCCTTAAAGTTCACTTGAATTACTTTATTCCAAACTCAAACTGTGATCGCCATGAAACCATTATTTTTTTGGGTTGCAAGTCACATTTTAACATACAGTGCCTATCATAAGTATTCGCCTGCTTGGATGTTTTCCCCTTTTATTGCATTCATAAATCAATCATGGTCAAAACAATTTGGGATTTTTAACACAAAACTTTATTGGAAAAAAACTGTTTTAATTTCAACGTGAAAACAGATTTCTACAAAGTAATGTCAATAATGTCGTCTGATGGCCGAAAAGCTCAATTTTGGTCTCATCAGACTAAAGAATCCAGGATCTAATATGGTATCTCTTCAACAGTGGCATTATGTTTGGTGGAAACCAAACACTGCACATCAACTAAAACACACCATCCCCACTGTGCAGCATGGTGGTAGCAGCATCGCGCTGTGGGGATGTTTCTCTGCAGCAGGACCTGTAAGGATTGTAACGATGGACAGCAGAATGAATACTGCAAAATGCACAGAAATCCTAAGGGACAATCTTCTTCAATTTACAAGAGAACTACGGCTTGGGGGAAGATTTATTTTCCAACAAGGCAATGATTCAATGCATACTGCAAATGCTGCACAGGAATGGTTCAAAAAGAACCAGGTAAATGTTCTGGAGTGGCCAAGTCAAAGACCAGACTTCAACCCTTGAGACAATTTGTGGCTGGACTTGAAAAGGGCTGTTTATACCGATACTCATGCAACCTGACAGAGCTTGAGCAGTTTTGTAAAAAAGAATGGAGCAAAATTGCAATACACAGATGTGCAAAACTGGTTGAGACTTATCCACAGAGCTGTGATTTGAACCAAAGGAGCATCTACTAAATACTGACCTGAAGGGGGTGAATGAATACGCATTAAAAAATATATATATTTTTTTTTTTTTCCTTGACATTATTCTGTATAAATCTGTTTTCACTTTAACATTAAAAACTTTTTTCCAATAAATCTTTCTGTTAAAAATGCCAATTGTTTTGACCATGATTGCTCCATAAATGCAATAAAAGGGGGAAAACAATCCAATAGGGTGAATACTTACGATAGGCACTGTAGTTAATGGTCATAAAGAATGTTAACTAGTGTAAAACAAAAGCAAAACTAAAGTAAATATGACAAAGACATGTGACAGTCACATTTTTGGCCTTGTGGTTGCTTCATCGGTATGTATCAAATAATATTATTTGCCAACATCTACTAGTATTGTTGTGCTATAAAAAAATATGTACAGAAATATATTAGAGAAGTATGATACGCCGATATTTATCCTGAAAATGTTTGTAAATTTACTTCTATTTGTCACTATTGCCATTTATTAGGCATGGGCTATGTGTACTTACTGTAGTTTACACTTGAGTAGCCCTGTCATAAATCAATACACAAGCCAAATTAATGGTGCATAACTAAAACAGTTTGTGAACATTAATAAATTATGAGGTGGGTGACAACATATACAGTGCCCTCCATAATTATTGGCACCCCTGGTTAAGATGTGTTTTTTAGCTTCTAATATTTTTTTTTATTCAAATAATATGGGACCTTAATGGAAAAAAAAGAGAAAAATCCAACCTTCAATACAAGTGCATTTATTCAGTGGGGAAAAAATCCCACATAAAGAAATAATTATTTGACATCAAATAATGTGTGTCACAATTATTAGCAACCCTGGTGTTAATACTTTGCACAACCCCCTTTTGCCAACAAAACAAGGTCCGGGGACTGAGTTGGCCATGGGAGGAGCTTGATTTTGTGTCTGGTGAACCATTTCTGTGTAGATTTGGCCATATGTTTAGGGTCATTGTCTTGCTGAACGACCCAGTGACGACCCATCTTCAGCTTTCGGGCAGAGGGCAACAGATTTTGATTTAAAATGTCCTGGTATTTTAAAGCATTCATGATGCCATGCACCCTAACAAGGTTCCCAGGGCCTTTGGAAGCGAAACAGCCCCACAGCATCACTGACCCACCCCCATACTTCACAGTGGGTATGAGGTGCTTTTCAGCATGCACATCTTTCGTGGCACGCCAGACCCACTTAGAGTGTTTGTTGCCAAAAAGCTCAATCTTGGTCTCATCTGACCAAAGCACACAGTCCAAGGATTCAACTGGGACCATGTGCTTAGCCCCCAGGATGTGCCACCTTTCCAGTAGAGGTCTCTTCCCTCTCACCCTCTTTGCTTCTCTGCTCTGATTCCTACATGTCAATATAGGTGGTGATTACTATAAGTATATTATTATGACTATCCACTAGTGATAATCATACGTAAATGGGCTCAGCTCCTGCACTCATCTATGCATAAAGTGAGAAAAAGAGTGCACACTTAACTTTTTAGACAACCAGGACCTTCACAATGCATTTCAGACTAACTGGCTAGCAGCATCTAAGTAGCAGCGTTATTTTAGAGCTGGGAATTTGGGATGTAACTTTTGACAGCAAAACAACAAAAGCAAGACGTGCGCAGAGATTGTCTGGAGTGTGCAAACCAGGTTTTTAATTGTCAAACATGGAGCGGTTGGTTTAGTAATTACATGGGACTTACTGCTGTTAGCTGGCCAAAGCCCTAAAATAGGCCTAACGAGCACACGGTCCCAGGCTTCAACTGGGACTGTGTGCTTTGGTCAGATGAGACCAAGATTGAGCTTCTTGGAACCAAACACTCTAAGTGGGTCTGGCGTGCCACGAAAGATGCCCATGCTGAAAAGCAATCATACCCACTGTAAAGTATGGGGGTGGGTCAGTAATGCTGTGGGGCTGTTTCGCTTCCAAAGGCCCTGGGAACCTTGTTAGGGTGCATGGCATCATGAATGCTTTGAAATACCAGGACATTTTAAATCAAAATCTGTTGCCCTCTGCCCGAAAGCTGAAGATGGGTCGTCACTGGGTCTTTCAGCAAGACAATGACCCTAAACATTTGGCCAAATCTACACAGAAATTGTTCACCAGACACAAAATCAAGCTTCTCCCATGGCCATATCAGTCCCCAGAACTTGTTTTGTTGGCAAAAGGGGGTTGTACAAGGTATTAACACCAGGGGTGCTAGTAATTGTGACACACATTATTTGATGTCAAATAATTATTTCTTTATGTGGGATTTTTTTCCCCACTGAATAAATGCACTTGTATTGAAGGTTGGATTTTTCTCTTTTTTTCCATTACGGTCCCCTATTATTTGAATTAAAGAAAAAATATTAGAAGCTAAAAAACATCTTAACCAGGGGTGCCAATAATTATGGAGGGCACTGTACTACTACTACATTGAGAAAGAATTAGCCACTATGTATCATCTAATTATATACAGTCAATTTGGATCAGATTCAGATTCAGAATATTTATTGTCATTGTTGCAAAAAGCACAACGAAACTTTGTTTGGAGCATCCATACAACTAAGTTGGTAAAGTGCAAAACCCATATAATAAATACCCTTTAGTACTATGGGTACTACAAATGACCCAACTTAAGTTGTATTTGATTTCGGAGACTCCTTCTCTTCAACTTCAATTAGACTAGATCAAATGTGTTCTTCTATTTTCAAAAGATTCAATGACAGGAGACCAATTTACCTTTTCCAGATCTCTTCTTTAGTCTCACAAAGCTTCACCTTCTTGACTCTATGCATTCACTGGTCAACACGCCTCTCGAAGCCTGCAACACGTGAGCAGCAGGTATAGCTGTGAAATACCTCATACACAGGTTACAATCACACAGTTGTCTCCTCCCAAGCAGATACTGTAAGGTAAGCTTCAAAAATAATTTGTTTTCCCCCCTGCTCATTTTCTGCCGGGTCAGCCTTCAACAAAAATGAACATCATAAAGTAAACTTTTCACCAAGCTTTTATCAGTTGAGTGGCTTAGAGGCAGAAAATATTGTTTATCTGTGGTCAAGGGTAGTTAAATTGCGTTATCTGTTTGGTGAGACAATAGTATTTGTCTTAAATTCTGTTAGAAGCAAAGTACAGTGTTCACGCAATTCTCCACATTCCTTCCTTTATAATCTGAGTTAGGCGAGGGATTAGCATGAGGCAAACAGACCAAGGAAAAATTTACTGTATTCTCTGGAGGAGTGAATTTCTGGTTATTCTTGGACAAAGTGTAATACACTAAAGAATCACTGAATTAATTGTTTCAACTATGCATATCGTTACAGATATATATTTTTAATATAGTACATTTTAAATAAATGCCAATTGTATTTAACTTGTAAGTACAACAGTGCAATACATTTATATGTAATACTTTGAAACGTTTTGCGCGTATACATTTATTTTGGTATGTTGGGTAAATCTGATATTGCCTTTGTTTGTTTGTTTTTTTTTTTGTCTTTTTGTGTTTGATTGTTTTTTTTTTTTTTTTGTCAAAGTACGAGGTATCCAAAGTTACCTGATACATTATTAGGTAAATTTCAGGAAAAATAAACCACAAAAGCAGTGTAGCTAACTTCTAGCTAGCATATATCATGGGCTATACGCTTTCAGTGGCAAATCAAACCCATTTAAAATGGCCTAGTTGATTTTTTGTTTTACTCAGACAATAGTTATAGGTTGTTTTAATTACCTGACATGTCATCAGCTGATAAAGACACGTCACACCAACACTAGTGACTCTCTGATGAAGTTGGAAGCCTTCGCCGAAACATGTCAGGTAATTAAAACAACCTATAACAACTAACTATTGTCTGGGATAAAAGAAAAAATCAACCAATCTATAAGTGTATACAAAATGAACTCAATACAATCATTCAAAACGGTCTTCAAAAATAAAATGCTATACTATACAAAGTGTAAGTTTCTAGCATTAAGGTTTTATATACCTTTAAAAATATATATATTTGTAAATGTCTATTTTAAAAAGGGAAATGTGACTTCCAGTGTAACAACTGTCAAAAATCACTGGTCAAATCCCTTTCAAAACGAAACCTCTGCCTTGTTGTTGCCGAACACTTTAAGCCTAGTATATTACTGTATTTAAGATTTGGTCGTTCTGGTAATATTACAGTGTCTTTTGAACTACTGTACTTATTGTAAAAGGCTTGGCAACCACTGTGCTTGAGATAATCAATCCCACTGTTAGTGATGTGGTAACCGAAATATCTACTGTCTCTGAAATTTATTTAAAAGCTTTAATACAACCAGCAAACAAGGAAATGGTGAATAATGTTAGTTTGCACTGGTGTTTAACAGTGGGCTCTATTAGAAATATATGAATTAATATACAGCGCTGAATATATCGCACTGGACACTGTAGGCTATAAGATTAATGTTAGTTCACAACTTCTCATAATAAAACTTGAGAAGCGACGTAATATAAAGAGGTAATAACTAATGTGACAAAAAACAGGAGGAAAATATACGAGATGACTCACAAATGTCTGTTTGTGCCCTGTCATCAAACGAAATATTTCTTCCGTCAACGAGTTCACGTTGAGGATGGGGTGGAAATAAATCCCAGCAATATCAACAATATTGTGAGGAAGCTAGACGACAATAGATCTTTGTTCTCCGGTTTTATTTACTGACACATCGGGAGCACCGGTAAATTCAGATCCAGTGTTTCAACATTTGGCACACACGAGACATCTGGCAGGGTGTGGTGGAACCCGAACATATGTCACGTTTAGTTATCAAACACTGTAAACGGTGACTAAATCCTTGTTTAATTGAATTTGACATCACCGTTGTCTTCTGTCATTTGCGCTCCGAAGCTATCAAGCTAACGAATGCTACCGTTAATTTAGCTCCGAGCTAGCTAGTCGCCTGCTAATGCTAGCAATTCGGGGTAGGCGTAGAAATATCTAACAGGACACGTACACCTTCCGTTACAAACGAGTCATAAAAATTGATTTGACTTACCAAACTACCCGCTGTATCTTAAACCGAGTAGGAGGCTTTACTAGCTTGTTGACAATATTTTGAGACAGCTAAAGGTTGAAGCCATTGCCCACTGTGGCAACACAAAATTGTCGCTTGCTTACAGCGCGAAAAGGGGAGGAACGTTTGATCGGCTGGGGAAGTGTACACACTCGGAGCACTTTGGGGGTCGCACCGTGCCACTCCCGATAGGGTCATGAGTGACGACGCGTCACCAAACCAGGCGTGACTTTTCACTCGATGACGTTTAAGTTTCGGTTTACGGTCTTCCGGTGTTGGGAAAAAAAAAACTTTAGAGTACCCGGTTATGCAAATGAGACACTGGATCTTCAGATGCGTTTTTAATGATGCATTACAATATTACAGTTTTAATATTTCTAGCAGTAAACAAAACATCCTGTCTCAAATATTTCTCCAGACACATGCAATGTAATTGAACAAAGAAAAACAAGCAGACGAGTGCTATGGAGTACCCATTTTGGTTTATTTATACAAAGTGGACAGCCATTTTACTTCAGAGGGATGAATCGGGAAGAGTGTGTAGCTCCGATACCAGGACGACCGTGCTTGACTGGCTTGTAGGTGATTGAGAACTCGCCCAAGTAGTGGCCACACATTTCAGGCTGAGGAAGACAAAAATGGATGTTCATGATTGTAATTTAAAAAAACATCAGCTCTTTGGCTGCCACTGACAGCGATAAATGTCCAATCAATATGAACTGAGAGGGCCAGCAGCAAAGGATTGTTGCTTGCCCTTCCAGTTCTAATGGATTGGACATATATTGCCATCAATGGCATCCGATGAGTTACTAACAGTCCGCAAGTGGGACAGTATTGACACGCCCTACACGCATACAAACCATGTTTTTCTGCTTGTTTTCTCCAGTAATCTTTCAAAAACGAATACGCCAATCAAACAATGCTGCTATGGAACTTGTAGAAAAAAACTAGACATTACGACATATTAAGGATGTTTTCTTCATACGTTTCCTAAAACTAAAAACTCTGGAGGAAAAATGTGAAGAATGGTCTTTTGGACGTCCGCGCAAGTTGATCCAGTTTAACACCAGCAAGGTGATGCCATTCACATTTCTTATGCAGTTAACATTTTGTTGGGGGCCATGGTCCTTCAGAGGATGAAGAGGTAAGCCATTTGATATTTTTACTTATATTTTAGCGTGGAGTTTTGCCGTGCTGCTTGTCTGACAATGAATGATCTGAAAAAAATTAAAATGGCATCTGACTGCCACTGTTACATTTTCAGTTGTAAAAAAAAAAAAAACCTTTAGTAAGGGGAGGTGTAAATAAATTATGGAATTAAGATTTTTTTAGTAATGAAAAAATTAAAAGTGTTCATTGGCTGTCACTCAGTAGTATTTGCGATCGCTACACAAAAATGACCACGTAAATTGCCCCCAAGAAAGGTCAGAGAAGTAAAACAACCAGAGGATATAATATATAAGAAAGACGGGGCATATGGTGTTAAAGGATAGATTGTTGAAACATTGTCAGTGGTGTAAGGCAATGCACACAAGAAAAAGGTGTCGATATAACTGAACATTTGTATGTTACTCCACATCTTTACCAGTTAATTAGGCACCAGGGACATAATTTTCGGACAGTATTGGTAGGTTTAGCTCAGTAGACATCTCGTTCGTACATTGCCTGGTATACCAGACTCACTGCTGTTCCAGCGATTGAGTCTGGCGACCGTCCGGCGGATCAAATTCCAAGGGGGGAGCAAACCACAGCAAACAGACAGCGAAGTGGACCAATGAACAACAGGCAGACGTGACGATGTTAAAGCGACAAGTAATTAGCGTGAGCGGAGAATGGGGAAGTTTATTCAACATGGCTAGCGCGAGCCATGTTGACTGTTGTCAATGACTTGTTTCGATGTGTTTTTGGTCATTTAAAACTGGTTTTACCGCGGATTGGAACATTCTCAGCTCTCCCGTTCGCCATCTGTGTTGTTGTAGACACGACTTTCGGCGCGCAAGAGTGACGTTACTCGTAAAAAACACGTCACACAAATAAACGAATCTGATTGGACAATTGATTTTGTACCTTGCTCAAGAGGTCTGGGCTGGGTCCCAGACTATTTCTCACAGTGTCTGAAAAATACAGGGAGAATAGTCTGACTGTGCCAGGCAAGTTCGTACACTATTTCGATTCATTTACTAATAGGGACAAACGGGAGGTTGACCCCGCCAAGCCACAATTGCTAATATCCTGAATATTAATGATCAAATGTGACGTGTTGCTCGCGTTATGCCATTGAATGGAGAACTCATCAGGCTTTAGTAATGCCATCATGATGTCCAAAGTGCTTTACAGATTCACCTATTTGACCACTTGCTCCCAACAACTCACCTTGATTTCAACCTGGTTGAAAGTCTTCCCATTGTAGACACCAACCATGGACCCAACCATCTCAGGAAGGATGACCATGTCCCTTAAATGGGTCTTGACCACCTCAGGCTTCTCCATGGGTGGCGCCTCTTTCTTGGCCTTGCGCAGACGCTTCAGGAGGGACTGCTGCTTACGGCGCAGGCCGCGGTTGAGCCTCCTCCTCTGGCGGGCGCAGTACAGCTGCATGAGCTGCTCGCTATAAGCAGAGAACATAAGAGACGACATTCTCTACTGCGACCACACTGGGGGAAAAAATGTGCATCAAGATGCGTTTCAAAATAATTTGACTACTGCTAGCACAAAGCAATTTCTTACCGTTCAGGTCACTTGGTAGGCCTATTTGTGTATGTGTGTGTCTTTGAATCTTTAACCCTTGTATTGTGTTAAAATGATCGTAATTATTTAACTTGGCCTGAAAATACTGAACCTTTGCAGTATATTCTTTTCAGGTCAAGAGTGACCATTTTCATGTTTAGGCATGTCAAAAGTGCTATTGAATTTTGCACATGAAAATTTGACAACTGGTGAATTCTGACCCCAACACAATACGAGGGTTAAGATCTGTCACTTTTTTTTTTTTACAGTACTAAAAGAAGTATTGTAGAAATTCATTTCATTGCTAGTAACAGGGGGACACAGCCAACCCTCCCAGTTCAAATGGACAGGACGTCCATCGCATTCAGCCAAAAAGTAACACTTAGTGTTGCAGAGGTTTCCCATTAGCGTCCGACTTACTAGGACATGTCCAGAAGCTGATCCAGATCAACACCTCTGTACGTGAACTTCCTGAAGGTACGCTTCTTCTTGAGCTCTGTATCCGCCTGAAAAACACCAACATTTAGATTTCACTTTTTTACAAGCTGTAAATCGTTATTTAGGCGACTTTACATAAGAGTAGACTGCCCCCCAATATATAAGATGTAGCGGATAGCAGTTAGCCTAGCATAGCCAGTCACTAAACCATACCGCCGGTGAACATATTTTGGAGACTCGTATAGAAAACATTACAGGCTGGGCTGATATATATCAAGTCAAACAATCGAACGGTACATTTGTATATCCGGAACGCTTGATGGGATGCTTGGATTAATATAGATGGCATTTTGAAGCTTAACGATGGATTTGTACTCACCATCTTGCCGAGAGTTCCGGGGGAAAGGGAGGCTCGTAATCTCGTTCGTGCCCATATCGCGTGATTTCAGTCACATCCGGTTGTTGCTTTTTTTTCTATGGTAATTTTCCTTGATATACGGTAGATGGCGTCAAAATTCTAAAAAAACAAAACAAAAAATACATTTTTGGCGTCTTTTCTTTGTCTAAAGCAGTGGTTCTTTTAACTTTGCTAAAGGTACCGAACCCCACGAGTCTCACAGGTGCATTCACCGAATTCAAAACCTAGCAAGTTAACATCTGAGTGAAGTTCTGTTCAAATTTCTTCCAGATTTCTAATTTACCACAAATAATTTCCCCTTTTGCGGTTGATTTTCACGTTGGTAAATTAAATGAAACCCATTTCATTTCACACTGTTCTTTTTGTTTTCATGTCTATATTCTCATTTTGTCGCATTCATGCATCACATACTATTTTTATGTCGTAAAATAACGCTTTTATATATAATATATATCTATAGTGCATCACAAAAGTGAGTACCCCCTCGCATTTCTGCAGATATTTAAGTATATCTTTTCATGGGACAACGCTGACAAAATGACACTTTGACACAATGAAAAGTAGTACAGTATAATTGAGTTAATTTATTTTTCCCTCAAAATAACTCAAAATATAGCCATTAATATATAATCCCCTGGCAACAAAAGTGAGTACATTCCTTAGCAACTACATCCCTAAATGTCGAAATTGAGTACTGCTTGTCATTTTCCCTCCAAAATGTCATGTGACTTGTTATTGTTACTAGGTTCAGGTGTGCATAGGGAGCAGGTGTCTTCAAATTTGCAGTGCAGCTGTCACACTCTCTTACTGGTCACTGAAAGTTCCAAGATGGCATCACATGGCAAAAAACTAAGGATCTTAAAAGACGTATTGTTGCGCTACATCAGTACTTCTCAAATAGTGGGGCGCGCCCCCCTGGGGGGGCGCAGAGCAATGCCAGGGGGGGCGCATGTGACCTCGGGGAACATGTTTTTTTTTTTTTTGCCGTACTGGAATAAAGGGTACTTGCACATCCACTCAGTAGGTGGCAGTGGCGCTCTCATTTTCAGAGTGTGCGCAGTATTTTTGAACTAAGGAAGAGCACTCAGCACACACAGACAACAGATATGAAGAGCAGTGTGCCACCGCCGTTTTTGAAAGCCGTTTTCCGACCGAACTTACTCACGCAGCGACCCACTGTCTTGTCCGGTTCTCACGTCGCCGCCCGAGAAGTGCCATTTTCGGCTTGGGATCGTCACGACGACCGCCCTCACCTACGGTTCTACCTCGGCCGCCGTGAATGCGCTTTTTTCGTGCCGTTTGCCTTTTAGCTTTGACTTTTAATACAGTGGGTGATGATGAAAGACTACTGTTTACTGTGTCTAAAAATAATTATAGCAGACAGCCAGAAGCCAAATCAATTAAGACGCCACTTAAAGACATTAGACCCCAATCTCATTGTTAAGCCGCTTGATTTTTTCAGTGAAAATGTGCCGAATATTGCCAACAATCATCCTGCTTTGTCAGTGTTACATCAGTAAACCAGTGAGCATTGTTAGCATGTTCATTGCAAAATAACTCCACACCATTGCAAAGGAGGTAAATACTGTGAGCAGCAAAAATAAAAACTGTCCTGTCCAACGACACTTTTTTTTTTTCTTTTATTCAGTTTTGTTTTTTCGGTCAAATTTTTTGGCATATTGAGTGAATGTTTCTAATCAATTTTAATTTGTTATTATTTACTGATTTTATTACATTTTATTGTTCTGTATCAAATGGTCAAAAATGTACCTTGAGTGTATTTTTTAGTTTGGATGTGAATTTTTTTTTTAAATTCAGGCAAATTGATGCACGTCAAGTCTTCTCTGTTGCAAACAAAACAATGTTAATAAAGTTATACTTTATTATAAGTTGATCTATGTTACTTTTTTTCTTTATTAGAAAAAAAGGACACAATGTTAGGCAGATGTGTATTTATAATAGTAATTTTAAAGACAAATGATACTATTTACAGTGGCGGCAGAGAGTTTGGGGGGGCGCGAAACATTTACGTCTTCTTTGGGGGGGCGTGACAGAAAATAATTGAGAAGCACTGCGCTACATGAAGATGGCCAAGGCTACAACAGTGTCTAAGATCATCCAGCATTTTTAAAGTGCAGGGTCCACTCAGAACAGGCCTCAGGTTGGTCGTCCAAAGAAGCTGAGCTTACGTGCTGCGCGTCACATCCAAATGCTTTCTTTGAAAGATCGTCGCAGGAGTGCTGTCAGCATTGCTGGAGAGATTGAAAAGGTGGGCGGTCAGCCTGTTAGTGCTCAGACCATAAGCCGTATAAAGATGAGTGTGTCATGCCTACAGTCAAGCATGGTGGCAGGAATGTCATGGTCTGGGGCTGCATGAGTGCTGCAGATGTTGGAGAGTTACATTCCATTGAGGGAAACATGATCTCCAACATGTACTGTGAAATACTGCAAAAGAGCATGATCCCCCCGCTCCAGAAACTGGGTCGCAGGGCAGTTTTCCAGCATGACAATGACCCCAAACACACCCCGAAGATGACCACTGCTTTACTGAAGAAGCTGAGGGTAAAGGTGATAGACTGGCCAAGCATGTCTCCAGACTTGAACCCAATAGAACATCTTTAGAGGATCCTCAAGCAGAAGGTGGAGGTGTGCAAAGTCTCAAATATCCGGCAGCTCCGCAACGTCGTCATGGAGGAGTGGAAGAGCATTCCAGTGGCAACCTGTGAAGCTCTGGTCAACTCCATGCCCAGGAGAGTAAAGGCAGTTCTGGATAAAATATTGACAGTTGACATGTTGTATGTTAATATTGACAACTTTCACTAAGGGGTGTACTCACTTTTACTGCCAGGGGTTTAGATATTAATGGCTATATTTTGAGTTATTTTGAGGGAAAAATAAATGAACTCTATTATACAAGCTGCACGCGGACTACTTTTCATTGTGTCAAAGTGTCATTTTGTCAGTGTTGTCCCATGAAAAAATATACTTAAATATCCGCAGAAATGCGAGGGGGTACTCACTTTTGTGATACATGGTACGCAGTTCATGCTGTCTGTAGGTCTGTTGTACCTCCTCATCCCGAGAGCAAGTCAACCTTTAACTGAGCAAACTGATTCTTCCTCCATAAGATCGAGGGCTAGTAGTTGAAAGAAATGGAATAAAGCCTGTAAATTGAGGGTGGAGCAGTCCTGGTCTACAACACCACTTTGCCTAGATTTAGTCACCGTACAAAATAGGGCCCAGCGTTTAACCTTCACCGAACCCCTGTGGCTTACTTACCGAACCCCAGTTAAGAACCACTGGTCTAAGGAGAACAATGTTTTTGCAATAAATATATGTAATGTAATTCATCAGTACATTGCTATTTATGACTTCCAATAGTATCAGTGTCAACAGTATTACACAGGGTGATTCAAAAAGAATGTGCCAAAACCATTGCGGTATATTTAAAAATAAATAAATAAATAAATAAATACCTGGATACAAGTATTGTATATAACTTCTAAAAACTAAGTTTTTATTTCATGGTTTACAAGTGCTCAACGTCACCACCACCAGCGGCAAGGACAACATGTAGCCGATATGACTTTTAATTTGTTAAAATTACTTACTTGTAAAAGACCTCCAATCCTTAATTATGATTGAATTATTAATTAATTAATGGTTAATTAATAATTCGGTCTATACCAATGATTTTTAAATGAATAAATGTGTGATGATTTTGGCAGTCTTTTTGAATCGCCCTGTATTTCCCACTTTGCACTACTTATATAAATATGTATGCAGTTATTTTTAGCCTACATTTATTACTTGCTACATACCAGCAACTTGCAATTGCTTAATTTTAATAATCTGTTCTATCAGTGGAATAACAAGTTTTTTGTCAAAGATTTTAGGAAAGTGACATGGCCTTTTCAGATAAATGGAAATTGCCTTGTAAATTTGTCTATAACATTTAATATTAAAACATGGAATACGTATTTCGAGTCCGATCCAAAATCTGAGTTACAACCCACTGGTATAATAACTCCTTGCAGACAATGACTTCTAAAACACGGTGGAACTTTGGATGTTCTACATCCTTAGTGGTGATGTCAAAAAATGAATTACCGTAATTTTTGGACTAAGGCGCACCTGACTATAAGCCACCACCCACCAAGTTTGACGCTAAAACGGCATTTGTTAATAGATAAGCCGCACTGGACTATAACCCGCAGCTGTTCTCACTGTATTATGGATATTTACACCAAAAGATAATAACCGGTAACACTTTATTTGACAGTGGCATCATAGGACTGTCATAAGACCAAATGAACCACCATGAAACTTTGAACCAATTGGCTGCAAAACAATGTTAACAATGTTGTCCAACATGCCTCCCAGCATGCACTGCGGCACTACAGACAAAATTCATGTTCTGTGCTAATTATTTCTTCAGTTGCTGTACCACTTGTTTCATTAATTGCTAGTTTTGGTATTTGGTATCACTTCATTCGACAGTGGTGCCATAAGACAATCATAATTATGACATGACACTGTCATGAGCATTAATCAATGCTTTTAACAGATGTCATTTCCCACTAAAACTAGTGGGTCAACGCGCGTTTTTTCCAAGCCAATGCAACCCACTAGCAATTGGCATTTGGCACCTTTCCCACTGACAAAAAAAGCCTTTTTTTTCACCCGTCTAACCCCCCACCCCTCCTCAGCCGTGCGTAAGGTTATGTGACGTCACCACGCTAGGATGAACGGCGACAAGTGCGACCGAATTCATTCAGTTCAAGGAAGTAAACAATGCAGAGCAACATGGAAGCCTCCTTTCCGTTTGCGTTCTCTGTTTTAATGCTTTTTACTGCCCTCAAAATGGTCGAAATGCAGCAAAGGATCAACACTCTGCTTGTGCTGAGGCAACGTAGGCGACGTGAATTCTTCTTCTACTAGCTTTGCTGTGAGCAACGACGTAACTACGGTTGTGGGGCGTGTTAAATGGGAGGCGACTGGCACGTTGTTATGACACATCACATAAGAGCCTACGTCACCACGTAGATTAGGGTGTTGACTGTTGACCCGGGGTTTTGCTTTCACACTGCATGACGATCAGAGCAGAGGTGATTTTAACGCGGGTCGCTTGGCGGGTCGCTGCACCTTTCCCACTGCCACCAAAAGCCGATTGTTAGTGGGTTGACACAGGTTTTTTGGCCAGTGGGAAAGGGGTATTAATGACATCTGTCATAAGCATTCAGTAATGCCCATGAAAGTGTCAAGTCATAATTATGACTGACTTATGACGACGCTGTCAAAAAAAGTTACCTATGAACCCAAATAAATCAAGAAATAAGATGCACTGGACTATAAGCCGCAGAATTTAAAATGAGGGAAAAAAGTAGCGGCTAATAGTCCGAGAATTACAGTATTCAAACTATAATCTCTTTCCTGTCAGACTACGATAATATTTTGCAGTATATTCGTTATATACTGTGTGCAAAATCAATTTCTGGAATTTAACGACACTCAAGTAAAGATTTCTTGTAATATATTTGCACCAAAAATGACATTACGCCAAAAAACACCAAATAAGGAATACACATTTATTACATTTGTATCACAAAAACATCAACTACACTTGCTAATTTATTCTGTACACATAGATACAACTAAAGCCGCATAATAACAATTGACAGGGATTACGATGCATATTCTCTCAAGATTAACTAAAACATTAAAATCCAATTAAGAGCTGTCGCAGTTCTTTTCTAGGTGTACCATATAAATTAGCAGGTAAGTTTACAGGCCAATTTGTTTTTCCAATTGGCAGCGATAATCCCAGAGGAAAAACAAAACAAGCATAATACTATAACTGTTATTCAAGAGTCAAGGTAGAAAAAAAAAAAATATCAGGACCCATTCAATTCATGACGATGCATAAATAATAAAAGAATTGTAAGGAATGATTCACTTGATAGAAAAAAAAAATCCAGTAGCTATTTATACTTGGAATGTTAAAAAAAAAAAAAAAAAAAAAAAGGAAAAAAAGATTGCGTAATCATATTTAAACCCCGTCTGATTTCTTTTGTCAAACCTGTTGGACTGGTTATGCAGTTAATAAGAACATATACGAAAAGTGAGACCGTGTGTCCAAAAGTTAACGTCTGGAATTGGATTGTGATAGATCTGTGTGTTTGATTATTAAAGTACACATTCCAAAGAAATTACGGTGCCCTTACATCTCCCTAAACAACTAAAATGTGAGTGAAATAGTGGGGGTGGGAGGGGGCAAATTTGGCATTAAAAAAAAATAAAATAAAAAAAATAAAAATCTCCCTGGGATACAATACTAGATACAAAGAACCAAGTGACTTTGTTTTGTAGTCATTTTCCAGATTTTGTTTTAAAAGAAAAACTAAAAATCACACAAATACAGTTCATTTTGATATGTGTAACAAACTCGGGGTAAGAAAATATCGAATACTATAAGGACGTGACACAGATGGCGTAACATCCTTTAGGATATAAAACTAAAACATCTGCCTCGGGTATTTTTTCTTAAGTTCCTTTTTGCTGGACATGCCTCGGTTTACAAAATATCTTCATCTCTCTAATAATCAGTCCCATCATCCCTATAGACCTGCTCCTCCTCTTGGTAACCCTGGTAACCCTCATCTTGGTAGTCTGGGATGTAGGCTCCACTCGCTCCATTGGTTTCATCCAAGACGTTTCCCTTGGCACAGTACTTGGCGTCGTAGATCTGACGGCCCAGACCAAAGTTCTGGCCGCTTTGATTGGCTCCCTGACTGTAGCCCATTTGGAGGGACATGGTGCTGTTGTCGCACTTATCTGTGCCCAGTTTGTGGTCGTAAATCGCGCGTCTTGTCCCTGGTGCGGTCATTCCAGCCTGTAAAGAAACGAGGTGGTAAACGCTCAAGAACAACAGCCCCCCCAACCGCCAATTCTCTGACTGTTACTCACTGATGACAAGTGTGCGCTTTCAACAACAACAACAAAAAAAAGATCACTAGATCCCTTTATACAAGACTCAACACGACATCTCTAGTTCACAACAGAGGAATGACAGCCCTGAGGAGAATTTCCATTTGGAGCCCTGTAATCCTTGTTTTATGACAAATTGGGAATGTCTTCCCAGTAGCACTGGGCAATATGACAATAAATATCGCCAAAATGATGGTAAATTATATAACAAATGTCTTTTTAATGATATCTATGAATGTAACCTGTACTTCACCCTGAAGTGCTGATGCTTGTAAATTCAAATTTGCGGCACAGCCACTATATGTGCCTAAACCAGCAACCAGAGATGCGATAAATCACCACACAACACAAGGTACATAAAATAGACAGTTAATGAAAATTAATAAATTTATGAATTTTTTCCCCCTCCATATCTGCAAGCTAAATTCTAATGTTTGTTCCATGAATTTGTATTAACTCATCGGTTGCCATTGACGGAAAAAGATTCAATTCATTTTGAGTGGGAGGTGCTGGTGCTGCTTAATAATCGCTTCCAGCTCTATCAGTGAATATGGATTAGATATCTATTGCTGTCAATGACACTGAAACATGATCATGAATTAGCATTTTTCAGAGGAAAACTTAAAAGTTAAAAATCTCAAGTTTAGACGGTTTTAACCTAGCTTCATTTAGACTGTTCTTTCCTTACCTGACTTGCTCCCTTGTTGGTTCCCATCTGCAGACTAATGGTGGTGCAGTCCACGGGTGCCAGCATTTTACTTTTGGGGTCATACAAATCCCTCCTGGTGCCATAAGCACTCATACCTGCCTGGCTGGCGCACTTGTTGGTCCCCATCTGAAAAGGTCAAACACAAAAATATGCTCTGTAATCAGCCGTGCTACGTTCAGTTGCTCAATTATGGTGGGAATAAATTAGCAGGTAGTAAACTAATCACACTAAAGAAAATTACAATTACACAAAGCACAAAAGAAACTTTGCATTCTTTTGGTCCCAAAAACCTGTTAGCTTAAAGGTAATATACACTGAAACACACCATTTAAGTGCTAACAAATGTGATTTAACTTCGTAAACAATGAATATTCACACAAAAACATCTAAAAAAAAAAAAAAAAATGTATAGAACCAAGGGCATAGGTTTGGTCTCAACATTGGTAGGGACGATATAACAGCATAACCTGCATGTACACTTTTTGCTCGGGATGGGACATTAAAAAGACCAAACAGATCGGGTGAACGGGGGTCAGGGCTACAATTCTCACGAATATGAACCGAATTAATTGATATGCTAAATCAGGGGTGCTCATTACGTCAATCACGATCGACCAGTCGATCGCAACGCTAGTGTGGGTAGCTCGCGGCATCGCGATAAAACGCATAAAGATGGACACTTCTAAGCAGCTTCCTACTCGGGTTTTGTCAGTTAGCAGGTTCACACAGTTTAATGTTATGCTAACTCTGATACAGGTCAGACTTTAAGTAGCAAAATTAGTGGTGTTCCCCACCTCCACAACATTGCCGTCTTTTTAAATTACTTTCAGTGGCTGCTGCTGGCTGAAAAAAAAAAAAATCTAATTATCCCTAGTCTTCGAAGGGGGCGGAGGAGGTTGCATGTTGTCGACATGTATTTCTGTCGGGACTGTGTGAGTGTGAGCGTGCGTGTGTGTTTTGGGGGTGGGTCAAGTCATCAGTCAATCAAACGTGCAATTGAGGGGGGGGGGGGGGGGGTGGACCGGCGCATTCAGCAAGTGAAAGGAGGTAAATATAAGTCTGAATATAATGAAAATAATTCACTTAATAATGGTAGGGTTAATTTTATCCTAATTTTATCATAGGGGAAGACAATCTAAATTACCTGTATAATTGAGCACATTAAATAATGCATATAAGGTTGCTTAAAGGTTGGTGGGGACAATTTGAGCAACCTCAAAAGTTGGTAGTGTCATGTCCCTACCGTCCCTATGCAAACCTACGCCCTTGCATAGAACATCATGTACAGACACACTGCATGCTCTTTGGATGCAGTTAAAAACAAGTTATCGCAACAAAGCATTATTCCTCTACTCCTAGTTTCATATATTATATTTTGTACCCTCAGGGCCAAATATAAATTCCTTGCATTGTGTATATATATATTTTTTTTAAAATCTATTTTTATTCCATTGATTTTGTGTCTGAAGGAGCAGTTTCTTTTATTTATTCAATGATGTGTGGCTGATATGATTTTAATGTTTACTGTGTATGTGAATAACCTGTAGAACTACTTTGTAGTTACCCATTTTCTTTGCACATTCTTTAAAATTAACAGTTAAAAAAAATAATAACAAAATAAAATCACAAATCAAAATTAAATGAAGAAAAAAAAAAAAAAAAAAAAAGATTTTTACTTAAAGAAAAAGAACAAATGCTCTACAGATCATTTCATGTCATGTATGTGTATTTTTTGTGACATTTGTTCAGTGTTTTTGCCCTAATAAAATACTGTATGTACCTTGGCTCAAAAAAAAAAAAAAAGATTGGGAAAATTGGATTTACACAGTGTATGTAAAAACACTGCTTTGCCTATATTTTTTTTCTTGTAAAATATAGGTCAGGTGTCAAGACAAGTTGAGGAAGCCCTCATTCAACTCACATGCTTCTTTGTGACAAACCTAGTTATATCAACAACAACAGAGAGCCTTAAGTAGCAGCACAATGAGCAGCACTGACAGACAAGTATGCAGTGACATGAGCTCATGACAAACTGCGCTTTCACAACAGTTTCACCCAAGTGTAACTACGCTACACCCTGAACGGGAATATTTTAACTCATTAGCTGCCACTGACGGCGATGGACGCCCAATTCATTTGAACTGGAAGGGCTTGGAATTAACATACATTACTTCACTGCCATCCCTCCAGCTTCAAATAGATTGGATGTCTACTGGTGACAAACCGCTTAATTTACAGAAGGATGAAAAAAGCTACATGATTGGATTTCTATCGTCGTCCATGGCACTGAAACGGTTAAGAGTAAATAATACTTGAGTATATTTAACATTGCACGTATCAGCTTGTTTTTTTAGTTTATCGTGGTGTAGAACTTTATTTTAATAAGCCTTTGTCTAACAGTTCAGTGACACCAAGTACCAAATAATGAATGAATAAGACTAATGTTTGATTTGTGTGTCTCGGTTTTTCCAAATCTTTATTCGAAACAAGTCATAAGATTTGCATTAAGAAATCTGAAAGCACACCACGGGGAAGGGGGAACTTTAGATAACCAATAAATATTATTAGTTGTATTGTAAAACAAAAATTCAACTAATCAATAAGTATTATTGTGTTGTAAAAATGTCAACAGATGAATTCACTGGTTAAGTTTAATTTCTGCCATCAAATGGAAGTGCATAGATGAACAAAGATACATTTGATTGTGGTTAATAAATCAATTTGAAACGAATTCAATGAAATCCATGTGTGGGCTAATGGGAATTGCTGGTCTAGATTATTCACAAATTTGGATTTCCTCTGAATTGTTTCAGATTAATTGAGTTTTTTTTTTTTTTTTTGGCTTTTTAATTAAAAATATTTAAATAGTTAATATTTTTTTTCCATCTGTAACATTTTTTTAATTAAATACCAGTACACATGTTTAAAATGAGTAACAGTTCTCAGTGTTTTAAATAAAACACAAGTTATTCAACGATGTTTACCTGGAGGCCAATAACACACTGTCCAGCCTTCATCTTCTCATCATCAAATGTCCTCCTCTGCTTGTCTGCATATTTCACGCCAATGTCAATTCGCGACTGGGTGCCATTGGTCTTTGCCTGAGCAAAAAGCACAAGGTTACATTGCATTACGAGGCAAGCTATCACTGACTGTGTTTGAAATGACTTGTCACCACTTCAAAAAAAAACACGTGCTACCACTATCATGGCCAACATTAAAATATGGCAAATTTAGTATTAGCATTAAACTATAGGAACTTTGTTGGATGAAATGACAGTTTAGGTCAACATTTTGCTGTTTAAATGTATTTAATCTCATTTGTGTAACGTGTCAGTTGTACAATGAATTTTAACTGGGTTTGACAAACAGCCTGAAGCAAGCACACCTTGCCTCTCATTTAAATAACTGCAAGTGAGCTCGTGGGAACACAGGCATACTTTTTAAAAAAGTGTTTTCTTTTTAAGGTTATAAGTGTTTCAAGCAGAAAGGGTCAAATTATCCCTTGCGAGAAATGTGGGTCAATGTAACGTTAGAATTTAATTATTTGCACAATACCTACAGAAGGTCCACCAGTTGATCTTAATCCATTAAATTGTAATTCTGTGACAGCAACAATGTAATTAAAAATGGCACCCGAGTGAAAAAGTATTTGTCATTTGGCTGATAATTAAACTATCGAGTCTACAATCTAAAAATTTGTACACTCCCATGTGACAGTGCTCAACGTCTGTATACAACAACAAAACACACAGTCAAGTGCGTACGATGTCATCTGACACTGACCATGCTCGCCAGCGCCAGCAGCGTGGTCTGTAGCTGCGTCTTGTTGCCATTTTCAAACACGTCATTGGCCTCAAAAGTATCATGGGGCTTCAGGCCGTACGCTTTGATTGCCGTGATGAAGTTGGTCAAGTTCTCCAGCTAAAATCAAAATGAAAGAGGATTAGTGCCTGTAAAGAAGTTAAACACGGCAATCCACTGAGCTTTACAGTTGTATTTTAGGAACGTTTAGTATTCTGTATTTCAGGTACCTAAAGCATTTATTACTTTTATGCTCATTTGTTATTCAAACTGTACAATTCACGTGAATATCACATGGCAAATCCCAATGAGGTCACAGTGGCTCTGTATGTCAGGATATACTGTAGTACACTTTGTCTTTCAGAATAAGAGCATGGTAGAACGGCGAAGTGCCACGTTAACTGTATAAAGTTTGCTAAAATATAACAGCATTTTGGATTGATATTTTGTAAACCTACTTACTTGATTTATGTTTTTGGTTGCTTATTTTTTTCTAAACCAAACATTTGCAAACACATTTGGGCACAAGCAAATGTACAGTGGCACAAACAAGTATCTGAACCTTTTGGAATTTCTCACATTTCTGCATAAAATCACCATCAAATGTAATCTGATCTTTGTCAAAATCACACAGATGAAAAAACTGTGCTTCAACGAAAACCACATAAACATTTATAAGTATTCATATTTTAATGAGGATAGTATGTAAACCATGACAGAAGTGGGGAAATAAGTAAGTGAACCATCACATTTAATATTTTGTGGCCCCCCCTTTGGCAGCAATAATTTCAACCAGGCGCTTCCTGTAGCTGCAGATCAGTCTGGCACATCGATCAGGACTAATCTTGGCCCATTCTCCTTTACAAAACTGCAGTAGTTCAGTCAGATTCCTGGGAGGTTTGGCATAGATCGCTGTCTTTAGGTTATGCCACAGCATCTCAACGGGGTTCAAATGTGGACTTTGACTTGGCCATTCCAGAACGTGTATTTTGTTCTGCTGAAACCATTCTTAAGTTGATTTACTTCTGTGTTTTGGATCATTGTCTTGTTGCAGCATCCATCCTCTTTTTAGCTTCAACTATCTGACAGACGGCCTCAGGTTCTCCTGCATAACTTTTGAATTCATTCTTCCATTAATGACCGCAAGTTGTCCAGGCCCTGAGGTAACAAACAGCCTCAAATCATGATGCTCCCCCAACCATGCTTCACGGTGGGGATGAAGTGTTGATGTTGGTGAGCTGTTCCATTTTTCTTCCACATACGATGTGTGTGTTACTCCCAAACAATTCAACTTTGGTTTCATCAGTCTACAAAATATTTTGCCAAAACCTCTGTGGAGTGTCCAAGTGACTTTTTGCGAACATTAAACAGGCAACAATGTTTTTTTTTTTTTTTTTTTTTTAAGACCGCAGTGGCTTACTCCGTGGAGTAGGGGTGTGACAAAATATCGAAATGGTGATATATCGTAATACTTTGTATCCCAAAAGGTTATTGATATGCTCCTGACAAGAATCATGATATCGTTTTAAAAAGGTGTCAATGTTTAAAAAAGGAACCAATAAATTGCTACTAAAATCTTCCACCATAATTGTGTCTCAGTTAACTCTAAGGCTGCTATTGACTGTGCTCAACGCCTAATCCATTTAGACTGGAAACATTTGTTCATTCGAAATCAGAGCATTCGCTGTCATTCTGTCCGATTTTCGGGGCATTCACAGGTCACTTGGTGTTCCTTTCCTGTTGAGTTTGAGTCACTGCCTATTCATTTGGGTGATTCCAAGGTCACTTCCTGTTCTGTAACTTGAAATAAACAGGAAGGGACCCATAAAATACCCCAAAATCAACAGGAAGTAACTGAAAATCAACAGGTAAATGACCTTAAACGGCCCAAAATGACTAGCCATAGACGTTCAATCCGTTTGAAGTGGGAGGGATGGCCGCCCTCCCAGTTCAAATGGATTGGACGTCTACTAGTGATAAACTCATTCCAATTCACAGCAGAAGGTTGTTTTTCCAGGTATTCGTTGTTTGTAGAATATCCTAGATGATTTCCTGACCAATGTATCGATAATTGTTGTATCGCCGTATCGTCAGATCATCGTTATCGTGAGCTTTGTATCGCAAATTGTATCGTATCGTGAGGTACCAAGAGGTTCCCACTCCTACCATGGAGTCCTCCCATTAACACCATTCTTGGCCATAGTTTTACATATAGTTAATGTGTGCACAGAGATATTGGACTGTGACAGTGATTTCTGTAAGTCCTGAGCAGACACTCTAGGGTTCTTTTTTTAGCTCTCTGCGCTGAGAGAAGCAACAGTGCCAAACTCTTCATTTGTAGACAACTTCTCTGACTGTCGATTGATGAACAGCCAGACTTTTAGAGATGGTTTTGTATCCTTTCCCAGAGCTACAAATCAACAATCCTTGATCGCAGGTTTTCAGACAGCTCTTTCGACCAAGCCATGATGCACATCAGACAATGCTTCTCATCAAGACAATTCTTACCAAGTGTGTGTTTCATAGTGGGCAAGGCAGCTTTAAACCACTCATCAGTGTCTGGGCACACACCTGACATAAATTGTTTGGTAAAAATTGGTTTCAATTGCTCTTTAAGTCTCCTTTGGCAGAGGGTTAACTTAGTTATTTTTAACCCTTCTGTCATTGTTTGCATGCTATCCTCATTAAAATATGAAGCCTATAAAACCTACAAATGTTTGGGTGGTTTTAGGTAAAGTATACAGTTTTTTTTTTTTTTTTTTATCTGTGTGATTTTGACAAAGATCAGATCACATTTGATAGTGATTTTGTGCAGAAATGTGAGAAATTCCAAAAGGTTCAGAAATCTTTTCATACCACTGTAGCAAAACAATCCAAATCAACCTCCTTCTTGCGGTTATTTTTGTGTACATTACAAACACAAAAGCCTTAAATCACCTTATTTGTTTTGTATTCATAAAAAGGGTAGTGTTCAATTTTAATCAGCCATTTGCTTTAATTTAAATTGGCACGTCAATTAATTGATCTTTAATTTTAAAAAATAGTCCCTTAATGTTGTATTTGAGTAATCTAGCTCTATACTAGCATTCATTAGCCTTTTTGTTGCGTAGCGCAAGTAAAGCTATGTACCATAATTTTCAGACTATAAACTGCATCCACAAAATTCCAAAAGACTATGTTCATACAGAAGACGCACTGGACTATAAGCAGCAAATGTCCACATTGTATTATGGGATATTTAAACCAAACAACATGGAGCTCATTATAGCCTGTAAAAATTCATGCATAAGACGCACTGGACTATATGCTGCAGGATTCAAAGCGAGGGAAAAAGTAGTCTTATGGTCCGGAAATTACAGTATGGTTCGGCTGAAGATTGTAGTGTTTAAAAATAGCTATGTTTAATGTTGTTAACTATAAACCTCAACTGGGAGTGACCAACAGTCGTCACTTTCCCTCATGTTTGGGGGACTACATGAGCAAAAAGTGACAGCCGGCACAAGGAATGCTTCAAAAAGTCCTTATGAACATGTTTTAAGTGGGTCAATAGGTTCAAAGCATGTGAGAGGTGTACGGTAGACCTGAACGATATTGGAAAAAACTATTGTTGCGATTTTTTTTAGGTGTGCAATATATTGCGATATTATATTGCGATAGTAAAAAAAAAAAAAAAAAAAAATTTTTAAAGAAATATTCACTAGAAGACTTGAATAGCTGTTTGGAAATACTTTGCATGACACACCGTGACCACAGTGTATTCATATAATACCGTTTCATTTGTGAATGATTAAGATTGCTGTATTATTATGAAGGGATCCAGGAAGCCATGTCTGCACAAAATAGATAATTTCTTGAACACAATATTTGACACTTCAACAGCAGCAAATACATTAAATGACAAATAAAAGAGCAGGTGCATTCGTCCCCTGAGTTTTTGACAAAATATAACAATAAATAACAACTTCGGTAAAATAACAACAAAGTTGTAAACATATTTGAACAAAAATATTAAATATGACAAATAAGAGTTGTTCACAAACTATAACAATAAATAAGAACCTCAGTAAAACAATAAAGTTGTCAACATATTTGAACTTAAATATTAAATCTGTCAAATAAAAGTGCAAGTGCATTAGTCCCCTGAGTTGTTTACACAAAATATAACAATATAGAACTGCAAAACTGCAACAAAGTTGTAAAAATATTTAAAAAATATTAAGTATCAAAACTTTATGTGCAGCTGTACTATAGTTATTTGAAAAATACGATTTACAGTTAATTTAAATATAAAAGAAACAGAAACTCAATTGAACTTGTAAATAATTGAACTGAATAACAGCAAATAACTGATGAATAACAGAACCATTTTAACTCGCAAATTTATGTATTTGTCTGCATATCGTCCACCTTCCTTGCTCAGCAATTCTCAACTGGGTCTCATAGGTTTTTGGCCAAGACTACTAGTTTATCCACCATTGCAGGCTTGAGACAACAACGTTGGCACGTAACAATGTTCCCACCTGTACTAAAAAGCCTCTGATGGGAAGCTCGTAGCAGGAATGCATAGATACCTGCGTTTTAAATGGTCCCACATGTTCGACGGATTACTTCTTGTTGAGGCAACCATGGCGAGGCACTGTCAACAGGGCTGTTTTTTGTTCCTTATATTCTTGTCGATAGCCAAAATACTTCCAAAACTCCTTTTGGAGACAGTCTTCCCTATTCAACGTGCTGCTTGATTGCTTGCTTTCACTTTGAAAACGGCCCCTCCTCCCTCCGCTCTGCTGTTCGGCCCCTCCTCCCTCCACTCCGCTCTAGCAGGGGAGGGGGAGGAGCCGATGACTGCGAGCTGGAGAGAATGAGAGACTGTTCACTCTCCTTCTCGCTCCTTGCTCAAAACAAACGTTTGTGGATTTAAAAAAATGAAATGAAAAAACTATCGCACGTCCTTGCGATGGGACTATTGCGCATGCGCACATCGCGATGGCGATGTTTAAACGATATATCGTTCAGGCCTAGTGTACGGCCAATTGATATTTGTTTAATACAGCCTCTCTAAATCAGATCTTGAGCAATCATTGAGATCTTTGGAACGACTTACATGCAATCAACTATGATTCATAGTTGATTATTTCCAAGTATCACAAAAAGATGCAATCAAGTAATTAACACAACTTTTGGCAAACCACCCATGCTAATGTGAGAACTTATCATGCACCCACTTACTTGGTGCCAGTTGAGAGACGAACGGTTGATGGTTTTCACAGAACCGGGCCGGAGTTTGTTAATAAGCCTGAGAGAGAAAAGAAAAGCCTTTGAAACAAATGTCAGGGTCTACCACAACAGAGATTTTGTCATCTCTACTTACTGGCACAGGATAACTCCATTTTTGAGGCCATTGTGGAAGTCGGCGCCAATGGATTCGCCTGTCAGGTCCTCGATCCAAATCCTCAGCTCCTCCTCCTTCTGGAGGTCGTATTTCAGTGCAATCTGTCCAGGAAGACGGGTCAAGAGGTCATTAGAATTCCTTGGGAAGTGATTTTTTTTTTTTTTCCACTCACTAAATCGTCATTGTCACCAAGTTGACTCAGTAAGTCAAGGCAAAGTCATAAAGACGCATTTGGAACAGTAAAACAATGATAAGATCAAATTTATTATGACTGCATATCGTGTTTCAGGGTCATTTCCCAATAGATTGACTCCACAGTGCTTTTTGACTATTTTTTCTCTTGTTATAAAATAAATATATTTAAAACATAAAAAAGGTGACGCTGAGTTAAAACACACCCCCACACGCAAGAAAGGATATCCTGTTTACTAAACAGCCAAACCAAGAACAGGCGGGTGTGTTCGTAAGGCTAAATGTGTACAAGGGTGTGTTACTCTAGAAAGCTAAAAGCTTTGTTTCCATCTTAATGAATTAGGTGTTGCACAGCCTCTAAAGGGGTCCATTCAAGAGGAGAGGTATAAAAGCAGAACAGGTTTTCTTTCTCCTCCCCACCTTCAGTCTAAAGTAGCGCTACCACAGTGTTTTTGATAGTCGACTAGATCTATGATGAGTCGACAAATCTGTTCATATACAAATCATGTTATAATATTCTGAGCTTTATATTTGGAATGGAAACATGCATTAGAACCAAAAATCATGAAAAAAAGTTTTGTTTAGGTTTTTTGTTTTTAAAAAAAGTTGGACTATTATGTAACTATTGTTTTTCAATGAAAATTCATATTTTTGCAGATATTTACTTTGATTAATAGCAAAGAATCAAAGATTAGAGAAATCAAAGTATATTTACGTTGTTTTTTTTTTTTTTTTTTTTTTTTTAAAGTTCAAAGAAATAATTTCAAAGAGTATTTCAAGTTTCCTTTTTTGCTTTTAATTTAAAAAATACATTTTAAACAATTATAGACAATCTGAAAGTAGATTTAATCTTTGTTTTGTTTTTGGTATTAATTTTTTTTCTTCAATGGTTCTTAACTTTGCTCTGGAGTTTCACAGGAGCAGTCACTGAACCCTTTGGAATTTCATACTAAATCCATTTTTTTACTAATTCAAAACCGTGAAAGCTAACATCTAAGTGAATCCCTGTTCAAATTTCTTCCAGATTTCAAATTTACGACAAATAATTTCGCTGTCGATTTTAGGGCTGCAGCTATCGATTATTTTAGTAATCGATTAATCGATGAACTAGTTAGTTCGAATAATCGAGTAACCGGATAAGGAACATAAAAAGATTAAAATACCCGACCTAAACCTCAAACGGTATTTAAAAAAAAAAAAAAAAAAAAGACGATATGCAGTATGTACAACAAAAGAAAAATTGGCTAACTTACATAAAAGTCTGCTAGTTTATATGCTGTAAAATGCCACTTTTTTTTTTTTTTTTTTTTTTTTTTTTAACAATGCTCTTAAATAGTTCAAATGCATATTCCCTCCAAAAAAAAAAAAAAAGGCTAAAAATACCATTAAACAAAATTACGAATGAATTAAAAAAACAACAAAAACAAAATTAAAATTTAAAAAAAAACACCTTATGTTGGTCCTAACATGGAGCAGCTGCATACAGCCATGTGAAAAGAGGCAGACTAGAGGGCAGTGTATCCACCCAAATTAACAAAACTAAATGCAAACACTTTAAAAAAAAAAAAAAAAAAATACAACGCCACTTTAATTAAACGAATACTCGAAGCGGCAAAATTTAATTCGAATATTTTTTTTCTCATCGAATACTCAAGTTAATCGATTAATCGTTGCACCACTAGTTGATTTTTACACTGGTAAATTAAATTCAATTCATATAATTTCACACTGTTCCTTTTTTTGTTCTCATCATGTCTACATTCTCATTTTATTGTCGCATCCTTGCTAATACTATTTTCATGACGTTAAATGATGCATTTTTTAAAAAATTATTTGCACAGTTCACGTTGTCCGTAGGTCTGTTATACTCATACCAAGTGCCAGTCAACCTTCCACTGAGCAAACGGATTTCTCCTCCCATTTGATAGAGGGCTAGCATTTAAAAGAAATGGAATAAAGCCTGTACATTAAGGGGAAATCAGTACAAAACCTGGTCTAAAACGGCACTTTGCCTAGCATACAAAATCGGGCTCTTGAGTTTCTTAACCTTCCTGAGGCTTACTAACCGAACCCCAGTTAAGAACCACAAGAAAATAAGGGAACGTTTACTATTTTACTTTTACATTTAATGCCTCCCCAGTTCAAATCGATTAGACGTGTCTCGCCGTCAGTATCAGTGAATAGATTAAGGGGCTCAAAAAGGAGAATATGGACCATTAATTGACAATCAAAATAGATGTTCATGAATTTAATAAATCGATTAGTGAAATCATTATGGCAGCCCTACTTTAAAGTCAAGGCTGAAACTTGCTGTCAGTCTTCCGCAAAGGAAATGAGAGAGTGAACCAGAAAATAACCACAGTCAAACAAATTGTGCCAGCGTTTGGCTTCCAGATGCCGTGGTTCAGGAATGCCTGAATTACCTTCAAATCCCTGTAGACAAAAACAAACAGCAGCTATTTTAATTGCCCCACAAAGAGCTCTACAGATGTGATTTCCAGAGATATGTTGAATGTGAGGAATGCGAACCGCAGCCGTGCGCATGAACGTGACTCCTAATAGCCTTTTGACGTTATTGGAAAATTGTCAGCGGTGGTTTTAACAAAAAAAGTAGTAGCAAAGGAGTAAGGAGGAGGTAAATTCCTAGCATTTTAGAGCGTAAGTGCTACGTCATTGATGGCAGGAAATACCAATGTCAGCATCTATAGGCCTCCTCCCTTCAAGGTTGCTTCTACTTTAAAATGTCTGTGTTAAATTTAGGGAAGACAAAACACAAGATTTAGTTTCTCCTTTATAAACAAGCCACAAATGCTTAAATTGAGTAAAGATATTTTGTTTATAGGTTTCTAATATCTTAAACCCATTAGGGCTGGCACAAACAACTGTTTGGATTATTGATCAATCGGAGTCCAATCAACAGACCTCATATAAATCATGTTTTTAATATTATATTACGCTACGAAAAGATGGATTATGAAAATTTTCTAACAGCATTGTTTTCCAACGCAAAAGCACAAAAAAAAAAGCACAGAAAAGCTACTTATCTCCCTTCGGCAATGACTACGGATAAAGAAATTATTTTCTTTTTTTAATTAAAAAAATTTAAATTTGGAAAATAGAAAAAAATAATTGACTTATTCTTGCATTGAAAATATCTTTGTAAATTAAAAATAAATAAATAAATAATAAATAAATAAATAAACAATATTTAATTTTTTTCTAATCAAAATAAACATAGGAGAATATTCACTATGAAGAGGACCAAAGGATTATTAGGACAAAAGTTTAGGTCAACAATGTCTCAATGATTAACCAACTATCAAAATATTTGTTGATGAATTTGATAATGAATTTAGCTGTCGACAAGTTGATGGATAACAATTTGATATTTGTCGGTGTTACAAAGTTTACAATGATTCGTTTTGATTTAACCAATTTTGATATTTTAAACTAGGGATGTCCCGATCCAGTCGCATGATCGGAAATCGGGCAGATCGTGCCGTTTTTCAGAGGATCGGAATCGGGTGAAATGGATCGGGTTTTTAACCCAAAAATGTTTTTTTTTGTTTTTCTGCTTCATGCTCGTACAGCGCCACAGCCTCTCACCCTACCTCGTGTTAAGCAGTGCAGCCAAACTGGCCAGTTTGTTTGGTACTTAACCCTTGAGAGTCGAAGGACGCGCCGGCGCGTCCTCAGCGCACGTCGTCTTTGAAGCGCCCTCACGTTTTAATTACGTCACCCACATGCCGTTGGTTGGTCTCGTTTTAAAGTGCGGAAGTTGCGGTTTACTCTCATTATTTGAAGTCAATCAACCAACTAGAACGTGAGATATTATCATTTAAGTTTTATAGTTTTATTGTCCTCTCAAAAAAACATTAAAACGCTGCATGGATCATTTGTTTATGTCTATATTTCCATCATTTCTTGTCCTTTTTCAAAACGGAAGCTCCATGAAAAAAACACAAATCAAACGAACCCTTTCGAAGTCACAGTGGAAGCACAAAATGAGTTTTTTTTTTTTTTTATAAATATAACTGCCGTGCGAGGTTCTACCGAACGAGAGGGAGGAGTGTTCTGAAGCAGCGAGGTGGCGAGTGACGGCCGTTTGGATCGAGCAGCGACTTTGTGTGACTTTGACAATGAACGGAAAACTAAATTTAGCGCAAGCAATTGTGCTTTTTGATCAACTTGAGGAAGAGGATGGTCCAAATTCGTCATCATCGTCTTCTTCGGAAGAGTCCTCGAGTGAAGATAGTGACGGATTTGAACACGTGGGTGACGCAATCGACGAGCAGAGGTAAGCCAACTCACTCTTTTTTTTTTATGCTGAAAAAGTTTCTTTTGAACGTTTCTTTTGATATTGCAAGACAAAGTTAATTTTGATGCAATATAAGTGTGTGTTTGTGTATATAATAATAACATGTGCATATCAGATCAAAGTCGTACTTGCACTGTGGGTATCCCAGGCAGGAATTTATAATTTGTGGTGCTCTTCTTTCTATATGAAGATTAGGGATGTAGCACATATTCAGCTATGGTATTCTTTCTATTGTCATACATATAGATTTCCATTATTATTTATTGCTGTATATATTTTTATTTTATACTTTATTATTTTCATAAATACTGACTTTTTTTTCATGTACATTTATAGTGACAATGAAAGTAAATTGAAATGAAAATGGAAGGGTGGAAAGAGGACCGACACCCCATGGAAATGTGAGCTGTGTGATGTAGCCCTGTGTCTAATTCCAGGACGAAACTGCTTTTCGGAGTGGCATGCCTGAAAAAAAATTAACTTGTTTATTGTAAATATTTTTGAAAATACTTTTTTCCCCCAATGTTATATATATATATATTTTTTTTCCCACAATCAGTCTTCTCAATTTGTGTATATAAATGTGTGTTCAAGAAGCTTGATTGTGTGTACATAGTTTTCATCAGGTGATGGATACCTAAACTCATAAAGAGATGGCCTCTAATCACTTTTTGTGTTAGATGGTATATATTTTTTCACTTTTTTTCCCCACTGTTTGGTCTGCTGTATATAACCCGTTTTGACTAGAGCATGTATAAAGGCAAAAAACGCCTATGGCTATACCTGTTGTTTATGTTGAATTCTCAAATATAAGACTATTTATTCTAATTTTTTTTGGTTGAATGTTCATCCTAACATGTTGAATAAATATTACAAAGTTTCAAAACTGTTCGTTACGCATGTTTGGTTGTCAATTGGACATCAATATCAAAAATTTTGACAAAACGATTTTGGAATTTTTGGTCTTTTTGGGCCCAAAATGATGATTTATAATTGGTCAGTGAAGGAAACAACAGTTTGGACATGAAGTTCAAGGTGTCACAAAAAAAGGGACCAAACCAGGCCATCGTAAACAATTCCTTCTTTGAAATATAAAGGCAACTTCAAAGGCATGCAAAATCAGACAAAATAGGCCCAGACCTTAAAGGGTTAAGTTAATGATGATTGACGGGTTTGTAGCTTTGATCTTGCCAGCGAAGCTTGGTGGCGCTACGATCAAAGGCACACGTGTCAATCATCGTTAAACTTGCATAAGTGTGCTGTGGCAACTCATTGTGTAAGCGAAAGGCGGTTCTCGGCAGCATAAGTGATTTGACTAGACCGTTGGTCGGCAACCAGTGTCATGCGGCTCTCTTTAGTTGCCCTAGTGGCTCCCTGGAGCATTTTTAAAAATGTTTGAAAATGGTTTTGTTTTATCTTTTATGTTTGATATGGTGTGTTTTTGTTTGTTTTGATATGGTTTCTGTAGGACAAAAATGACACAAACATTCTCAACGTTTTCCAATGCTGTAAAAATGTGTACAATAAATATTAAATATCAACATTTCTTAGCCTGGTACTCCAGACTCACCGCTGTTCCAGCTATTGAGTCTGGCCACCATTAAGTGGATAAAATTTCCAGGGCGGAGCAAGCCACAGCAAACAGACAGCGGAGTGGACCAATCAGCGACGGGCAGGACGAGGGACTTGCGCGGAAGTAAACATACGAGGTTAGCTACTTTATTCAACATGGCTAGCGCGAGACAGACTGTTGTCGATGACTTGTGTCGATGTGTTTGTGGTCATTTAAAACTGATTTTACCGTGGATTGGAACATATTCTCGGCTCTCCTGTTCGCCATCTTTGTTGTTGTGGAGACGACTTCCGACGCGGAAGAGTGACGTTGCTCGTTAAGAACCAGTCACGCAAAAAAACGAATCTGATTTGACGATTGATTTTGTACTTGCTCGAGAGGCTGTTAATGGGCCACACTATTCTCTCAGTGTTTGAAAAACACAGGGAGAACAGTCTGGCCGTGCCAGGCAAAACGTTTCTGTCATCGAAGATTTGCGTCATAGCCTGCGACACACTATCAGCAGGGCGGGATGCCAGACAGGTAACTATTGTAAACAAACCAGCAGCCAAGTACCCAGTTGGAAGTGAAAGAATAACTGATTCCATTACTTCTGAAGAACTTAGAGGAGCGTAAAAATAGATTTCAGAAGCATATTGCATCGCCAAACTCCACTACTGCTGCATGTTTTGTTGCAACCCAGGAGAAAGTAAAGCGAGGAAAAACGTTCACAGATGGAGAGTACATGAAGGAGAAATTCATCAACATATCAGAACACCTATTTGCAGACTTCAAAAACAAAACCGAGATAATAAAGAAATTCAAAGACATGCCCAGAGAAGGGGCATGTTCCATTTTGTTGTTTTTCGATACCTCAAAATAAAAATGACATTAAAAAATCGGATTTCTTTATTCCATTTCTATCATTTCATAAAAGCCATGAAAAAAATCATTAATATTGTAATGAAGTTAAACTTAAGGTGGTATCATACAACAGAGTAGTGACATAGTGCGTTGGATGCACTGCAAGGAAAATAAACATTAAATCATGAAGGCTATGTATTTTTAGCTTATTATTTTTAGACTTAGTCATTTTTATAGTAGGCTAATATAGCTAATACAGGTACATACAGCATGTGTTGCCTTCATTATCAGGCTTATTCAAGACTTAATTTTTTGCGGCTCCAGACATATTTGTTTGGGGTTTTTTTTTTTGGTCCAATATGGCTCTTTCAACATTTTTGGGTTGCCGACCCCTGGACTAGACTCACTCAATGAAGCAAAAGCAAGCATTTTTCTACGTTATTCTTGTATAAAAATAATTCACATTATGAATGCGGCATTGTGAGACAGTAACATGTTTGGAACTTTTTTTGAAGGGGGATCTGATCGGGACTCGGTATCGGTAGATTCTCAATATCAGGTGACTCGGACCCGGTTGCAAAAATATACTTTTGGGACATCCCTATTATGAACACATTTAATACAAAGCATCTTTGATGTTTGTGAGAATGTTGTAGCTGAAACATTAAATCATTCGAATGAAATTTTTAACAACATGGCACAACTAAACGATGATGTTGATCCATGTTTTGCATTTCCACCAATTTCATCGGATCTTTGCTGAATTGATTGACTGATAAATTACATCAATTTATCGTTACTCCCCTAATTCGTGCCGTTCCGCTCTCCAATTAACAGACAGAAGTACACCTCAATAAGTATTGTTGTAAAGAAACGTTATCTCCGGCATCTGCTTTAGTATTTTAAGTGGATCCGGATGCTCGAGGGGACTTTTGAAAACTTTCTCCAAACAAACGCACCACTTCTCTCCAGAAGTTTCCAACAAGCAGGGTCATTTAGGAGACACATTCCACACTGGGCCCTCAATGAACTGCATGAACCAACCAACAACAAAAATGAAGTCATAATGAACAGTTGAGAACACGACTTTTAAACGGAAATATGTATAATTTTGCATCCAAACATGAATATTCAGCAGTACAATCGCCCGTGTCTAATGAGCGAATTGCATTTTGCGCTAATGTGGGTCACAATGCGGACGTGCACATTCGCAGAGGCTACAGCATGCTTAAAATTGATTTTAAACATGCCACGACCCTTTTTTTTGCGAGTGGACAACGCCCAATGACTTCTTTGAAGTAGTTTGGACACACATTCCTGCGGGACGTGATCAGTTTTTCTTTCAATGAACGTTTTTTTATCATTGAGGCGAAATGAAGAACGCGTTTTTGAGCAACATACTTATCCATATTGATTTTTAGCCAGTCAGATTCCCAAACCAATCCGTTTTAACGCGGCCCAGAACTAAAGCTTTCCATCCACATCCATTAAAAAGGCCCATCAAAATGGAGGATCCGCAGTTTTGCGAACCGAGAAAAGCGCAACGAGGACTGGAAGATGCGCAAAAAAACTTCCAGATAACTTACAGTGATTGAAAATTAGGAGGAATAAAATCTTTACGCACCTTATTTCTGACTTCCGCGGTTAAGCCGTAAGCGGGACCTCTATTGAAGCTCATTGTGAGAGTTTGACGTGTCAAAGTGTGTCGAAAAAGAGTCGTTTAGAATTTAAAAAGTGAGGAAAATAACTTGGCCGTGGCTGGAGGTTGGACTAAATACTTCCTTTCTTGTTGACGGCCACCAATTGGAAAGCACTCACGGTTTCACACAAAGAGTGTGACTCAAAGAGTCAAGAGAGTTCCCTCCGCTGCTCATAATTTGTGGTGACATACTGAAAATAGATATGTGTATGAATCTATTTATAAAACGTACCATTTATTCATGATTTTGATATTCAAATTCAATGAATCAACATTGTTCAGCTCAACCAATAACTGCAGTTTACATGAGATTTTGTATTTTGTAAAGAATTTATTTTTACACCATTTTGGTTGGTGACACCGATACATACAGTCATGTGAAAAAATTTGGACACTCTATTAAATATTCAGTTCTTTATAAAGAAATGTTCACATATCAATTTCTGATTTGGTTTTTCTTTATCACTGGAAAAGAAAGTGATTTAATTGTAGATACACAACAAAAATTAACATTGCTTTACTCGTTAAACCAAATATATCAACAAAAATGCATATTTTAACTGAGGAAAAAGTTAGAACACCCTACCACTGATTAGCTAGTGTTACCCCCTTTGGCTAAAGTAACTTCAGTCAGACGCTTTTTGTAGCCATCTACTGGTCTTTGACATCGGTCTGAAGAAAGTTTGCCCCATTCCTCAACGCAGAATACTTTCAACAGTGACTGACTGTCGAAGTGAGAGAATACAGCAAGGTGAGAACAAAGGAGCTGTCTGAGGCCTTCAGAAAGACCGTTGCAGACGCTTATGAGTCTGGTAAGGTATTTCAAAACATCTCAAAAGAATATAAAGTCCGTCATTCCACTACTCGGAAAATAGTCTACAAGTGGAGGACATTCAAAACAACTGCTATCATGCCCAGGTCTGGTCGTCCAAGCAAGTTAACCCCAAGAGCATACCGCAAGATGCTAAATGAAGTCTCCAAACCCCCTAAAATGTTATCACGGGACCTACAACAGGCTGTTGCAACTGTTGGAGTACAAGTGCATGCCTCTACAATCAGAAAGAGACTTCACAAATGTAACATTCATGGGAGGTGTGCAAGGAGGAAACCTTTGCTATCCAAGAAGAACATGAAGGCCAGACTGAAGTTTGCCAGAGTGAATGTAGACAAACACCAGGACTTCTGGATTAATGTTCTTTAGACAGATGAATCTAAAATTGAATTATTTGGACACCAAAATAGAGGACATGTTTGGCGCAAACCCAGTACAGCGTTCCAGGAAAATAACCTCATACAAACTGTGAAACATGGAGGTAGAAGTGTCGTGGTTTGGGGAGGCTTTGCTACATCAGGACCTGGGCAGCTCACCATCATAGAATCTACCACAAATTCTATCATGTATCAGAGGGTGTTTAAAGAACATGTGCGATCATCTCATTAAAGCTGAGGCGAAACTGGACCCTGCAACATCACAATGACCCAAAACACACCAGTAAATCCACCAAGGACTGGATGAAAAGAAATGGAGAGTCCTGGAATGGCCGAGTCAAAGCTCAGATCTTAATCCCATTGAAATGCTGTGGGGTTACTTGAAACGGGCTGTCCATGCAAGAAACCCCTCAAACATCTCACTGTTGAAAGTATTCTGCGTTGAGAAGTGGGGCAAACTTTGTTTAGACCGATGTCAAAGACTTGTAGATGGCTACAAAAAGTGTCTCACTGAAGTTATTTCAGCCGAAGGGCGTAACACTAGCTATTAGGTGGTGGGGTGTCCTAACTTTTTCCTCAGCTAGAATATGCATTTTTATTGATATATTAGGTTTAATGAGTAAAACAATGTTAACTTTTGTAGTTTACCTGCAATTAAGTCACTTTCTTTTCCAGAGATGAAGAAAAACAAGATCAGACATTGATATGTGAACATTTCTTAATAAAAAACTGAATATTTAATGGGGTGTCCTAATTTTTTCACATGGCTGTATTTTGATTTGAATTATAATGGAATTTCACTCTGTTCTTGTTACAATAATTGGATTGCAAATCTCTTCTTACGTTGCTTATACCCACCCTCATTGGGACATGCAAGCTGTGCTAACTGCTTTCCTTCAATTCAACAGGCATGATATACAAGTTTTATTTATTTTGTGCCATTTTGATATGTGGCACCTCAAAATTTCTGATAAATGACCATTAAAATAATAATAATGATGATAACTTAGATAATTATTTTACTGTAATTGCAGTAACTGGTTTGCAAATCTATGCTAATGTTATTTGAAAAAAGAACATGCTAGCTGTGCTGCTTTTCAACTACTCAATGAACAACATTTATATGATTAAAATGTACATCAATGGTTTAAAAATTGAAAAAAAACAAAACAACTAAAAACCAGGTGAACTTCATGCCTTTCTGATTATACCAGACAACAGACCCATACAAACCAGCAGAGCAGGTACATATCTTGACATGGTACACACCCTTCGTCAATTGATTTCATACTCCACCTCTTCTCTTTTATTCGTTTTAAGTGTCGATTGATATGAAAAAGTCCATATATGGAAGGAAACTTCCCGAATTCCTGAAGGGTGGGAGTGCTCAGGGGGTCTCTCCCTGCATACCAGACGACCATTGGACTTTCGACACTTTTCTTGTCGTACGAACTTGACTCACTGTTGTAAAAACGAAACGAGACGGGCTACTAGCTGACGTAATGTCGGATCCACATCCCCGATTTGTAAAACAGCAACTTGTTTTGGATAAGTAACGAGCAGAGGTGGCAAAGTACTCGCATTGTGCACTAAAATAGAAGTATAAATACTTGGGGGGGGGGGGGGGGGGGGGGGGGATAAAAGTAGGATAGGTTGGTAGTATGTTGGAGATGGATTGATAAAAGTAGAACAACTGAATAAACTACTGTACTTTGATAATAGGATAGGTTGGTAGTATGTTGGAGATGGATTGATAAAAGTAGAACAACTGAATAAACTACTGTACTTTGATAAAAGGACAAGTGTCTTATCAGGAACAATAGGACGACTGAGCATAGCGTCACACGTACATCCGGTAGGGAGGCTTCAGTTTGATTTTTCTTTAAAGTGGGAAATATCATTAGTTGATTACAATTTTTCTTACAAGACATATCAAAATGGATGCATTTGTCAAAATGTGTTCATTAAAAAAAAAAAAAAAAAAAAAAGATGAAATTAGATGTTATAAGTGCAAATATATGAGTCTGAAACCAAATTTCTTAAGCTTTCACATACAAACTACACCAAACGTATCATAGATGCTGAGCAAAAGGCTTTTATATCTTGCGGTTTTGCAATACGGTGGTCTGGATCAATACATAAATTATTTGGATAACAATCAAATCAATTCAAACATCTATCAAAATTGTGCCATTTTGTCAAAAAGAATGGTTCTCATTCAAATGTCTGAAATGTTTGGGCAACAATATTGCTTTGTATTTTTATTGCTTTAGGTGAAATGTTACATATTTTATGAATACATAATTAATTGTGGCAGACTTTGTAATATAGACAAGTTTCCTGAGCGAAACATGGGCGGCGCCATCTTGGAAAATTTCTGCTCTGAACTTCCGGTTTGGAAAGAACAACATGAATTGCAGTTGAAGTAAGCAGTGGGTTGAAAAAGTTAAAACTGCAAAATCAAACCAGAGGAACCCACGGAATCTCCAAAAATGGATTCAGCACGACGTAGATGAGACTCCAAGACTTTCTGTGCTGTGCGTCAACTTCTGGAAGCCCCTATATTTATTGGTTTGAAGTGGAATGTTTTGAACAGCGTCCCGCTTCAAAGCGCCAGTGTGGATCTACCTCGCCATACGCCTTAAATCGAAACCAGCTGCAGAAAAGAAGTTAAGGATGTGATTTAAACCTAAGGACATCCCTAAAAGATTGTATGATTGTTGTCATCACTTCGTTGATCATTCATGGACAAAATTATAACAACCTGTCAGCCTGTGTTGACGTGAGGTGTACATTGATACGCCGGCCACTTGAGTGGCCAAAATGAGGTGAAATTACAAATAATATTACATTTGCCGAATGCAAGGCTGACATGGATTTTGTTGTTACAAAGAAATACTACAAGGTATGTACATATAAACAAAAATAGTATGTCATTCTTTTTTTATTGCAGATATTGATCCCAATAAAACATTTGTACAACATGATTCCATTTCTTGTTTTATTTAAAAAGATTGGTGCATGTGCAAAACAGGTCCATATACATCACAATTTATAAAATTATTCGAAAAATATTAACGAAGGTGCAGCATACTACCCTAGAATGTGATATCAGAGGAAGGGAGCCTCGCCAAACTTCCACCCGACATTACGGAGACCATCGGCGGCCTCCAGATGGGCTTTCCCCCGCTGTCCTCAGTAATATCAGCTCCAATATCGTTTGCGAAGGGACCATTAACGGAGTGAAAAAAAAAAAAAAAAAAACGCAAATTATCCTTGCAATTACGTGTTGATAATGTCATGGTTGTTTTGACGAACTCGTCCAAAGTTTATATCGGAAAAATTACACCAAAATCCAGAAAGGTCTTCAGTTGCCCTTTAAAGTCGCTGCAGTTAAAAAACTCGTAGTTGGATCTCGGGATCGAGCTGACGGTCCGCCGCGAGGCGAGCCACCGACTGTCCCTGCGCCAGCTTCTCGGTCGCCCCCGGGTAGAACGCACGTAGTCTCGATATATGTCCATCAACGTGCAGTAAGAAGTGTTGTGAGGCACATCAACTTGTCTTCCCTTGCCTAACAGTGTTTTCCACCTGTAAACAAACGAACAAAAAACTTTTAACACTTGAATTCATACGTTGACATAATTGTGCCTTCCTGCATGTACTGATTAGCAACAGGCTAGCAGCCACAGCAGTACAGTAGTTATAGTAAATAATATTAAAGATCATCATAATTACAACCATCGTCATAATAACAATATTAAAAGCAACAAGTCGTTTCATGTGTAAGATTTTGGCTTAAGTATTTTTTGAGCACCGGACACATTAAAATGCAGGGATAGGAAGAACATACATTTAAGAACACAGTGGCAACATGGCTACAAAAGCACCCGGTCTTTGTGGTGGCACGAGCTAAGTTCCACATCTGCGTTCATGAACATGTTGTCCTGCCCTGTCACGATGATGGCAGATGGATGCGGTATTTCCAAATTGTCTTTTTTAAGGGATTTTGATGAGTAATGTTATTCCAGCTCTATTGTTGTTTTGGATGGAAAAATTGTAAAACAGAAGTTGAAAGCAGAAATGCGGAAGTAAAGCAGTACCTTGGAAACTTGTCTGTAAGCAACTATGATATTGTTGTCCAAAGAATCGATATATTATTATGAAATCGGGCATACGTACATACTCCTATTGTCATATTCTTCCCAGTATTTGTTGCCAATGGCACCACTTATCAGCATAAACAGACGCAGATGTTATTTAGATACAAATTGCTTTATGATATTCTTGAGATTCTGTTCATACTCTTACAGAATTTCTAGGCGCAGCCAAAGCGTTGAGGACGTCTGGTTTGGTGACCTCACTGGAGTGTTTCGCAGTCGAGTGTGAAGTTGTTGGGATGAAGATCCCCAGATAGCAGAAAGACATTGAATAAACGTTGATTTTCCATCAAAATCATCAGTCTGCTTCACATCGAAATTTTCTACGTCAAGTGACGTTGAAACAATGTTGTTCCATGGTATGTCAGGTGATGGTTGGGTTAACATCATTTTAAGGTTGATGAACAAATGTTGACAAATAGTTGATTTATGATTGAGTGGGAAATATAATTGAAAAGTAATTGAATTATGGATGAGCAGGCGTTTTGATCGAAAGCATAACATTGATTCAGCGTTGTTCCAATATTATTAGTAATCAAAATGAGGTTTTGGTTTTATAAGGATTTCAATGTTGAAACAACATTAACTGAGGGTGCAAAAGTGACGTTCATTCAACGATATAAGATCGACAGCGGAATGTTGATCCAACATCTTTTCAATGTCGGTCTGGTATCTGGGTCAGCATCTCCAAATCCAAGACCATCTTCCTCAGTCAGAAAGGGGTGGCGTGCCCTCTCTGGGTCGGCGATGAGATCTTGCCCCAAGTGGAGGAATTCAAGTATCTTGGGGTGTTGTTCACGAGTGAGGGCAAGATGGAGCGGGAGATCGTCAGGGGGATTGGCGCAGAGATAGCAGTGATGCGGACTCTGTACCGGTCCGTTGTGGTGAAGAAGAAGCTGAGCCAAAAGTCGACGCTCTTGATTAACCAGTCGATCAATGATCCTACCCTGGATTTTCATTAGTTTGAACGTGTGAAGTGTCATTACAAATAATACTACATGAAGCAATAGGCTTTTATGAGAGACAGAACACTAGCCGTGATTTATCACTTCAATGTGTATGTGGGAGTTCAAGAATAGACATCGTGGAATTTCAGACACAGTTAATATGATCAATAAGGGACTGACTATTCAACTCTTCTGTCATTCAGATTAATGCTTTTATTGCTTAAATGGACAGGGTTCTTTAGTTTCCTAGCAAGCTAGTTTATCTTTTGCTAAATAACTTAAAATGACCCAGATCAACATTTTATCCACACAAGTGCGTGTAATACCCAGTCCAGATGACTAAATCAGGTCTGATGTCTTTTCAAACAATACATCAGCACCTTGCACAACAGAACACTGAGCTGGCAATAGCTGTAAATGTGCACTTCCAGCTGTCAATGACATCATCCAGGTGTGCAAAGGCCTGATTCAGAATCAACACCTGAGGGAAAAATGACAACCCATCCTGTCTTGTATCTGTGAGAACGAAACGTCAATGTATTGGCTAATATCGGGCAGTGACGCATGCAATTTATCGCAATAGCAGTCATACTCTGTATTAAAGGGAAAATACACATGCTAGTGACGACAACAAATATATGAATTGGTATGACTGTTTAACAATACTTGTCCAATTATGTCTCACTACCAATGGCGGCAATAGACATCTAATAGATGTGAACTGTGAGGACCGAATTTAGAACATACAGTGATATGAAAAAGTATCTGAACCATTTGAAATTTCTCACATTTCTGCATAAAATCACCATCTTTGTCAAAATCACACAGATGTAAAAAGTGTCTGCTTTAACTAAACCCTCCAAACATTTATAGGTTTTCATATTTTAATGAGGATAGCATGCAAACAATAACAGAATGGGGGAAATAAGTAAGTGAACCCTCTATGTAAGGAGACTTTAAGAGCAATTAAAACCAATTTTTACCAAACAATTTAAGTCAGGTGTGTGCCCAATCACTGATGAGTGGTTTACAGCTGCTCTGCCCAATAAAAAACACAAACCTGGTAAGAAATGTCTTGATGAGAAGCATTGTCTGATGTGCATCATGGCTCGGTCAAAAGAGCTGTCTGAAAACCTGCGATCAAGGATTGTTGATTTGTATAAAGCTGAAAAAGGATACAAAACCATCTCTAAAAGTCTGAATGTTCATCAATCGACAGTCAGAGAAGTTGTCTACAAATGGAGAGAGTTTGGCACTGTTGCTTCTCTCTCAAGCAGTGGCCGTCCACCAAAGAGGACGCCAAGAGTTCAGCGCAAAAATACTCAGAGAGGTAAAAAAGCACCCTAGAGTGTCTGCTAAAGACTGACAGAAATCAGTGGCACGGTCCAATATCTAAGAATGATGTTCATGGGAGGACTCCACCGAGGAAGCCACTGCTGTCAAATTTTTTTAAAAAAAAAACATTGTTGCTCGTTTAATGTTTGCAAAAAGGCATTTGGACACTCCACAGAAGTTTTGGCCCGATTTGGTTTGGACTGATGAAACCAAAGTTGAATTGTTTGGGAGTAACACACAATGTCATGTGTGGAGGAAAAATGGAACAGCTCACCAACATCAACGCCTCAGCCCCACTGTGAAGCATGGTTGAGGGAGCATCATGATTTGGGGTTGTTATGCTTCCTCAGGGCCTGGACAACTTGCAATCATTAATGGTAGAATGAATTATAAAGTTTATCAGGATGTTTTGCAGGAAAACATGAGGCCGTCTGTCAGACAGTTGAAGCTAAAAAGAAGATGGATGCTGCAAGACAATGATCCAAAACACAGAAGTAAATCGATTTCAGAATGGTTTCAGAAGAACAAAATACACGTTCTAGAGTGGCCATGTCCAGACTTGGAACACCGTTGAGATGCTGTGGCATGAACTAAAGACAGCGATTCATGCCAGAAATCTGACTGAACTACATGTTTTGTAGAGAAAAATGGGCCAAGGTTAGTCCTGATCGATGTGCCAGACTGATCTGCAGCTACAGGAAGCGAAGCGTCTGGTTGAAGTTATTGCTGCCAAAGGGTGGGACACAAAATATTAAATGTGATGGTTAACTTATTTTTCTCCCTTCGGTCATTTTTTGCATACTGTCCTCATTAAAATATGAAAACCTATAAATGTTTGGGTGGTTTTAGCCAAAGCAGACAGTTTTTTCATCTATGTGATTTTGACAAATATCAGCTCACATTTGATGGTGATTTTATGCAGAAATGTGAGAGATTTCAAAAGGTTCAGATACTTTCTCATACCACTGTATTACATATTTTATGTAGTTAAACAGAGCCAATCATAAATTTTTGCTAACAGTGTCCCGGAAACTAAGTAGCGTAAATGCTGAAGACTTTCCCATTATACACAGTAAAGAACCATTAGTTTATTCTCAATCTCTAATCACCATTATCAGCCCATTAAATTGGCAGGCTTACTCATCAATCAGACCTGACCTGCAGTAACGTTTAGGAAGTGAGGTGTGCCTAGAAAATGGGGGAAAACAAAAAAGTTTTACAACTCCATCATAGTGCAAATAGAGATAAGAATTACTGAAGTGTGCACAATGAGGTCCGCAATTATTTGCAAGCACTAAATATGCCAAAGATGCAAAACCATCTGTGGTGGGCCCAAAACGATAACGAGTTTTTACATCGATTTGGATCGTTACCATACGCGTAGATTAAGGGTGGGACGGGTGGCCGAAAATGTCATTGCATGTAATTGACTTTCCTCTATATGAATTTTAAATTAAGAATTTTCCGGTAAAATATCTCTAAAAGTTGTAAAGCAATAAAACAACAAAAAATGAATGACATGAACAAAAAAATATTTTTATAAAGGGTCAAAATTCTTTTACGAACACATTATGTACAAGAACAAGAACCAAGCAGGGTGAGGCAGCATTTAGTTATTATGCTCCTCACCTCTGGAACAAGTTACCCGAACGTCTGAAGTATGCTCAAACTGTTAGCTCTTTTAAATCAGGGCTAAAAACGCTTTTGTTTAGCACTGCATATCTATAACTGTCTATATATTTCAATCTACCTGCTTTCTATTCCTCTTGTTTTTATCTCCATTGCTGATTTCAATTATTATTATTTGTAGTAGTTTTTGTTTTATTTTTATTTTATTTATTTATTTTTATTCTGTGATTAAATGCGATCTTTTGTCTTCGTTTCTACGTTGTGTTGATTTAAATGTGATTTTTATGATCTTCATGTGATGTAAAGCACTTTGAATTGCCTTGTGTTGAATTGTGCTATATAAATAAATTTGCCTTGCCTTGCCTTGCCTATGTGACTAGCACTTTAGAGACGGCTATTTGCTTCGCTTAGCCAAAACCACTTGAGGACAGATTCTGGCTGAAATATTCAGTCAAAAAGGATGCGGCGTCTACATTTCCACTAGGTAAGGCAGTAAAACACGTGCACTCACACAGTTTCGCGCACAGTTTCGGAGTCATAAAGATGTTTTGTCCCCCCGCCACAAAAGTCAAACTCTGCCTAAGATCGTTACATCAATCGGTTAAGCAACGATTCAATCAAGTTGATAGAAACACAAAACATAGATCAACATTGTCATCTTTTATAAATGCTGTTAAAAAAAAATGTTTTTTTTTTTTGTTCAAATGTGCGAGATGTTCCAGCAACAAAATTGTCAAACCGGTCAGAAATGTTTTACTTTTATTGCTCTGAGTGACATGGTGTTAGATGATTACGTATTGTATTAAATTGATCTGAGGCCGTTAAACCGAATCGCAGCACTTTATGATATTGGAAAATAAATCTTTAATTGATTTTGTATCGTCATAAAATAGGTGATTTACATCCCTTGGCAAAAAGGAGTGATACGGTAGTAGGAAAATCTTACTAGCAGGACAAAAGCAGTCATTTTACTAGTTGAAGTTAGACCAAGATACGAAAAGCATTGCTAATAATGGAAAACTGTTCTCTTTTGCAAAGACCAGTTGAAGTTCTACCAAGATACGAAAAGCATAGCTAATAATGGAAAACTGTTCTCTTAATGCAAAGAAGTCTCACTGGTGCTCAGCTTTGCCATACGTTTGACGCCTATTAGACTGATCGAAAGCGCCTCCTCCTGGACGAGCTAGTAACAACATATTTGACAATATACTGATCATACTGGATCTTGTTCTCAATCAAAAATCCAAAATTTCCAGAATCCCATACACACACAATTAAACCCCCGAGATGAAGAATTAGATCATTTTATTTGTCAAAACAATTGAGAGCTGTTAAACACTGAAGAAACACGTCCGAGTCAAAACACCAGAAAACATTCTTATCAACCAGTTGTAGCACTTTATTGCCAGCTGTGTTGTGCACTTCTGCTGTCTGCACTTGCACCCTCACAAAAATTCCAAAACAACAACTAACAACAACAAAAAAGAAAGACCAGAAATGATGCGTAAACCAGCTTCATACTGATCACGGGATTTGGAGCTCTAGACGAACAACCCGGCTGCAAGGATGAGGCCTCGCATGCGGAAGCAAATCCAGATTTACAATTTACTAAAGGCACATTGGTAGGGAAGAATGCGAGAGTGCACGAGCCAAGCTGACATCGTGGGATAATGAAGGATGAGTGTAAAGGGAACGCAAACTCAAGTATGAATGAAAGAAGTGACACTGGGCTCTTTTGTTTGGCTTGACAATTGACACCAGCAACATACGAAACTGATTTTAAACGACAATTTCCAAATCCACAACCAATAACTGTTTCTACAGCTAAGTGTCTCTGGGGAGGAAGGAGGGGAAAAAAAACTGGAATGAGTTTCTTACAATGGTGCCTTGAGATACGAGTTTTATTCATTCTGTGACCATGCGCTTAGCTAAAAATGCAAGTACCTTAAATCACTGTCAGTGAAAAGAATGGAAGGACATTAATCTGTTTTGCACTATGCATTTAATAATTGTGGTTCATCACGTCATAAATCCTTAGCACTATTCTTTGCAGCGGTTAGTCTACTTGTACTTTATCAGCCTATGCGTGTTTGTATTCAAATATCAACTGCCATATATAGATACCATTTGTGAACATTTCTACGGCGTTTAAGCTTCTCAGAAGCCAAAGGAACAACTTTATGTTCAGAGGGTAAACTTGAGCGTTAATGTTAGCATTAGCATCAAGATAGTGGACATAAATTGTCCTACCGTTTCGACAGTAAACTTCATTTGGGAGTCAAGGCCATATATTTAGAAGAATTGCTCTCATTCTGATACACTGACATTTAACATGGCAAGTACACTATTACACAGTCCTATTAGAAGTTTGCCCTCTTAAAACAAAAAATTGCAGAACCACATTTTTGGAAAAACTCGTAAAATTTGTATCACTTGTATCTCAAGGCACAATTTTGCCTAAATGTTGTGTAATTTTGCAAAGTGCAGCATACATGTTTGTGTAATATTGATACATCTGCCAATTACACTGCCATACATGCTTTAAAGTTTCGGAAACATTTAGACGCAAAAGTGAACTTCAAATCTTAGTTACATTTTTTAGAATTGAAGACCGCGCAATAAGGCAAAGGGAGTAAGGGACTACGGAATGTTAAACCCAAATTAACCGCGAGCAAATTCAGGAGACTGAAGGGGACAAAAGAATTTTTTAAAAATTGAAACTTGAGATTGACAACACTGATGCAATACAAGAACAGGTTCGGAAGAAAAGCAGTGTGTTCATGGAAGTCCAGCAAAATGTACTAGCCAAAATAAATAGGTGTACATGAAAAATGTATAATTTACTTTTTTTAAATTCACATAAAGCTTCTGGTAACTGCCAGTATTTCAGACTAAAGACGCGTTCATACACTTGGGAGATGAACACCAATATGGCGGCCTGAACAGAACAGCTAAACACCAGCCCACCCTCATATTGAACCATAGATTGCAGAAATCAAAAAGGGAAGAAATGAGAGCAGTATTAAAGAGGAACATCAATTATGCATTCAGTTTTTTGCAATCAGACATGTGCACCAACTCTCTGAACACAGCATTCTGATCAATATTGTGATTATAGAAAACTATTTAACAGCTTCATCCATTTTCATCAATCTCAGCGCTGCCATGTTGGGTAATACAGCTGTGTAACAACAATAGAAGGGCAATATCACAAAACAGGAACATGAAATGGATGAAAATGTATTCATCAATTTAGGTCTTATTCCATGAATGTAATATTGAAATCAGAATGCTGCGTTTGAACTTGTTGGTGCCACATTCAATGTATTGTGATATTTGGGGGAAAAAAAAAGTTTGAGCTCCCCTTTAACCCTCTGAGCCTCAGAAATTGGTGACGTTTCCATCGTTCAGGACTCATTTTGCCCCTTTTTTTCTTCTGAGCTAGTAGCAGCACTCTGCAACTTGGGGCCTCCATCCTTCCTGTGACTTTCAGCTTGAAAAAAAAAGAAAACAAAAGCAGCCCTTGTTATCACAAACTTAAATATTCTTTTTTAATTTCTCATTTTTGTACCCAAATCTCACAGAAAGAGGAAGGAGGCACGGGAGGGATGACGGAGTTTAGCAGGCCTGGCTTTTGCCAAACAAAATGCCAAAGGGGTCTGTGTGGGGAAACCACTAACACCCCCTCCATAAAAAAAAAAAAAAAAACGGGAGTGGAAAAACAGCCCTCAGTCGAGGCAAACGTACGGCAGGATATTCAGCTTGCTTTCATCCCCATGAGGGTCCAACGATATGCACTCTGTCCAATCATACCATGTGTCCTTGGTGTCCAAACACCCATTGACCCCGGGCCAACGCAGGTTGTGTATTCTGTCCAAGTCCTCATCATTGACTTCCCGACTCACGCCGGGTAAATCAGCTGCCGTACTGTCCGTCCGCAAAACGTGCATTTGCCTCGACTCTTTCACTTCCTGCTCTTCCCTTTTCAGATACTGGGACATGAAAAAGTGTGTGCTCGGGGCTTGGACCCCGGACGAGGTGAGCACATTGCTCTGAAGGTTCAAGTAGGACTGAATGATTTCATTTCTGGACAGCTCCTTCCAGTTCGTCTGGTGAAAAGGATTAGGGTTGGGTCCCGGCGCCGTGGCCTGCAGCGCATTGACTTCAGTTCTCTGCTGGGGCTCGATGGGCTCAGGAGTAGGGGGCTCCTCAGACTGAGAAGGTTCTTTATGGATTAGGGGCTTGATCTGACCCGTGGCAGGGTCGAACGTTAGCCTGCGTTCTTTTAATCGTACTGGCTTAGTGGTGTCCTCTAGTCTCTGGCCGTCTAAGTTGACGGAGTAGTCTCTCGAGCGGTACTTCCTTCTCTTGTACTCCGAGGCGGAAATCGGCGGGGCGTCCGTGTCGTCCCAGACAGTCGTGGTTGCTTCTGACGTGGGCCGGTGGAGTTCAGAGTTATGTTGCGGCCGAGGAGGGGGCGCGGGGGAAACAGAGGGAGAATCCAGTGTCATGGATAAGTCTTGTGGGGGGCAAGGAGAGGGGATGTCCGAGGAGGTGGCCCAGTGCATTGTGGACCTATGGGAAGAATGAGCACTTTGAGCCGGGGGGGTCGCAGGCTGGGGCAAAGGCAAGGGCGAATCTCTGAGCGAAGGGCTGGGGACAGACGTTAGCATTTGTGCATGTGTCGCAGAGCGCTTAGCCGAGGAGTCGTGTTTTGTGCTCCTTGGACTGGTGGAAAGGCCACGGGGACTTCTGGCTTGATAATGTCCCCCTCCGCCACCACCATCATCCATTCTCGCTTGCTGTTGCATAACAGCAACCTTGATTAAAGATGAAGTGCTAGGGAGTTTGGCCACTCCGGGGGAGCTGGGACGAGGCTTGACGGCGTTTACTGGAATTCTGTTGATTTTATCATTGTCAAGGTGCTCTATTCGAGATCGATCGGGAGACGGGACGACGTCCTGTTCGGGCAGGGTGTCGGGGCTTCCCGCGATCCCATTAGTGGGCGGCGGTGAAACGGCATTATCGTAAGATGAAAACTTGGAGATTTTTTCCGGTAAATGCACACCACTGTCTCTGTGCTCGGCCCGGCGCTTGCGACTGCTTGATTTCTCAGCCTTTGGAGAGTACGTGTTGTGAACGTCATTTCTGACTTTGACTTCGGGGACGCCCTTCACCGACAAAGAGATTTCGGGCGGGGAGGCTTCCGTCCTGCAGGGGTGAGAGCTGCCGTTGGTGGAACCGGGAGCCGTCAACGCAACCGCGGGCCCAGGTTCGATCAGCTTTTGCCAGTTTCGCAAGAGCTTCTTGGCCCGCTTGGCGAGGTCTTCATCCTTGGTCTTCTTCCTTACATCGTTGATCAGCTTTCCGAGTCGGGTTTCCTAATACAAATGTGTGAGAGTGTTAGGAAATCATAAACGCTGCTTTTCCACTAAACAGCTTTTGTCTACTCGCCTCGAATTAGGGTGAAGAGATTTCCATTTCAATAGTAATACTTAAGTTTGCGCATGAGTTGCATTTTGCGGTTTTTAGCTCTTTCTGAGGTTCAAAGACAAAGACGTGACAAAATGCTGCCCAAGGTCTGTCTAGTTAGGAATTTGCGTCAATTGTTCAGTGAAGAAAGACAAGTTTAGTATGCCAGAGTTGGGCTAAGGTTCTTGGTGAAAGTTACAGTGACTCTTCAGCATATTTCCTTTATAGTTTTCTAAAATAAAATATGAGCTTGAAGTATATTACTGTTTTGGGGTAATAGGTAGCATAGCATTTACATAACTAGAATATAAACATTCCCTGCCATTAATATCTATGGATGCAAGTACATAGAATAAATAATCCGGCACAGCTAGACTGTGAATTTGAAAACTGGTTCATAACTAACAGAACTATGATCAGCATACTGATCCCCATATATGGTGGTAGTGACAGTACTTTTTATAAGAGATCAGCGCAGGTTACACTGGTCTTCAAAATGTTCGTACTTGCTGTGGTGACATGGATTAGAAAATAAAAAAGATTTTAATAGTAGTTGACTAAGGAATTTAATGATTAAGTTTGATTAAGAAAATACATTGGTGTAATTATATAACATCAGTTTTACAAGTTGCTAAACTTGACATGAGATGGATACATCAGTATGTGCCACCGCTTATGAAATGTGTCTACATTTTTGCATTTTGTCCATTTCCAAAACACCAGGATTTATGCAATACATGGAAAACAGCATGTCAAAGCGCTTGCCTATACGATTATATTCTGAAATTGAAGACTATTTTTAAGTACGTATATTAATCCAGAAATAACCATTTCCATTTCAAATAATACCCATTTTCACCTAAATTGCTTGTATTTTAACACTTCAGCCAGATGCTGTACCTAAAAAACTATAATTGACATTTTAGACCTCATTCTTCTTTTTTAGTAACCCAAATTTAGTAAAGTCTGACCACTTTTATTTAGGAAGCATTTTGTTTGTAGACCAGTGTTAGAGGTTGTGATCAGGTTAGGGTTAGGTTACAATTCAACTTTATTATTAGGGAGAAGATTATTGTGTCCAATGTTTCTTGATAGGAATGTATGAATGTTTGTGAGCCTTGTTGAGGAAGAATTTCTGTTACCATCTGGGACAAAGTATTCTATTCTAACAGGTTTAAAGTCAGAGCAAATTTAGGCAGCATACATTCACAGCACGTATTTAGCTAGTATGTGTTGTAGCAAGGAGAAATTATGTGTCGGGATAAAGAGCCAAGATCACATGTACTTGTTTCCCCGCAAACAAATGACTTTATAGTTTGCAGTCTAATGTGTCACAAAAGAAAAAACAAAATGTTACCATAAAAACAAAATGTTACCATCAAAGTCACTTAATTCTTTCATGTATCTCTTTTCATGAAAAGCTTATTTTCTCAAGATGGTTAGAAATATGCTTATTTGGTGAAATGTTCTACTGCTGATAACTAAAGAACAGAAAAGGGAAGAAAACAAGTTTATACAGTGAAAGACAGGGGTACTCTTTTAGGTGGCTTTGAGGATTTTACACTCAAAAAATATATATATATATTCTTGGGTGTTTTAAACTCTACAGTGGCTCTTCACTGTCGACAGTGAATGAACTAATAAAGGCAATTGTATAATTTCTAGAGTAGGCATCTTGAAATTTTCAGGATCAATGAACGACTAGCAGTAAGGGTAATGTCTTAGATTAGCATGCTTTGAACCCGAGCTAGTAACAAGGTCCTACAATCCTATGATTTTTTTGCCAGTGGAGTTATGCTACTAGTGAACAGAGCCATGCTAATGTAATTTGGTACTGTGCAGTGGAAAACGTAAAAAAAGAATTCCCAAAAAATAGATAAAAAGGAGTGAATTTATCTCACCTCAAGTGCTTCTTTGGTGATAGGATACTTCTCCAGACAGGTAATCACCTCAAGTACAACCACCATATTGCATATCTGTAACAGAAACAATTTGTCTTGTTACTCTCCCAAAATGAATTATCATAAGCATGAGAAAAGGCTGAATGTCATTGATTTGTGTCATCAGCCTGACATGAGGACAGGATAGCATCAACATAAATAGAGCGCTACAGTCCACATTTAAATTACATTAACTCACAAATGTAGAGCAAATGTCCTCAAGTGGGGGCATGTTTAACATGAAAATCCAACAGCATTTACATAATGTGAATTATTACGCGTGGGGTCACAATCAATGGTTACTCAACCGCCAAATAAAATAATACATTAATTCAACAGGATGGATGGACACTTTGGGAAGAAATTCCATCACCCAGTAGGTTGTGTTGCAGAAATATTAATGAATGAACACAACAAATGGTAGAGAAATGCTTTTCATAGCATTTATAATATTACATGAATCATAATATCTTGCATCAGATAGATAGATAGATAGATAGATAGATAGATAGATAGATAGATAGATAGATAGATAGATAGATAGATAGATAGATAGATAGATACTTAACTGTAAAGGCAGCGCGCAAGTAACGGCGCAAATTAGCAAGCAGCTACAGGGATTAGCTTCAAAGTGAGGAGAGGGTCGTTGAAAACTACTCAGCATGTGTCAACTCTCTCAAAAACTTCCCAGTGGTAAACGTAAAGGCACACTTGCGTCACAAGAGCGTCTGAAACAAACAGCCACCACGTCGTTTATTTTCACGAAACGGGACACTCATTTTTAGACGCCAAAGTCACGGAGGGTTTGTGAACATTTCCCTGTCTTAGCGTGAACCGACCATGCTAATGCTACCAAGTTGAGTCGGAAGGCTCGCTCGCTTCTCGCTAGCCGCATCCGACACTTGTTCAACCGGGGGAATTGTAAGCGTCAAGCGGTCGGCAGCCAAACCCGAGATCGTCGGATGGGCGAGAAACGTGTTTCCGAAGCGTTTATGTCCACGTAGCGCGCGTTTGTTCGTCTTTTGTTTCCTCTTGTGTGAAGTTAATCATGCGACTTCCCTGCTTTGGTGTTAGAGCTAACATGCTAACGGAGCGTGCTAACGGACTACAAGGGTCCAAGCAAGCGGGGGGGATGTCAACCAGCTACTGTTGCTAAATTAGCCTCCAAGCTGTCAACTCCACTACCCCCAGGGAGCTTCTCCTCCCTTTTTTTTGACACACTCGCCATTGTCAGTGACAAGCGTCATACGCGGGCCACGCAGCTTTTCAACCAAATGGCCATTAAATAAAAGCACTTGACTCGAGCGCGTTAAGTTGGGAGTTTGCCGGACTTGCATGTAGCCATCGGTAGCCACTTTAGCTTTACTCACATTGCTCTGACTGTCGATGGCCTGCAGCAGCCGGTCCCTCATCTGCTGCGGGGTTGCCGAGACCGTTGTCATTGCCCGGAGGATGGAGGGAGGAATCCTCCAAAATGGAAACCGACAGACAATCGTGACTCAAACGCCGCCGCGGTGACTCGCCAGGCGTCCGCACAGCATATTTCTCTGTCGCCTGGAAGGTAGACAAGTCAGTCTTTTCCCCCTGCTCACATGGAGCCCCCCCCTCCCCGGTGGGTAATGTCTATGCTGTGTTGTGTGGAGCACAGGAGGATTGCTGCCTGCCTCGCTCGGCGCTGTGGCGACTGTCGAGACTCACTAGCAGCTGCTGGAGCTTTCAACGGCCTCGCAGTGCATGCTGGGATTCCTCGCTCTGCTCTGACGTCCGCGCCGCCGACGCCGAGTAAACATCCACGCCGCGCGTGCACCCTCGTTACCCGGACTGCCTTCTATGTACACCCCGGTATCCCGCCGCCTCTTCCCCCATGCACCATGTTGCAACACTATTTACACTTTTTAAGAAGTATATTCAAATGAGGCAGAAGCACTTACATTTTGTGTTAAATGACAAATACATGAATTCATGTGTTGAAAAAACGTACATAAAAAAATACAATGCTGTTAAAGGGACCTTCCAGTTTTTTTTGTTTTTTTCACGAACAAATTCGTTGTATATATTTTTTGCTTAGGAAAATGAAATTGGCATTCAATTGTAATACAGTATTATCAATCAATTTTAGCGTAATCAATAGATAACGACTCGGCCCTGAAACGCCTACTATTCATCGGCACATTTGACATACCTCCAATGATCTCGTGGTCTAGTGGTGTGACGTCAGCCAAGTCAGTGGAAACAATTTTTACATTGGATAAGGCACGTCACTAAATGAGACTTAATAAATGAGGTAGTAAGTAGTTGGAGAATAAAGCACATTTGCACAAGTACTAGTCTGGGTAGTTTCAGAGATCTGAAGTGGGAATGAGTAGAGACATGAATTTTTTTTTTAGCTCTCTTGCATCCCCTGACTCTGGAAGTCAACATCTCTGATTTTAGTTCTGGGTCAGACAATGTACCTAAGCATCATAAGCCTATTTTAGCATATGGTCAGCTGTTCTTACAGACTTGCTTCCCGTTAAGTTGCTCTTATTAATATTAGCATTGTAATTGACCTTTAAGTTTTCTATAGCTGATCAAGCCCTTCTTAAAAGTCTGAATCCTCAAAATCTGCAATATCAGAGGTGCTATCAGCTGAGTCAATTACACAAGAGAAGTCCATTGTATTCATTTTTAAACATTTATTAGGCCTGAGCCCTTTTTCATTGTGTTGTTATACCTTGCCACAATGCATCAGTTTGGCGTCTTTGCCCGAAATGCCCAGAAAGAAAACAAAACCTGCTCAATAGTGATCCATAGTAAATACTGTGGTCTACCCTTCACTTAGGCAATTAGGCTGATGTGTCAAAAAGGGCATTCCAAAACACGTTAAAAGAATTCACAAAAATCCTCTTTAACTCATTGGCAGCACATTTTTACTGGGAGCACCGTCAGTGGCACCAAAACATGAGAATCACTGCCAGTCATCACAGTTTAGATTAATTGGACATTTATCACAGTCATTGGCAGGCAATGAGTGAACTGCTACAAAAAAGTACAGTACTCACATTTTCTGTACTTATGTAGCAGCACAGACTTGACTGACTTGTATTGAAAAAAGCGACTATTGAAATTTGGCATCCTGATCCAGAAAGTGCTAATTAATTACTATTTATGTAAGTAAGAGACTAGCTAAAGAAATATTGATTTGACTCCTTTGAAGTACACATATTTGTGGAATAATAATAGCGAGACTTAAAAAAGTAAAAGGAGATTTAGCCTTCTTATGATTTAAGTGCCGTCATATATACACATAGCAGTTTATTAAGTCATCACAATGCCAAAGGGCTTTTTTTCTGTGATGTCTTCTAGTTTCTGTCCATACTTGTGTAAAAATGGCGATCCAGTAAAGTAGAAATAATGATTGCACTTTTTCATTGAAGGCAAACAAAAACTCACTTTATTTATGTAGAAATACAGCTGCTTGTGTTGGCAAAAAACCAAACATTTTCTCAAAAGTATTAATTTAATTCCTTTGGAGGTAACAAAAGCAAATACATTTTGTATCATTTTCTCCTTGTAGAAATTAGATTGGACTTCTCGGCATTGTTTGATTTGAAGCTACAGGTAGGTAGGTATGTATAGGCTAGATAGCTTAAAAGAACATGCAGGTAACTTTTGTAGACGTTGGTAGCTGCTCCCCCAATTGCTGTCATAGCAACCCTCTTTATACAGGGACAAACAATAGGATGGGAGGGGCAGGAAAGTAACATAGAACATAGAATAGAACACATAGACTACATGAGGTCACATGGCCTAGGACAAACGAAAGGCTAACTAGGCAGAAGTTATCCTATGTGGTGACTAACTATAATAAGGAAAGCATAAATTTTAACTATGCACAACAATTCTAACAGCCGTCAACGACAGCGAATGAGTAATGTATAATAGTCGTATTTATATACGATTAGAAAAGAGCACATAACATATATTCTGTCCTCTCTACTTAGAGTTCATTTTAAGGTTCGTCTTTAAGGTGCCATTGAGCTGCTCCTTTAGCACGTTCCAGCCTGATGCCTCAGGTCAGCTGATTTGCTGCTCACGGCGGTACCAAAGTCTAAGTAGACACTCAGAGAGGATACAGCCTTTTCTGTTGCTTTTCCTAAACTAAGAAAATTTCTCACGTTACACATTAGACAAGCCTTCCTCACGGTCCATTTGTTAAAACTGCTGTATTTCTTGGTTTTTAACACAGCATGAAATATGAGCCTTTATGTTACCGTCTCAATCATCTTATAATTGTTTTGAACATTGCTACTGTTATGTTTTTTAGAGTATACAATGTTCAACTGACTTCAGTTTCATTTTTGCACATCAGTTTCAGATACGGTTTGTACCATAAATAACTTAATTCACTTAAGTGGAGATACTTGTACAACAAGTAGACTAGTGCAAACGTGGCAAAGTATTCACAACCTGTGTCCTGAGGCAAAAAATATAAATTGTGCTCTAAAAGTAAACGCTTAGATTCAAGTCCGATCTGTGAAAAAGTACTAACACTCGACTTAGATACTCAGATTCAAGTCCAATCTGCGAAAAAGTACTAACACTCGACTTAAATAGAAACTTCAGCAATTGGAGCTAAGATATTTTCTGACACTGAAGTGGAATGAATGACGAGAGATGTGCACCTGATTTTTGGTGACGATTTCTCATTGTTTTCAGACTTCAGGCGGCTTCAATATTACACTATCCAATAATGGAACTCTTGCAAGCATGTCTTGCTTGTTATGCATATTAAAATTCACTGCCAGCAGGTTAATCTTTATTTCAGTTAGTTAAAAACGATTTATTTTCATAAGTTGTTGTAGTAGTTGAGTTTAATGACTTGATACTTTTATTACAATATATTTCCTGTACACAACAAAATAATATTTACATTACAATATTTATATATACAATACAATACAATATTTATATTTTTATATTTAAGTTATCTTTTGAAGCCTAATTGGGAAAAAAAGTCAAACAACAGGCACAAACTGGGTAAATTTACATACTAAACGTTGGGAAATTAGAATACAGCAATGGCAACTATTCCCCACCAGGAGGCGCAAAAGACAAGTCCAACTCAACTAGACGCTTCACATTACATTTGTTATTATAGGTTTCTTTTTGTAAAACTTCTCTACAGTTTCTTGTTAGGCGTAGAAAAGTAATTTTCCACGTTTAATATCTGCACTCAATTATTTTTATGGCGTCATAATCGTTGTTAGTGACTGTCAAGTTTTGTGATTGATGATACAACTTCACGTGTCTTTAACTGGGTAGAATTACCACAAAAAGGCAAAAACGCCATCTCTTCATTCCTTACTAGAACAGTGCGCGTGCTTATCAGTGTGTTCTTTGATACCATACATAATTTCTTAAGGGCTTCTACTCGCATGTTATATACATCCTAGCTATAATAAAAGTTATTTGGATATAAAGTATTACACAGCATATACGATGAAAGACATTTCAATATAGATACTATCAGCCCATCTACTCTATCAAAAAACTAACCTAACAATGTACCATTTGTTATGGAGCAGTGCCATGAAACTTGTGGCCCGGGGGCCAGATTTAGCCCGGCATGTCATTTTGTTTGACTTGTGAATCATAGGCATGGACTTTGTTTCTCACTAAAATAAAATTAACAAGAACTTTGTTTCTTGCTAAAATACAATTAATAAGAAAACATTTGCCAGTAGGAGGTTGAAAAAAGGATTTGGACAATATTGAGGTCAACAATGTTTCTAAACGATCCATCTACTATAGTTGATAATAGTTGGCGGTTTATTTGAAAATAGATTAGTTGTCTGTTTGTCAATTCATGGTGGTAGCACTAGTTTCTCTGCCATTGACGTTTAGCTACGTCAAAGCAGCCGATGTGTCAACTATTTGTGTGTTGCCTAACGTAATGGTCCTAAGAAGGAAACTATAACTACGACGTGGCCCTCGAAAAAAGATGAGTTTGATCTATAGTCTCCTTTGTGAATTCCATCCAGACAAAAATCCATCCATCCATAAAATAGCTTACTATATGTAAAACTATGGCCAAGAATGGTGTTCATTGGAGGACTCCACGGAGGAAGCCACTGCTGTCTAAAAAAAGAACTAAACATTGTTGCTCGTTTAATGTTAGCCAAAAGGCATTTGGACACTCCACAGAAGTATTGTCAAAATATTTTGTGGACTGATGAAATCAAAGTTGAACTGTTGGGGACAAACAAACAAAGTCATGTGTTGAGGAAAAATGGAACAGCTCGCCAACATCAACACCTCACCCCCACCATGAAGCATGGTGGAGGGAGCATCGTGATTTCGGGCTGTTTTGCTGCCTCAGGGCTTGGACAACTTGCAGTTATTAATGGAAGAATGAATTCAAAAGTTTATCAGGATGTTTTGCAGGAAAATTTGAGGCCAACTGTTAGACAGTTAAAGCTAAAACGAGGATGGATGCTGCAACAAGACAATGATCCAAAACATAGAAGTAAATCAACTTCAGAATGGTTTCAGAAGAACAAAATACACGTTCTGGAGTGGCCAAGTCAAAGTCCAGTTTTGAATCGCATTGAGAAGCTGTGGCATGACCTAAAGACAGCCATTCATGCCAGACATCCCAGGAATCTGACGGAACTACAGCAGTTTTGTAGAGAAGAATGGGTTAAGACGAGTCCTGATCGATGTGCCACACTGATCTGCAGCTACAGGAAGCGTCTGGTTGAAGTTATTGCTGCCAAAGGGGAGAGGGCACAAATATTAAATGTGATGGTTCACTTACTTATTTTTCTCCTTTCTGTCATTGTTTGCATACTATCCTCATTAAAATATGAAAACCTAGAAATCTTTAGGTGTTTTTAGTTAAAGCAGACCGTTTTTTCATCCGTGCGATTTTGACAAAGATCACATTTGATGTTGATTTTATGCAGAAATGCAAGAAATTCCAAAAGGTTCAGATAATTTTTCATCCCACTGTAGCTGCCATTTGGATGATGCTATCCTCAAAATATACTCAAGGGGAAAAAAGTGTGACATTTACCTACAATTGTTTTGGGACCTTTTTGCATTTAAAAGTACTAAGGTGATCTAAAAAGGCACGTAACAATTAAGCTGAGATTTCTAAAGCATTTGATAGAATAAAATCAGTCACACAATTTTAAGGTTATTCTGCAAGAATGTTGTATGTAACATAGGTAAAGTAATTTTAGGACCAAAATATCAATTGAATACTTTTTCTTGATGGTGGGAAAAAACAATAATTAAAAATACTAACTTTTGGGATTACGTAATTCATCGAAACCAGTTTATATTAAAACGAACCTCTTTTAAAAGTGAGTAAGAGACCCAGTTCTGTTACATTTTTAATTAAAATGAAGTGTTGCAACTTGTTATTTCTTGGTGTATTTGGTTTACGCTGCCAAAAATATGACATAAAGAAATAAACAAAGCAAGTGTGATTTCATTATAACATTAAAAAAGAACTAAGTACATATTGTTACTGTACATCGCAGAGTGAACACATAGTACCAAAGTTCCAGAACCGACTGATAATGATCTCTGTTTGTTTTGTTTTTAACTTCATAGCTGGCATTGACATTGATTGACGTTCAATCAATTTCAACTGGGAGTGGCTGCTGCAGTTAGAGCGATAGATGTCCAATCCATTTCAACTAGAATCGGAATGATGTTCAATGTGTCCTGATGACAAAACTGCTACAAAGAGATTCAGGTTAAAAACTCAATTTAAGTAGTGTTTTAACATTGTAAAAGTTGAGTCAAGTCATTGAAACATATTTCAAATGTGAACATAGACACCAAATGGGGCAAACATAAGAAAAGTAAGACAGAAAAGTATGTTAAATATGATGGGGGAACGACAGTAATTAGTATTGTAGTCTGTAAAACATACAATAAACAAAAACAAAATTGCTGTTCTAAAATAGCCGTTCAAATATAAACTGAGGTGAACTTTGGGAGTAAACAAAAGAGTGCAATTCACCAAGCTCGAAAAATACAGCACCAGCTGTACAAAGTGCAAGAATTTTGCACATGAGCTTCTCTGACCAAGGGCCTCCTATAGTTAATATCAGTTTCACTTTGCAGTCCTTAATCAATGCTGTGTTTTGTAAAGTTCAAATTTTAAAAAATATCCTCATATTCTGTACATGTACAATAAAATGTGCAATGTAAACACTGACTGTACATGAAGGTAAAATACAAATAATCAGAAGTTTTAATGTGTAAACATAACATAAAAACGTTATTGCAATTTTAAATTACAACTATACAGCTGTGACAGTATGTATTACTACCGGTAATTGATTTAAATGTGATGAAATTCCCGTCTTTGGTTAAAATTTTAAAATATTGTTGCATTTAAGGGGCTCTAGATTGTTTAAACATGAGCATTTATTTAAAAGCTGTGTATGTAAAAATGATATAATGATATCAGTACTAAAATTCCCCCCACCCCACATAAAAAAAACCTCAGAAGTGATATTAGAGCTTCTTCTACTTAGAATAGAAAATCTCCAACGCAATGTAATATTAAAGTCACCTAGAGTCTGTGATTATCATTACCAACGTCACCAGAATTTGCATGTACATCTCTACTAATTCTCACTACAATTTCCGAAAATATCCGAGCTTGAAGTGGGTGTAAGGAGAGATGCACACATTCATTTAGATGACAGTCAGTTGCAGTTTTTTGGACATTATAAGTGACATACAGTATGTTATAACGTTTTCCAAAGTAAATATGTTCTCCAGTGAATGTACGTCAGAGGGATGAGTCATTTTTAACAGATTGCTCCAAAATGGTTAATGATATTGCAAATAAATGAAAATGTCATTTTCCTAAGAAAAAAAAGTGACTCAGTTAAGAAAGGCTTATTTTTTCAGGAGGGTCCCTTTAAGGCCAAACAAGGACGCACAGTGATTAGAGACTTTTGATTTTGAGCTGTTGGGTAGGAGGAAGTTAGTGGAGAACCAAGAGTTAATGTCATCTAAACAGAGGCTGAGGGAGGATGGTGGAAGGGAGGAGGTTGGTTTGTAGAGCTGGGTGTCATCCGCGAAACAGTGTAAGTAAATGTTGTATTTGCAGAAGATGGAACCGAGGGGGAGAATGTAAATGATTAAGAGGAGCGGCCCCAGAACAGAACCCTGGGGCACGCCAGGGGAGACAGGGAGGGATTTGGATTTATGGGGGCTGAATTTGACAAATTGTGTGCGATCGGACAGGTAGGAAGTAACCCAGGAAAGAGGTGTGTGGGTGATACCAAGGGAGAAGAGCCGGTCGAGACGGATTGTGTGGAAAATGGTGCCGAAGGCGGCACTGAGACCGAAAAGGACAAGGATTGATAATAGACCAGAGTCAGATGCTATGAGGAGGTTGTTTGTAATTTTAAGTAAGGCTATTTAAGTGCTATGGAGGGGGCGGAAACTGGATTGAAACTGCTCATAAATGTAATTGGTAATTAAGTGGTTAAGATGTTAGGGTGCAACGGGTTTTTTCAAGAATTTTGGAAATGAAAGATTGGAGAGTTGGAGATGGGGCGGAGGTTATTGAAATTGGTGGGATTTAGGTTGGGTTTCTTCAGAATGGGTGTGATGGAAGCAGTTTTGAGAGATGGGGGAACTGTACCGGATATGAGTGAGGATTGAATGATAGTAGTGACGAGGGGGATGATTGAGGGAAGACGGGTTTTGATGAGGGCAGTGGGAAGAGGATCAAGGTGACAGGTGGTGGGTTTGGATTTGGTGATGATGTCAAAGATAGCCGGGATTGAAGGAAGGGTAAATCTGGAGAGGGGTCTGATGAGAGGAACATGAAAGGAAATAGGGTCAGTCCCAGAATCTGCAGTTTCACAGGATTTCAAATTTCAGTGTTGTCAGCATTTTTCCATCCTCTGGTTGGTTGGTGAGAACAAAAGTATTCCACTAGCATATCTTTAGCAGAGGGGATCCAGTCGAAAGGCAACCTCGGTGGCCAGGTCAGCGAGAACCACGTTCGGGTCGTTGAGCATGTGCAGGCCATCAAGTGTCAGCGGTTCAATATTTAGGTCGTCCAACTGGAAGTGAGCATCAACGTTGAAGCTGAAATCCGTTGACAGGGGGGGTCACCCAAGTCCTTAGGCAGGCAGGGATGAGACTCTCCACTCACTGCACAGAGCCCCAATATGCAAAGTGCGGATGGTTAAAACAGTCTCCTTTGCACCATGATTGCACAAAATAGCTGCAGAAGAGCAGCCACAATTTCTTTTTACTGCATGTAGTGGAATTAATTCACAATACATGACACGATAAAACAACCACGTGGCTGTCTTTCTGTATTTGGGAACTATTTTTCATCCGAATATTTAACTGTAACCGTGACTTTCCAACTGTTTTAACATACTGTATTTTAGTGATTGACTTGAGTCTGCTGATTAACGAATTCAAGTTCAGTGCAGACATAGAAATTCTGTCATAAATGGAGGACCTCTTGTACTATCTTCTATCGCGTGTACTAGGGATGTCCGATGACATATTTTTGCATGTGAGTCCGAGTCACCTGATTTTGAGGATCCGCCGATACAGAGTCACAATTCGATATCTCGGAAATGTATTGGGAGACGATGGGGCACATCTATAAATATCTTTTTTTCTTTTTTTTTTTCCCCAATTTGAACAAAGCTACCCCAACATTATAGCCATATAAAATGGTTTTTAGTACAGTAGTAGTAGTTTTTGTTTTATTTTCATTTATTTAGTTTTATTCTATTTGTGATTAAATGGGATTTTTATGTATAATTTTATTTCCTATTTTGACTGTCTTGGTTTTTACATCGTATTGATTTTATATGTGATTTTTATGATCTTCATGTGATGTAAAGCACTTGGAATTGCCTTGTGTTGAATTGTGCTATATGAATAAATTTGCCTTGCCTTGCCTACAGCAGTAGTTTCAACCATGCGAACAGAAAATGTGCAAGTTTCTTTTTTTTTTTTTTTTTGCTGGTCAGTTGTGCAGAAAACTATAAGGTTGCAATCAAATATTGTTCAAATACTGTTTTACATGAATACAAAATGAAGTTGCTCATCCAATGTGATAAATTGAGCATAAATGGTTATGATTTTTTCTTTTACTTTTTTGCTGTCGCTTGATATTTCTTTTGTTCTGCAGTTTGTTTCAGTAGTGTAAATGTAAATATAGTATAAAACGTACTGTAAATGTTGTTGTTTTTTTTTGCAATATCCTTATACCTCAAGGTTTTGTTTTTTTTTGCTTGTAGCCCTTCATTCATTAACTGCTATTGACAGTTATAGACATCAAATCCATTCAAAAGGTAAGGCTGGCACTTGAGTGTTCCTGTTTCACCGCCATTGAGGGCAATAGATGACCAATCCTGATTGACTGAGGGGGCTGGCACGATTGAATGATAACTTCCACCCAATGAGTTAAAAAACTAAAAATAAAAACACAATCTTTTTTATTTACCCGATTCCCATCCACTGAAAATGAGGTAACCTTCCTTATCGCATGATCGGATCGGAGACATCCCTAGTGTCGACTACATCGTTCTGGATCTCTAAAATGACTTTGTCCCTGGTTTTTAAAGCAAAATGTCACTCTAAAATGTGGATGCATTTCTTGATATTTGTTTGCATGAGAGAAAATACCTGTGAGGAGGATGTTAGGAATGTTGCCATGGCTACTGCAGCTATCTGACAATCCCATAATCACAGTCGGGGAGTAGTTCAGGGTGAAGGTCTGGTTGTTGATGCTGTCACAGCTGTTAGACGTTTCTATCATTTTGAACTGCTCCAGCTGGCAACCGCAAGGAGCGAGAAACAGTATTGCTTATGGGTAGACCTGTCGCGATAACAAATTTTAGTGTGCGATAATTATTCTCATAAATTACTGCGATATGCGATATTATTGCGCCCTCCCAATTTTTTAAAAACTAATTTACAGTAACACAGTGAGAATACACTATATATTAATACATCAATTACACCCATTTAAACGCGATAAATATTGACTAAATTCAAAAATACTTTTTAAGAAATCACTAAAAACAATAGACCATGCCTCTTAAGTAAAAAACAACAATATCGATACCGCACAAAAACACAGAATAAATAAAATGTGTTTAAAAAAAAATAAAATAAATTGCACTTAATAACAAGCATTTAGGCAAATGAAAACTTTTCCCGTCATAGCCTCTGCAGCGGTGTTCCATAGGGATGCAACGATACAGTTAAGTCACAGATCGGTACGATTTTTGATATGAGGGACACGATTTTCGTTCCAATTTAATACATTTAATGCTCTGTAAAAAAAAAAAAAAAAAAAAAAAAAATTTTGTTTCGTTTTTTTTTTTTTTTTTTTTTTTTTTTTTGCTAACGAGCAAAAATTAAATTGGCATCATATGAACATGCATTTTAGTGCATAATATTTATGTGCTTACTTCTTACTGATCTGAAAAAAGTTTGTATAGCTGAGAACAATCTTTACTGTTTGTAAAGTGAGGCAGGGCACACTGTTGACTGCTACAGCTCTCTTAGCAGCTAGGTTTACTACATGAGCAAGACATCCTATTTGTGGTCCGAATCCATCTGTGTCACGTACTGAATTAACAATATTTGCAACATTATCTATAGTCACTGGTATGGATTGATTTGGCCTTCTTAACTTCCATTCAGTCATGACAGTTTAGAATTCATCTATGTAGTATATGGACTACGTGTCCCATAATCACTCTGGGCTCACGTAGCCAATGGCATGGGACGTATCACATCTAGTTTGCCATTTCATGATATCTAGTGTGTGGGCGCATTAAAAAAAGTTAGCAAGCACCGCTGAAGTCACGTCTGCTCATTACTACACAACACCAGACTTTCATAAACAGGACGAGTTTGAAGCACAGCGCTCTTAATTTCATTCAGCTGTTCGGTGTCAAAGCGAGGTTGTTCGTAGCAGCCAAGTCGGTAACAATGTTTTGGCGGACTTCGTTGTAAATATCCGGCGTTGTGCCGAAAAATAGCCGGCCCGCGTGAAATGTCACTCCTGACGGGAGCAGGGGCGGACTGGGACTAAAAAGCAGCCCTGGACTTTGACTCGGCCCAGCCCACAAGAATCGCTATACGAAGGGAAACACAGACCCCCTAGGGGTCCGGGGGCATGCCCAAATGCATCAATTTCGTGCACTTTGAGAGAAAATGAAGAAAATGTGTCTAGACTGTGACTGTCTGACTTGGGGCGCTCAAAGTACTGCAAGGCTGAACTGGAGTTGGGTTCATTTTCTGTACTAGCTCTATGATCAACCTGAAAAAACAAATGAAAGAATTTATTTTTCAAAGCAAGTTTTATGTATCTAATTTATTATAATATATCTCTGTCTATAAAATGATCTCATTGTTCATGCCATAATTCAGTGGTCTCCAAACTACTCCACATAGCGCCGCAGCGGGCGCAGGATTTCATTCCAACAAAACAAGACAACCCCTATGCACCAATCTGGTGTTTTACAAGTGCAGTCAGGTGCTGCTTGTTTTAGCAGAAACTTCATTGGTTAAACTGTCGGTACTCGATCGGTTGAAACAAAAACCAGGCCCCACAGCGGCCCTTGAGGACCGGTTTGGAGACCCCTGCCACAATTAATCTTGCCATACAAATAATAAATTTCAGTGAAAATACAATAAACATTTCAAGACAAATCCTGAATACATAACCTTCATTGGAAAGTATTAACCAGAAAACAAAACGATATATACATGATTTTAAAAAAAATATCATACCAAATGTAACTTACTAAACTTTAAAGTAAAACCATTTTATTAATATTTTGTTATATTTCATATGAATTAATATTGCTGCTGCGTGTGCATACGTTGTTTTACAGCTAAAATATTTTTCCTTAGGAGAGTGATAGTAGGACTAGCATACTGTAACTTGACACGATTGCAAATGGACTAGCTGGCACTAACCCTTTAATTGTCATTTAAAATGTAGCTACCTGGTGGATAACAATTGCCGGTATACCGAGCAAGTCTTCATCCCTTTTTACTTGCCCTGCGCTTGTCTGGGGAACTTCCACCAGCTTATCATTTCAACCCTCCCTCTTTTCTCTCTCCCTGCACTGGCTGCACGTCAGAGCGGCGCCCGCTACCCCTCTCACCATAGTGACGGGATCTGTCGTTCACTTGAGTAAACGAATCCATTCCGGTTCGTTCAGTAAAAAGATTCGTTCAAACAAATCGTTCAACGAATCGTTCGCCCCCCTCATCTCCCTCCCCGCCCAAACGAATCGTTCGGTTACTGAACGGGAAGTGACGTTGCCGAACGAATCACCAAAGACCGCTTCGCAGTATAACTGAACGGGAAGTGACATTGCTTGGTCCCTCCCTCTCTTCCACATTGACCACTCGTCGTAGTTTCAGAAATGAGTGACAGGCGGTATCATTCTGCTTTCACAGCCAGCCTCGTCTCCCTCCTGCTGCTGCAAAAGCGAGGGAGAACTTTCGCGTCGTCTGTCCTAGTTCTATGGGCTCAAAGTCATGCCTCGTGCTTGCATTTCGATTTAGGACACGGTTAAACATTTTCCTTTTGTGGGGGGAGTGGGGGTTTGGGGTCGGGGGCACACGGACTTTTTTTTAGCATGATCTTGATCACATATGCTACCAGCCAACGCAGCATGCTTGCTGTCACGAAAATAAAAATAAATCGAAAGTTTAATTTCTAAATATGGAACGACCAACACATCATATTTACCTCTCGCTCTGTTGTATTTTTGTTTTTATGCTCATCACTATTATTTTAGGTCACTATTGTTAAAACTGAAGTGTAAATAGCTAGTTGTCAAATGTGCTGCTCTGAAATAAAAACAATACTACATTTTGATATTCGACAGTTTAATTGCAAATCAGTATTAAGATGATCGTATTGAATTTTTGCACTGGTATTAACAAATAAAATAATCCGGTCAGCTCCCGTCGCCCCCTCATCTCAGATTGTCAAATGCTGACGAGAAATAATTGTTTGCTCTTTACGATGTTGCCTTTCTACTCTCATTAGTCTGTTAAGAAAAATGTAGACATATTGCGACATCTCCCGTGTCCGCGTGCGTTGTTTTTGAGTAGCACATGATTGACGGATGGACATAATTTGTCAAATCAACACCCGACACGCTGACACGAAAAAAATAAAAAATAAAACAGTCGGAAAAAATTGACATGTATATACAGTTTCATTGCAAATCAGTATTATGGTGATAATACTAAATATTTTTTCTGTGCGCATGAGGTAAATAACGCTGCCATGAAGCCTCCATATAGTGACAGTTCTCTGCCCCCTTCACTGCCGTGAGTGCCGTCACGCGACCGCAGCTCACTTTTGCTTGCCTCGTAGCTACCCGTGTTTTTTTATTTATTTATTTTTAGCTACCCGTGTTTTAACTACTGCAAATTTGATAGTATTTTGTCAGTCATAGGTAGTCCCGAGTCAGTTGAGAAAAGTAGTACACTAAACCATGCTCGCTAGATTTGTGTGGTGTTTTGTCTGTTTGAGCAGCATTTGATAGGCTCCACGTTAACAAATATGTGACAAAGTCATTTCCTTTCATTTTATGACTCGTTCGCCGCATAGTAATTACTGGAAAGTCAAGTTAGCAGCAAGCTAGGTCAGGCACCGGAGGACCGATTCACTGAACGGGAAGTGACAAAACTGAGTCTTTCCCCCCTGCCTGCACGCTGGCTGCTTATTGGCCACACGTGGAAATGAGTGACAGACGCCTTGATTCTGTTTCCGCTCCCTCCCCTGCCCGCGATGAGGCTGGCGTCTGATTGGTCGTGTGCGATGTCAGAAGACGCTGCCGCTTGCTCAACGCCCTCCCACGCAGCGAACAAGCGCCACCAACTTCATAGAACGAATCAGTGCAGATGGTGATTAGTTCGGTCTCGTTCACCCAAACAATTCGTTCAAAAAGAACGAATCGTTCGCGACCGATACAACACTATCTCACCATTGCCGGGGGCTAGGCTGCTGTTACCCGACGTGGCCGTTGCAGCCAGACTGCTGCCTGCGAAAATATTTGTCAACTTAAGACATTTTAATGCTTTGCTCTCCTGTTTCTTTGTTTTTTTTCTCCCTAACCTAAGTTCTCCGAGCCACCCTTTTTTTCTTACTTTTGCCACCACCATCCATATTGTGCATTACCGCTCGTCGTTAGTTTGCTCCTACAAAGAACCAATGAAGGGTACTTTGTGTTTTCTTCGTTCTTCTATCAGACTGGCGATGAACAGCCAGGCGCATTGCTGCCACCTGTCGGATTGGATGCGAGATGTAGATAATGAGAGGCTAGGGGGGATAAAAACAGTGATGTATAATGAATGGTGGCCGCCGGCCGTCCAGGGCACCAGCCGTTCTGTGATCCTCCAGAACCCACAGATTACCAGTCCGCCCCTGGACAGGAGCGCGTCAACAACACCGGCGCGCCATAGATGGTCCACAGTCACTCGGAGCACTGACGCAGCCGGCATACGTTGAACAATAGGATATAATGGGAAAGATTGGCTCCGGCGCTAGTTTTTGCCAGACCTGGAAGGAAGATGCATTTTGCGCAGTTGGTAACGAACTTTTAACAGCACGTCAGCCGCACGCGCGCACACACGTGCACGCGAGGCGATAAATCGCAGCGGAAAAATTACCGCCTTCATTTTAATTTATCGCGCGATAAATGGAATTATTGCATATTGCGACAGGCTTACTTATGGGTAAAAGATATCTGGAGATTTTGTTATGGAGGCGTCAGATCTGTTCAGGTTGAGCACTGGCCTGGATGGATGAATGCTGATGGTCATTGAAGACCGCAAAGACATTACACAGTATAGAGTAATTCTGCAAGAATATAAAAGTTTATGCGGCAGAAAAGACAACATGCAAAATCCGCAAAATTTCAAAAGGAGTGATTGGAATAGTCGACACAAGCTATCATCGTTGCAGCTCAGCTTTCCACATTATTAACAAATTGTTTCATCTTGCCTTCTCTTTAAGAAAGTTAAAATTTCTGATATGATTTTAGTCACATAACATCCAGCAAGTAGGCGGAATTATTACAGAAAGTCAATTTTTTTTTTCAAGAACAAAAGCTTTGTTTTTCCAGAGTAAAATGTGCGAAAGAAAAAGGGAATGTTGGAAATTCACAACACAAAACCTAAAACACAACTAAAATGAGACTACTGAAAAATACGACTTTTTTTTAATCACAGAAAAACAGAATTCACGTGGTTGTTTTTCTTGAAATATTATGACATTTATCGCTTCATGAATTTACAAATATAACCCAAACCCAAATATAAAGTAGGGCTGTCAAACGATTACATTTTTTAATCAAGTTAATCACAGCTTAAAAATTAATTAATCGTAATTAATCGCAATTCAAACCATCTATAAAATATGCCATATTTTTCTGTAAATTATAGTTGGAATGGAAAGATAAGACAGAAGACGGATATATGCATTCATCATACTGTACATCAGTACTGTATTTGTTTGTTATAACAATAAATCAACAAGATGGCATTAACATTATTAACATTCTGTTAAAGCGATCCATGGATAGGAAGACTTGTAGTTCTTAAAAGATAAATATTAGTACAAGTTATAGAAATTTTATATTAAAACTCCTCTTAATGGTGTCGTATAAGTTTGTAAAATTTTCAATCAAGAAATAAACTAGTAGCTCGCCATGGTTGATGTCAATAATTACACAATACTCATGGGTGCTGAAACCCATAAAATCAGTCGCACCCAAGCACCAGCAGAGGGCGACAAAACGCCAAAAAACACAAGTAACAATGTGGAAATGACACAGTGCTGTCATTTTCATCTGTTTGAGCGGGGCATGTACGTTAAATGCGTCAAATATTATACTTTTTTAATATTAATTTAAAAAGTAATTATGGCCCGTTAACGCGATAATTTTGAAAGCCCTAATATAAAGACATTACAGTGAGGGGAATCCATGGTAAACATGGTCAATCGCTAAGTATATTCACAATGTTTTATGTGTTAGTTTACTAGCGCACTAAAAGCTAAATTACTGAGCCTAGCTCTGTATTTGTGATATGTGACGTAATGTAATTAATAAGGCAGCCATTCCTTCCCTGCTGCTGTGTGTCTCTTCTGTCACATTCTCTGTGTTTACTCCCTAATACCCTTCCGAATATCAAAATGGTTTTACACACGCTAAGGATTTTAGGCAATGCAACAGGAAATGGTAATCCCTGTGGAAGGGATTTTTTTTTTTTTTTCCCCGAGTTAATCATTCTCATGGATGGATCCTAACAAATAGAGCCGTTCTGTGCTGGGTGATGCATTTAGATAAACAGCACAAACCCAAGGTAAACACGACTCAAGGTTGTTAATCTGTAACTCCCTCTTTTTTTGTAGATTGTAAATATTGTGTATGCTTTCTTGCTCTAATGCTTTAAATGCAAGCTAAACTACAACTGTCACTGCAGTTTAGTGTTATATAGCTCAGCCCAATGGACTCACCTGCCACACATACGCGGTGCACACGAAATGATCCAATTAGTTGCACATCAAAAGGCTGTGGTGAGGCTCTGTTGCTGCTTAATTCTAATGGGAAATTTCATTATGAACTTCATTTTCTTGTGAATTTTATGATACTTCAGTGGTGGTTATAGCTTAATAGCATCATTTGTTTGTTTGCTGCAATCATTTTTTTAACGTTTTGGAAAATCCATTAATCTTTTATTGGGCAAGTGACTATTTTTGATCATTAAAAAAAAACCTTGATTTAAACCTGGCTTCAACATATGTGTCCAACACATGTTGGGTCATTTGGGCCGCAATTTTCAGTCAAAGTGGATAAGATGTCTGTCTATGTCAATGACAACCAATTAATTAAAAATATTAACACAAAATGTATTCACACACAACTTGACAGAAAGGGAGAGGTGCTAATGTTGGTAAGAGCCACAAGTTCTGCTGCTGGTGAGGATTGTCCTGCCCAGATTGTATCTCCATGGTTACTGTGGGCTGAGAAGCACTCAATCCTATCTAGCATACAAAAACAATAACATGAACATTCTTTTTCTCAACAGCGCTCACACAGTTGAAACAGCAATAAAGCAGTGCCGAGTGTTGTCTACCTTGTGTTTTATCCAGTGGGCGCTCCCACTAGAGGGCCATAGCATCGTACAAGTCCAGAGGGGCAGGGAACTGGATATTTGACAGGTCAGGAGGAGAATTGCCAGTGTTGTGAGCAACTGTTTGGAAATGTTGCTCCGGTACGGAAATTTACTGCATTGAAATCCAGAGCCACCGTCAATTTAAAGATGAAAGAATTTACAATATATCCGACTGGAGACAAAAAATGTGTTGGTAGTACACTGCCTCTAAAATTACACTCATGTGAAAAAATAAGAACACCCCATTAGATATGCAGTTCTTTATTAAGAAATGTTCACATATCAATGTCTGATCTTGTTTTTCTTTATCTCTGGAAAAGAAAGTGATTTAATTGCAGGTAAACAACAAAAATTATCATTGTTCTACTCATTAAACCAGATATATCAAGAAAAATACGTATTCTAATTGAAGAAACAGGTAGGCCACCCTACCACCTAATAGCTAGTGTTAGCCCTATGGCTGAAATAACTTTAGTGAGACGCTTTTTGTAGCCATCTACCAGTCTGACTTCAGTCTGGGTTAGTCAGCTAAGTTAGTCCCACTCCTCAAAACAGTATACTTTCAGATGTGAGATGTTTGAGGGGTTTCTTGCATGTGCAGCCCGTTTCAAGGCACCCCACAGCATCTCATTGGGATTACGATCTGGGCTTTAAGTCGGCCATTCCAGGACTCTCCATTTCTTCCTTTTCAGCCAGTCCTCGGTGGATTTACTTGTATGTTATGGGTCATTGTCATGTTGCAGGGTCCAGTTTTGCTTCAGCTTAAATTTTTTTCACAGCTGATCTCACATGTTGCTCAAGCACCCTCTGATACACAATAGAATTCATGGTGGATTCTATGATGGTGAGCTGGCCAGGTCCTGCTGCAGCAAAGCATTCACAAACCATGACACTTCCACCTCCATGCTTCACAGCTGGTATGAGGTTCTTTTCCTGAAATGCTGTATTGGGTTTGCGGCAAACATGTCCTCTATTCTGGCGTCCAAATAATTAAATTTTAGATTCATCTGTCCAAAGAACATTATTCCAGAAGTTCTGGTCTTTGTCTACATTCACTCTGGCAAACTTCAGTCTGGCCTTCATGTTCTTCTTGGAGAACAAAGGTTTCTTCCTTGCACACCTCCCATGAACGTTAAACTTGTGAAATCTCTTTCTGATTGTAGAGGCTTGCACTTTTACTCCAACAGTTGCAACAGCCTGCTGTAGGTCCCGTGATGACATTTTAGGAGATTTGGAGACTTCATTTAGCATCTTGTGGTCTGCTCTCGAGGTGAGCTTGCTTGGACGGCCAGACCTGGGCATGTTGGCAGTTGTTTTGAATGTCCTCCACTTGTAGACTTTTTTCCGGACAATGGAATGACTGATTTTATATTCATTTGAGATCTTTTGAAATCCCTTACCAGACTCATGAGCGTCTACAATCTTCTTTCTGAAGGCCTCAGATGTGTTTTTTCTCACTTCAACAGTCAGTGGCGCACCAAACTAAAAGTGAGGTTTAAATAAGGCAAGCCTCCTACAAAACACTGGGTAATGGTGTTCTTATCATGTGCACCTGATGTGATGCACCTGTGTGTGGATTTAGCCATTTCACCTGGGATTGAATGTGGGGGTGTCCTAATTTATTCCTCAACAGAAATTGCTTCTTTTTTTTTTTTTCTTTTGATTCCATTTTACATTTTACAGTTTTTTTTTTTCAGTTTTAATTGTTTAGTTCTATTAGAAGAACTGTAGTCCTCTTGGAATGATGCAATCAAAACACGGCGAGAAGCAACATTGCTTCTCGTCCCGCGTCACATCGAGTACAATGCATGTGAGCCCGTGTATGAGTAGTTTGGAGTTTAATCGAGCGAGCAGTAACAAATAAAGTAGTATTTGAATGCATACATCATAGACTTCATAATGATACCGACAGGACACGGGGCCGATTAATAGGGGGCCTGCATTGTTGGTTTGGCCGTCAAAGCTGACTGACAATTCTTAATAGATACGGACGTAAAACAGTCTAGATTCTTGGTTAAAAGCGAAAACAAGAACGTGCCGTTAGCATTTATTTTACATGAATATGTCGAAGCACGATGCTAGTCTATCAATCAATGTGGTGGCCGCCCTATGGAAACAGAGCTTTTCCAGTGAAAATTCTTGTGAAGAAAAGCTTAAATCCCTGAATTCTTTATAGATATGGACGTAAAACTCTCGATTCTTGGTTAAAAGCAAAAAAAACCAAAAACGTGCAGTTAGCATTTATTTTATGTCATTATGTCGAAGTACGATGCTCGTCTGTCAGTCAATGTGGCGGCCGCCAAATGTAAACAGAGCTTTTCCGGAGAAAATTCTTGTGAATAAATGCTTAAATCCCTGAATTCTGAAAGATATGGATGCAAAACAGTCTCAATTCTTGGTTAGAATTTATTCCTCAACAGAAATTGTTTTTTATTTTTTATTTTTTTATTCCATTTAACAGAAAAATCTTTTTTTTTTTTTTTCAATTTTAATTATTTAGTTCTATTACTTGAATCTCTCAAGATTGTTAAAATTGATATTAAATATCCATATGGCCAAAATATGTTAGAAAACACACAGGCTTCCATAGGGTGTCCTAATTTTTTTCACATGACTGTACCTCTCTACAGTACTTATGAAATTACGTTTTGATATTTTGTAGTTTTGCAACAATTTCACATTTTCAATTTGTTAGTTTTTGTGTTGGTTCCCTCCTAGTGTGTCCCTGTGATTGCCCATTGATTTCATCTGTTGTGCCTGCTCCTAGTGTATCCGCCAACCTGCATCCTTCTGTGTCACCCATCTGTTCCTCGTTGTCTCGTTACCCCTTGTCTCTGTGTGTATATAAGCTCCCAGTTTCTTTTCACTCCTTGTTGCGTCATTGTGAATGTCAATTTCAAGTCCTGTCCAAGCCCTCGTGTACCAGTTCCTTCGATTAAGTAAGTTTTGTTTGAACATTGCGTTTTTGATCCCCAGTCCTTTTGGTTGTACTTTGTGTTTTTGTTAGTAATTATTAAAACGTTTTTTGAGTTCACCGCCACCTGCCTTGCTGCGTTTTTTGTTTCACTGCAATTGGGTCCACACCACCTGCCTGCCCGCGTTTCCTGACACAATTATTGAAATCATATCCTATTCATTTCCAATGGAACAACCGACATCAGACTTTCACATCATTCCTGTTCATGTCACATTCGATTCCCACATTCACATTTGAACATACAAAACATAAAATATTTGCACATTTCTGAGCATAGATTGACCATTTTGACCCCTGGAAAAATCAATGAAATCCCACAGACACATTCAACATCACACATTCATACCGTTCCTATTTGTCACATTGGATTTACACATTTTCATTTAAACATGTTCACAAACAAGAGCGTAGGTTTGCATAGGGATGGTAGGGACATAACACTACCAACTTTTCAGGATGCTCAAACAGTCCACACCAACTAATCAACCTTATTTGCATGACATAATGTTGGTAATTTCGATCGTCTGTCACACCGTGGTGAGGTTTGTCGCGTCATGGTCATTTCCTGCTTTATTTTGTAAGTCTTTCCCTCCATGTTTCAGAGCACTTGCCCTTCCTCATGTCCTCCCTAATCACTAATAGGTTCCACCTGTTCCCATTACCTTCTGTGTGTATATATAGTCGCTCTCCCCTTTGTTTTGTGCCAGAGTGTCTTCGTCCGCTGACGTGTCACCCCAGCCTGCTTTAGTCCACAGCCAAAGTCACCACGTGAATCAAGTCCTGAAGTATTTAGTAAGGCTTTTGAGTTTGTTTGCTATTTTGTTTTGATGGTACAGTATTTTTGCCTTCCTTATGAAGTGAATTTTTGTTGGAGAACCTGCTTTCTGATTGCGAACATTCTGTAAGCATTTCTTAGTTTGTTTGGTACTTTGTGTTTTTGATAACGTTTTTGCCTTCCTTGATGAAGTGAATTTGTGTTGAAGAACCTGCCTTGTTTGTTTTCACCTTAAGAGAGACTGTTAAATAAATCCTTTTGTTAACCAAGATAACTCTGCATTTGGGTCCTCCTTTGAGTCCAGTTCTGACATCGTCTTCCCATTTTTTAAGGATAAAATTTACCCTACCATTATTAAGTGAATTATTTTCATTATGTTCAGACTTACATTTACCCTTTTTCACTTGCTGAATGTGCCGGTCCATTTTTTTTCTCTCCCTCAAATGCACGTTTGATTGGCTGATGACTTAACACACACACACACACACTCTCACAGCCCCCCAAAAAACGCAACATGTTGACAACATTCCAATTTCTCCGCACCTTTCCGAGAGAAGGGATGTTCGAAGGTTTTTCAGCTAGCAGCAGCCACTGTAAGTAATGTATAAAGACGTCAATGTTGTGGAGTTGGGGAACACACCACTAATTCTGCTACTGAAAATCCGACCTGCATCAGAATTACCTTAACTTAAACTGTGAATTTGCTAACTTACAAAACTCAAGTAGGAAGCTGCTTAGAGTAGTGTCCTGCTGTATGTGTTTTCTACTGTTAACTTTATGTAAATTGTGAGAAATTTGGTGAACCGAGGTTTAGCTTTTTCACACCAATTTTGATTTTTATTTTATAAAATATCAATATGCCCGTAGTTAGCTGGGATAGGCTCCAGCACCTCCGCGACCCTCGTGAGGAAAAGCGGCATGGAAAATGAATGAATGAATGAAAATATCAATATATCAGTATATTATGTTGTCTTAAAGCGGCCCAATTTTTAGTTGAGTTTGGCTGTGCTTGTCGACACAGGCAGTAGTGTTTTACCTGAAGGAAGACTCCATTTGTATTTATTAATCCAGACATTTATTCTGGAAGTTTTTAAATGTTTCTTTGGTAGTTTTTGAAAACAAAAGTTTGAACCAATGCACATGAAACTTACTATAAGTCAATACATTATTATTAATGTCCCGTCCCCAGAAAAAATGTACATTCAGGTTATGCTGTTATATCGTCCCTACCAATGTTGAGGCCAAACCTACGCCCTTGTTCACAAAGTATTTCACTTTTCTGACTAAAAGCATAACATCTGTTACAGGATTTTCACAAGGCCCGACTCGGTATATAATAACTATTTTACTTAATGAAAGTGGTTAATTTTTCCTCTGGTATCCCCATCAACATAAATATACACTCTACATGTGCTTCTGGTAAGTTTACTTATTTAAAAAGCTGTCACAATTTTGATGTCCACATTAGCTGCCGTGCAGGGACTTTCTTATTTAACTTTTGATGTTGACGTTATTATATGGCAGAAAACACAGGACTGAAAAAGCAGTTTCTGCTCTTGCACTCCTCTTTAAAAGAAACTGCTTTATTTTAAGCCAAAACAACTGTTGTGTTTGATAGAACATTATGTCTATATGCTGCCATAGCAGATTCATGGCACATTATGCCCACAAACTATTTTTAATTTGCCCATTTTACCCTGGAAAACCACGTTTACAGACATCGCGCAACCGTTTTTGTTTCAACCCAGCCATGAAAACAAGGTAAGTAATTATATTTATATTATTCAAAATGTCTGATTTTTGCTTATTCATTAATTGATGTATAATATTTTGTTAAAAAAAAAAAAAAAAAAAAGACTTTTAAAAATTATTCACTTGCATATTTTAAACTTTTAAACAAATTACGTCACAATGAAAAAAATGGCGTCTGTAAAAAAGTCTTGGATATCTACCTCATAACTAGCGCTAAATTGCATTTTTTTTTTGTTACTGTTGCATTTTCCCCGATATGTTAGATGATAATCGATCCAAACAAAGAAAAATTGAAGAAAAAAAACATTTAAAAGGGTAAATATATGAAAAAGAAAATCTCGACCACTCCTTGATGTCTGCGATTTCTGCATCTCGACCCTTGTTATATTACCATGTTTCACCCATAAAATCCCCCAAAAAATCCAGCTGTGGCCATTCACAGCTGTGTCTTGCCACTGTGATACATGCTACATGGAGTTTTTGGATCGAAACAAGTATGCAATAACATCTCGTTAAAGTCATGGCGTCTGTAATTCTGCTCTCACGTGCTCTCACCTCTATATAGGGTTTTGCTGTTTAAAAACCTTTTTTTTTTAAATGCCCTCCTGTCCATAATTTTTCTTCCCCCAGAAAATTGAGATTTTAAGCTTTCCAATGATGTATCACACATACATATCGGACAATTTTGAAATTTGGCAAAATTGGGTGTCTCAGAGCGGAACTTCAAGTCACCTCAGTGTTTTCCACCATATATATTGTATCTGGTATTGATTTACTTCCTTTGAAAACATTTTTTCTTTGCAAAACAAACAGAATAAACATTGTCTTTAAAATCTCACCAGGATTAGAAAATACATAAATACCATGTGGCTGGGCCGAGTGTCCTCTTATTTTGGAAATCAACATATGGTCACCTTTATTACCTATCCTACTTTCAATGCGGGGAGAATTTGATTCTAAAATAACTTTGGCAAAAATTTTGTTCAATGGCAAAGTGTAGGAGAGAAAGTTATTCATGAGATACTGACAAATATACAGTTACTGACATAGGCCTACTTGCTCCTGCCTGGTCTTTGTGATTGCTCATTAATTTCACTTTGTGCCATGTCTGCTCCTTGAAACTTTGCCTTTTGGTCACGCTTCATTATTTTCGTAAATTGGGACTTTTTGTCATCTTGATTTTGAGGTTAGATATTACGAAGTAGGTGTAACCAGAATGTGGACCGCTTGTTTGGAGTGTTACCAACAGCAGGGGGGGTAAACGTCCAACTCACATCTGAGCTAATCCTGTGGATCAGTGAAGCAAATCCAAGGTTGGGGATTGCCTTTCACCCACTGCAAGAGTGTAGCCTTGCATAGGAACTGTAAGGACATAACACTACCAACTTTTCAGAATGCTCATGTTGTCTCTACCAACTTTTAAGCAACCTTATTGCATTATATAATGAGTTCAGTTATTTAAGTAATTTGGATTGTCTTCCAACATGCTGTAAGGATAGAATTGACCCTACCATTATTAAGTGAATTATTTTCATTATGTTCAGACTTGCATTTACCCCTTTTCACTTGCTGAATGTGCCAATCCATTCCCCCCCCCCCCCTCAAACGCACGTTTGATTGGCTGATGACTCGCATTTATTTCAAATGTATTTATTTATTTTCTACATTATTCATTTAAAATATTTTTATTTGCAACCTATGCAGATATTTTTTCAGATAATCACACATTAATCATAATCAAGGTAAAATTTGTTGTTGTTGTTGTTGTTGAATTTAGCTTTGCTTGTGGACAAAAGCAGTACTGTTTTACCTGAAGGAAGGCTTCATTTTTATTTATTTTTGTTATACCGTAACTAAGAAGTTTTTTCATTTATGTTTAATTTATTTAGACACACAATGTTGAGTGGTCTTAAGACAAATGTTTATTATTATTATTATTATTATTTTTTGCATTCTTGGATAGTTAAGAAATTATTAACAAGTTTGTATTTATTGTGTATGTTAATATGATTTAGGTTCAAATGTTATCATTTAAATTTGCGAATACTGTAAAATCTAGACATTTATTCTGGAAGCTTTCAAAATGTTTCTTTTATAGTTTTTGGCTACAAGACTGAAAGTTTACCACCGAAAAGTATGAAGAACCGTAGTCCTCTTGGAATGATGCAATCAAAACATTGCGAGAAGCAACATTGCTTCTCGTCCCGCGTCACATTGAGTACAATGCATGTGAGCCCGTGTGTGAGTAGTTTGGTGTTTAATCAAGCAAGCAGTAACAAATAAAGTAGTATTCGAATGCATACATCATAGACTTCATAATGATATTGACGGGACACGGGGCCGATTAATAGGGGGCCTGCATTGTTGGTGTGGCCATCAAAGGTGACTGACAATTCTTAATAGATATGGACGTAAAACACTCTAGATTCTTGGTTAAAAGTGAAAACAAAAATGTACAGTTAGCATTTATTTTACATGAATATGTCAAAGCACGATGCTAGTCTGTCAATTAGTGTGGTGGCCGCCCTATGGAAACAGAGCTTTTCCGGTGAAAATTCTTGTGAAGAAAAGCTTAAATCCCTGAATTCTTTATAGATATGGACGTAAAACTTTCTCGATTCTTGGTTAAAAGCAAAAAAAAACCCAAAAACGTGCAGTTAGCATTTATTTTAAGCAATAATGTCGAAGTACGATGAGCGTCTGTCAGTCAATGTGGCGGCCGCCAAATGTAAACAGAGCTTTTCCGGTGAAAATTCTTGTGAATAAATGCTTAAATCCCTGAATTCTTAAAAGATATGGATGCAAAACAGTCTAGATTCTTGGTTAAAAGCAAAAAACAAAACGGGCAGTTAGCATTTATTTTACTAAATATGTCCAAGAATGATGCTAGTCTGTCAGCCAATGTGGCGGTCGCCACATGTAAACAGAGCTTTTCCGGTGAAAATTCTAGTGAATAAATGCTTAAATCCCAGAATTCAGAATAGATATGGACGTAAAACAGTCTCAATTCTTAGTTACATGCAAAAAAAAAAAAAAGTGCAGTTAGCATTTATTTTGTGTAAATATGTCAAAGAATGATGCAAGTCTGTTTGACAATGTGGCGGCAGCCTCACAACAAAAAGCTTTTTATGTTGAAAATTCTTGTGAAAAAATGAAAAATATAAAAATTACCTTGAATCCTCGAAGAAATACCTCCTGAGACAATCCTTCCTGTAGTGTATGCGGTACAGCTTTTGTACTTTTTCAACATAAATCTGGCGTTGGATCGCTGCATGTGTCACTGCGACCGACTGCGAATAACTGAAACGGAATAGCCCCCTACTTGAATGCGTGGCGCAGTGAAGATCGAATCTGACCTGTAAATATCATTATGAAGTCTATGCATACGTTTGCATTTCCTGTGGTTTAGTACAATCATTTTATGGGACGACCACTTCCTCTTTTTGTCGTCCAGATTGTTCAGCTGCTTCCCCGGCTCTCCTGCCCACAGCAGGGGAACGTGTCCGATGAGCTGTAACTTTCTCGCCGCCGGGCGGATTGCCGATCGGCGAGCACAATCGACAACCCCGCCAGCATGTGACATGATCCTGGGTAGTTTTGTGTGAGTTTTTTGCTTCGAAAGCCAGCTTACTGCTGTGTGTGCCTCATCATCTTCGTGCTTCTTGATTTTTCTATGGTTGTGTCCTAGTTTGAACGTTTTTGATTTTTGTGCTGTTTTGGTCTTTCTAATCAGATTTTTTTGTATTTTGTTATATTCGCATTTTCTGGTGTACTCCATTCGTTGTTCTTTGTTATACTTGCGTTTTTTTGCATGCTCCCACTGTTGTTTTCGTCAAAGATGACTATTACGAAAATATTTCGTCAACAAACAATTTTTTCATGACGATGACGAGACGATAACGTGCTAAAAACGTGTCTTTGGAGACTAAAACATAACGAAACGGATGCCAGTTTTCGTCTGACGAAACAACAACGAGACGAAAATGCGACATAGTTTCCATCACATGTTCAAAATATGTGACATTTTAAGTGTAGTTAACCTGCATCGTAGCAGAGTCTGGTTGTGTCATTCGTTTTAAATGCAGCTGCTCTCCAGTCTCCAGGCTTGCAGACACGGTGAGATTTGTTTCCTTATCTTTACGAGAAAGAATATGCAATTTTACTTGAGCCTTTAAGGTCTGTGCTGAGTGATCGTTACACACTAAATATAACTCTTAGCTTTATCATAGTATTCGTGTTGACGTTAGCATTATGCTAATGCTAATGGCAAGTGTCGTCTTAAACTCTCGGGCTACTTTTTGTTTTTTACATACAGTTCGTGGCGTCCAGGTGGGTATAATTAATTGCTTTTTTACTGCCGAGTGTGTAATACCTCCAAGTTGGCGTTGTCCTGGTAGATGCTACAATATGTGCTTGTCTGCCAATGTTCATTTGAAATAGTTGGAAACCTTTACTTTTGGAGTAATTTCTTTCTTTTTTTTTTTTTTTTTTTTTACAGAGAACATTTTTAGTAAACACCGACTAAAACTAGTCGAAATTAGTCTTGAGTTATCGTCAACAAAAACTAGACGAAGATACACACATTTTGAGATGACAAAAATATGACTAAGACTAATAACTATTATCATCCAGAAGCCTAAGACTACAACGAAAATTAAAAGGGCTTCCAAAAACAACACTGGTGCTCCCTCAGTTGTACTTTGTTATACTCGCATTTTGGTGTGCTCCCTTTATTATACTTATTAAATACAAACGTTCACTATTCATACCAGTCAAGTTGTATGGTTTCGACGTAATTTGTACAAGTGAGGACTGATTTTTAAATGTGTACGCCGTACGTTCAAAATCTGTACGTTTTTCGTGCATTCCGTTTTTTTTTCTCCGTTCGGATTTTGTCACTGTTTCGGCAACGAGACAATGCGAGTTACTATGCGTTACTACGTTTGTTGAATGATGCGAAAAGTCAGAGACACGGAGAGCGAAGTGTTTGTTGTGACGCTGTTGCAAACGCGATGCTAGGCTAGGTGGCTCCAATATTTCCTGACTGTAGCCGACAGCCTACAATCTACGCCTAGATATCTCATGCATATAGAGCTACTTGCGAAATGACAGACTCGGTGGCGTTAGTTATCAGGCACCATTTTAGAGCAGTACATTTCTCAGAAAGGCTCTGTTGTAGTGAACCTTCCTAGCGAACCTAAGTAACTTTTTATCTAAAATACTCCTAAACTTGAATCTATCTTTAAATGATGAAACAGTTTTAAAACTTTCACGTCGAAATAATAAATAAATGACTTCCAAACATAGTAAAAGTTATTATGTTTTTTGTTTTGTATTTTTTAGTAAAAGGGAGGGGGGCATGAAAGGTAACACCAGATACTTTGCCAAGTAACTAATTACTCTTACATTCAGGTAACTGAGATACTAACTAAATTAGTTTTTTGGGAGAAGTAATTTGTCATTTAATAATTACTTTTTAAAAGTAAGTTTAACAGCACTGGTCATAAAGATGAAGTCTGCAGAATGAAAAGTGATGAAAGCGGAGATTTTATTCAGCCAATTTGTTGCCAAACACAATTTGCCTGCAACTATTGCTGATAACTTCTCAGAATTAGCAAAAGACATTTTTGAAATCATTGTATCGGTAAGTTAGTTTTATCAATTGACCTTTTTAATTTATAATTGGACACAGTAACGAACTACCTTCAAGTCAAACTGAATTGCGAGCTGAAGTGCTATGAAGTGCAGCCATCAAGACATGATAGAAATTGCCAAAAGTGCTACATACAATTAGTGCTGCAATGATTAATCGATTAACTCGAGTATTTGTTTAGAAAAAAATATTCGAATTTTGTTGCTTCGAGTATTGGTTTAATTAAAGTGGCGTTGTATTGCTTTATTTTGAAAGTGTTTACATGTAGTTTTATTGATTTGGGTGGCAACAATGAATATGATATAACTAATTTCTCATGGCTGAAACCAGCTGCTCCCTGTTAAGACCAACATTAGCCAAGTTTTTGTTTGAGCTAATGTTTTTTAATGCATTCATGATTTAGTTTATTGGTATATTTAACAGTTTTTTGTGGGAATATGTGTCTGAGCCATTTGTTAAGAGCATTGTTAAAAAAAAAATTTAAAAAAACTTTAGCATTTTATAGCATTTAAGCTAGCGTACTTTTTCTGTGTAAGTTAGCCAATTGTTCTTTTGTTGTACATAGATCCTCATTTAAAAAAAATGTCTACACCGTTTTAGGCTCAGCTCGGGTATTTTAATTTTTCATGTTCCTTATCAGATTGCTCGATTATTCGAACTAACTAGTCCATCGATTAATCGACTAGTAAAATATTCGATAGCTGCAGCCCTACATACAATTATAACAAAAGTCACTTCTAATTTTAGTAATCATGATGTAGCTGTAGATATTGATTGTTCTTTGATTGCTCCAGGTTATAGACCCTACCCACGTGACGTCACAAATCCGCTCTCCTGAATGGTACCGCCCAATTGTCCGTAAAAACATAGTGTTAACCTGTTACGGCTACGTACATTCCTCCTATTTACGGCGTGTTTTTCTGCTCCTTAACATTAATAATCAAAATGGTGAAGGCGTGTGTGGCTGTTGGTTGCACTAACAGAGAAGATGGAAGGAGAGACTTGAAGTTTTACCGTATTCCGAGGGATCCAAAGAGGAGAGCGAAATGGACGGCTGCAATTCGACGTGAAAACTGGGCACCAAAAAAATCACCACAGACTATGTAGTAGTCATTTTATATCCGGTAAGATGCATTTAAGATATATTAGAGGGTTTTGGGCTGACAAATAACCACAATTAAGATCATTGCTAGGCTAATCGCCGACAACATACACGTATGTATGTAGTGAGAGTGCTATCGCTAAACCATATAAACATTAAAAACGACATGAAATACATTAGACTTGACAGTGGATGTTAGCAATAACAAAAGATTTTGAATTGAAAATTACGTAACTCACCTTTCCAAGCACAAGATAGATTCCTGCCGAATTTTCGTGGACGAGGACCTGTTTCACCCAACCAGCAACGAAGTATTTATAAGCCTCCAAGCTCTTGAAGTTTTTCAAATTTTCGTGAGAATAGGCTGATTTTGTGTGGACGAGATAATTGTAAATATCAGCGTAGCAGATGTCAGGCAGACAGGGCGAAGACAGTGGGTCGAAAAACATCGATTTGGGCATCAAATATGGATCTGGCGACTGTATAGAACGAAGCTTTTCCACATAACGCCTTTTATGCAACACATCCAGTGAGTTTACGGGATCAGAAAGCACCGGGTCTTCCATGAAATGCATTTTAAATTCCTCGATCAATTGAAACCAATGCTAATACAGAGACAAAATGACGGACAAGTGGGCGGAACCATACAGCGAGCACATGGTTTTGTGACGTCGGTGGGTAGGGTCTATATATTACAATATTACCAATAAATTCATATTATTTTAAAAATTGAGTTTTTTTTTTAATTTTTTATATTGCACGCTAAATACAACGTTGTAAGATTAATCACCAATTTGTAAGGACATACGTCACTATTTGTAAGATTGCCAACAGCGTCGGGTTGACAGGTATGACTATTCCTGGTATCTGATTGGGATTCACATCAACTGCTTGCCGTTCATAACAGAAATGCTCACTGCTGCCGGGAACACACCCTCCTAAGGGGTTTCAATCGGCACCTTTCAAACAAAATTTCTCAAACCTCAGGGGTTATTCGGCCTTTCGGTTTTCAGTTTTTCAGCCAAGTGTTTCCAATATTCGTTTTTTTGGTTTCGGCCAAGAATTTGACCAAGTTTATAAGTCAATATACATTTATTTTGCATTGATCATTTAGCCTATCAATTAATTAGGTTCATATTCGTGAGAAATGTAGCCCTGACCCCCATTCACCCAATCTGTTTAGTCTTATCAATGTCCCATCCCCAGCAAAAAGTGTACATGCAGCTTAGTTATATCGTCCCTGCCAATGTTGAGACCAAACCTACGCCTTTGCACTCAGGCAACCATCCCTTTGAAGTATTCACCCATTTTTTTCTGTCTGTGAAAAGACTTGTAAAAAATTATTCTATCTTTTAAGCTTTAGGTATTAGAATGCCTAATAATATAAAGTACTGGTACACTAATGTAGTGATAAACTTGATAAATGTCCCATAAGTGCAGGGCTGTGACATTATATTGAATGATAAGACGTTTTCATAAAGAGGCATTACAGGAAATGTGATTATAGCTTCTTCCTCTTCTTCTTCTTCTTCATCCTCCACTTTCATGATATCCGAAAAGAGGAACCACTCTTTTGTAAGTGCGATAGCTTGAAGACATACTGCATGACTTTTGTCACATATCTTGTCTTAGGGGTCCTAAACGGTAAGATGGCTCTTTATTTTCACTGAATTAAACCAAGAAAGCAAGTCTTAAACTTCCTGTAGCCGATGTCCTTCCAATATAGCAATTACAGAATGTATTTAACTATTTAATGGATCATGTTGTAAAAGTAAATGCGGTTTCAGGAAGTGAACTTTTTCTTTTTGGTAACCTTAATACGAATGAGAAGAAGGGACTTAGGGAGTGCAAAAGTTGAGTTGAAATTAAGTCTAAGTAGTATGAAGATTTGATAAGACAAGAAAAAAGAAAGCCTATTTTACCTTTAGAGTGTCCTGGTTTATTTATGATGTTAAAAGTTTGGCGTGGTTAGTTTTGAGAAATCAAATCGTTTACCTGTAGAAAGGTTATGGATTTAACAGTACAACCCAAATCACAGTTCGGTACATACTTGACATACTTTTTTGTTTTTGTTAATGGTTCAGTACAGAGTGAGTACAATAAAAATAAAGTGCACCAGATGTAGCTGCATCATATGTTTGTGTCATATCTGTTACTCTTAAAATCTGGACCTAATTTTTAACTCATTCACTGTCAGTTGTTTTGAGGAACATCCCACAGAGTATTTTTTTCTATTATGTATGTTTATGCTGAATCTATCGAATAAAAGAAGAAACTCTCTTTATCCGGCGGGGGGCCCTGCCCTGGGCTTGGTGGGCCGCTGGGGGTCCCGTGGCGTGCCGGTTAGGGGGCTGCAGCTGTGGCTCGTGGGCCAGATGGGCGGACGGGGGTGGAGGTGGGCGTGCGGCTGGATGTGATAGGGCGCGCTCGGGTGGGGGGTCCCGGTGCCGAGATTGGCGATGGGGCGGCGTAGGGTCGGTCGCCAACGGGCTTACACTCACAAGAGATTCACACGATTACTGGGTTCTAGATCACAAAGCTGATTTGTGTACACTCTACCCCTTTCAGTCACTTAGCTTATAGACTCCCCCGTCCCCTTCTTTCCCTGGTCAACAGGCCCCCCAAATGGTGTCAGCTGAAAATACATCTAGCTGACGATAGCACCAACATATTAGTAGTTAGTGTAGACGTTCACTGTATTTCTCGTTGTAGTTTGTGTTTCTTTTCTTTCTTCTCTTGTGTTTCTTTTCTTCTGTTCCCCCGTAACCCCTTCCTGTTCGCTACTTTGTCATAATAAACGAGGTATGTTGAATGCTCACAATGGGAGTATGTCAGACTCTCAATGTGAAACATTAAAACTGTTCAGACCATCCGGACACTTAGACTTTCATTCTCCGTGTCAAACAGCTGAACAGGACATGTTTAAAAAAAAAAGGAAAAAAAAAAAAAAAACTCTCCTTCTTTCACTTAAAAAACATTTCAGTCTATCTATTTGTATTCTATCAAGTTAAAATTAGGTGTACAGTGGTACCTCGACATACAAAGTTAATTAGTTCCAGGACCTTGTTTGTAAGTCGAAATGGTTGTATGTCGAGCAGGATTTTCTCATAAAAATACATTATAATTCCATTAATGCGCTCCACAGCCCAAACATTTACACTGAATCCTCAATAAATACTGCTGGTACTATTGCAAATAGCAATTACGCATAGCAAAACAAATAAATTATGAATAAAAATCGGAATAATAATAGTAATGATAATAACAATACCTGTAATAATGTAAAGTATCAGGTTCTAATACGGCGGATGTGTTTTGCATGGTGTACCTGAACGCACCGCGTGGCAGGATAAGAGAGTTTTTACTTTCACTTTTGATGTTCTGTTCTCGGCGTCAGCTGCGGCGGAAAGTTGGCGTGTTGTGTTGCACATGTTCTGAAATAGATTATTAAAAACCTGATGAAGCTGGTGATTTCTTTGGCGATGTTACAATAATGATCATTGTGACCTTAATTTATAAAGACTGGTGAACGGATGTGGGAGCGTTAACTTTTTCCTTTTTTTTTCACCACCTGCACTAACATTCTTGGAACCCATATTGATTTCTCTCACAAGAAAATCCGCCGTGCGTCCGTTGTGCGGGATGTAGAAACAAATGGCGAGTCACATTTTACGTCGTATATCGTAAAAGATCGTGTGTCGAAGCGGTCGTACGTATGTCGAGGTACCACTGTATTTTGTCAAAATGCAGTCATTTCCCCACTAAACCTCTCATGTGGACTTTATTTTTTTTTTTACTTGCAGGTCATGCAGCCCAATAACACTTGTGTCTCTGGAGATGGCACCTCATGTCCAGCCCCTAATTCTCCCATAGGTCTTGCTGTGGGCCTAACGCTCTTTTTTGTGATGCTGGTTGCGATTGCCGTTACAATCGTGGTCAAATTCTGGAAGAAAAAATGGAATCTGCCTCTGTTAAGTCAAAGGAAAAGCCAAAAGGAGGCCGACGAGGCTACACCGCAGTGGGACCACGAGTACACTAGCATGGTCCGAACACAATCAACCGAGAATAACCCTATCTATGAAAACTTGAAAGGCCAGAAAAGCATCGCCAACCCTCAGAGCAGGTGCGCAATTCTTTTCTGACACAATTCTGTACATTCAAAGTGTGACACGTAAAAGTGAAAGATTGCCCCGAAATCAACCGAACGGAAACAGATGACAAAACAATGAATGCGATGTGATTTCCCCATTTGACTAACTTCTGTTTTAGAGAAAAAGCCTCCTCTGGACGTAATGTGATTTTAGCTTTAGTCAAAGCAGCTGATGACTCACTGCTGAAGCTTTATGAGCACAACTAGCGGAAGGGAAATCCTTACAAGTCATCAAATGTGCTTACATCGAAGTACTGATTCGGCTGGTTTTAATCAAGCAAAGTACACAATCTGAAATTAGCGTATCCAACCAAATTACGTAGTTTTGGAGTCATTGTGTTTGTTGAGGTTTTCAAACGTTAGAAATCTGATTTGTTTTGGACCTATTTGAGTTTCAATTTTTTTTGTCCACTCATTTTAAACTACACAATTATAGAGAGATAAAAACAGGAGACAAAGAGGAACAAGTTAAACTGCACAAGTTAGGCGACAAGAGAAAATGAAACAGACTGAAAATAACAAAGCCTAAAATACACAAGATCAGTCAACAAAAAAACGAAAATAGATATCATTACTGAGAATGGGGAAGTGACCCACAATTCTTAAACCCCCCCCCCCCCAAATAAAAAAAGTACAAATATTTTCGTGGGTACCGTAATTTACAGACTACAACCCCTAGCAAAAAGTATGGAATCACCAGTCTCGGACAAGCACTCACTCAGACATTTTATCATGTAGAACAAGCTCAGATAAAAAGCTTGAAAAAATAATGAATTCATTCAAAAGTGCAACTATTTAGCACTCAGAAACACTAAAAGAAATGAATAAAAAACATTGTGGTGGTCAGTAAATGTTACTTTTATAGTGCAGGGAAATACAGTGGCGCAAATAAGTATTTAGTCAACCATCAATTGTGCAAGTTCTCCTACTTGAAAAGATTAGAGAAGCCTGTATTTGTCAACATGGGAAAACCTCAACCACGAGAGACAGAATGTGGAAAAAAAACAGAAAATCACATTGTTTGATTTTTAAAGAATTTATTTGCAAATCATGGTAGAAAATAAGTATTTGGTCAATACCAAAAGTTCATCTCAATACTTTGTTATGTACCCTTTGTTGGCAATAATGGAGGCCAAACGTTTTCCGTAACTCTTTACTCTTCGGTTGGTGTAAAGAAATCAACTGTGGGAGCAATTATTAGAAAATGGAAGACCACCGATAGTCTCCCTCGATCTGGGGCTCCGTGCAGGATCTTACCCTGTGGTGTCAAAATGATAACAAGAATGGTGAGCAAAAATCCCAGAACCACACGGGGGGACCTAGTGAATGACCTACAGAGAGCTGGGACCACAGTAACAAAGGCTACGATCAGTAACACAATGCGCCGCCAGGGAATCAAATCCTGCACTGCCAGACGTGTCCCCCTGCGGAAGCCATTACACGTCTAGGCCTGTCTATGGTTCGCTAGAGAGCATTTGAATGATCCAGAAGAGGACTGGGAGAATGTGTTATGGTCAGATGAAACCAAAATAGAACTTTTTGGTAGAAACACAGGTTCTCGTGTTTGGAGGAGAAGGAATACTGAATTGCATCTGAAGAACATCATACCCACTGTGAAGCATGGGGGTGTAAACATCATGCTTTGGGGCTGTTTTTCTGCAAACGGATCAGGACGACTGATCTGTGTAAAGGAAAGAATGAATGGGGCCATGTATCGAGAGATTTTGAGTGAAAATCTCCTTCCATCAGCAAGGGCATTGAAGATGAGACGTGGTTGGGTCTTTCAGCATGACAATGATCCCAAACACACAGCCTGGGCAACAAAGGAGTGGCTTTGTAAGAAGCATTTGAAGGTCCTGGAGTGGCCTAGCCAGTCTCCAGATCTCAACCCCATAGAAAATCTTTGGAGGGAGTTGAAAGTCAGTGTTGCCCAACGACAGCCCCAAAACATCACTGCTCTAGAGGAGATCTGAATGGAGGAATGGGGCAAAATACCAGCAACAGTGTGTGAAAAGCTTGTGAAGAGTAACAGAAAACGTTTGGCCTCCTTTTTTGCCAACAAAGGGTACATAACTAAGTATTGAGATGAACTTTTGGTATTGACCAAATACTTATTTTCCACCATGATTTGCAAATAAATTCTTTAAAAATCAAACAATATGATTTTCTGTTTTTTTTTTTCCACATGCTGTCTCTCATGGTTGAGGTTTATCCATGTTGACAATTACAGGCCTCTCTAATATTTTCAAGTGGGAGAACTTGCACAATTAGTGGTTGACTAAATACTTATTTGCCCCACTGTATACATCGAATCACTCCATTCTGAGGAAAAAAATATGGAATCATGAGAAACGAACAAAGAAATAAAAATCAAAACACATCTCTAGTAATTAGCACCACCTCTGGCTTTTATGACAGCTTGCAGTCACTGAGGCATGGACTTGATGAGTATTCGTCATCAATTTGGTGCCAACTGTCTTTGATTGCAGTTGCCAGATCATCCTTGCAGGTCGGAGCCTTGCTGTGAACCATTTTTTTCCCTTCAATTTCCACCAAAGGTTTTCAATAGGGTTGAGATCTGGGCTATTTGCAGGCCATGACATTTACTGAATGAGTCTTTCTCCAAGGAATGCTTTAACAGTTTTAGCTTAGTGGCATGATGCATTGTCATCTTGGAAAATGACATATTTTAAATTGAAGGGATAAGAAAGATGTCTAAAATTTCAATGTAAACTTGTGCATTTATTGAAGATTTAACCACAGCCATCTCCCCAGTGCCTTTGCCTGACATGCAGCCCCATATCATCAAGGACTGAGGGAATTTTGATGTTTTCTTCAGGCAGTCATCTTTGTAAGTCTCACTGGAACAGCACCAAACAAAAGTTCCGGTATCATCACCTTGTCAAGAGTCAAGAATCTGCATTGGACAACATGTAAAGAGTCAAGAATCTGCATTGGACAAGGTTATGATGCTGGAACTTTTGTTTGGTGCTGTTCCAGTGAGATTTACAAAGATGACTGCCTGAAAAAAACATCAAAATTCCCTCAGTCCTTGATAATATGGGGCTGCATGTCAGGCAAAGGCACTGGGGATATGGCTGTGGTTAAATCTATGATAAATGCGCAAGTTTACATTATGGCAAATAGCCCAGACCTCAACTCTTTTGAAAACCTGTGGTGGAAATTGGAAAAAATGGTCCACAGCAAGGCTCTGACCTGCAAGGATGATTTGGCAACTGCAATCAAAGACAGTTGGCACCAAATTGATGAAGAATACTCATCAAGTCCTTGCCTCAGAGACTGCAAGCTGTCAAGTGCAGCTTATTTGTTGATTTATTTGGTTTATTAGGTAACACTTTATTTAACAGTTGCATTATTAGACTGTCATAAGACTGTCATAATTTTGACATGACATTATCATGGGCATTACTGAATACTTAGGACAGATGTGATTAAGCGTCAACGGGCAAATTATGTCACTTACTCCCACACACCCCATTCTTGGTTCACTTCCTACCTGTCCGACAGCACACAGTTTGTCAAATCCCTCCCTGTCTCCACTGGTGCACCCCAGGGTTCCGTCCTGGGGCAGGTCCTCTTCATTATTTATATTCTCCCCCTCAGTTCCATCTTCCGCAAACATAACATTCACTTCCACCGCTACGCAGATGACTCTCAGCTCTACATTTCCTTAAAACCAACCTCTTTCCTTCCACCCTCCTCCCTCACCCACTGTTGAGAAGATATTAACTCTTGGTTGTCCTCCAACTTCCTCCTCCTCAATAGCTCAAAATCAGAAGTCCTCCTTGTATGTATCGACACCACGCTCTCTAACGATAATAAGTTCTCCATTACCATCAACAACGTGCTGATCTGTCCCCCCACTCAGGTTGAGAGTCTGGGTGTCATCCTCGACAGCATGCTCTCCTTCACAATATTTCTCGCCTCCTCCCTTCTCTCACCCGCCATACCACTTCCACTCTTGTTTGTAGTCTAGTCACTACCCGGCTCAGTTATTGTAACTCACTGCTCTTCAGTCTCCCAAATAAGTCCCTCCAGAAACTGCAGCTCCTCCAAAACTCAGCAGCACGCCTCATTCCTCGGACCCCCACCACACACCACATAACCCCCATCCTCCGTCAACTTCACTGGCTCCCAGTAAAACTAAGAATCAATTACAAGATCCTTGTCATTACCTTTAAAGCACTCCTTGGCCTAGCACCTCCCTACCTACGCAATCTCCTCTGTATTAACTTTCCCCCCCATTCACTTCGCACCTCCTCTATCCTTCACCTTTCAGTCCCCCGTGTCTGTCTCGCCACCTTCGTTTCCAGAGCTTTTACTCACTTTGCCGCCCAGCTTTGGAACTCCCTACCCCTAGTCTTCGCAATATATCTATCCTCTCACTTTTCAAATCCAGATACAAAACACACCTGTTCACACTTTCTTACCCATGATCCTTATCTCGATTTTATCCTGACCTCTTAAACTTTTTACTTACTTTTATCCTGCTTTTAATATAATTTTATGATTGATTTGTTATTCCTGTTGAGCTATTGTGTTCCCATCATTCTTGTAAAGTGTCTTTGCGTGTCTTGAAAAACGCTCCAGAAAAAAAATGCATTATTATTATTATTATTATTATTATTATTTAGGTCCAGCTCGGATCGTTTACATCCATTCAAAAGTGAGATCATTTGCCGGATGACACTAAATGACATCTGTCATAAGAATTCATTAATGCTTATGACAGTTTCATGTCATAATTATGATTATCAAATGACAGTCTTATGACACCACTGTCAAATATCATAACTAGCAATTAATGAAACAACTGGAACAGTAACTGAAGAAATAGCACAGAAAATGAATTTTCATTATTATTTACATCTGTAGTGCTGCAATTCATGCTAAGAGGCATGTTAGACGACAACAGCATTGACAGCAGGTGGCAGCAGAGATTGACTCTCTCCTCCAAGGGAGCAAAGATGGCCAGATGAAGCTTCTTGAAGCAATAAAGCTTTGCAGCCAATTGGTTCAAAGCTTCATGGTGGTTCATTTGATCTTATGACAGTCTTATGACGCCGCAGTCAAATAAAGTGTTACCGGTTAATACATTTTAGTGTAAATATACCATAATATAGTGAGAACAGCTGTGGCTTATCCAGTTTGGCTTATCTATGAAGAAACGTCATTTTGTGTTAAATTTGGTAGGTGGCAGCTTATAGTTAGGTGCGCCTTATAGTCGGAAAATTACAGTACATGTAATTTTGCGTGGGCATCAAATAGTTTTTAAGCAATGCAGCATTCATTTTTTATCCCAGGTCACAGTCCAGGTATTTGACAGTTGAGTATGGTGCTTCGGTTTTGCTAACATTTAATTACCCCCCGCCCCCCCCCCCCCCCAAAAAAAAGAAAGAAAAAAGCTAACTTAGCAAATGTTAACAACTAAAAACATATCAATGTTGTAAACTGGCAGCCCCTCCCAGTTTAAATGGATTGGACGTCTATCGCAATCAAACACACTGAAACATAACCCCTTATGTACATTGATCCATGTCGCCGTCACTTGTTGTTTCTTCACAGGCCGCCTTGTGTCTCTGCTGATGATGTGTACTTACAGTGCGATGCCCCCGATGACGCAATCTACAGTAACGATCCTGCGTGTAACCTCGCCATTCTCCCTGAACCCCAAGATGATGTCTATATTGTCCCAGATGCATAGGTTCACAATATGATTGTTTTTGTTTCTTAGAATTTTGACATCAAGTCCACAAAAATGGCTAAACAAACAGCTGACATTTAGAACTCTATGAACTTAATATAGTGGTCAACTGTTGGAATTGTAGGTGTATTGTAGTAAACAAAAAATCAACTACCAGACCAATTCACAAAATTGTTTTATGAATAATTATTTTTGTCATAATTGTAAACCCTTTGGACTCCTATGTATTTCAATAAAATTAATTAATTAATTAAATAAACCTTCATAAAATAAACAATTGTACATGGAAAAAAAATATGGGGAGAATATTAACTCAAATCGTTAGTTGTTTATGTCAAACATTCACTACCTCCTTGAATCAAATAAAAAATAAATTATAAAAATAAATAAATAAAACAACAAACACCACAATAAATTCATTTTAATAGTAAATAATAAAAAAGCAAAAATGAAATTATTAAAAATAAGAAACAATCATTTACTGTCAGTCCCTCCCAGTTCTGAAGGAGCAAAAGAGTCAAATTATTGTAAATACGTAAATTATGTTACACTTTTTCAAGTTTGATTATTATTACTGTTTTTTCCTCTTCAAAAGTTTCAATTGATCTTGCCATTTGAGAGGAGATTTTTTTTTTATTAACCCATCCCCGATATATTCTTCTTGTTGGGAGGCACTGTATGTTTACATTTATATAACATACATTAAACAAATGTAAAGTAACCAACAACCGTTTTGTAAAGTTTCATTTTGTAAATTTCACTTGACTTGTTAGAGATTCTAACATTTGAAATGAATGCATTGTAATGAGAAGAACATACTGTATACTGTATTTTCTTGGGGGAAAAAAACATAATTTAGTTTTTTTTTTTTATATATATATATATACAAAACAAGTTATTGTTTTGATTTACTGTAAATCAGTCAGTTTAAATGTGCTATCACTGAACTTTGCAAGGAAGAAAAAAAAAAATTACCAAAAACTCTTATTTATTATTATAACTATTCATGTCATGTATATGTTCCTCACCTCGGCCAAGGATACCGTTAAAGCCGGGTAATTAATATGAGATACCGTGACGCAATCAATAAGCTGATGTTTCATGCAGATACACCCTGACCTTCATAAACTACTGAACTAATTTGTTGTCTCCTTGTCATAATTCCCTCTTTGGTTCTGAAATGTCCTTGTTGATACTGTAAGTTCAAGTGCAACAGGTCAGTATGGATGAATAACAATTACAATATTTTTCAGAATATTAGTCGTACTTTTTTTTCATAATTTGGCTGTTTCTGTGATTTATACTCAGCTGTGACTTATACACAGTATACAGTGGTATGAAAAAGTATCTGAACCTTTTGGAATTTCTCACATTTCTGCGTCAAATCACCATCAAACATGATCTGATCTTTGTCAAAATCACACAGATGAAAATACAGTGTCTGCTTTAACTAAAACCACCCAAACATTTTTAGGTTTTCATATTTTAATGAGGATAGCATGCAACAATGACAGAAGGGGAAAATATAAGTAAGTGAACCCTCTACGTAAGGAGACTTACAGAGCAATTGAAACCAATATTTACCAAACATTTTAAGTCAGGTGTGTGCCTGTTAGGTTTTGTGTTTGGTTTCTCCTTGTGTGACTTGTCCTGTGATTACCCATTGCTCTCACCTGTGTGTGTTTTCCCAGTGTATTCTGCAATCTGCATCCACCTGTGTTACCCAGCTGTTCCTTGTCTCGTTATCCCTTGTCTGCTTGTGTGTATATATGCTCCCATTTTCTGTTCACTCCTTGCTGCGTCATTGTCAATGTCTATGTCTATGTCCGTCTCTGCCAAACTTCAAGTCCGTTCCAAGCCCTCGTGTACCAGTCCCTCTGATTTAAGTAAGTTTTGTTTTAATCTTGCCCTTTGATCCCCAGTGGTTTTGTTTGTACTTTGTGTTTTTGTTAGTTATAATTAAAACGTTTTTTGAGTTCATTGCCTTCTGCCTCCTGCCTTGCATTTTGTTTCCTGCGTTTGGGTCCACACACACCTGCCTGCCCAGCATTCCCTGACAGAATGACGCAGCCAATTGTGGACCCAGCGGGAAAGATCCGGCACCGGCGTGCACGCCAACGTTCATCCGCCCGTTCCCCTGATTATGTTCTGCCTCGCCACGTTTTTTTAGATTCCGATTTTTCTGATTTTGAAGAGTATCACAATTCATATGATTTTCTTTCTGACACCGACTCCGACCCAGATTTTGATTCCATGCCCTATTCTTCACCCTCTCAGTTTTTGTCACGCCTTAGTCATCCCACGTCCCCTTCCCAGCCTTTTTCTCTGGACCCTTACCTGGGTTCCCGTTTGGCCATCTACACTGGACCTCCGCGTGGTGGCCAGCGGGGGCGCCCAGGTAAGGGCCGTAGTTCCTACTACCCTCCTTCGATTTCACCACGTAATGTGCCACCCAGTCTGCCACAGAACATCGTCCGGAAGCCTCGGCGTGCTCGTCCACGCCGACGGCATGAACCCGCGCCGGCTCCCCGCAGTCCGCTGCCCGCGCCGGCTCCCCGCAGTCCGCTGCCCGCGCCGGCTCCCCGCAGTCAAGTTCCTCCCGCGCCGGCTCCCCGCAGTCAAGTTCCTCCCGCGCCGGCTCCCCGCAGTCAAGTGGCTCCCGCGCCGACTCCCCGCAGTCGAGTGGCTCCCGCGCCGACTCCCCGCAGTCGAGTGGCTCCCGCGCCGACTCCCCGCAGTCGAGTGGCTCCCGCGCCGACTCCCCGCAGTCGAGTGGCTCCCGCGCCGACTCCCCGCAGTCGAGTGGCTCCCGCGCCGACTCCCCGCAGTCGAGTGGCTCCCGCGCCCACTCCCCGCAGTCGAGTGGCTCCCGCGCCGACTCCCCGCAGTCGAGTGGCTCCCGCGCCGACTCCCCGCAGTCGAGTGGCTCCCGCGCCGACTCCCCGCAGTCGAGTGGCTCCCGCGCCGACTCCCCGCAGTCGAGTGGCTCCCGCGCCGACTCCCCGCAGTCGAGTGGCTCCCGCGCCGACTCCCCGCAGTCGAGTGGCTCCCGCGCCGACTCCCCGCAGTCGAGTGGCTCCCGCGCCGACTCTCCGCAGTCGAGTGGCTCCCGCGCCGACTCTCCGCAGTCGAGTGGCTCCCGCGCCGACTCTCCGCAGTCAAGTGGCTCCCGCGCCGACTCTCCGCAGTCAAGTGGCTCCCGCGCCGACTCTCCGCAGTCAAGTGGCTCCCGCGCCGACTCTCCGCAGTCTTGTTCTCCCGCCAGCAGTCTCCTGCGACTCCGCTGCTGTTCCGCCAGCAGTCTCCTGCGACTCCGCTGCTGTTCCGCCAGCAGTCTCCTGCGACTCCGCTGCTGTTCCGCCAGCAGTCTCCTGCGACTCCGCTGCTGTTCCGCCAGCAGTCTCCTGCGACTCCGCTGCTGTTCCGCCAGCAGTCTCCTGCGACTCCGCTGCTGTTCCGCCAGCAGCCTCCTGCGACTCCGCTGCTGTTCCGCCAGCAGCCTCCTGCGACTCCGCTGCTGTTCCGCCAGCAGCCTCCTGCGACGCCGCTGCTGTTCCGCCAGCAGCCTCCTGCGACGCCGCTGCTGTTCCGCCAGCAGCCTCCTGCGACGCCGCTGCTGTTCCGCCAGCAGCCTCCTGCGACGCCGCTGCTGTTCCGCCAGCAGCCTCCTGCGACGCCGCTGCTGCTCCGCCAGCAGCCTCCTGCGACTCCGCTGCTGCTCCGCCAGCAGTCTCCTGCGACTCCGCTGCTGCTCCGCCAGCAGTCTCCTGCGACTCCGCTGCTGCTCCGCCAGCAGTCTCCTGCGACTCCGCTGCTGCTCCGCCAGCAGACGACTCCGCTGCTGTCCCGCCAGCAGACGACTCCGCTGCTGTCCCGCCAGCAGACGACACCGCTGCTGTCCCGCCAGCAGACGACACCGCTGCTGTCCCGCCAGCAGACGACACCGCTGCTGTCCCGCCAGCAGACGACACCGCTGCTGTCCCGCCAGCAGACGACACCGCTGCTGTCCCGCCAGCAGACGACACCGCTGCTGTCCCGCCAGCAGACGACACCGCTGCTGTCCCGCCAGCAGACGACACCGCTGCTGTCCCGCCAGCAGACGACACCGCTGCTGTCCCGCCAGCAGACGACACCGCTGCTGTCCCGCCAGCAGACGACGACGACGACTCCGACTCCGACTCAGACTCCGTTCCTGGTCCGCACGACGACTCCGACTCCGACTCTGTTCCTGGTCCGCACGACGACTCCGACTCCGACTCTGTTCCTGGTCCGCACGACGACTCCGACTCCGACTCTGTTCCTGGTCCGCACGACGACTCCGACTCCGACTCTGTTCCTGGTCCGCACGACGACTCCGACTCCGTTCCTGGTCCGCACGACGACTCCGACTCCGTTCCTGGTCCGCACGACGACTCCGACTCCGTTCCTGGTCCGCACGACGACTCCGACTCCGTTCCTGGGCCGCACGACGACTCCGACTCCGTTCCTGGGCCGCACGACGACTCCGACTCTGTTCCTGACCCTCGCCCCGATGATGCTGCTCCCCGTTTCCTGCCAAGACGTGGCGGTATGGACAACCGAGCACTACCTCGTCGGGGACGCCCGCCTGATCTGCCTGTGCGGTCGCCCAATGTCTGGCGCCCCGGGCGCCCTCCCGATCGGCCCACGTCTGGCGTCCTGGACGCCCGCCTGACTGGCCGTGACGGGCTGGTGTTGCTCCCTCCTCCGAGCAACCTTCTGACTTTTTGTTTCCTCGGGACGTCTGGGATCCGTCCCTTGAGGGGGGGGTACTGTTAGGTTTTGTGTTTGGTTTCTCCTTGTGTGACTTGTCCTGTGATTACCCATTGCTCTCACCTGTGTGTGTTTTCCCAGTGTATTCTGCAATCTGCATCCACCTGTGTTACCCAGCTGTTCCTTGTCTCGTTATCCCTTGTCTGCTTGTGTGTATATATGCTCCCATTTTCTGTTCACTCCTTGCTGCGTCATTGTCAATGTCTATGTCTATGTCCGTCTCTGCCAAACTTCAAGTCCGTTCCAAGCCCTCGTGTACCAGTCCCTCTGATTTAAGTAAGTTTTGTTTTAATCTTGCCCTTTGATCCCCAGTGGTTTTGTTTGTACTTTGTGTTTTTGTTAGTTATAATTAAAACGTTTTTTGAGTTCATTGCCTTCTGCCTCCTGCCTTGCATTTTGTTTCCTGCGTTTGGGTCCACACACACCTGCCTGCCCAGCATTCCCTGACAGTGCCCAATCACTGATGAGTGGGTTGAAAGCTGCCCTGCCCACTATAAAAAAAAGCACCTGGTAAGAAATGTCTTGATGAGAAGCATTGCCTGATGTGCATCATGGCTCGGTCAAAAGAGCTGTCTGAAGACCTGCGATCAAGGGTTGTTGATTTGTATAAAGCTGGGAAAGGATACAAAACCATCTTTAAAAGTCTGGATGTTCATCAATAGACAGTCCATTTGTAGAAGTTGTCTACAAATGGAGAGAGTTTGGCACTCCCAAGGAGTAGCCGTCCACCAAAGATGACGCCAAGAGTTCAGCGCAGAATACTCGGAGAGGTAAACAAAAGAACAGTGTCTGCTAAAGACTTACAGAAATCACTGGCACAGTCCAATATATCTGTGCACACATTAACTATATGTAAAACTATAGCCAAGAAATATGTTCATGGGAGGACTCCATGGAGGAAGCCACTGCTGTCTAAAAAAAAACAACATTGTTGCTCGTTTAATGTTCGACACTCCACAGAAGTTTTGGCAAAATATTTTGTGGACTGATGAAACCAAAGTTGAATTGTTTAAGAGTAACACACAACGTTATGTGTGGAGGAAAAAAAAGGAACAGCTCACCAACATCAATACCTCATCCCCACCGTGAAGCATGGTGGAGGGAGCTTCATGATTTGGGGCTGTTTTGTTGCCTCAGGGCCTGGACAACTTGCAATCATTAATGGAAGAATGAATTCAAAAGGTTTGCAGGAAAACCTAAGCCGTCTGTCAGACAGTTTAATCTAAAAAGAGGATGGATGCTGCAACAATACAATGATCAAAAACACAGAAGTAAATCTGAATGGTTTCAGAGGAACAAAATACATGTCTGGAGCGGCCAAGTCAAAGTCCAGACTTGAACCCCGTTGAGATGCTGTGGCATGACCTAAAAACAGCGATTCATGCCAAACATCCCAGAAATCTGACTGAACTATAGCAGTTTTGTAGAGAAGAATGCGCCAAGATTAGTCCTGATCGATGTGCCAGACTGATGTACAGCTACAGGAACAGTCTGGTATAAGTTATTGCTGCCAAGGGGGGCACAAAATGTAAAATGTGATGGTTCACTTACTTATTTTTCCCCCTTCTGTCATTGTTTGCATACTATCCTCGTTAAAATATGAAAACCTATAAATGGTGGTTTTAGTTAAAGCAGACACTGTTTTTCATCCGTGTGATTTTGACAAAGATCAGATCAGCTCACATTTGATGGTGATTTTATGCAAAAATGTGAGAAATTCCAAAAGGTTCAAATACTTTTTCATACCACTGTACAGTATAATGTCATATGTAATTTCACAAGTTCTTAAATTTCTTTTTTCACACTGACCAACATGATCAGTGATGACATTTTTGGACATGAGGGCAAAGATAGAATACCCATTGTACCAAAAATGGTGATGCTTTGAATTTGGCTAATTTGGTTGAAGTCTGCTTTCAGAGTACTCTTCTAGTTGGCTTTTTTTCCCTTCAATATTACGCACCAGAAAAAAATGAAATTCAGTGTTTTAATTTTATTAAACCAGGTTCTTTCTGCTAAGATGCAAATGATAAACCTTTCCTTTCAACATATTGCACTCAGCCTTTTCTTTAGTCTGTCATTATTATGACTTGCATTTCAATATGAAATATCTGTTCTTGTTTAAAAAAAAAAAAAATATATATATATGTATATGCTAGTCCTTCTCAAAAAAATTAGCATATTGTAATAAAGTTCATTATTTTCTGTAATGTACTGATAAACATTAGACTTTCATATATTTTGGATTCATTACATACGACAGAAGTAGTTCAAGCCTTTTATTGTTTTAATATTGATGATTTTGGCAAAAAAGTCAAGAAAAAACAAAAATCCCTATCTCAAAAAATTTGCATATCATCAAAAGGTACTCTAAAGAAGCTACTAACCTAATCATCTGAATCAACAAATTAACTCAAAACCCCTGCGAAAGATTCCTGAGACTTTTAAAAACTCCCAGGCTGGTTCATTACTCAAAACCGCAATCATGGGAAAGACTGCCGACCTCACTGCTGTCCAAAAGGCCATCATTTACACCCTCAAGCAAAAGGCTAAGACACAGAAAGAAATTTCTGAGCAAGTAGGCTGTTCCTAGAGTGCTGTATCAAGGCACCTCAGTGGGACGTCTGTGGGAAGAAAAAAGTGTGGCAGGAAACGCTGCACAACCAGAAGAGGTGACCGCACCATGAGAAAGATTGCTGAGAAGGGCCGATTCTAGACCTCGGGGGACGTGCAGAAACAGTGGACTGAGTCTGGAGTAGAAACATCCAGAGCCACCGTGCGCAGGTGTGTGCTGCAAATGGGCTACAGGTGCCGCATTCCCCAGCTCAAGCCACTTTTGAACCTGAAACAGCAGCAGAAGCGCCTGACCTGGGCTACAGAGAAGTAGCACTGGACTGTTGCTCAGTGGTCCAAAGTACTTTTTTCAGATGAAAGCAAATTTTGCATGTCATTCGAAAATCAAGGTGCCAGAGTTTGGAGGAAGACTGGGGAGAAGCAAATGCGAAAATGCCTGAAATCCGGTGTCAAGTACCCACAGTCAGTGATGGTCTGGGGTGCCATGTCGGCTGCTGGTGTTGGTTTACTGTGTTTTATCAAGGGCAGGGTCAATGCAGCTAGCTATCAGGAGATTTTGGAGCACTACATGCTTCCATCTGCTGAAAAGCTTTATAAAGATGAAGATTTCATTTTTCAGCACGACCTGGCACCTGCTCACAGTGCCAAAACCACTGGTAAATGGTTTACTGACCATGGCATTACTGTGCTCTCCTGACCTGAACCCCATAGAGAATCTGTGGGATTTTTGTGAAGAGGAAGTTGAGAGACACCAGACCCAACACAGTGGATTAGCTTAAGGCTGCTATCGAAGCATCCTGGGCCTCCATAACACCTCAGCAATGCCACAGGCCTCCATGGATTGCCTCCATGCCACGCAGCATTGAAGCAGTCATTTCTGCAAAAGGATTTCCGACCAAGTATTGAGTGCATAGCTGATATAATTAATTGAAGGTTGACTTTTTTTTGTATTAAAAAACACTTTTTTGTATTGGTCGCATGAAAAATCCTATTTTTTTGAGATAGGGATTTTTGGTTTTTCTTGACTTTTTTGCCAAAATCATCAATATTAAAACAATTAAAGGCTTGAACTACTTCAGTTGTGTGTAATGAATCTAAAATACAGTATATGAAAGTCTAATGTTTATCAGTACATTAAAGAAAATAATGAACTTTATCACAATATGCTATTTTTTTTAGAAGGACTAGGTACAGTATCATTTTTTCACTCCAATAGTGCGACAAATACTCCAGTACCAATTACATTTCTTCTTCATGATGCATCGTTTTTTTACTGGCGCAACTTATACTCCGTAGCGATTTATAGTCCGAAAAATGTGGTACAGTGAATATAATGTATAATAATGTAACAGTACTTCAACTTCAATGAAGTTTATGTAAATAAATATGTGTCCATTGTTTTCAATGGCAGCCAGTGTGTTAAGAGGTGGATAGTCAAGCAAAACGCTGCTTGGGAAACACTGGCAAAATGCTGTCACAACAGTCATAGTCCCCTTGGCTGCTAATGATGGTGGTAGAATGAACCACAGATGCTTTAAAAATGCTTAAACATTTTTTTTACGTTTACCACACAATAAATGTTGGCCTTTTTCTTAGTTTAGAAGTTCAAACTAATAATACACATACACAGTCTTCCTACTTTTGGACCGGCTTTAATGTTATTTCATAAATTAACATTGGTAGCCACTGACCGTGATACACGTTCAATAAATTTGGACTAGGAGGGCTGACAGTTACCCTTCCAATCCAAATGGATTGAACATCTATCGCCGTTAATAGCACTGAAACAATCATTCAATGCCAGCTACCCCAATTAATCTTTTGGTGACAATGGCAGTCAATGAGTTACAACCGTTAGGGCAATAAATAAACTTTCAATAAATAAAACATATAACCAAATAATTAGCAAATCGTCTTTTTTGTTGTGCGCCTTAGGCGCAATGACATTTGGTGACTATCAGGTCACTAAAAGGCGTCAGTTTCAACTTGCCCCTCCCATCGTTGTACATGATAACCATGGGTTCATAGGCGGCCGGGACGCAGCAAGGCCGAGGCGAGCCGCCCTTTAGGATTTGATACAGGCGAGACTTAACCTGCGTGTGCATGCTAGCAGGCTTGTAGTTGTGAGGGCAGGCGCCATCGCACAGGTGCATGGTGTACTCCGTCGGAGCCACGATCCAGTCGGTCCAGCCGATATCTTTGAAAGACACGTTGACGGATTTGCGGCAGCACCAGCCTTGCTCATTGCACTCGTCCTCTCTGTTGGAGCGAGGCAGTCTTCGAATTGCTCCAGGTTGAATTAAGTCTAATTCCAGTGATATGTTTGGTCGGCCTTCCCCCACGGTCGTCTGAACATCCACGACTAGTGACGAGTCATCTGTTCTTATCCACTTTGTTGCCTTTGAGGTGATGTCCATTGTCACATTTTGAAGGGGTGACACATCATGATGGTCTGTGTGAGTCCATTTGGTGAAGTTTACTGCCTTCACGACTTGAACTTCAATCCTTTGCCTCGCCTCAGACTGTGTTGGTTGCATTGGAATCTGCCTGGAAACCTTTAGTTCAGCTCTGGTCGGAATGGCTCCTCCTTGGATGTTTGGGTTCTTCTGGAAAACTGCTCGGTACCATTGCATGTGTTGACCAGGCGGCAACAGAGGTTGACATGCTTTAAGTGGTCCCACAAATGGAAGAAAAAGCAGAGGAAAATGTAAAAAAATAAAATAAAATAACAAGGATCCTGGAATAATTTGACTACATCAGTTTTTTTCCGAGCTCTAAACCAGTGGTTCTTAACTTTACTAAAGGTATCGAACCCCACAAATTTAACATGTGCATTCACCGAACTCTTCGGAATCAGATGATAAAGCATTTTTCCTAATTCTAAACCTATTATACCGTAGCTAAACTCGCAAGCTAATAAACTGTAAAAGCAAATTCCTGTTCGAATTTCTTCTCAATTTGACAGCATGTTTTTAAACAGACTAAAATTTGATGATTAATGTTTTCATCTTTACAGATATAGAGATGCCTGAAGCACGCATTTGGCTCATCATTGGCCTGCAGTCATTACATCACCACACGTAGCCAAGACTGGCCTAATGTGCATATTTTTCATTCAAATTTGGAGGAATAAAACTCATATTATTAAACCGTAAGCCTGTTTAGTTGCACTGATGTAAATCAAATTATATCAAATTTAATGAAACATCCTGTATTTAATTAGTGTACAAAGTGATTGACAATTTTTTTTTCACAAAATCAATATGTTCAGAGAAAAATAATACAAATAATTTTGCCTTCTGTTGTTGCTTTTTCAATAGAAAATGAAATGAAACTTTTATTTTCAGTTTCATTTCAAACTGTTCCTATTTTTGTTTTCATGTCTTCACTCTACTGTCGCATCTTTGGGTCACATACTGTTTTCATAGTGTAAAATGTGAAGCCAATGTTTTTTTGTTGTTTTTTAATGCCAGCACAGTCAACACTGCCCAAAGGTCTGATGTATTTCCTCCAACTAAGTGCGGGTCAACCTTCCACTGAGCAAACCAGTTTCTTCTTCAATCACATAAAGGACAAGCCGTTGAAAGAAATGGAATAAAGCCTGTAAATTGGGGGCAAACCAGTCCAAAACCTGGTCTAAAACGCCATTTTGCCTAGATTTGGAAAAACAGGGCGCTGCGTGTTTTAACCTTCACGAAACCCTTAGAATTACTCACCGAACCCAGGTGAAGGACCACTGCTCTAAACATATCTTACAAATGTCACAAAAAGTATTTATTACCTCCACTGACAGGTGAAACCAATGGAACTCGGAACCAGAGGTTGCGCTAGACTTTTTCGTTGTCTGTCATTTTGACTGACAGGGTCATAAAAATCCGGTCATAATCTATTTTCACCCATCACTTAAATTTTTAAAATGTTAATAATGACATAATCAATAGTATTTAGTTTTCATTCATCTTTAATTAATATTCTGTCCGAACAAGCTTAACAGAGAATCCACACCGCGCCATCACACATCAAGCAGCTGTGCGTTATTAGCGGCTAGCTTGCATTGAACACGGCTTTTTAGGAAGGGTCGGACTTGACAAGTCATTTAAAAAAAAAAAAAAAAAAAAAGGGGGTTTAAGGATAACCCTGAGAATGATCGGTTTTCTCTCTGCTCCATATAAGCAATATTCCAACATTGCTTACACGGCCGAGAGTCGGGGCAAACTGCTCGTATGTGTGTGTGACATGCACGAACAGTGCGTGCATGCTATCGATCCATATACTTTGAATATAAACCTTTACAGGGATTATTTATGCCTGTTATTTGTGTCCTCTTTTTAATAAGCAAAATATGATATCCCTGGAATGACGGATGACAGCCAGCATGTGTGATTGTATGGTCATTTGTTTTGATGCTTCTGCGCATGCGGGTCGTCTTGCTCAGCGCATGTCGGACTGCGCATGCATAATACTTGAATGGTCTCAATGGACAAAGGCAGTCTGAACGGGCACGCCAAAAAACCAGATATGACAAAAAATCGGATTCGTGCATTAAGACCTGTAGTATGAACGTAGCCATAGGCTTGTTGCTGTTAAAAAGAGGACACAAATAACAGGCATATATAATCCCCGTTTAGGCTTATATTCAAAGTATATGGATCGATAGCATGCACGCACTGTTCGTGCATGTCACACACACACACGAGCAGTTTGCCCCGACTCTCGGCCGTGTAAGCAATGTTGAAATATTGCTTATATGGAGCAGAGAGAAAACCCTTCCTAAAAAGCCGTGTTCAAGGCAAGCTAGGCGCTAATAACGCACAGCTGCATCGCTACCGTAGCTACCGTACCGTCTCTCGCTTTTTGATGGCGTAATTGCTGCATTAAATCCGATTTGCGGGATTGGACAGTACAGACCGCTGCGACTGTCTGGAAAAATGTGGCCCAGATCGGATTTAGACCACAAACGAAAGTGACCCAGATCGGATTTGAAATGGTCCCGTTCTATGCGACTTGTCACGTTCAGACAGTCAAGTTAATGCCTCACTCGAGTAGGAAAAACACGAAAAAATCGGATTCGTGCATTAAGACCTGTTGTATGAACGTAGCCTTAGTTCGGACGCTCAGTTGCCTTGACATTTTTACGGGTAAGGCCAACGACGTCATGCATCAAGAGAGACAATAGCTAATTAATATGCTCACTGGCCACCCTGTGGTCTGGGGTGTGAATTGCAACCTGTCAAAATGACGGATGGACTTCAGTTTTTTCCGTCACCGTTTTAAAAAACCGGTCAACGACGGAAAATATTCGGTTAACGCGACCCCTGCTCGGAACTTACATATTCCGTTCTGTATCTGTTTATTTGTTTCTGTTCAAGATAACTCAAGAATGAATAAAGGGATTAATATCAAACTTGCAAGATAAGTTTGTAATGTTAAATGTGTGAGGAAGAGGAAGAGCAAGGGTCAAGGAGGTCAGAAAAGGACATTTGCGATAACGGATAACCCTATTTAACTCAAATTTGGAGGGTAGGTGTTATGTTGAGGAGAGAAAGAGTAATGAAAGTTTGTACTTCTCTAGTATTGAAATAAAAAATGGAAAAGAAAAATTTTAAATATTTTTTAAAAAACATTTTTAAAGTATATTGTGCTGTCAAATTTATCGCGTTAACAGTCGGTAATTAATTTTTGTAATTAATCACATTTAAATATTTGACGCATTTAATGCATGGACGGAATTATACGCTTGTGCACTGCCTCAAACATATTTAATGACGCCGATTTTGCATATTGAGCGCTAAAACGGCTGTGAAATGCAAGTGGACACAGGCATTCATTGGAGTACGCCTTTTATTGGCATAGGCTTTGGCAACTAGTTCACAACAAACATATCTATTGTGGCGAGCGAAGTGGGGAAGCAAGATAGGATATGATGTTTTACTTAATACCCTGTGTTGAACACAACACAGAGAACATATACTGCACATATACCCTGTATGTACGCATCCTACCCACCACGCGTCACAACTGGCGCCCAAACATTTTTCCTGGATCCTCAGTCAAGTAAGGGATCCGTCTATTTTCTGGATCCAATGGTCCCACCGCGTCTGCAATAATGGTTTCGGATCTGTCTATTTTTTTCATTCGTCGGTCCCACAGCGGCTTTTCGGATCAGTCTATTTTGTGGAATCGACGGCCTGATCGCGGCTGCAATATTGCCATGGGATCGGTCTAATTCCTGGATCTTTGAGTGAGTAAAAAACGCAGATTTGGATTACTATTGCTATCTTTTTTGTTGACTATTCTTCGTGGGAGCAAATCATGCCAAATAATCAAAGCACTATGGCACGCTACAGTCACTACAGTGACTCTGACATGGACCTTACAACAACGTTGGAGTTCGTCAGGGAACGCGTGTTTGCGTACTGCTGAGCTCCCGAGTGAAGAGTGGTCAAGGTGGAAATATTATTTTTTTGTGAATAAATGTGCATAGGTGGAAGCTTCTCCCCTTTTTGATTCTTTTATACACGTATCCTACCTACCACGTGTTACAATGTACAAGACATGGATTACAAAAGGTGTGCTCTTTGGCCTGTACTGTATGTAAAGCACACGACAGCTCTGGATGCTAACAATCTACATAATTATATTGGGATGAGTTTGAAAACACAATATGCTTACCTTGAATATCTGCTAATAAAACCGGAGTACCCAACAGCATACACTCTCGCTCCCAACCGGAGTTCCCAACAGCATACGCTCTCTCGCTCTGTTGTCATTGAGACTTTTGCCCAACTTTTGTCCTGCACGCATTTTTCCCTGAAGCTCGTCTTGTGAACGACTGGCAGTGCTGTCCTGCTCCTCAATTTTCAGATCTGGTTTAAATAGGATGGGTAGAACCGACGACATGTTGGGAAAGCTAACGAGTGACACGCTGGAATTTCGGCAACGGGCCCGGTGACGTCACGCACTGCGACGTAACAAGAATGGCGACCTATCACTTAAAATAATTTTACAAACTTTATTAAAAACATTAAGAGGGGTTTTAATATCAAAATATTGTAACTCATACTAACATTTATCTTTAGGAATTACTTGTCTTAAAAATAGAGGATCCCTTTAAGAGGGGTTTTAATATAAAATTACTATAACTTGGACTAACATTTATCTTTTAAGAACTACAAGTCTTTCTCTCCGTGGATCCCTTTAACAAAAAGAATGTTAATAATGTTAATGCCATCTTGTGGATTTATTGTTATAATAAACAAATACAGTACTTATGTACAGTATGTTGAATGTATATGTCTGTCTTGTGTCTTATCTTTCCATTCCTACAATAATTTACAGAAAAATATGGCATATTTGAGAGATGGTTTGAATTATGATTAATTACGATTAATTAATTTTTAAGCTGTGATTAACTCGATTAAAAATTTTAATAGTTTCACAGCCCTGAAAGTATCAAATATCCTCATATATTTTTAAAACCTTTTACAGTTTTTCTCAATTGCTTTGGTACGTTTCTCAGATCAGAATTGAAATTCTCAAAACTACTTGTTCAATCCTCACAACATCGTATCACTTGTGCACATCAAAAAAGCAGTTTCTCATTTATTTGAGCAAGTTGCAGATGTTTTTGTGCATCCATGCAAATGATTTTGTACAATTCTCTGCTGTTTTTCTACATTATCAGTTGAATGTGTCATGACGGTCAAAATGGATGATAAGTCTCTGTTGACTAGTCTAACCATCCACAACATCTAGTCATTAGTTCTTTGCATAAGTCTTTACATGCAAAATGGATGAACATGTCAGAATATGTCAACATGTGTGTCCTTATTTCTAAGCATTTTCGTTGCTTACTTTACGAAACTTATTTTAACCTGCACAAATTAGTGATAGTTTGGGAGAATGTAGGTTTCCACCAATCCAACATAATCAGGGATTGGTTTGCAACCCACAACAGAATGGTAATTGAGTTCTTCCCAACATACTCCCCACTCTTCATTTCCAAAGAGTTTTTCTCCACATGGAGATGGCATTAGTACCCCAATAGCAGGCGACGGCGTGCCGGATCCGGCCTCAGCTCGCCAAATCCGCATAGCAATCGCTTAACGTCAGTGCGCCAGATGCAGCCCGGATCAACACTATGACAGTTTTGCCCCAATTGTCGCCTTGATTGCACAAATGGGTTAACCTGGGACCAGGTGCCTCTGAGCATCGTCAGCAGCTTACTTAAACCGGTCCTTGGCCTCACATCATGGCCAGATCAACAATTCACCTACAGGTAATGTGACTTTCAGCTAACAAAGAATCTTGTAATCTTGATGCTGAGCTCATTTTTGTGTTTTCATCCACTAGATCCTGTACAGCTTGTCTGGCAAAACGCCTGCCCGCCCGTTCACCTGTTCTATCACTAAACTGCCCACCGGATTCTTTGGACACGATCTAGCATTCCCTCTCATCGTCAATGAATTGGGTCCCCCGTTACCCCAGCACCTTAACAAATACAATATGTCGTTTACAGTCTAAAAATGGGTAATCTTTAATGTTCAGTTGCTTGTTCGAACTAGAAACTCCAATTGCTGGAGAAATTACTCTGGGTCTTTGCTGTGTGCAGCTCTTAGCCCCGCCCAGGTATGTTTTGGGACATTTAGGGAACAATATAATGTCACTTCCTGTTGATTTGTGGACATTTGGGGGGGCGTGTCTTGGTCATATCAGGTCTTTTGGGGGGGCGTGTCCAGGTCATATCAGGTATTGGGGGGGGGGGGTCCTAGTCCTATCAGGTCATTTGGGGGCCTTTCCTGGTCATATCAGGTCATTTGGGGGGGCGTGTCCTGGTCATCAGATCATTAGGGGACATTTAGGGGGCGTGTCCTAGTCGTATCTGGTCATTTCCTGTTCATTTGGGGACATTTGTTTTTTGCCATTGAAAATGAATGGGTAATTTGGACGTCCATTGCCGTCAATGGCATCAACTTACAATTGCGTCATTGGAATCCAAGTACATTGGCATCAATAGAATGAACAAAGATGGCACAGAACATGAATGGGAAATTTGGACGTCAGTGGCATCAACATCTATGTGCGTCAATGGAATCCAAGTACATTGGCATCAATCGAATTGACATACATGGCCGTCAATGGTCCCTGTCTAAATTGGCCCAATGCAATGTTAATGCCATTGGAAATCAGTGGGAAATTTGGACGTCCATGGCCGTCAATGGCATGGACTTCCATATGCGTCAATGGAATCCGGGACATTTGGGTGACACGTCCTATTGATATCTGGTCATTTCCTAGTGTTTTGCGGACATTTTTTTTTTTTTTTTGCCATTGAAAATGAATGGGAAATTTGGACGTCCATGGCCGTCAATGGCATCGACATCAATATGTGTCAATGGAACCCAAGCACATTGTTGTCATCATTGCTTTTAATAAACAAATTTAATTTACATTATAAACACATTACAGTATGTTACATTGAACAAAATGGACTCTGAATTTAATACTCAAAACTATTTTGATACAAATCTGGCCCAGACTGGGTAAAATGTGTGCCATATCCAGGCCATACATTAATGTCGTGTCTGCTACTATGGACCAGTTCTGGCCCAAAACTGGTTGCTGATCCAGCAAGTGACTCCTCATTGAGTTTGGGCTATTGTTCAAAAAGACACTGATGACTCCTCTGGATGCCATGAATGCAGCATGCAGTGATATCACAGCAGATGCCTTCTAAGGCATTCAAGAAGATTCTTCCCACGCTGTATAGCAAGAGAGGACATCTGTTGTGACATGGATAAAAATTTGTGGTCCAACAGGGACGTGTGTAGAAAGAATGGGGAAAAAAGCCCGACAGCACTCAAAGTTTAGTTGAGCCGATTAGCTTATGTTCACATTTCTAATTTTGCTTTCATGTTTTTTTTCCCTATGTTATACTCAGTCCTGTCTTTTGCTTTCTGTATTGCAATGATTTGGTCTGTCAAGATATTGTAAAAACAGTTAAAGTGTAAAATGAATCTTGTCCTGTTTTTTGCAATCAATCTCCCACAAAGGTGTAACTTACAATTTTCATCAAAACTTACGTACACCATCTTCAGCATCAGAGCCTTCCACCAGACAGAGTAACTGTTCAATTGAGAGCATGACTAAGCAATTTGACTGTCTTGTCTGTACACAATGAAGCAAGCACTTGTCATTCTGACAGCACTGACATGTTCATTGACACAGAAATATAATTTTGAGCGATAGGCTAAGTATTTTGCACACAAAAAATGGCTTTTTCAGGTATTCCACTTTGTTTTGCTGATTTGTTGAGAGGATTGAAGAAGTAGTTTTGAGAATTTCAATTCTGATCTGATAAACGTATCAAAGCAATTGAGAAAAACTGTAAAAGAATAAAAAGGTAAATACTCTCAGATTTCTCGAGTTCAAGTAATCATTGAAAATATCTGCTTTGGCTTAACTCTTAGACATCCAATCATGTCTTCTGCTGTGAATTAAATTTTGTACAGCCCTTTTAGTTCAAAGATAACACTGACTTGCTATTTAGAATGGTTATAATTCCCATAATTCCCTTATGTTGTCTTGCTGAAGAGAAAGAAAACGCCAACACATGATGGCACTGCAGCTATTAAAAAAAAAAAAAATTAAAGATGTTATGTATTTTTTAAAAAAATGTTTTTACTAATTAATTTGTAGTTTTCATTATTATTTTTTAAACAGCAACCAATTAGTTCAAATAGTCACACTGAATAAATAACACTTAAGCACAGTGGAATAGTGTTGAATGCAAAGGGTGAAAAGTGTTGTTCATTTTAATGGTTAAATTCCCATGATAAGATTTCATGAATGAAACATTCCTTTCTACTCCCACTCACACGTTCCTTTCACTCAGGTGTGTTAGTCATAAGATCCTACACGCCGCTCACCTGTAGCTGGGTAAAGCACCATCGACTTAGTGGCTCTCACGAAATTTCCTCTCAGCTCCCTCACTTTTTCCCGGTACAGCCGAGACATCTTCCTCAACTCTTGTTCGGACACCTTTCGGGTAATTTCGGGCTCTTTGTCCATGCCAAGTGAGTTCAGGATTCCCATCTTGAGCGCCTCCACTAGCTGGAGTCTGTAAGTGTCCACGTCAAGTGTCAGCTCCTGGGCTTGTCGAGGCCTACACTCCCCTGAGCTGGAAATGGAGAGCAGGATTAATGAGCATGAGAGAAGTGTGCATGATCTGAACATGCTGGGTTTGGTCTGGGAACGCTGCTCTTGCCTGGATCAGCGCTGTCTATGCTGTTAATGAAATTCTTGGCATGCTTTCATTTATAGAGCGTTTCTGTCGTCACGCCCCCTGCTCCGTCAGGTGAGCTTTAATGTGCTTAGTCAATGTTACATGCTGTTTTTCCACTACACTAATGAGTTTGGCAAGGAAGTGTGAAACCAGTAAGACAATTATCCTGTAAACTAAAGAGGTAGTGATTCCTCTCCAAATAAAAATGGGAAAATGCACAAAAATACAATTTCACTTTTTACAGCATCTGTTTTGATACCTTGACACTACAACAGCTGGAATACTTTAGAACGCCTCGTGTACACACAGTGAAGACATAGTCACTTTTTTGTTGTAGTTTTTGGTGGGTGGTCAGTGAGGATAGTTGGTATAATCACAGTAACAAGGTTGCAAATATGTACTAATGCTAGCTATTTCTCACAAATAGAAACTAACTGTTGAGCGACAGTCGTATGAAAAAGTTTCTGAACCTTTTGGAATTTCTCACATTTTTGCATAAAATCACCATCAAATGTGATCTTTGTCAAAATCACACAGATGAAAAACAGTGTCTGCTTTAACTAAACCACCCAGACATTTATAGGTGTTCATATTTTAATGAGGAGGTTAGTATGCAAACAATGACAGGAGGGGGAAAAATAAGTAAGTCAACCATTACAATTAATATTTTTTGCCCCCTCTCCCCTTTGGCAGCAATAACTTCAACCAGACGCTTCCTGTTGCTGTAGATCAATCCAACACATCAATCAGGACTAATCTTGGCTCGTTCCGCTCTACAAAACTGCTGTAGTTCTGTCAGATTCATGGGATGTCTGGCATGAATCGCTGTCTTTAGGTCATGCCACAGCATCTCAGTGGGGTTCAAGTCTGGACTTTCACTTGGCCACTCTGGAACGTGTATTTTGCTCTTCTGAAACCATTCTGAAGTTGATTTACTCCTGTTTTGGATCATTGTCTTGTTGCAGCATCCATCCTCTTTTTAGCATCAACTGTCAGACAAACGGTCTCAGGTTTTCCCGTAAAACATCCCTATAAACCTTTGAATTCATTCTTCCATTAATGATTGCAAGTTGTCCAGGCCCTGAGGTAGCAAAACAGCCCCAAATCATGTTGCTCTCTTCACCATGCTTCAAGGTGGGGATGAGGTGTTGATGTTGGTGAGCTGTTCCATTTTTCCTTCGCACATGACGTTGTGTGTTACTCCCAAACAATTCAACTGGTTTCATTAGTCAACAAAATATTTTGCCAAAATTTCTATGCAGTGTCCAAGTGCCTTTTTGCGAACATTAAACGAGCAACAATGTTTTATAGACAGCAGTGGCTTCCTCCATCGAGTTCCCCCATGCACACCTTTCTTGGCCATAGTTTTACATATACTTGATGTGTGCACAGAGATATTGGACTGTGCCAGTGATTTCTGTAAGTCTTTAGCAGACATTATAGGGTTCTTTTTTTACCTCTCTGAGTATTCTGCGCTGAACTCTTGGCATCATCTTTGGTGGACGGCCACCCCTTGGGAGAGAAGCAACATTGCCAAACTCTCTGCATTTGTAGACAAATTCTCTGATTGTTGATGGATGAATATCTAGATGTTTAGAGATAGTTTTGTATCCTTTCTCAGCTTTATACAAATTAAAATTCCTTGATCGCTAGTCTTCAGCCAGCTCTTTTGACCGAGCCATCATGCACATCAGACAATGTTTCTCATCAAGACAAGTCTTACCAGGTGTGTGTTTTATAGTGGTCAGTGCAGCTTTAAATCACTCATCAGTGATTGGTCACACACCTGACTTAAATTGTTTGGTAAAAATTGATTTCAATTGGTTTTTAAGTCTCCTTAGGCAGAGGGTTCACTTACTTATTTTCCCCCCCTTTTGTCATTGTTTGCATGCTATCCTCATTAAAATATGAAAACCTATAAACGTTTGGGTGGCTTCAGTTAAAGCACACACTGTTTTGTTTTTTGTTTTTTTTTAATCAGTGTGATTTAGGCAAGGATCAGATCACATTTTATGATGATTTTATGCAAAAATGTGAGAAATTCCAAAAGGTTCAGATACTTTTTCATACCACAGTATAGCTGCTACTAGGACAGGTCGCAGCAACACATGCACCGATCGAATGCTTGATTTATGTTGAAAAAGTACGAAAGCTGTACCGCATATAGGAAGGATTGTCTCAGGAGTTATTTGTTCGAGGATTGAAGGTAATTATAATATTTTTTGTTTTTCCACAAGAATTTTCAATGTAAAAAGCTCTTTATTGT